>NC_062557.1:3780972-13780972 GCF_016906955.1 Phacochoerus africanus | reverse complement strand
AAAAACATCTCTTGGAGTTTCCATCTTGGCTCAGGGATTAGTGAACCTGACTAGCATCCATGAGGATGCGGGTTTGATCCCTGGCCTCGCTCAGTGGGGCAAGGATCCGGCGTTGCCATGAGCTGTGGTGTGGGTTGCAGACATGGCTTGGATCCCACGTTACTGTGGCTGTGGTGTAGGCTGGTGGCTACAGCTCCAACTGGACCCCTTGCCTGGGAACCTCCATATGCTGGGGGTGCAGCCCTAAAAAGACAAAAATAAATAAATATATATATATATACATAAATAACATCTCTCACCTAGAGAATAAATATCCACTGAGTCCATACTGATGTAAACAAAGAATTGGATAAATAAATAAATGGAAGAAAAGGGACAAAACTTCCTCATGGAAGAATTCCAAGTCGTAAATGTTAGAGGAATGAAAGAGACAGAAGATCACTACCAGAGAGAGAGAGACAGTAATTACGGCTACAGGCAAGATCCACTGGTCGATGCTGCAAGGTTTAAAACGAGAAACCAAGATACTTGCATAGCCTCGAAGCATCTCTCCAAAAGCATTTATTAATTACTGTGGTGGGTTTTGCACCCCTAAACAACCTTTTTTTCATATTCCTCCCTCTATTGGGTAGAGTTTAATTCCCCTCCCCTTGAATATGGGCTGGATTTAGTGACTCATTTCTAATGGATAGCATTATGTTCCAGGGAGAGCTTTCTAGAACATCAAGCTGACTTTGGCAGTTCTATTCTCAGAGGTCATGCAGCTATTTTGACACAAGATCCAAATGTATCGCACACCTGGGTGTGGCTGGCAGGTGGCTTTGATGCAGAGATAGAGCTTAGCACGTCCCATGAGTAATAGGAACTTGCAAAACAAATCTGGTTGGGGCACAGGCAAAGCAAACCTCATTACATGCCTACAGGGACAGGTTGGGGTAGCACGAAAACAAAACCTGGTTCCCCAATTCAGAATTTTCCAACAGCCATTCAGTCACCGACCACGGCCACTTCAAAGGCCTCAGTGACAACATCACCCATTAAGAGCCCAGTCACTCTGGGTCAGAGTAAATATGAAACAGGTACAACTGAAACCTCGCTCACCAGTCCACACCTCCCTCCCCCAATCTTCTATCTGGAAAGAAATCTGAGGTCAGAAAAAAAAAAAAATCTGGACACTTCAGAGTCCTTTTCAGCAAAAATGGGAACAAAAGCAGACTCAAGGAATGGAGCAGACCTTAGCACAAGAAGGCCAGGTTGTTACTTTGCAAAATGTAGGGTCAAGGCGAAGAGGAATATACTTTTTTTTTCTTATAAAACTAGATTGGCTGCTGGATTGTGTGCAGAGCAGAAAATTAATATTCACTGCTGAGACCTATTTGCCTATTTGATGCTATAAGGAAGCAGTTGAAAGATGGATCAACGCTAAAGGCTTCCTTATCTCCCAGGCTACCCACCTCCCCACCAACACCAGGGACCACCAGCCCTCCCGGAGGCAGCCAATCCCCAGTGGAGTCCAGCTCAAGCTGCAGATGCCAGAGGCACGGGAAGCTAATTCTTCTTTCCTGAGTCCAGGAGTGGGGTTTTTCAAGGGAGTGGGCTGAGGACATGGGATTTGGAGGGCAAAGGGACGCTCAAAGATGGACACCTGGAGGGGTGGTGAATTGTGCTAGAGTGTGAGTAAGAAAAGGGCCGATGCATGGCTCTATTCTCTTTGCTGGGTGACGCCACTGTGCCCTGCCTGCATCTGTTCACCAGGTATGGGTTTCTGTAAGTGCTGATTGCTCATGGGTCCCATCCAGCCCCCATTCTGCCCATGAGAGCTTCTTCACCTGGAAGGTTATACCTGCCCTGAGGGAGGCCCACAACCCATCAATGGCAGACATGGCAGACGGAAACAAAAGGCTGACCCTTGAGCAAGGGGAGAGCTCCCCAAGAACCCAGCTGAAATCCAGCCTTCCCCTGCTGCCCTACCACTCTCGCCACCTCCATCCCTAGGCCACTACAGCGTCTCCATGAGCATCCCCTGACTTCTCACAGACCTGACCCAAGACATTGAGAGTTAGGCTTCCTTGAAGTTTGGGGAGTTTATGTTAGATCCTGGGAAGAGACTTTCTGGTTCAAGGGCTCCAGCGCTCCCCGGAGGACAGCTAGGCAGGGAAGACTGAAACCCAAGCCCACCAACACCCCACCCACCAGAGAACAAAACTCAGGTCCCACTTCCTCCTTATTCAGATTGGAGAAGGACCTCAGAAGAAGGTGCCCCACCACACCTGGGGGGACGGACCCACCTCCTGAAAAGATCCTACAACAAAAGGCTGATTTTGCTAGTTCCCAGGCACCCGCCCACCCACGTTGGGGAAAACTCAACACTGGCAAATCCAAACTCACAGATTACTTGCGAGGCTAAAAAGAGTTATGTCAGCCATCAAGTCTTTTTCAACGAGGTACTTAAAATGGGATTTCACACTGGTGCTGGAATCATGGCACAGACGATCTTTCCTTAGTGTTTTTCTTTTCCTTGTGGTTTTTTTTTTTTTTTGGTCTTTTGTCCTTTTTAGGGCCACACCCGCGGCATATGGAGGTTCCCAGGCTAAGGGTCTAATTGGAGCTACAGCCACCGGCCTGTGCTAGAGCCACAGCCATGCCAGATCCAAGCCACGTCTGCAACCTACACCACAGCTCACGGCAACGCTGGATTCTTAACCCACTGAATGAGGCCAGGGATTGAACCTACATCCTCACAGATACTATGTCAGGTTCTTAACCCGCTGAGCCACAACGGGAACTCCCTTAGTGTTTTTTTATTTTTATTTTTTTTATTTCCCCAATACATTTTTTTTTCTACTGTACAGCATGGTGACCCAGTTACACATACATGTATACACTCTTTTTTCTCACATTATCATGCTCCATCATAAGTGACTAGACATAGTTCCCAGTACTACACAGCAGGATCTCACTGCTAATCCATCCCAAAGACAATAGTCTGCATCTATTAACCCCAAGCTCCCCATCCATCCCACTCCCTCCCCCTCCCCCTTGGCAACCACAAGTCTATTCTCAAAGTCCATGATTTTCTTTTCTGTGGAAAAGTTCATTTGTGCTGTATATTAGATTCCAGATATAAGTGATATCATATGGTATTTGTCTTTCTCTTTCTGACTTACTTCGCTCAGTATGAGAGCCTCTAGTTCCATCATGTTGCTGCAAATGGCATTATTTTGTTCTTTTTTATGGCTGAGTAGTATTCCATTGTGTATATATGCCACATCTTCCCAATCCAATCATCTGTCGATGGACATTTGGGTTGTTTCCATGTCTTGGCTATTGTGAATAGTGTTGAAATGAATATGTGGGTGCACATGTCTATTTTAAGGAAAGTTTTGTCCAGATATATGCCCAAGAGTGGGGTTGCTGGGTCATATGGTAGTTCTATGTATAGTTTTCTAAGGTACCCTTGGTGTTTTTCAAGGCTGTTTCCTCTATAAAATATCAGTAGGAAACCCTCTCCTTTACATAACTACCTTCCCTCTTCTCACTGCCCTGGGCATCTTTGGGGGCTTCCCAGGGTCTCCTCCCCTGTCCCCAAGAAGGCATGGCTTCTGAGGACCATATCCAATAACATAAAATCCTAAAATCACAGTTCCAGAGGGCACATTTCCAGTGAATACCCGGAAATGCAAAGCATGTCTCTATGACCTAACTAGTTGTATCTTAGCTAAAGTACATGATTGTGGGGCAACGTAGGTTAAAAGCCAAAGAGTGGTCTGAAACAACCTGAGAACTTTATACAACTCATAACAATGGGCTTCTATGGTGCAATTTGAAATTACCTTTTAAAATTAGCTTCCATAAATCTTTGCCTGGTCCATTCTATTTCAGATGTTGAATTGAGGAGAGCATTCAAAGATTTTTATGGGGCCAGTTCATGGTTCCAATTCCAATTTACCATTCTTCCTTTAGTGCCTTTCTTTTGGAGTCCACCAGCATATGGGTCCTTAAGGACTCAAAAAACCAATGAATTAATCAAAGGGAAAATGTTCTTTTTCCCCCGTTTAGAAATTCATTGAAATATAGATGAAGTCCATCCTGAACAGCAGGATGTTCTCAGAAAGCCATCAGCCTAAATGCCTTTATGAATAACTATTATGTTAGACGCTCAAAAGATCTTACATCTCAGCCAGATGAATAATCAGGCCACTAGGGAACACGGGGAAGAAAATGAATACAATGCGAGTCTATACATTTTTTTTTCTCTGCTTATCTGAACACATAAAATATCTTTTAACTTTTACCATCAAGTATACATCCAGGTAGTTTCTGGTATCAGTGATGTTTCTTGACTCTAAGGACTTCTGGAGGCGGAATTTGCTTCCTCCAATGACCAAAGCATCATATGAAGTACAAAATCATTATAGCATGAAGGCAACATCCTGCCTAACTTGTAAGAACTGCATTCCTGTCGTAGCGCAGTAGAAAACGGATCCGATTAGGAACCATGAGGTTTGGGGTCAATTCCTGGCCTTGCTCAGTGGGTTAAGGATCCGGTGTTGCCATGAGCTGTGGTGTGAGTCGCAGACACGGCTTGGATCTGGCGTTGCTGTGCATGTGGCATAGAGCCTGGATTAGACCCCTAGCCTGGGAACCTCCATATGCCACAGGTGCAGCCCTAAAAAGACAAAAACAAAAAACAAACAAACAAAAAACTTGCAAGAACTGTTAGTATGGACTCAGGGAAAGCTGGATCAATACTGCTACAAATGCATATTATGGAAATTGTCAAATTCAATTAAGAAAGTGATTAATCAGGAGTTCCCGTCGTGGCGCAGTGGTTAACGAATCCAACTAGGAACCATGAGGTTGCGGGTTCGGTCCCTGCCCTTGCTCAGTGGGTTAATGATCCGGCGTTGCCGTGAGCTGTGGTGTAGGTTGCAGACGCGGCTCAGATCCTGCGTTGCTGTGGCTCTGGCGTAGGCCGGTGGCTACAGCTCCGATTCAACCCCTAGCCTGGGAACCTCCATATGCCGCAGGAGCGGCCCAAGAAATAGCAACAACAACAACAACAACAACTAAAAAGACAAAAGACAAAAAAAAAAAAAAGAAAGTGATTAATCAGTACTGTAACTAAGTATTGGGAAAAAAAAAAAATAACTCAAATCAAGCTTGCAATTCCCCTTACCTGCCAATCAGAGGTATAGGAGAGAAATAGTATCAGCATTCATTTCTCTTTAGCTATCATAAACTGATACTTGCTATGCAAAGGCATTTATAAGTCCAAATTACTACAGGGTGTTGATGATTTTATTTTATTTGTCTTTTTAGGGCCACACCCATGGCATATGGAAGTTCCCAGGCTAGGGGTCAAATGGGAGCTGCAGCTGCCAGCCTATGCCAGATCTGAGCCGCGTCTACGACCTACACTGCAGCTAATGGCAACGCCAGATCCTTAAACCACTGAGTGAGGCCAGGGATCGACCCTCGTCCTCATGGATACTAGTTGGGTTCGTTAGCACTGAGCCACCAGGGGAACTGATGATTTTAAAAAATACAAATGCTAAATATGCTCAGCATATGACTATATCTATGTGTGTATATATAAATACAACCTATGTACTGCCTGTAATTATTTAGTGATCCAATGAATTTTTTTCCCCTGAAATATGCCATTTAGAAAACACCATTACATCATGTAAATAATTTCCCTGGCTCCACCCCAACTGCGTAAAAGCAATCTTTTTTCCAGCACAATGTGTTTTTAGAAAGTGGCCTGCTATGTGGTGTTCTTGTCCAGATCATTACACCGAAGCATGCAACAGAAAAAAAGGAAAAACCTGTGTTCCATCCTCCCAACTCATAAATCAACAGAGGTCTCTTCCTTGTCAAAGGACCAAACACATGAACTTAACGATGGGAGCCACCAACAGCACAGTTATCTTTAAGTTCAAGCGGGATGTTGTGAAAGCAAACGGAATGCTGTCCAGGCGAGAAGTGCAAGAGCGGCTCCTCGGGGAGCAGTGCAGGGCAGGAAGTTCAAGGACCAGGTTGAATGCTGGCTGCATAACTGACTAGTTCTGTGATGATGACCCAGGTACACTTTTCAGCTTCAGATTCCTCCTCCATAGTTAGAACACTGGGTGAAATGGTCTAAGGTTCAAAATTCTAAGATTTTCTTTTTCCTTTGAGGGCCGCACCCATGGCATATGAAAGTTCCCAGGCTAGGGGTCAAATGGGAGCTGCAGCTGCCAGCCTATACCACAGTCACAGCCAGAGCAACACCAGATATGAACCGTGTCTGCAACCTACACCATAGCTCTGTGATGCCGGATCCTTAATCCACTTAGCAAGACCAGGGATCAAACTTGCATCCTCATGGATACTAGCCGGGTTCTTAACCCACTGAGCCATGATGGGAACTCCCAAAATTCTAAGGGTTTTTTTGTTTTTTGGTTTTTTTTGTCTTTTTGCCTTTTTCTAGGGCCGCTCCTGTGGCATATGGAGGTTCCCAGGCCAGGGGTCGAATCAGAGCTGTAGCCGCCGGCCTATGCCAGAGCCACAGCAACGCGGGATCTGAGCTGCGTCTGTGACCTATACCACAGCTCACAGCAACGCTGGATCCTTAACCCACTGAGCAAGGCCAGGGATTGAACCCGAAACCTCATGGTTCTTAGGTCGGATTCGTCAACCACTGAGCCATGATGGGAACTCCCCCAAATTCTAAGATTTTTAAAACCACCTCTTCCCTACCTGGATGCTACTGAGGCTCCATGACATGGATGCTGACTCCCAAAGACTGCCCTGTAGTTGCTAGAAAGATTTTGCTTGTCACTCTCCAATACAATGGGATGGGTTTGAAGAAAAACAGGAAAGACGTGTCCTTTATGATATGTGTATGGTCCCCTTAAGTGAAAGAAGACTCCCTATTTCATTATTTCCCACAGGATGTGGAGTATTTTTTTTCTAACACAGACCAGGATGAGTCAGGCACTGCCCTGATAACTGTATATTACCCTGTGCTCTTCTATGGGGAGCTATTATCCATTTGACTCCCTAGGAAGATTCTAGAAGCATTTTCAAAATGCGAATATAGAAGGTGTTTTACTTCTAACTTGAGTGATTGATGATAACGATGGAATTTACTCTTCTCGTACACACAGTTTAAAGTACGAAAATGCAAGCGTGCCGAGACCTAGAACACAAATAATGGCTAACTCCTGCAGCAGGGTGTCCTGGCTGGGAGAACACCCTGGCACCTTCAACTGTTTATCCACCTCTAATGAACCATGGCAGTCCAGAGGCTCACGGAGAAGGTATGGAAAATCAATGAGTGCTCAGTTTGACAGACAATTCTGAGGGCAGAATACCTGCCACAGGTAATAAATCACTTCATTTAAGTTTATCTTTTCAGCAGAGCACAGTGGATGATACCCATACATCATTTCAGCCTTTCTTTAATGCCCTGTTGACAAAGGAAAAATTGAGAAGGATGGTGGGAAAGCTGGGGGAAAGAAGGGAGGAAGATGGGAAGAGTTCTGGTCCTAGGCATGCGCAGTAAGAGAGATGATGAGATGATGACGATGACGCGGTGTCATTGTTTTCTAGGCATCAGTTCCATCTGCAAACTCTGATGGCACTTCCTGGATTTACCAGGGAGACAACCAATGGGTTGGAAAATAAAGGTGGCTTTCTTTACAAACCCCTTAGGACATGCCATATATCTACAGTCTCAACAGGATCTGGAGCACTTGGCTTTTCCAACAATGGGTGACTATATGAGTTTTACTAATGATACTGCCTGGAAACTGGTACTCTAGAAGCCTTGCAGCACAGAACCAAATATGGCAAATGGGATTTCTGCTGTAGCAATATGGCAGCAGATTAAGACGAGGTGAACAAATGCCTCCCACTACAATTACTTAAGAATGCTAGGTAAAACATGAAAAAAAGAAAGGGAAAAACTGAGGGAAAGCATATGCTTTGGTAACTTACAGACGCGCATTTTAAAACCCAAGTGGACAAAGGGAGTGAAGCTGTGAGCTGCCACGAGGCAGAGTTGGAACTAAAACCTTCGAGGAGAGACAGGATCCTCAAAGGGTGGCTTCCTCAGTGAAGACTACGGGGGGAAAACTCATCCCTAAAAGAGAAGTCCAAAGGGATGATTTTGTGTATCCCTAGGCACCAAACGAAAAAAACACAAACAAAACAAGCAAAACCAAACCAACAAACAAAAAACACTCTCCCCTGAAATACAGATATCCAGATCTGAGCCTTAAGCGGAGCAATCCAGGAAGTTCTGAACTAATAAATTAGCAGACACATTGGCCTTCAAGTCAGTGATCCACCTGAGGTTTCTAGAAGAAGCAATGAAAATTGCTCTGGATGGGCCCTGTTATCAGGCCACATGAGATCCCCACACACAAGAAACAATCGCCACCCAAGACTAACATATAAGAAAATTTAAAACCGGAGTTCCCATTGTGGCGCAGTGGTTAACGAATCCGACTAGGAACCATGAGGTTGCAGGTTCGGTCCCTGCCCTTGCTCAGTGGGTTAATGATCCGGCGTTGCCGTGAGCTGTGGTGTAGGTTGCAGACGCGGCTCGGATCCCGCGTTGCTGTGGCTCTGGTGTAGGCGAGTGGCTATAGCTCCGATTCGACCCCTAGCCTGGGAACCTCCAAATGCCTCGGGAGCAGCCCAAAGAAATAGCAAAAAGACAAAAAAAAAAAAAAGAAAGAAAGAAAGAAAGAAAATTTAAAACCACAATATACCATGAGCAGAAAACAGCAAACACAACAAACAGATTGTTAGAATTCTAGGAATTTGGGATAATAAAATTATTATTTGAAAAAGCAATACCAAATGTTTTATGTTTAAAATTATGAAAGAAATAAAAGTAGGAAATAAAACCCTGAGGGAAAAATATGAAAAACAGAGGTGAAAATAAGCCAAATAGAACTTCCAAAAATGAATATCTTAATCACTGAAATTAAGAAGATATTTTAATCACTGAAATTAAAAAGATTAGACACGAATAAAGAGAGAATTAAGTAAAATGGAAGCCAGATCTGAGGAAATTAGCAAAGAGCATCAGGGCAGTAAAAGGGGCATGAAAGAATAGCTCCCGGAATAGGAAGTACAAGGATACTATCCCTATGCATTCAGTGCAAGATCCAGATGATGCAAAAAGAGAGATTGTGTTAGTTGGGCCCTCCAATAAGCATATGCCAAGAAGGATTGGGCAAGGATCATGATGCAGGTGTGACCCATGAAAAGAGAGGGGAAAAGGAGTGTTGGATAAGATGAGACTCAGAGTGAAACACAGTTCTAAGAAGGTTCTGATCAGGTGGCTAAGGAGTCCTTGAGCCAAAGTCATGATTAGAGGAGTGCTACATCCAGCAAGAACGGGTTAGCACTTGCATCCACGTCTTATTCAGACATCAACTGGGGACAGCCCAGGCGAGGCGTGGCTTTTGAGTAAGTCCTAAGACACTGCATCTGGGGAGAGTCAGCTCTGTTTCCCATGGCAGAAGATCTGAGAGACACCTTTTCATGGCTGCTGAAATGAAGGGGAGCAATATTTTAAAAGATAATCATTAAGGGTTTTCCAGCATTATAAAAGCCATGAATCCTCCATGTAGAGAATAACAGCAAGTTCTAAGCAAAATAAATCAGAATAAATCTACACACACTATAGTTAAATGGCAGACTACTAACAGTTATATTAAAACAAAAACAAGGAGAAATTTAAACTAAATGAAAAGAACATAAACTGGTAGGGGTTAATTTTAGACGGCTTTCTAAGTATACACATTTAAGGGTAACAAAGCCAGTAGAGGAAAAAAGGGAGGAATTGACAAACTTCAATTCAGTAAGAGACAGGAAAGGAGAAAAAGAAAGCAAAGTATGGGAAAAAGAAAACATGAAATAAGAGAAATAATTTAAAATATCAACAATGACTATAAATGCAAACAGACTAAAATAGGTGGTTAAAAAACTCAGACTGGATTTTTTTTTTTAAGTTCCCGTGGTGGCTCAGCGGTAATGAACCCGGTAACAAACCCGACTAGTATCCATGAGTATGTGGGTTTGATCCCTCGCTCAGTGGGTCAAGGATCCAGCTTGCCATGAGCTGTGGTGTAGGTCTAAAACACGGCTCAAATCCCTCATTGCTGTGGCTGTGGCATAGGCTGGCGGCTATAGCTCTGATTCAATCCCTAGCTAACCTGGGAACTTCCATATGCCTCCAATGCAGACCTTAAAAAAAAAAAAAAAACTAGCCATATGATTTTCATAAGAGGTTTTTGTAAATAAGAACCTCTCAATTTACCAGTAAGTAAAAACACAATTTCTTAACCTTTTGGAGATTGATTGATCTCATCAACCAGATGAGATTCCATTCTCATCTATAGGATGGGATGATAATGATACTTTTGTTTTTTGGTCTTTTGGGGGCTCACCCACAGCATATGGAAGTTCCCAAGCTAAAGGTCGAATCAGAGCTGGAGCTACAGCTGCTGTCCATGCCACAGTGACAGCCACACGGGATCCGAGCTGTGTCTGCGACATACCCCACGGCTCACCGCAACTCTGAAACTTTAACCCACTGAGCGAGGCCAGGGATCAAACTCACACCCTCATGGATACTAGTCGGGTTCATTTCTGCTGAGCTACAATGGGAATTCCTATTTTTGTTTTTTTAAATAACACAAGCAAGTACCTCAAAATGTTGACACTTGTGTAATCTTTCCGGTGGGTACATCAGTGCAAGTTTCATGATTGTACATTTTAATCTAATCAAATTTTTTCAAAAATGTTTTCACTGTTTAAATCTATAAGCCCAATAACCAAGTAAAAATGCAAGACCACAGTAAATGTCAATGTTCTTATACACCACCTGGGCGCATATAAACTCTACATCTTTTCCAGAGAACAAGTGTGCAAGACACACCAAAAACTTCAAATATGTAGATACTCTTTAACCCAATGATTGAATTCTTGTAATTGATCCTTAGGAATTCATCAGGGATGCGTACAAACATGTATGTATTAGTTGACAGTGAGTTATGTCGAATAGTGAAAAATTCAAAACAACTTTAATGTTGAGAATTTGCTTTAGTGAATTGTAATGCCTCTATATAACAGAATAGCATGCTGTCATTAAAACTCAAGTTGTAGAAGATGTTAGTGACAAGTATATATTAATAAGTGAAAAAAACGCAGCATGCATAGTATGAGCTTTTTTTATTTTAAAAAATATATGTGTATATATATACACAAGCAGTACACCACCAATGAAGCATTTCTGGATAGTAGAGATTCTGAATGACTTTTGTTTTATTGTGCTTTTCTCTGTTTTCCAAGTTTTCTGCAGTGAGCATATGGTGCTTGGCAATTAGGAGGAAAAAAGCAATCATTATTTCTAAAGTTAAGTGGCAATAATTCCAGTTTATACTCCGATGCAGGGGTCCACAAACTACATCCTGCAGGCCAAATCCAGCCTGTCACCCTGCCTGTGAATTAAGAATGGTTTTATGTTTTAAATAGCTGGAAAAAATCAAAAGAAGAATTAATATTTATAATATGCTATCCTTTTAAAAAAATTTTCTTCTAGTTGATTTACAATAATCTGTAAATTTCTGCTGTACAGCAAAGTGACGCAGGCACACATACACATACATTCTTTTTCTCACATTATCCTCCATCATTTTCCATCACAAGTGACTAGATATAGTTCCCTGTGCTACACAGCAGCATAATACGTCATTCTAATCTTTGCATTTAATCTTGGAGTTCCCATCATGGCACAGCGGAAACAAATCCAACTAGGAACCATGAGGTTTCATGTTCGATCTCTGGCCTTGCTCAGTGGGTTAAGGATCTGGCGTTGCCCTGAGCTGTGGTGTAGGTCGCAGACATGGCTCAGATCCTGCACTGCTGTGGCTGGGGTGTAGGCCGGCAGCTCCGATTCGACCCATAGCCTGGGAACCTCCATATGCTGCGAGTGTGACCCTAAAAAGCAAAATAATAACAATAATAATAATCTTTACAACAACCCTGTGAAGTAGGGCCTATTACCCCTTTTATAGATGAAGGAACTTTAGCTCCTAGATCGGTTAAGTAAGTAGTCAGAGATCTCAGTTACTGAGTCTTTGCTGGAATTCAAACCCAAGAAGCCTTGCCCCAGAGCTTATGTTCTTAACCTGCCTCCCTCATGTGCAGAGGTCTCCACTATGAGGGCAATTAAGCCAGCACATTCCGGTGAATTCTCAGGACAGAAGACAACAGTGGCTCAGGAATGCTTTGCTGGAGAAGGAGGCTCTGTCTCTATCATGATAATGGGAAATGCTAACTCTGAACTCCAATTAACCAAAATGTTACCCTCCCCAAAGGAATTCCATTCTTCTCATCCATAGACTTGTATTACAGAAAACTGTGCCCAATTTTTATTATTATCCTGTTTTGAATTTCATCAATAAAAATCTGTGGAAATTGCTTTAGTCTCTGATTATACAAGAACCCACAAAATGTCCTTGATGTTGTTTCTTGGCCCACAAAGCCTAAAATATTTACTCTAAGGCCCTGTACAGAAATGTCTTCTGTGGCTCAACAGAAACGAATCTGACTAGCATCCATGAGGGCACAGGTTCAATCCCTGGCCTCGCTCAGTGGGTTAAGGATCTGGCATTGCCATGGCCTGTGGTGTAGGTCACAGATACAGCTCGGATACTGCATTGCTATGGCTGTGGTGTAGGCCAGCAGCTACACCTCTGATTTGACCCCTAGCCTGGGAAGCTCCATATGCCATGTGTGCATCCCTAATAAGATTTAAAAAAAAAGAAAAGAAAGAAAGAAACTGTCTTCAGACTCCTGCATGTGTTAACAGAGAAAAACAAAAAACCATGGTATTCAAGTGGGTTTTGCTTGCTGGACATCTTTTTGAAATGGAGAAAGTATTTCAATCCATTTTGAGTTTATGTTTGTGTATGGTGCTAGAAAATGTTCTAATTACATTCTTTTACATGTAGCTGTCCAGTTTTCCTAGCACCACTTCTTGACACTGTCTTTTCTTTGTTGTATATTCTTGTCTCCTTTAATTTACCATAAGTGTGTGGGTTTATTTCTGTGTCAGTACCATACTGTTTTGACTGCTGTAGCTTTGTGGTGTAGTCTAAAGTAAGGGCGCCTGATTCTTCCAGCTCTGTTTTTCTTTCTCAGATGGTCCCAGTATGGCAGAATCCATGCTAATTGGAACCATGGAGTAACCAAGAATCCAAATGGTTCTCTCTCCCAAGCTATTACACAAGATCTTAATCATGGAGAAACTGAGTTTCTTTTCTCCTTCTTCTGCTATGTCTATATTTTTTTATCCCTTACCTCCCACCAAGGAGTGAGCAAAAAAAAAAAAGTCTTAGTTCAGTCAACGTTATTGCTTCTTAGAAACCCTGGTGAAAATTAGTTCAGGAAAGAGACTTGACTTTTATGTCATTTCTGAAGTTGACTTATCAGTGTTTTCTGTCACCAAAAATTACTGAGAACTGGCCACTCATCCTAAATATGGGTTTGTTCATTCCTTCACTTAACAAAATCTAAGTATTTACCATGTACCAGGCCCAATGGCACTGTGCTAGATGGATCAGACCTAGCTTAGCTCAGATAAGAAGATACATATCAGTACAACAGAACATATTCTATAATAGAAAACAGTTTAAAATGACTACAGGAAATGCAAATTAAAACCACAATGAGATACCACCACACACCCATTACGGTATCTATAATCAAAAGGACAGATAATACCAAATACTGGCAAGGATGTGAAAAAACTAAAACTCTTACACATTGTTGGTCAGAATATAAAATGCAGCAGGCCACTTTGGAAAATAGCCTGACAGTTTCTTTGAAGGTTAAACATATGACCCAAAAATTCAACTCTTCATGTCTACCCAAGAAGAACAGAAACATGTGTCCATACCAAGACTTGTATACAGACGATCAGAGCAGAACTTTCCTAAGACCCCCAAATTGGAAACAAGCTAAGTGTCCATCAGTTGGTAACTGGGTAAACAAAATGGGGTATAGCCACACAACTGAATACCTTTCAGCCAAAAAAAAAAAAAAAAAGGAAAAAGAAAAAAAAGAACTGACTATAATACATTCAACAACATGGATGAACTCAAACCCACATCATGCTGAGTCAGAGCAGTCTTCTTCACAGCAGACTGCCAAGAGACTTTATAAGGAGCTAGAGATTAGAAAATAAACATGACAAAGATGAGGATCGAACTGGTGACAAATTTATAGATTGGAGGGCATTATGCAGAACATAACACAGACAAGTTCAACTATATAGAATCTGATATCTAGAAAGCAAGGGGCATGTTCTAGCTGCCTTTGAAACTCCTTTTGCTAATATGGGTACCAGCTGGCTCTTTCAAGTTAAGGGTAGATGGGTCAGATTCCACCTATTATCTTCAGTTCATTCACAACCCTCCAAATGCACATCAGTTCTGCCATCTTCTCAATAACATACAGTGCCAATCAGTATCCTGGAGACCTACCTTCTTGGACCTTCCAGATGCCCAGAAATGGCTGACACAGGGGGAGGCCAAAAAAATTCACAGACTATTGTATACAGGGTATTAGGAAATAGAGACAAAAGAACAGTAGGCTTGGGAGTTCCCTGATGGTCTAGTGGTTAGGCTCCAGCACTTTCACCACTGCAGTCCAGGTTCAATCCCTGGTCTGAGGAACTGAGATCCCACATCAATCCACTGTATGCTGTGGCCACAAAAAAAAACCCACAAAAAACCCAAAAACAAAGAACAGTAGGCTAAATGCTAGAAGACCCAGATTCTACAATGTACTCTTCCATTACAGACAAGTTAATTATATTCTTTGCATGTATAAATGGGAATATAATGCACAGACCAAATTTTGAAAATTTAAGTGCTGCACAACATATGCTAATATTGCTGGAAAGTTGGTCGTATCACGCATAACTTGAAAATAATTTACAATAAATCATGCCAAGAGGTGGAGTATTGAGCTATAACAGATTCTCCTTCTGTACATGACCTTTAATTCTGCTCACATCTATTTCTAGCCTTTCGGGTAAGAGAACTTCATTTCTTCTTTCCTCAGGCCTCCACCCCTCCACCCACAGTGGGTGTGGTCCTTCTCCAGTGGTGATCAGCCATCTTCCCCACTGCCTTCTGCTTGGGCGGCCGCCCCCCAGGCCGGGTCTACCCAACCAGATGAGAAGTTCCCTGCATGCAGATAGAGAGCCTTCGCCCTGTGTTCTCAGCACCTGGCAGTAGAGAGGGCTCAAAGAATGACCCCTAAGTAAAAGGACAGCAGGAAATTTGGAGGAAAGATGCCAAGTGGTGCATAATAAAAATGAAAATTTTATACTGTTCTATTTTTTTTAATAAAAATTATATATACTTAAGGTGTGTGAGATGATTGGTATGCATATACATAGTGAAATGATCACGTCAGGGAGTTCCCATCGTGGCTCAGTGGTAACAAATCTGACTAGTACCCATGAGGACACGGATTTGATCCCCAGCATTGTTCAGTGGGTTAGGGATCTGGTGTTGCTACGAGCTGTGGTGTAGGTCACAGACGAGTCTCAGATCTGGCATTGCTGCGGCTGTGGTGTAAGCCAGTGGCTACAGCTCCAGTTTGACCCCTAGCCTGAGAACTTCCATACACTGGGTGCGGCCCTAAAAAGCTAAAAAAATAAATAAAAAAAATTAAAAAAAGATTATGTCAAGCTAATGAACATCTCTTTGTAAGTTACATTTGTGTGTGTGTGTGTGCATGATGAGACCAAAAATTAAATTTTAAGTCTCCTGTGGATTGAGTAACAGATGAATGGATAGACAGAATGTGGTACGGACATGCAATGGAATATTATTCAGCCATGTAAAGGAAGGAAATTCTGACACATGCTGCCATGTGGACGAACCTAGGAAGCATTATGCTCTGTGAAATAATCCAGACACAAAAGGACAAACACTGTAGGATTCCACTTAGATACCTAAAATAGTCAAATTCACAGGGACGGAAAGCTGGATGGTAGATGCCAGGGGCTGGGAGAAGGGGGCATGGCGAGTTAGCATTAATGAAAACATTCTGGAAATGTGTAGTGGTGATGGCTGCACAGTATTATGAATGTACTTAATTCCACTGAACTGTACACATAAAAAAGGTTAAAATGTAAATTTTATTTTATATATATAATATATAAAAATCACATATAAAAAAACACATAGCACAATGTTTTTTTTTTTAAGGTTTCCTATTTGGTGTTCTGTCTGAAGAAGGATACAGGACTTTGACCCACTCTTAGGTGGCAATTTCTTCTCTTCATAAGTTGCCCTTTTAAATACCTAAACAATAGCAAAGGGAAGAAAACACACTTCGTTTTCACATAGCTCAGTGTCCAAATGTCCAGAGTCATTAATTTGGGAAAAAAAAACCCACAAGAATCATGAAACCAATTGAAAATTTACTTCTAAACCATGAAAGCAAAAAATGAAATGTGATTTTAATTGGGTTTCCCGGGAGTGTAAGCGTTGCCATAGATGACTTGTTGTTTTAATTGTTGGTAATCACTGGCTAGGGTACTAACCTCACTGCCAGAAAGATAAACAGTTAAGTAATTAAAACACTCAAAACCTGAACTAGCAGAGAAAAAAGTTTATGTTTCTAACGCTTTCCTTTTAGCCTCAATTGTGATTCCTGTAGCAAAAGACTAACCTTTTGAAAGAAGATAAATGAGCTTTCATATTTGAGTATTTTGGTAACTAGCTGTATAGAGAACGATATGAACATCCCTCCCCACCCCCAAACAGAAAACTGTTGAGTTTTGAGATTTCTAGATTATAATGTTGAAGTTGTCATGCAAGCAAAACCTGGCAATGTTAGCTGTCTTGTTAAGGCTCAGACAGGAAGATTTTCTTTCTTTGATATCTGTCAAGAAAATACAGAGGTATGCTCATCGCTTGCTTTCAAAAGTTCTTTCCTTTGAAAGCAAAGTGTTGGTTATGTTTATTCCAATGGCAGTTTAACAAATAATCTTAGGTCCCTCAGCAAGGCTTCAAAATGGGTGATTGGAATGCAATAAGCAGTTCCTGCTGTGGCGCGGCAGGACTGGCGGCGGCGTCTTGGGAGTGCTGGGTTGCAGGTTCTATCCCTAGCCAGGTGCAGTTGGTTAAAGATCCGGCTTTGCCGCAGCTGTGGCTTAAGTCGTGACTGGGGCTTGGATTTGATCCCTGGCACAGGAACTCCATGTGCTGTGGGGTGGCCAGTGAGGGGAGGGGATGTCACAAGCTGACAGGCTCCAAATTTAATCGACCCTACCCATTCTAAGACTTCAAAGAATGTGTATATCAGCAGCATCAAAAGCAAGTCTCTAAGTCACTCTGAACTCCTTCCAAACACTAAGCCTTTCCAAACTCAAACATAGTGGCAGAGAAAAGGCAAAAGAAGGGACTCCGCTATATCAACACAGACACCCTTTCGAATATCAGTGCAAATCAAAGAAGTACATCGAAATGGTTTTAATTGCTTGGGTGACAATGCACAGGTGACAAGAGGGAAGGGCAGAGAGATAAAAGTGTTAGCGCTTAAGGAAATGATATACCCGTCTCTGCAGTTTGGTAAACACAGCCTAATAGTGGTTTTGTCCGTGGATGGTGAGAAAGGACTTTGCACCAGAAGATCTCATCCCTTGGAAAGGACTAGAATCACGGAGCCACTGAAGAGGAGTGGATGGCCCGGAGGCTCTAGACAGAGCCAGGGGCGGAGAGAAATGGGGGTAAGATTATGAAAGTGGAGACATGAATAAAGCACACATGAAGCACCTACAAAGGGCAGCTTCCTGGGTCCTGGAGAAGCCTGATACCCCCCACCTCTGCCGAAAGTCAGGAAAGCTGCCCTCATCCTGGGAGCATCTGGTTCCGCATGAGAGAAAATTCTTTCACTCTGGGTGGAAGAGACACAGACAGGGACTGCCCGGGACACGCGTAGACAGAGGTGATCAAAAAAAAATAGAAAACATCCAGATTAAGCCCACAAATCATTTTCAATAAGCCTTTGCAGAAAAGCAACATGGTGAGCTAAGTAAGTCCTGGGCCTACAATGTCCCAGCACAGAGACCGCGGTTAACAATACTCTATGGTCCAGCTGAAAGTTGCTAAGAGAGTAGATCTTTAAAGGAAAAAAAAAAAATAAATTAAAAAAAAAATAAAAACACAAAAAAACAGCAATGTGTTAGCCGGGATCCCAGGTAAAAATTTCAGAAACTAAACACCTTCAAAGAAAGGAGACTTCTTTCTGGGTTTTGAAAACAAAGTTTCACGTTGCTGCTCCGAGGACCCAGAAAGGCTTTATTGTGCTGGGGAATTGGGGTGTGCGAGCTTTGAGATTAAAACAAATAATCAACTCTTCTTTAGAGATCCTAAAGCATCTTGTCCTCATAAGGGATTCTGGCTGGTGGTAAATTAACAGCCTCACTTTCTACTATGCATCTATTTCTCCCAGCTTAACAAAAAAACTTAATCGGAAACAAAATTCTTTCTTTACCATATTCCTAAAGGCTCCATTTCTGCACATACTTTTATTTTCCATCCCATTTTTTTGGGGGGGACCCAGAATTTCGTCCTCTCTAAGCATAAAAGTCTCCACATAAAGGGTTGGTTGTGCCCTAGTTTTAGGAGTTGACGAAGAGTCAGGCTGCTAAAGCAATATGGAGAAAACTACTACTAGAAAACTACTTTTTTTTTTTTTTTGGAGGGGAAAAAAAAAAAAAAAAGAATCAGCCAAACAAAGATACTTGAAGTCTGATTGGAACTTCTGGAGCAGTTTTAAGCCTTACCTCCAAAAGCCTAAACAATAGCCTCTATTTATTTATGCACAGTTCAAAAGACCTCATTGCATCAGAAGGTTCCTTGCGAATAAGACTGCAGCTAATTCTCCCAGCAGCAGAAATCCACTCTGGTGAATAACAAAGCTTCGCTCTGTTATTCATAATAAGGATTAAACCCAGTGGGATAAAATGCACAGTTGCCAGGTCACCTCAGTGCAGGGCTGAGCATGGAAAACTGAGTTCCCGTTTCTCCCTGACTAAAGCCTGGCAGTTGGTACAGGAGCCAGTTTCTTTAAAGGTGCTGTGACAATTTCTTTCCCTGTAAAAGGAGAAATGGGTTATGAAGGAAAATGCTTTGAGAGACAGCCGAAGGGCACAAAATCAGTATTACTAATGTCCTCGCCTCATTTCACAACTGTGAGTGCAGACTTTCAGAGGAGCACAATGTTACCTAAAACTAAAAGATCCCCCAGCCCATCCCTCCTCCTAAAAGGCATCAGGGGGCTGGCCCCCCTCTGTTCCACACCTAGGTTTTTCCTCAAGTTCCCTCTCCCCATCCTGACAGGGGTTCGAGCAAAAACAATCTGCAGACTCCGTGCGGCTCACATGGCTTACAGCTTCCCATTTACAAATGTTCTTTGCCAAAATCCATATCCATCTTTCAAGGCTTGCTTTAAAAGTATCTCCCCGTGACCCCAACCCATTGCCAGCTCTTTTTTGCACATGGTTCATATAGAGTTTGCAATCAATTCATAGTTTACTGTAATGACTGCAATAATTCCATGTGGAATAATATGTTGTCTGGGATTTGCTTCCCCAAAATCCAGGGATGGGGGTGGAGGGTGGGGCACTACAAGAAACACGATTGGTTTGGAGTTCCCGTCGTGGCGCAGTGGTTAACGAATCCCTCTAGGAACCTTGAGGTCGAGGGTTCGGTCCCTGCCCTTGCTCAGTGGGTGGACGATCTGGCGTTACCGTGAGCTGTGGTGTAGGTTGCAGACGCGGCTCGGATCCTGCGTTGCTGTGGCTCTGGCATAGGCCAGTGGCTGCGGCTCCGGTTCGACTTCTAGCCTGGGAACCTCCATATGCCTCGGGAGCGGCCCAAAGAAATAGCAAAAAGACAAAAAAAAAAAGAAAAGAAAAGAAAAGAAACACGATTGGCCAGGAGTTGACTGGGGTAGTTGCAGGGTGGGCCTGTGTGGGCTCACTAGAGGGTTCTCTCTACTTTTGCTTATGTTTGAAAGTTTCCATTGTAAAAAAATCTGAAAATATTTACAGTGTCACAATGCTAACTGATGACAACTAACATTTGAACTCAGGATCGCGTGACTTTCGAGCAGAGCCTCTGGGCTGTGCTATTGTGTTTCATGAATTATTTCATAGTCCGTTACTGCTCCTTTCACTGTATCCAATTGTATTCATTATTCATTTGACATGAAAAGCCCGCTTGCTCTCCTCAAGGAGAGCTGGCAGTGTAACTGAGGACACAGGTAAACAGATAAATCACAGCGGAATCATGAGCCTAACAGCCGGGAGCCGAATGGAAACAGATTTCTCTGGAAAAAGAGCAATGGAGCCGGCTTGAGGAACCCAAGCAGGGGGCCAGGAGGTGTTCCCCCAGGTGGAACTCCAGAGCTAAGAAGGCATGTCTAAGGTGAAGGGGTTTGGGGACAAGACCACAACTCGGGCAGAAGATGTGGCCTGGGCAAAGAGGCAGTCTTGGAGTTCCCATCATGGCTCAGCGGAAACAAATCTGACTAGTTAGTACTCATGGGGTTTGATCCCTGGCCTCGCTCAGTGGGTTAAGGATCCAGCGTTACCATGAGCTGTGGTGTAGGTCGCAGATGCGGCTTGGATCTGACGTTGCTGTGGCTCTGGTGTATGCCAGCAGTTACAGCTCCGACACGACCCCTAGACTGGGAACCTCATTGTGTTGCAGGTGCGGCCCTAAAAAGACAACCACAAAAAAAAGATGTGGTCTTGAAAAGGCGTGGTGAGGAAGGAACAGCGCCAGGTGGGGCAGATGCATGATGAGGTAAACAGGGACCCAGACCCTGAAAGGGTCTCTTAGACCCAGACCTCTTAGACAATCAGGAGCACTGGCGAAAGTGGCATAATCACTCTTGGTCTGTTAGGAAGGCCACTGGCAGCTGTGCATCTGATTAGCCTGGAGCTGGCCTTTCTAACAGGCCAGAAGAAGGATTAGGGTGAGTGAGTGAGGTACAAAATCTATGGGAAGGCCCCAGAACTCAGCAACGCCAGCTCCAAACTGCGTCTGCGACCCACATTGCAACACCAGATCCTTTAACCACTGAGCAAGGCCAGGGATCAAACCCGCATCCTCATGGATACTAGTTGGGTTCTTAACCCATTGAGCCACAACGGGAACTCGTGCAATATTTTTTAGAAATCAAGATTCATGCAAAAAAAAAATCCAAATTAAAAGTAAACACAGAATGTTGCTGTTTGTTTTATGAACCTGCCTTATGATGCAGCTGAAAGCACCATCCCTCCACCTCCCCCACCCCCCACCACGCTGGGTGGGTTTATGAGGGTGGACAAGGATACTGAAACAGATTGGACAACCTGAGGCTTTATATGTGGTTTTTTTTTTTTTTTTTTTTTTGGTAGAGCTTTTATTAACTTTTCCTACTTGGCTCTCCATATGGGAGGATGTTTTGATAAGTGTACCTAGGGGGGCAGTTTTCCTTGCCTCAAGTCTCTCATATAGCTCAGCAGGGCTCTTCTACAGACCGGGCTGTAAATGAGGAGAGAGAGCCCTAAAGCAAGAGCAAATGCCCAGAGGGTGAAAGAGGAGGAGACCAGATTTGAGCAACATTTCAAGGGCAGAAAAAAAAAAAAAAAAAAAAAAACGCAGTAGGAGGATAAACTCAAGGCTCAGCCCCGGCACAATTTATCCCCCCCAAGCACATCATAAACACTTCGGGGGCAAAAATCACATCCTCCTAGGCTTGTGGATCATTTTGCGCCCAGCTCAATAAATTCCTATTAACTAATTAAGTGGAAAAGAAGAGCTTAGATCCAAAGCCCACACACGACTGAAACCAGAAATGGTTTCCCACTTCACATCTGCCTCTCGCCGAAGAGCACGGCGCAGTGATCGAGTGTCCAAAAGGTACGGCCGGTTCGGGATAACCAAGACCTCGAAGTCTGAGAAGTTGCTGAAGTGAGACTCGGCTGTCATTTTCCCATTTGATTTTGCATCCTTAGGAGGAAGGAGGAGAAGAATTGAGCCCAGAGCTTGGGTTTGTCGTCTGTGCAACTATGATCAGATTAGAAGAAATTCTGGCTGGAAAAATGGTTCCACCTGCCTTGGACAATGAGGGAGAAGGAATGGGGGGCTTTCCGCTTTTCTGTATCAAGCAGTAACCAGATTCCCGCTCCACCGTCCTGCGGGGGAGATTTTCACGCGGCCTCCTGTGCCAGCTTCAGTCCTACCTTATGGGACACGGGGCCCCATCTCTGCGGAGCCATTCAGAGGCCAGTTCAGGGTGGTGGACAGTTTAAGTGACAATCAGAGGTGCGGCGTCACTGAGATGAATCATCAGGTGTGGAAATGCTATTGAGAGAGACTCACAATGACGGGGGAGGCCTTACTAAATAGAAGCCGCCCCCGAACCTAATTTCTGGATGGCTTCAGAAGGCTGAGTTGACCTGACAGGGAAGTTCACCGCTCAAGGCCCGGCCCGGGGCAAGGAACTATGACTAAACAGGAAATGGGTTACCAAGCAGTTGAACGGATGTAGGAGTGTTCAAAGCACAGGCTCTACTCGGAGACATCCTATAAAGTGAAAGTGGGGCTGTGTTAAGAGGCGTAAGAGGCAGGACCTGCTTGGGTCTCCTGAAGACCTGAATTCTTTGGAAATAACTATGACTTATTTGGAGCTGTGGTTTATCAGGCATCAACTATGTGCCCAGTGCATCACAGGCCTAATTTTTTAAATCACCCCAAAGCCGTGCCAGGGAAAGCATCATCTTCATTTTACAAAAGGCAGCTCAGAAAGGTGGAGTCATGAGCCTGAGGTCACAGAGCTGGTCTGGAAAGGCACTAGAATTCAAAGCCAGAGCAAAGCCAGGCCTAGAGCAAGAAGAGTTTTCCTTTCAAGTGCTCAGTGTCTTTAGAGCGGGAGGTAAATCAGGTTCGGTTTTCCAGGGCAGTGTCAGACCCTGTCCTCGACATTCGGTATGTTGCTCAGCATGGATACTTTGCATTCATGATATATATATATTTTTAATACATCGGGTTGAAAATTGTATCCATCGTGATTATTGAGTTTGGGGGCTCCTCCTTAAATTGGGAGCCCGAGAGACATATCTCACTAGCCTCACCCCAGTTAGGGCTGCATTCCAGGCACCAGGCAACCTGTGATAACCTGAATGCAGCCTACAGACAGCTCTCACTTCAGGCAGACGTTTTCACTCTCCTCCTGCCTCGATAAGTTTTACATCCAAAGTTGGGAAAAGAGGTTTTGGGGTTTTGTCCTTCTTGTTTTAGGGCCACACTTTTGTGGCATTTGGAAGTTCCCAGGCTAGGGGTGGAACCAGAGCCGCAGCTGCTGACCTCCGCCACAGCCACAGCAACGCAGGATCTGAGCCACATCTGCGACCTAGATCACAGCTCACAGCAATGCCAGATCCTTAACCCACTGAGCAAGGTCAGGGATCGAACCTGTGTCCTCCTGGATACTAGTTGGGTTCGTGATTGCTGAGCCGCAATAAGAACTCCCGGTTTTGTCTTTTTTTACTTGCTCCTTTGCTTCTTCTGCTTCCCTGTTCGTTTTATTTTCTCCTTCATCCTCTTTCTCTGTTCATCGCTTACAAGAAATGCGGCAAAAGGTGATAAACTGGATGATGTTCCACACCAACCCGTGAAGCTACTCAAATGCATTCAAAAAGGAAGCGTCTTCGAGTAATGTCACAACCCTTTCCCCACTAAGGCTGCAGAATATCTTTGTTTCTGTAGGAAATGAGCTTGCATAAGGCTCAGCCCTTCACACATCTGCTTCACAGAAATGTCTCTGAGCCCTGTTACCAGACACAAAATTAAATAACTACTAGGAGCGGAGGCTGTGGGTTGTACTGGTAGCTGGAGGGAGAACAGTCATCCTTTTCCTTTCTAAACTTTTGTTTTTACAAATGTGGTACTGTTGTGACAGAACCCGGGTGTGACGGGGATGATAACGGCCACGCCAACAGCAAACACAGCTGTTTTGAATCCTATTCTGCACAGTCTTAATTAATTAAAGACAGTGCTTGGTGTGTTATTCTGTTTTGTTTCCTAAGTCAACAGTAGGACACTCATCAATGACACAGGACAGAAGCAGGCATAGAAACTGACACTGTCCAGGTACACAGACCTAACCAGTTTCGCCTTTCAGCCCTGACTTCAATTAAAGAAGCATTCGTGCCAGGAGTTTCCCATGGCGCCGTGGGTTAAGGATTCAGCGTTGTCACTGCAGCAGCTCGGGTCACTGCTGTGGCGTGGGTTCCATCCCTGGCCCTGGAACTTTGGCACCTTGGGTGCAGCCAAAAAAACCCAGAAGCTTTCCTTCAGTACCTACTATGTGTTCAGACCTGCTATGTGCCCAGGAATGTGTGATCCCTAAGACAAAGGGCCAGCTTTCCTGGGGAGAGACCAATGCTTGGCAGGGCATTGCCAACTGGACCCGTGTTTTATGGAGGAGAGTACAGTCCATTAGTTTAATTAAAAAAAAAAAAAAAAAAAAGCTTGATCACAGGCCATGTACACTTTCTACAGGACAGGCCAAGAAAAATTTATAGGAGCAGAGGGGGTGGGCCTCTGGCAGGATGACAATGAAATAAAATTTTTGTGGCCTGGAGTTTCCTCTCCCCTTTCAGCACTTTAAACCTCTAAACAAAACAAAGCAGTAGCAATAAACCAGCAGAAGAACGGCTTTTTGTTGTTGGGGCTGAGAACTATACTTCTGGATTGCTTCTCCAGTTCTCCTAACTTGACCCAGCTAGTGAACGTTTAAAACGGAGGAAAGAAAAAATGACGTCCAAGGTCAGAAGAGCGACGTCAACAGACCACGCTCCCTGACGTTAGGGGAGGTCTGCAGAGCTGCCAGAGTTCCCAATACGACCCCCTACTCCATTCCAGTGCACTCGCCGAAGACCCCAAAGACCCTTAGGAAGTGCGTGAGTTTCCTGTGGCTGCAGTGACAGAGTACTTACCAACTGGGTCACTTAAAGCAACCGAAATTGTATTTTCTCGGAGCTGCTGGAGGCTAGAAGTCCAAAATCAAGGTGTCGTCAGAGTCACACCCCCCCGAAGGCCCTAGGGAAGAACCCTTCCTTGCCTATTCCGGATTCTGGTGGCCCCGAGCATTCCTTGAGTTGTGGTTGTAGGACCCCAACCTCCACCTCTGCAGGGGCATCTTCTCTGTGTCTGTGTCCTCTCCCCTTCGTACAAGGATCCCAGTCCTCCCAAATCCAGGGTGATTTCACCTCATGGTCCTCAACTGATGACATAGGGAAAATACCTATTGTCTTGTCTTTCTTTCTTTCTCTCTCTTTCTTTCTTTCCTTCCTTCCTCTTCTTCTTCTTCTTTTTTTTTTTTTTTTTTTTGTCTTTTGAGGAGGAGACCACACCTACAGCATATAGAAGTTCCTGGGTTAGGGGTGGAATTGGAGCTGCAGCTGCTGGCCTCAGCTATAGCCCCAGCAACTCCAGATCTGAACCGCATCTGTGACCTACACCACAGCTCACAGCAATGCTGGATCCTTAACCCAGAGTGAGGCCAGGGATCAAACCCACATCCTCATGGATACTAGTCGGGTTCATAACCGACTAAGCCACAATGGAAACTCCCCCAAATCCTTATTTTCAAACAAAAGGACATTCTGAGGTTCTGGATGGACGTGAATTTTGAGGGAACACTCTCTGGCCCACCACAGGAGGCTATCTAACTGATAACTGAGTAGCCCACCTCCCTGCAAAGGCCATCAGAATGCATCCCTATACCTCAGCATCCTTGAGGTCCAAGAATCCCTGGTGCCCTTTTACCCCAGCTCCTCCTCTTGCCTCGACTTTCCACACAGCAAAGAGTCAGACATCAAATCATGTCACTCCCCTGCTTAGAACTCCCGGTGTCTCCTGCTGGAAGGAGGACATGTCCCCAAACTCCTGGCCAGGCTGCAAAGTCTGCCCTCCATATCCCCCCTTTCCCTCTCACCTCACCCTGTCCCCCAGCTCTGCCTTTCCTCTCCTCCTTGTCCAAACACAGCCAGGTCATTCCCACACTTGCTGACCCCTCTGACTCCTCTGTCTGGACAGCTGTCCTCCAGGCAGACACTTGGATCAGACCACTGTTCAAATGCCAAATCCTCAGAAAAACCTTCTCTGTCCATCTTATTCAAAATATCGCCCACACCCACACCCACATGCTCCTTGGGTCACTTGATTGTATTAGCCTCATTTAATTTTTCTTTATTGCACTCAATCCCATCTGACATTATATTACTTATTTCTGTCTTTGCTTTTTTTTTTTTTTACAGTCTGTCTCCACCAGCACGCTGGCAGCCCCTTGAGGATTGGAACGTGCCTGGAGGACGTCACGGTTTAAGGGGGTAACACAGCCATGTAAAAAGCAGTGACACTCATGGGGCCTGGCCCTAATGGGGGATTTCACCATCACAATAATCCTACAAAGTGCTATTCTTATTCCCATTTTACAGATGCGGCAACTGAGGGTGAGTCACTTGTCCACAAGGAGCCAGGGCTCAAACCAGGTGGTCTGATTCTAGATCCTGTGCTCTTATAACCAAGCAGGACCCTGTGAGGCCTTCCCAGAGTGGACCCCCACACCTATCCTCCCCCTTTTTTATCTATAGAAAAACTTTAGTCAAAGAACCAGTTTAATCAGGGAAGTGAAAAAACACAGAGAAAAAGAGAAAATGGTAATAATTCAGCCATTCACCTTCAGTTCTTCAAAGACTACAGGTAATATTCTGAGCCATGTCCTTGAAGCTATTTTGCAGGTGCTGAAGTCCCCACCGGTGGAAGCAGTCAACTGTATGCTGCCCACAAGCATGTAGACCCCAGACCTTTCGAACCAGAAGGTTGATGATGCTGACTCACAATTACCTCACCACCCACCAATCCAGAACATGTCCACGAGCTGATCACGCCCTACTCTTCAAACACTGTAAGACCGCCCACTACCCCCTCTAAGGGGGGCACAGTCTTTGAGGCACTAGCCTGCTGTGTTCCCCTCTTTGCCTGGCAATTAAACCTGGTTCCTCCAACTCTGTCTCCGCATCTTTCTTCGGCCTCGGTGTACAGAAGCAGCCGAGATTTCGGCAACACTCTTGGCTTCTAGCCTGCCTCCCAAATAAAGATGATGGAGAGCACTTCGCCAAGAGGCACAGAAAGGTTATGTTTCAGGCCTGAGGGAGCTGGAAGAGGAAATTCTGCCTAAACAGGGTCGGGAGCTTCCCTTTGCTCGTAAATTAATGAGTTCCCAGGCAGAGGAGGCAATCAACATGTACCAATGGACAGGCAGCACAAGGAGAGAGCAGCAGAGAGCAGATGGCATTCAAAGCGATGCAAAGAAGTTTCTGGACATCCTAGAGGAGCAGGAGGAGAGGACACTGGACTGTAGCTCCATAGCTGAAGTGTCAGCATTAAGTCTCGTTGCTGCAAGACGCATTCCCAATCTGCAGCCCTGGTTCTAAGCACTAAACACTTGGCCACCTTAACATATGTAATCAAAGTACTCTCTTTTTTCTTCTTCTTTTTTGGCTGCCCCGTGGCATGTGGAGTTCCCAGGCCAGGGATCAGATCCAAGCTGCAGTGGCGACCCACGCCAAAGCTACAGCAACACGAGATCCTTAACCCGCGGTGTCAGGCCAGGATCAAATCTGCATCCCAGTGCTCCAGACACTTTTTTTCTTTTTTTCAAGGTGCTCTCTCAAACCACAGTTTCTGCTTCTGGGCTCCAGCCCTGCTCTGACCCATCTTCTTGGAGAGCCAGATTCTGTTCTGAGCCCTACGAGCCATGCCACCTGTGGTCTTGGTTTCTCTGCCCCATGCCAACAACACCCCCAATCCAGCCTGTATTCTGCTTATGCTGGTCGCCAGACTCCTCTTGGACGCTTCTCCTGCGGCTGCGTGTCCCACTGCCCAGGGCTGGCTGGTCCTCTGATGCATCTGCCAGCGAGCTCGGCTGATCAAAGCAGCCGCCACACTTTCCCATGTGGTATGACCCGCATGTCCAGACCTGCCCCCGCAGCTGCAGCAAAAGCCCTCTGCCTCCCCTGCTTCACACTTGCAGCTCTGTCTCCTCTCTAGATCTGGACTTCTTGGTCTGGCTCAAGGCAAGAGGAGACAGAAAATGACAAAAAG
Organism: Phacochoerus africanus; assembly: GCF_016906955.1. Lineage (NCBI taxonomy): Eukaryota > Metazoa > Chordata > Mammalia > Artiodactyla > Suidae > Phacochoerus > Phacochoerus africanus. The sequence goes on along the minus strand of NC_062557.1, from coordinate 13,752,713 downwards.
CAGAAGAGGGAAGGGCAGAAGTAACGGGCTCTTTTGCCAAATATCTGCAAGGCCTGTTCCCATGATTCATGCAGGTCTCTGCTCAAATGTCATCCCATCAAAGGCCTCCCCACCTCACGCTCCCCATCCCCACTGCCTGCTCCTGTAGCCTACCTTTTTTGTTTGTATTCTTTACCTGCCGTTATAATCTAGTTGTATACCTAAACATTATTGTCAGGGTCCTCCCATGCAGAAGGCAGGAAGTTTGTTTTTACTCATTGCCGCATATCTGGCACATAATAATCCCTCAATAAATAGTGGTAAGCTAAATGAGAACGACATTCTCACAGGGCTGACATCCAGAGGGAGAAGACTCTGTAACCGCTGATATGTACAAAGATCTCTCAGGAAATCAAGGTAGGGAAGTATTTCTTTTTTCTTAGGATTAAATGAGACGTTCAGAAAACCTTTAACAAAGTTTCTAGAACAAAGCAAACCTCCCCCCCCACCATGTTAGCTATTATTCTAGAAAACACTCTAGAAAAATGTACATGATTTGGTTAAAACTTCCTTATCAGGAACACCCAGCTCCTTTCCTGAGAGTTTTCGATAGCTGAAACTTTCCTGGAGGGTTAATGAACTGGGGAAATAGGGGGGTGTGGTCGGTGCCACCTGAAACTGAAAATATCCTTTTAGTCCAACAGAGGCCTTTTATTTTATTTTATTTTGGTCTTTTTAGGGCTGCACCTGGCATATGGAGGTTGCCAGGCTACGGGTCAAATCAGTGCCGTAGCCACCGTCCTACGCCACAGCCACAGCAACGCCAGATCCAAGACACATTCACAACCCACGTGGCAGCTCACAGCCATGCCAGACCCTTAACCCACGGAGCGAGGCCATGGATGGAACCTGCAACCTTATGGATACTAGTTGGGTTCTTAACCCCCTGAGCCAAAAGGTGAACTCCTAAACAGAGGCCATTTTATTTATTTTATATTTTGCTTTTTTTTAGGGCTCCACTCATGGCATGTGGAAGTTCCCAGGAGGCTGAGGGTTAAATCGGAGGCGTAGTTGACGGCCTACACTGCAGCCACAGCAATGCAGGATCCGAGCTGCATCGGCGACCTACGTAGCTCACGGCAATGTTGGATCCTTAACCCACTGAGTGGGGCCAGGAATCGAACCCATATCCTCATGGATACTAGCCGGATTTGTTTCTGCTGAGCTACAACAGGAACTCCCCAGAGGCCATTTTAAATACAGGTGTTGGAGTTCCCGTCGTGGCACAGTGGTTAACGAATCTGACTAGGAACCATGAGGTTGCAGGTTCGATCCCTGGCCTTGCTCAGTGGGTTAAGGATCCGGCGTTGCCGTGAGCTGTGGTGTAGGTCGAAGATACAGCTCAGATCTGGCATTGCTGTGGCTCTGGTGTAGGCCGGCAGCTACAGCTCCGATTAGACCTCTAGCCTGGGAATCTCCATGTGCTGCGGGAGCGGCCCTAGAAAAGGCAAAAAGACAAAATAATAATAATAATAATAAAATGATAATAATAAATAAATAAATACAGATGTTGATGATGAAGAACATATCCAATCCGTGGTTGAGAAAGGTCAGCGCTTTCAAGATAACCCAAGAGAAAGGTTTTCTGGCTGATTCGTGGGGAGTCTTTGGAGATAGAAAATGTGTGTAGACGTGTGGAGTATTCATTCCTTCGGGCTTATGCTTTTAACATAAGTAAGGGACAATTCTCTATTAGTATTCCAGGCCACAGAAAGCAGTCTGTTTTACAAATTACCACGTAATTAAACAGAAGGCTCATGAGATCTATTTTAAGCACATCCTTCCCTTATTCTTAGTATTCCGCTCACCAGCCGAGCCCTCGCTGGCCAAAACCGCAACTTAAAAACTGCAACCTCACCGCACTATCACGGAATATTTTCTTTCTGTCCCCTCAAGCTGTCAGACAAGCTGTGTTTCCGTCGCAAGTCAGGGTATAAAGAAGTGGACAGGAGGTTAAACGGTGGGAGAAAATTTAGCGAGAAGGCTAAAGCTTGAGAGTAAGACAAGACAGGAAAGTTAAAAAAAAAAAGTGTTTATGTTACTAATCATTAAAGGGATAGTTTGTCATAAAGCAGAAATGTATACTAAACGTCTTTCAACATTCCAAGTTTTTTACAGCACAGGACAGCTAAGAGAGTGAATGACCCTGAGAGGTTACCGCTCCTACACATCTTTGCATCTGGAACTGTCCTCGACTGTACAAATCTCATCTCCATGTCTGCGAAAGGGACCCCTTTTGCAGGTGGGCAAGACCAGGGCTCAGAAAAGGGATGTGCCCCCAAGTCGCCTGGATTCAGAGCTGCAGTTGTGTGGTTCCAAAGCTGGGCTCCTTTGGCTGCTCGGATAATTCCTCGAGGATTCCCAAATGCCTCATGTCACCAAGTTTGCACAGGTCCAATGCCAAACAGAGAAAACAAAGCCCGGAAAGTCTGTTGTCATGAAGCTAAATTTACTCACTATTTAAATCCTGAAATTGTATCCTACCTAATGTTTCAAATATACTTCCACAAAGGAAAGCACATTTTGACATGAAAAAAACAAACTTTTAACAAAAAATGAATAGGAGTTTTTATGTGGCTCAGTGGGTTAAGGATCTGGCGCTTTCACTGCTGTGGCTTGGGTTCGATCCCTGGCCTGGGATCTTTTGCATGCCGTGAGAGCAACCCCCCCCCCCAAAAAAAAATTAAAGAGTGGAAATTTTGTTTGTTTGTTTTGGTCACACACGTGGCATGCAGAAGTTCCCTGGATTAGGGATCAAATCCAAGCCACTGCAGCTAACCAGAGGCACAGCAGTGACAATGCCAGATCCAGAACCTACTGAGCCACAAGGGGACTCAAGAATGGAGGAAGTTGGAGTTCCCTGGTAGTACAATGGGTTAAGGATCCGGTGTTGCCACTGCTGTGGCTCAGGTTCAGTCCCTGGCCTCAGAATTTCCACATGCCATGGCCAAAAAAAAAAGGGGGGGGATGGTGAAAGTTTTTAAATATCCTTACGCTGCAACCTAAAAAGTGGATGATCTTACATCAACTGCCAAAATTTCTTTTGAAATTTTACTCACTCATGAAATAAAAGAAGGGCACTACTGCACAATAGTCAGTATTTTTCAATTTACCCATCGGGGGTTCAGGAAGTCATTATAGTTGGTTAATACCTGCATTCTCTCCTTTCTTTTTCTTCAATAAAACAGAATAGAAAAATAGAAAACATCAGGAGGTAAAGACAGGTAGCACAAACTAATGCTTCATGGAATGCTTGTTTTAATTGTATAAATACATAAATGCGTGTTTGTACTGGGCCAGGATGTAAACTGTACTTCTTACTGTGGGTCGCAGTCAAAAAATTCTGAAAGCCTTTGTACTGTTTTGCTTAGAGTCATACATATTCATTATTCAACATCTGTATTGTTTTTGGCTGCACCCGTGGCACATAAGTTCCTGGACCAGGGATTGAACATGCACCACAGCAGTGACCTGAGCTGCAGTTGTGACAACACCAGATCCTTAATCTGCTGAGCTACAAGGGAACTCCATGGACCTCTGTAAAACAGAAAAACTATAAGAAGAAAGTCTAAAACCATCTATAATCCCATCACTTACAAGTGACTATAATTAATATTTGTATCTCCTAAGTGCAGTTTGTGTTATATGAAACAGACACTAGCTGGACACACAAACACTAAATATTCCTAAGTCCTCTAACACAGCACTATGATTTAAACAGAAGACTGATCCTCAATGGCCATGTGCCACAAATTGGCGGGCAGGGGGAATGCCCTTCAACAGGATGAACAGTCGGATACTGAGGCATCCATCAGTCTCTGAGATTACATCAACCGATAGGTGGAACTGATTTCTCTCCACCTGCTCAAAGCAGGGATGCGATCTTCCATCTGAAAAGTAAGCATCTGATTTCACCATTAACATTTTCTTTTTTGCTTTTGAGGGCCGCACCCGTGGCATATGAAAGTTCCCAGGCTAGGGGTCTAATCAGAGCGGCAGCTGCCGACCTACACCACAGCCACAGTAATAAGGGATCCGAGCCGCTTCTGTGACCTACACCACAGCTCACTGCAATGCCAGATCCCTGACCCAATTAGCGAGGCCAGGGATTGAACCCGTATCCTCATGGATACTAGTCAGATTCGTTTCTGCGGTGCTACAATAGGAACTCCACCATTAACATTTTCAACAAAGATTCCATCAAATCAGATTATATATTTGCTTGGAATTTTGCTTCCAAGTGTTAAATATGGTTTATTTTTAGCCTTAGGAGTGATGGAATTTGTGTTAACAGGTCCTGGTGAGAATAATCAGTTCACAGCCAAGCTCCGGGTGCAGCCAATGTTCACGTGCGGTGAAGGATGACTTTGAAAATACGGCAAATCCGGCTCACATGCTGCTGAGGGAGGAGGTGGAGGAGGTTTTAATAGTGAGAAAGTGTCAACCGTGGGACAGGAATAAAGCAGCCAGGGTCTCACAGTGCCATAGAGCCCCATGCCATCCCAGACAACCAGGAGAACGCCTCCCCAGAGAGCATCGGGAATAGGAAAGCGTGGCCCAGGATGGCACCTCCACAGAATGAAGGCATCAGAGGGACTTCATGCTGGCATCTGCTACAAGGGGAGATGAGCGATGTGGAGAACATCACTGGCGTGTGAGAATGAACGTAAACACGACTAGGAATTCAAACATCATCAATTAGCTTCAGACCAACAATGGGGGCCCTTACCAGACATTTATGAGGAATCCAATTTTCAGGACATAAACAAGAAACGTTTATATAAAAATTAAGTTGTAAGAAACCATGGTGACACAGCAATAGGGGAAGTCGAAACTCACGTTTATATTCAAATGAGTTTGTTACACCCAAGTATGATTTTTATGCTCACAAGGGTACAGGAAGTTCCTGATCATCTATGCAGATGTCAGCAAATCAGGGGCTTCTTGGTAAAGTTTTACTGAAACACAGTCATACTCATCTCTCTAACCTATTGTCTGCGGTTGTTTGGGGGCTACAGCGGCTGTGTTGAATGACTGGGCCGGGAGACTTTATGGCCTGCAAAGCCAAAAACAGTTACTCGTTGGCTCTTTAAGAAAAAGTCTGCTTATAGGCAGGATTTCTGGTGAAGCAATACACCCCCTAAACAGGTGGTAGGTTTGAATGAGCGGTGGCCATTTCCGAGGGGGCCTCTGGCACAATGAACTAGTGATTCTTCTTTCTCTGCAGAGGTCATTTATGAAGGGCATATGAAGAGCTGTCAAATGTAACAGGAACACCAGTGGGGTTTGGATTGGTGTTAAAACCAATTTCAGAGAAGTGTGATGTTCAGCGCCCTGCAAGTCATCTACTCAAAACCCCATCTATGAAACAGATCCGGATATTTCAGCACTGCATCCAAATACGGACCAAGACATCCAAGAACAACATTGCTACTCTCTGCATGTGGGACTCGACCGCACACTCCTTCCAGGCTGGAGGATACAAGTCTGCAGCCTGCTTCTGAAGGAGCTACGGAAACTCTTCTCTCCTGCAGCAACTTTCTTTCATTTGTCCTTTACCCCAGAACCACAGGATGGAAACGCACGTAGATGACGGTTGAACACACACTCATCTCATTCAAAAGCAAAACCATGTAACCCTAGAGCAGCCATACTTCACCATAGCCCTTATCTTCACCTTTTTTTTTTTTTTGGCCACCCCATAGCATTTGGGGCCCCCAAGCCAGGGGTCAGATCCGAGCTACAGTTGCAACCTAAGCCACAGCTGCACCAGCACCAGCACTGGATCCTTAATTCTGCTGTGCTGGGCTGAGGACCGAATCGGCAGCCCAGTGCTCCCAAGATGTCGCTAGTCCCTTTGCGCCACATCGAGAACTCCCTTCACTTCTTTTTTTTTTTTTTGGCTGCACTGGCAGCAAGCAGAAGTTCCTGGGCCAGGGCTTGACCCTGGCCACTGCAGTGAACAACGCCAGATCCTCAACTCAGCCGAGCCACCAGGGAACTCCCCCTCACCTTTAGAAAAGAGAGTCGTGACGGGGGGGTCAGGATGCTCCAGGCAAATATTACCTCCCTAGGCAAGGCCCCGTGAGATAATGGAGAGTATTTCCCCCTAATACATCATGATTCTTCTGTCTGTCAGGGAAAAGTCCTTTATTCAATGTCTATTGCTTGATTTGAAAGCCAAATCCAAATCTCAATTCCATCCTGACAATATTTCCATTAAATAAAATCCTCCGTCTTGTTGGGAGCTTTTTAAATCAATCTGCTACCAAGAGCTTCCGAATAAGTTAATAATGCAGACACCTGACTCACTCTCCTGCAAGCACTCCTCCACCAAGAATCAATGGACTTTGTTCAACCTATCAAAACAGTTAGCAGTTGAGCAGTCACACAATTAAAATGCAGCTCCTCCTTATAGCCTTTCTCATACTGAAAGAGAAAAAAAAAATAGGCAAGTATGCTGAAGTCTTGGGAGTAACAGAATTAAGACAGAGCAGCTGGGTTCAAATCTGGACTTCGTTCCTTAGAGTAAAACTCACATTTTTTACTAAGTGCACAGGACACAGAAGACATTGAGGCACATGCACATGACCATCTTTCTCAGCCCACTTTTATTGATTGATTTTTATTTTTTTTTTATTTTTTTGTCTTTTTGCTATTTCTTTGGGCCGCTCCTGCGGCACATGGAGGTTCCCAGGCTAGGGGTCGAATCGGAGCTGCAGCCACCGGCCTACGCCAGAGCCACAGCAAACGCGGGATCCGAGCCGCATCTGCAACCTACACCACAGCTCACGGCAACGCTGGACCGTTAACCCACTGAGCAAGGCCAGGGATCGAACCCGCAACCTCATGGTTCCTAGTTGGATTCGTTAACCACTGCGCCACGACGGGAACTCCTGATTTTTATTTCTTTTTTAAAGGAAGTAGAGTTATTTACAATGTTGTGTTAGTTTCAGGTGTACAGCAAAGTGATCCGGTTACACACACACACACATACATATATACTTTTTCAGATCTTTCCTATTATAGGTTATTATTACATCCCACTATTATTATTCCCATTATAGGTTATATGCTACTGAATATAGTTCCCTGTCTCAGCCCATTTTTTAATGTATGTATGTATTTATTTATTATTTTATTGAAGTGTAGTGGACTTAGGATGCTGTATTAATTTTGGCTAGGTAGCAAAATGACTCAGTTATATATATTCTCTTTCATATTTCTTTTCCATTATGGTTTATCACGGGATATTGAATATAGTTCCCTGTGCTGTATAGTAGGACCTGGCTGTTTGTCCATCCTGTGCATACTAGCTCACAGCTGTTCATCCCAAACTCCCATTCCTTCTCTCCCTTAGCTTTCCTCCCCCTTGGCAACCACAAGTCTGTTCTCTATGCTTGTGAGTCTGTTTCTGTTTCATAGATATGTTCATTTATATTGTATTTTATTTTTTTTATTTATTTTAAATTATCAGCACTTTATCTCTTTTTTTGTGTGTGTTTCTGTCTTTTTAGGGCAGCACCCACAGCATATGGAGGTTCCCAGGCTAGGGGTCTAACCGAAGCTGTAGCTGCCAGCCTGTGCCAGAGCCACAGCAACACCAGATCCGAGCCGCGTCTGCAACCCACACCACAGCTCATGGCAATGCTGGATCCTTAACCCACTGAGCGAGGCCAGGGATCGAACCTCCAACCACATGCTTCCTAGTCAGATTCACGTCCACGGCGCCACAATGGAACTCCATCAGTATTTTATCTTTTTTGGCCGCACGCATGGCATGTGGAAATTCCCAGGCCTTGAACTGAATCCAAGCTGCAACTGCAACCTATGCTGCAGCAGCAGCAGCAACACCAGATCCTTTAACCTGCTGTGCCAGGCCGCACATCAAACCCACGCCTCTGCAATGACCCGAGCCACTGCAGTTGGATTCTTAACCCACTACACCACAGCGGGAGCTCTGGTGCATGTATCTTTTTGAATTACAGTTTTGTCTGGGTATATGCTCAGGAGTGGGATTGCTGGATCGTCTTCGGCCCACTTTTGAGGATGAAGCTCAGACGGTTGAAGTGACTGGTCTGAGGTCAGGAGGATGGTAAGAAGTAGCAGATCTGGGATTCAAATTCGGTCTGTCTCCAAAACCCTATTTTGTTTTGTTTCTCCTCCAACTCTAAGCAACAGTAGTCGTACAAAGGCAAAAGTATATGACCTCCTCTCTTCCTAGGACAGGCCTGGGGCATGCTATTTTGTTTTTCTCTCTGAGTCTTTTAGTCTTTTGAAGCTTATGTTGGCATAGCCTTTCCTCAGATGATTTGGTTTAAGCCTTCTTCGTTACAGCCACGAGTGAGTCATACTTCCTGCAAGTTATACCAGCTCACCTTGCTGGGTTCCAAGGGCTCATCTCTCACCCTCTGAATCTTAACTTCAGCTCAAGGTCATTTCCTGTTGGCCTCATGTATCGCTTGCATGAGGAATGTGCCTCTTCATGTTATTTCTGGAAGGTCTCGCACTGCCTTGGCCCCACGAAACAAGGAGCCCCATCAAGGAAGGTTTGCTGGCTCACTCACCTATATTCCCAGAACTTGATAAATATTTTCTAGACCATTGGATACCGTATCTTTGACACATTTCAAGGAGTGAGGAAACTAAGGCACAAGATTAAGATAACTTCCCTAAGGAGTTCCCTTGTGTTGCAGAAGCCTAAGGATCTGGCATTGTCACTGTAGCAGCTGGGGTCACTGCTGTGGCACGGGTTTGATTCCTGGCCAGAGAACTTCTACATGCTGCGGGGGCAGCCAAAAACAAACAAACAAACAAACAAACAACAAGATAACTTCCCTAAGACCACAAAAAGAGTGGGGCTTCACACAAAGTGACCTAAGAACAGCCATAACCTGGACAAAGTGTCACCTAGTAATGCAACCTGGCTTTTTTCCGATATCACACTATAGAAAGGGGTTTGGAACAACATAGATGGGTTTCAAAAGTTACCATACTTTTCTCAAATCTTTGGCATCAAGATAAAAGACATTCATCCTATATAGAGGCTGTATGTGTGAATAAATCCAACACAGCCTGAAAAACTCACAGTTCTTTTTCCACCTGCCAAGCTCTCACAAGCCCCATAAAGAAGAAAGCCTATGCTCAGCTTACCTGGAGGGGAAGAAGTCAGGGAGGAGTTTGCAGAGGTCTTCCAAATTGCCTTCTTCCCCTCTGCACCCAGAAGGACCCTAAAAGAGCCCCCCAAAGGGGCTGGAGCTGAGGACCTTCTAGATAACATCATGGATAATTAATTATTCATGGATGGTGAGATTCTCAGTAGCTTCATTATGAATTAGGACCCATATTAGGCATTTCTGATTTTCCTTCCACCTACATACAGACTAAGTAAGTAGAGGGCTATTGATTTGATCGGAAGAAAACACTGGAAAATAAGTCTGAGTATCAAGGCATTAAGTGCTCCTGTGAGGAGAAAAATATATTAAATGTCAGGAAGTGCAACAGAAATAAAAACACAGATAGAAAATGGAACGGATTCATGTCATGTGCCCCCAAGAATTTAGAAATTTGGCTGCACCTCGAGATTTCTGCTCCACTGCTTCTGGCTGAGTACAGAAGCATGCCAACCAGCCGTGACTCGGTAAGTCCTGAGAATCTTCCTTTGAAGATTTTCAAATTGTATTTAATACAAAGCGTGTCTCAAAAAAGACTCAGTAATCATTGATCAATAAAATATATCCCCTTCCATGGAATGCCTTTTTATAGCTCCACTCTGAAAAGCACTGGAGACCTGCCACCCCCTTGGGGATCAAAGACAGACTAATATTAGTCAGGCCCACAGAGCACAAAGGAAAATGTCTCTGATAACTTTGTGCTTTATGTACAGCCAGAAGTGGATCATTCTGGAAAAAATGAGTCCATTTACTCTGTAATTCAGAAGAAAGAGGGTCTTCCCTTTCTCAGAATTTTCCTGATCCCAAATTATTTATTTATTTATTTATTTATTTATTTTTGCTTTTTAAGGCATCGCCCACAGCATATGCAAGTCCCCAGGGTAGGGGTCAAATCAGAGCTACAGCTGCCAGCCTACACCACAGCCACAGCAACGCTGGATCGGAGCCACATCTTCGACCTACACCACAGCTCATAGCAACACTGGATCCTCGACCCACTGAGCAAGGCCAGGGATCAAACCCGCATCCTCATGGATACTAGCGGGATTCATTTCCACTGAGCCACGATGGGAACTCTCCAATCCCTTATTAAAGTCAATTGGAAAGTATCCCAAGTAAGAGTGAAAGACTGACTAGCTCTTAGATCTAATGTAGGTACTGAATTCACAAAAACTTGAGACAAAGACACAGAGAAGGATCCATGAGTTTGGCACAGCAACTTGAGATGATGTTTGCTGGATAGAAACCTGTCTTCATAGGAAATACACCTTAGCTAGGCTCTACCCAAGAATTAGGAAACTTTAGAATCTGTGCCAATGAAACGAAGCTGACTGAACAATGTGGAAAGTTTCTACTTCACTGCATGTACCTATTTTCCCCTTCATCCCTCCTTTTGCCATCTTTTTCCTGACACATTTTTTCTTTCCTTTTCTCCTTCTCCCCCTAAGCAAGATTTTACTTGTGCTAATGAGCCACAGCCTCTGCTTAATTTCACTGAATTCTCCATCCAACGTTAATCTAGGCAAAGAGGGTACTCTCCTCTGCCCTTTGCAAAATCAGCTGGCATAGAAAGAGCTGGTGACTTTGTAATCCCAAGCTAAACTCAAGTAGCACCAAGTTTTCACAGGTTGACAGATCTCTGCACACAACCCAAGGCATCAGTAAGGTCTGCTTTCTCCGGTCAAGGGTGTTCTTTTTCATTGCAACTGCTTTAATAAGCAGAATTCATAAAAGGACGGCCATCCTTGGCTACCGATGTCTTTCTTTTTTGTTTCCTCCCGGGCAGTAAGACTGTTTCACGGAACATGGAGAAATCTCCCTCCAATCCATAGAGGGAAAAATGTGATACTCTTGTGATAGGCAGTTTTTTCATGAAACACTGAAATTCCATTTCCCTGCGTTATAATTTTTAGGTCATTACGTACTAAGCAAAGTTAGAATATTCCATTTAAATGTAAAATGATCTTCTCCCAGGATCGGCAGAACAGCGCTGCCATAAACAAACCATTTGAGCAAGTTAGAAATTTAGTCTCTAATAAAAATAGGTATGGGAGGGTTTATAATAGTCTGCAAGGCAATAAGCAGATCTTAATCTACTACCCAGCCATCTCCTGATAATAAAGCTATGTGTCGAGGGACCGTAAGACCCAAATCAACTGTCAGTGAGATTTATGACATGAACTTCTCAAAGGAAGGATATCCCAGTACATTGCCTCATTCCATTGACTAAGCAGTCAGAGCCGCCCCCCCCCCCCCCCCCCCCCCCGTCTGCAGGAAACCAAAGGGACCTTTTCTATGGTACCATCTGCAACCTCAGCAGGTCAGCTGATGAGAAGTTATCTAAAAATGTGCAAATAAATATGACCCACAGCAGAGGACATCCAGAACTTTATAGAAAATAGAAGAGATTGGAGTTCCCATCGTGGCTCAGGGGTTAGGGAACCCGACTGGCATCCATGAGGATGTGGGTTCAATCCCTGGCCTCACTCAGTGGATTAAGAATCGGCATTGCCGTGAGCTGTGGTGTAGGTCACAGGCATGGCTCGGATCCTGAACTGCCGTGGCTGTGGTGTAGGCCAGCAGCTGAAGGTCTGATTCAACCCCTCACCTAGGAATCTCCACATGCCACAGGTTCGCCCCGCCCCCCAAAAAAGACAAAAAGACCAAAAAATAGAAGAGAGTCAATCCAGGCCTCTCAATACTCTAGGTTTGTGGAGCAATTAGAGGACCAGGAAGGCTGGCAACCAAGAGATTCTATGTAGAGCAAGTTAATTCTGCCTCTGCTTTCCTTGCTGATACCACTTTAGGCTCAGGAGCCAGGAGGTCCTCGATGCTGACTGTTTCCACTTATGGGCAAATCAGATCACTGCTATAAATCCTTTTTGAATGATGGCGTAGATGTTAAGTTAAATAAAAGAGTGTGATACAGCAAAAACTGAACTTCTTAAATATGGCAGGACCCTACCCAGGTACATCAGCATCCCTGTACCCTGAGCATCCCACCAAGAAGCTGGGGGCCAAAGAATCTAGGCAGAAATACACTGCATCTGTACCAGCTCCCAAAAACCATCCCATTTTCCCTAGGTTTATGTATCCTTAGCATAATACAGGATCTTAACCTTAATCTTATAGTGAGTGAGATTATACAAAACTTCAGACACAACTTGGAATAGATTTACAAGGAGATCCTGCTGAGTAGCATTGAGAACTATGTCTAGATACTCATATTGCAACAGAACAAAGGGTGAGGGGAAAAATGTATACATGGAAGGATAACTTGATCCCCTTGCTGTATAGTGGGAAAAAAAATAAATTGAAAAAAACAAATTCCACTGTAGATAAAATAGCAATACATAAAGATGTGATACACACACACACACACTCACACACACACACACACACACACACACACACACACACAAATGGAATACTACTCTGCCATAAAAAAGAATGCAGTAATGGCATTTGCAGCAACATAGATAGATTTAGAGATTATCATACTAAGTGACGTAAGTCAGATAGAGAAAGACACATATCATATAGGATATCACTTATGTGTGGAGTCTAAAAAAAATGATACAAATGAACTTAGTTAGAAAACAGATGCACAGACATAGAAAACAAACTTATGGTTACCAAAGGGGAAGGGGGTGGGGAAGGGATAAATTAGGAGTTTGGGACCATTAGATACAAAATACCATATAAAAAGAGATAAACAACAAGGTCCTACTGTTTAGCACAGGGAACTATATTCCATATCTTGTAAAAAATTATAATGAAAAAGAATCTGAAAAAATATATATATATACACACTCATACACACTCTGAATCACTTTGCTGTATGCCAGATACTAACACAACATTTTGTAGATCAACTATACTTCAATTTTTTAAAAAGCAAGCGATATATTTGCATGATGAAAAGGGGTGCACATTTAAGTTTAAAAAAAGGACAAAGCGTTCTTTGGAAACTTAAGTGAGTTTTTCAGAGTTGGCACCTGTATTCTTAGAAGTCCACACATCACCATGCTATTTTCCATATTAAACATACACACCCTGACGCTGGTGTGCCAGTGAAAGCAAAGAATGGCAGTACATTTTTACGCATGTGATAAATACGAAAAATTCAGGTTTGTTTCTCAGGCAAGCATGATTTTTAGAACTTAACGTTTTCATCCCCAAAGACGTGACTATTGCATTTATCCTAAGTCGGGATTTTTATCATTTTCAACCAAAGTCCTTTGCAAATCATTCAGAAGAAAGAAGAGTACAACATGATCTTCAGAAAATGTTATAAATCTTCAGAGAGAATAAAGTTAGAATGAGTTTCTGGGTTCGAAAAGATGTAACATTTTAGATTTCATTTATTAAGGGCATTGTAAGGCCATTATGTAACCATGTCCGTGGAATTGTAACTGCCAACATTTCATTAGCTCTGATTTTCGAGAGAACCATGGCAATAAAAAGAAGAGATATTAAAAGTTAACTACATAGAACATTTGGGGACCCGTAATTAGTTTGATTTGGCCAAAGCATAGGATACAAGGAAGGAGTAGAGGATGAGGTTGGAAGAAGTCTGCCCTGGAGGACTTTAAATGTCACACAAAAAGGCTTAGCCTCACTGTAAAAGAGGATGTGCTGACCCTAGGGGTTGGGGGAAGAATGTGACATGGGTCTTTTTTATTAGGAAACTTACTATCTAATAGAAGTGACACCCAGAGAGGCTCTTGAGCTAGAGAAGGGCAGGAGAGAAATGAATTATGACTGGGGAGATGGGAAACCATCCCTGAGAGGGTGGCATCTCATCTGGCCCTTGAGGGGTAGGATTTTGACAAGAGCAGACAACAACAAAAGAGCATAATAGCAAAGAGGATGTGCAAAGACGTGGAGGCAGAAACACACAGCGTATCCTTGGAAAATGATGAGAATTTCAATTCAGCTGTCTGAGATGCATGGGAAGCACCCTTCAGAAAGAGCTTCTACTTTTACTACTGCCCAGCACACCTCATGATCTGTCATGATTCCTATCTGCCTGTGCTTATTTTCTCTTGTTTGTTGTCTGTCTCTAACTCTAGACAAACTTAAAGACACACTTAAAGAGCAAGATAGCAAATATTTTAAGCTTTGCAGCCCATGCAGACTCTGTCACAACTACTCTTACCCTGCTACTGTAGCACAAAAGCAGCCACAGATGGAGAGTATGCTAGTGCATGAGCGTGACTGTGTTCCAATAAAACTTTATTGACAAAAAGAAGTGTCAGGCTGGAAGTGGACCATGGAGTGTTGTTTGACTATCCCTGCCCTCAACTGCATGGTGACTGACTAGGACTGGGCCCGGGGCTGTCTATACATAGCACCCAAAAGTACCTTATGTGGCAGGCACTGAATGTTTGTTGAATGGCTAAATAAGACAATGGATAGCACTACAGAGTTGGGTTCAGAGTCCATTTTATAAGGAAATCTCTTAGCAAGTTTTTCTCTCTCTTTTTCTTCCTTTTAGGGCCACATCTGTGGCATATGGACATTTCCAGGCTAGGGGTCGAATCAGAGCTACAGCTGCCAGCCACAGCCACAGCCACAGCAATTCGGGATCCGAGCCTCATCTACAACCTATACCTAAGCTCGTGGCAATGCCAGATCCTTAACCCACTGAGCAAAGCCAGGGATTGAACCCATATCCTCATGAATACCACTCAGGTTTGTTACCACTCAGCCACAACTGGAATTCTGTCAAGGGTTTTCTAAAGTTAGGTTTACTGAGATATAATTAATACACTAAAATTCACTCTTTTTATGTGCACAGTTCAATGTATTTGGATATCCAGTTATTTAAACTAGAACACCTAGAGAACATTTCCTTCTCCCCCAAAAGTTCCCTTGTACCCCTGGCCGTACCTCTCCACCCTCATCAGTAAAATGAGGGGATTAGACAAGATGAATTCTTGGGTTCTTTCTATGACTTTGTATCTCTAGGATTGGACTCCAGCCAGATTTTTAATGTTCTCCCGATATTTATCATAAAAATTGGATGCAAGATAGAAACATATTGGACAGTGGTCACTTTGCTTATGACCCTTTTAAATCCTAAAAATAAAAATAGTATTTCCCCAATGGAAGAAAAAAACACCCACATAAACAGTTGAGCCAATTCGGGGGCGGGGGGGATTAAATGGCGGAATAGAAGGACTGGAGCTCAACTTCTCTCATAAAAACAACAAAATTACAACCAAATGCTGAGCAACCTTCAACTAAATGGACTGGAAACTTTCAAAAAGATATCCTACTCCAGAAGACAAAGAGGAGGCCACATCAAGAGGTAAGCAAAAAGCTTTGGGGAGGTGGAGAAACTAGGGTTCAGGTCACGTTTGGCCAAGTGGTGGTAGAAGGATTTCACCACGGATAATTCCCAAGCTCAACTCTTATCCCCAGTGAGCATGACAAAGTTTATCACAAGAATGCTAAGAGCTGAGCAAGAGCCCTGACTAGGGCCCTGCGAAACCTCTAAGGAGCTTTCTCCTATTCAGACCCTCAGGAAGCAGCAGCTTCAAAACTGTTGGGTCTGAGGTACAAAGCCTCAGCAAATCTGTGTATGAAGTTTCTGTGCTTCAGATGAAATTCATAAAGGAACCTCATATTGACAAACAATTCACAGAAGGCTAAGAATTTTGGTTTTAAGTTAATAATTCTTATCACACAAACAAGACATCTCCTTTATAGCAAAATTAAAATGCAAAGAAAATATTTTGTTCTTTTTTTAATGGCTGAGTAGTATTCCGTTGTGTATGTATGCCACATCTTGATCCAATCATCTGTCGATAGACATTCAGGGTGTTTCCATGTCTTGACTATTGTGAATAGTGCTGCCTTACTGTACAGCAGAAAATTGACAGAACACTGTAAACCAGCTATAACGGAAAAAATAGAAATCACTATAAAATTAAAAAATTTTTAAAATTAAAAAAAAAACAGTTGAGCCAATTCAGGGACTTTCTAGAGAAAATATAGGCTTTTCTGGTGCTTTGACTGAAGAGAAACAGCAAAGACATTTAATTCATCCAAATCTAGGACACACTAGGATAAATGTCTTATGAATATTAGATTTTGGTTTTGAATTCAGAAAAAAGCCCCTGAGCTTCATGATAATGGTTATACGAATCCCTGAAGGTATGATTAAAGGATCTATATTTATTTAGGTCAGATAAAACACAAAAAATCAGGAATGAAATTATACTGAAATTCTTCCATGTTATGTGTATAAATAGTTCGTTCCTTTTCATTGCTAAGTAGCATTCCATTGAAAGGATATACCACTATTTGTTGATACATTTCCCTGTTGATGGACATCTGGTTGTTTCCAGGTTTTAAGTCTTACGAACACACCAGGCGCAGTCTTAATTCTTGTCTTTACTATTTATTAACACTTCTATTTTCTTGCAAAAGCACCTCTATACTTAGCCATGGGTTGATAACTGGTGAGGCTGGGTGACGGTACATGGGGAATTATCACATCATTCTATTTTTGGGTAGCTTTAAGCTTTTTCATAATAATAATAAAGACATTTAAGCACCTAGTAAAGTGTCTTTTTCTGTCAATACTAAAAATATTCACATAATTCTATAGTTGACTAAATGGGTACAGCTTTAGTGTTTTATTTTAAAAAGGTTTAAGTTTGATTCCCAAATGGTCAACTATAATCATGGGGCATGTTTTCCAAAAATACAAATTCTTTATCCTCGCCTCAGAAGTACTGAATCAGGTCACACTATCAAGTCATTCTTATATACAGGTGGTTTGGAAAACAGAGAATTCTCTCTTTCTGAATTATCTAGCCTCCAATTTTGGTTTGGAAAAAGAGGAACAATAAATTTCATTCCCCCACTGCCATCTCTTTCTATTCCTGCACTTTCCATTTCTCCTCCATCATTCTCAAACTCTCAGATATACTGAAATTACCTCTAGACGCCAGCTAACTGCAGAGGAAAACTGATGGAGAAACAATAGAGAGGAACAAGAAAGAAATCTGCACATGGGAAACAACATAATAAAAGGGAAAAGAAATTTAAGTAAAAGGAGAAGTATCTGAGGATATGAAAACTCAGTCTTTATTATCTTCCAATTTCTTCTCTTTTGAGGTTAGAGTCTCCATAAGGTCACAGGAGATCAGGAGCATAATTACAGGGATGCAAACGAGTAAGGAGTTATTGAGACTTCAGGGTCTGGTTGAGTTGGAGGACGCGGTTAATGCTAGGCATTCTAGGGTTAATGACGGGAGCACCTAATTTTCTGGGTACCTGTTTGGAATTTTGACCCACATGTCCTCTTCTCCCCTGGATAAACCACCTGATCCTCACATACACATTAAACTTGTCCAGGCCAAGTCCTGTGCTAGGTTTGGAAACATTTCATAGTCGGGGAGTAGCACTTTAAAAAATTTTTTTATTGTGTAAAAATACATAGTTGTTTTTTTATTATATAAAAAGTATAGCCGATTTACAATGTTGTGCCAATTTCTGCTGTACAGCCAAGTGACTCAGCCATATATATATATATATATATATATATATATATATATATATATTACACACACATTCTTTTTTTATATTCTTGGTCTATCCCAGGATAGAGTTCCCTGTGCTCTACAGCAGAACTCTCTTGTTTATCTTTTCTAAATGTAATAGTTTACATCAAGTAGGAGTGGAAGTAATGAGTACTTACTGAGTATCTACCTCGGGCTAGGCAAAGGGTGAGGCACTCCAAAGATGATCTACCAACGAGGCTTCTTATTTCATAAAGACATCTGTGAGTAACGGAAAATTTACTTGACTTGTCTACGATTATAAAGATGGTCCAATGTTGAAGTGAAGATTAGAAACCAAGACTATAGGACTCCCTAGACCACGGTCTTTCCAGAGGAAACATAGTAAACAGTGAAAGAGCTTGGGCTCTGGAGTCACAGTATCTGGGTTCGAATCCTGGCTCTGCCACTTACTACTTCCGTGACCTTAGGCAAGTCATCAACACCGTTGCGCCCCTGTTTTCCCACTTCTAACCTGGGGCGGTATTACAATCCACCTAGTAGCATTGTTGTGTGAATTAAACAAATTAACATGCATGATTTCCTGGCCCATAGTAAGCACCCCCGAAATGATAACCATTATTACTCTCTGTGGGAGGAATAAAGGTCGAGCCAACCTAGTTCTGACCTTGGGCACACCAGTGCTAATAACTAGTTGTCTCAGTGTGTTTGGGCTGCTGTAACAGAATACCATGGACTGCATGGCTTACAAGCAGAAATTTATTTCTCACAGTTCTGGATGCTAGTTCAAGATCAAGGCACCGGCAGATTCAGCATCTGGCCAGGGCCCACTTCCTGGTTCCTAAGTGGCTGGCTTCTCTCCTTCTCCTCATGGGGAGGAAGGGCTGATCTCTTTTATAAGGACACTAATCCCATTTGTGAGGGTTCCACCCTCATGACCTAATCACCTCTCAAAAGCCCCACCTCTAAACACCATCACACTGGGGATTAGGTTTCTAGACATATGAATTTGGGGGGAGGTAGGCATAAACATTCAGCCTATGACCCTGGTCATAACATCAATGAGACCCTGAGACTGAATGGCCTCTTTATATTAAATTTCGGTTTATTTTTTTTAATTCTATATCTCATTTTATTTTTATTTGTTTTATTTTTTGTCTTTTTTAGGGCTGAACCCGTGGCATATGGAGGTTCCCAGGTTAGGGATTGAATCAGAGCTGTAGTTGCTGGCCTATGCCACAGCCACAGCAACGTGGGATCCAAGGCTGCATCTGCAACCTACACCACAGCTCATGGCAATGCTAGATCCTTAACCCACTGAGTGGGGCCAGGGATTGAACCTGCATCCTCATGGGTGCTAGTCAGATTTGTTTCTGCTGGGCCATGACAGGCACTCTGAGTTTCAATTTCTCGAGTGCCCCCCTAGGGCTGCCGCATCTTGCCATTATCCTTGTTCTTCCCAATCCTCACTCCTGCTTTATAACTGATATCCTGTCCCGGGGTCCCACTGCAAGCCGGAACACTTCCCCCACGTGCTTCTCTGATGCTGCCAGGCAGGCTGCCTGCATCCCCGCCTCACCTGCTTTCCAGAGGCCTTTCTTCCCCTCCTGATGACCATGCCTGTTGACACCCACCTTCTTGGACCATGCTAGTTGTCCAGCATAGAGCTGCTGTGTGGTCCAGGGGTAACTCCCTTTAATCATAAGCAGTACATCTGTCCCGCCCAGAAAGCATTTCCATCTCCTTCATGGTTCTGAGTACCACCTCCCCAACTCTGTATCAGTCAGCCCTTTCACACGATGCTATAGGATGAGATAGGGTATATTTCTCATCATTGTGGACAGAATTTTGTCTTAGGGAGTTCCCATCGTGGCTCAGTGGGAATGAGCATGACTAGTATCCATGAGGATGCAGGTTCGATCTCTGGCCTCGATCAGTGGGTTAAGGATCTGGTGTTGCTGTGAGCCATGGTGTAGGTCACAGATGAGGCTCAGCTCTTGCATTGCTATGGCTGTGGCTGTGGCTGTGGCTGTGGCTGTGGCCGGCAGCTGTAGCTACCATTCGACCCCTAGCCTGGGAACTTCATATGCTGTACATGTGGCCCTAAAAAAAAAGACCAAAAAAAAAGGCTTTCGTCTTAGTATAACTATTCTACACTAATATGTGGGTTCCAAGAAAGAGAAGCATTCCTTTCCCCTCAATATCCTGATTCTGCCAACGGCTACACTGTACTTGCTCCAGACCCTACGTAAGGGAGAAATAATAGGCTGGCTGCTTTCATGAGCAAACACACACCCTTATTTGCTATTAGCAAAAGCTTCACCACCTCAGCCAGCCAAAGATCTCTTTAAGCCTCACACTAACATTTACAAATGTAAAAAGATACTAATTGGATGCTGGGTTCTCCAGCTATTGTCCTTTTGCTTGTTTAAAACAATTCTTATTAATAAAATATCAGAAGCCTAAAAGGCAAATTTCACTTGCAAATACTTCGTCTTTCCTTTAGGTAATGACTTTTCAGAGAGACACTAAAGAAATAGAATGTTTAAAAACTGAGTTTTCCCAGATGTAAACGCGTATACATTGCTGATAGAAACATACATATTACACTCACTTTGGGAAACACGTGCATAACTCTACACTCCTAGGCACAGTCCCTAGAAAGGCACTCTCATACGTGGGTGTTCAAACACGTTCCCAAGCAACGGTGTTCGGAAAAGTAAAACTCTGGAAACAACTCAATGTGCATGGATCAAAGAAGAAATTAAATACATTACGGCAGATTCAAATGAAGGATACTATACAGCCAGAAAAAAATGAATAAATTATAGTTCTATGCAATAATCTCAGGATCAAAATGGTGAGGGAAAAAAGATCAAGCTCTGCAATACAATGCAGAAAAATAGTCTTTTCAAAAATGGTGCTGGGGAGTTCCCTTCATGGCTAGCGGTTAACAAACCCGGCTAGCATCCATGAGGATGTGGGTTCGATCCCTGGCCTCCCTCAGTGGGTTAAGGATCTGGCATTGCTGTGACCTGTGGTGTGGATCGTAGACACAGCTTGGATCCCACGTTGCTATGGCTGTGGTGTAGGCCGGCAGCTGTAGCTCCGATTCGATCCCTAGCCTGGGACCCTCCATATGCCGCGGGTGTGGCCCTAAAAAGCAAAAAATAAAAATAAAAAATGGTGCTAGGGCAAGTGGATATTCACGTGCAAAAGAATGAATCTGGACGCTACCCTATGCCATATTCAAAAATTTACTCAATATATGCACCAAAGACCTGAATGTCAGAGCTTAAAATTCTTAGAAGAAAGCAAAAGTGCCAATCTTTGTGACACTCAGTTAGGGAATGATTTCTTAAATACTACACCAAAAGTGCAAGAAAACAAAGAAAAAACGGATATCTGGGACTTAAAATTTAAAATTGTTGTGCCTTAAAGGACATTATCAAGAAAGTGACAGGACAACCCATAGATGAGAAAGTTTTTGCAAATCATGTTATCTGATAAGGGTCTAATAGCCAGAATATAGAAAGAACTCTTACAACCCAACAATAAAAAGACACACAACCAGAATAGAAATTTCACCAAAGATACACAAAGAGCCAATAAGCACATGAAAAGATGTTCAGCATCATGGAAATGAAAATCCAAACCACAATGAGATCCTTCTGCACACCCACGGAGGATGACTAGAAGCAGAAAGTCAGAAAGTGCTGACTCGGAAGTAGAGACTCTGGAACACTCATACGCAGCTGGTAGGAATGTAAAATAGTGCATCAGCTGTGGATGATATTTTGGCAATAAGTTAAACAGAATTTCCAGAAGTTCCCGTCATGACTCAGCAGTAAGGACCCTGACTAGTGTCCATGAGAATGTGGGTTCGATCCCTGGCCTCCTTCAGTGGGTCAGGGATCCAGCACTGCCATGAGATGTGGTGTAGGTCGCAGACATGGCTCAGATCCTGCGTTGCTGTGGCTCTGGTGTAGGCCAGCAGCTGTACCTCCAATTCAACCCCTAGCCTGGGAACTTCTCTATACTGCCCCTGCAGCCCTAAAAAAAAGCAAACAAACAAACAAAAACAGAATTTCCATATGACCCAATAATTCTATCTCTGGGTATATATCCAAAAAAGCGAAAACTGGCAAGTGTCTGTGTGGTGTCAGGATCTGGCATTGTCACTGCAGCAGCTTGGGTCACTGCTATGGCGTGGGTTCAATCCCTGGCCCATGAACTCCCACATGCTGCGGGTGCAGCCAAAAAAAATTTTTTTAAATAAAAATAAAGGAGTTCCATGATGGCTTTGATCCCTGGCCCTGGAATTTCTGCATGCCCCAAACTGGCAAGCCATTGAAGACTACCTCTTCTGTGCTGCCATGTGTATAGAGAACCTGGGATCAGAGAGGGACATGTAAAGTGTGAAACGAACCTGCATCATTCTACTTAAGCTGGGCAATGGGCTCATGGGTGTATTGCTTCATATCTATTCAGTGAAAAAAATGTGAAAGAGAAATAAATATACTTTTTTCTGTTTTTCAAACCACAATCAACACAAAAATTTGATCCAAATTTGTTTATTTTTATTTCTATTTATTGTCTTTTTAGGGCTATATTTGCAGCATATCAAAGTTCCCAGGCTAGGGGTCAAATCAGAGCTGCAGCTTCAGGCCTACACCGCTGCCATAGCAATGCGGGGTCCCAGGCAGCATCTTCGACCTATGCCACACCTTGCAGCAACATAACCCACTGAGCAAGGCCAGGGACTGAACCCACATCCTCATGGATGCTACTCAGGTTTTTAACCACTGAGCCACAAGCTGAGCCACAAAGGGAACTCTGCATCTGAATTTAAATGACTGGAAGTTGGTAGTCAACCTCAGCTAAGCAACCATAGCGTGCAAAACACCATTAAAAAAAAAATGCATACAAAAAAAACTCTTGGGAGTTAAAAAAAAAAGAGGCAATGACCATCACATCCTTCAAGGAGCTCATAATCTAAAGCATGAGTAGCCACCAGGTCCAGAAAGCCTTAAACCCGCTTCCTCATGGAATCATTTCAGCAAAGGTCTCGTCGTTCCCAATACCAGCTATTATTAAAGACTCCATTTCATACAATTAAAACATTAAATATATTTTACTTTCAGAGTTTCATGTTTTTATTCTGAAAAGTTGTTTCATCTCCCTTTCATAAATCTGCTGTTAAGCACTCAGGATAAAGTGGAATTAGAGCATAGCGAATTGTAGAGAACCTATTTAGGAGACTTGTTTTTTCTACTTGAAGTATAAAATATCTTTAAAGCCAATACTTACATGATATCTTAGATTATCACACATTCTTATCTAGGCTCTATTTAGTTTTTGGAATATTCATAGAATGACATCTTGAAGTGCCTTTTTTGCAAGACAGAGTCTAGATAAACACAGAAGCTTTCTAAAAACAATGAAGGTTTCCCGCAAGATTTATAATAGAGGAGTTCCCGTCGTGGCGCAGTGGTTAACGAATCTGACTAGGAACCATGAGGTTGAGCGTTCGGTCCCTTACCTTGCTCAGTGGGTTAACGATCCGGCGTTGCCGTGAGCTGTGGTGTAGGTTGCAGACGCGGCTCAGATCCCGCGTTGCTGTGGCTCTGGCGTAGGCCGGTGGCTACAGCTCCGATTCAACCCCTAGCCTGGGAACCTCCATATGCTGTGGGAGCGGCCCAAGAAATAGCAACAACAACAACAACAACAAAAAAGACAAAAGACAAAAAAAAAAGATTTATAATAGCTGTAAGGTTATCTAAAATTATATCTATGCATCCAGTTTTTACCAAAGATCAGCAAATACAAACAGTTTTAACTCAAACACTCTTTCCATTAAAGAGGTCAATATTTTTATGTTATACCACAGTTTCTGGGATATATATACTCCAAAAATGTATCCTTCCAGCAACTAATGCTGGAACACATATCCATTTTAGGATCAACTATTTGAGTTAATACATTTTCCTTGATAATGAAGGAATGTCAACGTCTTTTTGGCTCTGGAAAGTCTGGTGTTATTGGAGAAAGCAAGTGGAATTTGTAGCCAACGTGCCATGGATTGGAATTCGACTCTGCCATTGCCTCTCTGCATGCCTTTGGCAAATCCTGTCATGTGACATCTGTAAAATGAAGATGATAGGATCCACCCTGGAGAATGACTGCATAGATGAAAGGAGATAATTAACACAATGGTCCCAGCACACTATGTGTTGCAGAAATGTTGGCCCTCCGTGTTCTCTCCTGTCTTGTGAAAAAGACAAGGGAATGCCCACATAAACAAATACACAATTTCCATTAAATGTTTGTACACACATGCACACACACACACACACACACACACAAATTGGCTTTGCCATTTACTAAATTTTCTTCTCTGCATGGTAAATTATAATCTTGGTTAAAGTGTTTCACAAAATATCTCATGAAAGGAGTTCCCAGGCTCAGCAGAAACGAACCTGACTAGTATCCATGAGGACGCAGGTTCGATGGCCTCCATCAGAGGGTTAAGGATCTGGCATTGCCGTGAGCTGTGGTGTAGGTCGCAGACGAGGCTTGGATCTGGCATTGCTGTGGCTGTGGTGTAGGCCGGCAGCTGCAGCTCCCGATTTGATCCCTAACCTGGGAACCTCCAAATGCCACAGGTACGGCCCAAAAAAGACAAAAAAAAAATCTCATGAGAACGTTGTTTAAAAAATTAAAACTGGAGTTCCTATTGTGGCTCCGTGGATTAAGAACCCAACATAGTGTCTATGAGGATTCGGGTTTGATCCCTGGCCTCACTCAGTGGGTCAAGGATCTGGCACTGCCACAAGCTACAGTGTAGACCTGTGAGCTGAAGCTCCGATTCAACCCCTAGCCTGGAACTTCTATATGCCTCAGGAGTGGCCATAAAAAGAAAAATAAATAAATAAATAATTTTAAAAATGAAAACTCATGAGGAAAAATGGAGAACAATCCATTCTTAAGCTTATTAATACAACCAAGGGCTTCATCGCTATACCCAAGTGCTTAGCGGTTTCTGCAACCAAGGTAAGCAGCTATGACCTATATTTTATGATGTGGATGTGACTAAAAAGTCAGCAGGTTGTTGGATGAAGCCAGAAAGGCACGCTTATCACATCTGCCACTAAGCTAAGAGGAGCAGCTCACACAGAAAATAACAGAAGCAAGAATCAAAAACATTTTGTCAAACTTGAAATCAGCAGACGCCATTCATCACATTTACATTTCAAAGTCCTACGGTAATGGCTCTTGTTGCTATAAGGCTGCTTGTTTTCATAGATCTCAGACACCGGATGGAGAGACTTAGCTTTGCCAGGAGATCACGTGGATGAGAACAGGGTGAACCGATCACCTTCCCAGCCAGCAGTTTGCTGCAGCCTCCAAAAATGACAATGCTAAACACTAACGCAGCAACATGGCATGAGGTGCTGAAGTAACAGTTCCCATGTTTTCAGCCCTGGCCCTCCGATATTCTTGAGCCAAACCTGGCCCGCACCTGTTTTGGTATGGCCCACGAGCGACAAATGGGTTTTGTGTTTTTAAATGGTTGAAAGAAAGCAAAAGAATACATTTCATGACATGCGCAAATGATATGAAATTCAAATTTCCAGGTCTATACATAAAATTTTATCAGAACACAGCCATGCCCGTTCGTGTATATATCGTCTCTGCCTGCTTTTGTGATGCAAGGTCAGAACTGAGCTGTTGCAAGAGTTGTTGCAACCTTACGGCCTGCAATTCTAAAATAGTTCTATCTGGCCTTTTACAGAAAAGGTTTATTGACCCTTGCTCTGGAGCACGGCGTTCAATATTTTTGAAAGGGCAAAAACAGAGGAGATCCACGTCCATGGGGGTGGGAAGGGACTCGGGAAACTCTTTCCTAAGGTGAATTGTTGAGGGGATTGTGGATATTACGCCAACAGAATAGAAAATCAAAGGACAACATTATAGTTTTCTTTAAATATTTAAAGAGCCTGCATGGGGAAGTGGCTTGTGTTTGTATAACTATAGAAGGGAAAATGACAAACATCCATGAAAGTTCTAGGGAGGCAGACATCAACTAAACATTAGAAAGAGTCTTCTATCACAACGAAGTGGACAATCACAGAGGCCTTATCGCAAGACAGCCAGCACCCCGCCATGCTGGTATTTAAGCTAAAAGGCAAGGTGAGAGCCATGCAAGATGACAACAGAAAGGATTCTTACAGTGGGTAGGAAGCTGAACTGTTTCAATACTCATGTTCTCTCTACAATTTTATCTCAGAAGAAGAAAAGGATCAGAGCTCCTGCTGTGGCAAAATGGGATTGGCGGGCATCTTGGGAGCACCGGGACATAGGTTCAATCCCCGGCCAGCACAGTGGGTTAAGAATCCAGGGTTGCTGCAGCTGCGGCTTAACTCGGATCTGATCCCTGGCCCTGGAGCTCCATATGCCACAAGGTGACCAAAAATGGGAAAAAATGAAGGAAGGAAGATGCAACCAAGGTAAGCATATGGGAAGGGAAGGGAAGTGAGAGACAGAGAGAGAGAGAAGGAAGGAAAGAAAGAAAAGGAATGATCATAAGGAGTTCCCTGGTGGCCTAGTCAATAAAGGATCCTGCATTGTCACTGCTGTGACCAGAGCCACAGCAGTGATGTGGGTTCGAGCCCTGGCTTGGGAGCTTCTGCATGCTACAGGAGCAGCCAAAAGAAATTTTAAAAAAAAATTATTTTTTAATAAAAAATTTTTAAAAAGAAAGAAAATGGGAGTTCCTGTCATGGCGCAGTGGTTAACGAATCCAACTAGGAACCATGAGGTTGCGGGTTCGGTCCATGCCCTTGCTCAGTGGGTTAAGGATCTGGCATTGCCGTGAGCTGTGGTGTAGGTCGCAGACGCGGCTTGGATCCAGCTTTGCTGTGGCTCTGGCGTAGGCTGGTGGCTACAGCTCCGATTAGACCCCTAGCCTGGGAACCTCCATATGCCACGGGAGCGGCCCAAGAAATAGCAAAAAGACAAAAAAAAAAAGAAAGAAAGAAAATGATCATAAGCAACAAATGAGAGCTTAATGACAGATCAATGGAAACAATTTCTACTATCGCATTCAACTATGGACAGTCCTTTCATGGAAATATATATTCACATATGTACATGTATACATATATATATGTATATGTACATATATATGTAAACAGTGCATTAAAAAGAGGCTTATTTAAATAAAGAGCACATTAGCTTTAAAAAGAATCACATTAAAAAAAGAAGGGTTATTTTTAGAAGGAGGGTTCCAATTACAGAAAATAAGGAAAGGACATCCACTGCTACATACAATGAACGGAAATCTTTCCTTGTGGAGAGGAAATCAGCTTGGCGCTGCTTGAAAAGGGGGAAAAGTTTTAACAGGAAACGGGAGGAATGTGTTAAGGAAAAAAAATGTGCTGATCTACAAAATACAGTAAAGGGCACAGTGGCGTGATTCACTGGCACTGGACTTGATAAAGTAGTTTTATAAACAACATCACAAAGCACAGCCACCTGTTAAGCTGTTATTTTGGCCCATCTATTTCCAATGGCAATCTCAACACCCAAGCAAGAGACACACCACCATAGCAACATAAACATCACCGTGGTGGAGAACAAAATTTTAGGAAGCAATTTATAGCCTCTGCAGGGCTGGAAATAAACTAATCCTTAAGCATTTGTTACTATGACATAACGTTCCCACAGGACAAACTCAGGACCTTTGGACACCCCAGGATTCCCTCAAATGGGCCGTTTGGAAAGTAGAGACTCCAAAATGAATACTTACTCGATGGTCTTCTAAAATAAAGGTATTTAAAAGTGTGAGCCAGTGTCATTTCATGCACAGCTCAGGGAATGCCCGAGTATCAGGGATTCGTACAGCATCCACAGATGGCTAATCAGTGCTCTCCCTTGTTTGCCAAATGGGCTTCCATGTCCTGTGGTCAGCCCCTGACGGAGGCAAAAAGAGGGGTATTGAAATCCTCCTGAGCCATAAAAAAGAACAAAATTGTACCATTTGCAGCCACATGGATAGACTTGGAGGGAAAATGAGATAAGACAAATACTGTATAATATCACTCACGTGGGAAATCTAAAAAGTACAACAAACTAGTGAATAAAACAAAAAAGAAGCAGATGCACAGATCACAGAGAACAAACCAGTGGTTACCAGTGGGGATGGGGAAGAGGGGTGATTTGCAGGGGGGGGAGTGGGAGGTACAAACTACTGGGTATAAGACAGGCTCAAGGATGTATTGCATGGCACGAGGAATACAGCCAATACTTTGTAATATCTGCATATGGAAAGTAGCCTTTAAAACTGTGAGAACTGCGAGCTCCTGTTGTGGCTCAGCAGGTTAAGAACCTGACTAGTATCCCTGAGGATGCAGGTTCAGTGCCCCTGGCCTTGCTAGTGGGTTAAGGATCCAGCACTGCCACACGCTGTGGTATAGGACGTGGCTCGGAGCTGGTGTTGCTGTGGCTGTGGCGTAGGCTTGCGTAGGCCTGCAGTTGCAGCTCCAACTCAACCTGTAGACAGGGAACTTCCTTATGCTGCAGGTACGGCCATAAAAAGAAAAAAAAAAGACAAAGAAAAAAAATCATATGAGAATTTTAAAATTAAATTTAAAAAAAGAGGGATATTTAAAATTGAGAGAAACGAGGCACAGGAAAATCTGGCCTTCCTAAATCAATTTGCAGTTATCACATAGCAAGGCCTCTCATCTCGTTCTAACTCCTCACCATACTTCACCACCCTAAGCCAGAAACTCCAAGATGGGGCAACATAGGTACTTTGGCTCTGGAAGATAAAATGCAAAGGAAAGAGTAGAGGAAAATGAAAGAAAAATCATGTTTGAAAGTGATCAGGCCTCTTTCAGGGATGACACTCCACATGAGAGGTGAGGGAATTACCAGGACTTCAAACCTGAACTTTCTGAGGTATGGCTGATTCACAATTTAAACAGAGCCAACCAAAGGGAAAGAAAGCAGATCATCCAGCTTGCAGATGAGACACGCCCAAAAGGTGTGGTGATGCAAAGTGAGTCTGCATGGGGTAAACAAGTTCCATCCCAGCCTGGGGATCTGAGAGACACCCAGGGCGGATCCTGAGCCCAGTGGGCAGAAGCACAGGCCCAGGTTCCAACCTGGAACCACAATCCATTAGCCCTGGCCACCACTTCTAACTGCTTCTTTTCCCTTTACTCGTCTTAATGATTCTCAGAGACAGATGCCTGTGAGGCCCTTGGGCGGATCCTTCTCTAGATCCACAGAAGAGACGGTCCGAAGGCCAGGACAACAGTGAATGAAGTTCTGCAGATGAAAAATAGACAAACCTACGATGAAGCTTCTGTGAGGTGGGGATTTGGCTGCTTTTGCTGTAAGAACCATCCTGAACCCCCTTTAAAAAATAAGATGGTTTCTGACCGGCATAGCCAACATTTTTTTAAATTTATTTTTTATTTATTTTTACTTTTTTTGTTTTTTTGCCTTTTTTGTCTTGCAAAAAGACAAAAAAGAACCCCCAAAAGGGCTCTGGCAGAAGGCTGAGCACTACGTAAATAATGACTAATTTTAAATATACTTGACCCTTTTGGAAGTGTGTTTCTTGAAAAGGCTTAAGGGGATTATTCCATTTGGACAACGAGTAGCCTAATTACTTTTTTTTTTTTTTTCAAAAAACAACCACCAAGCTCCTTTTCCTCCAATCTTGCCAAGAAACTCTAAATACACCCATCTCTGCAACAACATGTCAGACCAGGAAAAAACATAATTACACTCAGCTGCATCCAAGTTTCCATCAGACACAATCCAAAAGAGGTGAACTATTGAATCCTGAATCTAAAGGTTTTTCATTTTGGACATGATGCCTCTTTATAAGCAGCCAAAACATAATATCCCCCCAAAAAGAGCATCCGTCAGAACCTTCAATAGTCCAGGATTTGGGTCCCCAGTGTACCCAGTACAACCTGTACCCCCAATAATGAAATACAATTCTAGTTACCAAAACTCTCTGCACTCAAGAGGGGATTAAATAACTCTATTTCGTATCTTTAAACGTGTCTCGTTGAGCAAAAGAACCATCTATTTTCACAGCACCTTTCAGGTACTGAGAAAACCACTATTATCCGCCGTGCCACTTTTACTGAAACAGTCCAGAATGATGCTAAGTGTTAGGTGACATGAAAGGCCCTGTTTGTCTTTGCGTCTGCCCTGGCATCATCATTGTGACTTCAGATCCGGGTCAACTCCGCAAAATGTTCCCACTAAAGGACCATGTCACGAGGATGTGAACCCTAGGGAACTTGCGCATTTCAGAAGACAGGCCCAGAGGCTCAAGAACAAACTGTAGGGACAATCCCTGTCTTCAGAACGACCTGTCCACACATGCAGGTGATTACAAGTCTTGTTTTTCTATTTGGCTTAACTGCTAATTACCAGTTGGTGTTTTTTTAATTGGAGAATAGCTGATTCACAATGTTGTGGCTAATTACTAGTTTAACAAGAGTTCTGTTTTCTGTGACTGTTTTGCAGATGTCTAATATTTCAGGTGCATTAGAGAGTAAACAGACATCAGTAAGGTGTCCTAGGCACGCTGGAAAGTGGTTCTCAGGCTGAAGACCCGCATTTTTCTATATCCCACTACTTTCTTGGACAGTGCAGGACACACACGGCTCCTTGAGCAGGACCGTAATGCTAGAAAAGCGAAGGAAATCCGGGTTGTTGGCTAGTGAGTTGAAAACGCTCTCTGCAGACATTGCTGAGAGAATTGACAAGAATGAAAATGTTACAACATTAATTTATTAATAAGCCATCACGAAGACAAATTTTTCTTCTCCCAAGTTAAATATTTATCAAATCCTTAAAAAATAGTAATAATAATAAAAAAGCAGTTCTCTTGTGGCACATGCTAGCATCGACACTGCAGCGGCTCAGATCACTGCTGTGGAACGGATTCAATCTCTGACTCGGGAACTTCCACATGCTTCTCCAGGCATGGCCAAAAAATAAAGAAATTTAAAAAGTTAACATTTTAACTGTACCTCTTTATTTAGAAAAAGGGTCCAATTAATGTCTGTTTCTACCTACAGGAATAAAGCATTATCATTAATCACATATTGTGTCTTCAACTTTAATAGAAAAACACTTGTCCGTGCCAACTTTGCTTGAAATACTTCTAAAATGTGCTGGTGCTTCTTCTGGCCTTAGTAAGTATTCTGAACAAAAATGCCCTTTTTCTGTTAAATGACAAGACGAGGACTCGAATTAAAATTGTCAAGTACTTCAGCTGTTGCTGCCATGGTAAAGGTCACAGAGTCATGAATGCCACCCAAAATATGGATACGGGTCCATCATATCAGTGTCAAATCCCTCCTTTGTTTTAACTTCTTTTTTTTTTATTAAGGGCTACACCCAAGGCATATGGAAGTTTCCAGGCTAGGGGTCGAATTGGAGCTGCAGCTTCCATAGCCCGCCACATGCCCAATCTGAGCTGCGGCCGAGGGCTGTGACCTATGCTGCAGCTCGCAGCAACACCAGATCCTTAACCCACTGAGCAAGGCAGGGATGGACCCCATGTCGTCATGGATACTAGTCGGGTTCTTAACCGGATAAACTACAATGGGAACTCCCAAATCCCTCCTTTGAAAGAAGTCAGAATTCAGAAAAAAAAAGTTCCAGTTAAATCCCAATATATTGAGTTTGTTTCAGGAAATGATGTGTGAGTGTAAGTTACAAAGTAATATAACCCGAGCTTTAAAGGGAAGGGGAAAAAGGCTGACTGTATATCTATCATAGACAGAAGGCAGAAAGGTGGTTGCCATGGGTTGGAGGGTGGTGGATAGACAGTTACTGTTTATGGGTACAGAGTTTCAGCTTTGCAAGATGAAAAGAGTTCTGAAGAAGGATGGTGGTGACAGCTGCCTAACAATGTGAATGCGCTTAATGCCACCGAACTCTACCTAGAAAAATGGTTACGATGGCAATATGTAATATGTTTTACCATAATTCTTTAAAAAGTATTACTTTAGAGAGTTCCCTGGTGGCGTAGTGGGTTAAGGATCCAGTGTTGTCACTGCTGTGGCAAGGCATCCATCCCTGGCCTGGGGAACTTTTGCATGCCTCAGGTGCAGCCAAAAAAAAAAAAGGAAAAAAAAAGGAAAACATTATTTTAAAAAAAATGACCAAGAAAGAAAAAAACAAAAAACAAAACTGACCAGAATGTACGCATCCAATTAAGTGTGGTCCCCTTCAAATAGTTCATTTTAGGTGGCCACAAGTTTAGTTCCAAAGTGTTGACACAAAGCAAAACATCTCTGCTGTGGAACTTAAGGCAGAGTTTGTTTGGATTTTTTTTTTTTTTTTATAGTTTTAACATGCCTGATAATGGGAAATGCCTTCGGAGGACCATTTTTAATTTTGAAAGAAACCTTTTACAGCTCTGTTTTCAAAATAACAATCCTATCAAGTTAGGCTTTATTTTAGCCCACATGAAGCGTGGCTCTCAGGAAACACTAAGAAGTTGTGCCTGTGGTTTGGAAACTGCCTCAGAGGCAACGGTGAGACACAAGGTTTCAAGGAGCAACCACCTCAGCAGGAAAGAAAAATACACAACACTGAATAATAAATTTCGGTCATTCTTCTGCCTTCCAGTTCGATCACCTCCAAAGAGTTTTAAGTTTACCACGAAATGTACCAAAAACATGGTTGTCACTTTGTTCCCATTGTTATTTACAGATACTAATTTTCAGAAACCCGCAGGTGCTCACCAGTGAACATCTCTGTGGATGATGTCTGTGAAAGCCAAAGGTTTTCACTGCCATTAAAAGGAATAATTTCTGAAAAGCGTAGGGGTGGTTCTCTTTTTAGAGCATGAATGACGAAAGTTATTTTTCAAGGAGGAGTATGGTTCACTTATCAAAGTTAAACTGAGGAATGTCACTGAGTTTAATACTTGGGTAAAAATGATCATTCAATAGGAGATAAAACTTATGGGCCACTCTGCTAGCTTAACTGGAACAGAAGAAGTACCTTCCTCCAGTGATTTCCTTGGATAACCCTGAATAAGTTATTCAGTCTTGAAGAAACTGGGGAGGGGGGCGCGTGTATGTGTGTTTATTGGGATAGAACTATACAACCTCTAATGCTCCTTCCGGCTCTGGGACTCTAGGGAAGGCAGAAGTGAGAAAGCACAGAGCCTGGGCTCTGTAGTCTGATCAGCCTGGGCATGAATCCAGGTCTACCACTGAGTAGCCAGGCAAGCTAGTCAGTGGTAGCATCTGTAAAATGGGAGGATAACACTCAACACACGGGACCATTACAAGGACTAAATAGACCAGAAAGCACTCAACAAATGTTCATTTCTCTCTGTTCCTCCTTTGCACGTGGAACTTGACTGCTAGCAATCCAAGCAGAGAAAACAGAAAGGAAAATTTTATAACGCTTTCCAAACAGAAACGTTTCATGGGACACATCGCCGAGGTACACAGTGCTGACTATTTATTATGTACATAGAAGCAAGGTGACTGCCAGGCTGCACTCAGCCAAGACCTTGTGACACTGGGTGACTGCCTAGCTCCTGACTGCTGCCATGGAGAAAGTCAGGGCAAGCAACTTCCTCAATCTGTGTAAGACACAAAGGCGGAGGTGGCTCAGATAACCAAAAGCAACAGGGCAACCCTGTGCTTTCGAGGTACTATTCCATCCTCCAAGATAAGTCTCGTGTTGTGTGGGCACAACATTCATTAACAGGTCCTATCGCCGTCTATAAACTGTCTATACCAGCTGGAAACACTTTAGCCGGAGAGTCAGGAAAGGAGGGAAACCCGGCCCTTTTAAGAATCAATTAATCCATCAACCCCACCATGATGGGTAAAACGAGAAAATACTCAAGAGCCTTGGGGAATGCCAAATAATCCAACAAATAAAACCAAAAGCATTTGAAGCTTTCAACAACTTAATTATATGAGCATCCGAGTTCACGGTGACGTTTCATTCTTCCCCCACCCCGCTGACGCATTTTTTTCTGGATAAACACACAGATCAGTTAACTGGGGTGCAAAAATACACAAACTAGGGCTTAGAAACACCTGTATCTGACCTTAATTCCGCACATATAATCAGCCCTGATCGGGTGTGTAGGTGACATGGGGTGGGGAATTAGGTGCTTAGATTAGGTGCTTAGATTAGGTGCTTAAACAATGTTATTAGAGCTGTCATCAAATTACATTTGTTTAGCTAATCTTACTTCTTTAGGTGATTCATCCTGAGAAAGAAACAACACCCTCAAGATGGTCAGATAGAATTCTAAAGGATTAAAGGATGAGGATGTTTTTTCTTTGCTCAGGAACAACAGCAATTCTAGAGGGCCTTGCTTCACCCAAACTTAAAAGAAGCAAAAAGTAAAAAGAAAAGTAAGATTTTAAAAAAAAAAGAATCATTAGATTAAGCTGATCAAGATATTACGTTAGCTACTTGTTTCGATGGATGAGTCGACTTCCACTAAAGTCTAAAAAGGAGTTTTAAGAGCAGCCCCCTTTGTCAGAGTGCTGGGAAATTAAAGAATGACTCACTTTAATACTTGATGTCAAAACCGTGGTGAGCTCTGGCTGTCATGTTTCTAAATCAACAAACAGCATTGTATGATGTTGCTCGGGCTGCCAGCCAGGAAGTGACGGGTGACCCTTTCTCTGTCACGGGTAAAGCCAGGGGCCAGGTCCTGTGCAGACGGTGCTCCTCCTCTCTCTGCCATCCTGGGAGACTTGCCCGGCCTAACGTGGCATGGTTTTTGCCATACTAGACAGAGACTATTGACACACAGTTTAAAGAGCCATTTAGCCTATGTTACAATGACATCCCTGATGGAAAGTCTTTTTTTTTTTTTTTGTCTTTTTGCCATTTCTTGGGCCGCTTCCCGAGGCATATGGAGGTTCCCAGGCTAGGGGTCCAATCGGAGCTGTAGACACCAGCCTATGCCAGAGTCACAGCCACACAGGATCCAAGCCACGTCTGCAACCTACACCATAGCTCACAGCAATGCCGGATCCTTAACCCACTGAGCAAGGCCAGGGATGGAACTCACAACCTCGTGGTTCCCAGTCGGATTCATTAACCACTGAGCCAAGACGGGAACTCCCCTGATGGAAAGTCTTAAGGACATTTGCCAGAGCTGCATAAAGCAGAGGACTCAACTTCCATGTAGAACCATCCCCTACAGAATGCATATTCTAGGATTCATTCTATTCTGCCAGCACATTTCCCACCCGAAGTGCAGAGAAAGCAGAGGAATGTACCTGGAGCCATAGCCAGAAAGATTTACTAAGGACTCTAAGTTCCTTCTATTAGGGGTCCAGGGGGGCGGCGGGGGGGAGGGGGTCGCTGTTTGAGATGGTCGTGAAATCTGTCCTTAGCACTCTGCAGTTGGCCACAGGGTAGCTACTCAAGTTCCGATTACGTTTTTCTCCCTAAGTATCAAATTCTGACCTTAAATCGTGGTCATTCTGGTCCAAATCTGGCAGAATTTTCTTTTTCCCCCACACTGCTGCAAAAGAGAACACACTCCCTTGGAAAGCTGTCTAAATTCAGGACAACAGAATCATCTCCTTGCTGGACAGGGACCCAAATTTTCCAGGGTCCGTACTCATAATTCAAATTCAGCACTTTCGTCAATGGATCTCTCTCAGAACACAGATGTGTATTCGATTCTGCTGGAAAAATCCATACATACATATCTTTAAAAACAAAACAGGAGTTCTCGCTATAGCACAGTGGGTTAAGAATCCAACTGCAGCGGCTAGGGTCACTACAGAGGGGTGGGTTGAATCCTCAACCTGGTGCAGTGGGTTGAAGAATCTGGCATTGCCACAGCTGCTGCATAGGTCACAGCTATGGATGGGGTTTGATCCTTGGCCCAGAAACTCCCCATATGCCACAGGTGTGGCCATAAAATAAAAAAATAAACAATTTTTAAAAAAACAGCTTTATCAAGATGTATTTTACATACCAACTCAATGGTTTTTAATATATTTACACAGAGTTGGACAACCATTGCCATATCTATTTAAAGGTGACAATATCGGGGAGCTACATCCAGTGCTATCAGGAGCTACATCCCTGTGCTATCAGGGAGCTACATCCAGTCTCTTGGGATAGACCATGATGGAAGATAATATAAGAAAGGGAATGTATATATGTATGACTTCACTGAACAGCAGAAATTGGCACAACACTGTAAATCAACTATAATTTTTAAAAAGGGGGAAAAAGACAATAGTGAGGAGTTCCCTGGTGGTCTAGCAGTTAAGGACCTGGCATTGTCATTTCTGTGGTTCAGGTCACTGCTGTGGCATAGGTTTGATACCTGGCCTGGGAACTTCTACATGCTTCGTGCTTAGCCAAAAAAAAAAAAAAAAGGAGTGGCCTTTACCTCCTTCAGTCTCTTGAATTTCTAGAAGTGAGTATTTCCAGTGTATCCTACGGTTTATTAGCCATGTCACACTCACTAACGTTATTTTCGGTCTTGCTGGCTTCGGCACCTCTGGACTAGCATTTCTCAAACTTTGTTCCCAGGAAAAATTAATTTCCAGGATAAAAGGATTCCACGTCAAATGAACTTGAGACAGGCTAGGGTAAATAAAAGTCACCATGACCTATGATAAAGGACTTGTCAGAGCCTGTAGTCTGCAGAGATCTTCTTTCATTTATTTAGCTACTATGTATTGAGCATCCACATGCCAAGTGCTGGGGTTACACCAATGAACAGGACAGACAGGGTCTCTCTTTTCCATCCGTGGTGTGGATCTTGCATTGCTATGGCTGTGATGTAGACCAACAGCCATATGTCCAATTTGACCCCTAGCCTGGGAACTTCCGTGTGCCACAGGTGCAGCCCTAAAAAAGAAAAAAACACAACAAAACAAAACCAAACCCTCAAGCAGTGTGAAAGAAAACACTTAGCACCAGCTTTCCTAAAAGGTTCCTATTTTTCTCAGGGTCTTCCCATCCATTCATTCAGCAAGCATCTGCTGTGTGCCAGATCCGAGGTTTAAGCTCTGGGGCTATGGTATCCAATATGGCAGCCACAGGTGGCCCCTTGAGCACTGCAAAGTGTGCTGCAAATGGAAAATACACACCGTATTTCAAAGACTTAGCATGAAACACAAATAAAAGGTCTTGTCAGCATTTTCTTATGTGGATTAGATAGGGATGGAGATGGATGACAAACAAGGAAACAAATAACCACGAATTAAGATAAATGCAGAAAGAATAAATGCGAGGACAGAAATAAGTGCAAAGATAGAGAATAACAGGGGGAAGCTGTTTCATATGGCATGGTCAGGAAAAACTTTCTGAGGAGCTAACATAGCCACTTATAAATCTGCAAGATCGTTATAAACTGTGAGGTTTGCACACAACTGCACCAAGGGCTGGGGCACTTGAGGGGGCTGACAAAGGTCAGCTGCAGGGCGTGGCACCGTTCCCATTGGGTTCCATGTAAGTAGCGCCCCCTGAAGGTGGGCACCCCTGTTTGTATGAACTGTATTTTAAGTTGGAGGATAGATGGTGTGAAGAGTCAAGCTTCCGAGATGATTTTTTTTCAAACCTGACATTTTCCGGATACAATTTGCTCTCCCATTTTAATAGCTACAACACACTTGGACTTCATCTGCCATGTAGCCTACAAAAAAAAATCTCCGCTTGGGAATACCGCAAAATTCCTGATTTCAAGCATGAGACACGGAGGGCAGGCAGTTGGCAATCTGTAATCTGAAATTCTTTTTGTCATCTCCCAGTAAGCTGAACCTGCTTAAAGATATGGAAAACCTCCCTGACTTCTTGCTACAAATCAGCTGGCTTCTGTATCTGTCTTTTTCTCCGAACAGAGGCAGAAGTGTTAGCTAGGTTTCAAAATAAGTCTTCTGAGTTACTTGACCATACAGACCTCCAGGGCACAGAAAGCAGGCCAGAGCCCCCAGAGGCCAGGGAGGGCACCTGCACCCTCACTCAGGCAGCTAAAGCAATGAACCTCGACGTACTTTTCCAGTAATCGCTGCCCCTGAAAAACACATTTACTGGGCACACCCTTTTATATTTAAAAAACAAAACATCCTTGTGAACGCTCCGCCCTACACACACACACACACACACACACACTTCCCCAATTGACACTCTGGGGCAAGGAAGAGATCTTAAAGAGGCTAAGTGTTGAAAACATATTATTATTTTTTTAACTACTTATAAAAAATAGTATTCTCCATTCACCTGAATTGACAGGCTTTTGGAAACGAAGATGCCTCGCTTTCTCTGAATATGTAATAATCAGACACGGGTTTTTAACTTGAATCTTAAGAGCCTTCGGAACGCGCTCCGTGTCTTTCTAATGAAAAGTCAAAGTTAATTACTACCCACTTTTAACTAGGGTTTTGTTCACTTTTTTTTCCAAAGGCCAGAAGCTGTTTCTTGTGATGGGCATTCATACCCAAATCACAGGGGAAACGCAGGGTCCTTCCTCTGCAAACTCACGTTCACTGACCCGTCGGAAGACAGCACCTGCTCCTCGTTGTCTGTTCCATTACTGGTGGAAGGTTTGCACTGATCCACTGACCTGCCCCCACTTCCCCGGTGTCCCCTCACGACCGAGAAAGGAGCTTTGGAAGGTGGCTGGGCAGCAATGAGCAACACTGTTCCCTGACCAGGAAACAGGCAAGAGAACCCACCCGGATCACCCAGAAATCACGACCCTGGCCTCTGTGGCTCTCAATGAGGCTAACAGGCAGGAGGAAAAAAAAGTCAAAATAGGGCTCACTCTTAAAAAAACATTTCCAAAATTATGTTTCTTCGGAACCCTGAAGAAAGTGTATGAGATTAATCCGAAGAGGCTTTACATTCGGGGAGGATCGCTTTATACAGAAAACAAAATGTTGGAGTTCCCATCGTGGCGCAGCGGAAACGCATCTGACTAGGAATCATGAGGCTGTGGGTTTGATCCCCAGCCTCGCTCAGTGGGTTAAGGATCTGGCGTTGCTGTGAGCTATAGTGTAGGTCACAGACACGGCTCGGATCCAGCGTTGCTGTGGCTGTGGTGTAGGCCAGCAGCTGTAGCTCCGATTCGATCCCTAGCCTGGGAACTTCCACATGATGCTAGTGCGGCCCAAAAAAAGCAAAAAGAAAGAAAGAAAACAAAATGTCAATGAAAACATCACACTCAAAATCTCTTTCCTTAAAGAATTTCTGCCCTAACACGCTTGCGGATGCGCATTATGAAAACCCTTTAAAACAGAGCCAAAGGGAGCACCATTGGGCATTTTGGCATCTTCATTTATGTCATTCCAGAGACGGCGCCACCCTGATCCCAAATCTGTTCTCAGAACTGTGCGCAAGAAAGTTCTCTGGGGATTCGAGGAGCCTGGATAAAGTGCACTGGCTACCTGCCAGGGCAAAGAACAAAATAATATTCTGTTAAAAAGTTGGGTTTTTTTTCTTTCTTTCTTTCTTTTTCTTGGAGGGGAGGGGAGGGTTTCTATTTTTCATTGTGCATCAAATCCCTAAAGGTCACAAATAAATCCCAAATATTAATATTGATGCAGTCAGCACAGGAAGTGTTCGACACCAAAGCAAGCAAGGAAACTGAAGAGGTTCCCACCTCGGATCACACGAAGATGGGCTTAACTCTTGTCAGATGCTCATCTTACTGACAAGGAGCTGTTAAGGTGGAGTGATCAGACCGTGCCCCTCAGAGTCCTGAAAATGCAGCTTGGGATGTTGGGAACAGTGGCAGCACCAGTGAGTGGCTTGGGAGGGAGGGGGCCTTGAACTCTACCCTAATTTCCATGGAGCCACACATCCAAGAGCCACCCCCAAATAAAAATACAATCTAAGGAAAACCCAGGGACTTATTACACAAAAGCAGCTTCAAAGAGAAGCCGCTGGTCAGCTGACAACTCCTAAGTTTCCCCTAAGTAGATAAGATCAGCGTCTCCATCCCACCTTCCCCCTACAGGCTGATTGGCATTCTCCTTCGCACCTCTGGCTTAGGGATAATATTTCCTTCCAACAAGGAATCTCAGAGAGGAAAGAAGTGGGGGATCCCTTGGCTGTCGCAAAAGAGCTTTGCTCCAGGTTCTGGCCTAGACCCTGATCCTGGCTATGAGATGGGCAACTAACTGCACCTTCTTTAGCTCTAGTCTCTTCCGCCACAAGATGAAATGACTCAACTCTAGACCATCTCAAATAGCCCTTCCAAGCCTAACTCTGGATTCTATATTATAAATGTTTCAAATGAAGACAGTGACAACTGTCTCTTCATAGCCAACTATTGGCCCTCAGGGACCTTTACTGTTTAGAACTTATATTTAGTTCAGAGACAACAACATTGAACACAAATGAGGAAACTATTCCAATGAAGTTAAGTTTTTTTTTTATTAGTATTAAAATGAATCCATGGTATCTTACTTCTCATAATTCTTCACTCTGAAATGAATGTCTAAAAAACAAAACACCAGCATTCTGGTCTAGACTGTAATTCAGCTTTACTTCCTTTATCTCCCAGAGCTGTTCTTTCCTGGAACTAGGGAACATTTCATGAGTTAAAATAAGGTGAGAGAAATAGAAACCAGTACTCTCTAGACCAGTTCAAAAGGTCTTTGATTTTTCATTTAGTTGACAGTGCTGACTTTATCTGTTTTCAGAATTTTTTTTTTCTTTTGCTGGATTAAATATGAGTAATGGGCAAAGAGCACAGTAAGGAGAAACAAATACTGGTGGGTTTTACCATGGCTCTGGTTCCGGCTTGGCTATTAACTAGCTGTGTGCTCTGGCACATATGACTTGAAATTCCTGAATCTCAGTTCATTCATCTGCAAAATGTGGATTATCATACACTAGTCCCCCTTATTAGTTAAGTGGGGTAAGGCCAGGGAACAGAGAATGGACACAATATATAGTGTTGGCTCTTTTTTTAAATTTAATTTAATTTAATTTAATTTTTTTGTCTTTTTGCCTTTTCTAGGGTCACTTCCCACGGCACATGGAGGTTCCCAGGCTGGGGTCGAATTGGAGCTGTAGCCGCCAGCCTATGCCAGAGCCACAGCAACTCGGGATCCAAGCCTCGTCTGTGACCTACACCACAGCTCACAGCAATGCCTGATCCTTAACCCACTGAGCAAGGCCAGGGATCGAACCCGCAACCTCATGGTTCCTAGTCGGATTCGTTAACCACTGCACCACGACGGGAACTCCTACAGTGTTGGTTCTTTGGATGACTCTCCAAAACAAGGGCATTTGCTTCATTTAAAAGTATGGAAGGAGTTCCAGCTGTGGCACAGCGGAAACAAATCCAACTAGTATCCATGAGGATGCAGGCCTCGCCCAGGGCCTCGGGGATCCGGCATTGCCATGAGCTGTGGTGTAGGTTACAGATGCTGCTCAGATCCTGTGTGGCTGTGGTGCAGGACAGTAGCTATAGCTCCGATTAGACCCCTAGCCTGGGAACTTCCATATGCCTCTGGTGCAGCCCTAAAAAAGCAAAAAATAAATAAATAAAAAAAGTATGGACATTACTACTAACTTCAGTAGTTAAAACAGATACGAGTCCTGGAAGTTCCATGTAGGCAGAATCAGGACCAAAGAAAATCAAGAGTTGTAGCAAAAATGAGGCTTCCAAAAATCTACAGAACAGTTGATTCTCTTGGAGTTCCTGTCGTGGCTCAGTGGTTAACAAATCCGACTAGGAACCATGAGGTTGCAGGTTAGATCCCTGGCCTTGTTCAGTGGGTTAAATGATCCGGCGTTGCTGTGAGCTGTGGTGTAGGCTGCAGACACGGCTCAGATCCAGCGTTGCTGTGGCTCTGGCGTAGGCCGGTGGCTACAGCTCTGATTTGACCCCTAGCCTGGGAACCTCCATATGCCGTGGGAGGGGCCCAAGAAATAGCAAAAAAAAAAAAAGACAATAGTTGATTCTCTCTTTTGAAAACACTTAAATTGCTTCAGTTTTCCACATTAAGGTCAGGAGGACATAGTGCAAAGGCGGATGGTGGAAATTGTGGGGTTTACTACAGGTCAGATCCTAGCCGGGCCTAGGTTCCTCATTAATCATCTGATTTGGTTAATCTCAGTCCTTCCACTTTGAAACCTCCCTCAATCTAAATTGCTTCTGTAACAAAGACGAAAACTACTTTGGAATATGACCTTACAGACAATGAATCATGCTTTGGTCCAAATGAATTATACATTAATTAAGTTATAATTATACATTATGTTACAGGCCAAGTCTCATTTCATTTCATTTGCCAATTAAGAAAGGAAGGGCCTCAAAAAAAGAAAAAAGAAAAAAAGAAAAAGAGAGGAAGGGCCTCCACCTGTATCACTCAAATTCGATTACTTCATCCCAAAGTTGTGGTTATTTCAGTACAAAAAAAAAAAAAAAAGATTGGAGAAAGAGCAGTGCCTGAGGGTTTAAGAAAGCCTTCGAGGGAGTTCCCATGGTGGCTCAGTGGAAATGAATCCGACTAAGAACCAGGAAATTTCGGGTTTGATCCCTGGCCTCACTCAGCGGGTTAAGGATCCAGTATTGCCGTGGGCTGTGGTGTAGGTCACAGGAGCAGCTCGAATCTGGCATTGTTGTGGCTGTGGTGTAGACCAGCAGCTACAGCTCTGATTTAACCCCTAGCCTGGAAACCTCCATATGTCACAGATGCGGCCCTAAAAAGAAAAGAAAAGAAAAGAAATAAGGAAAGCCTTCAAAGGAAATCAACCAGATAAGGAGATTCGGTGGGTAATACAGAAGATTCTAGAGCTGGTTATTTTCTAGAGTATCACCTGCATTGGGGGCATTTCATGCAGTACCAGTATTGCCTCTAGATCTCAAACTGCTCTCAATAAAGTCACTAGGAGGAGACAGACTGGAAGCATATACACCTCCTAGCTAAAGTACTCCAGATCAGCAGCCCAGGGGTAGGAAGATCTCAACCTTTTTCTAGAAAATACTCTGGTTAACCAGTTTC
The DNA here is from genome assembly GCF_016906955.1 of Phacochoerus africanus. Lineage (NCBI taxonomy): Eukaryota > Metazoa > Chordata > Mammalia > Artiodactyla > Suidae > Phacochoerus > Phacochoerus africanus. Next base: position 13,709,942 of record NC_062557.1, on the reverse strand, counting down.
ATTCATTTGCCTCTCCCATTCTCCACATAACTTTTGCTGTTTTCTCCACGTGATTCACACGGTCGGCCTCCCCACATGGCATCCATCCTTCAAGACCTTTGAACAAAGGCGATCTCTTCCAAAGTCAATGAATTGCAACTCCAGGGCTTGGGGGCTCGGTTGATCACTGGAGTAGGGGCTGATTTTTCTCGTTGGCAGCCTGCGTCTGCCCCTAGGATATGTTTTTCGAACTTGGAGTTACTTTGATCTTGCCTTATATTGTACTTGGGTCTTGCCCTTAAACTTGTCCCAGAAGACAAGCCCCCTGGGAGCACAACCATGTTCCTAGTTAACTATCTTTTTCTCTCCCAAAGCACCTTGCCCCTTCCAAAAGTAGTGGCTCAATAACATATCTGACAAATAAAGTGCACTGTACTTAAATATAAACACGGTTTGGGTCCCTGGTGCCATGTGTGTTGCCACACCAAACCACATTGGGAAGTTTCAAATTGCCTTGACCGACTTCCAGCTCCCTCGCTATCCCTGGACACAAGCTAAGCAATTGTGAAATCACCAAAAAGGTAGGGATGCAGAGGGGGGGAATAAAGGGAAGCCAGGGCCTGAACAATCCTCACTGAGTCATCATTTCCTGAATGATGGAACTTGCTGCTTGGGAGAAAGGAACCTGAGCGGCGGGTGGAGTACGAGCCCGGGACAAGCCCCCGCCCCTCGCCCTGCAGCGCTGGACCCGCGAGCCAGGGTCGGCCCTCACCCACGTGCTGGAGCGCCCCCCTGTGGCCGCACCGCAGCCCCCTCCGCTCCTGGCTCCCGCATACCACTCTCCCCGCGGCCAAAGAAACAAGACACGCACAAAGTTTCCCAGCCAGGCGGTTAGAGAAAGGTCGAAGCCAGGTCTGGAAGCTCGAAACGCGGGCGTGGCGGGAGCGGCACCCAGGGTGGCGGCGATGACAAGGTGTCCGGGCCCAAACTGACTCCCCAAGAGCTCCGAGGTGCCCCCCAGCGGGCCCCGGGGCTTCCAGAACCCAAGGGTGAAGGTCTTCTCCCTTACCCCAACCTTCCAGCGAAGGGCGGGAGCAGAGCCTGGGCCCACGCCAGGACGGGATGCCCTCCCATCCCCAGCTACTAGAGCGCGCTTGGCGCTCTGGCTTTGCTTTATTCTTTGGAGGGAGGGGGTGACCAAATCCCTTTAGCACATTCTGATCCCCGGCAATCTGGGTTCTAGGTGCCCCCCAAAAGCCCACCTGGAGTCCGCCGCCCCACCCAATGCCGCCCTCCTTGCCAGGGTGACAAGTGGAAGCAGCAACTCCCCATCCTCCTCCCCCTCCAACCTCCCGCTTTGGAAGGTAATATTCCACCAGGGTTTCCCCGCCGCCCGCAGTGGACCTGGGGGCGGGGAGGCGGTGAGGGGGGACGCGGCACCCCGGGGCGGGAGGGGCCGGGAGCGGGCGAGGCCGGGCCCGGCGCGGCGGTTACCTCGTCCACGGTGAGCGGCATGCAGATCCTGTACTCCTTCAGCAGCATGATCCTGCCGGCCGCGGACCCCTAAGGCAGGAAGCGGAGGGCGCCCCCAGACTAACAGCGCTGCCGCCCAGGCACAGGGCAGGGCGCCTGGAGCCCCGCGCTCGGAGCCGGCGGGCGAGGCAGCCCCGGCGGTGCGCTCAGATCCTGGCTTCCTTCTCACCGCCCGAGAGCATGTCAAGGTTCGGGTCCGGGTGTTCACCGCTCCTCCGTCTCCTTCCTTGCCGAGGTCGATCCTCCTGGAACGCGGTGTTGCAAAGTCAGGCGGGGAGGGAGGGAGACCGGCTGGAAACCGCTCTATTCGGTAGCCCGGGTCGGTAGGAGCGGGCGCCAGATCAGGGCATGCCCGGCGGCGGGCGAGGGAGGGAAAAAAAGAGAGATTTCCAAAAATTAAAACGAATGCACAAAAGTCACCCGCTCGATCCGCCTCTGAAACCAGATCTGAACCTGGCGATCCCCTTCTCCGGCCGGTCTGCCCAAGGCTAATGTCACCAGGAACACATTGCAGTCAGAGATGCTGACTTTCCAGACAAAGGCTCGATCAGCTCTGCTCCCCGGGCGGTAAACAAGATTTCCTGCTCTTTTTAGGGCCGGTCCCCGAAGCACTCCAGGGCTCGCTGGTGGAGAAAAGGGAAGCCGCCGCGGCCGCTCGGCTCTGCTGGGCTGGGGCCCCGGGTTCCTCCGACCTCAGCTCGCGGCTGCAAGGGGCGGGCGGGAGGAAGCTGGCGCCTTCCGCGCGCGTCCCCTCCCCCGAGTCCCTCGGCTCCCCGAGCGCTTTGCGTGCCCGCGAGTTTGCAGCCACCTCGCCGGGGCCGGAGAGTCGGCGCCGCCGAGCTGCAGTGTGCCTCCGGCCGGGGAGGTGGGTGCGGGAGGGGCGAGCGCGAGCGAGGCTGACATCAGCAGCGGCCGCGGCGGGGAGGGTAGCCCCATCCGGCCAATGGGGAAATGGCAAAGAATGTGGAGGATTTAAACAAAACAGCATGTCTCTCCCGGGCTGCTGCCAGACGGCAGGGCTGCCCCGGAGAGCCGAGCCCGGCCGGCGTTGGGATGGATCGGAAAAGGGGGCTCTCTTCGGCTCTTTACCCTTTGAATCTGTTCTCAAACGTGCTCCGGGTGTTATGGTGCTCGGTCCGGACACCCTGGGTAGCTTCTGGGTCCAAGGTACAGATGTGTTCCTTGCCCTTTAGGAAAAGGGGGAGGGTGTTGTTTGGGGGGGGGGGAGTGTTTTTACAAATGCCCACCGAGAGCGTTTTCGCTTTGGTCCAGTAAGCAAGTCCGGCGCTGGAGAGGCAGTGGGGTTTGGGAGCAGAACAAACCCTTGCCTGGTTTCCTAACTGGTTTCAGAGCAGGAATCCAGAAACTGCAAAGTGCAACAATGTGAGTGAAAATGAAGTCCCAACAGAAAGACACAACCAGAGGGAACGTGAGCCACACATAACCTCTTACCTCTCCTGGCCCTGCTCTGCAGTCTGACTGCAGGCTTCACAGAGCAGCAAGAATAGGTTTTCCTGTCAGCACTCTCAAGTTCAAAAAGTCACAGTGAAATGTCAATGAAAATGCCTGGAGTGTTGGTATTTCATCCATATTAAACAGATCCCTCATTTTAACCACAAGAGGCACATTCTTCAGTTACTCAGGAAGCTGCATGTAACTGCTGAAGTCTGTTTTTCATTTGTCTGGTATTTTTAAGCTTGTTTTTCTGAAAAGTTGCTGGATGAAAAATGCATCAGTTGCCCCTTTGCAGAATAACCTGCAAGCATCATCTTTTCTCGGAAAAAAAATCCATGCTCTAAAATCCTGCAGCATCTCACAGAGTTTTGGATGGCGATACATACAGATGGTCTCAACATATAGTATCTTAAATTATGAGTAATAAGTAATTAACCAATATAACTATGGTGGGCTGTGGCTAAAATCATCCAGATGGCTGGAGAGAATTTATAACTGTGTGAACAAGATACAGAGGCTGATAGAAAAATGAAACCCTCTATCTAGCTTATATTCCAGGGAAAACTATTTTCTAGATAAATGCTTCCCAGAGTTGGCTCAGAAAGATTCACAGCAACTAATTAAAGCTAAACCAAATTCCTCGAGGTGGAAAATCTAAATCTGACACTGTAGTGCTGAATAATAACCCATGAAAGCCTGTGATACACAGAGGAAGCGCAAGCTGTTTTTCTTTTTTCTGCTTCTTCCTAAAACAAGAGTGGTGGCTTCACTTCTGGCACTGAATACTCTTCCCAGAAGCAGCTAGGGGAATGTCCTGGCCAGCCACACATGCATTTGCACTCAGGACATCAGGATATGTGGACATATTTCTGGCTTCCCAGACATTTCCTGACATTGATCCTGTAACTACGTCTCTTGCTGATGAATATTATGCATAAGGCACTACTTCTCTGAATCTCGCCAGCGGGAAAATGATCACATGTATGTTTCTGCCTTTTCCCCCCTGCTAAGCTGACTTCTCCACTGAACTCCCCTCCGTCCGCGTGCCTGGTCACATTACTCTTGTTCAAGCACAACGCTAATCCTGCCACCTTCCAAACCTCTGGGTGATTCTCTGTGGCCGACCATGTGAGTTAAAATTCCTTGACAGGAGGATCAAGGATCTGAATCCACCTTTCCCACACAGCCTCTCCACCCTTTTCCAGCCCTACTCCAGCCAAGTGAAAAAAAAGTTCTGTTGGCAGTCGAAGGGCTCCTCTTACCTTGACCCTTCTGCTGCTGCCACTGCTTTCACAGAGAATCCTCCCCCACCTCATCCCCCACGACACCAGTATGCAGCAGAGTGCTGACAATCTATGTTTTTGGAAAGTGATTCTGATGGCAGTATGTCGGTCGGGTTAGGAATGAACGATACGAGAGGCCAGGGGTTATTATATTACTATAATTCTAAGGGAGACAAATGGGGACGGTCAGAATTAGCGAATGAAAAAAAAAAAGATGATGGATTTAAAAGATTTGCATAGGACCTGGGGGCCGAAGGTTTTCACTACAACAGTGCTTGGGGGAGGGGAGAGCAAAGAGAGAGCTTATTCATTCATAACCCATTCACACAAAGGGAGAAGGGCGCCATCTACTGGTTCGACTCTCTGCTTTAAGATGTTTTAAGTCACCTCGTCAGCAAGAGTCTGGGGAGAACTGTATCTTTGTTTCTTATTAACCAATGGAGTCCTCAATATCCACCTCCAAAGAGCCTTGAAGGTGTTGCTATCATCACTATGGAAGGTGTGATGTTCCGTTGCCAAGGGATACTCTACAATTACCGATCATCACATGTTAAAAAGTGCGGGTGGGGTGCAAAGGACAAAAAAGAGGAAGAGTGAAGTTACCAGTGAGAAATGATAGGACAAAAAGGAAAAGAATATTTGCCTCGCATGTCTGTGATGGTATATAGCCTCAGCTGGGTGACACCCTCTGAAAGCAGAAGTTTTCAGAACGGGAGATGGGGGAGGTGTGCCTCTAAATCAATTATCTGAGGAGCTTTTCAATCCATGGTCTTCACTCAAATTCAGATGCTGCACCCCTCCCGCACATCGCAACCTCTTCTCACTTTGCCTGGAAAAAGTGTAAGGTTCTGGCCCACCTCTGTAAGGTGATCTGAAAGAAGAGTGTAGCAAGGCCCATGGAGCTCCCAATATCCTACACAGAGCCATTCTAGATAACTCTCTACCTTTCTAGACAATCCAGAATACGGATCTGGATTATTCATTTTGGTTCTTGTTTGTGTGCCAATGAGCTTTTATATACAAAATGTCATAGACTGTACTATAAACCTTTCACCTGTTCTCCAGTTCCAACCTGATGGTAAGCCTCCTGAGGAGAGAGACCATGCCCTGTTGTGTCATCTGGCAAATGTAGCCTGGTTTGAGGGATACTTATAGGAGCCCCATAAAGGTCTATTAGATGTATGCATACGTGAGTTTAGGGTTCTCCCCTTCGGCACTATTGCCATTTGGTGACAGATAATTCTTTGTGGGGGGCACTGTAGGATTGAGCAGCATCCCTGATACACTGAATATCAGTAACAACCTCCCCCCAACCCATACACACTGCCAAATATGAGGCTGCGTATGGAGGGGGCAACTCCTGCAGTGGAGAACCTCTTAGTAGTGTAACACCTCGGTCATTTGATAAAGGTGATGGCTGCCAAGTTTTTCCACTGAAAAGGGACTATTTATCCCTCTCCATACCTTACTCTTTGGAAGTCAGACATTCAGCCCATACTCAAGGGAGCAGAATTAAACCCCATCTCCTCAAGGGATGTATATCTACATATACCATGTGATGTTCTCCAAGATTTGTCCCTTCTCTCTCATTTGTATATTCATTGATTTATTTAATCCAATGTGGACTCATGCATATTTCTCCTATACTCTGAGTTATAATTCAATACTATTTTGGGGGGAGCTGTGCCCATGGCATATGGAAGTTCCCAGGCCAGGGATCAAACCCACACCACAGTAGTAACCAGAGCCACAGTAGTGACAACGCTGGGTCCTTAACCTGCTGAGCCACTAGGGAACTCCAATACTATCTTATTTTTGTTGCTCAGATTATTGCAGCTTTGGCCATGGGTATCTCTTCCAGGTTGGTTCCTATGTCCTTTTGACATGCCCTTTCCCTACTTTTTTTAACTGAAGGATATTTGATTTATAATGTATTAATTTCCATTGTACAAAATGATTCAGTTATACATATATATACATTCTTTTTTTTTTTTTTTGTCTATTTGTCTTTTCAGGGCTGCACCCGCAGCATATGGAGGTTCCCAGGCTAGGGGTCGAATCAGAGCTGTAGCCACCAGCCCACACCACAACCACAGCGACCCCAGATCCCAGCTGCATCTGTGACCTACACCACAGCTCATGGCAACACCGGATCACCAACCCACTGAGCGAGGCCAGGGATCGAACCCACAAACCTCATGGTTCCTAGTCGAATTTGTTTCCACTGCACCATAACAGGAACTCCTATACATTCTTTTTCATATTCTTTTCCACTATGGTTTATCACCGGGTAATGAATATAACTGTCTGTGCTAAACAGTAGAACCTTATATTTATCTATTCTATACACACTAATTTGCATCTGCTAACACACACACCCTTCCCACTTTCTAAAGGCAATTTTTTTTTGGTCTTTTTAGGGCCACACCTATGGCATGTGGAAGTTCCCAGGCTAGGGGTCAAGTCGGAGCTGCAGCTGCAGGCCTTGGCCACAGCCACGGCAATGCGGGATCCGAGCAGCATCTACCACCTACACCACAGCTCGTGGCAAAGCCAGATCCTTAACCCATTGAGCTGGGCCAGGGATGGAACCCACATCCTCATGCATACTAGTCAGGTTCATTACCATAGAGCCACAACAGGAACTCCTAAGGGCAATTTTTGGGGGGCCATGCCTATGGCATGTGGAAGTTCCTGGCATCAAACCCGCACCACAGCAGCAACCTGATCCACTGCAAGTGACAACATCAGAGGATCTTTAGCCCACTGCACCACAAGGGAACACCTTAAGAGCAGTTTTTTAAAAATCAAATGTTATCCTTTGCAATTAATTTTTGCTTTATTAAATATTTTTAATTGCAGCAAGGTCTTTGTCTATGTATTCCTCTTTGGGTGTGTGTATGTGTATATTTTAAACACCTGTGTTCTGACATTGTTAGCGTCTAAGAAAATATCTAATTCATTCTTTTATTTTTGTCCACACCACAGTAGTGACCCAAGCTGCTGCGGTGACAATGTTGGATCCTTAACCTGCTGCTTCATAGGAGAACTCCCAAAATTCATTTTAATAAAACCACACAAGGCATGTCTCAAGGCAATTCTTGTATGTAGACCCATTTATCAGGCCTCTATTAAATAAGGAGAATGTCTTTGATGTGGAATTGCTCATAGCTGTGCTGTAGATGCTCATAAAATAAAAATGAATCAACAATGTTGTAGTACAAACTGCTTCCCAAGGAAAAAAACCTGGAGGTTCCATGGCCAAATGTATGGCTTTATCTTTCTTTTTTTTTAATGAATAAATTACGAGTAAATTACTATTTACTAGTCATAATTTTTCACTCTTTTTTTTTTTGACCATCTCCATGGCATGAGCTGCTATCTATGCCACAGATGCAACAATACTGGATCCTTAACCTACTTTGTGGGGGCTGGGGATCGAACCAGCACCCCACAGAGACAAGCTGCATCATTAACCCCCTGCACCACAGCGGGAAGTCCCTCAAGTTTTCACTTTTTATTGCCCTTCCTGTTTTTACAGAAATTGGCAAAATACTGGAGTATTTTGTTATGAATTTTAAGAGTATCTGTAGCCGATCCTCACTGAAAATTTTAGTGATGAAAGAAGAGGTTGTCTTTGATCCTGAGTGTCCTTTAAGAGGAGGCACTGTGCAACCCTCACTTACGGTAGTTCCTTAATGCCAAAGCATATTTAATCTATTATCACCAAATGATGTCAACACAGATCCAGAAACAGTATTTCTTAGCTAGGTAGTGCCATAGAGACATCATGGAATTTGAGTCTTTGTGGAACATTTTGAGTCTTCCCAGAGAGAAGGAATTACATTTGCTATTAAGAATATGTAACCATTTATATCAAAATCCCAGTTTAGAAACTGCTTAGGTGACTATGGTTAGGCTGAATAATGTCCCCCAAAAGCTATCAAGTCCTAAGCCTTGAAACCTGGAAATGTAACCTTTTTGGGAAATGGGTCTTTGCAAACCTGATAAAGTGGAGGGCTTTGAGATGAGACTACCCTGGATTATCTGGGTGGCCCTAAATATAATCACAAGTATCTGTATACGAGAAAGGCTGGGGGACCTCTCACACACACACACACACACACAGGAAGAGAAAGCAGTGTGACCACGAAAGCAGAGATGGCAGTGATGAGGCCACAAGCCAAGGGATGCCCACAGCAACCAGTAGCTGGAAGAGCCAACAAACAGACGTCCCTTAGAGCCTCTGGAAAAAGCGAGCTCTGCTCTACCGTGATTTCAACCTCCCAACAATGATTTGTGACTTCTAGACTTCATACTGTCAGAGAATCAACTGTTGTCTTAAGCCACTAAATCCATGGTTATTTGTTACAGCAGCAACAGTACATAAACACAATGATTTAGGTATGACTTTATTCACCTGATACAACTGCACTTGACCTGAAGTCATTCTAACACAGGACCAAGAGCTTTACTCAAAAGATACAATACAGTTGTGGCTCAGTGGTAATGAACCCAGCTAGTATCCATGAGGACATGGGTTTGATCCCTAACCCTGCTCAGTGGGTTAAGGATCTAGCATTGCTGTGAGCTGCAGTATTTGTCACAGACACAGCTTGGATCTGGCATTGCTGTGGCGGTGGTGCAGGCCAGCCACTGCAGCTCGGATTCGACCCCTAGCCTGGGAACTTCCATATGCTGCATGTGTGGCCCAAAAAAGAAAAAGAAAAAAAAAAAGATACAATACAGCCTATTTTTCTTACAAAATGACTCACAACAGACTTGAAAATGTCATTCTCCCACCGCACTTAACATAAGCAATTTATAGCTCCCTTGTGGTGCAGCAGGTTAAGGATCTGGCATTGTCACTGCAGCGGCTTAGGTTGCTGCTATGGTACAAATTCAGTCCTTGGCCTGGGAATGTCCATACGCCAGTGGCTCAGCCAAAATACATGTGTGTGTGTGTGTGTGTAAGCAATATATAAAAACAAATATTTTACACACATTTCAGGAAGATTTCTGTAATGAAAGCTCCATGACTTTGGATACCATCAATATGTTAATGCCTCCTAACTTCAAATCTCTAGCCCTTTACCTTGACACCATTTAATTTGACACCTTGAATCTGTATGTCCACTTGCCTTCTCAACATCATCACTTGGCTATCCAATGGGCACCTCACACTTAATAGATCCAGAACTGGCTCCTGTCCTTTGCCCCACTTGCTGGTCCCTAATATACTCCATCTTGGTAAATGTCAACCCCATCTTTCCAGAGATTCAGACCAAAAATCTTGCAGACATTTGAGCCCCGACGGCCTCCATCCTCGTCCAAGACACCATCATCTTCCTCTTGGATTACTGCAGTTTCTCATTTTCTAACTCATCTCCAGCTCCTGCCCGACCTCATCACCACATGAAAAACAGCCAGAATGATTCTCTTTTTTTTTTTTGGCTGCACCTTTGGCATGTGGAAGTTCCCAATTCAGGGACAGAACCTGCACCACAGCAGTGACCAGGGCCACTGGGGAACTCCCAGAGTGATTCTTTTACTATGCAGTTCACCTCGTGCTGTTCCTTTGCCCCAAACCCCCATTGGCTCCCCAAATCACTCAGATTAAAAACCAAGTCATTCTGGGGAGTTCCCGTCATGGTGCAGCAGAAACGAATCTGACTAGGAACCATGAGGTTGCAGGTTCAATTCCCGGCCTCTCGCAGTGCAGCGGGTTAAGGATCCGGCATTGCCGTGAGCTGTAGTGCAGGTCACAGATGTGACTCAGAGCTGGTGTTGCTGTGGCTGTGGTGTCGGCCGGCAGCTGTAGGGCAGCTGTAGCTCAGATTCGACCCCTAGCCTGGGAACCTGCATATGCTTTGGGTGCAGCCCTAAAAACAAAACAAAACAAAACAAAACAAAACAAAACAAAAAAAAAACCAACCCAAGTCCTTCTCAAGTCAATCTGCCCTAAACTTCATCTCCTACAACTTTCACCCTTACTCATTCTGGTCTTCAAACAAGCCAGGCATGATCTGATTGCTGTCAGCTCGGTGTTCTTGCTCCTGCCTCTGCCTAGAATCTTTGTCCCCCAACTAGCTACCTGCAAGACTGCCCTACTGACTTCAGGTCTTGGCTCACTGGCGATGCCTTCCTTGACCACCTCCCAAACACTCTCAGCCCCAGCCTATGTCACATGTTGATATTCAGTCTTCCCTCCACTAGAATGTTCGCTTCACAAAGGCAACAAGCTGAAAGTGCCAGCAATGCCAACTATGAAAAAATATATACTCATGTAGTAATTAATAGATAGGCATGTTATTTTCAACAATCACTGTCATAATATATATTACCAAGGTTCTTTCTGAATAAATTTTTCCAGTCAGTATTTCTCCCTACATTTTATTTTTATTTATTTATTTGTCTTTTCTAGGGCCATGCCCGCGGCATATAGAGGTTCCCAGCCTAGGCGGTCTCATCGGAGCTGTAGCTGCGGCCTATGCCACAGCCACAGCCACACCAGATTCGAACCGTGTCTGCAACGACAGATCCTTAACCCACTGAGCAAGGCCAGGGATCGAACCAGGTTCCTAGTCGGATTCGTTAACCGCTGAGCCATGATGGGAACTCCTCTCCCTACATTTTAGAGTCCTTATTCTTCCATTACTAATTTTTCTCTTTTGAAACTAAATTCTTTCTTCCAAGTCCACAAAGTTAATCTCAGACTCACTCAAATACTAGAAGTAGAAAAACTCTGTCTATAATACAGACTTTTGCCTATTTTCTCTGTCCATTGCTCAGACTTTTACTGATTTCCTTCTTTATTTACTTCATTTTAATTTTTTGTTTCCTTTGAAAGCTTCTCCTTAGATTTCAGTTTGCTTTCATTTTCATTACCTCCAAGCCTAGCAAGAAGGGGCTTCAGTTTGGTGTGGAACCAACTAGACTTTTCTCCGCATATTTGCCTCTTGGATCCCCTCATGCTCTTAGTTTCTGAGTTCTGGAAGCTATGAATCTGTTCCCTCCAAACACCTTGTTATTTTTTGTCTCTTCAAATTCTTCGCACAAAGTTTAGACTGCCAAATCCTTTTGCCTACTCCAGTCAAACCAACAGCCCAGCAAATGTGAAGCCAGAAAACACCTTATCTTCGTGTGTCTCAGCAATACCGGCTCTTAGAGTGTGGCTTAGAAAATCTGTAAGGGAATTTTAGGTTGTCACAATCACTGGGAAGAAGGAAGATATCAACATGCAATTGGGATGCTGGACAACTGCAATGCGACAAAACTACATGATAAAATATCCCACATTTCATCATGCTTTTCAGTGTCCTTCCAGACACCTTTTTATGTGTCCGAGGCCAAAATAACTCCATTTCATATATGCCAAGCTATTTTTTTTAGGTGTTTTGTTTTGTTTTGTTTTTGGCTGTACCCATGGCATCCAGACGTTCCCGGGCCATGGAGAGAACTCAACCCACCCCAATAACCCAAGCCACAGCAAAGACAACACCAAGTCCTTAACCGCTAGGCCACCAAGGAACTTCCTGAAGTTTTAAAATGCACTAAAATTTCTGGATTTCCTGTTGTGGCTCAGCAGGTTAAGAACCCAACTTGTATCCATGAGGATTTGGGTTCGATCCCTGGCCTCGCTCAGTGGGTTAAGAATCCAGAGTTGCCCTGAGCTGTGATGTAGGTGGAAGATGGCAGCTCAGATCTGGCGTTGCTGTGGCTGTGGCATAGGTTGGTGGCTATGACTCCACTTCTACCCCTAGCCTGGGAACTTCAATATGCCACAGGTGTGGCCCTTAAAAACAAACAAACGAACAAAAAACTCTAAGAATTCTTCATGTGAAAAACAATGGATGATTATACTTTGATGTGGTCAGTGGTATAACATGTTGGAAAAATCATTCTACCTCATGCTTCAAGTAATCAACAGAATACACCCATGGCAGCTGTAACTTTTGCATTTATAGTTAAGGTAGTGGATATGCATACGAGCAAATGACTACTTCTTTGTATTTCTACTGCAGACATGTTTTAGCGTTTATATTTTGTTTTTTGGGTTTTTTTGTCTTTTTGCCTTTCCTAGGGCTGCTCCCACGGCATATGGAGGTTCCCAGCTAGGGGTCGAATAGGAGCTGTAACCACCGGCCTACACCACAGCCACAGCAACTTGGGATCCGAGCCACGTCTGTGACCCACACCACAGCTCACAGCAACGCCAGATCCTTAACCCACTGAGCAAGGCCAGGGATCGAACCTGCAACCTCATGGTTCCTAGTCGGATTCCCTAACCACTGTGCCACGATGGGAACTCCTAGCCTTTATATTTTGAAATATATTATTTTGGTATTTTGCAATCTTTCTCCTTTACATTAGATCTAGGACTTTTTTTTAATTATGTGTGTAGATGGGTTATGTTATCCATGATTTTCATTACAGAACAGTTTTTTTGTTTGTTTGTTTTTAAGGTCTATTCAGCATTTATAAAGGGAGTTTAAGGCTAATTAAACTGAGAACCACTAACATAATGGGTAGACCACACTAAGATTTCCATTTGCTTCCCAGGCTACTGTTGACACCTGGACCACACCACACACAACCTCCTTCTCACTTTCAAGGATCTTAAGCTTTTTTAAAAGGGACCTAGATGGTGTGGGTGGTAATGAAAAAAACTTGTATGGTTCTTAAGAATTGGAAATAGGTTCCTATACAAAATCTCGTTTGATGCTCAAAAAGGTCTTTCAGGGAAAAAGCAAAAATAGTCTTTTCTAAAGATTCTTATCAACATAATATTTACCTATTGCACTACCGAACCACTGCCATGGCTTTTCTTATGAGCTTGAGGAGATTTCACAGATGAAGCCACCAAGATTCTCAACCAGATGAAACCTGAGAACTTTTTTCTTCGGGGTTTCTTTCAGCCTGCTCCTGGAGCCGGGAGAAAACCGAAATCCAAGAAAAGTTCAGTGACCTCGCCCATGGTTCCGAGAAATCGCAATATTTCAAAGCAGAGGTGTGAGAAGATATATACGACAGCCTATTTGATAACACTAGCTTTCCTCACCGCAAATTTAGAGAAGTCTGTCACCAGACGAAAACCGGACTTGGCGGGCGGGGCGGGGCCCGCTCCTAGCTCCGCCCTCAGGGCTGTCCGCGGCAGTGCCTGCCTGGCGCCCGGCGCAGGGGTCCTCGTGGGGTCCTTCGCGCGGGCTGCCCAGGCACTGCCTGAGCGGGTGCGCCGGCGGCTTCCGGTGTGGCTGACGAGTGGTGGCCGAAGCAGGGGGACAGCAAGGGACGCTTAGGCGAGGACCATGGCGGACGGCGGCTCGGAGCGGGCTGATGGGCGCATCGTGAAGATGGAGGTGGACTACAGCGCCACAGTGGATCAGCGGCTGCCCGAGTGCGAGAAGCTGGCCAAGGTAAGGGGAGGCCGGCTGCTGCTTGGCGGGCGCCAGGGGCTGAGTCACGGCGCGGAGCTTGCTTAGGCCTCTGGGGGCCTGCGGGCTGGAGTGCTCATCCCCCTATTGCCTGCAGAAGTAGGAGATCCCAGGTCTGCCTGAATAGGGAGATCCCGCACCCGGAGTACGTTAGGGCTTACGGCTTCCCAGACCCTCCCCAAGACCGATGGTCACTTCAATTCCTGGAGGGGGATGAGACTTCATAGTACTTTTTGCCTTTTCTTGGATTTTGTTTCACGTTCACTGTAGTAGTTTCTCGGGGGTTAAGGCCATTTCAGCATTCACGCTAGATCAGAAAGTTTAGATTCATTGCTCTTGCCGGATCAATTTCTCTTGTTGCTTATGGATCGTGGCGAAGTGCTTGGCCTTTGGCCAGAAGAAGGGACAGGAAAGTGATAGGAAGAAGGTGATTAACACAGGATCCCTGTCCTTAAGGAGTTCATGTAGGCAAGGAGGTAGACAAGTCACGCATGGTGGTGAGTGCTGTACAAATGTAAAAGTGTTACTGGAACACAGGAGGAAGCTGTTCGTTCTTAGAGATGGGATAAGGGAGAGTTTTACAGAGAAGCTGACGTTTGTATTAGGGCTTGAGGAGTAAGTAAGATTGGGATGGGGAGGAGTCATCCGCGGAGCAGGACCTGCGGGAAATAGACAAATAAGCACGAAAGTGCAGAATCATAGGAGCGGGGGTCATGGACAGTAGTTTAGCCCAACTGCTTATTTCCCATGAAATAGAAATTTTACTTAATCCAAACATTTATCATGCCCCCTGCTGTGTCAGGCAACTTTGTGGGTCATTTTATAGGTAAAGAAACCAAGGCTCAGAATTGTTTGTCCATCAGAACAGTTAGTAATAGATAGAACCAGGGATTTAAATCTAGGTTTGCCTGACTAAGGTTTGGATGGTTGTTGGATCAGTTCCATCATGGGATGTTGTTAAGGATTCTGCTGAGGCCTCATTAAATTCCTTCATCAATCCAGCCACAAACATTTATTGCTGTTCATTTGGGATGCTTTCACTAATAGGGGTTTTTTTTTTTTTTTTTTGTCTCTAAAGGAGCTTACTACCTCAGTACATTAAAACATAATATGTTTAGGGTCAGGAGGAGTGTCAAGTAATACTTCACATTGAATTCTTCAAAAGAACTATTTTAATGCTTCTCTTTTTTCCAGAAAAAGAATTTAGTGGGGCGTTACAAAAGACCAGCATAGGGAAAGATGATGAAGTTGATACACCTGCGTGTCTTAGGTTCGGTACTGTAAGTGGAAGAGGGTCATAAATTAACCTCTGAGCTTTCTGGCTGCTAGTGTAAAGAAACATTGCCAGTGACATAGAAGTTGGAAAACGCAAATACCTACAGCACCAGGCAGAAAGCAATCACTGACATTTATTGAATGCCTTCTTCGGTGCCAGGCAGTCTTCTAAGTCTTACATGTATTAACTCATCCGATCCTCACCTCTGCCCTGTGTGGTAGGTATTACTGTTGGTCCTGTTTTTACAGACAAGAAAACAGTCTGAGAGAAAGTGAGTCACATGCTCCAAAGCCATAGTAAAGCTGGTCATGCGGTGGAGCCAGGATGCAAACCCAAGCAGACTGATGCTAGAGCTTCTGCTCCCACCAAGCTGTCCAACCTAGTAAGCAAAGTGTAATGAGAACCTGAACTTCTAAGCACCTGCTCAGGGAGAGGGGTCCTGCCCTCAGGTTAATCTTTGCCAACTGGGAATGAAGGCCAGGCCTTGTCAACTCTTCTAATTTGAGGGTGAGACCAGGAACATGGATTTTTCTATGAATTGTCTCTGTATTTAGAAACTGGACACTAATCTGTTTTAAAGCACTGTTTGAGCCGATACCGCATAGATCAAACAAAACATACCTACAGGCCAAAATCAGCCCCAGAACCACCTCTTTGGAGTTAATAGATTGATAGTGTTCATAGAAAATAGTTAAGTGCTTTAAAGAAGGACAGCTATTCCTAGAACTGAGCCTAGGAGGGAAAAAATACCTTCCCTTCACCCACCCATTTCTTCTTATAGCCTACTGTGTGCCAGGCCCAATCAGTGTTCGAAGTTGTGAGGAGTACGCAGAGAGCTCATAGACCTGTAGGGAAAAGTGCTTCACTGCTACAGTTGTAGTTGTTCTACAGCGTGGGGCATTTATTAAGAATATTGTTTTGTTCAAGACTGTTGAAAAGATTTGCAAACTCAGATGCCCAAAGATTTTTTTTAGGTGTCAAGTGGGTGAGGAAAATGTTCAGGGGTGTCAAAGCCTGTTAAACTATGTAAAATTAAAGCCGTTGATTTTTATGTTAGGACACTGTGCCTGTGGAAAAAAAATAAGGTATAAACGTGGATTATCTTTGTGGGGAGGCGGGGCTGGGCAACCCTATGGGGTCGGAGCTGTTATGCGCATATCACTGAGGAGAAAATTGAGGGTCACAGAGGATAAGTGTCTTGCCCAGAGTAACAAAGTTGGAATACAGACTCAATGAGTCTGGCTGCAGAGCCTGTGTTTTTAACCATTACATTCTACTACTTCTCTGACTGGTATTTGAGGCCCCTGTATCAGATTGGTGAGATAATGAAAGGGATACTAATTCTTGATAATAGTTGTTGTTTCACCCTTGCATTAGGGAGTGTAAAATTAATCTAATGAAGGCCCTTTCTGAATATAAAGATGCAGTGTTTACCAGTTCCCCTCTAGCCCTACCGCCACCCTCTGCTTTTGGATTACAGTTATTTAGGAACTACTTGCTTTCTTAAATCAAATATGTCCTTTGTTTCTCCCTGCTCTTAATGTCTTTTCATTTGGTTGCCTGAAACCTCTCCTCCGTGCTTTGTTTTGTTTTGTCTTTTTTAGGGCTGCACCCAAGGCATAGGGAGGTTCCCAGGCTAGGGGTCTAATCAGAGATGTAGCCGCCGGCCTTCACCACAGCCACAGCAACATCGGATCCTTAACCCACTGAGCGAGGCCAGGGGTCGAACCCGCAACCTCATGGTTCCTAGTCGAATTGTTTCCACTGCTCCATGATGGGAACCCCTGTGGTTAACTTTTTATTGTTCTTTTCTGACTTGTTTGGATTGTTTAAGGAATCATTAAAAGATTGTATCATTTGGAGTTAAAAGACACATAGAATATATAGATGCCCAACATGTATCGATGGTGAACAAACTCCTTTTTTCTTTATCTCATTGACAAGGATTATTTTAATGAGGAAAAATGAGTCACAAAGGTCACATGTTCTAGCAAGTTGGTTTTGATAGCTCTGACCATCTTGTTCCCTTGAGTTGAAAGGCAGCACGGAGGAGGTAGAATTTCAAGATAGAGATATAATTAGACAGGGAAGGAGGGAGGAGGATGTTGAGGAATAAGACTGAACGGGGAAGATTGGGTGAAAAGGTGGGACAGTGGGGAGTTGTGTTTCATGAAATTGATGGTAGTGTCCCTCAGATAGCACTGAATCGTCAGCCATACAGCTTGTCACATCCTCCTTACTGTAACATATGAATCAGGGATTGTAAGCCAAGATCAGCTGAATAGTTCAGGTCAGTGTCCATCCTCAGCACATACTACTAGGAACTCACTTAGAAGGCAAGACATGTACATTAATACCTGTAGTACACAGTATAAAAAGATGCACCAGAATATCTACAGAAGCACCCTTATGTGCTTGGGCAGGTGCAGAACACTGAGCTGCAGTGGTGAACAGTATAGATACGGCCCCTGCTCTAGTGAGATTAGAAAGACAGTGAACATTAAAATAGAAAAGAGGAGTTCCTGTCATGGCTCAGTGGAAACGAACCTCACTAGTACCCATGCAGGTTCGATCCCTAGCCTTGCTTGGTGGGTTAAGGATCCAGTGTTGCCTTGAGCTGTGGTATAGGTTGTAGACGTGGTTCAGATCTGGCGTTGCTGTGGCTGCAGTGAAGGCCAGCAGCTGTAGCTCTGATTCAGCCCCTAGCCTGGGAACCTCCATATGCTGCAAGTGCAGCCCTAAAAAGACAAAACATTAAAAAAAATTTTTTTTTAATAAAATTAAACAAAACAATTTGGGGAAAAAATTATAAGTTTCCTGGTGGCTCAGCAGGTTCAGGATCTGGTGTTGTCACTGCCGTGGTGTGGGCTTGATCCCCTGGTCCAGGAACTTCTGTATGCTCCAAGTTCAGCCAGAATAAAAAGGAAGAAAAGTTTGAGGTTGTTGACTGAAAAAAATACACAGCCCAAAAGGTGAGAATTAGAATTCCTCCTGTAGCACAGTGGGTTAAGGATCCAGCGTTGTCTCTGGGGTAGTGGAGGTTTGATCCCTGGCCTGGCGCAGCTGGTTACGACTCTGGCTTTGCCACAGTTGTGGGTAAGTCGAAGCTGTGACTCGAATTCATTCCCTGGCCTGGGAACTTCCATATGCCATGGGTGCAGCCAAAAAAGAAAAACAGTGATAATTTCATTACTAAGAACTGTAGTTCAGGAATGCAGCCTTTCGGATAGCTCTGAGAGACTGTTCCAAAAAGGAAAAGAAGGAGCCAGAATATGGAGGAGTTTCTGCTGAAAAAAACAAAAAGCAACAACATATATTTGAACATAAAAAGATTACTGTTCATCACAAAAACAGAGTTAATGGGAGTTCCCGGCGTGGCGCAGTGGTTAACGAGTCTGACTAGGAACCATGAGGTTGTGGGTTCAGTTCCTGGCCTCGCTCAGTGGGTTAAGGATCCGGCGTTGCCATGAGCAGTGGTGTAGGTTGCAGACACGGCTCAGATCCTGCGTTGCTGTGGCTCTGTCGTAGGCCGGTGGTTACAAGCTCCGATTAGACCCCTAGCCTGGGAACCTCCATATGCTCGGAAGCGGCCCTAGAAAAGGCAAAAAGACAACAAAACAAAACAGAGCTAGTGATTTTAGTGGTTTTTTTCTGTATGGGAAGATGCAGGAGTCTGGGCGTATTGAAAACGTTCCTTTGATACGCATTTTAACTGTCTAAGGCCAGTATCCTGTTTTATGGCTGCAATATCCTTTGTTTACTGAAATGGCAGGTGACATTCTTTGTTTGCAGGATCGTTGCAAAGCAGAAGGTAAATGGGCTGGAGTGTTAAAGTAGGTGCTGAATGATTTTAGAGAGCATTATCCAAAGACACCTTTCTGAGAAGGTGATGGTGACAGTGATGGTTAGGGTTTCCTTGATACCTGTGGACCCCAGCTGTAAAGTGGTGTGTGATTCCTTCCTGTGAATAGGGTACAATTCTTTAAAATCTGTATTTCTGCCTTAATATACCTCATAGTAGACTATATTCTGTTGATCACAATCATGTGACTAATAGTAATTACAAAAGTGACATGAAACCACCACTAAACAGTATTTTGCATTTTAGCTATTTTTGCACTACATTTTTTTGCCAGATAGTAACTATTTCCCTGTGGAAATTACAGTTGACTCTTGAACAACACAGGTTTGAACTGTGTGGGTCTGCTTATACATACACTGATTTTTTTTTTCAGTTGTAAATACT
Source organism: Phacochoerus africanus (assembly GCF_016906955.1). NCBI lineage: Eukaryota > Metazoa > Chordata > Mammalia > Artiodactyla > Suidae > Phacochoerus > Phacochoerus africanus. The sequence continues at coordinate 13,690,736 of NC_062557.1, read as the reverse complement.
GTAGTACTCCACCGTGTTTGGTCGAATCCAAGGATTTGGAGGGCAGGCTATAAATTGTATTTAGATTTTCAACTGCTCAGAGGGTCAGCACCCTCAAATCCCACCCACCCCATGTTGTTCCAGGATCAGTTGTACTTTGATTGATGTTACTATGATGGAAGCAAAGACATGGTTTAAACTCATGTGGTTTATTGTAGTGGAGGGAACATTGGACCAGGAGGCAGGCACCCTGGATTCTGGTTCCATTGATGAAGTTTTTGTGGCTGAGCCCTTTGGTCTTCAGTCAAATTTTTTTTTTTTTTTTTTTGGCCACACTCATAGCATGCGGAAGTTCTGGCCAAGGATTGAACCCATGAACCCACTGCCATAGCAGCTGCCGGAGCCTCTGCAGTGACAAAGCCAAGTCCTTAACCCACTGAGCCACAGAGGAACTCCTGCCCTCAGTCTTTTTTTTTTTTGTCTTTTGTTGTTGTTGCTATTTCTTGGGCCGCTCCCGCGGCATATGGAGGTTCCCTGGCTAGGGGTTGAATCGGAGCTGTAGCCACCGGCCTACACCAGAGCCACAGCAACGTGGGATCCGAGCTGCGTCTGCAACCTACACCACAGCTCACGGCAACGCCAGATCGTTAACCCACTGAGCAAGGGCAGGGACCGACCCCGCAACCTCACGGTTCCTAGTCGGATTCATTAACCACTGCGCCACGACAGGAACTCCTGTCCTCAGTCTTTTTAATCGCTAAAGTGAGGTGATTGGATTGAATAATCATCTCCAGCTGTCTTTCTAGTTCTAAGATTCCTTGATTCCTGTGATTTAATTAGTCTTTAACTTTGGGGAATTTATAGGTGTGTTCTATACAGCTTCCACAATTGGTGCTCCCCTTTACATAGGAAACGTTTAAATGGCAGTGATTGTATATGTTTCAGATTTAATTAAAATAAATTCAAACATATGGCTATATAGTACATACTCTGTGCTGTGTAAAAAATTCTTGTTTAAAAGTTGTTTTGGAGGAGTTCCTGTCTTGGCGCAGTGGAAACGAATCCGACTAGGAACCATGAGGTTGCAGGTTTGATCCCTGTCCTTGCTTAGTGGGTTAAGGATCCGGTGTTGCCAGGAGCTGTGGTGTAGGTCACAGACGTGCCTCGGATCTGGCGTTGCTGTGGCTCTGGTGTAGGCCGGCGGCTACAGCTCCAATTGGACCCCTAGCCTGGGAACCTCTATATGCCGTGGGTGCAGCCCTGAAAAGACAAAAAAAGCCAAAAATAAATAAATAAATAAATAAAAGTTGTTTTGGAAAATATGGAAGCAGTGTTTTGAAAGCCCAAACATTATTTGTGCTCTTAATTCAACAACTGTTTAGGTTCTTTCATCAGTGAAAGAGTAATACTGATACTCCCTCTATGGATGCCATTAAGATAAAAATAAATTTCCTTTATGGTTAGAAAAGCAGTTTATAAATAAAACTCTCATCGCTTCCAATTCACTCCTTAATATCACTACCTTAAATAAATGCAATTTTTGTGTTGTGGGTTGGTTTCACTTTTATCAAACTGTTTGCTTCCTAATGCGATGGCTTATTTTAGTCCTGGTATATTATCACCTAGGTTTATATTATTTGAATTTTGCTATTCCCATTTCTTAATGTATGGCCCAGGGAGCATGTTTGTTTTTCCAGTTGAGACAGAGGTTGCTGTCAGTTGAGGACTTGGTAGGGCAAGCTTGGTGTCATAGAAGGCTTGGGGCTTCTCAGGTGGGCTTCATGTTCTTGAAGCACAATTAAAATTTATTTCTAAAGTCACTGGAAAATTAAACCAGGGTTTCCTATCTTTTTATCACCAGATATCCTTTCAGTTTCTCCTCAGAACTTCGTGTTTTTAAATATTTATGGTGAATTTCTAAAGAAATCATTCAGTTTCCCGTTTCTATGCTTCGGAGAAAGACACAGGTGACTGGTTGGTAAGAGTCTGGGCAGAACAAGATAAACAGGTGTTACCACACTGACTTGATGAATGAGAATCCAAAACAAAGACTTGGTTTTTTCCTCAGGTGTTAAAATCATTGTCCTTCTAGAGTGTTTCTCCGAGGCATTTTGGTGTGTTAAAAATAGCTTGTGGGAGCCCTCTAAAATAGGCTGCTTTTTGTTTTTTCTGTGTCACAAGCATCTCATTTAGACTAATTTGGTTTTGTGCTGGTGGTGGTGTTTTCATTGTTCATTTGTCTTTTGTTTTAGGAAGGAAGACTTCAAGAAGTCATTGAAACCCTTCTGTCTTTGGAAAAACAGACCCGAACTGTGAGTAGATTATAGTGAAAACCTCGATTGCCATTCATTTCTTTTGACATTGTTCCATTAACCTTCAATATATTTTCATTCTTACAGGCTTCTGATATGGTGTCTACGTCCCGTATCTTAGTTGCAGTAGTGAAGATGTGCTATGAGGCTAAAGAATGGGATTTACTTAATGAAAATATTATGCTTTTATCAAAAAGACGGAGTCAGTTAAAACAAGTGAGTTCATGCTTGATCAAAAAAGAAATATGTTCAAATTGAAAGAATGACTCTTAGAAAACCTTTCTGACTTAAATCGAGTGTTAAATTAGCATTACAACATTTAGAAAGTTTTAAAAAATTCTTTCCATATTCTCAGGACAACTGCTTTTGATTTTTGTGTTTTGTTTTTGTTTTTTTGTCTTTTTTTTAGGGCTGTACCTTGGCACATGGAAGTTTCCATGCCAGGGGTCACATCAGAGCTACAGCTGTTAGCTTACACCACAGCCACGGCAATGCAGGATCTGAGCCATATCTACAACCTATGTTGCAGCTCACGGCAATGCCAGATCCTTAACTCATTGAGCGAGGCCAGGGATCAAACTGGAGTTCTTATGGCTTCATGGATACTAGTTGGGTTTGTTACCACTGAGCCACTACAGGAACTCCCAACTGCTTTTGTTTTTTCTTCTAGTCTTTATGTATTTGTGCTTTTCTGTGAAATTGTACTGAGAGTGTGATGTACCTTTCTCTTATTTCTATGTTGCTTCTTCATATTTGTTATTATTATTGTTACTTTTGCTTTTTAGGGCCGCACCTGTGGCATATAGAAGTTCCCAGGCTAGGGGTCCAATCGGAGCTATAGCTACTGCCCTACACCACAGTTCACAGCAACGCCAGATCCTTAACCCACTGAGCGAGGCCAAGGATCGAACCCACAACCTCATGGTTCCTAGTCAGATTCGTTTCCACTGTGCCATGATGGGAACTCCACATATTTATTATTTTAGATGGTTGTTATAACCTGTCAAGTTGATAATCTATGATTTACTTAATTGTATCTTTTATTAAACACTTAATATTTTGATTTTTGAGGCCATTTTTAGACATCATTTTGTTTCAAATTTCAGACTACTCATTTTGTTTATTTATTTTTTGTGTGTGTGTAGATCATTTATTTTTTTCTTTCAGCACCTTGCCATTTGATGTGGGTTTTTTTGTTTGTTTTATTCCCCAATACATTTTTTTTTTCTACTGTGCAGCATGGTGACCCTGTTACACATACATGTACACATTCTTTTTCTCACATTTCATGCTCCATGCTCCATCATAAGTGGCTAGACATAGTTCCTAGTGCTACACAGCAGGACTCATTTTGTTTAAAGATTATATATGATGTTTTTATATGCTGATTATGCTGTTTTGCTGTTTTTGTGAAGCTGGATTTTCTTTGCTGCTTTCCTGTTCTGCTTGAGGCATTCAGATGATCCTCTGGGAAGTTCCCTTGTGACCCAGTGGGTTAAGGATCTGGCATTGCCGCAGCTGTGAGTCAGGTCACAGCTGTGGCTTGGGTTCGATCCATAGCCATATATGGAACTTCCACATGCTGTTGGTGTGGCAAAAAAAAAAAAACAAAATGAACACCATTTTTCCAAGGACAGTGAGTCCTAATAATTCCTAACAATGATTGTGATATGCTGTTCAGAATCTAGGTTAGGGCTTGGAAAACTATGGGCCAAGGACTAAATCTGCCACCTTTGTAAATAAAAGTTTGGGAGGACAGAGCCACACTCATATGTCCTGTATGGCATATATATGGCAGCTTTGGAGTTACAGAGGCAGAGTTGAATAGTTGCTACAGAGACCCTGTGGTCTAAAATACTTACCAGGTAAATATTTATGAAAATCTGCAGAAAAGGTTAGCTGACCCCTGACCTAGAACATAGAATGTTACAGCTGGAAGCAAAGTAGTACATCCTGCTTGTATTACTTGTCAGGGAACTGTGGGCAAGAGATGCTGAGCTTTTTGTTGTTATATCTTATTGTGAGCATGGCTGACTGTGGCTCCTGCTCCCACCAGGTGATGGAAGCATTTTATCTTCTGCTCCTGCACCCGACTCTTCTTCCTCAGTCATAGTATCTACTGGTCATGGTTTCACTGCTGTTACAGCCACTGTTAAACTCTGCTTTTCTCTCGCCCCTCTTTTTCGATTTTTCTCTTTAATCTGTTGTCACTTCTTCCTCACTTTTCTGCTGGGTTGCAAAAATGCTAGCTAGTGGCCTTCTACTTCTAATAGACATTGCCAGACAGGCCTCTTCCAGCTTTGCTTTCATGTAGTCAGTTCACCAGCTGTAGCGGAGAGGGGTCATGAAGATTCAGTACTTCTTAGCTAAGGAAGGTTTTGATATTTTTTTAATAGGCATTTTAGTATCTAGAGTTGCTTGGAAGACCAAATCTGACCATCATACTTCATCAATAAAATACTTCCTTTTCCTGTATGAGGAATGCATTTAACTTATGAATGGTTTTTATTATTTTAGGCTGTTGCAAAAATGGTTCAACAGTGCTGTACATACGTTGAGGAAATCACAGACCTTCCAGTCAAACTTCGATTAATTGATACTCTGCGAATGGTAACAGAAGGAAAAGTGAGTTTTCTATTGGCATAACTCAGTGATAAATACTGTCTTACTTGTAGCAGAGATATTTATGTATTTAAACATTTTATTTAAGTACGTATATGTATATTTTTAAGATGAAATACGCAAATGTCATCACCTTAACTTAACCCACGTCTTTGTACATCTCCTAGGGTCTTCCCATATGCCAATGGGTATGCTTAAATAGTGACAGTCTTAGCATATCCAGACTTTTTTAGAAATTAGTGATCTTATCCCAAAATTACATTTGGTAATCATTAAAGATAAGATTAATTCACTTGGTCTAGATCTGCTTGAGAAGTCTGTGTTTGGGATAGCTAAGGTTTCATAGAGTATTTGCAGTGTGAGTTTAGTTGTCAAAACTTCACTGTCTTGCCACAATCTATTCGTATTTCTTTTGATGCCTCCCCTCCCCGCCCCCAGTCTAGTGTTTCTCTGAAAAGGGCAAGTATGAAATGATGACTGTGGTAGATATGTTTCTTTCTAGGTAGATTTTTGTGGCTTGAAGACAAAAACGTATCTTACATGTTACTACCTCTTTGGCAGTTCAGTTCATAAATGCTTATTGAGCATCTGCTTGTGTTGACGAGATCCCAAATGGGCAGGATGCTACTTTTAACCTCAAAGGGATCAATCATAGCAGTAGTTACTGTGCTGGTCATGACAGTAGCAGTGTGCCTCTAGTTCTCTGCAGCACAGAGGAGCTCCGGGAAGCCTCAACAAGTTGACAGAGTTTGGCTGGCTTTTTAAGAATGAATAGAAGTTCTACTGGGCCAGGGCATAGGGAGAAGAGCATTTTAGACGTGGCAGAAATTACATGCAGAGATATCAAAGAAAGAAACATATACATTTAGGAAACTACGCAATCAGCCCTGAAGATTAAGGATTTGGGGGTGGTGTGGGAAAAATGGGGTTACTGCAGAGCAAAAGCTGAATAGGTCAGTAAGCCCAAGCCTGAAAATTATTTCCCTAGACCATATTAGGCTACAGTTATATTTTTAATGTTTGATTTGTGTAAGTTATAACTCTAACATTACAAATAGCTATAAAAAATGCTAGTGACTTAACAAAATCAGATATTTTTAGAGAAAGTAGCCTTGTATTTAAAGAAAAATCAGAATGAGAATATTGGTTGAATTATAGATACTAGACTGCATATACTCTTTTGCAAAGTGTTATTTTTCAAATAGATTCTTTCAAAGGTACTTTCCTTTCTGTCCATTTATGTAGTTTTTGGTCCTGTTATTTGTTGAACACAGTGATTTCATTCATAGGTTCTCAAAGCATAGCTGCAAAACATGGATAATGCTTTATAGAGCTGTTTTCTTTAAAATCATGTGATTGTAACATGTTGGATATCACACAGCACCATTTGTACCCGGAAGATCAAGTACACAACAGCTGCAAGTTCAGTTCTACCTTTTCAATTTGAACACGTTTCTGTACGAATTTAGACAATAGGAATTTCTTGTGTTTGTAGATTTATGTTGAAATTGAGCGTGCTCGGCTGACGAAAACATTAGCAACTATAAAAGAACAGAACGGCGACGTCAAAGAGGCAGCCTCCATTTTACAGGAGTTACAGGTAAGGTGCTGTATTGTAGAGGGTATAACATTTTACACTTGGTCAGCAATATTTTCTTAGGGAAATTGCTTCTTTTGGCCCTTATCACTTTTTTTCTAAACCACCAAGATTAAGATTGTGAAGTCAAGTATGAGTTTGTTCAAGGAGCTGGAAATTGTGTGATTATGCCCCCAACAAAATTTAACTGCTAAAGAAGTTTTGAAGAAAACTAGGATCAACAAAATAGTCTTGGAGTTCCCTGGTAGAGCAGTAGATTAAGGATTCAGCATTGTCCCTGTTGTGGCCTGAGTTTGATCTGTAGCCCTGGAACTTCTGCCTCCCAGAGGCATGACCAAAAACATGGTCTTGGAGTTCCTGCTGTGGAGCAATGGGTTAAGGACTGAACATTGTCTCTGCAGCACCTCGGGTCTATCCCTGGCCCTGCACAGTAGGTTAAGGATCTGGAGTTACTACAGTTGTGTCATAGGTCTTAGCTGTGGCTCAGATTTGATCCCTGGCCTGGGAACTTCCATGTGCTGAGGGTGCAGCCAAGAAAAAAATTAGTCTTAGTTTTGTGCTATTGTTTGACATTTTAGTTTTCTTTCTTTCTTTCTTTCTTTCTTTCTTTTTTTTTTTTTTTCCTTTTTGGGGGTGTACCTGAGGTATGTGGAGGTTCCCAGGCTGGGAGTCTAATTGGAGCTGTTGCTGCTGGCCTACGCCACCGCTATAGCAGCAAGGGAACTGAGCTACACCTGCAACCTACACCACAGCTCATGGTGGTGACATGGGATCCTTAACCCACTGAGCAAGGCCAGGGATCAAACCTGCAACCTTATGGTTCCTAGCCAGGTTTGTTAACCACTGAGCCACAAAGGGAACTCCAAACCGTATTTTTCAACCAGGAGGATTATGTGCCTCATGATTCAACATCCCCTATAAAATATTCTTGCCAAAAAAATTAACCTCAATTATATAAAGCCTCTACCAGTTTTTAAGTTATTCCAGTTTTTAAGGTGTATCAATAACAGAGGAGCCTGTTAAATGATACCATAGGCACGCACTCTGTAAACTTCAGACTCTAGGAAAGTATGGGATGATTGACTTGATTTCTTCAGCAAATAAATGGCAAGGAAAAAAGAGACATAAAAAATATATCTACAGGAGTTCCTGTCGTGGCGCAGTGGTTAACAAATCCGACTAGGAACCATGAGGTTGCAGGTTCAGTTCCCTGGCCTTGCTCAATGGGATAAGGATCTGGTGTTGCCATGAGCTGTGGTGTGGGTCACAGACGTGGCTCGGATACCGCGTTGCTGTGGCTCTGGCATAGGCTGGCAGCTGCAGCTCCGATAGACCCCTAGCCTGGCAACCTCCATATGCCGCGGGAGCAGCTCAAGAAAAGGCAAAAAGACAAAAAAATATATATATATACAAATTGCGAAGTATGATCCTTATTTGGATTCTGAATTGATTAAAAAAAATGAGACTATTGAGGAGTGACTAGGTATCTAGTGATATTCGGATTTTTTTTTTTTTTTGTCTTTTCTGGGGCCACTTCCCACGGCACATGGAGGTTCCCAGGCTAGGGGTTGAATCGGAGCTGTAGCCACCGGCCTACGCCAGAGCCACAGCAACTCGGGATCCAAGCCTCGTCTGCAACCTACACCACAGCTCATGGCAACGCCAGATCCGTAACCCACTGAGCAAGGCCAGGGATGAACCCTAGTTGGATTCATTAACCACTGCACCACGACGGGAACTCCAGGAATTTTTAGAGGATAATTTTTTCCAAAGTTTGCCTTTCAGAGATACTTACTGAAATATTTGATATCTTGTCTAAGATTTGCTTCAAAGTAATTGACACATGGAGAGTGAGTGATGATGTAGAAATGAAACACTGATAGTTCACTGTATGTGTTTTTATTTTCCTTGAAAAATTACAAAGGACAGGTAGTGTACGTAAAGTACTTAACACAGTGTCTGACACACAGCAACTGTTGAACAACTATTTTAAAAAATTACAGGAGCTCCCACTGTGGCACAAGGGGCTTGGTGGCATCTCTGGAGCGCTATGACACGGGTTCGATCCCCCAGCCTGGCATAGTGGGTTAAAGACCGGAGCTTTGGCATAGGTCAAACCTGTGGCTCAGATCTGATCCCTGCCCCAGGAACAGCCAAAAAAGAAAAAAAAAATTACAAGGAAGGCAGTGAAATAAAAGCATTTTTAGACCAAATTGTAGTAATAACAATAACATTACTTCATTCTTCTCTGTAAATGTGTCATTCTAGATTTTATAGGTCATTTATGATAATGTATGCCAAATATTATATTAGAAACTTTTCATAACATTTGATATAATTGATTCTCTGTTTTTCTTTGTATCTACAAACTATATTTTACATCCATAAGAGGTCATATCAGCCTTATTATCTGAATTTTAAAAAGACCAATGCTGGAGTTTCCTGGTAGCCTAGTAGTTAAGGATCTGGTGTTGCATGGGTTGCTGTGGCCTGGGTTGGGTCCCTGGCCTGGTAACTTCCACATGCTGTGGTTGCAGCCAAAAAAAAAAAAAAAAGTGCCTCTTTTTTTTATGATGTTTTCAACTTGTATAGTTAGCCTGCAACTGATATCTTTTTTCATATTTAGAATCATCATTTCCTCATTAGCATTAGGAAAAAGCAAATTAAAACCATGATGAGATACCACTGCACACTACCTGTAAGAATAGACTGACAGTAAATACCAAGAGCTGGCAGAGATGCAAAACAACCAGAACTCTCAGAGATTGGTGGTGGGAATGCAAAATGGTGCAGCCACCCTGGAAAACAGTTTGGCAGTTTCTCATGAAGTTAAACATGCTTACTGTATAACCCAGCAATCCCATCCCTTGGGTACCCAAGAGAAAGGAAAACTTTAGGTTCACCCAAACCTTGTCCACCAATATTCAGAGTAACTTTATTTGTGGCAGACAAAAGAAATCCGTCCAGATGTTCTTCATCCATGCAGTGGAATACTACTTAGCCATTAAAAAAGAAAAAGAACTGTTTGATTTACGCAACAACTTGAATGATCTTATTATTTTTTCTTGTTAAAGCCATACCTGCACCATTGTTCCTGGGCTGGAGGGTTGAATAGGAGCTACAAGTGTTGGCCTATGCCACAACCACAGCAACATGGGATCCAAGCTGCATTTGCGACCTACACCGCAGCTTGTGGCAGTGCCAGATCCTTAACCCACTGAGTGAGGCCAGGGTTGAACCCACATCCTCATGGACACTGTTGGGTTCTTAATCCACTGAGCCACAACAGGAAGTCTGAATCTTACCTTTGTCAGCATCATGCTGTGTGAACAAAGACAATCTCAAAAGGTTGCGTATTATATTTGACATTCCTGAAAAGACAGTTCCGTAGTGTTGGCAGTCAGCTCATTGGTTGTCAAGGGTTAAGAGTCAGGATTGTGTTTCTGTAAAGGGGGAGTTTGAGGGAGTTTTTGAAACAATGGAACTCTTTGATATATTGATTATCATGGTGGTTACAGAAATCTGACACTTGTCAAAATTCATAGAACTTCACACCAAAAGAAAAAAATCCATTTTACTGTATAATAATTTTTTTAAGTTGCGTTTTCCTGAGGAAACTAGCTTTTTTTATATCAGCAACACTCCCCAAGTATGCATAAAGCTTCTTAATATTTCTCAAGTGTGAACTTTCAATGTCTTTAGTTTTGTTGCAATTTTAAAAGATTTCTAAGTATTATAAACTTATTTGGGGGACTTAACTCTGCTAGGTGGAAACCTATGGGTCAATGGAAAAGAAAGAGCGAGTGGAGTTTATTTTGGAGCAAATGCGGCTGTGCCTAGCTGTGAAGGATTATATTCGCACACAAATCATCAGCAAGAAAATTAACACCAAGTTTTTTCAGGAGGAAAATACAGAGGTAAGCCTGTCTCTGACTATAAGTTTACTTTTAAAGTGTTTAGGGGAAAAACCCTGTAAACTCCAATTAATTTTGTCAATTTTTTCCAGAAATTAAAGTTGAAATACTATAACTTAATGATTCAGCTGGATCAGCATGAAGGATCTTATTTGTCAATTTGTAAGCACTACAGAGCAATTTATGACACTCCGTGTATACAGGCAGAAAGTGAAAAGTGGCAACAGGTAAGAATATAGTCTTAACCTTGACATTGGTAATTATTAGGAAGAATTTGTATTTTTTATCTACTTTGAAATACTTTTTTTTGTTGTTTTTTGTCTTTTTAGGGCCATACCTGAGGCATTAGAAATTCCCCAGGCTAGGGGTAAAATCTGAGCTACAGCTGCCTGCCACAGCCACAGCAACTCGGGATCTGAGCCGGGTCTGTGACCTCTACCACAGCTCACAGCAATGCTGGATCCTTAACCCACTGAGCAAGGCCAGGGATCAAACCCGTGTCCTCATGGATACCAGTCAGGTTCGTTAACCGCTTAGCCACAACGGGAACTCCTGAAATACCTTTAACCTCAGTAATTATATGTATGCAATTGTATGGTGCTGCTTTCTATTCAATATGTTGATAATTCACTTTATCCTTACCGATTCAGGTGAATTGTGGCAGTGCTGTAAATTATTTATGACCTTTGAAGAAATGTAAGCTTACATTTAGGCTGTAGGTTACCTTTTAACAAAGGTACAGGGAGTTCCCGTCGTGGCACAGTGGTTAACGAATCCGACTAGGAACCATGAGGTTGCGGGGTCGGTCCCTGCCCTTGCTCAGTGGGTTAAGGATCCGGTGTTGCCGTAAGCTGTGGTGTGGGTTGCAGACGAGGCTTCGGATCCCGCGTTGCTGTGGCTCTGGCGTAGGCCAGTGGCTACAGCTCCGATTCGACCCCTAGCCTGGGAACCTCCATATGCCGTGGGAGCGGCCCAAAGAAATAGCAAAAAGACAAAAAAAACCCACAAAGGTACAGATAGACTTAGCATTACTTTGGAAAATTATTTTATAAAATTTGTAAGTAGCTTATATATAGTAGATTTCACATTTATGCTGCTAACTTGCTATAAGAACTTTTTGTTTTATACATTTGTTTTAAAAAAATAGGAGTTTCCCTGGTGGCCTAGCAGTTAAGGATTTGGTATTGTCACTGCTATGGCTTGGGTTCAGTCCCTGGCCTAGGAACTTCCACATGCCATGGGTGCAGCCAAGAAAAAAAAAAGAAAGAAAGAAAAATTAAGAATATGGGATTAACAGATACATACCAATATATATAAAGTAGATAAACAATAAGGACCTGCTATACAGCACAGGGAACTATATTCAGTATCTTGTAGTAACCTATAGTAGAGAAGAATCTGAAAAAATACATATAACTGAATCGTTTTATTGTATATCTGAAACGACATTAAATAAATTAACTGTATTTCAGTTTTTTAAAAAAATTAGGAATTCCTCGGTCCCTCAGTAGGTTAAGGATCCGGCACTGTCACTGCTATGGCACAAGTTCCAACCCTGGCCCAGGAACTTCCACATGCCATAGGTTCAAAATAAAAAATTCAGCCCAAGTAGTCATTCAGATTAGCAAAGATGGAGTTCCCGTTGTGGCTCAGCAGAAACGAATCTGACTAGCATCCATGAGGACACAGGTTCAATTCCTGGCCTCACTCAGTGGGTTAAGGATCCAGCGTTGCCGTGAGCTATGGTGTAGGTCACAGACATGGCTCGGATCTGGCATTGCTGTGGCTGTGGTGTAGGCCAGCGGCTGCAACTCCAATTCAACCCCTAGCCTGCAAACCTCCATGTGCCAAAGGTGTGGCCAAAAAAAAAAAGACCAAAAAAAATTAGCCAAGATTTGCTGTACTTGTTTTATGAGAGCCTTGTGAAAAGTAAATTATTACGGAAAGGCTCTATGAAGTAGAACAACCTGATAAGATTTTTCTCCTAAGATGTTAGAATATAATATTAAGAATCAATTTTCACTTTCTGCCAAAGTTTCCGTTTTGTTTCTAATCTCGTGTGTAATCTATTATGTTGTACAATTTTTTTAGGCCCTGAAAAGTGTTGTCCTTTATGTTATCTTGGCTCCTTTTGACAATGAACAGTCAGATTTGGTTCACCGAATAAGTGGTGACAAGAAATTAGAAGAAATCCCTAAATACAAGTAAGTACTTTTATAATTAGTATAGTATGTCTCAGTGGAAGCACCATTTTGAAAGGAAATTGGTTAACCTAAGTGTATACTTCTTAATTGGTTGCTGATAGAGTATATTAGAATCTAAATAGAGAAAGTGGGATTTTTTTTTTAGGACTGCATTAGAAGAAATTAATGTAATAAGATTATGATACACTTCAGTCAAAGCCACTTATCAAATAGAAGTTTTATTTCAAGCTCACTTTAGCAGTTTTTGGTTAATTAACCATTTGATAATTTTTTGTTTTTGTTTTTGTTTTTTTTTGTTTGTTTTGTCTTTTTGCTATTTTTTGGGGCCACTTCCGTGGCATATGGAGGTTCCCAGGCTAGGGGTCCTAATCAGAGCTGTAGCCGCTGGCCTACACCAGAGCCACAGCAACTCGGGATCCGAGCCGCATCTGCAACCTACACCACAGCTCACAGCAACGCCGGATCGTTAACCCACTGAGCAGGGGCAGGGATCGAACCCGCAACCTCATGGTTCCTAGTCGGACTCGTTAACCACTGCGCCACGACAGGAACTCCTGATAATTTTTTTTATCATTAATAAATGTTTGGGGGCTTTGTGATTTTGGAAGTGCATGTTTCTGAAGATCTGTTCTATGAAACAGACATAGGCTTTATCATAAGCACAATGGACTTTTTCTTTTAGAAAATATATAGATATATATATCTTTTTTTTTCCCCCTGTAGTCATGGTATGCAGATGTTCCCGGGCCAGGAATCAAACGTGTGCCACAGCAGTGACCCAAACCACTGCAGTGAAAATGCTGGATTCTTTAACCTACTGAGCCACATGGGAACTCCTAGCTATTTTTCTTTTACCTGTTTCTTTACTAAGTTTATGGTCAGTTAGTCCAGAGATTGGCAAATACAGTACAGGAGAGGAGAGGGCAGAATGATAAGTAGGGCAGTGTGCTATTCAGAATTACTGAGGAAAAAAATGTAGTAAAGTTGGTAAAATAATCAATTGGTGTCTTGTTCTACAAACAAAACTTTATAAAAATGGTCCTTGTTGGAGTTCCCTGGTGGCCTAGTGGTTAAGGACTCAGCATTGTCACTGCTATGGCTTGGGTTTGATCCCTGGCCTGGGAACTTCCACGTGCACAGGTGTGGCCAAAAATAAATCATCTTTGTTAATATTTTTAAAAATTTGCCTTCAGAGTTCCCGCTGTGGCTCAGCAGGTTACAAACCTGGCTAGTATCCATGAGGATGTGTGTTCGATCCCTCTCCTCACTCAGTGGGTTAAGGATCCTGCATTGTTCTGGCTGTAGTGGTGGTGTAGGCTGGCAGCTGCAGCTCCCATTCAGCCCCTAGCCTGGGAACTTCCATATGCCACAGGTGTGGCCCTAAAAAGCAACAACAGGGAGTTCCCGTCGTGGCGCAGTGGTTAATGAATCCGACCAGGAACCATGAGGTTGCGGGTTCCGTCCCTGCCCTTGTTCAGTGGGTTAACGATCCGGCGTTGCCTTAAGCTGTGGTGTAGATTGCAGACGCGGCTCGGATCCCACGTTGCTGTGGCTCTGGCATAGGCTGGTGGCTACAGCTCTGATTCGACCCCTAGCCTGGGAACCTCCATATGCCGCTGGAGCAGCCCAAGAAATAGCAAAAAAAAAAGCAACAACAACAAAAAATTTGCTTTCGTATTAGATGAAACTTAATTTTTTCAGATTTGGAATATTAAGTTTTATGTAATTCGCAGGGATCTTTTAAAGCTTTTTACCACAATGGAGTTGATGCGATGGTCCACACTTGTTGAAGATTATGGAATGGAATTAAGAAAAGGTTCTCTGGAGAGTCCTGCAACCGACGTTTTTGGTTATACGGAGGAAGGCGAAAAAAGGTGGAAAGACTTGAAGAACAGAGTTGTTGAACATGTAAGACTCTGGCATGATGGAGGTGATAATTTGGAAGTAAACTTGAGCAGGAGTTCCTGCTGTGGTGCAGTGAGTTAAGAACCTGACTGCAGTGGCTCTGGTCACTGTGGAGGTACAGGTTCGATACCTGGCCTGGAGCAGTGGGTTAAAGGATCCAGCATTGCGGCAGCTGCAACCTAGGTCACAGCTGTGGCTTGGATTCAGTCCTTGGCTCAGGAACTTCCATATGCCATGGGTGCAGCCATAAAAAAAAAAGTAAACTTAAGCAAATTTGAACATAAACTTTTATTTCTCAGGTTTGATAATCCGGTGTTTCTTTTGGATGTTATGTCTTTAATTATTCACTTTAGGATTTTTTTTTTTCCTATGCCCAATGAAGTAGTGATATAAATTTGTTGTTCAAATGTTTATTGTCTCTTTCCCAAAGCATATCTTACTTACCCCTCTTGTTTCCCCCCTTACCGGTATCTTTTTAGCTTTTTAGAAAAGGTAATGTGTCAGCATGCTACAATTGGAGAGACCCTCTCAAGAATCCAAAATATTAGAGCATATAAACCAGGAGGAATTACTTAAGAATGCGAAGGGTGGATGGGGGTGGAGGGAGTGTTTTTTTCCTGGTACTCCCTTGGTAGTTTTGGAGATGGGTAGCATGTCTTAAACCTGACCTTTGAGGAATTCCCTAGAGGCTTATTGAGTTAAGGATCCAGTGTTGTCACTGCTGTGGCGAAGGTTCAGTCCCCATCCTGGGAACTTCTGGGTGCCATGGACGCAGTCAAAACAGAAAACAAACAAAAAACCCACTGACCCTTGATCTTTTGTCACTACAGATTGAATGAACTATGACAGCATTCATTCATGTAACAGGTATTTGTTGTGAGCCTTCTGGGTTCCAAAGTGCTAGGACACATGAGAGAATAAGTCATGGTCCTGCCTTTTCTTTTTTGGCCACCCTGAGGCATAAGCAGTTCCCAGGCCAGGGATCAGATCTGAGCTGCAGTTGCAACCTCTGCCATAGCTGAGGCAACACTGGATCCTTTACGCCACTGGGTACCGGGCTGGGGATTGAACCTGCGTCCTGGCACTGCAGAGACACCTCCAATCCTGTTGCACCACAGCAGTAACCCGGTCCTTGCTTTCAAAATGCTTAGAGATAAATCACAAGAAAAGATGCTGTTATATTGTGAGCTACACGGGAAGTCCAGAAGTTGCTTTTATAAATAAAAGTACTATAGGTATTATGGTACAAGTATATATAGACTAGAGGGGAATATCAGGAGAGAGTTGATTGGTTCTACCTGGAAGAATGGTCAGGCTGGATTTTTAAGAATCCATGCAGGAGGTAAGATTTGTAAGAGGAGGACGTAGTTAGCAGCAGACAGGAGACTGTGCTGGGGCATGGAGGCAGCAAACCAGAAGGAGAACTTGGGGAGCGCTAAGAAGAGGGTTCAGTGGGTAAGGAAGTCGAAGTTGCAGAAAAGGTCGGGGTCATAACAAAGTCTGTGTGCCCCAGGAGCAAAGACCGAGAGGACGATGACCAGCTGTACTGTACAGAGACTCCTCTGGGAGAGTGCAGAGTGGCTTGAGAGAAGAAAGACTGGGAAGTGGGAAGACGAGCTAAGTGAGGGGGCTTTATGGGTCTGGATTAAGGCAGTAGCCAAGGTATTGAGAAAGAGTGGCTGGAATGGAATAAACTATTTT
The DNA here is from genome assembly GCF_016906955.1 of Phacochoerus africanus. Lineage (NCBI taxonomy): Eukaryota > Metazoa > Chordata > Mammalia > Artiodactyla > Suidae > Phacochoerus > Phacochoerus africanus. The sequence continues at coordinate 13,674,502 of NC_062557.1, read as the reverse complement.
TAAAAAGAAAGGCAAGAGAATTGGGTCATTGATTAAATGTAAAGGATGAAGGAGAAGCAGGGGGTCTAGAATGATTCCTAACAGCGTGGTGTTGCCTTCAGCCCCCTTGAGACCCCCATTTTCCCTGCTGCTTTCATAGTAGCGTTAACATTAAGAATAACAAAGGGTGTCTCTCTGTCTCCTGTTAGCCTCATTTCCAGTGAAAATTAGGAAATTTCATTTCAGGTTATCTTTACACAGTTATAATGATGATAAAGTGGAGTTTTGTGATGACCTGGATCATTTTAAAAATTTTAGCATTTTTAACCTTCGTGTCATAATGAGAAAAGCTTAACTTTAGATTCTTGCATGTAGCAAACCTATTTTACGTACAGTTACAACTTTTAACAGTGAATTTAGTTAAGCCTGTATTTTGACTACCTAATATTTAAAAAGAGTTGTATGGAGTTCCCATCATGGCACAGTGGTTAACGAATCCGACTAGGAACCATGAGGTTGCGGGTTCGATCCCTGCCCTTGCTCAGTGGGTTAAGGATCTGGCTTAAGGATCTGGCGTTGCCGTGAGCTGTGGTGTGGGCCGCAGACGCGTTTCGGATCGCACGTTGCTATGGCTCTGGCGTAGGCTGGCAGCTACAGCTCCGATTGGACCCCTAGCCTGGGAACCTCCATATGCCGCGGGAGCGGCCCAAGAAATGACAGAAAGACAAAAAAATAAAATAAAATAAAATAAAAAATAAATAAAAAAAAAAAAAGTTGTTGAGCATACTCAGAATAACAAAAATAACTGCAGAAGCCAAAATATCTGAATATTTAGTTTTGTTACTGATGTTTAGAACCAGCTTCATTCCAGTGGTGGACTATAGAAAAATAAAAGCTCCAAGTCTTGCCATGTTAACTAAATCTTTTTGGATGTGAAAACAGATAGGCTTTTCCCCTTACTGACAGCTGTGTCCTCTCTGCCCTCTATTTTCTCCTCAGAATATTAGAATAATGGCCAAGTATTACACGAGGATAACAATGAAGAGGATGGCACAGCTTCTGGATCTGTCTGTTGATGTAAGTAGTAAACATCATTGTTTGGAGCCATTCATTGTGAAAAGCGATTGACCTATAAAAATTAAGTGAGAAAATCAATTTTGTTTTATTACTTAGCTTTAAGTTTAGGTGCTAGAAGGTTTCCCCAAAGAGTAACCTAAATACCAAGTTTATAGTTACAGGAATGTTGTTCTCACTTAAGTATGTTAGTTTTACACTGATTACTTTGAAGTCCACAGTATCTATTTCTCTGATAAATATGCCTGGGTTCCCAAAAGTGAACTGCAGAAGTAAAACATAAAGAGGTCCCAGGACATGTTGGAGGAGTGTGGTGTTCACACGGGGTTTTATGCCTGTAAAACGTACACCACCAAAGCGAGAGAAGTTACGGGAAGTGTATAGTCCTGGTCCGAAAAACCATTTCTGTCACCAGAAGGAGTGGTGGTGGTTTGGCTGGAAAAGAAGAATCGAGGAATATTAGGGATGGGGGCTTGATCTGTGGTTAGTTGATTACTCTTTTCATTTCTGGCCAAGAGAATGAAGGACCAGAGTCCTTCGAAGTATGGCTGCATCGTTGGCGAGTGACAGCATATATGCTAACCTAGCGTTTCTGGAGACACACTAACTGTATAAGACGCCTTTTAGGAGGAAACTTTGGAGCAGGTAGGCCAAGTTGCTGTTTGTCGGCAACAGGCTCTTGCGTGGTGCCCGCAGCACTGACTTTGCAGGGAGGTTCAAACTGAGCCCGGACTCTGAGTGGACTCATTCTCATCATTGCTTAGACTCTCAGTAAAAGAAGTACATCATTCGCAGGGTATCAGCAGTTTCTAACTCAAAAATGAATTTTAGCCCTGCATATGCTTTTCTTAAATTTAGTTTTATTATCTAAAATTATCTTGTCCTAATCCAGTTTGTCTTTCTCTCTTACAGGAGTCAGAGGCTTTTCTCTCGAATCTAGTAGTTAACAAGACCATCTTTGCTAAAGTAGACAGATTGGCAGGAATTATCAACTTCCAGAGACCCAAGGATCCAAATAATTTATTAAATGACTGGTCTCAGAAACTGAACTCATTGATGTCTTTAGTTAACAAAACCACACACCTCATAGCCAAAGAGGAGATGATACATAATCTACAATAGGGGTCTTCATGCCCTTACTGCTTTTAGAAAAGAGTTAAAATTGGAAGTCATTTAAAAAAAAACAAAAAGACTTTTATGGTGTATATGTTGTTTTTTTTTCTTTGCTCAGCTCTTTTGTCTAAAATTTAAAAGATAGTGAATATGTTTGAGGCCCCTTTCAACCTTTCAATTCCTCAGTTTCATTGTTAACTTTGCATTTGCAATTGGTGCATTTCTATTGTCTGAGTACTCAAAAAATTGTCATAACTTGCCTACATATGTTTTTCTGTCATTTGAAACCTTTTTAGCTATTACTTGTTTTCATTCAGCTAACAACCATAATTATAATAAAAGCAGCATATGCACATTTACTTTCTATGGTTACCTGTGTTTCTAAACATTTTGTGAGATAGTGATTTAAGTGTTTTTAAAATAAAATAAATTTTGTTGTAAAGCTATCAGTTATTTAGTAGAGTTTAAAAGGCACATAGAACATATAAGAACATTTGGTATAAAGTTGTGATTTGTGAAGAATTTGTATTTTAGCATTGTGGCAGGAGGTCTCTAATTGAGCGTACACAGAGCTATCCACTAGGCTGTAGACTGTATTTTTTTTTGAGTCAAACTAGTTGTAATCACAGTAGCTTATTTTTACCCCCCTCCCTGACTTGACCAATAATTGAACTAAATCAAGTGACATTATGTTGACACAGTTTAACACACAAAGTCGTGTTTTGTTTTGTTTTTTGGCCATGCCTGAGGCATGCAGAAGTGACCAGGCCGAGGACTGAACCCGAGCCACAGCAGTGACAATGCCAGATTCTTAACCTCTAGGCCACCAGGGAACTTCAGAGTTGTTTTTGTAGGACTCCTTTGTGGCTTTAACGTACATGTCTGATTACAACTTTAATACTCCAAATTGGATTCTCTCTTCATAGGAACTTTAGTTCCAGGTATATGCCTGCTGAATAACAACCTAAAATGCATTAAAAATGACCCCAAAAAGAGACTTTGGGCCACCCTCTTAGCAAATGGTATAGTGCTGACATTTTTTTTAACATAGTAAAAGTAGTTTTACTATCAAAAGAAATATGAGCTTACTTAACTTTGAACAAGTTTTAGAAGTTTAAATTTGATTCCAGAGAAAATGGAAAAATGAAACATGTTAGGTTATTTAAAATATGTTTAAATGAGGAAAGGGTAAGGTCTACTTCTTGAAAAATGCAGAGAGGAAAAAGGCATTCTAGAAACTGCATTCTCCTAATTCCTTTTCCTTTTGATTGTCACTATATTGGCATAATTCATGATCCCAGGGCGGGGGACAATTGTGGAACCTCTCTTATTTTTGCTGAGTCATCATGAATAATAATAGAGTATTAATTTAATTTTATTCTTTGGAAATTTAATTGGTCACATTAATAACAACATCTGCTATCACTTATCTTTAAAAACTAACCAAAAACATGGCAAGCTCCGAAACATCAGAAGTTCACACTAGCTGTAAGAATATGGTTTTAATTTTCTTTTGAATGAAGAGGATAGAAAATAAAATCATTTTGCATTGTTAATTTGTAAATTGAGTTGGAACTAATTTGAATCTAGTGTCTCATTAACTTCATCTTTCTAGGGACTCATTCCCTGTTTACTTGCCAAACCTAGACTGTTTGGCCAAATATGTTGCTGCGAAGATCTCAAAGGCTCTTCTTCTTTGTTTTTTATTTAACATGCTCGCTCTCGAACTAAGCTTTTTGTGTTTTGATTTGGTTTCATTTGTAACTGTGTCCCAGTGACCAAATTCCACTTGACTTAGCTACTCATCCTTTTTTGTTCTGTCCAAGAAAACCTAAGAGTTACACCAGTTTTTTAGTGTTACAAAGAAGAGTCCATTAGCCAAAGGCAGTGAAATTATTGAGTGTGCAGAACCTAAAATCCCGTCTCCCGTTTCAGACCTAAAGCTGGCTGGCACACATGAAAAGGCTAGAATCACTTCATTTTAATATAGAGAAGAGAATACTTCACTTATTTTCATTAGGTTACTAACTGGCAGGAGAGGTGATGAGCCACTGCTTTTGTTTTTTCAATGAAACACTTTTACCCTTTTATTTCAATGTAACTTATGTTCTTATTTTTAGAGTTCAATCATTATTTCTGTAATTATCTCCAATTTCCATATGTTTATTACTGAATCACTGAAAAACTCATCTTTAAAGTTCATACCGTTCCATTCTATCTCATAAGTGTTAAATGTATGATAAAAGTACATATTTTAAGTTGTTTTCAGTGCCTGGATATAGCTGCAATAAAAGCACTAATTTGTGGGTATTTAAGAAAAGCTGGAGAATAAACTCATACTTTAAAAGATCTCTTTTCAGTTTCTTTTACTGTTCATAAGAAAAAGCCAAAGATAATTTGCATTTTTCTTTTAGAATCATTTCTCCAGACCTATTTTTAAGCAGTAGGAAAACATTTTGAACTTTGTAACTGGTTGCCTTTTCCCCCTGGATTCTCTCTGATTTGGGTTGGTCACAGGCTGTGCTTATTGTGCTTTGTTCTCAAACTTAGCACACATCTGAATCACCTGCAGGACTTGTTTCAACAGAGGTTGCTGGGCCCCACCCCAGAGTTTCTGAAACAGTAGGTCTGGGGTGGGGCCCAAGAATTTCAATTTCCAGCAAGTTCTCAGGTGGTGTGGATGCTGCTGATCCATGCACCACACTTTGAGAACCACTCCTTGACAGTTCTTTCAATAAATGCTGGAAAAGAGCCCCGTTGAGTCTTTTTAAAGATACTTTTGTGAGAAAAAAAAAATCCTGCGTGAACGTGAACATCACTAGAGTTAGGATAGTACTACAGGGTGATGGTAACCCAGTGCCACTTGTTTCTGAGTCCAGTGATTTCAAAGTCTGCTTTTATCCTGCCCCCCGAGATGTAGAGAAGTGTTCCCACCTTGCAAGTGTCTATAAGAGTATCCCTAACTTGGAGCGTAATATTTACTGTGTTGAAAGAATTGAATGACTTCTCTGTGAAGCATCCAAAAGTTTCATCATCTTGCTATTTTCTCTATTATGTAAGTTTGGGAGTCATGTTTATCTTTTATACATCATTTTGCTACATAATAGAAACCTAAACTGTTGTTGAGTTCAATTGTTCGAACCGATAATCTTTTTTAAGCCTTCATTAGCATATCTTGCTAGAATTTTGATCCTCAACGTCCAGCTTTTAGTTACTCTGCAAGCGTGCAAGTCCGTGGTAATAATTACATTCACGGTATTGTACAGTCTTTACCACTGTTTCAATATTTCATCATCCCAAACAAAAGCTCTGTAACCATTAGCAGTAGTTCCCTCTCCCTTTTCCCCAGTCCCGGGTAACTTCTGACCTACTTTCTGTTCCTATGAATTTGCCTACTCTACAAGTATATACTTCATGTAAGTGGAGTCCTACAGCATTTGTCCATTTTGTGACTGCATTATTTTGCTTAGCATGATGTCTTAAAGGTTCATCCAGGAGTTCCCGTCGAGGCTCAGTGGTTAACGAACCCGACTAGGATCCATGAGGACTCGGGTTCGATCCCTGGCCTTGCTCGGGTGGGTTAAGGATCTGGCGTTGCCCTGAGCTGTGGTGTAGGTCACAGATGCAGCTCAGATCTGGGGTTGCTGTGGCTCAGATTCAACCCTTAGCCCGGGAAGCGGGTGCGGCAAAAACAGTTCCGTCCATGTTGTAGTGTGTGTCTCAGGACTTCGTTACTTTTTATGACTGAAAAGCATTCCATTGTATGGACGTAACACATTTTGCTTCTGCGTTGACGGTCACTGGGGTTGTTTCTACCTTTTAGCTATTGTGACTGGTGCTGCTATGAACATGAGTACACAACGATCTGAAGTCCTGAGTTCAGTTCTTTTAGATATATCTGCATATTGGCTTAAAAACAAAAATTAGATCAGAGGAAGTTGTAAAGATTGTGCAGAGAGGTCCTTTGTACCCTTCACTCAATTTGCACATTGGCTTTTAAAACCAAAAGGATGGGAGTTCCCACTGTAGCCCAACGGGATTGGCAACATCTCTGCAGCACCAGGACATAGGTTCCATCCCCGGCCCAGCACAGTGGGCTAAAGGATCTGGCATTGCTACACGTGTAACCTAAGTTGCAACTGTGGCTCAGATCTGATCCCTGGCCTGGGAACTCCATATGCCACAGGGCGCTCAAAAACAACCAAAAAAGTTAAAGAAAAAAACCAAACCCAAACCAAAAGGATGTTTATGTACAAAGGGATGATGGGGCAGACCAGAGAGAAATTAATTCCTGGTAAAGTCTTTTCTCACTAACCATAAAGACAATTTACAAAACAAAAAACACAAAAATGTTCCTGTCAAGAGGGTTCAAGACAACAGAATAGGAGCCATTCAGAGTTAGAAAACCAAGTGTCAGCCATGGTGAATGTGTACTATGTGCATAAGTCCCAGGAGAGTAATTAGCATTAAACAGGCACTCCTGTCTTCATAATCGGCACTCTCATATCTGAAATCCACTAAAGACATTTAGAGTTTTTTAGAACCAGACAATCAAAAGTGCATTTGGCATCATTGCGACAAACAAAAAGAGCATTATTTAGTATGAATAATAAAAGTTGTTAAACATTACGTACTCATTCGCACACACAAAATCTGAGCCAAGTTTTCAGAAGCTTTAGGCTGCAGAAATAATCTTCTCGACATGAGAAGCTTTGCAAGAAAGGAAGTAGAGGTCACAGATACACCTTTTCTTAATTTTTCTGTATATCCATACATATAGTTTTATTATCCCTTTTTTTTTGTCTGTGGCTGTGGCATGTGAAAGTTCCTGGACCAGGGATCCAGCCTGAGCCACAGCAGTGACAACACCAAGTCCTTAACTACTGGCCCACCAGGGAACTCCCAGGGTTTTTTTAATACATAATGAGTACCAACCCTGCAGTAAAAGTCATTTTCATCTTTAAGTCTAATATTTCTAAATTTATTGCCCTGTTTGATTTCATATTTTAATTTAGATTTTGGATGTTTTCTCTAAACTGTGAAAACTTTCTGGTTCCAAATGCCCTCCTTTTTTTAATGCTTCAAAAGTGCAGAAAGTAAAAAGCTTAAAGCAATATGACGTAAACTAATTTTACTTGATCAAGATTTTCTTTTTATATATATACAATGATTTTTTTTTCATTATAGCTGGTTTACAGTGTTCTGTGCATTTTCTACTGTACAGCATGGTGACCCAATTACACATACATGTATAGATTCTTTTTTCTCACATTATCATGCTCCATCATAAGTGACCAGACATAGTTCCCAGTGCTATACAGCAGGATCTCATTGCCTATCCATTCCTTGATCAAGATTTTCATATTGTATTCATTTAAAATGTTTGAGGATTTGAAAAATTAGCTGCTAAGTTTAAAAGAGCCAACTAACCTTCAAGAAAGCAAAGATAATGCTGGGAAAGAATGGACGTTTCTTAAAATGCATATCATGTCTGCTGCTACCAAATGCACAATGTATTGCCTCAGTGCAGAATACTAAACAGCTGGTTTCCTGGGGCTTCCACATTGATTTCCATTGTGCGCAGAATGCAGGGCAGGTATTTTATTCAACCTGTTGGAAACACTCTATATGTCCACATCCCCTTCATATTTTAGAATGCAAATCTTGAAAGAGAAGGATAATGTAATTTTCTTTTTTTGTTGGTTTTTTTTTGTTTGTTTGTTTTTGTTTTTGGGTCTTTTTGCTATTTCTTGGGCCGCTTCTGCAGGATATGGAGGTTCCCAGGCTAGGGGTCCAATCGGAGCTTTAGCCACCGGCCTACGCCAGAGCCACAGCAACGCGGGATCCGAGCCGCGTCTGCGACCTACACCACAGCTCACGGCAACGCTGGATCGTTAACCCATTGAGCAAGGGCAGGGACCGAACCCGAAACCTCAGGGTTCCTAGTCGGATTCGTTAACCACTGTGCCACGACGGGAACTCCCTGATAATGTATTTTTCTTCTGCTGTCAGTATTTAGGGATTATAGTAAGAGTTTGGAAATAAATTCTTCCTCTAAGATTTAGATTATAATAGCAACATATTCTGGACCAAAGCAGATAAGCAGATACATAATGGCTCCCTGGCTAATAAAACCTGACGATAAGGAGGGAAGCTTCTAGAGGCCCATTTTCACTAGTTGACAGCTAAATTCTCAACACCTGGAATAGTACCTAGCACTTGGTTACAAAACGCATGTACTTTGAAGAAAAACCTGATAACTAACTTGACCAGCTTTAAGACACTCATCTAGAATGTCGAGTAGTTCACCATGAAAGCTGGAAAAATTAGTCACAGCAGCACACGATGGTGTGTGTATGGAAGGGAGATCCTCAGCTCACCAAATCCAAGGGTTCTGAATTTTTATTTTAGGCAGGGCCATCCCAACCAGGGAAATAGGTACAGAAATAGAGCCAAAAATCTACGATCCCCTTTTGGAAACACTTCTTTCAAGAAACTGAGGAGTTTTTATTGTAGCAGGTCAAGCATCCGGCATTGTCCCTGAAGCAGCTTGGACCCCTGCTGTGGTGTGGCGGGTTTGATCCCTTGCCCAGAAACTTCCATGTGCCACAGATGAGGCAAAAAAAAAAAAAAAAAGGAACAAAGAAAGAAAAGAAATTGAAGCCCCATGCAAAAATCCCTAAAATTATATAAGGAACTCACCTGATCTGTCTCAGTGCTCAATAAACAAACATAAGATGATGATTTAAACATAGCATTAAGTTCATGATAACTTATGGAGTATTATCTGGTAACTTATCAAGTATTTTCAAAAAGATAAAATTGAATGTATGATGGTTCTGTGGAAAACAGATTAGTGGATTCTCAGAAACATAAACAGAATTACCATATGACCCAGCAGTTCCCAAGAGAATTGAAAACAGTATTCAAACAAATACTTGTACATAAATGTTCATAGCAACACTTTTAAAAATAACCAAAAGACAGAAACTATCCAGATGTTCATCAGCAGATGAATGGATAAATTGTGGTATATCCATACAATAGAATATTATTTAGCCATGAAAAGGAAAATCAGGAATGCTAATCTATGCCACAGCAAGAATGAACCTTGAAGCATACCCAGTGAAGAGAAGTCAGACACAAAAGATCACGTGATATGATTCTATTTATATGAATTATCCAGAAGAGGTGAATCCAAGAGAAAAAAGCAGATTGGTGCTTGCCAGGTACTGAGGGAAGGAGGGAATGAAAGTATGTGTTTAATGGATAAGGGGTTTTATTTGGGGGTGATAAAAATGGTTTGGAACTAGGTCAATGCGATGGTTGTACAACATTGTGAATGTGCTATTTTCCACTGAATTGTTTCTCTTTAAAATGGTTAATTCTATGTTATGTGAATTTCAATTCTGTTTTTTAAAAGAAGATCACGACTATGTAATATAAGAAATGCATATCAAAGATTTTATTCAACTTATGGTCAATAAAAGAACCAGTAAGATGTTAAAACCAGTTGAAAGGGATATTTATATAAGAATAATACTGCCAGGCAGATACAAACTTGGTTAATGTGCAATAAGCCATGCACTGTAATGTCTTGAGGTTAACTATTTTGCAAGACAGGTATTATTTGCATCACTAGTGGGCAGACATCTGTAAATTAATCTCTGCTCCTACAGAAGTTTAAAATAGCCCAGACGAAGTTCCCTTGCTGCCCAGCAGGTTAAGGATCTGGCATTGCCACAACTGTGGTGCAGATCGAAACTGCGGCATGGGTTTAATCCCTGGCCTGGGAACTTCCACATGCCTTGGGTGCGGCCAAAGGAAAAAAAAAAGAACAGCCTACCCAAAGTCAAGATCAGCACTGCACTGAAAGAAAACTCAGCAATGGCGTTCCCGTCATGGCACAGTGGAAAGGAACCCGACAAGGAACCATGAGGTTGTGGGTTCAATCCCTGGCCACGATCAGTGGGTTAAGAATCCAGCGTTGCTGTGAGCTGTGGTATAATTTGCAGACATGGAGTTCCCGTCATGGCGCAGTGGTTAACGAATCCGACTAGGAACCATGAGGTTGCGGGTTCGGCCCCTGCCCTTGCTCAGTGGGTTAAGGATCTGGCGTTGCCGTAAGCTGTGGTGTGGGTTGCAGAAGAGGCTTCGGATCCCGCGTTGCTGTGGCTCTGGCGTAGGCCGGTGGCTACAGCTCCAATTCGACCCCTAGCCTGGGAACCTCCATATGCTGTGGGAGCGGCCCAAGAAATAGCAAAAAATAAATAAATAAATAAATAAATATAATTTGCAGACATGGCTTGGATTTGGTGTTGCTGTGGCTGTGGTGTAGGCTGGCAGCTGTAGCTCCAAGTGGACCCATAGCCTGGGAACACCCATAGGCTGTGAGGATGAGGATCGAACCCACATCCTCATGGATACTAGACAGGCTCATAACCCACTGAGCCACGACGGGAACTCCAGGATTTCAGTTCTTACTTTCCTCATCTGTAAAACTATGATAACATAGGAATAGTTCTTTTGATAATCAAGTTTAATTTAAGTGTATAATTAGTAGAGCATCTGGCATAAACTCCGCACACAATAAGTGTCCCTGCTCCTTTCCTAACGCTCTTCTTTTTTCATAAGAACTTTCTTAGGTCTATGTGTAAGAAAGCTGATCAGGATAAAGGGTGAATGATAAAATTCGAGGAAAAGGGGGAGTTCCCATCGCGGCACAGTGGTTAACGAATCTGACTAGGAATCATTAGGTTTCGGGTTCAATCCCTGGCCTTGCTCAGTGGGTTAAGGATCTGGCGTTGCTGTGAGCTGTGGCATGGGTCGCAGACGCGGCTCGGATCCCGTGTTGCTGTGGCTCTGGTGTAGGCCAGCGGCTACAGCTCTGATTAGACCCCTAGCCTGGGAACCTCCATGTGCCTCGGGAATGGCCCTAGAAAAGGCAAAAGAGAAAGAAAAAAAAAATTCAAGGAATAGGGAGTTTTTCCTGGATGACCATTATTGTCTAAAAAGTGCCTGAGGGATCCTTAACCTGCTGAGCCAGCGGGGAACTCCAGGAGAGTCCTTTTCTTATTATGAATTCTAACAACTTCAATTTGGCCTGGAGTTGGTTTTTTTTGTTTTGTTTTGTTTTCTCAGATCTTGAAATCAAATATTTAACCATTCATGTCCTTCTCGGGCTTTTGAGATATACTATATTGTTGAGATAAGTTTGCCAAACTCCAATTGCTACTGAATGTTTGCTGAGATACTCAGGCAAATTACTGCTGGAAGTCATTGTATATCCACTCAATTGTCAGGTGGAAGCTGGATGGGGTACAAGCATCCACAGAACCCTTGTGTCTTTGGAAGGAAGTTCCTTCCCTCCGCATGAGATAACCATCACTTCCTTCCTGGTTTTTAAATTCCCATGTTATTTGTGAATGTTTATGGCAGGGTTTTATGTTGAGGAAAACTCAAGGGCTCTTTGTGCAAAAGGCATTTTCAAACTCTTTATTGGTCATGTCATTTCAATACAGCTTTGTAGGGATGCATTAGAAGCTATGTTTAGGAAGTGCCAGCTTCTCCTATAAATGGTAAACGGCCTGTCCCAACAGTTTTCTTGGAATCCTGGGATTTGTATCAAAATCATGCAGCCCGGGCTGCTCAAAGTGAATTAAACCAGGAGAACTGCTGAGAGCTGTTGGGGTTCCCTTCTTTCAGATGCCCTGGAAGCACTGACTCATGAGGTTGTTTTTAAAACCAATGTCCAGTAGCATTTCCCAGCACTTTGGGCAAGAAAACGATTGGAGCCCTACCCAGGCTCAGCGAACCAAGGGGAAGTAATTGTGCATGGATCCACCCAGGAAGGAACCTGCCCAGAGAACCGGGCCTCTCTCTGCCCTTTACCGAGGTGGAGAGAATTTGTTGAGCCTTTTCTGCTCTCTTCCCACTGCCATGGGAAACTCAGCCTCAACCAAGCAAGGTATTTTCCCGCTTTCATTCCAAGAAGACTTAGTGTTTCATGGCCCATCTCCCTTCCCTCAAGGATGCATCGTACAAGCTGAGATAGAGAAGCTATGGGGATGCTCTCCCCTTTAATTGTAGATTTTTCTGAGACATAGTCAGTTTGTTCAGGGAGCCAGACATTGTTGAGGGATGGGGAGAAAAGAGGCAGAATTCCCCCGGGGAGCCGAAAGTTGATCACACCTGGGATGGCTACACCTTGACACTCATTCCACTTTGGTTCTTAAAAATCATAATAGAGACAGTATTATTGGGAGTTCCCATTGTGGGCTTAGTGGTAACGAACCCGACGAATCCCAGGCCTTGATCAGTGGGTTAAGGATTCAGCGTTGCTGTGGCTGTGGTATAGGCTGGCAGCTGTAGCTCTGATTTGACACCTTGCTTGGGCACTTCCATACATTGTACCTGTGGCCCTAAAATTAAAAAAAAAAAAAATTGTAATTTAAAAGAAGAAGACAATTTTATTGTTAAAGCCTTTTTTTTTTTTTTCTTTTTTGGCCACACCTGCAGCATGTAGAAATTCTCAGGCCAGGGATCTAATCCAAGCTACAGCTACAATCTATGCCACAGCTGTAGCAACACCAGGTCCTTAACCCATGGCACCCCAGCAGGAACTCCTAAACCATTCACAGTCTTAGTTTTCTGTTATTGTGCAGCCCCAACCATCATAACACAGCTTCATGTGCAAAGGCTGCCCAAAATGTACACAAGCAAGACCATACAGACACACTGCTCTGTACTTGGCTTTTTCATTTACTGTGTCTTGGGGGAGGTTCCATATCTCCTTGTACAGAACTATCTTCTCTTTTTAATGGGTGCATAGATTTTTTCAATGTATTAAACACCATCATTTATCAATCAGTCCCCTTTGATTGAATGGTTGTTTCCAGAAAACTTTTCTTTTCTTTTCTTTTTTGGTCTTTTTGTCTTTTTAGGGCCACACCTGCGGCACATGGAGGTTCCCAGGCTAGGGGTCGAATTGGAGCTATAGCCACCAGCCTACACCATAGCAATGCCCAGATTTGAGCTGCGTCTGCGACCTACACCCTACATCACAGCGCATGGCAATGCCGGATCCTTAACCCACTGAGTGAGGCCAGGGATCAAACCCACAACCTCATGGTTCCTTGTCGGATTCATTTCCACTGCGCCACAAAGGGAACTCCTTAACTTTTAATTTAAAACTTATTTTTATAGAGAATTCTCCTGTGATACAGTGGGTTAAGGATCCAGGATTGTCACTGCTGTAGCTCTGGTTGGTATGATGGCACAAATTTGATCCCCGGCCTGGGAATTTCCGCATGCCAAAGGTGCAACCAAAATATATAATATATATATATTTTTTTTTTATTTGGGTTTTTTTTTGTTTGTTTGTTTTTTGCTATTTCTTGGGCTGCTCTGGTGGCATATGGAGGTTCCCAGGCTAGGGGTCTAATCCGAGCTGTAGCCACCGGCCTACACCAGAGTCACAGCAACTTGCGATCCGAGCCACGTCTGCAACCTACACCACAGCTCACGGCAACGCCGGATCCTTAACCAACCGAGCAAAGGCAGGGACCGAACCTGCAACCTCATGGTTCCTAATCGGATTTGTTAACCACTGCACCACGACAGGAACTCCCTATTTGGTCTTTTTTGCTGAATCCTTAACCCACTGAGTGAGGCCAGGGATTGAACCTGCATCTTCATGGATCCTAGTCATTTTCATTTCTGCTGAGCCACAGTGGGAAATCGCTGCATTGAAAATATTTAATACCTATGTTAGGACATTTCAAGTATATAACGCATTATTAGGTATCATTAACAGTTGTTACCATGCCAAAACTTGTTCTTCTTAAAAATTGAAAGTGTGTACCCTTTGACCAACATCTCCCCATTTCCCCCACCCACCCTCAATTTTTATTGTTTTTAACAGTTTTATTGACATACAATAAACTTACATATTTGAAGTGTACCCTTTGATCCGTTTTCAGATCTGCCTGCATGCTCTCAAGCCACCCATGGCCTGTGGAAGTTCCTGGACCAGGGATGGAACCCATGCCACTGTAGTGACGACACCGGATCCTTAATCCCCTTCACCACAGGGGAACTCCAGACTTTCCTTAGTTTTTGTTCTTGATTTTGATTTTTTTTCCTGTTACAAACACAGCTGCTATAAACATCCTTGAATCCCTACCTCGATGGGGTTATTCTCTTAAAAACATAAGGCCTCACTGACATTTTGCTTCTTATCTTCTTTAACGTCCCAGTTCGAATGACCTGTCAGATACCACGCATGCACTACCTGAGAACTTTGTGGCCTCCTCTGTCACTTTTCCGCCACCAAGGCGCTGATCAGTTCTATGTAAAAGCAAATAATTTCAAGCTGGTGCGGCCACACCTTGTCCTGCCCTGGGGTCTGGTTCTCCACGTCTCTCCTCCTGCCCTAGGGCTTCCACGCTGACATAGCAGGACCCTAGCTTGTCCCTCACATGAGCCCGTGCTAGTGAGTGACAAGGAGGGGAAGCGAGAAGAGAGGGGGAGCTAGAAGGGAGTAGTGCAGTTGCTTCCCTCCTGACAGACTGTCCTAAGATGCTGGTTATGTGACTTCATAGAGGACAGTCCCCCAGGGTCCAGCAGCGAACCACTTTGAGCACCGGCAGGTTTAAGGATGCATCTTCCAGAGTTCCTGTTGCGGCTCAGTGAGTTACGAACCCGACTAGCATCCATGAGGATACGGGTTCAATCCCTCGTTGTGCTCAGTGGGTTGGCGATCTGGTGTGGCCCTGAGCTGTGGTGTAGGTCACAGATGAGTCTTGGATCTGGCATTGCTGTGGCTGTGGTGTAGGCCGGCTGCTGTGGCTCCGATTCGACCCCTAGCCTGGGAACCTCCATGTGCCGCAGGTGTGGCCCTTAAAAAAAAAGAGAGACACAGAGAAAAAAAAAGAATGCACCTTCCTCCTGCGGTCCTCGCTCCCCGGGTCCCTCACCCCTGCTCCCTGACGTCGCATTCTCTAATACATTAGTTGCACGTAAGCTTTGGCCTCAGGCTGTGTTTTCCGCGGAATCCAGGCTAAGACGGTTGGTATTTTCCACATGATTATACTGACTTTAAATTGAGCCATCTGTAAATCTTCCTAGTGATCAACCTCACGATAAAATACTGAATTCCCGGGATTGTATACGACGGTCTATAGCAAAGGCAGACCTGCTCTCTACTCTTCTGGGTAAGAGACATATAAGAGGACCAGGGGGCCAGAAGTGGCAGAGACTTTGACACAAACGTTTCCTGCAGCCTTACGCACTGTGTCCACAGCAATACCAGATCCTTAACCCACTGAGCAGGGCCAGGGATCGAATCCACATCCTCAGGGATACTGAGCCACAATGTAACCTGCTGAGCCACAATGGGAACTCCCAAGCTGGATTTCTAATTAGTTTGCTAAAAGGGGCCAAACTTGAAGTGTCAAAGGGCAGTTAATCTAGGAGTTCCCTGGTGGCTCAGTGGGTTAAGGACCTGATGTTGCCACTGCTGTGGCTCAAGTTGCTGCTGTGGTTCTGGTTTCATCCCTGGCCTGGGAACTTCCACATGCCACGGGCATGACCAAAATTAAAAAAAAAAAAATCAAGTAATCGAATGGTTCTTTTAGGGGAATATTTAACTTTGCCTCACATTTACTAAACAGGTTAAAAATTCCCTGGGTCACTTCTGCACCCCTCCCATCTTTCTTCTCTCTCTTTTATCCTGTCTCCTTCTCTTCCTTAGAGGTATGCAGGAAAAGAGGGAGAAAAGAAGGTCATAAGTATTCCCTCCAATATTTTTCAAGTTTTTTTTTTTTTTTTAAGGAACTCAAGACTTCCTGAAGAAGCCAGTCAGGCCTTTAGAAGCCACTAGGGGGCAGCTCTGCTCTGGGGTCCCGGCCGGCTCTCCCACCACCTTGGTTGTCACAGAGAAGGTCTGAAATCCCTTCCGCCGCCGCTCCTGGTCTCCAAAGGCGAAGCTGGGCCTGGGCTGGGTAGGTTCTCAAACAGCAGGCAACAGCTGCCGGCTCCGTTTTGGGGCTTCAGAATGGCCCAGAGCCTTGGTGCCAAACTCAGGCGCAATGAACCGGGGCTGCAGGAGAGGCAGAGGCTGGAAGGAGAGGGAGGAGGCAAGGGGGCGGAAGGATGGACGTTTTCCTTCCCAGCACCCACACGCTTGGCTTCCTCTGCAAGGCAAGACCCAAGCCCAGGGTTGGTGATCCCACTCCCCAAACCCAGCGGGGAATCCGGGAGCCCGACTCACTGAGCTTCTCCTGGACAGGAAGGGGTGTTCCTTCCACGGGTCTTTTATCAGTCCCTGCCCCTCAGCAGACAACCTCCTGCCCACCCAGTTGAGGGGGAGGGGCTGTCTGTGCTGGGGTGTGTGTGTGTGTGTGTGTGTGTGTGTGTGGTGGGGGTGGTCAGGCCCCCCAAGATGGCCGTTCTCTTGCTCCCTGCTCCCCAGTCCCTGCCTGACCTATAGCTCCTCACCTGGCTGACCATCCCTCTTAATCACAGAACCTAATCAGTAGATGCCTACAAATTTGCCCCACCTAGTGAGTGTGCCGAGCTTTAGATCAGAACTCCCTCCACTGTGAGAGTTTATCAAAAGGGCGGTGAGGGGCTTGCGCCTCTGCTGGTTTCCATGGAAACTGATGAGCCAACCTGACATCCATTCCCTCTATTAACTGCCTCCCCCACCCCTGGGGGCAGCCTGTCCTGCCTGATGTCTGCTGTCCAGAGTGGGGGTATGGCCCCAGGATCCTTTGGCATCAGATGGGTAAGGTCCCCCATCCATTACATCATGGATATGTCTCTTGGTGGCTCCGGGCTCTTTCTTGAGGCTGGGCAAGTACAGGGCTTGCAGGCCGTGGGGGGGCAGCCCACCCACGAGCCTGTATGTGCTACACCCAGAGGTGTTAAGCAGCAGCCCTCGCTTTCCCCACCACACACCCCTCCAAGGCCAGGGCCCATTTCTAGGGTTCACTCAGATTCAGCCTCACCTGTACCTCCTCGCTTATTTTTTATTTTGCTTTTCAGGGCCACGCCTGTGGCATATGGAGGTTCCCAGGCTAGGGGTCAAATCAGAGCTACAGCTGCCAGCCTATACCACAGCCACAGCAACACCAGATCCGAGCCGCATCTGTGACCTACACTGCAGCTCACGGCAACACCAGATCCTTAACCCACTAAGCAAGGCCAGGGATCGAACCCTCATGCTCAGGAGTACTAGTCGTGTTCTTAACCTGCTGAGCCACAACGGAACGCCTCTCCTCGCTTATTCTTGACTCTTAGACCATTCCCCCCCAAGCAACTGGAATATTCTCAATGCCACCTTCTAAGGCTCCCTCCAGCCCACTCGGCTGTAAGATAAGAGTTCTGAGGAAGCTACTTGAAGTGATAAAGAGGCCATGATTCTGCTGTTCTGAGGTGACTGTGAAATAGCTTCACCACAGTGTTTATGTGAAGAAAATCCATTCTTTAGGAAATGAAGGGCTACCCCAAAAAGCCAAAAAAACAAAAAACAAAAAAAAAACCCTGAAAAACAAATCCTAATGATAGTTAAAAAAAAAAAAAAAAAGCCAAGACATGGATTTCTGTGGAATCCAGAGATTACTGTACCATCCCCAGCTCTGTCCTGTTTCTTGGGATGAGCTCAGTTTTTCCTTCCATGGAACAGGCCAGATGTTTCCAAAGGACGAAGTGTCTATGTCATTTTCCACCGTGGTGGCTGGTGTGAGCCCCATGGTCCCAGCCTGGCTGCTGAAGGGGGCAGGAGGGTGTGAATTGAAGCAGAAACCAACCAGCCCCCTCCCCCCCACCGCCCCCCACCCGGGTCACTGTCTCAGAAGTGTCAAGAGGTGGAGATCTGAGTCCTGCCAATGGGGAGAGCCTCTGTGGGAACATTCCCTGGGATGCCAGGCGAGGGGCGTGGGGCAGGGGGCAGGGGCCTGAAGGAATTCTGCTCTGGGAGTTTGGGGGACGTTTTCTCGGGGGAGAAACACATCTGCTGCTATGTTTCTTGCGAAGGAGGTCTGCAGGCAGGGAAACCCGTGTCATTCTGAGAGAACCAGAGCCGGGGAGGCCTCAGGCTCCCTCTTCCCCTCAGCAGCAAGCGGGCTGCAACCGCCAGATATTTCCAGGAGCGCTCCCCACCCATTTTTCCGCAGCCCACACCTTCCCCCATGTGAGGGGCTCCTGGGTTGATGGAGCTCAGAATGTGTTTATGGCTCTCTAATCACACATTCTAGCTGCAGGAAAATTTAAACACAGAAGCAATGGGAATGAGAGATAAGTAATTACCTGTTATCCAACCACCAGGAGAACATCACTGATAATAATGTATTTCCCCCAAGCAGTCTTTTTTTTTTTTTTGCCACGCACATGCCATGCCCAAGTTCCCAGGCCAGGGATTGAACCCATGCCACAGAAGTGACAACACCAGATCCTTAATCTGCTGAGCCACCAGGCAACTCCTATTTCTTCCTGGTCTTGTTTTTCAGTGCATGCTTGAAAACATTTTTGTAAACACAGACGAGGAGTTCTCATCGTAGCTCAGCAGAAATGAATCTGACTACTATCCATGAGGACACAGGTTCGACCCCTGGCCTCGATCACTGGGTTAAGGATCCAGCGTTGCCATGAGCTGTGGTGTAGGTCGAAGACGCAGCTCGGATCTGGCTTTGCTGTGGCTCTGCCGTAGGCCAGCAGGTATAGCTCCGATTAGAGCCTTAGCCTGGGAACCTCCATGTGCTGAGGGAGCAGCCATAAAAAGCAAAAACAAAAAAACAAAAAAACAACCATAGATTAGAGAAGAGTTCCCGCTGTGGTGCAACAGGGTCATCGGCGTCCTGGGAACCCTGGGATGCAGGTTCGATCCCTGGCCCGTCACAGTGTGTTGAGGACCCACCGTGGCCACAGGTTCAGCTTAGGTTGCAACTGCGGCTCTGATCTGCTCCATGGCCTGAGAACTCCATAGGCTGTGGGGCGGCCCAAAAAATAGAAACAAAAGAAAAAAAACTAATCATAGATGATATATATATATATATATATTTATAATCTATCACATACTATATAGATATAATTATATATATATACATGTAATCTTTTTAACTTGACTTTTTCTTTGAAGGTTGCATCATGAGCCTTTTTGCCACGGGTGTTGCCCTTTTGAGAGAGCTGCTCAGACGTTAGGGAAAGCGAGCAGACAGAGCCTGCGGAGACAGGCTGCCTCTCTCTTTCCCTCGCTGAGAAAGCCCAGGGTTTCCGCCGTCGAGAGTGACAGAGGCCTGGATCTTACCCCAGCCTGGTGCTCCCTTCCAGCGTCAGTCTGAGCTGTTTGCCTGCTCATGCCAAGCTTCCTCCCACGGGGCCTTCTGAAGCTTTCCACAGCTTCAACATCAACGATACTTTTGTCTGCTCCCCGTGGGGGAGAGGGCTGCATAGTCTGCTTTTTGTGTCCTTGATGGATCCCGCCCAAGTTCGACGGACCCATATACTTGCTCAGTTTCCCTTGATGGCCCAGCTCCAAGAACAGCTCAGAAGCCAAGGAAACCAAAACCCCTGCCTCTGCCGCCAAAATGGACAGGCTGTTTCCTGATACTCTGTGTGTGTGTGTGTGTGTGTGTGTGTGTGTGTGTAGAGAGTTCCAACCTTTGATTTTGTTTCTGTCCTGGTATAAAAGAGCTTAGTGCCCAGGTCTCTCCTGCTTTCATGCAAATAAATGAGCTGTCCCTTCCCAACAGACTCAGTTGTAAAGAATAAGTGACGGTGAATGAAAATGTTTGCAGGGGTTCCATCGCGGCTCAGTGGTTAACAAATCCAACTAGGAACCATGAGGTTTTGGGTTCAGTCCCTGGCCTTGCTCAGTGGGTTAAGGATCCGGCGTTGCCGTGAGCTGTGGTGTAGGTCGAAGACGCGGCTCGGATCCTGAGTTGCTGTGGCTCTGGTGTAGGCTGGTGGCTACAGCTCCGATTGGACCCCTAGCCTGGGAACCTCCATATGCTGCAGGTGCAGCCCTAGAAAAGGCAAAAAGACAAAAAAAAAAAAAAGAAAAAGAGAAAAGAAAATGTTTGCAAATGAATCCAGCCAACAGCTGGACCAGAGTTTTGCTGATGATGAAAATGATCAGCTTTTTGGGAGAGAGAGCTGCTTCCTCAGGTGTGGCTATCGCGTAGATCGTTTGTTCCCTGTAATGAAATACCAAGGTTTGCGAATGACTTCTTTTTCTGATATTGTGATCAAAGATTTACCGTTTTAACCATGTTTAAGGGTACAGTCTGCAGCATTAAGTACCTTCACCCTGTTGTGCAACCATCACCATCCGTCTATATCCAGAGTTTTTTCATTTTCCCCGACGGAAACTCTGTGTCCATTAAATAATAACTCCCTCTTCCCTCTTCCCCCAGCCTCTGGCAACCATGCTTCTACTTTCTGGAAAATGACTCATTTTTCATATAAATTAGAGTGTAGTCTAGGTTATCTTTATATCGTTGCTCATATTCTTTCATGCATTCGTTCATTTAACGACTATTTATTGCGTGCCCGTGCCTATGAATAGAATAAAACACCTGCCTGTGTGAAGCTTACATCTTCTTAAACAAGGAACTGGTAAAAAATTAAGCAAGTGTAGGGTAGCAGTAAATGCCATGTAAGGAAAGAGTTACCACGTTGCCCCAAATGGTTTCTCCGAGGCTATGAAATTGTTGATGGAGACTTTGGCGTAATGGGAGGGAGTCATGCAAAAATCTATGGAAGGAGAACTGGGGGGAGGGGTTGGTTCAAGGAGGCAGAGAAGGGATAAATGCACCCCCTAAGGGGGTGTATCAATTATAGGGTTTTTGTTCCAGGTAGTAGATTATCCAATCAGGAATGGAGTAGGCCATTTGCACAGTGAGATCTGGGGAATGCCTGGGAACTCTGAAGACACTTTTAAGACATCCATGAGGTTCTTTTCTTACTTTTTTTTTCTTTTCTGGCATATGGAATTCCGGGCCAGGGATCAGATCGCACAGTTACGACCGAAGCCAAAACGGGATGCTTAACCCACTGTGCTGGGCCAGGGATTGAACCTCCATCCCAGTGCTCCCAAGACACCATGGATCCCTTTGCACCACGGTGGGAGCTCCTTAAAGCATTTTCATAATAAGACCAAGACCACCTTCCTTCTTTTACAAGTGTCAGGTTGGAGGTATTCCAGTGGCTCTATGCTGTGCGACATCAGGACAGATCAAGTGCAGAAAAGAGTGTTATTAGAATCCAGAATTAGGAGTTCCCATCATGGCGCAGCAGAAGTGAATCCGACTAGGAACCATGAGGTTGCAGTTTCAATCCCTGGCTTCGCGCTAAGTGCGTTGAGAATCCGGCATTGCTGTGAACTGTGGTGTAGGTCACAGACGCAGCTCAGATCTGGCATTGCTGTGGCTGTGGTGTAGGCCACCAGCCGTAGCTCTGATTTGACCCCTAGCCTGGGAACCTCCATATGCCTCCGGTGAGGCCCTAAAAAAGACAAAAAAGACAAAAAAAAAAAATCCAGAATTACTATTATTAGAATTATTAGAATTATAATCTCAGGAGTTCCCATTGTGGCTCAGTGGTTAACGAATCCGACTAGGAACCATGAGGTTGCAGGTTCGATCCCTGGCTTCGCTCAGTGGGTTAAGCATCCGGTGTTGCCATGAGCTGTGGTGTAGGTCTCAGATGCGGCTTGGATCCCATGTTGCTGTGGCTGTGGTGTAGGCCAGTGGCAACAGCTGCTCCCACAGCTGTGGCATAGGCTGCTATGGGAGCGGCCCAAGAAATGGCAAAAAGACAAAAAAAAAAAAAAAAGAATTAGAATCTCAGACACTAAAGAGATTTGTAAAAAGGTGGGACAACCACTCTCATTAATTATTTTTCTTTTCAAAAATATAATTATTTTTTCATAACATTTATATCAATATGAAATGGGTTTATTATCTTTATTAGAAAATAAATGGGTACATACATATTTAAACTTTGCCTCAGTTTCTAACATGGTAAATACTGAGCCATCACACACAGACAGTAATTTTTTTTTTTTTGTCTTTTTAGGGCCACACCCGAGGCATATGGAGGTTCCCAGGCTAGGGGTCTAATCGGAGCTGTGGCCGCCAGCCTACACCACTGCTCACGGCAACAACGGATCCTTAACCCACTGAGCGAGGCCAGGGATCGAACCTGCAACCTCATGGTTCCTAGTCGGATTCATTTCTACTGCGCCATGACGGGAACTCCATAGACAGTAATTGTTAAGAGCTGAAAGGGGCTCTGAGACCAGACTTTTGAAAACCACCGGCTTCACCAATGAGGATATTTGTTATCTCACCTGATCAGAGGTTCCAAGGCAGGGTGGGTAGATGTGGTTGGTTCAGTCATGACATTGAGAACAGCGGTGCTTTCCAATTTGCCAGCTTTCCACTTGGCCACTCTTGGCTGGCTTGTCAGCAGCATCCCCTCCTTTTGGTCAAAAGATAGACAGTTGAGCCGTTATGGGCATTGCAGACCTGCACACATCCAGCCAGTAAAGGCATTTCCTCCCAGGAGTCCCTGCCGTAGGGGAAAATCTTGCCTAAAAGCTTTCCTACAGATTCCGTTGGCCAGGATCAGGCCACATGCCCACACCCCAGCCCTAAGGAGCCTGAGAGGCGGGTTTTGGCATTTTCAGCTTCTGTGGAAGAGGGGAGGGTCCTGCTGTTGGGGGGGGGGGGGACTATGGGCCCCGGAGCACTGGCACAGCTTGGCCTGCTGGAGAAGCAGCAAGCAGGTCAGAGTGGGACGAGGGAATATTATCAACCCCCCCAGCCGGGTGGAGGAAAGTAGGAAGAAGGTTGGGATCTACTGCTTCAACTTAGAAACCTTGTTATAGACAGCTCCAAGGCTGACCTGGGTCCCAGGAAATTTTGAAGAAGTTTCAGTCAACAGCAAGAAGGAGCTTCAGCTGTTTTGCTGGTGAAAACGTGTGGGTTTTGTTTTTTGTTCTTTAGGGTGCACCTGCAGCATACAGATGTTCCCAGCCTCGGGGTCCAATCCGAGCTATAGCTGCCGGGCTATGACACAGCCACAGCAACGCCACATCAGAGCCACATCAGCGACCTACACCACAGATTGTGGCAACTCCGGATCCTCTAACCCGAACAAGGCCAGGGATCCAACCCGCATCCTCATGGATGCCTGTTGATTTCGTTACTGGGGAGCCACAACAGAGACCCCTTGTTTTCTTTTTTGGCCGACCTGTGGCATATGGAGTTATCTGGGCCAGGGTTCAGATCCGAGCCACAGCCGCAACTTATGCCAGATCCTTAACCCCCGGTGCCTGGCCAGGGGTCAAATCTGCACCCCAGGGCTCCAGAGATACCGTCCATCCAGTTATACCACAGCAGGAGTGCCACCAGATGAAAACTTGATACAAATTTGGAACCCATTGTCTTATGTTCCTTAAAACCTAAGTCATAAACTCAGCAAGTTAGGTGTTGGATTTTTTGTGATGTGTTTCAGTTTCTTCACCAGACTTTCAATTAAAAGGTAATCTGGGAGTTCCTGCTGTGGCACAACAGGCTTGGCGGCATCTCTGCCGTGCCAGGACGCAGGTTTAATCGCTGGCCCAGTAGAGTGGGTTAAAGGATCCGCCGTGGCTGCAGCTGCAGTGTAGATTGGTCGCAACTGTGGCTCGGATCTGATTCTTGGCCCAGAAACTCCATGTGCTGTTCGGCAGCCAAAAAAGAAAAAAAAGAAAGTAATCTGATTAACAATTGCCAAGATATGAAGGGAACCTAAATGTCCATCAACAGACATATATATGTATGTTGGAGTTCCCGTTGTGGCGCAGTGGTCCGACTAGGAACCATGAGGTTGCGGGTTCGATCCCTGGCCTTGCTCTGTGGGTTGGGGATCCGGCGTTGCCGTGAGCTGTGGTGTAGGTCGCAGACGTGGCTTGGATCCCAGGTTGCTGTGGCTCTGGCGTAGGCCAGTGGCTACAGCTCCGATTCGACCCCTAGCCTGGGAACCTCCAAATGCCGCGGGAGCAGCCCAAGAAATGGCAAAAAGACAAAAAACAAAAGACATATATACGTATGTGTACATATATACGTATAGACACAGATATATACATATATACGTGTATGTATATATACTCAGACATAAAACAGAACGAAACTTTGCTATTTGCGACAACTTGGATGTACTTGGAGGGCCTTATGCTAAGTGAAATAAGTCAGCTAGAGATAAAGAAATACTGAATGATATCCCTTACATGTAGAATCTGAAAAATACAACAAACTAGTGAATAGAACAAAAAAGAAAGAGTCACAGATACAGAGGACAAATTAGTGGTTGCCGGTGAGGAGAGGGAAGAGGAGAGGGACAAAGCCGGGCTAGGGAATTAAGAGGTACAAACTCCTATGCATAAAATAAAAAAGCTACAAGGATATATTGCACAGCGCAGGGAATATGGCCAAGATTTTATAATAAGAATAAATGGGGTCTCACCTTTAAGAATTGTAAATCATGACATTTTACCCCCGAAACTTATGCAATATTGTACAGCAACTAAACTGCAATTGGAAAAAAAAAAAAAAGGTAATCTGATTAATGCAGGGGGAGCAGAAAAGGACTATGGGAAGGGTGGGTAAGGCATTTTGTAATTATGGCAGGAGTATCAGGCTCTTTACTGGGAAAGCCTGGGATGGCTGGCATGTTCTTGGCACTTGGATCTTGCAGTGATCTTTACGGCTGCACGTTTCCTAGGTAAAGGGCAAAAGTGTCCACAGTCTTTCTCTTTGCTGATTGAGACTGGACTCCCCCCCATAATCCAAACAAACCCAAGTCAGATGGATCACAATTTTGTTTGCCCTTTGTTTTATCATTTGCCGTGGATGACTTGTTTTTTTAATGATCAAGCCAATGTTTATTGATAATCTTGTAAATCCCGGACACTGGTTAATTGACCCTTGGCATAAAGAATAGACCAAGGGTCCTGATCGAACGAAACTCCCAAATGGAAAAATTTCATAGCCTTGAAAGGTTGGTTTTTAGACATTATATCACGTGATTTCCTGTAGTCGACATGGCCCTGTATCTAAATATCTCTGTTAGAATGTACTTTGCTCAATGATTTTTTTTCTTTTTTTTTTTTTTTCTTTTTAAGGCCACACCCGAGGCATATGGAGATTCCCAGGTAGGGGTCAAACCTGAGCTACAGCTGGCGGCCTACACCACAACCACAGCAACGCCAGATCCTTAACCCACTGAACGAGGCCAGAGATTGAACCCACAACCTCATGCTTCCTAGTTGGATTCCTTTCCGTTGCACCATGACGGGAACTCCCAACTTTGCTTAATGTTACAAAACCCCACAAAGGGCAGTCATGGCCACTCCTAATGGAAATTCTAGTTTTGGAAAGGGTGACCCCGACCTGGGATTGTTAGGATGTTTCTGGTGTGTAGGTATTGCAAAAGCAACACACAATAAAATTTGTACAGTGAATTTAGTTATCTGGCCTAACCCAGGTGATAAAATCTAGCCTGAAAACAAATAGAGATTTGTTGTTGTGGTT
The DNA here is from genome assembly GCF_016906955.1 of Phacochoerus africanus. Classification (NCBI taxonomy): domain Eukaryota; kingdom Metazoa; phylum Chordata; class Mammalia; order Artiodactyla; family Suidae; genus Phacochoerus; species Phacochoerus africanus. The sequence continues at coordinate 13,648,757 of NC_062557.1, read as the reverse complement.
TTTGATGTTGTTCTGTAATTGAAGTTCTGTTGATTAGTGGTTTACTATTTAGGTCAGACATTTGCTGATTCAATTTTTAAAGAATTTGCAAACATTGCTTCCTAGGGCTCCCCCAGCCTGGGGGAGGGGGTAGAGCACAGAGGCATGAATAATAATTGTAGTTGGAGTGAGGCTGGGTGCACTGGACTTTGATCTTGCCCCTATCCCCAAGGTGCCAGCCTCTGGTGGAGGAAAGAAACCTGCTTGCTCTTGGGGCTGCCAGCCCTCCTCATCCGCCCGGGGTAGGATGCTTTGTCATGTAACAGACGCCCAGGAAAATGTGCCTGTTCCCGAAGCATGGGGCTTAATGGATTAGTTTAGGGGACCAGTCAAAGCTGTGGTAAAAGGAGGGATGCCAATTTCCTATGTAGTGCAGACAGGAGAGGGTTTTTGGAAGAAAATTAATCCCGGGCAAGGCAAGAGATGTTTGATGTTAAGTACAGTGGGAGAAAACAGCTGCAGCTCCAGAGGGACCCTCCCCCCAGCTTTGAAATCAGAATTCACTCTGTCCACGTGCTACAAGTATTGAGTTCCTGCAGCCCACGGGCCGCCCAGCAGAAGCCTGGCTCCCCTGGTAGAGGAGAAAGGCCATCAACATCCTTTTGACACCAGCGGCTTGCGACATTTGCAAGACACAGAGGAGGAGAAAGGGAGGAATGGAGGCTTGATTCTTTCTGTAAAGAAGGGGGATGGATGGGGCAGGGAGTGGGGGGCAGGGGAGGGGCAGGGAAGGGGCTTGTGGGCTGGGGCTGCCTGAAGAGAGAGAGAGAATGGAGGTTTTGCAAAAACAGAATTCTCTTTCTACTGAAATGCAGACTATTGAATATTCGAGATGTTGTTTCTAATTCTTGGTCTTTGCAGGGCTGCACCTGTAGCATATGGAGAGTCCCAGGCTAGAGGGTGAATCAGAGCTGCAGCTGCTGGCCTGCACCACAGCCACAGCCATTGCCAGACCGGTCTTCAACCTACACCACAGCTCAGGGCAACGACAGATCTTTAACCCACTGAGCGAGGCCAGGGATCAAACACGAGTCTGCATGGATACTGGTCAGGTTCATTAGCCTCGAGCAATGACAGGAATACCTCTAGATGCCGTTTCTAAATTATCTAAAAAAAAAGAAGAAGAAGAAGAAGAGTGAGTTATATTTGGGATTCTAATAGCTTTAGTATATTTTATTTTATTTTATTTCATTGTATTATTTTATTTTTTAGGGCCACACCCACAGCATATGGAGGTTCCCAGGCTAGGGGAATCGGAGCTGTAGCTGCCAGCCTACACCACAGCCCCAGCAACACCAGATCCAAGCTGCATCTGAGGCTTACACCACCCCTCACCGCCACGCCAGATCCTTCACCCACTGAACAAGGCCAGGGATCAAACCCGCATCCTCCTGGATACTAGTCGGATTCGCTTCTGCTGAGCCAGAACAGGAACTCCCAGAACTCACTTTTAAAGATGGCAATGGATTGGGAAAAAACATTCCTCAAAGAAGACATAAGCATGGTCAGTAAGCACATGAGAAGATGTGCTTCAGTCATTAGGGAAATGCAAATTAAAACCACAATGAGATCCCCCTTTGCACCTCCTTGGGCTGGCTTTGGATAGAAAAAACAACAATAAGTGTTGGTGAGAAGGCAGAGAAACCGAAAGCCTCGGTCACTGCAGATGGAAATGTAAAAAATGGTGCAATCACTGTGGAAAACAGTTGGGCAACTTCTCAAAACATTCCCACATGACACAGCAACTCCACTCTCAGAGAAACAGAAATATATGTCCCTCCAAAGACGTGCACCACATGTTCACAGCAGCATTGCTCCCCATCGCCCCAAAGTGGAAGCAACCCAGTCGCCCATGAACCGGGGAATGGATGAATAGGTTCTGTCCACACGGGGTAAGGCGAAGCGTGTTGCAAAGGAATGAAGTGCTGATACCCGTGACCACGTGGATCAACCTCAGAAACCTCAGAAACCTGTCATGGAAGATCACATAGTACATGTTTCCATGTATGTAAAATGTCCATAAAAGGCAAATCTACAGAGATAAAGTAGTTTCGTGGTTGCCAGGGGCCAGGGGAAGGGTGGGGAGTGACTTTAAGTGGGCACAAGGTTTTTTTTTTTTTTTTGTAGTGATGAAATGTTCTAAAATTAGACGGCGGGGAGAGTTGCACAACTCTGTACATGCGCTGAAGACCATTGAATGGTGTGCTTTAAATGGATGAATGTTACAGTCTGTAAAGGATCTCTCTCGAATGTTGTTTTTTGGTGTTGTTTTTGTTTTTGTTTTTTTGAGAAGTAGGTTTGATTCATTCAGACGTATTTCTCTCTGAGATAAATACAAAGTCCCGCAATGCAAAACAAACTCTATCCGTTACTTTAGGTGCCAGTTTCCTAGGGCCTGTGAGCACAGAGAGTTTTGAGCCCTAAAACAAAGGATTGGCTCTAAACTGTAAAGATATTCAAAATCAATCAAAAGCTGACAGAATGGAATAATTTGTCAACTAACCTAGGAAGGCACACTCATATAAAGTGTCTTTTTTTTTTTTTATCTTTTTAGGGCCGCACTCTTGGAGGTTCCCAGGCTAGGGATCAAATTGGAGCTGTTGCTGCTGGCCTTCACCACAGTCACAGCAAGGACAGATACAAGCTGAGTCTTTGACCTACATACACTACAGCTCACGGCAATGCCGGATCCTTAACCCACTGAGTGAGGCCAGGGATCGAACCTGCATCCTCGTGGATGCTGGTCAGATTCATTTCCACTGAGGCATTCATAAAATGAAGATGCATGCACAGAAATTGTTGTGATATGAGATGTGGGTGTATTTTGAATTTGACATGGTTTTGGAGGAGACCCTTCCAAGCACGGTGTGCTAGGCTTCTGAGAGTCTTAGGACAGGGAAGCTGCTTCATGTAGCTAATTCTTTCTTTCATTAAAGCAGGATCTTTTTTTTTTTCCCCTCTGTTTTCCTGGTTGTGCCCCCGGCATGCAGGAATTTCCCGGCCAGGGATTGAACCTGAGCCAGCGACCAGAGCCACTGCAGTGACAATGCTGGATCCTTAACCCGCTGCACCACAGCGGGAACTCCTCATTCTCTTTTGAATCCCAAAGACTCTGCCAGATATATGCTCTGGGCTCAAAAAGAGATTTCTTAATAGCTAAACTATTTTTATTTATAGTGTTCATGGTGACAGTCACCACCTGCCTGGGCTTTTGCTTTCATAGTCTAAATTTCAATCCTCACGTGTCAATAAAGTGGCTCAAAAAGTAAATAAATCAGGAGTTCCCGTCTGACTCAGTGGTTAACGAAGTGGACTAGCATTCATGAGGACACAGGTTCGATCCCTGGCCTGGCGCGGTGGATTAAGGTTCTGGCATTGCCGTTAGCTGTGGTGTAGGTGGCAGATGAGGCTCGGATCTGGCTCTGCTGTGGCTGTGGTGTAGGCCGGCGGCTACCGCTCTGATTCGACCCCTAGCCTGGGAATCGCCATAAGCCAAGGGTGCGGCCCTAAAAAGACAAAAAAAAAAGTAAATAAATAAATAAAAATTTTTAAATGAATAAATTTCAATCCTCGGGAAACAGAATAAGAGGGAAAAGTGTTCCCACAATTGGACAACCATTATTGTACTATTTCATTCATGCAAGAATCATCAATGGATACTAAAATCAATGGGTGAAAGTTGGAAGGTTATCAGGCTATTTACATAATCTCCAAGTGTCTTTCTGCAAGATTGTGATATCATGATTTATAAGAAATAGGAATTTGGTCATTTGAATGACCAAAACATCTACTTCTCATATATTTGGTTTTCATCTGTAGTTCCTGGCTCACAGCTCCCAAAACCTTTGGAATTTCCTGAGCTAGAAGAGCCACGGTGTGATATTTGGTCTCTTGTTTTCAGTTCCTGAAAACGCTTTGGGGAAAGTGACTTTTGGATCCCACCCAAGAGTGAGCTCTGGTTGCCAAGAAAACCAACTAGGAGATTAGAGGGTTGGGACTTTCAGTCCCATCCCCCATCTCAGGGGGAGGGGCCAGGCTGGAGGTTGAATGAAGCGGGACAAACCGCTAATGGCCAATGATTTCATCAGTCCTGCCTGAGTTAGGAAGCTTCTATAAAATTCCAAAAGGAGCTGGTTTGGAGAGCTTCAGGATTGGTGAACATGGAAATTTGGTGAGAGTGGTGTGTTTGGAGAGACCTTTTCCCCATATCTCACCCTATGTATATATTCATCTAGCTTTTTTTTTTTTTTTTTTGGCGGCACCTGCTGCATTTGGAAGTTTGGGCAGGATGCTGAACCCACTGAGCAAGGCCAGAGATCCATCCTGCATCCTCATGGATACTAGTTGGGTTCTGAACCCGCTGAGCCACAAGAACTCCCTCATCTAGCTCTTGATTCATATCCTTTAATGCCTGTTTATAATACATTAATAATCTGGAAAGTAAATGGATTTTCCTGAGTTTTGTGAGATTTCTTAAACCTGAGGAGGGGGTTGTGGGCACTTCGGATTTATGGTCAGTCAGTCGCACGGGTAATAACGACCTGGGCTGGTGATGAGCATCTGAAGCGGAAGGTCGCCTGTGGGCCTGAGGCCTCTACCTGTGGAATCTGATTCTTTCTCCGGGTAGAGAGTGTCAGAATTGAGTTGAATTCTTAGACACCCTGCTGGGTCCTGAGAATGGCTAGACACACACACACACACACACACCTGGGATTGGGTCCTGAGAATGGCTAGACACACACACACACACACACACACACACACACACACACACACACACACACACACACACACACACTGGGATTGGGTCCAGGAACCCTTTGTCAAAGATACTTAATACAATTTTTTTCTTTTCTGGCCGACTCATGGCATATGGAGCTCCCTGGCCAGGGATCAGATTCAAGTGGCAATTGTGACCTAAGCCGCAGCTGTGGCAATGATGGATCCTTAACCCACTGTGCTGGGCAGGCGATCGAACCTGAATCCGGTGCTCCCAAGACGTCACCGATCCCAGCCAGAGTTCCCAAATATACTTAATTTTACAAAGAGACAGTAATAACCTCAGTGGAGAAACTTGGCAGACACCTCGCCAACCGTCAAAGTGATCACCACCAGTAATGGGAAGAGTTGCCATCATATAAGCCTCCTGGTATGATGCACTAAGACTAACACAGCATTAGTTCTGGAGGGGGTCTGGCCCCAAGTACACAAACGGAAACCAATCATGACAAAAGCATCAGATGGACCCAAGCTGAGGGGCATTTTACAGAATAATTAACGTCTCAAAAATGTCAAGGCTGAGAAAGACAGGGCAAGACAGATATGTTTCCAAGTGGAAGAAGGCTAGGAAGATAATGTCTAGCACCGAAGGTAAATATGTAATTTGGAATTACATCTTTTGGGGGGGCATTAAGGACATTATTGTGTCATTTGGCAAAAAACTGAAAAATGTCTATAGGTTTGCGAATGGTATTTGTATGAGGGTTAATTTTCTGATTTTGATCATCTTGCCGTGCTTATGTTGCCACATAAGCCCTTGTTTTTAGGAAATACACACTTCAAGTGTTTATGGGTAAAGGGCAACGTGTCTGCAACTTAACTCTCAAATGTTTTAGGGAACACCCAAAAATGACCCAAAAATGATAACACGAATGTGTGGGGAGTTCCCTGGTGGTCTAGTGGTTAGGACTTGGCATTTTCAGGGCTGTGGCCAGGGTTCAATCCCTGGTGTGGGAACTGAGCTCCAACATCAAGCTGCTACAAGCTGTGGCAAAACAAACAAAACAAAAAAACAGAAAGAAAGAAAAAAAAAAGAAAAGAAAAAAGCAAACGTGGTAAAATGTTAACATTTGGGGAATTTGGGTGAAGGTTGTGTGGAACTCCTTGTACTGTTCTTGCAATTTGTTGGTAAGCCTGCAATTTGCCAAAAAAAAAAGTTACAAAATGTTAAAATATCTTGGATCTCTGGTCATTAAAGTCATTGTTGGATGTCATTTGTGGCACTGAGGGAGTCTGGTAAACAACTGAAAACTCGTCAAAAGGACTTGGGGTCCTAAGAATTTCTTCCCTTTTCATCTGCTCTCTTGGCAAGACTCATCTTTTTGTGTGGGTCCAGATAAATTTTTGTTTTTTGGCTGCACCTGGGGCATATGAAAGTTCCTGGGCTCTAACCCGTGCCACAGCAGCACCTCGGGCCACTGCAGTGGAAACACCAGGTCCTTAAACTGCTGGTCCTTAAGCCACTGGGGAACTCCAGGTCCCGGATAAATTTGATTTACTTGCAATGTGAATTTATAAATTCACATTTGTCAGAAAGTACTTTCTTTCAAAATTAGAATGTACTTTGCTTATCTTTCAAAAATAACAATGGTTTGGAATTCCCATTGTGGCTCATCAGCTTAAGAGCCCAACACTGTGTCTGTGAGAATGTGGGTTCAATCCCTGGCCTCACTCCGTGGGTTAAGGATCCAGCATTGCTGTGAGCTGTGCTGTAGGTCAGAGACGTGGCTTGGATCTGGTTTTGCTGTGGCTGTGGCTGGCAGCTGCAGCTCCAATTCAGCCCCTAGCCTGGGAACTTCCTTATGCTGCAGGTGCAGCCATAAAAGAATAAACAAATAAATAAACAAATAAATAAATAAATAACAGGTTTAGATTTGATAGCAGTTTACTTTTTCCCTCGAGTAACAGCATTTGGTTGGTGTGGAGGGGAACCTAATTAGTAGAGACCAAGTCTCAATGCTCTGATGTGCTCAAGTGTGGGGCCTCGCGAGCCAGGCCGGTGACTCAAGCTCCAGATCCAGACAGCATATTTCTCCTCCCATCAGTAGGAACTGGGAAGGAGCAAAGCAATGTGTCCCATGGCCTCTTTTTTTTTTTTTTTTTTTGGTATTTCTTGGGCAGCTCCCACGGCATATGGAGGTTCCCAGGCTAGGGGTCGAATCGGCGCTATAGCCGTTGGCCTACACCAGAACCACAGCAACACGGGATCCAAGCCGCATCTGTGACCTACACCACAGCTCACGGCAATGCCGGATCCTTAACCCACTGAGCAAGGCCAGGGATCAAACCCACAACCCCATGGTTGCTAGTCGGATTCGTTAACCACTGAGCCACGACGGGAACTCCCCATGGCCTCTTTTAAGGACATTTTCTGGACAATGCACACAACAGTTTTGGTTCCATCTCTTTGTTCCAGGGCAATTTCTAGCTGCAAAAGCAGCTGCGGCTTGCAGTCGGGGCAGCCACGTTCCACACAAAAATCAAGGAGGAAGAGAACGGTGATTGGGGATGTGTAAAAAAGCCCATATTCCAGATCAAAGTACCCATAAGGAAACTCTTGCCACCGTGGCTGAAGTGACAGCATTGGGGCTTTCGGGTGGCATAAAAGATAGTAGATTTGGGGGGGTGTGAGACATGAAGTGGAGATAGGAGGTGTCTGGAAGAGGAAAAGGGGAACAACCAAGCATACGGATGCTGCAGAGATTGGGAGGAACTGGAGTTAACACCTACTGCTTCAGTGACAAAGACCCCAGCTCAACAGGGAGAAAGAGAAGAGAAGAAAAACAGGAAAAAGAGGCCTGGGCGAAAGGACAAGAGGGCCTATGCAAGGGAGAGATCAGGGAATAACAGGAGGAAAGTCCAGCTGTTCCAGCCGCCTGGAGGCTGGCCCAGTGGTCCCTGGTCCCTGGTCCCTGGCCTCTTACTCACCTGCAAGGAGCGTTCTCAGAAGCCCAGCTCTGTCTGGTGTAATGAACCATCATCCCCTTCCAGCTGCCATTGGTAGCCTTCGAGACACTCCTGCTTCAAAGAAAGCCTTTATGGAGCAGTCAGGTGAGCGAAGATGGTAGCAGGGCCAGAAAAGAAAAATGAGGCTACACTGAAAGGCAGTCCAACTGGGTACACATAAGAATTTCATTTTTTATTTTTATTTTTATTTTTATTTTCAGGGCTGCATCTGTGGCATATGGACCTTCCCAGCCTGGGCGATGAATTGGAGGATGCAGCTGCCAGCCTACCCCACAGCCCCAGCAACGCCAGATCCAACCGGGGACTGCATCCTACACCACAGCTCACCGTGACGCCGGATCCTTAACCCATTGAGGGAGGCCAGGGATTGAACTGCATCCTCATGGATACTCATTGGGTTTGTTTCCATTGAGCCGCAACGGGAACTCTCTACAAGCAGGAATTTTAATAACTATTGATAAATCGGCCTGTGGCTTTGCTGCCGTCTTCTGAGACACCATGGCTGTTACAGGAGGATTCATTGTTGTGGCTCTGAGGAGGTCTGCTGAATACAGGCTTTTGAGTCAAGAGTTTTGGTTTTTGGGGTTTTTTTGGCCCCTTTGGTGGGTCGGTGGAGGGAACTGCCTTATATCCGATAAACTCTTGGCTCCTTCCTTGTGAGCAGAATCGTCAGGGCTATTTACCTTTAAGCCAAGCCTATGGGGCAAAAAGAGATGTTTTTAGGTAAAATCATGCACTTGAAGTTTCCGAGGGAATGGGTAAACTCGTTCACAAAGCACTTCATTTATAGCAAAATGTTTACATTATAGCATCCTAGAGCTGGAAGGCACCCTTCTCTTTGGGTATAAATATTTCTACAGAAGGCAGCAGAGACTCGGCGCTTGCTTTGTTTATGGAAAGCTGCTCTATCCCACTCAGGAGAATTTCACGATGGTAGACATTGCCTGCGCCAGGAATTTCAAAATCTAAGGCTGGTGAATGTTTGCACGTTTTGCAAAATATTGTGCAAATCCGGACGTGAACCCCTGTGAAGTTTAGGCTGGGCTCGGGGGCCCTGCGCCTGCTCCTAAGGACATCACTCCCCTGGGGCCTCAAACTGTTCTTTAGAAAGAGCAGCGAAACCAAGATACAAATCAAAGCCGGGAACAAGGCTGCAGGAAAGTTCTGGTGTCTCTGAGTCTAGACCCGAGCATTGCAAACTGCTTGGCCTATTAAAAACACACTGAAGGCAACACATTTTTGTTTCGTAACATATGAGAGGGCAGGTTGCCAAGTGCTTGGTTATGAATGTGGAATCCATAAAAAAAAAAATCCCTGCACTTTGTCACTCTCCTCATACTGGATTAACCCTATAGCATCAGAAAGGGCGCCGGAGATTTCCTCCAGCCATGCGAGCGGGAAGCTTGTTTTCTTGGCAGAGACTTTCTGTAAAATTGGCAAATCAGCTTCCAGGGCGTTCTTTTCAGTCTGTAAACCGGCCTGTAGAGGAACAGTGTGAGACACCTTCCCCCAGCTTTTCTCCTGAAGAGTTATCTGCTGGGGAGAAAGATTCAAATTAAACCTAATAGAACAGAAGATGCCTAAGGGGTGTTTTTCCTCTGGAAGTGAAATTTGACTTATAATTAAAACACACACTTTTTTTTTTTAAAGAGGGACCTTTGGGGCTTTTTTTTTTTTTCCCCCCCAATCTGGTTCTTAGCCAAAACCCTCACACCTTCTTTTTTGGGGGTGGGGGTGGGAGTGAGGTGATATTTGAGGAGCAGAATCCTTAATCATTGAATTCAAAGAATTTTCTTTCCCCTGCCTTTTTCGGCTACACCCTTGGCATAAGGAAGTTCTCCAGCCAGGGATCGAATCTGAGCCGCATCTGTGACGTACCCCACAGCTGCAGCAATGCCAGATCTTTAGCCCACTGTGCCAAGTGGGAACTCCATTGAATTGAAGGAACTTTAAAGACCGTTTCATCCAACACCCCAATTTGATGGGTAGGAAGGCCCAGGGAAGTGAATAGCTCAGGGTCTTTTGGCAAACCAAAGCCTGGGTCGCCCATCTTTGAGTTCTAGCTTTTCCCAGTCTATCCTAACGCTTCTAAAGACCAGGCTTGCCTCATGAGAATTCACTGCTCAACTGTGTATTTCTTGCTGTCTCTGCATATGAAAAGCTCCATTCTGAACCTTCAACTGCTAGAAGTAGGGGAGTTAGACTTGTGGGCCCTAAATGCCAAGAGGGTCTAGGAAGAAAAGGTTCTCAGACATATTCTCCTATTTGAGTACCACTGTCCTGTGAAAGTAATCTTGGTTCAATTGCCAATGCCAGAAATAAGCTACTAGGGTGTTTCTTGTTTTTTTGTTTGTTTGCTCATTTGATATTAGTTATTAATTGGACCATGGGAGATGAAAGGCAGGAAGAAAATAAATGGGTAGTTTTTTACACCCTTATTTATTTATTTATTTATTTATTTATGTATTTATTGGCTACACCCTTGGCATACAGAAGTTCCCAAGCCAGGGATCAGACCACAGCACTGCCACACGGCCACAGCAGTGACAATGCCTGATCCTTAACCCACTGAGCCACCTGGGAACTCCTTAGGTCCATACTTTAAAACGGAATACTTTTTTTTTTCTCATTTTTAGGGCCTCACTGCAGCATATGGAAGTTCCCAAGTTAGGGGCCGAGTCAAAGCTGCAGCTGCCAGCCTACGCTACAGCCAGAGAAATGCCGGATCTTTAACCCACTGAGCGAGGCCTGGGATTGAACCTATATCCTCACGTATGCTAGTCGGGTCCTTAACCTGCTGAGCCACAGTGGGAACTCCAAAACCGAAACCTTTGAGAGGAGGAAGAGCTAGCCTTGCGGCTGACTTTCTCTATCTAAGCCATGGATACACCTGTAACCCTCAAAGAATTGATCCCAATTTACCGATGGGGAAGTGACATCAGAGAGAGGCCAAGCACTTGCCCAGGGTCATTTGATCACAGGAGACAGCCTTTCGGAAGCCTTGTTCCAGAATTTGTGCTTCTAGTCCCAGAGGATGGGGCTCCAGGCGCAATACACACTGCTCTTCTCCAGACCTATCCTGAGAGGTATGGCTTCTGCCTTCAAGTTGGCTGCTTCCTCTTTGACAGTTCTGTGGCCTTTATTTCCTTCCTGCTCTGCTGATTCAGGACCCCAGGAAGCCTAGCTTCCTGTCACGATCCGCTTGAGGACTGCCAGCAGAAATGCAGACTCAGCAAAGCGGTACTTACCCCCAGAGAGCCTGCGAAAGGTCAGAGAAGCAGAGGCAAAGGCAGCCTCACAGAGATGCCAGCGCCCGGCTCCCATGCAAACACAGGCTGGAAATAACCGACCAGGGGAGGCAGGGAAAGGGGTGAACATGAGAAAGGGCTGAAAGGCACAAACAACGCGGATGAACCTGGGGGACGTTATGCTAAGAGAAACGAGCCAGACGCAGAAAGACAAATACTGCAGGGTGGCACCTAGATCTGAAAACTAAAAAAGTCAGACTCTTAGAACAAGAAAGTGGGATGGTGATTGCGAAGGGGTGGGGGAAGGGGGGAGATGTGGGTCAAAGGGTACAAACTTCCACGTATAAGATGACTAAGTTCTAAAGATCTAACATAAGGCGTGGTGACTAGAGTTAACCACACTATACTGTATACTTGTAATTTGCTAAGTGAGTAGATTATAAGTATTTTCGCTCCCTGTCTCTCCCCCCAAAGGTAACTACATCAGGTGATGAATGTATTTTTTAATTTCATTTTTATTTTATATTGGAGTATTGTTAATTTACCATATTTTTGTTGGTTTCAGGTGTACAGCAATGTGATTCAGTTATTCATATGCATATATCCCATACAGGTTATTACAGATTCTTTTCCCATGTAAGTTTTTGCAGAATATTAGTATTCCCTGGGCTATACAGTAGATCCTTGTTGGTTATCTATTTTATATATACTAGTGTGTATATGTTAAGCCCAAACCCCTAATTTATCCCTCCCCCACCACGTTTCCCCTTGGATAACCATAAGTTTATTCCTGAAGTCTATGAGTCTGTTTCTGCTTTATAAATAAGTTCATTTGTATCATTTTTTAAAGGCAATGAATGTACGAATTAACTTGATTATGGCAATCACTTCACAATATACATGTGTGTTAAATCAGCATGTTGCACACCTTAAAAAACTCACTTTGGGAGTTCCCCTGTGGCAAAGTGGTTAAGGTGTCATCACTGCTGTGATGCAGGTTTAATCCCTGGCCCAGGAAATTCTGCATGCTTCAAGTACGGCCAGAAAAAATCCCCAAACCAAAAACATCAAATCACTTTGTACAACCTAAACAAATAAAAGAGAAACAGCAACTAGATAAGTTTGAGGACACCAGAAATTCTTTAAAAGTTTGTTTCCTTTTAGGAAGAAATGTTTCTGCCTTTCTTAGGAAAGCAAAAAAAAAAATAGTCATTAGTTAAATCTATCTACCAAGTTAAAAAAAATTTTTTTTAATGGCTGCACCCCCAGCATGTGGAATTCCCCCGGCCAGGGATTGAATCTAAGCCGAAGCTGTGACCCAAGCTGCAGCTGCGACAACACCAGATCCTTTAACCTACTGTGCCAGGCTGGGGATTGAACCCACACCTCCCCAGCAACCCAAGCTTCTGCAGTCGGATTCTTAACCCACTGCACCACAGCAGGAACTCTTGAGGTTTAAATTTTTATTTATTTATTTTTATTTTTTTGGCTGCACCCATGGCATGTGGAAGTTCTGGGGCCAGGGACTGAACCTGCCCCATAACAGTGGCTCAAGCCATAGCAGTGATAACTCTGGATCCTTAACCCACCGAGCCAACAAGAACTCCACTTTGTTTTTAAATAGGGGTGAAATGCATATAAAGTACAAGAAACCAAAGAGCACTATACAGTGGCATTTAACACACATTCATGATATCGTGTCAGCACCACCTCAGCACCACCTCTAGTTCCAAAACATTTCATCACTCCAAGAGGAAACTCCATATCTGTTAAACAATTGATCCCTCTCTCTTCTTCCCCTGGCTCCTGGCAACAATGGAAACTTACACATAGTTGCTTGGAGGACTTCATCCTCCATAGATGGCTGGGATGAGTGGGTGACAGGACCAAAAACTAGAGTAAGAGACTGCTTTTCCCGTCCTGGGGCTGGACGGGAAAACCCTAGGGGTGTTTTTGTTATAAAGATACTGCTGCTTCTCCAGGCCAGACTGGTACACTGTGACCTCCCTCCACAGGTCTCTTGCTGCAATCTGCATTTCTTGTCCCCAGATTGCTTTTCCTGATAACATGTAGTCTGGCCAGGGACCAGCAGATAAATGTTAGGACCCTCCAGAGAGTATCACTGAGTCTTAAAAAAAGTAAGTTAACATGCTAAAAAAAAAAAAAGCGGAAAAACTAAATATGTAACATACAGAATTTGCAAACACTCCGTCCAATATTTTATAACTTCTTTTCCTATTTTATTTCAACCTTTTATTTTAATTGTGAAATGGAACACACAGAAAAGCATATGAAACAGAGATGGACAGCTCATTGTTTTGTCACAAAGAGCCATGTTACAAAACATTCATTCAGGCAACTCAGATGGCTCACCTCCCTTTGGAAGCGACTTCAGGCCTGAATCATATGACAATCATCTCCCTGCTAAGCAAGTGTCCTTAAATGCTATAGCTTAATTTTTCTTGCATTTTGAATTTTGTGTGACTTACAAGGTATGGACTCTTGTAATGGACATGATGGCTCAGCATCATTTGTGAGATTCACACTCATGTTGTTGAATATAACACGTTCATTCTTTTTCATGGCTGTGTAGTATGCCATTGTATGAATAGGGCAGTACTTTATTTACTTATTCTTTTTTTGACGGGTACACTTTTGGGGGGGCTGTTCCTATGGCATCTAGAAGGGATTGAGCCCATGCCACAGCAGTGACCCAACCCACTGTAGTTCCACCACTGGATCCTGACCCCACTAAGCCACCAGGGAACTCCAGAAATTATTGATTTTAATACAGCTAACTTTATTGATTTTTTTTCTTGGTTAGTGGTTTTTGTATCCTATTGAAGAAATGTTTCCTATCCTTAGGCCATGAACATAGGCTTCAATATTATCTTCTAGGGAGTTCCCGCTGTGGCTCAGTGGGTTACGAATCTGACTGGTATCCATGAGGATGAGGGGTTTGATCCCTGGCCTTGCTCAGTTGGTTAAAGATCTGGTGTTGTGGTGAGCTGTGGTGTAGTGTGCAGATGCGGCTCGGAACCTGAATTGCTGTGGCTGTGGTGTAGGCCGGCAGCTGTAGCTCTGATTCAACCCCAGCTTGGGTATGGCCCTAAAAGGAAAAAAAAAAAATCTATATATATATATATAGATAGATAGATAGATGGATATATTCCTCTAGTCCTGAACTTTCCCCTATGGCAGCCGCTTGTGATTATCTAAATGAAAATGAATGAAAATTAAACACAATGTAAAAAAATTCAATCCTTCAGTTGCCTGAAGTGAAGAGCACAGATCACAGAATTATTTCCATTTTCACTTGGTCTGTACTGTTCTACAAGCTTTATTGTTTTGTCTTTCACAGTTAGATCTACGATCCACCTGGAGTTAATTTTTGTTTATGGTGTGGGGGGAAGGTCAGGCTTCATTTTCTTCTGTGTGGGTATCCAACTGGCCCAGCACCATCTAATGACAAAGACTTCCTCCACTGTTGTGCAGTTTCACCTTTGATGTAAATCGAGCATTCAAATAGGATCTGTTTGTCTCTGTGTGCTCTCTTCTTTTTATGTATTTGTACCCAAACCACATTGTCTTCGTGTCCGTAGCTTTATAAATAAGTTTTAATAGTTGGTAAAGTCCACTGGCCTCCTGTTTCTTCAAGAGCATCTTGAGAATTTCCTCTGCATCTCCTAGTAAATTTCAGAATTGCAATGAAATGAAAATAAATGTATTCTTCTATTGTGTTTGTATCTTTTTAACTATTTTACACTTTCTTATAATGTTTGCTTTTTTGTGTATATATATACTATATAAATATATGTAGTATATATTTTATATACACTTTATATATATAAAGTGTTTTTCCCCCAAATCTGTCAATCTTTGAATATAGTCCTGCAGAATATTTGCTTACTTTCTATTTTCAAAGCCTTCCTATGGGAAATACTTCTTGGAAACAAACGTGTTGCATATGCAAAAAGACACACTGCATGTAAAGATTAGTATTTGCAGATTTTTTTTTAAATAACAGTTTTATTTTTTATTTATTTATTTATTTATTTTTTTGTCTTTTTACTATTTCTTGGGCCGCTCCCGAGGCATATGGAGGTTCCCAGGCTAGGGGTCGAATCGGAGCTGTAGCCACCGGCCTACACCAGAGCCACAGCAACGCGGGATCCGAGCCACGTCTGCAACCTACACCACAGCTCACCGCAACGCCGGATTGTTAACCCACTAAGCAAGGGCAGGGACCGAACCTGCAACCTCATGGTTCCTAGTCAGATTCGTTAACCACTGTGCCACGACGGGAACTCCAGTATTTGCAGATTTTGATATGGCTATATCTAACCTACAGACCCTTTAGGGGGTGAATGGACTTCTTGAAACTTTTGAGTCTTTAAAAGCAGGAATATGGAATGCAGGTCAGAGCGTCCAGAAACAGATGTGCAGATGCAGTCTGGAGTGCAGGGGTTTATGAGGGAAAAGGAAAGAAGCAGAATTGGGCACAGGAAGAAATCAGCTCCAGACCTGACAAATCTCTGGCCACCCTAGTGTGTTGTTTTGGACCATTTATTGTTGTCAGAGTGTCCTGAGTCGGGCTGAAATGTCCATGCTGAGTCATGAAACACAGGCTGCCTTGGGAAGGGCAGGCAGAGTGTGACCCCAGGAAAAGCAGCACTCAGCAGCTGGGCCCAGCCCCTCCACCCCGTCAGGAGCTGCCAGCTGGAGGCTGGACACTTCCCAGCGTGTCTTTCCCTGCAGGAGGACGGCCTGGATCTAGTATTTCCAGATCTATGCAGTTCACCTCTTTTTCCACTTGGATCCTCTATATGTGTTCTCTGTAGGTGTTCCAGGAGCAGCCCCCAGATTCCAGGGGGGCTTCTCTTCCCAAGAGGAAATCCAGAGAGGGAGGTTAGCGGGATGGACCACAGCTTTCTTCCTGTACTGCTGATGGTCTTGGGGCTACAATCGGTATGGCTTTACTATTTCTAGATTGCCTTGTCCTTCGCTGCCACCTCTGCTGGCCTCTGAGGCTGACTTGGTGGAAAGACTCAGACCTTCTGCCATCTACCATGTCCACTTTCCTGGGGTCACACTCTGCCTGCTCTTGGGTGTTTCATCTTCCTCGTCACTGCAGGAGATGAGAGCTTTGTTATGTGCAACCCAGGAGGCCCCGGTTTTCACACCTGGCTTTCAGTGGTCTGCATCATCTTTCCCTAGAGCACGAGTGATGCATATCAATAGCCATCCAAACCCATCATCTCTACAGCAACTCTTTCCTCCCAAAATCTCAAGTGCCCATACTCTACCTCTGCTAGTGCTTTCACTTCCACCAGGACACCCTCCTCATGCACCCACAGAAAGTGTGACCAATGGAACCAGCACCTTGGGGACCTCCTTGCTGGCCAGGTCTGAATCCCATCTTTTTTTTTTTTTTTTTGTCTTCTTTAGGGCTGCACCTGAGGTGTATGGAGGTTCCCAGGCTAGGGGTCTAATCAGAGCTACAGCTGCCGGCCTACACCACAGCCATAGCAATGTGCGATCCTTAACCCACTGAGTGAGGCCAGAGATCGAACCCATGTCCTCATGGATCCTGAGCCTCAACGGGAGCTTCCAGATTTATATCTTTTACTTTTGTTCTTGTACTGCTTCCTGCGCTGGCTTGGTTCTCCATTATGATGTTGAATAGAAGTGGTCAGAGCAGGTATCACTGTTGCCAATTCAAAGGGAGAGCTTTCAACATTGCACTACTTGGTATGATGCGTCTAGGTTTCTATACTACTTGGTGTGTTTGTTGAATATTCTGTACACCCTCAATCAAATTCAGAAAACTCCTTTTTATTCATACTTTGCTAGTATAAACCTTAAAAAAACATAGTATTGAATTGTATTAAATGTTTTTTCTGCATCTATTAAGATGATTGTGATTCTTTTTATTCCATTATTATGGGTGAATTACATTGACTGATTTTTGAATTTTTTCTTTTTTTTTCATTCTGGGCAAGTTCCTAGTCTAGGAGTCAAATTGGAGCTGTAGCTGCAGGTCTACACCATAGCCACAGCAACACCGGATCCAAGCTGTATCTTCGACTTAACGCTGCAGCTTGCGGCAATGCCCGATCCTTAACCCACCGAGTGAGGCCAGGGATCCAACCTGAATTCTCATGGACACTACCTTGGGTTCTTAACCCCGAGCCACAGAGGGAACTCCTCATTTTGAATGTTAAACCAAGCTAATATTCATGGAAGAAAAGCCTACCTTGGTTGTGATGTATATTAGCTTCTTTTCATATTGCACAAAGGTACCAAAAAGTAATGCCTTTGTTAGGTTTTAGTATCAAGGTTGCACTGACCTCATAGAAAGGTTAGGTATTATTTCCTTTTTCTATTCTCTGAAGGAGAATAAGATTTATGCTATTTTTCCCCTTAAATATAACTCACTGGTGAAGCTGCCTGGGCCTGGAGTTTTCTTTGTAGGAGAAAGTAATTATTTTAGGGCTGCACCTGTGGCATATGGACGTTCCCAGGATAGGGGTTGAATCGGAGCTACAGCTGCCAGCCTATGCCACAGCCATAGCAACTCGGGATCCAAGCCGCACCTGCAGTCTACACCGTAGCTCATAGCAACACTGGATCCTTAACCCACTTAGTGAGGCCAGGGATTGAACCTGCATCCTCATGGATACTAGTCAAGTTCGTTACCACTGAGCCACAACGAGAATTCCTCCAAGTTTTATATTTCTTATTGTGCCAGTTTGGTAAATTGTATTTTCAAGGGACTTATCTATTTCAATAACATTTTCAGACTTACTGGCATAAAGTTATTCCTAATATTGTCTCATTATATTTTGAATGATTGAAAATCTGTTGAAATGTTCCTTTTTCATTTCTTGGCATTATTTGTGCTTTGTAAAATCAGTCCCTTCAGGGATTTACTATTTTTTTTTAATCTTTCAAAGAATTAATTTTTGACTGTTTCCATTTCTTTGCACTTTCTTTGCACATTAATCAGCTATTCTTTTTCTCATTTCTCAAGCAACACTGGATCCTTATCCTTATTTCAGGCTTATTTTTCATTTATATGCATTTAAAAACTTTCAGTGTTGGTGTCTAGCTACATCTGAATTTGCAGATGTAGTATTTTCAAAAACTTTCAGTTTACAATATTTTCTAGTTCCCACTGCGATGTTCTAAGTCCAAGAGTTCTTTAGGAGTATATACAGTTTTCAAATATGCAGATATTTTCTACTTCCTTTTTTTCTTGTTTTCTAGCTTAATTGCATCACTGTCTGAGAATGTACTCTGTATGATTTAGATCATTTGAAATTTGTTGAGACTTGCTATATTGCCCAGCATTTTTCATAAACATTCCATGTACACTTGAAAAGAATTTGCGATCTGCAGGGATGGGTGCAGGATTCTCTATATATCTATTGGGTAAAGTTTGCTTATATAGTTGTTCAAATCTACTTCTTACTAGTTCTCCATCTGCTCGTTTTACCAGTTACTAATGTACCTATCTTCTACTATATTTGTAGATTTGTCTTTACCTCCTTGCAATTCTATGGTTTTGCTTTACCTGTTTTGAGGCTATGTGAATTAGGCACACACAAATTTACAATTGTTAAAATTTTTTTTTTTCCTTTTTTGGCCTCACCCATGGCATGTGGAAGTTCCTGGGCCAGGGATAGAACTTGCACTGGAGCAGCAACCAGAGTCATGGCAGTGACAATGCCGGATCCTTAACCCACTGAGCCACAAGTGAACTTTCAGCATTCGTTTGGTAGTTTTTTACCATTTACATTTTTCGCTCTTCTTTCTAAAAATCTTTTTTTTTTTTTTTTTGCTTTTGTGTTTTTAGGGCCGCATCCGGGCATATGGAGGTTCCCAGGCTAGGGGTCCAATCAGAGCTACAGCTGTTGGCCTATGCCACAGCCACAGCAATGTGGGATCTGGGAGCCGTGTCTTCGACCTACACCACAGCTCACAGCAACACCAGATCAGAGCCATGTCTGTGACCTACACCACAGCTCAGGGCAATACCGGATCCTTAACCCACTGGGCGAGGCCAGGGATCAAACCCTCAACCTCATGGTTACTAGTGGGGTTTGTTAACCACTGAGCCACGATGGGAACTCCCTAAAAATCATTTTTTAGAAATTGTGGTAATTGTGGTTACTATTTTAGTCATTTAAGTGTGCCGTTCAGTACTATTAAGTCCATGCACATTGTTTTGCAATTAATCTCCAGAATTCGTTGTCTTGCAGAACTGAAAACTCCCCACATCTGTTTAACAAATCTCCTTTCCCCCTACCTCCTGGCCATCACGCTTCCTACTTTCTAAGAATTGTACCTGACAAAAATAGGCTTATGCAGTAATTTGGTTTTTTCCATTGGCTTCTCTCATGCAGCATAATGTCATCATGTTCAACCAGGTCGTAGCATGTGTCAAGTATTTTCATCTTTTTAGGGCTGAGTAATATTCCATCATATGTTATAGCACATTTAGAAAATCTATTCATCATGGATAGACACTTGGGGGAGTTCCTGTCGTGGCGCAGTGGTTAACGAATCCGACTAGGAACCATGAGGTTGCAGGTTCGGTCCCTGGCCTTGCTCAGTGGGTTAACGATCCGGCATTGCTGTGAGCTGTGGTGTAGGTTGCAGACGCGGCTCGGATTCCTTGTTGCTGTGGCTCTGGTGTAGGCCGGTGGCTACAGTTCCGATTAGACCCTTAGCCTGGGAACCTCCATATGCCGCGGGAGCGGCCCAAAGAAATAGCAAAAAAAGAAAAAAGAAACAAACAAACAAAAGATAGACACTTGGGTTACTTCTACTGTTCTGCTATTTCGAATAATGCTGCTATGAACATGAGTGTATAAATATCTGTTTGGGTCCTTTTAATTCTTTTGGGTATATACCCAGAAGTGGAATTGCTGGGTCACATGGTTATTCTGCTTACTTTTTTTGAGAAACTGTCAGCATGTTTTCCATAATGGTCAAGCCATTTGACATTCCCACTACCAATGCACAAGTGTTCTAATTTCTTAACATCTTCATCAATACTTGTTATTTTCTGTTGGTTTTTTTTTTGGGGGGGGGTTGTTTTTTGTTTTCATAATAGCTGTTCTAGTGTGTATGACGTGATACTCTTGATTTAAGTTGCTGTCAAATGTAAACGGCCTGGGAGTTCCCGTCGTGGCTCAGTGGTTAACGAATCCGACTAGGAACCATGAGGTTGCGGGTTCGGTCCCTGCCCTTGCTCAGTGGGTTAACGATCCGGCATTGCCATGAGCTGTGGTGTAGGTCGCAGACGCGGCTCGGATCCCGAGTTGCTGTGGTTCTGGCGTAGGCCGGTGGCTACAGTTCCGATTAGACCCCTAGCCTGGGAACCTCCATGTGCCGCGGGAGCAGCCCAAGAAATGGCAAAAAGACAAAAAAAAAAAAAGTAAACAGCCTGGAGTTCCTGTCGTGGCTGTGATTAATGAGCCTGACTAGTATCCATGAGGATGCAGGTTCGATCCCTGGACTTGCTTAGTGGGTTAAGGATCTGGAGGTGCCATGAGCTATGGTATAGGTTGGAGACACAGCTCAGACCCCACATTGCTGTGGCTCTGGCATAGGGCAGCAGCTACGGATCAGATTCGACCCCTAGCCTAAGAACCTCCACATGCAATGGGTGTGTCCCTAAAAAGACAAAAGACAAAAAAAAAAAAAAAGTACAGGCCCCTAGGACACAAAGACCCCAAATTTTATTTTAATTACTTAATTGGTTTTCTTCTTAGTGCTGAACCTGTGGCATATGGATGTTCCCAGGGTAGGGAGAGAACTGGAGCTGCAGTTGCTGGCCTAAGCCACAGCCAGAGAAACTCAGAATCTGAGCCGCGTCTGCGGCTCCTAACCCATTGAGTGAGGCCAGAGATCAAACCCACATCCTCATGGGTACTAGTCGGGTTCCTAGGGCACAAGAACCCCACATTTTAGAATCACCTGCCGGTTCTGCCTATTCCTGGTAGTTTTCACTTTTGTTAACCTACAAGATGCGTTCAGCAGATATTCTGAGGAATATACTGTCCATTTTATTTTAGTTATCCTCAGTAGGAGGTTGGTATGAATTATCTGGGCCACCATCACTTCTTTTCTATATCTCAAGAAGAAATGAAGCAGGCCTTAAAAGTAAAGAGGAGTGGAGTTCCTGTGGTGGCGCAGTGGAAATGAATCCAACTAGGAACCATGAGGTGGCGGGTTTGATCCCTGGCCTTGCTCAGTGGGTTAAGGATCTGGCATTGCTGTGAGCCGTGGTGTAGGTCGCAGACATGGCTCAGGTCTGGTGTTGCTGTGGCTGTGGTGTAGGCTGGCAACTACAGCTCTGATTCAACCCCTAGCCTGGGAACCTCCATGTGCCACGAGTGCAGGCCTAAAAAGACAAATAGACCAAAAAAAAAGAAAAAGTAAAGAGGTGTGGAAGAGTCCAAGAGTCCAAGGATTTAATGCTTCTTTATTTTATTTTATTTTACAATATTTCTCTATTTTTTTAACTTCTGTTATTTAAGTGACTTAGAAAGATATCCTGAAGATCTAAACAGACAGTTCTCCAAAGAAGACATACAGATGGCCAAAAAACACAAGAAAAGATGTTCAACATCACCCATTATTAGAGAAATGCAAATCAAAAGCACTATGAGGAACCACCTTACACCAGCCAGAATGGCCATCATCAAAAAGAAGGTGTGGAGAAAATGGAACCCTATTACACTGTTGGTGGGAATGTAAATTGGTGCAACCACTGTGGAAAACAGTAGGGAGATTCCTCAGAAAACTAAAAATAGATCTACCTTTTGATCCAGCAAGCCCACTCCTGGGCATCTATCCAGAGAAAACCATGACTCGCAAAGACATATGTACTCCAATGTTCACCGCAGCACTATATGCAACCTAAATGTCCATCAACAGAGGAGTGGCTCAAGAGGATGTGGTACATATACACAATGGAATATTACTCAGCCATTAAAAGGAACAAAATACCGGCATTTTTAGCAACATGGATGGACCTAGAAATTATCATATGAAGTCAGCCATACAATGAGACACCAACATCAAATGCTTTCACTGACATGTGGAATCAGAAAAAAGGACAGACTGAACTTCTTTGCAGAGCAGATGCTGACTCACAGACTTTGAAAAACGTATGTTTTCCAAAGGAGACAGTTTGAGGGGTGGGGGGATGTGCCGGGGTTGTGGGACGGACATCCTATAAAATTGGACTGTGATGATCATTGTACAACTATAAATGTAATAAATTCATTGAGTAATAAAAAAATTAAAAAAAAGAAAGATATCCTGGCTGAATACTCACCGTAGCTCACAGGAATAGGCGGTGAATTTTTTTAGATTAAGTGGGAATAAAAGAAAAGAAAGTCCATGGAAGGAAAAGGAGAGGGAAAAGAAGGGAGAATGAAGGAGGACTTGAGGAGAAAAGAGAGGGAGGGGGTAGAAAAGTCAGAATAAAAGAAGGAAAAGGTGAAGCAGGGAAGAACAAAGTTAAAGGGATGGTAGAGTTCCCGTTGTGGTGCAGTGATTAACGAATCCGACTAGGAACCATGAGGTTTCGGGTTCGATCCCTGGCCTTGCTCAGTGGGTTAACGATCCGGCGTTGCCGTGAGCTGTGGTGTAGGTAGCACAGACGCGGCTCGGATCCTGCGTTGCTGTGGCTCTGGCGTAGGCCGGTGGCTGCAGCTCCAATTCGACCCCTAGCCTGGGAACCTCCATGTGCTGCGGGAGTGGCCCAAGAAATGGCAAAAAGACAAAAATAAATAAAATAAAGGGATCGCCATTTAGTTTTACCAAAGCATCGTAGCCAATGATTTTCTAGAAATTCAGTTAATACTTTTTTTAGAACAACAACAACAAAATTCCTTTCCCATTGTCCTTTCCTTGTCAACCGTTCACTTCTTTTCATGACAGGTCATGGAAAAGGAAATTCATTCATTCACTCAACAACTATTTATTAGGTACCCACTACATGCCAAGCTCTGTTCTGGGCACTGAGGACAAACACATTCATGGACAAAACATGCACGAGTCCTTGCCTTCACTGAGCTTTCATTCTAATGGGCTCTAGTGACCAAGGGACCATGATGAAGGTACTAAGTGCTATAACAAACAGAACACAGTATCAGTAGCTTAACAGGATAAAGGTTTATTGTCTGCTCAGCTTAGAGTCCTTGCTTGTGTTTTTCGGTCAGGCAGATTTGCACCTGCTCATTTCAGAGTTACATTTCAGCTCCAAGTCTCTTTGCAAGAACAAGTTACCTGGCTCCAGCTAGAGGCAAGGGGCATAGCTGGAAAATGTAGTTCCCAGCAATAAACACAAGTCTTTGGTGATTAGCAAGCCGACTCTTCCTATGGGGAGATGTAGATAAGACACTGAATAACAAATTATTCACCATGTTAGGAGGTGATAAATGCTATGGGAAAAAAGCAGGAAAGAAATAGGCTCTGTGTGTGTGCGCGTGCGTGCCTGTGTGTACGTGCATATGCACATGGGAATATTGAAAAATTTTTTTGGCCACGCCTGTGGCATGTGGAAGTTCCTGGGCCAGGAAATGAACCTGCACCACAGCAGCGACCCAGGCCACTGCAGTGACAATGGCCACAAGGTCATTCCCTGGAATTTTAAATAGAATGGTGAGAGAGGGGCACACTGTGATGAGCAAAGCTTGAAGGAAGCGGAGGAGGAAGCCATTCAGCTGCAGGGGGAGGGAGGTAGGAAATGAAGTCAGGTCACAGGTGGATTAGTGGGACTCCGGTTTCTCTGAATGAGTAGAAGTCAGAGGGTTGTGAGCAGAGGCGAGAGAGGATTTGATCTGCACTTTATCAGGACCAGCGTGGCGGCTATGTTGAGAACACACCAAATGAGGGCAAAGGGGAGGAGACGAAAGTGCATTGGACCAGAGTTGCAACAACAGAGGTGGTGAGAGATGGTCAGATCCTGGATACATTTTTGAAAGCAAAGCAAGATTTGCAGGTGGATTGAAGGTGGAGTTTGTGAAAAAGACAGGAGTGACTGTGGCTGAGCAATTTAAAGAATGGAGTTGCCAATGACGGAGCCAGGGAGGACTGGGGTGGAGCTTATTTGTGGGGGGAGGTCAAGAATTCAGTTCTGGACATGGTAAGTTTGAGATGTCTGTGAGTTTCAAGTGGCGATGGTAAGAAGTTGTTGGATAAGAGTCGGAGGCTCAAGAGAAAGCTCTGGACTTAAGCTGCAGGTTTAGAGTCTTTTCTCAGGGTAAAGATGGGATTTACACCCTTGAGACGGAAAGAGAAGGGGGGAGTGGTGTAGTTGAATGAGACCCCAAAACTGAGCCTAACGGCTGAAAAGAGTAAGGTGTGGCCATTGAAGGGGTTGGGGAGAAAAAATGAGGGAAGGAAGGCGGAGGTGACTGGGGAATTATTCGAGGCTGTGGTTCATCCCAGTAGAATCAGAATAGAGTCTTGGTCATCATTCATGGTGGCCAAAGGGCCTGCCTCTAGCTGTGTACGATCCCGATGGTCTAATGAGATGCTTCTGTCCATGTTCACTGCTACCCCGCACTCTCACAAGGGTCTGGTCATTCATTCAACAAGGATGGGCTGAAAGTTTGCATGTGCGCCAGGCCCTGGTCTAGGCACTGTGCGAACAAGCCAGGTAAGACGTGTCCTTACAGAGCTTATATGCAAGGGGGTGGTGATGCAAAAAATAAACAACCCAAATAGATAAACAAGAATATTTCTTTCTTTCTTTCTTTCTCTTTTCTAGGGCTGCACCCATGGCATATGGAGGTTCCCAGGCTAGGGGTCTAATTGGAGCTGTAGCCACCAGCCTACGCCAGAGCCACGGCAACGCCAGATCCTTAACCCACTGAGCAAGGCCAGGGATCAAACCCGCAACCTCATGGTTCCTAGTTGGATTCTTCAACCACTGAGCCACGACGGGAACTCCAAGTACATTTCTAACTCAGAGTGAAAGAATAGAGAATGACCCACTTTGGTGATGGGGATCATGAAAATTCTCTTCCAGAAGGTGACATCTGAGCAGAGACCTGTGTGCTAAAAAGGTGATGACCATCAGATGGGGGGCAGGGAGGGACAAGGATCTGGCTGGAGGGAAGCTTCTGGTGCTGCAGGGGACGGTAGAAGACCAGTGTGTCGTCGATGGTGGTAATACAGGAGTCACTCACACAGGACCTTCTGGGCTATGGTTGGGAATTTGGTTTTATTCGAAATGTGATGACGTCCCATGCAGTGGGGTTAAGCAGAGGAGTCACGTGATAGAGTTAACATTCCACAGACCTCGCCGGGTTGATCAGATGGAAAATAGACTATAGGGGCGCAGAGCGGTGCTAGGGGGAAGAGTTTCGAGGATTTTCTTTCTTTATTTGTCTTTTTAGGGCTGCATTCGCAGCATAAGGCCATAGGGAGGTTTCCAGGCTAGGGCTTGAATTAGAGCTGTAGCCGCTGGCCTACACCACAACCACAGCAAGGCCAGATCCGAGCCGTGTCTGTGCCCTACATCACAGCTCACAGCAACGCTGGATCCTTAACCCACTGAGCGAGGCCAGGGATGGAAGCTGCTTCTGTCCTCATGGATACTAGCTGGGTTTGTTTCTGCTGAGCCACTGCGGGAACTTCAGGAGGGTTTTCTGGCCAGGACATAGGTGGTGACTTGGACAAGGATGGATCAGGATGCACCTTGGATTGGATGAGTGAATGGGGCAAGCAGTCAAATATATCAAGCTCCGCTTTGGGTCCAGGCCTATATAAGGCCAAGAAAGGTACCTCGGGGAGACATGGTCCTTGCCCTCAGCTTGCTTAGTGTTGAATTATGTGAAACTCAGACCACACACATAAAGGTGCCATGTAAACACAAAGCAACCAATAAATCAGTGCACAGGCGTGGCTAACTAACTAGGTGCAAAAAAGGGACTGGAAACAGCAACTGGCTACCCTGCAAAGGAGAGACTTGGGAGCCTGTTTTCCAGTGGGCATCAGGCAGAAGGGTCCTGAGCAGCGCTACCCGCCCCAGCCCAAGCCCACGGCCTGCAGTTCACTGGATTGTCTAAGAACCTGGCTCCAGGCTCCAGTTTCCCAACTCATTCCGAGTTCAGAGAAGCGGGTGACTCAGGGGAGGTCCCTCCCGGCACGCTACGTTCCCGGCCAGCCTTGAGTGACTCATTACCTCGCTCTCTCCCTCACCGCTGACCCCGGGCCAATCCCTTAATGAGTCTACACCCCACTCTTCTCATTTGGCCGGGACAATTGCCTGGTGGAATTTTTAGCTCCCCGGGGGCAGGGCTTATGTCAGCAACCGTCCAGGTTCCTCGAGAGAGGCTTCTCCTAGGGTCTGGAGGAGGGTTAAAACCCCTGTGTGGACCCCAAGGCCCCAGACTCTCTCCAGGCACCCCAGGGGGGTTTTAATGCCCGTGCTTTCTTCTAATTTCAGAACCTTTCAACAGCATTTTATACACAATTCAATTTCGCAAGTGCTGAGGTCCTGGAGGATTCTCCCTTGGACACCTCATGGTAGAAATTTGCTTGGGGAGGGGTGTGTGTGTGTGGGGGGGGGTAGAAGCAACCACAGCAGGCCCCCAAAGTTTGCAAAGCAGAGATCAAAGGCAATGGGAAGTGAAAGCGCAGAGGACTGAGAAACCTGCTCCAGGGGCAAGGGGACCCCGGCGCTAGGGGGGCGGGCCAGTGATGTGCTCGCCCGCGCAACCACAAGCGGGCAGCGAGTAATGGGGGAGAGAGCTCAGCTCCCCTGCAATGAGCTAACCCGCTGCAGCAGAGACTCAGGCGGCGCGCAAGGGCTACGGGGTCGCTCGCCTGGGTCCCCGGGCTGGCGTCTCAGCGCCGCCTACTTCCAATGTATCCTGTCGCAGACAGGCAACTCTTGAGCATCCCCCAACAAGCCTTGGGCGGGAGTGGCGCCCGCAGTCCTCCTCTCTCCCCATCGCCTGAGCTCGCCGCCCAGCTAAGACCCGGCAGGTGGACATGAGCGGACGCACCCTCCTCCCGGCCCCAGCCCCGCTCCGGGACCCTCTCCCAAGCCGGGGTGGCTTCCGCGTCCCAGCCAACGCCCTCAGCCTGCACCCCAAGTTACCTGCCCCGGGAAGTCCCAGTTCGCACGCAGTCCGGACTGTAAAAGGGTGGGTTCGGCAGAGCCCAAAGCCACATTCCTAGGGGAGGGGTCCCCACCTAGAGGGTTAAGGATCGCGTTACTGGTCCAGGGGAGGAGACAGCGGAAGGGAGAGTAAACAGCGGTAAAAGTTGCATTTAGCTTAGTATCCCCCTCCCCCTCCCCAACACGCTGCGATGCCGGTTGACTCGGGGACACAGTGTCCGCCCAGATCCCAGAGCCCGACAGCCCCGGAGCGGTTTGGCCGGGCAGAGGCACCTTTCCGTTCGCGGAGGCCGCAGTCAGAGCGCAGACTGAGCTGCAAGGGCTGCCGGGCTCCGGGGCCCGGAGGGCAACCCTAGGCTTCCCGGGGGCAGGAAGCAGAAGCCCGCCGCCGGGCACCGAGGATCTAGAGCAATAACAGACGCATAAATGCGCATAAATAAATCAATGAGCAGCTCTTTGCTGGCAGCAGCAGGGAAACCTCGGGCTGATTAAATGCAGACGTGGGGTGTCTGCCAGGACAGGAGGGCGGCGGGGCAAAAGGAACAGGCGTGGAGGCGAGGGGCGGGGGGAAGGGAGGCCAGGGGCAGAAGCAACCGGGAAGACCTAAAGCCACGTTTTTAAAAAAGGGGGTGAATTGTAAATGCAAACGGTCGGGAGCGGGGAGGGGGGGCGGGCTGCGGGCGTCGGGGCTGGCCCGCCACCCGGGGCAACTTTCCGGGCGGGAGGTGAGGCTGGAGGGGCGGCGCCGGCGGCGGGAGGCGGGAGTCGGGGGCCGAGGGGGGGAGTCACTTTAAAGGCTCTTTCTTACCCATAATGCTTTGTGGGGACGTTGACAAGTGGATCCAAGATGGCGTAGAAAGTAATGACAGGTAAGTCCTGACTTCCCCCTTCTCTGCCGCTGGGACCGCTCCGCGAGCTGCCGGAGCCCTCCGGGGAGGGGACTGGACACCCCTACGGTCCCCGGGCTCCCGGGAGGGGCGGCCTCGGGGCGGGCCGGGGGCCCAGGCGGCCCGCGGCGGGGCCTGGGAAGCGGGGCTCTTCGAGGCGAGGCCCGGACGCTGGGGCTGTTTACAGCTTCTTCCCCTCCTCGGTCCCCTTCCCCTCCGCTGGGGGCCGCGGCGCCCTCGACCCAGGCGGTGAAGGGGACCTCGCAGACCCGGGCCGCGAGCCTGCGGGAGGTTCGTCCAGCCCCAGGCACTTCGGGAGGGGGAGTCGAGCCTCCTTGCACGCTCCCCTCCTCCGGGTCGCGGCTGGGGGTGGGGAGCGTGCGGGCCTCCCACGCCCCGCTCGATTGCCCCCTCGGGGTTCGGACTTCTACTCGAGGTGGGGGCGGGGGCCGGAGGGTGGGCGTCGGCAAAAGTGGGTCAGGGGTGCGCCCCCTCCCCCGCGGAGGGCTCTTACCCCAGCTTCACTTTCTTCACCCCTTTCTCCGCCCCCTCCTCGGAAATTCCCATTGGCCCATAAACACATCAACAAAAATAAAAACAGACTATCCTTTCCTGGAGATTCCTTGAAGACTCCCCTTTTCCAGAGCTAAGGGCCTGCATTTTTATCTAGGGAACTTTGATTCTTCTCCCCCCAAATTATTGGAGTCTCCTGCACCCTCCCCTGTTGAGAATCCTCCAGCTAGGACTGGAAATCAGCATTTTAGGATTCTTCTTGGGTTGAGATCCTCAGGTTTTGTTTGAAACTCAAAATCGTTATCCTTCTCCCTTAGCACTTAGCCTTTTCAGGCAAATCATTAATATAATATGTATAAATCCAGAAACAGTGGATTCCTAGAGCTGGGGGCGGGGAGGGAGTGGGGGATGAATAAGTTGTCCTGGCTAGTTTGTTCTTAATTTTACCCTCTCTTAAACTTATGTTAATGAATTTCTTCATTTCTTCTTTTGTTTTTTTGAAAGTCAAGTCAGTCAGTGCTGTTTAAGAGATGACTAGAGATGACTTTTTATGTTTCTAGATTTGAAGAGCATTTTATAATCTATTTTATCACACAGAGAGGAAATGTTTTTATTTTAAAGTAAAACAAACAGACTCACAAAGCTGCATACTGTACCGTTTTGGTAACTTTTTCCATTTGAAATTTAGGTGCTCTTTCACTTCAAGCTGATAAAATATTTGCTACCTAGCATGTCTGTTACTGGTGTTGTATAGACACATTTTACTTTTTCTATTTGCCTCAGGAATTGGATGAAGTAATTGATCACTAAAGAACTACAGTGCTGGTGAGATGTGTAAGGTGAGACTGCGGTTAAAAATGATTTACCTTTTTTCCTTCTTTATTTTAATCAAGTCCTAAGGGTGAGACCAAGACTCCGTAATGTGATGGGGCGATCTTTAGTTCCAAATCACTGACTCAGTCAAAGGGTGTAGAGGCAGGAGTAGGTTTAGGAAGGCAAATTGTGTCAAGTATATCAAACTTCAGTGACTTCAACATTCTCAACCATAGTGGGGCTTATCCAGAGTCAGATGTTATTCGCAGCCACCCTTGATCTGTATCTTCACCAGGGGTAATTGTAGTTTGCCTATTTAAATTTCCTTTTGTAACTTTAATTGAATGTCTTAATTTTATCTTTGTTTTGGTGTCCATCGCTTACTCTGCATTGAGTGTTAGTGATTGTGTATGTGGATGTTGTCTGTCCGCAGTTTATAGAACTCCTGTAAAGTACACCCTTTCCACTGGAAAGAATTACCTTATGCACATCTTGCTTCTGTTTTCTGTAAAATGGAATAGTACTTGTCTCTCTCATAATTATTTTGAAATAAAAATGGTAGTGTTGTGTTTTGGTTAGCCAATTAGGGATAAGACTGGTTTGTCATTATTTTCTGGTCACGTGTAGTGTGTGACTTCAAAGTGTTGCTTTATTTAATCTTACTTATAAGGCTTTGAATTTATAGGATGTTATTGTATAGTGTCAGTGCACAGTTAGTGTTCCCTACTGGGGAGAAGGAGAGAGCTTTGCTAATTTTACATTTTTCACAAACAATTTTCTCAACTTTGAAAATATTTTACTATGGTTTATTGAGAGAATGTAAGTCTTTTTTTTTTTTTTTATTTAACACATCTGGGCAGCCTTCGTGTTTTGAAATCCACTTACAAACTTTTCATTTCTATCACACATTTGTTTTATTTTTTCCAGATTGAGGCATACAATTGATATTTTTGCCTTAAAAAAAAAAGAAACTTGGGAGAGGAAAGGGGACACAAACCAAGATCCTTTTGTAAGTGCACACACCACGTTTGCCTGTGTTTGAAACTCAGCGGTGCTTGCGTGTATCACATATTTTAATTTTTTTCTTGTCAGAAGAACAAATATGGATTTTTAAAATTTACTTAGTTATTTGAACTCTCCAGTGCTTTATTATTTATTATTATTATTTGTTGCCCCATGGCATATGGGCATATGGAAGTTCCTGGGCCAGGGATCAGGTCTGAGCCCCGACTGCAACCTGCCAGGCAGCTGCGGCAACACCAGATCCTTAATGGACTGTGAGGGGCGGGGATTGAACCCACTTGCCAGTGCTCCAGAGACACCGCAGACCCCATTGTGCCACAGTGGGAACTACTAAAATTTATTTTCAGCTTACAGGTGATGGAGGCGTATTCATGACTTAGACCTTCCAATCTGTACCTTTTATCTTTTTTTTTTTTTTTTTTTAGTGTATATATTACTTTGTAGGAAGAACTAGTGATCTACTTTTTGGCCTATGGAGCTGTTTCTTTATAGTCTAAAAGGGAATATTTAGAAATAGGTGATCTTGTGTGGCTAGTGTTGTTTGGCCTGAATTGTGTCAAGACGTTTTCCATAATTTTCGCACGTGTAGACCAAGTGAGTGTTAGTATTCACTTCAAAGTGAAGTTGGTGGTTGGCCACCAAACAGGTTGTTACACAAAGCATTCTAAAATGGGAAATACCATAGTATGGAAGGTTGTGGTGAAGTAGGAGTCTGTGTCTTTGAGCTGAATAAAGACATAGCTTTTTTAGTCTGTCCTTTTGGCTGGGAAGCTGGGACACTATTTTTAGGTAAGGCTGTAGTTTTTGGGAGTCAGTAAGTACCTCTCTATCAGCTGGTACACTAGATTTTTGCAATTGTTAGTAAGAAGTTTCATTTCTAATACCATAAATACTCAATCCACATTGTTTTAAAGTCTGTATGCATTTATGGACAGTACAGTGTTTAACCGGAGAGGGGAGTGATGCCAAAATCACAGGAGAAATCATTCCTCCTTGCAAAGGGCTTTGTGTAGTTTAAAAATATACAGCATATTCATGGAAGGCTAAGAATATTGCAGAGGGACCTACAAATAAGTAGATCTGATCTTACACATGCATTTTTATTCTCTGTTTAAGAACTAGGTATGGTATTGCTACTAAATGCGAATTAGTTTATAATTGTTTGTCAGACTATATTAAAGACCTCAAATACAGGCTCAGCACAGGAAATAAGATCCCTTGCCTGTTGTTTTAAATGCATACAAGATTGTGGGGCAAGTTTATCAACTTGTTGGTGAACAAGAGGGAGGGAGGAGCGACTTCTGGGATTATAAACAAATTGTTATGGTTGTTTATCTTCATAAACTTAGATAACTGTACGTGCAAATATAAGTTGGTTTCTAAGTAATATCTGGAGGTGTTTTCTAGGAGAGAACTATGATATGTGTGGAGAGGGTGGCCATATCAGCTTATAGGTCATTATTTAAATAATGTAGCATTGGCTAGAAGCAACATACAACTTTGTGGTCTGTCACTGCAAGGGTGGCTGGAATAATATTTGGAATAATTCTGAATTCAATAGAATTAATATTCCTCTTTCAAAAATTATATTGTATAAATCAACTATACATCATTAAAAATAAATTCAAAAAAGAAAAATAATATTGTAGGTGTAACATGAAGACTTTTACTTTTTATATATATATGTATTTATAAGTGTGCATATATATGTATGTATATTTTAAGCTATCAATTGTTTAAAGCAAATTAAGAATTTTTCAACATACTACCAAGTAGTCATACCAGCTTGTTTACTTGTGTAAATTGTACTTGGTCACTTTCTCCAAGAGCAGGAAGTTGTCTGGTAAAGCTAGAGTTTGTGTAGTCAGCTTGCTTTCAGCTCCAAAAAACCCTGATGCATCATTAGGTTTTTCAAAGAATGCATGGCATATTTTTTGACTGAACCATTCTGAAGTGTAAATGTTTGTGATTTTTGTTATTTCTGTGCCACATTTTAGGTGTTCTCGGCACATCTGAATTTGCCTTTTTACTTTCTTCTGAGGATATTCTCCTTGTGGTGAAAGTATTTCTGTGAGGCAAGCTTCTTGTCAGTAGGCAATATATGTACCTAATATAGTTTAAAAAATTATTTATTTTTGTGTAAAATGAATGCATTCCATGGTAAACAAATTTGAGCAGCCCTTAAGTATGTAAAGTAAAATAGATTTAAAAAAGCCTCTGTTCTCCTTCTTCCAGCCTTAGTCCTGCTTCCCGTAGAAAACAGCTGGTGTCACTTGGCTTCTGGAAGACCTCTTTTTCACACTGGTAGTAGTGAAAGCAGAAGGGAAGAAGGCATGGCCACTGAACCAGTTTAGTATTAGGCTGGGACTTTTTTGCCCTTATTTCCTGTGGTGTTAAGTAATATTGATAATCTTAAACTTCCATCAGTTTAAGGTAACTGTAATTGAATTGTTAGTGAAATACTCAAATAGTTCATTGCATTGTCAGGTTGGTAAAGTTTTGATTTGTTGATCTTTCAAGGAAATAAATATTTGGGAATTGAATTCATATAACCTTCGAGCTGGGAGCAGTGTTGGTAATTCCACAATTACCATCTGTGGAATTTTATGATGAGCTGCACAGTGTATTTCCTATAGTCTTTTTATTAACTCATTATCTCTCCCTTCGTTCTCAGAACACCTCCAAGGTGGTTGTTATTTCTGCTGTGCAGAGGAAATTTAGGCTAAACTGGAGTAACTAACACAATGTCACAGGACTAGTAAGGAGTGATGCTGGTGGTGTGTCTTGGGAAGGGCATGTTCATTCCATTGTACTGTGCGCTGCTGCCTCTGTCTAGTTTGTCTCTTATTTTCCAGATGAGGAAATTGAGGCCTGGAGAAGTCGTGACTTACTTGCCCAAGGTCACACCGCTAAGTAGTAGCAACATGAAACCAAACTTTTATCTCCGGACCCTTATCTCAGGACTCTTGGTCCTGGCTGGTTATGCTACATTTTATTGAAATGCTATGGACCAAAAGACCATATGCTGTGAATACTGGACACAGATGCTTCAGAACTGATATATCAGCAATGGTATTTTCGACTGTGCATTAAAAAGTTCCTTCTCTCTCTTTCAGAAATTATAAAGAGCTCTGATGGGCTATTTGGGTGATACCCAGTGCAGTGAACTGCAGGTGAGTAAGGCTTGGAAGAGACTTATTTAGCAAACGAGAACTTGGTAATGCCTGAGGAAGAGACAGAAGGGGCTTCATCTAGAGGAGGGCGTCAAGTCAGAAGGGATGAGGTGGGACGAGGCGGAGTGATGTAGGGCACTAATGAAACAGTGGTGACCTAGAGATGGGGGGCCTGACTGAATTGGCTACTTCTGGAACAGAGTGGATGATGGTGAACCTACTCCCAAGAGACTACCTGGCGCTTTGTCAGTTGGATTGAGGAAAAGTGAGGGTAGGCTCATCTTCCACTTCTGTCTTAAATGAGTAACTGCACAGGGGTTCACCCTATCAGCATATGATGGGAGCTTGAGCGGCGCTTCAGTTTTTGTGTCAGCATTCTAGAGTGGCAATCACCCAGTGCTCTGATGAACTTGGTTAAGCATTAAGTTGTTTGTTTTTCCTGTTACCTGCTCTGTGTCTTGTCATGAATGACTGTGTGCATCTGCATTTTTGAGGATCTAGATACTGAGAGCACATCAATGGAAACAAAAAGTTAAACTCCTTTCCTAACGGTTGTGTTCCCTCCAAACAATTATTGTATTAGTCCTTTAGATTATTTATTTCTTGCTGAAATGCCCTAAGAAAGACAATTTTGTCTTGAGTATTTATTATTTCACTGT
The DNA here is from genome assembly GCF_016906955.1 of Phacochoerus africanus. Lineage (NCBI taxonomy): Eukaryota > Metazoa > Chordata > Mammalia > Artiodactyla > Suidae > Phacochoerus > Phacochoerus africanus. The sequence goes on along the minus strand of NC_062557.1, from coordinate 13,614,500 downwards.
AATTAGTCATCTTGGTTCATTAGAGTATCTTGGGCATTCATTATTAAACTTGGAAAATGGCAATACTATAGAAAAACAATTAGAAAGACTGTTTTAATATTGTCCTGTGGGTCATCAGTGCTTAAATTAGTTTTTGATATATTTTCAGTTCTAGTCCCAGAGACTTTAATGTGACAGCACTGTATACTTTTAGAATTTGTAATTGAACTTAGGCTTGGCCAAGTAGTAGTGTTGATTGCTAAAGTAAAACATAGTTGTGGGTGTTCTTTGTTTCTTGAGTTTATGCTAGTTTTGCACAATTCATCCTCACAGTTTTATGGGCTTTTAGAAGGCCAGCTGAGCTAGTTTGATGGTCCTTGGAAATCTGGGGTCTGGGTTTGTTGTAGGTCACTGTAATAAGGAGTGCATGAGATGGAGTTTCTGCTGTGGTGCAGTGGGTTAAGAATCTGACTACAGTGGCTTGGGTTGCTGTAGAGATGTGGGTTCTATCCCTGGCCCCCCCCAAGTGGGTTAAAGGATCCAGCATTGCTGTAGCTGATGCATAGTTGGCAGCTGAAGCTTGGATTCAATTCTTGGCCTAGCCCAGGAATTTCTATATGCTGTGGATGTGGCCACTAAAAAAAATAAATAAATAAAAGGAGTGTATGAGAGTTCTCAGTTGAAGACAAAAGTGAGCAGTAGAAGGCAGGGGTGGACCACTTCTTGAGATTATATCAAGCTTGTATCCTGAAACCCTTCATTTTGTCAGTATGGCAGAACTTTTTCTCCAAATGTATGAACTAATTTAAGAAATAATATTAATTAAATCATTAATTTGGTCTACTACTCTAAAACAGTTTATTTTCTTTTTGGCATTCCATTAAAAATATATATATGTGGGAGTTCCTGTCATGGCTCAGTGGAAACAAATCTGACTAGTATCCATGAGGACTCAGGTTTGATCCCTGCCCTTGCTCAGTGGGTTGAGGATCTAGTCTTGCTGTGGCTGTAGTGTAGGCCGGCAGCTGCAGCTCAGATTCAACCCCTAGCCTGGGAACCTCCATGTGCCGCAAGTGTGGCCCTAAAAAGACAAAAACAAAATATGCATATATATGTATATATATATATATTTATTTATTGTACTCATTTTAAATTATGAGGCACATAATTTGAAATTTTTCTCATGTGTTAGATTATGAAACATTTCCATGTTAGGTTTCACATTTTTTAAAAAAAGTTTATTATTATTATTATTATTGTTATTATTTTCTTTTTTGGCTGCCTTGGGGCATGTGGAGTTCCTGGGCTGGGGATCCTGATTAGATCCAAGCCACAGTTGTAACCTAACACCTAAGCTGTGGCAACGCCAGATCCTTAACCCACTGTGCTAGACTGGGGATTGAACCTGTTATAGCACTTCAGAGATGCTGCTGATCCTATTGTGCCGCTGGGAACTTCAGGTGTCACAATTTTAATTTACATGATTATACTTTGAAAGGCTGCAAAATATTTCATTAAGTCATATTCTCATAATTTTCTAAAAATTTTATTTATTTTTTATTTTTATTTTTTTTCCACTGTACAGCATGGGGACCAAGTTACACATACATACATACCTAATTTTTCCTCCCATTGTTGTGTTGCGATGTAAGTATCTAGACATAGTTCTCAGTGCTACACAGCAGGATCTCATGGTAAATCCATTCAAAAATATGGAACGCTTCACGAATTTGCGTGTCATCCTTGTGCAGGGGCCATGCTAATCTTCTCTGTATAGTTCCAATTTTTAGTATATGTGCTGCCGAAGCAACCACTGTTCTCATAGTTTACTTAAACCTTTTTGTGTTAGACATTTATGTTGGTGGCCGATTTTCAGTTAATACTTTAAATTATTGTAGATGTTGTTATATCTTTTTCCGGCTTTTTTTTTTTTAATTCCCTAGGATAAATTTCTGAGTGTATTCTTGTGTTAAAATGGTATGAATGTTTTTATGGTTTTTGATATATATATTGCCACATGTTTTTCAAGAATCTTTTATCAGTTTATACAACTGACAGATACACAGATGTACCTATTTCATCATCATTGGATAGAAATACATTTTCTCCTTAAAAGTTTTTGCTTATTGGAGTTCCTGTTGTAGCTCAGTGGTGATGAAGCTGACAATGGATACCTTGCACAGTGGGTTAAGGATCCGGCCTTGCTGTGAGCTGTGGTGTAGGTCGCAACGTGGCTCGGATCTGGTGTGGCTGTGGCTGTGGTGTAGGCCGGCAGGTGCAGCTGTAGTTTGAACCCTAGCCAGGGGAACTTCCATATGCCATGGGTATGCCCCCCACCCCCCAAAAAAGTTTTTGCTTATTTAATAGAATTTCTTTGTTTTGTAATGTTGAATATTTCTCTTTGAGTCTCTTCATAGTGAACTGCTTGTTCATATCCTTGCTAATTTTTTTTTTTTTTTTTTGTCTTTTTAGGGTCGTACCCATGGCATATGGAAGTCCCCAGTCTAGGGGTTGAATGAGAGCTGTAGCTGCCGCCATGGCAGATCTGAGCCTTGTCCGTGACCTGTACCACAGCTCATGGCAACACTGGATCCTTCACCCACTGAATGAGGCCAGGGATTGAATCCGCTTCCTCATGGATACTAGTCGGGTTTGTTACTGCTGAGCCACGATGGGAACTCCTTTGCTATTTTATGTAAACTGATTGATGTGTGCTTTGGATGGTAAGGCAAGTATAATCAGCTAATAAAGAGATGATTATTAAAAAGGTGATCAGAACATGTTCAGTAAGAATGTTCAAGGAGAGTCTAGTCCTTGAATAGTGGTTGGGAATAGTGGTTGAAGAGGAACAGGTGGATTATTCCAAGATTTAGTTCAGCAGATATTTATTAGGCATCTGCTGTGTGCCATGTTGCATCCTCTGAGCACCTCTCAAGTTAGCATGTCATATATTTGCTTGAAGGAGGAGGCTGCTTGAGGCCACTTGAGGCTGCTTGAGGCTTGACCATCTGGGGACTCTGGCTGCTGAGGTCCCTTTGTAGCTGCTTGGAGGGCTGAGGGGGTCACTGTCCAGAACATTTTTAACTCACACATGGCACATCACTGTGCCACGGCAGCTCTTTGAGAAGCACTGTTCTGAGGATACAAAGATGAATGAAACATTTCCTGTGATAAGGAACGAACATCTAGTAGAGAGAATAGGGGCACCAAAAAAAGAAAGGACTGGTAGGAATTTGAAGGCTGCTGTAAAAGGGGTTCAGATAAAGTGCTTTGGGGTTCAGTTGGGGGAGTGATTCTGCCCCCTGGGGCTGTGAGGGAACACTTCAACTGAAGAGGTGGCATTTAAATTGCCCCTCTGTGAAAATGAGCAATGAAGAGAAGAGGGCTTCTGAAGGGAAGGATAGCTTGAGCAAAGACTGGGGGGTGATGATGGAAGTGAGGCGGATGTCAGGAAACTGAGTACCCCAATTACCTGGACCCTGCGTGACATAAAGGGACATAGTGAGAGGTGAGCCTGTTGAGAAGTCAGGACTGGGTTTTGGAGGGTCTGCATGTCAGATAAAGAGTAAATATGATGGGTTGGCAGGGAGGAGAAACTAGAGACAAGGGTTTTAGTTGGGTTTATAGTAATAGTCCAAGAGAGGGATGGTGAGGGCCTGAACTGAATTGGTGGCCTTGGGAATGGGAAGGAGGGATGGATTCAAGAGTATTTTGGAGGTTGAACAGAGAGATGTGGCGACTAATTAGGTAGGAGGGGAAGGGAACAGTCAGTTCTACGCCTCAAGTCAGAGATGATGCTGAGGTTTTTATGGCTGGACGGCTGGCAGAATGGAACAGCAGGAATCTTGGAGTTAGGAGGAAGAACAGGTCTTGGGGGTTTAGACAAGAGAAGAGACAAGGTTGGTTTTCTATGTTCATGGAGTTTCAGGAACTTAATAGAAAGCTGAAATCAGAAATTTAATCCTAGAAGGAAAAGATGAGGCAGTTCAGAGCCCAGAGAAGTTAGAGGAATCAGTGAGGTCTCAAAATTAGATAAAGCGGAGTGAAGACTGAGGCTGCCTGAGTCCCAGTCCAGCACCATCTTCACTGCCTGCAACTGACAAGTTCTCTGCTGTGGTGTTTTCCTCACATGCGGGTGTGCTCCGTAGAAAATTGGAAGTGGTAGGGTTTATGTTGAGAGTGAAGAGTTTATTTTTGATGACTTTTTTATTATGGAGAATTTCAGGTATACAGAAGTGGAAAGAGTATAATCAATCCCGCTGTTCCCCTTGTTCAACAGTTTTTAATGTTGTTTCTTCTCTTTCTTGCCTCTCCATCAGTTATATTGAATCAAATGGGATAAAGTGTTTTGGTGGCCTTAAATTTTGTGTACTTACAGGCAGAGAAGGTTGAACAGTTTTGTACGTATGTCCTGAGCTTTCTGGGTGGGGGTCTAGAGTGAACAGAACTATGATTAATTTACAGAATTCCTTGGGCAAATCACTTAAATCTTCTGAGTCTTAGTTTGTCTGTGACATGGAGGTAGTATCAGCTTCACAGAATTATTTGAGATAAGGTATATAAAAACCCTCTATGAACTTTGAGGCTAAAGTGTTATGCAGCTTTTAGTTGTTGGTGATAACAAAAAGGTAGTGCTATTCCTTTGGGCTTCTGCGTTGCTGGCGTGAGGTTTATATTATTCAATACATTTTTACTATTCAACAAATACTTATGTCAGACACCTGGGGCTTTCGTAGTGAGCAAAACAGAGAGAATCCCAGCTCTCCTGGAGCTCATGTTCTAGATCTGGAGGATAATAGGAAGCTAATACTTGAGTAGTGATTAGTGTGAGCCGGACACTGTTCTAAGTGCTTTCATATTTTACCCTATTTAATTCTTGCAACAGTCCTTTGAGGTGTCGTTTTTTTTTGTTTTTTTTTGTCTTTTGTCTTTTGTCTTTTGTTGTTGTTGCTATTTCTTGGGCCGCTCCCGCAGCATATGGAGGTTCCCAGGCTAGGGGTTGAATCGGAGCTGTAGCCACCGGCCTACGCCAGAGCCACAGCAACTCGGGATCCGAGCCGCGTCTGCAACCTACACTACAGCTCACGGCAACACTGGATCGTTAACCCACTGAGCAAGGGCAGGGACCAACCCCACAACCTCATTGTTCCTAGTCAGATTCGTTAACCAGTGCGCCACGACGGGAACTCCCTGAGGTGTCGGTTTTTATTCCCATTGTACAGATTTGGAAATCAAAGCAAATTTTTAGGCAGATTGCCTCAGGTCACAGTGCCAGGATTCAAATTCAGGCAGATCTGGCTTTAAGCCTATTCTCTTAACCTCTGTGTCATACAACTCTTTAGCTCATTCATGGCATACTAATGTTTGATACAAATAAAAATGGTAATCCTAGACCGAAATTGTTCCTAAATAAGTAAGGTTCTTTTCTTGTGGGAAAACAAAAAAAAAAGACCAAAACAAATGGGGAAAAAAAGGCAGTACATAGTTCTTTGCAAATCAAAGTATATTAGTATTCTCACATAGAAAAATATATTTCTTCCTAACTTTTCATAGGTTTCGCCAACTCTCTTTCTCCCTTTCCTTTCCCTTCTTTTCCTTTCCTTTCTTTCTTTCTTTTTTTTTTTTTTTTTTTGCTGCACCTGTGGCCAGGGATCGAACCTGAGCCACAACTGTGCCACAGCTGCGACCTTTGCCACAGCTGCAGCAATACCAGATCCTTAACCCACTTTGCTGGGCCAGGGATTGAACCCGAGCTGCCTGAGAGACAACACTGGATCTTAACCTGCTGTGCCACAGCCGGAACTCCTCTTAGTTTGTTTAGCTGAAAATGGTCACCTAAGTGGAAGGAAGTTATTTTTCTGCTGGTACTTGCGAAGAATCTCTTCTTGAATGAATCCACTTCGTGTTTATAATTCTCTTTTTCCTTTCTCCTCCACTCTGTCTTTCCTTATCTTGGGGAAACTTCCTCCTTGATTCCCCCTCTCCTCTGTTCCTTTTCCTCGCAGCTCTGCTAGCTCTTTCCAGTCCCATCAGCTACCCATGTTCTGCTGAAGGGTTCCCTTCCTTCCACTTTTGCCTTCTTGTCCGTAGCCTGCCTGTCAGCTACCCTGGACCTTAAGTTTCGGCTTTTCTAGGTTTATTCAGTGGGACTAATAACAGGACCAGTTTTCCGTCTCTGGCCTTGGCTCTGCTCTGCCAGCTCTCAGTCCTCGTCCATGGGTAGGGATGTTTGGGAAATGGGCAGTGAGCATTCCTTATGTTTGCATCAGGATTAGGACATGGGCCTTGCTGCTTTGAAGGAGGGTAGGAGGGTGTTAGGGCTTGTATACTTGCGTGTTTTTATTTGCATTTCATTTCATTTTTTGTCTCTTTAGGGCTGCGCCCACGGCACATGGAGATTCCTAGGCTAGGGATTGAATTGGAGCTGTAGCCGCTGGCCTACATCACGGCTACAGCAACGCCAGATTCAAGCCTCATCTGTGACATGCACCACAGCTCACAGCAACGCTGGATCCTTAACCCATTGAGCAAGGCCAGACATTGAACCTGTGTCCTCATGGATGCTAGTCAGATTCATTTCAGCTGAGCCACGATGGGAACTCTTTTTTTTTTATTTTGGTAAAATATACATAAAATTTACTATTTTAACCATTTTAGCATAAATTTATTCGCAGTAAGTATATTCAGACCGTTGTACAACCATCACCACCACTCGTCTCCAGAACTTTTTCACCTTCCCAAAGTGAAATTCTGTACCCATTTAACACTGATTTTCCATTCCCTCCTCCCTCAAGCCCCTGACGAACATCATTCTATTTTCTGTTTCTGTGCATTAGAAAGGGATCCATTCTTACCGTAAGTTCCTCATCTAAGTGCACTCACATAGTAGTTGTCTTTTTTGTGACTGACTTACTTCACTTGGCGTGTCTTCAGGGTTCATCCATGTTGTAGCATGTGGCCGCTTTTCTTTCCTTTTTAAGGCTAAATAATATGCCATTGCATGTAAATACCACACTTAAAAAAATCCATTCATGTTTTAATAGACATGGGTTGCTTCCACCTTTCAGCTCTTGTGAATAATGCTGCTATGAATGTGGGTGTATACATATCTGTTTGAGTCCTTGCTTTCAGTTCTTTTGGGAAATACCCAGAAGTGAAATTGTTGGATCATATGGTAATGCTATGTTTAATTTTCTGCAGAATTCCCTTATTATTTTCCACATTAGTAGCACCACTTTAGGCCCACCAGCAATGCACAAGGGTTTCGGTTTATCCACATTCTTGCCAACACTTATTTTCTGTTTTTTTTTTATTATTATTTTTTTTAATAGCTATCCTAATAGATGTGAAATGATAATGTATACTTGTTTTAAAAGTGTTTTATGTGGGATAATAGAATTTTAGGACCAGAATGGTATTAAGGGTTTTTAACTCAGTTAGCAGTAGATAGCAAAGAATGTTCTATGCTGTAACATTTCCACTTCTTTCTCAGCTGGAGAAAGGCATTTTGGGCAGCTGTATCTCTACTGGATCTTAGGCTCAAGATGAACTATGTCTGACCCAGGGTGTACGGAATGCAGCGTCGTAAGAGATCTGCTCTTCTCTTCTGCTGGGGACTCTATTTCTTGTACTTCTTTACAATTTCCAACTGTGTCTTCCTTGGTTATTGAATCTTCTCTCCAGCTTCTTTAAGGGATAGGGTAATTGTATTCAAATAAACATATTTATTTAAAAAAATGAAATAAGTTAGAAATTAATGATCCCAAGATCGTTATAAACTCCCCAGAGGATTAAAAAGACTATATTCAAGGAATTCCCATTGTGGCACAGTGGAAACGAATCTGACTAGGAACCATGAGGTTGTGGGTTTGATCCCTGGCCTGGCTCAGTGGGTTAAGGATCTGGTGTTGCCATGAGCTGTGGTGTAGGCCGGCAGCTGCAGCTCTGATTCGACCCCTAGCCTGGGAACCTCCATATGCTGCAGGTGTGGCCCTAAAAAAAAAAAAAAAAAGCGTAAATTACAACTTCTGTATTCGTTTGGGTTTTGAATCACTTTTTTAAGTTAAAGAAAACTATTAAATTTATACTGTGAAACCTTTAGGCTTACAGCAAAGTTGTAAGTGTTATATAGGTAGAATTTATTTTTTTTTCTGAGCCAGTAAGTTGCAGACATCTTAGCTGGCATTTCATTCATACTTCTGCATGGGTCTCCTAAGGATGAGGACATTTTTCTTCGTAAATGTAATACCATTATCACACCTAAGAAAATAGTTCAGTACTGCTAACGGATGGTTATACTATCAGATATCAAGTTCATATATAATTTTTCCTATTTGTCCCCCAAATGTATTTTATTTTTTTAGGTTATTATGTCTCTTTAGTTTCTTAACCTAGAATAGTTACCTCTTCCTCTTTTTGTTTTTTATGACGCTGAAGCATGTTGCGTGTTGAAAAATTAGAAAATGCAGACGAATTTAAAAAATCTGTAATCTACCACTCAGAGATACCTAGTTTTAATTTTGGAATAATTTTAGATTTACAGAAAGTTGTAAATGTAGGTCAGAGTTCTTATATACTCTTCACCTGCCATTGTTCACATTTTACATTTTTATGGTACATTTGTCAAGTCTAAGAAACCATTGTTCACATTTTACATTTTTATGGTACATTTGTCAAGTCTAAGAAACCATCATTGGAACATTAGTATTAATTAATTTGCATGTTTTATTTGGATTTCCCACAATGCCCTTTTTCTGCTCAAAGATCTATCCAGGATCCATGTTAAATGTGGTTGTCATGTCTTACGGGCTATGACTATTTTTCAGACTTTCCTTTTTTAAATGACAATTTTTGAAAAGTCCTGGTTCAGGTATTTCATAGAATGTCCCTCGGTTGGGGTTTGTCTGATGTTCTCCTCATAATTAGACTGGAATTAGGGTTTGGGGGAAGGAGTTAGTCACTCTTAATATTTTGTTTAATCTCTTTCTTGGCTTTTTATGTAAAATTTTCAATACATACAGATATTTTAAAAAACGGGATTAAAGACTATTATTTTCTAATCTGCTTGGTTTTACTTAAAAAGGGAGCTTGCATTGGAGATATTTTGTAACCTGTTTTTGTTACTTTACATCTTTCTGATAACCCTTATTCTTAACAGTTTCTGTAGGACACTGTTCTGAGTTTCAAAGGTCTGACTTGAAAATGTAGTTTGAGAACATAGACTGCCAGTAAATTGAAGATAGTCTTTAAGAGGATGGATGATGGTGGTACCTTTTGTTTTAATTATACAGTTGACTCTTTTATATTGATTTATGGTTGTTGTTGGTTTTTTTTTTTTTTTGTCTTTTGTGTTTTTAGGGCCACACCTGTGGCATATGGAGGTTCCCAGGTTATCGGTCTAATCGGAGCTGTTGCTGCTGGCCTGCACCACAGCTACAGCAATGCCAGATCCTAGCTGCATCCGTGACCTGCACCACAGCTCACGGCAATGCCAGATCCTTAACCCACTGAATGAGGCTGGGGATCAAATCCAAAATCTCATGGTTCCTAGTTGGATTCGTTTCCGCTTCGCCAGGATGGGAACTCCATGATTTATGTTTTATTTATAAAGCTCAAATGATTTGGATTATGTTATGTTTACAAGGCTACACGGAAAATCTGAAAGGGAAAAGTGAAGAAATACAAATGATAGAAGGAGTTCCTGCTGTGGTGTAGTGGGTTAAGGATTTGGCGTTGCACAGCTATAGTGTAGGTTACAGCTGCAACTTGGATTCAGTCCCTGGCCTGGGAACTTCCCTATGCCATGGGTGTAGCCTCCTCCACCAAAAGAAACAAATTATAGAAAATGTTTATAATAATAAAATTTTCTTGGCAAGCAACAATCTTTTCTCGAAGTCAGGCTTTTAGTATAATTTGCTTGCTTATACATATGGGTTTTTTTTTTTTGTTTGTTTTTTCATGTCTTTATTGATGGGTAAGCATATTAAGTGATTTGGGAGAAGGCTCAAAGTCTTTAAGAATTTGGAATTACTCATCCAGAATTACTGACAATTCTCAAAAATGGGTCAGGAAAAATCAAAGTAATAGATGAAGAAAAATGTCAATTTTAGCTTGATATAACTTTTCCTAAATTTAGCTTTTTTTAAAAAAAAATTCAAGTTGCTAAAACAGATGGTAGAAGGCCCATCAGGATATCTTATGTATTTTAAACATTTTACTTTGCTATATTGAATTCCATTCATTCTGGAATTGAGGAGAATTTACCTCTATATGAAAGAGATTATTCAAAATAGAATATGATTGATGATCTTAGTTTTCAGTTTTCTTCTCAATAGGCTTAGTCTCTTTTCTATGCTTCTTGCATACTCAGTAATTTTATAAGTTTTAGAGAAAAATGCAATTCTGGCTGAATATTAAGCACAGTACAATAAATAAAGCTTTTTCACTTTGCAGAATATTTTGCCTGTGTATCCCATAGATCCTTCACAGATTCCAGTTTTGGTTAAAAGCAATTACATTTAAAGAGAATATAACATCCTTCTCTATGACATTGGCATTCAAATGAGAAATGGATTTGGCTCCGGACAGTTCTTGGAATGCTTGGTATTTAGGTTATTTTAGGTCAACTCTTTTGGAAATTCAATTAAAGTATTTATTGAATGGTTTTAGTGAATGGAATGGTTGCCATGGGGATATAGTTTAGTTGATGTAAAACATGACTTCTTTTTATAAGGTAGTTGCGTTGGGTGGATAAGGCATCTCCCATGACTTATTTAATCCAAGATAATGGATGAGTAAGAGGCAAATCATTCTATAGAAAGTAATTCTGGTTTGGGGAGGAGCATTCTTAGGGAAATAGGCCTTGGAGGGATCATTTACAGCTGGATGGGATTTAGGTCCAAAGGGAGGAGGGGAAGGATCTTTGGGTAGAGGGAAGGGCATCGTCAGAGACTTAAGAGGCCTGGCTGTCCTGGGGCCTGTGTAGGGAATGGGGTGGTGGGAACGTACAGTTGTAACCAGACCATGGGTGGTCTGGATATTTGGTAATGAGCTTGGACATTATTTTATAGGCATTTCAGAAGCACTCTGCCATCTCTAGAGTGATTCCTAATTTTTTTCCTCCCTGAGGAAACATGGCACACTTTGACCAGCTGCAGGGTCTCCCCACAGCTGTGCTGCCCAGTGCGGGAAGGGGGCAGGCTCTGCCATGATTCCCGGACTTCTTAGGGGACATTATGAGGGCTTTTCTTTCTTTTGTCACAATATATTTACTTTCTAGGATAGTCTTATTTTCAGGATAATAATTGGGTTTCCACAGGAAAAATAAAAATGTATGAGGCAGATTAAAAGCAAATTACTGACTTAAAAAATGAATCTCTGATTTTTTCCTAGGAGGCCTTTTGTTTCAATTTTTAGGTTAGTTATGTAAAGAAACATATTTTTCTTAGGTTTTCATATGATTTTATTGTTTACATCATTTAATAATTCAAGGTAACTTGGGGTCTAAGGAGGAACTGATGATGGATGTTAGTGATTTCTGTTCAAGTGGATAGTGGTAAGGTTTAGCTCAACTCATCAGTCTTCTAAAACCTTTCCAAATGCCATCTGATTCCTACTATCTACGTTAATTATGATACAGGTAATTTTCTTTTCTAATGGAGACAAATATGAAAGAGAGAGCAATCATCTTCACTTTAGATTGAAGAAATTTATTTACTACTTTGGCTCCTACTATTGGATCACTATTTATTTTTGTTTTTTGAAGTCTGCCTTGAATCAAACAAGATTTAAGTTTTTAGAAATAGAGAGGACTGTGACTAAATTAACGAGAAAAAAATAATTTAAGGGCAATAACTGATTTAAAAAAACATGAAAGTACATTTCATGACATGATTTCAGGGTAGTCTGGTGGTTATCCTTACGCTGTTGCAGAAGAAAGTCCGCAGTGGGACGAAAATGATGCTTATAAATCACCACCCTTCTTACCATTTGTTACTGGACATGACTTAGTGCAGGCCAGTCTGCCTACCACTTCTGTGGTATACCAATGATTTCATTTTTCTTCCAGTATTCACTTGTGGTCCTGGACCAATTATCTAGGTATAATGGGATTCCTCACAGTGTCTTACATTTTGTACCTAGTGAACTCAGTGATGGTTCTGTTTGGAAACATTCTTGCTGAGGCTCCATTCATGCCTCTAAAAACCTACATTTATAGGAAGGAAAATGTATACCCTTTCCATTTATTAATAACAAACATATCCTTCTTTATCTTCTTTTCAGTTTTTATATCCATGTCCATTGTGACATTCAGATTCTTATTTTTTAAATAATTAAAGATTTTAATTCTTAAAATTACCATACAGTAAAACTGACTTTTTTCTTTTGGTATATAGTTCTGCTAGTTTAGTACACATGTCATTTTTGTAACCATCACCATAATCAGAATAAGAATAATATTATTCCCCCCACATTCTCTTGTGCTATCTTTTTGTAGTTAATGTTCCCCATCCTATACCCCCTTCAACCACTCACCTTTTCTCCATCCCTATGGTTTTGTCTTTTTGAGAATGTCATATAAATGGAATCATGAAATATGTAAGTTTTGAGACTGGGTTCTTTTACTCAGTCTTTGAGATTCATCTAAATTTTTGCATGTATTGAAAGTTTATTCCTTTTTATTACTGAGTAGTTTTCCACTGTCACTCATTGAAGGACATTTGGGTTGTTTGCAGTTTTTAACAGCTATGGAGAACTGTTACGAACATTTGGGTACCGTCTTTTTGCAAACATAGTTTTCATTTTTCTAGGGTAAGCTATCTGGGGAGAGGGGATTACTGGGTGATACAGTGAGTATTTTTAACTTTATGAGAAACGATCAACCCTTTTTCCAGAATGGCTGTACCATTTTATATTCCCACCAGCAGTACATGAGAGTTCTAGCTATTCTCCATCACTGATATCAGTGGTTTTTTTTTTTTTTGGCCACCTTTCGGCAAATGGAGTTCTCGGGCCAGGGATCAGATCCAAGTTGCAGTTGTGACCTTTGCTGCAACTTTGGACCCTTAACCCACTGTGCCTCGTTGTGGGTAGAACCTATGTCCCAGCGCTCCAGAGATGCTGCTCATTTCCTTGTGCCACAGTGGGAACTCTGATAATCAGTATTTTTAATTTAGCCATTCTAATAGGTATGTAGTAGTATCAGGTCATGGTTTTAATTGACATTTCTCTGATGATTAATGCCATTGAATGTCTTTTCATGAGCTTATTTGCCATCGTTATATCCTCTTAGTGGAGTGTCTGTTGAAATCTCTTGCCCAGCTTCTAAATGGGTTGTTTTCTTACTGTTGAGTTTTGAGAATTCTTTATACATCTGGATACAAATTTCTTTTTTTCCAGATATGGGATTTGTAAGTGTTTTTCTCTTAGTCTGTAGCTTATCTTTTCATTCTTTAAATAGTGTCTTTCAAAGAGCAAAAATGTTTAATTTTGAGAAAGTCCAATTCATAAATTTTTCTTTTTTTTGTATTATACTGTGATGGATAGATTTTTCTATTCTATAAAAGTGGTGAAAAGTAACAGTGATGGAATGTTCTCAAAAGTTGACTTTTGTGGAAGATGCAAATGTTATCATTTTCTGGAAAGGTGGTAATTAATATACTCCTTAGTCTTGGGAACATCTAGGACTTTTGCTTAACCAAAAGATGTGATTGGTTTAGGTTTTTGAGGGTTTTCACATTTTTTTTTAAATGGTAATCACTAATGTGGCTAAATATGTATACTTTCATAATGCAGAATTATGTAGGAATTAGTCTTTATGACTATTCCAGAGTTAAAAGAGTAGTATTTTACATTGACATTTGAGCTTTTAGGAGCACTTGAGTTTTAGTCTCTGTTCCACTGGAACAGCATTAGAACTCTGATTATAGCTCCAGAATCAGTGTCATGGCTCAAAACATGAGCTGCATCAGATTGTCTGCATTTGTATCAGGCCTCTTATTTCTAGTAACTGTGGGTAGTTACTTATTTCAAAGTAACTTCTTTGTGCCTCAGTTTCCTTACCTGTAAATGGGAAGGATGTTGTTAACATCTACCTTATAAGGTCATTATGACGATTCAGTTAGATTACATAATATATAGTCGCTTCAGCAGCATCTGGCACACAGTAAATATTCAGCAAATGGCTCTTATTATTATTTTTATTATTATTGCTTTATGATAAAATTGTTTAAACAAATGTTTTGGAATATTTTCAAGAAGCAGAATAACTAAATATCACACATATTAAGTCATTTCTCTCCCATGCCATTTTTTTTCCTTTTACACTTGTTTTTATTAATCAATAACTGTGACCAGTGTTATTAATAATCATGTGTATGTACATTGTTTTGCAACTATCAGTTTGTTTTTCACATCTTGTGAGGTCCTAATCAGATATACACATATATATCAATTAGCTTCAAGTGTCTGAAATAGCAACCTAAACTGGCTTGAGCTACAAAGAAATTTGAATTAGGCTCACCTAAGTGCAAAGTCCTGGCACAGCTAGCTGGATTCAGGGCTAAAGTGAGGTCGTCAGAACTCAGGTTCTCCCATTTAATCACCTCTGCCTCTTCCAGTGTGGACTTCAGTTGTAGGCACTGTATGTTAGAAAAATGGCTACAGTGTATTCAACCCCTATGTGGCCTCTCACATTTTAGATTCATCAGGAAAGGGCACCTATCTCTTTCCCAGAAGCCTCAGCAAATCTCATGATGTCTCATTGGCTCTTATGGAGTCACATGTCTGACCTTGAGCCAATCCCTGTTTGGGGCTATGAGGCTTGGATTGGGCAGTTCTGGTCACCTGCCACACTTGGGTCTGTGGTGGAGTCAGCTCCTCAGGAACACCAGGACTGAGGGGAAGAGGTGAATACTCAGAGGGAAATTGTGGGCTTTTATTACCAGAAAAAGGAATGGATACTGGGTGGCCAAACAGCTAATGTGATACTAGTCTCTTGTATAGATTAGTAACAGATCACAGGAGTTCATGAATTTGGATTAGAATCTTGGCTTCTGATTTCAGCTTTTTTTGTCTGTGAGGTTATATCCTTCTAGTCTGTGCTCCCCTCAGGAGTAAGAGTTTGCAGAAAGTTATAGTGTTTTATATCCTTCAAAAAGTGAAAGTTGGATAATTTTTAACAGGAAAAGAAAGAATTGAGGCAGATAGGGGTGGACCTCACAGTGGGTGGATGTGGTGCTTCTCCTACCCTGGTGTGATTTATGCGACTCAGCTCCATTCTCTGGGCCTTTCTGTCCCCATGGGAGAGGCTCTTACAAGACCCAGCTTGGTCAGTATCTGTCCTTGGATCAGGCTGTGCTGGCCACGTGGCAGAATCTCATGTTATAGATATGGATGTATCTATGTATCCTTGACAAGAAGGTCGGCTACATGGGGAGGTGTATCTGGGAGCTGGCCTAGTACACAAGTGGTGCTGAGTCTCTCTGTGGGTTTTCTGTAGTCCATTATAGTGTGGCTTGAGATATTGTCTCACTTTGACTTTGACCGCCAGTTTTGTTTTGTGTTTGTGAAAACACTTCCTCAGGAGTCTGTGTAGCAAGGTCATGCTGTTTTTCATGTTTCTGAAAAATCAGAGAAAACAATTACCATGGAATTCCCTTTGTGGCTCAATGGCTAGTGACCCCGCTAGGATCCATGAGGATGTAGGTTCTATCCCTGGCCTCCCTCATTGGGTTAAGGATCTAGTGTTGCTGTGAGCTGTGGTGTAGGTTGGCAGCTGTAGCTCTGATTCGACCCCTAGCCTGGGAACTTCCATGTGCCACAGGTGCGGCCCTAAAATGACCAAAAAAACCCCAAAAAACCAAACCCCAAAAGCAATTACCAGAGACTTGCCTTGCATGGAGATCCACACTACAGCGCGCTACTACCTCTGTCAAGCTTCAGGTAGCCCTCAGTTAGAAAGGAATTATCCGGACCTGATTGATTAATTTCACAAAGGTAATTGTGGTAGACATCTGCATGTCTGCTTCCGAGGTAGGCCCCTGAGCTTATGAATCAGAGATATTAACTCTTCAAATTAAGTCATTTCCCCCCATAGCTACTGAAAATGAATAGGTCTGTCTGTAGTCTCTCCTTGTTTTTTTTTTTTTTTTTTTTCCCGTCTTTTTGCTTTTTAGGGCTGTGCTGGCGGCATATGGAGGTTCCCAGGCTAGGGGTCGAATTGGAGCTGTAGCCGCCGGCTTACGCCACAGCCACAGCAACGCAGGATCTGAGCCGCATCTGTGAGCTACACTACAGCTCATGGCAACGCCGGATCCCTAACCCACTGAGCAAGGCCAGGGATCAAACCCACGATCTCATGGTTCCTAGTTGGATTTGTTTCCGCTATGTCACTACGGGAACTCTTCTCCTTGTATTGTTAATGTTATTGAAGTCTTCCTGGATAATATGTTTGGTGACTAATGTTGACAGTAGTCTTGTGATCTCCCCTCAGAGCCAGTTATAGCGCTTAGATTGTCTTTGTTAGCAACGTAAAAATGCATGTATTTCTCCGATGGCTATTGGAAATCATAATCATTATTATGATTGCATAATCATAATCATTATTTAAAAATTTTTTTAAATTTTTTGTCTTTTTCTTTTTAGGGCTGCACTTGTGGCATATGGAAGTTCCTGGACCAGGGGTTGAATTGGAGCTGCATGAAGTCCATGCCATAGCCACAGCAGTGCCAGGTCTGAGCCATGTCTGCAACACCAGATCCCTAACCCACTGAGCCAAGGATCAAACCTGCGTCCTCATGGATACTAGTCAGATTCACTTCCTCTGAGCCACAATGGGAACTCCCAAAGTAGAACATTCTAATGAAACCTTTCTTAAACTGGAATGGTGTAAATTGAACAGTCAGTGGCCGTGGGACTGATGCACATCCATCTTGCTAGTGGATGCATAGAATAGATCGAGCACAGATGCTCACAGACACAGTTCAAAGCCATGTCAGCCTGATGCTGAGATGCCGAGTATGGTTCCTGGGGAAGGAGCGTGGCGGGGCCACTTTTGCTCCTGGAGTGAGAATTGCCGCTATAAGGGCTGCATCAAAATATATGCTGAATGCTGTTTTTGCTTTTCCCTGCTTTTCTATAAAAGTGGAAATCCTCATTGTATTTCTTTTCTTTCCCTTTTATTATTATTATTATTTTTGTTGTTGTTGTTGTTGTTGTTGTTGTTATTGTTGTTGTTGCTATTTCTTGGGCCGCTCCCGCAGCATATGGAGGTTCCCAGGCCAGGGGTTGAATCGGAGCTGTAGCCACCGGCCTACGCCAGAGCCACAGCAACGCGGGATCCGAGCCGCGTCTGCAGCCTACACCACAGCTCACGGCAACGCCGGATCGTTAACCCACTGAGCAAGGGCAGGGACAACCCGCAACCTCATGGTTCCTAGTCGGATTCGTTAACCACTGCGCCACGATGGGAACTCCTTATTATTTTTTTAAATGGATGCATTTGTGGCCTATGGAAGTTCCTGGGCTAGGAGTTGAATTTGAGCCACATCTGTGATCTTTGCTGCAGCTCGCGGCAATGCTGGATATTTAACCCACTGAGCAAGTCCAGGGATCGAACCTGTGTCTTTATGGACACTATGTCAAGTTCTTAACCTGCTGAGTAACAACAGGAGCTCCACTTTGGATTTCTTTCAGTTAGGAAAATAGGTACTGATACAGATTCTTCCTATGAGTGAGGTGGCATAAGTCGAACTTTGGAAAAGCAGGGGAGACCCGTGCCTTGGAGCTCTTTGGTAAAGTGGAAGATGGGGTAGAGAGAGAGTGAGGTGGGAGCAGGCGAGAAAAGCAGTCTCTGTCTCCACAGATGGTAACAAGAGGTTAGTGGGAGGGATCTTCCGAAGCAGTGTTGTGGCTGTCAGGTCAGAAGAATTTAGGTCTTCTCTGCCGAAGTCTTCTGCTCTCTGCATGAGAGAGTCATCCCAGGAGAGGCTACGCTTGAATTCTCTGTTATCTCTTACTTGGACTGCTTGGTGGCCTCTTATTAATGGCAATGCCTGCTTCTCATCAGTTCCTCACAGGCTTCTATATGATAGGGTCCTTCTTTGTGTGAACACTTTCCTTCTTGCTCCATTGCTCTTGGATAGAGCCCTCACTTCTGTGGCATTTGAGGTCCTTCACGGCTCCTCTCCCTCCTCCAACACACCTGAAGTCTGTCATGTGCTTTCTCCCCTCTTGGTGGTTTCTTTTGCACTCTTCTCTCTGAAAAGCTCCCATATGCTCTCATCTCTGCACAGTGAATGTGTGTTTTTGGGAGGCCAGCTCATGCCTTGTAGCAGATGGAGTATCTTTCTTGTAATTGTTCACTTGTGCTTTGCCTCTCTTTTAAAATCTGTGTTTCTTGAAAGCAGTGATGACATGTTCTATCTTTGAGTTTAGTGCTGCTAACACACGGCTCGGCCTCAGGAAAAGTTTGGTGAATTGAATTAATAGGCAGTTTGGACTTGCGCTTTAGCTGATTTTTTATTTTATTTTAATTGTTTTTTTTGGTGTGTTTTCTAGGGCTGCCCCTGTGGCATATGGAGGTTCCCAGGCTAGGGGGTCTAATCGGAGCTGTAGCCACTGATCTACACCAGAGCCACAGCAACTCGGGATCTGAGCCACATCTGCAACCTACACCACAGCTCACGGCAACACCGGATCCTTAACCCACTGAGTGAGGCCGGGGATCAAACCTACAACCTCATGGTTCCTAGTTGGATTCATTAACCCCTGAGCCACGATGGGAACTCCTGGATTTTTATATTGGTGGGAAAAAATTTTATGTACTATGGACTTGATTCTCTAAAGAATCAAGTTAGAATCGATTGTTGTATACCTATAAATGTAATAAAATTCATTAAGTAATTAAAACAAATAAATAAATACCCCCCCCAAAGAATTGTAAGCTTGAAAATAGGAGGTTTGGATAGGAAACCTTCTAATTTAAAAGAAGGGAAGGCTTCATGGCTTGTTACATGTTGTAATATTTAGAGTCATGTTTCATTTATACAGTTGCCTTTTTATAAATTTCATGTATTGTTGGTATGATCCTGACTTATGGTTGACATTTACTTGGGTTTTAGTAAAGACTTCCTAAAATATAAAAGAGAAGTATAGGTTTTGTAGCATTAGTAGCTGTCACTCAGCTGTGACCTTGATCAAAAGAGTGGTTGAGAGTAACTCTTCAGATAGATAATTAAGCTAGCTGAGATAGGACTGGGGCTAGAATTTATAATTAATAAGTTTTAAAAACCTTCTCCTTCTTTCTCCCTGGTTCTAGGATTTTTGTCCCTGAGTCATGGAAGACAGAAGAGCTGAGAAGTCATGTGAACAAGCATGTGAATCACTTAAGAGGCAGGACTATGAAATGGCCCTCAAGCACTGCACAGAGGCCCTCCTTTCTCTTGGCCAGTACTCCATGGCCGACTGTACAGGGCCATGTCCACTGGAGATAGAAAGCATCAAAATCGAGAGTCTTCTTTACAGAATTGCCTCATTTTTGCAACTGGTGAGTAAAACACTGTCAAAAAGCCAATGCTGAACCACGTAAAATGGCCTTTTTCATTGAGCGAGGACTTGTGCTCATCTCTCCCTCTACAAATCAACAAATTCTGGGCCGAGGAGATCAGCGAAGTGGCTAGTGATGGCTGAATGTCTTTGGCAAGCATCTGTGTTTTTAAGCCTTGAAAGTCTCTCTCGTATAGCATTTTGGATTATTCACTCATTCAGCAAATATGTATTGGAGGCATATGTGGTGGATGTTCTAGGTATTTGGTATACGTTCTCGAAAAAGAAAGAGATCTTTCCTTCTTAGAAGTTTTTCTAGTAGGGAGACAGACAATAAACAGTAGGCATTATAAATAAGTAAACACTTTAGATTGTTAGAAGGTAACAGTCTGCATGAAAAAAAGTAGAATGGGGCTTACTGGGGTTAGGGATAGGATTGCAGTATTAAATTGGGTAGTCAAGGTAGGCTTCACGATGAGATGATCCAAGGAGGTAAGGGAGTGAGCCATGTCGAAATCTGGAGGAAGAGCGTTACAGGCAGATGGAACGGTCACTGCAAGGTTCCTAAAGCAGAAGCATGCCTGCCACGTTGGAGGAACAGCTAGGAGGCCAGCATGCTGGAGTAAAGTGCACTGGGGGAGAGGGTGACAAGGCTAGGTCCCCTGGGGCCCTCCAGGTTCCTGTAAGGACTGGTGTCTTTTCTGCTTGAGGTGGGGAGCTATTATGGGATTTTGAGCAGAGGATGGCAGGATTTGACTTACTGGGAATTATTTGGCCTTTGTGTTGTGAATAGACTATAAGCAAAAGGGGTAAGAATAGATGCAGGGAGACTAGTTTGGAAGCTGTCGGAATAATCTAGGCTATAGATGAAGTGGCTCAGACCAAAATGATAGCACTGGAGATGGTAGGAAGTGGTTTGGTTCTGGTTATAATTTGAAGGTAAACCTAAGGGGATTTCCTAATGCGTTAAGGGCAGGGAATGAGAGCAAGAGAGCCGTCACAGTTTACTGACTTCAGCCTCTTTTGGTCTGAGCAATTGGAAGGGTGGTGTCTCCTTCCACTGAGATGAGAGGGCTGTAGATGGGGAGCAGGTTTTGTGGGAAAGAGTTCATTTTGGACATACTGAGTTTGAGATGTCCTTTAGATATCCAGCTGGAGATGGTGAGTAAGCAGCTGGATCTGCAGGTATGGAGTTTGGGAGAGCGATCTTGGCCGAAGATATTCATTTAAGAGTCTGTGGTTTCTAGGTGACACATGGAGAAAGTCTTATGCCTGGGTCAGATCCCCAGGGGAACGAGTGTGGACAGAGAAGAGGCGAGGCCTGAGCACTTAGTGTTGCGGCACTAGTATTGAGAGGTTAGGGGAAGAAGCAAAGCATCCTGAAGAGCAAGCCATGAGTTTAAAAGAAACTAAGAGAATAAGATGTCCTGGGAGCCAAAGGACGGAAGCCTATCCAAGCGAGAGAATGTTCTGCAGTGTCAGTTGCTGTGAAGAGAGTCTTGAGATTGGAGAATTGACTGAGAAATGACAGTATATCTAAAAGGACACATGTACCTGTATCTTAGTGGACTCACCGGCGGGCCCTGCTGACCTCCATGAGAGAAGCTTCCATGGAGCGGCAGGTGAAAGCCTGAAAAGGGGATTTAAGAGAAAATCAAAAGGAAGGAATTTAAATACATGATACAGATGATTCTTGAGTTCTGCCCCATTGAGGCACCAAAAAAATGGAATGGTAGCTGGTGGGAGAAGTGAAGTCAAAAGAAGGATTTTTGTAGATGCGAGAACTAAGAGCATGTGTGCCTATGGGACCGAACAAATAGAAAAGGAAAATGAATGACGTAGGCGAGATAGAAGAGGCTTGCTGAAGCAGTGTTCTTGAGAAGACCATGGGGCAGATCTGCATGGGTGGCAGGATGGGCTTTTGAAAGAAACAGGGCGGTTTACCTGGTAGCAGGTAGAAGGCAGAGAACGGGCTGGGAGGCGGGCGGACAGAGTGGGGACCATCTGTGGAAATGCTCTTCTCAGGTCTTCCGTTTACTCAGGAGAGTCATCAGCTGAGTGTAAGATGGGGGAGGAGACTCCTGGTGACTTGAGGTTAGAGAAGGGGAGGGAGAGGAGTGTGAGCAAACGGCCGGGGAAGTGGGCTCTGAGCTTCGTTTGCAGAGTAGAGTGTCGTCCTCAGCACATGAGGTAGCTTTGCTCTGGGAACCTTAAATTTGCAGGCTTAAGGATTACACTTTGAAACAAGCCTGAACTTTTTGATCACATAAATCTGTTTTAAGCAGTCCTTGCACTACTTAATTTTATCTTGTGTCTTCTATTTTGCAGAAAAACTATGGGCAAGCTGATGAAGACTGTAGGCATGGTACGTTTAAAAACAGGATTGTTTTCCCCTTTGAAGATTTTGGAGTATTTAATTGAGCAGTGTTTAAGATTTGATTTTTTTCATATGCTGATTTCAAGTGATTATACTTAAAAACCCCACCTTACAGTGGCGAGTAGTGACCCATTTGGATGACGATTTCCTGCTACAGTGAGTGTGCACGTGAACATCGTCCCTAGTCACAAGTGTTGTCACTGTGTCACTGCCTTGGGAAAGTCGGTCATGCTCTTTTAAAGTTGGTGTGTTTTCAGTCCATAAAGGGTTGTGTTTTAAGAACTATAACATATAACACACATCGATTAAAATGTTAAGCTTGGATAAATTGAAAAGCTGGGCCTCTGTCTCCTAAAATGTTTGTTTCCCCTTCATTAGAAGATTTCCCTTAGAGAGAAGACTGACTGAGAATGCTCTTTAGTGCTTTTTTCTGTTTTCTTTTGGGCAGGAAATTGATGAATAAGAATCCCCTTCTCTGGGTTTCATAGACTAGGAATCCTTTTCTTCATGACTGCTGCCAGTTCACGAGAATGAATCTAGGCGTGAGTGGGAGAAGGGTTCAGTGGGCGTTCTCACACACTCTTGATGGGAGTTTTGCGCAGCTCAGTGATTTGGACAATGTATTGTTTCAATTATCCAAGAAGGGAGAGAGGGCTGATGTGTTTTTAACATAAGTTCGTTTTTTTCCCCCATTTACTCCTCTGTGTCAAAACTTTTTAAAGTATTGGCTATTTTTGTTGTAAACGTTACAAACTACCTTACCCACGACTCCTGTGGGATGTTGAACATAATCTAACCATTCGTTAAAGTTCAGCAACCTCTTTGAGGGAGTTTCTGTTGTGGCTCAGCGTTAATGAACCCGACTATTATCCATGAGGATGTGGGTTTGATCCCTGGCCTTGTCAGTGGGTTAAGGACCTGGCATTGCTGAGAGCTGCAGTTTAGGTTGCAGAAGTGGCTTGGATCCCATGTTGTCATGGCTGTGGTGTAGGCCAGTAGCTGCAGCTCTGATTCGACCCCTAGCCTGGGACCTTCCATATGCCACAGGTGCAGCCTTAAAAAGCAAAAAAAAAGCTTCAGCAACCCCTTTGTAATCCTTATATAATAGCCTTGTTGGGAGTTAATTGGCATTTGAGAGATAGCAGTTTTTTAATGATCTAACATTAAAAAAATCTTTACTATCTATGGACGTTTAAAAGTTACCAACAAGCCAGATAATAGTAAGTCAAAAAATATAGAGGATTATGAAGAAGGGACTCACTTCCCCTCCTCCTCCATCTGAAGAAGTCATGTTATTAGTTTGTTGCATCTTCTTTACCTTTTTCTATAGTGATAAACACAAAAGCATATAGTACATAGATACAGTTTTCCTTTAAAAAATAAAAAAGAATTATTTGGTGTTCCCGTTGTGCCAAATCTGACTAGTATCCATGAGGATGCAGGTTTGATTCCTGGTCTCACTCAGTGCGTTAAGGATCTGGTGTGTGCCGTGAGCTGCAGTGTGGGTTGCAAACCCAGCTCTGGTTCTGGGTTGCTGTGGCTGTGACGTAGGCCAGTGGCTACAGCTCCGATTCAGCCCCTAGCCTGTGTACCTATGCCGCTGGTTCAGCCCTAAAAAGACAAAAAAAAAAGAAAATTATATGGTCATAATAAAGCTGATTGCTTCCTTCTGTACCTGTAGATCATAGATATCTAAGTTAATAATACATCATCTCTAATTCCTGCTTAATATTTCCATAGTATAGATGTGCCATAATTTATTCAACTGTTCCCATTTTGGTGGGCATTCATGTGGTTCCGGTTTTCTAGTTTGTCATAATTCATCCTGTAGTAAACATATTCTTTCTTACTCTTGTCTTTGTTTCTGTATGATAGTCCTAAAAGTTGGATATCTGGGTTAAGGAGGTTTAAAAGGTGATGTCTAGGTTAAATATACTTATTTTAATAGGCACTGTCAGATTGGTTTCAGATACACTTTGCCATCAGTAACACGTGAGCATGTTTATTCCCTGTGATCTCACTAACACTGGAACCTCTCAGTCTTGGCATTTTGACACCTCATGTGTGAGAAATAGCCCTCTTCTTGAGTTTTCACTTCCTTGAGTACCAGTGCGGCGGGTGTTTCTCCTTTGGAGACATACCGAGTCCCAGAAGATTAAAGATTTATGAAAAGTCATAGGAGAGTAAGTGCACTTGGTGAAGGAAAAAATGGAAAAACGTTGCATTTTTCTGTTGAAAAAAATGTTGCATTTTTACTTAGCATTTTAAAGTTAGATCCTATTTTACAACTGCTGAATTATCAAAATGAAAATCTAACCAGGAAGCCGTAGAGATAAAGGATAGGTCTCTTACCTGCATCGTGATCATAGTAACACAAATGTGTATGTATATGCAAACTCACCAGGTTGTATACATTAATTATATGCAGTTTTTATATACTGATTATGCCTCTATTATATGGGGAGAAAAGTTTAACCAATGTCTAAGATAAGGTTGTAATGAAATGCGTGTATGCTTGTGGTGGTGGTGGAGTATGAAGCAGACTACAACTTGGTAATATGTTCATACCATTGACCCACTAATCTCATTTCTGGGATACTGTCCAAGTCAATATTCCAAAAGAAGGAAAAAATTGTATGTGGAATGGTGTTCATGGCAGTGTTGTGTGGAAAAGTGGTTGGCTTGCAATAAGGTTTGCAATAGGTAAGCTAATTGGTTAGCTTGCAATAAGGATTCATTTTTTACATTCTGTGCATTCCTTGATACCATTTATTTGATAACTAAGAACACGGAAATGCTTGTTTAAATGTATATAAAGTTGTGCATTGGAGATAGACATTTGGGAATATTGGCCAAGTTTTTGTGTACATATTGTTAGTTGGTAGAGTTCTGCTTTTATATTACATGTGATTTTTTTTCCTTTTTACCTTTTGGTAACTCGTTCTATTAAACTGAAGTATAGTTGGTTTACAGTGTCACATTAGTTCAGGTGTACAGAAAGGTTATTTTTATATAAGATAAAATACCACGGTTAGGCAGTCAGTAATAAAAAGGAGGACAAGAATCTCCATCTTAGTTAATTATTATACTGGTTTGTAATGCTGGATAGGCTAAATAGCTCCTATCTTAATGGCCCCAGACCTTATGTTTGCATTTTGTGTACTACAGTCTTGTCTGGGTGTCTGTTCCCTTACTGTCAGGCTATCAGTTCACATTCCTTGCGACTCTTAACATGCCTCATTGCAGCTACCCTCCCCCTCTTCTCCACTTGCTGCTTCTGACCTTCCAATTTCATTTTCTCAGGCAGGGATATGAAATCATACAGGCAATCTTTGTCATGAATTAAAAACATTGAACAATTTTTTTTTTACTATGGAAAATTTAAAACATACAGGAAAATGGGGAAAATAATATATATAACATTCATATTCTCAAAACTTAGGTTGTAACCTTTTGCCATATTTATTTGATTAATTTTTTTCTGACCTATATAAAAATAATGATACTCATTGTGATATTTACTCCTAAATACTTCAGTATACATCTCTAAAAAAATAAGGTAATTGGAGTTCCCATTGTGGCTCAGTGGATTAAGGACCCAGCATTGCCTCTGTGAGGATGTGGGTTTGATCCCCGGCCTTGCTCAGTGGGTTAAAGATCCAGCGTTGCTGCAAGCTTCAGTGTAGGTCGCAGATGTGGCTCGGATCTGGTATTGTCGTGGTTGTGGCATAGGCTACCGCTGCAGCTCTGATTCGACCCCTGGCCTGGGAACTTCTGTATGTTACAGGTGTGGCTGTAAAAAGAACAACAACAAAAAAGTCATGACTGTGTAACCACAAAATTATCGTTAACCTAATAAAATTGACCATAATTTCCTAATATCATCTATTTTTATTTTATTTTTTTGTTTTTTAGGGCCGCACCCACAGCATGTAGAGGTTCCCAGGCTAGGGGTCGAATTGAAGCTGTAGCTGCCAGCCTACACCACAGCCACAGCAATGCTGGATTCGAGCTGCATCTTCAACCTACACCACAGCACAGGGCAACACTGGATCCTTAACCAACTAAGCGAGGCCTGGGATCGAATCTGAAACCTCATGGGTCCTAATCGGATTTGTTTCCTCTGCACCACAATGGGAACTCCTGACAAAAGATTAACAAGCCACAACAATGCAGGATCTGAGGCGTGTCTGCAGCCTACACCACAGCTCACTACAATGCCAGATCCTTAACCCACTGAGCAAGGCCAGGGATCAAACCTGCGTCCTCTTGGGTGAGCCACAACAGAAACTCCTAATATTATCTAAAACCCAGTCCATAATCAGATATACCTAGCTGACCCCAAAATGTTTTTTTTTTCTTTTTTTGGCCACACCCGTGGCATGTGGAAGTTCTGGGCCAGGGATTGAATCCTAGCTGCAGCTGTGACCTACACCCCATGGGTAAACTGGCTGGGGATTGAACTCGCTGGATCTTTAATTTCTGAGCCACAGTGGGAACACCCAAAATGTTTTTGTTTTTTCTTTTTTCTTTTTAGGCCACACCTGCAGCATATAGTAGTACCCAGGCTAGGGGTTGAATCAGAGCTGCAGCTGCTGGCCTGTGCCACAGCCACTGGCCTATGCCACAGCAACATCGATCTGAGCCACATCTGTGACCTACACTACAGCTTGAGGCAATGTTGGATCCTTAACCTACTGAGTGAGGCCAGGGATCGAACCTGCCTCCTCATGAATACTAGTTGGGTTCTTAACTCACTGAGCCACAATGGGAACTACTTCCAATTTTTTTTTTAATGGATGATTTGTTTAAAGCAAGAACTAATCCAAATTATAAGATTTAAAAGTTGGAAATCTACTTAAATAAGAAATGGATTCTGAGTGAGAGCTGGAGCGTCTTGGAAATAAACTACACAGGCTTTAAGTTCATGGTGTTTGGTGTCGTGGTCTGGATAGTGAGGGTTGTCAAGCCGTTGACCACTCAGTAAGTGAGGTGGTCAAGGCTCTTTTCCTTATCTGAGGAGAAGCTTGAATTTGGCTTCAGAATGTTCAGAAAACATTCATGAAGTAAGGATTCTCTTTCTGCCTTTAAAATATTCATCAGGTAGGAAACTCGGTTTTTTATGTGAGGCAAATGGAGAAAGTGAAATCAAAAGATAGTCTTATTGGAGTTCCTGCTGTGGCAAAATGGGATCGGTGGTGTCTTGGGAGCTCCGGGTCTCAGGTTTGGTCCTTGGTCCGGCACAGTGCGTTAAGGATCTGGCGTTGCTGCATCTGTGGTTTAGCTCGTGACTGCATCTCAGATCTGATCCCAGGCCCGGGGGAACTCCGTGTGCCTAGGGGTGGCCAAAAATGGGAGTTCCCGTCGTGGCGCATTGGTTAACGAATCCGACTAGGAACCCTGAGGTTGCGGGTTCGGTCCCTGCCCTTACTCAGTGGGTTAACGATCCGGCGTTGCCGTGAGCTGTGGTGTAGGTTGCAGACGCGGTTTGGATCCCGCGTTGCTGTGGCTCTGGCGTAGGCCAGCGGCTACAGCTCCAATTCGACCCCTGGCCTGGGAACCTCCATATGTCGAGGGAGCGGCCCAAGAAATAGCAAAAAGACAAAAAAAAAATTAATTTAAGAAATTAATACAAAGGCGTTTGGTGTATCTGTTGATGTTTATTATATTGATATTTGCCCTGTGAAGTAAGTCAGTAACCAAAAAGTCCTTTGAATAGATGCCGACTATATTAAAAAAGATAAATTGATACTTGATTGAACCTTCTACCCCGGAGTTTTGATTAAATAGATTTTATGGTAATTAAAAATGTTTGGAAAAATGTTTAGTTAATAAGGGTAACCATTTAGAAATATCTCTGGGTCAGGCTCTCTGAAATATGTCATTTTATTTAATCACATTGTGATATAATTCCAATTTTATGGGTGAGGAAACAGATTTTATGAGAATAAGTAACTTGCTTAAGAGCACAGAGCTAGGCCAGAGAGGGCCTGTGGTTCTGAAGTGAGGTCTTTCTCTTCTGAAAGGTCATGCTCCTTCTCTTTATCCTAAGTTACTACCTGTGTGCTCTTTAGGGTTTTCTAGACATTATTCTCTTTGGTAAAATAAACTTGGGGGGGGAGGAAAATGGGTATTTTATATTGTAGAAGAGAAAAAACCGAGGCTCAGAATCACTTAGATAATCATTAGTGGAGTAGGACAAGAATTTGGGTCTTCAAGCTTCTAGTCCATCCAGTTTTTCCTATTGACCAGACTTTTAAGTTGGGATGCAGTCCAGTAATATTTAATTACTTGTTCTTTAGATCCACTTACAGTTTAAAAAAAATTCATGTATTTAAGCTTCTTTTTTTCAACAAGAATTAAAAACTTTTTATTTGAAATAAGTATGGATTCACAGAAGTTGCAAAGATAGTACAGAGAGGTCCCATGTACCTTGCCTCCACTGGTTACATCTTATGTGACTGTAATACAGTATCAAGACCAGGAAATTAAGGAGTTCCTGTTGGGGCTCAGTGGGTTAAGAATCCGACTAGTATCCATGAGGAGTGAGTTCGATCCCTGGCCTCGCTCGGTGGGTTAAAGGATCTGGTGTAGCTGCTAGCTGTGGTGTAGGGTGCAGACGCAGCTTGTTTCCCGTGTTGCTGTGGCTGTGGTGTAGGCCAGTGGCTGCAGCTCCAGTTTAACCCCTAGCTTGGGATCTTCCATATGCCAAGGGTGCGGCCCTAAAAAGACAAAAACAAAACAAAAACCAAAACCCAAAGAACCAAAAAAACCCAGGAAGTTGACATTGGTTCAGTGAATATGTATAATTCTATGTTCATGTGTAGATTTATGAACCACCAACCCAGTGAAGATACAGAACTCTTCCATTACGGTGAAGATCTCTCTTGTGCTACCCTGTTTTATAGTTACACTCACCATCCTCCCTCCCTGCATAATCCCTGGCGACCACTGATTTGTTCTCTCTTTAATTTTATCATTTGGAAAATAGTACATAATGGAACCATATTGTATATGACCTTTTTTAAGATGACTTTTTTCGCTCATTGTGTATTTGAGATCTGTCCAAATTTTTGTGTATATCAATAGTTCATCCCTTTTTATGGCTGAGTCGTATTCCATAGTATGGCTGTACCATAGTTTCTTCTCCAGTGGGAACATAATCTTTCTGGAATAGGATTTTGACTTTCACTCTTCATTTCCCCCATAATGCCTCTTAACTGTTCTTATATTTAAGTTGATAGGAATAAAAGGTTAGATTATAGAATACTGATTTTGGAATAGAATATAAATCAGGAATAAATAAATAAATGACTGTTTATTTAATATTTGAGTTAAGATTGAGGACTGTTACCCTATAAATACACAGACTTTCTTTTTCTTATGAATGGATGATTAAGTAAGCAATAGTCTTTGAACTGAGGTTCTTTGAACCTCGTTGTAAGTCTCATCATGGTTGTATGATTATGTGTTCTAGGCCTTTTCTTATATGCAGAATGTCAGTTTTAGTCATGAATGACATTGTAGATATATTTCATGTTGTTTTCTACTCATGCAGTAATGTTAGTGTTAATTTTATAATAACTGAAATTATACATGAAAGAGAAGATTTATGAGTTCCCATCATGGCTTAGTGGAAATGAATCTCACTAGCATCCATGAGGATGCAGGTTCAATGCCTGGCCTTGCTCAGTGGGTTAAGAATCTGGTATTGCTGTGAGATGTGGTGTAGGTTACAGTTGCAGCTTGAATCCAGCATTGCTGTGGTTGTGATGTAGGCCGGCAGCTACAGCTCCGATTCAGCCCCTAGCCTGGGAACCTCCATATGCAGCGGGTGCAGCCCTAAAATTAAAAACAAGAAGATTTAAAATGAGTAGTACCTTGTCTTGTAAAATCTCAATAAAAACTATACCAAATGGGAGAACTCAAGTTATGATTATTGTGAACACCTGAAAGCACAGCCTTCTCCATAGGGCAACGAAAATAGAAGTGCAGCAAAGTGTTTTTCTCAGTAAGCAGATTATTTTTTAAATAAGTAGTAAGCAAATCAGCCATGGGAACAATGAAGTAAGGAAATGCCTTAGCGGAGGATTTTCCACAGTGAGGATTTCCTCTGAGTGCTTACAACGTCATGGCGAGATGTTGACTCCTGAAATTGAAATGAAGGTGGTAAAAAAAGTTTTAAGATTAAAAAATACAATTAATTTTTTTTAATTAGAGAATATTTCTTTCAGTTTTTGAACAATTAACAGAGGTTACCTTTCCTGTAAATAGCAAATGCATCTTGGAAATTAAGATTCTTTATAAAGAGGAGGTTGAAGACTCTGCAAGCGGCATATTCTCTCTCTCCCTTCCTCTCTCTCTAATGCACATGCAGTGTACGACTGGCTACTTTTGCAAATACCATTTTAGCAGTGCCTTCAGCAAAAAGTTTATTTAAGCCTATAGAGGAGATAAAATCTTTTAGGATATTCTGGGGAACCATGTTTCAGATGCTCAATTGTGTTGTCAACCTTTTACCATGTATAATTATTTTATATGTGTATAGTAATGAGGAAGTTGGGGTATATTCATTGAATTAGCTTTAAAATTTAAGCTGAAACATGAAAATAAACCATGAGAAATGACCTGTGTTTCTGTAGTATGAAAATATCCAGAAGGAAGGAGTCCAGGAATCTTAACATTGAACTGTAGTTGAAGGAAAGTGTGCTTCCAAAGATATACAATAAGAATCTCAGCTTTAAAGTTTATTGCATACACATACATAAGCATTTTTTTTATTCCTTTCAATTTGTGGTTTATTACAGAATATTGATATTGTTCCCTGTGTTATACAGTAGGACCTTGTTTTTTATCCATTCTATGTATTGCATCTGCTAATCCTAAACTCCCACTCCATCCCTCGCCCACCCCCATCCCTCCTTAGCAACCACAAGTTTGTTCTCTCTGTCTGTGAGTCTATTTTTATTTTATATATAGGTTCATTTGTGTCATATTTTATTTAAAAAATTTTTGGGGGGTAACTCCTACAGGATGCGGAAATTCCTGGGCCAGGAATCAAATTTATACCATAGCAGTGACCTGAGCCACAGCATTGACAACGCCAGATCCTTAACTGCTAGACCACCCGGGAACTTCTGTGTCGTGTTTTAGATTCCACATATAGGTGATACCATGTGGTATTTGTCTTTCTCTTTCTGACTTACCTTGCTTAGTATGATAATCTCTAGTTCCATCCATGTTTCTGCAAATGGCATTAGTTTGTTCTTTTTAAAGACTGAGTAGTATTCGGTTGTGTATATGTACCACATCTTCTTTATCCATTTACCGATTGATGGACATTTAGGTTGTGTCCTTGTCCTAGCTGTTGTGAATAGTGCTGCTATAATCATCGGAGTGCATGTTATCTTTTTGAATTATAGTTTTGTCTGGATATATGCCTAGGAGTGGGATTACTGGCTCATATGCTAATTCTATTTTTAGTTTTTTGAGGAACCTCCATAATGTTTCCCACACTAGCTGCACCAACTTATATTCCCACCAGCAGAGTAGGAGGGGGTCCCTTTTTTTCATACCCTCTCCAACATTTGCTATTTGTAGACTTAAAAAAAAAAAAAAAGTTTTTGGCTGTATCTGCGGCATGCAGAAATTCCAGAGCCAGGGATCAAACCTGAGCCACAGCAGTGATGAGCCACCACAGTGACAGCTGCCAGATACTTAACCACTAGGGAACTCCCAGGTCGTTTGTCTTTTTGTTGTTGAGTTGTGTGAGCTGTTTGTATATTTTGGAAATTAAGTGTTGGTTGCATTTTTTGCAAGTATTTTCGCCCATCCTATAGGTTGTCTTTTTGTTTTGTTTCATTTGCTGTGTAAAAGCTTGTAAGTTTGATTAGGTCCTATTTTGTTTATTTTTGCTTTTATTTCTATTGCCTTGGGAGACTGACCTAAGAAAACATTGGTTTGATTTCCGTTAGAGAATGTTTCACCTATGATCTCTTCTAGGGGTTTAATGGTGTTATGTCTTTAAGTCATTTTGCTAAGCTTGTTTTAAATTATCTTTCTCGTTGTAGTTAATTCTTTACAGGCAAAGGGAATTACATTTTAATCATTGATCCTCTCCTTTTGATGGCCAGGGGCTATCAAACCCTTACAGAGGCTATTTTTGTTGGAACAGTTGAATGAATACTCCTTTAATATTACTTATTTTCTGGTTCAAAACATTCCAAGTAAGATATTTTCAAGTGTTAGAAAATCTTACAAAAACTTAAGAATGAGAAGGGATAGAGACTGGACTTAAGCAACATAACTAACGTGTTCAGATTTCCTCATTTGTAACTCTCGGGACAGGAAGGAGTTGTGTGCTTACTGTGGACTTTCACAGATAGTTGGTGGGAAGAGAATTTATTTCTAAAGAATTTTAATTTTTTTACCCTTGTTTAAGGTTAGATTATATTTTAATGTCACTTCTTTTGGCAAGTTCAGTTACTATAGCTAAAGCAAATTTAATAATACTCTTGGCCATACTTGGTTTTCTTTCAGGCTTTTTCAAGATGTTAAGATAATACGGGAGCAGATTGGCAGCATTGCAGTTTGATTTTATTATATGACACAATGGCAGGATAGCTTAGTTGACTATTTCTTTGCCATAGTTCTTCACATGGGATCTTTAAGACAGAAGCCAAATTGGATTTAAAGACAACACTTGGAAGAAAGTCCCTCAGTAGTGCTTCTTGTCTAAAATGTTTAGAGAGAGGAAAGGGAAACATAATTTTGACAAATAGTGAGTCAAACATCAATGTAGTGGAAGAACTTTTACAAAATAAAATTTAGCAAGTACATTCTACAAAACCAAAGATCTTTGGAAAGTGTAAAATATCATGTCATTTAATACTTTTTAAACATGATATGATTGTCTGAGATTGAAATATTCCTAGATTTCCCCAAAACATTCTTCAGCTCGTGACAACTAGTTTCTTAATATCCTAGTTCCTAGTTCTTCAGTTTTCAATACAGTTTTATAATTTTTAGAGGGAAGGTGACATCTAGGGAACCTTAAAGAGGAGACTGTGCTAGACACTTTATATAATTCACACGATCTTTAGCACAGCCTTGTTAGGTCGCTACT
The DNA here is from genome assembly GCF_016906955.1 of Phacochoerus africanus. Taxonomy (NCBI): domain Eukaryota; kingdom Metazoa; phylum Chordata; class Mammalia; order Artiodactyla; family Suidae; genus Phacochoerus; species Phacochoerus africanus. Next base: position 13,581,474 of record NC_062557.1, on the reverse strand, counting down.
GTCGCCTCCCTTTTACAAGGGAGGACACAGGCTTAGCAAATGTGAATGATCCAGACCTTGGTAGGACTGTCATTATTCTTCAAAGCATTTCACTTGCATTTCATCATTTGATCCTTGCAACACATTTTTACATGTTTCAGTTTTACCGATCACCACACTGAGGGCCAGAGAGATAAAATGACTTGCCAACGGTCATATTTGAATAGTTTTAGGAATACTAAGATCTGAGGGAGATGTGGGCTTACTGTGGAATTTTCTAAGATGCTCAAGACCTTCTTAAGGATACTTCTTTGGAGTTATTTGTGTATTGGAATTGTCAGTTGAGGGCATGAGTGATCTGTAACATGGACGTATGACAACACAATAGTCTAAACTGAGAGCAATTGAATAAAACCTTGAATACAGAGACTGCAACTTTCAGTTGAGTAATCTGATTTAATAAAGTGTATATAAAGTAGGTACTTATTGCAATGTTCTTTTTAATAGTTAAAAATTGGAGCTGTTTTGGATCAAGGGACAAGTTAAATAAATTGTTGTATCTACTCCGTGGAACATTGTAGCTAATAATATGATCAATATAAATGCTGTAATGTCATGGGAAATATTGAATGTGTCAAGGGGAGGTAAAGCTGAATGCAAACTGTTATATTTACATCTGCTATAATCATGTAAAAATTCTGTAAATATTGATCAAAATTTGAAGAGAACATGCGTAAGTGAAAACAGTTTTCTGGTTGAGTGGTGAGTTTATGGTAAACTTCTGTATAGGATTTTATTCGTGTTGTTTTGTTGTGTTACTAAAGTTGAACCAGGGAGTTTCCTTGCGGCTCAGTGGGTTAAGGACTGGGATTGTCCCTGCTGTGGCTTGGGTTGCTGCTCTGACCCGGATTCCATCCCCAGTTCTGGAACTTCTACGTGCCATGGGTGTGGCCAAAAAAAAAAAAAAAAATTGAACCATACACAAATGGATATCTTCAGTACAACCCAGATCAGTATATTATGAACAGATCCCATAGACTTTAAATGCAGTATATTATATTGATACTTAAACATTTCCTTGAAAATATTTAGAAAAAAATGTAATTTCCAAAATATTTCTTTCCAAATTATTTTCTTGCAAAGGAAGCTGAAGTGTGTGTAAACTAAAGTTGATTCTTGGACTTAGCAATAAAAAGAAGGATATAGATTGTTTTATTGATTGAACCATTAGCAGTTGTGAGAAGTCATCTCATATGACATGACATAAAAATGAATATATTCTGTATTGTTACAACCGTGTGCTCCTTGTGATTGTATTAAATTAAATCTGTAAACCCTTGCAAACAATTTGGGTAACATTTTCTCTGGCCATTTGACAATTGGGTTCTTAGTTAATCTTGCTGGTTTTGATAAAACCTAATTCCTTATTTTTTTTCTTTTTAGGGCTGTACCTGTGGCATATGGAAGTTCCCAGGCTAGGGGTCAGACCAGAGCTATAGCTGCCAGACATCTCCACAGCCACAGCAACACAGGATCTGAGCTGCATCTGTGACTTACACCACCGCTCAAGGCAGTGTCAGATCCTTAACCCATTGAGCAAGTGCAGGGATTGAGCCCGCATCCTCATGGATACTAGTCAGGATTTTTACCACTGAGCCACGACGGGAATTCCGATAAAAGCCAATTCTTTTTTTTTTCCCCCTCAGGTTTTTTTTTTTTTTTTAATTACTCAAATGAATTTATCACATCTGTAGTTGTATAATGATCATAACAATTTGATTTCACAGGATTTCCATCCCACGGCCCAGGCACATCCCCCCACCCCCCAAACTGTCTCCTCCGGAGACCATAAGTTTTTCAATGTCTGTGAGTCAGCAACTGCTCTGCAAAGAAGTTCAGTCTGTCCTTTTTTCAGATTCCACATGTCACTGAAAGCATTTGATATTGGTGTCTCATTGTATGGCTGACTTCACTTAGCGTGATAGTTTCTAGGTCCATCCACGTTGCAAAAAATGCTGGTATTTCGTTCTTTTTAATGGCTGAGTAACATTCCATTGTGTATATGTATCACAACTTCTTGAGCCACTCCTCTGTCGATGGACATTTAGGTTGTTTCCATGTCTTGGCTCTTGCAGATAGTGCTGCAGTGAACATCAGAGTACATGTTTCTTTGAGAGTCATGGTTTTCTCTGGGTAGATGCCCAGGAGTGGGATTGCTGGATCAAATGGTAGTTCTATGTTTAGTTTTCTGAGGAATCTCCATACTGCTTTCCACAGTGGTTGCACCAATTTACAATCCCACCAACAGTGTACTAGTTAGTGTTCCTTTTTCTCCACATCCTCTCCAGCACTTAGTGTTTGTAGACTTTTGGATGATGGCCATTCTGGCTGGTGTAAGGTGGTACCTCAGAGTGGTTTTGATTTGCACCTCTCTAAGAATGAGTGATGTTGAACATCTTTTCATGTGTTTCTTGTAAAAGCCAATTCTTAATTGTTTAAGAATATTAAAATGTGAGGAGAACTTTATTCAGCAAGCATCTCTACAGTTTGAAAGCCCTCATTTACCCAGAAATCATAGGTTGATCAGTATTTTCACTGGAGAACTTTTAAGATGAGTTCTCATGATTTTGGTGTGATCCTACCGGGCTGTAGGCTGTAGAGGGTTAGATTTGTTGATTGCCCATGTTTTTTCTTGTCTTTATGCATGTCTTGGACAGAACTGAAACATCACTGGTTTCCTCTAGTGCTTATAGTTATTCTTTTAGCATAAGAGAAGTCATACTTTTGATAGTGTGCTAATGATCAAATTGAGAACAATGTGTATTGAATGTCATGTGGTTAATGATGGCTATTCTTTCATGACAGTGTTGGGAGAAGGACTGGCCAAGGGAGATGGTGCCTTCCAGGCGGTGCTTTGCTGCATGCAGCTTAAAGGGAAGCTTCAACCTGTATCCAGCATTCTTGCCAAGTCCCTGACAGGAGAGTCCCTGGTATGTTGCTGAGTTCTAAATTTTTTTTTTTTAATTTTATTTTCCCACTGTACAGAAAGGGGATCAAGTTATCCTTACATGTATACATTTTTTCCCCCACACTTTGTTCTGTTGCAACATGAGTATCTAGGCATAGTTCTCAATGCTTGAGTTCTAAATTTGAATGTCCACAAAATGGATTCATCCATTCAACTCCTTACATGTATTACCTGGGTTCCTCTACATTCTCCTGTCAGAAATCAAAGTTTACAAGTGTCTTGAGATACTTATTTCTCTTCAACAAGCTGATGTTTAATCATTGGATTCTTGTAGTTTGTGATAATACATGTAAGAATTGGAGATACTTTTTAAAAACCTTTGAAAGTATAGAATAACTAAATGATTTTCTTTAAAGATATTATTTAACAGAACATGGAAATATTTTTGACTTTCAGATATTTTAAAATACTCCTGTGGGTATATGATCTTACAGAGTTCCTAAATTCAACCATTTATTTTATGAAATGTTTATACTTACCTAAACTAAGTAATACTTTTGTTTTTGAAGATGTTATATTTGTAAGTTAATATTTATGACTGTTCTGATGGAGCTGTCTAATTCTTTTCAGACTTTGGGATAAATTTTTGTGTGTAGTTAATTTTCTAGAGTTTTTGTTTTTGAATGAGATCATTGAAAGACTGCTTTTTTTTTTTAACATTAGAGTTGGCAGTCTATAGAAATTGGAAGGAAAGAAAGAGATATAACTTTTTTTTTTTTTACCAGTTGGTAACTGTTATAAAATTTGCTGATAATTTTCAGGAATCATAATAAAAACAGTGAAAGAAGAAAATATATGTATGAATTCTCTGTATTCTTCTGAATTAACATAAATTGTGGAAAGCCGGAGCAAAGTTGTGTTTTCACTGCAAATAAATACATATTTGGTAAAAAAAAAGAAAAGCAAGTTAGGAAAGTACTTTGAGCGTTGCTGAGTGTAATGTAACAGTCCATCTCAGAGGGTAATTTAGTTATTTTCTATGGAATTATTGGATAGTGAATTGTTTAGTTGGTTTAACAGCATTTCTTTATTTCACCAAATTAAAAAATGAATATAAAAGCTAGAAGGTATTATTAATACAGCAAAAGTATATAGCTCTTTAGTTGTATATCTCTTCTTTATTTAGGTAATTCTATCCTTAAGGAACTTTTCCATATAGGTTAAGCATATTATACATTTTTACCTGTTGAGTTTCTATATTTAAAATTAGGAAGGAGCAATTTGCTTTCAAATCTCAAGTGAAATTTGAATTTCAGAAGAGTGACTGTTTTATATATTTTCCTTTAACAGCTTTAGTAACGAGCCATCTTTAAGCAGTTTGATCATTGTGAATCTGAGTCATGAGTAACTGAATTCACCATTTTACAAATATAGCCTATTAGTTTTAGGAAAGAGAAGTTAAAAAAAGGTTTATTTTATTTTAATTTGTCTCTTCACTTCTCCTATCTTGCTCTTCAGTGACATCCATTGTGAATATTTTATTAAATTAATTTATGCAAGATGACGATAGTGTTTTAGGGCACACCATGTATTTTGTCCTGTTCATCTTTTTAACTTGCCACTTAGATGGTATTATCACCTCTAATGGTAGTGATAATGGGATGGGAGATGAGGATAGCATTGATATATATATGTTTTTTAACAGATAAACCTTAGAAACAGCTGAGAAAGTCCCTACGGGAAATAACTAATATACTGCTTGGTTTTTTCCTTTTTCATTTGCCTTTTCAGAATGGGATGGTAACAAAAGATTTGACAAGACTAAAAACACTTCTCACAGAAACAGAGGTAAGACTATTTCAGTGGATCTCTTTAGGAAGAGTTTAACTCAGTCTGGCTAGTAAGTGTTCTGTGTTTAACTTTGGAAAAATCAGTGGCCATCAGCAAGGCTTTAAAGGTGGGGTATTGGAACCTTGGGACTTCCTGTCACCCAGCTTGGTCCCATCTTCAGAACTTTGCTTCCTCTCAAGGTGCCTGTGCGTCCCAGGTCTTCTGTTCTGTCCCTAATTCTTGTTAGCTGTCTCTGGCCAATACATGGAAAGAGGTTTGGGAAATTTTTTTTTTTCTGTCTTTTTGTTGTTGTTGTTATTGTTGTTGTTGTTGCTATTTCTTGGGCCGCTCCCGTGGCATATGGAGGTTCCCAGGCTAGGGGATGAATCGGAGCTGTAGCCACGGCCTACGCCAGAGCCACAGCAACGCGGGATCCGAGCTGCGTCTGCAACCTACACCACAGCTCATGGCAACGCCGGATCGTTAACCTACTGAGCAAGGGCAGGGACTGAACCCGCAACCTCATGGTTCCTAGTCGGATTCGTTAACCACTGCGCCACGACGGGAACTCCAGGTTTGGGAAATTTTAGTTTTTAACTACATCTGGCTCACTGTCATTAAAAGTGGGATAATCCTCAAGCCTTCTGTTTTTTGGGCATATGGAGGTTCCAAGGCTGGGGTCAAATCAGAGCTGCAGCTGCCAGTTTATACCACAGCCATAGCCACACCAGATCTGAGCCATGTCTTGGACCTACACCACAGCTTAATGGCAACGCTGGATCCTTAACCCATGAGCAGGGCCAGGGATTGAACCCACGTCCTCATATATACTAGTTGTGTTCATTACCACTGAGCCGCAAGGGGAACTCCAAGTCTTCTGTGTTTTTAAGCAACTAAATGAAGTCAGTGATTTAAGCACTATTTTTTAGGGATTGATTTTAGGTGATGGATAATGTGGATCAGGGTAAATGGTGAATGAAAATGTGATCTGGAGAAGCACTTGAAGGCCAAGGGCAGTAGTGGCATGTAGAGGGCCCATGGCTTCGTAAGCTTCAATTTCTATTCCTCATACAGGCATATTAAAAGTATTTTTATTTACATGTCTCATTTTATTTTTTTCCTTTTTAGGGCCATGCATGCAGCATATGGAAGTTTCTAGGCAAGGGGTCAAATTGGAGCTGCAGCTGCCGGCCTACACCACAGCCAAAGCAATGCCAGATCCGAGCCACCTCTGTGACTTACACCACAGCTCACGGCAACACTGGATCCTTTAACCCACTGAGCGAGGCCAGGGATCGAACCCACATCCTCATGGATACTAGTTGGGTTAACCTGCTGAGCTGAAATGGGAATTCCTACATGTCTCATTTTAAAAATGGCCATTTTTGTCAGCTTTTATGATAAATAGAAGTCCATGTAAAGTGATTGTTTGGCTTATTAAAAATTGGCACCTACCATGTACTAGGTATTTGTTGCCAGGGATATAACAAGACACCCAGGGTCCTTGTCCTCTGGGAGGTTAAAGTCTCAGCGAGGAGATAGACAGTAAATAAATGAGTGAATTAAACAACTACAGGTATAATTCACATTGAGGTAAGTGGTATGAGGGAACAGAATATGCTTCCTATGATGGAAGAAGAACCTGGAATGGTTGGTGACGGGACGAGACACTTAAGCAGAGCCAAGGGTTGAGAAGGTACAGGTCTTGTGGAGCGTGAGATGGAGTCTCTCATGTAAACCTTGACCTCCTGTAGATTCCTTTCCCACTTCAAATGTTTCACAGTTCATACCAACACATAAGTAAGCAAAGAAGATAATCATCATAAATTACAAAAGCTGGATAAAGATACTGTTTGTTTTGTCACCATTAAATAGGCTTTGAAAGATATTATTTTCTTGGAGTTCCCACTGTAGTACAGTGGGTTAAGAATCTGACTGCGGCAGCTTGGGTCACTGTGGAGGTTGGGATTTGATCCCTGCCTCGGCACACTAGACCGAGATCCAGCCTTGCCACAGCTGCAGTGTAGGTCACAGCTGCAGCTTGGATTCAGTCCCTGGCCCAGGAACTTCTATATGCTGTGGATGTGGCCCTAAAAAAAATTTTTTTTTCTTAGTCTTAAATTGTCTTATGAATTAACTGAGAATCAGTAAGTTCTAATTAACTTCAAAACCATTTTCCTTCTTGTATATATATAGTCTTTTTAATTTCTAAGAAGTAAAAGCAGATAGTATGTTTTAGAGTTTTAAAATGAGAACCTAAAATGAACCTTTCATTTTATTAAGATTTTTGGCCTCATTCTCCTCTCTTACTACCTTAATTTGAATTATCAGCTTTATGTCTGATAATCACACACAAATACATATAAAATTTTGTTTTTAGTATTTATAATCCTGTTGGGTATGAAGTCACAAATATCCCTTGGCTTTTGTGACTATACTTTTGGAATATGCGACTTAAATTTTGTATATAATTTCTTTTCTGTCTAACCAAAATAGTATTTTTGGTAGTGAACTGGTACCATTAAAAAAAAAAAAATCCATCTAGAAAAAGCTAACAAACAATGTTGTCCTTATTATTATTGCACCTGGTATATTTAAAAATAGAAACAATTTGTTATTTAAAGATTGGGCTGAGCTAGTGTTTTATTTGTAAATGCTAGTGGATTAGAATAAAGGCATGGAACTAAAGACTGAGTAATGAGAGCAAAAACAATACATCTTCTTCAGAAAATATATCAAATCGGTAGGTTTGATTGTAAATTTATAGAAAAAAATTTTTTTTTTGTCTTTTTGCCATTTCTTGGGCTGCTCCCACAGCATATGGAGGTTCCCAGGCTAGGGGTCTAATCGGAGCTGTAGCCACCGGCCTACACCAGAGCCACAGCAACTCGGGATCCGAGTCGCATCTGCAACCTACACCACAGCTCACAGCAACGCCGGATCCTTAACCCACTGAGCAAGGCCAGGGATCGGACCCGCAACCTCATGGTTCCTAGTCGGATTTGTTAACCACTGAGCCACAATGGGAACTCCTGTAAATTTATAGAAATTCTCGCAATGTGCAATTTGGCTGCTTTCCCTGAAGGTCTTATTAATGACTGAAGATCATAAGCTAATTGATGTTGCCTTTCTGTCTTGGGGTCTGAGCATATAAAAAGAGGTGTTTCTTTTTGTGGTTGTTGTTTTCTTTAAAACACTAACACAGTACCCTGCAATTTATAAGCCACAGTGGCCAAATATTCAGCCCAGGTTTGAGCTCCACATTTTTACCCACTCTTCTGATGAGATGTGCTGTTCACCAGACCCCACCAGACTGAGAAGTACAGTGTCAGCACAGGCCCGCGCTGCCCATGTGCGGGTTGCTGTAGAGGCTGACTCCTGAAATACACCATGTGTGTTTATGCTTAACGCTTTGTCACCAAAACACTTTTTCCTTTTTTTCTTGCATATTTGGTAACTTTTATTTTGCCACATTTTTTAAAGGCAGTTCATACTTGAAGTGAATTTTTAGCTCTTGTATTTATAAATTCTGTGTAATTGGAATCATATTTTAAGGGCTAGTGTAGGACTATGCCTCTTAGATCTTGCTTATAGAATTTTAAAGGATTTTTTTCTTTTTGGTGAGCATAGAGTCCTTATAATGTGAATAGTTACTCCTGATTTATTTGTTAGCCTGTATCTTATATTCAGTCCTCATTGTACAAAAAGAATGTATTATCTTTAAAAACATTAGGGAGTAGTTTGAGAATCAGAAGGCATTTTCCCGTTGAAACAGTGTTATAGTGATTTAGATGTAGCCCAACCTGAAAAGGGTCCAGTTTAATCAGTGACATGTAAATTACAGTGAGATTACTGGCACTTAGGACACTTTTTTTCCCCTATGGTACAAGACATTGCAAATTTCATCTTGGGACAAGGCTTCTGCCTTCTGATTCAGTTCCCCATTTACAGAGTGCTTGTGCTGCTCAAGGTTCTGTAGGCTTTGGAAAGCTGAATTATCCATGCAGAACAATTCACTGGGCCAGGCCAAGATGCACATAGCTTATGTACCCACAGGGTAGTGTGTGGTCAGTAAGTGCTGAAGTGGAAGTACAAGGCAGGGCAAGGAGACAGAGCACCCTGCGGGAAAACCAGAGAGGCTGGAGTGTAGGAACCAAGGTTAAAGAAAGGGTGGAGGCAGCTAAGTGAAGACCCAGAGGTGACTTGGTACAGTAAGTTGGCCATCAACTGGTTCAGGGCTAGATGAGACAGGCAGTAATGAGGCTCTTACCTGGCTCAGTGGCAGTGAGGGTAGAGTATGAGCAGATATGACATTCTAGACCTAGGTGGGTAAGATTTGAATACTCAGCACAGGACAGAAAGGAAGAGTTCAAGATGGTTTTCAGGGTTTTAGCCTGGCTCTTTCTTGGGAAGATGATTCCATTAACTTGAGATAAAGAGCACTGAAGGAAGATGAAATTTGGGGGAAAGTTGATGAGTTTTATTTTAGACATACTGTGTTTGGAGTGCTTGGGTGATCATCCATCCACCCATCCATCCAGATTGACTGAGCCTTCATTCATTATGCGCCAGATCCTATGAAGCGCAGGAGTGCCGAAAGGCAGAGCTGCAGGCTGTTGACAATGGATCTGCACACGGCTGAGAAGGATCCAGCATATAAAATGCTGTAGAATAGAGCTGGTACTCAGTTGAAAGTGGGGATATGGAGCTTTGTGTAAAGTTAGAGCCAAAGGGGCAGATTTAGGATTTATCTGCACTCAAGGAGTCAAGAAAACCAGGAAAGCAGAGTGAGTGGTTCCCCAGTCATTGCTCTTTTGTGGGAGAGGGGCTCATCCCAGAGTGAGGGGGCCTTGGCAGGGATATGCTCCCAGGTCCTGAAGTGCTGCTGCTGCACTTGGTGCAGGAGGAAAGGCACCTCACTAGCCGGTCATATTCTAGATGGTAGAAGAGAGTGAAGTACCTGAAAGAATGGAAGGTGCTGCTTCCTGGGGTTCAGGACTGGGGACTGCACTTCTCTTCTTTAGCTCCTGGTGTAATTTTTATGAAAGGAATCTCTGTTGGTTTCCTTAATGAGGGCCACACAAATACTTCTTTTCCATATTTAAATATAGTTTTACATAGAGCAAAGAGCAAAAAACACCACTTATAATATTATTATCTATTAAATATTTCTAAATATTTGATCTCAAGCTTTTTAAGAAAATCTTGAAAATGTCCAAGTTTAAGTCAGCATCAACTCGTTATTTCTTATTATAAAAATGTCTTTCATTTGAAAAATTGCAGACAGCAACTAGTAACGTCCTTTCTGGATATCATGTGGAAGACATAGACGAGGGTAAGTACTAAACTGTGTCCCTTCTGGTAGCTGTGGTTCTGAGCATTGCTTTTTTATTGATTTTGGGAGGAGGTTCACTGAGTTACAGGACATGTTAGTGGAGGTGTAGGAGCGAATATAAAAACTTCATTTTAAGAAGGAGTGTGGATGAAAGCATTTCTTTCTTAGAATAATAAGAGTAATGGAGGTGGGAGGTAACGCCAGAAGTCATCTATTTCATCTTTTCTCCATGTACCTAGTTCTAAATTTAAGCCTCATTCTTAGCCATCTGTAGAGGGAGATCTTTTTTCTTCCTGTCTGGTACAATTATTACTTCTGGAATAATTGTACAGGCTAGTACAATTATTACAGGCTCGTACAATGATTACTTCTGGAAGTTCTGATCTGTAGGCTGAGCTGTTTCTGCCACACTTAAAAAGTGCATGATTTCCTCTTCTGTTGCCAGAGGAAGGTGAAGGGAGCCCAGCATTCACTGAGTGCTTGCTAAATGATGTCTGCCGTGTAGTGGCTCTCACAAAACAAATACTGACTTCTTAGAGCCCTTTTCTAGCCTAATGATGTTCATTACGGTTTGGTAATTTTGTCAGCCACACAGAAAACAAAAAACCTCATGGTATTCAGAGGTAAACAAAAGTTATTTTTTAGCTCATCTCAGAATTCAACTTTTTGAACTTTATTTCAGTAATAAAAAAGGATGACTTTATGCCATAGCATGTGTCAGACAAACCCTAAGGACTGTGGATGTTAACGTGGAACTTCTTCTCACTCCATGTGCAGTGTTGGAATTGGTTTTTATAAAGTTTCCTTCCAGGATACCGTCATTTTCTCATTCCCGAAGTAGTTCCTAATAGAGACATAGCTCATGCTTAAGAAATGACAAGCATTCCAACATATCCCCCCTTTAGATGTGAGGGAGGAGACTGAACTGGAAATATGTCCACCAGTTGCTGGGATTGAGTCAGGGTCATTGCCTTGTTTTAGCTGCTGTGTAACTGCTTCTTCAGTGACTTCTAAGTTTCTATGGCTAATTGACTTAATTCATTTGATTGGTAGATGACGGTGTGTTTGGAGGGTTTATAATATTTATAGTATTTCTTACACATTAAAATATCACAATTATCAGCAAGCCTCAAATGATAAGACTATATCCTCATTACTCTCTAGGATCTTGTAATGGTTGGCATTTCCGCCCACCACCCAGGGGAATCACAAGCAGCGAGGAATATACTTTGTGTAAAAGGTAACGTGAATTTTTTTTTTAAACCAATGACATGTCTTTATTCAAAGCATAGTTAATTTTCCTTCACTTTTTGAAAAGTAGTAATTCAGATTTAAAGGAGATACTATATGAAGGAAGAAGTATAATGATTAAAGAAAATGGTTTATTTTCAGTTTGAAACAGAAGCCGTAATGGTCATTATCATTAAACAATAAAAATCAAAATCATATTGATGAACCTTCTTTTAATTATAAATGACAGTGGTCTAAATGTAGATTAAGACTTTTGTAATACTAGTTGGATTATTATGATAGTTTAATTGCTGGTCTCTTGTTTATGTGCAATTTACCTAAATTATGGTGATCGAAATTGAAGTTATACAAACAGAAGTAGAGCATAAAATAAAGAAATGTTAAATTATTTTAATAACTTCTAAAAAAAGAAAATCTATTATCTTCATGTAATCCTATGTAGAACTTGAGTAATTTTTATTTGAAGGGCTAACCTTTCAACATTTAATAATTATATATTAAGGTGGAAAGAGTTACTGAAGTCATATTAAGAAAGGTTCTTTTTTAAGAAATCGTAAATATGGTTTTTTAGATGTAATTACTCTAGATTGCTTTTAATAGTGAAGGAGATTTGATATGTAGTTTGGATGATTGAATAGTTAAGAGATCAGATTTGATTTTATAGTAGAAATAAGAAACTAAGTAGTACATTTTGAAAATCCTGATGGCATCATGTTGTAGGACAGGTAGAACACAGTCCTATGCAAAGGAAATACGAGAAAATTTATAGTCCATGTGAGAGTATTAAACTTTTTTTTTTTTTTTTGCTTTTTAGGGCTGCACCCGTGGTATAGGGAGGTTCCCAGGTAGGGGTCGAATCAGAGCTATAGCTGCTGGCCTACACCACAGCCATAGCAACACAGGATCCGAGCTGTGTCTGCAGCCTACACCACAGCTCAAGGCCATGCTGGATTCCCGACCCACTTAGCGAGGCCAGGGATTGAACATGCATCCTCATGGATACTAGTTGGATTCATTTCCTCTGTGTCACAGCGGGAATTCTGAGTCTATCAAACTTTTCAATTTTTTAGGGAACTAATTTAAAACAAAGCAACAGAAAGACAGAAAAATATTTGTCTCATTAAGATATACTTCAGAGAAACAAAGGCATGATTTTGAGTGTGTCTTATGAAGCATAAGAGGACTTAATAAATAGCATAATTTAAGTTCAAGTACTTTGTGTACCACCAAGAAAAGCTTTTAAACACATTCATCGTTTCAAATAGGGTGAACCACTTGATAATGTACATTGTGCTGTGGTTCATTTTGTATTTCTTATTATCAATATTTTTCCAGTTTGAAAAATATAATATCCCTTTTATGCATTTTACTACTTATAGTTTCCTTTTCATTTTTTTCTCTCATAAGCTCTCTTAGTAATTTTTTAATGTTTCAATTATTTAAAAACTGGCTGTATCTATTGTTTTATAGCATATTTAAAATTAAAAAAATTACTGATCAAAATTTTGCACTTTTATCTGCTTTGATCATTGAGTTGTCAGTGGAATTTTCTGAGTCAAACACTGAGAACTCATTAGCTATGTCCTTTAAAATAGGAACGTTTATGAATTTACCCTTTGAAGAATTTAATCTATTGAGTTAATTGTGATTCTGATATAAAACTTTTATTCTTAGTTTATTTTAAACATCAAAAGTTAATAGTGGCCCAGTAGTTTGATAAATACAGGTAATAGTAATGTAGCAAAGAGTAAAGACGTTATGTTTGAAGGTGAAAAGAAGAAGCCTTGAAGTGTTAATTTCAGTGACAGAGTGCATTTTTTTTTTCTTTTTTCAGAATGAAATTCCCAGTGTGTGGAAAATTTTCTTTAGGTCACGTCATTTTGGGAAGTAGGGCCTACCTGTGTTTGATGAGCTAATCCACTTGATGTCAGTGTTGCTTTAGAAAAATTCTGCTCTAAGAGGAATTGTTGTTCTATCACAAAGGCAGCAACCTTCGCAGTGCCGGTTTTTGTGGGTGGGGGGTGGTTATGAACATGATCTGCTTTGGCATCCCCTTCTTCCCGAGAAAGAGGTCAGGGAATTTGGGGAGTTGCTGTTTTGATTAACTCTTGTAAATGTTCTCTAAGCCTCCTCTTCCCCCTCTGTGCAAGATGTGATAATTATGGTCTTTCAGGAGGTGAAGTTTTGTTTTTGTTATTGAAGAGTCAGAAGGAAAATGCTGGAAGTTTATCTTTTAAATGGTCCAACAAAGTATATGATAAAACAGTCTTTCCTATTCTACTTAGATTTTTAGAGCAAGGAATCTGTAGGTATGGTGCCCAGTGTACTTCAGCACATTCCCAGGAAGAACTAGCAGAATGGCAGAAAAGATATGCTTCACGGTTGATAAAATTGAAACAGCAGAATGAGAATAAACAGCTCTCAGGCAGTTACATGGAAACCTTGATAGAAAAGTGGATGAATTCATTATCTCCTGAGAAAGTGGTGAGGAAAATAAACTCCATTTTGTTTGTTTGTTTGTTTTAAACAGTGACCTTGTTTGAGTCTTGATTTTATTTCGTGCTGTGTGTTGGTTTATTTCCCTATCCTCTATATCAAACACTTGATTCTTGGTGAAGTGTTTTTATTAGCAAAAGTAGACCCATTTGCTAAAATAAAGAGCAGAACTAAGCTATTTGTTTGGATATTTGCGGGCATTTTATTAATTTGTCTTCATTCAGGGAGTTTTTACTGCCATTTGTTATTGTTTAGTTTTCTTACATCTCTTATTTTAGCTTTATTATTTTTTGTGTTTAAAAAAATAACTGAAAATTGATGTATAAAATACCTTGCTTTGCAAACAGTTCCATCAACATCTTTACTGTTGACGTTTATTTATCATGTCAGAAATTTTTGTTTGTGTTTTAAGGAATAAGAACATGCCATTAACTGCTCTCTGCTTTCAGCTTAGTGAATGCATAGAAGGAGTAGAGGTAGAGCATAATCCTGACCTGTCCGTTACTGTCAACACCAAAAAATCCCACCAGACATGGACCTTTGCTCTTACTTGTAAGGTATGAATTTTGTGCTAATTAAAGAATGTGAAATTTTTTTTTTTTTCAGTTTTCTTAAAGCTTTTTTGGACCTTAAAATCCATGTGTTAAAAGAACATTGGAAATGTTTTAATCTAAGTACATTTTTATGCAGGTTCTATATTGTGATAAAGTGTATTTCTGTATTTTGATCATGAAAGGTACATTTTAGATTTTGAGATAAAATCTTTGCAGATGTTTAGAAACTTGCATATTTATTTATTTGGTGAAGAATTCTTTGACATGTTGTCTTCCAAACTTGAAACATAGGATGGGGTTCATGGCTTATAATTAACTATTTAAAAATTGAATTGTTTAATATGGCAGTTCTAAGATAGTCAAACAATGACAACGTGTTTTTATTTTGGATTTGATGAAATCGCAAATTCTGTAATAATAGGTTTTTAATATGAGACATCTTCTGCAGTGCTTCCCACCTTGAATTATAATATCCAAAGTTTAAGAATGAAGCAAAGTAGAACATTTCTGTGAATATAAGCAGTGGAAAAGTTTTGTGTACTTTTTGGTGACGTTTCTTCCACTGTACCATCTGCATCTTGGGATGAAAAATCTGGGAACATTTAGCTTCGGCCTTGAACCCAATCCAGTACCTTCAGAGGTAATTGCCCTCCTATGAAGACTTCCTACTTGAGGCTAGAGAAAACTTTTTTAGGCCAAGGGTATGGAAAGTTGGAGGCGATGGTGATACAGGGTGATAGCTTGCCATGGTGAAAAACGAATGTATCACAGAAGGAGCCAGGAGGCTAGTCATGTAGCGTAAATATATCGCTTTTTTGAAAATTTCAGTTTCATTGAGGTATAATTGACACCATAAATATATTATTTTAACAACAGGGTTTTTTTTAACCATTCTGATTTTTTCCTTAAATGGCTTATGAGTACAATTTGTGATTTTAACATAGTGTTTTAGAAGCATGGGAAAGTAAAAGTCCCTTATGGAAGTATTTTCATTGAAGAGGCCAATTACAGCTGGATTTTTCACCCCCTTGTACTCAATGAATTATTTTAACTTCCTTGTAGCCTGCAAGAATGCTGTATCGTGTAGCATTGCTTTATGATGCTCATCGTCCTCATTTTAGTATCATTGCAATATCTGCCGGAGATAGTACTACCCAGGTATCACAAGAAGTCCCAGAAAACTGTCAAGAATGGATAGGAGGAAAGATGGCCCAAAATGGATTAGATCATTACGTGTATAAAGTCGGGATAGCATTTAACACAGAAATATTTGGAACTTTTCGCCAAACCATAGTTTTCGACTTTGGATTGGAACCAGTACTCATGCAAAGAGTAATGATTGATGCAGCTTCTACAGAAGGTAATATTTAGACTTTTTTCCCCTGATACAATGTGTTAAAAGGCACTATAACAGCAGAAGTAAAAGATATGTATTGGCCCCTAAATATTCCATGGCTAGGGAGGGAGTAGTAAGGAAAAAGATCCCAAATTAATTGACTCATTTACCGTGTAATGGGATTAGAATGGTTTGCATTATGCCCTGGTCACTTTGTATAGTCATCAGGAAAACTTGCTTCAAGGTTCCCCAGACTTGTGAGTAGATGATCAGGTCTCTTTTGGTCTACCAGCTTCATTTGATGATTTTAGCACAGTAAAACCTTTCAGTATTAGTTTGGGTAGAATATCATTTTAATGGTAATTGTGAATACACCTGTAATATCTATTTCCATGTTTGATTTTGTCCAGTTAACTTTGCTGATACTAGCACATTATATCTGAATGAAAAATCCTAGATACAAGCTTTCATTTGACTTCATGAGTAATAAGGAGACCAAGGTGTCTTTAATAGGATCTGCTTCATGTTCTCAGAAAGAGGCCCCTGGTTTCAACATGTAAGCACCTGCAGGAGCTGATACATTACTTTGTAAATTGTCATGTTATGGCCTATACCTAAATTTTATGTCATGATCCAACTGGATAAGGGAAGGACACGTTAGCCTACGTTTCTTTGGCTCTGGTTGGACTTATGGGTGCTTTATTTTATTTCACGAACACTAAGTATTTATTTAACAAACAGTTCTTATAGCAAAGCCGTACGAAACTTGCCATTGTGTTGGCTACAGCTAACCGTATTGGGGAGGGTGTTTTTCATTATGTCCACAGGGTGCCATATACGAGAACCTAGAAGTTATTTTTTTCATGAGCAAATACTAGGATTTTATTTTTTGGACATAATGAACAGGTGGAGCTGGTTCTGTCTTCTTTCCTTTATCTGCTAGTAAGCTTAAAGCAATGTTTGTGCCGAAATATAACAATGAGGCATTACCTTCTTGTATATGTGCTAATAATATGATTCATACTTCATTTTCCCCATATTTCTCACTTACTTAGATCCCTTTTACTTGTTTTTATTCTGTTGGATTCTGCTTTTGTCATCTTCTTGCTGATCTTTGGAATAAAAATATGTTAATTCCCATAGCCAAGCAGATATGATAGTTCACAAAATAAAAATATTTGTTTTATATTTCCTCGTAGAGGAGTTGGCAGTTTTTTTCTGTAAAGGGCCGTAGAATAAATATTTTAGGTGTTGCAGGGCAGCTGATCTCTGTTGCAGTCACTCAGCTCTGTTTTTAGTGAGAAAGCAGCCATAGACAATATGTAAATGGATGAGCATAACTGTGTTCCAGTGAAACTTTATTTTCGAAAACAGCAGCAGGCTGGATTCGTCTTGCATGTAGTGGTTTGTTTATTCCTCTACTGTGACATTGCTTTTAGAGACTAGAACTTGATAACTGCTAGATAGTACCCTTTTTAAATCATAAGGAGATTTAAAAATCATAAAGAGAGATCAACATGCATCCCCTACCTTCAAATATAATTCTAAAGGGATGTTCTTGGTTTACGTGTGGGTTGTAGTTTAAGTTTGCTTTTAGATTGTAGCCTTTAACTCATTTCCCATTTCCAGTAAAAATAAGTTAGTAAATGTTGTCAAAAATCTGTACTAGTTAATAAAAGCCTCTTTAATAATGTAAAATGTTAAATATCTGCAATAAAAAGTCAGAGAAAATGATACAATTAAACTAGATGATAATAGGAGTTCCTGTTGTGACTCAGTGGGTTAAGAACCTGACATAGTGTCTCTGAGGATGCGGGTTCAATCCCTGGCCTCAGTGGGTTAAGGATCTGGTGTTGCTGCAAGCTCCAGCACAGGTCACAGATATGGCTTGGATCCAGTGTTGCCGTGGCTGTGGTGTAGGCCAGTAACTGATTTGACCCCTAGCTTGGGAACTTCCCTATTCTGCAGGTGCAGCCATTAAAAACAAAAACAAAAAACAAACAAACAAAATCCCAGATGATAACAAGGGAAGGTGATGATGAAGAAAGAGGATTTCAGGGCACCCTCAAGGGCTTGAGAGATTGAGGATGCTTTGGCTACTTTTGCCTCAGCTATGTGCTACTTTTCTAGTTGGAGAAAAAGAGCAGTGGACAGACTTCAGAGTTAAATAGAACTGGATTCAAATCCTGATTTTCCCCCCCTTGTTTCCTGTATGACCCTAGGCAGAGTATTTAATATCTCAGAGTTTCATGTGGAAACATCTGCAAAATATGGCTAATAATATCTGTCATAGAGGATTGTTGTTGAGACTTAGAAATAAGCCTTGCACAATATCTGTAACATAGTAGGCATTTAGTGAATAGGAGCTGCTATTTTTATGTTAGCCATGATTAGGGTATTTTCTAGTTTGCAAATAGAACAAAAAAAGTAGGAAGAGAGAAGGATTTTTTTTTTTTTTTTAAATGAGGACTGAGACTAGGGTGCAGCCAAGGGATGGAAAAGCAGAGATGCAAACCTAAGTTATTGAGGCCACAGCACCTTGACAAGAGAAGTTGTCCAAGATGAATGATGTTTTAAGACTGGTAACTGGAAGAAATACAGAATCTCATTTCTGATGTTTCTAATGTATCAGTTTGAAAATATAGTGAAATGTATTTTTCATTCTGATATGGTAGTGGGAATTAATACAGACAGGGATAGCCTCCCATTTGGAACCAATACTGTGCCTCCCCTCTTTTTATAATACTACATCCTTTTTCGTAGTGATCTTTTTGTGTTTGATGTCTTTGCCTGTTTTCTTTTCTTTTTTTGGTCTTTTCTAGGGCCACACACGTGGCATATGGAGGTTCCCAGGCTAGGGGTCTAATCGGAGCTGTAGCTGCCGGCCTACACCACAGCCACAGCAGTGCGGGATCCAAGCCTCGTCTGCAGCCTACACCACAGCTCACAGCAACACCGGATCCTTAACTTACTGAGCAAGGCCAGGGATCGACCCCGCAACCTCATGGTTCCTAGTTGGGTTTGTTAACCACTGAGCCACGACAGGAACTCTGCCTGTTTTCTTTTAAACAAAGTTTTACTTCTAACTGGTTATGTTATGAAAAATAATTGAATTAAATCAAGCATTTTCATGAACTAATTTGGAAACATTAAAAGAATTTTACATAGTGAAATTTGTTTTTCAAGGACATAGAAAACATACAAGAGAACAATATAAAATCTACAAAATATATTTTCTGATATTTTGAAATTATAAAAAGAAAACCTTAAATCTAGGTTTAGGCAAGCTGAATAACATTTGGTTGACCACTTTTGTCATTACTTAAATTAGGTGACCTGTTGTGCTAATTTTTAACTCTGTCTTTAATATTTTTACTGCTCTTATAATTGATGTCATCACCTGAATGTTTTGGTTAAGTTCTTAAAATTTTTATTATGTGACTGTGTTTATTTCAGTGTGATTATAATATACACAGTCCTAAAAGAATTTTGGAGAACTGAAAGCAGGATATAAACAGTATAGTATTTGTTTCTGTTTCTGTCAGTGCTAGTGTTTTTGACTTACTAAGGTAGTGTGCTTGTCCGCAAAAAAAAAAAAAAAAAAAAAAGGGCGAAAAATTTGTTTACATGAAATCACAATTGTATACAACATTTGAAACAACTAAAAAAAAAGGAAACTGTCAGTGTTTATGTCTTTTCCTGGAATGCCTGTGTGGATAACATTCAGAGACATTGAGAACAAGAGAACTTCTCTATTGATGGGTGACAGTGTTACAGTCTGGCTGTTTTCACCGCCAGCATTATCTGTTCATCATTTGCTCTTCCTTTGCCTAGAATTAGGAGAAAAGTGTTATTCCAGGAACAGGTTGGCCAAATGCCCTTGAGAATTGGGGAATTAAGTTTGGGCTTCATCATGTTTCCATACAATTTTGATAATATACTATAATTTGGTTTCTGCACACTAAGAAATGTATTGATGGTGAAACTAGAATTTGATTAAGAAACATCTTTATGTTGATTACTTCTTCCACTTGATTGGCTGTGCACTGTTTAAGCAAGTTTTTGTTCTTGAAATAATGCTAGGAACATGTATTTCTCTTCCATAAAGTTATAAATCAGGACCATGCTGGACCATCTACCATCTCAAAGCTGAAATTAATAGATTTATATTAATAATAGGTAATGAGTTCCAGGTACAAATATGTTTGGAAATGCTACATACTTTATTTATTTATTTATTTCCCTCTTAGGGATTCACAGTGCACCTCAATAATTAAAGACTCAGGGTCTGTCAAACTGATTTCATCATGGAACTTATGCCTTGAAATTTGAAATCAAATTACATAGTAGGCATTTCTTTTTCTAATTTGTTGTTCAATATTGAACTAAAAATCTCAATTTCTTATTTATTAATTTAAGTTCCAATTGGGGAAAAAAAGTACAGTTTTTTTTTCTTACATTATTGTTGTACTGTCTAAAGCATTCAACCTCTTCTTTTTGCAGGCCATGAATAAATTTTTTTCCTTCTAGTCATCATATAGCAATTCTGAAAACTATATAACTTTTACATTGCTTTTTTCATTGTTTTTCCCTTGTTGATTGGAAAAGACACCATATGAACTAAAAATTTTTAGGGGATTAAAAATATGCATCTCATAAATTTATGGCAAAAGACAGCTACAAAAGAAGGAAGTTAGTGAGTTTTCCCCTTGCTCAGAACACAGAGTGCCTTATACTCTTTATACCACAACTTTGAGTAATGGAAAATCTTTGCTTGGCAAAATTGATTTGGAATTCTGCTTTGAATATCTGGAAGCTACGTGTTAGAAATTAACTCTTAATTTAAATTCGAAAACTCGATATTGCACATTACTTTGAATCTAGCAATGTCTGTTAACAGTATGTATTAAAAATTACCTCCAACTGTCAAGTTGTTGGCAAATTAAGGACATGTTTATATATAAAAGTATATAATATTTAATATGGGAAGAGAAAATAAATATAAAAATAGATTTCAAAATTAGTGTATTTGTCAATAAAAGATAAAAGGAACTGAGTAGAAGTGTGAGGGACTCCTTCGTTGTTGCTCTGCTATTCTCTGTTACTCTTATTAGCCTCATTAAGAAAATAAAAATAGGAACAGACAATATGGATAAGCTAAGAGAGATTTATCTCTTTTTATTTTCTTTTTCTGGCTGTACCTATAGCATATGGAAGTTCCTTGGCTAGGGGATTGAATCTAAGCCACAGCTGTGATATATGCCAAGGCTGTGGCAACACAAGATCCTTTACCCGCTGCACTGGGCCAGGGATTGAATCCATGCTGCCAGAGGCAGTGCCAGATCCTTAACTTGCTGTGCCACAGCAAGAATGCCTCATCTTACTTCTTTGTAGTGATTTTAGTGAAAGGAGCCATGTTCAAAATGGACAGCTGAAATCGTAGTTTGGCATTACTTTGGGAAATTGTTTTATTGTTAATTTAGGCCCTTAAGGTTTGCAAAGCCACAGACCGAAGGAAAAGTGTTGTATCTGATTTCGGAATTAGGAATGATTTCATTTCATTCTTTTAAAGTCCTAGATAAATACAGCTATTTTTAGTAAATTCCACATTTAACATGCATTTTATTGCATACCCCTTGTGAAGTCCTTGAGCTGGGTACATAGAGCACTGGATTTTTTTTTCTCCTTTTGGTCCACTGTCCAGGTCCTGTTAAGGATAATTTTCAAGTCTGCTGTACTACATACTTCAAGACAAAACAAACCAACCCTTTGGATGCTTTATTAGAGTAACTATGTGGCTGAAATAAGAGCATTGCTATTCTCAATAATCAGGAGGGTGAGGGAAGTTGGAAAGTGAATCTGTGTCAGACTGGTTACTCCAACCTTGAATTCTATTTTTTTGGGGGGGGGTTTTTTTGGTCTTTTTAGGGCCACACCGGCAGCATATGGAGGTTCCCAGGCTAGGGGTCAAATCAGAGCTCCAACCAACGGCCTATGCCACAGCCACAGCAACACCAGATCCAATAGAGTCTGCAACCTACATCACAGCTCACGGCAACACTGGATCCTTAACCTGCTGAACAAGGCCAAGGATCAAACCTGAGTCCTCATGGATACTAGTTAGATTTGTTTCTGCTGAGCCACGATGGGAACTCCCTAAATTCTATCTTTGATAGAGGCAGCTCTTCCCTTATATTATCCTCAGGAGATTAGGTACATTCTCATTATCTTTTAACTTTTCTTATGAATTTCTCTTAAAATACATGTATAGCTTCTGCCTGCCATATCTTAGAGTAACAAACCTAGGTTTATAATTTGTCAGGTTTGCTTTCAGATTTATTATTAGAGGTCAATGTTAAACTCTTCCCTAAGTGATTTTATGAATATTGATCCTAACCTGTTGACTTTTCATCTTCGCAGAGTGTTTTTTTATTTTAGCCTAATCTAGATTGAAGAAAAGCGCTTAATTACCCAGGAGGAACTGGCTCGGGCTTCCCTGAGTAATATGTATGTCTGGGTTAGTTGTTAGCAGGTACACATGTGCTGCAGGTGGGGTGAAATGAACCCCAGTAGTAATCATGCCCACTATCCCCATAGGGGAACCCCCCTCCCTTCTCTGTTTAAAGAGAAGCTCTTAAGACCTTTAAGCACTATATTTAGGTGGGTAGTTAAACAGGTTTAGTAAGACACTGCAACTGAGAGGATTGGAGGCAGAAATTTGTCTCAAGTTCAACTGACGTAGGGAAAGAGAAGTGCTTTTTGCAAAATAAAGCCTTCACAGTTAATTTTGGACACCTGAGTTAATGATTGAGCTCAGTAGTTTGTAAACTTTTTGATGCTGGTACACATGGATTTTTTTAGATTCTTCTTTTTGTTCTCCTTGCTCTCCTCTCCTATATTGTATTTATAGTCATTAAAAGGGTGGAATAAAATTTAACATTGTTGGAAATTATCTTGAAATTGTTGGGCTCCCTGCTAATGACACGGATTTTAAGAATTTCATAAAATCAAGATGGGAGTCATGGCACTAACTGATAAAATGAGAAAAACAGATACTTTTTCTTGTGCCACTTTCCCCAAAAGCCTGAATGTTTTTAGCTCAGAGTTGAATGATTTGTGTACCTTGCTTTGTATATTAAGTAGCTGATGCAAAAAGCGTTCTTCAAGGAAAGCCGTGGCATTTTAGTTTCGTCATTATCCCAGTTACTTAAACATCAGTGAGGAATAACTAGTGACTTTTTGAAAAATGGGAATATAATATTGATCTGCATAGTCTGAATCAGTTTCTTTAAAATAAAATTATGAGGAGTTCCTATTGTGGCTCAGTGGATTGAGGATCCGACATTGTCTCTCAGGATGTGGGTTTGGTCCCCGGCCTGGCTTAGTTGGTTAAGGATCTGGCTTTGCTTCAACATGCAGCATAGGTTGCACTCAATATTAGAAAATAGTTTATTCTAATAAACTATTGGATAACCAGTGTCTTGGATCTGGTGTTAACATGGCTGTGGCGTAGGCCTCAGCTGCAGCTGTGGTTTTAGACTCCTGGTCTGGAAACTTCTATATGCGGCAGGTGCGGCCATAAAAAGAAAGAAAAAGAAACCCTTTAAAATAAAATTATGAGATATGATTTCCTTATGCCCGAAGAGTAGTTAGAAATCCTTTTAATATCCCACCTTGGGAGTTCCCGTCGTGGCGCAGTGGTTAATGAATCCGACTAGGAACCACGAGGTTGCGGGTTCCATCCCTGGCCTTGCTCAGTGGATTAAGGATCCGGCATTGCCATGAGCTGTGGTGTAGGTCGCAAATGTGGCTCACATCTCCAGTTGCTGTGGCTGTGGTGTAGGCTGGTGGCTACAGCTCTGATTCGACCCCTAGCCTGGGAACCTCCATATGCCATGGGAGCAGCCCAAGAAATGGCAAAAAGACAAAAAAAAAAAATTTTTTTTCACCTTAAATAAATTCTTTAATACTAGCATTTAGTTTATTTTTTTAAGAGCTTGTTATTTGTTTTGTCACCGTACCATTGTTTCTCCTTTTGACTTTCGAGTTAAAGAAGAAAATTTTGTACATCTTTGCTATTTTGATAATAGTATCTGACTTTAGTGATGATATAATCTGTTTTAGGAATGTTGGCATGTATGTTAAATATTTTTTATAGCTATGATCTAATGAATGAATAGGCGGGGCCCAATTTTATTAGAGTGGTCTAGTTTTCTTTTTGAAACTTCTGCTTGTGTGGCTATTGCAAAAATAGGCCAACATTGTCTCACCTAGAGCATTTTAAAAATGTAAAATTTTAATAAGGCCATCTTTATATCTTGATGGTTGTAGTTGTGCTTGTATTGCCATTTGAAGGAAAATAAAACTGGCATGCAAAAAATGCCTTTTCAAGGAACAAAGCTTAGAAATTAGGACTTTCACATTTTAACCTTTATTAAGATAGTAAGATAAACTATTTTCTAGTATTGAGAAGTTTCTCTTAGTGGATGACTATACTTACATGTTTATGCTCTTATTTCAAAGCTTGCCCAGGATAACCTGACTTTGCACTTTGGAGACTGATGTTTGTTTACACTTATTATTTCTTCCTAAAACTTTAACTTGAGTTGTGAAACCATCTTTTTTTTTTGTCTTTTTTTTGCTATTTCTTTGGGCCGCTCCCGCGGCATATGGAGGTTCCCAGGCTAGGGGTCTAATCGGAGCTGTAGCCACCGGCCTACGCCAGAGCCACAGCAACTCGGGATCCAAGCCGCGTCTGCAACCTACACCACAGCTCAAGGCAACGCCGGATCGTTAACCCACTGAGCAAGGGCAGGGACCGAACCCGCAACCTCATGGTTCCTAGTCGGATTCCTTAACCACTGCGCCATGACGGGAACTCCGTGAAACCATCTTTATGTTATGTTAAAACTGGATCTTGGCCTAAGGAGTCAGTTAAGCAACTTTTTCCCCCCCTTTTGGTCAAGTTTCCTGTTTATAGGTTTATGTGTGTTCCAGCCAATAGAAAAGTAACATGCACTGCAGTTGGAGCAAGCCTACCGCGTGCTCAGGATTTATGTTTGATTTATTTCACCCAGTGCTGGTATTGTGCTGCATTTTTGTTTTTTCCAGAGCTGTCAGAACTTGAACGGTCATTTTGACTTTGTGCCCTACTTACCTTGTAATTTAACTGAAGCTAAACTGGATTTTTCTGAAATGGTATTTGAATAGTACATCGTATCACATTTCAAATGTGGGATTTAATGTGGGGGGAAGAAACCCAAAAGGTCTTTTTGTTTGTTGTTGACTTTCAGAATTTCACTGTGCTTTCCCACACAAGAGAAGATCGAACCTCTCATGGTTTTCTGATCTTCTTTCTCATAATGGGGCAGGTATTGCTAGTAGGAGGAGAAAGTTGATTATCACGTGATAAGATTTTGTCTTATGAGTTATTTATCATACCTTCTTCCTGTGGACTAGATTTCTTTTGACTGAAGGTTAAATTCTAAATGTTAGTCTGTATTTTTAAAAGGTTAATAACTATTTTTGGTGTGTTCTAGACTGATGTACAAAAGATATTTTTTGCATGGGTTCCTATTTATGTTATTTTGTTAAGCTAGACAAAAAAATATTTGTGATATGGGGAAAATACTCTGTCAAATGGGGGTTTGTATTGTTTCATTTTGAAGAATTTTAGCTCTAGCATATAAAATTCTCTTACCGAAATACACAGTGTATTATTTGAGAATTTTAATGTTGTGTTCCTTTATAAATGTGTTTTTTGTTTCCATTTAGATCTTGAGTACCTGATGCATGCAAAGCAACAATTAGTAACCACAGCTAAGCGTTGGGATTCTTCTTCTAAGACTATTATAGATTTTGAACCTAATGAAACTACTGATTTGGAGAAGAGCCTTCTTATCAGATACCAAATTCCTCTCTCTGCTGACCAGCTATTTACCCAGTCTGTTTTAGACAAATCATTGACCAAGACCAACTATCAGTCACGGTTGCATGACCTTCTTTATATTGAGGAGATCGCCCAGTATAAGGAAGTCAGCAAGTAAGTTACTTTAGAAACACTGTTCTTTCTTTCTTTAAATTTCTCCTTTGAATGGTATTTTTCATTTTTAAAATATGGAGGGGGCCTGAGTGAAGTCAGGTAGTGAAATGGTTGCTATTCAATAGCTGTTATCCAGTATTGGTATATGAGTTTCTTAAGGCAAGAACTGTGGCATCTTGGTGACCTTAGTATTTAGTACCTAGTTCATCTCCACAAGACACTGCCATGTGCTGGGAGTATAAACACGTGGTTCCTGCTCTTCGGAGGTTTCTGTTAATGGTAGTCAGAGCAGGCACTCAGGCACTCAGTGATCTTTTGTTAAATAAGTGTGCAAAAACTGAAAGAGACTACATGTTTTTGAAAATTTTAAGAGTAACATGAGTTAATCTTCATAAAAAAACTGATAATAACAAGATACCTTTATAGCAGTTTATAAATGCTTTAATATATTTTACCTTTTATCCATACACCACAGGTTAAGACCAAGTATTTAAATCAAAAGCTTATTTGAATCATTATAGGAAAAGTAATCTTAGAAAGTTTCAGTGAAGGAAAATGTTAATGAAATAGTTGCTGTATTTGGTGGTAGCATTCTACTTTTTTTTTTTTTCTGGCTGTGCACTCAGCATTTCAGAAGTTCCTCGGCAAAGAGTTGAACAGCACTGACCCAAGCCACAGCAGTGACAACACCACATCCTTTAACCCACTGAGCTACCAGGGAATGCCAGTAGCATTCTACTTTTTAGATAAAATGGGAATGAGGCTTAAAAATTGAACCACAGTTATAAAACATGAACACATTTTTATTTTTAAATTTTATTTTTTGGTCTTTCCTAGGGCCGCACCTGCGGCATATGGAGGTTCCCAGGCTAGGGGTCTCATCGGAGCTGTAGCTGGCCTACACCACAGCCACAGCAACGTGGGATCCCAGCCACGTCTGCGACCTACACCACAGCTCACGGCAACGCCAGATCCTTAACCCACTGAGCAAGACCAGGGATATTGAACCCGCAACCTCGTGGTTCCTAGTCGGATTTGTTAACCACTGTGCCACGACGGGAACTCCATGAACACATTTTTAAAAGTAGTTTTACTTTAAATACAGCCTAACCAATGTATTTTTCTTTTCTAAGCTGCCTTATTGCTACCTTATCATTAATGGTATTAAGACTGAACACTCATTAAGGATACATCCAGACAAGGAAAAGTAAAAACTTGAAGGTACCTTGTATCACTCTGTTTGTAGCTTAAATATGATCCAACTTTTGGGAAATTATCTAATTTCAAATTAAATACATGTCAAGTTTACAGAGTCAGATAGAGTATATATACAGTTTTCATTGCTCTGACTTTACGTTATGCTCCATTCATGATCTCTTAAAAGACGTTTATTGATCATGTTTATAGACAGTTCTAGTGAAATGGTCAGTTATTAAGTAACAAGGACAGTGGTTTGTATCATGTACATTATTCACATTATTCATATGCCTATATATTATTTACACTATCGTAGATTCCTTTTCCTTAAAAAAGAAGACTGTGATAAAGCATTAATGTTGGGGAGAAATATAGTTTAAAGTCTTAGCCGACTCTTAGAGACTATTTTGAAATACCCTATCAGCAATTCAGAAACATTTATATTTTAACTTCTATTTAATAGTTTATTAAATTTTATAAATCATTCCATGTACATTACCTTAGAGGTTATAACTAAGGACTCATGTGCTTATGGATTATTATATTAAAAATAATCTTTTAAAAATGAAAATTTGAAAGAAAAAAGAATAAATCCTGCAAAATTGTGTGGGTTAGGTTCTGATCAAGAAACTAAATGGATGAAAATTCACCCTAAGAACACCTTCCAAAGGCTTCTAAAGGCAGTAGAAGAGGGGCTTGAAAATATCTGCATATGAAATGAGCACTGAAGTTGGTGTGATATTTCTAGAGGGCTATTTGGTAGTTTGTATTAAGCGTCTTTGGAAAGTTTGAACACTTTGGTATAATAATTCTGCTTATGAGGAATCACCCTGAAGAAATAATCAGGTGAAGATAAAGATGTCTGTACATAAATGTCTTTCAGAGAGTAGTGAAAGATAGGTTAAGTAAATTATGATATAGCCATATGGTCAAATATTATGTAACCACTGAAATTATGTTCTTGAAGAATTTTAATACAGTGAAGATGCTCATGATACAGTATTCAGGGCACATATCCTAGTTATGAAACCTTATCTACTGTAATTCTTGTTTTGCGTATATGTATATATTTATATATGAAAATATTAGAAGTACCTGTCGTGGCCCAGCTGAAACGAATCTAACTAGTATCCATGAGGGCGCAGGTTCAATCCCTGGCCTTGCTCAGTGGGTTAATGATCTGGCGTTGCTGTGAGCTGTGGTATAGGTCAAAGACGCAGCTTCGATCTGGTGTTGCTGTGGTGTAGGCCAGCGGCTACAGCTCCAATTTGACCCCTAGTCTGGGAACCTCCATATGCCGCCACTGCGGCCCTAAAAAGACAAAAAAAAAAAAAGGCATTGTGGACATCATGTATCCGAAAGAAGATCTGAAAAGAAAGTAATTCAGTAGTGCCATTAAAAATTAGCCCTTTTCCGCAAATGGGTATATAGATGGTAAAACAATTTTTTTTTTAATTCAAATTTTTTAAACCTTATTAAGAGGAGAAAATGTGCCCATTCTTACCATTTTGTGTTTTCTCGTACAGCACCGTTTTAGAATGGCAAAGGAGAAGAGCTTTTAGTTCCTTTAAATCTTTCTTTTACTTCATCTTTGTTGACTGTGTGAATTAATCTTGAATGTCTGTGCTTCTTGTACACACACATTCTCTCTCACACTCACATATACACATGGAAGTGGGGGTGAGTACATCAGCCACTGTCTAATAAGATAGCCTTTAACTTCTCTTTCCATGGTTTTGGCATGAGATCTGCCTTGATGTAGCCATGAACAAAAAATTTATTTTGGATGCTGTTCGTAAACAGTGTTGAAAAAAGAAATTTTATGGTTGGAATCTTTTGGTAAGATGTACGTGGAAGGCATTAGTTTAATAAAAGTCTGTTTCAGTTTCAATACAGTACATTTCCTTCTGGTTTTGGGCAGTTGTAAAGTCTTAATTGTCCTAGTGGTGTACTCAGAACAGATTTTCATATTAATTAATACATGATATTTCATTTTATTAAAAAACTAGCTCAGTGGGTTAAGGGCCTAGTGTTGTCACTCAGGAGGCTTGGGGTTGCTGCTGTGGTGTGGGTTTGATCCCTGGCACGGGAACTTCCATATTCTGCAGGCATGGGAAAAAAAAAAAAAATCATACTTAGCTTCATTTTAAATGCTCAGATTTAAAAAAATGTGTGTATTCTTCAATGCAGCTAAATAACTTGGAGAGTTTATTCACTTAAAAAGTTTTGTTATCTCTAGAGTGGATTAAAGGCAGGAAGATAATATATAGTTTGTAGCTTGGTAGACTGGAATTGATAGTGAAGTTTTAAATTTTCTATGTTTATGTTTGATTTGTTTTACTCTTGTAGCTTTAACGTTTTTGATGTAAAATATTCAGACTCATTTTTTTACCTCCGATACAGGTTCAACCTTAAAGTGCAATTGCAGATTCTAGCAAGCTTCATGCTCACTGGAGTTTCTGGAGGTGCAAAGTATGCTCAGAATGGACAACTTTTTGGTCGCTTTAAGCTTACTGAAACACTTTCTGAAGATACTTTGGCTGGACGGCTGGTGATGACCAAAGTCAATGCTGTTTATTTATTACCAGTTCCTAAAGAGAAGTTAGTACAGACCCAGGGAACCAAAGAGAAGGTTTATGAAGCTACTATTGAGGAAAAAACAAAAGAATATATATTTTTAAGGATATCCAGGGAATGCTGTGAGGAACTTAATCTTCGGCCTGATCATGACACACAGGTAAGTTTTGAAGTGCGGCCCCTTCACTGTGGTTGTCTGTAATCTGCTTGTCGGCTAATGCGCTTCTTCTGGTTTTCTTTCCCTTCCTCTGCCATAACTAGAGGTGTTCTTTTTGTCTTTATGGATTTTTAGGTGAACTGTGTTCAGTCTGCCGTATTTAACGGGAAAGCTACTCTTTTTTCTTTTTAAATATAACATTTGGTGAATATTGTTCATTCATAGTAAATCAATACAGTGTCATAGGCCTGGTTATAACACTTGAGAGATGGTATTTCACAGATGTTGTACAGATTTTATCAAATATGTTCTTCATAGGAATGGTGGAATTAGAGAATGTTTATTTAGAGATTAAGTGATTTACAAGTGCCTCAGTTTCTTTAGATGTGAAATGAGTTTAATAATAGTATACCCATCATTGGTGCTATTGAACCAGATAATCTTTGTACAGTGCGTATTATGGTGCCTAGCACTAAGTAAACAATGCCTATATTAGGCATAATAATTATTATTAGACTAGGATTACACTTTTTTCAAGGAATCTCTAATCTTAGCCCTCTCCGAAAGGCTACCTCCATAAAGCATTCTAGCAAGCTGCAAAGCATTGATGTTTGCTTTAATGCTTTTTAAAATTTTTAAAAAATTTTGTATTTCAGGTCGAACTTCAGTTTCAACTAAATCGTTTACCCCTCTGTGAAATGCATTATGCGCTAGACAGGATCAAGGACAATGGGGTTTTGTTTCCAGACATCACAATGACTCCAACCATACCTTGGAGTCCCAACAGGTACAAAAATGAAATATCTCACTCAAGAAGTTACTGTAGTATTAAATTGTATATCTGTGTCAAATAGCTCAAGCAGACTTTGATAACAAAGTTCGCACGTATTCTTCAAGAGACGTATTATTGGTTGAGAAGAGAGAGTGAAAGAACTCTTAGAATGAAGCATTTGAAGGTTCATGTATTTTCTTCACATTTCCTCAGAGTCTAAATGAGTTCCATGAAGAAGTTCACTTGTGGTGTAGTGGATTAAAGGTCTGGTGTTGCCACAGCTATGGGGCAGGTTGTAGCTATGGTGTGGGTTCGATCCCTGGCTCAGAAACGTCCCACGTGCCATGAATGGACGTGCATAAGTAAATACGTAAATGCATACGTACATATATATGTGAATTCTGTTGCTTTTCTCAACAGCCTGAATTTGATAGGATACCAAGCAATTTAGGAATATTTCTGAGTCGAACTTGAATGGGCAAATTAGGGCCTTTCTAAAGTGGTTCCAATAGTTAATTTAAAATAATTTTTGAATATAGAAAACGTTTTTATAATTTAGGAAGATGGAGAAAGTATCATAGAAGATGCTCAAAATTAGTAGTTGTATAAATATTTTTCTTTTTGAATTCATCTTTACGCATAATTAAATATGATACTTCTGTTTTATTTCCAGACTAACTGCAGTGATAGCTCTATTGGCTGCATGTTTCTTTTCATTCTTTCACTGAGTTATATCTTCTTGGCCTTGGTCCATGGCCAGCTCACTCCTCATTCCACCTTTTTTTTTTTTAAAGTGGTTCTACACAATGGTCTTATTTATTTATCTTTTATCACTTGTATCAATCCAGTAATGGTAGGATGGCCCCATCTCTGACAGAGGTTCTGGTATCTTTAATAAGTGGTTTCCAAGGTCACCCGGGTACCGACATCCAGCTGGCAGATGGGAAGCAGGAGTGCAGGGGATCATGTGGGAAGTCTTGATGGGCCAGGTCTAGAAGTGACTGCATATCATTTCTCCTCACATTCCATTTCTTCTGGTCCTAAAAACAGCACAAAGCAAAATATGCCTTATGACACAAAATCCAAATAATTTCTCCCTTGTTTTCACTTCTCCTTACTATCTTTGCCTCATTTTCTTTTTGTTGCTGAAATTCTTGAGCAGGAATAATCAACCTATTTCTGTTATTTTTTACTTACTCATCCTGTAATCTCTGTTTTCTCCTTCCTCACTCTCCTGAAAATAATCAGTGATCTACCAGTTGTAAAAATCCAGTGGCATCTCATCATTTCGGCTCTCCTTTAATTGTTTCCCTCCATTCTTCCCTTTCATTTCATTCTTAGAACCAGTGCTTAATTTGGAGCCGGGCTATTTCAGTAGCCTTCTAGTTGGTCTTTAGTCCTGCTGTCTGTGTCTCTTATTTTGTGGTCCAACCCACAGAATATATCTTCCAGAGTTAGTTTGCTAAAATAATCATTTCATTTCACGGCTTGCAAATCTCTGAAGGGGTTCTTCTGATATGTAGTTAAAGTCTGAGCATCCTAATATGAAACTCTTGTTGTATGGTCTCTTTGATAGCACTTTTCAACAGTATCTTTTCAGATTTCTTTTACTTTTTTCTACTTATACCTGCTTTCTTCCTCTAAACCCTCATGTTCTAGCCATATTAAATTACCTTGAAGTTTTTCATTTGCCCTGCACTTATTTGCCCCCTTTTTTGTTTTTGCTTTTTTTTAGGGCCCCACCCACGGCACGTGGAAGTTTTCAGGCCAGGGGTTGAAACGGAGCTTCAGTTGCCAGCCTGTGCCACAGCGGTAGCAACACCAGACCCAAGCTGCATCTGCAGCTCACAGCAATGCCGAATCCTTAACCTACTGAGTAAGGCCAGGGATCGAACCTGTGTCCTCATGGATACTAGTCAGATTTGTTACTGCTGAGCCACAATAGGAACTCCCTCCTTATCTTTTTAGAAATTCTTTTAAAATTATGGTAAAATATATATAACATGAAACTTAACCATCTTTACCATTTTTACGTGTACGGTGTGATAGTGCTAAGTATGTTCACATTGTTTTATAGTTAATCTCTAGAACTTTTTCATCTTGCAAAACGGAAAGTTTATACTTATTGAATTTGCATTTTCCCTTCCTCCAGCCCTGTCTTCTGTGATTTTCTCCATGTCATTATTTCAGCAAATGTTGATTTATGCTACTGTATGCTAGGTTCAGTCAGTTTTGTACTTTCAAGCATAATTTCTCTAAAACTAATTTTTGTCAGTTGTGTACATTTCTACTGTTCACGTTAGACTAAGCTTTTTAGAAGAGACCATATCTTGTATGTCTTTGAATCTCTAACATTGCCTTGCATGTTATTAATTTATGACACATTTAAATTAATAAGAATGTCAAGTTTAAAGAAGAAAATTAGGGTTTCAAATGTGAGGCCATACCAGTAAACGTCCAGGCGTTTACTGGATATGCTCACTTCAGAAAATTATATTGTATATAGTAGTATATTCAGATACCGTTGATTTTAAGTGTTAACTGCGAAAGTAAGGAAATGTCAAGGAGCAGAAAACTTTCAAATAAAAGATTTCATACCATTATAATTTAAATAGTAATTAAAATGTATTTGGTCTGGGAAAGTTGAGAAGCTCTTAGCCATTTAAAATATTTTCTGGAATAAGGTGGAATAGAGAAAGATAAATGAAATTGAGAAATTACTCTTGAGCATATAATTTATAAATTAATTATAAAAATGCATTAGGAGTTCCCGTCATGGCTCAGTGGTTAATGAACCCATCCATGAGGACCCAGGTTCAATTTCTGTCCTCACTCAGTGAATTAAGGATCCAGTGTTGCGGTGAGGTGTGGTGTAGGTCATAGACGAGTCTCAGATCCTGTGTTGCTGTGGTTCTGGCATAGGCTGGCAGCTACAGCTCTGATTGGACCCCTAGCCTGGGAACCTCCGTATGCCACAGGTGTGGCACTAAAAAAGACAAAGAAAGAAAAGAAGAAGAAGCGTTAGACCAGGGAAAAAAAAGAACTTAGAATTAATTTGGTTCAAGGAATAAAATAACTCTTATTTTATTCAGTGTAAACATGAATAGATTTCATATGATTTTAAATTGTGAAAATCAGAGATTACTTTTATCAGCATGTATATTGTATATCTTCTTCCCTTTATTAAACAGGTGGTACAATAAAGACAATTTGTTTTGCTTATTGGCTTTCTGTAAATGTTCATCATTCATGACCAGAAACTATAGAGACGACTTATACTGATAAAGTTTCTGATCTGTTCTGAAGCATTTCTTTATATAGAAATAATTGATATAAATAAGGAGATACTAACATATTTTAGAATTATATCTGTGTGTATGTCATTCATTTCTTAGATTTGTACTTGTATACATTCCAATGTCTCTCATTCATAAGTTCATTAAAGTCCCCACATTTGAAAGATTAGAGGGTATTTTATTTTTTATTTAAAAAAAATTTTTATGGCTCTACCCATGGCATATGAAAGTCCCTGGGCCAGGGGTTGAATCGGAGCTGCAGCTGTGACCTGTGCCACAGCTGTGGCAACACCAGATCCTTAACCCACTACACCAGGCTGGGGATTAAGCTCTCGCCACCACAGAGACAGCACTGAATCTTTAACCTGCTGCACCACAATGGGAACTCCAATTAGAGGATATTTTTAAAACATTTTTTTTTTTTGATTTTTGAAAGTATACATTGGTCAAGTAATATCTTATTTTTCTGAAATCCTCAGAAAAGATTATAGTAATAGAAGCCAGCATTAATTTTGCACTTATTGCTCAATTATTTTTCAAACAGCTTGCATGCATTATTTTATTTAATCTTTTTTTTTTTCTTTTAGGGCCACACCCATGGCATATGGAGGTTCCCAGGCTAGGGGTCGAATCGGAGCTATTGCTGCTGGCCTGTGCCACATCTGCAACCTACACCACAGCTCACGGCAACACTGGATTCTTAACCCACTGAGCGAGGGCCAGGGATTGAACCCGCAACCTCATGGTTCCTAGTCGGATTCGTTTCTGCTGCACCACAATGGGAACTCCTATTTAATCTTTAAAATAACCACCTGGGAGTTACCTCCATGGTACAGAGGATTGGTGATGTCTCTGGAGCACTGGGATGCAGGTTTGATCCCTGGCCTGGTACAGTGGGTTAAGGATCTGGCATTGCTGCTGCTGGGCATAGGTTGTAACTGCGGCTCCAATCTGATTCTCCATATGCCACAGAGTGGGGAAAAAATAAAAATTAAATTACATTAAATTAAAACAACCATCTGATACAAGTATCATTATCTTTGTATACAGATAAAGGAACCATTGAGGTCAGATATCATAGAATCATAGTGGTCAGGTATGGATACAAGTAGCAGTTGAATTAACTGTGGCTTAAACAAGTGGAGCTAGAGGTCCAGAGCTAGGTGGTCCTGGGCTGGTGCCTGGGGCTCAGCAGTACCTCTCCTCTCTACCATCTAGAGCATATTAGTTTTCTCCTTGATGCCTCTTTGCCTCGTGATTAAAGGATGGCTTCTGTAGTTTTATTTATTTGTTCATTTTCAGTTTTTTTGTCGTGCCCACAGCATATAGAATTTCCCAGGCCAGGGGTCATATCTGCACCACAGGAGTGACAATGCTGGATGCTTAACTGCTGGGCCCCCAGGGAACTCCCATAGTTTTATTTATCACAAGCTTTTTCCAGCCAGGTGACAGAGGACGGTAAAGGAGTAGGAAGGGCTTTTTCCTGGTGAGACTTTGTTTTTGTTTTACTGGGCAGAGAAGCCCTTCCATGGGACTTCTTTGTGCATCTCATTGACTAGAATTGGGTGTCCAGCTGAGGAGGAAGCTGGGAAAAGGATCATTATAGCTGTCTAGGATCCTTAGCAGAGGAAGGCAGGGAAGGGTGCCGTGGATGGTTGGTGAGTAACCAACCCGCAGTGTTTGCCACATATATTAGATCTGGACTTGGGGTCACCTGAAGCATAAGTAATGGCATGTTTATATGGTTAAAATTTGTTTTCTAAGGTTTAATATTAGGAGAATTTTGTTTATTTGAAATTATCTATTGTAATATATAGCATTAGTTATAATTTTTTAAAAACTGCAAGGGTTAAGAAAAATTTCTGTAAATAACTAGATTCTGTTTTAAGTAGAGTGTAGCCGCACATAGTGGGAATTTTCCTGTCTAAACCGTGTGCTTGTATTTCAGGATAACTTTGTAGGCATTTTGCAAATTTTCTGAGTCTCTTTACATGCCCTTCCTATTTTTATTCACATCTCTATCATTTTTACCATAGTTGTTGTGATATTTAGTATTATAATTGTAATTATGAGAAAGAATGCTATTGATTCTCCACTTCCCTTTCAGCATCTGCTGTCCATTTAAATTTTCAAAACTTAGCCAAGTCATAGAAGGTACACTAGCAAGTTAGATCTCATTACAGCGGCCATTTGTACTGCCTTGATGGGTGTTCTCTACCCTGAAAAATATGACATTAGTATATCATTTTTGTGCATGGAAATATTAGAAAACATTTCATATTGTTTGACCTTTTAGAAAAAGACTACTTTTTTTGAATAAAGAACTTTATAGAAGTTTGATATCTCCTAAGTCAGTGACAAACAGGTTTTTTCTTTTTCCTTTGTTTTAAGTTTTACTGAGAGATCTTTCAATGAATTAGAATTTGAAAGTCAATTAGTTTCCCTTTTGCATTTTATTTGATATACAAAGAAACTACCACTACATTATTGCCAGAAAAATAAGTTTTCTGATGCTTTTATGTAACAGAGGGAAATTACATCTTTGAGACAGGGCTATTACTATTTATTGACTTGGCAGTAACTAGACTGGAAATCTGATGCCTTTAGATTAGCTATCAGAATCTTTTTGCACTTGAATAGGGCAAGATAACCAAAGTGAATTTTGATCAGCATAGTAAAGCACCTTACACTGACTCTGTTGTGAAATTTTTAATTTTTTATTTATATATATTTTTGGTCTTTTTAGGGCTGCACCCGTGGCATATGGAGTTTCCCAGGCTAGGGGTCTGATTGGAACTATAGCCACAGCAGCTCAGGATCTGAGCCACATCTGTGACCTACACCACAGCTCACGGCAATGCTGGATCCTTAATCCACCGAGCGAGGTCAGGGATGGAACCTGCAACCTCATGGTTCCTGGTCAGATTCGTTTCCACCGCGCCACGACGGGAACTCCTGGAATTTTTTAGAAGTAGTTTTAGAATAAGCATTTGTTTTTATAGATGCTATGTTATTTCAATATTTTTAATGGTTCATTGAAATTCAGCATACTTGGGTATCATGTTCTGTTTATTAATAAGATGCATATGTTTAAAATAACTTACATTTTAATTTTCTGTAGACAGTGGGATGAGCAGTTGGATCCTCGGCTAAACGCAAAACAGAAAGAGGCTGTTCTGGCCATTACAACTCCACTTTCAATACAGCTGCCTCCTGTTCTCATAATTGGACCCTATGGGACAGGCAAAACATTCACTCTAGCTCAGGCCGTCAAGCACATACTCCAGCAACAGGAGACGAGGTGAGATGGTATTATGTGTGCTTTAATCTCATTAATAGGGCACAACTTCTATCCTTGTTGTGATTACACTAGTGAGACAGTTTTCAGCCAGCTTGTAAAAATTAAAAAATAAATAAATAAAAAAGAAAGAAAAACACCCGCACTCAAACCCAAAGCATTAAAATTTGAATCCTCTTAAAACTTACTGTTTTTAAAAATTGGCACTGTAGAAGAATGGTAGCTTTTAAATAGTCATCAAAATGACAGATCTTCTAAGGAATTGTGGTACATGTTAGAATCAAAAGGGTTGGGTTTTTAAAAAATTATTTTATATAATAGGTTTTAAAATAATTTGGTGGACTTACCTCCTTTACAGCTTTAAGAATAATTAAACTTTAAGAATAATTTCCTAAAAGCATAGTTGAACAGTATGTTAGCGATTACTGAGTAGGTTGAGGGAAATGTATATTAAAATGGCCACTGCTTTTTTTTTTTTGGTATTATACTGCTTGAATAGTTTTGTGTTTTATCATTCTTTTTATTTGCACCATTTATTTCAGCAGGATTCTCATTTGCACCCATTCTAATAGTGCTGCTGATCTCTACATAAAGGATTATTTACATCCATATGTAGAAGCAGGCAATCCCCAGGCAAGACCTCTCAGGTATTTTTTAAGGCTTATTATGTATCTGTATCATACTTTGTTATTCTTAAGAAAAGGTGTCTGTAAAGATTTTAGTAACGTCAAGAAAACCAAAATCTTTAACTGTGCATTGGCATTTGGAGGTTATGCCTTCTTAAGAAACCTTTTAAATTAAGGAAAAATTTCAAAATCTTTGACCATTCACTTCTTAAACTTTAAATAAAGAGAAAGACATCCTTTTTTAAGTTTTGTATGTAAAAATGTTGTTACAATCTGAGCCGATTTTGATGTGTGCCTCTAAAAGCTACTATGATGAAATAGTATAAATATGATTAAATCAATTTTAATTAAAATTCCTAGCATATTTTGCATGGCAGAGTAGTCATGCAGTGATAGTTCTTTATGGAAATAAAATTTTGGCTGTGATCATGCAGGTAATTTCATAGAAGCTAAACATTAAAGAAGCATGAACTTGTAGTGATTTCTACAATAAAATGTGATAGACTGGTATTTACAACTCTGCTATCATTAAAGAGACAAAGTGTCAAAGAAAATTCTGGGTTGGTATAGGTCCTTTGAGTGTATATGGATATGAAATGTTCTTAAATACAGGGCTGTGGGGGAATAAAATCCTTTTCTTCAGAAAACAATAAAGAATCATTAAAAGGTTATTTATTATACCATTTGCTTTCATTGTTGTATGAATTAATGTTTAGTTTTGCCATTTTACAAACTAATATGTCATGCCCTATGTTCAAATATAATTATCGTTTAAAAATTAATTTCTAACCACACTTTTGAATCATAATTCACTAACTTTTTATTTCTAGTTGAGCCTAGGCATGAAAAAATGAGATTACACTATTTTATTCTTTAATAACCATAACCAGAACCCTTTGAATGATTTTACAATTGCATTAAAAAGAACAAAAGAGAAAAAAAGTGGCATGGCCTGTTAACACAGGTTTATATGCCATTCTCTGTTTCTACTCTGGAAGGCAAATTAGAGAAGAAATAATTATTTTAAGTAGAATCTAGTTTTATTTAGTAAGAAAATATCACATGTATATAATCACTATAAATGAAAATGTGGTATTTAACAATGGGTAAATTCATCAATAACTAGTTTGCTGCAGATTCTAATCTTTTTTAGCTCATAAGTGAAATTGAGTTAGCTAGTAGCATTTTTGCTGTGAGTGTTCTTACTTGAATATAGAGAAGATGTTTGCTTTTATTGTTGGTAGAGCATGTGTGTGTGTTTATATTTGCATATGTGTGTGTTAAGTAGGAAATAATGACAGTTTCAATGACATGATGTACTTGGGTTGAAAACAGGGGAGAAAAGGCCCCTCAAACGTTGGTTGACCTAACATAGGTCATTTGACACTTAGGGATAACTGTTGTTGATAAACATTAAAATCCATTATTGGTTAGCGTTACGTTTAGCTTTTCCCATGTAAAATTTTGTTTTTGGATTTATAATTCAACACGTAATACATGTAAATATGTAGAATAATGAGAAGTTATATTCCAGTGTGGTATATGTATAGTTGTAGTGATCCAAATACCAAAACTTGCCCTCTAGCCGAAAATCTCATCTCTTCCCCAAGTCTCAAGAGTGGTTCAGTTGAAGGTGGAAAAATATTTAAATTTATGTAAGGACAAAGTTGATGTTATTTCGTTTAGTAAATGGAATAATATAAGAGAAGGCTTGGGTATACCGAATGTTACCTTTATGTGGCTGTGTGTTTTCACCATAGTGCTTCTGTTCAGGAAAGATGTTATCTTGTGAATGTGTTTCCTAGGAGGATTAATACATTGGAATGTTAGGATTTATTAGTACCATCTCTTATTATAGTAACTCAAATTAATTTATAATTTTCCTAATGGGCAGCAAATATGAGAGGTATGGGAGATGGAATAGAGAAAATTAGAATGGTTGAGCCCTCTGGGGAGATCAGCTTTATTTGAATTCTCCCAGATTGCAAGGCAGAGAACACAAGAGGGCACTAAGTGTCCACATATGACCTTGAAGATTTCTTGTCTCTGGCGTTAGAGTGGCGACAGCACTGCAGTTTAGAGTGGGCCCTAGTAAATGTGATAAAGTATGAAAATAGTCATAAACACTAATAGTTAAAACAGTAAATATGTTTAAATATGCATACTTATGGTTAAAATGTATGAAATTCTATTTGTTCATTGCCAGAAGTTGAACTTAAATGGTTTGAAGATGGAGGTTTCAAAATTCATTTTATTTTTTAAAATTTAATTTAATTTATTTTCTATATAGTGATTTTAATTTTTTTCCATTATGGCTGGTTTACAGTGTTCCATCAATTTTCTACTGTACAGCATGGTGACCCAGTTACACATACATGTATGCATTCTTTTTTCTCACATTATCAGGCTCCATCATAAGTGACCAGATATAGTTCCCAGTGCTACACAGCAGGATCTCATTGCTAATCCATTCCAAAGGCAATAGTCTGCATCTATTAACCCCAAGCACCCCATCCATCCTCAAATTCCTTTTAGATTGCGTTTAGTTTCAGTTTTTACTTCTTACTTTATTAGAATTAGAAGATTTTAAAGTGGGATAGAGAGGAAAACATAGTTTCTTTCTGTGTATGGTTCTGAAGATAGCTATCTGCTTCTGGCCAAGTTACCACTTAGTAGATAAAGGTTATCTATGGAGGAAGTGTGCATTTACTGTTTTCGAGGCAAATAGAAGGTATATGTTGTTTCATATAGATCTTTGAAGAAATAGATCAGGTCTTGTCATGTGGTATTGTTAAATAACAGTATTGGGGAAGTGTAGATTGCATATGAATTCAGTACAGGAATACAATTTCAGCTGATTAAAATGATAATCAGACAATCTCTTTTAAATTTCATTATAATTCTTGTGGGGTATGTGGATGGTTAGTTTCTAGAAATATATAAATTACATAGTTGGTGCCACATTTTTTACTATGAGCTTGAAAGCATCAATTCTTCAATACTGAAAAATGTTGTTGGGTGTGTTTTAAATAATCTTATAGACAGCATCTACCTTAAATGTTGCACAAATGAAAAGCACTGAGAAAATATTTGAATCTTTTTGAAGTCAGCACTAGACTTTTATATTTTTAAGGAAATAGGCCTAATGATCAAATTTTGTATTCTTACTAGTTTCAACTTTAGGTAGCTCCCAAGGTAACTATAAAAAAAGTCGGTAGTGACACTTAGAATTTCAGTTTCTGTTTTTTTCTTTGAGGAAGAAGCAGTGCCTAGAGTTAGATTTGATGAGTAATTTGAAAAACCACTTTTTCAATTTCATAATGAAATGTTCATTTAAGAAAATATAGCACATATAGAAAAACATGAAGAAAATAAAAATTATCTGTCCTTTTTACCAGAGATAAATATTACTAATATTTTGGCATTTGATTTCTAGTAATTTATATGCTTACATGCATATACTTTATATTAATGGAATCATAATTTGAAAATGATTTTTCAGATAATTTGTAAAATGACAGTTTTCGTATATTTAAAGGTAAATTCTGCTTTGCTGATCTGATTAAACTTTTTTTTTATTGAAACCTAAAACATGTTTAAGATTTTTACATCTTTTAGAAGTGATATTGGTTACTTTCACAGTCCTTCCTATCATACATTTCTTTACTTTCCTCTATTACAGTTTATAAATTAGGAATGTTTATTAGATGCTGTTCTTGGTTTTTTTTTTTTTTTTTTTTTTTTGTCTTTTTGCTATTTCTTTGGGCTGCTCCCACGGCATATGGAGGTTCCCAGGCTAGGGGTCGAATCAGAGCTGTAGCCGCTGGCCTACGCCAGAGCCGCAGCAACGCGGATCCGAGCCGCGTCTGCAACCTGCACCACAGCTCACGGCAACGCGGGATCGTTAACCCATTGAGCAAGGGCAGGGACCGAACCCGCAACCTCATGGTTCCTAGTCGGATTCGTTAACCACTGCGCCACGACGGGAACTCCTGTTCTTGTTTTGTTTTGCTTTGCTTAAAAAAAGACAATAATTAGTATTAATTGTTTCATGGAGGGTTAGAACACATTTTAGAAGATTATAAGATTAGTGTTTGTATTTTACATTTGAACTGCCTTTGAAGCATTCTAGAGGAAACAGATATCAAATAGTTGACTTGTGGAGTTCCCATTGTGGTTCATGGAGATGTCGTCTCCATGAGGATGGATGTGGGTTCGATCCCTGGCTTCACTCAGTGGGTTAAGGATCCTGCGTTGCTGTGAGCTGTGTCATGGGTCACAGACATGGCTCAGATCCAGTGTTGCTGTGGCTGTGGCTGTGGCATAGGCCGGCAGCTGCAGCTCCAATTTGACCCCTAGCCTGGAACTTCTATATGCTGCAGGTGTGGCCATAAAAAGAAAAGAAAAATAAATGGATATGCATCCTGGAGCTCAGAGATGAGGTCTTGGCTGCAGAGAGAAAAATGTGTGAGTCATGTGGGCACTGATGATAACTGAAGCCATGGGGCTGGGATGAGATTGTCAGGTGAGAGAACAGAGCTTGAGGAGAGCACTGAAGACTAAGCCTTGGGAAACCCTGGCCTGGAGAGGTGGATGGAAAGCAAAAGGAGGCTGAGTCAGGGCAGCTGAGGGAAGAGAGTGTTTCAAGGAGGGAGCAACCACAGGATTGGCTACTGCTAAGTAACTTGATATATCCGGAAAATGTCCAGATGGTTTAGTGACATGAAGTTTGTGTCCTTTGATTGGACTGCCCCCCGCCCCCCCAGTCTCCTAAGTTCTTTCCTGTTTCATTGACTGCTGCTTCCCAGTCTTGTTCTTGTGTCCCTCTTCTTGTCCCAGCCTCTACATGGTGAAGTGGTTCTTCCAACTAGTTTCTTTTTTATCTATGCTTACTCTCCAGGTGAACTTGTCTAGTCTGAAAACTGAAGTATTTTCTCAATTGTATATTTCTTGTCCAGACATTCCTCTGAACTCCACACTTGCGTCTTCCCCTGCTTACTGGATGTCTCTACTTGGACATCCACCACTGTATATGTCCAAAACGGAATTCTTAAGTCTCATCCCAAATCCATTCCTCCCTTTCACCACCAGTGCCATTCATCCAGTTTCAAAGCTGTGGAATCATCCTTTCTTTTAAATTCCACATCTAGTTTATTAGGAAATCCTGTCAGCATTATTCTCAAAAAGTACGATGAGCTTTTCATGTCTCTACTGTTAGCACCCTAGTCTAAGCTGACATTTTTTTCTTGTCCAGATCCTTACAACAGTCTCCTAACTGGTCTCTCTGCTGTTTTCCACTGCTCTTGTCTCTCTCTCCCAGTCGTAGTGTGTGGAAGCAGCTTGTAGTGGTTTGTGAGAGCCAATCATGTGCCTGTCTTTCCAAGTTCATGCTCAGTTACATCATGCTGGTAGCTTGAAATTGGCCGTGGTAGAAGGTTTTATACTACAGAAACCAGCAAACACTACAGATCAGGTCATCCCCTCTGCCCCTAAAGCTGGTTGTTCAACATTTACCAGCACATCACTGTCCAACCTTCTCCCTCCCTCCAAAACTATGTATTCTGTCCAAAGAAACAGAGGGGTCCTTTACCAGTGTAAGTCATGTCACACGACATGTGCCTGGTTACAATTCTCTGATAGCTTTCCGTTAAAATCGGAGTAAATCCAAAGTCTTTTTTAAATTTTTAATGATTTTTATTGTTTACATTATAGCTGGTTCACAGTGTTCTGTCAATTTTCTGCTGTACAGCAAAGTGACCCAGTCGCAAATGCATATACACATTCTTTTTCTCACGTTATCCTCCGTCATGCTCCATCACAAGTGACTGGATGTAGTTCCCAGTGCTATACAGCAGGATCTAATTGCTTATCCATTCCAAAGGCAGTAGTTTGCATCTATGTTAACCTCAGATTTCCAGTCCATCCCACTCCCTCTCCTTCCTGTCCGGCAACCACAAGTCTGTTCTCCAGGTTCATGAGTTTCTTTTCTGCAGAAAGGTTCATTTGTGCTTTATATTCAAAGTCTTTATGAAAGCTTGCAAGCCGTGAGCTTTGCCTCTGTGCCGGACCATAGTAGATACCCAGTAGATCTTTGTGATGTGGGTGGATTAGAGATAGGGAGGTGGGTGGATGGCTGGATGAATTATCTCTGGACCATCCTAGTTATCTGTTGCATGAGGCTCATTAATATTTTTCTTTTGCAATTAATGGAAGAGTTCCTCTTTCTTAAGATTTTCTGATTGTCCAAAATTTAAATTTACTTTTATATTTCCAGAACTTTAGGTAGAGGTCTATTTAAATATAGGTATAAGAATGT
Source organism: Phacochoerus africanus (assembly GCF_016906955.1). Taxonomy (NCBI): domain Eukaryota; kingdom Metazoa; phylum Chordata; class Mammalia; order Artiodactyla; family Suidae; genus Phacochoerus; species Phacochoerus africanus. The sequence continues at coordinate 13,537,444 of NC_062557.1, read as the reverse complement.
ATTCTGATGTGAAATGCAGTTACTTTTAAATTGCTTTTGTAAGTATGCAATTCACTATTTTCTTATTAGCATAGATAATGAAAATACAAGTTAAGTTTATTTTTGTAAGAATAGTCTAGAAAAAAAGTAAGTCCCAAATGGGAATGTTTTGAATTAAAAAAAACCTATTCTTATGAAGCTCTTTGTGTGTCCTTCTGTTGTAAGATTAATCTGAATGCTTAAGAATAATTAGATATTTATCTTATTATAATGTATATACTTTCTGCTTGATTCTTTTTTTGGTAGAAGTCAAAGCTATATGTTAAATTCTAATCCAGTAGAGTGTTAATGTTTATCAGATTTGTTAATTTCCAGATATTGTAGTCTTAAAATCATGATGTCAATATTTGGTAATCAGATAATGGTAAGATGTTTATAAATAGGAAATATTATCTTCTTTTATAGGGTATATTTCAGAAATCGCTGGGTAAAGACTGTCCACCCAGTCGTGCATCAGTACTGTTTGATCTCAAGCGCACATTCCACCTTTCAGATGCCACAGAAAGAAGATATTCTTAAACACCGAGTGGTTGTTGTTACATTGAATACTTCTCAGTACCTCTGTCAGTTGGACCTTGAACCTGGTATGCTGACCCAAGACACAGATAGGGTATCTGAATGCATAGGGCTTCTGCATTCAGTTTAGACCAGGGGTGGCCTATGGGCCATATCTGGTCTACTGTCTGCTTTTATCAATAAAGTTTTATCGGATGGAACACTATCATGCCCATTTATTTACCTATATTTTCTATAGATGCTTTTGTGCCATGGCAGCTGACTGAGTAGTTGCAACAGAGATTGTATGGCCAAAAAACCTAAAATAAATATTGTTCACCCTTCCCGCACACACGAAATTGTCAACCCCTAGTTTAGACAGTCTAGTGATTGCTGTTGTGTTTGTTTTCTGGTTGATCAGATGGTATTTACTTACTATTGATCATGTGAAAAATTCATGTTTGGACACTATAAGTTTTTTTTTTTTTTTACAATTTTCTCATGTTTAAAAATAGTTTTGCATTAATATAGTGTAGAGACAACAATTATGACAGGTTTTTTAAATGACATACTATTATGATTTTTATATTTAAGTTCAGGAACTATGTAAAATCAAACTAATACGCCAAGTACAGCCTATAGGGTGACAAGAAGTTCTGATAATATGGCAGAATTTAACCATCAAACTGTGGTATCACTTTAAGGTAGTTGCTTTGGAAGAACATTCACTTATTACTGCTGTATTATAATTGTTACATTGCTTAGCATTTTTTTGCTCTTTCCTTTTGGAATTGCTTTCAGAGTCAGTGACAAATTCTTTTAAATCCCTGGAACGCAGAGCCAGTTCTTTTCACCTTGCATTGCTGGCACTTGGCCCAGGGTATAGACACCTGGAGGCCCTTGATAAACCTCTCTTTATGTTAAATGAATGAACGGTGGCCAAACTTCTTTTTTTGAGCATAGATTTGATTTTGGAAAAAGCTTCAAAATCTGAGACATGTGTGATGAATAAGGTAGGTGATCAAACCTAGCCATTGGGGTTAAAAAAAAAAAAGGAAAGTGAGACATGCCTCTCATGTAATGAGACTTGTGTGTGCAGCTCATGGCTAGCTGATGAGGGCAGTTACAAAAGCAGAGTTTCAAAAATGTTTTGAACAATGAGGGCATCGTTGGAATGAGTTACATTTTTTTCTCAACTGACTTTGAATGGAACAGCATTATTTGAAATTAAATTTTGGTACATTTATTTTAAATTAGTCTTACTACTTTATGATTATACTCTATACATAAATTATACACCCAAATCTCATAAACAGTATATTTTTGTGAGGGTGAGTTAAAGAATGGCTTTGAAGAGCAAGAGTGAGTGTAGAAGAATACTTATTAGAAGTCAGCTGTCTGCTTTTTTCTGGACATTGTTTATACTTTATTTAATTCTCATATCAACTCTGTGGAGTGTTAATTTACAGGTAGGACAACCAAAGCTCAGGATAAATCAGTTTGACTAATTCAAGTTACTTTTACTAGCTTATACAATAGTACAATAGTTTCATGATTTATTCAGTTCATGATTCAAGCCTAGCTCTATTTAATTAAAATGTTACCTAATGAAAACAGATTTTCTTTCACTAGTCTCGTGTTTTCCAATTTGATCCTACATTTATAGTCATCTTCCTTAATTAGTCTTGTAAGACAAAAACCACAAATTCTTCTCAACAGGGAGAAAAATACAGATGTCCAAATCATGCTTGGGCCGCTGTCATTAAATAGACAACATTTACTGATACCTCTGTTGTCCTTGGGCCAACTCACAGGAGGCTAATTAATCCAGAGAGTTTTATAACTTGCCCTTCTGTTGAGAAGCCACTGTGTTCTTTGCTGTGCGAATGAAAAGAGGCCCCCTTTTCTCTACGGCAGTGACTTGGCAGTAGCGGACGTTTACTTCTTCACATTGAGGCAGCGAGGAGATTTTTGCTTCTTTCCCCTCTTTTAGGGGCAAAGATGTTTTTCCTCCGTTCTGTACAAAGATTCTTTATGCCTACTGTGTAGGTGTTTGTCTCTGAGGGTATTTGCTGATGTCCATTTTTGATATTTGTGGTGTCAATTTTTTTTTTTTTTTGCAGACCGGTGCTGTTTTTTCAGCCAGGATAGGGTCTTAGACCAAAAAATTAGGTATAATCTGTCTATGCGCGTGCACGCACACACACACACACACACACACACACAGATAGACAGACACACACACACAAAAGAAACCTAGACAATTAAAATGGTGAATTTGCTAATGGATAACCTTCGTTTTTGGTCAAAGTTGGATTATAGCTTTCTCTTTATATTAGATTTTGGGTAGGATTTTCTTTATTTTTAATGCCTAGTATGTATGTTTTGGCTAAAGTTACTTATAAACTACCATTGTTTTATTCTTGGTGTTTTTAGCAAATAGATAGTGAAAGGACTTTGAGCCTGTCACTGTTTTGTTGCCAGCTTTTCTTTCTTTGTGGTGAAAAACTACTGTCTTTTTTATATGTACTGATTTTAACTATTAGTCTCATGGCCCTTAGCGCCAGATGCCATTTCCATATCTATTATTGAGTGAAATAGTTATTTCTTTCAACTTCTGTGTTTTGAGTAGACTATTTTCTAATTTAAGGATTGGCATTAAAAGTACTCACAGCTCTTAAATTAGCACACTAAACTCTTTCCTTAACAGAAAAGAAAAAATACTGCTTGCTCCTCCCTCTATCACTGTTATAATACATTTTACTATGTTTATACTGTACTTTGTAGGGTTTTTTACACACATTCTGTTAGATGAGGCTGCCCAGGCCATGGAGTGTGAAACCATTATGCCTCTAGCATTAGCAACTAAAAACACTCGGATTGTCCTGGCTGGTGACCACATGCAGGTAGGTGCCCTCTGAGTCATCCTGTTGAAAGAAACTGATATTTGATATTTACTATTTTGTCTTCTAAAACGTCCTATGAAATTGTACCGTGTATCCCATTTAAGTACTTTAAATATTTCTGTACTAATAGTGAAAAATGGTATATATATATTTTTTTTGGCTTTTTGGGGCTGCACTTGCAGCACATGGAGGTTCCCAGGCTAGGGTCCAATGGAAGCTATAGCCGCCGGCCTACCCCACAGCCACAGCTACACAGGATCCGAGCTGGCCTACACCACAGCTCATGGCAACGCTGGATCCTTAACTCACTGAGCAAGGCCAGGGATCGAACCTGCGTCCTCACGGTTGCCGGTCAGATTTATTAACCACTGAACCTCGATGGGAACTCCAAATGTTGGTATTTCTGAAGGAAAATTGCTATCCCACCACTTTTGTTCCTTCTTTGGATAGAGGATGGAGTGAATGAGTTCATCGGTGTTATAATTTTCATGTGTCTTAATTTGAAGTTCAATTCTCTATAGTATCAATACTTTATTTTTACTTTTCTTTACCAAATTTAAATTATCCTTCTTATGATTCCCTAGTTCCTCTCCTCAACATTTGTTTTTCCAAAGGGTTCCTTTTTTACTATCATAAGGAACAAAGCACTTAATTAAAAATAATAGTCAAAATCTCAAAGAGCATGTCTGATCTTAATACCTAGAAAGAGAATTGCAGTTTTTCTATTAAACTATCAGTTTTACAGAGTTGCAATTTGAGGTTCTTTCTGTTTTGTCACAGTTAAGATTGCACCTATATGATAGTTGCAGCTGTAGCTATCCAAATACCCAGGAAAGAGTTGAATATAAAGGAACAAATTTTGTTTTTATTTCTTTGCCAGAAGTAGTTTAATTTTGTTCTTTGTGTCAAGTTATAATCAGAATGGCTCCTTATACTTTAAGAGATAAATATGGCTTTTTTGCTGTTTATTGAAAAACTTTTTTAAGTCATAGGCTGTATATCCTGCCAGCTTACCATTTTATTTTATTATTTGTTTATTTGTTTATTTAATTTTTTTTTAGGGCCGCACTGGTGGCTTTTGTAAGTTGCCAGGCTAGGGGTCAAATTGGAGCTGCAGCTGCCAGCCTATGTCACAGCCACAGCAATGCCAGATCTGAGTGGAAACTGCTATCTACACCGCAGCCCACGGCAACACTGGATCCTTAATCCACTGGGTAGGCACAGGGATTGAACCCGTGTCCTCATGGATACTAGTTATGTTCATTACCACTGAGCCACAGTGGGAACTCCAAGCTTACTATTTTAAATAATTGATTAATTTTAGTGAAATGGTTGATTGACTTCCTCAATGATGCAGTGGATTGCATCCACAAAATTACTGATAGTAGTGATTTATTATGTTGGAGGAGCCCTTTATTAACTTATGTGTAGAAACTCTAGGTTAGTTTAATATACTGAAATGAAAAGTTAGAATACAGCCTATTCTTTATAGTAGTAAAATTGTTCTTAGAAAATATTTTTGACTTCTTCTAGCATTTAGCATGTTGAGGTTTAGTGCATCAGAAATTATAGCATGGTGGATTTTTTTTGTAAGTATGTTAAAAAAAATACTGTTTGTGTATTTAGTTAAATTTTCTCTGTATGTTTATCTGTTACAGCTCAGTCCTTTTGTTTACAGCGAGTTTGCCAGGGAGAGAAACCTTCATGTTTCATTACTTGATCGACTCTATGAGCATTACCCTGCCGAGTTTCCTTGTAGGATCCTCCTGTGTGAGAACTACCGCTCGCATGAAGCTATCATCAAGTAGGTGTGACTAGCCCCCTCTGTCACACTTCCTGTGGTCTGGTGGGAGGGAACTGGAAACTGTTCCCAGGGACAGGTTATTTCCAGCAGAGTTATACGGTTGTCCCTAGTGTTGCAACTTATGTTTAATTTTATGTCTGTAAAGAACACTTCAAAGTCAGAGCTATAATTTTTCACAATAGGGCAGTTCTAGAAATGAAAACTTTAGGTTCTACTAGCGATAACATTTTTCTGCGACTAAATATATAGTATATGTCATATGTATGTAAAACTACGTGATGTAATAGATACATTGAAAAACTACATAATGGTCTATGTATATGTGTCTGGCTATGTTATATGAGGAATCTGTTTCATAAGAAGAGAAGCATGGGAGGGAAGAAAGAAGGAAAACCATGAAATTCAGTACTAATGTTCTTTTAAGGGTTTTATTAAATGTGGCATGCCTCTGTAAACGTAAAAAGAGCCTAAGTGAGAATTCATTGAGTAGCCACAAACAACATGCCCTTGGAGCTGGCATCTAGACCAAGAAACAGAATGTTACCAGCCCTCTGGAAAGCTTTGTAGTCACTACCACCACCAAAAACTGAAGATTTTTAGAAGTTTAGTATAATTTAATAATACTGATTATGGCAGCCATGTGAAAATCTTTTTTAGTTTTTTTCTCTCTCTCTCTTTTTTTTTTGTCTTCTTAGGGCTGCACCGGCAGCATATGCAGATTCCTAGGCTAGGGGTCGAATCAGAGCTGTAGTTGCCAGCCTACGCCACAGCAACATGGGATCCAAGCCGCGTCTGCGACCATCACCGCAGCTCACGGCAATGCCGGATCCTTAAGCCACTGAGCAAGGCCAGGGATCGAACCTGCATCCTTATAGATACTGGTCAGGTTCATTTCCGCTGAGCCACGATGGGAACTCCTATTTTTAGGTTTTTCTGAAAGCGATAGGGTAGATATAAGAATAAATTTAGATTTAACTATGGCTTTTATCAGTATCTCAAAATGTGATTCCTTTTTTATATTGCCAGTCATTTGCTGCAGTCAGTGATGAATCAAGTACTACATAATATCTTCATTAGTAAAGAGTGTTCATTTTACAGTTGAAGACTCCAATGTCCTTCATTTGTGTGTGTTGTTTCAGTGTCTGTAGATCTTTGTGTTTTCATGCGTAAGTATATGATCCACATGAGTAAAAATGTGCATTTAAAAATTTTTAGTGTAGAAAACATATTAGTTAGCAAATTTCCTCATAGTGCAAGATTCTCATCTAGTATTGAACTGTCGTCATTTCTTCCTTTTCTTTCTATATTCTGGCTTCATGCCTTCCTCAGATCAATCCATTTTAGCAGTGACATACTCGGAGTTTTTATTGCTGTGGTTAATTTTGGAGACGATCTTGGAGTCATAGGTATTAGATGTTTGGATTAAAATTAATCATGGGCATAAAGCAACATTAGAGTTGACAGGTAATTTTTTTTCTTATGGGTAAAATTAATTTTGATGATAGATTACTCTGTATTTATTATTTTGGTCTTTTTCTGCAGTTACACCTCTGAACTCTTCTATGAGGGCAAACTGATGGCCAGTGGAAAGCAGCCAGCACACAAGGATTTCTACCCCCTCACTTTCTTTACAGCACGGGGGGAAGATGTACAGGAAAAAAATAGCACAGCTTTTTATAATAATGCAGAGGTATCTTAGTTTTCTTTGTAAATTGTTAACATTTTTAGTCACATAGTCTGGTCTTGTTTAGCATTTATTTAAAATTTGGGGTGATGTTTTATTGTGTTGACTTCATGTACATAAAAGTAGCATGAAACTATTCTTTCTTATATAACGATTTGTTAAGATGTATCTCCTGTGGGAAACAAAAACTTAGGTTTACATTTTGTCTTATGCTAGAATATGTAACTTCATTTAAAAGAAAAGACGATGTGTTTTTTAAAATCGTTTATTATTGTCACCCATTTAAAATGGACTGTGATCCCATTTTATAGTGCACACTCAAATGAGGTCTCATTTAAAATGAGTAAGACTTGAATCCCAGAGTCCTGTGCTCCAGAGAGATCACACAGACCCAGATGGCGGTGTTGCTAACCCGTCATGTACTGCAGCTTGTAAGAGTCTCTTACAGTTTCTAGGGTCAGAGAGAACGTGGGTAGTATGAGGGGTCAAAACCTGTGACATCTTTAGGGGCCAGCAGACCAGAGACCCTGAGCTTAGGCTCTGGCCATCCCAAGGGGTGTGGAGTTGAGGCAGCCCAGGGGAGGGGCGTGCAGGTAGGTGATTACGGGAATGGTTCTTGATCTGTCATCTCCATCTCCTTTTCCTCCCTTGAGTCCCATGCTTTACTCATTTTATTTACAAAGAAATGGCTTTTATTCTATAATAGTAATTCATCTTTCCTTTAAACAATTGATCAGAGACTGTAGTAAGAAGTCAGTACAAGAAAATCGACAGGACTCACTTGACAAAATCCTAGCCAAAAGCAAAGAAACCTGACGTTTTTGTTAGTTATGCCAATTTATTTTAGGAAAAAGTATACTTTTCTTTACATGTTTGAAATATTGACAAATAGCTCTAGAATTTCCTTTATTACTTTTTGCACTCAGGTTGGAAACCGCTGGATGGAAAATCAGTTAAGAGGAAAAGGAAAATAAATATACTGTTTCACTGTCTCTTGTAATTAACCACATAATTACCTTTAGTAGTATGCTTTGTGTCTCTGGTATCTCTTGCTTTGAGCCTGAAGAACTTCTTTTAGTGTTTCTTTCAGGGCAGGTTTGCTAGTAAGGAATTCTTTCAGTTGTTGTTTATCTGGGATTATCTTTATTTTGCCTTCAGTTTTGAAAAGTAGCTTTGCTGGGTATTAGATGATTATTTGAGTTACTTCTTTCAGCGCATTGAAATATGCTTTCCTACTGCTTTATTGCCTTCATTGTTTCTGATAAGAAAGAAGTCATCTATTAATCTTATTGGAATTCTTTGTTAAGTGGTGAGTTGGCTTTTTTGTTGCTGTTTTCAAGATTTTATTTTTGTTTGTGACTTCCACCGTGTAGACTATGATGTGTCTGGATAAGAATCTCTTTGTACTTATCTTCCTTGAAGTTCACTGAACTTCATGTGCCGATTAAAATTTTTCATCAAACTTGGAAGATTTTTAGCCATTACTTTTTTGAATTTTTTTCTGCTCCTTTCTGTCTCTTTTGGTTCTCTCATTATATATATGTATGTTGGTAAGCTTAATGGTGTTCCTTGTTTCTCTGAGGCTTTGTTCATTTTTTTCCCTCTGTTCTTCAGATATCATGATCTCTATTTTTGTATATGTTGACTTGTTTTCTACCAGCTTAAATCTTTGGTTGTGGTCCTCTAGTGAATTTTTCATTCCGGTTATTTTACTTTTCATGCCTGGGTCATTAATTACTCCACAGCGTACCCCTCCTGAAGTTGGCCCTGTGGCAGGGGCAGAGGTTTACTGTGACCCCCTTATGGGCCGAACTTATGGAGGACTTGCTGCGGGAGGACAAGGCGCTCACTCTTCACTGGCCACCTCACCTTGTGGATGGAGCTCTGTGTGTGTTGGACATGTGTGTCCAATCCGTACTGCCATCCAGGGGCGACCATCCACCTGCTGTACCCCCCAGTGTGGATCTTCTGCAACCTAGAGCTGGGGCAGCTGGGGTCTGCCATTGTTCATTGGCTTGCTGCATCTACTTAGAAGGGGTCTTCTGTCTCAGGGAGCTGGGGAGATGGCAACTGTCACTTGGCTGCCAAGCCCAGTGGATCAGCTCTCCCATAATCTGTCCTGCTCAGGAAAAGGAGACTGCTCTATCCTCCCGCTGTTCCTCTTATAACTACCCAATTGCTGCTAGCTGCTCAGAGGCCTTCTGCAGCATGTTGCTGAGGGAAATGAGATCTCTGGTGTTCACCAGCTGCCCAAACCACCTGGAATAGCTCTTTCACCCCAGAGCTCTGGAGCAGATGGGAACTGTCCCGTGGCTGCTGAAACAGTCCTGTAAGACAGAGCTCTGGGGGAGTGGGTGCAGTCCCTAGCTTGAAGGCCCTGGCCTTCCACTCTTCTTACTGACTTTCTATGGATTTTTGTTGGATAAATGTTTCTCAGTTTCTTGTAAGCTCTTTGATCAATCTCCAGAGATTTTGAATGCTTGTCTGCTAATTTTTGATCAGCTTAATAGATGTCTGTCTGAGAGAGAGGTTTCCCCAAGCTCTTCATACCACCATTCCAAGCCTGTGTATTTCAACTCCAGTCTTATGCTGCCTGCCATGTAGTGTAGCAGAGGGAAGAAGTGCAGAAATAGCTACGTGTTGCTTAGTGGTAGGAATGGTGTGTGTGTGTGTGGGGGGGCAGCAGAAGTGTCTCCACAACCTTCATTTACCACCATATCTAACTAAATGGGTAGAGACAGCTTTCTCTTATTCTTTGTTGCAGGAAACTCACACCCACCTTTCTTGTTCCTTATAGTGAGGGCATCATGTTTTCCGTCCACTTGGCTCATTAGACTCTTTGACCAGGCTGTGAATTTGTTTCACTTGCTATTAATATCATTATAACAGTAGGGTGACTATAGTCTATGCCTCTGTCATTTGTTGAATTTGTATCTAGAAGTGGGACCTGCATCCTAGCCAGTGATCCTTCTTAAAAATTGTCAAATTTTGGGATAGTCACTATTATAAATTTAAGTAGTTATTGCTAACAAATAGTAAATTAATAGTGTATTTAAGCTACATTAAAAATTTATCTCCTTCTTCTCTGCCCTTGCACTCTTGCCTGACCCTCTATTGGGCTTGCCTTATTAGATGTGTTTTTGAGCTAGGAATCTCTTTTCTAAATATTTAGTAATCTCTTAGCGTAATGAAATGACTTGGGCAAATGCATACCACTAAAAGGCAGGGAATTCTGAAAGTCTCTCTCTCCATTCCAAATTTGTCCTAATCCCAGCTGTGTTTTGATGCCAGCCGTTGGCTGCTCTGTTTAGTTATATGAATGGGGGAGGGGGCAGTGGCAGACCTTGTACTGCCACGCTGACCCTAGGCATCTTTTAGTGGCTTGGTTAGTTTCACTGGCCTGATCCAGAGAGGGTGAACTGAGAAATACTGCGAATGTAGGGGACTTGCTTCCCTGTTTCACTAGATGGGGTTGCCGGTTTCATGCCCTTCTCTCTAAACAGGAACTTGAGTCCATTCCCATTTAAGAATGGAGACTAGGTGTCTCCGATTTTCGTGTTTTCACTGGGTGCATTATTGTAGATGTATATTCCTGGAAATGTAAATAAAACTTTTTGATTCTCCCTGTGTTCATATCAGCAAAGCATGATTCCTATTTAGAGGTATAAATTTGAAATGACATTTACTGAACTAGAATCCTTTGTAGAACTATCTCAGTTACCCTGTTCTTTTCTCCAAACATTCGTGTAGCTTTAATGTGTATATATGTACGTTTGTTTAAAGGTATTTGAAGTGGTGGAACGTGTGGAAGAGTTAAGACGGAAGTGGCCAGTAGCGTGGGGGAAGTTGGATGATGGCAGTATCGGTGTGGTGACTCCATATGCTGATCAAGTGTTCAGGATACGTGCCGAACTTCGAAAAAAGAGATTGTCTGATGTTAACGTAGAAAGGGTGCTAAATGTTCAAGGTAAATGTCAATTGAAGTGAATTATGCTATGCGGATGCTTAAATCTAAAAGTGTATGCGCATTTGATTTTTAGTTTCCAAGATTTCTTTTCTGGGTAAGCAGTTATGTGTTCATTTCATACCAAGTTCTTTAATGTCAAATTTGGCAATTAAAGGTCAAGTTCATTTACATGTTTATTAAATTTTTATATCCAAATAAAAGACATATGAGCAAATGGACTTCTTCAGTAACTGTAACTGGGTAAATATCTGTGTGCTGTACTTACAATCACAGTAGCACACCACACGTATTGTTATTATAATATATCCAGAACCAGTTTACTCATAAAGATTTTAAAGAATCTTGAACCTGTCAAACAAATTTTGTTTACACGTATTTTTAAAGGCTTGTTCTTTATCCACACTGTCTTAAGTGAACAGTTTCCAGCAGTTCCTAAATTTTCATGTAATCAGTTGCTATAAAATTTGTGCACTGAAGTAAGTGAAAAGTAACACTACGATGCGGGTACCAGAAAAGCCCAGTATAATCTTAGCTTTCCTGGTAATGCACAATAGTAAGAGTAATACACTTTCCAGATCATGAGGGAAAAAATAGCTCTACTATATACCATGTGTTCAGGTCACTCAGAATTTGGGTGTGCATTTTAGAAGGAGTATTACTAGTAAACCAGGAAGCATCCAAGGAAGACCTAGCACAGGTGTGGTCTGGACGCTGCCACATGGAGTCAGAAAGGGTTGAAAGAACTGGGATCGTTTGGTCTAGCAAAGAGAGGATGAAGAATTGGCGTTAAAACTGTCTTCAGGTATGTGGAGGCTTGTCATAGAATAAGGGAATAGGTGTGTTACTCTAAGAAAGAGCATGGGGAAAAGTGTTGCACAAACTAGACTCTGTAGGATTCCTTGTGGAGTCAGCTGGGTCTGCTTTGGTCAGTGAGAGGCTAGATGGCCCTGCTTCAGGGAGGGGTCCTTGTATTGAATGGCACCTTGGAATAGGTAATCACTGAGGTTTTTCCAGCAATAATATTAAGAATTTTCTATGGAAATTTACCATTTTAACCATTTTTATGTGTTCACAAAAATGCCACAGTTTGTGAGCATGAAGTACATCCATACTGTTGTGTAACCATCACTAGTGTTTTATCTCCAGAACTCTTTTCATCTTGTAAAGCTGAAATTCTCTCCCCATCAAACACTAACGCCTTATTCTGCCTCCCTCCTCCCCTCAGCCACTGGCAATCACCATTCTACTTTCTGTTTATGAATTTGATTATATACTTGAGACAAGTGGAATCACAGAGTATTGGTCCTTTTGTGACCGGCTTGTTTCACTTAGGGTAATGTCTTCAAGGTTCATCCGTGTTGTAGCAGGTGTCAGAATTCCTTCCTTTTTTAAGACTGAGTAACCTCCCGTTGTATGTACAGACCACATTTTGTTTATCTGCTCATCTGTTGCTGGACACTTGGGTTGGTTCCGCCTTTTGGCTGTTGGTGAATAATGCTATTGTGAACATGGGTGTGCAAATATCTGTTTGAGTCCTGCTTTCAGTTCTTTTGGGTGTACATCCAGAAGTAGAATTGCTGTATGATATGTCAATTGTATGCGTAATTTTTTGAGGAACTGCCGTATTATTTTCCAGAGCGTTTTGCATGCGTTTCCATCTGCACTGTGCAGGAGTTCCAGTTTCTTCACATCCTCATCGACCCTGTGTTTTACAACAGCATTTGAAAAAATGAAATGCTTTTATTATATCAGTGGTTCAAAATAACAGTTGTCTTTTTTTTTTTAATAGGAAAGCAATTCAGAGTTTTGTTTCTTAGCACAGTACGTACAAGGCATACTTGTAAACATAAACAGACACCAATTAAAAAGAAAGAGCAACTGCTGGAAGATTCCACAGAGGACTTAGATTATGGTTTTTTGTCTAACTACAAGCTTCTCAATACTGCCATCACAAGAGCACAATCCCTGGTCGCTGTGGTGGGTGATCCCATTGCTCTGTGCTCTATTGGAAGATGCAGGTAACTATGTGTCAGTGTTTGGGACATTAAAGGGGAAAATGTAGAGTAATTTGCGTCCCTGTGCATGTATTTATATGACCTCTTGGATAAGTTCAGTCTTACCTAATATCCAGTAGGAGCGCAAAAATACATTGCTTTGAGTCTATTCATTATAGACATAATTGCGTATTCATTCTGTTAGTCATCATTCTGCAGGTACTTCCTGAGGGCCTACTGTGTTCTAGGCACTCTTCTAGCCACTGAGGACACATCAGTGAACAAAGTAGACAGAAATCGCTGCCTTTGTGGGACATAACATTTTACTGGGGAGGAGAGGGGAAGTGACAGTAAAACAAAATGAAAACATTTTGTACTGCTTTACATGGCAAGTTCAATGGAAAAGAAATAGGACATTTATGGAGGGTTAGGAGTGATGGGTGGGGTGTGTGGGTGTGTGATTGCATGTGGTGTGGTCAGAGCAGGCCTCACGGAGAAGCTGACTTTGGAGGTAAGGGAATGAGCTGCACAGGTACTTGAGATGAAAGTCCTCCAGAAAGACGGAACAACCAGCACAGGGGTCCCGACCAGTGCAGTATGTCTGTGCATAATCTGATGGGGACTAAGTTTTATATCCATACTTTCCTCTTTTTTCCCTTCATCATTGTTTCCTTTTAATTTTCTCTCAAGGCTTCTCAATGTAAACGGTTCTTTGTATCTGGCTAATCCAGAGGATCTGAAAACCAGGAAAGTTAAGAGGGGTGGTTACTTTCCTTTGGAAGCCTTGTTAGTATTCCTTAGATTGAGGTCATAAGGAACATTAAAGTATCAACATAAACAATTTCTCTTTGTACAGTTATGATTTATACTCGTTAATAGGAGTTTTAACTCTATGAAGACAGAGGTGTAAGACTTGAGTTTGAAAAACTATGTTAACTCTAACAAAAGCATTGAATGGAATCTTTATGAGAAAGAAAGAAATATGCTAGGGATTATGTGAAATTTGATAAGTATTCTAATACCTGTCAAAGTTCAGAAAAATAGGAAGAGATGTGCATAGGCTCAAATAGGCCTCAGAGAATTCTTTCTTCTTGATACATTAGAATTAAAGCGGACAGAGTTGTTAGGAAGTGGGCTTTTTAAACCAAATTTTCTTTTGTGGTATAGATACAGCAGCATTTTATTGTCTGTTTGAAAAAGATACTCATTCTATGGGAAGGGAGATAATTTGGGACTTTTAAGAATAAGCTAAATGTTTTGGGTTGAAGACTCCAAAAGATGAGCATATACTTTATAGGGGAAACCCATTAACGAAGGAATCAAGTAAAACTGAATTTATGGTTACAGTATGAAAAAATAACCTTTCATTTTTAAGAAAAAAAAATTGAGTGGCCCATGATTTGTTTATATTTTGCTAAATAATTCTGTTGTAAAATATCTTTTTTTTTTCCTTTTTACAGCTGCACCTATCAGGTGTATGGAGGTTCCTGGGCCAAGGGTTGAATCAGAGCAGCAGCTGTGGCTTACGCCACGGCCACAGCAATATTGGATCTGAGCCACATCTGCGACCTACACTGCATTTTGTGGTAATGCTGGATCCTTAACCCACTGAATGAGGTCAGGAATCAAACCTGCATCCTCACAGAGACAATGTCGGGTCTGTAACCTGCTGAGCCACAATAGGAACTCCTAAAATATCTTTAATTTCGTATAAAAAAATAGATTTCCATTAGTTTTCGTAGACATTGATGACAAAAAGCTGTGGAAGAAAATATATTAATTCTGAGATATAAATGAATACAACTTTAGTATGTTAATTTGGCTTCTTTCCTGAGAATTTTATTTTAGTTACTTTTCTATTCATTGAAGATGTATTTGGTTAGGAGTTCCCATCATGGCTCAGTGGTTAACGAATCCAACTAGGAACCATGAGGTTGCGGGTTCAATCCCTGGCCCCACTCAGTGGGTTAAGGATCCGGCGTTGCCATGAGCTGTGGTATAGGTCACAGATGCGGCTCGGATCTCGAGTTGCTGTGGCTATGGTGCAGGCCCGGCTGGCGGCTACAGCTCTGACTAGACCCCTAGCCTGGGAACCTTCATATGCCTTGAGTGCGGCCCTAGAAAAGGCAAAGGAAAGAAAAAAAGAGAGAAAATGTATTTGGTTAGAATATTGCTGTGTATTTTACCTTTTTTGTTTATATTTATCATTTGCTAAGTGTGAGAACACATACAGTTTGATTATAATTTAATGGATTAAAACACATGTATAAAATAAGAGGACATATTAAAAACAACTAGAGACTGCTGGGAGAATAAATAGGTATAACAGTGGTCTTAAGTGACATTACTTTTGGTCTCTTTTTAAATAACTCCAAACATTTACCAACATGAATATTTTTTTAAAACCATTATCTCTTTCCATAGAGTCATGTTATACTGTGAATTTCATGCGATCAGCATTTTTCACCCCTTCTCTGACATAAGTTGTTATTTTCTCAGAGCAAATAGGTGAATAATTCTTCCTGAGGCCTTGCTGTCAGAATTATCCAGGGCTAATTTTTAACTTGAAGCCAGGTCTACTGGTTGCTTATTTCTTATTACTCCGCTGGAGTGTGTCAAAGACTGCAAATTAATTTATTATCTAAGTAAGATATTTTCAGAGAGGTCAATGTATTGTGTAGAGAGAGAAAATCGTGTGACCCATAGCTAAGTAGGAATGCCGATTATCTATGTTTAGACAACTTAATCAGCTCTAACCCAAGAGCTGGTAGTTGAGGCATATGGATATTTATGCTTTACTCTTTCCAGTTTCATTAGAAATTAAATTAATCTCATAGTACAGGTAAGCCTGGAGAACGTAATGTAATTCTTAGGCACTGTAACATTAAAGGAGTGAATTGCTTGTGGTTTGAGTCAGTCAGGATGTCTCCCTCCTACCTCATTTGACATTTATAAAAACCTCGTATGATATTTCCAAATATTCATCAAGTTTTCAAGGAATAATTACTGCGTATACTGTATCAGTTTAGAAGGCAACCAGTTATAATAATCCCTTTTGTTGTAAATTATTTTAAACAGAATTTTTTATTAACCCTAACTGAATGTAGGGAACTTGCCCTTCTCCCGCTTGCCAAACCAACAAATATTAATATATAGCCTGCTTTTTATGGACAACTTTCTCTATGCCCTGTGCTAGGTTAAGTGCTTTGCACACTGCCTCGTTCAATCATCCCAATAACCCTGCAATGTGGGTATTTTATTTGGATCTTAAATGGGCAGCCTGATGCAGAGAGTTTAAATTACTGCCCAAGACCACATAGCTATTAAGTGGCTCACTCAAACAGATGTCAGATTGATTTTAAAACCCAAGCTCTTCCCAGGAAGTGATGCATATGCATGGGTAAGTCTGCACTGAATGGGGAGAGGCAAAGAGAGGTGGGGCAGACACCTCTTCAAACCAGTGTGTTTGGAGAAGGTCTTCCTCCAAACCGAATTCCTTCACTAGCACATTCCATTTACCGCGTGCGATATAAACACGTCTCATGGGAAGAGAGGTGTGTGTGTGTGTGTGTGTGTGTGTGTGTGTGTGTGTGTGATGTGCACACAGCCCCTCTCTCTATGACCTAAGGACACCAAATGTGATCCTAGAAGCAAGGTTAACATAAAAATAAAACTAAACTTTGTGTTCTTGTGGTGATTAAAAGTAAGATTTTGTCCTCTGAAAGTAGTACTTACATTACAATGTAGTGACACACTTGGGTTCTCTAACCAGTGTTACCAGAGCAAAATGTTGACATAATATGTTAACATTTTAGGGATGGGCTGAGAATTGGTGATGCCTTTAAATAACCGTAGTGGTGAATTCTTTAGTCTGAGTGTGGTTGAAATTCTCGGGTAATCTTCCGTTATGTGTTCTGAAATGCCTCATGATGCCACGTGTAGTGTTTCCTTAAAGAACAGAGTTCAGGGACAATGTGAGAGCCTTTGAACGAGGTTTCACAAAGAGAGAAAAAAGGAATGTTTTTAGAATATTCTTTAAGAGTTTTTGAGGGAAAGAACACATTTTTCTGAAAGTTTAAAAGTGGGAAATAAAAGTCTCTTTAGTGATATGGTATAATGACATTGGTGCTGTTGGCGCCCTGTGTAACCCATGAGGAAGCTGAGGCATGGAGAGGTTAAATAACTTGCCCAAAGTTGCAGAGCTTCTGAACGACAGAGCCATGACTGGATCCCAGGCAGGCTAGTTCTAGAATCCATATGCTTGACCAGTTTGCTTTTTAGTGGGGCAATCAAAAGACAAGTAAGATTTACGATAGAAATTCCGCATTACTCTTGGAATTCATTTAACTTGATTATCTTATAGCAAGTGTTTAACGTTACTTCTGAAATGGCATCGTATAACTCGAAGGCTACTTCCTTGAGATCCCCGTGATCTTGTAGATGAAGTCTGTCACCAGGCTACCAGCTTCTTGTAACATATGAGGAAGTTTAAAGGTTCTGCTTAACTCGATGTCATTTTAGTGCAGTTGAAGTCAGTGAGGACAGTATAGGGACATGGTATGGGGTTTAAAAAGGAGCTTGAAAATAGAGCAAGTTCTGGCATTTTGGCTCTGTAAGCTGGAAATGAAATTGTGCCATAAGAAATGGATTATTAAAACCTGAACTAGGAATTCCCGTTGTGACTCAACAGAAACGAATCTGACTAGCATCCATGAGGACGCAGGTTCAATCCCTTGCCTCGCTCTGTGGGTTAAGGATCCAGCATTGCCGTGAGCTGTGGTGTAGGTCGCAGACATGGCTGGGATCTGGTGTTGCTGTAGCTGTGGTGTACACCACAGCTCACGGCAATGCTGGATCCTTAACGCACCGAGTGAAGTCAGGGGTCGAACCTGATCCTCATGGATACTAGTCAGATTCATTTCCTCTGAGTCATCTCGGGAACTCCTTAAACTCATCTTTAAAAAGTTAGAGGAGTTCCTGTCATGGCTCAGTGGTTAACGAATCCGACTAGGAACCATGAGGTTGCGGGTTCGGTCCCTGCCCTTGCTCAGGATCCGGCATTGCTGTGAGCTGTGGTGTAGGTTGCAGACGCGGCTCGGATTCCGCGTTGCTGTGGCTCTGGTGTAGGCTGGTGGCTACAGCTCCGATTCGACCCCTAGCCTGGGAACCTCCATATGCCGTGGGAGCGGCCCAAGAAATAGCAAAAAGACAAAAAAAAAAGTTAGAAAACATGGTAGAAAGCATATGTGAGAAAGAGATGGTTTGAAATTAAATACTGCAAAGTTGTATGGATATACTAATAACTCCATTCCCATTCACATGCAGTAACTTTTATAACATAAACCCTTTCATTTGTGCTTCTTAAAGTCATTTTGATTACCTGCTGTCCACCTAGACACAAGGGTACCAACTTGGGAAGAAACCATAGTACATAGTCCATATCTTTTACAGCATAATAAAACACTATTTGAACCTCATATTAAAGATAGGTATGCATATTTATTTATTTATTTGTTTTGTCTTTTTGTCTTTTTAGGGCTACACCTGCGGCATATGAAGGTTCCCAGGCTAGGGGTCCAATCAGAGCTACAGCTGCCGTCCTGCAACTACAGCCACAGCAAGGCCAGATCTGAGCCAAGTCTGCGACCTACACTGCAGCTCACGACAATGCCAGATCCTTAACCCACTGAGCGAGGCCAGGGATTGAACCCTCGTCTCGTTAACCACTGAGCCACAGTGGGAACTCCAGGTATGTTTATTTATAATAGTCATTTAAAATCTTAAAACTTTTTATATCTTGTCTCTTGTAACATGTACTTAATATTTTTAATATTTGGAGGTCAATTTTTAAAACTCAAGGGACAAAATATGCCGCTGGAACAATTTTGAGTGTATTTTTCTCCTTTAACATTTATTCATTTGATTAGGATATGATCATCTTTAAAATTAGCATTCCAACTTCCTGTATTTTTCATAATTTAACTCCTTTATTGTTATAAGCTGTGCTTGTGACAAGCATCAGTTAACTAAAAGAAAAATATAAGAGTAGCTAGTTACTTAAGTTCCTCATGAAAATTATCAACCTTGTGGCTCAGATTTATGTCTGAGTTGGCTTTTCTTTTTTTTTTTTTTTTTTTTTTTTTTGCCATTTCTTGGGCTGCTCCCGCGGCATATGGAGGCTCCCAGGCTAGGGGTCTAACCGGAGCTGTAGCCGCTGGCCTACGCCAGAGCCCCAGCAACGGGGATCCGAGCCGCGTCTGCAACCTACACCACAGCTCACGGCAACGCCAGATCCTTAACCCACTGAGCAAGGGCAGGGACGGAACCCGCAACCTCATGGTTCCTAGTCGGATTCGTTAACCACTGAGCCACAACGGGAACTCCTGAGTTGGCTTTTCTTAGTCATCCAGCACGAGGATACTTTGGCCCCACAATTCAAATTTATTGATAGGTATGTGTATAATGTCTGTGTATATAATGTGTAATATGTACCCATACAAATGTCTGTGTGAGTTTGCCCAGAAGTACACATCTTCCCCAACATGAGTTAGCAGTTTTGAAATCCTTTCTTGTGTGGATAACAAAACCAGATTAGTGTGCATAGCTGAGCACTGACCATGTTACTTTCATTGATCAGCCAGAATTAATTGAGAGCAGAAATTGACACAACACTGTAAATCAATTCTATTCTAATTAAAAAAAAAATTGAGAGCGTAATTTTTATGTTCCGAAGTGCTAGACATGACTGTAGTTTCAGAACCAAACTTCCAAAGTCTTGTGATCTGGTGGGAAGATTATACTGAATCATAGATAAATATTGGGCCTAAGGATTTGGCAGTGGGGGCAGAATTCTAAATTATCTTTCGTTGTTTATATTCATTTCTTTGATCTTGTCCACTGAAATTATAAACTGATCTTCTAAATCTTTTCTGTAGGAAATTTTGGGAGCGGTTTATTGCCCTGTGTCATGAAAATAATAGCCTACACGGAATCACTTTTGAACAGATCAAAGCTCAGCTCGAGGCTTTGGAATTAAAGAAGACATATGTGTTGAATCCACTGGCACCTGAATTTATCCCCCGGGCCCTAAGAGTGCAGCATACAGGAAATGCCACCAAATTGCAGCAGTCACCCCCCAAGGTAAAACCTTCTAGTGAAATTAAAGAGGTTAAAGGGAGATAAGAGCACAGAGGTGCCCGAAGTTTATGGGGCTGCAAGTTACTTTATGTTATTAGAATTGAGGGTTACATTTGAAAGCAAGCAGTTTCTGCAAGGAACTGGTCCAGTTTGGACATGTGAGAGTGTAGTGTGGCATTTAGCCATGCTTAATGTCATAATCATCCAAGTTTTCAAGTACCTGATTGTGTCTGGTGTCCTTTGTATAATATACCTCTGGTCCTCTTCACGGAGAGACTTCTCTTAGCAAGATGGGAATAAAACAAAGCAGTTTAAAAGATGGGCGCATGTATTGAAACATGTTCTTATAGCATAATTTTTATAAGGAATAATATTATAATAACTTTGTATAAAGAAAATGGTTCTAATCTTTTGTTGATGACCAATTCATTTCACTCACTGACAAGTGGGAAAGTTTGGCTGACTTCTTAAAAGATGACTTTAATTGATTTTGACCAGTATTTGTTGTGTAAGAAGTAGTCCAGTCTTTGAAACTGCATGTAGGGGAATCAAGGCCGTTTCTACTTTTGAACTATAGTTATTTTGGGCAGAGACAGCTGGTTTATTTGCTAGATTGCCTGAAAAAAAAAAAATGCTTGCACTTACCGTCTAGAAAAGAAAGTTATGTATTTAGTGTTTGTTCTGGTTTGGGGTATATTTATAGACATCAGCATGATATTAAACTTACTGACATGAAATAAGAGAGTATGCCAGTTTGGGCTTCATTTTAAAAATGTAAAACTTAATATGTATGCAATAATTAATGGTTTAATATCTTGAAATTCTTTTAAGTAGGTATTAAACTGAGACAAGACCTGCTTTCTGTGTTAATTTTCTGTTGTCTGAGTTTAGTGAAAATGAACATGATGTGCAATAATGCACTCGTTATTTGGGATTACAAGGAGGTTAAGCATTTTGCATAAGTGAATCCTCTAGGTTTCTAAGGCTACAGTATTAATATTATTAATAATCAACTTGTTTATCAAAGAGTTAAGTTACTTCTATATATAGAACAGCTGTGAGGGTAGGTGCCAGAGAAGCAAATTAGCCCCCATCCTCTTGGGGCAGATGTGGAGGGTCAGAGGAAGTAGGTGGATTCGAGGCCGTTCCCACCATGGAGCCCACCGAGTGCTTGTAGATAGCGGGAGGTCAGAGAGATATCTCAAAAACTAGAATATAGGAGTTCCCATTGTGGTGCAGTGGAAAGGAATCCAACTAGGAACCATGAGGTTGCGGGTTCAATGCCTGGCCTCGCGCAGTGGGTTAAAGATCCGGCGTTGCCGTGAGCTGTGGTGTAGGTCTCAGACTTGGCTCAGATCTGGCGTTGCTGTGACTGTGGCATAGGCCAGTGGCTACAGCTCCAATTAGACCCCTAGCCTAGGAACCTCCATATGCCGCAGGTGCGGCCCAATAAAGGATAAAAGACAAACAACAACAACAACAACAACAAAAACAAGCTAGAATATAAGCTCCCTTAGGGCAGAGATTGTTGCCTGTACTATATACTGCTCTAGCCTCTGTGTCTAGAACAACATCTGGCTCATCATAGGTGCTAGGAAGTATTTTTAGATGAATGAATGAAGCTGAATAAAGAGCTCATACAAAAAGCAAGAGGCGAGAGAGAGCAGGCTTTCCGGGGAACAGCAAGTAGCTGCAAGTAGGTGAAGGATAGGGAACCCAGGAAGAAAATTCTAAATCTTATTGTTTTTATTTAAAATGTTGCAATCATTATACCTTTTGCACTTTCTTAAATACAAAGGAGTAACTACAATAAACTCTTTTTACTTAACTGAGCTATGTGAGCATCCATTAATATACAGGTGCTGCTAGATTCAAGCCATGATACCAGTTGTGTACTGACCCTAGGCAAGAACTTGCAGTTTGCTTTTTGTTTTCATTTTAAATATGAAGAAAATATGTGTTGAATCCACTTGCTTTTCCAAAACCATAAGCTCCCCGAAAACAAAAATCCTATTCTTTATACTTTTTATGGCCCCTAGTGCCCAATCCCACTCTTTGCACGTATGGGATGCTCAGTAACGTATCTGATAGGCGAATAATAGTTATGATGCATCCCGCAGAGTGTAGTGTGGCTTTATTCTTTCAGTAGGAGGATTGTGTAAAGTCCACTGTTATCGCCCCAATTTTTTCTTTTTAACTTTTTACAAAAATTTCTTCACTGATTCAGTAGATATCATCAGCTATTTCCCTGTCACTAAGTTGTTCACTAATTATTTATATACATGATTATTTAAAGTTATTTATATCACGTATAATAATAATAATTTAAAATAACTAAGATATGGTGAACCAAAGGTTATTTTTGTCTTCATCTCTCCCTTTGCTCCCCAGTACTTAATTTTACTTGCCGTAAATTATTTTGAGGATTGAATTTGTACTGGAGTCTTTTTTTAAATCTAACTTTCTATTCTAGAAAATTTCAACTATACACATAAATAGAAGTGTATAATGAATTTCCTTTCATCCAGCTTCATTCATTATCAATTTATTCTTAATCTTGTTTCATCTACAGCCCACTTCTCCCATTCCACCATCATCACATATATACACACTGGAGAATTTTGAAACAAATCCCAAATATTTTATGTCATGCTAGAGGCTTCTGACGAAAGGGATTCACTTCATTGTGAGAAAACAATGCTATTTCTGAAAATGTGATACTAAGCCATACACTTTTTAACTTTTAACACAATTCTATGCCTAAGAAATAATAAAAATTAGTATTTTTAATGTTAGACTAAGATGTCAAATCCCAGTAAGATTTTCATGTAGATAAGGTAATCAGAAGGCTGGATGGTGGTTAAACATGCTCCAGGACCTGCTTTCTCAGGACTGTATTTGGCAACAAAGCATACTCGTAGCTGTTTGTCAATCAAATAACTCTTCTCCTCACGAAGATGCCAGTTCTGTAAGAAGGTTAGCAAAGGTACAAAATCTTAGGGGACCCAGGACTGGGTTGTCCTAGCTAATAACCCTTCAGTGCGTCACCCTCGCCAGGCATCCCTTTACAGGAAAGTGTTTCTTGGTGCCTACAGAAGTGGAATGTAGAAAAACCACTTGCCTGTCTTCGTTCTGCTTACTCCTAGGGCACCTGCTTGGGAGTAGCATTTGGAAGCTTTGCTAAAGTGGAACAGATTCATTTGCACACACTATAGAAACTATTCAAAAGATAGATAATATTCAGAAATGGATCCCTGAAAAGACCATAGCATTATTTTATAGATTTTAGTTTGTGAGTTTTTTTCACTCTCTATCTCTAGCTGTTTTTGTTGTCTCACTGTCCAGACATTAGAGAACATGTCAGTCTTATGTAGCTTAGCCTCAGTGCCCAGATGGGGGTGGACATAGGGTGGGGCCCTCATAAACATTTATTGAATGAATAAGTGGAAAACAGTGAAAGTGAGTGGATGAAAAAATAAATATTTGAATGAACAAATGTCGAGTAAAAAGATGGCCCTCAAAAAATAGGTAGTATGGAGTTCCCGTTGTGGCGCAGTGGTTAATGAATCCGACTAGGAACCATGAGGTTGCGGATTCGGTCCCTGCCCTTGCTCAGTGGGTTAAGGATCCAGCGTTGCCGTGAGCTGTGGTGTAGGTTGCAGACGCGGCTCAGATCCTGCGATGCTGTGGCTCTGGCGTAGGCTGGCGGCTACAGCTCCGGTTCGACCCCTAGCCTGGGAACCTCCATATGCCGTGGGAGCAGCCCAAAAAATAGCAAAAAAAGACCAAAAAAAAAAAAGGTAGTATGAACTACATTTGCCTATAAGCATTCTACCAAAGTTAAACTTTATTAGCAAAACTTTCGAACTGTCATTATGAAATGATTTTTATATATAGTTAGCTCTAGCTTTCTGCTGTATTGTTTTGTTTATATGCTACCAGAACTGTATATTGTGTATAGGCCAAGGATGCTTCCTGCTCTTCAGTTGCATGCTAAATCAAAATATGCTAGAGGAGTTTTTCCTGTATTGAACTGTACAGAGTGCTGAATTATGCTTGCAGATAAGCCATTATATTTTTACATGATAGGCCCCAAGTTACTTTTTTCCCTTGCATTCATTCAACAATATTTATTGAGCCAGGCAATGTTCTAGTCTCAGAGAATCAATAGTGACTTAAACAGATAAAGTTCTAGATATTTAGAGCCTTTTTTTTTGCTTTTTAGGGCCACACTCGGCATGTGGAGGTTCCTGGGCTAGGGGTCAAATCACAGCAATGCCAGGTTTGAGCTGCTTCTGCGACCTACACCATAGCTCATGGCAATGTGGGATCCTTGACCCACTGAGCGAGGCCAGGGATGGAACCTGCAACCTCATGGTTCCTAGTCAGATTCGTTTCCACTGTGCCATGATGGGAACTCCTAGATCCCTTTATACCTTGTATGCCTCATCTGTGTCAACAGAGTCATCACAACAACACTGTGATGTGTTGGATCAACTTGGATCTTTCCAAGTTGTGTTTTCACTTAGTTTATCACACAGCACCCAGAGTGCCGGTGTATATTGTCTGGTGTGCTTCCAGCTTTACGGTGTGAGATTACTCTAGACTCCCGTTTCTCTTTGCATTGGTTTCCTTTTGCTGCTGTTAGTACAAATATAGTAGCTTGAAAACCTATCTATTTATTATCTCACATTTCTTTGGGGCAGATGTTGTTTTGGTTGGTTTCTTGGCTCCAGGTCTCCCAGTGCCAAGGTCCAGGTGCTGGTTGACTGGGCTCTTACTGGAGGCTCTAGGAAGGATCTGCTTCTAAGGTCATGGAGGTTGTTGGCAGAATCCAGTTCCTTCTGGTCGTAGGGACTCTGGTCCCTGTTTCCCTGCTGGCTGCCAGCTAGGAGACATTCTTAGCTTCTGGAGGCTTCTCTCCAGTTCTCCTGTGTGGTCCCTGTACCTCAGGGTATGCTCTGTCAGCAGCGCATTGATCCTCATCTCCCTCGGAGTCTCTGACTCCCCTCTGTCACATCTCTTCCCTCCTTTTCTGCCCAACTGGTTTGACTCCAACTGGAGAAATTTCTCTGCTCTCAGGGCTCAGATTGAATTGGGTCCACCCACATAATCTAGGATCATTGTATTGTATTAAGTCTTTAATTATATCTGCAGAGTCCCTTTTGCCACGTAACATGGCATATTCGCAGATTCTAGGGATTAGGGCATGTACATCTTTGGGGGCTGTTCTGCCTACCACACTTTGACTCGTTTGCTGTGTTTTCCTTACATGCTACACAATTGCCCTGGTTGATGGTCCTTAGAGGCGAAGAAACCTAAATGGTTGGAAGTTCCTCTTGTGGCGTGGTGGAAATAAATCTGACTAGGATCCATGAAGATGCTGGTACGATCCCTGGCCTCACTCAGGGGTCAGGGATTCAGGGTTGCCATGAGCTGTGGTACAGGTCACAGAAACGGCTCAGGTCTAGTGTTGCTGGGCTGTGGTGTAGGCCAGCAGTTATAGCTCTGATTTGACCCCCAGCCTGGGAACTTCCATATGCCACAGGTGCGGCCCTAAAAAGCAAAAGGAAAAAAACAAAAACAAACCAAAAAACCCCCACGTAAATGGTTTATTGGCCTCTTGGAACTCTTATCTCTGTGTTGCTGGCTTTCCTTTCTTCTGTCACTGTATGTTTTCGTGGCTGTTCTTGTTGTCGCTGCTAGTTGCTTATGCTTCTGATCTTCCCACCTACTGCTGCCATCACTGCCACCTGCTCTTTTCTCCTTTTTGCCTTTTCTCCTTTCTTCTGCTTGCTTCTCTTTTCACTTCTCTATTCTTCAGAAGTATCTTTTTTATAGCCAGTGATAATCACTGTGAACATTTTCTTCTGGTTAAAGGACCAACTATGCTTTTTTGACTATTTTTTCTGACTTTTTAAGAATTAGAGCTTAGTGCTCTTGCCTCCCCATACCTAACCAACCCATCGTAAGGCTTCAGATGTTCAGTGCTGATCTGAATATTTAGAGTTGTTGAGAGTTACATATAGAGAAGTAAATGAGGCATCACTGTACCTTTGCTTTGGTCAAGAATGAATTTTTCTTCCTGCTATAGACATTATTCCCCCCACTTTAGTTTTTAGATGTAATGTATAAAAAACTTATGTGGTCTAAGGGTAACTTGTGTCATGTGCTACTTGTGTTGTATAATGGCTTTGTGTGTTATATTTAGCCAATGGAAAGAGAAAAAAAAATTTTTAAAGGCCAGAACCATTGTCTCTTCAAATATCATTTGAAGTCATCATTTTTAATGGTAGAGTAGCATGTCATGAAACTGCCATTGCATATTTAATAAATCTTCTAATAATGAACATTGTTAGCATTTTATGACATGCATAAACAAGGCTGTGATGAACACCTGTAGCCAAATCTACTATTATTTCATTTGGATAAATTCCTGGAAGTGCAGTTACTGGATTAAAGCGTATGTATGTACATTTTTTATTCTTTTGACATATATTGCTATGTTGCTTTCTTTAAAAATTTGTACCTTCTCTTAAGCAGATTATGACACTATTTTCCTCCTCTTTCAGTAAATTTTTACACTTTAAGATAACACAGATCACACTCAAAATATCATAGATACCAAAGTATATTTATAACACTTATTCAAATCTTCTAAAGCTTCTCATCCTCAAGAATAGAAGACTGATATTTTTCCCTTGAAAACAGCTTTTACATTTCATTATTTAATTCATATAAAATTTATGGAGAAGCTGAAAAGGGCTAGAATTTAGGTTTCTGTCATATTGATGCAGATTTATTTTTATAAGGAAAGAAAAAATAATTTTAGGTATCTTTAATTTAAAATTGGGAAAACCTGAGGCCTAGTGCCATGACTTAATGTTTAAAAGAAAGGTGGCTCAAAGCTGTCAAATGGTTATTAATTACAGACTCACAGTCTTTAAATTTTAATTGTTGCTATATACATCATTTATTTTTCATAGGATTAGGAAAATGGTTACTGTTCTTTAATGTAAGATGTGTTCAAATTTTTTTTCTGTAAAGGGGAAAAGCCTCCACCATACCCAGAATGATCATTTCCAGAATGATGGAATTGGTAAGTAGAAAAATGAGCCCTATGAAAATTTGCTTTATGATGGAAGAAATTTATCCCAAATTTCATCTTTAGAAAGAGGAGGAGAGGGAGAGGGACACACACACACACACACACACACACACACACACACGCACACACACACACTTTGGAACTTGTGTAACTCTTTTATTCAACACATCTGTTGTTGTGAATGCTCAAATGTCATTTCTGAAAAGGAGTGCTTTTATAGATACCAAGGTACCTATATGTGAGTTTTGAGAATAAACATTTAAGTCTTCTATGTAACAAGTTTTTATATCGCGCAAATATTGGATCATACAAAATTCAAGATAAAATTTATTTAAATCATTGAAAAATGTCCCAGAATTATGCTGTTAAACAATAATTGCTTAACCATTTTGTATGTGGCTGTGTTACAATTACAGGTCAGAACTTTATTCTGAAGAATTGTGTATGCTTTCTGATCTTAGGAGAATGTTCACTGTGTATGCATGGTTTTCTCTCTTGAAGGACACGTCACCAGCTCCTTGGAAGACATTTAAAATTATGCTAATTTATAAAAGGAATACTTTGTATATAATCAAGCAAATTTTAGGGAATGTGGTGAAATAGTTACTTTTTTTTTTTTTTTGGTCTTTTTGTCTTTTTAAGACTGCACCTGGGACATATGGAAGTTCCCAGGTCCAATGGGAGCTGTAGCTGCTGGCCTATGCCACAGCAATTAGAGATCCAAGCCGCATCTGCGACCTACACCACAGCTCACAGCAGCGCTGGATCCTTAACCCACTGAGTGAGGCCAGGGGTCAGACCCATGTCCTCTTGGATGCTAGTCGGGTTCGCTAACCACTGAGCCACTACGGAAGCTCCATGGTTATGTTTTTAATATGCTTTACTCTTCCACACTGGTAATTCTTTGATTATAAGATACTCTGTGGCAAATCTGGGAAATATATTTTGTTGTTGGATAATATTAATTATTTTTGTCTAGGTAATTATGTACAGCGATTGAGTGTACCTTTCTCTATTTATTCTTTCAGTTCAGCCCAATCCTTCTGTACTTATTGGCAATCCTATTAGAGCATATACTCCTCCACCCCCCCTTGGACCTCACCCAAATTTGGGGAAATCTCCAAGCCCTGTTCAAAGAATAGATCCTCACACTGGGACAAGTATTCTTTACGTACCTGCTGTCTATGGAGGGAATGTAGTTATGTCGGTGCCTTTACCTGTAAGTAGACATTTGAGATACTCTCTCTTGAATAAGTTAAAATAGCCTTCACCAAAATAGTGACTGTCCCAAATGGTATGCTACCAATCTCTCACTCTCTCTTTTTAACTTTTCAGTGCCTCTAAGCTTCCTTCAAAGTGCTCTTATCTTTAACCCTCAAATTTGAAATGACTACAGAAATGTGAATCGTTGCTTACAATTAGTTACTAGATTGTCAGTGGCTATGAAGGAATCTGTAAATTGGATGTTTTGATTGAGAAGTGTTTTATTGTTTTAAAATATTTTTACTGGGGAAAATTGGGCTAAAATTTAACAGAGCCAGTCAACTGGACTCTTATTTTGTAAAGTGGTATTTTTATTTCATCTTCTGCTTTTTCTTTCTTATATAAATCACTAACTCTTCCTAAGAAATACAGTTCTTCGGAGGAGGCAGAGAGGCTTGAATTAGTCCAGCTCCTTTGGATCTAAATTTATCTGAGAAATCCCATGCCTTATGAAATACTGCTGGTACTGAAAAACATTATTAAATCCTTTTTAAGTCTGTAGATTTTTAGAGGACTTCCTTCTTGCATAAAGTTAATTTTTACTTCCTTGAAGAGTTGAATATTTTGGTAATTTAAAAAATTTGCTGATACAGTGATATTTCCAAATTCAGGAATTTTAGCCTAGAAAATATTTCTTTCCTTTCAGACAAGTATTATAACATCAGGTAGAGGCGATCATTACCAAGGATTTTTGACGCCCTTGTCCACAATCCCAAAGTGCAAAAGTGTCTCAGCTGCAAACCATATTGCTCATGATAGTTCACAATCATGGCAGCCAGTGAGAATGACCGTCAGTAGGAAATATGTAATTCATGCCCACTCCCCATAGACTTTCCATTTTAGCTGAGTTATTTCTTCCCAGACAGCCTGGCAACATTATACATCATCTTCTTTTAATAGTAAGTCCCTTAGGATTTATATTTCATTTTACTAGGCCAAAGAGCCTTTTCTTATATAAGATTTCTAAGAGTCTACACTTAACAGTTATAATAAAATAATAGAGGCAGTAAATCAGATGTCATTGTGTTTATTCCTTTTATGTTAACATGCAGAGATTATGTATTTAGACACACCTAAAGCAATTTTCTCTTTCTGTGGTTTAAGGGAAGAGTTGAATTAATCAAAAGCATTAATTGAATTAATGGCCTGTTTGAATTTTGCCTGCAGTAAATGAACATTAAATGATCATATAAAATTGGAATACCTATTTTTTTTGGAGGGGGGCGTGCAGTGCTTGAGGCCTGTGCAAGTTCTTGCATCAGGGATTGAATCTGAGCCCCAGCTGTGATCTGCACCACAGCTGCAGCAATGCTGGATCCATAACCCACTTTATCAGGCCAGGGATCAAACCCATGCCTCAGCAGTGACCCAAGCTGCTGCAGAGACAGCACCAGATCCTTAACCCACTGTGCCATAGTGGGAACTCTAGAATACCTATTTTTTGAGATGAGACTTCTTAGAATTTTTGAAAAAAAAACTTTCCCTGTTCTCTTTATTCAGCTATGTAGTTACACTTTTCATGGTAATCTGTGACATAATTTACATTCATATTGAGGAAAATGATTCAAGACTCTAAAACGATTTGATGCCGCAAGGAATAATTATCAATTTTAGGTCCTTGACTTCTTCCTAACCTGAAAAATGGTCAGTTTTCCCTTACACAGTAAAGACTCAAGCAGCCTTTTTTTTTCCTTCCGGTTAGCACATAGCAGTGATTCTATCAGTCGCTTCTAGTAGCATTGACTTTGTGGTTGTTCATTTTGATAAGGTTAACATCTCTGTGTGTATTTCTTCTTTCCTAATTAATAGCACTATAGCAATTTGTCTTCCAAAATGAACTTAATGCAATTATTTTATTTGTAATAATAACCCAGGTACCATGGACAGGATACCAGGGTAGGTTTGCAGTTGATCCTCGAATCCTTACACACCAGGCAGCGATGGCCTACAACATGAACCTCTTACAGACACATGGCCGGGGCTCTCCCATACCTTACGGCCTTGGGCATCATCCGCCTGTCAGCATAGGGCAGCCACAAAACCAGCATCAGGAGAAGGATCAACATGAGCAAAGTCGGAATGGTGAGCTGCTCTGCTGTTCTCATGTTCCTAAATTGATGATGTGTATCAGCATATCAAGTTCCCTTAACAGTATGATTGGTTTCTTTAAAAAGTTATTGAAATATAGTTGATTTATAATGTTGTGTTAATTTCTGCTCTACCACAGAGCGACTCAGTTATATATATACATTCTTTCTCATCTTCTTTTCCATTATGCTTTATCATGGGATATTGAGTATCGTTTCCTGTGCTATACAGTAGGACCTTATTGTTTATCTATCCGATATATAATAGTTTGCATTTGCTAACCCCAGACTCCTAATCTTTTCCTCCCCTACTCCTCCTCCCCTTTGGCAACCACAGGTCTATTCTCTAAATCTGTGAGTGTGTTTCTGTTTTATACATATGTTGATTTGTTTCATATTTTATATTCCACATATAAGTGATAAATGGTATTTGTCTATCTCTTTCTGACTTGCTTTGCTTAACTATGATAATCTCTGGGTCCATCTATCTTGCTACAAATGGCATCATTTCATTCTTTTTTAATATTCCGTATGTCGCAAGTGCAGCTATTGGGGGAAAAATATATATACACACACCACATGTTTTATCTATTCATCTGTTGATGGACATTCAGATTGTTTCCATGTCTTGGCTATTGTGAATAGTGCTGCTGTGAATGTGGAGTTCACGTATCTTTTCAAATTAGAGTTTTGTCTGGCTGTGTGCCCAGGAATGGGATTGCTAGATCATATGGCAACTCTGTGTTTAGTTTTTTGAGGAGGAATCTGATGTGAAAACTATGGATCTTTTCTCCAGAAGATATAGATATATATATATACACAGATACAAAATTTGCATGCGACCTACCACTTATGATACCAATTTCCTGAAAAAATGTTAATATTTTAATTTTTTAAATGCTAGTCATTTAAATTGAGACAGAAAACCCTCTCCCACTAAACATTTTTTTGATCCAAAATATTTTATGGCATACTGAATATTAATGCTACCATGGCAATAATTGATTTAAAATAGTTATTTCTTATGCAAATTGCAGTCTCTTGTCTACTAGAATTTTTTTTTTTTTTTTTTTTTGGCATGCGGAACTTCCCAGGCTAGGGATTGAACCCATGCCAGAGCAGTGATCTGAGCCACAGCAGATCACAGATGATGACGCCAGATCGTTAAATGCTAGACCACCAGGGAACTCTTCTAATAGAATTATGAATAAGGAAAAATTACCCTCTCTCTTTTGTTGTGGCCACATCTGCAGCATATGGAAGTTCCCAGGTCAAGAACTGAATCCAAGCTACAGTTGTGAGCTACATCACAGCTGCAGCCACACTGGATCCTTAACTCACTGCACCAGGCTGGGGATTGAACCTGCGCCTCTGCAGCAACTTGAGCTGCTGCAGTGGCTTCTTAATTTACTGTACCACTTTGGGAACTCCTCTCTCTCTTTCTCTCTCTGTATTTGTATATATGTATGTGTATATATATATTTTCCCCCTAACAGCTGCACTTGTGACATGTGGACGTTCCCAGGCCAAGGATTGAATCCCATACATAGCTGTAGCAATGCCAGATCATTTAACTCACTGTGCCAGCCAGGGATTGAACCCACGCCTCATTAGTGACCCAAGCCGCTGCAGTAAGATTCTTAACCTACTGCACCACAGTGGAAACTATATTTTTTAAAGTCAGGTTTATCGAGGTATAGTTTTTATGCAGTAAAATTCACCCTTAGGATGTATAGTTTGATGTGTTTTGACAAATAGACGGAGTTGTTACTCACCACCAATATCAAGATATTAGGTATTTATATTACCTCAAAAAGTTCCCTTTGCAGTCAGCCTCCTCCTCCAACCTCCAAGCCCAGGCAGCTACTAATCTGACTTTTGCCCCTATACTTTTGTCTTTAGTTTGTCGTATAAATGGAATCATAGTGCCTGGCTTTATACACTTAGCTTAATACTTTTGAGGTTTACTCATGTTGTCCGTGTCAGTAGTTTATTCCTTTTCACTGTTGATTAGTATTCCCGTATATGGGTGAACCACAGTGTTTTTATCTACCATC
Organism: Phacochoerus africanus; assembly: GCF_016906955.1. NCBI lineage: Eukaryota > Metazoa > Chordata > Mammalia > Artiodactyla > Suidae > Phacochoerus > Phacochoerus africanus. The sequence continues at coordinate 13,504,903 of NC_062557.1, read as the reverse complement.
AACTGATGGATACTTTAATTATTTCTAATTTTTGGCTTTATGAGTAAAGCTGCTATGAACATATGTGTTGAACATATTTGCATTTCTTTGTTAAATACCTAGGAGTGAGATTTCTGAGCGTATTTGTTGACTTTAAAAGAAACTGCTGTACTGTGTTCCAAAGTGACCAAACTATTTTTCATTTCTACTGGTAATGTGAGAGATTTCCGGTTGCTTCACATTCTCATTAGCACTTGGTATTGTTAGTCTTTTTAATTTTACCTTTGCTTGTGGATATCTGATAGTATCTGACAGCAGTATTAATTTTCATGTTCCTAATGACTAATGACTTTGAATATCTTTTGGTTGGACTCATTTGCCCTCTATATATCTTTGATGAAGTGTCTATTTATACCTTTTGTCTCCCTTTTTATTGATTTGTCTGTCTTACTAAGTTACAATCATTCTTTATACATATTGGATATAAATATTTAATTAGATATATGTTTTGAGAATGTTTTTTCCCAGGGTATGGCTTGCCTTTTCATTTTCATAACAGTATGTTTCAGAGAATAGTAGAAGTTCCCATTTTTGATGAAGTCCAGTTTATCTATTCTTTTCTTCTATGGGTCATGTTTTCGGTATTATGTCTAAAATTTTTTTGCTGCCTAATTCAAGATCACAAAGATCTTCTATGTTTTTTCTAAAAGTTTCACAGTTTTAGCTCTTGCATCAGGCCCACTTTGAGTTAATTTTTTTATATGGTGTCAGGTAAGAATTTATGGGGTTTTTTTTGTTGTTTTGTTTTGTTTTGTTTCTGCATATGTATATGTATATATATTCAGTTGTTCTAACACCATTTGTTGAAAACACTCCTTCCTCCATTAAACTAACTTGGTGCCTTTGCTGCAGATCAGTTTACCTCATATGTGAAGCCTCTATTCTGCTCTGTTGATGCCTATTTTGTTTATGCCAAATATGCTGTCTTGATGACTAGAGCTTTACAAAAGCCTTGAAATCAAGTAGTATGAGTCCTCCAACTGTGTGTTGTTTTTTTTTTTTTTTTCCCAAAATTGTCTATTCCAGGTTGTTTGTATTTTCACATACATTTTAGAATCAGCTTGTCAGTTTCTACAGAAAAGCCTGCTGGGATTTTGATTGGAATTTTATTAACTCTGTAGGGCAATTTGGGGGAGACTTGACGTCTTAGCAGTATTGAGTTTTTTGATACATGAGCAGGGTTTCTCTGTCAGGTTTTACTTTCAGCCTTTAAAAAAAAGTTTTCAAAAATACACCTCTTGCACATATTTCAAGGTGGAGGCTTATGTTATTATAGATATTTTAGTGTTATAACTTTCTTCCTTAATAGTGCATCCCACAAAATCTCCACGTTGTGTTTTCGTTTCATTCAGTTCCGTACACTTTCTATTTTCTCTTGAAATTAGATCCATAGATTATTTTAGTAAGAGGACTTTTAGTTTCCAGTTATTGGGGATTTTCTAAGAATTTTTATGTTACTGATTTCTGTTTAAATTCCACTGTGGTAAGGGAACATGTCTTGAATCCTTTTGAATTTATTGAGATTTGTTTTATAGTCCAAGATGTGGCCTCTCTTTGTATATGTTCCATATGCACTTGAGAAGAATGTAGTGCTCTAGTGCTCTAGGTCAAGTTAGTTGTTAAAATTGTTCAAGTCTACTCTGTCTTTGCTGATTTTCTGTCTACTTTTTAAAAAGTGAATATTGAGTTCCCTGGTGGCACAGTGGGTTAAGGTTCTGGCATTGTCACTGCTGTGGCTTGGACTGCAGCTGTGGCACGGGTCCAATCCCTGGCCCGGGAACTTCTGTATGCCGTGTGCAAAGAAAGAAAGAAAATTGAAAGAGGAATATTGAAATCTCTAAATATAATTGGAACTTATCTATTTTTCCTTTAAGTTTTGTTTAATGATTTTTGAAGTTCTTATATTAGGTGCATAAACATTTAAGATTATATACTCTCGATTAATTAATCATTATGGAATGACTACCTCTGGTTAATATTCTTTGAGATTTATTTTGCTTAATATCAGTGTAGCCATTTTAGCTTTCTTTTGGCTAGTGATAGCACGGAATTTTTTTTTTTTAACATTTACTTTTTTTTTTTTTTTTTGGTCTTTTTAGGGCCGTACCTGCGGCATGTGGAGGTTACCAGGCTAGGGGTTGAATCAGAGCTGTAGCCACTGGCCTACGCCACAGTCAGAGCAACGCTGGATCTGAGCCACATCTGTGACCTATACCACAGCTCATGGCAATGCTGGATTCTTAACCCACTGAGCAAGGCCAGGGATTGAACCCACGTTCTCATGGATGTTAGTCAAGGTTCATTAGTTGCTGAGCCATGACAGGAACTCCAGCATTTACTTTTAATCTGTCTATGTCTTTATATTCAGAGTGCATTTCTACAAATGAACCTGTGTACAGAACAGAAAGAGACCCGCAGACATGGAGAACAGACTCTTTGCCCGTGGAGAGGGGGGAGGGAGTGGGATGGATTGAGAATTTGGGGTTAGTAGATGCAACCTATTACATTTAGAATGGATGGGCAGTGAGGTCCTACTGTACAGCACAGGGAACTGTGTCCAGTCTCTTGGGACAGAACGTGATGGTGGATGATGAGAGAAAAAGAACGTGTGTATGTGTGTATGTAGCCACATACGCACATACATATATATGACTGGGTCGCTTTGCTGTAGGGCAGAGATTGGCACAACATTGTAAATCAGCTATACTTTAATTTAAAAAATACGAAAAAAAAAAAAAAACCTCATTGATCAAAGTGCATTTCTTTTAGCTAGCATATGGTCCCTTTTTGATGTTTTAAAAAGAAATCCAGAGTGACAATCTCTGCCTTTTAACTGGGGTGTTTAAACCACTGATACTTGATATGATTATTGATATGGTTACTTTATCAGCTTCCTGTCTGTTTTAAATTGGTCCAATATGTTTTTGTTCCCCTTTTCCTTTTATTTTGCATTCCTTTGTATTATATTTTTTATTCCATTTTACCTACTTTGTTGGCTTATTAGCTATAACCTTGTTTATTGTTTTAGTGTTTGCTTTAAGGTTTATAGTAGATGTCTTTAACCTACCATGGTTTACTTTCCAGTTTGTCTTATCACCTCATGTACAGTGAAAGAACTTTACAGTATTTAAATTTTTCCTCTTCTGGCCTTTATGTATTGTTATCATGAATTTTACTTTTAAGCCCCAACAGCATTTATTTTTGTTTAGACAGCCAAGTGTCTTTCTAAAGAGTTGTTTTTTTTTTTTTTTTGTCTTTTTGCCATTTCTTGGGCCGCTCCCGCGGCATATGGACGTTCCCAGGCTAGGGGTCAAATCAGAGCTGTAGCCACAGCAACTGTAGCCAGCAACTGTAGCAAGCTGTAGCCACAGCAACGCTGGATCCGAGCCGCGTCTGCAACCTACACCAGAGCTCACGGCAACGCTGGATCCTTAACCCACTGAGCAAGGCCAGGGATCAAACCCCCAACCTCATGGTTCCTAGTTGGATTTGTTAACCACTGCACCACAACAGGAACTCCTAAAGAGTTTTAAATAATAAGAAAAGTAATCCTTTGTATCTATCCATGTAGTTAGCATTTCTGGTAGTCTTTATTTCTTTCTGTATATTTATGTTTACATTTGGATGATTTTCCTTCTGCCTGAAGAACTTCTTTTAACGTTCCTTGTAGAGCAGGTCTGCTGGTGATGAATTCTTCCAGCATTTATATGTCTAAAAATGATTTCATTTCACCATCATTTTTGGAAGGTATTTTTCAGGATAGAGAATTATTGGCTGATAGTTTTGATCTTTCAGTATTTTAGGTGTTACTCTGCTGTTTTCTTGCTTGCGTTGTTTCTAGTGAGAAATCGCATGACATACCTTATCTTTGTTTTTCTGCACATAGCATGTCTTTTTTTCTCTACTTTTAAGAATTTCTGTTTATACTGGTTTTAGTAATTTGATTGTTATAAAATAATATTCCTTGGCATAATTTATGCTTCTTGTGTTTGGGGTTTGTTGAGCTTCTTGGATCTATGTGTTTACAGTTTTATCAAATTTGGAAATTTTTGACCTTTAGTCCTTCAGAAATTAGTTCTGTCTCACCTCTCTTTTCTCTTCTTCAGAAATTCCAACTACTCACATATAGGCTTCTTAAAGTTTCCCCACAGTTCGTGGCCACTCTTCATTTTTTTAGAAATTCTTTTTCCTTTTTGAGTTTTAGCTTGCATAGTTTCTATTGCTATACCTTCAAGTTCACTAAGTTTTTGTTCTGCACAACATCCATTCATGTCAAATATTGTAGTTTTCATTTCTTTAAGCTTAATAGTAGGGCTATTTTGGCATGAAAATTCACTATGCAGAGTTCCAGTGGCATTCTTAAAAGAATACTTTCAAGGAAGGACCTAAATCAGGGATTCTTTCAAGGAATTAAAAATACCCAGCAGTTAGTTCTTGTAGATTAAAAAAGCCTTTCACATGTGCGAATTAGCATCATTTATGTTGTGTGTTTTTTAGGTTTTAAAAGTTATAGTTGGGGGGTTCCCGTCGTGGCGTGGTGGTTGGCGGGTCCGACTGGGGGCCGTGGGGTTGCGGGTTCGGTCCCTGCCCTTGCTCGGTGGGTTGACGGTCCGGCGTTGCCGTGGGCTGTGGTGTGGGTTGCGGGCGCGGCTCGGATCCCGTGTTGCTGTGGCTCTGGCGTGGGCCGGTGGCTGCGGCTCCGGTTCGGCCCCTAGCCTGGGAGCCTCTGTGTGCCGCGGGAGCGGCCCAGGAAATAGCAACAACAACAACAAAAAAGACCAAAAAAAAAAAAAGTTATAGTTGATTTACAGTGTTGTTCCAATTTCTACAGTATAGCCAAGTGACACAGTCATACGTATGTATGTTATGATTTTTAACCTTAATATTGCTACCTTTACTGTTTATTATCCACTTAAATTTAGCTTGATATTTATTGCTTTTAAAAGTATAACTGCATTCTTTTCAGAGTATCTTTATTTAGATTCCTTTACCAAATTGTATTTATGCATTATTTGGATTTTTACTTAATTGAATTTGTAAATGGCCAAAGTATCAAGCTTTTATAAATAGGCAAAATGTCAAGACATTTTCTATGATCAGTTTAAGAAAATGAGGTTGTAAATTCCTGGAGAGTGGGTAGTTAGTTATCTTTGGAATTATTTGATGTTTTAAGGTTATTACCCTATTACATTTTTGCCATCAGAGAGATTTGCTTCATTTATAAATTTTCTTTCTTGCAGAGAAACTGTAATGCTGAAAATTTAAGAACAAAATCCTAGCAGTATTAATAAATCAATAGAGTGAAGAGTGTTTAAAATATTCTGCTTTTTTGTGTAATATGGGATAGTCATTAGAATTGTAACATCTACTGACAACAATTTATAAGAATTTTAAAATATTTTCTTAGGTAAAAGTGATACAAATAATCCTGGACCTGAAATTAATAAGATTCGAACACCAGAGAAAAAGCCTACAGAATCAAAACAGGTACGCTGCTTACATTTAATGAATGCATTGTTCTAATGGATTTAGTTTTCTTGATGTTTTAAAGAAAACTGTCTCTGTTTTATGTATGTCTTTTACGTTTGTGGTTCACGAGGATCTGGAGGATCACGTTGCACTCTCGCTCTCTACTTTTTCTTTGGCTCCTTTATTTTATTACCAGAGAACTTTTCTCAAACTATGTTATTCAGTGATAGACTCAAATTTAGAGACTTCCTATGATATAGTAGTAAATGAAGATACAGCTGTAGACGTGTCATTGAAAATTATCTCAGAGGGGGAAGAATTGTTACGGTGAAGAAGGAAAACTTGATATCTTCGGGTCCCTCGCCTTGTTCTCTCTTCACACCTCTGTGTAAATCCTGACCTCTTAATCCATTTGTTGATCTCCTTTCTCTGCTTCTGTGCTTGTGAATCAGGTTGGGGGAATCAAAGGAGTCATTGAATTAGTGCCACTGGAAATTGATGTTTTCTAATCTCAGGAGACCTGTGGGCCTCCTCCTCATTTCTTTTTAATTGTATATTGCCCAGTATTCTTAGCAGCACTTCTGATACCTGCTCAGAAAGGTAATTTCCACTTTCTATTATTCTTATGGTCAGGAGATGACCTTGCCTTAGAGTTACATCATCACGATTTCACCCTATTAACTCAAAACTTTAGACTTCACACTTTTTCTGTGTCTTTTTTTTTTTAATTCTTTTTGTCTTTTTACCATTTCTTGGGCCCCTTCCTGTGGCATATGGAGGTTCCCAGGCTAGGGGTCGAATTGGAGCTGCAGCCACTGGCCTATGCCAGAGCCACAGCAACGTGGGATCCGAGCCGCGTCTGCAACCTACACCACAGCTCACGGCAACGCCGGATCGTTAACCCACTGAGCAAGGCCAGGGATCGAACCCGCACCCTCATGGTTCCTAGTCAGATTCACTAACCAACGAGCCACGACGGGAACTCCTTTCTGTCTCTTTGAACTGCCTTACTTACCACCAGATTTAGAGGAAGACATGCCATTAAGGCTAATCTCTCTCCTCTTCTGGTTGCCTCTCAGACTTTGTCCCTTCTCCTCATTTATCTTTAGATTCTTTCCAGCTACTGTTTCTTCCTCCTCAGCCTGTAAGTTGATTGATAGACTGTTTATCTGTTTTAATTTGGGGGGGGGCATGCCTGCAGGATGGGGACATTTCCAGGCCAGGTATCAAACTGCACCTAAGCGGTGACCTGAGCCACTGCAGTGACTGTGCTGGATCCTTACGCCACACTGTCATAAGGGAACTCTGGTAGACTGTTTTTGAAAATACTCTTTTTGTAGCCTTTATCTCCTTTATAAAGCTACTACTAATTTCTCATTTTCCCCCATCTCTTATTTGTCCCTTAGCCAACAAAGTCCCTTGACATTTCACTGAAGCTATTGAGCTCAAAGTGACCAAATCTTATGAACACACTTTACTTGTAGCCTTACTTGACTTTTCTTTGGTATTTGGCACTGTTTTCTCCTTTTCTCATTGACCATCTTGTTTTTTTGGTTTCTTTGACACGCATTTCTGCTTTTCAGAACTGTCTCTAACATGACCTTCTGTGTCTTTTATAAGTTCCTGTCCCTCCCACCCCAGTCTGTCCCTAGCCCTTAAGTTGGGGTCTCCCAGGATTCTGTCACTCTTGACATTCTGTTTCTTACCATAAACTAGTCCAGTTCCACAGTTTTCAATACCTGCTTTGTGATGGTAACTTCCAAATCTATCTCCAGCCTTAGCTTTGCTTTAAGCAACGTTCCCTATATTCAGTTGCTTATGTCTCGTAAGCAGCTCTGACCCACAGTTTGTATAACTGGGAGGACCCACTAGAAGAGCTGCAGTGCAAAGAACTTGCTGATAGAGTACAAGGGGAGCAGCAGTCAGTAGATGCCTGTATGTTTGGGAAGCAGAAGAGAGAAAAGAGGTGGCGAGTTAGGATGATGCATCAGCAGAGGCAGCGTAGGACAAAACCAACCACAAGTCCTAGGTGTTATCAGAGCAGCTGAAGCCAGGATAGCCAAGTGTCTCTCATGGCCTTGTTTTAAAATATTTGTTGTGGTCTTTTCCTGCTGGGGGACTAGGCAACTTGATAGACATGTTTCATTTTGTTTCCCACCCCAATGCTTTGTGCTGGGGCCTCGGGGGGGAAATGTCCTAGCTTTCCTAGACTTAGTATCAAGAGGAAAGTGATGGAGTATTATCCAGTTCTGATAATATGAGAGTCAGACTCCTTCAGACCACAATCCTCTATCCTGCTTCGCTCTTGTAGTATCATAGAGTAGCACAGTCTTGATCTAAATTTCTGTGACACTGGCCTTGCTTCTTGTCCATGTCAAAGTCAGAAGTGAGGAAGGCAATTAAAACATCAGCTTATCCACAAACAACCTTGATGTCTAATCATGATCTCCCTCATGCGATCAGAAAATGCCTGTCAACAGTGTCTTTTGGAAAAAGGCATATCCTAGCTGAATGTAGCTTCAGTCATTAAAAAGATGAAGATTTATGGGGGAAAACGTTTGTTTATGAAGAGCCTTAATCAGGTTCTGAGACATTTAAGAGCAGGCACTACAGCTGCTTGGGAAGACTGGGACAGAGTTGTCATCCTTCTCATTTCATTTTCCCGACGATTTGTATACACCTAGTGATCTTCAGGACCTTATTGGCCAAATTTAATGTTGGTCCATTTGAGCTGGTGATTAGTGACGGGAATGTACTCAGGGTATGATTGACACATCACAGCCATTTGTTGCAATAGTTTGGCTTCCAGGTGTAACCCAGCTTCAGTTCAGGAATAAGCTTCTTATTCTGTCTTCTTGGGAGTGGTCAGTTCCATGTCTAACTTGAGAGGTTTCATGAGGCCAGTACAATCCTTAATGACTCTTGACATTGAAACTGGTAAGGAAATACCAAAGCAGCTCCTGGAGTGTTTTGACAAAGATGGAAAAGAAAAATTGCCTCTTTCCACCTAATATTTCATTTCTTACATTGTCATCATTTATGATCAAACTTCGGAAGGATGGAAGCATTCCCTAGCTTACGAACCTTTGGTAGCTTGCCACAGTTACAGGAATAAAAAGTGTTTATACTCAGTATTGAATCATTCAGGGTCTTGTGTAATTGGGCTCTTACAGTTTCCTCTGATGTCAAGAAGGGGAAAATTAACATGAACAAGTCAAGTTGTAGCTCTTTGTACACAAAACTACTCATCTCCTCAAATCTGCCATACTTTTTCTCCTCTCTCAACATATAAGCTGTTACCTTTATCTAGAGTGTCCTTCCCTCACTGGAAAATTCCAGCTTTTTGTGCAAAATTCAGCTTAAGTGCCGTCTCTCTGAAGTCAACTTTAATTTTCTCAGGCGCCAGAATCTCATATCAGATCCTCTTACAGCTCCTCTAATTTTATGTTTACATGTTGGTATCCTCTACTGGACTCTAAGCCAGAGCTTAGCAAACTTCTGCTGCAGAAGGCCAGATAGTTAATTTTCAGGCCTTGTGGTCCATATGGTTTCTGTTGCAATCACTCAGCTCTTCCAGTGTAGCAAGAAATCAGCCAGCCACAGACAATACATGAATGAATGAATGTGGCTGTGTTCCAATAAAACTTTATTTGCAATAATCTGATTGGCTGGAAATGGCCCCGGGCGCCATAGTTTGCCAACCCCTGTTCTGCTCTCTTGAAGGTTCAGACTGAGCATTCTGGAGGGTTCAGATTGAGTCTTCTCATTGCTTTTTTAATCCCCAGCACCAGGCACAATATCCTTGGTAGGCTTTCAGTAAGTGTTTGTTGAAGGAATAAGGGCAAAAATTGACAACCAAAATGGTATACAAAGGTGATAAAGTACTTTTTTGTGTTCAGAGTTGTTTAAATTGAGACGCTTTTTTTGTATATTAATGTAGATATGTTTGGAAAAAAAGACATATAAAAACAAAAAAGTCAGGAGGAAAGAACACATTTTAGTGATTTATATCAGAAGGAAATAAATGATTATCTTTCCAAGGAAGAAAGTGTGAAATTAAAAAATGTTTTAAGAGAAATTAAAGTGGATATGCTAATGAAATAGCAGTTATCTCTTCTTATGACTCAGATTTAAATGCTGTTTCTTTTCTGTTTCCTCTTTCCTAATTTAAATATTCCATCTGATTGTCAGAAAGTAATTGATGGGGCACCTAGTGCTCTGTGGATTACCGATAAGAATAGATCATATCCTCTGTGGAAGAGGGTGGCGAGCCACAGGACTTGGGTCTTCCACAGTTAAAAGAGAGGTCTTCTTTTTTCAGATTGATCTGGAATCACATCCACAGAACAGAAGTCCTGAATCACGTCCTGGTGTTGTTTATCCCAATACCAAATTTCATCGCAAAGATAATCTCAACCCAAGACACATAAATCTTCCTCTTCCTGCTCCCCCTGCACAGTATGCAATCCCCAGTCGTCATTTTCATCCCCTTCCCCAGCTACCAAGACCACCATTTCCAATCCCACAGCAGCACGCCTTGTTAAATCAGCAGCAGAATAATTTGCCTGAACAACCAAATCAAATGCCACCCCAGCCAAATCAGGTAGTCCAGCAGCAGAATCCGCTGAACCAGCTGACTCAGCAGCCACCTCCTCAGCTCTCTCCTGCCTATCAGGCCAGCCCCAACAGCGCTTTTTTTAATAATGCAGTTTCTCATCGACCCCAGTCCCCTCCTGCGGAGCCTGGGGTTCCTGAGCAGCAGCCCCCTCCCATGCTGCAGGAGGGCCACAGTCCTCTGCGAGCCATCGCGCAGCCCGGCCCCCTTCTTCCTTCACACCTGAATAACTTCACTGATGAGAACCCCCCAGGATTGCCTATAGGGGAGGCTTTAGGTAAGTTCTGTCTTTGCTGGATGTAACACATTCAGAGATTATTTACTTAAATGACATGTACAATATCATGTTAATTTGGGTCAGGATTGATTCATTTTTTGAAACAATGCCAGCAAAAAATCAATCAGTATAATAGAATCTAGTTGCAAATGCTGTATAATACTGAGCCTCTAGTTGGTGTCAGGTTACGTCATAATGAAGCTAAGGAAAAATCTTTATCATCATTACTATAACTTTAGTTACTGGCAGACTGAGAAAACCTTTGCATGCTCCAATACTCAAATTGTAGCCATTTCTTTGTGGAGAAAATCTGGTTGTAGAAACTCTTGAAAAAATTGACTTGAAACCCCAAATGCTGAAAACTTAAGCTTCTCACAAATGTTCTTGCAGATCGCATGCATGGCAGTGTAGCTCTGGAAACATTAAGGCAGCAGCAAGTACGGTTACAGCAGTGGAATGAGCATCATGCCTATCTCAGTCAGGGCAGCATTCCTTACCCACACCATCACCACCCTCATCCTCACCTCCAGCATCTTCCCCAGCCTCCCCTTGGGTTACATCAGCCACCAGTGAGAGCAGACTGGAAGCTCCCCAGCAGTGCCGAAGAGGAAGCGGAAACAACAGACTCGAGGTGTGTCAGCAGGCGAAAACCAGTCTCTGAAACATGACTCCCTGAACTGCTTTCCTTCTTGGATGCGGTCCTTTTAGCCCCAAATTGAAATGTTGTCCCAGAGAAACTGGATGCCAGCCTTCTAGGCACATGCTACACAGTTCTGTTGATTGACTCTAAGATATAGAGCATCCATTTAGAAGTAACTCTTGTGTAAGTCTAGACATGGATGATCTGCCTTGGATTGTAAGTTAATGTGACTCCTTGCTTCGTAGTCTCTTCTGAAAGAGAATTTGATACCATCACTGTGGGCGTTTTTTCATATTCAGTTGTAATGCAAAGAATGAATGAGGATGGAATTAAATTAGTGGTTAAAAGTTAAAAATTATAAATCTATCAACATTTTTTTTTGCTAGTAGCACAAACTTCTACCTTCTTTTAAGTACAGATGTGTGAGTGTTCAGTCCTCATTTTAAACTTGTTTTTATGGTATATCATGTGAATGCAGGGAAGTGTTTCCTAGTCACTTCTGAGTAAGGTCTGCCACTATGGCGACCTTTTATAACTGCCAGTAACCAAAGGCCCTTAAAGACAAGGACAAGCTGTTTTTAATAGCAAGAAAAAAGAAAGAAATCAGATACTTGCATATATTTAGTGTCTTCAGTTCAGCATCTATGAGTGTTAATGCTTACTCTTGAGACGAATTAGTGCTAGTTCTGGTTAAGGGTTAGGCTTTTGTTTGTGAAGACTGCACGTGTGGTTGACTGAGATCTTCTTAATGTGATGGGGTTTTCTTTGTTTTCTCCTCTTCATAATCCTTATGTAGGTTTCAAGATTTAATCAGAGAACTGTCTAATCGTGATCAAAGTGAAACACGGGAACTAGCTGAAATGCCACCACCTCAATCAAGGCTTTTGCAATATAGACAAATTCAAACTAGGAGCCCACCAGCAGTCCCATCACCCCCATCCAGTACAGACCACAGTTCCCACTTTTCTAACTTTAATGACAGCAGCAGAGACGTTGAAGTAGCCAACAACCCAGCATTTCCTCAGCGCCTACCACCCCAGATGTTCAGCTCGCCTTTCTCGTTGCCATCCGAACACCTCGCCCCTCCTCCCTTGAAATACCTGGCACCTGATGGAGCATGGACTTTTGCTAACCTACAACAGAATCACCTAATGGGGCCGGGTTTTCCCTACGGCCTACCTCCATTGCCTCACAGGCCACCGCAAAACCCTTTTGTACAAATACAGAATCATCAACATGCTATTGGTCAAGAGCCATTTCACCCATTGTCATCTCGAACAGTATCATCTTCTTCGCTCCCTAGCTTAGAAGAGGTAAATGTCTTTCTTTTCCTTTTTCTTTTCAGGATTAGTTGATTGTGAAAAATACCAGTTTTTATTGGTTTGACGGTGACAGTGGACAGATCTTATTGAATTTAATAGTCTTGTAAAGATAATCTTGGTACTTACTTTTTTTTTCCAGCTTTGTTTAAAAATTATTTTTAATTAAAGCATAGTTGATTTACAATGTTAATTTCAGGTGTGCAGCAGAGTGATTCAGTTATACAGATATATTTTTTCAGATTATTTTCTATCGTAGGTTATTATGAGATACTGGGTATAGTTCCTTGTGTTATGCAGTAAATCTTTGTTGCTTATCTATTTTATTTATAGTAGTTTGTATCTGTTAATTGTATACTCCTAATTTATCCCTCTCCCCTTTCGCTTTTGGTAACCATAAGTTTATTTTCTATGTCCGTGTGTCTGTTTTTGTGTTATATATAGATTCATTTGTATTATTTTTTAGATTCCGCATAAAAGTGATATATTTGTCTTTCTCACTTAGTATGATCTAAGTTCATCCATGTTGCTGCAAATGGCATTATTTCATTCTTTTTTATGGCTGAGTAATATTCTGTTTTGTGTGCATTTGTGTGTGTATATACATACATCTATACCATATCTTTATCCATTCATCTGTTGATGGACACTTAGGTTGCTTCCATGTCTTGGCTACTGTAAATTGAGCTGCTCTGAACATTGGAGTGCATGTATCTTTTCAAATCAGAACTTTCGTCTTTTCCAATTATATGCTCAGGAGTGGAATTGCTGGATCATATGGTAGCTCTATTATTAGCTTTTTAAGGAACTTCCATACTGTTTTTCATAGTGGTTGTAGCAATTTACATTCCCACCAACAGTGTAGGAAGATTCCCTTTTCTCCACATCCTTTCCAGCATTTATTATTTGTAGACTTTTAGGTGATGGCCATTCTGACTACTATAATGTAATAAGATCTCATTGTAGTTTTGGTACATTTCTCTAATAATTAGTGATGTTGAACATCTTTTCATGTGCCTCCTGATCATCTGTATGTCTTCTTTGGAGAAATGTCTGTTTAGGCCTTCTGCCACTTTTTTGATTGAGTTGTTTGTTTTCTTGATGGTGAGTTGTATGAGGTGTTTGTGTATTTTGGCAATTAACCCCTTGTCCATCATGTCTTTTGCAAATATTTGTTTCCACTGTGTGGGTTGTCTTTTCATTTTGTTGATGGCTTCCTTTGCTGTGCAAAAGCTTTTCAGTTTGATTAAGTCCCATTTGTTTTTTTTGCTTTTATTTACTGTGCCTTGAGAGAGTGATCTAAGAAAACACTGCTATGATTTAGGCCCAAAAATGTCTTGCCTATGTTCTTTTCTAGGATTTTTTTTTTTTTTTTTTTTTTGCTTTTTAGGGCCACACTCACAGCATATGGAAGTTCCCAGGCTAGGGGTCGAATCAGAGCTACAGCTGCCAGCCTACACCACAGCTGGAACAACAGCAGATCCGAGCCTCACCTGCTAGTACATCACAGCTCATGGCAACGCCGGATCCTTAACCCACTGAGCGAAGCTAGAGAATAAACCTGCATCCTCATGGATCTTAGTCACTTCTGTTAACCACTATAATCGCTGAGCCATGATGGGAACTCCTTTTTTTTTTTTTTTGGTGTCATGTCTTATATTTAGGTCTTTAATTTTGAGCTTATTTTTACATATAGTATGAGTGTTCTAATTTCACTGATTTATATGAAGCTGTTCTTGGAGCTTATTTTAATTTTCCTCCTTTTATTATGGTATCTCAGACTTTGTGGAATGGTCATTGTTAAAATATGAAGCCCCTCAGAACGTTTTTATTGCTTTTTTAGAACATTTAACATCTGACTGATTTGAGGGGGCAGTTATTCAGGAAGCTTTGTTCTATCTAATCTGGGGAAATGGATTTTAGTGGCTCATCTTTTACATTACATTTGCTAATTACAAATTTGTTGATTAGAGTTTCCATAGATATTGGCTTTCTCAGCCATTGTCAGTTCTAGGTGCTGTGCTCTTTCTCCTGTCACTCATTCTGGTGCTTTCACAGGTTGAAGCAGTTAATACTCAATGCCACTGACTCCCAAATATAAGAATTTGCAGTGTTTAACATGGAATTGACTCTGCTAAACTAAGCATTTTAAGGTAAACTGAGTTTTTACCTTAAAATACTTTGGTATTGCCAAAGGGTATCTTTATGGACCTTTACTGATATAAAAATCTTAGTTAATTCCAGGTTATAAAACTTCAAAAATGGTACCATTTGGGAATTTCCTGGTGGCTCAGTGGGTTAAAGATCTGTTGTCACTGCTGCAGCTCACGTTGCTGCTGTGGTGTGAGCTCGATCCCTGGCCTGGTAACTTCTGCATGCCATGCCCAGGGCAAGAGGGAAAAAAAAAGATTTTACTGATTACAAAAGTGGTACCATTTGACTATAAAAATGGTATCTAGCTATTGCTGTTAGGCTTGCAGTGATTAAAGATAACAATGTGTAAAGCTTGTGATCGTTATAAATCACAGATGTCTTCTTAAAACAGGATAAACATTTTGAATTTTGAGATATGAAAAGTATTTCTTTGACGTTAGCTTCATTTTGGCAGTTTCTTGGTGATTTCTAAAGGCTTTAGAAATAATTTATTCATGTTTTGCAAATTTTCTGCTATAGACGCTGATTGAAAAGTCAAGTTTCGTAGGGAAAGCTCTCTATTTTATTTGTAGGGTTTTTGAGGTAATTTGTTCACATTGTTCCAGTATTCATTGATTGGCTTGTCTTGCATAATAACTTCATTAAAACAACTTAATTGCTGTCTTAGTCACCTAATGTAAATTGTAAGGATAAAATGAATTGGTATCTGTATATATGTATTGTGAGGGTCTAGAAATTTGAAACTATACTTTTAAAGATTTGACACATACCTGACATTGTTTCAAATCGTAATGCAGTGGCTTCACAACTGAACAATACTAATACTTGTGTAAGTAATGTTTTATGTGTATTTGTTTATGCATATAACAAAAATTTCATTATTTTAGCCATTTTAAAGTAATTCAGTGGATTTTAGTGTATGCACAATATTGTGTATCAGTCACCACTGCCTAATTTTAGAAAATTTTTGCCACCCTAAGAGAAACACCATAACCATGGAGTAGTTACTCCCAAATCCCTCCTACCTCCAATCCGTAGCAGTTGTCTGTTGCTATGGAGACTTCTAATATAAATGGAATCATACAATATGTGGTCTTTTATATCTTATTTAGGATAATGTTTTTGAAGCTTAACCACTTTGTAGCGTGTATCAGTACTTCATTACTTTTTATGGCTGAATGATGTTCCATTGTATGGATATACTGCAGTTTGTTCATCTGTAGTATAATTTGTAATTCATCAGTTGATGAATCAATGGTTATTTGGGCTATTTCCATTTTTTTGCTGTTATGAATAATGCTGCTATAAACATTCATGAACAAGTTTTTATGCGAAGGTTTATTCAGTTTTCGTGGGTACTTACCTGAAATTCTTGGGTCATATGATAACTCTGTTGTTGAAGAGCTGCCAAAATGTTTCCCACAGTGTCTTGAACCATTTTTTGTCACCACTGGCAATGTGTAAGAGTTCCAGTTTGTCCTTTTTTTTTAATTGTAGCCATTTTAATTGGCCATTTGTACATCTTCTTTGGAGAAATATCTCATCAAGTCCTCTGTTTCGAAAAATGACTGTCTTTTTTGTTGTGGTGCCATAAGAGTTCTTAAGTATATTCTAGATACTAGATTCTTACCGCATTATACAGTTTGCATTTTTTTTCTCTAATCAGTGGACTGTCTTAATCACCCTCTCGATAATATCCTTTGATGCATGAAAGTTTTTAAAAAGGTGCAATCTATGTTTTATTCTTTCATTGCACTTTTGATGTCATATCTAAGAAACTTTTCTAATTCAAGGTCACAGATTTACATATACCTTTCCTAGTTTTATAGCTTTAGATCTTATATTTCATTCTTTGATCCATTTAGACTTAATTTTTGTGCATTTTATAAGTAAGGTAGGTTTCAAATTTATTATTTTGCATGTTGTTAATTCAGTTTTCTTTGCACTTTGTTGAAAAGACTATTCTTTCTCGATTTTATGGTCTTGGCAACCTTGTCAAAAATTAACTGACTGTAGACTTAGAGGTTTATTTCTGGCCTCTCAGTTCTGTTCATTCATCTCTGAGATCTTATGCCATACCACACTGACGTGTACACTGAAGCTTTGTGTAGTGAGTTTTATATTTGGAAGTGTGAGTCTTTATACTTCATTCTTTATTTCAAGATTGCTTTCACTATCCTGAGTCCCTGGAATTACATATGAAATTTAGGATTAGTTTGTCAGTTTCTTCAAAGAAAACCAGCCAGGATTTTAAAAAGGATTGCTTTAAATTTGTAGATTAATTTGGGGGGTATTGCCATCTTAACAGTGTAAAGTCTTCTTGTACCTGAACATGGGATATTTTTCCATTTATTTAGGTCTTTGAAAATTTCTTTCAACAGTATTTTATAATTTTATAAGTCTTATACTTCTTTTATTAAATTTATTCCAAAGTATTTTATTATTTTTTGTGCTATGGTAAATGGAATTGTTTTCTTGATTTCATTTTTGGGTTGTTCACTACTAGTATTTAAAATACAATTGACTGTGTATCTGCAAGCTCATAGAACTCTTTATTAACTCTGATAGATTTTTTTTTTTTTTTGTGGCTACTTTAGGATTTTTATATAGAAGATAATGTCTGTAGATATAGTTGTGTCTTTCCAAACTGGATGTTTCTTTTTCTTGCCTAATTGCCTTGGCCAGAACTTCTTATATAATGTTTAGGGTACGTATTTGGCAAAATTGGAGAAAAATAAGTATTTCTGGGGTGAGTTTTCCAAATTTCTTCCTGTTACTGATTTCGAATTTCATTCCATTTGGTTGGAGATCACACTTTGTATAATTTTAACCTTTTAAGATGTATTGAGACTTGTTTTATGGCCTGTCTTGAAGAATGCTTCAGGTGCACTGGAGAAGAGTATGTGTTCTGCTCTTGTGGGTGGAGTGTTATATAGATATGTTCAGTCTATTTGGTTTATGCTGTTGTTCAAGTTTTCTCTTTTCTTTGGGTCTTCATCTAGGTTTTATATCCATTATTGAAAGTAGGATGTTCAAGTCTCCAATTATTGTTGAATTGTCTATTTCTCCTTTTAATTCTGTCAGTTTATGCTTCATGTATTTTGAGGTTCTGTCATTAGGTTTACACATATTTATAACTGTTATATCTTCTTAACATTAACATTTTATCATTATATAATGTCCTTCCTCTCTCATAACAATTTTTCTCTGCAAGTGTGTTTTTTTCTGATACTATATAGCCACCCCAGTTCTCTTTTGGTTACATTTGCACGGAATGTCTTTTCTCATCTTTTTTGCTTTATGATTTTATTGTCATTTGTTTGTTTAGTGACTTTTCTGAACCTATTTTTAAAAATTTAATAAATTTAATTTAATTTTGAACTAATTTTTAAAAATCTGTTTGTTGTGTGTGGCCTCTGAAGTTTGTCTTCTGCTTAATGATCAACTAGTCATTGACCCGAGGTTCCATAAACACCCAGAATCAAAAACATTGCCCAGTTTTTGCAGAGGCATCTGTGTGTGTGTTCTGGCACACTTTCCATACTCAAGCCAAGCAGTTTACATCTCTGCTTTAGACTTAACTTCCTGCTTCTCCAAAGCCTCCAGATCAGCCAGAGGTGAGGACTTCTCAGGCCTTTCCTAAGCATGTGCAGCACGTGTATGGTCTAGATTCCCAGGAAGGATAGGTCAGAGCCATTTAGTCTTTATTCCCTAAAGTAGCTCATAACCTAGCCTTTCCTCCAAAGCTTTTGGTTAGTCTGTTATTTGGTTCAGCTGTTATCCATTATTTCAGGCAACAGAAACTAAAACATTTGCCTTGTAAATGTTTTCAATATGGCCCCTTCAGCACTGGTTGAGTTGAGTTATCTTGTCTAAGGCAAATGTTGTTTTGTACTAGACAGATCAAAACAAATAATTACAGTTCTCTGAGAATGAGCCCTCTTCTGCTCTTGCAAGTACTGATACTGGCAATGCAGAGTCATCTTTTCAAGGCCACCACTGGGTTGGAGAAGAGGGAGAGTGGGACTATGGTAAATCTTGCTTTCTTATTGAAATTTCCTGTTTTTTCTTGATTAAGTGCTCCCCTGGTTGCTGTAAGCTTTAGTTTCCTGAATTCCGAGAAAAGGTGATGGTGACATTTGCCATATTTTTCATTGCTTTTATGGAGTTCTTTATTCCACCATTTTTACTGATGCCACTTGTGCTATTTTGATTTAACTAGCCAAGTGAGTTCATAATGTGTGGGGGAAATAACATGCCAACGTTTCTATAAGGTTTTATAAAATTTTGTACATTGCCAAATACTGCTAAATACTGACTAGTGTGCTGTAATCATTGATCTATTTAAATGTTTCTTAGTTTTGGAATTTCTTTGTACCTTTAAGCTCTTAACATTTGTTATAACTGTTAAGCTGTGAGTGTATGAATAAGTACCTTCAATTGTCAGTGAGTTCTTAGAGAGAAAATACTTTTGACAAAACATTTGGTCACCATTATTTTGATGCATGAGATTCACAAGTGATGACTAACTAGCAACACTGAAAAAAACACCTTGACAAGGAAAATATTATTTTACCACATTGAAGATTTTGACATTTTCAGTGCATTAGGATAACTTTTGTGTGTTATGTTGTACAAAATGATATTGCATGAATCATCTCACAGAATGAATGGTTTATGTGCTTGCTGTTTATTTCTAGCCTTTTAAAATAATGTCTTTAACATTAACAATACAGAAAAGTGTTTTATTTCTCTACCTCCCGTGAATTCTTTTATTGCCAGAACCCTTGGTGGATTAATCTAAAGTGGGATGAAAACATCTAGATGTTAGCTTAACAGTTAACTTGAACAGATGGTTTTTCATATTGTTTCATTGGTTTTCTCTTTTTTATAATAATTTTGATTTTCCTTTGACAAAAGAAGTACATGGTCAGCATGGAAAATATGGAAGTTAGAGAAATTATTTCTGATTTCTCTAAACCAGGATAGCTACTGTAATGTCGAGAAGGAGGAAATTTCTACCCTTCTAGGTTCTTCTGGCTGGTCTAAGAATTAAATTGACATGAGACAGATTAACAGGAGAAAATCGAACAAAGTTTCATAACATCTGTATGTTGGAAGGGACCCGGGAAAACCGAATAACTCACTAAAGTGGTCGAAGCCCTTACCTTAAATACCATCTTCAGCTAAAGCCAAAAATGGATGCGGGCTAGCAGTTTGGGACTTTAGGTGGAGGAAAGCAATTGACGTGGAGATGGAAAAGTAGAAGTTTCGTAAACCAGTGTTTTCTGGCTGTGCAGAGGCAGTGGGACACAGGAGCTTTAACAAACCGATTTTGCTAGCTTCCTCCCTGCCTGCCACATCTAGTCCCTGCTGTAGTTATCTGCCACGACAGTTCCCTTTCTGAAACAGGTCCTTATCTACATTCTTTTTTTTTTTTTTTTTTGCCACCAGGGAACTCCATCAAACTACCTTTTTTTAGGCAGTTAGGAGGAAAGGAAGGTCAAAGGTTTTTCCTCAGTCTTTGGGGCTTTAGAAACAATCAGCCTAAACAAATCCTCAAGCCAGAGAGACATTCTAGGGTGACTGATTTTGCTCCCCTACGGTAACAGATAGCTTTTCATAGCATTTCCAGATAGAAACATGTGCCTGATGTTTGGAGGGGGTTGCCCTTGGAGACAAAAAAATTTTTTTCTCCCTAATTTATGCTTTGCTCAGTTATATCTCCTTTTCAAACCTTTCTTTCCACCAGGTCAAGCAACCTAAATGGAATCTTGATCCTATTCTATAATACTTTTTTGCTACTTAAAATTTTGAGAGTATTCTCATTTAGATGCTTAAAGCTTAACTCCACGGGTTTTCCTTACCTACCTCAAATGCAACGAAAGCCCTGATCCTCAACTGCTTGGCTGAGGCTAGGGCTCTGTGGTCTGGCAGTGCTGCCCGCATCCTCCCCCACTCTTGTTCTTTACTGGTGTGATGGGATAAGGGGGAGGGCAAAAGGCAGAAGTGCCCTCCTTATCTGGGCCAGGTTACAGACCATTCCTAATTGGAAATAGATTGATAAACTGCTCCAGTTAGATTTCAAATTTCAGTGTAAGCTTAGGGGCGTGATTTAATTTTCTCCAAATATTTAGCCAGCTGTGTTCATACTTCTTTAAGTTATTGCATTTTCACTAAGTAGGATGGTAGCTTTCTTGTCCAATAGTAAATTCTTTACAGTAGCACTGTATCATACTTGCATTTCAAGTCACTGCAGTTAGCTGTGGAGGAAGCTAAGATTCAAAGAGAAACAACAGAAGTTAACTCTTGGCTTCTGAGCTTCCAAAGGGTTCAGTTTCAGTACTTTTGGCATGATTCAGGGTTTTTTAAGGATAATTTTGATGTGAATGAGGTTTTTCACTTTGCGTGATAACTTTAGAATCTCATCTCTGAGTAAGATGAGGTGTTCCAGCATGTACTATGGTCTGTTTCTGGACTTTCTATTTTTCTCCTCATCTGTGTTTCTGTACCGGAATTACACTGGTTTAATTTTTGAGGCACTCTGGTATTCTAATTTGGTAGTCTAAAGTACTTTTTTTCTCCTTTCAGTTTCTGACTAGGGAGTGCGGCAGAGAGGAAAGTTATTCTCTGGTTTTTCTACTAGCAGTTTAGAATACCTGGGCGAACTCTCTTTAAACAAAAACAAGACAAAAACCTTTCTTAGGTTTTAATTTCAATTACATTACATGGATAGCTTAAATTGGGGGGAATTTTTGTCTTTACAGATATTTTAAACCTCTCCTTTAGGAACTGGTATAATCTAAAATATTTTGATTTTTTTCCCCCTTTCTCCCCCCCTTCCTCCCATCTACCCTCCCTTCCTTTTTTATTGTTTTCTGAATGTTCAACTGTAAAATTCTATAGCATCTTTATTTCTGGTTAAATTTACTCTCAGGTTAATTTGTCCTTGTTTTTTGTTACAAATGGGACCTTTTTTTATTTTTTGCTTTTTAGGGCTACACTTGAGGCATATGGAGGTTCCCAGGCTAGGGGTCGAATTGGAGCTACATCTGCTACCTACACCACAGCTCATAGCAACGCCAGATCCTTAACCCACTGAGCAAGGCCAGTGATTGAACCTTCGTCCTTGTGGGTACTAGTCAGATTCTTTTCCGCTGAGCCACGACAGGAACTCCTGGGACCTTTTTAAAATTTTTTTTAATTTTAATTTTTTTTTATTACTCAATGAATTTATTACATTTATAGTTGTACAATGATAAAAATTATTGTATTTTCCAGTCATTTTATCTTGAGAGACAAATCTCCAGTTTTCTTAAGTGGGGATAGTTTTACCACATTACAAAGTTTTAACATAGATCCAGCAGTGATGCTGATACTGGTGCATAGCAAAGGTTTTGCCATTTAAGACATGCTTTGCCATGAAATAATTTGATTAAAATGCTGCAGTAGTAATAAATGGAAAATTCTTTTTACAAGAGTTATTATACTAGTCTCCAGATTTTTATGAAGCTGGACATTTTTGTGTTGCAGTGGTGGTATTGTTGTAATGGCCTTCTGGGGAAATGGAATGCTTGTAAGTCATTAATTTTGATCAGCTTTCAGTAAATCATCATTTACCTATGTCATCTTAGAGATGACATGTATATCTCTGTGATGTATCTGCTTTGAAATATTTCTTTTTTTATATATAATGATTTTTTTTTTCATTATAGCTGGTTTACAGTGTTCTTCCAATTTTCTACTGTACAGCATGGTGACCCAGTTATACATACATGTATAGATTCTTTTTTTCTCACATTGTCATGCTCCATCATAAGTGACTAGATATAGTTCCCAGTGCTACACAGCAGGATCTCATTGCTTATCCATTCCAAAGGCAATAGTCTGCATCTATATAATGATGCTTTGAAATATTTCTGTCTTATGTGTTGGCTTTTGAACAAAGATACTTTTGACCTATTTCTTTTCTTTTTTTCTTTCAAACAGCTCTCATTTTGAAGTTAGTTATTTTTAGGAAGTTTTTGTCCTTCCGTACTCAGTGATTTCAATACTGTTGTCTAATCACACACGCACACCTTCCTCCCCGCCCCACCACCACCACACGTCCCCTCCTGTGGAGCAAGGTATTGTACAGATGTAGTTTGAAGACTATACTCTTGGCTGATCGAAGTATTCTGCCTATTTTGACTTCAGAAGTGGATGATGATAGCTCATGATTTATGTTGCATAACCGGGTAGTAATATTGTTATCTTCTCAGAGAGCATCAATGTATGGCACCTAATAAACCATCTAATGCACATAACAGAGACAGCGATCAACAGATTAATAAATGACCTCTATTCATGCTTAAATTATCAAAACTATTCATTCCCATGAGATGCTGTGTTTTGATTAAAGTTTTTGGCACTGTTAATGAGATTTGGAATTTCCACCAGAGCATTTAGCTCTTCCTTAGGGATCAGCTTTGGGAGTATAGTTATAAATAGAGGCCTAACTCATTAAGTTGCTGCCTTCCCCCCAGTTAGTTATTTATACATATATGTGTGAAATGGCTTGCTAACCTTGTCAATCAGAGATGTACTTTATAAGACAGTGGTAAGCAAATTATGAATTTTTACTGAAACTGACAACCATTTTCAACAATAGAAATGTGTACGTGAAGTTAGTCATTTAGCTTTTCCTTCTTAAATGGCTTCTGCAATTTAAATGTTATACTTTAATTTTTAGAAGGAGGTATTAGCAGTAGACTTAAATAATGATCTATGTTTAGTGACATAGCAGTTTCACAGTTTAAGCATGAAGAATGTTTATAAACACACAAACATATATGGCATTGATACTGAACCCAAGAATAAGGCTCTCTGAAAAGAGTAGAATGAGTCTTTAAGCAATAAATAATGAAATTATTTAAGGCCTGAAGACTCTTGGAGTTCCCGTCGTGGCGCAGTGGTTAACGAGTCAGACTAGGAACCATGAGGTTGCAGGTTCGGTCCCTGCCCTTGCTCAGTGTGTTAAAGGATCCGGTGTTGCCGTGAGTGTGGTGTATGTTGCAGACGCGGCTCGGATCCCACGTTGCTGTGGCTCTGGCGTAGGCCGGTGGCTACAGCTCCGATTCAACCCCTAGCCTGGGAAACTCCATATGCCGCAGGAGCAGCCCAAGAAATGGCAAAAAGACAAAAAAAAAAAAAAAAAAGACCTGAAGACTCTAAATCTGAGTGCCACTCATTGATAGATAGGGTTGCCATTTAAAAGTAAAGGAACAAGATCTGATTGGCAGGAAATGTATGTGTAGAAAGAATAGTTAAACTCATTACCCATAATGTACTTTATTGTGATCAATTAGCATGCTGTCTGTGGTTTTTTGAATTTAAAAAACTTAAAAAGTTTGTATATATCATAACATTTACATTATTTTAGCAAATACATCAAATTGTTGATGATTGTTGAAGTTAGTGATAGATTATGTTTGGACACTTTAATAATAGAAAGTTAAAATATATTCCCCTAGTCAGAGACTGATTTATTGAAGTCTTTAAAATAGAACTTTGGCATTAGTTGAGGCCTTCATGACGTTTATTCTAACTCCTCCTTCTTAAAGGAAACTGAGATACCAAGACATTAAGGGACTTAGAACTTAAGCAGTTACTAATTACAGTGGAGCTGTGACTCCCGCCTTCCAGTTTTGTGCTGTTTCTGGAGCATCTTCAGATCTTTATGCCATGAGTAAGGTTTATTCCCGGAAAATGAGAAATGATTGCAATTATATGAAGTAGATGTTGGGGGGAGGTGCAAATTATGTTCTTGGGACCAAAGAATTAAATCTTCAGTTATATAAAGTTTTCCTTTGGGGGCAGGAGGAGGAATGGTGGTGGAGAGCAAGGGAGATGGTTCATTTTAGAATTCTTGATTCTTAAAAGCTATCCAGTTCTAGCTACTAAGTGTTTGATTGTTCAAATGATTAATACAGAGATCTGAAATACCAGAAAATTAACTATAAGGAGTGTACTTCATTTCTCAGTATTTTTTAAAAATTAAGCAAAGATTCTCTGGCATTACCTTGTTTTAAAGATCCTGATTCTTCAGAGAAAATGCAAATGTGACTTGAAGGTTAACTTTTGTGTACTATTTTATTTCCTGCCCAAGCTGGCATTTTTTATTGTAAGGGGTATTGTGGTCAGTAATTGATACCTTGACTGTTTCACATTCAGGAAGAGTTTAACAAGAGCCATATGGAATCAAAAAAGCACGAAAAGTCACAGCAGTGAATCTGACATTTCTCTCTTAGACGTAATTTTGCATTCATTCTAGTGTCTCCTCTGTTACCTTATGTTTGGCTGTAGGAAAAGAATATTGCTTGGTGGGAAAATACTGTTTGCAAATTTTAAGTGCCCTTGCCTGTAAGATGGTATTTTTCTTTAGTTACTCCTATCTTGATTTTAGTGCACTTTGCTACAAAGTCTCATTAATTTCAGTACAACCATTTTTGTTTTCAAGAAAAACAATAGCAAAACCCAGAAATAAATGTACTGTGATTTTGGAAATTAAGATAAATTTTTGCTTCTGTTATTATAATTGGATCTTATGGACGTAATGTGACATTAAAGGTATTTTTAAACGTCTATTAAAATAATACATTTTATTTTTAAAATAATTATTTTAAAATAATAGGAAATAAATGGTGCAGAGTGACATAGCTGTTTAAGCAAACAGTGATGGTGGCCTGGACTATGATGGAGCAGTGGAAATGGTGAGAGGTAAATTCAAGAGCTGTTTGTAGGTAAAACCTGTAGGAGCTCCTGGTGGGTTAGATGTGATTTGAAATGAAGTGAAATAATCTGTCTCTTATTTCCACTAGCTGCATGGCGGTTGCTCAGTTGCCACATGTGGCTAGCGGCCACCTCATTGAACAGCGCAGGGACAGAGCACCTCCATCATCTGAGAAAGGTCTTTCGGACAGCACTGCTCGAGGGAAAGACACACACCTTTCAGCTCTTTGAAACTGTCTTATGGCATTTCTTTGATAATTGCCTACCACCTCTTTTCTCTGTTTCTCACTTTCTGAAACTTCTGCTGATAAGATGTTAGACTTCCTGGATTCACCAAATCCTTATTTTCTGAGATATTTCCTTGATTTTATCTATAAACCCTTCTACCACAGTTTATTTATATATATGTGTGTGTGTGTGTATGTGTGTGTATGTGTGTGTATATATATATATATACACATACATGTGTGTAAAATACATGTGTGTTTATATATATAAATATAAATAATATGGGTTTTTTTTTTCCCTTAGGGGCACACCTGCAGCATATGGAAGTTCCCAGGCTAGGGGTTGAATCAGAGCTGCAGCTGCTGGCCTACACCGCAGCAACTCCAGATCCGAGCCGTGTCTGCAACCTACACTGCAGCTCAGGGCAATGCCGGATCCTTAACCCACAGAGTGAGGCCAGGGATCAAACCCGAAACCTCATGGATACTGGTCAAGATCGTTTCCACTGAGTCACAACATTTTGTATTTGAACCCTCAGATTGTTAAATTTCTGAGAGTTCTTCATTCTTAGAGGTTTTTTGGTGACATCTTATTTTTGTTTTTATATACATACACAAAAACAAAAATAAGGAAACCGATTGAGGAAACCGATTGAGAGTTGTTGTTGTCTTATTTTAGATTTTTAGTGAGAACCAAAACAGTATTTTAACAATATTTTAAAAATACTATTACTTCTTTTTCCTTGACCTCCGTTTTTCCTGGTTGTTTTACCTGTAACCATTTTTTATGCTAGAGACTCCCTTTAAGTATCTGGTAACCCTTGATTATCTGTGTTACTAAGGACTTACTGACTGGTGGGCCTTTCTTTCCGGGGACTTTTTAATGGTCGAGTCCCTCTGGTTGTTGGGAAGGAGTGCAGAGTAAGGCCACTAGTTCCCTGTACAAACTTTCGGTTCCTCCTTTCTGATTTTTATTTTTTCCCTGAAAAGTAGTTAATTAGTTCATATGGTTTCCATTATTGATTTGTGCTTTTTTAAATTGAAGTACAGTTGACTTACAATCTTGTATTAGTTGCAGGGATAAAGCATAGTGATTTGGTTGTATGTGTGTATATCTGTATTCTTTTTTTTCCTGTTTTCCATTGTGGTTTATTATAAGATATTGAATATAGTTCCCTGTGCTATACAATAAATCCTTGTTGTTTATTTTATATATGGTAGTGTGCATCTGCTAATCCCATACTCCCAGTTTATCACCCCCCCTTTCCTTTGGTAGCCATAAGTTCGTTTTCTGTGTCTATGAGTTCGTTTCTGTTTTGCAAATAAGTTCATTTTTACTATTTTTTAGATTCCATGTATAAGTGATACCATATAATATTTGTCTTTGTCTGGCTTACTTCAGTTACTATGGTAATCTCTGGAGCCATCCATGTTGCTACAAATGGCATTATTTCATTCTTTTTTATGGTGAAGTAATAATCCATTGTATATATACCATATCTTCATTGTTCATTCATCTGTTGATGGACACTTAAGTTGCTTCTATCTCTTAGCTATCGTTAAATAGTGCCACTGTGAACATTGGGGGTGCATGTATCTTTTTGAGTTAGAGCTTTTGTCTTTTCCAGATGTATGTCCATTAGTGGAATTGCTGGATCATATGGTAGCTCTATTTTCAGGTTTTTTTGAGAAGCCTCTGCACTCTTTTCCATAGTAGCTTCACCAATTTACGTTCCCACCAGCAGTGTGGGAAGGTTCCCTTTTCTCCACACCCTCTCTAGCACTTATTATTTGTAGACTTTTAGGTGATGGCCATTCTGACCCATGTGAGGTAATAATACCTCATTGTAGTTTTGATTTGCATTTCTCTAATAATTACCAATGTTGAACATCTTTTCGTGTGTCTATTGGCCATCCGTATGTCTTTTTTTAATCCACCCAATTTTATCCCTTCGTCTTTCCTCCCATTTTTATTGTAGCTGGTGTTTCTGAGACCCAAGCCTGCTTCTTCCACAGATACTTTCTTCCATGTAGTCCAGGAATGTCTTTCTCTGTTGATGACCAGTTATCCAGTCTTGATTGTTGAAGATCTTTTACGTTCATTTTAAAAATTGTTTTAGTGGAATCTTGGGCCAATCTCCAACATCAACTGGGAACTATGCTTTAAAAAAAAATACTATTTTATAATTTATCAAGTCTTTCACACCAACCTATAGACATTATGATTGCAAACTACAGCTTACCCAGCACATATTACCTGGCTTGTTAATATGGATTGTTTTTAATCTTACAGTGATACTCCTTTCCTCCCTCCTTTTTAGTTCTGTCTTTCTAGGTAACTCTGTGAAACTGTAGCACATTGGTTTAGATAAGATCATAACCTTATGGGGACCTAAATTGAAGTAAATTAGTAGAGCTCAAGGGTGTTCTACAGTCAAGAATTTACTCTTCAAAGCTTGGGGAAATATTTAACGTTCAGCATTTAAATTATTTTGTCAAGAATTTTTTTGAGGGTTTTTATCACGTCCCAGGCATAGTATTAGATGCTGGGAATACACAAGTGAGTAAGATCTGGTTTCTGCCCCAGAATCTTTGCATGTCCTTGACGTTTTAATATTGGTCAAGGTTACATTGCCTTAAGCTCTTAGAGCACACAAATTCAAGCTGAAAACATATTTTTAGATTAAAAGAGAAATGCCAGCCTCTCCAAAAAAATCGGTTTTGTCAAACCAATAATCTTCATATTGTATGAAGATTTATAGTTGAACAAGATGTAATGCAATGGGATTTAGTGATGCTTTAGACCGATAAATTTTTAAAATTGTGAAAACTTACTAAATGCCCCCAGAAATTAGATGTGGTTTAACTCAGGGAGTACCAACTGATAATCTAGATTTGTTTTGTTTACTTGTTCAGTGGTTTTTAGAAAATTAAATTTGGAATTCCCATCGTGGCTTAGCGGTTAACGAACCCGATTAGCATCCATGAGGACGCAGGTTCAATTCCTAGCCTTGCTCAGTGGGTTAAGGATCTGGCGTTGCTGTGAGCTGTGGTGTAGGTCGCAGACCCGGCTCGGATCTGGCATTGCTGTGTCTGTGGTGTAGGCTGGCAGCTGCAGCTCTGATTTGACCCCTAGCCTGGGAACTTCTGTATGCTGTGGGTGCAGCCCTAAAAGGACAAACAAACAAATAAACAAAAACCTATTAATTTCTTCTGTATTTATTTTTCATCCATAAAAGAGAATTTCTCCTCATTGAATGTTTAATTACCTAAAACCCAGTCTATATAGAAAAGGCAGAATGATTTATTCTTCTCCTTTATTAGTCAGTGTTCAGAATAATGAATTAGTGCCTTGGAAGGCCCCACAGATGACCACTGAGGCTCTTCCTCCCCCCCTTTTTTTTCTTTTTGAATAGCATCATGTACCAGGTATCATTACATATTTGAGTTTTTAGTTCATTACATTCTCCTTTTTTCACACATTGTTCTATCGTTGGCCAGTGGGAGGCCCTTTCATTTTGGTACCTTTGTCCTTTCGACATTAACAGTGGTCGTTGGTGGCTTCCTTGCTTTCAAGCGTGACAAGATGTCTCTGGCTCATCTTATAAATTTTCTGCCCCTGACCAGGAATCAGTTATTTTTCAGAGAGCCCTATGGAGACTATGCTCAGGTGCTCAAGATGCTCATTGCTACCGATGGTCCCTGCCTTTCCACTTTGTAGTGCTTTGGTTTTGAAAGAGAAAACTAAATCTTGAGAACATGCTGATATTACCAAGTCACGAGAATGATGATTAGGTTTTTAAAATTTGTATATTTTCTTTCCCACAAAAGATCATGTTTCGTAATAAATGACTAACACGGTCGTTTGCTTCCTATAGATTGATAAGGGAGATAGATAAGACGAGGTAGATGGATGTGTGTGGATAACAGTTTTATGTAACAATACTGATGTTTAAGTTAGCAGTAAATGCAACTGAAGTTATCTTTGTGGTTCATATTATCCCAAGGCTGTATTCCATTGATACATGTTTAGTTAAAATACTGGATTTTAAAGGCATCCGAAATAATTCTTATGTGTGGTTATAGCACTCATTTGATACGCATTTCAGTTTATTTCTATTTGTTTTTAGTTTTAAAATCTAATTTTGATTTTAAGAAGCATTTATTAGTACATGGTCCTAAAGTCCAAATTATAAAACAAACAATATTCACAGGTTAAACTTCCATTCCTGTTCTCTGTCCCTTGCTTTGTCTCTTTCCCCAGAGAAAGCCATTATTACTGTTTTTTAGTTTATCCTTCCATATTTCTTTTTGAAAATAGAAGCAAATACATGTACATGTATATATACTTAACTCTCTTAGATAAAAGGTAGCATATTATACATATTGCCTTGCTAGATTAGAGGTTATCCATAGCATTATATAGAAATCTTTCTCGGAGTTCCCTTTGTGGCTCAGTGGCTAACAAATCCGACTAGGAACCATGAGGTTGCAGGTTCTATCCCTGGCCTGGCTTAGTGGGTTAAGGACCCAGCGTTGCCATGAGCTGTGGTGTAGGTCACAGATGCGGCTCGGATCCCAGGTTGCTGTGGCTATGGTGTAGGCTGGCAGCTACAGCTCCTATTAGACCCCTAGCCTGGGAATCTCCATATGCTGTGGGTGCAGCCCTAGAAAAGACGAAAAGAAAGAAATCTTTCTCATTCCTTTTATAGCTAGGTAGTACTTTGATTATACAACTAGTCTCCTATTGATGGCCGTTTGGCTTGCTTCTAGTCCGTTGCTATTACAAATAATACTTCAGCATATGAATAGTTTTATGCATATGTCAGGGAGATCTCAAAGAGCTTTTATTTATGTGATACTGAAAAATCTGTCACTAGTTTTTCATACAAGCTATTAATGTTTAAAACTGAGAATTCAAAATAATTATTAATTCATTTAAAATTACAATGATAAACCTATTCCTTGTTAACAAAAATTATATTCTCCCTTGATACGACACCACACCTCAGCAGTTGGTAGATTCATAAAGATTAGTTGCACCATGAAGTCAGAAATTTCACTGAGGTGCCCTTGATCACAGCAAAAGCCTCTAGGAGCCAAAACTCTGAGGAAGAGGAACATTTCTGTTCAGTGGAGCTGTGGTAACGAGAGGATGGGGCCAAACCTCACTGCCCTTTTTTCTCTCTGTCCTCCCGCCCCTTGATCGTAGATACTGCACCCTTGTAGAAGTGGGTGGTTTCTGGTCAGAGGACTGTAAAGGGGAGTCCCAAGGAACTAAATTACTTAAGAGCTCATGGAAAGGATGAACTTAAGGACATAACTGTAGCATTGTTTGTGACTTCATGGACTCTCAGGTCTGACTTATGCATATACTGAGCAGATCCTAAATAGCACACCAAGACACTGAGCTACTGGATGAACCTCTGATCGGGTCACAGACTGAATCCAGAGAGACGCACCCTCATTTCAGGTCCAGATAGACCACAGAGTCTTTGAAAACTAAACTGACTTTGGAAACATAGCCCACAGAAGACAGATTGGAACTAAACCTTACCAGATCAGTTGCCTGCTGAAAAAAAAAATATCAATATCAGTATTCTCCACAGGATCTAAAAAAACTCTGAGTCTCATAACTTAATATTTTAAATGTCCAAGATAGGGACTTTGCTTGTGGTACAGCAGATTAAGTATCTGGATTGTCACTGCAGTGCCCAGGTTGCTGCTATGGCACAGGTTTGATCCCTGGCCCAGGAGTTTCCACATGCCAATAAATATAAATAAATAAACAAACAAACAAATAAATAAATAAAATGTCCAAGATGCAATCCACAATTACTCAGTATTTAAGAAATTACAGAAATCTCAACTCATGCAGGAAAAGACAACAGATGTCAATGATAAGATGACAGATTGTGGATTTCTCTGAAAAACACTTTAAAGAATCTTATTATTAAAATGCTTCAAAGAGCAATCACAAATGTTAAAATAAAAAATCAAACAAATGTTAAAATAAAAACCTTGAAACAAATATTAAAATAAAAAGGGAGTTCCCGTTATGGCTCAGTGGAAATGAATCCAACTAGGAACCATGAGGTTTCAGGTTTGATTCCTGGCCTTGCTCAGTGGGTTAAGGATCTGGCGTTGCTGTGAGCTGTGGTGTAGGTCACAGATGCGGCTTGGATCTGGTGTTGCTGTGGCTCTGGCGTAGGCCAACAGCAACAGCTCTGATTAGCCCCCTAGCCTGGAAACCTTCATATGCTTCAGTGTGGCCCTAAAAGGTCAAAAGACAAAAACAATAAATAAATTAATTAAAATAAACAAAATCTCAGCAATGAAAGAGACAATATTAAGAAAACAAGCAAGCGGACATTTTATTTTTTTATTTTTATTTTTTTCATCTTTTTGCCATTTCTTGGGGCGCTCCCGTGGCATATGGAGGTTCCCAGGCTAGGGGTCTAAGTGGACATTTTAAAACTGAAAATGCAATAACCAAAAATTTAAAACTCGCCTGATGGATTCAGTAGCAGAATGGAAATGACAGTCATCAGTGAACTTGAAGGTCAATAGAATTTACCTAATCTGGACAACTGTGAGACAAAGATTAAAGGAGAAATTAAAAAAAAAAAAATGAACATCACCTCAGAGTCCTGTGGGACAAAAACAAAAGATTGAGTATTCAATCTTTTGAATTTCATCAGAGTCCAAAATGGAGTGAAGAAAAAAATGTGATGTTGAAAAATGTCTTTGACAAAATGATAGCCTGAAAACATCCCAAGTTTGGTTAAAGTCATAGCCTACAAATTTAAGGAGCAGAGTGAATCCCAAGTAGGAAAAATCCAAAGAAATTTTCACCTAGACATGTTGTAATCAAATAGCTGAAAACAAAAAACAAAGAAAATAGTCTTGAAGGAAGCCAGAGAAAAAAACATCTCATTAAAGAACGATAATTCAAATGACTAAAGATTTCTCATCAGAAACCATGGAAGCCAGGAGGACATGGCAAAAATATATATTTTTTTAAGTATTTTTTTTAAACATTTCTTTCTTTTTTTTTTTTTGTCTTTTGCCATTTCTTGGGCCGCTCTTGCGGCATATGGAGGTTCCCAGGCTAGGGGTCAAATCAGAGCTGTAGCCACCAGCCTACGCCAGAGCCACAGCAACTCGGGATCCGAGCCGCATCTGCAACCTACACCACAGCTCACGGCAATGCCAGATCGTTAACCCACTGAGTAGGGCCAGGGATCGAACCTGCAACCTCATGGTTCCTAATCGGATTTGTTAACCACTGTGCCACAATGGGAACTCCAAAAATATTCTTGAAGTGACAAAGGAAGAGAACTTTTACCCAGAAATATATAAGCAGTAAGACTGTTCTTCAAGAATGAAGGTAAAATAAAGAGATTTTTCCAATAAAGGACAACTAAGAGAATGTTTAGCCAGCAGACCTCCTCTAAAAGAATTGTTAAAGGAAGTTCTTCAGACAGAGGGAAAATGATACCAGAAGGAAACTAGGCACATCATCAATGAAAGTTGAGCAAGAAACAAGAATGTTTCTATAAGAAACATTAAAAATATAATAATATAGGTAGTTAAAAACATACGATAGACTGCAGAGCAAAGAAATTATCATAAAGGCAGACGTCAATATTGATAAAAGGATCCATACGTTGAAAGCAAATAATCCTAAATATGTATGCACCTAACAACAGAACTTCAGAATATGTGAAACAAAAACCTTTAGTTTTAGGAGTAATAGACAAAGCCACAGTTATACGTAGAGACTTCAACTCTCAGTATTTAAAGCCTCAGTATTTAATCGATACATAGACAGAAAGAAAATCAGCCAGAATATAGAAAAAGTGAACATCATTAACCAACTGAATTTCATTGCCATTTATAGAACACTCCAACCAACAGAATATATAATCTTTCCGATGCACACTTAATATCCATCAGTTAAATGTTATCTGACATAATGAAATTAAACTAGAAATGCATAACTAAAGGATAACAAGAACATCTCAAAACTTGGAAATCAAACTGCCTATATCTAAATAGTCCATGGGTTACAAGGAAGTCTCAAGGGAAATTAGAAGATATTTTGAACTAAGTGAAAATATAATATGTCCAAATTTGTGCGATGCAGCTAAAGCAGTCCCAGAGGGAATTTTATAGCATTAAGTGCTTATATTAGAAAAGAAAATAGGTCTCAGATCAATTATCTAAGCTTCTATCCCAAGAAATTAGAAAAGGAAAAATAAATTAAAAATCAAGCAGAGGGAAAGGAGTAATAAAGATGAGAACCAAATTCAATAAAAATGAAAACAGAAAAATAAGAGGAAAAAAAATCAATGGAACCCAAAGCCAGTTCTTTGGAAAGATCAGTAAAACGAATCAGCGTTTAGCAAGGTTGACAGAGAAAAGGAGAGAAGCACAGACTACCAGTATCAGGAATGAAAGAGGAAATATCGCTGGACCCAGTAGACATTAAAAGGATAATGATAAGGGAGTACTGTGAAGAGAACTCTGCATAAAATTCAACAATTTAGATAAAATGGACTACTTCTCTGAATACCAAACTATAAAAACTCACTGAAGATTAAACAGATAGCATATGAATAGTCTTCTAACTGTTAACAAAATTAAATTTGTAGTTTAAAAACTTTCCAAAGAAGAAATCTGCAGGCCCAGATGGTTTGCTACTGAATTCCTCCAAACATGTAAAGAAATACCACCAATTTATACAGTCTCTTCCAGCGACTGGGAGAGAAGGGGACACTTGTTAACTTATTGAATATGGCTAGCATTAGTTTGATACCAAAACTAGACAGAGTTAGTACAAAAAAGAAAACTACAGATATCTGTGAACTTTGATGCAAATATCATCAACAAAGCATTAACAAATTGAATTCAGCAATACATAAAAAAGACTAATACACTGTGATCATATCAGGTCTTATTCCAGCAAGGTTGGTTCAGTATTTTAAACTAAATCAGTGTAATTCACCATACTGACCATCTAGAGAGAAAAAAATCGTATGACTGTATCCACAGATAACTCCTCCCCACCCCACCCAAAACCCCCACACATTTGACAGAATATAGCATCCACTCATAAAAACTCTTGGCAACTAGAAACAGAAGGAAATTCCTCAGCTTGTTAAAGGGCACCTATAGAAATCCTACAGCTGCCATCACGATTATGGGTAGAGAGACTGAATGCTGAATGCTTTCTCTAAGATAAGATGTCCAGTCTCAACCTTCCTATTCAACATTGTACTGGAAGTCTTAGCCAGTGCAGTACAGCGAGAAAAAGACAATGCATAGATTGGAAAGGAAGAAATAAAACCATCCCTATTCACAGATGACATGATTGTCAATGTTGAGGAAGCCAAGGAATGTACCCAGAAAACAAACCAACAGAAATCCTGTGATTTTAGCAAGGCTTGGGGCACAAATCAATCTCATTTCTCTTCACTAGCAATGTTCAGATGGAAACCAGAATGTAAAAGCAAATACCATTACAACAGCTCAAAGAAAAATTAAATAGCAGCTGTAAATCTTATAAAACCTGTGTAGGATCTAAATGCTGAAAACCTCAAAACTGCTAAAATGTAACTTCTTTGTTGTTTAAACCATTTTATTCCGTTGTCAGCAAGATTTCTCTGCCTAAACTCAAATTACTTGTGAGACCAGATTCCAAAGTAGCAAACCATTTTTTCATGAATTTACCTTCATGTGTGTTTTATGAAGTAGATGTACCAGGAGACTATAATCTTCAGCATACCTAATTTTAAGAACATTAGAACAATTTCAGATTTTGGTTCTTTTTCTAACATAGAGGGTCATTCGCATTCATAATGTTATTTGAGATTGCATTTCATATTTCACGTACACATTCATCTTTGTCAGTAGCTGCTTAGGAGCTGTCATAAATACATTTCACAGTACTTGTACAAGTCCTGCCGTGCGTGTCAACTCTTATTATTTTGTTGGATTTCCGTTTGGAAGCTACAGATGATTCACATTTTCTAAAAAGTTGAATATTTTCTCCTTTAAAAAAAAAATCCTTCCACTGCTTTCTGATTTTTAATTTTCCTCCTTTAAGCTTTTTGGTTCATGTATCTATTCATTGCAAAAAGGTGTTTGTTTATACTAATGTGTATTTGTGTTCAGTATTTAATGAAAAGGGGCTTATAAAATTAATGCCTGAAATTCGCATGAATACGTTTAAGGTTCTGTATCACCAAGGGATTTGAGTATTATGACCTATTTTCTGAGGCCATAGTTTTGTACATTAGTTTTGTACTTCAGTCTTCACACATAAAGATTTTAAAATGTGATCCCCTACAGTTTGTAACTGGGTTAAACACTCAGGGCATAGTAATAAAAAGAAACACTTCATTTTGATTCTAAGAGCTAATCATCTTCATTACAAATCTTGATTTTTTAAAAAAAGGCGCACTGTACAAGCAGTTGTGACCAGTCATTGAGGCATTGCCTTGCCATAGAGAACATAAAGCAGTTAGAAAGATTGGTTGTTATACTTAATACCATAAGTTAATGATCTAGACAGATTTCTGATGTGCCGATTCAATTCACTGTTGACACTAGTTAGAATGGTTAATATTCTAGTGAATAAGAATCAAATTCAGAATGATCTTGACTACTGAAAAAATTTACCTTTAAAGCAGAGGAAAATTAAAGATGGGTTTAGATACTATACTCAGAGACAAAAGAACAATTAAAATATATGAGAAAAGGAAAATATATGAGAAAAGGAATTAGCTAGATGAAAGTATTATCTCTCGCCCTTCTCATCTACTAGCTAGCTTTGGAAATGCAGAAACAGCCTGGAACTCCTGGTTTAATAGTGAGAGCGTGTCTCTTCCTTCCCTTTCCCTCCTTTCTGCTCAAGGGCAGCCAGTCCAGACCAATTTCCTTCCCTGGTTTATATCTTTGTGGTGACTTTATCCTCACATACTTACACCCACAATTTTCCCCATTTAATTGGCCTGACAATATCTGCTTATGCAGTCTTATCCACCCCAGGCCCTGGCCAAAAAAAAAAAAAAGAAAGAAAGAAAGAAAGAATCCAGCTATTTCTGTGCCATTTTATCTCTCTTTCGTCTTTGTAATCTAACCGTCAGTTCCTGATTTCCAATTATTACTAAGAATAATGGTAAAAGAAAGATTACGCCGAATCATAATGGCCACAAATTGAATAGCAAATCTGTTATTGTTAGGGGAGGGGAAGGGGCAGTAAAAAGCTGAGCCCATTCTGTCATTTAAGATCTAACATGGAATCTTATCTTTATATGTAACATTAACAAACCCTTCCTTTGTGCCAGATACTGTTCTAAATGCTGAATTCATTTAATTCTCACAACAATCATCAGAGGTAGATACTGTGGATAATGAAGCTGCATTTACAGATGACACTTAAGAGGTTAAGTTAGTTGCCCAGGGTGACATTGCTAGTAAAAAGCAACGTGATAGGGAGTTCCCATTGTGGCTCAGTGGTAACCAACCCAAGTATCCATGGGGATGTGGGTTCGATCCCTGGCCCTGCTCAGTGGGTTAAGGATCCAGCATTGCCCTGAGCTGCAGTGTAGGTTGAGACGTGGCTTGGATCTGGCATTGCTGTGGCGTGGCATGGGCTGGCGGCTGCAGCTCTGATTTGACCTGACCCCTAGCCTGGGGTCGAATATGGTGCAGGTGCAGCCCTAAAAAGACCAAAAAAAAAGGCAGCTTGAAGTCTAACCAGAGAGTCTGGCTCTAGACTGAAGCTGCCTGCCTGACCACTACTCCCACTGCTTTGCTGTTAGAACTGAAACCGAAGCTTGATCACAACAGTCAAGCCAGCAAAACTTGGAGGGTACGTAAGTAGCAAGAAAAACCTGGAAATGACTGGCAAATACTTCATATGAGGAGGGATAAAGAAATTTGGGTTGTGCAGCCTAGGGAGAAGGAAAATGTTAATTGGGTTTCAAACATATGGAGGATTTATTGAAGAATGGTCAATGTTCCATTTCAACCGAAAACTGAAAGAAGACATGCAGTGAGCACGATCAGCAGTGCTGATGTTGGGTAGGGAGAATCCTGTCTTGCTGCTGGTCTAAGGACTACTCAGCCAGGAGGTTGTGAAGGGCCCATGAAGTCTGGAATGGATGAGTGTGTTCAAGATGGTTGTGATCAATTGATGGTGACTGTAATTTCCCCATTTAATTCTAAGTGGATATGTTTTCTTCCTTCTTATCCTTAATCTACTGTTACCTAAAATGTCAGTAGAAATTTACAATTTAAGACACCGCCATATTTTACAGACAAGAAAACAAGGTCACGAGTTCCTGCTGTGGCACAGCAGGTTAAGGATCCCTGGGTCGCAGCTTTGGCTTGGATTTGATCCCTGGCCTAGAAACTTCCATGTGTCATGGGTGTGGCCAAAAAATGAGGGGGGAGGGGCGTGGGAAGCTTTGAATACAGAGTCAGAAATTAGATGATGTTGTCACAGGACTACCTGCTAAGGGCCAGAACTGAGTTTTGAACCGAGGTCTCCTGACACCATGTCCAGAGCTCAGGCTGCTTTTGGAGGGGAGGTTTTCACAATCAAGAGTATTTTTGAGAATTTCCACTTAATACAGTGGGATTGTTGTGTACCTGAGAGTGGGGTGTAAGTTTCACTGGTTTATGAAATGTCCTTTCTCTTTGTGTAGTATGAACCCCGAGGACCTGGTCGGCCCTTGTACCAAAGAAGAATCTCATCTAGCTCAGTCCAGCCTTGTTCTGAAGAAGTAAGCACTCCTCAAGACAGTCTTGCTCAGTGCAAAGAGCTTCAGGACCATAATAACCAATCTTCTTTCAACTTTTCCTCCCCGGAGTCCTGGGTAAACACCACCTCATCCACCCCCTACCAGAACATTCCGTGCAATGGATCCAGCAGGACAGCTCAGCCCAGAGAGTTGATAGGTAAGACAGGGTTGGCGGGTTGCCACAACTGCAGTCCTAACTACTCACCTCCTGGGTATTTATGGAGTTTTCCTTCTCCCATCCCTTCCATTTGCATTGTTACCTTTTTTTTTTTTGCTTTTTAGGGCCACACTCACGGTATATGGAAGTACCCAGGCTAGGGGTTGAATAGGAGCTGCAGTTGCCGGCCTACACCACAGCCACAGCAACGTCAGATCTGAGCCATGTCTGCAGCCTATGCCACAGCTGACAGCAACGCCAGATCCTTAACCCACTGAGCGAGGCCAGGGATCGAACCCACATCCTTATGGATACCAGTCGGGTTTGTTTCCACTGCGCCATGACGGGAACTATTGCATTGTTATCTGTGAACAGTATTTAATGCTCATAGCTCACGGGTATGCTCAGGCATAATTATTAATTTAGAACTGTATTAATTTTGTATTTATAGTCCAGAAGGTAAGTGGATCTAGCCATATT
This sequence comes from Phacochoerus africanus, assembly GCF_016906955.1. Lineage (NCBI taxonomy): Eukaryota > Metazoa > Chordata > Mammalia > Artiodactyla > Suidae > Phacochoerus > Phacochoerus africanus. The sequence goes on along the minus strand of NC_062557.1, from coordinate 13,465,941 downwards.
TCAGAACTGATGACTCGGATCGTTTTAACCTATGAACAAATGAAAGAAGTAATGGAACCTAAAATGTATTGCTTGAGAAAAGCTTGTTTTGTGGACTTTTGTGTTTTCTTCAGGGTTAAGGGTGGGAGTTGGTGAGGTCATCATCAGTTTTCAAGGATTTATTGTAAGTAAAGTTGTTGACAGTTTGCTGCACAATAGAGTTTGGCCGCAAGAGAAACCTGTAAAGTCTGACACTTTGAGATTTAGAAATTCCGTCGTTATTCCCTGTGTTCTATTGAATTGAGAAATCCAAGGCCAAAGAGATAAAAAAGGAAGGCACAGAAAGGCATTGGAATGGACATGGCTCCAAACCTGTGTGGCCGGAAGGCTGAAGTCTTCCTCTTAGGCCTTGAACACCAGTGCGTGTTTGTTTCCTTCTGTTTTAATGTCGAATGTAAAGAAATGTTAGGTATGAAGAACGAGCCTGTTTCACTTCTCCAATCTGTCGCCTTCTGTTTGTGGGCAGTAGACTCTGTGAGCAAATCTGTAATCTTTGGCGAATTTCTGCCCTGGCAGCATCCACCTTTGTATTCAAAATTAATTTTATCTTTAGAATATGAATACATTGTTTCTGTAACTGACCCATTTTGGAGTATGTGCCATATAAGCGTGTTATTAGGACAATATACATGGTGGGGCCAAAAGCATTAAAAAGGTGTGTCCCTGGCAAGGGACGTTGTCATTTTAATCTTTACGCGTTCGTTAGTGCCTTCTATGTGTAAAGTGCTGTATTTTGCCTAGGATTGTTTTGTCATTTTAAAGGTCTAACATAAATATACTCATCATATTTGCATTTTCTGAGGAACATCTAAGTTACAAATCAGTGTGAAAATGTATTACTTTTTGGTTATTTTGTTTATCATAATTTTTTTCTTAAATTTTATGGCTGCGCTCATGGTATGTGGAAGTTCCTGGGCCAGGGATTGAATCCGAGCCACAGCTCTGCCTTCCACTGCAGTTGCGGCAGTGTTGGATCCTTTAACCCACTGCGCCTCCACAGTGACCTGAGCTTAGATTCTTAACCCTGAGTTAGATTCTTAACCCACTTTGCCACAGCAGAAACACCTATCATTATGTATTTTAAAGATATCCTTTTTCCTTTTTTTCTGTCTAAATTTTAGGATAGCTTTTAGCCAAAATCAATAAAAATCTGATTAGGTAGAAATTTCTTGAACAAATACCCAAAAACACATGTCACTTATGCCATCTTTTCCACAAATATGAAGTTATTAATTGCTTCCTTGCTCGGAGACAAATAGTAGTATTCTGTAGTTGAAAGTAACATTTAGCTAAGTATTTAAAAATTAATTCAAAATCGCTAATATCCTAAAGCACAACTTCTTATCTAACAGTATTTATTAATTTTTCATTTTATTTATTAGTATTTTTCTTTTAGAGGAACATAGCAATTGCCAGTGGTGAATCAGAAGGAGAATAATCACCACTTGGGAAAGTTCTTTCTGAAGTTTGAGGCATTTCTTGAGTTGAAGGAAACGATTCATATTACATTTGTTTGGAATTTGAAGAAGGTCGTGATGTCTAGATATGGCCGTATTTTCTCTGCAGTTGCAAATCTGAGAACATGTCTCTGACCTTTTTTGAACTTTGGGTTTCCTGTTTTGGCCCTGACCACACTTCAGGCTCTTGGTAAATGCCTGCTGAGTAAGGAGACTGTGAAAATAGATCCTGTGTGATGGAGGGGGTGATCCAGTGGCACGGCAGGGCCTCTGGGCCCGGCAGTGTCCACAGCGTGGGTGAGATTCGTCTCTCCAGTGTGTGTGTGCTCAGGTTCTAGTCACCTGTCCTCTGTATCAAGCATTTCCTTTTCATGCGTAGATGACAATTAGGTAGAAATACATCTTTTGAAAAAAAATCGTTGGTTGCCAGATTAGTAAAATTTATAGTTTTCGTGAATAGTTTGTCTTATCTGGAGTATATATGTTGAACAAATGGACAGGAATTACATTCATGGTTAGATAAGAGCATGGGCATTAGGTTAAACTGCCTCTAAAATATTATTTTGTAAGTATTTATTATTTAATTGAAAACATTCTAAACTCTAATTGTATTGTCATGAAGATGAGAATATGCTTAAATAATAACTCTTAGTAAACTAAATAAAAATAGTAAGTACTTGAACAGTCAATACAATGTTCATTTTATGTATCATGTCAGGCAGTACAGGCCACTTTTATGTTGAAATGTTTGCTAAACTAATACTCTTAAAAGCAGTTGTTTTCATTGACAAAGTCAATTTCATTTAGACAGAAAAGATAGTAAATGCACTAGAAAGATGTTAAATAGCTTAAAATAAATAGCTTTGAACAGTTTTGTGAATTTTTAAAGTTTTAAAATAATACTATGAAATGAGCACATTGAGTCAGTGAAATACTAAAACTAAAAAAGTGTTTTCACCTTAACTTTCCATTCCATTTTTCCTATGCTTATTACAAAAAGGTAATAAACATAGGAAAAATGACCATAAATACCAGTAATCAAAGACACATAAATAGAACTGCAAGGTATTTATTTATAAAATAAGCTAAAGTTGGGAGTTCCCGTAGTGGGTCAGTGGTTAACAAACCCTACTAGCATCCATGAGGATGTGGGTTCGATCCCTGACCTCGCTTAGTGGGTTAAGGATCTGGCATTGCCGTGAGCTGTGGTGTAGGTCACAGACACAGCTCAGATCCTGTGTGGCTGTGGCTGTGGCATAGACTGGTGGCTACAGCTCCAATTGGACCCCTAGCCTGAGAACCTCCATATGCCACAAGTGCAGTCCTCCCAAAAATAAAAATAAAAATAAGATAAAGTTAAAAAAATAATAACACTAGTATTGTGAATGAGTAGGGAAATGGGTTATGCATTGGTGGTTGAGCATAAATGGGCAGTACCTTTGTACAGGGAAGTTAGGCCATAGTTATCGAATGACCCAGTCATTGTACTTCTAGGGATTTATCCTAAGGAAACAGTCATGAATATTTAGTAATATTGATCTATAATATCATCACAGTGTAGAAAAGCGAAAATTTGGCTATGATCTAAATTTCTAAAAATTGGAGGTTTAACAATTACAAGATATCTGCATTAGATGTCATCCTTAGGGGAAAATGCACCAATATGAATGATTTATTTTCTTTGGCCATTTGTATAATTTCCAAGTTACCTGTAATGAATATGTACCATGATTTTAATCCATTATAATGTTAGTTAAATTTTGTAAAGACTGAAAACAAAAGCGTGTTATGGTTTAGTGGGCCATAAAATCAGGAAGAGTAGAGTCAAAATTTAAAGGACCTTGAAGTCAGGCAGATTATAGGAAATGTGAAATAAAGTTTATATTACAAGAAAAGGTAGCATTTGTAAGAAATAGAATCTGATGCTACTGTTTCTTAGGTTAATAATAAAAGCTGTTTTGACAAGAAGTCTGCACGTATGGCTCATTTTCATTTACACAAGAACATGTTTGTTCTCATTTTCAAACTACGATCAATTCGTATAAATTTCATAGAGTACAACTGTACAAAATAGGTTTTTTGTTTGTTTTTTTGTTTCTGTTTTCTTTTTTATGGCCATGCCCATGGCGTGGGGAAGTTCCTGGGCCAGAGCTTGAACCTGCACCACAGCAGTGACAACAGTGGATCCTTAACCTGCTGCACCACCAGGGAACTCCTACAGGCTAGTGCTTTGAAGCAGACCTTCAGACTTGACCTTTAGTTTTTATGTGTTTAAGTTATTCCTTTTCATGTGGTTAATTCTTTTTCAAGCATTTATGAGACAGGAGCTCAGTTAAATGTGTTGTGATTTCAACATTGTGTGGCAGAAGTTGTCTGTCCTTGTGGCTCTATCGTCACCGAGTTCCCGGAGTTGAGAACAAGTTGTGGCACTGAGTTCGTGAGATGCTGGCGTATCACTGGGCCTGCCCTTAAATCAGTGTTGCTATTCTCTGCTTCTAGCTCCGCCCAAGACCATCAAACCCCCTGAGGATCATCTGAAGCCTGAAAACCTCGAGGTGTCCAGTTCCTTCAATTATAATGTGCTGCAGCACCTCGGCCAGTTCCCCCCACTCATGCCCAACAAGCAGATCGTGGAGTCCGTCAACAGCAGCAGCCAGCAGAGCTCTGGAGGCAGCAAGCCCACCATGTCCTACGCCAGCGCTCTGCGGGCTCCCCCCAAGCCCAGGCCCCCGCCAGAGCAGGCCAAGAAGAGCAGCGACCCTCTGTCTCTGTTCCAGGAACTCAGCCTGGGGAGCTCATCGGGCAGCAATGGCTTTTACTCCTATTTTAAATAATCACTTTTTTTTTTTCCTCCAAGGGAGAACGTTTTAATTTCTGTTTGTATCAATAGAATTAAGATAGCTGGACTTCACCTGTAGATGCACAGTTCCCTTTGTTTTAATATTAAATATGTTTTCACTTAATTGCTTTGCTGCTAGACTTGCAACTAATTTTTTTAAAGTATATTCCATTATTTTGCATTTTTGATGTCAGTCGGAATTTTGACAGCTTTTATGTAGAATAAAAAAATATTTTTAAATTTGTGTATTGTTACATATGTTTGCATCAAGCTAGCAGCTAAGAGGTTAATTGTGCAACTATTAAAAAAAGAGAAAAAAAGTTTGTCTAAAATGTATTTAAAAAGAAAAAAAATTGTAAGTAGCATTTACATTTATTCAATAATATTACCATATGCTGGGTTTCTGTACCAGAAATGGCCAGTTGATGTACAAATGTATGTTATTTTTGCTTAAATTCATTTAAAATTTTTTAAAATAAAGGGGCAGCATCTTCTAAATACTTTTAAGTTTTATCAGCTTTTTTTTTTTTGGTGACAAGATGCTGCATTCTAAAACTTTTATAGTTTTAGACTACGTATGATGTGCTGTGTAATCTCCATCCACTGTAGGATAGAGTTAAAGGCATTCTTTGCAGGTGTATTTTGTATGCCATTGTTTTTTGTAACGTGAAAAAAAACACTGGCATACGTAGTTATTTTTTTGGACAAGCTGTACTTCAAGCTTGTTTTTAATGTTAATTTGATAGTGTGTGTGTGTGTTTTTTTTTTTTTTTAACAAATCATGAAGCTGAAAAATTTTTAGGATTGTTGGTGCTTAGTAGACTTGATAACTCTTTTAAAAATGCGTGGATTTAGTAAAATCTTTTTTTCCTCACTATGCATGTGTAAATGTTTGTAATCTGGCTTCTCCCCTCCCCAGTGGTATAAAGAGTTGTGCCGCTTTAGGTTTCTTTTCCCTCCAGTAAAAATTCTGGTACCTTATTTGATGTTTACATTAAAATGTGACATTATCCATGGCAGTTCAAATATTTCGCTAACTGTTTTGTTTGAGGAACATCATTAAAGAAGAACTATAATGTTTGTCAAAGATGTATCAAAATTCATCAAAATCTGGGGCAAAAAAAAAAAAAAGCTACCCTTGTTTTTCATGTCTTTCGATTCTCCTAAAAGAACCCCCTGAACTTGTACAAAAATATAAAATTTAAACAGCTATCTTAAATATTCTACCGTCTAAAAATTGTTTTGAATGAACTTTGGTAAAATCCAAAGGAAACCGTTTACCCTCTTACCACTTGTGATCTTGTAACACTTTGGAAGCGATGCATGTCCTTATTGTTTTCCTGATCTGGTAGTACTACTTTTATACTTGAGATATCTTGAAACTACAATATAACCTTTTTTAAAAAGAAAAAAGGAAAAGAAGATAAGGTGGGGAGACGTTGCAAATCCTGAATGGGTCCTGTGGATCTATTCAAAAATAGTTTTTCTGGAAGGCTGCTTTTGACTAGGCCATCCTGTATTCGCAGTCCCCTTTTAAAATAGAGTCAAAACGTGGAGGGGGGAAGAAAAACTTTCACGACCGACGGGAGGTTAGCTGGTGTTGGCCAGCAGCCGGCCCCCCTGTAATCCTTAGACAGTTCAGGAGACGAGCGTGCCTTTAGTTGGAGGCCGTCAAGCGGCAGGACAAACGAAGGGCACCTCTTTGACTCAGTTCTGTCTTTCTGCTCAGAGTGCGGTGCGTTTGTATGTGGCGTCACGTTACAGGCTGCGGGTCTCTGGGTCAGGGGACAGACGTGTTAACGCTTAGAATACATCACAGCTGGAAAATGGAGCCAGCACGCTGCAGCACCCCGTTTTCTCTGCATGATGTCAGGTCACCACATTGTTAGGCCATGGCAAGTTTTACTCAACATGCTTGAGTCCCAGGAAGAAAAAATGCTGCCGTATCGCTGTGTGTTTCTGACTCTGTGACAAAACTCAAGATGTAGCCCAAATGAAAATGAGATTCTCCACCCACACGTCCCTCCCCCCCCCCCCCACCGCCCCGACCCCCTGCCCCGGGCCATGTGAGGATGTCTGTGAAGAAGAATGTTCTCGGCCGTGATTCTTTTCCCCCACAGATAAACAGGACTTCAACACAAGCCAGATGAATGTTCAAAAGCATGTTGACCTTAGGAAGGCAGAACTGTCACATCAGGGCTGTCGGTTAACCCCTTGTCATGAAGTAATTGCCTAATTCTCTGTTTTCCATACTTGAACCTTGAAAAAAACTGTTAGTTTTTAAATTATTTATATTTATGTTTAGTTAAAGAAGTCATGTGCACACCCCCACCACCTGGTATAGATATACTGATGATGGAAGCTGTTAGGTTGTTGTGACATCACTGTTCTAAGCAGTCATTGCTAAAAACTGAAAATCATAGCTACTTAGTATTAGTCCACTCTTCTGCTGTGTCAGAATGTTCCTCATGTCCTTATTATTTCTACAGCCGGTCAAGGATTCAAATGTTTCCATCGAATACTCTTAGATTTGGTTTCCAATGTGCATTTCAGCCTGTAACAAGCTTACTCTTTCTCAGCATTACTTAATGCCGTCTTTCCACCCGTTCTTTAAATGTTATTTATGCATAATATCTTGTAATGGTTTGGGGGAAGTCTTACCACAAGAATCATTGGAAGTTTCCATTGAAACGAGGCATGGCTTCTGAGTACCATTCATGCTGTTCCGGTGTTACTTGGGTAGTAGTAGCAAGTGCCCACAAGTCAGACCTATAAATCACCCTAACATTCGGCCCTCCGTATCTGTGGGTGCCATGCCCATGGATTCGACAAAGTGCAAAGATATTTTTTTGAAATTCCAGAAAGTTCCAAAAAGGTGAACTTGACTTTGCCGTGCACTGGCAACTATTTACATAGCATTTATATTGTGTTAGGTGTTATAAGTAATCTAGAGATGATTTAAAGTATATGGGAGGATGTGCAAATGTAATATGCAAATACTGTGTCATTTTATATAAGGGAGTTAAACATCCTTGGATTTGGGGGGGTCCTGGAACCAATCCCCTGCAGATAACTGAGGGACAACTATATTTTATATTCTAGGTTCGACCTTAGAGTTCAGGTGGAACTCTTTTTTTTTTTTTTTTTTTTTTTAAGAAAGTTTGATGTTAGCTCTTGGATAATACCAAGTATTACCAACTTCCTTTTCTTCCAAGACAAATTTCTTCTAAGTGAGGTTAATTGTTCACATGATATCTTTTTTTCTTTCTTTGTTCTTTGTATCACTCTGAAGTTTTCTTTTTCTTGCCAGAACTATTTTTTATTCATTTTAGTTTTTAATTTCAGTGCCACTGAGATGTTCTTTTCTTTTTCACCTTAAAGAAATTCTTTTGGATGATAAAATTTGTAGCGTTTTCATGCAAAAATTTTTTTCCTGACCTAAAAATGAATTTCTGTTCAGATTTGAAGAGCCTCATTCAGTGTACCATGGATATTTTGGTGTATTTTTAAAAGGGGTTTTGGCTGCCATTTTGGCATGTGCTTTGCCAAATTGTTACAGCAGAGCTTTGTTTTTGATTAATCAGTGGTTAATTATTGACCATTTAAACTAACATGACCTTAATTTTCCTTTCCTCAGACAGATATGCTCTCTATCCAGGTCATTTTGTATGTATGCGATAAACTGCTTTGTGTATTTCTTTCATCAGAGGCTCTAGAATAAGTTTGGGTTTGATGTAAACATCGACTGGTCTTTCCAGTTCAAAGAATTGCAGAATAAGTAAAATAAGCAGAATTCCCACTGAATAAGCATTACCTAATTAAATAGAGCAGTCTCCAAGACCTATTTGTGAAAAAATAGTTTCCTTGTTAATGGAGGCGTTGAAATTGCTGTGAAAGCTAACTCAATTTCCTAACTGGAGGTAATTAATATATAGTATTATCTTGCTCTAGTGTAGTCAGTTTTACTTGTTTACTATTTTCCATGTATATACATCTCAAGAGCAAAGTTATAAACATATAAGAGTATATCTCTAGCCACCTTGCCTACAAGCCAGGGTGTGAAAATCAGTTTCAAGATGAATTTTAGATTTCAACTATGGTTATTAAGAAAATTAGATTTACTAATAACATCGTTGTTTTAAGAAGAGACGTTTGTTATCCTAAGCATTGTTTCACATTGGAGTTGTTTTCAAAAAGGCAACCCACAAAAAGCCTGTAAAAATGCAAGATTAAAAATTTAAATATATGGAAAGATGCAAATTCCTGCCTTAAATATTATTTAGGCTTTTTTTTTTTCCAGTTTCTACTACCACCCTATGTGTGTTGCTTAATCTCGAAGTAAATATTTTAATGGATCTGATTTTTTGCTCCGCTCTTTGCCATCTGATCCACAGAGTATTTATCAATTAGAAGCAAGGGATTATGCTCGATGATTCCTTGTTCAGATATCACTCAGTGGTGTCTGTCCCATATGATAAAGACGTCGTGAAAGTGTGAGCGGCATGTCAGTCTTCAAACTGCTCGTTACATTAGCTTTCTTGAAATCTCCATCTGCTTGAGGTTGGATCTTTATTTGCTGAGATTCTACTTGTTAAGCTGCCAGATTCACACTCACTACTTTCATACCTGTTTAATTAGCAATTTGAAGACCACTGTTACAAAGAATGAATTCTGATAAAACACATTCAGAAAATGACATTGTTACTACTTTAAACTAGAATAGCAAACATTAAAAATTTAAAAAAAATTAATGTAACATCAAATAAATTTTTTGCAATGTTTGAAAATATCTACTTTGGAATAAACTTTAAGGAAACAGTCACAGGAGTTTCTAAATTTTTTGAAAGGAGGTACCTATCTAGACTTAGTAATGTGTACTGTGGTTAAAGCCTGAACTCATTTACACAGTAGGCGTGGAAAGCTTCTCAAACTGGAGTGTTAAGAAAACCCAGAGACATTCATGTAGTTTCAGTGATCAGAGTATTAGACCAGACTTTGTTTGCAATTTGTTCAACAGAGAGATTTTATTTTGATACAAAATACTAAGCATAAAGCATAGTAAGTTTTATATAATTCTATAAGTTCATTGAACAATATAATGGAATTTTCATTACGTTCTTTGGGAGTTTTTTTTAGCTATTTCTACACCTCATAATATGAGGTCTCTTCTATATTTTATTTTGCATACTAGCATGCAACTGCCTGCCTTAGAACTATGTATGGGAGGGGAAACCAATATTACTTTAAATTTTATTTGGATTTTTTTGAAGTAAATTTTTTCCTTTAATTCTTTTTTTTTTTTTTCCCGCATTTGAGCAGTCGAGGGGAAGGGGCAAATTCCATAGGTTTCAACACAGAATAGAGGCCACACAGGAAATTCTGTTTACAAATCTGTCCTATTTTAAGATTCTCAAATTTTGAACAGGACAGAGCAGTGGTTCTCAAATGTTAGCCAGTGTCAGACTTACCTGGAGGCCTTGTTAATGTACAGATCCTTGGACCCACCCCTGGAGTTTCTGATTCCAGGCCGGAGCCTCATCATTTGCATTTCCAACAAGTTCCCAGGGGACACTGATGCTGCTGGTCCAGGTGGCACACTTTGAGAACCCCTGGTCTAGAGAGAGTACGGAGGTCTTTTGAATCATGCATGTATTTACCCAGTGTGCAAAACCGATCTCTTGAGACGTTTTTATAATTCTGATGCCATGTGGGGGGCGTTCATGGAGAAAGACCCCTGTGGAGTGACAAGCCCTTGGGATGGTGGCCACCCCTCCCAGGGCTCACCCCCTTCAAGGTCTGTGAGCACACGCTCTTCCACCTGAGGGGGCAGGAGCTCTTGCCTTTCTAGCGTGAGTTTGCTTTTGTGGGCACTGCTCCCTGGGCTTTGGTCTGGAAGCTGTGCCTTTGGAGAGCTTAGCGTCATCTTGATGGTCTGTCACACGGAGGTGAGACCCATGGAAGGAAGCCATCAGAATGGCACAAGGATGCACTTTGCATTTATGGAGGCCCAGAGCATTAGGAGGCCCTGTTCTAAGACAGCAGTGGTATGGAGCATGGAGAACGACAGATAATCCCTAAATAATGTATTCGTGGTTTTTCTGTGTTGGGCGATGGAGGCGAGGGCAAAGGATTTGCTTTTCAAATTATGTGGTTTCTCAGGTTAACAGTCATTTTGGATTCTCTGCCATGTCGGTAGGTGTTAGGGGCACCTGAAGTGATGGATATGGCAGAAAGCTGATAATTGTCTCTGATTAGTTTGCTACCTTTAGTAGATTAAAAAAAAAAAAACCTATAAATGTTTGCAAAAAAGTCTAGGGAAATCTGCCACCTACACAGCATGAATTATTAATGTACATAAGTGCACATGTATGAGCAAGTTATTTTTGAGAAAGAAACTGCCTACAATATAATAAACCTACAGGTCTTTGGATATTTTAAAACTTGCGTGTTATTGTCATCGTCGTTAATATTCCCCCGGAGTGCAGCTCGAGGGGTATTGGTCTCTGCCTCTGGTTTTTAGTTTGGCTTTGAATTTACTGAGACACTAGAAAGAGAAAAAGTATTTTTAAGGTAATAGATTATAGAATGACTTAGATGAAGAGCATATGATAAGCGTCATAGAACACACAGCTTCGGGATTCTTAAAATACAGTACTTGCAAGGCTTGTTGACCTTGGGTGGGGTTGCTTCTCTGTTCAGCACTGGTTACTTTATCCAAGCTCAACTCGTCCGGAGCTTCCGTTGATTTACACTTTGCACAATGCCTTGGATGCAAAGACCTCTCTGTCTTTCGGTTGGTCAGAGGACTTTTTCGTCTAGATGGAAGTTACACCTGCAAATGTTGCTTAACCCCTGCCCCCCTCCCCCCCCCACCCCGCAGAGGAAGGATCTTGGAGTTTTCCGTATCCAGACCATGCCTGCTTCCTATAAACCCATGTGTGTGACATCGTACTGTATCCGCTTTCTGTGCCAGTCGTCTGACCTGATTCTTTGAAACTCATGAAGGTACTGGTTATATGTAGTAGTTGTGTCCTAGATAAATATGGTGATTGAAATACCTCTCCTCTAAATTATAAAGGTAATGGGTTTTGCATTTTCTTAAAGGGTCCTGTTATTAGTAACACAGGGTTTTTTGTGTTTCTGGTTTTTTGGTTTTTCAGTGCTTCAAAATTACAATTCTTACCTAAACTTGTTCAACTAACTTCATATAATCAATGACTTAGCAAATTCATACTGGGTCTCATTTTTGGCAAGTCTTCCAAAGGAAGGCTCTATAAAACTGAGATAGATAGTCAGTTTCCATCTCTTATAAGTACCAATTGTACAGCCATCTAATAATCATAATTTATGGCAAAATTATAACAAAATTATTTTTTCTTTGCAGTTAATGATACCTCTTCTGAGAGGTTCTAATACCTAAAGAGTTTCTCCTGAAAAGTAAAAATGACTTTGTACCATGTAACAACCCCAAAGCCATTCTCCAGGGGTTTTATTTTCTTCTTCTTCTTTTTTGTCCTTTTCTTTTTAAACGTAGTTTTGGAATTATTTTAGCCACTTTGGTTCCTTAGGCCAAGTTTTCAGTTGGAGGTCTCTAGTCTCTACATTGTGATCATTGTCTCCGTGAAGTTCTTTTGTTTTAAAAGATTCATGGTAACACAAAATGTATTTTACTGCTACAACTAAAATGTATTTATAATAAAATGCCTTTGTAATAATTTGGAGATCTGTTTATTACGTGTGAACTGCAATCCTCTACTTACTTTTGAGGTCAAATGTCTGACAGAAGCGAAGCACAGCACTTTGATTTTTGATTTTATTCACAGTATTACTTGGTGAAACCAGCTAAAGTAACAGAATTTTTTTTTTTTTTTTGGTCTTTTTGCCTTTTCTAGGGCCACACCCACGGCAGATGGAGGTTCCCAGGCTAGGGGTCAAATCAGAGCTGTAGCTGCCAGCCTACACCACAGCCACAGCAACGCCAGATCCGAGCCATGTCTGCAACCTCTACCACAGCTCATGGAAGGCAACACTGGATCCTTAACCCACTGAGCGAGGCCAGGGATCAGAACCTGCATCCTTATGGATATTAGTCAGATTTGTTTCCACTGAGCCATGATGGGAATTCCCAGAACGCAATATTAATTTGTAAAATTGTGCCTCCAGGTTCCAGAACGTTCCAATTTTACTTAAATCTCTGAACGTCAGCAGTAGCAAGTTCAAGTGTTATCTGAAGTTCAGCAAGAAGCAAGGCTTGAAGGGTTACCTGAAAGTTGAAAGATCATCAGTGGTAAATGAGATGATCATTCCTTAGGAATTAAAAAAAAAAGTTATTATGAATTACTCTTAATAAGTCCCTTGTTAATGCTGAGCTTGTGCAGCCCAGAATTTATTTCAGAACTTGTAAACCTAGTTTATGTCGATATTTTACGCAGGAATAGTAATACACTTCACCATGGTGTGTGACAAGCATTAATTCACACCCACACACCCACACACCCACACACACACACACATCCCTGGGCCCACCCCTCCAAGTGCTGGCTGTGCGGAAAATTGCCGAGTCAGGGTCTTTTTTATGTGAGGGAAATAATGCTTCGCATCGGCCATGATGTGATTTTGAGAAGCATTCGCAGGTCGCAGAAGGCTTGTGTGCCCCAGCTATTTTATTTTTCACATCTCATTAATGTGGCAACGTATAAATCTAACTTGACTATACTGCGGTTCAAGTCGGCCAAGCTAAGAAGATGGGATGGCCAGCTCCTCACACGGACAATGTATAATTCATACTCGTTGCAGTGAATCTGTTTTTGAGCTAGGTGTCTTGCTTTTTTTAAGTTGAATTGATATGATACGACATAAATCATCTCTGGATTTAGAGAAGGAAAAACACTTCTTTACGTATAAATCAAATGGATTTGGAGGACTGCCTGGGCTGCTGTCGGCTTAGATGGAGCAACCGAGTCTGTGTCATCAGTGGGAAAATGCAACTAAGACTCTCTCGGGTGTTAATTCCTATGCTGTGTCGGTGCTCTTGAAGCACTTTTCTGAGAATGATAATAGTGTGAAAGTTAGAGGAAAAATGTGATTTCACCAAAGCTGCAACGTGGGAACATTCTGTATGGAGCGCAGGTCGAGCGTGAGACTAAAAGTTGGCTTAGTGGAGGAAGTGCTGGAAGAGAGGCTTGTTTGCACTAAGCTTGGATCCTGGAACATCCAAATAGCTCTGGGGTGGGTTTTGAGCAGCACAAGAGCCATTGGAGGGCACGGCCGCTTGACTCGCATAGTGGGGTGTTGTCCTAACCAACCACTTGCAAATGGGTAGAAACCCCTTCTTCAGATGTGAAGACCCCATCTTGATGGCATGGCCTCAGTTCCAGTTTGTCCTACCACCTGCAGCCCCAGTTACCCTTCTGCAACACACAGTACCACTCTTTCTGAGAAGCCCTGGGTGGTTTCCCATCGAACCCTATTTTTTTTTATCTTTTTAGGGCCGCACCTGCAGCACATCCAAGTTCCCGGGCTCTGGGTCAATTTGGGAGCTGCGGCTGCCGGCCTACACCACAGCCACAGCAACACTGGGTCTGAGCTGTATCTGTGACCTACATCGCAGCTCTTGGAGACACTGGATTCTTAACCCACTGAGCAAGGCCTGGAATCGAACCCACCTCTTCACAGACACTATATCAGGTTCTTAACCTGTTGGGCCACAGCAGGAACTCCTGCACCTGAAATTTCTTGGCTGGACTTTAGAGGCACCCCCAAGCCGCTGCACACAGTCGGGCTACATCAGACCGCTCGCTGTTCCCTCTCTGGGTGAGCCTTTGACTGTCTTGCTTTGCTGCTTTGTTTGGAGCATGAGCTTCAGCACTTCAGGTCTACTTTGGGGAGCACTGCTTATCATCTGAGACTGTACATTCTGCCTCCCATACTCCCTGTTTGGAAATAGCCCCCTTCTCCTCCGTGCCTGCTTAATTGCCTTGTACCTCTGTTACCACAATTTTGTATTAGAGTTAGGCATCTGTGGGGTTCTGGGTGACAGAATCTTGCCCCAAGTTCCCCAAACCCATAGCCCCGGCTCGATATCTTTTACAGAGCTGCACTGGCTCGAAGGTTTGCCTGAGAGAAGAACTTAAGGACACCTCCCCTCCCCACGGGTGCCTTTTGCCGGAGCAGTGTGGTGGCCGGATGATAACAGCTGGCAGGAGTGATGGCCTGGATGCCAGAGTCAGCTGGCCTGTGCAGTGACATCCCGCCCACTCCACTCGGCTCTCCGAGCAGTGACAAAGCATGAGCATTCACCAGGATTTCGTGCCTCCCAGGCATCACTGCTAGAACTCGGTCTGACAGCTTCACACGGTTATGTCAATTTTGACGGATGCTGCCTACTTTAGCCTAGCTCGGTCTGTAGGCATACACCTACCCTGCAGACTTCTGGGAAAGTGATGCAATTCCCCTTTGTCTGAAGCTCTGGTTGATTTTAAATCCACAGAGAGAGGTAATTAAATTGAATAGGAGCTGCCGCTTGCAAAATCTATGGTATTATCCCACTCTTAGCTCATTAAAACGGATGCTCTGCAAAGTGATTTGAACCACTGTGTCGGGGAAACTGCACTGCCAGTTCCTAGAGGAAAGCGGAGCTAGTTCCATGATGGGACAAGGACTCTGGAAGGTGGGCGTGGCCAGCTGGCTGCGTGGCTCACACTCTAGGCTCCCTTGCAAAGGAAACCAGAGGAGAACGTGGTTTGATGCTGTTTGCTCACTGGCAGAACAGACAGACAACCTGAGGCATCTGCTGACAAGCCCTGTTGCTGGGAGGGGAGTGCCTGAAAGTGTCGGAGACCTTGCAAAAGACACTCAGAAAGGTTCTAACTAATCTTTAAGGGTTTTGTTCCCTTTATGTGCAAACAAACAAGCAAACAAACAAAAAAACGCAGGGAAGCCGAAAGGGAGAGGCCCTGAAATCTCAAGAGTGGGTGCTTGTCTCTTGGCCGCCTCTTCAAACCCACCTGCTGTTAGGTCTTCCATCTGTTTGGAAACCAGACATTTGTGTATTTTTTACAGAGTTTAGCCGAGGTGGGTGTTCTTGGCTGAGGCTCCCGTTTTGAGGATGCCGTCCTTTTCGGAATTGGGCCTAAAGCAAGTTGTACAACCTGGGCCGAAAGTAGCGGGAGACCGTTGGCAGGCGGCTAAGCAAGTAGCCTTTATCTGATGAGTCAAATCCCCCCCCTCCCCCCGTGACCACCCAGGGCTTCTCGGACCCAGACAATTCCCACTGGGCTGATTCTGGGTGGAAGAGAAACTATCCGGAAAAAAAAAAAAAAAAGTGATCTAGTGTAATTAAGGGTAGTTTCAAACCATCCAGAGAAGCCCTTGTGGGAACCTGTCCATTTTTTAAAAAATTTATTTTGTTGAAGCAGAGCTGATTTGCAATGTTGTGTTCATTTCTGCTGTAAAGCAAAACGATTCAGTTATACATGTATATGTATATACACTCCTTTTCGTCTTTTTTCACTTAAAAAATATTGAGGTATAGTTGATTTGTAATGTCAGGTTAGTTGCTGGTGTACGGCAGAAATCTATTCTTAAAGGCTGTCAGCAGATGTGCTCCAGCTCAGGAATCTTCTCAGGGGGGATATGCGGCCGTGTGCTCTGCCGTAGCGAATACAGGGGTTCGGCCTCATTAATCCCACTCCAGCCAAGCATGGGGACAAGCCCCTCTGGCTGCGGACCCCTGAGGCCGGGGATCCAGATCCTGAATGAGCTCTTTCAGGCTTCAGTCTGGCTTCCAGAGGCCTTCTCACTGTGCTTCCTGCTTCTCTGGCCACACTTCCTTTTTTGCACAAACCCCTCCCTGCCCTTTCCTAGTTCACAACCCCAGCAACGGTACCAGCATGTCCCCAGGGCGCTGCAGGCGTGCAGAGCACTTGGAAAAAGGCCCGGGGTGGGGAAGGTTCTAGTTGTGGAGATGATTTCAAGGAAAACAGGCTTTCCCTTCAAAGAGTTTATAATCCAGCACAGCAGACAGTGAACCGCACAGAACGGGGTAAGCGGGGGGACTATGAGCACAGGGTCAAGGGCACAAGAAGGAAGAAAGCGTGCCTCTGGTACCTAGTGATGCCACTGAGCCAGGCCCTGCAGAACCAGGAGGACTCCAGCAGCTTCAGAAAGGTGGCTGGCCACTGGCCTCTCTGTGCAGCCAAGGAGCCCCTCTAAGCTGCATGGCCCTGGCGCTTTATTTTAAACTCATCTGCTCTTGAACCTTAAATTCCCGAATGACAGGCCCCTCGTGGCTCCCTTGTCATGTCCTGGCTCAGCACAGTCCCTTGCACACAGAAAAATAGTCCCCGACGATGTCCCCATCCTAACCCCTGGGACCTCTTACTTTACATAGAAAAAGGGACTTTGCAGATGTGATTCACTAAGGACCTTGCGGTGGGGAGCTCGGCGTGGATGACCCGATGGCCCCAGTGTAATCACAAAGGTGCTTCTAAGAGGGAGGCAGGCGGGTCAGGGTCGGAGAGGTGGCAGATGAGATGATGAAAGCAGGGGCTGGCGTGACGCGGCTGCAGACCGGGGACCAGTGGCTGCTGTCTGGGAGCTGGGACAGCCAGGAAGGGATTTTCCCCTAGAGGCCCCGGAAGGGACCTGCTGACACCTTGATTTTAGGCTCCTAAGATTCACTTGAGACTTCTGACCTCCAGAACAGTCAGAGAAAAAAATTCGTGTTATTTTTAGCCACAAAGTTGGTGTAATTTGTCACAGCATCAATAGGAGCCCCGTATGCTCAAAAAGCAGGCATGTGCTCAAGTAAAGGGCATCCCTGTGGGCGGTGTGAACCGCCTCACTCTGCCGGGCAAACAACACTCTCCAGGGTGGCGGATGCTCCGGCTCAAGGGGCAGAGAGAGGCTAAGAGGGCCCGGCTTCGGGCCGTGGCGGGGGAAGGTGCGGGGGTGTGGATTTTGGAATCTGTGACTCTGTGAGGCTTGGCTTGGGGAGCCAACTAGGAGTCCACGACACCACGGGGCCTCGAGGCGCTGTCCAGAGGAGGGACCTGACAAGGAAGAGCTGGTTTCGGTCAGAAGGGTCAGAGGCGGGGTTAGGGCCTCTGCCTCTGGCACATCAGGGATGCAGGCAGGTCCTTGTGGAAAGCAGCTCGATGCCACGGCACTGACACAGAGAGACTGGCTGGCGACGGGCGGCTGTGGTCACAGGGAAGCAAAGCACCGGCAAGGAGCGAACTTTCTTCGACGTTGTGGATGCGAGAGGAGAAGGCCAAAGATGCAAAACCTCGGAAGCACCAGAGTGTAAAGGGCAGGTGGTAGAAAAACGAACGTCATCAGCAGGGGCAGCACAAGGGAAAAACCGAGGGCCTTTTAAGAAGGCGGCAGAGGCCCCAAATACAAAATGCCACCAGAAGCCGTTGTAGGAGGCAGGTGGCAAAGACGAGGTCCCGGGTAACCTTCAGGAGAGCAGGTTCCACGGCGTGGGGTGTGGAAGGCGGAGTGCGTGGCTTGAGAAGTGAATGCAAAGTAAATCAGTGGTGACAAGTACGGGGAGAATTGTTTTAAAACCTTTGTCAGTTGATGGGAGATGCAAGGCCAGGTGGCAGAACTAGAAAAGGGTCAGTTACCTCCCCCCACCCCCCCCCGAACGCTTTGGGGCCACTTTTTCTGCCTGGAATCTGCCCCTTCAGCCATCTCTCATCTGCAACTCTATTTGTTTACCTTTTGCTTTTTTGTTTGTTTGTTTACAGCTGCACCTGCGGCATATGGACGTTCCCAGGCTAGGGGTCGAGAATCCTTAGCCCACTGAGAGAAGCCAGAGATCAGGGTTTGTGTCTTCATGGAAACTAGTGGGATTCTTGACCTGCTGAGCCTCAACGGGAACTCCTACCTTTTGCTTTTTTTTGGCCTTGCCCAGGGCATGAGGGTGTTCCGGGACCAGGAATCAAACCCACACCACAGCAGCGACTCGAGCCACCAAGGAGCTCTGCCATGTGTTTACCACCTGCATCCTTCCACTTCCTTCCTTAAAAACCTTCCCTGACCATCCATAAGATAAGCAATGTCGACTCTGAGGAGCTCTTCTTCTTTTTTTTTGTCTTTTTGCCATTTCTTGGGCCGGCCCTGTGGCACATGGAGATTCCCAGGCTAGGAGTCGAATCAGAGCTGTAGCCACCAGCCTACACCAGGGCCACAACAATGCGGGATCCGAGCCGCGTCTGCGACCTACACCACAGCTCACAGCAACGCCGGATCCTTAACCCACTGAGCGAGGCCAGGGATCGAACCCGCAACCTCATGGTTCCTAGTCAGATTCGTTAACCACTGTGCCACGGCAGGAACTCCTTACTTTCTTGAACTCTTACAAGTTTTGACAGCCTGATCTGCTTCGTTGAATGTAACTAGTAGAATCTTAAAAATGATCTAATAACTAAATGATAGTCAATAGTTTCCAAAAATGTGAAGCAACAGCCTCTTTTTCTTTCTAACCACGTCTGATGTTAGAACCTAAATCTCGAAGGCCTATGTGTGTAATATATCAAATATTTATTTTTACTTTTACAAATGTATTTCGTAAACACGTTTCAGAACAGCTTCCTGTGACGTCAGTTCCTGAGAGCAATGGTGATGTGTTGAAGCACACAAACACTGGAAAACAGAGTCTATGAAAGGCAGATGCCGTCTGACAGCTCCATCTAACACTGATTTGTTTTCTTGACTTTGACTTGGTTGGACAATATGCGCACACATCGTGAGTCATCAAGGAGAACACTAGCATGTGTGCCTGCCTCGTGTCATCTGAGCAGACAAGCACAGGCGTGATTTTTCCAAAGACCAGTGCAGAAAAAATATCCTCATCCATGAAACACAGACAAGAAGCTGAAATACATGCAGCGAAATAGCTGAAGAAACTTTGTGTTAAGGTCTCCTTAGAAGAAAGTTACAGCACAGCTTTTGACTCTTTGGAGGTCTGTAATATACCACGCTGATGCCTGTCACACGACCTGCATTTGGTTGTCGTTCCAGTTGGAATAACTTGGAGTCCAACATCTGCACAGCTCACAAGGAACCTTCAGGAACCCTTAGTCCCTCCAGAAACCTGAGACCCGGCAAGACTGAACTCTACGACACAGCACAACGGCTCACAGCTCAGTTGCTGCGAGTGGACAGGGGCGAGGCTCTCTTTGCTCTGCTGCCTGCCTTACTAGCTGTGTGGCTCTAGGGCAGATACTCAGCCTTGCTGAGTCTGTTTCTTCATCTGTTCAAGGGGGATGATAAGAGAAGCTGACACTAGCAGGGTTGTCGTGAGACTCAGAGAAAACGCACGTCGAGTGCTCTGTCCCGGTTTCATGCCATCGTTCTTATCACCTCAAGTGTATTTGGTGATGATTTTTAAATGCGTAAATCCTGTTTGCCGAGGTTATGGGACCACGTGGTGCATCTCCTGTAGATGCTGAAAAGGGCAGAAGTGAAGGGACTGTAAAAACAAACAAACAAACAAACATAACTCATCAAAAGAAAGAAGTGGAGGGACTGTAAAAACAAACAAATAAACAAAACTCATCGAAAGAAAGAAGCGGAGGGACTGCAAGGATGAGTTAGTCTAATGTGCTCAGATCTTACACGGGCTAGTCAACGCCTGCAGGGAGGAAACTGAGGCCCAGAGAGGGGTCAGCGCCGCCCTCGTCTGGAACGCTTTCTACCGGCACATAGCAGGACCTCAAAGATGGGGTGGTTGAGGTGTACTTAGCCCCAGGAAACCCTGGACCAAGCGCCCTCATCCATGCAAACAGGATCCCTTTTTAATTGGCAGCCCTGTTCGTTCCTTCCCCTACTCCAAAACCTATACTCCTTCCTTAAATCACTTTATTTCCCTCCCTCTTTTCTATCTGCTTTCAGGAGCCTACTGTGTGCCAGGCCCCGGGTGCAGCCGTGGATAAGCCTGCCAGCCTCTGCCGCCTGGACCTCCTGTCCTGTGTTGGAAGCCGACCTTGAACAAGGAAATGACAGGAGCGGTGAGTGTCATGAGGCTCTGCCATCCTGAGGCCAGAGGGGGCCCCTCGGGCTAAGGGGGGGAGCCGGGTCTCATCCCGCCTCACCTGCTGCCATTTGCGGTCCTAAACCGTCTTTTAACTATTTGAAGAAGGTTAAGGAGGAGAGGAAAGGCTTCTTCCACCCGGGTAGCTAGAGCTCCAGTTCAACCCCTAGCCTGGGAACTTCCATATGCTGCAGGTGCAGCCCTAAAAAAAGCCAAAACAAACAAACAAACAAAACAAAACAAAACAAAACAAAACAAAAACCCCCAAAACACCAGCATATGGAGTTCCTTGGTGGCTTAGCGGGTTAAGGATCTGGTGTTGTCATTTGCAGCGACTCGGGTTACTGTT
The DNA here is from genome assembly GCF_016906955.1 of Phacochoerus africanus. Classification (NCBI taxonomy): domain Eukaryota; kingdom Metazoa; phylum Chordata; class Mammalia; order Artiodactyla; family Suidae; genus Phacochoerus; species Phacochoerus africanus. The sequence goes on along the minus strand of NC_062557.1, from coordinate 13,445,215 downwards.
ATAGCGCCGGTTCGATCCCTGGCCTGGGAACTTCTGCTGCTGTGGGTACAGCCAAAAAGGAAAAACAAACAAAAAGCCCTGTAGTATATAAAAAAGAACATATATGTGTGTATAACTGTCACTTTGTTATACTGCAGAAATTAACCCAGCCTCGTAAATTACCTATACTTAAATTTATTTTTTTTCATTTTTTTAAGTTTTACTGAAGTATAGCTGATTTACAAGGTTGTGATAATTTCTGCTGTACGATAAAGTGATTCAGTTATCTGTGTACACATATCCATTTTCTTTCGGGCTCTTTTCCCACACAGATTATCACAGAATATTGGGTGGCGTTCTCTGTGCTACACAGCAGAGCCCCGCCGGCCAATCATTCCCTATACCTCAGTGTGCATATGCTAAGCCCAAAGCCCCAGGCCATCCCTCCCCCGACCCCCAAAACACGTCCCCTCGGCTGCACTGCAGACATTAACCCAACACTGTAAATCACCTATACTTTGATTAAAAAAACAGAGAAAACCACACAGCCTAGATTGGCTTCCGATTGTAGCAGCCTGGCAGGGCGGGGGTGTTCGCTGTTTCAATCAGCGACTCGATGCTTGTCTTCGAGCTCCTCAAGCTCAGAGCTGAGAAGCCTCAGGTTGTGCTTGCAGGCAAACCCCCATCCTCCGTCTCTCCCTGGGCTTATTGGGCCGCTCTGTGGGCCAAGAGAGAGGCAGGTTTAAACCCAAATCAATGACCATTTGCAGGAGGTCAGAGCTTTCACATTCAGGCCGAACTCTTGCCAGAAGCCAAGTCAAAAGAAGACAAAGTATCGCTCCTTGTAATGGCAATTACCTTAATGAACTTTCTTCTTGGCGCGGGATCGATGCCCGGTGTGGGGATTAATTTATGGCCTCGGGGGTTGTTATTGAGTGAGGCTGTGGGCAGCTGCCCGCACCCTCCCACCAGCCATCGGTGTAAGAGATAAGTTATTCATCAAGGATGTATTAATACCTGTCTCCACTTCGGGTCTTTTCTGAGAGCTGGCAGGGTATAAATTAGACACGAATTTGTAAATAAAATACTTGATCAAAATGGAGCACGTCATACGAGCCAGGGAAATACTGCAGGAAGACATTATTATTTTTTAAATTTTTTGTCTTTTTAGGGCTGCACCCACAGCATATGGAGGTTCCCACGCTAGGGGTCGAATCGGAGCTACAGCTGCTGGCCTACGCCACAGTCACAGCCACGCAAGATCCAAGACCCATCTATGACCTACACCTCAGCTCACAGCAACATCGGATCCTTAACCCAGCGAGCGAGGCCAGGACTCGAACCCGCAACCTCATGGTTCCTAGTCGGATTTGTTAACCACTGAGCCACGATGGGAACTCCAGGAGGACATTATTAAAACCTCTCTTCGTTGGGGGCAGTCAGGAAAAACGGGGCCACAGACTTGAAGTGTTCAGTTTCAAGGAGGGATTTAAAAAACCCAAACCACTTGGGCAGACCCTACTCTGTGTTAGCCAAAGAGAGGGTGCCCTGTCTCTTGGTCCCCTAGTTACCTGGGCAGAGGGCAAGTGAGAACTAGAAAGGACCCTGGTTAGACAGGTGGGGAACCAGCATCCTTGGTTCTCAGTCCTGCACAGGCCCCAAGTATCAGATGATGGGAAGAAGCCCTTCTTGGGTCTTCAGTTTTTCCCTCCGTTCAATGGGGATCCTTGCGGCTGTGTTCTGTTGCCATGACAACCCACAGGAGGATGGCGCAGAAGGAAGAATCAGTAACACGGGTCCTGTCTCTATTTAAAATAGCGATGCTGTCTTCATCTTGGATATTTTGCACTAATTTTGATTACAAACTATCACACATCCAAAAGAGTTGAAAGCAAGCTCCCCAAGACATATTCATATGTCCAGGTTCATAATAGTGTGATTCACAGTAGCCAAATTGTGGAAGCAACCCAAGTGTCCATCCGTGCATGGCTAGTTAAACACGTGTGATATATTGTTACTGAAAGTGGGGTCTGTCTGCTGGCTGCTCTAAAGCCAATAAAGAGGCAGAGTTTGTGGAGAGGAACGTTTCCTTTTTTTTGGATACCAGCAGCCAGAGGGGGAAGGTGGACTTCTGTCCAAAGGGCCAATTCCCCCCACTGACAATCAGTGGGCGAGAGCTTTGAAAGGGGAATGTTAGGGGCGTATAGGTAGGGGGCTACATGCAGAAACAGCACAGTCATCTTGAAATGGGTCATGTGGCGGCCAACCAGCATCATCTTAAGTGCAGTTACTCTTCCATTCCAGGGTTGGTTTGTTTCCATTTCCTCGAGGCCAATTCTCAGAACTCTGACAGCTTATGTCATGTCTGCAGTCTGGTCATCATACAGTTAACCTCCTCCACCTCCATCAGACAGCTCCGAGGATATGGCTCGGGATATTATCTATAGCTCTCGAGCAGGAACCAAAGATTCCTGGCTTTGCTTCATGATGAAATTATTATTATTTGGCCTCATTTGATGGTTTTTCTTTGCTCCCAGATTTTCTCATTTCTCTGATTAAACTTATTCTTTGACTAAAGTTTTTCTATGGTCAGAAGGCAGGTGGAGGACATGGGGTGGAGGGAAGGCCCCTAGAGTCCTGCTCCATTTCAGTATCACATACAGGGAAGTATCGCTCAGACTGAAAGGGGAACGAAGTTCTGATGCTCCCTCAACACGGATGAACCTTGAACACATCATGCCAAGTGAAATAAGATAGACGTGAATATCGTACGATTCCACTCCTCCGAGGCACCTGGAGTAGTCAAATTCAGAAACAGAAAGTAGAATGGTGGTTGGGGGAACTGTTGGGGGATGGAGGAGTTTTTTTAAGGGGACGGAGTTTCTGTTTGGGAAGATGAAGAGGTCATGGAGGTGAATTGCACAACCACGTGAATTTCCTTAACCCTCCGCTTGAAAATAAGTAAGATGGGAGTTCCCTGGTGGCTCAGCAGTTAAGGATCTGGCATTGTCACTGCTGTGGTATGGGTTTGGGAATTTCTGCATGCTGTGGGTGAGGCCAAGAAAAGCATTAAGATGGTAAATGCCATACTGTATATATTTCACCACCTTAAAAAAAAAATCTCGGAGTTCCCATCGTGGCTCAGCATAAACGAATCTGACTAGTATCCTTGAGGATGCAGGTTCAATCCCTGGCCTTGACCAGTAGGTTAAGGCCCCGGCAGTGCTGTGAGCTGTGGTATAGGTCGCAGAGGTGGCTTGGATCTGGCATTGCTGTGTCTGTGTGTAGGCTGGCAGCTGCAGCTCTGATTCGACCCCTAGCCTGGGAAGCTCCATATGCCCCAGGTGCAGCCCTAAAAAGACAAACAAATTAAAACAAAAGCACAAACAAAAATCCTCACCCTTAGATATTATTTATCTTGACTGAGTCGCTAGTCCAGGCTTTGCCGCCTCCCTTACCTCATGGGATCTGATGGATTTTAAAAAGTGCGAGTGTTATGAAATCTCGGGATTTGATGATGGTTAAATGCATCATGTCCAGTGAAGCACCAGAAGCCATGGGTTTCTGCTGCTGACTCCCCACTTCAGAGCCACTCGCGCTGTTGTCTTGCTGTGGGAACCTCCTTGCTGAGCTCTGCAGTGAGGACCAAGGGACACCCCACATTCCTGAGCTGGACCCAACCAGAACAAGACTGACCAACCGCCCATCCCAACCTCCTTCCCGGCAGGCATCAGTGAGCAGGTGGACAGGGGAGAAAAAGACGTTTTTGGTGGGTTTCTTTGTTTTTCGGCTTCAGGGTCTATTTTGCTTGGTTATCTTTTCTTTCCGCAGCAGAAGCTGGAGCTGCCTCGCCTCGGTGTGGCGCCTGGCAGCTGCCCTCCAGTCCTTTTGTCTGCATCGATGCTCTGGGCGTGCTCACATCTCTCCAAAGAGCTAAAACTCTGGGGAACCAAAGGTATTCTGGAATGGAATGGAATATTCAATGGCTATTCCATTCAGAGTGGGTTTGAGTGCTAGAAATACAGCTGTCTGTGTGGAATTACAAAATGCACACCAGTCTAATTCTGCTGAAAGCAATCATCATGAAAATACAAACCAGAGTCCTGACCTGCAAAATGGATGGGCCGAGGGCACCTGTCTGCCTCCTTGCTCATAAGCCGTGGCCCCAGCTCCCAGGCTGGCTCAGACTTTGATTTTCCTCTTCTCTTACTGGGAGCCAGGTGGCTCTCGGGCGCTGTCTCTGCATCCTTGGGACAGAGTCCCATCATTGGCTGTGCAGCCTCTTTTTCTCGCCTGCTGCTGGTCCTTCTCTGTGGCGCCCACAATTTGATGCCACCCCATTTTATGTCACCCTGGCCTCCTTCACCCTTTGTTTTGTTTCCTTGTTTGTTTGTTTAGGGCCACAGGTGTGGCATATGGAGGAAGTTCCCAGGCTAGGGGTCAAATCGGAGCTACAGCTGCTGGCCTACACCACAGCCCACAGCAACATGGGATCCTTCACCCACTGAGCGAGAACCCACATCCTCATGGATACTAGTTGGGTTTGTTATCGCTGAGCCACAAGGGGAACTCCCTCTCGACCCTTTGGGCTTCGCGACCACGCACCAGGCACCCGCACTTGCCCTGACTCAGAAGCAGGCTGTGCCGGGTTCCTTGTTTGTCCCCCAGGCCCTCCGAGCGCAGCCCAGACCCCTGAGATGTCTGACAACCATCTTTGCAAGCCCCACCACGGCTGCGACCCAAGGGGAACACCCATCTTCACCATTTAAAACTATAAAAACCATTCTTAGGAGGCAGCGAGCCCCAACTCGACCCATAGGCCACCAGTGTGCTGACCCTTCTCTGCAAGAATGAGTCCTACACGGGCCTCTGTGCACGGTCAAAGCTAGGAGCCAGAGGGCCCCTCTGCCCGCTGGGTCTGACTTAATGTCTCTGAGGGCTGGCGGAGTACCATGGGGTTTTGAAGGCAGAAGAGCATAAACTCTGACGCTCCGCGTCTAGCTGCTAAGCCCTGCTTCCTGAAGTTCTTTGCAACCAAAATCCAGCGTCCGAAATCAGACACTCACGGCTGCGGGGCAGGCGTGCCGTGTTAGCCCTGGATGCCTGGCGTGCCGGGCACTCTGGACGTAAGCCTTTCTTATTTTTAACCCCCTTGCCTGGTCAGATGGCCTCTGACAATCCCAGGGCCCAGAGATACAAACGGGAAATCAGAACCGCTACATGTCATCGGTAAACAAGGCCTCCTGTCCCCCCTTGTCCCCAAAGAAGTCCTCAACATACCCCGGGGACATGTCTTCCTGCTTCTTCTGGGTCCCCTGGGCTGTGGTCAGGAACCTGTTTCTAGGCAAGGCCAAGAAAAAAGCAAGTTTCTGGAGAGATTTTATTTCAAACCACCGTCAGATTCTACCCAGTTAAAAAATGCTTCTCAGGTCTCCCAGAAGCCAAAGAGGGGAGGTTCAGGTCACCGGGGAAGGGGGCATCTTGTCACCAAGAAGGACAGAGGGGCTGGCTATTTACACAGGTGGACACCCGGAACTGGCAAAGGGGCTACAGAGGACAAGGGGAGCCAGCCGATCAAGGAGCCTGAGCCCACGGGGACAGCCTAGAACCCCAGTGAAAGGTCGGGGCCCTCCTTTGAACACCTGTGCACCTGCTGGCCCTGCCTCCCTCCCCCCTCGGGCAGGTCTGGACCATGTCCTCTCTCTGGATTCCCAGAGGTGCCCGTCACAGCCTGGAGGAGAGCTCCGGCAGGGAAAGCAGCAGCGGCCGCTGCAGGGGGCCAGGTGGGAGCAGGGGAGAAGTAAAGCCCCCCCCTCTTTTCTAGAATGTTCTCGGCTGGGCTCAGCTTCCTGAAGGGGAAGTCCCGAGGCTCTCTGGGGCCCCAGGAGGGCTAGTGCTCAGGCTCAGCGTCCATACAGGACTCCCAGGGGTACTGGGGCATTCGAGGAAGGGAGAAGAGCAGGAGGGCGATGCCGCCGAGGAAGAGGAGGATGAAGGCGGCGCAGGCGCAGGCGAAGGACCAGCCGTAATAGTAGTCGATCCAGACGGTGTCCTCGCTGTCAATCATGCGCTTCACCGACTGGCGCATGACCTCCACCGAGACGAAGATGCAGAGACCTGAGGACAGAGCCGAGCTCTCAGGGGCTCGGGCCCCCGCCCCCGCCCCCCCTCGTGGGGTCTGCAGGGCTCCTCCTGCGACGTCAAGGGGGAGACCCGGCCTGGGGTCGGGGAGGGAGGAGGAGGCCAGCGACACCTCCGCTCCACTGGGGACCCTGCAAAAGGGAACCCTTGGCCTTTAACGGCCCTCGCTCCTCCATTTCCTTAGTGCTCTTTTAAAATCAAGTAAAAGTTTTGTTAGTAATTGGCGTCCTCCCTGCCTGGAGGATTTCAGGCTTTGTAAGAAACGGACACCACTGCCAAGATCTGCCTCCATCCCGGCCCACGGCCAGGCACTGAAGCCCTGGTCAGTCTGCCCCGGGGTGGAGCCTGGGAGTTTCTCCACGCCCAGATGTCAGAGCATCTGCCCAGACCCGGGGCACAGGGACAGGCGCCCTCGGCGTACCCGCGAAGGCGTAGAACATGGACGCCGGCCTCAGCAGGTAATCCCGCTTCTTCCTGAAGGACAGGAGCCCGCAGATGGTTCCCAGGATGATGAAGCCGAGGCTGAAGATGGCGATGGCGGCCGCCGAGATGCTGTACTCTGCGACACACAGAAGGGGCAGAGACGCCCCCAGGCGCTTCAGAAGGGGCCTCATCCCCTGCACCTTTTGTCCTTGCTGGTTGTGCCTGCAACCAGGTCAGCGAGGGTGCCACATCCAATGATTCCCATTTCCCAGGTGAGAAAACTGAGGTTCCAAGAGCCCTCGTTCAAAGGTAGGTAGTGGGTAAGGGGTGGGGCCAGGATGTTCTCCTGAACGAATTCCTTCTCCCAGGTCTTCCAGGCCCTAAACTGAAGTTCCTCCCTCCAGGGGCAGAGGCCCTGGAAGGAGGCGGGAAATGTGTGGCAGGAGGCCTTTCAGGAGCAGAAACCTTCCTCTGAGTGACAGGTCAGAAGGTGGCACTCGGCCTGGGGATGGTCTGTCCTGGGACTGACACGCCGCCTCTGGAAGGAGGACAGAGTGTGACTTGTTACCCAGCTCAGTATGTGAGACGATCTGTGTATGTGTCCGAGTGGGTACATGTGTGTGCCTGTGTGCGTGTATGCAGGTGTGTACATGCATGCATATTTGTGCATGCATGCGTGTGTGCATAGGTGTGCATGTGTGCACGCCTGTGCTGTGTGCAGTCGTCTGCACCTGTGCTGATGCGGGGCTGTGCTTAGGCCAGAGGGGAGCCCTGGAGCCCCATGGTTCCCCAAAGGCCCCCCCAGGGCTCGTGTGCTCCAGGGGCCCCTCCTGTTATCCGCCGGAGTCCCCACCTTCTTTGATTCTCAGAGAGGGATTTCTACTCAGAAGGGCTCCCTACGGACTCTGACCCATTGGTCCTGAAAACCATCACCGGGATCTTGCGTCCTTGTTTCCAGAGCTCCTGTCGCAGCAGCATCCCTCGGGCTCTGTGGGAAAATGAGCTCCTTCTGCCACTTGGGGAGCTACCAGGAACCATGTCTTTTACGAACTCGCCTGAGCTCTGAGGAAGGGACTCTCAGGAGCCCTGGAGACGGAGGGCAGCTGTCTCGGGAGCACAGAGGGTGCCCAGGCTGCTGCTCAAACGCATCGGGAGGGGCTGCCTGGTGTCAGAGTGGGGACGTTGGGGCTTCAGTGCCAGGTGATTTTCTGGCTCAGCAGCGTGTGACGGGAGCCACGCTGCCACCCCCTCTCCCATCTCCACGCGGGCTCACCTTTCTGAGTGGTGACGTGGAAGATCTCTGAGGTCTCGCCCGGGTTAAAATGCCTGAAGTAGGAACAGTTTTTCTCTGCAAAAGAGGGAGACAGCCTATGAGTCGAGAGAAGGGGCCTGCAGCCGGGGCAGCATGGGCTCAGCAAGAGAAGGCGGGTGTGAGCCCCCTGGGGAGGGGGGGAAAGGGCGATTCTGACTGGCTCCCTGCTCCCCCAAACCTGACTCTGGGTGGAAATAAACATGTCTCTGACCTTCACCCACAATTTCGGCGTGAAAAGGGGGTTGCATAGGAGACTGGCAGATCTTCAGGGAACTCAGGCTGACTGAGTCCAGGGTCAGAGAGCACTGGGGTACTGGGCCCATTAGGCAGATAGGGTAACTGAGGCCCAGAGCTCACGTTCTATGTTAGGGGGTGCAGGACACGTGGTCAACCAAGGGCCAGACAGTGGTTCTCAGCCAGGCCTGATTCTGCCTCCAGGGGACACCAGGCAATGTCTGGAGACATTTTTGGTGTCACAGCTGGGCAGGGGCTGCTACAGGTGTTAGTGGGTAGAGGCCTGGATGCTTCTGACCATCCTACAGTGCACAAGACAGCCCCCCACAGCATATAATTATCTGGCCCCCAAATGTCAGGCGCCAAGGTTGAGAAACCCTGGATCACAACCTCTCGAGGGTGGGGTTTTATCAACATTCAGGCCCACCCTGAAGCACTGAGGGTGCCCTAGGAAGCAAACAGGGTTTTTCAAAAGCATTCCAGGAGATTCTGAAGCTCAGTCAGGTTTAGAAGCCAGACCCCTTAAAATGCTCATTTTCTGGGGAGCATTTTCTGAGTGGCCGTCTCTGGGATCTGGATCTGGATCTGGGTGAAGGGTAGAGAGCCTCTAATCAAGGGACAAATGTGACTATCTCATCATTTCATCAGGCCCTTGACACCTGCGGCCACAGAAGCAGCCCAGATAAGGCCTCTCAAGGAAGCTGCCTGGTCCACCTGATTTGTGTCAGAAAAGCCATAGCCAATCCATGTTGGCAGTGGGACCAAAAATCTGGATTTGATGGGGACAGGGGAAGAACTCAAAACAGAGAAATTCATGCTGATTTTCAATATAATGTCTCTTCCGTTTTTCTCCTGTAAACTCTCTAATAACTCAGCACACTATAGAATCAGAGGGTGGTCTTATCGCTTATTGGATATAGTTTGATAGTCTTTACTCCTGATTTAGGAAGTAGATGACTGGGTTATTTTATACTATTTTGTTTCTTAAAAAAAAAAAACTAAATTAGGTTTTGTTTGGGTGAGACCGTTCATTGAATTATTTTTCCTGTGGATCCTTGAACCTCTGTAGAGAAATAGCTCCACTCCCGGTTTAGCTGGCATCTGGTTTGTGCATTCATTCATTTCTTTACCTTCGGGCTACATTCAAATTGTCGCCAGGTGATTGATGCCTTGTTTCTTTTGGAAGCACACCTGAGGTGCTGCTGAAGCCAGAGTTTTCACTGGGGTGCAGGCCTTCCTTCCGTCTGACCCATATCAGCTCCTTGCCATTGAAGCCTGTGGCCTCCCACTCTCCCCGCTCCCCCAGGGTCAGGCTTTTTGCTGCTCCCCCAGTTGAGGATGCGCGTGACCCCAGAGACGGAGCCTGGTTTAGCAGCAGTAAATGTTCCTCTATATTTAAATCACGTTCCTTCTGAACTGAGTTACCTGGGTGTGTGGCTGCCGCTGCTGACATCAGAACTGATGCTCTCTCACAGCTTCTGGTGCTATTTTAAAGCATAATGCCACCTTCTTATATTGGTTAGAGTATTAGCTATAGATTCTCTCGAATCACTGCTTCAAAATGGCTCGTGCAATGTCGCCGGACTCCCAGTGTCTCCCTCTGGATAAAGGAACAATTTCTGTTTCATTCTTTCAGGGCCAATTTCAGGTGTCATTGAAAACCCTCTAAGAATTGGCGGAATTCAAGTGTATTTCACGGTCAGCTGCCTCCCTGACTACTCACAAGCCGAGAGTTAAAAGCCTTCGGCGCCGAGGGCCTAGAGATGAAGGCCCGTGGAGAGCCTGGCCCAGGCACAGCTGTTTGGCACAGGGGCTCACCCGGGCTCCTCTCGCGCAGGTAGTGTTTGGGGTGTCACCTCCCACCAGACAGACACCAGGCTTCATTCTGGACAAACCACTGCTGTGGCGCATTTGCGTGAAAACTGCCTTGGCTCAGACCGCCAGGGGAGGCTGTGTGCCTGGGGTAGCCAGTCTGCGGATTCTGGGGCGCAGCAGCGGGGTTGGGGGGATCTTCCCCCTTGGTGGCCCAGGTATAATCTTCCCCTCCCTCTCCTCCTCTATTATTTGCTCTCACACATGGGGCCACTCAGGGCATCTGGAAGTCTCAGCTTCTCTCTGATGTGGCACAGTTAGGGCTTGAAGATGGATGGGCTGACCCCGTTTCTCTCTTGGACTAAGCCCATGAGGGAGGCTGGTGTCTTCTGCACTAAACCAGGAGAAGCACTGGCCCCAGGGCCTGTGACTGTCCTGGAGACCACAAGCCCTTTTGTGGTCCCCAATGGCCTTGGCCGGGGCAGGGGCGTGTCAGACCCAGCCTCAGCCTGGACACGTCCGAAGCCTGCAAGATGCTCATTCAGGATGAATCAACTGGGGCATCTGCCAGTGTCACTCAGGAGTTGCCCAGGGTCCTGTTGAGCTCCACCCCTTTGTACGGTGGCCGTCTGGGTAAACTGAGCATCAAGGGCAACTTGAAAGGAAGGCCATGCGAGATGGGCCCTGTGTAGGCCACCTAGTCGAGGGGAGAGGGTTTGGAGGGGGGGGAGCAGTGACCAATTCTGTGCAGACTGCAAAGATTCTGAGTCTTCTCGCCGCTGCCTCTCTGAGGTCCCTCCACGCCCCCACCCACACCTGGCCTCCATCCCACCTGCACAAAGCTCAGGACCTGCAGCTCCGGATGGGCTCCAGCCCCTTCCCCAGGCAGAAGAAGCCAGTGCTTTGGACCAAGTTGGGGGAAGTACACTGCCAGGCTGATGATCCGGGACTCTACTTCGGAATTCTGCAAATGGCTCACAGTGACTTGAATATTTGTATTCCTTTTTTTTCGTGTGTTTCCAAAATGTCTACCATGAACAGTCCTAAGACTCAGTGGCCTAGCAACTTGAAGTGGGTTAGTCCTTAAAAAAAAATACAGTAAACTCAGCCCTTGGGCTTGACTGGGGTTGGACTATTTGGCTAACCACATAATCTGATTAAGGGAATGACTCTGCAGAACCATATCTGTGCCCTTTTGAAGAAGTAGAACAGAAGGCACATTTAACTCCAAGCTGAACTGGAGTTGATACAGATCTTTCTCTGATAGTTGGAACTGTTTGTATGATTAGGGCTGCCTCTGGGTTATCACTGAGAATGTGTCAGGGTACCCAGTGCTGGTTGATGCAGACTTTAGTATATTTTAAAAAGTATCTTATGGATTTGCACAAAACCAAGGGAACGAGCGCTCTACGTACGGGTCAGAAGAAACATTTCATCATCTGTTACCTGCATCAGTGCCAGAGTTGTCTTCACTCTTTTGCAACACAAGTTCTCGATGCCCCCCAATAGTGGTTTCTCTGTGTTCCGTGTTCCCCCATCCCTCTGATTGAAGACTTTGGTAAAACAGATTGGAGTCATCCTCGGGACCCGACCCCAGAATTTTAGAATATTTCTATCGTTTGGGGTAGGGAGGGAGTCTAGTTATGGCTGGAGTCTCCAGCCATATGGCTCTTGTGGGTAGAAAAGGGAGACCCTGAAATTCTTGAGGTCAGTCGCATTATATGCTTTCAAATGTCCCCAGTCCCTGCACCAAGTACCAGAGGAAAAAATTTTAGGGGCACTAGGGAAATTGGGCACTGGGGAAGGCTGCTTCCTTGTGCTAAAGAGGCAGAGCCTGGAAGAAACAACATGCCACCCAGCACACGGGCAAGGGGTTGACATTATAAAGGCTCATTTGGGCTTTCAGATAGATGGCCTCTTCGGACACCTGGGGAAGCCCCCCTTCTCATTCTGGGGACACTGGAGTGGACCTCCGATGTTCATGCTATGCATGGCAGTCCTTCTAAGACTCTTGGTTAGTGGAAAAAACCACATTAGACCGTTTGTGTCCTCAGAGCCTCCAGCGTTCTGTGGCTGGATGGGATGTTGAAAAGTCCCTTCCGTTGCAGCAGCTCTTGGTGCAGTGGTCTCTAAACCATGGCGTGTCAAAAATTGGTCTCATGCATTTACTTGGGTCAGCAGCTTGCGGAGCTATGTTTGTGTGCATAGTGGAGAGTTTGGGAAGAGACTGGAGAGCAAAGAGGCTGTGGATTTGAGAGCCGGGTGTTGAACCTCTACTTGTGAGTTGGTGACCTTTGAGAAGTCACTGTGAGCCTCAGTTTTCCCATGTGTAGAATGAGAACCACTTGTAGACTCAGAGCCTCCTCATTGGATTGCTGTAAACTAGTATTTTGTAGCAACTAAGGTGAATTTTAGGAGATGCCTTCTGGCTGCTCTGCCATGGTCATCGTGCAACCTTGGTCAAATTACTCAACCTCCCTGCTTCTCTGTGCTTTGTTTTCTTTATGTGTAAGATTGAATGATGATAATAGTATGGCCCTCATAAAGGATTTTTTGAGGATAATATATATATATATATCGATATTGATATTGATGATATTGATATAATGATATGTATATGTCATTCCACTGTCTTCTGGCCTCCATGGTTTCTAGGGAAAATAAGCTAATCTTATTAAGAATTTCTTCTATGTGATGAGTTGCTTCCTCTTGTTACTTACAAAATTCTCTCTATCTTTCAATGATGTGATTACGACGTGCCTAGGTATGGATTTATCCTATTTGGAATTCATTAAGCTTCGTGGGTCTGTAAATTAGTTAGTTTCATCAAATTTGGGAATTTTTCACATAGCCTTCCTGCTCCTCTCTCTCTCTCTTTTTCTGAGACTGCCATTATGCACATGTTAATACATTTGATACTGTCCCCATAGGTCGCTGAGGTTCTGTTCATCTATCGTCCTCCTTTTTTTTTCCTGTCTGTTCCTGAGACTGGCTAATCTCAGTTGACCTATCTTCAAGTTCACCGGTCCCTTCTGATTTTTAAAAAAATTATTAAAAATTATAGTTGATTTGCCGTGTTCTGACTTTTCTTCTATCTGCTATTGAACCCCTCTAGCGAATTTTTCGTTTCAGTTACTGTACTTCACGATTCCAGAATCTCTACTGTGTCTTTTAAAAATAATTTTTTTCTCTTTACTGATTGGTGTTCTCTATTTCACGAACTATCATTCTCATCTTTGTTTTAATTCTTTAAACACGATTTCTTTCCATTCTTTGTAGCTAAAATAGCTGATTTAAAATCTAGTAAGTCCAATGTCTGGGCTTCCTTAAGGATCTATTGGTTACACCACCTCCCACCTCCCTGAGCCCCCCCCCCCCGCCCCCGTCCCACGGATGGGCCACACTTTTTTAGTGCTTTGCATGTCTTGTAAGTTTTTTAGTTTAAAATGTAAAATTTTTACATTTTAAAAGATATAACGTAGCAATGCCGGAAATCAGGTTTCCAGTCTCCCCCAGGGTTTGTTCCTGTGGCTCTTTGCTTGTTAAGAGGCCTTTCTGAGTTAATTTTGTGAAGTCTGTGGTCTTTGTCATGTGTGGCCACTGAAATCTCTGCTTAGTTTGGTGGTCAGCTCACAGAGATTTCCCAGAAGGCTTGGAACCAGTACATCCCCAGTCTTTACTGAGGGGCTCTGAGCTAAGCAGAGAGCTGAGCACTCAGTTAAATAGTCTATGTTTCTGCCTTAGCCTTCTTTTTTTTTCTTCTTTTTCTTTCCTTCCTTCCTCCCTTCCTTCCTCTTTCCCTCCCTCCTTTCTTTCCTTCCTTCCTTCCTTTTTTTCAAACAGCTCAAGATAAGCGGGAGGGGAGAGCTTAGAGCCTTCTCAGATCTTTCCTGTGCAAGCACATCGCCCTGTGGCTGCACATGGCCTCCTACATTCTCAAGAGTGTGTTGGAGCTTTTCCAAAGCCACCTATCTTAGTCTCCACCTTTTTGGTTCGCCTAGTTATTATTTACTGCCTCAGGTAGTTGCTTTATGAAAAATTGTTTCTAATTGTTTTCAACAAATGCCCCCTGGGGAAATGACTGTTCCCACTGGATGAGCTCAGGTCAAACAAAGACAGCCTTGCAAGGGGGCACTTCCAGGGAACCACCAGACACATCAAATAATGATGGTCTTCTGGGGATGAGGCTTTGAAAGAGATCCAGTCCTGTTTTGTCCCCTCTGGTGGCTACCAGCCTGCTGGATTTCACTGTGATGGCAGGCTATTGGTTTTCAAGGCTACGACAGAGTCGAGGAGGGGGGAACGAGAAGAGAGCAAGTTAAGACACTGTTCTTATTGCAGTCCACCCGTTTTTCTTGAGTAAGCACTTGCTGCATTGCTGCAAGACTAGTTCCTTTCCAGAATTCTGAAAAAGTTTGTCCTGACCATTTGGGCCAATGTTCGCACTGTTTTTATGGAGAAGAGGATTTTTGGAGGTTCTTAGTTGGTCATTATTTCTGATGTCATCCAAAAGGAACACAGGTTTGGCAGACAGCGCTCTATGTGTGTTTGGGGTCGTTGGGGTCATCAGAAAGTGAGAGTGCTTGTCTGAATTTTCCTCCCTCTGGAAAAAAGGGATCCCACCGAGCACAGGGGGCGTGGGTGTGGAAGAGAAGGGAGAGGAAAGAAGGCAGACATACACTTTGGAAGCGTGTAGGGGGTAAGGCAGTGCTCACAAGGAGGGAACATATGATGCCCTCTGGACCAGGATAGGATGGTGTACAGAGAGACAGCTCAGCCTCAAGAGCCTAAAGGCCGTGCCAAGCCTGCTGGTCCCCTGTGGCTGGTCCCAGTCTGTCTCTCCTTGTATAGACTCACCTCACGTCCTGCTCATTGGCCCTGTAAACTCACCAGGCTTTAAAAGGCAGGTGCCAAGGACAGGTGGACCCGACCATAACAGTGCGTTCCCATGCACGGCCCCTGGAGAATATCCGCCTTGCCCTGCCCTGGAAGGCTTGGCTGGATGATGCATCTGTTTATGGGTGTGCTCAGCCGTGGCCGAGGGCGTGGGCATCTGGGCTATGTGATACCTTCAAGCACATGGCCGTGCCCGCTAAAGCCCTCAGGCCGGGGACTCTATGTGACCCAAAGACAGCTGGGTATTTACGAGTCTTCCGGGTGTCCAGCGGGGGTGAGCAAGGCAGGGGTGTCCTGGAGCCAGCAGGAGGGGAAGAGGAAGGACAGACAGGAAGGGATGGGGTTTGGGCTCCTTTATCAAGATCTTTGGGGACTTAGCAGTGATTTTCTTGAAGGGCAGGGTTCAAGGAATACCCAGTCGGAGAACAGAGAATAATTCTGAAAACCAGGCGGGACACCACACTCACCCCGGTCCACTGCTAGCTTGGAGGGACATTTGTAAGTGCTGGGAGGGGCTTTGTGTTGCTGAACCCAAGCCCACTATTTTATAGGCAGGACTGGGGCTGTGATGGGCTTTGTCGACCCCCATGGTCCTTCAGGGAGGTTGCGGGCAAGGCTGGCACAGAGCCCGGCCTCTGATTCCCCGCAGAAGGCTTTTTTGTTTTCTCGGCACATGCTCTATTGGCTATGAACGTGGGGGGCTCCCCATTTGCAGAATAGACTCGTCACCCTAATACCAGGTGTGTTTGACAGAGAGCTCACCTTCCAGTGTGTGGTTTGCTCGCGTGGTGGTGGGAAATTGAGAAGGGTATTCAAATCACAGTGAAAGGAAATGCTTTCTAGTTCCGAAGGGGTCCTGATTCAGGGAAGAGGTACAGAAGGACCCACAGTTCTGACAAAGAGGCCAATGGCTTATCTGCAGCCAGCTCCTGCCACACAAACGTGTCCCCTGTACCGTGGCTCAAGGCCCTGCATCCAGAAGGGACCCCAGCTTAGTGTCGTGCTCTGCTCTTGCCAGCTTAAAATTCTTAATAATCATACCAGGTCGTCCCGCATTTTCATTTTGTGCCGGGCCCTGTACATTCTGTAACTGCTCCTGTCTACACTGCAGCCTGGAGGCTGGAGATGGAACACCCTCCCCCACCACAACAGCAATCCCTCACCCTGAGGTCATGGGGCCTGTGGTTGCAGGGGGAGAGGGGGCCTGGCACACCCAGAAGCCCTAGGCCGGCAGACCCCCGGTTTCTTTCTCAAGAAAGAAGACCCCAAGCCCTAGCGAGACAGAAGTAGCCGGAGACGAGAGCCCTCCGTTCACGACCCGGCTCCGGCCCCCAGCACAGCAACGTACACCTCGCATCCTTCTCCCTGGGCACGGGGGGCTGGGCGCAGCTGGGTTCTGAGGCAGGGACCCCTGCCCTCTCTCCCATGGGCAGCTCTTTTGGGGGACGGGGAGGGGCAGGAGGTGGGCGGGGGAACAGGGAGGGGTACGTTACCCCCAGGCAGGGTGATGGGTCCGCAGCTCTTGTCCTTGCTGTCGCCCACGGCGATCCGCTTGGTGCAAATCCGCCAGAGGCCGAAGTGGGCCGCCTCGCAGGTGGCATTGAGGTGCTCCATGTGGGGGCTCAGCACGGCCCAGTGGTCGGTCACCACGGCCACCAAGGCCAGCACGATGCCCACCAGGATGCAGAAGAGGGTCACACGGACCTTCAGGGCTTTGGTCTGGGACATGGCGGTCATGGAGGGTGGGTGCTCGGGGCAGCGTCCTCCTGGGCAGGTGGCAGCGGGGCTGAGGTGGTGGCAGTGGTTGTGGAGCCAGGGGTGGAAGCTAAGTTTAGGGTGCCTGGCCGAGCCAGAGTGGGCCGGTCTTGGGCTGAGGGACGCTGGACGGGGCTGAGCAGCTGCCCAGACGTGTCAAGGGCTTGAGGGAGGCTTCTATTAATGCACATCTCCAGGCGTGTCACCGAGGATGGCCTCTCCTCGGGTTTCAGGGCATTCTTCCCCTCCTGGTGCCAGAAACACGCTAGGGTGGGGCAAAGAGAGAAGGCTCTAGATGGTGGCTGGAGACGTCTCCAGAAGAACAGCCCAAGGGACCCTAGTTGGGAGAGGCGAGGGGCAGGCGGCGGGGACACCAGGCGTGAGAGCAGCTTCCACTCGGGGCCGAAGGAGAGAGGGCCACTGCCAGGCCAGGACAGAGACCCTGGCGGTCACAGGCAGCATAGCCTCGGTCCTCACTCTGGGCTGGCGGGGCCCCAGGGCGGGGCGAAAGGGTCCTTGTCCTGCAGTTCTCGGGGACCCGGGAGCCTGTGGAGGGACATCTTGGGGACGCCCTGTCTGGGGCGTCTGGAGTCCACCACCCAGGCAAGCGCTTTACTTTATTAGTTAAAGTATAGTTGCTTTGCAATGTTGTGTCAAGTTCCCACAGAGCAAGGCCAGGGATCGAACCCACGCCACAGCAGTGACACCAGATCCTTAACCTGCTGTGCCGCCAGGGAACTCCCTGGGCAAGCACTTTAGACCTCAATCCCACCCCATCCCCCAAGCCAAAGGGGGATTTTATGCTGTGCCTGAGCCTGGCATTACTCAACCCTGGGCCTTTTCAGTTCTCTTTTTATCCCTCCAATTGGGTCCAGAAGAAAGGCTCTGTTTGGGGTTAGTACATCTGTAACACCTTTCTGATGCTTGCAAATCAAAGAATAGCCTAGCGAGGACAAAAAAAATCCAGCTGGATTTGGCTGTGGTTCTGTTTTCATTATACTGCTTGAGTTTTACCTTCTATTAATGGCAGGTGATAAAGAGTCTCCAGCTGACGTTCCCGGTGTGGCACAGCGGAAACGAATCTAACTAGCCTCCGTGAGGATGCAGGTTCGATCCCTGGCCCTGATCAATGGGTTAAAGATCTGGCGTTGCTGTCAGCTGTGGTGTAGGTCGCAGATGAGGCTCAGGTCTGATGTTGCTGTGCCTGTGGCCCAGGCCAGTGGCTACAGCTCTGATTTGACCCTTAGCCTGGGAACCTCCATATGCCGCAGGTGTGGCCCTAAAAAAAGCAAAAAGAAAAAAAAAAGACTTTCCAGCCATTTAGAAAATACGTATACTTAAGTCAAAAAGAATAGAAATAGGTTGATTTGCAGGTAAGTCTCGAGAGGCTAATGGGTGCGCGGATGTAGCAGAGGCCGTGTGGAAGTTTGGAATCACCAACCAAGGGTCCTGCCCACCCATATGCCACCCCCACCTCAGGCCAGTACTCCAGGCTGGAGCCCCTACACCCCTCCTGGGCTTTGCATCTTCTTTCTCAATTCACCAGGGGCCTCTTCTGGGGGTGTATCCAAGAGGCTGATGCGTGGCCAGGAATAAACCCCTGAGCTCGGCAGGTCTTTGACCTTGAAAATCCTGTTCTCAGATTGACACAGCTTATAGAAGGACTGCCTGTGTGGGGAGAAACTTTCAGGGGCCCAGCCTTGGAGTCACAGACTGTTAATGAGTGCTGATGGTGGCGATAAGCTCAGCCTCGGCGAGTGCTTCCTATCCACCAGGCACTCTGCCAGGCCTTCCCACGGCATTGCGGTTCATCCTCATGCCAATCCATGAGCTGAGGACAACTGTTATTCCCATTTTACAGATAAGGACACAAAGACTCAGAGACACGACGTAACTTGTCCAAGGTCACACAGCAGGTAAATGGTCAAGCAGGTTTCAGAAACCACAGGGCAAACTCTTAACTGAGGGTTGGAGCTGGGAGGACTCCCCTGTGGGCCAGGCATCCCAGCCAAGCAGCAGCTGGGGAACCAGAAGATTCTGGTGTTTTAGGATGGAATGTCTAGGAAGAAGCCATGTTTGTTTCAGTCCTACAGGTAAATAGGACTGAGTGTCTGGCAAGTACCTGTGGTGTCCTTTGAAAATGCATTTTGGAGTTCTTGTCATGGCTCAGTGGCTAACGAATCCGACTAGGAACCATGAGGTTGTGGGTTCGGTCCCTGGCCTTGCTCAGTGGGTTAAGGATCCGGCGTTGCCATGAACTGTGGTGTAGGTCGCAGACGCGGCTCGGATCCTGAGTTGCTGTGGCTCTGGCGTAGGCCGGTGGCTACAGCTCCGATTCGACCCCTAGCCTGGGAAACTCCATATGCTGCTGGTGTGGCCCCAGAAAGAGCAAAAAAAAAAGAAAATGCATTTTGAATTTCCTGGTGTGGTGGAGGTCACACCCTGAACTTTCCAGAGTCTGGGAGCCCCCGGGGGTCTGAGTCAGTGTCCTCAGTGGGGTCTGGCCCGTAGGCGCACTTGGCCTCAGCTGCAGCGACACTGCAGGCCCATCAGAGAAGCCAGACTGTACCCTCCCTCAGTGGGGGGCAGGGTTGTGCCACACAGGGGGCTCCTGAGTCCTCCAGCCCAGCCAGCAAAAGCATGAAAGATTCATGACCTCTTCCTTTTGAAGTGGTTTTTGTGTAAATCTAGCATGAGGCCGGCAGCTCCAGGAACTGCAGACAGGTCTACTTTCTCTCCCCTGTTTACTTAAAGCTCCTTCAAACCACCAATCTCTGCTCCTGGAGGCCTCTGTCAGGTCAGGCTGTCTGCTTCGCTCCCAGGGCCTTGCCAGGCTGGGGAGGGGGCCCTGGAGAGCCCACAGGCCTGGGGGTCGCCAGCATCTCCGGCCCAGGTGCTACCCTTTCCTGGGAGTCGGGGAGGAGGGCCCCTGCAGGGGTGGTGGAGCCAGCCAGCCCCAGGATCAGATCCCCGCTCTGCCCACCCTCAGCTGCGTGGCTTTCAGCAGGTTTCCTTTAGGATTCCAGCCAGGGCACTTGACCAGCTCAGCCCACGGTAGGTGCTCCGGACTGAATTACGTCCCCCCTAAAAGAGTCCGTTGAAGCCCAAACCCCAACATGGTGGTGCTGGGAGACAAGTTTCTACAATCTTTTTTAGCCTGTTCCTATTTTCTATGCTGAAAACTCCATCTTCTCCTGCTTTACCTTTACCCTATATTCCTGCTTAAAAAAGTCACAGGGCTGGTAAATAAGCTTAAGAACAAAGACCTAATGGCATCAGTTATTCATGGGGTCAGCTGAATGAGGACACAATGCATTGGTCTAGGCAGGCTCTTTGCACAGCACGATAGGTCCTGCTAAAACAGGAGGAAGAGGAGCCTCGTGGCCCCAGGGGGGTTATGAGGGGTCGTTCTTCGCAAGAGATGCATCAGCAAGGAGAACGAGGTGCAAATTTAGGCACCGTTGTCTGCAGAAGCACCACGGCGATTCTCTAGATGCCCTGCACAGACGCCAGGCTTCCTCAGTGCTGATGCTTGTTCAAGGCCTAAAGGTCAGAGTCAAAACTTAACCAGCCACCAGCTACATGACTTAAAAACAATAAAAAACTACGTCCTGCACCTACAGCCCCCTCCTCCCCTGACGTCATCCTAAAGCGCACAATGAAAGCAGTGTGGTTTCTTGAGACGGCGCTTCTGGGTCCCTGAGACCTTGAGGCCCCCCATTCCCACCTTTGATTAAGATAAATGTCTCTGTGTCTTGTTTTATGTTAACCTTTTCTTAAGTTTCACAGCACCCGTTTTTCAGCCCTCACCTGCTGAGCTGGTCTCATGATGGTTTGGGGAGATGGAGCCTTCGGGACATAATTAGTCATGAGGGTGGACCCCCCCCCCTCGCCGACACACCCCAGAGAGGTCTTCTCAGCGGGCAGGATTCCATGAGGAAGGCAAAAAAAGCCAGGAAGAGGGATCTTACCAGAACCCAACTGTGCTGACACCCTGATCTAGGCCTTCTAGCCTCGGAACTCGGGGGGGAAACACATTTTAAGTAACCGAGTCAATGGTATTCTGTTACTTCAGCCTGAGCTGACTAATATAGTAGGCGGTCAATCTAGGATGGCTACTTTATTATTATTTATAGACATCAGATGAGTCAACATTTTCTGATGGGCTATAAGCTTCTGGAGGGTAGAGGTGGTGAGACTGTATTATGTACGTATTCTGAGTTCCCTCAGAGACCACCCCCCGCCCCGGGTTTGAACCCAGGGTTCAATCTCCATAAATGTTGGTTGAATAATGGATGGATGGATGGGTGGGCGGATGGGTGGATGGGTGGTTGGGTGGGTGGAAGGATGGATGGGTGGATGGATGGATAATGGATGGGTGGAAAGGTGGGTGGGTGGATGGGTGGATAGATTGATGGACTGAAAGAAGGGGACAGAAGCTCAAATAATTGCCTCTACCAAATGATCCAAAGGATGTTTCTATTGGTTTTTAGGCCACAGGGACATGAGAAATGTCAGCTGGGGCAGACCCAGGAAAGCTTGGACCAGTGGCCCCTTTGCTTCCAGGTGCTGAGGGACACCTCAGGAGGACACTGTTGTCGCCTCTGTGATCAAGTCCAAAAGAGAGCTCTATCTGCAGGCCGTCTTCAAAGCAGAGCCACCACGCTCAGCTAACCGTCTGTATTTTATTCATCCAGGTGAACCAGCTTCCATTTGTCCCAAATGACTGCTGTTTTCCCGGAAGGACCAGACACCTCCCAGAGGCAGGCCTCATCTGGAGCCAGGGCCTCATCTCCACTCTTGGGTGGAGGCCAAATGAATCCTCTGGCAACATGTTGGTCTCATTTTGAGCTGAGGCTTGATTTGGCCGAGAAATGGCCTGGGGTGTGTGATTTTAAAATATTATAAAAAAAAAAAATAAGGCACTGCTTAGTCAGTCTCAGCTTCTTTTTCCCACTTCATCTGTCTCCCCAAACCCTTCAACCTGGACCTGCTGTGGCCTCGGGCTTGCTGCTCCCAACAGGAGCCTGTGAGCTAAAGACGGTCTCTGCTTCCGTCCAAGGGACCCAGAACCCCTCCGTCTTCCAAGTCAGCGATCCCTTCGCTCTGACCTCTGCTTCCAGCCTTATGTCTCCTTCTCTGGCTCGCCTGCCTCCCTCTTTCCCTTGTGATTACACCGGGTCCACCCAGATAATCCAGGAAAATATCCCTGTCTCAAGATCCTTAATTGAAACACATCTGCGAAGTCCCTTTTGCCAACAAGGATGCACTGAAATCTTAACTGAGCTTAAGGTCTTGGGTGGTGAGATTTGGGCTGTTTTCTTTAATGTTTCTGGTATTTTTCAGAGTTTTTAAAAGGTGAAATGTAATGCTTAACTTAGCATGAGAAAAACATAAATATCATTTGTTTTAAGAAGGACCTGGTTATTTGCAATGTATTCTATGGATTCTGGAGACCCCACGAGGGTTCCTATATCTCCAAGAACACTTAGCAGGGGGCAAAGGCCCGGACATGCATCCCTCCCAGCTCCCTCCCCTGCCCTTGTGAGCATGAAGGGCTGGGTTCCCTCTTTGATCACAGACTTCAGTTCCTGAGGTCACAGGGGCAGTTTTGGTAGAAACTGCAAGTTTAAAAATACCTGGATCAGGTGCATCTGCCTCCCTCCCCCTCTGGATTCTAGAGTCCCGGAGAAGCTATTCCTCCCTTGGTCCCCCCCACCCTGCAACTCTAGGGCTGGGCCGCCAGGGGTGCTATATTAGGAGCCAGTGCGGGGAGCTCAAGTGACAGGGCTGGTTCTGAGCTCCCAGCAGGGAGCTCTCCCCGACCCCATGGTTGCCTCCTCCCCCCAGGCCTCTCCCTTTGCAGCTAGGCCCCAAGCCAGGGACCCAGAATGGGGCTCCTGCCCGTGCCGCCCAGCTCCCAGGGCACCAAGAGTGGTTGAGACAGGGCTCTTGCAGCCTGTATACCTCCCTGGACCAGGAGAGGTCCCCGTGAGGTTTGGGGGCTTACAGGGTCTGCACAGGGAGCCTCTGCCATGACCGCCGCTGCCTCACCACCTGGGGACCAAGAGGGCCGAAGGGAGTGGGCACAAGCCCAAGAAGCCACTGGGTACAGTGGAGGCTGAATGGGGGCTCTGGGTGGCATTTTAAGGCCCTAGGCTGTCCACTTCTGTGTCAGTTCCCATGGCTCTAAGTCTGGGCGGCACCCCACGGTGCCTGGGTGACAGGTTTCTCCCAAAGCAAAGTGCGCTGGGCACGGACACCCTACGAGCCTGACTCTCAGAGCCCTGCCTCCCAGGGCTGTTCTAGAACCATTCTTTTTGGGAAATTCCTTCAGTGTTTTTAATCAGCAGACACTGCTGAAAGCTCATCCTAAGGCCAGCGGCTAAGCTGGAGGATTGACGCATGTTTGCTTAAGATGAAGTTTAATTCATCCTCCCAAGCGTGACCCTCATCCTGGGCCCCGGGAGGGAAGTGGGGCCCTGAGAGCGTGGGTGACGGGCCCACTGCCACCCCTGGGTGCCTGGAAGATTTGGTCTCCGTCTTCCTGGCTCTGGGCCACGTCGCCACGGCTGCCCAGTGTGTGTGGAGGAGGACATGGCAGAGTCGTTGAGTCCTGGTGTCCAACTGGGCCAGGATTCTGGGCTGCTTCTACCACTGCCTCTTTGGTTCAATTCAGTCAGCCTTTTGTCCCCAACCCCGGGGACCAAGCATCCCCTAGCTCCACCTGGGGAAAGGTGGCTGTTCTCTCATTTCTTTCTTCAACCGCTGCTTCCATTTTCAAAACTGTCAGCCTGAGTGTCCCGTCTGGTGGCTCAGCGGGTTAAGGATCCGGCATTGTCATGGCTGTGGCTCTGGTCACTGCGGTGGCAAGGGTTTGATCCCTGACCGGGGAACTATCCCCTGCTGAGGGTGCTGCCAAACAGACAAACAAACAAAACAACAACAACAAAACCATTGGTTCAAAAGTGAAGAGGAAGTGAAAGGCAGAACTCAGAGTGTGTTGCAGGGCAGGGAAATACTGAGTGTAAACAAGTGTGTTTTTCTACTATGTCCACAATCGCAAGTGCCAAAAACTCACTGTGTCTGAGATCAGCCTGGGCGTTATTGACATTTGGGGCCAGATCATGCTTGGGGTGGGAGCAGGGGCTGTCTTGTGCGTTGTAGGATATTTAGCAGCCCCTGGATGCCAGCAGCAGCCCCTTCTAAGTTGTGACCACCCAAAAGGCCTCCAGCTATTGAGAAATCAGCTTCCGTTTTGTTAAGCCATTCTCCTTTCGGAGCAGTTGGTTATGTCATTAGCCTACTCCAAGTAATACACGGGACGGGTACAGTGGAGGCTGAATGGGGGCTCTGGGCGGCATTTTAAGGCCCTAGGCTGTCCACTTCTGTGTCAGTTCCCATGGCTCTAACTCTGCAGGTTACAGAGGCGGTTTTTAGTTGAGCAAAATGCATGGGAGCCCCACATAAGACGGAGGTCAGACCGAGTCATTAAATGCAGATGGCACCCAAGTCCACCCAGGACGGCTGCGAAGCTTGTGCTGAGCCAGTGTGTCCTCAGGGCTAAGAATAAACAGACATTCTGGCACATGGTGCTGAGGCTGGGTGGCTTGGCTCCAAGCTGGCAGAGCCATGAGCCCAGAACTTGGCCAGGGTCAGTTGTGGGGGGTGGGGCCAGAGCTCCCGGGGCCCCAGGACCTGGTGGCTCAGCCCATCTGGGGGCATCAGGCTCCCCTGGTGCCCGTCTCCAGCAGGAGCAAAGAGGATCAGGGCGTGGGGCTGCAAGTTTGGACCAGCCGGAAGTAGTTCCTGCAGCCACGGAGTGCAGGTCATGGGGACACTGGGCCCTCCGCCTCCCTGCTCAAAGCCTTTGCCGAGACCAGGCTGGGAAAGGCCTTCATGACACCAAAGTTCTCTTGAAGGAGGCTTGGGAGTTCAGTGCATCTTGGTTCCAGAAGAAAACTCATGAGCTCAGTCCCGAGAGGGGAACATGTAATTCGCTGCGAGGGGCCCTGGCCTGCAGCTCGAGTAGGACTAGAGCAAGACTGGATTAGCCCAACTCAGTGCCTCCCAGAGGGGAGGGTTGGTGTCCAGCCCGTGCCTACCTGTGCAGTATGTGGATCAGAGGGTCACTCTGGTCCCTCTCTCCATCCCTCACTTCTCTCCCCTCATGGCCAGCTGCCCTGCCCAGGATGGGGCGGCTTGGTCCTATTTGGCTTCTAGTTGGAGCCACATTCGCTCATCCAGCTCTTGCAGGCAGAAAGCTCACGCTTTGGTACGGGGCTCCTCTATCTATTTCACATTTGTTGTGGAATTTGAAGGGGAAAGGAGGCTGGTTAGTGGGCCCTGCGGCTGAGGGCCCCAGCTGGCCCCCACCCTGCAGGTTCTGGAGGGAGACAGGCCTGGCTTCCCAGCTGCCCCCACCACACTCGGGGTGGTCTGTCCCTCTTCTGGCTCCTCAGTGAAAAGGCATCTCCGGGGCACCACCCAGAAGTCTAAACCCAGCTGATGGTGCTGGAGAGGCGACCAGTGACCTGGACAAAAGCCAAAGGAACCAGCCTTGACCTGCACAGAATCCACCCTCCCCTTCTCTTCTCCTGGAGGGTCCCCCGCGTCCCGGCCCAGGGGACACTAAGTGCCTACAAAGACCTGAAGGACCTCCCCCCCTCCCCTCCTACATTGAGAAGAGAACATTTTAAAAATGCTTTTATTTAATTAAAAAAAAGACAGAACTAACAACCCCAAACCAGTAGTAGGTACAGGATTCACGGGTGCTTAAACTGGCGAAACACACAGGGGCTGGATGGAGAGGGTGGGGGCGGGGGGAGGAGGCAGGCACAGGCCACCCCGCACCCCCGTGGCACAGGGGCTCAGAGCGATGCGTGGGGTCGGGGAGCCAGCTCCACTCCCTCCCTGGGCGGGCCCCTCCGAGATGCCTGTGGGCAAGAAGGTCGGGGGGCGGGGGGTGGGCAGAGCCCAGGAGAGGGGGTGCTGGGGAGAAAGGCTGTGAAGACCAGAGGCTCTGAGGTGGTGCTGCTCCCTGCTCTTCTGTCCCTCCTTGTCATTTCTTTCTCCTTTCTTGGTCCCTAGAGTCGGCCCCGCGTTCTCTGCCTGGGACTGGGCAAGAGGTAGGATTCATCGGAACACAGCTTTCTCCGTGAAATGATGAGATTTCCGGGGCAGCAGGTGGGATGCGGCTCCCGTGGGAGAAAGGACACGGCTACCTGCTTTTGGAAGTGATGGAGGAAGCGTCTCGGGGCCTCGCTGGGGAGATGGGTCCCCAGATTTTGCCCCCATCCTTCTAGCCTGGTGAGATGGTGTCATGGTACGGAGAGGGTGAGGGTAGACGGGGTTGGGGCGGGACGGTGTGGCCCACAGCAGGGGCAGGCCACGAGCCCTGACACTCCAGCATTCACTGTGGTACATGCTTGGACAAACCACACAAAGCCAACCTCAACGGGGGCAGGGGGGAAGGGTTTCGAGCAAGCGCAGAGGGGCCCCGGCACGCAGTCAGGTGGAGGCGGGACAGGAGGAGATACCCTCTGGGGAGCGGGGCGGGCAGAGGAGGATGGCAGTGACCATGACCCCAGTCGGAACTCCTGGAGGCCGAGGCCGCCCGGGGTGGGTCCGTGAGCAGGTGGCTGAGGTAAGAATTTGCTTGTCTCTTCTACGTCCGACAGCTACAGGGATCACAGACAACTGCCCGAGGTGACCAAGTCTCAAAAAGTAAGAAAGGATTGGTCTTTAGAAAGCACGTGTGTTATATAAAAGAGGGTCCACTCGGCGCTGCAGAAACCCAGACACGCTTCCACGTTCTCTGCCTGCTTCCGGAGGGGGCGAAACGGTTGAAAGAACGTCAAACATGGAACCTGCCGCCTTGCTTCCCGAGGACCGAGGTGTCAGCTTGGCCCTTTCAGGTGGTGGCAGAATAAGTTACCATACGAGGAGCTGGGGCAGGTGCCGCTGCCCCTTTTTAAGAGGGGATGAATGCAGCTTGCTCTCCTGGCATTTACTTGCAATAAATCAGGATCAGAAACCACGTGGGAAATGGATGTTTGTTCTGATTTTTTGGTCGCGGCTTACCCTGGGGTCTCCTTCTCTTGCCCAGAAGTTCAGCCTCCTGTTGCCAAACACCTTGGGCGGGGGAGGGTCTGCACCCCCCTCCCCAGGAGTGAAGAGCTGCTCCTCAGGGCAGTGGGCGGGAGAAGTGGCTCCCATTCCTCCCACCCCATGGGATCTTTCCAACTCTCAAGTACCATCAGTGTGTTCTGCCCTTTGCTGTGTGAGGCAGAAACTTCCAGAAGCAGAGAGGAAAGCCAGTGACAGGCTCTGGCCTTTGCCTCCCGCCCAGGCCGGCAAAGGCCTCCCCTGCTGCGGGTTCTTCCCCAGGCCTCCGTGTTCTCCGGTTGAGGGAAGCCGGCCCAGGACAGCACAGAGGCCAAAGCACCAGTTGGCCGCAGGGCTCTCTCCTCAGGATCCCCGTTATGTCAACAACAGGCCGCCTCCAGAGAGAGAGGAGGGAAAGGGGGCGAGCTTCAGCTTCTTCATCTCCAGCTCGCAGACATGGGACCCTCCGGCTCACAAGCAGCAGACTGGCGTCCAATGGCCCCGTGGGCCCTGCGAGGCTGTCCCGGTGGCCCAGCGCCCAGGCAGGGCGGAAAGGCCCCAAAAGCCTGTTCTTCGGGCAAGATTTGTTTCCAAAAGGGGATAATGGCTCAAATTTGTTTTCCCGGGTTTGGTCAAGGCTGTGCAGCCTCAGGAGAGCTCTGGGGCCTCCTGGGAGATTTCAGAACCCGGTGGGGTGGGGTGGGGGGGCATCCGAACACCCTTGTGGGGGGATAAAGTCAGCTTTCTTGCTTCCAGCTCCCATCTCCGGGGGCTTCGCTCTGAGCCAGCCCTCCACACTTTCTGGAGACCCGGGAGGGTGGGGTGTGGCTTTAGTTCATCTTAAGGGTCAGCTGCCCCCGCTGTGGGACCCAAGCAGCCAGCCCATCTGGGGAGAGGCCGGAGCAGAGAGGGGGCGGCTCACACGGGGGTGGTCCGCCGGTTCAGCATGCTGATGTGCATGCCTTCCTTCAGGTCCTGCTGAAAGAAGTCGTGCACCTGCAGGAAGCCAGCGTCCTGGTCGGGGCTGTAGCTGGCGGCCGTGGTCACCTTGAGGGGCTCCCTGGACAGCGTGTACATGGACAGCTCGCCCATGGGGATGGCTCCCGTGATCTTCAGCCCCACCGGAGACGTGTCCCGGGACGGGGAGGCCTCGGTGGACCTGGAGCTGGACCGCGAGCGCCGTCGCCGGTACCGGTAGCTTGGCATCCTGGCGTAGGGCGACGAGGAGGGACCCTTAAGGAACTCCCGTTTGGTCTTAAATCTCAACTCTTTGTTTTTCTCAATGTAAATGTTTACGGCCAGGACACCCACGGTCTCGGCCACAATGAATGACAGGGCTCCGAAGTAAAAAGACCAGCCGTAGTTGTAGTGGTTTTTTTTGTCTTCGTCGCGCTTGTCGCTGGGGTCCCCCGTGTTGCTGGAAATGTAGACGATGATGCCGATGATGTTACTGAGGCCTGAAAGGGAAACAGGAGACGGGGTGGGAGGGAGAGAGGCAGAAGTTAGACCCACGGCTGGGCAGGGGCAGGTGGGCGGGGCATGGAGCTGGTGGGCGGAGCTAAGGGCTGGTGGCCACGCCCCCATTTGGTGGTTGTCCTTGTTTTGGTTGCTAACTTTACATAAAAGTAGTTCATTTTGAATGGGTAATAAAGCACAGGGTGGAGTTCCCGTCGTGGCGCAGTGGTTAACGAATCTGACTAGGAACCATGAGGTTGCGGGTTCGGTCCCTGCGCTTGCTCAGTGGGTTAAGGATGTGGCGTTGCCCTGAGCTGTGGTGTAGGTTGCAGACGCGGCTTGGATCCCGCGTTGCTGTGGCTCTGGCGTAGGCCGGTGGCTACAGCTCCGATTGGACCCCTAGCCTGGGAACCTCCATATGCCGCGGGAGCGGCCCAAGAAATAGCAACAACAACAAAAGACCAAAAAAAAAAAAAAAAAAAAAAAAAGCAAAGCACAGGGTTTTGGTGAGTACACAATAAAACAGGCTCTTAGCTACACAGTTCTCCTGAGGGCAGCTACTGTTATCCATTCTCTCTCTCTCTCTCTCTCTCTCACACACACACACACACACACACACACACACGCACACACAGTCTTTCTTTCTTTCTTTTTTTTTTTTTCGCACAATACTCTTTGGCCCCTTGTCTTTCCACCTAACAGTCCATCAGAGAGAGGGTTCCCTCCGGGGGCCTGAGGAGCTGACTCTGTCTTTTTAACTGCATGTGGCACCCACCGCAGGTCAGGGACATCTAACCAGGCCTCTGCCCTGGAGGTGACTTCCAGCCCTCTGCTACGGGCAGCCTTGTGTTTACACCATTTTACACACACACACACACACACACACTACTGTGATTAATTCCTTGATGTGAAACTGCTGCCTTACTAGGTATGTGCATTTAAAAACAAACTTTAGGGAGTTCCCCTCGTGGCGCAGTGGTTAACGAATCCAACTAGGAACCATGAGGTTGCGGGTTCGATCCCTGCCCTTGCTCAGTGGGTTAAGGATCCGGCGTTGCCGTAAGCTGTGGTGTAGGTTGCAGACGCGGCTCGGATCCCGCGTTGCTGCGGCTCTGGCGTAGGCCCAGTGGCTACAGCTCCGATTCGACCCCTAGCCTGGGAACCTCCATATGCCGCAGGAACGGCCCATGAAATAGCAAACAGACAAAAAAACCCAAAAATCCCAAAAAAACCCACTTTCGTTTGGAGGTAGTTTTAGATTTATTGAAAAGTTGTGACGTCGGTGCAGGAGAGCGAGCCCCTTTCCAGCTCCCCACCCGGTTCCCCCTATTAATTTCCCACATTACAATGTTCACTTGTCACAACCAGGAAGCCCACCTCATATGTTACTTTTCGCTTACCCTCCAGACTTTCCTTGGATCTCCCTGGGGTCTCCGCTAATGCCCTTTTTCTGTCCCAGGATCTTCAGTTGTGTTTAGCTGTGATTGACTCAGAGTTTCTGCCCAAGCGCCCTCGGTGGGGGAACAAAATGTCTTAACAGCCTATAATTCGTAGTATCCAACTTCTGGATCTGAGAGGTGAAACCTGATATTGTGTTTATGCAATTTTTCTCTAATTATAAGTGAGGCTGAGCAGAGCTGAGCTGCCTGGGTTTGAATCCTGGTCCTGCCAACTCTCAGCGCTGGAACTTGGGGCAAATGACTCACTTCTCTGTGCCTCGGGGTCCTGACTGCACAACAGGGATGCCAGTGGTGCCCACTTTGCTGGATGGACGTGTGGATGTGATGAGCTAAGCCGTACAAGCACAGCACCCCGGGCACACAGGGAGCTGCCTGGAGTCCTGTTACAGAGTCTATTGTGCTTTATTGTAATGTGTTGTATTATTATATCCTGCTCAGGTCTTCTGTCCATTTTCCTACTGCACCGACCCCAGCGTGGATGTGGGAGGGGCTGACTATTTCCTGCTGAGGGCCTAGAGATCCAGCTGTAGGTTTGGATTCCTCCGGCCTTCCCCCGTGTTCTGGAAGAACACTCCCCGACGTGGGGTTTCATGATTGCCGTCTGCTTCCTTCGTTTCCTCCTCTCTCATCCCGCCTCGCCCTGCCTCCTGGCTTTGCCTGTCCCTCCCCACTCCATATTCTGCACTCAGAGTGCTCTGTAAATTATATCCCAACGGCTTCTATGTTCCCAGAGAAGCTGCTATCTTCTGACTTTCCCAGGCCTTGGACCATCCTTCTCCCAAGGCTCTGATCATTTTCCACCTAGAATCATTCATGGGCCTGTCTCACCCCCGTGCTGGGGCTGGAGCGGCCTGGGGCTGGGCCCTGCCCATGACCCTGGGCTCATACTGCCTTGACCCACAGTAAAGCTTCCTGAACCAGGGAATGGACAGGAACAAATGCGTGTCCCCTTGCTCGCCTGCCATGGCAATTGTTCTTTGTTGCTGCCCCCTCCTCTCCTCTCTGGCTGGATCTGTGTTTTCAGCTGAGTATCTCTGGGCCCCGGCCTCTGCAGCCCCTCTGCTGACCAGGAGCATCTGAAATGCCTTTAAAACGGTTCCTCCTGGGGAACCGGGCAGCTGCAGAGGGCACCTCACTTTAGAGGCTGACTGTCCTGGGCTCTGCCGTGTCTTTGCCACCGTGTGACTTCAGGGAAGCCACCCAGGCCACCTGACTGCCACCTCGGGAGCCGAGATGATGGGGTTGTGCTCACTAGTGATACTGGATATCTTTCTTTCCCTCCTTGGGAAAGGAGAGGGGACAGTATCCAGGTGTCACAGCAGGGACCCAGATGTCACTTGGTGGGCCCAGATCTTGGGAAACCTGACTGCTGAAAGGAAGGAAGAGAAGGGGCGTGTCCTCGCCCTTCTTTCTGCCCCTGTTCTGGGCTAAGGCAAGGAAGGGACGGGCCGGGTCCTGCTCCCTCCTCAGGGGACCCTTCACACAAGTTCTTCCCAACACACACGCCCGCTCCTGACACGCATACATCCCTCCTCAGACACACACACACACACAGACGCACAGACACACGACGGCTCTGGAAGAAGACGAAACTGAAGTGGGATGTGGAAGAAGGAGCACACGAATGGCAGCCCGAGGCAGACCCGGACGAGCTCCGGCTCTCAGGTCCGAGAGGCCCACGGAAGTCATCTTCCGTCTCCAAGAGAAACCATGAGGAGTGACGGGGATGAGGGTCCCCCCTGGGGACCCCCGTGGGCCGGGCACCCCGGGAGGCCCCTTCCTATGCCAGCAGAGGAGGCGCGGCCACCAGCGACTGGAATCCTCCCTGTCACCCTCACAGTATTCCAGGGCCCATTTAGGATGTGGGACCAGGCACAGAGAGGGGACAGGGCCTGGGCCGCGCTCCGGCCACCTCCCCGATGCTGCTCCGTCTCACCATTTGACGTAAGAAAAAAGGTGCCCTGAAAGCAAAAATGCTGTTAGGACAGTGCAGGGAGCTGTGGTAACAATTTAGGAAGGAATTGCTGAGCTCTGGAACATTTCTCCAACTTGCCGACTGGAACAAGGCCTAAGAAGGAAGTCATGTGGCTCCTGTTCCTCCTGACAGGACAGGGACCCCGGCTGCCCTGTTATCTTCACTCCTCCTGGCAGCCTGGAGTCTCAAGGATGCCACTGGCTGAGCTTTGCCCCCCACCCCTGCTGCGCCCCCAACACCCACTCCACACCCCTGCAGCGACTCAGGCCAGAAAACCCGGGTTCTCTACTGCACCAGGTATAGACACTGGCTTGTCTCCGGCCTGGATTTCTCCTGTGTCTGGCAGCGGCAAGGCCCGCACTGAGCGGTCTGAATCTGGGCTCAGAGAAGTGACCGTGTCATGCCACTGCGGACCCGTCAGGCAGGGAGTATGTTAGTGTCGCGTTAGGGTCACCCACAACTCTGCGGGTTTTCACTAGGTGGCAATGGGGGTGGCACTGCAGTGTTGCTGCCAGTCTCTTAGCCAGGAGAGTCAGGCAATCAGGATGGGCATGGGGGAGGGGTTGTCCACCAGCTCCTCCCCCACCAGCCCCTCGATCAACCTTCCCCCAGCACACTGGGCTTCTCTGCCCCTGCATCCTCCCAGCCCCGGCCCCCACCTTTGTCTTTACCTGGTCAACTCCTTCAGGCCTTGGTTTCTCTAAGTTCCTCTGCGTACCATCCCGACCCCCTGACTCGGCCAGGCTCCTCTGATGCAGACATGTAAGGCACCAGTGCTGGCTTTCTGTGGCATTTTGCACCCTTGGACTTATTATTATTATTAATATTATTTTTATTATTTTTAATTTTTTAAAATTTTTATTTATTTGTTTGTTTGTCTTTTTTGCCATTTCTTGGGCCGCTCCCACGGCATATGGAGGTTCCCAGGCTAGGGATCCAACCAGAGCTGTAGCCGCCGGACTACAACAGAGCCACAGCAACACGGGATCCGAGCTGCATCTGCGACCTACACCACAGCTCACGGCAACATCAGATCCTTAACCCACTGAGCGAGGCCAGGGATCGAACCCGCAACCTCATGGTTCCTAGTCGGATTCGTTAACCACTGAGTCACGACGGGAACTCCCTGTTAATATTATTTTTTAAATGGCCACACCTGTGGCATATGGCACCTCCTAGTTAAGGACCGAATCCAAGCCGCTGCTGTGACCTACGCCTCAGCGGCAGCAATGCTGGATCCTTTAACCCACTGTGCTGGGCCGGGGATGGAACCCTCGCTTCCACAGCAACCTGAGCCACTGCAGTGGGATTCTTAACCTACTGGGCCACAGCGGGAACTCCCACTATTATTTTTTATGGAGGCAAAATTTATATAATGTAAAATTACCCCATTTAAAGATGACAAATCAATGGCATTTAGCACATTCACACAGTCATACAACCAACCACCCCCAGAGGCTATCTGTTCCAGAACACTTTCGTCACCCAAAAAGGAGACCCCCACCCCTGTGAAGCCATCACTCCCCGCTCCCTGCCCAGCCCCCCGGACTTTCTTTTTTTCTTGTCTTTTTGCCTTTTCTTGGGCTGCTCCCTCGGCATATGGAGGTTCCCAGGCTAGGGGTCTAAGCGGAACTGTAGCCACCGGCCTACGCCAGAGCCGCAGCAACGCGGGATCCGAGCCGCATCTGCAATCTACACCACAGCTCACGGCAACACTGGATCCTTAACCCACTGAGCAAGGCCAGGGATCGACCCCGCCACCTCATGGTTCCTAGTTGGATTCATTAACCACTGCGCCACAACGGGAACTCCTGGACTTTTGACATGAAGGGCACACGGCGATTTTACAGCCTGCCCGCACCTCCCTCCAGAGATGCCCTCTGTGCAGGGGGGACCAGAGGCCGCAGCTCACCTGCAGCCACAAAGAGGATGCCGGCGCTGAGGACGATGTTGTTCTTGCGGCTGTAGAACCGCCCGGCGCCAATGCAGAGCCCGCCGAGCAGAAGCAGGATGGTGCTGAGGATGGGGAAGACGCTGGAGGCGCGCACGATGCCTGGGCCGGAAGCAGAGAGAGGAGAGAGGGCGATGAGACGGGCTGCCCTCCTGGGCACGGCCGTGGGCCTCGGCCAGGAGCCCCGAAGCTCTCAGGGCCCTTCCCCTTGACGTTGCAGGCCCCGGAGATCCGGGGCGGGGAGTCGGCTGGGGCCGGGTGGCGGGGGGGGGCAGCTAGACCAGCTTTATCTCCATCTCCGTCATCGTCGTCATCACCCCAGGGACACGCCAGGTGACAGAGGAGGATGTGGACTCTCGGGACCTCCTGAGGTCACAGAGGACGAGGTGGCTGGACAGAGCAGGACATGGACTGTGGTGTCCAGCACAGTGAGACGTGCACCCTTGCTCTGCCACTGACTAGGGGCAGGACCGGGGCAGCGAACCCCTGACCACCTTGGACCCCTTCTAACCTGAGGAGCGTCGTCACACCCATCTTGTCGGGAGTTGGATCGTGGCCCCCAAAGCCATGTCCATGTTCTAACTGCTGGTGCCTATGACCATGACCTGATTTGGAAAGAGGGTCTGTTCAGACGGAATTAAATTAAGCATCTTGAGATGGCACCATCCGAGATGAGAACGGGCCCTAAATCCAACGACAAATAAAGAAGAGGAAGCATTTCTCTAATAATTAGTGGTGCTGAACGTCTTTTCATGTGCCTACTGGCCACCTGCAAATCTTCTTTGGAGAAATGTCTATTCAGATCTTCTGTCCATTTTTCAGTTGGGTTGTTTGTTTTCTGGTTGTTGGGTGGCATGAGCTGTTTGTATATTTTGGAGACGAAGCCCTTGTCTGTTGCATCGTTTGCTAAGATTTTCTGCTGTCTTGTGGGTTATCTTTTCATTTATGGTGGACAATAATACGAGAAAAAGAATGTATGTAAGTGTATAACTGGGTCACTTTGCTGTACAGCAGAAATTGGCACACACTGTAAATCGACTATACTTTAATAAAAAAAATACGTTAAAAAAAGAGGAAGTCACACACGGGAGAAGCCGTGGCAAGGAGGCAGAGAAAGGAGTGATGCAGCTTAAGACAAGGATGCTGGGACCTGCCAGAAGCTAGAGAGGCAGGAAAGATGCCCCCCTAGAGCCTCTCAAGGGACCACAGCCCTGCTAATTCCTGATTGAAGACATCTGGCTTCCGCATTTGTATTTCGGTAGAATTCTGGGGTTTTTTTGTTTGTTTGTTTTGTCTTTGTTTTGCAGTTTAGGGCCCCGCCTGTGGTATGTGGAAGTTCCCGGGCGAGGGGTCAAATGGGAGCTACAGTTGCCGGCCTACGCCACAGCCGGAGCAACAGGGACGTGAGCCACAGCTCACAGCAACGCGGGATCCTTAATTCACTGAGCAAAGCCAGGGATCGAACCTGTATCCTCACGGATACTAGTCAGGTTTGCTACCACTGTGCCATGACGGGAACTCCTAAAATTTTGTTGTATTAAGCCACTCCGTTTGTAGCAAATTATTATGCAGCCTTAGGGAAAGAATCCACGACGTGCGAGAGTTGTGATGGAATGAGGGCTGTAACACATTTGGTTGGGCCCTGGGCGAGGCGGGGCCCCTTTCCTGGCACCTGGCTGGGAGGAGAGCAGGAGGAAGGGCAAGGGCATGTGAGCAGGAGCCTGAGCCCAGCCTTCCTGCTGCGCCTGCAGACCTTCCAGCCCAGTAGAAATCCCGGCTCCGTGGACTCCTGGAGTCAGTGAGTGGGCCTGGCTGGCAGGCCCACCTCCTGAGCCAGCTGAGCCTGTGTGCGGCTATCCGGCCTCTGAAGGCAGCATTTGTCTCCTTTTCTGTAAGCCCACCAGTGTGTGCCCTGCTGCACAGAGGGGGTTTGTTCGGGGCATTAAATGAAGCTCTTCTCTCTGCCACCTCCTCCTCCTTCTCCTCCTCCCTCTGCCTCATGCAGCCGTGGGTTCTGGAAGGAGGTTTCCTGTGAGCTTCTGTTCTGAAACGTGCCTCTGAGCTGCACTGCCCAGAGACGCGGGGTCGGGTCCCCTTTGATGCCCTCATTCTGCAAACGGATCAGAGGGGCCGAAACGAAGGAAGCCTGGAACCTTTACAATTGCCGAGGTCAGGCCTGGCCCGGGGCCGTCCATCCTGCCCAGGTGTCGTGTGAGTGCCCCTCCTTTGCCATGTGGGCTCATTCTGGAGCTCCGGATATGCAGGCGCCAAGCAGGGTGCGGGTTGGGTCTTGCACAGAGTAGGGCTGATGTCCAGCCCGGGCCCCGTGGCCCAGGCCGGCCCTGGGTCTGTGTTTGCCCAGAGGATGGGCATCTGCTTCTAGCTCACCCTGGGGTACACCGTGGACTCCCAGAAGCACCTGAGGCTCAGCACAGACACCACCCACTGAACCGGAAGTGCAGAGCCTGGAAAAGAGGGACCAGGCCCAGGGCAAGAGGGACAGGAAGCCCGGAGGCCAGCAGGACTGGTGGGAGAGAAATGGTAGGGAATCAGGAAAATAGAGGCTGGATGGCCAGAGGGACTGTGACCCCAGCCTGTTCTGGAATGTCCTACGCCCCCTGGCTCCCAGCTCAACAGGGACCTGCCAGCTGGAGCTCCATTTCAGGGCCAGTTCTCCCCGTGTCTGCAGCCCCCGAGCGGAAAACCAGCTCCTTGTTGGGGAGTCGGCTCTGCCCTCCACCCCAACCCACCAGCAGCCGAGGTCACAGGCCCCAAGGCTATCACCCCTTCTCTTCCTTGGGCATCTCCTGGCTCTGTAATGAACCTGGCTTGTCTCCGCGCAGCGGACGATGGAGCAGAATATTTGCTTCCCTAATGAGCTTTAATTGCTGATGAACCGTCACCAACATCTTATTTGAGAAAATCACTGCCGGGGCCCTCCTGGCCCCTACACCCTGAAGCTGGCTTGGCGAGTGTGTGGCATAATCTGTTTGCCCCTCCAGGTCCTTGGACCACCTTTCTCCCTCCTGCTCCGGGCAATGGGTGGCTGACACCAGGGACCGGATCACTGGGGTCCCTTGACTCCGGCTTTGGGAGAGAGTGCAGGCTTCCCTCCTGCAGATGAGGACAAGGATGAGGCAGCTGCATCCCCTCATAAAGGCCACAGCTCCGGCCAGGTGGCCCAGTCCTTAGGGCTCCCCTGGTCCAGGTGCCCATACCTGCCTCTGCCGCCCGTCCAGGCCGAGTGGGGAGGGGCTCCTTCTGTTGCTGTCCCCGGTGTGCTCACCCGCCCCTCAGGCATCCCTGAGCCCTGCCCACACCTCGGTTAACTGTCCTTCGTTAAATGCCCTCCCTTTGCCCCATCTGAGTATCCCCTCTGCTTCCTGCTGGGGCCCCAGGAAGCCATATCACCTGACCTCTGGCCTGATGAGGCCGATTCAGAAAGAGGTCCCAGCGCTCTGGGAACCATGAGGGGGATGCAGCAGGGAGTAAAGAGGAAGAGCCAGCACTAATGTCCATAACCTCAGGCAAGTTCAAGGGGGAGATGGGGAGGGCACGGTTTGTTTCTCCAGTGCCTCCCTCCCCAAAGTCCCAAGGCTGCTCAGTGGAGTAAATCTGCCTTCAGAGCCTTAAGAACCCCCTGACTGCTCTGGGCGTGGCAGACAAGGGTAGGTTCTGAGTTGGGGTTGATCTTCAGTTGAGCCATCCCAACTGGGCTGAGCACCAGCGGCCGCCTCTGGTGGCTGAGCAGGCCACACACTGTGCAACTCACAAAGTATTATTTATACTACATGCAAATGACATCCCTTGAGTCGTACAGTGCGCAACCTGCACAACCGTCTGTGGTAGCCCCATGGAATATCATTTGCTTGGTTCTGTGTTGACGCCCAGAAAGCAGAAAGAAAGGACAGGCAGGAGGAATAGGAGAAGAGAAGGGAGGAGTAATGGGAGGCAGATCTGGCCAAATTATTTCAGGTTCTCGGCCTGGCCAGAGCAGCCTGACACTGCCCCAGGCTCCATGGGAACCACATGCTGTTCTATTTCACTAGATGACTCAGAACTCAAAATCCTTTCTCTTAGGAAAAAAATGATCCATAAGCAGGTGCAGAATGAACTGTGCTCCCTCTGAGGATGCTGGTATTGATTCTCCATAAATGAAGCTGGCCCGAGCCCCTGGGGGAGCTGTTGGGAGCAGCTCTGTGTGTGACTTGGCTAATGTAATCAGGGAAAACTACTTCAGAATGGTGCTGTTTTTTCCATTTCGGGTTCCTTCCCAGGCTATGGCTCTAACCCTCTTTCCAGGGAGGTATCCATAGGCCCAGGCATGAGATCTGGATTTAGGGCATGGGGCTGGATTTGTGCTTTGGGGTTCAGTATACTCTGTCACTTCCGGGTTGCAGTCTGGGGACCAGTCCAGCCACAGGACCCGAGCAGGGGTGGCTCACGGGCAGGGGAGGTGGCTCCACCAGTTGGTGCTGCAGACACTTAAGGATCACCTATCCAAGGCTGGTCCTGCCACCTTCCTCGCCTTCTCTCACAGGCTGCCTGGCACCCAACGGGCTGCCTCAGTGTGCAACTGAATCTGAGTTTTGGAGAACAGAATGAATGCTGGGTGGGTGTGGGAAGGAACGGCAGGTCCAGGGCAGTGCCCTTGGGGGTGTCATAGCCCCCCAGGGATGCTGGGCCTGGGGAAGCCTAAGTCTCTAACCTCCTTGCCTCAGGACCAGCTGCAGCAAGCAGCTCCCGGGAAGACAGCCACGGCCCTAGTCTCCAAGCCCCGCCCTCCGTGGTCCTATCAGCCAAGTAACTCCCCTGGGATACCCGGCATGTCACCATCCTTGAACAAAACTCCATCCTCTGAAGTAACATTTCTCCATCAGAAAGGGGAGTGACAGGAGCACCCAGAGAACAGCACCCCCACCACCCCCACGGGGCGCGTCTTTCCTCCAGCTGTCTTCCCACCACCCGAGCCCCCACGGGGCACGCAGAGGAAGCAAAGGGTTCTGACACTCACGGAGGAGATACTCCGAGCTGTCGTGGTCGTAATCATTGTCCTCTGGGAAGTGATTGATCCGGAAGCAGTGCCCTTTATAGATGCCTGGAGGGAAGAAGAGGAAAAGAACAGTGTAAACGTTCCGCGGGCTCCCACGTTCCTTTGCTTCAGACTCACTCACTGCCTGTGCGCCTGGCTCCGCGCGCGCCCCTGGCGCCGAGACACGCAGCGTCGCTCAGGAGTCGGGGGAGGGGCGTGTACAGCGGGGGTGGGGGTCGGGATGGAGGTGGGGGTGGGGGTCGGGATGGAGGTGGGGGTGGGGGTCGGGATGGAGGTGGGGGTGGGGGTCGGGATGGAGGTGGGGATGGGGAGCGCCCCGTGGGTCACCGTATCATTTAAGGTCCATGTCTGGACACCCGCAACAGTAAGAGGACACCATGAGCAACCACACAAGGAGAAGGGGGTCTTAAGCGGAATGTCTCTGGGCTAGCAGGAAGAACCCCCTACCCAGAGGGACTGCAGAGCTAAGTCTTGAAAAATGACAAAAGAATTTCCCAGTGGGGTCGGGGAGGCGGCCTTCCAGGCAGAGGAGGAGGCTGGGGTGGGCGCCTGGTTATGGGGGGAGTGGTGGGAAGAGGCCAGTGTGACCAGCCTGTGCACCTGTGCAGGGGGCGGGCTGCCGCGGCGGAAGGCGGGCTGTGGTTCGGGTAGGTAAGGAGGACCCCCCCCCCTCCCCTCGGCGGGGTCCACCTTTCCCTATCTCTCTCAAGCACAGGGAATTATGGTGAATCCCTCCCAAGTGACAGACCAGCACACTCTTGGTAACATGATTCTAATCCCCTCACTCAGTGGGTTAGAAGGAAGAACAAGAGAAACTTCCAGAAAGGTTGAGATCCACTTCTGCCTGGTTTCCTCTCCCTGCTCAGAGAAGTAGTTTTTTTTTTGGGGGGGGGGTGGGTGGGCAGGACATCCTGGTGGCTTAGTAACTGCAGGACAGCCCAGCCTTCCCTTCTGGGCTCTTCCATCTCGCTGTCCCAGCCCCTGGTCCCTGCAGTCTCAGAAGGCCCAGTGCAGAACTGGACACAGATGGAGGGGAGCCCAGAGTGTGAGGCTCTACCTGGCCAGCCGCCCCCCTCATACCCAGGCCGGCCTCCCTACTCCTACAAGGAGCTCATCTCCACACCCCACACTGCCCACGCCAGGGCTGTTTCCAGCTGGAGCCCATTCTGGTGCTGTAGCTGCTGCCAAGTGTGGCGCGGCCTCCCGCAGCCCAGCCTGACCACCTGGGTGGGAGCAAAGGTAGAAGGGGGGCCTGAGCCAGACTGGCATCCGTCTCGGCACTTCCCATCGAGAAGGGCCTCTGATGAGCTGAGGGCAGGCTGCTCTTGCTCCTGTTTACCAGTCAGCTGGCTTTCCAGTTGCCTCCACTCTGCTGGGCTCCTTAGCTGCTGCCTCCAGAGAGCTGGGGGGCTTCTTCCTGCCTCCAGGGCCATGGAGGGGCTGGCTGGGCTTGGTCAGGGACCATGGGGGACAGTCTGAGGGCGTCAGAGGTGGTGCCCTCAGTGTTCC
Source organism: Phacochoerus africanus (assembly GCF_016906955.1). NCBI lineage: Eukaryota > Metazoa > Chordata > Mammalia > Artiodactyla > Suidae > Phacochoerus > Phacochoerus africanus. Next base: position 13,405,153 of record NC_062557.1, on the reverse strand, counting down.
CTGTGCTGGGTCAGGCATGGACAGCTCAGTCAGCCCTCAGTCACCTCGTCTGTAGAATGGGGAGAACCAGAGGCCTTACATTCTAGGGATCTTAGGAGGTGATACTTGAAAGTCACTTTGCTGGTCCTTGGCTTGGGGTGATGGCACAGGGGAGACTGCTGCTAGGGGACCCGCCCGCCCTTTACTCCATGGGCCTCAGGCTTCTGTGAGTGGCTGAGTTGCTGGAGAAGCACCAGTGACTGTGAGCCAGAGGAAGGAGCCCCGAGGCAGGCTGGAGTCAGGATGGCCAGCAGTGGGGGCCTCGGAGGCCCCAGGGGGCCCCATCCCAGATTCAAGAGATTCAGGGAGATACAGAGCAAGCATTTTCCAGATGTGGGAGTGCTGGGTGGAGCTCTCCGTCCTCTCTCCCCAATCCCACACTTTTGGAGCTACTTTATGGGTCTAGAGATCATCAAGCCCCCCAGGCTTGTTGGAACAAGTCAAACATTATGAAGCTGAAAAAGAAGTAAATAATCTCCCTTCAGGAGTTCCCTCGTGGTGCAGCAGGTTAAGGATCCAGTGGCTGCTGTGACTCGATCCCTGGCCCGGCCAAAAAAAAAAAAAAAAAAAACAACTCTCCCTTCAGAGTTGTTTTCTGGAAGTCAACAGCCCACCTCTCTGTGTTGCACACCTACACGTGTGCGTGTGTGTGAGGCTCTCTCTTTTTTTTTTTTTTGAAAATCCGCTTTTTTACTTGGAGATAATTGTCAATTTATATGCAGTTGGAAAAATCAATACAAAGAGAACCCATGTGCCTTTTACCCAGTTTCCCCCAATGCTAATGTCTCAGGAACGGCAGTGTCGCAAGCAGGACGCTGACCTTGCTGCAGTCAAGATACAGAACATTCCACCACCTGGAGGGGAGGGTCCCTCAAGGTGCCCTTTCCTAAGCCACGACCACCTCCTTCCTGTGCCCGCCTCTGACCCGAGCCATGGGCAACTACTAAGAGGACCTCCCTTTGTATGGCTTTGTCATTTCAAGAAGGTTCCATAGATGGAATCATACAGCATGTAACCTGTCGGGACTGGCTCCTTTCACTCAGCCTAATTCTCTCCCGATTCACCAAGTTGTCGTGTGTATCAATAGTTGGTTTCTTTTTATTGCAGAGCAATATTCCACAGCATGGATAGACCACTGTTTATGACATCTGGATTGTTTCTAACTATGACATGTGTGGTTTCCAGCTATTTCTTTTTCTTTCTTTCTTTTTTTTTTTTTTGTCTTTTTGCTATTTCTTGGGCCGCTCCCTCGGCATATGGAGGTTCCCAGGCTAGGGGTCGAATCGGAGCTGTAGCCACCGGCCTACGCCAGAGCCACAGCAACGCAGGATCCAAGCCGCGTCTGCAACCTACACCACAGCTCACGGCAACGCCGGATCGTTAACCCACTGAGCAAGGGCAGGGACTGAACCCGCAACCTCATGGTTCCTAGTCGGATTCGTTAACCACTGCGCCATGACGGGAACTCCTCCAGCTATTTCTAATAACACTGCTATGAGCAGGTTTGGGGTGGACCTGTTATTTCTCTGGGATGAGTGCCCCGGAGTGCAATTGCTCCGTCATATGACAGTGGCTTGTTAGGTGTTATAAGGGCCTGTCACACTGGCTTCCAGGATGGCTATATCCCCTATTTTGTTTGTTTGTTTTGCTTTTTAAGGCTGCACCTGCTGCATGTGGAAGTTCCCAGGCTAGGGGTTGACTTGGAGCTATGGCTGCTGGCCTACATCACAGCCACAGCAATTCAGGATCCGAGCTGTATCTGCGACCAACACCACAGTTCATGGCAATACCAGATCCTTAACTCACTGAGCGAGGCCAGGGATTGAACCCGAGTCCTCATGGATACTAGTCAGGTTCGTTACCACTGAACCACAATGGGAATTCCTATACCCTCTATTTTGAAAAAGGAATTTTACAATACACATTATTCTGTAAACTCCTTTTTTTTTTTCATTTAATAATGTATGTACACTTCTCTAGGTCAATACCTATGGATTTAGCCTTAAGAAACTGTTTTTTTCAAATAAAAAATAGTGAGTTGATACAAATCCAAAAGTTGCTGAAAATCTTAGAAGGAAATAGTTTAGGAACAAGAGACTAATGCTTGCTCCAACGCTGACAATGCTAAAAGAAAACTCTGCTTTTTTGGAGTTCCCATCGTGGCTCAATGGTTAACAAATCCGACTAGGAACCATGAGGTTGTGGGTTCGATCCCTGGCATCGCTCAGTGGGTTAGGGATCTGGTGTTGCCGTGAGCTGTGGTGTATTGCAGACACGGCTCGGATCCCGCGTTGCTGTGGCTCTGGTGTAGACCGGTGGCTACAGCTCCGATTAGACCCCCTAGCCTGGGAACCTCCATATGGCACGGGTGCAGCCCTAGAAAAGGCAAAAAGGCAAGAAAAGAAAGAAAGAAAGAGAAAGGAAGGAAAGAAAGAAAACTGTGCTTTGGCAGAAATGGGGAAACCATGTGTATGTACTGAATCTGAAAACAAAAGTCGGGTTTTGAAACATTAGCCTGCCTAGAGCCACATTAGTTCCAAAAGTCCTTCCAATGTATTCTGCGAACCTCCGCTCTGCATGTAGGGTGATGTTTTACAGTTGATAGAAATTGAAAATAGAAGTCACACCGTCCAACACATTAACACATTTTTAAACACATTCTTTTTCGTGGCTGCGTAACCACTGGCAGTGAGGGTTTATCCATTCAGCTCTATGATAGGAAGAGACATTCCCCTTTCCTGGGCTGTGTGTACACCCCATGGATCCCACCGTGGGGACGTCTGGGCAGAAGCGTGTTGGACGACGCACTCTGTTGCCCGCTTCCTCTCCTCTCCTTTCCTTTTTCTCTCTCCCGTCTTCCCTCCATACCCAGCAATTCCGACCAGACCAAAAGAAGGGGCATTGCTATGGGTTGAACTGTTTTCCCCGCCCCCCCCCAAAACACACCTCCTGTTGAAGCCCTAAGTCCTGGTCCCTGTGAATGTGACCTCATTTGTAAACAGGGTCTTGAAGATGTCATCAGGTTCAGATGAGGTCACAGTGACTTAGGGTGGCCCTCAAGCCAGTGACGGGTGTCCTGATAAGAGGGAGACTTGGACACAGACACGCTCAAGGGAAGAGCAGAGACTGAACTGAAGCACCTACAAGCCGAGGGATGTCAGGGAGGGCAGGCACCTGCCAAAAGCTAGGAGCAGGCAAGGAACGAAGCCACCCGGAGTCCCAGAGCGGGAGGGGCCCTGTCGACGCCTTGATTTTGGACTCTGGCCTCCAGAACTGTGGGACAATGTTCTGTTGTTCTAAGCCACCTGCTTTGTGACCATCAGTTACAGCAGCTGCAGGAATCGGATACAGGTGAGTTGCTGTGTGGGAGGAAATGCAGGGTATCTCCTTCACTCTTTGGAGTCCAGCCTTGCAGGAAGGCAGACAGACATGAGGCAGGCCTTAAGGCTCCTCCATCACCTGCCAGGGCCCATGGGGATGTCTAAGAAGCCACATTTACCAGGCACCTGCAACAGTGTTGTCTCGTCGGGTGTGCAACAAAATGCATATAATCTCTCCAGCGCAGGCTTCCAGAGCACCCCACGAGGGGCTCGAACCCTCTCCTCCTATACCTCCAGCCAGCGCTGGGGACCTCACCACCTCCCAAGGCATTCTGTTTCCAAACAGCTTTAACTTCAAGCTCCTGAGAGGGCCTCTGCCTCCACTGCACTTCATCCACGGCTATCACTTAGGATCCCGGGGGGGGGAAGGAAGCCCTCATCTATCCTGTGTCAAGGCTTCAGATATCATGAGAGGGACTGAGTTCAACAAGGTGGAAGGACTAGCGATTTTTCCAGCTGTCCAGGATCTGCACAAAAAGTGAAGTCCAAGGCTGAGGACGAGAGGTGGCTGGCAAGCTGCCCACAATTGGGACCAGATGCTCCCCCCCACCCCCATCAGACCTTATTAACAGACTGGACGCCAGACTCTGCTCCCATCAGCCTGCCCCCCATGCCCAGTCCAAAGAAGTGCGACCTGTGGAGGAGAAGGGCACCAGTTGTCTTTGGCCCCTGGGGAGTGAAAGAGTGTGGTCACTGCTCCTGGAGTCGAGAACGGGGGTATTTACCCTGGATGAATAGCCTCTTTGGGTCAAGCATCATCATTTCCTTCACCTATTTCTTTCTTTTTTTTTTTTTTTTGGCTTTTTAAGGCTGCACCCTGGACATATGAAAGTTCCCAGGCCAGGGGTCCAATTGGAGCTGCAGCTGCTGACCTGCACCATAGCTCACAGCAACGCCGGATCCTTAACCCACTGAGTGAGGCCAAGGATCAAACCTGCATCCTCATGGATCCCAGTCTTAACCTAGTTCTTAACTCCAGAGGCACAAAGGGATCTCCTCCTTCAGCCATTTCTTTACAGATGGTTCCAAGACCCTTCTCCAGCCTCGCTCCCTCCTCTGGGTCAGCACCCAACCCGTAGTGCCCAGGACGCAGCACACAGCACCCATCACCACATGCTCCTTCTCTCCTCTGGATCCCGGGCTTCTGTTAATGGGACCTGGTGTTCCTGGTGGCTCAGTTTCCCAGGGGTTTTTTTCACGAGAGCTGCCTCACCTCCCCCGACCTGTTTTTGTGGCGTGGAGTGTTTAGTCCTAAGGACTTTGCATTTATCCCTGTCAAATTTCATTTTGTTAGTGTTGGCCTCGAGGCAGTTAATAGGGAGAAAATTAATGGCTGATGTGAGAAGTAAGAGAGAAAGCCGGTTCCAATCCACTTCACTCATGTTCTTTCTGGGCACGCCGGCTATTTACCAGGCTATCTATTCAGGGATATGCGGGGTGGTTAATTTCGAGATCCCAGACTGGCCACACCATCGGATAGACACTCGGCCCCCGGGGCACTGGCCTGTGATCCCAGACACATGGCGGGTCTCTCCTTCTGAGGGTCCGAAACCCCTGGTGTGAAGAGACGGCTTTCCTCCCAGATGAGTTATTTCTTCATCTAAAAAATTCAGGAATTGGGCCAGAGGGACCCCCTCTTGCTCTAAGATTTTAGGACTATTTTGTGACAAAGAGTGTGCCTATGTTAACGTATCCATTCGGCTGCGTACATTGTGTTAAAGGAATTGCTGTAGGCATAGGAAACATCTAGCAAGAGATAGCCTACCATGGGCCCACTGTTTTATTTCTGAGTGAATTAAGATTTTCTCCTTTACATTTTCTCTATATTTTCTAAATGTTCTACAAGCTCTGAAAATGAACCAACAAGGCTTCTTGAAAGAAAGAAAAGGGAGTTCCCATTGTGGCTCAGAAGGTTATGAACCCAACTAGTATCCATGAGGACGTGGGTTCGATCCCTGGCCTGGCTCAGTGGGTTACGGATCTGGCGTTGCTGTGGCTGTGGTGTAGGCCAGCAGCTGTAGCTCTGATTCAACCCCTAGCCAGGGCACCTCCATATACTGAAAGCATGGCCCTTAAAAAAAAGAAAGAGGAAGGAAGGAAGAAAGAAAAGAAAAGAGGCCACATCTTTGATTCTAGGGAGAATGTGTGTTCTGTCTGAAGTGACCACAGGTCTGTCCAGATGTGGAAGCTGGCGGGCGGACGTGTGTGGGTGACACTTTGGCCGCCATGGGTGGGTCTCCCCATGGCCTTTCCTCTGGGCTCTGATGGTCATGCCCTGGGGTCATGCCCTGATACACAACGAGGGTGACCAACTCCAGGACTCAGGCGGTGACGGGGGTACAGGACTTTCCACTACAACCAGGGAGGTCTCAGGCAAACCAGGGCGCGTTGGTCCCCCCATCAGTCATTTCAGGGCTGCTAGCGTGTGATGTAAGCCTCAAGCCTCCATAATAGGCCACGGCGGAGTCGGGGGGGGGGGGGGTCCATCGTAATTGAGGGAATCCTGGAGGAGAGAATGTGAGAGGGTGACTTAGTAATAACGGCGCTCATTTGTGTAACCTCTGGTTGTTTGCACATTTTCATAAGCATGACTTTGTTTCACCCTCGCCAACTCTAATAGCAGCCACGACACCTATGGAGATCACAGGGACACCCTTTTGCCCCCCTTCACACTTCTCTGCCCACCTTCCCCTCCAGCCATTCCTCAGTGCAGCGACCAGCTCCGGGCAGGTGTCACCTGCTGATACCTCGATTCCGCCGCTCCAATTATTTCTTGCTTTTTGCCCTTGGCACTGAGTAGGGTGCCTGGGGGAATGGCACTGCACACACACACATGTGTGGGACTGGAAGTTCAGGGGATTGGGCCCCCCTCCCCCACACCCTGGGGTAAGCTTTGAGCAGGAGGATGGGAGCTCGTGGATAAAGGTCTCCGTCCTCTGTCCCTTGGGTCCACTTGACCTGCTTCTGGGGTCCCTGCAGGATAACTCAGGGACGCCCCCTTGCACCTGCTTTCCCTCTCCCTCAGCTTCGCTCTCGCAGCCCTCCCCCACGCCTGCACCCAAGACACACCGCCTGCATGCGGGCACTGGCTCAGGCTTGGATGAGAGCTAATGTGCCAAGCACGCCCCGTGCATCAGCCCATCATCTCTGTAATGACATGCCTTTGAAGATGCAAGAGAGAGGCTTCGAGATGTTGAAAGCCCTGCCTTCCCAAGCCCAGTGCAGAGGCCCAGCTCGCTCAGATATGCAGCCTTACACTGTAAAGGAAGACTTTTCTGCCTGATTTTAAAGAAGAGGCTCAGGGGGTGCCCGTGGCAGAGCGGCAGCCTCAGGAATCCAGCTTCTGGGCATCTCACCGAATGTTCCTCCCACAGCATCCTGACGCTGCCTTTCCAAGAATCCCCCGTGAATGCAGGAGATGCAGGAGAGGGTGCTGGTGCGGCGAGCGTCACTAGCCACCTCCCCAGGACAGGTCAGCAAGTGAAACCAGATAAAAACCAAGAGCACCAGGTTAGCTTCAGGAAGATGGTTTCCTGGCAGTGCAGCAGGAGGCAAGGGTGTGTCTCCTTTGGAAAAGGCGGCTCCGGGTCGGCGGGGCAGCTGGAGGTGGGGAGGAGGAGGAGGAGGCCAGGCCCCTTTTGGCTCCAGGACAAAGCCTCTGTCTTGGCAAGTTTCCAACAGGATCCTTTCAGGGAGAGTTACAGGCTGGACAGCAGGGGAAGGGCTCTGAGGTGGCGTAGATCGTGGGCTTCTGTCCTCGAGTTGACGCTGAGCTCAAAGCCAAGGTTGGGGGCCCACATCCGGAACGGATGCTTCTGCAGGGGGCTGCTCAGACCTGTGATCTCAGAACACCTCCGTCATCCCTGGGCCATAAGAGCGATGGAAAAGCCCAGTCGAGGCCCAGCTGCTTTTGGGGGCCACCCAGACCCAAGGCAGAGGTGAGGGTGAGACCCACCCGGGGGCTGAACTTTCCACCAGCTTCATTGGCATCATCTTTTGTGTCGGAAAATAATCAAATCACATCTATTTCTTTCTAAACAGCTCTCAACGTGGACTCGATAATAAGTCCATGTGGCCGTCTCCTATCTCGTCCAGATCTAGGAGGTCTCACTGGACGGGCGTGCTGTGAGCCAGGTCATCCTTGTCAGCCACAGCTCAGGTCCGAGGGCCAAGTTCCTATCTTAGGTGGGGCAGTGGGAGGCGCGTGGTGCCTCCTCTGCCCCCAGGCCATGCACCTGCTCCAGTGTTTTCCCACAGCTGCTTATGTGGGAGCCTGGCCCCCCCCCCGACCCCAACCTCCCATGGGAAGGCCAGAGGGCTGTAGGTTTCCAGGAGGATACAGGCCTTTCCAGAAAGGACCCAGGACTTTGTGGAGGAAGTGGGGGAACTGAGAGGCACAGGGGTCAGCATCATCCTTGATATGAAACGGGAACAGCAGCAAGGACTCGCTTAGCACCGGGATGTGACAGGCACTCTTGGAGCCACCTGTCATCTCACTCTCTTCATCTCCAGACTAACCCGGTGAGGGAGACAGGATTACTAACACCATTAATTACTAAACGCCCCAGCCGGGATTTGAACCGAGGCCGCCCAGCCTCAGAGGCGGTGCCCTTACCTCCCACGCTCTGGAGGCAGAAGGACAGACTGTGTTCTCAGAGCTACAAGGAGTTCTGATTGGCTGGAGCCTGACAGGGAAAGTTGGGTCCCCAATACCCTTTCTTGGTAGAAAAACCCGTTTTCCCAGACTCTCGGGCTGAAGGTGCTGGCTCTTGTTGGGGAATGGGTTAAACTTTCGTGAAGTGGAGATGTTCCCGCGGGGAGGGAGGGAGGGGCGGCCAACCAGGGCCCCACCCCAGTCAGGGGCTGGGGCTGGGCGCCAGGGCAGAGCTTGGCTCCGGGGTAGGTTAGGAGTTTTGAGAGGTGCCGATGTGTCGAGAGGGGGCGCTACAGGGTCCGTGTAATGCAAAAGGTCCACGGGGCACAAGCGGGCAGGCAGGCCAGCCTTGCGTCCTGGAACCTCAGACGGCCTGGGTGGCAGAGACCAGCCATGAGGATGCGGCGGCAGAAGAGGCTGGGATGGGGCTGAGGAGGTGGGACTTGACCACCTCCGTGCGGGTGATGCAGGGAGCTGCATGGGGGGGGGGGAGGGCCGGCCGGCAGGAGGGGTAGAGGAAGAAAGGCAGCACAGGACAATGGCAAGCGGTGTGCCTGTGCGGGGGAGACCCTGGCTCTTGTCCTTAGATGGGTTTGCAGATGAGCGATGGGGGCCCTGGATGGAGACGACGTGGCCAAAACCATTCCAGCACAGAGAGCAGGCTGCATTTGTTTTGCAGGCTGCCGGACCAATGCACCGCAAGCAAACTCGTGGTCCCACAGTTCCGGAGGCCAGAAGTCCAAGGTGAAGGGGTGGGCAGAGTTGGTTCCTTGCCAGGGCTCTGAGGGAGCATCTCCTGGGCCTCTCCCCCAGCTTCTGGTGGTTTGCTGGCAATCACATCCCCTGGCTCACAGAAGCATCCCCTCCATTTCTGCCTTCATCTTTACATGGTGCTCCGGGTGTGTGTTTCTCTCTCTCCAAATTCCCCCTTTTCATAAAGAAGCCACTCATATTTGATTAGGGCCCATCCTAATGACTTCTTTTTAACTTGATTAGTCTCTATAAAGACCCTATTTCTTTCTTTCTTTTTTTTTTTTTCTTTCCTTTTAGGGCTGTACCTGCGACATATGGCAGTTCCCAGGCTAGGGGCTGAATCAGAGCTCCAGCTGCCAGCCTACACCACAGCCACAGCAATGCCAGATCCGAGCAGCATCTGCATCCTACACCACAGCTCATGGCAACGCCGGATCCTTAACCCACAGAGTAAGGCCAGGGATTGAACCCACATCCTCACGGAGATTATGTCAGGTGCTTCTTTAGCCTAGTGAGCCACAGCAGGAACTCCCTATAAAGACCCTCCTTCCAAATGCAGTCAGATTCGGAGATACTGGGGTTAGAACTTCAACATGGGACTCTGAACAGACACTATTCAGCCACAACAACAGGGTTGGGGCAGATGCACTCACCAGGCGTCCAGTGGTCCAAGCTGCCGCCAACAAACCCAGGCCCCATGCCGCTTCCACTCCTCCACTTTGCCCTCCCCCGCCCTGCCTCTGCCTCCCTGTAATTCGCCTTCTGTGCTCTCCCTCCTAATTCCTCTGCTTCCATGCTTATCTCCAAAGAAGCTCCTAATAACAGTGATTTCCCAATTGGCACACGCTGGTGTTCTCCTAAAAGCTGGCCCCTCTCCAGCTGCAAGGAGGCAGGCTGTTGGGAAACTCTCCATGGGCTCCTATAGAGACACTCAGGCTTGGAGAGACAGCGTGGGCAGGACTGGTCTTTCTTAGGGGAGCCATAGCTCCCTAGCTTGTAAGTGACTCTGTGAGACCTTGTTGAGCCATTATGAACTTCAGTTTCTTTGTTCACCTTACCTTTTTGAGCACCTGCTATGCATTAGATGCTGGGGACTCCTGGATGCTACAGAGTATCTATCTGCCCACTAAAAACACAGGCCTTCTTCTCCCTGGGCTCAGGGCCACCCTGTATCTCTCAGCTTCCTCTGCTGTTAGTTGGGGCCACAAGAACCAGCTGGCCAATGGGTTGGGAGGGGAAGTGATGTGCATCCTTCCTGGATGAGGCTCTGGGGAAGCAGGTGTGCCCCTCCTTCTCCAGGACCTCCCCCGCCCCACCACAAGACAGGAGTAGCCTGGGTCCCTGAGTCCCTTGTGGAGACGAGCCATCCACAAAGAGGCTTATCCACGTTGAGCTGCCACACGAGCAAGACATGCCCTTTTATTCCGTTTTGGATATCCTACGTTGTTGGCGCGCTTCCGTTCCAGCAAAAATCAAGACGACAAGAAGAGAACCAGACAGGCACGGGCCCTGCCATCCTGGAGCTTTCCAGGCACACGGTCCCTCGATGACCCCCGACAAGAGGGGTTTGAGGGAGGAGGCTGGCGGTTTTGACAGCATGTCATCCGAGGCTGCAGAGGAGGGGTCAGGAAAGCGCCTCCCCGTCCGGAAGGTGGGGAAATATTTTTACCATCATTCAGAGCAGAAGTGAGGCCCAGTGAGACCCACGTTGGTCAGAGCATCTGAGCAGGGTCAGTGCTGATCATGTGGAGGGTGAGGATGGGGTTTCTAAGTCTTTTCTTAGAGATGCCTTCAGACCAGACTGTTTTCCGACTGGAGCTTGGGGAGCTGCCCTCCGCGTCCTCTCTGTGGCCAAGGGCTTGGGACTCAGCGCCTGGGCAGTCACTCTGGGCTCCAGTGCTTGTGACGGGTTTCCCGTGTGCTCTTTTCTCCTTTCTAACATGAGCTATTGGGTCACTGCAGTACCTCGTTGTCCCCGTAGGACTGATTTGGGGTCTTTCTTTTGAGAGGCACATGGTTGGTCCATGCAACGCTCTGGCCACTTTTTCTTTCAATTCAGCATTCACCTATTGACGCCAGGCCCCGCGGGAGCGCAGAGAGCTGGGTCCTGCTGGCAAGAACTCGCAGCCTGGCTGGGGAGCTGTGTCCTCATCACCTTGGAACAAGAGAGCCAATGACAAGTGCAGGTTCATGGAATTTCAAAGAATGAGGGTTGAGTGCTGGATGAGGCGGGGGGTGGGATGCAGCTGTGGGAGGGGCTGCTGTTCACACACAGCTCAAGAGTGAAGTCTCTCTGACATCTGGCAGCTGGGGGGCTGGGGGTGGAGGCTGGCGGCGGGGGGGAGCACAGAGTCATATCTGGGGAGTAAACTTCTAGAAGAGAGTATTTTTGGGGTGGGGGTGGACTGAGACTGACAAAAGTAGGTGAAGCAGCCGTCATCAAGGTGGCCTGGACCACCCTGTAAAGATCTTGGATTCAATGCCACTGGCTCTGCGGTGCCACTTCGACTTTCCTGAATCTAGAAAGGTCTCCCCATGACTAATGCAGGGACCTCTTGTCCCTGGAGTCTCTGTCCATCTCTGATGCTATTCCCAGTCTGGCTCCGTGGGGACTCCACCTGCTAAGCCTGAGGGCCCCGCCCTGGGGCCTCTTGAGTGTCTTATTTTAGTCCCAGAGGAGCCCAGCTGCCTGGGAGCCCACAGGCTCGGCTCCCCCAGGATTAACAAACTCTCCCTTCATCGCTTCCCCTCGCATCGCAGCGCCTGGGAAAAGGGACACATTTCAACTGGCTCTGACTCGGCAGCTTCCTGCAGCTGCCAGCCGGAACGTGGCAGCCTCAGTCCCATGGCTGCCAGAAGCACAGGGAGGGCAGGCTGGTGGGGGACCTTGGACCCAGCCTGCCTCACCCCTCGCTCACCGTCAGCCACAAGGAGAGACGCATCTGGAGCAGCAGTGGGGCTCAACTTGCACTGTTTCACACCCATCAGAGGAGAATGGATTCCAGGGACATTTGGGCCCTGGTTCAGCTCTAGTCTGTAATCAGGTGGCAGCCAGGAGGCCCCATGTCCAAGACACTTCCTATCTTCTCTAGCAATCGGGGTGAGCTGCTAGGTCCAGAAGGGTGTTTCCCCCCCGTGGGACAGTCAGAGGGGGGCTAGTGGAGGATTTGGGAAGAAGTCACCCGTGGCATTAGCAACCAAAGAAAGATGGTGCCTGTTTCAATGGGACTGGACTCCGGTTCCGTGTCCACCAGAGGGCTGGAGTCTGACCGCCACGGTCCTGGTTCAAGCTCCTTCCCCCAGGCAGTGGGCATCATGGAGCACACTCTATTCATGCCCCCAAACTAGGTCTCTTTAAACCTGAAACCTGGAGATCACAGTTAGTCTGATAAACAGAGGCAGCTCTCAAGGTCCTAGACTCCAAGGATCCTGTCTAGGACAGCTGGTCAGTGACTCAGAGGGCAGAAGATGCACAGCGGGGGGCGGGGGGGGGCATCTGCCCGGCGCTCAGCCCATCCCGAGGCTCTGATGTATCCCTGGGGGATACGTGTGGGGAGCCCCTTTCTCTGGAGTGGGTCTCACAGAGCTCCCCCTGGCGGCTGCATTGCCTGGCCCTGCCCCAGCCAGGGATCCTGGGTGCCCATCTGGCCTGAACAGGTCCAATCAGATGTGCTCTTGGGAGCTTGGATTTTGGATCAGAAGCAGAGGAGACCCAAGGGCTAAGGGACTTTGGGGAGCTCACAGATGGGGTGCTCTTGGTGGTCCCTGATGCCAGCGACAGAAGCACCTGGTTCTCTTCTTCCTCCGTCTTGGCTGTTAAACTCCTTTCACCCCTTGGGACCCTCCGCATCCTTTCAATCTCCTTTGGGATCAATGAAACATGTTGGTTTCTTGCACCCAGGAGAGCCCTAGCCCCAACCAACCGCACCTTCATCAGAGAGTCCAACCCAGTTCTCACGGGCCCAGGTCATACTTCATTCCTCAGGGCAGGTCTACAAGGCTTTGACAAGACACGAGAGTGGGTGAAGGCTCCCAGGAGACCACAGAACCTGGGGTGGGGGAATAACATCGGGGGACAAGCATGCTGAACGTGTGTCCCCATGTTCCTACGTGGAAGCTGTGTGGCCTGCAACGTTCAACCTCCTGAGATCTCAGTCATCTGGGAATAACCTCCCTGGCCTGGTCAGTTCATTGGTTGCCATTTCCTCATCTAGAAAGTAGGGATCCCCACGGATCTTGGACGGTTGCCGTGAGGAGTAAGGAGGTGAGAGCAGGTATGGCTAGCTCGGAGAAGCTTCCCAGCCATGGTGGTTTCTCCTCCATCCCCACAAAATGAAGCCTTCTCACCTGTTGGTGGCCCATGATCCAAGCCCTTGACCCAAATCTCCTCCCACATACATGCTGACATTGCAAGAAATGCCTTCTATGAGGACCCCAGCGGTGGCTCTAGGGCTCCAGAGTCCCCATCCTCACTACCCAGCTCCCTGGCCCTTGGCAGGAGCTGGGACCTCGCTGTCCCTCTCTCGCTATCCTGCCATCTCTCCTTTCAAGAAGCCACAGCGCCAGCCTCGCGCCTCCTCCAGCCCTTGGCTCCAGAGCAGCCGGGATTTTCCAGGCTTCCTGCCGAGCTTCATAATTGAAGGGAGCCGGGAGATTTCCCCAAGAGCTCGTTCTCTCTCCTAACGCAGGGAAATGGGTGTGCACTTATTGTCTCTGTGATTTTTCCACTTGAATCTGCTTGATAACTGCTGCTTGGAGGACAGCGCGGTACCAAGGATCAGGTTTTTTTTTTTTCTTCTTCTTCTTTGTTTTGCTTTTTTTTTTTTTCCTTCGTTTAATGAGCAAACATGAAGCTCCATGGGGCAAAACAGCTCTCTGTAGATTCCAGGCTTTTCTGTTCATTTGGCTCTACGAATCTCTGGAAAGTTATGCTCCAATAACCTGAGAGTTTTAATGGAAGGGTTTGGGTGAGGGAAGGCGAATCGTAGTGTGGAATCATACGCTTCTAGAAGGAACCCTTGGGACCATCTACTTCATCTCGTTCTCTTTACACGTTAAGAACCTGATGCCTGGGGAGATGAAGGGCTGTTTACGTGCTGACAGGCTGATTGGTGACAGAGCCAAGCCAAGAACCCTCGTTTCTTGACCCCAAGTTCAATGCTCTTTGGCGCATTCCCCACTGTCAGCTCCAGTGCAAAGATTCACAATCCGGGAAGAGTTTGCCTCCCAGGGGACAACGTCTGAAGACAGTGTTGATTGTTAGAACTTCGTGGGGAGGCGGGGGGGACTGGTGCTCCTGCACCATAATGCACAGGACAGTCCCCTACAAAAAAGAATGATCCCACCCAGAATGTCAACACTGCTGTGGTTCATGATGCCTGAGTGGCAGGCACAGAGCTGAATCCTCCCTTCCTGGGTCCATGGCAGACATCGCTAATCAATCACAGTACTGTTCTGCCCTGATTACAGTCTAAAGTCATCTCAATGCGGTACTCCATGCAGGGACTGTGAGTCCAGATGATATCTTTTTTTTTTTTTTTTGCTTTTCAGGACTGCACCTGCGGCATATGGAAGTTCCCAGGCTAGGGGTCGAATTGGAGCTGCAGCTGCAAGCCTATGCCTCAGCAACACCAGATCCAAGCCACGTCTTTGACCTACACCACAGCTCACGGCAACACCAGACCCTTAACCCACTGAGCGAGGCCAGGGATCAAACCCACATCCTCATGGATACTAGTTGGGTTCAATACCACTGAGCTACAACTGGAACTCCAAGATGATACCTTTTGACCACCCTGAGGCCAAATACCCCAGAGATGGTAGGTTCTGAAGTCATTCTGTTGGGTTTGAGTCCTGGCTCTGATCACCAACTAGCCATGTGATCTTGGATCCTAACGAATCTCTCCGTGCCTCCTTTTTCCCATCTGTGAAATGGGGATCACAAATGGGCAAAACTTCAGAGGGCTCTTTGGGGGAATTAAACAAGTTAATGCTGTCTTTAAATGTCACTGTGTCTGGGACAACAGGAAAGCTGTTATTATGATAATCAGGCCTGCTCCCAGGGACAAAGAGGCAGCTGGTCCTATCGGAAGGGATCAGGCCAGTTTTGTGCCCTGTCGGGACTGACACGGACTCTTCCTTGTCCTCATATACCCGTGATGTTGTGACTTTCAAAACACGCAAAGCCCCTTGACTCTTCGAAGGCCTGGCAGGAAGATGGTCTGGCCTTCAGTCCCGTGTTGGACACTGACTCTCTGCAAAGCCCTGTGCTAAGCTCTTCCCATTGTCTCATTTAAGCCTCAAAATAACCTATGAAATAGGAGCTCCCAGGAACCCTTTTTATGCACAAGGAAGCTGAGGCTCAGAGAGGCCAAGCAACTTACCCGAGGCAGCAGAGCCCCAGGCCCACAGGCCAGGATTCTCACCTGCTCATCGCCTGTTCCTGTCTGACATGGGAACCAGAGCTGTTCCCACAGTGCTGCCCTGCCTCCCTGTTCTGGAGATCGGGAGACGAGAGAGCGGAAAGATGGGGGCAGAGAGAGCCCGTGTCTTGGAGGGCACCCTCCCACCAGGTCAGCAGCATTCCCAGACAGGCGGGTGGGGAGGGCTGAGGGCCAGGCTGCAGGGAGAGCATATCCCCTCCTGGCATCTCCCGGGGTTGAGAATGGCTCCTCCTGGGAAGCCAGGAACTGGTTCAAACCCAGTTTTCAAAACCCCTGGCATTGCCGCCGGCACCTGCAGTCTGGAGAGCCAGGTTAAGATTCTCCCTCACCTGCTGGAACCCTGGTGCTTCCAGGTCACTTGGGGAGGAGCCACCAAGTCATGGGCTTACAGAGGACTCAGCCCTGGGCTAATCAGCCATAGTTGGTGACCTGTCCCTTTGTCCTCAACCCCCAGAGCACCCGAGGTCTTGCCTGTCCCAGTCCGCTGTCTGGTGACTCTCCAGGAAGGGTTTCACTATTTTTGGCCCTTGTACCTTCCATTCTCTTTGGAACCAGAGCAAGTGTGTTAATTCCATCCCCCTGCCTCGCCCCCAGGACGCTTCCATGCTGGCAGAGCAGCTGTGGAGTCAGGGCCTTCCAGTCCCAAGACCAGTCAAGTCAGCACCCAGGCTCTGAGGGCCAGCCGCATGCCAGGCGCTGGGCTGGGCGCTGAGCTGTGGTGGGCAGCAAGCCAGAAACTCTCTCTCTTTCACTCCCTCTAGCTTTTTTTTTTTTCCTTTTTAGGGCCACACCTGCGGCACATGGGAGGTTCCCCGGCTAGGGTCAAATCAGGGCTGTAGCCTACACCACAGCCACAGCAACGCCAGATCCAAGCCAGACCCTTAACCCACTGAGTGAGGCCAGTGAACGTGCATCCTCATGGATACTAGTTGGGTTCTTAGCCCCCCAAGCCACAGCAGGAACTCCCAGGATCTCTTGGCACCAAGGGTGCTGGGGAGCCTGTAACGGGGTCGGGGAAGCTGTGTTCAAGGAACCAGCACTGGAGCTGAGCCCAGAAGGATAAGCAGGAGCCTGCCTACTGAAGACAGTATGGGTGTTCCAGGCAGAGGGAACAGCATTGCTGAGGCCCAGAGGCAAGAGGTCAGGAGGTCAGGGCACATCTGAGGAGGGGAAAGGAAGCCCAGCTGCAAGTGGAGGGCTGGGGGCGGAGACAGGAGGTGGCGGGCTTTGGAGTCAGAGGAAGCCATGGAAAGGTGTTAAGCCAGCAATCGGATGGGGTTTTCAGAAGGTCTGCCCCTCTCCAGGATCGGGGGCCAGAGCAGAGGCAGGAAGGCAGCCGGAATCCAGGCTCTGGGACAGAAGTCTCACTTGAGGTTACCTGGGCCAAGAGGGAGGGAGGCTCTGCCAAGGTGAACATGTGCCCCTTCCCCATTCATCTGCAGACTAACCATCCATCCCCCTGGAAAGCAGCCTTGGCTTGGGGACTCAAGCGCCCTCTCCCAGTGGCCTTCCCAGGCTGCTCCAGCCAACTTCCTCCTGGCCGTGTCCAGACTCAGGACCTGGGGACTTGACCCCCCGACCTCTGCTCGCCCCCCCAGTGCCCCTCCTGGTCCAAGAGGCCACGCCCACCCCCACCCCCAGGCTCTGTTGCAGGCTCTCGGTTCCAGGGCTCGAGCAAACAGTGGCCCTTCCCCTGGCACCAGGCCCTTTAATTCCCCGGCACAGCTCCCTGGGCCTCCTTTCCTCCAGGAGGTTCAGAGCTGAGGCCTGGGCTTCTGCTTGCATGCAAAAGAAAAAAGGAAACGAAATGTAAAAGCCAGCTCCCCCTCCTCTGGAGCACAGCAGGGCCGGCGAGTGCAGGGTGTTGGTGGGCTGGGACGGCGGCAGTTCCAGGCTGTCTGGGAGCCTGACGAGGATGGAGAAACCCCTGGGAACAGAGCGGAACAGTTGTCATTGTGAGTCAAGCAGACCATTTACGGGGAGGATAAAAGTTAATGGGAAGCCTTACTGCAGCTCCTCACCATTAAGCAAGAGAAAGGCTGGTGAGAGACACAAAGAAAAGGAGAAGAGGCTTCGAAAGCAGCCGGATTCTGCTCACAGAGAGAAAGCCCGGGGTTAGGCTGCCGAGGACCCACGTTCATCAGCTGATTAGGAACCAAGAGCGTCTGGACATCACTAAATTTTACCTCATCTCGGGAGGACTTCTTAATCTCTGCCCCATCATTCTGTCCCAGGCCCACTGAGACTAGGGGTGGGGAGCCAGTCCTCTCCCCAAATCTTGCACGTGAAAGCCCGCTCTCCGGAAGATGCCGGTGGGGCAGCCTGAACCCAGAGCCTCCTCTGTGCTAGCAGTCTGCAGTTGCTCTGGTTTCTCGCCAGTCTTCAGAGAAGCACAAGGAACACAGGACTAAGGTCTGCAGAGGGGAGCCCTCTGGGTCAAGCGGCTGCACCCTTGCTAATCACCCCAGGGTCTACAGGAACTTCGACCACCAGCAGCTAACACGGATCCCTTAACACTTAGCAAGTGTTTCTATTTTCACTCATTTAGTCCTCACTACAGCCCTCCCCTGTGGGGGCTGCTATTATCATCGACTCCATTTCACAGATGGAAAAACTGAGGCCCCGAGCAGTTAAGTGACTTGCCCAGGTCTGCCCAGAGCTGGCATTAGAACACAGACACTGCCCCACAGAGCCTGAGTGCTGAAATCGGTCAGCCCTACCGCCATCACACGCTCTATACAATACAAATGTCCAGACACCTGCTGGCCCGGTAGGGGCTGAGGAAGGCCCAGCTCACATGGCGGAATGTTCTGCCAGATCCCCTGACCATCTCAGGAGTGCCCGCCTCTTACCAGCCTCTGCTTCAGGCCAGGCACTCAAGCGGACAGAGCTGATGGGTGGGTCTCAGAAAGGCTGGGGTGGGGTGGGGGCTCAGCGAGGAGAAGGATGCAAATGAAAGAGACCTGGAGACTTGGAACGGGAGGCAGGGAGGAGACTGGATGGGTCCCCAGGTCTGGCCCTGGGGGAGCTCAACCCCTCGCTGCTGCTAGAAAGGAGCTGCCAGTCGGGGGTGGGGGTGGGGGAAGCTCAGGGCAGCAGACTACAAACCTGGAGGACCAGAAGCCACCAGGCTTAGGACTGCATGTGGCAAATATGCCCCCTGAGACCTGACAGTGGGAACTCCACAGCTTGGGGGTCTCTGATTGGATGTGCCCCCCGTGACCCTCTATCCAGAACAGCCCGGAAGCGTTCTGGACCCTGACAAGTCAAGGACCTTTGCAGTTCCTCCCGGATGTGGTTACCTCCCCGGCTTCCACGGCCCTTCTCGTGCCCTCTCCTAGCTTCTCCCAGACTGCCCTTCTCAGGCTCTTTCACGGGCTCCCCCTCCTTGGGGGTGCTGGAGCCCTTTCGTGGGCTCCCCCTCCTCGGGGGTGCTGGAGTTTCTCCGCTGCCCTCACTTCCCATCCTCACACCCCCTGCTGACCTGTCTCCGTCCTCTTCTCTTCACCCTGCCTGTACTTCTGGAATTCCACCTCCTCGGGATGCTCAGACCCTCCCCGTCTCCATCCCTGATCCCGGTGGGCTTGCGTGACCTTTCTCTCAACTGGTATCCTTGCACCGCTTCCCTTGAAATCATCGGCCGGTGTGACTTGGTGACATGAGGCTACGACCACAGCACGGTCAATGACCTTCTACCTCCCCCAGGCTCAAGGCGGGGTACTGGCTCCTGCAGACCCTGAGTCTCAGGGCGGGCCCCTCCTCCTCTTCCTCCTCCTCCTCCTCCACCGACCTGAGCTCTGCAGGGTTCCTCGTTCAGTCATGATCCCACGTTCTGCTTCTGACTCTTCCCCTGGCCTGGAGTTTTCCTCCCGCTTCCACCTTCTGAAGCCCCAGAGGCATCAGGGCCAGCGCCGCCGCTTCCAAGAAGCTCCCCCTGGACCTGCTTCCCTCTTCCCTTTTGAGTGCCCATAATGCTCTGGGCATCCCCTGTCATTGCAGCTTCCTGCATTCCATTTACACAGCGTCCCCGAGCCAGAGGCCAGGTCTGAGACCATCTACCTGTGCATTTCTTGTCCGCCTGATTCATGTGGGTGGAACGGTGCAGTTTGCAAAGGGGGCATCTATGGGGCTGGGGAAGTCGGGGACATAGCTCTCTCCTGGTGCTGTGGTTCCAGGTCCACACAGGAGAGGCAGAAAGAGCATCCATTCTGCGCTGCCATCTGTCTTCCCCACCAGCGGGTGGAGCACCCCAGGGTGCCCCCAAGACGCCCTGTAACACGGCCGACAGGCATGGGCAGGGTGTGGGAGGCCTCTCTTCACATGATGCCAGTGAAAGGCGCTGCTTGTCACCGACCCTCCTAGGTCAGCCCGTCACTCCAGGAAACACCAGCCAACGGTAATGTGATAACTACGGCTGTTCCAGAGGAGAATGCCCAGGAGATCCGCCCTCTGAGAACCGCGGTTAGGATCCAGTGTGACTGGCTGTCAGATAAGCTCCATTTTAACACGCTTCGAAACCAAAGGTTGATGTGATGGAAAGAGGGAAAAAACCCCACATCTGTCTGGATCCCATTTTCAACACAACACACACTGTCCTCAATTCCTAGAGTCTTGATGTTTCAGAAGAAATGCTGGCCCCCACGGAGAGGAGTGGACTCCCGAATCCCAGCCACACAAGGCCTGGGAGGGGCTGAGCCTCCCATCCTGCCCTCCCCACGCCTCCCTTTCTTCCTCCAGCACCGCGAGAAGCCACCCCACACGCTGGTAGAGCCGGCACTGCCCAGGAGCCCATCTCCCTCCCAGCTGAAATCCAGATCCAGACACGAGAACAGCACAACCTTCAGGCCCCGGCACAATCTCTCCCTGTCTGCAGACAGAAGCCCGAGATGCCCGCTTCCAGCGCTTTGAGTAACAGCCGGAAAATGAAGCCTGTCCAGGGGCCTTGACCCAGGGCAGCAGTGCAAGCTGTGGCCGGGAGCCAGCGCCATGGCCATGGAGGCCTGAATATTTTACATCTAATGCCTCTGAGTTATGGGCTTTATACCTTTAGATACCGGAATAAACCTGATGTGGAATTGGCCCCAGGGGAAATTTGTTAAAGAGAAATAAAGATGTTTGATGACGTCTATGGCACTTTGCAAAGCGGCTCTCTCTGCTGGCGTTCACAGGGCCATGCATTTCCAGATAATCCAGTGGCAAGACTATTCTAGCCCCTCCTCATATCAGTGCCCCCCCCCACGCCTCCCCACCCCCTCATCCTGGAAGTATCACCCCTTCCTCACCCTCTGCCCCGCATCAGCCTCTGGGAAGGAAGGAAGGAAGGGGAAGCTGAGAGCTGACCACGCCGGCCCTGCTGTTGCTAAATGTATTGCGTGTCCCTATTTTACAGAGGAGGAAACTGAGGCTGCAGGAAGCGCTAGAAGAGCAAGTGGAGAGACAGAGCCAGGATTTCTTTCCTTCTTTCTTCCTTTTTTTTTTTTTTTTTAATTTTTGGCCTCTCTCTCTCTGCATGTGTAAGTTCCCAGGCCAGGGAGGGAACCCATACCACAGCCGCAACAACATCGAATCCTTAACCTAACCTGCTGAGCCACTGGAGAACTCCAGGATTTCACCTCAAATATCTGGTTCCAAAGTGCATGCTTTTCACTTGCATGACACCCAGCTTGGTGGTCACCAGGACTGGGCCACGTGGGCAGAGAATTTGGCAGTCAGCTGAGTCTGTTATGGGCTGTTCATGCTTAGCAAGTTGTTTGACCCCTCTGGGCCTTGTTTTCCTGCTCCAAACAGCCAGATCATCCCAAGTACCCGCCTCCGAGGGTGCAGACTGGGTAAACACGAGAGGACCTCGGCACTGTGCCTGCTGTGACTTCTCCCCATGGATCTTCCCTTAGAGGAAAAGCACGTTATAAGGTGGGCCCTGATCTTAAAACACGTGTGCCCTCGAATGACAGGCTGTGCCAAGCTGCATGTGTGTGGATGGCGATGTGGGTGAGCAGGTGCCTGGGGAGGGGGAGGATGGACGGACAGGTGCGCCCTGTCCAAGGGCCCAGCCCCAGCGTGAGTGAGAAGCTGCCTCCTGCCACCAAACGCACGCCCTTTGCTCCGAGCGGCCAAGCGCTTTGGGGTGTGACCTGCAGGCGGGAGCAGCACAGAGCAGATGACAAGCCCCTGGAAGCCAGCGGGCTGGCCCGCCCAGCCTCTCAGCGCTCCCAGCTCCAACCGAGCCCTAATTCACAGGGCTGCTGCCAGCGCTCATTAATAAATGATGGAAAAGGTCTCGGCAAATGTCGAGCCCCGAAACGGCGCTGTGCGGCCCCCACGAACCGAGCTGGGCTGGGAGGCCGGCCCCAGATCCCTCACAACCAGCCCAAGCCCGGGCTGGGGAACCAGGCCGGCTGCTGACACGTGGGGCTGCTGGATGCAGGGGTGGGCGCCCCTCTGGGGTTTCCTCGAGGAAGTCAGAGGCAGCCAGGTGTGGTGGGCTCTGTGTTTGCTGATGGGGATCAGGACTGCGGTTGTCGGAATCAGAAAGGTCAGTCTTGGAGTTCCTGCTGTGGCGTTCTTGGGAGAGCTGGGATGCAGGTTCAATCCCCGGCCCGGCATAGGGGTTAACTGAAGATCTGGTGTTGCCACAGCTACGGCCTAGGCGGCAATAGCGGCTCAGATCTGATCCCTGGCCCAGGAGCTCCATATGCTGCAGGGTGGCCAAAAGAGGAAAAAAGGTCAGCCTGATCAGTGTGTTTTTCCAGCTGTCTGAGGAGCCAGAGAATAGAGAAAAGAGCGGAGAGACTCACAGTCCTTACCTGGAGACCCGACCTGGGCTGGGGGAGCGAGGTGACAGAACCAGCAGACTGGCTTCAGCCAGGGGGCACCCCCATCTCATCCCTAGAGACCGGCCCTGTCAGTGCCGGGAGCCCACTGACTCTGTCCCCATAAAGCTTGATTTAGGGAGACCTGCTGGGGACCCCAGGCTACCCCAGAGGTATGCGTGTACTTTCCGGGCCCCTGAACCTTCTTTCATAAAGGGTCTCCTGGTGCCCCAAGAGACAGGACCCCATCTTCCAGAGGAGTCCTGGTTGGGCATCCGGAAGTTTGTGCACTTAGACCCACTGTCTTCAAGAAGAAGAAGCCCCCATTCCAAATGCAGTTAGAATCTGTGCCTTGGAAGGGACCAGAAGCTTTGACCTCTCAAGCATCATGATAAGCCCACTTTGCACTGATCCTGTTCCAGGAAAGCAGTGAAAACACCCAGCCTCCTCCAAGCTCTCACCTTTTCAGGAAGCCCCCACCAGACTAGTGGTCTCCACATCAAGCTTGGGGGGGGCAAGGAGGGGGGAGAGGGGCTTACGATGCCGCAGAGGGGCGCACACAGGCAGTTCCTATCTGACCCCCTCCCAATCCAGCCACGGCAGGGTTGCTTCTTGCTGGCTTCTGAACACAGACCCCTCTGTCTGAGAAAGATGGGCACGGTGGTGGGCAGGGCTGGGTCTCTTTGGTGCAGCCGGGAGGACTTTCTTCTTTAATACAGACCCTGCGCCTGGGAGGGTCAGTGCTAGGTGGATTACATAAATGAATGAATGAATGAATGAATGAATGAGGTTAAGGCTTCATGGGGAAGGCCATCTATAGATGAGTCTTTTTTTGGGGGGGGGCACCCACAGCACGTGGAAGTTCCTAGGCCAGGAATTGAACCCCAAGCCTCTGCAGCGACAATGCAGGATCCTTAACCCACAGTGGCACAGACCTCCTAGGTGCGTCTTGAAAGATGGACCGAGTTGGTGCAGGCAGTTCCCCTGGGGTGAGGCTGGACATGCAGAGCGGACAGCGGTCTCTCAACATGCACCTCTCCTTTGATACAGAAAAGCTCAGCCTGCGGATTGTACACCTCTGGCTTCCATCTCCTTCAACACTGGGCCGGATCATGCCCTAAACGGTCAAAGTTTCGGGCCCTCAAAGGGCAAGACGCCTTGTGGGGTGTTCACTCGCCCAAGAATCAGCAACGCGTGGCGGGGAGCGGTCTGACCCTTTCCAGGGCTAATGTCTGGGGGCTGCCTGGGCAGGTCCACGCCTTGTCCTGGTGGGAAAAACCCCTGGTCTGTACGAGATTCTCCCGGGGGTCGCAACCGAGACGGTGGTGAAGGTGCCCAGTGGACTAGTGATCAACGGGAAGAAAGGCACTGGCCATCGGCTGCATACACACCTGCTTATTGGTTGGCTCAGCATCTGGAGGAGAGGGTGCCCTTCCCTCGCTGGGATCTGGCCTCGGGGGAAAGGGGAACCAGGCTTCACTCTGGACAAGGAGGAAGGCCTTTCCAGAATGGCCCTTTGGTCTGGGGAGCTCATTTCAGCTTCACTTTTCTCCAAGTAAAGCTGCAGGGACTCTGACTCTTTGCGAGCAGAGGAGGGGGCAGCAGAAACCGGGAGACAGGTGGGCCCCGCCCGAGATCAGGGTGGAGCCCGGCCTTCTGGCTCCAGGCCCAGGCGCCTTCCACGTGCTTGGCTGTTCCTGTGTTTTCCTTTGTGAAGGGGATACACTTGCCAAGAGAAGGGAGGGAGCTGCGGTTTACTGAGCTCCTAGCAACTACCGGTGCTTGGCGGTTCCACTGATCTAATCCTCAGGACACCCCCCTTGAGTCTAGTATGAGGGTCCCGCTGTTAGAAATAAGGAAATTCATATTTCAAGGGTGTGGGAGAAAATTTGCCAAGGTCACACCCCAAGTCAGGGATGGAGCCAGGACTCAAGTTCATCACGGTCTCCCAGTCAAGTTCATCTGAACTCGGTAGGCAGAATCCACACTGGGTTCCCAGGTCCCCACCCCTTGGTGTGCTCCCCGTGAGTGTGGGCGACACCTGTGAATAGGATGACATGTTATGTAAGGCTCCACTGTGGCAGGCTGGAGGGGGAGAAGAAGGCAGAGACGCACTCCTGCTGGCCCAGAAGAAAGCATTTTGTCATACGGTGGGAGCCACCAGTAGGCCATGTCGCAGGGAGCTATGGGTGCCCCCGGGAGCCACGAGGCCCCTGGCGGATGGTGAGCCAGAGAACGAGGCCTTGGTCAGGCAGCAGGAAATGAGTTCTGCCCACAACCAGCGACTTGAGAGAGAAAGGAAGGCAGCCCGCGGCCACCCTGCTTACAACCCTGGGAGACCCGAGCAGAATATCCAGCTAAACCAACCCATGGGAACCGTGAGCTACTCGATCTGTTAGTTTAAGCCCCTAAGCTTGCAGTAATTTGTTAAGAGGCATAGAAAACCAATGTATTTCTTATCCAACCAGGTCCATTTTGCCCTCAGTAGCCCAGTCCAGCCTTTGACAATAGCCATGGAGTCAGAAAGAAAGAAAAATGTTCGGAATTCGTTGGTGGCCGAAAGGGTTAAGGATCCAGCATTGTCACTATAGCGGCTTGGGTCGCTGCTGTGGCATAGGTTCGATCCTTGACCCGGGAACTTCCCCATGCCGCAGGCGTGGCCAAAAATAAATAAATATCCTCGCCTTGGGAAAATTATTTCCTCTCTCTCTGAGACTCAGTTTCCTCAAGTTTAATTGGGTTATTACCTACGTCCCGGGGTGGTGGGAGGCTTCCATGAGGGTTCGACTCCGCCTACACAGTGAGCTCTCCACACACAGCTGCTAACAAAACCACATTTCTTTTATTCGAGGTCACCCATGAGGTCACCTGGGCGGTATTGCAGGGGGCTGGCGAATTTGGTAGTTGTTTACGGGGTTGAAGGACCTTCCCTATATTCTCTGTATGTGCTTCCCAGAGCTGCCGGAATAAAGCACCCCAAACCGGGATGGCTTAAAGCAATAGAAATGTATTCTCTTGCCCTTCTGGAGGCAAGAAGTCCAAAATCAACAGCAGGGCCCCGCCCTCTGTGGAAGATCCAGGGAAGATGCAGGTTCACCCCTTTCTTTAGCTCTTGGTGTTTGCTGGCAATTTTTGGTGCTCCTTGGCTTGGAAATGGCATCCTTCCAATCTCTGCCTCTGTCTTCCTGTGCCCTCTTCTTTCTTTAAAAATCCAGGCTATTGGCTCTGACTGTGACCTCGTCTCAACTTGATTACATGTGAAAGAACCCTATTTCCAAACAAAGTCTCATTTTATAGGTCCTCCGGTTAGGACTTGGCTCTGACTCTGGGGGGACCACATCATATCCCTACGCTAAAGATGTTGGGAGGGAAAAGCCCTCAGCGTCATCCTTTCCTCTTCTCATCGCCAGCCTTTTCAGTGCCCTTCACAGAACAGAACCAGAAAGGAGAAGATTCCACCCAGGACTTTCTAGAACATTCTGTCCTGAGAGAGGTGAAGAGCCCCCCTGAGGTCCTGTATCTCTGGAGACCCTCTGAAGAGCAGAGGAGACTGTGAGCTGTTTGCTGCTATCCGGGTGGTAAGAGATGCCAGGGACAAATGAATCACAGAGGCGATGGGAAGCGAGGGGGCAGGTGCTGGGTGGCAGGGCCGGCGGGAGGCCCGGCTGACTTGCAAAGTCAATAGGCAGATACCGCAAAACCTCTAATGATGGAGCCGGATTTCTAAGGGACATGGAAAAGCTGCTTCCTCACTTCAAAGAAAAGCTGGAGCTGCAGATCCCGGCAAACTTGTCTTTCCCCAGCTCCCCTGTCCTCTCTCTCGAGGGCAGTTTACAGGAGGATGATGCATCCATCCAGGGGCTCCGGTGACCAGCCTGGCAGAGTCACAGGGCACCGTGAGGACAGAGCTCTGAGCCTTGAGGCTCATGCTCCAGCCTGGCCCTTCTACCGTGGTGACAGTACAGGATGGGCTGCAGGCAGGTGCCGTCCAGATGCCATCACATGGGGACTCATGGGGTCAGGCTGTATCCTGTGGGGCTGGTGGCTCTGTGGCCCTACTGTGTGCAGTTGCACATATTCTGTGCACACAAAGGGGAGGCACGTGCATACACACAGGGCAACTCTGCTTCCTCCTTTGCTGCAGAGCTGTGATGTGCACACACGGGGGATGGGGGTGGGGTGGGGCATGTCTAATCTCAGCAAGTCTTTATCCCAGGAAATGACACTTTCCAGCCTCCCTTGCCCTTTGACTTCTGGGGATGGCTGGCCAACAGGAGGCTCTGGAACGTGAGAGGGCGGGAGAAACGTGTTTGTGGCAGCTGCTGCATCTCTTCTGGAGGCCAGTTCCTTCTGGAAAGTCTCTCCCACTGTGGCCCCAGGTTTCTCGACAATCCAAACACCTGCTAATGACCTGGCTTCTGGACTCTGCTTCTTCCCCGACGTAGGGGTGGCGGGGGGCTCCCTTGTTTGGCTACTTAGCTCTTCTATCACCTGTCCCATCAACTCCCTCTACGAAATTTCCTCTGCTGAAAGACACAGAGTGGCGTCTGTTTTCCTGGTTGGCCCCTGATTGACTGAGTAATGACAAAGGCCAATCTAAGACCACTTAGAATGTGCTACTGACTCTGACAGACAGTATCTCCTTGAGTTCTCACGTGGGTAAAGGATGGGGCTGATATCTTGAGTCCATTTGGTAGGCAAAGAAAATGAAGCTTGGAGAAGTTAAATAACTTGTCCAAAAAGAAACCTCCACTTGAATCCAGTTCTAATGGACAGAACACAAGCTTCGGGGCAAATCTCTGCTTAGCCACTTAGCAGCTGTCTGCCCGCAGGCACGTTACCTGATCTTTCTAAGCCCCTGTTTCTAGTTCTAGAACGTGTCCATCACCCAAAATGGAAACCCCGAACCCATTAAGCAGTTACTCCCCGGCCCTGCTCGCCTCTCCTCCCAGCCTCTGGCAACCACTAACCTGCTTTCTGTTTCTATGAATATGTCAGATATTTTGTATAAAACGAAGGACATGAGTATGTGGCTGTGAAGTGTTGGGCTGTATTCCTTTCCTTCCAGATGCATATGCTAAAGTCCTAATTCCCAGGACCTTGGAACGTGACCTTGTTTGGACATAAGGTCATTGCAGAAAGAGTTCAGAAGGCCATTAGGATGGGCCCTCATCCTATACAACCGATGTCTGTGTAAAAAGGGACATTTTAGGAGTTCCCATTGTGGCTCAGCGGAAACGAATGTGCTACTATCCATGAGGACACAGATTCGATCCCTGGCCTTACTCTGTGGGTTAAAGATCTGGCGTTGCCATGGCTGTGATGTAGGTCACAGATGTGGCTTGGATCCTGCATTGCCATGGCTGTGGTGTAGGCCTGCAGCTGCAGGTCCGATCTGACCCCTAGCCTGGGAACTTTCAGTGTAGCCCTAAAAAAAGGAGGGGGGGATTTATACACAGACACACGCATGAGGGCAATGAACGCCCTGCGATGAAAATAAAGGCAGAGACAAAAAGCCGAGGAACACCAAAGATCGCCAGCAGCCGCCGGAAGCTCGAGGAGAGACACAGAGAGGTTCTCCCTCCCAGCCCTGAGAAGGACCCCACACTGCTGACACCTTGATCTTGGACTTCTGGCCTCCAGACCTGTGGAGACCACACATTTCTGCTGTTCAAGCCACGAGTTGGTGGTACTTGGTGCCTGAGCCTGAGCTCTGGCGTCTGGCTTCTTTCACATAAGACAATGTTTACAAGCCTCAGCCTTGTTGCAGCGTTTCTCGTCACTATGTTCTGGGTCCCCTAGGGCTTAGTTCTAGAGTGTTGAGAGCCAGGGTCTCGAGACAGTAAGCAGACACCGCTCCCAGTGAGCACAGCAGGATGGAGACGTGACTAGCGTGGGGAGGCGAGCTGGAAGCACGGCTGAGGCGGCCTCCCTGACAGTCTCCCTTTCCTAAGGGTCACACCTGGGAGGCCCGGCGGAGTAGACCTGCCCCCCTCCTGCTGAGAAAGATCTCCCAGCCTGCGTGGCCCCTCTCGCTGCCCCAGAGACAGCGTTCCAGCGTTCACCCTGCATCCAGGGCGGGGTGGGGGCCTCCCCAGGGTAGCCTCGCAGTGTGATGCTCAGAAGCTTGGCATTTGGAGCCAGACTGCCTGGGTTCAAATCCCAGGGCCAGCCCTGCCATGTGTATGCTCTGCCACGTGGGAGAGTTACTGTCAGTCGCTGTGCCTCACTTTCCCCATCTGTGAAATGGGAACAGTTAAAGAGTGAAGAAATGACACGAGGACCTTGCATGGTCTTGTCTAGACCAGCTGCTGTTTAGCCTCCCCAGTGTTTCCCCCAACATGCCTGCGCTTCCCCCCTGGGGCTGGACTCTTCAGCCCCACTTCTTCCTCCCAGGTGTCCCATCTTGCTTGGTGACACGAGGTCCACCCAGTCCACCGGTGATGGGTTCTCCTTCCTCCCTGCATCCATCCATCTCTACGATGGAGCTGAAGTCCATCCTCTCTCCTCCAGCCCACTGTGTGCATGCAGGGCGCATTCCCCCCCTTCACCACAGGGCATTCTGGACTCTTCCAGCATTTTCCTCACAGGTCTCCCTGCCTCTTGCCAGGCTCCCTCCACTCCATCCTCCGCATCAGAGGTCGCAGATGCCGCTTGGATCCACCCAAGTCATAATCTAGATGCTCCCCTGCGGAAACCCTCCCGATAGCAACTCTTGGCAGGAGGTTCTGAATGCAGGCTCCTGACACGTGCGCGCGACTCCAGCTTCCACCCCCATCTTCCTCCCCAGCGCTGGCTCCTGGGCCTCCTCTCACAAGGGCTCTTTGTGTCCGCAGACCCAAATTTCTTCGGCATTCCCGAGCCCACTGCGTCCGGTGCCCCCGCAGCAGCCCACCCAGGACCCGGGCGTGGCGGGCACGCGCTGATCGCGGTCCGCCCGAGCGCGCGCCCGCGTCACACTTGGCCCATGTTGGTGCTCTGCCCAGAAGCCTCTTTTCCTTCCCATGTTCTTAACGGATTCATGCTCATGTTTCAAAACGGGTTCGGATGACTTATCCTCTAGCGAGACGCCTGTGATCACACCCCGCGGCTCGGAGGGCCTCCCTCTGCCCACGCCCAGCGACGGCGGCGCCTCGGATCTGCATATGCGGTCGCATTTCCTCAGGGAAGTGTGCATGTGGCTGGCCTCTGTCTCTCCTCTTCCTACTGGACACCGATTTCTTTGAGGAACAGGGCAGGATGCTATTTTTTGCCCAGGTGCTCAATAAAATACCTGCTGCATGCATAAAGGAGGACTAGATGAGTGAACGAAGGTGGGAATGGAGACGGGTGATGCTGCATGTTCAGCTCCCCACGGACTCCTGCGTGTTCCGCAAGAGGCAGAGCAAATGCCGCTGCCTCCGAGAAGCCTTCCCTGACTTCTCTCTGGAATCGGGAGCATCATGACAAATTTCTCTTAACCCAGGATCTCAGAAGAGCCCCACCCACTTAGGAGCCATCCGTGGGCAGGTCCTACCCATTCAACACGGAGCCAGAGGGATCCTTTTGGAATCCTGAGTGCACATGAAGAGAGCACATGAAGACTCTGCTCCAGGCCTTCCATGGCTCTTCCCTCAGTGTAAAAGGCCAAGTCCTTATCAGTGGCCACCGTCCCTTCTCTGATGCACATCTCCTGCTCCCTGCTCCCGCCACTCAGGCCTCCGACAGGCACTCGAAGGGCCATGACACCTGCTGTCCCTCTGCCTCATATGACTGTCCCAGAGACCTCCACAAAGCTCACCTCTTCGCCTCCTCCAGGTCTCTCCCTCTCAGGCCCTCCCTGGCCACCCCTCTACCAATGCAACCTTCACCCTGATGTCCTGGTGTGTCTCCCCTGTGGCAGTATAATCATTGCAGGAATTGTTGTCTGCCTTATTTATTTGCTTCTGTGAAAGAAGCTTTCCCCACCACCTAAAAGGCTGTTAGGTAAGTAGCAGGCACTCAGTAAATGTTTGTTGACTGAATAAAGGAATGTATCTTTGGGGTACATTCTCATGACTCAGTGTGGGGTCCGTTTTTTTTCTTTTCTTTTCTTTTTTTTTTTTTTTTAGGGCTGTGCCCATGGCATATGGAAGTTCCCAGGCTAGGAGTTGAATTGGAGCTGAGGCTACCAGCCTATACCACAGCCACAGCAACACAGGGTTCAAGCTGCTTCTGCAACCTACAGCACCAGATCTTTTAACACCAGATCCTTTAATCCACTGATTGAGGCCAGGGATCGAACCTGTGTCCTCATGGATATTAGTCGGGTTTGTTACCGCTGAGCCATGACAGGAACCCCGTGGGGTATGGTTTTTAAATATCAATGAAGATTTGCTGGATTTGGAACTCCAGCAAATATACTGGTGGAGTGTTGAGGGCCGATGGGACAGGATGGGGGCTGGTGACATGAGTCCTCCAGGGCAGGGTGCCAAAGAGTCTCTCCAAATCACAGTTGCCAGGCCGAGAGAGAACTGTCTCCCAAGGGGGTTGGAGGGGGTTGAGGCTGTGGATCACAAGGCGCATATACATGGGAGGAGCAGCTCTGAGTCACGGACTTCTCCGAAACAGGAAGGCCTTTTTCCTTGAGCAGGTCAAGCAGCGTTCTCAAGAGGTCAGGTGCAACAATAATTGCTGAATGAATGAATGAATGCGTGCATCGTCAGAACTCAGCACAGGAGCAGGCACGCATCCCCAGTGAGTATTTGCTGGGTTGACAAGACTTGAAGGAAACACAGGCCAGGAGATGGGGCGCGACAGGGGGCAAGTGAGGGCTGGTGGCAGGCCACCTGAGAGGTCTTTGTCACCCTAGACCTGTATTTGCCTGTTTTTAATTGTTACTGAGGAAAATGCACAGAGAGTAATCCTAAGAGTGCAGCTTGATGGGTCTGTGTCCACCCAGATCAAGGTATAGACCGTGTTTGCACCCCAGGGGCTCCCTCTCTCCCCCTCCCAGGCAGTTCTCCACAAAGGGAGCCACGCTGCTGACTTCCATCATCCTAGATTAGCTTTGCCTGCACTTGAACTTGATATGAATGGAAGCCTACAGTAAGATCAGACGCTGTTTTTCTATCTGCCTTTTGTGAGCCAGGCGTCACCACGTGAACGCCAACGATCGGGATCTGGGTGTGAAAGCGTGTTGGCAGGTGGCATCTCCTGCAAAATGTGGGTTCTGGGGGTTTGAAGTGCATGGTTACTGCCTCCTTCAGGGAGCTGTCTTGAGCAGAATGATTTTTACCTTCTTTGCTGAGAGCGCCCCATCTTAAGAGCCACCCTCGGTCTGACAGCAGAATCTTTCCAGGCTGCATGAGTCAGCCCCAGAGCCTGCATTGTGTGCTGTTCTGATCACGACGCTGTGCCCACCTCCTCCAAGAAGGTTGCCGGGCCGACCTGGTCCACAGCCAGCAACCATTGGGCTGCACCTGAGGGGACGGGTCTTGCTTTGTCTTCATACCCAACCCTCCACCCCCCCACCAGCATCAGCAGCCTGCACCACGGCCCCAGGTTCCCAGAGTCACTGCTGGAAGTCTAGAGTCTTTACAAGACCCTGAGCCACCCCACAGCCTCTCCTCAGGGAGTCCGAGGCCGCTTTTCTTTCTGGACACGCAGCAGACACAGGAGTTTTTAGCGGGGGCTGGGTTTTGGAGTCAGAGATCAGAGTGCAAAGGCTGGCCATGTCAACCTGCCTCAGTCCCCCCAGCGCCCACAAGGGAACCGTCACCCGCACTCTCTTGTAAGGACGAAACCTACTGTGCAAAATGCCGGCACAGAAGAGATTTTCAGATGTCACAGCTACTGTTGTTACAGCTCAGCCAGAAGGAGGATGACATCTGAAGCTAGACTGTGTGGGTCTGAATCCTGATTTCAACACGTATTGGCTCGGGGGCCTGGGGCAAGGTGCTGTACCTCAGTTTCCCGGTGCATGCAACGGAAGTAGTGATAGTACCTACCTCGTGGAGTCGCTGATGATTAACTAAATCTGTCTATCTGTCTATCTATCTACCTATGCATCGATCTATCTATCAGGATAGCTCCTGGCACCTAGTAAAGGCCACCTAGTAAAGTGACAGTTCTCTCTCTCTCTTTCGACACTTGATTAACTAATACTTTGATAAATAAATGGTAGTAAATCATGGCCGTTACAAGGATAGGATGAGATTACATATGGAAATTCTTGAGCTAATGCATATCATGCTCAGTACACAGTGAGTACACACTAGATACCTGGTCATCTTTTAAAAGTATTCGTGCTTTGGGTCCTACACGGGGAAACAAGCAGGAGGGTATGGGATGGATAAGCAGGTAACGGTGGGGAAAACAAGCCCACCGTCAGCGCTGTGCAGGGCTGGCCTGGCCACCTTCCTGCTCCTGGGCACATCAACGACCCACCTCTAAGGAGGGGATGGTCTCCTGGGACCCAGCACCAGCAGACACGCCCCAAAGGCTTGTTGATCGAAAGCCAGAGACAAGCTAGAGAAAGCACCCAGGTTTACAAACAAATGAAGAAAACCAGGTAAATTTCCTTCCCAATCCTCCAGAGACGGGGAGACGGAGGGCGGGCATAAACACCACCTCCGAGAAGATGAAGGGCTTTTAAGGCTGAAGATGAGTGCTTTGTTTTCAGCTCCGGGAAAGATGGAACAGGGAGGAACAGACATCACCATTAGAGGCGCAGAGATTTTGATGAGACTCGAGAAGCACCTTTCCAGTTCAAGTATCGGACATCTCAGCCGCAGACTGCTGGACACAGACTTCGCTGTCTGCCTCTCTACCCCCTCACTGGCACGTTGATCTGAACTACCACTGCCACGATTGGCTAAAAACAGCATTAATGAGCACCAAGGACCACCGACCCCTGGAAGATGATACCCCAGCATCGACTGGCATTCGAAGGGTCAAATGACTCACTGACACAGAGCGGTTACGGCAGCGGTACAAGCCGCAGTGGATGTTGTCTTTCCTCCAGGAGTCACCAGGCAAAGATCTTTGCCAAAGAATTTACACACATGGCATTGGCAATGGAAACATGTCGAGAGCGAAGAACCCTTTAATTTAAAGCACTTGAAGATTTTTTGGTGCAATGGAGCATGCTTAAACTTGCCACAGGGTGATTTTTTCAGGGAGAAAAAAAAAAGCAAGCATCTTCTGTTCAAACTTCATTGGCTTCATATTTTAAGAAACCTTAGCCAGTCTGGTTCCAGCAGAAAAATTCCCCCAAAGGAAGATTTCATGGCAGAGCTTTTATATTAAGTACTTAGTTTTACATATGCAATAAAAATTTGTAAGAGCATATATCTGGGATTTATTTGCTTTTCACTTACTGTTGCGGTCACTTTGGGCACTTGTATTGTATGAGATGGATTTCTAGGAATGGAAGCCCAGTGTGTAAACTGTGCTTGCAAGAAATAAAGATTCGATGGCGGATGGCTCGAAAAGGCTTTGATCCAGGAATCAATTTGGTTATAAGTCAGGGGTGGCCTGCAATAAAACATTGACAAAGGTGACTGGGCATGATGCCTGGGGCATGTTCCTGGAGGCGTTTTAAAATAAAGTGAGCAGACGCCATCAATGCTGAGTGAACACAGAGACCCATTCATCAGTCTGACGACTGGAGACTGGCCCTGGTGTTTTTTTTAAATGAAGTATCAGGTTCATACATCCCTCACCCCCAATGAAGTAGAACATTTGAAAAAGACAGAAAGAGATAAAATAAACCACTCAGCGTTCCCATGATCATCATTTTTAAAAAAAAATTTATTTTGGTGAATTTTTTCCCCAATATGTTTTTCAGCCCTCAGAGAACAGCCAGAGCCATATTCACATCTATTTTGTACCAGCTGACCTTTAGAGGTTTCACATCTGTGGGTTTTTGACTCACTCGATTGCTATTTAATAGAATTCTCCTCATGTTTAATAACCCTCCTAATAATCATGGAGTTAAAAGAATACATTTTTATCTAGTCAATGTCTCAAGAACGTTCAAAAGACTGCCTCGAACAGGACGGAGGGGAGGGCTTGTGTGATGATTTCAATATGGCAGATTAGGAAGGAAAGGGGAGAGAGAGAATCAGAAACAATCGGAAGGAAAGAAAGAAATGGAAGGGGGCGGGTGCCCTGGGGAACCGACAGGAACAAATGAGCTGTTTTCAGAGGACGCCGGTAGAAGGGCAACCACTGGTTGGCCAGGTGGACAGGGGACGGTAGGGACAGTGTGGTTGGAAGCACACAAGCAGGACTTTTTTTTTTTTTGGTCGTCTTTTTAAGGCTGCACCTGCGGCATATGCATGTTCCCAGGCTAGAGCTGGAGCTGCCGCCACAGCCACAGCAGTGGGGAATCCTAAGCTGCAC
Source organism: Phacochoerus africanus (assembly GCF_016906955.1). Lineage (NCBI taxonomy): Eukaryota > Metazoa > Chordata > Mammalia > Artiodactyla > Suidae > Phacochoerus > Phacochoerus africanus. The sequence continues at coordinate 13,370,709 of NC_062557.1, read as the reverse complement.
CTGCGACCTACACCAGAACTCACAGCAACATGGGATCCTTAACCTACTGAGTGATGCCAGGGATCGAACTCGTGTCCTCACAGACACTAGTCAGGTTCATTATTGATACGCCACAACAGGAACTCCCAAACAAGGACTCTTGCGGACCCATCAAAAACAGCCGAGGAGGAAGCCGAGCTGACCAGCGCGAAGGTGGGGAACAGAGACGGCCCCTCCGGGCCACGGCCACGGATGAAGGCCAAAGTGGAAGAAGGAAGACCCCTCCAAATGGTTAAGTGCTTGGGGACTCTCCGCCCACCAGGCATCTGGCCTTGACTCACACACAGGAATCCGTGGGCAGAAAGATAACAAAAGCTATTTTTCATGCAAGAGGAGTCGGACATCAGGAAAAATCAGAGCCCCTTTGTATGACATGCCAAACTGCTCAAGCGAGAAAATGTCTCGGGCGAGGGCTCAGATGCGAGCCGGGGAAGGCATGCTCGCCCTGGGGAACCCGGCCGTCAATGTGCGCTTGTTATCGGCGCTTTTCAGAGCGAAGGCCGGAAGCAAGCGCGCGGCGGCCGCCCCCGCAGCGCAGCCAAGATGAGCTGGTGACACGGCCTTGGCTGGACTGTCCAGTCCCTGGAAGGGAGCCTGGGTGTCCTGAGATGTCCTCGGGGAGTCTTTGGGGAACCACGCTCTTCTCCCAGCTTGCGGTGTGGTCTGGGGGCTGGGGGTGAGCCCTAGCGCTCCCGGCCGCCGAGACCCCTCCTCCCGTCGCCCCGTCCTGCAGCCCCACGCGCGGACAGCTGTGAGTGAGCAAGTGAGAATAACTGCGGGGCACCGGGCACTGTGTTCCAGCCCCAGGCTAAGCACTGACTTCTCATCTCCGCTCTGGCCAGCAAATCTGCACAATAGGTGTTGCTAACATACCCATTTTGCAGAGAAAGCAACTGAGGCTCAAAGAAAGTGACATAGCTGCTCCAAGGTCTCACAACTACTAGGAGGCAGAGCCGGAACTCAAACCACGATGCACCCCCGGATCTGGGCCTTCCACCGCTCTGCCCTCCGCCTTTCCAAGACTCCACTGGTCAGAGTTGCTGTGTATTTCAACTCCGTGGAGGCAGATGTCTGAGGAGCCCCGTGTGTATTTTCCATCCGATCCTGCTGAGCATCCTAAGACAGGTCTGAAGAGAACCCCCAGGAGGAGGCCCTGGCATCCGGATCTGTGCAGTTCTGATGCTCTGTCCACGCCCTGTGCTGTGTTATGCTGCCCATCTGTGCTCCTGTGGGTTGCGCAGACCCAGACTGTAAGTTCCCCCAGGCCTTCCTGGATCCACAGTGCCCAGCACCAAGCCAGGCACTCAGGAGGGGTCCCGTACATGCTAACATGACAGAGTTTGAAGTAACACTGATCTTCAGTCTCCAAGGCACCCCCTGACCCTCTGTACGGCTGGTGGTGGCCCTCAGAAAAAACAAGAAGGAGGGGGTTCCAGAATCCCCTCTGCTCCCCACCCCAGCTGCCAATTTCTGTGCAACCTGAGGACCCTCCAATATCGTCTCCCTTGGGGACCAGCTCCCCCTGCCCCACCTTTCTTGCAATTAAGGTCTTTTCTCAGGATAAGACACCCAGGCCTGGCTATGCAATTTGGGGGCTGTAGTGTGAAATGAAAATTCAGGCCCTCTTGTTCAATCATGATTAAGATTTTCAAGACGGTGACAGCAGAACATCAAATGACATGAAAGGTGCATGAATATAGATAGCTCTGATGACAGCAATCACTTTATATCCTTTGCACATGACCTATTACTGGTGTCTGGATTTTTCTAGGGCAGTCTTTTTTTTCTTTTTCCAGGGCCACACTCCTGGCATATGGAAGTTCCCAGGCTAGGTGTCGAATCAGAGCTACAGCTGCCGCCCTACACCACAGCCACAGCACCACAGGATACAAGCCGTGTCTGCAACCTACACCACGGCTCATGGCAACGCTGGATCTTTAACCCTCTGAGTGAGGCCAGGGATCAAACCCGCGTCCTCCTGGATACTAGTCAGGTTCTTAACCCACTGAGCCACCACGGGAACTCCCCTAGAGCAGCCTTGATTTACAATTTTCCAGATTTCTTCTCCTCTTACTCTTGCCATTTCCCTCTCCAAACTAAGAATGTCAACATTTCAGCATCTCAGTGACACCTCCTATGTTGCCTCTCAACATACAACAACATGAGAAAAATCTATCCTCTGCTCTTTTATCTAGACTTTCTGTTCAGAAAATACAAATGCCATGGGGCCATTTGTTCCATCAGGGAACCGAAGGCAATGGGGTTCAACAGCCGCAGCCTGACAGCTCATCACGAGGAGGTGTTTCCAGCCATCCGGCAGGTGACTTCCACAGCTGTGTCTCCAGGCCAGCCCGGCCCGGCAGAGAGGGCTGCTCCCCAGCCCTGTGCACTCAGCCCTTCTGGAGCCCAGCTCTCCTGACCCCCACCCCCAGGGCACTCCTCCCTGGTTCTGCCTTGGGTAATGGCTCCACCGCTTGGGGGGGGGGGCGGTGTGTCCCACCATCATAGCTCCATTTTTCAGATGAGAAAGTGGAGGCTCCGTGAAGCAGAGGAACTTGCCCAAGGTCACAGAGCAGGATCCAAATGCAGGTCTCTTTGACCAAATCCTTCTCTTTTTTTTTTTTGTCTTTTTGCTATTTCTTGGGCCGCTCCCACAGCATATGGAGGTTCCCAGGCTAGGGGTCGAATCGGAGCTGTAGCCACCGGCCTACGCCAGAGCCACAGCAACTCGGGACCCGAGCCGTGTCTGCAACCTACACCACAGCTCACGGCAATGCCGGATTGTTAACCCACTGAGCAAGGGCAGGGACCGAACCCGCAACCTCATGGTTCCTGGTCAGATTCGTTAACCACTGCGCCACAAAGGGAACTCCATCCTCTAAACCACCACACAGCCTTGGTTCACAGATCACCTTCCCTGACTCTCTTCTGGACAGTGAAGCCCCTGGTGGGAGATGCCAGACAGATCTGCGGGGCTTCGTGGATCAGGGAACAAGCCTGGCTTTATCCCAAGTGGGATGTGGTCCCATTGATGACTATCAAGCTGGGGAATGACGTGATCTGATTTATATTTTTACAAGATCATTCCGGCTGCATGTGACGAAGCGCTAGCATGGGGGCGGGCAGGCAGGATGGCAGCAAGACTGGCCAGGACACAACCTGGGGCATCCAGGTGTGAGATGAAAGAGGCTGGGAGCCAGGTGGATGAGGTGGAGCAGAAGCCTCTGGGGCGCGCTGGAGGTAGGGCCGGCAGGTCTGGGGAAGGCTGTAAGGAATTCCCAGGGGATGTGGCAAGAAGGGCATTTTTTTTTGTCTTTTTGTCTTTTTTTGTTGTTGTTGTTGTTGTTGCTATTTCTTGGGCCGCTCCCGCGGCATATGGAGGTTCCCAGGCTAGGGGTTGAATCGGAGCTGTAGCCACCGGCCTACGCCAGAGCCACAGCAACGCGGGATCCGAGCCGCGTCTGCAACCTACACCACAGCTCACGGCAACGCCGGATCGTTAACCCACTGAGCAAGGGCAGGGACCGAACCCGCCACCTCATGGTTCTTAGTCGGATTCGTTAACCACTGCGCCACGATGGGAACTCCAAGAAGGGCATTTTATCTTGCTCCCCTGGTGGCCAGCCCCCGTGCTGGGCACAAAGCTGGCTGTCAGTGTTTGCTGAGAATGAATGATGGAGTGGGTGGGAGCAGGAACGGGCTGATTCTCTCAAGGGGAGAACCACCCCAACCAGCAGCAGCGCATCCGACCAGGAGGGCTACCATCAGCATGGGGGCCTTGCCCAGGTGTCAGGGTGAAAAGAGGCCAGGTGTTTCCAAGACAAGGAGCCTGAAGTCCTGTCCCCTCTGCGGTGCCTCTGTGGGAGCGCAGCCTGGGTGCTTTTCACAGCGCTTTCCGGGGTACCCTCTCACTGGATGGTCACGCCATCCTGGCAGGATGTGGGGAAGGGGAGGAAGAAAAGAGGGAGGAAGGGATAGAGGGAGGGATAGAGGGAAGGAGGGGCGGAAGGATGGAGGGAAGAGGGAGAGGGAGGCAGAGAGGAGGGAGGGTGGAGGGAAGAATGGAAGGAGAGTGGAGGAGGGAAGGATGACGGAAGGGTGGGCAAAGACAGGTATCCTTTGCCAACGTGACGGCCAAGCAGTGCGGGGCTCCGGGAGGGTAAGGGGCCCGCAGAAGACTGTCCAGATGGCTAGTGCCAGAATTCGGACCAGGCCATGGGTCTCCTGATTCCCGCCCTGATGTTTGCGCTCTCCGGTACCCTGTCCCCCTTCATCAGAGCCCTCATCCCACGACACCGGAGTTCACAGTTGTCGCCTCGGTGCCTGCCAGGACACACAATGAGGGGACACAAGGCCTGGGGGGCCGCCATCGCCACCCTGGGCGCTGCCTCGGTGGGAGACCCTATGTCAACTCTTAACTGAGAGCCCTCGGGTTCAGATTTTACGGTTCACAGAAGCCATTCAGCGCGGTTCTGCCGCTGAGAGGTGATGAAACAGCCTCATGTTTTACGCCGGCCTGAACATCCCCGGGGACGCTCAGCTTCTTCCATTCCCCGACCCCGGAGGCCAGAAAGCGGACCTGGGGCCTCACTCCGTGCGGCTGCAAAGGTTGGGTGACTTATTTTTTCTGGGAAAACGTCCAAGTTTCAGGAAGTATGTAAATGGGGCGAGGTAATCATGCCTTGAATATCTAAAAGATGCCAGGCACCACGAGGGTTGTTTTTTTGCATGTGTTTTCTCCTCAAACCTTTACAACAATCCCAGGGGTTGATTTGATGATGCCTCTATTTTACAAAGACGAACTGGAGTTCAGAGAGGTTAGGTAATTTATCCGGAGACACACAGCTGATTAATGGCAGAGTCTGGACTCAAACCCAGGTCCACGTGACTTCAGTGGTGGCCATCTGGATGCTGCCACTTCCACGCAGACTGATAAAGGTTGGAGAAAGTGAGCTGGGGCAGGCATGTGGCTCCTGTCTGTCTCCTGGGGGCCCGGAGGTGACGGACAGGCTGAGGGAGGTGAGCTAGGGAGGCTAACGATTTTTAACTCTTTGTTTTTCTTCCAGGCTCTGGAGCTGGATTTGAGTCCAGAAACGTCCTTGGGCCCTCTCCACATTCCTTGGGAGATGGGCGATGGCGGGGCAAGGGGTTGTGGCAGGTGGGGAGGACGCATAAACGGCACTTGTTGGGCACCTTTGTCTCTGCAGGCTTGGCACAGTAGTAAGCACAGAAGGGGTTCCACGCTGTGACAGTAGGTCTGCAAACCTGGACGTGGGGGAGGGGAGGGGCAGGTGGGGGAGGGGGTGAAAGATGCTCCAGTTAAAATCCAAAGCCCTTTCAAGCCCATGGGCAGTGAGGCCCTTTGAGGCCGGAGGACAGAAATGAGTCCAAGGAAGGCCCTGGAGTTGACTTTATGGAGGACATTGGCTTGAAGGATAGAGAGACGTTTGGGGGTGGGTAGAAGCTAGGGTGATGGAGAAGTCCTGATGTTTGAGGGGAGCGAAAACAATCAGAGGAATCTCCCGACCCAAGCACATCTCTGGCTCCAGCATCCCACCAGGACGGCTCCCCTGCCTCCATCCTGGCTCCAGGGAAGTGGGAGCAGGGGAGGAGGAGGAGGAGGAGGAAGCCTGATGCCAGGCCAGGCATGGCTAAGTGTTGAAGTCACACTCTGCATCCTCGGGCCAGCAGGGAGCCTAGGGTCTTCGAGGGGAGGCACTGTCGGCTTTGCAAAGATCCTGGAGCATCACTGGAAGGTGGTCTGGACCCCAGCCTTGTCCCGATGCTGCAGAGATGTCAGGGAGCCCTCAAAACGCAAAGGGACATGGAGTTCCTGCTGTGGCCCAGTGGGTTAAGAATCCAACGGCAGCAGCTCAGGTCGCTGCAGAGGCATGGGTTCAATCCCTGGCCTGATGCAGTGGGTTAAAGGATCCAGTGTTGCTGCTGCTACAGCTCAGATACAATCACTGGCCAGAGAATTTCTGTATGTCATGGGTGCGGCCATAAAAAAAAAAAAATGCAAAGGGACAGGGATGTCTAACCCGTGTTTGGATGGCCACCTGTCCCCTTGTGTGGCGGGTTGGCAGCTACATTCTTCCCTTGGCCCCAGGCCCCCACCCAGGAGCCTTGGGGACTCCGGAGGCCCTGGAAGTCCTGATTCCACCCAGGGTCCTCTGAACAAGCACTGCCTTTGGGGAACGCCTGCTCTCAGGTGTGCGCTGGGTACTTTCAGGTTCGCTGCCTCGTCATTCCATTTTCCAGACAGGCAAACAACTCAGAGAGGCTAAGTAACCTTCCCAGAGCTACACAGCTACCTGGCAAAACTCAGATTTGCACGAACTCAAGCCTTCCCTCCCCCACACCTGGCCTCTTTCCTCCACCTCATGCTGCCTTTTCAACAGAATCCATTTTAATGTGACAGACTGTTCCTTCTACAAGAAGACACGGAATCCATTTCTCCTGAGCAATCATGGCCTTTTCTTTTATGAGTTCCATGACCTTAATGCCTGGTCAGTTCTCCTCTGCCCCAGCCCCCAGGACAAAGCCCAGAGACAAATGTTCAGCCCACTTTCCAGCAACTCAGCCAGCCTTTACAGCACGTATTTTAGGCACTGACCACAGTCAACCATCACCTTATTTTTCCCAATTTTTTTTAACAAAACGGTTGTCCTGGATCCTCATCTATTTGGTTATTTATCTTGCTCTTTCCTTCCTTCCTTTCTTTTTCTGTTGGAAGAAGAACTAAGCAAACAGAGTGAAACCATGGGATGTACCTTTCACAGCTCTGAAAAGTTTCTCAAAGAAATTGATACATTAGAAGAAAAAAAAAACAGTCCTTGGTCTGTGCCATGTCCTGACTTATAGTTCAGTCACGTGGCACCCCCCAGTGTGCCCTGGGGGTGAAAAGCAAGAATGGCAGGGGCCTGGGGCAGGGGGTGGACCCTGGCAGGCCCTGCATGGCTCATGCTTGGGGGGGTGAGACCCAGTCTGTTGGCCTCTCGGAAGCTCTTCCCAGGAGCCTGTGCACACACATGCACAGGGCAGCGTCCCTGGTGGAGGTCAGGGGGCTGTTTCTCTGCGTGTGTTCGCAGGTTCCGCCAGAGGGAGGGAGCTCCCTTTTCTTTCTGCATTGCTTGCTGCTTACCTCGTGCTACGGTGGCTGCTTGTTATCCAGCATTTGCCCAGGTGCCATCCCAAGGGGTGGCTGGGCGGACAGAGCCCTAACCGGGCAGCCCCCCACACCTGCTTCGGCTCCCAGCCCTGTCACTAATGAGCGGTGTGACCTTGAGCAAGTCCCTTTGCTTCTGCAGCCCCAGGTTTCCTTTGCTCGCAGAGTATAAGGATCAGGCTGAATCGGCACTTTCCGTCCCCAGGGTGGACACACGCTGGGGTGTCTTAGGCCAGGGTGAGCTGGGTCACCTACGACCTATTACTCTTAAGAAAGGGATGGAGCCGGGTACCATCCATTCTGCCTCTAGTCACCTAGAGAGATGCCAGGTCAGCCCTTTACTAGAGATGCTCCCCCCACGCCCCTCCCCCCGGCATTCTGTGCGTTTTCTCCAAAGAAAGAGAAAGGAGTGGATTGGTTAACCAGGAGTCAGATCTGCCCTCGCTCTCTGCCTAAATGATGCTTCGCTGAGGGTTGTCGTTCTCCATGGGGCGGGGGGGGGGGCAATTTTGCTCCCCAACCCCATCCAGGGGACCCACAACCCTTGGACTAGTGTGAGTTACTGTGGTTCTCCTAAGTTACGCTCTGGGGTACTTTCTGGCACTGCTCTTGGCTGGGGGGGCATTGGCTAGTCAAAATCTGGGAACCCTAAGGAAACCACACTTGATTTCCTTTCCCAAGCCTGCTCCTTCCTGCATCTTCCCCTTTTCAACAGGGCACTTCTCTCTCTCACCAGCTGCCGGAGCCCACCCCCTGACTCCGGTCCAGGCTCTTATTCTTGACCCCTCATCTCGCCTCCTCACATCTCCCCATCTCCACTGCTGCCACGTGGCCCCAGGCTTCCTGTCTGGGCAGCTGCAACAATGTCCAGACAGGTCTCCTGGTGGCATCTGCTGCCTGAGCCTGACTTTCCGACCCCCACGTGATGATGGAGCCCCACCTTCCCCTCTGACCTCCTCTTGGCTCACGTGCCTCCATCCTCAACAGGTGCTTTCCTGCCTCGGGGCCTTGGCTGGCCTCCTCCTCTTCCTGGACGCTATCCCTCTAGTCCTCTTACAGCTCCTTCCTGTCCCCTTGACCCATGGCCACCCTCCCCAGCCTCTCCTAGCACAGCCCCCTGCCCTGTCTTCATCCCAATGTGCCTCACTACCTGGAAGTGTGGGCTACCCCATTAGAATGTCAGATCCAAGAGAGCAGGGACCACGCCTGTCCTATTCACCTGTGACTCAGAGCGACACAGAGCAGGTGCTCAATGAGCATACATTGAATGAATGAATGAATGAGGGATGAATGAATGAATAAATGACTGAATGAATGGAGGGAGGGTGGGAGGGATGGATGAATACATGAATGGAGGAAGAGCAGTGTACCCAGTAGGCAGCTGACTTATCCTCTATATGTGTGTCTCGGCAAAAAAAAAAAGGTTGAGAGCCACTGACCTAAGCAATCACAAAGGTTCTTCCAGCTGGACAACCTGGCTTCCTGCGAGCCCATGTCAAGGTCGTGCTGAACCTGGTTCTACCTGGAGTCTGTGGGTGGGGGCTTGTGGGGCAGCAAGTCAAAGGTAGGAGGCATGTTCCAGACCAGCCAGGCCCCACACTGAGACGGGGAGACAGAGGCCCATCAGGCTCTCTGACACCCTGAATCTGGTCACCTGAAGCCCTTTCCTACTTTGTGCCTCTGTCCTAGAAATCCCCAGAGTGTTGGCTGTCTGAGGAGACGGACACAGGAGATTTATTTTAAAGAGCTGCGGGTTTCCTACGGAGCCCTTCTGAAGCCCCTGACGCGAGCTTCCTCCAAAGCCGGCTTTGCATGGAGGCCATTAAGTTGGGCTGGGGTCCACCAAGATCCCAAGCTTCTCTTCACTAAGTCAGCTGACTCCAGCTGGCTTTTCTCTTGTCAGAAGAGAGAACGAAGACCAGTGGAGGCGGAAGAAACAGCAGGGCATGAAGGAAAGGCAGACGTGAGAAGGGACCACCAGGGATGATTAGAGAGCGAGTTCCAGTTACACAGCAGCGACAGGAGCAAGAACATCCTTGTTGCAGCATATGTTTGTGTCCCCCCCCCCCTTCCCCCAGATTCATACATTGAAGCTCTAACCCCCAGTGGTATTTGGAGACGGGGCTTTGGGAGGTGACTACATTTAGATGAGGGTATGAGGATGAGGTCCTCGAGAAGGGATTAGCGCCCTTATAAGGTGAGAGCAGAGAGCTGGCTCTCTGTCACACAAAGACACAGGGATAAGGTGGCTGTTTGCAAGGCAGGAAGCAGTTCTCACCAGGAACTGAGGTGGCCAGCACCTTGATCTTGGACGGCCAGCCTCCGGAACTGTAAGAGATCACGTCTGTGGCTTCAGCCATGGAGTCCGTCACATCTGGGTTCGGCAGCCCGAGCTGAGACATCAAACAAAGGACCTCCCCTGGCTGGTGGAAAGCTGGGCTCCACCCAGCTGTGATCCAGACAGCAAAGGGCATCTCTGATCCTCGGGAGCCAGGGCCGTCTTAAGCCTCATGTCTCTCCATTTATAAAAGGCAGATAATTAATATTTACCTTGGAGAGTTGCTGGCAAGGACACGAACGGATGATAAGTCCTGCGCAAAAGCCTTCAATAAGTGATGACTATAACGACCCACCACCCAAGACGCCAAAGGAGGGCCTGCAGGCGAAGTAGCCAGCGGGCGGGCTGGCGCTGCGGGGAGGAGCTCTCTGCTCGTGCCTACCTGGGCCTAACTGGACAGGCTGCCTGTGAGTTATTGCAAGAGAAAATGAAAGCAAACAGACAGGAAAAGCGCCCAGTCCAGCGCCTGGCATGGAGCAGGTGGGAAAAGGGCGTTACTTGGATCCAAAACGCCCTAAATGGTCCTATGTCGGAAGTGTGCTTTAAGGCAGAGCTTCCCAGCTGACCTCCTATGAAGGGGTTCCAGGTGTGCTCCCCACCCCCACCGCTGGGGAAGTGAGCAGGGTCTGGGGTGGCTGGTGCCCCTGGGCTCGTCACTGATGGCTGTCCTGCCCCCTGACTCAGGGTGCAGTGCTAATATGTTCTCTGGGTGCCGTGGTGTGAATAAGTCTGGGCACACTGGTGCGAGGTGCTGCCCAGGTGAGGGAGGTGAGCTTGACTGGAGCAAAGGACCTGCTCACTCTCAGGGTCCAGAATCTCTCAACACCCCCCCACACACCACCACCACCACCCACCAGTGCCCAGGACAGAGCTGACACAAGCAGGTCCAGGCCCACCCCTGGCATCAAGGTTGCCACCTTAAGGCTGGAATAGAGCTGCGAGTGTGCTGGGGGCAGCTCCTTCTATTGGGGCGGAGCTTGGGAGGGGAGGGCACTGCTGAGGCTGAGCTTTGCCAGGATCATTTATTCTGGACTCAGCCCTCTCCTGATGGCAGCACAGGGTCCCTCGTGGACCCTGGTGACCAGCAGCCTCAATGAATGCGCCAGAGCTCACGGTGAGCATGGGGGCTTCGTTGATATAAGCCTCTGCTCTCGGGGCCCAGAGTCTCCTCGTCCCTCCTATGTTGATGGCAGGTCACCTGTCTCTAGCACAGAGGACATGCTCCAGAATGCTTCACGTCTATGCCTCGCCTAATTCCAAAATACATTAGAGATGGAACAAATGGTGGTTGGAAGTAGCTTTGATGGGAGAGTCCACAAAGATTTATTATTCCTTTTCGATGTCCCCAGCCTTGGGCCAAGTGTCACCAAAAATACGAAGAAAGAAGGAGGTGGGGGTCTCGGGGAGGGGGGAGCAGATGGCTGATTATGGTGGGAATGGGCTAGTCCAGAACATGGTGGGAAAAAGAGAGAGACTGAGAGAGAGGCAGCGATACAGAGACAAAGACAGAAATGCAGAGAGAAGAGAAAGAGTGTGTGTTATGCAATTTGTGTATCAGTTGTACATTCTCACTTCTAAATGCCTTCACACTGCCGCAAGCCAGCCTCAGAGCTGGGCTCCACTGGGTAGTCAGGTACATGGTTCTATTTTTAATGGCAACGCAGAAGATGTTTGGGAAAGGGGAGGACGACAGGGTGGGAAGAGCTTTGTTGTGTGACAAAGGCTCAATTCTGGCCCTGCCCCCTCTTCCCTGGGCACCTCTGGGCAGGTGCCTTGCCCTCTCTGAGCCTCTGTTCCATCAGTTGCAGATGGGGGTGAAGATGGCATCCTCTTGAGGCTGTTGGGAGCATGCCACGTGGTAACACGCCCGCTGGAGGATTTTGACACTTGTCTAACAGAGGGGCAGCAGGAAGCCCCGGCTTTGGGGGCAGAAAAAGGTGATGTCAGCCCTGGTGAGGCTGGGAGTAGCTGTCTTCTGCATGCAGCCCTGCCAGGTCGCGTAGATGCCTAAGCACACAGCAGGGTGGGCACTCCCGGCCCCGCCGCATCATTTATGGGGAACAACCAGGAAACTGAATCCGTTGTGTGTGAGATGCCAGTATACCCTTCAGAGTTTCACTGTCACATTTGGTGTTTTATTAGCTGCCCGCTGCAGTATTTTTTTGGTTTCAGTCTAGAGGTTTGATCTTTGCATCCTCCCCACCCCTGGAATGCTTTGGGGGACTTCGCTAGAGAGCAGGTGGAAATAAGGCACTGTACACACAAAAGCCAATATGGAGGGGACCTTGCCCCCAGGGAGTGGCCTGGGGTTAATGGCTTCCCCGGGTCTCAGTTTGGACCCTCGCTGGCAGGTGGAGGCGTCATGGATGTCAGATGGCCGTAGGACACTGCGATGTACTTTTATGAGATAAGCTGACAGTTTCCACGCAGGCTGACGGACTGTCAGGGTGATTTTAGCGCAACAAGCAATCTTGAACCAGTTCTCCCAGCCCTGGGTTGGTCCGAGGATGTTACAGCCCTTGGAGGTGGCCTGGCTTGGCTCCCAGAGCCCCTAGGCTCTGGGGGGGGATGACGGAGGAAGCCAGGTTCTTTCGGTGAAGTCCCCCAGATGGCAACTCCCCACCCTCCCTCTGCCAGCGGAGCCAGCTGCCCAGATCAGCTCGGGGCTCTCTTGATGAACATCGAGTGCAAACGGCTCGAGGCAGCTGGCAAGATGCTAAGTGCAGCATCAATCCTAATTAGGATGAGAAATTAATAAGGAGGCATTCGAGCCACACTGCAGAGGCCAGGCTTGCCGGCGTGGAGGAGTTAGTTCCAATTTCGACTGGGAGACCGGAAGGCCCGTGGTCCATGCATGTGTCTGCATGATGCCAGCGGCAGGATCTGCTGGCATGTACACGGTACCCAGTGGAGCCTGCGGGGTAGAACACGGGGGCCCAGCAGCCCCGCTTCTGTATCTAACTCAGGTGCAGGTGACGTGGGTACATCCTCCAGATGAGAGGAGTAGGTGTTCGGGATCTGAGCGACTGCACACCAAAAACGATGTTTTTCAAAAGAAAAGAAGACGGTGTGATCGTGGGCCCACCAATTCTTTGTGTGACTGTGTTTCGCGAACTATTGACTGCACATTCCTGCTCCTGGAAGACTCCACCTCGCTCTGGCGATAAAGCTCTAAATTCAAAGGGCAAAGCAGCCTCGTTTAGGAGAGGATGTGGGGGGCAGAGGTAGGCAGGATTCCAGATGAGAATAGGCATGGTGGGGCGGGGGGGCAAGTTCCACCACACTAAGCCCGCCCAGCTTTACAAAGCCTCTTTTTACATGACTCCAAATTCGTAAAGGGTCATCTCGTTAAGCGCTCCCTACCAATCTCCACGAAGATCCAATCAGGCTGAACTTTCTGCAGGGGCTGTGAGTGCAGTGAGGAAGGCTAGGTGTGTGGGAGAACTTCCCGAACGACTGAGGGGCAGAGTTAACACGCGGGGAAAGGTTACAGAAAAAGAGGAAACTCTGTCCAAGGCTTTTTGAAAGGAACTCTCTGCCAACTTCCCCCATCCCTTTTCCAATCTCAAAGCCAAGACCAAGCGGAGGACCCGTGCACAACCTGCTTGGGACCAGACGGTCCCTACACAGCAACCTGTTAGTTCAAGTTCCGCAGCAGGGCGGGCGGGAGGCGCTGAAGTCGGGCGGGCGCACGTCGCCATCCGAGGCGTCCGGGCCCCTTCCCTGGAGGGAGAGGCGCCCGCAGTTCTGGGGCACCCATTTCCGGCCCCAAAGGCATTCCATCCTTACGACACCTACTACTGGGCCCCGTCTCGCATCTGGGGGGCACCCCTCCTGCCCAGATCGGACGGCCACGCCCCTCCCAGGCAGTTCCAGGTCCGCGGGTCGCCCCTGCGCAGCCCAGTTCTAGTGCAAATTCCCTGCCTTGGGATGACGGCGCTGCCCTAGTCGAGGGGAGACTCAGTGACGTTCCCCTCCCCTTGCCACTGAGCAGGGAGGAGTGGGACGATGACCCCCTGGAAGAGTAGGTGACAGAGCAAGGTCTCGGCAGGCGTCAGACCCGGACCACCTGAGTCCCCCAGACACGACGGCAGCCCAGCCCCGACTCCCACCCCTGGGCCAGGCCTGGAGCGAGCGCGGAGCGGCCCCAGCGCTCCCCGCCCCCGGCCAGCCCCGCCCCAGGATGGCCAGTTCCCATAGCAATCGCACAGACACCGGTTGCCAAGCAACCTCTCCCCCTCCTCCCTCCCCTCCTCTCTTGTCAGCTCCCCCCAACCACAGCGTCCTCCCGCCCCCTCGCCAGCCTCCACCTCCCCCGGGGGCGCCGGTGCGGCCCCTCGGGATCGTTCTGGTCTCGGGCTGCGCGCGCGCGCGTGAGTTTTGGTGTGTTTCATTGTGTCTGTGTGAGGGGGTGTGCGTGGGCCAATTGAGAGTTTGTGGGACCGGTGTGTGGGGGGGTCCCCAGCCGGGAGGGACCCGGAGGTGGTGCACAGATGGCCGCGACGTGACCCGCCCGCTCGCTCTTGCTCCTTTGTGTCTCGCGCGGAGCCAGTGCCGCGCCCATCCCCTTCCCGGCCGGCGCCCAGAGCAGGGTGTGCGTGCGTGTGTGTGTGTGTGTGTGTGTGTCTATGTGTGTGCGCGCGCGCGCTCGCGCTTAGGGTGGGGGGTGCCGGGACCGGCCGTACCTTCGATGCAGCACACCCGCCACAGCCCGGAGTGGGTGAGGTCGCCGCGGGCGCGGCGGGGCGGGGGCCCGTCGTCCATGGTCAGGTTGGTGCCGTTGCAGATGTGCGCGCTGGAGTAGAGCCAGTAGTCTGTGCCGATGGCGATGGCCATGAGCGAGAAGGCGGCGAAGGCTCCCGCCGTGGTCAGCAGCATCTGCAGCCCGCGGTCGCATCGCACCATGGTGGGCGCCTCATAGTCCGCCGCCCGCCGGCCCGGCCCGCCGCGCCCGCCCGCCCTCCTCCCTCCGCGCGCCGCTCTGGGGGCGCCGGGGCTGGGGGGCCGAGGGCCGGGGGGCGGCGCCGCGCTGCGCGCTCCGACCCCGCGCCCCGGGCGTGCTTGCGCTCCGGCCGCGCCGGGGCTCAAACTCCGAGGCGCGGCGGCGAGTGAGGGCTGCGCGGGCCGCCGGGGCGGGCTGGCGGCGGCGACCGGGGGCTCCTCCCTCTCGGCCCGCCCTCCCGGCTCGGTCCGCGCCTCCGCCCCGCGCCCTCCGCGCTGCCGCCCGCCGCCGCCGCCGCGCTCCCGGCCCGCGCCCCGCTCCTCTCGGCGCCGCCCCTCGAGCCTCGGCCCCCACCGGGTGTGCGCTCCCCTCTCTTCCCCTCTCCCCTCGGCGCGGATTTTCTCTCCCTCCCCGCCTCTCCCCTTTCCGCGCTCGCGCGCGCTCTCTTTCTTCCTCTTTCAGGGTTCATTCACGTTATTAGAGCATTGGAAGCCGAGGCACGGGCTTCCCAGGAGGATCGAAGGGAAACGGCGTTTCCAGCCTCCCTGCTTTCCCAACCCAGGACACCCCGCCTTTCTGAAATAGCCCTAGGGAGTCTTTTAATATGTGGTGTGTGCGCGCGTGCGTGTGTGTGCGTGTGTGGTGTGGCGCCCCTTCTCCGTGCCCGTATCCGTGCCTTTACCTGGTGAAGAATGTATAGGCCTGAGTGTGGCCGTGGGAGTGTTCAGGTCAGATTTCCAGAAGCCCCAGATGTGGCTCACAGCTGGGAGACATTACAGGCCAAGCCAGGCCCTGGCCACTTCCCTCCCCTGCCTAGGGGGCTGCTGCCCCCAGCAGCTGCTCCAGATCCCACTGGTAGGGGCTGGAGAACCCAGACTCTGGGGTTGAGGGAGAAGGGAGGTCAGCCAGAGGTCCTTTGGGAAGAGCATCAGATGCCCGCTTTGAGGCGGGGGGGGGGGGGGGGGGGGGGGGGGGGGGGGGCGCTGTGCTTGGAGCCTGGACTCTCCTTCCTGAGTACCTTTCTGATGGTCCATTACTGCCAGCCCAGGAACACCCCAGTTGTGCTGGATTCAAACATCTCCGTCTGCAGCTGGTTCCCCCTCTCTCCCAGCTCCCTCTTTAGTACCTTTCTTTCTTTTTCCCTTTGGCTCTACTCAAGCTTAACTGGCTTTCCCTCACCTCCTCTTTATTGCCAGCCTCTGCCTCCAGCCCTGCTGGCTTCACTTAATTGCCTTTGCTATTGGCATGATCCCAACCTGGACTTGATCTCTTTTCCTCGGAGCCGTTTCAGGCCCCTCTTCTTTTAAAACCCAGCTCCAGACTCTCCCCTCCAGGAGGCCCTCAGAGACCAGCACCTGGATATCCAGCCTACCTTCCCGAAGCTCACGGCATTGGCATCACTGATGGGTGTCTTGTGGCCTCCAGCCCTGGACCTCAGGAAACGGGTATACGGAGAGCTGCTTTCTTCTTGCAAGATGCAAATTGCACCTCCCTTTGGCACTTTCCCTGGCCTCTACTGCCCAAAGAAAGTTAATTACCCCATGCTGGAATTACTGGTCTGTCTTCCATGAGGTTGTGAGCCTTTCCTGTATCTGACAGATATGAAATGTGTTTAAGAACTAACTTGCTGAGCAAGAAGTGTTTCTTGCCCCCCCCCCCAAATTAAAGGCTGATTGGGGAAAATAGAGCATCTAAATAAGGGGAGGGGGATTCCAAGATAAGAGAGCACAAGTACCAGACTGGCTGCATTACTTAGCATTTGTTGGCCCCTTCTCCTGCCTTGAGGGTGTCTGTTCTGCTTCTTCCAAGTCTCAAAGGACAAGAGTTATCATGCATGTTTTACTTTCACCCACCAGACACCTGGTCTGGGGTTCTGCACATAGCAGGTGCCCAATGTGTGTCTGAAGGTGTGCAGCAGGTGTGAGATGACTTACTCTGGCTCAGAATGGGGCTGCCTCCCTCTGTCTGTAATGTCTACAAGGATAAATTCTGGATCCTCTTCTCGGAAGCTCCCAAAAAGGTGGGTCTCAAGTTTCTCTTCTTCTTTCTCTCTCTCTCTCTCTTTTTTTAAAGCAACAAACCTTTGCTTCAGATTAAATCTTAAACAGAAACCCAACATAAACAAACCAGGTCTTCCACCAGTTAGCCTTGTAGGTAAGAGCTGGCATTGCTCTGGTTGAGTGGGGGACCCAGGGTTTCTGTACCCCACAACCCATGCCACACCCTGCAGCTTCCAAAGCACCCTGTGGACCTCGGCTTCCACGGAATGTGGGGTGAAAACCAACATCCTAAGTCAGCTCCTGGGTCACTTGGGGACAACCCCTGCATTCTGTTCTGCTGGCAACCTTCCTCGAGGACTTGGAGAGAAACAAATGAAAGTGAGATCAGGGGATCTGATCTGTAGGGGTGGGCGATTGGAGACGAAGCCTTAGTCTCCTCTGAGGTCCGGAGGATGACACCCGGATGGTGGGGTCCTCCTCCAGACAAGCGACCTTGGGGTTAGTCCCACAGAGACAGAACTCTTCATTCATGGGAGCCCTGTTAGACCAGGTCCCACCCCTCTGTTCTCAGAAGAGGGCACGAGAGAGTTGAAAGACCAGGGGGTTAGGAGCCAAGACAGTCGCCATCTTGTGCTTCCTCCAGGACTACCTAGCAGGGTGATTGTGGACAAGCCAGCACCACCGGGAAAAACACGTGCATCCAGCCCACTTTCAGAATTGTTTTAAGGGTCCATAAAGGAGGCTTGCACACTGCATCCACTTAGCGACTCTTCGTGGAATGCGTAGTAGATCTTCCCTTTTCAATCTTGTTTTGGAGACCGCCAAGCAAATGAATTCTCTGGGCCTCGGATTCTCCCTGGTGTTGGGAGGGAGAAAATAGTGAGAATAACAGAAAAGGCAACATACACCCCTTAGACAGTGAGCAACTTGCTCAGGGTCTCACACCTAGAAGAGCCCAGCTCAGATTCCCATGACTTCAAGGCCAGGGTTTTCCAAAGACGTTAAACAGCCTCTTCGTTCCTGTCAAGCCTTGGCTCAGCTGGGGTAGGTTTACCTGTTTATCCACTTGAGGGAATGGGACCTGCCATCCATAGGCGGTTGGCCTTTCTATCTGTGGACACGCAACGGGCGACCATGCTTCGTCCTGAGATCAGGAGGGTGTAGACTGTGGAGTCAAATAAGGACTTGACCGCCAGCGAAGGGAGCTGGAGCAAACTCAAGACTGTCTGAGACCATTCATCATGCCTGGGTGAGCACAATTTAAATCTGGAAATTTCTGCTCAGCTGGATTAGAGAACTCTAAACGGCAGTATTTAACTCCTGCCTGAGGTCCCTGGAGTTTCTCCCATGTGACATTTCCAGATCCAGGGGGAGGGGGACTGTGTCCTTCACTTGCTCAGGAAGAGGCTCTGGGTGGCGGCTCCTGTTCTGGAGAGGCTGAACCCTTGGCATTTTCCCCAGGGAGCCACTCAGGACTAATTTTCCTGTTGGGGGAGGGGACAAGCCATCCTAATCATTTTTACGTCTCTGGACAGCTGAAAAGGTAGAGATCCTTCGACCACCCTCCAAAGCTGTCTTCGTCAAACAAAGTGGTTTCTTGCCCCCTCACTGGATCGTTGTGGGTACTTCCCACAAAATCCCCAGCTTTCCTTTGGCCCTGAAGACAAAGCTTTAATGAGCTCAGAATCTTCTGACCATCCCAACTCCCGGGTGAAGCACTGGGCGGCCGTGGTGGGAGAGGCATACAGTGCTGCTGCGTAACATGCACGTCAAAGCCCAGAGGAGGCTGCATTTGCAGTCACAGGAGAGGAGGGTGGGGGGAGAGAGGAGCCCTGGCTCGGCTAGGGGAGCACAGTTGTTGTTCTGCGGGGCGGCTGCGAAAGCCTTTATTAAAAAGCTCTGTTTCCCCCCTGCTTTGTCCTCCAGAAATAATGACCTTTGTGTGGCAACTTTTTATAATATCTCATTTCCATGCCCCAAGCAGATGGTCAGGCTGATTTCACAAAACCTATTAGGGAGACTGGGGGAGCCTGGGCGGTATCTCGGGTGAATAGACATAAAGAGTGACTTTGAGTTCCCATAGCAAAGCGTTGGGGGGATGAGTCTTAGAAGGTTCCGGGGCTTGGTTCTGTGTGGAGGCTTATCTGCAACCCGTCCAGTCTGCCCGGAATCCAAGAAGAATGCCTCCAGATCCTGACAGCCTCCCCTCCATCAGATTAGGCACGCTGCAAGAATGACTTTTTTTTCTTTTTCTTCACTATTTCAGCAGGATCCTCTGAGGGAGCGTGCAGATCAGGAAATGGTACTTGGCTTTATGTATTCAAGTTTATTCTATTTCATTTGCTTATCACTTCTATCCCATGCGAGGTGATTGGCACTGGATACGCAGCATTTCTTTTCCAGCTCTGCTGCAATATACCGGTGGCAGGCTCGCCGTCTCCACACCGAGAAGCACAAGGGCACAGGAAGCAGCATTTAACGAGTGCCCTTTGAATGCCTGTCCCTATGCTTGCATCAGTTCATTTAATCACCAGGGCAACAGGAAAAGGTGGATGCCTTTCCCCCATCGTGTTGAAGACGAGCCTGCGGCTACACAGAGAGTAAGCTGGGATTTGAACCCAGCTCTGCCTGGAACACAGCGAGGCTCTGTCAGCCTCACACTGTGCCCCACTCCCTGGAGATTTCAGGGCCTTCAAAGCATACATCTGCTTCCTCCCCCACTCCTCCTCCTTGGATTTATCCAGATGAAATCAAATTCAGAGTCACTTGGGGAGAAGTCCCGTAGTGGTGCAGTGGAAATGAATCTGACTAGGAACCACGAGGTTGCGAGTTCTATCCCTGGCCTCGCTCAGTGGGTTAAGGATCCGAGCTGTGCCCTGAGCTGTGCTGTAGGTTGCGGACAAAGCTCAGATCTGGTGTGGCTGTGGCTGTGGTGTAGGCCGGCAGCTACGGCTCCGATTGGACCCCTAGCCTGGGAACCTCCATATACCGCAGGTGCAGCCCTAGAAAGCCAAAAAAAAAAAGAAAGTCACCTGGAATTGGAGAGGTGGGGAGAGGCCTGCACCTTGCAACCCAGCGGTGTGTGGGGGTGTGTGTGTGTGCGGAAAGCAGGGTTCCTATTTCCTGAGAGGGTGGGGGTGAGCTGGGCTGATGGCAGGTGATGGAAGCCACCAGCCCTGGGAGCACATCCTTCTCCTGTTCCCTCCTGGCTGCTGTCCCCAGCGCCCAACTTGATGTTGGCCAGAGCAGAGGGCAGGGGCCACCCCTGATTTGGGGCCAGCGGCTTCTTTGAGACAGCTCTGGCCCCAGAATGGCACCTTCCTGGGTGTGTGGGCTTATTCAAGACCTGTGTGTTTTCAGACTACATCCTGTTAGGCCTGCATGCGGGTCACCACGCTGGGCAGTATCTCCCACTCGAATGTGTTCAGGAACCAGCGCCGCTGATGGGCATATTGATATGAACAACCTGACTTGGCCAAAGCTTCCGGCCCAGCACGCTTGCCAGTTAGCTGGTTATTCTGAGAACATTCTTTTCAGAACACTCAACAGGACAAACAGGCTGAGAGGTTCCTTTGTCCACAGCCAGCCTCTGAAACCAAGCCGATGCTCAAAGGGTTGAGAAGAACTAACTCCAAGGAAGGACTCACCGGCACAGGAGGCGGAAACGTTTGAGAATGGGGGAGGGGAGCATGGTCCGTGACAGCACCAAGGATCATTTGTCCTTTTACCAAAGCAGAGCTTTTAATTCCTAAAATATAACAGCCTGTGCAGGAGCTTGAAGAAAGGGCTGCATTTCCTGCAGAACTTTGCTGCCAAATGCCCTGCCGCCGAATGAAAGGTTTGGATCCGGGTAGGTCTGGCTGCTTTTCGGCTTCTGCCTCCCTTTTCATCTGCTGCCTCCCTGGGCACTAGGCGGCGGCCTGCTGGGGTGGGGGGCTGTGGCTGCCCTTGGTCCTCTTGGAGCTGTGCTTGCCATGGGGTGGGAGAGCTTGCTTTATACTGCAGAAAGTCTTTCTGAATCCTGGAAACCAACTGCATGTTTGTACTCTGCCCCCTCCGTCGGCGATCCCCACTCACTTTGTGACTGAAGAGCTGTGCATCTTCGCTCTCTTCTCTCCAAGGCCTTTTATGAAAAGGAAAGGGAGGCTCACTGGCATCCGATCGGCCCGGCTTTCCAGTCTGCTTTTGCCCTTTGCAGCTGTGTGGTCTTGGACTAGTGGCTGCACCTCTCTGGGCCCTGGCAAAATGGGAAACTAAGCATCTGCCTCATGGGGCTTTTAAAGAATGTTAAAGATGCCCAGACAAGGTGTTGACACGCTGCGAATGGCCAAGGTTTCCCTAGCGCTTCATGAGCACCAGGCTCCATTCTAAGAGCCTTACCGTCGAGTATTTGCTTTTCACCAAAACTCTGAGATGGTGCTATCATGGGTCTCATTTTACCGAAGGGGTAATGAAGGCCCGAAGAAGGCGAATCGCCCTGCCAGGGTTGTGCAGTAGAGGAGCCCGATGTTGAACCTCAGCAGGCAGGCTCCAGAACCCACACCTATAATTTTGACTTAAATCTGTACGGACCACATGGTAGCCTGATTCTCTTGCTTGGTAACATGCCCCTTGCGATGGAGGGTCCGCTCCTCCCTATCCTCATCGGTGATCACGGATGTCGCCAGATTCACCCTCCCTGTCACACAGACCATCACCCACTAGTGCATCCGATCCCGAAATACTGCATTTTCCTCAGTGGGGTCCTCTCCATTGGTGCCTTTTGTCCCCATAGGAACCTAGGGATGTGGATTCTCTGAGGGACAAAGACTTTTTTTTTTTTAATCTTGTTATTGATCTATTTTTTGGCTTCACGTGCAGCCTGTGGCAGTTCCCGGACCAGGGATTGAGCCCGAGACACATCAGTGACCCAAGCCTCCACAGTGACAACACCGGATCCTTAACCCGCGGCACCACCAGGGAACTCCCAACAAAGACATTATTAAAATCATTGCTGTCCATTGCCAAAACGCTTTGGGAAAATCTCGAGGCCAGAGGGCTGGGCGGCGGGCAGCCAGGAGTGTGGGGAGCAGCTCTGGGGGGCCACCAAGTGGCAGAGCAGCACCTCCCCTTGCAGGGCTGTTGTCAGCCTTGGAGGAGATGCTGTGTGAGGGGTGTGGTCCCTGCCTACCCAGGCCTGGGGCAGTGACATCCACAGGTGTCACCCCTAGAGGCACATAACATGAACTAAGAACTAATATTTATCTTGTGGGTGAACGAGGCAGCCAGGACTTCGGGGGCCCCTGGAAGTGGTCTGAAGACTCACTGGGGTCTTCTTGGGGGTGTCTGCTCCCTGGCATGACGGCCGTGGCACCTCAGGGCCTTCTCCATCCAGCTTCTCTATCTCGCCCTGGCCCGAGGCAGCGCCAGGCAAGGTGAATTCTCACATCTGGCTCCTGGCTCAGCTGGATCTGATAACAGACCAATTCCAGATAAACAGAGGATGGAGGATGAATTGACTTCCCAGAGGAGGTTTTTTTTGTTTGTTTGCTTGCTTGCTTGCTTTTTAGGGCCGCACTTGCGGTATATGGAAGTTCCCAGGCTAAGGGTCAAATCAGAGCTATAGCCACCAGCCTATGCCACAGCCACACCAGATCTGAGCTATGTCTGCGACCTACACCACAGCACACGGCAACGCCGGATCCTTAGCCCACTGAGTGAAGCCAGGGATCGAACCCGCATTCTCACGGATCTTAGTCAGGTTTGTGAACTGCTGAGCCATGAAGGGAACTCCCTAGAGGAGGTATTTTATATGCTCTAGATCTTTTAAAATTCAAGGAGACGATTTGTTGGACTGGTGCTGTATCTCTAAGGTGGTGTCACCTGGAGGATGGCAGTGGCTGGATGACTGAATTGCCCTCTCATAGCCTCCACCCGGAGGCAATTCTGCAGGTGACAGTCTGTGCATCTCAGCTTCCTGTCCCCCTGCCTTGTCCAGCTCCTCTGCGTGTCCACTTTCAACATTCTCTGTTTCACAGGATGGGATCATGATGGAATATGATTAACAGAAGCCCTAACTTATTGAACATTTAATGGGCAGGGCATTTTATAACAAGAAAGGTGTTGTTATCCCCATTTTATAGATGATAAAACTGAGGCGTTCAAGTAGCAGATTCAAGGTCAAAGCTGATAGATAGAGGAGCTAGGATTCCAGTCTAGGACTGGCCATCCCCAGGGAACATCTTCTTCCTATTTCTCAATAATTTTCAACCCCAGATACCCTTGACAATGGCCTAGGGGGACTTTGGAATTTTATGCCCCACTTTCAGAGATTCTGACCACTCTGAATGCACTCAGTAGTTTTTAAAGCTACCAAGGCATTCCTCATGTACAGCCTGGGAAAAAAACCAGGGCACAGGCTGTGATGGCTTTGGACCCAAGTTCTCCTGGAAAGTGTTTGATTTTTAACTGAATTCATCGCTGGCACCTAAAGCCCGGCTCAGTCTCTGTGGTAACTAAGAGTGGATGGTGGGTTGGAGGCTCCTGGCATCAGCTGGGCTGGCTATGCCCTCGGGTCAGCCGGGAGGGCAGCTGTTAACCTGGTGTGATCTGGGCTATTCTTTGAGGTGCTCCCTCTGCCCCCAGGGTGGGTCATGCTGTCTTGCCATTTGTCTGCCTTTCTACCCGGCAGGTAGGAACCCAGGGAGAAACAGTGAGGGCTCTGGCTCCGCCTTCAGAAGGCTTCCTGGGATGGGAGAGCCTGGGGACACAGGGACCAAGCTGGCACCTTCTCCTCCAGCCCCCCTGCCCCACTGGTAACTAGGGAGCTGGTCCCCACTTGAGGGGTTTACCTGGAAGAGTGGAGGAACTCCGACGTCCACTTGGGGGGCTTGAAGGTTGAGAGGCAGGTGGGGATGCTCGGGGTTGGGGGGGGGTCCTGTGTCCTGGCTCCCACAGGGGTTGGGGGTGCGGGGTATCAAGTGTGGACCCCAATCTCTCTCCGGATGCCTTGACTCCGTCCACTGGGGCATCTCAGAGCTGAGCGCCCGGGCTGGGGGCTGCAGAGCCGCCCATCCCAGGCTCCTCCTCCCTCTGTCTCGGCCAATTCCCAGCAAGCTGCCCGGCACACTTGCCAATGGAGCCAGATGCTGCTTTGGGGAAAATACCTTCTGGAGTTTGTTGTCTGAGCCCTCCCAGCTGACACCCACGGTGGAGAAGATGTGTCAGGATAAATGGAAAATCTCTTCATAAATATTTGAAAAAAAAAAGCAAAAAAAAAAAAAGAACTAACCCCCAACTCCCAGCATTTGGGAGCATCTTAGGGATTGAGGCTAACAGATGGGGAAGCAGGTTGTTACCGTTCATCAATTTGTAGTGCGATCCCAGCAAGAGCAGCCAGGGGCCCTGCCTGGTCCGGAGCTGCCACCCCACCAGGCCCCTTGGCTCACCTTGTGGCTCTGGAGAGAGGACGGGCCTGCCCAGGTCGCCCGGAGAAGCCGCGGAGCACACCCAGATGCTGAGCCGCCCTTTATCCATAATGCATAATTGTGTCTTCAAACTCAGCTGCCTTGGGACCTTATTACAAGTGGAGCACAGGCTAAAGTGACTTTTAGGGGAGCCCCCGGGAGAAGAGTTAAGAGGCCCTGGGGGCTGCGGCACTAACAGGATAGGGCTGGTGGCTCACACAGTGAGAAGAGAGTTGTACACCCGTGCTGGAAGGCCCTGGGGATGGGGTTCCTGCCTCCCGGGGATGGGGGTGGAGGCTCAGCTAAGGGTAGATGGGGCATCTTAAGGCTGGGCGTGTCGTCAGCAGTTCCAGGCCTCCCCAGTGGAAGGGGACCCTTTGCAGGTCTCGATGGCAAAGAAACTCACCACCGAGGGGGACCACCTTGGCCTCACGCTGCTACTCCGCGTTCCAGCTGCATTACCCCCGTGCATCCCTGGAATGGAAGCAGCTCTCCCAGCTCCATGAGTCCGTGAGGCTCCTCACGTGCTTTCCTGCCCGCCTGCCCGCCTGCAGCCTCGCTTGCCTGACTCAGGGGCCCCGCTCCTGTCTGTCCTGGATCCCAGGAGACGGACTCTTCTCACCCGAGGGGAGGATGGTCCCCAGGGGCAGCAGCCCTAGAAGACAAAACCCTGGGGAGGAAGAAGGTGGCTTTCTAAACCTAAGTGGTGGCACCTGTGGTTCGCTTGGAAAGGCAGACCTGTTCCTAAGGGCCCCCGGTACCCTGGCAGAAGGTCCCTTTGTGGTCTGGGGCCTCCCTGGCTGGAGAGGTGGGCACACAGAGAGTGCTCGGCTCTGGAGTGGCGGACAGCCTTTAGTTTCCATAGCTGGTGCCGTCACAAGAGAAGATGGCCTTTAGCACGTGCTGGAGTGGGAAGAGGGGACCGTGGTGTAATGAGATGTCTGTTCTCAGGTCTGGGAAGGAAGGTCACAGGGACCTCCATCAAGATAGTTGGAGCAGCATTTCTTATTTTATTTTTTTAATTTTTAAAAAATTTAAATTTATTTTTAAATTTAAATTTTTAAAATTTATTTTTAAATCTTATTTATTTTTAAAAATTTTCTTATTGTTAGCATTTCTTATTGACCTGTGTACTGTCAGGGTTCTCCAGAGGACAGATCAATAATATATATGTGGGAGTTCCCATTGTGGCTCAGTGGTAATGGACCTGACTAGTATCCACAAGGATGCGGGTTTGATCCCTCGCTTCGCTCAGTGGGTTAAGGATCCAGCACTGCTGTGAGATGTGGTGTAGGTGGCAGACACGGCTCAGATATCCCATTGCTATGGCTGTGGTGTAGGCCAGCACCTGCAGTTCTGATTGGACCCCTAGCCTGGGAAATTCCATATGCCATGGGTGCAGCCCTAAAAAAAAAGTATGTATTACACACACACACACACAATGTATAAAAGAAGATTTATAATGGGACTTGGCTCACAAATATAGAGGCTGAGAAGTCCCAATATGCCATCTGCAAGCTGGCAAACCAGGAAAGGGTGTAAAGATCAGTCCAAAGTCACAGGAACCAGGAGCTCTGATGTCCACAGGCAGGAGAGGATGGATGTCCCAGCTCAATAAGAGAAAAAGAGAAATCGCCCTTCCTCTATGTTTTTGCTCTATCTGGGCCCTCAACAGATTGGAGCATGCCCCCCAGTATGGATGAGGGTGGGTCTTCTTTATTCAGCCTACTGGCAGATGCTTCTCTCTTCCGGACACACCCTCACAGACACACCCAGAAACTGCCATTACCCAGCTGTCTGGGCATCTCTTAGCCCAGTCAAGTGGACACAGAGAATTAACCATCACAACCTGTCTTTTCCTCCAAGGGC
Organism: Phacochoerus africanus; assembly: GCF_016906955.1. Lineage (NCBI taxonomy): Eukaryota > Metazoa > Chordata > Mammalia > Artiodactyla > Suidae > Phacochoerus > Phacochoerus africanus. Next base: position 13,344,908 of record NC_062557.1, on the reverse strand, counting down.
AGCTGGAACTATTAACTGCTTCTAGAAGGATGTAGGACTTGAGATCCTAGAGGCTGGGCTCAGAGACGATGCTCAGGGCTCTGTCTCTGTCTCTGTCTCTCGGCAGGAAGAGTGGCCTTAACCACAAAGCTGGATCCCTGTCCACCCGTGGGTCATGAAGTCTGCCTTTATGACTCAGGTTCTCTCCAGGGTATTGACTGTGAGTCAGTTCCACCAGAAAGGCTGGATTCTGGACACATTTCTAAAACACTGACTTAGAGAAACTGAAGATGAACTAAAAACACCCTGAAAATAAGACTGGTTGTAAAGCAAAGGGTATGCTTTCTGAGGAGCATCTGACTTACCCTTGGTGCTTCATTTAGTCATCCATGTTCCCCGGGTTCTTCCCTGTGTGTGACCCTGGGCTTGTCATGCTTTCTGAGACAAGTGATTAAGAAAAGTGAATGAAGGAGCTCCCATGTGGCTCAGAGGTAATGACCCTGACTAGTATCCATGAGGACACAGATTCGATCCTTGGCCTCGCTCAGTGGGTTAGGGATCCAGCATTGTTGCAAGCTGTGGTGTAAGTCACAGACGTGGCTCAGATCCGGCATGGATGTGGCTGTGACTGTGGTGTAGGCCGGTAGCTGTAGCTCCAATTCAACCCCAGCCTAGGAACTTGCATATGCCATAGGCGCAGCCCTAAAAAAAAAAAAAAAAAAAAAAAAAGAGCGAATGTGTCACACTCATTCATTGACTCAGTTGACAGATGCAGTGTGTTGAATGGTGGCCCCCCAGAATATGTCCACATCTTAACTCCCAGAACCTGTGAAGGTAAACTTACAAGGAAGAAGAATCTTTGCAGATGTAATCAAGTCAAGCTTCTTGAGATGAAACCACCCCAATTTAGGGTAGGTCCTAGGTCCAGGAACAAGTGCCCTTACAAGCAAAGTGTCCTTACAAGGAGGGGAGACACAGGGGGCAGGACCATCTGATGAGAGGCAGAGAATGGCCAGAGGCAGCTGCAGGTCCAGGAAGGCCACCAGAAGCCAGAGAGGCCAGCAGCTGTAGCTCTGATTCGGCTCCTAGCCTGGGAACTTCCATGTGCCACAGGTGCGGCCCTAAAAATACAAGAAAAAAAAAAAAAACAAGGAAAGAAAAAACAATCCAAATGCAAAACTAAAGATAGTCATCAAACCACAAGAGAACAGAACAAAAGAGGAAGGGAAGAAAAAGTGACCTATACAAACAAATCCAAAACAACTAACAAAATGGCAGTTAGAACCTACATATTGATAACTCCCTTAAAAGTAAATGCATTAAAGGTTCCAACCAAAAGACCTGGACTAGCTGAATGGATATGAAAACAAGACACCTTGCCTTGGGTCTTCTAGCCTCCAGAATGTGAGGAAAATGTGTATCGTTGAAGCCACTCAGTTTTTGGTAATTTGCAGCCCGGGAAACTAAGCACTGCGTGTGAGGGGCCGAAGGTGCGCGGCGCTAGGCTCACTAGTCAGAATGGCAGTGAACAGAGTAGGGGTGACCCTGGGCCCTCACGGAAGCTGCTGCTCGGGAGCAGGAGACAGACCAGAAGAGGAATTGCGTGACCAGCGTTCTGAGGGGGCCATGGGTGCCATGGTGTCTCTCTCCCTCCAAAACTGCCTCTTCTCTGACCAGCATCACTGCTCTGCCGGTCCCTCTACTGATTTGCGTCGGTCGTGCACCCTTGCCACCTGCATCCTCTCCAATGCACCCTAGGGATCTGGACAGTGGCTGCTGACTTCACTCCTCTGCTGGAAACCATATCCCAGGTAGCCAGGCCCTGAGAGCCCAGTACTAACGCCCCGCCTCTCATCTGCCCCCCCTCCCGCGCGCCTGGCCCCGCCCACCACCCTGTGGCACATCGCGTCCCGCTCACTTCCCTCTCCCCCCAAAGCTGGCCAGGCTGGTCATCTTTCCAAACTCGGATCCACCAAGCTCTTTTCCAGCTCAAGGCCATCACACACCCCGCTTGCTCTCTGTCTAGAAAGCTCTTTCTTCCATTTGTGGGTCTCGATTTCTGGTCCCAACTTACAGGTCACCTTCGCAGGCCTTTCCAGTCCATCCAGCCAGGATCGAGGGCTTCGTTCTTCTTTCTTATGTACTTTCTTCTCAGCTCTTATCCCCACCGTTACACAGGATCGAAGCGTGTCTGTCTTTTCCGTACATGGCGAACCCCCCAGGCGGGCAGCGGCGGTGTCTGTTTGATTCAGTTCTGACTCTCCACCACGGGCGCAGGACCTGGCAGGGAGAATGCTCGGTGACTGTTTGCCGAGTGAAGAGATAAATGAATAGCTTCCCCAGCCGTATGGGGGAGGGGAAGACAAAAGACGAGCCCGCGGTGCTGAGGAGGCAAACTTCTCCCGAGATCCTACGAGTTTATTATCTCATGACAGCAGGCTTGGAAGTGTAATTAGTTTGTTTTCCTCTCTCCTCCAAACGCCTCGTTTTTAAAGTTTGGGGTTTCTTTTTCCCACCCCGTGGAGTAAACATGGGCCTTGACCCTTATGGCAGCAGAAGGGGAAGGGTTTGCAGGCTTGAGAAAGTCAGACCCTCAGAAGGAGAAACTTCCTGTCCAACACAGAACATGGGCGAAAGTTAAAATGCGCTCGCAGAAATACATTGGTTGCTATAGCAACCAATCCTGGGTCCGGGCCCGCCCGCCCCCCCCAACCCCCCGCGGAAGGAAAGCATAGAAGGCGGGGGCGGGGGGGGGGCAGTCAGCTAACTTTGGTCTAGGTTTGAGAGAAGAAGCTATCCAAATAGAATTAGGGGACAGTATTGCGAAATGTCTCACATTACCATGGTGCATTAAATGATGTTTGCATGCTGGCCTCGGTTTGGGCGATGGGCTGTCTTCCCCCAGCGCGGTTGTCATTTCTGTTGCTTCCCTGCCGGCTCCTGTGGGCGGCAGAACGGATGCCCGCCCGACCACGCTTCCTGACCCTCTCAAAGGTGTAGCCGTCTAATACAGCTCCTGTGCTAAAACGCTCCCCGAAACTAGCTCTTTAAAGAGACCCTGTGCCGGATCCTTCGATAGTGAGTAATCACCTTCTAAAAGACGCTCACGGTAAATTCAGATTTTTATCTATATATGGTTTCGCAGGTTGGAACCCACCCACTTGTGCTGGGAGAGTTCACTGAAAGTATCAGAGTGGGGAGTGAAGTCTCAGAAGTGATCCTCGATGGTGCATTTGGGGTTTGTGGGGAATGGCAGCCTACTCAGGGGGGGAAGGGCAGCAATGGGACCCCTGCCACAGAGCCGTGGGAAGGTGGGTGCAGGCACCCTCACCTGGCCATGCTGTTGATAAAATGCAGTGGTCCTGGGGAGTGGACGGCCCAGCCTTGGCTAGTTTTCCAGCAGATAATCTGTTGACCATGCCATTCTATTTTTGGTTTTTTGTTTTTTTTTTTCTTTTTAGGGCTGCACCCAAGGCACATGGAGGTTTCCAGGCTAGGGGGGTTGAATCGGAGCTATGGCTGCTGGACTACACCACAGTTATAGCAATGCAGGCTCCGAGCCACGTCTGCAACCTATACCACAGCTCGTGGCAATGCCAGATCCTTAACCCACTGAGCAAGGCCAGGGATAGAACCCCCATTCTCATGGATACTAGTTGGATCTGTTTCTGCTGCGCCACAACAGGAACTCTGGGGCATGCCATTCTAAAGAAGCACTTTTCAGGGCTTCCATAGTGACAAAAAGGCGCAAAGAATGCTCGTGTTGCAGGTTCTCGTGGTTGGTGGTTCATGAAGCTTGGGGGGGGGTGTTCCTTTCATTCTTCATCTCTGTTCAATATGCATTTACTGAATCTCCTCTGTGGGAGACAGAATAAGGGCTCCACAAAGAACCCCCCACCCTAATCTCTGGAACACATATGTTGCAAGATAAGGGGGATTAAAGCTGCAGATGGAATTAAGTTTGCTAATCAGATGACCGCCCAATAGGAGGATTACCCTGGACTGTCTGGGTGGGCCCAAGGGAATCACAAGTGTTCTTAAAAGTGGAAGAGGGAGGCAGAGAGGAGGTCAGAGTCAGGTGAAGTTAAAAGAACTCCACCCCTTGCTGACGTGGAAGATGAGGGAAGAGGCGCGAGCCATGGAGTGCAGGCAGCCTCTGGAAGCAGGAGAGGGCCGGCTACCCCGGGAGCCTCCAAAACGCAATGCGGCCCTGGGAGCACCTTGATTTTTGTCCAGGGAGACCCATTTTGGACTTTGGAACTACACAGCTATAAAATAATACATCTCTGTTGTTTTAAGCCATGACATGTGTGGTAATGGGTAATAGCAGCTCTAGGACATGCAGCTCTGGGTTCGGGGCCCTGGCCCCAGGCTCTGGGGAATAGAGCCACTGAGCCGTGCGCCTACCCTTCCCAGGGTTATGGTCCAGTGAGGCGGTGGCCGGGGGTGATGGAGGGTTGTGCTCTGGGAAGCTTCTAGAACCAGGCTCCTGGGGGAGTGGGGGGGGGAAGGACTGGGCTGGTGGGGGAGGGCTGGGGGAAGCAGCCCAGGTGAGGGAGAGGATGGAGCAGCAGGGGTGGCGGGAGCTGGGAAGGCCGTAGAGACAAGGCTCTGTAGCCTACGCAGTAGCCGGCCTGCTGAACTCAGCTAAGCTGCTGGAATTTGCTCCCCAGAGCGGCAGGGGACCCTCTGAAGGTTTTGAGCCGGAAACTGGCATGTTTTGATCCCTCTGACCAGAGGAATCAGGCAGAAGCAGAAGCAAGTCAAAAACAGAGCCAAGTGGATCAAAAGACAAGCTCCCTGGGGCCCTGGGCTGAGGAGGGTCGCCCTCGGAGCAGGAGGGCCAAGCCCTGCCTCCCACTCCGCTCAGCCCCCTGAGTTGGCATCCTAGTGGAGTCTGGAGCCCTTGGTCTTGCCCCACCTGCTCCAGAGAAGTCATCAGGACTCCCCCCGACCGCCTGCCTTTCCTCTTCGCCACGGGTGGGGACAGGGAGAGAAACAGGCGGTGGAAACGGAGCCGTGGTCACAGGCTGAGCCCCGGGCCTGCCATCCCTTCATAAATTAAACATAAACCGTAAAAATTGATTATTGAAGGCATAATTGCCATTATTTTCTAATATCAAAAAAGCAGGGAGAACGCTCAAATGGATTATGAGCCAGGAGGCAGAGAGGCATTTAATTCATTTCTCGAACCTGCTGCAAAAGCAACCCCCTGTCTGGGAGGGGGAGGGCTCTGCCTTGGGCCATGCCAGGCTGTGCTGGCTCTGCCAGGCAGGGGGGTCTGCTCAGGGAAGGGAGCCTGTCCACGGTGGGCTGAGGCCTGGGTGGCCTGAGCTGGGGAAGGAACAGCAGGCTGGGGTCCTGGGACTGTGAGGGCGCGGGGGCTGGGCTCTGGGGTGGACCCCTGCTTGGCGTCTGGGCTGGCATGGCAGCCTAAAAGGGGGGTGGGCCAGGTCAGTGGAGGACCATGGTCTGGGCTGGAAGATTGAGGTCAAGGGCAGACAGTCAGCTAAGCTTCTGGTCCTCAGCCAAAGCCTCGGGGCCCACAGGTGGGCTTTGAGGAGGAGCCCAGATTCACTCCTCCTGTGACCGAGCTTGGGGACCCACCAGTCCTTTTGGGCAACTCTCCACTGTTCCCTCCAGCTCTACTAACCGGGTCCTGTCTTGTCCTTCTCCAGTTTGTCCGGTTCCTGGATCATCCTGATGACAGCACCATGTGATTGAAAGCCCGCCATGCCCCCCAGGCTCCGTGCAGAGGACACACTCTGTACACGTGGCCTCCTTCAGTCCCCTCATCGACCCTGCGGGGCAGGTGTTGTTCCCACTTTACACAAGAAGCTCGAGGCTCAAAGGGTTAAGCTGTTTTCCACATACGTGTTGTTAGTGGCAGAGTCAGGATTCAAACCCAGGTCTGTCCATTTCTACAGCCATCTCTCCCCGCTGTGCTCTGGCCACCGTCCCAACCTCTGCCCCCCCACCCCAGGCCAATTCCTACCCCACTGTCCCCAGGGTGCCCCTTAGGCCAGTCCTGGGGTGGGCTTGATCTAACCGAGAAGGGAGATTTCTGGGGTTTGTAGAGCCATAGTCAGAAGCGGCATTTCGCGGCTGCCTTTGAAGCTGGGTCATCTCCCAACCAGACCCGCTTCCCATGTCATCCCGTGGTTGCCAAGTGGAGCACCAAAATGCAGATGGAAGGGCTGGCATTGCTCCTGGTTCTGGGCCCCCTCTTTCCCGGTCTTTCTCTTCTACCTCCATCTGGCTCACCCATCCATCCCTCGCCTGCACCCTCCAGCACCAGGCCCAGAATGCACACTGCTTCACCAGCAGCCCCCTCTCCTCGTTCATCTGTACCACAGCTCAGCGAGGACGCTGGGCCAAAGGTACAGGTCCAAGGCTGGAGTCTGTCTCTAGGAAGCTCCCAGCCATGAGGGGAGACAGACGAGCAAATAGGTGACAATAAATTCTATGTACAAGTGCAGTGATGGGCAGGGCAGGGGCCGAGGGAGTCCAGTCTGCGTGGAGGTGTGGGGCAGTGGGGACACTTCCCGGAGGAGGGGACCTTTCTGCAAACGCCCCACATGATGGCAGAGCACAGAGGAGCCTTCAGGCCAGGTGCACAGGCCTGCTCAAGGGAGGGACATACATTTGGGGGACAGCAAATGGCTCAGGGTGGGGACAGCTGGTAGGAAAGGAGAGGGCTGAGGCTGACACTAAGTCAAGAGCTGGATCACAAAGGATTTTGCATCTTGTCTTGGCTGGATGGGACATCATCAAAGGAGTGACCTAAGCCAATAATCCAGGGAGATAAAACAAGCATCAGCGCAGAGCCGAGAGCAGAGGGTTCCAGGTGGAGACCCTGACCTGGGAGGTGGTGGGTATCTGGGCAGAAGGGGCTGGCTTGGGCTGGGAAGGGGCAGGGAGGATGGAGGGTGGGGAAAGACTTGAACTTGAACAGGGGGCGGGGGGCGACACTGGGGATAAAACCCATCTAAGAAGGAAACAGAAGAGGGACAGCAGCCACGTATATTCCAGACCCCTTCTGGTCCCCAAGACACGCCGCTGTGTTTATTGTCATGCCTCCCACCTCCCCCTCCCCCGCCCTTCAGGACACGTCACTCAGAATCTAGTGAGCAACCCCATCCTGATACTTGTGTGATTCATGGACCCTGTGATGGGCTTTCCGGAAGCTGGTGTGGCCCCTGCGGCCGAGGGCGTCTAATTGATTTAATACATCAGCTAAGGAACTGCTGTTTCCTGAATGAAACCTAAAATTGCATTGACTCTCCAGCTGCAGCTGAGAAGGGATTCGCTCCAACAGTCCAAATGCATCAACAGAGGTGGCGCCAGTGTTGCTGGGCTGTCACTGGAGTTTATCACTGCGCCTGATCTGCTGTCACCTGCACCTCCCCGAGGGGAGGCACGGACACAGGAGGAAGCAATGAGCTGCGTGGGAGGTTCTTTAGAGGGTGACAATGGCCATTTGTAAGAAAACAAATTTCCCCTCCCCCAACACACACACACACACACACACACACACACACACACACACACAAAGCCAGGCTGAGATAATGAATGTTCCGTGAGTAGCTCTCATCTGAAGAGAACAAATTGATTCCAATTTTCATTTTACCATGTCCCATAATTATTTTTTTTAGGGCCATAAGGGCAGCATGTGGAAGTTCCCAGGCTTGGGATCAGAGCTGCAGCTGCCAGCCTACACCACAGCTCACGGCAACACTGGATCCTTAACCCACTGAGTGAGGGCAGGGATTGAACCCGTGTCCTCATGGATAGTAGTTGGGTTCGTTACCATTGAGCCACAATGGGAACTCCCAGGATTCTTTGTTATGCCTTCTTTTATGACCTGGGAGGCTTTGGGGCTGCGTGGCTGGGTCACAGGGGGGCCGTGCAATCCACACGGTCCTCACTTATTCATCAGCAGGACCAGGGGCACTTTGTGTCATTAAAGGGATCCCCAGCTCTCACCCCATCACTCTTCTGTCCCATTGGAGACGGCAGTGTCATCTCAGAGCTCCTCAAGCCATCTTCCCCCTTGAGAAGAAAGAAGGGGGCGGGTGCCTCCAAGGAATCTCAGAGATGAAGCCGAAGTTGCTGCTGCTTCTCCTCCAGCATCCTAAGACAAATGGTAGCATCTCTGGGAAAATCACTCTTCAAGACGGTTCCCTGATGGCAGGTGGCTTGAGACAAAATTTATTTCAGGAGAAAGGACTCAGCCTTGTCTGCACGTGGGCAGGGTGTTCTGCTCCCCAGAGCTGCTGGGCAAAGTTCCAGGAAGCCGGGTTATTAAGCAGGTTTTCAAAGGCAGGTCATGGCCATTCTCTCCTCCCTGCAAAAATACAAAACGCCAGCTCCTCCCTGCAATGGTCTTCGCAGGCTCCTGAATGCACGGCCCTGTTCATTCACTCACTCATTCACTCTCTTACTCCACAGGCATTTATCAAGTCCCTGCGGTGTGTCAGGCACTAGGGGTACAAAGATGAATAACGCACGTGGCCCTGTTGTCAAGGAGCCGACTTTCTGGTAAGGGAGGAAGGAAAAAAAGAGCAAGTGAATAAAAGAGCAATAGAGAAATGTGTGACAGTGACAGAAGCAGGTCTGGAGGAAAGTGTGAGAGATCTGCCCAGCTCTGCCTTGGGGCTTGGGGTACAGAGTCTGCTGAGGCTTGGGCGGGGGCGGGGGGGGGGTGTAGCTGGATGGGTGCTTTAGGGAACTGTTAGCAGAAGTTCAAGGAAAGGAATGGCTGAGGTTTGGAGAGCCAAATCATGAGGGTTGTGTCTGCCTTGCTAAGCAGTTTAGGTTTTATTCTGGAGGCAAAGGGGAGCCAGTACAAATTCTGAAGCCAAAAAGGGACACACAGTCCAATGTGCAGTGTATGCATTTTAGAAAGCTCCCTCTGGGAGTTCCCGTCGTGGCTCAGTGGCTAACGAATCCGACTAGGAACCATGAGGTTGTGGGTTCGATCCCTGGCCTTGCTCAGTGGATTAAGGATCCGGCGTTGCCGTGAGCTGTGGTGTGGGTCGCAGATGCGGCTTGGATCCCGCGTTGCTGTGACTCTGGCATAGGCTGGTGGCTACAGCTCAAACAAAAAAGAAAGAAAGAAAGAAAGAAAGCTCCCTCTGGCTGCAGTGGGGTGGGGCTTTGGAGACGGAGATGGTGAGCATAGGAACCAGAACTATGATGTGGGCCATGAGCACGATGGGGACACAGGGAGGGGAGACACCAAGAAAATAATCCCTCCAGGCCTTGGTGACTTATGAGACATGGAGAGTGAGGAAGGAGGGGGTAGATTTTATTCCCGAGATCCTGGCTTGGGGAGCTGGATAGGTAATATTGCCCCTATTTTTTTTTTTTTTAGAAATGCTTTTTGGCAGCAAGACATAGAAACCTAACAGTGACTTAAGCAATAAAAGCATTTAATTATCTCACACACCAAGAAGTCTGGAGGTGAGCCATCTAAGGGCTGGTTTAATAGCTCCATAGTGTCCCTAAAGACCAAGGATCTTTCTTTCTGCTCCTCCATCCCCAATGTATTGGCTCTTTAACCTCATGGTTGCAGGATGGCTGCTGCAGCTCCAGACATTTGTACGACATTCAAGATAGGAAGAAGGGGGAAGCGGTGGTCACAGACATGTCTGTTTCCTTTAATCAAGAATTTAAAAAAGTTTCCCAGAAGACACTGCTCGTGAGTCAATGACCATCCTTAGCTGCAAGGAGGCTGGGAAAGGGAGTTTGTAACTTTTCCAGCACCAGTAATGGAGGCAAGTCAGGAAGAAAGGGGTTGGGAATGAGTATAGAGTCAACAATATCACCAACCAAGAGGGAAACATTAAGGGAAAAAGGCAGCATAATCCCATGCCCTGGGCGGAGTGGCTTGTAGAGGAGAAACAGCCTCTAGCTGGGAGGGTTGTGGGGACGTGGGTGTTGAATGGAGGGGCCCTGGTGCGCTGTGTTTGCCTCCCATCCACTCCCAGCCCTTCCCCAGCTCTGTCTGGCTCTGTTTCCCTGGCTCCCAGCTCATTCCCCCAGTGGGAGTCACTGGAGCAGACTGGAGGGTCTTACTCCCCCTTCCTCTTGTCTCCAGGGCTTGCATCTCCTGGCTCCTGCCTGCTCTGGTCCCAGGTTCCCCCCGTTGACCCCAGGTCCTGCTCTCCCTCCCTCCAGCCTAGCGGTGAGGTTGGCTTCCTGCTTGGCTGATCTCTAGCTCCCTGTCAAATGTGGCTTCTCAGTTCTTCTACTTCCTGTGTAATCACTTCCCTGGATTCAGTTCTTTCTATTTTACATATTCAGAATGATTTACATTTTCCAGGTTGGACCCTATCTGAGCCATGTGGTTTGAAGAGGCTGTATGTGTGTGTGTGTGTGTGTGCACGCATGTGTGTGTGTGTAGGAGTTTGTTTCCTGAGATAATGGTCACAGGAGGCCCCAGGAAATGGAGATAGAAAGAAAGGGCAGCCGATGGGGCTGGGTGAGAGGAAAGGGAGAGCGAAGAGGTATTGGGGGCAGGACAGGGGTGGGAGGCCTGATGGAAGGGATCCACGGTTGGGGACGTCAGTAGGCTGGGGGAAGGGGGATATGGGATTCAGGTCCAGCTGTCTCCAGGCTCTGCTGGCATCGGCAGACATCTGACATCCTGGAGCCTGAGCTGATGGAGCTGCAGCCACTGTTGACACCAGAGTGCATTCGAGATTCAGCAGCTGCCCAGGGTGCCTTGATGGACAGAGTGACAAAGCAAGGCAGAATTTCTACACTTGCACTCTCTGCCTGGTGACTTCTGCTTTTGCTTCCTGTGGATCTGCTAAGACACTGCTACGATGTGAGATGATGGAGACCTCTGACAAGGCTCTGGTGGGGGAGGTAGTTTTATCCACCCGTAAGGATATGCTCAGTTATGCTGCCACCACCAGCAACGCCCCCGTCTCAGTGGTTTAACGCCACCAAAACCTATTTCCTACTCACACTACACTACACGCCCACTTGAAATGCTGGCATGGAAGGCACTTGAAAAGTCCACGTGGGGACACGACTCCTCTCAGTCACCCAGGGAAACCAATCTGGTCACATACATTCGTAAGTGTCACGGCTGTGCAGTGGCTCAAAAGCTTCCACCCAGGACACCTGTCATTTCTGCTCATGTTGCCTTGGCCAAAACAAGCCTCATGTGCCCAGAAAGAGGAGAAGAGGAATCTTTGTGAACAGGCCTAATGACTGCATCGCAGCAGAAGCAACCAGGTGCTGACAGCCAGCCACGCTGCTGCTGCTGCTGCTTGTCGGGGTGAAAGCCAGTCACGCTTTAGTAGGAATTAGAGCACCTACTTTCTGGTCGTGGCTCTGCATGCGTCCACTAGAATGTAAGCTGCAAGAGGGCAGGTGTCTCTGTCTATTTTGATCACTGATAGAGCACAAGCACCCAGCACTGTGACCAACACCTCTGAGATGCTCCACAAATATCTGTGGAATGATGAGCACGTCAGATGTCACCACCACCCTGACACAGTAGGTATTATAATCAATCTCCATTTTCCAACTGGAGAAGCTGAGGGTAAGAAAAGTGAGTAAATCAGCGGTCCTGGTTCTGGCAAGGGGGTTAAGGAGCTGGCTTTGTCTCTGCAGTGGCTTGGGTCGCTGCTGCGGTGTGAGTTTGATCCCTGGCCTGGCACAGTGGGTTAAGGATCCAGGCTTGCTGCAGCCGTGGTATGGGTCACAGCTGCGGCTCGGATTCCACCCCCTGGACTGGGAATTTCCATGTGCTGGTGATGTGGCCGAAAAAAGAAAAGTGAGTAACTCACCAGAGGAGAACCCCTGAACTCTGACGTCAGCACCAGAGCCCCTGAAGATGCAGAGAGCTCCGCCTGCCCCTCGTGAGCGCTTCTCTCCTTTGTGGCAGGTTGCTATGGCCTCCCTTTATCAGCCTGGAAATTTTGTGGGCAGGAGGGTGACCTAACCAGCCCCACTCGGTTGGCGTCTATCAAGGACCTGCTGTGTGCCAAGCACTTGCTGGACCAGGATTTCCCAGCAGCTGGGATCCTCCCCAAGACAGAGCTCTTTGGCAATGAGGGAAAAACCACCCCACAGAAAGTGACAAGGAGGAAAGACCCTTGTTTCAAAACCTCAATAGCAACCGGCCTCGTTGTCTTGGGTAGAACCGGAAGTCCGTTCTTCCAGGCCTCTATCACCTTATCCAGGGGGGTGGCTGTCTGCTGGCTTTGCCCCTGTGGCTTTCATTCCCCCTCTGTGGGCCACAGCAGCCCACCTCCTCGGGAGGATCTGGTCTCCCCTGGGTGCAGCCTGGGGACAGCCTGGGTGCCCTCCTCTCTGCGGGCCGAGGAGTAGGGTCTCCTGACGCTGGTGGGAAGACATGGACCCCTTGCTGCTGCTGGTTCCCTGGAGAGGCTGTCCGTGGGGTCTGCCATCCTGAGTTCGGGCCCTCTCTGGTTCTGGTTCCCCAGTTCTGTGAGTAACCCCCCCCATCCCCTTCTGCAGAGCTCAGCCAGTGCTGCAATTGACGGGATGCAACTAGAATAAGCTAGCTGATGGACTCTGCTACTCAGTCCGGAGCTGGAGGGTGACGCAGAGGCCATTTGATCCAACCCTTTTATCCTGCAGCGAACAGATTGAGGCCCAAGAGTAAACGGATGTAATGACAGCAGCCGGAGCACTTTCCGCGAGTCAGCGCTTTTTCTGAGCATCCCCCACAACTCAATCACCCAATACAAGGGTTAGTCTTCCCATTCCAGAGATAAAAGACTGGAGAACGAAGGTGTAAAGGTGCCAGCGACCCTCCCCTGCTGCATAGCTGCAAAGCGGCAGGACTGGCATCTGCACTGGGGACTGGCTCGTCTTCCTCTCGTGGCTTGGCCAGGCAGACGGGACCCGAGGTCCCGTCACAGGTCTTCAACGAGTCTGCCATGGACAGGCTGATGGCAGACATGGCCGTTCCTTCCCCCTCCCCACCCTCCTTCCCATCCTGTTCTTCAGGGTCTGGGGGGGCCCCCGTGTTGCTGTTTTGTTGGCCGTTTCTTGAAAGCTTGCCAGCAGCCAGGGAAAGCAGGGGTCCCCTGCCTGCTGCACGGGTCTCCCTGCCACCACAGTTGAGAGATGGCAGCCATCCCTGGAGGGGCCAGGCCTCCCAGAGCCCTACGAGATGACCGGCCCTGACCCTCCCCTCGGGGGGACCTGCCTCATGCCTCACTCTGTAGGGCCTGCCATGGGGTAGGCCCTACAGAGCAGTTCCAGGGAGGGGGCATAGCAGGGAAGGTTTGCTGATCACCTGGCACCTTCTGTGTCCTGCAAGAGGAGAGCTCGCTCCCTTCCCCCCGCTCCCCACCCCCCACATGCCTAAAGGCCCTTCTGAGGCTCCTATTGAGTCTTCCCCAGGAAGCAGGTGCCTCTCCCCAGCCAGCCATAGTCTTCCTCAGGGGCAGCTGGTGTCACCACGCAAGAGAAGAAGATGTGCCTCTATTAGCGGGGCTTCGATGGAGCCCCTCCGGAAGCATGAAGCCAGGGATTTTGCATCAGAGGACATTGCATCATGTTGATGCCTATCTGCGCGAGGCTCGCTCAGTGCTTTCCAAGAGAGGCGAGTGGAGCCCAGGGGCTTGTGCTCTGTTCTCTGGAGGGCAGGTGACTTTCTTGGTACCTCCCTGCTGCACCATCCCCTCCAGGAGACATGCCAGGGCACATGATGATGCATGAGGCAGGTCTCACCTCCGTTAGCACTGACCAGGGCAGACAGGCAGCCACCACGCAGTGACAGGGAAGGGCCACGAGCGTCGCGAAACAACCCAGTAGGCAGCCGGGCAGTCCTAGCGACCAGGAAGGCCTCCCTGGGGAAGGCACATTTCAGGTGGCATCTGGGGTGATGGGTATGGTTTAGCAAGATAAGATTGGGGGGGTGGAGAGAGGACAGTCCAGGCAGGAAATGGGTCCCCTGATGAACTGAGCAAAAACCAAACAAACCCAACAGAGTTGAAAAGAAGGGTGAAGACATGTAATTCAACAACTAACTGGACAGCTCCTGTGTTCTAGGTGATGAGCGAGAAGGAGCTGGGAGGCTGGTCAGATGTGAGGGGCTTGCAGATCCCTTGAGGCTGAAAGCAATGGGATGCATGTCCCTATTTTAAGCCAAGGAGGAGGGAGGAATCATCCTGTGTAATGTGTGGAGTTGGGGTCAGGAGTCTCCAAAAGATGGGAGCACCCCAAGGGTCCACCAGCGAATGCGTTGATAAACAAAAAGTGGTTTATACACATAATGGAATAGTATTTAGCAGTGAAAAGGAAGGGGATTCTGACACGTGCTACAACATGGACGAACCTGGAAGACCTTATGCGAAGTGAGATAAGGCAGTCAAAACGGGACAAATCCTGCAGGATTCCACTTACATGGGAAAGCCGTAGAGACAGAAAGTAGGCCAGTGGTTGCCAGGGGCTGGGGTGGTATTGGTACAAGAAGTTCGTGTTTAAGGCGTGTGGCGTTTCAGTTTTACAAGATGAAAAGAGCCCTGTGGATGGATGGTGACGGTTGCACGGCAAGGTGAACGTACTTGATGCCGCAAAATAGTGGTTAAGATGGTTAACGTCACATTATATGTGTTTTACAACAATTTTTTTTTTTAAATCAGGTTTAAGAAAAAAGAGACGGTCAAAGAGGGAAAGCGTAGACTCCTGGTTTTGATAAAATAGGCCCTCCAGGTAAGATGCTGCCATCGGGGCAGCTGGATAAAGGGTACACAGGATCTCTCTGTGCTATTTTTTCAACTTCTTATGAATCCATAATTGTTTCAAAATAAAAAGCTAAGAAAAGGGGGCGAGCAACCTAGGGGAAGGGTGAAAGATAAAGATAAAACCTCCCTCTGCCTCCCCATCCTACTCACAGACTTGGGCCTGTCCCCTGGCCTCCCTTGGAAACCATTTCACTTTTCTTCCTTCCTTCCTTCCTTCCTTCCTTCCTTCCTTCCTTCCTTCCTTCCTTCCTTCCTTCCTTCCTTCCTTCCTCCCTCCCTCCCTCCCTCTCTCTCTCTCTTTCTTTCTTTCTTTCTTTCTGGTCTTTTTAGGGCCACACCCGTGGCATATCGCAGTTCCCAGGCTAGGGGTCCAATCAGAGCTGTAGCTGCCAACCTGCACCACAGCCACAGCAGTGCCAGATCCGAGCCGCATCTGTGACCCACACCACAGCTCATGGCAATGCCGGATCCTTAACCCACTGAGCAAGGGCAGGGATGGACCCTGCGTCCTCATGAATATTCGTCGGGTTCATTAACCTCTGAGCCACAACAGGAACTCCCATTTCCCTTTCTTATTCGTCCTTCCTGAATGTATTTTTGTCTATACAAATGCAAACAGAAATGAGGGTTTTCCCTAATTTTTCTACTAGAATGCTCTATTAACATACTCTTCTGCCCTTCCGTTGCTTTTTTCCCCCCTTAACACTAAAGCCTAGAAACCCTTCTATTTCAACACACAGAGGGCTTCCGGTTATTTTCTTTTTTTTTTCTTTTTTTTTGTCTTTTGTTGTTGTCGTTGCTATTTCTTGGGCCGCACCCGCGGCATATGGAGGTTCCCAGGCTAGGGGTCGAATCGGAGCTGTAGCCACCGGCCTACGCCAGAGCCACAGCAAACGCGGGATCCAAGCCGCGTCTGCAACCTACACCACAGCTCATGGCAACGCCGGATCGTTAACCCACTGAGCAAGGGCAGGGACCAAACCCGCAACCTCATGGTTCCTAGTCGGATTCATTAACCACTGCGCCACAACGGGAACTCCCCTGGTTATTTTCAAACATGCATATCTTCCCACAGTCCGAGTGCACTGGGCTCTGTTTAACTAGTCCCGCTCGGAGGGACAGCTGGACTGTTTCGCTGTTTCCAAACAGTATTGCAATGAATAACTTTGCGCAGATACCATTTCTTACTTCTCACCTCCCCGAGGTGTCACAGCTGGATCTTTGGCTCTCTTAGCTCGTGATCAAAGGGTCATCGAGGGGGGATAACGTTTGGGAAGGCTGCCTGCTTCTGCCAAAGGAGCGTCAGCTCTGCAGCCAGACGGCCCTGGGTTTGAATCCTGCCTCTGCGGCTCCGTGGCTGTGTGACCTTAGGCAAGTTCCTTCATCTCTCTGGGCCTTGGTTTCCGTCTCTTACGGTGGGCATTGTTGCAGGTCCGGCCTCTAGGGTGGCCCGTCGGTGCTCAGCACCGTGCTGATTGTATTTATTGCTAAATGCGTAAACAGGATGCCAGAGCTTTCCCGCCTCAGCTTCCATAGCAATGACTGACATGACAAATGTGCATGGGACGGTGTTCCAAGGACATCTCTAAGGACCCACTCCACCATGCTGGAACCCTCTCATCCAGCCAGATGATAAAACACCAGTGAGGGAGAGAAGAGAGACAGCCCTCTATCAGGCTGCTCAGGAGGTCCCAGCACCCCTCACCCTCCCTGGCGAGATCACCCACGCCAAGGATTTCCCAGGAACCTGATTTCAAAGTTGGGCCCCGCCGTCAGACCCCAGGTGCCAGTGTTGCTTGGAAATTATGTTTCCAGATTTCAAAGCTCTTTGGGGGCAGGATGCTTTGGAAGGAGGGAATTGGTGTTCCCTCTGCCGCCTGATGTCGTAGGCAGAATCTGAGACCCAGAACCGTGGCATCTGGGGCTGTGTCAAGCTGGAGGATGGCTTGGCGCGAGGTCATGAGGATTGGACTGGGCAGACCTAGAAACACATCCCAGCTCACTGACAGTGAGATGTTGGGTAGGTCCCTTCACCCCTGGGAGCTTCAGGGCCTGCGTCTGTAAGACGGGAGGTCATACTTTCTGGGCATCACCTCATTGAATCCTCATGACAGCCCTGGGCAACTGGTATCTTCAGCAGCCCCATTTTGCAGATGAGAAAACTGAGGCTAAGAGAGTCCCCTGACTAGTAACTAGCAGATGCAGAAATCCAACATGGGTGTGTCTGACTCCAGAGTCTGGGGTCCCTCCCATCCCAGGCCTTTCCATCAACTGAAGGTTTCATTCGTCCTAAAGGCAGAGTCCACTTGGCCAGCAGGTGGACAGTCGGCCAGAGGGTGGAGAGGAGCTCCAGTGCCTATGGGCTTGGACCTGCTGCCATATCTGAAGATGCCGGCTCCGAGCAGCCAGAGCCCTTCCCACGGCTGCTCCCCTCCACCCCACGGGCTGGGGAGAGATACAGTTGGCAAAACACATTAGCATCTTCCTCTCTGCTAATTAGTTTTGTGAAAAAATTATTTATCTATTTATTTTCACCAGAGAGCAATTGGGGCTGCAGAAATGTGCTGACAGGTTTTACATGAAAAAGGAAGGAAAGGAAAATGCCACTCACTGAGAGCGTGAAATCCTCTCCCACGTGGATAAGTGGATAACGAGTGGGGAGCTGGGAGGCCCACGTGCGGTGGCGGGGGGGGGGGCTCGACTGGGGGAAACAGTAACCCTCCCCAGGATGACATGGGCTCCCAACATCCCCCACCCCAGGGATGGGAACCCATGCCCAGAGCCCTGGCCGGCTGCCTAAGGGTCACTGGACTGGTGTGGAATGTCAGGCTGTTCCCCACCCCCACACCGGTGGGTGCCGTTCCCACCACTGGCATGGCCTTCCTCACCTGTCTGCCTAGACCATGCCTCTCCATCTCTCAAGTGCCAACTCAAGCAGCATCTCTTCTGGGGAAAAATTTCAAACCCTCAGAAGGAGAATACAGCCCTCCCTCAATGTTTTTTTCTTTCTTTCCTTTTTTTTTTTTTTTTTTTGCCACTCCCGCAACACACTGACGTTTTTGGGCCAGGGACCAAACCTTTGCCACAGCAGTGACAAAGCCGGATCCTTAATTTCCTAGGCCACCAGGGAACTCCCAAAGTTCTAAGTCCCTTTCTGGGCCATCCTAGCATCTCAGTGGTTTCTGGGGTCATCACATGACTGAGTGTGCGTGATGCTCAGTAAGTGCTGGTTGAAGAAGGGACAACTGGTAAAAGGCATTGGCTGCAGGCTGAGCTGGTGAAGGAGGGCTTCCCGGAGGAGGGAGCTTGGAGCTGGGTGCTCACCTACTTGGGGATATGGCCAGGTGGAGACAGGGAGCATGCCGCTTCGCACCTGGCACCGGCTGGCTCACATACCCAGGGATCTTCCCCACAGCAAGGAAGCTTCCCGAAGGCAGCAGTTGGTCACTTTGGACACCGTGTCCCAGTCTTAGCACGTGCATGACTTTGATAGCTGTGTTTCTGAGACACACACTGAACGCTTGCTGAAAGAACTTAGATGCCGTGATAGAACCAGAAGATACGACGCCAGGGGTCAGCCCAGGTGAAGATGGCGGTCATGACCTTTCACTCGCGGTGAGATGCTGGACCGATCCCTTCCTCTCGCTGGCACTCAGTGTCCTCATCTGCTGGTTGCACGTGTCAGCTAAGTGGGGTCTCCAGGACTCCTCCTGTCATGGCAAGACCTGCCCTTCCTATGTTTGGAGAGCTTCCCACATCGTGAACCCCCTTCCCTCACCTCCAGGTATAAACCAGAATTCACTTTCCCAGCCTCCCTTGTAGCTACCGTGCTGTCATGTGACCTGAACTTCACACGCGGATGCACCTGCACAAGGCTTCTACTGGCGACAGAGAGCCACCGCCTGCAGCTGTCATTTGGTGGTGGAGAGAGGTGGAGCTTTCAGGGACCACAGTGGTACAGGTTCTGGGCGTGGAGCCTGGGCAGGACACACTTGTGGTGTGAGCCAAGGTGCCAGTGTTGGTGGCAAAAGTGTCTCTCCTGGGAGCCGGTGATGGCAGGTGCTTCCTCCTCCAAGCCTGCCTCCCTGACCTGCAGAATTTGTGATTTGTCCGATGGTCCTTAGTAAATTCCTCTCTGGCTGCAACCAGCTCGAATGGGTCCTGATGCTTGCACCCGAGAACCGTGAGGGAGGTGCTGCTGACTCAAAGATTCCATCACTCCAAATAGGAGCTGGCGGCCTAAGACTGGGGTATATAATAGAGATACAGAGTAGCCTCTCCACGGTATTGATTTTCAGCCAGCCTGTTACCCAGCTCTCATTACCCGTTAGCACAGACTTCCTGGTCATTTTCAAAACCTTGGGTAGCTGTGTCTGAGAGACCCCATCACTTCAAATCACCAATTTGGAGAAAACGTCTGAGGCCCATGATTTTGACCTTCGCATCTCAGTGAGGACCGGGGCCAATGCTACTTGGTTTTCTGCCAAATGCATTCAGTTTCACACAGGCCCAGAGAGGGACATGCATGGCCTCTCTTGGAAACCTCGTTTTTTATACACGTGGAGGCATCAAAGCTCTGGTGCTGAGCAGTGGGGCTGAGAGAAGTGCCCGTGGAATTTGGTAGCCCTGAGTTCGAATCCCAGCTCAACCACACGCAAGCGGTGTGATCCTAGCCGTGTAACGTAAGGTCTCTGAGCCTCAGTTTCTCTCTTTACAAATCAGGACAGTGATGTCTACATCAACGGTTGTTATAAGGTTGTTGAATGCCACTCAATTTGCATGTATCCTTCAGAGCTAGTCTCTAAAAACAGGCAAATATGCTTTTCTCTTCCTTTTTTTGAAAAGAAAAATAATGATGCTATAAATGATATTCTATCCCTCACTTAAAAAAACTTAAGAATATATCTTGAAGATGATCCAGTTTCTATAGGTAAGAACTTTCTTATTCCTTTTTACTGGCTGCATATTATTCCATTATGTTATCATATCATCATTTAAGTCTCCTATGAGTTGTTCATCACCTTTAGCCAATACAAATAATACCACATAATCTTCTGCATATGTCATTTCCCCCATGTTGAATTCTGTAACATTGATAATGGACGAGTGCTTTTATAATCTTGATTGATGTTGCCATGTTGATCTATACAAGCTTCTCCCATTCTACACCATCGTACACGAGCACCTAAAGTCTCACACTCACCAAAACTGTATAATCAGACTTTTACGTCTTTGTCCATCCTCTGGGTAAAACATGATGTATCAAAAAATTTTTTCTCATATTATGAGATCAGATTCATAAGAGCTTTTAGTGTTCCTTTTCCAGGGAATTCTCGGGGCAAAGCCCTAGCCTGGTTTTCTGCTGGCTTGTGAGCGATCTTCATATTGATGTGAACGAGTTCTGCTTTCAATGGGGAGTTTGCACCCCACCTTTTGATCCTCTTGATTCCCTGTTCTGGAGTCTTTTTAGTCTTCATTGTGGGGGTTGTCCTTTTCCCAAGGTTAGGACATTCCATTAACCGAGCCGATCAGGTAGTCAGTGGAATTGAATAATCATAAGGACTTCTAAAAATCATAGAGGAAAGACCACATCAATATAATGTCCCCAGATGTAGAGCAAAGACACCAACTTCTTTGCTTGGTGTGTCCTTAGGGATGCGCTTCTAGGGGTCGGCATGGTTTGTATTGACTGCTCTCGCCAGAGGCCATCTGGAGTCATGGGCTCTGTCCCCATCTACAGAGCAAAGCTTGTCACAATTGGATGCTTAACCAAATGCTAAGTAAGTCTGTTTTCTCATCTCGGTCCTCCTAGAGGTTGGCTGACTGTTCAGTGAAGAAAGATTAAGACATTAAAACTACAAGCATTGGAACAAAGCAATGGTGGACTGGGCACTGTTCTAAGCGCTTTGACTCTATCAGCTCATTTACGCCTCTTAGCAACCCTATCAGTCTTATTTCACAGACATGGAAACTGAGGGTCAGAGATATCCCTGTCTTTTACAAGGTCTCACAGCTGGTTCATGGAGAAACCAGGATCCAGGTTCAGGAAGTCTGCCTCAAGATCTGGGTCTCTTTTCCACGATATGATTCACCTTATCCAGAGCCAGCTGAGGGATTTCGCCTTTGGTCCTCAGGAGAGAGAATGACTAGTCTAGCACCGGCAAATAGGATTCATCATGTGTGCAAACTCTGATGGCTGCCTGGAGGACTGGCTTGAAAAAGATCCAGCCTCGCGGCTCTTTGGTTGATTAATAATGCCTGCCATTCGGAACAAGGAAGGGGCAGCGGGTGTACCTCACAGCTGCTGTCTCTCGACTATTCCGCTGACATGTTTCCATCCTGGGTTATCCAACCAGCCCCACCCGATTGGCAGTCTGGTCTCCTTCTCCGCTAACATTAACCCCCAGTCCTCTTCTCTTCAGCATCCGCACTCATCACCTTTCTCATCTCTGCCTCCTAAAATTGTCTCTCCTCCCGTTAAGCCAACCACAGCAGCACTGCCTGTTATGTGAACTTACCCCCGACCTCACCGCCCTTTATGTCCTTGAAATCTCTCCATATTATGATGTGTGGCCGGCCCTTATGCGTGCAGACCACCGCTAGACAGACCCCTTAAGGCGGGAGCAGGTGGGGGGGATGTGCGGGGTGGGGGGGATGGGAATCCATGCTTCGTCTCAGTTTCCCTGAGTCTAGCAAAGAACCCTGTGTAAAGCGGATACGCCGCAAATGTTTACAAAATAAATGAAAGAACGAATAGGCGGTGTTCTTTCAACATTTCACATTTGTACATCTCCACAACTTTTTGTGAGCAGAGATGGTGTCATCTAATTCTTTTGGGTTCCCCACGGCACCGCTGCAATGGACAGTAATCATTTCTTAAAATCTGTGGGGACTGAACTTGAACCAATAAACCCTCCTTCAGTGAGTGGTTATTGAGCAATCCGAATGAGGTGGAGAAGGATAAATGCTTGCAGCAGGAACTCAATAAATAGTTGGCGGTTACAAATAATAACAATAACAATAATAATGCCAACTTATTGATTTAGTTGTCTTGACTGTACAGAAGCTATTTATTTCTTGTATTATTCAGGGCTTTTATTTCATTGTCGATATCAATACATAATTTATATCGGATAGCTTTGGCTGTGTAACAAACCACCTTGAAATTTAGTGACTTAAAACAATAATGATTTGGAGTTCCCTTGTGGTACTGGGGGTTAAGGATCCATTGCTGTCACTGCAGCGCCTCAGGTCGCTGCTGTGGCTCGGGTTGATCCCTGGCCCGGAAGCTTCCAATACCATGGGTGAGGCCAAATAAATAAATAAAACAGATAATGATTTATATACTTCAAATGGGTACTTTATAGTACATGATTTTTATCTCAGTCAAGGTTTTAAAATGAGCAACAAAGAGATCGAACTTTTTGCTTAACAAATTAGAAAGGTTTTTTTGTTTTTTGTTTTTTTGCTTTTTAGGGCTGCACCTGCGGCATAGAGGTTCCCAGGCTAGGGGGTTGAATCAGAGCTGTAGCCACCAGCCTGCGCCACAGCCACAGCAACTTGGGATCTGAGCCACGTCTGCGACCTACGGCACAGCTCACGGCAATACTGGATCCTTAACCCACTGAGCGAGGTCAGGAATTGAACCTGCATCCTCATGGTTTCTAGTTGGGTTCATTAACTGCTGAGCTGCAACGGGAACTCCGGTTTTTTTTTTCCTCCTTAATGTGCCATGGACCGCGTCCCCCACCCGAGGACTCTCTGGGGCCCTTTCAGGGAGTCTGGGAGATCAGAACTATCTTCATAATAACATAAAGATGTCGTGTGGCATTTTCCCACTCATTTTCTTCCTAGTGTACTACGGAGCTTTCCAGAGGTTCCATGATCTGTGATACTGCAACAAAAAATACAGATAGGAGAATCCAGATGTTAATGAGATTTGCACAAAGGTAAAACAATGCCACTCTTTTCGCTATTTTTTTTTAGACTTGTAAACTCTTTATTTTCCAACAAATGTAGTTTTTATATTAACATGTAACGAGCTTGTTGTCATTATTTAAGTGAATTGACATTTTAAAATACGGATTAATGTCTAAGATAGTTATATGGATAGAAATAACACACATAAACAAAAGCTCTTTGGCATTCTTAATAATTTTTAAGAGTGTAAAAGGACTCCCAAATCAAAAAGTTTGAAAAATGCTTCTATAGAACAAGGAGACAAACAAGGATCCAAAGCCTGGAAAATGGAACTTTTCTTTAATTCAGCATTTTCATTTTAAAATAATTTTGTCCTAAGGAAATAATCAGAGATATAGCTCAAACTATTTCTGTAAGAATATTCATCACAATGCTATTTAAGAGAGAATAATATAAAAACAATACAAATATCCATCCATAGGGGTTTCAGGAAATTAAAACGATGTAATAGAATACATACAGTTAATTTAAAAGAATATTACAAAATAGTGTTTTACTATAACAAAAATGTCCATGATTAATTTTAAATATACGATACAATTTAGTAGGTAGAGCGTGACCTCATTTTGAAACGTTGTATATCCACCTACACATAAAACCAAGAATACAAAAGGTCAGCAGTAGTATTATGCATTTTCAAAGTATTTTATAAAAACGTGTATTGCTTGCTTTTTTGCGTGTGCGGCAACACCCTCGGCGCATGGAAGTTCCCAGGCCAGGAATTGAATCTGAGCTGCAGCTGTGACCTGTGCCACAGCTACGGCAACAAGGGATCCTTTAATCCACTGCACTGGGCTGAGGATCAAACCTGAGCCTCTGCATTGACCTGAGCTGCTGCAATCGAGTTCTTAACCCACTGTGCCACAGCAGGCTCTCCACACGTATTGCCTTCGTAACTGACAAGCTGGGGAGAAAACCATTATTAAAATAACAATGATTTCTTTAGGCCACAATTTGTGAGTTGGCATTCTGGACCAGGCTTATCTCAGCAGTTCTGAGAGCAGCTGGGTCAGGCTCAGCTGATCTTGGCAGGGGCTGGGTCAGGTCTTGGCTGGGCTTCCCAAGTGTTTGTATTTAGCTGCCAACTGGCAAAGAGATGCCATCCCTGGAAACCAGCTGGCACTTGGATGGGGGGAGGTGGTACCATGTTTCTCTCATCATCTGGTGGGCCTGTGTGGATTCCTCCACATGAAGGCTCAAGGTTCCAAGAGCAGCAAGAGTGGAAGGATTAGAAGTTCTCGGGCCTCTTAAAGTTTAATCCTGGAAATCACATGTCACTTTCACTGTATTCCATTGGCCAAAGAAAGACAAGTCCAGACAAGATTCAATTGAATTCAAAGTGAAATTGACCACTTTACCTCTTTTTTCTTTTTCTTTTTCTTTTTCTTTCTTTTTTTTTTTTTTTTTTTGCTTCTTAAGGCTGAACCTGTGGTATATGGAAGTTCCCAGGCTAGCGTTTGAATCAGAGCTACAGCTGCCGGCCTACACCACAGTCACAGCAACGCTGGATCCCAGACCCACTTAGCGAGGCCAGGGATCGAACCTGCATCCTCCTGGATACTAGTCAGATCCGTTTCCACTGCGCCACAATGGGAACTCCCACTTTACCTGCTGATGAAGGAAGTTGCAGACTCTCGTGATGCTTTACGCCATCTGCCCATGGTGATGCCAAAGACCCGTTTAGCTGACAAATATTCACTCCGCATCATGCACTATGCTGGGCATGGCCTTTCCTTTCCCTGGGGGAGAGACGCACATGCCACCCCCATACAGTTTCACCCACCCAAAGTGCCCGGCACATAGTAGATGCTCAGGAAATCTCTGTGGAAGGAAGGGTAGAGCTGGCGCAGCCTCGGCTCCTCCTACCAACCTCACTAATAAGCTTCCCTGTTATCCCCCGGCACCATATGCCATATGGCATAAGTGCCTCATTCAGACGCAGATTCATAGGAAAGCAAAGACGGGTTTCTAAGAGGAACAAACAAGATGCTGAGTTGTGCTGGGTGCAGCTTGATCCAGGACCAGAAAACTGCTGCCTGCTCCACTTTATAGGGAGAGAAAAAAGCGGAGATCTATTCATTTAGGAGGAAATCGTTATTCTGGGTTTAGACACAAGCAGACAAGCATATGAAAAGAATACATTTCTTTGGTGTTGCTACTGATACCAAGTCTAGACAATGCAAAAGACAGCCTCACTAAGCAGAGCTTCACAATCAAGCTTCAGAGAAAGGAGGAGGCTGGGGCAAGTGTGTGTGTGTGTGTGTGTGTGTGTGTATGTGTGTGTGTGTGTGTGTGTGTGTGTGTGTGTGGAAGAGGGGGTGGAAGAAGAGGTGGGAAGCTTCGAGTCTTTTCACCTCTGAGAACAGAACACAGCGTCCCTCTGAAGATGTTGGTTTACTTTGGGGTTTTTCTTTATTAAAAAAAAAATCAATGATTTCTCCAGGGAGGGGGTGCTCGCAGCAGCTGCTTCTGACACCACCATCTGCATCGTCTTCTCTGCCTGCGCCTTTTGAGGCAGCCACTCGTGGCGGCAAGACCACGAAAGCGTGGCCACAATCTGTCCCATGTGGAAATCAGACTCTAACTCACCCTGAACAGCTCACAGCATCTCACGGAACACAGAGACCGATGCCCAGGTTTGACTCTGTCCTGTCGTGGTCCTCTTGTGGCCCAGGACTGCAGACCACACTGCATTTCTTGCAAGGCAGAGACAGGGAGGCTGGTCAGGGGGAATGGAGGGGATGCAGGCTGATGAGCTGCTCTAGGTGGGACTGTGGGTCGTGGTCAAGGGCAGGGACTTGGGACCCTGACACCTCTGCCCCTTACTAACTGGGTGAACGCTGGGCAAGTTACTAAACCTTGCCAGCTTCTATTTCCTCATCTGTCAGTAGGAGTAATCATTGTACCTGTTTAGAAAATAATAATTATATATTTAGCATGTAATAATAATTATTAAGCTGTTGGCATATATTAATCACTCAATAAACAGCGGTATTATGGACCGCATGTTTGTGCACCACCCCCAATGCACGTATTAAAGGCTTAACCCTCATCTCAGTGGTACCTGTAGGGCTTTGGGCAGGAATTAGCTTTGGATGGTGCCATGGGGGTGGACCTGCCCTGATGGGATTGGTGCCTTTACAAGGGGATGAAGAGAACAGAGCCTCTCTCTTCCTCCACTGGGTGAGGAATCCAGGGACAGAGCACCTCGGAACCTACCGTGCTGGCCTCCTGCACTCAGACTCCCCAGCCAGAGAGACATGCATATTCGCTGTTTATGTCACCCAATCTAAGGTAGTCTTGTTATAGCAGCTCAAACCAAGACAAGTAATGGCAGTGCCATAGGACGCGGGCATGTGTTAGGGTGCAGAGAGGAACCCCAACATTCAGATCTTGGCGAACCCCCTTAGCTTTGGATTCTCCACCCTCGACCAGCATCCTCCCCCCTCATCCCCCATCTCCAGGAACTGGAGGGTTCCAACCTCAAGGGCAGAATGAAATTAGAAAGGGCAGTCCCAGTGTTTGGGTTAGCAACAAGGAGCTCTCCAGAGCAGGAAGTCATTCCCTTGGGTGGTAGTGAGTCTCTCGTCTCTGGGGATATTCAAACAGAGGTTGAGGGACCAGTTGGCATGGATGCGTAAGGGGAATTCAAACGATGGGTGGATAGAGTCGGCCTTTGCATCTCTAGATCCATAACTAGGGAAGCAGTGCCCAGTGTTTAGGTAACTATGTAATAATCGACTCATCCTTTTTTACTGATTCACAAATTGAACTTGTGCTTTTCCCAGTCCCTGCATGAGTTCCCCACACCCGTCCTGCCCATGCGAGGGAGCAATGAGGGCCTGGGGACATCCACATTCCTGATGGGCTCGGAGAAGCAACAGTGTTTGTTTCTGTGTTTTGTGTTTCAGTTACAGCTAGCACTGCATTTTCCTTCATGGGAAATAAATTTTTTTTTTGTCTTTTTGGGGCTGCACCTGTGGCATATGGAGGTTCCCAGTCTAGGGGTTGAATCAGAGTTACAGCCAATGCCAGAGCTGCGTCGGTAACCTACACCACAGCTCACGGCACCAGCGGATCCTTAACCCACGGAGCGAGGCCAGGGATTGAACCTGCATCCTCATGGATACTAGTCTGATTTGTTTCTGCTGAGCCATGTTGAGAACTCCAGAAAAAATATTTTAGATGGTAGTTAGAATCTTGCATCCTTTTAGCTCCATGGTCCAGACACCTTGAAAGTTAATGCCAGTTTTGTGGGCTGGACACAACCCACAATTTAAGGGAACCTAAGAATCTTGTACAGGGCCACTTGCACCGGAAAATGTTTTCTAAGTTCTGACCCTGCCTTGGGTCAGTCAGCTGGAAGGCAGGAACTGTCTATGGACAGAGGCAGGTACAGACTTTGGGTCAAGGTCATGGGTTTAGTGCTTGAATGACCCAATTAACTTCCTTCAAACCACAGAAAGCTCCTCTAATCTAGACTAGCATCTTCCCAAACGTGGCTGCTTGGTCCCAGAAGGAGCCAGGAGAATGAGTCTTGGCGGCTCATACCATCTCATGCGTATCCATCTTGTCTCATACCAGCCCAGCCCAACCAACTTCACCTCATCCCTCTGGAGAAATAATTTTGAGCACCTGCTCTCTTGAGAGATACCTAGTCCCACGGACCACCAGATCAACTGGGGTCCCCTCTGTCCCTTAAAATCAAGATGAGATGGGCTTGAATCTCCATCTCACTTCCCCGAACCTTTTGCAAGTTTCTTCCTGCTCCTGGCCTCTGCTTGTTATCTCACAGAACGGCCTTTAGCTCCCCCTGCCCCCCGAGTTTGACTCCAACACAGAACACTGCCCTAGAGTCCTTCACAAACTACCACTTGCAGGAATCACCCTGTGATATGGACTTTTGCTGTGGATGGAGAGTATGGCAAAAGGAAAACACACTACCCCCGAAAGATCATTGGACATTGACTTCACCTTTTTCTTTTCTTTTCTTTCTTTTTTTTTTTTTTTTTTGGTCTTTTCAGGCTGCACTTGCAGCCACAGCCTAACACCACAACCACAGCAATGCCAAATCTGAGCCGTATCTGTGACGTACGCCACAGCTCATGGCAACGCCAGAATCTTAATCCACTGAGGAAGGCCACGGACCGAACCTGCATCTTCAATGGATACTATGTTGGATTCTTGACCAACCGAGCCACAACAGGAACTGTGACATTGCTATTTTAAATGGTCCCTTGGTCATCTCCACTAACTTCAACTGCATCATCCCGCCTCTTTCATGAGCCACGGTCCTCCACGCCCTATTCTCTGTGCATATACCCACCACTGGATTTCTGCTTGTCTTTAGCTCTTGTTATCTCTACCTAATCATCGCCTGGGCTTTCCCTTTCCATCCCAAAGTGACTGATCCTGGTGTATTTCTAATCAAAGGCAGTTCTTCTTTCCCTAAGAGCAGCTCTGGTGGAAGAAGTTCTTCCTGCTTGGAGTTCCCATTGTGGCTCAGAGGTAACAAACCTGACTAGCATCCATGAGGAAGCAGGTTCAATCCCTGGCCTCGCTCAGTGGGTTAAGGTTCTGGCATTGCCGCGAGCTGTGGTATGGGTCGCAGACGCGACTCAGACCTCACGTTGCTGTGGCTGCGGTGTAGGCCATCAGCTGTAGCTCTGATTCAACCCCTAGCCTGGGAACCTCCATATGTCAAGGATGCAGCCCTAAAAAAAAAAGGCAAAAAAAAGTTTCTCTCCCTCTACACCACTGTCTTCACTTGTGAAGAAAAGTCCTTATTAGCAGATATGTATTGGTTCCACTGCGGCTTCCGGAACAGAAAATAAAATTGGACAGACAGCCCCAGACAGACTAGTCAAGGAACCTTTGCAGACCAGCTCACATTCCATGCCAGCCACCACCACGACACCAAAGGACGACCAGTGGTCCACGGTGCCATTCCATCAGGCAGGCTGAGAACCAACAGCCTGAATGAGGGCTTAGAACAGAAAATCCACTCCCTTGGGGTGGCTGCAATTTTCTAAGTATTTATTCCAGACACACAATACCCGATGAAGAAGCCAGAGCAAAGGATACTGCAGACTGAAAGGGGCATGTTATTTCCTTTCTGAGTAATCTAACGAGCGATGAGTTTCATCCCAATCACAGAACCATTATTCCTTGGGCTCCAAGTAGGCAGGCCTCAGCTGACTGCCTGATGATTGGCTGGCCCCTCTCGCCACCGTATTACCAGTTAGGACCAAGATTCCGTGGGTCACCCACATGGCTTCCCTGTCTCCCTGATCCCATCCAGATTTCTCTTACATCTTCATTCCCCGCTGATCAGTTGGGGGCCCTTGTCCCCAGGCTCTGTGCACAGCCTGGGCCATCCTCACCAATGTCTCTTTTAAATGTCTTAGCATTTTAAATATTGTACCAGGGCATCAGGCAAGGGGGGAGGAATTAAACAGGTTTTCTCCAAGCCAAGACCATGAGTGATTGACCAGCTTCTTTCTTATCCTACGGGGGATGGAGAGTCATTAGGTTTGTGTTATGAGGAGTCACACTGATGGAGACGGGAAGGAGGGGCTGAAATGGAAATTCAGCTAGAGACAGAAAGGCCCGGAGGCACCCACGGATATATCATAGGATATGATTTGGCGGTAAGAAACAAAGAAAAAAAGCCAAAGTTAATAGTTTGAAAAGGCAGAATTATATTTCTCTTTCATAGTCAAGAAATCTGGAGGTAGGGCTAGTGGGGTCCTCTTGGTGTCAGGAACCCAAACGCCTTCTGAACTTTGTTGTTCTTGCCTAAATGGTTTCTATTTGCATAGTCATCTTGTGATCCAAAATGGCTGCCAGAGCGCCAGGCATCACATCTACATTCCAGTCAGGAGGAAGATGGGAAGGGAAAAAGGAAACACATGCCCTCCATTTAAGGACAATTCCTGAAAGTGAAACTCACACGTGCAGTTTCTGTTTGGGGTGGAACTTAAGTCACATGGGTTTTGCCTTGCTGCAGAGATGGGCCAGGAAATGCAGTCTTTATTCAAGGCAGCCATGTGTCCAGCCAACATCAATGGTTCTGCGACTATGGGCTTTAGTGGGGCGTGGCTTCCATTATTACCTCGACCATGTCCACATACTCCCCTTCCTCCTCTGGATGACATTCTCTCCACACAAATAGGGCTGTAGAATCCAACTTCGTCCTCCCATCCGTGCTGGGCACTTCAGGGGATGGGAGAGAGACAGCAGGCACTCTGGATATCTCATCTTGTTCATGACGTGTGTGTTCTGCCTATTGACAGTGAGTAGGTGGGCAATAGACATTTTGTTTTGTTTTTAAAGACTTTATTTTTTTTAATGGAGTTTTAGGTTCACAGTTTAAAGGAAGGTACTTCGAAGGAAGATAACAACAAAAATTGCTCTGGCAAATTTAATTGAAGAAAACCTATTGGAAATTATTAAGAACACAGGATGTTTTCAGGGAGGGCTGGTGCACTGGGTTTTAGCAGAATCCCCCTAAGCTGGGCTGCCACCTTGATCTCTGTCCTTATTCTGCTGCTGGATGTCTTAGCCTCTTGGCCTGCCTGGCCAGATGGCTGCTCATTCCCTTGGTCCAGCCTAAGCATCCCTACCTCTGCGACCTGTCCGAGTATCTGTATTACAGCTTCTAACACCCAGAGCTGCTCCCCTACCACCATTGGATGGTGAGCTCATTGAGGGCAGGATCCGCAGCTTCTTATTCCCGGCTGCCCAGGGTCCAGTACAGTGCCTGGCACACTGAAGATGCCTCTCTATCCTAGTGGGATACTGATTCTCAAACACCAGGGGAAACAATTTGGCTTAGTCCTGGACCACTACCCTCAAACTGCTCCTGGACCATGTCCTGAAAATAGGTCTTCGTTCTCAGTGTTGGGGGTGGGGGAGATGCTGAGGCCAGAAGGCCAGGCATTTGGATTGGGCGCCCTGCTGGGCGTGGGGAAGTTTGCCTTGTGAGGTGTGTCTTCCAAACTCAGAGCATAGGAGGACCAAGAACTCCTAGAGAAGACTTAAGGGAGATGAGCGCGTGGTATGGGTGGGATGGGGTGATTCTGACGGTTCTGTAGGGTGAGAGGACTGGAAGACAGCCCTGCAGCTGTTTGGAGCACAGAAGCTGCAGACAGACACGCGCGCGTGCTGCTGGGGAGGGGTCAAGGGTGTAAGACGCCAAGGTTTGTGCTTGTGCATTTACTTGTGTGCGGACAGACGAGGTGTGTACGCCCTTTGTGTGCGAGGGATCAGATGGGGATGGATGATTCCGGAGGGAGAGCGCGGGGACGCGGGGGGGGGGGGGGGGGGGGGAGAAGCCGCAGCAGCAGCCCTGGAGGAGGAGGGGGAGGAGGCGAGATTAGAAACGGCAGAGAGTGTGCAATGTGAAATTCAGAGCCTGCGAGATGCGGCTGTGACTCAGGTCTGCACGGAGTCTCTATGACCTTGCTTCACGTGAGAACCGCTGGGTTTTGCGGGAGCTGCGTGCCCGGGGGATGAGCATCTCCTCATTTGGGCGATAAACTCATCAGTTACAGGTGTCGTGCGGTTTGTGCACAAAGGGTACTTCTCTCGCTCTGCGCGTCCTGGCGGAGGAGCGGATCGGGTCTGGGCGCCGGGCGGTTTCAGGCTCCGGCGACCCGGAGCCCAAAGGAGGGGCTGCGCATCCCTCCCGGGCCGATTTCCCCGCCCACCTCTGGCTCCTTCCCGCCTCCCGCCCAGCTTACTGCGGGGCAGAGGCTCCCTCTCCTGGGCCCGCGAAGCCAGTGGGAGCCGAGGCGGCGCGGAGGGGGCTCTGCTGGAAGAAGGGGCGCCGTCCCCCCAGCCCTGCGCCGGGGTCGGCTCCAGTCTCCCTCTCCTGCCCCGGGGCGCGCGTGTTCAGGGGAACCCCAGATTGTGATGCCCTGGAGAACTCTGCCAAGCGCTGCTCCCAGGTCAGGCTGCCCTTTGACCCTCGCCCTCCACCCGAAGCGCCCTGAGAGGTAGTGAAACACTGGACCAGCAGGCGGCGCTGGCAAGCCCTGGGAGCTTCCTAGCAGTGCCAAGTCCCACCTGCTCCCCACACCTCCGGAATCAATATCTCCAGGGTGAGGGCCAGCCCTCTCTCCAGCGAGCCTTCTGGGTGATTCTGCCGCTTGCTAAGGTTTGTGAAGCACAGTTCTAGAAGGCCTAACGGAAGCACCCTGGGGGAGGTCCTTTGGCCAGGGTTTCACTCACCCAGTCATTTGCCGGAGATTTGGGGAGCACCTACTTCTTGCCAGACGCTGGTCTAAGCCCTGGGGATACATCAGTGAGCGGAACGGGCAAAAATCCCAGCCTCGTGAGCTCGGATTCGAGCGCGGGGAGACGATATAGAAAATTATGTAGGACACTAGACGGTGGAGGAACTCAGGCCAGGGAGGAGAGCGGGTTGAGCGACAGTTGTCAACCGGCCAGAAAAAAGAAGGCTGGCCAAGGTGGCGAGGAAAGACTTCAGGAGGTGAGAGCGGTGGCGTTTAAGGGAGAGGAAGCAGCCGGAGGAGAGGCAGGAAGGCTGAGGGAGGGCTGACTTGAGGGGATGAGGGGCAGGTGCCGACTTCAGACCAGCTCTGACCTTCCTTCCCTTTGCTTCTGTGTCCCATCCAGACCTTGGACCAGTGTGCTTGGGGACAGCCTGGGGAACCGAGCCCAAAGGTCCTAAGACCAGAATGAGAGAGGAGCAGCGTGACCCCGGGTCCCAGGACGACCCAGGTCCTGCAGGATCTTCCAGATGCTGGGGGGAGACGGGTCTGGAAGAGACGGAGGGGCAGCAGGAGGCTATGGCAGAAGGTGTTGGTGGCTGGGGCCAGTGCAGTAGCTATAAAGTGGGTCAGAAGCGGTCGGCTTTGGGGTGTCTTTTCAAAAAATTGTAACTGTGGTAAGACACACATAACATAAAATTTACCATCTTCACCCAAAGTGTACAGTCCAGTGGCATTAATACATCTGTTGAGCAAGCATCACCACCATCCACGGAGCTCTTTGCACCCGGCAAACCTGAAACTCTACCATTAAACACTAACTCCCCTTTCCTCTCCCCTACTTTCTCCCTGTGAATCTGACTGCTCTAGGGACCTTACGTACATGGAATCAACCTAGTGTGATATCTTCGAGCTTCATCCATGTTGTAGTTGGGCAGATTTCCTTCTTTTTTAAGGCAGAATAATATTCCACTGCAGAGTTCCCGTTGTGGCTCAGTGGGTTAAGAACCTGACCCAGTGTCTGGGAGGATGCCGTTTTGATCCCTGGGTTAAGGATCAGGTGTTGCTGCAAGCTTCGGCATAGGTCACAGATGCAGCTTGGATCCAGTGTTCCTGTGGCTGTGTAGGTCTGTAGTTGCAACTCCAATTCGACCCCTAGCCTGGGAACTTCCACATACTGAAGATGTGGCTGTATATAAAAAAAAATTCTGGAGTTTCTGTCATGGCTTAGCAGTTAACAAACCCGATTAGTATCCATGAGGATGCAGGTTCGATCCCTGGCCTTGCTCAGTGGGTTAAGGGTCCAGCGTTGCTGTGAGCTGTGGTGTAGGTTGCAGATGCGGCTCAGATCCCATGTTGCTGTGGCTGTGGTGTAGGCTGGCGGCTACAGCTCTGATCGGACCCCTAGCCTGGGAACCTTCATATGCTGTGGGTGCTTTAAAAATAAAGCAAAAAACCCCATTCCATTGCATGGATAAACCACATCTTGCTCACCCATCCGTCTCTCGCTGGACAGCTTCTGGCCGTATATTGAAGACAGAGCCAAGAGGTCTGGGTTGGGAGAGGATGGGGAGAAAGAGAAGAGCTAAACCTGACTCTAAGGACGGAGCTGCCACGACCAGGATGGGGAAGACCAAGGAGGAGCAGCCTTCGGGGGAGTGGAAGTTCGGTTTGGGCTAATTGCGCGAGTGACAGCCACTAGCACGCCTGGTGCATCTGCTCAACCAGGCAGTAGGGCTGTGCAGCCCCCCCCCCCCAGAGAGGTCCTGGGGGAGCCTCACCTGGGCGGTGTCAGTGCGTCTGTGTGTGTGGCATGGAAATCCATGAGGCTGGATGGGGTCCCTGCAGAGCAGGTACAAAGAGAAAGGTCTACACACGGAGCCCTGGGACACGGTGATATTTAGACTTCTGGAGAAATCAGAACTCTACCAAAGGAATGGACAAAGGAGCTGGACAGTGAGGGGCTGGGGAAGTGTGCTGTCCCGGCGAGCAAGTGAGGAGGGACCCTCTTTAAGTCCCATGAAGCCAAAGCAGTTGCTTGACCTGACATTCTGGAGCCACGAACCCTGGGTTTTTTAAAAAAGAGACTCTTGGGAGGTCCCGGGGGACCTAGCGGGTAAAGGATCCAGCGTGGTCACTGCTATGGCTCAGGTCACTGCTATGGTGTGGGTTCAATCCCTGGCCCAGAAAATTTTGTATGTTGCGGGCGCAGCTAGAAAAAAAAAAAAGAGAGAGAGAGAGAAGTTCTATAAAAACCAAAAAATAAGCAAGTCTTGAAAGTGGGGTTGGGACCCCTGTTTCCAGGCCCCTGTTGAATATAGTTTATTTTCATGAATCACTGAAAGCAGAGGTTCCCAAAGGATAGGCCACAGACCTCGAGAGGACAGTGACGGGTTGCCAGGGTCTCAAAGTCCACCCGGAGAAGCTGTTCTACCCACACGTAAAGGCCGTGTCTCACAGGTCCAGGCAGACCTCAGAGATGTCGAGGATTCCAGACCGCTGCGATGAAGCCAGTATCACAGCAAAGTGAGTCACACAAAATTTTGGGCTTCTCATCACTTATAAAAGTTATGTTTACCTGATACTCTAGTCTACTAAGTGAGCAACAGCTTTACATCTAAAAAAGATGTGCATCCTTTAATTTAAAAATGCTTTATTGGAGTTCCCATCGTGGCGCAGTGTTTAACAAATCTGCTTAGGAACCATGAGGTTGTGAGTTCGATCCCTGGCCTTGCTCAGTGGGTTAAGGATCCAGCGTTTCCATGAGCTGTGGTGTAGGTTGCAGACGCGGCTCGGATCCCGATTGCTCTGGCTCTGGCGTAGGCCGGCGGCTACAGCTCCGATTGGACGCCTAGCCTGGGAACCTCCATATGCCGCAGGAGCGGCCCAAGAATGGCAAAAAGACAAAAAAAAAAAAAGCTTTATTGCTAAAAAAGTCTGACCACCATCTAAGCCTTTTTGCAAGAGTAATGTCAGAGGTCACTTATCACGGGTCACTGATCAAAGGACACTGATCACAGGTCACCACAGCAAGTATAATAATAATGAACAAGTTTGAAATATTGTGAAATTTGCCAAAATGTGACACAGAGACACGAAGTGAGCAAAGAATGTTGAGAAATTGGCACCGATAGACTTGCTCAGTGCGGCGTTGCCACAAACCTTCAGTTTGTCAAAACAAAAACCAAACAAAACCTCGCAATGTCTGCAAAGCATGAGAAAATGAAGTGCAGAAAAAAGCGAGGTCTGCCTGTATCCTGATGACTGTTTTTGTGAATTGTGTAGAAGCTGTTGTAATGAATCAAGTACCTATAAATTCCGAAGCACTAGTGAATTCGTCACTTTTAGCAGACTTTGCACATTCTCGGTCAGCATTTGCTGCCTCTGCAACCACTAGGATGTGTGCTCTGAAAAAAACCAGGCACCTTCCAAATCTGGGAAGCTCCTTGTCCAAAAGCTATAGAAATGCGAGGTCTCCCCAGGCCTCTTCCACTCCAGGCAGTCAAGGCCATTGTCCTTTTAGAGTCTGTATTTTCAGAGCAGAGTTGGGCAGAGCCAGGTCAGGTAGAAATCTTTCAGATGGTTGAGTGCCGCTGTCTCCCATGGAGAACACCCAGAGAAGGTGGGAAAGAGCCACTCTTGGTCTGGGTGGTGTCCCCAAGCCCAGAAAAGTACCCAGGTGGCAGATGTACAGCCTCTTGACCCTGTAGGCTGGATCGGCTTTTCTTGTACTTATTCACAATCGGATTTTTTTTTTTTTTTTTTTTTTTTTGGCCAAGTCTGCAGCATGCAGAAGTTCCCAGGCCGGGAACTGAACCTGAGCCACAGCAGTAAGCCAAGCCACCGTAGTGACAATAGTGAGTCCTTAGCCATTAGGCCACCAGGGAACTTCCCCAATCGTATTTTTATAAGCAGATCCTTTGCTTCTGGAAATGGAGCATCTGGGCCAGGAATGGAACTGGCAAGTGACTGGTTAGGGCAGCAGCTGACCCTGGCAGACGGTGGGTAAATGACAGCCACCTTCTATGGAAACATATTCTGCTCCCGGCTGCTGCCCTGCAGCCTCACCCCACTCTCCTACCCCAAGCCCCCAAGCGGCTCTGAAAAACACCTACTTCTGCAGACTGATCAGGAATGAGGTTGTGAAATGAATGTTGTTTTTTGTTTGTTTGTTTGTTTGTTTTTTAAATAGCCGCACTTGTAGCATATGGAAGTTCCTGGGCCAGGGATTGAACCTGCACCTTTGCAGTGATGTGAGCCGCTGCAGTGGGCTGTGCCGAGCAGGAACTCCATGAGATGAATTTGGAAGGACAATAGCTCTTGAAAACCTTTCTGAAAGTTTTACTTGGAAATGTATGTTTGTCTGTCAACCTAAAACTGCTCTTAAAAAATAAAACCTATTAATTAAAAAAATGAAAAATGTTAACATGCAGAAAAAACATTATACTGGGATTTCAATTTCTCCTTTATTTTCCCCTTGACTACGAAATCATAATGCACAGATTTAGTAAAATGTACCCGAAGAATCATGTATATTATTCGGATTTGTTTTAAAGCCGCTTTCAGTGAAGGTAACAGTTGCATTAAAGGCGGATTTTGTCTCCCTGGGCGGGTGACTCTCGCCTCCTCCGGGGCAGAGAAGGAGCGCCTGGTTTCTGGTTCGGGCTCCCCGCACTCAGCCTCCGGGGACCTGGGTGGGGTGGGGGTTGGTTTGCAGTCACCAGGGCCATTGCCAGTGTTTGTTATCAAGAGTCCAGGCCCAGAGAAGCACACAGACATGGAGTCATGTGGATTTAGAGCCCCCAGGGCATTGCACCCTGCAGTGTTAGGTGGAACAGAGACAGGACCTGAAATAATATCCCCTTCCCCAGGGAAATACTTCCTCTTCATCCTCAGGTCTGCTCCTCTGCCTCTGACATCCCAGCACCCCCGCCAGTCTCCCTTTTCAAGAGCTCAGCGCAGCACCCGTAACTCTCAGGAGGCAGCAGAGCCTGGATATTATGCTCCATGGATTCACCTTGATGGTAACTTTCTCCGTTTTGTGCGCATGGTATTGGAGTTCCATGTACTGGATGAGGTTGACAAAGATTTTTCTTTTAAATGAAATGCCCTTCAGTAAACAAGCAAGTTGGTCCACAGAAAAGGTGTTGATAATATTCGTATTACAAGTGGTACCTAGATGTGGCAAAAAAAAAAAAAAAACGTGGTGCACGCACATACAGATGCATATGATGATTGGAGGTGTTTATTTATTTAGGGGGTTGTTATTGACTTATTTATTGACTCACTTATTTAGGGGTTGAGCATACCCATCCTATAGTTTCTTTTTTTTTCTTTGTCTTATTGGGGCTGCACCTGCGGCCTATGGAGGTTCCCAGGCTAGGGGTCCATTCAGAGCTGTAGCCACCGGCCTACACCAGAGCCACAGCAATGCAGGATCTGAGCCTGGTTTGCAACCTACACCCCAGTTCACGGCAACGCCAGATCCTTAACCCACTGAGCGAGGCCAGGGATCGAACCCACGTCCTCATGAATGCTAGTCAGGTTCGTTAACCGCTAAGCCACGACGGGCGCTCCAACGTCTGAATTGCAGGAGGATTTAAAAGGATTGAATCTCTTTCTGTACCTGTCTGTGGATGATAAACGCCTGGAGTCTGCAGGATCGATCCATGCAGTTTTGGGATATGGCCACTAGATGGGGCTTCTCTCTTTGCCTCCGAGTAGACCGCCTCCGCAATGGCTCTGCACCGCGTTTCTCGCTCGGTTCTGTCACCATTTTCTGAACTTAACCCAAATCTTTCTTACTAATAGATTCCACAAATGTTCCCTACCATACAGGGCTCAACCCAAATGCCACCTCCTCAGAGAGGCCGCCCCCATTTTCTCCCACCTGATCCTGTATTACTGCCTTCATCACACCTGAACCTACCTCAGGTGAGGGCCAAGCTGTCCTTGGGTTCCATCCCCAGCCCCGCCCACTGGAAGGTACATTCTTGGAGGGCAGGGCCTCTGGTTTGCAGGAGGTACTCAATGAATACTGTTCAGTAGCTCAGAGAGTGACCCTTTGGTAAAAACTTAGTTGAGGGTAAGTCAACTATACGCCAATAAAAATTTTTTTAAAAGAATAAAATTGGAGGCATAATTAAAAAAAAACCTTGAGCCTGGAAGGTGATTCTGGGAGGATGACAGGTGTCAAGAGCAGGTCAACCTGACTTCAAACGTCAGGCTGTTGCACCTGCTGGCATCGTGGTTTGGGGCGTTATTTGGATTTGAATGCAGTGGGGAAAAGAGTCACTGCGTCTAACAACAGGGTGGGAGAACGGTCACCTCAAGTGGCCCCCCGGCACCTGGCACCAGGCTGACACCTACACATGTGAGTGAGTCTCCATCCTTTTCTGGGGGGATCAGAATATTATCAGAATAAACACAAAACTCACCCTCAAAATGTGACAGCATTGTTCTTGGCTGGATTCTCTTGCACACTCTTCAGAAATAGGCAATTAGGACACCGGGAGAGAACGACAGACACAGGCTCTTGGGAACCAGGCTGTCTGGCTTGGGCAAAAATTTTGACTTGGCCATTTTCATAGAAATTGGTTTTGTAAAAACTTCCCCCCCTCTGCAAAAATACCAAATCATGTGCCTGATTTTTATAATCTGGATGCTTACTCCAGCCCTCACCTCCATCTCCATCCTTCTGCTTGCTGTCCTGGGCTCCCCTCAGGTTCTCCAACCGGCCTGAGAGCCTTTGCTGGTGCCAGTCCCAGCCTGGAAACCGCTGTCTGAGGCCTGTCCCCTTGGGCTGGGCTTAAATGCTGCTTCCTCAGGGAAGCCGTCCCTGATTTGGCTCCACTAAGTCAGCTGCCCCCTTTAGGTTCAGCTGTTTGAAGTTGTATTTATTTCCTCAATGTCTCGCTTCCCCCTTGTCTGTGGACCGATCACTTATTCGTGGACAGTGTCTGAAGGTTGGAGTGGTTGGTTCCCAGCCACCATCTGAATATCCGCAGTACCAAGACGGCTGCATTGGAAGGGTGGGGTCGCTATGCTCTGTCCTGGAATATGCCAGAACCTGCCAGAAACTACATCTGTGCACTGGATGTTTCCATGGCAACCAGCTGGGCCCTGGTGCAGCGCATTTGTTTCCCTAAACGGGCTCCCGAGTTAATGACAGATGTTCATCTATTAAGGCAGAAAACTTATTTTAAAGTCATGGTTTGTGAATTCCTAGAGCAAGAATTCCACTGTCGAGAAATTCACGCTCAAAGACAGAGAGACGATGGGGGCCAGG
The DNA here is from genome assembly GCF_016906955.1 of Phacochoerus africanus. Lineage (NCBI taxonomy): Eukaryota > Metazoa > Chordata > Mammalia > Artiodactyla > Suidae > Phacochoerus > Phacochoerus africanus. The sequence continues at coordinate 13,305,684 of NC_062557.1, read as the reverse complement.
GGCAGTGAGGGCTGCGTTCCCACATCCCAGGTTGTGTGCTGCCAAAGGGAAAAGCCTGCAGCGCTCACACCTCCCCCATGCCCACTGCCCCCGGTCCAGCCCTTCCCTGCCCTCTTCCTCATTCTGAGTCCATCACCAGGTAAGCTTCTGGAGGTAATGGCTAGATTCTCCACATTTTTCTTCTTCCTGGCTACAGACGATGGGATTTCAGAGCATCTGCAATGTTCTCTGGCCAAAGTAGTGTCTCCATACATATTTGCAGCTTAATTATCAGCCTCCTGATTGCAGCATTTTCCCAGCGGGACACACCTGCTCTGCCTTTGGAAGCTTGGCATTTGGGGTATGTGTGTGTGTGTGCACGCTTTTTTTTTTTTTTTCCTGCTAAAAACGTTCTGTCTGTTCAGGTGAATGCATTTGAACGGTGCTGGGCTTTTGTGGCTTCTTCTCTTAAAGAAACTATTTTTGATCATCTTTGGACTGCCGTCCCAAAGGAAAGGTCTTTCTCTTGAAAGGAGGGTGCGCCAATGGTTGCAACTGAAAAACGCTGTAGGCCCGGCTTCCTTGGCATCTGGGCTTCCCGTCTGTATGGGTGTACACCAGCAGAACCCCCCAGGAGCTGAGATGGGGCCGGGGCTGTTTTCGCCACTCCCTGGGCTTCCCAGGGATGGGTCCCCTGAGCCTGAACCGCAGGCAGTTGAGTCCGTCCCCTCTGATGACACCAGGAATCAATGGGAAGGTCTTCCGTGCTCGGAGCAAATGGAGGCCCGTGACATGGCCCCATTCTGTCCCTTCGTCCTCCCACCCCATTCGCCTACCAGCCTTTCCCGACTCCACTCGCATCCTCCATCCTGTCTGGTACCTCCTGGTCCACCCACGATCTCTCCTTAGTCTCTGCCTCTCAGCCCAGCCCCTTGTGTCAGAGCATCTTTGGACATCTCTGCTGGGTTCTGGATGACAGCATCCCTTCTGGAATCTTTCTCTCCCTGAGCTCTCCATCCTGCAGCCGGGGAGCCCACCCTGCCCCACCCCTGTCTCCATCCAGGCTCCGAGAGCCCTGCCAACATCCTATTCCTTAAGAATTGACGGATTAAACAAATTGCTGGTCCTTAGCTTGGCTTCTGATGAAAGTGACCGCTTCGATGGGACATGGATCTTTCAAGAGGTGTGACCTCATTAGCTCCCATTCATCCTGCTCTGACTCTGTGCCAGGCCCTGGCTGAGACCCCTGTAAATGGGTCTTCATTTAAGCCCCATGGTGACTCACAGATCCATTCTTCTTATCTTTTTGTGAGTTGAGGGAGGGACAGCAGGGTGGAGCCTGGAAACAAACACAAGCCATCTGACTTCAGAACTTCCGGAACTTACTGAGTCCTGAGAGCTGACTTCTTTGATGTTGTTTTTTGGGGGGGGTCACCCCTCTACGCCAGTTGAGCCTCCAGTCTGCTCCACCTGGGCCAACAAGCAGCTTCCCAACTCATCTCCCAGCTCCGCCTCCCTCCCTGTTCCTCCCGACCAGCTGGGCTGCGGCCCGGGAGGCCACGGCCAAAAATGTGATATGACACATAGCAAATGCAATACAATAAAATTAAAATTTTAAAAAGTGGTAAAGCCATTGTAAATCCACTATAATAAAAACAAATTTTAAAAAAGGAGGTAAAAGACCCAAATAGACATCTTTCCAAAGAAGACATATAGACATAATTGTACATGAAAAGATGCTCAACGTGGCTAATCTTCAGGAACATGCCAATCAAAAGCACAAGGAGCTGTCACGTCACACTTGTCAGGATGGCAATTATCCAAAAGATAAGAACTAGGAGCTCCTGTTGTGGCTCAGGAGACATAGTGTCCCCAAGGATGCGGGTTTGATCCCTGGCTTCGCTCAGCATCCGGTGTTGCCATGAGCTGCTGTGTAGTTTGCACCTGCAGCTCGGATCCAACGTGGCTGTGGCTCTGGCGTAGGCCTGTGGCTACAGCTCTGCTTCAACCCTGAACTGGGAACCTCTACATGCTGCGGGTGCAGCCCTAAAAAGACAAGAAATAACTAAAGTCCTTGGAGTAGAGAGAAAACGCAGGGACCAGAAAGAAGAACAACCTCAACATTCGTGACTCAGCGATGTTTCAAAAATGACGATAAGATCAAAGACAAGAAAATGAAAATGAGGGAGAGTGGGCTAAGCGTTCCTTGTGCCTATTTTTGCTGGAATCAACTCCAAAGTCCACAGGTTCTGCATTTCTGCAAGAGGACTGTGTGATTCGGAAGCACATGCATGCGAGACGGGGTCAAACAATAGAGGAAGATGGCTCGTTCCATTCCACCGGAAGGCAATGCATTAAAGCAAAGGAAATCAAGAGATGGGCCATAAGAGGGCAGCGTTGTTAGCTTTTTTCCTTGTAAAATCAGAGAAGCACTTGACATTTGAAAGAAAAAAAAAGTGCTTCTTGGTGGGCGCAAGTTCCAGGTTGAATGGACACGTGCATAATTTGATAAAGGGAAGAAGTAAATCCAAGTACAGACTTTCTGCTCCAAAAAACCAATATTCCACATTCGCGCTGGGAAAGAGCAACTTCAGGAAATCACCTCAGTGACAGGTTTATGTCATCTTCTTCACAAACCCAGCGGACACATGCACAAGCCCCATGTCCAAGGAAACGATGGCTTCCCACAATCGGTGCTGGAGTTTTGAATCAGTTCTGGAAATCACCTTTAAAAGAGGCCTTGCAATCTAGAGGGTCTACAGAGGGCAGGGACCAGGATGATGGAATCCCACAGCCCCTGCAGATTGGGAAGGGGACGTGGACATAGGTCACCCCGAGAAGAGGAGACCAAGCCATGGGGTCCAATGACTCGTCTCAGACGCAACTTGGCAAAGCAGGGTTTGTTCAGGGCCGTCCCTAAGAGCAGAGAAAACCAGCAAATTGTAGTGACTGAGGCATAGAGCGTGCGCAGCAAAGAGCATCAGCTACTTGAGTGGTCCAATTCCAGAGCCACCTCTGGGGGCGGGGGGAAGGTCAAGATGACATTGGGGGCATCCCTGAGATACCAGCACAGGAGGCATCCGCCTGGCATGTGAAATCAGTCTGGGTTGTGCTGCCCTCGTTGAGGTGGGGGGTGGTGCTGGGAGCTCCCCACTTTAGCCCATCCGATGTGAGGGATCACAGCAATTATATAATGATAGCGATACCTTCTTGCAGGTCAGATTCCCGGGGGAGTGCTGTGAGCCTGAGCAGGTGTGCTGGCAGGAGTTGGAAGGTAGCTGAGCCCAGGATTGGGTGGAGGAGCCCAAGGGCGCATTCTCCAGTGCTCCCGAGATCAGCCCTCCTGAGATCCCGAGTTGGCCTCGGACAGTCAGGCCTTTACATTCCCAAAGGGACCCATCCTGGATGTGGGCTGCCCAGGGAAGCCCACTTGTGGGTGAGGCAGGTCCCAAAGGAAGGGTCTGGGGGCTTAGGGACAGCCCATAGGCCTCCCTACGGCAGGGATGGGTCCATCATTGAAGGTGGAGCCTGGCGCAGCTCTGAGACCAGCTCTCGGTAATAAGAGCTGCTTATTGCAGCGCTTCTGCCCAGCCATGAGCCTCTTGAGAACAGTGCTGGGTAGCAAGGCAGACAGGAGCAGCTCCCCGCCCCATCCTGCAGGGAATAAGAACTGAGGAATTGATGGTCCACCACTAACAAAAGGGACAAGGTCTGGGCTTGGCCACTGCAGGCTTCGTCCCCAGCTCCAGCCAGAGTTTGGCTCTTGGGAAGGCTCTCAGTGGCTATGGACCACCTTAGAGCCAGAGCCTTTGCAGGACGCTTTGCTGTGTTTACACCAAGTAACACAGAAGCATTACTTCCATCTGATGGAGGAGGTGGGGGCTCAGAGAGGAGAAGGTGTCTGCTCAGCTCAGTGTCAGGGTTAGGCTGCTGAGGGAGACCAGTGCACCTGCTCCCCCTGTGATGCCGCCATGCTCCCCGGACAAGCCAGTCTGGTGACCGGATCTGTGCTGCACCACCACTCTCCAAGCCTCTGTGCACCACCGCCCCCCACCCCCAACCCCCACCAGCTGCCATGACCTGGTGTCCTCACGGCAACTTGCCAGGAAGCTGGCCTCCGCTTGAGCCCCATGCCTCTTACCTCTGACGTGCACTGATCACCTGGAAGAGAGCCTGGCCCTGGGTCCAAGCTGGAGCAGGGGACAGGCCATGAGGCAGAGCCCCCCTGGGACAGGCCAATTCTAAAAGCCATTGCTGGGGGCAGGTCCTTGGCTATGCAGTGTCTATTGGGGGCGGATTGGGGAGATATTTTTCAGAGGGACGTTTGGAGCAGCAAGGCAATGGGCAAAAGAGCAAAGGGCAAAGGACTAAGGGCAAAGGACTAAGGGCAAAGGGCATGGTTTCAGGGGTTGGTCAAACCCAGGCTTTCATATCTACAAGCCCTGTGACCATGAGGCAAGTTACATGACCTCCCTGGGACTCAGTTTGCCAATCTATCCAATGGGAATAAGGCATTTCCTTCATTAGATTGTCCTGAGAATTAAATGGAGTTTCTGTGTAAGAGCCTGGCACATAGTAGGTGCTAAAGAAATCTCAGTTCCCATCCTTTTTTTCTTTCCCAAGGAAACCAAGTGGTTCTGGAAGCTTGCTCGGGGCCTCACTTCTCTGCAGCATCTTGGAGAGAAGGAAGGAGGAAGGACCAGAGGAGCGGGAGCAGAGACAGCCCTGTGTTTAGGGGGCTTAGAACTGCACTGAAAGCTCCAGATTGAGCTCCTGTATAGGAGTAATTATGGCTGCTATTTTTGCACATTTGTTTAATAACGTTAATTTGGCGACAGCCTGATATTATAACATCTTCCCCCACGCAGAGGTGGCTTTAGTTCCCTATTCACCAGAATCTATTTGCATTTTTCCCATGGGGTTTGGGACTCCGGGGAGCCAGTGACTCACCGCTGGAAGGGGCCTGCAGGAGAGGCCCCTCTCCACCTGGGGGGTGGGAGCTGTGGGCAGTGGGCGCCTGGCAGAGCTGAAACTCGTCCAGCCTCCCTGGGACGGTCCTAGCCTTGCCCTGGGCATCTGCAAAAGCTGACAAAGAAGCAGCCACTCCCGAGCCCTTTCATCAGGGCAACCGTCTTGCAGAAATACTCGGGAGGAGGTTGTTTAGTGCTCTTGGAGCAGAGGGGAGGCACGGGGACCAGAAAGAAAAACAGCATTAATATTCTTGGCCCGGAGGTTTGTCTCAAAAATGAAGAGCACTTCAAAGCGTGGCTTCTGGGGGAGGGTTGGCAAAATATTGCGAACGGATGTTTTTGCTGGAAACCACCCAAATGGACACCCGCTTGAACTGGGCGAATCTTTCTAACAAGGCAACATGCAGCTACGGAATGATCACCAAGGCGCCGAAGCCAGAGAGCAGATAAGGAGAAGTCTCTCTGGGCAGCAGCGTCCAGCTCATCCATGAAGAGAGTCATCTGAGAGCATCAGCATTCTGCAACCATCGCGGGAAAAGGATGGACCTGGGCCATGACTATCCCTGGCCACTGGCTTCATGAAGGGAAGACAGCCAGATTGTCACGCCTGCCAAAGGCGTGTTATTGCCTTGACCTGCATCCACTCAAACCTCAGGATCCACTCACCAATAGCCAGGAAGAAGAAGGAACAGGAGAAGATATTCATCGAAGCCATGGGACACAGTCGGAAAAAGCCAGGCACCGGGCAACTCGCTGGGAGAAATGACAGAGGATAAGAAAGAAACCTTCACGGATAAAAAGAAATGTGGAGTGCCCTGTTGGCTCAGCACGTTAAAGATCAGGCCTTGTCTCTGCAGTGGCTTGGGGCACTGCTGTGGCACAGGTTTGACCCCTGGCCCGGGAACTTCCGCATGCCAAGGACACAGACAAAAACCAACAACTAAGCCAACAAAACAAAACAAAAGAAATATACAGGAGCTGAAAAGCAATGACAGTGTAAAGACATTATGTGTATCTTGATAAACTGTGAAACACAGACACATATGTGATTTTAGATCTTAATTGGAAAATTGAACATCGAACTGGATATTTGATGGAATCAAGGAATTACGACTATTTGACTGCACTATTATTGGCATTTTGATTTTTTAAAAAAATCTTAGCTTTATATATGTAAACTGAATTATTTACAGAAGAAAGAATATGACATTTGGGATTTGTTTGATCAAATTAAGTGCACACATTATCCCATGAGGCATGCATTCCACTCCTTGGTAAACCCCAAAGAAATGGTTTACCACATGGATCCATAGGGGTGACAGATGGCTGTATTTCATTCTATTTTTTAATAAATTAATTTTTTTAATTTTTAGGGCCATACCTATGGCATAGGGAAGTTCCCAGGCTATGAGTTGAATTGGAGCTGCAGCCGCCAGCCTACGCCGCAGCCACAGCAGCACCAGATCTGAGCTGCATCTGTGAGCTTTGCAGCAGCTTGCAGCAACGCTAGATCCTTAACCCATTGAGCGAGGCCAGGCATCGAACCCACATCCTTACAGAGTCCATGTCGGGTTCTTAATCCACTGAGCCACAATGGGAGCTCCCAGATGGCTGTATTTTGACATTGCTGTCTGTGAGTGGAGGGAGTCAGAGGCAACTGGGCCCCGGCAAAGCTCTGGGGGAATTGGGGTTGGATCTTGGAGGTGAGTTCTCAACCTTGGCTTCTCCATCCCATTTCCCTGGTGTGTCTGTCCCTGGGATTTCTCGCTGTGGATGTCTCTTGCAGGGTCCTAGGCAGTGGTTAGAACAGTGGGCTATATTTTTATGGGGCAAAACAGAAGCATCATAAAAGCAGTGCCAAATGAAAAAGTGAGAAGGAGAACAACATACAAAATCCAGTACCATTTATTCACATTAAAATGCACATGCAAAAATTCACAATACACATTTTAAGGAGTGCATGGAAACCAAAAGACACCTTATTAATCACATTTGAAAGGTCGCTCGTAGGGTGGGAAGGGGAAAAGACAGAACGAATGAGTGAAGGAACAACCAAGAGTCCAGCTTTGGACCAGCGACAGCTGTACCCTGTGAACTGGGGGGGGGGGTATAATTAACTCAGACTCTTCTCTGGGGGTTGGAAAAATAAATAAAATTAAGTCACATAGGACAAACTGCCTAGGATAGAAGCTGGCATAGCAATAACCAAAAGAATAAGCACTGCTAATTTAATTATTGTTAATAGGATTTCAGGATAAATTATCAAGACATCTTTGACTATTTTCTCCCATCTCTTTCTTCTGCTCCCAGTTCAGGAAAGAGTGTCTCTAGGGACCCACAGAAGGGAGATTATGGAGTGTCTTCCCAAGGGGACAGGTTAAAAGGAAGTCCTTGGACGAGGTCAGTGAGAAGAGCCAACTCTGGGGAGGGTCCCTGTGCCTGGGAAGGAAATGAGCCAGGAAGTGTAACTGCTGAGTGCCTTGGACACCTGCCTCCCTAAGGACCCTGCGTGGGCTGGGCTGTGATTTCTCTGCCTTCTCTCTCCACTGGATTTCTGAGACGCCCCTGGGATATTGTATCCCCCACCACCCGACTGAGTGAAGGCTCAAAGTTAGATTTAATTTGATTTAGAAAAACAAGGTGATGCTTATCACAGTTAAGTGTGGGGAAGGAAAATTCATTTACACTCTACTTTTTTTTCTTTGCACCTCACAGCCACCAGGGTGGGAGCTCACACATACGATGCTCCAGGAAGTGTGCTGAACAAAAAGAGATATTCCTTCCTCCTCTCCAGCTGATAGGCTTCAGACGGCAGGGTCTCGCATCCCACAGCACGCCCACAGGTGGTTGGCTTCACGGTGTCCTGGGAAAATGGGGTCCAGAGGCCAGAGTCAGCTGTGAGCTCCTTTCCAGGGTCTGAGTCTGACTCCTCAGCCCTCTGCTCGGATCAGGGTGTCGGGATGTGCAGACAACCCCCTGTCTCACGCTCACTGGTCAGTCTGCACGTGGGCCATGAATCTCTCTCCACATGCTGGCAAGCAAGGAGAGTGTGGTGAGCCTCTGAGGTCCGCCACTGACTGGACCTCAGTCCAGAAAATCTGTAATTGTTCTGTGGCCATTTCCAACAGTGGTTGTGTGAAATAATGGAAAATGTATGTATTGATCTCTGCCCCCAGTTCCTGGTCCAGAGCTCCTGACACCCTTGGAATTTCCTACATGATAAGAACCACAGGAGTATCTTTTGTTTCAATATTTGGTCTTTGACCCCAGTTGCTGACCCAGGGCTCCTAAATCCCTTGGGATTTCCTGGGTGACAGGAGTGACTTTTGCTCCAATGAGGTGACTCCTGGTGGGGTCCTGGGTAGCGTCAGGATGGGAGCTGATGATCGGAAAAACCAAGCCATGATTAGAAGCTTGGAAGTCACCCCCCTCCACGTACTCCAGGAAGGAAAGAAGGGCCAGATGCTGATCCATCACCCGTCATGCCTAAGGGGTGAAAACTCCATACAAATTCTCAAGTACGGGGTTTGGAGAGCTTCCCACGTGCTGGGAGGATACTGGATGCCAACTCCACAGGGATGGACCTTTCTCGATCTCACCCTGCATATCTCTTCACCTGGCTCTTCCTCTAAGTCTTTTTTCATATCCTTTAGTCTATAATACATTGGTAAATGTGTTTCCTTGAGTCCTGTGTGCTGTTCTAGCAAATGATCAGATCCAAGGAAGAGAGTCATGGGAACTTCTAATCTGTAGCCAAGTCAGAGAGAAGTTGTGGGCAACACCCCCGGGGACCCATTGTGATGAGAGTCTGAAGTGGGGAGCCGTCTTGTGAGACTGAGCCCTGAACCCATGCGGTCTGGGCTACCTCCAGTGAGTGTCAGAAATGAATTGAATTGTAGTACACCCAGCTGGTGTCACCAAAAATTGTGTGTTGGGAGAACCCCACACATCTGGTGTCAGAAGTATGTGTGTGAGCAAAGGAAGAAAGAGTGAGTTTTTCCTACACAGGTTGGTATCAGGAGTAGAGAGGGAGATAAGAAGTCAGAATTAACAAGAAGATTTCAGGAAAAGAATACCTTGCCTTTCTTCTATTTTTTAAAAATGAGAAAACTATACAAAAATTAAAGTTTAGGTGATTTGCAATGTGCCAATTTCTACTGTACAGCAAAGCAACCCCGTCATATATATATATATATTCCCTTTCTTATATTATCTTCCATAATCTTCTTTCCCAAAAGATTGGATTTAGTTCCCCGGGCTATTTAGTAGGACCTTGTTGCATCCATTCTAAATGTAATATCTTGCATCTACTAACTCCAAACTCCCCATCCATCACTCCCTCCCGTCTCCCCCTTGGCAACCACAAGTCTGTTCTCTTTGTCCACGAGTCTGTGTCTGTTTTGTAGCTAGGTTCCTCTGTGCCATATTTTATATCTATCTTCCTATTTAAAAGAGCTTCCCTTCTCCATCTATCTTTGGATGGAACCTGGACTATTTCTCCAATTATGGCAGGGGGTGTTTCGGCCACGCCGGGCCTTTAGAACTGCAGGTGCTAACCATGCGAAACAGGACTTTCAGAGCACTGCAAATATTACTGTCAGTCCCTACCCCGCTATAGGTCTCAGTATCCTCTGTGCAGAATGGAGAGTGTTGAATGAGATAATGCTTGCAAAGTACCTAGTATGTGATGAGCACGCTGATAAAGGCTTTATATGCAGGTTGGTGACGGTGACATCTGGTGATGTCCCATCTGCTGGAGTTGAAGCTGAGACCACACTGACATTTGCAAGAAAGGGTGTCTTGATTGAAGACAGCGAATCCATCTCCCCCAGACCTATGACTGACCTTGGAGAAAACCATCTATTCATCCTTAATAGCTTAGGGCACTGGGAATAGCCTTGAATTTAATATACGCTACTCGTCAGGAGCCCCTTGTGGGGTTTGTTTAATTTAGTCTTTTCTTACCATTTTGTTATAAAAATAAGTTAACCCAAGGAGGACTTTACAGTTTACATTAAAAAAAAAATAGACTTCATTGTGTTTTCGCATGGCTTCTCTTGTATCTGAAATGGGGTAGGAGGTGTGAATGTGAGTGGATTCAAGATAAAAACTGACTCAAGTCCAGTGTGCTGAGAAGACTGTAATACACAGTCTCCTTGCTGCCTGATCAGAAACCCCCAAAGCCCTCAAGCCTTGTTCTTACAAATGATGAGTCTGAAATGAATTATTTAAAGACCAGTGATGAAGGTCAGTTTAAACTCTGCGGTTGGAGCCTTGAGTCTGCGAGGTCATTTCTGAGCATCCAACAGAACTACTCAGGGCCAGAAGGCCACCCCTTGGTCCTGACAGTGGTGTGGAGAGCACACTGGCTCCAGAATGCTGAGTGCTGCCACCCTCCCGCTCAAGGTCAGGCTCTTACTGCATCCCAGTGAATAGCAGCTCATCAGGGAAGAGAGGCTGGGCATGAGCCCATGAACTTGACTTCTTGCCCGAAGCACAGCCTTGTCTAGGGAGGCAGAGCCTGTGAAGGCAGGGGAGGGGCAAGGAGAAAGCCTGTGTCTTCAGCATCCTCGTTACCCACCCAGCCCCTTTCCCCCTTCCTTTCCTGCATTCTGTTCAGGAAGCTCTGACTACTCCTCGGCTAGACTCAGGTGAAGGGGCTCAATCCCTCCCCTTCACCCAACTCCCACCTGGGAATTTTCATCTCTTAACAGACACAATCACATTTTGGGTACCTTTAGGTTGGTCTTTCTGCGTTCCTATAGCAAGAAAGCGGTGCCACTTGACCTTGAACTTGCTCTTGAACCTCTGAGGCTGGCTGAACTAGGGCCTTACTCCCCACAACGCTGCCCAGGGGAGCAGACACTGGATGGAGAAGCCCCTTCCCCTGTGGCTGAGAGGAAGACCCTAGGCATTCAAGTTCTCCCTTCGGCACCCCCGCCCCCGCCCCCAAGTATCTGACCTTTTATGTAAGTTCCACATTCTTTGGGGTGTTATCTGATTGCTCCAGGCGGGAGGTAGGGGCTGGTGGTCCATACCTTGGGCTTGCTCAGGTCTTGCCTCTAAAACCTGCAGCCTTTGGAGTTCCCATGGTGTTTCAGCGGGTTAAGGACCTGACATTGTTTCCATGAGGATGACATTGTCCTCCGTGAGGCTCGCTGGCCTCGCTCAGTGGGTTCAGGATCTAGTGTTGCTGTGGCTGTGGCATGGGCCTCAGCTGCAGCTCCCATTGGACCCCTTCTCTGGGAACTTCCATATGCCACAGGTGCCATCAGAAAAAGAAAAAAAACCCGAAACAACCGTGTAGCCTTTAGAGTTGGAGACAGAGAACGGGGGCAGCCCATGAGGATGATTTTCTCCAATGCGCTTATTCTATGAATGAGAAAAACAAAACAAAACAAAAACCGAGGTCCCAAAGCTGCTGGTGCACAGAGGGTGGAGCCACGCCCTGGGTGTAACTCAGGCCTCTGAACAGTGGGGGAGGGGCAGGGGCCGAAGGCCCGTGGTACCCCCAAAGCCAAGGGCAGGGCCACCCGGGCAGAAAGTCTTCACTCCAGAACAGACTTTACACACTCCTGCGCAAGCCCTGGGTGTGAGCTGTCCAAGGTCTAGGATCGCAGCGCAGGGTTCTGTGGGAACCCAGAGCCCTCAGCCCCACCAGAAGGGGAGGCGCTCTGGCTGGGCTCTGGCTCACACCCTCTGACCCAGCGGGGAGTGTAGGGGCTGCAGGTGGCAGCCGCTGAGCCCCACGGCCGCGGCTGAGCTCACACTCGCAGCACAGGCTGGGTCCTGGCCTGTCTGGGCCTGAGGACCTTGTCCTCGGCAGCCTCCACGTGTTCATCCACTTCTGCACCCACTGGCTGCACGGATTGTTCACCTTCCAGAGGCTGATTAACTCCCCCAGAGCCACAGCAGCCAGGGGGATGGCATTCAGCGAGGTAAGACTGGGTTCCACACATTCACCAGGCAGGGGGCCTCAGCCGGAGGGCAGCCTGGGAAGGAGCAGCTCCCCTGGAGTGACCGTGCAGGGCTGTGCGGACTCCCCACCGCACCCTGGCCACCCACTCTGCCAATGCTTCGGGTGGAATGCTATTCCCCCGCCCTCGTCCACTCTTTATCCACATGTGCTGGCTAATTAGAGTCACTTTGGCTGGACCACGTTGCCCAGATATTATTCCAGCTGTTTCTGTGAAGGCTTTTTTTTTCTTTTTTTTTAGCTGTGAGTGACGTTTCAATCAGTGGACTTGGAATGAAGCCGATCGCCCTCCAGAATGTGGTGGGTCACGTCCAATCAGTTGAAGATCTAAGCAGAACAAAGACTGCCCTCCCCCAAGCAGGAAGGAAGCTTGCCAGCGAGCAGCCTTCTGACTCAAACTGCGACTCTTCCCTGAGTCTTCAGCCTGCGGGCCTCCCTCATCAGGTTTTGGATTTGCCAAACCTCCACCATCACGGGAGCCAACTCTTTAAAATAAACTTCTCTTTCTACGCATCCTGTGGGTTCTGTGACCCTGGAGAACACTAGCACACCACTCTTATTTAGGGAGGAAGGACAGTTACCCAAACGAGAAGGAGGGGGCTCCTGAAACGTGGTCCCCCAGAACATCACTGGTAAGCTGCCCAAAGTGCCCCCTGGCAGCTCCGTGCAGCCCTCTTAACAGACCATTTCTTGCAAAGTCATCTCTGGGTGTCTGGCGGGGCAGGGGGGGCACTGTGGCCTAACCCCTGGAGGGAGAAGGAGGCTGATGAGTTCCAGGTGAGAGGGGTCAAAAGTCAGAATTGTTCCCCCCCTCCAGCTGGTAACCCCGAATGGTTTAATTTCCTAAGACATCAGATTTGGAGGGTATTAGTCTCCCCCTCCCATGGTTTGAAGGTGAAAAAATAAAAACCTATCCGTCTTTTCGTTAAGTGATGACACGAAAGATCAGAGGGTGGATTGAGGAAGGAGCCCCTAATGATTAGTGTCTGAGTTGAGTTTATACACTTTAATGTTTGATAAAAATCTTTTGATTGCGGAGAGGCTGCAAAGAGGCCCCAGTTCTGAGATTCATTTATAGACAGAAAAGGAATGGTCGTGGTTCTACAGTTAGTGACCCAGTCATCCATCCCCCCGGGGAGAACAGGACCCAGAACCTGATCCTAAGATACGTGTAAATTGCACCCTCCCAGGGTAAGAGCAGCCGACTCAGCAGCTCAGCCTCCAGGCCGATAAAGGCCCGCCCTAATGACGTCAACAGTCAACCATGGGCTGGTGTTCGGGAGTGGATTCTATTTTTTTCCATGTGCACAAATACGCCTGGCACAGTGACAGAGAAAGCGTTTCAGGGAGGGGAAAGAGCATCCGAGGAGCCAGTTACATGGACACAAATTGGAGCAGAGCACATCGAAACAACTGTTCAGTTTGGAAATGCTACCTAGTGTCTCCAACTGCACTAACCTGGTCCTTTGCTGAGGGGAGAGCGTGGTTTCCATGTTCATCCGCAAATGGTAACCATGGACTAGAGGGCATGGCAGATGCCGACGGAGTGAACGTGGGGGCTTTACAGTTGCCATCAGTGTGTGGGCGAGGGGTGAGCCGTCACATATGAGGGCTTTTCTACCAGAGGCTGATTCATTAGGGTTGGGGGCAGGTGTGTGGGAGAGGAGCTTGGAAATAAATACTTGAGGCCAAAGCCCTCAGAGCAGAAGAGTATTGGCCAGGGTGCATGCCGGGTTAGTGGCCGGACTGGGAGCAGAATTGGCTTTTCTTGGTCCCCTCTACTCTCCTGCGAAACAGCGGGATAATCCAGCCACCTGCCTGTTATGGACCGAACTGTGCCCCCCACCCCCCATGCCCCATATTCACATGATGAGGCCCCCACCTCCAGGACTCAGAATGTGGCCACATTTGGAGATGGGCCTTTAATGAAGGGACTTAAGTCACAACGAGGCTGTTAGGATGGGCCCCTCTGGAATCTGACTGGTGTCCTCGTAAGAGGGAATCTGGACATGGGGCCTGCAGGTGTGCAGGAAAAAGACCACCTGCGGACACGTGGAGAGGATGGCCATCTGCAGGCCGAGGAACACGGCCTCGAGAGAAACCAGATCTGCCGACACCTTGATCTTGGACATCCGGCTTCCAGAACTGGAATAGAAATGTCTGTGACCTAAGGGACCAGCCCCTGGCAGACTGAGTGAACGAACTCATTGCTCTTTCAAAGGCCGCCTGTTCCAGAAGTGCTGCTGCCGGCTGCCACAGCCACAGCCACTCAGGATCCAAGGCGCGTCTGTGAACCACACCCCAGCTCAAGACAACCCTAGATCCTTAACTCACTGAGTGAGGCCAGGGATCGAACCTGCATCCTCACGGGTACTAGTCAGGTTCTTAACCCGCTCAGCCACAGCAGGAACTCCCCCGAATGCTGTCTTAAAGAGAGCAAGAGAAAGAGAGAAAAGCCGGCAGGGCAAAAATACACAGCCAGAGCCCTGCGTCGTTTTGCTACTCAAAATCTCAAATCCCAAAGCGGCCACACTGGAAGATGCTTGGAGAGCTGAAGGGGCCCTGTCCTGCGGTGGTCTTTCCACCATTACCCCCTGCGAACTTCACAGAAGGTGCTACATACCTCCCAGCTCAGGTTTCCAGCCAGGAAAATGGGCATCAGGCCACCTCCTCTTCTGGAGGCATCTATTTGCCTGCCCAGGCCCCACACCCAGGAAGCAGATGCTGTCCACATTAGGATTAAACCGGCACCCCCCCACCCCTGGGTTGATAGTCACTCCCAGAGAGCAGCTGGATCATTCTGAGTCTGGCTTGTTCAGGCTCAGGTGTTGGCAAATCCAGCCCCAAATGTCAGGCAGCCTCTTTGAAAGCTGCCTCTACTTAGATGGGATAGACGTCTGTCTACATGATGAGACTTTGAAACAGCCTTGAACCCATGTGAGCAGGGATGGTACGGGGCTTGAAACAGTCCCGAAATTCTCATTGTCAGAGTCACTTGTTTGGGTTAAGGCATTAAAGGCCCCCATTAGCTATGTCATCAAGGGGCCATACACATTAAGACGTCATCAGCCATTACCACCTCTGTGACTTCCTCAGAGTGGCCTCAGACCCATCCTTAGCCCCTTTGGGAGAAAGGCTGGGGCAGGTGAGTTCTGGTCGGGGAAGAGGGAGAAAGATTTACAGGCTGTGGGGCAGAGGGGGAGGTGGAGAGTGCAGACACTGCGCTGTATGGAGGGATATGGTGACAAGAAAGGATAAAGGATTTTACAAGGAACACTGCTTGATGACTCTGAACCAGCCAGACCGCCATAGCAGAGTCACTTTTTGGCTCCTTGGCCCAGATCATGAATGCGAGGGGCAGGCCCGCTGGCAAGCACACAGGTCCAGCCTGGTCGCTGTAAGGTGCTTGGCATCTCGGAGCTGGCCGTGGCCCGGACGGTGAAGCTGGGTGTGCGGGATGAACGCACAGCGGGCGCACCTTCCTCTCCCAGGAAAGGGGGCGTGGCTGCAGTGATTGGCACTCAAGGGGTGGGGCTCCACCAACACACTCACCCAATCAGCTCACTCGCTGGGGCAGTCGGAGCTACTCTGGGGGAAGCAGGGAAAGGACGTGGGTCAAGTGACAACAGCTAAGCACGGGGGGGGGGGGGGGGGGCAGCCCGGGCCTGTCCACCGAGGCCCTGGGGCTCACAGGCCAGCAAGGGGGCACGCGAAGGCTGCCTGGCCGTCCGAAGTCCCGGGAGGGAGGCCGCGGGGCTCAGCAAGGGGAGGATGACATCTGGTCGTAGTCCGGGCACTTGAGCAAGGCTGGGTAGTTGCTGTTCATCTGCAGGGAGGCGTCGCTGGAGATGTCGGAGGGGCTGCGGCCCCGGACCCAGGCGTCGGGGTGCAGGAACTGGCCCGAGTAATCCGAGCAGTTGCTCAGACGCGGCCGGTAGAAGCCGGGGTGCGGCCTGTACAGGTCCTCGGCGGTGTACCGCTTCATGAACAGGTAGACAGACATCACCCCTGCGCTCTGCAGGCAGGAGGAAGCAGAGGAGAGCTCACGGCTGGGGGGCCTGGCCTTGGCCGCAGCCCTGAGAGCAGCTGGAGGGGGAGGCAGTGGATGCCGGGCCGGGGGCATCCACTCCTGGATGACCTCAGAAGGTCAGAGAGGGACACAGCCTGGGGTGAAGGGCAGTAGAGGGGGCGCGTCCAGGACAAGCCAAGGGGCCTTCTCCTCCCATCCAGCCCCCGCCCCGCCCCCTTCCCCACCCAACACTTTTACCTCGGTCAAAAGGAAGGAGATGGCAGCGAAGGCAAACGACCACCCGTACTTGTAGGTGAAGTAGGTCTCGGCGTCCTTGGTCCTGTTGAGCATCTCGTCGTTGATGCTGGAGATGTAGAGCACGAGCCCCACCACGAGAGACAGGCCTGGGGGCGGGGCCGGAAGCTCAGAGGAGAGGGCCGGCGAGTTTAGGATGGGGCACCCCCCACCCCCGGGGTTCAGGGAGAAAGACGCTGGCCTTGGGGTGACCATGAACTCATTCTGGTGTTCAAGGGGAGCCCTCCTGAAGACCCTTAGGCCATTACCTTCTAGGAAGTGAAGAGCTGCCAGTAAGAAAGGCCCTGTCTATGCATCTCTTGAGTCATGAGAAGCCCCATGGTTCTCACCCACCTGCTCACTAGAGTCACCTGTCAGACGTCCCTCCCAGGAGTCCCACCCCCATATCTTCTGCTACACGTGACCTGGGCTGGGGCCTGGTGCAGCAGCGTCCTCAAAGCTCCCTGGGCGATGCCAATGTGAACTAAGGGTGAGAATCACCAAGTTAGCAGGTGGCTTTTGCTAAACTGTGGAATGAAACCAGCTCCCTTGGCAGAGGCAGCCGGGGCCTCCAGCCCCTGGATGGATGGCCATATAACTGTGGGTCTGTGCGGCCCACCTGACCATGGGTGTGGCCTATGGAGGGCATTAGGCAGGAGAGGTAAAGAGAGGTGGCCCAGATTCTGACAAGCATTAAATCAGGGGGCCAGTGGGGACCAAACTCCTGCTGCCCTGGTGCCAATGTCTGACTCGGGCATCAGTCTCGTCCATTAGTGGCTATAATTCAATCAGGACATAATTAATTACTGTTTTGAGCTGTTTAATTCCACTCACATGATTAAGCTAGGGCATCTTGAAGGATGAAAGTTAAAAGAAAATAAATGTGAGTCAAGCCTTCCTTGGCACCTAAGTCGCCTTGGAATCATTGCTGGCCCAAGTGAACCCTCTCTATTGCTATCATTAAAATGACTTCACGGAGCTCCTGTCGTGGCTAATTGATTAACAAATCTGACTCGTATCCATGAGGATGCAAGGTCGATCCCTGGCCTTGTTCAGTGGGTTAAGGATCCGGCGTTGCCGTGAGCTGTGGTGTAGGTTGCAGATGTGGCTCAGATCCCGCGTTGCTGTGACTGTGGCGTAGGCCAGTGGCTATAGCTCCAATTAGATTCCTAGCCTGGGAACCTCCATATGCTGCAAGTGCAGCCCTAAAAGGACAAAAATACAAAACAAAACAACAAAAAATAATCAACCCACTTCATGTGGCCTAGTTCAATCTGAGATTGCTGGTCCTGTCGCCCACCACTGAAAAGCTCAGGAGCTTAGAAGCTACTCTATAGCCTTGACTATTGTGAAGTTCATAGAAAGATCAGGAAAGAGGTTAACCCCAGGTCTCTACCTCTTGGACTGGGCGGGAATATCACCATGCGAGGGTGGGCTGAGGTCAGTGAAGGTGCTCAGTGTTCGTTAAATGGGTGGATGGATGCAAGGATGGATGCATGGGTTGATAGATGGAAGAAAGGACAGCAGACGGGTGGGTGGGTTGAAAAAAAGACAGAGAGACGGATGGAAGAAAGGATGGCTAGATGGATGGATGAATGAGTGGATGGAAGAGAGAAAAGCCCTTGGGCACTGGGTGTTCTGACTGCCCCCTGGCTCCCACCCTATATTGACAGGAGAATGTTGGGAAAAGGAACCTAAGGTGGCTTAGGAGGTGGGGCCCTAAGAATGTCTGGTGCCCAGCCGATGTCCATCCCCTATCTTCTCCTCCCCTCTGTCCATCCAGCCATCCACCTCCCCGCTTCCACCTGCAGCCCCTCTCTTATCAGCAAGTCCAGACTCCACAGCACCTGCAGTGGAAGCCCTGAGCCCTGCGTTATCTCCAGGAGAAAAGGTCCTCATGAAAATGCAGTCACCTTGAAGGAGAGGAAGAGCCTACCTTGACCTCTCCCTACTTTTTCTTCCCCTTCCTCTCTTCACACTCCCTGTTGTGACCTCCTCTGGTGAGGTTCCCTCCCCCACTCCCTAGGCTGACAGCTCCATCTCTACCTCTGGTGCCTGAGCCCTAAACCCTGACCCCATGGCAGCCTTCTGGACTCCGCCTCCAGATGTCACATGGACATCTCACACTTTGCACTTCCCACCTGAAACTTAGGACTTTTGCTCCAAATCTGCACCTTCTCCTAAGATCCCTAGATCAGCAGTGCCATGCACCGGCCACCCAGGGCCCAAGCAAGAACATGGCACTTGTCTTTGACTCTTCCCTTGAAAGCCTGGCCCTTGTCCTACTGCGTTACCTGCCAGGTGTCCCTTGGATGTTCTCATTTCTCTCATCTCACTTTGGGCACCATCACGTCTCTCCTGTACTATTGGGATAGCTTCCCTTCCTCCCCTCATCTCCACAGAGAGTTATTCTAAGGTCCAAATCTGGTCACATCATTCCCCGGCTTAAAATCCCTTTGAGGTGTCTCACAAAGTCCCAAATCCACAAGGCGACCTCAGATGCCCTTCCGGTCTCAGCCCTCACCGCGGTCCTCCTGGCACTCCCACCTTGACGAGTGCTGATTACGGCTTAGCCTCCCCCATGCTTCGTCCTCTCTCTTTCCTCCAGCCCCCTTCCCACCCCACCCAGCCTCACGTCCTTACCCAGTTCCTACTCACCCTCACCCTGCCTTCTCTGGGTAGTCAGCCCTGAACAACTCTTCGTCTGAGTTTCAAACCCTGCCCTGGGACCCATAACCATCCTTGCTGCCTGCTGTCCTAGCCCCTTTCACACAGTCTTCCTGTTCCTGGCCTATTTTTTTTTTTTGGGGGGGGTGTCTTTTTTAGGGTCACATCCGTGGCATATGGAGGTTCCCAGGCTAGGGGTCGAATCGGAGCTACAGCTGCTGGCCTACACACCGCAGCCATAGCAACGCTGGATCCAAGCCGCGTCTGCTATGCCAGATCCTTAACCCACTGAGCGAGGCCAGGGATCGAACCCTCATCCTCATGGATACTAGTCGGGTTCGGTAACTGCTGAGTCACAACAGGAACGCCCCTGGCCTATTTCTTATATCTCCTGTGACAATGCTCTTTTGTAGGTAGTGACTCCAGCTCCCAAGATAAGGCCTGATAGATGCCATGAATAAATGAGTAAATACACAAAGAAGAAAAAGAACAAACGAAGGGCGAGGTACAATCTGAGGTCAGTCCCAGAGGGCAGATCTGTATTGAAGGTTTGGGGTGTCACTAGGAAGTGAAGGGGACAGTCAAGGGTCCCCAGTGGGTGGCTGAGGGAGAACAGCGAAGAGGCTGTTCTTCCAAAGGCAGATTGTATTTGTCTTTCATGCAAAAACGCAGAGACAGAGTCCCTCCCCAACCAGGAACACTCATGCCGGGCGGGAACTGAGAAGCGAGCGGAGGTGATGGCGATAGCCTAGGGTGAGGAGGGCCCTGGGTTCTAATCCCAGCTCCGCCCATGGCGAGCCTCTCAGATCCCTGCTCCAGAGGCGATGACAGGCCCTGGGTCCTCAGAGGCCACCTCCAGCTCTGACTCAGTTCTGCTCGTGCCACTGACTCAGCTGGACCTGTGCCAGGGGCTGACCCACGGCTGTGACCAGAATTTCCCAGAGCAGAGCTGCTAGGAATTAAATGTCACGAGTGCAGAGTGCATGAACGAAAATGACACAGGTTACCTGAAAGGATAAAGAAGATGCCGGAGACAAAGGCCAGGATTGTCCTGTGGGGACGGATGTGTCCGATGTTGCTCAGGATAAACCCA
The DNA here is from genome assembly GCF_016906955.1 of Phacochoerus africanus. Taxonomy (NCBI): domain Eukaryota; kingdom Metazoa; phylum Chordata; class Mammalia; order Artiodactyla; family Suidae; genus Phacochoerus; species Phacochoerus africanus. The sequence continues at coordinate 13,285,696 of NC_062557.1, read as the reverse complement.
ATGAACATGAAGAAGAGGCTGACCAGAGGGAACGGTGTGGCCGAGCGAATCATTTCTAATTGAGGGGACGAGAGGACACTGTCAGCCTCCAGTGGCCTTACCCAGCACTCACCCTCCGGAGTCAAGTGTTCCTGGCAGTGGCCACCGGGGTTCACCAAAGCCGCCACCCTGCCATCCGGGGCTCCATCCCCTTCTCGGGTGGCCTGGGACCTGCCAGTGCTGGCAGGGCTTTTGTCCCTTAGCCCTTAGCCTGTGGGGCTGGTACTAACTCAAGGTGATAAGTGTCAGAATTGTATTGCAGGCTCACGTTGGGGTCAGAATCAGCTCTGGTCAGGTCAAGGCCGGGGTGTCAGTCTTATCAGGGGCCAGAGAACTTGGTTCAGTTCCCTGGGTGCAATGGTGTGGCTGTGGGTGTTTGCCTAAAATTCATTTGCTAAAACTGACGCCCAAGGTGATGGTATTTGGAGCCGGGGCCTTGGGGAGGTTCTTCACTCATGAGGGTGGGGCCTCATGAATGGGATTAGTGCCTTATCAGAGGGACTCCAGAGAGCTCCCTCGCCTCTGCCACCGTGGGAGGACACAGTGAGAAGGTACCAGCCATGAACCAGGGGGCGGGCCCTCATCAGAATGTGACCATGCTGGCACGTTGACCTTGCACTTCTAATCTCTTGAGCAGAGAGAAATGAATTTCTGTGGTTTCTAAACAGTCCCGTCTGTGGCATTTTGTTAGAACATCCCAAACAGGGCTCCCCCTGGGTATGGTGGCCCTCTTGCTTGTTTGGGTCTCCTGTCACCAGCAACATGTCACTACCTCTGGATAAAAATCATCAGAGTAAGCCCCGTGGGCTCAGGCCAGCACAACCAGCTGAGTCTAAGGGCATGAGCGCCTGAGAAAGAAGCTGGCCACCCTGCCTCTTCCCTCTGCCCGGTTCCGCTCTGTCCAGACTGTGGCCCAGGTCGGAAAGTCGGAAGCACCTACTTAGAACGTTGACTGTGGACTCAGACGTCATCTGGGTGTTCACAGGCATCACGTACTCTATGGTGAAGCAGCGGCCCCGCTCCTCACCTGTGGAGACAAGGGTCACGTTTCTGGGTTCTTCTTGAACATGGATTTGAGGTTAGCATATTCAAGTGGTATTTCCAGATGCTTCTAGGATCTCTGACCCACTGTGTATTTACACCTGGGCTGGATCTGAACCCTAGGGGCCCATCCCTGGCTGGTGGCACAATGGGTTAATAATACAGCTTGTCTCTGTGGCATTGCTGGTTCAATCCCCGACCTGGCAGAGTGGGTCAAGGATCCGGCATTGCCACAGCTGTGGCGTAGTAGGTCGCAGGTGTGGCTTGGATTCTATCCCTGGCCCAGGAACTTCCATGTGTCATGGATGTGGCTGAAAAGAGGGGGGAAGAAAAGAGAGAGACCCCCAAGGAGCACCCCTTGCCCCCACCATGTGAGGACACAGGGAGGAGGCCCGGGCTCTGAGCCGGGGGAGGGCCTCTGGGAGGACGTGACGGCGCTGGCCGCCCCCTCCCGGAATCTTCATTTCCTCATCTGCGAAGGGGACGTGCTAATAGGCTCTGCCGTGCAGTGTTGAGGGGAGATGGGAGCTGAGGGCTGCACGGCCGTCAGACCTGCGCCAGGCACCTCGATCGGCCGGGGCGGGGGTGTGGAGAAGAGGACTCGTCTAAACGGACATCTCGAGTCAGGGCTTGAGTTTGAAACGGGTGCTGCTCGCTGGAGGGGGTGCTGCCAGCGTTCAAGGGCATTGTCCATGGTGAACTGCCTCCTTCCAGCTGGGCTGCCTCTGCCCCAGGGGGTGGGGTGGGGTCCCCTGGGCAGGTTTTCCTGGGGGGCAGAACTGTCCCCAAGCCAGGGCGCCCCTACCTGCCAGGAAGCAGACGCGCCACAGGCCCGAGTGCAGGGACATCTTGACCTCCGTGCTCTGGTTCTGGGGCAGGACCACGCCCTCCTCCAGGTACAGCCAGTAGTCGGTGCTGACGGCGATGCCCAGGAGGCCCAGGCCGCACACGGCAAAGACGCTGCTCAGCAGGGTCAAGGCCTTCCTCCCGCAGGCACTCATCTTCCCGAAGGTCAGCAGGCGAGGGGCCACCAGCAGGCAGTGGGCTCTGGGGGCAGGAGAGAGGTAGCAGCCATGGCTCCAAGGAGGCCCAAGTTGAGGGGCCACGGGGCCGTAACTAAAGTCAACACGGCCGGGCTAAAAGGATGAGTGAGGACGAGCTCCCTGGAGGTCAGGCCACAGGCAACAGAGGCGCCGCCTCCCTCTGCCCATCAGGAACTCACAGCTTTCCGGACAGGCTACTGCAAGGACCCCCTTGTCTTACCCGAGAGTCCCCCACACCGGATAATACCATTCATTCATTCATTCATTCAGCAACCCACTCTTCCTCATATGAGAAACAAGAGGACGAACAGGGCCTTGTCCTCGCCCTTGAAGAGCTCCCGTCTATAGACAAAGGCATCCCCAAAGCAATTAAAATGCAGCTCAATGCGGGCTGTGGGAGAGAGCTGCCCAAGGGCTGGGGGCCCGGTAGTGAACTCTGCTCAGGCCCAGAGGCTTGATTCCTCTGGCGTTGAGCTTGTTGAGGGGGAGGGGAGAGGGAGAAGGCAGAAGGGGAGGAAAATGTGTGTTTTTTGCAACAAGGAGGAACGTCTAGTCTGGAACCGCAGTACTGACCCTACGCTATCAGCTGACCGCCGGGGAGCTGATAGATCTGCAGAATGAGCCCCATGCTGGCTTCCTGGAGGTGCCTGTCAGCCAGGCCGAAGAGCACAGGGGTTTTATCCAAGCCAAGGCCTCCTGCACTGGCTTGGACAAAGAAGGGGAAAATGAAATACAAAACAGCCAGCTCTGCCCACCAACCCAAGCCATTCTCCAGGCAATGGGGTGGAAGGAGGAAGGGGATGGCTGGGTTACAAGTATCTCATAAAGCACCAACTGTGTTTCGAGCCCTGCGCTCATGGCCACGGCAGAAGCACAGGAATCGGAGGCCCCGTCTGAGTCCACAAGCCAGAAAACTATGACACCACAGCAAAACAACTCTGACCCAAGGGTGGGCAGTACTATAACCGGTGGAACCTTGGGTCTCGAGAAGGAGGAGGAGGAGGAGGAGTGAGGGGCGGCAGGGCAGGCTGCCTGGAGGTGCCACTGGGTTGATACTTTAGGTAAGGACCGTGCATCACAATCATTAAGACTTTTTTTTTTAGCCGTTTCTTAAATACCTTCGCTTACACTTGAGTCTTATAAAACCCTAATACCTGCCAGAGGGAATGGAACTGGAACCCAAGGATGGTTGGTGAAGGAAACGGAAGGAGAAAGGAACAAAGGGATACGTTGCCTGAATAACAGCCCCATAGGCTGCAAAGAGGACTTTTTTTAAGATTTTTTTTTTTGTCTTTTTGCCTTTTCTAGGGCCGCTCCCACGGCATATGGAGGTTCCCAGGCTAGAGGTTGAATTGGAGCCATAGCCACCGGCCTACACCAGAGCCACAGCAAGGCGGGATCCGAGCCGCGTCTGCGACCTACACCACAGCTCACGGCAACGCCGGATCCTTAACCCACTGAGCAAGGCCAGGGATCGAACCTGCAACCTCATGGTTCCTAGTCAGATTTGTTAACCACTGGGCCACGATGGGAACTCCAGATTTGTTTTTAATCATAGCTGATTGACAATGTGTGTCAATTTCTGCTGTACGGCAAAGTGGCCCAGCCATAATTACATATGCATTCTTTTTCTCACATTATCCTCTGTTGTGCAAAGAGCCTTAAACTGAAAGGCAGGAATCCTGGACTTTATACTCAGCCCAAGTAGCTGTGGAATGTTGGGACATTAACCTTTCTGAGGCCTGTTCTTCTCCGGGCCAACAAACAGGATGAGGATAATAATCAAAGCTGATGTCTATTGAATGTTTATCATTGTTAGGCCTTCTGCTAAACACTTTATTTTAATATTTACAAGCCTATTACCACCCCCATTTTGTAGGTAAGCAAACTGAGAATCAGAGAGGTTAAGAAACTTGCCCAAGATCACTCAGCTAGCAAGTGATAGTGCCTACATTTGAACTTTATCCCTAATTGTTCTCAAGACCTTTCCAAACTGGGTTCATGGAGCAAAATTTCCATGGACTAGTCTAGCAACAAGGATTCTGGCAGGGGGAAAAAAACCCCAAAAACTTGGGAAGGACAGTATCTAGGTCTTAAAGAATTATGCTGTGCATTCACAGGTGAAAGACCTGAAAAGTCCATTTAGCTTTGTTCATCCCAGTATTTTCCAAAGGTATTTGACCTCACAAATGGCATTTTGTTCTGTGAAATCCACTTTGGGGACTGCCCCCCAAGAAGAATAACAAGACAACATTGCTGGGAGATTAAAGGCAACAGCAAGTGTGACAGTGCTTTGACAAACCCAACACACGATCCCCAGGGTATGGTATTATTATTATTATTAAGCAACAATGGGTGGGCCAAGGCCCCGTTTTTTGCAGAGCATGCGGCTCACGGTCTCTAAATTCAACAGTTTGTGCCTGGTTGGAGCTGAACAGCCGATTTTAATGGTATACTTGGCAGGCAAGCAAAACCAGGTCTTGGAGATTTGGAAAGATGAGAGTGGGGAAAAGGCCGGATCTGAATCTGTAAAAGCAAGAAATAAAAGAAGAGGCCCAAGCTGACCCAACCTGCTGAATTCTACACTAGCCACATTTGAAGCCTTGGAGCGCGCTTGAAAAAAAAACAGAAAGGTCCCCTCCTAGAGCAGGGAATACATTTACGCCACTCCGCACAGAGTGAAAAATAAATCGCATGCATTGCACAATTGAAATTATGCTTCTATTAACTCTATTTATCAATAAATAATCTCACCGAGTACTGAAAAGCCCTTTATCATACAGGATCACATTAGGGCCTCACGACAGCCCCATTAGTAGGGAGTATGGCCCCCTTTCATGGATGGGCAAACTGAGGCCATCATGGGCATGCAGCAGACTTGGATTAAAACCCAGGTCTCCCTCTAAAGTCTCTGCTTCAGCTATACTGCTTCTCTACTGATGAAATAAACAGGTTTAAGAAGTATTAGGGTGAAGGGACACATACAAAGCAGACACTCAGGAATCTAGAAATGTATGGGACACTCAATTTTGGAAGATTATCTTCGTAAACAGCCAAGTGCCACATCAGGGCTGTTTCTTGATCCCATTGGGCTTCTTATTGGGAGTCACCTGGGCGTTATCTTTTTATCCCAGTTTCATGGAGATGCACCAACTCAACATTTCGGAGTGTGAAAAGCACCTTTTAGGGGAGGGTGAGTAAGAGTCGGCTCCAAGCACATGTCAGGAAAACCAGGTCTAGGGGCGAGGTTCACCTGAGGTCGCCCAGGCAGTTCAGTGGAGGGACAAGACGGGGAACTGAAAACCTTGGCAAGGCTGGTCCAGTGCTTTTTCCTCCTTTGTACTGCATGGAAAAAGGATAAGGCAGAAGGTGAAAATCCCTGGTACTTCCCTACTCCGAAAACAACACCATCGTGACCACATGGGTTTGCGGCCTGCCGTTCCGACGTGAGCATGCACGCGTGAGAAAGACTCTCCCACCCCAGGTCTTTGGTCAGCGGGGGCGGGAGTCCCCACTCTGGTCTAGAGTGAATTCCTCGTTCCCACCTCATCGGGCCCTGGGCAGAGTCTGTGCTTCCGCACTGTTTCTCCTTTTCCCGTGGATCCCATCCCCGACTCTGTAATAGTCCTTTGACTGTTCTGCTGGGAGAGTTAGACCTTTTCTTATAAAAGTTGCTCCCACCAGGGAAGACGTTTCTGTTGGGATAGTACATGAAAAACTCTGGGGGGGGGGGAAACACGTGTTTCACATGAATTCAACCGTGAAGAAAATTTCACAGACTGGGAAGAAACAAGCCAAAACGTTGACAGTGGATGTCTCTGGGTACCAGGTGATGTATATCTGATTTTTCTCTCTCCTTTTTGGGGCTCAACACAGCTTCAAAAACAACATGTATTATCTCTCTACGCAGAGAAGATATCTGAAGACCAGACTCGTCAATCCTCCAGTCACTGGCCTCCTAAACGGAACGCGGGGCCCCTCAAACTCCCAGGGGAGAGATGCTGAGATCCAGGGTCCCCCTTAGGAGTTTGGGGCCTAAAGTGCTCGGCAGCTTTGAGCCTTTTGGGATGATTACCCGGCTGCCATTACCTCTAAGTATTAGCTTGTTAATTATCAGGAATTAAGAGTCGCTAATTATCATCCATGACTAGTAATTAGGGAGAAATGTCTTGAGGAGATTAAATTGCTAATGGCACATTTTCCTGCCCAAGCCAAGAATGAAAGGACTTGCAAGGAAGTGCTGAGGTGCTTGGAGACAGGTAAGGCTACAGGTGGGACTTCGGGCCCAGGTAGAGGCCTGTGGGGCGAGGGACAGGGTTTTGCCTGCAGAGATGGAGAAGGTAGGAGAGTCCGATGCAGGCTCCCTGACCCGGTCCTTCTCTTGGCTTGAGGAGAACAAAGCTCTCCAATCCTTAAATGCCTCTGAGCACAGAAAGTCTGTGCCATGTCATGACCATACCAGTCAAGTGAGGATGCTTCTCTCTCTCCTGCCTCCTCTTCCTGCTCCCTCTCCCAAACTGCAGCCGAGAGAGGAGGGCAGCAGAGGAGGAAGGGACCAGGCTTTGGGCCCCCAAGGGCAGCAGAGCTGCGGCCCTTTTGCATCAGGCGGGAGGCCAGTTTGGGACTGGACGGTCCAGTCACTGGCTGGGGCACTTTGCATCCCTGGGAGACCAGAAGAGCCACAGGGGCTGCCAGAACGTTCCTCTAGAGCCAAGGGAAGGCCCGGCCCCACTGAATCAACACGGAAAGGGGACAGAGGGCTGTTTAATGACCACATCCCACAGGCATATGTGTTCAGAGGGCTTCGGGTTAAGCACTGGAAGCTCCCACTTTAAGGCAATGCTTTGAGGAGGTGAAGAAGGAGATAAATGCCCCTGTCCCCTCCCTCCTTAAGAGCATGTTTCTCCATCTTGACCTTGCACCTGATGCAGCCGAGATGAGAACAAGCGCGGAGTCTGCAGGCTGAGGTCCGGCCTTCCACGCAGCCTGGAGAGGAGAGGAGCTGGCCTGGGGGGTCGGGAGCAGGGTGTTGACCCTGTGCTGGCAAAGGGACCAGTAGAGGTACAGGAAACACAGGGGAAGTCCCCCTCTTTGAAGGCCAGGCCCTAAGTCAGGGTGTCTCCACCCCCCAAGTGGTGCACCTCTGACCATTAGCAGAGCACCCCCTGCCAGGAGCTGGGGTGGGACAAAGGCCCCACTTTTATTTTTTCCCTTAGCCACCCTCACCTTCTGTGGCTCAAATGATCAGATTCTCATTGATCTCCTGGCTGGAGAGATAAACACTTTGGCAAGCTGTCCGAGGATTTCATTTTGAGTCACGTTAAGGAGTTCCCTTTGTGGCTCAGTGGGTTAAAGACCTGATGTTGTCTCTGTAAGGACACGGGTTCGATCCCTGGCCTCACTCAGTGGGTTAAGGATCTACCATTACTGTAAGCTGTGGCGTAGCCGGCAGCTACAGCTCCCATTCAACTCCTAGCCTGGGAACTTTCATGTCCTGCAGATGTGGCCCTAAAAAGACTAAAGAAAAGAAAAGAAAAAGAAAAAAAAGAAATCTATTACTGAAATAGATTTTTATCTTTCAGCAAGTGTGGAAACCAAAATCCCTTTAGAAAAGGCCAGGAGGGTCACACCTTTCTTTATTGCTTTAGATCCCACTTAAAAAGAGCAGTGATGGGGTTGCAAACCCCATAATTCAGTGGCATGAAGTCTTAACGGTTGGCCATTAGAAGCCCACTCCTGTGGCTGCCTCCACCTGCTCACGTGGCTACCAGGTACCATAAAAACCAGCGAGAAATGAAAACCAATTCTGTTCCCTGTGTCTTAATATGTGTAGATGGGAAAAATGTTCAGACTTGATCTAATTTTGGTGACACAGGCCATCCATCAGACCCAGGCTGCAAACGCCTGCGGAGAGAGAGCTGATGGAGGCTCTTGTCCCCTCCCCAGCATCCTGATCAAGCCCACCGCCCCCCTCACCCAAAGGACACTCCACCTCCCTGGTTCCCGCAGGCCGATGCTTATTGGACCAGGTCCATGTGCCAGACACTGTTCACAGACACTTACACATAATCCACAATGACCCTTGAGGTAGGCACCATTATGAAAATGGGGATGTTTAATCCTAGGACCTTTTTTATGGGGTTACGAGTTCAAGGAGCTAACACATGGAGCCAGTTTAAAGTCGGGACTCCAGCCTAGCGCATAGCAAGGGCACACCATAGGCTTAACCAGGGTCATTATCCCCACTTTCTAGATGATGGGCTCGGGGGTTATGCCATGTTTCCAAGTTCACCCAGCTAGAAAGTCAGGGGCCTGGGATTTGAACCCTGCAATCTGGCCCCGTTATCTGCCACACTGAATGACCTCTCTTTCATCTCTCAGCCTGGTTCCGGTGAGCTACAGAGGGAAGTGTCCAGAGATTTCTGAGCTCATCATGTTGGAAACTCTCTCTTCCCCAAAGTGCAGGTTCCTGACCGTCAAACACGCTTTGCCCTATTTTTTGCTCAACAGGATTAGCCTCTGGCCTAAGAGAAGAGGGCTGAGGGTTTCAAGTCCTTTTCTCCTTGGCCTTTGCATCCCTCAGGTGGATGGACACACCAGATATTTTTCCTTATCAAATAGCGATTATGGAGGGGGAGGAGAAGGGAGGAGGAGGGGGACAAAGGGGAGGGAAGAGACGAAGGAAGCGACTGAGTATTTCCCGCTGGACACTCTGAGTTATTCTTGGTTACACCCAGCCCCCCTCCACGCTTAGAATCAGTATTTCTGTTGCAAGAGACACTGCTTTTTCTGCTGAGTCCTCCTTCTGGGAGAAGGGAGGGAGGAGGGGTGGGGACGGGGAGGAAAAGCAGTCTGGCTTTGGAGAAGCTACCTGGACCCCACTCATCGGCCAGCTTGGAGACCTGCAGCAGGCACGCCCCTCTGGAGAGCAAGGCATCGGCAGGAGAACACTTGCAGGACAGTCAATGTGGTTCAGCCAGGTTACAGAGCATGGGGTTGGGGGGGCGGGGGAGGGGGGCTTCTCTAAATGCCTCCTGCCTGCCCCGTTTTCCCGTCTCCAGCACATTTTACCATAACCAGGATGCTAATGGTATGTGGCGCCCACGCCACGCCTCCCTCTCCCCAGCACCCTGTGATCCTGTCCTTCTCCCACATACCCCAGCCCTGCCGGCCCCCATCCCAGGCCCCGGGTCCAGGTTGCTGCGGGTCCAGGAAGAACGCCCACGCGCCCAGCATTCCAGCCCTCCCAGCGTCAGTGCAGAAAGGGAGAGGACGTGCCAGCCACTTGAAAGCGAGAGCCTTGAGGGAGATGGGCAGGGAGAGAAAAGCAGAGAAGAGGGTGACGCGTTTCTCTGAGGAGTTGGTTCCCCGCACGTTGCTTTCTGCCTCCCCCACAGCCCCTGTGACTTTGGATGAAACAACCTGAGGCCCCGAAGAACCTGGCTCTAAGCACCTGCCCCGGGTGAGTGAGGAGGCCAAGGCCATGTGGGAGGCAGAGCCAAGATCCTTTGGTTTTCTCAGCCCCGGACTGTGGCCTTCTGGCCTCTGGAGGATCCCAGGGCTGACCCCATAAGTCTGTGCTCCAGCTGATGCTTCACTACGAAGCTCAAGAGAGGAAATCAAGGTGCTTACTGTGTTTTTAAAGAGACCTGAATATTTCCCACCTGGATGTCAGGCCTGAAGGCCTGGGAGGGAACTCAGGGCCTAGACGGCGGGGTTTCACCTTTCACAGCCCCCACCCCTACCCCCAGAGGGCTGGTGACAAGGTGGGGGAGGTGAGGTCTATGGTTCTGTGAGCTTCTTGGCCAGCGGCCAGCGGCCAGCGACTCCCCCTCCCAGACCCCAGAGCGCAGAAGAGCACTGGTCTGGAAAAGAAGCATGAGCGTGAGCCCCAGCCCGGCTGTCTCATCTCATAAGACCATCAAGGCCGGCCTGGAGGCCCAGAGGCCCTGGGCTGGGTGGCCGGGCCTTTAGTCTCCTGCCGGGGCCTCGGGCCACTGGCTCAGCCTCTCAGAGCCTCCATCAATAATGCAAGACTGATTGTTTCTTTAATGGGAGGCAGTGAGGATTCCAGGACCAAAAATGAGTCACGGGCTCTCAGCAAATGCTTGTCTTCATCCTTGACCCAGAAAGAAGCAAGACTGGCCACTGAGGATGGTGACCCCAGGGCAGGAGGGTGACCCCAGGGCAGGAAGTAGTAGTGAGATGGTGCTGGTAGGGTGGGAGCAATGGGGGAGGAGCTCGTGTGCCTCTCACTTTAAAAGCGGCCTCACAACCGAACCGGTGAGGCCGAGGTGGGACTGTGTGGGACCAGAAGCACAGAAACCTCCAGAACTACTAGAGTGGAAAGTGCCAGCTCTGGAACAGGTCAGGTCAGGAACTGAGAGGAGGAAAGGGGAGGGAGCCCCCAGCCTCCCCTTCACTCCCCAGGATCCACATGTATCACGATCCCGTGGGGCCAGGGCCTCAGACCTTCACGCCCAGGGGCCCAGCCCTGCTGCCCATCAGCGTCACCTGGGGAGTTGTAAAGAAATCCCAATAATGGGGGTTTGCTTCCAAGACCAATTACTGCCAACCTTCTGTCGGGGGTGGAGGAGGGGGAGGGGATGAGGCATCCGTATTTTTAAAAAATTCCAGGTGATTCCAACATGTAAGCAAGGTTGAGAGTGACTAGCTAACATGGGGACCCTCGCAAGCCTGGAGCTGTATAGACCCAACACTCACAGCGGGATTTTGGCACAGACTGGACTAAAACTGAGCCATCTGATGTGGCAGCCACCCACGGGCTCTCGAGCACTTGAAAGGTGACTGGTCCAAAGTGAGATGTGCTCTAAGTACAAATACACAGCGATCTCGCTCTCTCTATTCTTCGTAGGGCCACACCTGCAGCACATGGAGGTTCCCAGGCCAGCGGTCAAATCAGAGCTGCAGCTCCCAGCCTATATATCACAGCCACAGCAACACAGGATCCAGGCCGCATCTGTGACCTAAACTGCAGCTCACAACAGTGCCAGATCCTTAACCCACTGAGTGAGGGCAGGGATCGAACCTATATCCTCATGGATCCTTAACCCACTGAGCCACACAGGGAACTCCACACATGGGATTTCTAAGACTTCACATGAGGAAAGATACAAACTATCTCATTAATGATTTTTAAAATACTGGTTAAGTGTTGAACTGGTATACAGGGCTAAAAAAACAGACTAATTTTACATATGCCTTTATACTTTTTAAATGGGGCTTTAGAGAATTTTAAATTACAGTGTACGGCTCACATTATATTTCTATTGGACAGTGCTAGTCTAGAGATGAGCCAATGCAAAATGTATATCTTACAGGTTTTCTATTTGTAACTCTGCTACATCTGTTGTTTGATAGCAATTTTCCTAAAACTTCACCTTGTGATTTCATTTGTATAACATTCCTGAAATGACAAAAAAGAAAGACATGGACTCAGACATGAAAAAAAGAATGAAATAGGCCATTTGCAGCAACATGGATGGATGCAGAGATTATCATACTAAGTGAAGTAAGTCAAAGAGAGAGAGACAAATATCATATGATATTACTTAAATGTGGCGTCTAATAAAAATGATACAAAGGAACTCATTCACCAAACAGAAACAGACTCCAAGATCTCATCAAACTTACAGTTGTTAAAAGGAAAGCATGGCGGGGAGGGATAAGTCAGGAGGTTGAGATTAACACACACACACACTATATATAAAATAGATAATTAACAAGGACCTATCACGTAGCACAGGTAAATCTACTTGACACTCTGTAATAAGCTATATGAGAAAAGAATCTGAAAAAGAATGGACATAGGTATATACATAACTGGTTCACTTTGCCGTACACCTGAAATGAACACAATATTGTAAGGCAGCTGTACTCCAAGAATAAAATTTTTAAAAAATAAAGAGAGAACAGATTAGCAATTGTTGGGATCAGGAACCATGGTGGGTGGAGGTCAGTGCGGCTATAAAAGAACAACAGGAAGAACCTTGACGTGTGGACTGTTCTGCATCTTGATTTCATTCTTGTCACTGTCCTGGTTGTGCCACAATTTTGCAAGACGTTACCATGGGCAGTGGGGGAGTGGAGGGTACTGGATAAAGGGCCCATGGGCTCTCTCTGTTTGATTTCTTACAACGGACAGGTCAATCTACAACGTCTCTTAAAAAAAATAAAAGTTTATTAAGGAAAAAACCAATCTCACCTCTGAAGCAGGATCTTTCCTACTCGTCTGGTGAGAATATTGAGTGATGCACCCTTTTGGAAAGCAATTCAGCAACACGAATTGAGCATTAAGCATTTCATTTCTCTTGGTCCCGAAAATCCTACTTCTGGGAATTGCCGCTAAGGAAACAGATATAAGTACAAAAATACATAAAAATGTTTATTCACTATTGTCTGTAATAGCAAAATGCTCAAAACCAAAATGCTTTTCTGAAAGGGAAGAGTTATATGAACTCTGGTTTACCCCCTCCATCTACTATTCTGAAGTAGATGGAAAATGTTAAATGAAAAAAAAAGGGGGGATACAAAATATCAATAGTTTGCTGATTTGTAAAAAAAAAATCTGTTAACATGTGGGAGGATGAATATGAAAATATTTGTGGTGGTTGCTTGGATAGTAGGGTTACCATTGAATTTGATTTTCTTTCTACTTTATTGCTCCTTTTATCTGGTTTGGTTGAATAAATGGCACCACATTTTCCCATAAATGACATAATGATCTTTTTCCTTTTCAAATTAGCTGTCTTTTTGGAGTTTAGGGACAATGCCCCATCAGGAAAGAGGGCGGGTGGCTGACTTGCCCCCTGCTGGCTGATCCTGGTAGTGCAGTCTGGGTGCACGAAGTGGGGGCCCAGCTGGGACAGATGATCAATTATGGGCAGATTTAGGGTCCCGTTTCTGCCCCAAAGCTACTCAGACAATCACTGCCTGTTAAAAGGGTAGAAAGAAGAATCTGAAATTTCATAGCTCATGTGAACTCTGGCAAGATACTTAAGTATTCTCAGCCTCGTTCAATAAAGATATAAAATGCTGGCAATAATGTCATGTTTGTAAGCAGGGGGGGATGGAGGGATGACATGGCACAGGAGCACAGTGACCTAGGTGGTGTGTTTTATTTTACTTCGTAACGCCAAACTGGTTTCCAAAGCAGTTGTACCAAGTTACGCTCCCACCTGCAGTGTGCAGGAGTCCTCAGAGCTTCATATTCTCCACAACACTTGATATTGTCAGATTAATTTTTGTCAATCCCAGTAGAAATAAAATGGTATCTTACTGTCACTCTTTCGTTTCCATGATTACTAATGATACGGAGTATCTTTTCATGTCTAATCACATTCTACTCCCCTTTTATATGAAATGTCAGTTCACGTCTTTCCCCCACTTATTTCTCTATTGGGTTCTTCATCTTTTTTCTTTTTAATTTTCAGAAGCTCTGGAAATAGTCTGGGTATTAATCCTTCATCATATGTATTTGCTAAAACATTTTCTTGCCATCCGAAGCTTTCGTTTTCTTTATGGTTATCTTCTGAGGAGTTCTTAAATATACTCAAATGTATTGTACTATTATTCATTTTTGTATGACGATCCTATATTTTGCAACTGTGCTAAATAAAATTCTCCTGGGTTTCCTATCTAATGATTGTGTAGTCCATGAATAATAACAGTTTTGTAGTTTTTCGTTCTAATTCTTATACTTCCCATTTCTTTTTCTTATCTTGGTGCACCGTCAAGTGACTCCAAGAGACAGAAGGGATGATGAAGACACACTCATCTGATTGTGAAGAGAATGATTCTAACGTTTTACCATTAAGTCAGATATCTGTTGAAAATATAGCCTATTGGGGTAAAGAATTTCTCCTCTATTGCTATTTTCTCAGAGGTTATTTATTTTTTTTACAATCATATTGATTTTTATCTTTTTTTTTGTCTTTTTGCCTTTTCTAGGGCCACTCCCTCAGCATATGGAGGTTCCCAGGCTAGGGGTCGAATCGGAGCTGTAGCCACCGGCCTACTCCACAGCCACAGCAACGCGGGATCCAAGCCACATCTGCAACCTACACCATAGCTCACGGCAATGCTGGATCCTTAACCCACTGAGCGAGGCCAGGGATCGAACCCGCCACCTCATGGTTCCTAGTTGGATTTGTTAACCACTGCGCCACGACGGGAACTCCGATTTTCATTATCTTTTCTACCTTTTTTTTTTTTTTTGGCCATGCTGGTGGCATGTGGAAATTCCTGGGCCAGGAATTGAATCTGCACCACAACAGTAACTCAAGCCACAGCAGTGATAATGCTGGATCCTCAACCAGTTGAGCCACCAGGGAACTCCTCTATATTTTTTGACTTACATGTTTACTTTCCTTCTTTAAGCTGTTAATGAGGTAAATTACATGAATAGATTTTCTAAGTTAAACTATTCTTACATTACTAATACAAATCTTGCTTTTGCTGTGATTATACATGTGTATATATATATATGATTGTGTATAATATATTTATATTTATATAATATAGCTTTTAATATTGTATTTATGACATTTGTATTTATATGCATAAGTGAGATTGACCTGTAATTTCCCTCCAAAGTCCTGTTTAGTTTTGCCATCAAGGATATATTAGAAGCTCAATGAGAAGCCATTACATACATACTAAAATGGCTAATATCAAAAAGAGATAATACTAAGTGTTGACAGAGTTGGAGCAACTGGAACTCTAATGCATTGCTGGTGGGAACGGTACCATGACTGCAGCAGTTCTTATAAAGTGAAACATGCCCTTGCCACACAACCCAGAAATTCCACTCCTCAGTGAGACTACAAGAGAAATGAAAACTATGGGCACAAAAAGACTTATATTTGAATATTCATAGAAGATTTATTCATAATAGCCCCAAACTAGAACCAATTCGCTGTCCATAACTGATGAATGGATAAACAACCCATGGTATATCCATACAACAGGATTCTACTCAACAATAAAAAGGAATAAACTACTGATACATATGATATAGATACATCTCAAAATGCATTATGCTAAGCAAAAAAGTCCAGACATTAAAAAAAGGCGGATTGTATGATTCACTTTACATGAAATGAAATTTTAGAAAAGGCAAACCTACAGGAATAGAAAGCAAATTAGTGGTGATGGCTCCTTGGTTATTTCACTGACAATCCATTTGTTGTCTGTGCTAACTTGCCTCAAGATAAACCATGTCCTTGAGTGGTTTGTGGTTTTTATTGTGAGCTCATCTTTGGCTGGGCTTTTTTTGCTGTGGGATTCCTATGTGCTTTGGGCCCTGGACAAGCCCTGGAAAGCAGTTTTGAATTTGATTCAGCTGGGTAATCTAAGGGGTTCTATCAGTTCAGGGCCAATTTTTACATTAAATTAAGTTAATTTATTTATTTTTGTCATTTTGTCTTTTCTGGGGCCGCTCCCGAAGCATATGGAGATTCCCAGGCTAGGGGTCCAATCGGAGCTGTAGCCACCGGCCTACACCACAGCCACAGCAATGCAGGATCTGAGCCATGTCTGCGATGCCATGTCATGGCAATGCCGCATCCTTAACCCACTGAGAGGGATTGAACTTGTAACCTCATGGTTACTAGTTGGATTTGTTTCTGCTGTGCCACAATGGGAACTCCACATTTTTAGATTAAATTTTAGTTCAGGATTTCTCCCCTTTGAGGGTGTTGTAAATTTAGACTTTGTCCCGAGGGGTAGCTCAGTTTTTGCCCTTAGGTTTCTTTTTTCTTTTTTTTTTTTTGTCTTTTGTCTTTTGTTGTTGTTGTTGTTGCTATTTCTTGGGCCGCTCCCGCGGCATATGGAGGTTCCCAGGCTAGGGGTCGAATCGGAGCTGTAGCCACCGGCCTACGCCAGAGCCACAGCAACGCGGGATCCGAGCCGCGTCTGCAACCTACACCACAGCTCACGGCAATGCCGGATTGTTAACCCACTGAGCAAGGGCAGGGACCGAACCCGCAACCTCATGGTTCCTAGTCGGATTCGTTAACCACTGCGCCACGACGGGAACTCCCTGCCCTTAGGTTTCTTGAAGGAAACATTTTCCTCCCTACCTGGAACATTTGGACAGAGTTGATGTCCTGGTCTGTCCTGGCAGTTTTCTTGGGCTGGTGGTTAGCAGCTGGTTGAGTGCTCCCAGGGCCAACTTCTGGCTTTGTCAGGGCCCTGGTAGGCATCAAGATTCTAGACTTGAGCTACCATGACCATATCTGGTCCTCCCTAGTGTCAGTTGACATTCTCAAGGCTCTGAGATTGAGTCCCCTTTTTTGGGGGTGGGGAGTCAGCATTCAACCCACTGCATCTCAACTGAATCAATGAATGAGTGTGACACATTCACACTTCTTTTTTTTTTTTTTTTGGTCTTTTTAGGGCTGTACCCGCAGCTTATGGAAGTTCCCAGGCAAGGGGTCAAACCTCAAACCAGAGCTGCGGCCACCAACCTACACACACAGAGCCACAGCAATGCCAGTTCTGAACCGCATCTGTGATCTATACCACAGCAACACCAATCCTTAACCCAAGGAGTGAGGCCAGGAATCGAACTCGTGTCCTTATGGATACTAGTCAGGTTCACCACCACCAAGCCATGACGGGAACCCCTGAGATTGAGTTCCTAGAAGAATTCCACCTTTCTTACGAGTCAACTATGTATTAAAAAGCCTTTCTAAGTGCTGGTAGTTGCACGGGTATGTGTTAGCTGAGCTTGCTATGCTGCCAGAACTGGAAGTCTCTAATTCAGTGCCCACCTTCAGCCCCCTCTTTCCCGGGGGTGGTACCAAGCAGCTCTAGCACCCCCCCCCCCAGCACCGTGGAGTCAGAGGAAGAGGGAAGACGGTCTCTGCTGAATTTCCTATGTGCTATAACAAGCATAAGTTATTATCCAGTTGGAAGGTGTATGCATGCACGTGTATAAATTTTAATTTAAAAATTAACAGGAGTTCCCATCGTGGCACAGCGGAAATGAATCCGACTAGGATCCTTGAGGTTGTGGGTTCGATCCCTGGCCTCACTCAGTGGGTTAAGGATCCGGTGTTGCTGTGAGCTGTGGTGTAGGTTACAGACGCAGCTCGGATCCTTTGTTGCTGTGGCTCTGGGATTGGCCAGCAGCTGTAGTTCCGATTGGACCCCTAGCCTGGGAACCTACATATGCAGCGGGTGTGGCTCTAAAAAGCAAAAAAATAAAAAATAAAAAATAACAAGAGATGACCTATATATGAAGACAAAATATAGTTTAAAGCAGAGCAGCTTCCTGGCAAAGGCAGGCTGACAGTGAGCCCCCACCCCTCCCTGAGACGGCCTCCCTCCTTCTTCCTGGGGCAAAATCCAGCCTGCCCCAGGCTTCTGCAATGTTCTATTTTTGTTTTCATTATTTAACTGTGTCCCATATACATGGCTAAGTGGAGTGCTCAGTTCCACAGCTTAATGGACAGCTGACCTCTGTCTGAGAAAGCCCAAGCCGTGTGGAGCTCCCCAGGCTGTCAACAGGGTGCTGGGCTCCTTCCCGAGGTCAATTTCAGTCCAAGGAGGAAGACCAGTGATGGGGCTGGGCTGTCCAGGGGAGACCCAGGAGGGGGTGAAGCAAGCGGCAGGCACACACCAGGAAGGGAGAGCTGGGGACAGAACGCGCAGCCCTGTGGGCGGTGTCCCCTTGCAGCTTGCTCTCAGCAGCTGAGTGGCTTGTGGGTCTGGAGGCGGGCTGACCGTCAACTATTATTGCACTGTCCCGGGCTTGCTTATGATTGATTCACTGAACTCGGCTCCTGGCTTGACTGGCTGGGAGCTGTACTGACACCCACCTTTTGGAGAACTAAGGGGTTTTAATTCTTTGTTCTCATCTCCTTTCTTAATTAAATAATTGCTAGACCTTCCCAGTGATCTCAACTGTATCTTCTGACCATCCAGCCCCCACAAAGGTTACACACTCAGGAGGCCGGAAAACAATGGGGTGAGTCATCAGGCAAGTAGGGAGAAGCCACATGGTACAGGAGTGTTTGTTGATTGACTGACCAACTGCATTGAGCTTGACCTTCAGCATTAAAGGTCTTTTACCAAATGCTTTCATATGGGTTTGTGACCTCATTGGCTCCCTCCATCCAAGCCTGGGCATGATCCATTCTGCAAGTGAGAAAACAGGCTGAGAGAGATGTCCTGCTCAGGGAGGCTGGGGCACGGCATGGCCTTGTGTCTTCTGGGGTTCAGACCTCTGTCTGTGTTCACCCCATTCTCACCATGAAGAGGCAGGGTGCTTTCTCCAGGCAGACCCCAGAACAGAGCCCTGGACGTCCCAGGCCAGGGGACTCAGGGTCAGGGGGTCCCTGAGCTGATCCAGGCTGGGTCGGCTCCTCCTTGGGGTGGGGACAGTCAAGGCAGGAGGCCTGACTGCCTCCTGGCTCCTCCCAAGTGCATGGTAGGCCCCTCCCTTGGCTGACTTCATCCCCCTCCGCAGCCCTGCCCGTGCCCAGCGCTGTGTCCCCTGGGTCCCTCAGATGACAAGTGTTCCTCATCCTTCCCACATCCATCAGCGGGGAGACAGACGTTCCAATCCGGAGGGAGGAGAGAGGGAGCGGAGGAAATCAATAATGAAGAATGATGTCTCTCTACTGTGCCTCCCGTGCTTTATTTCCCTCTGCAGAGGCAGGACCAGGAAAAATAAATAAATAAAACGTTGGCTATGGTTTTGATATGAATTGATCTTGACATTGGATGAACCCGGTGGTGCCCCCGTAATGGCCAGCCGTCGCCTGCTGGCACTTGGGTTGACAATGGTTCTCAATCCATGCTCCCGGGTCGCCCATTTATATTCCCCGGGTGTCCTGGCTCCTCCCTGCCCACAGCACTGGGCCCGCTCAGTGGGGGCTGAATGCAGGCTACCAGCTGGGTGGCTGGCGAGGGAGAGGATCAGAAAAAGGGAAGCAGGGTCCCTATCGCAGCTCCGTGGCCATCTTTCCTGCAGACAGAAAAATGCCGACCTGCCTCAGGCTTAAATGTCTTCAAAGCTGAGCTGAAATCCAAGTGGCGCAAACAGCATTATCAGCCAGTAGCACTTTAGTCTGAATGTGCAGAGCCTTGTCCTCCGTGGGGACAGTCATAGGGGCTAAGGAGAGCATGAGGTAATTCATGCCTCAGGCCCAGCCCATATCTGGCACTGCCAAGAGCTGCTCGTAAAGCCAAGCTCTGGCCTTGACCCTGCTGCCCCCAGCTTGTAGGGCATCAACTGTTTTGCCAACTGTGTGCTTTCTACTTGGACATTTTCATTAACCCCTCAGCCCCTCCATCTTTTCATCTGGGGGTCTTAGATAGGGCTTCTTGGTACAGGTGCTAAGATGATGAAATGCAGGAGGGTATATGGGGCCTGGTACAGTCCCTGGCACAGGGCAGCTGCCCCCTCTCAAACTTCTGGAAGTTTTCCATGGGAGTGGGATAGGGGAGGGTACAGGGGTACTTGGAGGTCTGGAGCAATGTCTGGTAGGAAGGTTCCAGAGAGGCAGCTGTGGGTGCAGAAAGCCAAAGGGGGACCTTTGTGCCAACGACAGCTCTCAAAACTGGGGCTCAGAGGTGGGATGCCAGGCCCAGCCCGTCCCTCAGAGAACCGAGTCCAGGGTTACCTGGGGCCCTTCTCTGTGCATCCTCGGGGGCAGTCAATGCCCCCAGAGCGAAGGAGGCAAGAGAGGTGGAAGGATGCGGTCACTGCAAGCTCACGGCCCGGGCTCTGGCCCAAGACATTACAAAAGCCAAGCATTCCTCATTCACACTGGATTTGGGTTCAAAGCCAGCTCCATCAGTACCAGCTGTGTGACCTCGGGCGGGTTGCTTCACCTCTCTGTACCTTAGTTTCTGCATCTATAAAAGGAGGATCACATGGAGACCTCTTCATGGAGCCGTGTGAGGATTCAGGTGTAGTCACTCCCTGAGTCCTGTGCCCGGCACCCAGGAGCCCCTCCAGCGGGTTTGCTCCCCTTAGGATTACTTCGTGGTTCTGCCTACACACTCGTGTTGGAGCCAGGGGCGGGGCAGGGGGTGCGGCACAAGAACTCCTTTTGCAAATGTTCGCATCTGAAGGTGCAGGTTCTTGCCACAATGCTCTAGACTGTCGGAGCCAAAAAGGGGCTCCAGCCACCCCATCCTTAACTCCTGTGGCTGCCAAGGGCCAAGCAGACCTGACAGGTGAGGAAGGAATGAGAGTCGGGTTGGGTGCCAGGAATGCTCCTGCTGGAATTCAGCAGGTCTCTTAGATCAGGCAGAACAGCTGACCAAGGCACGGAGAGCCGGCCGGCCCGGAGGAAGCTAGTGTTTGCGAATACCTGCCTTTCCCAGCAGTGCGCCTGGTGTTTCTCTGTATGACACTTTACTCGGTCTCCACGATGATACTGTGAACCCCACCTTGACATTGCCCACTGACAGGTGTGGGAACCAAGGCTCGGAGAGGAGATGTGACTGGCCTGAGGCAGTGACAGTGACAGGTGGGGGTGGGCCCGCCATTATGACCCAGACAGGAGTCAGGTCCAGTGGGGGCAGGCTGTGGGGTCTAGGTCGTCAGGGTTAAGAACTAGGGAAAAGGTCAAGATCACTGCTACAGGGCACTGCAAAGCCAGAGTTAGTCTCAGTCAGAGGGATCAGATTTTTTTTTTTTTTTTTATAAATAAAAAGGACATTTTCCATGCACAGAGCAAATTCCACCCACCTTCTCCAGGAGACAACATCCCCTCCAAGAAGCAGGTGGGGGGCTCTTGACCATATCACTCATAGCACACCCTGCCCCGAGCTCCAACACAAACACCCCTTGTGCCCTGGAAGCATGAAGCTGGCCTTGGTGCTGTGCATCTACCAGACCCAGAACACCTGCCGCACTCCTGCAGAGCAAGGTGATGCTGCAGAGCAGGGTGAAGCTGGCCGAGGCACCTTGGGCCTCTGGGATGAAGAGGTACAGGGAAAGTCACCCATCAGGGAGCAGCTGCTCATCTTGAGACAACGTAAGTGATACTTACAACAGAAGTCACCTGCCTCCAGGTGCAATGGCTGGGGATGGGTGGGTGGGGGTATCTAGATGCTTTACCCTCTGAGGAAGGCAGTGCTTTCTGGCATGCTGACACCGCCCACGAGGGCCAGGGTGGTGCTCCCAGCACCATACTCAGTGCAGGCCCTTTGTTTGGAGGGCAAGCAGTGGGCTGCCAGGTACAGAGTCAGAAACACTGGGCAGCTCCTGTGAGCCCTGGCTTCACCTGAGCACTGGAAGAGAAGAGGCTGGCGGTCAAGAGTGCAGAGTTCCTGCGCTCACCTTCTGGCTCTGTCACTAAGCAACTGTGTGGCCTTGGACAAGTTGCTTAACTGTCTAAGCCCCTCTGATCCTAAAATATGGGTAGCCACAGGTCAAAAGCTTTTTGGGAAAATAAGTCTTAGTGAAATGTGGGAAAATTAGAACCCTCATACACTGCTGGTGGGAATGGAAAAATGGTGCAGCTGCTGTGGAAAACAGTTTGGTAATGCCTCAGGAAGTTAAACACAGAATGACCATTAAGATCCAGCAATTCTACTCCTGGGGTACACCTCAAATAATGGAAAACATATACATGCATATGAGTGTTCATAGCTTATTCATAATAGCCAAAAGGTAGAAATAACACAAATATCCATTAACCGACGAATGGAGAAACAAAACGTAGTATAGCCACACAATAGAATATTATACAGCCATAGAAAGGGAAGAAGCCCTGACACATGCTATAACATGGATGAATCTTAAAGATGTAATGCCAGGTGAAAGAAACCAGATACAAAAGGTCACATATTGTAGGATTCTATTTATGTGAAATGTCCCAAACAGAACAGGTAAATACCTAGAGACAGAAAGCAGATAAGTGGTTGCCAGAGACTTGGGGAGGAGGCAATGGGAACTGACTGCTCAACGGGTGCGTTTCCCTCTGGAGGGGGGGAGATAGAAACGTTCTGGAACTAGATAGTGGCCATGGGTGCTCAACATCTGAATGTGCTAAATGCCATTGAATTCTGTATTTGAAGATGGTTAAACTGGTAGATTTTATGTTACGTGCATTTTAACCACAATAAAACCCCTACAGACTGCATCTACTTATATCAAAGAATATGATTCACCACCATTTAAGGAGTATATACTAAAGTACGTTCTTGTAAGCAATTATGGGGGGCTGTCACCAGGGGGCTTAGAGGAGACCCCAGGGACAGAACTCTAGGACTCCCCCTTAATGCCTGGTAACTGACCCCATGCAAGCGGCAGATGTGCAAGAGCAGAGGAAACCCTAGGCATTGATTTCAGAGACCAGCAGGAGTAAAGGCTGTTCAAGAGCAGATAAGAAGCAGCCCCTGGGGGAGCCCCTGGTCTAGGGACAGGGGGAAGGAAGAGATGCTGGCAGTGCTGGGGGCAAGCCAGCTGATGGAGGTGATACCACAGCAGCACCAACAAGGGCTTGGAACTGGGGGGACATCTGAGAGGAGGTGATGCCTGAGTCATGACTTCACCTGGTTCCTGTCTGGAGAAGAGTTTCAGTTTTTTGTTTTGTTTTGTTTTGTTCTGTTTTTGCATTTTAGGGCTGCACTGAGGCACATGGAGGTTCCCAGGCTAGGGGTCAAATCGGAGCTACAGCTGCCGGCCTACACCACAGCCACAGCAACTCAGGATCCCTAACCCACTGAGTGAGGCCAGGGTTCGAATCTCATGGATCCTAGTCAGGCTCGTTAACCGCTGAGTCACGAAGGAAACTCCCAAGTTTCTGTTTTAAATGAAGGGAAGGGGAGGGCAATCTTGGAAGAGTCAGACCCTGTGTCCAGTGACTCAATTACATTTTCCTTGTACAAATTCCAAGGATCTCAGAAAGCCTGTCGGGCTCCTTGGGCTCAAATCCTAGCTCCACCATTTATGAGCTGGATGACTTTGGGCAAGTTGCCTGACCTCTCTGTGCCTCAGTTTCTTCACCTATAAAATATAGTTAATGACAATGACCTCAATGAGCTGCTTGACAGTTAGATGAGGCCAGTGGCACACTCAGCACGGGAAACCCAGGGTCAGACATATGAACACACTCCTCCCTTGACACTTGACCTTGGCTTTGGGGCCAGAGTCACTGACAAGTTGGTCCATAAGGACCCATGGGCTTCCTTCTTTCCTGGCCAAAGACTTCAGCAGAATCTCTTTCAGGGGTCACCTACAGCATGCTGGGCTCTA
Organism: Phacochoerus africanus; assembly: GCF_016906955.1. Classification (NCBI taxonomy): domain Eukaryota; kingdom Metazoa; phylum Chordata; class Mammalia; order Artiodactyla; family Suidae; genus Phacochoerus; species Phacochoerus africanus. Next base: position 13,262,329 of record NC_062557.1, on the reverse strand, counting down.
GGTCCACAGACCCAAGAAGACAAAGCAGGTGGCTACCACGTACCAAGCACCTTGCGTTGTTGGTCGACACTACATGATGTCTTCTTGTTTCTCTTTTCATTTTATCATGGCCCCAACCCTGTGTGGAACTGCCCTCCTCTTCATTTTAGAACTAAGGAAGCTGAGGCTCAAAGAGGTGAGACAACTTGGCCAGAGTTGCACGGGATGGTCGCACTCCAATCCCTCAACTGCCCAGCCTAGAGGAGGAGGGGATTGAGAGCCTGCGGTTGCAGCCCCATTTCAACGCTTACCAGCCAAGCCAGATTCCCGGTCTGAAAAGCAGACATGAACATAAGGTGTATCTCACCAGGATGAGACAGCAGGGAGCTCATGCAAGACTTTGCACTGGACAGGCGCCAATCAGCGTTAGCTTCTATGATCACGTGTACTACGATCGATGGATCGAGGTCGCCTCCTCTTAATGGGAGAACCACCCAGAGACTGCGCTCCCAAGGGGGTCTGTCCCTGGGACAGTCAGCACGGATCTGCTGCCTGGCTCATCGTCTCAGGACTCAGAGCGTGTAGGTGTCCCTCTCCCAGATCCAGGCTCTCTCACCCCATCAGGATCGTCCTTCCTGCCCAGCTGTGCCCCCTCATCCCTGCCAAGCCTCAGAGGAGAATGCCTGGGGCAGCTGTTGCGCCTTTGCTTGAAAACCCCTGCTGGGTGAGTGTTTCCGACACTGGCTTATTCTGGGGGTTCCTGCCTCCTCCCACTCAGGGCCAGGATGGCAGCTGGCTCCTGTCCCAGCAAGAATAGAACACTCCATGTGACCTCTGCCCCCTGGGCCAGCTGCCTCAGTGTCTGTTTGCATGCCCGGGTCCGAGTCTAAGGGCGACGCTGTCGCCCTCGGAGAAGGGCTTGCAGAGGTCCAGACGCTGGAGCAGGAAAGCCTCCTGCAGCTTCCCTGATGAGCTGTGACCCAGGCAGCCTGGGCTTGGACCCTGGGTATGGGGAGGACACCTCCCGCTCCCATCATCGGGCCACCACACCAAGTGAGCAGAAGTTTGTCGGAGATCACACCAGGGCTGTTCTTGGTAATGTCTTTTTCCTGCCAATTCAGATTCTGCTCCCAGGAATTACACACCCTGGGTCTCATTTCCCAAATATTCTGCCATAAAAAGGAACTACTTCAATAACGAGAAATTAAAACAATAAACAATGAGGGTCATTAAAGCCGAAGTACCCCTCCTTCCAGAATGTAGCTCTTAAAATGTCCCGTCCCCCCTCGACTCCCAGCTCCCCTCCACGTCTCCTCTCCCTGATCAATGCCTGCCCTTGATGAGGTGCTGGCCTCCTGGGGACTGTGAGAGCTTGCCCCATATAGCATCCGAGGGACCCAGGTCCCACCCTGCTTTGCCACTTATCAGCCATGTGGTTTTAGGCAAGTTACTTTATGTCTCTAAGCCTCAGTTTCCTCATCCATAAAACGGGATAATAAAGACTGCCACCCAAGCCCCTTGTGGGGATTTAATTAAACAGTGCCACGAGGAGCAGGTACAAAGCAGATGCCACAGAAGCGGTGGAAACTGTCATTAGCCACTATCTTCTGGAAATGTCTGACCTCAGCCTCTTTCCATTGGCCTGACCTACAAGACTGAAGACAGCACCTGAGGAAATGATACCACCCCCCCCCCGCTCTTGGGCCCCCTGTCCCACTCACCCCCTGCCCTTTCCCCAAGCACCACCCCCTCTGCCCCAGGATGGGCCCCAGGATGGGCCCCAGGGTCACAAGCAGCTGACTGCCCTGCTCACACTTTGGAAAGGTCCAACCAGCTTCCTGGGGCTCCCATGGACTGCAAAGGACACAACCAGGATGGGAAGGGCTGGTGCTGAGGGTGGAGGGGCTCCGAGAGCCCTGAATCCTGCCTCTACCCAGCTCCTCACTCAGGGTTCTTGTGAAATCAGACTGTAAGTCCTACTCTTGGGCTCTAGATCATGCCTGAGGCCTCTCTGAGCAACTCCTCACTTCTGCCTGAGCTACTCTGAGCAGAAAGAGCTCCCAGGCTTTGGCCCCTGAGAGACCTGGGTTCAAATCTCCGCCTGCCACTTATTAAACTGGGTGACCATGGCTGGAGGTTCAGCCTCTCTGAGCCTCAGGCTTCTCAGCTGTCAAGTTTGTCTGCAACCAAAAAAAACTTAAAAAAGGAGTTCCCATCATGGTGTAGTGGAAACGAATCTGACTAGGAACCATGAGGTTGCAGGTTCAATCCCTGGCCTCACTCAGTGGGTTAAGGATCTGGTGTTGCTGTGAACTGTGGTGTAGGTCAAAGACGTGGCTCAGATCCTGCGTTGCTGTGGTGTAGGATGGCAGCCATAGCTCCGATTCAACCCCTGGCCTGGGAACCTCCATATGCTGTGGGTGTGGCCCTAAAAAGCAAAAAAAAAAAAAAAAAATTTTAAAAAGAAACCCACTCACCCCCAAGCCCTCCCCACAATGCTATTGTTATCATCTTCATTTTATCAACAAGGAAAGCTGAGAGAGAGCAAGCAGTGTGGACGAGGTTTCTGGGGCAGTGGGTGGTGGAGGCCAGGTGTAAACCCTGCAAGGCTGGCACGCGGCCATCTCAATCCCTGCCCAGCTCTGCCAGTAAACCACTGCCCCCATCATCCCATCACTTTTAAGGATGTCCTCTGTAGACCACCAGCTAAACCCATCTGGAAGTGGGGGTGGGGGACACGGCAGGTGGTTGAGGAGGTAGAGGGGGCCAGGTAGTTGAGGTGCCCCTAAAGCACACCAGGGAAGTGGCGCCCTCTTCTGGTCATTGCTTTTATTTATTTATTTAGGCAGCATCCGGGGCATGTGGAAGTTCTCAGAGGCCAGGGGTTGAACCTGCACCACAGCTGCGGCAATGCCGGATCCTTAACTTGCTGCGCCACAGGGGAACTTCTGGGGCCGCTGCTTTTCGTGTGGTGAGGCAGCCTTTGATTCCCCTGCTTCCTTTCACACCCCCTCCTGCTCACCTGTGCCTTGTGACCAGATTTTTTTTCTCAGGGTCAAGGCCCCATTGAGCTCTGGGGTCGTGGCTAGAAGCTTCCAGAAGGGAGGGGCCGTTGGGTTCCCTGAAGCATCCCCTGCCCGTGGCACGCACATGTTCCAGGACACGTGTGGGGAAGATGAAGTCTCTCTCCCATCCCGTCCTTTAGCAGGTGAAAGAGAGTGACCCAAAGAGGAGTGGGGACTTGCCTGAGGCCACCCAGCCAGAGTAACTGGGCTTGAACCCGTTCTCCTAATGCCTGTCCCTAGGCCAGGCGGCTCCTGCTGTGGCTGCGAGAAGACTCCTGGGCTGTTCCCCACGGCACTCCTGCGCGGGCAGCAGGGGCACACCTGGGCAGATGTAGAAAGGGCCCTCCCCCATTGGGCATCTTCTTCAAGCGAATCAGCAAATCCAGCCGTCAGAGTTGGCACCTGCCCCACAAAGTCAGGGGGCCTCCAACACCCCATCTTCTCTGGAAATCACAGACTGTGGGGAGGACGGGGCTGCCCCTGACAGCCACTGGCCCAGGAACAAGATGGGCAAACTCACAAAGACACACCATACCCCATGGGGCAGGTACATGCCTCCTGAGCAGGGCTCATGCCCGCTAGAGCCCGAGCCACCCTCACACCTTTGTGCTTGATGGTCCCGGACACATCCTTCCTGGGGTCCCCGATCACTGCAGCTCACCCTCAGGGAGGGTGTCCCTCGCGGGGTGGGGTGAGGTGGTTTGAGAGCGGGCATTTCTGGGGAGGTGGCGTGCCCACCCCGTCAGTGCCTCTGTTCCCTCAACACTCAACTCGCCTTTCCAGAGGAACCCCTTTCTAACATGAGTCACTTGACAGTAAGAATCTGCCAGTGGATTGAGACTCTCTCATGTAGAGTCCTGGGGGTTTAGGGGTCACAGCGTCTTGGCTAACGGAGCCTGTATGGGCCGTCTTGGCCCCTGCTCAACCGCACCGCAGCTCTGCAGCTTCCAGCCCGCCGAGCTCCCAAGGGGAGCCAGCCTGGCATCCTTGGAGGAACCTGGAAGAGCCTGGCACCAAAGGACCAGGGAGGCAGTAACCCAGCAGGGGTGGTCCCTCCTCCTCAGCTCTCAGGGATGAGGGGGTAGGGAGCACCGAACTCCCCTGACCTCTGGAGATCTGGGCTTTGACCTCACCAGATGGCGTTTGCTGCAGCTCAGTGACCAGATGCACGAATCCAGAGCGAGAGCCTGTGGCTGGGAGAAATCGGAGCGCTGCCCTCCGGCCTCCTGCTGGTGTGAGCACGCGGGGGAGATGCATGGACATTATGACGGGACAAAAGACAACACACCACTCCCTACCCACGCCCAGGATCAGAGAGATTCTGGGACCAGTCCAAGGCCACGCACAGCTAGTAAGTGACTGAGCTGGGATTTGAACCTGCTTCCATGTGGCTCCAAAGTCCGCATTTTAGTATAAGATGGTAGAGCATGGGCGGCTCAAGTTCACCTAGGGGTGCCCTCCACATTGCTTAAGCCTTCTGGGCTGTGACGCACAAGGTGAGGAACGACTCCTCACCTTGCAGGACTGCTGTGAATACACGCGGGAACGCTTGGGATGGTCTTCTCCCCTCGCACGTGGTGAGACCTCTGGCTCCACGTCACGCTCAGAGGCAAAGCTGAGGTCCTTGCAGTGGCCCGCGGGAGCCTGTCCGACTGATCCCCACGGAGCCACACCATCTCCTCAGTTCCTGAACGTTCTCTCCCTTCCCCCCAAGTCTCTGCACATCTCACTCCTCCCCCTCCACCCAGCCTCTGCCCCAGGGCCATCTTGCCAGGGAGGCTTTTTCTGAGCCCCTCTGACAATGGCACCCCCCAGCACGCTCCAAACCCCAAGCCCGCCTTGCCCTCCTCTCTAGCGTGTGTACATGCAGCCTGTGAGAGGGTTTCTTTCTTTAGCATATGTGTCGTTCCGCTCCCTCTTTAGAATGCTCGCTTCTAAGGGAACAGGATGGGATTCTGCTTTGTTCATAGCTGTATCCCCAGGGGTTGTCAACCGTGGGCGATGCTGGCCCCTGGGGGGGCATTTGGCCAGATCTGGGAGCATTTTTGGCTGTCACAATGGGAGGAAAGGTGTTATGGAGTTAGTGGGTAAGAGGCCAGGGATGCTTCTAAACATCCTACAATGCACAGGAGCCCCCAGCCCCCAAAGAATAATCCGACCCCAAATGCCAATAGTGCCATAGCTCTACCCCCATGACTGACAACAGCAGGCAGCCCGTACACAGTGGTGCTCAATAAATGATTGATGAAGAATGAAAAGCTATTATTATCATGGTCGCCACCATTATTATTATTTAAGAATAGATATGGTTGAGAATAATTTTAAGAATGGTCAGCATTTGGGGGTTCTTGGCCAATAGGTAGTCCTGGTGACCTGTAACTGCTTCCCTCTGGTCTGAGCTCTGCCCTTAGCAGCACCCAGAATGGGTGGCACCCTGGTCATGGCTGGGCTATCGAGAGGCAGGATCAGTTCGTTTCAGGCCCCCTGAGAACGCAAGTGATGGGAGCCTACCCCCCCACCACCCAGCGAGCCTGCTGTGGGCCCCCCCTCGGCAGGGACCAACCCCCCAACCGTTGCCCCCACACTGGCAAACTCAGGCCCACGTGCCCAGCTGGGCCAGGAACCACCTCCACGAGCCTTTTAGGTGATCCCAGCTAACCCTGCACTCCTAGGCCTCCTGCAGCCCAGCAGACTCAGGGGTCGGAGTGAATTTCACTGTTTTTGCCTTTTTGGAGATAAGGCCGTGGGAGGTACAGGTGTTGAACCCCGCTCTGGCCCTGCTCAGCCCCCGGCTCTTGCTGACCCAACAAATTACCGTTGACAGTTTTAAACAGCCAGCATGAGCAGCCCGGGCTCTCCCAAAGCAGAGAACACCACCTATAGAATAATTAAACACCATGTGGCTGCGTTCTCCGAGGAAGAGAGAACAGTGCGAAAGGAAGGCTGCTTTTGCCTTAGGCCTATTTCACAGAACAGGCGGCAGAGGCCCAGGCGCCCCAGCCAAGGGCCTAGAGGCCTCTATCCGCTCCCTCAGCAGGCCACCCACCCCACAGTCCTGCTGAGAATTCCCACTTGAGGTTCACAACTTCCCCTGCCTGCTGTCTGCCTCCGCCCCATCTCTCCAAGCCCTTCTTTCTCTTTTGTGCTCACAGCTGGGCCTTCTCTGCACAACCCAGAGGCTGGCGAAGTACCATCTTCCTCTCCCACTCTCGCCACCTTCTCCATCCTCCCCTCTCCTCTTCTCCCCCTCCCTCTCCCCTCCCAGGTCCTGAAAGCTTTTAAACAAGTCATTGATGCTAAGGTTTAGTAGCTGACTTTGTGTATAAGGCCACAAGCTAAAGGAATGAGTATCTAATGGTGGAATATTAGGCAGCATACAGCTACATTTAGGGGAACACGATGATATGTGGTAGGCAGGGGTTTTCCTGGTGTTCCTGTAGCTGGCCCCAATTCTGCCAGGGAGGAAGGCCAACCTAAAACTGGGGATGGAATGAAGGAGCAGGCGTGTGCCCAGTGACCACCGGGGAACGAGCCAGGAGGCTGTGTGGGGCAGGGCCAGGACACCACACCAACGGCTGGAAGCGCCAGCTCCCTCAGAGGTAGGGCTTGGTAGAGACTGATTTCCACCTCCCGCATCTGCTTTCTGGGAATCCGTGCTCCATCTGTGAGCTACCCTGATACAAAAACTCACACCACTCCTCCCAGCTCTGAGGATGGCATGAGGGATCCTGGCAGCGCAGCCACCCCTCAAGTCCAATGTCTGAGAGCCAGGCTGTGGGCTGAAGGGAGCAGAGACAACTGGCCCTGGTCATCTCCAGTGAGCCAGCCCACTCTGTGTCCTGCTTCCCATCACACCCCAGGCCCCACTCTACAGATGAGGAAGCTGAGCCACCGTGACTTGGCCAAAGTCACATAGTCAGTGACCCCACTGTGATCGGATCCATGTTTTCCACCATGACATAAGGCCTGTCTCCTCAGGCCAAGTGTGAACAACTCAGGCAAACTCCCCCGGTGTTCTCCTCCCCCACCCCAAGTCACCAAACCCCAACTCACAGCCTGCCTATGGCCAAGGTCTCAAAGCCTGCTGCCCCCCCGGGGAGGGAGGGATGGATGCAGCCCACCAGGATGCCAAGGCATCCCACCAACAGGACATGTGTGGACAGGGCAGCCCTGGCTCCACTGCACCCCACAGGGCACCCACAGCCTTCCACATGTTAGAGGGAGGCTGAGGTTTGGGGCAGGGATATTTCAGGCACAGCTACAATCTTCACCCTGGGGACCCAGCCCTGTGATGCGATGTCCCCAGCTACCTCCAGCTGCCAAGTTAGCACATCTCAGGCAGGCTGGAAGCTCTAGGAGGGAGCACTGGCTGTGGGGTCAGCACAGAGATACAACCAACCCAGATGCCCGTGATCCTGTGATGTCACCAAGATGCCCATGGTCCTGAGATGTCCTGAAGCTAGGACATCGGATCTGAGTCAAAGTCCCTCTATGCCCACCTCCTGTGCAATCTGAGCTGTTAATTCATCAAACCCTGGGGCTGTGGAGATGAGGGAGCGGGCCTGATGTGACCAGGAAGGGCAGTCCCATCTTGTGTTTCCTGGGATGAATGTTGAGCTGGAGCCAGCACTGGTGACAGCTGGAATGTGACTTCTCCCAAACTAAGACAGGTTCCCACTTGGGGACCCTGTTCTGGGCTCTGCTCTTGTCCAGTCACTGATAAATCAGTGCAAAGTGGGTAAATCCCTGCCGTTTTCTGAATAAGAGTCCTTAGCCATAGAAAGGGACATTGATGTGCCTGGCAGGTCCTGGGGGGCAGCTGAGAGCACATGGCCCCAGCACTGTGAGCGGGCACCCTGATCCGCATCGGAGGAGCTCAGAACATGAGCCCCTGCCACCCCCGTGCCTGGCAGCCAGGTTCCAGGATTCTCCTCAGTCCCAGGAAGTGGCAATTTGACTTCATTTAAAAAATTTGACCTCACACTATCTTCATTGATTACCAAATTAGGATGAGGGCAGAGATAAAATGGGGAGGGCATCTTGGAGTGATTGGGGAAAATATTTTGGTCTGTGCCTGGGGGGCTGACATGTGCCACTCTGCATCTGCCTGCAGGTGCCCCCAACGCCACCTGCTTCTCTCCTGGGTGTCCATCTCTGCCCTGTGGCATCTGGCAGGTACACTTCCTCCTACCCAGGCAGACCAAGCATCCTCGCCCAGCCCGCCATTGCCATCCTCGTGGCCAGGGAGGAGGTGTCCCAGGGCCGACAGACCCGGGGGGCGGCCGGACCCCTGGAGAAGAGAGGCCACGCGGCGAGCTGAGATAATCGAGGAGTTTGACCGAGTGGATGGGCAGCCCAGCTCTACAGGTGGTGGTGGGCTTCCCCTCCCGCACTATCCGGATAATTGCTGCCGGCGCTATTCAAGTTTGTCGTGGGAGTCTATTCTCAGCTTTGCAGTGGGCAGCCCAACAGCGTCCGCAAAGAGGGGGCGTCATCACCTCCCTTGCACACTCCCCCCACCCCGAGACAGACAGGCGCGCGCGCGCGCGCACACACACACACACACACACACACACACACTTCCCCCACCTGCCCCTTTCTTCTCCGCGCCAAGCCAGGATGCGCGCACTCAGGGGAGAGTCCGGCCCCTGCTCCTGACCCCGCGGTAACAGGGGGCAGCCCGACGCAGTGACCAAAGCTCGAGCGGGAGCTCGTCCCCGAGGCAGGACCCCCATGAGGGGACAGCCGGTTTCTCCCGGTCTTCCCGGCTCTTACCTCGCTGGAGCAGCAGCGGCCCCTGATCCTGGAGGAACGTCCCTCGCCGGCTCCGCGCGCGGGGCTGGAGGTACCGCGCGAGGCTCCCGGAGGCGCCCGTCCCGTCGCGTCCTCACCAACCGCTCAGCGCCAGTGACCGCGGCCGCCGCAGCCTCTCGCGCCGCGAACTCGGAGAGGGAGGGGCAGGCAGGGGGCGGGGCCAGGGCGGGGCCGCGGGCGGGGCTGCGAGCCGCCGGCGGGCTTTGGGACCCTGCGGACTCTGGGTTCCACCCGGGGCGCGGGGTGGCGGGGACAGCACATCGAGGTGCAGCACCTTCTTGGGGTTTGCCTTGGAGAGTCGGGACTGGGGTAGGAGGACAGGATTTCCGAGCCTGCATAGAGTTTGACTGAGACCTCCGTGACCTGAGTCAGACCTACCTTCAAATTTCATCTGCTGCCGCTACTGTTGTTGAGCCACCACCACCAGCAGCAGCAGCTTGTGTGTACTGATTACTTTCTGCGCACTAGGCACTGTTTACAGCTCTTTACATCTATGAAATCCTCCCTCCCAACCATCCCATTTTACAGATGAGAAAACTGAGGCACAGAGCCGAGAAGTGCCTGAGGACACACAGTGGAAAATGGCCGAGCCACCGCTGCAGCCCACGTCTGCCTGGCTCTTGGATCTGTGCTTTTAAAAACATCACTGTGCTTTCTTTCTGGGTGGCCTCAAGCACCTGGTCTGCCCCGCTGAAGTACAGACTGGAAATATATGTACAATAAATGATAGCAACCAATATTTTTTATCTCTTCTTTCTTCAGTTTACTTGCCTTCTGTGTTCTCCAGGCCCTGGACACCCCGTAGGTGTTCAATAGGTATTCGCTAACTGCTTCTGGCCTGGATACTCACCCATCTTGATTTCTCTGTCATGAGGGCCAATACCCTGGTCTAACACATCTGTGTGTCTTGCTCACTGACCAGCAGCGCCTGCCCTCTGCTATAGCAGGAAGGGTGACCCTTTAAGGATGAGCCTCCAGGAGGTAAGCTTGGCCAGCCAGGCCATGGGGAACTTTCACGGGGGGCCTGGAAAATCTCTACAGACCACGAAGTGGTCAAATACATCCACTGGGCATCTGTTTGAGGGTAGAAGTAGCTGCCAAATAATGAGACATCGTCAATGATATATTTGTTGATAACTGTGAGGCGGCAGCCTCAGCAGAAGCCCTGGTGCTAAAAGCTCTCCTGACCTGGGTGTCATAGACCATTGTCCTGTGGGAATGTCACATGGAGGTGGGACAGTTGAAAGTTTTTGGAAAGGGCACACCAAGTTTCTATTCACAGCAGTTTAGGCCTGAAAAATTCCCAGCTTTCTCTCTCTTCTCTAACCTTCTCCAGGAATGTTCCCTCCCACCACCCCACCCCACCCCAGACCCTCCCCTGATGCAGAGCCCTCTTACCCCACTGACGATATCCACGTCTCTTAACTGGGATGGATTCCCACATCTCTCAAGCTCCCGACCCCCCTCCCCAAACTCTTCCAAATGTGTGGCTCCTTCTGCTAGGCTTGTCCTCTTCACCACTTGGAAAACTTCTAGAGACCCTTCAAAACCCTACTTAGCTTCCTCCCTCTGACCCTATACATAATTTCTCCCTCCCTCATCTGGGCCCTGGAGCCTCTTGACTAGCGCTCCCCATTTGGCAATGAAGAGTTTATTGTCAGTCTCCCCAGCTATACTTGTGAGCTCCTTGGAGGCAGAGGTCTAGCACATAGTAGGAGCATGGCTAATGCACAGTTGAATGAATGACTCTAAGTAGAACGCATTTTCCCAAGACTGAAGTTTGTCAAGTCAAGGGGAAAACCACCCACTCAAGCAACCAGTGGAGCTGGATCAGTGACATGAAAAGATGAAAAATGGGTACAGCAGCCAGGAGATGCGCCTTTCTCCAGGTCTGCTTTTAATATTCCCCAGAGAAGGCCAGAGATGCTGCCCTGGGGTCTGTGTCCTACAGGGTCACCTCTGCTGGACAGCAGCCATGTCTTCAGGCAACAGAAGAGTGGGGGGGCAGTGGCAGTGGTGGTGAGCAGACTGCCTTAAGATGGGTTTAAAGAAGGGGCAGCAGGGGCATTGGGTGTGCTCCCCTGTGGGCTGACTGAGGGAGGCTAGAATGCCACTTGCTCCCCAGACTGGTCCCCTCTGATGGAATGTTGCTGTTCTCCAGGTCATCTTGCAATGCCCGCGGCAAAGTAAGAGACCCGTTGGGGGTGTTCACAGCCTCTTCCCCCGTCATCTGCCTGAGGCAAGTGGAGAGGCTTCACGACATGGGTGGTTAATAGAAAAGGAATTCAGATTCGTTGGAATAAGGTCTTCAACCTGATTCTTCCCCTGACTAGCTGTGTAACTTGGACAAGTTACTTGACCTCTCTGGTTTCACATCACTCTTCTATAGCCAGGGCTGATTTCATGGGTATGGAACTTGTGCACTCACCCAGAACCTGCTCTCAGAAAGGCTCTGTGCTTCGCTTAAGGATCTGCTTTGGCCATCCTAAGACTTGTCCTCATTTTTGAACAAGGGGCCACATTTTCAGTTTGTACACAAATTTGTAGCTGGCGCTGGTGATGACGCCCAGCTTGCTGGGTGATTGCAACACTTAATTGGGATAATGTTTGCTCTCACATCTAACAAAAGGGCTCACAACAGAAGTTCGTTTCCCTGCCTCTGATCTGGTCTTAAGGATGAAGAGAAGCTCACCAGGTAGCCAAAGGGATGGAAAAGCTGTTTTAGGCAGATGGACCAGCTTGGGCCAAGGTATGAGAATTACCATTCAGGGAAAGGCAGGGTGGTGGAGGCAGAGCCTGGAGAGAGATACAGTTGAGGAGATGGGTTGGGGACCAGACTGAAAGGCCTTCTGTTTGTTTTTTGTTTGTTTGTTTTTGTTTTTGTTTTCCTTTTTAGGGCCGCACCCAGAGCATATGGATATTCCCAGGCAAGGGGTCAAATCAGAGCTATAGCTCCCAGCCTATGCCACAGCCACAGCAACACAGGATCTGAACCTCATCGGCAAGCTACACCATAGCTCACGGCAACGCCGATTCCTGACCCACTGAGCCTGGCCAGGGATTGAACCAGTACCCTCATGGATACTAATCAGGTTTGTTTCTGTTGCGCCACAATGGGAACTCCAGGACTTCTGGTTCTTACGAGGAGTTTGGACCGTGAGTCTGGAGGCCTGTGAGCAGAAGGCCCCAGAAGGGGGAGGCGGGGAGGCCCTAAGCACCAGCATCCTTATCTGACAGTCGGCCGGGGCTGGTTGAGCTAATGAGACAGGCAGTGGCGGGCGTGGGTGGGAGCCCTGCTTGGAGGCTGTCAGTGTGGCTTGCTGCAGACATGATGGGGAAATGCTGTAGGTGCTAAACCCAGCAGCTGTGCCTGGGGACCTGGGGACTCCAGGCCTGATGAATAATGGAGCAGCCCTTCCTCCCTGGGCCTCTTTTCTTGCCTTTCAATAATTCATGCATTCCCTTGGTTGAGGAGTTCCATAAAATCTCAGCTTTTTCTGAATGCTGGGCCAATCTCAGCAAATCTGATGGCTTCATGCATTAGGTCTTAATTAGAAACATACATACACAGGAGCATACTCGGCAAAATGTGCCTTGTGTTCCTATCGAGGAAAATGCCTCATTACATCCCGGAGGAGGAGAGGTCCCACCAGGTCCCTGGGAGGTGGAAGCAGGGCTGGCTGCCCTGAGCAGGATGGGTTGCTTTGGGATGGCACTCTCGGGTACGAGAATGTAGCTTTTTATACTCAGAACTCATTGAAGTCAGGCTTTTCCAGGGGACCTGCTTTGGTCAACAAAACATGAGCTGAAGTGACATGTGTCACGTCCAGGTGGAAGCTTTAGGGGTCCCCCGAGTGCTTTGCCATCCCATTTTCCCTGCCGTTGGGATTGTAGAGACGCGAGTCTAGATGGAGCTCCTGTCGCTCTAAATCTCCAAGGGATTGCAAGGCGTGGAACGGCCTTGCTGACCTCGGATAGAAACGTAGCATGCGCACTAAAAAAAAAAAAAGGCTTGTTGTTAAAAAAAAAAAAAAGAGTTCCCATCATGGTTCAGCAGTTAGCAAACCCGAATAGCATCCATGAGGATGTGGGTTGGATCCCTGGCCTTGCTCAGTGGGTTAAGGATCCGGTGTTGCTGTGGCTGTGGTGTAGGCCCGCGACTACAGCTCTGATTAGATCCCTAGCCTGGGAACCTCCATATGCCACAGGTGCGGCCCTAAGAAGACAAAAAAAAAAGACAAAAAAAAAGCTTGTTGTGAGGGCCCTGAGTTACCGCAGAGTGTGGTCTGACCTGATTCCGCTTTCCTCCTTGTCTTCCCTTTCTTGCACCTTCTAGTGGCCCCTGATTATTCATTTAGAAGCACATGGGTTACACTCGCAGTGAGGAAATGGAGCCCTAAACTCCAGGTCTACGTGATCGCTAACACGGATGGGAGATGGTGGGTCACCGAGGAAGCAACCTCGGAAAGTATTGGGATGGGGGCATCAGAGTTTCCCAGCAGATCTAGAGCAAGTTTGAAATGGGCGTGACCTCGAGGCACATTGGGTGTGTGTGTGTGTGTGTGTGTTGGGAGGAGGGAGGGAGACAGTGGACCCCGTGAAAATGTCAGGGGCTGGGTATGGTGTGGGCAGAAGTGAGCAAGTCCAGAGCAAGGAGAACTGAGCTCCATGGGGAGTGGCTCCTAGGTCGGGCCGGCTGGTAATAATACCGCTGCTATCCATTACCTGTGCACCGCCTTCCCTGTGCAGGCACCGTGGGTTCTCACCACAACCCTAACAGCCGAGACACTAGGACCCTCTGCTTCCAGATGAGGCAATGGAGGCTTAAAGAAGCAATTTGCCCTAGAAATGGCACAATTCCAGTGCTCAGGGGAGGACAGTCCGTTCATGCTCCGTCCACGTGGGCATCACCCACGCTGTGAGTGGGTACAGCAGCCGGACTCCCTGGGCTGGCGGTCAGGGCCTGGGTGTGCAGGATATCGGGTCTCAGCAGGGGGACCAGGGAGCTCTCTGGGAACCACACATTCCAGAAGACTGGGCCAACAGGGAAGGCTGGGACGACAGGGTCACGAGAACATTCAGGCTTCAAGAAACAGGAGGCCGATTCTCTGTTCTTCCAAGCAGGGGGCCGGCTCGCTGAAGGCTGCCTCCTGGCCAGCCGCTTGCCGGGGACCTGAAGGTCGGGCTGTGGCCTCGGATGTGCCCGAGCATCAGGGGAGGCTGCTCTTTCTCGCCCTGGCCAGCTTCCCTCTTCTTCTCCTGGACCTGACTTTGCTGGTGGGGGAGGGGTCGGCAGGGACAGTGGGTCTTGCTCACCTGTCCCTCCCCCTTCAGACCTCACCACGAAGTGCCCTGGTGGTCCAGGGGTTAGGATGCCAGGCTCTCTCAGATGGCGCCCTTGCTCGTCACGGCCCCTCTCTGTTGAGTCGGAGCTGGTTGACCGCCCCTCCCCTCTCCACAGCCCACCCAGTGGCTTGTCAGGTGCCCCCCAAGGGGCCTGCTCAGAACTGCTTTCTTGTCTTCAATTAGAACGTCCTGGCTCCTCCTCTGGATGCAACAGAGTGTGAAACCCGCACGTGTTCACACAGCACTCCGTGTCCTTGCCGGGTGACCGAGCAGCCGCTCTAGCCCCCCACCCCCCGCTGGCCATTCTCCAAGCGGCCTCCCTGTCCCCCAAGCCCAGCTGTTCGGCCTCTGCTCTCATAATCTGTCCCCTTGACAATGAGATGATTGCTTATAAAACAGTTCCAAGGGCAGGGGAGCCCATTGACACCATGAAGATTCTTCTCCATGCTGACCACCGAGAAAGTTCCAAGGTGTTCTAAGGAACCAGCCTAGAAAGGAGGGCCTGGGGTGGCGCTGAATGTCGCAGGGGCAGGGAACGTGGAAGAAACAGCTCTTGGCAGGAAAGGTCCGGAGGTGGCCCGGGAAGACGGCCCTCGCACCCGGACAGCTCCCTGCAGGCTAGGGAAGCAGGTGGTGGCAAATCCTTGCAGAAGTGATCAAACTTATGGTTTCCAAAGGGGAAGTGCTGGGGTGGCGGGGGAGCAGGGATGAATGAGCAGGCTGGGATTTCCATACACACACGACTATGGATAAAGGAGATGACTAACAAGGACCACGGTTTAGAACAGGGACGTCTGCTCCATCTTCGTCAGTAACCTATACGGGGAAAGAATCTGAAAAAGAATGCCTGTATGTATATGCAGAACGGATTCACTTTGTTGTACACCTGAAACTAATGAACTCTTCTAAGGCAATTCTAAGCCATAAAACTTTATTTATTTATTTATTTATTTATTTATTTATTTATTTATTTTGTCTTTTGCCTTTTCCAGGGCCGCTTCCTGCAGCATATGGAGGTTCCCAGGCTAGGGGTCATGACTGCAGCCCGGTCGTCCAAGACTCTTGCCTGTTCTCTCCTGATCTCAGGAAAAACTCTGTGCCTGGTGAGTTACACCCTTGGGCTTTAGGGAGACATCAGCCTCATCTGTACAGTGAATCCATGCCAACATCAGTGTGGATTCACACGGGCTAAGGTGTCAAACAGGCCGGGTGACCTATGCACAGAACATCCAAGATTCCCGCCATGCAAAGACCAACTACAGAGCCTGTAAGCTCAGCGAGCATGTTGATGGCCCAAGGGAACTGGGCAACTAAGGGGTAAGACAGCAGTGCCTGGTCCCTATAGCAAGAGGTCAAAGAGCCTGGATCGTGGATGGGGGGTGGTGAGGAGAAGGGAGGCCAGGACAGAAGAGGGCGTTCATGGATTTCAGGACAAAGGAAACACGACCGGGCTCCAAACACGCCCTCCCCCCACCAATTACAGCTCCTGAGATGACAGAAAAATAGCCTTTGTATGGCTATTTCCTAGCTTTGAAGTTAATGGGAAAAAACTTTGAAAGACAGGAATGAGCGTGGCTTCTAAGCCGGCAGCACCTGGGAGGGAAGCAGGGTCACCAACAGGCCGGCCCAGGGGTGGGGGCCAGATGGGCCCCCTCCAGGCCTATGACAAAGTCCTCCAGCCCTTGGTCTGCATAAGAGATTCTCCAGCTCTCCTCCTGGGCTGAATCAGCCCCGTCACCCTCACCCCAGGCAGTGATGAAAGCTTGAGAAAAGGATAACTTCCTGTGGGGCGATCTGGCAGTAGGAATCAAAAGCTTTGAACTTGCCTTGCAGTAGTAATCCCTCTTCTATGAATCTACTGAGCCACATTCATCCCAGCCTTATTATTATTTTTTTTTATCTTTTTGTTTGTTTGTTTTTGTTTTTGTCTTTTTGCTATTTCTTGGGCCGCTCCCTCGGCATATGGAGGTTCCCAGGCTAGGGGTCGAATCGGAGCTGTAGCCACCAGTCTACGCCAGAGCCACAGCAACGCGGGATCTGAGCCGCGTCTGCGACCTACACCACAGCTCACGGCAACGCTGGATCGTTAACCCACTGAGCAAGGGCAGGGACCGAACCCGCAACCTCATGGTTCCTAGTCGGATTCGTTAACCACTGCGCCACGACGGGAACTCCCCAGCCTTATTTGTGATCAAGGTGAGTGAATAGGAAACTCTTCTTCAAGACGGTTGTCATTTTGGATGGCCCTCTGGCGTGAAAGGGCGAGGCTGCTTGCGGGGGGCGCAGGGGGACCAGCTCTGGGGCTCCGGCCCCTCCAGCGAGCAGCACCTGCCACACCTCATTTCTCCCAGCAGAGTGTGAGCATGCTCTCTGGGTGAGATGAGTCCGAGGGTCAATTTCCTCCCTTGGCCACTAAGTGACTTGGGTAAAGGACCCCTCTAAGTTCTGGTATCACAGCAGAGCTTCCTGAACAACGTGGAAAAGAAACGTGCCTCCCTCCTCCCGGGGTGCCCTCCACATGCCCTCCCATCCGAGCCTCCTCTCCTTAGGCCCCGAGATTATGAAACTTGTTAACTCTCCGGAAAAGCTCTACCCTCTAAGCACCCCACGGGCCCTGAAGTCCTTCCCCCTAAACAGTGAGAGGCAATTTTGTTCCCCAAGGGACATTTGTTGATGTCTGGAGACATTTTTGGTTGTTCCATATGTGTGTGGGGGCTACTGGCACCTACTGGGCAGGGCCAGGGGCGCTGCCAAGCATCCTCCATGCCTGGGACAGCCCCATAACAAGGAATAACGGATCCCCAAATGTCACTGCGAGTTATGATCAGGCGGAGGAATGTCACGTTGAGAAATCCTGAAATACATAAACTATCAGGAGTTCCCTGGTGGCCCAGTGGTTAAGGATGCAGGGTTGTCACCACTGTGGCTCAGATTTGATCCCTGGCTTGGGAATGCCCACCTGCTGAAGGTGTAGCCAAAAGAAAGAAAGAAAGAAATCAGATTCAGGTGCTCCTTCCAAAGAGTGGGGTGGGGTGGGCAGGTGGCCACTCTCACCAGGAGGGGGCAGATTGCTGGGTGACTCTCCAGCCCAGGCTGCTGTGGGTGGTCCTGGCGTATGTCTACGGCCCTGGCAGAATGAACGGATCTCTGTTTTATGTGCGACCTGGTTTGGACAATTAGTTACCTAGTCACCCTACTGTTAGGGACCAACCACAGCCACCCTCTATGGAGGCAAAAGCCCCTGGACGAGGGGACAGTGTTCTGCTCAGACAGGTGAGCGTCAGGAGCCTGGGGAGGGGGACCGGGCCCTTTACAGAGACACAGAAAAATCATTCAGGGCCTTGTGACCAAGAGATCCTCCTACCTCCCCGAATGATTACTCTGTGTTTTTTTCAGCCTAATAAAATTTCCCAGCATCTCCTCTCCGGCCTTTAATCTTTTCTCCGAAGTAAGTGTATTGTTTTTTTGTGCTGTTTTGTTTTGCTATAAATTGTTCCTGCTGCAGCAGCGAGTGCTGCCAGTGGTCCCTGGGTACGGGCTTCTGGAGAAACCACGCTGGAAGGTGCTCTCTCAGACCCGCGCAACTCTCAGAACCGTTTTGATGTGGGGCTGTTCTCTCCCCTGCCCGCCCCCACAGCCCAAGGTAATTTCCACTGGTCTTTGGAAGGTTCTGAGACGGCTCAGACGCTCGCCTAAACCAGCCATAGGCAAGGAGAGTGGAATTCCTGCAACCGGCTGACTCGATGAGCATCCATCCCCTCGGGCACTGGAGGACCTAGGGAGCACACGGTTACCCCTCATCAGCATCCACGTGGAGCTCTGTTAGCCAAGAGGAGCACGGAATGGCTGTCAGCGAGGTCACAGACATTTAGGGTTTTCCCAATGAACTGGGAAGTAGCTACACCAGTTAAAGCACCTGCCCAGCCCCGGCCCCTCCTGGGGGTGGAGGGAGGTGGACTTTCCTTTGCTCGTCTCTTTGATGACAGAGTGGACTGTGCTCTCTATCAAATGGCTACCCTCCTCAGCCATAGATGGTTGCACCAGAAGTGGGAACCTGACTTCCCAGTAGCCGATCCCCAGGCTCGCCAGTGACCAATGACGCGGCCTGAGCTAAGAGCGCCCCGGGCCATTGGAGGCAGAGGGAATTCCAGGAGCCACTCACAGAGGAGGAGCCAGGAGAGGGTGTGATCGGTGGAAATTTCGAGAAAAGAGAGCAAGCAGAGGCACATTCAGAAGTTTATAGCCTGTGTGCTTTATTTATATAACACCCCAGAAATGACAAAATTCTAGTGGTAGAGAAAGATCAGCGGTTGCCAGGGGCTAGAGTGGGTGGAGAGTTAACGATAACGTAGCACAAGTGAGCTTCTTTCTGAATAGAACTGCCTTTGAACTTGACTATGCTGCTGGTTATAAGAATGTGATAGAAATTCATGGGGTAACCCACACATGCACATACACACACACACAAAGCATGCAAAACCTGGCAAGAGGTGAATAAGGTCTGTGGTTTAGTTAAGAGTATTTTACTAGGTCAGTGTCCTGATTTTGATCACATGCTATGGTTATGCAAGAAGAGCATTGCTGGGGGAAAGCTGGGAGATGGGGACGTGGGAACTCTCTGTGTTATTTTTACAGGTTCTTTTGAGTCTTAAGTGATTTCAAAATAAAAGGTTTTAAAAAGAGAAAGAAAAGCAGAGATGCTAACGTGAGTGACAGAAAAAAAAAAATCCACCTCCCAGAACAGCCTCAAATCCAGAGGTTTCCAGGCCCTGGGTGGGTCCATCTGTGTTTATTGCAAACCGAGATGCCTGAGCAGAACAAACTCTAGTTCATAAGTCTTTGCATGCATTTTGGATTATTTCCTAGGAAAAAAAAAATCCCCCACGGCAGCATTGCTATGCGTAAGCGTGTTTTTAAGATTCTTGTTACCTCACGCCAAATCACCCTCCAGAAGGATGGTACCAATTTATGCTCCCACCCGCAGTGCATGAGAGGGCTGCCTTCCACAGCTCTTGCCAAAATAGGCTTTAATCTTTAAAGAAGGCTTAATCTTTGCTAAGTAGATAGATGGTATCTCATTGTTTTTTCCCCCCAGGAATTCTAAGTTCTTGGACCACGCTGGACCACGTCATCGGCTACTTACCTGAAGCTTTGGGTTTATTTATCTTTTTACTCAGTCACCTTCATGAAGATGCATTTCAGTGTTAGGCCCCTAACTTGATAAAGGTCACCTAAGAAAGGCCATGTAGAATTTGCTACTGCACTTACTGTTTTTTTTTTTTGGGGTGTTTTTTTTTTAAACCAAATATTGGGGAGGACCTCATTTCTTATTCTGCTCAGTCTCTTTTCTATGTAATAAAGTCATTATCCAAGAAATGTCTTTGGAATTCAGTGCTAGGAAAGGCTTTCATTCTTGGAGGAGGGTATATGCTTCCTCTTCCAGGCGTGAGAACCCTGTAACTGAGTTAGGGTTCCACTTTTGGAGGCCCCTAGGAGACGCTAAGCCAAGTACTCGAATCGGTTGCCCCAACTGTGTTAATGCTTGTGGATTTATTTATGTTTTTTATTGTCTTTGCTCCTGACCTTCTATTTTTATTTTATTATTCACTCAAATTGTTTTACTTGAAAGCTACTCCAAATCCTGTGGAAACAGGCAAAAACCAAAATTCCTCTTGACTATGAGCTCTGGTAATCATTGCATCCAGAGCCCTTAGCCCAGATCTGACACTTAATACAGTGCTCACATAGGGAGTGCCTGCTTTGGCTCATTGGTAATGAACCTGACTAGGATCCATGAGGACTCGGGTTCAATCCCTGGCCTCGTTCCGGTGGGTTAAGGATCCGTCCGGCGTTGCCGTGAGCTGTGGTGTAGGTTGCAGACGTGGCTTAGATCCCTGTTGCTGTGGCTGTGGTGTAGGGCTGCGGCTACAGCTCCGATTCAACCCCTAGCCTGGGAACCTCCATGTGCCGTGGATGCAGCCCTAAAAGGCAAAAAAAAAAAAAAAATGCGTGCTTACATAAATATTCGTTGAGGAAGGCAGGCGGGAAGGAACGTAACAACAGCACTGACTTTGACTGAAAAGAAATGCAGGTTACTCGCTGATCCAAGAGCAAGAACCTGTTACCCGGGGAAGGCAGAGATTCAAGAAGCCAAACGAAAGGACAAAAGTACCAAGAGCCTCCAAAACATTCATTCATTCTATTTCTGGGGACCTAACTGAGGAAATAATCCAAAATGCCTTCCAGATTTTAGGAACAAAGATGTTCATCACTGAGTTGTTTGAAATCATCGAAAACCTGGAAATAACCTAAAGTCCAATAGCTGGGGAATTAGTAAGAAAAAATACGGTAGCAGCCATTTAAAATATTCATTACAGGAGTTCCCGTCGTGGCGCAGTGGTTAACGAATCCGACTAGGAAGCATGAGGTTGTGGGTTCGATCCCTGGCCTTGCTCAGTGGGTGAACGATCCGGCGTTGCCGTGAGCTGTGGTGTGGGTCGCAGACACGGCTCGGATCCTGTGTTACAGTGGCTGTGGTGTAGGCCAGTGGCTATAGCTCCGACTGGACTCCTAGCCTGGGAACCTCCGTATGCCGCGGGAGCGGCCCTAGAAAAGGCAAAAAGACAGAAAAATAAATAAATAAATAAATAAAATAAAATACTCATTACAAAGAGTTCATAACGACTTGAGAAGAATGCATGGGATCTTATTGCAGGAGAAAGCAGGCTGCAGAACTGTACACTCATCGCCTTCCCCACAGTCTACGGCCCTGAACACCGCAGGAAGTCGACAAACCACAGCCGGATGGGTGACGGGCTCTAGGTGGTTGGTGAATTTTTGATGGGTGAATTTTCTTATTTTATCTTGACTTTTCTATATTTGCCAAAGTTTCAACAACTAGCCCACATTGTATACTAATAGCAAAAGCTTGATTAAAATTAGAAAAGAGCCAGAAAAAAAGCAACTCTAAGACTGAATTGAAATGCATGTGGGGACAAGCATTTCATGTCATCAAAAATGCTCCTGAAGTGGCTTCTTGGTTCTCTTCCTGACGGCGGTCACTGACCTGGACGGCTTACCTACCTATGATGTGGGGTTTTTATAATATGTCCCCAGTGGTGTTCCCTGGTGGCTCAAAGGGGTAAAGATCTTTCTTTTCCTCAAATTCTTATTTTTGCATATCTCCATGCAATTTTGCTCTCTTTGCGACTTACCTCAAATCAGTCCAACATTTGCTGCTGCTCTATTGTTTTTTCAGTTAAATAATCTAAGCAAATGTTCCACAAACTGAAGAAACATGAGTGCAAAGAACAGCTATTTCAATGAAGAGAAAAGAAAATGTTTAAGAAAGACGATAAAGAGGAGCTTTAAAAAAATGACTATAGGGAATTCCCTGCTGGCCTAGCGGTTAAGGATCCAGCATCGTCACCCTTGTAGCTCAGGTCCCGCCGCGGTGCAGGTTTGATCCCTGGCTCGGGAACCACGTGCCATGGGAACTGCCAAAAAAAAGAAGTGGCCATAGAGCTGGTCGTGGGCAAAAGTCAAATACAAAAGACTAGAGAATATTGCAAACGTCAAGAAGGACTTTGCGTTCAGGTTGCTTTGTGACTACTTTGCTTCTCTTCAAATAACCTCAAATTGGCAATTTTCAGCCAAGCATTATGGGTATAGTTTATGCAAAAAAGGAGGCAGAGCCCTGAGAGGGAGGACCTCAGGCTCTCGGAATGTCAGGCATTCACAGCAGGCTGTGAGTTACAATAAAATGTTTAAAGACTGTGCCTGTTGATGTTTGTGACCCCTGTTTCAGCTGCCCAGCTTCACATCCAGATAAGTCTCGTAAGAGAACGTCTCGGTCCCATCACGAAGAGGAAACACAGGCATGAATAGTTCAGTGAAGTGAGCAAGTAATTGAGTATCTTAAGTGGGAGAGTGGCTCTCTGGGGATGGGGGGTTTTCTTTCTTTTATCTGCATTAGCTACCAGAATCAGGCGTTAGGACTTCCTACTGTGCTGCAAAGGGTTTAGTGGTGTCTTGGGAGCGCTGGGACACGGGTTTGATCCCCGGCCCGGCACAGCAGGTTAAGGATCAGCATTGTTGCAGCTGCTGCTTAGGTCGAGTCGGCAGCTTGGATCTGATCCCTGGACCGGGAATTCCATATGCCTCTGGGTGGCCAAAAAAAAAAAAAAAAAAAAAAAAAGAAAGAAAGAAAAAAAAAAGGAATCATGTGTGTGTTTGTAGATTTTCAAAACAGTAGAAACATCCCTGCAGCGTTCTGCCTCACCGAGTCCAGCCTTTCTTTGCTGGGCTGCCTCCCGCAGAAGAAATCAGCTCTTGCAATGACAAGTCCCCCAGCTGCTAGTGATGCCTGCAGCGCCTGGCCAGCCTTAAACCTTCCCCCACCCCGCCCCCCAAAAAGCAGCTGCCCTCATCTTGTTCCAAATGGGTGTGTGGGGCTGTCCTGTTGGGGGAGGGTGAGCCCCAGGACCACCTCTGCCTGCCAGCTGGCGCCTTCCGCTGGGGCCTCTCCAGGCCAGAGCCAGCCAGGGGCTGGGGGGGTGGGGGTGGGGAAGGCGCGGCTGCAAATGTACCTGCGGGGCTCTGAGAACCTTGGCACTATTTTTCTCTCCACCCACACCCAGAGAACTCAAAAAAAAAAAAAAAAAAAAAAAAAAAAAAACCCAAAAACCACCTCAGGTGAAGCTGGGAGAGAGACTTCTAGAAGCAGTTACTGAAGAGTTACACAAGGGGCTCTAGTCTCCTGGGCATCAGAGTCAGCCGAGAGAAGGAAACTTCCCTTGGTGATGGGTGGGCTTTGAAGGAGGCCATAAGGAAGGGGACAGGGCCCCCAGGAAATTCCTGCGGCCCCCCCCCCCCCCCCCCGCCCCCAGCCAGGCCGCCTCTTTGGTCTGCTGAGTGTTCACAGGCAGAAATTCAGAGAAACCTCGCCGCGATCCTTAAACTTCATGCAATGGAAAGCCGGCTGATTAACCCGGGCCTCGGTTTCCCCGTCTGTTAGACATGTGGACAACACCTACTGTTTTGGGGACATGCCGCGCGGAGTAAACGAGACGACGATTATGCGGAAATGACGTAGTGGCAGCCAGATGAGCCTAGGTCCTTCCCTTCCCTCCTGTTTACTGATGTCTGCGTGTTTTCAACCCCCCTTTTTCCAACCTTCTCTCCCCCACACCGCAGCTCCCTGCCCTCTCCTCCAGGAAGGCCCCCCTGGCGTGGCTCACATCTGTGATCTTCCAACAGGCTCCGTTTGCCTGGTGCTTCTCACCTGGGAATTGCTACTCAACCTCTCTGGGCTTCACTCACCTTGACCTGTAAGATGGGAGCAGTAAACAGGACCCACCTCAAGCAGTCACTGGGGGGCTTTAAAAAAGGCACATCAAGTAACCCGGTGCTGCTATGCTTCTGGTACTCACTCAGTGTGCGTGTGTGTTTATCATTTGCATTATGTTTTCATTTTTTGCCATTTCTCTGGTGTCTGTTGAGTCCTTGAGCCCACCACTAGCTCTTGCAGTTCTTAAGAAGCATCTTGTACTTTCCTTCCTCCTGCCTAGAATAGGCCTCTGCAATATAGTTATTGAATCATGTTTTTAAAAAAAGCATCTTGGGGAGACATCCAGTTCTGCTTTCTTAGAGCCAGAAGCACGGCTTGCACCCTCCCCTGTGATGTGCTCTCTGGACGGGGACATCCTGTGAAGGCAGACGGCCTTCGCCTGCGCTCGCGTGTGTTAGCATTTTGGCTGAACCACAATTTCACCCTCAGAGCACACAACAAGCAGGAGAAAATGCTCAGGGCTTTAAACAACCACTCAAGGGTAACTGCAGCAGCCGTTGCCTCTAGATGCTGGGCTAACGGCAGAGACTGACAGCTTGGGTTTCCTCGGCATCAGCTCACCGAAGTGCTTTGGAGAGCTGATCTTTAATTAATTCTTGTGTGTACATCTTGTCTCCTTAATTAGTCTGTGAACCCCTCGAGGGCATGGGCCATGACACAGTTACGGTTTGGGTAACAACTTGCTAGGCTCAGAGCCATCTTGGAATACATTCACTCATTTATTCATTCAACAAACATTCCTTAGAGCCCCTACTATGTGCCAAGCACTGTTTTCAGTGCTGGGATCCAGCAGGGAAGGGGATGGACAAGCTTGGTTTTCCTCTAGAGCTTATATTCTGATGGGAAAGGGTACAGACGGACACACACACACACACACACACACACACACACACACGCGCGCGTGAATAATCAAGTCGGCACTTTCTGAGCTTACTTCCTACCCCTGGGGTCCTTATGCCAAGAGCCAGATCGTGTGAGGCTGGCAGGTAGTGGGAGAGTTCTAGTTTATTCTAAAGGCTATGGGAAGCCTTGGAGGGCTTTAAACTGGGAAGGGATCTGCCCAGACAAGTTCACGCTGGCTGTTGTGCAGAGGGCCAGGGGGGTCAGGGATGCCTTAAGGAGATGGGCAGGGAAAACGCTGGACCTGGATGGGAGTGGAAGGACTCAGCCTGTTTCAGAGCAAGGTTCTCAACAGCAGCACCACTGCCACTGGGGGCCGATCCCCTGATGTGGGGGCTGCTCTGTGTGTCGCAGGAGGTTTGGCAGCATCCCTGGCCTTTGGTTTCACCTGCTAGATGCCAGTAGCATCTCTCTCCAATTGATGCCAAATGTCCCCTGGCGGGGCGGGGGGTGGGGGGGCAAGGGAGAAAATCACCCAGGTTGAGAATCCTGCCTTTACTTTTTCTTTTTTTCCCTTTTCGTCTTAGGGCTGCACCTATGGTGTATGGAGGTTCCCAGGCTAGGGGTTGAACTGGAGCTGCAGCTGCCAGCCACAGCCACAGCCATAGCAACGCCAGATCCCAGGTGCATCTTTGACCTATACTGCAGCTGCGGCAACAACGGATCCTTAACCCACTGAACAAGGCCAGGGATCAAACCCACATCCTCATGGATGCTAGTTGGGTTCACTTCTGCTGAGACAAAGCAGGAACTCCGAGAACCATGGCTTTAGGGTAGACCCAACAGGACTTGCTGACAGGCCAGATATAAGTGGGTAGGGGCGGACACAGGCTGGTACTGGGAGCAGGACTGTTCTTACATTTCCTGTTCGGCTTAGGTGCTCCACCAGCCTGGAAAGACAATTGCAAGTGAACCCAATACGGTTCCTGATTTCAAGGAGCTGACTGCTAAGAGAGGCAACCAAGTATTCCACAAACAAACCTGAAAGGGCAACTGTGCCAAGTGCAGCAAAGGAGGGTGTGGGCACAAGCAGAAGCAAGGGAGGGGCACGAGCAGAAGGCTGCCCTGAGTGTTAACAGTTCAGCCAGGATGTGAAGGGTAAGGCATTCAGAAGGCTTGGAGAAGGATGCTTCAGGCGGTGGACACGGCAGGTGTAAAGGCCCTGGGGTTGGAAACATCACAGCCCACAGGAGCAACTGAAGGAAGGCCAGTGAGCCAGGAGAACATGGGACCAGACAGGGCTAGATGTTGCCAGAGGTGGGGAGAGTTTGCCCAGGGCTTCATGGCCTTTTCAGGGTGTCCAGCTTTCCTTGGGGCAATGGAGCATCCTTGGAGGGCTTTAAGAAAAGAGGTGGAGGATCAGACTTCACTCTGGCTGCAGGGAGAGGGCAGGCTGGAGAGGCTGAGCACAGGCCCTCCTGTGGACCAGGCAGGAGTCAGGGTGCATCACGGACACACTTGGACCCGAAAGGGTGGGTGTAAGCATGTAGTGGGCGGGGAGAGGCAGGTGGGGGAGGAGGACCATTCAGCAGCTCATTCATTCGCTCAGGCTGGGAGTCTCAGCTGTATCCTGGCTACAGCCTGCCCCGCGGGGGGTGCCTTGATGACCAGACAGAGACCCCTTTCCACCCACAGCCAGGGGCACTGCCACCATCTCAGGGCAGGTCCAGACAGATGGGGAGCCTCTGCAGCCAGAGTGACATAGGCTCGAATTCCTCCAGGTATGAGACTTTCACTCTCATTCTTCAACAGCCCTTCACTGAGCCACAGCCGAGGGGCAGCGTGGTGGTCCCCCAGCTGGCTCTGGGCGGCCCCCCAGTGCTCAGACTCCAGGTGCCTTGGAGTCATGTCCCAGCCTGGCTGGGCTGGGGGCAGTTGTGCCCGTGGGGGCCTCAACCTGGGCTTCTCAGTGCTCCTCCACGCTGCTTAGTGGCTCCCTCTTGTGCACCCTGAATTCCTGTTTATAGAACATCCATCCTAAGCTGCCAGGGTGCCCGCACACCTCCATTCAGCCCTGTTCTAGACGCTGACATTGGCTTAGTAATGATCAGTAATGATGAGGAAGGAGTTCCCGTTGTGGCGAAGTGGCTAACAAATCCAACTAGGAACCATGAGGTTGTGGGTTCAATCCCTGGCCTTGCTCAGTGGGTTAAGGATCCGGCATTGCTGTGAGCTGTGGTGTAGGTTGCAGATGCGGCTCGGATCCCGCGTGGTTGTGGCTCTGGTGTTGGCCGGCGGCTACAGCTCCGATTGGACCCCTAGCCTGGGAACCTCCATATGCCACAGGAGCGGCCCAAGAAATGTCAAAAAGACCAAAAAAAAAAAAAAAAAGAGTGATGAGGAATCCCCTAATCAGCTGACCTGTGGGCTCCTTTCTCAGAAAGAACCAAGGGAGTGGAAAAACCACAGGCCATTCCTTGTTGCGCACCGCGCCCCCACCGTGGTCTTAGGGGGACCGCAGGCTGTTTCCTGTCCTAGTCACGAGAGCTCCGTGCTAACCCTCCAACCGCATCGCTCTTTCCCATCCTCCCAAGGCCTGATGAAGAGGCTCCATCATCATCATCTCCCTTTACAGATGAGGGAACTGAGTCCCGGGGAGACACCAGGAACTCCAACCAGACAATGGCCACGTGTGATGCCAGGCAGGACGGATGCTCTTAACTGCCACCGAGGCTGCTCCTCTGGAGCTGGGAGCAAAGGGGCGAAAGGGTGTGGGGTGGGGAGACACACACGGGTGTGGACAGACCAGGAGGAGGTGGTCGTGGGTGTCAGGCACTTGGCAAGGACCCCGGCATGAGGAGGAGGGTGTGTGTTGGAACCACAGGGACCACATCAGGCTGAACGACCTTCTGAGTTGACTTGGCGATGAGCTGCCAGCCCTGCCAGAGGCTGACCTGGGTCCGAGGTGCCAGTGTGTGGGGGGAGGAAGGGCCAGGCTTCTAGGGGAGCTGGGGAGCTGAGATCTCAAGATATGGGGTCTATGAAGTCCTGATGGGGCTTCCCGGCCATCTTCTGGTGTTCCGTCACCCCCCTCGGCCTCTGCAGGGCCAGGAGGACCAGCCCCATTTGATCCTGCTGGGCCTCTGGGGTTGCCCTGCAGGAGGAAATCACAGTGGCTCAGCCGGGCCCTCCCTGTCACCTGTTGCTCCCCGGGGGTGCTGCTCTGTGCAGGACGACCCATTCTGCGTTGCAGTCAAAGGAAATAGAACGAGATGCATGGAAAATAAAGCAGCATCCTGGTGGAATGAGCATTCTGGAAAGCCATTTGAAGCCCTCCTTCACACGGCCACTCTGCTTGGCAATGCGAGGCATAGCCGCAAGCCATGTAGAGCTGTGAAAGCCACCAGCCCCGTGTGAAGTTCAGGGTCAGCCCGGGAGCCAGCGACTACACAGCTCTGAGGACCCTAAACATGTTCTTGGCTCTTCCTCAAAATAACTCTCCCACTGGCCCCTGTGTTGGCAGAGGAGAGACCCTTGACTGTGGGGAGATTCAGAGTGACCACAGCAGCTGGGGGAGAACATCAGCCCTGCGGACAAAAGCACTTGGCTGATCTACTTAGTGGGGTGGAGCGAGGCCTTGAGGAAAGGACCACGGGACAGGCAAGCCTGGAAGCAGAGCATGTTGGGAGCATATTGGGGGGGGGGGCAGGACTGGGGGCAGGGAGGCGGCCGGGGATGAGCACGAGCTGAGAGCAGCTCCCCAGAGTGAGTGGGGCAGCAAGAAGAATGAACTTTGCCAAGGTTGACCCTGGGCTTTAGAAGTAGTATTTTTGCTCGTTGGCTTTATTGTTTTTTTTCTTCTTTTTGAGGCCAATCCCCTCAGGAGTGTTGAGTTTTAAGACACCAGGTATCTCAGAATGTTCCGTTTCACGTTTGAAAATTGCCCCCATTTTTCACCCATAAATAAGTATAGGACAAGGACTGCTGGCTTGAAAAGTGGTGGCATTGGGAGTTCCCGTCGTGGCACAGTGGAAAGAAATCCGACTAGGAACCATGAGGTTGCAGGTTCGATCCCTGGTCTCACTCAGTGGGTTAAGGATCTGGCGTTGCTGTGAGCTGTGGCGTGGGTCGCAGACGCGGCTCGGATCCTGCGTTGCTGTGGCCCTGGCGTAGGCCGGCGGCTACAGCTCCGATTAGACCCCTAGCCTGGGAACCTCCATATGCCACGTGTGCTGCCCTAAAAACAAAAATAAAATGGTGGCATCCTGAAGTGCCAACGGGATGTGAGGAAAAATGTTTGCTTCTGGAGAAAAATTCCCAAGATTTGAATGGAACTCCTTTGGGAATCCTCTTCCCAGTGGAAGTGGAGTTTTCATCTCTGGATGGTGTCTTCACCAGTTGCTGTGTGTCCTCTGCAGTTTGGGGGTGCAGGGATATGGGGTTCATGCAAGCAGGGGTCACACCAACCTTGCTCTCTACCACGTGCCCTGTGTGGCACAACTCCTGGCCCCTGGGCAGGTGCTCCAGGAATGAATAAATGACTTTATCCCAGGAACTGTTTGGGTTTCAATTCAAAGCAGGAAGTATTTTAAGAAATGAAAACAGCGAGCCGGAATGGAGAGGCACGCGTGACACAGGTGAAAAGATGGAAGTGTCTGAAGAGTGTGCCTGGAATCAAATGCTAACACTTGCCAGATGATCACTTGACGAAGAATGACGGCGATGCCACAGAGGCATGCAAATGAGACCAAGCACACTAAGGAATGATCATTGTCTTTATTCATACACGCTTGCTTCCAAACTACAATTAATGTATCTAACAAAGCATATCATGCAAACAAAGATCAGCGGTTATACGAATTAAAGCGATGCAGTAATTTATACATCATGTTACCTGCTATAAAACAAATGTTTCTTGACGGTTGAATGGCCTCTACATTTTGTCAGTAGGTGCTCACACAGGAGGAAAAATCTCAAGCTCCATCTCTTTGTCTTCACCCTCCATACAAATTTGGGGTGTGAGAGATGATGTTTTCTGATTATCAATTTAAACCTGGTCTGCTCTTCACCCCTCCCCCCTCAAAAACATCATGTAGCGAAAGCAATGATTTCAAATGTTTCTGACCATCTATCAAAGATATTCTGAAAGACTCTCTAGAAGAGATATGAGGTGAATTTTTAGACTCAAAAGAAAAACAACCTTCATGTATGATTTTGAATTGTCCACTAATCCCCTCAAGAAAAGCATCACATTTTCCCAGGCAGCATATCAACAAAATCTACAATCACAGGAATAAACACTCCTGAAGTGAAGCAGAGGAGACAAGGATGCAGTTGTTTAATCAGAAAATGCAAAGCCACCTTTTGTCTTATTTTAGAAAAAAGTGGTTCTTGTGAAGTAGACAACACCTATTTTCTGAAAAGTAGGCTTCTGTCTACTCACACGAGAGATGAGTATGAAATAGATGCCGGTGGGTGCACTGCTCCCACTGCTTCTTGGGGATCATGGAGTATTTCTGAGTTTCCCAGTGGGCAAAATCCTTATGGGGCACCACTGAACTTTCACTATGACAGACCTGGGGACACATGGGACAGGAGACAGAGCTGGGGAGGCGCCTTCGCCACCACCATGTCGAAAGGTGGTTATAGAGCCTCGCAGAGCAAGGAAAGGGGCCCCAGGGATTTGGGGAATGCTATTCGAGTGCTGCATCTAGAAGGGGGACAATTAAGCCATCTTTCCTGCAGTCCCAAAGTTTCTAGACAGTTGTCCCCAGTGTCTATTAAAAACGTGAAGGGCATTGTTTTACCATTTCAGTTTGCCTGAACTTCCGGTTATTGTGTTATGGACTCTATACCCCACCGGATGGGAAAATCCTGCAATGGGAGTGCAGGTCAGGAGTGCTCTAGCTGACCCCAGTTGAGTCCTCCTACAGCCCCCATGTGACTGGACTTTTATGAAATTGTCAGTAGTTTTATTTTAAAAACTCATTTTAAAAGAATTAAGTTATTAAATTTCTCTATTAAAAAAGTACAAATAGCCCAGTATAGTCAGATGATCTATTGGAATTAACAAATTAATTTCTCCCATAAGTTTTTAAAAAAGTCTTTGGAACTCGTGGGCCTCAGTGTGGGTCATTGTAAGGCTGTCTGATGATGAAGTTGGGCCTACATGGTTATTAACTGACACCTGATCGCACAGATCAGAGGCACCGGGATCCTAGTCATGCAGCTTTTAACCCTCCCAAAGCGCCCCTGACATTAGAGAATTAACACAACTGTGGTTGACACCCTTTCCAGATGGCTGCCTCCATCCATGTCTAATACGGGCCACCTTCCCCAATTTTCTGTATCTTCAAAGAGCAGACATACACAGCATTCCCAGGATTTGCTGCACCTGCCTGAACAGGAAATGATGGGAGATGCCATCATGGTCTGGTATATTTCATAACACGTAACCTGACATCCTCGTTGATTGGTGCATGGTCACTAGGGACCAGGGTGCACCTTCCCTTCACTGTGACTGTCCCTAATCTTTGGGTCCTTCGCCTCAGCAGTGGCTTTATGATCACGATGGTTTACCGGGCTCAGTGGGGGAACAGGCACTCTGGCCCTTGCTGGGCTTAAAGAAACAGGAAATGGTGTGATGGGCACACACAAGAAAACAGGTGACTTCATAAGACCAAAGTGAGGACAGAACCGTCAGATGGTGTTTCCTTTCTGAGGCTTTACACACGTAAGACTCTCACTCTGCCCTCCTCTTCAGTACTG
This sequence comes from Phacochoerus africanus, assembly GCF_016906955.1. Lineage (NCBI taxonomy): Eukaryota > Metazoa > Chordata > Mammalia > Artiodactyla > Suidae > Phacochoerus > Phacochoerus africanus. Next base: position 13,231,168 of record NC_062557.1, on the reverse strand, counting down.
AGAAAACCAACCCAGCAAAACCAAAAAACCAAAAAAACAAACAAAAACCCAGTCAAAATCAGAGGGGACGGCGGTGGCAGTTGTGTTTGCGCCGTCCTGGTCTCCATTCCCCCAGCAGCCCTGATTCTCGGCCGGAAGCCACAGGGGACCCACTTGCTGGATGGTTCAGCCCTTCGCAGGGGATTCAGAGCCACATCCAGGGAGAGTGAGGAAAGGGGTTTCTGGGAGCTGGGGAGGAGGCTGCTGGCCTCTGGGAGATGTTTCCGCAGGAGGAATAATGAACTTGCCCTCAAGGACCATTGGACAGTGACTTTCCCCCGCGTGAACAACTTTCCAGATGGAAAAGCCATTGGAAACAGCGGCTTCCTTCCCAAACGCCCTCTCCTTCCCAGCTTCCTCCTACTGCCAGGGTCCTTCGGGGCCCAAACCCTGCTCTTCTCTAAATTCCTTGCCGACCTCGGCCTCCAGGGGCCTCTCCCTTCTCAGAAAGAACCGCAGCTGGCTCTGGGGCGACTGCCCGCTCCTTCCGGCAGGTGCCCATGTCCTGCTCGGGGCTGCAGCTCGGGGCGCTGATCCACAGTCGTCAGCTGGCTTGACTAATCCTGGTCGTCACAATCTCCCCACCGACCAACTTGGGCCAAGTTCCCAAAGAGCTGTCAGCGCTTGGATTTCCCGCCAAGACCCCTAATAAGAGAGTCTGCTCCATCTCTGAAGACAAGACAGACAGTGATCCTGCAGGGACGTGTGCCAGCTCCCGGGCGCACAAGAGGCGTGATGAAGAGTGGTCGCTCTGGGTCCTGGGGGCGCCTACTGACCTGGATATTCGTTCTTGCCTCGGGTGAACCTCCCATTAACCTCCGAGGGCAGCACGGGGCGCACATTCCAGCTACTTTCCTTCAAACTGGGCACCTAGTGGGCTTAAACAAGATGGCAAGAGAAGGGCTGCCAGCCCCCCGGCCTGCAGACGTCTCATCTTTGAGCAGAACCACCTTCTGAGGGGCAATTTTGCAAGGCAACCTGAGTGGCCTTCCAGAGTCACAGCGCCCCAGGTAGTGCTGAGTGATCCCGGGGGCCTGGATCGCCATGGGCCCTGGCGACACAGGCAGTGCTCAGGGGCTGGCACTTCCCTCACTGGCCTGACCCATCAAGGCGTCCTCCTCATTCTAACCCCTTTAAAGGTTAAAGCAGCAGCCCCTTTCCTGCTGTGGTATTGCACACGATGCCCACGAAGGGGGGACAATGCCACAGAACTGGAGAAACCGATTCTGCTAATGGTCACCCACACGATGTGGGTTCTCTCAGCAGGACCCTCTTGGGCTGCTCAGACTTTGCTTTAAAAAAGCATCAGCTTTTATCTCAGTTCAGGACAGCAATGTACCAAACATGCCATATCACTCTAACACTTTTCTGGTCCTGATTGTTTTTTGTTGAACTGTTTCCCTCCCAAGTTTGCCCTCAAGCCTGCTGTCCCTGACGCAGAGTCCTGGCTGCCCCCAGACAGGGTATTTTTCTCTAAAACTTTGCCACACATTCGGAAAGGATCCAACCCAGCCGAGATGCTGAATAGGTCTCCTAGAGAAAGATGAATAAATGGTTTGGAAACGCGTTGGCTGTGTGAGCAAAGCGTGACCTGCTGGGGGCCTGGGAGCGAACGGCGGGCTGACAACCCCATGAGCGCCTTTCTGGAGCCTTCCTTGCCTCCAGGGCTTGGCTGGGGATCTGGCCTTGTGCTACTGGATTCTGGGGCAGGGTGGCCGGCTCTTTCTAAACTTGGGTCCCTTTCCTCTCAGACCGAATGCCGGGCACCTGGGGAGGAAGGGCCCCTAGAGGGGCGCCGACCAGCAGGGCTGCAGCTTTGGATATGCCGGGGCCCCTTTTGAGTCCTGGAGCCGTAAAAGACGGCATGAGGAGTTGCTCTTTTCTGGTCTGACCCCACCTCTTCCTCCAGTCAAGGGTTTCGATCTCATCTCTAAGACCCCTCGGTGGCTGTGCGGTAGCCGAGATTCAGGCGAAGAGCCAGAGGGTAAAAATGAGAAGAGGCTTCGCTGGGAGACGCTTTTGGGGGAACAAGCGGCAACACAGCAGCCCCCGGAAAGGAGAGACAGCCACGTCCATCACCACTGTCCTTCCTGCTCTGGACTGGCTCCTCCCAGGACCTTGTGTTTGGGATGGCTGTCATCACAGAAGGGCCCTTAAATGACAGCAAAGGCTGGTCTAGCAACAACTGGAAGAAAATCTGCAACCTCTGAAGAGCACCCGCTGAGAGCGCCAGGGTCCAGCTGTGCCCAGGGGCTGCTGGGCGGTTTGCCTCCTGAGGTCTGCACGTGCTGAAGCAGGGGGCAGCTTGTGCCGCACACACCGAGGTGCACAGCACGCTTCTCAATCGGGCAGAGCACCTTCCCACCCCTCCCATCCCAAGTCACGAACAGTAACAAGGCCGGGAGGAAGAATGAAACGAAGCAAGTCCCTCCTGGGGGCCATGACGACACCACACCCGCACAAACATACGAGGCACACTGGAGCCAAAGCCCTCCTGCTGTCGCCAGGAGGAAGATGATGTAGGGACCAGAAGAGACGATGGCACTCAGAAATGAAGAGGGAGTCTCACCTCAAAAATAATCCCCCCAGGAGTTCCCTGGTGGCCTAGCGGTTGAGGACTTGTGTTGTCACTGCAGTAGCCTGGGTTCGATCCCTGGCCTGGGAACTTCTGCATACCGCAGGCACAGCCAAAAGAAAAAAAAAAATTCCCTCCCAACAAAACTTTTGTTTGCAGGTAGAATCAAATATATAATATATGTATAAGCCTAATTAATCATGTAAAGAAGCCATTCATTTTCAAAATTAGATCTACTGTAATAAAAAATAAAAATTAATATGTCTGATAACAGTGCCAATGCAGGGTAGGCACAGAGTGGGGGAGGGGAGAGAGGAAGCAGGGCAGCAAAGAAGGAAGCTAAAACATAATCATCGAAGCAGATCAGAAACGAGAGCCTTCACAAATATAGCACAGGTGTGTCTTATAAAATTATTATAATATTCTCTTTATGCTTGATACGATTATATCAATAATATAGATTCACTGTTTACTAAGATTTATTATAAACATGCAAAATTCATTGCATGATGCATTTGCAAAACATATTAAAATCCTTCTAGCAATAAAACATCTTTGAGCCGAGAGGCATCCAGCTTTCCTGATTCTACAGCTCCAGGTGTGTCCCTTAACAGGAACCGGAAATGGGGGACCCAAACTGGATTGCTCTTCCTCCTTAAGAGGATGTGGGGGGGCTGGAGACAGGAGGGGAAGCGATCCTAGGGTCTGAGGCTAGAGTCAACACTTGGATTAACTTACTGTACATCGTACTCGCATAAACGACACCGCAGCCTAGTCAATAAATAAGTACAAAAGGGGGTGGGGCCGGGGGAGCGTACGCGTCGGCTTCTGGGGAAGTAGGCAGCAAAATATGGAGGTGAGGGGGGTTGGCTGACCACACTCGTGAGTAGTGGCATGACGGCTGATGGCACCCTGGATCCAAAGCAATCTCCCAGAGACTAAAATGAACGTCACACACACACACACACACACACACACACACACACACACACACACACACACACACACACACACACACACACACACACTGGTTCATCCTTGATCTGAAATGACGTCACCTGCTCCTTCAGCAAAGTCCTTAGAAGATTTGGCCTCTTAAAAACAAATGCAAGTATCGAGACAGTTAGCAACCGAGCTAGGGGACAGCATGACCGATGCCCTCAACACTCCATGGAGGTCTTCTTCCTCTGTTTTTCAAACCGGTAACCGCTGGACCCGGACTGGGTTACGACTATCAACGTCTGGGAACAGTGAGCTTGCAAATGACTTGCCACTGGGCCTAGAGTCACCCCGGCCTCTCGGATTCTAGGGACCGTTTCCGGCGAGGAAGGGAACACAAGCAGCGGGTGTTCGGAAGCGTCCCCCGCCCCCGCCTTGCTCACTCTCTGGGCTCCTTGTTCTTTCATTCCAAACACGCCCTGGGTGGAGAGGCTTCCAGACTCCTGGACCGGGGGGCGGGTTCATTTTGCCATCTTGCGTTGGGGAGGCCGGGTGGTGAAAATCAATGATGGAAAACATATCAAATTGTATCCCCACCCCCCTCCCAAAAAGGGGCCAGAGTCCGTTTGCTTTCTAGGAAGGGTTAACCTACAGCCAGATGGGTTAAATCAACCACTCACTCTACATGACATCACCTTCCACGAGGATAATGTTCTTGGTTGTGAGAGACCCTGAACAGCTGATCACGTGTGGACTAAGACCCCTACAATTTTCAGGCCTCTACCTGGAATAAGGAACAGGGGTGTGGCCTTCAAATTTTAGGGTTGAGGGTCATTTCCCACTGCTGGGGGACCGGGGGGCGGGGGCGGCTGGGCGCTGGGGAGGCATTTGTTCTCACGGGTGAGTTTCATACTGCGCTCTGTAAGATGGGGTGCACGAACTGGGGGTTGACATACGAGAACCCTTCGAAATCAGACTGGTCTATGTTAGCGATGACCAGCTGGTCGGGCGGAGTGAGGACAGGCTGCCCACGCGTGAAGAATTTGTCGAAGTTTTCGGCTCCTTTGCCGCACTGCGGAGAGAACAGAGCGAAGAGGTCAGCAGGGGCTCCGGGACCCAGGCGGCAGCCCTCGGTGGGCAGGGACGTGGCCCGGGGAGCTGGGGCTGGTTAGGCAGGAAGAATTCTGGATGGAGGATCTGCAGGCCGACCGGATTTGAAAGCCAGGCATAGCCAGCAATGACAGAGTCACTCCGTACAAATCATCACACACGCCTGGGACCGAGACCCTAGGTGGGAAGGCAGATTGCCGGGAAGCAAGCGGCAAGGATGCTACCACAGGCACGAGGCCACATGTCACACCTCCGGGTTGGAAGGCTGGGATGTGGGTGCGAATGCGGGCCGGTACCCTTGAACCGAGAGTCTGGGAACACTGTTCCATGTCTGGTTCTGTGCAGCCGCATTTGTAATAAAATAAAAGCTGTGTCATTCCTGTCTTCCAATGGGGAAGTTCTAAAAACCTCAGCCCCTAAATGGATCTTCAATCAGTACGGGGGTAGGTGTGGTCGCGAGGCTGGGCCATGGTTCCTGGGCTCAACTGGAATTCAGCCAGTGGGGGTACATCTGGTCAACCTGCAGACAGGTGGCCAAGGAGTTGAGGTTTGAACGGGTGCCCTAGGAGGCAGAGTCTGCTGTCTGTCTTGGACATTCCTCTCCTCCTGGGTCCACCAGGGCACTTCATGCAGATGGGGCTGCAGGCCTAGCTGCTCTGTGGTGTGGTGTGTGTGTGTGTGGGGGGGGGAGGTGTTCTGAGAAACACAGCAGCTTAAGCAGCACTGCTAGGGAGCCTGACTTTGACTAAGAGGAAGGAGTGCCCTGCTCACTTTCTCAGCCACATGGAAGGGTGTGGCCTGTTGGAGTCCCAGGATCCCAGGGATGCTGGGAGGTAATAAAAATCGCAATCCTCCTCCCCGCAGCTGGTACCCAGGGCACCACGAATGGATTCTGAGCCAGCAGAAGTCTTAAACCAACCAGGCAGTTCTGCATCTTTGTGAAGTGTGGTTCAACCCATTTCCTCATCCGTGAAATGGGGAGAAGAGTCACGCCTCCGACCCTGGGCTGCTCTGAAGGCTGAACAACGTACGACGACATTTCACACAGAAGCCAGCACTGGGGGAGGGCACGGCCCCTCCTGCAGTTATTTTTGTAACGCCAGGCGAGTCTCAGGGGCCGTTCCTTCCCACCTCCTCTGTCGCATCTCCTCCTCATCTTCTAGAAGGTTTCCTTGGTACGTCCCCACTCTCTTATCAAATAAAACCTGCTTCTAAGGACCTGTCTCGGTGGAAAGCAGGTCATAAATTCAACGTAAGTTCTTCATAACTGATAGCTTTCCTTTCCGGGGTGGTCTGTAACTTTTATAAGCGACCCCCTGCTTCTTAGAGGGAGGAGAATTCAGACCAGGGACGGCTGGGCAGGCACGGTGGGAATAAGCGAGGGGATGCACGGGGCCCTGCGGGTCACTCTGCAGAGGCCACACTGTTAGTCCTGCTCATGACACGGGTCCTGCCTCCGCAGTAGGGCGCTGGGGTTGCCCTTCACGCGCCATGTCTCCACCATGCTTTTCCTGGGAGAGGACAAAGTGCCTTGGAAGCCAAGGCCAGCAGCAGCAGCGGCGTCTGCAGCCTGCACCCTTCCCCATGCACAGGCCACTCCAAACCATTCAAAAGGCTCTGCAGGAAGAAAGGAGGGCACGATGTTTCTTCCCAAGAATCAAGCAGGGGTCTGCCCTTGATTCGTCAGTGAAACCAACCAACCAACCAACAGCAACCCACTCTCATGGAGCACTGCATCCAGACACTGATGGTACCCCAGACAGTAATGGCTAAAGAAATGGCCCCTCCCTCTTTGGATGTAACACCAGTGCTTCTCACCCAGGATGATTCCGCCCCCTGCCCTGCAGACATCTGGCGACTTCTGAATTAATTTGGGGCTGTCATGACTGGGGCCGGGGGAGCTATGGGCATCTAGTGGGTAGAGGCCAAGGATGTTGCTACTCAATCTTGCAGTGCACACTGCCCCCCTACCCATGACAAAGAAGTGTTGGCCCAGAGCAGACAGGGCTGTCACTGAGAAAACTGGAACATACTCATGTGAGGCTGAGTGGGTCTCGAGGTCCGTGTGAGGGCAGATGCGGAGACCGGGCAAGGAAACCAGGCAACACCAGCCATCTCTGAGAGCAGAGAACAGAGAAGCTGCAGAAGCTCAAGGCAAAAGTACTGTCAGCAGATGCTAGAGCCTCAGTGGCACTGGCTTTGAGGAGAACAGCCTTGGGGAAATGGGCGAATCCATCCCCGCTGCCTGGAAGACTTCAAGTGAACCTACTGGAGGTGCTCCCAGCAGTGGGGACATCTGCTCCCTTAGGCAGAAATCACTTGCATTCCTCTGCTTATTCCTGATATTCACTAACTATGCGAAGACGAGTGAGAAGGAATTCCTGGGGAAAAGTAAGAGCAGGTGGAGTCTCTAAGAGGAAGAGGAAGCAAACCACGGGCGGCGCCCCCACCAGCTCTCCAGCATCCGTCTGGCTTTGGTCTGCCCATGAGAAGAGGTCTCGGTGCAGCCATGAGGGTCAAAAGACAGACTCCTTCCTCTGAGCACCACCTTCAGAGGACTCACTGATCATCTTCCAATGGGAACCTCTAAAAGCCAGGCCTCGCTGCCAGAGAAAAATAGAAAACACTCGAAGAAGAGGTCCCGAGATCTCCAAAGGGGCATCCAAGTCCACACCAAGACCGAGGCGCCTGGGGACGGGGCCAGCGTGAGGATGAGAAATTCTAAAGCTGCGGTCCCGAGGAGGGCGGCTCCTCAGGGCTGCCGTGGCTGGTAAAGCCAAGTCTTGCGACACCCGGCAGAACGCCCGCTGCGAAAAACCTCAGGCCAAGACTGCGCTGACGGGGGCTGTGGGAGTACGGAGCCCAGGTCAATCCAAGAGCCGCCCTGCAGCCACCCTGCAGGGGACGGGCGGGGGGCAAAAAAATAAAAACTTTGTGTCTATGAGCGCCTCTCAGCACATCATGAGGTGGGGGTGGGGGGGCAGCTCTGGAAGAGCTGGAGGTGGGGTCTGGGGATCAGCTGAGATCCAAGGCTCAGGAGGACTTTTTATTTTTATTTTTGTTTTTTAGGGTCGAACCCGTGGCATATGGAGGTTCCCAGGCTAGCGGTCAAATTGGAGCGGTAGCCGCCAGCCTACGCCAGAGCCACAGCAACACCAGATCCAAGCCGAGTCTGCGACCTACACTATAGCTCATGGCAACGCCGGATCCTTAACCCACTGAGCGAGGCCAGGGATTGAACCTGCGTCCTCATGGATACTAGTCAGATTTGTTTCCGCTGAGCCACAGGGGAACTCCAGGGCTTTTTATTCTGAGGGAGATCAAAGCAGAAAGAAGATGCTTTATCTCCCCTACCAAGAGGTGGGGAGGTGGGAAGCACCAAAGATTCGGTTGAATGGGAAATAGCGCTTATTCTTCCACCACAGGGGGTCTCCCGGTGCTTTACAAATGAGCCTCCACAACTAGAAACAGACAGGCTCCTTTGAGTCAAACTGGAGAAGATCTTGAGCTACCTAGTTTTTCAAGATGTTTGTGCAAAAAATGCAACTACTCTCACACCACCACCACCACCACCTCCTGAATAGGATAATGAAAATCAGTGCTTTTTGGATCCTTGAGGAAACACAAACTAGGGCTTTATTTTTTTAGGCAGAAAAGATTCTTCTGAGGGCGCCTGGGAGCCCATCTCACTCATGGCCATTGGCCTGGCGCCATCTTGGATCTGGGAGGAAGAAAGAGGCATAGGGACTGAAGGGTGTGTGTGTGTGTGTGTGTGTGTGTGTGTGTGTGTGTGTGTGGCGGGGGGCGGGGGTGGGGGGTTGCCCAAACCTGGCTGGGCCAGCGTGTGCACCCAGACATCTCTGGTTGGACTCCCCGAGACACGATGACATTTGTGTTCACAGCACCATGTTTGACACCCAAGGGACAGTGGGAGGTACAGAGGGGTGAAGCACCCAACCAGAGGCCAAAAGCCAGATGTAGCTGAGGGCGTCATACTGTGCCTCTTGGTAAAGACACAATGGGGTTGTGACTGTCCCCGTGCACGGCTGCTGTGTGGTCAAAGGAACAGCATGTGCGTGACCCTTTCTCAAAGATCAGGCATGACAAGGATTTAAGCTGCAACTCACACAGCAAGTGCCTGGCATAGAAAAGGCAGGTGATTAAGACGGGAGGGAGGCTGCGCACTAGTTGTCATCGACCTCCCTGCCTCAGCTCCAGAGTCAGGACTCAACTCCTTTGCTCTTTGGATATTTCCACCTGCCACTTGGTAAAACTGTCAATTAGCGAAATGAATGCAGGGGACGGCAGGCTGGCAGAGATGTGACAAAGTACGGGGAGAGGCAGGCCCCGGCGGGAATCGGGGATGGCAGGTCCCCCCGCCCAGAGCCCCCGTGACAAACAGTCCAGTCAGCAGCCTTGGCATCCTGTGCAAAGGGCCACGGGGAGGAGATGGAGCCTCCACCTCAGGCGAAAGCCTGGAATTCTTAGCTGGGAGAGGCCACCAGGAATGAACAATACACGTGCTGGTGTCAGTCCTGTCCTTGACACCTTGGTGTCTCCGTGAAGAAGGGACTAATCATACGGTCCCTGGCCTGGAAATTACAGTAAGTGTGAGTAGCTTGAAAACACTGCCGTCAACAAGCAAAAACACCAAACCAAACTCGGAGAGCAGGATGGATGCAGAACAAAAGCGGAGTCAAGGTGAGTAGCGGAACTGAAGAGGGAGGGAGCTCGGCGGGTGGGGAACGTCTCTGACCGTCACCAGGTGCGGCAGGATGGCCTTCGTCTTAGGGAACCGTCCCCCGTGTTGCAAGGCCCTGCCCGGCGCGCTGGCCGCAGCACTGCGCTGTGGTCCCAGCGGAGGGCGCGGGAGTCACCACTGACACTGGTGCTCAGCTCCCTGACTCTTCCTTTAATTAAATAGCCGGGCACAGAAATGAGCAGGTGTGCCCTGCTCTGGGCCTCCTGGGAGGTCACGTCTACACTATGGAACTGTCCTGGCTGGGCCACCGGGCGGCAGCCAGGGTCTGCCCTTTCTAAGAAGGTGAGCATGCTGGGGGGTGGGAGAGCTCCCGTGCACGACCAAGGCAGGCAGGAACACACGCTATGGGTTAAGAGGTGAGGTTACTTTGCTCATCCAGGCACCCAAGCTTCTGGAAACGTGCTCACCGAAGGCCTGGATGCCCACTGCAGCCAGTGCATTTTGGTGCAGAAAGTCTGGAGAATAAGAACGGACAGAGGAGAGGATTTGGAGAACAGTCGTTGCCTGGCCTGGGGACAGAAGGAAGGGAATGGCCGTGTGGAGGATGCCACACGCCACGTGAGTGGACCTGGGAACCATGAGGTGACTTCCGTGAGAAAGGCGAGAGGTGCAAGGCAGAACTTTCTGGAAGGTTACCGAAACGACAGGAAATAGCAGGAGCCATCACTGGGGGAGGGGGAGAGACAATTTTTCATTTTAGAGCCTTCTCTATGGTTTAATGGTCTATTTTACCACATAGAGATTGTATTTTTTTGTTGTGGTTGATGTGCAATGTTCTGTCAACTTCTGCTGTACAGCAAAGTGACCCGGTCACACACACACACACACACATTCCTCTTCTCACACTACCCCATCACGCTGCACCGTGAGTGACTAGATACAGTCCCCTGTGCTGTACAGCAGGATCTCATTGCAAAGACTGTATTTTAACAACAATTTTTAAAAGAGGGATTGGGACCTCTTCCACCTCCTGCCAGGGGTTCCCTGGGGACTGCTCTGGTTTCTCAAAGTTCAACAGGACTCCTCCCCAGCCCTGCCATCAGCGCCTCTCAGGAAAGGCCAACTCTGCTCTGGAGCAGCTGCTTTTCTGGACCGCTTTGCTGACAGACACATGTTCGTTGAGTGGCTTCTTCAGGCGTGAGCGCCTCGTGTGTCTGAGGGCCAAGGCTCTGGTTTTCCGTGGCCCGTACCCTCTGGGATAAAAACACACATGCCACTTGGTCTTTCTTTATAATAATGACCAGCTTGGGGGCTCTTAGGGCCACTCTTCCAGGAACGGTGGTTGTAACAGCCAGCATCGTGGGAGACCCTCACGCCAGACCATGGGGACCCGTCAATTCCCACAGCCTGTGGCCCCCAGGGTCTGCCTTTATCTTGTCACTCCCGCCTCAGTCCCTGAGCCCTGCACGAGAGAGCTGCTTAGTCATGTAGACAATTAGTTTAAAAGTCTCATTTCTTCCCATTTGTCTTGCAAGCCGAGAAGCATCTGGGAGAATAATGACCAAGGAAGAGCAAGACTTCTTGCCTCTAATTAACCAAGTGGAAGACGCTGTCTTCGACGGGACTCAAGGCTTAAATCCAAGCGCAATACATCACAGTGTGGCAGATCCTAGTCTCCCGAGGCTGGTTAGTGTTTGTGGGTTGTCGGCCAAGCTCCTGGAGTCTTGTGAATCTTGACTTTAATTAGCATCGCTGCTGCTGGTTCCATGGAAAGGCCAAGAGGCTGAACCTACCTGCCGCCTGGGAGAGCTGATGAGAGGCAGCCCAAGGCCGCCTACGGCATCCATCAGTTAGACAACCACCCTGGGGGCCTCTCCCCCTTTGTACCTGGAGAGCTGCTGCTCTGTCTAAATAACTTCTCAGAGCAATTATCAAAAAACACAGTACCGTGAGATGTCCTTTCTAGGAAATACTCATGGTATGATTTAGGCGCCAAGAGGCATCATTTAAGTGCAAGTCTGCAACTTACTCTCAGATGGTTCAGAAGAGAGAGCACGTGTGTGTCTGTGTCCTTACCGACGCGCCCTCGTAGAGATGCGGAGAAAGAATGAGACCGCAAATGTGGTGACATGTTAAGACTGAGAGCATCTGGGGAAAGGGGATGCAGTTTCTGCAACTCTTCTGCAAGTCTGAAATGAATAATTCTCTCAAAATAAAGCATATTAAAAAGGACACTGCACTACCTTTGATAATCGAACCATCATCAACGCTGTAAACAAACTAATGACCCTGTGAAATAAAGGACCTAGAGGTGACGGGGAAAGATGAATCTGTGCCTCTCACCACAATGGCACCAACACTTGGTCTCAACGTTCCTGTTTTCTTAGGCTGTTGCTGCAAGGATGACAATGACCTCAAGGAAAGTTCTCCTCTTCTTTCTTTCTGTCCCTTTGTGATGGAATAATGACAGTGATTTCTCCAGAAAGGCAACCCAAGGGAGACAGGCCTGTTTCCAAAATGCTCGGCTCACCCATCGAGTTTGGATCTATTTCTCGGTGTTGACTTAGATGGATGTCTCTCGAGGGACCACTTAAGCACCGTGGACGCGTTTTTGGTTGGCCTGTGAACCAGCTCTTCTGTTCCTTGGTGCCAATGGATAGATTTCAAAAAAGAAGCACCCATTCACTCTCCACTTGCAATGTTTGTAGGAACTGCTATTGACCTTGGACAGGCTGAACAAAAATGTGAAGGCTGTTCTTGGGCATTTTCTTCACATGAATAAGAAATCAGAATAAAAGCTTCCAAAATTCAAGGTGACACTGGTCAGAACATCAGGCTTATGTGTGCCTCTGAGGGCAGCCTGTAGAGATTACAACTGGGGCCTTCTACTTTTGCAGGCAAAACAGAAAAAGCTTTCCTTCTTCAGGGGGTTCTCAGGATGCGGGGCCAGGTGTGCTGGCTGCATCTTCCTGTCGTGGTACCTCCTTGCTGATGGAAGCCCCGGGAGGCTGCCCGGACCCTCTCTTTCCCCACTCAACACCTGAACATTAAAGGCACCTTCTTAGCAGGATCTTCTGGACATGAAAGAGCCTCTTTAGACTCAGGTTTGTCATTCAGCCAAATGCTGAAATCCTTGCTCTGTTGTGTTTTCTTGAAGAGAATGCTGAAGCCAGCTTGCTTTGTGCTTTTTTGGTTCCACACCGGAGGAAAGGAAGTTACGTGGCTGCCTCCCCTCCAGGAGAACGAGCTTCACAGCGCAGCTGTCTGTTTTCGCTCTTGCTTTGGTTTTCCAAAATAATCCAGTACAGCGGGGATGGCCTTGTCTTCTAGAAAATCATTTTCCCCTTTGCAGCCCCACACAGGGACAAGGATGCTTCCCATCCCGTGCCTGGGATGGGAGCCGGTGCACCTCAGAGCCTCAGACTCGCCACCCTCGGGGGCAAAGGCCACAGTCCCACCCACCAGACGTGGTCACTCTCCTCCTTCCACCCTCCTGAATGTGTGACCTTAAATAGACCCCAGGCCGCCGCAGCACTGCAGATGGTTCCCTCAAAGTTCTGCACGGTGCCTCCCTGTGGACCAAGTGTATCCTGAAATGCACTTGAGTGGTGGGATTTTTCCAGGCATTTCTATCTAGCCTCAGGGATATCACTTTGGCAGGCAGGAAAAGGAACAAAGCCAGGACACTATGGAAACCCCAGCCCCTCCCGATAAGCTCTGTGACTGCCCAGGAATATCTCTGCTCAGTATCTCTGCCCTCTGGGGGAAGGCAGAGCTTCTGGAATAAACTTTCATTGGAGCTTCCAAAAAAAAAAAAAAAAAAAGAGAGAGACTCACAAGTTTACAAGCACAAACTCGATTTCCAGACATAATCTATGGATAACTACAGGCTCTTGAAGTCTTACACTCATATTTACAGTAACGAAGGCCTTGATTTCACTGGAGTCAGGAGCTAAGAGTCCTTAATCCGATAAATCTCAGGGAGATGGATTCTCCCGCACTTGCTATAAAAGCATCGGGCAGACTTCACCGAGACAGACAGGTTTAGCCCGCCGGGGCTATAAACACGCCTCAGAGGAGCACTGCTCTCAGAATTGGCTTCACGGCACACGCTGAGCACGAGCCTCTGGCAGAGATCTATTTGCCTGATTGTTTTCTCAACAGCGGCAGCTAGGCTGGTGCATCTCTGCAGTAACAAAACTGCCCCCCAGAGAATGTGGGGCCCTGGGTTTTACCTATAAACTCTTCCCACTTAATTAGCTCTGGATCAGAGAGCTCTTCTCTCCACCGAGAACGGTGGGGAAGCACATCACAGAGCAACCGAGAGGCCGTTAGGTCCCCTCTGCTGCCACCGGTGAAACACGCAGCGTTTGCCATCTGGCAGCCTCGATGGCAATCTGACGTGGGTGGCTGTCTTCTGGTGGAAACGGCCTCGCCTGCCGCTGGGGCTCTTCCTGGCACGTGGTCCCTCTACCCCGGCCACCGTGAGATCCAAGCCGCAGCATCCCCGGAGGCCGCTGAAATGCCCCGTTCCCCTGAGATCGAGGGCCACGCCTGCTGCTGTGCAGGTGGCCTGGGGTGGGGACGTGCTCTCCCATCAGGATCCGGACTTTCCAACCGCTCCCGGGGCCCTGACACTCTTCTGCCCAAGGCCGCCCGCTTCCAATACACGTCCTCTGTGCCCCCATGTCGTCCTGCCCCCTGTCCTTTTGCATTTTTTCTAGCCTCCTCCTCTTCTGTATTCCGATGCCCCGGCACAGCGTGGGCCTCTGCTGGGTGTGAGCGCGCAGCCTCCACCTTCCTCTGACCAGAGCGCTCACCAAATAGGCCTTGCACACAAACCCTTCAGCTTTAGGGCCTCGGTGAGGGATTTCTGCTCTGTTTGTGAGTTTGGCGGCTGTTTCTGCACAGCCAGAGGCAATATATTCTTTCTTTCTATTTTAACCAGCACTCGGGGTAAAAAAAACCAGCAAAACAGCAGCAGTGACTCCAGGAAGAAATAAACACACCCTGTTCTCAGTGCCGCGGCCGCCGTGGGTGTGAGGGTGCGTCCACGGGGAACCAAGGCTTCCTCTTGTTTCCCTATATCTGAGGTCAGGGCCACCGCACCCGGAGCAAGGGGGAGGCCATGCAAAGAAACAGCTTCTTCTGGAAATAAGGTGGGAATAAATAGAAACAGGAGATGTGTATCGTGGTTGCCTTTGCTGCATGTCGTCTCTTTCTGGAAAGTGATAGACAAGTAACTGCATTTTGCTTAACATGAAAAGCAGGGTCAGCGTGTGTCTCCGCTCTTGCTACGAAGAAACCGAGCTGAGTGTCAGACACTACTGTATACCTTTCAGATTTCATTTAGGCTCAACAGAGGTGAAAGTACGAAAGGGCAGAGAGGAAATTCCCAACAGAATATTCTCCTGAGATGGTTCGCAGCATCTCTCATGATGTGTGTCTTCATCTTCTTCTCCCTTAAGACCGGGTTTTGAGAAGTGGGTGAGGGCTGGGAGCCTAGGAAAGCCTCCCGCCTCAGCGGCCAGGACTGGCGGCAGATACATCAGGGTCCTACTTGAAATGATGATTCAGGAGGAAGTCAACTGACCTGATTAATTTTAGTTTTTCTTTGGTTTGTGCTAAAAATATCTTGGGGAAAAAAAAAATCCGTGGGCTCACCACCAGCAGTTTTATTCTTGGAGTAGAGGACACATAAGCATATTTAATGAGAAAACGGCTGCTCTAAGAATAAAGCCGTGTGCCACCCAGTCGGGAACTCGGCACCTGTGGAGGGTCCCCTTTGCCGGCTCTCGGGGCACCTGTCAGGGGAGGCAGATTTGGGCCAAACCAACACGGCGGATGCTTCTGAAGCTGACTGTGGAATAAAGCCGCCGCCCACTGTGCCATCTCAGGAGCAGGGGCGCCGCGGCAACGACTCAATACTGGCCGAGATGGTGGTGGGGCTGGAAGGCACGGATCCACTCAGCCCTCAGAAATGGGATGCAGGGAGAAGCAGCCTCCCTGGGAGGCACTGCAAAGGGGCAGGTGGGTGTGAGCCAGGAGACTGATGTTTTTAGGACCCTCAGTTTATCTCCAGAGATGTAAGCGTTAGGATGGAGCAAGGGTGCAACAGGGCCAGGATCCCGGAGCCAGAACAATGGCGTCTGCGTCCCGGTCTCACCACCTACCAGCTGGGTGTCCTCAAGCAAGTTACTCGGCTTCTCTGTGCCTCCGTGTTCCCAACTGTAAACCGGGGACCAGAGTAGCCACCTCACAGGGTTGCTGTGAGGGTTCAATGAGCGCATATGCAAAGCACTGAGCACCAGGCCTGGCGCACAGTGTTTGCCAAGTAAACAAACGAAAAACGGGACTCGCCAGGAAGCCATCTAGGAAGGGTCTGAACAAGGACAGTGGCTGACACGCAGCCCTTGTGGCAGGGTGGTGGCCAGCGTGGGAGCTGCCCTGGGGCCTGCAGCGGGCTGGCTGAGATGGTGTTATGCTCCAGGGCGACCACCTGGAAAGCTGGACACAGATGAAAGGTCCTGCCAGGGACTCAGGGCACGAATTCAGCTCTGCGGGGCGGGCAAGGCCACGAAGCCCAGTCCCCGCAGCAGGCCTGTCCTGGTTCTTGCAACCTTTGCGGGGAGCTCTGCTGCCCACTGGAGGGTGTGGGGGGGCCCAGCCCCCGCTTCCTCTCGGGCTCAGCAGGAATCTGGGCTGCTCACACCACAGGCTTGAGGACGAGGCTGGTATCCCGCCGTTCCTTTCAGCCTGCAGAAGTCAGGGGTCACCAGCCTCCTCTCTCCAGAAGAAAGGCGGGTGGGACACCCGGGGACCCGGGAAACGGGCCGCATTCGTACTCACCACTTTGGGCTTGAAGGGCGGCTGGATCTCCCTGTTCTCCAGCTTCTCCCAGTCGATCCTCCGGAAGAAGGCGTGTTCCCGGACGTCCCGCTCTCCCTCCGGGCCGCAGCCCAGCCGCTTGCCAGGGTGCTTGGTCATCAGCTGGAAAGTGGGAGGGGAAAGAGGATCTCAAGTTCAGACGGTCGGTCACGCGCTGACCCTACGTCTCCGAGGAACTGAAATCTGCCGAGGAGAGAACTCAAGCGTTCTCACTCCACTCCCGCCCCCGAAAGGATGATGTGGTGACGGCCGTCTTAAGCGTGTGTGCATCACATCGCCGCACCGTCTACACTTCAATATGTGACCATTTTATTTGTCCACTGCACTTCAACAAAGCCGAGAAGAAAACAAACAGAAAAGACCCCTCCCCCCCCCAAAAAAAACACACACACATGGAGAAAAAGGAATGCCAGTGCCTTTCCTCTTTCTGCTCTGCCCCCAGCCCTAACTCAGTGCCTTGCCCTGAGCTGTGCCAACTCACAAACACCACGGGGACAGGTGTGGGTGGGCCTTCCTACAGTGATTTTCATGATAGAGAAACAAGGAAGCAGTCTGGGCCCAGAGCCAAACACAAGGAGAATTTAAATAGCCGTCTTTACAGGTCTAAGAGCTGCCATTTGGATGCATGTTAAAAACACGTATATAAAAAGGCACGCCACCACTAAAAACCACGTTGACTGGAAGTAGCACAGGCCAGTATCATGTACGATGCTACAGGACACGCATCAGGTGGTAGGTACTGCCTAGACCAAAACAGTCTCAATCCGAGACCCATGGTTTGGAAAAATAAACGCCGTCACAAGAAAGGTGACAAGTTCAGGTGAGACTCGGTGGTGCAGGTGGGTGATCACCCCCACCCCACGTCTCTTAGAAGCGTCACAGGTACCTCTCCTGTGGCCCCTCTTGGTCCCTGACCATAAAAGGAACCCCAATCTCCTTACTCCTTTGCAGATGGAAACGGCCTCCTTGGACAAGGACTTTGGGTACGAAACGTTGTGCTCCATGATAGACTGAAACAGCTCATCCTCGTCTTCGCCATCAAACGGAGGCTGTTCGGGGAAGAGAGAGACAAAGAGATGAGAAGGTATTTAGGCTGAGTAATTCATCCCACGGCGTCTGCGGATCCAACTCAGCACCAAGCAAGAGAGCAGGGGGTTCTCGGCCCACCGCAGGCGGCAGACTTAGCTCAGTTACCTTGTGGGTTGATTTGCTTCTCTTTAATTAGGTTGGCAGTTGTGTGTGTGTTTCATTTTTTCCTCTGCCCCTTTAATTATCTTGCCCTGGGCGACCCGAAAAAATCTTTAGGGAAAATGTTTTTGAGTAAGGCTTTTAATGATTGGCGAATAGATGATAATTAATCTATTAATTTTGTAAGTGTGTGTTAAAGAAAGCTTACGATGATCAAGTGAGGTTAAGGATGCCTGGTGTTCAGAAGGTGAGGGAGGGGAGCGTGTGGATGGCTTTGCATTCTGAACGTCGGGTGAAGGGGACATGAGAACGTGGGCAAAGAGGATTTCCCCAGGTCCGGGGATTCACACCAGGGCCCTTCCGACCCGACACGGAGCTGCTCTGCGGGGGGCCCGACACCTGCATGGTGGCAAGGATGGGAGCTTGGTTTCCACTGGACGCCTCTCTGTCCCCTTCTACTGGGTTTACAATCCCCACAGGGGGTGTGGGAGGCACGGCGGCCCGGGATGGGTCATGGCTTTCAAGTCAGGTGGATCCGGACCAGAATTCTAGCTCTACCACCTCCTCACTGGGTGTCCACAGGCAAATGGTTCATCTCTTTAAGATGCAGTTTTCCAATTTGTCCAGTGGGTTCCTGGGTGAGTCTAAAGTGCTCGATTTTTTCTTGTCTGGTACCCAGTTAGGGCCCGATGAAGGGTGCTCAGAGAATTGGGACTAAGGCAGATGAACTGTCTTGGGGCTGGGTGTCAGGATCTTCAGGAGGAATGGATGAGCTCGGGATGTCCTTCAAGCTCAGTCCTCCAGCAGGTCTGTAATCCTGAGAGGCCCCTCAAATTACCTGTCACTCTGGTGGGACAGCATACCAAGAAGTGGGTTTATGGGAAATGTCCCCTAATTATCTCCTGGCTCAGCTAACCTTGGGCTTGTTAGCATAAGAAAGTTAGACTGGGAGTTCCCTTGTGGCTCAGTGGGTTAAGAATCTGGCATTGTCACTGCAGTGTTGCAGCTTCGATCCCTGACCCAGGAACTTCTGCATGCCATGTGGCCAAAGGGGTGGCGGGGGAGGCAGACCAGGAGGTTGGCCCTGGATAAAGAATCCCTTCTGTTTAATCTTGTTACGTTTTCCTCCCATTGGAAAAAGAGAGGTTAGGGTTCAGAGACTGCCAGAGCCTGGCTTCGGTTTAAAGACAGTAGCAAACATTTCCCTCCAAGGGGGAGCAGGAGAACCAAGCACTGCCCTCCCCAGCCACTCACAAGTCCTTCCAGCCTGTTCCCCTGACCCCCACCCTTCCTGCTCCCTCCAGCCCCAGCCTGGACAGGAGCTGACAGTGGGGTCAGCACACAGGGCCACACCCACCTCAGGGACAGGGCCCAGAGCCGGGGCCCTAAAGAACCCACCTTGGGACTATGTATGGGAGACTGGGGTTGGGTCTCTGGTGCCACTTACTTTTCCTCTTTTTTGGGTCTAGAAACAGAAATAAACAGGCTCTTTCTGGTTGTAAGCACCTAATGTAAAGAATGTTTAATTTGGTCGAAGCACACAGGTGGGTGAGGAGAACTAAAATTGGCCTCCGTGTGAATGACTCAGAGCAGAAGCGGCCGCCGAGGCGTGCTTCCCTGGGCAGAAGGAACAGGGCGCCCGGGGTGCCCACCAGGCAAGGGGCGGGGGCAGACTCCCCACTGGGCATGCAGGCTGCATCCGCGTCGGGGAGGGGCTGCACCCAGCCAAGGACTGGAGCAGAGGCTGGTCCTACTGGCCGTCCCCCCGCCCCCACGGCCCGCCACTGCCTGCTGCGAGTGCCTCTTACAGGCAGTGATCCTGCAAAACAGGCAGTGATTTCCAAACTATGAGGTATCACTCGGAGTTCCTTGTCTTTCACTGGCGGGTGCCAACACACTTTCTCTGTAGCTACCGGTGTTCCCAGACAAGGAAGGAGCAGGGCTTCACTACCGACGGATGTGTGTGTCCACGGCACGTGAATGAAGGCTTCTGGCACCGTGTCCTGGTTGCTGATGCCACTATGAACATCTCTGAGCATATCATTTTTCTTGTTTCTGAATTACCTCCTGAGAATAATTTCCCAGGTGTGGGATTATGCCGCCAAAGGATGTGAACATTTTTCTGGCTCTGGTTAAGTCTCCCCAGGTCACCCCTGGAGCGTTCTTCCAGGTAACTGCTTGCTCTCAGGCCTTGGTGCTGAAGGCAGGTCAATGGTGAGGAGTTATAATCACATTCATTTTCCTTCCTGGTCTTGCCAGCAACTGAGCCTGGGGACCACAGGGGGTGGTGTGGGATGGAGGGGGGACCACAGGGGGTGGTGTGGATGGAGAGGGGACCACAGAGGGGGTGTGGGGGGGAGGGGGGGACCACAAGGGGTGGTGTGGATGAAAAGGGGGCCACAGGGGGGAAGTGGATGGAGGAAGTGCCACGGGGGGGTGTGAATGGAGGGGGGACCACGGGGGGCAATGGACGGAGGTCCTGAGTATAGAACCATTTTGGATTTGCTTCTCTTCCCTCGTTCCCCCATCCTCATGATTATTTTCAAGTTTCTACAAACCTGGGCTCAGAGTTTCAAGCTAAGCTCCCTGTTAACTAAAGACCTGGCTTGGTGTCAAAAACGTCTGAACTAAAGGAGCCTTCCTTAGGGATACATAATTTGTGGATTTTATTTTATTTTTATTTTTCTGTTCCACCTGCGGCATATGGAAGTTCCTGGGCCAGGGACTGAATGGGAGTCGCCACTTCAACCTGTGTCACAGCTGCAGCAACACCAGATCCTTAACCCACTCCGCTGGGCCGGGATCAAACCAGCACCTCTGTAGAGATGAGCTGGACCATTAACCCACTGCATCGCAGCAGGACTCCCAATTTGTGGATTTCCCTTGTGGCACAGTGGGTTAAGGATCTGGCATTGTCACTGCAGTGGCTCGAGTTGCTGTTGTGGCACAGGTTCGATCCCTGGCCTGGGAACTTCCACATGCTATGGGTGTGGCCAAGTAAATAAATAAATAGGTAAATTTGTTTACTGATGGTTCACTCAATGGGGTGATGGGTCACTCTTCCCCAAATGATTCCTAAATCACCTACTGGTCACTGGAGCCCTGCCATGGTCAAGCTGCAGATCACTGATGGGCGAGGGTGTGGGGGAGACAGCACCCAGCACAATTTGGCTGAAGTTCTGGGATAAAGGACTCATTCCTGATGAATCAGGGATGAAGACAAAGCATAAATAATCCTGGCAGAAAGGGACAGAAAGAGGAGAGGGCCGTCTCTTTATGATGAATGCCTGTGATCACTTTTAGTTGCAAGATGCTCATTAGAAGGCCGGGTAAATACTATTTATGCCTGGAAGCAATCATGTTTGTCAGACTCAGGCTGGTTTATACCTGTCCCCTGGGCTGCTGACAATAAATAAGCCAAAGTGAGAAGAAAATTGCAATAAATGATTTTTTTTCCCTGCTCATCTTCAGCCCTCTGTGATTAAAGAGGACAAATTTAGACCACAACCCCACCAACAACTTTATAATTCATCTTCCTTTTCAAAAGCAGCATCCATTCCCTCTGCTGGGTCTCGGAGGCTCCTGCCATCTTGAGGGGCCGTGGGGACCACAACAGAGCCTTCACTATCCTTTCTGGGCTGAGTCACAGCCCAGGAATATGTTTAAATTTGCACTGAGGCGTCACAGAGGAAGACCAAGAAGGGGCATCTGAAATAAAAAACTGTCCGGGGCAGGCCCGTGAAGATTTAGCGGAACGGCGGCTGTGCCTGACAGCGCGCCCCAACGCGGGATGCTTTTAATGTGTCTTATTTAAAGAGTGTCTCCACTTTCAACAGAGATTATGGAAGCTTTAAGGGATCACATAAGGCCTGCTAAGTGACTCTTGGGAAGCGGGGCAGGAGATAATGAAATGTGCCAGAGGTCTGGGTGTGGGTATCTTCAAGCCCAGGGCCTCAGGGACAGTCTGCAGCTGAGGCAGGACTTCAAAACGCACCCCAAAGGGGACGTGGAGGGGTCTCCTGCACTCTCCCCTAGGGAATGAAGTCCCAGGAGGACCGGGGGGGGGGGCTGGGGGGGTGCAGTGGGGGCCCACTTGGCGGCAGGGCTGCTTTCCGAAATCCTAGTCTCCAGCTGGCCAATCAAGAGCCGCTCATCTTGGGTCTTGTAAGGCGTCCCTGGAAGCAGATCCTGCCCTGACGACTTCCGCCCGACCAATTTTGTTTGTTGGCATATGCAAATGCGACTCTGAATGAAACCAGGGTTTGTTTTCCGGACTCCAGAGTCAGAACATTCGGATCAAGGAGGGGAATTGGGCATCTTGCGCCTTCTCCAACAGCAGGGCTCCCAGGGGGCTAAGAAGCCAGTCGAATTTTATTGTCAAAATGTGAAAGGAGGAGCCACGTGGCCAGTGGAACCCAGGGAGGAGAGATGCCTGCCGCCTGCAGGTCTGGCCCCTAAAAGACCTGTGCAGTCGCCCCCCTGCTCCCTCTTCATCGGCCAGCTGAATGAGGAGGACGCGGTAGAAGAATTCGAAGCTCTGAGAGGTGGCGGAGCCAGGGACGGGAGACGAAGACCGTGGGTCCTTGAATGACCATGAGATCAGGGTTCCCCCTCCCCCAGAGGGCAAATACCCCCACTGTTGTTAATCCACTGAGATTGAGATTGGGGTTTGTCAGGGCAGCTGGAGTGACTTACCCTAATGATACAGGCACTAAGGCCATTACCTTAGAAAGGACCGTGCCAGGCAGTGATGCACTTGGTTATCTGATATGTGTCACATCGCCAAGGGAAACCTAATTTGCCCTTTCCTAACTGGGAGTTCAGCCTCGCTGGGCTTTTGTGAAAATTACAACGACTTGCCAAGGGAGAGATAAAGGGAGACGGGAGACGCTATTAAAACACTTCTTCAAGTTTAACTTTTTCCTTTAACGATGACACTGACGGCACGGGGGCAGCAGCTGGGGTAGTTTCTGCAGAGAAACTCGCGATGAACACTAACCTAACCCCAGTGCCGGGACACGGAGGCTTTGCAAGGCTACTGTCGTCACCAACCTGCCGGAAGCTTTTGCGTACAATGTGGAAGCTGTATGTCTACACTGCAGTGTGGAGCTTTCAGTCCAGGTTTTTATAAGGAGGAGATGATTTTTGTACATACTGAATATAATCCTCTCTCAAGGGGCAATTGCTTCCTCTTTCACCTGGATCAGGAAGTCAGACTAGCACCAGCCAGACCACGCCACCAGTCTGGCCATCACAGCCCCAACGGAGCTGGAGGACTCCTGCTATAGGGTGACCCACCAGTAGGAAACCACGGGGAAACATTACCTGTCCGGCCAGCATTTCATATAACAGGACGCCATAGGCCCACCAGTCCACGGATTTCCCATACGGCTGATAGGCGATGATCTGTGGGAGATACAAAGACATCCGTTTAGTGGCCAGTCAACAAGCCCGCGACAGAACAGCTAAGGCAGGCAGGCATTTATAGACTCCGGTCACGCAAAGGAGGTCCCTGAGTTCTGTAGAGGATCCTTCAAACCAGACACACAGAGAACTGTCCACGTGGGAGTCACGGCCTGACGTGTGCTGAACCCCCCTCTGAACCCCCCTCTGAACCCACCTGCAGACGCCGCAGCAGCACTGCTGGCAGGCAGACTCCATTCTCTCCATGGGTAAGAAAGACGTGGGCACTGAGGTGGACTTAATTTTGGGGAAAAGCCAGAGGTCATTCAGAGCAAGTGTCTGATAAAGAGGACAATCCACACAGAATTTTGCTGAAAGTAGTAAAGATGGTGGTGACGAAGAGGAGGAGGAGGAATGACTAAAGGAAAAATTCAGGTTTTCTTGTGTTGCCCAATAAGGATAAGCCGAAGGATGTAAATTTCAAACCAACCACCAGAAATTTCTTTTTCTCATGGCGGCACCCGGGGCATAGGGACAGTCCCTGCCCAGCAACTGAATATGAGCCACATCAGCGACCTAGGCTGCAGCTGGGGCAACGCGGAATCCTTAACCCACTGAGGCAAGCCAGGGAGTGAACTTGAACCTCTGCAGCTACTGGAGCCTCTGCAGTCAGATTCTTAACCCACTAGGCCACCATGGGAACTCCTCAAAGTATTTTTAAAAGAGACTCAAAATAGAACAATCAAATGTGATCTATGGGAGTTCCCGTCGTGGTGCAGTGGTTAACGAATCCGACTAGGAACCATGAGGTTGCGGGTTCGGTCCCTGCCCTTGCTCAGTGGGTTAAGGATCTGGCGTTGCCGTGAGCTGTGGTGTAGGTTGCAGACGCAGCTCGGATACCGCGTTGCTGGGGCTCTGGCGTAGGCCAGCGGCTACAGCTCTGATTTGACCCCTAGCCTGGGAACCTCCATATGCCGCGGGAGCAGCCCAAGAAATAGCAAAAAGACAAAAAAAAAAAAAGTGATCTATGGACCTTGTCTGAATCTTGATTCAAACCAACCAAGTATAAAACGAAACTGGGAAAATTCAAACATGGTCTTGCTGTTACATGAGATGGAGGGACTGCTGTTCAGGTCGCTGTGATTGTGTGACGTGGGATAAAGGGTGTGATGGTTAGTGACAAAGTGCCCTTTCCAGTTAGAGATGAGAGCACTCAGGGGTGTGAGAGGTGAAGTATGTATGGGGGAAATGACCTGATCGTGGCAGATCTGGCTGAAATACTGCAGGACAACAGGAGTGGGGAGGAAGCGATGAAAGAGGAGTTGGCAGGGGGCCGGCAGCAGCTCTAGCTGGGTGAGGGGCTCTGGGGACCTTCCCTCCATTCCTCCATCTACCTTTGCAACTCTCAGAAGTACTAGGGTGATCCTGCACCGCCCCCCTCTGTGGAAGGGAGAACTACGGACTTGAACTTCTAAGAGTGGCATAGCTTATTCCAACACCGGTGGTTGCCTCCCAGGCAGGCTGGATACCCAGGGCACACACTTTCCAGACCCACAGGTCATGCCCCAGGATTCGAGGTGAACATATACCAACAGGTACGGGGCACCACCACCTTTGCCATTTTTTTTTTTTTTTTTTTGCAGACAAACTAGACTTTGGAACATTCTAGGCTATTTTTCACACAGCCCACTATGTCTAATTAAGTGTCCTGGGACATGAGCTAACTTCCTGCATGTCTGCCCATCCCCATTCCTTGAACATATTCTTGATGTTTCTCCCTGTGGCACGAGAAGTCCAAGTTCCTCTGACTTGCCTCAGGCTGGGAGGGGTCCACATTTGAATGTGGCAGCTTGTTTCCTTGACAAGAAAATAACCAAAGGAACCTACAAAGACGCTTTGGTTCTTCTGAAAACGACATGTGTTCTTTTCTGCACATTTTTTTCTGAGCATATGGAACGTATACACATAAAAAACACAAAGAACCCTACCCAAAGGAGGCTCTAGTTTATTCCCTAATGACACCAAATGGTGGAGGGCACTCCAGCTCCCAGACAGGAAATGCCTGCATCGAAGCCTGCCTCCACCAGGCAGAAGAACGAGATAAATTCTCTTTGCGGGAGGGAAGGGGCATGCGCCAAGCTCCTGCTGCAGATCAGACCCTCTGCACACGCTGTGTGGTCCAACGAGGCAGCAAGGATGATGACTCTCATTTTGCAGGGAAAAGAACTGAGATGTGAGAAGCTCACGACACGTGCCCGGAGCCAATCAGGTAACAAGCGGTGCTCTGAATACTGACATATCTTGTTTTAAAAATACAATTTATGCCTTTCAAATACACGGAATCCCTCACCCTGGGATTAATAAACTATGAATCAAAGGGCTCTGAGGATTAGTTTCACCAGGTTTGAAGTTGTCGTTTTAGCTGTTGTAACTGTATTTCAAAAGCACTTGAATAAAATTTGTTCTTGTCACTATATTAAAGCCAGTCTCAGGAGTTCCCGTCATACCTCAGTGGAAACGAATCTGACTAGCATCCATGAGGATACAGGTTCAATCCCTGGCCTTGCTCAGTGGGTTAAGGATCTGGTGTTGCCGTGAGCTGTGGTGGTGGTCACAGATGCGGCTTGGATCCCACATTGCTGTGGCTGTGGTGTAGGCCTACAGCTCCGACTGGACCCCTAGTCTGGGAACCTCCATATGCCGTAAAAAGACAAAAAATAAACAAATAAATAAAATAAAACCAGTCTCTGCAATCTGTTCTCATTAACCAGTGTTTTATTTTTTTTAAATTGAAATACAGATGACCTACAATATTGTGTTAGTTTCAGGTGTGCAGCATAGTGGCTTGGCCATGGCTACACATACATATATATGTATATACGCATATCTGCGTGTGTATATATTTTCGATTCTTTTCCATTACAGGTTATTACAAGATGCTGAATGCAGCTCCCTGTGCTATACAGTAAAACCGTGGGGTTTGTCTATTTTAGTTTGTTTTGAACACAGGCGGAGCTGAGGCATCGGGTTGCCGCGCGAGAGGGAGGCCCCACTCTGCTCTGTATCCTATTTCTACACACATCCGAGCAGTCTTACCAACCTGAGCCCTCTGACTGGGTGGTGGAAGATCCCCCCTGTCACCCCAAGTCTGAGGAGCTGCTAGAAGTCAAGGGGGTGGAAAGAAATTCTGTTTCTGGCCTGAGTGATTCAGGAATCCTAAAAAGCCAGGGCCACCTGAAGCATTTGTCTGTTTGACTCCATCGACTTTGGTCCAACAACTTGCCTCCCCAGGTCCATTTCCACAGCATCAACTCTTCTGACTCAGGTAGATAACACCTGCCTCCCCCCAAGGCTGAACGAAGGCAGAAGGCCAAGTGCCAAGGGCTCGTTCCTGGCGAAGGCATTCATGAGACCCTGCGCTGAGATTACGCAGTTGCCCTGAATGCTGTGGCGCCCTTGGGATTGAGAATTTAGCTGGAGCACCTCCTCCAGAAGTTCACAACCTGTTACTCTGGCCAGCGCGCTGGATGCAAGCAGAAGCTTCAAAGATCTAAGGTACAAGGGATGGGGGCAACCCTGCCATTGCAAATTCATTTTTATTTATTTTCTGAATTTATTTTATTTAGATTTTGGGCTGCGCCTGTGGCATACAGAAGGTCCCAGGCCAGGGAACCCGTGCCACAGCACTGACCTGAGCCTTGGCAGGGACAATGCCAGCTCCTGAAGGGCTAGGCCAGCAGGGAACTCCCTGAAAATTCATTTTTTGGAATGAAGCATACTTCCCTCCCAATGACCAACTGCTATTAAGACATGCCTCCAAATTACCCCAAACCTCACTGCAAAAGGGACAGAGCATGAGAGAGCCCTGCTGAAGATATAAACATTTAGAAACATAGTTTAGCATGCTGTTTACACGGCCCCCTGGGAGCTGTCTAGACTGTCCCTGGCCAGGCCAGTAACCACTAAGCCACAGGTGGCGATGAGCCGGTGGAAGGAGGCGCGTGGAAATGGAGACGTGCTTTATGTGTAAAACACACACCTGATTCTGAGGGCTTGGCACCACAAAACACAACATCTCACTGACAGTTGTTCATTTTGGATACAACTGCGTTAAATAAAACACATTCACTTGTGAGGGAACGTGATAGAGGATAATGGGTCACGCTGCTGTCCTGCAGAAGCTGACAGAACACTGTAAGTGACCATAATAAAAAAATATTAAAAATGATAAAATTGTAATAGTAAAACTTAACAAGTTAGTTTCACCTGTTTTCTTTTTTAACGTTTCACACACCTGCCCCCCCCCCCCCCCCCGCCACCGCAACCCCCAAAACAAAACGTGGCTGCTTAAATGCAGTGTCGGCTTGCATTTTACTTCTAGACAGTAACATGTCAGAAAGAGTGACTTTTTTTTCCCAGGAACAAAGTTTCTGGCTGCTCAACATGGGCATTTCTTTGCATTACGAAGGGCCTCAGGTCTGGAGGGTCAAACTCTTGGGCAATCTTGAGCGCCCAAAGGTGATAACAAGCTGCCTGTAACAGAATTACTTGTAAGGGTGACGGCAGAGCCTGGCTGGTGCTCCCCAAACCTGCCTCCCCGTGCTGAGCTCATAGGCGCAGTACACACCGCCCAGCCCCCCGAGTTTGGACCCCCAAGCTCTACTAGCTCCTACAACCACTCTGGTTCCCCGGGTCTCGCTGGCCTTCGGAGCCGGCTTTGAACCGAGGACCGGGCTCAGGGACCACGGACTGGAAGGCGAGGCTCCCCTGTGTCTGTGCCCGATGGGATGGAAGCAGGTGTCTCAGGCACTTGAAAGCGGGCAGCCAAGGCCAGGGGATGCCTGAAGTCCCACAGCCCCAGGCGAGGGGCCGCCCCGGCAACGTGGCTTCCGCTGTAGAGGAACTCACAAAAAGGAGAGGCAGGCTTGGCAGGATGAGCTGGCGGGCCTCCCTGCAGCCCATGGGAGGCTGAACTTCTGCTTCAGAGACAGACCCCCAACAGGGCCGCGGTCAGGTGGCGCCACTGCTATTTGTCACTGTGATCATCACCATTAAACTTCCACGAGCCGATGGCTGGGGGGGTGTCGGGATGTTACCAACGGCTGCCTGTCTTGTAAAAGTGAGATATGAATGCGCTTCCTTCCAGCCCGGGCACAGGCCCAGGGACAAAGGGGAGGGGCAGGTTTCTCGCCTCTTATGAGGCCAGAGACCCAGAGCAGCTGGAAGGACGTCACTCCAGGGCCACCCACCCCTCTATCCTCTGCCAGGGCTACATGCCCTAAGCCCTCCCAAAGAGGGTGGAGCGTCAGAAGCTTTTCTGGAGAACTCGGGGGCAGCATGGTTAAGATTTTATTTTATTTTATTTATTTATTTTTGTCTTTTTGCCTTTTCTTGAGCTGCTCCCGTGGCATATGGAGGTTCCCAGGCTAGGGGTCCAATCAGAGCTGTAGCCGCCAGCCTACGCCAGAGCCACAGCAACACGGGATCAGAGCCCCATCTGCAACCTACATACACCACAGCTCACGGCAACGCTGGATCTTTAACCCACTGAGCAACGCCAGGGATCGAACCCACCACCTCATGGTTCCTAGTCGGATTTGTTAACCACTGCACCACAACGGGAACTCCATGGTTAAGATTTTAGATGCTACTGGCAACAGCAACAGTTACTGTCACCAATGTCGCCATCAGGACATTCACCAAGTGCCAGGCTCCTGTGCTCCATTAGTTCATGCAGCCCTCATGAGACCTGGACGGGTATCAAACATGAGGAAACAGAGGGGTTAAGTAGCTTGCCCAAGGCTACACAGCTAGTAAGTGGCAAAGCTGAGATCTGAACCCTGGTCGTCTGGCCTTGGCCTCCACAATCTGGACCGTTTTTCTAAACCGAAGCTCCATCAGCCTTTCACTCAGCACGGCTCCCTAGACTGCTATGGTGGGAACAGGCCAAAAAAGGACTCAAATGCCTAACTGGGTCAAAACAGCCAAGAAAGATGCCCACTTCACTCACACGTCTGGCTCCGAAGGCCTGGTCTTGAAGGACCCCGGGACTCAACGCATGTGCAAGAAGCCCCCGCGCTCCCGCTGTGAAACACACGGCCTGACTGCAGAGATCCCCTTCCTGGCGGCATTACAAAGTAACACCTGCCTTTAGGCATAAAACATGCCCAAGTCCTCTTACCGGCGGAGGGAAACAAAGACTATTTCTTCCTTTTATCAAAATTAAAAATATTCTAATGGAAAAATTACGGTTGTTTTGAAAAGACATTGTAAGTTCCCCAGGCTGGAACCCGGGCAGCATTCTTCATGCACCTGGTGGAAACACCGACAGGTCAGAACCGTGCTGTTGGGGAAGAAAGACCACGGGCCTGAGAGTCTTCTGTTCTGACAGCTGCGGGCCCCTGAGGTCACTGCCCATCTCTTCTGCTCCCTGCTCCGGGCCCACAACCCCCGGCCCGCACAGATTCTGGAGCCCTTTCCACGTTACCCTGAGGCTGCGTATCCACCCCCGGAATCCCCCACTTGCCCCCAGCACAGCAGGCGCTCCGTGAGGGTGTGTGGGAGAAACCAGTGGGTCTTGCCCAAGCCCGCCCTGCAGGTACCACCGCCCTCAAGTGCAAAACCACGAGGGCTCATAGGGCTGCTGCGTTGCTAAGGCTGGGTGGGCCGTAGAGAATGATTTAGAAAAGCATTTGCTTTTTGGAAGGAGGCTCAGAGTAGCTAGGAGGCTTGCTGGAAGGTCACTGGGCTGATGAGCTGCAAGGTTCCCCAGACTGTGTCCCCTGCCTGCAGCACCAGGCTTGAACCAGAGCAGAAGAAACAGGAAGCCCCTTGGT
Source organism: Phacochoerus africanus (assembly GCF_016906955.1). Classification (NCBI taxonomy): domain Eukaryota; kingdom Metazoa; phylum Chordata; class Mammalia; order Artiodactyla; family Suidae; genus Phacochoerus; species Phacochoerus africanus. The sequence goes on along the minus strand of NC_062557.1, from coordinate 13,201,488 downwards.
GAGGCGTCCTCCACTCTCAGCCAAGATGCTTCCCAGTCAAACTTCTTTGGAGCAGCACAGCCGAGCCCAGAGCACTAAGAGCTGCCACACGGGAGACAGTGCAGAGAGAAAGCTCTGAACCTGACTGCTGGAGACCAGCTCTGCCACGCGGGAGCTGTGTGACCTTGGGCAAGGTGTTTGGCCTCTCTGAGCTTCCGTTTCCTCAGCTGTGATACTGGAATTCCAGCACCCACCTGGCAAGTATGTGGTCGGAAGTGAATAGCATTCTGTATAGAAAAATGTGTTTATTGCAGGTGAGCTCAACATCTATAATTCCGTTCTACCTAATGCCAGAGGGAGGAACTGGCGCCCAGGCACGGCAGGTTCACAGGAAGACAGAGGAAACATTTGGGTGTGAGAGGGTATATTAATCCTATGTATTAAACACTCTGAAATGATGGTTGGCACCCGGAAATTCTCAGTCCATAAGGAACCTTCTATTCATTCTTTCAGCAAATATTATCTGACTATGTGCCAGATGCTGTTCTAGGCGTGGGGAACAGAAACGAAGAGTTAAAAAAAAATCCCTCCCTCATGCAATGGAATTAATTTTTACCAGCACAGCAAAACTTCCAGTTTCTCTTCTCTGCAGTATTAACCACCCCCTCCTTCTCCCTCCCTCCCACCGCTTATGGCTAACTGTGCTTTTCTTTGGGCCGGGCACAGGGATTCTGAGTCTAACTGGGGAGACAGACACAAACACGAATGAATTCACTGCACTGTGACATCTTACACACCAAGGATCTTAGTTCATCACATGAGAAATATCTGCAGTATCTGAAATCTCTGGACAAAGTACACAGGTGTATAGAAATTTGCCATAAAACGAGAATGGAAGGTCTGGAGTCCAAATCACTTATTTCCTACTTAGGTGAGTATTGTGGCTCTAGCTAGGATGGGGGTGAACGGAAAGTGACAGCTCCAAATGTAATAAAAGTGCTTTAAGAGCTGTTCAGGGGAACCACCCCCTCGGCCTTCCTGCTTGTTCATTTTACGTCCGGAGGATGGAAAGCAAACAGTAGGACAAGATCAGTGAGCCTCCCCCAAAGGTCAGAAGAGGATCAAGTGGTACCAAAATGGTTGGTAATTATTGACACTGGCTTTAAATAGCAATTAACACAAAAGGAAAAAAGGAAGGAAGGAAAGAAAGAGGGAGGGGGAAGGAGGGGAGAAGCAGAGCTCAAAGCTTGATGACTACAGACCATATTCCCAGCCATCCAGGACCTATGTTTGGAAGGGAAAGGACACACAGGCTGGATTTTTTTTAATTAATAAGTTGCCTTAAAGAGAAGTTTCAGGTTCACAGCAAAACTGAGCGGCACACACGGAGCTCCCATACACCCTGTCCGTCCCCTGCCCCCCCGCCCCAAGGACACTACGGCCCCTTGGTGCCTTGGCTGCAATGGATGAACCTGCACTGACAGGTCATTACCATTCCGAGTTCAGAGTTTACATGAGCGTTCACCCTTGAAGCTGTACAGGGTATGGGTTTTTAAAAATGTGTCATGCTACGGATCCACCCCTGGACCCTAATTGGATGTAGGAGTTTCATTGCCCTCAGAATCCTCACTGCTCTGCCTACTTTTCCCTCCCTCCTCCAACCCATGGCCGTTACTCATCCTTTTTATTATTTTCCAAGGTCTGCCTTTTCCGGAGTTTTGATAACTGGACTCAGACTGCGTGCTGTCTTTTCAGACTGGCTTCTTTCCCTTAGTGATGTGCACTGAGTCTCCTCCCTGTCGTGCCATGGCCTGACAGTCTGCCTCTCTTCAGTGGTGAATAATATTCCACCATCTAGCTGAATCACAGTTCATGCGTCCACTCGCTTCCTGCAGGACATCTTGGTGGCTTCCGAGTTTGGGCAGTTATGACTGAAGCTGCTATAAACATCCGTGAGCAGGTTTTGGAGTGGACATAAGTTTTCATTCATTTGGGTAAACACGTCAGAGCACAAGTGCTGGATCGTATGGTAAAGACTATGTTTAGCTTCAGAAGAAACTGCCAAGCTGTCTTGCACGGTGGCAGTACTAATTCTGAAGGAGCCATAAGGAAAATTCTGAATAAAGGCCAGGCTTCTGATCTGGCAGAGAGACGTCTCCCCACCCCCACCCCCGCACCTGGTGTTTCTCTGATTCTGGAATGTGCTCTAGCAAGTCGTGGACTTGGTTTTCATGACCCTCAGACCATTCATTCATAACAATAAGTTACGCAGGGAGAAGTTTTGGGCCGAAGCTCTCATCTCTTCCTCGGGTTCCTCGCTTTCCAGCTCTCTTGTAACATCTGCTTGTCACAGAGGAAGTCAGGAAGGTGACGGCGAAATGACCGGGGCTGGGCAAACCCCATCCCGATCGACCTGCAGCCCAATGCCAACCTACCTTCTCGAACTTCTTGTTACATCAAAAACCATTCAACCCCTCTTTAGATGCCTTCTCGTCTCCCATCCTGATCTTTTCAAGAACCTCCTTCATAAAGAGATACACTAAGAACTTGATACCAGCAGTAACAGGTCAAGTTTCAATCCCACCTAAGCCACACTCTGTTGGGTACCACTCCCATGTACCACAGGGGCCGTCGGGGCCCGGCAAGTTCATGGGCAGCCACACAGCAGGGACGTGGCAGAGGCAGAATTCAACCCTCTCTCGTGGTGCCCACTCTATGTCAGCGGGGAGCTGGGAGGGGCAGGCAGGGACATCAGAGAAGCTGCCTCCGACCTCTGAGACCTTTATCCAGCCTCCTGCCTGTTCCGCTGGGTGGGAGAGATGCTGCCGCCGACGGTGGCTGCGTAAAGTGCATCTGGGTTTAACACTGCTTCCTTGACCCCAACCCCAGACTCCGTACTGGCCTTGGGGGTGAGGGAGGGGGAAGACCCCGGGGCAAGGAGATCAGAGACGCATGTTACCAACTGAACTAGCGACACTACACACGTTCTCTCCTCCCACCCTGGCGAGCGGACCTTCCCCAGCAGTCTGCTCGGGCTGCCACCACGGGACACCACAGACCGAGCGGCTTAAACAGTGTTTCTCCCAGTTCTGGAGACTTGAAGTTTAAGATCAAGCAGGGTTGGTTTCTCTTTCTGGTTGCAGGTAGCAAGCAGCCTGTCACCCGGCCTTTCCTCTGTGAGGTGTCCTCGGGGTGTCTCGTCTGAACACCTCGGCCTGTGTGATGGAGCCCCGCCCTATGCCTGAATCGCCTCCCTGAAAGCCCTCTCTGTGTGCTCACGCGGGGATTACCTTCCACTCACACACCCGGGAGGAACCGAATCCTGTCCGTAACACTTGCCGACAACCTGGAAGGCCAGGCTCGACGGTAGAATTTGTGGACGCCTTAGACTCCACTTGCTGTGTGGAGACCTGGCCCCCCCGACTTCACTTGCCAGCCCCTCTTCATCATCTATGACCCGCCATCTGCAGCCCGGCCCGCCCGCCCCAGCCCCGTACCACTGTCCTCTGCCAACAGCCGTCCACCCACCTCTCCATCAGATACCGGGGTGCCCTCCGGCAAGACAGTGGGTGTCCCTCAGAAAGATGGATTTTTTTTTTTTTTTTGTCTTTATAGGGCCACATCTGCGGCATATGGAGGTTCCCAGGCTAGGTGTCAAATCCGAGCTGTAGCTGCCGGCCACAGCCACAGCAATGTAGGATCCGAGCCGAGTCTGTGACCCATACCACGGCTCACGGCAACGTCGGATCCTTACCCCATGGAGCAAGGCCAGGGATCGAACCCGCCTCTCCATGGATACTACTAGTTGGGTTCGTTACTTCTGAGCCACAATGGGAACTCCGAGATGCAGCATTTATACTGCCTCCGCCAGAATCTGGACTGGCTGAGGGGCTTGCCTTGACCCAGAGAATGTGGTGGAGATGACAGTGAATCAAGTTGTAGGCATGGCGTAAGGGGCCTCCACTTTTTGTCACCTCTCTGTTTTGCTCTCTTGGGAGCCATCACGTTGAGCAGCTCTGGATCAACGACTCAATGATAAGAATCTCACGGGAAGACAGGCCACAGAGAGGAGAACCCGTGGGGTCCTGGCCTAGAACCACAGCCTGGAGCCACGGGGGCCCCTCCAGGGCTCAGCAGAACTGCAGCAGCGTCAGGGGTCAGGGTGCACCAGTCCTGATGCACCCAATCTCAGCGTGAACCCAGCTGTTACAAGTCCCAGCAACAGAGAATTCAAACCACAGACAAAAACTCATGGAGTGATTCCTCTGACACAGGCCAAGCTTATCATGGGCAAAAGTGAATCCTCAAAGTTGTACTTTCGAAAAGGTTATCCTCAAAATGATTATCCTCATTTTCTCTTTTTCTTTTTTTTTTTTTGCCTTTTCTAGGGCCGCTCCCACGGCATATGGAGGTTCCCAGGCTAGGGGTCGAATCGGAGCTGTAGCCGCCAGCCTACTCCACAGCCACAGCAATGCGGGATCCGAGCCGTGTCTGCAATCTACATATACCATAGCTCACAGCAACGCTGGATCCTTAACCTGCTGAGCAAGGCCAGGGATCGAACCTGCAACCTCATGGTTCCTAGTCGGATTCGTTAACCACTGAGCCACGACGGGAACTCCGATTATCCTCATTTTTGACATCACCCCAAGTTCTTAAAAGAGCAGAACGACAGCCAGAGGTGACTATCGAATGATAAAGAAAAAGCCACCTGAAATCAAACAGGAAATCTTTCCTTTCAGACCCATTCGGTCTGTGTGGGGCTAAAGTGTAGTGGGGCTGAGTCAAGCCGGAATCAGATGCATTGCTGTCAGTCCTCTGGTCTCTCTTCAAGCGGTTCTCTAACTCAGTCACTGCAGCCCTTGTCACTGGTCTCCACTGGGGTGGCAGGTGGAGGAAATGGGGCCCCATTTACCGCTTGGCACACCCTTTGGAGCTCCTTTTTTTTTTTTTCAACCACACCCCAGGCGTATGGAAGTTTCCGGGCTAGGGACTGATTCTGAACCACGGCTGCAACCTACACTTCTGCTGCGGCAATGCCAGATCCTTAACCCACTGCACCGGCCCCAGGCTCGAACCCGTGCTGCCTCAGAGACAATGCCAGATCCTTAACTGGCTGCACCACAGTGGGAACTTCTGGAGCCCCTCTTAACTCAGGCCTCCTCTACTGAGCAGGGAGCTGTTCAAAATGGTAACTGTACATCTGAACAAAATACCCACTTATGCATAAAGGAACGAGCCGGTAATTAGGAATACATTTTGTGCCTGTAAAACCTTTATCAGCTGGAATAAAAGATTTTCTGGAATTTCACAGTCTAGTGGGTCTTCATGGATGAGTGTGGTAACAGAGCAATAAGTGAAACCCTGAGTGGGGGAAATGGCCACTGACAGCATTAGGGCTGCCGGCCTGCCCTTTGGGGCAGGCGGCCCAGGAACCTGACCCAGGCACCTGCAGTCTGTGAGCCTTGGACAGGACATCTCTCCTCTCTCTGCTTCCTTTTTCTTGTCCACAAAACAGGGATAATGCTGTTTACTCAAGGACTGTTGTTCCCCTGGGCAGCGGCAAAGGGGTCCTCTCGGGACCATAGCTACAGTGGCAAAGTTGATCAGCCCTGGGTTCACAGCCCAGGTCTGCCCGGAACCTGGGCCATGTGAAAAAGGAACAAATCTCTGTATCTTGCGTTCATTATCAGGAAAACAGGGCCAGTAACACCAATTCTGCAGAACCGACTTAAGGATTAAATAAGCTAAAGCCACTGAGGTGCCCCCGCTGGGTCTTGTAGGCAGCGGGCATCGATAGAGGGGCAGCGGGCATCGATAGAGGGGCAGCTGATCCAGCAGGAGCTGGTCATCTCTGAGGAAGGACTGGGAGGGCAGGCAGGAACGGGCTGGAGTTGTCTCATGGACCACAATGTCACAGAAGGTGCCAGATGCTCCAGAGAATAGGGCTAAACTCATTAAACTCTGATGCTATGAAAATTATGAGACAGATAAAAGGCCGTGGGCAGACAATAAAATATATGAGCTGATATAACCAACCTAACTCCTAGGAAAGATCTGAAAACAGTTCTATAATTTAAGGATGAACCTCCTCCCCCACCCCCCAGCCCTCCCGAAGGCCCGGCCTTGGCTCTTTAAATATTTCTTGGAGGGAAAGGGGCGGCTTCATTTTCTCTTACAATGCTGGCGTCGCTGGACCGTGACCTTACACAGAGGGAAATTGCCCTTTGATAGAAAGCAAGCCGCCTTTCGGCTTATCATTCTTTCTTTAATCAAGCGCTTTCTCTGTTCCCCCCACCCTGCGCTGGGTTGGCGTGGGGTCTGCGGCTCCGACAGCACTGATCGTGGAGGAGCCACAGCTGGGACTGGCTTCTCTCTCTCTCTCTCATTCTACCCCTTTCTTCTCAGTTTGGCAAGTGCTAATTTACTGCCTGACTGCACAGCCGTGTGCACTAAATGAGCTATTTTCTCATTTCACTTTCAGACCCTCTTTGATTCTCTACCCTTCTCTACAACCCTTTCCCCAAAGGCCAGGCGGCCTCTCTTGGGAGGTCAGTATCCTGGCACCTTGGGCCCTCCGGGGTCCTGGGCTGATGTTCCGCCCCCCTCCCCACACTTGGGCATGCTGCCTTTCTCTGTCCCTTCCATCAGCCACAGGAATCGCCCGTCCAATACCCGCCGGCGGACCTCCTGGCCCCTCGGGGCCCAGGCTTTCAGCTCTGTTCTGCTGCTCTGTGCTCTGGCTGCGTATCCTCCGCCACCAGTCACATCCAGGAAGGCAGCGTGCTGTACCCAGCCATCCCAGATCCATGCTGCCGGCCGGGGCTGCTCCAGACCCTGAGGTGGGGGCTCATCAGTGACCAAGAGACAACGGTTCTGTCGTGTGGAGCATAGCGGGAGACAGAAATAAGTAAATAAATGAGTACGTGATGTGGTCCATTAGAGGGGGACGTGGCACGGAGGGAGGCCAGGGGCAGGGGGTCAGGAGTGCCCAGTGATGGGGTAGACACTGGAGCTTTGCGGCTCTAACTAAGGTGGCCAGGAAAGGTAACCTCCCGAGGTGTCATCTGAGCTAAGCCTTCAGGGAGGTGATGGCCGGCCCCGGCGATGCCCGAGGGAGGAGCAAATCCTCGGTCTGTGGCAAATGTGGGGAGCGACAAAGCAGTCAGGACAGCTGGTCTAGAGAGACTGGGGAGGGGGAGAGGGAACCAGACGGCAAAGGGTCTCCGGCCACTGAGAAGACTCGGGCTTCTCCAGGATGCTTCATTCAGAAAGGAGCCCCCTCCCCAGCCCTGAAGGCAGTGCCCTCCCCTCTCCGCCTCATTCTCCCTTCTCTCCCCCCTCCATCCCCTCCTGGCATGTAGCGCAGTCATTCATTCATTCATTCACATGAGGTAAAATAAATGCCACCCCTTCCTCCTGCCCTCTGGGGAGTGACCGTCTACCTTCCCTCCTTCCCTTCACCATTGAGTCCCCCAGAGAGAGGGTTCTGGAAGGTCTGCCAGCGCACTCAACTCTGTGCATCCTGCTTCCACTTCCTTGTTACAAACACTGCCCTTGGAGACGGCTGGTTCCTTGTGGCTGGATCCCCTCTCCAACCCCGCGCCCACCTCCCTGACCTCTGCGCCTGGCCACCTCCAAGGTCATGAACACTTAGCATCCTTGTTACCCGGACTTCACAGCTCCCTAGTTCCCTCCCTCTCTGGACATCCCCAGTCTCGCCTCCCTCCCATCCCTAATCCGTGGCCCCTCCCACGTGTGACTCTTGGCCCTCTCCAGAAAAGGTCACAGTTGCCGGCCTGTTGGCTGAATCTCACCTGTTTATATGCCTCTTAATAGATACTAGAGCCAGCTTTGAAGAATTAGGCATATTTTACATAAAAATGCAGACTTCAGGCTGCTGTCCTGGGCAATATGGGCTGACATTCCCACCGGGCTGGAAGGAGTGGCCAGGACCCCCTGGGATCAGTCTCCAGTTCTCTGAAGTCATCCAGCCCCTGTCCCTGGATGACAAATTTGCACATCTGCTTCTGGCCAGCTGGCGGTGGGGTGGCGGGGGTGGCAAGCATGCCCGCAACCTTCTCCCCCTGTGATTTTAGCCACGCTGGAATGCCATCTGTCATTGCCAAGGGGAGTGCGTCTCATCCGCATCCCTAAGCTCACATCCCTCCTGGGCTGCAGTGGCCCACTTCTAACTGCCTCCAGCCCCAGACCCTCCTCACAGCACCCACCCCCCCACAAACATGCTGCCCTGCCAGTCTCCCCTTTCCAACGGAGGCACTGAGTAGGCACTTGGTGAATACCGGGCTGATGTATGAGGGAGAGGGGCCTGAGTGTTGCTGGTTCACCCTGGCTTCTGAGAGACCTGCTCAGTATGAGCAGCTGGAGGAGAGTCCTGACTCAGTGCCTTAGACATGAAATGGTCTGATCATGACAGAGCCCTGATTCCAGTTCAGATGCGTGAATGTCCATTTCTCCAAGAAGAGGTGGAAGAGAAAGTGGCCTGGAGCACCCGTGCTTTCCCCTCCTCTACCGCTGACTGCGGCATGATACATGCAAGGGGTCGATGGGCTCTGTGGCCACAATGTCTGACCGCAGAGTGGGGTCCAGATCCCACGCCGGCCCCTTACCACGTGTGCAACCCCTGCTCACACATAAAACTTGACAGACCACAAGACGTGTTCAGAGCGCCTGGTGCAGCCTGAGCGACATCGCCGCGGTGCTGGCCCACCCCCGCCACGACGGGGCTGCAGGGAAGGGTTCTACACGGCTCGTGTTCAAAGAGCTTGGCTCCCACCGCAGCGGGAGGTCCACAGGGGTCCCCTGGCCAGAAGCAGCCCCTCCCTGTGGCCTCTCGCTCCCAGGAAAGGCAGGCAGGGCTGCTATTCAGTCTGCTGCTAGGCTGCCGGCAGACACTTGACTTGTGCCTGGACCTTACTCGCTCCCAGTAACTGACTCTCAGATGGAGGATTAAACCCAGCTACAGCTTGCGCGCGGCCCTCTCAAGGGCTCTTGCTAACCTCGAAGGATTCTCTCTGTGTCAAAGCAAAGAGTCCCCTTAGTGTCAGCTTCAGGGATTAGGTTCTGATTGGAGCCCCTTTCGCGGCGTCCAGCTCAGCTCCAAACTCGTGCGTGAGTGACATGTTCTGCCTTCGCTCATCTCCACCGGTTAATGAGATGCTACAGTATTAATCCATTTCAAGGTTTTTGAACAAATAGCCATAAATATTTAAGCCTCTGCTTTGCCTATTAAGGAAAACGCTGTCTCAGATAATGATTTCGCCTTTGCCTGACAGGAAGATTTACACACAGGATAGGATTATTTCCAACCTCTGAGCAGATTCAGAAACTTTGAACCTGGATGGTTTTTCTCTATCCCACAATTATTCCTCTGGTGACGTGTGCCAAACTCCTGGACCCTTATGAAGAAAATGCCAGCAGAAGGCGAAACAACCTAATGTTATCTCTGATTGTATTTCCCAAAGGAGGGCAGCTTCTTTTTCAATGAAAGTCAACTTGAATCTAAATATAGATTTTGGGTCCTGTTTGTGTCACCTCTTCTAAGCTGTAAGGAGTTCCAGGGCAAGGCCCCGGGGGAGCTCCTCTGTAATCCCACGGTGGTGCCATGCCTGGCACAGTAAGTGTGCAGAATGCTCTCTGGATGCCCGCACTGCCCAGGGTTTGAGCAGTTGAGTGCAGTGGGCAATGCAAAGGTCTAGAGACAGCCTGGCCCGGCGTCGCAGGTCTGGTTCCGGCCTCTTGAGTGATGTGACCTTCGAGCATTACTAACCGCCTCAGGCACCTCCTCTGAACTGAACCGCGGGCCTGATGTTAGGTTCCTTTCCGGGTTTGTTATGAGGACTCACAGAGGAAACTACAGAGGGCGCCGGGCACACAGTGGACATTCTGTAAGTGGTGGGCACTCGCCCTATTACTGCTTCTCCAGTGGATATAAGGACAGAATGAAGGCTCGCAGAAGATGAAGGTCGTCAGGGCCAGAGCATGTTATCCCGTATGTGCTAAGAGGCTCAACGCCGGTTTCCACAAATCCCTCTCTGACAACCCACTCCCAGAATCCCTCTTTCTGACTGTGTGTTCCCAGCATCCTTCTCTCTTATATCATGTTCCTAGGATCCCTCTCTGACAGCACGTCCCCTGCATCCCTTCCTCTGACAGGTGTTCTTGGTGTTCCTTTCTCTGATGGGGCTTTCCACCCATCCCTCTCTGCATGTTTTCAGCATCCCTTCCACCGAAGGTATTCTCAGAATCCCCCTCTCTGACTGTGTGTTCCCAGCATCCCCCTCTCTGATGGATGTTCCCAGCATCCCTCTCTCTGTGTGTTCCCAGCATCCCTCTCTCTGACAGATGTTCTTAGCATCCTTCCTTCCAATAACATGTCCTCAGGTTCCTAGCATGACATGGCCAGCCCCATACAGGTGTGATTTTCTATATGGCAATCAGCTTCTCAGTTCAAAGGGTCTTTTCCAGGCCAACCTAGACTCTGCTGCCCCCTCAAAATGATCAGGAACACAGCAGTGGCTGGCCAAGGGCGTCTAGGAGAGGCTTCTAGAAGGCTCACAATCCAATGTGGCAAGTGAGCCAAGTGAACAATAAACGACAGCAGGACCAACTTGCCTTGCGACCGACAATCCCCAAGTTACAGACAACCACCTTATGAGGCAGCCATGATTATGCCCGTCTTAGTGGCAGAGGAAACTGGGGCATGGGATGTTGAGGTAACCTGGCCAAGTGGTTGAAGCAGTCCTCCAAAACAAAGGCTGCACAGGGACTTCCCGTCGTGGCGCAGCGGAAACAAATCCGACCAGGAACCATGAGGTTGCAGGTTCGATCCCTGGCCTTGCTCAGTGGGTTAAGGATCCGGCGTTGCCATGAGCTGTGGTGTAGGTCGCAGATGCGGCTCAGATCCCCCATTGCTATGGCTCTGGCGTAGGCTGGTGGCTGTAGCACGGACTAGACCCCTAGCCTTGAAACCTCCATATGCCGGGTGTGGCCCTAAAAAGACAAAAGACAAAAAAAAAAAAAAAGATTTAACTTGCATAAAATGCTCAGAGGGAAAAGCCAATCTCCAAAGGTTACACGCTGTATGAATCTATCATATGATATTCTTGAAATGACAATATTATAGAATGGAAAACAGATGAATGGTCGCCAAGGGTGGGGGAAAGGGGGCAGGAGGGAGGTGGGCGCGGTTATAAAAGGGCAACGGGAGGGGTCACTGTGGTGACAGTACCGAATCTTGACGTGGTGTCGGAGATGTGAACCCACACACGCGGATCAGATTGTCTCGAACTATATAAACATATACACGCAAATGAGTACAAGTTAAAAAAAAAAAGTCCAGAGTTACCAGGTGTCCTTGGTGGAGGAAGGTGGGGAGGTTATCAGGTACTATAGTTATTTAGTGAGAATGTCATCCTGATGGTGGCAGGCTGAAGAATCCTCCCCTCCTCCCAAGATACATCCATCCTAATCCCCAGACTCTATACATATGTTACTTTTATTTAGCAAAAGGAATTTCGCAGCTGGGATTAAGTTAAAGATCTTGAGATGGGGAGATGATGCTGTGTTATCTGGGTGGACCCCCTGTAATCACTATGGTCCCTACAGAGGGAGGCTGGAGGGCTGTGATTAGAAAAGGCAGCAAGAGAGATTATAAGATGCTATGATTCCAGCAGAGAGGGCAGAGGAAGGCACCAGGACACCGTGAGCTGAGGATGGCAGGCAACCCCTAGAGGCTGGAAAAGGCAGCAGAATCTCCCCAGAGCTGCTGGAGGGAGAGCGACCCTGCCCACATTATTATTATTATTATTATTATTTTTAATGGCCACCCCTGCAGCATATGAGAGCTCCCTGGCTAGGGGTTGAAACGGAGCTGCAGCTGCCAATCCATGCCACAGTCACAGCAACGCCAGATCCAAACTGCATCTGCGACCTACACCACAGCTCAGGGCAATGCTGGATCCTTAACACATTGAGTGACGCCTGGGATCAAACCACATCCTCATGGATACTAGTTGGGTCCTGAACCCGCTGATCCATGACAGGAATTCCCCTGCCGACAATGTGACATTAACCCTGTAAGACTGAGTTTGAATTTCTGAACTCCAGACCTGTAAGATCATAAATTTGCATTGTTTTAATCCGCTAAGTTTGTGATTGTCATAGCAGCAATATGAAATTGATACAATGAGAACCCTTGGAAAATAAAGGCAAAAACTTCAATTATTTGGATAATTCCATCTATGTGGAACGCTGTCATCTCTGATGTTGTCTGGTGGCTGAGGTATTGTTGAACATGGGAAACTATTTGTTTGATGAGCAGAGACCTGGTCTTGATAGAGATGAAGTTCAAAGCCATCTTTATTCCTAAAACTGCTGCCATTCCCTGTCACCAAGCTTTTGCAACATCTGGTGGGTGTTACACGGAGCTGGCACAGCTCCTAATCACAGCCTGTTTAATACGTGTCAGCCAGGAGAAGGCTTCAGAATAAATCCTGCATCAGGAGCTTCTATTTTTTTTATTGTGCCATCGCTCTATCCTTCGTATTAAAAAAATACTTAAGCTCATGTTATGCCTGGAGATGATGTGGGTTCTTCTCAGGGGAAACCCCAGCAAGTCAGGCATCAAGATAAGTGCCAGCTCTGGCCATGTAACTCAGAATGCAAGCTTCTACGTAAAGGCTCTAAGCCTCTGTCAGGGAATACAATGAGCAAAAAAAGCCCTTAACAAAGGAATAAAAATTAGCTTCCGAATTCCCGTTGTGGCTCAGCGGGTCAAGAACCTGACTAGTATCCATGAGGATGCAGGTGTGATCCCGGGCCTTGCTCGGTGGGTTAAGGATCCAGCGTTGCCGAGAGCTGTGGTGTAGGTCGCAGACAGCTTGGACCCCGAGTTGCTGCTGCTGTGGCATAGGCCGGCAGCTGCAGCTCTGATTTGACCCCTAGCCTGGGGACTTCCACATGCTGCAGGTGCGGCCCTAAAAAGAAAAGAAAACAAACAAAAAATTGGCTTCCCTTTTGGACTAATAGCTATGACTGAGGGTTTACTGGGTTCAAAACACAGTACCGGCCACTTGAGTCTTCACGGCAACTCTATGAGGAGGATGGTATTATCCCTGACTTGGTGTAGAAATGGAGGTTCAGAGAGGTTAAGTAACTTGCCTGAATTCCCACAGCCTGCGAATAATAAAGTCAGGGTTGGAGCTCACACTGGTCTGATTTCCAGGCCCACATCTTTCTGACCATGGCTACTGCCTCAGAGATGAACACATGAGGCAGAGTGTTGCATACATACCGGGAAGCCGTCAACAGCTGAAAGGCGAGCCCTCCAAGGAGCTGAAGGTTGGCCCAGCTTGGAATCCATCACCCTCCTTCAAGCTGGAGCTCAGGGGGGACGGGGCTGCGCCAGCCACAGGGCTGTGCATCGACAGAAAGTTGGCTGCCCAGTGACCTGGTGCTATAACCCACCCAATCACTGGCACGTAGGAAGCGATGTCAAGTGGGAAAAAACTGCCTGGTGTGTCTGTAACGGAGACAAAGCGGCACGGCCACCGCGGTAAGCACGCAAATCTTAGAGCCGCTCTGCTCAGAACCACCACGCCAGTGTGCTCTTCCCAACGCAGACACCGTGCTCAGCGCGGGTGTGCCGTTTGCAGCACTACCCGCGGATTTTCAGATACAGAAAACAACCTTGGTTACCAAAGGGGAAGGTGGGGAGGGATATATAAGGAGCTTGGGATTCAGGGGGATTCACACACCACCACATAGAAAGCAGAGAAACAGCTGGGACGTACTGCACAGCACGGGGACCTATACTCAATAACTTGTAATAACCCATAATGGAAAAGCATCTGAAATAGAATATGTCTGTGATATAAAAGTGAGCTATTCAGTACATATGTGGATGAATATAACTGAATCACTTGGTTGTACACCTGAAACGAACACACTGTTAATCTACTCTACGTCCATAAGAAAACAAACAACAAAATACCAACACAAAAACATACATCACTCTGATTCCGCTACAAAGCCATCCCTGGAACCCCGTTCTGAGCCCGGTTTTCCATGCGCAGCCCTCTCACAAGCAAGACCCTTCTTTCTCTGCCCCACCGTGGGTCTGACGTTGGTCTGCCCATGACCATGAAAGGAACACACGCTGCCATGCAACCCTCTCACGGGTTCACGTAACGAGACCCAAAGGCTGGTGAGACAAGCCCTGCGCGAACTCTGCAGTGAGCTCTCGCCCTTCCTTTTCCCACATGGCCCCCCACGGGGACTCTGGGACTCACGGCTGACTCCACCCCCCATCAGGGGCCGTGCTGCCGGTGGAAAGCCCCGGTCTGCAAGGCGGAAGGGCCCGCCAGGGTCCTACCTCCGGGGCGATGTAATCTGGGGTCCCACAGAAGGTCCTGGTCGTGACCCCGTCCATCATGTGCTCCTTACACATCCCAAAGTCGGCAATCTTGATGTGGCCCTCCGAATCCAGCATGACGTTATCCAACTTCAGGTCCCTGCGAGGACGCAGGTGGCATCAGTGTCCTTCCCACTACACCAGGCAGTTCGCGCAGCAGCGAGTGGCAAAGAAGCCTCCTTGGGTGGCTGCTGTCTCTGTGGCACGTTAACCACAAGTCCCAGGACAGTTGGGCCTGGGAATTATGATGTATTGATTTTTCAATCTCTGGGGCCTAAGGTAGTGCTGAGGATACAGGAGGCACTTAATAAATGCAGACTGAATGAATGACTAAATGACTGACCTAGTGATTCCCAGTCATGGCTGTGTAGGTAAGTCACCAGGGACTCCAGTTGAGTGGGTCTGAGGACACGGCAGTCATTTGGCTCATTAGAATCCCACGCAGAGGGTGAGACATGCAACCACGTTTGCAAAATCTCGGGCTCAGAACCACCTCACTGGGGCACACGTGTCCCCTCGGTTCTGCCTGGTGCCAAGCGTCCTTTTTTACTCTTCTGTTAATACTGGAAGATGTAATCCCTTCACTGGCACCAGCCTTTCATGGCAACTAACAGCTGACAACTGGAGGAGGTGTTTTGTTGGGGGGGGGGTTTGTTTGTTTTTGTCTTTAGGACCACACCCATGGCACATGGAAGTTCTTAGGCTAGGGGTCCAATTGGAGCTACAGCTGCCGGCCTACACCGCAGCCACAGCCACACTGGATCCAAGCTGCGCCTGCAACCTACACCACAGCTCACAGCAACGCCAGATCCTTAACCCACTGAGTGTGGCCAGGGATCAAACCTGCGTCCTCATGGATCCTAGTGAGGTTCATAACCCGCTAAGCCGTGACAGCAACTCCCGACAACTGGAGGAGTTTGATTCAACACTTTCCCTCCTGTCTCTCCCCAGCTCTCCGTGTCCTCTGCTGAACATCTCCAGCAGAAACACAGTGTGCAGGGGCCCCTGGCCTCCATGCCCCGTAAACAGCAGAGGAAGGAGCTTGCAGGGGAGAGAGAGGCACACTTTCTCTCGGAGCGCAGGAATGAGAGAGAAAATCTTCCGAGGTCCAGAAATCGGAAGGGGGTTCGGATCTGCCTGGAGGCTGCGGAGGATGTCGGGTGCCAGAGGGTCTCGGGGACCCCGGGGGTTGCCCGCTCTGTGGTTTAATTTCCATCACGGACTCACATGCCCACAGAGGTCCAGCCCAACCTCCATGGTGCTGCCCGCTGCAGTGCTGCAATACCCACCTATAAATGATTCCTCTTTTATGAAGGAAGAACAGTCCGATGGAAATTTCTGCCGCATAGAATCTGCAAGAGAAAATGCTTGTCAGGTTTCCAGCTTGCTTTCTTTGGAGCCCTGGATACTGCTTACCCTCAGGATGAGGCATAGCGTCGGTAAAAGAACAGAAAGCCCAGGATTATCAGAGAGCAGCCCTGCCTCACACGTGTCCTCCCATCCTCAGCTGTTTTATGATTCCAACTTCCCCAAGGACCGAAACAGCTAATAAAGACCAATGACACAGGTTTATCACCTGGCCAAAAACAAGCGCTTCTTATCTGGGGCAGGTGGACAGGTAATTTACTGCTCAAAATAAATTTCAAATACGATCTTTAGGAGTGGCTATCTGCTAGGCTACTCTAGGCAGGACTACGGCAGATGGGCGCAGATTTCCATTTTCCTATTCACGGGCAGAATATGCTAGTGTTTGAAAATACACGTATGCCTTGGAAGACAGGAGCGTGTGAGATGAACTCCAGAGCGGGTTTCCTCACCCCCCCACCCCCACCCCCCGCCCCAAGTGCTGGGAGACGGGGGCTACACACCTGCGTGCATCCTTTTAAATAATTCATAATAAAAAGGGGTTACTACTATTGCTTCAAAATTGTCCATGGGTCAATATTTGAAACTCTGAATAAATGCTGAGGGATGTTTTCAAACTTGCATAGTGTTTAGGAGGTCCTGAAGTCCGAGAAGCCACAAGACGCTGCCCACGCAAGCCCCACCGGGGAGGCTTCACACAAGCAAATGTTCCCACGAGCAGAGAAACAGCCCTCATGAGAAGAACCAAACCCTTAACTGGGGCGGGATGTCCCCTCTGAGGGCTGACAGGAGAGGGAGGGGATGGAAGAGGGAGAAGAGAAGAGATTACAAGTGACTTTCACATGGTTTATATTTTTTAAAATTAAAAAAAAACCTTTCTAGCAACACAAAGACAATGAAATGGCACAGAGACGCCTGTATGTTAGTTCACGCTGGAAGGTGGCTATTCTGCTCTTTGCTCTTTACAGTTCCGTGCAGTCGAGCTTTATTTTATAAGCCATGCCTTTTAATGCTTTTCGCCAGCCACACAAGAGAGGGGATAAGGGCAGGCATTTCTGAAAACTGAAAAGTAAAGATTGAAGTAAAACAGAAACCACTCCCCGTTCACATCTTCGAGGCTCACCATCCAAGAATTTCTGCCTGCAGTGAGTGAGTCTTCGCTAGGCCAGACCATCCCACCTGGGCCAGACGCGCTTCAGATTTATCTTTCAGACGGAACATCAGCCAGAATCCGATGAACATTTGCTAACTTCATTAATCAGGGTACACGCCCACTATGCACCCTCTCGGAGGGAAGTAGAATAGCTGTTTGTTTAGGTTTGAGTTTCCTGTGACTTCCTGGCTCCTTGAAAATGGGATGATTCTTAAGGTAGCCAAGTCTCTTCTCTAGATGGATGATTCTGTGTTTCTCCGGAGCCCACACCTTTCTCCTGTGCTGCTGACTCCTGCATCGCAGCATCCAAAGTACATCCCTTTGAAACCTTCCCAACTGAGTTCATGATCCTCTCCCAAACGACCCCCTGCACACCTACAATGCGGCATCGCCTGAAGAGGATTCTCGCTCCTCGTCCCATCAACAAGGTCTGGTTTTCTTCCTCCAGAATGTTTCTCCAAGATGCTCACTACGTTTTGGATCCAAGATCAAGCCTTGATCACGGCTCCAGTCTTTCTCCTCTATGCAGATTTTCATCAATTTCCTTGTACCAGCCCCTACCCTCCCTCCCATCTTTCCATCTCCTCATGGCCAGAGGGCTTTGTGAAAACCTAACCTGGTGGTGTCAAGCCCCACGGAAGCCTTCCAGCCTCCCCTGTTCCTCAGCCGGGCTCTCCACTGGGCTCGTCACCCAGAGCCCCTTTATTTGTTCACAAAATGAGCGAATGACCTCATTAAGGCAGGTGGCAGGCTGACAAGGGGATACACACACCCGCATCTCCAGGTGACCGGAAGTAGAATGAGCCTCTCCTTAGGAAACATTTAGGTGGACCCTGCCAATCAATCTGCCCCTCCTCCTGGGCAGAGCCCCACTTCCGAAATTTCCCCCCAGCAGAATTTCTCGGTTGGGAGTATTGCATTGTCTAAAATAAGAGACTTAAAAAACTACTCACACGGCTTGCGGTTCCTTAAATTTTCCTACTTGCTGAATGTGGTACATGAGGTCCCCTCCATTGACATATTCCATGACGAAGTACAGCCGGTCCTGAGAACCAAGGTTTGAGAGGTGAGCAGGGTTCCTCCAGCAGCCGAGTGAGAGGCCTCCATTGTCTATAGACTGTTTTGCTTTCTCATTAGTAAAACATGGGATGCACTGGCAGGTCTGTTCAGTGGAGCCCTTCACACTTTTTTCTCCCCAAATAAAGAATAAGTAATAAGCCCTATTACATGAGGGCCTGGGGGAGTATAAAGTCATTACCTAACTCTGGAACAATGGCTCTCTGTCAATGGGTTGGCCCCTCTGGTTACACAGGTTCCCTATTATAGTCGTGGCCCCAAATACGTCCTCCCGTCTCTCCCACAAACAGAATACATTTCTACGGCAGCGATGGTGTGAAGAATCCACATGGGTCAATTACTTAATTTTAACCATTGTTTCTGGTCTGCAATGTCTAAGACGCACGCCATAGCAATGTATAGTAATGCATCTACCTGGATGCTTCTGAGAACAAATCTCATGGGCTTGGTTGGGTTTTTTAGGGCTTTCATCACAGATGCTCAGTGATATTTACTGTGGGGCATGGGACTATACATGGAGAGGCTAATCAGATGTTCTCTGCATCCATATTATGCCCAAATATTATTTTGGATTTTCTCTATCACTGCTAATGCTAAGTGTTGGCCCTGCGAAGAACACACATCATAGACCTGAATAAATCTGCATATTTATGAGAACATTATGCTGGGACAGATGGGGAGACTGAGGGGTTTTAACGGGGAAATAACTAACAGCACAGCACAACAAGGTAAAAGCTGCCCTCTGCTCTCTTCTAGAAAACATTGCCATTTCGCAGAGATTATTAAACATTAAAATAGAGTACAGGGAGGAAAAGAAACTGATGGAGCTGGTGCTAACAGCCAAGAAATGGCTCTGGGAGCTTCAATCCCTTGCTTTCCTGTTATGAACTTTAATTTCAATTTTATTTCTCCGCTTTGTAGCTTTCCAGTGTAACCAGGGTTACAGGGTCTAGGCTGGGATTTTTTTTTTCTTTTTGAATACCATTCTCATCTCCTTGGTGTGACTTAACTGCTGCTAGGAGGGGAGTCTGCCAGCTGCTGGCATGAGGCTGACACGCAGTGGCCGGCGCCGGTTCTGCAGCCCCACTGCCAGCGCGGAGCCTCGGTGTGTGGCGGCAATGCCATTTTAAGAGTCTAAAATCCTTAAAGCATTGAGGGGCGCCTCCCAAGATTTTTAAAGGGAGGCATAAAAAAGAGAGTCAGTTTCTGGCCAATGGGAAATTGAAAGTAGTATAATCGTAACAGTAACCGTTCTAGCTGCTGAGTATTGAGTCATGTCTTCGAAAGGACGGCCACTGAGGTGCAGAAAGCCGGTCCCTGGGACTGCCTCACTGCGGGGCCATCCAAATGTTTATATTTTTTGTAGGTTACTTGCAATTGGCTGATTAGTGCTTTGGAAATTTTTTGATCCTCTATTTAGTTAAATTACATGACAGGGCTCAGTAGACTTTTTCTGTAAAGGGCAGGCAGTCAATATCTTAGGCTTTGTGTGTGTCTTGCAACTATGCAACTCTGTCTTTGTAGCATGAAAGCAGTAGATGCCGGGTCAGTAAGGCGCAGGGCAGCATCCCAAGAAAACTACTTACGGACCCTGAAGTCAGAACTTCACCTAATTTTCACATGTCACCAAACAGTATTCTTTTATTTTTTTCTCACCTTTCTTAGAGCTCCCAGGACCATAGACAAGAGGCCAAATTGCCACCCTCTGCTGTGTGCATTTCACAAGTCTCCTAATGATCCAGCACAAGGCTCTGGTGGCTGGAACAGTGGTTCTAAAAAGCCAGGGCTGTGAGGGAGTTCCCTAGTGGCTCAGTGGGTTTTAAGGACCTGGCAACGTCACTGCAGCAGCTCGGGTCACTGCTGTGGTGAGGGTTGGATCCCTGGCTGGGGAACTTCCATATGCCATGGTGTGGCTAAAAAAATAGAAAGGAAAAAAAAAAAACAGGGGTGTGAATTATTATTTTGTATCTCTAAGTCTTAAATGCATTGCCTGGTATGAAGAAAATGTTTGACAGACGCATTCGCTGAATGAAAAGGAATTAATGCCAAGTCTCCAGGTAGGGCACGAGGCCGAGGAGTGGTTCCTGGTCACCCCTGCTCGGCAGGGAAGAATCTGGGGCTGAGTGGCTCCCAGTTATGTCTTTTTCCAGCCTTCTCCCCAGGGGGAAGATTGACTCTGACCCCGAAGATACTTTGGTTTGGTGGCAGCTCTCGAGGGGGCCCGCCACGTGCTGCACCACTAACAGAGCCCGGGTCCTTACCACTGTCTGGAAGCAGGAGTGTAGCTGAGTCAGGAACGGAGGCTTATCCAGCAGGGCCAGTACGCGCTTCTCCACCATGGTGCACTCCACGTCGTCGTCTTGAATCACCACGTCCTTCTTCAGGATTTTGATGGCGTACAGTTCTTCCGTTCCCTTCCTGTCGGCGAGCATCACCTGAGAGCAGAGGAAGAGCAACCTCAAAACTTCCAGGCCTACGGCTGGCGGGGGCGGGGGCGGGGGGTGTGTACGGAGGAAGGGGAGAAACACGTCTAGCGATAGTTCAGACTGTTCATGCGGATTTGCAAATATGTGATATGAGAATATAAACAAGTTTTGAATTATTGCCCATCGCTGCAAATTCCTCCAGCTAAGTTCTAAACAGTCAAGATTTATACCCTGTGTAGTCTACGGCCACTTGGTGGCGCTATTGTGGCTGCTGGAAGGAACACTCTGACGTTATCCGGATTAGTCTCCCATTACGTACATCGCTCAGGAGCATCCTCAGAGCACAAATAGGACTGACCTTTATAGGCTTCTCACAGGTCAGGAACCAAATTTAAACAAAACAAAAAAAGGGGGGGGAGGGGCAGGATTAAAATCAAAATCAGTTCCTAGATCCATCATGAGATGTGGGACCAGAGAAGCACATGCGGCTGTGCAGGCTGACTGCTGAGGAAACGCAGTTCGGTATCGCGCACATATTACATCTGCTTGCTGTACGTCAGCATTTAATTTTTATTTTTTTAATTTTTCTTATTTTTGGCTGCACCCTTGGCATGTGGAAGTTTCCAGGCCAGGGACTGAATCTGTGCCACAGCTTTGACCCAAGCCCCTGCAGTGACAACATTGGATCCTTAGCGCACAGAGCCACAAGAAAACACCTAATGCTTAATTTTGAGTCGTGGAAATTATTCAACCAACATTTTGGGGCACCCACTCTGTTCTGAACCCCGAAATGGTGACATGCGGTGAGCCTCCACTACTTTTTGGGCACGGTTGGTTTTGAACGAGCGAGAAGCAGGAAACACTGAGGCATGTGTAAAAAGCACAGGGAAACTAAAGGGCCGCTCTGGGATCCTCAGGGATGGCAGGGCTGATGCCGACATTCTCTGCAAAATCCCGGCCGCGTCGCAGACGAGGGTCCCCGTACCTTCCCGAAACTGCCCTTCCCCAGCACCATGAGGAAATTGAAGTCGGTGAGTTTCACTCGGTCAAGGTTGTTGGAAGGCTGTCTCCTGTCTTCAGAAGGACTGATCACTTTGTTACCAGCAGGGCCCAGCTTGGCTTTCTAAACAACAAGCACACAGATGAAAACCATCAATCATCTCTCCCAAGGGAAAAAATCGACAGAGAACTTTGTGGCTAAGCTTGATGCCACGTGGCCCGTGGGATGGGGTGAGAAGAGGAGGCTGAGGGTGATGAAGTATCTATTCCTGCCTCGGTGCCTATACTCATCCTAAGGGCAGCGTTTGCAAAGGAGCAAACAGCTGCCCTCACCATCACAAGACGACTCTGTTATATTTAACCTGAGAGTCAAGTCACGGGACTCTGCCCAGGGCAGGCTGGTGCTCACTCTGGGATGTAAAAGTTATGGGAAAGTGAGGCTTTGTAACAGGTAATGTAATAAAAGAAATAAAATGTGTACAGATGCTTTTCCTATGTGTATGTTTTCCAATTTAAGAGTCATCTACATAAAGGAAAATTGTACCCAGGCAAAAAGGAAGTGGAGCATCCTCTGGAGAGAAACTGCTTAAGTGGCAGACTGTGGGGATGTTTTGCTGCTATTTTTTTCTTTGCCTTTTTTTTTTTTTTTTTTTTTTTTGCTTTTTAGGGCCACACCTGTGGCATATGGAGGTTTGCAGGCTAGGGGTCTAATCAGAGCTGTAGCTGCCGACCTACACCACAGCCACAGCAACATGGGATCCGAGCCTTGTCTGCGACCTACACCACAGCTCACAGCAATGCCAGATCCTTAACCCGCTGAGCAAGGCCAGGGATAGAACCTGCATCCTCACGGATCCTAGTCAGATTCATTTCCGCTGAGCCACAACAGGAACTCCATTTTATTGCTACTTTAAAAGGTACAGTAAGAAGAACAGAGGAATTTTTTTTTTTTTTAAACCAAGAGCTGAACTCACGAAAAATGGTGACATGTAATGGCATCTGGTTTTACACAAAACCCATAGTGCTTTTTGAGCCTGAAGAATACTGGCTCGGTGACCTGTGAGTTACCCAAAGAAGATTTTATCAACTAGACTCATGCAGTGTAAAGATCACCCCTGGTTATTCTCATGGGGGTGTTAACGTCTCATGTCACAGGTGAAAGGTAAGAGGCTCAGTGGAAAGGCAACGGGATCACGTGGGAACGTCTCAGACGGCAGAGGAGCCGGTGGTGAACCCGAGTGGGGGGCCATCTCCCCACAGACCCCAGACGTTGACCTCCACCTGCCAGGGAGGGAGCCGGCTGCTGCTCAGAGGCTGGAAGGGTCAGCCCCGAGCCCAGCGGCACAGACTCTTGCTCTGGACACGTTCTCTTTTTATTTTTTTAATTCTGGCTGTGCCCCCAGCAGGCAGAAATTCCCAGGCCAGGGATGGAACCCACACCACGGCAGTAACCAGAGCCACAGCAGTGACAACTCCAGAACCTTAACCCACAGAGGCACCAGGGAACCCCCAGGTGGACATCTGGACTTGAGCGACAGCACGTGTGCAAAGCGGCAGGAAAGACCTGGAAACACTGACGCTCCATCGAGACAAAGCCTGAATGATACATCAGCTGGCCTCCCCGCTGATGGAGGAGGCGAGGGAGGAATGTTCAGACACACGGCGAGAAAGAGCCAGGATGGACCCACATGGGCCACATCAACGCCCCTCGACTATGTACCAGCCACGCCTCCAAACACCTGCCCCAGGAATGATTCCAACTCGATAAACCTTCCGGCTTGTGTCTAAATTTAAATAAAGAATCAGGAAGTTCACATTTAAGATGAGAACACTGACTCTGCCACTCTGTTTTTCCAATGCACGAGGCACAGAGATCCTAACTGTAGCAGGAACGTCCCCATGACTCTGAAAAGATCCAAAGGCAAAGAACTCCTTGCGCAGAGGCCCGGGGAGCTGCTGAAGGGTTTGCACCTGGTGAAGTACAGCCGGTGCCGAGCGCGGTGGCCCTGCACGGATGTGACAGCGTGCACCGTCACCGTGCTTCCTCCCCTGACACTTGGGCTCCGCAGCCTGGTGGGGAACGTGGGCCAATGGGCCGACAGCCTACCAACTAGAGGCAGGGGCTTTTCACATACTGGCATCTACTGCCCCCGCCGGGCCCTGACCCAGCAGAGCTCCTGAGCTTTGGCCATGACCTTCACGTGGGTCTAGAGACAGGGTACTCCCTGCAGTCAGGCATTGGAGTACTTCTGAACCCAACTGCAGGGTGACCTTAGATTTTGCTCTGAAGTCAATCCCTGAGGTTTGGAAAGAACCAACAGTCCACAAGAGGGACCCCAGCCCCCGGGCCACATTTACCATCAGAAGGCTGGCTTTCCAGCCACCCGGCCCTCAGTGTGAGAAGGGATCTCCCCCACTTCCCCACGTCCCAAGGCCCCAGCAGCCTGGTGGGGATGGGGTCGGGGGTGTCTTCAGGCAGCCGTCCTGCCCTGCCCACCAGGGTGGAATTTCCTCTGGCTTCCCCTGCAGGACACGCCTCCTCAGCCACCCCACGCACCCCCATCCCTGCAGGCCTTGCTGCCAGTGCCAATGATGAGTTTTCAAAAGTGGCTCTCCCTGCAGCAGAAAGGCCCGTGAGACCAAAATCTCAGTGGTCTGGGCCTGTCAACCTGGGGCAGGAGGAGACCCCACTGGACCGTGGAAAGCTGTGTCACTGGCGGCAGAAAGGCAGAAGACCCCCACGATTGGTCTACACAGCCCCAGGCTGCGGCCTGGGTCCTGCCGGTTCCCGCCCTTCCTTGCTGCAACCCCACCCCAGCCTGTGCCCAGCCTGCCCAGGACCCTTCTCCTGGCTGCTGGCCGGCCCCAGGTTCCCGTTCTCCTGTCCTGTTCTCAGAGACGACCTCCTGCTCGTCTCCCCCACAGCACCCTGGTCTCTGCTGAACAGCTCCGAGGGCAACGTGTGACGATTTCTCTCCGGGCTGTCGATGCGGGGAGGGTCAGTCTCAGCCTGCACTCTCTCAGTCGGTCGTGCCAAAGCCACCCTCTGCCCAGGGCCCCTCCACGACCCCTCTGGCTGAGGGCCCCAGTCCAGTCACCCCCTCACCCCCACCCCCGCCCGGGCCCGGCTCCCTGCTGGTCTCTCTCCTTCCACCCTGCCCCCTCCTGCCTGTCCCCTGGGGGGAGCCTGTCCTGCTCCCCAGCTTGCTGTCCAGCCGAGAGAAAAGGCCGAGCCACCCCCAGTGGATGAGGAGCCTCTCGCTGGGCTCTGCCTCTGACCTTAACCCCTGCCACCGGCCATCTGTCCGGCCTCGCCAGCCTCACCGGGTCTTCGTCGCCCTTCCCACAGGGGCCTTGCAGTCTGGTCCGTCCCCCAAATCCAGCTCAAGCAGCACCCCGCAGTCTTCCTGATGCTCCTCCACCCCAGCATCTCCAACTCATGGCCAACATGGCCTGTTACCCGGCCGTGTCCCCGAGCTTCTGGCTCTGCCCCCCGGTGCTTGCCGGAGGCGGCCTGAGGTGCCATTTGGGCCAGTCCCACAGAGCACGGCTGGAGCAGCTCCCAGCAGGGCTGCGCTCGCCACCGCCGCCCCGGGACCGGCTGCACAACCACACACCCTTCTTCGCTGGCTCACCCTTCCCTGGGTCACAGCCCCTCCCTGTCCACCTCCAGCCCCGGGGTCTCTTGGGATCCCTCCCCGTTTGAAATCCTTGTTCTCCAAACCCTGTGGCAGAGTTGGCTCCCGGGGGACCCCCAACACACACGTGTACCTTCCTCCTGGGTCTGCGGATCTGTCCTCCTCGCTAGGCTGGGAGCCCGGGGGCGGGGGCCAACTCCCTCATCACTGTCTCTTTAGGCCAAGCACCGGGCACACAGGCACATGCTCACGGAATGTCTCACTCATTCATTCAAAAACGTGTCCTCCTGGGAAGCACCAAGACGGACAGAACTGGATGGAGCCAAAAGCGTAGAGGAGAGTCCGCCTGCAGGTGCACTGGTCGGAGAAGTGACGAACGTTAGCACAGCAGAAGCAGCAGCTTCTGCGGAGGAGGATTGGTTCAGAGAGACGGGCTGCTGTCTGTGCACTTGGACGTTCGTGTAACATCAGAGCTGCTTCCCTCAAGTCCTCGCTGGTTGGGCCGGATAGCCACGAAGAATGGCTGCGAGGGCGGCCCTGCTTTCGGGGAGGTCGGCCACGCCAGCCTGGTTAGTGGGCCAGCAAGCAGAAACCAGGCCCGTGGAACAAGCTGATGAGAGGACCTGCCAGCCCCAGCCCAGCTGCCCTCTGCGGC
Organism: Phacochoerus africanus; assembly: GCF_016906955.1. NCBI lineage: Eukaryota > Metazoa > Chordata > Mammalia > Artiodactyla > Suidae > Phacochoerus > Phacochoerus africanus. The sequence continues at coordinate 13,175,762 of NC_062557.1, read as the reverse complement.
TGAAGAACAGCAATGACCCTCTGCGCTGACCGTATCTTCCTCTGCGCTCTTTTGATGGCTGGTTTGGCAACTGGCCTCCCAGCGGGACAAAGAAACCTGCCCTTCCCGGCTCGCAGGCTGGTGACGGAACTCGGGTTGTCATGGAGGTAATTCAGATGTCACCAGGAGCGCGAACAAAATCAGCATCTGTCCAGGGATAAGGCTGAGGCCGCGAGCCTGACGGCAGAGCTCTCAGCAAACTGCGGCGGCATCGGACTAAGCCCGCTGACATCCTCCCCTCAGAGCCGCTCACACACGCCCCGCCCGGTCAGACGCCCTGCAGCGGCCGTGAGCAACCGGAATCCAAGCCACAGAGACCGAAAAGCCGGTGTCTCCTGAAGCTTGAGATTCGGAGAGAACGGTGGCCGGGGCAGGGATGTAACGTGCGTTCGCCCGCGGGTACCGCCCCATGTTGATAAAGCTCGAGTCCAATCTCACTCGTCTCCAAGAGTCGTATAAAGACAGCTGATGGAGGCTCAGGCTCTGAGCGGCAGCCGAGGGGATGGGGAGGCAGGGACTCAGTGATGGCGCCTCCCCTGGAGCCCTTCTCCACCCCCCAGGCGGGATGCCCCTCAGCCGGATGACCTTTGATAACTCCGGAGAGCGGCGGCCCAGAGCGTGCTGTTTGAAGCCCAGCCTTATCACACACCAAGTGTGGCCGTGGACAAGTCCCTTTACCCCACCGAGCGCCTAGTCCCTCGTCTGTTAAGGCAGGATGATTCCACTGGCCCTCTTCCCACCAGCTCTTGGGAGCAGTAGATGTGAGAATGTCTGGCGCTGTAACAAGTCTCAGCCAGGGCTCAAGACATGGTAGCTCTTATTCTTCTTCCTATTCACCTCCATTTTCTCAAGAGGGCCGAGGAGGGCCCTGGCAGAGTCTTTGCTCAGCACATAATTGTTGCTAAACCCATGTATCCTCATGAGTGACTTTAGAACATAGCATCATTTATTCCACAAATATCTGTGTGTCTGCTGTGCCCTGGGCTAGGTGCTGAGGAAGCTCGATCAATAAGTAGCTTCTCCTCCAAAGAACATGCAATGCAAAGGTCCTGTGGTCCGTGGACCGGCCACATCAGCATCACCTGGGGGCTGGTCAGAGGGGCAGACTCTCAGCCCCCCACAGAGCCACCAAATCAGAAGATGCTTCTTTTCTTTTTTGGCTGCCCCTGTGGCATAAGGAAATTCCCAGGTCAGGGATGGAGTCCGAGTCAAGAGCTGCGACCTATGCCACAGCTGGATCCATAACCCACTGTGCCTCCACAGAGACAAGCTGGATCATTAACCCACTGCGCCACGGCGGGAACATCAGAACATGCTTTTTTAACAAGACATCTTTCTAATGAGTGACTCCCACATGCGTTTCAAGTTTGAGATGGGCTGGTCTAAGACAACGGGGAAAGTTTCGCTCTCAGATTCAATGGTCCTAAGACTATGCCCACCTTCAAAAACCTTCTATTATCATATAAATCAATGGTTACTCTGGAAAGAGTCCCCAGCTTGGATGCCACAGAGTTCAGAGCACATCTCAGCCTTACCCACATTTGCTGTGTGACTCTGGGCAGATTACACTGCCTCGCTGAGTCTTGGGGCCTTCATGCGTACTGGGGGCATGGTAAGACTTCTATATCCCTGGGCGATGCTGCAGGTGATATGAGGGATCCTCTTCAAAAGCCCCCAGCACAGCACCCTGGTCTTCTTTCCTCTGCCCTGGGAAGAAGACATTGCCCTTGCCGCAGGCTCCTGGCACACACTCGCTCCCAGACTGCAGACTGCAGGCCTCTGGGAGCAACTGCAGACCATCTGGGTCAGGGCTCTGCCCAGCTGCGCCCGCTGGATTCGTGCAGGTTGCAGACAGACCCTGCAGGGGCTCGAGATGCGTGGGGAGGCTGAGGCGTGTCCCTGGGGGCTTCCACGCCCTCTCAGTGGGCAGGAGAGGAAACAGGCCCAGCTCCAACTGTTCACCCCAGTTCCTGCAGGATCCTCCGTAGCCCCCTAAAAGGCTGGGCTAGGACTAGTGCAGGAAAAGATCTCGACTTACTAAAATGGCACTGCTGGTTTTGAAAGAGGAAAATAAAAATGGAAACTATGATACTGTGTTGCAAAGCAGAATAAAGTGACTTTAAACGTTGAAGCTTTAGTGTGCTTTTTTCTCAACTAGACTAAAACACAGCATGGTTTATTGGTTATAATTAAACAACTCAGAGTGCAGAATCCTTAGGTTCCTGGAAAGGTGGCACATTAGCATGAGGCCCAGGCTGGCATCACGGTGCCAAGTGGATTACCAGGGCGAGAGCACAGACAGCACTGTCTCCCCACTGGAAAATGTATTCATAACCAGCACGGCTCTCATTTTATACAAGAGATCTATCCTATTTTTTTTTTTTCTTTTCTGTTTTAGGGCTGCTCATGTGGCACATGGAGGCTCCCAGGCTAGGGGTTGAACAGGAGCTGCAGCTGCCGGCCTAAAGCACAGCCACAGCAACGCACTATCTGAGCCTCATCTGCAACCTGCAATGCAGCTCATGGCAACGCTGGATCCTGAACCCACTGAGCGAGGCCTGGGATCGAACCCACAACCTTGTGGATACTAGTTGGGTTCTTAACCTGCTGAGACACAACAGGAACTCCACACAACAGACACATTCTTGAAAGTGTCACTGCCATCACTGAAGGGGTTTACACGTTAAAGGACTCCCAGCATGGTGCTTCTATGAAGCCAATCATGAAAAATAAGTGTGAGTATTGCAAATTCAAATTCTCCCAGGCTGGGGTTGAAGTGGGTACATGTGCTGAACATCTGTGCCTGAGGTGTCTGGCTGTGTGTGGCTCTCCAGATTCAGTTCATTGCTGGGGTTTTTCAAATTAAAACTGATGGAGGATGCGCCAGTCCATGCCACTGTGCATCTACCAGGGGATGGGATCTTGGGAGATGCTCACTTTCTGTGAGGCTGGACCGCTTGCAGACACTGAGATGTGACCATCTGACCTGGGCTAGTCCAAAGGGTTCCACCTAATTCCACAGATGCTCTGTGATGCCTGAATCCTGTGTGATTATCACACATACCAGCTCTGGTACGTGGGAAAACAGACATTAAAGACATGAGGAAGCAAAGAGTCATAAAGTGCCAACCTCTAATACAACAGCTCCCTACCCACAATTCTTCCAAGAGGTGCTGCCTTCTCTTCAGGAGGAACCCAAGCCTAAAGGTTCACCCACAGTAGGATGACTCTTAAACTTAATTCAGAGTCTCCTAGTGGGCCCATCCTATAATCATGGAACCTCGGAGGTGTGCTTTAATGTTTAACTACATTCCATTAACTGCGTTTCAGCTGTAGCTGGTTTGCGAATGTGTTTCCGATACCACAGTATTTCGTAGCATCATGGGAAATATGGCTTTAATGAATGTATGTATCATAGATGTTTGCAAAGTGTAGAGAGATGAACCCGACAAAGGAAGGTTCTTCCTAATTTAAAGATTCTGAAGGCAGGATTTCCTGTCGTGGCTCAGTGGTTAACGAATCTAACTAGGAACCATGAGGTTGCGGGTTCGATCCCTGGCCTTGCTCAGTGGGTTAAAGGTCTGGCGTTGCTGTGAGCTGTGCTGTAGGTCACAGACTCGGCTTGGATCCTGCATTGCTGTGGCTGTGGCATAGGCCGGCACCTGTAGGTCCAATTAGACCCCTGGCCTGGATATCTCCATGTGCCGTGGGTGCAGCCCTAAAAAGCAATAAATAAATACATAAATAAATACATACATAAAAGATTCTGAAGGTAGACAGGCCAACAAAGACCAGGTATAGGAGCAGAGGAATAACTGTACATTTCTTCTTCAACTGTTTTCTGCAATAAAAATGTTCCGTATTCAGGGTTTATCTGAACAACCCTGGCAACCTAAGATGGATGGTGTTTTGGCAGGGCTCCATAAACCAGGGTGTGGGTAACAGAAAGAGTTATGCCGTATATAACCGAGGGCCCAGCGCAGCACCTGACCCCCAGGTGACACACTCACTGCACTCATTAGTTAAAAGAAATCAAGCAGTTTCAGAAGAAAACCACAGAGGAAGGTGTTTTCAATGACACCATTAACGGAGTGTGTCCTGTGTATTTTTCTTTTCTTTTTCTTTTTTTTTCTTTTTTATTTTTTCTTGGCCATACTCACAGCATGTGGAAGTTCCCAGGACTGCACCTGCATCACAGCAGTAACATGAGCCACAGTAGTGACAATGCCAGATCCTTAACCTTTTAAGCCACAAGGGAACTCTGCCCTGTGTATTTCTAACAGGCCATGAGTCATGGCAGCTATTACTTCCTACTTGGTAACCAAGCAACGGGTTAAGATGAGGCTCCTTAACAGGCATTAGAGCCTCCTGGGCAGCACACAGTAAATAACATGTCGGCTGGTCTCTGGCTAAATACTTTTTTCACCGTCTGGAACATGGCAAGCATGCCTGGTGCCCTAGGGTCCGTGTGCTTTCTGCTTCCTCTGACCCACGGGCAGGGATGTTCTTCCATCACTGCTCAGGTCGGGCTTTAATCCAGAGGTTTCAACACGGCACCCTGTGGCCCTTCAGCTCTTCTCACTACATATTTCTCTTGCTCCCTCTGCTGGAAGGAGCATGGAAACCGGCTCTGCTCTGTGCACAGATGTACCTGCCCTGCCCAGCAGAGAGCCTGGGGCACCATCATTCTCGAATACTTTCAGAACGAATGGATGAATGGGTACACGGGGAATGCACGTCCTTCGAATACACAACTTTAAAAAAGGCAGAGTTATTGCGTTTAAATAATTTGTACAACAATGCTGCTTGTTACAGAACAGTGTTCATTCCAGAAAATTTAACATGCATAGATCAGTTTTAAAAAAGAAGACTATAATTTAAAATACCCATTACTGTATCACCCAGAGATAATCACTGGTGGGATGGGCTTCTAATCCTTTCTCTTCGTGCTTTCTTATTTGATAGATACACAATTCTACTGCTTGTAACCCGTTTCCCCCCTTTGTATGATGTGAACTTTTCAAGCGATAGGCCTTCTTCTATCACATGATTTTAGCAACTGGATGACGATACCCCACCCTGTGACTCTACTGAAGGTGACTTCGCCACCCCCGACGCTGGACACATAGGTTGTTTCCCATTTCCACTGTCACCAACGCGCAGATGAACAAAGTTATTCTAGCTCTAGTCCAGCTCTCTGTGCACAACCCCCATCTCCCCAGGATAGATTCCTGATGTGGAATTGCCAGGTCAAGAGGTCCCGGTATTACAGAAGTTCCCATTGTGGCTCAGCAAGCTAAGGACCCGATGTTGTCTCTGTGAGGATGCAGGTTTGATCGCTGGCCTGGCTCAGTGGGTTAAGGATCCAGCCTTATTGTAAACTGCGGTATAGGCTGCAGCAGCAGCTACGATTTGACCCCTGGCTGGGGAACTTCATAGGCTGAAGATGCTGCCTTAAAAAAAAAGGTCTTGGCATTGCAAAAGCTGGTGCTCAAGGCCACACGTTCAAGTATGACCACAGCAAGTCAGAGAGAAACGGGGGAAACCCCAAGAGCCAGGGCAGCCTCATTCCTGAAGGCAGGATTTTGGTTTCTTTTAGGTCCTGTGTCTAATTCTGAGGCTGTAATTTCTAATAGCTCTTCTTTTTCAGCTTTGGCTTGGCCTGTGTGTTTTATATCAGATGCCAAAACAGCAGCACATCTTCGCCTCCACGACACGGACAGCAGTCTTGGAAGAGAAGTTAATCGGTACAGAGAGTTTCACAGAGATTCTTAGGTAAGCAAACCCCTCAAGTCACCGCACCTCCTTCCAAGGGTGTCTTTTTGGATGCACAGTCCAGTCTGTGACTGCGACCTGTAGGTGTGGGGCCAGGCGGGTCCTCCCACACACCTGTGCCCCCTCCTGTCCACTGGAGTGGCCTCCTGGATTTGGGAATCATGGGTAAACAGCAAATCACAGGTGTGCCTCATTCAACTGCGGGGAGGGCCTCAGCCACAGAAGGGTCCTTGGGAAGGTCAGACCTGCCCGTGTGAAGCTGCTCCTAGTGCCACCCACCAGCTGGGTGCTGCCTGCTCTGTGGGAGGAAGAGATGCTACTTCCCTCCTCACGGGTCCTCCTGCAGAGGACCACTCCCCGTGCTGAGACTGAGGGAGTTTCAGCAGCTCAAAGGCAGTTGGCAATAAGTTAACCAAGGCCACCCATGTCACAGACAGGAGGCTGAGGCCTGGGGTGGGGGCGGGGCGGGGGCGCTGCTAGCTGATGTGTCTAAATCAATTTTCCTTCTGGCTCTGAAGCCAGAATTCTCATCTTAGATTTCACTGCTCATCTTCCAATGGGCGAATGTTTCCATAAAGGGACATATAATAAATATTTTCAACTTTGCAAACCAAACGCTGCCGCTGTTGTAACTACCCAACTCCACGACGGCAGCGTGAGAGCCACGTGAATGAATGAGTGAATGAGCTTGGCTGTGATCCAATAAAACCTTATTTACAAAAACAGGCAGCAGCCAGAATCCGGTCTGTGGGCTGAAGTTTGCCCACTCCTGCCCCAGATCATGAAGGTTCCCAAATCATTCATTCTCAGTTGCTGTTAGATTTAAACAAAACTCTCTCCTTGCTTAGCTTGCAGAAGAGCAATAATTAAGAACCTCAAATGCACTTGAATTAAATGACTATTCAGTCTCTTCTACGACCAGCACAGGAAAAAGCTGTTTTGCAGCCAAACAATGTAGTGAGTAAAGTGCTTTTTCAGTAGAGCAAAAATTTAAGGGAAACATGAAGTCATTTTCTTAATGAGAGATATTTTTATGGACACAACTACTTAGGCTGTACAATTTGCAGGCAGCCAGCAGGCCTCTGTTGTCATGGCAACTGAGCCACACTCTCAGGAGAAACGCGGGACCCATGACACATCAGCATTTTGCCCATCGTGAAAAATACAAAGTGCCTGGTTTTTCTCCAACTGAGTGTTACACACCTCTAACATCCAACCGTGCCTTTGCGGGGCTTTTTGTTTTGTGGGCCATCTAGTTTTCCCGTCTCCCAGATCTGTCACAGACGCTGACAAACATCTCAGCCGGGTAATCCACAGTTATCAGGGTGCAGTGGTGTGACCGACCTCACCTGCTAAAAAGATCCTGGAAGGGCCACTGTCCTTAGCTCTCCCCAGTGGCTAAGAGTCTAGACTTACGTGATGACCTGGGACCAAAAACTTTATCCCAAGATTTTTCATCTGGAGAAACACTTTCTCTTACGCAACACATGTGTCTGAGAGGAAGGCCTGATGGGAGTGGCTGTGGCCATGGCGCACCGTTGTTCGAGGGCTTTGGGCACTTAGTCACTTTTGAAATCTATGTCCTTTTCCTTCTGAAAACACGCCCCTTTGGGATGCGCACATGCTGGCTTTATAAGTTGGCTGTGGCAGGGGCAGGCAGGAGCCGAATGAACTCGTGATGTGATCCAAGTCAATGATTTCCCAGACGGCCAGCAATGCTGCTCATAAGCGGGGGCTTCTCTGCGCTGAGAAAGCAGAGCAGAGATGAGGTGGGCTGGGCCCTGTGCGCCGGAGGAGAAATGCAGGAACCCTGCAGATCCTGAGGAGCCCTGGGCACCTCACCCTTTGCAGCAGCACCAGGATTCTCTAAAAACAGGAGCCACTGGGAGCATAAGGTGGTAACTCCATCTGCACATCCATCAGGAAGCAAAGACACAGCCACAAGCTCATTCATTGCTATCTTCGGGGTTCGAGGCTTCAGGGACTCATTTACTTGCAAATCTTTACTGCCCTCTTGTGGTATCTGTTTTCTAGACTGACTGCATTTTGACTGGGCTCTTCTAGCAGAAATACGACCAAGGTCTACTAGTCTGGCCCACACAGGTAAAGTTCCTGTAACTGCTGCAAATGGCACCAACATGACACAGAGTCTATCTTCCCAGCTCTCTCTCTCCAGAAAATGACTCCAGTCTCCTGTGAGAGCCAGAGAATTTGCATGATGCCTATGGAATGTGCACGGATGCCGTAACTGCCGTGGGTGTGATTTCTAGAAAACAACAAAGCCCCAACCATTTCTAGACATCTGTGTTCTGAATCTCTTCTTAAATCTCTGTCTGGGCCCAGACTCTGCAAGCCACAGATGCAAGAAGTACGAAAGGGAGGTCGTGAAGGCGGAGGGGGGCCCTGGAGAGGTCCCACAGAGCTGCTGTGTTCTCTTAAAGGCAGAGGCACAGAATAATCTGGGAACAAAGGAAGCGATGAGTGTCGCATGAGGGCAGAAGTCAATGAATGGCCACCCTGGGGGAAATGCAACTGGAGCTAAGTGACCACGGCTATCAGCTCCAAAAAACAAACAATAAAACCCTAAACCGTAGCTAGCAATAAAGCCCAGATCGCTGAGGAAAGTTCTGGATATCCCTCTCCCTCTCCATCGTGTTCAGCTGCTGCAGGAAAGGTGGGTGGGACTGGGCACCCAGCAAAAGAGGTTGGAAACTTGATTCTCGTGGAGGTAAAAACAAAAAAAATATGATCCTTTCCCTCAAATGCTGAATATGTTTGCTCAATTACTCAATTTAATTTTTTCCCCCTTAAAACGCCTTTAATTGACTGTAGAAAGCATTTTGAAAGCAGGGTTGACTGCAATTAAATTTAGCACAAAATTTCCATAATCATTGATTTCATCCTATCTTCACCGAGCGTTTTAAAACCGCACCAGTTTTCAAAATGGAGGGGCCTAATTATAGCTCAATGGGACACCTGCTTCTAAGAGGGAGGCAGCTGCATGGCTCTGGTTCTGGGAGGTTCTCGGCTATTCTCTGCCACCCCCCCCCCCCGCTCCCCATGGCAATCAGCTGATAGGAAAAGCTTGCGGGTAACCATGAACGGATGGGAGGACCAGCTTCAGTACTGCTGACTCCTCTGAGGCCTTGGTTTCTCTATCTGTAAAATGGACTCAAATTCCCTATCTCCTAATCCGGGGGATCAACCGAGATCGCGGCAGTGTTGCCGACCCCCTCCCTCAAAGCTGGCACTTCGGCCCCAATCTGGCTGCCCACGCACGGGCACTGGCTGGAGTGGTGGACAAAGCCCTTCTGTCCTGTCCACAGAGAGCCACGGTGTCCCTGGGGGCAGACCTGGACGGACTGTGGACAGGTTGATTTTCAGAAAAAGCCATGAGGAGAAGATTGGTTCATGAGCCAGCGAGTGGTGCTGCTCTGAAAAGAGGCATGAGCGAGTGGGAGCACCCCACTTTCCCTGGCCGGGTCGGGGTGTGTTTCCCACATACAGGTGACTTTTTCTTCCTCAGGAAGGATAATCTGTTTCTGGTCCCAAGACCCATTACAAAAGGTGCAGGAGACATAAAAAATGGGCCAGAGGCAGGGGGAGGGGTAATTTAGGGGGTTGGGATTGGCATATACACATCCGCGTACAAAACAGATAACAAGGACCAACTGCATAGCACAGGGAAACCCACTCAATATGCTGTAACAACCTATACGGGCAAAGGATCTGAGAAAGAAAAGGTACAAGGTACAACTGATTCACGTTGCTGTACCCCTGAAGCGAACACAACATTGTAAGTCAACTATATTCCAATAAAGAGTTAAAAAATAAAAATGAATAAAAAATGTGCCAATACAAAGTAGGTTAGAAAAGAGGCTTTGTTGCCTGGCACCTGCCGCTCCGGTTTTTAAGTGAACTCGGGACAGAAGAGCCTCACCGCCCTGTTGCTGGTGGGGTGGCGGGGGTGCTGTTCCCGTGAGGGGCTCTTTGTATGGAACGCACACCCGGACCTCCCAACCGGGGCCCATGAGTGGTTCAGAAAGCTTGACAAGGAAAAAGGGTCTGCTTTACCTTGACCATGGCTTCTCAGAAAACCGCGTGCACAGCGGCCCTTCCATTAGGGCTGGACCCCTAATTTGTCATCCCTGGCGGGGGTGGGGGGTGAGGGGGTGGGAAGCAGGGAGAATGATGGCAGCAGCACTTTCCTAGACAAGCCTTATTCTAAACATTTTTTTACGTACTCATTTAATCCTGTGGACACCCTAGAAGGTTGGTCCTTTCATCATCCCTATTTTGGAGATGGAGAAATTGAGGTTGGGGGATGAACTAAGTGGCTGCAGGCCACACGGCTGGGGGGGTCGGTGGGGCCGGGCTTTGAACTTGATCTCACCATCACCCAGGGCTGCTTCCTTGGGGAGACAGGTGAGTGCTGAGCAGCCCGGCAGGACAGTCCTTTGGAGGTGTCAGCCCCTCCCTGGAGCTGGAGGAGCCATGGTCACCTGCCAGGAGGGGGCCCGGGGAAGGGACACCTTCGTCCTAATCCTTCTTTTTCTCTCTTTATTTCCCTCTCCAGTTACATCCAAGTTCTGTACCACCTCTTCCTACATGTTGGGAAATAGAGCCCCATAATAGGCAGGTTACTTCTCCCTGAAATAACAGTTTCCACCATAGTGACAGAGACGAAACCCCAATGTTCAGACACATCACCCACAGGGACAGACGATGTTTGGTTACAATTAGGATCGGAGGACCCTGGTGTGATTTCATCTCATTGGGGGGGGGGGTGTCCGTCCTCAGCTGAAATGACAGAGTGTCAGATACCAGATGGTTTATTTTTCAACAGGAATTGTCTGCACGTCCTGGAATGGTCGGTGGGGCAGGGGTGGGGGGCGGTCTGCTGATGCCGGGGACCCAGGATGCTTGTCCTCTGAGCGGAGAAATGGCCAGAAGCTCAGTGTCTTCTAGAATGGCTGACTTCTGGAGGTGTTTCTCCAAAGTGAACATGGCGCATCGTGTGACAGGGTCTTAACAGACCACAGGAGGGCAGCGACGAGATGTGTCTTGAAAGGTGGAAGTTACCACACTCTGCCAAGACTCACAGGATGTTTTTTCTTCCCCATTTCCAATAACTCTGGGACACTAATCTCTTGTGGCCCAGTTGGGACATACCTGTAGGGTCAGCTACAAGTTCTACAGATGAGAAACTTTAAAAATGTGACTTAGATAGTTTCTTGAGTACAGTGTTTTTGAAAGACTATTATATATTGATTCTACCTTAGTGTAGGGGGTGTGATTTCCTCTTGCAAATTCTTCTTTTTCTATTTTTTTTTTCTTTTTAGGGCCACTCCCGTGGGATATAGAAGTTCCCAGGCTAGGGGTCAAATCAGAGCTGCAGCTGCTGGCCTACACGAAGCTGTACCTGTGACTTACACCACAGCTCACGGCACTGCTGGATCCTTAACCCACTGAGCAAGGCCAGGGATCGAGCCTGCATCCTCACGGACACTAGTCAGGCTGGTAACCTGCTGAGCCACAATGGGAGCTCTGGCAAACTCTTTACCCAAGGATTTGAGTGTTTAAATTTTCCACTTGCTTCCAATACGAATATTCTGTAACGATCTCAAGCTGATTTTAATTATTAACAAAAGCAATGTACTGGGAACACAGCTGGTACATGGCCCCAGCCAGCTCCCCAAAAGACAACGGTGTTGTCAGACATGATAATGGACCCAATTTTGAAAAAATAATTTACATGCAAGTTGCAAAGTTCCATTGGATCGTTTGGGGGACAGAATGGGTGATTCAGTTAAGAGAGTCGATTTGGGAAGTAATTTTAAAACTGAGAAAAAATGAAATTCAGCCAAGCGTTAAGAATGTCAGGACGATGTGATGGTTTTAGCCCATGCTACGGTGACACTACGCCTTGCAGTTCAACGCACACATGGGGTGCAAGCACACCACGCGGACTGCATGCTAACACAGATGTGTGCCTGCATAAAGCCAAACATGGGTCTTGGTATGTGCTTAGAAATAGACACGAGCAGAAACAAAGGAAAATGTGACGTCCACATAAAGATGCACTCTTCCCATTCATTTGATGCTTTCAAAATAGACTTGAAGGTATCTCGAATCACTCATAGGAGAGTTCAATGTTTCCCTGGTAAAATTTTGAAGGCAGCTAATCTGAAGATGGGGGAGGACTGGAATTCCCTGGGGGGTTGAAAGACACGCATTGTCCTGCTGGAGGGCCGTGGCCGTGAGTTTCCAGCCACTGGAACACAGTGCATCCTATGGCTGGGCCTCAGCCTGGGGCCACAGAAACCAGGGCGAAGGGTTTTGTGGAAGGCGAGGTGGGAGGAAGCTCTACCTTTAAGAAGCAGTGGACATGACATCCCTCGTAAGAGACAGGAGAGGGAGAAAAACTGCCAGGTTAGTAAGGGAAACGCCAGCTATTCAGGAGAACAGCGCTGTGAGGGAAAAAGAAAAGCATGGCACGCCATAGGTATTGACAACACAAACAGCACAGAGGCGAGACAGCCTGAGACCCAGCATGAGGGTTTGGGAGGGAGGGAAGGGGGGCTCGGCTCAGGGCTCACCAGTGGCAGGTCTGATGTGGCCCTTGCAGGGGCCAGAACTCTGTCAAACCACCTGGGGCCAAGACCCTTCGCTCGCCTTCCTCGTGGTGTTTGTGTGGCCAGACATGGTCACATCAACAGCTCCACCACATTTGTGTGTGTTTCTTTTGCTTTTGGCCAATCCATAAGATAGAGTGATGGGACATTGCGGGACTGGTTAATCAAGTGTCTGTGGCAGTAACAGCCAGTTCCTGGACGGCTTTATACATAAGACTGCTGTTATTCCATAAATGAGGATAAATCAAATCATTAGCTTACCATTAAAACTATTTGTAACAAAGTGTATTTCTTTTTCTTGATGATTCAGAAGGCTCTTTAGTATCTTGAGGAGCCTAAGAGTACTGCTGAACCATAAATTGGTTGAGCAGCTGGTTAACCAAGTTCTGGCCAACTGAATGCTGGCTAACCAGGTTTTTTTTTTTTTTCTTTTTAATAATTTTTTTTTTTATTTTCCCACTGTACAGCAAGGGGGTCAGGTTATCCTTACATGTATACATTACAATTACATTTTTCCCCCAGCCTTTCTTCTGTTGCAACATGGGTATCTAGACAAAGTTCTCAATGCTATTCAGCAGGATCTCCTTGTAAACGCTAACCAGGTTTTACTCTTCAGGCATGTTTCTGTTCACCTCTCAATTTCTGTCTAAAAGAACCCATCATGGCTGGATAACTTGATTTTCTCAAACCCTGATGTGAGAAAAACAAGTTGAAAACATCTTAAGACAATTCTCTGCAAGCAGTCACGGCATGAATGATCCATGTCCATACAGAGTGTGAGTTGGCTTCTGGGAGAACATCTGATTTTCTGAACCCAAATTCCATGGCCTGAAAGGGTCATAACATCTCTGAGCCTGAGATTCCGACAAACATTATACTTTGTACTCAAAAGGCTTTGCCACTAAGATTGGACACTGGGCAAATTGTGAATTTCACATCTCTTTTAGACAGGTCTATTACACCTTCTAATTATGGTCTTTAAATCTGTAATCACGAATCTATTTATAATTATTCTCAAAATAGGCCATTTTATTCCAATCTCCAATGTTCTATTTTGGGCTGGAGATCTTTTTTTTTTTTTTTTTTGGTCTTTTTTGTCTTTTTAGGGCCACACCCGTGGCATAGGGAGGTTCCCAGGCTAGGGGTTGAGTTGGAGCTACAGCTGCTGGCCTACACCAGAGCCACAGCAATGCAGGATCCAAGCTGCGGCTTCAATCTACACCACAGCTCACGGCAAGGCCGGATCCTTAAGCCACTGAGTGAAGCCAGGGATTGAACCTGCAACCTCATGGTTACCAGTCAGGTTTGTTAACCACTGAGCCACGATGGGAACTCCAACCAAGATGATCTTAATATTCCTCCCAGTCCTGATATTCCACTGTTCCATTATTCCATGGGTCAGCAAACTTTCCCTGTAAAGGATCAGACAGTATATGTTTTGGCTTCCTGGGCCCCAGTCTGTCACATTGATTTGACTCTGCTATAGCCCGAAAGCAGCCACAGCCAGGAAGGGAATGAATGAATGTGGTTGTGTCAATTAAACTGATGGACACTGAAATCTGAATTCCATCTAGTTTTCAAGTACCCCAAACAGTACCTTTCTTTGATTTTTTTTTTCCCCAACCCTATAAAAGTGAGCGAGTGGTGGTTGCAATCCCTGCACTGCTTAAGATGGATGCTGGGAGTGACAGCATCTGTCCTGGTCACCCCCACAACCCTCCAGGACCTGAATTTGAGGACGCATTTGTCAATCAGTCACACCCCCTCCAGGGCATTTCTCAGACTTTGATGGGCCCAGGAACCACCCAGAGATCTTGCTGACATGCAGATCCTGATTCAGTACAGGGTCTAGGATGGGGTCTGAGATTCTGCAGTTTTGAACCCAAGTGGCCTGAACCACAGCTGGATTCTTCACCACTAAACCACAGCGTGTGCCAGATTCCGCATTTTTAATAAGTACTTAGATGCTGCTGGTCCATGTATCAGACTTGGAGGTGCAAGGATCCAGAGCACTGGGATAAACTCCTTGGGATTACCTCCCCGGGGGATGCACGATCCTAATTCTTTGTAGTAGGACAAGTTCCTTGGGAAAAACAGCAGCATGTGTGGTGTTACCCTTATTGCAGGCTTCTCTTAGGGATGTTTAATTTCTTCTTAGGTGCTTGGGATGGAGTGATAATGACTGGTGTCAAGGCTTAGTTGCCATGTCTATGTTATGTCAGTGGACCCTGGCTCTATCTTCCCACCCAGCAATTTCTGTCAATGAGGGAAGCATCCTTGGTACCCGCTAATCCCATGGGAATTCGGGCCTGGGTACACGTGGATAGCTGCTTCTAACATTTAATATTAGCCTTGCCCTGTTTCTTTAACCAGCAACATCCGCCCCCACGGCCACCCCCATAGCTACAAACACAAAGCTTTTTATGTCATTTTGGGAATTCATGAGGATGGAACAGACGACCCGAATGTACAGTCTTTTTTTTGGTTTCCCAACAAAAATCATTTCCGTAAGATAAATTAAACTGAAAACATGTTGCCCTGCTATTATAAATGCATTCGCCCTTCCTTACAGACGAATACAAAAACTCTGTGCACTTGCTTTCAGAGGCTTTCTTTGAGTTTGCTCTGTTGAGTGGCAGTGTTCACCTCTGTTGACCATGATCTAATGAGTGTGAGAAGATGATTTCCAACACTAAACCTTGCACCTAGTTCAGTCTGAGATGTTGCTTCTGAGACAGAGCTGAAGGACAAAGATGAAAATAAAATGTCTCTTTTAACTGATGTGTGTTTCATAGACTTTTTTTTTTCCCCGTCCTTAACATCACCCAGTTCAGAAAGTAATGAAGCTATTTAGGAGGGGACAAAGCAGAATCCCTATCAGGGCACATAGATTTTCCGTTCTGTGTCCAAAAGGTCATCTGAAGGTACTCACGTTTCCATAGTAACAGTGGTACGCCTGATCAAATCAACAAAGAGCTACAATTTATCCGAGGGTCTCCAGCAAACTATTTTTTCCTCCCATCCGAAGGATATTCTGAATTAAAGTCTTTAAAGACAATGGAGGCTTTTGGAAGATCCAATTTCAACAACAATAAACAGAAGATGCCTACGTGCTCATTCCACATGTAACCCAGCAACTGAGTCTCATCTACAGTGACTGAAATCTCTTTCATGGTCATTGGATCACATTCTGCTACTCAGAAACACAGATAACCTCAAAACGTTTCTCCAGAATAAATACAAAGAGGTACATATGTGATCTTAAGGCATCTGCAACATCTGCAGGGTGAGTCCTCCGGCAGTTCTGGACCTCTACCACAGGTCCCGCAAAGCAGCTCGTTCTCCTGGACCACGTGTATCTATGTGCTCTTCTTTTTTGGTTTAGACCCTAAGATGCTTCTAAATGGTCACAGATACAAACAACTGTGAAGACACAACATCACACATCACAACATCTGTTATTTTGACAGAAGCCATTGCCAATCCAGCTTTAAATTCCAACCAACAGACAGTCTGTAGAATCTATCCAAACACATCTTTCAAATAAAAT
Organism: Phacochoerus africanus; assembly: GCF_016906955.1. NCBI lineage: Eukaryota > Metazoa > Chordata > Mammalia > Artiodactyla > Suidae > Phacochoerus > Phacochoerus africanus. The sequence goes on along the minus strand of NC_062557.1, from coordinate 13,159,763 downwards.
ATCTCAGCCACAAAGAGTCTGTTTCACCTATTTCTAAAATACCTGTTTAAATTAACATGGCTCATGGGATCACGGTCCTTGGGTCACGTATTTACTCCAGTCTGAGACGTTAAGATGACTCTGTGTCCAGGAGGCAGGCGAGGGGTGCCCTCTGAGCCTTCGCCTCCATGGACGTATGACCCCCTGCTCACAACTTTCAAACTAAGCAGGAAATCTCAATAGGTCTCATCATGACTTTGAGATTATTACTAGAAATGTGTAACATGAAGTGACTAGGTAACACAAACACCATCCCAGTTTTGTTACATTCCTGTCTCCGATGTGGTTACTTGGCCAAAAAACCCCTACTTATCTGCACCCAATAACGAGCTCAGAATCAAGAGGGAGTCTCTTTGCTGAAGTCCAAGTCTCTTGGAAGCAACTGATTTTTAAGCCCAGGAAACATACTGTACGTTCGAAAGTCATGGGTTTTGCATTTCAGTCCTCATCTTACAACAAACTTTTTCTTCATTGGAAGGAATGCTCTGGGCTAGCCCTGTCCAACAGAAACACACTGTGACCTACATATGTAATTTTACATTTCCTCGTAACCTCATTAAAAATGCAACAGGTGAAATTTATTTCCATAATACTGTATTTAATACTAACATGAAAGGATATAGCAAAACATATAATAGTTATTAAATACATATTTAATCCAGTGGTCCAAAATATTATTTCCATATCTAATCCACATAAGCTTCATTATTTAGGAACTATTTACTTTCTTTTTTTACTGAGCCTTTGAAAAGCCGTGGGTGTTCCATACTTCCCGCACATCTAAATGCAGACTCACCATATATATGTTTTTTTCTTTTTAGGGCCACACCTGCGACATATAGAAGTTCCCAGGCTAGGGATTGAATCGGAGCTGCAGCTGAGGCACATAGCAATGCAGGATCCAAGCCTCGTCTTCAACCTACACCACAGCTATGGCAACACTGGATCCTTAACCCACTGAGCAAGGTCGGAGATCGAACCGGCATCCTCACAGAGACAATGCTGGGTCCTTAATCCACTAAGCCACAATGGGAACTTTCCAGACCCAATCATATTTTAAATTATCCATAGACTCATGTGGCCAGTGGCTGATGCAATGGACATGCAGCCCTAGGGGTTTTCAGGGTAAGGGGAAAAGCAGCTATGTACTGTTTGGCATTTAGTCCCATGTGGTTCTTTAGCTGACTACGTGCTCAAACCACAAGGGGCAGACAGGCTGGGTTCCTCCAGGCTGACCTATCTAATGGGTCAAAGAATTTCTGGCCCCTTCAACCACCTAAAGAGACAACTGGGTATGAAGTCGTTGGAAGAGGACAACGATGGTTTGTAGTTGGGGAGAATGAGAATTATAACGAGTTGGGGGGCAGAGCATGGACAGCTGGTGGGGGGGCATCAGACTGGCAGTGGCGTTAGCAGTGGCAGGGTGGGCAGAACAGGGCAGGACCCTTAGATGGAGCAAAGCTCCGATCAGGTGAGCATTCAAGTTCAAACAGCTCTGCGATGCTTCTGAGTGCTGCATGCCACAGGAAACTGAGCCAACAGGTTGGGAAGTCTGTCTGCTGAAAATACCATCAAGAAAATGAGAGCTCAGCTTTAGGCTCCAGGGGGCATGAAGGTTGGGACAATCAATGCACCAGTCTGCTCTCAGGAATGACTCCTTGACAAAATTTCTAGCCTCAAATGGGTTTGCTTTTGGCAGTACCTCTTTCGCACAGAGAGATATAGTCTCAGGGTTTATAAGCTTTTATAAATGTAAGTCAAAATTCAGTTTGAATAAGTAATGTCTTTTTTGTATAATCAGCTATGATAAAAGCAAGGAGGAGTCTCAGTTAACATTTATTGAGCGCTTACTCTGTGTCAGGGACCAGGCTCAGTAACTTACATAAATGAACTGCTTCCATTCTCACAGCAATTCAATACGGCGGTACTGTTATTATCTCCATTTCATAAGCAAGGAAACTAGTAGTCAGAGAGTGTAAGACTCTCATCCAATGTCAGCTACCAGCTAGGAAGGGGTAGAGCTGGGATGCGAAACCCTGGCTATAACCCTGGGTGTGTGTTCTTCCCAGAATGCCCTGCACTGAGGAGTCTGTCCAAGTTCACACACCTGGGATGGAGATGCGCCAGCACGGCTCCAGGGCGGGGGTTCCTAAGCACGCGAGGCACTGTCACGTCTCAAACGGTCCACGTGCTCAGCACGGAAAATGCCTGGGGCTTTAGGGCGACTCGCTGCTCTTAGCCATTACTACCATCACTTTCAGGGATGTCTCCATCAGTATCTCACCCCTCTGCTGCCTGGAAGGGACAGGACGGGGGATGGCAGTCAAACTACACCCCAAAGCGACTGCCTGTTTCACGCTTGGTCATGAATTTCTCTCTTCATAGAACTTTACAAGTATTTCCCTATAGGGAGCTCACAGGTGTTTCAAGTGATGCTGCAATTTAAATAAATTCACCCTGTTTTCTTGAATCCTGATGCTCCAAAGAGTTATTTACGACATGTCATCTGCCAGTTTTCTACTGGGACATAACTTTCCATTATTTTCTGACAACAGGAATAATCCATTGCAGACAGAGCCCAAAGCATCCTGCCTCTTAGCTGTCTTAATTCTAACATGGATGTGTCTGTTTTGCTTTTAACTTTTTTTTTTTAAGTATTAGATTTTAACTTACCCTGGAGTGCAGCAGTGGTGGGTGGCAAGAATGTAAAGAAACAACAGTGCTTTTAGCGTCTTTTTTTGCTCTATTTTATAAATCATCTAAAACAAATGATGAAAGTGATGAATCCTTGACAATCAGGCAGCATCGAAGGGTGTGGCCTCGTTTAAGGAAAGCTGCTTGATTTAACAATAAAATCTCAGAATCTCCAATAACTATAACAACATGTGCAGGAGACAAGCAAACCCCCCAGGTGGACATGCGTTTACTTAAAGCCCAGTTGTAGCTGAAAGTCCTCAAAAGACAAACTAGAGGAGTGACTGTGCTACTGGAGTAAAATGAGGGAATTTAAGTTTTATTTTGTTAAATATTGAAATAAGAAATGTGAAGAAGGTTACCAGCTCTGCTGGCTCCATTTCTTTCTGGGTGGCAGGGCTGGGGAGAATAACCTGCCGTAGGGATGAGGGGCCAAGGCTTAGGAGAAGGCTCTGCATCAGAGCAGAGAGGGGAGGGCAGAGAGGAGGGAACAGACCCCGGGAAGGGAGTGGCTACCTGCAAAGGAAACCACCGGTCCTCCTCTCTTTCGCCTCACCTTTGCTCCTCCCCCAAACCTCCTTCCACTTTCCTGATTCTAAGACACTCCCAGCTCTGGAGGCAGATGTGGCTCCAATGGCTCAGGGAGGCGTTAGTTGCCTAACAAGCAGTAATAGGAGGCAGTTAATACAAAACTGCCTAAGCTCACTGATGACCATGGCAATAGCCAAAGACAGTAAGGTCCTCGGAAAATGCTGTCAACGAGGAAAAGATGTGGTCAGAAGATACCCTTTCTTCACACTGCTAAGTGGCCTGTAGCCCAGCTCCCCAGACACAGCTCCTCAGGCGGAGCTCCCCAGGCACAGCTCAAGGCGGGAACGACTTGGATCCCGGATTTTCTAAGAGATCCAAAGAGCAGCACTGCACTGATAAAATCATGGACCTTCATGCGAGTGGATGACGGACTGTTTCTGCTGTGAAATAATCATCAGCTGCCATTCTCCTGCTGATGACACCGCATTCCTTCCTGATGTGGGTTACAGCAGCCATTCCAGACGTGCTAGCTTTGAGCGTGTCATCAGGACCCCAAATCAAAGCACTGAGAAGCACCCCTGTAGACTGACTCCTCAACATGAGGTTTCTCCTCCCCCAACAACTGCTGAAATCCTGCTTTGACCTGAAATTATCCAACTCATCGCCGGCTACACAAAGTTCCCGAGTTGCGCGCCTATGTCCCAGAAATCCATGTCACTGGAAATGAGAATCTATTTCTCCATAAAAACAGTGTTATCAATGGCAATAAAGTTCTTACCAATATGCCTCTTTCAGAACATGGCTGGTCTACACAACTTAGAATGCACCCCCTACTGAGAGCATGACAGCAACATGAACATTCATTTCTTAAAAGGAAAGCTCCAGAAGCTAAAAAAATAGTACCTTCTATAACCCAGTTTTTGCTATAAAACATTGATGATGGTGACGATGAAAAGGGCTAACACTTGCATAATGAGCATGCCTTTAGAACTTTTCTAAAAGCAGCTTCATCTACTCTTGACTGCTTCATCTTTAAAAAATACTCCTAACTCAGTACCGCTCTTATCCTGACCCACGTGAAGGGCTCACACAGGGCAGTCACACGGAGAGCAGACAGCAGGACCAGGTGTGAGTCCAGAGCCCCTGGGCTAAACTAGGGGTTGGTCCATCATAGCCCAGATCGGGTCTGCCTCCTGTTTTTGTAAATCACGTTTTATTAGGACACGACCCTGTCCATCGGTTGACATCTTGTCTGTGGCTTGTCTTGTAGTATAAAAGCTATGAAAGCAGAGGTGAGGTGCTGTGACAGAGATCCTGTGCTATGTGAAGCCTAACGTATTTTTTTATGTGACTCTTTTTAGAAAGTTTGCTTGAGCAGGGGCTAACCCATATCTGGATCACTTCTAAGGATGGGCAGACCCTCTTCCTGGACTCGGCCGTGACCTTCGTCATGGGGAGCAGGGCCCAGAATCAGGAGGAAGGAAGAGGAAACCTGGGTGTCCTTGATAGTGATGGGAGGTCCAGCACCGGGATGATAATATGTTTATTTCTCAAAACGCCTCCTGCACCATCATTCCCAAACAGGTCTGAAGCAAGGCTCGTGGGTACAGAACTCCACCTCCACAGACAGGGGGGACTGTTTGCTTTATTCATTGCTGGAAACCTCATTCCTGAACAAACACATAATTTATGTTGGTGAATCAGGGACCATAGGCACTTTATTTGAAGACAAACATGGAACAGGTTCAAGGCCCATGGATGCACTGCCCATGAGTATCACAGACAAGGGTCTGGCTTTGTCTTTTAGGCAGATGCACTCCAGGGAGATGCTGCATTACAGAGTGGGGTCGTTGCCAAGCCGCCTGGGATTCTTCTTGGCTCTTAAGAGCTTCGCTCACTGACCATTCTGTTGGCCACAATGCTAGAATCAAGAGTAAAGCGGAAATCTTTCCCCATATTATTAGCAGATAAAATACGAATGCAGTGGCCAAGCTGTAAATGCTCATTTGATTTTTCTTTCATCGGAAGGAATGACCTCTGATTTCTGGGGAAGGATCTGAAAACCACATTGAGTTAACTCTTTCTGGAAAACAGAGCTCGACACAGAATACCTCTATATGGACTAGAGGTTCTGCAATCCCACTGGGTAAGGCTTGTACCTAATAAGACTAATCACCATGCTGTATTTTAGCCAATCAGGATTCACCATTGAACTTGAGATGGAAAAAATAATTGTACTCAGTTGAATCAAACTGTTACCAGAGGGTGAGAAAGTATCTGTAAAAGTATTTGCATGTGTGTGTGTGGTGTGGTGGAGCGGAGACCAGCAGGATGGACGGCAATTATATGGAGAGAAAGGTACAAAGAGGGGCCTCTGTAGGCACTGGGAAGCAATCACACGGTGGCCGGGGCCTGAGAGGGAGGAAACGGGGAGAGGGCTCAAGGATGCTTCCTATGTCCACTCCTTTTTTTTTTTTTAGGGCCACATCTGTGGCATATGGAAGTTCCCAGGTTAGGGGTCGAACTGGAATTGTAGCTGCTGGCCCACACCACAGCCACAGCAATGCCAGATCTGAGCCATGTCTGCAACCTACACCACAGCTCACAGCAACACCAGATACTTAACACACTGAGTGGGGCCATGGATAGAACCCGCGTCTTCATGGATACTAGCTGGGTTCATTACCCCTGAGTCACATCACACCTTGATGTCACTGGGACCTGGTTGGGGAAAGCAGGCTGTCACCCAGGACTGCTCAAGGGACATGGCCTGGCACGCTGCCTCCCCACAAACCGTCTGGCACTGGGGAAATGCTGCAACTTTCCCATGGCCAGACCTCACCATCAGACGCTGGAACCCCTACCTGACATCCCAGAGGAACATCCCACTCGAACTGCAGCACAAGCTCTGTCAGCCTCTTCGGGAGACAGACCATCAAGTGGCTCCCCATCTTTTGCAGGGCGCTTTACAAATGCTTAAATAAATGAGCTCACGTCATTCTGGGAAAGCCCAGGAAACGGGATCTGTAAAGACGCCGAAAGCAAAAGTGGCAACACGTTCATACCGGTGCCCCGAGCAGGGAACTCAGTGAGCTGGACGTGGAGGCTCCACGCCCCCTCGGCTTGCCCCACGTGTGCCCCCGGCCCCTGGCCTAGCGCTCTGAGGTCCACAGCTGCCCCAGGAGGGAGCTCTGTCTCCAGCACCCCCAACCAGTCTCCGGAGAGAAACGCTGCCTTTCTGGCCCCAAACCCTCTGGCCCAGGGTTGTTTTGTTTCTTGGTTTTTATTGGGTTCGGAATGCTGACATTTACAAAAAGCTGAACTCGCTGCCCAGAAAAACAGGAAGGTTGCTCACCAGGGATCCGTGGAAAGAAGCCTAAAGAGCAGGTCAGTATTCCTCCCCCGGCACCTCGGAGTCTGGGACGTCACCAAGTGTGACACCCAGTGCCGTCCGCCCTGGGACGTGCTCTCACCCTTCGGGACTCCTGACCCTCTGACCATAATGACCTGGGCTGCGGTTCGGGACACAGGTTCTTTCTCACTCCGTGGGCGGCTCCTCTGAGCAAGGGGATGGCTGAGCAGTGCTGGTACACGGTGCCCTGAGACTCCCTCTAGAAGCTTTCATTTGCCAGAGCGGCGGCGCTGGGTCACAGGGGATGGGGCTCAAGGAAGCAGCCTTCCTGCCCAGGTTCCAGGCTCCTGTTTCTGGCGGTGGGGTGGAGGTGGGAGCAGGCCGTGAAGGGAAGAAAGAGCTAAGCCTGCACAGGTCCCAGCAGGTGCCCACACCTGCATCCTTACATCATAAGGCCTCTTCGGAAGGCGCTCTGTTTCCCATGTCTCTGTAGTTCTTTACCTGTGTTTTCTAAGAGCAGAGACAGTAAGCTGGTTCCCAGGGGGCAAATCCTCCCTGTGTCTGAGGCCACAGACGGGTGTCTAAGTTCAAGTTTTAGTGTTTGACCTACACCAAGTTCAAGCTTTAATTAGCTGCTAATACCAAAAGAAATGAGCACACGTCAAAAGACAATCCAGACTCTGGGCTTCTCCTGAAGAGCTGAAGGCCTGGTGGCAGCAAGTGACCCTCATTCAGGCCTGTCCCCAGTCAACTGCTGCTGGAGCACAGCTGCCACCGGTGGACAGGGCCTGGGCTTGCCCTTGTCCCTACCCCACCCAACTGTCCCACTAACTCTGATGTCCGCTGTCAGCTGCCGATCATCTGTGTTCTCTGTGACTCCTTTCACTCCTTTACGCGCCTCGGGGCCCCCAGGCTCCCAGCCCCGCCCTTAAGTATTTGCCCCCCCCCCCCTTAACCGAACAGCAGTGAAACAAAGCACGCTGAACATTTTCATGGTTTACATCCTTGGGAATTCACTCCACCCCGATCTGCTTCTTTGGGATGAAGTTTTATGTGGGAGAAGGAACAAGCAGGGGGAACACAAGACCATCCGCCTCCCATCAAGGTCAAGAGTGCAGGATCTCTGTGCACGTACGTGTGGGCACGTGTGTATTGCTGTAGGGTGGGCGGATTCCAGGGGTTCCTAGCAAGTCTGAGGACAGGCAAGATTCCAAGAGGAATGAGCCTCAGTCCGTTACTATACTGGATCCCTCCAACGGCCAATAGGCAGGTGATGAGAGGAAACAGTGAGAAGTTGTGGCTTAGGACATAAGGCGGATGTTTAGGGGAAAAGGATGTTCATTGAAAGCTGAGATGCCTAGCAAGCAAAGAGAAGTAGGGATGGAGAGGAGAAGACAGACAAGTGAGGCGGGGAGAGGGAGAAAGGACGGAGGAGGGCAGGCAGGGGACAAAGGAATCTGGGACAGAAGGTGATACACATGTCCAGTGGGAGGAAGAGGAAGAGCTGGCCTTTTCTAAAGATCTGGAGCAAAACTAAGATGCCGGCAGGGTAACACCTAAATGAACTCCTGCCAATTTTTTTTTTTTTTTACATTTTTGGCAGCCTCATGGTGTATGGAGTTTCCGGGCCAGGGATCAGATCGGAGCTGCAGTCACAACCTAAGCCGCAGCTATAGCAATACCAGATCCTCAACCCTCTGTGCCAGGCTGGAGATTGAACCCATGTCCCAGCGCTCCCAGGACACCGCTGATCCCGTTGTGCCACAGCGGGAACTCCAACTTCCTTTGGAAGGACACAGTCCTTCTTCCTAATGAGGATGCCATACGGAGAATCCCCACTGTTTCCCACCAACGTGCAAACCCATGTACTACGCAGAAACCAATCACGCTCACTTCTGGGTTATTTCCGATCTCCATCCTCTAAACAAGAACAGCCACAGAAGGTCAACAGCTTGCAAAGGAAGGTGATTGCACCACGTTTATGTTTTTAAAGAAAGGAAAAGATTAACACTGAAATTCCTTTTTGCCTTTCTGCAGTGGGACCACAAAGACCCGGCCCCTCCTGGAGTCAGGCTCTCTGAAAGGAAAGGCAGTTCGGGTCATTCTGTGGGATCCTCACCTCGAATTTCTGCCTGAGCTCCACGTTTCCTTCTTCATCTCCTTCTGGAATGGGCACATTGTAGTACTCACCTTCTTCCTGGTTGAGCAACTTGTACCTTGTAGAGACACGGGAGAGAAGGAGGGGTGAGACCCTGCGTTTGCAGCGGCCGAGGTCAACCTTCCCCTTCCAGCTCCCGTCTGGCTGTCTCTGATATGTGTCTGTGGGGAAACTACAGCCAGACAACTTCATACCCAGTGGTCATTTCATTTTTTTTTTTTTTATGGCCACACCTGTGGCATATGGAAATGCCCAGGCCAGGGACTGAATCCGAGGTGCAGCTGCAGCAACGCCAGATCCTCTCACCCACCGTGCCGGACTGGGGATTGAACCCGGTCCTCTGCAACGACCCGAGGTGCTGCGGCTGACTCTGAGCTCTCTGCACCACAGCGGGGACTCCTCAAGGGTCATTGCAGACTTAAATCAGTTTGTTTTCTGAATCCACAACCACTCTAATACTGTCAGACAACTAACTCTTGGCTCCCACGGCTCCCTTACCATCCGCTGGCCGGCATCTTCATCAGCTCCGAAACTCCGAAGGAAAGGGAGCCCATGAAGTCGTTCCTTGTTGTTCGGTCCCAGTCCCAGATTTCTACAGACAGTCGTCGGTCTTTATCTGAAGGTTTTAATTTGCTATGGAAGAGAAACACACACACACACACCACAGTTATCTTGATCATGTTTTCTGGGGGGGAGACATCACATGCTTATGATCTGAGCCTGAGATCTGACAAAACCTAGTATATTCAATTCTCTTCCTGCGGTCCTCCATCACCAACAAAGTACCAGCCCCTTGGGAACCAGAGCTCTAGACGAGGGGTCAGCCAACTATAAGCCACTGGCTGAATCCGGCCCGCCGCTTGTTTTGGTAAATGAAGTTTTATTGGCACACGGCCATGGCCATGTTTCAGACACACGTTGCCTACGGTACTCTTACTCTAGAACAGCATGGCTATGTCTCAGCAGCAGAGACTGTATGACCCATTAGGTCTAAGATATTTGCTATCTGGCCCTTTACAGAGCAAAGCTGGACAGCCTCTGCTCGACATACTAGACAGCTACCTCTGGTCGTGTACAGATACATGGCAGCTCGTGCTTGTGGCTCAGGTGCACTGAGTGCTTCCTGGCCCCTCCCTCCTTCCATTCCCTCTCCCCATTCCTTCCTCTGAAATCCTGGCACTCCTTTCAGGCCCATTTTATTTTATTTTATTTTTTGCTTTTTAGGGCCACATCCGCAGCATATGGGAGGTTCCCAGGCTAGGGGTCTGATCAGAGCTACAAGTGCTGGCCCACACCACAGCCACAGCCATGCGGGATCCAAGCCGTGTCTGTGACCCGCACCACAGCTCACGGCAATGTCAGATCCTTAACCCACTGAGCGAGGCCAGGGATCGAACCCGTGTCCTCATGGTTACTTGTTGGGTTCATTAACTGCTGAGCCAAGACGGGAACTCCTATACAGTTCTTGGTAAACCAACTTTCTATCGATCAGACAGGAGTGCTCACAGCTACCTGTCTGGCAGCAGTGGGAGGGCCGAGGTCACACTTAAAGACATTTCTAAGAAGCCCAGCTCGTCACTGCTGACAACGTGGAGCCAGGCCATCCGTTAAGAAGAGGGACAACTTACAACGTGAAGGACTCGTTCCACTGGGGGTTGAGTGTAGAGCGGATGGTCTTGGTTTTTTGTTTGCTTTCGTTCTTGGGATCAGGAATAAGTTTCAGCTTCACATAAGGATCTGAGAGCCCATTAGGATCCATGGGGATTAGATTTTTTGCGTCTCGTACTGTGGAGAGACAAGGAAGAGTGAGCAAAGGTTACCAGGACAGAACAGATCCACGCTGCCCCAGGCCCTGTGTCAGGATCAGCTGGATGAGAGACGTCGAGATGCTGCAGAAGGGGGAGGAGGTGAGGACCAAAAGCCTCTGACCCTCCACATGAGAAAAACTGCCCACTGCCACCCCGACAGAGATGGGGAGGCCTCACACGGGCCCTTGCGGTCAAGCCTTGAGCCTCAGACTGGCCTGGTCCAGCAGCACCCGCGACATCTGGCTGCCTGGTAAAAATGCAGAAACCTAAGTTACACCCCAAACCTGGTGAAGCAGAATCTGCATTTTCTTTTGCTGTGCCTGCAGAGGTTCCTGGGTTAGGGATCAAACTCGCGCTACAGCAGTGACCCGGGCCACTGGAATAACCATGCCAGTTCTTGACCACTCAGGCAGCAGGAACTCCAGAATCTATATATGTTTATTTTTTTACTTTTTGTCTTCTGTCTTTTTAGGGCTGCACCCACGGCATATGGAGGTTCCCAGGCTAGGGGTCGAATCAGAGCTGTTGCTACCGGCCTACACCACAGCCACAGCCCTGCCAGATCCGAGTTGCGTCTGCAACCTACACCACAGCTCACGGCAACACCAGATCCTTAACCCACTGAGTGAGGCCAGGGATCAAAACCGCAACCTCATGGTTCCTAGTCGGATTTGTTTCCGCTGCGCCACGATGGGAACTCCCAGAGTCGGCCTTTTAACAAGACTGGGAGAATGGGCCCACCTCCCCAACCTAAGCAACCAGCAGACTTGTCCAGCGCCTGGCAGTCCTTGAACTCCTCAGAGAAGTCACCTCTTTCCTTTGTATAGGCTGGTGATTTCTAAACTGGCCGCACATTAGAATCACATGGGGGGGGGGGCCTTACGCATTCCAGTGCTCACGACTAAATTAGAATGTGTGTGGGGGGGGTAGTGTTTAAAAGTTCCTGGGTGATTCCAGCCTGCAACAGGGGCAGGGACAACTGGGCACACAGCTGTAACGCAGGATCTGCTGTGCAGGTCTGAGGCCTCGCTACGCCAAGGGCAGGTCTATGGACCGGCAGCACCTGGGTGCTCAGGGGACAGTTGGACCCCTTAGAATGAGGACCCTCACTTTCGTAAGCCCCCCGGGATGCCAAAGCACATTCGAGATTGAGAAGCACTCACAGCAAAAGCAAAATAATTAGGAGGAGTGACCCCTTGACCCACAGAGGGCAGCAGGCTCACAGATGCAGCTGGTCCAGGCTTATGGCACTGAAGGGGCTTTGAAGCCACCACAAGTCAATGAAACAGGCCCTTATCTTGCACTGTGATGAGAAGGGACAGAGGCCTGTGTCCGCACGCCCCAGCTGTCTTCTGCACCATCTTCCCCACGGTGGCTGAAATTTCCCATCACTAGGGTGCCGAATTAGCCAGGCACCAATGGGTCCACATCTAACTGGGACCAGGCTCTCTAGGCCCTTGGCTTTCACACTGTGGCCCCTGGACCATCAGCATCACCAAGTCAGAACTCGGGGGTGGGGGGTGGGGGTCGGGTGACTGGTGTTTCCCAAGCCTCCAGGTGATTCTGATGAAAAGTTGGTGAACCACTGCCCCAGCCTATTAGTATAGATCATCGGCTCAGTTCACTATTAAATCAAGAATTTAGAAGAACCTTAGAAGAAGGGGCTGGATCTGGCAATGGGCACGGATGGAGGAGCGGATGGAAGGATGCTAAAAGTACTGGGTCTTTGGGCACAGCTCTAAGAGCAGAAGTCAAGGGTGAGCACTGCCTAGCACTGGTCTGAGGACACTGTGAGTGCTGACATCTGCGGGCCAACAGCCTAACATCTTTCTTGCCCAGAAGCCTTAGCACAGGAAGGTGACAGATGGGACCATGTTCAGAGTCTGAGGAGGAAGGGGCTGGCTTAGGGCCACTAGTCACAGAGAAGCCAGGCACATGCTCTCCACGCACCACTTACACCTTCCAGGGATTTTTCCCCTAAGACAATACCTAGCTCCATCCAGCTGGGAGTGGACAGAACAAAAGCAGCACGCATGCCTGCAGCCACGGGCTCTGCAGCCCAGCAGACCCTGCTTCCAAATTCTGCCTCTACCGTGTAACCCCAAATACTGGGAAACTTAAGTTCTTGAGCCTGTTCCTTTATCCGGAAACAGGAAGAAGCATATTTCCAGTAATAGAGGGCTGCTAGCACAATTAAATAATGTATACGAAGTGTTTTAAATGGTTGGCAGCTTGGGAGATAGCAGAAAAAAAAAAAAAAAAAAGACTGCACGACGTGAGTACTTACCACGTCCCAGTGTTTCAGACACCATCCTCTGCCCTCAATTTCAAAATCTTCACTGAGCTAGGGGCTCTCCAGGGGACATGGTTCCCTGAGAATTCCCTCAAGCTCAGGTTTTGAATGCAACGCAGAAGGTCTGCCCTCCTCATGGATGCTAGTCAGATTTTTTTTGTCTTTTCAGGGCCGTATACCCATGGCACATGGAGGTTCCCAGGCTAAGGGCTGCAATGGAGCTGCAGCTGCCAGCTTCCACCACAGCCATAGCAACTGGGGATCCAAGCTGCGTCTGTGACCTATACTACAGCTCACAGCAACGCTGGATCCTTAACCCACTGAGCAAGGTCAGGGATTGAACCTGCGTCCTCATGGATGCTAGTCAGATTTGTTTCTGCTGAGCCACGACAGGAACTCTAGTCTGTTCTCTTAAAACAGCAACCTGAGTATCACAAAAGATGTAAAGTTTGAGCATAAAAATGAAGCTCTCCCATAAAGAATGGGAAGGGCCAAAGGTTTCTCTCCCATTAAGCCTTAGAATGAGAATCAGATGCTTTTTAAAAGGCAGAACAAGTTCCAGAATGTCTAACATGGACGCTACATCCCAGATAAACTGACGAGGAACCATCAAGGCTGCCAAGGGTCCTGCTGGTTGTGGAAGGATTGTGGGTGCTGACTTTCTCATCTGCAATGGACAGTCCTGCCAGCCAGCACACGCAGGATCATTTAAGGCTGATCTCTTCTGAATGGTGATAAGTTAACATCTGGATGGGATTTAAAGCTGCAGGCTTCCTACTGGGATATCATCATTTCAGTTGGAAACAAAAAGTTATCAACTCCAGCGCTCACTGATGTAGATGGTGGATTCAAATTTCTATCATAGCAGAGGACAGCCCACCTGAATCAGTGTCGGGAGCCACCAGCTTGGGGTCTCCTCTGCTCAGACTGTGGGCTCTGGGACCAGGCTTCCTGTGTCTGAATTCTGGCTCTGCCACTTTGTGGTTCTATAACCCTGGGCAAGACACTGACTCTCCCTGTGCCCCAGTTTCTTCATCTAGGAAATGCCGAGAATCACATAGGTTCCTACATGTAAGGTGCTTAGAACAGTGAGAGGCACACAGTAGGAGCACAACAATGAGTATTTTTTTCTTTTTAGGGCCGCTCCCGTGGCATATGGAGGTTTCCACGCTAGGGGTCGAATTGGAGCTGCAGCCGCTGGCCTACACCACAGCCACAGCAATGAGGGATCCGAGCTGTGTCTGCGACCTACACCACAGCTCACGGGCAACACCGGATCCTTAACCCAGTGAGCGAGGCCAGGGATCGAACCCATGTCCTCACAGACGGGGTTCTTAACCCACTGAGCCACAAGGGGAACCCCCCAATGATGAGTATTATTGCTGCTGTTACTTCAGGTTTCTGGCAGGGAACACAACCCTGAATGCTTCCTTGTTCAGAAACTGGACTGACAGCTTAGGAAGAGGCAGGCGAATGCTGTGAAGAACAGCACAAGGTGGAAACTGCCTAACACGGCTGCACCTGCGTGGGGTCAGCGGCGTCTGAATCTGAGCAGCAGCACCCAGAGGTCTCGGGAACAGGAGCAGGTGTGGAGCAGCCGGAAGAGAGGCTGGGCAAGAGGGAAGCAGAGCAGGCCAGGTGGGGAGGTGGATGAGAGGAGGCGTGGGAGGCAGGGGAGAAGGGAGGGGAATGGGATGAAGACGAGGGGTCAGAGGTCAGTGAGGACGCTGTCCCTGCACGGGCAGTGGTGGGGCTGGGGACCCTGGGGGAGCGGTTCTCCACCCCAGCTGCACACTGGACATGCCTGGGATGTTTTAGTCAAAGGATGACGCCCCCAGGAAGTCTGATTAATGGGTCTGGGCGGAGGCCCAGGTATCAGCCTAGGCTTCCCAGATGCGTAGTGTCTGAGGCCGGAGAGGCCTGGCCATCGTTCTCAAAGTGTGGTCCCTCGCCTGCATCATTTGTACTGCTTGAGACCTCAGACTATTGTTTACATTTTAAAAAAAGGACTCACTCTTTAATAGTCAACATTTAAAAATTATTGAAAATTTATCACTATGGTAAACCGAAAATCAAGACTGCCTGCCATAAATAGGAAGTCTCTCGGGATGGACTATGATGGAATATGAGAAAAAGAATGTCTAAATATGACAGGGTCACTACGCTGTACGGCAGAAATGACATAACACTGTGAATCAACTATACTCTAATAAGAAAAAAAAAGTACCCATAAAAATGAACAAGATGAAAATTGAGCCGTGTTCCTTCTTTCCAGCTGATGCGGCCGCGGGGCTGGCCTCTCGGTTACAAAGCAGGAGACTAACAGGCGTCAGAGCGCGAAGGCTATTCCAGCCCTGGAGAGGGTCTTTCTCCACGTTACAACCAAGAGGGAAAGGAATTTGAAAAGGAATAACTTTCTCACCATGTAAGTTAATGCTGCTGCTGCTTCTTCTTTTTTTTTTTTTTTTTTGTCTTTTTAGGGCCACACCTGTGGTATATGGCAGTTCCCAGGCTAGGGGTCCGATCAGAGCTACAGCTGCCGGCCCACACCACAGCCACAGCAGTGCCAGATCCAAGCCGTATCTGCGACCTACATACACCACAGCTCACTGCAACGCCGGATCCTTAACCCACTGAGCAAGGCCAGGGATCGAACTCACAACCTCATGGTTCCTAGTCGGATTCGTTTCCACTGCGCCATGACGGGAACTCCAGTTAATGCTTCTTAATGTCAATTCAGTACCTTTAGAAACCATTCCAAGGACAACCAAAAGTCAGAGCCCATCAGTGGTCACAGGTCAAGGGCATGGATTATTTCACGGCCTACAAGGGCCAGGAGGTCCAAGAACTGACCAGCAAAAGTCCCATGGCTCCTTTCTTGCCTCTCGTCTTCTACAAGAAGCAGATTGTTTTGACCCAGAGAATCAAGACAGGAAAAAAAAAAAAAAAAGAAAGAAAATCACGCTGCTCTAATAAACTCTTGATAAAGAGACTTTCAGGAGGTGCCAACTCAAGTTCTGAAAAGCAGAGAAGCCGCTCCCCTGATTGCAGCTGCACTAACTGCGCTCTCCAGATGGGTGGGCCCCAAGGGGACCGCAGGAGGCAGGAATCCTGCCCACCCCCCGCATCTCATTAGCAATTCCACAGCCCCATGAGAACACATCTGCACACGGCATTGGCCGGTTCAGCATGCAAGTCTGTCGCCCCAGAACCTCAACAGAAATGTAGAATACTGATTATATTACCATCTTTGGGTTTGAGAGACCTATTTTGAAAGGATCGGCTGTCAAGTCCCACAAGGAGAAAAACCAACCCGAGTTGAAAGATTATATAATTTCCAGATAATGTAAAAGATCAGTTCTGGACAAAATCCCTTCGGATCGGGTTATGGAGACTGAGAAAGAGCTCTGCGGTGCCCAGAAGTACCTGATCGAGGTGGCCGGGGGAGCTCAGCACATGCGAGAGCTGAGTTAGTGTTTAGGCACACGGGCCGCCTCCTCCTGAGCTCAGAGGGCTGGGTGGCCCCAGTCACACTGGAGAATCTACATCGGAGGCGCCCCTGGGTAGATGGAACAGCCAGCACTTAGGAATGAAGTCAGGGATTTGGCCAAAGGCCTGCTGGATGGGGTGGGGGTGGGAGGTGGAGGAGAGGATGCAGGCAGGTGGGAAGGGAGACCTCCAAGCCTCGGCGCAGAGGAGCAGGCCACACCCACGAGATCAGCAGCCAGTGATCCTCTACGCACATCTGAGGACCCCCTGTGACGGGCTCCCTGCAGGTGGTGGCTGACTTCTCAGGGGAAAGGTCACTCAGTGGCCAGAAGTGTTGGCAGCTGGGCTCAAATTCTTGCGTTGGTGCTTATTAGCTTGTCTGACTCTGAACAAGTTACCCCACTTCTCGGTTTTGTTCATCTACAAACTAGGAACAATAACAGAGCCTGCTTCATAGCGTTCAGAAGGTCCAGAGCAAAGGAAGTGTTACATAAGCATTAGCCGTTATGACTCGCGGTCCCCTCCGGTTAAAACACGTTTGCTCCCTTCACCATCATCATCGTTGTCATCACCACCGCCCGATCCTCCCGGCCTGTCCAGAAGGCAGGGCTGTTTCTTCAAGATAAAGGAACCAACCATATTAAAGGGACAGTTGCTATAGGACTGGAATTTCCAGATC
Source organism: Phacochoerus africanus (assembly GCF_016906955.1). Taxonomy (NCBI): domain Eukaryota; kingdom Metazoa; phylum Chordata; class Mammalia; order Artiodactyla; family Suidae; genus Phacochoerus; species Phacochoerus africanus. The sequence continues at coordinate 13,142,720 of NC_062557.1, read as the reverse complement.
TGGGGGTTGGGCCAGAGTTTAACAGTCAGCTCCTAGCTGTTCCAAAAGAGTTTGGGATTCAAAAAACCCAATTCAGTGCAATCCTTGATCCATTCAGAGAATGGTCCAGACGGTCTCTCTCTTCTTTTTTTTTTTTAAGATTTGTATGTTTTCTATTATAGTTAATTTACGATGTTCTGTCAACTTCTGCTCTACAGCAAAATGACCCAGTCACACTCGCAGACACACATTCTTCTTCTCACATCGTCTGCCATCCTGCTCCATCACAAGTGACTAAAGTTCCCCGGGCTGTAGGCAGAGGTCCAGACGGCCTCATGACCCCAAGAGTACATGCAGTATGAGTTACCAAGGGTAAAAGGACCCACCCAGGGGCTCGTCACCTAACTTAAAAACACCCCCGAACCCACCTGCCTGTCTCCCTCCCACCCCAACCCCACCTGCCTGTCTCCCTGGGGATTTTTAGCCTCACCTTCGGGCCTCAGGGTGGGGCACAGGGCACTTGGTCTACGACATGTGAAGGAAACGCTTTGTTGAGGACATACTACGCCCCCTTCATCTGCAGCCTGGGCTGCCCTTCTCTGACCCACAGGAACCTCGCCCGGCAGAGTTCATATCTGGGTGGGGACACTGTTTGGTGGAGGCACAAAAAAGTGCCTCTGAATCCAAGGACAATGTGGCCCTTCAAACGGTCTGTTTGCTTTCGAGAATGAGTCTCTATTTTGTGTGCCCTTTCCCCCGCTCTATGAGCACCCTTGTTCGGGGCTTCTGTTTAAAATCCAACAGCAAGCACAAAGGCTCAGAACATGGTCTTGCAGTGAAGGGCAGGCTTGTTCCGTGAGCGCTGACCCAGGGACCCCTCCCACCACCAGCCTCGTTCCACAGCAAAAGCCACATCAACAAAATTCTATAGTCCCACCACTCACTGTGCAAAAGCAAAAATTATGTTTTCCAACACTATAAGAACAGCCCCCTGACAAATTCTTCCTTGCTTTTACATTATCAAGAGCAAAAGAGATGTGGGTACAAAAAGGTATGAGGGACAAGCAAGGGCAGAAAACCAGCGAAGGAACCTGGTGTCAGTTAATACCTGGCAGCAGCGTGATGGGAGGCCTCCCAAGTCCATGACCCATGTCCTCAAACAGACACAGAACATGCATTTATCAAATAATTTTGATAATTACTAGACAGATGTAGCACCTCCTTTCAGAGAACGTTAGACCCAGAAGTTAATTGCTTATAAAAATGACTGCATTTGAATGCAAGTTTAATGTCAGGGAAAGTGGATGTGTTATTTTGTTCCTAAGAGAAAATGACATTTGACAAAACAGCATGGAATGTATCCAACAGTGTCTAATCCCCCACGAAAACGCTCAAAATAGCCGTTGTATGCAGACCACAAGGGGCCTGTTGGGTGGGTTGTATTTTATTTTTCAGCCCTATAAGCATTCACTAGGCTCTGGCAGAAGAAACAGAATGAATGGAGTCGGGGGCGGGGGAGAGGTTCAGATTCGGAACATGTTTAGACCCTGCCAAATTAAGGCCTGCTGGCGGAGTCGGGCACTCCATGGCTAAATGGGGTGCATTTAAGAACCTCCTGCCTCAGCTGAGATACTGGGACTTACCTCCAACTTGTGCCTGCCTTCTGCCAGCGGGGCGGCTACGTTATCATTGTAACAGGTACGGCAGTATTCACTTCCCTTGGCTGCTGGAACAAATTACCACCAACTGGGTGGCTTAAAATAACAGGGATTTATTCTCACAGTTCCAGAGGCCAAAAGCCCCATGTCACTGGGCCAAAATCAAGGTGTGGGCCGGACCCCGTTCCCTCTGGGGGCGCCAGGGGAGAATCTGTGTTTCGCCTCTCCCAGCTTCCCGTGGCTGCTTCACGTGGCTGTGGCCACAGCACTCTAGTCTCTGTTCAGCCTCCAGGCCGCCTTCTCCTGTGTCAGGTGTCCCTCTGTCTCTCCTCTAAGGACACTTGGGAAGGCATGGAGGGCCCACCTGGAATAACTGGATAATGTGGCATATTCTCCCCACATGCAGGTGCTTAGACACTTCAGCACACCTGCAGGGACTCTTCTTTCAAACAGGGTTATGTTTACAGATTCCAGGGACTCAGATCTGACGTCTTTCGGTGGCCACTGTTAGGCCTACCACAGGTAGGGCTGAGGAGGTTCTTTTAGGGGTGATGCAAATGGTGGCTGCACAGCCTCGTGAAGAGACTGAGGATCACGGAACAGTATGTACCCTTTACAGGTGAAGTTACAGTACGTGAATTCTCTCTCAATAAAAAGACCAGGCACCTTTGGTGACAGATTTCCATGTGCCTTACGACACCTGCTGACTCGATTCTCACAGTGCTCCTGTGATGCCCGTTTTCCTGATGAAGGAACCGAGGCAGAGATGTTACGTGACTTGCTCAAGGTTGGGCATTCAATAAGTGATGCGATCAAGCATGCAACTGAGCCTGGGCAGTGCGTTCACCCCCGTTCAATCCTCCTAAGGCGGCCTCTGCATCCAGGGACAGCCGTTAGTGGAGAGCAGGGTAGCAGGCGTCTTCTCTAAAGGACCAGATTGTAAAAAATTTAGGCTGGGCAGGCCACAACACCGCCCCCGGGACCACATACGTGTGCTGCCGTGGAGCGAAGCAGCCAGACAACATGTAAACAGGTGAACACGCTGTGTACCCGTCGAGCTTTCCTGAAAAGCAACAGGCCATGGGCCAGATCTGGTCCTCAAGCCACAGTTCACGGATCCCTGACACAGACCCAAGACCACTCACCGCCCCCCCCTACCCCCGCCCCGAATGTTTGAGGAGGAATCGACACGGGAGTGGAGCCCCGACATCCTGGTAAGGACTCTGCTGTCTTCTGGTTCCTTTTGAGCCTCTTGAACTCTGACCTTATCCTAAAGCTTGGGAGGGATGAGGAGAGACTGGGCATCTTCTAGCAGGAACTGGGGTTTGCCCTTGTCCTCTGCGGTTGCGTCTGCCTCAGACGCTTCTTTCCCCGCTGCTGGGGGAAACCCAGTCTGCCGGGCAGTTGGCTCTGCTGGAAAAACCCTATTTGCAGCCTCCTCCCAGGAACCTCCAACCAGGCCATGACCTGCTGCAACGTGCCACCCCCCTCCCCCCACCCCGTGTACAGCCAAGTGCAAACAGGGAACGGCGATAAGGCATCGGTGGGGCAGCTCTTTACTCCAGCAGCAGCTGTCTCAGACAAGAGCATTTTGAAGGAATGTGTGCCCATCAGCCCTGGATGCAAACCAGTGGACCTGTTAGAGGGGCGATGGCACAGAAGAGGCCCCTTGGGCTTCCCGGTCATCGAGCGACCCGGCGGAGGTAACTAAGGGCCTGTCCTGCTCAGAAAATTACCCTCCCAATAGCTTAGGCGCCTCGTTCAGGAGCATCTCATGTGGCTGATGGGCTGGATGAGCCAGAAGAAGGGAACACCCCTCAGTCCGCTGCGCAGAGCAAGGCTCCATCACGCCACCGCCACCGCGTTCCCACGCTGCCTCTGGACGCGGCCTCCCGGGCCACGTTACCAGGATGGACACTCTGTTCTCAAGGCTTGTTTTCGCCTTTACAGGGGCCTCTTCTGACGATGCTGCAGGGGGAGAAACTGTGTCTCGGAAGCTGCCAGTCTCCTCACGTCGCTCCAAGTCAGTTCTGCGCCCAGAGCCAGAAGTCCCCAGCAAGTGTTGGGGGGAAACGGGGTGGAGGGAGTGACAGATTGCTTCCGGAACAGGACTTACCAAACGCCCTTCTCACCGGATGCTTCGGGGGCGGCCAAGCTGTCTAGCAGCAGGCCGGGCTCCGGGACTGGGGAATCTGAGTTGAGGCCTCCCAGACTGTCAGAGAGACGAGCCCTGGCAAATGTGGGGCAGGTCACAGGTGGTGGCGGGACGCTGCGAAGGGCCAGAATCGGCAAGGCCACAGCCAGGTCAGCCCGGGTCACTGTGGAGACGGGCCCTGCACAGGCTCCAGCTGGCACAGATGCACATGGGCTCTAATACTGGGTGATGTGACCACCTGAAAACCCTCTAGGCCAGAGTCTTCATTCTCTTTGAGCCACAAGCTCCTTTAAACAATATTACAATGTTGTTGTTGTTGTTTTGGCTGCTCCAAGGCATATAGAGTTCCCAGGCCAGGGATCAGATTGGAGCTGCAGCTGCAGCAATGCGAGATTCTTAATCCACTGTGCCAGGCCGGGGATCGAACTCACGTCCTAGTGCTCCCAAGACACTGTCGATCCTGATGCGCCACAGAGGGAACTCCGACAGTTTTCGTAACAATTTTAGGGTGCCTAGGGCCCTGGGTTGAGGACCTCGGCTAATGCCTCAAGAGCCCGGTTCTCCGACGACAGAGGGAACTTTTCCTTTCACCATCCCCTTCGGAACCCCACGCGAAGGGAGAGGAGTGTTTGGCGGGGCGGGGCGGGGCGGGGCGGGGCTGGTGGGTGTGCGGCGGGGTGAGGGGTCCTGGGGAGTGAGAACCGGCTGGGAGCTGCTCTTAGACAGGAGGCTGGGGGAAGGAGGTCTGCCCCTGGGGCTGCCAGGTTCTCCCTGAACTCACGGGCGCCCACTGGTGGTCAAGCACAATCTGACACAAGGAGGTGACACTCCTCCAACAATTCTGGGTGAGGAGTGGAGCCGAAGGGGAGAGCTGAGGGCGAGCCCATCGGTCTGATTCAATAGAGCAAGTCAGCCAGGAGAAAGAAAAAGCCACACCATCTGCTCACGAGTGAATTAGAATGGAGACACTTTTCAAAAGTTCCCGTTGTGGCTCACTGGTAAGGAAGCCAACTAGGATCCATGAGGACTCGGGTTCGATCCCCGGCCTTGCTCAGTGGGTTAAGGATCCAGTGCTGCTGTGAGCTGTGGAGCTCAGATCCTGCACGGCTGTGGCGGTGGCTGGCAGCTACAGCTCTGATTTGACCCCTAGCCTATGAACTCCCATATGCCACAGGTATGGCCCTTACAAAAAAAAAAAAAAAAAGACAACCCCCCCCCCCAAAACAGAGAAACTTTTCAACCACAGCTTGGGTAATGCAGTATTTTTGAGGCTCCCAATCTAGAAAAGAAGTCATCAGACTGTGTTCTCTACCATTCACTTAAAATCCCATCTAAATTTTAGGGACGCTCCATACTTGGTTCCACATTCACCTCGTGGCGGTGGCAAGACTTCAGACTGGGCATTGGTTCTGACCGGTTTATTGTTATGTTACATAGTTAGCTGCACCTGATCCATCATACTTAGTATTTGTACAACCCCAAATACCCATTCCACAGCAAGGAGGCCAGTCTCTGCTACTATTCTGAAGTCCTGCTCCCTAGTGCAGCAGCATGATATAGACTCAGTGACTGTTGCCTAAATACATGAATTGCCATGTCACCTCTGTCCCGTGCTTCTGGGTTCTGCTGTCCCATTCCTGGGCCCCTGCAGCACACTCCTCCATCTCTCCCAGGGCTACCAGCCTTTGCCTTGGCAAAGACCCATTTTCTCTGACCTTCCAACCCCACTGCCAGCACAGCCTACTGAGTTTCATCTCTGTGTAACAGTGTCAAGTTACTGCAGACTCAGTAACTTGAGAGCAGGGGCTTGAACCATTTGCTCACCGGACAGCACAGGGCAGCGTACAACCTGTGACAGCCCCGTGGGTTCTTGCTGGGCTGTGAAAAGCTAAAGCAGACCCAAACTTGCCAGCGTCTCATCTCTGGGCTGCAGTACATAAAGTGTCCATTTGGAGGGACTCTCGGACAAGGAAAAATCCCACAGGCCTTTTCAATGGAGAATAAAGCCAGGCCAAGAGGGGAGTCAGGTGCTTTTTTGAAAATGTTAATTGCTTTGAAGAAAGCATCCCTGAGGGAGCTCAGTGGTAACAAACCCAACTAGTATCTATGAGGATGTGGGTTTGATCCCTGGCCTTGCTCAGTGGGTTAAGGATCCGGTGTTGCCGTGAGCTGAGGTGTAGGTCGCAGATGTGGTTTGGACCTGGCGTGGCTGTGGCTGTGGCTGTGGTGTAGGCCCATAGATACAGCTCTGATTTGAACCCTAGGCTGGGAACTTCCATATACCACAGTGCAGCCCTAAAAAGGCTGGAAAAAAAAAACCCTAAAAATAAAAAACGGGTCCCTGAGCTCACAAAAGCTAAAGGACATATGACCCAGCTCCAGCTTTCAGAGGAAATACCCGGGAAAGCGCCACTTAGGCTGGCAGAAGGCCGTCATCATGCACACCTTTTCAGGGTTAGGATTTTCAGGGATAGGATGCAAAGGGTGTCATCAATCAAAATGAACAATTTTTCTCTTTTTGGCTGCGCCCATGGCCTGTGGAAGTTCCCAGGCTGGGGATGGAACACACATCACAATAGTAACCAAAGCTACGGGCAGCAAGAAGGCTGGATCCTTAACCTGCTGGGCCACCAGGGAACTCCACACTGAACGATGTTTGACTGGGTAACACTGACTGTGCTTCTGTGAACAAACTGGGCTCTTGGTGCTGTTCAGCTTGCTCCACTGCATCTAGTTATGCTGTGCTGCGTTTGCTGTAATCATCTGTGTTGAAACCCACAGAATTTTGGATTCAGTTTCTTCCATGTTAAGAAAACGTGATCCATACATTTTCTCACATGTGTTCTCTTTCTTGCCAAAGGCAAGAAAAGCAAAACACACTAAAAAGACACCTGCTCAGCCATAAGCCATCCCTGCCCCACCCCAAGTCACCCACCCGTAACTCGGGCTCCAAGGACACACACCATCTCCCACTTTAGGACCTATTTACCGAATGTTCGGTTTCGTTGGCGAGACTCACTGCTTGGTGACAAGCATGTAATTTTTGTCCCAATAAATCCGATGACCACTCAGATCCCAGAAAACTTGAGTCAGCAACTCTTCAAGCAAAGCCCATCAAATTTATGGAAGAGAACTTAGAAGAGTTTGGTGTGAGATGAGAAAAGGCAACATTTGGTCCTTGGACAAGAATTAGCAATATTTCACTCCTTTTTCTCTTCCAGTTAGTGGAAAATAACAATTTCGATTAAAGTTCTATAGCCGCGGCATTCCAAATGGAAATTGGTTGCGAGAATCTTTTCTAGGTTATGAGAGCCCAAAGTGATTCTGTATACACCACGTAGGACGGTTTTAAGAGGTATGTTTCTTATTGTGAGAGGAACAGACTCATAAAAAATTGAAATACCTAAAAGTATACAGAAGAAAATTAAAATCACCTATATACTTCTTCTGTGAGAGAGTTGTTGGCATGTTGGTGTATTTACAGCCAGTCTCTTTGCTCTGCATCTTTTTACATGAGATATTTATTTTCACAGAATCATATCAAGGAACAGTCTTAGAACCTGGGTATGTAACATAACAAGGCGTATGCTTTGAAAAGACTCTAAATGCCTAACATGCCATTTTCCAGCTATTTCAATTTATTTAATGGTTCAGTCCTGTTTCAGTCCATCTATGTAGATGACATTTCTTCACCTTTATATATAAATGACATGGCAACGGATCACCTCCTTGCATCAATACTCATCTGAATGTCTGACTTTTTTCCCCTCAGGGAATATTATTTGAAGTGGAGTGAAGGAACAAAATCATTCAAGACTCTTGCCATATATTGTCAAATTGCTCCCCATAAAAGTTGTATCAGAGTTCCCGTTGTGGCTCAGTGGTTAACGAATCCGACTGGGAACCATGAGGTTGTGGGTTTGATCCCTGGCCTTGCTCAGTGGGTTAAGGACCCGGCATTGCTGTCAACTGTGGTGTAGGTTGGCAGCTACAGCTCTGATTAGACCCCTAGCCTGGGAAACTCCATATGCTGTGAGAGCAGCCCTAGAAATGGCAAAAACACAAAAAAAAAAGGCGGGGGGGGGGGAGGTTGAGCAAACTCCTCCTTTAAAAAAAAAAAGTCATGTCGTGTGTGTGTGTGTGTGTGTGTGTGTGTGTGTGTGGTGATAAAAGTTTAAATAACATTGTAATTTTGGCTTCTTCAATTTTGAAATTTAACATTTTCCCCCCGATACGGTTCTTCGGCCATTCGTATTCTTTTTCTTTGACTTCCTCCTTGTTCAAGTTTCGTATAGGATGTGAAAGAATTTTCCTATGCTTCAGCCATAATAAAGAACGAGATAATGCCTTCAATGGATAGACCTAGAGGTTGTCCTGCCAAGTGAAGTCAGACAAAGACGGATGTATCACTTCTATGTGGAATCTAATAAAAATGATACAAAAGAACTTATTCAGGACAAAGAAACAAACTCACAAATTTAAAAATCAAACTTATTTATCAAAAGGGAAACCCTGGGGAGGATAAATTGGGGGAGAGAATGGGACTGGTACACACACTACTACGTATAGAATAGATACCTGTCAAGGACCTGCTGTATAACACGGGAAAAGCTATGCAATATTTTATATACGCATATATATACACACACATACGATATTATATATATGATTCAGTCTGCTGTACCTAAAACTAATACAATATTGTAGGTCAATTATACTCCAATAAAATAATAAAAAAAAGATTTTTTTTCCTACCATGTCAGAAGAGCTCTTTAGACGTGAATGAATGATAACGGCCCTTTGTTGTATTTGCTGCAAGTGTTACTCAGATTTCATACGTGACGCTTCTAGAGACACGGCAGCTTACGTTTTTGTACAGTTACGTCTCTCACATGTTTCCTTCGTCACTTCTTCCCTGTTTTTCACATTTAGAAAAATCCTTGCCTTTTCTGAGATTAGCCAAATGTTCATTTATATTTGCTTTTATTATTTTGCCTTTTTTTTTTTTTGCTTTTTCAGGGCCACACCTGTGGCATATGGAAGTTCCCAGGCTAGGGGTCTAATAAGAGCTATAGCTGCCAGCCTACGCCACAGCCACAGCAACGCCGGGCTGTGTCTGCGACCTACACCACAGCCACAGCAACGCCGGATCCTTAACCCACTGAGCATGGCCAGGGATCGAACCTGAAACCTCATGGTTCCCAGTTGGATTCGTTTCTGCTGCACCACGACGGGAACTCCCGTTTCCTTCTTATATCCAGCTTTTCAATCTATTTGAAATTTATTTTGGTGTGCAGCATGAGGTCAAATCTACTTTTTCTTCCAAATGTTCAGACAACTTTCCCCAGAACATCTGTGACAAGAGCCATCTCCTCTCCACTGGGTCGTTGTGGCTTCTGCTTCTTTATACTGGGCCATCTCTTGGAGCTCTTGCAACAAGCCTACATGTTAAATTGTTCTCTGTTGCCAAATTAATCTCACAAAACAGTCCCGACACGTTGTGAAATATAGCCTTTTGCAGGCAGGTGCGTCGTTTCATTACTTGGAGCAATCCCACTTCAGCTGATTTTGTTGTTGTTGTTTTCTGGATTTTTTTTTTTGTTGTTGTTGTTCTCCTGTTAAATCCATTATTCTCAGTGTTCATGGATTTTGCTTTACGTTGATGGGGTTGAGGACATCCCACTCGCAAAATAGGACTCCGCGGCAGACAGAATACATTCAGCTGAAGGGACTTGAGAAACGGCAGGTGCAGGAAGAGCTCTGACCTTTCCCACCTCCCCTGAAGCAGGTCTTAGGACCCTCGTCTGAGAAGCCCCTGCCCTTCGCCCAGAGGAGAGGAGCACCCTTATCTCCGAGGACGGGGAACCCTGCGGGGGGGGGGGGCGGGGAATGCAGTGAGCAGGCCTAAGGCTCCCCCCGTTGACTGCACTGAGCTCACATCCTTCTGTCCTACGAGTTTCCGCAACTTTTCCACTTTCCATCAAACCCGGTACAAACCCCCCCAGGCTTAACAGTTTCTTTGGGCCTTCATTGCCTTCTGAAGGCCTGTAAGTCATATAAAACTGATCTTACATAAATATGTTTTTCTCTTGTTGTCTTTTGTTACAGAGCCCCAGCTAAGAACCTGCAAGAGTAGAAAGAAAAAGATTTGTTTTTGCCTCTCCTACGAGGTTTAAGTTTCATTCACCGAATATGGATACTGATTTCTTAAGGCAGTCTTTCCTTTGTATTGTTTACACTGAAGTACAGTTGATTTCGGAAGCTGTTAATCCCTGCTGTACCTCGGAGTGGTTCCCATCCCCACATACGTTCTTCTTTACATTCTTCTCGTGTGGTTTATCCCAGGATGTCGACTACAGTTCCCCGTGCTGAAGTTTTGTTGAAAAACAAAATCAGAGAAAACTATGGGCACTTTAAACCTGTGTTTGTTAAGCACAAGTGTCAGAACCTTGCAGCCCGACTTGGAACCCCCGGCTTGTAGAAGGGAAGCTGAGACTGGGAGTGAGTGGTACCAGGCACAGGGTCCCCCGGCGGGCGGCAGGGAGGGAACAGGCGACCCGACTCTGGTGCCTTCTTAACGTCTGCAGGGAGCTGCCCCTCCACTCGCTCTCCTTATCACTCTCTTGCCTCCTTTACTCTCTGCTCTGTGTTTAGTCCTTTGCTTTACTGTGTTCTGTTTGCATGAATCCTCTTCGGGAATTTCAGAAAGTGTAAATCTTGCTTTACTTCTATGGATGACCGCCTTCAAGATTCAGCCCCACTTTTTAAAAACTCTACGTTTCTCGGATCAAAGCGTAAAACGGTGTCTCCTGACCCCTCCCTCTGATGCACGAGGACTCGGATGAGCCGTGTTCTGCCTCAGCTTCTGTACTGCTGCCCATCCCATTTTCTGTTTTTGTGTGTGTGAGACCCTAAAATTATCTAGAGTTTGGGATTCCTAAGTGTTGCTAGAATTTTTATGACTTAGAGTCTTCAATAATTTTTTTACACCAGGACATCAAAGTGATTTTAAATGCTTGCTTTTTATCCTAGTACACTCCCATTTTTGAACTTTTAATTTTGCTTCCTTTTCACCTTTCATCTCTTTAGCTGGCCTTTAAATAAGTCGATTTCAAGAAAGGCCTGCGGTTGCTGTATATTCGGAGCCCTCGCGTATCTGAGAACCCATTCTATGAACACCAACTTGGCTGGGTGAGACATTTGGGGGAAAAGCTTTGTTTCTCCAAACTCTTTAAGTGATGCTTCCTTCTCATCATCCTTCTTCCTGGGAATGACTCCTAAATATGGGGCGGGGACACAGGGTGCCTTGGAGAAGACAACAGCTGTGGCTACTCTCCTAGGACGTAGGTACCAAATTCTGCATATAATATTGGCGGCTTTCTGGACCCCCTGGAGCTGGGATGGAGACAAGGGCGGGACTGAGGCTGGGGGTACCTCCCAGATCTGGAGATAAACACTGTTCTTCTACTGCTGCCAGGTATTTCATACAGATCACTTGGAAAGACAGAATCAGGTGTGGAGGAAAGTATTTTTGCAAAGAACTCAGATCAAGGGACTTGACATTTGGAACTGAAATGAAGTGATTCCGTTTTCCTCAGGTATGAGGAAATGCAGGAAGCAAGAGTCATCCACACACTGGATCAGAGCTTTGCCACGTTCCCTGAGGGGGACAGAAGCCTCCTAGATATGAAAGACCAGCCCGCGTCCAGCAGGAACCTCTCCAAGGAAGAGAGAGAAAGCAGAGACACCGAGGCAAACTCCCTGCGAAACTGGCCCGAGAAGTGTCTGCATGTTTAACTTCAGGGGCTTCTGACCCCAGCAGCACAGCGGCCGCTGTCTTGAGATGAATGTTCATCTTAGCTCAATGCTGTGAAACGCTAATGCCCTTATTTTAATTCCATGTTCACCTGGCAGTGTTCTGAGTCCAATGCGAGAGAAGGCACGAGCCCAGTGGATTTCTGCTGCTGGCGGTCTGTGGGCCGTGTTTTCAAAGGCAAGCCAGTAAAATGGATGCACTGTGAGTCGCCTTCTGGGCATCTTAACTACCCCAGAGAGACGGCTCTGGTCAAGCCGAAAGACACGTGCAGTTTCCTTTCTCCCTGAAAATGAATAGGCCGGCATCCTGGTGTATTAGCCAGGACTATACTAGAATTGGAATTGGTCTCTAGGGGCTGGGGCCTGGGCCAATTCTGGGTGAACCTCGGAGCCTCTGACATGCCAGGCCAGAAGGAGCAGCCCCCGGCTCCTGCCTTTAGATGCTGCTGCGTTTCCACACATATGTCTGATCTGGGTACCAGGGTGCTCTGGCCCAATGACCCCCCATCCCCAACACCATCCCAAAGCTATGGATACTTTATTGTGTTTAAGAAAATAGCGTCAAGCGTTGCCACCTGGCGTGGAGGAGGGGGTGGTCAACAGGCTTGCTGGATAGATGGCAATGGGTCCCGGGGGCACTTGGCCCACCTGAGACCCTCTCTGGCCACTCCTGCCTGCGTTCCCAGGCCCAGCAGTGCACTGGCTTCTCTGGGCGCCCCTTCAGGCTCTCACAATCACCAGCCTGCACCAGAAACACTGGGCTTGTGTCCTCGTGGAAATGCCCGGGGCACAAAGCAGAGATGCTCTGCCCAGGTTCCAGTTCTAGCTCCATCTTGTCACCTGGCAGGTCCCTGACCCTCTAAGATTCCACTCCCTCGTCTGTGAAATGGAGATCAGAAGAGTCTCACCCAGGAGGAACCGTATGAAATGGAATCATGCGAGTCACATCTGTGGCACAGAGCCTGGGACAAAACAAGTAATGAACAACCCTCAGCTGGTGGCGGTGTTATCAGTCCCATCCAGGAAGGAAACCAGCCGTCATATACACACACACTATGTGCCAGGCACCCTTGTACATGCAGGGGTTCCACACAGGAAATAAGCCTCGTAAGTGCCCTGGGTCCGTGGGGCCAACACTCCAGTGGGCACAGAACTTTCTACTTTCAGAGACAGCATGGAAAACTGGATAGATCTCTCTTGTTCTGGATCGGTCTTGGTATCAAACCAGATGCACACCTTCAGGGGTGCCCCTGGAGCAGGAAACGATGAGTGGGACACTGCGCCCGGGCTGGCATGAGAGCTTCAGGCCGCTAGACTTTCGGTTCTGGGTCTCGCTGAGAGAGCTTCTGTCTAATGTATTGACTGAGACGAAGGCCAGCAAACTGTGTGTGTGGGGGGAATCCTGCCTCCCAGAGCACTTGTGCACACTGAAGAAGATAAGCTGCAACCACGCGGCGGTAAACGGCGTCGGCTAAAAGCAGAGAGGGAGGGACCGGGGATGGTTCTCTCCCGGCACTACAGACCCGCTCCATTTGTATTTCTGGCTGCATAATTATCATTTCCTCTGCGCCGCCCCCATCCCAGGGCTGCTAGAACATTTCTTTACAAGAGGAACAAGGTGACGAGAACAGAAAGGAACGCGGTGAGAACCAGAGCTCGGCCCGGCAGGCCCGTCTCCAAGGGTCCCTCGCTTTCCGTCAAGAGGGCTTAAGCCCAAAGAGCCAGGGAGGGGGCAGAGAGGCACCTCCTCCTGCCCTTCCTCCTCGGCCCCCTCAGCCTGATGACACCCCCTCTGTCCATGCTGAAAATAGACTGAGCTGAACTGCAAATAAGCGAGGAGATAAAATTAAATTAAGGCAGGCCTGGCTCCCAGGCAGTCGCTAATAAAATCATAAGCATTCGCATCAGTGTGGCAGACAAACACAAAGATGTTTATTGGTTCTTTTCTTTTTTTTCACCTTAAAGTAGCTGAACCCTCAAGAGACAAAGCCCCGTGAAACCAGTCTTCAACCGCCTTTATACGAGGGACACAGGGCAGAACCCTTGGGGCTGGTTACCAACAGCCATTTGTTCTTGCCAGCTCACCTGAGGGGAGGGAGCCCCATCCTCTGATGGCCTCTGTTGGGCTTCCCCCCCAGGAACGCAATGGCCGAGCATCCCGTGGGATGCCTGCTTAGCTGGCCATAGCCCTCTGTCTGTGGTAGGAAAGGGGTCAGCTGTCCCACCCCAGGGCTGCTCCCATCACCTGCATGAGCAACGACTCTCCCACACATTTTGGGCCACCAAAGAGCCGATTCTCCTAGGGACATATTCATCAGGGGCTCCTGGAAGGTGCTTGCCAATAGGAAGCTTGTATTAGTATTTGCCTCTGCAATACTGCCGTCCTCAGAGAGAGACATAACAACAAGCCATCATGGCCCAGCTTCTCTATCTGCTGTACCACCGCAGGCCTTAATCTGGGAACACAAAGTGCAAGATACACACTAAATAAATTCCTATGTCAGGGAGAAAAGATTTTCACCTGGCAAAGCCTCTTATCGCCTCAACCACAGTTTAAGAACATCTGGATGTTCCCATTACCTGTGGGATCTTTCACCAGCTGAGCCCGTCTGTCAACACTTCAGACCTTCGTGGATGGGCTGACCTCGTGCACCAAACCTAAAGCAGCACCAAAGGAATCCCGAAAGAGACGAGACTGGGGGCTGAGTACCTTGGATGCAAAACTTAATCCGGTGAAATAACCAGCCTGCTTGTACACCACTGAGCCGTAGTGCTAAGGCTGTCAGTGGATTAGAAAAACAGGTAAAGAGAAAGGTTAAACAGGAAGACAGCCAGGGTGACAGAAGCCACAGGCCAAAGGCTGCACAGGGTGATGCCCCACGAGGCTTCACGAGGGGGTCGTCTGAGATCCGCGCCCTGGGGAGGACTTGACGGGAAGGCACCGGCCGTCCGGGGCAAGATCGCCACTGTTTATAAACCAAGCAGGAGACACATCATTTTCCTGACCACAGGAGGGACAGAAGGAGGTGATTCATGGGTAAAATGTACCTTTTCTTTCCCCGGAAAGAGGCGGAGAACCAGAGGCACTGGGAGCGGGTCACCAGCTAGTTCATTCTTGCGGCTGAAAGCAAAGCCTCAGGGGTGCGAGGCACAGGGCTGCCAGGCCCACGTCAACACCACCACCTGCAGACCGTGCTGCCCAGAGGGAGGGTTGTTTCAGGCCAAACAGCGCCAAATGCAGGCTGAGGGGCTTTGTCCAGGGCCTGGGCCCTCATCCAGCAGCTCCACCCTCCCTGGACCACTTGTTCTGCATCCCGCTGTGGCTCCTTTCAGAGAGCTCACTTCCTGCGAGTACCGCCATCACCCAACCTCTTCTCCATCCACACCACGGACACACAACCTGGTGTGCTGTTTCACAGCATCTGAATGCGCAGGGTTAATTAACATGCTGGGTGGCTGGATTGGACAAACGTCGCTGAATCAAAACGTTTTATCCTTGCCTGTTTCCAGAAACTGGCCAGGCCGGGAGTACACTCGTTTGTTCCAAAGGGACTTAGGAGTCACGTCCAACTTTTGTACAGAAGCCTAGACACTGCCCCTGCCCCTGTGGGATTTCATGCTTGTCCCCATTCCCCGAATTCCCGCACAAGCCTGGTGACTGGCTAATGGCAGTAACTGCATGACCTGTGCTTCTGTCTGCTCAGCAGCACCCTGGCTCCTACAAAATGTCCTTCCCCCACCCTAAGTGCCCTCTTACAAAACCCTGCCCTTCAGACATAGTCCATGGGTGCAGGGGGGCACATGACCCAACATGCACCAAAAAACCTTTCCTGGACTTGCGGATTTGTGCCTGACACCACGGCAGAGAGAAAGGTGTAACAGGCAAAGCTAGGAGCATGTTTTCGGCAATGTGGAGAAAGCCGGAATTGCTATGAAAATGACAAATGCCAGCAGTAGAGAGACAGAGGAGCCGAGACACAGAAAGCCAGCCCCCGCTTCCAGTCGTTTCTATGATCCCACATCATCCCTGCCTCCCAACTCTTGAGCTCCGTAAGACACCCCAGATTCCTTTTGCTAACTCTCCCTTCTAAGAGTGGTTGAAATTTGGTTTTGTCCCTCAAAACCTTACATAACCATCCTGGTTTCAGACTAAGTCTTGGTTTTTATCCCCAGAAAAGGAAAGGGTTGGACCCCATCAGTGACTTTCAAATTCTGTTCCATAGTCTCTCCATGGGTCACAGAGGCGGAGGAGAGGGAGGCGGGGGAGGTGGGTGCCGCCTGCTCTCCTTTTCGGCCAGAGCAGCTCCACTGAACGGGAACATCACTCCAAATAAGATGTCCCTTGGAAAGTACAGGCTGTGCAAACTTGCCTGAAAAGCACTAGACCAAAAGCTCCTCAGGCCACCTCCAGAAGCCGAGCCGATTCCACGGTCAGTTCCGACCGGCATCCACGTTTTAGTTATGTCTTCCTGAAATGACTCTCACGGCAACAAAATGTGGCAACAAAATGCGAGCGCTGAAGGGAACCTCAGAGTTCATGTAGGTCAAGGTCCTTAATTTGAATGCGCAGGTGAGAAAAGAGAAACAGGGAGTGTTTAGGTGACAAGGCCAAGGTTCCCAGCAAGTTCGAATCATGAAGATTAAGCTTCTAGCTTAATATGCAACTGCTCCACGCAGACAGTGCACGTGCAATTCTGAGCGTCCCTGGGCTGGGCTTGGGAGCATGGAACAGGGGAAGACAAGTGAAATCTGGGGTTAGATCTTCCTGAGTGTGGCTGTGTCCCACTACGGTTAAGGCAGGCTGGGAAGATGTCAGGATGGAGAAGTCGGTGTGTCAATAACGTGACACGCTGAGCTGTGTAACGTGAATGTGATGGGACAGGTGTGTAACCGCAGAGTAACAATCTCTATCACTTACCGAGCATCGGGTGGCGGCAGAGCTGGAAGTCAGATCCAATCTATCTGACCCCAAAGCCAAGGCCATGGGTCTGCTAACCCCAGATCACTTTTATGATCTTATAAACCTAAGTCCTTTGTATTCTTTCTTTGTGAGGTGTTAGGTATTTAACGCGGGTGCCGAGGAATTCCCCCCACCCCCAAAATAAGCAGGCATCCTTCAGAAGCTCAAAGCTCTGAGGATAACCCAGGGTTCCTGCGGTCTTGGGGCAGGGGACTGAAAGAGGGTGCGGGGTCACCCAGAGTGGCTGGGAACTAGTAGGATGTACCGAGGCTGGACGGCACTGCGGAGATAGTGGAGCGCACACGCCTTCCTTTCTGGCCTACTGGGCAGAGGGCTACGCACGGGAGCTCTTCCGGGGGTGCCTACCTGCCCAGACCGTCTATAAAAGGAGGGTGGCAACAGATGACCAAGGACGATGCCCACCCATACCCTGCACCCCGCTCCCAGTGGTGGATGGCTACAGGCAGAGTGACTAAGAAAGGGACAGAGCTGCCAGTGAAGTCTTTTCCAGAAAAGAGCCTCCTCTGCCTTCCCCCAAAGCTGGCATTTCTCCCAACGACATTCCGGCCTCCAGCAGGGCTAAGCTGGTGAAGGGACACTTCCTCTCATGTAACTTTTCCCACACTGAGCATCCTCACCTAGGGAACTTTTATAGGAAGGTTGCCTTGCATCTCTTCTCGCCTCATCAGTCTAAGGGGAAAAAATGTCTGCTTGGGTTTTAAAAGGGACCCTGAACTGTCTTTAATTAACTACAAACCTTGCATTAATGACCAAGGAAAGTGAGTGGTAACATACAGCTACTGACGGGGGTGGATGGGGCCCTGGGGCGGAGCTTCCTGCAGGTGGCCATGACCCACTCTCTTCACCAGGGATATTTTAGCATCCCCGGAGCTAACTTATCCTGTATTTTCTCAAGAAGTCTGCATTCTTTCCAAGTGGAAATGCCTAGAAGCTGAGCTGCATCTAGTCTGTGTTTCTCTGACCATTTCAATGCCCATATCCAGAGCGTTCACTGGAGATTCCCTCTCAAAACGTTTGGGGTAAAAAACATTCACGGGATATGAGAACCGCTTAATCTTGGAAGGCAGCTAAGGTGGCCACTATACCACCAATGCCAAGACACCTTGATCTTGGACGGGACCAAGAGACAGCGTCTGTCCCTTGGAGCTCTTTGGCCGACTACCCTCACTCACCCTTGAAGATGAAAACTGTCAAAAGAGGGAAAAAAATCTCTGCAGTTGTTCAGGGACATTCCCATTGGGAACCACATGACTCATAAACACTGCGTGCTGATGTTTTCCAGCCTCGTGGTACAGAGCCAAAAGGGACATCTCTCTGCTGTTTCCCCTCCCATTCTCATCTCTTACCATCTCTTCCACCCATCGAAGAGTTAAAAGAAAATGTGAATGGAAGTGATTAAAGAGACATCATTTTCAAGCTTCTAAGAGATTCCTCACTTGGTTAATACATTTACCTTCTAGAAGATGATCAAGTTTCTTGCAATAATTTCATGGCAATTCATCTCGTGCTTAAATGCTAATCCTATAATTAGAAGCAATTAAAATCCTGCACAAGGATGACCTGCTCCGTCAATGTCAGCGTCCCTGTATGCTAAGAGGGAAGTCTTGAAAGAGACCTCAGAAATAATTTGTTTCTCCTCTTCTTGGGGATGCAGGTGTTCAAAGCCCATCTTTAAAAAGGCTTTTTCATGGCAGGAGTCACTGAAGCCAAGGCCAGTGGAAGGCTGAGGCCCTTAACAAAGAATCCAGGGGCTTGAGACCATCTCGAGCAGAAGAAAGAGAAGCTTGGAGATCAGGGTATTCTAAGGCAAACATGGCCTTAGGGAAATGACACTGGCGACCCTTGTCCTCTCACCCTAGTTTTGCTGCCTCTTGCAAGTATCCAGGGACCAAGCGCCCAGAGTGAAAAACTACATTCACGTCGCTGC
The DNA here is from genome assembly GCF_016906955.1 of Phacochoerus africanus. Taxonomy (NCBI): domain Eukaryota; kingdom Metazoa; phylum Chordata; class Mammalia; order Artiodactyla; family Suidae; genus Phacochoerus; species Phacochoerus africanus. The sequence continues at coordinate 13,124,205 of NC_062557.1, read as the reverse complement.
ACAGAGAACCATGCAGGAGAAACGATCCATAGGAAGACACACCCTGGTCAGCACACGTTTGACACTGAGCTCTGCCAGACAGGTCAGGATGAGGAACCCCAGTTAGGACGCAGATAATGACACACGCCTGAGAAGATGTCACCTCTTTATTGGTGAGTGTGTTTCTCTAAAGGATCCCAGAAATCATGTGGCTTTATAATTAGGCTAAAACGGGATCATTTTAAGGGGATCCAGATACAGGGCTAACATGGGAAGAACTGCTTGGATTTGGGATGTAGGAGCATGGTATGAGGCTGAGGAATTTTTCTTTTTAAAAACATTTTTTGAGGGAGTTCCCGCCATGGCTCAGTGGTTAACGAATCCAACTAAGAACCATGAGGTTTCGGGTTCGATCCCTGGCCTTGCTCAGTGGGTTAAGGATCCGGTGCTGCCGTGAGCTGTGGTGTAGGCTGCAGGTGCGGCTCGGATCCCAAGTTGCTGTGGCTCTGGCGTAGGCTGGCATCTACAGCTCCAATTAGACCCCTAGCCTGGGAACTTCCATATGCTGTGGGTTCGGCCCTAGAAAAGGCAAAAAGACAAAAAAAATTTTTTTTTTGACATAGTTGATTTACAAGGTTTTGCAATTTTTGCTGTGCAGCAAAATGACCCAGTTATACAGACATATACCTTCTTTTTCTCATATTATCTTCCATTATGTTCCAACACAAGTGATTGGCTATAATTCCCTGTGCCACACAGCAGGACTGGGCCACTGGTGGATACTTCCATTGTCATCATCATTTATGCAACACACACATATTAGGCACAAATTCAAGGCACGGTCTAAGTACAGGAGCTAAGACACCATCTCTGACCTCAAAGTGCTCGTGGTCTGGTAGAGGAGTTCAATGTGTAAATAAACCTATCACCACATTGCAAATGTTATAAGGGTGTGAGGAGAAAGCGGTCCATTTTAGGCAGGGTGTAAAAAGGTTAGGAGAGGCTTCATAAAGGAAACAGCCTGAGTGTTTAAAAAAAAAACAACAAACCCAACTAACAGGTGTTCCTGATGGAGCAGGGTAAACAGCACAGGCAAAGGTGAGGAGGTGGGCAACGGCCTGCCTGCTGGGGAAATGGCACAGGGCTTGTCTCTACGACGCGGACAGGATGCCAGGGGGTCGGGGTGTAATGGATAAGACTCAGGAGGCAGGCAAAGTACTGGCTGCTGAAGGGGTCGCAGACGCATGGCCCCTGATGCTTAGGAATGTGCCATCAGGAAGGACGACAGCGGAGATAACCCCACTGAAAACACGCCTGTCATCACCTGGAAGCATGTGCATCTGGGCAGGGCTGTGCAAGCACTCTCCCGGGACAGGCACACTGCTACACAGTTTTTAGCTCAGTGGTTGTTCCTGTTTTCTTTTGCAAAGGAGGCACCAGGATGTCAAGCACCAGCAAAGCCAGAGATGGGTTCTTCCAAGACTGAGAATTCGAGAGCAAGGACAAGGCTGTGATGGGAAAGAACCAGCTGGGAAGAAAAAGGCCAGCGACTGGAGGCTGAGAAAGGGCTCGGCCGGCACACATCGGGGAGGGGCACCTGGTCCCACCCTACGTCCTCACTTGAAGGCAGGGAAGAGTTCAGCCTGGGCGCTGGGGTCAGGGTATCCTCCATTCAGCAGTCAGGTGACCTGGGGGCAGGTCACAGGAGCTCCTGCAGCCTGTGTCCTCAGTTATAAAATGACGACAGCACTTTTCTGGAAGGGTTTTTGTGATAATAGACAGGAATGCATCCCAATCAGGGCTCGGTGCGTGCAAGGTGCTTAATCAATGCCGGTTTCTCTTCTCATGGGATCTGGGCACTCAGACAACTTCTGAGTTTCTGTGGTTTGCACTCCTGTCCCCCTTTCCCAAAGCTGCTGTGTTCTGACTGGCTGGCTGGCCATTAGCATCTCTATCGAGAGCCTGGGCGTTGCCTCACCTGGGACTTCCTTCCAGCTAAGAGTGATTTCTCCAGAGAGCATTTGTTATTGATTGATTGATTTTGCTTTTTTAGGGCCACACCCACAGCATACGGAGGTTGCCAGGCTAGGAGTCGAATCGGCGCTGCACCTGAGACCTACACCACAGCTCAGGGCAACGCTGGATCCTTAACTCACTGAGCGAGGCTGGGGATGGAACCTGCAACCTCATGGTTACTAGTCGGATTCGTTTCTGCTGCACCACGGCGGGAACACAGCATTTAAGTGCTGTTTCCACTAGAGCAAAGAGCCCCAACCTGACACAGCCTAACCTTTTCGAGGACTGATTTGAAAATTTTCCTTAATGATTAACATTTTGCCCCACACACGTATTTTCAGTTTTGTTTTGTTTTTTTAAATTCTGCTAGACCATTTGGAAGTTGCAGCATTTTTTTATTCTGCTAGACTATTTGGAAGTTGTAGCTTTTTTTTATTCTGCTAGACCGTTTGGAAGTTGCAGACATCAGGAAAAACCATCCCTCAACTCTCAGCATCCCCCCCCTCCAGAAGCACACTGTCAGGACCACCCAGAGCTGTCAGGGCGAGACAGCAGCACTAAAGAGCAGACCAGATCTGAATGCCCCCACCTGCCCCAAACGTCCACTGCAGTTACTTTCTCAGGCCCCAAGACTGTATCTGACGATCGGGCCTCTTTAGTTTCTTTACTCAAGAACAGTCCGCTTGACTGTTTTTATTTTTCAAGACATTCACACGTCTGAAAAGTCCAGGCTGGTTACCAAGCAGAATGTCCCGATATCTGGATTTGTCTAGTTTTTCTTTTTTTCTCACTAGATGCAGCTTATAAGAGTCTGGCTAAACTATTGGAGGCATATGATTCTGTGTACTTTCTATTACCTTCTATCAGAAGGAACATCCTTGGAGGGTGTCACCTTGTGGAGGAGGCTGAACTTGATCATAAAGGTGGCAGATAGCAAACGGATAACGTGACTGCACAGGAAAACATTTAATCCAACGACAGTATTCTGACTACCCTTTGTGGGGCATCACTTAAGGACTTTTTAAAAAAGGCAATGGATTCTCGAGCTTTATGGAGTAGGTTTTACTTGGTAGAGGTGCTGGAATACTGATTCTGAAATTGCCGCAGGTAATGTGGGTAGAGGACTAAACGGGCATGTTGATGTCCTCAGGACCCAGGGATCTTACCCAGGGAGAAGGGAGAATGAATGAAGACTGGGAACAATGGAGATGAACGCTGGTCTAGGATCAGAGCTGCGGTGTGAAGTCATTTAAAAAAAAAAAAAAATCCTGGAGTTCCTGTCATGGCGCAGTGGTTAACAGTTCCGACTAGGAACCGTGAGGTTGCGGGTTCGATCCCTGGCCTTCCTCAGTGGGTTAAGGATCTGGCATTGCCGTGAGTGGTGGTGTAGGTCATAGATGCGGCTCGGATCCCATGTTGCTGTGGCTCTGGCGTAGGCCAGTGGCTACAGCTTGGATTAGACTCCTAGCCTGGGAATTTCCATATGCCGCGAGAGTGGCCCTAGAAAAGGCAAAGAGACAAAAAAAAAAAAAAAATCCTGCTTCTGTCTCCTGAAAGAGCGTAGATGTAGGAACGTCCCAGGAGCCCTGAGCACCTCCAGCACCTGACCTGAGATTCCTGTGACCGTTTTCCACTAAAACCCTCCAGTTTCCTCAGAGACATGGCTGAAGGGCATGGTAAGCCTTTGTATTTGGGAAAGAAAGGACATCCTGGCAAAATGGATGGGTCGTGCCAGAGGGAAAAAGGCCAGCGTGAAGGGGTTCCTGCTGGCCATCCTTCAAACAAGAAGAACATTACACAGACAGTAAAAAAGAACATTACACATTTAAAAAATATCAGGGGACATAAGGGAAAGCGTTTCATTCAGATGAACGCCAGCTACTGAACACAGAAGAATCACAGAATTAGAAAATCACCGTTTTGCAACCATCACTATAGTAATTCTCATCCATGGACGCTCAAACCATTGAGTGAAAGGGTGCTGGTCTCCAAGCGCAATCTGCAGACTCCTTATTACTTACAAAATTTTAAAAGGCGCCTTTGCAGTGGAGGGAACCTGATGAAAACACCCCAGGTGGGTGATCAAAGGCAGCATCAGCGATGATGGACCAGGTGGCTCTACCTGTGGGTATATCCTCTATCCCTCACTCTACCCCAAACCAAAGGACCAGCCACTTGAGTTGCATCATCTTCTGTGCTCCTGGGCTGAATCTAAATCCCACGCCAAGCTTTCATTGAATAGAAATTACCTCTAACAAATACTTTTTCCTTTCAGCAAGTGGCTTGATCCAACCCCTCCTTGCTGGCAACCCCAAACTAGCCATTATATTCAAAAGCTTTACGCCATTGGGAAAAGCATCGGCACGAAGCTTCTGGGCAGCCTTGGGCCACCTGCCATGTCCCCTCTCCCAGAATCGACAGAGAAAGGCAAGGGTCCCATGACCGTCAGAGTCACGCCTGGAGTTCAAGGTGAGAGACTGATGCTCTGCCCCTGTTGAAAACAGCCAGTTGGGATTTTAAATCCTCCTGTTTGAAAAAGAAGTACTTAACCCGGCGCTATTAAGACATGACTCCCAAGACCGGTGCAAACTCTAAACGGCGATGACCGTGGCCCCAACCCCCTGAAAATGGAGACAGGTTCCCCTTCAGCTCCCCCCCCTGCACACTCGGGATCCCTGGAACCCTGGGCTGTGTCGGGCTTCCTGCACCTTTACCTAAAGAATCCTTTCCCCACTGGTCCCCTGTCATTCTTCTTCCGGCCTTAATTCCCCCCAAAGACCACACATTCCCTGATAAGGACTATATCTTAATTATCTTAGCCTCCCTCCCCAGTGCCTGGCAGAGAGCCTGACACACGGCTAATAAATGGATAACAAATGGTCCAATGAAAGAAGGAACGACTGTTACACAAAGCCCAGTCTCACTGCCTTGACTCTGTTGCAACTGTGCCCTGAGGAGCTGGACGAAGACACAGAGGGATTATTACTGTTTTCCTCAACAACAGCATGGTGGCGAGTCTTGACAGCTGGCGGAGTAAGACAAAGGCACACAAGGGCACAGGGCTCTAGAAGGTAGATGGAAGGATGCAATCTGCAGGCTTTCCGGGAGCGCAGACCCTGCAGGAAGCCTTCCCCTCCCCCACGGAACTCAAGCTCCACGTCAAATTAACAGCCCCAAGTATTTGAGAAAAATCAAACTCTTCTGCGGGACGATCTGTCTGTGGGAGAGGTGTGTTCCTGAAACAGCTGTAAAGTACACAATATTTTTTCCACTTACTTACAACATTAAATTGAAAATTTGTTCCCATGAGGGATTTTTTTTTTAACCACTCCTTCAAACCAAATAAAAAGCACACAAGAATGAAGGAAACCTATTAACCTCATGTATTGAAAGGGGAAAAAAATGACAGATAACATCAGCACCACTGCCCCAAGGCAAAAAATGAAAATACACCATGAAAATGGGAGCCTTTCCCATAAATACCGCACCAATCTCGAAAAGAAATTGATCTCTGGTTTCAAAAGGGTGATTTCCATCCCAGAGAAGGAGTCCATGGGGAGTTTCTGTTTTACTTTGGGAATTATGTTCCATTGGAATGATTCTGCACAGGTAAAATGGAAATGGAGCTAATCTAACAATGAACACGGCCGCTTAGGGTTTAAGTGCATTTTCCAAGAAATCACTTGCATTTGTACCATAAGATCTGCTCATTATCGTTTATTGTTTATATCTGTGTTCTCATTAAAGCCAGGCAACTTTTTTTTAATCCCATCTCAGCCCTCAAATAGCTACAGTCCTTCAGGCTCCTCCTCTGCAGCATCACCCCAGCATCTCCCAGTTGCTTACCATCGGGCACCCACATCATCGAGCACTTAATTACACGTGGACCTGGACTGTTCCTTAATTCCTCCATACATTAGTCTCTTTTCCCCGGGGTTCTAAGGCCCACATTTAGACCTTCTGTCACTTAAAAGAACCTGTGGGGTGCTGAATAGGGGGGTTAGCAAGTATTTATTTATTTATTTTTAGGGCTGCATCTGCAGGATATGGAAGGTCCTGGGCTAGGGGTCGAATCAGAGCTGCAGCTTTCGGCTACACTGGATCCTTAACACACAGAGTGAGGCCAGGGATCGAACCTGCATCCTCATAGATACGAGTCGGGTTCTTAACCCGCTGAGCCACAACAGGAATGCCTGTGGGTTTGTTATTTATTCCAATAGACACTCTTTAAATAATGAGAGAGACTTAGGAGTTTCAGGGCCTATGGGTGTGGGAGTCCAAGCTGGGCTCAAACCCCAACCCCCATCACCTTCTACCTCGTAACTTGGAGCAATTTCCTACCCCTCTCTTAGCTCATTTGCTCAACGAGGTACCCTGTGGTATTGTTTTTGAAGGGTCAATGAAACAACGACTCTGAGGCACTCAGCACAAAGAGCCAGTCCTACCCATGGACAGTAAGTAGGCAGGAAGTACTCCATCAAAGGCAGCCAGTGTTTTTGAAACCATTTGTCAAGACGAACCGATGCCTGATCTACTGGGTTATTAGGAGGTGGTCTGAGCAGGTGATACAGGAGGCAAGGCAGGTACGGCTCTGAAGGGCTCTGCTTGGTATTCCTCGCCGTCCTTTCATCCTGGAAAAAGCAAGTCTAATGTCTTCCACTCTTTTTTTTTTTTTGGTCTTTTTGCCATTTCTTGGGCTGCTCCCGCGGCATATGGAGATTCCCAGGCTAGGGGGCCAATCGGAGCTGTAGCCACCTGCCCACGCCAGAGCTACAGCAACGCAGGATCTGAGCCGCGTCTGCAACCTACACCGCAGCTCACGGCAACGCCGGATTCCTAACCCACTGAGCAAGGTCAGGGATCGAACCTACAACCTCATGGTTCCTAGTCGGATTCGTTAACCACTGCGCCAAGACGAGACCTCCTAATGTCTTCCACTCTTCAAAACAATTTCTAGTGACTAACATAGGTACCAATTTCCCACAAATGTATCCGTACGATGAAAAGACGTGACGACGCTGACACTTACACCAGGGTTAGGTAAGGACAGTTTCTTACCCACCAGGGCTGCTGGGTGAAGGGGGTACAGAAACTCTACTACTTCAACAACGTTTTCTCTTGTTCCGTAAGCTCTTCTCCTTGGGGTTCAATGTTTATATTTCTGTTCTCCTTGAAGCCAGGCTAATTCTGATTCTGAAAATCTAAATTCAGTCTAAATTAAAAGTTTCAAAGAGATGGTTACTAATTAGTTATTTCCTTTGGTTTGGTTTTCTATATTTAGGACTGAATTTCCTTCACACGGAAAACAACTGTACTTTTCAATTAGATGTGCTGTGGACTGAACACAGGTGCCCCCAAGTTTGTAGGTTGAAGCCGCACCCCCTGATGGTGACGGTATTTGGAGATGGGGGACTAGGAGGCATAAGGTCATGAGGGTGGGCCCTAGGGCGGGACCAGTGCACTTAGGAAGGCCCGCAGTTCGCTCCCTTTCTCCCTCCAGGACTCCTGAGCTCCTTCTCTCTCTCTCTCTCCCTCTGCCAAGCGAAGACACAGCTAGGAAGAGGGTTCTCTCTGGGAACCAAACTGGTGGCACCTTGATCTTGCATTTCTCAGCCTCCAGAACTGATGGGCTGATAGGTATTAGAGTAGCTCGAGCTAAGACAACATTTCAGTTCTTACTGATACTATTAGTAAAATAGCTCTACTTCTACCAATAAATAGGTAGAAGTATTAAATTTACCCACTAAATATTGAATAGTAATATTAAATATTATTACCTATTAATAGTAATATTAATTTACCCACTAAATTTACCCACTAAATTTACCCATTAAAAATTGAATAGTAATATTAAATGTTGCCTATTAATAGTAACATTAACTGTTATTACTTAAGTCCTTTACTTACACTGTTATTGCCTATTACTTTACTTAATAGGTAATAACTACCAGTAATGTATTTACTAATAATATTACATTATTTAATTACAAATATAAGTAATTACTACTCATATTAAATATTACCTAAATATTGATATTAAATATTACCACCTATTAAGCATTACATTTACATATTAAATTTACCATCAGGGTGACTCTGGGCATGTCATTTCTCTGTGCCTTGGTTTCTTCATCTATAAGGAGATCCATTTCCACACAGGTTTAAGTAGGTTAATTAGGTAAAGTGCTTAGAGGGTGCCCCTTTTGTGGGATGTGCTCAGGGAGTGAGAGCTGCTATTGCTGAAATCACAGTCCTGGAGCAGAGATGTTATCTCTGCACAAATGTGTGAAGCTCTAACTCAGTTGAGGGTGTCCTCCCCTAAGACGGTTTATGGACCACGTTCAGCTCTTGGCGATGGTGGAGTCACTGGCACATGAGCCCTGGGAGGATGCTCCTTGCTGTCCCTGCACGGTGGGCCTTTCCCTTGGACCACACACCAGGTGCCACCCCAGCCAGGACCTGGGCCCTTCGGTGACGCTTTACACCTGCGAGGCTCCCGAGGCTCATAGAAGAGATTGGAAACGTCAGACAGCACCGCATGGAGACGGCACGGGGCCGGCCTAGCACGCACAGCGTGTGTTCTGCTGTGTTCAGAAGTACAGTGCGAGAGAGACGAACACTGAAAAACCCTGGCCAGGTATGCCTGCCTTACAGGGCGCTGTGAACCTCGCAGGTGAGCGCTGACTATTCACCTGGGATGTCTATCACACCGCCACCGGTAGCTTATAAAGTGAAGAGAAAACTTGCCAAGTTTAGCCAACAGGCATTCTCCTCCATGCTGCTCAATCCCCGACCACCTAACCTAGCTTCTAAACTGCAAGCTCCGGATCCCCATACGTGACTGACAATGGAGGAGCCTTAGTGGAAAACAGAGAGAAGTGAGTGTGGGGCTGTGACAGTGCCGACACGCTCGTGGTCCCCAAGGAGTCTGCCTGCTCTGGGCAGAGGGACCCCGGCTGTCAGCCCCAAGAGGACCCACCAATAGCATCAGTCCAATGAAAGGGGAATGAGGGTGACAACAGCAGCCCCAAATGCAAGGGGGCAGGTAGGAGAGTTCGGAGAAAATGAAGGACCTTCTCTAAAGCAAAGTCACAAGAGGTTCGGTGTCTGTGACTGGGATTTTACACACGCTCCCAGGGTGACCATCAGCTATATCCGCTTTGCTCCACAAGGTTGTGTGGCAGCAAAGCGTGTTGACTCTCTCCTAGCAAAACCTAGACATCCCTTGTTTGAGTTCCCTAAATTCTTAACCGAGAGGACGGCACTGGGTTAACAAACAAACAAAAAAACCACTTGATTATTTTTCAAAGAAAAAAATGTGAGGTCCAAAACTGAGCTTTTTCTGGAAATTTCCCCCCTCCACGACCCCCCACTTTTTCCTTAAAACAGATGGTTGGAGTCCCTTTTTCCTATAATATTTTCTGTTATTTACCACAGCATTAAGCCCATTTTTCCATTTTTATGGTAGCTTAAAATTCCTAAATACAAACTGAAACAGAATGCGTCTGTTGGAGTTCCCGTTGTGGCTCAGCAGAAATGAATCTGACTGGCACCCATGAGGACGCAGGTTCAATCCCTGGCCTCGCTCAGTGGGTTGGGGATCCGGCGTTGCCCTGAGTTGTGGTGTAGGTCACAGACGCAGTTCAGATCCCGCGTTGCTGTGGCTCTGGCGTGGGCAGGTGGCTACAGCTCCGATTAGACCTCTAGCCTGGGAACCTCTATGTGCTGAGGATGCAGCCCTAAAAAGGCAATAACAATAATAATGATAGTTCGTGTGTTGATCTAATGAAAACGGACGTCCTTGTCAAGGCAACGGGAGTTAGTGGTGGTACTGAGGGGACCCAAAAGCCAGGAAACCAGGCTGACACCCGAGGGATTAAACCATAAATCAACACAGAGGGGCTCATGGCACGTCACGCTGAGGACGCTGGGCCGATGAGCCTCCAGGAGACCTTGACTGGGTGTGGATTTGGGGCAAAAACCAAGGGAAAAGCTGTGCTCTGACAGTGCCCCTCCCCACTGCCCGAAGAAGGGTGTGTCCCAGGGCCTGGCTTTTTGTAAGCGGTGCATGTGGTGGGATAGCGAGAAGCACAGGGTCTGGAGTCTGATGAGGTTCCAATCCCGGCCCCTCCCATACCCCCTGACACTGCAAAGTGTCCATCCCTCTGTGCTCAGCTTCCTCCTCGGGAACGTGAGGCTAATCGTTGGGTAGTGGTGAGCAATGAGTTTACCTGTGGACCGACTCAGCCCTGGCCCAGCACGGAGGAAGGGTTAACACCCAGGGGCGGCGGCTGTTACATCCTGGTGGGCTCTTCAGGTCATCAGAGCCACACACCCTTCAACATCAAATCATCCGTCCACCTCTCCTTGCCCCAGGTCTACCTTCACCAGTAGCATTTTGCGTAGCTGACTTCCGGTCACCCCATCACTGGGGGAACAAGACGTGAGCCACGTTGTCAGAGTCCCGTGCTCCACTGGAAGGTTGTGACTCCAGGGGATGCTGAGCATTTGGGAATTGGGCGCACACACCCCTCTCTTGGGAGACGTGTTAAGGAGAATCAGGGGCTCTGCATCTGGCCAGCCCGGGCCGCTGAGCCCTGTCCCGGGGTCACTGCCCCGGCCCAAATGCCCGCCGAGAAGCCACGTGCCTCCCACCGCACACGCACGCCTCACCTGTGACGTGGAGCTTCTCGTCGGTGACCTCGGCTTTCAGGTAGATGCGCCCCCTCTTCTCCGTGTGGTCCATGCCGCAGAGGCTGGGGACGTTGATGACACACTGCTTGTGCACGTTCATGTCACAGGCTGTGAATCGAGGCAGCAGAGAGTGAGGCTGGGCAGACGGAGGCACACCAGCACCACCCCTTCAGTGTTTTGGTTTAAGAACAGACGTGAAAACGAGCTGCCCGCGAACTTGATGCTCTGCGATAATGCTTCTGGTGACATAAAGAACTGTTCACAGATGTCCCTTCCAGCAAGGCTTCCTGTGAGTGACAAGATCCTTAAAATACTCGCACCACAGTCAGCCAGGCTTAACTGCAGCAAAACACCCCCTGCCAGGTCTTCTCTGGGTGTCTCGGGTATTTAACAGTATTCAATATTCGAATAGGTAAACACATACCAAGGGCAGGCTGGTTCACATTTTATATACACAGAGGCCAACCATATGCACACTGACAATTAGAGGATTCTTGCAGTTCTCGTCGTGGCTCAGTGGAAACAAACCTGACCAGGATCCATGAGGACCGCAGGTTTGATCCCTGGTCTTGCTCAGTGGGTTAAGGATCCGGCACTGCCATGAGCCGTGGTGTAGGTCACAGACACAGCTTGGATTTGGCATTGCTGTGGCTCTGGTATAGGCTGGCGGGGACCACTCCCATTTGACCCCTAGACGGGGAACCTCCATGTGCCGTGGGTGTGGCCCTAAAAAGACAAAAATAAAACAGAGGATTCTTTCTGCCAGAGAATTTCTTGTGCCTTTCTGAGCTCACTGCTCAGAAAGAGACTCTGTGGGGCTGACTCTGGGAAATTGAAAAAAATGTTCCTTTCCTCAGCTAACTCTGTATTTCCAAGGAGGCCTAAGTACATTGCTTTTGCTGTTGTTGTTGAAAGAACCTGTGTTTGATACTTCAAACCTGTCTTCAAATATTTAAATAGTATTCTGAGTGAAACAAATGCACGCCTGGCGTGAGCAGCCATTCCTCACCAGCTGACATTACGTGGGCGAGGCAGGGGGAGGATTAAAAAAAGATCAGTCTGATCGCAGTGAACTCAAGAAACCCTGAAAAGAATCCTGGGCAGTGAATACACACATAAGACAGGGTGGAGGTGTTCCAGCTCCACTGTCCTTGTACTCCCAGGCTCCCAGAAGGAGGGGTGGCCACGGGGATGCTTACAAACCCTCCAGGGGACACTCCAAGGCTCTTCTGGACCTTTCAGAGGAGGCTTCCTGCGGTTTCATCCTGAGTGGTTACCATGGTGAACTAAACTGCAAGCAGCATCACGGGTGATGGATGTCTGCGACAATTAACCGTCAAAGGGGGGTAACGGACGCAGTGAGGGGAGAACAATCACTTGGTTTGCAATTGTGTGGGCTGCTAGTCCCAAAGGTAACTCTTCAAAATCATGTACCTGGACTCAGATGATGCAGAGACTCCTGAAAAGCTGTGCTATCACTTGTGTGGACCAGATCACTTCTTTAAGTCCTTGGGCAGAAGGTTCACCTTAAAGGAAATAAATGCCCGAGCCTCCGGGAAGGATGTGGAGGACAGGGAGGGCGCCGGACGTCGAGGGCACCAGGCTGTAGTCCTGACCGGCTCTCCTGTGAGTGGCCTGTTCATCTTGGGAAGCCCATTTGCTTTCTGATTCCATTTCCTACTCTGCACTCTATGAGGCCGGCCCACACAAGGGCTTGCTAACTTTCTTTCCACCCAGCAGAAGTGTCTAGAGCGTCATGACCCTCCAGCATGTGAGGGCCCAGGAAGAGGGCAGAGGGCTCTTCTCTGCAGGAGTCAGGGGAGGGTCTGGGTCCTGGCACCCATCTGCTCCTTTTCCTCCTGCTTCCAGGAAGGAGCAGAGGCGGTGGCCCCAGAAAGCCTGGGGCTCCAAGGAATAGAGTTTAAAACAAAAACAAGGCACGCTGGGGTAGGTCAGTGGTTTTCAACATTTTTAGCAACAGAACCCATCATAGAGCCAAAATCTTAGGCAGAATCCCAACATAAACCAGATGAGTGTTATTAGCATTCATTTACTTAATACACTCCCATCTATACCATTTATTTGCTATAAAGACATTCCTGGATAACCGATAAAGCTCTCTGATTCCAACAAAATTTGGAAGCCAGCTGTCAGGGCTGCTAGGTCAAGACTCAACTTGAGTAGTAGTTCAGCCTCAATTGCTCATTTATTTCTGTATTGTGTTAAGGTCGGACAGCACCCTCCCAATCCTGCTCCATGCAAGAGAGTCTGTGCAATTGGTACCACTGGTTAAGGGCGTGCTTCACCATCCTGGCAGGAGAAACGTGATGGCCCATTCTGCCCACTGAGTGAAGCCGGCAACATGCAGTCTTCAAGGTCACCTTCAGTTCACTGGACTCATAAACATCCTGTGTGCAACAATCCGAGTATTCATTTTTCTTCGTTTTTTTGCTCTTTAGAGCCACAACTGTGGCATATGGAGGCTCCCAGGCTAGGGGTTGAATCGGAGCTACAGCTGCTGGCCTACACCACAGCCACAGCAACGCCAGATCCGAGCCACATCTGTGACCTACACCACAGCTCACGGCAACACCAGCTCCTTAACCCACTGAGCGAGGCTGGGGATTGAACCCGCAACCTCGTGGTCAGATTCATTTCTGCTGAGCCACAATGGGAACTCCTGGGTATTCATTTTTGTTCCAAGTTTTAAAATAGTTAAAAGTGTATTTACAAATGCACCTAGAATCCACACTTGCAGAACCCCCAAAAACTGTGTTTGGAATCTGAGCATTTCTCAAAACACGGAAAGCCACCAGCCTTGAGGGCCACCAAGGTCTCATGAGGCTATTAAAGTCCACAGCCATGTAAGGTGAAGCAGCCCTGTGTTCTGAGAAACCATCCATCTACTCCATCAAGTCTGTACGTCTTTATTTTTATGTACAGGTGACCCTTGAGCAGCACGGGTCCACTGACACTCGGGTTGTTGGCAGTAATTATACAGTTAGCCCTCGGTATCTGCTGGCTCTGGGGCTTGAATATCTGCAGATGTTGGTGTCCACAGAAGGTCCCGGAACCGAGCCTTGCACACACACCATGGCCTGATGATATCTGTGCCTTTCCTCCATGTCGGGATACACGTCGAAGGCTTCTGGCCACCGTAGCAGTCACTAAGGAGTGACAGCATGCTGATGTTTCCATAACACTTCCCTGTCTACTAGGAAAACAGGCTCAGTAATTACCTTTTATGTCCTAAAAATAAAATCTTATTGAAACAAATAAATAGCCCAGGGAATCTCATTACATGAGAATAAACAAAGCAAAGAGTTTTCCACACTTGTTCTTCTTTCCTCCTGTTATTTGGTAGAAATACATACAGAACCAAAAAAAAAAAAAAAAAAGAAAAGAAAAAGAAAGACGGAAAGAAAAAGAAAGAAGGAAAGCGAGCAGATATCTTCCTCATTAGCGGTCTTCAGGGACTGACAGAAATTTGATCTGTCCACAAACATGCAGGGCAAGGGAACTTAAGAAAGATCCCGGCCCTGTTTTTATTTTCGTTGTGGTTTCAGTTTCAAGGAGAGCCTACTGGATTTTTCCACAGTCCGCCCACTAATTAGAGACACAGGAAGATAATGGATGCTTAGCTTATTTTGAAGCCTCACCAAATGTGGAATCCAGGGGTGGGGAGCATCTCTCCACACATGGCATTTGCGTTGGGGTGGGACTAGCTTGCATTTTTACAGTGATTAAAGATTTCTACCACGAGAAACTGTGACAAGCACCGACTTCATTAAATCGGGTGCTTTTGGGGGGGGGATTCCTAATTAGGCAATTAAGTAGTTTAATAAACTGGAAACTTTGACAGTGGAGAGATTCTATACTTTCTCAGCCGGGGATCTATCTGAACGAATTCTACTGACGAGCTGGTGCTCGGCCAACCCTGGGTGTACGCTACAGAACCTCAGCACCTCTCGGAAAAGAAAACTTACTGTCACATTTCATCCCTTGATGGATAAGTCCATACAGCAAGGACCCGCAGTGGTCGCAGAAGGTGGGGCTTCCATAGGTGTGGATCTTAAACTTGTGCTTGCTCCGGGGGTCCTATGGGGAGAAGAAGCACACCGTTCACTCCAGTCATGAAAGGACCGCAATTCTGGACTAAGCCAAGCTCAGGCCCCCCCTCCCCCCCCCCCCGCCCCATCTTTATGTTAACATTCAACGACACCACACCACACAGCAGAGGCGGCACAAGATCAGAGGATCTCTGTGATGATGAACGGAACCACCCTGGATCCGTTCAACAGAGTTTGGGTCCATTTCCTTTTGGGCAGCATTTCCACAAACATAAGACCAGAGATGCATGACCCGAACCAACAGGGATGTCTTCCTGCTTCTGCACTGTTTCCAAAGCATTGTATGCATGTGCACAGGGCAACTCCAGCGCAATCAGACAGAAACTGGAAATGCCCTGAATGTCTACATCCCGTAGCCCCCTGCTGCAACTTCTCCTCTCCAGCATAGCCTACAAATTACTGAAGGTATGAGAAGGCAGCCTTTTTTTCAAGTAGTTGTTTTTGTTCCTGGATCCACAGGTAGATGACGGGTGAGTAAAAGCTACCTACAGCACACCATAGCAATTAAAGAACAGGGACTCTGGAATTAGACTTCTTGCATTCAAATTCCGGTTCGATTACTTTCCAGAGGCATGACCTAGGACAAATGACTTATCCTTTCTGCCTCGTCTGTAA
This sequence comes from Phacochoerus africanus, assembly GCF_016906955.1. Taxonomy (NCBI): domain Eukaryota; kingdom Metazoa; phylum Chordata; class Mammalia; order Artiodactyla; family Suidae; genus Phacochoerus; species Phacochoerus africanus. Next base: position 13,108,771 of record NC_062557.1, on the reverse strand, counting down.
ACTGAGAGATTAACAGTGCTTGCTTCATGTGATTGTTACAAAGACAAAACAAGTCCATCTTAGGAAGGGGCTAAGAAGGGCAAATCCATGTAAAGCTAAGTTCCTCTGCTTCTTGCACCTCTGTTTATAAATATGCAGGAGGGTTGCACTAAAAGATCCTATTTGAGCTACGTAACAATTTCATTCTCAACATGCCCACGTCAGGACCCTCCCTCATTCAGTTCTTTCTTCCAAAGCATTCTTGTGGCCTGAGCAGCTGCCACCATCTGAATGATGGTGATGGGGAGAGCAGAAGACCAGGGGCTCCACGGCAGACAAGGAACCTGGAGGGACCCTTCAGTCCAGGGTTTCTCCAACGCAAGATGTTCAAAGATATTCTCAGCTTGTGACTTTCTCACAGCCCAGGTGCTGGGGATTGAGGGAATTCCAAAGGTGAGTTTGACTTTATAATTTACCTTTTGGTTGACTTTGGAACCTTAAGTCTAAGCCACATATACATCAATGAATTCTGATGAGTACGTTTTAAAGATGGAAATTTAAAAAATTTTTTTCTTTTTAGGGCTGCACCTAGGGCATATGGAAGTTCTCAGGCTAGGGGCTGAACTGGAGCTGCAGCTGCCAGTCTTCACCACAGCCAGGTCAGATCCAAGCTGCACCTGAGACCTACACCACAGCCTGCAGCAACGATGGATCCTTAACGCACTGAGTGAGGCCAGGGATTGAACCCACAACCTCATGGATACAAGTTAGGTTCTTAACCCAAGGAGCCACAACAGGAACTCCTAAAGAACTGAAACATTCTAGAATATTCTAATCATGCAGAATAGTATAAATGACAGTAAATCAAACATATATGCAAGCTTGATAAATGTTAACATTTCCTTTTTTAAAAAAATTATTCTCATTCTATACAGAGGTTAGCGATTGGTGCCTATCAGAGATGGGGGCTGACCAACATCAAAGCCTTTAACCCTTGACTCGCATCCAAGCGCTTTCAGAAATGTACCGAGAATGAAGTTCTGTCTCCTAACTCGTTAAAATTAAAAAAAAAAAAAATTTACAAGATTTTTTTGAAATGAGACCACCACCTGTTTTGTAAATAAAGTTTTAGTGGAACACAGCCATGCTCATTCATTGACATCTTTTCTGGGGCTACAGTGGCAGAGTTGAGTCGTTGTTGACAGAGCCTGCATGGCCCATGACGTCTAAAATGCTAACTGAGAGAGTCTGCCCATCTCTGCTTTACGACCATGGCCCTACAAAAGGTATCAGTGTCAACGTGAAACTTGTTAGAAATGAAATTCTTGAGCCCCTCCCCAGACCAACTGAGTCAAGCTGTGGAAAAGGCCTCAAGGTGTTTCAACACGCCCTGCAGGTGATCCCAATGTGGGCAGACAGAAAGTGGAGAACCACTGCTCTGGAAGGTTCCTCAACCACCTTCCTGGGTGCCAGGGCGCCTATGTGTCTTTAAATGATTAACCGTAGTCGAGGCAGGTCACTAGAGTACTTCCAAAATGTCTTTCAGGGCGAGAGGACTCCACACCTCTTTGGGGAGGTTCCTCTTCCTAGCCGGCAGGAGCCGTGAGCACGGACTGAAGTGTGGCCTTAGCCTGCCACCATTCGAGCAGCCCACCCACTTTCCCAATAGCCCAGGATGCTGGGCAAAATGTCAAGGGTGCAGGCCAGTGTCTGCATCAATTGTCAGTTTCCACTGCGGACCGTAAAGGCTGTATCCCACCACGTGGAGGGCAAAGAGGATGCCAGGGGAAAGGACACAGCCCATCTCCCCCGCAGAAGGCAGGCATCAACAACTGGTGTTAAACAAATACAGCATGGCAGCTCCCTCGCGGCCCTCCAGAGCCGGGGTACCCCAGGCAGCTCCAGGGCAGCTGTCCCGCCAGCTGGCTGTCACACTAATCTCCGCTGACATGGCACACGGGCAACCTGCTTTACTTTTCAGGAAAATCTAAGGCTACTGGTCCAACCCCCACATGGCATCTCTAGGCGCCTGCCCTTTGGAGGTGGAGGAAGAGGAAACCACGGCTTCCCCGTCCTGGAGAAAGCTGGAGAGTGACCAAGTTCCTCGAGCCCTCGCACCCGAAATCACAAGTGTGGCCGCCATCACCACCACCGCTGGCTTGTGGATCCTCACTGTGTGCCGGGGGCGGGGAGGGTGCTCTGAGATAGCCAAGATCTCTCCTCGAAGAAGAGGCATTTGCCAGGATCCTGCAGACCTGTGTTCTGACCCCAGCCTTGACGCAAACTCAGCAGCCTCAGAGAAGTCACGCCATTTATTTACAAAGCAGAAATAAAACCCTTCTGTCCATGTCCTAGCCAGGGGGTGAGGCTTAGGGAACATATGAGAAAGGGCTTTGCAACCGGAAAAAACTCTAGACCAGAATAAGAGAAGGTGACTGCCAACAATCACAAAATTGCAATCGACTCCAAAGGATCCAAAATTTCCCAACTGGGCTTGAATGAGAGGAAGGACAAAGCCGATCGACTGCTGCGCTCACAGGCGGCTGGAGCAGAGGCCAAGTGGGCAAGGTGGCCCAGGACTCCCTCTGTGGTCCTCAGCTCCTTCCCTGTGCCCCGGGCTTGCCTTGCAGGGCACCAACCGGCGCCGTGGGCTAAGTCGTGGGACCACCTGCCGCCCGACCACCCCCCACATCACAGAAATGACTCAGGTGCAGGGATGCTTTTTCGGGTCTGATGACCCTCACCTCCTCTGACAGAGGAAACCCCAGCGTTCGCTGAAGAGCTGTGACATACGGAGAGCTGCAGAAAGCAACTGTCCTGAAAGCCTCCCCGGCTGAGTTTCCAGTGGTACATCAACAGCCACTACCTAGTGGCACATTATTATTTTTTAAACTCTTAATGAAGTATTTAATATCACCACAAATCTGATGTAACACATACGCACTGAAAGCCTCAGATTTGGCCTGCGTGCAGTTTATGCAAACCAAGTGTAAAAATTAGCGGTTAAGAGCTCTGATTCTGCAGCTTGACTGCTGGATTCTTGTTTAGTTGCAGACTCACTGGCTGGGTGACTTAGGCAAGTTACTTACCATATGTCCAAGGCTCGGTTTCCTTACCTAGGAGATGGAGTGAAAACACTCACTCTTAGGGTTGTCATGAAGGGTATGTAAAATTTCTTGTTTGTCTTGGGTTTTGGGGGGCTGTGCCTATGGCATGCAGAAGTTCCCAGGCCAGGGACAGAACCCATGCCAAAGCAGTGACAATGCTGGATCCTTAACCCATTGAGCCACCAGGGAACTCTCTGAAACCCATGCCAAAGCAGTGACAATGCTGGATCCTTAACCCATTGAGCCACCAGGGAACTCTCTATAATATTTCTTATAAAGCCCTCGGCAAAGTGTTTGGCACATCGTACGTGCTCAGTCAATGTTAGACGTTTTACGTCTTTGGGTTCTGAGTTCCTCCTCTGGAACCTGAGGGTGTTGGACTGGATTCAGGATCTTTAATCTGAGATTCCATGGAGCCCTATGGCTGTGTCAGGAGGTGTCCGTGAGCTGCTGATGGGAGAGGGAGGCTGCTGCTAAAATAAAAACCTGCAAACACCTGGATAGGGGATGTCTTTGATCCTGCCTTGCTTTAAAAAAGAAACCCAACAAGCTTTTAATTTTTTATTTTGGAATAACTAAAGACTCAGAAGAATTTGCACAAATAGTTTAGACTGTTCCCACACACTCTTCATCCTGCTTCCTCAGTGATAACATCTTACATGACCCTGGTACATCAGCCACACTTGGCATGGACCCAGCTCCGATAATGTTACTAAAGAACACTCTTCAGACCTATGCCAGCTCTTACATGCATAATTCCAGTGCACGCATTTTTATTGTACACTGTTCACGGAGTAGGGAATACGGTGATATTTGCTGGGTAAATACCATTAACTCAAGTAGAACACCATTAAAGGAGCGTCTGTTGTTGGTTTATCAAATATATAACCCACTGGATCTCATGGGATGGGGTCACGGGAGGCTGAGTCTAAAGACTGGTCTGAAAAGTCGGATCAAGGTGTTTTTCTCTAAGTATAGGAAGCACGTGCTGTTTCTAAAACTCTGATCCATTTTTAAAAACAAAAGCATTTCGAGGCACAGGCTGACCGAGGGCACACCCAAAGTGCGTGCCAACCACGGGTCGTCGCAGGACGGTGACAGGTGCGTCAGCCGTGGGCTTTCAGGTGGTGCCTGTAACCCGAATGGAAAGACAGGACCCCAAGGTAGGAGCTGTGCCCCAAGGGCCCCTGTGTAGGTTTCCTGTCAGCTGCTGAGTGCGTCACACAGACCACAACCTGCCATCGTGTTCCTGGGAGGCTCCCTGCAGCCAGGGATGTGGATGGAGAGGAGCTGAGTCTCAGGTGTCCAGGTGCCACCTGTCCTCAGGTTGTGAGCAGCGAGCGTTTGAATGGACAGGGTTTGGGGATCTTTCTTAGGCCTATAAACCTTGACGTCTGATCTTTACTTGGGCGAGCCCGGGGTAGCACCCCACCTTCTCTTGCCATGGCTGCTCCCTCCACCTGGTCTAACCACATGATGCCAAGACCCCACCTGCTGAAACACGTAAAAAGGCAAAAAACGAAGGCTGCTTCCTTCTCCCTGGAAGCATGTCCAGATGGGAGTACCTGACACTCACATGTTCCTTCTTTCCTCCGAACTCCCAGGGCTTTTTCTTTTATACATCACTTACGTACATTCTTCTCCCCACTTCCTCCTGCTTTTTCTCATCATTCATCACCCTGCTTCCACTCCAGAATGGAGACAGACACTGAAGTCTTAAAAGAGATTTCCTAAAGCACATTGCCAGATCTGCAACTGCACCAGAACCAAGGGTGACCACTAAGTTTTAGGTACGAACATTATCTCTGGGCTTCCTGGAAACCAAGGCAAAGAGGGAAAAGAAACAACAGGTTCCCCTGGGACTGCAAAGCCACTTGATGCAGAAATTTGTCTTCGCACCCTTTAAAATCATGTTGTCTCACACAGTGAACCTTCAATATGAAGGTGTATGAAAGGAACCTCCAAGTCTTTAACAAAGACGCTTTCGTCCCTGTTCACCTGGGGATTCTGGACAGTTATCCCACATAGAGGTTACAGTGAATCTGGATACCCAGAGACGTGGCTGGTACATACACCAAATCTTCTCTATTCCCGAGTTCCTCATTTTGCAGAATACGTGTAAATCTCACTTTTTACTTCTCTAGGCACTGGCAACCTCTCATTAAGTGGAGTGTGAAACCTGCTGTCACATGTCACAAGCCTGATATTATAATCAAAGCAGGAAAGAGCTCAGATGTTTCTGTGGTAAGCACAGAAAGCTGGGGGAGAAAAAGAAGTTTTTGACTAAACCAATTTCCAGAGGCACACGTGAAGGCTTACCCACCCATCTAAATCTAGACCTCTTAGCAAAAGATAACCAATGAGAATTTCAAGTTCTATTGAAAGCATCTGCTAGCCAGCTTTTCCTGTCTTAGTCTGATAACCTCGTGGCTTCACTGGGAACATTTCTCAGCACTTCTATTTGGACCTTTCAAAGCCTTCCCCATCACCATTTTGCAATATGTTAAAAGTAAACCGACGGGTCTACAGTGCACAATGCTTTGATGCTGACTGGGTCTTACATTTCCTAGATGTCTTCTTGTGTTATCTCTAAGTGTCTACAAGGCATCTTCTCGATGAGTTTTAAACGGCCGTCTTCAAGGACGGAGGATCATCCAGCCTTGGGAAATCTCTACAGGCCAACGCGGAGACGCCCTGTACACGAGAGGCAGGCAGGCGGTCGATGATGCTTTTTGATGCGGATGTTTATATCTGAATAGACATCGCTTCAAATGCCCTTTTAATGTGATGAGTAAGAGAATGGCAGGGTGGTGGCTAGAGGTCATCCTGGCTTGAATTTTCCACCCGTATGTGAATGTCTCTGAAATGCCCCACAGATGTCTTGTAAAGGACCGAACTGGCTGTCACCAAGGGCTGCGGTTCAGACCTGAGGAAAAGACTGTTTCTAAGCGAGGTCCTGGGGTGTGACCCTCAGTCCCCCCTCCCCCGCCGAGCGGTGCGGCTCCTTTAAGCTGCTCCCTGGACATTCCCAGGAAAGATGGCCACTCTCACCATCTGCTGTGTTTTCATGAGTCCTGCCTGCCAGCCCAGCCCGGGTCTAAGCGTCACCCACATGCCGACTGCATCAGCAACACCAAACACACGATCACCTCTGTGATCTTCAATTTCTTGGGAAGCAGGGCTTTTTTTTTTTTTTTTTAACTCTATGATTTTTTTTTTTTTAAATCCCCATTTAAAACGTTTTTTTTTGTTGCTAACATGAGAGTATTACCAACACCAGATCATCCGACGAGGGCGATTTTATGCACCTGGGTATGATCATAATTATGACGTCGGCTACCACGTGGGGAGCGAGCAAGCCTCGGACAGCCCTTCTCGGGCTGTGGAATCAGCCTGGTCAAGGGAGCTGTGCCTTTGAGTGTAGCGGTCTTGTGGCATGTTTCCTGCTCTAAAAAAAACCAACTACGGGTCTTCCATTTCTGGTGACAGTTAATTTTTGATCTGTATGTAACCCCATTTTATTCTGATGAATAACATTTGCCTTTACAGTTGGACGTACTTGTCAAACCAGGCTTTGCAGGCAGAAGGATTCTTATGGGTTCTCAGCCCAGCTATGCAAGATGCTGTCATCATTAAATATGAAGCGACAGGCTCTCTTTAAAAAATTCTGTATGATTCTCTACCAGCAAGGCTACATAAACCATAATTTACTTATATTCTGGAATACTCTGCAGCCGTTAAATCAAACGGGCTGGACCTTCCTGTAACAGCATGGACAGATCTCCAAGACATATTGTCTAATGAAAAGAGCAGCCACAGAGGGAAACATAAAATACAATGACATTTGTGTAAAAAAAAAAAAAAGAATAAAAAAATAACCCTGAAATAGATAACAATAAAACAGCCTTTCCCTAGATAGTTATGGAAGCAAAAGGCCGCTGGGCGAAGTGTGAGGGTGGATGAGCTTTAGCGATAACCGTGAGAGGGGCCTTTCAGCTTTATCGAAAAGATTTAGGTTAAAAAAAAATGAGTTCGTACATTTTCTATGTACTCCAGATGACCATGAAGCTCGGCTGAATATACTTGCTTATAGTTCACCTGGTTCAGGCGATACCACTGGAGGGACAGCCTCCAGATGCTGAAGGCACGTGAGGCACAAATGCTGTATCTGGTGACAAATGGGCTTTGTCTAGAGCTTCTCCAGTATCCCGCCGAGAAGGGGTCTACATGAGATCCCAGTGCGGATCCTCGGTACCGCCAACCATCAGTGCAACTGAAAATGTAATTACAAGCTATAATATATTATAACCGATATCTCCCTCCTTGGCAATAAATTTTATATACTGTCATCTCCTCAGGACACCTTGACATCCACATCTTATTACAGCCCTCAAATTCCGAAAGAATCATTGGTGGTTTAGTGAGAAATCTGATTAAAACAAGATGCTTTAAATATGTAAGGGAGTTCCCGTTGCAGCGTGGCAGAAACGAATCTGACTAGGATCCATGAGGATGCAGGTTTGATCCCTGGCCTTGCTCAGGGGGTTAAGGATCCGGCGTTGCTGTGAGCGGTGGTGTAGGGTGCAGACGCAGCTCAGATCTGGTGTTGCTGTGGTGTAGGCTGGCAGCTACAGCTCCAATTCTACCCCTAGCCTGGGACTCCATGTGCTGCGGGTGTGGTCCTAAATAAAAAAAAGTAAAAAATAAAAAAAATAAAAAATAAAATATGTACGTATTCAAACCACAAAGCCTAAGCATTATTCATTTAAAAAATAAGGTGTTTCCTGGTTAGCTATCAATTTCATTTTGTCTCCAAAATTATTTATGTTCATCTACTGTGCACCAAGTTGTGTCCCCAGTGGTGAAGACTCCAGGTGTGGCTCAGGTCCTGCTGCACTCGGGAAAGGCTGGGTTATACTGAGGTAACAAATCACTGACTTTCTAACAAATCACTCCTAGTTAGTTTCAATGGCTTACAGCAATAAACCTCTCTCACGCTTCACTCTGGGACCAAGAGAGCAGCCCTTACTTGGAATATTGCCGATCCCAAGGCAAAGGAAAAAAAGGACATGGCAGAACCGCTTGATGGATCTTAAGTCTCCCACTTGAAAAGCGGTGCCATCACTTCTGCTCACACTTCAATGGCCAACACAAGGCGCACGGCCAAGCTGAAAGTCAAGAGGGCAAGGGTATGTACTCCTCCCCAGGAAGGGGCAGTGAACACCTTAAATAATAAGAGGATCTACAAAGACCCAGAGAAAGTTCCAAGTTTATCGCCCTTTTATGTCATTTGATGAAGAGCAACAGAATGGGTTGGAACTTCTGACTTTGAAAGCGGGTAGGTTGAAGGTCAACGGAATGTTATTTTAAGTTGGGGCTGTCAAAGAAACCATCTACCTTTTTGATATTATACTAGCTTAGCAGCAAAACTGTAATGAGAAAACCCCAAATCTCCCTGGCTTACCACAACAAACATTTATTTCTCACTCATCTTCTATGTCAAGGGCTCCAGGCTAGGGGCACGTGTCTGCTCCTTCCAGCACAAAGGCATGAAGAGGCAACCACCCCTGGGGACCTACCGTTATCAGGGAAAGAAAAGCAAGAGGGAGAATTGAACAATGAAATCTCTTGCAAGCAGCAGGCTTCCCATCCATGGCTTACCACTGGTCAAAGCAAGTCACAGGGCAAGCCTGACCCTGGGTGGAGATGCCTGTTCTGCAGGGAGGAGCTGCCAGCCACCTGGCAATGAGCAGCAACTACTATCCTCCTAGAAGTGATGGAGCAAATGCAGGGGAACAATGATAAACCTTCCACGAATGTTTGTTTATCTATACTATACACTTAGGAGTCCATAGAAGTTTGTTTCAAGGATCTATCCCGATTTTTCCTTTTCCTAAAGTCATCCTGACTCCAAAGGGAAAAAATCATTTGAATGTTATGTTTTTTGTCCGTTCAAGTAGGTGAGTTAATTACGTTAACTAGATTTATGATAAACCTTGCAAATGACAATCTTCTCAGGAAAATCTCACATTGGAAAGAATGTTGCTCTTTCCCATTCTAAGTTTTTATTTTGAAATACTTTCAGACTCACGAGTTGTAAAAATAGTGCAGAGAGTTCCCATGTAACCTTTCACTCAGCTTCTCTCCAATGATAGTATCTTATAAAACCATAGTACCTGATCGAAATTCAGAAATGGACATTGATACAAAACTATGACATGGATTTCACTAGTTTTTCCAGGCACTTATTGTGCATGTCTGTATTCTCTGAAACCCATCACCATTTACAGGCATGATTCAGAAATCTAGCACCACAAAGAAGCCCCCTGTATGACCTGCCCTTCTATAGCTAGAACCTCCACACATCCCTAACCTCTGGCAACCACCCATCTGTTCTCTATGAGATAAAACTTCTATAGCGTTTTTTAAAGTACCAAGTAATATTTGTGCTAATTCAAGAGGTGGTTAGCTCCAATGCCATGGTCTGAAAGTCAAACAAAATAGAAACATAAGAAGCATCTTAATTATGTGAACCTTTGCCAGCTTTGAACAATTACGTATCTCCTAAAGAAATTCATGGCCAAGTTAATGTGACTATCTGAGAACAAATCACAGGTAAATGGAAACTTATTTATTCAAGAGTCTCCAAGATCCCATCATCTTTGTTTCATTTTGTCAAGACAGAGTTGGGCTGTTGTTCATGTGAGGAGCCCTGGCTGACATTCTGAGATGGTGTGGGACTAGTCTGAAACCTGGTAGTTGGTAGAGACACATAATAGGCCCAAGATGCTAGACTTATTTTTGTCACAGACTTGGAAAAATATAACATTATTTGCAAGAAGGCTGATTTCTATGCCTCCCTATAATATTGGACGATTCTCAACAGTGGGTATTTGTTCAACTGATTAAACACAGCAGAGGGAGCAGAAGGTATGTTCCTGTCTCTTTCTTGATCTCAAAGTCCAAAGGAGGCAGGAGCTTTCCTTTCTTTAGATGCTCTGATTCCTTATCCAGATTGCTTATTACTCCCAACAAATATTTCCCAAATGGCAATCCTTTCTGAGCTATGGTAATAGATATTTACTTCCTGATGTCCAATGATCTTTTTGCTTATACCCTTATTTATTTTTTAATGGGCAGCTTATGGTAAAATATTACTTTAGTCACCCTTTATTCTCAATTGTTCATTTACATATGGATGTAGATAAAATCATGTTATAAAATCGAAAAATAGAAAGTAGGAAGGAAAATTATACATATACAAATATTTTAGTATGTTTCACTCAAGAAAGGAGAGTGTGTGTGTGCATTTTCTCAGAAATCATACTCAATAGGCTGGGCATTTTTTTTTTTTTTCCAACAGTTCACCTCAAATATCCCTCCACGTCATTAAAGATAATGCAGCATAACATTACACTGTATGCTATTTCATCATGCGGCTGTACCGCATTTGATTTAACCAATCCCCAACTCCTGGATATTTAGGTTACTTCCAATTTCACTATTACAAACAACACTACCACAAGCGTCTGCGGACACACACAACACAGTGCAAGTGTCGTAGCGCCTCAAGATGAAAGCCAGAGGTGGAAATCTTGGACCCGAAGGGTGAACATGAGACACTAAATTTAAAAGTGATTCATCTATTATAAGGAAGGGGTCTGTTTTTGATCAAGATATTCTGGTAGGGCTGGACGGTTGCCGAGCCTTCTGGAAAAGCTTGCAGGTAACCACTTATGTATCTTGGCTGAAAACTGATATGTAAACTCTTGGTTTTTACTCAATTTTTGTGGGGTGCAGACATTTGTCCTTGAGTTAGGAGTCCCCATTTGCTCACTGACGGCTGAGAGCCTCTGCCAAATGATGCCCCGCATTTCCCTACCTCCAACTGCAGCTCCTCTCTCTCTCCTCAAGGCTTTCCTGTTCTTCCTATCAATACCTCTTCATTCCTTTTCTAACACTGGGAATACAGCAGCAGTGAGGGTTTGGTTGTTTGGGGGGCTAGTAAATCTCCAGCCACCTGTCAATTAAGCATGGCTGGTCTAAAGCCATAAAGCAGAATACCTCACAAATTAAAAACCAGAAGCAAAAACAACCCTCCACCAAAACAATCTGTATTTCTAGCCTGCTATTATTAGGTCTCCCTGGCACTTAGTTTTATACGGATGCCCTTGGTTCAGTTTTATAGATGTGACCTGGTAAAAGCCTTCCACCTTGACCTTCTACTCATGAAAAACACTGTCACAGGTCCAGCTTGTTGTCCTTAAGCACCAAACTCTGCATATTCCTTCCTCATTATTGTCCAAGCATCTCTGCATTTGGCTTCTGTGTGTTGCTGGTTCTAGAGTGCACACACATGTGTCAAGCAGATGCATCCTTTTATCTTTTTTAAACAACAGGCGGCAACACTAATGTACTTTCCTCCAACTGTGACTTTAAATGCATCTCAAGCCATGCCTCCCAGAGCTCAACCTTAAGAATAATGACAAAAACAGTACCCGTTTAGATAGTTCCCAGGATGGCATCAGAGACTTCCCATCCCATATCTGAAACCACTGGCAAAGTAGAAGTTTGCCCTTAGGATGGAAGAAAAACTTACCATGTACACTGAATTTGTGTTGTTGTCATTTAAGTACAACAAATACCTGGCAAAAACATCACTGAGAACATGCTAATATTCCTATCCACAGCAAATAGTTGCATTACAATTAAAGGCAGAAATTCAGCGTGGTTTGCCCTCACAAATGTCTGTCTTTAGTGCTAATTTCTCCCCTCTCCAGAGGGAGATGGAGGTGGAACAAGAGCCGGGGGAAGGGTGTGGTATTTCAATGCATTTGCGCAAAGGTCTCCAAGTGATGTTCTTTTTATTTGAGGATACGGAAATACTGTGATTGCTAGCATTCTAAAAATTGTCCCCTCCCTCCAACCCACTCTGTGAGCTAGCTTGATTTAGGAAAAGTTGACCTTTAAAAGGGGACATACAACCCAATCAACTGGCAGCCTGTGGTCTTCTGTAACCAATTTGAAGGCAGCCCCAGACGGTCCCTCCCCATCCTCTTGCTCCACCTGTATGCAGAGGGTCCAGTTTACCTGTTCATCCCTCCTTTCTAACAGGATGCTGCCAGAGGCAGTGGGGGGAGGGGGGAAGAAGTCAGATAAACAGACACAATCCAGGCTATTTCCTTTTACCTGGTGACAACGACTGTGACGGGGTAAAGAGGACAGTCCCCAATTTCAAGAAACTGAAGTTCAGGAAAGGGAATGATTTACGCAAGATCCATGGCTAGTAAATGGTAAAAATCAGGACTTCAACAGAGGCCTCTGACTTGACAGATGGGCTGACTCTGTGGTGACAGCAGACAAAGAAATCAACCAGCCAAGAAGGCTCATTCTGGTGTCAGAATGAACTGAAGACACAGCATAGATGCCCAAACTCCCCCCACCCCACGAGGAACTCAAATGGACAGGGGGCAGAAGGCTGTTTTCCCCTGAGAACAGGAAAAAAGACAAACTGGAAAGCAGCTGCCTAGGGTAGAGTAGAGATGAGTGATAACGGCCTCTTCTGCCTTTCCCATCTCCAGGTTCCCATTGCTACAACTGCAAACATGCCCGAGCCAGAGCAGAAAGACAGATGCCCTGGAATCGCACTAGAGGGGAACAGGAGGACACCAAGGGATGGAAGTCAGAGGGGGTGTGAAGCCTCACGGCCAGAGCGGAGAGGACTTCCGTTCTGGGGAATCCGAGTTTTGGAGCGGGTGGAGCACGCGCCTTCCCAACGGGCGACTCCAAAGACTCTGAATCAGGCTGGAATTTTCTTCAGCCTCTGTGACGCGTGAATTCAATCATTCTGTTCTTTCTGGAGCGAGATTTTTCAATTATTCTTTATCAAGCCCACAGCATTAGACAGCCAACCCACTGTCATTTCACAAAGAATCTAATTGGTACCTGTAAGGGAGTATGTTCCATCCAAACGGACATTTCTACGGGGTGGGGAGCTTATGAGAGGAACCCCCACAGGACCCGTCCTCACGATGTACAGAGGATGAAGGGTTTGTTCATCAGAGGAGTGATCCAGCCCGGCGCCGTCCAGCGGCCGTTCTGCAGTGACGGAAACGCCTTTCATCTGATTGTCCATTGCAGTATCCGCCGGCTACGTGCTGAGCACTTGACACGTGCTGACTTCCACTGAGGAACTGAAGTGGTCATCTGCCTTTACTTTTAATCCATTTAAAGGGCCACAGGCGACTGACCAGAGGCGAGGGTGCTGCACCACACACATTCACAACACCCTTCCCGGAGACACTGTTCACGTCTGCGATCCTTTTCCCTTCTCCTCCCTGAAAAGCACCCCGATGGCGGAGCTCCCTGGGAGGAAGCTTTGGACTCTCTGCAGGTCACTGGGCCAGCTGGACAACCATCAGGGGCTGGTGCTCACCCCACGTTGCTCCCCTATGCCTGGCCTTGCAGCCCTGTATCCAGTGTCCAGATGGCCTCCTCCCCCACGCCCCCGTCAAGGTTACTCATCACAGCTGTCTGACACATGTCATTCCCTGGCTCAAAATGTGCCAGGGGCTCCCACGGCCTACGGGGTCCAGCCATGCCCTAACTGCCCACCTCCCTTCTCACCAGACTCCCTGTCCACTGCTCAGCCCCCCACCCCCAAGCCTGCCTTGGTGTCTTTGCCTACAGGCATCTCTTCCTCTAGGAGGAAGCATGGATCCTACACAGGCCTCAAGAACCATTTGCAAGCTGCCTCCTCCCTGAGGCCTCCCTGACTGCCTACTTCTAGCTTCTCTCTTGTTTCAGAACCAGCACCCACCCCCACGTACCATTTTCTACATGTTTATTAAGGATCTTTGTTATTTCTCACGTCTCTGAATATGTCCTTCATTTATCCCCATCTCAGGGCCTTTGCACTTGCTGGCCCTCTGCCTGGACCCATCCACTTCAGTGGATGCCTCTTCTTGTCATTCTGAGCTCAGCTCCCCTTTCACACCCCTCCCCTACTTCCCAGAGAGGTTTTTCTTGCCTTTCCCAGCTATAGGTGCCCTCCAGATATTCTGTATTCCAGTAGCTTATTTTCTTTTTTCTCAACACCTAATCAAAAAGAAAAAATTTTTTTTGTTTTTTTTTTGGTCTTTTTGTCTTTTCTAGAGCCACTCCCGTGGCATATAGAGGTTCCCCGGCTAGGGGTTGAATTGGAGCTGTAGCTGCCGGCCTACACCAGAGCCACAGCAACACAGGATCCGAGCCACATCTGTGACCGACACCACCGCTCACAGCAACGCCGGATCCTTAACCTACTGAGCAAGGCCAGGGATCGAACCCACAATCTCATGGTTCCTAGTCAGATTCCTTAACCAGTGAGCCACGACGGGAACTCCTTTTTTCTTATTTTTGTTTACAAACTCTGCATTTTTAAGTTTATAATGTAAATTTCATGATCAGAGAGGACTTTGGTGCCTGGTTCATGGCTGAACCATTAGTACCAGAACAGGGCCTGGCTTGAAGTAGACTCTCTACAAACACCTGTCGAATGAATGAATCCCATATCCCTCCCAATGGATGAAAAATTGAGATTAGAAATCACATCATATACCTGCGGGAGCTCAATACATGCTCTCTGAAGATCATGACAACAGGGACACTTAACCTGAGCTAGAGCCTTCAACCAACTATCTCACAGGTGACACACCTTTAAATGAAGGTACTTTTGCAAGTAAACCTTCCAGGGGCTCTAAACAGACACAGCACCTTTTAATATTTCTGTCTCTTAAAAAGCTGACCTCAAGCTTACGCAGAAAGATCTAGCTAAGGTCAAATATTTAAGGATGGAACATTAAATAAGTTATATCACTACCTCTTTAGGAAAATTCTAGGACTTTTAGCTGATTTCACTTATGAATTTATACCACTATGAATAATGACATGGGCTTTCTAGTGGGAAACAAGAGTCCTTCAATTGCCTTTATCTAAGAAACGAGGCGTGGAAGGGCTTTTCTGCAGTACAAGACTGGGAGGGGGGTGGTGGTGCAGGGCGGGGGGGCTGTTTCCATGTCTGTGCTTGAGGAACTGAGAAGAGAAGGCTGAATGTGCCACGGAGCTCACACTTACAGTCTCCGCTGTAAACTTCCTTGCAAACCGACAGTTTCCTGGGAAAGGTCAGTGCTCATCACCTGACAAATGTCCCTCTGACATTTTAGTTTTCCGGGGATGTCGGTTTCCCACATGAAGATGAAAATCAGGGTCCTGGAGAAAGGTAACCACCAGAAGTCAAGTCGTCTTATGAGTCACTTAGACGTTATTTGATTATACCCATATTTTGTCCTTGAGCACTGATGAGTCATCTTCTGAGCCACTGGAGCTGCTCTGCTGGGCTAAAATTTTAGTTGTAAACATGTCTGTTTGTCATCAGCTTTCTTCTGTTATTCTCCGTCTCGTTTCTCAGACTGCAGGTGGAGATGGCCATTGTTTGACTGCATGCAATCACCTATGCACAACCCGGTATTCATACAGGCGGCGGGGACCCAGGCGCTGTTATCACTGGAAGGCAGCTGTGTTCACCACTACACCACCGACGCTGCACAACTGTTATGATTGTGATTAAGTGTATTTTCAAATAACTTTTTCTTACTGTGGACTCTGAGCTTAGCTGCAAATCCCTGCCAAGTTTTAAGGCACCCAACACATCTGAGGATCAGAAGTCATCCTGACACAAACATTGCTTCAAATGAGATTTCCCTGATCATCTCTACAACCGACATGCATCTAAGAGGAGGTATTCGTTTGTCGGTTTCTGTGACATTTTCTAAAAAACACATCGACACGCCCACCAAGTCAGCTACAGGCCTCTGTCCTTCTGAAAGGTGTGCCCTGGTCCCTCAACGTAGCATATATTGCTCATGTTTTCACTTAACTCTCCCCCAAGAATCACAGACTTTGTAAAGAACTCTGATTCTAATGCAGATGTGAAAAGATTTCTACTTCCTAAGTGGAGCAAACAAACCTCCTGATTGAATACTAAATGGTCAAAACAGGTGGTATAACTTCATTGACTATAAATAGTAAATATTAAATTTACAACAGTAACTGTAAAGCAAAGCAGGGCTTCAAGCATACAGGAAGAAAACAGGGTTTGTAGCTCCTTGGAGAAGAAAGGATCACATTTTTAAATGTCTGAATGGATAATGTCATGATTTTGATGAGTTTCTAATAGCAACGTAAAGACACATTTCTGAATTGCAGAACTGTTATCAATAAAATGCCTTTTCATGCAAGTCAAGCACTCAGGTGTCTCTTGGACTGGCTCTGTGAGGTTTCTGAGGCCCATAGCCCTCGAGATTTAATTGTCTGGGCCAGTTCAATTAATCCAAAATTTTGGGGAAGAGAGAGCCTCCTTTCTTGAACAGCAAGATCAACTTGCGTTTTCTCTATGCAACTTTCAGTTCCTCTGTAGACAGGCTATTAGGGGTTAATACTTGTTAGTAGCAGAATAATAGAACTCACTGAAAGAGGCTAGCTCAACTTTATCGTTCATCAGAATGGATAAAGACTTATTTTCCCTCTACCGCCAGAGGACAATTTCATCATGGAACTTCAGAGCTGCATTATTTTCAGAT
Source organism: Phacochoerus africanus (assembly GCF_016906955.1). Lineage (NCBI taxonomy): Eukaryota > Metazoa > Chordata > Mammalia > Artiodactyla > Suidae > Phacochoerus > Phacochoerus africanus. The sequence goes on along the minus strand of NC_062557.1, from coordinate 13,092,066 downwards.
GCTCCATGATAAAAATATATTCCAAGCCTCAAGCCTATCTTGTTAGCTGCCAGAAAGACCTATTTCCCCTTACAAAACACTCACAGAATAACTAAGAGAGGGGTTTGGCCAAAATCATGGTTTTCAAGGTACAATAAATGTCCACTGCCTGTGGCTGGCTGGCAGAATCTGAACGGGACACAAGCCACAGTGTCAATGGGCTGCTGAAAACCTTCTCACTTTAACTTCTTAGAATCACTCAGCTTCCACTTACTGGAACCTGAATTCTCTCCCAGCAGTAGATATTTCTAGGTTCATGACCCAAATCCACTCTTCCTCACCCCCATGGAGAGAGCTCTGATTTTGGTTGGAATGACAACTTGCCAAGCTAACAGAATACACTTCCAGCTTCTCTTGCAGCTGCAGAAATGGCCATGTGACAAAGCTCTGGCGAATCAGGCATAAACACAGGTTTGCAGGTCACTTCTAGGAATGTCGTGCTTCCCTGTTGGAGGTGCTGCCCTCCCCTCTTGCTGCTGCTCCTTTTTCATCTTCCTTCCTGGAGATGGGACAGTCAATTTTTCACCAGATGCAATCCTATTCCTTTGTTCAAAGTACACCCTTCTGGAAACTCTCTTTAAAAAGGGAGCTGGGGGAGTTCCCGTCGTGGCACAGTGGTTAATGAATCTGACTAGGAACCATGAGGTTGCGGGTTTGATCCCTGCCCTTGCTCAGTGGGTTAAAGATCCGGTGTTGCCGTGAGCTGTGGTGTCGGTTGCAGATGCGGCTCGGATCCCGCGTTGCTGTGGCTCTGGCGTAGGCCGGCGGCTACAGCTCCGATTAGACCCCTAGCCTGGGAACCTCCATATGCCACGGGAGCAGCCCAAGAAATGGCAAAAAGACCAAAAAAAAAAAAAAAGGAGCTGGGTTTTTCATAATCGGAGGACAAGGAGCACCAGTGACGACAGGGTGTCCAAGAGGTGGCCGGGCAGTTTTGTGGCTTTTATCCATCCCATCAAGTTTTCACCAAGTTAGGAAGAAGTAGAACGGGTTGCTTCTGCTTCTCCTGCTTGTGGCTGGTCACGTGACAGGGCAGCCTGGCTCATTAAGGAGGCGCTGCTCTCTGAAAGCTGTATCGCCTGTTCTGTGTGAGATACGACCTGTTTACACATCTCTGTTCTCAATGCCCCACTGTGGCCATTTAAGGGAACATGTGATGGTATCCCTCACTTGAAATTTTAATTACCCCCCAAATGCTGTTTTCTTAGATGTTTGGGGCTGTTCCTAAGTAACCTCTATTTATGCCCCTCCATTACTAGATAACCCCATAATGGGATTAAGAAAAGGTTAAAATCCTAGACTTGCGGACATTACACAAGCAGCTTCACGCCCCCTTTCCGTCTTTCTTTCCTTCCCTTGCAGAGGTTTAAAAGGGACTGTAACAAACTGAAGACATCTGCTTCATGAGGTTTTGCCTTGAGACACCAAGTCGGGAAAACAGAAGGACTGGTTTCGACAGAGTTGAGCTTTGCCTAAACCCGGGGCTTGGAGGCATGCGCACAGCCTTGCCATCTCCAAAAGGCTGTGCAAATTTCATGGATGAAGCTAATGATACTCATTCGAGGGGCATATTACGCCCTTGTGTTGCATATACAAACCAGCCTTAATGGATATTTTTTAAAATTTCCCACGGGGAAAATAGGCCATGTGAAAGTGCCAGGCATTCAACTGTCACTTCCTCTCAGGGAAAAAAAAAAATAAAAGAAAAAGCCAGCAGTCCTACTTAGATGGAGCCAGCTCCTGCTCGTGCTGTTAGAAGCTCTCAATTGCCTACACAATTGGCTTCAGGGCTTCCTCAGACCTTTGGCCACTGGGAGGGTTGACACCTGCCAGAGTTACAACCCAGATGAGAACAGTCTACACAGATGACAGGAAAGATTTACTGAGAGGTTCCCATGTGTTCCCTTTAGAGCCCGTGCTGACTCCATCCCCATGGTTCATGAGACAGCCTCAGGTGCCGTCATCTTGGTGAGAAACCACTACTTCTGCCTTTTTTGCAACATTCTGCTCCTGACCCATGGTCCTCCAAATGACCCAGAATTCCTGCCACAGAAAACTGCCCAGACGGCATTTCTTAAATCCAGAAAGCCTGGCTTTCTCAGCTCCTGAGGGAAGGGGATGGGATATTCGGGGTCACCTGTGCTCAATGAGACCGGCTTCACTCACAGGGTCGCCCCTTCCTTACCTATTTCCAGGGAGTCTGAAGAGTCTGGAAATGTAAGAGAACTGAGATGATCAAGGGAGGGACGGATGGAAGGAAGGGAGCCTGTGGGATGTGGTCCCGCAGGACAGAAGGCAAGCATTTCCCAGAATAATGAAATCGCTTGGGTCACAGATTTTTCTATTAAAATTTATGAGTCAAGTCTCCAACACTAATCCCTTGTTACTTGGTGTCTGCTCCTTATCTTTGAGAGCCAGAGAGCTTTTGGATACCCAGAACTTTCTCAAAATTGTACCTGGAATTAATTTTTTTTAACAGTGATTTTTTTAAAAAAGTCAAAATAGGTTCAAATACAGTTCATCTGTTTTATAAATGAAATAGAATACGTCAACAGAGACATAAACACTGGGGGAAGAAGGGAGTGAGTGAGAATGCATGAATAAACAAACGAGTACTTTTTTTTTTTTTTTTAGGGCCGTACCCATGGCATGTGGAGGTTCCCAGGCTAGGGGTCGAATCAAAGTTACAGCTGCCGGCCTACACCACAGCAACTCAGGATGCTCAACCCACTGAGCAGGGCCAGGAATCAAACCCACATCCTCATGAATACTAGTCAGATTCATTTCTGCTGCACCACGATAGGAACTCCACAGGTACATTCAACGGAGGTGATCCTAGCATCTCTCAGACAAGACTCCATCAATACTGTGCTAAAAAGACAGTTATCCTTGACTTCAAAATGAATGCAGCATTTCTTCCAGCCCATGCTGGACCAGCTCAACTCTGATGACGCACTGTGTGTCTGGCACTGGAAAGGCCTGGAGAAATCAGCCTCTTAACCCGGCAAATCTCTTGCCTTTCGCTGTAACGTTAGAAGCTCCTTCCTACTGTGCTGGAGGGTCGTGCAGGTGCTTCACTTCCAAAAGTCCTTTATGTTCTTTACAAGAACTTTATAAAGGCCGGCCCGGTGGCCGTCCAGCAAGTCCATGGAGTGTTGACCCAGTTTCAATACGGTTTTTTAAAAATGAGGGTTAACAACATATGCCCATCTGCGGCCACAGTTGGGAAGCTGCCATGAGATTTCTTCCCTGTTTGAAGCCGGGTTTGGGTAGCTGGAAGCAGACTGGCCTGTGCTGGCAGCTCCAAGCCAGTTCATGCATAATTCATCCAAATGGATGGAACAGGCCCATCAGGGACAAACCTTGGCCTGTTTTCCCCAGTTCATCATCAGATTTGCTCTCTGTTTTGATCTCAGTGGCCCTGTAATCCTTCCCCTTTGCTATCGACGAAGCTAGTGTAAGTCAGATCATGACGCGAGTTATCGGTGGCAGATGGACCAGGGCCCTTCTGATGAACAAAGACAGGTTTCAAGCCCAGCCAATGAGCCAGGAGGGGGGAGAAAGCCCAAGAACGGGACTACACACATGAAGAAAAGCAGCCCACACCTAGGTAGGGTGAAAGATGTGAAATGGCCAGAGAACCCACGTTTAAAGCCCCATCCATCACCCGGTCCTCCGCCAGGCCCCGAGATGAAACAGCTTCCCAGCATCTGCGTCCTGTGATCTTGGGCTCTGAACATTATTTCGTTAGGAAGTGACTGAGGAGGATGTGCTGTAATGCATTTTGTGTCACTTTTCCAGAGGCTGTAGGTTACAAATGGTCTGGGTTAATCAGAATTATAAATGAGCAACTTCATTTCCAAGGTTTTTTTCCTCACATCATGAGCTGCTCAGGCCTGCGTCCCCATCTTCTTCAGCCTCTCACCCAGCCCAGGGAAAGCCAGACTCCCTGCTCCTATCAAGAAGCCGGCCATGAGCCTACCCTGCAAAGCCCTCTGGCAGCTTCCCGGGGCCCGGGAGAGATTCTTCACAACCCCAGTCCCTTCTCCCCTGCCTCCTTGCCTGCTCACGGCCTCAACTTCCAGCCACTCTGCTCTTTTTCTCCCAGGTGGATCCCTCTGGAATAGAAGCGGATGGCACGTTCCACAGCTGTAACTAATTAATTGTGCAACGATGGCTCAGAGCAACTCCGTCTCTGTAAAGTGCAGGCTCCACCCAAGGGTTTCCATCACCTTGGGAACAGGCTGTGGTCGCTGGGGACAGAGGCGCCTGTGCCGACAGCTCCCAGCCCAGTCTGGGCATCAATCCCAGAGGTGGACAGAACCGGACACCGTGCTTTACTCACTGTGTACCCCCAAGGGCCCACTAGAGCACCCAAGGCAGAGCAGGGGCTCACAAGACACCCATGCCGTGAGCCAAATAAACAAGTGAGCAAACCAACCTCAGTGCTATAAAGGCTCATCATCACTGCATCTCCCTTCTCCTGCATCTGGGGAAGGACAGCATCTAAGACATGCAGCTCCCTGGTCTTGGTGCAGAACCAGAATCCGAGTCTGATGGTTGACAGTCCACTGTTCTATCATCATTCCCAAGCTGGAGGCAGGGGACAAGGACCCACGTGGCCACTGCAACATGCTAGATGCATTCCATTCCTCCTAGAACTGATGCTCCTGGACTGTGAGCAAGTTAACAGTCGGCTAGAGCCGAGCCAGACTTCTTGACTGGGCCCTCAGGAAACTGAATTGTCAAAAGTCTATTTTTCTTCCCATTCGAAACGTGGATTCAGAGCAGTGATGAATGTCTTGGAGCCTAACAGCTCCCTCAGCAAAATGGCTGAGGAAAGGCATCGAGTTTTTTCCTTAGCTCTGGATCTCTAAGGAAAACACTGAATGTTCAAGTCTAAGTTTAAAGGGGCCCTGGAGTTCCACTCCTGCCCCAGCATGCATGACCTCTGGGAAAGGCTTTCGTGTCAATCCTGGACAGGCCCTGGGTCATGACCTCTGATGGTGCCCTTTCACCACCTGTCAGGCTCTGGTTTTGACCGCTACAGTTTGTGGATTTCCTTTAAACTGGAGGCACCCTAACAAAGCTTTCTTCCTTCTCCTGGAGCATCCGCAGGCCTGGGGGACCGGCCGCTACGGTGGGAGCCGATCAAGATGGAGATGTAAATTACTCATTTCCTCTCCAGGTGGAGCGCAGTCTACCTATGAATGAGTTGTTTTACAAATCATCTGCAAGGCGTGTTCTAAAACAGGATGTCTTTACACTAGAAACAGGACTCTGTATATGGTTCCCTTCCCAAATCAGACCCCCAGTCCCAAAGTGCAGTCTTCAAAGCCTATGATTACATAAACCAGGGAACACTGGCTACCCACCCCGGCACATCCACTTCCTCTCGCCTTCAAAAAAAAAGAATCCCCATTTTAGCTGGGCACACTGAGATTGGTCGTGAAAGAAAACATGTCTTCAGCACCTGAGCGGGGTCGTGCGATGATAAGTGGGATACGAGGGAATGGTTACAGGGACTTCCCCAAAAGCTGCTTAAAGGGAAATGCCCTTTTGGCTCTTCAGTGCCATGCCACACAAACATGAGAGCTGGCGCTTCAGCAGCCACTTTGGAAGCCATGGGCTCAGATGGTGGACTGGAGGGACCTTGTTCCTAGTGGTTGTAGAGCTGTTCCCAAGCCTTGCCTAACTCCTCCACAGCCTTTCCACATAGGAAAGAAACAAATGCTTTTATTTAATCTCCTAATAGTGGAGAGTTTTTCTACTGTATACAGCTGCATGTCCTTCTTAACTGATGCGTCTGTGAATCACAGTGTCTTTATGAGAAAACGCGATGTCTATAATACACCTATTCATGAACCCTCTCCGGCAGTAATGACGAAAAGAACACGGACACACCTCCGAAAAAGAATAGGCAGGGACACTGTCGAACACTTCATGGTGGACACACATGGTATCTGTCAGCAGCCACAATGTTGCAGAAGGGAAGTATGAATTACTGCCCCCCCCCCGCCGATGAGGAAATTGAGGTTCAAATAGCTTAAGAATCTGCTAAATAGCCAAGTAAGAGTTAACATATTTGGCATGAGACAGACATAGATATGGTAACAGGTAGGAAATGCTAACATACATAAAGGTACCTACCATACAGCTGATACTCCAAAAATACCAGTTCCCATCTGAATTTTTAGAAAGCCCTTCCTGCAACACAAAATACATACTCCTCCCCACCCCCATGTTTAAGATACGCCTTATCAGATTATTTTGTTTGGGAGGTCACATACACAGACACCTGCCATCATTTAATTTAAAAAGCTGTACCTGAAAAATGAAGGGGCTGGGTGTGCGTTCTAGGTCGAATGAAGTCCCCCCTAAAATCCATGTCTACCTGGACCCTCAGAGCGGGACCTTATTTGGAAATAGGGTCTTTGCAGATGTAATTAGTTAAATTAAGATGAGGTCACACTGGATCAGGGTAGGACCTAAATCCAACACTTGGAGTCCTTTTAAAAAGAGGAGACACACACACAAGGGCAGCCAATGAAGGAGGAGGCAGAGCATGGAGAAAAGCAGTGACACGCCACAAGAACTGCCAGGGCCACCAGAAGCTGGAGGCCCTGCCAACACCCCCTTAATCTTGAACTTCTAGCCTCGGGCTGTAAGAGACCATGACATTTTATTTCTGTCGTATTAGGCAGGTTTAGAGCATCAAAGAGCACTGACTAGTGAAAGTGTAATACTGAGATCTGATTCTGTGTATCTGAACAGCAGCGCTCTCTCTTTCGAGGACTGCTACGCATCTGACCTCTAGTTTTCGCTCGCCGCCACCACTGTTCTGCGGTCCATGCCTCAACTCCTCGGAGGCTGCACCAGGCTCTGGGGTGCTGGCTGAGATCTCTGACCAATGCTCTGCTTCATCTATCACTGAGGTGAGAAAAGCTGTGTGTCAAATATACCAACAAACAAGGCTGCGAATTAGATCTGCGGACACGACTTGATCTTACCCTGGAACTGTAAGCAAGCCTTGTACACAATGGAATCTTGTGTATCTTTGCCTAATTCTAAACTCCACGTTCTATTCTTCCGAAATTAACATAATCAAGTTTAGTATTTAGAATGCCAAATGAATACACATGACGTCGTCGGGTACTCCAGAGTCTCACGAGCCTGGGATGAGGAAGCCCAATTACGATCATTTAAAGATGGAAAGAATAATTTCCTGAAACTGCCTGCAAGATAAAGAGATTTTCTTCCCCTGGAAAAATTCACAATGTGCCATAAAGGAGACACTTGTCTCTTGAGCTTCCATACAATTTAGTTAAAAACAAAAAAACCTCCCACAGAATCAGTAAAATAGTCTCAACTCATATGAACTTCAAATTTATAGAACTTTATGAAAAATTCACAAATATCAAAATGTTCTCAATGTAAATGAGTTAATCTCAATAACTCAGCATTTCCCTTGGTAGACTTAGCACCTCTCCTACCAGGCGATAAAAGGATTTGGATTTGGGATTTTTATGTGTGTGCTATATTTAATATATATACATCAGATTTCCCCAACCACCCAAATGACTCCTAAAAATACATTACATGGAACTATAAGTCACTCATACTGTTCGTCTCTTTGACATTTAAAATATTTGGTATTTTTCCATTCATTTTCCTGCTCATATGGAGACACATGCTTACAGCAAAACAAGGACTTTTACAACTTCACAATGAAAAGATAAACAGCCCAATTATAACGTGGGCCAAGGATCTGAATAGGTATTTCTCCAAAAGTGTCATATCATGACCAGTGAACACATGAAAAGATATTAAAATCACTAGCCATGAGGGACAGTAAAATCAAAATCACAGTGAATACCGCTTTCATGCCAACCAGGACCGCGGGAATCAAGAAGATCCACACTAAGAAGTACTGGCAAGGACATGGAGAAATTGGAAGCTTCATACATTGCTGACAAGACTGTCAAATGGTGCAGCTGCTTCAGAAGCTCCCCAGCGGTGCATCAAAGCGCTAAACATAAAGTTACATGTGACCCAGCAATTCACTCCCAGGTATACACCCGAGCAAACTGCAAACATGTATGTACACACAACCTGTAATGCATGAGCGTTATTCACAAAAAGTGCACACAACCCCAAAGCCCATCAAGTTGATACCTGGATAAAGAAAACGTGGCATAGACCATATGATAGGATATGACCCGGCCATTGAAACAATGAAGTACCAGTTCATTCCACAGCAAGAATGGCTCTGGAAACATGACGCTAAGTGAAAGAAGCCAGTTACCAAAGACTACTTACTGTGTTATTCCGTTTATATGAAATGTCACAAAGAGACAAATCCACAGATACAGAAAGCAGATTAGTGGTTGCCAGGGGTTGGGAGAAGGGAGAAATGAAGACTGATAATGAGTATGGAATTTCATTCAGGGGTGCTGAAAAATATATATATATATATTTCTGTCTTTTCTAGGGCTGCACCCGTGGCATATGGAGGTTCCCAGCCTAGGGCTGTAATGGGAGCTGTAGCCACTGGCCTATGCCACAGCCACACAGGATTCAAGCAGCGTCTGCGACCTACACCACAGCTCACAGCCACGCCGGATCCTTAACCCACTGAGCAAGGCCAGGGATTGAACCCACAACTTCATGGTTCCTAGTCAGATTCGTTAACCACTGAGCCATGACGGGAACTCGTGAAAATATTCTAAAATTAGTTTATGGTGATAGTTGCACAACTCTGTAAACACACCAAAAAAAACAAAAAAACAAAACAAAAAAACAAAAAAACACCATTGACCTGTATTCTCTGAATGGGTGGAATTTATGTCGTGTGAAGTACACCTCAATAAATTCATGAAAAAGAGAGAAATATGGACAATTGATTCTTAAACTATTTTTCATAAAAAATAAAGCAATACTTTTTTCATTCGCAATTTTTCTCTTTTTACAGCCACACCTGCAGCATATGGAAGTCGACTTGAGACCAGGGATCGAATCTGCATCCTCACGGACACTATGTTGGGTTCTTAACCTGCTGAGCCACAATGGGAACTCCTCGCTCACAATGAAAAATTTTTTGTTCAAAGAAAATTAGCTCCTATGACAGTTCTTTCTCACTCAATTACGTGGTGTTTCCCTTTCTTCTTCCTACCTCTTGTCTCTCTCCTTCATCTCTGTGGCTTCTGATGAAATCACTCAGCCAACCTGACACATGTGAAACTGACCTGGCGGCTACTTGACTAAATCCATACGACATACGTATGTGACCTGAAGCTTAACTGTGTATCCTGTTGACAGGCTTTGGAGGGTTAAACCCGACGGACGGAAGTGACCTATGATTGGTCACTTAATTTGCCAGGCTGTGGCTGTTCTGTTCCACAGATACTGCTCAGTATACTGAGTCTGAAGAGCCTTTACCTAGTCAGCTATTCCTTCTTTCTTTCACTCTTTTATCACTGGACTTAGTGGCAGAGTATAAGCACCGTGGTTCGTGTCTGAACAGCCTGTGCTTGCAGTCGCACGGAATGACTGCAAACGCATCTTAAAGAACTTCTATATAGAAACAAATCCTGCAAAAATTTCCCTGTGCTTAAAAAAGTCAAGTCCCACTAGTGAGATTTCTTAATGCTCTTTTAAATTCTGAAAAGGTGAGCCAAACCATTAGTTGAGGCAGCCATGTGAAGTGAAGGGCTCAGGCCAGTGAGGCAGAAACCTGAGTACCACCTGCTGCCAAGGAACCGTGTGCCACCTGCACCTACAGAGTCTCACCTGTTAAGAGAAGGGAGTGGACGGTGTCTCCCAAGCCGGGCTGATTATCAGGACCACCTGGGAAACTTTTTAAAAAAAAAACTTTTAGGAAAATTTCAAATGCAAAGAGCAGTGAGACCAGTGAATCTCAAGCCCTCATTACCAGCTGACACAATTTTGTTTGAGAATTACCACCATCCTCCCCAGCCCCCAAAGCTTCCTTCCTTCTTCCAGCCCTACTGGACAGCTTTCGAAGGACACCCCCCCCCCAGGGGATTCTAATTGATCAGGTCCACAACAGGACTGCAGAATTGTTATTCTTCCCCCTGAAGAATCATTCTGGAAGCCAATGGCCTGGATGACTCCTGAATTTCGTTCCAGCAACAAAATTCTATCAGCACAGAATGTAGGAAGTGCAAATGCCACAGGTCAAGTTTCTGAAGCTACAAACACATTTTACGTGCAATAAAGAGACTTGATAGTACATTAAGCCATGGATGAAGATGCTTGGTATTACCTGTTTCAGTTGAAGCATAGACCTGGACCCTCAAGAAAGAAAAATTCTACTCAGTGCAGTGTCCTAGAATTTAGAATTGCAAAAATGTAGCTCATTTTCAATGGTTGCTTGAAACCAGAGGGAAGTCCACCACCATAGGGAAGTTTTGCACAGCGCTCCAACTTCAAAATTAAACCACCTGATGTGCTGCAAGGCACCCTGAGATCGAGTGACAGAAATCAGTACCAGTAGATGCAATCACAGGTGCCATGGAAACCCTAATGGTTACTACCCAGGCAGAGGGCTCCGGCTTGGTAAGCATTTTTGTCTCTGACAATTTCATCTTTAAACGATTCCCTACATGGAGCTTAGCTTTCAAATTGATCCAACTTTCTGACAGTGTCATGTTTAGAAGAAACCATCCATATCTTTATAGGGAGCTGCATTCCAAAGCCAATTTTTCAGCTTCCCAACTACCAAATAGCCTTAGCAAGACAGACCCCATGCTGCATTCTTGCTCTGAGATCAAGTCTTAAAAATGGAAGGGACTTTAGGAACCCCACAGCTATCCAAAGTGATCATGAATCTTTTCATTTTAAAACATTGCTTCTAACATCTTTTTTTTGGAGGAAGTGTATGTATAATCAAGATGACAAAGTGCAATAAATTAGACCGAAAAGTGAGACCGGGTTGATCCCATGGGCATTCCACACAACCTCTGTACTTTAAGGTCAGACTACAGGTACCTAGAAAAACTAATGAGTAGTCATGGTCTTCACTGCCACGCACTGGTCCTATGCTTGGAATACAACAGTGCCGCACCTGGTGCCCTCAGGAAATGCGAGGTCTGGTTTGCACATCCTGTGAGTCCACAACTCCAAGACGTCATGCCAAGTATTCTGAGGGCTTTGCCGGGAAGCTCTGGAGCACAAGAGAAAGAACACCCACCACCAGCAGGGGGCGACGGCTTCAGAGCAGATGACCCGGCCAAGGAATCACTTTACCAACCCATTTCAACACTCTCCACGCTTCTCCCAAAGTCACCTGGCATCCCAGAAGAGACAACACGCCCATCAGTTCAGTCTCTTGGTGGTTAAAGGCTTACTAAACCCTAAAGTGAAACAAGAGCTGTAATTATTTTACATAATTTCTTAAAGTTTATGTTTTAAGCTGATCCCAGGTAGTCACTCCCTCCAAGAAAACAGATACATTTGGAATTTTTCTTTTTCCAAGGGAGCTGTGGATTTGGCTAAATTGAATCATTCTCAAAATCAAGACTGTCTTTTGAGAAGCAGATGCGATGGGCATGTCTCAAGAGGCCCCTCATTAAGCAACATGTGAGCAGACTTGTACTTCGTCCTGAGCATATGCTACCGGATGGATTCAGCAAGCCATGCCTTCACAGGGCAGCCAGGCAGACACAATCCCATCCAGCACTGATTTCCACCCAGCAAAGGGGCAAGAGACCACCTCGCCTGCTGTCAACATCCTCTGTTCCATTGTCTCCCTCTTACAAATAAAAGCAACACATGGCAAAACAAACCAACTGTGCATGTTGCATGGCCTTCCAAAGTCAAGTTTTCTTTTAGAAAGTCACTCCCACAGTAGTTACTACTCTGTGGTTTGCATATGGGTTTAAGAAATGCTTGATCACGCCAGGAAGCTTACTATCTCTTAGGCCACTTTCTTTTTTCCATGGTTGTCACCAACGCTTCCCAGGAGCAGGATTTTATTTGGAACTAATATCTAGTTTTCTTTTCACAAACACTGGGAAATCTCATTTACAGATGCAGCTCATAATAGCAAAAGTCTGCTCTGAGCACAAAGGAGAATCCGGGGGCTAGTGGTGGAATGGATGGAGAGGAAGCCTCAGCAAGAGGAGGAAGATGGTAACAACCCAAGTGTCCCATCCGTGGATGAATGGAGAACAAAATAAAGTCTGTCCAGACAATGGATATGAATCTTCCCTAAAAATGAAGGAGATTCGGACACCTGCTACAACACAGAGGAACCCTGAGGACACGCTAAGTGAAAAAGCCAAAAGGAAGACTATCATATGATTCCATTTATACACAGTCCCTAGAGCGGTCTAACTCAGACAGAAAAATGGACTGGTGGTCTCCAGGGGCTGGGGAGCTCCTGCTGAAAGGGCACAGAGTTTCCGGTTGGGACGTGAAGAGAATTCAGGAGAGAGATGCTGGCGATGACTGTGCCGCCGTGTGGATGCATGTGCTGCCACTGAACTGCACGCTCGGTGGTGAAAATGCCATATTTTATGTTACAGATTTCACTACAACAAAAGAAGGGATAGACAGACCTTCAACTCTGACTCCCCAAACCCACTGCAGAGGCATCTCCAAGTGTTCACTGTGTTTTCAGGAAGATCTAGATCCTTAGGTCTGAGCAGCCTCTGTGCTCTGTTAGTCCCCAGACGATGGAGATCTTGGCAGACATATTCCTGGCACCACAAGAGTGGTGACCCATCTGTAAATTTTGATTTGGGAAGGCACCTCGTTTCTAAGCACGTACCTCCTCACTCTAGGTTAACTATAAAATTGTCCCAATGGTGCTTTGGTGGTACAGAGCACAGGTGCAAATGCTCCCCGATGGCTGTCTGCCCGGTCCCACCCTGGGCCCACGTTACCATGTAATAAAGTGATTTACTGATTAAAAAAAAAAAAAATCTAGAGGGTTTACCTTAACAAAGGTAAGTATAAAAAGAGCCAGATCTAAAATTCTTTATTCCTCAACAACCAAAAGATTTTTAAGGCTACCTATCATTCTTGTTTTAAATACCACAAGTCACGTGAGGCCTTGGAGACAAGTGTTCTCTCATTCCCAGTGCCTCCGAGGTGGTGTCCTCAGGAAAGGGCTATCAGCCAGGATTCCCAAGCACAGAAGAAAGCCATGCGGAAGCAGCTGGCCCTGGCCGCCTAGAGGTCCCATCACAGAGACACCTTCCAGCTGCTTCTAAAAAATCCAGGGCGGGGGGGGGGAAGACTCCAGATGGCAGAATCAGAGCCGGAATCTCTAAGGTCCACCCTTAACAGAGCACCTGCCACCACTGCTTTGTGTGTAAGTCTAGCGCTCTGTCTTGTTAACAGCTTAACCACACAAAACAGGAATTGTTTTCTGTTTACTATTTCTTGGATTTCCCACAAAGATCCGGAACGTGATAGAAACGACAATATTCCCTTTGCCATCATGCATTCACAAAGATACCGATTACCCCAGGAAGGATGGGGACACGGGGGGTGGGGGTGGGCAGCTTCACGTCACAAGGCATAGAGGTGCAACAAAGCCAGGCTCTGAACAGTGGAGGTGGAAGGGCAAAGGAAAAGGCATCTAACTGAATGTGAAAACCGTACCAGGAGGTGACCATCACGAGGCAAAACAGGAAGTTCCCATTGTGGCTCAGTGGTAACAAGCCTGACTGGCATCCATGAGGATGCAGGTTTGATCCCTGGCCTCACTCAGTGGGTTAAGGCTCTGGCATTGCTGTGAGCTGTAGTGTAGGTTGCAGACGTGGCTCAGATCCCACATTGCTGTGGCTGTGGGGTGGGTTGACAGCTGTAGCTCTGATTAGACCTCTAGCCTGGATATGCTGCAGGTGCGGCCTTAAAAAGAAAAAAGAAAAAAAAGAAAAAAAAAAAGGCAGCGGCAGCAAAATAACACCTATCAGGCCCTGGGACAGGAATGACAGGCCCCAGAAGCACAAGGGACATGTGGCTGATGATGTGAAGGTGGTTTGTTCACATGCAGCTGGGCAAACGGGGTTGCCCATGAACCTGAGCAGGGCAAGATCCACCGCCCATCTCTGTGTTCCCCCCTCAGAAAGACATGCCTAAGTCCAACCCCTGGTACCTGTGAATGTAGCCTTATCTGGAAATAGGATCTTTGCGGATGAAGTTGAGGATCTCAAGATCTAGAATTTGAGGTAGGGCTGGGGCTAAATTCAAGCCCAGTGACCAATCTCTATAAGAGGAAAGGAGACAGACCCTGGAGATGCAGACACATAGGGAAGAAAGCCTTATAAAAGACAGAGGTAGAGCCTGGAGTGACATCTCTACAAATGCCAAGGACTGTGGGCCATCATCAGAAGCCAGGAGCTAACAAGGAGCTACTGTCTAGCCCAGGGAACTTGACTCAATGTTGTGTAAATAACCTTTATGGGAAAGGAATCTGAAAAGGAACAGATGTCTGTTTAACTGATTTACCCTGCTGTACGGAGGAAACACAACTTTCTAAGTCAACTATATGCCAATAAAATTTTAAAGCAGCAGCAGCCAGGAGAAAATGATGGCATGAAAAGAACCAACTCTGCTAACACCTTGACTTTGGACTTTCGGTCCTCAGAACTTTGAGAGAATACATTTCTATTGTTCTCAGCCAGCACACTGTGGTCATTTGTCACAGCAGTTCCAGGAAACTAATACAGATGTTAATGCTTTCATTGAGAGTTATTTGTTTAAAAAGGTTTCCATATTGGTCCTTCATCTAGGAATGCGGATCTGTGAGTCATCAAGTCCACCGCCTGCTTGGAAGGATGCAATTTTGTAGCAGAGTATAAAATGCCTGAGGCTTTCTGCAGTGGAGATGAGCAGGGTTCCATTCTAATTTGTAATTTAATTATTTCCCCCTGAAACTGGGAGATTGTTTTCTTGGATTTAGAGAATTTAACTGTGAATGTGCCAAAGTGGGAATAAAGTTGAAAATTTTTTACAAGTTGTAAATCATCTTCCTATGGTATGTTGGGCAATGACATGCTAAGGAACATCTCTTTCCTGGAATGCCCGCGTCTGCCCTTCACTAAAGTTACTCAGACCATCGGCAGGAAGAAATAGAGATTCCAGAAATTTCTTGCTGAACTAAAAATAAGGAAGCCATCTGGGAGAGTAATCTACAGCTCTGTTCATTCTGTTGCACGTCATCAAGTAGGAGCTGGGTATTGGTAAATATAGGTCTAAAACCTGCAGTCATTAGACCATTCCACTCAACACGTGCCAGGACGGTCGTTACTGCTAACACTGGGTGACATCATCAGGTTTGGGCACTGGAAACTCAAGGTCCTCTTTAAACTGTGTCCTTGGGTCACCCCATGTAAGACTCTAGTTAGGAGAGTCACGTTTGGGAAAAAGGGCAAAGACTTACAATCCTCTATCACACCAGATTTTGGGAGGTAATAACTGAGGTGGGACAGACTTGCTCTCACACCAACCATGCCTTCCTGGGCATTTGCCTTCTGAGATACAGGGAGTGTTTAGTGCTGCAAATTGAAGCAACTCAAGAAGAGGAACTTCCTTTTCCCATTTTCTTAGACAAATGATAAGGATCAAAAACACCTTCGTGCCTATACCCAATTGCTATGTGATCCCCCCAGTAGACATTCTTCTCTTCTTCTGATGGAAACCCCTTCCCACTCCACCTCCACAGTTTCAGCCAGCTGGCTGGCTAGGTACTGCATTTGCCAGTCTCTCCTGCAGTTTGATGTAACTGTTGCTGGGTTTAGGCTGGAGGTGCTGTGGGGCTCTTCTGAACCTTGCCTTCGAGGCATCAAGCTCAAGAACCCCAGCTTCGATTATGCAAACAAGGAAAGCACCCCAGCAAACAGAGCATCAAAAGGTCAGAAACTCAGATCCCTGAGTAACCACGTGGAGCAGAGCTACCCCAGTGTCAGGGTTGCTACATAACTTCCCACTCAGCTTAGCTGCTAGAAGCTGGTATCGCTTTACTGTAGTGGCTTAGCATTCACCCCAACCAATCCTCAAGATCAGACATTTAAGCACTGAATAAATGCTTATAGTGTTCTTTGATAATGAACAATTTAGAAAACATCACATTTCAAGCACCATGCTTTGCTTCCATAAAATATAAAGGCTAGAGTCAAATAACTCAGTGACCAGCAGCCCAGGAAACTTGAAGGGAGCTTGAGAAGACCATGCTCCAGTCTTGCTTGAGCATGATTTGCTACATGACCCTGAATGAGTCATTTGATCTTTTTTATGTGGATGAGATTGGATTCCTTGGATGCACCAGAGAAAAAAATAACAAAGGAGGGAGTTTTCATGAAACTAATTGACGCAAACATTTTAGAAACATCCTGAGCTTAAGTCTTTCCTTTCTCCCGCTCACTTATTTTTCTTTCTCCTTTGTGAGGAGGTGATGTTAAAAGGCTTTCTTTGATAAAGTGGTGGTGCAGCTGATACTAACTTTGATTTTTGGCTGTGTTTAAACTGCTAGCAAGGTTTTGTTTTTGTTTTTGTTTTTCCTGTTCTAACAGTTTTCCCCACAAGGATTAACATGCTGAAAATAAAAGCTTACAGAATTAAGCATTTACTGTAGCAGGTCCTGGGTTAGGCACTTTATATGCCCTATTTCCTCTCATTCTCACAAGGACTCTACAGGCATCTAGATGTTAAAGATGCAGAAACTGCAGCGCAGGGACATTAAGTCACTTGTCTGACATCACAGGGCTGGTAAAGTGGCAGAGCTGGGATCTGAACCCCGGCTGTGTGAGAGCAGAGCTGTGCTCTCCCCACTTTGCCCTGCGGAGGATGGTTCTAGGGCTTGGTAGCGGGTTCTGCTGGCTGCCCCCACTCCTGCTGCGTGGGAGAGGTCTCGCTGCAGGACCAGCATCCTCTTTAACGTCCTCTGGGAGCTGTGTTTCATCTGACGCCCTTGTGCACACCCAAGGACAACATCAGCGATGCTGTTTATGCAACATCTGTAACAGAACCTTACAGTCTGCAAGCCACTTTTCCATCCATCCCATGACTTGAATCTGACATCTGGGAGAGAGAGAAGGCTGGTGTGGTTCTTATTCCTGCTTGACAGGGGTGGAAGCTGAAACACAAGAGGTTTCGTGACTCATCTCAAATACCGGCGGGCCTGCACTTCCTGTCAAAGTACCCACTGGATATAGTTTAGACAGAAAACTAACGTTTGGTGAGAGGAGCTACACATACCATCCCAAGAGAACTTCGGTTACTTGTCCACCTCCCTTAACTGAAGACCTGCCTCCTTCCTCCCAGGGACCGCCCCCTTGGGTCTGGAGCTGGACACCTTCCTGGTCCCCCGCCTCTGCCCCCAGATGATGAGGCCCGAGACTGAGAGCACCCCAATCATTTCTGCATCCCCAATTCACAGGAAGTGCTCATTGCAAGACACAGGCACTCAAGTACCTAGGGATGAGGGAACCAGACACTCCCCCCCATATCACACTGAACAGTTTGGGGCTATGTACCAAAGTCTTTGAAATGAGCATGGCTTTGACCCAATAATTCCAAGTCTTGGGATTTTTTTTTCCCCGTCACAAGGAAGTAGCTCAAGATATTCACAAATATCCATGTTCACTTAAAGTCGGCTTCAAAAAAAAAAGGAAAGCGCTTTTCCAATAATAAGGAATCTTTCCAAATCTTCAAGAAACAAAGGAAACTTAGTCATTAAAGCTGACACTATAAGAATATATCAGCCCAGAAAGAGATTTCCAAAATATTGAGTGAAAAAGGTACAACCTGAAACACCACTTTATGATCACTTTTGTTATTATCTGATACTCACACGGTCACCCGTGTGACTTAGCAGGATCTATGACAGTGTTTCGAGTAGGTGTCTCTTTCTTGGTGGATAGAATTATGCTTTGGGTGGGGTTTGTAATGAACACAACTTGCTTCTGGATCAGGAGAAACCTGTCTCCACTTGGGGAGGATGGCTGCTAATTAAACACAGTGCTGGCGGGCTAGTCTTCAATCTTTTAGGTCATGGGAACTTATGACACTCCGAACTGGAAGTGGCCAGGCTTGTGTCCTCCTGCGGTGTGGGTGGTGGCAGCAGCAACTCGCTACTGAAGCCCCAAATGAAGTGGGTATGGAGAACCACGAGGGAAAAGGCGTAGTCCCATAGAGGTATTTTTAAAAGGCAAAACAAAGATTCGAAGAAAAAAATCACATATGGAAAGCCTGTCCTGATAACACCTCAATAAATAAGAACTGCCTCAGTCCATTAGCTCATTAGCCTACCACAAACTACAGCTGATCTCTGAACACGGGGCCATGGGGCGCACTAAAAATCCATACGTAATTTACAGTTGGCCCTTGTAACTCCGCTTCCCCCATAACTGATTTAACCAGTTGTGGATTGTGCAGTACTGCAGTATTTGCTATTGAAAAATCTGTGTAAGAGGACCCTCCAGTCCAAACCTGTGTTGTTCAAGGGTCAACTGCAGTTGCAGAAGCAGAATAGACACTTCTACGGATGCTTCTCTTAAATTTTACTGCTGTTACTGCTCTTACCCGTTTCTTCTTTCTCTCTCATAAAAATATCTTAGAGAAGATGTCACAGGAGCAGGAGAAGATACTTTTTTTTTTTGGTCTTTTTTTGTTGTTGTTGTTGCTATTTCTTGGGCCGCTCCCGCTCCCTCCCGTGGCACAGAGAAGATACTTTCAACTCACACTACAATATCTGTATGCAGAATACATAAAGAGTTTCTATCAATGAGAAAAGAATCACCTCTCCCCCACAGTCCCAAGAGTCAGAGGAAAAAATATGCCAAAGACAGTGTGTTTCATATAACAAATACATGAAAAAGTGCTTAACTTTCCCAGCAATCACAGAGAAGCAAAGGCCTGCCATTTCACACCTGCCAGGTTAAGACGTTTTGGTAAATCTGATGAAAGCATTCACCAGTGGGGACTTGGGGCAACAGAACACCCCCACAGCACTGGACGAATGGAAATTGGTTCAGGCACCTTGGAAAGCAAGTTGCCAAACCCAGTACAAGACACGCCCACCTTAGGAGCAGCAGTTGTCCTCTAAGCATGCCCTAGACCTGGGGAAATTCTCACATGTGTGCACAAGGGGAGCTGAAGAAGAGTGTTCATGGCTGCTCTGTTTACAAGAGCATGAAGTAGAAGCACCTTAGTATCTACCAGGAAGGCAATGGATAAACTGTTGCCACTGTGTAAGAAGTAAAGGAACTAGATCTCTAGGAATCAATACATGGATAAATCTCAAACCTATAACATGGGAACAAAAAGAAAACAAGTTATAAGAGAATGCATATGGTGTAATACAATATATGTGAGCTTTAAACTTACCAATGATGCTAGATAATTTATACGTGTTAAAAAGAATACACATGACAATAACGCACACCAACCTCCAAAGAGTGGTTACCACGGTAGGAAAAAGGAGGAGGGGCAAGAAAATAAAATTTGACACATAAAAATACTGTTGGCAGGGTATTTCCATAGGACCATGGGTATGTGGGGAGGGATGGGGCCCCAGTGATGCTACGGAAACCCCCTATCACATTCAACTTCCATGATTCCAGTCCGGGATTTTGCTCATTCTCTATCCCGGGGAGATGAAAATCTCCAGGTTTCTGAATAGATGCTATCCGCTGACCAGACTCACAGAGACCATTCATAACGGCAGGATCTGAGAAACATGGTGGCAGTGAGGCTAAAAAAAAAAAAAAAAAGCGCCAGTCCCTGTTAAGCCGGCCGTGTCTCCACACCCTCAACTATGCGTGTCCATGTGGGGTTCCGACAAGCCCCAGGCGCACCACTGCTAGTGGGGACAGTGTCTCCTCCACACGTCCTGGCGGAGCCTGGCACACTGTGGATGCTTACTCGACACCGACTGGTGATAACGGGTGGTGATTCCCAAGGAACGCCCAGCCTCACCAGGGCACAGACGATTCCAGACAGCAGCGCAACGCTGAATCACCCTGGGAGCAGGCGGCTGGGGGAACTGGGTACAGATCCCTTCAAGCTGAGAGCGGTGTTCTGTCATCATCATCCACACTGCGACGATCTCTGAGGAAGGATGCGACCTCAGGCCGCGAAGGTGTGGACGGCTTTTTTCTCTCTTTTTAGGGCCACACCTGCAGTATATGCAGGTTCCCAGGCTAGGGGTCGAATCGGAGCTACATCTGCCAGTCTACGCCACAGCCATAGCCACGCGGGATCCAAACCACATCGGCAACCTACACCATAGCTCACGGCAATGCCAGATCCTTAACCCACTGAGGGAGGCCAGGGATCGAACCCGTGTCCTCACAGATACTAGTCAGGTTTGTTACTTGCTAAGACCCAATGGGAACTCGTAGATGGCTTCTTTTAAACTAAGTCCTAAAGGGACCAGCTACAGGCCCAAGGTTGAAAGGGTGGAGAGACTTTTTTTTTTTAATTGATAAAAGGACAGTTCCATGTGCCCTGTGTCTTCTGCAGTGAGCACTGGGGGGACTCACCTCTTATCACATCAGCTAAAGGTATGATTAAGGGAAAATGAGGCTAATTCTGTTCACATCCTGAATGCCTAGAGTACTTTTTTTAACCAAGAGCATTTTAAGGTTTATTGTAATTTACAAGGCTGGGATAATGTCTGCTGTGCAACAAAGGGACCCCAGACAGACATACACACATATCCATTCTCGCTCAGATTCTTTTCCCACATAGGTCACCACAGCATACTGGGCAGCGTTATCTGTGCCAAGAGTATTTTTTTTGAGGCCAAGTCAGTCCTGAGTCCTGGGCTAAAGGACGCCAAATGCTAGGCAAAGACTGCCGGGTGGTCACTTTCACTCAGGACCTTGCGGTGGCTCCCTGAGGTCTCCTCTCTGCTGGCTCAGGTCAGCGGGGTTTTGGAGCCACAGCAACCGAGCAATGACAACCAAAAGCACAAGGCCAAGGGACCAGCCGAAACTCTTTACATTAACACATGGCACCCTATCAACGACCTGAATTATCTAGCAAGGTCGACTCCCCTGTTGGTCTGGATTCACCCAACAGATCAGTTAGGGGTCAAACATAATCCTTCTGAGGGCCAGAAAGTTGATGCTGAAGTCAAGGAGACACCGATTTCAGGATCGACCACACGTATGTTCTGACCACGCCGGCTGCTTTCACATTCTTGCCGGCACTACTCCTGACCCGGCGGGTAAATACCATCAACTCCATTTCACACAAGAGCAGAGCCAAGGCTGGGAGATATTTAATTAAGCCCTCCAGGCTACTGAATGGGGACAGTGGCTTTCAAACTTCTTTCAATGTAAGTCAGAATCCCAGCCTCCAGTACCCAGGCCCGTGACCATCTCTGGGAATACGGTCTTTGCAGATACAATTAAGAATCTCGCCATGGGCCCTGAATCCAGTGACAGATGTTCTCAGAAAAAAGATCTGACAGAGGTACTAGGGAGAGGGTGATGACAGAGGCAGAAGCAATGCTCCCACAAACACAGAGACCCCAAGGGTTATGAGGGGCGGGGAGAAAGGATACCCCCACCCCTAGAACCTCTGAGGGAGCAGGGTGCTGCTGACATCTCGACTTTGCACCTCTGGGCTGCAGAACGGTAAGAGAATACATTTCTGTTCTTCTTTAAGCCTCTTGGTTGGTGGTAATTTGTTAGAACAGACCTAGGAAACCAACCACTAATTCACCTTGCAGATTTACTTGATGCCAAGCCGGATCAGTGTGGGGGCAGGAAGGACGCAGCAGGAAGGATGCAGGGGGTCGGGGGGAGGGGATGAGAAGGGGGAACCCGTGTCCAAATATGTTTTTTCCTTTCTGTCTACCCAACAGACTTCTGCTTTGAACTCAAACCAAAATCACGCCAGAGAAACTAATAGCATGAAATGCCATCACTCTCAGAATATGTATCACCAGCTTCTTAGAATAGTCTTACCTAATTCAAGGCTTTAGGTTTTTGGATCTTAATTTTATGACACACACCTCTGCCATCTTTGAGTTGCAATGAGGATGAATTATTTTGGAGAGAGAATACAACAGCTTTAGGCCTTTTTTCCCCCTTTCCTTTTTAATAGGCAAATCTATCTTAAAAAAAAAAAAACATCACCCATAATCCCATCACCTTAACAGAATTATTTCTCATTTTAAAAAAGTTATCTCTCAATATAATTTTCCTGTTCCTAACCAGGCAAATAATTTTTTTTGGTTCGTTTAACTAAACATTAACCCAGGAGTTGTTTGATTTCCGTCACAGATATGCAAGACCAGCACTATAATTCTTTAAGACTGTTTCCCTAAAGGAAACTACCCATTAGCTGTGACTTCCTTCTGGATGTCACTTTAAGTCTCACGGGAATACACTTAATTTTGCACAGTACTTAAAACTTTTTCATCCATTCTTAACCCTTGGATCTATTATGTTTATGAGTCCCCAAGCAGAAAAAGACCAGCTCAAGATCAGATGTCTGGAGCTGTTAAAAATAAAACGAGGAGTTCCCTTGTGGTACAATGGGCTAAGGATCTGGTAGTGTCACTGCAGCGTCTTGGCTTGCTGCTGTGGCCTGGGTTCGATCCCTGGCCTGAGAACTTCCACATGTTTGTTATAGCGTGGCCCAAAAAACCCAAAACCACCAAAAAACAAAACAAAAAAAAAAACACAAAAAACCAACTCCACGAGGTAGGACAGGAAACCATTAAGTTGAAAAGCAATACACATGAGGTATCTGCCCCCATGTGTCATCTAATACATAACTTAACAGTCACATATCTGGGAACCTCAATTATCTCTACCAGGCATTAGAACCAAGCAACAATGTATTCATCACATGAAAAAGAGAGTCAAGATAGCAAACACCCAGCACAGGGTTTCCTCTGTGCCTGGGCTGTTTGAAATGTCCTTAACACGTACCCATCCATTTAATCCTCAAAACAACACTAGGTGGCAGATTCTATTTCCCTCCATTTTACAGATGAGAAAACTGAGGAAGAGAAAAGGGTGAGTGACACAGCCCCCCCCCCCCCCGCAGTTCTAGGTAGCAGAGCTGGGACTTCATCCGCCTCTTCCCCCCCCTCCCCCCCGCAAGTTCATGCACTTGATCGTCTTGTTACGCAAGGTTCTCGGGGGTCCGAACAGGGGTTCTCTCCTCTGACTCTACTTCGAATTAGACCCCTCACTGGGAAGAGCAGGGTGCACTCGACAGCCAGCCGGCTCTGAGGCAGGCTGGGCAAAGTCAGAGCTCACATGCTGGTGGCCACCAGGGGGATGGAGGACGGTAACATTTCGACACACGGACACAAAAGTCCTTGAGGTTGGAGGAGGACGGTTTGACATAGAAGCAAAGTATCCCACTCAGCCAAGAACATCTAGAGCCATCTCCGTGGGAACTGGACAAAGAGCGAGGACTACCTACTCGCCAGATGCTGAGAAGGTACCAGGAGACCTCTGCAGGGGGCACCCTGGCTTCAACGGTGACAGCCAGAGTACTAAGAACCGGCCCAGCCTGAGCGCTGGTGCTCTTAGGTCAGCCAGACCAGAGTCTGTTCACGGACAAGCAGCCCAGCCAGCCTGGCCAAACATCCTTCCCATGTCCTCATTTCAGAGAGGACGAGACAGATCCCGAAAAATGACCCCTCCAGAGACACACAGGAAGATGCGGCCAGGTGTCTACACCACGCTGCCCAATTGACTGGGAAAATGTCAGCAGCTTGCTCTGAAGATGTAAGTGCTTACATTTTTTTTTGAGTGATTCCTTCTCAAATATAGTTGGGGGGGTGGAATTTTATTTTGTGATAAGTGAACATCATGTGAACTTTGCATTTCAGGGTCCACAAATTTAGTTTCTTGGAAGAAAACCACGCTCATCTATGTGTGTCTCCCCTGTGGTCACTCCTGCCTGCAGACCGCAGAGTTCAGGGGACATGACAGAGCATATGGTCTGCAAAGCTGACAACATTCACTGTCTGGTCCTTTGCAGAAGTTTGCCGGCTGATGATCAAAACAATTTCAAAGAATTACTCTTTCTTGGATGACATAAAACAAGGCAGTCATGTACTAAGAACAATCCAGAAATAAGTCATTACCAAATTCTATAAATTCTAAAGGGTGGCTTCAGGCCAAGCGTGTCCAATCCCCTAATGAGATGAACTTTTCACTCACTGTATTTCTAATTATTTCTAGGAACATGGGATAAATTGAGGATTAGAGGGGACAAAACCCTAAGCCCCTAAACTTTGTCCCAGATGTACATCTCCCTACACGCTGTGTCATTCCATTGGTGTAAAGCTCAAATACCGGTGAAGCGAATCCAGGCTGTCAGAAGCAAGGAGAGCCGGCGCCTTCCCGGGAGGGTAGTGAGTGGAAGGAACATGGAGGGTGCAGGATGCTGTGAAGTCCTAGGTTGGGGTCTGGGTGCAGGCTACGTGGCGGGTTCAGCAGGAGGAAATCACTGACATTGCGCTGTTCATCAAATACATACGTTTGAACGTCAGTAAAAGCTTATCTATAAACATGGGTGTCCTCTTAGACTTGGCTCTGCAGACGTGAACGGGCTTGTTCTTAGACCTCGGAGGGGTTAAGAATGCCCAGAACCCCGGGGTCTGAGCCCCAACACTGCCCCGTGTGTCATGCTGGACTCCATGGGTGTGAAGGCCCACGGGAGAGCCAGGAGGGTCAGCCTATTCCCATCCCGGCCAGTCCCCCATGGCCACATCCTGCTGGCTTCCAGAACATAGCAGAAGTCCCAGGGTCCTGAGCGCGGAAGAGGAATGCAGGAACACCAGCAGACCGTGTGTGGATTGGCCTGCCAAGGAACCTTTTGACTCCTCAAGAATGTGAAGCCGGAGGAACAGCCCTGGGTCCCTCGTGCTATTAAGGGAATGGAAATTTTAGCTCTTCTAACAGTATGAGCACCCCATCAAGGACGGATTTGGTTTAGGGTCTACACTTAAAGTTACGATGCTCGCTGGAGGACTGGAAAGTTAGACGACTCTGGCGGAGTTGGCAGGACAGGGAGGGACCACCGCTGCAGGGCTCTGCCGTGTGGGGAGCCGGGGAGGCTGGGCTCAACGCTGAACACAAGGGAAAGCAGGAACTTACAGCCAAGGAGCAGACTGGGCGTCAGTGGCTGGAAAATTACTAAGAGGAAGCATCGAGGGTGAGGGGGCGATTTTTGCTGCAGGCAGGCTGGGGTCACCAGACGTCCCCGGGGGCGAGGACGTCAATCGGCTGTTGCGGGAGATCGGCTCTCTAGGACGGGGGCTATACCAACTCCGCAGGATTCCTGCCAAAATCAGACCATGTGGAAGCAAACCCAGCAGCTCACAAGTCAGGGCCTCGTTGAGAAGAATGTAGAGGACGACAACCAGACTCTGGTCAAGGAGAGAACCTTCATCCAACTGCAAACGCAGTGTGTGGACGTCACATCAGTGTTTTTTGAGGACTGGAAGAATCCAATCACTGAGCCTGGACCTCTCAGCTCTGTCATTTCCCCTCTGCTCCTTTATCCTAGTTACTGAGCACCTGCTGAGCGCAGGGAACCCGGGCATGAGGCTGGCGGCCTCACAGGGGTGGCCTGGGGAACTCTGGTTTAGTGCACGGAAGATCCGCTTAAAGACGGTAAGCTGCGCTAACCTGTGAGGGATGCAGAGGAAGGGCCCGGATGAAGGAAAGAGGGAAACACAGTCCCCCCCGACCCCCGTTTCCACCTAAGCCAGAAAGCAACAGCATGGAATTTCTTCTCGCTTCCCCTTCTCTCCACCGCCTCCTAAGCAAGTAAACGGGTCCCTTAAAGGTATAAGAGAGTCACTTAGGTTGCTCATTATCACACGTGGGCATGAGCCCAGCCCACCAGGTAAAGGCGGCAGTGCCCACCCACACGGGGAGCCCTGAATGCCCACAGCCCATGCGAGGACTGAAGCAGCTCCTCGTGAGGGAGGCAGAGATGAGACGCGAGGGAGGGGGCGGTCAGGTCAGCCTGGTGACCCGTGCTCAGGAAGTCGCAGAAGATCTGAAACCGAGCAGTGTGGTCCAGAGGGAGGCCGTGGCAGTCAGGGGACTAGCACAGCAGTCACGGATCTGTCCGAGCACAGAAACCACCACCCTAAGGTGCAGAGGTGGGGCCCAACTTAGAATCATTAAAATAAAAACATCTAAAAAAATAAGCACGTCGAAAGGGCTGGAACGTGGCAACTCATGGATGGGGCTGCTTCACGTTGTTTCTTCCTTACTCAGGGGAAGGGACGATCTGTATAAACCAGCCCAACCCAGCAATGCGTGTGGCCTCAGAGACCCCTTGCTGTTGTTGACCGGATGGCGGATGGTTTGCTGAGTCCACCTGACCCAGGAGGTGCCCGTCCTGGACCGCCATCACCTTAGGGTGATAAACAAACGGCTTTCTCCATGCTGAATTCCTCTTTTACCTTGTCCTTCTCCAAGAACGTGACACCCCGTTGAAGTGGAGGGTTTTGGAAAGAAACCCAGGTGGGCATGGCATGTGGGAGCTCTTGCTGGTCTGGGGACTCTACCTGCCACAGGTGGCGGGGGAGAAATTCACATGCACTGGCCTGGAGGGGTCCCCTGACTCAGGTAAGATGAAAAGCAATTATCAAAGGGAAACAATGAATGCTGGACTGTTGCCGTACTTTAAAAATCATCCAGTCTCTTCCTCCTTCAAAGATGAAAAAAGGTTACAAGAAGAATTCATCAGCATGGAGAGGCACATGCTCCAACCCTGCCTTCGGGCTGGCGAAGCTGCAGAGCAGGTGCACAGGGCGAGCTGGCAGCTAGCAAGGGGGTGGCAGGGCAGCGAGGATTGGGAGTGAAGCGCTCAGGATTGAAAACAATGACTCATGCAGCATCAGGGGACAGCCGAGGAGTAGCTCCCTTCCCCTCCTTATCACCCGCACCTCCCCCCCTCACGTCATTCCCTGGTCTAAGGATCAATGCAACGGGGGGTGGGGGGGGGGTGACTGCATGCTTTGGGACCTCCTTCAGCTCCAACTATGTGGACAAACATATAAAAAGTACAAAAATAAAAAACAGTCTACTTCCCTACAAAATAAACATCTCTGTGGGTTAGAAACCAAGCAGAAACCCAAAGCTGTGTCAGAGCTGAAGCTGCGGGCCTGCTGGGTTCCAGGTCTGAAGTGGGCTCCAGATGGGCAGCCTCAGCTCCTGCAAAGACTGAAAGCAGCCTGAATGAGGGGGACACTGACTTCTCCCCACTTCCCCCAAAGAACACCCCTCCTTGCCCAGGCCACATCCCAGAAGTCTCTGACCCCAGAGCCATCGTCTCCTTTTCCTCTCTGGAAAAGCAGCTTGTGCTTCTGAAGCCAGAACCAGGAGCAGAACTCAGAAGCAAAGGCCCTAACAACTGGGCTCAAGGATACAAGAACCCCCAGCTCTCTGGCTCTCACAGACGAGCCCGCTGTCCCCACCACAGGCTCCGAACCCAAGAGCCTGTTTACTATCTTTTAAAAACCCCAACTAAAAAACGCATTGCTATTTTGCACAGAGAACCAACTGATGGGTTTGAGAAGGGAGACACGAGAGCACGTGTGAGCACACACCGTCCCCTAAGCCACCCCCCTCAACCCCCCTCCATGATGGGGAAGAAGGTGGTGAGAGGTGGGGACTGCTGCCCTCCACACCTTCTGAAGCCTGAATCTGCTCCTTTATAGACGACCAGCTGCTGGGCAATCAGGTAAAATGAAATTTCAAGCCTGGTCAAGCTACACATGAACATCAGCTTTCTCTTGTCCTGTGAACAGCAGAAATGAAATTTTAGCATGAAAGACGACCTCAAGCACCTTGCAAAAAACAGGAAGCAAGTTACATGCCCAAGAGCCAGGGACTTCGGCACTTCACAAGGCACTTATTTCAAATTATAGACCAGTCCGGAATGATTCAGGCTCTTCCTTCATCTTAATGATGTCTCTAAGTAGGGGCTTAAGTCTCCCTCATGCTTTAATTTCATGAGGCCAGGATCCAAGCTACTTCACGCCTTGTCAATCACCATAGAAGCTGGGACTGTAACTGTGAAATGAATTCCAGCTCATCTTTCTATGCATACAGCCTTTGTATAAGTACAACAGCACACATGGAATCTGGCATCCTTATGCTAACGCTGCCTTGTAACTGATTTGCTGTGCTGTGACATAGGCTTCCTGGCCACCGTTTGGAACCACTATAGTGATACTGTTTTCCTTCAGTTATTGGATGAGGAGGTGTTTCTAACCTCATGTCCGAACACCTAGCATGGAGCATTTGTTAACTCTAGCCAGTGTCCTCAGGTGTTACTTTAGTCCATACTCGCAACGATATAGAAGGTGATGATAGGCAATGTTTACTGTGTGTTGTGTGTGTGTCAGATGATGTCCTAGGTGCTCTGCATATTAAATTTTCATTTCAGTTCTCATAAAAATACTCGGAGAGATTGTCATCCCCATTTAAAGATTTAGAAACAGAAGAAACTTGCCCAAGGCACAGAGCTGGTAGACAGGGATTTGCATGCAAGTCTGATGTACAATTCGCCCTCTGTATGCACAGTGTCCTCCCCCGCTATCTGCAGGAGAAGCTGGTTCCAGGACCCCCTGCAGATGCCAAAATCCACAGACGCTCAAGTCCCTGACAGCCCATGATTTCCGAACACTCAGGTATGGAGGACCCACACCACCATCACTCCACCAGAAGGAGCAGTTCCTAAAGCTTGTGGGATGGACCGGGAGTTTGGGGTTGAGAGATGCCAACCGTTTCATTTGGATTGGATAAGCAATGAGGTCCTCCTGTATAGCACAGGGAACTATATCTAGTCACTTGTGATGAAACATGATGGAGGATAATATGAGAAAAAGAATGTATATCTAGGTGTGACTGGGTCACTTTGCTGTACAGTAGAAATTCACAACACTAGATCAACTATAATGGAAAAAAATATAAAAAATTTTTTAAAGCTTTTAAAATAGAACCTTTGGGTAAATAAACACAAAAATCACTAGGTCAAGGTTATAAATAGTAAAGCTTATCAATACATCCTGCCAAATTCAATTTACAGGCAGCAGACAAGATACGAGGTTGCCATTTGTAGCTTCTGTCTCTTACCAGCCCAGGGTGTTGTGATTTCATTCATTTAATAAGTAGGATCTTATTGCACAGTGTTTTATTGCCCTTGAGTCCATTTTTCTAGATGTTTATGTACAAGTGGTATTTCATCTTCTAAGAAGGGGAAATACTTTTACGAGCTAGGTGCACATTCTGGTAGGCGGATATGGCCTCTCAAAATGAAAAAATATGACTTAGAAGGCTAGATATGACGATAAAAAAATGGCAGCAAAGCATAAAGTCAAAGAAGAGTGTTATGGTTTGTTATAAATGCTTGTAAACACTTCTCTAACAATCGAGCCTTTGAATTTTGGGTTATTTTAAATTTATTCTTCATATTTGACATTGTTAGAATTTTCTGCAGTGAGCACAACCAGAAAAAGACTTTTCAGACTGAGAAATATGGTTGTATTAAGCAATTGTTTTTGCTTTCTAATCTGTCCTTCTGTTGAAACCAGGGGTACTTAGTACCCCTAATTTTAACAGAAAAAGATCAAGAGTTCTTGGGTGTCATATATACAGTTTCAGATTTTTAAGATCATCCTCTATTTACTAGTTCAAAATTCTTTCATTTTGGGGAGTTCCCTTTGTGGCTCAGAGGCAACGAACCTGACTAGCATCCATGAGGATGTGGGCTGGATCCCTGGCCTCACTCAGTGGGCTAAGGATCCAGTGTTGCAGTGGCTGTGAGGTAGGCTGGTAGCTACAGCTCGGATTCAACCCCTAGCCTAGGAACTTCCATATGCCACAGGTGCGGCCCTAAAAAGCAAAACACCCAAAACAAAAACCAAACTCTTTCATTTTCATTATGCAAGGATATTTCAGAAATGTGGACTTACCTATTAATGGCAGGGCTTTTTCTTTTTTTTTTCTTCTGGCTGTGCCCATGGCATGTAGAAGTTCCCAGGCCAGGGACTGAACCTGAGCCACCAGGAAACTTCCAGCAGAGCTCTTACCTCAACTAGAGGTGAACTCACCTTGGCAGAAGGGTGGCTGTTTTTGAGTGTTTTACAATTTTCTCATTTCCCAGTTATGCTGCCGGTTCAACCCATGGAACAAGTGTTTCTAAATAAAATGTCTCAAGAGGAGAGATTCATGAAGATGTCCCTCTGTAGACAGAATACAATTTTCTCTCCAAACTCATAAAAACAAATGTGTACTTTTTAAAGCTCCCAGGCCAGCAGTTCTCAAAAGCTTCTCTGAAGTGGTGGACAGGAGATGTTAGATGCCAGGTTAGAATTTCCAGAAAGCTGGTTCCTCTTGGATGTTTTCGTCAAGTCATCATTAATACTTTTCAGAGCTGCTCAAAGCACAATATCCCTTCTGGACACTATAAATTCACCTGGAGGTTAGCCTATTAGCACCTAGAGGCATGAGGGGTTTCACTGACTTCCTCCTGGATCAGAGTCACTCAACTCCATCTCTGTTCCCTTCATCAGTTTGCCCGACAGACAGCACTCCAGTCTGGGTGTCACAGGATAGCGTGGAGACAGATACCAACACACCCCCGCACACGTGAGGTGCGTTCCCTGCCCCATAAAGGGGAGTAACGGTCCTACGCGCTGGGGTTCGGTGGAAGGGGCATGTTTGTAGAAACACATACATCTGCCGCTAAACAACAATTTAAAACCCACTGGCCTAGAACAGCCGAACAGCTTCAAAAGAATTCACTTAGAGGAGTTCTCATCACAGCTCAGCAGAAACAAACCCAACTAATACCCATGAGGAAGAGGGTTTGATCCCTGGCCCTGCTCAGTGGGTTAAGGATCCAGCGTTGCTGTGAACTGTGGTGTAGCTCATATATGAGGCTTGGATCTTGCATGGCTGTGGTGTAGGACATCAGCTGCGGCTGTGGCTACGATTCAACCCCTAGCCTGGGAACTTCCATATACCATGGATGTGGCTCTAAAAAGACGAAACAAAACATTTCCTGACCCACCTTATCTCCTGTATATCCAGCCACCCCATGTGGTCCACTTGTGACATGAAAACCTAAAAATGAGCACACACAAGTCTGCAGTATGACACCAATTAGAAATGAGAAAATTCTACACATTAAGATTTCTCCAAAATTCCTCCATCTCTTTGCGTTCAACTGTGCCTTTGGTTTTCACACCTCATGTGTCCCCAGACATTTAATAAGAGATTTGAGAAACATGTAAATGTGATTAGCAGCTCACTGGGATGTGTGAATTATGCAAGGAGCTTTCTCCATTATCATTTGCAAGTTGTGGACACAGCCATCATCTCACTTTAGCTTCTAAGCAACCTCAGTGATGAGGGCATAATTTCCATGTGTAGCTCTAATGTCACTATCCTAAGAGGAAGGGCGGATACCTAGAGGGAATGGCCAAATGACCCGCCCCAGGCCAGGACTGGAGGCTGAAACGAGAACCCAGGGCTCTTGGCTTCCAAGCCAGATTCCTGCACTGGATTCTGCTGCCAATTTGCTCATGAAAATTTCACTCCCACCCTTGGGGTGGAAAAGGTGATAAACGAGCCCAATTTTAATAGGAGAACTGCTGACAGCAGTAAAGGATGGCAGAGACAGCCCCCCAAAGCTAAGCAGGGTCTTTCCCACCACGTGTGAGTGACTGAGCAACACTGGGGTGTCAGCCCCTGCTTCTCGGCACTTTCCCTCCTCTTAATGGCTTCCTAGGCACCAGGCAGACACGAAACTGCACAGCCGCCTGCGTGTCTGAAGGCATTTCTAACAAACTTCCTGGGAATCACGTATAGCAAACTGTCCACAGGCACGTGTTGGGATGCACAGCCTGACGCCTTATCACATGACCCCCCCTCCTAGTGTATCCACGCCCCAATCAACAGTCCAGAACCTCTAAGTCCCCTTGTGCCTCTTCTAGTCAACTATCCTCCCCAACAAGGTAGTGGTTACCCTGATGCCTGGCAGCATTGATGAGTTTCACCTCTTTTTGAATTATGTAGATGTGGAATCATAAAACACACCCAGCTTTGGGCTTGAATTCCTTCACTTGACATGCTGAGAGAAACACATTCTTGCTGCATGTAACAGGCTTTGCGTTCCGTGTTACATCCTGTTGCACGATTACGTGCACAATAAAATCCATTCGACCTGCAAGGAGCATTTGCGTGGCCGCCAGGTTAAGGCAATTATGAGCAGCACTGCGAGGAACATTTTGTACATGACTTCTGGTACAGGTATGTTCATATTTCTTCTGGGTGGCTACCTAGGAGCAGAACTGCTGCATGCTCAGCTTTTTCAAAGTGGCTGTGCCAATGTCAAGCCCACCAGCAATCTTTCTCAACAGGCTTTATTTTCTTCTTATGGGGGTAGAGCTCTCTTGTCACAGTTTCAATTTGCACCCCCCTGATGACTAGTGAGGTCAGGTTTTTTTTTTTTTTTCATGTTTATTGTGCATTTGTACACCTTCTTTTACAAAGTATGCAAATCAACTGTTTTTCCAATGGATTGTCTTTTTCTTACTGCAGTTTTTATTCTGGATACAAGCCCTTCCGTAGTTAGAAGTGTAGCCACATCTTCCCTCATTCCCAATTTACTTTTCATTCTCTCAATGTTTTAATGAACAGAAACTCTTATTTTATTGCAGGACAAATACATTGATCTTTTCCTTCCTGGTTCGTGCTTCTCACGTTTCATTCAAATACAGTCTCCTCTGCCACTTCATTTTCTAGAAGCTTTCCCGTTTTGCAATTATAATCAAATCTACCATCTATCTGGAATAGGCTTTGGTGTAGAGTGGGACTTGGAGGAGGGGTGAGTTTGTTTTTAACATGGATATCCTATTGGCCCCATCTTATTTATCAAGATCATCTCCCCCCCCACTGCTCAGCAATTGAAGCCACACCTTTAACATAAAACTGCTGACCTACGAACACAGAAAAAAACTCCCAAAGACCCCAAGTCCTCAGTCTGCTGTCCACCTAAGTATCCTGCCACAACTCCTGCAGGAATACGGAAGCAAGAGCCCAAAGATGAAAGAAAGGCTTTCTTTTCAATTCTGCCACTTCCTACAAAGTTATTCTTTTTCCTGACTGGTAAGCTTTAGACAATAGAACATGAGGAAATGATTTTTAAATCGTCTCAAATGAAGTGATTATAGTGTCATTCTGTACCGCAAAGAACTCCTTATGTATCTCAAAGCCCATTTCTTAAATTGCCCTTAAAAAACATTCCTACTCTGTTAACTCCCCATCAGCTATTCCAAACAGCCATCCTAGGGAGCAGCAGGTGGCTGAATGAGCTAAAGATGATCAGATTTCTGCAGTGCAAACCCTCTTGGTCTTTGACACCTGAAGGTAAAGGACGCGTTTCTGAGCAAGATCCAGACTCTCATTCCTTAGACCGTGCGTTCCTTTCTCAGCTGCAACACCTAAGAGCATCATCTAAAACAAGCTGAAGAATTCAGTGGGAGAAAGGCTGACCTCTACAGAAAAAGCGACACCCCCTCAATGCCTGCAGCATGCGAAAGTTCCCAGGCCAGGGACTGAACCAGTGCCGCACCGGATCCCTAACTCCCTGTTTTTCTGTTTTTTAAATGCAGTCCAACAGATGAATCTTTTCCTTTATGTCCTATCAATATTTTTTTCCAGGAAACATACAAACAACAGTCTCCGGTGCCACTGCCACTATCCCCCATCCACCGGCTCCCTAAGACTCCGGTGATAACCTGGTCGAGGCAGGGACCCAGTTTTCTGGACTTGTTCCCATCTGATTTTCATTTCTAAGATACGAAGAGTTTCAAGTGCTTCTGCGACGAACGTCATCACGCTGAGGTTTCCCAAACGTGCGCTGCACCTTGGCATCCGTTTCTCGAATATCTACTTCTCGGGCAACCTGGGACTCCGACCTTTGCACGTTGTCACGGAGGATCCGCTTTTCGTTTCCACGAGACCTTGAGGTAACAGAGGGCAGGGCAGGGAGAGGCAGCCATGACGACGACTGCATTGGAAAAGGGTGGAGATGATGCGCGGCTGGAAAAAACCAGACCCAGCAACTACCAAGGTCCATCGCCCTCCTCACCGGGGATTCTGGGAACAGGGCCAAGAGCTGGAGAGAGGCTTGGCCTCAGGGACAGACTTGAATGCGGCCTGGGAGGCTCTTCGACGCCCCAGGGACCAACACTCTGCTTCATTTACACGCCCAACTGGGTAACGACTCACCAGCAGGGGTCAGTCTCACTCGCCACAGCCTCTCCAGCCATGTTCTGGAAGCTGCCTGGTGACGGTCGCCCTGTCTTTTCATTTAGTCGCCTAGCACCCCTTTTCCTGTCTGCTCAATACTGAACACCAATTCTTAGACACAGCAGCTGCTTATACTCCCCAACTTTTCATCCTGAACAAGCGAATGAATGCCTCCAGGGAGCTCAGTGCGGCCTCCTTCCCCTGTTTACTTACAGCGGCCGAAAGCGTTGCCGGTTCCACGTTTTACACACCAAGCGCAGGATGTACTCCCACTCACAATGGAAAATGTTTAAACATCACATAACCTGGACAGTTATTTTTTTTTTTTTTAACATTGCCATTGAGGCTTCAATTACCTAGGTGGTGACTTTGTTTCTACATTATAAAACATCTTTTCACTAAGCACCTTTCCCCAAACATACCCAAGTCCCTCCCTGGAGGCTGGTGAAGCACGTGGCTCCTTCTCCACACACCTGAGCGCCTGTGCCTTATTGGGAAGCAGGTCCCATGTACTGGACAGCAAGGGTGCCTAGGGGGCCACCGGCAAAGGAAACCTGGTGTCAGAAGACGGAGACCCGACCTCAGCTTCAATTTTGAGGGTGGCTCGCACTCAGGACATGGTGCTGAGTAAACAGTTCGTCCAATAAATGATCACAGTTCTTATGTTCCCTGTAGAAAGATTTCCCCCACTAAGCTCAAGCCCACCAAACAGAACTTTCAGGAAGAAAGAAGTTCTTATTCTCCCCAAAGCAGGAAAAGCTCTTCCTAAAAACAAGCGCTTGTCTTCCCAGTGCTTTCAGCAAGTGGCCTATTTCACTCAAATGGTGAAGTGTCATCTGCAAGCATATTCTCCACTTTCTTCTCCCTTAGAGGTAAAGAGAATCCTGCAGCACCTACCAAACCACGACTGACAATGAAGCGAGGGCACCTTGAGATAAGCCACAGGCCCCAGCCGCCCCTTTGCTGGGCCTGGGCTAGTCATTCGGCGAAGGAAGGAATCCAGGGACCACCCATAGATCTCAAAGGAGCCCCAGAGACATGGTCCAGGGTGCACCCTAGCCCAAGAGTGGCAAGAAGGAGCCGAGCAGAGACAAGACCCAAGCGCTTCACACGCCGCACCTGCTCCTCCTCCTGCAAAGTTCGTCTCAGATTTAAGTCTGACAGTACCGTTTCCCGGGCTTCTGCAGGGCGACTTCACAAACAGCTGGGTGGGCCCATGACCTCTCCTTGGGCTCCCTTTCCAGCCCCTGAATCTTGTCATCCTCTCCAATATGACCAAATGACCGTTTTGTTCGTGAGCCACTTGAGGACCAGGACTGTGACAGTCAACTCCCAAGTCCCAGCGTAGCCCACGATCTCCAAAAACACGTTAAATGCACACATACAGTGAGCACAGCAGTGGGTTACAGTCACGGCCTCAGCGGAGACAGTAAACAGGTGTAGTCATAGGCGATACTGTCAAGACTATGAAGGCCCCGGGGGACTACAGAGAGAGGTACCATCCCTGGGTAGAAAAAGGAACCTCTTGGTACAAAAATGAGGCTGCAAATCATGAAACCACTACTCATTCATAGCTCCAGCTTTCTGCTGGAAGCAAGTGCATCTGCCTTCACTTCATACAGAAAGTCCCACACTCTAATTCTGCAACCACGATTCCTATTTCCCTGTAAGGCTTTTTACTGAGAACTGGGATGAAGACTCAGGAAGAGGCCAGGTGGGTGCCTCAGAAATCGAAGGCTCCCGGAGGATGGCTGGCGGAGGAAGGGCAAGGCCAAGAGAGATAAATGGAGAAGACACAATGCACACTGAACTTTAGAGCAACTCTCTCCCACTCGGAGTTCCCTTGATGCTGCCAGGAGGCAACTGGAGAGGCAGGTGTGCCTCTGACAGGCTGGACTGGACACCAGGAGGCAGAGCTCCGCCCTGGGATCCAAGCTGAGCAACAAGTTCCCACTATAAGAGGGAACTTACTCTCATTTCACAGACAGGAAACTGAGGCTGAAAGGGTAAGAAACAGCTGGGAATCAGACCGCTAAGAGGTAGCGGGGCTACCGTTAGAACCAGGTCTTTTTACTCCTCGAGCCTCCTTTCTCTTTGCTGGGGCACCAGTCTACTTACGTGAGAAGTGCCACTGTGGGGGGGGGGGGAGGAGAAAAACACCAAAGTAAATCTGATGATGTTGAAGTAAAAATGCACCAAAGCCCGCGAGGTCCTGGGTCTTTAAGTCACTGACTCATCTCAAATGCCTCAACAGGGTCTGGCATACAGCAGGGGCTCCAGAAATATCAGCTGAATAATGTACTTTAGGGAGCAGGGCAGACAGAGGCCAAGTACTGTTTTTTCTAGCAGACCTGTTCAATAGAAACATGTTTGTCACAGAATTACTCCAGCAGCCCCACTTCAAAAATAAAAACTGGTACAACATTAATGTACTTTATTTAATCCAGTAGGCTTACAATGCTATAATTTCTGTATATAATCACTGTTAAGTTATATTTTATACACGTTTACCCCACAGCTTTGAAATCTAATGTGTACTTTTCACAGACAGCACACACACCTCCACTGGAACCTGCCACAACAAGTGCCCCACAGCCTCATAGGGCCTGCAGCTCCTGGACCAGCCATCACAGCCCTAGTGTCTGAACAGTCCAGACTCTAAGTCAACAGGCGAAACAGAGGATATTTTTCACGGCCCTTCTCATCTCAGAACATCAAGGGTAAAATGTGTAGGAAGCCAAACATTTTTAAAAGCTTATAGGACTTGGAAGCAACCGAGCTGTTTTTCAGCAGGTGGATGGATAAACTGTGGCCCATTCAGACAATGGATTATTCTTCAATGATAAAGAAATGATCTATCAAGCTGTGAAAAGACATGGAGGAACCTCGACTCACTAAGCGAAAGGTGGCATGCTGCAAAGGCTACATACTGTAGGAGTCCAACAAGGCAACATCCTGGAAAAGACAAAACTGTGGAGACAATAAAAAGAGCCGTGGCTGCCAGGGGTCAAGGGGAAGGAGAGATGAAGCTGCGCACAGAGGATTTTTACGGCAGGGAAAATACTCCAGGTGATACTCTAATGATGGATACATGTTACATCTTTGTCAAAACCCACGGAACTATACACAACACAGAATTAAACTATGACCTTGAGTTAATAATAACGTATCAATATTAGTTCAATTGTAACAGATGTACTATACTATGCAAAGTGTTAATAATGGAAAAAATGGGGGGGGGTGAGGGGGTAGTAATAAGGAAACTACTTCCCCCTCCATTTTTCTGTAAACCTGAAAACTCTGCTCCTAAAATAGTGAATTAAAAAAAAGCTTACAGTATGAAATAGCTCCTACAGTTGGAGCTTTCCCCAGAAATCATGGGGAAGAAATCATTCCATTCTGAGTAAGAGAAAACCACTGCGTAAAAATTCCCCAAGTGAGACTGGCATGTGCAATTGTAGAATATGGAATGACTGGCCCCGGGGACCTGCTGCATGGCACAGGGAAGGAAGACTCCCCAATGTTCTTTGATATTCTACAGGGAAAAGAATCTGGAAAGGAATGGATGTTGTGTACCTGCATAACTCAATGACTCTGCTTCACAGCAGAAATGATCACAACGTCCTAAATCAACTGTACTGCAATAAAACTAAAAAATGGAAAAAAAAAAAAATCCCCAAAGCTAATTCATGGCCGCTCGTGTCTACCCACAGCGAAGACAGATGCAGGGTGGACACACGGCAGCCATTCGCACCGACTCCCAGGTGGTGAAATCCTGCCTCCGATGCTTGTTACCACCTGTGTGCCTCGGATCACGGTTCTCCGTCCTCGTTTTGGTCAGCTCTAAAATGGGGATAATAATATGAACCTTTTGAGATGGTTCTACTTAAAGCCCTTCTCTCAGGACTGGAGCTATGGTAAGTTTTTAAATGTATTTTTGCATACACTGCAGTATCAGACCACCACCTGGTAGACACAAGAGATTCGTGGCCCTAGAAAAATGTCAGGTGACCCACAGGTAAGGGATGACACGGACCACTCAAGCAGCTGTTCTTCTGCTCATCTCCATCATGCTCTGGGTTCTTTCAAGGTCTGCCTCCCAGGCTGCCCTGAACATCCTTCAAGAACTATTTCCCTTCCACAACTCTGCGTAAGGAGGAAAGGCACTATGGTCGCCAGGCTGGCAAAAGCACTTACGAGTTCACCAACATACCTCCTGAACTGGGGTACAGAAGGCCTATGAATATGCCTATTCTTCCTCAGGTGTTTTCCTTACAATTTTAATTGTGCTAAAATAGATCACAAACTCCATCTTCACCACCTGAAAGTGTCTGGCTCAGCAGCATGAAACACACTCACAATGCAGCACAACCATCACCACCATCCACCTCTACCACTCCGGCATCTTCCCCACCTGCCACTCTGACGCCAAAGGAACACTCACTCCTCGTTCCCCCCCACCCCCGCCATCACTCTCCTACCTTGTGTCTCTAGGAATCTAACTACTCTCGGGACTTCAGATAAGTGGAATCCTATAGCATTCGTCCTTTTGTGGCTGGCTCTTCACTGAGCACGTCGTCTTCAATGTTCGTCCCTGTTACTGCATGGGTCAGAGTGTTAAGGCTGAGTCCCTTTCCATTGTATGGACGGACCACATTTTGCTTCTCCACTCATCCACTAACACACACTTGGGATGCTTCTACCTTCTATCTGTTGTGACTACTGCTGCCACAAACATGCATGTGCAAATCTGAGACACCCTGATTCCACCTCTTTTGGATATACACCTCCAAAGGGAATTCCTGGGTCACACCCCTTGTTTTTAAAAGGGGCATTGTCCCGTGTGTGGAAATGATACACACTGAACAATTTCAAGTCTCAGGGTTCCAGCAGTGGTGTAACAGGATTGGTGGCATCTCTGGAGCACTAGGACAAAGGTCTGATGCCTAGCCCAGCACAGTGGGTTAAGGATCTGGCATTGCCACAGCAGCACAGGTTGTGACTATGGCTACGATGTGATCCCTGACCTGGGAACTCCATGTGCCACAGGGTGGCCCTACCCCCAAAATACAAACAGAAAAAAATGTATGAAGTCTCAAGGATTCCCTCTCTTCTGATCAGAAAACTGTACATCCTCAGTGGCACAATTAAAGCATGGAGCTAACCCTGCCTTGAGGGTAAAACACGTCTTCCCTCTGCCTGCTTGCTTGGGAACTTTATAACTCAAGCTGTGTGCTCTAGGTCAGTTTACACACTGACAAGGAAGTTGGATTTCTTCATTAAAACAAGCTAATGAATTCTGTACTCAAAAATTTAAACGCTAGCTCCACTGGTAAACACAAGATCTTTCATTAATCCTGAATTAAAAAGCACGTGAAAAGGATCCTTTCTGCACATCTACCGTGCTCCTGTTTTACCAGACTAATCTCATCAGTTAATTGAGCAGGCTTCAGAATCACTTAAAATGCTGTTTTTGAGGGAAAGAGTAGCTCTCGCTCTCCAGAGGGCCACCTTTCTCAGGCGGTTGTCTCATTAGCACTTGGAAACCCAGCAGGCTCAGGCAGAGTTGACTTGAGGAGACAGCTGACAATCTCCTTGGACCTACGACCTCGTGAAGGTGGGAGTGGGGTGAGGGGGGACCTGGGACCACTCGAGTGCCTCCCATCTGTCCGGCCCAAGGTTCTCAGCCCAATCTGCCCAGCAGAGTTGCCTACATGCTTTGAAAACCCCCAAGTCCTGGTACCAACCCAGACCAGGTGGAAGAATGCCAGAGCTGGGCACATTTTTAAGCTCTCCCAGTGATTCAAATGTACAGCCTACACTTAAAAACAGAGCTGGGAGGAGATTCCGCTTTCTTGTGTATTATCTCATTGGATTCTCAACAATTCCTTGTGGTCAGATGCATTCATACCACTCTTCCTATTTCACAGATGGGGAAATGGAGATTCTGAGAGGTTGGATGATGGGTTTGGTCCAGGCCCCACAGGAAATGCTGCTTCGCAACTTGGGAAAACTTTCCAGCAAAAACCAAATCCCCCTCTTAAAAAAAAAAAAAAATCATTGATGGGCCTGAAACACAGACAAGCTTTTGTACATATTATAAACAATATATAAATATTTACTATATTAATATATTAATACTTATCAAATGTATATTAATTTGTTAATCATTAAATTGGACCAATTAAATATTAAACACATACTAAATACATTATTTGATCAATAATATTTTATATATTATTTTCCTGAGCCTGACTAGCAATACTTATGGAAGGTTCCGTTTTGCAGAAATGGCACTGATAGCACATGCTAAATCGCCCTGTCATCTGCTCATTTTCTCAGTCTCCCCTGGGCCCAGCTGAGGGCCTCCCTGACTATCTCGCCCAGACGGAACCACGGGCCACTTCTCTGGGGCCTTCAGAACGCAGTGCCCTCCGCGAATCTTCGGAGAGGCTCGACCTCTCGCCAAGGCCCCCTTCTCAGCTCTCCACCTTGTGCGTGACTGAGGTGCCCTGGGCCGGGAGAGCACACCCTTCTCTGCGGAGAAGAACCAACGTCCTGCATCGAGCCTTCCACCCGCACCTGAACCCGGCAGCAGTCGCTCGGCCGCGACACCCCCACCGCCGTCCTCCAGCGTCCTCATCGTTAGGCTCGAAGGCTCCGGGGGCCACCGTATGGCTTAGGGCTCGTTAAGAGAAAAGGGGAGGAAGTGACACCTAAAAACACCATCCACTGGGAATTCCAAAACCTATGTGTCCCAGAGGCCAGGACTCATTAGATCTGAGAGTGAGTGGTGTCTCCCAGGAAAGACGAGTCCAATTACCACCACTGGCACACGAGGGAAACGAGCCTGGTCACAGATGCCATGGGTAAGCTGTTCACTGGAAATGGTCCTGGGGTTCTGACGGGCTTAATCCTTAAATAAATTCTGAAAGGATTTTCAAAAATCAGATGCCAGAAGGATTTAAAGAAGATTTCCAAAAGTATCGCTCAAAATTCTCTGGGAATGGAGGACAAGGGGCTTCTGCCCAAGGTTTCTCTGCAGCGCTGCCCGTACCGGCCGCAGGTCTTTGGATGAATACCTACCCGCCCCCACCGTAGCCCCTCTGAGCCCTTTCCTCAACTCTAAGACGAGGGAGTTGGAGAGCTGCTGGGGCTCGTCCCTGCCCCAACCGATTCAAGGGCTCCTTTGCCCAAGCCGCCCAATGCAAGAGCTTGCAAGAGCTGCGGAAGATCCAGATGTGTGGGTCCCCGAGCTGGTCCCCTGGGGTCCAGTGGGACGCCACACACTTCTTCAAGTGCAAAGCTAAGGGGAGAGGGAGCCCTGCCAGCACCAAGTCCTTCCTGGTGCTCTCACTTCTCAAGCCCCGCGTCCACCTTGTCTGCACTGGGCCCCTGCACTCGACTCTACTAAGCCAGCTTTGGGGCGAGTTGAAAAGCACACCTGGCTTCAAGGGCGCCTTCCCGAGCCACAGCCACAACGTACCATCTGGCTGCTTTCCTGCCCCCCTCTGCTGCCAGCCACCAAGTGGAGGCCTTTATCATCTGCCCCCCCTGAACCACTGCAGTCACCCCACGGCTCTTCCGTCCCTCCTGCCCCGCTCCGTTCCCTTTCTCCACGTAGTCGTCAGGGTCATCTTTTATAATCATCTCCCTCCAAGCCTAAACCCTGCAGCTCAGAACCGCTCACCATCCACAAGGCCTGGCACTTTCTACCCCCTCCCCCACTGCCAAGCTCCCTCGGACCTGGAGTGCTCTCCCACCCACCGGAGACATCCTAGAGTCTCTGCATAAAGGCCAAGCCCCTGCCCACCCTCCTCTCCTACCTCTCATCACTGCACCTTGTTTTTGTTGTTTTTACCCACAGAGCACCTAGCAAGACTTTAAAGTATCTCTTGGCATCTATGTTCACTATCACAGTCGTGTCACCTGGAGCACAGGCTCCAGAAGGGGAAAACGTTTGCTTAGGGTTTTCAGTGTCTACACAGTGCCTGACGTGTAGCTGCTGTTAAATATCTGGTGCATGAATGAACCAGCAACCAAACCAATAATCATTAGTCTGGGCTTCAAACCTAGCAGTGAGGGGCCCTGCCATGTTCCATGAGCATTCCTGAAGGCACAGCTGTTCCCGTGTGGACTCCGGCTATAACATTCTTAAATATTTCAGAGTCTGGCAGCAGTGGGCTTTATTCAGAGGCAGCACATGCATCTCAATGCTCGCCAAATGCTGGTAAAGGGGTGTGCCAGCAAGTGGGCATCTAGACTGCACGAGGACGGTGCCCTCTGCCAGTTTAGAACACGGGCCTGCAAGACAGGATATCAGGATCCAGTAACATGTATTGCAGGTGAAAAAGATAAAATGCCTACAAAAAAAAAATGCAATCAGAAGAACAATGGAAGGAGACACTGACATAACTACTTTGCATATTATAGGCATGTATACCAGCATCCAGATTGGCATTTTATGGCATCTATTTTGCACATGAACTCAACACTGTTCTCTGGCTAACTCTCCCTTCACAAGCCTGCAGAAAATCTACCAGGGCAGGTCTCTCACCACTCATTAGGGAAAGCAGGGAAGAAACACTGGGGGAAAAACTCTCCAAATTTTGCAAGTATAGGGAGAAAAACCATTGTGTCTTCTCAAATCTGTGGGCTCTACCACAAAGCACTCTAAAAGAGACATTGGTCCTTTG
The DNA here is from genome assembly GCF_016906955.1 of Phacochoerus africanus. NCBI lineage: Eukaryota > Metazoa > Chordata > Mammalia > Artiodactyla > Suidae > Phacochoerus > Phacochoerus africanus. Next base: position 13,049,036 of record NC_062557.1, on the reverse strand, counting down.
CTAAAACTGTTCAGAAAAGTCCCACCCCCATATAAAACAAACCATATTACAGTATCTATTATACGAGAGAGCTGTGACACCACCAATTATACTGAATAGATGCATCTGACAATCCTAATGCATCTCCCCCAATTTTTAAGACTTGAATAACCCATTAGACCGTGTACATCATTTTTTAGTGTGTGTCGGATTCTGCACCCATTCAAAGAGTAACTGTGGGACCATCAGTATCTGTCTGAGAAGTGTCAAGCAGGAAATCTGCTTCTTGCAAGTAGAGTGCATGAATAAAATATATTACTAACAATTTTAGAATTGTAATTTGTACCAAGTTGTCTTTGTGCAACTTGCTTCACAGAGAGGAGTCTCTGAATAATTCATCATGTCCTTACCCAAGCCCCTTAAAAAAAAAAAAAAAACAGACACACTAGATATTCATCCTACCCCTTAAATGAGTCCTACCCATCCCGTTTCCTCCCAGGTGAACAAAACCCCCTGCAGTCTCTGAATGTCTCTGGGGACCAGAGGCTTACAACTTCATGAAACGACCTAGTCCAGTTTTCGGGGTGCTGGCAGGTTTGGTCCGACAGCCGCGCAAACTGGCCAATTTATTCCCCCCACCGCCCCAGTCTCACGTGATTCTCCCCTAGGGAGCTTCAAGGAATGCCCCCTGCCACGGCCCCCAACTGCCTTTCAAATGTCTAAAGACAGCATGGAGATCTTCAGCCTCCCTTCCTTTGGTTAAATGCTTCCACTTCTGTAGCGCCAGAAGTCAACTCTTCAGTCGGCTCTTTAAATAATGCATTACCGACTAAAATGGAATGGGATAGCTTTTGCCACCCAATGCCCTGGAAAACTATCATCTTGACTTAAATTAAAAAAAAAAAAAAAAGGATTATCCTTACGACCCCAGGCGTTAACTCACTGGTATATGGCTCCGGGTGGAGATGCAAATTTAAGAGCTGTTTTCTAGGGATAAAAACTAAATCTTGAATTTTTTAAAGGGCCTTTCAGTGAAAGACCCAAATGTGTTCAAAATGGAAAGCTTCCAGGCGGTGAACAGAAACCCGATGCCCGAAGGTGTTCTCATGAGCCGCAGCTCAGCCAAAAAGCACCAGGTTGCAGAAGGGGAGCTCCCCAGACGGCTTGCCCATGCTGGGCTCAGCCGGGCTGGATGGATGCCTGCTTGCCTTCCACTGAACATTTTTTCTTCAGAAACAGTGGTTGAGAATTGAAAACTCATTTGGCAAAGTAAGTGAGAAGGCTCTGTATTTAACGACAGGAACCAAAAAAAAAAAATTAATAATTAGCAGTGTTCACTGCCAAAGGATGACACATGAAATACTTTATGAATTCTTCCTGGATTCCAAGTACTTTTAATCTTAAATAGCATCTGGAGGGGGAAACCCTTCACCTAAGGACAGTCTAAAATTACCATGGAAACTCCGTTTGTCAACTGTGGTAGTTCATAACAGAAGTGCTGGCGGTAGTGACAACACTTCCTAGGCTGAATTCCTGTATTCGAACCAAGAGGCTTTTTATAAGACATTTGTAAGGAGCTTCTACCACATCAGGTGAGCAAGGGCTAACCCTGCCTCTCTGCTCACAGATGCCCATGCGACGTGGCGGAAGGACCAAGGTGCTCCCCCACAAGGGCTCCGAGAGGAGGCAGAGAAGCAGATCCTTGCAGGGATCGGCTCCTACTACATTTGTGAGAAAAAGTATATATGTGTATGTGTGTGTGTGTGTGTGTGTGTATATATATATGTATGTATATATATGACTGGGTCACTTTACTATACAGTAGAAATTGGCAGCACACTGTGAATCAACCATAATGGAAAAAATAAAAATAAAAGCTATGGAATGGAGGAAAAAAAGAAAAAAGAAAAAGTGACACATACTCCACACCACTCTTCCTCCATCTACCACGTCCACCAACCCAAAAAGCCAAACGGCCCTTCCTGAGCATCTGTTATGTTTCAAATACCCTGCTGGCTGCTCAGCAAAACACAATCCCTCCCCTTCAGAGCCCACCATCTACTTAAGGAGACACCTGTGTGAGCCCAAGTATTTCGGGACAGAATCAACACAAAAATCTAAGTGTTCAGGGGCAATAGATAATCCCAACTGGTTGGTCCACCCCTATAGCAAGGAGAGGCCTCCCCTTTGACAGAACACACAGCCTGGGGACCCCAAGAGGAAGAGGCTATTAACGGGGCAACCGAGGTCACAACCAAACTACCTTCACATCCATGTATTTATTTGCTAGTGGTAGGAAAAAAAAACCCTTTAAAATGAAAGATTGCCTTGGCTTCAAAGAATCGGCAGGATTTTCAAAGGTCAAGATGGACCAGGAGTACCAGGAAGAAGGGGTCTAGGGACAGGAAGGGCATGAGCAGTCACAGAAATGGTTTCTTCCAGCCAAGAGCTTGAAGCATCTGTACCACCAGGAACCAGAACCATGCCTGGCTGTTAACGGGAGCCCTGAGAATCCCGAGTCAGGGATGTCCGGTTCAGGCTTTCTTACATCCGACCTAGGGCTCCGGGACCCCACACTCACACTTGTTCCACATGAGAACAAGGTCAAAGCTGCTTTTTGAGAAAAGTCTTCACCCTGCCCTGGCAAGCATTCAAGAACTCCCCACCACACAGGGTCAAGCGCCTTCTTCCTTGTCTCCACCCCCTGCTGGTGCACAGCACTCTTACAGGCCTGGGGCTTCTCACCTTTACAGTGTCAGGCACCACCGCATCCCACCTTCGGAATCTTAACGCAGCACAAGCTTTCCTATGTGTATTCTTCAACCAGCTCGGAAGCAACTTACCAAGAACCCCATCTTTGACTTCCTGGTATGACCTCAGGCGAGAACAAAGTACCCGATAAAGGACAGCACTCACTACCAGGAGGCTTTGCTTCATGCACACGGCTGTTGGTGGGAGGGCTCAGCTCCTTGCTAGATCTCTCGAGGGCTGCTTGAGTGTCCTTGCAGCATGGCCACTGGCTTCCCCAGAGCAAGCCATTCCAGAAAGAACAAAAAAGAAGCTACTACACTCTCAGAAGTCACAGCCGGTCACTGCCACCACATTCGGTTTACTAGAAGCAAATCACTGCGTCCGGTTTGCAGTAAAGGGGATGGGAATTCAGCTCCCTCTTGCAGGGAGCAATGTTAAAGAATTTAAGAAAATATTTCCAAGTCACAGGAGGGGTGCCCAGGAGACATGAGGGGTGAGGAAAAAGCACAGAATCAGTAGGTGACAGATGACTCATATCTATGAGTCATAGATGCCTTCATACCTATGTAATTATTCTCTAGGGATAAGGAAATTCTTTGACCTAACCACGTGTGAGGATAAAGGAGTCATGATTTAAAATCACTCGTCACATCGATGGAATTTAGTTTTGTTTCTCAGAGCTCTGTGTTTCGATGTTCCGCTGAAGAGACACACCTGGGACCAGAGAACGGCAGAGCACGTCTTTGACCTTATACCATGGTGGGCAGCGTCCGACAGCGAGTCCCCGCCTGGTTGTCATGGCCTTGCGTGGTCTCCCCTCCTCGAGCGTGGGCTGGACCTAGTGGCCTGCTCTTCTAACTAATAGAATATGGCAAACGTGCTGGGCTGTCATCTCCGGTGACTAGGTTACAGAAGACGGCCCGAAATCTTGCTGGCATCTCTCTCGATACTGCATGATTTTAGGAAGCCAGCCAGCCGGCAAGGCAAGGGACCAAGGGCAGTTTCTAGCTTACAGATGGTGAGGAACTAATGAAGGCTCTCAGTCCAGTGGCCACGAGAGACATCCTGCCAACAACCCCAAAGGCAAGCCTGGAAGCAGAGCCCGATGCACACTCGTGAAGTGTAGGCTCTGAGAGCCTGACTCCCAGGCACCCACCCAGCGACGATATGTGTGGATTCCCGGCTTAGGGAAACACTGAGATCATAAATGCTGCTGCTGCTTCCAGCCACTACATCTTGGGACAAGTGGCCAAGCAGTAAAAGATAACTCATGTATGCAGTGCCTAATACAATTCTCCAGTATCGGCATTTAAAAAAAAAAAAAAAACCAACCTCACAGTCCAGACTGTTTAAAGCTTTCAAATCTTATTTTTCAGAACTCATCACACTTTACACTTAAGGTCTATGCCTTCTGTAACATGGAAGATATACTTCAATAAAGGAGGAAAAAATTCTCATTTATAAGTTTCCTTCTGTTCACAAGGAAACTTACTCTTCCACCCCGACAGTCTCTGAGAGGCCCATCCCCACCCCCGTGACTCCCGCCCTCTGGGCACCCAAATTCCCGTGTTACCTCCTCCTCCAGTGGGGGCTGGACCCAGCAACTCCCTTCAAAGCAGGAGTGATGCCATCACCTCAGTCACTTCTGAGATCGGGTGAAGAAAGGGCTTGGATTTCATGTTACCTGCCCTCTCCTGCTCACCTGGTGAGAGCTTCGAGCCATCCTATGGAGAGGCCCACGTGGCAAGGAACTGGGGGAGCCTCGGCTGACAGCCTGCGAGGAGCTGAATCCTAGTAACAGAAGCAGACCCCCCCCTCCCGGGGTGGGGGAGGGCCCGGCCTCACCGGGACCACAGCCCCACTCCTATACCTTGACTGCAGCCTGTGTCAGGCACTCAGCTTACTGGGTCCAGATCTCTGACCCAAAGAAACTGAGATAAGGAACACTTACCATTTTAAGCCACTATGCTTCAGGGGAATTTGTTATACACCAACGTATAATTAATATAACTGCCTGCAAAACTCATAATTTACAAGTGTAATAAAATAGAAGGGGTCATTTGACAAGAGCTGTGTATGCTGGGTAACAAAAGCCATTTTCATAAACACACACACACTCAACTCCTACATCCACAGGAGAGTAAAAAGCCATAAGCTCTTCCCTTTGCCTGCACCCATGGGGGCGGCTGAGATGGACTGGAGGCTTCCCTTGGCCCACACCAGACAAAACTCCCCCAACTTCTGTTCCTAGAGCCGTCCTCAGGCTGCAGTGCAACTTTCGACTGTCAAGAGAATGGACGGTGTGTGTGCAGAAACCTAGCATGTGTCTCCCACGGCCGGACTGCCAGGGCCACCTCTGAGAGCAGGTGGATTCTGAACCAGATGACGGTCTCACACCGTCGGTGCATCAGTGTCAGTCCCAGGACGTCCTTTCCCACCTCGGCCACTACATCTCAGCCGAGGAAAAAAACCAAAAATAAAACCCCTCAGCCCATGTCAGAAGTGCACGTCTGTTTATACATGAGACACTGAAAAATACACAGACTACGAGAGGCCAGGTTCGTCTTTCAGGTTGATTCAAGTGGAGATGCGAGTACATAGGGATCTGGGGAGTCTTTTTAAACAGGGAATTTCAGAGGAATTCTCAACTGGGGGAGGGATGGTGGCGGTGTGGGGGAGGGGTGGCCTGCGCTGCCATCAATTCTTTCCGTCTGGATTTCATAACCCCCTTCACTGTTTGTGTTCCAAAGTTATTCTATCTGCACCATCATCATTAAGCAGCAGACCCCACTCATCCCACTGCCAATGAAAGGGGGAAAAAAAAAAAAAGGAATAGCAACAGAGTAGGCAGGGCTTGCTTTTTTATAACTAAGAAAATTTCCAGCATGGAAAATCAGCATCTCTCTCTTACTAGCAAGTGGTTTGCATTCGTGTCAAATACCCAAATACCTTCGTTAGAACCACCACCAGAGGCAAGTCCAACGGGAATCCACACAAACACTCCATGTCCATTTATATGAAATCTATTGTTTAAAGGCTCCCTTTCTGGTGCTGATTAAAAGTGGATGAACACAAGTCAACTCTGTTGTGCTCGCCTCCTGTGGCCTGGAGAAGCATCACCACCTCCTGGTTAAGAATGGTCTTGAGAGGGGTCTGGCCCTCAGCGAATCTTATTCCAAAGCAGAAGCGAATGACCTGCTGCACTGTGTGAGTTTCTGGCTGGATCCCATCTACCTGGTATCATCAGCCATTGAAGCCAGATAGCATTTCTTCACTGAGTGAGGACAAAGGCGGCTCCAGACAACGGTATGGCTGCAAACCCCAGCTCTCCCCAGGCTCAACTTGCTGACTTCAGGCAGTTCATCTCTCGCTATAAGCCTGTTTCCACCTTCGTAAAATGAGGCAATGGTGCCCGACCAAATTTCTTATGACAAATTACCCCAAATCTGGTTAACTATTTTTTTTTTCCTTGTAAGGCTGCACCTGCATCACTGGGAAGTTCCCAGGCTGGGGGGTCCAATTGGAGCTGCAGCTGCCAGCCTATACCATAACAATGGAAGATCCAAGCTGCATCTGAGACCTGTGCTGCAGCTCACAGCAACTGCAGACCCTTAATCCACAGAGCAAGGCCAGGGATCGAACTCACATTCTCATGGGTACTAGGTGGTCCTTAACTGGCTGAGCTACAACGGGAACTCTCAAACCTGGTAAGGTACTCCTTTACAGTTCTGAAGGCCAAAAGTCTGAAAGCAGCAGCACTCAGCCAAAATGAAGGTGCCAAGCAGAGCCATGCTCCCTCTGGAGGCTCTAGGAGAAAACCCATTCCCTGCCTTGGAAGAATGGGACCTCTGGGGGCTGCCAGCACTCCTTGACTTGTGGCCACATCAGTCTAATCCCTGCCTGCTCTACTTCTCTAAGGACTCTTGCGATGGCCCCACTAGGACAGCTAGAATTGGCCTGGCTTCTCTAATGAGCAAAACAAACCCTTTTGAACATGCTGATGTTTCAAGAATCACTTGAGGTTTGTGCACAAGCCTAAGGAAACAAGAGCAAAGCAAACATGTCTCAAACTTCTCAGCAGCTATGATACATCATCAGTGCCCCTGGGGGTTACCAGTCATTATTATCTAAAAGATGTTTACATAATCTTAAGCGCTTTGATGGATGAGAATAAAATACTCCAAGACAGTTTCTTTGCTTGAAAAAAAAAAAAAATCACCTGCCAAGGTAATCACTCAAATCAAACCTGTGGTAGTGAGGGTTTGTTGTTGTCCGTGCCAATGTGGAAAATCACCAAGCTTTTTAGGGGCCTGGAAAATACATCCACTCACTCTGTGGCTCTCTGAAACCATGAAAATGACAACTCTCAAGTGACTTTCTCTGAAGTAACAGTGAATGGACAAAGAACTTGCCCCGGGCGGCCAGAATTAATAACACCTACAAAGGGAACGTTTAGTTTGTAAATAGTTCCAAGTAGCAAGTATTGGTGAAGCCAATACTCAACAACTCCTTCACGATTTTAATCCGTGTATATTTACTGATCAGGGATTACAAGTCTGGTGCTGCCCTGGATGTTAAGAGATGAATGCGACTCTTACAAGGTCCATGCCCTCCTGAGGGGGGGTGACAACAAATTGTACAATGAAAAGAAGCAGGAGCTAAGAGTGGGGTCATTCACAGCAGGCACCCAAGAGGCCATGGCTGGCTTCACTGGGGTGATTTAAAGGAGGATGTGTTTGTGTAGGTTTTGAAAGGGAAATAACTGCTTGACAGGTCGATGAGGTGGGCAAGAGGGCATTGTTCACGGCTGAGCATAAGCTCGAGTACAGAGATGGGACACATACTTGCTTAGAGATGCAGAAATAGTACCTAAGTGAAAAATGAACGTAGAGAGGTAAGTAGGGGTGAGATCACAGAGGACCTTGAATGCCATGGTAAACAAAACTTAGAACTACAGAATCATAAAATGTACTCAGTTATCCACCCAAAAAAGATAGGAAAGAAAATGAGGTGAATACACTATCACAGAAAGATGATCGTGAAGCTCCTATTGTGGCCAAGTGGAAATGAACCCAACTACTATCAATCCCTCGCCCCACTCAGTGGGTTAAGGATCTGGCATTGCCTTGAGCTGTGGTGTAGGCGCAGATGTGGCTCAGGTCTGGTGGTGTTATGACCGTGGCATAGGCCAGCAGCTGAAGCTCTGATTCAACCCCTAGCCTGAGAACTTACATATGCTGCAGGTCTGGCCCTAAAAAGACAAAAAAAGATGGTAGTAATCATAAAATGACAATCCCATATAAGTTAACGATACTCCCATTACATGTGAATGGTATAAAGACTCCAATTAAAAGGCAAAGAGTGTCACACCGGATAAAAGGTAAGACCAAACTATGTGCTGCCTACATGAAATCCACTTTAAAGACACAGAACTCTTCATAAAAGTATAAGGATAGGAAACAATAAGCCGTGGTACCACTAATCAGAAGAAAGTATATTTCAGAGCAAAATTAACACATCTGAATATTACACAGAATTTAATTTACCTCTTTTAGGTAAAGCAAATACTGCGTGTTATTTTCTGATGACATTATACATTAGTTATTTCATGTTTTCCTCCGGCATTTGTTGAATATTAGGATTCTTCAGGCCACATTCCATACTGAACACGATTCCTAGAATGATCAGATTTTAAAATGTTCCCCTCTCCTGTGTTTATCATTCAAACATTTTATTTCACTTTCTTCCTCAAAAGTCAACACAGCAACAAAAAGCAAACTGACACGGTCAGAGCCTGAGATGGTTAAACCATTTTTTTCTCATTAATCTTTAGCAGTCTAGCTATAGATGCAAAACGCTAGTAGCTTGTACTAGGAAATGCATGATGTGATGTAGGAGTTTAAAATGAAAAAATCTCAATGTAAGGATACACAATCTTTTTTTTTGTCTTGTTGTTGTTGCTATTTCTTGGGCCACTCCTGCGGCATATGGAGGTTCCCAGGCTAGGGGTCCAATCGGAGCTGTAGCCACCGGCCTACGCCAGAGCCACAGCAACACGGGATCCGAGCCGCGTCTGCAACCTACACCACAGCTCACGGCAACGCCGGATCGTTAACCCACTGAGCAAGGGCAGGGACCGAACCCGCAACCTCATGGTTCCTAGTCAGATTCGTTAACCACTGAGCCACGACGGGAACTCCCCAGGATACACAATCTTTTCCTTAAAAACCATATAGTGTGAAGATAAATTTCTACATTTAACTCTTGGAGCACTGACAAGTAACATTTTTGAAAGCTCACCAAGAAGAATCTTTTAATGTCTGCTTAAGCCAAAACAAATGTCTGGCACCCCATAAACATTTGCTGATGGACTCAAATCATGTAAATCACTTGTCTGAGATGACATTTCCTCACCTGCAAAATGGAGAAAATAATAGTAATCCACCCAGGGCGGCTGTGAGAATTTATTTATAAAAGTTATTGGAAACTATCTTTGAATAAAGACCTAAAACACTGGAACAAGTCTTCATGTCACTTGGAAGAGCATGTCCACATTTCCTGGATAATTACGTTTTCTATGTATCGTCTTTTTTCTAAGCCTGTGTAACAAATATTTCTAAAATGTATTGTAAGTACCTGGCTTTCTCTTAAACAGAAGCAATCAATATAAGTGAACATCTCCTTAACGATCACAAGCATGACCCCAACCAGTGTTTATACTATTCTGGTCCCCTGCAGGGGCTAAGCTATAGGACTGGGACTCTGTTCCTGCACCGAGTGGCCTTGAGTATCTTGCCTCTGGGTTACTGGGCCTGCTGAAATTTAGTTCTGTTCTCAACGAGTCTGTTATTTTCCTGTCCTCCCACTTTCAGAAAGCCCGAGAACGGACTTGTTTGGGGGTAGCAGAGTTGGGTACTGGCCATCTCTACAGTGTACGGTGCATGGGCTTCCTCAAAGGCCCTCTGATCGCTAAGGGCCTCCTCCTGCCCCAACCTAACTTCTCCATTGCAGTAGGAACACGAGCAGACAACCACTGCACGCTGTTGCCTCTTGGTAACATGAGTGGACAAGCTGGAACTCACCGATTTCCTTCGGTCAGTCTCCAAAAGAGTAGTAGATAGCATCAAAACCCTTGTCTCGCTGTCACTTTTATGTTTTAACATCTTACACTTCCTCATTATATAAATAAGAAATTGAGGAGAGCTTTGGTGAGAAGATAAGAGCCACATGGTACTGAAAGATTGCCAAGAAGCCAAGAACCACTGGCCTTCTTTGGAACATTCAATTAGCACACTTGAACTATTTTAAGGCAACTCCCCCCAAATTATGTTTTATACAAGTATCTTCGGTTTCATTCACTGCACAGAAATCTGCCATCATAGACAAGAAACAAGCAGATGACCATTTATGAGGCAAAGTTTTTAATATGTCGGGTGCTAACGCAAGCACACTGTATGAAACGTTTTACTGACTGAACCAGAGTAGGAATCACAAAACTGGATAGCTTTGGGAATCATATGCAAATAACAGCATAATTCAACTTTAATTGGAGGCCTATGCATGAAACAATGATCGACTCGTTAGGTCTAACTCCAAGGTATTTTATAACCATCACATTTTCCAAGTACGGTAATTTATTCGAAAAGGCTTCATTGGCTCATCAAGTTCTATTTCTAAAATGCTAGCCCCATTCTGAGAAAATTACATGCACACTAGAATAAAATGGCCTGCCAAATGTAATCTTATTTGATAAAAACATGCATTAATCTATACTTTATCATTTAATAGAAATGATTATTTTCTCAAGGGAAACAAATACAACACTTAATACACAATAGTAGGTGATTGTCAAGTCTCTCCCATCTGCTCCTGCTTATTTTGACAGCCTTCACCTCCTACCATAGGCCTCTTCTGGGGAAATCTTGCCCAAAGACTATCTTGAATAGTCTTTGTACTTTCTAACACTGTGCATTTGTCCAGAATGCTCTTCCCTGCCCCCTGGGCACGACAGTGTCCCCTCACCCACGTCTAATTGCAGCATCCTTCCAAGAAACCATCTTTGGGCATAAGAGTAAGCCTTCCCTGTTCCCATCTCCATGTATCTGGCACTCCTCATACGAGACTGCCACTCTCTGGCTTTACGACAGCATGCCCACAGTTTACCAGTGGTCTGTCCCTCATCCTTTAGACCAAGTCCCACCACTGTACGTCCACAGAGACTAGCACAGAACCTTTGCCCGTGATGATGCTAACATGACCTGAGTAAATCAACTGCAAATTCTACGACAGAAATCTAGAAATCTCAGGCATAACAAAAACCAAAGATTCTATTTTTAATGCTGGCACAGAACAGCTTCTTATAACCTCTAATAATTTTAAGGTTATGAAAGATGTTTGGCTTGGTCTACTCTTTAAACATTAACTTGTAAGTTTCAGAAGCCTGAAATGACTTTTTCCTCCTGTAGCTTGATGGAGACCTGCTACAAGAGTTTAAGGCCTCTGCAAATACCTGCTACTGAACCTCCACTAGGGGAGCCCACGTGGTGGATTATCAGCCCTACACGGAACAAGTGCAGTCAAGCTATCTGCAAATCTCTACTGTGGGACCCCAAAATGTCTTAGGGGCTCACATACGCTTAGGGTTTTGACATGTAATCCATAACTGAGACGCATACATTGACAGAAAAACTTAGGATTCAAAAAAATCCATATCCCACATAATTATACATTTCTACAGGGCACATGTTTTTCTGCAAACCTCAGAATAGTGAATATGGCATAAAGGGGTACTATTTTTACTTAATTTTCAGCATAACTAGTCACCTCCTCCCCCCATGGCTCTCGTACACAGCAGGCGCACAGAGGCTCCTGCACTGCGAGGTGCCCTGGAGCCGGCTCCGCTTTGCGCATGCAATTCCTCCTCTCGGAACTGCAGCTGTCAGCTGCTGCCTCTGAGGAGCGTGTGCCCCACTTCTCCCACATCCACGAGGGAAAACTAGCTTTGCTTCCTAGTTAACTGCTCCTCATCTGTTGCAAAAATTAATTTAAGCCACCGGTGGGGGGGGCGGGGGGGGCGGGGCAGGAGGAAATGATGAGGGGGCGAGCTAAGCCTCCAAAATCATTTGGTTTCCCTTGGCTCTGCAAAGGTTCATCTGTCCCTTTTAAGAACACGAGAGACAGACGCACAATCAGGGGGGAGGGGGCAGCTGGCAGAAGCACTTTCCACAAGACCTCACCGAACCGACTTCTTCAGTTAACGCCTCTCTCTGCCAGCATAAACAGCACCCAACGGATCAAAATCTAGTTTAAAAGAGAGAGAGAAAAAACCCTCCCTTTCACATCTTTGTTCATCCAACTTTCTTATTTGAGCTAATACTAAGAACAAGTCAAACTTGTTTGAGAGCCTGTGAAAACCTCTGCCTTCCCCTTGGGGCTCGTCACTAACCAGCACTGCTATCATCAGACGGGGGCTAAACAAGAGAAGCTATTTCCTACCTCTGTAGAGCTGGACTACACACTCACACATACTCTGTCTTATTAGATTATTCACCGTGGGTAGGGGTGTGGAGCGTGGGGTGGGTAGCGGGGCAGGAGCTACCATCTTTTCAGCTGAGAAAACATAACATGTACAAGGATGTATATCCAGTGAGCATCCAAACGAGAGAGGAAGCCATGTATGAGTAACTACCATGTCCCAGGCCCTCATCTTCAGTCTCCACCAGGGAGGCTGGTCACCCCTTTGTTACAGGAAAGCAGAAAAAGATGCAGGCAAAGGACAGGGTCCAAAGTGATGGAGGCAGAAATGACAGGACACAGGTCTAGCAGACGCAACAGCCCAAGTCCCATCTCCAACTCTAAAACCCTCGGCAACAATCTGGATGTCCTCGGGAAGCTGGCTTTCCACACTGCCTGCTGGCCCCAGCAAAGTAATGGAGCGACCAGGGTGCCCACACCCCCTGAACGACCCCTGACTCTGGGCAGACACTGCTTCTCACCACAGCAGCTCCCTAAGCGAGGGCTCTGGAGCTATTTCTGAGCCAGTTTCTGTTCCGGGAAGACGGAGTCTTCAGATTATTCATTCCCCCTACCCCAGGAAGCAAAGCCAGCACGAGCTGTCCTCAGCACGGAGCCCTGTTCCGGGCTCTGCAGTCAGCTGCCTCCCTCTCCGCCTCCTCACCCACAGTCAGGGCTCCTGATTACAACTGAACCCGCTCCCGGCTCAAAGTTACCCTTTGTCTCAGAAGCCCTGGGCTGGCTCTGACGGCTGGAAAGCCTGAACAACAATGATGAATCAGAGTATTTATTTTTGAGGTTTTCTCCAAGCTGCCTCTTCATCAGCTCTTAAATAGCAGCATTCAAGCTGCCACAGACACTTCCAGAAGTTTGCTGGCCTGGGGTTCCTAGTGGGAAAAACTTTGCCTTCCTGGCAACAGATGCAACAGCTCTCAAAACACCCAGTCTGAAGGAGAGGCACAAGGTGGGTGGCCTACATCTTTAAGTTGATTTTTTAAAATTATTTTCAAATCCCTCCAGTGGCGTAAACAACTCTGGACTTATTTTTCAGTGTGGTGACCTTTTCTAAAACTGTTTTATGCGTTTCACTCTCCTTTAATTGGTGCCACCTAAGACTACATGTTACATTTATTTGGTGTCTGAGAGCGCTGCTGAATCCAGGACAAGGAAATGCCGGCTTTCAAACCTGAGTTGAAAGAACCACCTGTGGGTATAATATGGTTTTCTGATGTACAACTTTCAGTAAAGCCCGCCACTCTTATTGAGACTGAAAGTTTCCATTCAATAATGAAATTATCAGGCTCGAGAAGGGGAAATGTAGGAATAATTTGCAGTTCAGACACTCCCTCTTTCTTACTGCACCATTTGACTGTTCATCACACCAAGTTATTCTCCACTTAAAACATGTTTATACACACACACTCCACATGCAGCTTGGTGCTTTGAAAAGTGCAAAGATGATTTTTTAAAAGGCGGCAGAGAAGGGAACAAAAGCCAGCAGTAAAAATCGGAGGATGTGACACAGATATAATGATGTCGAAACACAAAACCACCTCCAATAGCAGTAATTTCAGTACCTGTACCTGGGTATAAATCAGCTGAGTGCTGAGGAGAGCAGGAGGAAGGGGACTCGACGGCAGCTTGGATGATAAAAGCAAAAGTCTAGCTGCCAATGGGGCCGTGCCCAGGCTGAGGCCTCGGATTCTCGGCCCGAGAAAGAGAACCCCTTTGGCAGCAGCGGCTACACTGCTTTCCCTGAAAAGGCCCCTCCTTGGGTCCTGCACACACATCCCCCTGGCCGGTCATTTGCTAACTTGATTGCGTTCTGGCTAAATGGAGAATGTTGTCTGCTGTGGTATCCATTCCAACCTATGAAAGGTGAAAAGAAAGGTCCCGCTAAAAGTCCCCAACACCGCTAATAGCCATTGCCGGCCCAGGGCCGTACTGCCAACAATGGATAAGGCTGAAAAATGAAAACGGCAGCAACCACTTACCACCTGCTGCATGCTCAACCAGCTGCTCTGGGTCTACTTGTTATTTCATCCTCCCAAGACCAGCCTAGGGTATGTACTATTTCTCCCATCTTGCAGAAATAGGAAACTAAGGCTCAGAAAGCCTAAGTCCCTCTGAAAGATGCACAGCTTTAAATGACAGAGCTCAGATTCCAAAGCCACACTCTACCCTGGTCACACATCAGAAGGCACCAGCTCTGGGCCCTCACCTGCTCCCAAAATAGAGTCATCCATGACATCAAGAAAAAAAGAGAAACATCATGGAGAGGTCTCTAGACAGGAGGGCAATCTTCAGTCAACATAAAAGATAAATATTAGGGAAGTAAATGCCAGTTTTGTTCAGGGAAACTTTTCTACAGAAGAGATGAGAAGATAAGTCTGACACACACTGAAGAGAGTTCTGTCCAAATCGTGTCTTGTGACTTTTCCAGCGTGACATGAAGAGCAAATGTCATCTGATCACCGGGAAAATCTGTCAGTGCAAAATCCTCCCACGAATGTTCATTTTGAAGTGGTGCCTCACATATTCAATCTGAAGAAACCCAACTACAGACCCCATCCAATCACAAAGAGCACAGAGACGTCAAGGACTTAATTGTGACTCTTGCCCACCACCACCTAAAACCCATCCTTGGAACAACAGAGCCCCACAACTTCAGGGTCTGTTTCCAAATTTTGGTTTATTTTCTCAATGATTTCTACTTGCAAGATGATGCTACCTGTGGCTGCCATTTAATTTTTGCCGAAGTTACAGTAATAATTTACTTTGGTTGAGGGAGCTTTGGTGAACTACAGCTATCAAAAAGAAAACAAAATGACTATTGTAGCTTTCTGCCTCCTCTGATCTTAGGTGGCAAGACTTTTCAATGCTTGAATGCATGCTGACTTACTATGGATAAAAAGTTTCAGGAGCACGGTGGGGCTCCCCTGAGAGTAAGTTAACAAGGAAGCACAGAAGTCAGAATGAACTACGAAAGCCCTTAAAACTGAGATGCTGATAACTCACTGGGGTGAACTGTAGCCAGGACACCCAGGTCCTTGCATTAGGTATGGGGGGGGAATTTTAGAGATGGGTTCCTGGAAGGCAAGTCCAAGCATCTGCCTTTATCTACCCAGAACCCAGCCCAGGGCATAGCCGCCCCAAAAGGTTCTCAATCTAATGGGTACACAAGGATGGCGGAACTGACTGGTGACTGGGCAACCGTATTCTCTGCATGCATCTGTCCTAGGAATTGACAGGAATCGCCCACTGGATTAATTATAATTCCCGGGGGGAAGGAGCTGGAGCCTTTCTTTGTTAGCCCTTTCTACCAACAATGGCGTGAACAGTGACAGTCACCAATGTCATTTACCAGACACCTGATCGGCAGTACGCATTGTTCCAAGCAGCCATGAACCCTCACAACCTTCCTACAATAAGGCACGATTGTTCTAATACACGTTACAGAACAGAAAAATGAGGCACAGAGTTGAAGTACATTTCCGAAAGTCAAGGAGGTAGCAAGTAGCCAGATAGGGATGCGAATGCAGAACCCAAACATCCATCTTCATACAGCACTGCCTGGAGCAGTGCACTTGCTAGAGGAATCGATGTTGAACCAACCACCCACCCCCAGGGGGGTGGCTTGCCTGTTCCAGTGCAATTCAATTTTGAACTTGAGCATCTGCCTTTCCACTCCGGGTGTTCTCAGGGCTTTGGTTATTGCCTCTCCCTCTTCCTGTAACTCACACACGTCACTGTTCCTTTCTGATTTTGTGGCTCCAGCATGCAGAAGGGGGTGAAGACAGTCACTCATCATCTACCCCCGGGGGCTCTGTTCTCAGGTCCCGTCGGGCAGGAGGCTACAACTAATGACTAAAGCAAAGAACAGCCACCACAGCTGCAGAGACGCTTGGAAGAGCTTTTTCAGAGGGGCTGCTCTTTCGGATTCTGGGAGTCACTGTTAGAGGAACAGAGCTGTTCTCCCTAGGGAGACTCAACGCTCTTGCTCATCACTGCAAGACTAAAACCTATTCGATTTGCCATAAAACCTGAAATCACAGAATCGCAGAGAAAAAGGAGACTCCGGTGTGTCAGTGTCCACCAAGCAGGTGAGTGGCAGGCTGTGACATTAACATCCAGAATCTTCTACAACAGTCCAGGTCAGTGCTTCATAACGAGTCCATGTTTCCTGCCCCTATTTCCTGGTGGATGTATTATAAGTGGAACGATTTAGGGCTACCTAGGATCAAACTGCTGCCATCTTCCAAAAACCTTGAAAACTTTGAACAGTAAACCTCAAAAAGGAGGTACCTTGAAGCTATGTAATTAACGTTATTTTGTCCTGCTGTCAGTGAACATATCCAAGTCAACAGAGTGGAGTTTTTGAATTTTTTGTATAAGCATATGTTCTTTATGGGGTTTTTTTTTTTTTTTTTGGTAATTGACATGCCATACAACTCACCTGTTTCAGGTATACAATTCAAGGATTTTTAGCATATCACGGGCGATGCAAACATCACCACAGTCTCATTTAAGAGCATCCCCCTCCCTCCATGAAACCCTGTACCCACTGGCAGTCATCCCCTCTCACCCTCCCTTGAGCCAAAACTGTGGGCAACTATTCGTTTGCTTTCTGTCTCTAGGGACTTATCTTCTTATAAATGAAATTTTATCACGGGTGGACTTACGTGACTGGCTTTCTTCACTTACATTTTCAAGGTTTATCCATGTTGTTTATCCAGCATGAATTAGCGCTTCATTTTTATTGCTGTGTAATATTCCACCGTAAGGACACATTTTTCTTCTCTATTCATTAGTTGATGGTCATTTGGGTTAGTCTCACTCTGGATATTATAAATAATGTTGCCATGAACATAAGTTTGTGTGTGGACACATTTTCATTTCTCTTGGGTACACGCCTAGGAGTGGAATTGCTGGGTCACAACAGAACCCTGTAATTAACCTTTTATTGATTAAATATGCAACATTTTAATGGAAAGGTTCAGGTAGCAAGTTCAGATTTAGAACCTATCTGTTGAATCTAAATTTACCTATCTCCAAAATGAATCTATATTCCTAAATTATAGACTTCTCAAGGGGAACAGCTCAAACCTTAGTCAACCTGCCCTTGCTTAATAAAAGCCTGACCTGTACAGATTTGAACCTGCCAAAAAAAGAAAAAAAAATTAGTTTTTACAAAAATGCCAGATTCTGAAGCTCGGCCCCACCCCCCAGCTGAGGAGGTAGAAACACAGGCCCTCCCAATTCCTTCTCAACTCACAGGAGGTAATTATGAGTCTGCAAGATGAGGTTGAATAAAAAGGGGGGGTTGCCTTGTCCCCATCACAGGTCAACAGGAAAACTATGAATATACACATCAATAACACCCATAACATCTGGAATTAACAGCCTAGCAGCCACACTGTTCTCCCAATGACTAAATAAAAAGGAAAATCCTGGCTAAAAGACTTTATTCCCATGCCCAATAAAATCAATACACAAGTGATGAAATACCAGATTCCTTCTCCACCTGGGCATGTGACTTATTTGCATACATGTGGGCTAAGGGATAGAAAGGTAAAGTCTCTCTAAGCCCTAGGAAAGGAGGTGGGTCTTTTCAGCAATTTTTCCAGGAAGTTTTAAGGTCCAAATGGCAACGCTCTACTGTATCCCATTTGATGTTTTTCCAAAAGGTATCTGACTTTTCCTTGTCCACTTAAAAGGATAAAGGGAGGGCATGGGACAAAGAAGAGCTAAGTCCAGGGCCTTAGGAATCTATTCAAACACCGTGCAGGGCATGTGTGTTTGACCTTTGAACCCCCACGATAAACCTTTAACGGTACCTGGACAAGTGCTCAGCAACCCCTGAGGCTCCTGCGGCAGCAACTGCTCCTGCCCTTGGTGGTGCTGATGCTGGTGGCATCAAACAGAAGTGTCCTGCATCCTATAGCTCACAGGGGTTAAGCAAGTAGCTCAAGGTCACAGAACCAGGAAGCGGAGAAGCCACTGCAACCCGGGTCTTCGGACTCTGAAGTTAACCATGATAAACACTATACTAACACCACCGCAGGTATTTTCATTCGCATTATCCTTCTTTTCCCAGACCCTAGACTCTAACACACATTGTAACCTCCTAACGCATTTCCTTGGGGGTTTCACTTCTCAATCTGTGTGTGTGGCTCTCCTGTGAATGAGCCTGCCTGACCCCATGAAGCATCTACAAAGGAATTCAGATAAACTGAATTAGCCAGAGTGCACCAAGAAGGTTCCAGCCACTGGACCAACAGCTCGTGTTTCGTGGACAGTTTTATTTTTGGCTTTTTGCCTTTTCTAGGGCCGCACCCACGGCATATGGAGGTTCCCAGGCTAGGGGTCCAATCGGAGCTGTAGCCACCGGCCTACGCCAGAGCCACAGCAACGCGGGATCCGAGCCGCGTCTGCAACCTACACCACAGCTCACGGCAACGCCGGATCGTTAACCCACTGAGCAAGGCCAGGGACTGAACCCACAACCTCATGGTTCCTAGGCAGATTCGTTAACCACTGCGCCACGACGGGAACTCCCAAAGTTTTTATAATTAGCATTTTTAAAAAGAGATGTCTCTGCAAAGGTTCATTTGTGCCATATATTAGATTGCAGATATAAGTGATATCATATGGTATTTGTCTTGGAGAACAGACATGTGGTTGCCGAGGGGGAGGGAGTAGGATAGACTGGGAGTTTGGGGTTAACAGATGCAAACTATTATATCTGGAGTGGATAAACAACGAGAGCCTGCTGTATAGCCCAGGGAACCATATCTAGTCACTTGTGATGGAAGACGATGGAGGATAATGTGAGGAAAAGAATATATATATGTATGAATGAATGAATGACTGGGTCACTTTGCTGTACAGTAGAAACTGACAGAACATTGTAAACTATAATGAGCTCCTATTTTAAAACCTTTGTTTTTTACATTTTTTAAAATGATTTCTCTCTTTTTCCATTAGAGTTGATTTACAGTGTTCTGTCAATTGCTACCACCCCACACTGGGCAGCCCGACGCAGCTGCCTTGCCTGTTTCATGAATGCTCCCTCAAGACAGCAACGTATTTCTTTTTCTGCCACAGACTGGCTGGAGGTAAGAGCCCCTGGCCTGATGGGCACGGAGGTCAACAGATGCTCTATGTAACACTCAAGAATATGTTAAGCAGGCCTCAACCATGGTGACTTTTCTCCACTTGACGAAATACAAGTGCTGGTGTCAGAAGCAGGAGAGGGGGACAGTGAAGAGCAGGTCGAGCGTGAGTTCGCAAAGCAGACTGACTGCAGGTACTCAAATCCTGGCCGTCACACTGGATAAACCCTGCATGCATTACTGAACGTTCCTGAGTCACAGCTTCTTTTTGTTGAAAAGCCAAGAAGATAACAGTGCAACTTCAGAGGCTGGGATGACATGAGGCACGAATTCATGTAGAACACTGAGGGCAGAACCTGGTACTTAACACATGTGCAGTAAGTGCTAATGACTTACTCATCATGATGCTGGTATAAGTAACTGCTGAGAACAAAGCGCTGGCCTCAGGACCACTGAAATACATTCAAAGCAAAACCATGTGGATCCATAAAACACCAGCACAGGACACTAGCTACTCCAAGTCCACGCCCATGAGCCTCCTTTATCTTGTTGCCAGTCATGAATAATACAGGTGCGGGTCAAATTAGAAGTCTTGATGTTTATGTGACCCATTTCCTTCAGGTTTGTGAGAAGTTCGTTCTCCTACCACATGTGGCCTGGAAGTGTATTAAGATCAACTTGTGACTGAGGATTCAGACACCAAACTCAAGAGGAAGCTGGATCTGGAGATAAAACGCAGCTTTCATCAGATTTACGGAGAACTGACAGAGGAAGCTCCGTGGAACCGCCCTCCCGCACCCGAGACCCCAAGTGTACCCTTTGGTAAGGGCAGTACCAACTAGCCACTGCACAGGTCCCAGCCCAGGAGAACACGTACATATGGCTCTTTGGTTCTGACACCCCATCAGTCAGCCTCACTTAGAGAAGAAAACAGCCAAGGTTCATGCAATCGAGACTCATCATTTTCAGCTGAGGGTAGGGTGGGGGGAGGAGGAGGATCAGAAAAGGGTCTTCTTACGGCCTTAAATGACAAGAAAACAGACGAAGTTGAAAGCGCCACCTCGCGCTTCTCCAAAAAGCAAGTGCTCAATAAAGGCTTCTGTGGCAGGGAACCACAGGGCTGACTCCTGCCCCACGGACCTCGACGATCTTCGGCCAGCTGGTTTAAATGCCTGCGAATGCCCTTTCCAGAGCCCTCCACGGTGGAACAAATTCCTCGGACGTGGCAGAAATAAGCCTGAGCCATCAACAGCTCCTCTTCTAAGTCGACAATGGCCTCTCTCTTTCAGGATGAGCCTTGGAGGAGGAAACCATTCTCCCAGGCCAGGGTAGGAGGCTGTGTGAAAAATCTCCTCGCTCTTTCCTTGGCTGCTTGGGCCTGACCCACTAGGTACCCAATGGAAGCCTCAGATGGGGGGGGGGGGGAAAGATGGACGAAACTGATAATTCAAGGGGACAAAGCAGAAGGCTGACCCTTAAAACGGCGCTCCTCTGCATGGCCACATCAAGACCTCATTATAAGCCAACTGGTGGGCAGGCAGGCGCCCAGCCCTGGTGCTAGTTGTTTCAAGTCACATGGCTTAATAATTAACTTGAGGCAAACCAGCGGGGATCAGGACAGGCAAATATTGAGCCCCAGAAAAGGACAGAGGAAGACGAGGGATTCGGCCGAATGCTCCACTGCTTCCAGAGGCTGGAGCGGCACGGGTGCTTGACCTACAGTCAAGGCCCACAAGGCACTGAGGAACTGGCTGCTCTCTCAGGCAAAGCAAACGCAGTTACATCGGGTATGGGAAGGCACCAGGGAAGAAAAAAAGCTCATCTCCTAAAATGAAAAAAGAGCCTATCACTTTTCTGCCTGTTTCTGGACATCCCTGAGGTATCCTCTGCCAAGGGGCACGGAAGCGTAGGAAAGAAAAAGTGAAATCAAAGACATGTCACGCAACGCTCTCAGCCCGAGGTCTCTCTTGCCCAAAAATGCATTTCCGAAGGGCTGAAGAGTTGCTGACTGCCTGAGGTCCAAACATCTTCCAGCCATGGGTTTCCCTTCCCTGAAAGCCGGAAAGCAGACACGTCTGTTTTGTGCTAAGCAAGCGCCCTTCCGCTCCACAGGAGGCTGTGTGCGCAACCCAGTCCTACCCACGGCGGCAGCTCAGCGGCCGGGAATTGACAGCCTCACACACCCTCCAAGGAGGACGCTCTTTAACTGCCGACTTTCGGGAGAGGCAGTGGGGGGCTTGTCCACGGCCACAGCAATCAACAGCGAGGCCAAGCCATCAGTGGGTAAGAACATGGGTCCGAGCCAGTCCTTAGAGTCTTGTTCCAATGCAGGAAGAGAGGATGACAGGGACGCAATTAAATTAAAAAGACAAAAAGCTTATGAAAAAAATCAGAATGGTAAAGAAAAAACAAACCTCAACTGAGCACCAACCAGCAAAAAAGAGACAGAATCACCACGTCGCTTTTTCAAAGCCCTCCATTAGCTCCGTAGTCCCTTCTGCACAAAGGTGGTGGAGCCTCCCAAGGGGTTCCAGCCAAAACCGGGTGTTTAGCAGAAGTGAGTCACTTGGGAGAAAACTCATCCCCTAAGGGCGATGCCATCTGCAGTGTTCCCTCCTGGAAATTCACCCTGATCTGCATAGCAGCAGAACACAGCACTCCCGGGGCGAAGGAGCTAAATGATGTGGGAGCAAAGCCAGGGAAGGCTCGGGAGACGATGGGCTGCAGAGCTGGGTGGAGTGGCACGGTTGCCTAGCTCCTCAGTCCTGGAGCCTGAACGCAGCACCTTCTCCAGGGAAATCAAACTCTACTGCTGGAAATGCAGGCTCCAGACCACGAGGTCTGGGGAATTTAAGCGTTCAGAAGGGAATCCACTCCCTCCGCATCACGGCCGCTAACTGGGAACACACAGACATCCAGAATGTGTGGTACCCACTGCGTCCATTTGCTGAGCTAAGGAGGTCAGCTAGTGAAGAAGGGGGCGTGAAAAGCAGCAGTCAGGAGAGAAGCCCAGAACCTGGTTTGCCTCTGCGCCTGAAGATGGGCAGGGGGCTACCCCCCTAAGGGGAGATGAAAGGAGGAGAGGCCACTAGAGAGTGACTTGTGCAAACGTGGGCCAGGTCACCCCCCACCCCCGACACACCACAGCAGGGTAGACCCAGAAAACCAACAGCCCAGCTGTTATTTCTGCCTCCTGACATTAGGCACAAAGGAACCTATTCTCCTTAAGGCATCGAGCAAAGATCAGAGACTAAAGCAGAGCTTTGCAGCCCTGGCTCTGCGAAGGACCCCCTGGAGATCGCCAACACACTGAAGCCACTGTCCCACCTCGGGATGTGGACTTAATTGATGTGGAGAACAGCCAAGCCTTGGCCCTCCTCTTAAAAGCTCCTTGGGCAAAACTCAGGTATACTTTGGGCCGAGCGACAAGGGTCTAGAGAGCCCTGGGAAGGACCAGCTTTGCAGCTCACCCTGCCTTTCAGCTGGCTGCCCTGCACTGCTGGGCACACGGGCTCTGCTGTGGTTTCCACGGTGCGGGTCCCCCAGCCCACTTCATCCTCGCAGACTTTCTTGGAACCCTGCACTTGAGCATCTGCTGAGTGAACAGGAGCCAGCCAAGTGTTCCACTGGGGCAACAGATGTTGCTGAAGAGCTCCTACAAAAACCTAGGTATCAATTAAGCAACTGGAGGTGGTGTCAGGAGGACATGAGAGGGCCCAGGGAGGGAAGGAGGAGGACATAGAGCAGAGTCCAGGGCTAGGGCAAGGCAGGAACACAGATTATTTTTCTAGCTCTCTAATATTTGCCCCAACACAGCCATCCCCTGGCATTCAGGGGTGAGAGGTTCTAGGAACCTCCTCAGACACCAAAATCCACAGATGCTCAAGTTCCCTCTATGAGACAAAGTAGTTGTTTGAATGGCAGATACAGGGGACCAACTATCTTAGCGCCTTGGAAAGGCAAGGAAGGAATATTAGCATTTTAGGCCTTGTGGCTACAGAGGAATTGCAGCAGAACCCTGAATAAGGAATTTCTGGATTCTCATGCCTGTGAATACGTCAGGCAGGGAGCCTGCTTCCCTTGTACTTCAGCTACATGAAGGCCATTGCTGTGACAACCACAAAAATACAAACGAGTAGACCTCCGCTAACTTCTCTGGAACAGAGAACAGAAGACACTGAGAAAACATCCATTTTATCCTTCAAGGAAAGAGTCGAACTGAAGATGGTAAAACAAGCCACACACTGCAAAGGTCCAGTCCTGCTTTTTACATTCAGCCATCTCCACAGCTGAAAAGATTAGCTATTTGAGGATTCATCCTACCCAAGGATTCCTTAGTTTCCCTGTTTTGGAGCGAATCTTGGTGAAAGTACAATGAAGTTCATTCTGCCATCCACACCTGACACATCAGTACAACTGTGTGCCATGGTCTCTGGCTTAATTTAAATCCATTCAAGTGTTTATCCCTCTTTCAATCCCTCCCCTCAAAAGATGGTCTCAACTGGAATAAATGTACTCCGTTCAAAATATCTGATGACCTTCCTGACAATAAGAAGCAAATATATCATGTAGCAGCCAATCAGAGGGAAGCAAACTTGAGGCAGGAGTCAAATTTAATACCACTAACTTCCTAAGAACTTATTTTGGGGGTAAACCACACCCATGGCATATGCAAGTTCCCGGGCCAGGGATCATGTCACAGAGGCAGCAATGCCAGATCCTTAATCCACGGCACCAGGCCAGGGATCAAACCTGCATTGTCACAGAGATAATGCTGGATCCTCAACCTGCTGCACCACAGCAAGAATTCCAGTTTCTTAAGAACTTTTAAAGGGCACATTAGATTGACCAATCAAAGCCACAAGAGCATGGTTCCTAACTTGGTTCACAGGAGCCAGTGTTCTGTCCTCCCTGGCTCGGTCTGCTTTTGCCTGCTGCAGACCTGGGGGGGACAGAGGAGGAACAGGGGGAAGTTGGTGGCCTGTGACAGCTGCAATGTCACATTGATTGACTTGGCCTGCACACCATCAGGCCAGATTATCAGCAGCTTGTTCTGAGGCTGAAGAAGAATCGATGCTGCAGAATCCAGCTAAGCCACGGACCACAGTATTCCAGGACATCACATGAGGACTTTAAAAAAAAAAAAAGAACCACAGCCCTTGGGGGACTCCCAAAAAGACGTTTTTGTCATGATCTTCATTGAGTGGCTAGAAATACATAAAATAAAATTTTCAAAATCCTCATTTTGCCTCCAGAGAAAAATGCAAAGACCCTGAGATTCTGGAATTCCACCCATGGGCCACTCTCCCCAGAAGGAAGAGCCTACCAAGTGCTGGTGGCTCCTCTAGCAGGTGCACAACCCTTACCAACCAGTGGCTTGACCAGGCAAGGCATCAGCTCCTCTCACCAGTGAAGAGCCAGGCTCTGCAAAGTCACAGGATCGTGGAATTGTGGATCAGGACCAGGACATGACTCACTGGATTCAGAAGCCCACAAGGCCAAGCTGCTGGGAGATGTGAGCAGCCAGCCTTATCACAATGGCTTCCTAGAACTTGGAAATAGCTGGACAGAAGAGAGATGGAGAGGAAAACTGGTACATCATATGATGCCTACATTACAGAACGCTACTGTCACCCCACAGAATTTGGTGAAAGTCTATGTCTTTAGCTTCATGCTTCCATTTAAACTTGCACCAAGACCTTAATGACAGGGATGCCCACAATAATCAGAGGCAACATTTCAGCTCAAAAAAAAAAAAGTGTTGATAACCAGGAAAGACTTTAAAAAAAAAAACAAAAACGAGAGACTGGCTTCCCTATTGAGGCTAGAGTCCTTTGCCACCCTGACACAGCAAAACCCGAACCAGACGACCGTTTTTCTGGATCTGCATATAATTTGCTTGATTTTGAACTTAAAATGCCACTGCTTTCTCCCTCCTCTAACAAGTCACTTGGTGCCCCTTCATCTTGACCACTCAACCAAAATAAACTCATCCATCACTGGATCAAAATACACTAACCAATTAAACATAACACTTTGAAGTATCTTTCCTTTCAGCTGTGTGGGTGGTATATAAGTTTTCCATATAACAGAGCACCACAGGCTCAGTGGCTGAGAGTAATACAAATGTATTATCTTACAGTCCTGGAGGTCAGAGGACCAAAGTCAGTCTGACAAGGCAAGGCCACAATGAAGGTAGTGGCAGGGCTGAGATCCTCCTGGAGGCATCTATTTCTGTGCCTTTTCAAGCTTCTAGAGGCCACCCTATTCTCCATGGCTCACAGCCCCTTCCTCATCTTCAAAGCCAAACACTCCATCCTCTGCTTCCTTATCCTGTTCTGCTTTGACTCTCGTTTCACTCTTATAAGGACCCCTGTGATTACATATGGGGGGGGCACTTGGATAATTTCAGGATAATTTTTCCATCTCAAGACGTGTAACTTAACCACATCTGCATGGTATCCCCCACTCTTTTTTTTTTTTTTTTTGGCTCTTTAGGGCCAAACCTGTAGCATATGGAAGTCCCCAGGCTAGGGAATGAATAGGAGCTGCAGCTGCCAGCCTACACCACAGCTCATGGCAACGCCAGATCCCCCAACCCACCGAGCAAGGCCAAGGATCAAACCCACATGCTCATAGACACTAGTCCGGTCTGTAACCCACTGAGCCACAACGGGAACTCCCTGCACAGTCCTTCTTGCTCTAGCAGGTAGGATTCACAGGTCCTGGGTACTAGGACCAGGATATCTTCCAGGAGCAATCATCCTACTACATATAGATACATAGTTATTACATGGTTCCAGCAGCATACCTGCAGCAATTTCACAGTATCTTTTCCAGGGAACACAAACATTTTCCCTCTTTCCATACAATCACCAAGATTGTTTTAAAACCCTATCAGGTCCCATTCAGTTGAGAAAACCCATTATCAATATATGCTAAGCAAGTGGTCCATATCACACAATGGAGAGTTTTCTCTCTTAAATTTTCTTTGCAATATTGGATCAGAAAATTTTTAAAAAGGCATGAGGAAAAGAAAGAATCAGCATGAATATATGCTGACCCAAGAGGCCAAGCCTCCCAGCACAGCCAAGCTGACAGGAGGAGGTCTGAGCAGACAAAGGTCCACAGTATTTCTCATGGGAGGAGAGGTGAGCGGATCTGCACTTCATTCTACACAAAACACAATCAGACTGTCTTTCAGCAGAACAGACACAATCACCCTATTGTCTAACCCCGTGAATGACCTACAGAGACACAAAGCCCAGGCAGTAAAGACAAGAGTAGCAAGAGGCTCCCTCGTTTGTATGTGCTCTGATCTCCAATTTGTCAGCTCCTAAACTTTGGTTTAAGGATTAGAGCCTGGGGATGTAAATTGTATTGGCTGTTGCCACCAAAAGCCATGGCCAGGATTACTTTCTCTTCCTGTTTCACAAAAACACACAAGAATCAGAATGCAACCCAAACTAGAAAACCCTAAAAGGAACTGGGCCCCGGGAGGGGTGGGCTAGAGAAATGGAGACGACAAATGAATTTGCTTCACAGGAACTATTCGGTCACATAACATAAAATGGGGGTCAGCAAACTTTCGGTAAAGGGCCAGATAACTTATTTCAGCTCTGTGGCCTTTCAGTCTCTGTCATGAATGCTCATCAGCTCTGATGCTAGAGAACCAGGGCTGCCATATACAATTCATATTCATGAATGGGCACAGCTGCGTTCCAGAGAAACAATTACAACAAGCAGCCTTGGGTGGGATTTGACCCAACTAGCTAGAGTTTGCAACCCTTGGTAAAGAGGACAGGTGTCTCTATGTTATACAAAGTTTCCTCAAACTGTTTCTTCACCACCGATGATCTGATTTACCTGTTCGTTCATCTGTAGCAAGTCTGGGCTATTTTTAAGAATCACACAAATAACGTGGCCCATTTCATTACTGGCCCCAACCCTTCATCCTCCCTGTATCCATGCCCTTGTTCATGTGACTCTGGAGTTTCCCCCATAAAGATCAAGTATATTTCACTGTCTCCTGACGCTGGGTTCAGCCAAGTCTGTTGGACTTGTTTGGCCCAACAGAATGAGGCACAAATGCCAAGGTGCCAGCTCCAAGCCTAGAAGATGCCAACTTGGGGTTTGCTTGCCCTCTCAGGCTTCTGCCAGCCCTGGGAGGAACACACCCAGCCTGGCCTCTTGGTCCAAGGAGAATGAAAGGCATATGGAGCAGTGCAGACCCACAGCCGCGCCAGGAGAAAACAGCTGAGCCCAGGTGACATCAGCCAGGCCTCCTGTAATTTGCTGATTATGTGACACCACCATTGTTGTTTCAGAGCCACCAATACCTGGGGTGGTTTGTGAGGTGACCCAGTCAACTGATACAGACAGTATACCAAGCATAAAGCAAACGACCTCTGTTTCAATCCCACCCGATTATCTCCAAAGACATCATCTGCATATTGAGTCTTATCTCCTTCTATGGAAGGATGTGCCAATAGATTATATATACATTTCAGCTACTTCTTTCAGGCAGATGTTTAAAACTTGTTTGACCAACTCTATTATTAATGTTTTTAGTATTTCCTTATATCACTGCTTTTGTCTGTGGATCAGATCTCACAGCGATATGGTTAAATGTAAGCAATTTCCAAAATTTTTTAATCACAGTGGTATATCATTTTCAGGATGCTCCATAAAACATATGGCTGGAGTTCTCATTGTGGCTCAGTGGTAACAAATCTGACTAGTATCCATGGGGATGAGGGTTTGAACCCTGGCCTCGCTCAGTGGGTCGGGGATCCCACATTGCTGTGGCTATGGTAAAAGCCAGCAGCTACAGCTCTGATTTGACCCCTGGGAACCTCCACATGCCACCAGTATGGCCCTTAAAAAAAAAAAGCGCTTATCATTATTAAAGCAATATGGAACCATACTGATTTTGATTGTTTATACACAGGAAGTATTATCAGCAAGGGCATTAAACAAAATGGTGTTTATAAAGCAATTATAAACAATATTCCCAGATGTTCTGCTGAATGAAACAACAAAACAAAAAATACAACTTTGAGAAAAAAAGAGAAAAGCATATGGAGTGGCCCTGCCATGTTTCTCTCTAATTCATGGAAACAGATGTCCATTTGCCACTTCAGACTTAAGATTCCCAAGTCGTCACTTCCGTCAACACTTTGAGCAAGGAGACAAGTCTCAGTTCCTTGAAACCATGGGTGTCCAAATTCCAGTCAGGGTCATCCTGGACCACACCTTTCCAAACATACGCCAGCCACCTGCATCCACGTGAAGCTGGTCCATGCACCCGAGGAAACTCCCATCATCAACGATGCAATATCACAACTCCTCTCTCCTCCCAAAACACATACACCTAGTCATCACACTTCAGGTGGTTCGGTCCCAAAAACTTGTCTCTAAGTGGATGATTTCAAATGTGAAAGTCATTTTCCAAAGAAAACCTTCCAAAGTCCATAATTCACAACAAATGGCAAATATATTAATTCTATATTAATACACAAATGTTTACAACATTCACTTTATTGATGACAAAACCAATTTGTATTGATGTGGATTGGTCAACATTTGGAGATTGTAAGCTGGTGACGACTCATGCAGCTGCCTCCAGCTGGCGGCTGCCTGGGACTGGATGGTCTGTGACGGCCTCAGTCATAGGTCTGGTGGGTAATGCTGGCTTGGTGTAAGGCATCCTCAGCCAGAAAGCACATCCTCCACCCTCTTCAAGGAGGGCAGAAGTTCCGAGAGAGGGAGCACGAGTGGGAGCAGCAGAGCTTTAATGCCTTGGCTCATAAATCCCCACAATGTCACCTAAGCTGCACCTGCTGGTCATACGAAGTCACAATGCCAGTCTAGACTCATCTAAGTGGAGAAATGGGCTCCACTTCCTGACTGAAGGTGTGCCAATCCACATTACAGGAAAGCATACCACAAGGGTGGAAGGATTTGTGGCCATTTCTCACAATATGCCACACGTACTTAACAATTGCATATTCTAAGTTTCTCTGTCAAAGTGCACTGCAGTTTCCATGACAGTGTCTCCCTGAACAGTCACATGGGAGATTCTGGAGAATTGGGAGGGAAAGGATCTTGGATAAAGGAAGAATGATTCAGGTAATGGTCACAGGTTACCCCTCACCTGGGACAACAGAGCAGGTACATTTCCAGACTGACAGCAATAGAACATCCGCTCTGCGAGCACAGGGACTTTTTCTTCTCTTGGGTCACTGATGGATCTACAGTGCCCCAGAGGGTGCCTGGCCCACAGGAGACAGGCAATGAAGGTCTGTGAAATCCAAGAGTGGATGCCTCCCAGGGGCTCAGAAAGTCACAGAATGGTTCTGTAGTGGGAAATGAGACAGACTAGATCCTGGCATCCAGGATGTTGCTAACCTATAAACACAGGTCATTTGAAGTCGACTGTTGAGAAATCAGGGACTACCACTAGTTAGAATTAGAACAGACCACATCTGTAATCATTAGAGAAATGCAAATCAAAACCACAATGAGGTACCACCTCATACCAGTCAGAATGGCCATCACTAAAAATTCTACAAACAGCAAATGCTGGAGAGGATATGGAGACAAGGGGACCCTCCTGCACTGCTGGTGGGGAATGTAAACTGGTACAACCACTATGGACAACATTACGCAAACTGAGGATAGTTACCCTATGATCCAGCAGTCCCACTCCCAGGCATACCTCTAGACACAACTATAATTCAAAAAGATACATGCACCCCTATGTTCACTGCAGCACTATCCACAAAAGCCAAGACATGGAAGCAACCGGAACGTCCATCAACAATTGAATGGATAAGGAAGATGTGAGATTATATATGTATATATATATATACACACACACAAACACAAAAACGGAGTATTAGCCATAAAAAGAACTAAATAGTGCCATTCACAGCAACATAGATGCAACTAGAGATTCTCATACTAAGTGAAGTCAAGTCAGAAAGAGAAAGACAAATACCATATGATATCACTTATATGTGGAATCTGAAATAGGACCCAAATGAACCTGCCTACAAACAGAAGCCGACTCATGGTTGCCAAGGGGGAGGGATGGAGTGGGAGGCCGGGGTTAGCAGACACAAGCTATTGTACCCGGAGGGGATAAACAACGTGGTCCTACTGTGCAGCAGGGAGAACTATACTTGATGTCCTATGATAAACCATAATGGAAAAGAATTTACAAAAAGAATTAGAGCAGGGAAACAACATGCCAAGACGTTCTCACATTATCTTCCAAAATGACATTCATATTTCCTTGAATTAGAAATCAAAAGTATGATGAAGTGGACTTTCTATATCATTCCCAATGGACAAAGAAGCTTTTTAAGTAAAAATCTCTACCTTTGAGAACTTTATAGGAATATGAATCTGAACCATCAAATCAGGAAAACACAGTCTTCCATGCAGCAACGGATGATCCATAGTGCCAGAAAATGAGAAGGAAGCACAATACACGCTTTGGAAAGGAAGTGCGGACCCCTGACATGCGTCTGGTCCTGCTGCCCATTGAGTCAACTGAGCCTCAGAAACTAGTGGAGGGGCAGAGAGGGGACAAGCATTCAGGAGTTCAGACTGAGCTTCAGGCTCTTTACACCCAGCTGACAGTTTTCAGCCACATCAACACGCTTTTGAATATAAGCAACTAAAAATAGCCATTAGTCAGAGCCTTGTATTAGGTGTGTTGACATCATCAGAAGGCAATTCTGTTCGTTACAAGCCCCTTCCGACACTCGCTCTGAAATGTCTCTCAATCACTGCCTTGATTTCACTGGCACCACCTAGACCTTCCCCCTCCCTCCGTCCCAGGTACAGACTCTCCTGGCATCTTCCAGCTCCCTGAATCTTCACCACAATGTTCCCCCTTCTCCTGAAGCTCACTCAGTACTCATATGTGCATTTACTTTTCTCATCCATCTCCATCAAATATTTGTCAGAGACAGGAGCTTTTTTTCTCCTAATGCTTTTGCACATTCCCATGGTACTGAGCAAGAGACACATTTTAATTAAGCACAATAGCTAATATTTATTGAATTACTACTTTGTGACGGGCAATGAGCTAATAAGCATTTAATGATACGTATTACTTCACCACATCCACCCCTGAACTCGATAAATATGTATGACTGCTTCCCATCTACCCACAGATCCGGGAACAGTGGTTCAGAGGTTAACCGACCTACTCAAGGTCACACAATTAGTAAGGGTGTCTGGAGCTGAGGTTCAATACTAGGACTAGGTGACTTTCAAGTTTATGCTTAAGACCTGGCCCTTCCCACCTAAAACCTGCCCGAGTTTGGCATGGAGCCCAGGAAAATCACTCTGGAAAGCACCCCCAGTGATTCACATGTACAACCACTTTGGGAGGGGGGGGTGGGTCCCTGCCCCACACTTTGCAGCCAGCCCTCCACCGATTGACTGACCCTGCCTGTGTTCTCCTGAAGTCTGGAGGAATACTGAGTCTGGAATGTGGGTCAACCCCACCCACGTGCCTCTCTCCCCGGGCTGACTCAGGTCATCCACACCCCAGGGAGCGCTGCCCTCTCTCTCGTACCCAATCCCGTCCCCTGGAATCCTCCCCCGTCACTGCTGGATACTGATGGAAACCAGAGGGCACCAGATCTTTATTCCAGGGGCAGTAACAGAAGTCATAAGGAAGCACAGCACTGGGGTCTCTCAAGGAAATCCTGACAGCACAGCATGGAGGAGGGGGCAGAGCTCAAGGCCCCATTAAGTGCACGGCTGGGCTCACAACGAAAGATGGCCTAGACCTTCTTTGGGAGCCTGACATTTTTCTTTCACGAGCCACCCACGTGTGCCACGTGTCAGCCCATGACAGGCCCAGATACACAGTCTCAACTCCATTTTGCCCAAGTTCAGAAGACACCGTGGTCTTCACGGCTTTGCTCAATAAACCGGGCGTCATGAAATGCCCCCACAGCATCCTTTCAATTTGCTCGGAATAGCTGGTCCCTTTGCCCTCTAACAAAGGGCTCCAAGGGGTTTAGCACAAACCTCCTGTAAGAGACTAATTCTACCCCTTGGTAATATAACAAATAGAATACCTAGCACAGGGCTGGGCTTCTCCAGGAGATCACGGCCAAGAGACTGCCATTGGCCCCAGAGTTTCATCCTGCTGAGGGCTTTGCCCTCTCCGGAGTCAATCCCTCTCGATTCCTCAAGGCTGCTCTCTCTCCCTGGCTTGCAGTCAGGACCTCCTCTCTGCCTAGCAAAGATGGCAGACTCAAAGACTTAACTAAGTAGAACTAAGAGAGGAGATAGGTACAGACATTGCAAGAAGCCAAAAAGAGGGCCTGGGCGGTGTGGGTAGGGCTTTATAAAGTAGACGTGTTCCATCCTGCCATAGCGGACACTTCACTGGTTTTGCCCCAGGTCACCCACTGTCTTGGGATGTCCATTGCCCCCCTCCCATGCCTCCTGTAGGTGCTCCCCCTCCTCCTGGAGGACACTCATCCCAGGACCCCAGCAGCTGCCTCCTGGGCACCTGGGAGCATCTTCTGGTCCAGACCAAGACAAAGACTTTCATGTCCCAGCCATGCAGGTGGGAGCTGAAATTCAACCGAGGGAGGAATGAGAAACTGAAGAGTAGCTAAAGGGGCCATGGATTGAAAGAAAGGTTCTTTCAGAGCTAAATTAGAGTTCCTCAATTCTCTCTTGACTATTTTGTAATTTCAAAGAACATTCAGTATTTTGACGACTGATCTAAAAGGAGAAACCAGGTCTCCCCGTTTCCTAAGCAAGTGTTCTTGCCTTTCAGGGAGTAAAGGGATCAAACAATTCCTGACCCTGTTTCTTTTCTTACACACATAGTATCAATCTGTAAAATCGAGAAGAGTT
The DNA here is from genome assembly GCF_016906955.1 of Phacochoerus africanus. Taxonomy (NCBI): domain Eukaryota; kingdom Metazoa; phylum Chordata; class Mammalia; order Artiodactyla; family Suidae; genus Phacochoerus; species Phacochoerus africanus. Next base: position 13,015,779 of record NC_062557.1, on the reverse strand, counting down.
CATTCTCTACAAAAAATCTAAATTTGTCTTAGACTGGCCTTCTTTTCAACATACATTTTTCTAATTTAAGACTTAAAGAACACAGACGGAGCCAGACTAGATTCATCACTGCATAATTGGATGTTTACTTTCAGTTGTCCTAATTAACCAAGAAAGGGGGATCACCTTTCAGTCCTAAGAAAAAAAGCTGAACCTCATCATTTCTATCATTTTTGAGATCTGAAGAGACAGTACTTATTAGATGAAGTATGAAAAGCAATGAAGAATTTTTAGAAAAAAAAATTCTGGGGTCACACATTACCATTGTCCTCATAGCCGAGTTTACATCCAGATGCTGAAAACGTGCTTCAAGACTATAAAAATGAGAAGTCTGGCTGTGCTTGTCATTATATTGTACATACCCATCACTATAACATGCCATTAGGACTATATTTGTACTCCTACACTATGTAAAAACATGAGTTAGCAATTGCCAAATTCTTTCAATGTCTGAATACACTTGCTGGAGAAACTGCAGACTGCTGCAAAAAAAATCCCATAAATGTCAAACATTCTCAGGACTTTTCTTTTTAAGGGGGCAATTTCCAAATCAAAATTAGCTGAAGCTACAATTTGGTTTGTATTGAGGGGGCAGGTCCCCAAAGAGTCACATGTCACACAGTATCTGAAGCATCTCATAAATGAAGGCCCCTTGCCTCCCAACATACTAGCGATGCCCTGGTTTGAGACATTTAAATCACTGCCGCTTAAAAAACAACAACAACAACAACAAAAAAACACACTATAGCAACAAAATTAGGAATGACAGACCCAGGAGAATTTCAGTGTCCAAAATAGCAGCTGCAAGTGCCACTGGAATCGTTCTCCTTTTCCTGTTAAGTCTGGAGGCAAATCTCTTGGGAAACCAGCAGTCACTTAGGAATAAGAATGCAGGCTACTAGCGTTCGAGGTGGCGGTGGTGGTTTCTGCTGCCCAAGCAAAGAGTGTATTTATCAATCATAAATAAAGGGAGTTCCCTTCGTGGCTCTGTGGAAACAAATCTGACTAGCATCCACGAGGACACAGGTTCGATCCCTGGCTTCACTCAACGAGTTAAGGATCTGGCGTTGCCATGAGCTGTAGTGTAGGTTGCAAACACAGTTTGGATCCCACGGTTGCCGTGGCTGTGGTCTAGGCCAGCGACTACAGCTCCAGTTCGACCCCTAGCCTGGGAACCTCCATATACTGCAGGTGCGGCCCTAAAAATACAAAATAATAATAAATCTGGACACCTGAAGTTTAGAAGGAGAACAGTCACTACTGTATTAATGTTGAGAAGTTGAAATGAACGTGCTTTTTGATAGTGAGATAAATACACACAGGCTGTTTTTTCCTACTCTTATTCTAACCCTTCCAACAGCTCAGAAATCCAAAGCCACCTAATTCGATGCCCTTTTAACTGCAGCATAGACACGCTGTGAGAATGACCGAGAATCTTTCACGGCAACAAGAACTGTCCTCAGTGGCGTCCAAGGTAAGCCCATCCCTAGAAACAGGCGCTAGGGTGGGTCTTCTCAGGCAGAGCGCATCACCTGGACAGCCTGTTAGGCCCAGGTTGCTGGACCCCTTTCCCAGAGGTGCCAATTCCGTGCCTCTGTGGCACATGAGTATCGTCAGCCCTCATCTTCGGGCTCTGCATCCACACAGTCAAGCAACTCCGGAAAAAAAATTCTAGAGTTCCAAAAAATAAAACATGAATTTGCCGTGCACTAGCAACTATTTACACAACACTGACGTTGTACTTACTCTTCACATAGCATTTATACTGTATTCCATGCTCTAAGTCATCTAGAGATGACTTAAAGGACAGGGGAACATGTGTAGGTGACACCCAAACACTGTGCCATTTTATACAAGGGACTTAAGCATCGGCGGATTTTGGTGTCTTTGGAGGGGCGTGCGAGTGAGGGAGAACTATATTTTGCTTTTCTAACAAGTGCCCAGCTGATGCTGAACAAACAGGTGTGGGATTTCACTCCGGGAACCGCTGTCCTAGGGAACACTGAAGGGATGGGAGAATTGGCAGTTAACAGGCACAAGGCCCTTTGTCATCATCCCCCCATTTAAACCTCAGGACAACTGACGGGAGTATCACCGACAAAGGCGAGGAACCCAAGGCTCAGGGAGGTTACAGCAACTGTTGGTAAGCGAGAAGGCAACTGACCCAAAACCCAGGGCTGTGGGCGTCCACCACACCTTCCAACCCTCCACCCCAACCACAGAACCGCATACATCAAAAATGCCCTCTACGAACACCTGGTTGGGCCATCTCACCACCTGTCAATCTGCCAACAGAACATTATAACCTAGATGCCTCTGAGCAGTCAACCAATTAGGCACAGCCATGTCTCATCTCAGGAGCCAATTTCTACCTCCAAACGGTTGTGGGAAATATCTGTTGGAAATTGGAAAATTCCAACTATCCTTTTTAGCTTCTGGCTTGCTCTTTTCCTGTTCCACTAAAAAAAAATAAAATAAGCCAACCCTAACTAGGCACACAGTAAGTAAGGACCTTCCTCTGACCACGGACATAACTCATCACCTGTAAGAGAAATAACATGTGCTCACTGCATGTACTTTTTCAACGCTCCTGTGGCTCAGGACCCTGATGTGTTGTTTGGTGTCTTATCAGTGTCAAAGCTCTGTCTGCTTTAGTGAAAGCTCGAAAAACACAGGGTTCCATGCTTTATACAATGTGTATTGTAGCACAATAGTTAATAAATGCTACGTTGATGATTTGACCTGTAGTAACTCCACATATCAGGGAGTCCCTTACACTGTATAACAAAGCAACGCCAAGATCTGTTTCCATGACAACAGCAGCATCGCACAGGAAGAGGAGGGAGAGAGTACAGAAAGGCTCTTTAGAAACTGCTACCAACACACACACCCAGTTTAGAAGACTGAAACAATCATCTGGGCATTAGACTTAGGGTTAAAAGCTCTTCTTTCTTGAACGTATTCTCTAATGATGTGACTATTTTTAAACATCCAATAGGAACCAATTCAGAACACTAAAAATACCATCCATCCGCCAAATTTTAGGTGATCTAAAATTAGGTTACCAGGTTCATCAATTTCCCTTAGAAGATTTGAGTAGAAATAGACCAAACCTTTCTGGTGGCAATAACAGAAATGCTGATAATGCAAATGCTATGGTAAATAAATTGCATTCATTTACAATGAGCTAAAAATGAATAGGCAACGCCAAAACCCATAATTTCTCCCAAATAAAATTAAAATGGGAAGTATCTTGTGAGACAAGAGTTTTAGAAGGCCCTTCAGATAATTTACCAAGCCACATACTGACAACAACTCACAGCAGAATGTAGCAGAAACTAAGTCCTAGACAAACACGAGAGAAGAAACCATTACACTGCCCCTTTCCGCTGTGCTTTGTGATCAGCCCCTCTGCTTATGTCTGCTTTTCTCTAGTGGATGAGATGGAAATCAAATGCAACACCCAAACAACCAGACTAGCCTTCTCTCCCAACTAACATTTTTTTTTCTACCATGATTTTTCCTTCATTGATCAAAGAAAGAGCCTTTTCATACTAAAAATATCTGGGAATAAGAGCCAGAACTGGGACCTATTCTTTTCTCAGCTACTGGGATAAGGTTATTTCACCTACATGTGTACCGAGTTATTTTTAAAACTTGCCTCGTTCTTCTCTGGTTATTCTATTTCAATCAACAGGAGGGGACCTGGTGGCCTCTTGTACTCACTTTTACTCTCAACATCCTAGCTGCTCCACGGGCCACACGGTGATCAACAGAGATGCAGAATGGAACTTTCGCCCCCTCAGCCAGAACACATGGGGTGCTCTGGGAATACGGCTCATGGGTAAATTTCAACTTCGTCCCTAGCGTGGACATCAGACATCTAAGTGAAGCAGCATGTGCACGAGGAACCGGGTGTCACCCGTTATTCACACTAACCATCCCCTTCTGCCACCTGGCTCAACCATCGCCTGTGTCAGTCAGGTTGAAACAAACTCTTGCTCACATCAAGGCTTTAAATCAAGCAGAATCACTGATTTGCTAATTCAATAAATGCTTGAGAGCCAGCCAGAACCCCAGATTCTGGGTAAACTCGGAGCACAGGGAGATAAAAGTGGGGCTTTGGCCTCAAGGGGGAGCCACATACAGGTAGAGAGGGAAAAGATGAGAGCACAGGGTTGTCAATGTCTTCAGAGAGGTACCCACGGGGGAACGGCAGAAGGGCAACTGGAAGAGGCGGGGGAAGGAGTCCATGGAGGTAGAAGGGGTGGTCAGGGAATCTTCTCAAAGAGAAGAGATGACAGATGTGGTCTTTCGAGGAAGGCTATGAATTGGTCGGGTGGCGTGGGGGAAGGCACTGCTAAGAGAAAACCTAGCATCCTTCAGAGCCTCCTCTCAAACTTTAGAGAGTGCAGGGGCCATCCCTGCTCCTTTCTGGGCCCAACATGATTACATCCCTTGTTTCACTTCTCCGGACTCCCTGTCCTACAGCTCCTCTTCTACTGTTAGTTACATCTCCTCTCGGGAAGTGCTTCTTGAAGTTTATGCTAAACGCTGCCTTATAACACCTAGTCATTGGATCTGGGTCTGTCCCTTGGCATTCCAAAGCCAAGCCCACCTTTCTTTCTAGGATAAAAGGCAGCTCTCATCAACCAACGCCTACAACATACAATTCAAAAAGACACAAGCACTATTCATAATAGCCAAGACACGGAAACAATCTAAATGTCCATCGGCAGATGAATGCATTAAAGAAAAGGTGGTGCATATACACAATGGAATACTACTCAGCCCTAAGAAAGAACAAAATAATGCCATTTGCAGCAATACAGCTGCAACGAGAGATTATATTAAGTGAAGTTCAGAAAGAAAAAGGCAAATACCATATGATAACACTTATATGTGGAATCTAAAATGTGGTACAAATGAACCTACCTACAGAACAGAAACAGACTCAGAACAGACTTGTGGTTGCCAAGGGGGAGAGGGAGTGGCATGGACAAGGAGTTTGGGATTAGTAGATGCAAACTATTACACTTAGAATGGACGAAAGCAATGAGGTCCTGCTGGTCAGCACCAGGAACTATGTCCAGTCTCTTGGGGTAGAACATGATGGAAGAGAATACGAGAAAAAGAATGTGTACATATGACTGGGTCACTACGCTGTACAGCAGAAACCACTACCTTCCTTAATCTCTGTGGTTCATACTGCACTTCAGACCCAAAACGATGTTTGGTACCCATGGTAGATGTTGCTGCTGCTTCCAATGACCAAAGCTGACCAAAGTCAGTGACATGCCTGCTTCGCTTCTATCAACCCTTATTATTTATCATTAGAAACGCCTATGTAATAACAATATTATGACTGAAGAAACAACTATGGAAGCTCGAAGTACTTCATTAAAAGAGTAATTGCTCCTCAAACAAGGTATCTTAGAAGTACCATCACCAAACAGAAAGAACAAAGCTTTTCTTTCCCAAAAAGTGCTTGTTACAAAAAAAAGATGAAGAAACTCAGTTGATTCAACTGCATCTAAAAAATCCTCATGACATTCTTAACAGAAGCCTGCCCTGTACTCCTGAGATGAAGTCACGGCAACAGCAGGACAGATAAGGACACAAGACACCCCATCTGAAGGCAGTCATGTCTGGTAGGCGACATACCCTTGGAAACTTTAACAGAGAACTCACCGTTAGCTGCCTGTCCAAAACTCACTCGCCACTTGTTACCAAACTACCCTGATCTTGCTCTGGATAGAAATACATCCAGCTTCAAAACAAAACCCCTGTGTTTTCAAAGTAGGAGTGGCTGTGTGATACTCTGGCCAACAGAAGGGTTGCCGGATTGGGTTTCTTGGGAGTAGGCTCGACAGGCATCTCTACTTTGACCTTCACTCTGCTCTTTCCTCCTGCTTGGAGCATGGATGGGCTGTATGGAGCAGCCAAGCTACCAACTAGGACAATAAAGATGAGGATGAAAGCTACGTGATAAGAAGACTGAACTAGAAGGCGGAATCCTTGAAGACACCACATGAGCCCCAAGCTTCCCAGTCCAGACACTGTTACATGAGAAGACAAACCACATTTAGTTCAAACCATTGTTTGGTCAGGTTTTCTATTACCCACGTTCCAAAAGAACACACTTAGCATGGGGTGGGCTAGACATCTGCCACAAACAGCTCTGCAATGACACTGTTGGGAAAAGAATTATTCTCGGGTGGGTACCTCCATTCAGATAACATTCTGAGAGCACTTTGCTGTATTCCAAAAGAATTACATGGATGAGTCTGGGGGAGGGAGGCAAATAGATAAATTGGAACTTTTCAGAAATTGGACTGTTCCAACAAGATTAAATCCAGAAAGACAATCTATGTCAAATCATCTGAAAAATCAAATTATCAGGATTTCCATTTGAGGGCCCTTTCTAGTTCCTGCCCCTCAACGGACAAACGTGGTCACAATCCTAACCCCAGTAATACTTGATGCTAAGCTTTTGCACCGAGCATCGTATAAGCATTTTCCACGTTTTCATAATCATCCCTCCACTGCACTGATGTATCACAATTTACTGAACAGCTCCCTATGCCCAACAAGAACGTCAGTGGAAGAAAATGATGTCTGCAGAGGGAAATCTAAGAGGACACTGTCCCCAAGCCAGTATGCCACCACATAATTTTCAATGTTAAAATCCTATTACATATCAATTATTCTGAAGGTTTTGAATTCAACACGTTGCACTTTTTGCAGAATCTGGTGGTTAATTTAGGGATTGCACTTCAGTAAGGTTGATCAAATACATTTTATGTTCTAATGAGTGTTCTAGATCATATGGCCTTAATGCTAAGATCATGAAGAGCATGCTTTGCAGTGGGGGTGGGGTGGGCGCTGGTAGGGAGACACCTCTAATCACAGAGGCGGCTTAGGCTCAACTGACAGAGCCAGCTTCTTACCATATGGTAGAGCATTTTAGTCGTAGAAAAGGAAAAGTCTCCACTGATCCTAGGACAGTTCCTTCTAGTTACATTATTGGAAGGAATGGAAACACTACAATTTTTCTTCTCTCTGGTAAAAGTCATATGCATTCATCTACTCAGGCAGCAAATATTAATTGAGCATTTCAATGTGTCAGACACTGTTCTAGGTCAAGGGAGAAAGACAACATCCCTGCTCTCTCGGGGTGCAGGCACCCCGGTGCAGAGACAGTTATCAAGTGACAAATAACATGGTTTCCAGTGGTGACAAGGACCATCCCACGTGCACAGGGAGGACAGACTAATGGAAAATGTTGGGGGTAGGGGAGGCTCTAAAGAGGCCTAAGGTGTCACCTGAGTGGTACAAAGGACCACGGGGACAACATGGGCATGAGTGGGAAGCACAAGAACCCACCAGGGCCAAAGCTCTGAGGGGCCCATGAGCTTATCAGCACGTCCAGTCCCGAGAGATGGATGGAAACAGATCGCAGCCACCATGGGCCCTGCTGACCTCAGTAAGAAGTTTCTATTTCATTCTAACGGTCAGAGGAGGACACTGAAGCGTTTAGGCAGAGAAGGCCATGATGTGATCAGCCCAACACGTGCCAAATACCACTCGGGCTGCTGGGCAGAGCATAAGCCACAGCAGACGAGAGCAGAGAGGAGGAGCTGAAGTCAGATGCTGCCCAGCACACTGTAAAAGCAGTTATTTCATTGGCCTCAGGGAGTGAGGCCAAGATTGAACCTAACACACATCAAGCAGAGAGAGTCTGTTTCACGTACGTCTGTGATTCCTTTTTAAATTTCCAACTCTCCACCTTCCCTTCCATCTCCAGCTCCGTACCTTCAGTTACTCTAAAGTACTGGTGTGTAATGGAGAAAAAAAAAACACCTGATTAACATGAATTACCTAAACCTTGGTGCATCATTCAAATTTTGCAAATGCAAAAGAGAAGAGCCCTCCCTTTCTAATTTTTAGACCCGCTCTGTTAACTATTCTTTTTCCAGCTTCCTAGTCTTTTGTGATTAATTTTAGTTATGGGAGAACGACCTGCTTAAGAACAAATGAGTCATGATACGATTTCATATCTAGAAACCTCAAAGCACCCTCCCGCATGGAGAATATTTTCCAGAACGAAATTCTCGTCCATTAAACATTTCTAACCCATGTTAACTCTGCAAAGCTGTCTGCCTTGAAAGAGAGGTTGGGGGGGGGGATAGGGCAGTGACTTGAAATTGCAGATAGCAAGCAACATGCAAAGTGCCTTCTGAAGGTGTTGGTCTTAGGGATGGTTATGGCTTGGGGGGGAACCCCAAAACTCTCAAGTGTTGTAAAATAGTTTATAACCTGCATTTCAAAACAGACACTTTTATAAAGCAATCTCATAAAAATATACATTTCTCAGGAGTATGAATAGAAATCTCTGTGACCTCGGCATGGGTTATTTATCCTGGCACAGGTGGGCATGTCATAGACACACACCTTTGATCTCCAACTGGAAAGAAATTAGACCCATGACTCCTTAGCTGCTGTCCTTAGCTCACCCTTCCTCTTCCACTGCGATTTATTATAAACCTCTCCAGATTAACTGCGCAATTAGCAATTCCTTCAAGGAATATAAATCCCAAATAGGCAGTTGCCAAAATAAGCATTTCCTTTTAATAGGCTGTTTCCCTCACCAACATTCAACCAAAAAACTGTTCACCCAGTCAGCAAGCACAGCACCATGGGCGTCTTATATCATTTCATTAGGCTGAAACGTCTTCAAGCATGGACAATTCCCTCGAACTGGCAGAAAAGATTTTTAAAGGAAATTCACTCTCTGAAACTTAAAATCGAGAAGGGGTTTTTTGTTGGTTTTGTTTTTTTTCCCTTTAGGGCCGTATCTGTAGTATATGGAGGTTCCCAGGCTTGGGGTCGAATCGGAGCAACAGCTGCTGGCCTACACCACAGCCATGCCAGATCCTTAACCAGGGATTGAACCCGCACCCTCATGGATACCAGTCAGGTTCGCTACTGCTGAGTCACAATAGGAACTCTGGCTGGTATCCATTCTGAGAGTATCTCATGAAACATTGCACAGCTATTTCACTCAAACCGAGAAAAGATCATTTTCTTTTTATTTTGGGATCAGAAACTTCATTTTTTCTTCCATTCTCTCTCTCAAGACACATTAATGATCACCTATGAGTGAGAAATCATATGAGGATTTGGGGGAAAGAAAAGATTACAATATAACCAAAGTCAGTCTTCCTGTGGTAAACTGTTAGTGTCCCAAGGAGTTCCCACTGTGGCTCAGCAGGTTAAGAACATAGTGTTCGTGAGGATGTGGGTTCGATCACTGTCCTCTCTCACTGGGTTAAGGATCCAGCCTATACAGAATCCCTAACCAAGGAGGTCCACTGTTTGTCTCCATAGTTTCAGGCTCGCTCTGACTGTAAATAAAGGTCAGAGGGGTAACGCTAGCTGGAAAACCCTCCGCCCACGTTTCCTCCTCTCCCATCCCCTAGGAAATGCATTTCTTTTAGTCCATGGAGTCCTCCTGAGTCTCCTGCTGGAAATTCATTCAACAGCAAAAACAGAAAATAGAGCCAAAGTGAGGAAGGTATTAGCTGATTGAATGGGACTCCCACTTCAGCTTGTAAAAGCCTGACTCATTAAAATCCAGGAACAAGATCTGGCATAAGTCAAAAAGCTCTCTGCGCTGGCTTTCAGCACAGGGTGAACCTCCTGTGCTGAATCTTTCCAGAAACCCAGTGTCCTGGAAAGCCCCACCTTCCCGCTTTCTTGAGAACTCAAATCAAGTGCCCCAGGCTCTCACCTGGTCCCATTAGTCCTGCTCTCTGCTCCACCAGTAAGTATTGCGGGTCTTGCTTGTGAATCCTTTTGCAGTTAACATCTTAGGATTTTACCACTTCAAGTTTCTTAATGTTTTGAGAGGTCTCAGACACACTGACCCCAGACGATGACCCCCAAATTAGAGCCTCTACCGACAGAAAATCTGCCCCTGAAGTTGGCTTTATAACCAACCACATGGCACCAAGGAAAGCATAGGGTTGGAAGCAGAGACCTGGCTCCAAGCTCACTGCACCATTTACTACCAGACTTCAGCAGGTCACAGAACCATGCCCAAGCCTAACTGCCACATCTGTATGAGGAGTATAACAACATATGCCTAGAGCATTTATTACTTCCATTTATCCAGAGAAGTAATTATCCGAATAATCAATCATATGGATTCGTATACAAGACTTCCCACTAAAGATAAGCTGTTTGAAGACAAAGACCATGTACGTTTGTTTTTTTAACCTTTGCATCTCACAGCACCTGGCATGTAATAAGTGCTCAAACATGTAACGCTTACAAATGATGCATAAATGCACAAAATGCACCAGGCAACAGATTAAGGAGATGTGGTATATATACGCAATGGAATAATACTACTCAGCCAAAATAATGCCATTTGCTGCAACACGGATGAAACTAGAGACTCTCGTACTAAGTGAAGTTAGTCAAAAAGACAAGTACTGTATATCATTTATATCTGGAATCTAACATACAGCACAAGTGAACCTTTCCACAGAAAGAAACACATGGACTTGTAAGAAGAGACCTGTGGTTGCCGAGGAGGAGGGGAGGGAGGGGGATGGACTGGGAGTCTGGGGTTAATAGATGCAAACTACTGCTTTTGGAATGGATAAGCAATGAGGTCCTGCTGTATAGCACTGGGAACTATACTGAGTCACTTGTGATGGAGGATAATGTGAGAAAAAGAATTTATATGTATATATGTATGTGAGACTGGGTCACTTTGCTATACAGTAGAAAACTGACAGAATACTGTAAACAAATTATGGAAAGAATAAAAATCATTATCTAAAAAAAAGAAAAAAATGCACCAGGCACTGAGATGCTAAATATGTATCAGCATCATCGTAAAGATGCCTTGACTTGTGCAGACCTTCTAGCTTGGAGCTTCCAAAGGTTTAAGTCACGAGTGGCAGGTTTTCCCTGACACCTTTTGCTCAGGTACAGGTTAATATGGTTGGTTGTACATCATGAACTGATATTACTGTGTTACCTAGGATGGGTCAGATGAGATCAGGAAGCCATTATACCAATTTTTCATTCCAACAAGTCAAAAGCTATTGCCCAAATACAGCATTTTAAAACAAAAACAGTTCAAAAATTTTGCCAATAGTTAAGACAACAGTTTGAAAGGATTAGCATAAAGAGAAGAAAAGCCCATTAGGTGTGGTTCCCATCCCCGCTCGGTGACAACATAATGCTGATGAAACATCCGTTCTGAACTATCGGCCAGGTTCAGTAACAGGCTCATGCACAGCTCCAACCCTGCAAGTAATTCAAGACCATGTAAATACAACTGGACATCAAAATTAGGGTAGCAGACCTTCTACTCATGTTCTTTGGTTCAACAATTTTTTTTCGAGCACTTATTCTGTGCCAGGTTCTTAGTTTCCAAAGGGAAACAGCAGAGGATATGCCCATGAAGAAGTCACTGTGTAGGCATGACTGAAATGGGGATTAAGCAAAAGCATCCATAAGGAGCTACACAATGATGCCCACATGTTTCCTTTGCTTCGCACACCAAAGACTCTTTTAAATACAATGTCAGAGATTTTATAACGTTCCCAGGAAAATCACCTTCTACCTTATTCTTTTACCCCCCCCTTTTAGACCCCAAATGGTACTATGCACCCTCAATCACACCCCCTTTTCAGATCTGGATCCACTGGGCTTTTGGCCACTTTCCCTAAACAATCACGCCACACTCTCAAAGGCAGACAGTTTGCCCAGAGTGGAGGATTTTGAAAAGAATGTGCCATTGGCTATGTGTGTTTACTCTTATGAGTAGGTTCCAAAGATGCTTGAGCAGCAGCTTAAGCCATTGGATTACGCTGAAAAGCCCAGAGGTGACCCTCTTGACATCAGGCGCCCTAGAACAGGGGTTGCAAGCTGAGGCCCTTTATCTCTCCTTGCACCACACACACTCCCCTCTTCTCACTGGCCAACGCTTGCTACGTCAAAAGAGAACGGACGTTGCACCAGCCAACTGTGTCCTTTAGCTCACCAGCTCTGCAGATGAGGATGCAGGTCTTGGAGGCTATTTTTAATCCTCAGCAAAATTAACTTGGCGCAAAAGTAGCAGGAGTCCCTTCCCTGGTAGGAAATACTTGTTACTGTGAATCTGGTACATAAAAAAGAATCCACCCACTAAAAAAAGCAGAATTAGCACGGGAGTTTGGGGCTGGATGTGTTTCCCTGAAATAACTTTTTTTCAGGTTTCCTGTGGCGGCAGTGGGCACATGAGGAACGGAACCTGGGGGCGAGAGCCAGAGGGTGCTTCCAGGACCTGACCATGGCTCTCCCCAGAGCTTCCTCTGAGAGGATCCCACCAGGACCAGCAGAACACAGTGGGTCTCTCCTGCCTGTGTTCCGCTCCCCTTTTTTACAGGTCCTCTTGAAAATACTCGTTACTTGAGTTCATGTGCCACTGGACAGCGCCATTTGGCAAGAGAAGCAACTCCCTTAAGCCAGCAGCAGAAATAAGCAGATATGACTCTACATGTTTTTAAAGAAAACTTTGAAAAAGAATAGAAATAAGTCAATGTCACCACCTTCAGGAAGCCTTCCGTCATTTTCCACTAGACACTCTCTCCCCTTACACTTCAACTCCACAGCATTTCCCTATTTCCCCCACTTATAGCAACTGCCACAGGCAACCCTGGAGTGGAATTACCTCCACGCTTTGCTCATTGTTCCCATGAGAGAGAATGGCCTGGGTGAGTGTGTGGGTCTGTGCAGGAACTGTCCTGCACCCCTCTACCTTCACAGGACAAAGCTCTCAAGAAATATTTCATGATGGAATATTACGTAGGACTGAAAAACAACTTTAAAGATGACCAAGTTCAACTGGCATATTGATACGAAAAACAAGGACTAGAAAGGTTTCCAGTGATTCGGCAGGCCAAAATTCCCAATTCCCACTCTGAGACTCTCTCCACTCCCTCTGCGGAATTTTAAATGCTGCTTTTTCGCACCTACCACCTTTGACAAATCGCACTTGACTTTGTCGGTTCGGGAATATAAAAACATGTTTGGGTATAACAGGCTTTTGCTCACAAATTGTCTTGTTTCCCTATTAAACATAAAAGCACACTTTGAGAAAACAGAAGATCCACTAGTTAAATTGATTTCCAGATGTATTTTACATGTTTTGAGGTTTCTTATAAATACAGCTTTGGAAGGTTGGATTTTAAACAATTTAGCAGCCTTTTTCTTATTTGCTCAGTTTCTAAGACACCGAGAACAACTTGAGAACCAGAGAATTCTCGAGGCTATCAGGAAACAAAGAAGGCAGTTTTGTTCTGTGGACACACGGCCGAGCACGGGGTCCTACCTTCACGACGGATGTGGCTTTGGCTTTGCAGCAATGTGTGCGATAGCTTCCACTGGCACAAACGGCTCTAAGTCAGCCATCTACTGGTGTCCTCAAGTGTCTGGGTTTCCCCATCTTCACAGACTTGAAGGGGCACCCAGATCGGAAGCCAGCCCCTCTGCCTTCTACCAAGTTCATTCATTCCTTCACTTGCTCCCTTTCAAACATTCTGGCGGTCCCAGCCCAAGCCTGATGCTGCCTGGATGGAGGCCAACTCTCTCCCAGGTGAGGTTCCGTAATGACCCAGGATGTTATTTTTAAATCCCCTGAATTCTACTCAATTGTATGGCTTCGATATAAGGTGCAAAGTTCCAGAGGAACAGTTTCTCCCCAGACCGGCCAGTGGCACTGCACCAGTGTACCAGGTGAATAAAAACAGAAGAGCTCAACAGAAATGCAGATGCAAACCCAAGGCAGGCTCATTACCTCCATTCCTTCCAACCGTCGGATCCTGTCCCTTCACAGGAGCGTAAACCTTCCGAAGGCCGTGCCCGCATAGTTGTTCAGCATTTGTGTCATTTTAAACACATCACGGAAGGCTGTTCTCTCCCTGTGACTTTATGGATTGAAGGGGGATGTCTGGACATGACCTTTTAACAGCAAGACTGAGGTGGGTACAATTTTCTGCAAGTGCCCGTTCTGTGGCTTTTCTCAGAGGAAAAGAAAGGACCACACGGATTTAAGATGCGAATACACAGATGCATGCGTGCGCACGGCAGCAGCACACGCGTACACCTGGAAAGCCCAGATGCCTCACTTTCCCTCCAGCAGGCTGGGCTTCACAAGCAAACACAACTCAAGAGGAACAGGGAAGAGCTCCAGAAGGAAAGACAAAGAGGCTGGAGGGCTGAAATTCTTCAAGGGGGAGGGAAGGGGTCTGCGGAGGAGCTGGCCCCCGAAGCCCCCACCCCTCAGCCCTGACCTGGTGGGCTTCGCTCCATCACAGCCAGAGCAGGGAAGGGGAAACCCTCAGGGCAGGAGGCCAATGGTGGCTGGAGAAACAGCAGCACTTGGGTCCCTTTAGAAGAACAAAATCACAGTGCTTACTCCCCAAAGCCAAAGGCGGTGATAACCGGGTCTACCTGCCCAGGTGCTGGCTCGCATCCTTACTGGGGGAGGGGGGAAGAGAGCTATTATTTAACAAGGACCCGGTTTTGTCTTATTTCTTCATCCTCTTATAAAACCTTGGAGGCAGGGCAAGGGTGCTGGTCAGGGCCCCGAGCTGTATTGTGAGGGCACACACCTGGAAACCTAAATTCTGCACTGACTCAAAACGCCCTCTGGAGGCCAGGTGGGAAGAGCCTGGCTTCAACCACGAGCCCCGGGCTGTAGCCCGATCCCTTCTTTCCAGTGTTGCAAGTCCGGGCTCCAGTGATTCGTAGCATCAGTGAATGAGTCACCCACTCCTATCAGGCTCTTAAAAAGTCTGTCCTTTTCTTCTCTGCCCAGGCTGCATGGGGCTGCACTTCCAAGTCTCAGAAATCATGGCTTTTACCTCTAGACAGGCTGGCAGGGAATTTCTGGCAAGAGACACTGCTCATCCCGGGGGCTGTGGGGTGGGAGCTTGGGGCAGGGCTGAGATTGCCCTGCCCATTTTGGGGGGGGGGAGGTTCCTCTCTTTGAAAACCCAGAAGCCTTTTCTCCTCCAAGGTTCCCTACACTTCTACATCCTTTCAACTAGACTGCTCCCGGAGTCTTGACGATTGCTTTTGTTCAAAGGAATTTTCACCTTTCTCCCTATATCTGGTTCCTATAACCCAGGTACCGCGAGGTTATTTTTAAGTACCTCCCCATTCCTCTCATCTTAACGATGGCAGGGCAGGTACAACATCTGTGGGTTTCAAAAGATCTGCGGCTTCTTTTGCCCCCCTCGGCAAATGCTTTCCCATCTGCTGAGCTCAACAATGGCCTTATTAAACAGCATGTGAAGCTGGCTGTCTTAAGCCTTCACCATGCAAAAAAAAAACCTTAAGAATTTCTCGTTTTCAAGAGAAAAAAATAATTGGGGTGGTTTCTGCTCTTAAATTAGATTTCATTGTTCCTGATCCTTCTATCCTTTGAACTGGTCTTTTTCATGCCCTTATCACTTTTTAAACATCAGAACAGAGCCTTTGAAGATGACACCAGGCAGGAGGTATCAGCCTCCTCCACGGACCCTCTCCTCCTTCCCTTTATGACCTATGCCCATGACAGCATCAGCCACAAGCCTACTGAATATTCCAAAAGGAACCAGATCACTTCACTTTCATATGCCTCAGTCTCCACACCTATAAAATGAGGTTAACCCGGAAAAATCTTGAATACTCCTGCCAGCTCTACAATCCTGTGATTTTTAAAATGTATTCCACCAAATGCAGCTCAGCTTTATGTCCTGACACCTGTTCTTCCAACAACTTCCCTGGAGAGTTCGGTTTGGGCAGCTTGCAAGTTTGTGTAATAAGTGAAATCATCCTGCAGGCAGAAGCCATGTCTCACGCCCTGGCTCCAGAAAGGCCTCACTCATCACAGTTCTCTGGATGCCAAGGACGCCAAGGCAAAGTGTCCCCCTCGGAAAAGAACACACAATCCTGTCAATCACACAGGTAGGACTGGCTGATTTTGTAGCACCTTTTTAATAGCTCACATACTTCTTTTTCTCTCAGATTGAAAAAAAAAAATCTTATCTTCCATTTGGAAGATATTGAAATGTGAGGCTCAGTGTCTATGGCAAATCATACACAGAGATGAGAGGGGGCAGAACTCGGCTGATGGGATCACAGGTTTTGCCTCTCGTTATGCTTCACTCCAAACAGCTCTTCCCTGAAGCTTTGCACCTGGCTCCAGGCTCCGAGTAGGGTGGCCAAAGAGCCATCATCCAAAATGGGATAAAATCCTGGGCAAGAAAGAGGTTGATAAAGATAACCAGCAGGCACAAACCAAGGCTTTCCCAGGTGGACAAGTCTGTCTGTGCAAATTGGGAAGGATGTTACCTGTTTAGGTGTAATAGCGGAAGCTAACAGAAAATGCGTAATAAAATCACAGACGTGATCAGCAAGTTGGCCGACAGCCCCCTTGAGGAAATGGTTCCATCAGCATCTCACTCTTGAGATTTCCTACTTTCCTGCCTGCTCCTCCTCCGTCTCCTTCCTCTCCCATCCCCATCGGTTGGAAGGAACCCCTCAAGCTCTCACTTCATTTGACTCTTATGCCCTCTTCTCTAGGCAAGAGCCTCTGCTTCTAATGCTTTAACAAAACCAAACCAACCAGAGCAGCATCTTCAGGACACAGCCCTGAATTACCAAAAACGATACCCTACACCCAAAGACAAAGCAGCAGCCACACCGAGATGCAGCCATTAGCACAACATTGTAAATCAACTATACTTCATAAAACTTAAAAAACAGAGACAAAGAACAACAGACAAATCACACAAAGCTGAAGGGAAGAACTGAGCCCCGCCTCCATGGAGGAAGCCACCCGGACACCAAAGTTTCCCAGCAGGAGTAAATGGTAGAGGGAGGAATTGCTGCCGGGAGCACGTCCTTTAAGTAGCAGTGACCAAAGCCATCCTGCCAAAGCAATTCAGGAGTGTCTGCTCTCAGAGTTCCCATTGTGGCTCAGCCGGGACAAACCTGACTAGAATCCATGAGGATACAGCAGGGGCAATCCCTGGCCTTGCTCAGTGGGTGATGGATCTGGCGTTGCCATGAGCTGTGGTGTAGGTCGCAGGCTAGGCTCTCATCTGGCATTGGCCGGCACCTGCAGCTCCAATTTGACCCCTAGCCTGGGAACCTCCATGTGCCGAGAGTGCGGCGGTCAAAAATAAATAGAACTGCACACATTTTTAAAAAAAGAATGTCTGCTCTCTCTGGTCTCCCCCATACTTTTCTTCTTCCAGTTAAAATATGGCTTTCCATGTAACAGCTTGAGTTCCTTTCCACTCGATACATTTTTGATCCTGGTATTTCCCATGCCTCTCGACGCCCACTCGCCTCTGCTGATCCCGTGCTCCAGCCAGCAAGGGCTGCCGCAGGGAGGCTCAGCAGAGACGGGCAGAATTAGGACACAAATAAAGGAACTGAGGTATTCACACATGGGCAGCTGCAGGGATCATTTGTTCAGTGAAACAGATGCCAAATCTCAGTCAACGGGAGCATTTATGACACATAATGAAAAGGCAGCAAAGGATACCATGAAGCAAACGAGGAACAGTCTGCTGCGTTGGCCAAAAGCAACGACCGCCCTGTTAATCGACCACGAGAAATAAACTGAAGAGTGATTTATGTTCATTGTAAAATCTGTCAACATTTTCAGAAAAGAAGTGCATTGTGTGTGAAAGCTGTGGCCATAAATTTGGTGGCTTTAGCCTAGGTGGCTGCCCAGAGCTGAAGAAGAGACAAGATAACAGGAAATTCTCCTCTGATCCTTAAGCCGTCTTGCCGAGCCTGAAAAGGACTATAAATCTCTTCCTTAGTAAAAGCCAAAGTTACAGGAGACGAAATGGAAAGTCCTCCCACTGACGACATGTGCCAAGACAGCAGCAGTACAGGCACCAAAAAAATTATACTCGAAAGCCCGCATCGACCAGAGAGTGTCTCCAGGCTACTTACATCAGTGTCAGGTCCTTTATCCGCACCCGGACAAGAAAAAGTAACGAACTCATGGCACCTCTTGTGAACCACAAAACAGCAAACTGGTGGAGAGAAAAGAAAACTGAAATTAGAATAGTCTACAGGTAAGGGACGAGCTTTGTTTTCCCAACAGGGCTCCATTCTGTCACAAATCAATTTCATTTCACTACGGACAGAATCTCATCAGAAGGCATTTCCTCTGCGACTCGGCAACATTTGGTGTTGACTGGCCTCCGTGAGAACGGGACCAACGAATACGGGCACTACCGGGACCCAAGGAGACCCTCGATCTGTGTTCCATTCTCTAAAGTTGAAGGAGAGGGGGCCAGACAGTGTAGGACAGTTTTCCCAAAGTATAAATAAGCCAGGAATCAAAATGTAAAGTACTCTGGTGCTGAAGCTCCCTGATGGGCTAGTGGTTAGGATTTGGGGCTTTCACTGCTGCAGCCTGGGGTTCACAGTCCCTGGTCTGGGAACTGTGATCCTGCATCAAGCCGCTGCATGCTATGGCAGAAGCAACAACAACAACAAGCAGCCCTCTTTAAAAAAGGGCAATCAGGGATTCCTGCTGCGGCTCAGTGGTTAATGAACCCAACTAGTATTCATGAGGATGTGGATTCGATTCCTGGCCTCGCTCAGTGGGTTAAGGATCTGGCATTGCTGTGAGCTGTGGTGTAGGTCACATACGTGACTCAGATCCCGTATTGCTCTGGTGTAGGCCAGCAGCTGTAGCTCCAATTCAACCCCTAGCCTGGGAACCTCCATATGCCCTGGGTGCAGCCCTAAAGAGCAAAAAAAAAAAAAAAAAAGCCAATCAAGGAGATGAATCTAAAGCTGTGCCTCTTGTCCCCTCCTGGCCACCCTGCCATGAAGTATTGTGTATTGTCCTCTAACAAGACACACGGACATGTAAACACTGCTAAGTGTTCTACCCTGCTAGTACAACAAAGGAAATAACTTATTATAAATACATGAGTATCCCCTAAATGTGGACTGCACAATTTTCTTACGCAGAATTCTGAACTCTTGAAGACATAAATCCAATCGACAGAAAACAGCTTTTTTTTGTTTGTTTGTTTTGGTTTTTGGCTGAGTCTGTGACTTGTTGAAGATCCCAGGCCAAGGAGCAAACCTGCAGCACAGCAGTGACCACGCCAGATCCTTAACCTGCTGCACCACAAGGGAACTCCAGAAAACAGCCCACTGAAATGAAGAAAAGCTGGGAACACGGTCACACCTCCTTATATCTGTCACCGATGCTGTCACCAGTTTGGGGGGATCCCCACAAATCCACCACACAGTAAATATTTTCTAAACTCACCGTGCTTTTGTTGCAGACTCCTGAAGGTGAAGCAATAAAAAAAACTATTAGTTATAGAGCTTAACCAGTAACCTAAGATTTTTATAAATGGAATAAGGTGGAGGATACGAAAAAAACCAAGGACCTAGAGATCATCCTTCCTCAAAAGCTTCAGGTCCAGCTCCAAAGACCATTACTTACAGCTCCACTGTTCTTTGCTGAGCAGCATGGTGAGCAGCCATGTACCCCTCAGAAATGCTGGCCGAGTCTCAAGTCTTCAGGGCAAGAGGCAGCTAGAACTTTCCCAGACTCTTGGCTCTTCACTTCCCCCACCAATGATACTACAACTCCCTGTCCACGTATCAACAGGTGCAGCCACTGTGGTGGGTGGAAGGGATGGCAGGTCGGCTGGGGGTTGAGACCAAGTCATGTACCTAAAACTAAGCAAGAACTTAAAGGGCCTGGAGTGGCCAGTAAGACAGAACATTCATGACAAACATGAGAAGCCACCAAAAGGTCTGAACAAGAATCACATGGACTGGAATTCCCTGGTGGCCAAGCGGTTAAGGATACAGCATTGGCACTGCTGTGGCTCAGGTGTGATCCCTGGCCTGGAAACTTCTGCATACCGAGGACATGGCAAAAAAAAAAAAAAAAAAAAAAGAGAGGGGAGATAACAGACTAAAGCAGAGCTCGTAGCTTGTGATGAGCAAATGATGCTGATAAACATTAACAGAATAGATTTGGGCCCTAAGGGCCAGAGGAAGTCTCCTGTATAGTCCAGGAATGAGAGAAATTGCCCATCAATGTGCTAAAAAATAGAAGGGAAGCCAGGGAAAGAAAGCAGTAGGACGCCCAGTGTTGAGCATCCTCTCGTGCATCATTTTGATGGGTTGCTTCACACATGTCACCTAACCGAATCCTAATGCTACTTCACATGCTTCGACGGTCTGCAGAAGGGACAACAGCGTACTGATCTCCGGCATCGAGCATGTTTTAAGCACACAATGTAGACAGAAGAAAGTGGAAGAGCACAGATGGACAGAGGGATGGACGGACCAACAGACCAGAAAGTCTTAGGTAAGTCGTGTCCCCTCCTTTGGAGTGGAACCAGGATTTGCACCAAGGTTTCTGGGATCCACTGCCCCATTCCCTCCACCACATCACACTGGTTGATAGAAGCAGAAAAGGTATTAAGAGAGGCTGCTGAGATCTGCACACAGGTGACAGGGAAATGGGTACATGAAGACATAATTATAAATATATTTAATAAGTATATGAATATAAATATATGTAAGGACATGTAGGGGGGGAGTATGTGTAGGAGACCCAGAGGATGAAAATATGTGGGTACACCAAATGAGACAAGTAGGATAGGGGGTGACTGTTTTCTTTTTAAATAGTCTTAAGATGGTCAGAATACAACGTCACTGGCAAAGGACATCTTTTTATGAAAAACTTCGGGCTTGGCATGAGCAGGCAAATTGGACATATGAAGGAACTATCCACAGCAAGGTGAGCCCTGAAGTTCTCGTCAAGAGCATCCTTTCAGAAGCAGAGACGCCCCAGTGAGGGGTTCTCCCTGGCTGTCTGCCAAGCCTGCCCATTGTGCACAGCTGGGGCAGGAGGACCGGACTGTAAAGCAACAGAAAAAAGAGCCCCCAGGCTGCCTGGGCAGGGCCAAGCCACTGCAAAAGGCAGCACGTCACTCCTATGAGCCTTCAGAGCACCAGCCTTACCACTGCTTCTGCTAAAAGCTTCTCTGTTGCAACACCCTCTAAGGATGGCTGATCAAGCAGTGCGGGATGGCACAATTCATCTCAACGGCTCACTCTCCCCAGACCCAATGTCATCTCTCATTCATTGGAATTAGAAAGAGAAATCACTACTAAAGGGTCACATGAGCATTATTTCCTCATCATGGTTTATTAGGGATATGGTGTTTTGAAAAGACAGCATTCTGATCCCTACTTAATTGTTCAAACATTCCAGTCCTTCATCTCTTTTTAAACCATTTCTGCACTCAGGTGAACCCCTATTTATCTAATCCCTCTAAATGGTTTGCTTTTTGTACCTGTCCTTTCTATCCCCATTAACCATTGATGCAATTACGTGTCTCCAGCGAGAGATGGATCTACCGAATGCCTTAAAAAAATCCCATATCCAGTTTCGTCCTGGAGAGAACTAGCCCCTAGATGCACAATATAATCTAAGAGAGCAGCACAAAGCCCCACCCTCAAAATTACTTCCTCCCAACCCGTCTGAGCAGCCCCTGCCATTCTCCCTTATACAGGAGGATCGCACTTCTCGAAGTTACTGGATTGACCCAACAGGAGGGGGAGAGAAGGGTCCTATGTTCTAGAGAGGCGCTCCCATGGGATCGTTATCCGAGCGACAAAGACCCTGCCCGGCCTGCTCAAAGACTCCAGATTCAGACCGGATGGAGAATGTGCCAGGGCCCCCGCCTGGGGGACTCATCCAGAAGAAAAAGCCGGGTCACCCTCTTGGCTCACTCCCACCCTCAAGCTCAGTGAGAGGAGCTGCCAAGAGGAACAAACCTTGGCTGACTAGCTGGAAGCAGGGTTTGCCTGGAGAAGGCTGTGCCGGGAAACTGAACAAGGGCCAGAGATTCCAAAATCACCGGTGGCTGGCTTGACCTTTGGTTTCACGTTCCAAACCAGGCTGGGTAATTCTTACTTTGGAAGACCATATGACGCAAACCTTTGAGCAGGTTTGCTAGGGTCACTGGAGGAGGAGGAAAAGACAGTAAAACAAGAGAATACACTGGGTTCCCCTGGACCTGGACAGCAAAGACCTTCCTTGGGCTAAAGATGAGGAGCTATTGTCTCTATCCTCTTATTATTTGAAATTCTGAAATTCTCTTAGGCGGAGCAGGGGAATTGCTGGTCCTTATCACAGAACAGGCTTTCCATACAGGTTTGCCAGACCTTGGCGGGCAGGTGGGAAGAAATGGGGACATGTGGCATAGCAGCTGCTGCCTACTCCATGGTTTGTGTCCTGGAGCCGGACATCTGGCCCTTCTATAAGCCTTTGCTTATGCAAGCCCAACCTGGCCAATACAACTAAGAGGGAGCTTCATGGTCAAAGACTCTGGGTCTCTTCTGCTTGTATAACCAAATGAGAGGTTTTAAAATACGAAGCTACCCTGCAGCTTAAAGCCACAAAGTAAATCTTCAATTATTTCCTAAGCACAAAATCCTGTTCCCCTAATCCTCGGTGATATGCTCATGCTGCCCGGCAGCGCTGGATAACACACATAATGCACAACTCACACCAAGCAAACCGCAGAGGACCAAGACTAATAAAGACCACACATGAGCCTGGCCCAGGAATGATTCTTCACGTTCGCCTGGCTTGAAGATTGAGGTTGACTCGCTCTACCGATGCGCATCCCATGCTGACCTTACTCACACAGGTAAGAGGACAGAGTTTTCACCATCTGTGAAAACCACGTCTCAGGATAAGTCACCTACGTTTGCCTCAAGGATTCATCAAAAACACCCCCTCAGATACAGGTGTGTGTGGTGATGCTGACACGTGGATGTTCGTGGTGGTTCTCAGTCATGCTCAAAGAGAACCAAAACCAGCCAAGGGCAGGCTGAGAGCCACCCAGTGAGAAAAGCCACTCTCTCTTCTGCCACTGCACCCCCACCGGCGAATTTGCTAGGAGCTGACTCGACTCTACTGAGCCCAGGCCTATCCGTCACACAGAGACCCCCAAGTACTTGGTTTCT
This sequence comes from Phacochoerus africanus, assembly GCF_016906955.1. Taxonomy (NCBI): domain Eukaryota; kingdom Metazoa; phylum Chordata; class Mammalia; order Artiodactyla; family Suidae; genus Phacochoerus; species Phacochoerus africanus. The sequence goes on along the minus strand of NC_062557.1, from coordinate 12,992,643 downwards.
GTGAAAAACATCACTGTCACACAGACGGACAACTGGGGGCTCTTAATACTGGACAAGGTTTCCTAGAGTGGACTTGGGCAAGTGGGGAGCCCAGAGACATCTTCACTCCATTCACGCACATTAGAAGGAGTCGGCTGCAGTCACGTGCTTCCGGCTCCTCACTGCAAACCCCTCCTTGGGAAAACGACCAACAGATCACACACACACACACAAAGGTGATTAGTCACCACCTCATCCCACGAGGAAGACTATTATTAAAAGAAAATAGCAGGTGATGGTGAGGATGAGATGAAATTAGAACCCTTGTCCACTGTTGCTAAGAATGTAAAATGGTACAGTCCCTGCAGACACAAGTACGGTTATTTCTCAAAAAACCAAACATAAAACTACCACATGATGGAAGATAATGAGAAAAAACATGTGCATATATGTACAACTGTGTCACTTTGCTGTACAGCAGAAATTGAGAGAATGTTGTGTATCAACTGTAATCAAAAATATGTTTAACTACCGTATGATCCAATGATGCCCCTTCTGGGTACATAACCAGAAAAACTGAAAGCGGATTTCAAGCAGATGTCTGCACACGGGTGTTCCTAAGAGCTTTCCTGCAGTAGCCAAAGGTGGGAACCACCTAACTGTCCGACAGGTGAATGGACCCACAAAATGTGTCTATGCAGACTGTGTAACATCATTCAGCCTTAAAAAGGGCACCTGTGACACAGGCTGCAGCACAGGTGAATCTTGAAACCACCACGCTAGGTGCAGGAAACCAGTCGCACAAGAACAAACATATGACTCCACTTATATGAGGTACCGAGAAGCCCCAGAGACATCGAATAGAACCGAGGTTACTCGGGGTGGGAGTGGGGACAATGAGAAGCTAGTGACAGAGAGTTTCTGTTCAGAATGATAAAGAATTGTGGAAATGACGACGGTGACCCAACCTTATGCGTGTGCTTCATGTCTTTGAACTGAAATGGTTAAGATGGTAAACTTTCATCTTTTATGTAATTTAAGTGATATTTATGAAGTTATAAAGGAGGGGCACAGCCGTCGAGCCTCACACACGCAAACTCCTGACCACGCATGTTCACGGCAGCCTTGGCTCCAAGCCCATGGAGGTATTCGCTTCTGCTTCGTTAGACTGCAAATAAAGCCCAGCCCGGGTGAGAGTGGGGACACGAGGAAAATGCCGTCTCAGAGTTCAGGACGCACATGATGGAGGATTCGAGATGTGGTCCCCTGACTCTCACGTCTCTCTTGCCGGCAGGAACCATCAGTAACCATGATGGAGATGGGGACCTCGATGAGTCAGGCCTGGCTGTCCCACCACGTCCTTGAGACACTCAGTCACCTAATCTATACGCAAAGTGGGAGTATCCCCTTTTAACACGCCCCTCCCCCCAGACTGCCACGTTCATCACGGCGGGGGAGGGGGAGAGACACCTCCACTTTCCATTTCTCTTTAAACAACCATTTCCTTTCATCCTCAATCTTGGGTCCCTATCATTTCATAGTCATGTAAAATGGAACATAGGCATAAAAATCCCGTTACTCCAAGTTAATGGGGTAAAAGCTATTATGTAACAGATCCTGAATACAAAAAAAGGAACCTACTAAATTTAATAGTCTGACTTCATTTAGAACAGAAGACTGGTAGCTGAGCTTCCGCGAGTTCCTTTTTTTAAATACATAAATGGTTGCCATCATGTGAGATGGTTTTAATTAAATTTTGCTTAGCTGGAAGGGATTAATGAAAGGTAACGTCACATCAGAACACAATGAAATGAAAATCTCTAAGGCAAGTGAACGGCTTTCAGCTTTGGAGGGAAAAGTAATGAAAAATCGAGCTTATAGTCTATTTGCACGTTAAAAGAAAATTATTGGTTTCAGATTCACAACACTGAAGAGTCTTCTCGTGCGATTCACGTTAGAGTTGTATGGAAACAAATCCAGTACCTGTGCTGTATCACATAGCACAAGGAATGCTGTTCTCCAGACAGCACCCTGATTTTGCCCCAGAGCATCTGTGCACGTATCCCCAAAGAAGCCTTGTCAAAAACCCTACTATTCCTCTGAGCAGGCACCCCTCTGCTCCCCTTCCCCAAAAGAATCACCTTTAAGCTCCTCAACTTTCTACTGTCCCCAAGTCCTGCCAATGCCGCCTTTTTTGAATTCCTCCCTGGCTAGAATTGAAATACATTTTGAAGCAAGCTGAGGGACTGAATAGGAAGCGGGAAGGTCAAGGGAGGTCAAAGGCAGCCTTTGCAACTAGGGAAATGGTGCTGCCACGTCGGAACCAAGAGGAGAAACCAGAGGTGAAACAGAGCCCAGAAGACCAGAGAGAAAGAGGAGTGAGAGACAAAACCAGATCTCGGGGTTGGCAGAGCACTCAGCCTCCACACTGCACAGTTATGGGACCCATCAAATACCCTTTAAGATTTTCATTTTCTTTTTATTTATACTTACATACAAACCACATAATTATACCTGAATACAGAAGATGGTGCCACCCATGCCTGTTTGTTCCTGCCAGTCTGAACTGAGCTTTGTGTACCTGCCACAGAAGGGATCCTAAATGACAAAAGGGACAGCTGGCAGATTATGGGTATGAATGGAGGAGACCAAGAGCTAAGAAAGAATTAACTTGGACTCGGGGACCTGCAACCTGGGTCAGCTGTCCACGGGAATTACACAGGCTGAAGGAGAAGAGACTCTCTGTGCTGTTTACATAAGGATGGCAGTTTTAGACAAGTTGAGTCCGGTGTCCTGGCAGGTCACCAAGATCCGTGTGTCAGGCAGGCGGGTGGAACTTCAGGGTTGGTTAAGACAGCTGGGGACTGCAGACCAAGGTTCGGGAGGCAGCTACATGGCTGACAGCTGAAGGCAAGACAGTGCATGAGGACTCCAGGAAGAGCGGTGTCCTAACTAGGGACACCCACGTTTGCGGCTGATGGTGCAGAGGAGGTGGTGGTGGTGGGAGAGGAGATGGGCGAGCAGGGGTCTGGTGGGGATTGAAGGAAGAATTTCATACTGGAATCACCAGAACTGTGGCTTCCTCCACAGCCAGACAGAAAAGCTAGGCTTTGACCATTACTGACCCATCATGACCTCAACACGGTGGACAAATGTAGATGACAACACACATGCCAACAGGCAACTGCTAGACAGTCTCCCTTTTTTTCCTCATTTCAGCTCATTATTCACATATCTGACTCAGAACTGCAGTGGAACAGATTCTTTGATACAACCAATACACGGTAATAAAACATTAATCCCTTAACTGCTGTTAACAAAGCTTTATTGAATCAAAAAGATCTCAAAGTACATGACAAATCATCCAAAAGTGTTTGAAGGGAAATCCTAAGGTTTGATTTTCAAGCTTAAATCCTGCAATGTTTTTGTACTGATCGCAGCATCAATTAAAAAAGCCAACTTCCCTCTAACTTCCTAAGAGCAACAAGCCTTCCTTCCTCGGCAACATGAACTCCCCATCTGAATAACCACAATCCAGGATGCACTTCAGGTCTCCTTGTTTTGATGCTTAAAAAATACTGCACCACCTTCTACATGGGAGTTTATCAAGACCACGACTTTTGAAACATTTTAAGATTAAAAAAAAAAAGTTTTAGGTTCACAGCAAAATCAAGTGGAAGGTACAGAGCTTTCCCACTGATAGATACCTCTGACCCTGAACTCACACAGCTTCCTGTTATCAGTATCTCCCATCAGAGTGGTACACTTGCTACAGCGGATGACCTTATATTGACACAGCATCACCGCAGGTCCACAGTTTGCATTACAGTCCACTCTCTGCACCCCTGAGAAAGAAGTCAGTCTTAGTTCTCAGTCTGAAACAACTTCATCTGGGGTTTGTGATGCACATGCAAGGAGGTAAGGCTGAACTGAGCTCTGGAACCAGACTGTGTTCTCGCTCCCCTTCCAGTCCAGAATCTCCTTACTTTAGCAGGACAGGACATGTCTCCTTTGCTCCGAGATAACTCACGTCTAAGAGCACAGGCCTGCTGCTGTACAGACACCCGCCACTGAAGAGCACCCTGAATCTTTTCTCAAACAGCAGGCAAAAGAATCTGCAGCTCCAGAATTCTTGGAGGATGGAGGGGGGTGAGAAGACTTAGGAAATCATGCTTCAATTCTCCCTCAAATGCCAATGAGCAATAGACTCTTACAGTGTAGACAAAACCTCTAGTCTATGACCTAAATTCCCTCTGATGAAAATGCTACACTGGGACTAAGTGTCAGGAAATGCTCTAGATTCTAATGTAACAGGGGATCTCTTTCCTTTTCTGTCTCTATAGCTATATATTGTTTTCTCAATGTGTCTATTCAAGGCTTTGAGGGAACTACAACTGATTCATTCAATTACTCAGCTAATATTTAGAGTGCCCCTAAAAATCAGTACACCCCTAACCCGCAAGGCAAGGAGGTTCAAACATGGCCAAGACAGTGTCTGCCCTTAAGGAGCAGAACACGTCAAGGAGCAGGTATTTCTTACATCTTCTCTGTCCCCTTCTCCTCCCCCCTTCATCTCCCACTTTTTCTCCTTCAGTCATAATGCAAAAACCAGGGTGTATTTTGTATTACTAAACAGTTTTACCTTTGTCTTAATTTTAATAGTCATGAATTATAACCTGCTTTATCTTTAAAAAAAGTATTTCTGCAACTTGCTTTAACAGACTCCAACAAGGAAAAAAAGGAGCAAAGAGGATAAATCAAACAAGCTGAGGTCAACTAATACTAAAGCTGAGAGATAGGAACAGAGTCTTTAGTCCCTGCTTTTGCAGATTTCAGAAAAGCATATAAACAAAGGCTAAAAAACAAATGTGGTCAAGCTCTTGTTCTCCCCTCCACTGATCAAAGGCCATTAAGAAATTATGCCACTATAATGACACAGAGTTAAGAAAAACCAAAGACTCGTCAAGTAAGTTTCTTTCATCCCTAGGATGTTAAGGACACGCCCACGATTCATTCGTATGATAGAATTTAGGATCTTGCAAGATCTGTCTTTCTAGCCCTTAAAGCATACTCGGTATAACTTATGAATTATTTACCCATCTCTCCTACCCAGAGTTGCCAATGAAAACACCCTCTGCTCAGGCATTAGCCGCACTGTTATGGGGTGAATTGTGTCCCCCCCGCCCCACCCACACCAGATTCATGTTGATATCCTAATCCCCAATACTTTAGAACATGAAATTATTGGGAAATAGGGTTGTCACAGACATAGGCGAGGTCACACCGACCCCTCATCCAATGCGACTGGTGTCTCTACAAAAAGGGGAAATTCGGGCACACAGGAAGGATGTCCTGTGAAGCTGGAGGCAAAAATCCGGATGATGCTTCTACAAGCCAAGGACTGTCCGACTGCCAGCAGACCATCAGCCCAGGGAAGGTTCACAGAACACAGCCTCGCACTCATGGCCTCAGGAAGACCCCACCCTACTGACACTTGAAGTCTGTATTTCCAGCCTCCAGAACTGAGCCTGTTTGTGGGGCTTTCTTACGGCAGCCCTGGAAAAATAGCATGCATATGTGTGTGTATATTCACACATCTGTATGTATACACATACAACAGTTTCTAGAAAGTACGTAATAAGTTTTAATCAAATGGGAGTGAGTATGCATTTAAGAAAAGCACAACGCTTCTCCAACAGAACCTAGGTTGCTAAGAGAAGGTAAAAATCTACAAGGTCCCAGGTAAAGCTCCGCCAATAAAGAAACTTCAGATTTCACCGACATGACATGAACAAGAGCAGGCTGTGGGGCTTCAAGGTATTTTTTCCCCAACAGCTTGTGGGTCAGCACCATTTGCCTCCATGAACTACCTGCATCATCAGTGACCACTGAGGACACCTTCAAGTCCTAAGGAGTAATGAGCAATTAAACTCTTGAATTATGAGTTCCCATTGCGGCTCAGCAGGTTAAGAACCTGACATAGGAGGTTCCCGTCATGGCGCAGTGGTTAACGAATCTGACTAGGAACCATGAGGTTGCGGGTTCAATCCCTGGCCTTGCTCAGTGCGTTAAGGATCTGGCGTTGCTGTGAGCTGTGGTGTAGGTCACAGATGCAGCTCAGATCCCGCGTTGCTGTGGCTGTGGTGTAGGCCGGCAGCTGCAGCTCCAATTCAACCCCTAGCCTGGGAACCTCCATATGCCTCAGGAGCGGCCCTAGAAAAGACAAAAAAAAAAAAGAGAGAGAGAGAACCTGACATAGTGTCTGTGAGGATCCAAGTTCAATCCCTGGCTCAGTACGCTAAGTATCTAGCATTGCTGGTGTTGCTGCAAGCTGTGGTTCAGAGCCAAAGTGGCCGTGGCTGTGGCGTAGGTTGGCAGCTGCAGCTCCGATTCTACCCCTAGCCTGGAAACTTCTATATGTTATAAGTGAAGCCCTAAAAAGAAAACTATAATAAAAAATAAACTTAAGAATCAGGGTTCTGTTCCCACTTCCACAGGGAAAATAAGGCCCACAAATATGATGGGTGACAGCAGAATATTTCAAACCTAACTTGCTGACATGAAACGGAAATTGTGAAATTCGCCACCACCAAGAACTTTTGCAGAGACGCATTTGGGCGAGACTATAAATGAGTTGAATAGTCAGAACTCTTAAAGGGTGCCATACAGAAGTGCCGTCGGAAGTCCCAGATGAAAATCATTGGCTTTTTAAAATATGTATGTCCTGCCCTATATAAAAACTAGTACTTTTAATTGAAATCATAAATGACCCTATCTATAGGACTGCTGTCTCAATTTTTAACTGGTGATATAACACACATTCCCACACAGGTGTAAAACTACCCAGAACACACAAACTTGGAACCCTCAAGGGATCAAAAGCTCAGGGAAGCAACCTTTAGCCTTCAGCTTCACGAAGGTTATCATCCATTTAAAAGGCGGTAATCACCACTGAGTCTAAGAATACAATCAGAGGAGACACAGAAAGAGGCCCATAGAAGATCTCAAACTGCACCCCTGGAAGCTTTCTGGGGACCTTGGGCAGGTGAGCGATGAAGTTATGACTCCCCTGCCTCGATTCTTCTTTAGTAAGAGGCTGTAATTGTTATCCTTAAGTCAAAGCCAACATCCCAGCAGTCTCACGAAGAGTCAACATCTTTAATACGTAATTGTTCAGTCAACAAGCCGCTTGGTTAAGAGCTAAAGGTCAGGGCCAAAGGCCAAGAAGTGTGTCCATCTTCCTGATGTTCATAAATTTCATCATCTATAGCCAATCCACTTTTCAAATAAAGCTGCATGTGTGGAGTTCCCTGGTGGCTTAGTGGGTTAAGGATCTGAAATTGTCACTGCTGTGGCTTAGAGCCAAGCTCTGGCCTGGGAACTTCCACATGCTGTGGGCATGGCCAGAGAGAATTAAAAAATGAAGATGCCTGTTTGTCTTTGACCAAGCCTCCCCCCAAGACCCGTGAAGCACCCAGGAAAAAGCCACACAAGGCTGCTGGCCGGCATGGCAGGACCTCAGGCTTCATAGGACACAATTCTTCGGGGACCTCTGACTCAGAGATGCTGAGAAGACACGATGATGATCGTGAATGCCATTTCAGGAAAGGTGGCTTGCTTGAGCGGCAAGAAGGGGAATGAGCCAGAGACAGGCCTCAGAGAGAGGCCACCAGAGCCTGGAGCCCTGAAATCTGTAAGGTGGGAGCCCTTCAGAAAGTTGGACCTTTTCCAGTGTCACCCTCACAGGGAGTCAGGAAGCAGCAGACCGAGCCAAGTGTATCAGATCGGGGCCTAGAGCGTCATTGTCATACCCAGGTCATGGTTTGGGTCAGGGTAAGAAGAAATTAAAAATACAGGAGTGAGCAGGAAAGCAGGCAGTAAAGAAACAGAGGCGGTGGAAAGAAAGCACTCCATTTAGTTCAACTCGGGTCAACGAAGATTTACTGAACCAATAGGTACATTCCAGACAAGGCACGAGGCCCTGCTGTGAGAAAGATCAATCAAGCTCAGGTCTCCCCAAGAGCTTCCAGTCTAGTTTGGCCAGAGTCACAAACAGATCCCAAGATCAAGATGTCACTGGAGTAAAGTCCTCACAGCGTGGGCTGTGAGTGCCCACGGCAGGGCTCTGTTCCAAGTCTCAAGTTCACCGAAGACACGTGGTAGACACTGCACTGTTGAGGCTGAAAAAAGACCAAAGGTCACGGGACTCTTCCCCACCAAGTGAGTGACAGTTTACGGTTCAAGTTTTGTAAAATGGCAAAAGCAGGCAGGGCCCACTTCATGTAAATGAGGGAGGCAGGCAGGTGGGTCAGAGGCGAAGTCAAGCCTTGATGGAAAGGAATGTGATTCATATCAACCAAGAAAACACGACCTTGGGTCACGGTTCACAGAAGGCAATTATCAAGTTGTTCCAAATATTTTAGTCAACACTCCTTTCAGAATCCAGTGCCCCCTTCCTGTTTTGTTTTTTTTTTTAAAGCCATGTTATGTAATGACAAAGCTCTTGCAGGTAAAGCTAGGTAAAACATGTTTGATGTGCCCTGTTCTGATTTGGCTTGGACTCCAATGTTGGAATAGAGGCAGGAACAGTCTCAGAATGAAAGGAAGATGTTCAAGTTGATTTAGAAACACAGGGCAGGAGTTCCCATCATGGCTCAGTGGTTAACAAACCCAACTAGTACCCATGAGGTTACGGGTTCGATCCCTGGCCTCTCACAGTGAGCTAAGGATCTGGTGTTGCCATGAGCTATGGTGTGGGGATCGCAGACGCAGCTTGGATCTGGTGTTGCTGTGGCTGTGGTGTAGGCCGGCTGCTACAGCTCCGATTCGACCCCTAGCCTGGGAACCTCCATAAGCCACAGTGGCAGCCTTAAAAAAGACTCCGAGGAGGAGAAAAAATTGAGACCACATGGAGCTTAGGGGACCCAAAAAAAAAACAACCACCGGTCTACATTATTATGTAAATTTTTACCCATCAAGTATTTCCTTCTGCTTATGGGGAGAACAATTCAAAAGAAGCCATAATGCACTAATTACCTCTCTTTTATCAAGTATGTTGGGAACTAATAAAGCATCAGGGATGTGGAACACAACATAATTACAAAGCCATGAGGCCAGAAGTTTCCAGAAAGGAAATGTGAAGGTGTCCAAGGGATTCTGAGGCCCACAGGTAGTGAGTGCTGGGGAAAACCATGACAAGGAACTGGGCCTTGGGCAGAGAGCAGGGAAGCAAAGATAACTAAAAAATAAAAAATAAAATAAAAACTCAACCTTGGGAGTTCCCGTTGTGGTGCAGCAGAAATGAATCCAACTAGTATCCATGGGGATGCGGGTTCAATCCCTTAGCCTCGATCATGGGTAGGGATCTGGCGTTGCTGTGGCTGTGGTGTAGGCCGGCAGCTGCAGCGCCCATTAACCCCCTAGCCTAGGAACTTCCATATGCCATGGGTGCAGCAATAAAAAGCAAAAATCAACCCTACAAAACACATATTACGCCTCCAAACTGCACGCCAAAAAGAGTAAGGGAAATAAGTTTAAAAATGATAAACTGTTACCCAGAATTTTGAAACCAAAATACTTTTCAAGCTACACTTATGTTTGTCAATAATCACGATGCAGACCTAAGGCAGGAGATACAGAGGTCCCAGGCTGCACAGCTGGAATCTGTCCCCTGTGGACAGATGCTTCAAGATAAAGATGATGGCTGAGGCAAGGAGGAGCAGAGTCCTGCTTGGATCACAGGGGAAGAGACCACGTATTTCTCATTCTTGAGGTCAAGGAACCCTCCCAAACTACAGGGCTCGGCGATGAGAGGAGGTGCCGGACCATAGCACATCCTATGAACCTTCCAGAAACCCTTGCACCGGGATCCACCTTGGCTAAAAGATGCTCTCACACGGGGGAGGGCCCCGAGTCAGGCCAAATGTGGACTCAAGGCCAGAGGAAGCCTGGAAGGACGGCCCCATCCAAGTGATTGAAACCATCTCCAAAGCAGCAGTGCTCTCTCCTCTCAGCCAGCCAGGATTTCTCCCCTCATAACTTCTTCTCTTAATAAACACCTCACTTGCCTTACTCCTCTCAGTTTCCTTGCCGAATTTTGTCTCTAACGAGACAAGGACTGGGGACCCACATCAAAGCCTGATGGCCTCAGCGGTCTAGCGGTTAGGATTCAGCACGCGTACCCCAAACCCACCTGAGAACAGACCTAGTTAATGATTTTAAAAGGCGTACGTGTTTCTGCATGGGGAGGAATCTATAAAGACAAAGACCAAAGCGGTAAAGGGATTGTGTTTCAGATTTTATTTCCTTTTTCGTTCCTCTGCCTTTATTCTAATTTTTCAACCACGAACTAAAAATACTTTAAAGATGCTATTCATAGTAACAAGCTACAGGATCCTCAAGTGTTTCCTGAATCATCCTAAGAGAAAATAAGCACATATTCAGAATTAAATTTGTCTTGATTTACTGCGAGCCCATCAGGTACTTATTTAATATAATTCTATGACGCACGATGCTGGGTGCTCAGCCACGGGGGTCCACAAAGCTAGAAAATACACCTTGGAAATGCCAGAGGACCGTGACAGACATGCACAAGAACCAAAACAAACATCAGAATTGTGATAACATCTGTTACGTACTTGAAAACTTTTGGTTTTTTGCATGCCAGCAATTCCATACTTAGCAATTAATTCTTTTAAATTGATTACACAGGCACAGCACAGAAATCTTTACAACAGCATTACCTATAAGTAAATCAGAAAAGCGCTAAGCGTCCAACAACGTTACCAGGTGTCCCCCTGATACAACACTCCACAGCCACAAAGACTGTCACCAAAGAATTCTCACTGAAGTGGGTAAATGTCTGAGACGCGTTATAAAGCAGAAGAAAAGCTGGCCACAAAAATAGAATGGTATGAATGTTTAAGTGCATGGACTATTCAACTCATGAATAAGGGGGCCATTAGGCTGGTAAAGCTGGCTCTCACGAGAATTACGGTTCCTCGAGAAAGGCACTCAGGAAAAGGTAGACACACCGCACCAGAAAATGGGAGGGAGTCATTGCTAACAGTTTCTTTGGGGCCAGGGGTGCGGGGGCGAAAGCGTTCTAAAATAGATTTTTAGTTTGCACAACTACCACCGCATTGTAACTTCAAATGAGTATATTGTATATTATGTGAATTATATCTCAAAGGTTTTTGTTTTTGCTGTTGAACACCCTTTTTCATTGTTTTATTGAGAGAACTGATACACAACGTCATATAAGTTTAAGGTATACGACATGACTGACCTATCGGGACGTGATTTTTCCATGTGATGAGAATTCTATTTTCAAACAGCTAAAATCAAACAAGAGGAGGTCTAATGCCCTCAACAGAGTCCGTGGCTGGCGTTGGGGAGCACAGCCCCCACCGAACACAGATACGTCACGCTGCTCACCTCATTCCCAAATCTAAAATGATTTTAACATTGAAATGCTCTTATTTTGAGATTTTTTTTCCCCCTACATTTTCTGGATTAAGCTTTTTATTTTCCGGATTATCTTTGAAATGGTTCTGTTGGAGGGGAGCTGGAGTAGGCTCTCTGGTGGCTTCTAGGGAGTGTGCATTCAGCACAAAAGCCTTCTCAACCTGGCAGGACGGTAGGTAAGGCAGCCCCCTACACCCTCCCCCTCACCCCTCAATTACCAGCTGCTTGATCCAGGGCAGGCTCACTTCAGAAGCACAATTCTCTACCATGGAAATTTCCACCACCGACATCCCAGGGGGTGCCAAGAGCCCGCCAGGATGATGGGCATTCATATCCAGCCTAGACCTGAGACCCAAACTGGAGAAAAGGCACGTCTATACAGGAAGTGGGGTCATTTTCAGGGTGGGGCGGGGTGTTTCCAAAGTAATCTGACTGAGGAAAGACAAAGGGGGAAGATTTTCCTAGGAAGGAAACTTAAAACAGAACCGGGCTGACCAGGAAATCAATGACTGCAAGCAACAAAGTGAGCCTGGGCCTCGGACAACCAGAGCCTCCATGGGCCCACAAGGGGGTTGGGCTTCCTCTATTTCCTACACAGAGAACACACAGCAGGGAACACAGACAGCCGCCTCTTCCAGACTGGCGTTCGCAGGAGGAGAGCCAGCCCAGGCCCTCCCCTCTCCAACCAAAGGCCAGGCTTGGATGGAGCCCAGCCTCAGCTGATGCTCTCATGGCCCCTCACAGCCTTCCTCCGAGCCCAGGGCCCCCTCAAACCAGGCACGCCTGGAAGCTCGGCCAAGACAAGGGGACAAAGCACCTCAGTGCAGAGACACAGGCCTGGCGGGACAAGCGGGCGGAAGCCGGGGATTGCCACCCCCCAGCCCCCAGAGCTGAAGGCCCCCAAAGTGTGACCATGTCCATCTCAAAAAAGGTCAACCGCCAAGGCAGGGAGTCAAACCCACAGCCTCTTCCAGTCAAGGGTGGTGGAAAACCAGGCGAGATTAAACAAGGACCCACCACAAGCAACCACATGTGTTTCCTATGAATTCTCATCAAAAGCAATCAGAATCTCTCATTCTGTAATTAGATGCGATGGCACTCTATGCCAAAGGCATTCATCAATAACCAATATGAGCAAACACCTGCATCTGGAAGAGACCTTCTGACAAGTAGAAGGAAGAGGATCCATTGACGAGCCCTGGGAAGGAAACAGACCATGGGCTTCAGCCTCCAGACTTGCTGAACCCACAAGAGGCAAGCATCCTAGATGGGCAGAACATGGGAAACCGGGAAAGACAGTACATGTCCTGGCTGGCTGACTCCTCCCTCCAGCCCACCCCGAATCCAAAGCCAGACCAGGGTGAATCACAAGCTGGACTCTAGTAAGTCACCATCCAGGAACAGGATAATTCAAATCCCTACACCTGCCTTTGAAACCACAGAAACACAGAGAAAGGCCACAGATGAAAAGATTAAGCCATGTTAATTAGTGCAATTAAGGAGGCGGGGCTGCCAAAAGAGCTGCTAGGAGAAGAGGCTGCATCCACAGATATATGTTATCTCAGTGGAGGAGGTGAGAGCTCCACAGGCTTCTTCATTCCTCCTGAGACCCGGTCCAGGGTTCCGAGGGTCCGTGTTTCTGTGGTTGCCATTTCGCTGTGGTTTAGGTCACCTCAGAGGAGAAAGCATGTGAGACAGAGAACCCTGAAAGGGAAGGCTCAGCCTCCCAGGGAGCTGTCTGCAAGTATTTCAACGTCTGGTATCTGCAGGAGGAATGCAGCTAGTTCTGTTTGTCCCTAAAGGACAGAAACCCTACAGGACCCAAAGAGTGGAAGTCGCCGGGGATCCGCTGTCAGCTAACAGCAGGAGAGGATGATGCAAGCAAGGCTGCCTGAAAGAGGAAGAGCTTAGGGGAGAACCCAGCGGTCACCAGAGCTGGCTGCCTAGGCGCAGCCTGGAAAGCTGCCGGGCGCAAAGCCTGGGGAAAGCCCTCTCCTACTCCCCCCCCCCCCCGCCCCCACGGAAGTGTCTGTATACCCACCCTGAAATCCTAAAACCTCCAAGCTCAACCAAAGCCATCAACTGAAGTAACTCAAAGTTTTTGTCACTAGTAACCACTGAAGTTGAAAGAAATGAACTTCTGCTACAATAAAACATCTCGAGAGGACTGGGCGGGGGAGTGGACGGCTTTACTTTCAGGCGCGTGACCATACCACGTTAAAGCGAAAGGTGGAACGTCCATCTGGAAGCTGCAGATGTGGTCCTTTTCCGTCCCATTCATCACAGCTATGAAACACACGCGGAGCCCCAGCAACCCTGGTACCCCTCGGCGTGGTAGTGTTGCCCCTTTGCACAGTAACAACCTCTCAACTAGACTGACTCCTCTGCCAGTCAAACGTACACTGGGACAATATTTCCCTGGGCATCCAGCAGGAGAGCCACGTTGCCAACGGTCCAGGGTGCCCACCCATTTTTAAAGTCCTCATGTATGCAGCCACACACACACACGAGAAAAGGGGACGTCGCTGGAGATTGTTGATGATGTCGATCGCACCACGCGTAGGGTTTTTCTTCACGCGGGTATGCTGCTACACAAAGGCCTCCAGATTCAACTGTACCGTGTTGGGTCACTTGAACTGGGTTGGCCACCTAAGATAAGGAACAACAGTCTTCATTCCTACTCAATGATTTTATTATGGATGAGGAAACAGTGCAGCAGAGGGGAGGGAAACGTGCAGAGTCACACAGGTTTTTTGGGGGTTTTTTTGTGGGTTTTTTTTTTTGTCTTTTTGCCTTTTCTAGGGCCGCTCCCACGGCATATGGAGGTTCCCAGGCTAGGGGTCAAATTGGAGCTGTAGCCGCCGGCCTACACCAGAGCCACAGCAACGCGGGATCTGAGCCACATCTGCAACCTACACCACAGCTCACGGCAACGCCGGATCCTTAACCCACTGAGCAAGGGCAGGGACTGAACCTGCAACCTCATGGTTCCTAGTCGGATTCGTTAACCACTGCGCCACGAAGGGAACTCCCAGAGTCACACAGTTTTAATATGCAAGGAAGCCGAGTTCTAAGCTGGCAGTTTGCTTTGAGGGCTCAAGCTTTTATCAGGATACCCACGGGTCATCTCCCCATGATAGCTATTGAGGTTCCTATTTGGGGTGATGTTAGGGTCCCTATAATGCTCTGATTTACCTACCATCACGCTTGGATTTGAACGACAGAATAGGGAAAGACTGGCTGGGCAGAGGGACTCCCTGGTTACTAACGGTTGGCTGCAAGCTGCTCCCTTTCTAAAGGCAGGGGGGTGACAGGGATGTGCCAGAGCCCAGGTGTGAAGACAGGCTTAAGAGAGGCACAGATGGGTGGGAGTGCTCCAGGTGAGCAAACCTGGGCAAACACATGTGATCCACAAGGGTGTGACAGAGCAAGCCTGGTAACAACGAAACCAGAGGTGAGAGGCCCAGAGTGGGCCCCCGGCTCAGGGAAGAGGGAGCAGGTGCAGGCACCAGAGCTACTGACCCAACGTCTAGGTCTAAGGACAGGTTGCAGGGGCTGTGGCTCACCTGTACAGTCAGGTAGGAATATCTGATGTGAGGGCGGGAGAGACACGGGCAGTTCTCCCAGCTCTGGTCCACAGCATCGCTCGGGAGGAAAGAGGAGAGAAAGTGTGCTTGAAGGCCTCAGACTTCAGCCTGGCTGAGGACAAAGGGGCCCCATTCACCACCACCCATCAGGCAAGGCTGGCATCACGCACTTCGGATGGCGGCCGAAAGAGCTGCTGCCTCTTCAAAAGACACCTATTTCTCGGAAGATGCAAAGGTGACCTAGAGCCAGTCACAGGGAACCTGTTCCGCTCCAGCTACTTTGCATCTGGGATCCAGAGGACCCGGAAACGGCTGGACCTCTCTTCCAAAAACTTCCTTTGCACGGAGGTGCCCGGTGGAGGAGGGCATCTGTAGGCAGGAGGGGCTCTGGAGTCTCCATTGTTTGAAAACATTCCCTTCTAGTGTCCTGACCTAAACTCTGCCGCCTCTGCACTTCTTTTTTTGCCAAGTGAGCACTAAAACTCGGGAAGGAAATATGAGGTCAATTTCGTGGAAATACCTGACAATGGATTTCTGTTCCCTAGACAAAAAGGGAAAACTAGAAAAGTGCTAACAGGATTCCTGGGCTGTAAGTGATGGTTTAGACTATTTCCACTGTTACCCTTGTGAGCAAACACAGGGAAGGGTGCACGTGGCTGTGACCCAAGAAAAAGCTCGGATCTTCCAGAAGCTACCACTCCCAACGTGGGCTCTGCAGAGGCTGCCTCGCTGGTTGTCAAAGTTCAGGCTTTATGATCAAAAACAATCATGATTCTTGTCTCATCTTTCTTCCCTAAATCCTTCAGAGTCACTGAATCTGGGTTCGCCCCAGCCATACTTCCAAGCTGTTCCGTGACCCTCAAGGTAAGCCACTTTCTCCCCGAAGGTCAAGCCAACTTTGCCACATCCTTCATGAAAGCAAGTAGGGAAGGGGTGGGAGGGCAATGCAGCCGGACTCATTTTCCTCTACAGAGGTAAGAAATCCAATTGCATTTCTAGCTCTTCCCCTCATTCAAAAAAAAAAAAAAACCCAAAAAACCAAAAACTTCCACCGTTTTGTGTTCCAGATATAAAAAACTTAGAAAACAGTTCCTTCAATATTTCAAACGCATTCAGATTCATCAGTCTGAAAATGTGTTTTATATTTGTTCTCCCCTAAAAACCATGGAGGGCTGAAAAGCATAGCTCTGCTCTGGGAGGACAGTATTTTCCTATGACTGTCTTGTCTAACACATTGTTGCAATCCCACTCCATTCCATATACCTTCACTGAGTGTCTATCATGTGCCAGACACCCGCCCTCCAGGGAGCGCCAGCTCATTAGCACAGAGACAACATTTATCAACGATGATAAACGCTCCCACAGATGCACATCTACCACTCCGAGACCACCACCGTGCGATGCTTACTTGACCCACTAGAGCATCCAATCTTTCTCTATGAGGCATTAGCGATGGATGCTGCTATCATCACATCAACTCTGCTCTGATGGATGCTGCTCGTGGGAACCGACGTATTAGGGAAATGAAATACAAAGTCAGCAAGCTGAAATTCAAATTGCAGAAATTAGAGGGTATGTCCAAAGTAAGTTTCCTTTACTCACCACACCCTCATGCTCTAGAATTTGGGGGACACTCTGCAAATATAACGAAATTCACTAAAATAGGCACCCAAGTCAAGGGCATGGAACGTAAGAAGGGTTTAGAAGAGGTGGTTTCTTCTCTCACTTGAAATAGGACCTACCCGTCTGTCTAAAGAAATGAACACTCCGCTGGAAGTTTGAGGAGCCGCACAGCCTAGGACGGAACTGACTGGAGTCCCGCTTCCATGGAATTCACTCCGTTTTCTCTCACTTGAGTAGGTCGACAATGGTTTCAGATTTTTGCTCACTGCCTTTGCTTATGTTCCTAATGATTAACTCCTCGAATTATAAGTCCTTCCAGACCATTTCCCAAGGGCAATTCTTGGTACTGAAACGAGGGGCTCACGGTCTGTACTGCAAGACACATGGGGAATTACCAGGTCTGCAGAGATCAGGTCCCCAGAGCCAGTGGGGGCCAGGGAGCCGTGACTGCCGTCCCCTCCGCCCTGTGAAAATGCAAACTGGTTCAAGTCTGTTAACCATCGGCTACTGACATATGTCAGGGGAATTTCTTGCTTGGCAGGTGACACTGAGGTTTCATTTCTCCGGCTTCTTCCTGGGACGATGCAGCCAAACCTTGTTATTTTCTCCCTCTGCAACCCCCCCTCCCCTGCCAAAAAGAGCCCATTCCAAAAAAAGTGAACATATGCAGCACGCTCGAGGGGCACGCGCTGTAGGTCGCTGCCTCCAACAGCACGATCGTCCCAAGTCATCTTTAACCTTCCTGAGCAAAAGCCACACCAGCAGTTTCTTCGTGGGTCTCAGTTTATGGAGACTAACATAAATGCTGAGACGCCTGTCTCCTCAGAGGCTCTGGCCGTGAGGACATGGCACCTCCCCACCCCTTCCCAGTGTCTCTTTCCTCAAGAAATCAACAATCCCTGTGCTTCTAGGCTGGGACACTTAATCCGAGTGACCATGTGTGTCTGTGGCAAAGTCACAGCCACTCCAAGCTTTCGTATCTGCAGACAGCATCTCCAAGTGCTACTTCCAAATGCTTTCTCAACACACTAAGGGCCAGAATTAGGCAGCTCAGGGAACAATTTCATGTAAAATCATCTTCAAAAGGGCATCACAACCTAGTGGCTCTCCAGTTTACATGACTGTACGATTTGTACAAACCCATGAAGATTACACAACGACAGACTGCTCAAAAACAGATAAATGACTTTTTTCTTTTTTTAGGGTTGCACCTGCAGCGTATGGAAGTTCCCAGGCTAGGGGTCGAATTGGAGCTGCAGCTGCTGGCCTACACCACAGCCACACTGGATCCAAGCCTCTTCAAAAAAAAAAAAAAAAAAAAAAAACCTCCCTGGGCCAAGATGCTACACCACGGTTTTCAACTGGGAGACAGAAGACAAATTATGTTTCCATGTTATTTCTATTTCATTTTCTCCAATGAATATGTGTGATTTCAAACTTTCTTATCTTTTCAGGACCGCACCTGCAATGTATGGAAGTTCCCAGGCTAGAGGTCGAATCAGCTACAGCTGCTGGCCTACACCACAGCCACAAGGGATCCGAGCCACATCTGCGACCTACATCCCAGCTCACAGCAACAATGGATCCTAAACCCACTGAGCGAGGCCAAGGATCGAACCCACATTCTTGTGGACACTAGTGTTATCACTGAGCTACAAGCGCGAGTCTGCAAACTTCTAACAAGCAGACTGCCCATCGTATTTACTCCTACATTCAACAGATCTTCACACTTTCCACAGAGCAATGAAAAAGTGGAGAGTGGGAGAAACAGGTTCCAAGCAAACCCCTGTGACATGAGAGGGGGGTCAACCTCTGTCTTCAGCAAATTCTTGAACCACAAGACACCTACGAGGCCGTGGAGAAAGGGGACTGAGCATACTTCCCACGGAAGACACCACCAGGGCTGCCCCCCCAGGGACACTCTCTTGCATGTGGAGAGGGGCCTCTGCAGGGGAGAGGGACCGAATGGGACCAGGTGGAGCCCCCTGCCCCCAAGGATGCTGATGAGAAAGGCAGGCTCAGCTGAAAGTGAGGGTCCATCAGGGGACCGAGCTAAGCGATGTCTCACCATTTCCAGGAAAAGAGAAACAGCAGCAGCCTCTTCAGAGAGAGAAGCACAAAACACCAAGGACAGTAACTCACAGAGGAAAGAGGAAGTGGCCGGTGAGTGTTTCTTTCTCCATCTTCACCCCACACACACCACCTTCCATTCTCCCCTCCCAGGTCCCTTGCTGCACTGACGATGCCCCTGTTGCCTGGTTTCAGAGGACACCTCCCGTTTGGAGAGCTCAAGGAACACAGGCCCCAGGGCAGCCTACCCCCTGAGAAGGGTGCTGATATGTCAGGACGAGCAGCAGCAGAGGACTGCAGAGGACTGTTCCTTGCCCAGACAGGCTGTCATTTGCAAACATCTTGGACCTTAACACAGACACAAGTCATGATTTGCCAGGAGGGGGAAGGAAAAAAAAAAGGAATCCACAGGAACAAGTCAGCCAGCTGATTTCTAACTGCCATGCAGAGATAATCAGCCTGAACCAGTGACAGCGAAGACCCAGCCAGCCACCCAAGCGGGACTTGAGCAAGTCAGTCCTCAGCTGCAGAGACGCACCAGGATGCGGCTGTAGGAGTCTTTGCCAGGACTCAGACGACAAAAGTAGTTTGTCTTTCTTCCAATTCACTCAAAACTGGGGCTGTAAGGAGCTGCACATTATTTTTTTCCTAACAGGTAACTACATGGTAGAGACCCAGCCAAGAAGAAATCAGTCTATACCTTTCATTTTCTGTGAGCCCAAGTTCCAAATGTCCTTATTTGAATAACTACCATTTCAGAGACATCCTGTCTTCACCTTGAATTGTAGCTGAAAAGAAAAAAGTGTCTAAATGAAACCAGAAAGCTCCTGGGGGCAGCTGAGCAGCGGCGAAGCAGCCATTACTAAAAGGGAAACCACTTCTGTGATGTACGTTTTCAGGGAAATGGAGCAACCAGCAAGGAGACCTCACTCAGAAGCGAGCAGTCACATCGGCACCCCTCAAGGTTTAGAATGAAGCCACAACAAGTTCACTTTAATGTAACACCACACTAGAGCAGGCTGCTAGTCACGTTGGGTTTCTTTTGCAGCAAAACGACATGCCTGCCCGGCTCCAGCTAACCATCCTTCAACCATTTTGCTCACAACATAAAGATGTCACGTCGTCAAATGCCCTCATTTACAGATGAGGAAACTGAGGCGGTCAAACAGTTATGTCATAACATGAGAGCGGAGTAACTAACTCTAGATTAGCTGCAGGAGGTCTTGTTGGGTAACATGCAACAGAGCACCCCATTCAGCACGTGGGGTCCATGAGACTGAAGCATTCATCAAAATGGGGTCGCTCCCACGGCGTAAGTCGTGAGACACCTGCAAAGACCTCCCCACATCCCCCCCGTGAGCCAGGGCAAGCTCTGCTATCGTCTTGCCCCAAGATGCTCCGAGAGAGGAAGCAAAGGAGTCACTAAATGGAGAACCACTTCCGTCACGCACACGTTTGGGAAAGAGACACATCCCAGCCAACCCTCTGATGCAGGTTCCATCTGCCGGTACAGTCTCACGATCATTTTCAAACTTTCTTGCTAGGCTGAAAAGTGAATCATTCCATGGTAGCCAAGTGCCCATCTCAAATTTAAACCAAGGACATGAGTAATTTTACTCTTTTAATGAAGCAGTAGTCACAATTCAAATTCCCATACTGAATTCCCTTTCAGACCTCGGGGTGAAGAGCCTATTGATGGCATCCTATACCCCAGAGAGAAGTGAAAATAAGATTGATTTAAAAACTGAAGCTTCTAAGTGTGCTTCACAGCAAAATTTATTAAGAATGACACTTAGGTAAAACCTGTATGTGTGTGTATATATGGCTGGGTTATTTTGCTGTACAACAGAAATTGAGAGAACGCTGTAAATCAACTATAATAAAAAACAGATAAAAAGAGCAGAGATTCCTCTGATTTTTTCTTTTAAAGAAGGTTCAATGTGGCCAAATATTGGCAAATAATACTTTGCCCAGAGGTCTGTCCTAGTTAAGACAACCAGACTATAGGAGGCCAGGAAGGGAGAGCGCTCCCTGTGCTCAAAGGGAAACACCTCCCGGAGTATCTCGGGCCCCACCAGAAGCTCAAGAGATGGCGGGTCCCCAAGGCCACGTGGATTGTGAACTTAGATGTCGAACACCGGATTCGGTCTTTCTCCATGTATCTGAATTAAGAACAGCTTCTTATTTCAGAGAACTGAAAGGCCCTATGGGGAAGAGAGAGAGAGAGAAAAAAAAAAAAAGTATCGCAGAGATTCCTCAGGTTTATACGGCTGAGGTACTTGTGGGGGGGGGGGGAGGGGAAGCTTTCATTTTTTTTTTTTTTACTGCCAAATTTTACATGATAGTAAGAAACACACACCTTCAAAAAAGTTTCCAATGCCAGTGGGGTCAACGAAGTCCCTCTCGAGTGGAAAGTGAGAGAATGGAACAGAGAACTGTCCTACAGAATCAAAAGCCCCTACTTTTGTTCAGTCCAGCAGCTTTTTCTTTCAACGTCATTCTGGTCAGCAGTCCGACGTTATCGGTCACCAGCTTCCTGACGTACTGTGAGGATAAGCCAAACAGAAGAATTATCTAGCCATGAGTTCTCACGGCAGTGCTGACAAAGTTCCCTTTCCAGCAAAACTAATAATCATGTTGGCAAAACAGCGCATAGAGCCGAAGGTCTGGATAGATGCCCAAGATCAAGCATTCGTCCTCCGTGTGCTGCAAACAGAGCTGTGGGCTGGCCTGCCTCGGCGTCTCCTCATCCATCATTCATTTCCTTCAGTTACTGGCGATGTCATTGGGGAAGGAGCTATGCTTCTGCAGAGATAACCACCATACCCTCTTAGGAGCTTAAACTGACAGGCGACATTACAAAATACTGGAAGACACGACACGAGAGAATCTAGGTGACCTTGAGTATGACCAAAGCCTTTTTAGATACAACACCAAGTACAATCCACGAAGGAAATAACTCAATTATGCCCATTAGTTCATAAGCCAAATTTCATTACAATTAAAACCGTCTCTTCACGTGCACCCGCATGTTCATTGCAGCACTATTCACAATAGCCAAGACATGGAAACAACCCAAATGTCCATCGACAGATGAGTGGATTCGGAAGATGTGGTATATATACACAATGGAATACGACTCAGCCATAAAAAAGAATGACATAATGCCATTTGCAGCAACATGGATGGAGCTAGAGAATCTCATCCTGAGTGAAATGAGCCAGAAAGACAAAGACAAATACCATATGATATCACTTATAACTGGAATCTAATAGCCAGCACAAATGAACATCTCCTCAGAAAAGAAAATCATGGACTTGGACAAGAGACTTGTGGCTGCCTGATGGGAGGGGGAGGGAGTGGGAGGGATCGGGAGCTTGGGCTTATCAGACACAACTTAGAATAGATTTACAAGGAGATCCTGCTGAATAGCACTGAGAACTTTGTCTAGATACTCATGCTGCAACAGAACAAAGGGTGGGGGAAAAATGTAATTGTAATGTATACATGGAAGGATAACCTGACCCCCTTGCTGTACAGTGGGAAAATTAAAAATAAAAAAAAAACCCGTCTCTTGACAGTGCCTTTTTGCGCAGAACGAGAGGACAAGCCACAGGATGGGAGAGTATTTGATAAAGGACTGTTAACTAAAATACACAAAGAACTCCCAAAGCTCAACATAATAAACGACTTAAGAATGGGCCTGAGACATTAACAGACACCTCAAAGAAGATGCACAGATGGCCAATAAGCCGATGGAAACATGGGCCAGGAAAAAAAAAAAAAAAACCAGTACACCCCCTGCTCCCATGAGAATGGCCAAAAGCCCAGAACACACTGGCAACACCAAATGCTGGTAAGGATGCGAAGCAACGGGAACTCTCATTCACTGCTGGCGGGAATGCAAAGTGGTGCAGCCTCTTGGGAAGAGAGACTGTCTGTTCAACATAGTTTTACCACTCAATCCAGCAACTAACAGCATAGCTTGGAGTCACCTGGGGAGTTGAAAAGGTACGTCCAAGCAAAATCATGCAAATGATGTTCACAGCTTTATTCATAATTGCCCAAACGTGGAAGCAATCAAGGTGTCCTTTATAGGTGAATGGATCAACAGTGATATATCCAGATAATGCCTATGATTTAGCACTAAAAAGAAATGAGCTACCAAGCCTCAAAAAATAAATAAAGGAGTTCCCGTCGTGGCATAGTGGTTAACGAATCCGACTAGGAACCATGAGGTTGCGGGTTCGGTCCCCTTGCTCAGTGGGTTGACAATCCGGCGTTGCTGTGAGCTGTGGTGTAGGTTGCAGATGCAGCTCGGATCCCACGTTGCTGTGGCTCTGGCCTAGGCCAGGGGCTACAGCTCCAATTCGACCCCTAGCCTGGGAACCTCCATATGCCATGGGAGCGGCCCAAAGAAATAGCAAAAAGACAAAAAAATAAAAAATAAAAATAAGGATGCATTTGTGTAATTCCACCTATACGATATTCTAAGAAAAGGCAAAAACTAGGAAGACAATAAAAGCAGGGTGGTTGCCAGGGCGTGGAGAAAGGGATGAATAAACAAAACAGGATCTTTGGTGCAGTGAGACTATTCTGTATGATGGTATGATGGATGCCTGTCATGACACATTTTTCAAAACCCAAAGAATATACATCATCAAGAGTGAACCTTAATGAATGTAACCTATGGACTCTGGGTGATCACACTGTGTCAATGTAGATCCATCAACTGCAAGAAACATCTCACTCTGGTGTGGGATGCTGCTGAGTGAGGCAGAACAGGGGTGGGAGCAGTGGGTATATGCAACTCTCTATCACCTTCCTCTCAATTTTCCTGTGAACCTCAAACTACTCTTGAAAAAAATAACATTAAAAATGCTATATAGTCTTAGGAATTTAACTGTATTTTGAGATTAGAGAGTTGAATCTAATTAGAATCACACTTAACTTTCCTATCAATTTCAAAATAAACCTAACTCGTAACCTTACCTGAAAAATCGATTTCAGTTTGAAAGTAAAATTTAAAAAATTACTGTGCTTTTGAAAAGTCCCTGTCATTTAGACTCATGATCCATATCTGTAATATAAAATGATGATTCCCCAAGATTTCCTTCAAAATTTCACAGCTGGTAACAAGGAAAACAACAGAGGAAATATGATTGATCACAAGGTGATAATTTCCAAAGATGAGTTATGTATATAATGCTTTACCACACTAACATTTTTATTTAACTGGTTTTTGTTTTAGCGTGGTACCCGTGGCACATGGAAGTTCCTGGCTGTGGGTCAAATCGGAGCTGCAGCTGCCAGTCTAAGCCACAACCACCCCAGATGCGAGTCGCATCTGCAACCTACACCACAGCTCACAGCAACGCTGAATCCTTAATCCACTGAGTGGGGCCAGGGATCAAACTCACATCCTCACAGATACTGTGCTGGATTCTTATCCCACTGGCTACAACAGGAATTCCTTAACTGTTTCTGTAATAAAATTAGGAAAAAAAATTTTAAAGAATTTAACCACATAAAATCAAGTTCCCCAGTAGCTACATGTTTGTTTGGCCAGCTCACATTGAGTTGCTCATCCGGCTTGCAATGGTTTGCGAGAAGTCAGGAAAAAAGCCTTAAGAAGCGACAGGTATGGTGGCAGTTTCTGACCTTCCTTCTGCTTCTCTCCACGTAACGGAGAAATGGTGAGCGATGGGCAAGCTTGAACCTACAAGGCTTTCCTCCCTACCACCCCCCATGTGAGGCAGCCTCTCTGAAGTCTGCAGTTTAAAACTGATTTTGTGGAAATAATTTCCTGTAATTGCCCGTGACTCTTTAAAAAATTACTATCTGTATACACATGTATGTAGGTATATGTATGTGTATGAATATATGTAATTCTCTCTTCATACCCTACAATTAATATTTTCTAGGTTGTACCAACAATAAATCTCTGGGCTGCCTTTAGTAAGATTTCTTAAAGATGACATTTTATTCCCCTAAGCTATGAAACATTTAATATTTTTATAGAAAACAAAAACCTAGAGGTGGTAGGTAACGGTGTTTGCGTTTTGGAAAACTGACTCCTGAGAAAGCTGCCGCCATTGATAATGAAGACCTAAATCTTTACTAAAGAAGTTTCCTTAAAAAAAAGACATGAGAAATAGTTACATGCATTAGTAAATGAAGAGAGACAGTTGATGCGTTGAGAAAGCAAGCTGATACAATGAAAATGTTTGCAGATATTAAAGGTAAGATTGCAAAAAAAAAAAAAAAAGTACCTTGGTTTGCTGTACAACAAGGTATTCAAATATTAGGAAGACTGAATTTTTACACCAAGATGAATTATTATCTGAAGGTGAACAGTAGCAGCTAATTGATGCCTTTCTCTCTCTCGCTAAGCAGGACCATCACTCCCAAAGTGGGTCCTCTACACCAAGCAAGCAGGCTCTCAAGTCAATATGCTTTTTCATCTACTATTTGTAATAAACCTAAGCGTCCAGCAAATACTGTTTGCTATTACGAGTTTAATCTGGGAATCTATTTTCCCAGACGATCTCACCTCATTTCTGCCACGTACCTGGGCTCTCTGAACCTCAACGACTGCAATACAAAGTGGGCATACAAAGCCATGAGGTCACTTTCTCATTCTGAATATCAGAAAATGAAGGCCATCTGAAATCACTGATCACAACTCAGGCCACACTGGTCTTCCACTGTTAAAACATTTTACTGTGAGTAGATGGTTACCTACTCACCCTTTAATGTGCAAGGGAACACGTGCCTGTTGTGATCGATCAAAATGCTAGAGGAAATCTGGCTGGAAGAATATTTTTTACATACAAATAATATGTTTTTAATGCGGCATGTGACCTTCCAAAGTATTTGGATGTGCTTTTCTAAAGAACATATCGAGATAATCTAAGAGAAGGCTATAATGTTTTTCTATGTCATAAACCTATTCCTGGGATAAACACCAGGGTAGAAGCTGGTGAAGCCTTCAGCCACCGCTTTGATCACCTGCAGCATCTCCTACAGGTCAAATCCTGGGGATGCTGTTCTGCTTCCAAGACAAAGGAGGTGACAGAGCTGATGGTTTTCCCCACTGCCCGATAAGCTGGCGCAAAACCCAGCAACTTCATCCCAAGGTTCAACTCAGCTGGTGCTCCAAAGCCTTAGCAGAACGGGTCACTGGGACGAGACATTTTATTCCACTGATTCTCAATACACACCAGAGACTACATACAGCATGGTTTTGGTCCGTCTCTCCTTCATTGCTAAAAATCCAGGAAAAACAAATGCACAAAACACACACAAAAAAAAACAAAAAGCTCATGGGAGTTCCCACTGTGGCTCAGTGGTTAATGAACCTGCCTAGTATCCATGTGGATGCAGGTTCAATCCCTGGCCTCACTAATGGGTTAAGGATCCAGTGTTGCCATGAACTGTGGCTCGGATTCCCCACTGCCATGACTGTGGTGTAGGCCGGCAGCTGCAGCTCTGATTTGACCCCTAGCCTGGGAACTTCCACATGCTGCAGATGCAGCTCTAAAAAGCAAAACAAAAACAAAAAGTGCAAGAGATGGAGGAAGGGATCCAAGAGGTAGATGGGGAAGGGGTAGTATGTAGCTCACCAACCCTGAATGTTAAGTCTATGTTTCTTCCCCTGATGAATGCTTTCACATACCTTTAAGTTGGATAAAATCTCAAAGGAGATTTAAAAAAAAAAAAATTATACAGCAGTAAGAACCATGAGTTCAGGTATACACGTAAATATATACATGCACAACCCACACACCACGTTCAACCCTGCCGGGCACTTCTAAGTCCACAATAAATGATAGCATGATGATTGGAGCTAGAATGCCCCATTCCTTGGGACTTACTGGGGGAAAAAAAAATACAATGCTAGGCTTCCTATTTCAAAAACCTGTTGCAAATGGGCAGAAAGCAAAGGTTAATTTTTTTCATCAATTTTTGCAAGAAAAGCTTGCATCCAGTGAGCAGGATGGAAAACCTGATCTCATCAATGATTCACACTTAGAGACTGCGGATGGATTACTCAAAGCTGGCTGACGTGACCCTTCCTGCACGTGTACAGTGTCCCCCTGACAAATAGCACCCAGCAGGCTGTGTGCTCTCTCAGCAGCACAGAAAGTCAGGAAACAGGCAGAGAGCAACACCTACACACAGGAAAACAAACAGAACAGCAGCCATGTCCCAAGTACTGATTTGCTTAAAAGCACTTCCAAGAGAATCTGACCCATACACACCATAAAAATGAGCAGAAACACCCCCAGCCTCCAATTGTGCTGCTACCCTTGCTGCTGAATGTCACCAAGGAGCAACTAGACACAGACAGTCTGAGAAGATGAAACACTGCAAAACCTCAATCACCCAGCACCATCAGAAGATAAGCTATTCCGCCACAGGAGTCTTCCAGAAAACAAGCACCCCACTCCTCCCAAAACTTACAACTTGGAGCCACTAACATTCCTAAAGAGCGTTACATACACAGCCGGCCCTGCCCATCTGAAGGTCCTGCCCCTGCGGTGGACTGAATCCTCGGATGCGGAACGAGCAGATGGGTAGGACTCAGCACGAGGGACTTGAGCATCTCTAAGAACCGGTGAGGGCGCCTCAGTCCCTCATTCTGTAAAAAGGAAGACTGGGGTCTCCCAGGGTCTGGTAGGAGCTCCTGTTGTGACTCGGCAAGTCAAGAACCCAACAGTGTCTCCGTGAGAGGCAGGTTCGATCAGTCCCTGGCCTGGCTCAGTGGGTTAAGGATCCTGCATTGCCACAACCTGTGGTGCGGGTCTCAGGTGCAGCTCCGATCCCACGTTGCTGTGGTGTAGTAGACCGGCGGCTGCAGCTCCGAGGCCACCCCTAGTCTGGGAACGTCCATATGCTGCAGGTGTAGCCTCTTAAGGGGGCGGGGGAGGCTCTGGTAGGTGATCCCAGCAGCTGACCTTCCCCGAGGACTCAAGGAGAGCCAGGGCTCAGGCTTGACATGCATCTGGCACACCAGCCCACGGAGATGACAGCGTTACCACCACCACTTTCGGGAGGGTGAATGGGACACCAGGACACAGTGAATTAGAAGGAAAACCGCACCATCTAGGTCCCCTAGCTTTCATTACGGGAACTACCCCCCCACACACACACACAGCTGCCCACTAAGAAACCCTAAACTCTACCCCAAATGCAGATGGAGGTCCTACCCCTCAGAAGAGGCACAGACATGTATTGTTCTGATCCACACAGGCCCAAAATACGATGCCAAGAACTCAACTCCTCTCAGACGAGTGCCTAAAATAGTGGTGAGGTTACAAGCCAAAGAGAGGATTCCAAGATGAGGCTCTCAAATCCTTAACAAGATACTAAGTGACTCTGCCATCATCACCCCGGGCAAAAATGTTTTCCGCCCTTGTCACTCCAAGAGCCCTCTTCCAACCATGCCAGTTGGAGCCCTTGGCATTCCGGGCACAGCTGAAACCACTCCCGTCTGCTGGGAGGCCCACTCGTGCTTTCCTTGCCTCCAAGGCTGCCGTGTGCCCCGCAGCAGACAGCTGCAGGCTGGATGGTGGACCAGTTCCACCCGGGCTCAAGCCACTTTGGGCCCTAGTCTTGGAAGCCAGGGTTGGGGAGGGGGAGAGGAGGAAAAGAGGGCACGTCTTGGCTTTGGTCTTCTGACAGCTACCGCTTACCTTGAAATCAGCCCCCAAATCATCTCAAAGAGCAGAGAAGGCAACATGAAGCAGGCAGAGAAGCTGTGGCTGGAAGGTAGCCCAGGAGATGACCCTTTAAGCCCAGATGCCCAGGATCCACCCCAACCCACTGCAGGAAAGACCCGGCATCACACCCAAGCAGGGTCTCCGCCTGTTCCAAACTCTGGGCGTGGGACGCTGGCCTCCTACAGAGCCTTGGACAGGCAGGAAGCAGAGTAGTCTATCGGCAGCTCTGATATCAGGCAGGAGAAGAGGAAACCGGTATGAACAGCAGTGTGGAGTCTGTAGGAAGAAGTGGGCAGAAAAAGACACAAAACACAAAGTATAGAGTTTCCTCAAGATGTCCTAACCAACCAGGTGCCTTAACACAGCAGGAACTCACTCCCACGATTCTGGAGGCCTGAAGTCTGCAGGCCAGGTGCTGGCGGGGCTGCTTCCCTCTGGAGGTTGTTCCAGGCCTCTTTCTTAGTGCCTGGTGGCTCCCAGCAGGCCGTGGCGTGCCGTCGCTCCGATCCCCTGTCACATGGCCCTCTTACAGGGCTACAGCCACTGCATTGAGGACCCACCCTCATTATGATCTCCTCTTAAAAGACATCTTCAAAGACCCTCTTTCCAAAGAAGGTCACCTTTGTGAGATTTCAAGTGGTGGTGAATTTTGAGAGGACAGCAAGCAAACCCAGCACGGGGACAACGAAGAAAAGGGAGAAAATGAATGAATGCAGCGGGGCCTGCAAGGCGAAGAGGTTGAGGTGAACCTTCCCTCCGGAGCTCAGGCAGGCGTCTGTAGAAGGAGGAGCAGAGGAAGGCATGTACTTTGGCCTCTGCCCATCCCTGACCTCACAGACTGAGTGCAAGGAAAACCCCACGCAGGTGCACTCCCAGTTCATCCGAACCCACAGCAGAGCTTTCTCACTAAGTGCCCGGAGATGACGACTGCTAAGCTGGGCACAGCCAGGCCTCCAGCACTTTGAAAAGCTGATGGGTGTTCACAGAACCTAGGAGACAAAGATACTCTTCCAGAATTTGGGAACCGTCAAAGTGCATGGCCTTGCTGATGCTCAGCATTTCCCATTTTCCTGGCGGCCCCAACTCCAAGGCTCTGGGGTCCCCTCCCTCCTCCCAGTGTCAACAGAAACGCTGGTCCCTCTTTCTGAGAACTCTGCGATCCTGGTGATGTTATGGTGTTTGTGTGGCCATGAGAGGTACTTGCTTTTCCCAAGTGCCTTTGTGAAATGTGTGGGGAGCGGACTAAAATTAATGAACTGTTCTTGCCAAAAAAGAACTGGGCTCCAAACTTGGTCTTGGGTTGCCAAATAGACAGTGTGAATGAAGTCAGTTTGTGAAGAAAAAATAAGAACATTCCAAAGGAGAAGCTGAGAACAGGCAGCCCTGAATTATTTATGCTGATCTGGAGATATTCCTCATCAGAGAAGAAATAAGTCCATACCTGCAGCTGAGCACATCACAGACACCCACCCCCTCCAAGTACCACCCAGCTTCCTCCATGCCCTGCCTCCCTAGCTTCCTCTTCACCTCCTGTGGCTGCCTGGGCCCTGGAGCCCCCTGCCAGGCACCTCTCCTTGCCTGGCCCAGCCCAGGGTCAACGGCAGCAGAGCTGATGGAGGCACATGAATCTCCCCTCCCCCTACAAGGAGCTCCTCTGCACCCTGGGGCTTGGCCACCCTGCAGACAGACCTTAGGCCTGTCCAGTCCCCATGTCCTCGAAGCCCGAATACCCAAATCTGAGTTTTCCTTCTAAACAGAGAGACAGAAGTAGGTTTACTCACTTATCCCCAGAGTCTATGCACTCACCTTCCTGGTTCATCACCATTTCCTTGCATTTTAGACCCATGTACCTGTACTCCTCTGCCACCAAGGCACACACACCTGAGACTGTCACCTCCAAGATGCTCTCCCTAGGCAGCTGGCACACCAAGGAGTCCACAGGCCCTTGGCACCTGCCACTTGCAAGCAAAGTCTGAGGGAGGATGGGGGCCTGGCTGGCACAAGCCACTCTGAAGTGGAATGCAATTCATTGTAGAATTTCTAGTCATTTCACAATAATTCTGCTAAAACCACATCATGAAACTAGGGAATGGGGAAGAATTGTCTTCTGAAAGAAACCAAAGTCTCCGTGAGTGCTGGCCTCACATCCAGTCCTGACGGCTCGGCTAAGCATCATAACTGGTGTTATTGATTAGTCACTGCATCAGCTTGGGTCACTATTGTGGCTCGGGTTCAGTCCCTCGCCTTGGAACTTCTGCATGCCTTGGAAACAGCCAAAAAAGGGGATATTTAGTGCCAAACAAAGAGATCCCATCCCACAATTTAAAAAACCCAGATGCCTCCTGCTATTGAATCTGAAAAGAACGAAGGCATTCTGACTCCCACTTAGGCCAAAAGGTCACGGTGCAAACCTTGAAAACATGTGCTTTGAGTGAGTGACAAGGCCAAGGAGGGAGACCAAGGTCAGGTGTGAGTAGAAGAAAACCCCCACGTGGGGGCAGGAAACCATAATCTGATCTACTTCTCGGACACGACCCGCTTTCAATCCAACTCAATCCCCGATGGCGACAGCGGAAAGGGAGCCACCAGACCAACTCCCTGACCATGAGCAGCTCCAACAGCTGAGGACGCAGCAGCAGCAGGCGGCTACAGCTTCCCAGCAGCCCTGACCCCCGCCAACTCCAGCACCTCGGCACCAAACCACAGGATCCATCAGAATCGGAGAATCAGCGTCAGAAACGGGGGTTTTCCACTTGCACAACCACCTGTCCCCTGGGAAGTGAGGGGAGGGCGAGCTTCCTGCTCCCCTCCCCTAGGCCACGATAGGGAGAAGAGCACTGGCCTCCCACACAGGACCCTGTGCGCCCCCCTCCACGCCGACGGAGAGAGACAAGGTAGCGGGCATAACGAAGGCTGCCAGCGCGGCGGGGGTGACGGGCCCCTGCAGCACGAGAACCCAGCCATCACAAGGCCCTCATTCCTGAGGGCCAACTGCATGCCTGGTGCTGAGAGTCAGAAATGAAGTCTGGCGCTCACTTGCAAGTTTCCTGGACACTGTTCGAGTCTGGAGTGCACAGGCCCCACTCCTGAAGGTTTCAAAGCCCCAGAAACAAGCAGGGTGGGTTCTTAGCCGGTGATGGAGACACTCAGGCTCCTGGAACGCAGTCCTAGGAGGAAATGGAAAGCTCGGGACAGCCCTCATCCTGCGACACAGCCGTGCCTCCCCCTCCCCAGATTTCTCCCCTCGTCCCGCCCTCCTGGGAAACCTCACCAGGACACCCTATCTGTGCCAAAAGCACCCAATCAAGGGCCAACTGCCGGCAACACCTGCACTGCACCTAGCTCAGGTTCACACTCGTACCCAGGCTGGGGTGTACTTCCTGGGCAAGATACACTGGCCAAGGGCCGAAGGCCTCCACCAGGTGATCTAAGATGGCTGGGCGCCCGAGACACTTCTCCTGACCAAAGTGAAGCCAGCGGGAGTATTTTTAACAAATCGCATCATCCAGGCCCGCAGACAGGAAGGGAGCCCTACCCCGCCACACCCTCGGTCCATCTGGGAGGACCCAAACACCTTCGTATAAACCAGGGAGGGCGCCGTGAAATGAAACGTCTGCTGTCGCCGAGACGCTGGAAGCCCTAATCAGATTTGCTTCCCAGCAGTCCTGCTTTCAATCCAATTTTCTGGACAGGTTGAGGCAGCACTCAAAAGGTATTTGCCAGAAGCAACAGAGAGTTCTCTCCCCAGCCTTTGTCTTTACTAGAGACCATCCCCGAGGTAGCTCGATGGTTCGGGAAACCCAAAGTTCCTAACAACTTTAAGGCCTGTGATTCGTGAACCGGTGGGCAGTGCAGTGTGAGGTCAGGGAGAGCTGCAGGCCCTTCCTGGCCACCTGCACCTGCCCACCTGGCAGGAGCATCACCGTCCAGGCCCCGGTGGGAACGGAAAAGTATGAATGTAGTCCAAGGGCGACACCTTCAAAATTCCCATTCGACCCCCTAATGCTGCTGGATGACGTCTAAAAATCATCCTACTCCTGTGGGCATAGTATAACGAGAAAAAGTGCATTAGGCTGTTATTCTTTGAAATAACAAAATTTAGATTATATGTGACCTATATGTTCCCCTAAGCCAAAACAAAGGCATCTTTCACTGAACATGTCCCAGGAAAAAGTATTTCCAAACCCGTACTTTAAATGTTTGCTATTAAGGAGCACTCTTTGATATTAACTTCTGTCATAGTCTATCAGACTCTTCATTTATAGACCAAAGCTGAAAACAACCAGGATGCCTAGCTCAAGCATTAGGATTTAATATGTAGCTTCACCAGCCTGGCAGGTACACCAATTTCCCTCTACAGAGGAACACCCATGTTTAATGCTCTAAATTCCATCATTTTAAATCAACAGACCACCTGGTTAACGAATTGAAGAATCAGAGCAAGAACAGAGATCTACAGACAACATTCACTTTGTGGTTTCTTCTGAGTCAATGGAAACATCAACCCTTCCTCCTCTTCCTGCCACTAAACACCTTTTCTTTTCAAGGAAGGCGGGCGGGGCGGGGGGGGGGGGGTGTCATGCTAAAGTTCTCAAATCTCACTCAGCAGGAAACCTCCACGTGGCAGTTCCAAACACTACCCTTTTCTTCAAAGGTTCAAGTGGAAAAATCAAAATGTTTTACTAGTTGCATGGGTTAGCGGTTTTCACAAAGAACGCAGCACAGTTCACCTAAGACGAACAGGCCACAGGGCAGAAGCCCAAGGCTGGGCAACCAGAATGGCAGAGTATCAGCAGCCAGTACCTTGAGCACTCACGGCTTTATATGGAAGTGATGTCTTCTCTCCCCCACAAATTTAGGGCAGAGGCGGCGTTCAGTGTGCAGACAAGAGCCAGCTTGGTAAAAGCTAGTACACCAGAGAAAATGCCACCCACCCCGGGGACCTTTTTCTAATGCCAAGCTCTCTGTTCCCTTTGCTGCCTCTTCCTGCCATCTTATGTTCATCACCATCCCTGAACCTTCTCATGGACAGAGCACCCTCCTTCCGGCCCCGTCAGACACTGGCCTCCCCGGGGAAGGTGGCCAGGAACCAGCCCTCACTCAGCAGCCCAAGTAGTGGGCGTTTTCACCTGTCTTGTTAACTCTAAGTAACAGGACTAACCTTCTAAAGAACTGTTGTACCCACTTCAGGGAAAAATATACCGAGACTAAGAGGGATGTGGCCCCTTCTTCAGAAAGCCAGCTCTCAACACTTGCTGACTGGGTGGGATGCCCTGCCCCCTTGTCTGTGTCCCTCTCTGCAGCATGAGGTCCTTAAGGGCACAGCGTGGTACCCAGTGTATAATGAGCACTCCACTTACTGTTATGGCAACTATCTTGCCAAAGCTCACCCGTTTACAAGAGTCAAAGACGTAGTCCCCTAGTCTCTAATCTTCCCATCCTTCCAGTGAAATTCCATTGAGCCTGTAAATGATACTTTTATAGGCAGGAAAAAAACCCACAACTCACTCCCCCCATGACACTTCCTTGAAAATGAAAGCCAAACAGAAATGAAATATCACTTCTTAAGAGTAATCAATACCCAAGTACAATACATGTGCTTCCAAACTGAAGTCCCCAGCACTCAAAATACACTCAGTGCCCAGGTCTGAGGACAATCAGCAAGCATCAGGGGCAGGAGGGGATCTCATTCCTTCTTCCCTCTGCCACCAGCATCACCACCTACACACACACACACACACACACACACACAGCACCCTGGATGAGCACATCCTAAAACAGTCAAACCACCATCCCAAATCTAGAAGCCCCTGTCCTGGTATATTTCCACCCTCTCATTTGGCCCCTGACATCCTGCTTATTAACAAAGCTAATGGCTGCACACCCACGTCCCTTTTCTGTGGCCTAACGTGCAACTGAATAATGGACAGTTGACTTCTGCGTTCAGCACAGAGTGAGGGACAAAGATGCTGAGTTTAAAAAGCCAAGGCAGACTGGCTGGGCAAAGGGGTCTGATTCATAGAACGTGAACGAGCTTGGTGCTGGGTGTGCTATTCCACAATGTTTTTCAAAGGCAGTATGGCTAGGGAATTACAAGAAAAATACCTGTTTCTTCACCAACCCGTTCTCTGAAGCTCATACATGTTTGCCTTCACATGTGGTGTTTTCCAAAAGCAGGGCTAGCCCCTCTTTGAAACAAACAATAAAGGAAAAAAAACAACCTGAGCAAAACAGACACACTCCATAAAGGTAAAGCCCTACTGGATCTGGTTGTTGGTTGGCCAGAATCTCTCTTCTACCAAAAACCCAGAGGTATTATACTCACCTCACCTTTCAAAAGCACATATTTGGGGTAAAGTTGTATAAATATTTTCACTGATTGCTTAAAGGGATGTGTGGTTTTTGCCGGGGTGCTGACGTGGGTTTCCTTTTGGCTTGTAAAGAGCCAGGGAAACCCACACTGTGCTCCCTTTAAAGCATCGGCTTTTGTTACAGCCCCAATACTCCACTGCTGGTGCAGCTGATCACTAGATTTTTGGGCAACTGATTTTCGAAATAAAAGGTTGGCACAGATGCACAGTGTTTCTAAAGATTAAAGCATTTGTGAGGACATGAGCTTCTTCCCAATTTGCCACCCTCGTTACAGCTGCATTTTAATGGTTCTGAGCCTAATAGGTCTCAAAGAACATCACGCAGCTGAAACAGCATGCTGATTTCCAAAACCAACTTCCAGCTTTCATGGAGCTCCGAGGTAGCAAAACTTAACAGTTCTCTTTAAT
Source organism: Phacochoerus africanus (assembly GCF_016906955.1). Classification (NCBI taxonomy): domain Eukaryota; kingdom Metazoa; phylum Chordata; class Mammalia; order Artiodactyla; family Suidae; genus Phacochoerus; species Phacochoerus africanus. The sequence continues at coordinate 12,957,414 of NC_062557.1, read as the reverse complement.
GACATCTTGTTTTTTCAATGGCACATTTATTTGGACAAACTGCAACATGACCAAAATGAATGATGATCCGCACATCCCCAAGTTGAGGGGCACTAAGTGATGCGCTCTGGTACCAATGAAACAGTCACAGCGTGACATCAACTCGTCAGGAAAAAAGACAAGATGCAACAGAACAAAAAGGCCATTGTGGAGCAAGATTGCACTCTAAAAAGAGCCTACCTTTCATGATGTTAATTCAAGGTTGTAATGACATTCTATCCATTAACTTTCCTGGAGTGCCTTCTCCAAACCATACATGCAGCTAAATTACAGACACAAGAGTGCCTCCCCTCGTAGAGGCTCACTGCTCAGCAGAGGCAGAAAGATGACCAAATGCCCACACGATGCGAGAGGTACCTACACACAATGCTTCGGAAGGAAGGCAGAGAAGTGATGAGTTCGGTCTAGGTCTTCAGAAGAGGTCAGCTGCCTCGGGGAACTGAGCAAAAGGCTGAAAAATCTACTCGGAACCCACCTGGCTACACCCAGACACTTAGCCAAAGCTGCACACAAGAGGCTGAGCGAAGAGCTGCTGGAGGAAAATCAACTCGAACTTGAAAAGGATCCACCTAATTGCCCCTTCATTCAACACTCTCCCTCTAGTTGCCCCTGATGCCTCTCAGCTCTGTCTCTACCCCACCAACATCAAGGCTGTGGCGCTTCCCTTGATGTCTACATGTTACTAACATCTTAAGGCTCCTGGCAACACACTTCCAGGGAGCTAATGCTCCAAATACAGGACTCCCCCTCTTCGTCATGTATTAGCCTACCTGTTGTTGGCTTAGGATAGAAGCAATTCCGGAACTTAAACCACAGTCAACTCCCAGGACTTAAGACAATCGTGAGCTCTTCAATTAAAAGGGAGTCATTTGCTAAGGGCAACAAGTTGATGGGGAAATACCGTATGCTCTCTTATATGTGGGATCTATGTACAAAACCAACCTCATGGATACAAAGAACAGATTGGTTGTTGCCAGAGCAGAAGGTGGGGGGTGGGAGAAATGGGTGAATTTGTGTGTTTGTTTAAATAAACTGAATAAATAAAAAGAACAGTCTTTTCAACAAATGGTGTTGGGACAACTGGATACCCACATGCAAAACAATGAATTCAGACCCTCCCCCCATCCCACACCATATATAAAAATAAATCTGGATCACCTGCCTAAATGCCAGAGATTGAACTAGAAAACTCTTAGGAGAAAACACAGGAGTAAATCTTCATTGACCTTGGATTGGGCAAGGGTTTCTTAGACATAACACCCAAAGTCCAAGTGACAAACGAAAATGATAAATTGATCAAAATACAAAATGTGTATGCTTCAAAAGACATTAATAAAGTGAAGACAACTCAGCGATAGAAAAAACTGCCAATAATATATCAGAAAAGGGGCTGATAAAATATATTTTTAAAAAAATTCTTCCAACTCATTAAAAAGAAACCAATTTAAAAATGGGATTTGAAGCGACATTTTCTCCAAAGAAAATACACAAATGGCCAATTTATGAAAAGATGATTGGCATGTAAGAGATTAGGGAAATGCAAATTCAAACCACAGCGAGATACCATCTCACACCCAGCAGGATGGTGACGACCAGACAGGTGACAGCAAGTGTCAGCAAGGATGTGGAGGAACCGGAACGCTCGCCCGCTGCTGGTGGAACCATCAAGGCACGTGGCTGCTTTGGCAAACAACGCAGCAGCACCTCAAATAGCTCAACAGAGCTCCCATAGGATTCAGCAAGTCCGCTCCTAGGTATCAACATAAGAGGCCTGAGAATCGAAGTCCACACAGGGCTGTGGGTACAAGCTTGCAATCTCTCAACTTGCTCCAGCTAGGGATTGGTTCTTTCTGGAAAAGAGCACCGGGCCAGGTGCCAACTTAATGAAAAAAAGGATTGCTAAGAATTTAATATATGGACCATATATATGATGATTGAGGAGTTCCCGTCGTGGCTCAGTGGAAACACATCTGAGGAGTATAGTACGCCGTGAGCCGTGTAGGTCACAGACGCCGCTCAGATCTGGCATTGTGGTGGTGCAGGCCAGCGGCTATAGCTCCAACTCGACCCGTACCTGGGAACTCTCCATATGCCGCAGACGCAGCCCTAAAATAAAGACATATGTGATTAAAATCCTATCGCGCCAGGAAACAAGAGGATGTCGAGAGTGAACTAACTTCCCCATTAAGAGGAATTCGTATGTCTTTAGAAACAGCTGTGTGATAATGCAGAAGCAGCTACAAGGTTTTCTCCCGAGTTCAGTGCGGGAAGATGTGCCCCTCCCCCGGAGACCCACACACAAACACACCCTGCCCAGGTCCTCCACTCAGCTAAGCTTCTCTTTGTTGTTCAGGTGTATGTGGGGGGTCATCGGGCCTTGAAATGCTCCTTCCAGGTAGCCCCAGAAATGCCCCTCGGCTCTCAAGGCTGCTGGGCCCTGGACTCCTGGGATGAGCCATGGGATACTGAACCAGCTGCTGTCACCTCCGAATGATCCTATGCGCAGGCCCCTGGAATCCACCCAACCACCAGCATGGCGCGCGGCAATGAGTCACAACCTGTACAAGACCCAGTCCCAGGAGAGGCGGGGCCCCACGACCCTTTACAAGAACGTAGGTGGGGGATCTGTCCGAACTCAGTCATGTCCAAGATACAGTGACGTAGGAAAACCCAACCCCAATTTGCATCTTCTTTTAAACTGAATTAAGACTGTCCCCATCAGCATGCAGTCAAGAGAGGACACACATGTCTGGCTTCATCCTCCTTGAGCCAGGATGACCAGGAGGGATGGAAACTATTTCTATCTTGGAGAGAAGGTGCATCAACGTGAGACCTCAATGCCCACCCATCTTCCAGTGCCTAGGGGGGCCACAACCTGGGCTCCCCCAAACCCCCCACCCCCAGTCTAAGGAAGGGGGTGGGGCACTGGAGTTGGGAGGAGCATCTGTCATGTAACAGAACTGGAAAGCAGGGCCTCTGTAAGAGGTCAAGGTTGTTGGGGTCACAGAAAACCCCAGGGCTCAATTCCTTAACCCCACATGTCAAGATGAAGCCGGCCCTGATGGAGACGATTAAAACCACCACCGGCAGCCACACCACACAGCATCCTCTGCTACAGTCCCAGGGAGCCTGGGATGGGCAGGGGACATGTGCACTTGACTACCGGCAGGGCTCGCGATTGCACCCAGCTCGGTTTAGCCGATGTACCTGAGCACTGGCTCAGGCCCCCAGCCATGTGCAAGGCCACAAAGCGAGTGCTTGTACACCTGGAACCCTGTCAGTCCTGAGGCCGCAGGCGTCACCAGCAACTCTTCTCCCAGGATGGTTTCCATTAGGCCTGCGCCCTGATGGGGGGTTGCGGGGATTCCTCCTCCTCACGCCACCAGACGCCTTCCATCCAGAGGGAACTGTTCTGCCTGACCTTGAGCTTCAAAGGCATGGGCTCCCTGCCGTCAGCATCAGCCCAGACTGGGGCCCCAGCCAGCCTGTGGTACCAGTGTCGGTGCTCTTCGCCCACTCCCATTCTCGGCCCGCCCTCTCTGGGCTTCAGGCCTGGAAGCACCTGGATAAGGGCAGACACTCAAACCCCAGGGGGGGCTCGGAACCACCGCAATAGGGTCACGGGCTCTCCTCAAACCCTCCCACGCCCCGACCTGGCCAAGGTAGCAAATTCAGGAGCAGCTGTGTCACCAACACCTCAGTGCCCATTAAGCCAATTCGTGTGCGCTGCATGTGGTGTGTGTTCGGGTGGGGGGCGGCGCAAAGCACTCAAGGACTCCAGAAACTGAGTGGGACTTTCTAAAAGGCTAAGAAAAGCAGCAAGGAGGGGAGGGAATTATGTTTTGCTCTCAAAAGCTTTATTCTCTCCACCAGGTGCCAACAAGGGCTTCAGAGGTGGGAGTACCTTTCAACAAATAATTCACAAGCCCAAGAGCTAAAATTAAACTCCCGCACAGCCGACAACAAGGGCAGGATCCTCCCGGAAAGGCACTGCCAGCACCCCTCTCCCGATGAACCCACCGAGCCCCTCCCCCAGGTAAGCCTCTCCTGACACCCACTCCCCCCAGCCAGGAGCTCACTGGAAAGGCAAACTTGACTGGCAATCCCTTCTTATTCGAGAATGTGTGGTCCCTTAGCAGGAGGGCTGAGCCCCAGGCCTCCCCCAGCAGGCAGCCAGCCTGGCAGAACCTCTCTCACCATCCATCACAGGAGGCCCCTCTGAGGGAACAGAACACTGCCAATCAAACCATGACATGCCACCAACTGTAAGACGGTGCCAAGACACTGAAATGCAGAACGACGTGTCTTAGATCCGATGCGAGAGGGAGGCATGAGACAGGCCCAGCTTTCTTCCAGAAGCTTCCAGATGGCAGGAAGCACAAGTGGCAGGGCAGCAGCGGCACCCAGGAAGCCCAGGCCAACGTGCTTGTGATGGCTTCAGGATTTCACACCCTGCCCCTTACTGAGCGGTAATCTCAACGAAGGCGAGGCTAGCTCTCCGAGGGGATCGCCGCTGGGAACCGCATGTCCTTCCAACATCTGAGTCTCATTTCTCCTGCAAGGTGTCATGGTCAAGCTCCCCCTTTTTCAGAGGTGGGAGACTGAGGCCCTAAGGCTGAATGACTTGCCAGAGCCAGTGAGAGGCAGGGCACACACTCCCACTCCGGGGCAGGGGTGAAGGGTCTGGGCTCAAAGCCTGTGGTGCCCCTTCCAGCCTGTACTGTGGGTAAGTCTGTGTCCGGGTGAAGCAGGTTTCTGCCCAGCCCCATCCAGGACTCCAGGCAACCAGGAGGCATCCTTTTCCATTTGGTTGTGGGTGGTCAGGAGTTTCAGACCAGCTATACCTCTCCCCTGAGCAACCCCCGCCCCCGGACCTTACGCTCTTCCCCTCTGGTTAATTGGACACACACGTTACAGCCACCTGACCCCACTGAGCAGTGAGTCGGTGGCCGACGACCGGTTCCCGCCTTCTTGGGGGGAGGCTGCCCCGACTCCAGGTAGCCCTGCCACATGCCGCAACTTGCCACTCCAGAACGACGACAGCTACTGGCCGCTGAAGGAGCGGGGGTGAGTTACTGAGTTCCTCCTCCTGCACTCGAGGGGAACTTCTCAGAGGCCAGAGCAGACAAGCTCCTTTCCTACACCACATCTAACCAGCCCAACCATTTTTTTCAGTCTCCAAAACCAAGGCTCAAATTCCTCCAAGGAGTTAACAGCTGCCCACCACCACCTCCTAGCTGTCCCCCCAAGAGACTTCTCAATCATTACTTTTGAGCCTCAAGTTCAAGCCCAGCTGTCGAGGGACCAACCATTGGAACATTCAGCAGGCTGGCACAGACACAAGTCTGCAAGGGCAGCCCAGAAATCCAGCTAGAGCAGAAAACCTTGATTCTACACAGCCTCATGCACCACGTCCAACAAGGGGGCGAGTTACTGACCTTCTAAGCTTCAGCTACTGGTCTAATCAAAGCTACTCATCCCCAGCAGGAGCCCCCGAGATGTAAGGGCCCACCGTGTGGAACAGCCTAACACATGCGGACCGGCCAGAGACGGCGGGCGGGGCGCCATGGCACAGGTGTTCTTGTGCCAGGTCAGCAGCGCCAATGTCCCGTTTCCCAAAAATGTGAAAATAGTTACTGGCGCTTAGACCAATAGGGGTCCAGGAGCCACTTGTAACCACCCAGTTCCGGCAGTGTTATCCCGAGAGAGGAAAGCAAGCGTGTGTGTGTGTGAACGCGTACATATGCAAGTGAAAATACATAAAAGTGAATGTTACTGAGTAGTTCTATGTGCTACATGTTGGGGTTTCGTGGGTAAATAAAAAGATGGCCTCTGGCCTAAGTTTCCAGCTGAACAGGAGAAACGAAGATTAAGTCATTCTGTTGTGTACACTGTACCCAGGATGAACACCACAAAGGAGGGTGGGTGGTACGAGAGCAAATCAGAGGGACTCCGAGATGGTCGGGCGTCCAAGGAATAGTATTCAGAGAACAACAGTGTATCATCTGAGCGCCAAGGAGGAGTCAGTGGCCATAACGAGGTGAGCTGTGGGGAAGAGCATTCAAGGGCCATGGAACAGCCCGTGTGAAGCCCTGGGGCAGGACAGAGAAAGGACAGTCACAGACCTGGAGAAAAAGGGTTCAGAGAGGCAGCGAGGGCAGCTGGTGACACAGGGCCTAGTAACCAGTGTAGAGAATTTTGGACTTGGTGCCAAAAGCAAGGGAAAATCTCCAAGAGTGGAGTGGGATTGGGAGCTTTCCCCATCACTCTACTGAGTGGGAACAGACAGGGAGTGGGGGGCAGGGGGGGCGGGCAGGGATGGATGTAGGTAAGACCAGCTGAGAAGCTGGAGATCAGACCCAGAACTAAAAGAGCCTGACACACACGCTGTCACTTGGGGGTCATAAAGGAAGCTGGTTGGAACACGGAGGTACCACCCTGTGAGACATTCCTATCCATCCATCCCGTCCATCCATGTGGCATTTACCAACGTCCAGTGCACTTAGAGCGCGGTGTGCGGTCAGTATAAATAAGCCACAGGGAGCTTACAGTCCGTGCAGATTCCTTCTGCACTGTCACCCAGGGATGACACACACACACGGCCCTTTGTGTCCAGGACTAAAGACAGAACAGTTCACACGGAAGTGATCTGTCTTCACCTGAATTAAATTCATTGTGTCAAGAACAAAGACATCATGAAAATGAGCTACATGCAAAAGAAGAGCCCAGAAGGGAGTTCCCCTTGTGGCACAGCAGTAACTAATGTGACTAGTAGCCATGAGGATGAGGATTTGATCCCTTGCCTTGCTCAGTGGGTTAAGGATCCAGCATTGCCACGAGCTGTGGTGTAGGCTGCAGATGTGGCTGGGATCTGGCATTGCTGGGGCTGTGGTGTAGGCTGGCAGCTGCAGCTCCAATTCGACCCCTGGGCCAGGAATGTCCATATGCTGCAGGTATGGCCATGAAAGAAAAAGCAAACAACAAACGAACAGCCCAGAAACCCTGCCTGCCTCCTCTAAAGGCCACTCGCGGATGGGTACTTTCCAGTCCCAAGGGGGATGCACGGGTCCCCAAGCATGACCTTCACACCCACCTGAACAGGAGAAGCATCCTCTGTGGTTGAAGGTAAAGTCACATGAAGCTTTGTAAAAAGACATTTAAAAAAAAAAAAGACTCAGCAGACAGATGGGGTTTTGGTTCATTTTTAGATACAGAAACAGACTTTTGAAGAGAAGGAGGAAGTAGGTTCCACACTCGGAGAACCACGTTCTCCCTGGGCTAGAAAGAGAGAAGTCAGCTAGGAGCTCTCAACTGAAGAGCACCCTGATCCAAGAGGGCTGGTGTCTTGGATTCCACGCGACAGGCCACCACGTCCCTTCTTCCTCCCACAGCCTCTCACTGGCCCCTCCCCCGGTTACAGCATCCCAGCCTCGACCCACCCCTATGCCCTGACCACCAGGCCCAGCTGAGGCTGTAAACCCTCCAGAGCCTTGGGCTTCTTCAAATCACTCGTTGGCATTAAGATTCTATGAACATTTCAAGGTTTCTGGTTGAGCTTCTGCCTGACTCCACTCTGCCTGTCCCATCTTCCCCACCCACCATGAGACTTGATAGAAAGCAGGTTTGATAAGCATTTCTGGCTCCTTAAATGGCCAAATTAGTCAAAAGCAACTTGACAGAAAGTTTAAAATTAAAAAAGCTAGGTACAGCTATACTCTCATCAGGAGTTTTCTGTCCTGAAGCTTTGGGGGAAAAAACTAAACACTGTGGGGCCTGGACTGACTTTTAGCTCTTCTTTTTCTTCACCTTTTCAGAAACTTATCAACTCAAAGCAGTTACAGTGTCTCAGAAGTTAATGACTTCTGATATTTTAGGAATCACTGTTTTCTGGTATTTCATGGGAAAGGTACAGACAGTTTGCATGAGCAGGGGAGACAAAGACCCTTATTTAGAAGGAAAGCACAGATCACCCCAGTTCTGAGAGCCATGTAGGAAACCCGTCGGCAGAACTGGTGCACTAATTATGGGATTTGCAGGGTGCATGGGAGGGATGACAAAAACGCGTTTGATTTTTTAAAGCACGGCAAAGCTGATTTCCCTTTTTCTGCCTACGCTCATCAGGTCCTTCGGGTCAAATGTAGGAATGGTTTTCTCATCAGGTGATGAAAAATGGTGCTTCCTGCCAAGAACAACATCAGTAACAATCGTGTGCACCGAGGCTTGTCAGCGCCTTTGGCCGCGATGCCAAGGAAGCAGGAGCCCTGGTGCTGCTTCCTCCAAGTATCAGACCTGAAGGATCTCAAGCTGTTAGGCACAGACATAAAAGGACAAGAGAAGGCCCTGGGAGAACTCCTTAGCTACCCGAGGGCATGCATTCCGCACGGGGACAGGGCGGCACCAGGAAGGCAGGGCCCTGTGGTGCAAGGACAGGAACGACAGTTTTCTCGTGAGCAGAGTGCCTTCAGGGGCATCTAATGCATGCTGGGCTGTTCGGAGTGATGCATGAGATGAGGCACCATCTATGGATGGGGATCAGCATAATTCTCTCTGCACAGAGGTCCTCCCAAGTGCCAGTTACTGCTGTCAATGAGGACAACCGTTTCTTTGACGGCCACATACCTGTGGGATATGGAGGTTCTCAGGCTAGGGGTCAACTCTGGGGCTGCAGCCGCTAGCATACGCCACAGCCACGCCTGATCCGAGCTGCATCTGTGACCTACGACACAGCTTTGCAGCAACCTTGGATCCTTCACCCACTGAGCAAGGCCAGGGATTGAACCTGCATCCTCACAGATACTGTCAGGTTCTTAACCTGCTAAGCCACAACAGGAACTCTATATTCTTACCACTATTAGAAGGGAATCGGGGTCTCTGCCCCCCGCAACCCTTAAATCTTCTCTTCCTGGTCTGAAGTTAACTGATTGTAACAAAATGACTTTCCATACATGATCAAAGTCTGCCTAACAAAGTCCTCCAGGCAGCCTGTTTCCTCTCGAAAATGCTCCCTTTTAGCTTTTGTGTGGCCAGGAGAGAGCCCAGTTGGGACAGTGACAGACTTGAGTCCCTGATCTCATAAGGACCCGTGTCCTGAGAGCATCCACTGGAAATGCTGGGGACACAAAAACGTTTAGATTTGCCCTTTGCTGACAGAGAAACCAGAAGCAGGAAGGGCATCAGATCACTGCCCCCGAGACCAGATCCTCCAAACCTGTGACCTCTTCTCAACCATCAAGAGACCTGAGAGTAGAAAGAGAAGACCCTCGGCTCTGGGGCTACCTAAGCCCTGTGCTCAGGACACTGCTCCTTCTCGTCTTGGAGAGTCTGGGAATCTACTGTCCTCTCCCCCCGACCTCAGCAGTCCATCTGAATGACGCTGCATAAGTGTAAAGACACCTGATTTATTCAGGGTGTCCAAAAAGGAAGAGAGCCTGTTATATTCACAGATGTGAGTCAGTTCTTAGAACCAACAGATGAAGGATTTTCAGAAAACTAAGCAGAATGGGGGGGAAGGGGAGACAGGTTCATCCATCCTTGGCTTGGACCATCTAAGGAAACACTCTGCTTTTGACTGACCTATTAGAAGTCACAGAAAGGAGAACTGAAAGAACTGCCACCTCCCAAGATTCAGAGTATCCTGAGCTGCCCTAGGGTTTCCTCTCCCCACAGCGTCCCTGCTCAGGGGCCCCCCAGTAAATGACACTGCCCCAGGCAGACAGCTGGCATCTGCCAGTAGAAACAAGCAAATCCCTTTGTGACCTGTTTCCAGACGTATATTTTCTAGGGGAAATATTTTTTTAATTTTGGCTGCACCCTCGACATATTATGGAAGTTCTCGGGCCAGGGATCGAATCTGAACCACAGCTGCAACCTACATCACAACTGTGGCAATGCCCAGAGCCTTTAAACCCCCTGCACTGGGCCTGGGATTGAACCTGCACCCAAGCAGAGAAAACACTGGATCCTTAACCCACTGCACCACAGTGCGAACTTCCAGAAGTGACCGCTTTAAAATGAAAGCTTTTAGACCTCTAGGAGTTATTTCTTACCCAGTGCTTAGAACGAATGAGAAATCTCATTCGCAAAAAGGGAAAAACTACAAGTTTGAGAAGCACTGCCATTCATACAATCCAAAAAGTTTTGTCTTTTTTCCTATAGAGAAAGCCTGTTTCCAAGGCCTGTGCTTCCGCTGCAGCCGTCCACACCTGCCCTCCCCCAGCTGGGACAAGCAGCCCTGTCACCTGCTGGCCTTGTCTCCCTCCTCTGGACGTGCTGCTCCCAGCTCCCTACTGGATCCCACGGCAACTCCAACATTTCTGTTTCTAGTGTCTTGCCCTCTACTGGCTGCTTTGCACACCCAACTCCCCACTGGGGAAGCAGGGGTTTCCTTGCCTCTGCAGCCTCGTCCTCTTCATCTCCCACCGCAATTCCCATCGCCCCTGAACTCTGCTTCTAAATCACCCCACAGCCGAACTGCTTTAGCATCTCTAACAACATCCAGGCCTCATCAAAGGTATATTTTTTGCCCTCAATGTTCAATCGACTCTCAATGCACTCTGACTTGGATGACTTTTTCCACATTGGAAAAAGGAAAAAAAAAACTACTCTTTCTTCCTTGGTTTCCATGACAACAGTCTCTCGACTTGCCTAATTCTCCATTTATTGTCTCTGTCTCTTGTGAATTCCTTGCTGTCCACCCACTCATCCCACAGCACCATGTCCATTCCCATTTGTGTCCATCCCCCACTGATCAACTTCCATGTTCACCCATCAACAAGATCCTATATTCTCAATTTCATCCTCTGCACCTAGACTGCTCCTCCTCACCCTTATATCTGATGCCCTACATACGTGTCTGATGTTCTTTTTTTGGCCCACAACCATGGCATATGAAATCCCCAGGCCAGGGATAGAATTAGAGCTAGAGCTGCCAGCCTATACCACAGCCACAGCCACATGAGATCCAAGCCACGTCTGCAAGCTACACCACAGCTTGAGGCAATGCTGGATCCTTAATCAACTGAGCCAGACCAGGGATGGAACCTGCATCATCACGGGTACTCATCAGGGCTACTACCATTGAGCCACAATGGGAACTCCAGTGTCTGATTTCTCAGTGATGAACACCAATAGTGAAACAGCACTAAGGTTTATTGAGCACTTCACACACCAGATACTGTTCAAAGCCTTTTATGTGTGTTCCCATTTAGCCCTCAGAAACATCTTTCCAGGTAGCTGCTACCACCCACCTGCCCCGTCGAAGAAACAGAGGTAGAGTTGGCCAAAACCACAGAGCTGGCACCGAACTGGGGTTTGAATCCAGGCAACTGGAGTCCAGAGTCCAAACTTCTAACCAGGGATATATATATATATACACCCTTCCTCTCCAGTTTTGGAAAGAGCTAATGATTTCCTAAGTTACTCCTTTCCAGCTTTCCCATGATGTTCACCCAACATCAGTGCCATCCACCCATCTAGTGCGTGAGCTTTGGAGGCTTGGAATACTTTCTTTCCATTTTGCTACTTTTCAATTTTTTTTTTTTTTTTTAAACAAGTCCTCTTGGCTTTCCCCCATATCACCTTTCCACTCCCAGCTTTACTGCAGTACCGTGTAGAGTTGCTTCTTGCTGGTTCCCATCTGATGCCAAGTCCGCGGCACTGGATGCCTCCAAATCCAATCACACAGCTGGGATCTTCCCCTATAGCTGATGACCAACCTACATTCCTCTCAGAACTCAGCGTCTCCAAGTCAAAGCTTCGCGCTGGGTCCTTCGGGGTGGTCATGTCAAACCGTCTTCATTAACTCATCCAGCGCCAACAGTCCCGTTCTTTTCACAGAACACACTTTCCCCCATCATCGGGGGTCTGGGGTCCTCGGCCCTTGAGCACATCGACCATTGCTCATGAGAACGAAGCACACGTGCATCACACACAGCCTAACAAGGTGCTGGAGAGAGTACCGAGCCGTATGAGTGACACATTTGGGGCTCTTTTATTTGACAACGTAAGCTGCACTTTATAACGAAGTCAGAATTGGAAAGGAAAAGTCTCCGTTTATGTTAGAGAGCACCTGGCGAGGGAGTTCCGGGCCCCTGAGTGGGTCTGATGAGAAGGGACAGAACTGGGAAGGTATATATAAATTTTGCCAACAGTCCTAAGGAAGAAAGGAGGCCAGGACACAGGGCTTAGGGGAAAACTGTGGACGCGTAACGAGTGCATCCTTGTCCTTATGTCTATGAGGAAAGTCTTCCTTTTCTTCTGGATTCAAGTGCACTGGACTCCATGACAAAGGCCTGGCATCTCAATATGTTTTCTTTATATGTGATCAACAGTCACCCCCCCTACCCAAAGACACAAAGAGCAAAGTACAAGTATGAAAAGCAGAGTTATGAAAAACAGGCATCACACCAAAAAGTTTTGGGTCGGGGCAGAAATAACGGAGCTGTTCAAGCTAGGATTTCTTGGAGGCAGGGGTTTTGCTAACATGAATGGTGTTCCAAGAAGGCTCTAAGCACCAGGAAGGCTCTAATTACCATACTTTAATCTTTGCAATAACCCCATGAGGTAGACAATATTCCTGTTAACTGAGAAGTTGTAATTGTGATTCTCGGGTACCATAATTTTAACCAAGGCACAGAGAAGTGAAGTAACCTGTCCAGGGCCACACAGAGCTGAAGTCTGAAATGGACACTGACTCCAAAGCCACAAGCCTCTGACCCCTTTGCTGACTCCATGAGCGAAGGAGCAGCTACCCAGCTGGTGCTGTACTTCCCAATCACCACAGCCAGAGTGGAAATCAAACGTGAGAGCAGACAGCCGAAGTGGGTCTCCAGCAGCAGCAGCTGGAAGCAATCCAGAGCCCTCCTGGACATTCCCGCTTCACCCATGGACAGGTCCTACAAGACCAGATCAATGCCTTGTCTGCCTCGCACACATCATCATTTAAGGCCATTAACTTCCTTTATGAGGGTCCCCTGGTGCTGTTGAGGCCCAGGACATGCCACAAGGCCTATACTAACTGCAATCATGTCACACCAAGCCTTATATGGGGGCTGCTTCAGTCCACCCCTAACAGACTTATCAGGGTCAAGACACTGGACAGCGCAGCCACTGGCCAAAGAAAGCAAAGCCACTGTACAGATAAAGGAGCAGCCTATGCCTCAGCTCCCAAACCTCATCATGGCTCAAGCACAAAGAGGACCCATTTGGCCCGTAGTTTCACTGGCCCTGAACATGCCCAGGAGACTGCAAGAGCCACAGAAAGTCTGGTGAGATGCGGTCCCAGAAGCCAGGCTCTGACCCAGCTTCCACACGCCCAGCCTGCTGCACTCACAAATCGAGAGACCAGAACAGAGCCCCACTCACAAGGGTGACAAGTCCTCAGAAAAGTTCTACAAAAACCACCCAGTGTCTGGGCCTCACCACAGGAGGGTCTGAGTCGGGTGTTTTGGAAATACCCCCTGGTGTCTCAGATCAGAAATCCGGGGGCCAGAAGAAGCCAAGCCCACCCGTCTCCGCCAGCTCTTATGCTTAGAATAAGCAAGTCACTAGGGTCTCTGAGGACAGACCAGAAGAGGAAGAGGCTGCTCTTGACTGTGTTTATAGAAAACTTCCATGGAGGGAATTTCATTACAAGATGCCTCAAGGGCCCAGGGCAAGGGCCAAGGGGAAGCTCCAAGCACTGGGGTTTCCCTCCGGGGAGGGAGACACACTACTGGCAACAGGCACATGGAAAACACCCCGGTTATTGGAACGCTTAATCTCTAAAGTTCTCTGCCTAAAAAATAAATGGGGTGGGGGCAAAGATTAGGAGGACTTCTTAATCCCAGTCAGCCACCCTCCCTGTTTTCTGAGCTCCCTCCACCTGCTGGCTAATCGCACACCTCGCAGCCTGACTCTGGGCATTCCAGTCTCAGCAACTTCCAACATGCCTGTTTCTCTCACCTACATCATACACTGAGACTGGAAAGGTGGAGGCTTGAGGGTTTCATCAACAGTGACCGGTCCCAGCCGTTTACAGAAGGAAAACCTGACCTATTCAGCAGCGCTGGCAGCCTCACCTTATTCAATCAGTAAACATCAACTGCACACCTACTATGCGAGAAGCACCAAGAGACCCACAAATAAGGTATGGTCCCTTCGCATCAAATGCTTCAGATCTGGAGAGCTTACAAGGCCAACTATGGGAACCTGGAAAAGCCGCATGGCCTCCCTAGGTCTTAGCTCTTCTCAAGTATTTAGTGCAATGGAAACCAGACCCCTGAGAAAGAAATCTCACCCGGGAGGAGAATGACCAAGCCGAGGACAACTCTCCCCGAAGGTCTCTCCTGCAGCTTTATCTGAGAAGCACCAGAAGGAGGTAGAGGAGAGAGGGATGGGTACCTAGTCCTGGTCACAAGGAACCATCAGTTGAACTGATGGATGACAGCTCAGCACCAGGACACCACACTTCTGCCGTCCCCATATTCTTAGCAGGAGGCCAGGCGACCCCAGGCTCCCCCATGACCTTGACAGTGAACATCTACTCAACCTCCCCCTAGAGTGGAGCCCGCCCTGCACCTCATACTCCCTTCAAACCCTCCAGAGGGTCAGCTCTACTCTGAGAAGCCGTCTGCAAAGCAGAGCACTCCCCTTCCCTCTCCTGAGTGATCCACCGCAGTCCTCCAACACTGAGAGGGGGTCTCTCCCTGGACCCTCAATCAGAAAGGCTGCCACCTACCTTTCAGGGTACATTTTCATCTGAGGAGGAAAGGAGAAATGCACTTGCAAGCGCCCTAGAAACGCTGAATCGCTCCACAAAAGAAAATGATGAGAATGTGGGGGAAACCGTTGCGGTTCTCCCTAGGATAGGTCCTCGGGTCCAGCCAGTGCCAGTTTGGCTTTGTTTTGGATAAAATTCTAATGCACTTAACCCCTGGCTGTCAAGGCTCGCTGGAGATTAAAAACTGCAAAGGATGCAGAGCAGAGGGAAGAAGCTGGCAACCAGGGGAACTGAACTATTTATCTGTCCAGCTCAGGAATCCACTCCCTTTAGTCCTCAATTCTCACTTTCGGGAGGAATGTAAGTGTGATGCCATGGGGGAGGGGGAGGGGGTGAGGTTCATGAATGACAATGTGGGGATGCTGGTGCTTTGAGGGCGGGGGGGGGTATGGTGGCCCAGAGCACAGATTCCTCCATAGTCTCGGATGGCTAGCGGGAAACTCTGGCAAAAGATTTCTGATGTCATCAATTTTTCCTCTGACCAGCTTGGGTCAGGGACCACATGAAGCAATGCAAGTCAAATAGTTTCTTTGCAGGCAAAGGAAAACAGGAGGGCGGGCCCCTGTCCTGAAGAACCTGGTGTGTTCCATCAAGAAATATATGAAAAGATCTGGAGTATCAAAGGAAAGGCAGGAAGAAAGGCAGCAAAACGAATTCATTTCCATGACTCTTGTCCACCACAGCTGCACTGAACTCATTTACACTTGCTATTAAAAGGCCCTAATAAATATGAATATTGCACCCCATGAAGCACATAAAAAGTCCCAAGTGGAAATATCTGCAAGTATAGAAAATAAACCCAGGCACTCAAGGAGCAGGGGTGACCTCAGATATGTTTCCCCCCTCCCATCAGAAAGACGATAAATGAGTGGGCAATTATTAGAAAGCCCAGCCTCTGAAAGCTAGTTATTAATGGTGTGCAAACAGAAATACACTTGCCAGAGGAACCATCAGGACCACTGTGGCTAGAGACAGACCTGAGGCCCAGACGCCGCTCCTCAAAGCCGTTTCACCCTGTGAAGCAAATTACCATCCCACTCAGGTTCCCGAAAAGCCCTGTGCCAGGCAGCCAGCTGGACTTTTCCTTCTCTGCAGGGAAGGCTTAAAGGATTCGTGGAAAAGGTGCCAAGTCATCAAGCTACGCTGCTGGGAGCCAGGACCGAGAACAGCACACCCTCGACCCGACACCCAAGCACTGGGCCCTTTGCTTGCAGCCCCAGAAGGTCCCAGAGCCCGCCCTCCTGTCTCCCCTGTGTGGGTGGGCCAAGCTAAGAGAGCAATGGTAGAGAGGTGAACTTTGTTCCTGCAGGTTCTCTACCTCACGGATGGAAAAGCCAGCTCTACTGTAGGTAGATAGGGAATCAGCTCCCATCCGGAACCCTCAGGACCACGGGTCACCCCCAAATGCCTACAGACCCCTGTCCATCCCAGAGGCAGGCTTCACTCCTCAAAGAGAAGCCATTCCTTGAAGGACAAGCCAGGGATGTGACAGCTCCCTGGCAGCTCGCCAGGAGCTCAGGCACGGGCTCTGAGCACAGCACACCTGGCAGGTGCTGCCTCTCCTGCAGCCAAATCCCCCAGGACTCAGGGTCTCTACAGTCAGCCGGGGCCACAGCAGCGATGCTGCAGGACACTCTGCGCCTGCAGTTGGTGCCGCTCCCAAAGTCTCGAAGGTCGAGGACTGGTCCTGAAGTAAAGGCAGGGGATTCTCTCTGCACGGACTTCACCGCAATCCTCAACAGGAACCCTAACAACAAAAGGAGCGTGAAGGCAGAGCCAGCTTCATCAGGCACCTGCTGTGAAACGAAAGGCAGTGGTCCCAGGTATAGGCATCTCTGTGAAAAATAAAGGGTGTGCCACTCGAGGGTCCTTGAAGGATGCAGAGAAAAGCAGTATTCTATCCCGCAGACCAAAGAGATGCTGGCCACAAACCTAAGTACATAATTACATCCTAAATCTGCTCAGGATAAACATTTCACACTAGACAAAGATCTGAAAGCACAAACCCAGATAGAAGCCACTGCCTCAACGTGACTGACAGTTCTTTTCCATCCATGACATGTTAACTCTGCTTTCTGCTGTATGTTCTTATCAAGATGGGCTCCACCCTACTTTTGCCTAAATTCTGCAGAGCTGTACGGGGTGGGGGAGGGGAGACAGGTTCCAGCGAGAACACGGACAAGATGAGTGGTGGCTTCCTTCCACAAAAATCATCAGGACTTGGACTCTGGGAAGTCAGCATAGCCATTTAGTTCCTCATCTGGAAAATAATGGGCTGATGGAACCATCAGCAAGCTGTCTTTCCAGCCCTGACAGTCTATGCAACATACACGCTACACTAACTCCTTAAATAACCACCAATCAAACCATCATAATGTAAGAAATCCTTATTTCCTAGAGCCAGGCTTTCTCCCCCCCTTTTTCTTTTCAGGGCCACACCTGCAGCATACGGAAGTCCCCAGGCTAGGGGGAGAATCAGAGGTTCAGCTGCCGGCCTACACCACAGCCACACGGGATCCAAGCCACATCCGTGACCTACACTGCAGCTTGCGCACAATGCCAGATCCTGAACCCACTGAGCAAGGCCAGGGATCAAACCCACATCCTCACAGACACTGTGTTGAGTTCTTAACTGAGCCAGAGCTCGGGGTTCTGTTTCTGGAAGCCCATTTCATACCTTAAAGATAACCACACTGACCATGACGAGACAGAACACACATTCATGAAACCAACGGCAACAGAGCCAGGTTGACAACTCTCATCTCGGACAATGTTGCTATAGATCGAGACTGGCTGGGGCATCTTAAAATACAGGAATCACACACATTTAATGCAGCACTTATTTATGCAGCACCTACTGTGCACCAAGAACCAAGCCACATGCTAGCCGACCGCAGTCGGACGGTCCCCACTCTCACGGAGTTCGGGGCTGGTAGAAAAGCCATCACACAAATCTCCGGTGACAAAAAAGACCTCCTTCTCACCCTCAAAGACCCTCAGACTCCATCTGAAAGTAAGAGAACCTCTCTCAAGGTGCATGAGTACGAACCCAACGTGGGCACCTCAGGTGGTCTGAGCGGCAGCAGTGTCTAAGTGGACTGTCGCTTCTTACAGGGATCGCCGACCCTTGTTTCATCAAGTTAAATACCTGTCAAATTATCACATCATAAATCAGCTATACTTCAACAAAGCAAAAAAGGGGGGAAAGGGGGAAAAAAAAATGTTTGTCGCTAGGAGTAGCCTTCCTTGTTAAGAGTTTTCTGCTGAACTTTCCTGGAATACTTGCCAATGTGTTTGAAGCATTTTGTGCAGTCCCTCCCGAATGTTGACGTGAGGCCAGCGTTTTATTCCCCCCAACCCTTGAACAGCTCAAATCAATCCCTTTGGCTCGGGCCGTCTTCCCCCGGCACCACCTCTCACCTGTTCATTAGTATTTTGAAGACAGCTCAGTGCCTTGGCTACAGATCTTTGCTTCATGCAGAGGGGCCTATGGGTTCACCTTCTGATCATATGTTCCTGGCATCATATCCACCTATCAGGTTCCTTCGCCCCTGTTCACTCCAGGGCATCAGTGACGGCTACAGGCAGTGGGACGGAAGCCAATCACGTGAGCTTGGCCATTGCAGTGGGGAGGAGAGGGGGTCTCGTTTACCATTAAAAAGGCAAAGGGTTGTCCGCCCGTCATCAACTGAGGGTCTCAGGTACTCCCTTCACCCTGTGCCCAGGACCAAGCATCTCAGAAGCTATGAAAACTATTTTGCTCCACCTTTTCCTTGTCTGGGGCCATTGGATTAAACATTAATTTTCATATCTAAGACCATCAAGATGTGTCTTACTTTCACAGCTGAAATGTCTGGATCTTTCAATTTATGACAGACAATAAACTACCATAAAAACTTCGGCTTTTTCTTCCTCTTCATTTCCTCTTTTTAAGCTCTTCACCCTCCACATTGAAACTGCAACCAAGCTGAAGGTGACATGACTACCCAGTTCTTGAGAACTCTTTCCTCCTTGCTTTCCAAGACACACCCCTGAATCCCAAACGCCTGCCTCCGGCCTGGACGCCATGTTTCATCTATGTAACCCTGGTCCATGCCATGCGCTCCCCTTGACAGGTACCAAACTAGGCTGGCATCTTTACAGCAGAGGCGTTGGCTGCAAATAAACAGAAAATCTAGCTCAAAATGACCACCTTTCCTCTGAAGGGCTGCAGAGTAAATATTTGAGAATATAAGGCTCACAAAGCCTCTTTTGCATCGACTGAACTCTATGATAAGGCAAATGGAGGCACAGACAATGTGGAAGCAAGCAGGCACTGCTCTGTTGCTAGAAACTTTAGGGAAAAACAGGTGGTAGGCCATCGTCTGCCAACCTCTGCCTTCACCAACAAAGACTATTTATCTTATAAATCTAGGCCTGAGGCAGGAAAATTTCAGGGTGGATTGCCTTAGCCACTCAACCCATGCATTAAATTAAGGTCTTATTTCCCTCCGCCCCCTGACAAAACTAACTGCCCTCATGGTCACAAGACAGCTGCCAAAACTCCGAGATACATACACAAGGAAACATCCAGTCAAAAGGAAACCTTTACCAGAAGCCACTGGTCCCACTGATGAGGCTCACATGTCCACCCCCGGAGAGTCTCATGACTGTCTTCCATCCATCAAGGCTGACTACTGACAAGCTGTCACGGCTCAGCGGAAACGAACTGACGAGCAACCATGAGGATACAGGTTCGATCCCTGGCCTCGTTCTGAGGGTTAAGGATCTGGCATTGCCATGAGCTGTGGTGTGGGCTGCAGAAACGGCGCGGATCCTGCATTGCTGTGGCGTAGGCCAGCAGCTCTAGCTCTGATTCCACCCCTAGCCTGGGAACCTCTATAAGCCGAAGGTGCAGCCCTAAAAAGCAAAAAAAAAAAAGGTTGACTACTGTGTCGCCTGGGTAAGGACCCCCACCCTCCCCTGTCAAAACGGGCTTTGCAGCACAGAGGGAAGGTCGGCTGTTGGGTAAAGAACCAACACAGCAGCTACAATAACCTTGCTCCTCAAACCAGCCCGCCTGGCCCTCATAACCACCTAATAACCACCTAGATCGTTCGCTTGTTACTCACATCTGTCTGCTTGGCCACCTCCCCAGTCTGGGTGCCCACTGCACACGGGCCCCCTGGACACAACCCCAGATCCTGCCCACCTTGTTCACTTTGCATTATGTGCCCTGAATAACCATTATGACAGACAGCTACTCAGAAGCTGTCCTAGTGTCCCTTCCATAAACCCACACAAGTCCTTCTGGGCTGTGGGAGCCAATTCCAAGTCTGCACGTGGGCCCAACCTCCAGCCAACCTTTCCCTCCCTAAAGCCCACCCAACTTGTCGCCCACCGTCCCCTTGCCTCCCCAGGCTCTTCTGTACCCTCATCCTTGTTGCTTTCCTAACCTGAAATGTCCTCTGTCCTCCGCTCCAAAGCAGCTCCATCCGCTGCATCGCCCCGTGATGGCTCAGAGAAAGCCACACAGGCTTCTGAGATCCGGGTGGGTGGGACCCCACTCCTCCTCTCACTGCACCAGGCACTTGCTGCACCAAGATCCGTCATCCTCATGGGTAAAGTTCCGGCCACAGCGGGCACTTCCCAGGCACCACAAGGATGAGATCCTCGCAGGTGCCACCAGGCCTGGCATGACGAAGTGCCCACCCTGATCCTGATTCCCACCACCTCTAGGGAGTCCTAGTAGGACCATTCCCATGCCTACAAGTTAATACTGTTTACATGGGGGTGAAGCTGTCACAGACACCTGAAGGTTTTCAGAAGCACAAGTGACATGCAAACAAATATGTAAGGCACGACCCTGAACCACCTGGTTTGCAAAGTACAAAACCCTCTGTTTAGAGCTCCACGCTCTTTCCACCCAACACTGTTGAGCTTCCAGATCAGGTAACCAGGCCACAGAAACATCATGCTTTTTCTCATCCTGGAAGGCACCATGAATACACCCTGAACTGATGTAGCAGTGACACAGCCCCTGTACAACCACTAACGCCTTTGACGGTAAAAGGTCCTCAAATGATAGGTCGACAGGGGGACAAGTTTCCCCTCACACAATAAGCAGCAAAGCCCAATTCTTCCATCCCAGCACCACTGGCCTGGGCGGGCAGGACAGGGAAAACAAAGACCCTCCCCAACCCCCGCCCCCAGAAAATGAGCACTGCCAACCTAAACGGACAGTGACAGCAGTAAGAAGCCTTGGTGGTTGTGGCTTTGATGTGAGTGAGATGCATCTGGGTGCAGCTGGGGTGAAGGACCAAGTAGCTCAGAGAAGCCGCTCTGCTCAATTAGGAAGGGGAAGAAGGAACCCAGCTGCATGTGGCACTGCAGCAGCCGATTTACCTCAACGCAGCCTGTACAAGTTAGTTCCTACGAGCAAGGGGACCAACCACCATCACTTGAGTATTCAGATAACCAACGGCACTTTACTAAGCTCACAAACAGAAACAGCACAGGAGCAGATCGCGGAGGCCCTGACCACATACACAGGAAGAGACAGATACATCCAGCTATTAACGGATCTCCAGAAACTGATTTTCAGAGAGTCAGAAGCCTTCTTTCCCCATTACTACACCTCTGAGGCCAAGTAATGATTTCAGAAACAGGTGGGCTTCCAGAAGAATTGGCGTTTACACGACAAACACAAAAGCACAGCCAACATTCATTTGCTGCTCCCTCTCACTGAATGGTGCCGAACGTGTGCAGTGCAAGCTGAGACACGGCGCTTCTTCCAAAGACACACAACAGGAGGGGATGGTTCTCTAAAGCCTTCCCCTGGGAGTTCGCAGCCCTCCTTCAAGCCTGTGAAGACAGCACTGGCATCATGCTACCAAGTGCCAAAGAGAATTGTTTAATAAACAGGCTTTTTATGCGCTTAAAAAACTTGAAAGTGAGCACTCGATTCTATTAGCTAAAGTGCACCGCAGCTAGAGAGGGATTCACAGAGAAGGGAACGACGTGCTGCATTTGAAACACTGACATCACGGGCACTTAAAAGATTGAGTCTTAAACACATTCCGCTCCAGAGAAGCACTCCCAGCCTAATTAGAGCTATCCATGTAAGATCCTGGGGCTCTAAGTGTGCTTTAAATATTTTTTACTGCATAATATGATTGTGTTTCTCAACTTGGGGCAGGCCATTCAAGTAAACCCTAATTATTTTTGCAGATTGCCTGGGGGAAAAAAACCGGGATGCATTAAAAGCCTCCTTAACAGCCTACTTGAGAGTACACCCGGTGACCAGGATGGGCAGGCGGTGGCCCTCAGGGGACCGTCTTGAGTCAGGTGAACAATTATGGGATGCAAATGATGCTTCTCAGGATACCTGGAAGAAAGTGAAGTCTGTCTTATTCATCATCCCATATTCTTAATCCCTTATTGATAGGTAATTCAGAGAGCTTAGACTAAAATGTAACCAATAGTTCAAACTTGTAAATTTCCAATCATTAAGGATTTCCAAATGCAGAATCCCAATATCAGGCACAGCTATGTGCTATGGTGTGTCAAACACTGCATCAGGCAGGAACCTGGGCAGCAAATAAACAACAATGAAAAGCTACCAGCTTGATAGCTACAGGGACAGAATCCTCTCTGGGTGGACACCATTATCTCAATGAGATGCGCAAAATGAAATTTCACTATACATCCCCAATGCTGTTGCTCACAGGGTCCAGAATTTCAACAGTACCTCTTTCTCTGCAGTATCACTTTAACCCAGTGAGGTCAGAGCACTACCTTACCTGGGTTTGTTGAATTTTAAGATGGCTATAAATAATCCAAGTACCATTTTAGGAATATAGTATCACAATACAGGAACGCGACCTGACACCAAACCTACATTTGGTCCTGTATTTCATGAGGATGCTTCCACGACTGGCAGGGAGAAATTTGTCATCTAGGATTTTTGCCGAGAGCCCTAGCCTTGATGAAAACCATCCGTGCCTTTTGAGTCATGCTTTAGAAATTTGAAACAACCGTGCCTCTCTGGCATTCCCTTACCTTTCTCACGTATTTGACATGCATTTTTCCAGCCGCCTTTGGTATTTTAGAAGTCTGTCCCTATAAAGGCTGGAAAACTCAACGTGTGTACACAAGCAGACAACAGAGGCAAGGGCTCACAAACAGCCTGCTTCTTCCTTCCAGGGAGATGAAACCCAAAACTGGTCCCCGAAGTGCTTTACAAGAAAAGCCTGTGAACTTTTCAAATTCCTCCAAATGGCAAAGTTGCTTTTTATCTTCTCTCCCCCTCTACATGACTCAACCAAATCCTTTCGGTTTCACTTCCCTTTTCTGAGTAAAAAAGCACGACAAGGTGGTTTGTATCTGGACCAAGGGCAGAGAAGTAGTAAAACAAACTCTTTTGGATCCTGCGGCAAAATTCACTGTGTCACGTTTGACTCAGACCAGACGTCTGTCAGAGCCTCAGGGTGGTTCCGTCTTGGTGTGAAATTACTGTGTTGTAAGGCAGGACAAACTCTCGATCTGGCCTTCTTTCCAGGTGCATTTCTCCCTGTAAAGATTTTGAAACTCTAGAAAAGGGAGGAAGCCAGAGCATAACAACATCACTGAATTCCAGAACTTCAGGCCAAAAGAGACCACACCTAGCTGTCTTCTTGGTCAAACAATGGCCTCAAATTGTCAAGACTTTTACTGAAAAGGCCCATCAAGAGTCCTCCAAATGCCTTCCCTTCTGTGTCTTGTAACCAGTTCTTACTCCCCCCCAAGTTTGGACAAAGCCAATGCTTTACAGCCTTCAGGAACGGAGTCCCTAGACAGAGGGGACGGTCTGACCCATTCCGCAAGCATGATGCTTCCCACGAGCCTCTCTAGGTCAGCAGGTGCCGGGAACAAAGGAAGGAAGGAGCGGATGGGGGAATACATGCCTTTGAAGACGTTTCCCATCAGCTCCCATGATTTCTACCTCTGTATCCATGACTTTATTAGGTGAGGTTCGTTTGAAGACGTTTCCCATCAGCTCCCATGATTTCTACCTCTGTATCCATGACTTTATTAGGTGAGGTTCGTTTGCACGTGGCAAGGTCTCACTCAGAACTTTTAGAACTTAACCCATAGAAGGCCACCAGCCAGCCCCATCTTCAACAAGTCAGGTTCTTCCTTCACTCCAGCTCTTCCTTCTAAAGGGGAGGACGTTGCTTCCACAGGAGGGAGTAAAATGCAAGCTTAGTGAAAACCACAGACATGCGTGCTGAGCTGTCTGCGCTCACCGTGAAGGGAGCCACCCTCAACAGGGCTGGTGTGGAGAACGGCAAGTGAGCGCGCGGTCGGTGCAGGTCAGCATGATCTGTGTTCTAGCAGAAAGAATTACAGTGGGAACAGTTAAGGAGGGTTTTTTTTTTTTTTTAAAGTAATCCTAGCTGCAAGCATCCTGAAGACTGAGACAAAGAATGGGCCAGCCTTCAACTTTTGTTGGCCATAAAAAGAGCAATTTTTAATGAGAATTACAATATTCTCCTGAATTGAATATACATTTCTCTTAGCATATGTTTTTCCACTTTCTTCTACCCAAGAGGCAGCCTCTCAACCAACCAAAACTCTTGCCCAGGTCATAAGGACACAGGTAGCTGTCACTGTGCAGTGACTGGAGGCAGGAGCCACCCCCTCACCTGGGCTGGTATGCAGGCAAGAAGAGCGAGCTGGGAGCTCTCTGCAAGTCTGTTGAGTGCCTACTATAGATGTAAAACCTGAGCCCAGAGCAACGACAGAGACACTGCCAAGACTCCAACAAGTGGGGGAAGCCAGAAGCAATCCCTGCGGCTTCGGGAAGACTGAGCCACAGAGGCAGGCACTGGGCAATGCAGGTCGGGAACTCAAAGCAAACACTGCAAGCAATGACAAGTCCTCTGCACATGGCATGGACCTCGCAGGGGTGGAGGGCTTCAGCTAGGGACCAGAAGTTAACACTCTAGCCCGAAGATTTTGTGGCCCTGGAGGCAGTTATGAATCTAGTTATACTCACACGCAACAATACTATACACTCTGCTATGGTTTAATGATTTTCAAATGATCCTTTTATTACCTTCGGACTTTGTTAAAAAAAAAAGTTCCTGAACTTTTTCGTGTACTGTAACACAAGGACAAAGGTGATTCTAAACACACCAACCACAGAGAAGATTCTGGCACCCAAAAAAGGCAGCCCCTGGAAGCCAGGGACCCCACACAACAGAAGGAAGGTCAAGGCAGCTCTGGGAATCAAGTTCCAGCACCTTCTATTCCCAGGAATAATGTGGCTTCACTTTCCTGTTCCCTTTCTTTCCTCAACTGTAAAATGAGCATATAATAGTGCCTGCTCAAGACTGTTGAGTGGATTGAAAGAATTCATCTATATAAAACGCCTGGCACGTCAGCATGCATCAGCCATTGTTAGAATTAAGGTCAGTCCTTGACAAGGCTCAAGGCCATGCTGGATGGGGGCGGGGGAAGGACAGCCGATCTGGCTCCGCACATCAGCCCACAGCTGGTGGCCACACCCTGCTGCTCCCCCAGCCGCCACCGCCGGTATCAACTTCCTGCCACTTTCCCTATTTCTCCGGCTCTTCCCCTGTGCTAGCCCAGCAGGAACATGCATGGGGTTGCTGCAGTGCCCACATCCCTCCCTTTCCTTGGTGTCCAGTGCCAGCTGGTCTGCTCATCCTGCAGGATTGAGCATGCTGCTGCCCAAGTGGTCAGCACCTGCAGCCCCCAGCCTCAGTCTCACCAAGTAACAAGGGTGCAGGCTCTGTCATGATGGAAGACTTTGCACATATTTACAGATGATTAAGAAAAACCCACAGAGAATGTAAACTGTGCAGCCTCTTATAGAAAACAGTATGGAGATTCCTTAAAATACTAAATGTAGAGTTGCCATATGATCCAGAAATCCTACACCTGGGCATATACCTAGACAAAACCATAATTCAAAAAGATACATGCACTCCTATATGTACAGTAGCACTATTCACAATAGCCAAAACAGGGAAACAACCTAAGTGTCCATCAATGGTTAATTGGATAAACAAGATATCATGCATATATATACATAATGGAATACTACTCAGCCATAGAAAAGAATGAAATAATGCTCTTTGCAACAACATAGATGGACCCAGAGATTATACCAAAGTCAGAAAGACAAATACGTAATATTACTTATATGTGGAATCTAAAATATAACATAGCTATGAAACGCAGTCTCACAGAGAACAGACTTGTGGTTGCCAAGAGGGTGAGGGAAGGGCTAGGCGTTTGGGCTTAGCAAATACTAACCAGTATATACAGGATGGATAAACAAGGTCCTACGGTATAGCACAGGGAACTATATTCAATACGCTGGGATAAACCATAGTAGGAAAACATGTTAAAAAGAACATGCATATGTGTAATTCATACACATGAGTCACTTTGCTGGACAGCAGAAATTAACATTCTAAGTCAACACTCTTCAAATAAGTTTTTTAAAGAAAGAAAAACCCACAACGATGCAAGAGTTTCATCACCCTTTCCTTCACTTAACATTTAGGGAAGGTCCACCATCCACCAGGTGTGTATCTAGAATCCCCAAGGAGTCCCTGAGGACAGATGAACACATGCAACCTGATACAATCTGATAGTGCAACAGCCACCAGGCAAAGTCCCTGTCACCCAGCTACATAGAAACTACCTGACCCTTGGGCCATTTGGAGGTGTGGCCAGAAAACTTTTTTCCTTTGAAGACAAACTTCCTACAACACCAATTTAAGAAAATGTTCGATTCCTTATGGAAACCCAAGAATGCTTTAAGAATGCTCTTAGAGGTCTGACGGTTTAGTCTGAAAACCTCTGACCTCTGATTAAGGTATGCCAGAATGAATAGCGAAGGACTGTCAGGGCTACCTTGGGGCCAGAAGTTAATAATTTCCAGCTGGGCAAGTGTAGGTTAACTGCTCTTTACAGCAAGCATCTCATCTCTTATGGACCCCTGAAAATTACAAAGGGCATTCTCTTTTAGAGTGAGCCAACCCAGAATCAACCTGGCACGAACGTGATATACTGCTCTTTGAAGAAGGAAATCCTTAGGAGGGGCTTTTCCACCTTGCTGTTTTCTAAACCAAAATCACACCAAAATCTAAGTCACAGCATCTTTTCTAATCATCGCTAAACATAAATATTGCTGAATTTAAAGTCAGCAGAGATTAAAAGGACTTCACCACAAAAAAAAAAAAAAAGACGAGCTAGTCCAAAAAAAATAACACATAACAAAAAACTACACTGGCACCCAGAGATAGTGTTATCATGGTGGCACATTTCCCCCTAGTCTTTTTTCCTGGGCATATGTAAATATATTTCCTTTGTGGTCTATTTATATATAGATGTCTGTACCCTGCATTTTCTTAATAACTACATCACTAACTCATCTTTTAAAAATGATTTTCAGGACTCTGGGTTGGATCCCTGGCCTTAGTTAGTGGTTAAGGATCCAGCGTTGCCAAAAGCTGCAGTGTAGATTGGAGGCATGGCTCTCATCCCACATTGCTGTGGCGCAGGCTGGCAGGTGCCACTCTGATTCCACCCCTAGACTGGGAACTTCCATATACTGCAGGTGCGGCCCCTAAAGAGCAAAAAAAATGATTTTCAGTGGCTTCACACTATGTCACAATACATTAAATCAGTCCCCTACGTGTTCTATTTCTGTTAGTACAATGCCTGGTGTCCGCAGACCAATATCTGCCCAAATCACACTGTGATCAATAGAAACCAAGTAGAATTGCAGCAAAGATTCTAGAAGACTAGAAATACTGCTCAACTGGCCACATTACCTAAGAAACAGCAAATAAACTTCCCTAGTTACTACACAAGTAGGCAGGGATGAGTAGCAGTATGGCATCTTGATAAACTGACCCAAACACAAAAATACATCCATCTGGCCACTAGCATAAGGTGTGCGCGCTCGGCCCATGCAAACGACGGACGCCAGGAAGCACAGCAAGCGTGGCTCAGACGAGCATCCCTGCAGAAGCTTATGGACCATCTAGTTCCTGGTGGGGCTCCCCCATCATCCAACTTTCTGGGCTCATGATAAATTCTATCAGGTATTCCTTGAAGGGACATGCTAACTTCATCCATTTCAAAAAAAACATCTGGCAAGTGCCCAAGTGTGATAACTGACTTGTCAGTCACTTTTAAGTCCAAGTGATGTCCCGTGAGAAAGGCTGTTGAGCTGATACCAAACTGCGCATCTTTCTTAAAACCAGCATCTGTCAGCATATGCACAGGTGCTTTCCATGTTACTTCCCATTTTGTAAACAAAGAAATCTCAAAAACATGCAACTTGAGTCTCAAAAGTTTCATAAAGGTAATCCTTTTTACTGCTTCACTGAGGACTTTGTCTTTTTAGGGCTGTATCCATGGCATATGAAAGTTCCCAGGCTAGGGATCAAACAGGAGCTACAGCTGCAGGTCTACTACAACTCACAGCAATGCCAGATCCTTAACCCACTGAGAGAGGCCAGGGATTGAACCTGCGTCCTCAGGGATGCTTGTCGGGTTCCTTACGGCTGCGCCATGAGAACTCCTGAGGACATTCTTAAGCAGAACTGCTCTATCATTCATTGTCACCACAAGGGCATGATGGTAAATGTTACAACAGTGCTGGTGCAGTGCAGTCTCACACCAAAGAACCAGCAGTTTGGCCCACCACCGTTTGTGCACCCTTAGGGCAGATATCAACACCACTAAATGGGGCGGTGGGGGGAACGGACCTTGTTTTATCAAGACAGTAAGTTTAACCTTGAAGACCTCTGAAAAGGTCTTCTAAGACCTCCAGGGATCTCCAGGCCCTGCCCTGACCACTGGCCCAGAGGGCAAGGTAACGACAGGAACTTCAGGATGGGTTTGCACTTTCTAGTTTCACAGTAAGTACACAAATCATCTTGAAGGGTCTAAGCCTATCCAGAAAGAACAAGCTTGCTCGTTTTTAAGGATGTCAGGATTCTTGAACAGTGATTATCAGACACAGAAAATACTAACTCTTCATGTAGACTCACTCACTCAAGCTCGGTCAGAGGTGGAAACATCTGCAGGCCAAAAAAAAAAAAAAAAAAAACAGAAAACCCTCAGTCCAGAGCAAAGCGCACATCTGAGGAAGTCGTTTGCCGCTCAAGTTCAAGAATTCAACCACCCAGGATGTCGATGAATAGGAACGAAATTTATACAACTGCCCTCAGAAATCAAGAGCAATATATCAACTTTCATAAAAGGCCAAGATGCCACGTCCTTAGACAGGAGTCCGTACTTCAGTTTGAGCAACTGTTAAGCTGTCCTTCAAACCAGGAGACTGAAACACTTAGTACACATTTCAGTGAAAAAGTCACATAGACTAGCCATTTGTGAATTCACTTTTTAAGTTGTGAAATTATACCAGGTTGTCTTTAGGCAATGCTTACAACATAAATGGTTAAATAATCCTCATATTAAGAAAAAATCCTCAAAAAAAAAATTAAGGAGTTCCCTTCGTGACACAGTGGTTAATGAATCCGACTAGGAACCATGAGGTTGCAGGTTCGGTCCCTGCCCTTGCTCAGTGGGTTAATGATTCGGCGTTGCCGTGACCTGTGGTGTAGGTTGCAGACGCGGCTCGGATCCCGCGTTGCTGTGGCTCTGGCGTAGGCCGGTGGCTACAGCTCCAATTCAACCCCTAGCCTGGGAACCTCCATATGCCAAGGGAGTGGTCCTAGAAATGGCAAAAAGACCAAAAAAAAAAAAAAAGAAAGAAAAAAATCCTCAATAGGGAGATATATATATATTTTTTTTAATTAAACGGCTGCACCTACAGCATATAGAAGTTCCCAAGCCAGGGTGAATTGGAGCTGCAGCTGCTGGCCTACACCACAACCACGAAGGATCCGAGCCATATCTATGACCTACATCACAGCTCACAGCAACACCAGATCCCTGACCCACTAATCGAGGCCAGGGATCCCTGTGGCTATTAGTCAGGTTCTTAACCCACTGAGCCACAATGGGAACTCTCCAAGCTGGATTTTAAATCACTGATGCAAAGGATTAACTGTTATAGATCAAGCACATGCTCATTTTTTACAAGCTGGTTTTCAAAGCTCGACTTACAATATTAAAATGTTTGACAACCTTCAGACTCAAACACTGCCCTAAAATGCAGTGCTTTGCATAAATCATACCATTACAAAGGTACTAATTAGCTAATCATCCGTGGAATATAGTCAACACAATCTCATAGCTAGAAGGTCTTTTAAAACACAGAATAATCAGGTTGAAATTCTTTTCCTTCCTAATATTTTTCTCTTTGCTTAATTTCAAGTTTATCTGTAAATAATGTGTCATCAACCTATGGTTGCTTCTGACCGTCTATTTTGATTAGACACGTTTTCCAGTAAATCTTTTTTATGCCATGTATTGTTCACCTACCCAAAAGAGGTACAGAAAGTGAATTAACGTCAATGTCAATTTTTATAATGCGCAATTGAGCATAACCTTCTTGGAATCGTGGATGGGTCTAACAACAAATTAGACGTGCAAACCCTTATCCAGCCCCATTTCAAAATGAGTTTCAGTTTTTAAAGTTACATTAAGGAGTTATCTTGTGACACAGATTAAGGATCCAGCATTGTCACTGCAGCAGCTCGGGTTCGACCCCTGGCCCAGAAAAACTTGCTAATTGGAGTTCCCGTCGTGGCGCAGTGGTTAACGAATCCGACTAGGAACCATGAGGTTGCGGGTTCGGTCCCTGCCCTTGCTCAGTGGATTGACGATCCGGCGTTGCTGTGAGCTGTGGTGTAGGTTGCAGACTTGGCTCGGATCCCGCGTTGCTGTGGCTCTGGTGTAGGCTGGTGGCTACAGCTCCGATTAGACCCCTAGCCTGGGAACCTCCATATGCCGTGGGAGCAGCCCAAGAAATAGCAAAAAGACAAAAAAAAAAAATAGAAAAAAAATGCAACACTTTGGCTAATGTGCTAATTTAACTGGAAGGAAGAATTTTTTTTCCCCCCAATAAGAAATGCAAAATATCCTCAGTTACAAGATCACATCAAGCTTCAAATGTGTCTATGCAAACTGTACTGATTCTCAGTCTAACAACTCCTAGACATGTTTGGGTCCAAATAGGTGTGTGGATAAAACAAATAAGGGGATGACCACAGATCATAAGCCGTAAATGATGAGTTCCCGACGTGGCTCAGCAGTTACTGAACCTGATTGGCATCCATGAGGACATGGGTTCGATCCTTGGCCTCAATCAGTAGGTTAAGGATCTGGTGTTGCCATGAGCTGTGTGGTGTAGGTCACAGACACAGCTCAGATCTGGCGTTGCCGTGGCTGTGGTGTAAGCTGGCGGCTATGGCTCCAATTGGACCCCTAGCCTGGGAACCTCCATATGTCATGGGTGTGGCCCTAAAAAGACCAAAAAAAAGAGTCATAAATGAAACTCATACTTCGACAAGATGCTCACTGGACAGTAACAATAGTATAAATATTGCACACAATGGTGTAAATATTAACACCCAGGCTTTCACTTCCAAAGCAATAAAGTATCTAGGGGTCACATGGGAAAAGACTTGGTCTTGAAATTAGGTTTCCTGGAAATAAAGTGTCCGCCACAGATGAAGCTGCCAAGAATTCAGTCCATCCAAAGCAGACAGGAACTCTTCCTCCAGACGTGATGAAAACCCACATGGAGCTCCGCCCTCTCAACTGGCCGACGGCAAAGGGGCTGGGGAGTGAGTAGACAAGAATGAAGGCGAAGGGCCTTTGTTCTCAACTCTTTGGTATCAGGCGCCAACCAACTACAGAATCCATCCAATGCTTTTGTTCCAATCTGATGTTTTAATTGCCAGATTCACATCCAACTTCAGCACAACAGATTCAGATCCACCGACCTCTTTTCTATGACACCAAAAAGCCCAGAAAAGCTCTACAGTGTGTTTCATGAATCCGCCTGGGCAGCGTTCTCAGCCTCGCCAGAGACTCCTGGCAAAGAAGCTGCATATTTTCCAGGCATGAGAGAGAAAGTGGTAATTAGCCACCTGGGAGCCAGTTTGATTCTGGATTCCAACCATACCCTCAGGTGACCCAGGCAGGTCTTTTGTTCCGAGAGTGTCATCCCACATTGTACAGATGCTGACTTTTTTTTTTTTTTACCAAGTCTCTGAAAGTTCTAATACAAAGCTTTTTGAGCACGTCATCCTAGTTAAGAGACTATACCCCATAAAGAAATCATTTTTAATTCAACATCACTCTTAATAGATCTGTAGTTAAAATGAGCAAAAAAAAAAAAAAAAAAGTACTGAAACCCAGAGGCAAATCTCCCATATCCCGTTTTCTTAGACATCTGTAGGGAGTTTTTTGGGTGTGTTTGGCAACTGGCAATCATTAATGGGCTGCTGCCAGCTCTCATCACTCAACCCACTAACTCAATGTATGACAGAGCAAACTGGGGCAGGCATTCAAATCTGACAGCTGGCTGGAGAGAAGGGAAGGAAGCCACGATTTTTTTTGTCAAGAGGTGAGAATAATGTATGCCAGTCTTCCTCCCTACCAGCCGTAATAATTGTCCACAGGAAGCCCTGAAACTAATAGGAACCCAGCCACAGAAAACCTGGCAGAGCCCAGCAACACGTACCTTCTCTCACCCAAATGCTTGCCTTTTTTTCAAGTTTAAAAAAAAAAAAAAGCTAATGAATAGCACAGATAGCCATCTGCCAAGACTTTTCAACCTTCTCCTATTCAGGTATTAGTGTCTTTTAGGAAGGATTAATTTTACATGCAAAGAAACAGGGGTTGAATTATTGGAATACAAACCCTTAGAGAAATATGCTTCGCCTACCAGTAACTTCCAAATTTACATTTTAAAGCTAACTAAATCTTTAAATGTCTACTCTGTGAATTCAAACAGCAATTACACTGAAGGCTGGGTTGGGTTTTTCTTTCCTTATTAATGAATAGGCAGCAACAGAACACCAGGGCTGGAATATCTGGTGCTGACACTATATAGATAGAGGTTTTCCATGTGAAACGACAGCTAGACCTGATCCAGAAAGCATCCCAACAGAGGATAGATGGTCCAAGCATAAAATCCAAGGAAAACTACCAATGCTCACCACTGTGTCTACGGGCCATTTTAGGAAAACAAAGTGAGCAGCAAAACCAGGGCCTTCAATAAAGACATTCCGAGGACTGTGGGATTGCCAACTGTGAAGCCCTCCATGGTTATACACAGCTGTTCATCTGTACACCTGCCTCATTCCAATCTCTGAAAAGTACGCCCTGAACTCCTTTTGGCAAAGTCACCAGAGACCATTACACAGTCACTGTTCTCTGCCTCCCCTCCTGATCAGAGAGAAACGGATGGGCTGAAGTTCCAGGAAGATGGGTTTCCGTTACATCAGGAGGCCTGCCTGCTTCAGTAATACAGGGGTAAGTGCTAACAAGACAGGTTTCAGCAGTGCTCTCGCGTTATTGCTGTGGAGGACAAACCTGCAGCTAAACCTCCAGCAGCCTGTGAATAGTGACCGGCCAGAAATGACAGACAGACACGAAGACGACTACACAACTGCTCTGGGCACCGTCAACAGTGTAGAGCTGCAACACATTATCAAAGGAAGTTGTTTTAGATCTGTGTCTTTCCTGGAGGAGTCAAGAATGCTAAGTAGCTGCCTTGCCGGGCTTATTTGAAAGAGGAGGTACAGGCAGAGGAGATTTTCTGCAGAGGATTTCCTAGCAGGACAAAGTGAAAACTACCCACAAAATAGTTCCTGGGCACCTCTTAGAGCTGGACCCCGAACTGAGTAAGTTAATACCCATCACTTTCCTTCCCGGCACCCAGCATGTAGGGGCACAGAACAGAAGCTGGAAGCTAAAAGTATGAATTCATTGTGAATAGCCGAGTTTGGTGCTTACCCACAGCCATGCTTCTTAAAATATAACACGAACAGCCAGCTAACGTTTCAACTACTCCTCCGGGATTGTGGATGGAGCTCTGGGAAAGCCATGGCCGTCCTTCAACCAGAGCATGAGCAAAGGACCTTTCTCTAGAACATGCCTCATTTTCTTTTGGAATAACCAAAACCCAGCAACCTGCACAATTAAAAAAAAAAAAAGCAATCTCCTGGAACTGAAAATTAGCACTTAGTCAAATTTATAATGCCCCATTTCTCCATGCATTCCATTTAAACCTGATTTTTCTTAATAACATTATTGAAAATGGGCAATACGCTGCAAAGTTCTATTATTCAAAATGTTCATAAATTGATTTACAGCTACTGCTGAGTTCTCTGAAAGGCTTACTGTGTGCATTCTCTCACCAAGAGCATTCATAGATCTTCCCACATTTACATTTGCCCTCCTGCAGAGAGCTGGGGATTTCTACCTGTGCAACTTTTGCTTAAATTGCTTTAATGGGTTCTAAGTAAAATACGACTTGCAGTGACTCATTTGTCGACTTGATTGGCCATGGATGGGAATTATAGCTCACAGGATAAATTCATAAATAAATAGTGCTAGTGTCTTACTTGGGAGCTCTATTGCAATATGGAATTCAGATTTCTATTTGTCCATTACAGATGCACTCTTGCCCCATGGGCTCCACTCACTAACTGTGGGTACGTACAGCCTCAAAAACAGTAAACTGGCACCAGATCAGGGTCAGGAATAGCATCTCTGTAGGCTCGACTGGGATGCGGATGTGTTTCAGACGGTGCAAATCTTCGTATTTAAAATGTATAATATGAAACCAGGTCACGATGATTTCAACATACTCCCAGCATAAGATTTCTCAGCAGGTGTCATCATTAATAAAGCATGCTATTGCTTATGTCACTAAACTTCAGAAAACGTCAGGTTTATTTCTTTTAGGGCCTCACTTGCGGCATATAGAGGGGTCCCGTCAGAGCTGCAGCTGCTAGCCTAAACCACAGCCACACCAGATCTGAGCCACATCTGTGACCTACGCTACAGCTTGCGGCAACACCAGATCCTTAACCCACTGAGGCCAGGGATCAAACCCACATCTTCATGGATGCTCGTCAGGCTCTTGACCACCTGAGCCACAACGGGAACTCTGGTAGGTCTTTCTTGATATAGCCCTGTTAAAACAGTACCACACACTCAATCACAGATCAGATCTTGAGTAAAGACTCAATCCATAAATATGAATTGAAAGACCTCCATATGCAGGAGGAGAAATCAGAACCACTGCTCCTGCAGAGGACATTACACCAGGATGGGTGAAAGTGGATTTCAAGTTGATGGAGGGGCCAGGGACATCGCTGATGATGAAAAGTCAAGTCATGAATGAATTTCATCACAAAAATTATCGTTCCAGCACCCCCCCCCCTTTACACCAAGCCCCCTCTACCTTTAGGAGCTTCCCTCTAACCCATTTTGTGACTTTTCCCTAAATATCTTTCCCACGTGATTAAACCTTTGTCCTTAATGACTCTTCCCCTGCCCCCAAACAAAAATCGGTTTCCATCCATGATTCCAGCCCACCCCGAGGTCTCCTACACCCCAGTCCTACCATTTATTCCTTCCTTTACCCTACCATCTTCCCCCTCAAAACCAGGGGGCATCTTAGCACTGCAGTCAAGAGTCAGGTTACACAGGTCCTAAGATGGGGATTCTCCTCTTGCCTTCGCCAACTGGAGCCACTGAATCCTGTGCCTCAGTGGTCTCATCTGTGCAGTGGGAACAGCCATCTCCACATCTGACAGGCTTGGGGTGAGGATCTGGCGAGCTCCTCCACGGGCCGCCGCTGAACGTGGCAGACACAGCAAGCCCCCTTATCATGTTCATGATAACCGACCTGTTCCCTTCTGCCACAGCAGGCTTAGCGTCTCTGCCATCCTTCCAAAGCAGCTGCCCGGGACCTCTTCCACCTACCTGTCCTCCCTCCCTTCCCACTGGAGCTTCTTGAAAGGATACTTGACACTCAAGGTCTCCGCTTCCTCGCTGCACATTTCACTGGCGTTTGCTTCCTACAACTACCCGGCTACGAAAACGGAACCCAGATGACTCTGGCGTTTCTATGCCTCTATGGCTGCATCTGAAGTCGCCGACCACTCATTCTGGTACATTCCTACTTCCTGTGACCCTATTCGCTCTTGGAACTCCCGAACTCTGAGGGTTCATTCTCCAGCTCCTTCAACAGAGGGTTTGGCTCACAGCCAAACTCGTCAGGTTCTGCCTTATATCCTATTTTGAGGCTACCTAACCCCACTTCCTCAGTTTTCACCATCTGTATCTAACGGGTCCCAAGAGTGTGCCCTCTCCAGCCCTGACCTCGGGTGTCACCTCAGGACGTCTTGCAGATACATCAACCTCGACACGTCCAAAATGGAATCGACTGCGTCCACCCCAGCCCCCACGCTCATATTCCTGATATCAGATCACGGGACGACCAGGAATCTGGGAGCTGTCTTCAAGTTTCCTTCTTCCTCACCAGCCCCATGTGGCTGCTAACCATTCTCAGTATTTTGTAAGCCCCTTCCTCTCTCATCCCTACAACCACTGCCCTAGGTCAGCCCTTAGCTCACCTGAAATGCACAAAACCTGGGTACCTCAGCTCCACCTCCACCTCCTCATCTGCAGGGAGGCGTGCTCACATCACAACAAAGCTTTACCGGCTTCCCATCTCTGCTCAGTCAAATCCACACTCCTGGACGTACCTCAAGCCAACTTTGTGGGCTTCCCGTCCCACCGACCACCCTGCACCACGCGAGAACATCCCTCTGCTCAAGTGGGTCTGGTGGCAGGGTCTCTACTCACCCCCCCCACCCCACGAGAGCCAGTCAACTACTTACTTTCCAAGTTCAACTCTGGCTTTATCTGCAAGAAGCCCTTGTTCTCCTCCTTTACAAACTAGCCCAGTTGTGCCTCCCTCCTTCTCACCCAGGCTCCTATGACAGCCTGTGCCCTCTTCCCATGGTCACGTCTTTCACCCCTCCCTGAACTATGTATGTGGCTTCCTCGCATCAGCCCTTTGAGGTAAGAACTGCGTCCTGGTCATCTGTGTTCTCAGCTGGGACTCAGGAGAACGCAGTTCATGGGACTGAATACCTGTACCAAACACTAAGGAACAAAGTAGAACTTCCCTTACTAAACACCTCAAGGGAAACAATGTCTGAAATATTCCTGGGCTATCAGCAAACAGATGTTTGAGTAGTAGTATAGCAGCAAACGTAGCTCACCTCAAATGATATTTGAAGATGTGTTCCTAACCGTAAAAAGAAAGTCTGCTCTAATAGGTAACAAACCATAGATCGACCTCACACCCCTAAGGATGGTTATCAAAAAATACACGTGAGGATAGAGAGAAACGGCAACCCCCATGCACTATTGGTGGGATTACAAAACAGTGCAACGGCTAGGGAAAAGGCAATATAAAAGTTTCTAATTAAAAATAGAACTACCAGAAAATATAAGTATCCAGCGGTTCTACTTCTGGGTGTATATATAGCCCAAAAGAATTGAAAGAGTCTCAAAGAAATATTTGCAACCAAATGTTCACAGCAGCACTATTCACAAAAGCCACGCTGTGAAAGCAACTCAGCTGCCCATCCACAGGTAAACGGATCAACAAAATAAGGAATACAAAGGAATCTTATTCAACCTCAAGGAAGTTATAGCGCATCTAACGTAGACAAACCTTGAGGACATTATGCTAAGTGATACACCAGTCAGAAGATACACTTACTCCACTTAGGAGTCGTCAAATGCACAGAAACAGTAGAATGGCGTTACCAGGGGGTGGGAGGAAGAGGGATGGGGGTTATTTAATGGGTACAGACTTTCAGTTTTGCAAGAAGGAAAAAGTCCTGAGGATCTGTGTAACAACATAAATATACTTCACAGGACTGAACTGTAGCTTAACAAGATCTACCATAAGAAAGGAACTACAGATTGAAAAATCTGACAAAGAGAAGACCTCCAAAATCTCATTTGCTGCTTTAAAGAAACAGGGCCTTTTGTTTGGTATTTGAAACTATTATTTTCTTTAAAAAGCCCTAAGAAAATGCCACTTGACCATGAAAACCGTGTCCTGCCAGCAGATCCTCATTTCGTCCCCCCCCCCCCCCCCACCCCCGTGTGGGTTCCTCTGCGCTCGGCACGGAACCACTGACTGTATGTTCCACCTCTAAATTGTCTCTAAATCTGCATGAGAAAATGCAGAGCTAGGAAACACAAAAATTGCTCAGTAAATAAAATCAAGTCTTTGGAAAGAGCACAAGTTTGATTTTAAAGTAAACATAATGACTATCTGCCAAGTGCACCGAAATCTCTGGAAGCTTTTAACATCAGCAAGAGACCCTAATAACATAACCTTGTTTGAAAGGAGTGGATGAAATCACGCTCTAATTTTACATGTTAAAAGAACACACAAGTACAGCATGGCAGCACCCACCATCGCATCGTGGCTCTTTCCGGTTCATTAATTCCCTATGCTTATCCCTTTCTGGTTCCCCAAACACCAGTACCTTCTCCACCTCGCAGAATCGCTTCTGTCCTGCTTCCTCATTGCCCGATTAAACCCTGCTTCTTCTGTCTAGTCCCCTCTGGTTCCTACAGTTAACACATAGAACGCTCCTTCCCCATCTTCTTACATCTCTTCACACCCAAATAAATGCCTTCCTCACTCCGGCCAGCTTTCATTTCCTTTACCCATCTATTTTCATCTCCAAATTAGCCCAACTTTGATTCCCCCCCCCCCCCCCCCGGCTAAGACAGCTCAGAAGTACCCTGAGCCACTATTTACTTTAAAAACCTGATGGGTTACAAGGCTGCTGCAGGACCCCCCCCCCCAGCATGTTTCCTCTGTGCGTATAAAGTGCCTGCATGTGGCGGTTAGGGAACACCTGAGCGGGCATCTCGATGGTTTTGCATATCCATCTTTTCTTCCAGTTTAAGGATCTGGGGCTTGGACTTTGCAACATGGGTTTTCAAGTCAATCCCATCCCCAGCATCGCCCACGCACAGCTGTGTGAGTCCTGCTCTGAGCTTCAGTGGTACCCGGAATAAAGGTGCCATACACGTTGCGCTTGTAAGGATTCATCATGGAAGTAAAGTGCTGGGATTCATGGCCTGGTACAGAGCAACTGCGGAAAAAGAGTGATTGGTACAGATCCTCTGGGGAAGGACATACAATGGCTACAATCCCCTGCAGTTTAGACAATGTCACCGCATTATTCTGAGCTCCTGCAAGCTGCAGAGACCACGGAAAATGTCACAAAACTCAGGGGTTGGACTACAGTGGCCATCTTCAGGGTGCAGCCATCAGTTTTGTGTCGGGAATATACGACCAAGGTAATCCCTCAAGTGCATGATCAATACAGCCCCCCTATGATGCATGATTGATGACACATGTTCATGTTACCACAGAGCTCTAGAGTACCTCGACGCAGAGAAGGTGACCTGCAATGCTGTTCACCTTGGATTTGCAAGGCAATTCCTACCACGCCCCGCGTTTCCATACACAACCCTCTCCGGGGTTCCGAGACACAAACCAATGCCTTCCTTTGCAGCTGAACCAGAAAACTCGGATGGCAATCATTTTAATTCAACGAGTAGCATTTCATCCAGCCAAAAGGCTCTGAGGAGGTGGCACGAGAACTATACTTAGTAATCATGTCCTTGCTGAAGTTAAAATAGCTACAATATTCAATAAAGTAACAGTTTAAACCTGCACACCCACAATGATGCTAAAAAGAGTCACTCTGCCAAGTGCCAGTGACTTTCCGCAGTGGGAGACTTTTCAGGTTAAACATGAAC
Source organism: Phacochoerus africanus (assembly GCF_016906955.1). Classification (NCBI taxonomy): domain Eukaryota; kingdom Metazoa; phylum Chordata; class Mammalia; order Artiodactyla; family Suidae; genus Phacochoerus; species Phacochoerus africanus. Next base: position 12,917,807 of record NC_062557.1, on the reverse strand, counting down.
ATTGGTGGAATTCCTTCTGTCGAGGATGGCAGTGGAAAACACAGGAGCCACTACACCAACTGCCCCCCCCCCCAATGCCCTGCACAAAAATCCAGCCCCTCGAGCTGCAAAGCCCCCTCTTGAGGATTGCTGTGCTGTCACCTCTGGTAACCGAGAGGTCTCCTACTGCCTGTCCTCAGAGTATCCCAACCAACAGTGCCCAGACCAAGACTGCCCCAATAAAGCAAGCTCTTTAATCATCTAAAATCAGATTTAAGTTCACTATGATGCATGGGCATATCAGGAACACACACAGCCAGCTGTAGGACCCATCCCTTGTCCTTAGCAATGGGACATGGTTTAGAAGATGACCACAATGTAACATGACCATGGACCTGAGCCACCAGCCCCAGGCACGTCTCTGCCTCCAAGGTCCAAAGTCACGAACCACACTGCCTCCCAACACCCAAAACAGATCCAAGTCCAAATGGAGATGTGCTGAGTGTGACACACACACCAGACTTGGAAGACGATGTCGAAGCCAGGGTTTATGTTGATTATGTATGTGTTACAGTAACAATACGGACACACCAGATTACGTAAATTCCAGTCATGGCTCAGAGGAAACGAATCTGATTAGCAACCACAAGGACAAAGGTTTGATCCCTGGCCTTGCTCAGTGGGTTAAGGATCAGATCTGGTGTTGCTGTGAGCTGTGCTATAGGTCACAGATGTGGCTTGGATCCCACATTGCTGTGGCGTAGGCCAGCAGCTACAGCTCCAATTTGACCCCCAGCCTGGGAACCTCCATACGCCTCGAGTGCAGCCCTAAAGAGACCAAGGGGAAAAAAAAAGTGGAAATAAACACCGCTTGTTTCTTATACATCTTTTAATGTGGCTACTAGGCAGATGCAATCTGCATCCTATCATTCCACAGCACTACCCTCAGGCATCAGGTTGTTTGCTTCCTCCAGAGCAGAGCGTCACCATCTAAAAGGACTCTGCTCGCTTATGAGGACTTACTTACTAGGGGACCCCCAACCCACAGCAGCCCCACTAGAAAAGGCCTCAGCTGTCCTGTCCACTGCTGACTGCTCAGCACCCACAACCCAGGGGGTGCCCCCAAACCCATAAAGAACCATCCATCATGGAAGAACGTGCACTGGGAACCAAGACTGGCATGCGTCAGGATCACCCATGCAGCTCCTCGTTTAACACTTTTGTTGGGAGTCTTGCCTCGAAAACTCATTCTCCCTTTCTCCCTAAAGCCGCCCCCACCCCCACCCAGATCTAAGGATGGGCCAGGACTGGGTGGAGGCTGAGCCAGGATTTCTGAGTTTAGTTGAATCGCGACTCCTGTGGATCTCCACCCTTGGCAAGAAAAGCCTTTTTCGTTCCCAATTACACAAGACCCTCCCCAACAGCGCCCCCACCTCCAGTGGGTGCTCAGCACACTCCATCCAAGGCCACGTGCCCCTCGGAGGCGCCTCTCTGCAGGCGGAGGCCTGTCACTGGGAGGGCCTGCGTAGGCGCCTTCCTAGGCTGCCTGGTTCCTAAAGCCCTGAAAAGTCAGACCCGCTTTCCCCGCCCCTTCCCAGCGAGGGCCGCTCAAACCTGCACCAGACACCCCTGCCACCTGGGGGGTCCCCAGGGCATCTCTACCACCTGACCTTCGAGAGCTGCACCCCTACCCCCAGGGCCTTAGAGGACAGCGCCCCACCAGCTCTGACCCACCTTCCCCACCACCTGCACAAACCAAGGCTCAGGACCTCCAGCTCAAGTCAATGTCAGGAAATGGTGGCCCCTTCCTGTCCACCATTCAGAGCTACTCTCCTGTAAACTGGGGGGAAACGGGGGGTGGTTTGCCTGCTTGCTCTTCTTCAGTCATATACTAAATTAAGTGGATTGCAAATTGGATGAACTCATGCATTGTGTGTGTCTGGGAGAAAAACATTCAAGGAAGTGATGATGGCCCCAGGGGGCCGGACACCCAGAATGCAGCAAACAGCCGGAAGCCAGGATGGGACTAAGGAGCCCTCGGCCATCATCCCACACTCCTCCCAGGTCTTCAGACCTGCCGAGCATCTCCCAGGGCAGAGCACCCTGTGAGAACACTGAGCGAAACCAAAGAGCTCGTCCTCTTACTTTACTGAGAAGGGGGTTAAGTCAAATTTGAAACCAAGGTTTGCCAAGGGTGACCCCACCCCCACTCACTGTGCCCCGTGTTCTAGAAGCCCCCCCGTCTATGTAACTATCTCCATTTCACACAAGCTGTCCTTGTTTCTGTTGCAAACCAATACTGAATATTTACTTTCCATCATTTCCCTATTTAGCCAACAAAATGCCTCAAGAGGACCATAGGTGACTTTCTCACTGGTCTAGGGAGGGAGCTCATTACCCAATCACATGCGCCTTGAGATATTACACAGTGTACACATCCCCCCCGGAGGTGCTTCAGAGGTGGCCTTTCAGCTTCAAGGACACATTTTTACATTTGGTAAAAAAACCTCTATTACAAAGCAGAAACAGCAGAAGTTATGACTGCTCGGAATGGCCTACATTTCCTTTGATTTCTGGGTGTATAGAACTGCTAAGCATAATTACAAAATTAAGGCACAGCTATTATGAAAACGCAGGAGTCAGATTTATTCATCACTGCAAGTCACCGAGCTTTGACAAGCACCTCGTGCAGCCAGGAGAACCCAGCTGACTAACTACTACACTGGTCTACACAGCCCCCTCTGCACATTAATAAAACCTACTCGTAAATGCAAGCGAAATTAAAGGTACTTTTTCAATGACAGCCCCTGAGAGGAAATAATGAGTGTGGTTATTACAGAACCACAGAGGAATCATAAAGGCAAAATCTCCAAATATGGTAAAGTTCAAGTTTTTCCAGATAGTTAAGTCTTTGAAAGACTATTACCTTTTTTCTGTTAAAATTTCAGATACCATCAACTTGTATCTCTGCCTACAGCTCAGATGTTACCTTTTCAATGAACCAATTTCTAATTATTCCCTTTAAAAGTAATTTTCCCTGCTCTGAACTCCCGAAGCACAGTGTTCCTTGGTAAGCTATGTTCCAATGGTGTCGCTAAGTCCTTCCGCAAGGCTAGAATACGGAGGGGTGGGTGGCAGGGTGTCTCCATGTCTGAGGCCTCCTTTCCGAGCATTTGTGTGTTGCGTGCAGAGAGAGGGATGGATAAAGCAGGCATGTCAAGGCTTAGACCCAGATCATACAGGTCTTCAGAGTATTCAAACTTTCTGTTTAAAACATACTGGAAAGTTTTCAAAATAAAATTAAAAATTTAGAGTGATGGAAAGTAATATTTTGAGGTAGGGTCTTAAAAGGGGGGATTAACTTAAACCAAAGTCACTAGAGTGACCCTACACTAATATGACTGGTGCCCTAAGAAGAGACTGGGAGCCAGAAACACACAGAAGAACCATGTGAAGACATAGGGAGAAGACAGCCATCTACAAGCCAAGGACAGAGCGTCTTGGCTGACAACCCTGCTGACACCTCGATCTTGGACTTCAAGTCTCTGGAAATATGAAAAAATAAACTTGCTATTACTTAAAAAAAATTAGAGTGAAACAGTAAGAGCTCATTAATTGCTGGACCCAGATCATACAGGTGTTCACAGTATTCAAAGCTTTCTGTTTAAAACATACTGGAAAATTTTCAAAATAAAATTAAAAATTTAGAGTGAAACAATAAGAGCTCATTAATTGCTGGACAAAGTAAAGAATTTGCTGTGTGTTTTTTCTGGCCTCATCCATGACAAGCACAAGTTCCAGGGATCAAACCAGAGCTACAGCAGTGACAACACTGGATCCTGAACTCGTGGAGCCACCAGGGAACTCCAGAACTGTAGTATTGTTTTGATGACCACGACTGAAGAGGACTACAGGAATTCTTCATCCAACAGCAAAGAGGCACCAAGGGCAAGTGCAGGGGATGGAACCAGGAACGAGCCTGTCCCTGACCCTGGGGACCACTGGTCCCACTGGGAGAAGCTCCAGGCGAGGAGGGGGTGCTTTGTGAGGAGGGAGGGAGGAAGCACCCACCTTCTCTTGGAGGAGGAAGAGGGAGCCAAGAGTACTCAAGGAGACACCACGACCCATCAGGAGTGTACTCGGGGAACAAACCTATGGATGAATGCCCAAACCCGTGCGAGTTCACGGGCGCCTTGCATCCAGCATGATCTGTCCACCTGTGGGGACCGGTGAGCCCTCCTGAGACCACAGCAAAACCATAAGACATTCTCCTCCTGCCCACTCCTCTAAAAGCTCCACCCCAGGACCCCACCACTCACGTGACCAACGCAGGGAGAGGAGCAGCCCAGGCTCCTGGCCCCTGGGCAGAGCACGAACCCACTCTCCTTAGCACTTTCCATCTCCCGCTGAAAAGGCCGGCAGGAAACCACCCATCTGACCTGTCGAAGGGGAAACCCCTCTTCCCCTACCCCGCCCCAGTAAGGAGCCCTCCGCCACACAGATGTGGCTCCTCGGCTTCAAGTCTAAGGGCCCCAGGAATGGGCTCCTGACTGCGGGATTGCTTCTCGGGAGAGGCTCCAAGGCTGGGCAGGGGAGCAGCCTACACCCTCCCTTCTGCCTGGAGGCTCAGGGCTGCTCATTCCCCAGAGAAAATGCTCCTGGAGACATTCCAAGTCGTGCTGACCATCTCCCACAGTGGAGAAGCCCCTGTGAAACGCTTTGGGGACCCTGACGCAGGTCGTCCAAACGAGCAGCAGCTAAGGCATAACCTTAATGGACCCAGACGTGGGGCCGCTCACCACACGTGCCAAGAGGATCATCACACCGCCATCCTGCAGTCCAACCTCACAGCACCTCCCACCACGAAAATCACTGCGGGTGCTGCTGACAACTCAAACATCTGTGGAAATGGTCCAGCCTTTTTCTCTTAAGATACAAAGCAGTGTTTCTTCAAAGACAAAAAAGCTGCGTGGGAGTCACTATATGTTCTCCCTTTTCCTATTTGTCTAATTATGGGGTCAGGGTTCTTTCTTCTGAAAATTATTTCTCATAACCCAGTTTTGGCTGTGGGAGTCTAGGAACACAAGGCTATTAACATGATCCTTTGTGTCAACGGTTAGTAGCATCTTAGAAGACAGGAAGCTGCTCTTGCAAAACTGTTTACCCCTCATGTCAACGGGTATTATTCCAAGCAACTTACTTTCACTTAGATTATTTACAAATAGATGAGCCACGATTCGGGTGCATTTCACATGAGTCAACGCCTCACATCTCTGCCTTCCACAAAAGAACATGAGGATTGCATAGAAAAATGAAATTTGGGGGGCTGACTCGTGTCCAGTGGAGGACTGCTTTCAAACTCATCAGCCTGATCACAAAAAGCTGGTGGAGTATGCACTACCTGTGCCAATCGCCAGGATCTACCAACAAGTGGTCTCATGTTTCAAACAGGATGTCAGCATCACAAAAGCCCCCACTGGTGGTGCCAAGACCCACTCAGTTAACCAACCCAGCTCTGGACGACAAAGATATCGACAGTGATGACAAGACTGAACACCTTCCTGAGGACTTTATAGGAAGCAGATACTGCCCTCCCGCCCCCCCCCCCTTTTTTTTTTTTTTGCTTTTTAGGGCCGCACATGCGGCATATGGAGGTTCCCAGGCTAGGCGTCAGGAACCAGAGCTACAGCTGCCCACCTACACCACAGCAATGCAGGATCCAAGCTGCATCTGCCACATACACTACAGCTCACGGCAACACTGGATCCTTAACCCACTGAGTGAGGCCAGGGATCAAACCTGTGTCCTCATGGATCCTAGTCGGGTTAACCGCCAAGCCACAACGGGAGCTCCCAGATACCACCTAGACACATCCCCTCCCCCTTCCCCTCAAGAACCTTGCACAGGCGCCCTCCTGCAGAGGGGCTACTGGAGAAAAGGCCTCATAGGACAGAGTGAAGACCCCCTGAGTCTAACCAAGGCTGGTGGGTTCCTCACCTACACCAACACTGCAGAAGCGCCCCTGGGAGGCAGAGGCCCAAGCCAAGCCATTCCTTCCCACTTCTAGCCAGCCTTTTCACTCATGCCAAGATCAATTCCACGTTTACCTGAGCACCTCCTCTGTATAAGGCCTTCTGGCTGATGTCCTAGGAAAGATGGGGTTGGGGGGGGGACATTTATCTCAGGTACACCTCGGTTCGAAGGTAAGTTGGATGCTACCACTGATGCAGACAGCTCTAGGACAAGACGCTACTTCTTAAAATCATGATGTCAAATCAATGACCTCAATAAGACTTTCACCACAAATGTGCATGAATCCACTATCCCCACGCCTTTCTCTCTCCTCCTCCAGCTATTTGTTTCTCTCCTAGTGATGTCACCCACTTGCCACAAGTAATCCTTCTGTTATTAGTCCCCCGGTTCTTAAAACTAATGATGTCACCCTCCCAATTAGGCAAATGGCCAAGCAGAAGAGGTGAGCCAGGCCTCTGAGGGCTGGGAATTCGTGGCATATGACCTGAGCGCGCTGGCGGGTCACCGCTCCTCCCCGGCCTCAGTCCTGGGTGTGCAGGATGATCCACCATGTGGGTACAACCAACCTGAGGGGCTTGTGAACCCTTGAACTCACATGCACTCCCTGTGTAAAAACAGCGTGCATTTTTCTAAGAAGAGGGTCACAGTTTTCTCCAAATTCTGCAAGAGAACCATCACCAAGCAAAGGTTACCATCACTGACTCACGTCCCTAAGATCCCATCTATCTCAAATTCTGATTCTATATACACCGCACCTTACACACCCTGCAGCCTCAAAGTCATGGTGCTGGCTGCCCGAGAAGCTATGGTTGGGGGCCCTTTCCCGGACCCAGGGTTCCCAGGTGAACTTACACCCCATCCCAATCCACAATCACCTGCCTCCCCAGGCACTGCCTACAAGGAGCCTCTGTGTTTCTACCCACACGGCTGCGAACTACCATTCACCAGTAGACAGCGCCTGACTGCAGCCTACACCGCACCTGCCTCTTGCCCTCTAACCTCACCCAGTGAAAAGGCAAATTAATCAGAGCTGCTTTCCTGCCCCACCACGAGTGGATGTCAGTCATCCGAATGGGTCTCCACACTGTTCATCGAGCAGGATGGCACCTGCTCACACGCAAATGTCAGGCAACACCGGACACACAAGAGGCAACCTTCACCCTCCTAAGCAAGCCCACTGTACTCAAACAAGGAAGGAGAAAATCTCAACCCCGAATCCAAAGACCATCGAGAGTCTTCACATTATCAGTTCTTTCACAGGAGAGCTTATACATCGCACTTAGAATCACAGCACTTCCTAAGACGTGTCATCACATAGGCAAAACTAGATAAAAGTAATGAGGGAACTTGCTCTAAAGCCTTATGTTTAAAAAAAAAAAAAAACCCACCTTGCCTTTTAAAGATCAGAAGTTGAATAGTGGGTGGAAAAGGAAGTTGGTGTGATTTGTATAAACGAGCAGCAAGACCCATCAAAATTTGAACTGCACAACTTTTTTTTTAAACCAGCAATCCAGCAAGTCTGCTTTGAGGAACCTAGTCCACCGACACAGTGCCCAGCCATGTGCACATGAGAGCCGGCCCAGCTAGAGCAATGATGCATCAATGAGCACCCATGCAGTTCCAGGCAAGGAGCTAGGTGCCTCCTGGTAACAGCTGTTTTATTGCTCACAGCACCCCTGTGAGGTAGGTATTTTTACTATCCCCATTTGGCAGGGGAAACCCAAGGACAAGAGAAGTAAAGCAACTTGTTCAAAGCCAAAGAGCTACCAAGGATTCAAAGCCAGAGAAGTTCCCATTGTGGCTCAGGAGGTTAAGGACCCGACATTGTCTCTGTGAGGATGCAGGTTCAATCCCCGGCCTCACTCATTGGGTTAAGGATCTGGTGTTGCTGCAAGCTACAACGCAGGTCACAGGTGCGGCTTGGATCCCGCATTGCTGTGGCAAAGGTCTGCAGCTCCAATTTGACCCCTAACCTGGGAACCTCCCTAGGCTGCAGGTAGAGCTGTTAAAAAAAAAAAAAAAAAAAGGCAACACACAGCATGGAACTCAAATTGCTCACTCATAGCAAACTGCTAAGTAGATTTCAGCGCATCCAGTGTGGAACACTGCACAACTATTGCAAAAGTTAGTGATGTGTAAGTGCCGATACAGAAAGAGATCCAGGATCTGCACTGTTGGTGGGAAAAGTTGCAAAACTGTAGGATAGTACAAAACAAACACAAAAAGATACAGATATCAAAAGCCAAGTTCTGAAAGGACAAACTCAACCGTGGCTCCGTGTGCACCATAGGCCTACAATGTGGGAACTTTAGCATCGTGCCCCTTCCATCTGTTTTCTTCCTAATCAAGTGTATGTATTCGTTTTAATTTTTAGAAGTGTTTTTATTAAAAAAGATTAGAAACTTACCAATGCTACCAGAGAGGGAACAGAGCTTTGGGCTTCATGTTACAGCTATTTTGAGTGGAGGAAAAGGGCAAAGCCTTATAATCATGACCAAATCCCACGTGTACATGTGCCTGATCCAGAACTGGCTAATCCCAGGTTCAAGATTAAGTCATAGACCGGATTCCCACAAAAAACAGCATTACCTGCTGCCTTCGAATGTCTCCTATGGCAAATATAAAGTCAGAGCCGTTTAAATCCTTGATTCAATGCTGTTTCCTATGTTCAGCTCTTCAGTTGAAGGGCTGAGGACAGAGAGGAGCAGGAGGGTTGGTGAACAACCTAAAAAGGGAATGACCCACAGAGCTGCTCAGGACAGTGCTGCTCCATGCCCGCGTCCCACCCGGACACGAGATCACACCTATCAATCTAGGCGAACCCACCTAACCCTCAAGGAAATAAAACTGCTTCGAAATTCAGGAAAGATACAAGAAGTAAATTTTAAAAGTCAGGAAGGAAGGCAGATCTCAAAACCCCCAGTCAGGCATCTACAAACACACAGGAGTCCTAACATAATTTAAGATGTTGGAAGACAAATGTGAGAAAAAAGAATGTATACATGTAAGTGTAACGGGGTCACCATGCTGCAGAGCAGAATATATATATATATATATATATATATATATATATATATATATATATAAATGATAAAAAGATGTTGGAAGAACTAAAGAGAAAGTCATTTTCAAATACAAATATTTAAAGTATTTTTAAAATCTGGAATGGCTCCCCCTAAGAGAATCAAAACTTAGGACACATTAAAGTATGACAGATAGGTCCCCCCCCCCAAGCCCGCAGCATGTGTAAGTTCCTGGGCCAGGGATTGAACCCATGCTGCAGCAGTGACAACACTGAATCCTTAATCCACTGCACCACAAAAGAACTCCTGACAAATGTTTCATCCCAAAGAGGAACCAAATCAAAACCAGAAAGTTTTATTTGTAGGTATTAGAAAACAGAACCATCCTTGTTCTTGACAATGAGTTTCAGAACCCCTGTTCTAAGACAAATTACTAAGCCATATGATTTACTACAGAAGTAATTTAATTGGGGGTTTATTTCTAATTAACACATTAAAATCAAGTACTATAAATCATGACTAAGACCAACAGCCCATCAAAGGCAATATCCAACTATAATGCTGTGTAATCACTACAGTAGAAAATTACACTCTAAGCCCTAGAGCGTGGCCATCGATGTGTTTACTCGTGTTTAACTCACCTTTGAGTCTTCTATATGCCAAATACACACACTGTGAAATGCTGAGGCGTGCTAAACGTCCCACAAAGCACACAAAATAGGGAAGTATAAAAGAACTCTAACTCATCCCTAAAGATATTTTAACAACATCAAAAATAATTTTAAGACAGGATTTTTCATGATGCTTCAAATGATTCTGGTTAACAGTCTTCCGAGAAAGCTGAAACTACTCCAATTTATCATCTTTGTAAACTTCTTTGTGGTCAGCACAGGCATCATTCTACTAATCTGAAGTTATTCTCATGATAATCTTATTGATGAGACGTGGATGGCTACACAAAGACTTCTAAAACTAATGACAATTAGAAGAATGATGTGTCTTCCACGAGGTGTGGGAGACACAGCCTCTCCCGCAGAAGAGCACACAGAAAAGGACTACTGATCAAAGACCACATTTTTTGCCTATTGAATTCGCACATAAAGATAAGGCTTTTTCCTTAACATTAATGCTTTATGCTGGCAAGAACAGAGGCAAACAGGAAGTCTATTCATTGCTGATGCTGCTGAAATTAGTAGCACGCCTTTGAAAAGCAGCTTGGAAATACTGGCCAAGAACCATTAAAATTCACCCCTCAGAAAAAGTAACATGAACACTTGTAAATCCTACCCTTAAATAACTCTCAGAAAAAGCCAAACGCACCAGGTTGTTCATTATATAGGTCATTCAACAAGAGCGGTAAATTGGAATATTTACAGTACAGGACAAATACAGGATGCAAAGCTTGGAAGACTATGGTGACCATTCTAATTAGGATATAATGCTTAAAGGTCTTGATACAAAAAATTATGTATAGCTGCCCCTTGAACACAGGGGGAGAGGGGGGTGCCAACCCCTCTGCAGGCAAAAATCTGCATATAATTTATAGTTGGCCCTCCATACACGTGACTCCTTCATATCCAAGGATTCAACCAATGGCAGAGCCTGTAGTATTTCCTACTGAAAAAAACGAGTGGGCCCGTGAAGGTCAAATCCAACTCGTGCAAGCATCAACTACACAGGATTACATATGTGTATAAAAATGCAAGTATATACCAACGTGACGTAATTATGGGTGGATAACTATTCAAGTAGGATCGATGTAGAGCTTTTTTTTTGTCTTTTTGCCTTTTCTATGGCCGCATCCTCAGCATATGGAGGTTCCCAGGCAAGGGGTCTAATCAGAGCTGTAGCCGCCGGCCTACACAACAGCCACAGCAACGCGGGATCGAGCCGCATCTGCAACCTACACCACAGCTCATGGCAACGGCAGATACTTAACCTACTGAGCGAGGCCAGGGATCAAACCCACGACCTCACGGTTCCTAGTCAGATTCGTTAACCACGAAGCCACAACGGGAACTCCTGATGCAGAATTTCTTAACCTCAGCAGTAGCGGCATGTTGGGCTAGATCCTTCTTTGCTGGGAGAGGGGCTTGTCCTGTGCATGTAGGATGCTGAGCAGCACTCTGGCTTCTACCCGTTAGATACCAGTAGCACCCCCCAATCACCAGACATTGCCAAATATCCCCCGGGGAGGGGGGCAAAAACTACCCCCGATAACCATTAGGTTTAAGCTACTTTCCTCCTCCTCTGCTTTAATGTTTGTCTACCATATGTATTAACTGATTTTGAAGGACAGAAATGGTAGTATTAGAAAGCAAGTATTTAGTGACTACTTCTTCATTCAAAGCCAAAAGCCATTCCCTTCAGTACATCACCTCCAGTCAGAAACAAGACCGGGGGAGGGGGGAGTCTCGACCTTCAGCCCACGGTCTCTTCCATAAGCGTGGTCCGCTCCTCTGAAGGGCACCAGGCTTCTCTCCACCAAAGCAGCTCTCCCAGCATAGCCCCTCTTACCGTGCATGCTCCTCACCAAAGAGCCACGTCTGCAAGTTTTCCACAAAGGAGATTAACAGAGGAAGACACACAATGCCACTCACAACACTCAGTATTTTGCATCCACGCTCAGAACCTTATTCTGCTCTGAGAAACCACGAGACGCGTCACCATCAACATGCATTTCCAGAGGAGCGTCATACCCCTTCCTAGAGAGTGTCCTGAGAATGCCACGAAAGGGACACGCGCCCTCGCTTTGGGGTCCACAGGTCAGAAAGAAGTCACAGAAATCCTTTAAAAGGATGGCCAAACAAGCTTCACTGGTTCAGAAGCCACCAAGCCAAGGAGTAAAACTGATCAACTAAGTCCGAGGACAGTCTGACACTTTGTTAACTCAGCCAATCTGTCCTGTGCTGTTCCACACCATCTCATTACACCACTCCCTTTGATGGTTTCAGTCCAGGTTACTTGTGCAACCTGATTACCAATCCTCCTCACCCCCCCACCCCACCCCCGTTTAAACTTCTTGGCCCTCCTCTTCAGAGTCTCCACACCAGACACAGTGCTGCCCACTTGGTTCTGCTTTTACCCATCAAGGGTGCCATTCATGAGAGCCCTAGTCGCCCTTTTGCTAACGGAAGGAAGGACGAGTCACTTGACGCATCAATCCATTTTGCTACCTGGTTCTACAACTGCTGTTCTGAATCCAGGTTATGATGACAAAGTGAAAACTACGCTGGAAAAAATGCAAACCTTAGGACTTAAGTTATTCATAAGAACTGTTTATTGTTCCTTTACCGGGGACAGTAATTAACATATATTTGCAAATAATTCGAAAGTGTTACAATACTTAACATTCCAGTGAGAAGTACAGGTTAAACAGAGGGCCTAAACTGTATAATGAGTATTAAAAATAAGTGATATATTTAATAAGCACTTCATGAGCATTTACTTAACCATCAGGCTCTAAGCCTTTTAACATAGCGACTTATCCAATCCTCATGACAACTCCATGAGGTATTTACTATTAATTTTCTCTCTTAAAAAGGCAATTATGCAAGCTCTCTCGTGGTGCGGTGGGTTAAGGATCTGGCATTGTCACTGCTGTGGTGCGAGTTCAATCCCCAGGCCAGGAACTTCCACATGCTGTGGGCGAGGTCAAAAATCACCTTTACATATTTTAAATAAGCAATTACGAAGAAAGTGATTAGATGTGCTACTTCCTCCCTGATTAAAGCTGTAGTCCACTCACATACTTCAGTGTATCTAGGTGCAAACCACGTCACATACTCTGAGTTCCTCCCCATGAAGTCAAGCACAATTTTCTTCAATGCTCCAGGAAGAAGCCCACGTGAGTGTTTGCATTCATATTTTTGTTATGTGCTTCCCGAATTGCTCACTGGGGGCCATGTCAAAACACTTCCTAAAATGGATCTTGTCTTAGTAGCCAGCTCGTTTTAGAGAAAAAATTAATTTGGGCTAGGGCATTTATTTATTCCTTCAAAATGCTAAACCTGCAATTTTGGTATCCTGTGACTTGTAATTTCAACAACAGGACAGCTGAGCATCATGATCCTTTTAAGAGGAAAAAAAATCAAGTTTTAAAATCCAGCTTGATAACCCCAGCCAAAGATTATGTCTAACAAAAATTACAAAGCCTCAAATCTTAAATGCAGCATAAGACCTAAGAATAACAACAGCTAACCCTATGAAATTCTAAAACATAGGAATAAATCTTCCTGAGCTTAGATTTAGCAAGCGTTGTTAGATATGACACCAAAAGTGTTTAAAAAAATGCATAAACTAGACTGCAAAATTACAAATGTCTGTGCTTCAAAGGACACCACTAAAAATGAAAAGACAACCCATAAATATTTGTAGGTCGTATTTCTAATTAAGGACTTGTATTCAGATTAAGAACTCTTATAAATCAAAGGTCCAATAACCCAAGAATCTGGAGAGACATGTCTCCAAAGATATGGCCAATAAACACAGGAAAAGATGTTCATCATTAGTCATTAGGAAAACTAAAATCAAAGCCATAATGAGATATCACTTCACACCTACCAGCATGACTAAAGGCAAACAAGTGTTTGCAAGAACATGGAACCCTTCTGCATTGCTGGTAGGGCTGTAAAATGAGGCATCTCCTGTGGAAGATACTTTGGCAGTTTCTTGAAATGTTAAACATAGAAATACCATGACCCAGCAATTTTAGCCCTAGGCAGATCCTCAGGAGAAATGAAAAATTACATCTACAAAGAACTGGTACATAAACGTTCTTAGCAGCTTACTCCTAACAGTAAGTAGAAACCATCAAAAGTCCATCCAATGATGAACAAAATGTGGTATATACTTCAGGCAATGGAATACTATTGAGCCATAAAAATGAATGCAGTGCTCATCCATGTCACTGATACACGGACGAACCCTGAAGACTTTACGCTAAGGGAAAGGTGCCAGACCAAAAAGGTCACATATTACATAATTCCATTTATATGAAGTGTCCAGAATAAGCAGCTCCAAAGAAAGTGGATGCATGGCTACCGGGGACTGGAGGGAGTGAGCAACGAAAAGAAACCGCTACCGGGTGTGGCGTGTCTTCCTGGAATGATGAAAATGTCGGAAAATGAGATGTTGCACAAATCTCAACATACTGAACCACGGAGTGGTATAAAGTGATGAATGCAACGGCATACCAATTACCTCCCAATAAGTTATGTAAAAATGACACGTGGTAGAGCAAAAAAAAAAAAAACCCAAAAAAATAACTTTTATATTAAACGATGTTGTTTCAATCTGTTGGATAAAACTCCGTGTCCATCGAGGATTCCCAACTTTGCCTCTTATCCACTGGCACCGAGTACTGCCAATCAGTAGTAACAGAAATACTCCATCATGACACAGCAGCTCGCACACTGGTAGACCTGTGACTTCTACTCCTCAGCCTGTTTTCTGAGAGGCCAAGAGGATGGACAGGACTGAAACCCGAGGCTCTGAGGCTGTACAAGTCAAGATTCTTTATAGGACTCGTAACTGTCAACACTCAGAAGCCACCGAGATGCCCTTCGGTAGGTCAACGGATAAATGGGGGTACGTCCAGAGGATGGTTATTATTCAGCACTTAAGACGAGTTACCAAGCCATGAAGATGGGGAGAAAACAGGCAGATTACTAAGGGAAAGAAGCCAATCTGAAAAGGCTACCTACTTATGATCCGATGCCAGTTCTACCACATTCTGGAAAAGGCAGAACTGTGGATACAGTAAGAAGTTCAGTGGTTTTCAGTGGTTGGAGAGGGCAGAGATGAAAAGGCCAAGAAGACTTGTAGGGCAGAGAAAATACTATTAGGATAGACTTGCATTGTACACTTGTCCAGACCCACAGACTATATACAACGCCCAATGTGGACCATAATGCCCAGTACAGATTTTGGAAGATGATGCTATGTTCAATCAACGTAGATTCGATTTTAACAGAGGACCGCTCAGGGGGAAGGGTCTGGGGTAAATGGGAAATCTGTTCCTTCCCCTCAAGTCTTCCATGAGCCTAAAACTGTTCTAAAACATTAAGTCTTTGCAGGAATATGGATACAACTGGAAATTCTCATGCTAAGTGCAGTCAGTCAGAAAATGAAAGAAATACCCTAGGATATCGCCTATATATGGAATCTTAAGTATGGCACAAATAAACCTATAAAATAGACTCACAGACATGGATTAAAGACTTGGGGTTGCCAAGGAGGAGGGAGTGGGATGGACTGGGAGTGTGGGGTAAATGGAGGCAAACTCTTCCATTTAGAATGGAGGGGTAATAAGGTCTTGCTGTACAGCACAAGGAATTATATCCAAACTCCTAGGAGAGACCATGATAGGAAACAGAATAAAAGTGTCTATACACGCATGACCGGTCACTCTGCTCTGCAGCAGAAATTGGCACAACATCAACTATAATTTAAAACAACTCAGTCTGGGGGCAGGGGTAGAGCAACCCTTTACAGGAGGTTGAACTCAGGCTCTGAACTGGCTTGGTATGTTGCCAGCATCTTCCTTCCCTCAGTCATGGAAGGTTTTTTGCCTCCTGTGCCACTCAAAACCAGCAGAGAGGGGACATGCCAGGTCGTCTGCCCTCCTCCCACAGTAAGGTGCTCTGTAGGTGCCACAGCCAGAATGAGAAGCTACAAACAGACCCCTCCCCACCCTCTCCATGTGTGCCCAGGACCATTCCTCATACCCACCAGTCTCTCCGTGGAGCACGCAAGCCAACAACCCATCTCCTCCCCTCTTCGCCACCTCTGCTACCTCTGCCAGCCTCACCCACAAGGTTTCACTCCTTATTTCCTTCCTACTGTGCCAGGGCTTCAAACTCGAGGCTTTGGTAAAACAGATTCCTGGGCCCCAGCCTGGAGATTCTGACCCAGGAGGTTCCTGAGGGTACCGGGAACTAGTATTTCCAACAAGCTAGCTGAGGCAGCCTGTCCTGGGACTGCACCTTGTAGAGCTGATATACTACTACCCTGTGCCCAGCACATAGAAGTCAGTCAATACATAAATACAAATAATGGAATATTTGCCTAGGGTCATCAATCGTGTTTTACAACTGCCCCATTGTCCATGACCTCAGCTGATCTTCACAATTTAACACATGAGCAAGGCAGGTACCAGAAACCCCCTCCAGGATGTCTGAGCAACCCAGGCTTTAAAAGGATGAAGCAACACCAGGTCCATGTGGTTCCAACGGGCAGGGCTAGCCTCAGAAGCTAGGAACTGAGAGATTTTCACAAGAGCTACCCTGATTTCTGTATCTTTATGCATCTCCTCATTGCATCAATTTTCCCCCAATTTAGCATTTCCCTGACAGATGACCTGAAGGGTAAAACAGGCCCAGAGGAAACAAAACTAATTTAAGTACCAACCTCAGGAACTGCCTCCCCAAAGCTTTAACACACAACCTGCTAAAGAAATGCATGTGACTTACTCAGAATGTCTGGAATACGACACACATGGGGTCCTTTTCTCCCAAAGATTTAAATTGGCTTCACTGAGTCATCAGCTCACAGAGCAAAATACAGGCAAGTAAGGAGACCTGCTAGAAGCACTACTCGTGGACCAGGGAAGCACAAACCATCCCTCCCCGCATGCCCCCCGAAATCACGATCTGTCTTCAGCCAACAAGTCAAATGGAAGTGCTGCCTGACATCTAGAGCCAGTGCCCTTCAAGTCTTTGGAGACTCAGGTGTTTCCAGGTGACAAGTAATAAATATTCATTAACCAGACCTACGAACTTTCTCAAATGCTTATTTTCACCTTCAACTAAAAAAGGCGTGCCAACTCTGCTCAATCTCTTCCCCTGCATTCTGCTGCCCAGAAATGCTCTGCAGAGCACACAGGTAAGGTGATAAACTCCTCCATTCAATGGTCAACGCCCCCCATGAAGTAATTACCCACCTGGAGGCCACCACACAGAGGAACGAAGATTCACCCCAAAAAGAATAAACCTCATAGGTGCTGGGCACTGAGACACTGAACAAAATGGCAGTTGTCATGCTGTCATAGGAATCCCACACATGGAATCTAGGTCTTTAATAATACCAACCCAGACTTGTCTGTCTGGATTAATTCAGGAGGCTGAGGTGCAGAGGAGACTGAAGGATGGAGGAAATTAGATAGTGGAGCATCCTCTAGGCCGGACTGGTACTATGGTAACAAGCAAGAGGCCGTGTGAACAGCAGAGGAAACCGAGATGACATCTGTTCGACTCCGACAGCAACAAACCCAGGAAAGGAGCAGACCTTCCGTCATCCTCCGGAAGGAGAGGTTCAAGCCACACACGGCACTCTGGGCCCTGGCCCCAAATGGGTGACCAGGAAGACCTGCAGGGCGAGGAAGCTGGGTCCAGCAGTGAGGGCTGGAGGTGAAGGGTGAGGTGCACCAGCTAGCAGAGTGCCGTCCCCATGACAACCAAGGGGGCACGCACGCGCGCGCACGCATACACTCCCAGTGGGGGATGGGGAGGCAGAGGAAGGACTGGGCGAACCTGGCCCCCACACCCCAGCTCTGGGGGTGACGCAGCTAGCCAATGACACACTGGACTCCTTGAACCGAGGGCTGCTTCAAGCCTGGGGTTAACCCACTAGATGCCAAAAACCTGAGGAGGTTTTAACCTGGCTTCTCACCTACATTCAAGCCTCGTACCTGATGTTACCAATCAAGAGGTCACCCACCCTAACCCAGGGTGGAAAGCGAGCCTGACAACAGGAGCAAAGATTTCGATGGCACCTTCCCTGCAGTGGCTAATGGGTTTCACATGTCTGCGATGGTCCACACGCAAAGCCCTGAATGGCAAAAGCAATACCAGCGACCAACTTGACACATTTAGAAAACCATTAGGATTTTCTCGGTCTACTTCAGTATTAAGTTATGAAACTGGTGGTTGGGGGGGGGGGGAGGAGAAAATTCAGAGAAGCCGAAAAAAACAAAACCACCACATTCTCATTCAAATAGAAACCATGGACATTTATGTATATCCACGCAGACCTTTAAAAAACATCTACCTGCGGCTGTACGATCAGTTAACACACGCCAGTTAAAGCACAAGAGCTGGGGTGGCCACTTACAGGCTGTGTGACCTTGGCAAGTCAAATTCTCTCTCTGGGCCACACGTCCTTCATCAAAGAGGGACAACACCTCCGATGTACAGGTTTAGTGCAAGGATTGAAGCAGATAATACATTTCAAGCATCTGTCACAAAGTACTCAGCAAATATTAGCTGTATTTTATGTTCATGATCATCGTCCTTAACCTGCCTTTTGCTTTCCCCATACATCAATGATCTTCCCAGGACAGCAAAGAGACGTCTACTTTTCAGAGGTGATAGCTATGTTTATCTACTGGAACCCATCTCCCTTTGCTGCTCTTTTAGGCAGTTGCCAATTTCCCCCATGACAGATAAGAGTAAGCAGCTCATCCTGGCTCACCCACCCATTTCTTTTGGCGCAGCCAAAAACAAACCAAAGGTATGTGGAAGGGACTGCACCTGCACCACAGCCGTGACCAGAGCCACTTCAGTGATGCCAGATCCTTAACCCACTATGCCACTAGGGAACTCCACACACCCATTTCTTAAACTCTCCAGATGACTGCTGAGAAAGAATACACCTAGTTACACAGTCTTTTTGCCTTTATTAGAGGAAAATTTAATGATTTTTGGAATGTCTTAATAAATCTAACAAAATAAAAGTCAGAAAATTCAGCTAAATGCTTTCATTTCACGTAGCCAAGATTATCACCTCTCAACAAAGTGTCTGCAAGTGTAACATTGCTTATGTTTGAAAGGATTCCTCAGGGCCACCCAAGCACCTATGGATTTGGCTCCAAGAGTTCCCTTGTGGCACGGGAGGTTAAGGATGCAGTGTTGTCACTGCAGTAACAGCAAGTTCAATCCCATTCCTGGGCCAGGAACTTCCACATGCCACAGGCATGACCCAAAAAAATTTTGGCTCCAAAATATTCTCTTCATCAGCAGACTCAGGCTCTCTCCATGTTGATGTGTGCACGGCATGCACTTCTTTTAGGTAGCTTCTGTTGGTCTCCTTTTTGCAACTGCAGGACACAGCTCTGTTGGTGGACTTGGAACAGTGTTTTTCTCCAGGTCTGGTCCACAGACCACCTCCATCAAAACAGATTCCCAGAGTTCCCGTCATGGCACAGTGGTTATCGAATCCGACTAGGAACCATGAGGTTGTGGGTTTGATCCCCGGCCTAGCTCAGTGGGTTAAGGATCCGCGGCGTTGCTGTGAGCTGTGGTGTAGGTTGCAGACGTGGCTCGGATCCTGTGTTGCTGTGGCTCTGGCGTAGGCTGGCAGCTACAGCTCCGATTAGACCCCTAGCCTGGGAATCTCCATATACCATGGGAATCAGCCCTGGAAAAGGCAAAAAGACAAAAAAAAAAAAAAAAAAAAGATTCCCGAGGCCCACTCAGACCTACTGAGTCAGAATGTCAGAGGCTGGGGATGCGATTTTTTCTTTTTTTTTTTCTTTTTTTTGGCCTTGCCCTCGGCATGTGGAAGTTCCCAGGCCAGGGACTGAAACTGTACCACAGCAGCAACCCAAGCCAGTGCAACAACAATGCCAGATCCCTAACCTGCTGCACCATAGGGAACTCCTGAGGATGTATTTTTAAATGAGGCTCCAGTAGACTAACACACTGGAAAGCACAGCAGGTGCTACCTTCAAATGATGCATAATTAATAATCTCCCCCAAGCCCTACAGCCTCTATCCACATTCTAATCTTTCCAACTGAAGTCTCTGGATACAGCTGCTTTCTCTCCAACATTTGTTCAGACACTAGGCATCTGTTTTTCAGGCAGTTATCACCTTATGTCTCAAAGACTTGGGCCACTAGATGGGAACTTTGTTCTACTGTATTATTTGGTGGCCTTTTAAAAGACAGTATATATAACGCACGAGAACCCTGGTGGCCCAGGGGTTAAGGAATCAGCATTGTCACAGCTGTGGCTCAGGTTTCATCCCTGGCCCAGGGAACTTCTGCAGGTCATGGTGCAGTAAGATAAGAGGAGTTGTTCCCATCGTGGCGCAGCATAAATGAATCCAACTAGGAACCATGAGGTTGCAGGTTCGATCCCTCGCCTCGCTCAGTGGGTTAAGGATCTGGTGGTGTCGTGAGCTGTGGTGTAGGTTGCAGACACAGCTCGGATCTGGCATGGCTGTGGCGTAGGCCAGCAGCTATAGTTCCGATGTGACCCCTAGCCTGGGAACTTCCGTATGCCATGTGTGCTGCCCTTAAAAAAAAATTTTTTTTAAATAAAAGGAAAATAATACCTTTTATTTGCTACTTGTATTCTCTAATACACATGATCAAATTCATTCTCTTTCGCTGGAGATAAAATAATTTCTGGGATTCACTAAGGAAAATACCTAAATGCTTTGTTTTTAGGGCAGCACCCACGGTATATGGAAGGAGCCTGCACTCCTATTATTCTCGCCCTTTCTCTGTATTAACTGTAACAGTGGCTGTGCGTTTCAGCTCTGGATTTGAACCCCAGCTTTGGTTGCTTATTCGCTTTCAAGCCAAAACTTTGCTTCTCTATGCATCGATATTCTCTCCTCTACAAAAAACAGTACCTAGAATTACGATTAGACTCTAAGCAGCGCCCACCTCACAGCTGACCCTGGGAGGGCCTCAGTAAATACTAACCACCCTGATTATTTACCATCCCAGCCCCAAGTTTACCTAATTGTTTTATTCACTGTTTCACAAACTGATTACGTCTGTGTCGCTTTGGAGAATGAGATATATGAACGGACCCTGCCATCAAGGTAGCTTTAATCAAGGACAAGTGACAAGCTGAGTGGCCATATGTCCAGGTCTGTCTGGACAGTGGCGGTTTCCTCCTGTTTTCCCAGCTTAATTATTAATGGCACTCCCCCTTCCCTGTCAGGAGTGTCCTGGTCTAGATGATAAATGACAGGGTTCACACCCGTGATAAGACACCGAAGAAAGAAAACCACCTGGCAGTGTGGACAAGGTCCCACAGCAGTGATGCAAGCAACCTGGGTCCTCAGAGGGTGGACTGGTGGGAAAGGCACTGGGAGGCTGAGCTGGGCCCCAGTGGGGGAGGCGGACGACAGCAGGGACAGTGATGCAGCTGACTCAGAGGGAGGGTGAAGCCCACTGACCCTCAGTGAGCCATCACCCCAACCCCTTCTGGGAGAAAATGGACTGCACTGCCCTCAGTGACAACTGCATGAGATAGTCATGCCTCTACAATCCCATTAAACTTCTACTGGACTGGGGAGAGGGTAGGGATGGAAGATCATCAAAGCGTGAGTAAGATTTCTAAGCTGATTCACCCTTCAGCTCAGCATCAGCTGCTTTACTCTGATGGGCATCTAGCTGCAGTCGGCCTCGGGGGCTCCCACCAAGAGAACGACGACATCGCCTGCCCGGGTTTCAGTTCTGCCCTGTCTCCCCCCCTCCCCTGACAGCTCTCTCGCTGTTTTATGACCACTTTCACATCGTCTTCCCACCTACATACGAGGATCTCTCAGACCTCTGCAGACAGTCCTGGAAGCTCCCGAGAGGGGCAAAACCTTCGCGGCTCTGGGTCAGCGAGCCGGGGATGAAAGCCTAGCACTTAACGTGTTTACCTCGGCTCCACTTGGGCAGA
Organism: Phacochoerus africanus; assembly: GCF_016906955.1. Taxonomy (NCBI): domain Eukaryota; kingdom Metazoa; phylum Chordata; class Mammalia; order Artiodactyla; family Suidae; genus Phacochoerus; species Phacochoerus africanus. Next base: position 12,896,087 of record NC_062557.1, on the reverse strand, counting down.
ACGTCTGATCGACAGACACCGACTTACAAGTTATTTCCTGAATTCCAGATAATACAGCTCTGACCTAATGCCTCTTAAGCCACCCTTTCATAGCCTCTCACAGAGAAGGTGCCAGTCCACAATCAACAGGGTGTTTAAAATAGGACCCCGAGTCAAGCTGGCCAAACACCCTCAACTGACAGAGCAGACAACCAACACCTATGGGGTGAGAGACTGTTCCTGGGGCAGGTGACCTGGGCTGGGCCGAGTCAGACCTCTGCCAGCCCCCTGTAAGACTCAACCAGCCAGGAGGCTCCAGAAAAAAATCACAGTATTTTGTATTTACAGAGAACCAACCGGCTGAGCCTGAGGCATAGGGAAGTTCCCAGGCCAGGGACTGCATCTGAGCCACAGCTGTGGCAACGCCGGATCCTTTAACCCACTGCACAAGGCCAGGGACTGAACTTGCATCTCCAGTGACCTGAGCCCCTGCAGTCAGATTCTCAACCCACCACGCCACAGTGAGAACTCCAAACCTAGTATTTTAAAAAGTTGGGTGTCTCTCCCATGTGTCTCCCCCTTATATAAAAGCAGCACCCTTTCTATCCTTATGAGAAACATGAAATATGCCAAGGGAATAGTTCCAGGCCCAACGTCGCCAGTACAGTCAAAAATGGAGCCTAGATTTTTCCCAAATGCCCTATCAGCTCCGAGAATGGAAATCCAGTCACAGAAGTCAGCACAAGCTAAGTCTCCACAATGAGCTTCATTACCTTCAACACAGGCTCTGGTGGAACTGACCCTGGATGGATAGCTGGGATGTCACAGTGGGAGTTCAGTTCACAACACTGACCCACCAGGACGACTTGCCAGCAATGTCAGTGGGCTATCATTGCAGGTTACTCCCCATGAACAGGGAGCTGTACCTGTAGGGTGATTCATAAACAGGGACTCTGAGGCCAGGCAGGGGGAGCCTCTTAAGTGCTTATGTAGGGAGAGCATGAAGTCTATTAAGTGCCTGTTCTGCACAAGCAACTTTCGAATCTCATTTCAATCCATCAACTGCATGACTGAGTACTGCGTAGTCTCCACTTAACAAAGGGAGCCAAGCAGGACCAAGCTGAGTTCTGAAAACCTGGAGGCCAGCAAGCCCACAGCTCAGATCCAAACCTAGTCTTGCAAAACCAAGAACCAGTCACTTGGACTCCCTACGACTGCTTTTACTTAACCCAAATAAGTCATTTCACCAGGAGAGAGACCTCACAAAACCATCTGACACCCTTCTGTCACATTAAGGCTCTTTTAGAATGACAGCAGCTTAACAGAGTCTGAAGGACTGAAAGTATTCAGAAAGGAGTCACAACAGCCCAACCCCAAATCCTAAGCCTTCAAATTTTAAACTCATGCTTAATTTGTTTTAGGTCTGGCCATAGCTTTCACTGGATACCCTCCGTCTTCCTACATAACAGCCTCTGGCTTTCAGACCCTAATTTCTCACCTGTCCTCCAAGCTTTCATTAAGGTCTTACCTACCAGTGTGACCAGCAGCTCTTTGAGCCCAGGTTCCAGACCGAGGAATTCTCGGCCAAGGGCCCAGGCACTTGTGAGCAGTGGTCTCTTCCTGCTCCCTGACATCAATATCCACCGAGAACACTGGGACCCTGCAGGTTTCCTTTAAAGAACACAGACACTGAACTCGATACAGTCCTGTAAAAAACACTTCAACCTTCCAGACTGTTTGCAAATTAAGGCCCGTTAATGTGCTTGAACTTCTGGCACCCTGAAAGCAACATTTTCAAGAGATTTTAGTTTTGCCCTGACGATTCTGAAAACTGGGGAGGAGCAGAGGGCCACCTGAACTGATCACTCTGACATGACAGTTATTGTTATTACAAAGACCAACACAGAATAAAAATTCCACGTGTGCTTCTCCAACCACTGAATAATTTAAAGACTTAATTAAAACCGTGGCTATGAAGAGCTTCTTCAAGACTGACTTGATGTCTTTCACTTTGCTCCTTCCATCCTGTTGAGCCAAAGGTAACGTCAACCTCCCAGAGACACATACGAGATCTGGAAAGTGTTCTCCGCCCTCCAAGGAAACCGGCCAGCAACGTGGAGTTCATTTTCTCCCTGTTGCCGCCTGTCTGCGAGTCACCCATCATCCTTCCTTTTTCTAGTCCTGCCATGTCGCCCCTTCACATTCATGGCTCTAATTTAGCTCCGACAAGCTCCCTCCCACTAGTGCCTGTTTGTCAACACAGTCAATGGGTCAATGAATGACTCTTCTGAAGTCATGGTTGGTACCATCCCTGAAGACAACACTGCCCCATCAGCTTCTAACCCCCAGTACCAGGCCCTGGACATGAGATGACAAGGGCAATTTATTTTTAATAAGCTAGTCAGGTGCATATCATGCGGAAGAGCTTGACTGGGAAAGTTACTCAGAAAACTAAGTTTTGCTTTGAAGTACATTTTCTAACCATAGCAATCTACGTTTTAGTTACTGAAGATTTTAGACAACTTTCAGCTTCAAAAGGATTGTTTCCTTCAAGCACAAAGCTGCAACATGAGCCAAAAAGATCCTCTGTGTCAACATCTGGAAGGACCACCTTAGAATACCTGCTTTTCATTCCATAAATCAAGAAACATGGGAACAGTGCCTTTTATAGCTAGGAAGATGACGACACTGAGGAGGGTTCCGTGGCAAATTTACGCCTCCCACAATCTTAATTACAAAGCCAACTTTTTTAATTGTAGTTGACTTGGAATGTTGTGTCACTTTCTGCTGTACAGCAAAGTAACTCAATCATACACATTCTTTTTCTCATTTATCTTCCATCGTGTTCTATCCCAATAGACTGGATAGAGTTCCGTAGGCTGTACGGTACGACTTCATTGCTTATCCATTTCTAAATGTAGTGAAGTTTGCATCTACTAACCCCAAACCCCCCGTCCATCCCCCTCGGCAACAAGTCTGTACTCCATGCCTGTGTTTGTTTTGCAGCTAGGTTCACCTGTGCCACATTTTAGATTCCTCCTGTAAATAGCATATTGTATCTGTCTTAAAGACAACTTTAGAAGTACAAAGCATCCCAGTCATGAAATGGGCACAATGTCTCCACTTGTATTTCTATGACTCCTCAGGAAAGATAAGTTGCCTGTTTCATATACCCTTCTGCATATAAGCAAAAATTACACGAAGGCGCCATTATTGCCCATGCTCCATTCCTAACAGAGAAAAGCCATGGCTCAGATAATGTTAAACGGTGCCTAATTAATCATTTATGTTAGGCTTTGGCATGAGTTTTAGACATCTGCTTAAATAAGGACGTGTAAGATAATCAGTGCGTATTAACCATTCATCACTTCTCAGTGGACATACACTGAGTAAAAGTCGATTTTCTGTCAAGGGGAATGGTCTTCCTTTTAATATTCACTGCACACTGAGGATTACGTGAGACTTATTCTAGGTACCAGGAAGTAGACACAAAGACCCAACCTATTGAGGAAAGCAAGTCATCAGGAACTCTAAGGGCAGAGTAACATCAGTAAAGGGAAGAGTGTGGTGGTTAAGAGCATCAACTCGAGTCAAATATATCCGTGATCCAGTTGCCTCTGATGAAAGGGGATTAAATGAGATCATGTACATAAAGCGCTTAAGTCCAGGGTCTGGGTCATCAACTCACACCCACTCCTTTTTCTCCTCCTGCATTAAGCTCTAAGAAGCCAGCAGGACTGGTGAAGCGTCCCCCCAAACCCCTTTTCCACACTCCTACAGAGCTATGTAATGCCCCGACCTGTTATCCCCACTGTCTCACTCAATAGATTCTACAAAATCCAACCTAACCCTGAATGTGGGATCCTTCCAGAAGGTGCTACCCAAATACCCCCAACGAGGCCTCAAGAAAACTGCTCTGTAAAGGCAAGAATCTATTCTGGGAACACCCAGATGTGAAGATAAATACTGCTTTTCAAGTGTTGAGTCCCCCTCTCGTCTCATGTTGGGATATATTTGTTTCTTACACAAGTCTTACAGAGAGACCCCTACAGAGTCATGAACATACACACAATGTGAACCATGGCTTTTAAAATACCTGAGGCTCTGAGACTGTCTCAGTTCTGAAGGAATCTGCAAGTGAGGAGTTTTCCAAGGGTTCGCTGAGCCACCCGTGCAGGAGAATAAAGTCACATTCACTGACCTAAAATCGGATGAGGCCTGCAGAAGACCACGATGGGATGGAAAAGTGTAACTTAAGTGCATACAAAAACACAAAACCACTAGCTGAGGGAAGCTTTTCCCTCCAACTTCAAACATGACAAAGAAGCAAAACCCATTTAGGGTCCTGGTTTACCAAGCTCAGCAATACGGAGGACAAAAGTTATTCTGAAGACGGGCTGTGTGTTACTCCAGCTGCTGCTACAGTGGGAATGAGATATTTCTAGTTCTACACGTGAATATGAATGGTCCTTACAATCTGTCTCCAGAGACACCCCGGCCATCACCGCTACAGCTGTGGTCTAGCGAACATCACATTTAAGGGGTGAAAAACAGTAAAAAAAATCAGACTTTTAGACAATGAGCCTGCTTAAGTAGGAGTTAAACAGTCAGAGGCTACAAGAAATAATTACTTATTCCAGTTTCTCTAAAAGAATAATTGCAACATGCTTGTTTAAACTCAAAGGACTTTATGTGCAAGTTTATGCCTACTATAAATATTTCTATAATCCTTTTCTGTTCCCAACTCCCTGAGAGAAGCCTAAAAAATCTGGAATATTTTCAGTGTTGGCCTAGAATGAGTTATTATTTGGGACACAATTTACCAAGTCCGTCAGCACCCATCAACCTCCCCTTTACATAATCTGCGCACACACAATCAGTGTTCTGCTGCATAAAACCAAGTCGTCTTTTTAGGTGACAATGAGCCCAAGAATGGAAGCTCCCCAGAATATGAGACCCACATGGCTAGTCAGGGTGTCTTCTATGAAGAGATGAGGCCTTAAGCTTGTTTTACAGATACTGAAAGGTTTACGTAATTACATGGGGCACTATAAACTCCAAAAGGAGGCAGGGAATCCAGTTTTCTGTTCATGAAGACCCAGTTCTGAATATAAGACCATGATTTCATATGTTATCTAACATTATATAACATGTATGTGATAGAGAGAAACCTGACATCATATAACGTGTGTGATATATGTATTAGAAACCTGACATCATATAACATGTGTGTGATATATGTACGAGAGAGAAACCTGACATCATATAACATGTGTGTGATATATGTATTAGAGAGAAACCTGACATCATATAACATGTATGTGATATATGTACGAGAGAGAAACCTGACATCATATAACGTGTGTGATATATGTATTAGAAACCTGACATCATATAACATGTGTGTGATATATGTACGAGAGAGAAACCTGACATCATATAACATGTGTGTGATATATTAGAGAGAAACCTGACATCATATAACATGTATGTGATATATGTACGAGAGAGAAACCTGACATCATATAACATGTGTGTGATATATGTACGAGAGAAACCTGACATCATATAACATGTGTGTGATATATGTACGAGAGAGAAACCTGACATAACATGTGTGTGATATATGTACGAGAGAGAAACCTGACATCATATAACATGTGTGTGATATATGTATTAGAGAGAAACCTGACTTAAAGTGAGGCACGTCCCTGGGCTGTTGGTGATGAGCGTCAGTGCCACTTAACCTGGGAAGGCGTTCTCTTTACTGAGGACCATCTAACTGTCCCAACATCTACATTCACATTCTCTTTAATTTACGTGGATCTTCCCGGTGCATCTTGAGAATGGAAATTTAGAATAAAACTTTCTTCAAAATTTGCCAAACAACTCTTAGTTTTAAGCTGAGCTCAGCTGAGCCAAAAAGGCAATCAACCAGAGCGTTTCCACTGCGGTGCAATGGAAACAAATCCAGCTAGTATCCATGAGGATGCAGGTTTGATCTGGCGTTGCGGAGCTATGGTGTCGGGCACAGACACGGCTCGGATCCTGAGTTGCTGTCGCTGTGATGTAGGTCGGCAGCTGGAGCTGATTCAGCCCCTAGCCTGGGAACTTCCATATGCTGCACATGTGGCCCTAAAGAGCCAAAAAAAAAAGCGATCATACAAGGACACGCCATTGAAAATCATTAACACTGCAAATGTGGGGCTCATTTCATTATTCAAGGCAAAACGTCTCCCTACCACGATTTTTAAGACACTCTCAACCCCAATACCCTGTTAAAATTTCTTTCCAGCTCCTTAGACTGACATAATATAGGCAACTATGGAAATCAAGCATAAGAACACAACTGTTAGAATGAAAACATGAAGCTTTTCTTGTGTGTGCGGGGCCCCTTGGACGAGATTCGCTGGATGAGTTGGCCCATGATGAGACGTCGAATTTGAGCAGAGCAAATGTGCCATCGCTGGGAGAGGGGAAAAAAGTTTTAGAAGACCAAGAAGGTGCTGGTACATGTTTTGAACGCTGAGGAGTGAAGACTGCTTTCCCAGAAATTATTAAATATTTCACACTATAAAGAGCAGAACAGTTGTGTTTCTTTCATCGGGTTAGAGTTGAAGCTTTAAGGAACTGGGTAGTCATGTACCATCTATTCATTACTACGTGCTAAGAATATTCTCAGGACTAGAAGAACAGAGGTGAACAATTCTGGTCTCAAGAAACTTACACATTTTGCAGCCACTGACACAGAGCATCCGTGACGTCCACCTGGCACACAGGATGACGTAGATTATCCTATTACAGGTGGACTCGCTCCACCTTTCTGGGAATATTTAAATCCAGTCCTCAGGAGTTTCCGTCGTGGCACAGTAGTTAACGAATCCGACTAGGAACCATGAGGTTGGGGGTTCTATCCCTGGCCTTACTCAGTGGGTTAGAGCTGTGGTGTAGGTCGCAGATGCGGCTCGGATACTGCATTGCTGTGGCTCTGGCATAGGCCGGTGGCTACAGCTCCGATTCGACCCCTAGCCTGGGAACCTCCAATATGCTGCGGGAGCGGCCCAAGAAATAGCAAAAAGACAAAATTCAGTCCTCAAAAATTGTTTTTAGGAACTCCACTGGAACAAGTATATTCTGCCAAATTTCTTCTGTTCAAAATGCCCCAGAGATCAAGTTATAAAATGGTAAATTAAATGAAGAGCAAAACAAGATAACTAGGTAACTGTCATATTAATTCAAATTAATATCATTACACTTGTGTTTATGTTACCCTTTTCTTTGCTTGCAAGTTCACCAGAAAAAATCTCTCACCAAAGAGCTTACCTATAATCCTGCTCCCATTCATGTGCACAGCTAAGGAACCATTTAGAAAGTAGACCGGTTTTCTCTTCCAAGCTAGTATGACAGACTATTCCAAGGCACAGCATTAAGAAATACCATTTAATTCATTAGTTTGTGATAATCATCTACCAAGTACATATCATGAACTCACTGTATCAAGAGCCTGCATAATCATTCTTTCATAAGCACAAAATCCTCTGAGAACGGTCATATCGTTTCCATCGTATAGACAAGAAAACCAGCCAGGCCCGTATTCAGCCTTATTCTGCTTTGAAAAAACCCTGTAGCCGGTCCACCTTCATCAAGTAAAATTAAGAACACACATTTCCTAAGATAATAACTTAGATTTAGAATGCATCATTGATTGGCATTTTGTTTTCGCCTCTGCTTGCCTCTAACTCAGGACAGATCTTAATTCAAGACTGACTTTGCATCCAAAGTTCACAGCACTAGAAAGTATAATGGTAATAAGAACAAAGCTAAATGCAAGACAGTTGGTCCAAGATACAGCATGAGTGACATCACTGGTGCCTTTGGTGCCCACCGACCTGTTCAAACACCTTCCCTCTCTTTCCAATTCCTTTATCCTGGACTTAGAGCCAGCATTCAGGAGCTATGACTCAACTGAGAGCTGCTGACTGGAACCTGTTTACCTCCCAGCAGCCCGGCCCCAAAACATACCAAGGACACTTCTACACCCAACAAGACTCATTTTACGAGTTACACTTTTTACCAAAGGGTCATTTCTAGCTATGCCTTGTTCACTTTAAAATACCTACATGATGTTTCAATGTTTCATTATACAAATGTGGTTCCCTTTAAAAAACTGAAAATGCAAAAAATCAGAAAACGATGAAGAGTTTACTGTCCTCTGTCACCATCACCATTCAGGTTTTACCTGTAGGGTTTTTAAATCACTCGTCATACCGTAAAATACAATTTCTTGTAAGTGGCAGGGTCTATTTTCATGAGCGTGTTTTCATATTTGAAAGAACAGCAGTTTGAATGAAAAATGTCGTCTATGTGAATGTATAGCAAGTGGTCATCACCAAAAAATCTACCTTAAAACTGGACATAAAGGATGCTTTGGATTTGCTATTTTAAGTGAATTCACAATGGCAAGTCTGCTATACAGACATCTTCCATATTTAAGATTCCTTCTTACAGAAGGATTCTCCGAAGCTGGATCAGAGGATCCAGTGACGCAAAATAATGAAGATGGCCATGATGATGGTGATGACGAAATATTCCAGCCACAGAAAAAAGCTCAGAGCACGATCTAACATCTATGCGCCCATCAGGCTGAAATTTAGAATTCAAGACCCCATAGCAAAAGCAGAAATACATCAGGAACTCCACTCCATCACCTGTGGACAAGCAGTTGCAATACTTAACTCGAAATGTCCTAGAGATTTACTGGTTCAATCTATAGGACAAAGAGGAGTCTCATCCCCTCCCGTACTATAGCACTTCCCTTGGTTTTCATTAACACATTCAACAGGGGTTTTAAAGGGTCTGGGTTAGTTGCCGGCTTATGAATTAGAATGGTCTAAGTTTTAAAGACACCTTCTCTGCGTGTATATATAAACTGAAGGACAAAAGTATTCAGTGAGAAAAGCTGACCTGTAGGAATCTGGAGGATATTGTTGGCAAAGACCATAAAACATGCTTCTTATTTCAAATTAACATTTCGGAAAACACCACATGCCAAAGATCATTTCAATTTTCACTGTCTTCTCCCCCTCTGGCAATTAGGGTTCATAATGGTTTGGTAAAGTGTAAGCACGTCTAAACAAGCATCCTGTTATGATGCTGAAAATTATCAGCAATGACGATAAAAATGATGCTTCTCCCCCGACTACACTAGAAGATAAAGGAATATGACAAAAGCAAAAGCATAGATGAGAATCAAATTTCTGCTTAATCATCCTTTTTCAGAGAATAAGTACTTTGTGCAAGGCAGTATCATCTTTTAATAGCCATGGGACATATTACTATTCCCTCCCGCTGCTTCTCTGCTAGAAAAATAGGATTAGTAGCCTAGAGGGAAGAGCTTAAACTGAATTAGTCAAGTAGGCAGTCCTAGGGCAGAGGAGCAGGGAAGACACAGCCCAGTCTCCTGTGACTACATGTCCTGCAGAGTAAGACACCCGAGTTTGTATTTGCAACTAACCTAAGAGAGGTTTTAATCCTTATTCAAAAAAGACTCCAAGTGACCAGTCAGACTTCGGCTGGCTCAAAATACAATCTTACAGGAGTTTCAGAAGGGCCCCCATGCAGCTATTTCTTTAATTCAACAATACTTAGGAAGCAACCACCATTTTAAGCATTACATATATATAGCAATGCAGGACCCAGAGCCTGCATGCAGGGAGCAGTTAATGTAACTTTATCCTACCTTTTAAGAACCCTCGACAACAAAACTGAGTCTCTGCAACTGAAGCCTGACGTGTTGCGATAGAAGTTACCCTAGAGAGCACCGTGGGCCACTCTTTCATTCTGTGAAAACACATCTGCAGTGTAGAGATGGGCGTTAACGAACAGTGTCTAGAAAGAGTCCATGTTCACATCTGCAACCACGGCCAAGGGCGTTCTCCACAAAACGGACAACATGAATGTTTAGGAACCTGAAGCCCAAAAAGAACTTGCAAGGTGGACTATAGGACATGTTCAAGCGTAATACCAGCCAAGTAGTAAGCCACCTATCTCAATGTGCCATCTTAACTAAGAACAATGAAAAAGACAAGTCTCACTGATAGAACAGGCCTTAGCAAATGAGGATGAAAAGGATGAAAGGGCCTGAAGTGCTATCTAGACACTTGTTTTGAGAGTCTAGAAAAAGTCAGCCAGGGCCACAAAAGCTCAGAGCAAGCCACAGGAACCTAACATTGTAATTCATTTCCAAGTATTTTCCACATTTTCTATTGGGGAATTCCTTGGTGATTTCATTAAAGTCAGAAGGGGAAAGCAAACTCCCTTCCTAAATCCAATGACCCGACTTTATCTGCTGTGTAAAGGGAGGGACACCAGTCAAAAACTCAGGACATCCCGGAGAGGTTCCCGAGAGCAGTTATAAAAATTAGAGATTATGATCAAAGTGAACCATCCAAAATGGTTAAGCTTCACCACAATGTGAAGATCTGCTCGTATCATACTTAACGGCAAGGATTTCAAATGTTAGATCTAGGACACACCCTTTAACCAGGGGACTTTATTAGCTCGATGCACTCGTAGGTACCCAGCTGTAAACAGATCTCGTGAGCACCCAGCATGAAAACGCAACTGTGTTCAGAGCTGCCAGGTAAAGTTGGTTGACAACGAACAATCACCTTTAACAAATGCCTAACCTGATGTTAAAAATGCATTGCTGAAGGGTCCTATCTAAGATATTTCTGAAATATCAAGTGGACGGATACAACTTTCTCTAAGAAAACAGAGGGTACAAGAGGGTTGCTCATCTCTACCGCTCCCCTCCTCCCCAAACCCCCACAACAGCCTAACTCAAAGAGAGACCAAATTTAAGATGGTTTTTTCCCCTGACATGCTTTTCTTTTGCTCCAGAGCTGTCCATGCGAATTCTACTTTGACAAAATTACTGTTTCACCACCAGCGTGGCAGAGACAGACAGACTGGGCTGCCCTGCTCTGAAAATTCCATCTCAGACAAGGATGGGTCCTCAGGGCCTCACAAAGACCGGGGCAGGGCGGCAGGTGTTTTCTAAGGCAACTGTGGAAAGTCAGTAGGAGACAAGGAATTCCAGCAGGATCAGACCCAACTTGCTGAGCTCGGCAGCCTTGGCAGACTATTTCCAGAGTCCCGAGATGGCTCTCAGATGCTGGCCTCTTACTTCATCCCTTTAAGTTATTCACTCCCCAGACTCCTTCCCTCTAGGTGGAATTTGCTGTATCAGAGTGGGCAGCTGACCAGGCAGGCCGACCATATCCTCTCTGCTGGGAATTTGAGCTGAGACTCCTGTCTCATTGACTCTCATTTGAACTTGGGACTGGCACACTTAGAACCTGATGGGGTGGTTTTAGAACCTGAAAGCAGGCAAGTGCAGAAAGCCCAAATGATACCATAGAGAAAAATAAAGCCAATTCAAGGAGGGAGGGGAGTGGACGTGAGTCCTACCCTGGTTCCAAGCCCCTCGAAGTCTGGCCACATTCCCCGTCCTTGGTCCCATGAAGGGCCCTGTGTATCTGTACACAAAAATTCTGCTTTTATGGCTACAAGGAGTTTGAGAAGGCATGTGGGTGTTGTCACTAACGAGACAGTTTTTCAATGAGTAAATATGACTAACATCTAATGATGTATACCCCCAGTAAGAGAACTTACAAGACTCTTCAGCGGCATGGACAAGAATTCACTTATTTCCAGTTTCGAAATATTTTGTAGTTCCCCATAACCCTTTCTACAACACAGCTTCATACACAGGAGGAAGCTGAAGCATCAGTGGAGTCACTCCCCCAGCCCTAAGGGATGGGCTGTAAAATCTAAGCGCCTTGGGGATGCAAGGCTTTACTTTCATCATCTTCAGATTCGGAAAGTCTCACAGGCTGAAAGCACGTCCCAAAGGAACAGATACAATGGTGAGAAAGCTCATTCAGGGCTCGGAAGCAGGCTGCACCTCAACTCTGCGGGGGCCAGGTACCGTCCAGCCTCTAGGCCTCACCGCCGCTGCCCGCTGGCTGATGCGCAGCCACAGCCTGACGGGGGACGTCAGGACGGTGCTGATGCTCCAGGGTTTGCCGGCCAGTCAGTCTGGCTGTACTCACTGAAGCACCCACCCACTCTACAGGCAATGCAGTGACTAACCCCACTATGTACCAGGCTGGGTACCACGTGGTGCCAAGTACAGGGGCCATTAGGACACACGCTGCCCAGAGTTCCTTCCATCAAACACTTAATACTTTAGTAAGAGAAAACTGATCCACAATTTCGACATCCCGAAGCAGACGATGAGGTAAGAAGAGAAGCAGGGCACACTGCAGGACAGCACAGCAAGAGCTGTCAGCTCCGCGTCCTGGGGAGGGACGGAGGGAGGACGTGGGACACACAGACCTCAGGACTTAAGGATGCTCCTTCACCTGTCGTGACTATCCAGCACCAACACCGATGCTCGCCCCCCCCCCACCCAGGGGCAAAAACAGTTTTAAACATCTTCACCTGGCTTCATTCTCTTCATTTAAGAAACCATCTCCCCTGTAATGACCCTCTTCTGTCTAAAGGGCCACTGACACTCACCCGAGGAGGAGCCCAGCTCCATGTCTGGGGCGCCCTGGGCTGGACACCCCCCACCCCGCCATCCTCTCAGGTCCGACATGCACAGCGCCTACTAGGCATCCAGGCTTTTCCTCAGGACCATGTCAACCTCTGAAAAGCCAGTTCCCAATGGAGAAAGTTACCACTGAGTGTCCCCCATCTGTGACCTGGCTGAGCTGTAAGCAGACGCCTGCCGGCACCTGAAAGGCCATCACCCAAGCTTTAGTTACAATATCCTTTTTCACTGCCCATGAGGCGCTTGTCCTCCCCCCTCTGCCCCCGACACCCACCCACCCAGCTCCTAGCGTGCATTTTTTTTTTTTTTTAACCTCTGTAACTGAAGAACCTCATAGGGCCATGTGACAAGAGTGGCCTAAAAACCCTAAGTGTCCAATTCCAGTGGCTGTGGCTCACTTTTCATGTTTCACACACAGAAGACGTTGATGAAGGCCCTAAAAATAAACGCTGGAGGCAACCCAAGAGACACCTAACACCCAATCAGAGCTGCAAGTGAGGCAGCACCAGCGGTTTTTGGGAGCCAGGCCAAATGTTCTCCTGCTGGGGGAGCAAGGTTAGTGCTGGTGCCAGGTCAGCGGCCTGGACAAGGCCCCAAAACCCAGGAGCTGGAGGACCAAGGGGCCCCCGAAAACCCTCTCCAGCCTGCCAAGGTCCAGCAGACCCCTCACAGCCGAGCCGTCAGCAGAGAATGATGCATTTCCTCCATCCACCAGGCCAGGAGAACAATGAAAAGCAAGAGAAAAGGGGCAGAGGATGTGACAACTTAGTTGCAAACCTGTCTGGCCTCGAACGAAGACAGGCGTGTGTGGCAGGATTTTTCATGTAAGCTACAGGTTTTCCATCCCTTTCCTAAGGGGCACACGGCCTGCCAGATGCAGAGGTATCCTCAGCCTCGGGGGGAGACTAGTGGAAATCCATCATCTGCAAGGATTAACACGTGTACACGTGTGGGTGTGTGTGTGGTTTTAGGGCTGCACTCATGGCACATGGAGGTTTCCAGGCTAAGGGTTCAAAATCCTACACCAATGCCAGATCTGAACCACATCTGCAACCTACACCACAGCTCACAGCAACACTGGATCTTTAACCCACTAAGCGATGCCAGGGATGGAACCTGGGTCCTCATGGATGCTAGTCAGATTCGTTTCCTCTGAGCCATGACCAGACGTCCAACTTTTTAATAAAGTTTGAGCAAGAAACACTATTGTCGAAGTTTAAATGAAAGCACAAATACCTGCTCTGTACCTGCTGCCCAAGGTATGAGATCATTCTTCGATGACTGTCCACTCGAGTTAAAAGGGACTCTAGTTATACACAAGACGGCAAACGGTTCTCCACTTGACAGGATGCTCCTTAGAGAAGCAACCTCAGCTCTTCACATTCTGGCAGTGTCTGGGGCACTCTGGACACTAAGAAATGACTGCCAAGGGCAATGGCTTCATGAAAACTCTCAACCCAACCCCAGATACATTCTCAGTTAAATGCTACATAAAGGTTAGCCCCAAGTATTTTCAAGACCTGTAATTTTTAACTGTGTAGTTTGGCTTTTCAGCTAAGCCACTAAGGTGGAGAGTCATTTTACAACTCCATTATCCACAGGCGGATGATTCGCTCCTTAGAGTATCTGAACTTCGGAGCGCCCACCCCCTCTCCAGAAGAGATGTCAGCTGTCTGCTGTTCGAGGCAGGGAGTGTACAAACCAATGGCAGCACAGTACAAACAAAACAAGGTAGTGAGGTTGGTATGTCTTGAATGCATGTCTAAGATGAATATGAATCTGGAGTTACATGTTGTTTTGGACAAACTGGTACCACATTAACATTCCTACTAAATGGAAACTATCTCCAAACCCTTCAAGTCTGCTTCCAAACATGAGCCACCAATCTCCAAGGGGCCACACAGCCAAACTATCTTCCTGGTAGTCATCATCTGCCTCCTTGACACTTGCGCCCGATGGTGTGCAAGCAGTGGTGGCAATAAGACAGCTGGTGCCTTCGCATCAGTCAAGGCACCAGAGCCATATTGCACTGATAGGCATTTACCATCCCACCATGAACTACCAATTTTTTTTTTTTAACGCCAGTTCCATCTCAGAATGTCTTGAGAAAACATTGTTAGTTTTATGTTAATATCCCATGGGATGCGTACAGCACCTCAGCTTTCTTCTGCATATGATGGTTGGCATGTCCACCCTTCCCACAGGTCACATCCACTTGAAAGAACCAACAAACTGGTTATCCAGACTTGGATATTTGGCAAATACGCTCTTGGAAACGAAGTGAGCCAGTCATTTGATGGACAAATAACTGACAGTATTTATTGCCTATGATCAGAATCAAGCTTTCAAAGGAAAAATAAGATTTTCAAAAACTTGCACTTGCCATGAGCTTGACAGCTTCCTGATACCTAGAGGGTTTTGATGAGATTGATGGTGATGTTAACTCATTTTTTGATGTTTTATAACGAAAGGTGTCAACACCTAGAAGGCCTGCAGGACTAAATGAACTAGTGTTTTCCAAACCAAAGGGCTTAGGTCACGAGCATTTAAAAGAGCCATTCAACACCTGAGACCAATGGACACAGATACGGTTTCATATTCTATACTGCAACTAATTTTTGTGAAACTCACTTGCCAGCTATCACTATTGAAGAGTATCCACTTACGTGCTACAGCTAATACTCTCTTTTCGTAATTACACGTATGTGACACATATACTTCCCAAAGCAACATGTCACAGAAAGCAAAAGCAGCCAAGAGTGTAAATGCGTTTAAGACAGACATTGAGAGATTTCCCATATGCATTTGTTTTGAATATAATCCTTTATCATAAAAGTATGGAGTTTATGCTCACATGTAAAGGCTTTATCATTGTTCCTTTGTTATAAATTTCCAACTTCACATTTTTCATTTCTAATAAATACTGGTAGATAAAATCCACATAAGCAAAGACCATTTGGAGTCTCCAGTAATTCGAGTAGAAAGGAGTCCTGAGACTTCAAAGTTTAAGAACTATGACCTTAATATAATTTATATTAAATTCAAAATGTCAACTCTTATTTTCAAATAAAAATGGGTTTCTGGTCTAAGACGTAAGTGGTATTCCACGAAAGCTTGACTTTTTAAATATACGCTTTGCTCTAGTGTCTTACAACAGCCTGTCATTTTTCTAACCGTGCGTGCCCACTGCATGCACAAATTCCCAGACTGAACCTGAGCCACTGCAACAATGACATGGCTGGATCCTGAATCCACTAAGCCACAAGGGAACTCCTGATTCTTTTTCAAGTGTTTAATTTCTGTTCATTTCCAGATTTCTTTGGAGTGGAGATTTCTTCACCTTAAAGCTGAAGGCTATTATTGTAACCATATTTCCTGTCCACAATTTCAGGATAATGAAATTTTGTAAGATGAAGAGAACTGTCGATTATCAGAGGGACTATGACACAGACACCCCTGACACTTTCTCCTCTCCCCCACAGTAGAGTGGTCCCCCGCCCAGGAGCTCTGGGGAAAGCCAGCTTCTAGATGAGAAGAGGGAACCAAAAAACCACCCAGCTGTGCTGAAAGTGGAGGCTCCCCTATTGGTAGGATGATCCAAAATTTCAAGGGTTTCCTTGCAAAACTAATCAGGCAAGTGATGGCACACGACTCAGAAACTCATTAAGATGCCAGAGGAAACTGAAAGATAACTGTCCATTAGTCACACAGGCTGAACATCAATGACCGCTCTGAAAATTCAACATCCTAACAAGATTTTTTTAATTCAATCACTACCTAACACACACCAACAGCAAGCACCACCCCAGACGGTAGCAAACTGCTGTGGGAGGAGAAGATGGCCACACACATCTCAAATCCAACTTGGGCAGAATAACAGAATCTGAGGCTTCCGCCGTTTCTAAAGCACAATGAGGGAGAAGAGTTCCTAACAAAAGCCAGCAGTAGAGGATAAAAGGGGGCATTTAGTGTACAGAGAGATAGGAAATAAGTGAGAAAAATCCAAGGGTAACCTTAAAAGCTGCATGTGCAAGAGAAAGGACTCAAGAGACCTGACCAGCGTGCAGTGTATTGATTCTTTCAGTAAAGATTAAGTACAAAGCACTAAGAAAAACAGGTGTCACTTCTCTTCTGTCAACCAACAGGAACTTGTCAGTACAGTGGAAAGCAATGCAACTGAGTCAAATACAGACAATTCAAATCACAGTTCCGCCACTTACTATTAACTTACACCTTCTAAACCTCAGTGTTCCCATCCATAAAGTGGGAATATGCCAATACCAATCTCAGAGGGGTAGTTCTACGTTACCTAGCACAGGAATATGCTAACAACTACTGGGTGTACTGTACAAAAGACTAAGCACCAGGCTACATTTTTGTAAACAGCGCATAATAACTGGTGAAGGAATTAAGAGGTAGATGACTGGTCTCAGTCAACCAGGGAAGAGGTCTGAGAAAAGGCTCTTCAGAGCACTTCAAACTCTGCTACAAAGCTGAACCGGAAATTCCCACACACTGATAGTGTTCTTGGGCTTCACGGGTCCATGGCAAGTATTTATTGAACGGTCATTGTGATGAAACCTAGTGTTTAACCTTTGAGTCATGGCTCTCCCCGGACCCGAGCATATATACAGAAGGAACCTCTCTCCAGAAAATGCTTACAAGTTAGAGGGACAGGCCCCCCAGAGTGCACTCAAGGGCCCCAGCCGAAATCATACAATGTTACACATTGTGAGGCTATTGATTTTGAAACACAGCCCAAGGTCACCTATTCCAGCCTCATGAATCAGAAGTAAAATTGAGCTCCTCTTCCATCCTATCTTATCTCAGGCAATGACCCCAGCACCACCCTATTGCGCAAGCTCAGAACTTAGGAATGACCCCAATACTCCCTCTCCCCAGACCTCATCTTCCACTAAATCCTACCTTTTTTTCAAGCATGGCCTCTTATTTCCACCTCTTTATGTAAATCACCATTATCTTTTGGCAGGATGGCTAACTCATCTACCCACATTCTCTCTGGCCTCTGCACAGCAGCCAGCTACATGAATTTCTAAAACCGATGATAACCCCATCTTCCTCCCCCCACACATCTCTCATCAACAGCTTTCCATGAAAACAAAAAGGGGAAGGGGGACTTTTTCATTGAATGAAAGCTACAACCCTACTCTGATGGATTACAAAGCCCTGTGTGGCCCCGAATGAGTAAAGGGAAGAAAATGATATGGAAGAATGTAAATCATGGCAGGGAGAAGACAGATTGAGTAGCAACGGTACCAACAGTCCCAGGGTCTAGTTAGTTGCCTAGGAAGCTCAAGTCTGCATGTATAACGTACAGGCAAGGTTCAGTAGGGGAGATGTTATTACCTCTCTCTACTCACCCCAATTACTGGAAATTAGAAGTACCAAAAAAAAAAAACCTCATAGCCCTAACACCCAAAACTAAGTACTTTTAACATTCTGGCATTTTTAAAGTAAAATATTTTTAAGAATGTATGCAATGCAAAGAAGGAAAAAATGCAAAAAAATCAAGTCAAACACCAATAGAGACATAACACTAGGCAAAGAAGATTCTAGGTATCTGTGCACATGGATGGATAGATGGAGACAGATGATTAAAAATAAGTATGAAAATGATATTCAACATGCTAATTCATTCTTAGTTTGACTTTTCTTGCCAATAGCAAAACAAAATTTAAGCTGGTGAAACATTTAAAAAAAAAAAAGGATGTGCGGAGTTCCCGTCATGGCGCAGTGGTTAACGAATCCGACTAGGAACCATGAAGTTGCAGGTTCGATCCCTGGCCTTGCTCAGTGGGTTGAGGATCCGGCGTTGCCGAGAGTTGCAGTGCAGGTCGCACACGTGGCTTGGATCTGGCATTGCTGTGGCTCTGGCGTAGGCCAGCACTACAGCTCTGATTTGACCCCTCGCCTGGGACCCTCCATATGCAGCAGGAGCGGCCCAAGAAACAGCAAAAAGACAACAACAAAGGTGTGCTTCAGTTTTAGGTAAAACTGGTTGACTTTGAAGGATGTGGATACCAGCATGCTAATACTTTCTAACATTTTTATCTGTGCCTCTAGATTTTCATTTTGTTACGTTAGTTTTGTACTATCCAGATTTGCGTTTTCACTTTTACATTCCACCTTGTTCGGCACTAGTTCCACCTATATGCTAATAGGTTCAGATGCTCACCTCACCTTCATCTCTGAATTTGTTCCGATTCAGCTTTTAACTAGATGGATTTCAGCACTCCCTTAAAAGCAGGGCCAGGGCTATACCCATAGGCTTCTGTGTATGACAGGTGGTCCAGAAGATATCTGTTGAATGGAACTTATAACTGCACAACTGAAAACAGCTTACAACTTATTAAACCACATACAAGATAATCCAAAATCCTGAATTCCCTACTCAAGAGTCAAGAAAGTAATTCACTAGAAATCTTTCAGCATTTTTACAAGCTGTCTTCCTGTTTGAGACTTTTCTTAATAAGTGGCAATTAACAGACAAGGTGGCTTTTCAAAGCTATACCAACGTTTAGGGAAATGTTCAGAAAAGATATTCATTCACATAAGAAACTAGTATCCAGAAGATAATGAGGTCAAGTTCAAATTCCAAGCTACGCTAGGATCATACTGGCATGATCAAGTATCTAGTTAATTATTTGTGACTGATGACCATATTTAATTCATCTTGCCAAAACAGTTCCTTCCTTCTGAGTGCTCTCCAAAAATCCCAAACTTTCAAACTGTTTAAATTTTTATCCTCCAGCAAACTTCAAGGAGAGAGACTGAGAATTGAGCACTCACAATGCAAGGCACATCTCCCCGCCTTGCGAGAATCACAAAGCACACTTTCCCAAACATGCCTCATTCAATTTTGCATCTTTAAAAAGATAATCCACACAGAACACAGACGTTAAGGTCTTAAAAACTGCTTAATACCCATCAGGATCTGCACTTTCAGTATTAAATGCAGAGAACAACAATTTGACTGTGACCTGAGACTGAAACTGCATTTGAAGAGCTTGCTTATTATGTACTGTCTGCTGCCAGCCGGCAGCAGGCAGAAGAAGAAAACAGAGGCTTGTCATGTCCCAAAACTTCCCTACCCAAGAGCAGGAAGCCAGCAGCCTTCTGGACAGAGAGATCTGGGACCAGCCAAAAATAAAGATTCACCAAGATACCGTGACAATCACCGTTTGTCCCTTTCCAAAGAAGAGCGTTACCAAGACCCATGGCAAGTGCTTTTTCAGATCTGTGATAATTAATCCTTCTTGCAGGCACAGAGGATGGATTTAAGGACCTGGCTCCCATACAACTCACCTTGGGCTTCTCTGACTGGGGGGGGCGGGCCACTGGACCTTGTAACAGAACCGTCAGTCCCACGACTGGCTCCCCCACCTAAACGCCAACATCATTTTAGCACAACTACGGCTTCCGGCCTCGCAGTACAGGGCGGCGCTCTCAATGATGAATATGAATGATTTCTAAATACAGGATTTCTGAGGTAGCCACATTCAGACAGGCTTTGCCTGCGTGGAAAAGACAACAGTTGTGAGGTTTCTCTGCCCTTCAGCGAACACTTTAAATATCCTAATACACTCCACTGTCTCCCCTGTGGTTTGTGTGCTGCCATCCTAAAGAAATGAAGCCGTGGTTATACTTGAGGCAAATTCATCTTTTGCAGTGTGTGTAGCAGAAGCAGCAAGTCTCTGCCGACTGGTCTGCTGGCGAGTGCTTCTGGAACACTGACAACCTAAACCAAACAGGGGCCTCATTCTCACAGACTATCTGCCACTACTGATCCCAGGATACGCCCATCCCCTGCCGAAGGCTCAATCACCCACTCCAACCTAGTTCCCCGAGGCCCTGGTGATTGCTTTCCACTGCTGAGATTATCTTCAGCAAAAGTCCACGGCCTTTGTCTGAGCAGCTGTCTGATACCAACGTAGTATGGTGTGTAGCTTGTTTGCAAGGCTTCAATGTCCTCTTTCTGTTCCCACAATGCGTTTAATGCAATTTATAAACAAGATGAAAGTATGTTTAGCACAGAACTAATCCACACCATTTTCACCCCAAAACGATCCTCCCTGTTAAGCCTGGAATTATAAAGTGCACATCAAATGTTTTAGCTTTTATAGCTCATTCAGTGAAGTTATAATTCAGACCTCTTACTTCTACCTTTATAGTTTTATGAATGCATTTGAAAATCTGACGAAACATGCATTCACATCCTAAATGGCAGGTTTCAAGATGGACACAATGTGGAGTCATCCTGTTGCTGTGGGGAACTTGGTTTGAGGAGACCTGAGTTAACAAAAGGCTATTTCCATAAAATGTGTTTCTCCTTTTTGGTGGCCTTCAGAGGCAAGTTGACACTCTTGGCTCTGCAACCAGAAGAAATCAGATAGGGTTTGGGGTTGTAACACAGCAAAAGGAAACAAGCTTCTATTTAAAGGTCTTTGTGGGGAAGAGAAGGGAGGCAAGGAAAAACAAGATTCTGAGTTTACGGTTCTTTAGATGTACTCCAGAGCAGCTGGTGCATCTCTAGGTCCCCCTCAAGCAGTAATGACAAACAGTATTAGGCAGCTAAAATGAACAGAAACTAAGCCTCCTTTACAGGGATGGTTTTTTAACAACTGCGGGAAAACCAAAGGAGTACTGCAATTTTTTTAAGTATAACCTAAAGTTAGCTTCAAAGTCATTTGTAAAAAAAAAAAAAAAAAAAAAAAACAAACACCTTGGGTTACAGAGATCCAAGTCCAAGGAGATGCTTAAACTTGCCTTATTACAAAAGAATCCGTTTTCCTTTTCAGTCAGTTTTCTGAAGGCCCAGTTTTAAAAGATAAACACTAGAGCAAGCAGAGCAGGACCACAGTGCTAGCTCACTGAGGCAGTGACGCAGGAAGGACATTTTGGAGACTTTAACACTTTGAAGGTTACAACTCCAGGTACCCTTGTACCTGCAAGGCAGCTTCAAGAAGAAAAAAAAAAATTCCAGCCATCCATCTCTCAGCCAATAACTAACACTAACCATTTTAAGTTCTGTACCTATTCCATTTCTTTTAGCACAAGCACGATCAGCATCAAAATGATCTTCTACCCTCAAAAACCTACCTCTGTCTCTCCAACACAGACACACATGCTCTTCAATAAACATCTAGGAGTTGCCATCGTGGCTCAGCTGAAACGAATCTGACTAGCATCCAAGAGGACGCAGGTTCGATCCCTGGCCTCATTCACCAGGTTAAGGATCCATCTTTGCTGTGAGCTGTGGGGTAGGTCGCAGATGTGGCTCGGATCTGGTGTTGCTCAGCTGTGGCACATGACTGTGGCTAGTTTTAATTCAACCCCTAGCCTAGGAATCTCCATGTGCCAGCGATGCAGCCCCACCCCCCAACCAAAAAAAAAGCATAACGAATGCCAGGACAGATTCAAGCCTGACTTAGCACTGCAGCAATTAACATTTCATAAAGCTGAAACTAAAACATGACTAGACAAGTAAGCCTAGGATGGTGGCCACGAGTGTGTCCTTCTCATTTCCTTCTGTCACCCTGACATCAGGAAACATTTCCAAGGGCAATAACACGATGGCCTGGTGAGTTCTGTTCCATCTACACCTACCACTTAACACAAATAATTGTCAGTGTAAGAAACAGCTGTACAAAACCTCTGCCAGGAAGAGCCAATTAAAATTACAAACGTCTTATTTGCTGGTTATAATCCATTCTACAAAATGTTTTCCCTTTCTTCCCACTATAAGCTCCCCAGAACACTGTCAAAGTCCAGATGCAGCTGCAGAATCCTGGTTCATGTATATTTTTAAAGTGTAGACTATAAAAACAGCTTTGAACAACTCCAAACCCCATCTGCTTAAAATGAGTGGGGGGAAATGTTATGTCTTTAGCATACCAAATTTGCTTTTTGAACAGGTGCATTTTGACAATAATCCTAGAAGTCAGGGAAACCAATACAAGGAAAATACACAACCCAGGCAGCAGCCCCCAGTGAAGCCTCCTCTTATCTTCTCCTCCAGAGGTTAACATTTTAGTAAAGCAACTTAGGTGCTTATGCTAATATGCCAAGCATGGTATGCAGCCAGAGTGGGGGTTTTGCCCAATAAGTCAAAACAACCAGTTCTGTAAACTCAAGTCTGCAGCTTAGAGCCAGGCAGAAATGAAGAGTGACAAGTTTGGTCACTGACCAAAGAAAACCAGTGTGACTGCAACCAAGACCTGGCAGCCCCAGGGCTGGTGCCAAGTCCAACACACTCTCTGAACAGAAGACGAGCGTGAAGCCAGGTTAAAAAAGTTATCCCGGAAGACTTTCCAAGTGCCTCAGGGACTCATCAAGAACTGGACAGTCTGCTGGAAGAACCTAGAGTTAAAACTACCTCTCCAAAAACAAATCACTTGCCACAACTGGGACCGGGCGGGGGGGGGGGGGTGTTAAAAACAGCAAGAATAAGTTTCTATGTTATTTATACATTGTAGCAACAAGAGTTGAAATTTCACTTTTGGATTCATGAGAAGGCAAAAAAATCATTCATCATGGGCTAAAGCTTCAGCATTTAGAATTTCTTCCAGAATTCCACTGAATCAAGCTCTTAACACTCCAAGTCAAAAGGGCAACTTTTCAGGTACTTCTCTTAATGAGGAACATTGAGGTATATTTGATATTGGGTTTCATTATCAGTTCACCCAGGTTTAAATCTCTGGTTCACAACAGCCACTTTGAGCTTGGATGAGCTACTTACCTCTTAAAGAGGTGGTTTCCTAGTTTGTTTATGTCAGGATCTCAAGGATGAGCTTCCATGAGAGTTGCCTGGAGGACAGCTGATGCTTTTACTCCTTTCTCCACCCCTCACTGCTCATCCTTCTTCCCCAACCCTCAAACATCTCCGGGTCCCCTTGCAACCCGCCCCCACAAGTGTGCTTCCCCTCCTCCCAGGACTTGTGAGTCTGACCCCAGAGGGAGTGAAAATGATCATCATCAACAGATTCCCACAAACAAGAAAGAAGACCTACCACCCATCAGGGTGGAACTGAGAAAGAAGGGCAATGGAACACTCAAACCTCCGGTTCCAGGCAAGGATCCAACTGGGATCCAAGGTATCTCACTCCTTCCCCCAACAAGCACCTACTGAGCAGGGATTCGAGCTTGAACATGGGTTGTGGAGACAGATTTCAGAGCTGAGCAGCCAAGCCCTCATACCCGCACAGCTCCTGACAGGGATGGACCACATGATGGAGACCCTGCTGACCTGGTCCCAAGTACCAACAAAGGCAGGCTTGAGACTCAGCCTGCCCTCATGCCAACTCCATCCTACACCACAGACTGCTACTAGGTGGTCAGGGAAGAGCAGTGCAGCCGTCTGCTCACGACTCTTCTACAGGCAGGGTCCTTCCTACTGCAGGTGGTCGGAAGGAATCAGATAAAAGTTACTTTGGGGGGAGGGGCACAAATAGACCTGAGAATGGTATATAATTACAATGTAAATAAATGGCCACGGATTAGTAGAACTCACTATATAAGGGCTATTCATAAATTAACCTAAGAAGTCAACTGAAAGAGGCAAATTAAAACAATGACAACCACTGTTAAGCTTAATAGACAATTTGTTTTTATGACAATAAATGGTATCTGGAAAAATAAGGTGAAATGAGAGCTTAACTGAAATGAAACGTAACTCTCCTGAAGGTCATGTGCCAACATAGGATCAAGAGCCCTAAGGGTCAAACCATGCAGCCTATTAATCTTTTGTCTAGGAATCTAATTATCAAGAAAAAACTGATACAAAAGAATACTCTTTATGGCATTCCACACAGTAGTGGAAAGTGGAACAATCTCAATGTCCAGATAAAACGGAAAAAGCTATCCCATGTAATGGATATTTTTCCCCTGCTTTTTAGGGCCACACCCACAGCAATATGGAGGTTCCCAGGCTATGGGTCCAATCTGAGCTGTAGCTGCCAGCCTTCTCCACAGCCATAGCATTGCCAGATGTGAGTCACATCTGTGACCTATGCCACAGCTCACGGCAACACCGGATTCTCTACCCACTGAGCAAGGGCAGGGATCGAACCCGCAACCTCATGGTTCCTGGTCAGATTTGTTTCTGCTGTGCCACAACGGGAACTCCTCCTCGATTCTTTATTAGGCACAACTAGTGTATCATTTGAATACAGACCTCCTTCCTCCATGCTAGTTTCTCTGGGAGAGCTTTTTCCATACACAACTCATGGTCCAGTGGGTGTGGGGAGGAAAACCTGAGGTTTTTGACCAAAATGAGAACAGAGGTCTCCTTACAAGGACCAGACTCTTACATCAGAAACCGATCAGGAACCTACTTTAGACGCCACAGAAAATACATTGAACCTGGATGACGTAAATACTAATGTTCCCTCCCCCAACTCCCCCACGAGGCTCTGAGACGTTAGCAAATCAGAAGCTCTGGGAATCACCAGGACCCTTCATCGTCTGTTCCAGGACCCATTACATTTACATATCCTGTTGTACATGGAGAAGTTCTCTGGTTCTGGTCCATTCTGAGTAACTTTTGTACCCATTCTCAGTATCCTTGGATTAAGGAAAATACTAATCAGATGAAGAGACAAGAAGTGCTTTAATGAGACAAACTGCACACTTTATATTGCCCTTCAGTTTCCATCAAGGCGTTCCTGTCGTGCCTCAGCTGTAACCAACCTGACTAGCATCCACGAGGAGGCAGGTTTGAGCTCCGGCCTTGCTCACTGGGTTAAGGATCCGGCATTGCCATGAGCTGTGGTGTAGGTCACAGACGCGGCTCAGGTCCCACAGCGTGGCTGTGGCTGTGGTGTAGGCCGGCAGCTACAGCTCCCATTTGACTCCCAGCCTGGAAACCTCCATACTCCATGGAGGAGGGCCTAAACAGCAAGCAAAGTCCCCCTTCCATCAAGGAAAGGTTATAAGCAATGCCTCTACCAATTGAGAGGTTACAGTCCTAGTTATTTCTGTGAAGGAAACTTGACAATGCAGACGTGGCAGAAACACGCAAATATGTCCGTTCTTCCTGGTAGGTGCTCATCCTTCCCCCACCCCCAGCGGAGGCTGCCTCTAGCCAATGAGCAGTGGGTGGAAGGGTCCTTCCTGAGCTGAAGCAGAGAAAGGCCCCGTGTGACACTCAGTCTCTTCCTTAGCTCCTGGAGGTGGCAGCCTTGGGTTCGAGATGCCAAGCTCCTACAAGACTGGTCCCCTCACCATGACTGAATCAAGGCCAAGGGAAAGGCTGGGAGGACACGAAGCAGAGCATACACTCTTGCAACCCAGACCATGAGATAAGGTTGTCAAAACGCACAGCTAAAGACAGTCACACACCTAACTGCTCTTTGCTGGTAATCCAAAGCCCAAGAATTGGCGGGCCGAGATTCCAGACTCTTCTGACATTCCAGCTCTGCCTGCCACCCCCAAGAGCACGCAACCATCTTCAGAGCTGTCTATCAACGGCACCTCAGGCGCGCCCCCTTGTAATGCATGGAGTTGTGCCAGGGATTGAAAATATGAAGCAGTTGCTAACAAGTGTCTTAGGAAGAGAAAAATGAACAGTCCAAGAGCAGAAAGAGTGAAGGCACAGAAGGATGGGCCGCCTTCATCCTCACGAGGATACCTAGAGCATCGGCAACCATCAATCCTACTAGTCTCACACACACTCAATCCAAAGTCATTTTTTACCGTTGCTGTTTTAACGTCCATCTTAACGCACTGATGAAATTCCATCATCTAGTTAACGCTGGAGCACGTGACCCTCCAAACACCCCTCTTCCCTGCAATCACGCTGATACCCTCTTAACAGAATACATGGAAATGGTATTTGGGCACTAATAGAATATTCTAGCTTAATCAAATCTCTCTCAAACACCAGCGAATGCTTGCTTGCCTACTGATCCGTTTTATATCTCTTCGACAGGATAAGTAGTATTACAGCTGTATGAGCAGGGCGGGGGGTCCTTTCCCTGATAAGTACAAATGTCCTGGCTGAAAGGCAGAGAGGTGATGGCTGGGTTCATACCTCCCTGAGCCAGGCACACTTGATCATCTGGCAACATCTTCCTCCTGTGTGACTACCCCCCACCACCCCCTCCCCGAGATGGAGAGAGAAGTGGTCAAAGGAGACCCAGCTCACGAAGACTGGGACAAGTAAAAATTGTCTGAATTCAGTATTTTACCCATCTTTCTAATGAAAGCAGGATGACCATTTTCAACCCTAATCGGTTGAGACATTCCTCGGGAAACCACCTCAAGGCATGGCCAGACCCACTACCCTAGCGACGGGATGCACTGAACGATCCTCAGAACTGTCCACGGAATCGGCGTGCATACAGCTGCTGGAGCCGTTTCCCTCATTCTCCGCCGGGATAATCGGGATCATCGCGCTCCACCCCTCACCCAGCAACCCAGCTGTCTGCCAACCTCGCCCCACAGCCTCCTCTCGGGCTTTCTCACACCGTGGCCCCTGGCTTTGTCCCTGCCTCCCTAACCACCCCTTCCCCCCCTCTTCTCTCAGCGCCTCTCATCTGCAGCCAGTGAAGGTCAGAGTTCCACATTTTGCTCCGAGTCCTCTTCCCCCGCATGCTACTCCCTGCCCTCCATCCAATCCGACCCGTGAGCAGCTGACTCACATCTGCTCTCCAGGGCCCCACTCAGCTGCCTTCCTGACTGTCCTCTTCCCACGGTGGAAACCTCTAACGTGCCTCTCGGTCAGGCTCAAAAGCAGGTGCTCTTCCCTGAATCCCAGTCTGCCAGCTTGTTACACAGAAGGAATGTCACCCACGGCCCTGACTGACACCTGCTCCCACTTCCCTCTCCCCACCCCAGGTCTCACCAGGTCCAGCTGGTTTCACCTCAACAGACCCTGGACTTGCCAACCTCTCCGGCTTCGGGAACCCGATCTCTCGCTGGGTGGGCTGGGCCTCCCATTAAGCTGCTCCATTCACTCTGGCCCACCTCGAATTCATTTTCCATGGTACAGCAGGCATGATTCCCTCCCAGGAAATTCAGATCAGGCCGCCTCCTTCCTGACAGCCCTTAAAGTGATGGATTCCCCCGGCTCTTGAGCTCAAGGACCAAAGTCTTTAATGTGGTCCAAGGCCTGCGAGACGGCCCCTACCTCCCTCTCCAGCCTTCTTCTCACCTTGCACGGCTCCTCCAAAACTCCCCGGTAACGGAGGGCTGCTTCTGGTTCCTGGAACACAAGGGCTCCCTCCTTGCAGGGCTGCTCAGCAGGTCGGCTGCTCTACCCAGAGGCTTTCCCTTTGTTCTTCACCTAGAGAACTCTTCACACTGCTTCGAGCCCAAATGTTTCCTCAGGTGAGATCTTCCTGACCCCCAGACCAAGTCAGCCCCCCCACCCTCTGTCACCCAGGGCCAGAGGCCTCTGGCCTCTCCTGTTCCATTCCAGTAGGCCGTTTAGGGTTAATTCATCCACAAAATTCCTGCATGTGTGGCTGGGTCCGTCACTTCAGAGATCAGAGTCTCAGTCTGGCTTGTGTACACCTCTAGTGGCAGACAACGCCCGGCAGATGGAGCAATGTAACTCTCCCCCCGGGGTCAATAGTCGCCTAAAACTTTGGACCTCTTTTTAAGAGAATGCGCCTCCAAACTTATGTTAATATTCAGATAGATATCCGATGACTTCAAATTTCAAAGACATGAAATGAGAGGCAGCCCAAGGAAAGCACAGAAAGGAACTGAAATTGAGAATTAAGCCCATGGGTGGAGGGCGCACACCTAAGCTTACAGAGTTGATCAAGTGTTTGGAAGTTAAAGAGACTACAAAAGTAGGAATTTTTTCAATAAACTGATGATCAGAAGTAAAACAAAAGTACCATATCTCAGCCGAACCCCTTAAACCCTTGAATATCAAGAATTTATAAATATTGGCGTTCCCTTCGTGGCGCAGTGGTTAACGAATCCGACTAGGAACCATAAGGTTGTGGGTTCGATCCCTGGCCTTGCTCCATGGGTTAAGGATCTGGCATTGCCGTGAGCTGTGGTGTAGGTTGCGGACGTGGCTCGGATCCCGAGTTGCTGTGGCTCTCGCGTAGGCTGGTGGCGTCAGCTCTGATTAGACCCCTAGCCTGGGAACCTCCACATGCCACAGGAGTGGCCCTAGAAAAAAAGACAAAAAATTTATAAATACTGATAAATTAGAGGCCCACCTAAGCAGAGACCCAAAATCCGAGTCAGGTGAACAGATACAAGAACACACCGCCAATTCTAAGAGAAGCCGAGTTTGTGACAAGACACCACCCAGCGCTGGACAAGTTCAATGTAATTGATCTCAGCAGTTCAGAAGGATGGACAGAGAAGACAAACATGCAATTACGAACCTGTTTGCCAACCTCAGGTTAGGAGAGAAAAAAAGGACACTGAGAAAGTAAAATGACTGCATTAGTATTTTACACAAATCCATTCCATGTACCTTTGAAACCTCAATATCGTATCTGCTTGATTGACTGCAGTCATTTTACACCAGCAGCATCGAAGACAGGAAATTAAAGACCATGTTCTCGTACACAGACTTTTCTATATTTTTTTATGAATGATGGGGGGGCAGTGGAGAGAGAAGACAACATCTGGACCCAGGTTTTAAAAAAAATTTTTAAATACACAAACCCATGAAGAATTTATCTTTCAAAAACTTTTAGACAAAATATCACCAAAATCCATGTATGATGAAAATAAAATGAATCAAGATCAGAAGCATCCTTGTGGCACAGTGGGTGAGGGACCCTGTGTTGCCACAGCTGTGGCACAGGTCACAACTGCAGGGCAGGTTCTGTCTCTGGCCCAGGAACTTCCATATGCCATGCGCTCGGCCAAAAAACAAAAAAAAAAACCACCTAGATCTTCGCATATAAACCTAGTACCCACTTAGCTGTATGATTGAGGCAACACTTAACCTCTGAAAAAGTAACCTGTCCTCAGTAGTGGTAAAGATTTGTCCATGCAAAGCGCTTAACACTGGGCCAAACACAAAGACCATATTCCATAAATGTTAAAGTACTATTATTTCCAGCAACGGGCACGGTGTCTGGTAGGCAATATGACTGAATATATAATTAGATGAGTAGATGGATGACAGCCAGCCACAGATGGAGGTCGTAGGGCCTCACCATCAACCATAAAACCTAAAACGACACAAAGGCCAGCTTTTTTTTGAAAGGGGGAGGGGAGGGGCAGAATGGGCGACAGTAATGGAAATTTTAAAGGTCAAATCTGCACAAATAGACGTGCACGCAAAAGCATGCAGTCCTATAAAGTCAAAGTAATCCTAGAGCACTATCTAGCTCAAAGGATTGTAACTACCCGCCTTCGAAGGCTTTTCTCCTCTCCCTTCCTTAGCTGGTCTCAAACATCTGTAAGGAACACAGCATGCTTCCACCATGACTTCCTCTCTCCTATGCTTTCTGAACTCTCATCAAGCATCGCTGGAGTCAGGGTACCATTATTTCAGCCTTATGATCCCTCCAAGATAAAACACCAAGTCCTACCCCTAGTATTTTTGTTATTTCCTTTCCAGATTAGAAAGGGGCTCCAGAGTGATTTGGGTAACAGAGCTCTATAAAAGGCCACAAAACCCAACTCAACTCGAATACCAGATTTCAACTGTAAGGAGCTCACATAAATTAGACAGTAAAAGAACACTGGCTTGGACCCAAAAAGTCAGAAAATTTTTAACATTTTACATGTTGCCAATAAAGAAAAAACATCGAGGAATGATCGGGGATTTTTCATTCTAAGCCAATTCGATTCCTGGCAGAGGGCCAGGTCCCAGCAACCAGTGGTTTGTCTTGCATGAAACTTTCAGCATTTTTCAATGACAATTATTTTTAGGGAAAATTTCAGTGCTGTAGGTTATTTTTCCAAGATACCATACTTCAATGGAATGATTAAGAGGAGGAGGAACACAGGAACCCTAAGCAGCAAGGTGATGTCGTGCTTCTGGTCTATCCTCCAGAGATCAATCCCGGGAGGATGCTTGGAAAGTCGTCAGCCCAGGAACGAGGTTCAGTTTTCCAGGTCTCTTCCCATCAACTGCTGTATAATGGCTACTTGGAGCCCTGAGGATGCTGAAGTTGCAAGAGGACCGTGATGAGTTATCTGCCATAGCAGCTGACAAGAATGGCACATACTTGCTACTCCTAAGAGAATCCAACTCCCCCACTGCAAAGAGGGGAGGAGCCTAAACTGGACTTAAACCAGGATGACCCAATTTCCAGTCTGGTGCTCATTTTTTCCAGGAAGATCTCTGAACACTTCAGCATATACATGTTGACTTTAAGCATTTTTTTTTTTTTTGCGCTTTTTAGGGCCACACCTGTGGGATATGGAAGCTCCTAGAGGTCTAATCAGAGCTTAGCTGCCAGCCTACACCACAGCAACACTCCCCTCTGAGCCACATCCTGCCACCTACACCACAGCTCTCGGCAATGCTGGATCCTTAGCCCACTGAGCAAGGCCAGGGATTGAACCTGCATCCTCATGGATACTAGTCAGATTCATTACCGCTGAGCCACCATGGGAACTCTGAGTACTCTTTAGCGCTCTAAGTATCAAAGGCATCTTCATCTAGTTATAAACTCCCTGATAGGAGTCAAGAGACCCCCCCCCCCCCGAGTCTTATGAAAATCCTCCTTTATATCCACAACTAGTACATGGTTCTGTATACAGCAGCTCCAGGAGCTGACCATCTGCTTCTTCCAACAGGAAGACACCACGGTCACCTCACATGCTTCTTCTCTTTGCCCCCACATACTCTAGGGTACAAAAATAACTGCCAAGCCCAATTTTGCTCTTGAGTTGGAAATTAAGACCAAGAACAAAAAGACCACATAGACACTCATGGGGGGGAGGTTTAGACAAGTAAATGGCTGCATAACAATTCCGTTAGTACTTATTTCCGCCACCCACAGATGGACGCACCCACACATACCAACCTCTCGCCCACAGGACGACTTGGTAAGACTAAAATTTGCATAGAGGTGTAATGACCACCATACATTTAGAAAAACCGCCGACAACCCAGTTTTCTACAAGCAGTGGACAGTAGATGCTTCCACGTTGCACACCATCCTCAGCAAAACTTACTCTGCTTCAACTGGTTTGTGTTCACAGCAACTTGGGGTACTGTGACAAAAAAACCCCATTCATGGTCTTTATGCATTAACGTACATGGAACTAGCAGGCATGTGACCTTATAAAGGCATCTTAAACCCTGTGACCCAAATTGAACTTGACTCCAAACATCTGGATCCAGCTGCCGATGTGCATAAAATACGCAGGAACATGAAGCTCTGTTAGGAGCATGCAGTCACCAATATTCTGACTGTGGGAAACCCTACAGGTCC
Source organism: Phacochoerus africanus (assembly GCF_016906955.1). Taxonomy (NCBI): domain Eukaryota; kingdom Metazoa; phylum Chordata; class Mammalia; order Artiodactyla; family Suidae; genus Phacochoerus; species Phacochoerus africanus. The sequence continues at coordinate 12,864,098 of NC_062557.1, read as the reverse complement.
AGAACCCCGGATACTCCCCCAGATAAGTTACCAGAAAATGGGGACTGGCAGGGAACGTTGTAGATTAAAAGACACTTAAGGACATTTCTGGTTATTCTTAAATGTGCAAGATTAAACTACAGCATCTAGGGCTATGCGCTGGGTGATAAGACTCAAATGCGCAGAAGTTATGGATCTAAAAGTCACAGAATTATTTCAGGGGAAGACACAAGGCAAGAGAAAGACCAGCCAAGTTCCGCCACCTGACCTGGGGAGTGGTTCCAGCAGTGTTGGCTTTATGGTAATTCATTAAACCATACGTTTTCTCTGTGGTTTTTATGTATCTGCATTTTACAGTGCAAGGTTTAAAAGGTATAATCCAATTTTACTCCCTAAGAATGCTCTAAAGCTGAACTCTCCATCACCATAGCCACTGACTACATGTTAACTTGTAATTAAAAACAAAAATTCAGTTCTACATTTCAGGTTCTTTAAAGCCAGCCGGTGCTAGTGGCTACCATAACTAGACAGCACAGATTACGGAGCATTCGCAGCATCCCAAAACTATTGGACAACAGTCTAGAGAACAGCTAGCTTTCCAGATCAAGCTCTGAATTCCTAATTCAGCTCTCCAGGAGGTGGGGGGGGGGGAGGGGGACCTGGCAAATGCCTGAGATCCTTCATCTTCAATGGCTTCCATTCCTCTCATTCTGCTTGGAGCTAAGACTCCTGGCAACGAGAAGCAATGTGAACCCAGCAATCACCCAGGAAGCACAGTGACCAGAGGCAGACCCCACCCGACTGACATTACTCCAATGCAACTAACAGTAATAAAAAACAGGAGTGGTCCGATTTGTTATCAAGGAAGACATGTGACTGCAGCAATGCATGATTAGATAGACCATACAACTTCGATAAAAAAATGATTTATCTCCAAGGTTATAAAATTAGACGTACTGTGGGATCCTACATGGGACCCTGTGACAAAGGAAAATATAGTGAAAATTCAAACAAGCACTAAACTGCAGTTATTATAGCACCAATGGTCATTTCCTGTCCTTCATAATTAATAATCTGGTTATATAAGATGCCAAGGCTAAGTGAAGCTGGGCAAGAGATACAGAAACTCCCTGTATCTTACCATTCTTCAACTTTCCAGTGTCTAGAATTAGTTCAAGGAACATTATTGCTTCCAAAGAATTAAAGAGCTTGATGAGGAAAAACTCCAGGTAGCACCAAGGATGGTTTAATCACTTGAGGATGCAATGAGGTTGAGCATAAGTCTCAGCCCCCACCCACTGCCCCACCCCAGAATCAACTTTTTCTAGAAAAGTGAGCTGCATTTGAAAAGGCAGGCTGTTATTCAAAGCAGGCAATCACTTCCATAGGGCAGCGGGCACAAGAGAGATGGCATGGAAACATCCTACTCCTAACAAGTCCTATCAAATCTTCAAAATCATTCCTCAATTATTTACTTAGAATTTTCTCATTTTTAATCTGGTTCCAAGACTCTTAGAGCAACCAAGATGTCCGAGAGTAAGGCGCGGAAACTCACCAAGGGAAAAAGAGGAATCATCATTTTTGGCTCTTTTAAAACCACTTAGAAATCTAGGACATGAAGGAAAATTTTCCAAGGAACAATTACAAGACTTGTGTTTGGATTTAGACAAAAATACTGAAGAAGGCATGTACATGCGTCTGTGTTTAACTTCAGTCCCATCATTTTGTATATTTTGCGTATTTATGCATCTATTTTTTTAGAACCTCAATTCAACAAACTAAGGTTTGACGTCTATATTTGCCTGTACCATTGTTCAGAAATAATTTCAATTTTAACAGCAGGATTACTTACACTGCAGAAGATGCAACTACTAAATAAACTATGGTTATATTTAGTCACCCTTCAAATCTTTGGGGGGGGGACTAAAAATATGTACATTTGTAGGTTAATTGATTTGTACATATTTTAGGAAACAAAATGCAAAATCAGCTCTGTTGTAATACCTCAGTGTAAGAACAGCAGCCTTATAGAGCTACGCAGCTCGAGACGAGCTAAACTTAGACAAAGTCAAATATGGAATGGAGTCATTTTCCTCGCCTATGAACTCATCCAATGCAAATTCAAAGTCTTGGGCATTTAATATTTTAAATGAGGTCTGCTATCAGACCAGTAATCTAAATTATGAAAGATAAACATTCAATTCTTAATAAAACTCCCAGACTTCAAAGCAAGATGCATGTTTGTCTCTAAAAGGCACTGCCACATTTTTAAATGCAGTAAAAACCAATCTAGTGCCTGCTTTGGTTGCAGATTTCCTCGTACTTTTATAGCGCTTATGTGGATGAGCACCTATTCTCATTGGCAATAGAACTTAATTAAGATTTAAGACAACAGAGTACAAGTGGAAAAGTTAATGAGCAACCAAGAAGCAGGAAGATATAGTGGGCACAGTGTCACCGTATGGGAGTTGGGGGCTGGAGATTTTTTTTGCTTTTTAGGGCTGCACCTGCAGCATATGGAGGTTCCCAGACTAGGGGTCGAATGGGAGCTGTAGCTGCTGGCCCTCACCAGCACCATACCAGATCTGAGCCGCATCTGCAACCTACACCACAGCTCACGGCAACACCGGATCCTTAACCCACTGAGCAAGGCCAGAGATCGAACCTTTGTCCTTATGGATACTAGCCAGCTTTAGTAACTGCTGGGCCACGACGACGGGAACTCCAGGAGCTGGAGATTTAGATATCACACTGTTATGGTTGGGTTTACAGCAAGTCACTAAATTCTGGGCCAGGTCCACAGATGTAAACTCAAGGACCTCAGACATACAGTCTCCAGAACCCCTTCCTGCTGAAAATTCAAAGAACATGGCTCTTCATGAAGCTGTGGCAATAGAACTCACCAAGGAGGTCAAGGTCGGTACTTAAATGGACATCAATTCAGATAATTAACCTCCATTTAAACATAACCTGTATTTAATTACCTATTGATATATTAAATATTTAAGAACAATCCAGGTTCTTGGTGACTAAAATTTTGCCCATCTGACCTGAATATACTCTTGTCTTTTTGTGTTTTTCTTGAGCTGCTCCCAAGGCACATGGAGGTTCCCAGGCTAGGGGAACGAATTGGAGCTGTAGCCACCGGCCTATGCCAGAGCCACAGCAACTCAGGATCTGAGCCATGTCTGCAACCTACACCACAGCTCACGGCAACACCAGATCCTTAACCCACTGAGAGAGGCCAGGGATCGAACCGAAACCTCATGGTTCCCAGTCAGACTCGTTAACCACTGAGCCACGAAGGGAACTTTTTTTTTTTTTTAAATCCTAAAAGTAAGTCTTCACCTAAGTTCAGACTGTTAGGACAAAATATACAGAATATCAAGTATAATTTGACCTAAAAGAGACACATGGGAAACACAAACAAGAACCAGAAGTTAATGTACTTCAGACCTCGGATAAAATCTAGGACTTCATTAATTCACCAAGTTAGCCAAAGCATCTTGCTCACAAATGAGCCTGTCAAAGTTAGTGTCATGAAGGCTTTATTCTTCCTGAGTTTATACTTAACAAATTACGAAAAACCTTACTTAGTATTACACCTTTCATCAATGAGCCCAGAGCCTTCACCGAGTTATCCAGCCCCTTTACCGGTGCTCTTAATTATTCTACAGCATTTCATTCATTTTAGACAACCATGGCAAGTCTTAAACTGTTCCGTCTCCCAACAATCTTTATAAAAATGACTCTGCAAGGTGATCTCCACATCATCACAGACTCAGCTCAACACCAGAAGGGGCCATGCTGGGTAGGACAAGTTAAGCTAGAAAGGGGGACTAAGACAAGCATCTCTTAGCCCTTAAACCAGCTTGATTTTGAACCTCGAGAGCAAGTAAACATCAGTCCTGCATGCTTCTGTAACAGACAAAATGAAATTGAATCAGCAGAATATCAAGTTTCCCATGTTAGTCAGTCGCATGGAAGAAACTAAGGTGGGACTAAAGCATCACTTAGTGATCAAACTCCACATGTGAAAACACTGGATTTACTCAAGATTTCAAAATGAGGCAAATGATAAATCACAATATGATCATTTTGCAATCCACCTACGTGTTAAACATCCACAACTTATGATTACGACGACATTAAGCACCTTTTAGAATAAGAAAAAGGTCCAATTTAACCTACCCCTTACAGTGTAAAAGAGTTAGGCATCAAGTTGCCATTTCTGAAGTCTTAGAAGTGAGTAATCTCCCATTTTCACATTTTCAGATAGTTATGTACCATGCATTAATTCAACAAAAAGAGGAAAAATAATTTAAGCTCATTTACTGCCACTTAACTTCAAAACAAATCCAAATGGCAACTAGGAAACAAAAGCCTTTACAAGAATGAGGCTCACGTTCCCAAATCAATAAATTTTATTCCAATTACAAACAGCACCACAAAGCATATACTTTATTAGAAAACCTGAGGGAAGGAAGACCAAGGGAAAAGATGAGAAAGATGAATTAGCTACGTATCAGTACAATTTCACACACTAAGCAGCTACTGCAACTGAACGCCTTCACTGCCTCAGCCTGCTCGAGCAGATTAACCTCTGAACAGCGTCCATCCTTACAGAGCAGGGACAGGAATGCCAGCTCCCCCGAGGGCGGTGACATGTTCCAAGCACACGTCAGCGTTGGTAGCAATTTTATGTGAGCCCTCTTTGTTCTGCAGATCTGAAATCCCAATGAAAACCCATCTTATGCTCGCAGCTGGGGTGCTCTGTGGCACCCCCTTCCCTCTCCTCAAAGTTTCTAATCAGGGTTATAACACTTTCTCCAGAGTCTAGACCCAGGGAGAGAAGGAGTAACTACCGACAGTGACCCGGAAATGCTGTCTGAATAGAATAAGTATGTAGTTTTAAAAATAAAGTGCTGATTTACATAGTGAAATGTTTTAATATTTCCCTTCTTAATGTATGTGCACTATGAGGACTCAATGCATCCTCTCCAGGCCCCATGTCCATGCTGCAAGACCCGGCACTTCCAACAGGAGGCTGTCATCCGTGGTACCAGCTTCAGAGAGAACCTGGGATTCCTGTCTAAGCAGCACACTTTCTAAAACATTTTCCAAGCACCGATACAATCTTTCACACGGTTATGATGCTCTCATCTCCTGTCACTGTCCTATTTTTCTGAAAAGCGAGCATGACAAGAGGAAATCGTGGATCAGTGTAGAGGAGCCAGTGCGAGGGGAAGGACGCACGTCTCCAATCTGCTCTGCTTGGGAATCGGTGCCGATTTCTCCAGGGAGCAGGGTCCCCTTATGCACAGGTCACTCATCTCTTTCACAGCATCTCCTCACTTGAGAGCATCTTGCCCCAGGCTCCCCAAGGGATGCAAAGTCTATACTTCCTACAAAGCCAAATTGGAAGCCACCTCCAAAAGAACCCAGAAAGTATCTTCCTTATCCTCAATCAGCTCCTACTGGGTTCAGGTTTATTACAATGAGTTGTTTTCATTCAAGCGGCCAGGCTCTGCCCTGCAGTGTCTGGCACAATATGCACATACAGTGGAGGACCCCATGTGTGGCAGGCTCTCCCATGACAGGCAGTGAGCCCAGAGGGGTTCCCAAGTTGAAGAACGTCATCCTTCCACACCTCTGCCATCAAATAAAGGGTGCAACAATTTCCAACAAAACAAGAGGAATGGTGAGGCCACAGGGTGACCAGGTTAACAGCACAGGGACTGAATCCCAGCTCCACTATCTCTTAAACTACGTGACCTTGAGCAAGTTAGCAAACCTCTGTGCCTCACTGCCTCCACTTCCTTATCTAGAATGGGGGCAACACTGTTTCCTTCCCAAGTGTTACGAGGATCAGCTGAGTAATCCAGTGCTCCCCACAGGATTCAGGCACTACCTGGGTGATGGTTACTGTGTTTCCAGTACAGGAAAATCCCTAGGTCACAGAGCTGTGTTACTGTACAGGAGGCACTACACACATTACCCCCAGAGTCATGGTGTCACCAACAGGAAAGGTGACACTTGGGAGCTAAATCATCTCTAAAATAGAATTTTGCTCAGAATTCAGCTGTTAATTGGATCTTCCTCTTATCCTATTTCTCATACAGATTGATCCAAGTTGGATCTAAAGTTATTTACAGAACACCTTCGTGCCCTATACGTCCAATCTTATTTCCTAACTACCTACTGGAGTCACCCCAGATAATACAAGTGGATCTTGTATTTCCCTAAAAGCAGAAATTGGAGACTTACACTGAGGGGGAAAAAAACACAGCAAGAGAAAATATTAAAGATGAACTGTCCTCATGCTAATCTTACTTTGAAAACTCGCTCTTAATTCTGATGCTGACCATTAAATCATTTCCCTCTTTCATTCTTGATAGAAATCTATTTCCAGAAACCATTTTCTCCCTTTGTATAATTTAATAAAGGGTTTCTTTTGAACATAGAGCAATTTCACTAGACTGTTAAAACCATGCCATCCCAAAATACGTCTTGGACCAAACATGAGGTTTCAATTTGATGGGAGAGACCTGAAATAAAGTGTTTGTCATGGAAGTTCTGACAGAGGAGGATGGCAAGGCCTTAATTCTATGTCACCAAGACATGGTTCAGCATTTCCCTTGATGACATCATTCTTTCCTCCCCTTTAGAAATCCAGACTTTGAGAAGTACCAGAAAAGTTTCCATTTGGCTCTGAAAAATGTTTAACTGTTAACATCTGAACCTATGCTCCTACCATCAACCTGGTCAACTCTTCAGCACTTTTTGGTTGTGTCCATGGCATGCGTTAGTTCCTGGGCCAGGGATTGAACCCAAGCCCCTGCAGTGACAACGCTGGATTCTTAACCCACTGACACACAAGATAGCTCCAGCACTCATTTCTTTAAAACTAATATCTGGTGCTTTTGAACTAAAGTACACAGAAGAAAGCTTAACAGCAGGCATGTCCTGGCGTTTAACAGACATGAGTTTTTCTATCCTTCCAATTGACTGAGGCCTTTAAAGGAACTGTAACTCGGTTTCAACCATTCTACCCCAGCACCCCCACTGCCAAGCTCCTCCATCCCCTCCTTACCATCAAGGAGCAAAACCTTTCAGGCGAGAGAAGTTTAACAATACCAGAAGCAAGTTAAGCTACTGCTTCCCCTGGAGCACGATCATCTGGTTTTTGCTATCAGCAATCACAAAGTATGTTTAGATGACTGTACCAAACATATAATGGAGCTGGTTTTAATTTTCCATCCTGTACCCAAGGCATACCCCTCCCACTCCTGCTGCAGCCACACTACACTCTTGTCCCACGTGTAGGCAGGACGTTTCCTTTCTGATGCCCGGATGCTTCTCTACAGCTAGAAGGCAGCTCTGCTCAGTGATCTATTCCTCTTGTACTCATTTGTGAGGTTTAACATCACGTACAACTTATTATAGATACACATTAGAATTCTTTGTTCTGTATTTTGAACGAGTACGCTCAGCTTCAGAAAGCACTCTTCAGCCATTTCAAGATCCACCCTGGCTGACATAACTCTGGATGAGACGAGACTTTAAAAAGTAGTCGGCAGGCAGAAGTCACCGTGATCCTTCTGGCTACGAACATTCATATCATATCGCTAACATTTATATACTCTTACACCCAGCAAATATTTACAGTGTCAGCTGAACATCAGGCACTGTGTGAACACACGGAAAGCAGAAATAAGACTCAGTCCTTGCTCTCAAAGGCAGACAGAGGAAACAGACAAGAAATACTACAGGGCAGAGAGTCCTAGGAGAGGGCGTGTGTCCAGAATGGCAGGGAGGATGGAAAAGACCGGAGTTAAACTGCAGGCTGAGACTCACAGGTGTATCACCTGGTAGGGTTGGCAGGGGGAGGAAAGAAAACGGTTTCTGGAAGAACATGGCTTAGAGTGACTAGAGGATGAGAAAATGCAAAGCAGCCTTAGATGAGTCTGAAAAAGGTGGTGGGATTTAAGACTTGCAATGCCCTGCCAAGGAGCCGGACTTCATCCCAATTAAGGCTACTTTGAAAAACACTGAAGGGAAAATTGAGCCAGCAAAGGGTTAATGGGCCTAGAAACTTAAATTTGACCATCATCCCAGAGCGTCACCGGATAGTAAGTTACACCAGAACGTCAGAGGAAACCCACATGTCATATTCTTCTATAACAATAAATACTCGGTTCCTCCCGCCTGGTAGCAGGATAAGGAACCACTCTGTACACCTGGGCATCAGCATCTGGTGGGGAGCACGTTTGTGAATAACACGCTTGCGGATTCAAAGAGTGGCGACTCAGAAAGCCGTTCACCAGCAGTCACTTCAGAAGCAACGTGCACCAGACAGGAACCCCCAATGCCTCCACCTCTCCACGGTCCCGCCTTCTAACAAGTATTAATGTGTTTCTGGGGAGGAAACACTGTTAGTCGTCCTGTCCACCTCGACAGCACATTACTGCACTTTAGGCGGTATGGACAATTTCACCTCTGAACTCGACATAAAGCTTCGACCTGACCTCAGTGCAAACCTGATTTTGAATTATATTCATGCTCACTTGGATCTGTCTTTCTGGAACCATATACATAACCAGCGTATCTACAGTTAACACAGTGTCTAGTTTGGGAGTATGGGGTCACCAGGTAAGTGGGGCCCTGAGATGCTGACCTGTTTTGAAAACAGACAATCACAGCATCACCTTTGAAAATCAACAGGCTGTCACTGAGTCTCAGGGTGACCCAACCCAGTACACAGGGAAAGACAAGGGACTGTCCAAGGTGGCCCACCTGGCCATGCGGCCCCATCCCCTTCTCAGCCCCCTTTCCCTCTGCTGGCACTTGCCATCTACACTGTTCACCTCTCAGAACCCTGAGGCCCGGATGAGAATAACTAGACACCTTTTTAAAAAGCTGCCAACTCAATCCTCTCTTAAAGGTCACCCTCCCTTAGATGGGGCTGTGTTTTCTGGAATTCCTTAACTCCTACAGACAAAGGGATGGGGACTATCCCCCCCTTTTCCTTTTTCCGGCCACACCTGCAGCATATGGAAGTTCCCAGGCTAGGGATCAAACTAGCTACTGCCACTGACCTACGCTACAGCCACAGATCGGAGCCACACATGCAACATACACCACAGCTTGGGGCAACACCAAATCCTTAACCCACTGACCAAGGCCAGAGATTGAACCTGCATCCTCATGGTTACTAGTTGGATTTGTAACCCAATGAGCCACAACGGGAACTCATTCTTTTTCTTCCCTTAAACATCAACTACCATCCAGCTCAGATGAGCCAAAATAGCTACCCTGAAACAGGTCTGTCCAACAGAATGTCATCAGCAAAGGTGCAGGGAAGGCCGATTTTTTAACTCGACAGAGAGAGCGCTTCCGTTAGAGACACAAGTTTAGCGAAACACAAGTTTAGCGAAACACTTGGTGTGTTCTTAGCAGGAAAATGGCTCAAGGTTCAAAAGTGCCTGGACGTGAACTTGAATTCATTCCCTGCAAACAGCTCCAACATCCCAGGTGGACCATTACGGAACCAACAGCCTTCTGCTGATCACGGTCATCCAAGGGAATTAACTCTGATGCTGTCTCTTTAGGGTGCATTCATCAGAGGCGCTGGGTGAGCAGTACATTTTAATTTGTGACATTCACCAAGAGGTAAATAGAAAAAGCAGGGAAAACATGGGAGGCTAAGCAGATGTAACAGACTGTTTGGCACTGGCCAATAAGCAGGTCACATTTTGAGACACTGTTTCTATCACTGTAATTAGAGACCGCAGGAGTCTTGCTAACTCTGAAGAGGGGAAAAAAATTGAGTTGGCTGGTTCCCTTTTCCAGTAGAGAGTAGGAGATAAGACTGCTTCAGCTCCACTGCCCCAGAGGCAGAGAATATTCAAGCAGCAGGATGCATCGCGCTGCTCTGGGACAACTGTCTTTGGAGGCAGCCGGAGCAGGACAGAAAAGCCCAATTGGGGACAAACCTTCAGGGTTTGAATCTCAAACTTCTCTTCCTTTCTTAGCCCAGCTCTCCAATAGCCTCACAGAGAGGAGGTGAGCAGTGACCAGATCAAGCAGACCTACAGAACATGAAGGCCGACAACAGTCAAAAGGCAAATTCAAGTCCTGGGGATTGTCTTCTTTCATCTTTAAGGACCTTAAGGTTTCCATGGCTTCAAGATCTACCCTGTGTCCTCCTCCCCAGCGTTTACGGCACTTGGCTCCACCGTGTCAGACAACAAATTCTCACAACGTGATCATCCCACGTTACAGGCCCTGGTGACGTCTTCGGGGCCGTATCCCTGCGCTGCAATATTAGGATGGCATGGAGACCACCGAATAACAGTGGGGAAAACCCAGTACATTTTTTTAGAAAAGCACCTTGCTTTCAATTATATCCTGAGGGGAAGAACAGTGGAAAAACATCTTACACTTTAAAACACTTTTAGAAAATATGCTTCCTAAATGGCAGAGATTACAAACCCAGTTTTAAGAACTAAAACTTTAGTTTTCCAATTGACTCAATTTTTTAGTAAATTGACAAATTTTAGATTTTTTGTCTTTTTAGAGCCGCACCCTTGGCATATAGAAGTTTTCAGGCTAGGGGTCTAATCAGAACTGTAGCCACTGAACTATGCCAGAGCCACAGCAACACGGGATCCAAGCCGAGTCTGTGACCTACACCACAGCTCACGGCAACGCCAGATCCTTAACCCACTGAGCAAGGCCATGGATCGAACCCGCAACCTCATGGTTCCTAGTCAGATTCGTTAATCACCGAGCCACGACAGGAACTCCCAGCAAGTTTTAGATTTAAAGCTACCTTACACCATGCATATGTGACTCAATCCTGGCCACATGCACTTTTCAAGCTGAAGGATACTTAGCCACAGATATTTATCTACCGACCAAAGCAAAATGCTGTGTACTAATAGCTGGAAGACACTGCCTGTGTCATGTGATGGACAAGGCATACTAAAAGCAGCCTCAAACTCCAGCTGCCATCTCCAGAGGGTGTGTTGCCAAAAGCACGGAGAACCAGGCATTCTTCTGAATAAGAATGAGCCTCTCAAACAGAACCAACAGCAAAAGTTAGAGAACATGAAAGAAAACTTGAATATAGTCTAAGATGGTCAGAGGTCAAGATTGAGGCAAGTGTCCAAATAGGAGACGTTAGGTAACTACTGTGCAATTAAAGAGCACTGGCCAGGATTTCCTTTGCGGCACAACAGGTTAAGGATCCAGCGTTATCACTGCAGCAGCCTGAATTGATGCTATGGTGTGGGTTCCATCCCCGGAACTTCCATGTGCCATGGGTAGGCGAGGTGGGGAAAGCAGCATTATCCTGAGCTAACTAAGTTACAACAAATAAAGTAATGGGTTAGTACAAGCCTAGTCAAACACTGAACACACATAAACAACTGTAACAAGTTAGCCTGCTACAAACAGACCTACACTTGAAATGTCCTCCGTATTAAAATTTGTAAATGCAACAGGGCAACTCATTAGATCTGGTTGAATTCTTCAAAGGAATAGTAAACACACATTCACTGCTAGAATCTGTCTGGTTTGTAAACTCAATTTCAAACATTAAGCAAACTCACAGGAGAGAAACAGCTGAAACACCTTTGAAAAAAGTGCTCAAGCTTACACAGGAGATGGCACTTGAAAGAAGTCCTTTTCACCTACCAGAACAAAAATGTACAAGATTTATACTATCCAGTATCACTAAGAGTAACGAGAATGGGGATGCCTTCATACTGAAAATATGAACTGAAACCTTTCTGGAGGAGAACAATTGAGTTATGGTCATTAAATGTTACAATGTAAACACACACATGATCTACCTTAAAAAAAATACTTGTACCAGTAAAGGATACTAGCAGCTGTTATTTGTACTATGTACTAGTAAGAAGTTAGAAACAGTGTGCCCTCAAGAGACACAGGTGACTAAATTTAGTATTTCACATGCAATTGAATAAAGTAGAACTGGTGTTTGATATGTAAGGATAGCCCCCCATCCAATGCTGAGAAAAGCAGAATGATCGAAAATTTTGATGTTCTTAAGTAGTATGTGTAAGTGAATGAATGGATGTCTTAGAAATGATCCTTGAGGGTCAGAGCCTAGTCAAACACTGAACACAAACAATTGTAACAAGTTAGCCTGCTACAAACAGGAAGGGAAAGGGAAAACAGTTTTTATACAGGACACAACTTATGAGTATCACTTTCTAATTTAGGTAAAAGGGAGTGATGCTGACGTGAGACTCATCTGCCCATCCACTCAAAGGTCAATAGATGTTCTCTGGGAAAACCACTCAGCTCCTGCTGCAGCCTAATAGGCCCACTCCAACAAAATCTGCAGTTCTAAAGGAGACCATCCTTATCCTGGATTCTTTGTATGCAGAAAAGCGTGTGCTTTGTTTTAATAACATGCCCACTTTCTCCTGCACATTATCTAGAACATTTAGTAAATATTTTTCTTCGAGTTTCCAGAGGTACCCAAACACACTACCAAAAGGAACAGGAGATCTGAATCTCATTAGCCCCGAGTCACAGGTTACATCTTTCAACTTCCTAAAACCATGTTTCAAAGACTTCGAACGCTGCCTATGAAGCTCAGGCCCCCAACTTTGAGAACTGGAAAGTCACATCTTCCTTTTATCCCTTTTAAAGAGACTGGCAACACGCCTTTCATTCTTTTTCAAAGGACTCTTCATTTCTCCATGTAACTCTCAAAATAATTTATTCAATATAGGTCCTAAGCACACACTGTGGAAAAAAAGCAGAACATTGATGGATTATCCCATAATACCGGCATCTGAAAAAGGCTTTAAAAATATATGTAAGAAACAAGTTCACAAGTACACACACACAAGGTTTTAAAAGACTTATGTGTTACTCACTAGCACAGATGTTCAAGTTACTAAGAAAGTACACCCAGTTTGTCTCCAGTGCACTTAGTATTAAATAGTGTTAGGATGGTATTTTCCAGGCTAGAATAAACTTTCCACTTGCCCTAATAAACACATGCCCAGATGGGATATGTAACCAGAACGAAGTAAACACAATAAAGACAGCGATCCGGAGAGCTGGAAGGTGGGCTACTGAACCTGGGAGGCCTTCACCAGCAATCAAGTGTTCTGACAAATGTTTCAATACAAGAGTATGGAAAATAAGATACCTGGAGTGTGTGAAATGCAACTACAGAGCAGAGGAGGAAATGGCTTCTTTGTGGATGCAATGGGCAGTATCAGATGCTGTCACACAGTTAACGTAGAGGAATAATGTGCCTTAGACCACGGCAGCCAGTCATCACCGAGTCATCTACACAACTTTCAAACGTGCAAAGCTTTGTTCGGGATGGTAATCAAAAAAACCAAGAACTAGTGTGATGCATGGCCTAAAATTAAGAGTCCAACCCAATACAAAGGTAAAAGACGAACAAAAACAGGAAGAAAGAAAAGCCACACAAAAGTGTTGGTGTTTTTTTTAAAAAAAAAAAAAAGACACCCACACAAGACAGCAGTTTCTGACAAGAATGTTCTTGGCGCAAAGTTACAGGAAGGTTTTCTTCCTTAAAAAAAAAAAAGATCTGCAGATTACTAGACAATACCATACAATTTTTTTGAGGCCCAAACTTATAGCCCTCATATTTTCAAGATACCTAAACTTTTTTTTCTTTTGGATCACAAAAACTGGAAATGCTGTTTCCGTTTGGAATACTAATTTCACGTTGTACTTGAAAATAAAATCCAACATGGCAGCTTACCTTGGCACTGGAAGCCTTGTTTCCCAAACCCCCTGAAAAACAAACAAGAACAAGATTTAACATATTTTGTGTTGGATACCATGTTTTTAAAGCCAGTTATGTGACAAAGCATTCTACAGAGTTAAAGGTTTGAACATGAAACCCAAAGATGTGACAGGAAACACACACCTCAATAGTTCATAGTACAGTATTGCTTCAACTCTGAAAAGATTCAGCCTCAGAGTTCCCGTTGGGGCTCAGCAATTAATGAACCCAACTAGTATCCATAACGACGGGGTTCCATCCCTGGCCTCCCCTCAGTGGGTTAAGGATCCAGTGTTGCCATGAGCTGTCGCGTAGACGGCAGATGTGGCTAGGATCTGGAGTTGCTGTGGCTGTAGTATAGGCCGGCGGCTACAGCTCCAATTTGACCTCTAGCCTGGGAACCTCCCTAGGCCACAAGTTTGGCCCTAAAAAGACAAAAAAAAAAAAAAAAGATACGGCTTCAAAGGCTTACCAAGCTATTTTCAAGGTATTCAAGGTTCAATTTTTTTTTTTTTTTTTAAGCTTTGCTATCAATGCTGAAATTTCAAGACAAGAGCATGAAATATATTCAAAGTTGTTAGCTACAAATAACAAAAGGACCTTACGGTTTAAGATGACTTAAACTTAGTCCCTTAAGACCAACTATAAATTGTTTCTCCCCAAAAAGTGGCTTGTCATTTGCTATGTTTAACTTTCGCCTAGAAATTGCCAGAAAGCACCACTCAACATTAAATTTTGACCTAAAGGAGTCAGATTTCACAAAGTGTTACCCCTATTGTTTGCATGAGATTATGATCTAGTTTTACGGAGATCAGTAACTTCCAAAGCACATTCAGAAGCTATATTTTGTTCTTAATAAATTACTTCAGAGAATTTACTCTCTGAGCAGAGAACCCTGACGTGGACATTAAATTGCAAACAGCATTCCAACTAGGATGAACTACATTAAAATTCTCAGAAGGTTATTAGTCATAATCTCTTGCTTTCCTTAGCATTTTAAATTTATAAAGCACTTCACATCTTTAGTCACCTCCCCCCAAAAACAACAAACCGATACACTAAGTATCAGAGCTTTAATTTTTAAATGATTTAGAAATCAAGGATCCAGAGAATAAGGAAACTTGAATAAAACCACCGTTAAACACTCCTGGTGAATGTTTTCCTGGAACTTCCAAGTGGTTGCTTTACAGTTAAATGGAAAAGTGTTGCAGGGATTACTTTGAGGACCAGGAGATCCGTATTTTCCACATCACAGTATATACCTGGTGACCTGACAGGCCATCAGTTCACCAGGGGTTAACAATTGAGAGTGGAAAGACTTTAGCTAGCCTGAATAAGGATGCTGCAACTCCCCTTACTTTACCTACTTCCTGTGAAAGTCATCAGTCTCACTGTTCCCATCCTAATGGAATGTCACAGCTGTATCCCCCCTGGCCTGATGCTCCAAGAACTAAGTAGCCTCATCTAGTGATGACCTAACTCCTCGGAGCTTGAGTGCTCCATCAACTACGTACTGGAAATCAGAGGTGGCTGTGCTTCATATAAGTGTACTTTTGAGCCAATGTCTCAGAAAGAATGCAAAAATTAGGCCCCTTATTAGTATGTTTGTGGGGCTCTCCCTTGAAGATGATTTTTCCCCAGGTGTGATGATTCAGATCAAGCTACCCATAAAGAAATTAAGCACTTATTAGCAGCACATGTGTGGGACTTGCCCATAAGAAATGATTTTCCCCAGGTGTGATGGATTCAGAGCTAAGCTACCCCTAAGAGAAATTAAGCACTTCATTAGCAGCACGTTTGAGAGTCTGGCCCATGGAGACGATCTTCCCCAGGTGTGATGTTTCAGATCAAGCCACCCACCAAGGAGAAATTGAGTACCTATTAGCACCATGTTCCCAAGAGATGATTTTCCCCAGGTGTGATGGAAGTAGCCATCTAGACCCTTCTCTCGAGGGCCCCAACAAGATACATATGCCACACAGCCCTGGTGGCAGGGCACACGGTGTGGCTGTCACCCTGGTGCTGCTCCCAGTCTAGAAGGGGTTGGGGTTAAGGAACCCTAACCACAGCCCTGACTCGGGGCCCTTCCTACCTACAGAAAACAAGAGGTCGAAGAGAGGCAGGGTATCTGGCAATTTACAGGGCGGGGGGGGGGAGTCTGCTTCTCTAACAGAAGCATCTAGATTTCTCTAGATTTTCTTCAGTTTCTTAAGCATTTGGGGGTGGGGGAGTCACTGACCTTTGAAAGTCGGTTAATAAAAGCCCTAATTCTCTCACTAGGGGAAAAAGCACACACTTTCATCTGGTTTTGCTGGGTTCAGAGACCCCTGAAGCTCATCCACTTAACCAATTCCCCCCTAAACCCCGAGGGCCTTCAGTGAATACCTGTATTCGTTGGAAGCTACCTGAACTCTTGACACCTTTAGCCTTAACTATTTTTCTTAACTAAGTCCCCTGGCTTCATCAACAGGGTTACAAGTCTAATCTCGTGTTGACAGGGTCTATTTTAAATGACTCCCTCTGCCCTTCTGCCACTTGCCTGCTCCGTTTCCTTCCCCTCCCCCACGGCAAGCTTTCAACAGTTTGCTGCGTCTCCACTCTCAGGCTCACCCAGCAAAGACAAAGTTTGCGTCCAGCAGATATAAACTACAGTAGGCAGGGACCCAAGGTGCCAGTGGAAGCCGAACCCGATGGGAAACAAAACACACCCCCACCCTCAAAAACGCCCAGCCAGGCTCGCCAACTACTTGGCCCGAGCCGCGCAATCGCCGCCGCTCTGCCGCGCACTCCTGGGCGTGTTTCTCCGGCAAACTTTGCCCTCGAGATTCTCCTTTTTGATCTCCTTCGCTTACACCCCGGCAAACGGCTCCCCCGTCTGCACCAGGGGCCCCAGACCGGCGGAGGGGAGGATCAATGTCACGACCGACGCGGGCCTGCCTCCTTCCTTCGGCCGGGGGTGTGTGACCCGGCGCCGGCTTCCCCGGGAGTTCTGCCCGCGTGTGTGTGGCCCGGGCGGCCGGGCGCGCGCGTGCCTTCCCGGGCCGAGTTGGGACTCCCACCAGCTCTCCAAGTTCCGAGTGAGTCAGCCCCCGTGGGAGAGGCGCCCGGACGAAGAGGGCCCGAGCGAGGGTCCCCTGGAGCGAAAGGACCCCGGACTAGGAGCGACTGCTCCCCAGCCCCGGACACCGCCGCGAGAGGGGTCCCAGCGGCCGGTCCGTGCGCCCCGCCCCAGGCACACCTACCAGATGAAGTCGGTGCAGTGGCTGCAGAAGGTGGGCTGCTTGAAGAAGCGGGCGATGAATTTGTGGTTCTTCACCTCGTGCACATTCTTCTGTCTCAGCGCCCCTTTGCGGGCGAAACGGTTGGCCACGTCCTGAGACGCCGTGGAGTCGTTGGCCGGGAAAACGTCAGCCATGGTCCCCCCCAACCACCTCTTGCCTCCGCCGGGGAGCAGCAGCCGGGGAGGGCCGGGTGGGCGGGGGCGGGCGGGGGATGGGCTGCGGGGCCGCGGGCGACCCCAGGCGGGGGGCGCGTGCCAGACGCCGAGGTCGCGAATGGGAGGCACGGCGGCTGCGGCGGCCGCCGAGAGTCGGGCCGGAGCGGCGCGGAGCGGGAGCCGGAGCCTCTGGCTCGCTCGCTAGCCCCACGCTCACTGACAGCCCCGCGCCCGGCGCTCGCGCTTCCTACTCTCGGCGGCAGAGGCGGCCCGGAGCGGCGCCGCCCACCGCGCATGCCCCGAGTGCGAGAGCCGCGCGTGCCAGGGGGGCCGCGCGCGGGCGGGGGCGCGCGGGGCGGCGCGGGCGCTGGAGGAGTCGGCGCCTCCGCGTTTTCGGAGCTGCCGGGGCAGGCGAGGAGGCGGCGCCGGCTTGGGGAGGGCCCGCCGGGCCCGCCGGAATTTGGGAGCGGAGGGGGGAGGCCGAGAGGGACGGGCCTGTTCTCTTCTGCTGCTTTTTTTTTTTTTTCTCCTTCTGATCCGCCCGGCTCTCCTCCCTCTCGCCCTCCTCCTCCTCTTCTCCTTCCGTTCCTCTACCGTCTTCCTCCCCCCTTTCCGTCTCGCCCTCTCCGGCTCATCCTTCTCCTCTCAGCCCCGAGTCCCGGGATGGGGCTCAGCTACACGCAGCTGCCTCCGCCGACCGCCTCGGTCCGACTTGCTCTGACGCCGACTTCATCATCTTCTCCATCTTCCAGCACCACGCTTGTCTCTAGAGCGCGATGCCAGCTTTTATAAGTTTGTTATCGGTTTGACGTTTCACCTGCCAAAATGGCCAAACCCCGCCCCTTCTCCGCCCATCCGCGACCACCACGCTGTTTATCATTTACGGCAGGAGAAAAGGAGCGAGTTTCAATCGTGGAAACTGGCCCTTTCGCCCGCCTCCAGTTGTCAGCCTCTGTTTCACCTGCGTCTTGTATAGGCATCTAGTTTAGGTGTTAGGACGGCGAAAGGACTTCCCCTGGTCGTTTATCCCGTTACTCATTGGCTACCACAGTTAAAACGTCGAGGATCAGGCTTTCTTGATTTTACCAGCCCAGAATCTTAATTTAGAAGTCGTTTTGCATCCTAAGCTAATTACTGCCATACTGGCAGGTGCGGAGTGCAGCCAGTACATTTGTAAATTACCAAGGAAAACTGCTTGTGAAAAGGGGGCTGACATGGCTATGCAAAGGACCCACGTGGTGATGTAGCAACTAATCCTTTGATGAATATTTATTAGCTCTGTCTCGAGGATGCTGAAATACATAGGGAAAATAGCCATCTCCCAGCATTTCATTATTATTTCATTGTCAGCTTCATTAAGCCCGCAAAACAACTTCATGTGTGGAAGACATCAAGAAAGAACGTATTTCAACTTTCGAGAAATGTTAAAAAAAAATAAAACTTTTCTAAGATATATACTATCTTACGGCATATCACATAGACCAAATAGCGCTACCATAATTTAGAATTACCCAGTTGAATGCTTGATAATAAGACGTCTCATATTTTGACAAGTGTAAGCTATTGAATGGCCATTAATGGGGCATTCCTTTTGCTGGCCTGTTTACAATCTCTCAAGCCAATGTAGTTGGTGCTTAAAGAGATGCACCTGCTTGATACCCTGATCAGAAATTTTGCCACCCATGGCAGCCCCCTCCAGTCTAAGGAGGCAAAAAAAAAAAAGAAGCAGGCAAGGAAAGGAATGAAAAGCAGGGGGTGTCTGGAAACCAGGGCAAATTCTCTACAAAACACCATACATATCTCAAGCCATGGTTGATTATTGCTTAATACTTGTAAATCAAGTGGAACATTAGAAAGAAACACAAATTCCATCCTCACAGCCATCTGTATTTAAGACAGGAGTTCTCACACCGTTTGTGAAGGCAAGCTTCTTCTGCTTCCCTGAAGCTTTGATGTAAGGACAGAAGTAAAATGGGGGGGGGGGGGTGGCAGATAGTGGAATCTCTGAGCAAAGTGATGGGGACGATGAGCTACGACTCAAGAGGGCCTTGGCCTTGCATCACTCGGGTACCCAGTGGAGTGAGTGAGCTTAGCAGTGGGGAGACCAGTGAGAGACAACATCTCTCTTTTCTTTTAGGTTGTGGCTTTGCTTTCATACCTCAGTTATTACTGTTGTTACTTGAGGGTAGAGAGAGAACTAACTGGAAGCTTGCTGATTGCTAGCTAGGCTGAGCACGAGTGCTTGATTGCCTACAGCTGAGCTCAATTGTGGGGTGGGGGTGGGGCTGTCCCTGGAGCGGGGAATCCTCGTGCCCACAGCAAGGCCTGATGGGAATGTGGGCCGTGATTGGCCCCCCTGCAGCCCACCTGAGCAGGATCTGCACCGTCCGGCTAAAGTGGAGGGGCTTCCAGAAAGGGGAGATGCAAGGACCGGGGTGGGGGACGGGGAGTGAAGTGGTCCGTCAGACGTGGGCATTTGTCATTATTTCAGAATCTGCTCTTTCCTGGGGAAGGTGCAGGAAACACAGAGGAACACAGAGTTTTTAATGAACCCTCCTCTGTCCCCTGTTTTTGAGGAGTAAGCTTGATACTCTTTAGAGAGGTGCTGCTGCCTAGCCCAGACTTTTGAAGACCTCAAAGCAAAATACCAGAGATCCCCAATAGGATGAAACTGTGTTTTCAGAAGTCCATAATTCCCTAGTACTTGACAGAAGCTGGATGGAAAACAAAGTTTCCATTTTAAAAAATGTATGTACAGACACAACTGTGTGTGTAAATAAGCTTGTGCATGTACACACAGGCGTATACAAAGGTAAATATACAGCACAATGTTCATTTACGTGACTACCTCTGGATGGTAGGAATATAAACAATTTTCTGTAAAGAAAGAGAAGCCCTTGGCCTAGGACTTGCATTTTGAAAGAGCATTAGAAACCATAAATTTTAATGTTTTCCTTTCAACAAAAAAGCTTTTTTTTTTTAAACACAAAAGGTTTTATTGCCAGAATTTCATTGCCGTTGTGTGGAGTCGAGACTGTATCAATTTGAGTGTAAAATATTTGAGAAATGTGTTTGCAGCCATTGACTCACCTCCTCCTTAGCCCCAATCCACATCAGAGGATGAATTCCCAAGTGGACGGCCCAGAGAGGTTTCTAGGTGTCCAGGATTTGTGCTTTCTCAACAAAGTGCTTTTTTCCCATTTTTTTCCAGTTTTTATCCAGTAGCCATAGCGCAGACCAGATGTGAGAGTCAGAAGTCCTGGGTTTCAGTCCTAGCATCAGCACTTACTGGTTTGTATAATTGGAGTAAATTAACTTCTCCAAGTTTGTGTCTCTCCATCTAACAATGAAGACATTCAGAGTTTCCTGGTTGATCAGGGGGCTAAGGATCCAGCATTTCACTGCTGTGGTGTGGGTTCGACCCCTGGCCCAGGAACTTCTGCAGTGCTGTGGGCATGGGCCCCATTATGTTTTTTAATAAAAATAAAAATCAAGATATCCATAACTACCCTAGCATTTTCTTAAGAATTTAACCAGATGATACTTACATATAAATGGATATAAATATAAATAAAATTAGATGATGCTTAGTAAATCCTGAAGTCTCATACAAAGGCAAGGTAGGATGATCATTCTCAGCCGAGTCTGCATTTTGAAGAAAATGAATTGAGAGCTCCCCACTTCTAGGCCCATTCTTCCTCCAAAAAGCAACAGATGTATTTCCCTCCACTCCCAGTAACTGTGAGTTAGGAAGCAAGAGATGTCCAGTGGAAGGAGATTAAAAAAAAAAAAAAATCTATCTTGGGAGTTCCCTGGTGACCTGGCAGGTTAAGGATCCAGCATTGTCACTGCAGTGGCTCCAGTCACTGTTGTGTGGGTTCAGTCCCTGGCCCCAGAACTTCTACATGCCCTGGGCGAGGCCAAGATTAATGAATTAATTAACAAAATTGCCCACTGCCCTCACCTTGAAGGTGCTTTTTATGAAAGACCATAATGCCTGGATTCTTTGAAAACACCTACGAAAGGACCCAAGCAACCCCCATAGCCTTCCATTCAGCTCTAATTTAATTGAAATGGGAGGAGTTCCCATTGTGGCGCAGCAGAAATGAATCCAGCTAGTATCCATGAGTTCGATCCCTGGCCCTGCTCAGTGGGTTGGGAATTGCTGTGGCTGTGGTGTAGGCTGACAGCTCTAGCTCCAATTTGACCCATAGCCTGGGAACTCCATATGCCATGGGTGCAGCCCTAAAAAGCAAATAAAATAAAATCATTGAAATGGGAGCAGATATTTAGCAGTCGTTTCCTGGCGCTTTCCTGAACCTGGCTGGGGGAAGTATATGCCCATGTGTCAAAACCATGGGTCCCATGTACCTACCACTCAGCTCCAACAATTATCAATTCATGATGAATCATGTTTTGCCCTCTTATCTCTTGATCTCTAGATAATAAAGCTTTAAACCAAGGTAAAACATGCCAAAACATCAACTCCGGGAAGAAACTTTGGGGGGTGGTGACTAGGTTCATTATTTGTTGGTTTCTCAGATACTCATATATCAAAACTCATCAAATTGTATGCTTTAAATCGGTGTATAGTTTATTGTAAAGCAATGGCATACTCAACAAAACTCATAAACACTTTTAAAGCTAAATAGCTAAGTACACGAAAACAAAGGGACAGACCAACTAAAAGACTGCAGAAGAACTAGTTGGTTTTCCCAGAGGGCATTCAGCTGCCTTTCCCTGGGGGGCTAGAACCAACCCACTTCATCCAGCAGGGGTGAGAGTGAAGCTTGGTTCCAATCCCAAAACATTCATGGAGCTCCAGTTTTGCGGCAGGTGCTCCCCTAGACCCAAGAATACAAAAGGAAGAAAACAAACTCCCTACCCTCCTGGAGCTCAAATTCTTTCTTGTTCTTGTTGCTGTTGTTCTTTTTAGGGCCACACCACAGCATATGGAGATTCCCAGGCTACGGGTTGAATGGGAGCTGCAGCTGCCTGCCTACACCACGGAGTGGGATCCTAGCGGTGTCTGCAGCCTACACCACAGCTCACAGCAATGTCAGATCCTTAACCCACAGAGTGAGGCCAGGGATCGAACCTATGTCATGGATATTAGTTGGGTTTGTTACTGTTGAGCTAGGACAGGCACTCCAGAGGCTCAAATTCTTACTAATGTAACCCAGAAGGGGAGAGATTCAGGCCTGGAGTGGAGTCTTATTTAAGGAATAGCAGCATCCAACAGGCAAAGGAAATAAGAATGTCCCTCATTTCTCATGGCCATCAAAGAGCATGACATAAAATCCAATTTATAATCCTACCCAGATTTTTCAAGCCCCCTTTCTTTCTTTCTCACCCCAGCACATTCACCGTGACCTCCCACTTTCTCAGTAGCCTCTCAGAACCACCCCCCAAAATAATTACCCACCCAAATATTCCCTCTGCCCACACATTAGCTTTTATTCTCTCTCTTCCCCTTTACTATTTTTTTGTATTCTTCATTATATATCACTTTCAACAAAATCTCCCTCCATCCCTCCCCTCAGGGTAAGGCCTTCCAGACTCCAATGAACTTGCATCACAAGAAGTCTAGGAACTGGTTTTAAAAAGGGGAGGTCAAGAGTTCCTGTCATGGCACAGTGGAAAGGAATCCAACTAGGAAACATGAGGTTGTGGGTTCGATCCCTGGCCTCGCTCAGTGGGTTGGGAATCCAGCGTTGCCGTGAGCTGTGATGTAGGCTGCAGACAAGGCTCGGATCTGGCGTTGCTGTGGCTCTGGCATAGACCAGCGGCTACAGCTCCGATTAGACCCCTAGCCTGGGAACCTCCACATGCCACTAGTGCAGCCCTAAAAGGACAAAAGACAAAGAAAAGGGGGGAAGGGGTAGGTCAGGGAGTTCCCATTGTGGTGCAGTGGGTTAAGAGTCCAACATCGCTGCAGCTGTGGCATAGGTTGCAGCTCAGATTTGCTCCCTGGCACTGGAACTTCCATACACCCCTGGTGCAGCTTAAAAAAAAAAAAAAAAAGTAGGTTGGGGTGGAAGTGAGCC
This sequence comes from Phacochoerus africanus, assembly GCF_016906955.1. NCBI lineage: Eukaryota > Metazoa > Chordata > Mammalia > Artiodactyla > Suidae > Phacochoerus > Phacochoerus africanus. Next base: position 12,840,829 of record NC_062557.1, on the reverse strand, counting down.
TCAGGGTAGCCTAGCAGAAAGAAAGTTCTGGCAATTACTCAATTCCCCTTCCTTTGTTTAACAGTGAATGCTGGTCCTGGAATGTTAGCATGCTGTATTGTTTTTACTATATACTAATACAGTGGTGAACCAGACATTATCTCTGCCTTTGTGTAATATTCTCTTTGGGGATATGAGTGGGAGGGGGGAGTTTTGTGGACACTTTTACCCCGAAGGCTTTAAGTCATCACATATGTTCCCATCTATTCTGATAACTACCCTTTAACACACATGCATAATTCCCTTCAAAACTTGGATCTTGTTTTAGTTTGGATGATTTATGCTGAATGCAACCCTGGGGTAAAAGCTAGCATATCTGCCACCCATTAGCATAGAGCAAAGAGTCCAGCAAAACTCAGAGAAGCTGCTCAAAAGGTATGTCCAACCAATGTGCCTGGGTCCATCAGCAAGGGATGGAGAGTGCCCCCTTCCCCTTGGGTGGAGCTGTTTCACGAGTCAGTGCAGCGATGACAGCTTGGTTCTTTTGAATGCACACTTAGTATTTTTGGGCAAGCTATACAATCTGCGATTATATCTGTGTGGCTTTGGAGCTAGAATGGTGACACCTCCCAAAGCCTTGGAATCCATTCAAATGTCACTCCAATTTCTACATAAGGTGTGGCTCTCGAAAATAGGAAGAACAGGAAAAAAAAAAAAACATTTAAGACATACAATTTTTAAAATAAATACAAATTGCGCTCAGGCATGATTTATTTAATAAAGACTTGCTACCTGCTTAGACACTGTTGCAGATACTGGCGATGAACAGTGAACAGAAAAGAGAGTTGCAGTGAAGAGGTGGAAATGTATCTAACCTTATTTGGAGGGGCTTGAAGAGAGAAGGGGAGGAGTTCCCACTGTGGCTCAGCGGGTTGAGAGCCCAATATAGTGTCCATGAGGATTCAGGTGGATCCCTGGCCTCCCTCAGTGTGTTAAGGATCCAGCGTTGCTGCAAGCTGTGGCATAGGTCACAGATGTGGCCCTGATCTGGTATTGCTGTGGCCAAGGTGTAGGCCTGCACCTGCAGCTCAGATTCAACCCATAGCCCAGGAACTGCCATCTGCCACAAGTACAACTATTTAAAAAAATAAATAAATAAAAGGGAGTTCCCATGGTGGCGCAGTGGAAACGAATCCAACTAGCAACCATGAGGTTGCAGGTTGGATCCCTGGCCTCACTCAGTGGGTTAAGGATCTGGTGTTGCCATGAGCTGCGGTGTAGGTCTTAGACGAGGCTCGGATCCTGCATTGCTGTGGCTGTGGCGTGAGCTGGCAGCTATAGCTCTGATTTGATCCCTACCCTGGGGACCTCCATATGCTGCAGGTGCGGCCCCATAAAGACAAAAAAAAATTTTTTTAATTAAAAATAAAAGCAAAGAGCAAAATGTTACTGCATGGTGTGTAGAATTTGGGGCTCATATTCCATCTTAATGGGGAAAGAGCAGGGGAAGAGAGGGCACATGTGTAAAAATAAATGACTTTTAGGAAAGATGAATGGGCCCTTCGGAGAAGAGATATGAAATCCAATGTTTTTTGACAAGGTCTGTCTAGGTGATTCCATATCTGGTGGTAAAAGCTGTGTCCCTCCCGGGGGAGGGGAGGGATTCATGAGAGTCGAGTTCTTTGGGAAGGCGCTGCTTTCAGAGAAATAAGGAGAGTTCAGAGAAAAAGCCTCTTCTTGCATCTATGGGTCTCCAGTGACTTCAGCTCAAAGTAATTTTAATGCCCCAGTGGTGTATTCTGTATTTTGAAGTCCATGGAAGAGTAACTATTCAAAACAGCACAGCTCCACAGGCAGTCAGAGAAAAGTCCTTCTTGGTGTCATGGTTCAGACGTCTCCTCCTTCGGAATGTCTGGCAACAACCTTGGCTAAGGCAGATGGAAACCTCAAACCACAGGTCAGTTTATTTATTTATTTATTTCTATTTATTTACTTTTGGCTTTTTAGGACCACACCCTCAGCATATGGAATTTCCAAGGCTAGGGGCCAAATTGGAGCTACAGCTGCTGGCCTACACCACAGCCACAGCAGCAGCAGAATCCCTAACCCACTGAGCCAGGCCAGGGATCAAACCCACATTCTCATGGATATTAGTTGGGTTCGTTGCTGCTGAGCCCTGACAGGAACTCCCAGGTCCGTTTAAAAGGTCTTCTACTCAGGAGTTCCCGCTGTGGCTCAGCAGTTAGGAACCCAACACAGTATCCATGAGGATTCGGGTTCGATCCCTGGCCTCACTCAGTGGGTTGCACAGCTGGCGTTGCTGCATTGTAGGGCATAGGTCGCAGATATGGCTTAGACCCAGTGTTGCTGCAGCTGTGGCACAGGCCTGTAGCTGCAGCTCTGATTCGACACCAAGCCTGGGAACTTCCATATGCCGCAGGTGCGGCCCTTAAGAAAAAAAAAAAGAAAAAAGAAAAAGATGTCTTCTATTCAGTGGGTAAATGTCCTTCACCTCAGAGAGATCTGGAATTAATGGTCTCCATGATAAATTGAACCGACAGTACTTGTATTTCTGAATTAAGTTTACACACAACTGTGTATACTCATTTTCAAGAGAACTTGGCATATTGGGGGATATAACAGATTCTAATTGGAAATGTATAGCTGAGTAAGGATGTAGACTGTGATTTTCAGTTGAAATTCACTGACTTCGTAAGCAGCATTAAAACACTTAGGATTTTACCAACTAGGAACCATGAGGTTGTGGGTTTGATCCCTGGCCACAATCAGTGGGTTAAGGATATGGCGTGGAGTGAGCTGTGAGCTGTGGTGTAGGTTGCAGACGCAGTTTGGATCTGGCGTGGCTGTGGCTGTGGCTGTGGCTGGCAGCTGTAGCTCTGATTCAACTCCTAGCCTCGGAACCTCCGTATGCTGCAGGTGGGGCCCTAAAAAGCAAAAAAAAAAAAAAAAAACACTTGGAAGGATTTTAAGATTCTCCAGTTTTTTTCCCCCTTCCAACTCTATTGTGTCCTTGACATCCAGTGCAAATTTAAGGTGTTCAGCGTCCTGATTTGACTCACACACATCATGAACTGATTATCACAGTAAGTTTAGTGAACTTCCATCACCTCATACACCACCAATTTTATAAGCTGAATTCCTTAATTTTTAAAACTTAAGTTTTAAGTCTTAATGAGGAGACTTTTGTTTGCCAGAGAATTGACTGTGTATTATTGTTTATTATCAGTTTCCTCTAACGTCTCAAAAGTGATCTGTAGATAAAAGAGTATGGCTTGTAAACTTAGAAGTTTAAGAAAGAACTATATTTTTACATCTGTAACTTTAGTTAATTAAACATGAATGTTAAAAGGCTATAAGAAGATAGCCTTCTGGGAGTTCCTGCTGTGGCACAGAGGGTTAAGAACCTGACTGCAGCAGCACAGGTTCCATCCGGGGTGGTGCAGTCGGTGAAACAATCCAGTGGTATATATGTCGTAGCTGTGGTATATATAAGTCGTAGCTGCTGCTCGGATTCAATCCCTGGCCCAGGAACTTCCATATGCCATGGGTGTGGTGACAAAAATTTTTTTGTATTTAAAAATGAATGAATGAATGAACAAATGAATAAAATATAGCCATCTGCATAAAAACTCACATTGACGGTGTGTAGTTTTACCTTATACTCACATTTATGTTGGGATTTTTCCTGTCCTTTTAACAAAGGACAGCAGGAAACCCAAGTTTTGTTGCTGGGGCGGGCACAGACATTGCTAAGGGTGCCAGAGTTGCTTTCTTAACAATATCAAACACATATTCAAAGTGAATTGGACTAGAGGTGTCAAATCTTGATTTATTATTTTTGAAGCTAGGTGCTTTTTTAACAGTCTGGGTGTCAGTGATCCAAAAAGGGTTTCAGCTAAACACCTCTCTCTCTCTCTCTCTCTCTCTCTCTCTCTCTCTCTCTCTCTCTCTCTCTCTCTCTCTATATATATATATATATATATATATATATATATATATATATACATAAGCCATTCTTCAACATTGATAAAGCTCTGGCCTACCAAATTGCTCCTTAGCCCTAAAGAAATGTTGCAGTGGCATTTGGAGGCGTGAACTAAGTGAACACGGAGAGCGTACTGTTTGAAAGCGGTTCCCTCATGGAAACAATAACATCCAGAGGAGCTTTGCTGATGTTAAGTCGGATGATAGAATTTCCTTGCTCATTTGGACCAATGAAATATAAATTTGAATAAATACCTTTAGTTGACAATGAGATAATTTAGCTCTCTATAGCAGACCTAAACGGATTTAATAACTTGTAAAGTTTAACAAGAGAAATGACAATAAAAAAGCATTTAACATTTACCAAGGGCTTTACTACGTCCCAGGAATTATTTTAAACTCTTTACAGGCAAGTATTAACTCATTCAATCCCCACATCCTTTGTTTCCTTTTTTTTTTTTTTCCGACTGTATTCTCAGTGGGATCCTTAACCTAGGCCACCAGGAAGCTCCCAATCCCCACATGTTTTGAGGTGGATACTAATGTTACCCCCATTTAATCTCTGAGGGACAAAGGAGTACTGAGATGCAAAGACATGAAGTTACACATCTAATATCGCACAGCTAGTTACAGCAGAGATACAGCCCACGCCCTAGACCCCTCCGCTAAATGGTCTGCTGTCCACGGCCAGTGCCATTGTCCTTGTCACGCCAACCATTACAGCTAGGCAAGAGGAATTCTCCAAGGTCGGTCCTCTCAAAGGGTAGAGTCGGCCTTTTTTTCCCCAGTTTCAGGAGACCTTTTGGTGAGGAACTAAAGCTGCCACTAGCAATGTAAATATTGAAAGAGTCAGAGAGAAGCCAGTCTTCCATCTAGTGGTGCAAGAATGGCTTCTGGAGATTGAACGTGGAATTTCCTTATGCAGCTCCAAGAAGGAACAAACAAGCAAAACAAATATTTCAAGGCCTCTGAGTCACCATCTATTTGCTAGATTTTTTTTTTCTTTGATGGAGTGTATAATTCAGCTCCGAGTGCCTGGACTAGGCGAGGATGGTATAAATGAACACAAACCCCAGTGCCTGTTACTTTGTAATTCAATAACTATAGCCATTTGAAGCTAGGAGCCTAAGCAGCAAAGAATCATTAGTGAGTAATCATTTCTTCTGTGCAAGTTAAGAATGGGGGGACGGGCAGACGCTTTGGCGACTGTGAACCGTCCCGTGTTCTATCATTTTCTGTGCTAATATGTACCCAGGAGGAATCTTCTCTTATTTGCAATAATTTAAGTTATGGATAGAACATGGCAAAGAAGGGTGGTCTTATGGACAAGAACAAAAAGTTAGCAGCAAATGGCAAGTTTTACAGTTTCTATTGCTTTTCTTCAGCAGTTTCTTAAACCGAGTAACCTAGGGCCAATTTGCTAGCGCAAATCCGCTAGATTGGATCATGGTATCCTAAACACTGCAGTTAGAATCTCAGGTACTATTAATAAGACTGTGGAAAGACTTGAGCCAGATAAATCTGGTTTTATACCACAGATGCGAGTAACTTGTTTTGGTGGAAATCTGCTATTGTTCCTCCCAAGGGGTTAGACAGCTGACCATTGAGACAGGGCTACCTCTATAACAGTTCTGTCCGGCTTTGTCTGGATGAAGATAACCAGGCAGGAGTTCCGGTCGTGGCTCAGTGGTTTACTAACCTGACTCGTATCCATGAGGATGCGGGTTCGATCCCTGCCCTTGCTCAGTGGGTTAAGGATCCGGCGTTGCCCTGAGCTGTGGTGTAGGTCACAAATGCAGCTCAGATCTGGCGTTGCTGTGGCTGTAGGATAGGCCGGCAGCAATGCCTCCCATTTGACCCCTAGCTTGGAAATATCCATATGCCCTGAGTGTGGCCATAAAAAGACCAAAAAAAAAAAAAAAGATAACCAGGCAGACTTTGGGAGAACCACTGGGATGGCCAAGTCTGTCTCCCTTTTCCTCCTCCCAAATCCGTAGTGGCAGACTCTCCCCTTAGCTGTCAAGCTGTCACCCCGATCTCTAACTTTCCCTCTTTGCTCTCACACGTTCTGGGAATTCAACATTTTATATCTCGTCTCACCAACCACAAAACTTCACACCGTCCTTTCTTTGAACTTTCCCCTTGGTGGCCCAGCACCTAGCACATTGCAGCTCTGGTCATTCCACATCCAATAAACATTCCTGGAGCACCCACCATATACAGGCACCAGGGAGAGTGGTCCCTGAAATACAGTCCCTTCTCTTATGAGGCTTCCATTCTAGTGGGCTGAACTGAACAGAACCACCAGAACTAAGATAGAATCTGGTACCAGCCTTCCAATACTTTGTCCAAAACAATCCATAGCTTGTTAACTCCCTCACTTGGTCTTTGCACTAAAAAATCTTTTTGCTGGGGTCCCTGGAGGTGCAGCAGTTAAGGATTTGGCATTGTCTTTGCTGTGGCACAGGTTCCATCCCTGGCCCTGGAACTTCTGCATGCCGTGGGTATGGCCAGTAAATCGCTCAATCAATCAATAATCTTTTTGTCCATCTATGGATTGTCTTTCTGTCTTTTTAAAGACATCTACATGAGCAGAAAAGTGGGGAAGGACAGGAGGCTTGCCGTCCTTCTCATTGTTTCAGTTTTAATGAGGGCATGGAAGTAAATCCCACTTTAGGTGCCTGTGAAAGAGGAGGCTGTCAGAAGCGGTGGCGGGGGCAGTCGGGCGTCAATCAGCCTCTTTGCCCCCCCACCCCACTCCCTTGTGCCCTGCCTCTGCTGGGAGGCTGATTCTCAGGGAGCTCTGGTTTCTGAGGGATGTCATCCAATCTCTGTTTGTACTCAAGCCTTCGAACCCCAGAACTCGATCTGCTCATCCTCACAGGCATAGAACATTCTGCCATAGTGTCTAAGCACAGTGACCAGAGTCCATGGCTCGAGGCTCCCAATTCTACCCAGACATCCTGCCAGGTCCTTGGAATCAGAGGTGAGAGCCAAAGTTCCTATCTTCAAGGAGCTCAGGGTCGACTTGTTTTTGTCCAATGATTCATGATCTCTTGAAGGTTCTTGAATTTCACTTCTGACTGATCCTCCTCCATAAAGGATCTTTCACACTTGAATTTCGAGTTCTCATGATTTCCCACTCAGCCAATTAATCATCTTTAAACAAAGACTAAGATGCACCTGAAGAGCTGTTACCTGAAGTTCTTTATGGAATTAAAAAAAAATTAGTAACAACTGTTCACAATTCTTTTATCCTTTCATGGTATTAAATTTTCAGATATAGGATCTCTTTAAAAAGTATAAAGATAGCCATTTCTGCCTATTTTACTATCTAGAAAACATTGAATTATTGGACCGAGCTATCAGATACCAACCATTATTTTTTTAAAGAGCCCTTTGATGATATAAAATAGCTTAACCATCACCAGTTTGCCTCATGTTGATTCATATGAGAAATAAATAAATATATGTACAGTTACCTCTTGAACAATACAGCTTTGAGCTGCACAGGTCCTCTTACACACAGATTTTGTTGTTGTTGTTGTTCCTTTTTAGGGCCGAACCTGTGGAGTATGGAAGTTTCCAGGCTAGGGGCTGAATCCGAGCTGCAGCTGCCGGCCTGCACCACAGCCACAGCAACTTGGGATCCGAGGAATGTCTGGGGACTACCCTGCAGCTTGTGGCAACACAGGATCCTTAACCCACTGAGCAAGGCCAGGGATGAAGCCTGTATCCTTATGGAGACTATGTTTGGTTCTTAACCCACTTAGCTACAATGGGAACTCCAGATTTTTAAAAAATTTTATTGAAATATAGTTACTTTACAATGTTATGTTAGCGTCAGGTGTACAGAAAAGTGATGTATATATTCTTTTTCAGATTCCCTTCCATTAGATTTTTTCCCCAATAAATATAATGCCTGTATTTTTACTTTAGAGATTTTTTTTTTTCCTTTTTAGAGCCGCACTGGCAGCATATGGAGATTCCCAGGCTAGGGGTCCAATGGGAGCTACAGCTGCTGGCCTACACCAGATCCAAGCCACATCTGTGATCTACACCACAGCTTACATCAACGCCAGATCTTTAACCCACTGAGCGAGGCCAGGGATCGAACCTGCAACCTCATGGTTCCTAGTCAGTTTCATTTCCACTCCGCCACGACGGGAACGGAAATCCTACTTTAGAGATCTTTAAATTGACTAAGTGCGGGGAAAGCTTTGTATTCAATTGGAGATGGCAATATATGGAATCAAAGAGAACTAGGTTGGAGTCCTGATTCTACCCAAACTGTTTCAGCTTCCTGCCCCTGGGTGAGTCATTCATCAGTTCCTTTGTTTTTGAGGCAGAAATTGCAGTCTGCAGACTTTTTGATGGTGTGTTGGGGAGGGAGGGGACCCCTAACCCTCACATTGCTCAAGGGCAGACTATTTTAAGACAGGGGGTGCTCAGATGGAGAGAGCATCTCTTGCTATCCTTTCCTCTGCTGCAGTCATATTGCCTGAGGAGCATGCCCAACAGATTCCTCTTGGTTGGAAAAGATTCCGTGGGGGTTCCCGCCACAGCCATCATGGACTTGGAGCACTTAACTCATCTATGCAGAACCAGGCAGGGGCCCCGAATGAACCAATCCCTGACCTGGAAAATCTCCACTGACAAAAGGGGATGCTGGAGCCAGAGGTTCTCAAACAGCACAAAGTGGTGGGTCGATGTGATTTCTCCTGGGGCTGCCAGCTAATTACAGCCAGAAAGTTTTCCCTTGAAGTTGTAGGAACACTGTCTCACCTTTCCCCTTCACCTCTGGTGGGTGCACGTGACATCCGGAACCCACCAGAGCCCCCGCAGAAGTTAGGATCAGCCCTGGCAACCCTTCCACTCAATGTCTCCTCTGGGCCTCCTAATGCCTAAGATGCTTCGGGGACTTAGAACAGACATGTCAGCTGGAGAGGAATGGCAATGATGTGCCTCTGGAGCCCCTCTGCAAAGGGGGCGAATCTTTCCAAAACATTCTCTGCTTGTGCCCCCTCTTTTGTGGACAGCTGTTCTTTTCACTTAATCTCATTTTATTTTTTTGTTTGTTTTGGCTGCATCTTTGGCTTGCAGACATTCCCGGCCCAGGGATTGAACACGTGCCACAGCAGCACCCTGACCCACTCCAGTGACAATGCTGGATCCTTAACCCACTAATCCACACGGGAACTCCTCGTTTCTAGTTTTTAAAGGAAGGCTCGGTTAGACACGTGTTCAAATACAAATATTAGAGAAATGTTTTTTCTCCCTGCGGCCTCCTCCCCTCCTATCCCCTAGAGGTAACCGCTGTATATACTTGCCTTTTAAAGAAAAATATTCATGTTGCACAACAGAGTGTCTGGATCCAAGTTTTTAAAAAGCAAAAGACAAATCCTTCAGAGGAGCCCTGTCACTGCCATACCCCATACACTTTTCTTTTGGGAAAGATCAGCTGTTGGTTCCACCTGAGAATTGGAATCGAAAGATTAGCGGTATCAGAGCATAGGATATCTTTTTTAACCACATCAGATAATGTCTTTTCACTTTCACTCAGCCTGAGAAGAGATCCATACATGTTTGTTGATCAAACAGGTTGTTTGGGGTTCCCTGGAGAGTCCTTTCCTGAGGAAATCATAAGTAAGGCTGCACCATCACTCTTGGCTTCCTTTGACCACATAAAATATGTTCTAAGGTCAGTTACCACAAATGAAAGAATCTCACTGGATGATGAAAAATGTAATGGACCTGGAGAGAGGGTGAGAGAGAGACAGAAGAGTAGCGACTAGCTCTTGGAAAGGCCTCAAGTGGATGCATTCCAGAACCTAATACTGTTTTATTGCTGCTAAGAATCCAAGGGAGAGCCAAAACCCTCTTGTACTTTTTATGAAAAGATTGGAGCAGTAACAGCAGAAAATGCCTTTGTCTATTAAAACCTCCATCAATGTCAAGTTGTTATGAAAGTTGCTACTCTTCTGTCCGTTGCCTGAGAGATTCTATAAACGGAGGCCTGAGGTCGCCAGCTCCTGCTCCCATCATTCCGCTTGCAGGTCAGGCGCCCCCAGAGGAGTTTCCTTGCCTGCTTAGGCTCACAGAAAACCTAGACAGCAGCGACTTAGATGCCTCGAGCTCTTCCTTGTGCGGATTTCTACTAGCAGATCAGTGACACTTGATAGAAAGACAGATCTGGACTTAAGAAAACAGAAACAAAACCAAACCTGGGAATTTCAGGTCTCTTTTGTGAACTTGAGCTCAATGAAGTCATTGACATTTCTGTAGCTCCTTGATAGCCCATCACAGATCCTGCAGGAAATAATGGGCAGAAATATTGTTTTGGAGTCAAACAAATCTCAAAGGAATTCCCAGTGGCAAGCCACTTAGCTGTGGGGCATGGAGAAATGACTTCACTTGGGTGAGCCTCAATTTCCTCTTCTGTAAAATGGGGGTAATAACATACATCCCACAACGGCTGCTGAGAGAACTAAGTAAGACTGGGCATGAGACCCAAGCCCGGTGCTGGGCACAGAAGTAGCAGCTCGTGAAAAGCAGGTGGTAAGTTCCCTCCTGAAGACACACATGTTGGGAATATGGAAGAAACAAAGGATCGTAAAGGAAGAATAACAAGGAGATGGGACTCTTTTAAAAAAGAAGACGACAGGAAGGAGAAAACAAAAATTTAAACAGCTTTTTGTCCTGGAGAAAATCGCCAGCACGCGGTGCTCAGCTGGAACATATTCCAGGGGCCGCTTTTCCCTCCCGCGGTTCAGGCTTCAGCTGTTTCTTTCCTCATTAGCACCTTCCCCGGGAAGAAAGAGAGAGAAAGCAAAGCTCAGATCAGTCAATTTTGCAGTTATCAGGTCTTGTCAAGACTGAGTTAGGAGAAGAAAAGACGCAGTCAAAATAGAGGTTAGGAGTTGTGTGTATATTTCCGTTCTCTCTTTCTCATTTCTTTTTACTTAAAAATCTCTGAAGGAGGTCTCGGTGGTACATCTCCACTTCCCCACCCGTTGCTTAACCCTTGTCAATTGTCTTCGACCACGCTCCACCCCCAACCCAGGGCTCTGCTGAGCTTCCCCCTTCCAAGGTCATTGGTGACCTCCGGGTTGCCAAAGGGCATGGCTTTTTCTTCGTCTGAGCAGTACTGTCATGGCTAGTCTTCTGACTAACTATGCCCCAAGCTTCTGAGAATACTAGTTGTCCACCCAACTCCATGTGCCCCTCCTTCCATGCCATCCTATTCTGGGGGCAATGTGCCCAGCTAAAAGACCACATTCCCAGGCTCCTTGGTAGCTAGAAAGAGTCCAGGGAGATATGAGACAGATTAGGTACAGGGAAGGTCATCAGCCAAGTCCTTTAGCGGCTTAAACACTGAATGTAGCTTCCTTTTCCACCCAGCCTTTGGGAATCTGAGATCATTAATTAAGAAAGCCTTTTGCTAGGAGTTAGAAGAATTCAGTCCTGATGAAGTTCTCCCTCCTGCTTTCCCTAACACAGGTGTGGGATAAGTTTGCTGGGTTGAGGGGAGGGGGAGCCCCGAGAAGGGGACATGGAAAACCCATTTGGAAGAAGGGGGCTTCTGAGTGAAGCCTTGAGTATGACTCTTGGTTGTCCCTCCTGGTAGAGGGTGATACATCCAGAGAGTATAGAGATGCTGGGAGTGGGGAATAGAGAGCTTCCAGTGGAAGAACCCCACCCTCAGAACCAGCCAAGGCCAGGCTGGCAGGAGCACCCCTCAGCTCACACAAGATGGCAATGCCCAGCTTCCTGTCCTCGTCCAGAGAGTGTGAGGAAGGCTGAAGGGTGGAGAGGCCAGTCAGCCTGAATCTTCAGCCAGGGCTGGGATGCCGGCTCCATAGCGGGGCTGGATGGGGTAGGAGGTGGCACAGGAATGAATTTGCAGCGGGTGGAAGAGCCAAGTAGGAAAGACTGGGTAAGGTGTGTAAAGGTCACTGGGAAAGCTCGTAACCAGAGCAGGGCCCTGGGGCTTCAGTGAGTCACCGCGGCATCATGCACAGCCCTTGCTGGCTTTGTTTTCTCAGTGACACATCTTCCTGGTACGTTGTGGTCACTAGACTGGCTGGTCTGGGAGTTTGTGCCAGCTTATTTAGTCATCTACTGAAATGCCTGCCTTAGCCTGCCTCTAACAGATAATCCCAAGCAGAGCAGGGAAGTGCATACAAGTTGGGTGAGGCTGAGGCTTTGGAAAAATTCTTTTTCTCTTTTGAGCCTCAGTTTCCTCAACTATAAAATGGGAATAATAAAGCTGCTTTGTTGTAAGGACAAGTGAGGGCATGTATTTAAAGCAGGGGAATCTCGAATTTCAGCCACCTGAAGAGGGTTCCTCTTGTTTAAGTTTTCTCGCTCGCTCTCTCTCTCTCTCTTTTTAGGGCCGCTCCTGCGGCATGAGGAGGTTCCCAGGCTAGGGGTCTAATTGGAGCTACAGCTGCCGGCCTACACCACAGTCACACCAGATCTGAGCCGTGTCTGCCACCTACACCACGGCTCATGGCAATGGCAATGCCGGATCCTTAACCCACTGAGGGAGGCCAGGGATTGAACCTGCAACCTCATGGTTCCTAGTCTGATTTGTTTCCACTGTGCCACGACGGGAACTCTTTCTTCTTCTTCTTCTTCTTCTTCTTTTTTTTTTTTTTTTGGCTGTGTCTGAAGCATGTAGAAATTCCCAGGCCAGGGATGGAACCTGTGCCACAGCAGCAGCCCAAGCCACAGCAGTGATGATACCAGGTCCTTCACCAGGCCACCAGAGAACTCCTAAATTTTTATCACACTAAAAAAAAATTACATTAACAATAATTTTTTAATCTTGTTCAAATACAGACAGGGTCTGATCTCCAGATTTTCTGATGCAATACATCTAGGTGGGGCCTGAACATTTGCATTTTGAACAAATTCCCAGGTGACTGCACTTTGAGAACCTACGCGTGAAGATATCTGGGCTGTTCCCAAGACGTATCTACGTGGTTTTCACGAGGGCCTTTTCTTCCTCCTGTTCATGCAATGGGCGTCTGTGACCCAAGGCTTAAATTTATGAATCCGTTATTGGCACATGCACTCATGGTAATTGCTCCTTCGTTCTGAGCATCAGTCTGGTTTGCAAGAAAGCAGCTCTACACAGCGTGGTGTTTCCAGGCATAATAGGAACAAAGCTTATGTTTGTGCAAAACTTTCACAAGCATATGTTTACCTGACCTTCCCCAAAACCCCGTTTTGTAGATGAGGACGTTGAAATGAGGAGACGTTAACGATCTTGGTCAAGCTCACACCCCTGACCAGGGCCAGAGCCCGAACTCAAACGTAGGTCTTCTGACCGCAAAGCTGATGTTCTTTCCACCAAATACTGCTGACCTCAGGTTTTTTTGTGGCTGTTATTATAACGCAATAGGAAGGCAGGTTTTCCCTGTTACCTGCACCTTTAATGAGGTGAATGATTCACTGCCAAGTCCCTAGGTTGAAAGACTTCATCACTTCCAGTGCCCCCAGGAGCCACCAGAAACTGCAGGTGTGGCTCGTTTTTTCGGGTTTGTCCCCCGAGGCATGCAAAGTTTTAACCCAGGAATACCCTCAAGCCGCTCTGTACAGGAGAAATTCTCCCCTATCTTGGACTTTCCTCTCTAACATAGAAGCCCCCTGCCCTGTAGGGCTACAGAGGCACTGATGTGTCAAGGATGAAAAAGTTTAGAAGCCCACTCGGTCACCAAGATGCTGAAACGCCAATGGAAATTACCTTCTATCCAGGGAAAAGGAGAGCCAGCCACTTCCAGAGATGGAAGTTCATAGGGCTGAAAAGAAGCAGCTGGCTTCCTTTGCAGGAGGCTGTGGAGCCAAAAAGACACTCTCACTTCAATGCAATTAAAGAATCACCGTTTTGCTGTGAGGAGCCCGGAGGAATGGCTTGGGTGGGGGTGCGGAGAGAGGACGGCTGGCCGCTGGCACCAGGCAAACCTGGCTGCCCATCTCGGCTCCCCCACTTCCTGGACAGCGCTGGGCAACTTCTCACCCTCTCTGACCGCACCCACTCTGGAGGCTGTCTTGGGAATTCAATAGGATAATGCATACAGAGCCCCGGCTGGCATTCTAGGCACCGATCGGCCGCTCCTTTCCTTCACCTGCTGGGATCACCTTGTAGTGGACATTTGACTTATTTTGGGGGTGTAGTTATTTTGGTAGTTTTCAATCTTACATCAGAATGTTCTCATTTGGAGTTGCAAACTCCCTCTTCCAAACCTGTTGTGGGGGAGGGGGATTATTCAAGAGGGCCCTGTTGCCATCCCCCCTGGGCACAGCGGGTGGTCTGTGGTGCCCTCTACAGAACACCGTGGCTGGGCTTCCTGCTGCCTCATCCTCCTGGGTTCCGCCTTTTCCAGGCCTCACCCTCCAGTCTTCCTAAAGGATCCACAAGCTCTCCTGATATCCTTCCAACACGGTCCTTTTGTGCTCGCATCTGCCAGGGTTCCTTGCTGTTCCTTGCAGGCCAGAACCCTGCCCGAAAAATAGCTAGAATAGAGTCAGCAAAGACGTTTCAGGGCATTTTATGCTAGAGCCACTTATGAACACAAATCCTAGGGCCAGACTTAACTTTATGGATGTGACTGTTTTAAGGCAAGTTTGGGCCTTTCTTAACAGCAAAATTAAACAGGTCCAACTGGCGAGTCAGGAAAAGCGTGCTTTGGGAAATTCCTGTTCTTGGTGGAGGTGGGACGGGGTGGGGGCCACTTCCTCTCCATTGCCCATCTGGTTAATCCAATGGCTCTGACTGCAGGACTGCCGTGGCCATCAGTGGCTGCTGAATCTGGTTCCCAAATATACTGGAGGTAATGAAAAGAGAAGGGAGCCACCACGGCCTCTTAAAATTAACCCAGAACTTCACAGTAGGATCAGGGAGAATCACTAAGAAAAAAACAGGTCTTTAATTGGAGTCATTCTCTCCACTGCTCCCTTCCTCCCATTCTTCAGAAGGAAAGACCAGCAGGGCGTGTCCAAAAGCTCATTGCAGGGGGAGCTGTAGGACTAACTCAACGGGAGCAGCTGCAAGGAGCGTGGGAGGCAGAAATGGCCAGAGGGGAGAGCTGATCCTTCCAAGCACACATTTGGGTGCCTCTTGCATGCAGCACCTTCGGGCCAATAAAAGTGGTCTCTGTGGGGGGTACTGCTGAGGCCCCTGCCCCAGCAGCAATGCCTGAGTCAGGACCACATCTTGGCAGGCACCAGGCCTTACTGGCAGTATCTTGTCACCCGAAGGACAACTTGAAAGATGGTGACCATCATAGACCAACACCTGGGCCCCAGCCCCTTCCCCAGTTTTCAAATGCCACAGACGTTGGGGGACTTCCAGACCCTCCAGCCTCTCTTGAGGCTGAATTGTCTGCCAGTGACTAGGTAGGGGCCCGAAGCAATTTAAATTCGATTTTGAAATATAAAGTAATGGGACCTTTGGTGCAGAACTCATACTCGACACATAGCTTTTTCCCTTCCCAATTTCTAGTTAGTAATTATACAGTCAGGTCAGGTGCATAATGGTTTTCATTGCCAAAGCAAATTCTGTAAGCAAACTGTACAGCAGCGCTGTGTTACGTGGCTTGGATTAAACGGAGCCCCATCCAAGGTTGACACTGGTCTGCAACCCTGGACACCCTCTTCCACCTTCTTTTTCTGCCGGCTTGGAACCACTTCCTTGAGGCTTCGACCAATTTCGCTCCCAAGTTAGGGTGGTCCTTTCTTCTTGGCTCCCTGGGGTGGGGGTGGGGGGGGTGCTTCTAGGAACTCAGGACTGTATCCCAGCCTCAGATCAAAACTTGAACAACTTGGGCCTCAGAGGCAGCTACAAGCCCCCAGTCCAATATCACAAACCTGGTACTGTATCAGACTCACTTAGAGGAACACAAAAATCCATCCAGGTCCTGACTGATGCCCTCCTGATGCAAGAGGCTGGGGCATAGGGCCAGGCATCTGTCTGTTTAACAATCTTCTCAGGCAGTTCTGAAGTGCAGCCAGGTTCGGGAACCATTGTCTTGGCCAGAGCTTTTCAAACTGCCCACTTCCTAACCACAGAAGAGAACCAGCCAGGAGCCTCTGGGAAAAGTCCGGGTCCAGGGTTCTACTGCCCCCACCGCTGAAATGCCTTTGAAGCCTGGTGTTTTGTCTTAAAACTCATTTGTGTTCTGATTTCTTAAAATGTCACTTCTGCCCTCTCTGACTGCTCAGGATTTGGGTTGGGAGTGGGGTGGGATTGGAATAGAGGTAACTTTTCAGTTGCTACTCCTGATATGATTCTAGAATCACCTGAAAAGCTTTTAAAAAAAATAAATATCATTTAATGACAATGGTATGTTAGTTTCAGGTGTGCGGCTTCAGGTTCTTTTCCACTTTAGGTTAAACAAGATACCGAATATAGTTCCCTATGCTATCAAGTAAATCCGTGTTGTTTGTCTGTTTTCTATAAAGTGGTGTGTATCTGTTAATCCCATACTCCTAATTTACCCCTTTCACTTCTCCTTTGAGGGCCATAAGTTTGTTTTCTATGTCTGTTGAGTCTGTTTCTGTTTTATAAATAAGTTGACCTGCATTAATTTTTGATTTCACATATGTGATATCATATGGAATTTGTCTTTTTCTGCCTGATTTACTTCACTTAGTATAATAATCTCTAGGTCCATCCATGTTGCTGCAAATGGCAATATTTCATTTTTTTTACGGCCGAGTAATATTCCATTGTATATATACCATATCTTCTTTATCCATTCATCTGTTGATGGACACTTAGGTTGCTTCTATGTCTTAGTTATTGTGGACAGTGCTGCTATGAACACTGGAGTGCATGTGTCTTTTTGAATTTGAGTTTTTGTCTTGAACGGCTTTTTCATAAAAGGAATCCTGGACCTCTCTGCAGAGATTCTGATTCACTGAACCTGGAGAGGACTCAGGAAGTAGGTTTTGGAAGAGTTTGGAGACCTGGGACGTACGCCAGGGTTAAGGACCGCTGGTCTGGCTAAGAGCACCCCCCCAGCCCCCACACACTAGACCTGCTTGATTCTAGGGTTGGATAATCATTCTCAGCCAGAGTGCCTACGTTCCAGCTCATTTATTAAAGGAACAAGGTCTGCCCTGAAACAGGCTCTAAAAATGGTTAAAAGTCTCTGGGAAACAGAGGTCAGGGGTAGGGCGGTTGCATTTTGATAATGATTCAAGCACTACAGAGAAACAACAGGATGGTGAGTGCCCCAACCCATTAATATGAAATATTGCTCGGCTTGGGAAGTAGTAATAATTCCGCTTCCACGTCTGTGGAAGGAATGGGACCCATTTCAGACCCTATGATGGGCCAGCCTCATCCTCTGGCTGAACTCAGCCCGGTCCCTCCCTCCAGCACCTCCTGGTCCCCACCTGTCCTCAGGGAGTGTGCTTGGGCTGGGGCAGAAGTGGAGGGAGAGGCACAGCAGTGGGACACAAGCCTCAGGCCGGCTGGTCCCTCTCTAGACTTAATAAGCCAGAGAATCACCTGGCACTCTTGTTCAAATGCAGATTCTCCATTGGTGCTAGGCATGGCCTCGGGCCTTGGGCTCCTGCAATCTCAACAACTCCAGCTAATGTCCGACACCCACCACCGCTGCCATGTCCCTGCCCTGGGGGCCATGCTTTGAACAGCTAGGGTGCAGGGGTTCAGGGTGCAGGCTCTGGAGTCAAAATGCCTGAGTCTGAATCCAAGCTCTATCGCATAGCAGCTGCACCACGCTTAACCTCTGAGAGCCTCGGTTTCTGCATCTGTGAAACGGGAGATTAATAATACTTATGTCAGAGAATTGTGAGGATTACATACAGTTGGGGAAGCACGTAGCATGGGGCCTTGGATGTAGCAGGGACTGCGCATCAGTATCGATAAGCAGATGGAAAAAAGGTGCTGGTGGGGAGAGCTGGGGGGAGCGGCAGCAGGACTTCGGGAACCAGGAGCTGAGCTGGGCTCTGGGCGTGGCTGTCGCTTCCACTGCTTTTCCACCCACCCCATGGGTTAGCCCATTTCCCCAGAGCTCTAACCATTGTGACAGCTCCTGGAAACTGCTGCTGCTTTATTGCCTGCACTTTTTGTGAGGCTTGTTCGGATGGTGCTGACTGAGACCCACTTTGCTGGTAAAAGCCGTTGTTCATGGGGTTTCCTTGAACTTGGTGCCACCGCATCC
The DNA here is from genome assembly GCF_016906955.1 of Phacochoerus africanus. NCBI lineage: Eukaryota > Metazoa > Chordata > Mammalia > Artiodactyla > Suidae > Phacochoerus > Phacochoerus africanus. The sequence goes on along the minus strand of NC_062557.1, from coordinate 12,822,647 downwards.
GATCAGCGACCATGCCTTGAGGCGCTTTAGATCAGCCTTCCCTAAACTGCTATCCTGTTGCTTCAGCCCAGCTCCACAGAAGCCACTAATGAGTCCAGTCTGATGAGCGATTCAGGTAGGAACATTCTTTTCTTTCGCCCGGTGAGATTTCATTGACGACCCAGGCAGATCCAGTGGGAGTGCTGAATTATCCTGATCTTGTTCACAGTGCTGGCTGACCATTGGCTGGCTGCTTGCAGCATGCACCCAAGGCCTGCTGACCTATTCTCTTTTTGCCAATTTCCTGGACTCCCTGTACACATCTTTGCCCTATTTCTCCTGGACATTTAAGACTCCGACAGGTGGTCTGCTAGCTCACCTTTTATTTGTAACTATCTAAGCCTGGTATAACTCAGCCACCTGGTGTGATTCCTAGCCAAAATATCGAGGCTAGGAATGTTGCAAGAACCACAAAAATCCCTACCAAGTGACCGATCCCACAGTAGCGACAATAGCTTAGAAGGTGTTTGAAGACCCTTGTAGAACAATCTATGGGGCCTTATTTTATTTTATTTTATTTTTTATTGTATCAGAAGGATGAAGGGCTGGATCAGCTCCTCCAGGATTCTTACCTGTTATCTCAGGAGACTTAAATAACTTAAATCTGAGCTTCAGTCCTCTTCCATGTAATTGGATTCAGGGCAGGACTTCAGCCTCTGCAGGTTGAAGTCTACGGCTGGTGCAGCAAGGGGTCCCTTAACCACAGAAATGAGACTACAGGAGAGGCAGGTTCAGGAGTCTGTGGCCAAGTTGGTTTGCAGCAGTAGTGGCCTTGAGGAAGGCAGAGTTCTCCGGGGAAGAATTGCATGGGTGGCCCACACTTGGTGCCTCAATAGCCAAAGCATTGCTTTCTCATTTTAACCATTTCTTATGCAGATCTATAAGAGATGCACTTCACACATTGTTGTATGGAAATCCTAACCTATTTTCTTTTCTTTCTTTCTTTTGTTTCTTTCTTTCTGTCTTTCTTTCTTTCTCTTTCTTTCTGTCTTTCTTTCTGTCTTTCTTTCTGTCTTTCTTCTTTCTGTCTGTCTGTCTGTCTGTCTGTCTTAAATGGCCATACCAGAGACATATGAAAGTTCCAGGCCAGGGATTGAACCCGTGCCTCTGCAGCAACCTGAGCTGCTGCAGTTGGATTCTTAACCCATTTTGCCACAGCGGCAACTCCCAAAACCCAATCTATTTTATTGTTTTGTGTGGGTTTTTTTGTTTTTTTGTTTTTGGTCTTTTTAGGGCTGTGGCCTATGGAGATTCCCAAGCTAGGGCTCGAATCAGAGCTCAGCTGCCGGCCTACACCACAGCCACAGCAACTCAGGATCCGAGCTGCGCCTATGACCTGCACCACAGCTCACGGAAATGCTGGATCCTTAACCCACTGAGTGAGGCCAGGGATCGAACCCACATCCTCATGGTTACCAGTCAGGTTCGTTAACCACTGAGCCATGACGGGAACTCCAACCCAACCTATTTTCAATGGCTAAGCCACCATTATGATATTCATGAGTAGAGTGATGAGTTCAAGACATTTGGAAGCATTGAACTTTATACAAAATAGCCTCAGACCTTCAGCTTTTTGTAACTAATTTGTATTGCTTTTTTCTTATTATAAAGGAATAAAGGCAAAAAATTTTTAAAAATCATGCAGAAGGTAGATCATGAACTATTTATTTATTTATTTGTTTGTTTCTTTGCCACATCCACAGCATGTGGAAGTACCCAGGCCAGGGGTCAAACCTGCACCACAGTAGCAACCAAGCCACTGCACTGATATCAATCCTTAACCTGCTGCACCACAAGGGAACGCCAAGAATTTTTTTTTTGTCTTTTGTCTTTTTGTTGTTGTTGTTGTTGTTGTTGTTGTTGTTGCTATTTCTTGGGCCGCTCCCGAGGCATATGGAGGTTCCCAGGCTAGGGGTCTAATCGGAGCTGTAGCCACCGGCCTACGCCAGAGCCACAGCAACGCGGGATCCGCGCCGCGTCTGCAACCTACACCACAGCTCACGGCAACTCCGGATCGTTAACCCACTGAGCAAGGGCAGGGACCGAACCCGCCACCTCATGGTTCCTAGTCGGATTCGTTAACCACTGCGCCACGACGGGAACTCCCAAAAAATTTTTTTAAAGTCACTCACTTTTTACTGGTTTTTACTCTCTTCTTCCAGACTATTCATGTGTCCATTTGTTACTTTGGGCTTCCTTTAATCTGCTTCTAGCAGCATCTCTCTCATTTGTTATCTTCAATCTAAACTTAGGCTGGGAAACCACACAATCAGGCTTATTACAATTGGTTGTGAAGAGAACCCTCAGAAGAAACAAACACTTAGCCGATTAGTATCAATATCAGGATAGATGTTTCTAGCGGATTATGGAAGAAGCTTCAGGCTGTGGAATCAGAGAGACCCTTGCTTTCATACTTTGCCTCTCTGATTCTCACTGATATTGGGAGCAACCAACATGACCAACGGACATTATCAACCTCAGCCTTCGGTTTCCTCAGTGTAAAATAAAAATAAGACTTCACTTCCACGCAGTTGTGAGGAGTCAAAGAAATAAGATGCCGTGTACCCATCAGAGTGTTTGTCTCCTGATGGTGCCTCGATGAACCCCGTTCCTCCCTCGCATGCATCCCTCCCACGCGTCATCATGCCGTGGGAGGAAAATGCCTTTAGGACGTCCCTGTGGCACAGCAGGTGAAGGATCCAGTATTGCCACTGCAACAGCTTGGGTGGCTGCTGTTGCTCGGGTTCTATCCCTGACCCAGGAGCTTCCACATGCCATGGGCACAGCCAAAAAAGAAAAAAAAATTTAAAGAAAAGCAAGAAAAGGAGTTCCTGCCGTGGCGCAGCAGAAACGAATCCAACTAGGAACCATGAAGTTGCAGGTTTGATCCCTTGTTCAGTGGGTTAAGGATCTGGCGTTGCCATGAGCAGACCCAGCTCGGATCCTGCGTTGCTGTGATGTAGGCTGGGGGCTACAGCTCCGATTCAAGCCCTAGCCTGGGAACCTCTATATGCTGCGAGTGGGGCCCTGAAAAACAAAAAAAGAAAGAAAGAGAGAGAGAGAGAGAGAGGAAGGAAGGAAGGAAGGAAGGAAGGAAGGAAGGAAGGAAGGAAAAAGGAAAAGGCCTTTAGGAGAGGGAATCTCAAACTTGAACTTGCACCAGACTCCCATGGAGGGCTGATTAACATACAGATTGCTGGGCCCCACCCCCAGAGTTTCTGACTCAGTAGGAGTAGGCTGGGGCCCAGGAATGTGCATTTCGAAGACGTTTCTAGCTCTGCTGTTGAAGCTGATGATGCTGGTCTGGTGGGCTCCACACCGAGACCCTGGAACTGGTCTGGAAGATAGACTTTGGTCCAAATCCTGCTTGGCCACTCGGTAGTTATGTTAATTTGAACCAGTCATTTTACTGCTCTGGGCCATGATTTCCTGGCACTTAATAGATCTAGCACTTTAGGTCTTCATAAACCTTAATTTTTCCATCTTTGAGTCACGATCCCTTTCTGTTCAGCTGAAGGACTTTTTTAGTGTCCCAAGAAACTACCACAACTAGATGATTTTGTCCCTAAATTTATGTCCATCGCATCTTAGATGCTGTACAAAAAGACCTCTGCCATTTACTCGACACTGTGGTAGGCAGTAAATGTTGGTCCTGTCAGGAAAGCTCAGGACATGAGTTTCATTAACTTCCCACCTGTTGACCTTTTAGGGGGATGACGGATTGATCGCGGAATATTTCCCCCTGCAGACTAGAGAATGTTTTACAGGTAAGTACATACACATCCATGAGCACTTTTCCCATTGGATAGATGTGGGCGGTGGGCTGTGGGTTGGGCGCAGTTATCTAAACTCACATCTTAAAGTGCACTTATGAGTTGCAGAGCAGGTACAACTGTAATTGGATTTATTCTGTTCAAATGACACACTCTCCAGGAAAAAAGAAAGAAAGCACTGTTTCTTTTCTGCTGTGAAATTGGTTTGCTGGTGTTCTGCCAAATGGAAGCCTTATCATAGTAAATATATCAACTTTAATTATTCATTCCTATTTGCTTGAAGAAATAGTCTTATGTGACATACATATGTTCCTACATTTCCTTGTTGCAGCAACACGAACTAAATAAGTCACTGTCACACATAAATGCAACTCCAAGTGTTATTATCGTTGACTTGTGTTCTCTGTACCATTCACCCATTCTCCATTCAGCTGGAGGGAAGGTAATGTTTGGGTCAGGGGAAAGAATTACAGAGCAAAAGATGAGGATCTTTTTAGTGCGCTTTCAAATAAAGGGGGAAAAAAGCAGAGGCTACTATTACTGATGAGAAACATCCCTATCTACACAGATTCAATATCATATCACTGGCTCTCCAAATTCATCTACTGAATCTGCATAACCAACCTGAGGCTTCCCATCTTTTCAGCTCATCTGCAAGTTACCCGTGGCAGACACATCAGGGTCTGTCCCGCCATCTGGTGTTCATGGAAAGAAATGTCCCCCAAACCGAAGTTAAAACCGCCAGGGTTTTATACATTCTCCATGGCTGCGAAACTGTTAGGATCTCAGCAAAAGGCAATTCCATTATCACTGCCAATTTCAGTAGAAGATCTTTGAGAATATCTACTAAAATTTAAAATGTATATACCTTAGGTCTAGTGATTCCACTTTTATGAATTCATCTTATGGATATGGTCATACATGAGCACAAAGAAATGTGCATAAGCATATTCCAGGAGCACCATATATGATAGCGGAAGGCAGGAAACAAGCTAAATGTTCATCACTAGGGTACTAGTTAAATACTTTATGATATACCCATACAATTGATTTGCCAGGCCGCTATTTGAAAAATAAGACGGAGTTCCTCTTGTGGCTCAGCAGGTTAAGAACCTGACATTGTTTCCATGAGGGTGTGGGTTTGATCCCTGGCCTCACTCAGTGGGTTAAGGATCCTGTGTGGCTGCAGGCTGTTGTTGCAAGGCTGTGGATGCAGCTCAGATCCGGTGTTGCCGTGGCTATAGCGTAGGCCGATAGCTGCAGCTCTGATGCAACCTCTAGCCTGGGAACTTCCATAGGCCACTGGTACAGCTGTAAAAAGAAAAAGAAAAAGAAAGCAAATCCATATTAACAGATACAGAGTGATCGCCCAGATGTATTGTCAAGTAAGAGAAGCAAGATCTAGAAGAGCGTGTTTAAGATGCAAACATTTTCAGAAATAAAATGGCATGGAAAAAATAAGTAGCATCGAATGTCTCTAGAAAGCTGTCCAAGAAAGTGGTAATAGCAATTGACTGAGAAAGAAAACCTGACCACCCAGGTTTTCCTCTCCCTATTTACATTTTGACTTGTAGAAATAATTTTAAACATGTGTATGTAGATTGCAGAAACCACACAAGAATGTTAAACCATCTTTTAACAATCTCAGGGAAAGTATGGGCAGCTTTGGACACTCCATAAATGCAGTTTTCTCCTACACGAGTGTTCACCTGTACGATGGAGGAGATGATGCATATATGAATCCCTTTTCCTTCTCCCACCCCCCCGGCCCCCGCCCCGCATCTTTTCTCTTTTCCTGCTCACCTCCAACTAGGAGAGTGAATGGGGAGGGTTTGGCGTGACACAGGGCTGAACCACAGAGTCCAGAGGGAATCAGCCGCTGACGGTACTAACCTGATTTTGAACTCTGGAGAACGCTGAGCTCTTTCCGCAGGTGTCTTCTTGAAGGCGGCTGTGGTCAGGTTTGGGGGAGTTTGCCTTCACTGAGGGTCTGCACGACCATGGAAGCAGAGGGTGTCTTTTTGGAAACAAAGCAGGACGATGATGTCCGTGCAGGTAATTGACGCGGTCCCCTCGCCGGCATCCACACAGGTAGGGAAGAAAGCATTGGCGGGAGGGCCTTCAGGACACGCTCCCCTAATATGGCACCTTGACATCCTGAATATTTAAAGTTGAAAGCATTTGGGAAGTACTTTGTGCAGGAAGGATATGACCTTCCTGGAAGCAAATCCTAAGACACTCATGTGAGAGGTGCCTCCACGTACCCCGAGGACAAGAGCGTTCTTGGCTCCAGGATGAGGAAGGTCGCCAGAGGAGTCAGAGGGAACAAGCAACAAGACAGGCTAAGTTTCCCCCAACCGACTCCAGTTACCACGTGTCCTTTTTGTCTGGTCACATTTCCCCATGACTTTCCGCTCCTTGTCAAAACTGGAATAAAAATAAAAATGTCCAGGTTTCATTATTATTTTGTGTTTTCTTTCTGTCTGTCTGTCTTTCTTGTCTTTCCTTTTTTAAGGGCTGCACCAATGGCATATGGAGGTTCCCAGGCTCGGGGTTAATTTGGAGTTGTAGCCGCTGGCCTACACCACAGCTCATGGCAACACCGGATCCTTAACCCACTGAGCGAGGCCAGGGATCAAACCTGCAACCTCATGGTTCCTAGTCAGATTCGTTTTTGCTGCGCCACGAAGGGAACTCTTTCTTTTTTCTTTCTTTCTTTTCCTGTACCTGCGTCATGGGAAGTTCCTGGGCCAGGAATTGAACGACACAGCAGTCACTCGAGCTGCTGCAGTGGCAATGCCCGATCCTCAACCCACTGGGCCGCAGGAGAACTCCATGGGTGTTTCCTTATGAGAAACACCCATGTGTCTTCCAGGTCATGTGACGCTTACATAGATTTGTAGGCTTTTCTCTTGTCAATCTGTAATTTGTTTCAGAAGCCCCAGCCAAGAAAAGGAGATGGAAGAGAAATCTCCAATTCCAAAAAGAGCTGTAGTGATTTCTTCCTCCATTTAAAGTCATATGTCCCTACCAGCTGAAGACTAATATCCAACTGCACTGGTTTGTCGGAAAAACGAGTTTGAAAGAGGTTAAGACACACTGTTAAATGGCAATCTGGATCTTTTAACTCAGGCTCAGCACACAGCGGCAGGAGATGTCATCAGATTAGCCTGGCCTTGGTCACCTTCTTTGCTGCATCTTTTCCATTTCACCTCTTGCCAGTCACACTTTCTCGTGTTGCACACTTGAATTTCTGATTAAATTAATTTTGTTACAATGTAGATGAGGCTTCACTTTTCCAGGAAACGTTTGAATTTTCCAAAGAGGTTTATTAGCCAAAGTGAACCTCAGGCTGGTAAGTGTTGCCAGGGAAATGACTTTAAGCCATGATGTTACATTACGCCTTTCTTCTCCCATCTGTCAGCCCACAGCTATTTGTGGCGCATCGACTGTGTGTCAGGCACTGTTCTAGGTTCTGAGGATGTGACAGGTAAAGACAGAGTCAGTCCTCCCAGGGTCTGCACTCGAGGTGAGAAGACAGACAAAACATGCAAAGGTAATTTCCAGGGTCGTTAAGTGTGACGGAGGAGGTAAAGCAGGGACCGTGTGGTGTGGAGGGGATGGGGGGTGGGGGCGCTGAGTGATGTTTTAGCCAGGCTTAGGGAAGGCCTTAACCCCAAGTGAGGAGCAGGAGGGCAAAGCAAACATTCAGGAGAAGAGTTATCCATGCATCCAGAGAATAAATGCAAAGGCATTTGCACGTTTGCAAAGCAAGTTTCAGAGAAAGAAAGAAGACAGTGGGTTTAGGTACCACACCCATGCTCCCAGATGCATCTCTCCAGCCTATGTGTGTCTCTTCCACTCCAGAGTCTTCTAACCACCTTGGTTCTAGCAGGTATCCCTAATCTATTAGGGAGAGAGGTCAGGGGTCACACCCTTATCATGAAGGGTATGTTGGATTCTTACCCCGCTGAACCATGATGGGAAAGGAATTTGCATTTTGTTCTAATTTTAATGGGGAGCCGTGGAGTGTCTAAGCAGGACGGTAGCCTGACCTATCTTTGGCACTTATTTCTCTCTTTTTTTGGCCACCGTGAGGCATATAGGCCAGGGTTAGATCCGAGCTGCCGTTGCGACCTTAACCTACCGTGCTGAGTCAGGGATTGAACTTGCACCCCTGGGCTCCGGAGACACTGCCGATCCCCTTGCACCACAGCAGGAACCCATAGCCTGACCTAGTCTTTAGGATGATCACTCAGTTGAATTCTAAGCTCCCAGAACCTCGTTGTTACCAATGACAGGCTGCTCACCAGTTCTAGAAGAAATCCATTCCATTGATGCAAAACCTTTTATTTAAAACACAGAAGCCTTCTTCCCTATAAATGCTATTCATTAATCCAAGCTCTGCCCTCAGGAACAACTTAAAAACCAGTCCAGGGAGTTCCTGTTGTGGCTCAGCAGTAACGAACCTGACCACAGGTTGGATCCCTGGCCTCGCTCAGTGGGTTGAGGATCTGACGTTGCTGAGAGTTGCAGTGCAGTTCGCAGACGTGGCTTGGATCTGGCGTTGCTGTGGCTCTGGTGTAAGCTGGCAGCTGCAGCTCTGATTTGACCCCTAGCCTGGGAACTTCCATATGCTGAGGGTGCAGCGCTAAAAAGACAAATAAATAGATAAATAACAAACCAGTTCCAAACCTGTTCCACACAATGGTTCTTGAAATGGTTGGAGACCGTTTTCTAAATCTTCTCCTCTCGAGGGTGAACATCCATGGTTCTTTGAATTATTGTTCTATTACACGACTTTCAGTCCTTTTATTGTCTTTCAGTGAGGTCTGGCTCTTCGATGTGCTCTTTAAAGAACTGTCAAACTTTGGTCTGCCCAACACAGTACAAAGAAGAGATTGCGTGCCAGGTTGGAGGTGTCTGTTGAATGCAGCCTAATTCGATCACATTTCAGCCGTGTCACTACTGGATCAGGCTAACCTTGTGCTCAGTGGGAGTATCTGAAACGGCTCCGTCCCCTGCTTCATCACCCTACAGGCTGAGATTTCCACGGATCTTCTGAAACATATCCTCTGGTTTTGGGTTGAGCTTTTTGGAGATTAGCTCTGTCCACATTTTCTCTGCTGAGCAACATTGCAAAATGTATAGAATTTTACAGTCTTCATTCAACTCGCTGAAAATTTAATAGAAGAGGAATGGGGATAAAATTGTATAATTTTCTTATTGACAGGTTTTCTGAATTCTCAGCTTTTCGTAAAATGAACTGAGAAGATGGAAGGGTGTACTTGTAATTGTGTAGTGTAAGGATCTCAGCTCTAGGTTATTGGAACATAAGTGTAAGGTTTGGGGGCAGGGCAGATGTATGAAGGGAGCATGTTATGTTACAGAAACTAACGTGAGTACACAGAGAAACAAAGGGAAGTCACAAATAGCCTTGATGGGTTAAATAATCTGCTGGATTATTTTTATCTAGGACACGAGGGAAATCTGTATAGGTCCTTGATGTATTTGTGTATGTCTGTATAGTGACATGTTTTAAGAATGTTTCTTAAAATCCATGATCTTACTGAGGCATTCATCTAAATCAGCATTGTTGGGTGTCCACACTCATTTTAAATGGGAAGACTTAAATTTAAAATAGATAGCAGTAGGTCATATTGCTGAGAGACATTTATGCCCCTTACTCTCTTAAAAATAGTAAATTATTCCCCAAGCCTGCCTTTACTTTCATATAATTTAGACCTAAGAGGGCTAATAAAACCTTTTGGGGTTTGGGGAATCCCCTGGTGGCTTAGCAGATTAAGGATCTGGCATTGTCACTGCTGTGGCATGGATTCCCTCCCTGGCCTGGGAATTTCTGCATGCTGTGGGCATAGCCAAAAAGAAGAAAATACGCACATACACACATTTTTGTCTTTTTAGGGCTGAACCCTCAGCACATGGGAGTTCCCAGGCTAGGGGTTGAATCGGAGATGTAGCCACTGGCCTACACCACAGCCACAGGCACAGGGGATCCAAGCTGTGTCTGCAACCTACACCACAGCTCACAGCAACACCAGATCGTCAACCCACTGAGCGAGGCCAGGGATCGAACCTGCATCCTCATGGATGCTAGTCAAATTTGTTTCCGCTGAGCCATGATGGGAACTCCAATAAATAAATGTTTAAAAAATTAAAAAAAAAAAACCCTTGGAGTTTATTTTTTCATATTATAGCTCTCGAGCCAAACTTTCCATGTATAGTTTGTACAAGCAGCTGCTAAGCCAACTAATAGTTCTACATCCCAAGCCACATTTCAACATCTGGCTCCCAAGAGTACCATCAAAAGATAAGTCTTCAAATGCTCGGCTAAAACGGAGACACACGTTATTGCTAAAACATTTCCCTTATTTACTGACCTCAAACGCAGTCGAAAACAGAATTGAGCTAAATGTGTTGTAACCTGTTGGAAGAGAGCTCACGTTGTTTTTTTTACTGATCATTTTCCATTCATCTAAGTGCATACAAACCATCTTTAACAATTCATACCACTGAGGGTTTATGCCAAAGTCACTGATGCCTGCTTTCACAATCCACTGCTTTTCCTCCTGTGTCTTCAAGCATCTCTCTTGTTTATCACTTTAGAAAAATCCCGTTTTCTCCAACCATGAAGTGATCAAACACACGACATAAAATTTGGAAACAGAACAAGAAAAATCTCTTCCTAATTGAATTACTCAATATTTTGTTGCATTAACTTCCAGCATTTTTCTATCAATACTCTTTACACACATCATAATGCTGTATTTGTATGTTTTAAAATAAAATGTCCATGTTACTAGACTGTCTTCTTTGAAATCTTATAACGTACAGATTGATGACAATGATGTTAAGTCACAATTACAAGTTCATGCAAACGGGGGTGTCTTTTCCTGGATTTATGACCAGCATTTGGACAGCTGGTCTCTTATGTCATTTTCTAGCCAAGCTTCAATTCCATCTTCATGTCCATTTGACCTTTTTCAGCGTGAGTATAATTTTATTTGCTGGATAAACCGGAAGAAAACTAAGAACTTAAATAATGGAACTTCCTCTTTGTCAGTTAACATTGTACTCTGTTTAGAACCTTCAAATATCGTAAAGTTGGAACTTAAAATTAGACTAATCTTTCTGAACAGCAGCCAAGCAATAGGTATCAAGATCCTTAAATATGTTTTGCCCTTTGTCCAAGTAATTCCATATCTAGAAAAAACATCCTAAGAAATAATTGATGTAAGATACATTAAGAGATGTGTTATTTAAGTGTTACAAATAACACTTGATGTGTTATTCGTAATGGCAAAAGATACCACCTAAATGTCCAAAAACAGGGAGATGGTTAAAATATAGATGATGAAAGATTATGCAGTTACTTTGAAAAAAAAAAAAAACCATGCCTTTAAAGCATAAAATAATGATCTGGGAAAGCACTTACGATTTGAAAATAAAACACAAAATGGTATTTTGAGTATGATCCTGATTTTGATTTTGACATAAAAAGGCCAAAATGACTTGACGCTAGGTGGTGATGTTACAAGAATTTTATTTGTTTCCTATGTTTATTTTCCAGATTGATGAATATGATGCAAAGTTCTTTTTGCAATGAGAAAAATAAACATCCTTTCCATGTGTACAAACCATCTTGTTATGAAGTAAGACACCTTTGCCTCCTTTTTCTGTTCTGAACTCCAAACTCTGTTGCCTTTGCAGCTTTTGCCAACTTGATCTCATCCTGCACTCAGTTTCGTTTAGCTGAGGTCTTGACGTTTTATAGACTTGGCTTATACCGCACGTGAATTCATTCCATGTAATATTTCCCTTCTTCCATCTTCTTTTAATTTTTATTTTGTAACATGGTCTTTTTATATCTGAGCTCACCAGAGAACGTCTTGGGAAGTCATATTCGTTACTCCGGCTGCCGTTTCATTTTCCTCTGCATCAGATCGTTAGCGCATGCATTTTCAGCATTTTATTCCCAGGCCCTCGTCTGTGAACCCTTCCTCCCTTTTAGAATCTCTAGTGATGAGATCATATGATTCTTTGCTTTGGATTTCTTATAATGTGTTTGTCTAAATAGTGGAGGACACCTGTGTGTAGGACCCCAGGGTTCTTTTCTTTGTGTTCCAAAGTGTTGTGGCCTTTTGCCCTAACTTTGTGCTTCAGGTGAAGGAGGAAAAGGGAGGGAGTTGGGAGCTGCAACTCAGCCCACACATCAGGACTGGATGGAGGGTCGAGGAGACCGAACCAGCTGAGAGACTGGCTGGGGTTTCTAGTGATCACTAGGCATTACTTGGGTGAAATAATGACTCTAGTGGGATTGTCATTTAACACGTGTGAATTACATCCCTACTTCTGTGTTTCCATATGGACATATTTTGTTTTCCCCAAATTTTATCCTGTCTCATCTATGCATAAAATTTTAAAAATCAGCAAAAACACAATAAAACATAAATCTGATGTATTAAAAACAAAGAAGAAAGTGAAATACCTATATTCTACCACCTAGAGATAACGGCCACTCTCATTTTGCAGTAGGGTATGGAATGGACCTCTTTTTTTTTTTGTATTTTGTTCTTTAAGTTTTCTAGTACTTATACTAGTACTTCTTAGTACTTTGTACTGGTTTCCTGGGTCTCTATTCGTTTTTCTTTTTCTTTTCTTTTCTTTTTTTTTTTTTTGCTGCCTTTGTGCACACGCACAAAATGCTTTTGTGCAGGAATTTCTGGTACTTTGGTGTAAGACATCTGAGGCACTGATATTAATGCTAAGAAGACTATTAATGACAGCTCAGTTGCATCAAGCACTCGCTTTAAGACGGGCACTTTCTAAGGACTCTGTACATTCTCTAATTTCATCCTGACAGGCAGCATGTGGGGCAGTTTTTATTTTCACCTTCATTTTAGAGATGAAAACTTGACTGTAAAAATGTTATTTACCCAAGATGCCACAGCTAGTCAGAGGCAGGGTCAGGACTCCAACTCAAGTGTACCATGATTAAAGGTTCTGTCTCTGCAAGGTGAAAACTCTTTGCAAGTAGCAGATTCTAGAATTCGCACAAAGATGTCTCAGTGGCGACTTAGACTGACCTTGCATTTCTAAGACATATTTCATCATGCCCATTAAGCCCCATGACACGTTCCTGTATCTCCTCTGCAAATGTGTTCATTAGTTCCTGAGAGATTTTGCTGTCATAGGAGCCTGTTTTCACTGAGAACTTACTGGTAGATTTTGGCGAGAATCCCAACCCAGAAAGAGATAACATTCAAAGTTTTTTTTTTTTTAAATCTAAACTGTTGCTAAATGTTTAATGTTATGGTCAAAGTCTCTGCTTGTGAAGTAAATAAGAAAGTTTTTGAACATGTGATGCAATGTGATTTCAGAAATACAAAACCTTGGACTCTGAGTCTAGGTCTGTTTGGTTAATTTACAAAGTAGGGTAGCCATTAAGAATTTCTTCCCTTAAACATTGTAATATAGTTGATATGTGATAGTACATTAATTTCGGGTGTACTGCATAGTACTTTGACATTTACATACATTGTGAAATGATCACACAGTAAACCTAGTAACCATCGGTCCCCACACAAAGTTCCTGCAGTATTGTTGACCATATTTCTTACACTGTATCCCTCTGGCTTATTTATTTTATAATTGGAGGTTCAAGGTTCATGCCTCTTAATCCCCTTCATCTATTTTACCACCTCCTCAAGTCATTAAGAATTTTAGGTAATAGGTGCTCTGTCTCTTGTTAAATAAATGTCATGTAGTCTTCAACCTCAGTGTCTACGTGGCTCTGTGTTCTGGTCCATAGTTAGTAAAACATGGTATCCCAAGTGCAACACTAAATCCAAAGGTTGGTTACTCTTCAGTGATGATTATAAGCCCAACAACACAAAACAGGCGCTTGATTTGTCAAAATTCCTTTGTTTTTGTCTTAATGGTTTTTCCATTTTCTCTGCCAAATTAAACTTTAATGGCAAGTTTAAAAATGTCTTTAAAACATCATTTAACATCAAGTACCAGCCGGGTGTGGTTGTTATATTATGAAGTTGGTACTGGATTGTGAGTTGAAACATATGGGGAGGAAGATAGACTAGACTACATATCAGCCACATGGTGCCAAAATGATACACAAAAATACATCACAAAGTGGCAGATGAATAATTGCTTCTCATCTTAAGGCTCATCATAAAGACTTCTCATTAGACCCATGTGTGTTTTTTCGAGTGCCAAGAACATCCTGTAATTCCCAGACATGTTCAAGTGGCAAAGCACTCAGGACTAAGACTGATTTTCATTTATCAATTGTGCAGATTGCCATCCATTAAACTCATATTTAATTTTATAAAGAAGGGAAAATTTTACTAGCCAAAAAATGAAAAATCCCACAAACACGTGAATCCCCCCAAAGCTGTCAAACTAAATTTGATTTAGTTGTTTCTTCATTGTTCTGTTATTACTGTTTTTTTGCATCATTTTCCAAAATTCTGTAGCTGGCAGATAGGAGCTGGTTGTCAATGATTCAAAAAATGTATATATATAAAATAATTAAAAATATATTGTATTAATATTATAATTAATATTATATATTAATATAATGTTTTATATAATATACTCTATACTATTATATAATATATAGTATATATTTATATATAAATATATACTATACATATATATAAGTGTATATATATAAAGTTTATGTATATACTTTATATATACATATAAATATATATACACACTATATATTATATAAATTATATAAGCCTAACAATAATATACATATACAAACCTAAAATTGAGAAAATTCTAACCATTGCATTGATTTTTAGAGAGTGATGCAAATAAAAGTTGAGACCTCACATGGTCTGGTTTAAGAACAGTATCTCATTAAAAGGGCTCTCAAGGGGGAGTTCCCATTGTGGCTCTGTGGGTTAAGAACCCAACATAGTGTCTGTGAGGATGCGGGTTCCATCCTTGGCCTCACTTCAGTGGGTTAAGGATCCGGCACTGCCACGAGCTGTGGTGTAGGTTGCAGAGGCAGCTGGGATTCTGTGTGGCTGTGGCTGTGGTGTAGGCCAGCGGCTACAGCTCCGACTTGACCCCTGGCCCAGGAACTTCCATGTGCCTCGGGTGTGGCCCTAAAAAGCAAAAGGAAAAAAAGTGCTCTCAAGGAAAGCACCAAAAAGACATGCATTCTTTTCTCCATTTAGTTTCAAGTTATATTTTATCAAACATACAGAAAAATTCCAAGACTGAACAAAACACTTCCATATACTCTTAAGCCAGAGACCCCATTCAAGTTTCAACAAATGTTCCTTCAGGCTCTTAGAGCAAGAGCATCATGTGGCCCAGTCACTTACCCTGCCTCTGCTGGCTTCCTCAAGCATTCTTTCCGTTTACAGCCTTTGACTTTTTGAAGATTACAAGGCAGTTATTTTGCATTTTGTCCTTCAAGTTGGGAACGTGCCATGCTTTCTCCCAACACAACCCAGGTTATTAGGTTTGGGGCAGGAATATTGCAGAGATTGTGTGTTCTCATTGCATCCTATTTGGGGATGGGGAGGAAACACAATTTGTTCCCCTTAATGGTGATATTAGTTTTGATTATTTGATTAAAGTGGTGTCTGCCAGTTTCCTCCACTATGAATTTATTCCTTTCTTCCCCCTTTGTAATAAATTATTATTTTATATGGTGGCACTTTTAAGGCTATATGCACATCTCATTCCCCTTTCCACTAACACCCCCCCCCCCCCGCCGCCGCCGGTTTTTGCATCCATTTTGCCAGAATAAATGGAAGAACTTTCTATCTTCCCATCTATTAATATATTTATTGCTATCAGTGCAGATTCGTGGATTCCCGATTTGGTCAATGGATTTAATTTGTCACTATTATTATTTGTTTCACACTCAAATTGGCCCATATTTGATTAGTAAGAGTTCTTTCAAAGGACGATGAGGTCCATTTAACATATCCCAAGGGGCATTACTTGAGTTGTTCTTCACGCTATGATGTTCCAGGCTTATCTTGTACTTTTCCTGCCACATTCCTAGAATCAACCAATTTTTCAAGGAACCCTCGTACCTTTCATTGGAGAGTTATATTTGGAAATGAAGATCTAGGCACTGGGTGTGCTCATTGCTACAGGGCGTATTGGCATTCCAGCCTATCTTAGTGGACAGAGCTAGGAATTTTATGTATGCATACATACATACCTGCTGCACCTTCATATTTGTATTTATTTCTGAAGCTCTCTCTCTTTATATATTTACGTGTGTGTGTGTGTGTGTGTGTGTGTGTGCATGTATCCACTTCCAGTACACTACCACAGGATTTATTTGAGGATTTATTTCCTTCTTTCTGCATTGCTACTTCTTTTCATCAGGAAAAAAACCCGACTCCATTATCCTCAAGATACTTGCTTGTTTGCTCAGTCCCTTGTGTGTAGCTGTTCTAAGGACACCGCCAGGCTGCCATTCTCAGGAGGGTCACCATGACTCTCCTGCTCAGGTCTACCCTGTGAATCTGGTTAGAATTAGGCAGGCAGGCAGGCAGGCAGGCAGGAGTGCATTGTTTTCAAATTGAGGTATAATTAACATAACAAAATGTTCAGGTTTTCTTTCTTTCTTTTTTTTTTTTTTGTCTTTTTAGGACCACACCTGCAGCATATGGATGTTCCCAGGCTAGAGGTTGAATTGGAGCTACAGCCAGCCAATGGCCCACACCACAGCCATAGCAATGCCAGATCCGAGCCACATCTTCGACCTACACCACAGCTCACAGCAACACCGGATCCTTAACCCACTGAGCAAGGCCAGGGATTGAACCTGCGTCTTCATGGATGTTAGATTCGTTTCCACTGAGCCATGACGGGAACTCCAAAAAGCACAGATCTTAAATATTTAGTGGAAGATTTTCCACAATTTCATGTACCCAAGTAACAACCACCTAAAATAAAATATATGATATTTCTACCCTAACCCTCGCCCCGAAGTTCCCTCATGTGGGGGAGCATATCCTTCAGAAAATATCATTCAACCCCCCTCCTATGACTGGTCCTCTCAACATCTATTGCTCAGTTTGCAGCTGCTGCCAAAAACATTCTCTTCTCAGCGTCAAACTTCTCCATATTTCCTTTCCCTGATTTCTCTCCCTCTTCCTCCATCTACCCCAGATCTTTATTATATAGAACAACTTGGTATCCTTGCCTTATTTTTCTGTCTTCTCCATCCATTGAGGGAATTCTCTACAGTAAAACGGAACTTGCAAGCCACCTAGCAAACAAAAATCCTTCTCCTTAGAAAAGGAAGGTGGAGTGTGTGTGTGTGTGTGTGTGTGTGTGTGTGTGTGTGTGTGTGTGTGCAGACGGTAATTTAATCACAAAGGGAAAAGCCTGCACTGATTTTATGTCAGTGGCAGCACACTGTTCTCCTTATCACGGAACATAATGTTCGTTAGGAGCATCATTTAAGAATCACTGTCTGGTTGTTCTCTTGTGGCGGCAGCGGGTGTAGGATCTGGCATTGTCACTGCAGTGGCTTGGGTTGCTGCTGTGGCTGGGGAACTTCCACATGCCCAGGACACTGCTAGAAAAAAAAAAGGGGGGGGAGTTCCCCTGTGGCTCAGTGATAATAAACCTGACTAGTATCCAAGGACTTGGGTTTGATCCCTGCCCTCACTCAGTGGGTTATGGATCCAGCATTGCCTGTGAGCTACAGTATAGGTCATAGATGCAGCTTGGATTCCACGCAGCTGCAGCTCCGATTCTACCCCTAGTCTGGGACCTTCCATATGGTATGGAAGGGGTATGCCCCTTCCCCCCAAAAAAAGAATCACTGTCTGACAAGAACATTTCTCAAACTGATGTCTCTCAAGGAACTTTCGACCTGTGGACATAAACCATCGTCCAAATGAGAACAAGCAAAGGCTTCCTATTCAGAGCTTGCTATAGCAAGGGAATCAGCCATCATCATTTGTGTTTGGCAGAGATTCAGAATCAGTTAACGGAGTGGGAAAACTTTGCAGTGAGAAAAGAGGAAAGCTTCAAGTATGTCCTGATTGGAGGTTGTTGGGATGGGGAAGCAGGACGTGAACTAACTGGAAGCCAGGCATCCTACATGATTGATGAGGGGGGAACATGTTTGGTTTTCTCTGGTGGGTCCTAAGTTTGGCCATTTCTGCAGAGACTGTGATTCCCCTACCTGACTGGTTTCTACAGCGATTGTGGGTCAGAGTTCTTATACGTTGTCTGGCCATTGTCCCTCTGTGTATTCAGTGCCTTAGAGCAAATGACGTGTAGGAGAACCCTGGGGTCCTGTATGGTCCCCTCTGAGCCCTCCCAGGCAACATCGGCAGCACTGACCCATTCTCTCTCACTCAACTTCTGTTCTTAGTGTCTCAACTTGTAATTTCACATCAACTTTCCAATCCCTCAAGCACATCTAAAAATCGATCTAAACATGTCATTAAGGATGGATGAGCCGGACTTTGTATTAATTTGGTGTGAGAGACGATTGAGGCTGCAAGGATAACTCTAAGGCTGTAACCACAGCTACCAGGAGGATGGCGTTACTCACTGCAGGTAAAAAAAAAGGAGCTGGAAAGAAATCGTTTTTGAGAGAAGATGATGGCTCAGTTTTTGAAGGCGTTATAATTTTATTTATTTATTTTAAATTTTATTTTATTTTATTATTATCATTATTATTTTTTGTCTTTTTGCTATTTCTTTGGGCCGCTCCCGCGGCATATGGAGGTTCCCAGGCTAGGGGTTTAATCGGAGCTGTAGCCACCGGCCTACGCCAGAGCCACAGCAACGAGGGGTCCGAGCCGCGTCTGCAACCTACACCACAGCTCTTGGCAACGCAGGATCGTTAACCCACTGAGCAAGGGCAGGGACCGAACCCGCAACCTCATGGTTCCTAGTCGGATTCGTTAACCACTGCGCCACGACGGGAACTCCGAAGGCGTTATAATTTTAGATGCCTCTGTGACCATGTTCTTCAGAATCATACATCTGGAAACTGGGACATCATTTTAAAGATAGAGATGGAAACGCTGAGAGTCATGGATGATCCTCCGTTCCTGCGCCAGGGCTGTGGGTGGAGCAGGTACTTGACTCTTGAGGTGTCCCATCCACTCTGTGCACCAAACAAAGGATGGAGAATGAGAGGCCTGGACAAGAGACCTGACAGCCCGAGATCACCAGGACTCCCTGAGGCAAAAGTGAGCTGCCTTGTACCAGAAACCTCAATGTCCTGAAGACAGAGGCCGTCTACCAGAGATTTCACAAGAGACCCACCAGGGTGGGAAGTAAATGATTAATTTATGTGGTTCTCGGAGTTCCTTTCCAATCACGATACTTTATCTTCTATTTGCAGAGATAAAGGTCCACCCCCAAATGGTTAATATTTAAGCACTTTAATATTTATGTCTCTCTTTTTAGGAGAGGAAAGCCACTTTTGTCGTGCCCTTGAGCATTAGCCACAATGATTCCTCCAGTGCTCATCTTCTTCCTGAGTTTTCTCTGCCATGCTGCTATCGCAGGGCGAAGTAAGTACCCTTTGCTTTTGAAAAAAAAAAATTGAATTGCAAACCCCTGGCGTATGCCAGGGATCCATAATGATTACTTAAATTCTCTTTAGAGTGGATCCTGGAGAGACTGGATTGAAACGTATGCTTTAATACAGCCGTGCTTAAGATAAGTCAGCTAATTTAAGCCTCGGTATGCTGACCTGTACAATGGGGCTAGCAATAGTGCCTTTCAAAGTTTTGGTGAGAAATATGATATCACTTACATGTGGAATCTAAAATATGATACAAATGAACTTATCTATGAAACAGAAACAGACTTACAGACGTGGAGAACAGACTTGTGGCTGCCAAGGGGGAGGGGGATTGGAGGAAGGGATGGAATAGGAGTTGGGATTAGCAGAGGCAAACTATTACAAATAGAATGGATAAACAACCAGGTCCTCTTGTTTAGCACAGGGAACTCTAGTCAATATCCTGAGATAAACCAAAATGGAAAAGAATATGAAAAAGAACGTATATATATATGTATAACCAAATCAATTTGTTGTACAGCAGAAATTAACACAACCTTGTAAATCAACTATACTTTGACAAAATATATTTTAAAGAAACCCCAAACTCCCAAGTTTTGGTGGGGAGATTAGATGAGATATTGCATATCTCAAGTATATAGCCCAGAACTTAGCATACAGCTTATTGATAAGCGTTCCATATTTTTCATTTTGGGTGCTAGCTGAACTTAAAAATGCAAACATAGATTTCTCTTTTTCTTTTCCTTTTTTTTTTTTTGTTTTTTGTTTTTCATTTGATGGCCACACCTGGCATATGGAAGTTCCCCGGGCCAGGGACTGAATCCAAGCTGCAGCTGCAGCAACTGCAACTCCTTTAACCCATTGCATGGAGCCGGGGATCAAACGAGCACCTCCGCAGCGACCCAAGCAGCTACAGTCAGATTCTTAACCCACGGTGCCAAGGCAGGAACTCTGCAAATAAAGATTTCTTAACTAACTGCTTTGTGCCCTATCGCAGCCTGTCCCAAGCCGGAAGAGTTACCGTTTGCCGTGGTTGTTCCATTGAAATCATCCTATGCGCCAGGGGAGGAGATAGTGTATACCTGCCAGCCGGGGTACGTGTCCCGGGGAGGGATCCGGCGGTTTATCTGCCCGCTCACAGGACTTTGGCCCATCAACACTCTGAAATGTCTACGTAAGTCAGTCTCTTTCTCCCCCTCACTGGAATTCTGGACATTTTGGGACGATTACCTCCCTTGTCCTGCTCAGGGTATAGAGGCCACCAGAGCTGAGGCTCAAGGGCCGTGAAGACACTGGAGAGGCTGGGGGTTTCAATGGAGGGGCCAGCGGGGAGGTTTCCATTGGAGAAGAGACTAAGGGTCTTTCGTGTTGTTTAGAGAGGAGGAGACAAGCGCAGCCTGGAGCTAGGGGAGATTTTTAAAGAGAAACTTGGCAGGATAAAAGGAGAGGGAAATAACCGCAGACATAAGCAGAGAAGTGGAGATTATATTACAAATTGCATTTATAATAAACAACAGCAAGGTCCTACTCTAGCACACAGGGAACTACATTCATTATCCTGTGATAAACCATAATTGAAAAGATGTCACAGAATGTATACATGTATAACTGAATCATTTTCTTGTACAGCAGAAATTAGCAAACATTGTAAATCAAATTAAAACATATTATATTTATAATAAAATATGAATACTTTAATCAAGTACAGTGATGTTCTACATATTAATACATCATATGTAATATAATAGCAATTATATATATGTATATATAGATTCATAGATATATGACTTTATGGTAGATGGTTGCTTTTTAAGGCCACACCTGAAGCACATGGAAGTTCCCAGACTAGGGGTCAAATCTGAGCTGCCGCTGCCAGCCTGCACCAGAACCATTGCAACACTGGATCTGAGCAGCATCTGAGACCTACACCACCACTCGTAGCAACATGGGATCCTTAACCCACTGAGCAAGGCCAGGGATCCAGCCTGCATCCTTGTGGGCATTATATCCGGTTCTTAACCTGCTGAGCCACAGTGGGAACTCCTACAAGGTTGTTTTTATTTATTTTTTGGGTGTCCCTGCAGTAAGTGGAAATTCTTGGGCCAAGGATCGAATCTGCACCACAGCAGTGACTCAAGCCACTGCAGTGACAATGCTGGGTCCTTCAGCCACTGCACCACAACAGAACTCCTTTTTTTTTTTTTCTTTTTAATTTAATTAATTTATTTATTTGGCGATGATATGCAGCAATTTGGTATGAAATCTCAGTTCCCAGGCCAGAGACTGAACCTGGACGATAGCAGTGAAAGGGCCCTCCTAACCACTAGACCACCAGGGAGCTCCTCTGGCTGCTTTTATGTATTCCTCAGAACATGGATCCATGACGTCATGCTGGCATCATTTATTTACTTATCTACAGTCAACTCTTAAGCAATCCACCAGAGAGAATTTCTGGCAAGCAGTAAAAAATCACTGTGTGGACCTATCTGAGCTCTAATTATTTTGGTTGAAAGGGTATTACCATTCATGAAAGCTATACATGTTCATACAAGTAATAGGCTTTTTGATGAAAAAAGAAAAAACACAATTGTTAATGAAAACCAGTATAACATCATTAATGAAAATTTTTCAGGAAATCAGCCATAACTTTGGAACACTAACAACTTCTTTTTTCAATGTCTATATTTTCATTATTGCAGTGAGTAGATACCATTTTGTATTTTTCTATTTTAACTAGCATATCAGAAACATTGTATTCATAATCCACATTTTATTGGCTGCATTATAATTCAGCTGGATTTACCATTTAATCACCATTATTTAGAATAATATCATGTAGTATACATTTAGATGGTTTGATTATTGTCATTAGAAGAAACAGTATAACGAACAATTTTGTGCACATGATGTGTGGCTTATTTTGAATTATTTCCTTAGAATAGCTACCAGTAGAAGTTCCCATTGTGGCTCAGCAGATTCAGAAGCTGACTGAGTGTCCATGAGGATGTAGGTTCGATCCCTGGCCCCGCTCATTGGGTTAAGGATCTGGGTTGCAGCAGCTGGCAGTGTAGGTGACAGATGCTGCTCAGATCTGGCGTTGCTGTGGCTATGGCATAGGCCAGTAGCTGCAGCTCTGATTCAACCCCTAACCCCAGAACTTCCATATGCCACAGTTATAACCATTTAAAAAAAAAAAAAGTTACTGGTAGAGTTACTGGAACAAAAAGGATAGAGATGAGTCTATCAATTTTGATTTTAATAGGCAACTCTATAATTGAAATTGACCTTCTTATCTTTAAATCACAGCCAGAGTATGTCCTTTTGCTGGAATCTTAGAAAACGGAGCTGTACGCTATACAACTTTTGAGTATCCCAACACGATCAGTTTCACTTGCAACCGGGGGTAAGGACTTCTCGCTAATCAATGAAGCACATCTCTGTGCCCTTGGGCTGAACCTCAGACTGGTCCATGTTTTATTACTAACCTTTAGGCTGAACTTGCCGAATACACATCCACAGTGCTGTTGAGGGCAGGGTAAGGGGTAGAGAATACAACAACCAGTGAAATATGAAGTCAGTGCTCTATCTAATTTTTCTGATTTTCTAATTTTTCTCATTTGCTCCTGATAGTTACCTATTGAAAGAGTACATTGAAGTTGGAACTGGCTGATAATTTTTATCATCTCTGGGCCAAATCCTGGCGTGAGGGTTAAAATATTTTTGTAATTGGACTTGGGCTTTCGTTCTGAGGCTAATATGCTTCACTGTCCTTCTAGTATCTAGAAGATACTTCTATGGAGAAGGTTGGAAGGGTGCTGACGTGGAAGAGTTTGCTTATTGCCACCTTATGCTGGGTCTTAGAACTCATCTGCCTTCTGAGCACATACCCCATCAGTCACCCTAATAGCACATGTGCTGTAGACCTGGCCAGAATGTTACTGGGCATCCTTGTTTGTGATTAGAGATTTAGAAATACTGTATGTGAAAGAGAAAGGCAATCCTTTCATCTGAAACACCAGTTTACTGGTAGGTTTCATGATGAATGACCCTGAACAAATTGACCTCAAGGACAACGTGACCTTGGCAATGGAAGTGGACTGCACTGTTTTTACACATTTGGGTCAACAGGCTCTGAGATAATGAATAACAGAGATTACCTTGTTTGATTTATTCTTGTGACTCTGAAAAAGAGATGGTTTTTTGCTTCGCAGTCAACCTAACCAGCTGGTTGGAGATGAGGGATTTGAGGAGTTGGGGGTTTAGCTTCTACCCCCACCCCCCAGCTATGAAATGCTCTCAATCTCTAGCAATTTCCCTGCAGCATTAGGCCAGGGACTTGATGACCCTTGGAAGGATGGTAAATTTCCCAGGAAAACAGAATCATAAGATGGAAAAGAAGCCAATAGTATTAATCTGAAGAAGTGCTCAATGGAAAAGACATTTGAGATGCCATGGATGGATTATTTTATAATTTCCTGGATTAAACTTTCCCTTTGCAGTTTTTCTCTGAAAGGAGCTAATTCGGCTAAATGTACCGAGGAAGGAAAATGGAGTCCAGACCTTCCTGTCTGTACCCGTGAGTCTGTGGGTCCCAGTTAGAGGGAAGGTGATCAGCTGGTATGTTTGGAACTTTCCTGGTTTTACCACTAGAAGTTCTACACCCTGGAACTCACAGTTCTCAGCTCAATTAGATGGTTGGTCACCTTTTGGGGGACTGCTCATCCGGATATCTTCCTCTGGAGAAGGAGACAACCACTTTGGAATGACAAACCCTAACTTTCACCCTAACGCTGAGCCTGACATCAAAACTTCAGATGAGTTAGGGCAGGATGACAAACCCCTACTGAGTCTCTGTGTGAAGCTTCTTGTATAAGCACCATACATACAGGGCACAAAACAGGAGGTCTTCACTAGGGACAAACAAACCTGAACTAGCATCAAGATGTCACTCTGATGTCCCAAACGACTGTACCAAGTTGCTGACATAAGCAATGATGGCAGGATGGTCCCTCAGCAAAGTCCTTCACCAATTCTGACTTCCAGAAACATCTTCCAAGGTAGCATTTGATCAGAGATACATAGTAATCAAAGCATTGTGTTATTGTAACAGGAAAATCAGTGGTGGCAAGACTTAAATATCCATCTTTTTTTCTTTAGGGCCACACTTGCAGCATATGGAGGTTCCCAGGCTAGTGGGTGAATTGGAGTTGCAGCTCACAGTAACACCAGATCCTTAACCCCATATCCTCATGGATACTAGTCAGGCTCATAACCTGCTGAGCCACAGGGGAACTCCCTCCGTCTTTTTTTTTTTTTTTTTTTTTTAATGGTCGCTTCTGTGGCATATACATGTTCCCAGGTCAGGGACTGAATCCAAGCTGCATTTATGACCTATGCTACAGGTGTGGCAACCCTGGATCCTTTAACCCACCGCACTGGGCCAGGGATAGAACCTGTGCCTCCGCCATGACCCAAGCTGCTATAGTAGGATACTTTACCCACTGTGCCACAGCAGGAACCTCAAATTTCCTTCATTTTTTAGTTTTTTAAACTAGTTCAGACATCTAGCTTTCAGATTATATTTTCTTATTTGGCTTCTTCATTTTACTGTTTTTACCCTGGCATTTGATCAACTTCTGCATATTCTCAGGTTAATCTTTGGATTTTTTTTCCCCTTTCTGTAAAGAGTATTTTTTAAAGACTGAATTATTTTCATTAAATGATAGTTCTTTCTGTTTTCAGCTATAACCTGCCCTCCACCACCCATACCCAAGTTTGCAAAACTTAGTGTTTATAAGCCATTGGCTGGGAACAACTCCCTCTATGGAGGCAAGGCAGTCTTTGAATGCTTGCCACAGCACGCAATGTTTGGAAATGGTACAATTACTTGCACAGAACATGGAAATTGGACTGAATTACCAGAATGTAAGGGTAAGTACAATGATAAGACAAAACAATCATGCTGGTGTAGAATCTCATCTTTGAAAAGGATTGAAAATGCCACTGTCATGGAGTGGTTCACATGACCTTGTTCCATAAATGTTAATTGGCATCTTCCAGGTGCCAAACTGTGCCCTGGGGAGACCAGGTCCAGGCGACCTCGGGAGAATGGAAAATGGTGCAGTGAACTCTTTGGAGCTGCCTGGAAAAGCTTTCCAGAGGAAGGTCTTAGAGGGGAAAGGAGAGTGAGGGAAAGGCATGGCACACAAGGGCACAGATGAGGAAGGTCAAGGGGGCATCAGAGAACAGGGCGTGTGCATGGATTGCTGAATATTATGGGGAAGCTGCTGAAGAGAAGCCTGGATTAAACTGGGGAGTCCTAAGAGATTCACGTCAAAAACTAGGTTGCAGTCAGATTGATGTAAACTTTTATAGTCGGTACCTAAATTTAAGAATGGCAAGAGGAGTTCCCATTGTGGCGCAGTGGAAACAAATCCAACTAGGAACCATGAGGTTGTGGGTTCGATCCCTGGCCTCACTTAGTGGGTCAAGGATCCAGTGTGGCTGTGAGCTGTGGTGTAGGTTGCATTCATGGCCTGGATCCCATGTTGCTGTGGTATAGGCTGGCAGCTACAGCTCTGATTAAACCCCTAGCCTGGGAGCCTCCATATGCTGTGGGTGCGGCCCTAAGAGGGCAAAAGACAATATATATATATGAAATTTTTTTCTCTTTTAATTTGACTCATGATTACCATCCTTGAATTTGGCAACTCCATGACCAGTAGACACATTATAGGATTGATACTAGGGACCATTAACCTATCCTGGACTGGATGGATATTCTTCAGGTATCTATTGAATGATTTAAACGTAAGTGCTTGTTAGTATTGGGAAACTACCAATAATACTAATACCTAGCACCTTAATCAGATTCAAATTAAATCATTTTGTTAAGTACATATTCTATCACATCAGAAGGCGCCCAGTGTCCATCCATCACTGTCATGCTGAATTTGAGCTCTTGGTCAGATGGGGTATGTGAAAACTTCTTCTTGGTAAAGGCATCTCTTTCTCTGGAATTAGCAAATAACCTGCGGGTGATACTTTGAGACTGGGTGGACATCCACTCTCCAGCAGTCATTTTAGCATCCACAGATGATCCCTGGACTCAGTCAACTGAGACATTAGTGGTTGCCATACAGCTTTCTAATTTTATCTTTCCCTCTCTGTTCATTAGCTAGAATTCTTCTATAGTGAAGAACTTTTCTTCCATGGGTTATTTCTTTTTAGTCTTGTTATAGACTCATAGATTCTTTTCTGCACAATTTGTGGAAGAGCTAAAATTGATACAAGCTGTCCAATTCTAGATTTTATACTCTGGAACTCTGTCATTAGTCTGCTTCCCAATCCTCTGTGTTCCTGCCTCCAGCTTAGCTACCTTGTACAGGGGTAAGTAGAGATACAGGCTTGGGGCTCTATCACCAAGGATCTTAAGAAGGCCAGGAAGCAGCACCATTTTTTCCTTCCTATTTCATGCTGGCTTCTTGTAGAGTTTGAAGACAATCATAAGAATTAGATTTAACATTTAAAATCCATATAATGGTGTTCTAGTGTGCAGGGAAGAGTCTTTGCATTTTAATTTCATGGTCTGTTGATTGCAAGAGACAGTTTTTTTTGTTTTTTTTTTTTTTTTGCTTCTTTCAAACCCACCATTTTACACCATGTGGGGATGAAATTTGCAGTAAGCCATACCTCGTGATTATGTGAGAGCCCAAAGAACTTGGTAACTCATTCATTTACTTTCAAAGCATTGTTGTTTCTATTTTTAGTATCTAGGGTTTCATGAAAATAAGATAAAGGGGACAGAATTAAGCACCCAGGTACCCAGAAATTACATTCTAGTCACAGGAAGACCCAGTGATTCAATGGTGTGAGAGAGACAAGAAGGTAACTAGTCTATAGCCACTGGACCAGACACTATTTATACTAACATGTCCTATTGCTTAAATTTTTAGAAGTAAAATGCCCATTCCCATCAAGACCAGAAAACGGATTTGTGAACTATCCTGCAAAGCAAGTTCTTTATTACCAGGATAAAGCCACATATGGTTGCCATGACACTTACACCTTGGATGGACCAGAAGAAGTTGAATGTAACAAATTTGGAAACTGGTCTGCACAGCCCAGCTGTAAAGGTATGCAATATGGGTGAGGTCTTAAACCATCTCGGAAATGTGTCTAACGAATCACTTTTACTTGCCATTTTCTTGTTCCCGTCATTTTCCACTTTGTTTTCAGACTTGCTTCACAGCTATTGGTACATGAAAGACTGAGATTTATATGTGCATGAAGAAGCCTCATGCTTGCCTAGCAAGCTTGTTTGAGATTCAACAGCATGAAAGAAACATATCTATTGTAAAAATTGATGACATGGTAGAAGATCGTGTAGGCTTTCTACAATTGCTTTTATTTTATTTTTTGTCTTTTTAGGGCCGCACCCACAGCACATGGAAGTTCCCAGGCTAGGAGTGGAATCGGAGCTGCAGCTGCCCGCCTATGCCACAGCCACAGCAACTCGGGATCTGAGCTACATCTGCAACCTACACCACAGCTCACAGCAACGCTGGATCCTTAACCCACTTAGCAAGGCCAGGGATCAAACCTGGGTCCCCATGGTTATTAGATTTGTTTCTGCTGTACCACAACAGGAACTCCCTACAATTGCTTTTAAGTCTTTGCCCATGAGCATCCTTTTTTGCTCTGTTTTAGTCAAGACTTTACTCATTATGGCAAAACCCAAGCACACACTCAAGCTAGTTTCAGAAAATGGGAGTTAATTACAAGTGGGCACCAGGAAATAATATGGACATTGAAGATGAGGGAATGAAACTCAACTGGTCCTCCTGAGGACTGAAACTAAAAGTCAGGAACTATTGCTACTCTTTCCACATCTCATTGGCCTCGTGGTCTCTCTCATGTCTCTGTTTCTCTGTTTACTCACCTTGAACCTGATTCTTTATTCCTGATTCTTCTGAGCTTGAGTCTACACCAGGACCACTCAACTAAAGGATTCATCACTCACTGGCATTTTTTCCTCTAGGATGCTGATTCCTTTTAACGTAGGTATCTATCCCTGAGCTGGTCGGTGTCAAGCACTGCATTTCTGCTTAGGTTGGGGTGGGCTGGACCGTTTAAATAGAAAAGGACATTAGGCAAAACAGGCAAAACGATGTATGCCTAGACGCAGAACCTGAGACAGGGGTTCAAGGAAAGGTAATTTATTAAGTGAGTGTCTCAGGAAAAAGAGAGTGAGGCTGGTAGGATGGAGTTGGGCACTGGCTCTCAACACCTCACTACGCATCACAATCACCCGGAGGGCTGGTTTAAACAGAGTCTCTGATTTACTCGATCTGGAACAGGACCTGGAAACTAGCATTTATACCACATTCCCAGGTGATGCTGATGCTGCTGATAATGGGACCATGTTTGAACAAGTATGTGGTCTCAGTTGGAGTCTATTTTATCCTTAGTTTAATCCCCTGGGAGCCCTGGGACCATGAACAGAGTTGATCCCATTGGGAGGCAAGGGGACTTGCTTGTTTTTTATCCCCTTGCGGGTCTGTCCTAGTCCATGGGCTGTTCCCTTCCCTGACCCTGGGGTTCTGCATTCTCTCCTAGAAGAGGTAGCTCCCTTATGCTGAAGACACTTTTTCTGAGAAAGGAGCATTTGTGAGCTGTTATCAGCTAATGCTCACCGTGGCTGGTGGGTAGGTGCACTAACTCAATCAATGGGATCCGAGTTGGGCAGAGGAGGCTTAGATGAAATGGCAGCATCTGACAGTTCTTTTCACTGAAACCGAGAATCTGATGCTTCTGCTCTGACCTTCTTCTGTGGCTTCTGTCGGGGAGGAAAAGGTCATCTTGGAAGCCATGATTAATGGCGCTATTGATAAAGATGTGAGATTTGCGACACTGCTAATGCTATTCACTCCTCACCGTGTACATTCTCAGAATCTTCTCGTCTTGAGCAATTTGTCTTAGGACTGCTCATCTACTGGTTCAAATGCTATGTTCTCTTTCCCAAAGAGTAAATGAACTCCCAAGTCTTGCCTACAAATATCTCTTTCAGCATCTTGTAAATTATCTGTGAAAAGAGCTACTGTGATATATGAAGGAGAGAGAGTCAATATCCAAGATAAATTTAAGAATGGAATGCTGCATGGCCAAAAAATTTCTTTCTTCTGCAAGAATAAGGAAAAGAAGTGCAGCTATACGGAGGATGCCCAGTGCATAGACGGCACCATTGAAATCCCCAAATGCTTCAAGGGTGAGTTGAATACGGGAACTTTTCGCCAGCACTTCCGCTTGCCCCTCCCATCATCAGTACTTTTATCACACAGTGACTAAAAGAAGCTATGCCAATTTGACCGGTGGATTTTTTAAAAAGAGAGTAGGGAGGGAGGCAATAGCAGCCCGAATCAGGTACCCAGATTCAGTTTCTCTATGTACATAAACATCTTCCTTTCTAATTCTTTTCCTTAAAACTCAGGGTTGGGTTTTATTTGAGGAACCGATGTGACTTATGCCATCTTGTATAATTCAAGATTAGTTTGAATAATAATGACCATACTGAATGGAATGGTGACTAGTAATGTTTATCACCTCTTGGTCCCAAATGGTAAAGAACTCATCCCAAATCATAAAGTAACTCGCATCAATGGTCCCTGGTTTACAGATCTCCTAACAGTTCATTCCTTCCTTTAGCAAGTCCTAGAGTTTGAAATATACCCATGAGAGCAAAGTATTCATTAGAATGAAGTATTTCAAGGAGGATGATATTGTGTTCGTGCGAGATAAAGAAGTGTCTAATGGGCAGCGTTTACGCTTTTTAAGATTTCAGGTTTACGATTTAAATACCTTTGTTGCTCAGAGGGAAGAACCAGCCAGAGGCTGAAGCTATTGCTCCCTCTGGGATTAGAAATGCTTCAAGAAGTTTGACAGCCCTGTGGCAGCCAGCAGGCTGCCAGAGGAAAGACTTGGGAGCAGATTAGAGAAGAGAGGGGTCTGAGAAATGGCCAGCTAGAGAGAGAGAAGGAAGTGATTACCAGCACATAACACCCACCTTGTAGGTTTCATGATTAGACACATCATACACACCATGGAGTGCTCAGTGATAATAATGACAGTTGTTGTCATTATACCCACAAATAGCTAGAAAGTCCCTGGATAAATTGCTATTGTTCAAAATATAGCAGAGCCCCAGTGAGATGTTAAATACTAAAGTTGATAAAGCACGATAATCCTAAAACAGATCAGCAGAAAAAAAATATTAGCAGAAGATAATTACAAAATAAAAACCCGAACAGAGCTGTGTTAATCTATTTCTTCGGGCCGTTCTCTTTTACGGTCTTCAGACAGATGCAGCCCAGTTAGGGCCTTGGAGACTAAAGAAGGGTTGATGCAGTTTTTTTTTTTTTTTCTCTTTTAATCTTGACTGTCAGAATTATATAGAACCTTTTATTTTCTCTCTTGGAAACGAGTGTTTTATCATTTCCCTGAGGTTTTCTCAAATCAAACCTCACGCTGAATGGTTTCATTCATATTATTAGATTTATTCTACACATTTATAAAATGTATTTGATTTGGCTTAGCTATTTAACAAATTCAAGAAGTGATTGTTTCACTTAGAATGTTTATTTTATTTTTTCTCCCCAAACAGAGCACAGTGCTTTGGCTTTCTGGAAAACGGATGCATCAGATGTAAAGCCATGCTAAGCTGGCGTTAAGATTCAAAATAAATATCACACTTGTATGTATTTGTCCAAGGAACCTAATGAAAGTGAAAAAATAAAGCGGCTGAATTTATTGCATCTGCCATGGCAGTGTTACTTCTCATGGTAGCTTACTTTTAGTTGCGTTACCTGGTTAAGAACCCCAAATATTCAGAACGTCATCACGGCATGGCTATGAAACGGAAAGTGTAAACAACTACCTGGGTAACCCGGTTCCTGTCTCCTCTTTCTACTCAAATGCTTTTTCCCTCCTTTTTTTTTGTTTTTGTTTTTTGTTTTGTCTTTTTGGGGCTGAGCATGCAGCATATGGAGGTTCTCAGTCTAGGGGTCGAATGGGAGCAGTAGCCACTGGCCTACGCCACAGCCACAGTAACACCAGATCCTTAACCCATTGAGGCCAGGGATCGAACCAGCATCCTCATGGATATTCTCAGATTCGTTTCTGCTGAGCCGCGATGAGAACTCCTCTACTCAAATGCTTTTACCTAAAAAACAACCACAATGTGATGATAATTTTCATAGCATGGTCCACAGAGCCCCGCACCTGTATCATTTGATATTTATTGCAAAGGAAAAATACAGTGTCCTCAAATTTCTGAGGATGGCCCCCAAATCTACATTTACTACAAAGTCCTCAGATAATTTTTTTTTTTTTTTTTGCATTCTGAAGCCTGAGAAGCCTCATCACAAAGAAATGCATAGACTTTCAGGCCAATAGAACTGGATCTGAAGCCTTGATGTCTGGTTTGCATAATGCCTTAAAAATCTTTCTTTACCCAGTGGAATCCCATGTGCCATCATTGACATTGCTCCTTTGTTTATATTTGACATCCTTGCCCTTGTCTGCTTCAGTAGCAAGTGCTCACAAACCCTACTCTAGGCTCTAGCTGCCTTCCCTATGCCTGCACCAGAGCAGCTGAACATTGCTGGGGAAAAAAGAAAAACTCATAATTATTCTAAGAGGTCCCACTTTGTTTCATGAATGCAAACCTCACATACGCCCTCAGCTGTGCCTGGCAATCCTACCATATTTCTCTAGTTTGTTCATTTCCCAGCTCACCAACATGGCTGTTTTTCTTCTCAACCCTCCTCAAGCCAGCTTTCCTTTCCTCACCTGATGACCTTGCTCCTTATTTTGCCAAGAATATAGAAAAGACCCTTCTTAATCTTTCCCTGGCCAAATCTATCATCTCACCAGTGTGGGTACCAGGTTCTCGTCCCTCCGTCTCCTTATGATGGATGAATCCTGAGATCCCATTTAAGTGCAAACCTCATGCCCAGGCTCCCATCTTCCATCTCCTACTTCAGGATTTTGCTTCTGTGAAGAACGACCTTCTATTTTTATCCCCCTCCCTTTTTTTTTTCCCGGCCACACATGTGGCATTCGGAAGTTCCCATGCCAGGGATCAAACCTGAACCACAGCAGTGACCCAAGCCGCTGCAGTGACAACACCGCCGGATCCTTAACCTGCTGTGTCACAGGAGAACTCCAGATTGAACTTACGGTAGGCTATTCCATAAAAAGGCTCCTGGAATATAGCACATTTTCTAAGGATGGCTTTTTCTATCCTTTTTGTTCATTGGAAGGCCTTTCAGGCTGCTGGATAGCCTCGGGTCCCTGAAAAATTAATCAGAGTAGACTTTAGAGCTTAGGCTATAGTACGGAAGCCTCTAATTTAATGATATTTTCACAGAAAGAAAAGTCTGTATTTTTTTTTCTCAGTTTGAAGAGGCCATTTGGATTAAGGAGCCCATCAGTAGGAACTGCTGCATTTGCAGCCCCTCTAATTTAGTGATTATGTGGCCCATTTAGTTTCCTAAGTAGATTCTCTGCTCTGAATGTTTTTCTTCCGAATGCTGAGAATCACCAGGCTGCCGGCCATCCAAACTGAGCTGTTCCCTCCCAGCCAGTGTGCAGTGACCTCCCCTGCTGGCTCGTAGTCCAGGAGATACTCTTTTCCCCACACAGGCAGTCTGGTGAAGAAAGAGTGAAATTATAAACACAAATTGATGGCTATCATCCTACATGGTAACCCAGCTGAATTTGGTCTTCCCACCCCATGCAGTGTTATTTAACAAGCCATTGCAGCCCCATCGAACCCCGTAAGCTGCATGTGGCCCCCGAGACCTGCTCTGTGACAAGCAGTTCCCAGGATGTGCTTCCCAGGAACTGGCTTTCTTTTGGATTGTGGCAGATGGGCTCCTAAATGCAAAGGGATACATGTTTTCTTTTTCTTTTCTTTAATGATTTTTATTTTTTCCATTATAGTTGGTTTACAGTGCTCGGTCCATTTTCTACTGTGCAGCAAAAAGTGACTCAGTCACCACATACATATATTTTCTCTTGTGCTCTAACATATTTCTGCAAGACATTTATAGTATATAAAGTGAACTCTCTCATTTCTAAAACACTGACCAACTTTTTAATGTATAGGATCTCATGTCTGAGTCCCCACACTCGGTAAGTGTTCATCCGTAAAAATTTCCCATCTATTAGCCTGAAGATCAATCCCCACCTTAACCCTGAAATAAAAGATTTAAGAGATAAAGAAAAAGAAAGAAAAGAGCCTGGAGTGCGAATACATATCTGCACATGTGAGAATGTGTCTGGATGGTGTGCACGTGTGTGTATGTGTATATGCACGTGTGTGTTATTTGAGTGTGTGTGTTCTTTTAAATGGGAGTATGGGTATGTGTGCATGTGCGTGTGTGCACGTATGGTATGTGTGTCCATGAGTGTGTTTGTTGTTTGTGTGTGCTCCTTGTGCACGTATGTGTATAAGGGCATGCATATGTATGTGAATGTGTGGTGGATGTGTGTACAAGCGTGTGCGTGTGCGTGCGCGCGCCCGCCATAGCTAGTTTTTGTGTGCTGATGCTGCCTCCTAGTGGCATCCATTGATTTCGAACGTGCACGCAAAAGTTTGGAATGAAAAGATTCAAGTTTCCTGTCTCAAGCACTGGGAAAAATGCCATACACCTCACTTGTGTTCATTCTGTCTTCTCAGTCATCCCACAGGGCAGCTAAAGAAAGCGAAGGTCGTGGAGGTTATGTAAGTTGGTTGACATAAGTGATGGAGCCAAATATCTAAGCTTCAGAACTGTGTCTTTTCTCCCCTTCTTACACTGCTAGTTAAGCGATGAATTTCCCAGTGGCTTCCGACAAATCACTGAATTCTAAAGTCGGAATTTAACAGGCTAGGGAGGAGTGTGGAGTAGGATGGCGGGGAGGTTTCTATATAGGCGAGGCTGTGAAGTACCTTGGTAGGTGGTTGCTAATTTGCATGAGGCCGTTTGCAGCAATATGCATACAAATTATCCTTGACTGACAATGAAGTTACATCCTGATAAACACAATGTTAAGCTGAACATACCCTAAATTGAAAGAGCATTTAACACACCGAATCTACTGCCCATCAGAGCTTAGCCTAGCCTGTCTTAAAAGTGCGCAGAACACTTATATTAGCCTACAGCTGGTTAAAATCAACTAACACTTTTATTTTTTAATTTATTTTGTCTCTTTAGGGCCACACCACGGCATATGGAGGTTCCCAGTCTAGGGGTCCAATCAGAGCTGCAGCTGCCACCTACACCACAGCTCACAGCAACACCGGATCCTTAACCCACTGAGCAAGGCCAGGGATATAAACTGCGTCCTCATGGATCCTAGTCAGATTCATTTCTGATGAGCCACGATGGGAACTCCCACAAAGCCCATTTTATAATAAAGTGTTGAACACCTCATGTAATTTATTGACTACTATATTGACAGTGAAAAGCAGAACGGTATGGGTACAGAATGGTTCAAAGTGTACGGGTTTCTTCTCCTCCTGATCACATGACCGACTGGGAGCCTTGGCTGCTACTGACTTCCAGCCTCACAAAAGAGGGTCCTGGGAGAAAATCAAAATTCAAAATTTTAAGTATGGTTTCTACTAAATGCATATTGCTTTCACACTATCATATAAATTGAAAAATCTGAAGTTGAACCATCGTAAGTGGGAAAGGGTCTATATTACTAAAAGGGAGGGAGGAAAAACAGCCAGTTCGTCTCTGTTAATAGCCTTTAGCGCAAATTTCCCAGGAGGGCTGGATAGAGGGAGTCGCAGAGGTAGGGATAGGAAGTCACAGAGGGAATGATGAATTCGGCTTGGTTCTGGCGTAAGGAAGACATCCAGAATCATTGTGCTAAAGAGAGCAACTCTGTTTTCCAGTAGTGAATAAAGAAAATATGTCCCATAAATTTTGGTTTCTATTCTTTTTAAACTACATTTATTAGTGGTATAATTTATACTTCTGTGATGTATAAGTAGAAAATTCTAATAATTTTCTATTGAATTTGTGGAATTAACTGGCTACAGGATTATTCTTTTTTTTTTTTTGTCTTTTTGCCATTTCTTGGGCTGCTCCCACGCATATGGAGGTTCCCAGGCTAGGGGTCTAATCGGAGCTGTAGCCACCAGCCTACGCCAGAGCCACAGCAACGCGGGATCCGAGCCGCGTCTGCAACCTACACCACAGCTCACAGCAACGCCAGATCCTTAACCCACTGAGCAAGGGCAGGGATCGAACCCGCAACCTCATGGTTCCTAGTCAGGTTTGTTAACCACTGAGCCACGATGGGAACTCCCAGAGCCATTTGTTTTGAAACAATACACAAAACTATAGAAGATATGTATGTTACATCAAATTCCAAAGGGAAAAAAAATGGCCAAAGGACTAGAGAGCTTCTTTGCAGAAGAATTTTAAAAAAGGACTAACAGATGTTTAAATATTCAGCTTTTCTAATAGTGGAAAATGCAAATTAAAAAGAGATGCTATTTTTATACATATAATTAGCACAGATTAGAAAACTTGTAAATGTGAGACAGCCACTCTCAGGGACTGTTGAGTGGAATTGCAAATTTGCAAAACACTTCCAGGAAGCAATTTGACAATCCTGATCAAAAACTTTAATTTCTTCCATGCCTATAGGAACCTTTTATGGAGAAAGCTGAAACTTCACTCGAGAAGTATATATTAAAAGATATTTATTAAAGTACTACTTATAAGGGCCCCAACTTGCTAATAACTTATGTATCTAGTCATAGGACAATAAGCAAATTATGTTCTATCCAAATGATGCAACAATAAGTAGACATTAAAATGACCATATATATGTATCAGATTTGAGAAAATATTTACAGTTGTTAATGGTAGTTATTCCTTAACAGTAGGATTACACATAACGTTAATTTTCTTCTTTAAACCTTTCAGTGTTTTCCAATTTCCCTAGACTATCATTAAAAATTTTATAATACGAAAAAAATAAGCATTTCAAAAAATCCCAGCCTAGAAAGAAAAATTTTGTTCCTCTTTACAGATAACTTTTGATTATTCTTTTTTTTTTTTTTTTTGTCTTTTTGCCATTTCTTGGGCAGCTCCCGCGGCATATGGAGGTTCCCAGGCTAGGGGTTGAATCGGAGCTGCAGCCACCAGCCTACGCCAGAGCCACAGCAACGCGGGATCCGAGCCGCATCTGCAACCTACACCACAGCTCAGGGCAACGCCGGATCCTTAACCCACTGAGCAAGGGCAGGGATCGAACCGCAACCTCATGGTTCCTAGTCGGATTCGTTAACCACTGCGCCACGACAAGAACTCCAACTGTTGATTATTCTTGACAGGAAGTGGAAATAATTGCTCCACAATCCAACTCAGTCACCAAAGTCACGAACATTTGTTTTCGTGTCTTGTGCTTACTTTGCAAAATGTATTATTATTTACAGTCCTTCAGATTAGCAGATAACATCACATTGAAGTTGTTGAAACCTTGATTCCAAAATGTTTTAGAGAAGAATATAGTGAATTTCATAATTTTGCGTTTCAGTCAACATTTTTCAAAAGGGAGCTATTTTCTGGAGAGACTTGAGGATATTTTGGAAGTAAAATTGGCAGGACCTAAATCATCTTTAATTTCTTCACCTGGAGAATTATTGCCCACGTTTGATTCACATCCTTACAAGTTGTCCTTTCTGTGGGTGTATAGTAAGTACGTAAACTGGTAGAATGGCTTGTAAACTGTTTTGTAACTCATTTTCTGTGAATTTATTAACAATATGCCTGCTAGTACAGATTTATACTTTTGGTATTGATCTTCGGGGCAATGAAGATATGAAAGAATGAAGATATGAATGAATGCCTTTATGTATGTTATATATATATGTGTGTGTGTGTATATATATATATATATATATACACATACAATTTAAAGTTAAGCAGAGAAGAAAAAAGAACAAAAAAATGAAAAAATAAAGAGAAGTAAATTACTGTATCAGGTTTATATTTGATATAAACAGAATATTCAAATAACAGTGGCTTAAAAAACATGGAGGTAACCTTTAGTTTCTGCTGTATTTGCTATAATTTTATAAGATAGGAATTTGAAGTATGTAGATCATCAGATTTAGTGCTTATTACAAAATGTAGGCCTAGTTCAAAATATTTATGAAAAACTATCTAATTAGTAAAAGCTACATTGTCCCAAGTTTTATGTAGAGAATCACTGACTTCACATTGTTCAGTATTACCTAGACTAATTCTTAATTTTAAGCTTATATTTTGAAAATAAACAGAACCCTTTCAACATGAGAAGTATAGCATAATTAACATCCCCCATGGGAAAGAAAAACTATTTTGAGCGTCATGTTTATACCATATATTATCAACTATGTTACTATTTGATTTTTAAAAATTGAGGTTAACTCAGAAATTCCCCTTGTGGCTCAGCGAAAACGAATCTGACTAGTATCCATGAGGATGCAGGTTCAATTCCTAGCCTCGCTCGGTGGGTAAAGGATATGGTATGGCTGTGAACCGTGGTGTAGCTTGCAGATGCAGCTCAGATCCAGTGTTGCTGTGGCTGTGGCGTAGACCAGTGGCTACAGCTCTGATATGACCCTTAGCCTGGGAACTTCCATATGCCACAAACACGGCCATTAAAAAAAAAAAAATTGAGGTTAAAACTCTTGTTTTTGAAACAAACCTTCTACTTTCACTGAAGTTATTTGTAGCTGATAGAAAATACTATTTTCAGTGGATATGTTTCAACTTCAATACCTTTTTAAAATCAAAGATAAAACAAGTTTCAGTATATATTTTCATATGGTAGCTTTATAATTACAGTGCTGTGGTTTCTTAATCTCCCCTCTATTCCTATAACATTTTAAACTGGCTGACATAATCTGACTTTAAATATGGTTCTTTGTTATTTGTGTTTTTGTTTGTTTTTTGCTTTTTAGGGCTGCACCTGCGGCATATGGAGGTTCCCAGGCTAGGGACTGAATTGGAGCTACAGCTGCCGGCCTACTCCACAGCCACAGCAACTCAGGATCCGAGCTGCTGTGACCTACACCACAGTTCACGACAACACCGGATCCTTAACCCACTGAGAAAGGCCAGGGATTGAACCCGCAACCTTGTGGTTCCTAGTCAGATTTGTTTCCGCTGTTCCACGACGAGAATTCCTCCTGTTATTTGTGTTTTGAACTCCCACTATATTGCCAACTTTTGGAGGGAACTCATCTTTTTCCTCACAACTCCTGAAGCTTTGCTGTAATTGGAACCATTTGAGGTAACTCAAGTGTTGTCCTTCCTTTACAAAGGCACCCCAACTCCTGTCCCCCCAAGCACAAATGTGAGCTGATGTGATCATGCCTATATAAAGGGATGCCCCATCTCCCAACCAAACCTGATTGGACTAAGAGTGCTCATGCTATTCAAATGAGACCAGTCACATTCACTCTCTTAGAAATTTGGATTCGGAGGTCAGTCTTCTGGGCCTGTTGAATGGAAGCTTTATTAAGTAGGGAGCTATGGGGTGGCCGTATTTCACCCCAGGTACAGAGAAAACATCGAGGACCAATCTGCATTAATTCTTTGATTCAGTAAACCCATACGAATTGCCTTTCCATGCGAGGAACTCTGCAAGTTTCTGGGTCTGCCATGGTGAACCCAGCCGATAGGGTCCTTGTCCTTGCGGAGATTATTTTTAAAAAAGATCTTTAACGTCGGTTAATATTTGATTACAAATTTTGGGAGTTCCCGTCGTGGCGCAGTGGTTAATGAATCCGACTAGGAACCATGAGGTTGTAGGGTTCGATCCCTGCCCTTGCTCAGTGGGTTAAGGATCCGGTGTTGCCGTGAGCTGTGGTGTAGGTCGCAGATGCGGCTCGGATCCCGCGTTGCTGTGGCTCTGGCGTAGGCCAGTGGCTGCAGCTCCAATTCAACCCCTAGCCTGGGAACCTCCATATGCCGTGGGAGCGGCCCAAGAAATGGCAAAAAGACAAAAAAAAAAATTTGATTACAAATTTTGACAAAGGCAATGAAGAAAAAGAACACGAGGCTTTGAAAGAGAATAAGGGATGGTTTGAGAATCATTGACAGCCTCTTTGAGGAAGCAACATGTGAGCTGAAGTGTCAGACCAACTGTGGCAGAAGTAACATTCCCCTAAGGTAATCTACACACACTAGATGTTCAATAAATATATGCTGAGATAGGAGTTCCCATTGTGGCACAGTGGTTAACAAATCCGACTAGGAACCATGAGGTTGAGGGTTCGATCCCTGGCCTCGCTCGGTGGGTTAAGGATCTGGTGTTGCCGTGAGCTGTGGTGTAGGTCATAGACGCGGTCGGATCCCGAGTTGCTGTGGCCAGTGGCTACAGCTCGGATTAGACCCCTAGCCTGGGAACCTCCATATGCCGTGGGAGTGGCCCTAAAAAGGCAAAAAAAAAAAAAGGGGGGGGGACAAAGAAAATACGGACACAAATGCTGCTTACGGCTTCTGTTCTCAATGTTTAAATGGATATAATATTCATAGGGAAGAAGTTCTTAACCTAGATTCCATAGATGAACTTGATATTTGGAGAGCCCTTTGATTTGTACTCTTATCATGTGGGCATTTGATGGTGGTGGAATATGGGAGGCGGAAAGAGTTACAGCTTTTTAAGATTCTCAAAGGAAGATCTTCACCTTAGATTAGGAATCTACTACAAACAAAGGAGGAGAGCTGGAAGTCCACTCATGGCTAGCACTTTATGTGCTTTGTGTAGAACTGCCTGTCCCTTCAATGTTTGTGTACTGTCAGATCTGCTTACCATCTCCTAGGATGAGTTACTTCCTAGAAGCTTCCTTGGTTATTATGCAAAGAGATTTTAATTGTCTACCAGTTCTCTAACTATGACATACAGGCTTGAATTCTAAGGTGAACATAGCTCAGGCTCAAGCTGGTATCCCGGCTACATAAGAATAACATAAATAATTATAAAATCCCTACATGTGCATCATAACATTTTTGCTTGCATCGCTACATATGTGTGTGTGTGTATGACAATCTGCTGGTTCTTGAAAGTGTAAAGGGAGATTTTCTCATCTTTTTACTTTCACCTAAAGAGAAAAAATATTAAAAAATTTACTTTTAACCTTTTAACTTTGTCACATTTTTTCCTGCTGCAATTATTTCTTCTCAGATGAACTTGACTTTGTTGCATTTTTTCTTCGATCCCCCCTTTTTTCTTCTACTTTTCTGCTCATATTCCTTTAAACATCATTTGTCAAATGCATTTCATGTTCTTTCAGCAATGTGGTTTTGAACCTCTTCATTCAGTGGTCAGATTCTTGTATTTGCATGTGTGGGTTTTACAGGCCAGATTCTCTGCGCAAATGACTGAATTATTGATCATTCTTTAGCTATAAACATGTTTAAATAGGCTTTTGAAAAACTAAACCTTCTTAAAAGTATTTCATACTTTTCTTTCCCTTAGCTTTCATAATTTGTCACTGAAACAATGAAAAACCATTGGTGGGAAAAACTGTTCCTTCCAGTGGGAGAGTTTCAAAAGCACCTTGGAAAGAATACGATTTTACTCTGGAAGCTTGAAAGCAACTGGTTACAAATGAATGAATCTTCTATTTTCTTTATAGAAAATTGAAAAGATGCTTCAAGCTGTGTTTATGTTAGATTTGGCATCACACTGAGTGTATTGCAAAGATACTGCAGGAGGAATCCTGTTGTGAAATTACATGAAAAACTGTGGTAAACTGAATTTCATTTAAGTGAGTGTTTTTACAATTTAAATTTTGTTTTTGCTTGGTATTTTAAAAATATATGTAGTTCAGAGCTTTTCCAGAAATGGAATCGAAGACCAAAGCAAACCACAACAGCGATGCAAACATGGAGACTGCCCCAAGGTGAATGAGATTTCCTGGGAGCAGCAAAAATACATTTTCCACTCGATCTTGTTATTCTACACCGAACTGGTAAACACAAAGACTTTTCATTTTATTTCAGCATCTTCAGAATTTGGGGTAAGTTTCAGATCTTGGATAGAGCTCAATGCAAAACAAACAAACAAAAAAACGAATGTTCATTTTCTTGTTTAGTTCAAGGGCACTCACTTCTGGGTTGTGAGATACCTGGCAGTTAAGTTCTTGCTTCTTTAGACTCATTCAGTGTTGTCTGTCTAAATAAAGCATACACCTCTCTGTGAATAGCCTCCTGCAATCCCATTTTCTTTACTCTCTACCTGATCTTTCTCTACAGCCCCTAAAGTGTTCATACGCTCCTCTCCGAACGGGCTGCCCTAGAGTAGCAGTGTCCAGACCGGGGTCCAATTATCCTGGGAACCTCGCGGGGATGGCCTAGGGGCCGCCAGGCTGGGAAGTGAATCTGGAGGCTGCGCGGAGGGCCTGGACGTCGCCATGGCAACGCCGCCCAGCGCGAGCCTCCTCGGAGAGGGAGGGGAAACGAGCGCAGGCGTTCCCGGAGCGTCGCCTTGGCAACCAGCCCCCCCCCCCCCCCGGCTGAAGGAGTGAGGGAGGGGGGCGGGGGAATGCGTGTGGGGAAGTCCCCGCCTCCGGCCTGCTGGGCGGTGGCGACCGCCGCGGCCCGCAAGGATTTGAAACCGTTTCGTAGCGGCGGCGACGGCGGCGGCGGCCCATCGGAAAGCTTGCATGTAGGGGCGCCAGGTTCTTGTTTATCCGTATTTGCCTCGCCGGTCCCCACACCCAGGTTCTCCAGTGGAATTTTGCGCGGGTGGGATCGCCGCGCCCGTGCGGGCTCGTTCAGGGAGGGGCGTCGCCCCGCAGGCCCCGGGCGGGTTCTTCGGGCCTGTGGGGCGCGCGCCCCCGCATGGGGGTCTCCGCGCGGACCGCTGCGGTTTCACTTGCTGGGTGAAATCCGGTCCGGGCCCGGATGGGGCGAGTTCTGATAAAGTTGGATAAACGGATGGAGGTGGTCAGCATGACGGGGTCCAGAAATCTGACCCAGGGGTCTGGCGCGTGTGAGAAGTCTGTGTACCGGACAAGGTAGGGAAGCGGCCTCGGCCCCGCGGGCCTCGCAGGCCGTCCGCCCCGAGCCCGGTGCGTGTTTTGCCCACTCGGGAGGAGAAGTTACTTCGGGGCACCGCACCGCTTGAGTTGTCACCTCCACTCCTGAACTGGATCGCCGGCTCTGGATTGAGAGCAGAACCCGTGTCCCCGGTCCTTTGTAGCAACAGCCCGCTCGGGGAAGGCCCTGTCCCAGCATCAGGGCGTGCTGGGAGCGACCGTGGGTCTGAGCTTAAGTGTTCACCAGGACACGTTAAGTACGTATGAACAGCTTGTGTGCTGATCATCGTGCAGCTGTTTTTAGCATTTGTCCTTCGTGTTTAAAGATGCATACAAATAAGAAAAGGCCCATGAAATGACACGAGTCTCTTCGTAGTGGTCAGGCTGCAGTGGAGTGGAGCGCACAGTCGTCTGTGCATTGTCCAGGCCCAGCTGCCACTTCCTGCCGGACCCTGGGTCAGTTCCTTAACCCCAGCAGGCCTCAGCTTCCTCCCCTGTGAAATAGTCCTGAAATAGTGCCTGTCTCCAAGGGTGATGGCTGGGATATGTTTCTAAAGCACGTAACGTGCCAAGGCTCAATCAGTGCTGTGGTAACTGCCCAAACATCCCGTGGTGTAAGCCAGCTAAAACATGCACCTGTAGACCGTTTTAGGTTACTGAAGGACGGATTTCAGGTTTTCTTAAATGACCCGACATGTGTATA
The DNA here is from genome assembly GCF_016906955.1 of Phacochoerus africanus. NCBI lineage: Eukaryota > Metazoa > Chordata > Mammalia > Artiodactyla > Suidae > Phacochoerus > Phacochoerus africanus. The sequence continues at coordinate 12,779,451 of NC_062557.1, read as the reverse complement.
AAATACAGTTTGATTGAACAAAATTGATATTACACAACTTCGAGGATTAAGTTTCTTTTGTTTGGCAAGGGGCATGATGAGCCACCTGAGGTGTTTTCCTTGTTTAGCTCTGTGGCTGCTTTTTTTCCCCCAGGACCTTTTAATATTTGTGGCTTGCTTATGTTTTGCTGACTCCTGTGACAGTTAAGCACCTTGAGAAGGTCTTAGCCCATTTTGTAGCTGTCCTCCTAAACACAGGTTTTAAGAAAACACAATGCTGATGGGTTAAATAAAAGACATGATCCAAATGTTTTATCTACAAGCAAGAGCCACCGAATTTACTTCTTTTTTTTGCTTTTGCAGTAGTTTATGAGACTGATAGGCGCAAACCTGCGTCAAAGATATAGCTTTACTTACTTTTAAAATCCTAATAATTTAAATCTGCAGTTCTAATAAAGAGTAAAACTTTTTGACTAGCTGGAACTAAGTAGATATGACTTATTTATAAGATGGAATTTGTGTAACGAGGATTCTTTGAAGGTTTGAAACGGTAACTTAGTTTTTTCCTTTTTGCATTTTTTTTCATTTTGTTGTAGAATAAATAAGGGATAAGGAAAAGCTGATTTTATTTTATTTTGTTTTATTTTATTTATTTATTTCTGCCTTTTCTAGGGCCGCTCCCGCGGCATATGGAGGTTCCCAGGCTAGGGGTTTAATCGGAGCTGCAGCCGCTGGCCCACACCACAACCACAGCAACGCAGGATCTGAGCCTCCTCTTCGACCTACACCACAGCCCACGGCAACTCCGGATCTTTAACCCACTGAGCGAGGCCAGGGATCGAACCCACCACCTCATGGTTCCTAGTCAGATTCGTTAGCCACTGCGCCACGACGGCAACTCCAAGCTGATTTTATTTTTTATTTTTTATTTCTTATTTTTTTTTTTTCTTTTACTTTTTAGGGCCACACCTACAGCACATGGAAGTTCCCAGGCTAGGGGTGGAATCGGAGCTACAGCTGTTGGCCTACACCACAGCCACTGGCCTGTCCCACAGCCACAGCAATGCTGTGGGATCTGAGCTGTGTCCGTGACCTACACCACAGCTCACTTCAACGCAGGATCCTTCACCCACTGAGCAAGTCCAGGGATCAAACCCACATCCTCATGGGTACTATTTGGGTTTGTTACTGCTAAGCCACTATGGGAACTCTGAGGAAAAGCTGATTTTTAGCTTTTGCCAAGTATCACATTGATTCTTCATTGTGCTTTTTTTAAAAAAATGTGTACTCCAGTATTGCATGTCATTATAGCAATTCCAATTGCATTTCTACTTTTCAGAATACTTCTTTATTAGTTGGTGATATTGCTGATTTATATTTAAATGGCCAGGAGGTGAGAGACAATGGATCTGAGAGCTAAGGATTTCAGAACTCTAATCTGAGCTTTGTGCTTAATTTCATGTCTTTGGATGAGTCTTTTTACTCTTGAGTAAAAAGTGTTCCTCTAACACTAAATACTAACATTTCCTGCCTGTGTCAAGGGATTTATTGAGCATTAGTGATTATTAGGAATATTTTTGTTTTATGTTATGGGTACCTAGTTAATGGGTGCCCTCAGGCGTATGTTTGAGTACATGGGGAAGATGAACTATTTAAGCCTGAGAGTACACTTCTAGACCAGAGCTGTGCTTAAAATTCTGGGTTTGTAAGTTTCCATTTGTTTGTTCATCCCTCCCCCCCCCCTTTTCTTTTTATGGCCACACTTATAGCATATCGAAGTTCTCAGGATAGAGGTTGAATTAGAGCTGCAACTGCAGGCCTACACCACAGCAGCAACACTGGTTCTGAGCTGCATCTGAGCCAGATCCTTAACCCACTGAGAGAGGCCAGGGATAGAACCCACATCCTCAGGGAGACTATGTCAGGTTCTTATCCGGTGGGCCACAGTGGGAACTCCTGCTCATCCTTTTGAATCGTCGCCTTTTAGCTTTATGAGCTAACATCAAGCAGTGGTGTTATAGCTTTCTGTTACCAAGTACGTAACTGATATAGTTATGTATGAATGCAGCTAGTTATTATAGCTGCATTCATACATTACTATAAAACACATAACAAAACCAACCAACCAAATAACCCCAAGCCAGCTAATCAATCGAAAAATGCACTTAAATAAATTTTTTCTTAACAAGTCTTGAATTTGAAAATATGTTTCTTCTACTGTAATGCAGACGGTACAATGAGGAGTTTTGGTAAATAGAATTAAGGTCAGTAGTATTTCTATTTGAGAAGACCTATTTGGTACTCAGAATAGAACTTAAAAAAAAATACAGGTGTACTTTGTATTACTGGATTTTGCTTTATTATGCTTCACATATACTACATTGTTTAACAAGTTGAAGATTTGTGGCAACCTTGCACTGAGCAAGTCTAATGGTGCCATTTTCCAACAACATTTGCTCACTTCATGTCTCTGTATCAGATTTTGGTAATTCTCATAATATTTCAAACTCTCCACTAGCAGAAAGATTATGACTCACTGATGTCTCAGAAGATGAATAGTATTTTTTAGCAATAAACTTTTTAAAATTAAGGTATATACATTTTTTTGTTGGTATATACATTTTTTTTAGCCATACTGCTAATGAATACTTAAGAGACTACAGTATAGACTAAACATACCTTTTATACACATTGGTTTCCCAGTGTATATAAGAGGTACTGTTTCTACTATATTTGTGTGACTCATGTTCTTGCGATATTTGCTTTACTGCTGTGGTTTGGAATTGAACCTGCAGCATCTCTGAGGTCTGCTGTATTAGTCATATACAAGTAGGACACTAATCCCTTTAGTTAGCATTTATTTATCAGTCAGTTTCTCGGCTTTTATTACGTGTCATGCAGTGTTTTGGGTGCCTACCAAGGTGTGTACGTCACAGTCTCTGCCTTCCAGGAGCATCTCACAGATAGTAGAAGACATATAAATAATACACACATGTGTGAAAAGAAAATAATGGCCTGATAAAGGCTGCCACACAGATGGGAGCAGTGCACGCTAAGAATGGGGTAAGTCTCGGCTAAATTGGGCAAGCTTTCCTCAGAAGTGACATTTGAGTTGCATCTACCTGAATCCAGGCAGAGGGAACAGCCTGTGAAAAGGAGGTGTGTTTTTGTGAGGGCTTGGAGTGTTTGAAGAAGGTGAGGAGTTCATTGGTGGTGCATGGTCATTGGTGGGTTGGATAGTCAGGTGCAGTGTGTGGGTGTGGGTATGGGTGTGGGTATGGGTGTGGTGTGGGTGTGGGTGTGGGTGTGTAGGCAGGGCTGAGAGATGGGCTCAGAATGCAAAGGCACTTGTAGCCCTGACTTTGGGTTTGGAGCATACTCTGCTGTGGTGGGCGGTCTAGGCAGGGAGTGATAAGCTTTAGTGTTACTGAAACTCGGCCTCTGTTCACCAGTGTTGAATAGAAACACAGAGACAAAGTTTTGGGTGAAGCAGAAAAGAACAGGTTTATCGTTTTGCCAGGCAAAGGGGGCCACAGCAGGCGGGTGCCCCCCCCCCCCCTTGGAGGGGGTAGTGTTCAAGGAGCGGGCGGTGGTCAGCTCGTGGACGGTCTTCGGATTGCGGTGGGGTCATGGGGAGTCAGCATCAGCAGCCTTCTGGTTCCACCCGCCCAGGGGTCTGCATGCTTGTGTGCAGCACAAAGGTACCTTCTTCCACCTGGTGCAGGTTTCACTGTCTGCAAAACAGCTTAAAAGACATGGCTCAGAATATTATCTGTCGTCCTCGAAGAAGAACTAAAGGTCCTTGACTTTGTTGAACAGCTGAACTGTTATTATTCTGTCTTGACTGTTTTCCTTTTTTTCTGTATTTTCTCACTTCTCTGATTAAATTTATTCCTTGATGAAAGTTGTTCTACAGACAAAAGGCAGGTGGAGTCCATGGATGGGTGTCCATGCTGGGAAGGCCCCACAGGGTCCCGCTTGGTTATGTATTAGCTTTGTACTTAGGAACTCGAAGGGCCAGTGGAGCTCGGGCAGGGGAAACGGTCAGCAGAAAGGCCGGCCGTGGCAGTGGTGTGTAAGTGCTTTCTGTGAGAGCGGCAGTGAGCATTGAGATGCCGGCAGATTTTGAGATATTTCTGAGTGTTTGTTGTTCTCCCGGTTCAAGGGGCTTTGGCAGATGGGATCAGTGGAGGGAAGGAGTCGTGGGCATGGCAGGTGTGAACGAGCGAGCCGGTAGTTGGTAGGCCGGAGGTGTATTGGCAGGAAGAGGCGATCAAGCAGCAGCGCAGGTAAGGATGTTCTCTAAGAGGCGAGTGGAGAGCTGGGGGGAGGAGCGTTGTCCGGCTGGTACCTCCTGACCGTCCTTTTCTCTCTGAAGCCGGAGGTCAGGTTGCTGGAGTGGGAAGTAAGAAGAGGCTGGAAGGGCACGAGGGGCTTAAGAGGTCTGGCGAAAGCTTCAGTGCTGCTATGAGGAGCAGGAAATGGTAAAAGACCCTGGAGGATTCACCCTCGACTGACGCTTTCTGACTGCAAGGCAGTGCCACGTTCTTCCCGCAAACCCGTAGTTAAGGAGCGAAGGAGGGTGATCGCTGACTTGCTGAGTGGGGAGAGAAGATGGAGAGGGGAGAGAGTTTTAGGGGTCAAGAGGCTGATGGGCTGGCAGGTGGCAGCAGTGAGAATGGAAGTAGTAGTACCGTCAGATGGGGGGGGTGGGGGTTGAGATTGGGGGCGCGGTGGTTGGAAAGTGGCAGCGTGGCTCTCAGGGACTGTTTTCCTTCCTGGGCAAGGTTGGGGGTGGGGAAGGACTCCAGGAAGGGCCTGCTGGTACCTGAGAGAGGGCATGGGAAGCCTTGTCCCCTCTGAGGGCTGTGAGGAAAGTCAAGCTGGCCGGTGAAAGCTAGGGTTTTCCTACAGAGCCTGGGGAGACAACTTTCTATGCAGAGGCTGTTGATAAGAGCAAGGAGGAAACTGAGGTCACTACTAGAAGCCCATTCAGTAGAGGGACGGTGGTCTGGGAAGCAAGGCAGCTGATGAGGCGCAACAGAGCCTTTTTTCTAAACACCTTGTCAACGGAATAAATGACACATCCCTACCAGGACATTTCAAAACTTAGAGGAACATGTGGAGCATTGAGTATATTTTTAACTTCAGGAATTTTGTCAAAAGCTATGTTTCTGATTTCAGGAGTTCACCCCCTTTATAATCAGTGTTTTTCTTGCTGATTAGGAAGATACATGAGGACCAATGTTTTGAGTTTTTTGATCAGATCTAAAATGTTTACATTTAGGTACAGTTAAAATCACTTGTTTGGTATACAGTTTTATGAATTTTTATACATGTGTCAAATAGGTTCTTATAACCTACTGACAGCATGCAGAACAACTCCAGCACCCCGAGTAATTTCGTTGTGCCACTACTTTGTCCTCAGCACCCCCCCCCCAAGTGCTGACACCTCTGAACCATTGATCTGTTCTCTATGCCTATATTTTTGCCTTTTCTGGAATGTCACACAAATGGATGTTGTCATACATCCATTTGAGAATGGCTTCTTTCACTTAGCACAGTACATTTTATCGATGTTGTTGGGTGTATTAGCAGTTGCTTCCTTTCTGTGGCTGAGCACTGCTTCATTGTCGGGATAGTCCACAGTTGGTTTATCCATCTCCCAGGGGAGGGACCTTTGGACTGCTTCCAGTGTTTGGTGGTCACAGAATAAAAAAGCTGTTGTAAACATTACATTCGGGTTTTTGTGTGAATATAGATTTTGTTTCCCTTGGATAAATACTGAGAGTAGGATTCCAGGTCATATGGTAAGTGTATGTTTAACCTGTGTAAGAAATGGCTCAGCTGTTTTACGGAGCGGTTGCACCATTTTGTGTTCCTGCCAGCAGTACATGAGAATTCCTGTTGTCCTGCACTGTCAACCTTGGTATTGCTTGCATTTTTAATTTTAGCTGTTTTATTAGTGTCCCAATAGGTGTATAGTGATATCTCATTGGGGGTTGAATTTGCATTCCTCTAATGACTAACGATGTCAAGCATCTTTCCAGATGCTCACTTGTCAGCTGTGTATCTTCTTTGGTAAAGGGACTAATTTTTTGCTCATTATTTTTATTAGGTTATTTTCTTGTGGTAGAGTTTTAAAAGTTCTTTATGTGCTCTTGATATAGGTCCTTTTTGAGATATATGATTTGCAGTATTTTCTCCCAGTCTCTAGCTTGTCTTTTCAACTCCTGGACAGAGTTCCTTGCAGAACAGAGGTTTTTTTTTTTTTTTTATTTTGATAAAATCCAGTATATCAGTTTTTTCTTTTGTGGGTAGTGCTTTTAGACTTGTATCTAAGAAATACTTGGCTAACCTCAGGTCATGAACTGTTTTCTTCTAGGAGTTTCATAGTTTTACATTTTGTGTTTAGGTCTGTAATTCATTTTGAGCTAATTTTTGTGTACAGTATGAAGTTATTTGGAGGCTTGCGTATTTATTTATTTATGCATATGGATGCCCGGTTGGTATAGCATCATTTGTTGTGAAAACTCTCATTGCTCCATGAACTATACCTTTGTCGAGTATCAGCTGTCCACATGTCCACATCTGTCTTGGTCAACTTAGTTTGTTCCTTTGGTCTTTGTGCCCCGTCCTTTCACTGATACCACGTTGCCTTTGCCACTGTAGCTTTAGAGTACATCTTTTTTTTTTTTTGTCTTTTTGCTATTTATTTGGGCCGCTCCCGTGGCATATGGAGGTTCCCAGGCTAGGGGTCGAATCGGAGCTGTAGCCACTGGCCTACGCCAGAGCCACAGCAATGCAGGATCCGAGCCGCGTTTGCGACCTACACCACAGCTCATGGCAACGCCAGATCGTTAACTCACTGAGCAGGGGCAGGGACCGAACCCGCAACCTCATTGTTCCTAGTCGGATTCGTTAACCACTGCGCCATGACAGGAACTCCTAGAGTACATCTTAAAACCAGGTAATGTGAGGAGTTCCCATCATGGCTCGGTGGTTGGCAAATCTGACTGGGAACCATGGGGTTGTGGGTTAGATCCCTGGCCTTGGTTGGTGGGTTGGGGATCCGGCGTTGCCGTGAGCTGTGTGTGGGTTGCAGACACGGCTCGGATCCCGCATTGCTGTGGCTCTGGCGTAGGCCGGCGGCTGTGGCTCCGATTCGACCCCTGGCCTGGGAGCCTCCATGTGCCGTGAAAGCGGCCCAAGAAATGACAAAAAGACAAAAACAAAAACAAACAAACAAACAAAACAAACCAGGTAATGTGAGCCCTCCTAACTTGTTCTTCTTTTTTTCAGAGTTGTTTCTGCTATTCCAGTTCTTTTAACTTTCTATATAAATTTTGGCATCAGCTTGTGTATATCTACAAAGAATACTGCTGGGATTTTCATTGGAATTGCATTAAATCTATAGATCAATTTGGGGATATTTAATAGTAATGAGTTTTCTTTGATCTCTTTCATCCGTTTTGTCATTTTCGGCATGCAGATCTTAGTATTTTAATTTTAAATCTTTTACAGGCTGAATAATGGAAATGGGAAGTGAAGAAGAAAAATGGGAGAAGCTGGATTCAGAATTCGATCACTTTGTGGTAGATATGAAGCCCTTTGTTCTAAAATTACCCCATAGGTCAGGTAAGATTATGTTTGAAAAATAGGTTCTTAAAATTAATTTTTTCTTTGTATTATTTAGTCAAACCAATGACCTTTCAAATAAAAAGAAAATGGAATTCCTTTAATGACAGTTTTCGTCTTAAACTGATATAGGATTGTTTACTTTGAGCTGTTCAAGGATAAATAGAAATTTAGTGATGATGTCCTGCTAAACTGTGGGAAAGTCTTACTGTGAAACCACTTTTCATAGGTCACGAGCTTAAAGCACACGAATCTTTTTTTTTTTTTTCTTTAGGGCCGCGCCTGTGGCATATGGAAGTTCCCAGGCTAGGGGTCTAATTGGAGCTACAGCTGCCGGCCTATACCACAGCTCACAGCAACGCCAGATCCTTAACCCACTGAGTGAGGCCAGGGATCGAACCCACAACCTCATGGTTCCTAGTCAGATTTGTTTCCACTGTGCCACCACAGGAACTCCTGGATCTTTTAAATTATCTGTACCTGCTTTTTGCTGCATTTTTTCCCCTCCTAATGTGGAAATGATTCTTCTTACGGGAACCTGCTGTCCACCTGTCTCTGACGCTTTTTTTTAATCAAAGCAGAAAAGAATCTCTCAGTCTTACATGCTTATTGGTTAACTGAATAAAATCAAGTGTGAATGGAGTTTTGGTTGCTCTCTTGTCTGCCATTCTTAATCTGCTATCCTTAATTATAGAATGAGAATCTTTGTCGAAGATTTTCAGATAATTTAAGGTTTATCAGAGAACTCCTGAAGAGGGTTTAAGGCGCTAGCAAGATTCTTTAAATCATATAGCAGTCATAAGGCTGGTTGTAAATGTAAATATGATTTGAGAGCTTTTGATTAGAGGGTTCGGGGTGGGGCTAAGAAACTGGCTTTTACCCAAGTTTTGTCCAAGTTCCCTCTTTCTCTGAGGTATCTGAGTGAACTTTATATATTCAAAATGAGGGGCCAGCTCAGTATCACGTATTTGTTCTGGGCAGCTGCGCTGGGAAAGGGAAGTGTGGCGAATGAGTTACAAGTCCTGTGGCCGCCCATCATACCAGGGCCTGCAGCCCGTCCGAGTCCAGGGTGGTTTGGCATGGCCTTCCCTCCGCGCCTCTTCCTTTGCCAGATGATAACCTCTTCTTTCTTCCTCTGCTGTTTTTCACAGTGACGATTTCCTGTCTCATGGCTCATTCATGATTAGTTAGTATTTAATGATATTTCTATGCCATGTCCTCTTCTGATATTTACTGCCTTTTAAATTTTTTTGTCTTAGACCTGCTGATTAGGATAAATGCATATTAAAATCTCCCATAAATGTACTTCAGATCAAACTACCCTCATATTTTATCTTCTTTTAAAAAGGGATTTGGGGTACATAGAATTGGATTAATGGTAATCTTTGGTTCATGACTCATTGTCAATATTGGTGCATCCCTGGCCCTCTTTTATGTAATTAATTCGCAGTGAAAGCTCAGGAACTCATATTCCAGTCAAGAACCTGAACATTTGAGAGTTCATTTCATGGCACAGCAGAAACGAATCTGACTAGGAACCATGAGGTTGCAGGTTCAATCCCTGGCCTTGCTCAATGGGTTGAGGATCTGGCATTGCTGTGTGCTGTGGTGTAGGTCGTAGATGGGGCGGGATCCCGCGTTGCTGTGGCTCTGGAGTAGGCTGGTGGCTACAGCTCCGATTAGACCCCTAGCCTGGGAACCTCTGTATGCCTCGGGTGCTGCCCGAAAAGGACAAAAGACAAAAGACAAAAAAAAAAGACCTGAACATTTGTCAAAACTTACATCTCATTATAGCTAAACTCTGCTTTTTTTTTTCTTTTGTGTCCACCCCGTAGCATATGGAATTCCTGAGCCAGCGATCAGATCCAAGCTGCAGTTTTGACCTGTGCTGCAGCTGCCGCAGTGCTGGGGATTGAACCTCTGTCCCAGCACTCCAGAGATACCGCAGTCCTGTTGTACCACAGTGGGAACTCCTACATTCTACTTTTGATATGTTGAATAGGGGAATGAATTTTTCATTAGCCAAATTGTTGTACTAAGTTCTGTTCATTTGAATATTATGTGAATTTCAGTTTGCTGCAGAGCAAATAAAAAATACTTAGTTTGAAAAACCATTTACTTAAGTTTATCAGTCTTTGTATTTTTTTTTTTGCAAAGTATGCCCAGTATTTCAAGAAGTTTTTTTTTTTGTGATTATATAATTTTCAAAGCTAAAAAATACATAAGTTATTTAGAGACTGTCTTTCATACCCGTAGTGATAAATCCAGTATGAGCAAAGTGGTAAATCCGCCCCAGTGATTTTTGTAGGTAAAACAATAAATGAATGTGACCTTTAGAAACTAAGAGATGAAAGCAGATTTATGATTTGTGTTAGATATATAATCCTCAAATTCAGTTAGACTGATAAAAGATTAATGTCAAAATAGTTTTCATGAGATCTAAAAACAATTCTGTGTTGTGGCAAGATAAGATAGTCAATAGGTCATTATATGTGGATTAAGCTGTGCTGTATTTTTTAGGTAGTTTTTAAAGGAATGATTATTTTGCAGAATGACATGTAAATACATAACCCTCAATTATTTTTAGAGAGGTTAAAAGAAAACCCAAACTACATCAACCACAAATCCCTGAAAATTGTCAGCTTTAAATAAATAAAACATTTGAGATTTAATTTTAGATTAAGCTTAAAATGCTTAAGTAAATAGATTGCATTTTCTCTCTCTCTCTCCTGGTTTGTATAACTGGAATTATAGAAAGATTTTTCAACAGGAATAACATTATTTTTAGACAGGATTTTACAGCAACATTTTTGTCTCAAATTTGGTTGATAGTAATCCTGAGATTTTATTACTAAGGAACTGATAAAGTTAAACCCTAGAGCAGGGGTTGGCAAACTGTAGCTCCTGGACCACATCCAGCCTGCTGCCTTTTTTGTAAAGTTTTATTAGAAAACAGTTATAACCATTTGAATACATGTGGTGTGTGGCTGCTTTCACGCTGCAGTGGCCAAGTTGAGTAGTTGTGCCAGAGATCATATGGCCTACAAAACCTAAACCATTTACTGTCTGGCACTTGACTGAAAAAAATTTGCCAACCCTGCCTCTAGACTAAAGCAGATGTTTTAGGGTCTTTAATGTTCTATTTTCTGAAAAACCAGGTCTCTAATAGCTCTTCTGTATTTCTAGAGCGGCAGCGGTGTGCGCTTTGGATTAGAAAACTGTGTGAGCCCTCAGGAACAGGTGCAGGGATAATGGGCAGGAAGAATCGGAATCTGTACGCAAAACTCTTACTGCACATGCTCAAGCGAGGGGTGCTCGAAGGCCCCTTCACACACCGACCCGAACCAGGGACGCTAAAAACCTTACCTTCGTACATGGTAGGTGTCACGGACCCAAGATATGTTAATTTCTGTCTCCAAAGGTATCAGTTTATCATCCCAGTTAGGAATGGCCATATTATTAAGTTATAAGTCCAAGATAATAAGCTAGTTAAAACTATTTTTGGTTCCCTGATTTGGTTTTTTCCCACCTTGAATAGAAATCAGATACTGGGCTCTGAGGGAACTATACTTAATGGATTTAGTCATCTTGAGGGATGCTGCAATATTTCTTAAAAACTGAAAATGAAATTTTTAATATTGAACCTTAATCTCTCGCTAATTTTCACTGGATTACATTACTAATAATTTACAGATGTCAGTGAATTCCAGTTTATTAAGCTCTTCTGGATGTATTATTTAAGGTATATGGCAGATTAGGTTGATTTCTTAAGTTCCTTTCTACGCTAATAAAATGACAGTAAAAAGTTGACCCGCAGAAATGATTTCCTGTACTTTAATTTCATTACCAAAATCAGCTTTGTTACAATGGCAGTTAAAATTATGCTTGATTGATGAATCATCACTGTCTTAGGCCTTATAACCATGAAATATTACTTGGTTTGTGTAGCATTTGAATACTTGAGAAACCTGCCTGGAGTACTAGGTATTGGTGGTTGCTGATAGGTGTGTATTCATTTAAAAAAATAAACTGCAAAGTTTTCTGCAGGGCATTGTAAGATTTTTACTGTATTTTATCAGTTAAGTCAAAATTCAATCAAGAGGCCTGCTGCATGCTAGATAACTTCTCTTCCCCATGGCAGAATGCCAAACGTTTTAATACTGTTACCAGCTGTATTTTAAAGTAGAGCCCTACATTTTTTGCTTAGAATCAGTGGTCTTTGGGATAGTAGTTACTTGGTTTGACAATTGATTCAACACTGGAGTGGCTATCTCATTTTTAAAGAAATTGCTCTGCATTTTGACTTGAAATAGAGAGTCATATATCACCCCTCCCTAGAACAGCCCCTTAAGGATTTTTTTGAGTAGGATTGGGAGAATTATAGCTAATGCAGTGTTAATACAGAGTGTTCTTCAGAAATGTGTTGTGAAGCTTGACTCCCTTAAGAGAAGTAAATTGGCTAATTGTCGTTCTCCTAATGACTGAAGGTAGAACATTTTCTGAAACATTCAGATGTTGACACATGAGTATATTGTATCATGTTTTCCTGTTTACACTCATTTAATCGAATCACAGGAAAGGGCTTTGTTTTATGAATAATAATAATGTGAAGTCCTGGAGACCTGGCTTGGATATTTTAGCTTGGATATTTTAGCTAGTTTGTGGTGTGGCCAGAACTAAATTCCAATCTTCAAATCTGTTGTTCGAAATTATGAAGGGATTCCTAATTTTTATTTCTGATTGTTATTGATCATAATTTGTCCATTGATTCTGTGTATGTTTGCAGAGTAGTTAATGATCACAGAAAGAAATGAGAGCACATGATTTACAAAAAATTTTTATCTTTTTATAAAGCTAATATTCTTTCTATAGTATAAATAAGTATCAGATTTACCTGTTATATAATTTTGTCATTTATCAGATTTCTTATACAATACAATATAACTACAAAGTGATAAGTTGTCCATTTTACATATTTTAATATTTAATTGAATCATTTTATGTATTTTTATGTAAATTAATTTGAGTATTTGAAATATTGTTGGAAATCTTGATTATTTCACTCTAGTACATTTTGAAAGAATAATTTTTCTAATTTTTAAAAATCAGTCCATCTATTTTGATGAACCAAATCCAGCACAAGCAAAAGGTTCAAGCCCAGAAGGACTACCAGACTGGGTAATGGGTGAGCTGGGGACGAGTGAGCACAAGTTAAATGAATCATGGAAACTTTCTTCTGGAGAAGATTACTCTTTGGTGCAGTCGCCGACCAATGTCCGCAGGTATGCCGTGAGCCTGGGATGCCGAGTGGGGTCCATCATTTATCCTGTCCTCAGAACTAGTTAATACATCCCACTTTTCCTTGTTTTTTAAATATAAATAGTGGTTTACTTTATATTTTTGTTAAAGTTGAGTGCTCTGAAGAAACGGGTGGATAAAATAACAGGTTTGCTTTTCCATTTATTGTATATTAAGATTACATTATCCGTTGTGGCACAGTGGAAATGAATCTGACTAGCATCTTTGAGGATGCAAGTTCGATCCCTGGCCTCACTCAGGGATCTGGCATTGCCTCGAGCTGTGGTGTAGGTCGCAGATCCCGCTGCTGTGGCTGTGGTTTAGGCGGTGGCTGCAGCTCTGATTCGACCCCTAGCCTGGGAACTTCCATATGTGGGGGGTGTGGCCCTAAAAATAAAAAAAAGATTACATAATGAAAAAAAAGAAAAAAGATTACATTTCATTTTTAGCTGCTTTTTGGATATCTGTTAAATATTTATATTTATTGTCTTGCTTGGAAAGTGGTCTCTGAAAAATCTTTAAAACACAGTTCTCTGTTTTCCTTTATGACAAGCATGAATAAAGAACATTTCAATGACTTCAACAAAATATAACATCGTACATATCCATCTTGAAGCTTATGCTTGAATTCCTCTCCTTTTCCCCCCTCATTGAAAAAGATAAGAGGAGTTCCCGTCGTGGCGCAGTGGTTAATGAATCCGACTAGGAACCATGAGGTTGCGGGTTCGATCCCTGCCCTTGCTCAGTGGGTTAACGATCCGGCGTTGCCTTGAGCTGTGGTGTAGGTTGCAGACACGGCTCGGATCCTGCATTGCTGTGGCTCTGGTGTAGGCTGGTGGCTACAGCTCCGATTCAACCCCTAGCCTGGGAACCTCCATATGCCGTGGGAGTGGCCCAAGAAATGGCAAAAAGACCAAAAAAAAAAAAAATTTTTGAATTTTACGCTTGGCATTGTTCCCCGTAATGTTAAAATATTGGACAGTGTCAATTGACGTGTTACCGTATTTCATTCCTCACCATTCTCCTGGTAATTTTAATTTTTGATATTTGATTTGGTTAGCAATGCAGTATTTTTTTAGTGTATATATATATATATATATATTTTTTTTGGTTTATTCCTCAAAAGATCTAGAAAGTTTATAAATAATTTGAGATGTCTTCATGGTTGATAGGGTCTGGTTATGTTTTTTAGACCTCAGATATTATGGTGGAAAAGAACAGATGAACACAAAGCAAGAGACCCAGGCCATGTTTTTATTAGAAAAGGGAAACAAATGAACATGGAGAGGCAAAAAAAGGGAAGAGGCTATATAATTAAGGACACGTTTTAAAAGAGTAAAAAGGAATGAATGTATGCATCCATAGCAGGAGCTGTTAGATAATTATTTTTGCATCTATAGGAGATTTAAAAGTAGGAGAGGTATAATTGTGGAATTTTTCTAGCCTTCTAGCAGTAAATAAAGGTGTAAAGAAATTGTGGTCTGTATTCAAAGAAAAATACAGTTCTTGGTTTGGCTGCAAAATCCATCATATATTTACCAAAACATTTGTTGAGTGTCCGGTTAAATGCTGGGCTCCTTTCTAGGTGTAAGAATATGGAATTTACTAAATAAAGATCAACTGAAGTAGTTTCTTCCATCTTAGAGCTTAGACCAGAGGATGAAAATTGGTCATCTTCTAGAATGAATGAATCACATGGATAGATTTGTTTTATCTGACTTAATAGTGTCTTTAAAGATTATTGAATCAGTTGTCACAACTCACCATTGGGGAATTTCATATAAACACCTAATGTTCTGGCTTATGATAAAAAGTGGAGACCTAGCAATCTTCCCAGAAGACAGCCATAGATTGGAGCTAAGTAACCCTCATTACTCCCTTCATGCCTTCCTCATCTCCTGCTGATTCCCGACTCTGAGTTTGAGGTCAGTTGTATTTGTTACTGAGCTTGAGGTTGTTTTTTTTTTTTTTTTTTTTTTAAGTAGGGTTAAGAGGAAATGAAGTATTTGTTTTTCCATTTTTATGTTCTGTCGAAAATGGAAAGAAGAAAGATGGATGGACAGGGATTATATGGTTCAAGAAGAGGAGAGAGACCCTGTCTTTGCAGGAGTGAAGAATGTCCTTTTATCCGGTGACATGATCCCTCATTTGTTACCTTTTAAGTCCTACAGACTTACTGTTTATGACTGTTGTTTTAAATGAATAAGAGGAGAGATAAGTACATGGATAATTTGAATACAGTGGTATGTATAGTTGTGGAGATATTTGCAAAGGTTGAGTATGTGTAACAGTAGGGTTCAGGGTAGGAAATAGACTTTCGATCTCCAGGGAGTCGAGGTGAATGGGACTTTTTCTCAGAACAGTGGATAAAGTTTGAGAAGATACAGGGAGAGTATTCTCCAAATATTGCTCTTTAACTTTCCTGGATGATGAAACCATAGGAAAATTTCCACAGTTTTAACAAATAACATTTCTCTTTGTTGCTCACCTATAATAAAATGGCATTTTAATGCAAATTCCTTGAATATGAGACTTTAGTTATCAGTTATAAGGAATTAATGGAAAAAGCAGGCAGTCCTTGGTCTTACTCAATTCTCTAGATCTCACAACTTCAAAAAAGCTTTACCTGGCATCCCAAGTCTGTTTAGGTGACCCACACCAAAAGTACTCTGTTTCACACCAAAGTACTCTGTTTCTTTGTTGGACTCATCACATGTGCAGAGGCTCCCTATCTCTCTTCTGGGCTAGACTATAAATTGCGTGAGGCAGGGACTTTGTCTTTCCTATTTGCACTGTGTTGCCAATGCCTGGCACTGGGTGCATGTTAGGAACCGTATGAGTGTATTTGGTGAGAGCTTGCATAAGTCAGTGAGTGGGTTGTTAGGCATTCCTGCACATTTAATTTAATCTGCACAACACTCCTTTGAGATAGGTACATTGTGGCAGAAAGAATGGCCTGCAAGGATTTTTTTTTTTTAATTTTTAGAAAAAGTTGAATGAAGGATAAATTTTAGAAGTTGAGATGTATGGATATAGGTTATGGAGATGCACTGTTTATGTCCTAGCCTTTTTATATTATTAAAGATGCAGTTATTAGGGACAGTAAAAGAACTGGAAAAGACAAACATCTTTTTAGTTAAATATAAGAAGTTCACCAAGACTCAGGCCAATTAGGGCTGCAAAAACAAAACGTCTCAGGGTATGTTTTCCTATATGCTTCTCTTGATTTAATTTGATTTATTACAAAGTTTAATTTGCATGTGTGTTAATTGATGGATATTTTATATACATAAAGGCACTTAAAAATAAAACTAACATTTACTTTAGCTAACGGCAATTCAATTGATTTAAGGCCAGATCCGTAAGTGTGAGATCAGATCAGAAGTAGTGGTGGAATCTATTGATGATCTGTCTTCATATGTCTCTTCTCAAGTCGTTCCTTTACTCGGAGTGGTCATACTGTGCTAATGAAAAGTTAGAATCTGCTGGTGCTGATCTAATACATCTAATCAGTTCTGCAAGAAATTGTTTTAAAAAGTTTAAGAGGCTTATAATATTTGACACATGTATGTTTTTATAGTGAATAATTTATTGTTACTTAGAACTGAAGTTTAATGCTGCCTTATAAATTTTACAACCACTTCAACTTGTCCTTTGAAAAACCTCTTTAATCTTAAAAGATTTTCCCCCTTAGTGTTTCTTTTTTGATCACTTTATAAAATCCTGCTTTACTTAGACCTTTTTGTATGTGAAGTATTTCTAATGGCATTTTGGATTATGCTGTTTGTGTCCTAGCCTTTTTATATTATTAAAGATGCAGAGTCCTTTTGAAGCCTCTTTGTTAGGACTCCCTATTCAATAGAGATGGCACCTTTCCTGTACCTTTATTCTGCCTGTAGGATATGCATGTAGCGTCGTTCTAGATATGTTAGAAGTATTATGAGGGCATATTCTGCCAGGCTTATTATCATGCTTTTTTCCCACCAAATACACATTACACACTAGTAAACTTTGTGTTTTATTTACTTCAAACAGTTTGAGCATTTAACTAATCCTGTCCTGGTTTTATTCTTTGCTTTCCTATTTCATAGTTCTTGGTTCAATGTTGCTATCACTCATGGTTTATTTTAGAAAAACCACTTTCCAAGTTGCATTGCCGTTTTCTTAGAGATCTGTTACTGTATTTTATGTCAAATATCTGCTTCTTTTCTTGACAATGAAATATTTGAGTTATATATGTGTTTGGAGCATAGTTTTACAAAACTGTTTGTAGTGAGACCATAGACTTAGATCTCCTCCCTGTGCCGTTTGGTTGAGTTCATCTAGTTCTACAACACGAGCGTATCCACATAAATTCCTTCCTGGGCATCCTTCCGATGCTTACCACTGAGAGCTGGTCAAAACCTTGATTGTCTTTGTGGTAGAGACTCTCAGGTGGCCCCACGATCCCTCTGGGTGTTCACAGCCTTGTGTAATCCCTGCTTCTTGAGCGTGGGCAGAATGGAATGTCACTTCCATCAGTACGTTAAGATATGTAAGACTCTCCCCTGCCAGCACACTGGCTCTAGAGTCCTGCTCTTTTCCTTGCTGGCTTTGAAGAAGCAAGCTGCCACCAACCCTGTAGCCACAAGGACCTGAACGCTGCTGACAGCCATGAAAACGGGGAAAGCGGATCTTCCTTAGTTGAGCCTCCAGATGAGAACCCAGCTCTGGTCAAACCAGGGTTGCAGCCTGTGGGGCCCTAAACACAGGACCCCATTTAGCTGCTCCTGTACTTTTGACCCACAGAAACTATGAGAAAATATCTATGGGTTGCTTAAAGCTGTTAAGTTTGTGGTAATTTGTTATGCAGCAATAGGTGACTAACACAGTTTTTAATCCCCAGAAAATCATACAATCTATATGATACATGCTTGTTGTAAAAACCTCAAGGTAGAAATATGAAGAGTAAAAGTCGAAGTCTGTCTCTTTGTGTTCTTCTCATTTACTTTCCTCATGGGAGGTAGTCAGCTCAACAATTCGGTGTGTGTCATTCATCCTACAGTAGTTGCATACCCACGCGCATGTAATTAACAGTTTATGGATTGGCTCAGACTACATGTACTGTTCTTTTGTCATTTGTTCTTATGTCTTAAACCTGTGTCATGTAGCCTGTATAATCTTTTCAATTGCAGATAATAATCCATAGTATAGGTCGACCGTTACTTAACCTGTCTCTGTTGCTTTCGATTCTTTAGTGGTATAGAGATTGCCTTGGTTAATATCTTGGTACATATATCATTATGCATCTGTACATGTTTGGGCCATTATTGACTCCCAGAAAAGGAATTGCTATTTCTGTAGCTATGCACATTAATTTAATGGATGAACTGTTGGTGGGATTATTAGTAGGTTCAGCCTCTTGTGCAATGTACAAAAATGTATGTGGGCTAGTATACAAAGATCTTTAAGATATATAAAGTTCAAAAGAAATACATAAAAGGGTAGGAAGCTCCCGTGTGTGTGTATGTGTTTGTGTGTGTGTATTTAAAGAGGATATATGGGAGTTCTCATTGTGGCTCAGTGGAAACTAATTTGACTAGCATCCATGAGCATGCAGGTTTGATCCCTGGCCTTGCTCAGTGGGTTAAGAATCCAGTGTTGCTGTGAGCTGTGGCGCAGGTTGAAAATGTGGCTTGGATCTGGTGTTGCTGTGGCTTTGACTGTGACGTAGGGTGGCAGCTATAGCTCCGATTGGACCCTTAGCTTGGGAGCCTCCATATGCTTCGGGTGCATCCCTTAAAAAAAAAAAAAAGGCAAGATAAAGAGGATATATGGATATGTATGTGTACATGCACTTATTATATTTCTGGGTACTACATATGAAACTTTTACCTTTAGGGAGTGGGAGTAATCTGGTGTAGAAAGTTCAAAAATGTTTTTACACGGGTCTATGTTATTTTGAAATAATCACACCCTTGTTTTTTTATAGTGTCAAATTGCCTTCCAGAATACTATCTTACTAAACTGCTTGGGCATACACATCATTAACAGTAGTGATGTGTGTTAATAAATCTAACCATGTATAGCAAATATACAGATTTCAACATAAGAATGAAAACTTCCCAGTAAATACTCGCAGTGTTCATGGATTCCACTTGTATTTCTAGTTTGTTAAAACAGGACCAAGTGAGGGAAGTTGTGCATTTACGGAGCACCGACTGAATGCTAGATGCTCTTCTAGAAATCTATTATAAGTTATCTGTCTTTTCCCTCTCTGTAATTCTGTGCGGTTGACATAATTACCTTTTGTATTTATTGATGAAGTAACAGCTTCAGTAACATCAATAAACATTTTGAGTGATGGATTCAGTATTAGAATCCAGATTTTTATGATTCCAGACCCCGTGTTCTTTCTAGAGTAGCTTTAGGCATGACTGCTTTATGCAGCAGATACGGAAATTTCACTTGAATCCGTTTTCCCCCCCTTGAGCTGCATTAGCAAGCTTGGACCACTTTGCCTTTGTTCTTGCTTATGTGTTGGTTGCTTGGGAATGAGGCAGTTTGCCTTTGTTCAAATATCACTTCTCATACTTGGCAATCGTGTGTCCTCAGGCAAGTTCCTTACTTTCTCTCAATCCCAGTTTTATCATTTGTAAGATGGAGATAGGGTAGAACAGACTTAGAGTTGTGAGGGTGGAGTGGGTACTGTGTGTAGAGCCTTGACATGGGACACGTGAAGGTGTTAGCTGTTGCTCCCACCAACATTAGTGGTGTGAGATTGTTATTTTAATAGTTCGTACAGGAGCGTGCTTGTTAGAGTGACTCCTCTTTTGTTTCTATAATTATCTATTCTAATCTTACCAAAGAGTATTGTCTTCAAGTCCATTGGTCATTAATTATGTTCAGTTACTAGACATCATTTTGTGTTCCTGCGAAAAAGAAATTAATGGCTATGCAGAAAGGTTTTGACTGTAAGTATGAATCCTGCACACTCTCAGAATAAAGAGTGGTGGGGTATTTTAAAAGGCTTTGAAGCAGTCATTATTTAGACAACTCCCCAAGTCCCCTTTTCCAGGATAGAAGGAACACAGTGGCCGGCCCTGTTTTTTAAATAGTTTAGCACACCATATATCAGAATCTGCCTAAGTAATATTAGACTTGAGTTCACATCAGCTCTGTGTATTTTTTTGTGCGTGCATATCCCAAAGACAGACGTGAAGATAGTAGGTTGTATTCTTGTCTTACAACTCTGTGAAAAATGTTGTGGAGCTTTTAAAAAATGTCTTATAATTTTTTTTTGACTTTTCAATGAGTTATGATATGGCCTGATAGCTTATCACCAAAGTGCAGTTAAGTTCTGGGGTAAGGAAAGATGAAAAAGAATGATTACCATTTTTACTTGAAACTTTGATTAAGAGTTATGAGTTAGGAGAGGGCAAAGAGAAGTAATGTTGAATCAACCCCAACCTTTAAACACTCCCTCACAGTGGGAGAATCACAGTTCTGCTTATTTTAGAGGACTTTATTGATGGGAAAGAAGATGCAGTAGTTGAGGTTTCTTTAGGCGCCACATTATTAAGAGCCATCATCCAGATTACTTAAAAATTCTAGGATTGTGCAAGCAGAATTATGTATGATACATTACTTTTACCATATTAGATTTAGGTTAACTTTTATACATTAACGTTTTGTCTTTTAATTTATGTTGTGTCCTTCAAATAACGAATATGTTCATACCTCCAAGAAAGAACTTGG
Source organism: Phacochoerus africanus (assembly GCF_016906955.1). Lineage (NCBI taxonomy): Eukaryota > Metazoa > Chordata > Mammalia > Artiodactyla > Suidae > Phacochoerus > Phacochoerus africanus. The sequence continues at coordinate 12,758,799 of NC_062557.1, read as the reverse complement.
AGAATAATTATCCTGTTTTAAATGACTGTAGCCGTAATTTTTGCATCTTGCCTTAATGAGATCTTTCCATGGGTTATTTGATGCCAGATTTTAGTTTGGAATGAAGAATCTAATTATGGTCTTGTGGAAAATATGATTTGCTTTACAATGATCCTCTTTATGATGTGGTTTTCCAGGAATGCATTGTGGCAAAAAGCTGAGACTGTATGTCCTTTAAAAATGTCTCCCAATATATAGCCAGTACTTCACTTGCTTGTGCAGTTTAAAAACATTGCCAGCAGATGGTGATCAAGTATAATGAAAATTGTACTTGTGCTTGCGTATGTTGATCTATGTGGAAGAACATTTTTCACTTTTCAAATGTTGATTTAATTTTTTAGTCTATATACTCAAACTACTATAATAGAGTCTTTTTACTTCATTAACTCTATTTTTATATGTCAATGGTACTAACACTAAATAATCCCTGCTTCCAAAATCTTGGATGAATTTATGGGGGAGCTGATCGTTATCTTTCCTTCCTAGGGATTCCTTATGTCCATTGGCATAAATACATATGGTTAGGATTATACATAGTCAAACATCCTTAAATACTATTTAAAGTACGCTCATTTTATTTAAGCGTTGCCCTGTTGATTAGGCAAAGGTGTGTTCTCCAGCAGTATAATAGAACAGTTTCCAGTGGCGGAGATGATCTGTAGCTGTGCTGTCCAATAGAGTGGCCACGATTCACATATGACTGTTGAGCACTTGAAATGTGGTTAGTGTGACTGAGGAATTGATTTTTAAGGTTTAATTCATTCAGATGGCCACACGTGGTTAGCCGCTCCCACGTGGGGCTGTCACAAAACCTGACCTCCTGAATGGAGAGCTGTTGTCTAGGTGGGGAGGTGGGATGGGGTAGGGTGGGAGTTGGATATTGGCGCATATAAACTGCCTCTGCCACGGGGGGAACCTTATTCCGTGCCTTCTTGCACTGTATACGTGGGTGTCTCCCTTCTCTGATGGTGATCAGCCGTGAGCTCTATCTGGTTGCTCTTTCCTTGGTTAGTCTGAGGTTTCAGAGGCGATGTCCCTGCGTCTTTTTGGAAGAAAGAAAAAAGTGATCATTTTTCTTAAATTAATGAAAGAAAAATCAATCTTTTCCATCATTTTGTTTGGATAGAACACAGTGTGGAACAAATCTGATCTTTTTGGTAGAAAGGAAACTTGTTAGATAGGCATTTAACTTTGAGCTCTAGAAATAAAATGGCTACAAATTGGGAAATGTTTCTTAGGTTCCTCAATGAAAGAGTGCATTTCACATACTCCTAAAACCACTTAGCTACTCATTAATTTTCAACATTAATGTGCTAATTAAATGTCATTCTTAGGTATTTACCAAGGCAAGGTCGAGTGGCAATGATTTGTAACTGAGATGAAATAGCTTTGAAAATAATGGTCTTGCATTTCTTTTGTGATTTTTTTCATTGAGTCAGACTTTTGACGAATTTAGTCACTTTTTCTTTTTAAAATTTTTTTTAATGATTCAGGCTCTGTAACAAGTATCTTTTTATTTCACAAGTAAGTTTCTCTTTGTTAGATCATAATATTGAACAGTTTAGTCTTGATAGTCCTTTAAGTGTACTGTAAAACCTAATTTAAAGGAAATTAAAATACTCTTAGTGTTAATATTAAAATAGAGATATATTAATGAAAGTTGATTTAAATGTGTGGTTTTTAAAAATGATTTTTATTTTTATTTTAAAAATTTTTTTGGTCTTTTTTGTCTTTTTAGGGCCACACCCACGGCATATGGAGGTTCCCAGGGTAGGGTTTGAATCAGAGCTGCAGTTGCTGGCCTGCGCCACAGCCACAGCAACGCCAGATCCAAGCAGCCTCTGCGACCTACACCACAGCTCACGGCAATGCTGGATCCTTGACCCACTGAGCAAGGTCAGGGATCAAACCCGCAACCTCATGGTTCCTAGTTGGATTCATTTCTGCTGTGCCGAGACAGGAACTCCAAAAAATGGGTTTTATTTTTAATTTAAAAATCAAATGTGTCATTTTAAAGTAAGAAGAGGGAAAAATATAAAGTCTTAACATGTTTATGAATCTCTGGTCATGTTTTAGTTTTATCAAGCTTAATCATTTTTTAAAAATTTAGTTTTTTTATCTTTTTTTTTTTTGGCTTTTTCTGACTGCACCCATGGCATATGGAAGTTCCCAGGCTAGGGGTCAAATCAGAACTATAGTTACCAGCCTAGGCCACAGCCATAGCAACGCAGGATGCAAGCTGTGTCTGTGATTTACACTACAGCTCATGACAATGCAATGCTGGATCCTTAACCCACTGATTGAGGCCAGGGATCGAAAACCCCCATCCTTATGGCTACTAGTCAAGTTCATTACCACTGAGCCACAATGGGAACTCCTAAAAATTTAGTTTTATTTTTCTTTTTATTCCTAATAAAGTTTTCTTATGGGTCGCTGGAAGTTATTTTCATTTTCTTATTTTCAGTGTTATTTGATACTGTACCATAGTACGAATTGTTGCTGATTATTTTTGCATTTTAGCAATACCATAAGAAGACTGTTCAGCAGATGGTATATAACACTATTACCTGCTGCTCAGATGAGTGCAAAGACACGAAATCTAAAGTTAGTTCTCATTTTAGTTTTCCAGTCTTTTATAATGCAATAGTTGTGCTATAGTTATATTAATCTTTTTTTTTTAATAATTTTTTTGGCCATGCCTGTGGTAGAAGTTCCCAGGCCAGGGAATTGAACTCATGCCACAGCAGTGACCCAAGCCACAGCAGTGACAATGCCAGATCCTTAACCCCCTGTGTCACCAAGGAACTCCTAGTTGTATTACTCTTAAAATGTTTTACAACTGACACTTAGCAAACAAATAGGTAAAAAGTCTATGACAACCCACAGGTACAATTTAAAGAACAATTATAAAATAAACATCCCTATAGTTTTAACCCAGCCAAGAAACAGATATTACAACACCCCAGGAGACCTTTGGGCAGCTTCCTCTGTGCCTCCTCTTTTCTCCTGAAAGACCACCACTGTTCTGTATTTTGTGTTAATCATTTCTTTGCTTTTTTTTTTAAACTTAAAATGGAATCATACTATATATATTATTTTGAAGCTCGCCTCTTTCTTTCATTATATTTTTCAAATTCATCCATGTTAATAAATGTAGCTATTGTTCTTTTTGTTTTGTTTTGTGGTAAACTTTTTTTTTTTTGTCTTTTTAGGGCCGTACCTGCGGCATATGGAGGTTCCCAGGCTAGGGGTCCAATTGGAGCTGTAGCCACCCTCCTACGCCAGAGCCACAGCAATGCGGAATCTGAGCCTTGTCTGCGGACCTACACCACAGCTCATGGCAATGCGGGATCCTTAACCCACTGAGCAAGGCCAGGGATTGAACCCGCAACCTCACAGTTCCTAGTTGGATATGCTAACCCCTGAGCCACAACAGGATCTCCTGTTTTGTGGTAAACTTCTTAAAGTCAGTGTATAACATATATACACGAAGACACACAAATCTTAAGTGTAAAGCTTGAGGCAGTTTTACAGAATGAATACATCTGTATGAGCATCTTCTGGATTAAGATAGAGAACGTCACCAACTCTCCAGACACCTCTCTCTTCCAGTCATTTATCATCTCTGCAAAGGTGATCACTATTCTGCATTAAATCACCATAGATTAATTTTTGGTTCATGAAGTATTTTCACTTTTTTTTTTTGGCTTTCTTTTGCCCAGCATTGATTGATCCATGTTGCTGCATTTAGCAATGGATTAATCTTTATTTTATTACTGTGTGACTGTATCACATTTATATATCCATTCTATCCTTGTTGGGATATCTGGGCTTTTTCCCCCCTCGCTTTTGGCTATTAAAAATAATCCTGTGAATATTCTTTTACATGCCTCTCAGTGAGCATATGTACATATATGATGACTTGGAGGTGTAATGACAGTAGATACTGCCAAAGAGTTTTCCAGAATGGTTATAGCAGTTTACATTTCCACATAGTAGGATTTCCAAGTTCGTGGCTCCTCATCTTTACCAGTACTTGGTTTATCAGTTTCTTTTGGTTTTAGCACTTCTAGTATGGTGGATATGGGTTTTAATTTGCATTTTACCTCATGACTTATGGCAATGACTACATTTTCTTTTTTTTTTTTTTTGCCATTTGGTTATCTTCTTTTGTGAAATTCCTATTTGTCTTTGTTCACATTTTAATAAAAAGTGGTCTAACAGTCTTTTCTCCATTGATTTGTGGCAACTCTTTATATATTCTGGATATGAATTCTTGAGATATATATATATATATATATATACACACACACACATAGATAGATATGGCAAATATCTTCTCCCGCTTTCACTGGTATGTTCTTTTGAACATTGCTAATTATAACAATTATTTTTAGTCATCTCTGATATCTTTTGTGTTTGTTGTGTCCTGTATAAGATTTCTTGCCTTGCCTATTCCAAGATCATGGAAATATTTGCCTATGTTATCATCTAGAGGCATTCCTATTTTACCTTTCTCCTTTAGGAATGTGCTACATCTGGAATTGATTTATATATATGAGGTGAAGAAGGGTCATTCCCCCACCCCCTCTTGTGGAGAGTTGATAGCCATTTGATCCAGTATCATTTAAAAAAGCTCTTCTTTCCCCACTAGTGCACTTGACACCATTATCATAAACCAGAAGTCTTATTCGTTTCTGGACCCTTGTCTCCTCTGTCGGTGTCTTTGTTAATCTGGGTACTAATACTACACTGTAGCTTTAAAATAAATCTTGATTTTTAGCGGCATAGTGCATGCTGAAACCGCTGCCTTGCTTTTTTTGGTTCTTTGAATTCTCATATAAATTTTAGAATTATCTTGCCGGTTTTTATAACATACACACATATGGCCCTGTTGAGATTTTGGTTGGGAATGCATTGAGTCTGTAGATCAATTTGGGAAGAATTAATATCTTTATAATATGGAATTACACTGCAAGCCCCAGGCAAGCAGTGCTCTGCTTTCTGTCACTATAGTTTTGCTTTTTCTAGGAATTTCATTAGTGGAATCATGAACTATATAATCTTATGAATCTGATTCTTAGTGTATTGTCATTGAAGTTCATGTGGCATGTTTCAGGAATTCCTTCCTTTTTATTCCAGAATGGTATTTCATTGATGAGTATATCACATTTGCTTATCCACTCATTAGTTAATCGATATTTGGGCTAAGTGCATTTTTAATTTTTTTAGGGAATCAAGTAATTTTCCAAAATGGCAGTATGATTTGTACATCCCCGTTAGCAATGTGATAGTGTTTTAGTTTCTTCATCTCCTCAGCTCTTGGTATTGTCAATGTTTTAGATTTTTGTCATTTTAATGAGCATGTAGTGGTATCTCACTGTGGTTTTAATTTACATTTTTCTAATGACTGATGAAGCTGTGCATCTTTTCATTGTGCTCACTGGCCATTTGTATATCTTATTTTGGGAAATGTCTGTTCCAATAGTTACCTGCTCCCACACACCCAACACACAATAATTACTATAGACATTTCTAAAAAGGGGATAATAGGGGATACATGTCTCTCGACTCCTCCCACTAGGCTTTTGAGTTCATCTTTTGAGTTATCCTTCTTTTAATTTTTTTTTATTTTATTTTTTTTTTATTTTCCCACTGTACAGCAAGGGGGTCAGGTTATCCTTACATGCATACATTACAATTACATTTTTCCCCAGCCTTTCTTCTGTTGCAACATGAGTATCTAGACAAAGTTCTCAATGCTATTCAGTAGGATCTCCTTGTAAATCTATTCTAAGTTGTGTCTGATAAGCCCAAGCTCCCGATCCCTCCCACTGCCTCCCCTTCCCATCAGGCAGCCACAAGTCTCTTCTCCAAGTCCATGATTTTCTTTTCTGAGGAGATGTTCATTTGTGTTGGCTATTAGATTCCAGTTATAAGTGATATCATAGGGTATTTGTCTTTGTCTTTCTGGCTCATTTCACTCAGTATGAGATTCTCTAGTTCCATCCATGTTGCTGCAAATGGCATTATGTCATTCTTTTTTATGGCTGAGTAGTATTCCATTGTGTATATATACCACATCTTCCGAATCCACTCATCTGTCGATGGACATTTGGGTTGTTTCCATGTCTTGGCTATTGTGAATAGTGATGCAATGAACATGCGGGTGCACATGTCTCTTTTAAGTAGAGTTTTGTCCGGATAGATGCCCAAGAGTGGGATTGCGGGGTCATGTGGAAGTTCTATGTATAGATTTCTAAGGTATCTCCAAACTGTTCTCCATAGTGGTTGTACCAGTTATCCTTACTTTTTAAATGAGAGATAGTATGTGTTTGCAGTGGGGTAGTTTGTATTTTCAGGTAAGTAGTTTTCTTGGTCTGCTTCCTTCTAGAAGAATTTTAGGGGTCCAGTGGCCCTTTTACATTTTGTACTCTGTCCCTTTCAACCCAAGGGCAGTGATTTTGCTAATATAATTTTCTCAAAAACTTTGTAGCCCTCCTGTGCATCTGGTGTGTGTTCATTCCCTTAGACGAAAGGCGCTTATAAGAAGCTCTTCAAGATAAGTCCTTTTTTACCTTGGGTTGCTTCTCAGAAGACTGAAGGACAATGTCCTCAAGTTTTCCAGAAGCCCTGTTGTTTGAGATGCACAACCTTAGTCTTTTTTTGCTATTTCTAGGGCCGCTTCTGCGGCATATGGAGGTTCCCAGGCTAGGGGTCAAATCGGAGCTGTAGCCACCAGCCTACGCCAGAGCCACAGCAACGCGGGATCCGAGCCGCGTCTGCAACCTACACCACAGCTCACGGCAACACCAGATCCTTAACCCACTGAGCAAGGGCAGGGACTGAACCCACAACCTCATGTTGCCTAGTCGGATTCGTTAACCACTGCACCAGCCACGACGGGAACTCCACAACCTTAGTCTTTTTAAAGGTCTTTATGTGTAAATGTAGTACTCTGATATTTGTCTTTTCGATCTTAACAAAAGTTTTTATTTATACTCTTAATCTCTAGACAGTGCTCAAACTTAGCTTGGGTGCCATTTCTTAATTTAGCATATTTTGCTATCTGGAGAGACTGAAATTTTTAAAATCATGAAGTTCTGATTCTTTTTTCTTTTATTGTCCTTCATTGACCTTATTACTCTCCTCTTGCATTTTACTGTAAGCAGCAAGATATATTTTGTTTAGCTGTAGCAGTCACCCAATTCATTAGGCACATTTTCTGTTCCATGTTACTGAAGATGATGCTGTGGCTTTCTGCCACTACATGAAAAGCATTTCTCGCTTCCTCTTGAGCCCTCACTGGCAATATCCTCAAATTCCTAGTTTCTACTAACATCTGATTCAAGTCCGTTTTGCCTTTCTCTGGCACACTACTGAAAATCCTCCTAGACTCTGGCCTGGTTCAGAGGACACTTCTGTATTTTTAGGGGGCACTTCATGTCCATATACCCAAATTAGTTATCTCTTTGCTGCATAACAAATTACTGCAAATCTTAGCAGCCTAAAACAACAAACATTTATTATTCGTTGGGCATAGCTTAGCAGGGTTTTCTGGCTCAGGCTCTCTTATAAGCCTGCCATCTGAGTATTGGCTGGGGCTCAGTTGAAAGTTTTGACTGAGGGGAGGATCCATTTCTGTTCTCACTTATGTATTTGTCAGGATTCAGTTTTTTGTGGGCTGCTGGTCTGGGGGCCTCAGTCTTTTATGGCTGGCATCTAGAGGCCTCACTCAGTCACTTGCTTTTGGACTTCTCTGTAGGACGGTCTACACTCTGGCAGCTGTCTTACATCAGAGAAAGTGAGCAAGAGGGAATCCAGAGTCTTTTTGTAAGGTAATTTTGGCAGTGACAACCCACCATTTTTGCCAGATTCTGGTTCTCAGAAGTAAGTCACTAGGTTCAGTCTACCTTCATGGAAAGGGGCTTACATAAGAGTTGTGGGGTGATGTTCTAGATGTTGCCCAGCACATACCTAAACAAGTACTAAAAACATAGCTTAGAAGGAAATATAACGAGTGGGATTAAAATGGAATACAATGAAATAGTCAGTGAACACAGTCAAAGAAAGTAGATGAAAAAGAAAAGGAACAAAGAAAGATGGGACAAGTACAAAACCAGTAGCAAAATGGAAGACTAAATAGAACCGTATCAATAATTATGTAATATAAATGGACTCAACACTCCAGTATAAAGGCAGCAGTTTTTAGATTGGATAAAAAAGCAAGAACAAATTCTCTGTTATCTATAAGAGGCATACTTTAAATAAAAGGACAAGTAAATTAAAAGTAAAAGGATGTACAGAGATGTACAGTGGGAAAAATAAATATAAGAAAGCTGAAATGGCTGTTTTAAATATCAGATAAAATAGACTTTGTGAAGAGGAGAATTAGCAGAGACTAAGAATCATTTTGTAGTGATATCAGGGTCAATCGATAAGCATGATGTAATTATACATGTGTATGTATCGAATAATAGAGCTTAAAAAATGCATGATGCAACATTATCAACTTGCAGAATAGACTTGTGGTTGCCAAGGGGGAGGGAGAGGGAGTGGGGTGGATGGGGAGCTTGGGGCTAATAGATACAAACTATTGCCTTTGGAATGGATTAGCAATGAGATCCTGCTGTGTAGCACTGGGAACTATGTCTAGTCACTTATGATGGAGCCTGATAACGTGTAAAAATAGAATGTGTACATTTATGTGTAACTGGGTCACCATGCTGTACAATAGAAAAAAAATTGTATTGGGGAAATAACTATTAAAAAATAAAATAAAAAAAATAAAATAAGACATATGCAATACCAGGACCAACTGGCAGAAAAAAAAAAATTACATGATGCAAAAAGTAATAGAGCTAAAGAGAGAAATAGACAAATCCACAATCTGCATTGTTGCAGATTTTAACATCCCTTTCTTAGGAATTGATGAAGCATCTTGACTAAAATATCAACAAGGATACAGAAGATTTGAACAGTACTCTAAGCTATGTCAACCTAATTGACATCTAAGAAATGCCCCATCCAGTAAGTGCAGATTATACATTTTTCAAGTGTGTGTGACATGTTCATCCAGATAAGTTGTGTCTGGATCATAAAAGAAATTCAGTTGGTCTCAAAGGATGAAAATCACACAGACTATGTTTTCTGACCTCATTGGAATTTAATGAGTAATAAACAATTATCGGACACCCAGGAAAGCTGTCAAATGTTTATTAATTAAAAAAAACTCACTTTTGAATAACCCATTTGTCACAAAAGAAATTACAAGGGGATTTAGAAGATATTTTGACCCAATGATAAAGACAATACAACATTTCAAAATTTATGAGGTGTGGCTAAAGGACTGTTTAGAGGGAAATTTAGAGTTTTTAATGCTTGTGTCAAAAGAGAAGAAAAATTGAAAATCAGTGATCACAGCTTCTCCCTTTGGAAGCTGGAAAAATAAGAGCTGAATGAATTCAATTAAGTAGTGAAGGAAATAAAATAGATAAAGGTGGAAATCAATGCAACAGGAAAACAATAGAGAACAACCAATGGAGCCAAACATTGATTTTTTTTTAAATAAGTTAAATAAAATTGATAAATTCTAGTTTGATGAAAGAAAAAGAGAAATACATGGGCAAATATAAAAACCCGTGGAATTGTGTTCTAGTTTATAATTCCACTTTTTATTTTTGATAGGATTAAGAAGACAGCTGAATAAAATAATCATAAATATATTAATGGGTATATAATATCAACATAAAGTTGGAGGGTTTGGAGCTGAACAGGAGTAGAGTTTTTCTGTGCCACTGAAGTTTAAAATGTATTGTTGCTACTTTAGATTTTTTAAAATAAGCTCCATGGTAGCCACAAATAAGCCATTATCGGAGTTCCCATTGTGGCTCAGCAGTTAGTGAACCTGACTAGTATCCATGAGGACATAGGTTCCATCCCTGGCCTTGCTCAGTGGGTTGAGGATCCTGTATTGCCGTGAGTGTGGTGTAGGTCACAGACGTGGCTCGGAACCCGCATTGGTGGGCTCTGGCATAGGCCGGTGGCTAAAGTTCTGATTGGACCTCTAGCCTGGAAACCTCTATATGCCACAGCAGAGGCCCTAAAAAAAAAAAGGAAGTGTTGCTACAGAAACTCAACTAAACACAAAGATAGGCAGTAAAGAAGGAAATGAAGGACAACAAAGCTATAAGACATGCAGAAGTCAACAAAATAGAATGTCTTTGCCTACCTCTGATAAGTTACACGTTAAGTGTAAATAAATTACACTCCACAATCAAAAGACATAGCTTGGTAGAATGGGTGAAAATGTACCAGTATCCGACTATATGCTACCTACAAAGGACTGACTCACTTTAGGTCTCAGGACACACCCAAATTGAAAGTGAAAGGATGGAAAGATATTACATGCAAATAGTAACTAAAAGAGAGCAAGAGTGGCTATTTCTGATTTAAAAAAAAATAGACTTCAAGTAAAAAACTGTTGTAAGAGACAAAGGAGGAAGTTGTATAATGGTAAAAGGGTCAGTGAACCAAGAAGATACAGCAGTTATAAACATACCTGCACCAAACATCAGAAATCTTAAATATATGAGTCAGGTGTTGACGGAATGGAGGGAGAAATAGCTGTACAGTAATGGTAAGAAAACTTCGGTACCTCATATTCAGTGGGACAGAACAATCCGAAGACCTCAAAGAAAGAGAGGACTTGGGACAACACTGTAGACCAAGTAGACCAAACTGATGTCTAGAGAGCGTTCCACCCAACAGCAGAATGCATTTTTCTCAAGTGCACGTGGGATGTTCTCAGGATAAAACCATATGATAGGCTACAAAAAGGTTTTAATAAATTTTAAAAGATTGAGATCAGACAGAGTATCTTTTTGATTAAAATGTAGGTAAACTAAAAGTCACAGAAGTAAAACTGAAAAATCATAAATGTGTGGAAATTAAATAGCACACTTTTTAAAATTTATTTTTTATTTTTATAATGATTTTTATCTTTTCCATTATACTGATTTACAGTGTTCTGTCAATTTTCTGCTGCACAGCAAGGTGACCCAGTCACATATACATGTATACATTCTTTTTTCTTACATTATCATGCTCTATCACAAGTGACCAGACATAGTTCCCAGTACTATAAGGCAGGATCCCGTTGCTTAAATAACATACTCTTAAGCAAAGAAGAAATCAAAAGGGAAATCAGAAAATATCTTGAGACAAATGAAAATGAAAACACAGCATATCAAAACTGATGGGATGCAGCGAAAGCAGTGCTATGAGGGGATTTTATAGATATAAAAACTTACATTAAAAAAGAAGATCTCACATCAGTAGCCTAAATTTACACCTTAAAGAGCTAGAAAAAGAACAAACTCTGAAGTTAGCAGAAGAAGGGAAATAATAAAAATTAGAGCAGAAATAGAGAACTCTGTTATACAGGAGAAGCTGACAGAACATTGTAAATCAACTATAATAAAAAATTTAAGGAGTTCCCGTCGTGGCGCAGTGGTTAACGAATCCGACTAGGAACCATGAGGTTGCGGGTTCGGTCCCTGCCCTTGCTCAGTGGGTTGACGATCCGGCGTTGCCGTGAGCTGTGGTGTAGGTTGCAGACGCGGCTCGGATCCCGCGTTGCTGTGGCTCTGGCGTAGGCCGGTGGCTGCAGCTCTGATTCAACCCCTAGCCTGGGAACCTCCATATGCCGCAGGAGCGGCCCAAGAAATGGCAAAAAGACAAAAAATAAAATAAAATAAAATAAAAAAAAGAAATAGAGAATGGAAAAACATTAGAGGAAACCAGTGAAACCAAGAGTTTTTTTTTTAAATTAAAAGTTACAAATCTTTAGCTGAATTGGCTAGAAAAAAGATTCAGCTAAAATAAAAAATGAAAGAAGGGACATTACAGAAATAAAAAGTATTCTAATTGAGTACAGTGAGCAATTATAACCCCCAAATTGCGTAACCTAGATGGCATGGATAAATTTGTACAACCATGCAATTTACCAAGATTGAATCATGAAGAAATAGAAAATATGAATAGACTTAAAACTATTAGGAGATTGAAGCTGAATTCAAAAACCTGCAAGCAAAGAAAATCCTATGACCAGATAGCGTCATTGGTGAATTCTGTCAAACATTTAAAGAACAGCTAACACCAGTCTTCCTTAAACTCTTCCAAAATTGAAGAGGGGGGAATACTTGCAAATTCACAGCATGAAGCCACCATTACCATGATACCAAAGCCAGAGAAAGACACTACAAGAAAAGAAAACTATAAACCAATATTCCTGATGAATACTGATGAAAAAATCTTCAAAAAAACCTAGCAAACAATTCAACAGCACATTAAAAGCATTATACACCATGACGAAGTGGGATATATTCTTGGAATGCAAGGAAAATTTGACAAATGAAACTCAGTCAGTATAATACATCACATTAACAGAACGATGGATAAAAACCATATGATCATCTCAATTGATGCAGAAAAAGCATGTGACAAAATTTAACAGCCTTTCATGGTAAAAATACTCAACAAACTAGGAGTAGAAGGAAACCGCCTTATAATAATGAAGGCCATATATGTTAACATTGTACTTAATGGTGAAAGAAAAAGCTTCGCCTTTAAGAGCAGTAATAAAGATTCTCACTCTCATCGCTCTTGTTCAGCGTAGAAGTACTAACCAGAGCAATTTGGCAAGAAAAAGAAAGAAAAATCATTGAAATGGAAAACAGAGAAGAAAAATTATCTCTGTACACAGATTATATATATATACGGACCCCACCTGCAGCATGTACAAGTTCCTGGGCCAGGGATTGAATCCAAGCAGCAGCTGCAACCTATGCCACAGCTGTGGTAATGTCAGATCCTTTACTCACTGTGCCGGTCCAGGGATTGAACCTGCACTGTGACAGAGCCAACACTGGATTTTAACTTGGTGTGCCACAGCAGGAAGTCTGATATAATCTTATATACACAAAACTAAATATTCCACAAAAGTATTTGAACTAATAAATTCAACAAAATAGCAAAATACAAAACCAACACAACAAAAATCAGTGGTATTTTTATGCACTAACAGTGAACAATCTGAAAAGGAAATTAAGAAAATAGTTCTGGGGAGTTCCTGTTGTGGCGCAGCTGAAACAAGTCTGACTAGGAACTATGAGGTTGCGGGTTTGATCCCTGGCCTCGCTCAGCGGGTTAAGGATCCGGCGGTGCCATGAGCTGTGTTGTAGGTCGCAGATACAGCTCGGATCTGGCATTGCTGTAGCTGTGCTGTAGGCCAGCAGCTGCAGCTCCGATTAGACCCCTAGCCTGGGAACCTCCATATGCTGCAGGTGTGGCCCTAAAAAGACAAAAAAAGAAAAAGAAAAAGAAAGTAGTTCCATTTGCAATAGTATCAAAAAGAATAAAATGCTTAGGAATAACCTTAACTAAGGAGATGAAAGACCTGTACACCAAAACAAACAAAAACAAACCTGCAAAAGATTGTTGGAAGGTATTTAAAAAGACCCCAGTAAATAGAATGACATCCTGCGTATGTGGATTGGAAGACAATATCGTGAAGATGTACAGTACTACCCAAAGTGATTTAATGCAATCTCTATCAAAATTCCAGTTGCTTTTTTTTTTTTTTTCAGAAAAAGAAAAATCTTTCCTAAAATTCATATGGAATCTCAAATGACACGAATAGATAAAACAGTCTTGGAAAAGAAAAAGAAAACTGGGATTCTAACGTTCTCTAGTTTCAAAACTTAACTACAGTGCCACAGTAATCAAAACAGTGTGGTACTATCCTCAAAGATAAAGTGAGCTTTCTGTGCCAATAGCAGTTTTAGCATCACCCCCTCTATTGGTAGCTTGCACCTCACAATAGAGATTAAAGAGATGTGGAAAAGAAGAAGAGGTGAAAAGTGGCCATGCAAATTGATTGAGTTGAAAAAATCGTAGAAATGTTACAACCGTGTAAATATTTTAAACCTGCTTTTCCATCATTATTATTTTTGGATATAGTAAGGATCTGTAAGATTTCCTAATCCAGGTATAGCATAGTCTTCTTGTTTCTAGGAAATGAGGCTGTTTTACAGGACAGTCCATGTTGATGCTAGTTTTAAGATACATGAAGAAAGAGAATTGTACACAACACTATAGTTCATCTTTACATTTGGTATTTGTGCTGGGAAACTTGGAAAACTAGATCTGTTACCAGTTTTATTTACCTTTCATAATGGAAGAACTTTTTTTTAATTTTTTGCTTTATTTATTAATTGGCCATCCCCATGGCTTGCACAAGTTCCTGGGCCTGGGATTGAACCCGCACCACAGCAGTGACCCGAGCCACAGCAGTAACAACACCTGATCCTTAACCTGCTGAGCCACTGGGGAACTCCTTTTTTTTTTTTTGCTTTTACTTAAAAATTAACTAGCAGTTTTTGAGTTAAATAAAAGGGTTTTTTTTTTTTTTTTTTTGGCCTGGCTATATTGAAACACTAAAAACACTTGGAGAGTGAATACGCAAATTATTTAAATCCACACATCACCCATGGAGATTTCAGATGTACTTGGTACTCAGTATTTGTTGAAGCTAAGAGGAAATATACCCAAACCAACCTCTATACGAAAGACAGACACCACTGTAAATGTGAGTGTGCCCTTTAACTCATAATACACCCTGACCAAATTTTGTAATGGGGATGCCAGAATTTGTCCCTAATAATCACATCGAGGCCACATACTTAGGTGCCCCTATGTAGCAATCAATAAAGGATTTTTTTGGAGTTCCCTTGAGGTGCAGTGAGTTAAGGATCTGGTGTCTCAGGTTGCTGCTGTGATGTGGGTTCAATCCCTGGCCCAGGAACTTCCATATGCTACATGTGTGACCCCCCCCCCCAAAAAAAGTAAAGCCTTTTTTTCTTATGACTTCATGGTTTCTGAAGATTGCTTGAGAATGTGCTTTAACTATAAAAGGGGTGTATTCCATTCTGCTATCAGTCTGGTTCCTCTTCACAAAGCTCCTTGAGGGGACAGTCTCTTAGAGTCATATTCCTAAGGTCTGTCACTGTACTATGGAACACAGTTACTCATGAATGAATGAACAAATAAATGATTGGATAAAATTTTTTCAAAAGCAGTGTGGTACTAGCGTAAAGACAGACATATAGACTAAGAGAGTAGAATACAGAGCCCAGAAATAAACCCCTATGTATATGGTCAAATGATTTTGATGAGGGTGCCAAGACCATTAAATGGGAAAAGGACAATCTTTTCAACAAATGGTATAGCAAAACTGGGCATCCAAGTGCAAGAGAATGAATTTGGACTCTTACTTTTCATTATAATCAAAAATTAACACAAAATGAATCAAGTACCTAAAGGTAAAAGCTACAGCTATAACTTTTCTTAGAAGAAAATAGAGGGGGAAAGCTTCATGACAATGGATTTGGCATTGATTTATTGGATATGACATCAAAAGCACAGGCAGCAACCCCAAAAAAGCCCTAGATAAAACTGACTACATCAAAATTAAAACCTTTTTTTTGCATCAAAGGACACAGTCAACAGAGTGAAGAGGCAACGCATGGAATGGGAGAAAATAATTGAAATCACCCATCTGAAAAAGGGTGAATATCCAGAATATGTAAAGATTCCCACAACTCAACAACCACAAAACAACCTGATTATAAAATGGACGAAGGACTTGATTAGACATTTCTCCAAAGAAACGATCACTAGTTATTCTGGAATTGCAAATCAAAACCATAAAGAGATACAACTTTACATCTATTAGGATGGCTAATATCAAACAAATAATGTGTTGGCTAGGATGTGGAGAAACTGGAACCCTTGTGCACTGTTGGTGGGAATGTAAAATAGTGTAGCTATTGTGGAATTCCTCCAAAAAATTAAAAATATAATTTTATCATCCAGAAATCCCATTTCTGGGTATATATCCAAAATAATTGAAAATAGAGACTCAAACAAGTATTTGTACACCATGTACATCATCATTATTTGCAGTATCCAAAAGGTGGAAGCATTAGATGAGTGCAAAGACAAATGTGGAATATAATACAATGGAATATTACTGAGCCTTGAAAATGAAGGAAATTCTGACACATTACAACTTGGGTGAACCTTGAAGATATTATGCAAAGGTGCAGAACCAGTCACAAAAAGACAAATACTGTATGATTCCACTTATATGACATATAAATTCATAGAGAGAGAAAGTAGAATAGGGTTTGCCAGGGACTGAGGGCAGAGGGGAAAGGGAAATTATTATTTAATGGGTACAGTGGTTCAGTTTGGGAAAATGAAAACGTTCTAGGGATGGATGGTGATTCTGCTTGCACAGCAATGTGTACTTCCACCACTGAACACTTAAAAGTGGTTAAGACGGTAAATTTTATGTTACATGTATTTTGCCACAATTAAAGATTAGCAATATTACAAATGAATGAAAGAAGAGACTCCACACAGATCCCACAGACAGAATATTGTGAGACTTTTTTTTAATCAGTGAAAACTTGGATGAAAGAGACAAATTCCTTGAGAGACATAAAAATCAATACTGACCAGAAGAAATGAAAAATCTGAGTATCCTTATATATACCAAGAAATTTAATTTATGATTAATTACCTTCCCATAAAGAAGTCTCCAAGCTCAGATGGCTTCCTTGGTGAATTCTATCAGGCTTTTATGGAAGAAATACCATCCTACATGAATTTTTTTTGCAGGAAATAGAGAAAGAGGGAATGCTTCCCAATTCATTTTGTTAAGTCTGTGTTCTTTTTCAAAAGAAGACAAAGATATTATAAGAATGTATAGCTACATACCAGTGTTCCTTCATGAACATGGATTTTAAAATTCTTTTTTTTTTGTCTTTTTGTTTTTGTTGTTGTTGTTGTTGCTATTTCTTGGGCCACTCCCGTGGCATATGGAGGTTCCCAGGCTAGAGGTTGAATCGGAGCTGTAGCCACTGGCCTACGCCAGAGCCACAGCAACGCGGGATCCGAGCTGTGTCTGCAACCTACACCACAGCTCACGGCAATGCCGGATCGTTAACCCACTGAGCAAGGGCAGGGACTGAACCCGCAACCTCATGGTTCCTAGTCGGATTCGTTAACCACTGTGCCGCAACGGGAACTCCGGATTTTAAAATTCTTAATTAGCATATTGTGTCCAGAAAATATACAGAGTTATTATATCTCGAACAAATGGGGCTCCCCACATACAAAGAAAAATATTCTAAATATATATATCTGATAAATGACTTATGTCTAGAATATGTGCAGAACCCTTATAGCTCATGAAAACTAGACAACTCAGTTAATGTGCAAAAGATTAAAAAAAATTTTTTGTGGTCATTTTAGGGTCTCACCCACAGCATATGGAGGTTCCCAGGCTGGGGGTCTAATCGGAGCTACAGTCACCGACCTACGCCACAGCCACAGCAACGCTGGATCTGAGCCATGTCTGCAATCTACACCACAGCTTAGGGCAACGCCAGATCCTTAACCCACTAAGCAAGGCCAGGGATCGAACCCACATCCTCGTGGCTCCTAGTCGGATTTGTTTCTGCTGTGCCAAGACGGGAGCTCCATAATGTGCAAAGGATTTTACAGACACTATACACACACAAATGGCTAATACACACGTGAAAAGATGGTCAACATCATTCTTTATCAGGGAAATGTAAATTACAAAGCACAATGTGATACCGCTGGACACCCATTTGAATGGCTAAAAGGGTAAACACCAAAAACCAAGTATGCTGACACTGTCATGCAACTGGAAGGCTCATACATTCTGGAAGCATTGAAGGTATAAAATAGCACAACTGTTTTGGAAAGCAGTTTACCGATTTCTTATAAAGTTTTAGGTAGTTTATCATATAACCCCATGATTCTATTCCTAGATGTTAAGAGAAATGAAAATATATGTCTACATAAATTCTCAAATGTTCATAGATTTATTTATAATAAGCCAAAAATGTGGAGACAAGTGTCCATCAGTACATGAATAAAGAAACAAATTAAGGTTCGTCCAAATAATGGAATACTGCTGATCAGTGAAAAGAATTGAACTTTTGATACATGGAGCAATGTGGCTAAATTTCAAAAAAGCTTTCCTTATGAGAGAAGTCAGACCTAAAAATTGCATACTATTTAATTCCGTAAAGACAAGATTCAGCAAAATGCAGGGTTCCTGAGTCTGTGGGAGGGAGTAGACTGATTTCAGAGGCACTCAAGAGAATTTTTGGGTGTGATGGGAAGAATATACCTTCACTGTAGTGGTTACACAGTTGTATACATTTGTCAGAACTCATCAAACTACATTTTAATTGGGTATGGCTTTATTGTACATAAATCATACCTCAATAAACTTAATAAAAATCATATCTGGGTCTAATTGAGGCTTCCCTGTAGGGGCTCTTTGATTCTAAGCACCTGTGAACTAAAGTCATATGTTATCTACCACCCTGCCCCCACTGCCCCAATATATAGCCACCCGCACAGTAGTGAAAAGAGGGGCTGGAGAACTCCCATTCAAAAGACAGGGAAAATAGGAGACACAAACCAATGACGATTCTGTTTCTTGATTGGAACGTAATGTTGCTTCCTGGAAGTATTCTTCATGGCTCTCTGCTCTGTGCTTTGAGCTCTTGGCTTTCCCCTCTTAATTATTATTATTATTATTATTATTAGAAATGATTTGTTTTAAGCTGGGTAGTAGGGGTTTGGGGAAACAAATGCCTCTTTTCATTTTGAACTCTGTCCTTTCAAGTGAAACGGCTGATTCGGTGGCTTTGCGGCAATGTCTGTGTGCTCTGCCTTCCCGAGCGCCCGTGGCTTTCAGAGGTGATCACCAGCACTGCTTTTCAGCTTCCTCTCACGAATGAGGAACTCCATCCCTGCTTCTGGTTTCTTGATGAGTTTGGCTTTGTCCCTCTACTTAGAGGAACTTTTATGCCTTCCTACTTGTCCAGAGTGACAGTTTAGCCTCTTTTTATCTGTTTCTGAAACTGGAGCCTGTGGACCTTCGGTTTTTTAAATAAGCCTTTTCATTTTTAAAAATTATGGTTGATTTCCAATATTATATTAGTTTCAGCTGTACAACAGAGTGATTCAGTATTTTTGTAGGTTATACTCCATTTAAAGTCATTACGTAATGTGTGTGTGTGTGTATGTCACGTCTTTATCCATTCAAATGTTGATGTATACTTAAGTTTCTTTCATATTTTGGCTGTTGTAAACAGTGCTGCTGTGAACATTGGAGTGCCTGTATCTTTTTTTTCTTTTTATCTTTTTTTTATCTTTTCTATGGCCACCCCCGCGGCATATGGAGGTTCCCAGGCTAGGGGTCTAATTGGAGCTGCAGCCGCCGGCCTACACCGGAGCCACAGCAATGGCCAGATCTGAGCTGTGTCTGTGACCCACACCATAGCTCATGGCAATGCCGGATCCTTAACCCGCTGAGCGAGGCCAGGGATCGAACCCGCAACCTCATGGTTCTTAGTCAGATTCGTTAACCTCTGAGCCACAACGGGAACTCCAGCCTGTATCTTTTTGAATTAGCATTTTCATTTTCTTCGCGTGTATACACAGAAGTGAAATTGCTGGATCGTATGGTAGTTCTATTTTTAGTTTTTTTGAGAAATCTTCTTACTGTTTTCTATAGTGGCTGCACCAACAGTGTACTAGGGTTCCCTTTTGTCTACTTCCTTGCCAGCATTTATATGTGGTCTTTTTGGCAATACTGTGGAATTTCTTTTTTTGTCATTACGTTTTTGTCCTAGCTAAAGGAGATGTCTTAAGTTATTCCTTTAGTCGCTTCTCCAATGCAGTCTTGACTGGCATTATCACTCATTTCTTTAATTATTTTTTCCCTGGTTTCTGTTTTATTTATGCCTTCTGGAATTCATATTATTATTATTTTTTAATGATTTTTATTTTTTCCATTATAGCTGGTTGAATTCATATTATTTTGATGTTAGAGATTTTGAATTTATCTTTCTTAGCTCTTGTGTTTTCATTTATTATATTCGTCCCCTTATTTTTTGTATGTGTTCTCAGAATATTTCTTGAACTAGTTTTCTAATTCTCTGATTTGATTTTATGCTACATTTACTCTGCCATTCTCTTCTTACATTGTGGTTTCAAAATTCGGTAATCATGTTTTTCATTTTTAAGCACGTTTTTATGATCACAGATTGTTTATTTCCTTTTTATATCTGAAATGTCCACTCTAATTACACTGAGAACACAAAAGTACACTTTATCTTATATCTTCATATAAGTTGTGTGTGTGTGTATACATTTTATATAGATATATAAAATGTAAGTTTCTTTGGCAGGAGGGCATTCGATTTAAGCTTTTAAGTCTTCTGTGTCTCATTACTTATCTTTATAGTGAAAAGTCTGTTTCTTAGTATTTGGAATCAATGAAGATGCTGGGAGAATGTTTTCGGATTGCTGTTGAAATATTTTAGCATTAGGAAAAAGCAAAAGGGAAAAATTTATATTTCCTATAGTTTTACTCCTGAAGAGGAGTAAAGAGGCACTTGCATGTCAGGAAGTCTTACTAATGAGCTGCAACTTTTCTTTCTGTGTTAGTTTTGGCACCCCGAAGTGAATGGAATGGAGCCACCGTCTCTTCCTGATTGGCACAAGCACTGTAATCCTGACTTCATTGTAATCCTGTCCTCTGTACCAACTGTAGGTTGTCTTTATAAACATGTGGCTCGATTTTCTGTGTGACAGGCAGCACCTGTTGTTCTTCCTGAAGGGTTGCACAGGGTTAAGCTTTGCTTTTACTCTCCTTCTCACTGTTCACCCTGACCTCTAGCCCTATCACTGTCAACTTGACCCATCTTTTTACTCAGTTCCGGTTAATTGTGTTTCCAGCTGGAGTCATTGTCAGAGGCAAGAAATGAGACTTCTGTGCTTACTCTCCTGTGTTTCTTGTGCCAGCCAGATTTTAGCAATGAAACTGACCTCCTTCTTAAGTTGGCTCAACTGCCTTCCCAAGAAGCTGACTTGGGCAATGCCTCTGCTTTATTTGGCCTGCATTGAAGTATGTTTCAGGGGAAATGTAATGAATTTAGTTTTGGGTGTGTTGAATCAGAGGTTGGGCTATTCCATTTGTATTTGTAATGGGGTTGGAGGCCAAGAGTGAAGTTCGGGCTGGAGATGTAGATTGGTAATCAAAGCTTCTCCTCATTATTTGAAAAACTAATAGTATGTTGGATTGTCCAGGGAGAGCACATGCAAGGAAAATAAATAAGTTCAGACACAGAATCCCAGGGATGATGGTATGTATGAGATGGGCAGAGAAAGAAAAGCTAGTGAAAAAGCTGTAAAGGAGATTTCTGAAGGATTAGATGAGAACCACGAAAGAACGGTTCTATGGAGCCGGTAAACGTGGCATTTTAAAAACCCAGTCTCTAATGGCTTAGTGAGATCAGCCAGGTGAGGACAGATTACCGCTCATTTGCTTGAGCAAGTAGGAGATCATTGGTGACTTGACTTACAGCCCTCTGGGCACGAGTAGAAGTCAGGTTGTAGTTGATCGGAAAGTATGTGGCAGGTTAGGACATGGATTCAGTAACTTATTTTGAAAATTTATTGTGAAGGGAAAGAGGTAGATTGGTGCTGAGGACAGCTGCAAGTGACTTAAAAGGACCTGTTGTTTTATGTATGCACTCTGTGTAATAAATAGATAAATGTTTCAGTCCTCTCTTTTATTAATATTTTCTATGAGGAGAATTACTGTTAATATTTAAGCATTTTTCAATTTTTAAATATAGCTCTTTTTATGATTGTTTAATCTATTCTTAAAGAAGAACAGGCCACTGCTTAGTATGATATATCAGGGTGTCTCTTCTCACATGCTAAGTTTTAAATGCTTGTATCCGCTCAGACACATGGGCTGATGAGAATATTTTCAAAATATTGCTTTATTTTTCTCATTTATTTTTTAGTATTTGGATATCTGGGCTATTGAGCAGGCATATAAAAAAAAGTCAACGGCTCTCTTTAAAACAGTTTTTTCAGGAGTTCCCATCGTGGCGCAGTGGTTAACGAATCCGACTAGGAACCATGAGGTTGCGAGTTCGGTCCCTGCCCTTGCTCAGTGGGTTAACGATCCGGTGTTGCCGTGAGCTGTGGTGTAGGTTGCAGACGCGGCTCGGATCCCACGTTGCTGTGGCTCTGGTGTAGGCTGGCAGCTACAGCTCCAACTCGACCCCTAGCCTGGGAACCTCCATATGCCGCAGGAGCGGCCCAAAGAAATAGCAAAAAGACAAAAAACAAACAAACAAACAAAAAACAGTTTTTTCAGGCACTGTAAATTACTTAGTAACTAGTCTAAGGAATGTTATTCTGTCAATGTTAACTGCCAAAAACCACATTCATTTTAATCTTGTCTTCTTGAACCACTATTCTGACTTTTGGGCGTGTTTAGTATGACCCACAGTTTGTAAAGGAAATCCTGATAAGGCTAGTGGTTGAAAATTAGTGACTTTAATTCATTAAATAATAGTTCATTTTCTTTTTGTGTATCTTGAAACAGCTGTTTAGAGAGTAGATATTTGTAAATCAGGGAACTTTCATTGAAGTAGCTTGAATATAAATATATGGGAAACTCCAGGCTAAAGGAGAATATTGGGAATGGTATTTTTGAGCTATGTTTTATATTGGAGAAAAATCTTTTTGTTCGAATTCATCTAGGAGCTTAAACTATTTATTTCCTATTTATGCTGTACTTTATCACATTTTGCCTGAACTAACATGGCATATTTTAAAACTTAAGACTTTGATTTATTTGTGGCTTCTGACATGGTTTCAAATTAACTCACACTTTCAGCTACATAAAAATAAAAGTTTTACCATTTTATTGATTTTAAGACTTCATGGTGTGAGACATGAATCCAACAAAACTTGCTAACCTTTTAAAATAACAATCTTCTCTGAGAATGTATGCTTCGTTTTTTCTCTTCCTATACGTTGGAAGAGGGGGAAATACACATGGTTTATTATAGTCCCACTGAACAATTGCATTCATTTCTAAGAAAGCATGTGGCATTTAGGTGACATTTTATTTATGTTTTACTCTGATTGAAATAAAATGTGAGAAATATGAGTGGTTATTATTCATATTTCTTTTTTATTTGCTACTGAAACATCATTGTTAATATAAATAGTCATCTCTTTTCCAAAAGAAAAAAGTATGGTAATCCTAGATTTGAATACCCCTCTGTCCTCTGAATCGCCCTGATTCTGACTGCGACTGTTTTGGTCTCTTAGTAGGGAACAATGCATTGCAAAGCTCCAAACCAGATCGCAGTCTGTGAGTCCAACCTACAGAGAAGACGGACAGATTATTACCCCGAAGAGTTCTGTAAGATCACATTCTACCTTTGTTTTTCTCTGTTTACTTTTTGTTTTGAAGTATCTCCACAAATTCCAATGATTGTGTACAAACAACGAATAATGTCTGAAGGTTCTGGTGAACATGCTGATTTCACAGCAAATGGTGTATTTGGTATATTCTGCAGTGTTCCTTCTACTTTCTCAGATTCTGAGGCATCGTGTTCATCAGTCTGTCATTTTTCCGGTGCATTGACATGAGTAACTTTGGAAAGCTTCATTTTTTCAGTTATTTTTTCCCCTTTTACTCAGGATGTATAAAAATGATTAGACACACAATGGTCATAAACTTAAGACATTGGAATTAGTTTGTAGAGAAGTAGGGAACACTGCCTTGCTGATGAAGGTAAACTGTTTATATCTTGAAATAGGAATACCTGTTCTGCATTTCTTTTTTTTGGCTTTTGGCTTTTGAGGGCCACACTCACGGCATATGGAGGTTCCCAGGCTAGGGGTCTAATTAGAGCTGTAGCTGCCAGCCTATGCCACAGCCATAGCAGCGCCAGATCCAAGCCACGTCTGCAACCTACACCACAGCTCATGGCAACACCACTGAGCGAGGCCAGGGATCAAACCCATAACTGTGTAGTTCCTAGTCAGATTTGTTTCTGCCGCGCCACAACGGGAACGCCTGCATTTAATGTCTTAACTCAGGTTTGGTCTGAACATGGCATTGATGAGCATTCCAGTTAGACTTTGTCTGCTTAACTGCAGTCCTTCTTGGGTCACTTTGGCTTGTCTTGGGTTTTAAGACTTTTAGCTACAAGGAGGTCATGTGCAGTGCATGAATGTTTGAGCACATATTGCTCTAAACAGAACTCCTTACGTTTTCTCCAGTGACAGAAAGTTCCAATTTGGAACTTTCATAAACATTTTAATATAAAGAGTAGCACATTTTAAATATTTGTGGATTCATTATCAACCATTATATTTACTCAAAATAAACAAGGGAGGTACATTTTTAAAGATATTCTCACACACCAAAAAAACCCATTCAAAAATCAAGGGACAGGAGTTCCCCTTGTGGCTCAGCAGTAATGACTAGTATCCATGAGGACATGGGTTTGATCCCTGACCCCACTCAGTGGGTTGAGGATCTGGCGTTGCCTTGAGCTGTGGTGTAGATCACAGATGCAGCTCAGATCTGGCACTGCTGTGGCATAGGCCAGCAGTTGCAGCTCTGGTTTGACCCCTAGCCGGGGAACTTCCTTATGCCGTGGGTGTGGGCCTAAAAAGACCCCCCTAGAAACCACCAGGAAACAAGGGACCAGCAGTAGAGGAAATAATGATTTAATTAGTATATGTAATAAACCCAGCATTTTTATTCAGTAGAAATTTGGAGGCTGTAAAATATGAAGAACATTTTAGTATTTTTTCATCACTTCAGATAATTTAAATGACCACAGGTAAATAGATTTATTAGTAATGAGGTTTTCTATAAGCATGAAAATGCTACACCAGCAAATTAAATTTAAATTTAAATAAAATACATATTTTTGGCTGTATTATAAAATATAAATTATTTTATGCAGTGTTAACTTTTTAAGTTTTTAGGGCTTTCAGATCATTGTCCTTTTCTGGGCATAGATCTTTGGCTCTCCTCAGTTTATTATAACTTTAATCTGGCTTGATAAATATGTTACATAATAAATTGTATGGAAGGGGGAAAAAGCATGGAATTTTAATTTTTTAAAAAAGTAAAGAATGATTATGTTTTCATGATGTGAACCCAAAGCTTTTTTCTCTTTATATTCAGTGTATGAATGCGAATTAATTTAAGAACAAAGAGCTTCTTGGACATCAACACAAACTTTCCTGTTAACTGATTTTAATAAGAGTAACTAATTCATCTTTTCAAGTGTTCCCCTACCCCCCTTTAAGCTACTGTGGTATACCACACTTAAAACTGTTTGTAAAAGAATTTAAAGAGAAGAGTCTGGATTATTTTTTTAAATATTCTTTTGATTTTTTTTTTTTTTGGAAATGTAGTTACTGTGTGAATATGTTGTGAAGGCATCTCATAGCCCTAAGCAGCTGTAATAAACAGTCATTATTTAGCATTGAGAGCTAGCTCAGTTGTAACATAATCCTTTCCTCCAAGGGCAGTATAGCATTACCAGAAAAGCACACGAAACTCTCATTACTCTGAATGACATGAATTTTGTCCTGTTTTCTCCCTCCCTCCGTTCTTTCCTCCCTTCCTTCCTCCCTCCCTTTCCTTCCTCCCTCCCTTTCCTTCTTTCCTCCCTTTCCTTCCTTCCTCCCTCCCTTCCTTCCTTCACTTCCTCCCTCCCTCTTTCCTCCTTTCCTTCCTTCTTTCCCTCCTTCCTTTTTTATTTCCTTCCTCCTTTCTTCTTTCCTCCACCCTGCCATCCTGTCTTTCTTTTTCTTTCTTTTTTTCATCACATCTCTCTCTTTTCTTTTGTGTTTCAGGAAGGTCATTCGCAAAAATCTGCTCTTTCTTTGGATGACAGTGACATCGAAGCTCGCCTTAATAGTTGGAACCTTGGGGTAAAAAAGTTGTTTGTTTTATGTATGTCTATTGATGTGGCGCAATGCATATTGTATTTGGAAAACAACTGAACTAATTAATTCTAAAGAGAGAGTATTATTGGGTATTAGACATTTAGTACTGTGTTCACATGGAGAGGGACTTGGGGAACAGGAGAGAGAAATGTCCTTCCAAAGACACATAAAACAGTCCCTGCCCTCGAAAGGCTGCCTTTCTTGTTGGTAAAGTGAGAGATATGTGTGTGACACAGTTGCATTTAAGACAGTATATGATCAGAGACCAACAGGAGTTATCTAGGAAGTGGAATACCGAGGCGGAGGGCAGGGAGGGAGGACTTGGAGAAGCAAGGTCGTTTGGGTTAAACGGTCCCCTGGGAGACTTCCTGGGGGAGCTTCCATCATGGACAGCAGTTCTCATGTGCAATGGCTGGGGCGTGGATGTGTTTGGGTAGGCAGAGAAAGGGAGCTAGGAACTCAAGGCAGAAGTAGGCATGAAGAAGGTGTAGTGGCCTAAGTGACCTGTCTTGACTGGATCTTTGGGGTTTATGTAGAGGATTAGAGGGCAAGCTGGATTATGTTAGAGCTTTGCATGCTAAATTGAGAAGTTTAGCTTTTAAATCTGAGGCAATAGTGAGTGGTGGAGGTCAATTTTTTTCACCTGCACATTCTGCTTTACATATCTGCTGTTTAAATGCTTTGAGGCAGTGAAAGCGGTTTAATCAATTTTTTAAACCCCATGTTATTATAAAAATAATTTGTAATTTGAAAAATTTGAGAAATACAGAATGTCAGAGGAATAAAAGATGTTTTAAAATCTTAACACTAAGAGATGTGTCATTAACATTTTGTTACATATATCTTTCCCTCATTTTTTTCCATGTGTATGTATAAAATTAAAATGTAAGCAAAATTGGGGTCATTTTATAAATACTATTTTATTATGTGCTATTTTAAATTTGGTATAAGTTTATTATAGTTCTATTAACATGATTATTATTAATGGTAGCACTAGTTTTTCTTTTGGGTGGATATTTCACAACTTATTTAAGCATTCTGACATTTTTGAACATTTAGGTTGCTCCCAGTTTATTGCTAATACAGATAATGCTGCAATAAAATTCCTTCAAAGGATCTTTTTGTACCTATTTGGTTGCTTCCTTAGGTTATCTTAGTTCTTGGTATATTGCCCTCCAGAAAGTGTATTCCAATTTATTTTCCAACCAGCAGTCAATAGGATTGTCTGTTTCTCACTTCTTCACTGACATTGGGGATGGTGTTTTTTTTTTTTTTTTTTTTTTTTTTTTTTAGCCCTGAAACCCTTCCTACTTAGTGAAAGCAGTGCGTTAGGGACATTGACTAGGTGGTCTTATGACGGTTCTACTGACGTGCATAGAAATGGAGGAAGGGAACCAGTCCTCTTTTCGGTGTTTGTAGTGGGCTTCACACTGGTGTGATTTCTGTGAGGAAGGTGGGACTGGAAAGGAGAGTCATTCGAAGGGAATAAAGAATGCTTGGTGATGGTGGGCTGAACAGGGGGCACCTGAAGACTTGGTTCTAAGAAATGGGAATGTTGGCTTTCTGTCAGTTTATCGATTGTCAGATGGGGACTCACTCCACTTTAAGAGTTTGAGTTTTAGACCCGTGGAATTTGAAGAGATGGTGAGATTAACTGGGGAGTTCCAGGTTTTCAGCTTCCCGAGTCTCAGGCTGGACTATTTAGTAGTCATACAGCTCGAGGTGGTGGTCGCACCCTGAGCGTGGAACAGCTCTGGTCTCTAGAGACTGCAGGGTGAGGAGGGCTGGCCTCAGTCAGAAAGGAGGGGAACAGGTAAGAATTTAAAGCAACATGAATTTCCTACTCATTTGGGGAGTATGTTAATGAAAGACAAGAGAGAACTAGTACTGATAATGAGAAAGTCAAAAGAAAAACATTTTCATGTTTGAAGGGGGAGGGGAAGTTGCCTTTGGAGGAAAAGTCCTGAGTTACACTTTGGGAGAGGAGCTTAGGAGACCTCTCAGAAAGACAGATTCTTCTTGCCAGAAAGCAAAATCAAAGTGAAAAATAAAATTCCGGGCTATCCTTTTAAACTTGCCTTTGCCCTTAGCCATTTGAAACTTCTGATGTACTTTTCACGATTATTTAACTGTTCAGAGGATTAAAATTTTCATTCCTATAATAAAATTAAGAGAAAACATCTAAAATATTTTGAGGTAATGCTGTAAAACTAGGACTGCCTGGGGTTTTATTTCACATTTTTATTTTTCAAAGAATGCACTAACAGTGTAAAATATAAAAGTTTGCCTTTTAATATATTTATAACATTTATGCATAATCAGATTGAATGATATCTCTTGATCACAGCAGAATAATTTAAATATCCAGTGTATTAAAAAGCGTAGATTTTGCTTTGATTTTAGTTTTGTATGAGAATGTGCATGGACTTTTTTCCTTTCTTCCTCTGAATCATCAGTTAATACTGGTTAATTTTTGTACTCTATGCTAAGGGCACACTTTTAATATTGCTGGTATGCCTGTCAATACCTTCATTCTGATACATTAGATGTTGTAGAATTTGAATTTTCTAGTTATTGTTAAAAATATATTTCCCCAAATATATTATTTTCTCAGGAGTGTGTTACTATTTTCTTTAAGAATACGTAATTCAAGTAGAGATTTACTTCCTAAACCTAGAAATTAATATTCCTCCTGTATTATTTTTCATTATTCTTTAACCTTCTTAACCTTGAGCTTTGGGGAGGCTTTCTTGCTTTGTTACCGTATTTTATATACTTCATGCATGACTTCTTTTATAATTTTTTTCTTTTTTCTTTTTTTCTGAGGATGGGTGGGGGACCCTCAGGAGGAGGACTCTCCTGGGCCTTTCCTTCCCGTCACCAGCCACCCAGCCCTCCCACCCTTGGTCTGCGTATTGACTGCAAAGCCTCACTCCCACCAGGAGGATACAGACATGAGGCCTCTTTAGGTAGACCCCTTAGGTCAGATCTCTGGAAGCAGAGCAGGAAAGTGGGATCTGGGCCTGCAGAATCTGTGCAGTGAAACTCTCAGCACATGCAGTGGAGGGATTGGGGCCTGGAAGGAGCCGGGTGAGGTCAGCAGGAGCAGGGCTCCCCCTGATCCTGCAGGGCCTCCTCAGTGTAGCAGCATCTGTAGTCAGGCACCCTCACTTGGAGGTCCCTCAGAGAGGGATGAACCTTCCTGTCAAGAGCTAAAGGGTACCTTGTGAGCTGTTGAGCTGTTAGCAGCCTGGGGTGCCCTTTAACTCTCCCTGTAGGGACAGTGGGAAGCCTGGCTCTCCTACTCACTGTGGCCTGTAGAGAATTGTTCTAATCGGTCACTCAGGATCAGCTGTCCTGCTGGTAAGCAGACACAAGAGCGAGTCTAGGTGAGATGAGCTATTTCAGTAGATGAACTGCCCGAGTTGCCGACCCCCATAGTCCTGAGCTAAGTGAAGTGGTCTAGTTGGAAACCATGAAGCTTTGGGGTGATTTTTTTATGCAGCTAAAAACTAATTGATGCATCAGATAATGCTGCCAGTTTTTTGTTTTTTTGTTTTTTTTCTGTACCGGCGGCAGGAAGAAGTTCCCAGGCCAGGGATCAAACCCACCCCAGAGTTGCAACCTGTGTGTGCCACGGCTGCAGCAACAATGTACTGTTAACTTTTCCGGTATGCTGCACCATATTAGAACTTCCTCCAGTTTCCTAAAGGGATTTTGCCTATTTTCATCCTCATCAGCCCAGTATACCAGTCCCTGTTCCTCTGCTTTCTCTTCAATACTTGGTAAAATTTAGCCATTCTTGAGAATGGTTAATGACACTGCATGGTGTGGTTTTAATATGTATTTTCCTGATTACTGATAAAGTTAGTGCCTTTTAATATGTTGATTGACAGCTCAGAGAGAAGTGCTTCCTTAAGACTTTGCCAACATTCCTGTTGTGTTGTCTGTTTCTTATGGATATGTAAGAGCTCTTTATCTATTCTGGATGAATCTTTCAGAAATATATAATGTTATAAATATTTTCTTCCACCTTGTTGCTTTCTTACCTTCTCTTACTGGTATCTTTTATGAAGAGAAATTTTTAATTTTAATGCAGTTCATTTTTATAATTTTTTCATCTCATGAAAAAGTGCTTTTTGTGTTCTAAGGTCTTTGACTATCTTAAGTTTCTGTAGATGTTCTCCTGTGTTTTCTTCTAGCAGCTCTATTGTTTCACGTTTCCTATTTAGAATTACATACCTTCTGGAGGCGATTATAGTGTATGTTGTAAGGTGGGGAGTTAAGATTTGTTTTTGACCTTTATAAATATACACCTGACACTCCCATTTATTGAAAAGCCTGTTTTCCCACTGCATGGCAGTGTTTGTGTCTCATAAATCAGGTGGCAGTACATGTATATTTCCTTTCTGTTCCTTGGACTTATTTGCTTTTCCTTGTGCCAGTGAATGATGGCTATATATGTAATTTGTTTGTGCTTATTAAATATTTGTTGAAATGTGAATTAAGTATTTGTTGTTTGTGCTTATTAAATATTTGTTGAAATGTGAAATCAATGAATGAACCTTCATTTGTAGTATTTTTTCCCGTGGAAAACATTTTTCAAATTCTAAAATATTGACTTAAAAACATTATTTTGGAGCATTATTTATTTGACATTGATGACTGAATTTATTTTATGCTATAGAAAGAGTTTTGGTAGTTCTTCTGATGAATGCTATGACTTAAAAACACTAAGTGTAGTTGTGTTGCTAGAATATGTTGCTTAATAATGTCCCTTCTTCTAAGATAGCTAAAATATCAGATAAAATGTCTTTCTGTTTTTTTCTGGAACCTTGGAACATCTCTATTTGATCAACACTAGTTATATAGTTACCTCTATATGGAGGTCAGTTTGAGCAAATTCTGTACAGTTTGAAGAAACAAACTGACAATGCTTTGTAATTGAACAATCCCGCTGAAAAACTAAACACAATAAAATGTCAAAAGCCAGTTTTCATTATAGAGCAATTAGATATCTGTATTTATGTCTAAATTATTATTTATTACTGTGATTCTCTTTGGTTCTTAAACAAGAAATGTTCTATTATGTGATTTACTCATGCTATTGGACCTTAATTATTTTTGGCTTTGCTTTCTGTGTAATATTTTGTTGGGCTTTAATGTTTCACATAAGTCCTTTTTATCTTCCATTTTGGACATTCCTTATTGTACTCTTTCTTGAGGTATTATGAGAGAACAAGAAGTGTTCTAAAAGAGCATGGCAAAAGTAAATGTTAAGACTGTTTACAGATTGCTTCAAGTCCATGTTACTTGAGGATTACAGAGTGGGAACATTTAACTTCAAAGCACATCTGGCTGCTGTTATGAAATCAGAAAATAGATTGCTTATTTCCCTCAAATAGACTCAAGAACATGCTCTACTATGAATAATTCTCATTACATATTAAAAGTGATTATGAGACAAACTCAACATATTATAAATGAACAACAACAACAGAAGATTTATAATTGTTTACAGCGTTTACTCTTGCTTTTAAATATTAGAATAGACGTTTTCTTTTTGTGGGAGGTCAACTTGAGAAAGGAAATTTATGATAACAGAATGAGTCCTGTGAACTTCTGTATGCTTTTAAAGATGAATAGGATGAAATAGGAGTTACTTCTGTGTAGTTGAAAGGCTACATTGTAATTAGCTAAACCAATATTTTGTACCCTGCTTATAAATGTAGAGCTGAGTAAAAATAAGTCACAGATGGTTTTCTTGGCTTTTGGTTTTAAATTTTAAGCTTAATTAGAGCTTGAGCATCTTTGAGAATTCTGTTTCCCTCTTCCTTTATTTTTCCCTGTATATTTAATTCTGCTTCATGAATTAGGGTTTTATGTACTTGCAGATTGGTGTGTGTCTTTGAAGGACTTGCTTTTTTCTATGCTGGTTTTTTCCATTCCAGATATAGAGAATGGTTACTTACTTTTCATATATATACCTTCAGACAATAAATATTTATTGAATGTACTTTGCTGCCTGCTGGAAATTTGCTACCTCTATTTTTCAAAAAGCTGTTTATATATAGTACAGTACTATTTACCAAAGACTATGCCTCTTCGTCTAGTATGATATTTAAGTAGATTTTATTATTATCTTTACTTAGTAAATGTTTCCCAAAGTAAATACACTAATTCATACACCCAATGGTAGTGCTCCACATCTGGAACACTTCCATTGTCAAATTTTTCATGTATGCCAGTCTCGTGGCTGTAAAATACCATCTGCTTGTGGTATTACTTTACAGTTTTCATATTTCTAAGCAGATAGAGCGCATTTTCATATCTTTATGTCATTCAGATTTCTTTGTCAGTGAAACGTGTCTTAAGTTTTTCCTATCTTTTCCTGATGGGTTGTTCTTTCTTTTATTGATGTTTGAAGACCTTCTTTATAAATATTATAGATGAATTATTTGTGCAAATATTTCCTTCCAGTTTATGGCTTGCCTTTTCAATTTATTTATAATATCTTTTTAAGAGAGAAGTGGTCAGATTTATTAGTTTATTTTTTATTTATGCTTTTTTGGTATGTCTTGTTTAAAGAAATCTTCTCTACTCTGAGCACTGAAGTCATTCCTGTCAATTGTCTCCTGAAAGTTCTTATAGTTCTGCTTTTAATTATAAGTATTTAATCCTCTGGGAATTTGTTGTTATATGGTGTGAGGAAGGGATCCCCTCTTATTTCCTCTTATTGAACACATCCTTATTTTCGCAATAATTTGCAGTGCTATAGCTTTCATAAATATATTTTCTTTTTTTTTTATTTTCCCACTGTACAGCAAGGGGGTCAGGTTATCCTTACATGTATACATTACAATTACATTTCATAATTATATTTTCATATATATTTGGGTTTCTGATACTTTCCAGTTAGTTCCTTTGACTTATTTTTATTACTATAGTTTTATTACGTCTTATAAGACAACCCACCTTGATTTTTTCTTCAGGCATTTCTTGGCTATTTTTGTCCCTTTATTTATTTATGTACATTTTATAATGAGTTCATTAAATTTTCCAAAAACTCTTTTGAGATATTGGTTTAGATAAAATTAAAAACTTTTTTTTCTTTTCTTATTAAGGCTGTACCTGTGGCATATGGAAGTTCCTGGGCTAGGGCTCAAATTGGAGCTGCAGCTGCTGGCCTACACCACAGCCACAGCAACACCAGATCCGAGCTGCAACGGTGACCGATGCAGTAGCTTGCAGCAACACCAGATCCTTACCCACTGAATGAGGGATTGAACTCTCATCCTCATGGATACTAGGTGGGTTCTTAACCTGCTGAGCCACAACGGGATCTCCAAGGTTTAGATAAATTTAGTCACAAAATCAAGTTGAGCAGAATTGACACTTTTGCAATATTGAAGCTATCCAAAACCATGGTTTCACTCTATTTTATTTCAGTTTTCAGTGTCTTTCAAAAAAGCTTAATTATTTTCTTCATAATTTATATGTATTTTCTTAGATTTACTTTTAGGTATTATATATATTTTTATGATTATAAATATCTTTGTAAAGTCATCTTTTTATCTAGATGATTTTTGCTAATTTAAAGAAATGCAGTTG
Organism: Phacochoerus africanus; assembly: GCF_016906955.1. NCBI lineage: Eukaryota > Metazoa > Chordata > Mammalia > Artiodactyla > Suidae > Phacochoerus > Phacochoerus africanus. The sequence continues at coordinate 12,725,184 of NC_062557.1, read as the reverse complement.
ACTTTTATGTATTGATTTGGCATCTGGCAACTTTGCCATGTGTTTGTTTGGTCAGCCTCTACTTAACTTCTATTTTTTGTCATTACTTCTTCTTCTCTTTATGATTTCCTTGAAATTATTGAAAAGCTATACTTGAATACATGTTGTCTTAGTGGTGGTGGAACATAAGTATCATCAAATATTGACCTGCAGGAGAGTGGCCTACCATAACTGCGTCATGCACAAAACCTGAGGAATCAGGAGTCTGGAGACAGAGGGCTCAAAAGGAGGACTCTATTATTGTTTTCTTCTATTTCGTGATTTTTAAAGAATGATTCTGCTGACAGGCTTTGATTTGATTTTCTGTTTTTTGCTTTAAGTTTTAATGGCTACCAGATTCTTTTTTCTGTTCATGATTATTTATGTTAGATTTTTCTGAACGAGCAATAGCCAGTGATCGTATGAGAGGGGTAGCTTGGTAGCTTACGTCACTTCTTAATTCAGGAAGACTCTCTTCTCCTGCTCCACTGAACTTCAGTTTCTTTAATAGATGGTGCCTTTTGTAGTTGTCATTTTGTCCTGTCTTCTGGTTCTTTGATTTTTGTCTTGTTTCTGTATAACTATTATAGGCTAATTATTTAGTCCCCTTTCTTCAGCTTCTTTTTCATCTTGGACAACCTTCCTTCTAAGGGGCCTCCCTCTACCACAGAAGTGGTTCCCTCCTAAGATTGCCTTCTTTCCTCACACTTCCCGTGACCTTCTTTTGACCCTTTGTCTCCAGCACTCTGATCTGTCAGGGCTTTTGTCTGACCCACTTAAGGCAGACCATTCTCCTTCTACAGGTCAACATTGATGACGTTTATGTGTCACCACCACTAGGACCCTCAGGACTTCCTTTTTTCCATGTGATCACTGTGGTTTGGCTCAGGATCTAGTTCTGCTGATTTATGATCTTTCTTTGGCCACTTAGCTATTATTTGAAGGTTTTATAATCTCTTTCTCCCTCTCATGATATGGATGTGAGTGATGGGTATTTTTATGTGCTTGCTTTGTTGATCTACATGGGTTTTTGGAGGATGGGGAGAGGTATTTAAATTCAGACAGTTGTTATTACTTTATGGGAACCAGCCTCCAGGTGAAAAAAATTATTTTTTAAATTTCTCCTAGGCTAGGTGCTGAAATGTAGTTATTCTTCAGATCCTATCTGTTGCTATAGAGGCTTAAATTTTTTTAGTTCTATTTTTAATTTCATTTCTTCTATATTCTTTTTTTTTTCTTTTTTCTTTTGTCCTCTTGCTATTTCTTGGGTTGCTCCCACGGCATGTGGAGGTTCCCAGGCTAGGGGTCTAATGTCTAATTGGAGCTGTAGTCTCCGGCCTATGCCAGAGCCACAGCAACGCGGGATCCAAGCCACATCTGCAACCTACACCACAGCTCACGGCAACGCCGGATCGTCAACCCACTGAGCAAGGCAGGGACCGAACCGGCAACCTCATGGTTCCTAGTCGGATTCGTCAACCACTGCGCCACAACGGGAACTCCTTTTTCTTCTATATTCTTTGATTAATTGATTCTTTATCCTGAACTTTGCTGTCACATTGGATATGGATGTTTATCTTCCATTAATTATGAACTATAATGCATCATTTGGGATCTTTTTGAAAACACAATGGGATTTTGGAAGAGTGGAGACTAGTAATACATATTTGAAAAAGTTTGTCAGTTGATGCTAATGGTATACTTCAGAGTAAGAACCAATATCCTACACTGAAGTCATGGTTAGTGTTACATTTTTATTTTTGTATATGTTGAGATTATCCATGTAGTAAATTGTGGGTTTATAATGTTAAGAGATTGGAATTCTGTGATAGCGATTTTTGATTATCACTTCATTTGTGGATGAACTAGTTGGGATAACAATCAGTATTTCTAATTTCTATATAGTATATTAATTCAATAAAAGTTTCATTGAAAACCTACTACATGTTAAGTATTGTGCTAGGTACCAGGAATACAAAATTGAGAGGTCATTGTCCTTGCATTCATTGTGCTTAAAGACAGATGTGGAGACATACTGATAAGCTCTTCGATACAATAGAAGAGCTAGAAGAGACACACAGGCTACTTTAGGAGCTGAGAAGAGGGTGGGGTTGGATGCAGTTACCCCTTCCTTCCTTCTTTCTTTCCTCCCTCCCTCCCTTCCTTTCCTCTTAGTATTTATGGGTCACCCACTACCTACTGGGCCCTGTGGTGGGTGTAGGAAATAGGTGGGCTACAAGACAGTCCTAGTCTGTTTTCAGAGTCCCCAGTCTTTTGCAGAAGAGAGATGTTAGATCACAAAAGGGAACGAGCCTCCAGGGTATGACTGGAGTTATAGGAACGTAACTACATTTCCCTGGGGGGGGGTGGCGGGGGGGAGATTCCAGAACTAAGAATCTTGATTAAGTTAACTGTGTGAAGAAGTTGGGAGAATGATTTCACAGGTTGCAAAGACTCAGAGAATGTATGTTGTGCCTTCAAGATAAAGCACGTTGTTTGGTGTCCTTGAATATAGGGCATGTTGGGGTAGATGAGTTTGAAGGGTAGATACAGGAGTCCCAAAGGAATTTCGTATTTAAGTTGCTATTATGGAGGTACATTTAAGGATTCATACGCCAGATTTTCCTGGGCGAGTAGTGATTGAGACTTGAGATGATAGGTGCATGCTTATATGGGGTGGAGGGTGACAGTAACGCGTAGAGGTGGAGAGACACAGGAGGACCTGCTATATTCTGATGATGTAAGTCATTCAGAACGCAGGGAGTGTAAAATGTGAGCTAAGGAGTAGTGGTGATGGGGCTGGGTAGTTTGGCTGCGAGAGAATCATGAAGGTGTATTTGTGTCTGCAGAAGGGTTTACATTTTATATTTTATTTGTTAGTAGACCACTAAAATATATTATGCATTACCCATTCTAAGAAACAGACTAGATTAAGACATATGGAAAACATTTCCAAATCACAGTTTAATTAAAACTCAAATATTAATGTCTTTATTTTTAAATTTTCAGATAGAAAATCCTCGGTATCTGAGACAGAAGCCTATCCCAATTACTTTGGTAGGTGAGAATTGCACTAAACTTTTCCTATGTTCAGATATTTCAAAATAGAATAATCATTAAGTTGTTTTCAGAAAATAATCCAGGTCCATATTATGAAGCATGGTGGTCTTATTAATCCTATCACTTGGCAGTGAATTAACTACATTTTCCCTCCAGTGTTGGTATTATTTTGGCATGAACTTCAGGCAGTTTAGAGTTTACTTTTGGATAAACCAGGCCTGAAAAAGTATTGAATAATTCTTACTCATTCAACAGATGACTCCCAAATTCAGCCTGAGAAAATCCAGCAGTCTCCATGATGATCATTTATGTTCTCGAATGCATGAGAAAGAGGTAGGATCGAGATATTTCTGATGTATCTAATTTATTAACATAATTTTTGTATTGTATATGATAATGATTCATGGTAGGAAGAGGTTGTTGTTGGTACAAATATAAACAATGATGCAAGTTAGGCAGGGGTATCTTTCTACTTCTTAATTTGCATCTTCTGTTTTGTTGTCCTGGCTGCACACCTGCTGGACGCACTGTGCTGAGTGCCTCTCTCCTGACTGTCAATTCCTGATGATCAGGGGTTTTGGGAAAGGGCAATTTTGTGAATCCCTCCCTCCTCCCTTTATCTCAATTTATAATATGTCTTTTTAGTTTCACTATTTTTATGATTTCTGCTATTTTTAAATTGACCTGCTAAATTAAGCTAGTATGATACAATATACTTTCTTTGGTCATTTGAAAGTAGAGTTCTTAGAGAGACGGTGTTGTTTACCGGTTAAGAGCCAAGTCTGTGGAGTCAAGTATGTGTGATTGGGATTGGGATTTAAATCCTGTGCGATTGGGAAATCACAGCTCTGTGAAAGTGGCAGAAACGTATTCTTGCAGTTTTTGTCATGCAACGTGGGAGGTACCTGCTTTACAGGATCAGTATGAAGATTCTGTGGTCTTTGAGTACCTATGTACTTCGCATGTAGTAGTCTTTAACAAAAGTTAGTTTGCTTTATTATTTTCCTTTAAAAATTTCATTCTGGTAAAATAAAAAATCGTCAGTATTATTTCATTGTTGCTTATGGCCCCAGTGAAACACTTTGGTTATCTGTGTGGTATGATGAAAGATTGTTAGATCAGGTACCTGAAAAACTATGTTTGTAACCTGCCTTAACCATTTTCTAGTTATATGACCCCGGGAAGTAAAAAAATTAGTTTAGTTTTTGTTTAAATAGTCTTGTTACCAACAAATGAGAATAGTGAATATGTATGTAACTTGTAAAGTGCAATGCACTATTTAAATGTGTAAATGGGAAAAATATTACTGGACTTAATGTTTCCAATTAATTTATTTAAATAATTTATTCTTTCATTTTAATGAGAGGCCTCTAAGAACTTCTGAAATTTAATTTCAATCTGGATATTTTCAACATGATAGTTTTCTTCTCACCCTATTTATAAAACATCACACAGATGCTGATGTTTTCTTAGATATTCCATATTATATCTTGAGCATATAAGTTTATTTTTGTTGATAATGGAGGAGGAAGGGCTATTGTTTCTTTTAAATTTCAACCTGGTAGAATGCTTGCTGCTGATCTCAGTAATATTCCATCATTTGATAGCTCCAATTTAAGGCATACAGGGTTTTGTTTCTTAGTGCACTGCTAGTGTGTGTGTGTGTGTGTGTGTGTGTGTTAATGTAATTATTATTATTTTGATTTTTAGGGCCGCGCTTTTGGCATATGGAAGTTCCCAGGCTAGGAGTCAATTGTAGCTGCAGCTGCCGGCCTGTGTCACAGGCACAGCAATGCCAGATCCGAGCCGCATCTGTGACCTACACCACAGCTTATGGCAACGTTGAATCCCTACCATACTGAGTGAGGCCAGGGATTGAATCTATATCCTCATGGATGCTAGTTGGTTTTGTTACCACTGAACCAGGACGGGAACTCCCACTTCCAAGTATGTTAATTTTAGAGGTTAAATTGTTTATGATACTGAACTTATTAAAAATCCATCATTTCAATTTTACCGTGGAAGACATAATTCATTACCCCAAGAAATATGTAGAAATGCATATGAAGGTAAAGATATAAGGATATTCTTCCCAGAATTATTTATATTGGTGAAAACTCAGTCTCAATACCCAACAATAGGGATAGGTTAGATTAGCTGAGGATACTTCTATAATATGAACTATACTACAGTTACTAATAAATAAATGTAATACTCAAGATGCACAAAACAATGTAGATGATATCATCTTAATTTTCTAAGAGAAAACAATGTTTACAGGCTACATAAAACACTAAAGACAATATGATGATATTTTACCACTGTTTTTTATTTCTAGCTGTTGGCTTCATAGGTGATTTTATTTTCTCTTTACACCTATCTGTATTTTCCAAAATTTCTTTAATAAAAATCCACAAATTATTTTATGATCACAAATACTACTGTAAAAGAAAGATGAAACTAAGATAATTTTCACACTAGGGCAACTCAGTGTATACTTCTAAATATTTTAGGATGGAGAAAAAAATATGATCAAAAAATTCATAAAAAATAGTCAGAAATGACTGTGTAACTACGCAAAGGGTTATTTTAACCAAAATATACACTGCATATGTTTTAAAATATGGTGTAAGTTGATGTTTACATGCAGGCTTCTCAATGATGCCACAGATATTTTTACAGTATGCCAAAAAGAAAAATAAAAACATAAGGGTGTGGAAAAAATAAAGCCACGCAAATTTAAAAATGAGTCTCTGATGCAATACATGATAGCTTTAAGGGTGTTTTTTTCTTTCAACATGTATGTTGGGAGCCTTGATGTGTTTATCCCTAACCCAAGATGTCATCATGAAGAATAGGACATTATTTCATGAAAGACCCTCCAAGAATGCAAAAAGACACCATGTCCTTTCAATTATTGTAATCATTCTATGCTAAGCAGCCTCAACAGGAAAAGGAAAAGGAAAAACGGTTGATAATGACTTGGACTGACTTGTAAAAACAATTAACAGTTTTTAAAAGGGAAGAAATTCAAAATAAACTCTCCAAAGAAGGTGCATATGAAAATAAGTATTACTTCCCAAAAGCCTTCTTAGAATGTAATTGCTTTTTATTTCAATAGTTTTAAAAAAAGCAAAATAAAACAAAACAAAAAGCATTAGGAGTTCCCTCAGGGGTGCTTCCATATGCCGCGGGTGTGGCCCTAAACAAAAAATACTTGGAAGTCTCATGAAGAGTATACATGATTATAAGGTACAGGTAAAGAAGAGTATTATATGTAAAAATGAGACTGAATATAGAAAGGCAAGGGTAATTAGGAGCCATATGAAGGCAGAGTAAAGTAGCTATTTCGGTTGCCTTTGTAAATGTAAAAATGCTAATTATATTTTTAATACAGAACACATGTTTTTAAAAAGTTTTTTTTCCAGTTTTGGGACAAATTTTTTAATATTTTCATTTTCGAAATAGGAAATACTAATCATTAAAAGAAAGATATTCAGACTTTAATCCAGGAAAAACACTGAATTTTCCTGAATTACATGTGGAGTAGCTCTGCTACTCATAGTAATACTGTCCGTGATCATGGTGTTCCCTACCCTGGTAACTAGAAAGGTCAGAACTTCCAAAGTGTATTTTTAGCACCCGTGATATTTTATGACAGGCATTTTGTGTACTGTCCTAAGCCTTTGTCATTAGTAGTCTCTTACTCTTTCACATTCTTTCCAATTTTTTGTTTAATCTTATTGTACTTTGTGTATTTGTGTAACTGGCTCAGATTTTTTTGTAGAATGTGAATGAATAGATGGATAAATAAAAAAAGTCCATTTGATAAAAAAGAATTAAAAAAAGAAAATAGTGTAGTGCTTTAATATTTTGTCTGTGTCCCAGAGACAGTTTTCTGACTTGGATTTTCCCCTAAACTTAAATGCGTAGTTATGTTGTAATGTGTGTAGTTACCCTTTAGAAGGATAATCTTATGTCCACTTGCTTATGTCACTTTTGTTAGACATTTATTTATGGGCATGAGGAAAATGCTTTCTGTTTTGAAATTTAGCAGACTCTTGCATGTCCACATAAGACAACACGAATGTGTCTCGTGTATTCTTATCTAAAAGTGCTTTTGTTGTTGCTAGGTAGTGTTTTAAAAGTAAGAGCTAGCACTGTTTCAAATAAGTTTATTTTAAAATTAAATATTAAATCAAATATTGAATCTTCATTTTCTCAGCATCTTTATTCTTCAAGATAATCTTTATTCTTTGAGATAATCATTGCTAAAAATTTAATGTGTATTCTCTTTAAAAGTTTCTAGGAACATTTTAAAAATTCAAATGCAATCCTAGATCATACTCTATACCGTTATATTTTGCTTTTTTAGCTTCAGTGTGGGTTTAACTTTAAATGTGGCTTCATCCTTTTAAATAGTTGTATTTTACTGATGAACCACGTTTTATTAATATAAGTCTCTATCTAGGGATACAGGTTATGTAGAGTATGTTGCTACAACACAGAGTATTTCAAGAATATCCCCATGTATGTTTTTGTGTATTGTATGTTTTTTCTTATATGATAAATCCTGTGAAATGGAAATGACTCAGTGACAGGATTGTACGTTTAAATTTTTGATTGGCATTGGCAGATTGCCCTTAAAATAAGGTCATGTCTGCCTGGGGCTGAAAGCATGGGGGAGAATGGGGAGTGATGGCTAGTGAGTATGAGAGTTCCTTTTTGGAGTGATGAAAAATGTCCTAAAATCAATAGTGGTGATGGATGCATAATTCTCTGATGTATTGAAAGACATTGAATTATATACTTTGAGTGACTGTTATAGTATGTGAATTGTGTATATCTTAATGAACTATTTAAAAAAGGTTAGGCCTATTTATACTTTTACCGATAGTGCAGTAGAATGTATGTTTTATTATTTCCTCATCAACACTAAATTATAAACACTTTTGATTATCTGAGTTGAAAAATAGCATCATGTTGTTTTGATACTTACATTGCTTTTATTGTAAGTGAGGATGAACATTTTTTGTCTATTGTCTTTTTAATTTCACTTCTGTGAGCTGTCTTTTCTTAAAGCTTTTCATATTTTTGCTAAATTGTTTGTCTTCGATGTGATTCCTAAGAGCAATTTATATGTTAAGAAATTCGGATCTCTGTCATATCTTAAAATAACTTTTCTCTGTATTTTTTATTTGTTTTTTTAAATGTGTAGAAGTTTTCTTTTTAGTAGTTGGATCTATCCATGTTTTCTCTTTGGTTTCTGGTTTTTGTATTATGTAGAAAAGCCTTTTTTACTCCAAGATTATGAAAAAAATTAATTCATAGTTTTGTCTCTTTTTTAAATCTTATTTTTGTATTTAAATCTCAGATCCATTTCTGGAGGCTTTATTATGAGTAGTGATGATAATCTAGGTTGGTCAGTTCTTAATGTTGTGAAATCAAACTTTAGGAGGCTTTCATGCTTATGTTAAAGACTGTTGTAAGTGTGGAGAGGATTGAGTGATGTGGAATTCTATACAGATTATAGTTTTTGTGTAATGGACGATTTAACCCTGTTCATGCTTTGGAAAGCCTGAAAATACTGTGTAGCTTTAAGAAATCAAACTTTTAGGAGTTCACGTCGTGGCGCAGTGGTTAACGAATCCGACTAGGAACCATGAGGTTGCGGGTTCGGTCCCTGCCCTTGCTCAGTGGGTTAACGATCCAGCGTTGCCGTGAGCTGTGGTGTAGGTTGCAGACTCGGCCCGGATCCCGCGTTGCTGTGGCTCTGGCGTAGGCTGGCAGCTACAGCTCCGATTCGACCCCTAGCCTGGGAACCTCCATATGCTGGGAGCGGCCCAAGAAATAGCAACAACAACAACAAAAAGACAAAAAGAAAAAAAAAGAAATCAAACTTTTAAACACACGTCTTCCAGTTTAAGTTTATAATTTTGTGGAAAATGCCTTTGATGTTAAATTAGTATTATAATATTCTTATATTAGAGTTGTAATATTCTTTTATTAGAGTTGAAGAACTGTAGTAGTTTTGCTTTGGTTGGTAAAGACATGCCTATAACATGTTTCAAGATTAAAAATTTATTTCAATTTATTTGGACATTATGGGAAAGCATGTTCGGTGGCCGTGATCCCTTGTAACCTTAGCCTGTCATTCACAGACATCCTTGGACTTGTTTGTCTTTGTAATTGCTAACACATTTCCTGTGATATCCACATCACAGAATTGTGTGACAGTGAGCACAATCAAGCAGTGGTTTTGGGTTTTTTTTTTTTTTTTTTTTAGTATTCTTAAAAAAGATTTCTGACATAGATTAAGACATTTGGAAAACCATTGTCACTGATAATGAAAGAAGAGACAGCACAAGAAGGGGAGATCAATTTTCAGAGCAACCATCAGTTTTCAGAGAACAGATGGTTAGAAATTGCTCTCTTTGTGAAAATAGAGTATTTCCTTTGAACTTCACCTCTACCCAGTTGAATGTTCCTATCCATCCCCTAAAATGGGACATTGCTTCTTCCTTACACGTAATGTCAATAGGGCATTTTTTTTTTCTTTTACAAATCTACTAGTTAAATGTAGAATTTAAATAAATCCAGGATGATGAAGTCTACAGTCATTGACATAGTAAATGAGAGAATTGATGTTTAAAAACATTGCTTATGACTATAGCATTCAGATACATGCAGTCTCACAAAATGTAATAAATAATTATACAAAGGAGTACCACTGTAAACAGTATGCAGGCAAGAATTAGCTCATTGTAAGAGCCCAGCAGCCTGCTGTCTAAACCTTCCCAATTTTACTCTCATCCATCTCCCCTAGAGATGACCACTACCCTGACTTTTCCGATAACTTCCCCCTTTGTTTTTAAAGTTGACTGTAGCACCAATGGCTGCGTTTTTAAAAATCAAAATATTTTTGTTTTAGTAGATTTTGAACTTGGTTTAAATAGAACTAAACTTTATATTTGTTTTTTGTGTCTTGCTCCTTTTGCTCAGTAGTGCATGGATGACATTCAGCCTCGTTATGCCAGGTAGCTATAGTTGGGTTCATTTGTGTCACTTTCTATTAAATCAGCCTGTCACAATTTCTTGCCATTCTGTCCGTGAATCTGTTCTGATTTTTGGCTTTTACAAACAGTAATCCTATGAACAATCTCATACATGTTTCTTAACACATATGCGCAGGAATTTCTCTAGAGCAGTGGTTCTCAAAGTCTGGGGCATGAACCAGGTGGTCCCAAAGACTCTTGTAATAATATTTAAATTTTTAAAAGTGTATTGACATTTTCATTGATGTTGCAGACACAGTGGTGGGTAAAACTACATCCAAACCCACATCAAGGCAATGACACCAAATGGTTACTGGTAGGCATATTCTTCACCGCCGTGTGCTCACAGGGAAAGAAATTACCAGTCTTACTTAAAATGTCCTCCATGAAGCAAGTAGAAGATTCTTAATTTTATCAAATCTTGGACTTCAGACTTGCATCGTTGGGGTAGCTGAGTGATGAAATGGAACTATGTAGAGAGAACTTAGGGTGCTTATCAAAGTGCATATCAAAGTGCTGGAGGAAAAACGCTTTGTGTGCTTTTTTCAATTAGGAATTGCAATAGTTGCTATTTTTTGTGGAATATTGTTTTTATTTGAAAGGATGAGTGATGGACAAAATATGGTTATTCAGACTTGAATATTTGGCAGACATTTTCTCAAAAATGAACAAATTGAGACTGTCACTTCAAGCAAAACAACTGTCAATATTTGTTGGTAGTGATAAAAATTGACATTTTAATACAAATTAGAATTTTGGCAAACCTGTGTCAGTCAATGTGAACTTGAGAGCTTTCCAATACTAAGACCATTCCAATGAGATCGGGGGTGACATTAACCAGTGTGCAGTTTTGAAATTATGTAATGAAATTTTCAATATTTGGAAATCTCTGTAACTCATTGAACTGATGTTTTACAAATGAGCAATGCACAATGTTATAAAATCATGCATGGTAAAAAGATCCATTCCAAGTTCAAGGTAGACCAATAGAACTTACTATGACAGTGTGAAAAGTTCCAGATTCTACAATGCAAGTAACTTAAAAAAACCTAGCACTTATGAGTGTGGGTTTGGTTAAAAAGAATATCTACAGTTATTTTAAAAGGGTATGAAAATACTCCTTTGCTTTACAACTGTGTATCTATGAAAGGATAACTAATAAGGAAGAACTAATTCCAATGTTATTATTATATTGGTGAAGTGGCCTGGGGATCAATGATGAATCTGTGTTCATTAGTTTTACTTTTGCCTATCAAGTGAAATTTATTCAAATGACTTTTAATCAGCTTAGAAGTAATCAAAGAATGTAACTAACATATTGGTGTATGTAATGTGATTGCTGAACAAGTGGCTCTAAGGTAAAAGTGGGAAATGATACTCTATCATATAGGAAGTTAATTTAATTGTGTGTTTTTGCCAAAGGGAAAAGTAAATTAATAACACCTTTAAAATATCTTCCTTGAAGTTGGACATGAAAACAAAAATGATGGAAGCTAAATATCATGAAGAGAAACTTAAATTGCAACAGAAACATGATGCTGATGTTCAGAAGGTAGTGTATGTACAATTTATTATTTTATTAATGTTTAATATTTTAAATATTTATGTTGTGAGCCACATGGGAAGTGCAATATTATTTGATAAGTTTAAATTAAATATTTAAATTAAATTTAAATAAATCCACTTATTTATGCACTTCTGATAATCTTCCTTATAAATGGTATTTGCTGAATTAATATCCTGGAAAAAGTTGATCTTTAAACTTCATTTGCTAAACAAATGTATTTATGGAAACCCGTATAGTTTACATTACCTTTTAGTTCTTTTTCTCTTGTTTGAAGGCTGGTCTCCTTACAATCTTTACATTCTGTAGTTATCTTACATAAAGGCTAAAATAAGACATCAACTACAAAGTTTGTTTTGGTCTATTATTCTTTCAGTTTTGGGTAATTAAAATTCCCTTTTTAGTTAAAAAAAAAAAAAACTCTTGGATTTTGTTCTCTTTGGTATAGACTGCATGCATTGTAATGTCAGCACTGCCAGTGTAGGCTTTTTTGCCTGTAGCTCACTGAGATTTATGCCTTCCAGTATTTCAATTTGTATTTTTAAATAAAATTAACTTTTCTTCCTAATGGCACAAAAGACATCAATTATAGTTACTGTACATTGAATTTCAATTGATGCTGTAGTTTAGTATTTATTTTTAAAATGTAGTTATATATAACATGTAATATATGAATGTTTAATTCATCAATGTTGATCCAGATAGAAACTTGACATTGTCTGTTTCAAAACTAAGCCAATGATTCTGCTTAACAAAATTAGTGAGAGTTGGAGGTGGGAGTTGAGGCTACAGCATCATGTGTCCATGCTTTCTTTTTTTTTTTTTTTTGTCTTTTTGCTATTTCTAGGGCCGCTCCCGCAGCATATGGAGGTTCCCAGGCTAGGAGTCCAATCGGAGCTGTAGCCGCCGGCCTACACCAGAGCCACAACAACGCAGGATCCGAGCCGCGCGTCTGCAACCTACACCACAGCTCACGGCAACGCCGGATGGTTAACCCACTGAGCAAGGGCAGGGACCGAACCCGCAACCTCATGGTTCCTAGTCGGATTCGTTAACCACTGTGCCATGACGGGAACTCCTGTCCATGCTTTCTTAAAGGTTGAAAATATATTAATATTAGCCAGGTGCATATTTGGCTCATCTTTCAAAGCAACAAGAAGGAAATCACTGATTGAAAATTAGAAAGAGAAAAATCTTTCATTCTCCTTTTCTCTTTCCTATTCAAATTTTAAAGGCAAATATTCCTTCTACTCTTTGTAGAAATTTACCTTAGTTTAAATGGTTAGAGAAAAATAGTTCTCTATCATAAATATGTTAGAGATTCAGTAATATAATTTCAATATAGCATATGTCCAAATGAATTAGAATCCACCGATATATAAAATACTGATGTAAAGATAAATAAATATAGTAATATACTTGGAAAATCATGATAGTAGAATTTGAAATAGACTGCTTGGTATGTCTGTTACAAAGCTCTATTTTAAGAAAAACATTTGATAATGAAATCCTTTCCAGAAATTTCTCTTTTAAAATAAATTCTGTGTGAAAAAAGAAAGCAATGGCACTAGTTTGAAATGCCAGGTAAAAATATAAATAAAATCCTTGACCTTATGTCAGATTTGGAAAGTATATTCATCAGTTTGTTGCACTATGATATTTTCTAAGTGTTAGGAACTGGAGAAGGGATAAAACTTAAGAGTGTTTTTATCTATTTGCCTACATTCTTTTCCTTTTTTGCTTCTTTATGGACATCGGGATCAAGGTAGTTCCTATTCTTATTTACCATTCTTAGAGGTGAGACTAAAACAATGAAAGGTGAAGTAAAATGCTGGTAGTAAAAGCACTAAAAAAAGTTAGTTAGACATGGGTGAGTAAAAACTGAATTTGAGTGTATAGGAAATGTACCTCAACTGTAAGAAAAGTGGATATACATATTCTCGCTTCAGTTTGGTTTTCTTTTTTTCCCCTTGATTAGCACTTTTTTTTCCCTGCTTGCTAACTTTCCTACATTTTGGTTATTTCTCTAGGGTTTTTTTTTTTTCCTTTTTGAGGGGAGATGCATTTAGAAGTATATAATAATAATTAAATTTCATTAAATGATTCATTTTATAGCGTCTAATATCATATAAATTAATGGTATAACATATTCATGCGATTTTGGACACACTTTGAGCTGACTTTCCTAATTCCTAGGAGCAGAACTGGATATAAAAGAGGCCTGTTAGGTCTCATCTTCCCATCATGCCTCTGGGAGTTCTTGTTATTGTGAATGAAAATGACAGGAGGACACTAGTGGGGGGGATGCAGGGATGTACTCACCTGAAGTTGCTCTGTTGCAGTGTGGTGGGGAGGTGAACTGTACTGTATCAACAGGTCAAGTTACTGATGGCTTCTGTCTGCTATACTTTATGACAGTTTAATCTCTGGATTATATTTTAGAGAACCACCTAATTTATTACTTACAGTCTCCTTATGAGCTGGTACATGAAAATTCAAAGCAGATAACATTTCTTTCAGTAATCAATTATTCTAGTGTATTTAATATTTTGTACACTAAAGTATAATTTTTACATCTTTTTGGGGAAACCATTTATGAGATTAGCTGAGATAGACTTGCAAAAATACTGCACTCTTCTAAAAAAAGTGTGTGTTCTAAACATGAAACAATGTAATCTACTAAAATATTTTAAATTCATTTGCAGATTTTAGAAAGAAAGAATAATGAAATAGAAGAAATGAAAACTTTATACAAAAAGAAGCAAAATGAAACAGAGGAGACTATTAGAAAACTTGAAAAGAAAGGTGATGTGTTATTGTTACATAAATCTTTTAATAACTTTTTTTTAGTGTTTGTATAAAGTAAAATTTTATTTCTGACCTTTCGTAGTTTGAGAAGGGAATGTTTCTGTGGGTTTCCATCAGTGGATGTGTCGATGTGAGCTTCCTTATAAGTTAAGAAAAACTCGTGTGTGTGTGTGTGTGTGTGTGTGTGTGAGAGAGAGAGAGAGAGAGAGAGGAACGCAGTGGTGGTTGGTAGGGTTCAAGAGTTGGAAGAGTTTGTAACTGTTACTCCTTCTTAACTCTTCTGTTATGGACAGAACAAACATTTAAAAAGTATTCCCCATTTACACTTTCATTATGAAGGAAAAGAGGGCATATACTCAAGTGTTAAATTATCTATGATTATAGGTCAAAACATTAGAGAAGTGTTGAAAATATTTTTGGGGAAAAGAACTTCAAAAATTTTTAAGGTTTGATTAGTTGGAATAGGAATACTGACATTGGTAAGTTGTGGGGCGGATGCTGCAAAGCTGTTTAGCTAGAGTGGATATCCTATACATTAAGAGAGAGATTGAAAAAGACTGAGATAGGAGACTTGGCATGACTTAAGCATGACTTTGGATTTCAGATTTAGAAGTTTCAAGTTTATCCTGTAGATGCTGTGGAGTCAGAGATTTTTGAGAGGTGAGTTTTAGGACCTCATATTTTAGGTGGAGTAGCCTAGTAGCAGTGGGCATGCCAAGCATGATGAGACCAACAGAATGGAGAGAGAGAGAGACCGAGAGCGAGGGAGTGCCTTCCATTCGCCAGAAAACACTCTCTAGTCCCAGCCCTGCTCTTTGTGTCTGCTGTGGGATATCAGCAAGTCTCTGCACCTCGGCTTACTCATGATAAAATGGTGCAGCTAGATGAGTAATCTATAGAAAGTCCCTTCAACACAAGAATGTCATGCTTTCATGCTTCTGTAATTTTGTGTGTAAGGTGATAAGGACCCAGAATGTGTGAATGATGGCGGTGGGGTAGTGAGAATAGAACTGAAGAAGAAATTTTGGAGGATTTGGTGAATGAAAAGATATAAATGATGAGTCAAGAGGAAAGTTTTCATTTAGGATTTCCATACAGAACTTACTGACTCTCCCAAACCATCGAACCCCAGCATATCTGAGACAATGGTAATGCCCTTTAAATTTAGGATGGCAGTTACATAAATAAATTAACTAATGAAATAGATATTTTTAGGTTTATCTCCAGGCTTGAATGTTGATTAAAGTAATTAGAAATATGTTTGGATTCTTTCTCCAAATATCAGTGGCTACAAAAATATTTTAAATTTACTTCTAGGTTTTTGTTTCTAATCCTAATTGAAACGAGACGATTTAAAGCTGTGTTAGATTTTAAAATATTATTTTTTAAGGCTTTTTGAATTGCAAACAGATCTTAGTTTCAACAGTAGGTTAACTTGGATTCTTCTCCTTCTCCCCTTGTTTGTGGCACAGTTGAGATACAAGAGTGAAAGACATTTCTATGTAAACGTTTATGAAAATTTTGCTATCTTGATGTAAGTGAATAAGAATATATTCAATAAGCTATGAAAATATTAGATTCAAGCAAATAAACAGTTGAATTTATTTTGCCATCCAGATGACATAGGTATATATTGAGCACATTTTCACTTGAATCAGTCACAGTTTAAGTCATTTTTAAAAAGAAGATAAAAATGTAAATGATTTATAAGGGAAATCTTTTATATAATTTAAAGCATATTTTGTTTCAGTCACATAAACTTTGGCAACGCTTTTAACGTCTCTAGGAGCAACAGCATATTGGCATGATGGGTTCCTTTATCTATATATCGGTTGAGTACTTACCTAGATGGCGCTCTTTTGCTCTGCAGATAAGAAGTTGAAATGTCTTTCTCCTCAGGAAATAATCAAGTAAACTATTATAACACATACTGCAGTAAGTGGTTTAATGGAGAGATTCACCGGGAATAGAGAGGAGTTCCTGAGGAGGAGTCTGGTTGGCGAATGCCTCATAAGGAAGGTGTTACTTGAATTGAGACTAAGAATGCGTAGGAGTTTTTCAGCAAGAAGGGAGGGGCATTCCAGGCGGATAAATGATCATGTTTAGGCAATGATATATGAAAGGATATGGCCTCGGGAATCTGCAGATTGGTTGGTGCGTTTACAAGTTTAAAAATATGAAAGTGGCAAAAGATAACAGCCATACAGCAGTCGGATTGTGAGAGCTGTTTTCCATGTTAGAGGTTTTTGGCCTTTATCTTGCAGAGTAGGGAACTGTGGATGATTTTAGGTCTGGGAGTAACTTTACAGGATTTGTACTACAGAAAGGCCTCTTTAAAGCAATGGAGGCCCCGATGGCGGGGAATGGTACTGAGGCCAGCACACTGTTAAAATTGTCTCGGAAGTGAATAATGATGGACGCAACCAAAGTGGCAGAAATGCAGAAAAAGGAGTGGAAGGGATAAGAGATATTTTAGGAGGGAGAACTGAGAAGACTTGGTGTAAAATGGAATTACCTTTTAACTGGTTCGCTGTGTTTTTCATCACCGAACTCTTCTGTAGTAGCTAAAATTGGTTTAACTATGTTTTCATCATTTTCGACAGTTCAGACCCTTATACGTGAATGTCAAGTTATCAGAGAGACCAAAGATAACCAGATTGCAGAGTTAAAAAAGATATGTGAACAAAGTACAGAATCTCTGAATAATGATTGGGAGAAAAAGGTAAGCTACATAAAATAAAATAGTAATGGAAAATATAAAGGGATGTGCCTTAGAGTAATTATAAAAATCGTGGATGTTCACAGAATATATAGAGAAGTTTGAAAAAATAAATTATTATTCTAGACTATCTAGAAATATCTTTTCATGTTTTGGTATATTTTCTTCTGGAAGTTTAATGGTTTATAAAATAGTTTTCATTTAGAAAATTTACTTTTGACTAATTCTTGAATTAAGGTTCTGAATTTTTTTTTTTGTCATAGCCAATAGATGTTAAGCAAAATTAGTAAGGCTATAGCAGTAGAATAATTGTGGAATTAAACTGTTCAAGTTTTGGATGTAGGCCACTGGATCATTTCTTTCCTGAAATCTCAGATAACACAATATTTATAGTATAAATTTGTTTGTTTGTTGTTTTGGCCATGCCTGCTGCATGTGGAATTTCCCGGGCCGGGGATCAAACCTATGCCACAGTAGTAACCAGAGCCACAGCAGTGACAACACTGGATCCTTAGCCCACTGAGCCACCAGAGAACTCCATAAGTTTGTTTTTGATGTAAACAAAGTCAGTAGCAGATGTGTTATTCTTAGAGGAGCACTTAATTTAATTAATAAAAGTATTTTCATAAAATGTAGCAGTGCCAAGGGTAATGTACAAAAAATGTTCATTATGAACAAGCTTTACATAGTCATATAGCACTTTCACTTAGGAGCCCTTAGCCATTAATCAAAATTAAAGTATGCAGTTAAAATAATTGAAGAGTTCCCATCATGGTGCAGCAGAAACGAATCTGACTAGGAACCATGAGGTTGTGGGTTCAATCCCTGGCCTCGCTCAGTGGGTTAAAGATATGGCATTGCCGTGAGCTGTGGTATAGGTCGCAGACGCAGCTTGGATCCTGTGTTGCTGTGGTGTAGGCTGGCAGCTGTAGCTCTGATTAGACCCCTAGCCTGGGAACTTCCATATGCCTTGGGTGTAGTCCTAAAAAGACAAAAGACAAAAAAAAATTTAATATGTTATTCTCTGAGGTATTCTCTCATAAAGACCTTTGATTATTAGCTTGCCCTGATACTCTCTTGATAGTCTGCGTTCAGGATCTTTTACTGAGAGTTCTGATGCCTTCCCACGCAGACACTTGGTCTGACGTGTCCTGGTGATGGTACCTTCAGTGCCAGTCTGGGAAATGCCCATGTTCATGTGGGCAGAGTTAGCTCTTTTCTAGTTTTCATTTATGGTTTTATCTTTTGTGTAAATATGGCATATATTTGTGTTTGCTGCAGATACATTGTGTTCATAGCAGGCCACCTGCCTCCCTTTATCTAAATTCCCTAGTTCCTTACTTCCCAGTTTGAACTGGTGAATATTTGAAAAGGCTTCTGCCTCTACTTACGTTCAAGGGTACATTTCACTCTTTCAGCTGGATTAGCAGCTCTTTCTTACAGTTAGACGATAATTAGTGGCTGTGAAAGCACTGCAGACATGGTCGAAGGTCTTTTTTTATGTGAAGTAGAATGCCTGTAAATCTGGAAAGAGGTGAATACCTGGTGCAAGCAGGGTAGGTGCCAAAAATTAGTAAGCAGATGATAGACTTACTTTGTGATTTAGCAGTCAACCGTTTAAAATTTGTTGAGCATCTGTATAGATGATGATGTGTGAGTGTGTGCGTGTGCGCGCGCGCATGCATGTGCACGTGCCAGTATCCTTCTAATAGAAATCTCCATCCTGTAGCTCTCACTTTTAAGTCCCAGTTATCCAACTACCTAGTTAAGATTTCTCCTTGATCTAAATTCCACCATTCTCCCCAAACTCCAGCTTCATCCTTTATTACTAAAGCAGTCTCCTCATAAGGGTTTTCCCGATTTCCCTCTTCCCTATGGTGTTGGCATCCACTCAGCTGCTCAGATTCTTTCTTTTGCCTCGCCTCTCATATCTAATCACTTGCCACTAACGTTCGTTCTGTTTATTGTGCATTTATTCACCACAGTCCTCCCCTACTTCCAGAGACCATTGTTCCCGGCCTGGATCTGCTGTAACGGGACTCTTGGCACCTCTTCAGTCCGTGCCCTGTAATACCGCCACGTTGGTGGTCTTTCTGGAACACACCTCTCATTTTCCTCATCACCATTTGAATCACCCCAGTGGTTCCCAGCTGTCCTTACATTTACAAGGCTCTTCAAGATTGAGATGCTGGTGATCTTTTAAACCTCACCTTCTGTCGTAATCCCGCTCCCCTTCTCATATACTTTTCTACTAGCTGTACAAATTTTTTCCAGTTATCTGACTATACCATGCTGTTTTAAATCTATGGGCCTTTAAAAAAATTGAGTTATGATTTTTACACATAAAATTTACCCTCTTAGGAGTTCCTATCATGGCTCAATGGAAATGAACCTGACTAGTATCCATGAGGATGTGGGTTCGATCCCTAGCCTTGCTCAGTGGGTTAGGGATCTGGCGTTACTGTGAGCTGTGGTATAGGTCGCAGATGTAGCTCAGATCCTACGTTGCTGTGGCTGTGGTGTAGGCCAGCAGCTGTAGTTCCGATTTGACCCCTAGGCTGGAAACTTCCTTATGCTGCACCTGTGGCCATAAAAAAATTATCCTCTTAAAGTGTACATTTCAATGGTTTTCAGTGTATTCACAAAGTTGTGCCAACATCAGCACTATATTAATTTCCAGGACACTTCCTATTAGCCCAGAAAATACCTGCTGCCCATTAGCAGTCACTTTCCATTTTCCCTGTCTCCACCCTCTTGCAACCACTACTCCACTTTCTCTTTCTATAGTTTTGCCTATAAAGTCATACAATATATGACATTTTGTTACTGGCTTCTTTCCCTTATAATGTTTTTAAGTTTCGCTGATATTGTGGCACGAATTCATAGTTCAATCAGTATTATGGTCAAATCATGTTCCTTTGTATTGATATACCACATGTTATCACTTAGTGGATATTTGAATGGATTATACTTTTTGGATATCATGAGTAATTTTGCTATAAAAATTTGTGTACAAGTTTTTGTGTGGACCTGTGTTTTCATCTTTCTTCTCTACTGTATAAGGAAAACCCTCCCTGCATTTTCCTTTACTCACACCCTCATCATACTTCTGACACCAAACGTGTGGGTTTTCTGCACATCAAGCAGTTGTCTTTGCCACCGGTTGGATGTCTTCTAATTCACTTAAATTTTGACAACTATTTACCTAGAATTAGCATCAGAACCCCCAAGTTAAGGGCTCAGTCCCACAGGGGTGCTCCCACTTCGATGTCATTTGAAAGTTCCAAGTTGTTTCCTGTACTTCTGATCAACTGGTCTTAATAGGAGTTCCCACCAACCCCTCCGTTGGTTCCTTGATTTGGTGGAAGGGCTCACAGAACTTAGGGAAACACTTACATTTACCATTTCATCACTAAGGATATAATAAAAGATGCAAATGAACAGCCAGGTGAGGAGATGCACAGGGCAAGGTAGGTGGGAGGGGCATAGAGCTGCCACCCCACTCCTGGCACCATGTGTTCAATGGCCTGAAAGCGCTCCAAATAGCTTACTTTTGGGATTTTTATGGAGGCTTTATTATGTAGGCATGATTGATCAGAAACTTAATCTTTAGCCTTTTTCCCTTTCCTGGAGGTGAGGAGTGGGGCTGAAGGTTACAAGTTTCTAATTATGGCTTGATCGTTTGGGTGACCAGCCCCCATCCTGATGCTACCTAGAAGCCCACCAGGAGTCACTTCATTGGAACAAAAGACTCTCCTGTCACCCAGGAAATTCCAAGGGATTTAGGAGTTCTGGGTCAGCAACTAGGGTCAGAAACCAAATATTAGAACGAAAGATGCTTCTAGTGTTCTTATCACTTAGAAAATTACCAGAGTTTTAGGACCACTGTGCCAGGAATTAGGGGCAGAGACCAATATATCTATTTCCTATGATTTTATAGGTATATACTTAGGAATGAGATTTCTGGGTTAAGTGCTAACTATGTTTAGCATTTCCAGAGGGTTGACTGTGCTGCACCATTTTCTGTATGGGACTTGAGCATATGCGGTGCTTCTGGAACAAATGCCCTGTGGATACCGAGGGACAACTCACCTAAGTGTTGGTCCTCTCCGGTTCGAATATTAGACCAAATACACCTGTTTGATCCTCTGTAAATGAATCCACCAAGTTATAGCATACTTGTCATGTTGACCCTTGTGGTCTCATGTAAATTCCCTGGAGGAGTTTTCAAGCACTCGGACTGATTTACAGAACCCTCTCCACTTCAGCAGGCACAGGCCTTTATAAAGCGATGTGGGATGCACCTGAGAAGGCTCTGTGCACTACTGGGCTCCTACGAACAGTAGGTTTTTGACATTCAGTGGGTGGATGTTGTGGGACCTTTGGGAGACCACAGACATGAAGAAACCACAACAACAGGAGTGTTAACACAAAGTTCTACCTGACTCGTTTACATCCCTCAGTCAACAGCTACAAACAGCACTGAAAAATAGGCACTGTGGGCTTGTTCATGTACCAGCTGAGTGACCGACTTGTAAATAGTAGACGTAATGCCAGTGTAAAAGGTATACTCTGGCAAAAATACAAATGCAACATATAGCAAGGATTTGGGGGCCACTTACAAGTAGTCAAAATTGCCTACGTTAAATTTGTGAAACCCGAGGATCTTCTCTGTGGCTGCTGCTGAGCCATCCTTGCTTCTCCTGTTCAGCTGGAGACTGGGAGAGTTCTGGGACCCTCATCACTAATTGACATAATTATTGCCTGCTTCCTGCCTCTCATTTCCACCATCACTCAGGCTTTTCTCTGTTCCTCTGGTATTGCCCCAGCCAAATAAAGGTCTCCATGCCTGTCTGTCTCTCTGATTCATGAATGGGAAATAAAATATATCTTTTAGACTGTCTTGGACTGCTCTCCCCACCTTGAATGAGCCTGGGATCGGATGCAAGGGACAGGATGAGATGCTGAATTCCACTCCCGTTAAAATAAAATGAACAAATGCCCACCAGGCTGGGAGCACAGGTTTCTTCTTCCCTTTGGAAGCTGTCCATTGAACTTTGTTTTCCTTACCTTAGTTATCGGGATATTTTAGGGCTCCATCCCTGTACACAGTGTATACATCATCTTCATAAAGAAAGACTGTATACATGAAGACACAGAGTATACAGATGTCCCTCGAGAACTCGATTTGATTTATAAATGCCATCCTTGTGTCCAATTCTGTATAGATTACGGAATGGATAAAAATAGTTTCTTGTTGGGAGTTATGGTAAAGGATAAAGCTTTTTAAACATACTCTTGTGCAAAATTTCATGCACGTAAGATGAAAATACAGGCAGTGTGATAATATTCCTAATCAAGAACAACATAGTAAGTATTTCTGTTTTAGATTTCAGGCTAATACTAGTGTTGTTTAGCTGATGCATCGTTATTATCTGTCTGATTTATTTACTATTTCTACCATAGGTGGATAATTCCCTTTAATATTTATTTATCCATTAAAAATTTCAATTCAGGAAAGTAAACAAAAAATGGTTTCTTAATCATGCTTTTTTTTTGCCATTTCTTGGGCCTCTCCCACGCCATACGGAGGTTCCCAGGCTGGGGGTCAAATCGGAGCTGCAGCCACTGGCCTACGCCAGAGCCACAGCAATGTGGGATCCCAGCTGTGTCTGCAACCTTCACCACAGCTCACCGCAATGCCAGATCCTTAACCCGCTGAGCGGGGCCAGGGATCAAACCCGCAACCTCATCGTTCCTAGTCAGATTCATTAACCACTGAGCCACGACAGGAACTCCTAATCAAGCTTTTTATGTGGTGTCTTTACTTTGAATGTTTATGAATTTTATATCTTACGTTGTTCAGGTCATCGTATAAGTAAATAGAGAAATAGAGGAAAGCATTTTTTTTCCTGAATGGCAAAATAGTCTATTCTGTAATAGCAATGAAAGAGTCAACCCTTGATTTCACCGTGTAGCTCCACAATGCTGTAGCTGAAATGGAAAAGGAGAAGTTTGAACTTCAAAAGCGGCACACTGAAAATATTCAAGAATTGCTTGAGGACACGAACATACGTCTGAATAAAATGGAGGGTGAATACATGGCGCAAACACAGTCCACAGTAAGTCCTTTCTTCTTTTCTTTTCTTGTCGTGTTTATAAACTGTCCTCTTCGTATCCGTGTCCCCCTGCTTCCAGGATGTGTGCAGTGCATCAATAAGTGTGTTACAGAATTAAAAGAAAACACCTCACCTTCCCACTCGACACAGATTTATATGCGACAGTGGATGGTCTTTTGAAGTTTGCTGTGGGATTTCACTCTGGATAGTTTGATGTCATTTTTTTTCTTAAACCCCCAGAGGCTTTTACAAATCTTTTTTGTTTTTTTCACTGACTTTTAGTCTAGAGATAATTTCTTTTCTGTTTTGTTTGCTTCATTCTTTTTTTTTTTTTTGTCTTTTTGCCATTTCTTGGGCCGCTCCTGCAGCATATGGAGGTTCCCAGGCGAGGGGTCGAATCGGAGCTGTAGCCGCCGGCCTACGCCAGAGCCACAGCAACGCGGGATCCGAGCTGTGTCTGTAACCTACACCACAGCTCACGGCAACACCAGATCCTTGACCCACTGAGCAAGGGCAGGGATCAAACCCGCAACCTCATGGTTCCTAGTCGGATTCATTAACCACTGCGCCATGACGGGAACTCCCTGTTCTGTTTGCTTCATTCTTTCTAACTGAAGGTTTGATTGTTTTTCTGAAAATATTTAATGCTAGTGTGAAGGCCATCAGATTGGGAGACAGGAGTTGTGTGACCAGTCAAAGACAGATGTTCTCAGTAGATTCCTCTTGACTGAGGAACCAGACACAGATATCACATGGGTAAACTCCAGAAGTTCCCTTCGTAAAAGGGTGCGGAAGGAGGTCGCCATAGCACCCAATTTGGGAGGCCGCTATCTGTCTACAGGGAAGGGTGGACGGCCCCCTGAAGAGGCCCCTCATGAGCGCCTGGTTGCAGAGGGCAGGTCTGGGGGAATGAATATCTTTAGCGTTTTATAAGCTGACACACGTAAGCCTGGAACAGGTAGGCTGGTGGGCATGTGGCCTGGGGCTCCTCACATCTGAGGCAAGTGTACCTCATCAGTCTTGTTCCACATGTACCATGTGACCTTGAGGCGTGGTAGAGCCTTGTGTCCTAGCCTGAACCTACCTCCCTTACCACTCAGCCCACCCAGGCCAGCCTGGCGTGGGCCAGAGTACTTCCTCGAATTTCAAGATATGGAATTTGGACAAGAGTCAGTTACCCAGGCAGATCTTGGAAACCCCTAGACCAGCTCTAGAGCCTGTCTCATAGGGTTAAAGAAATGAGAAGCAGGACCCACAGTGATTTGAAACCTGGACTTTAGGGTCTTGGGCTCAAATTCAGCTTCTTAATAGCCTGAGTACCATGTAAACTCTTCAAGTGTTAATTTTTCTCATCTCTCAGTAGTAGTGAAATGTAATATATATTGTTAGAAATATTCAATAATGTAAGTTATATAAATTAAGTTACATAATAAATACTCAATAGATAATTGTTAATATTGTTTTTGAAACTGTAATATAAGATTAATAATCAAGAAAGCCACATAAATGAGAAAGTACTCAATTTAAGAAGTTAATCAATGTTTGCTTGAAGATGGTGGTTGAAAGTATTGGGCTCCATTCCCTCCCACAAAAATGATAGTAAGGCCTTAAGGAAAAAAGTGTAACCAGGAGTTCCCATCGTGGCTCAGTGGTCAATGAATCAGACTAGGACCCATGAGGTTGTGGGTTCAATCCCTGGCCTTGCTCAGTGGGTCAAGGATCTGGCGTTGCCATGAGCTGTGGTGTAGGTCGAGGGACGTGGCTCAGATCCCGCATTGCTGTCGCTCTGGTGTAGGCCGGTGGCTGCAGCTCGTATTAAACCCCTAGGTTGGGAACCTCCATATGCCACGAGAGTGGCCCTGGAAAAGGCAAAAAGACAAAAAAAAAAGAAAAGAAAAGAAGAGAAAAAGGCATCATAAGAAGGATGAAGAGAATGTAAGAGCAATAAAATTTTGGAGTTGGAAAGGTGATGGATGAGTGGAAACTGACCCAGATGGTTCAAGAAAGCAAAACCCTCAGTGGGCACTGGGGAAATCTAGGAAGCCGGCTGAAACACACGTGGGTCTTCCAGCAGCTCGGGACCCATCAGCCCCCATCACCTCCGGAAGAGGGGGTGCAGGGAGTGCTTCAGCACATGATAGCTAGACAGTTGGATGAAGCAGCAGCTAGATGTTGAATTGGGGTGATGAATCCAAGTGGGTTTATGTACGGTTCCTTCTACTTTTAAATATGCTTGAAATGCCCCATTACAAAACACTTTTTAAAGGCAAAATGAACAACAAAACTCCCAGCAAGGTCTTCATATTCTCTCCTCACTTGTTGAAGCACGGGCCTGGCTCGCCCCCACCTCAGCAGAGGCTGGGAGGTTGCCTTCTGAAAAGAATGAAGCTGTCTCTGGCCTGGGGGACGTGGGACACAGCAGTTCTCCGAGTGCGGGAGCGCATCCTGGGGAGTCCTGGAGACCACCTAGAAGCGAGAGTGGCCACTTGTAACCCTCTCCTCACATCCCACCACAGAAAAAAGCAATAAAATCAAGCCACTTGTAAGGGGAACAGTATTAAGCCAACCTCAGATTTCTTTATTTCAATATCGGATGCCAGGAGACAGTGGAGCAACACTAAAAGACAAAGCATTGCCTGAGAAGGTTTTTAAAGTGAAGGATACAAGAAGTTTCGAACAGCAGCAAATATCTTTGGTTTTTATATATGTTAAATGTCCATCCAGTGTGTCCAGATGTGAGTTGGGGAGCATTCTTTGAGCCCTTTAAATCTGTGTTTTCGTTTTTCTTCAATTCTGAGAAATTCATTTACATTATTTCTTCAAAAAGATCTATCCTTCCTACCCTTAGGTCTTATTTTAGGTTTCTGTCTCGTATTTTCCTATCTTCCACTCCCAGGATAGTTTCCCATTCTGATCTTATTCTTACCAATTAATTTTTTGGTAAATTTCCTTCTGCTGTAGTTACTGTTTTGTTTCTAATTGTACCTATTCCACCATTTATTTCAATTATTATTTTTTTCATGTCCAGTATTTTAATTTGGTTTTTCTTCTTCTCCTTCTCCTCCTTTTTCTTATTCAACAATTTCTTGTTTTTCACATTAATATATTCTTTATATTCTTAAATATACTTATTAGGGTTATTTAAAACTCTTGGTTCATCTGTTTTAATAATTTGCCTTCAGAATATTATATATTACATATTACTACCTTATAGATTTATTTTAAATTATGGTTGTTATGTATCATAGTATTATTTATATACACCTCTATTGCTGGCTTTCATAGTTTTCTGAAAATGTCTAGTTACTCTATAATGTGAGCTCATGTCTTTGGGGGTTATCTGTTATTCTAATGTGTATTGGGGAAAAGCTGAAGACTAGATCCTTGTGTGGATAAGTTATGCTTTAAGTGGTGAGCCTCAGGAAAGAGTGCCTCAGAAAGCATGGGACCACTGCTGAACCCTCAATGGCAACTTCCCACTTGTAACACACAAACGTCTCTAACTCTAAGGGAAATGCAACTTTGAAGAGAGGGACTATGCCTTGACTGCAGTATATCAAACCTCAAGCTTTGGAGGGAGAGATCTTCTTTTGATAAAGGAGTTAACTTCGTCAGATTTATCAGTCTTGCATAATTAGTGCTTTTATATTTTGTTAAATCTTTATCCAGTGCACGTGCAGAAAGGTTCACCTGTATATTCTATTAAAAGCTTTAAAGTTTTGTTTTTAGCATTCTTAACCCATCTGGAGGTATTTTTGTGACTGGTGTGAGATAGGGATCTAATTTCATTATTTTCCACGTGGATCGCCATCTTCCCCACACGCCCCTGCCCCCATGCCTGCTTTGGAGTGATTCCTCCTTTGTTCATCGATCAGCCGTCAGCTATCAAACTACCATGTATGTGAGGGTCTCTGTTCTAGTTGATTAGCTAATTTCCCTCCCTCTGCTGATATCATACCATCATCATCATCATAGCTTCATAATTACTCTTGATGTCCGATGGAGAAGTCTTCCTTCCCTTGGCAATCAGAAGGGTCTGGATTACGCCGAGTCCTTTTCTTCTATATACACGTTTAGAAACAGTTTTCCAAGTCAATAAAGAAAATAAAATGCTAGGGTCTCTTGAACATCTTTTGTAATGTTTCTTCCTGAGTCTTTTATATGGTTGTCATATAAAAATTTTATATATTTGTTGTATAAAAGACTCAGGAATAAATATATATGTCTTAGATCCTTTAACTCTTAACATGTTTGTAATATTTTATTATAGTTTATTGTGTCTTGATTAGAACTTGCATAAAATGTTAAATAATGGTGATGATAGTGGACTTAAAAATAAAATCATAATTGAAAATTTATAAAAGAGGTATAGCCAAGAAAATGAATGTGTACATAATAAAGTTCCTCTTATTAGAGGTGTATGAGAGTGCTCAATCTTCCATATCTTGGGGCCAACAATGGGGATCTTGATTGAAAACAAACCAACCAAAACTTTGCCGACTTGATAGGCATGTTAGTTTCCTAGGTGGCTGTGACAAATCACCACAAACCAGGTATCTCAGAAGAGCAGAAACGTATTGTCTCACAGTTCTGAAGGCAAGAAGCCTGAAATCAAGGTGTCAGCAGGGCCCTTCCCTCTCTGAAGGCTCTAGAGGAAGAGGACCAGCCTTCCTCGCCTCTTCCCATCTGTTTTGCTTTTGTTATCTTTGTTTTTTGATTATAGCCTTCCTAATGGGTACGAGGTGGTATCTCAAAGTTGTTGGTTTTGGTTTGCTTTTTCCTAATGATGCGTGATGCTTAAGATCTTTTTATATGCTTGTTGGCCATTGTGTACCATCTTCTGGGAAATGCCTATTCAAGTTCTTTGCCTTTTTTGTGATTGAAATTGTTTGGCTTTGTGTCGTTGTTGTTGTTGAGTTGTAGGACTTCTTTATATATTCTGGGTGTCAGTATCATCCTTATCATGATTATATGTGATTATTTAGTTACCTCTTTAAAGACCCTGCTTCCAAATACAGTCACATTTTGAGGTACTAAGGAGTTAGGATCTATGAGCTTGGATGAGGACACAGTTTAGCTCACAACAATTACATGAATTAACAAAAACGTAGCATGCTATACAAAAATGAAAAAGCAAAAAAAAAGACAAAAATGAAAAAGCATAAGTAATTTTTGGCTCATGCAAGTTAACAGTATTTCATAATTGAATTAATTCGTACACCACAAACATTTACTAAGCAGCCAACGTGTCCCAGGCATTGATTGGACCCTAGAGATAGAGTGGTAAACCAGAAGTCCCTTCCACAATGGTCACATTTCTGTGGGGGTGACATCCAGTAAACAGCTACAGATGTCATCCAGTAGTGACGAGTGGTGTGATGAAGAAGTCAGGGTAAGACATGCATTTAAGTGGCAATATCATTCTCAAAAGGGCGAGAACTGGTTCTTGGGATTAAAAAAAAAATCTAGATATTACAATCATTGGTGACCCTCCAGTGGGCACAGTTTTATAAACAGCAAGTCTGTGGTTTTAAAATTTCATGTTAAGGGAGGATTAGAAAAAAATATCTAAAATGGTTTCTTAATTAAGCAATGGCAATAATTTAAAAAAAAAAAAAAGCTCGAGCAACACTGGTGCAAGGGAATAAAGCAGAGCCAAATGGTCCTGTAGACAAGGTGCCAGAAAGCCTTTCTGAAGGTGGGATGTTTACACAGAGACTTGAAGAAGTATGGGGGAAGCCGTGCAATCATCTGGGTCAGGCGTCTCAGCCAGAAGGAACAGCCGGTGCAAAGATCCTCAGACTGGGATGGGGTGGGCAGGTTCCGAGAAGAGCAGGGACCAGTGTGGATGGAACCCTGTGAGCAAAAAGGCAAGTGGGAGGAAAATTCGTCAGGGGACAAATCAGTGAAAAAGCTTGTAGATTATTGTAACTAATCCTTTAAAAAAAAAAAGCCAGTTTTATCAAAGAATAACTTATAACTATATAAGTTTTTTATATACCATAAAATTCCCCATTTTAAAGTGTACAATTCAGTGAAGTTTTGGTATATTTGTATTGAGTTTGTAATGGATGGAGTTCATGAAAGTGGTTGCATTGGGCCACTATTTTTAAAGTGTCTGTCTTGTTCTACGTGGAGAACAAACTGTGAGCAGCCAAAGGATGAGAGCCAGGAGACCAATTAGCAAGCTGTTGTCAGGTCCGAGTGGGAGAAGTGGGTTGTCTAGAGGTGAGACCTGCCAAATGTTGATACTGCACGGTGGGGTGGGAAAGGCTGAAAGTGCATCAAGTTCATTAGGGGGAAAAAAAAATATAGGATGTATTTTTTGGATAAACAGCATATTGATGATTTCAGCCATGAGCAAAAATAAAATTTATATCTGAAATACATCTTCATCATTTCAGCATCCTATATTTTCACAAACGCGAATAAATAATTTTAGAGTTATAATTTATGAAACATATCAATTGCCTAAAATGTTGAGTGCATTGCTATATTTTGTTAGTTAAATATCATTAAGAGAGTAATAGCTTTCACATGGAATTTTTCATTTTTATAAATTTGGCATGTAAAGTAAAGTGATACTTTGGGGCCAAGAGGTTACTGTCAGAGAAACTTCATTCTATTTTTAATGAAAGTTGAATTTAAAAATTAGCATTCAGACCTTGTCACTAGGTAATAGTAAATATAGTGAAAAATGGACAGAGTCTGTCAGCAGGGTTGAATTTAAGAATCATCAAAACTAGACAGATCTTGCCGAGCAGCTCCTGATTTAATAATTAAACAAGGTAGAGTTCAAGGCATGGCTTGAGATGAAAGACGAGGCTGTCACTGAGAATTAGTTCCTCTGTTTTCTTCTTTCAGGCTTTTTTCTTTTTTTTTTTGTTGGGTCTTGTTTTGGTGCCATTTATTGTAAGCAGACGCTTGTATGGATTATGAGACATGTCTTTTGGTATTGGCGGGGATTTTCTTGTGTGAAGCTCATAATTAAGCATATAAACACTGGCTTTTTAAATAATGATTTTAATTTTTTTCCATTATAGGTAATTTAAAAAAAACAATTTTTAGAATGTATAAAAATAAAAATTATAGAAAAATTCTTCGAAGCTTGGGGAGGTGACGGTTGTGAAATACAGGGCTCTGTTCATATCAAGGTTTAGACACACAAAGTCTGTGAGTGGTTTTATTGAGATTTTGAGCTTTATTGGTGGAATTCTTTACCCCTTTTTGTACCATGGATGCTGCTGGTGGTCTGGTGAAGTCTGTGTACCCCTTCTCAGAATAATATTTTTAAATTTAATAAAATATGATTGCAAAGGAAAGAAATTATATTGAGTTATAGTCATAGAAATATTAATAAATCAAAGTCATGATAAAGTAATATATATCTGCCCCTAAACTAATGCAACAAATATCAAGATTTAGCGGTGGGCCCAATAACTCCTGTACTTTATGAATAATGATGAGAGTAAACAATATTAGTGATTATCCAACACTGTAATGGACTATAACAATATCTGTGGTTTCTGTTACTCATAGGTATTGCTAATACTACCCTGGTTTGTTGATTGTATTCACAGTTGAAGGGAAATGGCAAAGGCCAGTTAGGGGGCTGAAAGCAAAGATGAGCTGTTTTTTTCCATTCAAATTCTGTGACACTCAGTTCTATTCATAGGTTTGAATCAAATTTAAAGAGTATCAAAAGCCTTTATACACCAGAAATGTTGTGTTAACTAACTATTATTAACTTTATTGTTAGTGCCAGCTCGTCTGTGCTCTGAGATAACTGGGATTTGTCATTTTATCGTCACCACCAGCATTTCTCCTCCAGCCTCATGATTATAAAGAGGAAACTCCCAAATAGCACCGGTTCATTGTTTTAAATAAGATGACCATGTGAAAAATAGATTAAGTCTTTTAGAACAGTTTTAGATTTACAGAAAATTTGAGAAGGTAGTACGGAGAATTCCCATGTAACCTCCCCCCTACGCACACGCACAATTTCCCCCATTTGTAAAATCTTATGTTATTTTCGTTCACTTTTTACAATCAGTGAATCAGTGGGATACATCGCTATTAACCGAGGGCTATAGTTCATAGTCATTTTCCTTAATGTTTACCTGATGTCCTTTTTATTTTCCAGAATCTCATCTAGGATACCACATCACGGCTTCTCCTTTGATGCCTTTTGGTTGTGGCAGTTTCTGACTTTCCTTGTTTTTCACAGCCTTGACCATTTTGAGGAGTACTGGTCAGGAACAGCGTAGAATGCCCTGTACTGGAATTTGCCTCATGTTTTCCTCGTGATTAGACTGGGCTTACGGGCTGAGGCAGGAATTTCAGAGAGGTGAAGTGCCGTTCTTATCGTGTCACGTCCAGGGGACACGCTGTCAGTAACCTCTTTGTGGTTGTTGACCTTGATCACCTGGCTGAAGTAGGGTTTGTCACGTTTTCCATGTGAAGTCACTCCTTGCCTTTCCCTACTTTTCCTCTTTGGAAGGAGGTTCCTGTGTGCAGCCCAGGCTTAAGTGGGGGAGTTAGAGTATCTGTATAAATTATTTGGAGGTTGTCTGCTTGGGAGATTTGTCTCTTCCTCCTCATTTATTAATTTATTCATTTTATTGTTATGAGTATTATTTATTTAAGTTCTGGGTTATAACCCAATACTCCTTTATTTTGATGCTTAAATTGTTCCTTTGGCCATTTGGAGATCTTCCAGTAGCCTCCTCTGCCCTTTGGACCTGCTGCCATCAGTGTGGACTATCTGGAGAATGGTACTAGGCATCACAGTCTGTTTGCTAGGTGTACTCATTACTGCTGGGTGTCATTTCTTTTATGTCCTCTCATCAGACAGAGTATTTGTGTGTATACTGACCTGTGTATAGTGCATGTTAATAAGCGTTAGTATGTGTAACCATCTGTGTCTGTGTTAAGCTAAACATAATTTCTTACTAATGTCTCTAATGCTAAACCACAGAGATTGTTCTAGCCTCCTCCCCCCCTCTGTAAATTGTCAGTCCAGCTGTGGAAACTCGGCCTCTACCATCATCCATCCACTTTCTAATTGTTCAGTTTCAGTATACATGTATCCCCGTATCCGAGCTGTTAACCCATATCCCCATGGGAACCATCGCTGTCAGCGAGAGAATAGTGCTTATGTGTAGTTCCTTTTGCCTTGGGTCTCGCACACTCCACTCATTTCAAAATTGCTTAGGTCATCACCTTTTCCATATCTCTTCAGTGAGATTTTTTTTCATGTATTTGTAATATAACGATATTCTCCTGTCACAGCCTGCATTTCTTGCTGGGATCCCCAAGCTCCTAAATGATTTTTCAGAAAAAAACTCTCATAAAGTAAATTTTATTCTTTGTGCTTTAAAAATGCCGTGGGTTTTGACAAATGCATCTTATCATGTATATACCATTATAGTATCTTACATAATATTTTCACTGCCCAATCACCTGTACTTCATCCTGTTCATCCCTTGCCCTTCTTAGGAGTCCCTGGAAACCACTGATTATTTTTACTGTCTGTAAACAATAGTTTTTTGCATAGTTTTATCTTTTCCAAAATGTATAATTAGAATCATGTAGTATGAAGCCTTTTCAGACTGGCTTCTTTCATTAAGCAGTTATATATTGGAGGTTTCTTCATGTCTTCTTGTTGCTTGATAGCTCATTTCTTTTTATTGCTGAATAATACACAATTATATAAATGTACCATAGCTTGCTTATCCACATACCTATTGAAGGACATCTTGGTTGCATTTAGCTGGTGATTATGGTTGGAGCTTTTTATAAACATTCACTTGCAGGTTTTTGTGTGGTCATAGTTTTCAAATCATTGTGACTCAGAAGTTTGACTAGAGGATGTTCAACTGAAAGAAATCGGTGCATATATGTACCCACGGGTGAAAGTGTCCATAGCCACAATATTTTTAATAGCCAAACTCTGAAAACAGCCAATAAGCGAATGAGATGGGTAATATATTTTAGTTGTATTCCACAATGAAATACTGTACACAGCACTGAAAATGTGTGAACTAGTGCTATACCCCATGACCACGGATGAGGACTCTCCCAAATGTGTAATATGCCTGACCCAAAAAGGTACATCCTCTCTGATTTTATTTAGAGAAAGTTTAGCAAAAGGCAAAGTTAGTTTTTTTGTGATAGGCATCAGAATAGTGGTGACCTTAGTGCAGAGGATAAGCCATAAGACTTCCAAGCAGCTGGTGTGTTTACATCTTGGCTTGGCTCGTGGCTGCTTTCCCCATCTGTAACAAACCATCAAAATGCACACTTAAGATTTGTACATTTTCAAATGTATGTCATATTTCAAGAAAAAAAATGTATGAAATAAGATAAAATGAGTTGCTCCTTTTGCCATAGAAGTTGAACTTTGGACTCTTAATAATTGCTCAGTACCAGTCCTTTCTAATTTTTGACTCCTACAGGATTGTAAACAAAGTTCGTATGTAAAACTCTAATATTTCTTATTCTGTCTATTGGTTGTATAACTAAAGGCCCAGCAGATATTTTATAATTTCTTTTTGAAAATCATGACTCTATTTCTTTCTTTCTTTTTCTTTTTTTTTTTTTTTGTCTTTTTGCCATTTCTGGTGCCGCTCTCGTGGCATATGGAGGTTCCCAGGCTAGGGGTCCAATCAGAGCTGTAGTCGCCGGCCTACCCCAGAGCCACAGCAACGTGGGATCCCAGCCGCATCTGCAACCTACACCACAGCTCACAGCAACGCCAGATGGTTAACCCACTGAGCAAGGGCAGGGACCGAACCCGCAACCTCATGGTTCCTAGTCGGATTCGTTAACCACTGCGCCACAACGGGGACTCCCATGACTCTATTTCTTAACCAAATAATACCCTTTCACAAAGTTTCTCTTAATTTCCAATGTGTCAATTCTCTTGGTATCTTAGAGCTCGAACCTGAAAGAATTATGATTTTTGCCACTCTTCATCTCTGGCATTTAGTATTTCACTTAATCATGCTGTTTACTTCTCTGAAACTTTTCTTGGATCAGCCCTCTTCCCTTCTGTTTCCACAGCTACCACTTGAGTTCGGGCCATTATTGCCTCATTCCAGGATCTTCCAGTGACCTGCCAGTTGCTCTCCCAGGTTCCTCTTGTTCCATATCCCACAAATGCAGTCTGTCCCATTTTTCTCACGGCCAAGAATTACTAATCTAATGCCGATTATAACTTCCTCTTACAAGCCATGTCCATTCAAGAACTCCAGCCTAACCTTCCGAATGACCCCTTTGAGTTCACCACGTGGGAAGGCGCTCTTTGTACCCCAGGTAGTCTGTTTGTCATTGACTTTGCACTTACTTGTTCCTTCTGTGATCCTGCTGTTATAAACACTGGAATTCCCCTTCTGTACAGTTTGTTATAACCCCCCCAAAATGATTCTACATCAGCATCTTTTTATCTGAATAACTTTTTACCTCCTTTTGAGGCCTCCACTATTTTGTATCCTCTCAGTTATTTGTATTCATTTTTAAAAAGATTATTTTGGCCAAATGTTATTAAGGTATTTCACATATATTGCTAGACTTTCTTCTCACATTGTAAGTTTGAAATTTCTTTTATTTACTTTATGCTTGATTTATTTTGTCTAAGACCCAATGTGAAGAAGATGCTTTTAAAATAAATAATAAAAATAAAAGAATAAGTGAAAACAAATAATAAAACGAAGAATTGTCATCATACATTTTACTTCTTGAAGGGAAGGTTTGTATCAGTGTATACAGGTAGTTGTTCAATAAACATAGATCTTAGTGCAGCAGCCACTTTTTCATGTAACACTTACCTGCCTACTCAGGCCACCTTAGATAGTATCCTTGCCACCAGAAACCATGCCAGCTTCCAACAACATAGGTGTTAAACACAGGGGCTCACTGTTTGAGGGTTGGTTTTTGTTTTAAACCTGCTTATGCTTCACTGTTTCTTCTGCTATTCCTCTCTCTCCTTGTTTACCTCGTTTTTCTGGTTTGATTCACTGCTCTCCTGTTTTTCTACTCCTGAATCCTATGCTTAACTTCCAGTCTTTATCTTCCCTTTGGGGACTGTTCTGTCAGCCCAGCCCAGGGCTTTCTAATCTTGCCCAGCCTTCACAGGTAGTATCAACTAGATTGTTTTTGCCTGTTGCATGGACTGCTTATTTATTTATGTCTCTCTGTGTTATAAATTATTTGAATTAGTTGCTATGGGACTCTCAGGAGAAAGAAGTCTTTGGCAATTTGATGTTTGTATGCTGGAATTAGCATAGACATCATACATAAAATTCATTTCCAAAAGTAGTATGAGCCTAAGGAAATGTGTTAAGCATTTAGTAGTAAAGGGAATGATTCTGGGGCCCATTTTTTTTAGAACTGTTTTATTAACAGCAAAATTGAGGCAAGGGAAGGTACAGAGATTTCCCATAAACCCCCTGTCCTTACCACTGACATGCAGGGAGAGCCTCCCCCATTACGGACATCTCAACCAGAGAGCTGTGTTTGTTACAGTTCATGGACCTGTGCTGATAGATACATCATCACCCAAAGTCCATAGCTTACATCGGAGTTCACTCTTGGTGTTACATATTTCATGGGCTTGGATAAATGTATAATGACATATGTTGACCTTAAATCATAGTATTATACATGGTGTTTTCACTGCTCTAAAAATCCCCTATGCTTCTCCTCTTCGTCCTTTCCTTCCCCCAACCCCTAGCAACTGCTGATCTTTTTACTATCTCCATAGTTTTGCCTTTCCCAGAATATCGCATGGTTGAAGTCATTCATTCAGTATATAGACTTTTCAAATTGGTTTCTTTTACTTATTACTATGTATTTAAAATTTCCTCTATGTTTTTATGTGACTTGGTAGCTCATTTCTTTTTTTTTTAACTTTTTTAAAAAAAAATTTTTAAAAATTGTATTCCCCAATACAATTTTTTTTTCTGCTGTACAGGATGGGGACCCAGTTACACATACATGTACACATTCTATTTTCTCACATTATCATGCTCCATCATAGGTGATTAGACATAGTTCCCAGCGCCACACAGCGGAATCTCATTGCTAATCCATTCCAAAGGCAATAATTTGCATCTATTAATCCCAAACTCCCCAACCACCCTGCTCCCTCCCCCTTGGCAACCACAAGTCTATTCTCCAAGTCCATGATTTTCTTTTCTGTGGAAAGGTTCCTTTGTGCCATATATTAGATTCCAGATATAAGTGATATCATATGGTATGTGTCTTTTTCTTTCTGACTTACTTCACTCAGTATGAGAGTCTCTAGTTCCATCTATGTTGCTGCAATGGCGTTATTTTGTTCTTTTTATGGCTGAGTAGTATTACATTGCATATATATGCCACATCTTCCCTATCCAATCGTCTGTCGATGGACATTTGGGTTGTTTCCATGTCTTGGCTATTGCGAATAGTGCTGCAATGAACATGTGGGTGTATGTGTCTTTTTGAAGGAAAGTTTTGTCCAGATATATGCCCAAGAGTGGGACTGCTGGGTCATATGGTAGTTCTATGTATAGATTTCTAAGGTACCTCCATACTGTTCTCCACAGTGGCTGTACCAGCTTACATTCCCACCAACAGTGCAGGAGGCTCCCTTTTCTCCACACCCCCTCCAGCATTTGTTATTTGTGGACTAATTAATGATGGCCATTCTGACTGATGTGAGGTGGTATCTTGTAGTAGTTTTGATTTGCATTTCTCTAATAATCAGTGATGTTGAGCGTTTTTTCATGTGCTTGTTGGCCATCTGTACATCTTCCTTGGGAAAATGTCTATTCAGGTCTTTTACCCATTTTTCCATTGGGTTGTTGGCTTTTTTGCTGTTGAGTTGTATAAGTTGCTTGTATATTCTAGAGATTAAGCCCTTGTCAGTTGCATCATTTGAAACTATTTTCTCCCATTCTGCAAGTTGTCTTTTTGTTTTCTTTTTGGTTTCCTTTGCTGTGCAAAAGCTTGTCAGTTTGATGAGGTCCCATTGGTTTATTTTTGCTTTTATTTCTGTTGCTTTAGGAGACTGACCTCAGAAAATCTTCATGATGTCAGAGAATGTTTTGCCTATGTTCTCTTCCAGGAGTTTGGTGGTGTCTTGTCTTATATTTAAGTCTATCAGGCATTTTGAGTTTATTTTCATGCATGGTGTGAGGGTGTGTCCTAGTTTCATTGATTTGCATGCAGCTGTCCAAGTTTCCCAGCAATACTTGCTGAAAAGACTGTCTTTTTCCCACAAACCTCTGGCTAGACTCACCAAGAAGAGGAGAGAAAAAACCCAAATAAACAAAATAAGAAGTGAAAAAGGAGAAGTCACAACTGATGCTACAGAAATACAAAAAATCATGAGAGAATACTATGAACAATTGTATGCCAACAAATTTGACAACCTAGAAGAAATGGGCAACTTTCTAGAGACCTACAGCCTGCCAAAACTGACTCAAGAAGAAATAGATCAACTGAACAGACTGATCACTAGAAATGAAATTGAATATGTCAAAAAACACTCCCTACAAATAAAAGTCCAGGATCAGATGGCTTCACAGGTGAATTCTACCAAACATACAAAGAGGAACTGATACCCATCCTCCTCAAACTTTGCCAAAAGGTTGAAGAAGGAACACTTCCAAAGGCATTCTATGATGCCACCATCACCCTAATTCCAAAACCAGACAAAGACACCACCAAAAAAGAAAACTATAGGCCAATATCTTTGATGAATATAGATGCAAAAATTCTCAACAAAATTTTAGCCATCCGAATCCAACAACATATAAAAAAGATCATACACCACTACCAGATGGGATTCATCCCAGGTTCACAAGGATGGTTCAACATATGCAAATCAATCAATGTCATACACCACATTAACAAAATAAAAGTCATTTCTTTTTAGTACTGAACAATATTCCATTGTCTGGATGTACCACAGTTTCTCCATTCACCTATTGGAGGGTATCTTAGTTGCTTCCAAGTGTTGGCAGTTATGAATACAAAACTGTTATACACACCTGTGTGTGGGTTTTATTTGGACACAAGTTTCTAACTCATTTGGGTAAATACCAAGGAGCATGATTTCTGGATTGTGTGAGAAGAGTGTGAGTATAGTTTTATGAGGGACTGCCAAACTTCCTTCCATGTGGCTGCACTACTTTGTGTTCCTGCCAGTAATGAGTGAGAGTTCCTGTTCCATATACTTGTAACATTTGTAGTCAGTGTCCTGGATTTTGGCCATTCTAATGGGTGTGTAGTGATACCTCATGTTCATTTGCATTTCCATGATTATATATGATGACATATGATATGACACCCTTTCACGTGTTTATGTGTCATCTATATATCTTCTTTGGTGGTGTGTCTGTGAAAGTCTTTGACCCATTTTATAATTAGGTTTTCTTATTGAATTTTATGAGTCCTTTGTATATTTTGGATAACAGCCCTTATTCAAATGTCTTTTGCAAATATTTTCCCCAGTCTGTGGCTTATGTTCTTATTATCTTTGATGGAATGGAAAATTTTAATTTTAATGAAGTCCAGTTTATCAATCGTTTCTTTCATGCATTGTGCCATGGGTATTGTATCTAAAAAATCATTGGCAAACTTAAGGTAATTTAGGTTTTTCATATATCAGTTTCTAAGATTTTTGTAGGGTTCTTTTTTTTTTGTCTTTTTATCTTTGCTAGGGCCACTCCCGTGGCATATGGAGGTTCCCAGGCTAGGGGTCCAATCAGAGCTATAGCTGCCGGCCTACACCACAGCCACAGCAACACGGGATCTGAGCCGCATCTGCGACCTACAACACAGCTCACGGCAGTGCTGAATCCTTAACCCACTGAGCAAGGCCAGGGATTGAACCCGAAACCTCATGGTTCCTAGTTGGATTTGTTAACCACTGAGCCATGACGGGAACCCCAAGATTTTTGTAGTTTTGCATTTTACTTTTAGGTCTGCAGCTCTTTTGAGTTAATTTGTGACTTCTCTGTCTAAATTCATTATTTTTGCACATGATGTCCATTTGTTCTAACACCTTTAATTAAAAAGACTGTGTTTGCTCCATTGTATTGCTTTTCTCCTTTGTCGAAGATCAGCTGACTACTGACTATTTACAGGGGTGTATTTCTGGCCTCTCTATTCTGTTATATTGATCTCTTTGTTTTTTCTTTTGACAGTACCATGGTATTTTAATTACTGTAGCTTTATAGGAAATCTTGAAGTAGGCAGTGTCAGTCTTTCAACTTTGTATGACTATTTTGTGTCTTCTTTTCTCCATATAAACTTTAGAAGCAGTTTATACATATCCATAAAATAATTTGCTGAGGTTTTGATTGGTATTGCATTAAATATGTAGATCAAGTTGGAAATAACTGACATCTTGACATTATTGAATCTTCCTACCCATGAACATGGAATTCATTTAGTTTTTTGATTTTTCTCATTCTTTCATCAGAGTTTTATAGTTTTCCTTTTATAGGTCTTGTACATATTTTGTTACATTTATATGTATTTCATTTTGGGGGGTGCTAGTATAATATAGTATTGTGCTTTTAATGTCAAATTCCTCTCGTTTATTGCAAGGTTAGAATTATTCAAAGCAGTTTGAAATACAAGAATCGGAAGGTAGTCATATAATAGCCCAGTCACTTTGCCACTACCTATTAGAGAGGGACATGGAGAGAAACATGGTGTGGCCTTTTTCATCAGTGTTAGTTTTATAGTGTGCCTTTTCAATTTGCATATATTTTTCTTGTAACATTTTCTTGTAGTATGTCTTTAATATATTTGCTTTTTTTTATCATTTTAGTTCTGTACCTCAGGTACAGCAATGATGTAAATGTGAACCGTCTTTTTTCTCTTTTCTGTATCTGTTACTTGCTTTGTGTTTCTTTTTCTTTTTTCTTTTTTTGGTCTTTTCGCCTTTTCTAGGGCCACTCCCGAGGCATATGGAGGTTCCCAGGGTAGGGGTCTAATCGGAGCTGTAGCTGCTGGCCTCCACCAGAGCCACAGCAACATGGGATCCAGGCCGCATCTGCAACCTACACTGCAGCTCACAGCAACGCCAGATCCTTAACCCACTGAGCAAGGCCAGGGATCGAACCTGCAACCTTATGGTTCCTAGTCAGATTCATTAACCACTGCGCCACAATGGGAACTCCTGTTTAATTTTTTATTTATTCCAGTTTCGCTTGCTTTGTACAAGCCTTTCCTTCTTCTTCTTCTTCTTCTTCTTCTTCTTCTTCTTCTTCTTCTTCTTTTTACTATAATTCCCCACTACACATTCTTTTTTGGAGCTATTTTATTTTAGTTTTCCTTTCGTGAAGCTTTTTTCCCCTTCCAAAAACTTTTTCTAAGATCTGTATGTTCATGTTTTGTTGCTTTATGTTACCTCAGTATAGCTTACCTGAGATCTTATAGTTTTTCTCTGACTTACTTTTTTTAATAGAGGTGAGGCGAAGTTCATATAGGTACGTAATCTTTTTGTGTATTGTGAAAGACATTCCTCATACATTTGGTATTGATTTTAATCTGTCGCATGTAAGTGATTTTGTTTTTTGTTTTTTTCTGACTTTCCTCTTATTTCCTTATCACATATTTATACAGATTGGTGTCCCATTTTTTTTTATTACTCATCTTTCAATATAAACTTCTTCTTTGGCCAGTAATTTAAAGATAGTTTATGGGTATGTAGGGCTAAGGCCATGTTTCAGCATAGCATGAATTTCTAACTATGCAAGGGGAATATGAGCATTTATTGCTCTCTAGCTGCAGAAAGGCTTCCCCTAGCAATAGATTGCTTCCTGCAAGTATGTTTTGTATAATTTTTTCATTCAGTCCAGCCTTTCTTTTTTTCATGCCAGACTAGGTTCAGAGATGCCAGTCACAACCTGTGCACATTTCGTTGAACAAAGGAAGAGATTATTTGCATCCCACTTAGTTTGGGCAACTGTGTTCTGATGATATTTTCTAAGATCTCCAGCTGTGGGTCATCCTCTCTTGGAATATTCTTACATTTCTATTTGATCATTTAATTTTACTGGCCATTCTCATATATTTTGAGTCAGGATAACAAATTCCTCATTGGTTTTATAATTGCAGTATCTGGGCCATCTGCATGTCTATTTTTATTTTTTTCCCTCTTGATTGTATTTCTTGGAATCCTGGTATTTTCTGACTGGGTGTCAGGCATTGTGTATGAAGAACAGTCAGCGCCCTGGTTGATGTTGTCTTCCTCCAGAGAGGCTCCGGTTGGACCTCTGAGATGCAGCTGGTGTGGAGATAGCTCACCTTGATCCACTCACAGACCGAGCTGATTGAGGGCTGGCTGGCAGTCTTTGCAATCTTTGGTCTTCCTTTGATTCATCTCCACTCTTAGTTGTAGCCCTCGACACAGGTCCCAGATGAAAGCCTGTGATGTTACCTGGGGCCCTCCTTGAATAATGTACAGCTTCTTACTCCTGAGTGCAGTGATACTGCAAACTAGGTAACTCTAGTCTGCTTTTCAGAGTATCTTACCTTGGTTTCTTGGCTTCCTGCCCTACGGATGTTAAGAACTTGGCAAATACCTTGAGGAGAAACTGCTTGTGTGAAGCTGATTTCTCTATGTAACCCTTCTCTCAGAGGTTTTGGTTCCTCAGCTCTGGCTGCCCTGGCCACCCTCTGCTCTGGTTTCCTTTCCCATCCTTAGACTCCAAGATTAGAAAACACTTCATAGTAATAGCCATGGACTCATCTTTCTGAGGTTTCCTCCTCTAGCCCTGGGTGAGTTCTAGGTGCCCTGGAAGTTCTCCAATACCTCCAAATAGATTTCTTTTGTATCTTTTGGGTTTTAAGTTGTTCTTAGTGGGAGTCTGATGTGTTGGAAGCTACTTGTTCATAGTCAGAAGTAAGTTCCTCTCCCAAGGTTTATTAAAATGGAGTTTCATTTATGTTTCTAGTAGATCTTGTCTCTTTTTGGTGATTTCCAAGAGAAGAAGGAAAACAAATCATCTTTTTTCCTCCATTTAAAACTGGAATGCAAAAGATATATTTCTTCTAGGAAATTGGTATTTAGGAAACAGGGAGACTTTAGAATATGTATTGGAAAATTGAAACTATCTTCTGAAAGACACTCCTAAAGCCGAGGCATCATTAATAAAGAGGCAAAGAGATAAGGCGTGTATGTATTTTAAAAAGTTAGTCTATATACCATGTTGTTACGTTAGATTTAATTGTTATAATTTCTCAGACTTGAAAGTTATAGTACCAAAATTTAAGTTTTGTAACTCATTCATATTATAATAAAGAAAGGACAAAATGAATCAAGGCTGTTGGAATTGTCACATTATTTAATGCTTGAAATTTAAGTGTTTATCTCAGAATGAGTGTAAAGGATCCTGATTTGATTGGAACATCATCCTAACCCTTTCTCACTGCTCACATTTACTGGAAGTGTAATTGTTAAAGTGAAAATTTACTAGCCTTTTAGCTAATACTTGCTTACCCTGATTTTAGATAAGTAAAGTTCTAAACACTTTTATCTAGTTCCATAAAGGTGAGAAATTCAAAACACCTTACATATCAAATAATAAGAAAATGATTTAATTATGTGAGGATTTTGAAAGGACTGTGGAAAAATGAAGTGCTTTTGATAAAATGGTGAGTAAATAAAAAAATTAATGAAAAGTTTGTGCGCAAACACTACAGCTATGTGATGAAATATTCTTGTACTCATATATGATACTACATGTATCACTTTTAACTTTTTTATTAAAGTATTTAGATTATGAATTTCTTTTTAAACACATTATTACTTTGCTTTTTCTAAAATTTCAAATGAAGAGCAAAGAATTTCTGAGTACTTGCCTAAGAAATATAAACTTATTACATTGTATAAGGGGAATGTAACCTTCCTGAGGCTAGGAACTTCCTCTCTCCTATTTACTGCTATGTCCCCAGACTGGAATAATGCCAGGTTCAGTAAAAATGTATTGAATGAATGAATGAATGGCTAAAAGCACACAGCATATACAGCATGTCTATAGCATATAGACCATGGCTTTACTTTTATGGTAGAAAGCATTCCCTAAAAACAACAACAACAACAAAAAGAGACTTGGCTAATTTAGAGTTTGGTTTAATTTTGTTGTTGTTGTTGTTGTTGTTGTTATTGTTGTTGTTGCTATTTCTTGGGCCGCTCCCACGGCATATGGAGGTTCCCAGGCTAGGGGTCCAATCGGAGCTGTAGCCACCGGCCTACGCCAGAGCCACAGCAACGCGGGATCCGAGCTGCGTCTGCAACCTACACCACAGCTCACGGCAACGCCAGATCGTTACCCCACTGAGCAAGGGCAGGGACCGAACCCGCAACCTCATGGTTCCTAGTCGGATTCATTAACCACTGCGCCACGACGGGAACTCCTAGAGTTTGGTTTAATTTTTACTATGATACATTTGTTTTTGTATTCTTATCTCTAATAGGTTATACTTTTTTTCTTTATGCTGCTTAATGATACAGAAGCTTTATGAAGTCAGTCAGAGGCTTTCTTAACAACAGCCTATTCTTTTAGAACCAGATGATCAAAGAACTGGAGTCTCGTGTCCAGCAACTGACTGGAGAAGCAGAGAACAGTAATTTACAGAAACAGAAATTAGTTCAAGAAAAATTGGAACTTGAGAGATGTTACCAGATAACTTGTAATGAATTGCAAGAAGTAAAGGCAAGGTATTGTCTGAAGTCAGCTCTCTCTCAGGGGTGGCTATAAAGTACTGATATAAACTATAAATGATCTGCTAAAATTAATCCCACTTTGTGTGTTTAATCTTGAGAGGTTTCCAATCTAAGTGCTGCCATTTGATGCATTTTAAAAAGTACCATGTAATATAAGAAGTGTACTGTTTAAAAACAATTGATAAAAATGTGACTACTTATTTGGTAGATTGAAAGATAATGCATTTGGATTTGGTTGACTAAAAATTCCATTTTAGAGGTTGACATACATATATCGGAAGTGTATTTTATTCTCATTGCTTTTAGGCGCAACACACTGCACAAAGAGAAAGATCATCTTGTAAATGATTATGAGCAAAGCATGAAACTATTACAAACCAAATATGATGCTGATATAAACCTTCTGAAAAAGGAACATGCTCTTTCAGCTTCTAAGGTATTATTATAGGTGCTGGTAGATACAGCCATACAAAATAGCTGTTTCCCTTATTCAGCATGTAA
This sequence comes from Phacochoerus africanus, assembly GCF_016906955.1. Classification (NCBI taxonomy): domain Eukaryota; kingdom Metazoa; phylum Chordata; class Mammalia; order Artiodactyla; family Suidae; genus Phacochoerus; species Phacochoerus africanus. Next base: position 12,680,609 of record NC_062557.1, on the reverse strand, counting down.
CTATAGGTCCATGTAGAAGCTAACTATCTGGCATTTAAATTAGCCTCTCCTTTGCTTTGTTTAATGCTAGATGTCTAATATATAGCACAACATAAATATTTAATAAGCTAAATTCTGCTGTGAATTAACCCTTTTAAGTACCAAAGTTTTTAAAGGAGGAAAGATAAAACCCAGAGAAGAAATGCTCAGTTGTGTTAATAATATATTTTTAGCATACCTATATACATTTTTATTATCATTTTGAAATCTTGGTTATGCTTTAGTTTTCCTGTGGTCACATACACATATATGAACCATAGACACCCTCATGGGAACCCACACAATTTTGTGGTGATCAGTGATTGAAACTCTGCAAGGAGAATCCTATAACTACAATTACAAGATGGTCAGTTACTTGATATTGCATGAATTAAATGTTCTGGTGGCTTTAGTTTTAAAATTAAAATTTAAAAAGTTTTTTTTCTGAAAAATTTTAATTTTTACACCAGTATTGTATTTTCATAACTTTAAATATATGCAGAATTTGGTTTTAATTTTTACTTAAAAAGATTCATTTTTAACTTTAAAAACATTTTATTTCAGGTTTAGGAATAATTTTAAATTCTGATTGAAACTTCATGGGGGGGGGAGGTAAATTTACTCAACTGGAAGTTTGTAGTATGGTACAAAATCAATATTCTGTTTTTACTTATTTTCTTAAAATCTTTCTAGGCATCTGGTATGATTAAAGAATTAGAACAGACTATCTGTCAATTAAAACAGCAGTTACAGGAATCAGAACTTCAAAGGAAGGAACAACTAAAGGTGAGTGCTGTATTTTTACACAGAACAATGGCTCAAACTCCCCTTTCCTTTTTTTTTTTTTTTGATGTTTATGTATAAATGAGAATCACTTAGGAAAACTCAGAAAATACAAGTAGCCATTTCTGATTCTTTTATTGCATTTTATCACTTTTCACTTATTTTTTAAATGAAAGTAGATGCTGATGGGATGTAGAGTATAAAAAACAATAATCTTAACGTGAGTATCTTTTTTTTGAAATTAGTTTTTAAAAACTTATTTAAATATACTATTATTTTAGAATAATTTCCTCTCTGAATTATTGTCTGCTATTCTTCATAAATTCTCTCTCTTTCTCTCTTTTGCACCTTTTAGATCTTTTGTTTTCTCTCATGGTCAAAAAGTACCAAGCACTGGTATATGATATACCTTCAAATGTATTATTTCCATATTGATTCATTTGGTCATTTTAAAGTAACTCCTAATTCTAAGGGTCAGAAAGTTCCTCTTCCTCTGTAAAGCAGATGCTTTTGAGAGTGGTAACATCTTCAGAAAACTAAGGTTTTATGGCCTCCAACATAAAGATATTCATGATTTTCATTGTAGTTTAGAAAACTGGACAGGTAGGGCTCCTTTAGTAATATGCAAAACTTAGTAAGGTTTGTCATCAAGGAGATTGATTCGTTTCGTTAGATTACTAATTTTATTGCCTGGAAACAATTTTAAATCTAATGGAAATAAATATTTACATTCACAGGATCAAGAAAATAAGTTTCAAATGGAGAAAAGTCATTTAAAACACACCTATGAAAAAAAGGTAATATGTTTTGTAGGAAACTATATGACATTTAAGCAAATTGGGCAGTTAAGAATGAGGGCTGATTTCCATAAAGCCTACTCTTCTAGCTCTTATTTCTAATTTTATTTCAGTTAGCCAGTAATCAAGTTTTACTTTATTTTTTTGTGTTTATAAACAGCATCTTCAGTTTGTCTTCGTTTTTGTTAACAGTAAAATACCACTTCTATATTAAATTTAATGAGCAAAGAGTATTATTATATTAACCTCTCATAATAACCCTTTAAAATTATATTTTCTTTCTACCAGTTATGATCAATGGAGTTACTTTTTTTCTGTTGTGTCAAATGTGTAATAATAACTCTATTTAACCAAAGAATATAAAACTGAAATAATTGTCTACTACTTGAAAAACTGATTAGTAGTTGGTTCTTGTCATTTAGAATGGTGAATATTTTTGCTGAAACATGCTAGTATCTTTGTTATCAGTAATAATTGGGGGTTTATTGACACACTGTTAACACCTTTGGTAGTAAGGTACAGAATTCTGTAAGTTTGTGACTTTCAAATTTCAGTTTTGAATTTGTTGTTGTGTAATTGTAGTTGAAAAAGCAAAGATTTTGTTGCTGTTTCTGTAATTATTTACAGTTCTAACACTCACCAGATTAATCCATTTGTAAAATACACACATAATGGAGAACGATAAAAAGGTTATCCCTTCAACTAATTAAAATACATACAAATTAAAACAAGTTTTTTGTTTGTTTTTTGACCTCACCTGCAGCATGTGGAAGTTCCCAGGCTGGGGCTTGAACTCGTACCACAGCAGTGACAACGCTGGATCCTTAACCTACTGCACTACCAGCAAACTCCAGGACAAGGACTGTAGCACAAAATTATTAAAACGTCCTGTGACATACATATGCATATTGTCACAGCACATATGCATTAAATGCTTTCATTGGGCAAAGTACCATACTAGGTACTGGCATGGAGGAGAGAGGGCTTGAGGATGAATTAGATGTAGATTCTGCTCTCTAGGAGCTCAGGGTCTAAGAAGAATCTTTCTGTCCTTCGGAAACGTGAACATTTCTTCTGATGTGCATCGACCTAAATATGTGTTCTTTAAAACCATAAGATATTATCTTTTCGCTAAAGTTTTTTCACCTCTGCAATTTGAATACAGTTTGATGCAACATATTGAATATATTTCATGCCTACAAAATGGTATTTGAACAGAAAGGAGAAATATTGCTTTCATTGAAATAAGGACATTTTTTGATTTCTACTATTGAGCCGTGCAGCTTCATAAATACTTGACTTACCAAAAGAAGACCATATGTTATCGCAAGCCTTGCTTCCTTCTGTCTAAGGCATCCGCATCCTCTGGGTGTACTCGTTAGTTCATTGCTCATTCTTTGGGCAGATATCTGCTCCTTTGCATTAGAGAGCTCCTTCCTGGCCCCCCTGCTCTGTTATACTCTGTGGTCAGCCCTCTTCCCGAGATGCTGAGACAGGGAGGGCCTGGTACCAAGAAGGGCACACAGTGACTCATTGAAAAGATTGTATTCCCATCCTCAAGTTAAGTCCTCCATGGACTGTTAGTTACAGAGATGGACCTGGAAAACCATTTTTCTTCTACCACTATCTTTTCTTGGCTCTTTAGTCGCTGAGTAAACTAAGGTTTCTGGATTAGCCCCTCTGCCTGATGGACGCACACAAGAGACAGGATGTTCAAGCTCAGGTCATCCTTATTCTGTCACCGTCTGACTGTTCTTATTCTGCTCCACTTCAGGGAGCAGACCTAAATCCTTTTCGTAGGTGTCATAACTTTACAGCTCTCCTCTCTCCATGAGCTATCAAGTGGCCTCACTTTTTAATACTGTAACTAGCGAAAATGTGTTAATTGTTTTCAACATAAGTAAGATGTGTTTAAAATAGCAGCCATCTGTAGAAGAAAATAAGCATATTTATCCATATCGCATAGATTCTAACACCGTTTGTGTTGGAAGAGAATGTCGCTCAGCATGTCACTTTTCGTTTCACAATTAATTCCGTCAGCTCCCCCTTTTAAATTGACATCTGTTCTTCTTTCTTTATTAAACCTGCTGTGATCTCAGTCCTTGAAGACTTGATGTCTTGTGCCCCCCTCAGGGACTATCCTTTCTGACTGCTCAGAGAGCTGACATAAATCTTACCTAGCCCTGGACTGTGTAACCGGATAGCCAAGTGGGATGTATAGGGCTTTTGTTTGTCAGACAGCATTACAGGTGTGCACGTTCAGTAACTTCTGGTATAAAACTCAGTTCTGAATATCTGTCCAAGAGGAGGAAATGCCATCTGAATGACATTATTTCCTCATGCCCACAAGAAAGCAGCATGGGAGAGCCTAACTTGTCTTTGAGGTCAGGGAAACAGCCTCAGAGGCCATCCCTGAGTTAAGCACACACACATTATCTAATGGTCTTTATTGATCTCTGGTGGCTATTGCCTGCTCTTAAGATCTTTGAACATCAAACAAATAATAGGTAGTAAAACTAAATGTCATTGTTTGATGAAGTGTCCTAATCTGTTCAATCAGGAAATGGTTAGGCTAAATGATTTTACTAGCAAGGAAACACCTGCCTCCTACAAATAACCTATTGCTTGTTTTCCAAACAGGCACCAGAGAGTTAAAAGATGGGGCTGTTTACCTAAAGAAGTTCACGAGACAGATGTTAAGCATGTATATCCTAAAATGTGCTGGACTTGAAATATCTACTTATAATAACTCAGGTGTAACTGTGTCACAAATGAGATCTCAAGTCTGATGGAGTTCAAAACCATTAAGAATAGTTATTCCAGTGTTTAGCATTCATATGTCATTCTTTTCATTAGGTTAGACTAATTTCAAATTTCCAAGGCTTTACATATATTGTGTAGTGTTTTCCAACTACTACTGCTCTGAGTTTCTTTAAGAGGACAAGTGTCTTGAGTGAAGTTTTAAAGATGTGCAGGTGAAATGGTTTACAGAAATCATGCTGCCTGTATTTGTCGTCTGCATCCCCAGTATTTGTTGTAATGAGAAGCAAGGGCGGTCGGGGTGGTCAGGAGACACAGTGGGGTCGCCTGCTGCTCCATCTGTGAGTCAGGAGCAGTTCTGGGCTCTTTTTTATACCATGATGTCTGTCAGTGTATATCTGCTTCCTTACATATAGCTCATCTCTTTCTTGTTTACGCAAATGCACCTTCCTTGATAATAAATTCCTAGACGGTGCAAGGGAGTGAAATCGACATTTAGCAAATGCTCGGTAGATGTGCTTCTGGCCGCATAAATTGATCGTTTACAACAAAGCTCGCCAGCTTGAAAGTATATGCTGTATCTTTGACTATCTGGTTTGTGTTTTCATTATTTAAATTATTAAAAATTCATTTTTGGTACTAACAATACGTAGTAGGGAAAGGATTACAAGCAAATCAATTTAAGGCTTATTCCCCACTGCCATTAGCACATTACAAAGGGAAGGTTGACAATAACCTTATCTCTCTTACCCACAATTATGTGGAATATAGGTTAAAAACTAAAAATATCACCCCAAAGGCTCTTAAGTATTCAGTACAAATATATTCAGTTAAGAGCAAATAAACAAACCCAGAGGAGCATTTATTGACTATTCTGGTATGGGCCAAGTATTGTGCTGAGTGCTGGGGATATAAAAATAAATGAGAAACAGCTTCTAGCTTTAAGGAACCCCAGCTCAAAAGTCTGTGCGTTGACACATGAGTGTTTAACCCAGAGGGGAGGCTCTCATTCTCCCACCCAGATAGTCCCATTCCTGCTTTAGAAATGGTTCTCGTAGTTTTAGAAGCGATAAATTAGATCAAGGTGCTTGGGTTAGCACAAGCCACGTCAGGCTGTGGCAGCTAACACTTGACAGAGGTTAAGATGGAATAGTGAGTGGGAGAAAGTGCAATTCAGGGGCCATTTTCTGACAGGGAATTACAGTCCACAGGAAACTACTGTATTGTGAGGCACTGTGGACATTGTGATTTTGGGGTGACTGTCATGACCTTGCATTTTCAAGAAAGTGTGTACGTATAGAGTATTCAGTCTGAGTAGTAATGATAACAGTTAACAGTGTTGGGCACTTATTATGTTCCCAATATTGTTCTGACTCTACCTTGAGTGACAGTTAAGAAAAATGCATTCACTGTTATCACCTTCCTTTTTCAAAAGGGGCGACTGAGGCTCAGAGGGTTAAGTCATTAGCAAACGAACAGGAATAGAAACCCAGGTAATTCTGACTCCAGAGCTCGCTCTCATAATCACCATGTAATTTTAGATACATTTTTCTCAGAATTGGTTAATTTCTTGATGTTTTACCTAAGGGGGTAAATATCAATTATGCTATCCTGCCAGGAGTTCTGTGTCCCGGAGAAAACCGGGCAGGAAGTAGAGGGGACACCCTGCCAGCCCAGCATGACGGAGGCCAGCGCGTCAGGGAGTGCTGCCTCAGGGACGCTGAGGGCGGCTCCTGCTAGGTTTCCACGAAGCGCATATGTTCTGAGAACCAGAGAAGTCATCTGAGGGGCGAGGGAAACCCTCTCCTCAGTAGCAAGCCCAGGCCCTCCTGGGGGTGTCTTGGGGACTGATTTCGCTGCAGCTCTGAGGAGGACCCTCTCTGTGCAACAGGGAACAGAAGCAAGCTTATGCCCCCTGCGTCTTTTTGTCAAGTACCAAATCTGAACAGATAATATACTTTTTAAGAATGAGTAAGAGAAAGAAGCCAAAAGGGGGTCCATGGGAAAATAGTGTAGAGCAAAGGAATGAGAGCATAGTACAGGAGATGCAGAGAAAGGCATTTCCTCTGGAAACATGTTCCTCCAGAGGAAACCATTAAGAAATTCATCAATAGAATCCCGGAAGATACAGTGTCCATGAAGGAGAAGCAGGTGTCATAAGGAAAGAAGGGATGAGGTGAAAATGGAGGTACTCGTCATAGGAAGGAGTGTAGGTGTCCTGGAAACATACTAGCAGATTCAAAATCCACATATAGGTTGGTTAGGGGTGGGGCAGATGTGGCAAAGAATTAAATCAGTGGCATGAGGGACAATCCATTATCTTTCAGACTGAAAAGGAAAAGGGCAAAGAAAAAAAATTTGAGAAAGGAGATAGATATTGAGGCAGAAAGTAGAAAAACAGAATATTGCAATTGATATTTTCTGAAGGGAAGCTCAGAATAAATTAACACAAAAATAAAGATGTGAGGAAATTTTTCTAAACATCTGTGTATGGAGATTTAGAAAATTCACCCTGTTTCAGATAAAAATCAGTGAAGAGATTAAAACACATTGGAATTGCAGTACCAAGATTGAGAGGGTTTTTTTGCTTTTTGTTTTGTTGTTTTGTTTTTTGGCTGCCTCAGGGGTATGGAGTTTCCTGGCCCAGGATCGGATCTGAGCCAGAGTGGCAGCCTGTGACACAGATGTGGCGACAACGTATCCTTCAATCCACTGTGTCAGGCTGGGGATCGAACCTGCATCCTGGCACTGCAGAGACACCGCCAATCCCTTTGTGCCACAGTGGGAACTCCAAGAGAGTGGTTTATAAGGATCCAGGCCAGAGGGAGAGGAGAGCCAAAATCAGATGACTTTGTCCTCTTGGTTCAGATCTCAGGGTTGTAAACCAGTAGAGTGACAGATACTCTGTGTTGAGACCAAAGTGCTGTAACTCAGTCATCTTCTACACACACTTTTCTTTGTGTGTGAAGGCAACAGTATGGCATTCTTGGTTGTATAAAGCCTCAGAGATATATATCACTCAGATATTCTTTTTGAAAATAAAATTACTGGAAGAAGTGTTTTCATCAACCTACAGATAAGTAAAAAATTAAATCAGATCACTGCCAAAAAAGTACTCAAGCATAAAAAAAAAGAGTAGTAGTGAATGGCAGAATTAACTAAAAAAGAGATGAATTTAAGTGTTTATGGTATACATGACTTGAAACAAAGCGAAGGTCAAAAAAAATTCTTGAGAGAAGGGATGTAAGATTTTTTAAATGTTAGAACAATTGTCTGGATCATTTAAAAGAAAACTAAAATGTATTATTTCTCTGAAAAAGGAGAATTAAACATGTGCCAAGCTATTATTTTTAAAAAAGGATTCGTAAGTGAAATTTTCACCTGCTAACTATTAGAGAAGAATAGGTTAAAGTAATTGTAAAATCTTTGTAGTATCACTGGTGAAATTAAAAACTGTCTCTATCAGTCTGTCAGAACATAGAGGAGTTTGGAACCAAGAAAAGCCATTTAAAAAAAAAAGAGGAAAAATTGCATAAATAAGAATATTTTGATGATAGGAATAAATCTAGTGATCTCTCCTCTTACAAGAATAATGTATAATTTGGGTCAAAAGCCAAGTCTGTGTGATATTTACAAGGGATTTAAAATTGATTAACAGAAAGATTAAAGCAAAAGGATAGGTAAATCTGTATAAACAAGACGCCTGTCGACAAGAACAGTTGAGATATTTAACTGTGTTAATGTTGTTTCCCCATTAACTTTCTTCGCAGTTGTCATTCCCTCATCTTCCACTCAATTAGACTTGCTTTTCTTTGTGTTTTTAAGTTGGCTTTTGGATTTGCACTTAGGATTCTATTTCAAGAAAAAGGATTTTCCTGATATAAAAATGTATGTTTCCCAAAATCTCTGGATTAAGTCAACTATGAATTTAAGTTTGGGGCTTTAATTCTTTGATTTTGTACATTAAAGAGACCAGGTCAGTGTTGGAATGGTGTTTTTGTTGCCTTTTTTGTGTTTACTCCAATTTAGCATGGCTGCTATATTCCAAGCACTATGATACATACTAGGGATCCAAGGTAAATAAAGCAGTAACTTCAGTCTTGAACCTAGTAAAATTTTGGATGATGGCCCTGGCTCACGGCAGGTAAAATAAGTGCACTGGATATCCGTGGGGGTTGGTTCCAGGACCTCACGAACACCGCAGTCCGGGGGTGCTCAAGTCCTTTGTATCAAGTGGCATTGGACGTGCACATCCTCCTGTGGGTGACTTCTAAGGCCTAATCCAGTGTAAAGGCTGTACAAGCAGTTGCTGGTGCATGGCAAATTCAAGTTTTGCTTTTTGGAACTTTCTGGAACTTCTTTTTTTCAAATATTTTCAAGTTTGGTTGAATCTGTGGATTCATCTTGTGCCTTGGGAGGGCCAACAGTAGTGGCAAGAATTTGCAAGGCGAGTTAGTTACTCTTTCTCTTCCTAATAAGGTAGATGTTTATTAGATATTTTAATTTTACCATTTAAAATGTGGGGGGATGTGGTTCCCCATCTGAATTCTCCTGAGAGTTCACCCTCCCCCCCACACCTGTTCCTGTCTGTTCCCAGGGTTTTCTCACCTTGGTGATCAGCATTACGGCAGCCAGCGGAAGCTTCTTGACATTTTCATGGAAAAGCTCCTCTCTTCTCTCTTTTTTCACTTTATCAGCAGCAGACTGTGTGTATTTATTTATTTCACTAAAACACCAAGGGAAAAATGCAAGAGTTAGAATAGGAAAAGGCCAAAGAATATAGGATTTTTGAGTTAAATAGGTCTCTGTACAGGCCCATAAATAACATTGATTCAGTGTTTGAAAAAGTTGATAATTGTGTTTTTGTTGATTTTGTTCTTCTCACTCCTCTCCTATCTCCTGTACCCACCAGTACTTTCAGCCTCACCTGGGGTGCGAGGTGAGGTGTTGCCAGCAGGTGTGTGGCCTGTATCCCCCCCACACTAAGTGACTTGTTTTCTTACTTTGCACCTGGGCTCTTTCATTTACCACCTGTGTGGACCCATGGCTGCTGTTGCACTCTTCCCTTCCCTCCGGTTGTGTCAGAGTTTCCTTTTTCTATTTTTAGATCCATATAATGGGTCCATGTTGGCTACACATATTTGTATTTGCATATGAAGAGCTTTCTGTGAAGAGAAAATTTCATTTAGGCCACATTATTCTTGCTGCCATCCTGCCTTTTCAAAGGATGCCTCTCTTAGGAAAGAGATCCTCATGATGGGGGGTCTTCCTCCCAAACGCAGTCAGTGGTCATATAGGTCATTCCCAGAAGTTGAAGACTCTTTCATCACAATCTGTATGTGTCTGGGGAATGTAGACATGACATTTATTTTTATTCTCCTGAACCTTGTGAGGTTACTTTCCTTCAGCTAATATGTAATGTTAAAAAAATTCAAGAGTGATTCCTCTCTTTTTAAATTTCTCACATATCAGCTTATTTTTACAGGAAATCCATATGCAGGTACACTCAAACATTTATTAACTTTGACCAGAAAATTACTATTGGAAGAATAGTATTCAGATAATTCTATGGTAAATGATTATATTTAACCAGGTCTCTGTCTTGAAAAACCTAAATCTGATTTTACACTAAAAATAGATTTTAAGGAGTTTCTGTTGTGGCTCAGTGGAAATGAACCCGACTGGTATTTGTCAAGATGTGGGTTCAATCCCTGGTCCCACTCAGTGGGTTAAGGATCCGGTGTTGCTGTGAGCTGCAGTGTAATTCAAAGATGCAGCTCGGATCTGGCATTGCTGTGGTTGCGGCATAGTCCGGCAGCTGCAGCTCCGATTCCATCCCTAGCCTGGGAACTTTCAATTGCCACAGGTGCGAACCTAAAAAGCAAAAAATAAAAATAAAAAATATTGGTCTAAGGTAATTTCTCCTTTGAGTAAACCTGACTTGTCTTCTAGTAAATTTTATATCTTTATCATGGCAGGTTCATGACTTGCAGAGTGAACTTGATAAAGAAAAAGAAGATACTCAAAAGAGAATTCATAAGTTTGAGGAAGCTTTGAAGTGAGTAAAATTGTAATATGTTTAATTTTTTTTAAAGACTTCTAAACTGTGAGCCAAATTTAAGTAACTAAAACCCAAACATCTTATTTTTGTCATATTTTTACCTTCTTATGATTTAGCTTGCGTCAGTTTTTCATCATGAATTTCTATTTTCAGAATTTTACTCCTAGCCAGTAAATTTTTTTTAACAAAGGAAAAAATAAAAATGGTTTAGCTGTTTTTAAGTGATAGGAATGTAGGAAAGAGAACTTAGTGGTTTCAGATGCTTTCTTCCTCTTAAATGAAAACAGATTTAAAAACAACAACAACAAAAAGATTTAGATCTTAGGACATTTGGAAATTCCTCTGTAGATTTTTTGGGAGGAATTTGGATAATGAAATGTTCCGGTTGTTATATTTAAAAATGGACTATTACATAGGCGTTGTTTAGGAAAAGTTTTGTCTTATGATACTTAAACATGCGCATTAAAGTATATTTTCTTTTTCTTTTTCATTCATTTATTATAGGCCCTACTTATCACTGCATATTATCCTGCAGTTGTAGCTGGAAAACACTGATTTATTCAATAAATACTGCGTTCTGGCCAGGTTTCAGGCAATGAATAGTTCCTTCCCAGAGGACCTTATAGTCCAGTTGGGAAGAGCTTCAAGCCCTTTGGCAGTTACAGTGCAGAGGGATGAGAACTTGAACAGGAGAAAGGTCAGCAGGGTACCTGACCCGAGAAAGTGATTTAAGAAGGGAAGCTTGAGTGCAGTACAGTTAGCTAACTCCCAGAGAATCAGCAAATTCCTTTTTTTTTTTTTTTTTGCTTTTCCAAACCTCCAAACAGGAATAATTTAGAAAAATCCCCCAAAGAATATCTAGGATCAAAGATACCTAGCATCAAATTCTGCCTGGGAAGATTGCATACCCATTTCCTCCTCTTCACTTTGTTCGTAAAACGTACTGGATCAGTCGCTGATTGGAAGGTCTTAAAACAACTTATGTACCATGACATCACAGGCTGCCAGTTTTTTATCTGTACCAGGTCTTCGTGCTCACTTGTTTACATCATCGCATGTGAACTACATGAAATCAGAGGAGAATTGTAATATTCATTAAACATTACTTCGAATAACGGTATTTTATACTCCACCCTGAATAATGACACAACTCAGACCTTCTTGCTTTATGGATGGGATGTCCTCCCTTTTTGCATCATTAATCCATTTTTTTCCTACCTAAAATGTTAACAACTTTCTTCATCTGTTCAACTTCCTACACGTTCGTTTCTTTTGCTTTGCCTCGTCCCTTTTCTTTTGTAATTTCTTTATATGTTTTCCATTAGTTAGTTGGTTTGTAGTTTATATCCTTAAAAGAAGAGGTAATTCCTTTAAATAACAGTAAGTCAACAAATATTTGTTGAGTACCCACAGTGTCTGTGTATTGTAGTATCATGCAAAAAGAAATAGAAGGTTTAGAAGCTATAGCTTAAGACATAACCCTGTTCTTCGCCAGGTTAGGCATTTGAAGTACTTCGAGTATTAGGTATTAAGTTGCTGACAGTAAGTGCAATTGGAAATAAGAAAGATTATTTTTCAGTGAAACATTGAGAGTTTATGAGTAAAACCATGTGGTATCCTTTAATGTTCACTGATGGACAATGAAAAAACCCTGAAACCTCCATAATTTCTGTATACAACATAATCTTTTTCTAAGCCAAGAAACACGTTAAGGCGTTAGAAGTCTTCACCAAAATACCAAATTTCACTTGGAGTTAAGAAAGCTTTTTTAGGTTGTTAGGAGTTCCCGTCGAGGTTCAGTGGTTAACGAATCTGGCTAGGAACGATGAGGTTGTGGGTTTGATCCCTGGCCTTGCTCAGTGGGTTAGGGATCCATCGTCGCTGTGAGCTGTGGTGAGGGTAGCAGACGTGGCTCTGATCTGGCGTTGCTGTGGCATGGTACAGCCTGGCAGTTGCAGCTGCATTTTGACCCCTAGCCTGGGAACCTCCATATGCCGAGAGAGCAGCCCTAGAAAAGGTAAAAAGACAAAAAAAAAAGAAAGCTTTTTTTAGGTTGTTAAATAACATCCCCCTGTAAGTCCATTTCCTCTCTTCCCCATGTAGGTGGGTGATGTCTTCATTTTCACTCAATGTCTGTATGATCTTAACAATATATAGCACCTGGTATAGCGGGAGCAATTTGGTCTGAAAGTAGCAGAGTAAGTTATTGTGTGGTCTGAACTTCAAAGTAAACAACACATGCTGGCTGTTTTCCCAAAGGAAAATGTTCTGGGGGGCGACTGCTACTACTTTTCAATCTAGGAAGAGTGTCTGACCCAATTGGTCCAGAAACAATTCCATTTTTCTAAAGGACAGACATATGATATGGAAATCTGCCATGGCTGTTAACAGTTTTTTTTTCTGTGATAAACATACAGAAAAGTGAAGAATCTCACTTTTAGAATGTGCTGGTATTCATTCATTCTTTCACCCGATAGGGTTTATTTCTTCTGTGCATGAATGTATAGTAGAGGATATCAGAGAACTGGAATTAACATATGAATTGATTTGCATCCAAATACATCATAAGTGTTTTCAACTCAATCTTTGGTTTAGAGCTCAGGTTGATCATTCACTTCCTATAGCTATTTAAGAGGACCGCTGAAGTCTGCCCTCACTGGAAATGCTAACCCCTTAAAGCTAATTTGCCTACTTGTTACTGTTTTTCAAGAATAAAGCCAGCTTAATATTGTTTTTCTACTGAAAATTTTTATTCTACACACATTCTAAACATTTTTTTGATTCCTGTTTCATTTTGTTGCAGAAAATTCTTTAATAACTTCCAGTAACTGGAAATATCTGAAACTCTAGCTGTAATGGTATGAATTCTGTGTGTTCATTTTTCAAAGATAAGTAATTAAAGTAAATGGGAACCTTAGAGTAATGAATGGAACATTACCATATGTAACGAAATAATTTGGTGTAACTCTTTGAAGGACTAACACCAAAAAAGTATATTGTTTTTTTTTGGAGGTGTTAAAACTTATGAACAACGGATACGTACAGTATAGATTTATTTCTTTTTTGATATTCATGTTTACTAAATTTGATTTCTAAGTTTTTAGTGCTATAAAAATAATAAAGCATTGTTCTGAGATATTGTATAAATTGTCTATTTTAAAGCATTCAATGAAACATTCCAAAGTATTTTTTTATTGATAACCTGTTTCAAACTCCTCTGGCAGTATAATATAAACTGTCTTGAAAGAGATTTATTCTGATCCATTTTAACTTTTTTGCATTGTCAGTTGTAAACATCATAAATATTTCTACTCGGACATCAATAATAGATAAGCTTTTTATTTTTTAGTTGATACTGAAAGTAAGCAGTGGTAATTTCACTAGAACATCTTACAATATTGGTCTTTAGATAATAAGGTTATAAACGACCATGGGAAGCAAGCCCTTACTTAACTAAAACATATTGTTTCAGTTGCAGTTGCTAATTTATATGCATATATGTACATGTGACTGTGTGTGAATGTTTCCACCACAAATAAAGCTTTTACTGGGTTTGAAAAAATACAGAGAGACGAGACAAATTTAAATCTGGGCTATAACCTCTCAGGCCAGAGGCCTTTTGACATTATTAAAACAAAATCTTCATACTTTTTTGTTAAAAGGAGGTGACTCATGAAAACTGGATATCCCATTAGTCCCTTTTTAAATTATTATCTTGGATTTTTGTCAAAATTAGTTTATAACCCCAAAACTTATGTTTAGCTGATTTTTTGCAAAATTTATATAATATGCAAAATGTAGGTGTATATATTTGACTGTATAAATATTTAGAAATGTCCATTAAGTTTGCTTTTGCTTAGACTTTGCTGCAGATAACTATACCATAATCAAATATGAAGACAGTGGCTTACGGAACCCTTATAATTTTTAAACAGCTTCTTAAAGCAGTAATAGAGTTCCGTGGTTGCAAATAGGAAAGACGGAAGAAAGAGCAGGGAGGAAAAAGCCCCCTCCTTAGGAGCCCTCTCACTCCATGTTTTGTCTCTCTGGACAGAGCGGTGTTACCAGTTCCCTGTGTATCCTTTCCTGTGCAGGCACAAATATTCTTTCACCATCATCTTTTCCCCTTTTACTCTAATACATCCTGATTTTTTCACTTGTCAGCATGTCTTGGAGATTATTTCGTATAAGGTCACAAAGAGCTTGTCCATTCTGTGTGTTTGATAAAATTTATTTTGCCAGCTCTTTATTGATGAACCCATGACGAAAATGCTCTCTTTGTCCTCTAGTACGTATACAGTTTGATTTTAACATTTAAATCTGTGATCCATTTGGAATGTTTCAGGTGTAGGTTGTGAGGCACAGATCCTGTTGTTTTTAGGTTTTGTCAAATGGGTACCTAGTTGCCTCAACATAATTTATTTAATAATCTAGCGTGTCCCTCGTCAGAGTTCTGCTATAGTGCTTTTATCATTGACATGTTTCTAGACTTTCAGTTCTGCTCAAGAGATCTGGCTATGCCTATACTCATTAAAAGAGTATAATTTCAATAACTACAGTTTAAAAATAATGTTTAGTGTCTAATTATTAGAGAAATGCAAATCAAAACTATAATGAGGTACTATCTCACACTGGTCAGAATGGCCATCATTAAAAAGTGTACAGGTAACACCTGCTGGGAAGGGTGTGGAGAAAAGGGAAACCTCCTACACTGTTGGTGGGAATGTAAATTGGTGCAACCGCTATGGAAAACGGTCTGGAGGTTCCTTAGAAAACTAAAAAATCAGAGTTCCCGTGGTGGCTCGTGGTTAACGAATCTGACTAGGAACCATGAGGTTGCGGGTTGGATCCCTGGCCTTGCTCAGTGGGTCAAGGATCCAGCATTGCTGTGAGCTGTGGTGTAGATTGCAGACGTGGCTCGGATCCCGTGTTGCTGTGGCTCTGGTGTAGGCTGGTGGCCGCGGATTAGACCCCCTATCCTGGGAACCTCCATATGCCTCGGGAGCGGCCCTAGAAAAGGCAAAAAGACAAAAAACAAACAAACAAACAAAAAACAACTAAAAAATAAAATTACCAAGTGATCCAACAGTCCCACTCCTGGGCATATACATTGGACAAAACAATGATTCAAAAAGATAATAAACTCCTATGTTTACAGCAGCACTATTCACAATAGCCAAGACCTGGAAACCACTGAAATGTCCATTGACAGTTGAATGGATTAAGAAGATGTGGTACATATATACAATGGAATACTACTCAGCCATAATAAAAGAAATAATGCCATTTGCAGCAACATGGACAGAACTAGAGATTATTGTACTAAGTGAAATAAGTCAGAAAGAGAAAGGCAAATACCATATGATATCACATATATGGAGTCTAAAATATGGCACAAATGAACCTATCTACAAACCAGAGACAGACTCACAGACATAGAGAACAGACTTGTGGTTGCCAAAGGGGAGGTGGGAGAGAAAGGAATGGACTGGGAGTTTGGGACTAGCAGATGCAAGCTATTACATACAGAATGGATTAACAAGGTCCTGCTGTATAGCACAGTGAACTATATCTAATCTAGTGGGATTAACCATAGTGGAAAAAATATTAAAACAAAGAATATATATATATTATGTATATGTATGTATAACTGAGTCACTTTGCTGTGCAGTGGAAATTAGCACAACATTGTGAATCAACTATAATTAAAAAAATAATGTTTAGTGTCTAGTAGGACTTCTTATCCTGTTACTCCGCTCTTTTTTTGAATCTTCCTTTTTTTTTTCTTGTTTATATTTTTCCATTGGAGATTTATAATTAGCTTATTTAGTTTAAAAAACCTATTAGTCTTTTTGTTAATATTGTCGAATATATGTAGTTCAACAGAGGAAGAATTGACATCTTTCAATCTTGAATCTGTTTATGCAGGAACATGATATGCCTTCCTTTGGGGTGGGGGTGGGGTCTCTACTCATGCCATGTGGAAGTTCCTAGGCCAGGGATCAAATGTGAGCCACAGCAGCAACCCCAACTGCTGCAGTGACAACACTAGATTCTTAACCGACTGTGCCTCAAGGGAAATCTATGATATGCCTTCCTTTGGTCAGATCTCCTTTTGTACCATTCTACAGCTATATCCCCCCCCCCTTTTTTTTTGAGACAGACTTTTTTTGGAAGGAATTCTTATTACTTAACTATCACAAGTTGGTTCTTTTGTATGAAGCGTGTATTTTGATTATTAATGTATGTGAGGTGAAGCAAAATATGGCATTGTACCTTCTGGGTTTGAAGTTTCATGCAGCTTGGGATATTAAACCCTCTGTCCTTTTGGTCATGCCATGTACCTTTGTATGAAGAAGGTAGAGCATCACTTGTTTTGTTTATACTTCTGTAGCCATTCAATGCCTCATATATGCTTTTAATCAAATTATTTTCTTAATCCCTCCCAACATGTATTTTTCCCTTGGGACTTTATCGATGCTGAGTATAAAGTGCTGAACAAAGCAGGCAAGGTCTCTGCCATGGCGCACAGATCTTTCTACTACATAACCCACTGTCTGTTAGTATATTAGTGCAGTACACTGTGTGTTAGTGTCCCCAGTACAGAGGGCACTGTTCTCATAGATAATGGGGTGATGGTAGGTGCATTTTTCCTGCTTCACTTGATAGCATGAGGTGTTCTTGATTTTATTTACTTCGTGTAAAATAGATATTTTGTCTCCTATTGAACTATTGTTGGGATTGATGCATTGTTTGCTAAAATAGAAATTTTTGTAATGAGGGAAAAAAATGAACTGTTTCAGTCACCATTTCAAGAGTTAGAGTTAGTAATTTGAGAAGTCCAGAGTCAGTTTGCTTAACCTTCTATGTCCATAACATCTTTTTTTAAAAAGAATTATTTATTTAAGCATAGTTGATTTTCGATGTTGTGTTAATTTCTGCTGTACAGCAAAGTGACACGTGTATACGTGTGTGTGTGTATATATATATACATATACACGCACGTGCACTCTTTTTAAAAATATTCTTTTCCATTATGGTTTATCATGGGACATTGAATATAATCCTCTGTGCTGCACAGTAGGACCTTGTTGTTGTCCTTTCCATGAGTAGGAGCTTGCATTTCATACACCTTGTTAAAACTCAGTTGCCTGAAGACCTCCTGATCATCGTACTGCTCGCTCGACTGGCTTTCCCTTTGCTGGTTCCCATCAACTCAGATGTTCAAAGTGCACCATGTTCTTCCTTGGAGTAATTTTTTTTCTCAGTTCATGTACACAGAATGAATATCTGTGTTTTTTTTCTTCTGGAGACTGACCTAATAGAATGTCTTTAAAGCTACCCAGCTTTTCCTTTTGGAGAAAAAACATCTTAGGGATTTAAATACGAAGTATTATTTTCATCATGGCATTTCTATCCAGAATTATTTAGAGTGTTACTGATTTTTTTATAGTTGTAATTCTAAATAGCCCTATGAGTTGTAAATGCTTTCAGGATCATATTGTTTAAATAATGGGTGAATATAAGAAAAGTAAGAATAATGTTTATTAGAGTTTATTAGTGCAGGTAAATAGTTCCTGTATCTATATTACACAGATATAGTGAACTTACTACAAGAAATAACAGATAAAATATCTGTTATTTCCAAAACAGATGAAATGGCTTACAGCATAAACAAATATTAACACGTAATTAAAATTAAAGTATAGCATGAACATGTAAAGGATAGATATTACTGTATTGAAAATAAAATTATTTCTGTACTGAAATGCTAAATTTGCCTTGGCCTGAAATCTTTCAGGTGGTTTTGGGAGGCATTTGAGTTTATTGTATGTTAAGAGTATAGACTCTGGACCCAGCTGTCATAGGTCCAAATTCTAGTTCATATTATTAGCTGTGTGACCATGGACATGGGGCTTAACTTCTGTGTGGTTCAGTCTTTAATCTGTAAAATGAGGATAATAATAATATCTTTCTCCTAAGATTATTAAGAGGCTTAGAATAGTTAATATAAAGTATTTAGAACAGTGCCTGTTGTATATGTGTATTAGCACTTATTTTATTTCTCATTATCTTATAAGAATGCAAACAAGTTCTTCAGAAGAAGTAATCTCCTGGCATTGTTTTTTTAAACAGCTTTATTGAGGTTGAATCATCAACCCATGAAATTTACTCAGTTTAAGCGCACAGCCCACTGATTTTTAGTAAATCTAGAATTGTGCAGCCATCACCATAGTTCCGTTTATTTATTTTTTTTTTCTGTCTTTTGTCTTTTTAGGGCCATACCTGCGGCATATGGAGGTTCCCAGGTTAGGGGTCTAATTGGAGCTGTAGCTGCTGGCCTACAGATCCGAGCCACGTCTGCGACCTACACCACAGCTCATGGCAACACTGGATCCTTAACCCACTGAGCGAGGCCAGGGATCGAACCCGCAACCTCATGGTTCCTGGTCAGATTCGTTTCCACTGCACCATGACAGGAACTCCGATAGTTCAGTTTAAAACATTTCTGTCACCTCGAAAAGATCCTTCATGGCACCAGATTTCAGAAGGAAATTATCATGATTGATTTTTTCTAATCAAAAGGAATAAGTAATAAGGGACAAGATCTTCAGTAGTTATTTTGCATAAAATGCTAACTGGCTACTTTTTATTTTGACCCTCAGTAAAAGTTGAAGTCATATTAAGATGTGCTTTGGGAGTTCCCGTCGTGGCGTAGTGGTTAACGAATCCGACTAGGAACCATGAGGTTTCAGGTTCGGTCCCTGCCCTTGCTCAGTGGGTTAACGATCCGGCATTGCCATGAACTGTGGTGTAGGTTGCAGACGTGGCTCGGATCCCGTGTTGCTGTGGCTCTGGTGTAGGCTGGTGGCTGCAGCTCCGATTCAACCTCTAGCCTGGGAACCTCCATATGCCGCGGGAGTGGCCCAAGAAATGGCAAAAAGACAACAACAACAAAAAAAGATGTGCTTTGGCATTTCATGGAGACCTGAGCTAATGTAGCCCTGATGTGTTGCTTCCAGGTTAACAGATGTTTAACTTTGATACAAAGATGAAGTTAGAAAAACAAATTCTTTGTGATGTCTCTGTGTGTAAATGCACTGAAAGAGACCTGAAAATACACATTTGCCAAGGTGTTTATGATGGTGTTTATGTTTTCCTCTTTATATTTGTGTATCGTTTGACTCTTTTCCAATAAGAGTATTATATGTTACTTTTGTAGCTTAAAATAATAGGAAAGACCAAAGAAACCAATAAGGATTAAAGAAGAATTATAAACAATAATGATTACCCTTAACTGGTGAGCATATAGGACATTAAAAAAATGTCCATTTTACATTTTTACGTTTTACATATTCTAAAATAAATGTGTCCAGCAACTCCTCAGAATCTTGAGGATTTTGAACTTGTTTCAGATCACTTATCCAGCATAGGGTGGAACAGCCTATAAACTCGGTCTCTGGAAATATCTAAACTCTAATTATTTTGAGGTTTTGACTGAAAAAACCTTTTAATATTTCTTACAATAAATGGATAGGTGATAAGGTTGATATTCCATTTTTTTTACAGTTGGAATTTTTCTCACCTAGAATGTTAGGATATCCTGGCACAGCATTTTAAGAGAGGTTATACTGATGGAAAAGCTACACTACTTTATATTTTTATTCTATATTAAGATTATTGAGTAAATGGAAACATGAAATATTAAAACTGAATTTTTAAGAGTTGCCACTGTGCTGCAGGGGAAACAAATCCAACTAGTATCCATGAGGATGTAGGTTCAATCCCTGGCCTCGCTCGGTGGCTCGGGGATCTGGCGTTGCTGTGAGCCCATGGTGTAGGTCACAGATGCGGCTTGGATCCCATGTTGCTGTGGCTGTGGCGTAGGCCGGCAGCTACAGTACTGATCTGAACCTCCATATGCCAAAGGTGCGGCCCCAAGAAAAAAAAAAAAAGAAAAAGAAAAAAAAGTTTAAATACTGCTTTGTGATTTCAAAAAATACAAATTTAAAGACGTTTAACTTTTATTAATTTTGTCCCTGCTTTACTGAAGGATATATATGTATATCTGTGACATATAACACTGTGTAAGTTTCAGAAGTACAGCATGTTGATTCGATATGCTTATGTTTGGAAAAGATTACCATCTTGGCGCTAGCTAACACCTCCATAAACTCACATAATTACCATTTAAGATACTTTTTTGTGGTGAGACCATTTAAGATACTTTCTTGTGGTGAGACCATGTAAGATATACTCTGTTAACAGCTTTATGTAATACAGTATTAATATGTGTGTAATACAGTATTCCTAACTGCAGTCACGATGCTGTACATTAGATCCCCAGAACTTACTCATCTTAGAAGCGGCGGTTTGTATTCTTTAACCATCTCCTCTTGTTCCTTCCACTTCGGTGTTCACCATTCTACTCTGTTTCTATAAATAGGGCTTTTTAAAAATTCCACATATAGGGGATATATTACAGTATTTATCTTTCTCTTTCTGATTTATTTCACTTAGTATAATGCCAGCAAGGTCCATCCATGTTGTTGCAAGGTTGTTGAAGGTCTATGTTGTTGAAGGTAAGATTTCCTTCTTTTTGAGGCAGAATAATATTCCATTGCACGCACATATATACCACATCTTCTTTATCCATTCGCTTGCTGGTGGACGCTCAGGTTGTTTCCACATACTGACTGTTGTGAATAATACTGCAGTGAACATGTGGTACAGTTACCTCTTCAAGGTCCTGATTTCATTTTCTTTGGATATATACTCAGAAGTGGGATTGCTGGATTGTATGGCAGTTCTATTTTAATCTCTTGAGGAACCTCTCTACTGCTTTCCAGTATAGAGGGAATTGGCTATACCAGTTTACTTCCTCACTTACAGTGTAAAGGATTCCCTTTTCTCTGCAACCTCATCAGCACTTTTTGCATGTTCTCACTAGCCATCTGCTAAAGCTTGCTCCGGCTGCGGCATAGGAAGCCAAACACAGATTGGGGGTGTATGTGAGTGAAGTGCACAGACTGCTGGGGCTTGACTCTTTGCCTGTTGAGGGGCTTTTTGGGTAGGGCTTTCCCAGTGGCTCAAGACAAGCTTCCTGTTGGAGTCCAAGATGTAGTTAGTAGGATCTCCATCCTTTAATGCAGCCTCCTTTAATTCTCCCCGCCTCCTCCTGTCCCCTAGTCATGTAGCTCACGGTTCAGTACTCTGGACGGAGTGACAGGTAAGTGAGCTTCTTTTAGATTTGTGAGTTATATTATTATATATCATTGTAGTTTATTCATTCTCATTTGGGTTTTTTTTTTCTTTTTTTTAGGGCCACACCTGCAGTATACGGACTTCACAGCCTAGGGTGTTCAAATCAGAGCTGCAACTGCAGGCCTATGCCACAGCCACAGCAATGCCGCATCTGAGCCACATCTGTGACCTACACCACAGCCTGCAGCAACACTGGATCCTTAACCCATGGAGCCAGGCCAGGGATCCAGCCTGCATCCTCGTGGATATGATGTCAGGTTCTTGACCCACTGAGCTGCAATGGGAATTCCTTTAGCTTCTGTTTTTAATTGAGGTATAGTTGGTTTACAGTGTTATATTAATTTCAGGTATACAGCATAGCGATTCAGTACTTTTGCAGATTATACTCCATTAAAAGTTATTATAAGATAATGGCTGTAATTCCCTGTGCTATATAGTATATCCTTTTGCTTATTTATTGTATACATAGTAGTTTGTGTATCTTAATCCCATACCCCTAATTTGTCCCTCCCTGCTTCCTTCTCCCCTTTGGTAACCACAAATTCGTTTTCCATCTCTCTGAGTCTGTTTCTATTTTGCGTATAGATTCCACGTCTAAGTGATGTCATATATATAGTATTTGTTGTCCTCAATCTGACTACATTTAGCATAATATTCTTTAGGTCCATCGATGTTGCTTCAGATGGCAGAATTTCATTCTTTTTATGGCTAATATGCCATTGCCACATTTTCTTAATCTCTTCATCTGTTGATGGGCACTTGGGTTGTTTCCATGTCCTGGCTATTGTAAGTAGTGCTGCTGTGAACATTGGGGTGCATGTATGTTTTTGTTTTTTCTTATATATACCCAGGAGTGGAATTGCTGGATCGTGGATTGTTCTGTTTTTCATTGTCACTTGGTGAATAGTATTTCAGAGTGAACATACCATAGTGTCATTTATCCATCCTACTGTCAATATCCATTTGAGCAGTTTCTAGTTTTTAGATATTAATTGTTCTGCTATGAACATTCTTATTATTTCTCTTTTGCTAAACATAGCTGTACACTTCTGTTAGATATATACCTCCATCCATTTTTTATGTTGTGCCAAGTGGGCACATGTTAAGGGAGGGTAGGCCTGTAGACTGTGCAGGGGCGGTATCGAAGAACCACATGAAGCTGGTGATAGTTCGAGTTGGTTTGAGACCAAAGGCAAGTTATTGGTGGCCTTTCTTTACTTTTACTTCACTGTGGTGTAGTTTTGAACCTCTCATTCTGAGAACACAGTCATTACATCACCTTTATTTGTTCAGGAGGATCTAAAACCCAGGTGATCTGATTCATGGACCTGCTGCTGGATGAGTGGGTGATTAAGCTAACAGAACAAGTATTGTGAGCAAGGAAAAGTATGTGAAAATTTCTTAAGGGCTTATTTTATCATATTCTTGATTTTATAAAATACTCTGTCTCCCATGAAGATTTATATTATTGGTAGCTGTGTTTTTTTTGAAAATGTGTATTATATTTTCATATACAATTGCCTTTACAAGTACAGTTTCACTGGTGCATAGAATTGCTAGGAAAAAAATTGCTCATGTTTTCTAAAGTAATTCACAGTGTTCTTGAATTATATTTTTATTTGACTTGTTTTGAAGTCAGCTTTCGATGCTAGTGATATCCAGCAAATGTTTATCATCTGGTTTATTGAAAGTCATTCTATGAAATTGTTTATTTATACAAAAATTAGCACCACCAGCACTTCTTCTTTTGCCTGGCTTTATCTATAGTTTTGTTTAAAATGAGGAAATTTATGAAATAGTTTTGGGGTGTTATTTTCCCAACAAACTGATATATTGCTTTTAAAAAACATAGTCTTTTCTTGCTCAATATACATAGTATTTATAATCTCCCATTGCAGTAGAAAACAGATTATTTACCCCTAAAGTTGTATTTTTAAAGAAGCTATATTTTTTAACACGGGTGGAAAAGATTTCCTGTAAGGTTCTTTTTAATCTCCTTCATTTATCTTTGATTGCTTGTTTGTTGTTATAAATCAACATTTCCAATATTAGTAGGAACAGGGATTAATTTTCCAGTAAGAATGCCTTAGAGTAAAGATAATAAAACTTCAAATTTATAATAACAGTGTTTTTGTATTTTTATTTGCTAGAAACTAATCTTAAAAGAAGATTTAAATGGAATACTAGCAATCTTGTGATTATTCAAAGAAAAAGTGGACTACATGTTGATTAACTTTGTTTTTTAGGGAATTCTGCTTATTGCAAAAATTTCAATGAAAATACATTTAAAGACAGATAACCTTGCAGTTTGCCCAGGGGCTTGTATTTTGAATTTTGGTCAGAAGGTAGAGCTAGGTTAAGTCAATCTTGGGTAGGAATTTTAAAGTTGAGCTGAATAGAATAATTCCAAATTTAGTTTTATATTGTGCCAAAGTGAGAAACTGTGGCTCTTGCATTTTGTTTGTAAGACTGGTGACAAATATCTCAAGGAAATTCGCAGTGATATATACTTTTAAATAGGAAAAAATGGAATCAAGGGACTACCTAGAGAGAAACTGAAGGAAGCCTGCAAACTTGAATAGTCAGTCAAAAGATTTCTATGCCCAAGTGAACGAAGTCATCTTTGTAGGAGCACCTTGAGAAGTATTATTATTCTAGGAGTTCCTGTGGTGGCTCAGTGGTGATGAACCCAACTAGTATTCATGAGGATGTGGGTTCGATCCTTGGCCTTGCTCAGTTTGTTAAGGATCTGGTCTTGCCATGAGCTGTGGTGTAGGTCAACAGAGGTGGCTTAGATCCCAAGGTGCTGTAGCTGTGGTATAGACTGGCAGCTGTAGCTCCCTTTAATCCCTAGCCTGGGTGCTAGCCCTGTATGCTGTGGGTGTGGCCCTAAAAAAAAAGCAAAAAAGAAATATTATTCTGTGTAGAAAATAGATTTGTACTTTTTAAAGTTTTCTTGGAAAAGTAACTAAAAACAGGTTCCACTACAATATAAAAATAGCGTGAAACTTATGGTACTTATTTAAGAAGATGTGGTATTGATTTTAACCAAGAATATATAAATTTAAAGACCAATTGATAAAGTTTATAAATTTTCTGTTTTTTTCTATTGCTATTATTACTAAAATTAAGAACAGATTCAATTTATAATGCATTATTCAATTAAAATATATCAGATTTTTATATCTGCCCATAGCATTACCTCTAAAAAGCTGGATATTGGGTTGAGTTGGGGAGCAAGAACATATTATTTGACATATGTGAAATCATTTTAGATTTTATGTAGCTAGAATTAGATTATTTATATCAAAGCAGGATTAAGTGTAACCAGAAATTGGTAAATTGTATTATAGTTGAGTTATTTGAAAAGTTTATTATATGTCACTGCCATTTAAGTTCTAGGCTAGTCCAAAAGAGAAATGCTTTCTTTCTACCATTGTAATGGAGGACTTATGTTAAAATGATCTTATCCAAGGTCCTTGGAGAACAAAAACTTTGGGTGCTGACATTGCCCAAAGAGAAAACTTTTCAAAGTATCTACTCTTTAGCTTTATTTTCATCAAAAAAGTAGTACATACTTGCTGTAGAAAATTGTAAAATTAGGAAAAGCACAAATAAAATCAAAAGAGCTTATTATCACATTAAATAGAGCTATTTACTGTTTTGACATTTTATTTTTTTATTTTTTAATTGAAGGGTACTTCACTTACAATAATTATTAGTTTCAGACATAGCACACAAGTATTTGGTATTTCATATATTATCAAATGATCACCATATTAAGTCTAGTACCTTTTGTCACCAAAGTTATTGGAATATTATTGACAGTATTCCCTAAGCTGTACATTACATCCCCATGTAACTGTAAGTTTGTACCTCTTAATCTCCTTCACCTGTTTCACCCATCTCCTACTCCCTTCCTATCTGGCAGCTGCTAGTGTGTTCTCTGGATCTATGGAATCTGTTTCTGTTTTGTTATGTTTGTTGGTTTGTTTTGTTTTTAGAAAACCACCATGAGATATCACATCATACCTGTTAGAATGACTATTATCAAAAAATAATAAGTGTTGGTGAGGATGTGGAAAAAAGGGAGCCCTCATGCAATGTTGGTGGGAATGTAAATTGGTACATCCACTATGGAAAACAGTATGGAGGTTCAGGTTCCTCAAAATTAAAAAACAAACCACAATATGATCCAGCAATTCCACTTCTGGGTGTTTATCGGAAGAAAATGAAAACACTTATTTGAACATATATGTGTACTCCAGTGTTCATAGCAACATTATTTACAATGGCCAAGATATGGAAGCAACCTAAATATCCATTGATAGATGAATAAAGATGTGGTTCACACATACAGTGGGCTATTACTCACTCATAATGAGATCTTGCCATTTTTGATGACATGGATGGACTTGAAGGGTATTATGCTAAGTGAAATAAGCCAGACAGAAAGACAAATATTGTAGGATTTCACTTATATGTGGAATCTGATTTTCCATTTTAATTACTCTGAATGCAAATTAAATCTTGAGCTCTCATAGAATGAGAATATCTCCTTTCATATTCTATTCTTTTTTTTATCCCACATTCCTTTCTTTATCTCTCAATAAGCTATTCTTAGCCATTTGCTCTTCTATTTCAATTTTAGGATAAGGTTTTACCGAAATATTCTTGGGATTTTATTATGTTTTCATATTTTTGTAAGTTAAATAGAATTAAAATTTTTACTATACTGGTTTCCTTCTTCCATAAATAGTATTTTCTCCATTAATTTGCCTATTTTAATGTCTTTTAATATATGTTTACAATTTCTCCATATATATATTTTGTATTTTTGTTAGATTGATTCTTAAGTACCTTCTAGTTCATGGTACCATTTTGTATTTTACCTTTTTGAAAATTATGTTTTTCAACTAATAGATATAGGTAGCTGAACAGAAGTACATTTTTTAATACTGAACTCCTTCATCTAGCGACTTTGCTTAGTTTATTTTCAATGTTCACAAGTTATCTTGGATTTGTTGTATGGATAACAAGTAATTAGTAAAAATGCTTGTTTTTTCTTTCTTTTCCAATTTTTATGCTTTCTCTGTAATCATCTTCACCTTTTGGCTTTGGCTAGAATTTTTAGTAAAATGTTGACTAGTGTGTTGAGTGTGGGCATCCATGTGTATAGGGAATATTTTAATGTGTAACTTTTGGTTGAAGATTTTTGATAGGTACCTTATTATATCACCTTAAGGAGACTCCCTTCCATTGCTAAGAAGGCTTTATATTTTAAAAAATTATAAATAGGTGTTATAGTATATCAAAAAGTTTTTGTTTTTATTGAGTAATCATAACTTTTTAATGATTTAAAAAATTTAAGTTCTACTTAGCAAATTTTAATTATACAACACACAGTATTATCAACTGTAATGTATAGTTATCATTGTGGCCTCAGATCTTTTTTATATTTAGGTGAAAGTGTGTGCTCTTTTACCAACTTCTCCCTCATTTCCACCTCCCCACCCCAGCTCCCAGTAAGCATTTTTCTATTCTCTGTTTCCATGGGGTTTTTTAAGATTTCACAAATAAGTGATACCATGCAATATTTGTCTTTCTCTGCTGGGCTTATTTCACTTAGCATATAATGTCCTCTAGATTCATCCATGTCATAGCAAATGACAAGATTTTGGGTATGGATTCTCTCTGCTCCATGTTGACTTGTATAATTTTCATGTTCTCTCTTTTTTATTTTATTTTATTTTATTTATTTATTTATTTATTTATTTATTTATTTATTTATTTATTTATTTTTGCCATTTCTTGGGCCGCTCCCGTGGCATATGGAGTTTCCCAGGCTAGGGGTCGAATTGGAGCTGCAGCTGCCGGCCTACACCACAGCCACCGCAACACCAGATCCGAGCCGCATCTGCAACCTACACCATAGCTCACAGCAACTGGATCCTTAACCCACTGAGCAAGGGCAGGGATCAAACCCGCAACCCCATGGTTCCTAGTTGGATTTGTTAACCACTGTGCCATGACAGGAACTCCCTCTCTCTCTTTTTTTTAATGTCCACACCCATGGCTTATGGAAGTTCCTGGGCTAGGGGTTGAATCTGAGCCACAGCTGCCGCAGCTGTGGAGATGCTGAAACTTTTAACCCATTGCGCCAGGCTGCAATTGAACCTGTGCCTCTGCAGCAACCTGAGCCAATGTAGTTGGATTCTTAACCCACTGCTCCAAAGTGGAAACTCCCATGTTGTCTTGAAGATAAGAAGCTGGGTAGAAAAAATTTTCAGCTGCCAGTGAAGTCCCAAATTTCTAGGAAAATATCACCTATAGAAACTCTGCTTTATTAAAGAGATATTTTTTCATAACCTATATGGTAAATACTTGTTTTTTTCTGAACAAATGCAAATCTTAGCATTCTCAGTATATTTTTAACTCAGGCTTCTTCTTTTTGTATCCATCTATATGGCTTTATCTATGGAAATCACAGTTTTCTTCATAGAGTACATCACCATTTGTCCTCTATGCTCAGTCTAGATGTCTTCCGGGAGTTTCTGACTCGAGTGGATGTATAAAAATTTCAATAGGTATTTTCTGTTCTTCCCTCTTCACGGAAGAACAGAAAAATATTTTTTATTTTTTTCTATTGTTTTAGACACAGAATCTTTGACCTGAGGGAGAAAGAGAGGAAGAAGATATCTTACTACCTCATTTTTCTCAGCTTCTATTTCCCGAGACTAATTTATATTTGCTCTTAGGTGAACCTATGTAGCTATTTTTTCTCAACCCACCTCCATTTGCTTTGTATTTATTGGCGATTACGCCCAAATTCTTTGGATTGTTTGTTCAACTCAGTTCTCATTGTTATTGGGATTTTTTCCCCTACTTTTGTCCTCCTTCTCTTTCTAGGTATTTTAGTTAGCATTTGACAGAGGCTGTTCAGGAGATGGTAGCCAGATGTCATTTTGTATGTGAAGACTAGAACTACTCTTCACTTATTTTTGGTGGAATTCTTTTTGAAATGTAACGTATGTACTCCCATCCATTTTATCCTTGGCGTAATGTAAACAATTTATGGTAAGTTGGAATCATCATTTTTGGAATCAATTGTTGCGATTTGCTGTAGATTCAATTATAGATTAGTTCCTGTGACTAAAATCTAAACACACAGTGACCTTTTCATGACCTTGAAACTTGATTTTTAGAAAAAGTCCTTGATCTCAGCTTGCTTTGTGGTCTTTCGCCTCTTTTTCAAGATAGTGAGCCATGTGGCGCTGTATGACCCCCTGAGCTGTGTAACACCATTGGCTTTCTGCAAAATTAATAAGTGAATCAAAGGCTGACTCAGATCTCTCAAATGGTTTTTTTAACTCCAGAAAATCATCATATTCTCTGTTGCCATGAGTGTTCTTTGATTTTTCACACCAGTGATATATGCTTTATTAATATAATAGAACACAGTCAACTCCTTCTGAGCTTTTATCCTGATTTTAAAAATTCCTGACACTATTTGTTCATGGAGCATAGAGGGAAGGCTTTGTCCTCCCTCTGTCATCACCTCCTCCAGTCACCTTTCACTAGTTCGATATTAAATTGATCCTATTTGTATATTGCAGCTCCGACTTCAAATACTCCAATTTCAGTAACATTCTTGTTTTAAACCCTTTCTTTTTTTGATTCTGTTAAGTTATAAGGTGTGTCCCTTGCATCAGTTCTTCCTCCAGTTCTGTGCTTCCTCACACTTTGCTCCGTGTTCTCCAATGTGCAGTCTAATTTAAGACAAACTCAATCCCTCTTTGCTTTTATAGTCCATTTATTTTCTTATTGACTCTTGTTTTCTCATCATCCACTTCCGCTCTTCAGCCCAGTCCAATCTGACTTTTTTCCTTCATGGCACCAAAACCTCTTCAAAGATTCCGGTGACTTCCACTCTGGATTTTGTTCAGTCTCTCTTCCTTACAACATTCTCTTCTTCCGTTTTTGTGACATACTTTCTCCTGGTTTTCTTCCTTCCTCTCAGTCTCTGTTGCATGACCATTCCACTCTCTGCTCACTCAGATTCTGTCCTGAGACAATCCAATCCAAGACCATGGCTTTAGAAATCATTATTCTATACCACCCTCATAGCAGTGATTTAGAAACATATCTTAGTCTCAGAGCACTTACTTCCTTAATTTTATTTACAGCACTTATTACTATATGATATTTTAATATTTATATTTATTTCTTACTTTTTAAATTCCACTTTTTAATTCGTTTTCTGCAGAGTTCCAGGATGTTGTATTAGTCATTCCTTTCCCTTCGTCTTTTCTCCTACATGCTGTTCTTGTCTTTGCTGATTCTGTCCTCTTTGCTTATCCATTTGGTTGTTCTCCTGTAAGTTCATGCCGCAGCAACCAGGGATCCAAGCCACATCTGCTACCTACACCACAGCTCACAGCAAGGCCTTAACCCACTGAGCAAGGCCATGGATGGAACACGCATCGTCATGGATGTTAGTTGGGTTCATTACCGCTGAGCCATGATGGAACTCTTGAGTACCTGTTTTTAATTCTTTGAGTATATATCTAGGAGCAGAGTTCCTGGGAAAGCTATTGGTTTTTGTTCTTGGCTTCCATTATCAGTCTTTAACACAATACTCTAGCAGGTGGCACACACATTTCCCTCTTTCCCTGGTCGCAGCTGCTGCTATAGCCCACAGAAGGAGAACAGTCTTTGAAAATTATGTAAAGGGCTTCTAGGCATTTGGTAAGAATATTCTTCTTTAGTGAACTAGTGTGTTCCAGAATTCAAACTATTGATTAAAGCATCATCTGATAGCAGAGAATTATAACCGAGAGAGTTGGGTGTTCTAAAGTGGTATTTCTATTAAATTAGAATCAGCAGTTAAGTTGCGTAATTTATCCTTCTCTAATTTGGGGAAATCTTGCCTGTGTCTTCTTGGCTAGGCTTCATAAACAAAAATTTTCTCTGCTAATCAGTGCTAAAAGTACTGTGATGGATTTTTTACCTTCCATATTCATCCATGTGTAATTATCAGCATAAAAACTAGTGAATTGAAAACATTACCACCTTGCGCCAAGAGAGTTACAGTAGAACTGTTAGGTTATTACACCTGTTGGCTGTTGGACAGTATGTAAGTGTTGTCTCCTTTTACTTAACAGCTCATTTATATAGTAATTTTAATGTTTTATTATACTTTTGCAAATCAGAAAAACAGTGCCAGTGCTAGTGATAAGAACTCAGATCTTACAAACAAAACATAGTTGAGAGAAATCATTGGCCATGTTGAAAGCAAAGCTTCTTTAATATCAATTAATTTCACACTAGACCTAACCTGTGTGTTAAAGTATAAAGGAAGAAAACAGAATTAAATGACGCATCTGAAATACTGGAAAAATATCCTCAATGATGGTAACTTCTTGTGGTGATGTTGGCTATTGGCTATCAGACACTTTGGGATTTCTCATAGAGACTCAGGAAATAAGTTTTACCAGCTAAGTCTCAATTTGGTATTAATTTTGGTAGTAGATCTCTTTCTGATGGTGTGCACAATATTGTAAACACAATGGCTTATTGATGTATTTACTCTTTTTTTTTCTCAGGGCCACACCTTTGGCACATGGACGTTCCCAGGCTACGGGCTGCCGGCCTACACCACAGCTGCAGCAGCGCCAGATCTGAGCCACACCGGCAACCTACACCACAGCTCATGGCAGTGCCAGATCCTTAACCCACTGAGCGAGGCCAGGGATGGAACCTGCACCCTCACAGATACTAGTCAGGTTCGTAACCTGCTGATCCACAATGGTAACACCATACTTATCCTTATGTATAGAAAAGGTCACCCAGGAAATTGGACAAGTATGACACGGTATCTAGGATGGAGAGCACAGAGTGTATGTGGAGAGACCTGCGGAGATGAGCCCAGCTGGGACCGAACGTGCAGGACACTTGAGGTCCAGACTGAGGAGAACCCTGAATCCCCTAAGGGTGGGGGCAGAAGGCTGTACTTACCCCCAGAGGGAGGAGAGAATGTGGGAAGAATTGGTAGCATGGGGCCTAGGATGAAAGTGACTTTGGAGGAAGACTTACTTTCCTAGATATTTCTCTGCAGTAAATAAGGCTCTAAAGGAAGGATGGAAAATGAGCTAGTGGAGAGGAGGGAATTTTCCTGCCAGACGGAGTAAAATGTTTCAAAGGCACAAATCTGGTAACATGCTAATGCCCAAGCATGGGGTTAGGAGTAAAGCAAACAGACCTGATCTTTGGGAAGAAAGATTTTGTCAGACTGTAATAAACAATAGATAAGTAAATGTCAAACATTTCCATCCTTAAGAAAAACATGCTTGTATTTCCTCATGGAATTTCCTTTATTCCATTCTAAATCATAGTTCCCGAAATTTGACGTCATGAAATTTAACAAGCGAATTTAAAAATTGGTAGCTTTCTTAAAATTCGGATCCTCTCACTTTTTATTACTCGGTACACAATTTATTCCTGTTAGGTGTGGGATACACAAACGTCACGGAACTTTGAGGAAACTTTCAGTAATTTGAACCATATATCTCTATTCTTAGTGAAAAATGAAAACACCCCAAAGGAGGTTTTATGTGGCGTAAACCAGGTCTGGAAATGGTCTCTACTGAAAGACCTAATGGCCTTTTGATGTCTGATTCTTTGATTTGGCTTTTTCTTTTTAAAGGGGGTGCTATGTGATTGTAATTAGAAACATTTCAAGTTCTTTACTTGAGAAGTTAATTGCACTTTAACTTGCTCTATTTTGACTAATCATGTAGTTTTGAATGGTAGTAATGTTTAGAATTACTTGTTTAGTAGAGAAAATTCCAATTCATCATGAAAGTCTCACCACACCCATAATCGGAGGTCATTCATTTTGCAGGTTGCGGCTGTGATATGAATGTACATTTATTATATATTTGTTTCATTTTAATGATTTTCTAAGTAGTTAATGGGAAGATAGTAGTTTGCTTTTCTTGCAACAAATACTATCATGTTTGGAGTTACAAATTATGGATAAATAAGTAGAAGGCACCACCAAAATCTTATGTTCCTTTCTGTTAGGTCACTTGAAAAGTATTCAGCTTTGCATTGACACAAACACTTGTGTCATCTTGAGTGAAATTATCCCTACATCTAGGGGAAAAAGCGCCTAAAAACTCTGAATATAATTTGCTTCTCAAAAATAGCCTTCTTAAGTATCCGTGATGCTGGTGGTGGGGACCCATCTGTTCTCTTTTCTGCACTCTGCTTGAGCATCTGAAACCATTTTAGATGGAGAGCAGTCAAAGTTTCCAGTTTATTGTGAGCATTCCTGAGCCCCAGTGAGCATGCTGACAGAACTCTCCCTCTAAGAAGCACGATGGAAAACTTGAAGAGAGGACAGAACTATGTGGTGACCTTGTTTCACGTTGAAAAGGAGACTTCTATTCGTATTAAGGATTTCTTCGCAGGACTGCATTTCCCCTCAGTGCTTTAAGTGAGTGTCGGCATAGTGTTGAGAGCCGCTCTTAGGGACAGAGACATTTGTGGCGCTCTCACCCAGTAGGCGTCATTCATAACATGAGATGTTTAGGCTTATTGGATGCTTTCTTCAGGCATTAAGTTTGCAAAACTATTTTTTTTTTTTTTTACTGGTGTATATGTTTAGCATCTTCTTCTTCCTTGTTTTTGTCTTTTTAGAGCTGCACCCACAGCATGTGGAGGTTCCCAGGTTAGGGGTCTAATCTGAGCTACAGCTGATGGCCTATACCACAGCTGCAGCAATGCGGGATCCGAGCCGTGTCTGCGACCTACACCACAGCTCACGGCAATGCCAGACCCTTAACCCACTGAGCGAGGCCAGGGATCAAACCTGCAACCTCATGGTTCCTAGTCGGATTCGTTTCTGCTGCACCACGATGGGAACTCCTTAGCTTTTTGAATTTTACTACAATCGAAGTTTACTTTAGCCATGGAATGTGGTGAAATAAATACATTCCTGGTGGGGCGTTGATAAACTAATCAATATAGCCATACCTTGTTTAATATTTTATAGTTAACAAAATGATTTTAATATTTATTCTCTTAATTTATCCTCAAAAGAATTTTCTGTGGTTGTTTATTATTAACTACATTTTAAAGGGAGAATCTTGGGTTCACAACGACTAAGCTATTTAACCAGTATGGCATAGCTGGAGTGTGTCGGCGCTTGGGTTTAAACTGAGGCCTTCTGATCTCTAATTCAGTGCTCTTTCCCTCCTAGAATGCTGGCCTCTACCTTTTATGTCACTTGGCAGATTTTCTCTTTATATGTATATGATTTTTATTTTTTCCATTCTAGTTGATTTATAGTTTTCTATTTCTGCTGTACAGCATAGTGACCCAGTCATACATTATAGATATATATTCTTTTTCTCACATTATCCTCGACTCAGTAGATTTTCTTTTGTGCTTTTTTAATGACTTGATCCAAATGATTCATGGATGGCAGCATATGCTAGATATGCCATTGCTTTTTCCTGGCTGTATTCTGGAATGGGAGAATGTGCCCTGCCCACAGCTTCTGTTAGGGTTAGGGTTAGGGTTCGGTTTAAGGTTAGGGTTAGCAGTTTATCACACAGACCAGGACACATAGGAATTTCACAGCTGAAATCACAGATAAGTCCCAAATTATGACTCCCACTCTATGTACTTTATTTTTTTAAATTTCACTTCATTGAAATATAGTTGATTTACAATGTTGTATTAGTTTCAGGTGACAAAGAGAATCAGTCATACATAAAATACATCCGTTCTTTTTCCCATATAGGTTATTACAAACTATTGAGTGATTTTCCAGTGCTATACAGTAGGTTCTGATGAATCATTTATTTTATACAGTATTGTGTGTATGTTATTTTCTCCCTCCCACTTCTTCCCTCCCCATAGCGGTTTCACCTATGGTAAGTGTAAGATTGTTTTTGAAATCTGTGACTTTGTTTCTGTTTTTTAAATAAGGTCTTTTATTTATATCCTTTTAGTAGATTCCACATATAAATGATACCATATGATATTTGTCCTTATCTGACTTGCCTCACTCAGTATGATCATGTCTATGTCCACCCATGTTGCTGCAAACAGCATTATTTCATTCTTTTTTTGGCTGAATGATATTCCCTTGTATATGTGTACCACATCTTCTTAATCCAGTCCTCTGTCGATGGACATTTAGGTTGCTTCCATGTCTTGGCTATTGTAAACAGTGCTACAGTGAACATTGGGGTGCATGTATCTTTTCTTTTTTTTTTTTTTATATGAATTCAACCACTGTGATTTTATTTTATTTTATTTTATTTTTTATTTTTTTGTCTTTTTGCCATTTCTTGGGCCGCTCCCACAGCATATGGAGGTTCCCAGGCTAGGGGTCGAATCGGAGCTGTAGCTGCCAGCCTACGCCAGAGCCACAGGAATGCAGGATCCGAGCCGTGTCTGCAGCCTACACCACAGCTCACGGCAACGCTGGATTGCTAACCCACTGAGCAAGGGCAGGGATCGAACCCGCAACCTCATGGTTCCTAGTCGGATTCGTTAACCACTGCGCCACAACGGGAACTCCCATGTATCTTTTCTAATTAGAGTTTTCTATGGATATATGCCCAGGAGTGGGATTACTGGATCATATGGTAGTTCTATATTTAGTTTTTAAAGGAATTTCTATACTGTCCTTACACCAATTTATATTCCCACCAACAGTGTAAAGGGTTCCCTTTTTCCACACTTGCTCCAGCATTTCTACTTTGTATACTTTTTGATGATGGACATTCTGATTGGTGTGAGGTTATGCCTCAATGTAGTTTTGACTTGTATTTCTCTAATAATTAGTGATGTTGCACATCTTTTCATGTGCTTTTTGGCCACCCGTAGGTCTTCTTTGGAAAGATATCTGTTTAGATCTTTTGCCTCTTTTTTGATTTTTTTGTTTGTTTGTTTTAATATAAAGCTCCATGAGATGTTTGTATATTTCAGAGATTAATCCTTTGTCAAGCACTACATTTACAAAGATTTTCCCCCTTCTCTGGGTTATCTTTTATTTTTTTTATGGTTTCCTTTGCTCTGCAAAACTTTTAAGTTTAATTAGATTCCATTGATTTATTTTTGTTTTTATTGTCATTATTTTAGGAAGTGAATCAAGTAAGATATTGCTGCGATTTATGTCAAAGAGGGTTTGGCTTATATTTTCCTCTAGGAGTTTTATAGTGTCTGGCCTTATGTTTATGTCTTTAATCCATTTTGAGTTTATTTTTGTGTATGGTGTTAGAGAGTGTTCTAATTTCATTCCTTTGCATGTAGCTGTCCAGTTTTCCTAGTGCCAGTTATTGAAGAGACTGTCTTTTCTCCACTGTATGTTCTTGCCTCCTTTGTCATAGATTAGCTGACCACTGGAGCATGGGTTTATTTCTGGGATTTCTATCCTGTTCCACTGATCTGTATTTTTGTTTTTGTGCCAGTACCATACTATTTTGATAACTTTGGCTTTGTAGTATAGTCTGAAGCCAGGAAGCCTTATTCCTCCAGCTCCATTTTTCTTTTTCAATATTGCTTTGGCTATTTGGGGTCTTTTGTGTTTCCATACAAATTTTAAAATAATTGTTCTGGTTCTGTGAAGAATGTTTTAGTAACTTGATAGGACTCGCATTGAATCTGTAGATTGTTTTGTGTAGTATAGTCATTTGGCAATATTGATTAATCCAGTCCGAGAGCATGGAATATCTTTACGTCTGTTTTTGTCATCTTTGATTTCTTTCATCATCATCTTATAGCTTTCAGAGTATAGACCTTTTGTCTCTTTAGGTAGGTCCATTCCTAGGTTTTTAATTATTTTTGATGTGATGGTAAATGGGGTGGTTCCTCTGATTTCTCTTTCTGCTCTTTCATTTTTAGCATATAGAAATGCAATAGATTTCTGTGTATTAATTTTGTGTCCTGCAACTTTACCAAATTCATGGATGAGCTCTAACAGTTTTCTAGTAGCATCTTTAGGATTTTCTATGAATAGTATCATGTCATCTGCAATCAATGATCATTTTCCTTCTTCTTTTCCAATTTAGATTCCTTTTATTTCTTTTTCTTCTCTGCCAATGGCTAGGACTTCCAAAATTATGTTTAATAATGGTGAAAGTGGACATTCCTGATCTTAGCATAAATGCTTTGCTTTTCACTGTTGAGAATGATGTTAGCTGTGTGATTGTCATAGATGGCTTTTATTAAGTTGAGGTAGCTTCCTCTATGTTGGCTTTCTGGGGTGTTTTTATCAAAAATGGGTGTTGAGTTTTGTCAAAAGCTTTGTTTGCATCTGTTGAGATGATCATATGGTTTTATTCTTCAGTTTGTTCATGTGGTGTATCACATTGATTTGCAGTTATTGAAGATTCCTTGCATCCCTGGGATAAATCCCACTTGATCATGGTGTATGATCCTTTTTAATATATTGATGTGTTTGGTCTGCTAATATTTTATTGAGAATTTTTTCATCTATGTTCATCAGTGTTATTGACCTGTAATATTCTTTTTTTGTTATATGTACTTTAAAGTAGGGGTAGCATAATTCCAAAAAAGTTTGCAGTTGCTTTTCTTTTTCTAACTTATGCATATAAGGCTTTAAATTGTTTTAAGAAATGCTTAACTTGTATCCTACAAATTTTTATATGTAATTATTTCCTTGTGGTTCATTTACAGTCAGTTCATGATCTTCAATATGATTTATTATTAGACACTTAGAAATTACCTAAAGGCATGTTTTCTTTCCAAAGAAATTACTTTTATCTACTCTGAGCAGTCAGCGATAGGACACAGATGACTGTGCATATCCACGTGCATATATGTGCATGTGTGCATATACATGTGTATGCATATGTATACATGTGCTTTTTTATACCATACACATATACCGATACTCACACATATCTACCTCTATTTTTATATCTAGTTAAATATATAAAAATCATGAATTCACACTAATTCCAGTTCCAGTTAGATACTACAGGGTTGTTTTTCCCCTTCTTTTCCTTATTTGTTATTCTCTTCTCTGACAATGAGAAACCTGATTTCCAATATTTATAAAGTTGTTTGCTCAAACATTGAATGCCAGGAAATGGTTTATGAATTGATTAAACCATACTTCTGTGAAAAAGAAACCTAAAACTATGTTTTAATACTCTTTGAGTTGTTTTTTTTTTTTTTTGTCCTTAGCCTGAGAGCATATGACCCCACTATTGCGTTCAAAAGTTAATTTGGTTATTTCTCCCCCTCTCCCTTCAATGTGATTATGTAGTTAATCATTTGAAGTGCTGTTAGATTTTTAAAAAAAAAAATTGTTGGT
Organism: Phacochoerus africanus; assembly: GCF_016906955.1. NCBI lineage: Eukaryota > Metazoa > Chordata > Mammalia > Artiodactyla > Suidae > Phacochoerus > Phacochoerus africanus. Next base: position 12,642,565 of record NC_062557.1, on the reverse strand, counting down.
GTTTCATTTTAGAATTTCCCTCCTCTGTCTTTGATTATTTTATTCTTCATTTTTTGAGTAATGGAACATTAACACCCTCTGAAAGGGTCATTCAGAGCAGTGTCGTCCTCACCTCCATTCCCTCTGTCCTTTCTTCTCCGTCCCAGCCTCCCTTGTAGGTATGTGATCTCCTCAGTCTCTGGCTGATCCTTTGTTTTTGTTTTTGCATAAATGAGCCATTACATGTATATCTATCTCATTATTTTCTCTTCATTCTTACACTTTGCTGTTTAAAATTTGTTATAAACTGGAAGTCAGTCATTCTTTGTACATCAGCATAGTATGCTAATGTGTGGATGAATCATAGTTTATGTAACTGCTGTCCTTCAAATGGGTATGCAGGTTGTATTTAATATTTGCAATGACAAATGATGCTGTAATTAATAACTTAGTAGATATATATTTTGCTATTGTTTGAAATACATATTCAGAGTAACTCTTTAGGAATGAGAATACTGGGTCAAAGGATAAACATATACTAAGTTTTGTTATGTATCACCAAATTCCCCTTCATGAAGTTTGTACTGATTGAGTTTTAGTGGCTACATATTAGAGTGATTTTTTGACCCACAGACTCCCAAGTAGAATATGCTATTATATTTGAAATTTTTTTAAAAACCTGATAGGTGATAAATAGTTTTTCAGTATATTTCTATTCCCAATTCTTTTAAAATAAACGAGAGTAAACATTTTCACATATTTAAGGGCCATTTAATAACTATTGAGTTATAATTGAAATATAATAAATTTCACAAATTTGAAGTATATAGGTTCACATTTTGACATATGTATATACTTTTGAAACTATCAACACAAAAAGGATGTCTATGTGAGCATAGAATTATTCCCCAGAGTTTCTTCTTGCCAGTGGGTCATCTCTCCTGCCCACCCTTCTGCCTTCATATGTAGGAACCACACTAATCTCTTGTCTGTCACTGTATTTTAATTTCTAGAATTTTAAGTAAATGGAAGCATCTCACTTCTTCCCCTTGGTGAAATGATTATGATATCCATCCATGTTGTACTGTATGTCAGTAGTTCCTTCTTTTTTTACTGTTAGGCAATATTTCATTATATATATATATATATATATATATATATATACCATAATTTATTGATCCATGTATCTGTTGATGGACATTTGTGCCATTTTCACTTTGGGGCTATTACAGATAAAGCTTCTGTGAACATTAGTGTCCAAGTCTTTGTGCGAACATTCGCTTTTTGTTCCCTTGGATAAAAACCTGAAAGTCAAATGTCTAGATCACATGGTAGGTGTATGGTTAATGCTTTAAGCAGCTGCCAAGTTATTCTCCAACGTGGTTGTGCTATTTTACATCTTCCACAGTGTATAAAAGCTCTAGTTCCTCCACATCCTTGTCTAAACCTGATATGATCAGTGGTTTTATTTTCACAATTCCAACAGGTATGTACAAGTATCTCATTGTGGTTTTAATTTGCATTTTTCTAGTGACTAATGTTGAAAAAAACCCTTCATGTCCTTTTTTGTCATAAACGTATCTATTTTGGTGAATGTCTGTTCAAATCTTCAGCCTGTGTTTTAACTGGGTTGATTATTTTCTTATTACTGAGTTTTAAGAATTCTTTGTACATACTGGATACAAGCCCTTTAACAGATAGAGGATTTGCAAATATTTTCTCCCAGTGTGTGGCTTTTATTTTCATTCATTTAAGAGTTTCTTTCAAAGAGTGAGTGTTTTTAATATTATTGAAATCCAATTTATTTGTTCTTTTATGGATCATGCTTTTAGTGCTATAGCTAAGCAATCTTTCCTTAACCCCAGGTTGTAAAGGTTTTCTCTTGTTTCCTTTTGGAAGTTTTATAATTTTAGGTTTTATATGTAAGGGTATGACTTGTTTACTAAGTTAATTTGGTATATGCTGGGAAGTATGAATTAAAATTATTTTTTCTCTGTTTCATTATATTGCCTTCTTGTCCTTTTGATGTATAGTGATATAACCTCTTGCTTTCATAATATTGTTGCTTTGTATTGTCTCCTTTTCAGGATCAGTCTGATTACAGTTTTAATTTTCATTAATATTCTCAAAGAACCAGCTTTCAGTTACATTGATTTTTGTCTAATGTTTTCTGCTTCTGTTTTATTGATTTCTGTTTTATTATCTTTCTTTTACTTATTCTGTGTTTAATTTGCTACTCTTTTTTTAGTTTACTAAGGTGAAGGCTGATGCCGTCGATTTGAAATCTGTATATTTAAAACTTTTTACATATTATTTAATTACATAAAAATTTCCCTCAAGTACGGCATTAGCAGAATCTCTCTAATTTTGATGTTTATGTTAGTTTTCATTAAGTTCAAAATATTTTCTAACTTTTCAAATTTTTTTTGATCCATAGGTTTGATAGAAGAGTGTTAGTTTTCAGTTATTTGAGGATTTCCTAGAAATCTTCCTCTTACAGGTTTTATTTTATTTTATTTTTGTTGATGATACCATAATTTTATTTCTTGACTGACCTTCAAACTGTGTCAGTGTGTTAAATTGGCATAGGGTTTTTTTTTTTCTGTTTTTTATTTATTTATTTATTTTTATTTTCCCACTGTACAGCGGGGTCAGGTTATCCTTACATGTATACATTACAATTACATTTTTTTCCCCCACCCTTTGTTCTGTTGCAACATGAGTATCTAGACAAAGTTCTCAGTGCTATTCAGCAGGATCTCCTTGTAAATCTATTCTAAGTTGTGTCTGATAAGCCCAAGCTCCCGATCCATCCCACTCCCTCCCCCTCCCATCAGGCAGTCACAAGTCTCTTCTCCAAGTCCATGATTTTCTTTTCTGAGGAGATGTTCATTTGTGCTGGATATTAGATTCCAGTTATAAGTGATATCATATGGTATTTGTCTTTGTCTTTCTGGCTCATTTCACTCAGGATGAGATTCTCTAGTTCCATCCATGTTGCTGCAAATGGCATCATGTCATTCTTTTTTATGGCTGAGTCGTATTTCATTGTGTGTATATACCACATCTTCCGAATACACTCATCTGTCGATGGACATTTGGGTTGTTTCCATGTCTTGGCTATTGTGAATAGTGCTGCAATGAACATGCGGGTGCACGTGTCTCTCTCTCTCTCTTTTTTTTTTTTTGTTGTTGTTGTTGTTGCTATTTCTTGGGCCGCTCTCGTGGCATATGGAGGTTCCCAGGCTAGGGGTTGAATCGGAGCCGTAGCCACCGGCCTACGCCAGAGCCACAGCAACGCGGGATCCGAGCCGCGTCTGCAACCTACACCACAGCTCACGGCAACGCCGGATCTTTAACCCACTGAGCAAGGGCAGGGACCGAACCCGCAACCTCATGGTTCCTAGTCGGATTCGTTAACCACTGCGCCACAACGGGAACTCCACGTGTCTCTTTTAAGTAGAGTTTTGTCCGGATAGATGCCCAAGAGTGGGATTGCGGGGTCATATGGAAGTTCTATGTATAGATTTCTAAGGTATCTCCAAACTGTTCTCCATAGTGGCTATACCAGTTTCCATTCCCACCAACAGTGCAGGAGGGTTCCCTTTTCTCCACACCCCCTCCAGCACTTGTTATTTGTGGATTTATTAATGATGGCCATTCTGACTGGTGTGAGGTGGTATCTCATGGTAGTTTTGATTTGCATTTCTCTTATAATCAGCGATGTTGAGCATTTTTTCATGTGTTTGTTGGCCATCTATATCTTCTTTGGAGAAATGTCTATTCAGGTCTTTTGCCCATTTTTCCATTGATTGATTGGCTTTTTTGCTGTTGGGTTGTATAAGTTGTTTATATATTCTAGAGATTAAGCCCTTGTCAGTTGCATCATTTGAAACTATTTTCTCCCATTCTGTAAGTATGGAACAACAAAAGACCCAAAATCGCCAAAGCAATCTAGAAACAAAAACCAAGCAGGAGGCATAACTCTCCCAGACTTCAAGAAATACTACAAAGTCACAGTCATCAAAACAGTGTGGCACTGGTATCAAAACAGACAGACAGACCAATGGAACAGAATAGAAAACCCGGAAATAAACCCTGACACCTATGGTCAATTAATCTTTGACAAGGGAGGCAAGAACATAAAATGGGAAAAAGAAAGTCTATTCAGCAAGCATTGCTGGGAAACCTGGACAGCTGCATGCAAAGCAATGAAACTAGAACACACCCTCACACCATGCCCAAAAATAAACTCAAAATGGCTAAAAGACTTAAATATACGACAGGACACCATCAAACTCCTAGAAGAAAACGTAGGCAAAACACTCTCTGACATCAACATCATGAATATTTTCTCAGGTCAGTCTCCCAAAGCAATAGAAATTAGAGCAAAAATAAACCCATGGGACCTAATCAAACTGAAAAGCTTTTGCACAGCAAAGGAAACCAAAAAGAAAACAAAAAGACATCTTATAGGTTTTAAATTTAATTCCACTGTGATCAGAGAGTAGGCACTGCATGACTTGAATCTTTTTAAGTTTTTTGAGAATTATTTTCTGTTCCAGAATATAATCTACTTTGGTAAGGGTTCCACTCCTGAAATTAATATGTGCTTGGGCGGAATGTTCTATAAATGTCAGTTAGATCATGTCGGTCGATAATGTTGTTCAAATCTTTTTTATCTTCGTGTGCTTATATTGATAGGGAGCAATATCGAGATCTTTAATTGTAATTTTGCATGTCGTTATCCTTGTGGTTCCGTAAGTTTTTACTTCTTGTGTTTAGAAGATCAGTATCCTATGGATAAATTGAGTAATTATTATGAAACGACTTTTTTATTGTTGATAGTATTCTTTTCTCTGAAATCTACTTGGCCTGATATTAAAATAGCCATTCCAGCTTTCTTTTGGTTAGTGTCTATATGGTATATTTTAGAAATACTTTTAGTTTATTGGCTTTTTAATTTTTATTTATTTTGTTTTTTAGGGCCGCACCTGTGGCATATAGAGGTTCCCAGGCTAGGGGTCTAATCTGAGCTACAGCTGCTGGCCTATACCACAGCCACAGCAACTCCAGATCCAAGCCGCGTCAGCAACCTACACCACAGCTCACGGCAACGCCAGATCCTTAACCCACTGAGCAAAGCCAGGGATTGAACCCAAAACCTCATGGTTCTAGTTGGATTCGTTTCAGCTGCACCACGACAGGAACTCTGGCTTTTTCATTTTTAAAGTGTGTTTCTTATTGACAGCATGTAGTTGGCTTTTGCTTTTTCAATCAATTTGACTATCATTACCTATTGACATAGTTAGACCACTTACATTTAATGTGACCAATGAAGTGGTTAATTTATAATCTGGTATCTTATTTGTTTTTATTTTTCCTGTATGCCCATTGTTTCCCCTTTTTGTTTTTTCATCCTTCTTCTGGATTGATTACATATTTTTATGAGTCCTTTTATATCATTTATTGGTCTATAGAGTTAACATATATGTGTGTATGTGTGTGTATATGTATATATACACACATATATGTGTATGTATATGTGTGCGTGTGTGTGGTTATATATATAGGATACCTTTTAAACATTCTTAGTGATGATCTTACCAAAATGACATGCCCTTTGTGAAGATTTTCTGTTTTGCTCCAGGAACAATGAACCTCTGGTCTTTGTTCATACTATTGTGTTCATAACACTGTGCAGCTTTTATCACCCTGAAAATAGTATAGAGTCTACCTTTCTTTCCATATTGGAATCAGGGACAATGTCTTGATTCTCTTTATATTTCCAGCACCAAGCTCAGATCCCACCATACAGTAGGTTATTAGGTGTTAAATAAATGCTTGTTGAACATTTTAGCTTTTAAGTGTTCTAAAAGTGATTTGATATGAAATATTAATGTTATATCAGGATAAATTATAGTAAGGGCCTAATTGTAACTTAATTAATATCAAACAGATTTTGTTTTATACACACACACACACACACATATATATATATACACAGATTTAAAGAAATAAAGCAACTTAGACTTTGAAGTCAGATGGGCAGTTTAATTTCTCATTCTGCAATTTACTATATAATATTGGCAAATCACTTAACTTTTCTAAATTTCATTGTTTCCATTTGTGAAAAAAGTAAATAATTTTTATAGTTATAAAAATGAAATGAAATAATACATGAACTGCTCTAAACTGTAACAGGCAGAGTAAGCACTCAATAAATGTTCACTCTATTTTACCATTTGCAAAGACATTAAAAATTATGGTTACAGGGAGTTCCCGTCGTGGCTCAGCAGAAACGAATCTGACTAGGAACCATGAGGTTGCAGGTTTGGTCCCTGGCCTTGCTCAGTGGATTAAGGATCCGATGTTGCTGTGAGCTGTGGTGTAGGTTGCAGACGCGGCTCGGATCTTGTGTTGCTGTGGCCCTGGCGTAGGCTGGTGGCTATAGCTCCGATTCGACCTCAAGCCTGGGAACCTCCATATGCCACAGGAGCGGCCCAAGAAATGGCAAAAAAAAAAAAAAGACAAAAAAAATTATGGTTACACTATAAACGTTACAGTTTGTAGCAATGTCATTCAGTAAAAGTACTGGAAAATATCTATTGTGACTTTGTATTTCACATAATTTAGAAATCATTTATGTTAAGCAGAAAATATTACATTTTTATTTGGTAAATAAAGAGAAAATTTGCCTACTTAAAACTTGATCTACTTTTGCACAGTGATGAATGTGAGAATATTTTCCAGCTACTTTGAAATATTGAACTGCCCAGGGACAAGGCATGGATGATGTTTTGAAGGAAATAAATATTTCAGCTTCACATTTCAGCCTTTCTTCTTTATTCCTTTGATCTGGCTTTGGTTTACTTATCATTCTGCTTGAATGACTTCACACTGCCTTTTTTCCTCTCCCTAGTAACAGGAAGTGGTTCTGTACCTATTTCAAAATATTTAGGCTTTGTTGTTTTATAGGGTGGACGTATATTTCCTTATTATTTACTGATACACTACTGCCTGTAAAATTGGATGAATCGGTGGGTATGTGTGTAGCTTTGCATGTGTGATGTATAATTTATATATGGAACTTTTAATCAGTAATTTCTTAAATATAAGAAACATAAAAGGAAACAGTATTAGACTTGGGATTTATTTTGAAGTTTAGAGAGTTTAAAGATTTTAAATGAATTTTTCTTCACTATACACTGAAGCTGTCTTATCTTTAGGGATCATTTTCTCCAGGTTTTCTTATTTCACCATAAAAATTTCAACTGCTTTTTTATTTGCTGAGGTAGAGTTTTTAATTTTTTCCCTTTTTAAAAATCGATGTATAGCTAATTTGTAATGTTATATTAATTTCTGCTGTACAGCAAAGTGATTTACTTATACATATGTATATATTCTTTTTCATATTCTTTTCCATTATGGTTTATCACAGGATAATGAATATCGTTCCCTAGACTATACAGTAAGACTTGTTGTTTATCCATCCTGTATATAATAGTTTGTATCTATTAACCCCAAACTCCCACCCCATCCCTTCTCAGTTCTTTTAAGTTACTAGTAGACCCATATTGTAGGTAGACATTGTTTAGCACAAAATTATTATGTAAAACTTTGAACTATTTAAGTGTTTCATTACACTTACCTATACTGCTTTATTTTGCACTTTACACATAAATCTTCCGAGATTGATCTTCTTTTTCCTCTTTCTTTCTTTCCTTTTTTCTTTCTTTCTTTCTTTCTTTCTTTCCGTTCGGTCTTTATTGATTTCTTTAGCTATGATCTCTCTATCTCTCTCTCTTTCCGCTATATATCCTCTCTCTCTCTCTCTATTCTTTCTGTCTTTCTTTGGTATTTCTTTCTTCTGCTGTCTGTCTGTATGGTTCTGTCTGTCTTTTTAGGGCCGCACCTACGGCATATGGAGGTTCCCAGGCTAGGGGTCCAATAGGAGCTGAAGCCGCTGGCCTACGCCACAGGCACTGCAATGCCAGATCCAAGCCATGTCTTCGACCTATAACACAGCTCACGGCAACGCTGGATCCTTAACCCACTGAGCGAGACCAGGGATCAGAGCAGCACCCTCATGGATGCTAGTTAGGTTCACTTACTGCTGAGCCATGATAGGAACTCCAGAGAATGGTTTTCTTATGGACTCTCACTGCCCCTTTCCTTTTTTTTTTTTTTTTGATATTTCTATAGTATTTACAGTTTGTCACAAAATATATGTAATATTACAGTACTATTTTTTTCTTGAATTTTTCTCTTTCCCTTAATCAGATTGTAGTTTCTCCAATATAAGAACCATTTCTTAGACGACTTCTAAGTTTCTGCAGCATTTCTGTGAGTAGGTCTTAGAATTTTCTGCTGAGACCCTTGCCTCAGCTCCTAGAACATGACTAAATTACTGAGAATGTAGGCTAGGAGGTTGATCCCAGGATTGGTTTTTTGGACTCATGATGTAAATCCAGTTGACTTCAAAGGATTTATGGACCTTATAGCTGAAATCCTTGTCTTTTAAAGAGATTTTTGGATAGTTGAAGAAGAGCCTTCATTCTTATTCATGACTAACTTGCTTCAACCAATGGTTCTTCACGACTGGGGTCATGGCTTTTGTAAGAGTAAATCATTGACGACAAAACGTTCTTGTCGGAAGAGTTCTGTAGGATTCCTTTATGCCATGGACATACCTTTCTCTAGCTGTTTCAGGCCTGAATCATCCTAGTTTCATTGAACCTTATTGTGTATTTGCGTAAGGTTGTATCAGTGCTATTCTGTTAGTTCCAGGATTGTGCTTCATCTGCTTCTGACACTGAGAACTGCTGATTTTGTTTGCTCTACCTTTGTGAGTCTGTGGACCCATCCCCCCTGGGGGATTACTGAGAAGGTTGTTCTGACTCGTTGTAGTAGGATGGAGATTCCTACAGGGGAGATCTACTTTCTGCAGTCTCTATCTCTTCCATTAAATGGAGTGTAATAAAATCTCTCTGAACTCTAGCCTGTTTTTCAAGATCCTGTGTTCAAACTTTTGTTATAAAATTTAGTGTTTATCTCTTTTTTCCTTTAATGATGGAGTCCTCTTAGAAAGACTTCGAAGGCTTCTAAGAGGACATCATATAGCTTTGTTTCTTCATATAAGTCAATGACCAACGTGTAGTGGATCTTCACCAATGTCTGATGAATGAACCAATAAAAGGTTGAAACATTAAGGCTTAAAACATTGTATTCTTTTAGAAGAATGGAGAAAGTCTTCTCAGGTTTGCTATGGCCATTTTGTACCTAGTTTTGTTACTTATCCTTAGAAATTCTCTTTTTGTCTTTAGTGTCTTATGAAAGATGTATTTATTTTTGGCTTTTTAGGCTTCAGTGGTTAACTAATCATCTAATGTGTGCAGCCTACTCTGTGACTCAGGATAGCACTTGTCCTTGTATATTTTGAGTTGGACTGGCACGATGAATACCTGGCACTACGTTTCAAAATTGTGATATATGTCTTTGATATGAGCAGTGCAGAAATGTTTGGCAGCATGATTTCCTTATTAAGTCTTAAAACTTTCCCATAAAAAGTCACCTTAGCTGTGAATTGGCCTTCTTCAGTATATGCTCATCTCTGGGTTTCCCTGAGGTTTTTAACAGTACCTCACTCCTCATTATCCGTCACACAGTTCTTTTCTACATTGGTTTCTAATCTTATAAACTTACCTTAGAAAAACTAAAATTTTATTTGGTCACGTCCTAACAGTCATTGATCTTCAGAAGACATCCATAAACTGCAGAGAACTGTACGAGCGTATCATCATCATCACCAGCGTCATCTGCATTTCTTAGCATTATCTCTGAGTCCTCTTTCTCTAGGTCAGCAGCACCTACAAGGCACATGCTCTAAGAGCAGATCCATTCCTGGTGGTGGAACCATTATAATCGTCTATAAGCATTGTATGCCTTGAGTTCTCTAGGAAATTGGATGATACTTGCTTTAGCAGGTATTCTCCATTACCAATATCCCAGACCCTCTTCAGAAATCAAATTCATGGAGTTCCTTTGTGGTGCAGTGGGTTAAGGATCCAGTGTTGTCACTGTGGTGGCCTGGAACTCCCACATGTCGCAGATGTAGCCAAAAAGAAAAAAAAAGTCAAATTCACAAACACTTTAAAACCAATTGTGTTAACCTAAACCTTCTTTCACTTCATAGAATTTGATAAAGAACTAAACGTTTGGGCCCAGTGGTTTTCAGTCAGGCAGGATTTTGCCACTGCAGGAAACCCTGGACATGTCTGTGGACATTTTGGGGTTGTCAGAATTGGGAATGGGGACATTATCACTGGAATCTAGTAAGTGCAGGCCAGAGATGTTGCTAAGCCACATCGCAGTGCACAGGACAGGCCCTCACAACAAACAGTGCTGAGATTGAAGCGTTTGCTCTGTTTTGTGATTTTTGTCGTGGTTCCATCTAGATGGTATACATTTATCAAACAAATACTGAATGACTCTATACATGTATAATGCTAAAGGTATGTAACATAAATAAGAGGAGGACACTGTTCTGTCCCTACACCCTCTCTTCCCTGATCTCAGAGAACTTTCATTGTTCAGGTAACAGTAACTACAACCAGTGTATTATAAAATGCTATGGTAGCAGTGTGTAAAAAGTGCTGACAAGGATGAAAGGAGTATCTACCAACTCTGTCTGAAGAGCTGATGTTTGTGCCCCTGAAGAAGAAGGAATAGTAATCTGTCAGTCAAAACAACCTAGAAGGGAGGTTCTAGCTCAAATTATGGCCAACTAAGCTCAAATCAGACTGATCGTCTCACAGATATAAACTCTTTATAAGATATAAAATACAGGAGTTCCATTGTAGCTCAGTGGGTTATAAACCTGACTAGTATCCATGAGGATGCAGGTTCTATCCCTGGCCTCACTCAGTGGGTTCAGGATCTGGTGTTCCATGAGCTGTGGTGTAAGGTTGCAGTTGCAGCTCTGATCCCATGTTGCTGTAGCTGTGGCGTTGTGGCGTAGCTCTAATTTGACGCCTAGACTGGGAACCTCCATATGCCAGAGTTGCAGCTCTAAAAAGCCAAAAAAAAAAAAATTCAAAACCACCTGTGGAGTACTTCTGTGGCACAGTTGGTTAAGGATTCAGTGTTGTCACTGTAGTGGCTTGGGTTGCTGCTGTGGCTTGGATTCGATCCCTGACCTGGGAACTTCTGTGTTCCATGGGCATGGCCAAAAAAAAGATAAAATACAACAACCTGAAGACCCTGGAGAATTGAGTAAGCACAAAGAGGTGGTGAAAGGGAGTACACATTTGGAAGAAGGAAAGGTGAGTTTCCCATCTTCATAGCATTCATCTGGTTGCATTCGATGCCATGTGGGACTGCTAGAATTTGAATAGAGGCTTGTCATCTTGGTGCTTGAAAAGCAGATGAAAAAATGGTTTTTTTTTTTGTCTTTTTTCTATTTCTTGGACTGCTCCTATGGCATATGGAGGTTCCCAGGCTAGGGGTCGAATCGGAGCTGTAGCCACCGGCCTACACCACAGCCATAGCAACGCGGGATCCGAGCCACGTCTGCAACCTACACCGCAGCTCATGGCAACGCCGGATCGTTAACCCACTGAGCAAGGGCAGGGACCGAACCCGCAATCTCATGGTTCCTAGTCAGATTCGTTAACCACTGCGCCACGACGGGAACTCCAAAAATGTGCGATTTTAGCCACCGTCAAACTGGGATGGAGAGACACCCAGGAAATAAGAGAGCCAGAGAAGGGAAGCTAAAATTCTTTGTATGATCTCAGTCCATATTTCTGACTGACCCCTAAAACTCTCATCAGTCCAAGTAAGGCTGAAAGAGCTGAGATTATATATGAATTTATAGTGTGAATTCAGCCGAGTTAACTCACTGTTATAAACAAAGAATTAAAATGATCATTCAGTAATATTCAGAGGAAAATAACAGAATCCAAACTCTTTACTGTTATCATTCATAAAGATATAAGCCAAAATTACATAATTTATGAAGAATCAGGCTAACACATGACCTACTTATTTTCTTTCTTTCTGGTTTTTTTTTTTTTTTTGGCTTCTTAGGGCTGCATTCGCAGCATATGGAGGTTCCCAGGCTAGGGGTCACATCAGAGCTGTAGCTGCTGGCCTACACCACAGCCACAGCAAGGCAGGATCCGAGCTGTGTCTGTGACTCACACCACAGCTCTCGGCGATGCCAGATCCTTAACCCACTGAGCAAGGTCAGGGATTGAACCCACAACCCCATGGTTCCTAGTTGGATTTGTTTCCACTGTGCCACGATGAGAACTCCTAATTATTTTCTTTTTCTTTTACTTTGTTTTATTTTTATTCACGTATACTTGATATATAATGTTGTGTTAATTTCTGTTGTACAGCAAAGTGATTCAGATATATGCATGTCTCTGTGTGTATATATATATATTCTTTTTTGTATTCTTTTCCATTATGGTTTATCTCAGGATATTGAATATAGTTCCCTCTGCTATACAGTAGGACCCTATTGTTATTCATTCTATATGTAATATTTTGCATCTGCTAACCCCAGACTCCCACTCCATCCTTCCCCACTGTCCCTCCCCCTTGGCAACCACAAGTCTGTGAGTCTGTTTCTGTTTGGTAGGTAGTTTCATTTGTGCCATATTTTAGATTTCACATGTAAGTGGTATCATATGGTATTTGTCTTTCTCTTTCTGACTTAATTCACTTAGTATGATAATCTCTGGTTCTTTCTACATTGCTGCAAATGCATTATTTCATTCTTTTTATGGCTGAGTAGTATTCCACTGTATATATGTACCACATCTTCTTTATCCATTCGTCTGTTGATGGACATTTATGTTGTTTCCATATCTTGGCCATTGTGAATAGTGCTACTATGAAAATAAGGGTGTTGTATCTTTTCAAATTATAGTTTTGTCTGGATATATGCCTAGGAGTGTGATTACTGGATCATATGGTAACTCTATTGTAAATTAGTATTTTAAGAACCCTCCATACTGTTCTCCATAGTGGCTGCACCAATTTACTTTCCCACCAACAGTGTAGGATTCCCTTTTCTCCACACCCTATGAAGCATTTGTTATTTGTAGACTTTTTAATGATGGCCATTCTGACTGGTATGAGGTGGTCCCTCATTGTAGTTTTGGTTTGCATTTCCTCTAATAATTAGCTATGATATGAGCATTTTTTCATATGCCTGATGGCCATCTATATATTTTCTTTGGAGAAATATCTATTTAGGTCTCTTGTCCATTTTTTGATTGGGTTCTTTGTTTTTGTTATTGAGTTATATGAGCTGTTTGTATATTCTGGAGATCAAGCCCTTATTTACAAATACTTTCTCCCAATTTGTAGGTTGCCTTTTTGTTTTAGCTATGGTTTCCTTTGCTATTCAAAAGCTTATACATTAAATTAGGTCTTATTTATGAATTTTTGCTTTTATTTTTATTACTTTGGGAAACAGACTTAGGAAAACATTGGTATAGTTTATATTTGAGAATGGTTTATCTATGATCTCTTCTAGGAGATTTATTATGTCATAACATACTTAAGTATTTAAGCCATTTTGAGTTTATTTTTGTGTATGGCATGACACATACACATACTAACTTTACTGATTTAACATGTGGCTGTCCAACTTTCCCAACACCACTTACTAAAGAGACTGTCTCTTCTCCAGTATATATTCTTGCCTTCTTTGTCAAAGATTAGTTGACTGTAGGTGTGTGGGTTTATTTCTAGGCTCTCTGTTCTGTTCCATTGATCCATATGTCTGTTTTTTTTTTTTTTGCCAATACCATGCTGTTTTGATGACTGTAGCTTTGTAGTATTGTTGGAAATCTGGAAAGGCTATGCCTCCAGCTTTGTTCTTTTTCCTCAGGATTGCTTTGGCACTTCTGGGTTTTTGTGGTTACATATAAATTTTAGGATTATTTGTTCTAGTTTTGTGAAAAATGTCATGGGAAATTTGATAGGGATCACATTAAATATATAGATTACTTCAGTAGTATGGCCATTTTAACAATATTCTTTTCACCTATTTTGATTTTCTCTTTATGGCTGTACTTGAAGCATCTGGAATTTCCCAGGCTCGGGTCTAATCAGAGCTTCAGCTGAGGCCTATGCCACAGCTTGTGGCAGTGCAGGTCCTTAGCCCAATGAACAAAGCCAGGGATTGAACCCTTAACCTGCTGAGCCATGTGGGAACTTCCATTCCACCTATTTTTAAATTGTGTTTTTATCTTTTTAGTATTGATTTGTCAGAGTTCTTTATGTATTCTTGATTCGATTCTCTTTTCAGATATATAATTTGCAAATATTTTCTTTCATTTTGTGGGTTTTTTTTTCACTTTTTGGATAATGTCCCTAGCAGTACAAGTTTTTTAATTTGCCTTAGTCTATATTTCATTATCTTGTTTATGCTTTCGGTGTTATATCTAAGAAGGCTTGACTTAGCTCAATGTCACAAAGATTTATTCCTATATTTTCTAAGAGTTTTATATTTTTAGCTCTTACATTTATGTCTGTGACCCATCTTGAGTTAATTTTTGTGTATTGTGTAAGGAAGGAATTCAGCTTTATTCTTTTGCATATGGATATCTAGTCATCCAGCAGCATTTGTTGTAAAGACTATTTTTTCCTCATTGAATTACTTTGGTACCCTTGCTGAAAATCTACTAATTATCAATATAAGGGTTTATTTCTGGGATCTTTTTCTTACCCCATTGATTTTTATCTTTATCCTTATGCTGGTAGCACCCTGTTTTGATTAACTTTGTAGTTAAGTTTTTAAATCAAGAAATGTGAGTCCTCCAAATTTGTTCTTTTTTCAAGATTGTGTTGCCTATTCTGGGTACTTTGTATTTCTATACAAATTTAGGATCTGCTTGTCAATTTCAGCAAAATGCCATCTGGGACTTTGACAGGGGCTGTGTTGAGTCTATGGATCAATTTGAGGAGTATTTTCATCTTTTAAATATTAAGACCACTCTTACTTTCCATTTTACTGATATTCCTTTCTGACTCTTGAAGTATCCAATGTTTAGATGTATCTATAGTGTTTACCATTTTTAACAAGGATTTTTCAGAGACCATTAGTTTTACCAGTCATGTGAAGAAGAGGCCAAGGAAGTCTATTCATTTATCATGCTTAGTGAAAGATATTATTTTTAGTGCCTTTAAAGTCATAGTTGTATTTTAATGTTTTTGACTGACTCACTCTAATCGATTTAAGTACCAATAGCAGCCATGAATATAGATGATATAACTGCTTGAAAGTCTTGTTTTCTAGCCCAGCTGGAAAGGGAATGGAGACTCTTCTAGCTGTTTTTCAGACGCGTTTGAAGTTTTTTGTTTTGTTTTGTTTTTCTTGGAGTTTCCAGTGGAGATGCCAAGCTGGCAGCAAATGAAGTATACTGTAATGTGAAGCCTTATAAATATACGTTGGATTGCTGCCATCATTATCAAAAGCACTGGTGCAGAAATGTGCAAAGGGAAGATTTTCAAATTAAGGTTGGCCTGTACATATAAATGTTAGCTCTTAAATAAAGCTCAAGAAATACTAAATTGCCATCTATTAGTCTCCTACATTTTATTGCCTTTTTGGAATAATCATGTACCTCAGAACATCGTTTAATATGAACTGGCTTGTGGCTGTATAAGAATGCAGCTTCTTTTTTCTTTATGCTTTATGTACTCAGATGAGGAAAATTTACTGCATTTTATAAATAAATCAGAGTTAAAAAGCAAATTTTCTTCCCACCTTTTTATCTTCATGGAGGCCCAGCTTTAAGGCATTTGAGTGATGCATTTACACTCTGCCTCACAACTAGTTCCCCTGAAAAAAATAATCTTCAAAGTCACATTTTTTTTTCTTCTTCTTACAGGACACACTATTTGGAATCATGGTAAAAGGAAATACTGTTCTTGTGTCGGTAAAAAGCAGACCTTTCTTTTTCAAGTGCTGAAAATTTTCATTTCTATTTCATTCCTTTGATAGAAATTATAATGGACCCCTCATTGAAATGAACATCTATTCAAATAAAGACAGATACTTGTTATACTAAAGACAGAAGATTTCTAAATATCAGTGGAGCTCAGTGTATTTGTCCTGGTTTAACTAGACAGAACGTTGGTTTACACTGGGTGATGCCTTCTTTGATATTTAGCTTTACTGCTGAATTAGCTTTGTAGGTGTGGGGGGACTGAAAACAAGTTGGAAGTTTTCACACATTTCCCTGTGCTTGCTATTTAATATAAAATGATATTTGTTATTTGTAAATCAGGCTAGAAATGATCAATTAAAAGCAATGTGCATTATTATTTAACAAACAGTATTTTTAATGGTGGTCTCAATCTATAGCTGATTATGGCTAAAGTTTATGACTGATGTATATGGTCATAGGTTAGTTAAGTAAGTGATAAACTTGGTAGGTAAGAATGAAATAATATATATTTAAAATTTTTTTTCTTTTCTTTTCTTTTTTTTTTTTTTAGGACTGCACCCCTTGCATATGGAAGTTCCCAGGCTAGGAGTTGAATCAGAGCTACAGCTGCCGGCCTACACCACAGCCACAGCAACGCGGGATCCGAGCTGCGTCTGTGACCTACACCACAGCTCATGGCAACGCGGGATCCTTAACCCACTGGCCAGGGCCAGAGATCGACCTGCATCCTCATGGATACTAGTTGCATTTGTTTCTGCTGAGCCATGACAGGAACTCCCAAGAATGAGATAATATAGAGAAAGTATTTGTCCTGTTACATTGGAAGAATTTACATTAATTAAATAGCTCAGGTGAATTACTGGACAAAAATTGTAAAATGACTTACTTTCAACATTCCTAAAACAAAGGTTGCATTTCATTTGTAAGTCATAAATTCTTATAAAATGTGTTAGCAGAATTTTCCTTTGGCTAATTAATGGTGCATAATTTGAAATTCTATGATAACTAAATTTTTCAGGTTTTCAAATACTGTCCAATATACTTTCTTTTCTATATATCAGACAGACTGAGCAAGCTGTGGTAAACCTTTGAGAAATTGTAATCCGAATTGTGAAATAGTCTTCTCAAGGATGTTGAGGAGGGCCTTAAAAATTAAAGAGTAACATAGGAGGAACAGGTCACTGTAGAGTATGGCAGAGAAGCAGCTCTTCCTCTTTCTAACCCCAACCCCAGCCCCAGCTAACATCACGGGGACATTAGTCTTCACCCCAGAGGCCTTTCCGCTTTTAATAGGGCGTTCTAGGCAACTTCTTCCCATCCACCGGGTCCATCAAGCAGAGCAAATGTCTATCAAACATCTGGGACAACTGTCCATCACATTTGCCAACCAACAGCTAGGCCACGGTACCCAATATGATTTATACGACTTTATTTTGTTTTCATACTTGAATATTCAAACAAATATTCAATGTTTGTATCAGGGAAATTCTACATTCAACTCAAGGCTTCTTCTCCTTGAGTAGAATCATATAAGAAGGGTGAAAATGCTCCAAATAAAATTCTTTATAGCTATCAGAGCACTCAGTCTTTTTTGGGGGGAGGGCACACCCTCAGTATTTGGAGGTTCCCAGGCTATGGGTCGAATCAGAGCTTTACCCCCTGGCCTATGCTACAGTAACGCCAGCTCTGAGCCATACCTGTGACCTGCACCACAGCTCACAGAAACGTCGGGTCCTTAACCCACTGAGCAAGGCCAAGGGTCAAACCTGTGTCCTCATGGATGCTAGTCAGATTCGTCTCCACTGAGCCACGACAGGAACTCCAAGTACTCAGTCCTTCGTGTGGTGATGTCCCTTGAGTCAGTCTTCAGTATGACATCCAGTTATTAATCACTGTAAGAGTTAATATTAACATTAAGTTGCAAAGAAAAAGCATCACTAATATAAAAGTCTTGGAATTTGGCAACCAGTGAACATTAAAGACATTTTGATTTAACCACATGTAGGAGACATGGAAGACTATAAGATTTTCATGTCCTGTTAAATAGTCAACTAACATGGATAACTTGAAGAAAAACTGTGAAAAAGTTCCTCCCATCCCCTGACAACCACTAATCTACTTTTGCTGTCTCTGCCACACTTCTGTAGGATGCAGTAACCACGAGCTTCATCTGGCATGAGCATGATCTGGGGTGGCTTTGGTCTCATGCAGGGCCTCCACACCTTGGGGCAGAGGATTCAACCCTGTAGGTGTAGCTTCACCTGTGAAACAAAGACATAGAAGAAAAACTCCTTAGTGGAAAAACTGCTTAGCTTATCACAGAGACATATTGATTATTTCATTTTCAGATAGAAGATATATAGTATGAATATATAGACACAAGTACAAGTGGTACTTAGCAATGAAAAATAAAGGAAAGGTGGATACGGAGTTCGTTCTTCTGGCCCATACATGGGGAGTTGCCTTATTTTCAGATGCGCCAAGCTTGGGCATACAGGTGTATTTGTGAAGAATCTCTGTATTTCTTTACAAAGGGAAGGAGAGGTAACACATTTTCTTATCAATCTTTTTTTTTTTTTTTTTTTTTTTGCTTTCTAGGCATGTGGAGTTACCAGGCTAGGGATTGAATCGGAGCTACAGCTGTCAGCCACAGCCACAGCCACAGCAACATGGGATCAGAGCCGCATCTGCAACCTACACCCCAGCTCATGGCAATGCCGGATCCTTAACCCACTGAGTGAGGCCAGGGATCGAACCCACATCCTCATGAATACTAGTCGGGTGTGTTACTGCTGAGCCACAACAAGAACTCCCTATCTACAGAGCATTTTCATCACCAAAAACTACCCCCTGCAATCCCACATGCCTGAGGCATCACTTCCCATTCTCCCTGTCCTCCCATCCCCTGACAACCACTAATCTACTTTTGCTGTCTCTATGAGGTGATCTCTTCTGGATATTTCTCATAAATAGAATCATACGATATGTGACCTTGTGTTTGGCTTCTTTGACTTTGCATGATGTTTTCAAGGCTCATGCATCAGAATACCTTTCCCTTTTGGGGCTGAAAAATATACCATCACAGGGATATATTACCTTTCCAATATTCATCCGTTCACTGCTGGAGATAAACGATCGTAAACAGTTTTGTTTTGGGAGAAATCATCAAACGTAGTTGTGTTCTCATCAGAACACATATTATGTGTTTACGTCCTTTTTTCCCTCAGACAAATTATATTATTGTCAACTTTTTAAAGGAAAGTTTTATAAAAATTTGGATCAAAAAATTGAAATCTGAATTTTATTTTACAGAGGCTTAAATATTGTTCTTTGACTCAAGCCAAGTTCTTTTACTTTCTGTTTAAACTCTGAAGCTGTTCTGAACTTTTCCAGGGAAAAAGAAGAACAGCTCACTCGGGTGACTGAAGTTCAGAGGTTGCAGGCCCAGCAGGCAGACGCTGCTCTGGAAGAGTTCAAGCGGCAGGTGGAACTGAACTCAGAGAAAGTCTACGCTGAAATGAAAGAGCAGGTGAGGAGGCCACTTTGCCATCTTTTTTGAAAGTCATTCTCTCAGTGGGAAGGTACATCCTGA
This sequence comes from Phacochoerus africanus, assembly GCF_016906955.1. Taxonomy (NCBI): domain Eukaryota; kingdom Metazoa; phylum Chordata; class Mammalia; order Artiodactyla; family Suidae; genus Phacochoerus; species Phacochoerus africanus. Next base: position 12,623,020 of record NC_062557.1, on the reverse strand, counting down.
TCTCAAATATGACAGTAATGTATTTACTTGTTCAAAAAGCTTTGTCAGAATTAGCTGTACAATTGGGTCAGGGATTCAGAATGAGAAAGGAGTATTAGGCCTGGCAGAGGAGGAGGACACCCACCTCCACCAGAGCCTCAAAGGAAGAGGGGGCTGGAGTTTCCTGGTGCCTCAGTGGGTTAAGGATCTGGTGTCATCACCGCTATGACTCAGGTCGCTGCTGTGGTTTGGGTTCAATCCCTGGTCCTGGAACTTTCGGATGCCATGGGCATGGCCACAAAAAAAAAAAAAGACTGAAGGAAGGGGGGCTCCTTGCAGCTGATAACAAGAGCCCCAGTGAGAGGCTCAGCCGGCAGAGCATGAGGAAGGAAGGGGCTGTGGTGTGTGTCTCGGAGGGCCTGCTCTCTGCCCCCCTGGGCTGCTGGGCCGGCTCTGATTGGTAGCTCCTTGGGGCCACGAGTGGAGAGAGAGCAGTGGACAAGAAGGTGCGTCCTCCCTGAGGACGCCTTCATTCATCCTTAATGCCATGTGCAGAATAACCATTTTGAAGTCCTTGTCTGCAAATGTGATGATGGCCAGCATGTGTCTCTCTTTGGCACATGGATCAGCTTGCAGGTAAAATCCCATGACAAGTGTGTTAGTCTGTTATTTCAGTGTATGTTATACTTACGTATGCATATATAATGTCCATATGGATTATATATGCTTATTTCTTACATATATGCATATATAATTTTATGCTTATATATAATTTCTATGCTTCTGTTTTCTTAAGTTTGATAAGAACTACATATTTTATGTTAGTCTTTTTTGCTCTTTTACATTGAATTTTATATATTTACACCCTATCAACGTTGATTTTGTGCAGTCTTTTTTTTTTTTTTTTTTGGTCTTTGGTCTGTTTAGGGCCACACCTGCGACATATGGAGGTTCCCAGGCTGGGGGTCCAATTGGAGCTACAGCTGCTGGCCTATACCACAGCCACAGCAATGTGGGATCCTACACCACAGCTCATGGCAATGCCAGATCCTTAACCCACTGAGCCAGGCCAGGGATCGAACCCACATCCTCATGGATATTAGTCGTGTTCCTTAACTGCTGAGCTACAACAGGAACTCCTGTGCGGTCTTTAATACTGAATGTGTTTTATCATATGAATATACCATATTTTATTTATCAGCGCCCCTCTTCAAGGGTATTTAGTTTATTTTCAGGTTTTTTGATTATGAAAAATGTTGCAGTACTTGATTGTGATTTCACTTTCAGCTGGAATTATCTTCCTTAGGAGTCCCAAACTCACACTGGTGGTAGAAACATCCCTGACTGGTAGAAAAATTCCTCACTCAGGGTTTTATGACTGAGCCCTGTAGGGTTTACCAGTTTGGAACTGTGCTTTCTTGTTACTTTTTGATTCAGATTGTGTGAATACGGGTCCTGAGAGCAAGGTTTGAGATCCCCTTCTCTCTGTTTCTCCACTCACTGCCTTGGGCAAAAGCTAGATTCCTGCTGAGAGTTTGGGTTGGAAGGTGGGGACTTTCAATCTCTGCTGCATGAATGTGCTTATCTTCCCAACTCCCTGCTATGATCAGAGCCCAGACCCAAGAAAGTATATCTGGTCCAAATGTGCAATGGAGCAGCATAGGAAACTCTTTGATCAGCTTAAAGTTTAAAGGAATACAGAAAATATTAAAGGAGGGGCCCCTGGCAAGAAGTTTTAAGTACACAGTGAAGAAGGCTAAAAAGGGGGCATTTGGAAGTGCTACATCTGACAGTATAGCTTTCTGACAAAAGCAGAGAGCATGACAGGCACCTTTGGCTCAATAAATGCACCTCTTGGGACCAATGATGTAATATTAGCAGATCACAAAATTTATGGGTGTGAAGGGGGAAACAAGCAAACAACATGGGACTTGTGAAAGCGTTTTGTAGGACAAGAAAAAGGTGATTGCATTCAGCAGTCACAATAAAAGCATACTTCTGAAAACAATCCACTTTAGAATTCAGAAAAAAAAAAACTCAGAAAAGTAATACCTTAAAAAAAGGACATGACCTATACAAAAGAGACCACATATATTAAGTAAAATTAATGCAGTGAAATCTGAATACATTCTGGAAAAAGAATTGAACTTCAAGAGCAAAATGAAAATCTTACAAGTTTCTAAGCAGGATGAAACTCTCAAAGAAATTAGAGAAATAATGGGGCAATGCTTCAGAGTTTTGAAGGAAAGAGGTTGTGACCCAATTTTATACATAACCAAGGAGGTTTTCACTTACAAAATCAGCAGAAAAACATGTTCTTAGTAAGAGCTCACATGATGTATAGTGCTTGCTTCTTTCCTGGAAAAAATTATATCAAGACATCAACCAATTCAAGGATGAAGATATCCCACACAGGAGGGAACCATAATTTTAAAGGCTGAGTAGAGAACAATGGAATTGAAAAAAATAAAAACAAAATTAACTAATTGTTGCACCTCTAGTTATAAAATAGAATGCTCATGGTCACTGAATCTTGAAGAAGGTATCTAATATAGAAAACACACATTTGATAGCAATAACTTAGTCTAAATACCTAGGTTACGTTAGTGAAGTTTAAGAAGTAGATTGATAGGGAGCTGGGAGTTGAGCACAGTATGCTAAAACCCTGCCTGAATAGGTGAGATTCAGAGAATTCTTAAAACTAGGGAATTGTAGAATAATTTTTTTAAACTATTTATTTATTTATTTATTTTGTCTTTTTGCTATTTCTTTGGGCCGCTCCCACGGCATATGGAGGTTCCCAGGCTAGGGGTTGAATCGGAGCCGTAGCCACTGGCCTACGCCAGAGCCACAGCAACGCGGGATCCAAGCCGCGTCTGCAACCTACACCACAGCTCACAGCAATGCCAGATCCTTAACCCACTGAGCGAGGCCAGGGATCAAACCCGCAACCTCATGGTTCCTAGTCGGATTCGTTAACCACTGCGCCACGACAGGAACTCCTAAAATATTTAATTGTGTAAACATAGGCATTAATAAAATTAACATGGTGTTAAATTCTCATAAAATCTTGAGAAAATAAAAGCAAAACTTCAGATATTACCAAAGGAACAGAAAAAAATGTCCAAAATAAGACAGAGTATGTAATTGTAGTTTTAAATATTAATGGATTAATTTAATAGTAGAAAAATCTTCTAATAAAAGCATTATTATTAGCTGATTTAAATCTGAGTATATGTGCTATTTATAAAAGATACAACTAAAAGTTACACAAAATTATGTATATATAATATATTTTACCACTTGTATTCAGAATAAAAAAAAGAATTTAATATTATTACATAAATTAACACTATAAGTCAGTTAACTGGATAAAGGAATATATTTTTGCATGCTGAAGCCAAGAGTACTTATGAAAAAGTATTAGAAAGACATAGAAACATTGGGGGTGCTTTAATACATTTTTCTCTATCTTTGACAGTGCGGGGGTGGGGGGAGCAAAACCTAAACAAATAGGAGGTCTAACTAGCAGTTTATAAAGCAGCTATATTTCTACTTTCTACACTTTAAATATGACATGTTAAATTTTGACTCCCATGGAATGGTTATAAAACTCAGTAGACCATAAAGAAACCCTCAATATATTTCCAAAACTTGACATGACAGAGAGCACATAATTTTTTTTACCACAATGCTTAGCAAAATTAGAAATTAAATTTCATTTAAAATTGCTACATTGGACTTCACCAAAATGAAAAACTTTTGTTCTTTGAAAGACATCATTAAAAAAACAACAAAAGGAAGTAAGGCAAGCCAGAGAATGGTAGAGAAGATTCACAAATATTTCCAAAAACTTGCATCTAAAATATAAAAGGGATCTTACAACTAAATAATAAGACAAACACCCAAGTTAAAAATAGGCGAAGTATTTGGACATTTCACTGAAGACCAATAAGCACATAAAAAGATGTTCAGTATCATCATTCATCAGGGAAATGCAAATTAAAACCACAATGAAATGCCACTATATGCTCAGTAGAATGGTTACAATGATAAAGATTGGTTGACAGTGCCAAATACTGGTGAAGGTGTGGTCAAGTGGAGCTTTTCTACACTGCTGGTGGAAAAACTGCGAATTTCTCCTGTGTGTTAAACACAGGTGAATACATGTCAGCCATCTCATTCATGTGTGTTTAACCAAGAGAAACAAAGCCATATCCAGACAAAGACTTGTACTCAAATTGCCAGCAACTTCATTCACAAAAGCTCCAAACTCAAAAAACCCAAATGTTCCTCAGAAATTGAAAGGACAATCAAAATGTGGTATATACAATGGAATACTATGCAAGAATTAAAAGGAATGAACTGTTGATACACACGACAACATGGATGAGTCTCAAAACCCTGCTGATTGAAAGAAGTTAAAAACAAAGAGTACATACTATATGTTGTGTACTTTCTGAGTGACTTAGAATTCCCTATATTATGTCAGGGCTTCTGTTTTTGTTTTTTTCTTTAAGCAGATTATCAACCCGATTTGTTTCAGAGCAAAAGTCAGGTCTCATCTTCTGTGGGTGGGTTTCGGTTTCAGCTAAATCCCAAAGCCTTTGCGTGGCTGTGTTGAGTCTGTGTTGTGCCACTCAGGAGTGAGTCTGACACTTGGATGGTGATTTAAATCACTCCACCCAGTGACTCCAGGCCCTCATGGAACATTCTCCAGCAGGATACACCATATGCTTGGCCACAAAACAATTCTCAATAAATTTTAAAAGGACTAAAAATCATACGAAATATGTTCTTTGACCCTATGATGATAAATTAGAAATAAGCAATAATAAGAAATCTGGGAAATCCCCACATAGTTGGAAATTAAGTAACACTTATGAATAACTCCTGGGTCAAAGAAGCTCTCACAAGGAAAATTTTAAAATATTTTAAACTGAATTAAATGAAAATATGGCATATCAAAATTTTTGGAATGCAGCTAATGCAGTATTTACAGAAAATTTTAAAGCATTGAACATCTGTAGTCAAAAGGAAAGTTCTCAAATCAGTAACCTAAACTTCAGCTTAAGAAACCAGCAAAATAAAAGCAAGTTTCTGCTCAAGGAAGCAGAAAAAAAGGGGATTATATATATATATATATATACAATTATATAGTTATATATATTATATTTATATGCAAAAAAAGAAGTAGAAAATATTAAAATAGGGAAAACCAATGATCCCAAAAGTTGGTTCTTTGAAAAGATTTTTAAAAATTGACAAATTTATCTTGAAGGATGGGAAAAAAACCCGCAAAGTAATGAGAAACAGTGCCAGTGATGAGGACACCACTATCAACCCTATACAAAATGAACGAATTATAAATTGATATTTTAAAAACTTTATGCCAACAAATTACACAACTTAGGTAAGGTAGACAAATTCCTCAAAAGATGCAAGTTACTAAAACTGTCTCAAGAAGAGATAGAAAGTCTGAATTGTCTCGTAATAATTATATTTATTTAGCAATTAAAAATCTTTTCTAAAGGATATAACCCAGTACCAAATGGTTTCCCTGGTGAGTTCCATCAAATATTAAAGAAAAAATAATTTTAATGCTTTGAAAACTCTTTCAGAAAATTGAGGAGAAAGGATTCCTTTTCAGTTCATTCTCTAAGGCCAGTAGTACTCTAATATCAAAACCAAAGTTACTACAAAACTACAGAGAATTATCTGTCATCACTGTAGACACAAAAACTGTTAATGATATTTTAGTACACTGAGTCTGAAAACATAAAGATGATTTTACACCAGGATCAAGTGGGATTTATCCCAGGAATCCAAGGTGGTTTTAACATTCAAAAATCAACTTCTGTCATACAGCATATTAGTAGACTAAAATACAAAACCACACCGTCTTCTCAACAGAGTCATAAAAAGCATTTGAAAAAGTTCAACAGCATTTATGATTTAAAAAAAATTTTTGGCAAGTTAGAACTAGAGGTGAACTTAACCCAATAATAAACATCTATGAGAACCTTAAACTAATATACTTAATATTGAAAGACATAATGCTTTTCCTCCTGAGAACAAGGATAAGATAACTGTTTTTGTGACATCCATTTAACATGGTATTGGAGGCTCTAGCCAGGTCTCCAACAAGGTCAAAAACAAAACCAAACCAAAACAAAATAAAACAAAATCCCAAAGATATATAGATTGGAAAAGAAGAAGTGCAGATGTCTTCAGTATGATGATTCTGTATGGCCAAAATTCATTAAAAAAAAAATACTAGAACTAATAAATGATTTAAACATATTTGCAGGATACTAGATCAATAGAAGAAAATTCATTCATGCTTCAGTGTACTAGTTATGCTTCAACAATGGAATATCTAAAAATGCAATTAAGAAAATTTAATGATATAGCATCCCAAAGAATAAAATATTTACAAATAAACAAACAATTTGAATACTTACACATTGAAAACTATAAAATATTGCTGAGAGAAATTTTAAAAGATCTAAATAAATGGAGAGCTATTCTATGCTCATGGGTTGGAAAACTCAGTAGTAGTAACTTTAGATAGTAGTAAAACTTTATTCATAGTAAAAAATCAGAAATTATATATAAAAAAGTTGGAGAGAATGTAAAAATTGATCTTTTTTTAAAGAAAAAAAAAGTCTCAGAGTTGTATGGCAGAACTGAAAACCTGGAGATAACGCCGTCTTAGGAGTCATTGGGAGTTCCCGTCGTGGGTCAGCGGAAAAAAAAAATCTGACTAGCATCCATGAGGACGCAGGTTCGATCCCTGGTCTCGCTCGTATCAGGGGTTGCCATGAGCTGTGGTGTAGTTTGCAGATGCGGCTCGGATCTGGCGTAGCTGTGGCTGTGCATAGACCTGAGGCAACAGCTCTAATTTGACGCCCTAACCTGAAATTTCCATATGCCACAGGTGCAGCCCTAAAAAGCAAAAAAAAAAAGGAATCATTAAATTAAGAACCCTATGCAGCCACGAAGTAAGACCACCACAAAATAAGGAAAGCCAGGGATGAAAGCTAGTATTTGTGCAGTTGATTCTGAAATCACTCTTTTGATCGACCCACCCTCATATCTGACTGCTCTGTTCTGTGCCAGGTTCATAGCCTGTCCTCTGTCTTTCTTCAGCAGTTCTGCCCACCATCTGACTCTCTCATTTCTCGACCTTAAGAGTTCATGTGTTCCTACCTTCGAGGTATCATATCTCAGTGGACTGGTCACATGATCCAGTGAAGGACCCTCTTTGAAACATGTACAGATACATGGAGCCCTCTCTCTTCCCCCATGCACCCCGCACCTGTGTCTTATCCCTGTGAGCCGTCCTCACTGATTTGTCCAGTGGTGCTAGATTCAGACTCAATGAAAAGTGATAGCTGATGAACTGGAAATGTTGTGATTGTTTCTGCTGGACAAATGTTCTTCCATGATTTCAGACATAAGTAGTTGTATGTGCAGTTGAGTTTCTGAAACAGAGAAAGCACCTTTGGTATGGTTATAATACTAAGGCACCCCGTTTATAATTGAAACCATATAGGAAGGTTCATTTGCAAATAAAATAATTCTCATGTGGCAAATTTAACACATTGAATATATATGTCAAAACATGGTAAATTAGGTATCCTCTATTCCAGATTATCAGTTGATTAAAAGGTGTGAATCTGATACAGCTCCAATTCTAAAAGAAAATCAATCAGCAGATTCATTATTTGGAGATTCATGTTTGCAGATTTTTTTCTGTAGTCTATATTTTCTTTTTCTATTGTTTTGAACTGCTCTTTTCTCTTCTCACTGAAATCCTTTGTGTAAAAAGCCAGCAGAGCTTAGGGCATCTTTTTCCATTTGGAAACCGCTGCAGATAGCAGACAATGGGAATTTGAATTAAAAAATAAAAGCTTTGAGTTTGTTTTTGAAAGTGAATTGCTGTTTCAAAAATGAGGCCCATGAGAGAAAATGGAACAGACTTAAACTTTTTTAAAAAATTGCTACACACTGTTTCTTTCACTTTGAAGAACTTTTTATCTCATTTAGGGTTGCTTAAATAACCTAGTTTTTACTCCAGTGGCGAAATCCATTATACACGTTAGCTGTCAGCAATTAGTTGTGTAAAATATACATATTTTAATTGTGAAAATGTATTACTCTATTAGAATTATTTCTTTGTATATGTATATATGTATATAATTGTATTTTTAAAAGAAATAGTGTTCTATATTTACCTATTCTTGGTGAGACAAATAAATGACTGAAAGAGACAGCTATGTTTTTTGAAGTATTGGCAGCAACTCTAAAGTGAAACTTTTTCATCTTGTAAACCCACTGAATGAATGTCAGCTAACTACTTCCTCCTGGGGCTTCCACTAACCATTTGACTTTTCTAGTTAATTTTTCTCTTCTTGAAAATACATCCTCATTAAGTGGTATTTGCTGCTAAATATCTGGCTTTGAATTCTATTCCTTTTTCGTTGCAGCCATCAGCTACATGATACTAGCTTTATGCTTGGAAAACCCACTGGTTTGCCATAAAAACAAAATTCAGAAACACTGCTATTGACTAGTGAGGTTACTTCTGGCGGCTAGTACAGTTGAAACTGATAAGCAGTTTCTTACACTCTTAGGGATTATATGTTTGGTTCACCATCTCATTACTGCTGTCAGATTAATGAAGACTTTCTCAAGTTATAAGGAAGGAGCAATGCCATCGAAATATATTTGTTCCTTTGCAAGTGTAGATGGATAACAAACTTAAAGCAAGAGAGGATCATCATGCAGACTATTCCTCCCAACTTACACCTTTGTCCTTGTCCTTCCAGGGTCATGCTGGTTCATGTAATTTTAAATACGTTTTTCAGACCAGTTTTAAGGTAATAAAAGATCCAATGTAAATAGACGCATTTTCTCCCAGTTGCGTTTTGATGATAATGGAGAAATCTGTCTACCCTTTTAATATTTGAAATTTTATCTTTAAATGAGATTAGGTAGGAGAGGTAAAATTCTGAAACTATATTTGAATGTTTCAATGGAGCCTATCGTGCTGATTAATCAGTTCCAAATGATAACATCCAAAGGATATGTACAAGTATTTAGCTTTGAAAAACAAAATGAAACAAAAAAAAGAAATAATTAAAAGAAATCTTAACTTTCATCCTTAAATGCTTACTAGAGTAGTAAGTGAAACTTTTTCCTAATAATATTCATCAATGACAGATCTCTTTTGCAGAAGAAATGTAAGTCAAAAAAATGTGCTGAGAACATTGGATCAGGGAATATATCACTCTTCCTTTAATTGGCTGACATGAAGGGTTATTAATTGTGAAAATAGTGACATTACTATTTTTTAATGCCTTAACTGTTTTATTGACTTACTGGTCAAGGATTCAACAGACTTGATTTCTTTTTTCATTCATTTATAAAAAAGTTGAGTACTTACTCTATACCAGTCGTTCTAGATTCTGGGAATTCAGAGATTATTAAGACGTATTTGTGGCTTGTGTGATGGATCAGTGCATAGCAGTGTGTGGTTCTAATTGGTGGTGTAACTAGTGGGAGAAATAGGTCATTAAGAGACGACAGAGGAGGGATATCCGAGGTAGCCCAGTAGATGAGGCATTTATCTGCAATTATGGCATATTTGTATAACTATGAATTTCTCAGATGTTTACATGTTAGAATGTTTTTTGTTTTGTTTTGTTTTGTTTTTTTTGTCTTTTTGCTATTTCTTTGGGCTGCTCCCGCGGCATATGGAGGTTCCCAGGCTAGGGGTCGAATCGGAGCCGTAGCCACTGGCCTACGCCAGAGCCACAGCAACGTGGGATCCGAGCCGCGTCTGCAACCTACACCACAGCTCACGGCAACGCCGGATCGTTAACCCACTGAGCAAGGGCAGGGACCGAACCCGCAACCTCATGGTTCCTAGTCGGATTCGTTAACCACTGCTCCACGACGGGAACTCCACATGTTAGAATGTTATTGGTAATGAATTTAGAAAGGTCGCTAAATATAAGACTAGATATACAATCAGTTTTATTTCTACAAATTAGCAGCCAACAAATAGTAAAGTTTGCAAAAGATGCCATGGTACCAGAAAGCTTCACTTACCTAAGACTAAATCTAACAAAAGAAATGCAAAGCCTTTGTTTTGTAAACTAGGAGACATTACTAAGAGAAACCAAAGAGGACCTAGGCAAACTGGGGGAGGTATCATGTGTATAAATTTGAAGACTCAATGTTATAAAAATGTCACTTCTCCCAAGATTAATCTATAGAATCAACACAGTTCTAAAATCAAAATGTTACCCCGTGCTTTTTGCAGGGGGTGGGGCGGGGCAGTGAGGGAAACTGTAGGCTCATTCTAAAACATCTATGTGAAAATAGAGAGGGCTCAGGAGAGCTGTGGCAATCTGAAACAGGAACACAACTGGGAACGTATACCACCAGATATTGAGCCTAATATTAAGGGATAGTAATTAACAGAATGTGGTTTTGGCACAAAGACGATCAGTGTTTTAGAAGAAAGAGACCAAAAATAGACTCACACATAAAATGATCAGTCTGCTTCATGTCAATCTGCTTCATGTCTGCTGTACAGCAGGGAAAGACGAATCAGTTCAGTAAGTGCTGCTGTGTCCACTGGACCGCCAGATGGAAAAGAGAGGCTCCTCCCTTATCGCATCCCAGGCTTGTAGATGAAAAGTGACAGGTAAAACAATAAAACTCCCCCCTGAAAAAAATGTAGGAACTAGGCAAAGACGTCCTAAACAGGAAACACAAAATCATAAAAACCCAAAATATTGTCAAAATTAAATTCATTAAAATTAAAAACTTCTGTTCATCAAGAGACCCGTAGATAACATAAGGGTGAGTTCAGAGCTAGAGAAGATAATTGCAATTCAGATATTGAACAAAAGTTTTACACCCAGAGTGGATGAGGAACTCCTACAGATCAGTAAGAAAAGGATAGGCATTAGACCTGTGTTAATTGATTTTCTCTGTTAAGGATATTTTCTTACATAGTTTCTTAAGTAGTGTCTATGTCTACCAACTCTTAACCAAGCACAGAAATAATTGTTTGTCTTTCTGCTATTTATATCTGTCTATCTCTCTAATTATCTATCTATATATATATGAAAAATATTTGAAGGATGGTTTCTTATAGTTTATATAAATGTGTATTAAATACAAAATATATTTTGAATTGTATATTTTTAATAGATCCTGTAATTGTCTGGTACGAATTAGACATGTCAGATTACTCCCAACATAACATCGCAAGAGTACTTTTCTAGAGAAAGAGCAGTGACTTCCTATGATCATCCTCGACAGAGACTGCTAGATGTTGGTCCAATGTCCATTCCGAGTTTCTTACTTGTACAGTAGAGCCTGGATTTTATTTAGGACAACATTAGTCACAGTTTTCAAACTGCCGTCTCTTACCTTGCAGATGGAATTCGGCTTTTAATGCAGTTCTAGTGAATGAGATTCAAACAGCATAATTAATTTGCTATTGACAGGAACTTGAAGGAAAGCCCCTTAAAAGGGTTTTCAACTCAGCTGATATGGGCCTTTTGCCCTTGTTCCCTCCCCCTTTACCCTTTGCCCTTCCTTTCCCAGATGTTCAGGACCACCGAAGCCATTTTGCCACCATTATGGGAAGTGGAATTGCAGAGACCTTAACCCTGATGTCTTTGAACTGCCGATGTAGCAACCTGTTTCTGAACTTCTTGTTACACGAGGAAAACATAAGGGCTTATGTTGCTTAAGCTGTGGATACTTGGGTTTTTTCTTACATCTAGCTAAAGTGGTGCTTGAGGCCCCATATAAGGAAAATCCAAGGCCCTTGTTTACCTCTCGTTATTACCTGTAAACATTAAACATTCACAGAAATACACCCATGCCCTTTCGTACTCCTAATTTGATCACCCAGTTGTACTGTTATGTTTTTTGGAAGCCAGAGTTAAACAATAAAGGAGAGGTTTTTTGGTTTTTGGGATTTTTTTTTTTTCCTTGAAGTTAAATGGAATATGGAATGATGTATGATCAAGCAGAATCTTTCGTATCCATGGCAACTGAGAACCCTGTGTTTCTACACAAACTTCAAGTATTTATAAGACTTTAAAAAAAATTTTTTTTTGTTAGATTGTGGAAGGAGAATGGAATGGGGTCTTGCATTTTCGGTCAGTATAAAATAACATTTTCTTATAGTAGTTATTATTTACTCTGAATTTCTCTTATTGTTTAGCTATGAAAGGTCTTTTCACCTGTTTTAAATTGTTTCCTTTTTTTTTTGTCTTTTTAGGGCCATACCCACAGCATATGTAGGTTTCCAGGCGTTGAATCGGAGCTGCAGCTGCCAGCCTATGCCACAGCCACAGCAATGCCAGATCCGAGCTGTGTCTGCAACCTACACCACAGCCCATGGCAACACTGGATCCTTAACCCACTGAGTGAGATCAGTGATTGAACCCGAGTCCTCATAAGGTACTAGTCAGGTTCATTAACCACTGAGCCACGATGGGGACGAGAACTCCTATTTTGATTGTATAAGATAATTCTACCTTTTGACCATGCTCATGGCATCAGAAAGTTACCAGGTCAGGGATTGAACTCGTGCCACAGAAGTGACAACGACAGATCCTTAACCTGCTGAGCCACCAGATAACTCCAATGATTCTATTTTTTGAAGGAAGATATTCTATATTTTTACAATCTTGAGTATACACAAAGCTCATTTAAAATATTTTCATATTTATTATTTATTTTTAGTATTCATTCTGTGCTGAAATAGAATAAGAATCAAAAAATTAATTTCATATAAAGATCTGTCTTTAAAGTACTAAATAAATCAGGTCTTTCCCCTTTGGTTTACCTTCTTTTTTCTTTTTCTCCTTTGCGTCTACCTACCCTCAATTCACTCTTAAGAATTTAATAACATACTTATTCTGCATACTATGGCAATTAGTTAATAATTAAGATACAGTAAAATAGTTATATGTCATAGTCTCTTTTATCTGGGAGCTCATGATGTAGATGAATAAACAAAGCCCACATATTTAAAACCCTTCCATCCTATGGAGAAAAAAAGTAATGTGCTGGGAAAAGAAAGATGTTAAGTCCTGGACTGCAGAGAAAAGGAAGATGTTTATGTCTGTTGGTGGATCAAAGAACACCTCAGAGAGGAGAGGAGGCTTGAGTCGACCTTGAAGATTGACTGTTTAGATGAGGGGAGATATGGAGGATTCCTCCAGATAGCATGATGCGCAAAGGCTAATCAGGAATAGCCCTGGCCCGTTGGGGGAATGCCAAGGGGATTGGCATGTACTTGCCGAAGACGAATGAATGAAGGGCCTTCGGGTAGAGGTCTGATGTGAAAAGCATTGAAGGCTTCCACCCACATCTGGAGTGAAAGATGAAAGAAAACAGCATGGGCTCGACTGTGCTTCCTTTAATAATTCCTTAGCACGTTTATTCTTGACTGATGACCTGTGGATTGGTCACCTTAGAGCTCTGATGACTGCCTCTGGAAGCTGATGACTTGGTATTATGAAGGTTGCAGTCTTTGGTTTTTACAAAGAAATATATAGCTGCTAAATATCATCTCATGATCTCTGTAGTCCAGACTTAGGTAAGAACCAGACACTACAAGGTCGTTGTTAAATAATAGTCGTGGCTGGGGAAATGCATTTTGTTTTTGTCCAGGGAAACCGGCAGCTTCTCACTGAACAGCTCTGCTCATCAAACCGTGGAGTTTAATTGTGTCTGAATAAAGGCTTTTGAGTGATTTTCCCCATCCACATTTAACATGAAAAACTGAAGGGAGCATTTTCGCAGTTTATTTCCCTACTACTCCATGTTTTATCTCATCTTAGCACCTACCAAAAGGTAACCCGAGAGAGGTCATGTGTACAAGCTGAAAAGCAGTATCTCAGCATAAAGCAGAATAATGATTAATAGGTAGTGGCCAGTGATAGGATGGTTGTAACATAAACTGACAATTGTGGCAGAAAAAACATTTTCCAAAATGAAACTAGGGGTAGAAAGACAAATTAAATCCTGCACTACTTTGAATAAAAGGTGCCATTTTCATGTTACTAAGCTGAATAGCTTTTTCATGAGTCTATGTAAGAATATCTCCTTCCTGTCCCACATAAAAGAGCATCTGATAAAAGCAAGGAAAATAATGTATCATCTAATTTTCTAAGCAATGAGACATTAGAGTCAATACTATTTTATTTATTTTACATATTTATTTGGATATGCGGAGTTACATTTCCATGTGTTATAAAGAATTTGGGTTGCCAAGGGGGAGGGAGGAGGGAGTGGGATGGACTGGGAGTCTGGGGTTCCCAGATGCAGACTATTACAATTAGAATGGATAAGCAGTGAGGTCCTCCTGTACAGCACGGGGAACTAGATCCAGTCTCTTGGGTAGATCGTGATGGAAAATAATACAAGAAAGGGAATGTATCTATATGTATAACTGGGTCACTTTGCTGTATAGCAGAAATTGGCACAACATTATAAATCAGTTGCACTTGAATAAAAAAGAATTTGGCTTGATTAAATATTGAAAATTGTTCATTCAGCACATTTCAAATCATGTGGTACAATGTATCTTTTTTTTGGGGGGTGGTTTCATTTTTTTCAATTAATCCTTGTTTATGGAGTCCCTCTATGTGCCAGGCAGTGTCCTAAAAAAAAAATGGTTGGGATTCCTGAGCGAATGTGGGGTCACACTCCACTGGGGGAGACGGACTTAGAAACAGCCCTAATGAGTAGGCAAATAACATAGTACTCTTGATGATATGTCCTGTGGTTTAAAAAAAAAAAAAAAGAAACAGTAAAGCAAGGAAGAGGGCACTGGGGGTGTTGGCTGCCCCTTAAAATAGGGTGGTCAGGGAAGCCTCAGAGCAAAGGCAACATTTAGGCAGAACTTTAAGCCTTTGAGAAAGAAGCCATGTGAGTGTCTGTGGGGAAGTTTCTAGACCCCAAGATGGGAGCCTTTCTGGCATGTTTTAGGCCTAGGAGGCAGGTGGGCCGGCGTGGTGGTGATGGTGGAGTACAGAGCAGTAGAGATGAGCTGAGAGAGGTACTGGGATTGGATCATGGAAAGCTTCATAGATTTGATTTTGACTTTTTTTTATTAGTAACAGCTTTATTGAGGTATAATTCACATACCAACAAGTCAGTCATTGTAAGTGTACAATTCAATGGGTTTTTAAACAATATTTATTCACAGAGTTGTGCAGCCATCATCACAATCAATTCTAGAAGATTTCCATCACCCCCAAAGAAACCCCATCCCCTTTAGTAACCTCCCACCCCCAGTTCACCCCAGGCAGTCACTAATCTACTTTCTGTTTCTACAGGTTTCACTATTCTGAAAATTTAATATCAATGGAATAATACAATACATGGTCTTTTCTGACTGCCTTCTCTCATTTAAAATACTGTCGCCAGGTTTATCCATATTGTAACATGTATTAGTGCTTCATTCTTTTTTATGGCCGAATAATATTTTATTGTATGAATATGCCACATTTTGTTTATCTGTTCATCAATTGATGGACACTTTGGATGTGTCCTCTTTCTGGTAATTATGAGTAATGCTGCTAGGAATGTGTGTATAGAAGTTTTTAGTATGGCTGTATGTTTTCATTTCTTACCTAGGGATGGAATTCATGTGGGTTCATATGATTAATCTCTGTGTTCCATCTTCTGGGGAACTTAAAAGTGGCGACGTCATTTTACATTCCCACCAGCAGTACATGCGGGTTCCGACTTCTGCACCTCTTCACCAATGCCTGTTCTCTTCTGTCTTTTTGCTTGTAGCCATCCTAGTGGGTGTGACGTGGTATTTCGCTGTTTTAATTTGAAATCGCCGCATGAAAGTGATGTTGGGCATCTTTTCATGTGCTTATTGGCCATTTGTGTATCTTCTTCAGAGACATGTCTTTCCAGTTCCTTTGCCCAACATAAAATTGGGCTTGATTGCCTTTTATTACTGAGTCGGAAAAGTTCTTCACATGTTCTAGGTGCAAGTCCCTTTTCAGATGTATGGATTGCAACTATTTTCTCCCATTGCGCACACAGCAAGGCCTTAATAAAACCTTGTTGAATAAGTATTTGGAGGTTCAAATTTTATTTCCATCATGATGTTACTGTTACATTGGAATTTAGTCAATTACATACCAACTATAATTTCTCTGACTTAAAACTATTAAAACCTATCAAAATAAATTGACATATCTTTCATCATTTTACCGTCTTTAAAGTCAGCATTTTGATTGGTGAAGTGTTGAAATCTGTCATTTTAATGAATGGATAAATGAGAAAATACGGAATATAATTTGTTATTTAAAAAGTTAATACTTGGTTTTGAAATTTTGTAGATGGAAAAAGTGGAAGCAGATCTAACTAGATCCAAGTCTCTTCGTGAGAAACAATCGAAGGAATTTCTGTGGCAGCTGGAAGATGTCAAACAGCGATATGAGCAGCAGGTTGGTTCCTCATTCTGATGATGCCGTTTGATTCTCAGTGTACATACAGTCTCTCTTCTAAATATCGCTTTCTATCACACTATATATATATATATCTATATATCTTTTTTTTTTTGTCTTTTGCCATTTCTTGGGCCACTCCCACAGCATATGGAGGTTCCCAGGCTAGGGGTCCAATTGGAGCTATAGCCACCAGCCTACGCCAGAGCCACAGCAACACGGGATCCGAGCTGCGTCTGCAACCTACACCACAGCTCACGGCAACGCCAGATCCTTAACCCACTGAGCAAGGGCAGGGATCGAACCCGCAACCTCATGGTTCCGAGTCGGATTCGTTGACCGCTGCGCCATGACGGGAACTCCTCTATCACACAATATATGTTGTTATCTGCACAATGATGATATTTATAAGAACCGTATTACCAACATAGTTGAAATATTTTAAATCATATTTGTCTCAGCAGAATCTAGGAACAGAGAATTTTAACTCTTCACTGAAGTGTATTCTGACAGTGTGTTAAACAATGTTTAATCGTGATTCTTGAGTCTTTCTCTGCCCTTCAGAGTGCGAGTTTAAGTTATTTATTTAAGAAATAGTTTGGGGTACCTACCCTGGGCCAGATACTGTCACCATTCCTGGGCAGAGCAGTAAGCAGGGCCAACAAGCTTCCTTTCCTCATGGAGCTTGGATTTTGGTGGGCAGCCAACCCATAAATAAAAAATGACAGAATTTCGAAGAGTAAGTTGTGAACAAGAAAAGAGGGTGTGTCCATAGGCCTTCCTGGGTGGAGGGTGGGAGGGGATGACCAGCGTGGCAGGTGGGCAGGGACCTTGGCCTGAGAATCCTGGAAATGGGGGTGGGAGGGGCCAGCCATGAAGTCTCCGGAGGAAAAGCGTTCCAGGCTGGAGGAATAGCAAGTTCAAAGATCCTGATGTGGAAGCGAGCTGAAAGTGCTTAGGAACAAAAACTACACTCAGGCTGGTTTGTAGGAGTGAGAGGAAGGTTCCATCCATAGGAGCTGAGGGGGGGTTATGCTGGGACCAGGACATGCAGGCAGCATCCGGAGTTTAGGTTGTGTTCTCCGAACTCTGCCTCTTCTTTATTAAGAAGAAAAAGCTTTTATTTTCATCTGTAAAAAATGTGTTCCTGCTGATTCTCAGAATATTTAATGTTTTTACTTGTTTATCTAATTTGCTTGCCTTGCTTCCTTAACATCTAGAAAAACATTGATTAGCTTAGTCACTCACAGTTTTTTCCTAGGCAGTATTTGAGCCTTTTTATCTGAAAACCTGAATAATTTTTTTCATTATTTTATTTTTAATCCCTTATAAATGTGTACTTTATCTACCATTCCTGTAGAAATATTTTCACACGTGCAAGGAGATATACGTTCATGGAGGATTATTTGGAATAGTGAAAAAAGTTATAAATAAAACCAATGATTAAATAAATTATTTTAAATCTATACCATGGAATACTATGTACTTAGTAGATGCAAACTATTACATTTAGAATGGATAAGCAGTGAGGTCCTGCTGTATAGTACAAGGAACTATATCCAATCACTTGTGATAGAACATGATAGAAGATAATATGAAAAGGAATGTGTGTATATATGTATATGTATAACTGAGGCACTTTGCAGTACAACAGAAATTGACAGAATAATGTAAATCAACTATAATAAAAATTTTTTTAAAAGAATGATGTAAATATGTAGGAGCCAACATACACAGATTTCTAAGATATAATGTTAAGGGGGGAATAAAGCACATCACAGAGAGATTTTTTTTTTTTTTTGGCCGTGCCAGCTAGCATACAGAAATTCCTGGGCCAGGGATCAAACCCACGTCACAGCAGTGACAATGCCAGATCCTTAACCTGCTACCCCACCAAGAGAACTCCCACAGAGCAATTTTCATGTTATGATTCTCTTTATGTAAAATTAAAATGATGTGTCAGTATCATAAGCTAGATATGTAAGATTAGCTTTAAAATCCTAGAAGATTACACATGTCTATAGAATGGGCATGAGATTATAGGTTAGAGTATGATAAACTTTACTGTATGCTTTAAACTTTTTAACTTAAAATTTCACAAAAGCATGTGTCATGCATTACTTGCACAATAAAACATGAAAGTTATGACTGTTAAGACTAGAACATAGAACATTTGTATTGTATCTAGTATTTTAATTGGATAATCAATTTGAATTAATGAAATGCAAAATCTATTCAAGCTATTTATGAATAGTGTAAAATTACCCCAGAGATGAAAAGAGATAGAAGAAAGAGCACTAGCAGATTATTTTCAAAGGTACCAATGTATGGATAACCTCAGATTTTCTAACTCCAAAAGCCAATGCAATAGAATGATTTCATCAGAATCTTTTTTTTTAATGGCATAAGAATGAGGTATCTAATTTCTGATACATGGGTGGTGGCCCTGGAAGCCATCCTAACATATGCCAATTTAAAAACCTATCTTTCCACTGAAATACACTTTCTTTAAAGAGCCACGAAAGACGTTTTCTAGAACTTTAGTACTGGAATGAAAATTTCTTGGGAAACTAGCTTTAGAAACCAGGCATAGAAACGTGTATAGGAAGGGGAGCCCGCAAGTAGGGAGGGGGGGTAAGAGGGAAAGTGCGGCAATAATTCATCAAATATAAATGAGAAGATTCAGTGAGGGCAAGAAATGTTGCTTGTTAATAAGCTATAGTGTATAATGGAGGCAATTTTTGGATTAAAAGCAATATTAGAAGCACTAATAAAAACAAGAAAAATGTCAGCTCCTCCGTGTAAGCTAATGAAGGAACAGGAGAGAGAGGAAAACCAACAAGTTTAAAACTCTTTCTGGGACACCAATACTCATCAGAAGCTATTGTGTTATGGGGGAGTGTGTATAAGGGGTTGGAAAGTTCTCTGAGAGTTTTAAAAATCCTGTTTTCATTTTGATGATAACCATGTGGATGACAAATTTATAACCAAGTGTAGCCAAGAAACTTCAGTGCTTCATTTGCATTTATTTTTGTGAGTGTTTTGGCACAACTCTGGCTTTTTAAAGTTGGATGCAAATAAGTAAAAATCACTGAGGGAAATTAACATTTGACTAAATGAAAATTATTTTAAGTTAAAGGAAACAATGAAATAATATTTGTAGCAAATATGGTAGACAAAGAGGGATTCCCTTTGTTAAATTAATACATTTATGACAAATAAATATAATTAACATAGAAATAAATTAAATAACACAAATTATTAGAAAATCATGCCCCAGTAAATGACCTGGCAAAGGAATGAAACATATAAGAAAGAAACTGACTCAACAACCATGTAGAGACATTTTTAGCCTTGGTTAATAAAAATGCAAATTATAACTAATAGTGATATTCCATCTAAAGTTGGCAAAAGTTTAATAAAATTGGTATTTCCATATATTGCTAGTGGCATTATAAATTGATGTAGGCAAAAGGATTTTGGTAGCATCTACCAAGAGTCATAAAAAATGTTTACACCCTCTGGCTCAATTATCCTTAACCTTGAAAATCAGACAGAAATATTCAAATGATAATTTCAATTATTTTTTAGATGCTAAAATCATGGTTGAGTCCTTTTCTACATGCTCTACTTTCCACATTGTAATAGTGTCTTTTTAATTTTGGTATTTTACACTATTTTGGTATAAAAATAAATTTGTCTAAACTCGAATGTTAAGCTTCAAAGGCTTTTCTCACAATGATAGGTTTTAAAATGTACCAAATTTTTGTCTTATATAGTCTTGGTCAAAAATAATAAGGAAAATTGATTAATTTTTTAAGGAATTGATACTTTTCATAGAAACCATGCCCTATTCATCAATTTTTCTGTATTTCATTTTCACAAAAAAGAGAGAAATTATATATATGTTATACAAATGTGTAACAGGAATTTTTTAAAGACCACACAAAGATCTCTTGAGATCAGCACAGATTTCACCCATTTTTATTCTTCCTGTGTCTGTAGGCCTGTTCATTAGAAGCCATGTTGAGAGCAAAAGTCCCAGGCAGTAACTTATAATGGAAAGATAAAGGCGGGAATAAGAGCTAGTAAGTTTTAGGAGAATATTTATTGATGTGCAGAAAATTCTATTAACTGGGACAGTATTCCCCTTGACCACTCCAAACTGTCAGGGTTGTTACTGTGAAAGTTTATCATGAGAAAAGATAGGCCTGTGGTAGTGGTCTCTGCAAGTCAGCACGGCCTCACGGAACGTGAAGCCGGTTAAACTAAGCTCATTTCCTTCTTTGAACTGGATGGCCGGTCTGGCAGATGAGGAAAGGGAAATAGATATGCTAAATCTGGACCTCATCGAGCCCTCTGACAGGTCCTTCATGAAGGCAGCGTGGGAAATACGGTTTAGCTCTGCGTAGATGTACGTGGTTAGGTGATGGTTCAAAGGGCCGTCTCTGAAGGACGGGTGGCAACCCAAAGGGAGATTTCTGAGTGTGTCACCCTGGCTGATGACTCAGGAGTAACGTTTCCTGCTTCCTCAGACTTCAGAGGAGTAGTTAACGTGTGGGATGCGAAAATCTGTTTCCTGAAACTTTAAACAGCTGAAATTAAGAAGATTAAGCGTATTGGGGGTTGAATATAAAAATCCATGCTTCAGTTTAGAAAGTCCTCTGTAGAAAGTATGTGGCAGGGGAGGGGTAAATTGCCAGGGGTGGGGGCGACAGAGAAGACAGGAACCCCTGGGACAGGGGCCTAGTGGACGCAGTCTCCGATGTGCTGTTCTTATAGCAGATCGTGTGAGCGATGAGTCAGTTCTGGCCACCACATTTTAAGTAGGACACTGGCAAAGTCAAACATGTTCAAAAGAGAGTTTCCAGAATATAGGAATGTTTGGAACCATGTCAGAGGGGATACATCAGGGAATAAGGATATTTTGCCAAGAGAAGACAAGACTGAAGAGAATTGCCTAAGTTTATTTTTAAATTCAAATCTGTAAAAGAGGACATTTTACGATCGGCTCGTGTAATCATCGTAACCGCCAACAGTCAGGAGGACAGACTCTGGGCCAGGTACTGCTTCGCGTGACTTCACCCACTTTCCACCTTCACAGTGACCTTGTGAGGCAGGTGCTGTTATTTACTATACCCACTTCCAGTTGTAGAAACTGGAGCACATCCCGTTAGATAAGTGGCTGAAGGTCCCACACAGTTGGTAGGTGGTGGGATCAGGGTGTGAACGTGGGCCCTGCTCTTACCCTCCCGGTAATGGACCCACCCTGGAGTGCCAGGGGCAGATATTGAAGCTCTGGGGAGGTAGTTCTGTAAGGGATAATTTGAATCATTTCAAAGTAGTTCTTGCCTAAAGAAGTATTCGCATGTCAGGGGGTTGTCTTGTGACAGCCTGAGTGTGGGGAGGTGGCTGTCCCGAGTGTCGTGGGCGGCTGCTGTGTGTTGCGGTGGGGTGGGGGCCTCTCCTACTGTACACTAGCGGCCCTTCCAGAGCCAGCGTCTGTGACTTTCTGCCACCGTGTGGTTTAGACCCTCAGCCCCCCTGTGCTCTGCTTCCACATCGGACTCATTTCTTTACATACCTGTCTAGCTGGATTTCCTTATTTCATGGTTTCTGCCTACCTGCCTACCTTCCCAGGGACCATTCAAGTGCCGGTGTGACAGTGTTTCGGTTATTTTGTCTTTTCTTAAAAATGTAAAAATCTCGAATGATGTGGCTATAGCATTTCGCACTGGAAGGGGCTTTAGCTGCTGGTCCCCCAGGCCCTTGCTCCAGTGTGAGGATGAAGCTGCCTGCATGTTTCCTGGAGTGTTGGATTCCCTTGATTATTTGGGGCAAAGCAAAGTAGTTGTACTGTTGAGGTAACATTCGTATTAAAACAAACATAGACTTTTCCTGTTTTGTAAAATGCGAAGTTCTCATGAATTTTTAAGATAAAATAGGACATTTCAAAGAAGCTTCCAGTTTGCAGAGGCTGCTTCAGGCTATGCCCCCAGATCCCCCAGGGGTGTCCTATTCATTTTCACTGCTGCTCTGGGTACTTTGGAGGAAAAGTTTTAGAAGTTCTTATCTGGTCAAATCCTCACATTTTATAATGAGGGGATTCACATCCAGAGGAAATGAATGACTTGTGCCTTCTGGGCCTCAATTTCCTTATTCAGTTGTAATTTTTGAGCCCCTCCCATATAGGAAGCATCATGCCAGGAACTGTAACGAAGTGGAAAAAGCAAAGTGGTATTTTAAAATGTTTTAGCCAAAATGCAGGCATGAAGTGTGCAGATGTGGAGAGAAAAACATCAAACACATGGGATAAACACTCACACAAATATCCTGTAAAGCCCAAGCTTTCATCAAGATTTCCTGTTTCTTTCCTGTATAACCCATTGGAACAAAAAGACAATTCTGATTGTCTTTTCACAAACCTCATTCAAGTTGGAAACAAACAACAAAGCAGGCATGCTAGGATTTCCTGAACTATGGAGGTTTTTTTGGCAATCCCATCATATCGTTCTTTAATCTTATATTTTATATCTTCTCTTTTGACTACAAAGGAAAATGCAGTTCGACAGATAAACAAGTGGTCAGATTCTCCAGAAAGAATAAACACTTATTGTTGACAATTACAAAAAACAAAAACAAACAAACAAAAAAAACACACTGAAAGGTCAGACCTTTATATATTACCATTATTTGAAACTTACAATATTTTGGTAGCAAAGACAGGGCAGAAATCATACAAGATAAACAACTGGGAAATTTTAAGATCAGTTGAGATATTTAAAAAGCAGATGGCATGCAATTCCCAGTTTTTTTTCTTTGTAAATATTTTCATTTTCTAGATTTTTTAGGTAATCTAGCCTGAAAACATAGGCCTCTTTTAGACTATTGAGTCTGCATGGGGAAGGGATGCAGAAGAAAGCAGGAGAGGGCGGAGACAGAGGGAGGGGGAGGGACTGGCCTTGAAGGGAGGGGTGGGCTAGGCCTCAGCAGAGCAGGGGGACGGGGGCACAGAATTTGTACAGCTGCTGTAGGAAAACGGGCAGTTCTTCTGACTGGAGGTTTTTCTTTGTGAGATAGAAGAGCACTTGCTGAGACTTAGGCAAATCACGTGGAAGGGAGGGAGAGCTGACAGAAGTGGGAATTATTTGAAATTATTTTGGTGATGACATGACTGATCTGACTAGAAAAACATAAAACTTCTTTTTCGTGTTGAGGTCCCAGATGAGGTTAATGACTATGAAATTTGTGGGCCCACCTAAAATGTCTTCAGAATGGATTTTCATATGCTTGATTAAATTCTTCCTCTCGTAGGCTGCTGCTATTCTCTGTCTTTCTCTTCTTGCTCCTCTTATACTCTTCTCATAAGTCTTTTCTGCTTGGCTTTCTTTTTTCAGTCTACAATAACTTTTGAGCCTCCACTGTAGTCACCAGACTCTTCAGTGGTGATTAAGACAAATGCAATCCCTGATCCAGTGATGCTCCAGGTCTTTCACACTATTTTTTAACATAACCTCCCAACCAGGGAATGCAGCTGTGCTGCAGGGCACAGACTGGCCCTACAGGCAGCAGGCAAAGCCAGATTCCTGGCCTCTCAGGCTTTCAGAATAAGAGATCCAAACAATGAAGCAACAGAGCTTGGGCCCGTGAGTCCAGGCCAAGTTCTGGGAGCCTAGGTTCATAGAATGGGCACTGACACTTGATGAAAGGTGCATAAAGCAGGACCTCTTCTTCTTCGTCTTCATCTTTGTCTCCTTCTCCTTTGTCTCCTTCTCCTTCATCTCCTTCTCCTTTGTCTCCTTCTCCTCCTTCTTCTTCCTCTTCTCCAATGGGAAACCATTGGAGCATTTGAGCAAGTTCTGGTTTGTGTTTAAAAAGATTTCTCTAGCTGCTTTGTGAAGCGTTGATGGTAGTTGAGGTAGGAGAGGAAGCAGAGGGGCTGGTTAAAAGATGATTGTGGTAGGCAGGCAAAAGGTCACCATGGCTTGGACTTGGGTGGGATGGGTGGGGGTGAGGGCACGTGGTCAGACTGAGGATATATTTTGTGGGCAGGACTTGTTAATAAAGGAAAATGGAGTGTGAAGGAATGAGGGGACTCAAACATGACACCAGTTTTCCAGCGGAGCAACCAGGGAATGGTGGTGACAGACCATGGTGGAGAAAAGAAAGGAAGTCCCAGGACCAAGCCCAGGGACACATCAATAATTAGAGATGGGGAAGAGATGGAGGAAGTAGCAAAAATGACTGAGAAGGAGCAGTGAGGTAGAAGGAAGAACCAAGAAGGTATAATTTCCCATAAGCCACATGCAACAAGTGTTTCAGGAAGGAGAAGGTAAGTAACCAGTTGTTTTAGGTGTTACTAGAAGGAGAAGTTAGATGGAGACTGAGAACTGACCATTGGATTTGGCAAGGTCTTTAGCCACCTTGACAGGACCAGTTTCAGTAGAATGTGGGAACAAAAGCCAGAATAATATGGGTGGGGAGAGAATGGGATGAAAGCAACTCTTTGAGGAATTTTTACAGAAAGGGAGCAGAGAAATGGGGTGATAGCCAGAGAGTTACTTATGGTCAGGGGCAAGTTTTTAAAAAGTGAGATACTGTAAAACATATTAGTTGATGAGTATGATCCAATGGAGAAGAAAATGCTGATGATGTGGAGACGGATGGGATAATTGTGAGAACAACATGCTGCATTTGACAAGAGTGGACAGGATCCAGTCCACTGGAAGGACTCGCCTTCCAGCAAGGCCAGCCATGCATTCAGGTCAGAGGAAAGGCAGAGACTATGCAGGGTGACCAGTCAACTTGGTGGTAAGGAAGATGAAGTAGTTTTCTTGTGGCTATAGTCATCCCTCCATATCCATGGGAGATCTGTTCCAGGACCCTTCTCGGATACCAAAATCCAAGGATGCTCAAGCCCCTCATATAAAGTGGCATAGTTCTTGCCACATCTACTGCGAGAATGAAGTGCATTCTCCACAATCAGACTGTCGACATTCCAGAAAAGGTTGACCTCACTCTGCAAGGATGCACAGTGATGCATGGTTATTGCGAAGGGGCCCAGAGGCACTCTGAGGAGGGACTTCAGCCACATCAGTCTCCTTGGAAAGAAAAAAGAAGAGGCTCCGGGTTGACAGACGGCAGGAAAATAGAAAGGAGCTGGCTACTGTGTGCACTGTCTGTAGTCTTGTACAGAACATGATCAAGGGTGTTACTGGGCTTCTGTTAGAGGATGAAGTATGCCCACTTCCCCATCAATGTCGTTATTCAGGAGAATTGTTCTCTTGTTGAAATCCAAATTTTTTTGGGTGAAAAATACATCTGCAGGGTTCAGATGAGGGCAGGCATTGCTTGTTCAGTATCTCAAGCCCAGATAGTTGATTCTTGAAGGAAATGACACTGAACTTGTATCAAATTCAGCTGCTTTGGTTTAGCAAGTCACAACAGTTAAGAACAAGATATCAGAAAATTTGGGGATGGTATCTATGTTTCTGAAAAAAGGAATAGTTCAGCAGGCTGATGAGTAAGACCTGAGTTGTTTGGCTACAGAAACAGCAAGATGCCAGGTGATTCCTCAGACGCCTTTGTGATGTTTTAAGATACAGTGAAAGCTCTGTTGACTTGGGAAAAATAAAATAAAATAAAATGGCATAGTATTTGCATATAATCTACTCACATCCTCCCATATACTTTAAATCATCTCTAGATTACTTATAACACCTAATGCAATGCAAGAGCTGTGTAAGTAGTTGCTGGAGCACTGCAGATTCAAGTTTCGCTGCTTGGAATTTCCTGGCATTGTTTTTTGAATATTTTCAGTCCTCAGTTGGTTGAATCTGTGGACGCAGAACGCATGGATATACTTTTAGTTTTTGATTGCTCCTGAATGCCACTTGTTCCAACTCACAGCGATGGATAAATATGATGCATTGTAGGCAATGTGAGGAAAGTATAAAGAAAATAAAGCCTTTGTCCGTATGTTGGAGGAGTTAATTACCTGATTAATTAGTTTGTCCTTCTAAATTGCATGCTAATGGGAAACTCTGATGGTACTTATTTTTCCTATTCATTCAACAGTGGTGGAATACTAGACTGAGGAACTAAATGTGCCTTAGCGAAACAGACATAAGGTAAAATAAAATGTAGAGTTAAGATATTTTTTTTTCAAAAATGTTGAACTCTGCCTAAGAGGGTACATTCTTAGTTAATGAATTTTCTCAATTTGAGTGGCTTGAATTAAACCATTATTAAACCATAAAGAAAAACCTTGAAGCATGCGACTATCTGAATCCTTCTTAATTGAAATCTGGCAGATAAAGCCAGAAAATAGTAGCTAACTTTTCAGAAAGTTTTAAAAGCTCCAGGTAGTTATTGTCCCTCATTCCCTCCAGGAGCCAGGTGAGTATTTGAAGTGTTAACTGGGAAAGAAAACTGCCAGGAACAGAGCTTGCTCCCAGCACGGGCAGCACTGATGGGCCAACCTTCATAATCTCGGTCATGCTCCTGGCCTTCAGCCCCCAGCGTATCCTGAACTGCAGGGCTTCGGCAGGCACTGGTCCCTGGCTCTTGAAGGCTGACTATGGAGGAAGAGGATGGAAGAAGCAGTATATTCGCTGGGAGAGCCTTGTTCCATCTCTCATAGCACTTAGCACAGTAGTATTAAATTTTGGAATAAAGAGAATCTGCGTGACTAAACTGAACCGTTCGTTGATTGACAGATTTCATGGATGGCTCATTTTGTTGTAGCACATACCTCATCCTGGAGCCACAGGGCCATCCACAGATGACAGATTCTTTTTCTCTTCTTCACACACTGCCTATTTTTACTATGTCTCTTGGTGCCTCTGTCTATTCACATGTTGTTCAGAAAGTCAGACCATACTGTAGTATTTTCTGTGCTAAGATGTGTTTTTCCTCTGATTCCAAAGCTTGATTGCTCATGAAATAGAATGTCCAAGAGCACATTTTGTATCATATAACTGCAATTAAAAAAAGATTCCAACTTTTTTTAGTAAGGAATCTGTCTAGGGAAATGGTGCTAATTTTACAATAGACTCTGTCTCACTGGAATTAGAATTTTGGAGCTTTAGAGAATTTGGTAACTTTTTTGACATTTCAAATTCCCAAATACGAATGCAAATGGGAAACTGCTCAGAGAAATAGCCTGATGATGTTCAGTCTGTATTTCATAAAACAGGGAGACACAGGTGGTGATGCACTTGTCTTTCAGAGTG
Source organism: Phacochoerus africanus (assembly GCF_016906955.1). Lineage (NCBI taxonomy): Eukaryota > Metazoa > Chordata > Mammalia > Artiodactyla > Suidae > Phacochoerus > Phacochoerus africanus. The sequence goes on along the minus strand of NC_062557.1, from coordinate 12,595,290 downwards.
GATCTCAATGCCATGAGTCTCATCAACTACATAAAAGTCATACTATATTTCACAGCCAAAAAGCAAAAATTTTTCACAGGGAGCCCTGAAGTAGGATGTGGAAGTGTTACCTGTCAAGGCCTATGGAAAAATCTTTTACTCTCAATGGCTGGCACTTTAAATCGAAGTGCCTTTTGGTCTAATATATATAATTGTTCACAACTTTGAGCTGACGTTCATTTCTCTTTTTAAATCTGTAGCGTATTTACAATAGCTTGTGATTTTATTAGGTAGTGGTCTTCTCTACTGGTCCAGCTACACTGGTCGGCAGTGGGGATGGCAGAACGGCCTTGGCGTAGTATTGATGATGAGGTCAAAAATCTCAGGAGAATGAGTGTATGGGAGTGAATTATTACTTTAGGCCAGATAACCTGCACCATGGGAGGGTCTAGGAGATCCTGCCTGCACTCTGGTGCTGAAGAATGGACTGCTGATGGGGGCCCTGATACCACTCACCAGCTCTGTGGTGGCATTCTCCATATGCCAGGGCCACAGTAGGAGGTGTTGCTGTGGGACTGGGCTGCCGGCTTTCAAGAGGATGGCAGGGTTCCACAATGGCAGGCACCAGGTAGGGCACTGACTTGTCAGATGGAAGGTAGGAGAGACTGTGGCGGTGGGTAGCAAGGCTAGAGTGGCAGTCAGGGTGACTTGCCCTGCAGGAGTCTGTGGTGCCCTGAGGGATAAGAAAGAGACCAGTGGGAGTAATATTTGTACAACATCAAGAAAAACAAGTCAAGAGTTGGGAAGTGAACTTTCGACAATTCTCCAATGGGAAATCATGGTTAGACCCAGAACCCATGTGTGTTTGTTGAAGGGAGACCACGTCTCTTGATAAAGGCTCTTGCAATGCTGCAAGCTAATATTGCCCCCAAAGGGAGCTATAGCCATTTGACATGGTAAATGCATACAATGAAGAAAGCAGAAATTCTAGCAAAATTTTATCTTCCAGAAGTGACTATTGTTAGTCTTAGATGGTTATCTTTCCAGAGACTTATAGCAGAGCTAGTAGAAAGACAAGTAGGCATATAGATAAGAGCAGTTTTATAGAAATGGGAACATTTTATATTGTCCACTTTTACTAAAATAATTTTCTGTGAAATTAGCTGAAGTAAAGAAACGAGAAACCAAAGGAATGTCTGAAGTTTAGAAAAATGTTTCTTTACCATATAAAAGATGATGTCTTAGAACATTAAGAAATAGATTAAAAATGCATTGAGATTAGAGTCACTTAAATTTCATAATTCATTTTTTACTCTTTTATTATGAAAAGAAAAACTAACTTGCTTACACTTCCTTTCACCCACCTCTACCACTCTTATGTCCGTTATAGTATTGTTAATATGTTGTTGAAGTTTGTAGCATTTATACTCTGTTCCATAACCATAATCCTCACAGTTATATAGTTTTAAAATTTTAAATCAACTATATGCTCACCACAAGAGCTTTTAGCATAACTTTTCCTATCTGTGTCGTTTGTTTTGATTCATCTGTTGATTGCTGAGATTGCAGTTATTAAAAGTCATTTTTCCCAAGAAGGGCATTTAGTTGTTGTATTTGCTGTGTTTCTGCTTGCTTGAGAATCACTATATGTTCCCTCATTTTTGAAGGATAGTTTGGCTGGATGTAAAATTCCCTGGTCAACCTTTTTTTCCCTGAAGCTTTGAACACATCTTTCCACTGCTTTTTGGCACTAAGGGCTGCTCTTAACACAGCTTCTTTAGTCACCTCTTGATTGCCTAAATTTCATCCTCATAAATTTTTTTTTTCCTCAAGGGTGGATTAGGGTTTATAGTCCTTGAGTATTTCTGTGTTTGAGTTTAGTTATAATATTCTCGAGCTATTCTTTTCCTCAACTCCAAGTCAGTTTTTCTTGGTATACATTGTGATTTTTTGACATATGCATTCAGCTCTGAATTCATTTCAGGAAAATTTTCTGATAACATATCTGTCAATGCATGAATTTTCTTTTTTAGCTTTCTTTCTATGTTATATTTTCTTTATCACTTCCATGGGCCTTTCTTTTGACTATCCCAAGTCTTTTGACTATATCAGTGACTCCATTTTTAGCTATGTTTTTCAACTTATTTCTAATTTAGGATTAATTCTGTGATGGAGTTATTTGGTCCTTAATTAATTCTGTTGTTTTGTCTTGTCCTTAAGTTCTATCAATTGTACTCATGTTCTTGTTAAGTTCTCTTATTACTTTTTTTTTTCATTCTCCCCCCCCCCCCACCACACAGCACATGGAGTTCCCAGGCCAGGGATCAGATCCAAGCTACAGTTGAGACCTAAGCCACATCTGCTGCAATGATGGATCCTTAACCCACTGTGCTGGGCCAGGAATTGAACCTGCATCCCAGTGCTCCCAAGATGCTGCCAATCCCATTGCACCACACGAGGAACTCCTGTTTCTGATTTTTAAGATGCATTTTTCTCCTCTCCAGAATTGTGGGGCTTCCTTCCTCTCTTTCTTCCTTCTAACCCCATTCTTCCTTTTTTGCTGAGTTCTTTTTTAATCTGATGTCATATTTGTATATGACACTTCCTTCCTTCGTCTTGTTTGGGCTTAAATTGGGTGGCTCCACCCAAATCTGCTATTTGTTCTGGTATAATATGCATGAATTCTCTTTGACTCCTTTTCTGCCTTTATTTTTAGCCTGTCTATCTTCCTCCAAGTTTCACTTTGAGGGCATGGGTATTCTCTTGCATTTACTTTTTATAGCTTGAGATTATTATAAAGATGGAGGAGGAGAGCTTAACAGGGAGCTCTGAGCAACTTTTTGTTAGAGGAACTGATACCTGCTTGGTCTCTTAACATTTTATTAATGTCCTGTACCACGGTTTGCTCTCTGTGTTGGAAGTTTTATTCTTTTTTAATGGGAGCTTTGAAGCCTATGCTTCTATCAGAAAGAATCAGCCCCGATTTTTTAGTTTCACAGTGTTATGCGTTTCTTTCTAGCAGCCATTTCTATGTCTCACCCAGGTAGAACAGGGTAAAGGAAGCGATTGGTCATTAGTCTACTTCTCTCTAAAACAAAGGTTTTAGAGACTACGTCTCAGTATTATTTCCACTCAGCAGTTCTTCTTGCAGGGGTGCAGGACTGAATAATATGTCTTGCCAAACCGTATCAGCATCTTCTTTCTTTCCTTGACTACCGCCTTTTGAAATTCATGATGGAGATGTTATTCCTCTCTCCTTGTTTGGTTACTGTCATCCAATGTTCTCTTGTGGGTTTTTTTGTTTCTTGTTTTTTGTTTTTTCTTTTTAGGGCCACACCTGTGGCATGTGGAAGCCCCAAGACTAGGGGTCGAATTGGAGCTGCAACTTCCGGCCTATGTCACAGCCATAGCCACACCAGATCTGAGCTGCATCTGTGACCTACACCACAGCTCTTGGCGTCGCCTGATCTTTAACCCATGGAGCAAGGCCAGCAAATCCTCATCCTCATGGATAGTAGTTGGGTTCTTAACCTGCTGAGCCACAACAGGAACTCCTCTTGTTTTCTTTTTAACATTTGTTTTGTTCTTTTAAATTTTTCAGCTTTCCTTGCTACCTTTACCCAAAAGTTCCAGTGCCAGGTGTTCAGTATGAGGAAGAGTTTCCAAGGATGGGACACTGTTATTTCCTTACTGCTAAAACCACTCCAGCAGCAGCTGAATGACTGACAGTCAGGGTGTATTGGGAAGATTCCTGGACTGAGATGAACTAGGTAGCCTCTAAATCTCTCCAAATTCTTTGACTTTTGCGTTACTGTTCCTTGAAGTGAGAGCAGTTATCATCGAATTGTAGGACAGCTCTACTGCTAGGGCTCCCACCTGGAGACCCCTCCCCTTCTTCCTTTTCCAGCCAGAGGATTGGGGTGAGGGGGCTCGTTTCCTATTTCTGGCAGCTCTAACTCATTCTTATACCAAGGTTTGCAGAATATAGATTTTGCCATCTGGTTACATTTGAGGTTATTTCCATTAGAATTTTATATCATGGTTTCTCCTTTTTAATGTGTTGGGTACATTCTGTTACATCTATAATTTATTCTTCTGGTTTTTGGAATTGTATTATTGGAATGTATTGATTTTCTGTGTATTGCATACCGAGAAGTAAGGACTTATTCCATCCCTGTTGTCTTTTTAAAATAAGATTACTCAAAGGTGTTCGGGCCATATTTGCTTGCACTAATTTTGCTGTCTAGCAATTATCAGAACTTAAAAGATGTATTCTAAGACCCCTAGAGACCTGATTATCTAGCACTCCCATCGTGTTCTCTCTCGGGGCCTGGAAGGTGCTCCTGACCTTGGGCACTTGTGCAGAGTCTCAGTTGGAGGGAAGACACCGTCATGACACTGCAGAAGGATTCACTCTGGGATGGAGGGCTGTGCTTTCAGGGACTTCAGAGCTTCATAGCCAGAGTGTGTTGGGGGGTAGCACAGTGGGTGGAGCAGGGCTCTCCTTCATCTCCTGTTTGACCAGTGAAAAGGACAGTCTCATGTGAGTTAACCTAGTAGTTTCTAGGCAATAAACCATTTTCTCACCCAAACCCCTGCCACGAAGATGTCAAGTTCAGCATCACAAAGGCCTAGCAAATACGTGCCTGTGAGGCTTCATCACTTCCCTTGCCCCTGGAAGACATGCCCCTTTGCTTTAATACCCATAGAGTGGTCGTTAAAGTGTAGTTACGTGGTGGACCACTCAGTACTTTCAGGTTAGGGAACTTAAAGCCTTCCCCCCTGTATTACAGGGAGCTCTTTACCTGGCCTTAATTAAAAATTCCTTGGTGATGGTGTACCCTCTTTCCCCTGTAGCATATATTATGGGTTCTGGACCACCTTGACTTAGAGACCTCGTAACCACTCAACATTCGTCCTTGCGGATGCTGTCTCCTTTTTCATCCTCCACGCTTTCCATGATGTGCCACCTGCCTGGTCTCCATGAACTCCATTACACATTATTGTTGATCAACTGAAAGTATCTAGTAGCTCAAGGTAAAGAGGTGTGCTGCTTCATGTTTACCTTTGAGATGCCCCCACATGTGAAGGACCAGACTGGACAATCTGAAAAAACTCTTTGCCAACATTTATCTACCTAGAGGGAGCTAAGGAACTTGAATTTTAACACAGATCCCCCTCGATGATGGCCCTTGTGGGTATGAACAGCAACATCAAGATGTTTCCTAAACATTAGGGTTTTTTCCCTGGAATCTACCATTAATCTACCATTAATCCATCACCGCTGCCCAAAATTGCTGACAGTGAGGGAAGCTAGGCAAAGACTAAAAAGTGCTCATCAACATCTGTGTTGGCCACGCTGTGCTGAATTGAGCAGCAAGCCTGAGCTATTTCATTTTAAAGGCTCTGGCAACCCTGAGATTTGTTCATTAACTAGCATCACTGAAGAACAGGCCCTGACAAAATAGCTAACTAATTTAATAGTTTAATTTTTGAACATTTATCTTTAGGTTTCAAATTCCATTGTCTCTCTTTTTTTTGCTCCCCCGACCCCTGCTTTTCAGGGCCGCACTTGTAGCATGTGGAAGTTCCCAGGATAGAGGTCGAATGGGAGCTCCAGCTGCTGGCCTACGCCACAGCCAGAGCAATGCAGGATCCAAGCAGCGTCGGCAACCCACACCACAGCTCATGGCAATGCTGGATCCTTAACCCACTGAGAGAGGCCAGGGATTGAACCCGCATCCGCATCCTCATGGATACTAATTGGGTTCCTAACACACTAAGCCACAACGGCAACTCCCTGTTCCTGTTTGTTTTTTTGTTTTTTTGCTTTATTGTTTTTTTTTTTTTAATGAATAAACTGAAATTTGAACATGAGCAGGGTCACCAGTCAGTCTATCAGAACTCTTCAAATAACTCAGAGAATTCTTACGGAAGGGTGTTGTTCCTGGAGCCCAGAATGAGGCGGCACCATTACTAGTGATCACAGAGTGAGCCTTGGTCTTGTGCTTTTCTTTGGGGGAAAACGATAATTCTTCTACCTTAATCATAGGTCACTTGGTTATTTTAACTTAGATATTGTATTTTTCTTTCTATCTATTTTAAATCACCCCCATTCTCCCAGGTTTTTTAACCCTTTGGAGAATCAGATCTCAGTAGCACTTTTCACCTCCTCCTGTTTCCTTTCCGCTGTTACATATTTAAACGTGTTTTACTAAAATTTGCAATTGTATTATTACAATTTTTGATAGTGTAACACTGAGTAGAAATAAGAATATTCTAAAAATATATGAATGCAATAATTCATATACTCAGCTGTCTGAAAATGATGTAGTAATATCAATAGAATTTTAAATTCTCTTTTTTGTTGTGATTAACATTGTATTTGTGTGAATCCCAGAGTAAATCATGTACATTTAGTTTAAATAATCAAAGAGATTATTTGCTACCTGGTGTAGTATGTAAGGAGAGTGTATTACATATATATGTATATATAAAATTCTCTGCATATTGCCAACAAAGACCCCTATGTTTTAAACAAAAGTAAATTCACTAGAATGCCTCTTTGTTCTCAGATGCAAAATAAATTTTCCGTATTACTTTATATACTATTTAATTCCGATAACTATATATATTCAAGTCAGTATACTTTTCTTTTTTCTAAATAGTATAATAAATTTATGAGTTGTCAGAAATGTTGATTTTCCAACTCTTTAAGAAAAATCACAGTAAGAAAACATGTTGAAGCCTCCATTAAAAAAGCAATTTTAATCTGTGTTTTGATTCTTGATTTGCAGTTAGAGGATGAGAATTTTAAATTTCAAAAGAAAAGAACTTGTGAAATGTAGGGCAGCATGCATGCCTGGAGAAATGCATGCTATAGCTTTAAGATAAGGTAGTCTGGTGATTCATTGCACGAAACAGGATCGATTTGGAGCAGGCTCCTACTGTTAGCTTTTTTGAAGATGGATTCTCACGCTGAAAATAACACAACATATTCTAGATAACAGCAGTTTTTCCCCCTGAAATCCACCAAAACTGAAGAAAAATCCAAGTGACTGTTCTTAGCAGCTGTGTGGCCTGGAGTTCACTGGGGAAGCTGGCTTCCTGCAGTCCCCTATTCATCACCTGCTTCAAAGACAGCCTGGCTGGCTATAGTTTGCAGGCCAGGTAGGGTGCCATTGTGCACGGTCTGGGAGGATTAGTATCAAAGCTGCGGCAACCAGGCCCTTGGTCTCGGGCTGCCATTCAGTCTAGCAGGGAGAGGCTAAGACTGGCCAAGGTCACAGTCTCCAGTGTGGAGTGGACTGGGAAAGGATCCTGAGAATAGAATGCTTTTTATGAAATCATGGCGCAAGCTTGCAGCACAGCAGGTGCCCTTCTGGAACACATAACATCTGTTTATGTTGGTATACCGTAGCTGACAACGAGATAATAGAGCTTTGAAATTTATCATTTTATTTTTAAAAAAAGACAACTGTATATACAATAATCCAGATGCGTACTTAGCTTCGATCTTTTATTTGAAAACCATAAAGAAAACTGACTGATTTAATTGCTGCTTTTTACGTGTATATATTTAAGCAAAAAGCGAGGCGTACTGATTATTAACCATTTATAACCATTGCTGATCAGTAATACCCGAATTCTTGGGCAGGAAATACCTAGCATTCAACATAATTTTTTTCAATGTTCAGGCATTTGTGTCAACAGATTGCAGAAGGATTTACTGAATATGCCCAACTGTTTTGAATATTAGGAGGTTTGGATAAAATCCACCCCCCCCCCAAAATGAGTGTATTTTAAGGGTGAGGTAATAATGACGCAAAAATAAAATTTTCAACTTGGGTAAATTAGAGAAAAATTAAGCTGTCCATGAGTTGTCATGACGACAAGGATGTTCTGTTGATGAACTGTCCTCCTCATTGTCCAATCAGATAGTAGAGCTGAAGCTGGAGCATGAACAGGAGAAGACGCACCTATTACAGCAGCATAACGCAGAGAAGGATAGCCTAGTCCGAGACCATGAACGGGAAATTGGAAACCTGGAGAAACAGCTTCGCGCTGCCAATATGGAGCACGAAAATCAAATCCAAGAGTTCAAGAAACGAGATTCACAGGTAATTATCAATAATATTTGATAAAACGGGCATCTATTTTTTAAAAGTCATCAGCGTTTCATGTTTTCTTATTATTCTTGTTGATGCACGCTGTTTGATCATTTGCAAAACTGACATATAGATGTGATATTTTTTTTTTTTGTTTTCTCCCACCCACCCCCACCCCTTTCTGGGGATGAATAAGGTTTTAACTACAGAAACCACAGGTAGCCAGATTAAAAATCCCATGGCGCGCTATAACTTGGCCCCTTTTTTATAATCTTGTCTCAGTTCCTTTCATGATGGATTTTTTAAGGTATCTGCCCCGCACCCCTCCCCTCAGCCTTAGCAAATCCCTAGGAAATATATCAGCTTCACTCCTCGCTTTTTGTTTTAATCTCTGTAGGTGATCAAGCAGCTGTTTTAATATTTGCTTTTCCTTCCTAGTGTTGCTTTTTTTCACTAGACTGTATTTGATTAGATTACTCAGATGATAATTGATAAAAATGACTCCAGAGAAGGGCTATTTCCCATCAGGTCGGTCGCTTTTTCCTACATGCACATACACATGCCTCCTAGCCTCCATCTCTGTAGTCCCTGTTGGAAGCCATTTGGCAGAATAACCCCCAGCTGTGGTAGCATTTGACTCTTCAAACTTATGGATGAAATGTGCACTGTCAGCATGGAAAATTATCTTTATAAATTTCAGATGAAAAAAAATCTTATTGGGTGTGTTTCTTTGTGGTACAATACATTCTTTAGGGTATAATCAAAGGCCTTTAGTGTATCCTCTAGAGGAGGTTGCTGTGAAATTTTATTAAAGAAAAATTGAAGAGCAATTGATAATAATAAAAAGATAATTTTCCTTTCTAATAAAGCCATATAATATACTAGGTCTAAATACCTCTTTCCCATTAAACTCTAGCCATATTATCTATACCTTATAGACACTTCCTAGTCATCCTTCCTCCCCAAATAATGTCATTTTTAAACAACGAAATAAACCTTCTATTTGTTACCACATGTGTTTGAACAACTTTATAATTATCTAAGCGTAAAAATACTGCTGATTAAATAAGATGTTAATGTCTTGAATGGAGGGCGGGAGGCGGTAAGGCAAAGAAATAGGAGTGATTGGTTATTTTTCATTTGACCTTGAGTTGTCTTTTACTTTTGGATAATGATGAAGGCAATATAAATATACTCGGGGCAGGGTATTTGTCAGTAATATACATTTATAGAAAAATTATTTTAATTTGTTCTTGGGGGGGTTGTTAACTAAAGAGGTAGTCATTGTAGTAGCCATGGTACCAGAATAGTCAGGTGGTTCCTGTTAAATCAGCATGATTCATATTTTTGCCACAACCTAATCATTAGAGCCTTTATAAAAATGTATGCTGATCTTTTGATTATTAATCACACAATCTGTTAAGAATATTTTCAAACTTATATTCTCCTTCAAAGATGATGTTAAGCCTTACCATTGTCTTCTTTGAGAAGGTATTTGGGTTCTGAGTCAGTGTAGGGTTTGTTTGCGTGGTAGAATTGAATAATCGATACAGTAAAATACATTCATTTATACACCTTCCAACTATTTTGTTGGTGTTGTGGAAAGCCAACACAAATGGAGGCCAAATTTAGAGGAAATCCTTGTGGTTTTGCATATGTCGTAGCTGCCATATATAGGGTGCGGTTCATCCCATGTAACAAAAGGGAAATTTTAGAATGATTACATATAATTAAGCCACAGGGAGAGTATAATAAGGTTGTTAATTGACTTTCTTCTAATTGAAGTATTAAGATTGAGGGACCATATGACTTCTTCAAATGCTGTGGCATACGATTTTATTTCTCAGATTTTCTGTCTTTCTTGGAACAATTGGAATTGCTCTCACGGGATTGCTAGTAAGCAATGGAAACTTGGGCTAAATGCATTCTTGATCAAAATGAAAATGATTTTCTGTATAAGCTATCCTAAGTTGTTTTTAGAGCACATATTTTAAAAAAATTTTGTCTATAAGTTACATTTTTGAAAATCTTGTATATACCAAAATGCTAATAATTTGTATTTATTTTTGGCTATTTATTGGGGCTATTAATTCACAGTTTCCTCAGGTAAGTCCTAAGCTTTCCAGATATGTCTTTTCATGATTGTAGTCTGAATAATCTAATTTATAATACCTTTCAGGTTCTGAATTCCATTTACAAATTTCAAAAAAACAAAGTGGCATATTTTTTTAAAAATAGAATAGTCTTTTTAAAAATTACTGTTTTGTGGTTTGATGCATAATAAATGCAAGTGACTTCAATATTGCATTGTGTAATTTTCAGTTTTAGTTCCAGGGAGACATTTGATTTTCAGTTCATGTCTGGCTGCTCCCATTTAGCGATGGAGGCCATTTTGTAAAAGGACTAGTTGGAGTACTTAATCAAAAGGGGACAGTGAAATATCTATTTTGGATACTATGGCTTTGTTTGCTGCTTTTCTTCTGTCAGGTTCTTGAATTCAGGCAATATACTAAATATCTACTTTTGGCCTCTGTTGACTATGTAACATGTTGTATACCAATAAGAAAATTATTATTATAAAGTATAGCCACCTACCTTCAGGTGAATCATATCAACTAGGAACTCCCTTTTGGTGCATATAATTATTATAGGTTTGTTATTATTAAGTAATTTCTCTTTTAGAGAGAAGCGATAGGATACAGTAATACAACTAAGGACAATTAACCATTTCCCTTTTTTTTATTTGGTGCATTTTGCTAATTATTCTATGCATATATTATACTTTTGTCATAATTCCTTGATTTTCAGTGGTGGGATATTTTACGTTGTGACACTTACAGTTGCTAAAGTGCATATTCATTTTTACCACCCTCATATAAGATGTTCAGTCTGGTATGTACCCGAGGTCGTAATGTTAAAGAAAAGCCATCCGGATCAGTAGATTTCAGGACATAGAGAAATTCAGATATTTTTCATTTACCAGATCCTTCCTATTGAAGTTATTTCAGAGAATGATTTGATTGAGTCCACCATGTTTTTTTAATGTAAAGAAAATATATAGTTTTGTTACGATCCTCGTAGGAAAGCTGCTTCTACCATGGTACTCCTCCATGCAGTTCTTGTTTGGCTTTTGAATTGCAGTGTAATGAAAGAATTTCTGAAGTTTATCCCTTTGAATTAGAAGAAAAACAGAACATAGATTCCTTGATCCCTGGATTGTTCTTTTGGACCCTGAACCACTTAGCGTTTGCTTGATCTTTACTGCTTATTGCCGGAGGGAAGGGTGTGCGTGAGTACTGTAGGGGCTGTTAACAGAGAACCTTTGTGATATGCTCCAGAAGTGGTGTCACCGTTTGGGGATGGCCGTCTGTGTGGCCCTTTGAGATACAGACCAACTGAAGAGTTGGGGTAACCACAGCAGCCACCAGGAACCACTTAGGTATAATGCAGGTCAGATATAGCGTTCTTGGAGGAGGTTATCAGAGATACCTGAAAATATATTTAACTTAGAATTTGTATAGTAAAATGGGCCTTGCCTAACACTGGCATCTTGATACCTTTCTGGATTCCCTAAACTGAGACTCCTGATTGTAATGTGAACAGCTTTGCATAATAAATGGACAGATGATTTGGATTTTGCCATATTGATTCACAGTAAGAGACTGCATCTGTTGCTGACTCTTGAGTGTGGGATTTTTGGAACTCCTTGCTCTCTTCTAAGTAAAATATTTTTTTCAAAAAAAAAAGGTATTTATGATAGGACAGTTTAAAAAATCATATCTCAATAATACTATTTTATTTTCCATGAATTTTGGAATCTGGGCACAAGATAAAATAAAATGTCCCTTTATAAACTGGGTATGAACATGTGTGCAGTGGATTAAGCACTGGCCATTATTCTTCAAAGATTACTCGAAGGGTGAATTTAACAATATGTATGATCTGAACACTGTTGTTGAACTTATACGTGGGCTTTGGGTGCCAGCACTTTTTCTATTGATTAAATTTGATTTTAATGTTATATTTTAAGTACTTTCAAAAGGATCTGAGGCAACATTTTATAATGAACACATATTTATACAGGTAAAATATAACTAAAATAATAATTAAGCAATAAATGATATTAACCATATCAGAAAATACATACTTTAAAGAAATGCTCTGGTTAAGTACAAGTTTTAGCTCTGAGATTGCCTAGAAGCCACAATGAAGAGTGAAACATGATGGATTGCTTAGTTCTAATTATCTAACAAATGGAATCATACCAGTTCTTTTTTTTTTTTTTTCCCGTCTCTCAATTCTGAGAGAAATTCATGAGATGGGATTTATAAAAGGCTCTAACCACCGAAACTGTTGATATTCTCTATGTTTCCAAAACATTTGAAAATAAAGTCCAGTGGCAAAACCTTAGATTAAATTCTTCCATAAAAAGTAATTAAAAGGTTTTAATGTGCCCTATTTTCATTTTAATTTATTGATAATGCTGTTATTCTCAACATCAAAAAAACATAGCTGCTTTGAGAGACTCAATTTTGTAGATATTATGAATCAATAGAAACAAACCTGACAATTTCTAGTACTATCACTATATGACTGTTGCAGAAACCCTTATAAACCATCTTTAGGGTATAAAAATCAGGAACTTGGCTGAGATTGGAAATTATTTAAAAGGTATTGCCCTAATGTTAATTTCGAAGTGTGTGACTCTTTTTCTTATAGCTGATTATCTTGTCCTCTGGATTTATGCTATGGAAAACTATAAGAAATAGTAAAATTGAATGGTAATTTGGTCAAGGAGCATGGGATATTTGTACCTGTACTAAAGTGGTTCACATCCTACATCCATAACCAAAATAGTATTTCATCATCAGTATTTATTCACTAATATCATTTGCTTTGTTTTGAGGCTGTGAATATTTTGATTTCTTTGGGTCAGACTGGACTGATCGCTTGGATAAACCAAATTATGTAAACTGTATCCCTCCCCCCAATGTAATGAGGCTGTTGCTGTTCGTGTAACCCTGCTTTTTTGTTCCCCTCTTCTCCGTAGAGACACACACAGTCACATCAGAGTGGTTGCCTGGTGTTCCAGCTGTGTACATACCACACTTTGATACTTATCCCCTGGTACACTGAGTTATTTGTATTAAAGAGGAGTGGAGTTAAGGGTGCTTTAAGTATTAAGTGAGTTTTGCTGCAGTGTACATAATTTTTAATGTCAGACATTAGAAGAGTTAGTGGGAAAGTGTTTTTAGCAATTCACTTTATTTTGCAAAAAGAAAATAAGGCTGCACATTAAAATTTTCTATTTGTTTTCTTTAGATGAAGTTTTATAGTATTATCTGAGTACTGTATTTAAGATAGCCCGAGCACTTTCTGTGTATGTTTAAAATATAAATAGAGTTTTTCCCAACTAAGCCATTTTTAAAAGCCTGTGGGGGAATATGATTTTTCTGATGCCAAAAATATAGGTTATTCAGAATTTTCCACTTAGGACAGGGTCCTTCTTATATTTTTGACACAGATGCATTGATGCAAAGACCTCATTTTATTAGTATCCAATGGTGACGTATCTAATAGTATTATGTATGAACTAATCAAGATTGTTGTATATTATCTATTATAACAATATATTGTTATGTATTATGTATTACTCTGTATAATAATGCCACTTCTTAGGTACTTAATTAGGAGAAAATATAGAAAGATGCCATTTCAAGTAAAGTCTACATTTTTGGAAGTCACCAGATTTCTTTTTCCATTATAATTCTAAAATTCTGTAATTATTTTCATCTTAAAAGCATAAAATTAGCATATATACCTATAATTAATCTATGTAAATAATTCAACTTGGTCCTCATTGTGGAGAAAATTGCATTAAGTTTAAAAAACAAAAACAGGCTAAGACAAGGAAATTGATTTCTCTAAGAATGATCCATTTGTAGAAGTATCATACAGTGTGTCTTTAGCCCTATGCATATTTTTAAAATGTGGCAGTTACCATGGAAACCACATTCTATGGCATGCAGTCCACTTTTAGATAAAGAATATTCCTTTTCAAGACAAACCTTCCAAATAATAACAGATAAAGTATTCCCTTTGCAGTAACAACTTCATGTCAGGTGAAAATGGTTGCCTTAAAAATCTGTCCTTTGTTCTCATTATACTTAATAGATTTTTAAAGAAATAGGTAATTTGTTCTTGAAGAAGTAATAATTAAATGGTGGGGATATTTAAAATAGGGAGCATAATGTGATCACTCTGCAGTGGTGAAATTGGGAGATTGCAGGGGAACACAAGTCTGTGTATACAGTGTGTTCCAATAGGCGTGAAGCTTTTAGTCATATCAGGTGTCTAAGTATCTGGCAATCATGTCGTCAGATTAAGTAATCCAAAGAGATGACCGCACCCAATTATTTTCACTTTACAGGTAAAGAAGCTCTGGTTCAAGGACATTATGTTGCCCAAGGTTACAGAACCAGCAAACCAGGGCTTCTTAATCTAAATTCAGCGTTCTTTCTTTGTCTTACAGCCTCTTCCAAGAAAGATTTTAGATTTTTGGAGAGATTTGGACATAGCAAAAAAGGAAAAGGGTTATGTGTGCATCTCTGCCTCGTATGGGAGAGAGACACTGGTACTCTTTGTTCCTAGGCTGAGATTTTCATCTCAATATTTATTTCTTTCAGTGCTTTGCTGTACTTAATGTTGCTGCAAAGTCATAATTGAATCATGCTTCTTGAGTTCCAGTTTTAGTAAGCAGTACCTCCTGGAACAACACTGAATTTTTATGCTTGTGTGTATTTTAACTGCGGCAGCAACAACTATTTATTATATGCTCCCTGCGTGCCAAGCTCTCTGAGAGGCCCTTTCCATTGCATTATCTCATTCAACCTGTGCAAAACCCCAGTAAGGATTAAATTTCATTTTGGAAACTGTTTTGACCTTCTTACCTGGGTAAGAGGATGACTATATGTATTTCCATTTTATCGATGAGATAAGATTCCGAAAGTGTAAGTCAATTGCCCAAGGTGACATAACTGAGACACAGTATAGCTGAGACTTGTGGCTCAGTCCCCTGCCCCATATGCCTGCCTATGTATGAATTCATTGTCTCTGAATTTCATTTATTCTGTGTAAATTCCACTATATTTTCAATTTTGGATTGTTAATACATTGTTACATTTAAAATACGGATACCCATAACTCAGGCCGTGTAAATCAAATCAAGTTTTAGCCAGTAGTTTCAATCGTTCTCCAAAGCCACAAGCCATGGCTCTATCTCTATTCTGAGACAAATTAAACTCTGAAGAGATATGCATTTCTTAACATTTTATTTGGAATAGAATTCCTTCCCACAAATTTTAGAATTTGTACTATGGAAAAATGAACATGCTTTTGAAATGGGTTCACTTTTGGTTTTCTCATTATTACTGAAATAAGAAGATATGGCCAGAGGAAGAATCCAGTAAGCTTTTCGGTCAGTGGGACCTACCCATCTTTATAAAAAAAAAGTTGCTTAGGAATTTGCGTTTAGTATTGGCGAAATATGGTTTGTTTTGAATGGTTTGTTATAGATAAATGTCTGTTATATTCATATACTAATTTGGAATATTACTTGTGATCCATTTCTTTTGTGGAGTGAGTTTTTAAATCTCAAATACTTCATGTTAGCACATTTTCCCCCTAAAGGAATCCATATAAGGATCCTACTGCATGGCAACAGCTAGTCCAACCTTTCAGAAATGAGGTCGAAGTGGTTTAGTTAAGTTCATACCTGGAGACTTTCTTGATAGAGATACAGTGAACAATTAGAAAATGCGTTTCTTTTAGAATCCTCAAAAACAATTTATATGGATGCAGTTCAGACATAATTACAGAATAATTTTGGTCAAAATGCAAAGCTTTCAGAGGATTTTTTTTAACATAAAATACTCCTGAGATAAATTGCTATTCCACATACAGAAAGCCATTCCATTGACATAAGGAAAAATGGCTTCAGCTATTTTTAGCACATTGCCCTTCCTTCTCTTCCTCACCTCTGCCTGAATGAGATTACTAAGGATTTTGGCAGAAGTTATCTGGGCGGAAATATTGGATGAATAACTCTTCTTCCATGAGGTCTTGGGAAAGTCATTTCGGGGTTTCTGACTCAGTCAGTTCTCTCAGAGACATCCCTGATGTCTTCATTTTTACATTTGAGGTAGTTTTTTGTGACAGAGTGGTTGAAGACAGAGTGCAAGAAATGATTGGCAAAATGATGATATCATCAAATGTTCAAAGAGCTGGCAAATTGAAGCTCATTAAACTGTCATTTTGTCTTCCATTCAGGGCTAATTGGAATCATGCCTCGTTGCATGATACGAAAGATATTTAACACCTGAGCATTTTCCATGACAAAAAAATGACAGAAATTGATGTTAGGGAGACCTTAAACTCCTGTTTGAGGAGGAGAGCAAGGCAGTACATGAAAATAATAGTCTATTTTACACTACTTTAATATTTGTGTACAGAACACATCTGGACAATATTGTCGTTAGAAGAAAACTTTTAGATGATAAAAAGTGGCCTCATTGAGACCTAAAGCATTGAAATCGGTGTATTGATGTGGAACTTGGGGTAACATTTTTCTGTTGAAGCAAATATTAAAATTCACAGAGAATTATTTTTCTTCACTCGTCAGTTGTCTTACTAGATCTCTTAAGTACTTTGGGGTATTTGTATACTGAGAGGGTTGGGGAATGGTCACAAAAAAATCAGAAAGAAACAATATTGAATTAGACTTCAGGGTTTGAAAATGTACATTATTTTTCTGGTTTGTTTGGATTTGTTTTGCTCAAGAATGAAGTCAAGGCCTGGAAGTAGTAGTATTTGAGGGTGAGTTGCTCGTATCCTCAGAAAATGAAG
Organism: Phacochoerus africanus; assembly: GCF_016906955.1. NCBI lineage: Eukaryota > Metazoa > Chordata > Mammalia > Artiodactyla > Suidae > Phacochoerus > Phacochoerus africanus. Next base: position 12,578,299 of record NC_062557.1, on the reverse strand, counting down.
TTTGCGAAGTATGTGGCCTGGATCGGGGGTCTCTTTCCTTGTTAGTGGGATCATCTGCAATGCAGCATTAGGTCTTGGGGTGTGTGTGTGTGTGTGTGTGTGTGTCACACTGATGTGATTGCTCTGTGGTACAGAGGAGCTTTCAGTGAACATGGAACCAACGGTCCAGCCAGGCCTAGCATCGAGAAATAAGGGAATTTTCCACTAAGGACTTGAAAGTTGCAGGGTCTTCAAAAAGGTTAAAATTAAACTGGTGATTCATTCACCTTAAGTTTACTCCTTAAATCAGTATTTATTAATAAAACGAATTCCAGATCTCTAGGGTCAAGTGGGACCTTATTTATTTGTTATTTGCAAAGATATCATTTAATGTACAAAATGTACATGTTCACCAAATGTTTCCTGAAAAGCTAATTTTTGGTAATGTAAATGTTATCCTCACTTGTTGGGCAAATTTTATAACAGCTCCAGATAAAGTGATGTTGACATGTGCAACAAGAGAAGTAGGGTGTGAGGGTTGAAAACTGTTTGTTCTTCAATTATTCAAAAATTACTGCCAAAGCTGTCGTTAGACAAAAGCCATGAGTTCAAGAGGTACAGTGTGTCCCTGCCCCCTATTAAAGGCAGTTGGGACTGTGCAGGTGCTGAGTCAGGCTCTTGAAACATGGAAATGTACTCTTGTACTTTTGCTTCTGGATGCATTTCTAGTGACATGCAGCAAACATCACAAGCTATTGTCATAAAGGTGGTGTTTCTTTGAAAAAATAATTCAACTCAGAAATAAGAATAGTGGAGTAAATCTCATAAAAATCATAATGTTGGTAACCTTTCCAATTGCTCTTTGAAATGTCATTGTTCTGTATCAATACTGACAAAATGGAACTCTGTGTGTCTTGAACATTTTTATAATTGTGATGTTTGGATACAGCAGAAATCCAATTTATTTCCACATAAGTTTTCCTACCTTAAAAATTAGGTAGACTTAGGTATATGGAATTTCCTTTCTTCAACTTGATTCATGTGTGCTATAAAGATTTTTGAGCACAGTCCTGTGCCAGGCCCTGGGGTGAGGGTGACACCTTTAGGAGCCGCCTCTCACATGAACATTGTCCAGAGTTGTGTACAGAATGGTCTGTAGGGCTAAGGGAGCGCCTTTCTAGGGTGCGGAAAAGAACAAGATAGATCAGTACTCTGCTCTGAAGGAACCTACACTTGAACGGGGGGAAGACAGGTGATAACACCAAAAAATCCCGCCAACAGGGAGAGCAATCACTGCTGGGCAGAGAATTAAAGTGGAGAGTGCTGATGCCATGACCGGGTGACTGTGTTAGCCAGCCATCAGAGGGGCCTCTCCAAGGAAAAGCCATCTAAGCCATGATCTGCTGGATAAGGAGCCAGCCAGACTGAGGGCACAGCTGGTGTGGAGACCCTGGAGGAGAGTCAACCTGGTGTGTCAAGACGGGGGAAGGGAGGCCTGTGTGGTGGGAGCATAGCAGGTTCAGGGAAGGGCAGGGCCTTTGAGGCGTTTGGAGTTGATTTTACATGTGATTGGAAGACAGAGGCTTCTAGGCATTAAGATGACTTGATCTGATTACTGTTTTTAAAAGGCCACTGTGGCTATTGTGGAGTCCTGGATGTCTGTATAACATCTCCATTTGAGTCAATAGGACTTGAGTAAGATGTAGGGCGTGAGGGAAAGAAAAATTTTTTAGAGTTTTGGTTTGAGCAGCTAGTTAAATGATGGTGTCAAAAATGGGAATAATTAGGAGGGATTCCTGTTCCTGCCAAGCTAATAAGCTTGAGCAACATCTTAAACATCCAGATGGAGGTGCATCAGACAGGGAGTTGGAAATGCAGGTTGAGATTCCAGAAATATGAACTTGGACATCATTGGCTTATAGGTAGTAATTAATTAAAGCATGGACCTAGATGCAATAATCAATTTCTGATCAAATGTGAAGACAAGGATGCTGGTTCATGACCAGTCTCTATCACTTACTGGTTTTATAAACCTGAGTAACCAACTTCATATCTCTGATCATCATTTTCCACATCGGTGATATTCATTCATTCAGCAAGTGTCATCCACTGAGTTCCTACCATGTGTCCGTCACTATAATCAACCTTGGTGTATAAAAAAGAACAATCCACAAGTCTATTCTCCAAGTCCATGATTTTCTTTTCTGTGGAAAGGTTCATTTGTGCCGTATATTAGATTCCAGATATAAGTGATAAGATATGGTATTTGTCTTTCTCTTTCTGACTTACTTCACTCAGTATGAGAGTCTCTAGTTCCATCCATGTTGCTGCAAATGGCATTATTTAGTTCTTTTTTATGGCTGAGTAGTATTCCATTGCATATATATACCACATCTTCCCAATCCAGTCATCTGTCAATGGACATTTGGGTTGTTTCCATGTCTTGGCTATTGTGAATAGTGCTGCAATGAACATGCGGGTGCATGTGTCTTTTTTAAGGAGAGTTTTGTCTGGATATATGCCCAAGAGTGGGATTGCTGGGTCATATAGTAGTTCTATGTATAGTTTTCTAAGGTACCTCCATACTGTTCTCAAGTGGGAGGGGGAGATGGAGGGAGTGGGGTGGTTTGAGAGCTTGGGGTTAATAGATGCAGACTGTTGTCTTTGGGACAGATTAGCAATGAGATCCTGGTGTGTAGCACTGGGAACTATGTCTAGTCATTTATGATGGAGCATGATAATGTGAGAAAAAAGAATGTATACAAGTATGTGTAACTGGGTCACCATGCTGTACAATAGAAAAAAAATGTAATGTATTGGGGGAATAAAAAAAAAAAAGAATCCCTGCCAAAAATGGAAAAGAAAAAAAAAAAAAAAAGAATGACCCCCTACCCTCCAGCATACTGTCTATGGGGAAACAGGCATTATGCATCTGTCATGATAGGAGGGTAATATGATACATTCCAATAGGTAGGAGCAAGGAATGCCTTCCTTTCACATAGGTAAAAGGTATATCTTAGGACACATTAAAGGCTCCATAGAGTAGCAGACACAGTAATGCACAGAAGGACAGTCTGCCCGCAAGTCCCTCTGAAGGCATCCTTTTGCTGATGATACTGCCTGATTGGTGTGAAGATTTAATCAGGCCCTTTAGGATACTAAACTCACCATTTTGGGGGGTGGAGGGAGATTAATACCCTCCTGGCTCCTTTCTACTGTCTGAAATTTACCTCCGTGCCTGCCTTGCCTACCACACATATAAGGAGTTAATAACAATACCGGTACGGAAAGGGACAGGTACATCCTGTGGCCTCCTCTAGTGGGCCCAGCCTTAGGCCTTCCAGAACTACAGGCATATGTATTGCAAAGTGTAACGAAGATGCTCAGAGCCCAGTAAAGAAGAGACAGAGTCAGAGAGTGTGGGGGCATAAGGTCCGGGGAGGTGATCAGAAAACGTTATATTAAAGGAGGCATCATGTGCATTGAGGGCTTTTTTTGCTTTTTGGGTTTTGGTTTTGCTTTTTTAAGGGCCATGCCTGTGACACATGGAAGTTCCCAGGCTGGAGGTTGAATTGGAGCTACACCATAGCCAGGGCACTGTGGAACCCAAACCGTGTCTGCAGCCTACACCACAGCTCACGGCAATACCGGATCCTTTAACCCACGGAGCAAGGCCAGGGATCGAATCTGAATTGTCATGGATCCGAGTCGGATTTGTTTCCACTGAGCCACAGTGGGAACTTGTGCATTGAGTTTTTTAAACGAATAGGAAACTAGTTTAGGAAGAGCATTCTAAGCAGGAGGAATAGCACGATCAGTACCTAGAAAATACTTGTACTTCTAGTTGAGAAGTCTGGACTGGATTTCTGTGAGCACTGGTCTCCAGTGTGGGGTTTATACTGTCCATCTCTGCTGCCGTCTCTATGTCTTCCATTTCTTTACTTCAGTGTCCTACCAGTAACCGTTATTACCCTTTCTGGAAATTATTCAGAGCAATGTAAGGTCCATAAGGATATATGAAGAGAAAGAGCTTTCATTTATGTGTATTTGTATTTCATCTATTTTGTGCAAATGTTTGTAATGTACATAACAAATGTTTTAGCATGGTAGTGTTACAGATTTACACATACATGCTGGGTTGCATGCTTCAATTTTTTATGATAGGGGCGTGCAGTAAAACAGTTGAGAAATCATAACTGTCAACAATCAGAAGCCACTGAAGAATTTTAAGCCGAGGAGTAAGAATTGTAAGGCAGTGAGCTGGCGGCTGGGTGATTAGTTAGGAGTCATTGTAGTGAGCGGTGATGAGGGACTTGGCTAAGGCATTGGCAGTGGGCAAAGTTGATGTGGCAGTGAGCGAGAGTGAGGGCCAGAGCTGCAATCTGATGTGGCACAGGACATTTAGGTGTTGCTGTCACTTAGGCAAATGGAGATACAAGACCAAGTTCAAAGGAGAGCTCTGCTTTGGAAATAAAGGTTTGGGAGGCACCAGGACAGATGGCATCAGATGCCGAGCTGTGAGGATGAGATCCCCTGAGGAGGGGGAATAGAATGAGGGCGGACCACACTCATCGCCTAAGAGAGGATGGAGGAAGTAGCGCTGAACAAGAACACTGAGAAGGTGTGTTAAAAAAAACGAGAGAGAGATAAGTTCCCTGGTGGCCTAGTGGTCAAGGACCTGCTGTCAGTGGTTTGGGCCACTGCAGTGGTGCGGGTTAGATCAGTAGCCAGGAAAAAAACAAAAAAAAACAAAAAAACAGCAATAGCAACAGCAACAACAACAATACCTAACTTGTGGTTTGTTGTGAGAATTCGAGTGGGCAAAAATTTTCAAATAACCCTATAAAATGTTAGTTTACTGACTTCATTTTTGAACTGTAGCCGTACAACATAAACAGGTGATTGTACCAAATGAGCAGCCGTTTGTGAAGACCCAACTCCATGTCACCTAATCCTGCAGCTGGACACAGACTTTGAGGCCGGGTGTCCAGAGGTGGAAGGTGGGAGATGCAGATGAGTGATGCAGCTCCAGCAGGCGGTGTCAGAGTCAGGCCCGGCGTGATTTGCACCAACACTAACCAGGCTTCCGCATCGATGTGAGGAGGACCCCCTGCAGCCCCGCGCAGCGTGTCCAGTCCTGCTGCCAGTCCTGGGAGCAGCGAGGTCCACGGAGAGCCTCGCCGGGCCGGGCACAGAGGAAAGTTTCCCAGCTCACCTTAGAGAAGCAGGGCCCAACTGCCAGGCGCATCCAAAGAAGCAGAAAGGAATGGGTTTTGTCTTGGCCTATTCAAGAGCCAAGAGTTTGAGGATCTGAGATGAGAGGGAGGACATGCCTAGCATCAGCTGATGGAAGATAAGGAGATCACAAGCTGCTTGGAAGCTCCCCTGAAATGCCCGGATTCTCAGCTCTAAAAATCTCCCACTGCAGAGGAGTCTACCACCCTGCCTGGGGTCTGTCAGTGCATTGCTTGAAGGAGCTCTAAGGAGGATGTATCTGGGCGGGCTAACCTCTCTCTCGTTTGCCCTCTTCTTTATTTCATGCATTTGCCTTGACTGTGTAACGCACGCCTCCCTTTAAATATTCAAAAATGGATAAACAACATACAGTAAGATGAATTCTTGAATATGGGTCCTTCATGAACACTTTTGTAGTTTAAATGAGTAAAGACATATGGTAAGAAGAACAAATGATTTCCTTTAAGATGGAGATACGTCTCCGAGGATCCCTTCATTCGTCTTTCTGCGCGTTCCTCGTCTGTGGAACACCTTCATGCACCAGTGGCTGCGCCGAGAGGAGGGTGGACACGGGAACCACTAAGGCGCAGCCTCCCTGGAAGAGTTCACAGTCTTGCCAGCACATTTAGCAAGTACGCAAAACACTGCAAGTGAGACCATTGCTGGTGTCTGGTTACCTGCCCCGTGCCCCACCCTGGGTCCCCGTCAGAAGGCAGCACAGGCCCAAACGAACCAGAGCCGCTTCGGGGAAGGGATGATCTGACACCCCTGAGGAGGGAGGGAAGTAACTGTCATCCTGCCGTATTGAGAAATGGCTTCTAATGAAGAGGCTCTCATCAAACTGCAGTCTGCCTGAACAAGTGGCAGCTTCAGGGGATGAAAAGAGTGGAAAAGGAGACGGAAGAGGAATGTTGCAGGGAGACAGCTTCCTCGTGGGGTGCCATGCGGGGGTGGCAGTCAGCAGACTTGGGCCTGTGGAAGTGCGGGGAGGGGCAGGAGGAGATGGAGGCAGTGCAGACAAGGAGGTAGGGAGATGCCCACGACGGTTTTCCCTTGCTTTCAGGTTATGCCTAGGCTTATTGATGCCCCAGATAGTCACCTAGGGACGCAAAAGAGGGAGCAGCTGCTCCCTGAGGAAAATAACCCCCAATGTGCTTTTTCATCACAGACAGACGGGGGACAGGTGAGAGGTGGCAGGTCAGCTGCTTTAGACTGCCTCTGCAGGCCTAAAACTGAGATAATACCTACTTCCAGAAAGCACGTGAAAGTGTCTGGCAGAACCCTGTGCTCATTTCTCTTTCTCGAAATAAACGAGACACAAGATAAAATAAAACTAGGTCATTTCCAGTGGAAAAGGCTTCTATTTCTATGGAAATATTTCTACAGAGCTATGTTTCTATTGCTCATAAGCACTGCCCTCTTCCTTGTGCTGGGACAGATCTGCTCCTGGGTGGAGGTGCTGTGTGCTCCCCCTCCACTTCCCAGGTCTGTGGTCTGCTCTGCTTAAGGATGTCATTCCCTTGGAGTTCCTGTTGTGGCTCCGTGGGTTAAGAATCTAACTAGGAGTTCCCGTCGTGGCGCAGTGGTTAACAAATCCGACTAGGAACCATGAGGTTGCAGGTTCGATCCCTGCCCTTGCTCAGTTGGTTAATGATCCGGCGTTGCCGTGAGCTGTGGTGTAGGTTGCAGATGTGGCTCGGATCTTGCGTTGCTGTGGCTCTGGTGTAGGTCGGTGGCTACAGCTCCGATTCGACCCCTAGCCTGGGAACCTCCATATGCCGCGGAAGCGGCCCAAGAAATGGCAAAAAGACAAAAAGACAAAAAAAAAAAAAGAAAAAAGAATCTGACTAGTATCCACGAGGACGCGGGTTTGACCCCTGGCCTTGCTCAGGGGGGTAAGGATCCAGCATTGCCACGGGCTGTGGTGTAGACGGAGCTTGGATCTGGTGTTGCTGTGGCTGTGGCAAAGGCATCAGCCACAGCTCCAATTCATCCCCTAGCCTGGGAACTTCCATATGCCACAGGTGCAACCCTAAAAGGACCAAAAAAAAAAAAAAAAAGAATTTCATTTCATCTCCCACACCCCAAACCTTCCCTGTACCTCATCTTCTGAGCTGCTTCCACTGTTGTCCTTGCAGGGCTGGGCTAAAGGTTAGCTTTCAGAAGCAAACAAGTGTATGCTTAAGGGCTTGGCCAGTCATGGCCGTGTATGACGACAGCACAAGGAAGAGGGCAGTGCTTATGAGCAATAGAAACATAGCTCTGTAGAAATATTTCCATAGAAATAGAAGCCTTTTCCACTGGAAATGACCTAGTTTTATTTTATCTTGTGTCTCGTTTATTTCGAGAAAGAGAAATGAGCACAGGGTTCTGCCAGACACTTTCACGTGCTTTCTGGAAGTAGGTATTATCTCAGTTTTTACAGAAAGGAAGGCAGACCCAAGCTGTGCAGTGCTGATGCGTGAGGGCTAGGATTTGTACCCTGATCTGTCTGACTTCAAAGCCAGTGAACTCTCTCTCCCCTGCACCTCATCATGCAGGATATAAATTACAGGCATACCCGTTGGTGGGAAAGCTTCTTTTTGTTACTACTCACTAGTGACTTGTGGGTAACATTCATGAATATTGTGAAGGTAATTTCACAGAACAAATCAAATTGACATGTCAAAACTATTTAGAAGGGCAAGGAGTTCGGGGACACTCTGAGTCCCTCCCCCAAATCCTAGCAAAGTATTCCCCAGCATTTTACACACGGTATTAGAGCTCTTTCTTTGTGAGTGGGCATTAATGTCATACTGTAGTTATGGCTGCAGTGTTTCCCCTCCAAGCGACTCTTTCTCTTCTGAAACCCTATGGCAGCCCATGGTTGTTTAGATTGAGCTCAGGAATGTTTTTAAACATTAATTTGGTTTGACATGACTTGGTGCCCAAATTAATTATTCAAGCACATATTGTTCCACGTACATGAAAAGAAAGAAACTGCAGTGAATCGAATTCTAACTACCACATGTGAATCATAATGTTACGAGCAATAGACTATTAAAGAACAAAAGCTGGCAACATATAGTAACTCTGAATTTGGCCAGTCCCACAAAATTAGCATAAATATGCGAAGCAATCAGAACAGTTCGGGACTTCCTAGGAAAGTGTCCCTATTCTTATCTAGTTCTAAAGGAATGTGGAATAAACTATTCATTTAAGCGAGGATAAAAATATGTCTGCTATGCAGTTATAATCATGTGTCATTAATCAGAAAATACTGCAGAAACTCTGACAAATTAAAAACACAAGGATGTGTCTGCAAGGGTTTTTTCAGCCATTAAAAAGCTGCTTCACCTCTCAGGCAAGCTCTTTTATGGCAACTTCTTGCTCAGTGAACTGACATCTTCAAAGGCTCTGACATCTGTCGGCCTTTGAACTACCATTAAAAAATATTATCCCATTTCCATTCTTTTATGCCCATTTTTTTAATTATAGCCCTTCTTTCAAGTTGGGAACATGGTTGGTTTAAATGATGCTGTCCTTTCGTTTTCAGCCACCCAGCTGCGGTTTGAATAAATTGATGGAGAATCAAAGGCGGGACTTTAAAGGAAAAAGGTTTGATGGACTTGGACTCCGAACCAGATGAGGTTTTATGATGAAAAGGGTTTAATCCCAGCACAGGCATTGCTTCTATCAGTTGAGCAGTACAAAGCAATTCATATATATAGGTTCACGCGAAATGATCTATTTTTTTTTTTTAACAGCACAGATCTCTTCAGGACTTGCAAATGTGGCATTAGCTAATATTCAGAGAGCTGATTTCCTTTCATCCACCAGAAGCTTATGATTATAGTACAGTTCTCGAATTGGAAATGAGAGCTGCAACACAGATTTAAAGCTGTGCTGTCTGATTTGTATTCAATATACATGTCACTGCGGGACAGGCTAGTCTGGGCCAAGCTGGTTCAATACAAGGAAAAAACAGTTTCATCATCTGAGATTCTTAGTCAAAAATATCACCAGCTAATTAAGACAGCAGTCTCTTGACTATTAGCGAGGTGTTTGGTTGATTGGTATCTGTTAAAATTTGACATGAAGGATTGAAGATGCATCGTCTCTTTTATTACATATTCTCCTTGCAGTGTTAATATGCTCAAGTGCGTTGCAGGGGAGTGAAGTGTAATCGGGTAACTCAAGCCACATTTTTTTAGAAAAGGAAAACAATGTAATTGTAACACAGTGACTTACTTTGCATTCAGATATTTCCCCTCATCCATTTATTGATCTGAAAAAAATCATTTCTGAAGGCAGATTTCAGCATTGCCTTTGCTCAGTAAACTGATGAATGATAAAAGTTATCTTGAGCCAAATAGCTCAATAACTAGATAAGTAGTTTAGGATAATTGCAACATAGATCTATGTCTGCTTTAATGTAAAAAGTGATTTTTAAAAATTTTTCTAATAATAATTCAGGATAAGTTGTACTTTTAACCTATTAGAAAAATGTCTTAAGATAATGTGCACCTGCTTTTGCATTAGAAATGTGCCATTTTTTTCAGCATAAAAAAAATAGTTCTCCTATTTACATGGAAGGTTTGGTACCATTTACTTATACAGATCTGAGCATTCTGCACCAGTTTTTTTCACCCTCTTCAAATAGAATTTTTATTTTAAACTTCAAATTAATATCCAACCATAGTTTGAAGAAATTCTGAACATGTGTAATTTTAATTTAGCAAAATTGATGTCAGTTAGAGGAGCAATACTTTAGATAATTCCTCTTTTTCTACAATCTGTGGTCTACTCCATAGCCTGTAATGTTTCATTTTCTTTTTTTTCTCCCTTATCCTTAGAAGAAAACATGGAATAATGCGCTTTTATATAGGATTTACCAGGAAGTACATTTTGCCTAGCCCTAACATATTCTTGTAGATTTATAAGTTTGCTGAGTTACTTGGAAGAAGTTGGATTTCTCTCAATGTAATTATCATTGTTTTTCACTCTGGAATCCCATTTTAGGTCCTAATTCCCCTTTTTATTAGGTAGTGGCCCGCTAGTCTTCTACTGCTTTAACTACATAGTTAGGTTGCATCTCTGTATACATCCCCTTTACTCTGAATTATGTCTGTATCTTCCCGGTGGGTCCTTGTTTTCCCCTTGCTCCTCCCACTTCTGTATCTTAGTTTCTTATTTTTCTATCATTTCCTCCATCTTTTACTAAATATTGCAGTCTGCTCACCCCTTTTTTTCTCTTCCTTTGTTAAGTGACTATCTATATTTCAGTGGCCTTAAATAACAAATATATGCTAATAACCTCAAAGCTCTCATCTCTCATCTGAGACTTGGACGCAGATGTCCAGCTGCCTCTTGGCATCTTCTTTTCTAGCTCACAGACACCTTAAATGTCACACGTCCAGAACTGAAACCTCCACCCTCCATCTTCTCTGTGTCTTTGAATAGCTTTATTGCACACTCAGTGCTCAAGCCATAGCTTGGAGGTCATTCTTGAATGGTTTACCTTTCTTCTAATCCATGAGAAAATACCATGGATTCAGCCGTCCTCCAAAGTAGATCTCTACTGCATTCATTCCCTTGACTTCCAACCACTGCCCTAGTCCAGGCCACCACCATCCTTTACCCAGACCTCCCCATAGTCTCCTGATGATCTTGCTTTCCTTCTTGTTCTTCTCAGCCACCATAATGATCATTTTCAAAATCTGTTTTGAATGAGAAAACCCTCTTTCTTAAAATCTTTCAATGGCTTGTAATTAGAATAAAATCCAAACTTCTTTGCATGACCAACAAAACCTTGCATTATCAGGCCCTTTTGTTACCTTCCCAACATTTTCTCCCACTCTTCCCTCTTTGCTACCTATGCTTGAGTCACACCAGCTTCATTTTAGTTGATAAAATATACTGTACTTTTTCTAGCCTCCGAACTTTGGCCCATGTTGTTCACTGGAACTGGAAGGCTTTTGCTCTGGTTGTTTGTATGATCAGTTTCTTCTGATTCTTTAACTCTTACCTTAATTGTTAACTTCTCAATCAGGCCTTTCCTAATGACTGTATCTAAAAGGGCTTCTTTTTAGCATACAGGCCTTCCTCAAGAAACAAGAAATATCTCAAATAAACAATCTAAGCTACTATCTAAAATGATTAGAAAAAGAACAACAACAACAAAAACCCCAAGGTCAGCAGAAGGAAGAAAATAATAAAGATCAGAGAAGAAATAAATAGAGATTTAAAAAAAAATAGAAAGGTCAGTAAAACCAAGAGCTGATTTTTTTGAGAGGATAAACAAAAATCAATAAACCTCTAGCCAGGATCACCAAGAAGAAAATGGAGGACTCAAATAAACAAAATAAGAAATAAAAGAGGAGAAATAACAAATAATACTGCAGAAATACAAAAAAAAAAAACAAAAAACAAACAAACAAAAACAGGCCTGCCAAAATTGAATCAAGAAGAAGCATAACTTGAACAGACTGTATGCTAGAAGTGAAATAGAATCTGTAATTTAAAAAACTCCCTGCATACAAAGTCCAGGCCTGGATGACTTCACTGGGGAATTCTAACAAACATACAAAGAAGAACTTAAACCTTCTCAAACTCTTCCAAAAGAGGGAAGAGGAAGGAACACTCCCAAGGTCATTCTATGAAATTGTCATCACCCTGATACAAAAACCAGACAAAGACACTACCAAGAAAAGAAAATTAGAGGCCAAAATCTTTGATGATTATAGATGTAAAAATCCTCAGCAAAGTATTAGCAAACCAAATCCAACATACATAAAAAAGATCATACACCACGACTAAGTTGGATTCATTCCACGGTCACAAGGATGGTTCAGCATACACAGGTCAATCAATACAATACACCACTCAACAAAAAGAAAAGACAGAAACCACATGATGCTCTCAATAAATAGAGAAAAAGCATTGATAAAATTCAGCATCCATTATGATAAAAACTCTTATCAAAGTGGGTATAGAGGGAGCATATCTCAACATAATAAAAGCCATTTGTGATAAACCCATGGCCAGCATAGTACTCAACAATGAAAAGTTGAAAGACTTCTTGCTAAATTCTGGATCAAGACAAGGATGCCCACTCTCACCACTTTTATTCAACTTGGCATTGAAATTCTAGCCACAGCAACCAGATAAGAAAAAGAAATAAAAGGTATCCAAATTGGAAGGAAGAGGTAAAATTGTCATTATATGCAGATGACATGATACTCTACTTAGAAAATCCTAATGACTCCACACAAAAACTATTAGAACTAATAAATGAATTCAGCAATGTAGTAAGATACAAGATTAATATACAGAAATCAGTTGCATTTCTTTAGAGTAATACTGAAATATCAGAAAGAAAAAGTAAAACAATCCTGTTTAAAATTGTTTTTGGAGTTCCCTGGTGGTTCAGTGGATTAAGGATCCAGTGTTGTCACTGCTGTGGCTCTGGTTATGGCTGTGGCATGGGTTTGATCCCTGGCCCAGGAACTTCCACATACCATGGGCACAGCCAAAAACAAGTCTAAAAAAATGTGTCAAAAAAATACCTTGGAGTAAACCTTACCAAGGAGGTGGAAGATCTGTATGCTAAGGACTACAAAACATTTGCAAAGGATATTAAAGATGGTTCAAAGAAATGAAAAGATATCCCATGCTCTTGAATTAAAAGAATTAATATGGTTATAATGGCCATACTCCCCAAAGCAATCTGTAGATTTAATGCAACCCCTATGACATTACCCATGACATTTTTCACAGAACTAGAATTAATAATCCTAAAATTATGTGGAACCGCAAAAGACCCAAAGCAATCCAGAGCAATCCTGAGGAAGAAGAACAAAGCTGGAGCCATAACCCTCCCAGACTTCAGATAATATTACAAAGCTACAGTATTCACAAAAATAGACATGTAGATGAATGGAACAGAATAGAGAACCCAGAAATGAACTGGTATATCTGTGGTCAATTTATCTTCAACAAAGGAGATAAAAATACAAAATGAGGAAAAGACAGCTCTTTAGCAAATGGTGTTGGGAAAGCTGGACAGCTTCATGTAAATCAAAAGCCAGTTATGATAAACCCATGGCCAACATAGTACTCAACAAAAATTAACTTGAAATGGTTTAAAGACATATACAAAAATTACATATACAAAAATTAACTTGAAATGGTTTAAAGACATAAATATAAATGTAATATGGTAACACCATACAATTACTAAAAGAGACATAGACAAAACATTCTCAGACATAAACCGTAGCAGTGTTTTCTTAGATCAGTCTCCCAAGGCAACAGAAATAAAAACAAAAATAAACAAATGGAACCTATTCAAACTTTTAAATGCTTTTGCATGGCAAAGGAAACCATAAACAAAAGTTCAACCTGCAAACTGGGAGAAAATCATGCAAATAATGCAACTAAAAAGGGCTTAATTTCTGTAATATACAAACAGCTCATACAACTCAATAACAAAAATAACAACCCAATAAAATGTGGGCAGAAGACCTAAATAGACATTTCTCCAAAGACTTACAGATGGCTAGCAGGCACATAAGAAAAAAGCTAAACATTACTAATTATTAGAGAAATGCAAATCTGAACTACAATGAGGTATCACCTCACACTGATCAGAATGGCTACCATCAAAAAGTTTACAAATAACAAATGCTGGAGAGGGTGTGAAGAAAAGGGAGTCCCTCTACACTGCTAGTGGGAATGTAAATCGGTGCAGCCACTGTGGAAAACAGAATGGAGGCTCCTTAAAAAACTAAAAATAGGGAGTTCCCGTCGTGGCACAGTGGTTAACAAATCCGACTAGAAACCATGAGGTTGCGGGTTGGATCCCTGGCCTTGCTCAATGGGTTAAGGATCCGGCGTTGCCATGAGCTGTGGTGTAGGTCACAGACTCAGCTTGGATCCCATGTTGCTGTGGCTCTGGCGCAGGCTGGTGGCTACAGCTCCAACTGGACCCCTAGCCTGGGAACCTCCATGTGCCACGGGAGCAGCCCTAGAAAAGGCAAAAAAAAAATAACAACTAAAAATAGTGCTACCATATGCCAGCAATCCCATTCTTGGACACATATCTGGAAAAGATGAAAACTTCATAGCAGAATTGTTTACAATAACCAAGACATGGAAACAACCCAAATGTCCATCGACGAGTGGATAAAGAAGATGTAGTACATAAAGACGATAGAATATTAGCCATTAAAAAAGAATGAAATATTGCCATTTGCAGCAACATGGATGGGCCTAGCAATTATCATACTAAGTGAAGTAAGTTAGAGAAAAATGGATATTCTATCACGTATCTGTGGAGTATAAAAAAATAACACAAATGAATCTATGTTCAAAATAGCAGACTCATAAACATAGAAAACAAATGTATGATTTTGCCGAAGGAGAAAGGGAGGAAAAGGAGGGATAAATTATGAGTATGAAATTAACAGATACAGGAGTTCCCATCGTGGCGCAGTGGTTAACGAATCCGACTAGGAACCATGAGGTTGCGGGTTCGGTCCCTGCCCTTGCTCAGTGGGTTAATGATCCGGCGTTGCCGTGAGCTGTGGTGTAGGTTGCAGATGCGGCTTGGATCCCGCGTTGCTGTGGCTCTGGCGTAGGCCGGTGGCTACAGCTCTGATTCGACCCCTAGCCTGGGAACCTCCATATGCCACGGAAGCGGCCCAAAGAAATAACAAAAAGACAAAAAAAAAAAGAGAAGAAATTAACAGATACAAACATTAGTTTGTACATAAAACAGATAAATAACAAGAGTTTACTGTATAACAAAGGATATTTAGTATCTTTTAATAACCTATATGGAAAATTATATATATATGTGTGTGTGTATATATATATAACTGATTCATTCTGCTATACACCTGAAACTAATACAGTACTGTAGGTCAAACATGCTTCAATATAAATAAATAAATACGTAAATAAATAGAGCTTTATCACAGCTCCTTGTTTGTGAATGTCATAGCACTTCTCTCAGTTTATGTTACATAATTATTCATTGTTTGTCTAGTCTTCCAAATAGACTAGAAAAAAGGATCTTATCCATTTTCCTTGTTTCTGTGTACCCTATACTAGAAATATTATTGAGAAGTTCCCGTCATAGCTCGACAGAAAGGATCTGACTAGCATCCATGAGGACACAGGTTTGATCCCTGGCCTCTCTCAGTGGGTTAAGGATCTGGTGTTGCTGTGAGCTGTGATGTAGGTCACAGATATGGTTGGGATCTGGCATTGCTGTGGTTGTGGCCAGTGGCTACAGCTCTGATTCAGCCCCTAGCCTGGGAACCTCCATATGCCAAAGGTGTGGCCCTAAAACGATTTTTTTTTTTTTTAAAAAGAAAGAAATATTCTCGGTACAGATTGTGGCCTCAAGAAACATTCATGAACATCGGTATTAACAAAGACAGATGCACTAATCAGTAAGAGCCACAGGAAAGCTGAACTGGGCTCCCTGTAAGGAGCCAGTAGTGGCTTCAGAGGTGGGTTAGGTCAAAAGGGAAGAGGCTGATGGTTACTGTTCTCTCGGAGAAGCTGCCAATTCGTTATCATTTTTTGGTTGTGTGTGTTTGTTCTTTGGTGGTTGGCATTGTCAGTGTACTTGGCATTCCCATCTCTTGGAGTTCTCACATTTCTAATACACAATGACAAAACACACATGTCTAGGATTAGCCCATAATTCCTGTAATGTCATTATTATTTACATGTTTTCATCTTCTAGAGGAGGAACTATACTTTATGTTTTTGCCTCCAAAGAACCTACCAGAGGGCCTGGCTCAAGCACTGATGCTTAATCAGTGAATGCATGAATGCAAATCGATATGGATTTTACTATTTTGCAGGGGTTGGCCCCGGTCTGGGCTTTGCTTGTTCCCATATCACCTTTTTTTAACTTTCATATTTCTAAAGTATGCAGCTAATCTTTATTAAATCTCCAAAGAGTACTGACTTCAGAGAATCAGTTACCACTTTGGTAATATGATTAAAATGATAGAATATTCAACATGGACCAAGGACCTCCTGAGTTTCAGACACATTGCTAGATGCTGAAAAGGCAAAAAAATGAATGACACACTTAATCATTAGGGAGAAAAGACAAAGAAACATGCATATAAGCACAGTGTTAGAGGCATAATGGGGCTTGATGAGCAATGAAGAATGAAACCTAGGCCATTTTGGGGGCGCACCAGGTAGAGAGGTAGTTCCGTCTCTCAATGTTCAGATCCCTTGGACACTGCTCTTGTGTTTTCTCCCAGTTGAAAAGAATGTAATTTTCCTCCCTTATTATTTCTTTAATGTTTTTTACTAAATGGAAAATTATTTTCTCTCTGTATGGTTTCTCCCTGCAGAGGCTGCTGTGTCCATGAAGAAGCCGGAATGTAATCAACAAACGTTCCTTTTTTTAGTTCTTTGCCAAAAGCCACCTCAGTCAGCCAAGGAGTGAATTGTACTACTGATTCTGCGGTGTTAGAACAGTATTCCTACATATTTTAATGTCCTTCTCTATAATTTGTATTAAAACCTTCAAAAGGGGGTCAGATCAGCACAGAGAAGGTCTTTAATTTCCTTGTCTTCCGGTGGCATCACTGAGATTGATGTGATTTTACCTTACATCTCTGGTGCGTAAACTCAGTGCAGGTGCAGAGATCCTACTTTCCTGTCATTGAAGCGTCACCACTGAAGACAGATGTGGTGTCTGTGTCATGGTGGTACCACAGAGCCATCGCTTGTTCTTTTTATCTGTGTCCAGTGGGAATGATGTTATAATTACAGATAGTTGGCACAGGGAACATGGTCTGAGATCATCGTGAGGAACTTCTTTTTTCTCTTTTCCAGGCAATAAATTGACTTTTAAGAAGCCAAAATAATAAGACGGTTGTTTCAAGCTATGTCTGATGACCAAGGGGAAAACACACATACATGCATGTTTGCGCGCACACGTGCACGCACACGCTCACACACACACACACACACACACAGCCTTTCTTCTGCTCTGCCTCTGAAGTTCATGTGCAAAGCTGTCTGCGTCTCTTCTCATAAAAATGACGCAAAGGAAAAAGTACATCAGTTGTAATGAAGTAGCATTGTTTTATGCTCCAGAGGGCCTTTGACTTCCTAGACCTATTTTTTGTTTTTACCGTAATCATAAACTTTCTCATCTGAGGTGAAGAGTGTGGAATTAATACATTTTGTTCCTTTGTTAGGCAAAGACTCTGAGGCTGAACAATCGGGAGGTTCTATCGCTTAAATAAGAAAAGTTAAGGTAATTAACTGGCATTGAGCACTTGCCCACATTCTTGTGCGTGGTCAGAGGTAGGACACAGTCTCCCGTCCATAGTGTGTCCTTCACACACCACGGTTACAAGGTTGTTAATTAGGCAGTGCTAACTCTAAATCAAGAGACCTCATTACACGTTCCTGACTCTTTTTTTTTCTCACATTTTTTTTCCATTTTTTTCATTACTCAAATGAATTTATCACATCTGTAGTTGTGCAATGATCATAACAATCTGATTTCACAGGATTTCCACATTTTTTATTTTGTCTTTTCACTCAGTGTCTTTGGAGGCTTCCATCCCTTTATCCTCAAGAATCATTTTCGGGCTCTAAGAAATCTTTTTTGTACTTTTTCTATTTATTTTCAGAGCCTCTTGTTTTCCTTTTGTAGATGTAATAAAACTTCCTCTCTTCAAGTTTATGAATTAGAATTTTTTAGTGCCATTCCCCAAGTTATCTCATTTCTTCAGGTTTTTTTCAGTTATCTTTTAATTTCTCTTTTATGTTTCTCTCTCTTGGCTTTTCTTTTGTGCTTGATGATTCTTTCTCTTTATTCATATTGACAAAAGATGAATATTATCTTAGTTGCCTGTTGCTATTATAACAAATCACAACAAATTTTGTGGCTTAAAACAACAGAAATTTATTATCTCACAGTTGTGAAGGTGACCATTCCAAAATTAGTCTTAGAATATTAAAATCAATAACATGACTCTGTACGTCAACTACACTCCAATACATATTTTTTTAATTGAGAAAAAAAAAAGAAAATCAAAATCAACTTGTCAGCAGGGATTTCCTTCCAGAGGCTCCAGGGAAGGATCTGCTTGCTTGCCTTTCCCAGCTCCCAGAAGCCACTTAACATTCCTGCTCATGGCCCTGCACGCATCCCTCTTCCTCGTGCTGCTTTCATCCTGACCCTGGCCCTTCTCCCTCTCTTACAAGGACCTTAGTGGTTGCACCAGCCCCACAAGTGCACCCAGGATGATCTCCCATCTCAGGATCCCTTATCACACCCGTGTTACCACGTAAGGTAACATGTTCACAGGTGCCGAGGATTAGGATGTGGGCATCTTTGGGCAGAGGGGCGTTCTTCAACTTACCGCAGACAGGGTTTCTAGATAGCTGATTTGCTGTTTAAATAGAGTTTCTTTCCTAATATGTCTCTCCCTGAGGAGAAAATCAAAATGAGTTCTGGGGTGGGGATGACACACGACCTGAAAGCGATATTAGAATCCAGGCCCCTTAAATATGGCAATGAGGAGGGCTTTATTCTGGGTTTGTAGAATCCACACTTGAAGTCTTAGGTTTCCCCTGGATTGTTCATCCAAATTTATTTTTAGGGGTGAGCCTTCTGTTTTTCATCTCGTTTGCCCACAGTCTGCAGGTTGGGATGGGGCTCGCCTCCTCTATACACAGACCTTTAAGGAGCTTGTTTTTATCTTCACTTCTCACCAGGCTCTTTACCATCTTTGCGGTATGTGAGGCCAGAGCTTCTCTAGAGGGCTGGATAGACAGAGGCGCCAGCTCTGCTAACGCCTCCCTATTAGCTAGGCTTTCACAGCTTGTTTTATCCCCAAACATCTCAGTATTCTCTTACCTCCTTTCCATCCTGCAGAAGTGGACTGAGAGCTGTTCTCAGTTGGTGAATGTCTCCCAAAAATGACTATTCCTGTTCTACAACTGACTGTGTTATACAGCAATCCGTTTTTATTTTACTCAAGATTGTTTCTTAGCTGTTCAGTATTGGTTAAAGGTCACTAAAAAGCAGAATTCTTAATGTATTGTAATAATCACTTAAAGATATAAAAATATTTGTGCATATAATGACTAAATGCTGCATTCAAGGAATGAATCTTGGTTAAAACTTTTTGCCAATCTGTATCTGATAACAAAATAATTTGAAACATATTACATTTTAAACAAATGGCCCTTAAAATTTGAATGAAGGATAACTAGACATTTTAATAGAAGTGAAGCATGATACTTTCTTTGAAATTTCACATTATAAAATAATGCAATTACGAAGCATATCATTAGGAACTTAATTGTGCTCAGTGTTGTTGTGGCTTAGGTTATTCTGGAAAGAGAGCCTGATAACATATGAGTACTTACTGGGGAGGGAATTCCAGGAATTTGAGGTAAGTGAATGGAGATAATGAAACAGAGAAGGGAAAAGCCAATAAGGGGAGCCTTATTGATGGAGTTACTGCTGAGAGTGAAGGGGGTCTCCATCCCACTGAGGACCCTGAATGATCTTTCAGAACATAGTCATGGAATCGTCCCATCAGAGAATGGTAGCCTGGAGTATTTATCCACAGAAGTCCAGCCCCTTTTATTGAGGGTGCTCCTAAAGGACATCTGACCCTGCTCTTCCTGCCCCTGAACTTCCTTGCTCCTACACTTCCCGCCTTCTTTTGTATTTCCTGCTGCTCCTGCACTTCCTTCCTGACTCTGCACTTCCTGCCTGCTCCTGTACTTCCCTCCTTCGTTTGCACTTCCTGTCTGCCCCTGCACTTCCTGCCCCTGAACTTCCTTGCTCCTACACTTCCCGCCTTCTTTTGTACTTCTTGCTGCTCCTGCACTTCCTTCCTGACTCTGCACTTCCTGCCTGCTCCTGTACTTCCCTCCTTCATTTGCACTTCCTGTCTGCTCCTGCACTTCCTTCTCCTACACTCCCTGCCTGCTCCTGCTCTTCCTGCTCCTGCATTTCCTGCTTTTTCCTTTTCCTGCTCCTGCATCTCCTACCTGCTCCTGGAGTTCCTTCCTGCTCCTACACTTCCTGTCTGCTCCTGCACTTCTGGCTTCACCTGCTCTTGGACTGAATGACCTTCCCTAGCTTTAAAGAAAGCTTGAGGTGGAAAAACTAAGCCATCCCACAGCCCAGTTGAGGGGGAATCAGGTATGAGTTGCCTGTCTCAGCTGGGTTGCAATCAGATGGATCAAAAAGATGTGGCAGGATGCCAGAAGCATCTAGAATTGAATGGAAACAGTGAAAATGGATCAGAAATAGAGATGCATCTTTCTCTACACAGTAGTCTTCCCTCCATAACTGCATTAAAACAGCGTTCAAAGATTTGAATCATGTTTGTATAAAACATACCCAAAGAAGCCCCCCAAAATTAGACTACATGAGTTTACTTTTTTATCTCTTATAAGGCCCCCTTAAAATGACAAAAATCAATCCCAAAGGCGTAAGTCTGCCACAACAAAGGAAACACAAAGGTGGCCGTCAGCAGGCAAGACTTGGACATCTTCCTGGAAGCAATGCTGAGATGGCCATCTTCTCACTACACAGGAAGCCAGTTATAGCCTTAGAAAGAGCCTGTCTTTCTCATAAAACCTAGGAGAGGCCCAGGACTCAGAGATGTGAGTTTAAAATAGGATTAGTTGAAAGTCAGCATACAGAAAAGGTAACTTCTCTCTGCCATGAGCCCAGAATGGCCAGCATTTGTTTCCAGGACGAGGGAAATGAATGTACCCCTCTCCTGTAGGGGAGTTAGTGTGGAAAATGATGCCTTGGAGCAAAGCCTTCTGATTTAGCCCATTTTAGGGATCTGCATCATAGCAGCGTCCTCTCCTCTTGCTCACCCTCAAGCACAGTGAGCGCTGTAACACACAGACTACAGCTCAGTACACACTGGATTTCCACTCTGCACTTACCTCCTCGATCTTGAATATGGGCAGACAGCTCCGGAACTTCTGACATTTCAGGAATGGAAGAGGAGGACTAAATAAACAGAAGGCTCCAGAGAAAACAAGGTACTTAAGGGAGCAAAAAGTAAATTTAAGGAGAGCAAGACTGAGATACCAAATATATATGGTATTATGTTCATACAGGAGGAGTAGGCTGCTAGGAAAATGTAACAATCACAAGAATGAAAAGGGGCTCTGAAAATGAAAGATTGTTTTAACTGGTTGCCAAAACTAATCTCCCGCAAGAGAGAACAAAAGGGAGGGATAAAAATATGAGTGTAAAAATTTCTTTTAAAGGTAAGACATAGGTGGTAAAACTAGGATGCTCAGTAGTAGGTAAGACATAGGTGGTAAAACTAGGATGCTCAGTAGTTAACTGATACTCACAAAATAGAAAGTAGAGTGGAGTCATTATTATCAATGTAGTCATAGTGGTCAAGTTCACGGGGCAGAAGGATGTGACTCTCCAGGTTGAAAGGGCTAAGAAGTCCCAAAATAATGAATGAAAAAACCTACATCTGCATGCATCACCACTAAATCTCAGAGCAGAAGGAGTAAAATATCTTAAAGCCCTCCAGGGAAAGATCCATTCCCCTACACAGGAAAAAGGTAAATTGGCATCATCTTTCCAATAGTAAATGGTAAAATATAAGAGTGCCTTCATTCGAACCATGAAAGAGAAACTTTTTTCAAACCAGATTTCTATACATATGTGAACATTTGATCCTTCATGTTGGAGAAAGACATGATGCAATTATGCAAGGATTTGGAAAATTTACTTCCGTTATCTTTTTGGAAGTCACTTTTAGGTGTCTTAAGTAAACTAAAATATGAAAGAGAAATGCACAGGATTCAAGGGCCATTGGATTTGGACAGAAGAGGAGAAAATGGAAGACCTAGAGAATGACTGCACAGTGAATCTAGAAAATAGCCAGTCCAGATTGGAACAGATGGGGGGATGAGGGGAGGAAGACCCTAGATTCTATCCATGAGTATTCTTAATGTTAGGCGCAGAAAATGCAAAGGGAAAAAAGAAAGTTAATTGGAAACCTTAGGACAGGGAGAGAAACAGGTTGGGAAACTACCAGAAGTAAAATGTAATTATGTCATATATTATCTGGCTGTGTTTTGTGCAATAATTAGACTCTATTAAATTTCATCTTTTGAAATCAGTTTATATATAAAGCACAAAAATTTATTCATGTTTATAAACACAACATAATGTTACCAACCTTAACAACCAAAAATACAGATAACACAAATAAAAACTCAAGTAATCAAGGCTATGAGAATAAGGTCATAGCTAAGCAGTATTAATGTACTCATTGAATTAAATGTGGAATTAAAAAATACCACCTATAATTGCTAGAAAAGAAAGTTCTAATTATTTTATTCAAAGTTGTATTTTTTTTCTTTTTTTTTTTTATTTTCCCACTGTACAGCAAGGGGGTCAGGTTATCCTTACATGTATACATTACAATTATATTTTTCCCCCACCCTTTCTTCTGTTGCAACATGAGTATCTAGACAAAGTTCTCAATGCTATTCAGCAGGATCTCCTTGTAAATCTATTCTAAGTGGTATCTGAGAAGCCCAAGCTCCCGATCCCTCCCACTCCCTCCCCCTCCCATCAGGCAGCCACAAGTCTCTTCTCCAAGTCCATGATTTTCTTTTCTGAGGAGATGTTCATTTGTGCTGGCTATTAGATTCCAGTTATAAGTGATATCATATGGTATTTGTCTTTGTGTTTCTGGCTCATTTCACTCAGTATGAGATTCTCTAGTTCCATTCATGTTGCTGCAAATGGCATTATGTCATTCTTTTTTATGGCTGAGTCATATTCCATTGTGTATATATACCACATCTTCCGAATCCACTCATCTGTCGATGGACATTTGGGTTGTTTCCATGTCTTGGCTATTGTGAATAGTGCTGCAATGAACATGCGGGTGCACATGTCTCAAAGTTGTATTTTTAATTTTTGGTGGAACCTCCGTACTGTTTTCCATCATGGCTGCACCACTTTACATTCCCACCAATAGTGCACAATGGTTTCCTTTTCTCCACAGCAAAAAATTAAAAATAGAAGTATGATATGATCCAGCAATTCCACTTCTAGATATATATCTGAAGGAAACAAAACACATTATCCTGAAGAGATAATCTACATACCCATGTTCATTACAGCAGCATTTAGCAGGAGCCAGGACAAGGAAATAAAGTGTCCATCAATTATATATATATATATATATATATATATATATATACATATATACATATACACACAATGGAATACTATTCAGCCATTTTAAAAAAAAGAAGGAAATATTGTTATTCTACAACATGGATAGACCTCGAGAGCATCATGCTAAATGAAATAAGTTAGAGAGAAAAAGACAAATACTGTATGATTTCATTTATATGTAGAACCATTTAAAGGAAAAACTCATAGAAGCAGAGAACAGATTAGTGGCTCTCAGGTGGGGAGATGTGGGGGAATTGGGTGAGGATGGCCAAAAGCTACAAATTCTGGTTATAGGATAAATAAGTTCCAAGGATGTGATTTACAGCATGACTGCAGTTGACAGTACTGTAGTCTATATTTGAAAGTTGTGGGAGTTCCTGTCTCATAGGTCAGTGGTTAATGAATCCAACTAGCATCCATGAGGACACGGTTCGATCCCTGGCCTTGCTCAGTGGGTTAAGAATCCAGCATTGCCATGAGCTGTGGTGTAGATTGCAGATGGGACTCAGATCTTGCATTGCTGTGGCTGTAGCGCAGGCCAGCAGCTGCAGCTCCAATTCGACCCCTAGCTTGGGAAACTCCATATGCTACTGGTGGGGTCCTAAAAAAAGATGAAAGAAAGATGCTAAGGAAGTAAATCTTAAAAGTTTCTCATCACAAGAAAAAATTGTAACTGTGTGAAGTGATGAATGTTAACTAAACTTATGGTGGTGATCATTTCACAGTATATACAAATATCAAAACATTACATTGAACATTTTAAACTTACACAGTGTTACATGTCTATTATAGCCAAACAAAACTAGGAAAAGTTCTAAAGACAAACAATAAAGGAAGTACAGAAAGAAACCGGGTTTCAAAGATAGAGAAGGAATATTGGTGGATGGCATGAGAAAGCTACACCTTTGTCTTTCATAGCAGGAAGTAAATAGGGAGTGGATAAGTAATAATTCATGAAAGATATAAAGGTATAAAGGTCATTATTGGAAGAGTTAAAAGCACAACTGAAAGGGTTAAATATGTCTACCTCTGGGAGGTGGACTGGAGATGAGAAGTCAAAGGCAGTAAAGTGTGGTTTTCATTAACAGCCCTTCTTATATCATTTGGTTTGTTGGATTGTGTGTATTTTAAAATTTTAAAGAAGCACACTAGTGAAAAAATTCATAAGACCACTTTGCCAATGCAGTGGCCTGATTTTTCTTTTTCTAGTTTCTTTTAATCTTTGTTTGCTGAGGCATTTCATAGAAAATAGATTCACAAAACGGTATGGACAGATTCCTAACTTGTTGATTCATAATGCACATTTTTCAGAGACATTTGGAGATAGGAGACATTTCCAGTTTGTTGTTTGGAATGCATTTATCTTGCATCTGTAAAACATCTCATGGTACCATCATTGACTATGTTCTTGTAAAAATGATCAATGAAGTATTCCATCACTGATGCAATGAAGTTATATACATTTTAGAATTAAGAAGACAAGGGAGTTCCTGTCGTGGCGCAGTGGTTAACAAATCCGACTAGGAACCATGAGGTTGAGGGTTCGGTCCCTGCCCTTGCTCAGTGGGTTAACGATCCGGCGTTGCCGTGAGCTGTGGTGTAGGTTGCAGACACGGCTCGGATCCCGCGTTGCTGTGGCTCTGGTGTAGGCCGGTGGCTACAGCTCCGATTGGACCCCTAGCCTGGGAACCTCCATATGCCGCGGGAGCGGCCCAAGAATTAGCAAAAAGACAAAAAAAAAAAGAATTAAGAAGACAAGGATAAGCATCTACTGGAATAATAATTGGGATGAGTAATTTAGGAGCACGTAGGGAAACCTTATCCATGCTCCATAGTGGTGCTCGCTCATAGATGCTTGAAATTAGAGTGACACACTTTTCTAATACAAAGGTGAAGTAGAGAGCACAGGCATAGTTTCATAAATATAGAAAGTGCAGGAGTGCCCGTGGCTTAATGGTAATGAACCTGATTGATATCCATGAGGACAAGGGTTCAATCCCTGGCCTCACTCAGTGGGTTAAGGATATGGTATTGCCATGAGGTGTGGTGTAGGTCAAAGACGCAGCTCTGATTTGACCCCTAGCCTGGGAACTTCCATATGCTACCCCTGGGGAAAAAAAAAAAAAGAGAGAGAGAGAAAGTGCATTAAACAGACTCCATGAAACAGTAGTCAGTGTAGTATTGAGTTGAAGATATAAAATCTAAGTAGAAGGAGTTGTAAGACTGCTCTGAGAAATAGAAACTGCATGAAAAAACTGAAATATTAATGGAAATAACTAGAAGACTGAGGCAAGTCGTTCTTAATAAATCTTGAATATCTTGTTGAAATGTAATTTCATGTTGCAATAAAATTTGAGGTGAGAAGCAAAATATCAGACTTTAATAAAATAATATTGTTTCAGATGGGTAATTCCCCAGTGTACGGGAAACCACTCCACATGGAAGAATCCAATATGTGCTTTTTCCTACTAATGTTATTTTAGATTTCTTTAGCACTGACACGTTAGTTGAATCATTTTTATTGATCCAGGCAGGAACTGTTCGAAAAATAAAATAAAATAAATAATGGTCACTTAATTAAACATTTAAGTAAGTGCCCCAGTCACTTGACTCTAAGGCTCTGTGCAAAATTTCTGTGAGATGTAGAGCTAGAAGCTTTAATTAACTGAAGCACAGTGCTATCTAATGGAGCAGGTGAGGAAGGCAGGGGTGCCTGGGAGCCAGTCTTGATTGCTGCTTGCATGGTTTGTGAACTCATCATTTTTATGGAAGTGGTAATACCTATGGAAATGATAATATTTATTATAAGGATTCCAAATAAGTCTCTGAAACTGCCTGCAAAATTTTGAAGCATATAGAATACACACATATACATACACACATGCAATGGTTTTCTAAAATGCAGAGTTGAAATGCAAGTGGTTAGCATTATGCATGACATTTTAATTAACAACATCTACTTTGTTATATACATTCAATTGTAATCATACAGAACTAGAAAAAAATTTTCCCTATGACTTATAAAAATTGGTATACAGCGTATACTGACATTCAAGGCATCTCCTACTGAGCAAAGAAAACAAATGAAAAAACTCTGTATTTAATTTTCCATTCATAAAATTAGTATGTACTTCCTGATTTCTTTAATCACATTTTTAGTTAAGTTTCTACCTCTTTATTGGCTACTTTGCTTTGGAACTGCATAGAATAAAATTAAGGTCATAAATAGAGTTCTGTATCCATAGCAACATGTATTTCTGTTTCAACACTTTGCAGGTATTTATTTTCATCCTAATACTTTCTTAGGGTTTGCCGATTTCTTTGGGAGGGTGATAAATGGTTCAATAAATGGCCTGAGAATAAATCTAGTAATTTCAGTACTCTAGGCGATGCAGGGGAAGGACACTGGAAACTTAGGTTGCTAGGTATTAATACGGACCGGACCGGTACGTGTTGCTGGGAGGGTCAGAAACTCAGGTAGGTCAATTTTAGGAGAATGAAGTCAGATCAGGAGATCAGGAAAAACACCGTAAGAGTCCCCGTTGTTAAAACGAGATCAAAAGGATGTGATCACATAAAATCAAAAATCTAATCATGACTACAGATGGGGAGTGAGTAGTAACCTTAATTGCGAAACATGCGAAACATGCGTAATTTCAGGAATCCAAATATCAGCTTTTGAAGCAAACAAGTATCTGAGATTGCGGGTAACAAAAAGGATTAATAGGATTAATTAGTCAGGCAGATGAGCCTCGCAGGCCATGACCAAAGTTCATGGCTCTGAGCCTATCTTAGAGGCAAGACCTGTTTTGGCAAGAGTCCTCTTGGATGTGCCCTTCCTTGGCAGGGACTGGTCCAGTGTGGGGATTGGGCAAGTGCAAGCTTGTCCCTGAGGTTGAACAGGGGAGAAAGGATGAAAGGATTTTCTGAACCTTTTAGGTTAATAAAAAGGGAAATAATCTCATAAATCATCTGTCTCGTAAACTATCAGGTGACTTTGTTCTGGGTACTGAGTACTACAGGCAGCTATGTAGTAGGTGACCAAGAGTTTATTGAAAAGGCCTCTTGAATACTGACTGGTGGAAGTTAAAGGTAGTTAGAAGGACCTTTAATCTCAGAATGGTTGTAGAAGAGTTCTGTGGTAAATTGCGTAGATCGTTTTCATTAACAGTTGTCAATTTTAAAATACATTGGATGTTTATTAGTTATTACTGGGAAAAAATCAGTTCACATATTTATCAAGAAAGCTTAAGCTAGTGGAAACACATTGATTTTTTGTTGTTGTACATCTGCGAATGTACTTAGAGCCTTTCTTCTATAGGTTTTGAAAAATGATTGGTATCCATGGTCTTGGGTCTAGGCGGCTTTTGTTCCTCAGTTTTTTTTTTTAAGTGTTATAATTAGGATTAAGGTGCCTGTAGTGAAATGTTTGTGTATCTAAGAGGCATAACTTTACTTAGATCTCATAACTGTCTAATTTTACCAGATGCAAGAACGTAAATATTGAAGAGTTTAACATTATATTTAGTAAGATGAATCCTTGAAAGTGGTGGTCTAGATCTTTCTACAAATTCATTAAAACCTTTGTATATATTCATCATGTTTTATATTATGTTGTCGTCATGATTCATGTTTCTTTTTTTTTTTTTTTGTCTTTTTGCTATTTCTTGGGCCGCTCCCGCGGCATATGGAGGTTCCCAGGCTAGGGGTCCAATCGGAGCTGTGGCCACCAGCCTACACCAGAGCCACAGCGACGCAGGATCCGAGCCGCATCTGCAACCTACACCACAGCTCACGGCAACGCCGGATCGTTAACCCACTGAGCAAGGGCAGGGACCGAACCCGCAACCTCATGGTTCCTAGTCGGATTCGTTAACCACTGCGCCACGACGGGAACTCCCTGATTCATGTTTCTAATGTCAGTGTGCCAGTTATTATGGAACTGTTTATACCTTTTGAATATACCCTTGAATATATTTAAGAACAACTTTTTTACACTTTTATTGAGGCTCAGCTAAGAAAAAAATGTTCAGTGAAAGTAATCTTAAACCGAAAAGGCTAAATTATTAAAAAATTAATAGTGATATATTTTATGTTTATAAGCAGAGGCAAATAATATTACCATGGATTTAGTTAGTGCCTTTCTTTCTAGTTATTTACATTGGCTTTATCTGTATAATTTCTTTTTATATTAAGTGAATTCGTTTTGTGAATAGGGAAGTAAAAGCAGCGCACAGCAACAGATCATGTACAAAAGCACAAATTATTATAATAAATTATTTTTCACCATCTCTTGGGGTTGCTGTATGGACACCAGAATCATTCAGGATGCTTTCATGAGTGGGATGGATTTAGAGTGAGGTAATTTCCCCTCTCTCTTCTGACCTTACACATAATACAAGGTATTCTAGCACCTAAGGTGTCTTGGAAAATTACACCGGGACAGTAACTTTACTTAGAACTCAAACCTGTCTTTTAAGGTCAGGTTGACTTAGGATACTGTACTACTGTCCAGTGCTGGGGATACTCACCACTGATACCTTCATGGCTTTAAAACAGAGTCTTATTTTGAGCTTCTTCCAAAATTCATAATAGTAGATCTACTGAGGAATACACTATTTTCTGCAGTTAGTGAAAGGATGGGAATATTAAGCTAGAAATCCTGGTGTTTACATGGTTCTGATTGATTGGTTTTAATTTTTTATTTTTAAATTTCTTTAAGTACAGTTGATTTACAATGTTGTGTCCATTTCTGCTATACAGCAAAGTGACCTCTCATATACCTACATATATATATATAAAAGCACATTCCCTTTCTTGTATTATCTTCCATCAGGGTCTCTCCCAAGAGACTGGATGAAGTTCCCTGTGCTGTACAGTAGGGCCTCGTTGCTTACCCGTTCTAAATGGAATAGTTTGCATCTACTAGCCCCAAACTTGCAGTTACATGGTACTGATTTAAAACACATCATATGATTTTTCTGCTTTAGTCCCTGCATATATTTAAAGAGTTAGTTATATAGGAGTTCCCATCGTGGCTCAGTGGTTGGCGAATCCGACTAGGAACCATGAGGTTGCAGGTTCGATCCCTGGCCTTGCTCAGTGGATTGGGGATCTGGCTTTGCCGTGAGCTGTGGTGTAGGTTGCAGACACGGCTCGGATCCCGCGTTGCTGTGGCTCTGGCGTAGGCCGGTGGCTACAGCTCCGATTGGACCCCTAGCCTGGGAACCTCCATATGCCGCGGGAGCGGCCCAAAGAAATAGCAAAAAGACAAAAAAAAAAAAAGGGTTAGTTATATGAAGTGCACACTGTACAAAAAGTATACATAATTGAAAGGAAATGCTATTAGAAGTAGTGATAATAAGAGGCAGTGCACAGTGTCCATTCCGACGGAGGCAGACATGGAGTCAACTTCAGCTCTCCTGGCAGGCAGGGCTCTCCTCCCCTTCTCAAGCTCATTGTTAAAAATTCAGGTGTTTGTGCTTCAGAGTGTTCCAGATTTTCTTATATTTAATTAAGCAGCCAATTTTCTGAATACTTTGCTTTAGTAAAGTCATATGGTTAGTAGCCCCATAATTAGTGTTTTCTAAATGGCACTCATATAACTTTTGGGCTCTTGTGACTGTAATGTGTATCGAATGTTTGGACAGAGTGACTAACACAGAACTAGCAGAAAACCCGGGTCACAGCTTTGCTTTCCTGGAAAAGGGAAGTAAAGGAAGTGGAGAGAAAGTTGAAAATCTGCTTTCCAATTACTTGAATGTCATTCTTTACAGAAGAGGGTTTCTAGTGAAGAAGAATTCAGCCTGGATTTTATTCTTCTTCCAAGGCCATATAGGTTACCTGTCACTCCTGGAAACACTCTGTCAAAGAAATAGCTTGAAATGTTTCTAGATGTTGCAAATGACATTTTCCCAATGTGTAGTCCTCCTGTTCCTTAGCCCTGATGTTGTACCAAAGTGGGTTGTGGGTAGTATGTCTGTGTTTGCTTTTTAATACTTATATTTTGCATTCTCAAGATGAGATTATGAGAAGTGCTTTTTGAAGATAGTGTCTTTTTAGTGTCATCTTTCTCAAGATGACTATTTCCACTTTTATAAATCCTTTTGAGCCTATGTTTTATACATATTATGTTTTGTGCTTCTGTTAATTATTCATATATTTAATCTATAAAATAAATGACCTTACACAGTCACTTTAAGTTCACAATCATAGCAAGTTTCCAAAATAGGCCAATGGGACCCACACCTCCTTTTCTTCCCTTTTAATTGTAACTTAACCTAAAAGCAAATTGCTGTGGGTTTTCACTCACTTTCCTCAAGACCTATTTTCAATTAGATAACTTGGGTGGTTCTTTTAGAATTAACTAGATATTTCAACATCAGCTATGAATTTTTAGTAGTATCGTCATTATTCCCACAAAACAAATGCAGCCATAATGTTTGCCAGTTCATACGACTCATTACATGTTCTACTTCTTTTGAAGTTTTTTTTTCTCCATGTAAATTAATGAGTGCTTTTCTTTTGTGCTTTCACCCTATTTCTTTTTTCCTTTTTTATTCTCTACCTAGAGTACTTTCTTCTTTTGCAGATAAAAAATACATTTTATTTCTTGACATAAGCCCTTTGTAATATGTTCCAAAACTGAGTATTAACTGTTCTAAAATTTTTAATCAAATTACAGTTTTTCTTGCTTTTTCTAGGTGTTGAGCTCTGTTCTCTCTTTCATCACGTAATTAGGTATTGTCATTGTGATCAGCGATACCACATTTTAATTTTGTGTATAGAATTCCTTCCAGAGCTAAGCTATTCCTTTGGTATTTGGCGCAATTGAAATCCCTTCCTCATCTTTACAAGTTGCACAGGTAATATTTTCACTGACCTGCAAGGTGGGCTGATGATTATATTTTTAAATACTAGGTCTAATAACTGTAGATCAGGAGACTAAAACACAGATATCCTTTAAATACCGTAAGCATGCATATTGGATCCCAGAGCAATTTTTGAGTAACCATAAGGTAAATCTGCTCACTCTTAGTTCTAAATATCTCTCAATCATTGAGGGGATTTAAAAAATATTTCCCTTTTGACAGAACACAGGCATTATGAGTCATGAAAGTCCTATTTGCTCCCTAGATGCAGCAAGTTATAAACAGGAAATATGCTGCCCTAGGAATCTGAAGACCTGGTTTCTTACCCAAACTTTTATGTGACTTTGCTTGCATCTCTTAATGTTTCTTTTTGCTACTTTTATCAACTACCTGTCTTTCCTATGGCATATGAGAACACACTTTAAAAGCTTTTTAGCCCTATTAAAAAACACTAAAAAAAAACCTTTCTTATTCAAAAACACAACAAAAAATTAACTTGCATGTAAAATAATTTTATAACATTTGGCTTAATTTGAAATCATGAATATCCAAAATATGTTAAAAGATACATTGAATTCTATAGATATAATGATGCAGCAGAGTAGGGTTTTTAACTATTTAGATGAATTTTAGTTTTTAAATTCTATTAAATTATGATCAAAATAGGATCTCATTAAGATACAGCATTGTGCTTGACATAAATTTAATCTCTATAAAATAGATATATTAAACCTTTCTAAAACATTATTTTTTGTTGATCCAACTGTATTTTCCAATATAGTCCACAGTTGATTTTTTTAGTATAGATGCTGCTCCTCCTTGAAGTCTGAGTGTCCACTTTCACATCAGGTCTGTATAATCAAATCCCCCAAATTCACTTTTCAATGTATTCCTTTTCTTAAAAAATAAAATGAGACATAACTGACAAAAGGAGTGATCAATAACCAAATATAAAAGAAAAAATCTGTTATCAATATTTTAATTTTTAAAATGTAATAAATACTAAGATACGTAATATAATAACAAATGTATTATATATTTAGATTATTTATCATAACAAACAAAAATCTCTAGTCATCAGGGTGTTTTCCCACAAAGTTATTATTATTATTATTGTCTTTTCTAGGGCTGCACCCCTGGCATATGGAGGTTCCCAGGCTAGGGGTCCAATCGGAGCTGTAGCTGCCGGCCTACGCCACAGCCACAGCAATGCCAGATCCAAGCTGCATCTGCGACCTACAGCCAGATCCAAGCTGCGTCTGCGACCTACAGCACAGCTTATGGTAACGCCAGATCCTTAACCCACTGAGCGAGGCCAGGGATGGAACCCGCAACCTCATGGTTCCTAGTCGGATTTGTTAACCACTGAGCCATGACAGGAACTCCTCCCACAAAATTATTTTTAAAAAAACATCCATCAGTTAAGTATTTCCCTTTTCCTTCATAAGCTGGTAGCTTCCAACACTGAAAGTTATCTTCTAATATTTTCTCTTGACAAAGAGCTCAGTGAAGTTTTACAGACATAATTAAGAACAAAATTTAAATATTTACATAAAACACATTTAAAACAGGAAATATAACATATATTAATAAATAAAGCTAAGTTATATAATAAACTCTTACTTATTAATAGACTCTAAAGCAACAGGAAGGGATCAGGAGAATTTAAATGTATATACTCCACAAAAGTAAATAGTAGGTTGGAAGGATTTTTTTTTTTCCAAAATTACTTACAGGATATCCATCTGGTCACCATAGATTAATCCCAAACCCTTAAACCATATACTCTTACATTACTTTCAATAGTAATTAGTATTTAGAATAATGACCTTGAATTATTTTATGGTTCTGCAATATTTTCAAAATCTTCAGAGAAAGATTAGTTTTATAAGGGTGTGTCCAGAAACTTGCCCCCGAGTGTATGGTACACTTATTTCTTGCCATACATGGTACTTAGGATGAATTAATTATCTCACTCATATGTAAACCAAGCAAACCAGCTGCCCTCCTCCTTCCTGTATGGGATGAAATGAAAGGATCAAGGGAAGAAAAGGTGAAGAGAAATACTCCTTAACTACAGGGGTGTTCAGAGGAGTCTTCTGAACTTTTCTGCATGATATATCCAGCCAAGAAATTAGGTGGTCATTTCTTCAAACCTGTGCCCACAGGTGAAGTTTTCATTCTGGGCCACTTACGTATACTGTAAGATGCCATTTCCTATGCCCGCCAGGGATTAGCAGGGGTACCTAAACCCTGCTGCTCCACACTCATCCGTGGCTCATTTATGAGCAATGCATGTTGTTTTTGAAGCCTATATGAAGCAATTACAATATCTGACCAAACATTATCCACTTCCATACTGTTCTCGACTCAGTGGCCTGCTAAAGCTTGTCTACGTAGGGCGGAGAATGGGGTCAGGGCCCCCGTCCTTAGGTTCCTTACCCTTTTGTCTGTGGGAGGAAATTTCCAGTAATCAGGGAGTAAGGGATGTGGACTGAAATGCAGTCCCGGACAATCTTCTGATGATTCTGCCTCCTTGATACACCCCACATCTAAATGAGAACACAACTCTTCAGAAATGGACACTGAAGGCTCATTAATAGCTGTAGACCACCCAACTCTTTAAAATGTGATTTGGTGAGGTAATGGATGTTGGATGGATGGACACATAGATGGATAGACAAACCAGTGACCAACGTAGCTGACCAGAGAGCCCTGAACTACCGAAAGATGCAGCGTCTCAAAAGACCCGAGACCTAGGTCAATGCAAGAAAGAGTTTTCCTGGAGGAACTCACCACTCTATGAACTCCTCTGCCTCAGAACCTTCTGAATTCAAACCTCTTGGTCCTGACTTTTCATGATTTTGTTTGTTTTTCCTTAATCCTGCTTGATCCATGTTGTTTGATCTTTCCATAGCCTGAGACATGGTGCTCATTACACGCGTCGTCCTGCTTCAAAACAGAACTGATTCGTGTTTAATTATTGTATTTAATTTGTTAGAAACACACCAATCATCTGTTGTTATTCTTGATGGCTTTTTGAGGGGGAGGCAAAAGCAATGTTTTCTTATAAGTTTCAACTGTCTTTTATGCGGAATTTCCTATAGAAGTCATTTACAACAAGAGAACATTCTATTGCTTCTGATATTTACAAAATAATGTTAGAGGATTGAAAGACTAAGTTAAGATGTTTTTCTTTGAATCTATAAGCTTAAATCAAAAGATATATCTGCTAGGTCCAGCAATGAAAATAGAGAAGTTATTTTGATCAGTTTTGTATGACCTAAAATGATGTCTCATGGCCTTAATATTAACTATAAATTATTAAAATCTACTCTAGAACTAGTAATATGTTGTTCTAAAGAAAATATGTCATTTTAAATTAACTTTTGTTTCATGATAAAAATAAAGAATAATGAAACAAGGTGGTATTTGAAGACATGATTGAAATTGATGGTCCCCCATGAAAAATTCACAAGGAAAAATTGTCATAGGGAGTTTTTATTTTCATAATAAATGGAAAGATTACATTAAAAGTAATTATTGTATTAAAATTTAAGAAGTTATTCCTTGTTAGAGACATTCACCCTACCTCTCAGCCTTAAAACCCCTGCAACATCTTTTAAAATTTGTTCATAATGTTGTATCTGATACATACAAAGAATGTATGTCATAAATAACATTTAAGTACTGATGCATGCAAACAAAATGAACACTATTAGCTGAGCACCCAAGTTAAGAATTACAAGAACATTATTAAAACTCTTGCCTCTACTGTATCCTTCTTTCCTTCCCATGTTCTTGGCATCCTTGTCTCAGAGGCAACCATTGTACTTAATTGTGTGTTGATAGTTACCCAACATTTTTTCAGTATAGTTCTATCACATATATGTTCTCTAAACAGCATATTGTTTACATTTGCTTGTTTTTTTAATTTTATAAAAATGATTACATATTGTAGGTAATCTGTTACTTGCATTTTTCACCTAGTATTCTATTTTAAAGATTCATCCATTGTCTTGTGCATAGCTCTGGTTTATTCCTTTTGCTGGATGTCACATCCCATTGTGTGATCAGAGGTCAATAATTGTGATGAACATTTGGGGCATCTCCAGTTATGTAGTTTTTAAAAAGCTGTGATGTATATTCTTGGACATTTCCCTAGAGTACATGTGAAGAGTTTTCTCTACAATATGTTGGGACAGAGCTTATGAAAATGTTCAGCTTTCCTAGGTAATGCCAAATTAATTTACAATTAATTTACAACTTTACGCTCACATCAGTAGTGTGTAAGAGTGCCACTGATACACAGCCTGCAAACATTTGGTATTCTGAGACTTCTAAACATCTGCAAATATAGTGATTGTGAAATGATATTGCATTTTCTGAAGACTAATGAGGGAGGTTACTTTTTCATATATTTACCCTTATTTTTATTATTATTATTATTATTATTATTATTA
Organism: Phacochoerus africanus; assembly: GCF_016906955.1. NCBI lineage: Eukaryota > Metazoa > Chordata > Mammalia > Artiodactyla > Suidae > Phacochoerus > Phacochoerus africanus. Next base: position 12,542,516 of record NC_062557.1, on the reverse strand, counting down.
TTTGCCTGTTAGGGAGTTCTCGTTCATGTCTCTTCCTCACTTTTCTGTTGAATTGTTTATCTTTAATTATTGGTGTCCTTTGCAAATTCTGAATACCATTCTTTTGTCAGTTACATATATTGGGACTCTCCCCTTCCAGGTGCTGATTTATCTTTTCATTAGCTTTATGGTGTCTTTTGATAAAGGAAGATTCTTAAGTATATTTTATCTACCTTTTCAGTCTTTTCAAGTTAGTGCCCTTTGAGTTATGTTTAAGAAATCCTTCCTGGAGTTCCTGTTGTGGCTCAGCAGGTTAAGAATCTAACTAGTATCCATGAGGACTCGGGTTTGATCCCTGGCCTCGTAGAGTGGGTTAAGGATCCAGTGTTGCCACAAGCTGTGATGTAAGTCACAGATGTGGCCCAGCTCTGGCATTGTTATAGCCATGGTGTAGGCCGGCAGCTGCAGCTCTGATTCGACCCCAAGCCTGGAAACTTCCATATGCCACAGGTTCAGCCCTAAAAAGAAAAAAGAAAAAAAGAAATCCTTACCTTAATGTTAAAAAAAGCCATCTCCCATAGTTTTAAAAAATTTGTCTTTCATATTTGGCCTCTTATCCACCAAGCATTGATTTTCTTTAAATGATGCTTTTTATTAAGATATAATTTCCATACCATACCGTTCACTCAGTTAAAGGGTGCAGTTCACTGAGTTTTAGTAAATTCACAGAATTGTGGACCTGTTACCCGATCAGTTTTAGAACATTTTATCACCTCCTTTCAAAAAAACTCGTACCCCGTTACAGTCACGCTCCATTTCCCCCAAACGCTCCAGCCCTGGGTGGCCAGTAATCTCAATTCTGTCTCTGTTGCCTGTTCTGGATGTTTCATACAGGTGGAATCATACAATAGGTAGTCTTTTGTTCACCTCTTGGCTTCTTTTATCAGTTTGTTTTCAAGGTTCGTACATGTTACATGTATTATTTCTCACTTCCTTTTAAAATATTTTTTATCAAAGTGTAGTTGATTCAGTGTTGTGCCAGTTTATGCTCTACAGCAAAGTGAACCAGTCTCTCAGTTTCTTTTAATTGCTGAATGATGTTTTATTGTTCGTACATACTATATTCTGTTTGCCCATTCATCAGTTGATGGATATTTCAGTTGGTTTTCTCTTTTTTGGCTGTTATGAATAATGCTCTGAACGTTCGTGTACACCTTCTTGTGGAGAGATGTGTTGTATTTCTCTTGGACGTATGCCTAGGAATGGAGAGAATTTATTTTTGTCTGTCGTGTAAGATAGGGATGTGATTTTGGTATTTTTCGTGTGAATGACTATTATCTTAGCACAATTTAGGCTAGTTGATCACTTCCCCACTGAACTGCAATGCCAGCTCTGACCCATGTGAGCTCATTTCTAGGCTCGGCATCCTCTGCTATGATACTACACTATTAATTTCAGTAACATTATTTTGGGTCTTGATATTTGATATGGGATTCCACACCACCTGTTCTTTAGAAATAACACGGGACTGTGTTCACTCCTAAACATTTTGCTTTCCACTTCTGAAAGCTTTTGTTGAAACTTTAATTGGACTTGCATTGATGCTGTAGATTAATTTGGGGAGAACTGATGGTGAGACTTGGCATCGCTATGATATATCTCTCGGTGATTTACATCTTCTTTAATGTCTTTCAAAGGCTTATACTTTTTTCTTGAGAGTTTTGTACATCTTTTGGTAGACTTATATCTGAGGAACTTATATATTTGTCATATGTAGTTATAAATGGTATTTTATCATTTTTTCCAGTGTATAAAAATAGCAAATGATTTTTAAGTATTGGTCTTTTATTCAGATACCTTTCTAAGCTCTTATTTCTAGTAACATGTATATTCATTTTGCATTTTCTCAGTAGACAAACATCTATGATTAAAGACAATTTTGTTTTCATTTTATTTTTTTCTTGTCATGCACTCATGAATACAAATAGTGGTAGCAGACAGTCTTTGCTTCTTCCTGGTTTTAAAAGAGCTATATTAAAACTTCACAGTTAAGAATGGATAAAATTTGCTGAGTTTTTGGTAAATACTTTTATCTGGTTAAGAATGGTCTCTTCTATTCCTATTTTGCTAAGAGTTCCTATGGTGAAATTTTATCAAATATTTTTCCATGTATTGAGATAATCATAAAGCTTTTTCTTTTAATACATCAATGGAATAAATTGTATTATAGATTATTATCTAATGTTAAACCAACACTATGCCCCATCCAATTTTTTCATGATGTATTAACATTGAATTCAATTTGTTAATTTTTGAGAGAGATTGACCTGAGATATTTCTTTTTTGGATATTTTTTACTACGTTTTTTTGCCTTTATTTTTTATTTTTTTGCTTTTTTTTAGGGCCCCACCCGTAGCATATGGAGGTTCTCAGGCTAGGGGTTGAATTGGAGTTGTAGCTGCCAGCCTATGCCACATCCACAGCCACAGCAACTCTGGATCCAAGCTGTGTCTGTGACCTACACCACAGCTAAGGGCAACGCCGGATCCTTAACCTACTAAGCAAGGCCAGGGATAGAACTCACAACTTCATGGTTCCTGCTGAGCCACGACGGGAACTCCTGCCTTTAAATTTTTATTTTTTATTAAAGTATAGTTGATTTACAGTGTTGTACCAATATCTGCTGTACACCAAGTAAATCAGTCATACTTACATATAATTTTTAAATTATAGTTGATTTACAATGTTGTACCAATTTCTGCTGTACAGCCGAGTGACCCAATCATACATATGTAAACGTTCTTTTTTTAGATATTATTTTCCATCATGATCTATCTCAGGATAGAGTTCCCTGTGCTATACAGTAGGATCTTGTTGTCTATCCATTTGAAATGTAGTAGTTTGCATTTACCAACTCCAAACCCCTAGTCCATCTTACTTCCTCCCCCTTCACCCTTGGCAACCACAAGTCTATTCTCTATATCTGCGAGTCTGTTTCTGTTTTGTAGATAGGTTCATTTGTGCCATATTTTAGATTCCACGTATAAGTGATATCATATGGTATTTGTCTTTCTCTTTCTGTCTTACTTCACTTCACATGATCATTTCTAGTTGCATCCATGTTGCTGCAAGTGGCATTATTTTATTCTTTTTTTATGACGGAGTAGATTTCCATTGTATATATGTACCACTTCTTCTTAACCCATTTATCTGTCAGTGGACATTTAGGTTGTTTCCTTGTCTTGGCTATTGCGAATAGTGCTGCAGTGAACATTGGGGTGCATGCATCTTTTTGAATTGTAGTTTTGTTTGGATATGTGCCCAGGAGTGGGATTGCTGGATCATATGATTGTTCTATCTTCAGTTTTCTGAGGACCCTCCTTACTGTTTTCCATAGTGGTTGTACTAAGTTACATTCACACAAGAGTGTAGAGGGTTCCCTTTTCTCCACACCCTCTCCAGCATTTCTTATTTATAGACTTGACGATGGCCATTCTGACCAGCATGAGGTGGGTACCTCCTTGTAGTTCTGATTTGCATTTCTTTGATAACTAGTGATGTTAAGCATTTTTTTTCATGTGCCTACTGGCCATCCATGTGTCTTCTTTGGAGAAATGTCTGTTTAGGTCTTCTGCCCATTTTTAGATTGGGTTGTTTTTTTGTTGTTGAGTTGTGTGAGTTGTTTATATATTTTGGAGATTAATCCCTTGTTGGTTGCATCATGGAATCTCCCATTCCATAGGTTGTCTTTGTTGGGTTTTTTTGTTTATTTGGTTTGTTTTTGTGGTTTCCATTGCCATGCAAAAGCTTGTAAGTGTGATTAGGTCCTGTTTGTTTATTTTTGTTTTTATTTCTACTTCCTTGGGAGACTAACCTAAGAAAACACTTGTAAGATTTATGTAAGAGAATATTTTGCCTGTGGTCTCTTCTAGGAGTTTTATGGTGTCATGTTGAACATGTTTTTAATTGATGTTGTGCTAGCCTCATAGTTGGAATTGCTGAATAACCCTTCATTTTCTATTTTCTGAAAGAATTAGTATAAGAGTGAGTTATTTGTTTCTTAAATGTTTGGTAGAACTTGCCAATAAAGCCATCTGGGCTTGATATTTTATTTCTGGAAAGATTTTTGGCTACTATTTAAATTTTTTTAATGGTTATAGGATGATTCATTTTCCAGTTTTTTTTCTAGTCAGTTTTGGTAAATTTTTAGGATTTAGGAATTTTTTCTTTTCATCCAAATCTGATACTTTCGGCATTTATAGAATTTTATAAATGTTATGCCGACCTTCATTATTTGCAACTTGATGATACATATTTTATTTTTAATACATTATTGTACTTGATTTGCTAATAATTCATTTAATATTTTTATATATGGTTCATGACTGAGTTGGTATATAATTTTTATTTCTCTTCCTAGTCCTGTCATCTCTTGGTATCAATATTATGACCTCTGGGAGTTGCCGTTGTGGCTCAGCAGGAACAAATCTATCTAGCATCCATGAGGACGCAGGTTTGATCCCTGGCCTTGCTTAGTGGATTAAGGATCCTGTGTTGCCGTGAGCTGTGGTGTAGGTCGCAGATGCAGCTCAGATCCCTTGTTGCTGTGGCTGTGGTGTAGGCCAGCAGCTACAGCTCTGATTCAACCCCTAGCCTGGGAACCTCCGCATGCTGCGGGTGTAGCCCTAAAAAGACAAAAAAAAATTATGACTTCTGAAACAGTTTAAGTGTATTTTCCGCCTTTTCTGTTCTCTGGAAAAGTTTGTAAAAGATCAGAATGACCTATCTCCTGGGGGATTTTTTTCTAGAACTCATCTATAAAATTATCTGATCTTAGTGTTTTTCTTTGTCGAAAGATTCTTGACTATTCTTTACCTTTTTTTAATTGCATTGTTTTATTTGATTGTCTCTTCTTTTGGCACTTTATATTTTCCTAGGAATCTACTTTGCCTAAGGTCTCCAGTTATTGGTATAATATTTTTATGATATTATCCTTTTGATCTCTAATGGATCTGTGTAGTGCCTTTTAAATTTTTGATATTATTTATCTCTTTTTTCTAGATAACATTGCTGTAGTTTTTTTTTTTTTTTTCTTTTTAGGGCTGCACCCATGGCATACGGAAATTCCCAGCCTAGGGGTCAAATTGGAGCTACAGCTGCTGGTCTACGCCACAGCCACAGCAACGTGGGATCCGAGCTGTGTCTGCGACCTAAACCACGGCTCATGGCAATGGTGGATCACTGACCCACTGACCAAGGCCAGGGATTGGACCCGCATCTTCATGGATACTAGTTGGATTTGTTTCCATTGCCCCACGACAGGAACTCCCAATATTGCTGTACTTTATTTTCATCTCTAATATTGTTTATTTGTGCCTTCTTTCTTGTTTCCTTCATCAGTCTTAGCAGAAATTGTTCTGTGTAGCTAATTTCTTAAATTGGTTGCCTAATTTTTTAATAATTAGCCTTTTAAAAATAAATGGCATGTTAAAGCTACCTATTTCCTTCACTTTAGTTTCATCCTTCAGGATTTGATAAGGAATATTTTCATTAAAAATCATTTCTCAGAATTTTAATTTTATGAATTTATTTTGAAGAGGAAATATGTTAACACTAATCAGAATTTAAAAGTCGTAAAATAGATGCAGTAAAATGTCTCCCATGGACCCCTGTCACCACAAACCCCCTCATTCCCATCGAACATAGTGCAAATGTAAAAAGTGTCTTGTGTCTTTTTCCAGATATTAGTTCTGAATACTTTTATTTTTTATCTTCATTTTGAAACATGAATCATTAAAGGTTCATATTTTCAGTTTTGAAGTATATGGGAAATTATTTTGGTTTCGTTGTTGCTATTTTTTTCATGATTCTTAATTTAATCGCAGTATTGTCAAAGAATGTCGTTGATACCACCAGTTTCTTTCTTTCTTTTTTTTTTTTTTTGTCTTTTCTAGGGCCACACTTGCGGCATATGGAGGCTCCCAGGCTAGGGGTGGAATCGGAGCCATAGCGGCCAGCCTACACCACAGCCACAGCAATCACAGCAACGCCAGATCCAAGCCACGTCTGCGACCTATACCACAGCTCACGGCAACGCTGGATCCTTAATCCACTGATCGAGGCCAGGGATCGAACCTGCAACCTCATAGTTACTAGTCAGATTTGTTTCCACTGTGCATGATGGGAACGCCAAAAAAATTTTTTCAACAAATTTTGATTTGTTAAAAAAATCACACTCTATTACAATCTTTTAACTAGTGATTTAGGTCCATTTACGTGTATTTTGTATTATGATTATTGAGACCAACTTACTTTTTTTCATCTTTCCCAGTTTTTTCCTTGCTTCTCTTCGATCCAACTTTAAAAACAGACCATTTAAAAAAGTTATACATGTATGGAGAAATTGAAAGGATGATATAAAGGACTCCCATTTATCCCATACCCAGTTTCCCATATTCTTGTCATACATTAGGATGGTATGTTGCTTCAGTTTTCACAAATACTAATACATCTCCATTAATTAAAATCCATACCTTATTCAGATTTCCTTAGTTTTTACCTAATGTTTTTCTCTGTTCCAAGATTCCACCTAGAATATATTAATTTTAGTTGTCCCATCTTCTTACTCTCCTCTTGGCTGTGACAGTTTGTCAGACTTCCCTTGTTTTTGATGATCCTGACAGTTTTGAGTAGGGCCTGTTGAGAATTTGTAAAGTGCCCTTCTATAGTCATTTGGAATTCTTGTGTAAGGACAATTTGTCTCTTCTCCCTTATTGATAAATTAAATCACTTATATCAGTGTGTACTCATGGATATTTATGTTACCTTTGGACTGTAATTCAATGCTTGTTTCTCAGATCGGTCCAGCTTTGGCCAGTGGGAACTTTCAGTTGGCCCCTTGCCCCTTTGGTATTTCTCCGTCAGCCTTGGCCTCCTTCCTTCTGCACAGCAGGACGTTCCAGGTTTATCTCAGGCATTTTATGCCCATTCTTAGAATCACTCATTTGTCCAAGGACCACTGGTTCCTTTCATTGGAGGAAGGTTTGAAAAACTAAAATCTGGGGAGTTCCCTTCGTGGCGCAGTGGTTGGCGAATCCGACTAGGAACCATGAGGTTGCGGGTTCGGTCCCTGCCCTTGCTCAGTGGGTTAACGATCCGGCGTTGCTGTGAGCTGTGGTGTAGGTCGCAGACGCGGCTCGGATCCCGCGTTGCTGTGGCTCTGGTGTAGGCCGGCGGCTACAGCTCCGATTAGACCCCTAGTCTGGGAACCTCCATATGCCGCAGGAGCGGCCCAAGACATAGCAAAAAGACAAAAAAAAAAAAGAAAAAAGAAAAACTAAAATCTGGGGTCTGGTGCGCTTGTTGCTACTAGGATGTCGTTTATTGAATATAATCTGTTTCTCCCCCATGTTGTGTGCTTTTAAGTTTTTTTCTCTTGGTCTTTTGTGTTCTGCCATTTTACTAGTCTCTAGATGTAATTTTTTATTGTAAAGTGGTTTTATTTTCTTCCTTTCTTTCCTTTTTTCCCCCTATTTTTCCGTCTTGTGTGATAGTTATTCTGCTGCCTATTTCTGTGGAATTTTGCTTTTCCTCAGTTCTGGAAAGTTCTGTCATTATCTTTTCATGTCTTCCCTATATTCCCTTTTTTTCCCCCTCCTTCTGGAACTTGATATATATATTAGATCTTATTTTTTTTCTGTGGCTTTAAACATCTCACTGTTGGCTTTTTCTGAGTTACCGTGCTGCATTGGGAGTAGTTTAGTAAGATCTCCCCTCAGATTCACTCCTTCTCACTTCTGCTATGTTTAAGCTGCCTTAACTCATTCACTCTATCTTTTTTTGGAAATTATATTTGGTTCTTTCTTAAATCTGGTGGTTTTTGCTTAATTGCTTCAGATTTACTTGTTTTGTAACTCCAGGCTTTGTATCTTTAAACACTTAACACATGTATATTTTATATTCTTTTTCTGATAATTCTCATATCTGAAGTGCTTGCTAGTGGGAGTCTATTTCTGTTGACTCTTACCAATTGTGGGTGTTTTTTTTTTTTTCCAGGGGGTACATAGTAATTTTTTATTATGAAGTGATTTTTGGTTTATCTTAATTTGGGGGAAACTTGGAGACATTAAACTGAAGAAGCTTTTTTTTGCAGAGGGAATTTATTTTAGCTTCAAGTGGGAATGGAGTGCACTACTGACCTGGAACCCCTTCAGTCCTGTTCCAGGCTCTCTTACTTGCTGGGTGGCATCCTGTTCAACTCCCACATCCCATTCCCTGTAGTTGCAATGCTGATAAGGACATTTTCTCTCAAAGATACCTGGCCTTCTTCTTTTTTTCTTTTTGCAGCCATGCCTGTGGCATACAGAAGTTCCCAAGCTAGGGGTTAAATCACAACTGGAGCCTGTCCCACAGCCACAGCAACACTAGATCCTAGCCACATCTGCGACCTACACTGCAGCTTGTGGAAATACTGGATCCCTAACCCAGTGAGCAAACCCAGGTATCAAACCCGAATCCTCACAAACGCTGTATCAGGTTCTTAACCCACTGAGCCCCGACGGGAACTCCTGCCTGGCCTTCGATTGTGCTTACTGCTCATTATCCTGGTTTCGGTACATGCAGTTTTGCATGTACATGGTTTGGGTTTGGTTTGATTTTCCCTTTAGGTATTTCTCTGCCTGTGAGCAAAGAAAGAGGAAAAAAATGCATTTTGTACAGGACCACGTTTCATCTCACGAGGGCCTCTCAGCATATCTCATCTGGCAAACTGTTTGAAGTAAACATCAGCAACATGCTTCGCTCTGCCTTGCCTTCAACACGCATTTAGTTGTTTACCTCTAGGACTGTATTCCCATCCATTCCACTCTTTCCCCATTGCTGGCCTCCTATCTCCAGTGTGTCTAATCCACTGTATAAACTCCCTCCAGGCTCACTGTTCTTAGTACCAGATCCAATGCTGTTACTTGGCTCACTGTCCGCACATACCCACCCCTCCGCAGCAACACATTTCGGCATCTTCATTGGCTCTCGTTCCTTGAAATCCAATCCATGTAGCTTAACATTCAAAATCCTTCGATAACGTCACCAGATTTCTCTTTTCCGGGTTTCCCTTCTTTAATGTTCTCTTTTTCTCCTTCCATATGGCTCATTCTTCTGCCTGAAACGTCCTACATCCCCATCCGCAAATGTGCTAGTTTCTCTCTTAAGAGTCCATCTCAGATGCCTTCAGTTTTATTCAATTTTCTAGAATCCTTCCAAGTTCAAAGTAACTACTCCCTCTTCTGACTTTTTATGGCCCTCTTATATCTCTTATGGCGTGTGTGTGTGTGTGTGTGTGTGTGTGTCTAAAGTCTTTCGGGGAAAATGTTTTCCTGGAAGTCACTTATCACAGTGGCTTCCACAGTATAGATCCTAGTAAATAGTGAATTATATGTCGTTCTAAATTAAAGAGTGGCGCAAGGAGAACAGTTTGTGATGATGACGGTGCATAAACTTTCTTTGAACGCACAAAGGTAACCGGATATATCAATACGTTGTTAAAGTGTCTTTAGTCCAAAAGCGCCTGTAGAAAAATTTTTCGATTTTGAAAATAATCTAAATGATTGTTTCTTAACCATGAACATGTGCTCGGTTCAACTGCATTTTGCTTTGATAAAGTGCATTAGAATTTTTGTTGGCGATGATAATCTGACAGTCCATAGTCATTTATATTTCAACCTCTCACTTCTTTTGCCAAAACTTACTAGATTCAGTATGGTTTCAAGAGTCATTAGCTTCCTAAGGAAATGGGTCTGTGTTGTAGGGGGAGTTTGTAATTCATTTTTCATCATGGTAAAGTACACATAATATAAAAGTTGCCATCTTAATCATTGTAAGGGTCCTGGTCAGTGATATTAAATGCATTCACCTTGTTGTGCAGCCATCACCTCCATCCATCACATAACCATCATCATCTTGTAAAACTGAAACTCTGCGTCCATTAAACACTACCTCGCCTTCCTCCCCCCACCCCGGCAATCGTCGCATACTTTCTATCTGTATGGTTTTGACTGTTCTAAGCACCTCGTCTAAGGAGACTCATATAGCATTTGTCTTTCGGTGACTGGCTTATTTCTGTGTAGCAGAACGTCCTCTAGATTCGTATATGCTGAAGCATATTGCAGAATTTCCTTACTTATTAAGACTGAGCAATATCCCGTTATATGTATAAACTACATTTTGCTTATCATTTATCCATCGCTGGCCATTTGAGTTACTTCCACATTTTCTGTTCTATTTAAACTGCTAATTGAGAGTCAGCTTGATGAAAAGTTGTCCTTATAGTTTGTCTCTCAGAGACACAACCTTTATTAACTTGTGAATTTTAAAAATAATCCTGCTCTTTTATATCAGTCACATAGATGAAGGTTTATCGCTCACTATTTATAATATTAAATGAGAATGAAGACATCTATTCCAAATTGATCTTGGCAGTTTCATCACTCTAGCTATCAGCACATGCTAATGATTGAAATATTAAATACCTGAGGGAAGACTTCAGCATTAAGTTTCTTTCATTGAATGTTTATTTCTTCCATAATTAGTTGATACATTTTTCAGCATAGTTTTTCTATTTGAAAATCACCATTGGACTAAATCCAGTACGTATCAGTGTTGCCAGCAATTTAAAATGCCTTCCTTTAAGTTACCATTGCATGCCCAGTCAACTCATAAAAATACACGAAATGATGAAGTGCAGCCCTGGGAAGGGTATGGAGATGGGTACACGTATATACCATTGTTTACCCTGGAAAGAGATTCACTGATTTGGAGAGCAGTTTGGATTAAAAAGTTAAAAATTATTCTTATGGTTTATCCAAATAATTTTGATAATATAACCTAAAAGCAAAATATTTGTTCACAGATGACACCTATGTAATAGTGACTAATTGGAAATAAAGCAGATGTTCAAGAATGATGATTCAGTAAATTATGATACACTGTAATATGAAATACCAAGAAGCCACGAAAAATAACAAAGAGACTAATAAAGGGAATAGAGGCATAAAGATAGGTGTGGAGAAGATGTAAACAATGTCTACCCAGTGATTGTACCATGAAAAATATTTTTATGTACATTGAAAAACACTGAAATTCAGTTTGGGGCGGTATCAGTGCCTTTGGAAAACTAACATTTTTGGGGTTTTTTTAAATTTTTTGTAAAGATTTAATGATCTTGTGGCTTTGGGATGTTAACGTTGTACTAATCATCGTGAAACTAGGTGTTAGAAGTGCGCAGTGAGAACAGGTAAAATGCAAAGTGCACTGCTTATCAGTGTCACCCTCCATGAGAAATTCTGACAACTTGGACTCCGTGTAGCATGTGATAAAAAGCAAAGGCTGTCAGACCAGACGGAACTGGATAAAATCTTTCCATGTTGCTTTTTCTCAGATTCCATGTCTTGGTTCTCTTGGGTTGCTCAACAAAAGACCGCCGATTGGGCGGTACAGTAGAAACTCGTCACAGCTCTGGAGGCTGGGAGTCCGAGGGCACGGCACCAGCGCGGTGCGGGTTCTCTTGCTGGTTCGTAGCTAGCACCTCCTGACTGTGTCTTCACAAGGTGGAAGGAGCAGGGCATTTCTCTGGGGTCTCTTTCAGAGAGGCTCTGACCCCATTGTATAAAGACATCAATTGCCTCCTAAAGGCCCTGCCTCCTTGTACCATCACCATAGGTTTCCAGTGTGTGAATTTTGTGGGGACACAAACATCCAGAGCATATTACTGCTTTATCGCAATCTGGTCGCTTTCTCTGTCCTCCACAGATCTCGACTGTTATATTTTCTATCTCCTTATCTCTTCCTGGTGCCTTCCGGGAGAGCGCTTTGATCTCATCATCCTTTCAGTTTACGATCTTGTTCTTTGGCTCTAGTGAATCTTTTCTTTCTCCCATCATTTCCACTTTTCTTCTTTTCTTTTTATTTTTGCTTTCTGCCTTTAATTTCTTTGCTTACCCTTTTCAGTATATTTTTATGCATTCGTACTCACACACATACATATTTATTATGCTTTTAAAGAATTATTTATCCACCTGTTCCAGTTATACTGCTTCAGGTAATGTATGTCTCTTCGCTGCTGTTGCTTTTTGTACTTTTTGTGCTTTTGCTCCTCAAGGATATTTAATTTGACCAGTGATCTCATGTTCTCCTGGGACTGTCTAGGTGGTAACATCTACTGGGAAGAGCAAAAGGCCAGGCTTTAGCTCTTGACCTACTGAATGAGCTCATAGGAGGAGGAGGAGAGAGTCTGGACCCCAAGACAGAGTGCTCCACTGTAGCATCCCTCCCATTCACAGCCACTCTACCAGGAACATCTGCTGCTCAGGAATTCACCTTAACCTCTAGGAAATAAATAGCAATAGGAGGAGGCGGTTTTCTATGGTTAAATGTCACTAGTTCTGAAAGTTGGAGGGGACAACGTGGAAAAGGGCATGCCCAAGAAGTTCTGATAAGTGTACACCTGTTTTCTTCAGCTCCTCACCCAGCAGGGCCTTTCCCTGCCTTGGCCTGCCCAGTCTCATGGCAGCACCGCCTTGGGCTCTCCCTTCCACCATGGCAACAGGACCTGGCAACAAAAGGGAGCGGCAGAAGCAGAGAACAAAGCATTCTTCCCGTCCCCCTTCTTATGGCTTCCAGTTTCCTGACTTCCTCCCCAGGCTGCAGTCCCTTCCCTTCCACAGACATATAGTCTGCAGTTTAGGACAGCCTTTGTTCTCCCCAGGAACCCCTCTGGGTTTGTTTGTGCTACTGTTTTCATTGCTGTGGCTGTTATCCTTATTAATATCTCAGATTCATGCTTCCTGCGGTTTCTCCATGGTCAATTCTGGGAAACAGAGTCAGCAGCCCATCCTAGTCTACCACACTGATTCACTGAGTGTTTTTTAAAAGAACATTTTGCCCCCTAAAAACAAAACAGTTGTCGCTGTCTAAGTCTAAATCCTCTTAGAAAATTTCTCTTTTTTTAAGATTTCTTATCTGTCTCAGAATGTGATTAAATAGACGATCTCTTCTCTTATTGTGCCCAAGAATTGCATTAAAGGGGAAGGAACCAGGACTTCCCGTCATGGCTCAGCAGTTAACGAACCTGACTAGGATCTATGAGGATGCAGGTTTGATCCCTGGCCTTGATCAACGGGTTAAGGATCCAGCGTTGCCGTGAGCTGTGGTGTAGGTAGCAGACGCGGCTCAGATCCTGCATTGCTGTAGCTGTGGTGGAGGCCGGCAGCTGCAGCTCTGATTCAACCCCTAGCCCAGGAACCTCCACATGCTGTGGGTGCGACCCTAAAAAGCAAAAAAAAAAAAAAAAAAAAAAGGAAAGGGGAAGGAACCATAAAAAAAGGATTAGAAAGCAAGATATTTTGCTTTCAGCTTGTAGCTGTCTATCAATATGCAGAAATCCATACATCTATGAAACGGGGAAGCAAATACACTTCACAACTTTGCAAACCTTGCCTTGCCTTTTCTATAAAGTCCTCTTGCACATTCTCCAGGGACCATCTATTTTAAAGCAGCTTTTTTAGGGAGGCAGGATAAAAACGGAGCACCCTATCACCTCCAGCTTCTGAGGGTCAGATTTTTTATTATTAAAACTTTCCTTCTCCTGCAACATAAATATGTTTGACCAACCATCTGTAATTCCTATCCCTTCCAATCTAGTGTAGAGAGGGAGCAGCATCAGTAGTTGAAATAGTGTGTACTGACCACAATCTAATATAAAGGAAAACTTTGTATGCTAATAGTATCTATCATGTTGGGTTATTTAATGCCTACCATGTTAAATAATCTACATGAGATGCCATGTGCAAAGTAAGTACTCAACATGCTAGCAATTATTATTTAGCACATAGAAATTATGAAATTGTTAATATTCAGAATGAATGAGTACAGGATTTTTATTGAAAATGAAGTAACCTCTTCTGGTAGGTATTTTGATTTTTAAAGCAACTTATCATTTAGCTTTGTGTTCCTGTTCCCAGCATCCCAGGGTAACTTTTGTCATTACTGTCACTTTGGGGTTCTCTGGTTTCGTCAGGGAATTGTTGGTTTATACAGTGCTTATTGAAGTATGTTATACATACAACATTTATTGTGTTTCAGAAAATGTTGCTTTAATAGATAATGCATAGACAACAACAACAGTAATAATAATTCTCCTTAGCCTAACTATTCATCTGGTAGCATGGCATATAAAGTTCCCTCCCTGTTCCTCTTCCCTTCTGAAAACAACTAAAAAGGCTAGATAATTTTTTTTTTAAAGAATATCTTTTTGAGTGTATTCACAAGCTGTTAAGTTAGTTAGGATACTCAGATATCAACTTCTGAATGAAAACAGAAACCCAGAGGTGTAAGCAGAGTACTGAAGACAGCTCTCACCTCGAGAACCTTCTTTAGACCTGAGTGAACATGAGCTTCAGTTTTAGGGCTCTTATAGGGCACGGCGGGTTGGGGGGGAGAAAGTACAGGGTTTGCTTAAGGTGGGGGAATCGAGGCTACCAGTCTGCATCATAAAGCTGGGACTCCAAGGGGCCAGGCCATACCTGCAGTGTCCGCATGAATTAGAAACAACCTCAGCACCGCGTGGGGACACCCCTCAAATTCATAACTATAAGACAGCGCTCAGGAGCATCTGATGCGTGAATGCACACGATCAGTGTATTCTGAAAAACGGCAGCTGGAAGCTCCAGGTGTCTGTCAGAGTCACATGTTTGCAGGAGAAGCCACTTTCAATTTCAATTTTAAAAGGACAGCAACACAAACCAATATGAGAAAAAACAAATTACCATGAAATTTTGAATATCAGAATGAGACCTGCAAAGACTCAAGATAACTGGAATTATCAGCCACAGCATCGAAAGTAATCATATTTAGTATAAAGTTAAAGGAATTGAAATGTAAGGAATTGAAAATACTTTAGGAGTTCCCGTTATGGCGCAGTGGTTAACGAATCCGACTAGGAACCATGAGGTTTCGGGTTCGATCCCTGCCCTTGCTCAGTGGGTTAATGATCCGGCGTTGCCTTGAGCTGTGGTGTAGGTTGCAGATGCGGCTCGGATCCCGCGTTGCTGTGGCTCTGGCGTAGGCCGGGGGCTACAGCTCCGATTCGACCCCTAGCCTGGGAACCTCCATATGCAGCGGGAGCGGCCCAAGAAATAGCAAAAAGGCAAAAAGGCAAAAAAAAAAATACTTTAATGGTAAAGCAATTTAAAAATTACCAAATATATTTGTAAAAGAATAAACTCCTAAAAATAAAAACAAAACAACTGAAATTAAGGATCTGGATGGATTTGAGAGCACATTACACACAGAAAATGTCTAGAATGTGGGAGAGAGGGAAAGAGATGGAAAATATGAGAGATTAGGTGAAAGAACGGGGAAACCGGACATACATCTATTGGAGTGCAGAAGGAGTGAGGAGAGAATGAAACAGACACATTAAATTAATAGTTTACACCTGAGAATTTTGCAAAACTTATAAAAACAAATTCAGAGGAGTGGCACGTCCCAATCAAAAAATTAAAAACATGTCTGCACTTAAAGAAACTTAAAAAAAAAATTGAGAACACAGGAGTTCCTGTCGTGGCGCAGTGGTTAACGAATCCGACTAGGAACCGTGAGGTTGCGGGTTCGGTCCCTGCCCTTGCTCAGTGGGTTAACGATCCGGCGTTGCCGTGAGCTGTGGTGTAGGTCGCAGACGAGGCTCGGATCCCACGTTGCTGTGGCTCTGGTGTAGGACGGTGGCTACAGCTCCGATTCGACCCCTAGCCTGGGAACCTCCATATGCCGTGGGAGCGGCCCAAGAAATAGCAACAACAACAAAAAAGACAAAAGACAAAAAAAATAAAATAAAATAAAATAAAAATTGAGAACACAAAACACAAAAAGATCCTAAAAGCAGCCAGAGAGATAAAAACAAATTATCTTCCAATGAATAACAGCTGACTTTTCAACAACACCTGCAAAAGTATTTTCAGAGTAGTGAAAATAGAGTGCTTGCCTCTAAACTTCTTTAAAGAACTTAAAAGGATGCGCTTGGGGCCAAAGTAAGCTGCTTGTATGTGTGGAACGTCCATGTTGCAAGAAGGGATGAGAGAAGCCGGGGGTAAACATGGCTGTATCCAGGCAGCTGCTGACTCAGGTGATTAGCAATATGGAGTTGATAAAAACAACATACACTGCAAGTAGCAACTGTGGCGCAGAAATATGGAAGACTGCACTGGAACTTAAAATGTCCTAAGTTCCTTTTGTTGTTTAAAAGGATATAAAGAGTAATTTACTTTAAAATCTGATGGGTGGAACATAGACGTTGAGGCCTCTGGCTGTGGGCACTAAGGAAAATATAGTGTTATCACGTCCAAACCAGAGAGAGAAGAAAGCTGAAAGAGGAAAAATTTTATTCATTTAGAATAAAAGAAGAAAAAGAAGGGGCAAAAACAAAAGACACAGAAGGCAGGGCGAATAGCACAAGATAAGAGAAAAATCAAGGCAAATGTATATTAGCATATGCAAACTAATGGACCAAATTGGACTAAATGCTCCATTTAAAAGACTGAGGTTGACTAGATTTTTTTTTTAAAGTTTCCAAAATATGTGCTGTTTATAAGATAAATAAATACCTAAAACTGGAGGATACGAAAAGGTCTCAAATGAAAGATTGGATAAAACTATATCAAACAAATGCTATCTATCTCCCTCCGGAAAAAGCTGCTATTAAAATCTGTTGATCTCAGGGAGTTCCCTTTGAGGCTTAGCGGTTAATGAACCCGACGAGGATCCATGAGAATGTAGGTTCAATGCCTGGCCTCGCTCAGAGGGTTAAGGATCTGGTGTTGCCATGAGCTGTGATGTAGGTCACAGATGTGCCTTGGATCCTTCGTTGCTGTAGCGTGGTGTAGGCCAGTGGCTGTAGTTCCGATTCGACCTGTAGCCTGAGAACTTCCATATGCTGCAGGCATGGCCCTAAAAAGCAAAAAACAAGAACAAAAAAAAAACCCCAAACAAGAAAAAGGATCTATTGATCTTAAGACAATGTGACTTGCAGGAAAATCAAAAAGAGTGAGCATCACTATTTGAAAACAAAAAGCCAATTAACAGTACACGGAGAAATAAACCTACCATCATAGTGGGAGATTTTAGCACAAGTCTTTAAGCAGTCCATAGGTCAAGACAAAGAATCAGTAAGGTGGAGTTCCCATCATGGCGCAGTGGTTAACGAATCCGACTAGGAACCATGAGGTTGCGGGTTCGGTCCCTGCCCTTGCTCAGTGGGTTAACGATCCGGCGTTGCCGTGAGCTGTGGTGTAGGTTGCAGACGTGGCTCGGATCCCGAGTTGCTGTGGCTCTGGTGTAGGCCAGTGGCTACAGCTCCGATTCGACCCCTAGCCTGGGAACCTCCATATGCAGCAGGAGCGGCCCAAAGAAATAGCAAAAAGACAAAAAAAAAAAAAAAAAGAATCAGTAAGGTGTAGATTTCAACAACATAATAAACAAGTTTGAGCTAATGGATTTGTGTGGAACACAGCATGCAACAACTTCCGAAAGGATAGGATACATGTTTCTTAGCAATCATTCATGAGCTGTAAAACATCGGGTAACTGGCCATCTAGCAATCTCAACCACTTTCAAAGAACGAATGTGGTATAGACTAAATTCTCTGGCCACAGTGCACTTAGAAGTGAATGACGCATGGACAGCAGTCGTTCAGCTTCATGTCCTAAATTGATTGGTATCCTCCCTAAAATTTCACATCCACCCAGAACTTGTGAATGTGAGACCTTATTTGGAAGTAGGATCTTTGCAGATACAATCGAGTTAAAATTAGGTCAGCTGGGTTAGGATGGGCACTGAATCTAAGGTGACCCGAGTCCTCATAGGGAGAGTGGAATTTGGACCCAAGATGCAGACACACAAAGAAAGTCACTCAAAGATGGAGGCAGAGACGAGTGGCGCCTCTGTAAACCAAGGAATGCCGAGGATTGCCAGCAAACGTGGAAAGCTAGGGGAGAGGTATGGACAGATTCTGCCTTGGTCTCCAGAAGGCACCAACCTTGCCAGCACCTTGGTTTCAGATTTCTAGAACTTTGAGAGAATAAATGTTGTCTTAAGCCACTCACTTTTCATACCTTGTTATGGCAGCGCCAAGAAGCTAGTATGCCCCCTAAGTTTGCAAATTAAGAGGTCTATTAAGTCTATTTAGTAGTCCTAATTAGATCAAAAGTCAAAAAATAATCATGGAGGTTAAAAAATATTTTGAACTAAATGATACTGAAAATACCATATATCTAAACGTAAGAGATTAAACTTAAGCAGTAGTTAGAAGGGCATTAATAGCCTTAAGTTTATAAATCAAGAAAGAAGAAAGGATAAAAATAAATGAGTTAGATATCCAAAACAAGAAGTTAGAAGAATAAAAAAACTTAAGAAAGTAAAATGAAGGACATAAAAATAAGAGCACACATCAATGAAATAAAAAGAAAAATGCAACAAGTACTAGATAAATCTCAGATACATAATACTGAATCTTTGAAGACGCAAGTTGCAGAAGAATACATGTAATATTCCATTTACACAGATATTTGAACCAAATACAACTGAATATGGTTATGTTGCACATGGTACAATATTTCAGGTAGTATTTTAGCTAGACGGGAATGTTGGAATTACGGAAGGAGAGAAGGGAGGCAGGAAGGCAAGAAGGAGGGAAGGAAAGGGTGAACTTTGGTAGCCTTTTGCAATTCTTTTTCTATGACTTTCCTAGTCGTATCCTCTGCTCATTTTTCCATTTTTTTTTTTTAAAAAAGGTTATTGCTGACATGGAGGCACAAGTCCACAAGTTGAGAGAAGAGCTGATTAATGTGAATTCCCAGCGAAAACAGCAGCTGGTAGAGCTGGGTCTTCTTCGTGAAGAGGAGAAGCAAAGGGCTGCACGGGACCATGAGACCACCGTCAACAAACTGAAGGCCGAGTCAGAAAAGATGAAGATGGAGCTGAAAAAGACTCATGCTGCGGAGACAGAGATGACGCTGGAAAAGGTAAGATGCCCAACTAGACTTTCACAGACAAGGGGGATCTGTGTTTGAAATCCACAGCTTGCCACCCTTGTATTTAATCTCTAAAAAGTATTGGACATAGAATTACTCCCCAGATTTATAAAGCATTGAAATGAGCAACCTAAGTATCCTGCTGTATGTCTAAGGGAGCTGGGTTTCCTAGCTTTTCCCTTGGCTTTCATGGAAGGGATTTATGGGAAATCCCATTCTATAGTAATTAAATACACATCGTGATAGGACAGTGTTACAATATGTTATAGTATCGTCAGATATTATACTGATGAGGAGTATTTGGGCTGTAACCCTGAGTTTTCCTAAGTTAAGACTACGTCTCAGATTTTTCCTAAGTTATCTAATAGTTATTTCTAGATTTTATAGTTTTGTATAACAGTGTCACTTAAATGATGACATGTTTTCCCAAATTGATATTTCAAATTAAGAACTTTCTTTAGGTTATACATTTTTGAAATATATGCCAATATAATGTCACATTTTGAGTTGACATATTCCAGATATAGTTTCAACCATTCATTCTTTGGATGCTCTGGAAAAGTGTAAATATTTTAATTGATAGTAAATGTGAATTGCCATTAATCATAGCAACTGTAAATTGCCCCCTGAGTTCTTTAAGGCCAATCTGTATCTTGGGATCAAGACACTTAAAAAGTGTAATTTAAGAATCTTCTGGAGTTCCCATTGTGGCTCAGTGGAAAAGAATCTGATTAGGATCCACGAGGACATGGGTTTGATCCCTGGCCTTGCTCAGTGGGTTAAGGATCCCACGTTGCTGTGAGCTGTGGTTTAGGTCACAGACATGGCTCTGATTTGATGTTGCTGTGGCTGTGGTGTAGGCCGGCGAATACAGCTCTGATTTGACCCCTAACCTGGGAACGTCTATATGCTGTGGGTTCAACCCTAAAAAGACCAAAAAAAAAAAAAAAAGAATCTTCTGATTGTATTTTTTCTACTTCTTCTTCCTCTTTAAATGTTAAGCCTTCCTAGTGTGCACAACGCCACCCTAGGCACTGCTCCACTGCTTTTACCTGGGTCGTGGGCCTGAGGTGCTTACTTTATAGGAATACCCTAATTTACCTGAGTCAGATTTCAGCAGACTGCCTTTGGCAGCCCAGCTCTGAACCCAGAAATAAATAGAAAATGGGCTCTAAAGAGGCAGGAGTGAGCCAGGGTTCTTGGAGGAATAGCAAGGAGGCCAGTGCGGCTGGAAATGATAGGCAAGGCAGAGGTGATACAGTCAGGGGAGAGACCCCGCAGGGATGGACCGGGCGCTGTAGGGCTGTAGAGGCTGTTGAAAGGGCTTTGCTTGGACTTTGCTGAGTATAGAAGGCTTGGTGGGTTTTGAGCAAAGGACTGGCTTGACCTGACCCGTTTGAGTAGGATCTCTCTGTGCAGGCTGAGGCTAGAGCAAAGATGGAAGTAGGGAGACTAGTCCAAAGCTCTTGCGGTCCTTTAGACAAGAGTATGATAGGTGCTTGGGCTTGGCCAATAGTGCTGAAGGTGGTAAACTGATCAGATTGGGGTTATGGTCTGAGGTTAGAGCTGGCAGGATTTGCTTTTGGTTCACACGCAGAGGTGGGTGGAGAGAAGTGGAGGGAGAAAGAGGGAGAGAGGGGGCAGGTGCCTGAGTAGTCCTGAATGATTCCAGGTGACTTGCTGGAGCCAGTAGGTAAATGGAGTTATCTGCCCTTTGCTGAGAGACTGCAGGAGCCACTGGGCCTACGTGACTCGTTCTGGTTGAGGGGCCTGCATTTATCCACATGAGGGTGTCGGTGATGATTCCATCAAAGCGGTACAAGATCATAATGTTTGACGCTACACGTACCGAGTGTCAGGACTCAGGGAAATTTCCGTATATGGTAGTAGATCCAGCCTCTGACAATAGCAACAGCGAGGCTGATGGGGAGTGAAAGTGGTGACGCACTTGCCTTCTCTGGGAGCTGATACACACCCGTCTCCACTCCGCTCGCCTCCACCAGCAGTTCAGAGTGTTCCCAAGTGAATGTGCTTGCATGGCACAGATGCCAGTGTACCTTGATTTTCTAAAAAAACTGGATATAGTAAAGCCAGACTTAGCAAACATAACAGTTTAGGCCTTCACTTTCTTGCTTCATCTGTTCATGTTTTAAATGTTTCTTTTTAACAGGAGAAAAATGCTCAAGTATAGGTTTAGTCGTGTTACTAACAGGTTACAAATAATTAAAGAAATTAGTGTTAGAAACCATCGGTAATTTATTTGGCAGATATCTCTTGAATGATTTCTGTTTCCCAGAGGTGTTACCCCAGGCACTGTGGGTCTATTCAGAAAAAAAGCCCACAGTCCTTAAGGAGATTATTTAAAAAAAAAAAAAATAGTGTGTAGGACACACAGTTAACTATAATGCCAGGTGGACCATGACTTGGGGGGGAATTATTTTCTGTTAAGGAAATCGGGGACATTAACTGGAAGAGATGTCACTTGTCTGCGACATAGGTAACACGGAGGAGTTTGACTAGTGGATATGCAAGACGGTATTCTAAAGCCAAAGGGATGACAGCAGCAGTTGCCCACAAAACCGCTTCATGGCGGAGAGCTTAGTCAAGGGGAGTGGTTAGTGATCAGGCTAAAAGGTAGCTTGGGGTCATTGAAAGTCTCCAGAGCTGTGGTTGGTATTTTACCTCCATTAGGTAAACCTGAAATGTCAAGATTCAAGTGACTGTTAGGAAAATCTTGTCAGGGCTGGCAGGATGCCATAGCCGTAGAGGGAGTGGGCAGGGATGGGTGGATCCGGGTGAGAGGTCTCCAGGGGCACATTCGAGGTGCATGAAGCTGGTGAGGGGCTCGCAGTGACAATGGGCCAGAGGAGACATGTTGGCGAATGGGCTCAGCAGTGGCACTGACTGGTTAAGTCTAAATGCAGCCTTAATGAATTGGGAGGGTGGAAGAAGTTTCTGGTTGGGGAGGAAGAAGATGAACTCGGTGATAGACTTCAGTTGTACTGGAAGTACAATCGCTCCACACAGTTGGGATGTATGCTTGCAATTCATGGAACACTTACGGATAATCCCAAGAAAGGACCAGACTGGAAGAAACAGCTGTGGGCGTCACCTCCAGGGAAGGGGCTGCTCGGGAGAGGAGGCCAGGTGGAAAACAAACAGCTGTGAAGGACTTCAGTTAAGAAGTCTGGGGGGGGGGGAGTTCCGTCGTGGTGCGGTGGTTAACGAATCCGACTAGGAACCATGAGGTTGCGGGTTCGGTCCCTGCCCTTGCTCAGTGGGTTAATGATCCGGCGTTGCCGTGAGCTGTGGTGTAGGTTGCAGACGCAGCTCGGATCCCACGTTGCTGTGGCTCTGGTGTAGGCCAGTGGCTACAGCTCCGATTGGACCCCTAACTTGGGAACCTCCATATGCTGCAGGAGCGGCCCAAGAAATAGCAAAAAAAAAAAAAAGACCAAAAAAAAATTAAAAAAAAAAAGTCTGGGCGGAAGCAGACAAAGAAGGGTCGTCAAGGTAAGAGGAGTGTGGAAGAATGTATTTTCGTGGAAGTAAAGGAAGAGACTCTTTGGAAAGGAGCTTTGTCAAGAATGTGACAGGAATCAGGAAGGATGAGGGCCTGGGATCTGAAACCGAGACGTCATTGATGATCTTGGACAGAGCCCAGAAAATGATAGTGTGGGCAGAAGGCCAGTGAGAGAGTAGCCAGGAAGGGGACCTGAGTGAACACGCCATCGTTTGGGAAAGCCTGATGTTAAAAGGAAGGTGTACGTCCACAGAGCAGCAGGCGTTAAGGAGAGAGTATTTTTAGGCTGGAAATGCCTTGCAATACATGAGAAAGGACTGATGGAGAGGAAGCGCTTCATGATGGAGCTTAACCTAGCGCGCTGATGGCTTGCGATTGAAGAGGTGAAGGGGGTGCGTGGAATTCCCAGCCGGGGCTCACCCGCTCCCCTTGGCCTCGAGGATGCAGGTGCGTGAGACGAGGGTCTGTTCCTGGAACACGCCCTCCCTCTCCTGCCTTCAGGCCTTCGCTCTTGGTTGCCCCTTGGGCCTGCTCTTCCCCGTGATGGTCTTACGGCCGTCCTCCTCCTCCTCCCTGTGCTCTCCTCGCGGTGTCGTCTGGCCTCCCTCTCCCTCCTCGGTGTCTCCTGCTGTCTTCACAGCTCATCTCACTCTCTGAATTCACCTTTTCACTTTTTCACTTGTTTATCTTCTCTTTCTCCCCCACTTAGACTGTAAACTCGTGAGCGGGCTCTTGTCTATCTTGTTCGTTTCCGTACCACTTCTGTCCAGATAAAACTCGGCACATGGTGGGCTAACCTGCTATATAGTAAGCAAGTGAATGGCGGGAGCCATGACTTTCAAGGAGGGATGAAGGAAGAAGAGAAGTGATACAGATACAAAGGATCTCTGTGACCAGACTTGAGAGGTACTCATCCCAGACGTCATCCGTACCCTTAGTGAAGTGTCACTGTCATCTGCTCAGAGCGAGGGATATCGAGAAGAGTGGAACAGCCAGGCGCAGGCTGAGCGGTGGCCTGAATGCAGCTGAGAGGAAGAGGATGTGAAGGGCTTGGCTTGGGTAGAACTGGGGTTCTGAGGGGAGAGGAGGGAGCACCGTGGGATGAGTCTGGAAGAATGGAATGCCCTGAATTGAAGTGAGAACACACGTAGTACAAGAAGATAGAAGTGGAGTTTTAGCCTAGTAACTTTAGCTGCTAGGAATAAAGGTGCCAAGGAGATGAATTGGATTGCAGGCGCTTGGTGGCATCGAGAGAGTCTGGGGAAAAGGATGAGAGCATTAAGTGTGACATGTTTGGTGTCATGAGTTTTGTTTTGGTCGAGTTGGTGGAGTTAACCATCCCCACAGTTTGAATGATAAAATACAGGTGCTTTTGATATAATTTGTTTTCCTGACTGGTAAATGTTTTTCCTTAACTAATTAAAGGATTCCACATGCAATGAAGAACTGAATCGTGAGTTCCCTGAACCAGTCCTTGTGAAATATTCATTTCTAAAGCTTTAGGATCACGTGTGGTGCTTCATACAAAGTAGGCCTTCATAAATGTTAAGTGAGTGAATAAAAGAATGATGATGAACAGAGAAATTCAGTATAGCTACTGTGAATGATAATATGAATAAGTTAAAAACTGTTGATTCATGCAAATTTGATTTCAACCCATTATGTATTCTTTGGGTAGGACAAGGTACATCTTTATATTCAGATAGTCACTTGTTTTTTTATTGTTGGCATTTCTTTCATATTAGTAAGTTAAATGCAAAGAATAACATTTTTTAAAGATGGTTTTATTTTTCTGCACAAAGTTAGTAGACATTTGAGCTCTTATTATAGAAATTTGAATTAACTCTAGTAAACTGATAGGTAATTCTCTTGTTAGCCTCTTGCCAGCGTTTTACATGTTGTTGAATTCTTACTGTGTCTTATAGAAGGTTTAATGTTTTCTCATGCTTAAATAGATCTGAAAGTTAAAATATTTGCTAGCATCTCAAAATCCCGTCACAATTGAGGGGTTTAGAAATTGATTTTCTCTCATTAAGTAAAAAGTTGAGGTTCAAAGAGAGAATAACTCTAGAATAATAAATAATCTAAATGTAGCCTTCCCTGTGGGTCTGGGTTGTTTCAGTAGCACTTACAATGTTAAGGTTATAAAGGAATTCCTAAGTCCAGATCCTACCTGAGTTTCTGTCAGCAGCGATTTAGACCCAGATGATATCTTCAATGGCTTTGAGTTAAGAGAAACATGAAATACCTCCACAAGGTCAAAATCCTCTAAATAGAAAATCCAAGCGAATAAATGATTGACATTTGCAAAGTGAAAGCTGCTTTTCCAGCCTTTTACAATCTTTTCAACCCGATTGAAACAAAGTCCATGAAATACGCACTTCTGAAAAATTAAAGAACATTACTACGTGATGGTAGTGGGTAACTCTCAGAAGTTTGATTAAAACTTTGGTATTTAAAAATTACTGTTCTTTCGGAAAACTATTCAGCTACTTGAAAAAATAACCTTTCTTGAAATAGAAAATATTTTAGAAAATATGGAAAATAAGAAATGTAGAATTCCTTGTTACTGTCACCACCCACAGGTAAGTAGTTATTACTTAATGTATGTATAACTACATTAACTCAGCTAAGATCATGCTGAGCAAACTGCTCTGCCTTTTGCTTTTAAAAAATTTTGTTTACATTGATTCAAAGATTAACATCTTTATGCATAAAATGTTGTCAATATTTCATTCCATTTTTTTCCCCTTAGTTTAAGATCCCAGTAGAATTACAAGGTCAAATTGCTTTTCAAAAAGGCTTTACTAATTTATATTTTCCCCAATACAATATCTGTTTTATCTAGTCAGTTCTTAGTATTAATACTTTAATTTGGCTGTATTTTTTTTTCAGGGTCGCACATGCAGCATATGGGAGTTCCCGGGCTGGGGATCGAATTGGAGCTGCAGTTTTTTGGGTATTTTTTTCCTGAAGAACATTTATGGTTTCTAATTTGCATTTATAAGAGAATGTACATTTATAATAGATTTGTTATTCTATTTCATTTTCTAAGAATTGCCTGTTCACATCTGTTGTCTCTTCTCTTAATGTGCTAGTGTTTTCCTTATCACTTTATATAAACTTGTTTTACATTTAAGATGATAAAACTCTTTGTGGCAAATATTTTTGGTATTTTCCTTTTAATTTTGTCATTTAATTTTATGAAACGCAAAATTTTTATTTGTATTTAATCTATTGAATCCTTTGTGAAATCTCCAGTATAAGCAGGTTTAAGCTTCATGATTTGATATTTTAAAATATATGAACACATCAAACATTTTCCACACTGTACTCTACTAAGTAAAAAGCTCTTATGAAATTGACATAGCATTTACCAGCTTGGGCTCCTGGTCTATAATTTTAATGGTATCTGAAGGATTATACTGGAATTCTGCCAGCCTGAAGTCATTAAAAGGCTTTGAGCAACAATTCAGCATCTTTTTCAAATTTAAGAAAAGCCCCATATGGCATAATTATTCAAAGCTAAGGTCATAGAAACTACTTAAACCTTTGAAATTTATAATTAAAGGATTAATATTAACTTATGAAGACATTGTCATTTTGGCTTAAAATGGATTTCTAATCTCAATTCTGTTCTTTTTACTTTGATCTTTTCCGAGTTTTTCCTTTGCTAAAAATATGCAGTTTTTCTCCTTAGATTTTTAAATATTATTCTCAGACAGTTAAGATTTATAAAAATTGATTGACAAACAACATTCAGTTTGATGTTTACAATATTCCACAAATACTAACGAACTTCAAGTTGGTGTTTGCTCCTGGGTGTAAATAAGCCACAGCTTGGTGTAATGGACTCTAATGATATGTCTAAGTAAAACAATACATTCATCTACAAAAGAAAAAAACTTTCACAGATGGAAACTTGGAAGACTTTGGATGTATGCATAATTTGAATATGATGGATCGTATTCATTTATATTAAGGTTTAGAATTTTAAAATCTCTTCAGGTCGCCTCAACTGTAAACCTTCGAATGGCTCAAGGAGCTATGTCATAGCACAGACTTTTTTTTGTCATTTTGACAATATGCCCAAATCAACCCGAGCCAAATATTTTAGTTAAGTCAGTTAACGTATCTCCTTATATAACAAGAGGAGTTGTGTGTTCCCTGGAGACTCAGTTTTACATCAGTTTTTACATCAGTCTCCAACTCTCTTCTACTTTTTCAGGTTCTGATGCGAGGCACCTGTCCCACAGTGATTCCACCAAACAAATACTGGAATCTTGTCTGGGGTGTTTGCTTATTAAACAGAAGTAGCAAAGTATCTATCATCTTTCATGCTTGAATATTTGCACAGTCAGGGCTTTACCATCCACACCTGAGTGGGGCTGCTCCCTGATGAACAGTGTCTACTGTTTCCCAGAGTATCTTTTGCCCTTTCTCCCTCTGTCTTTAACGTGTGTTCAGGCCCTATTTTCTAGCTGTCTGGGGGAGTAAATCAATAGTGTTAGCTTCAAAGTCTAGTTTTCCTAGGCTAGGAAGCTGTGTTTTACTTGGAGAAAATTAAAAGCCTGTGTATTTTATGTCAGGATTATTTGAAAATAAAATCTAGAATTATAAATGAATCGTTGTTTTTAAAGAAAACATGCAAAAGGTTTACCGTCCCATTGTTGCTCTGCGGCCGAACTCCCTCATAGTCCAATCCATTATGAATATGAGCTCCGCCGTCTACCAGAAGCTCTGGCTTTTATCCTTTTGGACATTCTTAAGGGAAAAAATTTACCTAAAATAAAGGGAAAATCTCTCAGATCAGTGCAGCAGAAGATAGTAATTTCACTTGAGAAGTTATTGGAAATAGAACAGTTTTTTTTTTATGCCACCTGCAGAGATTGATATCCAAACTTAGAGAATTGGGAGCCAGTAAAATGAGCAAGTGCTTGTGCCCAAAGGCTTTTGTGTGTGTTTATTTTGCTTTGTTTTGTTTTTGTTTGGGTTTTGTTTTGTTTGCTTGCTTTGCTTTGCTTTTTAGATTCCATGTGTAAGTGGAATCATACAGTATTTGTCTTTGTCGGTCTGGTTTATTTCACTTAGTATAGTTTCCTTTGATGTGCAGAAACTTTTAAGTTTGATATAGTCCTATTTGTTTTCTTTTAATTTTTTATTTATAGTTGATTTACAATGTTCTGTCAATTTCCGCTGTACAGCAAAGTGACCCAGTTATACATATACACACTTTTTGATTAATTTATTTATTGTTTTTAATTGTTTATTTATTATTCTTTTTTTCATTACTCAATGAATCATTCTTTTTTTATTTTTGCTGGTGTTGCCCTTGCCTTTGGAGTCAGATCCAAAAAAAAAAATTGCTAAGACTGATGTCAAGGAGTTTATTACCAATGTTTTCTCCTAGGATTTTAATGATTTCAAGTCTTACATTCAAGTCTTTAATCCATTTTGAATTTATTTTTGTCTATGGTATAAGACAGTAATCCAGTTTCTTCCTCTTGTGTGTAGCTGTCCAGTTTTTCTAACACCACTTGTTGAATAATTTGTTCTTTCCCCATTGTATGTTCTTGCCTCCTTTATCATGAATTGACCATATATATGTGGTTTTTATTTCTAGACTCTCTATTCTGCTTCATTGATCTCTGGGCCTGTTTTTATACCAGTACCCTACTGTTTTGATTATTCTAGCTTTCTAGTATAGTTTAAAACCAGGGAGCATGATACCTCCACCTTTGATCTTCTTTCTCACTATTTTGGCTATTCAGGATCTTTTGTTGTTCCACACAAATTTTAGAATTATTTGTTCTAGTTCCGTGAAAAATGCCATTGGAATTTTGGTAGGCATTGCATTAAATCTGTAGATTTCTTTGGGTAGTATGGAAATATTAATGATATTAATTATTCTGATCCCTGAGCACAGAATATCTTTCCATTTATTTGTGTCTTCTTCAAGTTCCTTCAGCAAAGTTATATAGTTTTCAGTGTATAGGTCTTTCCCCTCTCCTTAAATTCATTCCTAGGATTTTATTCTTTTGCAGTTCTAAGTGGGATTGTTTTCTTGATTTCTCTTTATGATCATTTATTCTTAGTATATAGAAATACAACAGATTTCTGTGTGTTAATTTTGTACCCTGCAGCTTTACTGAATTTGTTTATTAGTTCTAGCAGTTTTTTGGTGGAATCTTTAAGGGTTTTCTGTATGTAGTATCATGTCGTCTATAAATAGTGAGAGTTTTATTTCTTCTTCCTTTCCAGTTTAGATGCCTCTTATTTCTTTTCTTGCCTAATTGCTGTGGCTAGGACTTCCAATACTGTGTTAAATAAAAGTGGCCAGAGTGAATGTCCCTTTCATGTTATTGATCTTAAAGGAAAAGCTTTCAGGTTTCCACTGTTGCATATCATATTAGCTGTGGGTTTGTCATAGCCTTTATTATGTTGAGGTACATTCCCTCTTTGTTGAGAGTTTTTATAAATGGATGTTGATTTTTACCAGGTGCTTTTTCTGCATCTATTGAAACAATCAATGATTTTTATCTTTTACGTTGTTAAAGTGGTGTATCACACTGATCGATTTGCAGATAATGAACCCTTCTTGTATGTCTGCAGTAAATCCTACTTGATCATGGTCTATGATCCTTTTATTATATTGTTGAATTTGGTTTGATAATATTTTGCTGAGGATTTTTGCTTCTGCAGTCATCAGGGATATTAGCCTGAAATTTTCTTTTTTGTGGTATATTTGTGTGGTTTTGATATCAGAGTAATGCTGGCCTTGTAAAATGAGTTTGGAAGGATTCCTTCCTCTTCAGTTGTTTGAAAGAGTTTGGGAAGAATAGGTATTATCTCTTTTTGAAGGTTTGGTAGAATTCATTAGTGAAGCTATCTGGTCCTAAACTTTTGTTTGTTGGGAGTTTTTGGATTAGTCATTTGTTTTCCTTACCAGTAATTAGTCTGTTCACAATTTCTCTTTGTGTGTGTGTGTTTAAAATTAGTAATGATAATTGTGCAATCCTTTTGATTCTTTCAGCTTCATGGCCACACTTTTAGGAGTCTTCTTGGACAGTGCATCTTTTTTTCATAACACTGAATGCATTAGTATCTTCGTTAATGATAAAATGATTACAAAATACAACATAAATAAGAATTTATGGCATTATCTTGATAGCTTACTATAAATAGGGTGCCTGTATAAATCAAGTGGCCCAGGAAAGTTCCTGTTTGTACCTGCTGTCCCTGTATCCTATAATGATTTAACATTTTCCCCAACCACTTTCAGTCTTCAACATGTCCTAGCTTGCTTGCTAAGTTGTATAATTATCCTAACTATCAAGGTACTTTTTTATGTAAAGGAGGCATCTTTTCATCTTATAAATCCTGTGACTTGATTATCAAACATTATAATGTTGAATACATATACTTTAAATGAGTGCCTTTTTTACAGTAATACTGAATTTAGGTTTAGATAACTAGACTCTAAATTATGTTAATATTGCAACTAGCCTTTACTGATTTTTTCCACACCAGACTAACATTTTAGTAGCATTCAGTGCACTAAGAAAAAATTATTTTCCATTTTTTTAGGGGTCTTAAGGAAGTTGGAGTGAAGAGACAGCCTCCCTATTCACATTCCTGCTTCATTTTGTGTAGAGTTTCTGTGATGGGAGGGCAGATAGTGAGCTGATGGGCATTATGTGTTGAGTGGTTTAGTGTCTGAGGTTGCAGAGGAGTCAGAGGGCATAGTACAGTGGAAGAGCTCTGGGCTGAGAGTCAAGTCTTGTTCTAACCATTGCTCATAATGGAAGGGAAGCAATAATTCTGTGTGGGGCAGGGTTTCCTGATTAATACTGTGAGAATTACATAAATTAATGACTATAAGTTGTCAGTTAATTTAATTTGAATACATTACAGGATGTGGTAAAAAAAAAAATAATGATAATGTACATGACCAGGAAGAGTGCAGTTGGCTTAAAGAAACCTCTTCATCTTCTGTGGTAATCAAAGAAATACTAATTGAGACAAGATGCTACTTTTCATATATTGAATAAACACAGTACTTTACATAATACCAAGTATTATTTTTAATTAATAATACCAAATACCAGGGGTGCAGTGAATAAATTCTGTAAAATGTTGTTAGTGTGAATGTAAATTGGTACAACCTTCACAAAAGCCTTATAATAAGCCAGTAACTTATATTAACTTGAAAAATATCCATCTCTTTTGACTTAGTAATCAGTTTATCAGTTAGCATAATATTGCTACCACAACCCAGAAACGATATCCCTCTAAACAACAAATTAATCTCACTCATGAATACTGTAAAAAAAAAATCAAATGAAATAGTAGGCAATAGAATCTAGTGGTTCACTTAAAACATCATATGGCATGACTACATGGGCTTTATTCCAGGAATCCAAAGATGGTTTGATATTAAGAATGCTATTAGTTTAATTCGCTATATTGATTAGTCAAAAGAGAAAACATATATAGTTTTCTCCATATTCTTCACAATGGGCTAAGCTGCTGTAAAAAAGAACCCCAAAACACAGTGGATAAGTGATATTGGGCATTTATTTCACCCTCAAAGGAATCTGGTTCAGGGGTGAGAACAAATGATTCTGTTCTACTAGGTCATTTAGGAACCCGGGCTGGCTGGTGGAATGGCTTTGTCATCTTCGATGTGGAGCTTCCATCTCTGCATTAAATGGTTCCATTTGTCACCATTTCTCAACCAGCAGGAAGGGGGAAAAGGAAGATGAGGAGGACAGGTAATTTCCTTTTCAGGAAGTGCTATAGCAATTGCATATATCAATCTCACTCATATTCTGCTGGAGAAATTTTAGTCTTAGGGCTTCACCTGGAGAAGCAGGGACTTGTTAGCATGTGCAACATTAAAAATTGGGGGATTATTGTTTTTAAAAAGAAGAATGAATGCTAAGGGGCATTTAGCAGGCAATGGCACATTCTTAATGCTTTTAGCATTTGATGCCTATTCTATATATAATAGCCCTAGACACTTGATATAAAATGAACAAAACAGGCAGATATTCCTGTTTTCCTTGATCTCACATTCCAACAGGAGAGACAGACCTTAAGCCAAGAACATGATCAGAAGTAATGTATATAGGATTTTCTTTTAAGTGTCTAAGTGCTGTTGAATAAAATGCACTTAAGGGAGATTAAGGGAGACTGGAGTACCAGAGTTGGGACTATTTAAATAGTGTGGTCAGGAGTTCCTGTTGTGGTTCAGCAGTAACAAACCCGACTAGTGTCCATGAGAATGAGGGTTTGATCCCTGGCCTCAGTGGGTTAAGGATCCTGCGTTGCTGTGAGTTGTGCTGTAAGTCACAAACATGGCTCAGATCCTGCATTGCCGTGGCTGTGGTGTAGGCTGGCAGCTACGGCTCCGATTCAACCCCTAGCCTGGGAACTTCATATGCCGTGGGTGCAACCTTAAAAAAAAAAAAATAGTGTGGTCAGTATTGGCCTCACTGATAAGGTCAGTGGAGGAATTGAGTTAGCCATGTACATATTTGGAAGAATAAATTTATAAAAGAGCAAACAACTGATGCAAAGATGCTGCAGCAAGAGCATGGCTGGCATAATTAAGAAACAGCAGGGAAGCCAGTGTGGAGAGAGTGGAGTAGACAAGGGAGAGAGAGTGGGAGATGAAGTTTGGGGGATCCCAAGGCTCCTGATCATGTAGACCCTTTGAAGCTGTTGTAAGGACTTTATGGAAGAAAATTGGTGTATCGTGCCAAAGAATGATATGATCTGACTTAGGCTTGAAAAGATCATTCTAGTTGTGCAAGAAAAAAAGGTGAGAAACCAATTAGAAGGGTACTGCAGTAATACTAGTGAGAGATGATGGGGGCTTAGGCCAGAGTAGCACCAGTGGAAGGCGGTCCAATTCTGGATATATTTTAAAGCTGGAACCAACACGACTTTCTGTGGGATTTGATATGGGATATGAGACTAAGGAAAAGTAAGCCATGGATAAGCTTACATTTGAGGTGGGGGGGGATGGAAATAGGTTAGTTCCTTGTGGGGTGGGTTTATATGTGATTTTTAATTATATTGTTCAGCTTTTTCTAAATGTTCTGTGCTATAACCACTTTGTAGGCTAAACAGTGATGGACAAAATTCACTATCCAGCTATATTGTTGCTCTTCCCCTAAGCCCTAAGACATCTTCAACTTGCTTCCTGCTTTCTGCCCCTGGGAGACCAGAGTCACAAAGAAAAGGATGTGCTGGTCCTCAGCCCTGGCATTACATTAGCTGACATCAGAAAATGAGCAGCGTGATTACCATGTCACTACCCCTGCTCACCCCTGCCTGAATCCATGTCCCCTGATCATCTTTCTGTCAGGGTGGGGAGGCTGTGTCCTCATTAGCATCAAAGAAAAGCAGAGGCTCTGCCTGTCCTGCAGCCTGCTCATAGGGCTCTCATCTTTGCTTCTGGAATCTTCATAGGGTCCAAAGGAAATGTGGGCTTCTTTGACTTTAGACCCCCCATCTCTCTGATAGGGCTGAAAGGAGAACGTGGTACTGCCCCTGGGACAGAGCAAGCTGGTCGTCCGAGGCCACTGAGGGACGCAGGATCATCCGGCCTCAAAGAGAGGAGGATAAGACAGAGACACCCTCTGTGTTCCTGAGGCCAGGGATCTTCCTAAAAGATGAATCTCATTGCTGGGTTGGATCAGGCACTGGCAATATCGAAACAGCCTCTCCCCTCAAAGAGAGTTGTTTTAATGGGGTGA
Source organism: Phacochoerus africanus (assembly GCF_016906955.1). NCBI lineage: Eukaryota > Metazoa > Chordata > Mammalia > Artiodactyla > Suidae > Phacochoerus > Phacochoerus africanus. Next base: position 12,509,175 of record NC_062557.1, on the reverse strand, counting down.
TAGTAATGGAAGGAATGAAAGTTGATTTCACTTGACTGAAATCAGAGCCATTGTCTAGATGTTGGGCAGCATGCCCTGAGAAACACTCAGGAAGGTGTCTGGAAGTCTGTGGGGAGGGTAGAATCAGACAGAGCCTTCCGGATAAGGTCGATTGTGCGTGAGTGACATTTCTCCCCTTCTGCTTAAAAGTTCAAAGAGTGCCATTGCCCACAACAAAATGAGGTGGCCACAGCTCCTTAGCTTTCTAACGAAGGATTTGTATAGTCTCATTTCTCTTCTTTTATCTTTTTTTTCTTATCATTTATTTTAATCACCTTAATATTTTAGTGTACAGTTCAGCAGCATTAAGTACATTTAAATTGTTGTGCAACCATCACCGCCACCCATCTCCAGAACTTCTTTCATCGTATGAAACCTAAACTGTACCCATTAAACACTATTTTCCCTTATCCTTAGCTTCTGGCAACCACCCTTCCGTCTTCTGTCTCTAGATACTGACTGCTCTAGGTCATATGAGTGGAATCAAACAGTATTTGTCTCATGCATTTCACTTAGCATGGTGTCTTCAAGATGTATCCACATTGCAGCATTTGTCAGAATTTCTTTCTTTCTTTCTTTCTTTCTTTCTTTCTTTCTTTCTTTCTTTCTTTCTTTCTTTCTTTCTTTCTCTGTCTGTCTGTCTGTCTGTCTTGTCTTGTGTTGTCTTGTCTTTTTAGGGTTGAACCCATGGCATATGGAGGTTACCAGGCTAGGGGTCAAATCAGAGGTGTAGCTGCTGGCCTATGCCACAGCCACAGCAACGCCAGATCTGAGCCACGTCTGTGACCTATACCACAGCTCACAGCAACGCCGGATCCTTAACCCACTGAGCAAGTCCAGGAACTGAACCTGCGTCCTCATGAATGCTAGTCAGATTTGTTTCCACTGAGCCAACAGGAACTCCAGAATTTCTTTTTTTAAAGACTAAATAACATCCCATCGCAGGTATATACCACATTTTGTTTATCCATTCATTCCATCAATGGACACTTTGGTTGCTTTTACCATTTGGCTGTTGAGAATTATGCTGCTATGAACATGGTATGCAAATGTCTGAGTTTCTGCTTTGAGTTATTTGGGGTGTATATCAAGAAGTGGAATTGCTGGATCGTATGGTAATTCTGTTTTTACTTTTTTGAGAAATCTTCCGTGCTGTCTTCCATAGCTGCAGCACCATTTTACATTCCCATCAGCAGTTCAGGCTTCCAATTTCTCCACATCGTTGCCCACACTTGTTTTCAGTTAGTTTCTTTGTTTTTACAATAGCCATCAAAATGAGTATGAATTGGTATCTTCTTCCACCTTTCTTAGCTTTCTTCCCCACCGCAGGCACCACCCGTGCTGTGCCAGCCCAGATAGCTCCTTTCTGTGAACATTTTCCCCTCGTGGCTCCGTAGATATTGTTTCTTCTGCCTGGACACCCGGAACACTCATCTTCCTCATTCAAACATGTAACCTGTCCCCGTCTTCCTCCTTCCTAACTCATAAAAAATATGTTCTTTCCTTTACGTCTCTAACTCTTCATTCATTTCTTTTTTAAACATTTTTACTAAGATATAATTTACATACAGATTATGTGTAATTCTGCAACTTTTGACAAACCATCAGCACAATCAAGATAACTATTTTGTCACCTCGAATATTCCTCCAGACATTCGGCACCACTCCAATTCGTTCCCCTTGCTCCAGCCCCTTGTAACCACTCACCTGTTTTCTGTACCTATAGATTTACCTCTTCTGGAATGTCGTACAAATGAATCATTTAATATGGAGCCTTTTGAGTCTCATTTAGTTCCTTCAGGTTCATTCATGTTGCGTATCAGGTTCATTCATGTTGCGTATAACAGCAGGCTCGTTCTTTTTTGTTGCTAATAATGTTGCATGGATGTACCAGTTTGTTGAGAAATTTGAGGATCGTAGGCACTCACATAAAGATTTTATGTGAACACAAATGTTATTTTACTTGCGTTAATAGCAAGAGTGGGATGGCTGAGTTGTATGTTAAATATATTTTTTAACTTTTCTAGAAACTGCCAAACAGCATTTCCAAGGTAACCATATTATTTTCCATTCCCACCAGCAATGTCTAATAGTTCCAGTTGCTCTGCATCCTCACTAGGTCTTGATATTCTTGCGTATATAGTATTATTTTAGTCATCCTAGTAGATGTATCTCATCACATATATATTTCCCTAATAACTAGTAATGTTGAGCATATTTTCATGTGTGTATTTGTCATCTGAATATCTTCCTTGGTAAAATGTTTATTTAAATGTTTTTTTCTAATTTTATATTCAGTTATGTTATTTTTGAATTTTGAGAGTTCTTTACATATTTTAGATACAAATCCTTTATAAGATATATGATTTGCAAACACTTTTTACAATAAGTGTCTTCTTTTCATTCTAATTTTGTTCTAGTGACATATACAGTTCTTCTTTTCCAAGACCACACTGTCTTAATTATTGTAGCTTTTATAGTCAGTCCTGGAGACAGGTAATATGAATTGTCCAGCTAGGCTCTTTTCAAAATAATTTTTTTTTTTTTTTTGCTTTTGCTAGTTCCTTTACTCTTAGAATTAGCATCCTGAATGCTATATGAAACCATATTGGGGTTTTTCGGGGTTTTTTTTTCTTTCTTTCTTTTAAAGCCCCACCTGCGGCTTATGGAGGTTCCCAGGTTCCAGAGGGCGAATCAGAGCTGTGGCTGCTGGCCTGTACCACAGCCACAGCAATGTGGGATCTGAGTCACATCTGCGACCTGCACCACAGCTCATGGCAACACCAGATCCTTGACCCACTGAGCAAGTGGGCATCCTCATGGATACTAGTCAGGTTAATTAACCGCTGAGCCATGGCAGAAAATCCGGATTTTTTTTCAATTGTGTTAAGTCTAATTCTCAGTTTGGAAAAAATTGAAATCTCAATGATGTTGAGTATTGCAATCCATGAATTCAGACTGTCTTGTCATTTATATCTTTCGTCAGTGTTTATAGTTCTCAGCACATAGATATTGCATTTATTTTGCTGGATATACATCTAATCATTTCATGTTTTTAACTTTAATGCTCAATTGTTCATTACTAATAAATAGAAATATAATGGAATTTTTTTATAGTGATCGTGTGTCTGTTAACCTTTATAAACTCACTAGTTCTAGTCACTTTTTTGTAGACTCTTTGGAATTTTTACATAATCAGATAAATATTTGTTATGTAATAGTTTTCCCTATGAGGGATTAATTTTAATTTAACTAAGCAGCATATATCAACACATTTTATTTCTCACAGTAGCGTATTTTATTACTAGACTGGTGAGTTTTAGAAAATGACTTCTCAAAAAAAACCTAATGTATAAAGAGTCAAATGAGGTCCTACCAGTCAGAGAAAATACATGTAGGATTATAGAGGCAGAAACAATGATCATTTTCCCACCTATTTTTTGTATCCTATGACATATGCATGATTTTTAAATAACAGTAATATACATACATACGTTATAGGCAAAGAGATATTTTTAAGTACCTGTTTTAAGATACAGGTTATTCTTGGTCTTGACTCTCCATATTAATCAATCTTTTTAAGCATCAAAATGATTTAAAATAATAGCTTAAGCATATATTTTAAATATTGCACTGGATTGAGAGCCTTAAAATATTATGAATTTTTTGCAAAAACTATGTTGAGATCAGACCCCAAATATATTTCTCCTATACACAAAAAATTGGTGAAAGGAAAAACACCACTGTTTCTAATATGTCATTATCAGTTAATGAATGCCTTTTTAAAAAACAATATTACTTTGATAGTTGAGAAGTTTTTTCAAGTATTGGAATCCCCAAATTTTGTATAAAAATCTATTTAATTTCCATGCCTTAAATTATAATACCCTTAGAATATTATAATATTTTATTTCTTTTATTCTTATTTCTTGATTAATTACAACAGTAAGATATATTTTGAACTTTATATTTTTGGGTATCTGTATCTATATATCTATATATAGATATAGAGAGAGAGAGTGAGAGGGAGTGATTACCGGGAAATATGTCCAAAAAGTTACTAATATATGCACATATACACATACATATATCTACAGAGTACATTAATTGTTTTCAATAATGGTATAGGCTGTATCATTGCACTTATGGCTAAAATACTAGTTAACCAGCCAAGTGTAGAATAGTGTAAGCTTTTTAAAAAATTTTTTCACAATGTATTACAAATTATTATTGGGAAAAAGAAAAGCTACACTATTAAGTGTGTGCAGATGTGAATTTTGGCTAACAGAACTGTTTTTAATATTCATCTACGGTATTTTCTTGGCAAAGAAAATGGACATTTGTTCCCACTGCATGAATTTAACAGCTCAGTAGACATCCCAGGAATACTATAAGAAAGCAGCCTTGGGCTGTGGAAAATATCTCATAAAACATTGGTATCTTTGAATCTTATTTATGACAATTGCTTTTATTATTATACATTTCATATTATTACTGGATATGGAATTTTAACAGATTTTAAAATAAAACTTTAAAGATTTATAATGTAGGTCTCTATTTCTGCTAATTATTGCAATCCTAATATGGACTATGGTGTTTCTTCAACCCAAATCACCTTATTAAATTGAAGGAAGTTTCACACATTTTTAGAGACTTCCTAAGAACAAGAAATTACTGGAATTGCCATTCTTAGATCCTACCACATGGTCTGGTTAGTTCTGTATTTGGTACCTAAAAGCACAAAGAGGGACTAAATGGATGCTGTGATCTTCCATATCTTTAGTTTCCTTAATTGTGGGCGAATGAGTCAACACATACTTACCAAGCATTTGCCATACACTTATAGCTCGCTGCTGGTCAGAAAAAATAAGGTAAATCTGTCCCTACTTTCTGGAAGCTTTTATTATTGTAGTGATCATGAGAAATACAAGCATAAAACAACTTTTAAAACTGTATAACTACATGTAATAAAATTCTAGATTAGGGAATCTGAGGTCTGTAGTAATCAGAGGCTGTGTTATGGAAAAGATGGTCCTTGAAGTACAATATTTGAATTGACACGAGGTATAGTTTTCCGAGGCAGTCCAGAGGGTTAAGCGCTTAGGACAAATTAGGAGAGTATCAAACAATAATTAAGAAAACTCTAAAAAAGATAGAAGATGACTTCATAAAACTTTTAAAACATTGTAAAATTTTTTATTTACACTTACTGAGAAGATGCAGATGCAGTGCAGAGAATTCCCATACACCCCTCACTCAGCTTCCCACCATGTCAACATCTTATTTACTCGTTGTATGATAATTGAAACCAGGAAATTAACGTGGGTAAAATGCTCTGCATTTACAATGGTAAATAACTACAGACCTCCTTTAAATTTCGTCAGTTTTCCCACTAATATTCATATTATATTGTTTCAGAATCCAGTCCAAGATCTGACATTGCCTTTTGTGCTCATATCTTTTTAGTCTCCAATTTGTGACACTTCCTCAGTCTTTCCTTATTTTTCATGACCTTGACACTTTTGGTTAGTACTGATTATTTTGAGGAATGTTTCTCACTTTGGATTTGTCTACTCTTTTTTCATGATGAGATTGAGGTTCCACATTTTTGGCAAGACTACTGCAGAAGTGATATTGTGCCTGTCTCAAGGGCATAGCATCAAGGATACCTGATTTTGAGATATCTTATTACTGATGACATTACCCTTGATCACTTGCTTAAAGTGCTACCTGCCAGGTTTCTCTGCTGTAAAGTTATTTTGTCCCTTTGTAACATGTAAACAGAGTATCTTGAGGAGATGCTCTGAAACTATGTGAATATCTTTCATCTACTAATTTTATCATCTATTGGTGAATCTTGCCAGAATTATTATTAAATTTTTTTTTTAGAATTCTTTTGAAGTTTTGACATTCTCTGGCTTTAACTTACAGTGAGGTGTTTTGTTTTGTTTCGTTTTTACTTCTTCATATCTTTAGGGGAGAAAATATTGGAACTCAAGGTGACTTTTTTTTTTTTTTTTTGGTCTTTTTAGGGCCGCACCTGTGCCATGTGGAAGTTCCCAAGCTAGGTAAGGTCAAATCGGAGATGCAGCTGCTGGCCTACACACAGCCACAGCAATGCCAGATCCAAACCTTATCTGCAACCTACACCATAGCTCATAGCAACACTGGAGCCTTAACCCACGGAGCAAGGCCAGGGATCGAACCCATGTCCTCATGGATACTAGTTGGGCGTTACCACCGGAACTCCCAAAGATGACCTTTCAAATGCAAGGTTTTTTAGAGTAAGGAATCAAATCTAGAGGGACATAAAAAAAATATGAAACTGAGGTAAGGTTTGTGAAAAAAACAATGAATGCTAGGAGAATTTGTATACCTCCTTGAGAGGGACCTGAGTTTATACATTTTTCAGGAACAAATGTAAGGAAAGCATCGCAATTGGAACAGGATTTCAATGCAATATAATTTTTTTTTTAGCTTTCATTCTTTTTGTTTAAACATCATTAGTTCAAACTCGAGGAATTGAAATTGTCAGCGAAAATAATGAAGACAGTATGTAATGCGGTTAACATTCTCAAAACATTCTCATGGAGCATAGCATTTCTATGGGATATTTTCTTACAATGGAGGTTTAGTAGGTATTACTTTGACTCAAACTTTTCTAAAAACAGCGTGGTTATTAGAGTGAGATGTAATGTATTAGAAATCCATCTGAGCCCCAACAAGAACTCACAAACTGTTATAAATTTTGTGAAATTATTTTGGGGTCGAACAAATTACTGATGAGTAGGTTTTACTTTCTGTGAGCGGGTGTCTACCTAGGGTATCAAAACAATTGTATTTGTACCTTTAGAAAAGAAACACCAAATACAGAATTAAGTCTTTTGCTGTACAGCACATTAGAGTCTGAATCTCTGGGTTATTTTGCAAACTGACTTATCACCAGTTTAATTTGGTTGAACTTCATATTCCAGTTAAGCATTTATTGGGTACCAAAAAAGTGAGCTTGGGGATGTGTTTAGGACCAAAGACACAAAGAAGAAAAGTTCTCATTATTGTTCAGAACAGGAGGGATCAAACAATATTTTAAAATAGGTTTTTTAAAAATTAAAAATTAGTTTATTTCCCATACAATGTAGTTGAGACCAAAAAAGCCTCAACATAATATCAGCTCAAATTAGATAAGGAGCTAACCCAGGATAAATGAATTACATTGGCAGGGTTCATAGAATTTCCATGTTATCTGCATTTATTAGGTTATATGCTGAAAATAAAATGCTATTAAAGTTTCCAATCAGAGTGGTGCTTTGGCATGACTTTTAACTGCTCTGTACTGTCTTTTCAAAATGTGCCTTATATGGCCAAGGAATTAGACAGCATTTAATCAAAAATCCAGATGTGAAGATTGAGATTTGTTTTTTAAATACTCTTTGAGAACTTGGGAGTAGAAGCAAGTCAAAACTGTTAAAAGTTATAAATCTAACTTTTATATATCTGTTCAGAAGCTAGAAATAGTACTTTTTTTTTTTTTTTGGTCTTTTTGCCTTTTCTAGGGCCGCTTCCCATGGCATATGGAGGCTCCTACGCTAGGGGTCTGATCAGAGCTGTAGATGCTGGCCTACACCACAGCCACAGCAACACTGGATCCAAGCCGCGTCTGCGACCTACACCACAGCTCACAGCAATGCTGGATCCTTAACCCACTGAGCGAGGCCAGGGATCAAACACACAACCTCATGGTTCCTAGTCAGATTCGTTAACCACTGTGCCACGACGGGAACTCCTAGAAATGGTGCGATTTTTGATAGGCAAGTCTAGGAAATTTTAAATTTTAAAACTCACATGACCAGGGACTTAAATGAGCATAACAGGAGTCTGTTGTTTGCTTTGATCAGGTTTTCAAAGAAGGAAAAGTTATTTTATAAACTATTTTGTAATCTTTTTCAGTTAAGTAGCTATTGGTTATTTCAGCCTCACATATTTTTTTTTTCTTTTTGAGGTCACATCCGCAGCATATGGAAGTTCCAGACTAGGGGTCGATTTGGAGCTGCAGCTGCTGGCCTACACGATAGCCCACAGCAACACCGGCTCCTTTAGCCTACTAAGCAAGGCCAGGGATCGAACCCACATCCTTATGGATACTAGTCAGGTTAGTATCCGCTGAGCCACGACAGGGACTCCTCAGCCTCACATCTTTTTATTTTTTAATTTTTATTGGTGTGCAGTGGACTGAACAATATTGTATTAGTTTTGGAGGTACAACATCGTAATTTGATGTTTTATACATTTTTACATTTTATACATTTATACATAATTACCATGTGTAGCATACAAATGTATTGCAGTATTACTGACATCTCTGTGCTGTATGTTGCATTACATTTATAAATGGAAGTGTGTACTTATTAATATCCCTTCCCTATTTCATGAATCCCTCCATTCCCTACCCCCCCGCCAACCACCTGTTTCTTCTCTGTATCTATCAGTCTGTTTCTGTTTCATTAAATTTGTTTGCTTTGTTTTATTTATTTATTTATTTATTTATTTATTTATTTATTTATTTATTTTTGGTCTTTTTAGGGTTGTACCTGCAGTCTATGGAGCTCCTCAGGGTAGGGGCCACAGCAATGTCAGATCCGAGCTGTGTCTGGGACCTACACCACAGCTCACCGATCCTTAACCCACCTAGCGAGGCCAGGGATCAAACCTGCATCCTCATGAATGTTCGGATTCGTTTCCACTGAGCCACAATGGGAACTCCCCTGTTTTGTTTTTTTTTTAATTTCACGTGTAAGTGAAATTTACAAGGGTGGTATTTGTCTTTGTCTTTGACTTATTTAGCATTATGCCCTTCAGATTCATCCATGTTGTTGCAAACAGCATTCTTTATATGGCTGAGTAATACTCTATTGTATAAATAAGTAGATGTATCACATCTTTATCCATTCATCTGTAAGGGGACACAGGTTGCTTCCATACCTTGTCTATTACAAATAATGCTTCAATGAACGTAGAGGTTCATGTATATTTTTTAGTTCTTTTGTATTCTTCAGAAAATATCCACAAGTAGAATTGCTGGATTTTATGTTGGATTTTGTCAAAAGCTTCTTCTGCACCTGTTGAAGGGAACATAATGATTTTTATTCTTCAACTTGTTAAAGTAGTGTATCACATTGATGGATTTATGGATATTGAAACTTCCTTACATCTTGGGATAAATCCCACTTGATCATGATATATGATCCTTTAATCTGTAGTTGGATTTGGTTTGCTAATTTTTTTTTTTTTTTTGTCTTCTGTCTTTTGAGGGCCGCACCCACAGCATATGGAGGTTCCTAGGCTAGGGGTCGAACTGGAGCTATAGCTGCTGCCTGCACCATAGCCACCACAACGCCAGATCCGAGCTCATCTGCGACCTACACCACAGCTCACGGCAATGCCGGATCCTCAACCCACTGAATGAGGCCAGGGACTGAACCCGTGACCCCATGGTTCCTAGTGGGATTCGCCTTCACTGCACCACAACGGGAACTCCTGGTTTGCTAATATTTTATTGAGGATTTTTGTATCTATGTTCATCACTAATATTGGCTTCTGATTTTTTTGTGTGTGTTGTGTGTTTGTCTGGTTTTGGTATCAGAGTGATGTTGGCCTTGTAGAATGAATTCAGAAGCACTCCTTCATCTTAATTTTTTTTTTAATAGTTTGAGAAGGATAGGTGTTAACCATTCTTTAAACGTTTGATAGAATTCACCTGTGAAGCAGTCTGGTCCTGGATTTTTGTTTGTTGGAAGTTTTTTTTTTATTTCTGATTCAGTGTTGTTACTGTAATTGGTTCTGTTCACATTTTATATTTCTTCCTGAGTCAGTCTTGGGAGATTGTATATTTGTAGGAATTTATTCATTTCTTCCAGGTTGTCCACTTTATTAGCATGTAATTGCTTGAAGTCATCTCTTGTGATCCTTTGTAACTCCATTTTTTTTTCATGATGAACCTGGCTAAAGGTTTATCAATTTCTTTTATCTTTTCAAAGAGCCAGCTCTTTGTTTCATTAATCTTTTCTATTTTTTAGGCTTTTTTCATTCATTTCTGCTCTAATCTTTATGATTTCTTTCCATCTACTAATTTTGGATTTTGTTTGTTCTTTTTCTAGTTCCTTTAAGTGCAAATTTACGTTGTTTGAGATTTTTCTTATTTCCTGAGGTTGGCTTGAATCAGTACCACCTTCCCTTTCGGAACTGCTTTTGCCGCGTCCTATAGATTTTGGATCATTGTGTTCAACTTTTCATTTGTGTCCAGGTATTTTTTTTATTTCCTCTTTGAATTTTTTGATGATTTATTGGTTTCTTAATATCATATTGTTTAGTATCCATGTGTTCGCACTTATTGAAGTCTTTTCCTGTATTTGATTTCTAGTCTCATACAGTTGTGGTTGGAAAAGATACTTGATATGATTTCAATCTTCTTAAATTTATTGAGACTTATTTTGTGACCTGGCTCGTGACCTGTCCTGGAGAATGTTCCGTGTGCCCTTGAAAATAATGTTTATTCTACTGCTTTTGAGTGGAATATTCTAAGTACAGCTGTTAAGTCTATCCGGTATAATGTGTTGGTTAGGGCCAGTGTTTCCTTATTGATATTCTGTCTAGGGATCTGTCCATTGATATAAGTAAGGTGTTGAAGTCCCCATCATTATTGTGTTACAGTCAGTTTTTCCCTTTATGTCTGGTAATATTTCCTTTATGTATTTAGGTGCTCCTATGTTAGATGCATATTTACAATTCTTATATTTTCTTATTGGACTATTTTTCCTTTATCATTGTGTCATAGCCTTCTCTGTTCCTTATTATAGTCTTGTTGATTTTATTGGTGGAAGTATTGCTACCCCACCTTTCTTTTAATTTCCATTTTTTGGAATGCTGTTTTCCATCCCCTCACTTTCTGTCTACGTGTCTTTTGATCTGAAACAAGTCTCTTGTAGGCATTATATATGTGGCTCTTGTTTTTTGTATCCATTCAGCTGCTCTGTGTCTTTTGACTGGAGTATTTAGTCCATTTACATTTAGGGTGGTGATTGATAGGTATGTACTTAATTGCCATTTTCTTCAGTGTTTGAGGGGATGTTTTTGGAGTTCTGTATTATCTAATTATCTACTGCTGATTCCTTCTAGGGTATTTTTTTTATTTCAGTTTTTGTATTTTTCAACTCTGTTTGGTTCTTCTTTATATTTTCTAACCCTTTATTAAACTTCTCACTCTGTTCATCAGTTCTTTTCCTGAGTTCATTGAGTATCTTATGATCATTACCCTGAACTCTTTATTAGAGGAAGCTTGCTTATCTCTACTTTGCTTAGTGGCATTATGTAAGAGATGACCTATGGAGCCCAGTAGCACACACCCCTCTGGTCACCAGAGCTATATGCTCTAGGCATGCCACCTGTGTGGGTTGCGTGGGCCCTTGTTTTGGCTGGGTCAATTACTATGAGTGTGTTGGCAGGAAGGACTTACCCCTAGCCCAGTTGGCTGCTAGGCCCTGACTCATACAGTGGCTGCCAGCTTGCTGGTGGGCAGGGTTATGCCCTGCCACAACTGCCTGCATGGGCAGGTTTGCAGGATCCAGGACGGGTGCCAGTCTTCTGGTGAGCAGGCCTAGGTCCCTTTGCAGCTGGCTGATCAGCCTCTGGGGGGCTCTGGGGACCGGGTGTTATCCCAGGACTGGTGCCAACCCCACTGGTGGTCAGATAAACCCCCAGCGCTAATGGGTTAGCAGGAGGACTCAAAAATAATGCTTGCCAGAACCAGTGTCCCTGCGGTATAATGAGTTCTAATGTACCCAAGGGGAGTCCCAGTTGCTTCCTGCCTCTCCAGGAGGCTCTCCAAGATCAACAAGTGGGCTGACCCAGGCTCCATTCAAATTACTGCCTCTGCATCAAGACTGAGAGTGTGTGTGATTTCACATGCACCCTCTAAGAGGGGAGTCCTTATAGTCCTCTGCCGCTCCTGTGTGGAAGCCCCACAGGCCTTCATAGCCAGATGTTCTGGGGGCTTGTCTTCCTAGTGCAGGGCCTCCAAGCAGGGGAGATTCAGATCCCTCACTCCTTGGGCAGAACCTCTGCAATTGTGACTGCCCTCCTGTTAGTGGGTTGCCTACCAGGGGGTGTGGGTCTTGACTAGAGAGCATCTCTGCCCCTCCTCCCGATCTCGTTAGGGTTCCCTATTTATAATTTTAGTTGTGGGAAATCTTTTCTGCTAGTTTTCAGTTGTTCTTGTAGATAGCTTCTCTGTATATAGCTGTAATTTGGGTGTGCCTGTGGGAGGAGGTTGTGCTCAGGATCTTCCTACTTCACCATTTCACACATCATCACACCAAGTATTTCAGCCACTGTTTTGTGATTTTTTAAATTAGATAATGTTTCGGGTTTTTTTTCTTCTAATTTAGGTGGTTTTATTAACCACCTAAGTAAATGAAGAGCATTAGTCAATATGCTGAATATTCATATTTATATTTAATTGCTGATTGATATGGAAGAGTCTCCTTTAATAATGTTTATTTATAAGCTAGTCTTGTCTTTTATATCACATCCAAATTTATACATATAATGTTCACTACTTATATGTTTTTATATTATTTACATTATATAAATTTATATATAAATATAATTATATTTGGATATAATTTTTATATAATGTATATTAATTTGGACATGATATAAAAGTATATATACTTATATATACAATATTGTATATATACACACATGTATAAATTACCATTTTTATTTCCTGTTCATAGACAAACTTTTTTTGTGTGTGTGTGTCTTTTTGCCATTTCTTGGGCTGCTCCCGCGGCATATGGAGATTCCCAGGCCAGGGGTTGAATCAGAGCTGTAGCCACCGGCCTACGCCAGAGCCACAGCAACGCGGGATCCGAGCTGCGTCTGCGACCTACACCACAGCTCATGGCAATGCCAGACCCCTAACCCACTGAGCGAGGCCAGGGATCAAACCCGAAACCTCATGGTTCTTAGTCGGATTTGTTAACCACTGCGCCACGATGGGAACTCTAGCACAGACAAACATTTTTAAGTGAGGTAGAAAAAAAATTTTAGGTAACATTTCATTTTTTGTTTTCACAAATATTTATTTGCTAATCTCTGTATACAAGTAACTGTGCTAATAACATTTTCTGTAAGACTTATATGCAACTTCTCCCACGGGTTCTTTATGGAATTAGTTTAGGAATAATGAGTGGGTAGGTAGAGAAGTGTATTTTAAACCAGATTACTACACTAGTGAATTCTGTCAAACATTTAAGAAAGAAATAATGCCAATTCAATAGAAACTCTTTCAGAAAATAGAAGAGGATAAACACTTCCTAGCCTTTCTTGGGAACTTAGATTTACCTAATGCCAAAACTAGGCATGCCTAATTAGTGCACAACAGTAAATAAATAAATACTAAATAAATCAATAAATAGCATACAGATCAGAAAAGAAGAAGTATGGTAGTTCCCAGTGTGGTTCAGTATGCATGAGGACTTGCATCCATGAGGACCCAGGTTTGATCCCTGGCCCTGCTCAATGGGCTAAATGATCTGGCGATGCTGAGAGCTTTGGTGTAGGTCACAGACCTGTCTTGGATCTGGTGTAGGTCGCAGATGCGGCTTGGATCTGATGTTGCTGTGGCTGTGGCGTGGGCCGGGCGTCTGCAGCTCCGATTCGACCCCTAGCCTGGGAACTTCTATATTGCAAATCGCATGTCATCTACATAAAATAATCAAAAGAGATTTTAACACAAAAACTCTACTACAGCCAGTAAGTGAATTTATCAGTGTCATAAGGTATGCAAAATCAATTGTATTTCTATGTCCTAGTAATGAATGATTGGAAATTGAAATCTTAAAAATCAATTCTATTTATAATGACAATACAAATATGAAATACTGAAAATACTTTTAACAAAAAGTAGTTTAACAAAATACATGCAAGATCGGCTCTACACTGACAACTACAGAACATTGTTGATATAAATTGAAGGAGACCTAAATGATTATAGATAAATATCAAATTCATGGCTGAGAAGATTCACCATCATTACAATGTCATTTCTGGGTTCCCGTCGTGGCGCAGTGGTTAACGAATCCGACTAGGAACCATGAGGTTGAGGGTTCGGTCCCTGCCCCTTGCTCAGTGGGTTAACGATCCGGCATTGCCGTGAGCTGTGGTGTAGGTCACAGACTCGGCTCGGCTCCTGCGTTGCTGTGGCTCTGGCGTAGGCCAGTGGCTGCAGCTCCTATTCGACCCCTAGCCTGAGAACCTCCATGTGCCACGGGAGCGGCCAAAGAAATGGCAAAAAGACAAAAAAAAAAAAGAATGTCATTTCTCCCAAATCGATACTTAAGTCCAATCTGAAGCAAAATCTCATCAGTTTTTAGGGGTTGAAATTGATAAGTTGACTCTTCATGTCATTTGAAAATCAATTTTGGTAAAAAATGAAGTTGGGTGACTTAACACTTCCTGAGTTCATAACCAACACTAAAGCTGCAGTAGTCTAAAGAACACAGTGTTAGGACAGGGATAAACACATCAATTAATGAAACTATATGGAGTCCTTAAATAGACCTACCCATTTATAATCAATCATGTGTGGGTTTTTTAGCCACCACATTGTACTATTGTTAATTATTAAAATATGTAGTTCTATTTTTAATCTTTTGAGGAAGCTCTATACTGTTTTCTGTAGTGACTATACTGATTTACATTCCCACCAACACCAAGCACATCTTAATTTCTGGACTAACACAGTATTTATTCCAGGCTTTCCCTGCCCTGGCCCTAAACATAGCCATTTCTCCAAGAATCCCTTGTTCCTTTTAGTGAGGAACAGTATTCAGAAACCAAGATTTGGACACTAGGTGTGTTTATTGCTTTTAGGGTGTGATACTCATAGGCCCTCTCAGTGGACAGAGATCTGTACACACATACCCCCCCCACACACACGTATTGAAAACCATGAGTTAACATCAATACTCCTAATAACGAACCCTCACAGAGTTCACGCTCATATTCTACCTTTATAAATAACTCTTTTCATTTATAACTCTCTTCTCTGACAGTGAAAAACCTAGCTTTTATTATTCTCAATGTATGGAGTTATTATACTCAGTATTTTTCCATCTATACTGTTCCCCCTGCATAGTGACATCGTCACTCTACTTGAGTTTTGACACGTTGTGCTGGGCTACTACCACTGCTGCCTTGAGTGGACACCTTCCTTTGTCTCGGCTGGGACATCCCATCCTGGGCTGCACAGATGATCTCATTTTGCTCAAGCTTTGACACCCCATGCTCGCTGCTGCCACGCCCTCCCCCACAGCCCCTGGATACCTCCCTTGCTCAGCCCCACCCAGTAGATTTTAATCAATTGTTTTTTGACCCAAAAATGTGCTTAGATAATGAATGGGAAAAGGATCGTCTTTTCGCAGATAGTTCTGGAACGATTGACTTTCCCTAAGGGGAAGGAAAGAATCACTGCTTTTACCTCACACTTACACAGAAGTAACATGAAATAAATCCTGGACCTAACCATGAATGTTAAAAGTATAAAACCCTAGGAGAAAACCTTAAAGTGACGTTGGTTCAGGCAGAATTTTCTTTGATCACACTCAAAAAGCATGAGCCACAAAAGAAAAAATTGATAAATTGTGCTTAATCTAAATCAAAACTTTGCTCTTCAAAAGACGCTTTAAGAAAATAAAAAGGCAAGCCATGGACAGGGAGAAAATACTTGCAAAATATATATCATATAAAGAATTTTTATGTAGCACAAAGAATTCTTATAAGTTAATAAGACAGTACACTTTCAAAAATTCAGAAAATCGTTTAATAGACTCTTGACCACGGAAGATGTACTGTAGAAATTGAGATTTTTAGCTATGTTGTTGAAACACTGGATTTATCCAACTAACCCATGAAAACTGAAATCCATGCAAATCAGAACCGTTCACAGCAAGGATTATCTAAATTTAAAAAACATAATCACAACTACTTTAAAAGTTTATTAATTTCATGGGTTTTTATTTGTCCTACATGTCAGACAAGGGACACATCCTATGTTCTTTTGGGGAGAGCACTACACTATGAGGGTGTTAACATCTGGTGTTAACACTCTTTGTCCTAATAGCCTTTACTGACTAGTAACAAAAATGGCCAATGTTTACTGCATCAGGTGTCAAGCATAGTTGTAAAGGCTTGTCTCATTGTCTCCTCTCACAGCAGAGTAAGACTGCTGCTCCCTTTGTGGAGGCTTGAGTAGGTTCAGAGATTTGGAAGGAAGAGATTCAAGCTCAGTTTGGCTTCGTAACCTGTGCCCTTCACTACCCTGTTAGACACATGGTAACGTGTGTGCTGGCTGTGTTGAGAGGGGAAGTGCATGTGGAGAGCTGTGAGAATATACCAGGGGGCACGACTCCGTCTGGGGACACAGGCTTCCCCAAGGAGACAGTGCTTGCACTCCCTTGATAAGAATGAGCTGGAGACATACCTGCGGGGAGAGCCGCGGGTTCCAGCCAGGCCTTTGTCAATACCTAGCCAAGCAGTCTAGACCAGTGACCTCTTTGAAGAGGATTCTGTCCTTCACTTCCATGGTGACCGTCTTTTTCAAGCTTCAGCTTTTCATGCTCGTCAAGGAATGGGCACCTTTCGTGGATAAAGAATTTGTTATCTGCGTTTAATTCTATTTGAAAATAATGACTTCCTTTGTCATCTTCTTTTCCCTTCTCATTTCCACCTCGACAATTTAATTAGGAAATACAAGATTTCTTAATGGAATTTTTCTTGTTAAAAGTCGATATTGTCAATGTCATGAAACAAATTAACTATCTTCTCTGTGTTTTCTTAGGGTTGGACCATCTGTTTTGTACTTCCTTGTGCTCAAATTCTTGAAAATAATTGATGTGATTTGAACCGCTGATAAGCATATACAGCATGCATTGGCCTAATGGAGGAAGGTATTTTCTGTGTGCCTTCCATGTGCCAGGCATGTTCACATGCATTATTTACCTTAATTCTCACAGCCCTTTGAAGTTATTATTCCCTTAGAATAGTTGGAGATACTAAGGCTCGGAGGAATTAGGCATCTTGCTCAGCATTACACAGCTACAGGATGCAGAACCAGCTTTCTAATTCCAGTGGCTCTTTCTTCAAAACCTAAGCTGGGAGTCATTTGCTTGCCAGGGCATTACCAGCTAATCCAGCCATCTCTTGGCTCAGATAGGTTGCCATGAGCAAAAGATAGAAGAAAGTCCTGCTTCACAAGACCATTGGTTTAATGAACCAGTTCATGCCCACTGCCACATTCCCCATTCCCAGCTGGACTCTGATTTGGGTTCCTAACTGCTCATTAGCCACATCTTTTATCCACAGTTCTTCTTATCTGTGTTTCTTATTTCTACTTTGATTGGCCTTCTTGAATTGGTGGTACTTGACTGATCTTTATTTGATCACTTTGGACTCTCTCTCAGATCCACTCGACTTCGTGGAATCTTCTTAATGTACCTTCTCAAGCAGAATTATTGATACAGGTCCCAAATGAAACAAAAGACCTATACTCTGAAAACTACAAGCCACTGATGAAAGAAATCAAAGATGACACAAATAGATGGAAAGATATAACATGCTCGTGGATTGGAAGAGTTAATATTATCAAAATGACAATACTACCTAAAGCAATCTACAGACTCAATGGTACAGGTCCCTGGGCAAGAACCAGGCCTCTTCCTGGTGTTTCTGTATAGGATGCCAGAAGTGTAATCTTCCTATAATGTCCTGCTAGTCACCTGGGTTCTATGGCATCAGAGGAAATGCTCACTAATGCGTTGCCTCTTTAAAAAAATTGATGTATAGTTGATTTACAATATTTTGTTAGTTTCAGGTAGTCAGCATAGTGATTCAGTTATTTTTTCCGGATTATATTCCATTGTAGGTTATTTTAAGATATTGAATTTCCCTGTTCTATGCAGTAGTGTCTGATTTTGTGTATAGTAGTTTATATCTATTAATCCCAAACTCCTAATGTGCCCATCCTGCCTCCCTCTTCCCTTTGATAATTTTAGGTCTATTTTCTATGTCTATGAGTCTGTTTCGTAGATTGATCCATTTGTGTTATTTTTTTCGATCCCACATATAAGTGATATATACTATTTGTCTTTGACTAATTTAACTAAGCAAAATATTCTCTAGGTCCATCTACATTGCTGCAAAGTTACTGTCTTTTTTTTTTAACCCATGCATAGTCTTATTATTTGAAATTTATGTTTTGGATTTTTGTTTTGTGCTTTGGTTTGCACTGAAATTTTTACTTTTATATGAATGACTTTTTTGTTTAATAATAGCTTCAGAAAAACAGTGTCTGTTTTTGCTTTCAATCTTAAAAATGTTGAAAACAAGCTTTTATCTCATGTAAATTCTAAAGTTTTATACATACATTTTAAAAAGTGTTGGCTCTCTTTTTTAATTTTGCATTGACGACTGTAGAAATTTCTGTCCATTTAAATCGCAGTGCTTGAAAGTCACTTTGACTTCTGAAAGCTGCCAGATTGCCTTATCATTGTCTTTGAGAGATTAGGGATGCTTATTTGGAAGGTTGCTTTTTTTCCTAAACAAAAGTGAAGTTTCATTTTGTTCCATTGTAATATTTCATTTTAATCTGTTGTTTTCTATCTGGAGATAATATATAATGGGAACCAAAAATAGTTCAATAAGAACCTTTCCATTTATAAATGGTTTGACTGTTGTTTGATGGCTTTAGTTGTCCTTGTCAGCTGCATTAGATCTACTGCATTTGATAGATGGAGGAATTTTCTCTGGGCTCTTTAGGTCTGTGTTGGGGCAAGAATTCTATTCCTTTCTTATATGTGAACCATCTACAAGAGGAAAAAGCCATTTTTCCTTGTAACTATTCTGCAAAGCAAGAAAATGAAAATTAAGGGAGGGTAAGATATTTTTCAATAAGAAAAAGTGCTTTTAATACATATGAATATGATTGGAAAACAGTGGTTAAAATACGTATTCATGAAAAGAAATTAAGAATGATTTTACATGTATTTTAGTAGTAAAAGTGCCACTTCGATTTAAAGTTGTAGAGAAAAATAAGGCACTCTGTTATTGTACAAATGCATGGAGCTACACTTAACTTTAAGTTATCAATAGATTAATAAAGTTAAGGATAAAAATTTTTATACTTTAATTAAATAACACTTTTCTTACGAAATTTAGGCATTGTTTCAAATGCCGTCTCATTCATAGGGCTTGACTGTATTGTGGCTATAACCTGTACATGATGAAACTGGCACAGAGAGAGCAAAGCATGTCCTGACACAAACCGTAGCCAAAATGCCATTGGATGGATGGACCCATTGATGAGAATCATTACAACACACTGGCCTCTCATCACTTTTCTCCTCTGCCTCCTGCTCTTGGTTATGCCCTAGAATCCTTGCCATGCTAGTAATCGTACCATCTTCAAAATCTTGGTTTCAGGCATTCCTCTCTCTCTCTACGTGTCCCTAGCCCACCCCGATTTCTGACTCAGTTTAGCATCCTCACTAAGTTTTTGCCCCGTGGGGACTTCTAATCCGTTAACCTTTCCATTTTTGACTTCCCGTCAGCTTCCTTCTGCTTTCACTTTCCAGCCTAGACTTCATATTCCATCAGTGCACAGAAAGAGCATCATCACTCCCTTAAACTACCCTCAGCTTCCTTGCTTGCCCCTCTTTTCCGCCACCTTCCTTCCTTACACATCCCCAACCCGGGTTAAACCAAATACTCACGAACCCTACGCTTGTATCTAAACAGTTGAACATGGTTCAGGAGAAAAAACACTCATGCTAAAGGGTCTTACTTAAATCTAAGGCCGACAAGCTGAAGTGGGCCTTCAGCACTTCAGCGTTAATCTGTTTTCCCACTTTCTAGGAGAATTTCACTTCTCTTTTCTTCTCAAACCTCCGACACTTCCTTCTCATTCCCTACCATCATCGTTGACTTCTGTTTCGCTGGAAGAGTGGAAGCAGCAGAAGAGAACCACCCCATCATCCCGTCTCACGCCCGCTCCCACTGCCTCTGCGTCCGCATTATAGTCCGCCTTCCCTCCTTTGGAATCACGGGCTCCGGACTTAAGGAAGCCTGTGCCTCTAAGGTTCTTGCTAGTGCTCTGCTCCCCTTACCACCACTAAAAGACTTTTCTCCTTTAGTTATTCGTCTTTTCTCTTATATCAATATTTTCCTCTCTACTGTACTATTTCCAAAATCATTTAAAAAATTCTGTAATATTTTAAAGAATTATTTCACCACCTCTGCCAAATTATGCTAAGTTATAATGTTGTAGCAAATTGAACCCTCAAATATGGATGGTTTAACAAGGGTTTATTGTTAGGTTAAATCCTAAGAAAGTGCTTTTTTATGGCTAAACGAGGTAATTGCCACTAATTTCATGTTATTAAGCAGTACTTCCCAGATCACCAGTCCAATATTGTTTGACAGGGAGACTCTGCTCTCATGAATACGACTGGACCAAGGGCCCGCCTGTGTTTGAGGGCTGGAACACGGAGGCGGGGACCTGAGGAAAAGGAATGGAGATTTCTCAAGCTCTGCTGCAGTGACGGAAACCCCCCTCCCATCCCCACCAGTGTTCTGCTTTTCTCTACAGCCGACCCTCCAACAACAGTTGTCTACTCACTGGCTGCGCTTTTTCTCATTCTCTTCTTTCATCCAGGTCACTGGCCTCTTAGCGCAACGGCCTCTGCGCTAAGTGCGGTGTTCATCCGTAGTCCTCATCTCCATCCACCTTTCAGCAAGTTCGACGCCATGGAGCCCCTTCTCTTTGATGGACTTTCCTCACGTGAACAGCCTCACGCTTTCCAGGGGTTTTTCCCTACCTGGCTACCTGCTCCTGCTCCACCTCCTTCAGTGGCTCCACCTTATCTTCATGCCTCTTAGTGTTTCTTTACTCAGTCCCAGCTGACCCTGTCCAGACCCACTGTGTCAGTGCATCTATAGGCTGTTGACCTCCAGTTTGTATCTCTTGTCCTAGTCTCTCTCCTGAGCTCCAGACGTGTGTGTCCACCTCCTCCTAGACATCTGCCCTGAAATTCTAATAGGGATCGCACCCTTGGCATTTCTGACACAGAACTCCTGATTCTCCCCACGTCTCTGCTAAGCCAGGAACTAGTACTCGGAGTCATTCCTGACTCACTTTCTTTCACGCCCACATTCTTCCTTTCAGAAAGTCCTGCTGATTTTTTTCTTCAAAATACAGCCCACATCAAGGGAGTTCCCTGGTGGCTCAGCAGGTCAAAGATCTGGCATTGTCACTGCGGCGGCTCAGGTTGCTGCTGTGGCTCTGGTTCCATCCCCTGGCCCAGGAACTTCTGCATGCTGTGGCCACAGCCAGAAATATATATATATATATATATATATATATATATATACACATATATATGTATATAGCCCACCTCAGATGGCTTCCCATCACTTCTGCCCTTGCTGCCCTAGTTAAAGCACCCTCACTTCTTAGCTGTACTGTTACAGCAGCTTCCACCTGGTCTCCTTTTCACACTTGTTCTCAGTAAGTCTGTCCTCCACACACGTTCTTGTGCTCAACACCCCACAGCGGCTCCTCGTCACTCTTAAGACAGAGGGAAACCTAACCTCATCCTGCCTGTGCACTATGACCTGGCCCTTCTCCCTTCTCCAGGTTATCTCCTGATCCTCTCCCCGAGTCCCACAAATCCAGCATGTGGTTCGTACCATTTGTATATATGCCAAGCTTATTCCTACCTAAAGCTACGCTTGCTTTTCCCCTCGTCTGGATTTCTCCTTCAGATCGCATATCTCCCAGGGACCAGCTGGTTCCTGCCTACGTGGTAGGGTCCCCTCTCACTTTCTCTGATTGTACTCTTTTTTCTTCACATTACTTTACATTCCTTAGAATTTTTATTTTTACTGGTTTATTATTCACTTTTGTTTCTCCCTTGCCTGGAACAGTGCCTGGCATATAGTGGGCATCCAATAAAATTTTGTTGAATGGATGGATGGATGGATGGATGGATAGATGGATGGATCTTTATTAATTTCTCAACTCTAGCACCCCAATTAGACTTAAAATATTTCACAAAGAATAATTCTTGGTCCTTGATCTCACCAGCTTGCTTTCTGGAAACAGACAATTTTCCAAGATATTTTTTCTGCTTTTTATCAGATATGATTTGAGTGAACCCATAATGAAGATTAACATTTAAAAAAATACAGACCTGCTAAACAGTTGAAACAAGATAACTAGGGATAAAGAGAATGAAGCAGCTTCCACATGAAGATTTTTTTTAAGTTTTTATTTTAAGGCAGAAGATTGAGAGACACTGAGATCACGTTCTCTAGTCTTCTGCTGCCATGAAGGGGTTACTTCTGAATGTTTTTCCAACAAAGCACTGTTTAGATGAATTTGAAAGAGAGAGTTTCAAGACAAATAAAAGGAAGTACAGGAATGCCTCACTTATCAGATATCGTTCAGGAATAAAATGTTCCACGTGTCAGTTTCCAAATAACTAAAATGTAATCCCGATGTATGTGCCAAAACTTACATTTTATTTCTCTAACATACCTCTCTCCTCTTTTTAACAACAACAGCAAAAAAGCCAAAACCATCAACAGCTCTTCCTGACAGCTCCAGAGTCGTCACCGCGAACTGGAGTTTGGGTGCCACACAAAAGATTGCCTACAATGACCGTGCCTCACACTGTCATCCTGATTCTGTCTCCTTTTCACAGGCCTTCCAACCCCTCCCTCTCCTTTCAGTTGTCACTTTATTCTGGTGGCAGCTGCTTTCAATCTGTTGACTGATTGTCTACACCCACGTAATAGCCTGAGCAAGAACCTCAGGGCAGCTCCTAAATAATATACACAGTCATCACTGGAACTCTGACCTTTGGGCAAGTGCGTGTTTTGGTGGTAGTGGAAATGGTAAAATAGCATAGAAGATACTACAGTGATGGAGTTGCTGAAGTCCTTTATGACGCTTCCTGTCGCTGTAAGGATTACGGGCACATGATGTACTCGGCTAAATGGACCGTGGACCTGACCTCGCAGGGTGGTGTTTTATCTTATTCTGTTAATAGCGCATCGAAGGTGTACTTCATACTTAGGATGACCATAGGCTCCAGTTTCAGTGTCTGTTTTCTCAGTGAAATTCTTAACACTCCATTCACTCTCAAAAGTTATCCAATTTTGGTGATAAAGTATACATTTACCCTTTATACATACCTGTATTTTTAATGATTCACAAAGAATTATCATTTTTTTCATTCAGCCCGGAATGTAATGCCTGAAATTGGGAAATAAAACTCAAATAAAGGATTTTTTTTAATGATGACATCAGAAATATATTTTATACTCTATGAAAAGTTATATTCAATGTACTAAGCAAAAAGAAATAAAATGTGAGTTGAGGAAATTTTTCCTGATATTTAACTGTAAGCTAAATACCACTTCTAAGGGAAATTTTGGTAGTTTATGTAGTATTCCCAACATATGTATTGAGTGAATAAGTAGATTTCCTTACTTACATTTGAAGTGGAGAAATACCTAAAATTTGTTTTTTAGAGCCTTTATAGAATTAGAATACAAAACAATGTCAGCATAGATTTCACATCTAATTGTAACAATACAAAAAAATTCTTTATATTTGCAAATCAAAGCTTTCCTTGTGTTTACCTAAATTAACATTTTTTGGCTTAAGTAAACCAGACAAAATACATTTTTAGAAATTAGAGGTAATTAATCCCAACTCTTTTAAAACACGTAAAAAGGTTATTGAAAAGTGGCAAATTCTTTTGGATCGGGCTTCGTTTAATGTTTAATTTCTTTTATCTGTGTTAAGTAAGCATCTGTTCTGAAGAAATATAACCTCAAGATATTCACAGCTATTAGCTTGACGTTAAACATGTGGTAAAAACAAAATCATTATTTCTGTCATTGTGGATTTGTCTACTTCTAGGACATATTAAATAATTCATAAATATAAGCTATTTTTAAATTTATTAAAAATCACTAATGTGTGAAAATTTAGAATTAACAGAAATGCTCAATGGTTTATAAAAGGACTCCTTTGATTAGAACACTACAAAATCACATTAAAACATTTAATATAGCAAAAATTTACCCACTAACAGTCAAATGAAACGTGATACACTTAGATATTATTGTGCTGGGAACTTATAAATGATACAGACATGATCTTTCTGAAGCTATCTATCTGGAGGGAGTAGAGAATAGGGTTTTTGCCTTTTAGGATACCATACAATACTTGGTTAGTACAATACTTGGCTTATTGGCATATTGCCACATAAAACTATAATTCAAAAAGAGACAAGTACCCGTATGTTCATAGCAGCCCTATTCACAGTAGCCAGGACATGGAAACAACCTAAAAGTCTGTCTGCGGATGAATGGATTGAAGATGTGGTTCATATATATACACCATGGAATACTACTCAGCCATAAAAAAGAAAGAAATGTCATTTGCAGCAACAGGGACAACTAGAGATTCTCATAGTGAAGTTGAGTTAGAAAGAGAAAGGCAAATACCATATGATATTACTTATATGTGGAATCTAAAGTATGGCACAGATGAACATATCTGCAGAACAGAAACAGACTCATAGACATGGAGAACAAACTTGTGGTTACCAAGGGAGGGGGGAGGGAGTGAGATTGTCGGGGTTAATAGATGCAAACGGTTCCATTTAGAATGGATAGACAATGAAGTCCTGCTGTGTAGCACAGGGAACTGTGTCTAGTCACTTATGGTGGAACATGAGGAAAGATAATATGAGAAGGAGAGTGTGTGTAGAAGTATGACTCGGTCACTTTGCAGTACAGCAGGAATTGACAGAACAATGTAAATGAACAATAGTAAAATTTGTTTAATTAAAAATTAATGGAGTTCCCGTCATGGCTCAGCAATAAACAATCCAACTAGTATCCATTAGAATGCGTGTTCGATCCCTGGCCACACTGAGTGGATCAGGAATCCAGCATTGCCATGAGCTGTGTTGTGGGTCGCAGACGTGGCTCAGATCCCGTGTTGCTGTGCCTGTGGTGTAGGCTGGGTGCTGTAGCTCTGATTTGACCCGTAGGCTGGGAACCTCCATATGCCGTGGGTGTGGCCCTAAAAAGACAAAAAAATAATAATAAAATAAAATACGGCACAAGTGAACCTATCTACAAAACAGAAACAGACTCACAGACATAGAGAAGACGTGGTTGCCAAGGGGGACGGGGAGGGAGCAGAACGAACTGGGAGTCTGGGGTTAGTAGATGCAAACTATTACATTTAGAATGGATAAGCAGTGAGGTCCTACTGTACAGCACAGGGAACTCTATCCAATCTCTTGTGATAGAACATGATGGGAGATAATATGAGAGAAAGAATGTACATGTATGTATGTATGACTGGGTCACTTTGCTGTATAACAGAAGTTTATAGAATGTTGTAAAACAACTATACTTTAAAATTTTTTTTAAATAAATTAAAAAAGAAGAAAAACAGACAACCCAATTTAAGAATGAGCAAAAGATTTGAATAGGTATTTCTCCAAAGAGGGTATACAAATGGCCAGTAACAGAAGAAAAGATTTTCACCGTCATCGGTCATTATAGAAATGCAAATCAAAACCTCAATGAGATACTGCTTCACCCTTATTAGAATGGCTGTAATCAAGAAGACATATGATAAGTAAGTGTAAAAGATGTGGGAAAATTAGAATATAAAGTGGTAGCCACTTTGAAAACCATTTGGAAGTTTCTCAAAAATGTAGCCCCCCAGGAGTTCCCATCGTGGCGCAGTGGTTAACGAATCCGACTAGGAACCATGAGGTTATGGGTTCGGTCCCTGCCCTTGCTCAGTGGGTTAACGATCTGGCGCTGCCGTGAGCTGAGGTGTAGGTCAAAGACGCGGATCGGATCCTGCGTTGCTGTGGCTCTGGCATAGGCTGGTGGCTACAGTTCCGATTAGACCCCCTAGCCTGGGAACCTCCATATGCCGCGGGAGCGGCCCAAGAAATAGCAAAAAGACGAAAAAAAAAATTTTAACCCCCCAGTTCCACTCCTAGGTGTATCCCAAGAGAACTGAAAGCGTATGTCCGTGTGAAAACTTGTACACAAATGTTCATAGCAGCATTATTTGCAATAGTCCAAAAGTAGAAATAACCCAGTTCCCATCGAATGGTGATAAATAGTCCAAACATGGTATATCCGTCTAATGGGATATTGTTCAATTATAAAAAGGAATGAATTACTGATACATGCTACAAATAGATCAACCTTGAAAATACTGTGCAGTGAAACGAGCCAGACACCAAAAAAGCCACTGCATATTGTGTTACTCCATTTATAGGAAATGCTCAGACTAGACAAATTCAGAGAGATAAAAGGTAGATTAGAGGTTTCCAGGCGCTAAGGAAAGGGGGAAATGGAGACTGACAGCTGATGGTACAGGGTCTTCTTTGAGATGATGAGAATACTCTGGAATTAGACACATTGTCACACAACTTTGTGAATATACTGAAAATTGCTGAACTGTATACTTGGAAAGGGTAAATAAGATGGTAAATGAATTATATCTCAATTTTAAACGAGAACAAAACCAAAAATTGGTGTTTCCATCGTGGCTCAGTGGTTAACGAATCCGGCTAGGAACCATGAGGTTGTGGGTTCCATCCCTGGCCTTGCTCAGTGGGTTAAGGATCCAGTGTTGCCGTGAGCTGTGGTGTAGGCCAGCGGCTACAGCTCCGATTGGACCCCTAGCCTGGGAACCTGGTGAAAACCCTGAATTTTTGGCTCTGAAGTCAGTTGAGTGGGGGACAAACAAAAGAGTAGAGATAAACAATAATGAGGTACATCTGGGTGAAGTGGAGACATGATATCTGGGAAGTCGTGTTGGAAGTATTAGGAGCCTGTTGTCTACACTGTCAAGGACATAGTGTTTCTTTCCTTCTTTTTTTTTTTTTTTTTTTTTTTTGCATTTTAAGGCCGTACCCATGGCATATGGAGGTTCCCAGGCTAGGGGTCCAGTCGGAGCTACAGCTGCCAGCCTACTATACCACAGCCACAGCAATGCCAGATCCAGCTGCGTCTGCGATCTACACCACAGCTGACGGCAATGCCGGATCCTTAACCCACTGAGCAAGGCCGGGGACCGAACCCGCATTCTCATGGATACTAGTCAGTTCATTTTCACTGTGCCACGACAGGAACTCTCCATAGTGTTTCTCATTGGTAGATATTCCTAAGGATCATCTGTTGGCAGCCACAGATTTTATGTCAAATGTGGGGAAAAAAGAAAACAAATGTTTTTTAGGAGATGGTGCATAGAAAACATTTTCTCTTTCTTTCACCTCAAAATAAAAGAGAAGCAACCCTGAAGAATTAAATACTGCATTCTTCTATTTAAACTTTGTAAACCAAGTGGAGAATAGTTTTTTAGTGTATTGTGGGTTAAAACACTTGTACTATACTTTTAACCAGTCGAGAAAATTGAAAAATTTAGTTTCTGCCTTTTGGCTAGTAAATTATTTAGTTCTCATCTTTTGATTTTTGTATTTAAATATTCAGAAAGCTTGTGGCCATTTTAAAAGATTAAGAGTCCACTAAATCACTCCAGAACAAAAAGCCTGGCTCGAGATACATTAGCTTGTGGAGTTTTTTTGTTGTTGTTCTTTATTGGGGGGGTGAATTGAAAAGGCTAGTCATACAGTTCATCAGAAAAGCACTTCACGGATTTTAGTAGCTTTGGATTCGGAAGCACTTAACTATAACCTTTCCAAACAGGACACAGTAAAAATTCTTGGAATGTTTCCAAGTTCTGTTCTGAGATTACAGTACCAGAGATGAATGCTTGTGACAAATGATAGGTATTAAGCATGTCAAGAAGCTGGTTTGGAATGTGAGCAAGGTTATGTGCAAATATAAAGGAAATTTAATAATGGATAGAACACAGGATAACAGAAGCGCCCTCTAGAACCTAGGTCTGCTATGGTTTCAGTCTGCTATGGGACACTAGCAGTGCTGAGTTTCGGGACCTGCAAAACAGATGGTGATCCACGGTGGGGTCAGCAAGTTAGAGGCACCGCGTGGATGGCATCACAGGCAGTGTTTGTGTGCCCTTGGAAGTCAGGCAGCCTTTCCCAGCAGTACACCAACTGAAATAAGACTCTTGTACTCAAACATCTATAAGAGGTCATTAAGATTCAAGTTTTTGAATTGAAGTTATGAATATATAATTTGTCTTTCATAACCAAATATCCTTCAGAGGCTATATAGAGGTGACTTCTTACTGATGGGGGCTGACAAACACCTAAGGACCCAAGGGTAGGGGTCTGGGGGAATTTTGTTGAGAACTATAGGGCTGGAAAACCAGTGAGATTCCAGAGCTACCTGGAGCTCTGAAAACCCAGCCAGGCCCCATGGCTGGGCTCCGTATTCGTACACTGCTTGGTCATCTCCAGGGGTGCCAGCCAGTGAGCAGTGAGCATCTCCTGCTCTCCTACTTTGGTCGGGAGCCTAGACCCTCAGACCCGTCACCTCCTCCACCACCAGAACCACCATGACCCTCTGAAAAGCAGTCTCAAGGATCTGGGAAATTTTGAGTTGAAAGATCTAAGGAGCATCTGGTCTGACATTTCCTGCCCTGGATGCAGACTCATGTTCAGAGAAGGGAATTTCAGAGAAACTTCACTTCTGGAAATTACAGAGATGGGCCTTGACTTCATTATGAATATTGCCTAATTATCCAAGTGTCCTTTTTCTATATCATGACCAAATGTAAACTTACTTTTTTTAGAGACTCTTAGATTCTCATGTTTGTGTTTCTTCATTTATTTCAAATTAAATGGAGAAATTTAGTTCTTTTCTTTGAGAAAAGTACATTAGTATGCGACTAGTCCTGCATTGTTTTAATGAGAACAAAAGCAAAATGTTCCAAAATTTTTTGCTTGCAGCTACAAAGCACATTTAAGGAATAAAAATCTCCTTCATTAAATACATGAGAAAAAAAGAATTGTTTTGAAGTTCTTATGATCAGCTTGTATAGGCTTCATTGTAAACTGATACTAAAGAGCCCCCATTATGATCTGTATACTTTGGTGCCAGAAGGTTTTTTTTTCTTATGCTAAATTATTAAGTTCTGTCAGCTGCTGGGCTGTCATATAGAGATATAGTAAATCACATTATATTTTGTCATGGATTACACGGAGCAATAAATTTGGGAATAAAGATCAAAGTAGTTCCACAATCACATCTGAGTGTAGGAGGGATGTTTAACTTGTAGAAAACTGATTTAGGTGAAGCTGTTGCAGTTCTTGTGTGAATTTTAAATGAATTTGGATATTTGGTTGAAAATGAATGAGGATCAAATCCCAAAATGACTTTCCATTTTTGTATTTAGTTCAGAGAAGTTAATTCCAACACCTAGCTGCATGATTTGAGTTAGATAAATAATTACATGCTAAGTGGTGGACTCAGTGAAAATTGTATTCATGTATTTTAATTGCTTCCATGATTAAACAATATATTCCATTCTATTTTTGTTTGGGGTTTAGAGGAACACATAATTAGTTAAATACTCTTATAGTAATACTGTCTGACTCCTTGGAACTGACATTTGCTTTTTACTACATTTAAAACTGCATTAAAAGTAAACCAACTTAAGATCACTAAATAACCTAGATTGTTTAGATCTTAATGGTTACTATCTTTGTTCTGTGTTACCGTAGAAACCCTTTCAGGGTTCTCAAAGTTGATGATATTTATTCATTTAAAACAACTTAAGGGCTCTATTTAAAAAAAAAAAAAAGCACAGTAGAAATGAGATAATGTAACAGAATGTGCTTTTAGATAAATTATTGTCCTAATTATGTGCTTTCTATAAATTATTGTCCTCATACTTTTATTTAAGAAGTGGGAGTTCCCTTCATGGCTCAGTGGAAACGAATCTGACTAGTGTCCATGAGGACGCAGATTCGATCTCTGACCTCACTCAGTGGCTTAAGGATCCGGCATTGCTCTGGCTGTGGCGTGGACTGGCGGCAACACCTCCGATTTGACCCGTAGCCTGGGAACCTCCATATGCCGCGGTTGAGGCCCTAAAAAGACAAAGAAACAGTGTCCTTGGTCATATCCCCAGCAAGCCAGACCAGCGGTTCCCTAAATGGGCTGATTATCAGAAGCAATAGGAAAGCGTCTAATACAAACTACTGCGCCATAAGATCCTGGTGATTCTGATTTAGTAAGTTTAGAATCTCAAAAGTTTAGTTTTTCACTCTAGCATCATTTTTCCTAATTTCTTCTTTCATTGTAATCCTGTTTGAGGAAATATTTTTCATTGCTGTAGACTATTAACAGACATCTAAGCTTTGCAAAATTATTTCTCAGGATTTGGGCTTCTTGTTTTATTTTTAGTTTCTTATTCTCATCCTTTTATTGATTTCTTTTTCTCTAGTGAAATCTAGGTTTAAACTAATACTACACTAAATCAATCTGACATTAGACATAAGCAAAACACCCCCCCCAAATGATATGAGGCTTAAGACCTCCCCATTCCCAGTGGGATCAGGATCACGCGTAACTGGGATATAGAGATGATGGCCTGCAGCGCCGATTTGGGTTTGAAAGGCCAGTTGGTGACCGAGTGCATCGGGTATGTCCCCAAGGGGAGAGTGTTGGACTAAGATGGGAGGTGTGGCAGTAACACTTCAAAGGCCTAGTGGGAGAAGCTGAACAGTTTGAAAAATTCGGCGTCACTAGTGGGGATCGGGGACGGGGAAACCCTTCCAAAGAAGGTCACGGAGAGTCTGTGTTCAGGCCCCAAGCACTTCCAACAGGCTTTTTCTCATGTCCTCTGATAACACTGTGATGCCTTCCTAAGTCCAAGGCTCCCAGCTTGGAGCCACTATTTGAGACCATCACCGTGAAAAACGGAAAGCAGGCAGAGCTTTCAGAGAATGACCGAAGTGCATGTGTTTCCTACTGCTTCTGTGCAAGGACTCAAAGGAGAGGAGGCCTGGAGAGGTGAATACTGCCGAGAGGACGGTCCAGGGCTCTGTCCCTGCCGCTCCGGTCCCCCTCGGGCACTGAGATGGGCCCTTCTCACCGAGGCCGGGCAGTGAGATCATAGTCACACCAGTTGAAAAGCGGTAGGTGGTTACATATCAGGCAGAAAGTAGAGAGAATAGGACAGAACAGAGAGAATGGTGAAAAGGCTGTTGGAAACATTCCGAAGAGAAAAGGTAGATACCTAGAAGTGAAAATTGGCAAGACCGGAGTTCCCATCGTGGCTCAGCAGAAACAAATCCAATTAGGAACCATGATGTTTCGGGTTTGATCCCTGGCCTCGCTCAGTGCATTCAGGATCCAGCATTGCCCTGAGCTCTGATGTAGGTCGCAGATGCGGTTTGAATCTGATGTTGCTGTTGCTGTGGCTCAGATTTGACCCTTAGCCTGGGATCCTCCATATGCCGCAGGTGCGACCTTAAAAAGCAAAAAAAAAAAAATTTGCAGGACTATCTAGGGTAAAAGAAGAAGATTCTAGGATATTCTTCTAAGTTTCCAATTTGGGTGAATATTGGTGCCATTAACTAAGATGAGGAGGGACAGATGTGGGGAAAAGCGGCTGAGTTCAGCTAGGTAAGTGCCTGTGAGACATCTCAGAGAACAAGTGCCTTCTGACTTGTGGCCGGACATGAGTGGATCTGGGTACAAGGGATGTCATGTTAGAGAGAAGGAACTGGAAAGGTGATTTAAAACTGTAAGAGTGAGGTTTTTTTAAAGAGGAGTTTAGTTGGGGAAGGGCAGATGGCATGGGGCAATTCTTATTTAAAATCATAGAGATGGATACGTAATTATCAGAGAGGTGCCTGGAGAAGCAAAAGGAAATACTGTCATTATTTCCAATGCCGAGGAGGGTAGGAAGTTCAGTAAAAAGTAATACAGTAAAATCGAGATTTGATCCTTTGAGAGACTAGTAAACTTTCTGGAAACTAATCAGAAAAATAGGGAGAAGGCACAAATAAATAAGAGAGGAAATAGGGAAAATGACTACTGATCCAGTAAAGATTGATAAGATGATAAGAGTATAATGAATAACTTTATGCCAATAAAATTGAAAATCTGAATAAGATGGAAAGAAAATGTAATTGAATAAAAAAGAAATAGAAAACTAATAGTTCTATAAGATGTTAAATAGAGCATTTCAAGTGTTTCATCAAGGAAAATGACAGGTCCAAATAATTCTACACTCAAGTTCTGCTCAGACTTTCAGGGAAAAGGTAATTCCAGTAATGTACGAAGTCTGTCAGAGGAAAGAAAAAGAGGGAATATTCCCCAGTTCATTCAAGGCCAGTATAATCTTGATATAAAAGTCAGAAACAGTAAAAATTATATAATAATCTCACATTTGCTCTTACATGTAAAATTTCCAACAAAAAGAGAATCTAGCGGTATATGGAAATGATTGTGACATCATTTGTATCAATGCAGGGATTCAAGGATGAGTTAATGTGAGACACCCATTAATATAGTCCATTGCATTGCCAGACGAAGGGAGAGAATCCATATGATCATCTCAGATGAATAAAAAGCATTTGGTGAAATTCCACCCCTGTCCGTGATAATCTTAATGAGCTAGGAAGCAGAGGGAACATCCTTAACCTGATTAAAAAAAAAAAAAGCAATCAAAACTTAGAGCAAACATGACTGTTTAATGGTGAAATTTAGAAGGAGTCCTCCTAAAGTCAGGGAAAGAGAGTGATGCCCACTATCACTCCTGCTTTTCAACATTGTCATAGAGATGTCATTAAACATAAGACAGGAAGAAAAATAAATAGGATAAAAATTAGAAATGGAGAAGCAAATCTGATATTATGTCAGAAATGACCAATAAAAGAATTGGCTTAAGATGTGACAGCATTTCACAGAAATGGAAATATAAGTAGCCTATAAAGATAAGAAGAACTACTCATATCATCAATAATCAAGAGAATGAGAACTGAGACCCTAATGAGATATCATTTTATACATAATAGATTGACAAGAAAAGAAATAAAAGGTATCCATTTGGGGAAGGAAAAAGTAAAACTATTCCTGTTTGCCGATGACAAGATCTTATATACAGAGAAATTCTTGGGAGTCCACATCAAAACAAACAAAAAGACTACTTGAAAAATAAATGGGTTCAAGTTTGCAGAATACAAATCAGTGTACAAAAATCGATTATATTTTGCTACACTAGCAATGAACAATCTGATAATGAAATAAGAAAACATCCGTTTAAAAGAGTAGATTGGAGTTCCCATTGTGGTGCAGTGGAAATGAATCTGACTAGTATCCGTAAGGATGCAGGTTCCATCCCTGGCCTTGCTCAGTAGGTCAGGGATCTGACGTTGCCATGAGCTGTGGTGTAGGTCACAGATGCAGCTCGGATCCCACATTGCTGTAGTTGTGGCATAGCCTGGAAGCTGTAGCTCTGATTTGACCCCGAGCCTGGGAACTTCTATATGCTGCAGGTGCAGCCCTAAAAAAGGCAAAAAAAAAGAGTATAAATTAATTAAATATTTAGGAGTAAAGTTTAACCAAAAAGTGGAAAACTTTTACACTGAAAACAACAAAACATCACTGAAAAAAATTAAAGAATACCTAATAAATGGAAGGACATCCATATTCATGGATTGGTAGACTTAATTTATTAAGATGGCAGTACTTCCCAGGAGTTTCCTTGCGGTGCAGCAGGTTAAGGATCTGGCATTGTCATACCGTGTCTTAGTCACTGCTGTGGTGTGGGCTCAGTACCTAGCCCAGGAACTTCCACATGTTGTAGGTTTGCCAAAAAAAAAAAAAAAAGGTGGCATTACTTCCTAAACTGATCTATAGATTCAACACAATCTTTATCAAAATCTAGGTTGCCTTTCTTGTATATGAAAAAAAATTTGACAAGCTAATCCTAAAATTCACATGGAAATTCAACAGTTTGTCCTGTTGCAACAAGATATCCACATGCAAAAGAATGAAGTTGAGGAGTTCCCATCGTGGCGCAGTGGTTAACGAATCCGACTAGGAACCATGAGGTTGCGGGTTCGGTCCCTGGCCTTGCTCAGTGGGTTAACGATCCGGCGTTGCCGTGAGCTGTGGTGTAGGTTGCAGACGCGGCTCGGATCCCGAGTTGCTGTGGCTCTGGTGTAGGCCGGTGGCTACAGCTCCGATTCGACCCCTAGCCTGGGAACCTCCATATGCCGTGGGAGCGGCCCAAGAAATAGCAACAACAACAACAACAACAAAAGACAAAAAAGACAAAAAAAAAGAATCAAGTTGAAACCATACCTTACAACATACACAAAAAAATTAATTCAAAATGAATCATAGACCTAAATATAAGAGCAAAAACTATAAAATTCTTAGAAGAAAACAATAAAAGGAAAAATGCTGTACAACTCTTAGAAGAAAACATATGAGTAAATCCTCATGACATTGGATTAGACAAAGGATTCTTAGATACGACCACAGAAGGACAAATAACAAAAAAAAAATAGGTAAATTGGACTTTATCAAAATAGAAAACTTTGGGGCTTTAAAGGGCATTATCCAAAAAATTTAAAAACAACTTATACAATAGGAAATAATTGCAAAACATATATCTGATTAGACTCTAGTATCCATTCTATATAATGGGCACTAGAACTCAGTGATAACAAAAATGACCCAGTTTTTTTAAATAGGCAAAAGAAGATTTGAATATACACTTCCCCAATGAAGATATGCTGATGGCCAGTAAGCACATAGAAGGATGCTCAATATCATTAGTCATTAAGGAAATGCAAATCAAAACAATGATATACCACATGATACCACTAAGATGGCTATAATAAAAAAGATGGAAAATAATAAGTTCTAGCAAGGGTATGAAGAACCCTAGAGCCCTCATAGTTTGCGAGTGGGAATGAAAAATGGTACAGCCACTTTGGAAAATGTGCTGGCAATTCCTCAAAAAGTTTAATGTACAGTTACCATATGACCTGGCAGTTCCTAGATATATACCCATGCACACTGAAAACACTTTCTAAATGAAACTGCTACAAGAATGTTTGCAGCAGCATTATTTTATAATGCCAAAAAAGAAGAAACAACTCAAATGTTTATCGGCTAATGAATAGATAATTAAAATGTGGTATATCCATACAAAGCGATATTTTTTGATAATGAAAAGGAATGAAATACTGATGCATGTCACCATGTAGATGAACCTTGAAAACGTGCCAAGTGAAAGAAACCCATTGCATAAGGCCTGTGTCATATGACTCCATTTATATGAAATGTCTAGAATAAGAAGAATCCATAGAGACCAAAGGAAGGTTATAAATTGCCATTGGCTTTGGGGGAGGAGAAAGTAGGAAGTGACCGATAATAGGATATAGGATTCTTTTTGAAGTGATAAAAATGTCCTGGAATTTGGTAGTGGAGATAGATACGATAGATACACAGCTGTCTGAATCTACTAGAGAACACTGGCTTGTATAGATTAAAAGTGTGAACTTTATGAAATGTGAATAACATCTTACTAAAACCATTATTAAAAATAGGAAGTTGACAAAGAAGTTGACAAAGCTAAGTGTGGTTGAAAGAGTGGAACAAAAAGAATGAATATACTATGGTAAGAGTATAAAATGTTGGTGGCGTTACCCTGGAAAGTTGAATATTTAATTTATGAACCAGCAATTGCTCATTAGCAAAGACCATAGAAATTCACAAATTCTCACCAAAAGACATGTACTGGAAGGTCTGTAGCAGCATAGCTCATGGAGGAAGAAACTTGAAAAGTTCACATGCCCATTATGAATGACTGACTTTGACCTGTTCACACTATTGAATGTATTGAAACAGTGAAAATGAAGGAAAAGGGGCTTCAAATGAAACACGAATGAATCTTGGAAAAAGTGTTGTATGAGAAATGGCACGTATCAGGAAATTACATAGAGCAAAATTGTATAAAGCTAAAACATAGTAAAACTAGTATGTTAGAGATACTTACACATATGACATGATGTTAAGCCAGCAGTAAGCAAAATTCAAGGTTAATCCTTAGGAGGAGTTGGGATGAAATGGGGTGGGAGGAAGCAGTGGCATTTGCAGTGCTAGATGTTAAGTTCCCCGGTCAATTCAGGAGGGTTCTTTATCATGTTTCATAAACATACTAAATATTATGTTCTTATGTCAATTATTATAAACATTTAAAATAAAAATTATTAGCAATGTCAGAGGAATGTTGCACCCCAGTCCTAGGGTCATGTCAGAAAGAAGAGTGCTTCCCCAGTAAAGAATCAGAGGCAAATAGCTCTTTTTAGGGACTTGAAGTGGAAGAATGAGAACGAAAGAGTAACTGGAATTGACTACAAAAGACTGATTTTAATAGCTGGTTTTTCTTTTTTTTTTTTTTGTCTTTTTGCTATTTCTTGGGCCGCTCCCACGGCATATGGAGGTTCCCAGGCTAGGGGTCGAATCAGAGCTGTAGCTGCCAGCCTACGCCAGAGCCACAGCAACTCGGGATCCGATCCGCGTCTGTGACCTACACCACAGCTCATGGCAACGCCGGATCGTTAACCCACTGAGCAAGGGCAGGGACCGAACCCGCAACCTCATGGTTCCTAGTCGGATTCGTTAACCACTGCGCCACAAAGGGAACTCCTAATAGCTGGATTTTCTAATAGCCTGTCCCTACAGTTTTGTAAGCTCAGCTATAGTAAGGCAATGTCTCTCTCATTTCCACTTTGTCTATCAAAAAAATGCGGCCAGGCCTTAGACCTCAACATTACTCAGCTAGTTCACCTCCAAGATCTCAGTCTATCAAGTTCCCCTTTTTTTTTATTTTATTTTTATTTTTTTGTCTTTTTTTGTCTTTTGTTGTTGTTGTTGTTGTTGCTATTTCTTGGGCCGCTCCCGCGGCATATGGAGGTTCCCAGGCTAGGGGTTGAATCGGAGCTGTAGCCACTGGCCTACGCCAGAGCCACAGCAGCGCGGGATCCGAGCCTCGTCTGCAACCTACACCACAGCTGGCTGCAACGCCGGATCGTTAACCCACTGAGCAAGGCCAGGGACCGAACCCGCAACCTCATGGTTCCTAGTCGGATTCGTTAACCACTGCGCCATGACGGGAACTCCCAAGTTCCCCTTTTGATCACTCTCTCTTACTTTACGGATTTTTCCTGTCCCTTTGGCATAAAGACCCTAGTCTCCGCCTCATCCCCGTGCTTACTCACCACTCTGATCCTCTGCCGTCTCCAACGTCCCCCATCCCTACCTTGCTAAACCTCAGTCCAATTTAATCTTTATGGTCCACTTTATCTGCACGTTATAAAATAATGCCCAGGAAAGTTAAATAATGTGCCTGTGGTCACACCACCCAGGTAGGCCTAACTTCAAAGCCCATGCTGTTAACCATCAAGCTCTTCCGTTTACCATTTGGCAACGGTTGTTGAAATAGTCAATCAAAACAACTTGAGTTGATGAAAAAGATGGTTGGAATAGCTTTGGGGGTCTGGGTGATAGGAAGTTCACCTGCACAGCAACAAAACTGACTGAAGCCCCACTGTTTGCAGACTGAATGGGGCATAGGGCATGTTTTATATAGCATCATTCTTATTGTGGTCAGACATTTTGGATGTTACTTTTTAAAGAGTTCATGTGGTAATTCTCTCAATATAGATGACCCTAGAAAACTACATGAGCTCTAGATTTTTTTTTTTTTTTTTGGCTCTTTAGGGCCACCCTGTGGCATGTAGAAGTTCCCAGGCTAGGGGTCAAATCAGAGCTACAGCTGCCAGCCTTTGTCACAGCTCGCAGCAACACCAGATCGTTAATCCACAGAGTGGGGCCCGGGATTGAACCCCCATCTTCGTGATACCAGTCGGGTTCATTTGCACTGAGCCACAATGGGATCTCCATCTAGGTCATTTTTAATAAAGATCAAATGACTAAATCTCAAAAATGTCTTTTTTCAGGAGTTCCCATCGTGGCGCAGTGGTTAACGAATCCGACTAGGAACCATGAGGTGGCGGGTTCAGTCCCTGCCCTTGCTCAGTGGGTTAACGATCCGGCGTTGCCGTAAGCTGTGGTGTGGGTTGCAGATGCGGCTCGGATTCCGCGTTGCTGTGGCTCTGGCGTAGGCCGGTGGCTACAGCTCCGATTCAACCCCTGGCCTGGGAACCTCCATATGCCGCGGGAGCGGCCCAAGAAATAGCAACAACAACAACAACAACAACAAAAGACAAAAAAAAAAAAATGTCTTTTTTTTTTTGTCTTTTCTAGGACCATACCCACGGCATATGGAAGTTCCCAGGCTAGGGGTCTAATTGGAGCTGTAGCCACCGGCCTACACCACAGCCACAGCAATGCCAGATCCAAGCCACGTCTGTGACCTACACCACAGCAACACCGGAACCTTAACACACTGAGCGAGGCCAGGGATCGAACCCTCAACCTCTTGGTTCCTAGTCGGATTTGCTAACCACTGAGCCACGATGGGAGCTCCTCAAAAATGTCATTTAAGCATCTTTTCCAAACTTCCAAATTATCCAGAAAAGGAAGTAGAGCTTTTCTTAAGTATTGAGATTACTGCTTTATATCAAACTGCCTATAAATTTAACATTGCGACTTCCTATAAATTTATTATTTTATAAACTTCTCAATTAATAACATTCATTACATTTTTTTCTTATACAGGTGAGCCAAAAAGTAGAAAATTTCCAAAATAAGTAAAATATTAATGGGATTTATGAGTATGCCAAATCAGGACATCTAACTCCTAGATTCAAAGCTTATTTGAAATAATTTATTACTTGACCAATAATTCAATTAACTCATTTGATCATTGGACAATGTCAACATTTTTTGATGTCTGAAATCACGTATTTGAAATAGATCTATCTACTTCCTAAAAGTATCATACCAACAAATGTGCCACTCATATATAAATATGTTAAGTATATTTAAAATGTATATTATATATGTTGAAATTTATTAAATTCAGTAGTCATTTTCCTTTAACATTTGTCACATCATGAAACATTAGATCTTGGTATAAAGCATAACAGTAGCAAAGACATAAAAATATTGTAGAAGGTAGGGAATCTTAAAAAAAATTAATTGGCCCAATTTACATTTGGTCTTTGATGATAAATTCTTTTTTGCACATCAGAGAATAGCTGCTTCTTCCCTAGAGCAAAGAAAAGGGCTTTTTTTCTCCCTCATTCTCTTAAAGTTTGTGTTTCTGCCCAAGTAATAAATGAGTTTCAGTTTCTGTGGCCTCTGCTTCAGAGAGCTTCTCTGAG
Organism: Phacochoerus africanus; assembly: GCF_016906955.1. Taxonomy (NCBI): domain Eukaryota; kingdom Metazoa; phylum Chordata; class Mammalia; order Artiodactyla; family Suidae; genus Phacochoerus; species Phacochoerus africanus. Next base: position 12,469,720 of record NC_062557.1, on the reverse strand, counting down.
GGTGAGCTTTTGAAATATGATTAGATCTTAATTCTTTAACTATTTCCATAAACTTATTTCATAGTTTGCTTTCTTATTCAGTTGTGGGGAGGAAATTCATATAAATCTTATGTGATCATTTGTGGGTATTAGCCACGTAAGTATACATGTTGCAATGGTGAGAAAATTAGTCCCTTTGAATTACAGTGAGGGCAGAAAATTAACTGTCTCACGTTATTCTTTAGGTCATCTGTCATTCAATACATTATTTTAGTCCACCATATTAACCACAGTTACTAACTCTGAACAGAGAATGTATCCAGTTCTAATTTTGTATATTCAGAAATAGGGCCAAATTCAGGAATATAGATGCTTTTTCTGATAATAGATCCAATGAGTAGATAATCTGTAGTGACATTGATCATGATATCACAGCCTTTTTCCAAAATTGTCCAGTCTCTTCCTTCTTTAATAGAGGACGTAGCTTCTCCATAGGAATCTTACAAAATAGGCAGTGACAAAAACCAAAACACTTGGGGTTCCTAATTATTAGATTGTGGTTCTGGGTAATACAACCATATAAAATGACCCAATAAATTTTCCAAAAGTGAATTAACATTGAAGAACTATCAAATATGACATTTGCAAATGTTTTAAATTTAGACTAGTTTGCCATTTTCTCAAGTTAGGATTTATATGTAATGATGGAAAAGTCAAAGGAGGCTTTAATTAAAGTGCCCTTGTTTGTACTGGTTGCATCAAATCAAGAACTTAACTTTGACTCAAAGTAAGATTCAAATATTCTAGGATGCAACATCAGGAACTTTAACTTACTCATATTCGTAGTCTCACCTGGCCCATATTAGGTACTTGACAAATGTTCGTTCATTTCCTGTCCCAAGTATTTGTTTCAAAAAGAAGCTTTGAAATTAGAAATGTGATCATCAGAAGTGGCAATCTCCCCATTAATCCTCAATTAGGTAGTTGATCTCGGAGACTGTCTGTGATTAAAAGAATCAGTATGATCGTGTCCTGGATAGATTAAACCTTTTTCAACATTTAGTTCAGTAAACACTAAGTGTCCAATGAATGCAAGGCAATATAAAGTATTTCATTAAGTAAACAAATAGAGACTTTATCAATTTATTTTAGTCTTGTCATAGAGTCAAAGATTGTAGAAATGAAAGTAAAATAGTTCCTTAAAAACATTGATATTTTGTGTGGGCAAGCATAATACTCTGCAAGACATAATTATATATAATCTCTAACTTTGCCTTCATGCTTTTAACTAAGTAACATTGTCAATTAATATGATGCTTGGAAAAAGTTATCACTATTAACTGCAAGGTGAAAAAGTAATACTTTTCTCTGAATTGATGTTAAATTCTATTTAACAATCATTTTTATAATCAACTTTCTTATAATATTTGAGTTATCTTAAAATGTCTTAAAATATTTATGGCATATAAAACAAGTTATATTTACCAAAATGAGAGATAGTGTGGATGCCTTCTCTCATAAACATTTATGCTCAATTTCCATTATCCTCCAAAATCTTCTAACTCCTCTTAGAAGAGATAATAAAGTATGGTAAATCACATTTTAAAAGTACTCATAAAACTTTTCACTGTACTCTCCCTCCACCTTAGCTTTTACATGTTCAGTGGAGATGAAGAAAGCTAGCTTTCTTCTTCAAAAACTGTCAAAGATCTGATCAACCCAACCCATAGATAACTCTTCTCTTCATTAATTCATTAAACAGTATTTTCCAGGCAGCTACTAAGAGCAAAGCGATGATGCTAAAGCCACAAGCTCTGTTCATAATCTCTAAGGAAAGATAAGACATGTTTTCAGGACTATAGTCCATTCATGCGGATTTCCAGGACTGAGGACTGTACCATTCCAAAGGAAGAAAACCAAATTACTTCTATAGAACATGAGCAAAGACAGCATAAGCATTTGAACTGGTCTGTGTATGTGCTGCGGTAGGATTAGAGAAAAGCATGATGCTTGTGGAGGAATGGAGTCCCCAGAACAATAAAGTAGTCTGAAAAACCCCATTAATCCATATTGGAAAGCGTTCATTCATTCATGCAGCAGTTATTGGTTGTATTATGTGTTGGTCTTGGGATTGATCCATTAATGGAATGGACAGGAGTTCCTGTCAGGGCTCAGCAGTACCGAACCCGACTAGTATCCATGAACATGCGAGTTCAAGCCCTGGCCTTGATCAGTAGGTTAAGGATCTGGGGTTGCTACTGTGAGCTGTGGTGTAGGTCACAGATGTGGTTAGGATCTGGCATTGCTGTGACTGTGGCGTAGGCTGGCAGCCACAGTTCGGATTCGACCCCTAGCCTGGGAACCTTCATATGCCGTGGGTGTGGCCCTAAAAATACAAAAGACAAAAAAAAAAGAAAAGGATGGACAAAGACTCCTGCCTTCCTGCCTTTGAGAAACTACCCTAATGGGATAAGGTTAGCATTTGGGGTGTTGACACAGAAAAGAGAAGTGGGCTGGGCATCACTGAGGACCTTGAGTGCCCGACCAAGGAGTCTAGACTTGGGAAGCAGGGACTATCAACAGGGATTCGGGGTAGATGAGAGGCGGAGTCAGGAAGGCAAGTGAGGAAAATGTTGTTGGCATGAGGCTGATAAAGAACGGAACTGGGTAAAGCAGAGGAAATATTAAAGACCAGTAAACTGAAGAAAAGGTCGTGGTTCTAAGCTAATGGAGGCAGAACGTGGTTCCACTGTAAACATAGTGAAGCCGTAGGGACGGTGCTGTTTAATCTTCCTTAGGTGATTGATTCGGTGATGTACTCCTTTGCAAATCTGTTGAAATATTTCAGTTGTCTTCCAGAAAAAAATATGATATGTCAAAAACTTAGCATAAAATATACCATGCTCCTTCATGATTTTGCACTTATCACCCCTTTTACCAGGCATTTTCTTCTTTCTTTTTCAATTGGTCGATTCCTATTAATCCCTAGCTGATAACCTTGATCAAGTTTCTTAACCTTTCTCTCAGTCTCTCTCTCTGTAAATGTGGATTATCATCACGCCTACCTCAGAGTTTTTGAGGGGATTAGATCTGTTAATATGGGGTAGGCATTTAAACAACATATGTCAGTAGAGGAGGAGCCAAATAAATAGTATTGTCTGGTTGTTGCTGTCATCATATCACCATCATCATTATCATCATGCTTTAATATTCATCTCCTTACAAAAGCCTTCTTGGAGTTCCCGTCGTGGCGCAGTGGTTAACGAATCCAACTAGGAACCATGAGGTTGCGGGTTCGGTCCCTGCCCTTGCTCAGTGGGTTAACGATCCGGCGTTGCCATGAGCTGTGGTGTAGGTCGCAGACGCAGCTCGGATCCCGAGTTGCTGTGGCTCTGGCGTAGGCTGGAGACTACAGCTCCGATTCGACCCCTAGCCTGGGAACCTCCATATGCCGCGGGAGCGGCCCAAGAAATAGCAAAAAGACAAAAAAAAAAAAAAAAAAGCCTTCTTATTTCACTTAGCCTAACACCCTCCAAACCCATCCATACTGCTGCAGATGGCAAAAGCTGTGTTGTAGGCTGCAGATGAAGCTCAGATCCCGCGTTGCTGCGGTGTAGGCACCCCTAGCCTAGGAACTTCCATATACCACAGGTTTGGCCTTTAAAAAAAAAATTTAGCCTTTTATCTCTATGGCAATCATTTGGATATTTAAAATGCTTTTTCTTCATATTCACTGATCTTTTCTTCAGTAATGCCAAATCTGTTGTTTATCCCCCCAGCGAAATTTTCCTTTCAGATAATCTATTATATACTCTAGGCTATTCAGTCCTTTTTTTGACTTCTATTTCTTCATTACATTCAAGTTTTTGTTTAAATACTTGGATCTGTTTTTCATAAGGATTTTAAAATCTTTGTTTACTAATTCTGCCATCTCTGTCATTTCTAGGTCTAACTCTATTGACTGATTTTTCTCCTGCTTATGGCTCACATATTCCTGCTCCTTCTCATGTTTGGTTATCTTTTATTAGATGCTAGATGTTGTTGAATGCTGGATTTTCTTGACTTCTTTGAAAAAATATTAGACTTTGTTTAGGAAGCAATTAAATTACCTGTGGATGGCCAGTTTGATCTATTTGAGGCTTACTGTTAAACTTTGTTAGAGTTGACGTAAGATTGACTGTACTCTAAGGGCAGTTTAACTCCATGACTGAAGTGTAACCTTTCTGGATATTCGGTGATGACTCTTCATTCTGGCTGGTCAGAACTCAGATATCTCTCCACTTTGTGTGAGCTTGGGGAATTTGTTTATCTTAAAGCTCACCAGTCACTTTTTACTTGGCCTTATAGGACTTAAACCCTTTACATGCACAAAGTGTCAGCATCAAACTCAAGAGGAAACCAGGTTGATTCTGAAACTTTCTCTTTGCCTAGCTTTGCCTGTCCAGGACTCTGCCGCCACAAATTCCAGCTTCCTCAGCCTTCCCAAACTCCAGTCTTTGTTTCTTCAGTTCACAACTGCTATTGTGCTTTGATTGCCTTTCCCGAAGTTCAGGCCCAGTATGTGCCTCCTGGACAAAAGCAGGGGAGATTGTAGGGCTTATCTCATTTGTTCCCTTCTCTTCACAGGGTCACAGTCCTGGGCTTCGTGTTTCCCAGCATCCTAAAGCCATGTTTCTTATTCCTTGTCCAGTTTCCTGGCTGTTTCCACCTATTAGCAGATTAGGTGTGGTCCCAGTTACTCTACTGTGGCCCACATGGAAGTCATGAATTTTATTTATGCTTCCAGGTGCATACCTTTATTTTGGGGTAAAATACAGAGATTTTTCAAGTTTGAAAGTTCTGTAAATATTTTAAATTAAATATAAATGTTCATTATGAATTCTCTGAATGTTTTTGGTAACAGGGTAGTAGACAGTTATGTATTAACATCTGGCACCGACTGGCCCTAACTCTATTTTGAAGAAGCTTCAGAGGGTTGCCTGCAAAGCTTTTGAGTAGAAAATACTGTACAATAATCTAAGCTTTATGCTATGTTTCAAGAGTCTGGGATGCATCCTTTCTTTTTAATCCTAAAAAGAGGTATTTTATTCAAAAATGCATACCATTATATTCTAAAGAAATTTCTCTTTATAAAATCTGGGCTTGCCTTAAATATAGGTATCTTAGAGGAGTCCCCTAACTTTCTTCCCTCCAAATCACCTTCCTGGGAATCATCAGTGCTTGAACTTTCACTATTAATGATCGGAAATGAAAAAAAAAGGAGTTATTTAATTTTTTTTTTGAATTAAGACATAAGGCAAATTACTGTGCAGAGAAAGGGTAACAATTAAGATGATTAACCATCATCAAATACCTTTGTGAAAATTGTTTGGTTTGCTCCTTTCCAGTAGAGTGATCTCATAAATACTTATGTGAGACCACGTTGCTGCCATACTGAAAACAACTCTTGACTCTCCATTTTACTCACATTAAAAGCCACATTCTGGGAGTTCCTGTTGTGACTCAGCAGTAATGAACCTGACTAGGATCCATGAGGACATGGATTCGATCCCTGGCCTTGCTCAGTGGGTTAAGGATCCAGTGTTGCCTTGAGCTGTGGTGTAGGTCTCCAGCGCAGCTCAGATCCCACAGTGTTGCTGTGGCTGTGGTGTAGGCCGGCAGCTATAGCTCTGATTCAGCTCTTAGCCTGGGAACTTCCATATGCCACAGGTGCAGCCCTAAAAAGACAAAAAAAAAAAAAAAAAAGCCACATTCCTCACAATTGCTTACAACACCGTAAAGGATCTGGTGGCCTCCTTTCATTCTGACTTCATCTCCTCCGAGGAGATGTTGCAACCACACTGGCCACCTTCCTGTGTCTCGAACACGCTATGCCTGCCTCTGCCTCGGGGCCTTCGTACTGGCTCTCCTTCTGCCTGGAGCACCCATTCCCTGCAGTCCCCTGTGGCTCCCTCATGGCCTGCAGGTCTTTGCTCATATATCATCCTCTGCTTGAGGCTTTCCCTAACTTCTGTGTTTTTCAAGTTGTGATCTACCCCACTGTTCCTCACTTCCATCCCTTTGTCGTGCTTTATCCTTCTTCATAGCACTTGCACCATCTAAAATACTGTCACTTTTATAAGCTATATGTTTTCTCTCTGGGTCAGAAGTTCCATGGGGGTAGGGAGAGATTTTTGTCTGTTTGCTGTTCTCATCCTGGTTGTCTAGAATGGGTGAAGTAGTTGGATGGTTAGTTGTAAAAACTCTCTTTGAGTGTGTGGGGTTCTAGCCACAGATTCATGAAGAGTAACTGCATCTGAGACACAGGGTGTTGTGCACTAACCAGCATCCCTGACTCCAACATTTTGGGGGAAGAGTAGCAATCTTTATGCTGCTAGAATTTTTATATTTTCTAGTAAGTAGACGTTTTTTATAAAACATTTAGAACGGTGTGTGGCACCTGGTAAGAGCCATACAGCTGTTTTTTGAATAAGCAAGAAATACTTTATCAAGCATTTTGTGTTTAAAAAAATATTGGTGGCATGTGAACCAAGATGGAGAAAATTCATGAGGTTCCGTGTGGCCTTGATTCGATAGTAGACAGTGGCTTTATTAGTTACAGAGCTAGAATAGAGCCCGATGGCTTCCTGAGAAGACAGCAATAGTCCTATGCCCTCTTAGGGAAAAGCAAAACTACCCAGTGTCCTCAGTGGGATTATAGATGCAGTAAGATTTATGGGCTGAACTCTAAAGACGTGCTTTTGAACTGAAGTTCATTAAACACATGGCTGTTATCGTAGCTTGGGTTCTGTAACAAAACCCCATAAGCTGAGTGGCTTATTAAGAACAGAAACGTATCTCTGACAGTGGTGGAGGACAGGGTGCCCGTGTGGTCAGGTTCTGTGAGAGCCTCCTCTAGGGTGCAGGCCACCGTCTTCTCACTGGCTCCTCACATGGCACAAAGATCTAGTTCTCTGGCCTCTTCTTAGAAGGGCCCTAATCCCATCATGAGGACCCCACCTCATGACCTAATCACCTGCCCAAAGCCTCACCTCCGATTCCATGGCATTGGGACTCAGGTTTCAGCATGTGGAGTTTTACCGCAGCCTCCCCTGCCCCCACCCTGGCTTGCTCTCTGGAGAGATGGAATGAGCGAGGGCACCCAGGTGCTGCTCAGGGTTAAATTAAAAACGGAACTGTTCAAGAACTGATATCCTGCCCACCTAGATGTGCTTCTGAAAACACGGGCGGGAGTTCCCGTCGTGGCGCAGTGGTTAACGAATCCGATTAGGAACCATGAGGTTGCGGGTTCGGTCCCTGCCCTTGCTCAGTGGGTTAATGATCCGGTGTTGCCGTGAGCTGTGGTGTAGGTTGCAGACGCGGCTCAGATCCCGCGTTGCTGTGGCCCTGGCGTAGGCCGGTGGCTACAGCTCCGATTCGACCCCTAGCCTGGGAACCTCCATATGCCACTGGTAGCCGCTGGAACGGCCCAAGAAATAGCAAAAAGACAAAAAAAAAAAAAGTTGAGAAATTGCTACAAAAGATTTTTTTGAAACTAATGGAAAATAGAAACAATATTAAAAAGAGATGAGAAAGCTGAGAGGTCCAGTAATCAGAGCTGAAGAGAGACACAGCGAGAGAGAAGGGAGACTGGCCAGGGCAGGGAGAGAGGAGGTTAAGAGAGCAATGACCAGCTGGTGGCCTTTCTAGAAAGGAAGTCCACAGGTGCAGACCGAAAGGGCCTGCTTAGCCCTGCGCAGGTCATGAAGAAGAGGCCCGTCTAGGGCATGTCACTGTGACATTCCCAAGCCCTAAGGATACAGTGAAGATCCTGAGGCTTCCAGAGAGCAGGAAAGCGGGTCCCATGCAGAGGCTGGGACCTCGGGGGGCGGAGGAGATCATGGAGCTCTCAGTAAGGCGGACTTATCTGGGAGGGCCACCCTACTTCCAGGGCAGAAAATGGTTTGATTTAGAGATACTTGTCCCTTCAAAAAAAAAGGAGTTCTTGTGTGTGAGACAGAGCGGGGGCTCAAATCTTTGTTCAGTGACTCAAAGCCTCTCCTTCCTGCCTCCGTCCAGGAGCACCTAGTTCTTTTATCTTTAACCTAAGGGAGGGCCTATTGAATTGCCCTTCTTCTTCCCTTCTTCTCTCCCCTGCCACCCGCCTCGTTTCCCCTTCCTTCTCCTTTGTGTTCGCTCTCTTTTCCCTTCTTTCCCCTACTCGGAGCCTTTGCATTTCTGGCCGGGTCTATTTCTGTCTCTCCTTCTCCTTTTCTCTTTCCACAGAAGTCTGTGTTTGTCTAATAATTGGCAGGAGAGATCTTTTTTTTTTTTCCCTCTGTCTTTTGCTTTTTGCTTTTTAAGTGATGAATAGTTGGCTTTAGATCAAAGACAAGCCCTGTGGTTTTCTGGCTGCCCCAGAAGGGCGGTGCAGCTGGCAGCCCTCCCAGCTGCCTGGTGATAGGCATGTGGAAGAGATACCAAGCTCACAGGTCACCGTGTGTGTTCATGTTCGTGTGTTTTCCAGGCCAACAGCAGGCTGAAGCAGATTGAGAAGGAATACACTCAGAAGCTTGCCAAATCTTCACAGGTAAGAACGTTAAAGAAAAAAAAAAAAAGCAAAACCAAAACAAGAAAGAAACCTATGCGTAAAAGCATTTGTACTTGAGAGTTTAACTTAATTCTTTTCAGTGTTTTTTATGGATTAGCATCATATTTTGGATGGGTATATGGGTAAATAAAATGTGCTTTTAATATTCAGTCTAAATTTTTTTAATTAGGCATATTTGAACCAACACACACACACAGTCACGCATACACACATACACTCACTCAAATGTTGTGAAACCAGCCTGTGTACTCTAACAAGCCCAGGCTGAAACATATCTCACAAGGGCGAGAGATATACACCTACCTTGGTGATGAAACTAGTTTGATACCATCTGTGCTTTTTTAGCCAGTATTCCACTTTCCTGCACCTAAAAACTATCTAACAACAAAATTCTAAATGGCCATTATACTGGGTTAAATTAGCAGCTCAGCTGCTGACTCCTTTCAGGGAAATAAAAGAATTATAAGTCCCAATATTCATATCTTGCTGTGTGTTTTTTACTGTAGTAGTTTTAGTAGAAGGTCAAATATTAAATGCTTGTCTCTACTTGACATATGAGGCTTAGAGTCCTTTTTTCTGAATAAGATGGTATAATGATATCCTATAGTATCTTCTAGGGAATTCCAAGCATTCCTTAGTTGTATGACTAATTCTGGAATAAATCGATACTAACTTTCATCTTACAGATGGATAGATTAAGCTGCTTCATTTTGTGGACATCATGTCTAATGATTTTTAGATCAGCTTTTCTAAGTATTTTGCCATGTACACCATGATATATGGCAGTAAACTGAAATTTATATACATTTTCATGAGTTACCGCACAGCAGTAATAAGAGCAACGCTACAGCAAAGCAATAATGAACTTAAGAATTTTATGGGGCACTCATCGTATTGACTCATTCAGTCTTCAGTCACAGAAACTCTAAGGTTAGGAATGATTATTGGCCCCATTTTTCCATTTGAGAAAACAGACACTCGAGAGGTGAGGTTGCACAAGTTAGCAAGTGACGAAGCCAGGACCCAACCTGTATTTGGCTTTGGACCAGAAGCTCTTAACCTGATACCACCAGTCTGGTCCAGCCCGTCGCATTTGTGATATGGCAAAACTCTGCGGATAGTTCTAAAATTCCCTAGGTTCTACAGTCATTTCTAAAATGTGCACATACTATATAATTCACATCCCATTAGGAAAACAAAGTCTTTATCTAAGTGAAGACTTAGGTGTTTGTTTAAAAGAGGATGATGATGTCTCAATTGCCTTTATTCCAGGAAAGAACACGGGGAAATATCTTCTCTAATCCACTTTCTAATCCAAAGAAACCTTTTTACCCCAAAAGTTAAACTAAAACATGACAAAAAAAGTAGCCAGCTGACATACCCTTATATCCTGCTTATTTTGCTTTATGTTAAATGGGGGAGGCAGACCGAAAGTAAGATATAAGATAGCTAATAATGCTTAAACAGTGAGAGTGTAGCCAGTAGTTAAGTTTATCTAAAGGAAGGTATGAAGAAGGCTGATTATTCCATATTAAAGCAAATTAAATATAAGTTAGCATGGAAGAAAGCCTAAGCTTTGGAGTCCACAGGCCTGAATCTGAATACCAGCCCCATCACTTAAATGACCTGGAGCAAGTTACCTCCCCTCCCTGGAATTCAGTTTCCTCATCTGTAAAATGGGGGAGTAGTACTTACCTCATAGGATAGTTTTGAGTATTAAGTAACATCATGCCAAAAAAAGTGCTTAGTACAGAGCCTAGGACGTGGTAAAGCATTTACTGTTAGTTCTTATAGGAACATATTACAATTACAGTAGAGAAAGGAAAAGAGAGAGCAAAGAATGATAAAGATATGGAAGGAGCAAGAAATTATTTAAGTTTATTTTAGGGTGTTCGAGAAATGATAAAAATTTCCCTCCAAAATTTGGAGAGGCATAGAATTGCTAAATGTTTTCCCCAGTAAAGACGTGAAAGAGGCAGGGAGAAAAAAAATCAGCTAGTAACAATTATCCTGTGTTATAACCATCGTTCATAAGGGAAAGGACAATGCAGCACCAAAAAAAGAAAAAGCTCTTAGAAAAGCTATAGTAACATAAGAAAAGATAGTCCATCCTTCTCATAAAAGGTAGGCTGACCTTGCATTACAAATATTTTATATCGAGTTCCCGTTGTGGCTCAGCAGAAATGAATCTGACTAGTACCCATGAGGATGCGGGTTTGATCCCTGGCCTTGCTCAGTGGGTTAAGGATCCGGCATTGCCATGAGATGTGGTGTAGGTAGCAGACGCAGCTCGGATCTAGCGTTGCTGTTGCTGTAGCTGTGGTGTAGGCCAGAGGTTACAGCTCCAATTTGGCCCCTATCCTGGGAACCTCCATATGCCATGGGTGCAGCCCTGAAAACCAAAAAAAAAAAACCCAGAACAAAACAATATATTATATATTCAAAATAAATATTGTTTCCCCTCTCTAAATACATGTAAATATTTATATGCATATAAATAAATGTATATATTTATATCCAAACTGGCATTTGAGAAACATTGATCTAGTTCAGAGAAGCAGTCAGTTCAGAGAAACAGATTATTTGAAACTACACATGATGAAACAGAACTGTGGGTTGACTTTTGCTGTCCTCCAGTGATAGTTTACTGGAATCTCAAACTCATATCTAAGCGGGGGAGAGTGCCAGAAGCAAAGCTGCTTAAATGTTTATCAGATTTTTAAAAATCCCTCTCTCAAAAAAAAAGAAAAAAAGCACTCAGATGAATGCATTAGTAATGAATGTACTGGTACCTTGGAAAGCATCAAGCTAAATTTGGAAAATATTTTAAATATTTTCCTCCCTTAAAGGAAGTTACTTAATCGCTGAGATTTTATCAGGCTTTTAAGACCTGGTAGACCATGTACTCTAAACCCTCTGCGACCAGGACCGTGCCCTCCTTGGATGCTCAGTGTTCCCCACAATGGCGATTCTGCATCACCTCTGGGCTTACTCCCAAGTATAATTTCCATCAGAATCACATATTTGTTCTTTTTATCTTAATATTATACATTAACCTTGCCTTTTCATCTTTCATGCAGTTTTCCCCACTCTACTGACTTACTAGTGGCCATTTTTCAGAGACAAAGAAAAGACTGCCACTTTGCAAAAATATAGGTAGTTGAGGAGACATGCCAGTAGAACCCACCCCTGGCCAAGGCCTGGCTCCCCCTCGGCCCCGCAGCCCCCACCAGGCGCAGATTACTGCCTGGGCACAGCCACTTCCCAGGCTGACAACCCAGCAGGCAAATGCCACCCCTCTTCCACTTACTTTGTAGGGACCTTCCATGTCTGCCATACTTTCCAAGTATGCTCTTGTATTTTAAAGAAGAGTTTATAAAAATCTCAAACTGTACTCTAATCAGAAAAACAAAAGAGTTAAAAATTAAATCCTAACCTCTATGTAGAATCCTGTAACTTTTCAGACATAATAAGGCCACTAGCATTTATGCAACGTTGAAATTGCCGAACAATAATGATTAACTATTGCACTTTCATTGGTTAGGTTGCTTTTAGCATTAGCCCAAAATAGCTTTCCTTTTGTTTCCCCAAATGTTTATTCTTAATGTCCATATGGATATGTTCTAATCCACTGCTTTCTCTGAAACTAATACAGAGCAGACATTTAGTTGAGAAGTGGCACTTTGTTTTATGATTTTTAATATGATTCAGTCCAAACTGATGGGGTTTGATGATGACTCTATAGAATAGTTTTGTTTTTCTCTGAAACTGTTTACATTATGAGTCTGTGAAAAGACTAGATTATCCCAATGTAATTTTCCAAGGAATTATTTTTTCTTATTTACTATGATTATTGTTCTACTACTTAAATATTTATCACGTGCCAGTTACATGCTCTGGGCTAAGGTGAAAATGGGCTCTTGTCTCATACTCTTAAGTCTACAACCGAGACTTTTTGTTCCTTCCCAAAAGCGTATTAATCTAGTTAGCGTGATTATTTCTCAATCTTAAAGTAAATCTTAGATCTGCTTTTAAAATTATCCGCGTTTCAGCCACCTCTCTAAATCCACCATATCTATCAGTCTATCAAATAGTTTATCTGTTTATCTATATGAGGGATTTCACCTGAAGTATTTTTACACTCTCCCTATATCATCTCCATAAGTTTTAAAAGTAGCTTTCCAAAGATAATCTCATTATTCCCCCCAAAGAATATAAGGTTTCATTTTCTATGCAAAAGCAAGCAAGTTCTCCTCAGTACATCCTGGTCTTTACTTGTCGTCCCTTCCAAACGTTCCTTCCTTTATTTCTTTTTGATGTACTCTTATCACAAATCTTCTGCAAAGAAGAAATTCAGGTCTCGTGTCCTTGCGGTCATGTGAAGACCCAAATATTTTTATCTTCAGTCTTGGTCAATTAAAAGCTAATCTAAATCTTAACTGTTTTTGAAAGACATGAAATCACTTTGTGCTTTTAAAATCCATCATGTGATTGTGGTGGTAGATACGAATCTATGCGTGTGATAAGATTGCATAGCACTAAACACACACACACACACACACACACACACTGAACACATTGCAAAGTTAAACTCATCACTTCCACCACGTTCAGTTTACTCAACTTGAAACACTGCAATAGTCATTGAAATTGTGAGTTATTTTTACTATCTGGCCCCATGTTCTTATAAAATATTAATCTTAAGTTTCATGTTGGGCCAAGGAAATCTGGCTCTTTCTTATCTCTGGCTCCTCTTGCCCTGTGACTGTGAGTGAGCTGATTATTCTGTGCCTCAGTTTTTGACATTTACTCTAAGAATTTAACCTTCTCTGTTTCATAGAAGTGATATGAGAATGAACTGAATTGATGCCAGAATGGAAACATTTAATCAAAATTCAGAAAACAGAGAAAACACCTTCATTCTCAGTAAACGACTTCCTCTACTCATAGCAGAAGGTTCAAGTTTGCATTTAAAAATATTGATATTTTGTCATTTATTTCAAATTGTCTTAATATTTGATTGTTTACAAATTCTAAGTGTCAAATTGTTACTGAGTTTGTATTTTAAAATATTAAGATATTTTGTCATTTATTTCACATTTGCCTTAATATTTGATTATTCACAAACTCTAAGTATTAAACTTTGTTACAGTGAGTTTGCTCACTTGTTTCAAAGCGTAAGTGGTCCATTTTGAGGGAAATGTGCTCTTCATGCCAGTACTAACAGCTAGTATTTCTATAGGCCTTGACATCTGGACGACTCCAGACAGTTTCTGTTTATTACTTTATAACTCTGCAATCTAGTTTCGTCATCAAATAATCATTGGAAAACTGAGCTTCAAGGAAAACATCGTACTAACTTGCCCAGGGTTTCTTAACAACCGGCCGTCCTCCTGTAGAACCAACAGCGCTGCGTTCTAGCCCAGGATGAAGATCGCCCTTTTATTAGAAGAAACAACCATTTCCTGCTTTTAAAAGGTCGACACTATTGAATTTGAAAGGAAATGGATACATCCAAACCAAAGGAAGAGCCGTGCTCCCAGTAAACCCACTAACTAAAAAGGTCATCAGAGTTACTTTGAGAACTTGGAGGGAGCCCAGTCATGGGGAGAACCAACTCTCAGACGTAGGGAATACTGCAAGAGTCTCTGAAGTGACTGGTTTGAGCCCAAAATCAAAAAGTTTATGATCCGTTAGGAAGAAAGCAGCCTCTGGGGAACTACATCGTGATAAACTTCTCTTCAATACCGTAACCTTGTCTAAAAGAAAGACACATCCTAGGTAGTTAAGAGGAGCCAACCAGTACAACAGTCGGTCTGTCTACACAGTTCAGATTCTCCCTGTCTCCTGGTTGGATGTCGATTTCAGCAGTTGGACCTCTTTCTGTGCCTCTGTTTCTCCATTTAGAAGAGCTGGGCAATGATAACGCTTTCTCCCAGGAGTAAATGACAGAGGAACTCAAGTTCTTAGCACAATGCGCAAACATTAGTAAACACTCAAAAATCACTCTGTAGAATTAGGTAACTGTGAAGAATGAACCGTGTTCATGATTTTCATTGCTTATTAAAGTTCAAAGTATCATGAAAGGCAGAATAGCTTTTTTCACTCTAATAAGTGTGTTTCTCAGTAACATAAACTCTGACACATTTCATATTTTTGAGATCACAGATGTTCCTTCCTCTGATGAGCAAATATTGTGGAATGTTATAGTGGGAAAGGCTTCCAAGTGTATTTGGTTCAGCAGTTGTTCACCATTCACAGTTTTATTATAGTCTTTTATTGAGTGGAATTTCATGTATTAGAGTGTATGATACGTTAATTGAAAATATTTAGTTTGTGGACCAGTTTTGCCAAATCCCTTCTCTTGTTAAGCATAAATACATATAAAATAGATGCATCTTGCTGAAGAATTTGCAGTTATAGCATGCTGTTTTCATTTTAGATCATAGCAGAACTTCAGACAACCATTTCCTCCCTGAAAGAGGAGAACAGCCGGCAGCAGCTTGCTGCAGAAAGGCGGCTCCAGGATGTTACACAGAAGTTTGAAGATGAGAAGAAGCAGCTGATTAGAGATAATGACCGAGCAATCAAGGTAATCTGAAGACTTCAGTAACCAGTGGTACCAGCTGCTTTAATGTAATTAAAAGGAGGGCTGAAATCCCAGCAGTGGGCAGATGAATGCAGGTATCTGGCTTGTTCACACAGCCTGCAGTAATTCCATTCACTGGACTCCCTACCTTTGATGTATCCAGTCACTCAGGCTGGCTTCCCTCGAAAAGATCACATGCCAGCATAAGAAGTCATTTTTGGCAAGCCCAGTCCATTCACATTGAACAAATATTTGAAAACTACCCTGTCCTTTCTCCTGAGAACCACTTTGGAACTGTCTCTTGAAATTAGAATGACTGTTTTAGCTCAGTACTGCTGGCTAATAAATTCAGAAGTCAGCTTCCAATTTACATTCTATTCTTTGCCCACATCCTTTCGTTATGTATTCGCATAATGAGAAATAACCTGTTTGAGGTTTGGAATGCCAACCATTTGATGTGCTTTGACATAGTACAGGAGAGATGTGTTGCTGCTGAGAACCTAGGTTGTTTCCAAACGGCTTCAGAGAATCACACCTTTCATAGCAACAGAAAATTCTCCAGCCCCCCAATTCTTTGGGTGATAGGCAGTTAGATCTCTAAGCAGTTTTTTCTTGGCTTCATAGCAGTGAATATTATTGTAAGTGTCTACATCATGCTGTGTTTTATCTGTGAGGATAAGCATCTGGAAACCTTTATAAATAAGATTTAAAAGAGAACAAAACTTTTTTTAAAGAATCCCCAGCAAAAGATTATTTTTCAGTGATTTTGCTTTGTTACAACAATGCTTGAAGCATGTCGAGTAATCACACAAAGCAAAGACAAATAAAAGAAGCATTTGGGTTTTATCACTGCCTTTTTCTGCCTTATCCCCCCATTTTTCTTTTCTCTAGCCTATTGTAAGCCATCTGAGTAATTTAGGAAAAAGTCAATGTTAATGTAAGTTGCTTTTCATATATACATTTTAAGCCTGGACAACACTGAATGGAATAAAAAAACTTAAGATATGGACAAAACCTTGGAGGCCATTACTTCCAGCCTCCTCACTTTAGAGGTGAGGATTTATTTTGTTATTAATGACATTTTCCCTATTTTTTTCCGTCTTTGAGTTTTCTCTCCCCCCTACATGTGATGAGACCAAAAAAGACGTTTTCTTTCTATATCCTAGTAATTTAAAAAAATCTTTGCAACTCTTTTCATTTATAAATGGAGAGCAAGTACTCATTGATCTGAATAACTGCTTGGCTTTGCATCAACTGAGTTGACTGCTTTGTTTAAATTCTTTTGTTACATAAAAATTTCATTTTAAGTGAATTTCTTTGCCACTTGATATCTGACTACCAAGTGGTAGGTAATTTCCAAGTTTCAAATAATTGAATCCCAATGTGTGCAAAAAGGAAAACATTTATTTATTCCATAAAAACATAGTTTCTAGTATTGTTTCTTAAAGATTTAAAAAAAAAAAACCTTGAAAGAAATGTAATTAGTGTAACTGCCTATTTTTTTGCAGTTTTTATTTTATTTTATTTTTTATTGTGTTAATTGCTTTATATATATATTTTTATCATTTATTCATATATATTTTTTCTACTGTACAGCATGGTGACCCAGTTACACTTACATGTATACATTCTTTTTTCTCACACTACATGTTCCATCATAAGTGCCTAGACAGAGTTCCCAGTGCTATACAGCGGGATCCCATTGCTAATCCATCCCGAAAGCAACTTTCTGCATCTGTTTACCCCAAGCTCCCAGTCCCTCCCACTCCCTCCCCTTCCCCTTTGGCAACCACAAGTCTATTCTCCAAGTCCATGATTTTCTTTTCTGTGGAAAGGTTCCTTTGTGCCATATATTAGATTCCAGATATAAGTGATATCATATGGTATTTGTCTTTCTCTTTCTGATTTACTTCACTCAGGATGAGAGTCTCTAGTTCCATCCATGTTGCTGCAAATGGCATTATTTTGTTCTTTTTATGGCTGAGTAGTATTCCATTTTGTATATATATCACATCTTCCTAATCTAGTCATCTTTCAGTGGATATTTGGGTTGATTCCATGTCTTGGCTATTGTGAATAGTGCAGCATGCAGGTGCATGTGTCTTTTTTAAGGAGAGTTTTGTCTGTATATATGCCCAAGAGTGGGACTGCTGGGTCATATGGTAGTTCTGTATATAGTTTTCTAAGATAAAAGCAAAAATAAACCAATGGGACCTAATCAAACTGACAGGCTTTTGCACAGCAAAGGAAACCAAAAAGAAACAAAAAGACAACTTGCAGAATGGGAGAAAATAGTTTCAAATGATGCAACAGACAAGGGCCTAATCTCTAAAATATACAAACAACTTCTACAACTCAATAGCAAAAAAGCCAACAACCCAACTGAAAGGTGGGCAAAGGACCGGAATAGACATTTCTCCAAGGAAGATATACAGATGGCCAACAAGCACTTGAAAAAATGCTCAACATCACTGATTATTAGAGAAATGCAAATCAAAACTACCATGAGATACCACCTCACACCAGTCAGAATGGCCATCATTAATAAGTCCACAAATAAATGCTGGAGGGGGTATGGAGAAAAGGGAACCCTCCTGCACTGTTGGTGGGAATGTAAGCTGGTACAACCACTATGGAGAACAGTGTAGAGGTACCTCCGAAATCTATACATCGAACTACCATATGACCAAGCAGTCCCACTTTTTGCAGTTTTAATCCATTTACCTATTAAAAGGGACAAACATGCCGATCCTAATTTCCAACAAAATGCCAAATTATGAAGACGAGTTGAAGTTAAAAGATGGCAGTATGTGTATGTATATAAAACTGTAGATATAGAGACCTAATTATGATGTCCAAACATAGGTACTATAGGTACCTGAACCTAATTAAAATTACGATGTGGATAAGATACAGTTGAGTTTTGACTCACTCACTTAGATTATATGTAAAGTGAATTATCTTTTTTTGGGGGGGGGAGGGACCTAACCTATGTAAAATAGTTAATTTATTAGCACTCATTGCCTTGCTTTTTTTAGGTTGTGTCGCAAATAATAATGGGAATGATAGCTGATATTTATTCAACATATGATCTATACCAGGCTCTCTGCCAAACATTTCCATTCATCTCATGTTCCACCATCTCATTTAAGCCTTATAAGTAATCTTTATGAGGAAGGCATTCCTAGTGTCCCCATCTTACAGATGGGAAAACTAAGGCTCTGAGGTTGAGTAACCAGCCCAGGTCAGACTTCTGAATAACTGTCAGAGCCAGGTTCAAGTCCCCACCTTCTGACTTGAAAGCCTCGGCTGTTAACTATTACATGCTAGCCCTGCTTCTACATTCTGTCTGTGAGAGCAAGTCAGTGACCAAGTGCATGAATGAACCTGGATCTCCTCACTCTTAATTTTCTGTCTGCCTGAATGATGATAGCACATCTGCTAATCATGTTTGAGTGTTTTATACATACAGATACGTGGATAGATACAGATACTCAGAGAGAGACCCAGTCATCACGAGCCTTGTATTTGGTTTTCTGAAACCAATTTGTCTGCATATACATTAAAATAGGTCCATGTGGACCTAATATTTTGTAGTATTAGATATGACTATATTTAAATATTAGTTGTAAATAGTGCTGTAAAAAGAGTGTATTCACCCCACTTTCGGGGCTTATGATGAGCTGAGCTCTCCAGCTGGTGTTGGAGAGTGGAGATGGGCAGTAACCTAGCACTCAGTCGGCCAGAGCTTCCCAGAGTGTTCTTGGATAAGCAGACTTTTTGTTAAAGTGAATCTTTAGAGAGAAATTGAGGTATAAAGTAGGCCACTAAAATCCATTTAAAGGACCACCAGTCTTGGGGTAGTGTAACTTGATAAAACACTTATGGAGACTAATTTGGCAATACCTATCATTATTAAATTGCCTGAGATACAAGCCTTTGACCCACTTCCAGAACTTGCCCTAAGTGGCAATTAAAGAGTTGTACCAAACTTTAGCTAGGCAAAAAGATTCTCATTCTCTCACTCATTTATTTATCCTGTAACTGTTCATTGAGCTCCCATTATGAGAAAGGCGTCCACAATACCAGCATTTTCTATCTCCTTTCTATGCTTTATTTTCCACCATAGCACATCAGCTGAAAAACTATGCACTTTTGAAAACAATGTCGGAGAAGGATATTCAGGGATCTTGAAGATGTTCACGAGATAACTGTCAGTTAAAATGCAGTTTAGGAGTTCCCGTCGTGGCGCAGTGGTTAACGAATCCGACTGGGAACCATGAGGTTGTGAGTTCGATCCCTGCCCTTGCTCAGTGGGTTAACGATCCAGCATTGCCTTGAGCTGTGGTGTAGGTTGCAGACGCGGCTCGGATCCCGCGTTGCTGTGGCTCCAGCGTGGGCTGGCGGCTACAGCTCCGATTCGACCCCTAGCCTGGGAACCTCCATGTGCCGCAGGAGCGGCCCAAAGAAATAGCAAAAAGACAAAAATAAATAAATAAATAAATAAAATGCAGTTTACAGAACAGTATGTACATATGAGGTCATCTTTGCAAATGAAAGTACATCTAAAGAGGAGGTACCTCGTGGCTCAGCGTGTTAAGAATCTGGCATTGTCACTGCTGTGGCTCTGTTTACAGCTGTGTTATGGATTCAGTCCCTGGCCCAAGAACTTCTGCATGCCATGGGCATGGCCAAAAAAAAAAAACCTTGTAAGGACGAAAAAGACTGGAATTATGTATCAGAATTTTACTGGTAGGTATCTCTGAGTGGTGGGATTTGCGGTAATTTTTTCTTTTTATCTTAGCTCTATAGTTTAAAGTATAACTTCACTTTTATAATAAGAAATAATAAAAAAAAAACATTGGGTGAAAAATTAAGAGCATCAGCCTCACGGAACCCAGTGGACATAGGGAATCACGTAGCTGAGACTAACAGGAGGCATGTTCCTTGCTGTCTAAGAAACAACAGATGAAGCAAGGTTTCATGGACTGGAATTCCTGAAGTATAAGAAAAGGTATAGAAACAAACGCATTCACACGAGTAGATCTTTTATGCTGTAGTATATACCCTGTCTTGAGAGCCAAAAAATCTTGATCGCTTATTTACTGCTTTAATTCACTCCTTACCTTCAAAGTCAAGCTTCTAAAAAGAGCTGTCTCTACTGCATAACAAATCACCCCTTAACTTAGTGGCTTAAAGCAACAGCTATGTCATATGCCTGTAATTCTTTGGATCAGGGATGTGGGCAGAGTTGGACTAGATGGTTCTTCTGCTCAGTGTGTAGCGTTGGCAGGGAGACGTATTCACTTACCTTCCCCAGGAGGCTTGGCTGGGGCTGCAGCATCCAGGAGGGCTCCAGCTCCTGTCCACGTGGCCTCGTTCTCTGGGTAGTCAGACTTTTTACATGGAAGCTAGTGTCTAAGAGGGGGGTTCAAATAGGCGAAGGCAGACCTGCACTGCCCTCAAGGCCACTGCAGAAAGATTGGCAGTGGCACTTCTACCACATTCTGTTGCTCAAGGCAGGTCCCAGAGCCAGCCCAGAGTCAAGCCGAGGGGAAATGGTCTCCACCTCGCAGGGAGGAGTGGAAGAGAGGGCCGTCTTAAGTCCTCTGCAGTGGTCTCTACCAAGTGTCCGGTTCCCATCTCCCCATATTCCTCACCAGAACACAATAGTACGAGGAAAAATCTATGTCTATACTCCTACTACCCAGAATTAACACTGATAATTAACACCGTGGCATATTTTCAAGAAAAATCTACTCTGTTGTCTTTGTAGAGATGGATAATGGCATATGCTCATACATAATTCAAAATGCAGGGGAACAGAAAGGTAAAAATATGTAAAATTACCACATATTTCACCACCCAGAAATAATCCTCCTAGCATTGAGGTGAACATCAGATATCCTACTACATATGAGGAGGAAAGAGGAGGAAAGCCAAATAGCCTGATAGAATGGGTTAATACACTAGACTCTATCTTTTTGTTAGTTTTAGAAAAATCTCAAGTTAATTTTCCTGAAGTTCAGCAGAGGAAAGAAACTAGCGTAAAACAGGAAGAATTAATTTATTAAACTTTGAAACAGAGTTTGATTCGGGGCTGAAACGTGAGTGCATTGGTTTACTCACACTTCCTGCCATCCCTCCTCCTTGCCTCCTGCTGCCTAGGGTTGTGTTCTTTCTTTCCACTGTCCAGGTTTGTGGAGTTCCCAGTGCGTCTCTGACCCTGAGCTTTAGTTTAATGCTCATGCTAGCCTTAATCGATGTGGTGCTTACCACCAGGCCTTTCATGACCACAGTCTTCTACCCTCCATTCCCGACGTTTTCGCTCTGATGCGGTTCTCAATTGGCTGGATCATAGACTCATGGTACTATCTTCCCTGAATTTTTCCATGTTTAAGAGTGTCTGCCAGTTAACCTTTGCATTTTGAGTGACATGGGCACTGTATTCTTGTTCACACTTTTTCCTCTGAGAACTGAAACATTACTCATTGAATACTGCTGTGGAAAAGGCTGGGCAAGATTTGAGTCTTCCTCCAGGTCAAGGATTTGCTTTTCTGAAGGATTCCTCAAGAAGTCTTTTTCTTTACCGTGTCAGTTTGATAGAGCAACCAGAATAAATTCTGTAATTAACCAGGATCCCTCGAAGGTCAAACATCGAATAGCAGATGTTCCTGAAACACAGTGCATCTCCCTCTGTCAGTAACACCGATTTGTCCTATCTCCACATTTTCTAGAACCTGAAGAAGGGGAGGGAGGAGCTAGAGTAAGGGGGATGTGCAGTCTGGTTGGGCTGACTGTTCTTCCTGTTTCTGAGTTCACACTGCCTGAAAGGAAGAAGCATCTTATAATCCTTTGGGGTTTGGGTTATCCCAGTTGGGTGTGTATTCCTGAAGTCCTAATACTTTCACTTCCCACAGACAGCCTTGATTTTTAGCTGTTTTTCCAACACATCCATCATACAATCAGAAGAAGAAAAAGCTGAGGTTACTCACACAGTTTTCGTCTCTTCAAATTTGGTAACAGTAAGGGGAATTCTCTGGATTTTGTTAGCTCAAAACAGATTAATGATTTCAGAGTCATAGGCGGATTTTAAAGTTGAGTCGCTGAAATGCTCCAGGTATCTTCCTTGACAACAAGCCTGTAAGGGTTTTTTGTATTATACTCTATTTCAGTGCCTTAGTGCTTTTCTGTTGGGTTGGGAGAGGGAAATTCAATCTACTATCTGTTCTTAGAAGCCTCTTTGGCTCCTTTATAACATTTAACAGAGAACTGTGTTAGTCAGGTGTTTCTACAATGCTGTATAACAAACAGCCCCCCCAAACTTAGTGAACTTGTAGTAACAATTTTTTTTTCTCGAAATATATCTGTGGGTCATTAGTGTGGTTTGGATTTAGGCTGTAGCTGGGTTTAGCTCCAGGCTTTACCTTGGGTTCAGGCCTGTTCTCCTCGTCTGCAAAATCTCTTTGGACTAGTGGTTGCCTGGGGTGTCATCCTTATGGTGAATTACAGGAGGGCAAAAAGGTGAACAGGAAAAAAAATCCCTGCAGCCTCAGCTTCATTTCCGTCCACATCCATGAGGCAGGGAAATTATATACCCATGAACAGCAATGAACAGTGACTTAATCTGCCATCTAAACAGTCCCTAAAAATTCCAGTTAGTTGCATGGTAGCGCTTTCTCAGTTCATCTGCCATGTTCTGAAAACCTCTTTCCCGTTCCCTGATTCCCCTTCCTCTTTTTAACACTCAAATCTTGGTAGTAAGCAAAACCCCTTCTGTTTTCCTTTCTTTCTTCTTTTTAAAAACTAGACTACTGGTTTATTCTAAGCAGTACAACCAGATGTAAATGACGTGTAGTCGAGGTGTTGGGCGGCAGGGGCCAGGAGCTCCCAAACCCTCCCCCCGCCCGCCTGTCTCCCGGAACCTCCGCTGTTCACCAGCCTCTTCTGTTTTCTTTGTTTGCACTGTCCCTGGACAATCCCAGCCCCTCACAGAAGCTTCCATTCAAATGAATTTGGAATCCTCACCTCCACCCCGACGTTTTCTGAGCTCTCAATCGCGTCTCTCACTGCCGTTGCACATTTCCACGTGGATGGCTCTCAGGCTGCTCAGACTAGAGAGATGGTAAACTGGCCGTAGGGAGCTCCCACTCTTCTCTGACCGCTAAACCCGTTCTTCTTGTATTGATGATGAGAGTTAAAGTGCCACCGTCATCCACTCCCTCACTCAAGTCAGATTCTGGAAGTCTCCTGGAATGAATCCTTTCCCTCCTTTATCTCCCCGAGGTCAGTCCCTAGAAGTAATGTCTAAATACTTCCATATGTGTACCTCATCCCCCAACCACTAGTTCTTACCTTCTTTGTCAGAGCTTCATATTTTTGACCTTGCCTGTTACAGGCCCTTTTTTGTAGAATCACTGCCAATAGCTTGACCCTCTCAAATATATCCCTCGAACTGTCGATAAAGTGACCTTTCTGAAACACACATACGAGGATGTGGTTTGCTTCTTAAAATTCAGCAGTGGCTTCTCATTGCCTATAGAATGAAGTCTCTACTTGTCAGCACGGCGTATGAAACACAACACAGTCTAAACCAGTGGTTCTCAAGGTGGTATCCTCAGACCCCCTTAGCTTCCTGAGACCTTTTCAGGGACTCCGCTAGGACAAAACTATTTTCATAATAAGACATTAGTTGACTTTTTCACTGTGTTCACACTTGCACTGATATCATGAAAATCCACAGAGGATACAAATGATGGTATTTTAGCAGGAAACATATCACTGACACTGAACTGCTATGGGCAGTCATTACTTTCTTCATTACCACATGTTTGTGCTTTAAAATAAAAGTGAAATGGAGTTCCCGCTGTGGCACGGTGGGTTGAGGATCCTGCATTGCCACAGCTGTGCTGTAGGTCAGAGCTGCAGCTCAGATTCGATCCCTGGCCCCTGGAACTTCCATATACCACGGGTGTGGCCAAAAAAGAAAAAGAAAACTGAAACAATAAATAGTATTAATTTTATTAAATCTCAATCCGTGGGAGTACATACATCTTTTTACTATGCATCAGAAGTACACTTAAAGCACTGGTGCTGCACAATGAAGCAGTGTGGTTGTCTCAAGGAAAAGCCATTCTGCATTTGCTTGAGTGTGAGCTGAGCTCCAGTCACTTGGAAAGAAGGATTGACAGGCTAACTACGTGTCTTCCGGTTTGACTGTCTGGCAGAGATTCTCTTGAAAGTGAAGGAATTAAGCCTGACACTTCAAGGACAACAACCGACTGAGTTGTTGCTAACAATAAAACTTGAGCTTTCAAGCAAAAATCAGGAATTTGGAAAATTCATACCCTCGCTGTAAGCTTGACAGCTTGCTAGCACTTAAAGACTTTTCTGATCGGTGATATTCCTAATGATGTGCATGGGAAGAAACAGGGAAGAATTAATGAAGCGTATCAACATTTGGAAGATTTTTGTAACTCACCGAACCAGTGTTTTCCAAACGACAAACACCTGGATGTTACAAAATCAGGCATAGGTGAAAGATCCATTCAAAATACAAAACAGACTAAACAACTTTTTTTTTTTTTTCTCTTTTCTAGGCCCACACCCTCGGCATGTGGAGGTTCCCAGGCTAGGGGTCTAATCAGAGCTACAGCTGCCAGCCTACACCACAGCCACAGCAACACAGGATCCGAGACACGTCTGTGACCTACACCACAGCTCATGGCAACACCAGATCCTTAACCCACTGAGCAGGGCCAGGGATCGAACCTGAAACTTCATGGTTCCTTGTTGGATTCGTTAACCACTGAGCCACAATGGGAACTATGACTAACGAATTTTAATGTAACATTAAAATAGTATATGAAGGTGTAGGGTTTCCGATTCTGCATTGCAACTTTTTAAAGAAACTGCTACTTGCTAATTTTTGCTGTAGTCACTAGGAATATCCACAGTCACCTGAAAAGGTTTCTAAAAGACCCCTCCCTCTCCAGCTGCTTATCTGTGTGACACTGGATTGTTTTCTTATAGTTCAACCAAAGCAACACATTGCAAGACATGGAATGCAGAATCAGGTATGAGAATCTAGCTGCCTTCTGTTAAGCCAGGCACTAAAAAGATTTGCAAAACTATGAAACACTTCTCGCTATTTTTTTTTTTTGCTTTGAAAAGAAGTTTATTTTTTATTTAAAAAGCATATTTATGTCACACATAATGGGTTTCTGTTTTTAATGAATTAATAAGTATTTTAATATTTCTTTATTTTAATTTCTAATATGGTGAATACTGATGGAACCTACATAAATAAGACCTTTTTGGGATTCTTTATTGTTAAAGAATAGACCAAAACCTTTGAGAACCACTTGTCTAGATGTTGCCCTTCTCACCACTGTATCGACAGCTCGCCCTCAACCATCACGCTCTCTGGTGACGGCACAGGCTCCCTACAGAGAGTCCTTTCCCTTTAAGATTGTGGAGTGTCAGAGAGAAGCTCTTGCCAGCTTTGTTCCTTTATCCAGTGAAGTTTTCGCCACACTGTAATGCCGGTCCCCAAGTTTTTCCTTTATCCAAAACCTTGAGCTTGAGTGTGTTTCGCTGCTCAGGCGCTTCAGGCTCTAGGGAGGTGACATAGAGCTTGTACTTCATCTCCAGGTGGTTCTGGAACAACACGCTGCGCCAGACACAGTGCGTAGTGAGCCACGCGGATATCCCCCGAAGGGGACAAAGAGAAACTGCAAACACCCTCACGACGTCAGTCAGGATTGTGGCCTCACAAGATAACCACACCCTTCCCGAAATAGTCTGTGATTTTAAGAGAGGGTTTTCCCATTGCAAAGAGGAGATGCTGAGCCTCTGTTTGGATGAATGTCCTTCCAGCAGACTCTAAGCTTCCTGAGAGCAAGCGCTGCCCTCGGAGTTTGGTTCACTGGAAGTTCTAGAAATATGCTGAATAAATGAATGCTGTCGTCTCATACATGAAGGCTCTGGAAACCAATCATGTCCCTTCCCTCTCCTGTTATTTTCTTGACGGCAGCATGCCTGTGACGGCTTTGCGATGGCGCAGCAGACTGTGAAGGTAACGCCGATCTGCTGGTAACAGGGACGTCGTGGGCAGATTCTAATAAAACGTCCTCCACCTTGTTTATCCCTCGTTTCTGAGCTCAGCAAGGGCCCGTCAGGCGCACACCAAAGCCGAGCTATCTGTTAGTTAACTCTCTCCACTGGACTCTCAGAAGTTCATTGGGGGGAATTGTTAGAAATAGTTCTGTAGAAAGACCGTGGAACATTCTTCTGGCATCACTGCACCAGCAGGGCCAAGCCCTTTCTTTGAAGCTAGTGTATTGAAAGTTCCTCACTGTGAAGCCAGATGTCCAAGCAGAGATTTCGTATCAAGGAGAAATGTTGTAAAATGTTTGCTTCAGGCATAGAAAAGAGATTTTAAAGCACTGATGCTCCTCTCCCTTGGCCACTGACTGGAGTTCACGAGAAAAGGTCGGCTGCCAGTAGGACATCTAGAAATCTGGTCTGTGTTACCAGAAGAGCTTGAGGGAGGGAAAAAAAGAACATTTCATAAGATTGGGCAATTCTCACTGTGCTAAAAGCTTGCAGGAATCCATTTCCCAAAGAATAAAGTTACAAACCTCATTGTGGGGTTTTAGTAGCATTGAGAAACAGAAAGACGTTGCAGTGCCCAGCATCGAATGGCTTTGTTTGGGACCTGTTCATTATTTAATTCTCGTCTCCCCTGCATACACGTCCTGAGGGCACAGAGGGAAGTGGTCTTCTCTTTGTGCCCTCCTGGATTAGAATTAATAATGCTAAGAATAGAAACGTATTTTCCATCCCACCCAAGAAGGCTCGCCTGCTCCCTCAGAAAGGAAGACAGGCCTTCAGTCGTGGTGGCATAAAGCGTAAGTGCCATTTTCCAGGAAGAATGCTCCGGAAGATAAGCTTGGGATACAGGGAGGCAGTGGGTTCCGACCTTGCTTCCTAGAGCAAGGAGACGAAATAACAGCAAATGAGCAGAAACAAACAGTTCTCCCCCCGCCCAAAGTATTTTATCCCATACCTTCCCTCCAGTTCCATTCCCTGGCAAATTTTTGTTTTATTTAAAGACTACTTAAGATTATTTGTTCAGTGGGAAAAAAAAAAAAAAAAAAAACCCTTCAAGCACTATGGAAAATATTTCTAGTCCCTGGAACTTTGCCTTGCATATGCTAAGGACTCAGGTAGAGCTGGATGAGTGAGTGCATGAATGACTTGAGGGACTGAACAAATGCAGGTGAAAAAGGCTGCTTCTCCACCCATGGTTAGGGAAACATTGCCGGTTGGAAGCCATGAGGTGACATTATATGTGATTAATTTAATTATTTCATGGTCCAAAGTATAAATTGCTCTGGTTCATCAGATGTTGAAATATAGCTGCATCATCCAACTTTTGAATATGTTAAAATAATAACTACTTGGAAATATTTTAGTCTTTAGTAATTCTGCACTACATCAGGAATTATTTCAAAGTCAGTGTGATGAACCTAATAAACACAAATACATCATGTCATCATGATTAAGCATCGACAACTAAAACTGCTGAATGCCTACTATGTATATACTTATGTGTTTACAACCGTAATGGTGTGTATTTACTTAACATGTATATTCAGAAGCACTGGGTTATATAGAATCTGAATTATAAGAAAACTTGATAACTTAATATATTAATTTAGCCATGACAGCTTAATACATTACGTTAATTTTAGTTTTAACGTTTGGTGCTGTGTCCTTTCAAATAGCCGTTTCGCTCTAGCAGAAGCTGACTTTCTGTTTCCCCTGTGACCACCCTCTCTCTCACCACTTATCAACACTGAAGTTCATGCCTCTTCCTTTTAACTGTCGCGATATCATCTCTTGCTTCCCAAGACGTATTCCTAAAGAATTCAACCCCGCACTCACGCCTTCCTGTGCTCCATCCTCCAGCTTCAGCGTTGGTGACAGCATCCCCCAGTTGGTGTGCTGGCACCAATTGAACTGGCTTGAAGGAGCCAATTGTTACATTGTCAGGAATTCTGCCAGCTGGAGTGTGTGCACCATGGAAATCAGGGCACGCTGCTGCAGATATTTTTGGGAGCGTGTTATTAAACATTTACCAGCACACTGCTCCACACAGTTCCCCTTCCGCCACTTTCTTGAGGACACTGACTTCCAGCTCTAATCCCCGAGGTCACGATGATGCTCAACCCTCTTCACTCAAGGGCTGTGAGGACACACAGGTGGATAGACAGCACTTCTCTGTGCTTCCTGATGTGCTTATTAGCTGCTGACCCACCTCCCGCTCTGCTTTTCCTGAGGTGTATGAGTCAGCTCTTCCAGATATGCCTTTAAAGCCCCTTTTCTAATCCCAACGTGATACAGAAAGTTTACGAAGTAACCTGCTACCTACTCTCTAAATCGGTGGTGGTTTCCCACTTGCAGTCACCCTCTGACTCTGTGCAGCATTTGACCGTGTTAACCAACGATTTTCCTTCTAGAACCGGGGTTGGAGAACTATTCCTGTAAAAGGCCTGGGTAGCAAGAGTCTAGGTTTGTGACACGGTCCCTGTCGCAGTTACTCAGCCCTTGCTGTTGTGGTGTGAAAACAGCCTCAGACAGTGTGTCAACAAGTGGCCGTGTTCCGATAAAACTTTATTTAAGAAGACAGGCGAGGCGCCAGGTGCGGCCACTGGCCGGAGTGTCTAACCCTCGCTCTAGAGCCCCACTCCTCTCCTGGTTTACTTGTTGCCCCTGCTGGTCTCTTCTCCTCCTCGTGGGTGTTCCTCAAGTCCTCGTCCTGGGCTCTGCTTCTCCTTCCCCCTTGTGCGGTGAGCTCATCTCCCCTGGGGCTTCAGCTGCCACTTCAGTAGAGATGCTTCCCAGAAGCCTCAGCCTGATTCCTCGCTGGTCCCATATCTCACACTGCCTGTAAATCATCTTCCTGAGTGGAATGCACTACTATTTCAAACTCAGTAACCACCACACCGAATTAGCATGTTTCCTTCCAAACTGGCTCTTCTCTCCAGCCTCTCAGGGCTTCCCCAGTCTCTCTGTTTCCTGTAGAAACTTTGGTTCATCTTTGTCCTTTCTCTCCTTCATCCCTATTTATCTCAAGTGTGTCACCAGAGCCCTAGAATGTATTTCTTATTCCTCTGATAGGACGCTATTCAGAGCCTTTCTCAACTTGAGATTGATTTAAAACAGCCTCCTCTCAGCCCATGTCCCTGCCAAGGGTCTTTGAGCTCCAGGCCAGCATGAAGGCCTCTGCCAGAGAAATCCGAAATCACTGAGGTCCCTGCCTTACAGAGAGTGCTTAGAAATCAATGGAAAGAAAACTAGCAAGCCAGTGGACCAAATGGACAAAGAGTAGGGACCCAGAATTCACAGACAAAAAGTAATAGCCAGCAAATGTGGGAGGGGGGGATGCTTATTCACCTAATTAAAAAATGTAAATCAAAACTGGCAGGTTTTGACGGGCCTGGCTGCCACTTGATGGGCATAAATTTTAAACCTAAGAAATACCCTATGATGCAGTGATACTGGGCATTTAAATCAGTGCAGCCTATTTGGAGGTGAGTGTGGGGATATCTGCTGCCATTTAAATGCACATGACCTTGGGAACCTCTGATTCCACTGATAGGAATGCGTCCCATGGATATACCTGCAAGGATCTACAATAGCTTTGTGTTATTATTTGAGCCAAAAGCTAGGGAGGGAGTTCTTGTTGTGGCTCAATGGTATAAACCTGACTAGTATCCATGAGGACGTGGGTTCGATCCCTGGCCTTGCTCAGTGGGTTAAGGATCTGGCATTGCCGTGAGCTGTGGCGTAGTTGGCAGTAGTGGCTCGGACCCTGCGTTGCTGTGGCTGTGGTGTAGGCCAGCAGCTATAGCTCCAATTTGACCCTTAGCCTGGGATCTTCCATATGCTGTGAGCTCAGCCCTAAAAAGACAAAGCCAACAAACAAACAAAAAAGGGAAAAAATAAATTGTGGTACATGCAAACAATAAAATATAATGAGGCCATTTTAAAAGCACGAAATAGATCTCTCTGTGAAAATGAGACAAGATTGCCAATACGTAATAGTAAATGAAAAGAATGCAGAATGTTATGTACATTTAAAATTGCCCAAATGGCCTCAGAAATGGGTAACTGGTTATTTTGGAGAACTAGAACTTTTTATTTTTCATTTTCTATCTCTTGATGATGATGCTTTCTTACAATGTCATCTTACTAAATTGAATTTAAAGGATCCCTTTTAACGACAAGATCCATCAGTCTGCCCGATCCAGATTTCTCAGTATTCCTCAGCGTGGACATTTTGTTCTGGCCAAGCTGGTCTTCTCTCTGTCCACAAATCCACGCAGGGCCCACGTCCCACCTTCACTCAGGTTCTGTACCTTCCTCCTCACCACAGCCCTCGGGCTTGTTGAGTGTTACCGAGGCCCACTGGGGCTCCTGCCTGCCTCCTCCAGAAAGCTTTTCTGCCCTGGGGAATCTTGCATTTTCATGAACTTCTATCTTAATGCTTAGTGATTCTTTGTTTCTGGTTTCTGCACATGGTGCTGGGCACCCAAAAATAAGACTTAGCTGATTTAAAGAATATTATATGCTAAATGTTATGTCTCTTGCTGTATTTTAAGGCAGCTTGAAGCATATCAGCCCCAACCTTGCACCCCCACACAATCTGCAGTTCAATATCTAAGCCTTTGGCTTAGCAGACTCCTCTTTTAAGGTGCAGACATCCTTGATGTGTTAACATATTAACCACTTGAAGTAGTTCATGCTCTAATGTGCAACTGTTTAATCAGAGACTTTCTTCCTAACAATTAGATGAGATCATCTCACTTGAAGGGCCAGGAAGTAGTTAGTATCTAGAGGAAGACGTGGGGACAGGGGAGCTGGAAGGTAGTTTAGGAACCTGGGCAACGGAGCTAGGTGTGTTCAGGGGTCACGGGCAGCCTTGGGGGCAGGCCACGGTGGCAGGGGGAAAATGCTTCATATGTGTTCCTGACACTATTTTGCATGATCTCAGGTTGACATGCACAGCCTGAGATATAGGTATCCTTTTTAAAAGGAAATGGACTGCATGTGTATATGTATGTGTGGATTTGTGTATGTGTGTATGTACTTTTCACAAAAAGATAGAATGCATATACATTTATATATACATGTATTTTCCAACAGTTACACATTCTTAGAAAAAAAAAGTGAAGCTATGAATAAACATTTGTATTATCATAACTGCTTCTGCATAAATATAAATCATGGAAAAAATTTAAAATGGGCCTAGCTGATTTTGCTTTACATTTGTATAGTGTTATTTTTAGGGGATTTGTTGCATTACAGAAATATATCATATAGAGAGTTAACTTACAGCCTTACACAGAATTTTGAAGGAACTGAATCAAAAATCAATAAACTGATGAAGATAAACCCAGTTTTTATACATATGTTGTATTTGCCAAACGCATATAATGGAAGAAAAAATTGGTGTGAGGCTGTCATGCCATCAAGAAAAGCCTGAAATGTTATTTCCAGGGTTGTCAATAGAAGTCTGTTGCTATCATAGCAGCAGTGGTAGCAGCTGAAACTAAAGATTTGGAGCAAAAGAGATCTGGGGTGGTTGGTGGGTTACAGGAATGCTTTAATGTTGGAGGCCAGAGGAAAGAGTGGAATTAAAAACAAAGACACAGCCCCCATTTTTTTTTCAAGAGAGGCAAAACCCTTTTGCTTTTATGTCTCTGTCACTTGCTCCAGGATTCTTCATAAATCCCTCTAACCACCTAAATAAATATTCATATGGCTGCTCAACATCTCATTAATAAAACAAGATTTGGTGGTAAAATATTTCAGAGTAACATATGATTTGCATCTCACCCTTGTTTAACTTTAAATCTCAAGCAATTAATAAATTAGACTCGAGAGCTTTTTAAGAAATAACATCTCACATGCACCACAAATTGCATTATTTTTATGTGTAAATAATGATGAAAGGAGAGATTGTTCCTTTGATGTCTATAAACTACACTGTAAAATATGCTGAAAACATTCTTGAGTTTAGTTGCAGCCAAAACAAATAGACTAGTTCATAAAACAAAGCAGCAGCATTCTTAGAAACAAGCATTACTCTTTCTTTGCTTCCCAATTACTCTTTTTCCAGCTTATATTCCTGCCATTCCTTGTGGCAGATTCATCCCAAATTCAGAAGCGATGTTAGCCTGCATTTCCTCATCCAGAGAACTGGGTCCTTCTCAAATTCTTCCCAGTAAACTTGTCTTGCTGTAGAGTTCAGACTAGACCTCAGCTGCACTGCTAGGTTCCACGCAGTGAATCATTTTTGTCAGTAGTATTTCATTGATGCTTAAAACCAATTATTTCAAAATGTTAGCAAATTTCGGTATTCCTCAAAGAGTTGTATTTACTTTCTTCTTTACTTTCCGAGCTGGCTTATCGAGTTTCGTTTTATTTTTAAATAGTATCTGCAAATCCTTGTTGACAAAGTCTGAGTTTGACCTGATTTTTTCTTTGGCATAGTTAATAATCAGCACCTGTTGTAAGTTCACGTCTACCGTGAAGGATGCAGAAATGGTGTGGGCTCCTAACCACATAGAATATAGAATGAGTTCATTATTATGGTAACATCACAAGATGGTTTGTGTTCGACCTCTGACCAGGCATGTCTTCTTCTTCTAACACATCGTATAGTGTGAGGTTAAATACTAGCTAGTCAGGTTTAATTGGAGAAGCCAAAGATGTACGCTTGACCTCAGATCCCTCCCAGCCTAGACAGTGGGTATTCTTCCAACCTTGACAGGGCCCCTGTTTCAGCCTTGCTAACAAGTCTGCCATTTCCCTTCTTGGCCCGATGCTTCTTCATCAAAACTGACCCTGAGCTCGGATCATTTCAAAGTAACAGTCTTGTCTATCAGATCCTGTGTCACCTTGTCTCTAGCTGGGTTTTTATCCCGATTCCTTTTCTCCTGGATGGCAGTTTTCCACTCGAGTTCACCATCTCCCTTTCCTCAAACATCATGTTCTCATCCATCCTTCCTTTATTCTTAACAAAGTTTAAGGAGCAGAGTATTAAATACAGTGGATTCCCATGAAACTGTTTCCTTTTAGCTTAAACTGTAATTCCATGCTACTGGATTGATTAATAGTATCTCAGAGTTGAAAAGAATCTTAGAGAATTGCCCCCCCACACACACACACACATGCCGCCACCCAGCCTCTCACTCTCCCCATCCTCATCCCACATTTCGCAAATAAAAACCTTGAGCCCACCTGAGGGGAAGTGCCCAGTCCCTTTCAAGTATCTATTGGCAGCATCAAGCCTTGAGCCCAAGGCTTCCAAGTCTTTGGTCTTTCCCCCGTGCTCCCTGTATTCAAACACACGTGAAGATAGAAATAAAGTAAAATCTCTTCTCCTTTAAAATGTACGTGAGCTGCCAAAATAGATGAAGCATCTTCTTCACAATCTTACATAGATACTGGAGCCAAGAGTGCCTGGGTTCAAATCCTGGCTCCACCACTTTGAAACCATGGGACCTCAAACAAGTTACTATTAACCTCTCTGGTCCTCAGGTTCCTCATTTCAAACGGATGGAAGTTACAACAAAATTTGTAGTGATTGCTGCGAGAATTAAGTGAATTACTGTTTGAACGGCATTTAGAATGAATGCGTCTACGTAATAAGTCCCACATATACATACTCATTCAATTATTTATTTAAAAGCCCCTATCCGAGAAGAGTTGGATATGTCTGAATGGAGTCCGCATTAAATAAACCTGTCTGGATCCCGTTCCCCTGGCAGCTGCTGTCTCTCTGCTCCATTCCTACTCATTCCTTCTGACTTTACAGCCTGACGTCCTCCCTGTCGTCCCTCCACAGAAACTGCTCCTCGTGTTGCCGATGGCGTCCTTGTTGCGGAATCCACTGGACACCCTGTCCTTCTCTACGTGACGCCCCTGCAGCGTCGGACCCAGTGGGAGGCAGCTCTCTGCTCGTCCCTCTGTCTCTCTCACCCTCGAACCCCGTTGTTCCTTGGGGGGACTATTCTGATCTCATGTAGACATTCTCATCCACTACCACTTAGATACTAAGAACTGGCAACTTTCTGTCTCCTCCTCAGATCTCTCAGATCTCACTGCATTCCAGATCTTTCTGGAAGATTCTTGGTTATCTACACACTCTTGACATATCCTACAGAAATCTGCAGCTCATCATGTTCAAAGCTGAAGTGCTTATCTGAGCCCCTTCACACCTGCTTCTACTTCGTTCCTGGATACCGTCAATGGCAATGTCTTCCCTTCCCTCCTCTCTTTCATTTGCCACAGGCGGCCAGTCCCCTGGCTCCTGTCTTCACTTTGGCTCCCTCTGCTCTGCACCCACAGGGCCCTTCCCCTGGCATCTCCCTCTGCTCTGCACCCACAGGACCCTTCCCCTAGTGTCTCCCTCTACTCTGCACCCACGGGGCTCTTCCCCTAGGACAGGGATGTACCCCCTCTCTCCCGATTCTATGCAAGTCCCCGCCCCCAGGCTTTCCCCCTCCAGTCCTTTCTCCGCACCACACCTAGGGTGATCACCACTCCTTTGGGTTCCCAGGGGCCTGAGGACGCAGCCCAGATGCTCTCACAAGACTCCATGATCACCCAGCCTGTCCCAGCAATCTCCTACCTCTCTCTTCCTTGCACCCATGCTCACCCACCTCTCCCCTGTAACTCTTCAGATGTGAGACGCTTGCTCCCATCTTCAGCTTTTGCCCTTTCCCCATTCCCACTCCTGCTCATTCTAACGTCTCATCTTAGATGTCTCTGTCCCTAGAAAGACTTCCTTGGCCACCACAGCCTCCTAACTACGGGCCTGCATTCCATCCTCTGCTCCTCTTGTGCCCTCCGCTTCTCTCACTGGAGTGTGGCCACAAAGGACAGAGAGAGCTGATCTCTCTCTGCACCGCTTCCCTGGACTCCAAGCTCCAGCAGAACAAGGGCCACTTACTGGGAGCCCAGAGCCCAGTCTCCTGCCTGGGACTCCGTGTCAATCATTTGTTGGCTCACTGGATGTTCACTGCCATGTAAACCCAGGCCTAGTTTAATGCAGGCTGTATAAATCAATAACAATGCAGATCTTCTTGGAAAGCACTATCTTTTTTAAAAGGTATGATGGGAGTTCCCTGGTGGCTCAGTGGATAAAGGATACAGTGCTGCCAGTGCTGTGGCTCACGTTGCTGCTGCAGCTCAAGTTGGAAACCTGGGCCAGGAACTTCTGTGTGTCACAGGCGCAGCCAAAAAAAAATATGTAAGGTATGGCAACACATGCAGGGAACACAATCCGTTTACCATCTTAAGCGCCCCCAATCCTTCTGGTGCCCATGCGTTTTGAGGCAAGTCCTCCATCTTCCCTCCTTCTTCCTCCTTTCTTCCCGGTTCCCGCCTCATCTCTCTGAAGCAGATCATTAATAGCATTTCTCTGAATTTCTCCTTTGGAAACACTTGACAAACTTTTAGAGCTAAAAGAACAGTCATACTTTCAGGCTTTACCCCAAGATAAGAACATTTTCTGATGTATCCTCTTTGGATTATCTATCCCTGAACTATCTAGAAGCTCTGAAAAGTTGGATTTCCTCTCTTTTCTCCATATGATATTTATCCAAGTGTTTGTTTCATCATGTTCAGGCTAGATTATTTCATGACATAAAAATTCCTTTCAAATTCCTTTCGCTTTATCAATAAACATAAACGAATATGTCCCAAAAAAGTTCAACTAAATCCTCCCTCCCAAAATAAAATCAATGGGATTTAATACAGATGCATGTTTAACTACTAATGAAACAGACATTAAAATCAAGGGCCCCATGAAAAGAGGTCCTTTTCCTCATGGGATGATTTGAAGGTGACACTTGGCAAAAATTTAGTCATTGATTATATTCTGTAGAAAAAGAGTAAATGTTTGATTGAAATTAAAATGATAAATGCAACTTGCAGTTAAGATAGAGTAAAATATCACCTTTTTACCGCAAGATATTCACTTAGTCAAATATGGAGAGTTGAGCTGAGTCAAATTTTATATTAATAGAGAAAAGTCAGGGAATCACAGGCAAAAAAAAAATTTTTTTGGAGTTCCCGTCGTGGCTCAGTGGTTAACGAATCCGACTAGGAACCATGAGGTTGTGGGTTCGATCCATGGCCTTGCTCAGTGGGTTAAGGATCCGGTGTTGCCATGAGCTGTGGTGTAGGTCACAGACATGGCTCGGATCCCACATTGCTGTGGCTATGGTGTAGGCCAGCAGCTACAGCTCTGATCTCTGATTCAACCCCTAGCCTGGGAACCTCCATATGCCACGGGAGCAGCCCTAGTAACGGCAAAAAGACCAAAAAAAAAAAATTTTTTTTGCTCCCTCTATTTTTTTAGAGTGAGATTTCTACAAATGCTTATAAGGTCTACCTGCCCAAATGACTGTCAGTGGACAAGACAGCGCAATCAGCTTCTCTACTGATTTCTTCCTGGCCATGAAGTCAGGGGCCCTTTGAAATATTTTCACCTTCAGCTGCTCATGCCTTCACTTGGGCACAAATTCTCTAGCTGATGGTTTTCCGAGAAATAGCGTGCAGGAAAATTAAAACTCAAAAGCCTGGAGAGTCTGGAAAAAGGGATTTGACCAAAAAAAATTTTTTTTCAAAGCTGTGCTTTGTATTTATCATATACCATCTATAAAGTCTACCTCCTATGCTAGGGGACACTGAATGAAAATATGTACTTTCAAATGTCTGCCTTTCGGTTAAGCCCTGGAGCCACAAGGAAGAGCCAAGTTTCAAAAGCCAGAGAGGAAAAACCACTAATCAAAAGAATAGATAAAAATTATGTACAGTGACCATAATATGGCATTCCTGAAAATCATCAAATCGGTTTCAAAACCTTATTTTTGTCCTATTTCTAGTGTCTTTTTGGAGTTGTTCTCTCCCTTCTGGGACTAACCTGTTTTCGTATCTGTGAGATCATTATAGTTTAAAAAGAAGTAAGCGTGAGCTATATACTGCCCATCCAGCCACTTGCCTGAGGC
This sequence comes from Phacochoerus africanus, assembly GCF_016906955.1. Taxonomy (NCBI): domain Eukaryota; kingdom Metazoa; phylum Chordata; class Mammalia; order Artiodactyla; family Suidae; genus Phacochoerus; species Phacochoerus africanus. The sequence goes on along the minus strand of NC_062557.1, from coordinate 12,432,471 downwards.
ACATGGCATCCTTTCAAAGCTGTTTCCAGGGCCAAGGCGAGTTTTTAAATTCACAGTAGACTTTTAAGTGTGATGTAGTAAGAAGTCCTAAAATATACATATTTATTTAGCTGAGCAAATTATATTTCCCAATGAGAGCCCCATCATAAAAGTTAGCATTTCATCTAGGAATTAAGTAAAATGGAACATGTAAATACAAGTTTTAGTGCCGCAAGGATGTCTTCAGACCTGCATTACTTCTATCATTGTTTAGAGACTGGCTTCTGTGGGTACAAATGCAATTTTTAACTTAAAAATTATGACAGGGAGTTCCCATTGTGGCTCAGTGTTAAGGAATCCAACTAGGAACCATGAGGTTGCAGGTTCGATCTCTGACCTCGTTCAGTGGGTTAAGGATTCAGCATTGCCGTAAGCTGTAGTGTAGGTCACAGACGCGGCTCAGATCCCCAGTTGCTGTGGCTCTGGCATAGGCTGGTGGCTATAGCTCCAATTAGACCCCTAGCCTGGGAACCTCCATATGCCGCAGGAGCGGCCCTAGAAAAGGCAAAAAAAAAAAAAAAGACAAAAAAAAATTATGGCAATAGGAGTTCTTGCTGTGGCACAGTGGATTAGAATCAGACTGCAGCAGCTCAGGTCCCTGGGGAGGTGTAGGTTCTATCCTGGCCTGGATTAGTGGGTTAAAGGATTCAGGGTTGCTGCAGCTGCAGCTCATCTTCAGTCCATGGCCTGGTAACTCCCATGTGCCATAGGGGCAGCCAAAAAAATAAGCTATGGCAGTAGTAACTAATTTCTAGAATCCAAGCCTGAGGTCACAGCATGACTCCCAGTCTGCTGTTTTCCTGTAACTTTCTTGCCTATCCAGTTCCCAGCTCAGAGTCACATCACCCCCCAAAGAACCCTTTATGACCTTTTGGTCTCTCCTTTTTTTCTCCTCTGAGTCTCATGATCCTGTCTCTCCTTTCTTCCATCACCCCCCAGGTGACTCGGTTACCCTCACTCCCAAGACTGTCATGTTGGAAGATGGGTCCCTGCATCCCAAATGGAAGCATGTTTTCCAGCAGAAGCTTTGTAGTAAGGTGGATGCTAGGTCTCACAGTACCATTGGCACGATAGAATATCTCAAATACATAAGGGTTAAATAACCTTTTTCTGGTTCACTTCTTCCTGCAGATACAGACTTGGATTTGATGCTGAATATTCCCCCCACCCCAAACCCCTGTCCCCCTGGTCATCTTCTGACCTCTGAAGAGCAGGGCTGTGCCCCTTCTCTCTCCGTCCTCATCATGCATTCCTTTCGTGTTCTTTGCTTTACACCCCGAGTCCAGTTCAGTATTTGGCAAAGAGTAAGCCCTCAGTAAATTTTTGTTGAATGAAGAAATGAGTTTGGCATTTATGCCTACCAACTGTAAAGCCACACTCTCAGGAAGGTTGGGCCTCGTCCTGGTTTGCAATATTAGCAGTGGTAGTGGCGGTGGTTGTTACTGTGATTATGTTGGTGCCCTTGGGAAGGGTGCTGTCAGCCACGAATTCCTCGCCACGCAGCTGCCCAGAACGGCGCTGGATTCGGACAGCCCCCTCCTTGAGCTCCTCTCCTTCCTCGAAGCCCCGGACACCACACTCCACTTAACCTGTCTTCTCTGGCTGTATTTGCTGGCTCTTCTTTTTCTCATCAGAAGCGCCGCGTATAAATTCTGCACCAATGTTCTATGATTTTTCCCCTCAGCAAACTCAATCAGTCCTACACCTTCAGCTCTACTTCCTCAGCAGAAGAGTCACAACTTTAACTCCTGACCCTAGTTTCCCCTCAGGGTCCGGGCTGAGGTGATGCCTCTGTGTGGATGACCTCTTGGAATCTAGAACTCCACGTGGAGTCTCCCCTCTCTTACTGCTCGGGGCTTCAGGTGTGCTGAGATCCTCCAGGGACTTTTTCCCTTCCTTGATTCCCACACACGCACCTTAATTAGCCCTTCCCTCTCTGGTCCCATCACCTCCCTCTGACTCCTGCTTGCTTACTCCCTCTCTCTTAGACTCTCCCCAAGTCGCCTTGCCCCCTCTCATCCAGCTCTTTCATCTGTCACTAGAGCAGGTAAGCCAGCCACAGGTCGAAGCAAAGCGGACCATGCCACGCTCCTCCTCTACAGCTTTCGGTATTTCTCACTGCCCAGCAAAACATAGAACAAACAGCCCAACTCGCCTATCTAGCCCTCATCTTCTGCTCCCCTGTGTTTTCCCTTCACTTCAACCAGAGTGGCTGATTTTTATTGCCTAAATATACCCACTGTTTCCTTGTACATAGATCTTTGATGATGCTCTTTCTTTCATCAGGTCAGAATATGGGCTTGCTTTATTTAAGATTTTAGGCATGCACCAATTCTAAATAACAAAAGAATACGTATGGTATAGCAGTAGAATGGGCGATCCAGTGGAGGTGAAGTTAAGGTTTTCAGAGGAGAGGAAAGGAAGAAATAAGATGATGACTAGGTGGGAACTATAGCTAGTCACTTGTGATAGAGCATGGGGGAGGGCAATGTGCGGGAAAAAATGTATGTATATATATATGTATGTGCAGCTGGGTCACTTTGCTGTGCAGTAGAAAATTGACAGAACACTGTAAATCAACTATAATGGAAAAAATTAAAATCATTAAAAAAAAAAGATGGCTAAGGACACAGGTGGCTGATGAATGAAGACTTTGAGGTCAGGTAATTGTAGGAGTTGGGAAAGGGAGAGGGCAGGGACTGGGTCACAGCCTGACTCCACAGTTAAAGGGAGAAGAGGGAACTGACGGATATATATGCTGTTAGGCAACGTTCATGTTCATGTAAATAGCCAATAATTATCAAGTCAGCAGTAAAAAATCTGACATTATATAGACCCTCCCCCCAAAAAACCAAATATTGTAAAATATCTGGTTTGTTGACTTTTTTACACTTTGATCAGTTGGGTAATCACAACACAAAGAAAATTAGATGTGACAAACAGAATTACCTACAAATGTTACATATTTACATGAATATATATATATATATATCTGCCCACAATATAAATATATGGGAGACAGAGAGATACGGGGAGGGGGAGAGGGGGAGAGAGAGAGGTGTGATGTGTTGAAGCTCAAAGGGACATATTTCTCTTGGGAAAAATCAAATCCTTTTTGAAGAGAAGGTGGAAGATGCTTGCATAATTTAGATGAAGCGTATGTTCAAGATTTAGAAAACTATCATTCAAAGACTCCTTTCGAAGGGTATCTGGGAAGCTCATATGCACAAGGGAAGAGTGGCCACAGTTAGAGAGGAGAGGTAATTTAAGTGTTCTTCAGCTCCTTGGAGAGGAACTTGTGGAAGAAGGAAAGTAAGCTGACCTGATGTGGAAGGAAATAGTGGCTCTTAAGGAATCTGAGGGATAGAAATGGACTGTATTCATGAATATTTGAATTTTGCTGTCACCTGAATGTTTTATGTTGGGAACCAGTGTGTAGCACAGCAATTTGGTATAGCTCTTAAAATAACTTCTAAATTGTTCTTTAGACGGTATAGGTTTTCCTTAAGCGGCTATATTTAGATTTTTCTTCTGTTTTTGTTTCTAAAGTTAATATAATGTGTATCCTTCACAGACCTGGACTTGTAGTTCCCCAAAATAAAAACAGCAATTTCGGAAAGCTATGTAATAATTTGAATTCTATCAGCAGGTTCTAATTGTCCGCATACCTAGTAACACCCTAGACCACTCCTCGCTGCCAGAAAAGCCATACTCCACTCCCATCTGACATCATGCATTGCCTTAAAGCTACCGGAATACTCGGTTGCCATATATCATCTACCTACCTGACTATAAACTTCAGACACCAGAAGAAAAACACAGGAAAGTGGAAATGATTTATGTGTGGAGATTATAGTGTGGTTTGGGTTGTCAGTGTACTATACTTTGAATGCTTTGAACATGTTTCCCATTTATTTTGTGCCTTGAGTCTGCCTTTCCTGGTTTCTGTGCCCAGTTTTCATCTCCCGCCTGACCCAGCCTTAGCCAGCCGAGCTTGGCATAGGTGATCTTTGGCATGAACGCAAGCTCCGTCATGGTTCTGTGGTGCCAATAACACAGCTCTGAGTGCCGTCTCTCTAGTCCTTGCTTTTGAATGTCATCCAGTGCCCCCACCTACACAAAGGACCAACTTGCTCACATCTTCTCATCAAAAGTGAAAATTAGAGCAGGGCCCAGACAACTCTAACCCAGCTTACTTTGTGGTACTATTTTGGTCACTATTTACATTTGCTGGTGAGAAAGCAGAAGGCTTTTTTTGTTGCTCAAAACCCTTTTGAAGCCCCATGGCACAGAAGAAATTACATGTTTGTCTGGGCTTTGCCGGTCAGATGGAAGCGGGCGGTAACTACGCGAGGAGGTCGGTGATGCGGATGACCTTGTCCTGCTTGATGCTGTTTTGCAAGCATTTTTAATGCGCCGTGTTTCCAGAGTCTTTGGAACTGTTCCTGCCTGAGATACAAGCAACGTTAGACAACGTTTTCTCCAGGCTGCTTTCTACCTGATATATACATAAAGAATACTTTAGTCTCTTCTGAGATCTAAAATAAGTGGATAAAGAGATGGGTTTGTTTTTTTTTGTTTGTTTTTGTTTTTTTTTTTTTTGGTCCTTTTATTCATCTTCTTGTGTCTTATCCATGAGTTATAGAAAAAAATCATGATTTCCCCACGAGGGTAAGAACCATTAATTTCATGCCCTGACTTCCCTCACTTACAGCATCTTGGGAGTTGTTCTCCTAAGCACAGAGGGCTTTTGATTCCCATCTGCTAAATGAGCCAGTGAAAGTGAAACATGCCTACCCTCTGCAGAAGGGAAAGTAGAGCGAAGACGACACTCTACCCACCCAGGAGGCCACGAGCAGTGTGCAAGGAGAATTGCAACAAAGAGCTGAAGCCCAGGAAGCCAGGTGAAGGCACATGTTGAGGGATAATCCCAGAGGAGAAAAACAGAGAAGGACTAGGCTGGTGAGACAAGGAAACACCCAAGCATCCAGTTCAATCTCAGTCATCATCAGGGATGTTGGTGGGTAGGAGCCCCACCAGGACCACCCTGCTCGTTCGGGTCCCTGAGTCCAAGATAAAAAGTAGAAGTACCTTGATAATAAATTATAGGGTGATATTCTGGAATCCCTTGAATGTGTCTTGCCATAGATTACACTGAATTAGGAGCAAATTAAAAATGTGTTGAGAACAATCCCAGTGGAATAGACCATGCGTGCAACTTAAAGTGGCTGTAGGACTAGTGTGACCTAATTCATTAGAAAAAGAAAGCCTTTGAGAAAAGTTAAGATTGAACAAATATATTTTGGCTCCATTCTGTCAAGAAACAGCCCTGGTTTTTGCTTAAAAATATTTTTGTCTATTTCCATTCCAAAATTAAGTGTGCTGGGTCTTTTGATTCGAGCTAATTCTGGTATAGTTCATAAAGTCTTGCTTGTTAATGTCTTTTATTAGAGTTACTTTGAAAGGTGTTATAACGTTATCAAGGACTTTTCTTTGTATTTATGATGTACTACTCATAGTGAGTAGAGGGAAAACACATTCCTTCTCCCCCCCCAAAAAAAAAATCCAAAAATCCAAATAGAAATTTCTGAAATTTTCATTTTTAAAAAGCAGCACAAATTATCAAATTAGATGCCTCATAATTTCATCATTAATATTTTTGCTATGTATTTAGGAGCATAAATGTTCATTATTGTACATTCAGATTGGAATTCAGAAATATTACAGATTTTCTCTACACCCCCACCAGTAAGTTTTATTTCCCAACAGAATGACTTTTTTTAAATACAATGATCTTTAACGTCCTTTACTGCTAAGAACAGCCCCTGCCTTCATGGAAAATATGGCTAGAAGAAGATACAGGTTACAGCTAAATAAAATCATCACAGAAATAAATGTAAAATATTATCCCAAGGGGGCTACAAAGGAGAGGCACATGGTGCTGTAGGAGTGCATCATAACTGATCTGACTGGGAGGTTTCTCCACAAGAGTGACATTTAAGCTGAGATTTAAAGGATGTGTGGAGAAAGATAACTGTTAAGTGGCAAACTCATGCTCCAGATAGAGCCGAACGTGCAAAGCCCTGTGATGGGAGAGAGAGGCACACGTGACAAACTAAGAGAACCAGTGTCACTGCAGCACAAGGAATGGGCAAGGGTGGTGCCGGTATGATCCGAGAATGTCAGCAGAGATGACATAAGTGGACCAAATCAAAAGGTATTTAAGAGATTGAACCCACGGGGCTTAGTAATGAAGACGGTCTCTATGGGAGGGAATAAGTGGAATAAAAGCAAGCCATCAAGGATACCTCCTGAGTTTTTCCCTTGGGTCATTAGATGGATTGTAAGGGTGGTGGTGATACTGTTCTTTGAAATAAAGAAAACTTGATAATTAGGTCTGTTGTTCTGGCAACAGTGAATTGGAAAGATGAGATCTATGAGTGCGGTTGTCATTCCGATGAGGATGAACAAGAGCAGTGACAGGAGGGGAGGAGAAATGTTTAGAAGGCTGATGGATGATTGAATGAGAGGTTAAGGGCAGGGAAATTCAGGATGGCCTCTGGGTTCCTAATATTTGGATGACTAGGTGAATATGGGTTCCATTAATATAGATATGACTACATAAGGAAGATAAATAGACTTAGGCAAAGGGGTGGGTGAGTGGAAGGATGGGGAGAAAGTAAGAGAACTGAAAATATACCCAGTTTTGTACCTGCCAAGCCCGGGATGAGAGTTATTGATGTCTAGGAAGCAATCGTGTATCGTTTTCTTGAACTTAAGCGTTGCAGAAAAGCCCATCACCTCTTTACCAATTAAGTGTAAACTCGGCCTGTTACCTAAGGCTCCTGTGCTCAGATCATGCCTGCCCTTCAGGACCTCACCTATTCCAGGGGCTGCTCCTTTGAACTACACGTTCTTTGCTAAGTATACCCCCATTTTCCTCTTATTTAACCTTTTTTAGTTGAAGTATACTTTACATACAATAGCACATTATTTTCGGGTGTACATCGTAGTGATCCCATATTTATATACATTTTGAAATGATGCCACAGTAAGTCACCATATGAAGTTGTTACAATATTAGTGACTATGTTACCTATGCTGTATACTTTGTCTCCTCATGCCTTATTTATTTTCTAAGTGGAAGTTTGTTCCTCTTAATCCCCTTCACCAAACTATTTTACCCACCCCCTATTTTCCTCTCTAGCAATCACAAGTTTTCTGTTTTGTTTTGTTAGCTTGTGTTTTAGAATCCACATATAAGTGAAATCATATGGTATTTGTTTTTTTCTGTCTTATTTCACTTAGCTTAATACCCTCTAGGTCCACCCATGTTGTTGCAAATGGCAATATTTCATTCTTTTTATGGCTAGATGATGTTCTATTGTATATATATTTACCATGTCTTTTTGTTGAATCACTGTTGAAACAGAGCTGATGCATAACACCATGTTAGTTTCAGGTGTACCACATAGTGACTTGACATTTGAGTACGCTATGAAATGATCACCATGGTAAGTCTGGGAACCATCTGTCTCCATACAAAGTCGTTATAATATTACTGACCGTATTCCTTATACTGTGTACCATCTCCCCGAGACTTATTTTGTAACTGAAGATTTATACCTCTTACTTCCCTTCACGCATTTCTTCCCCCCATTCTCCTTCCCCCTGGCAACCTCCTGTTTATTTTCCGTATCTGTGAGTCTGTTTTCACTTCGTTTTGCTTTATTTTTTAGATTTCACATATAAATGAGAATATAAGGTATTTGTTTTTTTCTCTGACTTATTTCACTTAATGTAATACCTTCTAGATCCATCCGTGTTCTCACAAATGTCAAGATTTTTTTATGGCCGAGTAATATTCCACTGTGGAGGGGTGTGTGTGTGTGTGTGTGTAAACTTCATCTTCTTTATCCATTCATCTATCCGTGGACACAAGTTGCTTCCATTTCTTGGCTATCATAAAGTGTTGCAGTGAACACTGGGGTGCGTGTATCTTTTCAAGTTACTGTTTTCATTTTCTTTAGATAAATACATAGAAGTGGAATTGCTGAATGATATGGTAGTTCTAGTTTTAATTTCTTGAGGAATCTTCATATTTTATCCCATAATGGCTGCATCAATTTACATTCCTACCAGCAGTGCCCAAGGGTTCCCTTTTCTCTACATCCTCAGCAACTTTTTTTTTTTTTTGGCCATGCCCACAGCATGTGGAAGTTTCCAGGCCAGGGATCAATCCTGCACCACAGGAGCAACCCAAGCTGCTGCAGTGATACCACCAGATCCTTAACCCACTGCACCACAGAAGAAACCCAACATTTGGAGGGTTTTTTGGGCTTTTTTATAATCACCATTCTGACAGGTGGTATCTCACTGTGGTTTTGTGTTGCATTTCCCTGATGATCAGTGAGTCGAGTATCTTTTCATATGCCTATTGGCCATCCGTACGTCTTCTTTGGAGAAATGTCTGTATGTCTTTTGCCCATTCTTTTTTCTTTTCTTTTCTTCTCTCTCTCTTTTTCTTTTCTTTTTTTTTTTTTTTTGTCTTTTTGCTATTTCTTGGGCCGCTCCCTCGGCATATGGAGGTTCCCAGGCTAGGGGTTGAATCAGAGCTGTAGCCGCCAGCCTATGCCAGAGCCACAGCAATGTGGGATCCGAGCCGCGTCTGCAACCTACACCACAGCTCATGGCAACGCCGGATCCTTAACCCACTGAGCAAGGCCAGGGATCAAACCCACAACCTCATGGTTCCTAGTCGGATTCGTTAACCACTGAGCCACAACGGGAACTCCTCTTTCGCCTATTCTTTAATCAAGTTGTTTGAGGTTTTTTTGTGGGTTTTTTTTGGGGGGGGGGGCTGCACCTGTGACATATGGAAGTTCCCAGGCCAGGGGTCAAATCAGAGCTGCAGCTGCCAGCCTACACCACAGCCACAGCAACATGGGATCCAAGCTGCATCTCTGACCTGCACCACAGCTTATGGGAACACTGGATCCTCAACCCACTGATCTAGATCAGAGATCGAACCCGCATCCTTATGCATTCTAGTTGGGTTTGTAACCCACTGAGCCACAACAGGAGCTCCCTGTTTGTGTTTTTTAAATATTAAGTTGTATAGGTTCTTTATGCATTTTGGATATTAACATCTTATTGGATATATGCTTTGCAAATATCTTCTCCCATTCAGTGGGTTGCCTTTTCATCTCATCGATGCTCTCCTTTGTTGTGCAAATGCTTTTTAGTTTGATATAGTCCCATTTGTTTATTTTTGCTTTTGTTCCCCTTGTCTGAGGAGACAGGTCCAAAAAAATACTGCTAAAACCAATATCAAAGAGCTACTGCCTGTTTTCTTCTAGGAGGCTTACGCTTTCAGGTCTTATATTCGAGAATTTCTTTATCCGTTTTGAATTTGTTTTTGTGTATGGTGTAAGATAGTTTCATTCTTTTGCATGTGGCCATCCAGTTTTGCCAACATCATGTATTGAAGAGAATATTTTTTCTCCATTGTATATTCTTGCTTCCTTGTCATAGATTAATTGACCATATATGGGTGAGTTTATTTCCTTTTATTTACCTTTGCAAATGCTATTTCTTTAGCAGGCAACTTCTCCCCTCACCGCTTCTGCCTGTCACAGTTGAGGCTACTATTCAAGTTTTTTCCCAAATGCCAAAAGACCTTCTTGATCACCTTGTACTTATCCCCCTGTATCTTTTTATTGTACGTGGGTTTTTTTTTTTTTTTAGCTTGACTGTGAAAGTTTGCAAACATACGCAAAAGGAGAGCGTATAGTACTATGAACTCCAGTGTACCCATCATCTAGCTTCTTCACCTATTATCAAGACTTGCCATGTTTATTTAATGTTTTCTCCTTTTTCTCTTGGCTAAAATATTTTAAGGCAAATTCCAGACATGTCATTTTACCCTACATGTTCTAGAATGTCTCTCAGAAAACGTGCACCCTGTCTCTCACAGCCACGGTGTCAATGTCGGACCTAAGGAAGCTATCAGTTATCTTTTAGCATCATCTAATACCTGCTTCATAATTAGATACCCCAGTTTTGCTCAAAAATACCATTTGAGGTTGGTTGGTTTGAATTAAGATCCAAACGAAGTCTGAATGTTATGTTTGGTCGTTACAGCTCTCGCGTCTTTTTCAGTCTAAAGCAGAACCCCCTTACTTCCGGTCCACGCTATAGACTCCTCACAGAGGCCAAGCCAGCCGTCTTATAGAACGTCCCACATTCTGCATTTATCTGCTTGCTTCTTTGTGGTGTCACCGAACGTCTTCCTCTGGCCTGTGCTTTTCCTTTTGTTCTCTCGCTTGGACGCTTAAGACACTTACTTTGCTCCTCTGCTTTTCGTCCTCATCACATACCTTCTATGATAGCATAAGCTCCTTAAAAGGTGAGACCACGGCTTACTCCACATTTTGCTTCCTGTATGATGTCTAACACATTGTATGTACTTTAAAAATATCATTCAGTTGAATTACCTAGAAAGAGTTTTGATCCCTCTTGGAAAAATGCGAACTCAATGTGGAGATATTTATATTAGGAATGAAGTTGCCAGAGAAATCTCAATAATGTAGGTCACCATTTCCTAATTTGCACTGAAAGAATTACAGCCTAACTGAAAATGGCATAGTCTTATATCTGAAGATGCTTCTAATTTGGAGCATAAACACTTGCAATTGGGAGTTATGAAACACTTAAGTGAAATCTCCAAGTCCCTTAAACACTGTCTCTGGGTCCATATAGAAGTGATTTCAGATATCAGCTGTATTGTGCATTCAGCATGAAAACTAGGTCACTAATCGTTTTTCGGATCAGAGAATTTAATTTTGCTTAGTAGTTCAGAAATCAAGCCGAAACACTGTAAAAACACTATCATGTGTATGCTTTGTTGTTGATAACTAACTGCAATCCAAGTTTTAATAACTGAAAGGGAGTGGAAGAAACTTCAAAAGGTTGCATGATAAATGTTTTTGACAATGTGTCAGCTGAACATTAAACAGGATCTTTGTAAATCCTCTCATTCTAAGTGGTTTAAACGGAAAGTTTTAAACTTCTTCCTTCATAAGTATTGGCTCCAGAGAGCACAGTACCCTAAGGTTAAAAAGGAAAAAGAAAAAAAGACGCTTTATCTGGCGTGCATGAGGTCCATCCCCACCCCGAAGGGGCGTGCCGGAAGCAGGCGCACCTGCCGCTCTCCAGGCTTCAGCGTTTTCTCTTTGACCATCCGGGAGTGTGCCAGCATCATTGGAATGGCTCCTCTCTGACCTGATGAGACTAGGTAACAAAATTATAGAAAAAACGAATGAATAAGTATAGCAGTGTAGTACTCTCCTGATATAGTTTTCCAGATTGTCTCGTAATGAAAATGCTCTTGGCCTTTACACGAATGACATGAGCTCTGGAACTGGGGCGGTGTTGGGGGGGTGGGTTGGGAAGGCAGGTAGGGGGTGGGGGGGAGGGGTTCAGAGAGAAGACAGGAAAAACAAGGGAATTTTCTTCCCATGTCTATCAGTTCCCTAGGCCTGCCGTAGCACATTACCGAAACCGGGGGCTTCAGACAGCAGCAGGTTGTTGTCCCACAGTCTGGAGGCCAGAAGTCTGAGGTCAAGGTGCTGGCAGGGCCTGCTCCCGCTCAAGGCTCCAGGGCAGAACCTCCCCTTGCCTCTTTTACCTTCTGCGGTTTCCCGGCAATCTTTGCTGTTCCTCAGCTCCGAGATGGATCGCTGTCTAATCTCTACGTCCATTGCCACATGGCCAGCCTCTCCCTGTGTGTCTCTTCTTATAAGGACACCTGTCATATTGGATTAAGGGCCCACTCTCCTCCAGTATGACCTCATCTTAACTAATTTTATCTACGACAACACTATTTCCAAATAAGGTCATGTTTTGAGGTTCTAGGGGTTAGGACTTAAACATCTCTTTGGAGGGGGCGTGTAATTCAACCCATAACTTCTTTTTGACACATATTCTAATAGGCAAACCATTGACATCATTATTACTGTTGAATCTATGACAGAGAAACTTATTTTTTTTCTTCCTTCTTTTCATGTTTTCATTCATTACATTAAAGACTAATAAATGTATTAAAAGCAAGTTCTTGGGTCGCTGGAGGCTGTTGAAGGAAGGTAGCCCAGCGTAGGCAGAAGAACAGTGTTCCAGACTCGGTGGAGAAGAGACAGAGCCCCTCCCCCTGGGAGGGGGGCAGTGCGGAGCTGGGCCTCTTGGTAGCGGAGGTGGGGGTGCGGGCAGAAGAGGGCTAGGCGGGCGGGCAGCACCAGCACTGCTCTCTCCCTCCTCGGGGTGGAAGCTGACCAGGGCCATGTCCAATGTCCTGATGTTCCAGCCGGGCAGCCTCGGGCAACCTCTGGGACCCTTAGCAGCCCCCCGTAAAGTGAGGCTCATGCCCCAGAGGGTTATTGTGAAAAGGAAGTGGAGTAGTTGAAGCCCCGGCACAGTGCCCAACATGGTCGACTCACCTGTTCACCGTGCGGGAGGGCGCGGAGCACAGGGCCTGACAGGGAGCAGCTGCCGTGTTCACTGTCAGTGAGGATGCTGAGCAGAGCAAGAGACTCTGAGGGGTTCAGGGCTAGTGGAGGCATCGTGACCTTGATGGGCCAGGAAATGTTCAGGCATTCATAGTTTTAGAGATGGAGAATGACACTAAGAGATAGCTTCTGAGAAAAAAAATCTGTCTTCTGTGGTCTGCAGAACCACACAACTGGGGAAAGTGTGGCATCCTCGTGTGCAAAAAATGAGGACCTAGATAAGCATCCTGTCAAATAGAGCTGAAGAAATCTGGGCAACTATCCAGGGGTGAGAACTGAAAAAGAAAGGGCTCACAGATGACTTTGAGCTTTAAACCTGGGGACAGATTCAAACCTGGCCTTCCTCTGGGTTGTTTGTCCTGTGGTCAGCATTGCCTACTGAGGTATAAACATTCCAAGTTCCTGCTGGAAATCTTGGAGCATCTGGTCTTCTTCTGCCTCTGCCATGCCTTCCACAGACATACACTCTCAACATAATCCGTTAGGTCATCTGATTTGCTCCCGCATTCTCCCCTGTGTCCTCCAAAGTTTCGTTTACATTTCCAAAGGCACCAGTGGAAGTGAGTGCAGGAGTTCCCTTTGTGACTCAAGGGTTAAGAACCCAACTAGTATCCATGAGGATGTGGGTTTGATCCCTGGCCTCGTTCATTGGGTTAAGGATTCAGCATTTCCACAAGCTGCAGCATAGGTCATGGATGCAGCTCAGATCCCGTGCTGCTCTGGCTGTGGTGTAGGCCAGCAGCTGCAGCTCCAGATGACCTCTAGTCCAGAAACTTCCATATGCCACAAATGCAGGCCTAAAAAGGAAAAATAAAAATAACTATTTAAAAATAAAATAAAATAAAATAAACAACAGGGCTGCACACTTACAGGTGTTAACTCCCCGTTGTCACACACCCCCGTGTGAGACCCAAAGGAAACAATTTTCGCCACGATGATTGTGAAAAGTGAAACAAACATCCTCTTACTTGTGCATTTGATAGGATTCATCGAATGTGCAAATATGCATATTCATAATTGCAGTCTTGAAATCCATTATGCACCATGAAAGATTAATGTTGCGATTTCTTTCCTATGCACATGTAGGTACTTTCTCATATATATGTTTTGGCAAGTGTCTTTTTGCGTTTTCATTGTTAGTGCGTAAGTCAATGGCATGGTATAAAGTAACACTGCACCACACACAGTAAATCGCATGAGCTGTGCTGGTGCCACCTCGAAGGTGCCGTCACGGAGTAACGTGGTCCTGACACTTCATACCGAACACCATTGTAAGTCACGTAAGGAAGAATGCTTTCATCATCTTGAGCACCAGAATCGTGCACAAGAAGTGGTTTTCTGTTCTGATCACTTTAAATTCATCTGGAATTTCAACTCTATGCAATGAAGTTGGCTTTGGAGCTTGATGTCTGCCGTGCATTCTGTTCGCTTGCCCCTTCTGAGTTGCTTCCTGAGAGCATTTCGGGACCCCTTCACCATGAGCATCACGGAGAGGTTTTCAATGGTTTTGCATTTGGTTCTGCTGCTGCCTGTCATTTAAGCTTATCGGGGGTCTCCTTCTTCCCCTTCAGCATCCGCATTGTGCTCATGTTTTCCTGTCCCAGCTGGAGTGATTACATTGTCCGAATCCTGACTAGCATCGGGCATTGCGGACGCTCCTGCCTTCACAGAGCCAGTACCTTTTCCTCCTCTCTCTGTTGAAAGAAAGGGTAGCAAACCCCATCAGCGTGTAGCACTGGCTCTTCTTTTTGTGAGTACACTCTCCCTGCTGTAATCTGCAGAGGACTTCCAAATAAAGATGTGTATTGCCACACAGCAGAAGGGTTATTTTTTTTTCTTTTGTAGCCATCTGACCAATGATCGCTGGTTTACTGGTAGGAGAAACTTTACGACTACCTTAGGGATTTGACACCCTGTCTGGCCGGGCTGGATCAGCCAGTAGATAGGCATCAGCTGAAGGCATGGGGGTCCACGCTGACTGGCAGGTGAGGATCAGAATCACACCCACCAAAACCTCTCCAAACACAGCACTTGCCTTCCGCGGTTCATACCTCTAGAGGACACTGATCCCAGGGAGTCATCCCATGAACCCTGGTGTAGTTGTAGGAGGGCTGGTTGTCCCCTCCTGGTGGTCGTTACACCCAACTGCCAAGTGTTAGGAGAGCCACCCCCATCTCCCTGCTCCGGAGCAGGTGCTCCGTAGTGAGTCATTTCATTCACCCGCCGTTTGACATGTGGCTTGATCAGGCTCCTGTCAAACTCCGCCCTTGTCGGACCCCCAGCCACATCCAGCCAAGCGCCCGCGACACATTGGCGCACCACGCCTTGTGAGACCCTAGCCTCGACCTACCATCCTCTGCGTGTCTCTCTCACTGTAGGACTCTTCTTGGTGATGGGTAACCTGAATCCCCCTCTCCTGTAAGTGTTGAACCCGCCCCGTCTACCTAGCCCCATGCACCGTGCCCAGCTAGGCTGCTGAGGCAATACAGACACAACACAGTTAGTTATTGGACCCATAAAACATAATAGTATTTTTTAAGTATTTATCCTATAAACCAAGTATAAATTAAACGCTGTGGATTATTTGAGTCCAGGGACATTTTTTAAGTGTGGACGTTTTTGATAGGACCAAGTATCAAGGACCTTTTGGCCTGCACCAGATGTCTCAGTGGATGTTTTGGACAGGACTGAATGTCCAGTAATTGTGACCAACCCCTTAGGATTTGAAAAGAGAAATGAGGACACTGATAGATGCATTCTCTCGAGAAAACAAGAAGGAACACCCCTTCAGACATTTGAGGGAGCAGACGAGGTCACACTCGGACGTTTTTATCTAGGGACAGAGTAAGAGGAAATATAGTTACGTGGTTTGAGGGGAAAGAAAATCTGGAGAAATTTTAGTGGAAATACCCAACTGTTTTAAATGAAAGGCAACTTGTTTTTTATATAGTTGGTTAATGTTACCAGTAACTACCCTTACCAGAGTGCCAACACTTTACAAAGCATTTCAGTTTAAAAATATGGGCAGGGAGTTCTCTTGGGGTGCAGCAGGTTGCCACTGCAGAGGCTCTGGTGAGGGTTTGATCGCTGGCCCAGGAATTTCCACATGCCATGGGCGCAGCCAAAAAAATAAAAATATGGATGGGGTGTTACCCTTGGGAAGCTCATAGTCTAAAAGGGGGGGGGGAAGGTCAGATTAATTTACGATACAAAGAGGTGTGTACATTCGTTCTCATAGGAGCCATCCTGACTTACTGAGAAATATGACTTCAGTTTTGATAGAGGAAAATGTCCCTGTTTGTGGAGGGGGATTGGAATGATGCTGCAGGCTCTAGGGATTGCACGTGCGCACCATTAGGCTTGTAAGAAAATAAACATTTAAACGAATGACTTGGGGTGCCTGCTCTTCCCGGGGCTCGCACAGAAGATGGTGGTCTCTGAGGTTCTGCAGAGACCGAATCAAGAGTATGTGGTTATCACACTGGCCAAATGAGGAAATGCCTCTCTGATCCTAAACATCCTAGCTGGGGTTCTTGAACTTGACCCTAGATCTCTACCCCCTGCCCCCCGCCCCCGAGATAAGAACTCGTTCACAAGTGAAGCTGTCGGGGGTGACAGAGGGAGGGAAACGTGCTCTGAATTTCCTGCGTAGAGATCTACTGGCCACTTTCAGAGGAAACGTGGGTAATGTCAGGACAGTCTTTGTGTGACTAGGGAAACGTTAATGAGGTGTGTTAGGAGATTCCAGCTTCCTTAGATCATCAAAGTCTTGGAATAACATGATTTCTTTTCCTGGAACCTCTGTTAAGACCAGGAAGCACTAACTTTCTTAAAAGTGCAGTTTTAAGACTTTTAAAAGGAAATTTTTTAGAATTTTTAAAAGACTGAAAAGAGGTGACAGAGAGAAGAAAAGAGAAAAAGTGAAAACGTTCGTATTCTTTGGCGAAAATGCTACTCTTGTGTTTTATATGGGCCACAGTACTTTTGCCTTTTATGTTGAACCAGTAGCCTAATAAGTACTGTAACCGAAGCTCATAGCAAAGGGCCATTTCTCCTTCATGCAGTTTGTTGCAACAACTGAAAAGCTTCTACCTGAAAGGAATGTTGCCTGATGTGAGGAGTAACATATGTGTTGGGTTAACCCCTCTCCCAAAGAGCTCCTTTTCTTCATACCAGTATCACATGAGGCTGAATTATGAGTGTTAAAAAAAAGGAAAAAGGCACTTGCATGGAATGTGAAAAAAAAATAGGAAAGTGAATGCAAGCCGTAAAAAAAAAAAAAAAGTGATACCACTGCGTTGTGGATACATGAGTGGCCTGGCAGCAACTGGTGCTGGTTGTCTGTAGGTATGTGGTGTGAGCCCCTTCTCCATCCCTGTGGAATCACTAATAAAACGCTCTTTGGGTGTGTTATTCATTCTGAGTAATTCTAAAGAAGTCACTTTAAAAGAAATCTTGACGGGCATCGCAGTTGAGGACTTGCTGCTTTTGTTAGATTTAGCCTATTTAAAAATAAATAAATAAAAAAGAAGCCGTGATGGCCTGTGTAAATAGTGAGACCACCCAGTAAAAATGTCAGTCTCTGCTATTGTGTCATCTTCCCCAGCCCCAGATTTATTGCCTCGGAGGGAAAGGATTGGGTCTTCTCACTGGATCCCGGTTGTTGAAGATGTGATTTTTAAAAAATAAGTCTACGAGTTCCCACTGCGGCACAATGGGTTAAGAATCCAGCACTGCCCCAGCTGTGACGTAAGTTGCAGCTGTGGCTTGGATTCGATCCCTGAACTGGCAACTTCCATATTCCACGGGTGTGGCCATGAGTTTAAAAAATTAATAAATAAAAAATAAGCCTATAAGTATGACACACCAAATAACGAGATTGTATTGTTTTATTTTCCCTTAACTTTGGGTTAGCAGTATTAGAAGGAAAAACATTTGCTGTTTCTGTGTCAGTTTACCTGTCAAAGAAAACCTACTCATCAGAAGGATTGTCAGCATCAGTTGTAACTGAATTGAGTTGATGCTCCTTAAACAAATGTAAGCAGGGAGTTCCCCTTGTGGCTCAGTGGGTTAAAAACCTGACATAGTGTCTGTGAGGATGAGGGTTTGATCCTTGCTCTCGTTCAGTGTTTAAAAAACAAAAAAACAAACAAATGTAGGCATTATTTAAAAGGCGGTTAACTAAACAAAGGCAGTTAACGGTTTAAATGAGAGTTTTCCGGAGTTCCCGTCGTGGCGCAGTGGTTAACGAATCCGACTAGGAACTATGAGGTTGCGGGTTCGGTCCCTGCCCTTGCTCAGTGGGTTAACGATCCGGCGTTGCCGTGAGCTGTGGTGTAGGTTGCAGATGCAGCTCGGATCCCGTGTTGCTGTGGCTCTGGCGTAGGCCGGTGGCTACAGCTCCGATTGGACCCCTAGCCTGGGACCTCCATATGCCATGGGAGTGGCCCAAGAAATAGCAACAACAACAACAAAAGACAAAAAGACAAAAAAAAATAAAAATAATAAATAAATAAATGAGAGTTTTCCTCATTTCCCTTTTGTAATGTGTGTCTCTTCACTAGTCACAGATCAGGTGTCATTTCTGTTTGATCAGCAAGCCATCAGTGGAAGATGGTTTATATTAAGATTTTATAATCTTAACAGATATTTTATGCCTCAAACTTTTAAATCATATTACGTGTTGTCAGTGGAAGATAGACCATAAGCACTTAAGAAAAACCTGGAATTTTACAGTATGTAAATTATATCTCGATAAAAATAGAAATAACCAGGAATTCTCTGGGGGTACCGCAGGTTAAGGATCCGATATTGTCACTGCTGTGGCTCCGGTCACTGTGGTTCAGGGTTCGGCCCTGGCCCCCAAATTTCCACATGCTTCGGGTGCAGCCAAAGAGAAAGAGGAAAAAAAAAAAGCCTTCCCTTTTCAGTTATCGTCTCCTTAGGTCAAAATACAAACAGCGCACTCCCTGCTTCCTTCACTTTATGTCAAAAATATACATGGGGAAATCCTTCTGCATCCCTCCTACTTACTGAAGGACAAATGAATCATCTGTTTTCTCTGAAGCGAAATAGTAAATTCAAACCTGATGAAAGGAAGGATATGATGACTTCATGTTTTTTAAGTAGGAAAAGCTTTAAAAATTCTTTTTTACTCTTTATTATGGAAACTTTCAAGCACTCACAAAAGCAGGGAGACCAGTGTACAACCCCCATCTACCCGCCACCCAGCTTCACCAGTTTCCAGCTGCCTTCTGGGCTGACTTCTTGGCAGCATCTTCAGTGCAAATCCTTCGCCTTGTTTCTTGTCCAGCTCCTCGGCGGGCGGAGCTCACCCCTGCAGGGGCCCTTTTGCGTCTCCCCCAGCTGTTTCCTTGACTCTTGACCACAGACTTAACCCAAAGTCCCCCAAAGCAATGACTTTGAGGACCCGTTTTAGATTTATTTAGGAAAAAAACTTAACCTGCCGTCGTTTTGCTTACGTAAGCTTTAATCCAGTCCTTTTAAATAAAAGACCACTGTCACCTTCGAGGTCCCCCCTTCCCAGAGGACACATCCGCTGGGCCAGAACTCAAGAAAGCAGCCCTTTATCCTCCACCCCTCCAGGTAGGGCAGGCCTAGAAAAATGTCCTCGTCCACCGTGTGATGGTCTGTGACAAAGCCAGAGCCCAGCGTGCGCCCAAGACTTGGTGACACAGAATGAGGCAAAACGAAAGTGTGAAACACACCGAATCTCCAGCCAGCGAGAGCTGGTGTGACGACCCAGCAAGCGGGAAGGCCCAGTCCCGCCTTCGCCGAACAGAGTGCGGCCGAGCCCGGGCTTCTGCGTTCAGGCTGCCGCCAGGTTTCCAGAACTGGTGGCTCGGGAGAAGGCTGGCTTTTATGCTCTTGATTCTGTTTGACTGGCAAGTGGATTAGCCCACATTTCTCACCACCGAGTATTGGGAAAAAGGTGGGAAAGTGGGGAGTTTGAGTTCCTGTTCTCTGGTGAGAACTTGGGGTACAGACATCCTGGGTCTTGAGCAGAAGACCAACCTGCGTGCTCAACAGCCTGGGGGAGGTCAGGGAGGCGGCCTCCGGACCGGCCAAAGGGACGCCACCCCACCCCCCACCCCGGACGAGGGCCTGGCTGAGAGTTTGGCCAAAGGCAAGGTCAGAAGTCTCTAGAAAGACTTGTGGTCCTACTCCAGTCCTAAATTTGAAAGCCTCTCCATCACACCTTCTGTACTGGGAACACCAATTGTCATCTTCTCTTTCATTACAGCACAGTATTTCTCCTTTCCAATGATGTTTTCTTTATTAAATAGCTTTTTAACCGCTTTATCTTTTAAATGAACTTTTGTTTGTCCGTTATTGAAAGGCACGCATCTGCCATCATTTCATGTTGGTTTAGTTGACTCAGAACTACAGCAGACACTTTGGTTTTTAGTGAAAGGCCACATAATTCCTTAATGAATGTCTTTAGCAGTTGAGTAGCTGGCTTTGAATCGTGTTTATAAATTTTGTGAAAATAGCATTGACTGTGATCCTCTCTTCTCCCCCCAGAGGAACAGCAAAGCTCTAGTCACTGGCACTGTCACAGGTGCCATTGGCCTCTCCTCACCCTGTAACATTCATGAACGTGTAAAATCTTTTACACTTTAATTTCATATCGCAAACAAACAAATCAAATGATCCTATAACTGGCTCCCTTTTAAAGAGTATGCCCTTGGAGTTCCCGTCGTGGCGCAGTGGTTAACGAATCCGACTAGGAATCACGAGGTTGCATGTTCAATCCCTGGCCTTGCTCAGTGGGTTAAGGATCCAGTGTTGCCGTGAGCTGTGGTGTAGGTCACAGGCGCGGCTCGGATCTGGCATTGCTGTGGCTGTGGCCGGCAGCTGCAGCTCTTATGAGACCCCTAGCCTGGGAACCTCCATATGTGGGATCGGCCCTAGAAAAGCCAAAAAAAAAAAAAAAAAAAGAGTATGCCCTCATTGTGCTTGCAGAGCTGGTTATGTCATTTACATTTTTCTCCTGGAAAATGTCATTTTTTTGTTCAAGATCCACGCAAAGTGTTCTGAGAATCAGCAGAGTGTAGCCTCCCCCAGCAAGCCACTTACATGGCTTCGAAAGGCAGCTTTAATTGGGAAATGAGAACTGCCTTTGAGGAACGATGCAGGTCAGCACAGCAGAACTAAGGGAGGACGACTCGCGCAGAATAAACAGTTCAGCTGTTCCATTTGGATTTTGTTTCAGATTTTGACCCAATGTTGGACATCCCATTCTTTAATTATCTTGGGCTTTTCTCAGGAATAAAGTAACAGTTGTGTTTTGTGGGTGTGTGTCAAATGTCAAATTGGAAGGTTTTTGAATAAAGAAGCCGCAGCTTAAAAGAAAGTCCCTCCTTGTGCTTACTGAGGAGTGGCGGTTATGTTTACCTAGGCCTCCTGCCCAATTCTGAGCTTCAACATCTAATGACGTAGTAACTTTTCAAAATCCAAGACCAGGAAGAGCAGTCAATATAAACTGTCATTTTCCTTTCATCTGGTACATTTCAACTTTTTTGGAAGTGGCATATTACTTGGTTACTCCTCAATTTTTTAACTACTTTTTAATAGATCATTCATTTCTAGACATACTGCTTTCCCTGTAATCCCTTCGAAAGATCCTATTTTATATCTTTAGTTAAACTATGAGCAAATGTGATTTTACCTTTATTTTGGTAATATTGATAAAATAGGGTAGACGTAAAAGTCCCTTCACCAGTGAAGTATGGAGAAAGGGTCAGCCCTAAAATTCTGTGCCCTGTCCTCCTAGAACCTGCGTTTTCATCAAGCCTCTCGGCCTCCTCACCTTGAAGTGTGGGTTTCACGCCAGGGCCAGGTTTTAGAACCTCTTCTCTTTTTACTGACCTCCCTAAGGACGTATCCCCATCAGCACCTCAGTCTGAGACCCCTCTCCATCCACTTCTGAGACCACCTTCCCAGCGTGACGGGTCTTCTTGAGAATCCCACCAGCACCTTGAACTCAACCTGTCGAAGTCCACGCTGCCTCCACTGACCTGACTTGGTCCTACCCATCCCTTCGTCACTCCTGGTGTCTGTTCTCTCCTCGGGGTCAAAGCCTGATGGGATCTGGCACCCCTTTTTGCTCCATGCCCATTGGTGACTCTTCCACAGCTCCCCATTTTCCGTGCCCTCTGCCCTCACCCTGGCCCTCCTCACATCTGACCCTCACTCTTGCAGAAGCTTCCTTACTTCATTCACCCCCTGACTTGGCAGAGTTATTTCCTCAAAATTCAAGGGAAAACCCGATCAGGGCATGAACAGGGCCAGAAACTGCCATGGAATGAGGAAGAAAACTGGCTTCTGGCTTTGGCATCTGGGAGGTCACCAGCGACCGTGTGAGGATGGAGTCCCGGGAGGGGCAGGAGGCAGGGCGATGGGGCTGAGCTGATGGGAGGGGGACGAGGATGCTGAGTGTCCACTCCGAGGCCTGTGGGGAAGGGGGAAGACGGAGACGAGGCCAGAGGTAGGGGCCAGTTTTCTGTTTAAAAGATAAGGGAGATGCATGTCTCCTTTGTTTTTTCTGTGAAATAAAACTAAGAACTAAAACAAACAAAAAAAGCAGGAGAGTGTTGGTTTTTTCTTGTGGCAGAAACTAGACACTATATTATTACAAGCAGTAATGTATGTATGTGGGTGTGTGCGTACATGTACATAGAGGTGTTTGGAAGATATATTTATCTGGTCTGTATTTTGAGAAACAAATAACCTTTAGTTTAAGGTGCCATATTAAGGCCAGTTGGAAGCCCTGATGATTGAGGTGAATTTCCTCAGGGAAGTAGTTCAGATATGTGTTTTCTCCCTCCCAAACATGGATTCAGTGTCAAGGGTGTGCCGGGCACTGGTCTTGGGCTGGCCGATGCAAGGAGGAGAGAGCTCTGAGCTTCAGGTGTCCCCGTCTCACGTGGACGTGGAGCTTGATCCCCTTAAACCCTGGATGATGAAAGCCCAGAGGTGTCCACACTTTGCTCCCCGGGTGGGTCAGGGAGGTGACACCATCAAGCAGAGTGGATGGGGCAGCCTCCGGGCCAAGAAGGAACAGGTGGCAAGGGAGAAGGAGGCAGTGTGGAGTAGCACAGGCACTCCACATTTGACATTGGTCAGTCTGTTGAAATTCCAGCCCGGTGCCTTACTGCCGGCCACAGGGACCTCAGCCAGCTCTTTAACGCTTTTTTTTTTTTTTTGGTCTTTTTGCCTTTTTTAGGGCCACTCCTGCAGCACATGGAGGTTCCCAGGCTAGGGGTCTATCGGAGCTGTAGCCACCACCCTACACCAGGGCCATAGCAATGCAGGAACCAAGCCACGTCTGCAACCTACACCACAGCTCATGGCAACGCCAGATCCTTAACCCACTGAGCAAGGCCAGGGATCGAACACGCAACCTCAAGGTTCCTAGTCAGATTCGCCAACCACTGAGCCACGACAGGAACTCCCAGCTCTTTAACGCTTTTGAGCCTCAATTATGTCCTCCCTTATGTTGATGAAATAATACCCGCTGCTCAGGATGGCAGCGAGGGTTAATAATAAAATCCACGCAGTCGATGAGAGCTCCTGTTGTTGTTTTGGCTGCGCCCGAAGCATACAGAAGATCCCAGGCCAGGGAGTGAACCTATGCCACAGTGGTGACCCAGGCCACAGCAGTGACCGTGCCGGATCCTTTAACCACCAGGTCCTCAGGGAACTCTGCTTCTGTTGTTAATGATTGTAGCTGTGACATCAGCACGACACTAAAGCTTTCTACAGCTCCAGAGCCAGGAGACAAAGGTCGCAGGGGACCACACTCAGGCACGTGAGCTGCGTGTCAGGGATGCTGCAGTGTTGTTCGGTAACATCATGAACAACATGATGGGAATGACATCATGAGACTCCGGTTCAAGGTCACTCTGACAGCAGTGTGAGGACGGGTCAGAGA
The DNA here is from genome assembly GCF_016906955.1 of Phacochoerus africanus. Lineage (NCBI taxonomy): Eukaryota > Metazoa > Chordata > Mammalia > Artiodactyla > Suidae > Phacochoerus > Phacochoerus africanus. The sequence goes on along the minus strand of NC_062557.1, from coordinate 12,408,912 downwards.
GCAGAAAAATCGGCCCAAATATTCTTCTCAGTACAGTCATCATTATTCTCCCCGATTAAGCCATAAGAGAAGCTGACAAGCTCCTACTTCTTGGTAAAAAATTATCAAAAGGAAAAAAATGCTTCTTGATCAAAAAGCATAGGCGCAATTGCATTTACCGCAATAACCAAATCATAAACCAAAATAGAGTTTCACATTCATTGTCAGACTTGTTTGAATTATGAATTTTATAATTAAGTATAAAATCAGAAGTGCCCTTTTGCCCTCATTCTCAAACCCTTATGATCCTTTAAATAGAGATTCTTAGCCTGGGGTCCATCCAGGTGGGCTGCCGGCAGTGTGTGGACTCCCTGAAATCACAGGCAAAATGACGAGCACTTTGTCCACGTTGGGTGACCACGGAGCATTCACCAGATGCTCCCTCCGGTGGGTCTGGAACATCAGAGAAAGGTTAAGAACCACCGCCTCTCTCTACGTAGAGAAAAGGTTGGAGTTGCTTTGAAAGAACCTTCAGTGGATATGAACTTACACATTTTGCCAGAACTCCAGCTTCTTACCCCTGACTGCCACCCACCGTGCCAACTTGGACGTGTAACAGGCATTCCACATCTCACATCTCCCAGGCTAAGCTCCAGGTCATCTCCCACCCCACCTGTCTCTCCTTCACCTCCCCCAACTGCAGGCTTCGGGTAGACTCAAGCCAAAATCCCGGACCTGCATCCATTCCTCAGGGCCGTCATCTCCGGGTTCACATGTATCTGCAGTCTGACGCTTCCCTCTCCCCCAGCTGCCACCACCTTAATTCACTTCTCCATCACCCTTCTCCAGTATGTTTCAATGGCCTCTACCCTGCCTCCCCGCCTCCCTGCTTCTGCCCAGATCCCTCTTCAATCTATTCTTCACAGCAGCCAAAGCAGCCCTGCCCATAACCCTCCAGGAGCTCCATCTACCTTGAATAAAATCTCAAGTTTTGGAGTTCCGTCATGGCTCATGGATCCGGCATTGTCTATGCCATGGCTCAGGTCCGATCCCTGGCCTGGGAACTTGTGCATGCCATGCCCCAAAAAAATCTCCAGTCCTCCACTGCCCTCTGAGGCTTCATGTGTCCCGATAGGACTTGATCTCTGTTATGCCCCTGACCTTTCTCCCCTCTGGTCACTCCACACCGGCCTTGGTGGTTTCCTCAAACTCATCACCTCCGGGTCTTTGCACACACAGGGTCCCCTGCGCAGAAGGTTCTTCCTGCAGATTTCTCTGTGACTTGCTTTGTCTTCTCCTTCAGGTTTTTTGCTCCACTAAGGTTTTCTTGGGCCATCTATGGAAAATTGCCACATCGCTCCTCACCCTGCTCCAAAGCATCCACCTGCCCTGCGCTCCTTTGCTTCCACACTTATCACTGACATATATCATACTAACTGCTCGCCTAGTGTCTACTCCCCACTGTAATGGAAGCGTCATGAGAGCAGAGAATTCGTTTTCTTTCACTGCTTTATCTAGAGTACCTATCACAGTTCTTAACATAGAGCAGAAACTCATTCATCACAATTGAATGAACTGTATTTCGAGAATGCATTTAGCATCTTTGCAGTCACCTTCCCATGTGTTCTGCTTGCAGTAATTTCCTGTGTATTCTCTCTATAATTTCATCGGATTGTTTGAGTGGATTGTTTCTTTTCTAGTTCACCTCTGGACTCGAAATAGTAATTGACTCAATGATACTTAGTGGTCTCTGTGGTTCCTGAGGTCCCCAAGATTAACCTGAGTTTGATTTCCAGCAGCTACTTGGCAACTGCAAGAGTTCATCTCGGTCCGCTTCTTACAGATTCCTCAAGTTCTGTTCCATCCTCAACGGCTTAATAAAGAAATTCCTTTAAGGTTACCATAATTTATTCAAATGACTGCAGTATAATTTTGAAAAGTGTCATGTTGGTCCAGTGTTACAGTCCCTGGTTGTCACAGTGCTTTTCAGAATGTAGGAGTGTGTGTATGTTGCAGGTGTACTGACAGAGCTAATTAGCAACAGCTTTACCCTCTATTGCATATGCTTGTGGGTTTGCACTGGGAGTATAGGAGATATTTTTTAAGATGAATTGACTCTTGCTAATGTGTCTGTTTGGTAAGTTTGGAATTTTTAATACTTAGTTATGCCTAAAGTAGCAAACATCTGGGCCTGATATTAAAAGGCTGGTTTTGTTCACCTGAACCCTTTGGAATAGCAGTAATAGACTAGAGATCTGAGATGTTTTAAATGCCATGTCAGTGGGTAAAACTCTCTTTTCCAAAGGCACTCATTTTTAATGTTTTTGTCTTTATCCTACACCATTTCAGGCTTTGCAAGATGAAGTAGAAAACCGCTCGAATCAAGTGCGATGTATAGAGAAAAAACTACAGCACAAGGAACTGGAGTCACAGGACCAGGTACTCTCCCACGTGGCTGGTTGGCTTGTTTATTTTCCCCAGATCAAGGAGCTTATGTGTGTCCTGTTTCCACTAGGATGCTTTGGCTGCAAGTAACAGAATACTCTACCCCTTGCTGGGCATAAACAATAAGGGCTCTTTTAGCTCACAAAACTAGAAGTCTGTAGGTAGGGCAGGCTCTGAGCAGGGACCCCCAGGGCCCTGTCTCTACTTCTTTCTCATTCCCGTGGCTCTACCTCCTATATTGACTTCACCCTAAAAACCAGTTCCAAGATGGCCACAGCAGTTCCAGTCATCCCATGCAGATCCAGCACTATTCAGAGGCAGAAAGGGACTGTGTGTTTCGGATGCCCCCTTCTGAAAAGTAAGAAGACCTTTCCCAGGACCACCCACCCCATATACACCTTCCTTCTCATCTCATTGGCCAGAACAGGTCACATGCTCACCCTGGCACATCCAGTCCCTGACGGGAGGACAGAGGGTACCGAAACTAGCCTAGACCAATTCAGATCTACCTGCTGGTGATGGAGGTATAAGAGGAAGGATAAGCTGGACAAAGAAGGCAGGAAATGGATGTTGGATGTGCAGCCAACAGTGTCTGCTGTGTCGTCAGATTAACATAAATGGGCACTGTTGTACTTAGAGACATAAATCATATTTTCTGTAGAATTTTAATTTTTGCCTCCTTCTTTCCATTATGTTAATGAAACAAATCTAATATAACCAAAATAATATGGCTATGACAATAGCTCATGACCTATTTTATTTTCAAATGACAGGATCATTTTCATCCAATTCTTTAAACTAAATTTAACAAAATTTAAACTAAAAAGTCAACAACATATCAGTAAAGATCACAAGTCTTAATTGAAATATAGTTGATTTACATGTCGTATCAGTTTCTGCTGTTCAGCAAAGAAGATCTGCTGTTGTGATAATGATAATTATTATTGTCCTCGGTATTGCATACAGCACTGCTAACCTTCTGAGCGCCACCAGTCTTTATGGATGGAAGCTGCCATGGGTTTTGACAGATGTTTATATTTTGGTTGTCTCATAGCAAATCCTGTACAGGAATATTAGGTTAGGTCATTTTGACCTTGTCAGAGGGGTAAGCACTAAAGTATGGCTAATAGGGAAACTTGTCACATCTCTGGAGTTGTTTACAAACAGGCCCCTGAGGTAGGGGAAGCAAAATAGAGGCTTCCACAAAATAGCAAGTGGAAGCATCTAATAGAGGCTGAGTCATAATACTTACTGAATTGACTTGACCTCCTATAATTCCTTCCTACTGTCTGATGTATACTCTTCATCCTGTATATCATGTACATGTCATGTATGTGTCATATATGTATATATCATATATATATGGGCATATGTAGGGTCTGTGTTGCACAGTCAATAATATGTATAGAGTCTATGTCATAGGTCAATAATAGGATCACAAAATGGGATACTTCTAGGATGGAAAGTTAATAACTTCATTTACCAAGGCCTACAAGATGAGAGACACTGTGCAAGAAGCACATGTTAGTTCACTCATCCTGATAATATCCATAGAAGGCCGGTATTATCCTGCCCACATCCCGGCTGGCCCACTGAAACCCAGACAGGTTGAGTGACTCATCCAAGATCATACAGCTAGGAAATAGTGCAGATGGAGTCAAACCCTGGCTTATCTAACTTCCAAGCCTTTGCTCCTTTCGTGACAGGTTTTAAGTTATAACATTTCTGGTTAATAAAAAAGCTACACAGCAGTGACAGGGAAAGTAAGCATACCAAGGATGGTGGGGAAAAAATACCACTCCGGACACCTGGCACAGTAGGCAACACCATCAGCTCACTGTGGGCAGAGAACAGCCAAGAGCAAAAGCCACAAAAGCAGAGCCATTTTGGCCACAGGTGGAAATACCTCCTTCGATGGCAGCATGGCCTTCAGGGGGACCAGCCCAGGTTTAATTGTCACTGAGGTCAGCTGAGCCCCACCGGCCGGCTGGGATGCCTGTAACTAAAAGAAGAGAAACTTTTTAAAAGCAGGAAACCGTGCTCCCTGGAGGACTGGGCCTTCTCCAGCTTGTGGTAAAATATGACTTAAGGTAAAACTTTGTTGACATCACTCTAATTCATGGCAGAACTTCACACAGAAAATTCCATAATATATTGAGAGTAGGGAAATTAAGAAATCCCAAATGAACAATAGGGAAGGATTCAGGAACCACTTTCAGTCTTATTTTATTGACTTCTTTTTGATCATCAAAGTTGCTTTCATCTTTGCAGTGACAATAGCTTTCTAGACTATTTCTTATACTAATTCCTGATATCTTCTATTAGGCTCCAGTTTACCAAAGAAATGTCAGGAAATACCCATGGGTAAAGCTGAATATTTCATAATCTTTGCAGCCATGAAATGTTGGGTTCTTTCCACAAGCTCCTAGGGTATCCTAAGCAAAAATGCCAAATGTTTCAGTAAAACGGAGGAGCAAATCATAGGCACTTCACAACTATTATCCATCTATATTTAATTTAACTTGTACTTTATCTAAATAGGACCTTTCAGTTTGTGACACTAGTTGAAGCAGTCCGAAGTCTTTAGAAGCATAGAGGTATCGCCAAGTACAGTTTTAGGGTCTGATTATATAAGCGCTGACTGAGGTTGACATTGTTTGGCATTGTTTGCCATTTTCTTTTCTGCATCTGTCAGAGCAATTGGAAAATAGCAGTAGCTATCCTGGAGTTCCCATTGTGGCCCAGTGGTTAATGAATCCAACTAGGAACCATGAGGTTTCGGGTTCGATCCCTGGCCTTGCTCAGTGGGTTAAGGATCTGGCGTTGCCATGAACTGTGGTGTAGGTTACAGACCTGGCTCAGATCCTGTGTTGCTGTGGCTGTGGTGTAGGCCGGCAGCTATAGCTCCAATTCAACCCCTAGCCTGGGAACTTCCATATGCCATGGGTGCGGCCCTAAAAAGACAAAAAGACAAAAAAAAAAAAAAGAAAGAAAGAAAATAACAGTAGCTATCCTGACATCAGCCAATCAAACAACCAAAATGTGTGTGCAAAACAGCTTCTCGGAACTTTTTCTTCTCTTTCTTTGCAACCAAGTATTATTATCCCAATACTAGTGGCATAAAGAATCAAAATTGAATCTGGCAGAATTACAAAGGACAATTTCCTGGGCTTCTTTTTTTAACTTGCTTGCTTTTAAAAAAAAAAAAAGTTGAAACTGTTTCTGTTTTTCATTTAAGAAAAATTCTTGTGTTTTGATTCTATGAAAACAAAAAATGAATGAGGCATTCTAAAAGTCGTGTTTTTAATTACAAACAAAAAGCTGCTTCTCCTCGGGTCTTGTTGGGTGGTGTCCTTGCTGCCCACCTCTTGCCGATGCCATCAGCTCTCTCCTCCAGCTTCTCACCCTCGCACGTGTGTCTGCCAAGAGCCCTGGGGAGGCTCATTCATCTGTGGTCACAAAGGGTTAATTTGCCCCTTATGTGGATCCACACCACTTTTCTATCCACGTCAGCCTGACAGAAACATACCTTCCCTGGAATCCATAAAGAGGAAAGTAATGAAAAACCATCATTCTTTTCATCCGTACTCAGAGTTAATCATTTCTAATTCCCGATAAGATCCGAGCAAGAATCCCATAATTGTGGCAAGGGAGGGGAGATCAGAGCCCTGCTCAAAAATGTCCTCATTGTGCAAGGAAGTGGAGTCATCAGAGAAGACGGTGACTTCCCTAAGACGGCAGCGGCAGGCCCACCGCCAGGATCATCTTTCTGTGACGTCGACGTCTCTGTAAAGCAGATCCATGCCGTGTGTCTCTCGGGTTCCGGTTATGTGTAAAACTAAATCTCATTTTTTTGGCAGCAAACAATGTTTTGCCATTCACAGTGAGACCAGGTGATTTGCTGGCCCTTGCCGGAACAATCTGGTCTGATCAATTGTGGAAAAGAGAGGAGAGGGGAGAAAAGGCGTAACGTGGACTTTTACTTGGTGGGCGGCACACTGCACCAGGAAAACGTCTCTTTATCACAAAGGCCCTAAACAGTGCCAGACTTTGACCTCACAGACTGTAGATGATAGCATCTGTGCAGCCAAACCCCTGCTTTGAACTGGAGAGTTTTAACTTTTGAAAGTATGAATAGCTTTGAGTACGTTGACCACTCAGTTTCCCAGAAGTTATCTGAAATAAATTAGTGGGAAGAAATCATCCCTTGAGATCTAAAAACGAAAATTCAACACGGCACGTCTCCCGGCAGAGTCATCCTCGTCTCACTCGATGTTTCATCCCTCTGGCGGGCACATTGCACGAGCCCGTGGCAGGTACTGAGGAGAAACACGGATGAGTAAGTGGTCGTCCTGCCCCCAAGGAGTTTACAGTCTGGTAGAACAGAGATGCGTGTAAAGTGTAGGCTCCGGGCGTGGAATTTAAAGGAAGTTCTTTCTCTCCTGAATGGCCTAGAGGCTCAGATCACAAGATGTGAGAAGAATGCAGCCTTGGTGCTGCCTGCCATCTTCCCTGGGCCCCTGGGGAAGGCAAGGAGGAGCTCCGGCCACTGAAAGCTTTGGGTCCCACCGCCCCAGGCAGGGCTTGACACGTGCTGACATGCAGTGTTTCAAGAGCCTGTGGCCCAGGTCCTCTTTGGGCAGTGGGGACAGTGCTTCTGCCAGCTTTCTCCCAGACCAGCCCGGCTTTCACCTCAGCTGGTGGCCTGGAGCTGACCCTGGAGGGCCTCTCTGGGTTAATGGCCTGCGTTCTGGCAGCCAGCTGGTTTAGTTCTTATCCAGTGTGTCCAGGCACTAAGCGTCTGGAGGTACAGGCACAAGTTACCCATAAATTGCGTTAAAAAGCGAGTCACACTTGGCATTTCAATCACAGCTCTGAAGCAACCCATTTTTATAGTTAGGGCCTAGACACATCAACCCGTGGGGAGAATCTGGTGAATCTAGTGACCAGCGACAGTCTCAGTGGTAATTGTGTGAATCGAGTGTTTTGGGGAGGGAACAGAGGTTGTCCCCTCTGGAAGGGGACAGAGAAGAGGCTTCAAGGACAGGTATGATCCATTGGGGAAGCACTGCCAGTTCTAAGTCCATCTTTGTCACTACTAGTCATGAGATCGCGGGCAAGTCGCTGAACTTCCTAAGATGTCAGTGGTGAGATTTTCCCGCAGGGTTGCTGGGGACAGCAGAAGACGACATGTGTGAAATACTTTAGACACCATGGAACCGAACGCAGGTGCAATGTGTGTGGTCAGCGTCATTCACAGAGCAGGGCCCTGTGAGCCGGGCATCAGCAATCGGGAAGTACAGTGGAACAGAAGGCGTGAAGCAGAACAGGCTCAGACGTGTTCAGGGGACAGCGAATAGTAGCTTGGCCGAGGGTAACATCAGTGACGAGGGAAACGAGACTAGAAAGTTAGCATCATTCATTTCATGCATCAAACAACATCAATAATAATAAACCTTTGTCACTGTCTACTCTTCACCCCACCCTGTGCTCTGTGTTGGGACCACTGGTGGCCAGTCCTGAATACAATGCCAGGGAATTTAGTCAATGATCAGAAAGCAGTTGTCAGCCATTGAGGGTTTTTTTTCCTTTAACTGGGCAGCATTACATAATCGTGTCTATGCTTTAGAAAGATTAATGCAGCAGCAGAAGGTAAGATGAAAGGGAGATGAAAAGAGATGAATTCATAGGTTATGGCACTAAATTCACATCCCTAGTCACAGGAGAAATCAAAAGGGCTTGAACTAGATACCGTCAAAGGGAAGAGAAAAAGGAAAGAGTACATGTGAAGACTTGCTTAAAATTCACAGAACACTCAGATTTAGAGGGCAAGGGGAAGGAACAGGTCAGAAATAATACCAAGTGAAGACAGTGTTATTTTTCACACCCCAAGTCTGAGACGCCAGCAGCCGGCCATTCATTTGGAGACATGTAGTCGGAAATCTGGACTAGAACTCAAGAGGGAACATCTGAATCTAGAATGTAAGAAAGAGCCCAGACTGAAATGTGAACATGTGAGTCTAGAAAGAAACGTAAACATGTCTGAGTCGTCTTGATGGGGGGGTAGAAAGCCCCCCAGGATGCCGGCGGCGTTGACAGGGAAGAGCAGAGAGAGATGAGAAGGCCACGTTCCAGGGACCAGGGGAAGTAGGGGAAGATAGAAAGCACTGAAAGGGGAGTTCCCGTCGTGGCGCAGTGGTTAACAAATCCGACTAGGAACCATGAGGTTTCAGGTTCGGTCCCTGCCCTTGCTCAGTGGGTTAAGGATCTGGCGTTGCCGTGAGCTGTGGTGTAGGTGGCAGATGCGGCTTGGATCCCGCATTGCTGTGGCTCTGGTGTAGGCCGGGTGGCTACAGCTCCGATTAGACCCCTAGCCTGGGAACCTCCATATGCTGCGGGAGCGGCTCAAGAAATAGCAAAAAGACAAAAAAAAAAAAAAAAAAAAGAAAGCACTGAAAGGGAACAAAGGGTGAGAAAGATGGTGACAGAGCCAGAAGAATTTTATGTCATGAAAACCAGAGAGCGTTTCCTACCAGAGAGTAAGGATCCAGTGGGCATCTTCCTGGCACCCACCAGCACTTGGGGCTGAACTGAATTGCCTGGGGAGCCTTTTCCCTCTGGGCTTCCTCCTCAGAACACGGTTGTCCACTCCATGTCCCCCTTCCTCGTACTCCTGTCACACTTGCTATGAAACTCCACTAAGGCTTTCCCATCAGATTCCCCCAGGAGACTTTGCTCTTGGATGGGTCCGCAAGCTGGGATTGCGTGCTGAGTATCTATCTCAGCATTTCCCCCGGTGCCTGGCCCACGTGGTACTCAGTGAATTCACGGAAGGAAGAAAGAAATGAAGGAGCAGAGAAGGAGGGAGGGAGGCTTAACAGCATCACATGCTGCAGGGAGTTTGAGGATGAGCGTTTCAAAAGCCACAGAACCTGAGCCGTGGTTACAGATCCTTCATAATGCGCCTCCTAAACGTAGCCTAAGTAGACTTTTTCTACACATGCTCTTGTCTACATTTTTTTTTTTTGGTCTTTTTTAGGGCCGCACCCATGGCATATGGGTGTTCCCAGGCTAGGGGTTGAATCGGAGCTGTAGCTGCTGGCCTATGCTAGAGCCATAGCAATTCAGGATTCGAGCCAAATCTTCGACCTACACCACAGCTCACAGCAACACCAGATTCTTAACCCACTGAGCAAGGCCAGGGATTGAACTCACATCCTCATGGATACTAGTCGGGTTCGTTAACCACTGAGCCGTGACAGGAACTCCGCTGTCTAGAGTTTTGTTGAAATAATTATAGATATGCTTTTATAACTTCCATCAGAGATGAGCAGGGTGACTGAGCCTTCTAGCTTCTCTGTGGCCCTCTGCTCTTCCTCAAACATGCACCAAAGGGATCCTGTAAACCAGGAGAGCAGCAGGAGGCCAGCACCATCCACACGGTCCACCTTGCCTCTTCTTTGTTCTGAGTAATTTTGGTCAAGCTTTATTGAGGTATAATCGACAAATGAAATTGCATATATTCAAAACAAGCAGTGTGATGATTTGATACTCATTGTGAAATGACTGCCACAATTAAGTTAGTTAACACATCCACCACCTCACAGAGTTACTTTTTTGGGTGTGGTGAGAGCATTTAAAATGTACTCTCTTAGCAAATTTCGAGTACACAATACAGTATTCATAACTATAGTCGCCATGCTGGACCTAGTGGATCCCTAGAACTGTCTTATCTCTGAAGGTTTGTGCTCTTAGACCAGCATCTCCCCAGTTCCCCCACCTTCCAGCCCCTGGCAATCACCATTCTACTCTGTTTCTATGAGTTCAACTTTTTTCTTCTTTTCTTTCCTTTTTTTAAAAATTAAGCTTGATTTACAGTATTGTGCCGATTTCTGCTGTACAACAAAGTGACCCAGTCATACGTATATATGTGTGTGTGTGTGTGTGTGTGTGTGTATTATATATGTGTGTGTGTGTGTGTATATTCTTTTTTACATTCTTTTCCACTGTAGCCTGTCCCAGGAGACTGGATAGAGTTCTGTGTGCTATACCACAGGACCTCATTGCTTATCCATTCTAAATGTAACAGTGTGCATCTACCAACCCCAAACTCCCAGTCCATCCCACTCCCTCTCCCCTCCCCCTTGGCAACCACGAGTCTGTTCTCTATATCTGACTCTGTTTCTGTTTTGCAGATAGATTCATTTGTGTCCTATTTTAGATTCCACGTGTAACTGATGTCATGTGGTATTTTTCTTTCTCTTTCTGACTGACTTCATTCAGTATGATAATCTCTCGTTGCACCCCTGTTGCTGCAAATGGCATCATTTCATTCTTTTTATGGCTGAGTAGTATTCTAGTGGATTTTTTATATCTATCTATCGATAGATAGATAGATAGATATGAAATCTCACATTCTGTTTTTCTTAATGCCATGGGTGAGTGAGATCCTCTTTCTCTGTCTGATTTATTTCTCGTAGCATGGTGTCCTCTAGGTTCCACCCTGTTGTCACAAATGCCCACCCTTCTGCTCTTCCCTAAAACAAGGCAGATTTTCCTTGCAAATCGCTTCCCTAAGATGCCCTCCAAAGGCCGCAGCAGGACACCTACCAACAGAGTTTTTTATTTTCTCTACAGATACATTTAGCATTCTGCTGCTTCCAGCCCAGGTTTCTGGGTTGAGGAATAGAATGTGGTCCCTTTAGTATCGGTAGCTTTGCGCTAATGTTAAGCAGCTCTTGGGAGTGCCTTAGCACCTCGGTCTGTTACACCGTTACCACTATTATCATTTGTATTCCCAAAGAATTTATCGGCCTCCTGCAATGCACAGTGATCTGTTGGGGAGTAACATGAACATTAGGAGAAGCAACATCGATATCTTTAAAGCTTTCATTGGAGAGCACTGCTTAGCTTTAAATCACCTCAGCCATCATTAAGGCTAACCAACAAATCTATAGAGTCGCAGGCAGCCTTACAGAGGAAGATGTTACGTAGACAGAAAATCAATTAAGCAATAATCATGACAATTGTTAAAAGGAAGAATTGGTCTTTCACAGATTTCCAAGCCTTTCATTTCTCTTTTCCATAATGGATTTTAAAACTTCACAGTCGTGGCTGCTATTGGCTAACTCATCTGCAGTGAAATCTATTTAAAAGTACTAACAGCTCAAAACTATGTTTTATCCCTAAACACATTATGAAAACAGGAGTAGTAATTACAACAGAAATATAATTCAAAGACTTTTATTGACTTTTCATGTTTAATGGTTTTTATTCTGCCTTGTTTCAAGTAATTTTAATAACCACAGTTTATTTACAAAATTCAGACTAATTCTTTTGTTCCCATGCCAACAAAATACATTTGTTCTCAGACAGCTGGTATGATGCATCATTCTAATATTTGAGTTGTTATGAAAGATAGAACCACATTTAATTTTGGCCACATCTTATTCTCAATGAGAGTTTGAATACCTGCCTCTGTTTTCTGAAAAATACTTAAAGTATCGTGTCAGGGACATAAGTATTTTCATTAAAATATACATCTCATTAAACTATTCCTGATAAATCAGTTATTATAATAGATTGCAGTGGCAAAGCAAGCCAAAGACTTATACCCCAAACGACAACTAAAAGCTATACCTGATGATCACAAAACCATTTTTAAAGAACGTGAAGCAGCTCTTCTCTGTGAAAGGACTCTGTGTCTCATTGTTGCTTTCTTGAGATTCCCTTTGTTTTTAACTTCACGGAAGGAGAGAGGAGGCGGGTCCCTGATGCGCCTGCTGCATGGCTTTAATCCTGAGCTTTGCTGACATATCAAATCCTAGTGTCAGCAAAGCACCCACTGCATCATTGCAGCTGTTTTTCCATAAAGCATTTTCTGCATTGCTGAAGTGGCTCTTCGTCCACGCACATTGGTGAATGCTGGGGGACGATCAAGACGGGGCCGAGGGCCACAGGGCTCTGACCCCAGGCTGCCAGGTTCAAAGCCGGGCTGCGCCTGCTCAGGGCTGTGTCTCAGCTTTCACCTCTGTAATGAAGTAATGTGATCACTCGTTCTCACTTTAGTTTGATCTCTTTTTAAAGTAGTTTTGGCTTCAATTGTAGTCTTTTTAAATAATTTTTTTCAGTCAAAAGATGATTTAATCCAAAAGATTTTCTCCAAATCAGTAAACTGTGGAGGCCCTCAAAGAAAAAGCAGGAATGAAAGCTAAAAGCCAAGTTGGGTTCTATACCACCTTTTAAAATTGGTGGACAAGAAAAATGATCAAGCATTAACCTGGGTAATGGAATATAGTCTCCCAGGAAGATAAAAAGGAGACTATATCCCTGAACGGTGTGCTATCAAGGCTTACTTTTCTGGCTGCTACTAAGCACTGAATTCATGGAATTGAGTGAACAGCTGGAAGGAGGAAGTAAGAGAGGAGATAAACAGAGAGATGGTGAAAGAGGGCGGGTGAGTCAGCATGGTGACGAGGGAGAAATGTTTGATGACTATTTACTGTGCTTATCACGTTCAGAAAAGAGTATCAAATAGTCTAAGATGCCACTTACTTGCAATTCCTTTTCTACTGTAGTCCAGCCAGAAAAGACCTCCTTTTCCTGTTGCAGAAGGGCTATTATGAGGTGGAAGCAACTGAAATTGTTTACTGTCAAACAAAGGACAGAGCAGAGGTATTTAGAAGCATCAGATGTATATCAGTTTAAGTTAGAAATAAGGAAAGAGGGGTGACTTTTTAATACAAAGGAAAACTCAGAAGTTTAAAAGGCCATTTGAATAGACTTTCCATGTAAACAACCTTTTGAATTTCGATATAGAATCAGAGGACATAGTTTCAATTGGAATTAGAGGACACAGTTTTGATTGGAAAAATATTATTATAATAATTAAGTGCAAAGACTGATTTATTGAGTCACATGGAAAAATTACAACTTGTGAAGAATAATATAGCATCATGGACATTGTTAAAATTTTGTGAAATAAGAGGCCAATTTTGAATTAGACAACCTAGGACCTACTCAGTTCTCAGCTTACGGAAACTACATACAAAACTTGGGGTCTTCTAGGAGCTTCTATTATTATAATAAAGGAAAACATTGTTTGAAGGCTCATTTTGGGTTTTGTGTGTGAGATTTACACTAGAGCTTTTTCAGAAGGGATGATGAGTAGAGAGACTGACAGGAGGTTTTCTAAGTTTTGATTAAGAAGTAAGAGAGGGAGTTCCCGTCGTGGCGCAGTGGTTAACGAATCCGACTAGGAACCATGAGGTTGCGGGTTCTATCCCTGCCCTTGCTCAGTGGGTTAAGGATCCGGCATTGCTGTGAGCTGTGGTGTAGGTTGCAGACGCAGCTCAGGTCCCGAGTTGCTGTGGCTCTGGTGTAGGCCGGGTGGCTACAGCTCTGATTAGACCCCTAGCCTGGGAACCTCCATATGCCGCGGGAGCGGCCCAAGAAATAGCAAAAAGACAGGAAAAAAAAAAAAAAAAGAAGTAAGAGAGGAATTTGCAACCTGTTGGTGTGGGCTCTGACAGCTTTATGTAGCGGACTCTTCCCTGCTCAGGTAGGTAGCTGGTTGCAGTGGAAAAGAGAGGGCACAGATGTCAGGCTCAGACACTGTGCTGATTCTTACAGGGGCAGCAGCAGGAAGAAGTTGATGACCTGACCAGTGGATTAGGCCTGGCATCCCCTACAGAACCAGAGCAGCGATTTAGGCCTGGCATCCCCTACAGAACCAGAGCAGCAATTTATTTATTTATTTATGCTTTTTAGAGCCACCCCTGTGGCATATGGAGGTTCCCTGGCTAGGGGTTGAATCAGAGCTGTAGCTGTCCACCTACGCCACAGCAACATCAGATCCAAGCCTTGTCTGTGACCCACACCACAGCGCATAGCAAAGCCGGATCCTTAACCCACTAAGCAAGGCCAGGGATCGAACCTGCGTCTTCATGGATGCTAGTCAGATTCATTTCCGCTGAGCCATGATGGGAACTCCAGCAATCTATTTTATTTTTCCACTCTTTAGCCTTAAGGTTTTATTTGAATGAATGCCCCTGCAGAGAGAATGAGGAAAAAGTTGGAAAACTAGGCTGAATGATCCCAGCATTTTGAGATTTTGCTTGACTTGATAAACAGAGGAAGATAAATGAGATGGTAAATCAGAATGGACCACGGTATCTAAATGACAGCTCAGCTCAGAGTGAATTCTTTTTCTAAACTCGTAAGTGATACTTTCAACATTTCAATTCAAAAAATATTTTCTGAGCACAAATTTTACAGGGTCCTTTATTGGCCTTGATATATGTCCATGAACAAGCCAAACAAAAATCCTTCTTCTTATGAAGCTTACATTTTAATAATAGGTTCTTCATAGTCTTCTGCATTTCTATATAAATTTTAGACTGGGCTTGTCAATTTCCAGTAAGTCTTCCAGTCCATGAACACAGTATAGCTCTCTGCTTTATTTAAGCGTTCTTTAATTTTGCTATATTTTATCATTTTATGTAAAAATGTCTTGTGCATCTTATGTTAAATTTATTCCTATGTATTTGAAATATTATGACGCTATTTCAAATGGTATTATTTTTCAAATTTCCTTTTCTCACAGTTTGTTGTTGGTGTTTAGAAATACAACTGACTTATGTATAGAGTCCCTTTATCACAGTTGGAAGTTTCCTTCTATTCTTACCAAGAGCCTTTTTTTCTTTTTAAAATCATAAATGGATGTTTCTAAAATGCCTTTTTTCCATCTTTTGGGATAATTATGTATATGAATTTTGTCCTTTATTCTGCTAATGCAGTGAGCTTCATAGATTGATTTTCTGATGTTAAATCAGTGTTGCATTTCTAGAATAAGCTCTGTTTGATGATGGCTTACCCCTTTTTACCTTTTGCTGGATTTTGATTCACCAATATTTTATTTAGAATTTTTACATCTATGCTTATGAATGAAATTAGTCTGCAGTTTTCCTTTATTGTGATGATCTTACTAGATTTTGATTTCAAAGTTTTCTGGTTGCATAAAACAAACTGGAGTGTTCTTTCTTTATTTTCTGGAACAGTTTGTATAATATTGATAATTATTTCATCCTTATAATGTTTGGTAGATTAAGCTGTCTGGGCCCAGAGTTGTTGTTGTTGGAAGATTTTCAATTAATTGTGGAATAACAGATTTTCTATTTTAACATCTGGCTAATTCTCTCTTCTCTTATTG
Source organism: Phacochoerus africanus (assembly GCF_016906955.1). Classification (NCBI taxonomy): domain Eukaryota; kingdom Metazoa; phylum Chordata; class Mammalia; order Artiodactyla; family Suidae; genus Phacochoerus; species Phacochoerus africanus. The sequence continues at coordinate 12,393,278 of NC_062557.1, read as the reverse complement.
AGAATATAATTCATATATATATATATATCCTTCTAACTATACGTCCCATGTTCTGTATTATCTCTGGATATTTTAAAATCTAGCTTCTGGTTCACTAAGTCTCTCCTTAGCTGTGTCTAATGTGCTGTTGAACTCATTCTTAATTTTAGTTATTATATTTTCCAGAGTTAGAATTTCTATCTAGTTCTTTTTTTTAGTTTCCTAGTCTATGCTAAAGTTCACAACTATTTTTCTTATTTTGTTGAACATATTTATCTTGGTTCTTTTAAAGTCTAGGTCTGATAACCATTATCTGGAATGCACATGGTTCTTATTTCATTGTATATGTTTCTCTTGGCTTTTGGTCAAATTGTCTTGCTTTCTTGTGAGCCTGGCTAATTTTGATTGAGTGCCAGATATTTTATATAGAACTTTAATAGAAATAATTTGAGACCTAGGATGATGATAGTTTCTTCCAGAGAGAATTTACATTTGCTTCTAGGTAGGCAGGTATCACGACCTGCCTACCTAGAAGGCATTTTACTATCAGGTACTGAGATGATATGAAGCTAGATTCAGTTTTGCAGCGGGCTGGACTATTTCCAATTCACTCCTACTCCTCGGGTGGAGCCTTGGGCTCCACACAAAGCATGGGATTTCACCAGGCACTCCCCTTCAGTGAACCCTGGATTGCAGTTTGCATCTCCATGGCTTCTTTTGTGAGGCTGTTAAAAGATCTGTTCAGCTTCTCAGCCTTTAACCAACCAATCTAGAATTGGCAAAGGCCACTGGGTTAAAATATCCCCAAATGCCAGACTTACAAATTCTCTTGATTTCTATCAGCTCTAGAATTGACCCCATAATTCTTCCCTGCCTTGTTCGTTTCCTAATACCTTGAAGCAGACTTGGGAGAGAATTACGTAAGCTTCTATTACTAGAAATAGAAATCCACTACAGATCTTCCTTGACTTATGATGGAATTACGTCCTAATAAATCCATCCTAAGTTGACAATATTGAAAGTCGAAAATTCATTTCATACACCCAACCTACCTAAGATCATAGCTTAGCCTAGCCATCTTAAACATGCTTAGAACACGGACATTAGCCTACAACTGGACAAAATCATCTAACACGAAGCCTGTTTTATAATAGCGTTGACCAACTCATGCAGTTTACTGGATACTGTGCTGAAAGTGATAACTTTTCAGAGTGGTTTGCATGGGTACACAGTTGTTGTATGTTGCTGTTGTTGCTCGCCCTCACGATCGCCCTGGGAGCGTCTGCTCACTGCCCAGCATCATAAGAAAGAGAGTGTTGTATCACTAGCCCAGGAAAAGATGAAATTTCAAAGTGCGGTTTCTACTGAGTCTGTATCACTGTCATACCATCATAACATCAAGAAAATCAAAAGTCGATCCATCGTAAGTCAGAGACCATCTGTGTTTACATTTCTGTGAATTGCCTCATCACTTTCAGTGCCAATCTGTTCTACTAATTTGTTTTTCTAATATGATCTATAGAAATTCATTTTCTTACATATGCTGTATATTAGTGTTTTGTTAAATAAGTCGCAAATAGTTTTTCCGAGTTGCTTATCTTTAATCTTTTATTCAGTATTTTAATTTTTTGAGAATGTTATCTTTCATTTTCTTTGATTTCTAAGCTTGCTTAGGAAGATTCTCCTTGCTCCAAGATTATAAAATATATTTTCTTCTAGTACTCTTAAGGCTGTGTTTTATACATATAATTCTTTAATCCACCGCAAATTTGTTGTTATATACCATTGGTATAAGGATTGCAATAGAATGCTTTCCCAGGGAGCTTATTCTCTAATGTGTGGAATTTGTGAATGTGTACATTATGGCCAAAGAGACTTTGCAGATATAATCGAAGTTAAGAATCAGTGACCTTAAAACAGGGACCTTATCTCAGATTATCTTAAGTAGTGAGCCCAGCCTAAACACATGGCCGCTTTAAGGGCAGAGAACTTTTTCCAGCTAGAGGCAGAAGAGATGTGGCCAAAGGGGAGGCCGGAGAGATTGTCATTGTGAGAAGGATCCAGTGCACCAGTGCTGATTAAAGTTGGAGGGACAACAAGAGGAGGATTGAGGGCGGTCCTCAGGGGCTGAGAGGGGCTCCCCGCTGACAACCAGCAAGCAGTGGGGACATGGCATCAGGTCTGCAGCTGCCAGGCACCGAATTCTGTCCACCACCTTAATCTTAGTTTATTTTCAAATAGGGAGCCAGTCACTGGTACCATTTATAGACTTAGTTATTCTTCCCCCACTTATTTGAAATGCTACCTTTGTCAAAAATCAAATTTTCCATGCATACATGCATCTGTTTGGGACTTTGTATTATTTCCTATACCCATATGGGTCATATTGTGGTGCTTAAGAGCACGGACTCCGGGGCCACAGTGCCTGAGTTCAAATCCCAGCTCTACCACTTCCACTTACTTGCTGTAAATCTTCAAATAAATTAGTTTGCTTTTTTTTTTTTTTTGCCTAAGTTTCCCTGTCTTGAAAACAGGTTAAGGGAGTTCCCTCGTGGCATTGTGGGTTAAGGATCCAGCATTGTCATAGCGGTGGCACAGGTCCTGCTGTGGTGCACGTTTGATCCCTGGCCTGGAAACTTCTGCATGCCATGGGCACAGAGCCCCAAAAATAGGTTAATATTAAGACATAAAATTGTTGTAAGAATTGTCATTTATTACAGGTACTACCTTTAGAAGAGTATTAGTGTATAGCAAATAGTATTGTCTGTAGGGTAAAGTCTACCCTCAGTATTTTTTTTTTTAATTGTCTTAGTTACTCTTAAGCATTTGTACTTTTGTATGACTCTGGGAATAGCTTCCATATTTTGAGATCTCCATGAATGTTTGGCTGAAATTGTTCAGTGCACTTGGCCCTCTCTTGTTAGACCATCATGAATATGTCTGGGAAGAATTTACATCTTTGCATCTCTTGTATTTCTTGAGGTCTTCTTTTGTATCTTCAGTACAGTTGAAATTTATCCCCTTTTATGGATAGTGTACGTTTCTTATTAAGTTTATTCCCGAATGTATCATGGCCGCTTTTTGCCTTTCGTGGATTTCCCCCTTCTATTCTCTAAACAGTTATTGCTGCTGTTTAGGGAAATATTCATATTTGTGTATATATACCCAGCCAACCAGAACTAGTGTCAATAATAGATCTAATGACTTTTCAGTTGATTTCTTAAGTTTTCTAAGTAAACTTTCTGTTGATTTCTTAAATTTATCTACATGGGCAACTAGATCGTTCCTTAACAGAGATAACTTTTGTGTCTTGTCTTCCATCTTTCATCTCTGTGCGTTTGTTCCTGCCCAGGCTGGACCTGTGTTCAGCACTGAGGAGGAGTGATGATGGGCCGTGTTTTTGCCTTTTACTCAGCTCTGATGGGAATGCTCCTTAGGGTCCGCTCAGGTGTGTTTTGGTGTCTGAGGGTTTCTGAGAGCTACTCTTTGCTGGGTTTAGACACGTCACCTTTGTTGTAATTACCTGTGTACACGTTTTGTCATTCCCACTAGACTGAGACCCCTTTGAGGGCAGAGTAGGAATACACACACACACACACACACACACACACCCCTTCTCACCACAGCGAAGACAGAGTTCATCTCCAGTTGGTGTAGGGAATTAGACATGCAGAGAGCCTGAGTCCTCCTGCACGTATTCAATGGAAGCACCTCTCCCTCCCAGCTGTCCTTTCGTCAGTCACTGACTTACCTCTTGGCCCACTTACTACACCATCACAGGATCTCTTAGACACAGAACCGGAGCCTCACCTCCAGGGCAAAGAATCCCCAGTTTAGGGAGTCAGAGGGAACTTCCCCCCCTTCCCTCCCTCACAGTTCCCCCTCCCAGAGCTCTGAGACCACAGTCAGGGTCCCTTTCTGTGATGTCACCCTGTGGGCTGACCTTCAGATTCCCGCCCACTGAATGCTCTTCCCCTGTTTGCCACCTGCTTATACGTTTCCCCCTTCAACCAGCTGCATGCTGTGTACCTCTGCACAGCCAAAGACCCTCAAACAGCATCTGGGAAATGCATTTCCCTTTAGAAATAGCAGTAAACAATTCCTTATGTATTTACATCTTAATCTATTATAGCTATTTTGTGTATATTCTTTATTTTTAATGGTCAGGTATTCTCTCCAGGACAGTAGTATGAGTTAGTTCCTCAATCATTTACAGTAAGTTTAATCTTGGGGTCTCCCCCACACCCCCAACCACAGAAACCACGTGGTGCTTTGTACAGGGTGGGCCTTTACTGCTTGATCAGTGAATGTATGAATAATACATCCCATATGTTTTTGGATTAAGTTGGCTGACAAATCAGATTTATTATTCTGAACTAGTGTCTACTTTGTTTTCATTCCTCTTTAAAACTGCTAAATTTTTGCTTGTGCATATACTGACCTTTTTGGTGAATCTTGCCAAAACTTGACTGTAGCATATAAAAAATATATATATGTTGGATAACTGTTGCCGGTTCCACCTCTTTGTGAGCCGAGGCATTTAGAAGCATCTAAGTCTCGGGCAAGGCGAGGTTAGGTTGAAACTTGAAGAATGCATGATGTGTTATAAAGTTGGCACCTTTTGGTATTTGGGTTTTAAACAAGTGACAAAGAATGATAAACATGTTTGCGTTTGTGTATACAAAAATGTTGCCAGCAAATAGAAAACTTCCTGAGAATTTAAATTATTTTTTAAAAATTCCGGAGTTCCCATCGTGGCTCAGTGGTTAACGAATCCGACTAGGAACCATGAGGTTGAGGGTTCGATCCCTGGCCTTGCTCAGTGGGTTAAGGATCTGGCGTTGCCGTGAGCTGTGTGTGTGTTGCAGACGCGACTCGGATCCTGCGTTGCTGTGGCTCTGGTGTAGGCCGGTGGCTACAGCTCTGATTCGACCCCTAGCCTGGGAACTTCCACATGCCACAGGAGCGGCCCAAGAAATGGCAAAAGACAAAAAAAAAAAAAAAAAATTCCAACTGAGTTATAACAGTACCCAGAAAGTAACAGGACCCTAACAGTGAGTTGACCTGCATGTTAGGAGAGCCTAGCTATGATACTCAGCCAAATTAGAGTATACTTTGAAAATGACAGAAGACAGAAGTGTTAGGCCCTCTTTTAAGTATCAATAAACCTCCAAGACTATATGCCTCACTGAAGAGAGAAACAAGTTACTTTTAATAGGAGAAGGCACTCTTCATTCAACACATATTTATTGAGCACCTACCGTGTGCCAGGTGCCATCAGCCCTGGAGCAAGACTATTCCTCACTGAAGAGAGAAACATTACTTTTAATAGGAGCAGGCACTTATTCATTCAACAAATATTATTTATTTATCTACCATGTGCCAGGTGCCATTAGTTCCCGGAGCATGATCGAGGTCACCTGTCCCTGGAGGAACAGAGCCAAGTGGAAGAGATTCTTAAAGTTCACTTACACTGGCTTGTTGACCCGCATTATCCTGTTTTTCTGCTCCTTTTTAGACCCCACCTTTATAATCTCTTCCTCTTGCATTGCCTTCCAGTCTTTGGCATTTCCCCTTATCACAGGTGAGGTGTTTTCTCATCTCATCCTTCTTCCAGCTACCCATTCGCTCTTCCTCAGTGGTACCATCTATCCCCTGGGGCTTCCACACTCATTTCTTGCCACACCTCCTAAGTTTCTGTTCCAAGGGCTCAGAGCTCTTTCTCAAACTCAAGTCCTATCTTTACATCTGTGTCGTGACACGTGCATCTCCAGCTGGCATATCAGACTCCAGAGTCCAAACACGAAGCCTGAAGGAAAAACACTCCCTGATGCTAAAGGTAGCTTTTATAATTGATCTAACAGTCGGGGCTCAGGTCATAGCGCCTTCCAAAGACAGGAATGAGTCGCTAATAATGGCGAATAGTAATGGAGCGCATCTTGATCCCGGGCGACGTCAAAGCAGGGTATGAGGTCAGTGAAGTGAAGGCTCGGCTGCCCCTTTCCCAGATGTTCCCCTGCCCGCGTGCTGAACACTGAAGTTCCCAGGGCAGAGTCTCAGGTATCAGGCACCGGGGCTTTATTTTTCAATTAGAGGTTTAGTAGTGCAGGTTATCCCTCAAAAGGACCACCCAGCAGAGCCTTTCTTGCCAAAAGACAGTTCTGCTAGGAGAGAATGGCGAGGAAATGCGAAGATATTGGGCAGAAGAGGGGAGTGAGATTCCATGTGGCGGGAAGATGGAGAAAGGGGAGGCCCCAGAGGAAAGCGTCCCTCAGTTCACCACTGTGCTGCCCTGGGAGTCAGAAAGAGCCGTCCACACCCGCCCCGGGTGAAAGGGCGCCCGGACACACCATGCATGCCTGGTGCTAATCGGAGGAGAGAAACCATTCGGGGCTTAGCCACGCCAGAGTGGGAAGGAAGCCCTTCTCTTCCCTTCCAGGAAAGGAGGAGAAGTGGGTCTGACTTTGGGTAGCTGTCAGAGGCTCCGTGATTCCTTTTCTGCCCGTGTAATTCCAGGAATGTTGCTCCCCAAAGGCCACGTGCAGTCGGGCAACTTGAGAGTTTTCTCTGCCCTTGTGGTTATGAATTATACAGACTTTTAGTGCTTAACTACAAACAGGATTTTCCAGGTGGGGGATCGGAGTTAGGAAAAGAAAAATGCTGAAATACAAGTCACTGGGGTAATAAGTCTCTTGGATGTGGGTAGAAAGTTCCTGCCCGAGAGCCGCGGGCTTACTGTGTGTAGGGAACAGCTCAGCAGAGCTAGAGGCCCCAGGATCAGTCCAAGAACAAGGCATGGGTGGCTTTGATGTGCGAGTTGTTTACAAACCAAAAATAAATTTTTTAAAAAACATCCTGGTCGCCAACTTTTAGTTTATGGAAATGGGGTGACTGTCCTTCTTTAAGAGGTGCCCCAGGCACCAGGCCCCCCGTCTGTAGGGCAGGAGCAGCTGCTGGGACAAGCCTTCCCGGGCGTGGGAGACCCAGGAGGTGCTGACCTCGAGCTGCTGTGGCCTCTGTGATGGCTGCGCTGAGATGATTTTTGTTCTTCGAGGGTCTGCAAGTTAAGTTGATGCTCAATTTACAGGAGAAGCAGGTCTGACTCTGTTGTTGTCGAAGGCAGACTGATCTCAATCCTCTTTCCATTTGGTGTGAAATTTAAAACATACTTGTTCCTAAAATTAATTGCCACCCTAATGCCCACTGCTAATTTTTGGCTGCTCTTTGGTTCCTCTCAGCACACGTGTGTGTGTGTGTGTAAATGTTGGTTAGATGTATATCCTTAATATAATAAATGGTAGAGGGACAAGAGAAAAGAATATAAGATTTCGGAGTTCAAGGGGTTTGTTTTGTGGTGTTTTGTTGCTGTTCTCTTTGGCTGGTTGGGGGGTTTTGGTTTGGGGGGGTTATTTTGCTTTTGTTCTTCACTTCCTCATACATCTGAGTGGGTCCACAGTTTCAGGCAATCCTCTAACAGATACCAACTCAGAAGACATCGTTTTGGCCCTCCGCCCCGCTGCCCCGCAGTTGTGACCACTCTCTGTGATTCCCTGGGCCCCTCCGTTTGGTTCCCCCGGACATTTTCCCAAGCTTGTTCAACCATTAGCCTCCTTGACTTCTGGGTTTAAGTACTGTCGGATCAGATTTAAATCATGTGTTAAGGCTTGGTGGGTCCATCATTGTCCTCAATTTAAGAAGTATTATAGAGGTCACAACATTGCTACAAAGAAGGTGGCTCCAATCCCTCACTTTAGAAAAGGGAACGCTGTGGTATGCGTCACCCCAGAGGCACCAGCCACCAACCAGCTCCAGGGCCCAGAGAGCCAGCGATGTGCCCACGGCCCCCACTCTCTCTGCGTACTTCCAGGCATGGCTAGTACAAAACCAGATGTAAACGATTTTTCAAATACTGCTCTGACTTAGCATTAAATTTCCCTTAGACCAGATGCCAGTGTTTAAATAATATCCTGAAGGATTCAAAGAGGAGGAATTACTCATTGTGTTTCATTCATATAAAATCTGAAATAAAGGGGAGAAAAGTACAAAGAAACCGAAGTACCTTGGCTGTGCCTTGCCAGAGTGTAATAAATTTGAAAAGAACATAGCCTCCCTTATGAACGCTCAGAAGTGAAGTGCGCTTTTTCTTTAATTATCAATTGAACTTCCCATTATTTGCGATTAGGGCTTTTTAGTAAAAACAAAGGCAGACCATTGTAATTTCTCTCGCAAAGCAGTTTGGTTATGTTTTCGGGAGATTGGGCAACACTTGCTTTCAAGTGGCTCTGTCCTTTAATCACTTCCATTTACTTATTTTATTGATTTATACCTTGCTTGCTGCAATTACGGCTTTGATGGCCTGCATCAATTAAGACACAGAGCAAAGAGCTAAACTCTTCAAAAAAAAAAACAAGAACTAAACTCTTGACTTTGAATAAAGTCATTTTTCTGTGGTCCTCCCTATTATTGCCAAAAGCGTCACCAGGCACAGGTGCCCCTGAATTAAGGGGCCACTCACGGCAGACTGTATCAGCTGCTAGTGAGTAGGTCTCTCAGAAGAGGGCAGGTGTGTGGAAAAGGCCCCACGCCATGTAAAACAGAGGCCAACAGAAGGGCTGCCAGCAGGGGAAAAGTCCACTGAGGTTAAATAGCAGGAATTTGTAGCTGACCCTATCAAAATTGTGTGTGTGTGTGTTGTTGTTGTTGTTGTTGTTTATGTCGCAGCAAAAGGTAGCCTTGGGATGCAGAAAGCAGGTGGCAAGGAATACTCAGAGCTGGGGTTTGGCCCGACAACCCAGCAGTGTAAGATGGTCACGTGCAAAAAGTCTAGGTCGAGTCAGCAGGAGAGTTCAGGAGAGAAATGCCCTGTCAGTATGGAAAGGAGGGAGACTGCAGGTGGCCAGAACCGTGAGGCAGATGAAGAAGTGAGGAGCCGGGCAGGGAGCTGGTTCTTGGAGGTAGGTTTGGGGGGCAGGTGCTGAGCAACCCACCAAGTCAGCAGGGCCCAGCAGTTTCAGCAGTGGCCATCATCACGTCTCTGGCTGCGTGGTTGGGCCAGCTCATGTCAGGTGCAAAGTCAAGGCCCTTGGCAAAGAATTGCAGCCCCAGTCAGATAATCCATAGGAAATAGCTGGTTGAAAGTCACATAGTTTAAACAATAAGAAATTTTTTTTTTTTTAAGCTTCATGTAACTGAGAAGCTGTATCAGCTTCAAGGGAGGCTTAATCCAATTACTCAAATTATGTGACCAAAAGTCAGTTGCTCTTGCTCCGTTTTTTAACTGTGTTTCCGTATTGTTTGCTCCATTCTCTGCAAGTCACCTTCCTTGTCGTTGCAAGATGACAGCTGGAAGTTCCTGGGCCTGTGTTTCCAGGTTCACGTCACAGAAAAGAGAAAGTTCCCTTCCCAGCAGCTCCTCTGTCACTGCCCAGGCTCCAGTCCTAGCAGGGACCGGGAGAAGTTAGCGGGTGGGGGGAGGCAGTTCATGCAATGAGCTACGTTAATGAAGCCAGGCAGGACCCCTGAGTGCCAGGTCTGCCTTAGTAAGAGAAATCCAGCTGTTTCCAGGTGCTGGGCCTCAGCCTCTAGGGCACCTCCTGTCCTTAGCTGCCTTGTCTCAACAGCTCTTGAGGGCTGGGCTTGCCACTGAATGAAAGGCCGAGTGACACAGCAGAGTGGGGGCAAAAACGTCCACAGTGAGGAGACAGAAGTCATTAAAATTGAGGTGGTGTCATGGACTGAATAATGTATCCCCCCAAAACTCCTGTGTTGAAGCCCTAACCCCCCACGTGACAGTGTTTGGAGACGGGGCCTGCGGGAGGTAATTAGGTCACAGGCTGGAGCCCTCGCGATGGGGTCGGTGCCCCTGTGGAAGATCTCATGCCCTCCCCACCATGCGAGCACACAGCTAGAAGGGGGCTGTCTGTAAGTCGGGAAGGGGGCCCTCACCAGAGCCAGCCCCCACTGGCACCCTGACCTCAGGCTTGCCCGCCTCCAGACTGTGAGAAATAGACATTGGTTGTGTAAGCTGCCCCGTCTGTAGTATTTGCAATTCAGCCCGAGATGACGGAGACGGGTGGGAACCAAGAAGCCGAAGGTATCAAGACGGTTCCTCCTGGAGGACACTGAGCCCTGACAGTGTTGGCAGCACTGAGAGGAAGGCTCTGCTGAGAACCTTGACGTTGTCTTGAACTCTGCCATCTCTCCATCAGTCACACTGTACGGCCGTTTCATCACGGGTCGGGTTGTTTCCACCTCCAGAGTCACTTCGGTTCTGTTCATCTTCTGTCCTCCTCGCTCCTCCATTCTCCCCGCTGTCATCTTTCTTCAAACCCTGGTCACCCTGTGCTCAGATGAAATAGCCTCTCCCACTGGCCCGCCTGCCTCTCCTCTCTGAGTGGTTACCCTTGAGTACCACGTCAGTGTGTTTGCCCCACTCGGAGACACGAACAGCTCCCATTCGCTGAGCGGACTTCTCTGCCAGAGCTCTGGGGTCTCTGCCACCTGGATTCATCGACCGTCCAAAATTATTTCTACACACTCCACAGCATCTCCAGGCAGGCCCTCAGCTTGGTAGGCTCGGGGCCACACCTACCACACTCATTTTTTGCCTTGGCTCAGGCTTTTTTTTTTTTTCCCTTCACCTGGAATTTCCTTTTACCAAATTTCTGTCCATCCAATGGCTCTTCACCTTCAGGTGCTCAGCTAAGTACTCCCTTCTCCCTCAGACCTGCCCGAACAATTCCATGCCACCAAGATCTTTTTCCTTATCCCAGTTTCTCTTATACGCAGTTTCCCCGTAGCTGTTTGTGCGCTGTGTTTCCCAAGAAAATCGTGAAGCTAGGTTCTCAATACAACCACCCTTGAATTTCCAAGATCGCTGGACCAAAATCACAGAGGTCCCTTTAGGACAGGAACTTAGTCTGAGTATTTAAAAATCTTCCTAAGGCCAGAGGAAGCCAAAGTTGCGGGGCGCGGGAAGGGGGGGAGTTAGCATAATGCAAGGTAAAACAGTATCTTTATCTCAAAAATCTTAGACTTGTGCTGCCAAGGTCAGTTTTAAATACATATGCAAAGTAAAGAGGGAGCAAAATTGTCCTAAGTTACTATTGGGCACTCGAGCTGCACGGAAGATCCTTCTGATAGCAGGCTCCAATGGTTGGAAATAAAGCAAAAACAAACCCTCTAGAATTCTCTCCCAATAAGAAAAGACCCTTTCTGTTTGTTTTCACATATAAATGAGGTCATTGCAATTTTCACCATAATACGTTTTACCTTGAAGACCTGTTAACACAAAGGAACATTCGTCATGATATCGGCACAGGGTGTTTAGGATCTTTTTTCCCCTAATTTTACAGAGTGATTTTTCTGTCACTGAAGTCAGGAAAAAACCTGTCCCAATGAGGATCCCATGGCCGTCAGCCACCCGTGACTGCAGAGAGCGTTTTTCTTTGTCTTTTACTCTCTACCATGAATTCTTCTCAGACATTATCAGACTGTATTTCTAGATTTCAGTACAGTTTTAATATGAAAGCAATGTCTTCAACTGAAAGAACAAAATCTTCCTGCTCTTTGTTTGACCTTTGTTGGTTTGATGTGTTTTAAGAAAGGTCTGGGCAACAGTTTTATAAAGAATGCACGGAGACATTCCTGGACGAGCACGCTAGTGAAAATAATGATGAAAAAAAGATTGGAGAGAAAGCCTCTTGCTCAGCCTAACACACTATTGCTCCTTCCACATGGCTTCTTAGGGTTGTGTTGGTTTTGTCTGAGTCGGGAACAAGATACTTAAGTTATTTAAAGATACTTTCATGGGTCTGTTTCTAACAGAAACTTTACTTTCACGTCCGTCCTAGTGGACAAGCCAAGTTAATATTCATTACCAGTTTATCTGATTTGTAAAACTAGAAAGCCTGGTCCCTCTTAAAAGACTGAAAGTGAGCCGCACTCTGGCCGGCTGTTTCCCCATCTCACCTAGCACAGGTGTGGTGCTGGTTATGTGAACCCGGATTTATGTCTTGGGGTATGTTCTGCTTCGTGCAAACTCCAGCCTACGGAAGAGGTTGGCAAAAATGCCTTTATGGCCCCCCAAATCCACCTGCTGTTTTCAGAGTTCAGATAAATAATGATGTAATAGTGTTGCTTTTTAAAGGGCATTGATCTCCAGTATGACATAGCACCACCCTCAGGAACCCACAGTCTAAAAGGAGAAAGCCGTATGTAATCAATAATTATAGCATGACCCCATCATGAAGGAAGGGCACAGGGTTGCTCTGAGGAAGACCTAGATGTGGGTGCCAGCTCAGCTACCAGTCAGTTAGCTGTGTGACTGGGGGTAAGACAGGAACCTCTCCAGGCCTGGTTCTTCATACGTAAAAAGCCATAAAAGTAGCACGTGGAATTGGTAGGGAGATTAAGTAAGATACAACATACCGTACAGTGCGGGGCCTCCCGCCTGCAGAATACTCGGTAAACATAAATCCTTGGCAGCAGTGGTGATCGTCCTGCTGACAGTCGTAACCACTGGACGCGCCAGATTTCCAGGCATCTTAGAAGAGGGAAAGGTTGCCTTGACTGGAAGGTTGAAGAAAGGTGTCTTGGAAGAGGTTCTGAATGACAGCAGCGAGCAGCAAAAGAGGCAGAAAATAGTGTGTGCAAAAAGCACAAAACGGCACGGGACTGGGGGGTGGGGGATGCAGGTTGTTCTTGGAGCACAGGTATCCCGGAACGTTAGGCTAAGCTCGGCTTGAGAAGCTTCTTAAATGATCCATGCCCATGAGGTTGTCTTTAATCGATCGTTGAAACTACCATTGGAGTGTTCTTCTGATGGGCGAGTGTGTGGGGCGAGGTCATCAGGCCTGCATTTTATTGAAATTGGCCAACAGTGAAGAAAAATCTAGAAGCAGGACAGCTACAGTGGGTTCCTTTTCCTGTAATGAAAGTCAGGATATGTTATTCTCTAATCAGAAACCCTGAAGGGAGGTCTCTGGTGGCCTAGTGGATAGGATCTGGTACTTTCACCTCTGTGGCCCCCATTCAGGCCCTGGTCTCGGAACGGAGATCCCACATCAAGCCACTGCACCCTGCAGCCGAAACAAACGAACAAAACCCCAACCCTTGAGTTCTTCCATTGCCTTCAGAGTAAAGCGTGACCTCTCAGGTCCTAACTGCATAGCCCCACCTGGCTCACCCACCTCTGCCCCGCGTGTGACCTCCATCCGTAGCCAGCCAGGCGGCCGTCCCTAAACGCGCCCCGCACGTTCAGCCCCGTGCTTCCTGCTCTTCCCTCAACCAGCAGCTTCTTTTCCCTTCCACCCATCTGGAAAGCTGCTCGTTCTGCAGCATCTGACTGGGGTCGCGTCACCTCGCTAAGGACTCTGTGATCCCACTTAGAGGCAGTCAGCCTCTCCTGTTCCTGTCCTTGGCCCGGTCTACTTCGGGCGTGCACTTACATAGCTCCTTTACACGCCTCCTGTAAAGAGCGTAAGCTTCTGGAGTTCGAAACCCATTTCGCACCCACCCTGCTACCCCACACGGAGCCGTGCCGAGGAAATCGGCCGTGAACGTTGGCTGGACACAGACCGTGACCGCGGTCACTCAGAAAGCCCAAATGCAGTCTTCTGATAACTTCACGTTCCCCTTTTAATGGAATGAACGCGCCTTTTCTCTCTGCTGTGGAAAGGTGAACAACTCATGAATTCAGTCAGTGACTGTTGACAATGGTATTTTGAAGTTTTCTGCTCTGAGGTTGTGGGGTCTCCATTCCCATTAGCTGGGAGGTAAGGGGGATTCATGCACAAAATCCTCATTAGTGTTAATTGGCACCGCCTAAGTAAATCCCAGGCACACCAGTGGGACAATGACCGCCTTTGTGGCCTTATTTTGTGTTTTGTGTAGAATGCCATATTTGGCAAGACATGCCTTCTCGAACATAAGGAGATAATTGGTACTTTGAGGGAGAGATTTAACTTATTTATAATTGTCAAGAGTTTAAATATGCAGAAAAGAAAGAGCAGTCATGGCTTGCCTCTTTTGAAAGATGCCCTCAAACCAGGTCAAAACGCTCTGACTAAATCAGATATATATATTTTTTAATCAGACATTTTGAACCATATTTAACCAAAGATTAGATATGGACACTTCTGTTGTAATTTTTGCCTTAAACATAGGACACAATGAATTTATCAGCTAATTTCATCTCAAGCTATTCGCAGCGTTGCTGCTCGCCAAAGCCTATCATGACTGCCAGGCTGCCAAGCTGACTGTTTCCCACCAGAGGCCGAAATGCGAGGCGAAAGACAGAGAGGGCCTTGGTCTCCGGGCAGCCTCTGCCACCTCACAGTCCCACCTCCCCATGGCACCCAGGGCCCCGCTCCCCACCTTCCTGACCGCCGCCCCCGCTCTCTAGCGGTCCCGGTCTTTCCCTCCTTCCATCCTCCTGCCTGCGTCCTAAGGGTTGGAGCCGCTGGTGGATGTGTCTTGGCTCCTAGGAAGTTCCCCGTCTGTCCCTCTGCTGCCGAAGGCCCTCCCGTCCCCGCGGCTTCAGCCTCTTCCTGTGGCCCGAGGCCCGCAGGTAGCCCGTCCGGCTTTCCTCGCCGGCTCCACGCCTGACCGCCTCCTCCCACGTGTCCCCCGGCACCTGCAGCGAAGCGAACGCAGGCCCAGGTCCCATCTGCTCCTCCAGCCCCACGCGGAGCAGCTCCCTCCACTTGTTACCCTGGCTCTCGGGGCAACGGCACGCTTCTCCTCGGCGCCTGGCCGAGGCCTAAATCTCATGTGCCTCCCCTCTCGCTTTTATTCTTCACAGCCCTCAGTTGTCCGCTTCTATGAGAGGCGCTGCCCCTGGCCGGCACCTTAGGACCAGAAGTCCTCACTCCCCTGGACGCCTCCAGCCCCTCCGCTGTCCCCTGAATCCCAGGCCGCCCCCTCTCCTGAATTTCTTCGGGATATTTCCAGGTTAATCCTCCCCTCCCCCACCTCCCAGTAACGAGGCGACGGACAGGCTTCCACCCTGGTTCTGGCAATTTCTCCGTGTGAGCCTGCGCCCTCATCTATGAAACGAGCGTGCTAATCTCTGTCTCCCAGATTTTGTATAAGGATTAAATAGAATCTTCACAGTCGCTGGAAGATTATCCGTCCGTTCCTGAATACAGGCCTGCATCTGTCAGGGGTCCGCAGGTGATGCTTTCTCTTTACTTCTCGATTTTACAGCGTTAAACCTAAACCCGGCAGCATGACTTTTACTGGCCTGTAAATGCGAGGTCCCGCCTACCTGTTCCCACATACCTCTATTCGGTCGTTAATTCACTCAAACGACATTTACTGGGCGTTTCCCGTGTGCCACGTGTTCCAACCTTACATCAAAGTACAAAGGGGACATATCAGACTGCAAACCCCCATCCGCCTGACTGCATAGGTCTCCTTAGGTCTTTTCCTCACAGAGTCAGTTAAAAGCCTCAGGAGTCCTCCCCCGCCTTGGTGGGGGTTCTGGTCCTCCACCTTTTCAGCAAGTCCAGCCCACCCAGAAAGGGCGGGTCTGCTGTCTTTCTGAGAGGCCAGCCAGGCCCTGCAAACAAAAGAGAAAACTGCACATGGTCCCAGGGGTATTTTCTCCAGACCCTTTCAGGGAGGGACCTTGGGCAGTCAAGTGAGCAGCTTTCTGTCCTCTACCGCATGTGACCTGGCCCTCCCGGGGCCGTGTCCCCACCTCCCAGCCTTCCCCGGTCAGCCCTGCTCCTTCCCGGCCTCTAGAACGTCTGCTCGGATCCTAATCCTTGAAGACGTGCATTAGCCTTTCTTTGACGTCAGGGAGCGTCCGTGGTCTCTATCGACCTAAGAGAAGTGAAATAAAACCTGAGGAACAACAGTACGGGGAAGAAAAACACTCGATGTGGAAACCAAAAGCTCCATCCTAGTGAGAAAGGAGCCAGGGGGAAAGAGAGGGAGAAGCATGAGTCCCCGAGCATCCGCACCCCTTGAAAAGCCTGCTGGTGCGTAAGTGGGGGGCCAGAGAGGCGGGAGCAGGGCACGGATGACACCAGCTCCTCTCCTTCAGGGTAAATCTCTAAGATCACTTTTGATCTCAGCAGAGCTGTAGGCCCTGGTGTTTGCCTCCGATTTTCTCAGCTTTGAAGCTGGCCTCCTGATTAAGAACTGCAATATCCTGGTGACAGAATCCGCTCTTTGTATTTCGGGAAAGGCCTGGTGATGAGTTTACTACAGACATTCTGAAGATCCTGTCATCTTAAGGCAGAGACTGACCTAACACCAACGGTTGTGTGCGCTGAGGTTTTCATTTGTTCATTCCCTCAGCAAATATTGAATGCGTTGCTCCCATAGGCCAGACACCGAGCTGAGTGTCTGAGCTGCAGCAGTCATAAAGGGCCGTGTCCCTGTCCTGTGGTGTCCGTCAACCCGCTCTCTGTAAAGAGCTAGATGGAAAATGTGTTAGGCTTTGTGGGTTTGAGGGTCTCTGCCAAGACTGCTCAGCTCTGACACATCATGGGAAAGTAGCCATCGATAATACGTAGACAAATGAGCGTGGCTGTGTTCCAGTAAAACTTTATTTGCAAAAAAAAAAAAAAATATATATATATATGTATATATATGTGGTGGGGAGTTCCCATTGTGCTCAGTGGGTTAAGGACTCGACGTGGTCTCCCTGAGGATACAGGTTTGATCTCTGAGGCTGCAGGTTTGATCCCTGGCCTTGCTCAGTGGCCTTGCTCAGCTTGCTGTAAGTTGTGGCATGGGTCACAGCTGTGGGCTCAGATCTGGTGTTGCTGTAGTTGTGGCTTAGGCCTGGAACTGCAGCTCTGATTCAACCCCTGGCCTGGGAGCTTCCATGTGCTGGGTTGTCTCCTCTCTCAAGCCATCTTGAGAGCAAGATGGTTGTCACAGCCCCAGAGTGACATCCCTTATGTGAAGTCCGGCGGGTGAGCAAGTCTGTCCCGTGACTCTGGGTGGCTGGTCTCCTGAACTAGGATCACATACCCAGCCCTCAACCTCAGCCGTCACAGCACGGGGGAATGTGATATGACAATCAGCGAGGCCCTGGAACGTACCCCTTACCTGCGACTCCACACCTGTGACAAGTGGGACGGTGGGGGGGAGGGGTGGGATCCAGTTACCAGAAGATCTTGAAAGGACGGATGCTAGGGGGGCGGGGGTGGGGAGGTGCAGAACCACACACGTGAAATTCTCAGCAAGCACCTCCGAAGGCCGCGTTGTTTACTGAGCACCATCGGATGGTTTCAGCTGTTCGCCTCCATCAGAGGTACAGTTTATGGGCAAAATCGCATTCGGAATTTTAATATCACACATGTTGATTTCACATCACAACCTCAGTCTCTGTAGATAGTTAAGTCTTTGGTGCATGAACAGATTTGGGCAGTTTATTGGTAATTTTCTGGCCTTCGATGATCTTACCCATTTTCCCACCTTTTCCATGTGTGTCCGTAGTTCTTACCAAACTTAACCAGACCCACATTTTCTTTTTGGTGTCAGGAATCTTTTCAGTTACGAAAGGTGGATTTAGAGCATCTAGATCTAATTAAGTTCTGGGTTCAAACCATTGCTTTCGTCGTCAGGCGACAGTTTTCTCCACGGTACCAGAAAGCAGTTCCTTCTTCCGGAGAACCTCACCCTCTCTAAAAACTAGTTCAGGCCGCCCTTCCACTGTGGGGTCAGCAGCTGCTTTCCTAATCGGCGCCCCCACTCCCGAGGCCCAGGAAGCAGCAGGCTTCACTCTCTTGGGGCGGAAATTGGTCCCTGTGACCAGGAAACAGAGGTCTCCTCTGAGCTGCAGCCGCCAACGAGGGGGCACTGGTTGGGATAAAGAACCATAAGATAAAACTTTATTGAAGAAAGAGGGGGAAATGCATATTTGGAAGGTTAAGAAAATTATGGCCACTTTGACGAGTTTGCTTCCTATCTCAGACTCCAAGTACACAGGCTGTGCCGCAGAGCACGCTTTGCTTAGGATAGATGGCTCGTGGCAGTTGCTGTGGCAACATATAAAACCTCAACCCCAGTAAAAATGAAATTTCTTCGAAGGCAGTGCTTTTTTTCTCAGCTGCACAAGAGCAATTATTGGCATCATCTTTCACTACTATTTCTTTCATTCTTATTCTTCAAACCGCATTGGAATTCAGTACCAAACCTATACATTCTACCCACTCGTTCCCTTAAAAAGCCCATGCAGAACCTTTCTCTCACACAAAGGCCCATCATCATGGCTCAGAAACATCCTCCACCTTCCTGTTTGCATTGCGTTGAGTCCCCCCAGCGCCTCGCTCCCTGGGCTGCACCCTGCTCACCTGTTACCTAGCTTCCACCACCCAAAGCCTGGTGTCTTTGGAATGCCCTCTACTTACCCCTACTGTGGTGCCCACCCAGATCACCTTCCCTCAGAGTGTAGGCTGCGCCCCGAAGTTAGCTCTGGTTATTTCCCTCCATCTCCAGCCTCTGCCATCCAGCCACGGAGCCAGCTCAGCTGGCTTTATGGCATTCAGCTAAGCCGGGCGTTAGGACAGGTTCTGAATAAACTAAGCCACATTGAGTAGAAGCATCTGGTAATGTCCCTTAGCCCTCTCATGTATTTCTAGTTGGTAGGAATCCAGGCTGGGTGGAGAGAGTGTTTCTAGCTGAGCTCTCCTTAAATCATTTAGCAGGGAGCAGCGATTCCCACCTGTGGCAAGAGTCTGAGAAAATCCACAGATACACCAACCATTGTTGGTAGCCTGGCTGCATAATATTGCTCAAAAACAGCACTGTTTTCCAAATGTTACATACATTTGGAAAATGATTGTTGTAATTATAAAATGAAAATCCATTTAAAGTTGATTCTGAATTTACAGATGCTTTCTGTCATTATATACTTTTTCAGTCATTGAATAGTAAAAATACAAAAAGAGGTTTATATGGAATCCTCAGGTTAATCATGAATACATGCAAATAATTTGCCATAAGGATTTATAGTATTGCAAATAATTAGCAAAAAGGCTACTGATAGAAATTGGCTAAATGAGGGAGTTCCCTTCATGGCTCAGCAGTTAATGAACCTGACTAGGACCTATGAGGACACAGGTTCAATCCTTGGCCTCCTTCAGTGGGTTAAGGATCCGGCGTTGCCATGAGCTGTGGCTGCGGCATAGGCTGGCCGGAGGCTGAAGCTCCAATTTGACCCCTAGCCTGGGAACCTCCATATGCCACAGGTGCAGCCCTAAAAAGCAAAAAAAAAAAAAAATTGACTAAGTGAAATATATACATATACAAATCATGACATCTAAACATAATAGTATAATGAAATTTACCTGCAGATACTCTCCATTATATGATGCTGTAATAACTAACATTTTTTGAACGTTTACTAAGTGCCACTTTTAAAACTTGTCCATTAAATCATTTAGTCCTCACAATAGCCTTGAGAAAGCAGTTGTAATTCCCATTCTCCTGATAAGGAAACTGAGGCACAGAGGAGTTAGCCTTCCCAGGGCACAGCCCAGACTCAGCTCCAGACATTTCCATCCCCGCATCTGGGCTTTCAATCCCCACGCTTTACTATATTAAGTTAAAAGGCACGTTATAGTCTGTCCTTTTATACCAGAAGGCTCTATCCAGTCATGTTATGGAGTGCTTCAAACACTCAACCATGATGGGTAAATATAAAAAGAGAAAACTGGAGTTCCCGTCGTGGTTTAGTGGTTAATGAATCCGACTAGGAACCATGAGGCTGCGGGTTCGATCCCTGCCCCTTGCTCAGTGGGTTAAGGATCCGGCGTTGCCGTGAGCTGTTGCAGACACGGCTCAGATCCCAAGTTGCTGTGGCTCTGGCGTAGGCTGGCAGCTGTAGCTCTGATTCGACCCCTAGCCTGGGAACCCCCATATGCCTCAGGTGCGGCCCTAGAAAAGACCAAAAAAAAAAAAAAAAAACCAGAGCCAGGACTAGCTGGCTCTCTGGAAGGATGTCCTCCAGCCCCTGTTAGGTTAGGAAGAGCACCAATGTGCAGTGGATGAAGCTACTCTAACTGGTTGTGTCTGCGAGATCCGTTTCCTTTGGAGGTGAAGGGAACATGTCAGCATGTGGAAAGATTATGTGAGAAACTGCAGAACACAGTGGCTAAGAATATATACTTGACAGTCAGACTGCCTGAGTTCAAATCATAGCTTACCCCTCTGTACTTACCTCACTGGGTTGTCAGAGGATTAAACACTTCTTAAAATGCTTAGAATTGTAACCAGCACAAAGAAAGTACTCAATAAACGCTTGCTGGTAATAACGTCATTAACCTCATAAATAGAGTAAAACATATTGGTTAAAGTTTTCCATGACTTTATTAAAGTAATGGGATTCCGCTTGGTATAATGATTATTAAATTCAGGATTTGGGTTTAAGGATTCAGGTTAGTAATATTTTCCTGATAGACAGTCTCACTCATAGGTGAGGTAATTTCACATTTTCCAAGGGCACTTTTTAAGTTCACTCAGATTCACCGAAATCACAAAAGCAAAGAAAAAAAGGAGTAGATAGAAAGTAGAAATGCCAGGCTCCTCAATAAAAGTTGAGAAACTAGAGCATACTGAATTTTAAAAGTGATGGAAGGGGTAGTGGTGATCAAAGAACAGCCTTGCTCACACACAATTTTCTGCTGTCTATGACCTAGCTTCCAATAGAGGGATAGCATCAGAAGTGAAAATCAAAGTGGGGTGACGCATGTTCATTGCAGCACTATTCACAATAGCCAGGATATGGAAACAACCCAAATGTCCATCAACAGATGATTGGATTCAGAAGATGTGGTATATATACACAATGGAATACTACTCAGCCATCAAAAAGAATGACATAATGCCATTTGCAGCAACATGAATGGAACTAGAGAATCTCATACTGAGTGAAATAAGCCAGAAAGACAAAGACAAATACCATATGATATCACTTATAACTGGAATCTAATAGCCAGCACAAATGAACATCTCAGAAAAGAAAATCATGGACTTGGAGAAGAGACTTGTGGCTTCCTGATGGGAGGGGGAGGGAGTGGGAGGGATCGGGAGCTTGGGCTTATCAGACACAATTTAGAATAGATTTACAAGGAGATCCTGCTGAGTAGCATTGAGAACTTTGTCTAGATACTCATGTTGCAACAGAACAAAGAGTGGGGAAAAAAATGTAATTGTAATGTATACATGTAAGGATATCTTGATACCCTTGCTATACAGTGGGAAAATAAAATAAAATAAAAACAAAGTGGGGTGAGACAAGAGAAGCTATGAGCAGAGTTCCCTGGTGGCTCAGTGGGGTAAGGATCTGACATTGTCACTCTTGTGGCACCAGTTTGATCCCTGGCCCAGGAATTGCCACATGGCACGTGCATGGCCAAAAAAAGAGCAAGAAGAACTATGAGCATTAACTAAAGGACTTAAACATTTGGCCATGACTAGCAAAGCACTTGAAAACTAAGAGGAGATGGGCCCCAAGAACAAACAAAATAATAGATTTTGTTTGAAAGGGTATTGAAGAGAACAAATCATAGTTGGGACCTGCCCCAGCTCACTCCCCCTACTTCAACATTCAGCAAATAGTTGATTCCATTCAAAAATGAAATTTTAACTTTTTTAAGAAAAAGGAACTAGCACAAGATCCTTGCTAGATTGAGAGAAAGAGAAAGAAGGACTGTAAGCAAAAAGCAAGTTAAAACATAGGTCAAATGGGAAATTACTCAAGAAAGAGGGAGAAGGTTCAGAAAAATTATAGTTCTTTGAAACAGTTCTTCATGAAGTCAGAACATTTACAAAACACATTGATATATCTATGTCAAGGAAAAGGTTGCGGGAAGAGAGAGAGAAGAAGAAGAAAAGAGATGTGTTTAAAGATGATATAATTCAGCAAAGATGAAAAGTGATCTCTCAGAGCTTGGGAAAATGGTAGCCAAAAATCAAAGATTACAGAGTTCAAGACCATATTAGAAGAAACAAAAATAGGAAAATCATAACTAAAAATATATAAGGAAATATGGCTATCACACAAAATGAAATGAAAATATAAAATATATATAAGTTGATAAGAAAGTAAAATAATAGAGAAAATTATAATTATGGAAAATTGTCAAAGAAGAGCCAACGCATGCAAAATCTCTGTTCCCAGAGAAGAGGACAAATAGAAAAAAATTAGTACATAATATGAATATATGTAGCTATAATAGAAAACAATTTTTCTGACAAAAGAAACTTTTCTTCAAAGATTTGAATATAAAGATAAAAAGGGCACACACAATGTCTCAGGAAAATTAATATGGAATCATGAATACCAAAACCTGTCCCAGTGAAATTACTGAATCAAGGCAAATATAAGAGCATATAGGCATCCAAGCAGAGAAAGAAAGTCACATTCAACATGGAAAAAAAAATTAGCCTAGCTTCAGATTTCACCATAGCAGTGTCAGAAGACATTGAGGAAACATTCCAAAGTTCTGAGAGAAAGAAAGTAGGACAGGACCATTTTTATACCCAGCCAAGTTGTCTTGCACATGTGCAGGCAGTGGGCAGACATTCTAAACAAACACAGATGGAAGAAATAGAGCAAACATGAGCCTTTTTTGAAAGTAGTAGCTCAAAATTCAGAGCCACTGTTGAGTGATAGAAAAAAAAAGGTCAATATATAGTGGCCTCTGAGTCCTTGGTAAAGGTTGCTCCTAAGGTCTGATTTGTAAATCATGTGTTTTACTTTGTTTGCCTTTCACTTGAGTAAGCTGATAGATGTTACTGTTGGACCTAAGTCCAAGAAGTTTATAAAGTGGGAAAAATCAAATGTTGCATCAGTGGGAGAGATCATTTTTCCCCCACTGACTAGGATCTATGAGGACACAGGTTCAATCCTTGGCCTCCCTCAGTGGGTTAAGGATCCGTGATTTATTAGGTATAAATTACAAGAGTATAACATACCTCAAAACAATACTTTGTCAGGAGTTCCTGTTGTGGCTCAGTGATTAACGAACCTGACTAGTATCCATGAGGACGCGGCGATCCCTGGCCCTGCTCAGTGGCTTAAGGATCCGGCGTTGCCGCGAGCTGTGGTGTAGGTTGTAGACGCGGCTCGGATCCCGCATTGCTATGACTGTGGCCTAAGCCGGCAGCTAGAGCTCCGATTGGACCCCTAGCCTGGGAACCTCCATATGCCGTGGGTGTGGCCCTAAAAAGAGACCCCCCCCCCAAAAAAAAATACTTTGTCAAAAATTGAAAAACTATATTCTAGAACATTTGCCATGGGATTTTAAAAGGTAATAAAATTAACTATTAGAGGACATTTCTTGCTTAGTTTAGTATAAGAAAATTTGAGAATTAAAGGCTAGTAGTTTTAAATTATCCTCAGTAAATCCATAGACTTGTCTAACTGAACTCAGCTGCACATATTTTCATATTTACCTTATTTCCAGGTATGTTCAATGCATCATTTGTGGGTTACATTGAAATTCAGCTTTGCTATTTAGTTAAGTCACACAGAGCACATGCAACAAATTTTCTCATTCCATAGCATCTCAGGACAAAGAGAAATAAAGAAACAGAGCTGGAGAAAGACACCAAGACAGACACACTCACACTCATCCTTACACTCAAACACACCTCTTCATCCTGCTCAAGCATATTCTTCCAAAGGCTTGCCTTCCACCTTCACCTGTTTCTAGCTTCAGCTTTTAGAGAGATGAATGGGATGAGCCACCAGCCTTTCCTTTACCAGCCCAGTGACCATCAGTTAGTTGAGCAAAACCTGACTGTATTCTGGAGGCCGTGGGAAATTCATGAATCAAGTCCACTCATGATGACAAGGATACTCTGGTCCACCTGTTTAGGGGAGACTTGGAGACACAGCTGTGCAGATTTTCCTTCATTCATATCTTCAGAATCACCCAGGTGTCTAGACAGTTTCAGGGAGGGTCTTAATCAAACCAACAACATAGCATGAATTGTCCTCAAATCACTGTTTAGTGTGATCATAATCACGTCCTGATCAAGAAGAGGCTATAGGATTAGCATCATGCATACATCATGAGTGGAGAAGAAGAACGGGTATTTTACTTATCCAGTGCTGGAAATTGTGTGAAAAGGATTTTAAAGAAACAAAGTGTTGCCACAGGGAATGTCTCTCCAAGACTCCCAAGAACAGACTGAATACCTTTTTAAGTTCGTAACTGTGTTTCCCCTTATTTCACTTTGGTTGTCTAGTGTCTGACCATGTGTAACAAACT
This sequence comes from Phacochoerus africanus, assembly GCF_016906955.1. NCBI lineage: Eukaryota > Metazoa > Chordata > Mammalia > Artiodactyla > Suidae > Phacochoerus > Phacochoerus africanus. The sequence continues at coordinate 12,369,057 of NC_062557.1, read as the reverse complement.
TACCTTTGTGATGAATGGATATTATTCTGGGATTTCTTGAATTCAAAAAGATCATTTCTGTGGTTAAAAAAAAAATGAGCCTTTTTTTTTTCCACTTTAGATAACTTACATACGACAAGAGTATGAAACAAAATTGAAAGGGTTGATGCCAGCATCTCTAAGACAAGAACTCGAAGACACTATCTCCTCCCTAAAGTCACAGGTAATTCATGACTAGACTCAGGGAATTTTCCAAGGGTTTATTACGTGATGTGCATATACCAATTAATAAGTTTGATTCTAAATTAATGCCAGAAATCAATGCAATGTCCTAGGATAACCTAGTGCCAGGATGAATTGTCTTTTGGTTTGGGGAGTCTTTTAGAATTTTTTCTTACCAGTTTAAGAACGCTTTGTCTTGATAAGATTTTCTTAAAAGCATCCTTGAAATGGAAAAGTTCCATTCTGGTTACGTTTATTTACAGTCCACATTCCAGTACAGGCTCACCCTTTTCTTCTTGGTAGCAGGTCCCCAAATGCCATCCCTCGCACATCGCTGATTCCTTCCTGTGTGAAAGCGCCCAGAAATGAAAAACATGGCTAAGTCAGAAGCATTTTTATTCCACTGTATTTTATATGATTGTTAGGATAACAAGATAGATTTTAAGACCAAGGCAAGACAATGACAAGGTATTCAAACAATTAGGTTAAGTATTTCTGCTGAAATGGGTCATTCTTGGTATAGTGGTTTTATGAGGGAGAAAACTGACTTCACTTTAGATACTAATTAAAAAACTTCCTACGTTTTTCTCTAAAACAAGTTTTATGTATTGCCATGTATATTTGACATAGCTTTAGTTTTATATATTGCTAATTTCTTTTTAAAAAAACTAATGAGTGTTTGAACTCAACATGAGAAAGAGTTCATATAGTCCCATGTCTAATACACTTAGAAATTTAAAGCATCCTTTTTTTTTCTCCGTACCCACGGCATGTGGAAGGTCCCAGACCAGGGATTCAATACGAGCTGTAGCTGCAACCTGTGTCGCAGGGCAGAGATGATGCCAGATCCTTGAACCAATGCGCTACAGCAGGAACTCCTAAAGCACACTCCTTTATTTCTGGCAAATCTTCACAAAGGAAAGATCTCTTTGCTCTCCGTGCCAGGAGCAATGCCTGTCACAGAGCAGGGCTCAGTAAATTGATTTACAAGACAAATGACATCACTTGATGATATTCACATTCGCTATTTATAATGCGTAAGACTGTGTGGAGCAAATGTTAGCTGTACCTCTTATGTTCCCCTCAGTCAGAATCTCTTAGCTGAAAATGAAAAGGTAATTATATCAATCCTTACACTACCGTGAGCTGTTGCTTCCAAAGGCTAAGAGGAAAGGTGCTGCGCTCAATCCTGCATGTGAGAATGAGTCCCGCAGGAGAGTGCTGACTTAGAAAGGGTTAAGCCATCTCTCTCTCCGTGAACAGCTCTCCCTAGGTGTGGTTTACCCATTAACTTTGTAGGGGGGCTTCCTCAGGGTCAGCTGTGTAGCACCTTCAGAGGAGTTTTTTTAAGGAAAAAAAAGAAAAGAAATCTGATATCCACCTGCAGGGCTTCTGTTATCATTCATATCATTTCACTGTAATAAAAGCCACTCCAGCCTCCCAAAACTGGATATTGACCCAGAAAGAGTGCTGCCAGCTGCGTTGGGGCCTCAGCATCGGCAGCTGCATGGAGGAGTCACAGGCCATAGAGTGAGCAAATTTAGTTTGAAAGCACAGGTGCCTGTGTTTTTGAAAATTGTTGGAATTCGGATGGCAGGGCACAGGGGGGTCAGGGAAGTGGAATCAGTGTCGTCCATCCATCTGTCAAAATTATCAATTGTCCTGTGGGTCCTTTGAGCAACTGGATAAAATGAAGAGCAGGATGGTATTACAAATAAGCAAAACCAAGGGGACCGCTTTGACATGTACCCATTTCGAGAAACTGTGCTCCCCTCTCTCACAAGCACGTTTTTTATTCTGCCAGCTGTACTCTCTTGCATAACTATGTTTCAGAACCAACCGTTGCCATGGTTTCCGTTCAGACCAAAGAAGCGAGAGTAAACAATTCCGAAGTGATCAAACACCACTGACTCTTGATTACATGAAGCCCTAAGTTATCCCCAGACCATATTTATTTGGTTGTATAAGGTGCTTTTGAATTTATACCTGATGTAGGCATCTTTAAGAGTATAGGAATTTATGCTTGAAAATAATCCAACCATGTGGCGAAGGTCTGGGTTAAGGGAATATACTTGGCAACTCAGTGTCCTCCATCCCAAGCCGCTCCAGAGGGGGGGCGGCGGCCTGGTACCTGCCAGGCGCTCTGTACTAGGCAGTTTCTAGTGGTCATTTCGTGTCATCCTCCCAATCTTGGAAAGTGGCTGTCCTTAACTCCATTTCACAGACGAGGCAACGAGAGCACTGGGAACTTTCCTAGAGCTGTAGATGCCAGGCCAGGAATTGAACCCAAGTTGGCCTAACTCCACACCAAGCTCAGGCCCTTTCCACTACAAAATACTGTCTCTCCAACCTCAGGGACTCCCCAGGATGGATCAAGGTTTCTAGTAGGCAGTGGTTTCCTTTCCACTCAGCCACTCATTCACCCATAAACAGCGAGGGCACACGAGCCACGTGCCCAGCCCGGGATGGAAGCTGGGGATAGAGATGAGTAGAGGTCATCCTGCTCCGGAGAGCTCTCGGGTTTGAAGGAGAGGCGGGAAAACAAAGAAGCACAAGCAGCGCCAGTAGCCAAATAGGAGAGCACAGAGCAGGGGGCCCAGGACGAGAGGAGATGAGCATGGAGAGGGGTCAAGGAATTCAGTAGGAGAGGTGACCTTGAACCACGTAGTGGAGGACGAATAGGAGGTAGTTGGCCAGTCATCCCGAAGAGAGAACCTGGCCCGTGTCAAAGGGCCAAAGAGTGGGAAAGACTTGGGGTTTAAGGTGGTGATGGTGGGAGGGGCCTGAAGAGAGATGAAGCCGCAAAGATAGGCTGGGGCCAGATCAGAATGGCTCTGCTGTGCCGGGCTTGAACTCGGTTCTGTAGTCTCTGAAGACTTCTCAGGAGGGATGCAATGCGATCAAATATAAAAAAGCACCGCATTAACATGCAACAGATCCTCTGTGTTGTATCCAGAGGGTTGTCTGAATTTAAATAAGCTCCTACCCTACTCCACTTGCACAACGCTGCCGCTTAAGCCACCCTCATCCTTTCTCACATGAGGTGTCTCTTCTAGGTTAGCTTCCTGCAGAAAAGAGCATCCATCCTTCAAGAGGAGCTGACATCGTACCAGGGCAGAAGGTACAGCCGCCCTCAGAGGGCTATCTCATGAGTTTGTGTTGTCTGCTCCGTGAGCTTCCTGGTTGGCTGTTAAGACCTTTCTTAAAATACTTTGGGAAAAAAAGACATTTTTAGTAAAGAGCCTGTCCTGGAGAGGTCCCCCGCCCCTTGTAATCACGGGGCTGTGTGGGTACTGTCCAAACAGGTGAGTCAGCCGGTATCTGACAAGTCCAGGCCTCACCTGCAGACTCACGACAGACTTTGTCCTGAAGCCTGGTTGCGGGTTAAGGAGACACTGTCTTCCTAAGACAGTGAGATGATGCAGTCCTTCGGGTGGGCCCACATCTTCAAAGCCCCACATCCCCCGAGGCCTGGCACTGTCACCCATCTGCTTCCCGCCCCAAACAGACAACAGGCTCAGTGATGTCACAACACCTGCCCGACGTTGGTGCCCCCAGAGCGCTTCTCGGGGATGCAGACCTTTTGAGTGCAGCGCTGTCAGACGTCGCTGACAGAGATCACGTTCCCCGCTCTGATTCAGTCAACAGCCCTGCGCTTAGTGCAGTGAAAGGCTGAGCCGTTTATTGGGCCTTGAATTGAAAGTTAGGAACTTTGAATACCGGCTGCGTATATAAAACAGATAAACCACAGGATTTACTGTATAGCCCAGGGCCATAGTCAACATCTTCTAATAACCTATAATGGAAAAAATTGAAAAAGAAACAGTTTGTAAACATACCAATTCACTTGTCAGTACACCTGAAACTAACACAATATTGTAGATCAACTGTCCTTCGATTAAAAAAAAAAAAGTAAAAACTTTGTGAGTCACTTTTCAAATAATTCTGTTGCTTGGTGTAGATGGGATTTGATCTCTTATAAGTACAAATGATAAAATTTTGATATCAAATATCTTTTTAACCTCTCTCCAGCTCCTCCTGAATTCAAACATATTTTATTGACACGCCCATTAAACCTAGAGAAAATTGTTAACTTTGGGGTTTTTGATTTTCAGGTAACTGCATGAAGGCTTTACCTGCGCACCAGGAGAGTGTAGTGGAGTTAACTGTCTGGGCCGCAGTGTGGATTTCTTCCAACAGGTTTGAAGGTTTCTGTCAAGTAATCTGTGAGATCCATGACATTTTAAAATACTTAAATGTAATTAAGATCATAAAAACATGCATCACTCTGCACTAATGGGATGGCTTCATTTGTGTCTGCCTAAGTTATTTTTTGAACATTCCTTTAGTTCGGATTTTCCATTTCCGCGTGCATTTGAGTGTGTACTGAGAATTGGCTCTATCGGGAAAAGAAAGGATTTCTCGCCGTGCCTCGTTAATGCTTTGGCGTAGAATTTCACCAGTTGCGTCTGATCGGAATCCCGTTTGTAGTATCATATCAGAACTTTTAACATGTTTACATTGTTTTCATGTTCATGTTCACGTATTATTAAAATATTATTTTGTACTTAGCAGTTTTATTTCTACTTTTTTTAAAAAATACTTCTACTTTTTATTGCATCTCATTTGCTCAAACAAAATTATATGGTACTTTTTTTCCCTAGAAAATACTGACAGCCTCAAATTGTGCTATGGGAAAAAAAAAATACCTTCTGTCATGTCAAAGATCAAACCCATAAGCAGCACATCTACTTAGGATAAAAACCACTGAGCCATCTCCCGTCAGTCCAAGTACTTGTTACGATGGTCTCCAGTCTCATCTTGGGGGTCCGGAGGCAGAGCTGTGTGAGAATTTTATGTAGCAGCTGCGGTTTTACTGTCATTTTCTCGACCTCTGATGTTATGGTTGTTGTTTAGTTGCAAAATCAATCGACACTCTGAAAAAGCCTACCGGGTACAGAGGTGCTGGGAGGAAGCTCGGCACACTAGCAAGTGATGGCAAAAGGAGCTTTGTTTGGTTCCATTTTCCTGGTGGAGACTTGTGGCCTTGACTCCCACGGAGGGACGTGCAGGTCCCCTCCCGGATGCCAGGGAGCAGTTCTGTGCTGGTCAGTCAGCGCCCATTTGCCGAGGACGTTGTGAATTGCAGTGGATGCTTGCTTTGTGTTCTGCTGTCTGTGCTGTGGTGCGTGCCACGGGCCCTTTGAGACCCTCCAAAACTCTGGCCCATGGGCAGGGCTGTAATCATCTGGTTTCCCGGGAATGGACAGGGCAGAGCATTTATTTACCGTCTTTCAAATTCTTTTCTCTTTCCCACACCCTTCTTTGTTGTCAGCTGCCCAGGGATTAATTGCCCTTTTTTGTACGGTAACTGAGACATGGAGATGATAAGGAAGTAACAAATTTTACAGCCACTTCCAAAGCCAGGGCCGGAATCTGTGTAAGCGCTGCCTTGTGGCCGGCAGCCATCAGTAAGGCCTCACATTCGTGCGCTGAATCACCTCTGCCTGGTCACTGCTCTGCCTGGTGAGGGTCATCTGACACCTCCTCCAGGAATCGAAGTCTCTACCCTTTGAAAGATCGGGTTTTTCTTGTATGTACAATGAATTACAGCGCTGGCTTAAAAAATATTCAAGAAAAAAAATTGTATCAGATGCTGTTGAAACTACTTAACAAAGAAAGACAGTTAATACTCAGACTGTGATTTAGTACTTGGAAGGCAAAGATTGTGACCACTGATTAATTTTAAGTACTTCTGTACAGACCATGGAAAACAGGCTGAAGCTCAACAGATTTCATTAGGAGTCATTAGCTGCTTGAAGTGAACATGCTTCGGGAATTGCATTGTGGGCTGAAAATGGAATTCCCACTCAAGAATATTTGTTTTCCGTGCATAAATATCAGTAGGTGTTTTGGAGAGTTGCCAGCTATTCTTTCCTTTCCTCATTTCAAGGGTTATGAAATTACAGACACCAGTGAACCTCTGACACAAACCCCAGATCCTGTCTCTTTGGAAGCAGGTCATGGGCGTCTGGGGGTAAACGGACTGAAACTTGGGGTCAGTTTGATTGTATGTGATGGGAATTAGGTGATGGACACTAATGTTTTTGTGAACATTCTCTGGTAAAGGGAGAGAAAGAAAAAAATTGCACATGGCATGTTTAAAATTCCTTCCTGAATTGAGTGCTCCGTATATAAATGGCTACTGGGAGAGAAAGCAAGTGCTCGGGAAATAAATTATAAACAGCGTGCCTTATTTTAAAATCATCCAAGATGTCAGCCTTTCTTTTATCTGGTGGAAGATCAATTGTTCATCACACGTACCTGATTTAGTTACATTTCAAGCAGTTATTATCAGCTACTACCGCCCCCCAAGTCAAGCACCTGTGCTTTTTTACATGTCACCACGTAATTGGCAACAGGTAGTAGCTGATGGAGCCTATGGAACAAGCTGGGCAGAAGGAAAGCCAGGGACCTCAGGGGCCTTGGTGTGGATGTTTATGCATTAGGGTGTCGGGCAGGAGAAGGGTTCACGGGACTGTTGGGTGTCGGTCATCAGCAGATGCCAGGATTTTGTTTGAAGCCACCATCTCTGCATCACGGTACAGTGGGCTGTTTCAGGGGCCTGACCTCTGGTGTTCCCTCGTCCCCACTTAACAGTCCACTCCTACCCAGGGATGCGATGGAAAAAGCAAAGGACTAAGAGAGGGGGATGGAGGATGGATGGGCTTGCTTCCTGGTTTGTGCAAAAGTCCTGACCATGACTCAAGGGCGACAGCTCAGATTCAGACCTTAGCCTGTAGTGTCACATGTTAACAGTGCCTTCCTCGGGAACGGGCGTAGGCTTACAGTGGCAAGCAACCTCATTAAAAGAATCTGCAGAGAAAGTGCAGAAAGAGGAAACTGAGTCTGAATTAACAATTAACAGCTTTCTTATTGAAGTGCATTACCATCTGCAGAAGGCAGTGGCGTCCCGACTTTTCTTTCTCAGAGTCAAAAGGAAAGGTGAAACATCAAAAATGGCGGGAGGAAAGTTTCAGAACACAAGGTCATTTTAATTCATAGTTTCCTTAGAAGAACTATCTCTTCTCAGCTTTCATATTTTGTTCAGAAAGGTCGTCTCTTTTAAGCCTTGTCATTAAAGACGGTTTGCTCTTTAAAGTGAATTATCAAAGGGTGCAGAAATTGCAAGTTACTGAAACTAAAATGCATGATCAATTTTGAGTCTGCTAACTAAAGCTTACTTAAAATTGGATGTGCTTTTGCCCTGGCAGCCCCTTTGATAAAACCAGAAAAAGATACGTGGTTGGTCAATTCAAAGTAGGAAAAGAAGATAATTAGATAAAACTTTTGTCAACTATTGAAGTAGGCGCTTGGATTTGGAGACTTGATTAGGAAGTCGTAGCATAGGCTGTGATAGTAGTTGAAAAGTAAAAATTGAAGATCCCAGATTCTGACCTGTATTAACATTCTTCAGTATAGTTTTAAAAACTGAATCAAACTTCAGATCATATTATTTACTTCTCACATGGGGAAAGAAAAATGGAATTTGAAACATAAGCTTGAAGGAATTTTGAAATCTGGATCCCTCACCAAGGTCTAGTTCAGCTGGACACCCGTCTTCTAGACATTGAAGCTTTAAGCGAGGATTTCCGTCAGGCAAATGTTTTAAAATCAAAGGCCCAAGATGTTACTAGAGATTCTGCTGGTTTTAGAACTGAGCTCAGTCTAGATGTCAGGCTAATAAATACGCTTATATCCTCTTTGGGAGTCTTCTGTTTAAGCGAGGTCTTAACGGAAAACAGCTAGCTGGACACAAAGACTTCATCATGAAGCAAAATGAGAGGGCTCCCTAGTGAGAAGCCTGGCATATCTAATTAGCTAAAAACGGGGCTAGAGAAGTGAAGCCATTCGTCCACACCCCTTCACTTCCACTAGGAGGGGAATCAGTTCATAGGTGGAGTCTGCTCACTAGCTTTGTTTCCTTAGATGATTCTCCACCTCCTGGGGCTGCACTCTCTAATCGAGATCGTAAAGGGCACAACCAGACCAATACTTCCTAATCTGTACCGCTTCAATCCTCGAATTCAGTGTGTCTCAAACTCACACTCCGTCAAGTGCTGTTCTGTACGATTTGTCTTCAGACCCTCCGACGTCCCGTTTGGGAAATGTGACAGGCTATAGCCCCCTCTGCAAGATTCACATTTACATCATGGCCCAGTCGTTCATTCAGTAAATAGCTGTTGATCACCTGTTATGTGCTGGACAGCTCATCCACCCGCTGGAACCCAGGGCTTAAAACACTCATTCATTATCACCACGCTCACTGCTGAGAGTTGACTGGGCTCAACGAGGCTGTCTCGGCCAGATGTGGCTACAGTCGTGGAAGGCTTCCCGGGCTCAAACCCATGGTGGTCCACTTGCACGGCAGCTGTGAGGAGCCCTCAAGAGCAAGCCCACCGAGAGACCAACCACAGAACCCACCAGCCAAATAAAGTCCAGGCCCAGAAATTAGCATTGTGTCGCGCCTACTAATTTTTGTCAAAGACAGAGGCCACCAGAGAGACCTCAGCAAGGTCAGAGATTCTGTGGCCGTCTCTTTGGTAAAGAAACCTATCTAGGAATTCCCGTCTTGGCGCAGTGGTTAACGAATCCGACTAGGAACCATGAGGTTGCGGGTTCGGTCCCTGCCCTTGCTCAGTGGGTTAACGATCCGGCATTGCCGTGAGCTGTGGTGTAGGTTGCAGACACGGCTCGGATCCCGCGCTGCTGTGGCTCTGGCGTAGGCCGGTGGCTACAGCTCCGATTGGACCCCTAGCCTGGGAACCTCCATATGCCGCGGGAGCGGCCCAAGAAATGGCAAAAAGACAAAAAAAAAAAAAAGAAAGAAACCTATCTAACTTACTTTAATCTAGAATTTCTTAAAATGATTTGCTCCATGGAATCAGTTTTTAGGTTTTTCCATGGTTCACATATTTTATCGTTTAGAGTTCTGTGAGATGTTGATTAGAAAAATCCAAGTCTGGGTGATGGCTAAAAAGTTCCTTCATGTTCAAAAGTTCTGTACTCTATGTTGCGTTTCTACTATTGCAGGTGGAATGGGAGACTTGGAAACCCTGCTTGGGGTGGGACTCTTCAGTAAGGCCATTGCTTCCTCTGAGGTTCTCTGGCAAGATGGCAGCAACCAGAATTAAATGGTTCCTTCAGTTCCTCTCTGTCTGTGGCTCAGTGTGCATTGTCTGTTGTCATTATCTTCTGTAGCGTATTATTAGAAAGGTCCTCCGGAGTTCCCGTCGTGGTGCAGCAGAAACGAATCCAACTGGGAACCATGAGGTTTCGGGTTGGATCCCTGGCCTTGCTCAATGGGTTAAGGATCCGGTATTGCAGTGAGCTGTGGTGTAGGTTGCAGACGTGGCTCAGATCCTGTGTTGCTGTGGCTCTGGCGTAGGCTGGCAGCTACAGCTCCGATTGGACCCCTAGCCTGGGAACCTCCATATGCTGCGGGAGTGGCCCAAGAAAATGGCAAAAAAAAAAAAAAAAGAAAAGAAAAGAAAAAGAAGGAGTTCCCGTCGTGGCGCAGTGGTTAACGAATCCGACTAGGAACCATGAAGTTGCGGGTTCGGTCCCTGCCCTTGCTCGGTGGGTTAACGATACTGCATTGCTGTAGGCTGTGGTGTGGGTTGCAGACGCGGCTCGGATCCCTCGTTGCTGTGGCTCTGGTGTGGGCTGGCGGCTGCAGCTCCGATTCAACCCCTAGCCTGGGAATCTCCATGTGCCGTGGGAGCGGCCCAAGAAATAGCAAAAAAGAAAAAGAAAAAAGAAACACATACCCCGGGCTCAGCCTGGTTTTTCCTTCTTTCTCAGAAATGTCATTCACACGGAAGGATGTGGACTTGATGAGCCTGGGAAGGCACATTTCCCGAACCACAGAGCCCTGGGAAACGACTTCACTATGTGGAGCTCAGTCATCCAGATAAACACATGCATCAGCCTCCCAGCTGCCCCGTTATCCTTCTCACCACTGCTCAGTTATCTCCGTTTACCCCACTTATTCTAGCTCCCCTCTCTCCTTGTTCTCAACCTGAACCCGACTAGGGAGATATGAACATGTAAATGAAGCCAAGTACCCAAGTCAAGGGCTGTCTAATTCTCAGAATTTTATGGACTACGGCAGGTCACTGGACATTTGGGCCAACGTGTGTGTGTGTGTGTTCTTTTGTTTCGTTTTTTTTGGCCACACCCTCGGCATGTGGAAGTTCCCAGGCCAGGGATCCAGCCTGCACCACAGCAATGACCTGAGCCGCTGCAGTAGCAACACCAGACCCTTAACCTGCTGAGCCCCTAGGAAATTGCCTATGTGTGTTTTGGAAAAAAATCAGAATGATTGGTTTGAATGGCGTCTAGCTCCATTCCATAAGCAGGGCCTGACCACTGAAGGCTGAAAAGGAAAATAGCAAAGACATCGTTTCCTTAGGAAGAGGAGCTGTTTTCCTAAAAGGCTAGGAGAGGGTCCTGAGAATCCCGGATCTTTTGCAGAACTATCTTGACATTGACTGAGTCAAAAAAAGCCAGTTTGCGTGTCCCAGTTTGGCTTCATGCGAGTTGACTGAGGCTGTCATTTACCTGCCATTCACCCTGAGGTTGCTCTTCCAGTTATGCGTCAACTCTGCTCCAGTCCGGTTTCCTTTGAACGCTCTGGTGTTTCTTAGTGACTGCAGTGTCACAATCCTATGTGCAATCCTTTTACACAACTGAGTGTTTGGCCCATGACCTATCACTGTGTTTGTAACAAAAACGTTTATCCAGCCCAGGGTTTCTGAATGCAGCCCGGGCAGGGTTGCTTCATCCTGTCTCCACCTGCTTCTCAGAGTTAAGGATCTGGTAGCAGTTTTCCGCCTAGAGTGATATTTCTTACAACGCTCGGGAACTGTTCTCTGACTGAGTTCCCATTTATGTTATCTGATTTTCTCCTCCGGTGTTTTCATGTATGCATGTGGGCATGTGAATTTGGAAACTGCTAGAATGCAAATTGGATTAAGGGAATTTTTTTTTTTCTTTTAAAAATGCGCTCTACAATCTTATTTGGAATGTGGGGTGTGTGTGTGTGTGTGTGTGTGTGCGCGCACGTGCGTGCGTGCGTGATGGTAAATCCATATACTTTCAGTGGGGTCGGTGACTCGTCTGTGCCTGTCTTTCTTGTTTTTTTCTTTTTTATACCTTTTTTCTTTTTTACACCTTTTTATCTTTTCTATTGAAGTATAATTGATTTTCAGTGTTTCAGGTGTACACACACACCCACACACCCCTGTTCTTTTTCGGATTCTTTTCTGTAGTATTTTTCTTGTTGAATCCTTTAAAAAAAATAGGCTAATTAAGATAGCAAACCTAAGTAGACCTCCTGCTGCTGGCCCCTGCTATTAGGTATTTTGCCTAAAACCATGTAATGTTCATTCTCGCTGCCTTTTTCCAGGTAGAGGAGAAAGGCTAATTGGCCCCATCTCCATGTCGCATGGTAACTGTTGTTCCCTCTGGGAGATCACATCTAACACATGAGGAGCATTTTCACCTCATGCAAACTGGAAACTGAGCTCTGCTCTTCCATTTGCTCCAAAATTAAATATCCTGCGGCATTTCTGCAGCATGCCTCCTCTGTTCCGGGGACTGAGCCTGGGATCATGAGACACATAACAGATGGACAGACCTGCCCCTTGCCTCTAAAGAGCTTGTCATCCACGGGGGGTGATAAAACATATAGAGAGGTGGAGGGCGATACTGCCAATGAGAACGTAATCTTTGGATGAGAGAACTGCTAAACATTTCTGGAATTCCAAGAAAGCAGCAACATTTTGAAATCAAGTCCCATAGGAGAAGGTGACATTTAAGCTGGACATTGGAACAAGAGAAAGATTTGGAAATGTGGTACAAATGTGGGGAAGGATGTTCCAGATGGAATCATTCAGATGATCTAGATCACAACATGTTAGGAGAAGAGTAATACGAGCGAAGATTTAAATGGTGTGTTGGAGTCAGATGATAAAAATCAAAGGGAGCTGACCGCCTCCAGAACTGGCTAAGCCTCAGCATGTGTGTTTGAGGGCTTCAGAGTCAGAGGATCTGGAATTGGGCAAGTTGCTCAGCTTCTCTGAAACCACCCCCACCCCCCAAAAAAAAATTGAGGAGAAAATGGTAGAACTTGGTAGATGATTAAGTGAGATAATACATTTTTAAAGTCTAACATACCACAGACATGCCATACATGAAGGCTTTTCTTATTTTCTGACAGTCCTCAATCATTTCATGAGGTAAGTATTATTTATACGTGAGGAAATGGAAGCAAAGAGAAGTTTGGAAATTTGCCCAAGACCATGTTTCTCATATGTGATGAGAGCAGAAATTGCGCTCTTGAATTCACTCATTTTTGCTTCTCCTACTCTCTGGCATTGCCTCCGTGGGTGAGGAGAGGTTTGGACGTTATTTTATATGCAACCGGGAATGATTCAAGAGTTCCGAGCTGGGGAGCGACCCCAGCAGAAATTGCCAGATGAGCATTTGTCTAGCAACAGCCCGAGGTGAGAGAGTTCAGAGGAGAGGAGGCGGGAAGCAGAGAAAAATCAGGAGAGGTGTGCAGGTCTGTCTGTTGGACCAAATCCCTAGGGAGAGCAGCTTCTCTCTGTGAATGGAAAGTAGGTCAAAGAGTCCGTAGCTACTGTGGCACCTGAATGAATGAGATGATTGTGAAAGAGGAAGAAGAAAAACACAGCCAAGGTGTCTAGCCTAAAAAGATGCGGGGCGCAGAGGGAGTGGAGGGCAGAACGGCGCACCTTCGGCCTAGATGTGTGCGGCGTCCTCAGGAGACTGGAGACCTGGGTCAGGGCTGGAGGTTTGACCCTCAGGAACACACGGGCAAGAGTCCAGGCTTGCAGAGCTGATGGCACCACCAGCAAGGGGAGAGGCTCGGGGGAGACAGCAAGAAGAGGGAGAGAGACGCAAGGGAGCCAGGGAGGAGCGCACCGTTCTGGAGGCCGAAGAAGAGGGTTTATAAAGGAGAAGTAGGAATAAGAAGAGGGCTGGTTGCACAGTGAGATCCAGGTGCTTCCAGGGGAACTGAGAAGATCCACTGCGTTTGTCCTGAAGAAGAAGTCGGGAGGTGCAGAGCAGAGCATTCGCAGAGCCCATCTAAATTCCTTGAGGGTCCTGGACATCAGGAGTCTTGAGACAAGTGGTGGGGAGCTGGGTACCAAGTTCTGAGAGCGCCTCAGGGATGGGAGGCAGGGTTTCCTTTTCGGGATTCTAGATAAGAGCTGGCAGTTGACAGTGGTTCCACCGGCCACTAACCCCCCACAGAAACCCTGGAGCATGTGCAGACCTGGCCATGTGAACGGGTGTCCTGGATTATTCATGAGAGTTTAGAGCAATGCTTCTGAAAGTTCAGCCCTTCTCTCTTGATACAGTCTGCTCCAGTTTGTACATTTTGCAGAGTTATTGAAGGAACTTAGCCATTTTGCAAACTAGCCCTTGGAATAAATCATCATCATAAAATTGATCATCCTTGAGGGACATTCTTCTACTTTCAAATATTTTTGCTTCTGATCCTTACTGATGTGGAGTTATCATTGGTTTTTAGACGTTTTTATTTTTCTAACAACAACCAACAAAAAGTCAACTTGACCTTGATATTTAGGTAGAACTTAACCTTGACTCGTATACTTGATCACAAAATTATACTTTTTAATGCCCAGGGCCCCCCCCCAAAAAAACAAACAATAGTTAAGAAAACCACATGAATGATAATATAAATACATTTGGAGATAAAGGAGATTGCATTAAAAACACAGAGATGGGAGTTCCCGTCGTGGCACAGTGGTTAGCGAATCCGACTAGGAACCGTGTTGTGGGTTTGATCCCTGGCCTCGCCCAGTGGGTTAAGGATCCGGCGTTGTTGTGAGCTGTGGTGTAGGTCACAGATGCAGCTCAGATCCCGCGTTGCTGTGGCTGTGGTATAGGCCGGCAGCTACAGCTCCGATTCGACCCCTAGCCTGGGAACCTCCATATGCCGCAGGTGCGGCCCTAGAAAAGAAAAAAACAAAACAAACAAACAAAAAACCAAAGAGATGTAAGGACAATATATGGGCCTTGGTGTTGAACACCAAGAGATGAAACTTTTTAGAAAGGGAAATTAAACTTATTAAAATATACACCAGACTTTCATATTTCATAAAAGCATCCTGATACCCTAAATTTCTTTAGTAACTTTTGTAAATATTTAGCACAATGTCTTCCTTTCCTTTCTATTTATTTTTTTTTTTGTAGTTTGGTACCAAAATTAAAATTTTCTTCATGCCAACACCAAAAAGTATTAACAGGACTTAGAAGGAAATGAGGCAAGATGTTATAATTCTGTCAAATGAATTATGGTCTCATTTCATTTTTCTGTATTTTTTTTTTCTTTTTTTTTTTTAGGGCTGCACCCCTGGCATATAGAAGTTCTCAGGCTAGAGGTTGAATCTGAGCTGCAGCTGCCCGCCACAGCCACAGCAACACAGGATCTGAGTCACATCTGCACATGGCAACGCCAGATCCTTAACCCACTGAGTGAGGACAGGGATTGAACCCACGTCCTCATGGATACTAGTGGGGTTCATCACCACTAAGCCATGATAGGAACTCCTGGTCTTATTTTAGAGGGGAGTGGGGATGGGGCTTTCTTCTACTGAAAGAAACTGGGAACGGGACATGTGGTCACTTTATAGTTTCCAGGGGAGGAGGGTACAAATGCTTTGGGTTTGCTGACTCTCTTCCCAGCAAGTGTAAAAGGGAACCCAACTTTGCCAGGTCCCCTTGAGCTGTTGGGAGGACTCAGTCCAACTCAAGCTGGCCAGGCTCTGGCTTCCCCCATGTGCAGAGGCTGGAGTCCCCCCAGAGAATGTCCAGAGATGACCTCGGTGCCTGAATGTGCCACCGCGAATCTGGCTCTGGGTTTCTTTGTCAGTAATGAACTCTGCCCCTCCTAGCAACAAAAGAAAAAGAAGTTGGGACCCACTGGCAATTTTTAAGCATGTCCGCATCAACATTTGGCTTGTCCGTTGCAGAGATCAGCAGTGTAGACAGTGAGAGGGAGGTTTGTAGACAGCAGCGACTCGGGGTTTTTCTGCCGCTGGTGTCTTAGAAGTGGTGCCACTCTTCTGCCAGATGGCATTGGCTAAAAGCAAACTGAGAAATGCCACGGGTAATTATGAGCTTGATTTTTGAATACTTACCATTCTACTGCTGGATAGGATGTGCTTCTCACCAGGCTCTTAAGGAACAAATGGAAACGAGCCCAACAATATTGTGAAGAAGTCTTGTGTTTGGTTCCTAGAAATGAATGTAAAACTGTGGGGAGCATTTATCGCCATCTGAAAGGAGTTTGGGGGCCCAAAATAAGTAGAATCTGATTTCAGATTAGCTTCACCATAATTCTGTCTAAATAATTCCACTTGATATAGTTAGATTTTACATAATAATGCCTGCTTGGTCGTAATGGTTTTTATCTGTGATTTACCCCTAAGGGTAGTTGAATTTTATGTTATACCTTCCAGCCACAGAGAACAGAAAGTATAATTCTACCGTGTCTTAAGACAAGTTATGAAATATTTTATTGTGTAAGTATCATTCACAATACCTTATTTAAGACAAGAGCTGGTACTGATCAACAAGTTCAGTTTCTGGAGTTCCCGTCGTGGCTCAGTGGTTAACGAATCCGACTAGAAACCATGAGGTTACAGGTTCGATCCCTGGCCTTGTTCCATGGGTTAAGGATCCAGCATTGCAGTGAGCTGTGGTATAGGTCGCAGCTGCGGCTTGGATCCCGTGTTGCTGTGGCTCTGGCGTAGGCCGATGGCTACAGCTCCAATTCAACCCCTAGCCTGGGAGCCTCCATATGCCGTAGGAGCGGCCCAAGAGAT
Source organism: Phacochoerus africanus (assembly GCF_016906955.1). Classification (NCBI taxonomy): domain Eukaryota; kingdom Metazoa; phylum Chordata; class Mammalia; order Artiodactyla; family Suidae; genus Phacochoerus; species Phacochoerus africanus. Next base: position 12,352,912 of record NC_062557.1, on the reverse strand, counting down.
CGGAAAAAAAAAAAAAAAAAAAAAAAAACAAGTTCAGTTTCTGACAGTGGTTAAATTGGCCTTTAGTCTAGCCGCTTAAATCCTCTGTGCCTCGGGTTCACCACCAAGATAAATAGACAAGAAAAAAATGACTATAGGATTATCGAATTGGTGGTGTGTTTAAGATACAGAAGTCACAGTGCAGAAAGCACTGAGGCCATCCTGAAAGAGAAACGTGACCTGCAGCTGCTATCAACAACCCTACACATTCAACAGGTTGTCTTGGTACCACCCCTGCTCTAACATCCTCTCTCAGCTTGACTAAGACCACCACTAACCATCACGACATGGACTTAGAAGGGCCTGAGTCAGCTGGATGCACAGTCTGACCCATCCAAGGTCAAGGTGGCTAGTGAGTCATCTGACTCCATTTGCAGCTTAGAAAAACTAGGTCTTTTTTGCAACACTTCGTTAAAAAACATTCATCAACTATTAAAATGTTTCCATGCTTTACTATTTCCAAGAAAAGTTAATGTGATGTGTGGATCCTTGAATCAACAAAAGGAAAGAAAGGCCATAGTTTTAGAAATAAAGCATTTCAGGAGTTCCTGTCGTGGCTCGGGGTAGGAACCATGAGGTTGCAGGTTCAATCCCTGGCCTCGCTCAGTGGGTTAAGGATCTGGCGTTGCCATGAGCTGTGGTGTAGGTTGCAGAGGCAGCTCACATCTGGCGCTGCTCTGGCTGTGGGGTAAGCTGGCGGCTACAGCTCCGATTGGACCCCTAGCCTGGGAACCTCCATGTGTCGTGGGTGCGGCCCTAAGAAGCAAAAAAAAAAAAAGGAAGAAAGAAAGAAAGAAAACATTTCAGGAAAAGGAAGATATCTTATTTAATTTCAAGCGCAATTCTGAAGGACACAAAAAATATTTGAAGCTTGGATTTGAATTCCTTGGTCATAAGAGAATGAGATAGGTTCGTTTATAAAGGAGGGAAAAGCTTGATGGTGTGGTAGAAATCTCATCATCTGCAGTGAGTCCACACGCCATATGTTCGAACCAAATCAAACAGTCGTTTGGGCAAAAGAACCGCTTCTCTCCTAAACACCTAAGAATGAGAAGGCCTTTTCAGCACCACCAAAGCAGCCTTCATCACTTCTGGAAACGAGCTTGTTGGTTTGATGTCAAAGCACAGGCGAATGCTTTAAGGACCTATTCAGAAGCATCAAAGAATTCCACAGCCAAGTTCATGAAAGAGAGCAGTGGAGTCTTCGCTCCCCCAGCAGCTTCCCCTTAATGGATTTCTACATCCACGGCAACTATTGCCGAGAGATGACCCACGTTTTAAACACAGTTCCAAGGCCCTTGGAGCAATGAAAAACGTCGACACAAAGATGCCTTTTTCTGTCCTACATCATTGGACTCATATTTTAAGAAAACTCATCCAACTCAAACCATGAAGGTAAACCTTCAGAAAGGAAGATTTATGATTTGGTGTTTAACTTGATGGATTTTTCTCAGATCAAAAGCAAAGTGATTTCTCTGAGATCAAAGATCAGCTACCCAGGGACCAGATTAGGTCTGGAACCCAAGTTTTTGGTTGCAAAGCCCAATCCTTTCCCCTCTGTGTGTTTCCCTCCCCACCCACGGACACGGTGCCGTAACGCTGTGGTGAGATGCACCAAGCCCTTTTTTTTTTTTTTAAACAATGGCCACACTTGGCCAATGTCCATTTACTGGTTTCTCCAGTACTTTGCATGTCTTGTGATCTAGAAAGGCTAAAATGTCTAGCCCTTCGTTGCCCTGGGCACAGTGTCTGTTTGAAAATGTGCATAAGGCATCAAAGCGTCATTTCATAAGCCATCTGATAAGACATTTTATAGAAGAACAACGCTGGCCAGAGTCCCCGAGAGGGTTACGGACGAGAGTCTGTTCTTGGGCAAGAGGGTGAGACGTGGAGAGGGAACTGGGAGAGAGGACTCCTGGCATCACTTGCACATGCTCTCTGGTCTCCAGCTTGCCCTCTTCCATGCCTGAGCCCTGCGTTTCCCCTCTGTTCTCTAGAGAGATCCTCTTCTGGGCAGTGGGAAAGGGCCCATGAGAAAGCTGCTGCCTTCTGATGTCAGCTCTTGCTAAAATCACCTAAGGAAATCCTTTCTCTTTGGAATTTCACATCTTTCCCACCATTTGCAAGGTTAGCGTAGCCGTCGGAGGGAGACCGTCCTCTCCCCTGAATATCGGGTCCTCATTCCTGCAAGTCTTTGAGCAGTGGTGTCAGGGAAGCGGACAGGAGGACGAGCGATGTTGTGCAAGCCCTTGCTCTGTATCTCGTGGGTCCTAGGTAACCCCAAGATGCTGTGGCAAAACCTTAGGGTGCAGATAAGTCGCTGGACTTGGGCAAGAGGAGGGGAAAATGTGAAGCAACCAGACAGATCCTTGAGAGCCAGCCAAATAGCCTCACGCGGGGACAGGATCAAAGCCGGATGCCTTCGAGAAGACTCTCACGCAGAAGGATTTGGCTTTCCCATTGCTGATGTCTCTGATTTTCCATTTGGAGATGATGGATACACCACCGAGGGACATGAAGAGAGTGTTTGTTGCTGGTTCCAGGGGCGGCCCGAGCTATCGCTCAAGCAGGAAAGAAACAGAGCCGCCCCATTCTTCAAGCCTGGGTCTCCCCGTCACTGAAGAAGGACTCAAAATGTCACATCTCATTTTTGGCTTGAACTGAAATGCTGCAAGATGGCCTAATGTGCAGTTCAACAGTGTGTAGATGTGTGTGACTGGGCCACTCTGCTGTACAGTGGAAACTGACAGAACGTTGTAAATCAACAATGCTTTAATAACAACAACAAAAAAAAATTAGGAGTTCCCATTGTGGCACGGCAGTAATGGACCCAACTAGTATCCCTGAGGACTCAGGTTCTCTCCCTGGCCTCGCTCAGTGGGTTAAGGGTCCGGCATTGCCGCGAGCTGTGGTGTCGGTCACAGACACGGCTCAGATCTGGCATCACTGTTACTGCGGCGTAGGCCGGCGGCAGCTGCAACTCTGGTTCGACCCCTGGCCTGGGAACTTCCATTTGCCACAGGTGTGGCCCTAAGAAAAATAAATTAAATTAAATGCACTCGCTCCCAAAAAATATGCAAACAGTAAGGGGCCAGCAGTTTCCGGACCCTCAGGATCATCAGGAGGCAGGCTTACCTCCGGATAGGCCAGCAGTCCTTATCTCTCCTGCGGTTTGCTCGTAGGCGGAAAGAAAGGGGTGCAAGCCATTACTCTTGAACATCATAAAACGTCGCCACCTTTGAGCAGGAAATGTCCGTGCCCGCATCAGTTCTAATGGCAAATCATCCATTTCCTGGGGGAAAGCCACTTTGAGAGGCATCGCTCCCTGAATCCCCACAGCCATTCTGTAAATTGGAGATATCATTGGCTCTTCTCTGCAGATGGAGAAATGAGCTGACAGACTCTTTCCCAAGGACAGGTGATCCGGGTGGAGGAACAGGGACGCAAAGCCAGGTCTATCTGATGGAGACCTTTCCCACTAACCCAGAGAGGGTACACAGTGGTCCTCGCCCGGGCTGCACACTAGAATCATCTGAGAAGCTTTTAAGAGCCCCTCAGGTCCATCGCCCACTTCAGGATCCATCACCAGCTGCGTCCAGATCCTAGGGAGCACTTTATAAACCTGTTCATTCAAATAAGGATCCCATAATATGGTGCCAATTCATGTGTCTTTGTCATGACCACAGAGACAAGAATTTGAGATGAGATTTTTCTAATTGCAGATCAGTTGGACTTTTCAAAGTTCTGTTTTGAAAAAGCAGCAAATGTCGCATTAAATCTACAACATATGTGGCCAATTCACATGCCTTGCCTTCATTGGCAGTGTCTCTCATGGGTGACCGAAGAATTGCAGTGGTTTCCAAATAATTAGTAGCCTTTGTCTTCAGCGAGTTGGCTGGTTGGCAGAGAAGGGGCTAAGAGTTAGCTCCCCTCCAGCCCACTTACTGTGAGATTTAATCCCTACTGTTTTGTTCCTCGAGAAAGGGAGAGACACTGCCCCTAGGTACCATAGGGACAGAGCTTGAAGAATTTCATCTTAAGGGACCACAAAATGACAAGCATCCCAAGCTCTTCTGTTTCTGTGGGAGGTGGAGGAAGGAGATCTGCAGTCAGAGGAGGCATCTTGGGGTATCCTTGGGCTCGAGCCAATTGGGATGGATAGGGTAGGGCTGCCATGTTGAACTTTATGAGGGAGGAATTTTCCCAGGTTCACAAAACTGGAAAATTGCAGAACTGGGTCTAGTCTGACCTGAAGCCATGACGATGGGGATTCATCTGGTCCATAGAATTCACAGACAACTAAAACGCCTTTTCCTTTCATTTACTAAAAACAAAGGGAAATTACCATACCACTATTATTATGAGAAGGCTGATTTAGGCACTGGAAGTGGAGATTAACTCAGATGGGGTGGAATTTCTTGATGGAATAGATACAGAGTGCAAGAGAGAAATTGCAGGATGGCTCCAAAATGGCCTGAACAGTGAGATGCATGTAGTTTCCTTTAAATGAGATGGAAAAACTGTAGGTGGTATGGTTAGAGAACCGTCAGGAACTCCGTTTAGATCGTGGTCATTCTGAGATGGCTCTTCAGCTTTGACTCACACCCATCATGTTCATCAGGTGCCTGGCACAGCACCAGCAGAACCAATAAGTAAGAGCAACTGTGTCCAGGATCATCACTGTCACTATTGCTGCTACTCCACCTTGAATCCTGCGGTGATTAGAACTTTAGAATGAAGGTCAAACAGATGCCCCTGACCCCTCATCATACTTGCCATAGTGATTGGCTATGTCTCCTCATGAAAAGGCCTCAGAGAAGGGACTCTGGGCTCCTTCCCCAGGGATCTCAAGTCCAGGCTGAGCAGCAGCTGACCACCTGGGTGTTTCCTGATGTCAGGACCTTGAGTGAGAGGGAGCTGACCCAGCCAAAGCCACACGGCAGCTCTGAGCTTCAATCCAGGGTGCCAGGCAGAAGCGTCAACAAGACGCTTTTGCTCTCCAGGAGCCAAAGCACATTCACATTCTTCACAGAGCCGGAGCTTATGACCCCAGAAGGGGCTCAGGTCATAGGGTAAGGCCCTAACACATTTCAAGATAAGAAAACCGAGACCAAATTATGGGAGGAACTTACCCAATACCCCACAGCCTGTTAGTGGTGGACATAGGACTGGATGTGGCGTTTTTAATCTGCTATCTACCAAGTAACTATTTTCAAATGGAGATAAATCATTTTCCGTAAGTTGCTGTGTTTCTGGGTAAAAATGAGTTTGTTGTTGTTGTTTTTAAGAGCATATTATAAGCTCTTCGAGAGCAGGAATTCAGTTCAGGTTGACGTCTGTTGACCTTTGGTTTTGTGCAAGGTGCTTTCTTAGCTTTGGTGCCTCACAGAAGTGTGGATGATATGACCTCTGGCTGGAAGGATCCCCAGTGTTTACCTCGATACCCTGCCCTACAGATGCTGAAATAGGAGTGGACCCAGCCGTCTCCTTAGACATCATTCTCCCCGCTGCCACCAACTCCCCGTACACACAGAGAAATGTGCATGTACTCTAGATGTTCCTTGGCATAAGAATCTTCTTTACACCACAATTTTCTTGTTCCTTTGAGTGAAGGAGGATGTTCATTGTTTAAAGATTAGAGGATAAAAGTCATTGGGTTGAGTTCCACTTCTAGTAATGATGGAGCAGCTTGTATTGAGCTAACTCTCTGGAAGATATCAATGATAAACTCTTAGCAAAAGTCATTTTAAAAAACCAACCAGGAGTTCCCGTCGTGCCGCAGTGGTTAACGAATCCGACCAGGAACCATGAGGTTGTGGGTTCCGTCCCTGCCCTTGCTCAGTGGGTTAACGATCCGGCGTTGCCGTGAGCTGTGGTGTAGGTCGCAGACACAGCTCGGATCCAGCGTTGCTGTGGCTCTGGCGTAGGCCAGTGGCTGCAGCTCCGATTTGACCCCTAGCCTGGGAACCTCCATATGCCACAGGAGCGGCCCAAGAAATAGCAAAAAAAAAAAAGACAAAAAAAAAACAAAACAAACAAAAACAAAAAACAACCAGGGCATTCCTGTTGTGGCTCTGCAGTTTATGAACCCGAGTAGTATCCATGAAAATGCAGGTTAGATCCCTGGCCTCACTCAGTGGGTTAAGCATCCGGCATTGCCCTGAGCTGTGGTGTAAGCCGGCAGCTGCAGCTCTGATTCAGCCCCTAGCCTGGGAACTTCCATATGCCACAGGTGGGGCCCTAAAAGGAAAAAAAAAAAAGGCTATTTGGAGGCACTGGAGAGTGGCCAAAATCAGACATAAAGTGAAGGTATTTAACCTTTGAAAGCAGGGAACAATGCCAGGATCCATAGTTTTGTAGTTTTCCCCCTGAGGGCAATCTCCAGTCTACATGACATGGGAAAGACAAGAACTCAAGCAAAAGCCAACAGTCTTATTTCTTTGAGGTATCAGAAGACATAATTGGGACGACAAGAATGGCCAGAAATTGAGAAGAAATCCAGGAAAAGAGGGAACCACAGATGGGGAACCTCAAAATCTGCATTTGAACTTATCTCCAATTCTTGACTGATCTCCTGACTGTCAGTGTGTGGAGAGATCTCCAGGGAGCACAGAGAGTGAGAGATGGAAGGATGAAAGCGCAGAGCCAGTATTTCAGCTCAGCTACTACAGAAGAAATACAAGTTAGGGTCCCATCAAGGTAGTTGCCTGCTTAAAAAAAGAAAAGAAAAAGCTATGCTCTCCAAAGGAAGGTAAAATCTAGGCTACGTAATGTTTAAAGCAGAGTGTGTAGTATATAATTTTAAAAATTGCAAGACACGAAAAGAAACAACATATTAATCAAAAGAAAAAGCAGTCAAGAGCAGCTGATCACAGTATGCCTCAGATGTTGGGATTAGCAGACAATGACTTAAACACAACTTTTACAGTTTTGTTCAAGGACCTAAAGCAAAAGATAGTCACAGCGAATTTTAAAATGGAGAATCTGAGATGAGAGCATTAATCAGAAATTCTAGAACTAACAAAATATATCTGGAATGAAAATTGTACTAGATGGGAAGTTCCTGTCATGGCTCCGAGGTTAATGAATCCGACTAGGAGCCGTGAGGTTTCGGGTTTGATCCCTGGCCTTGCTCAGTGGGTTAAGGATCCGGCATTGACATGAGCTGTGGTGTAGGTTGCAGACGCGGCTCGGATCCCGCGTTGCTGTGGCTCTGGCGTGGGCTGGCAGCTGTAGCTCTGATTCGACCCTTAGCCTGGGAATCTCCATAGGCCACGGGTGTGGCCCTAAAAAGACAGAAAAAAAAAGTAGAAAACATCCAATTTGAAGAAAAGGTATATTGCACAAAACGAACAAAGCCTCTGATTTCTGAAGCAGTAATGCATTTAAAGATATGTGTAATTAGAAGTACAGGAGAGAAAAGAAGAAAAATATTTGAAAAAATAATTGCTGAAAATTGGGTAAATTTTGTGAAAACCTTTAAGTTACAGATCGAAGAAACTGACAAATCCCAAACAGATTAAACAGTACAAAGAAATCACACCCAGGTATATCACAGACTATTGAAAACCAGACATAAAGAGAAAATCTTGAAAGCCACCAAAGAAAAAAGACATTATAACCAGGAAACGGTGTTAAGAATGAAACTTTACTTCTCATCAGAAACACTGGGGGCCAGAAGACAATGGATCATCTATAAAGTGCTGAAAAGAAAAGCATGTGAGCATCCTTTCAGATTGTTTCAGAAATAATTTTTTAACCCCTTCTCCCCTCCCTGTTTGTTGTCAGCTTGGCTTGGAGAGCACCAGATGTATGCGGTTAGTTCCATGCAATTTTATCACATGTGTCTATTTTGTTTCATTTTATTGGAGTTTCTTTTTTTCCTAGTAGATATTTAGAGTCTGGTTAAGAAAACATCTAAGAAAAGTTAACATATATGTTTAGGGAATGTTTTTGTTTGGTTTTATTTGGCTTTTTTACTGTGGTATAGTTCACATGCAGCAGAGAACACAACTTTTAAACATACAGCTTGATTAATTTTTATATATGTGGACACCTCTGTAATCATCACCCAGACTAAGACGTAAAGCAAATCCATCACCCCAGAAGGTACGCCTGTGCCCCTGGCCAGTCAGTGCCCACCATCAGAGGGAACCACTAGTCTGACTTCTATAACCAAAGTTAATCTGCCTGTTTCATACTTCACATAAGAGGAATATAATGTGTCCTCTCGTGCCTGGGTTCTGTTATTCAACAAAGCATCTGTGAATTTTAGCTCTTATTGTTTGTACTAGTAGTTAATTCCTTTTATTGCTGTGTACTATTGTGCTGCATAAATACCCCACGATTTATTTATCCATTCACCTGTTGTTAAATATTTGGATTGTTTCCAGTTTGGGGCTAATATGAATATAACTGCGCTGAATGTCACTGTACCCGTCTTTTGCCGTGCACGTGCAATCATGTCCCTTAGATACACACCAGAAGTAGAATTCCTGGGACATAGGATGGACATATATTTAGCTTCAGTAGATATTGCTAAACAATTTTCCAAAATGGTGGGACCAATTTATACTCCTGTCAAAAACTAGGAGAGTTCCCCTTGCTTCATGTGCTTGCCAACACGTGGTCTTGTCAGTCTTTTAAATGTAAGCCATTCTGGTGGATGTGTGGTTTTAGCTCTTGTGGGTTGTTTTGTTTTGTTTTGTTTGCTTTCTAGGGCCACACTCGTGGCCTATGGAGGTCCCCAGGCTAGGGGTCCAGTCAGAGCTACAGCTGCCAGCCTATGCCACAGCCACAGCCACGCCAGATCCGGGCTTCATCTGCAACCTACATCACAGCTCACGTCAATGCCGGATCCTTAACCCACTGAGCGAGGCCAGGGATCGAACCTGAAACCTCATGGATCCTAGTCTGATTCGTTACCATTGCGCCACGCTGGGAACTCCTTGTGGTTTTGACTTGCATTCGCCTGCCAAGTAATGACGTCCTAACTGTTTGTCATCTGAGCAGGGCCTGGGGCGTATAGCAGGTGCTCAGTATTCCTTGGCTGAATTGAGTCAGCTCACTTCCTGTGCAGCTCTTCACCCACCTCCACAGGATCTCAGCTTTGCAGAGGGACCATGGAACAGACTTTTTCAGAAGTCAGCATGGAAAAATCGGAGAACTAAAACTGTCCCTTACGTTAAGGCTCTGCCTTTAATAGAGGGACAGGGCACCTACATCTTTTCTTCCAGGGGATCTAGAATTGGGCATCGTCCTAGGGTTCTTCACAACCTCCCTGTACAGTGAGACCACTCAGGACTAGCCCTGGAATTTGGCTACAAGAAGAAGAGTGGTTGTCCGAGTTTATTATATCAAGATGAACAACGAAGGTGAGAACTCAGGTCACCTGGCTGAACCTAAACCCAAGGCTGATCTCCTAAGATACCGAGTCTAAGGCAAGTCATACCTGATGCTTCTAACAGACTGTGGACTCTGATACTGTTGTGCTCAGGACAAGTAGCCTGTGGCAGGTACATGGAAAGCAGCTGCCTCGTCCTTGGCCCTGCATCGGAATGACTTGCTTCTCATCCCCACCTAGATATTAATCACTTCACAAACTGCCGGCCTGTTGCCAGCTGCATTCCTTGACGGCCCATGTTTTAATAAGGCCTGAGCACTCCTGGCAGGCTGGAGCACAACGTGTGGATTCACCAGACAGGATTACAGAAAGGGCTTTTCTTTGCTGGACTAGGCCTGGGAGTTTATGTGCATTTCGTCTCCAGCACAGCATCTCCAAGGAGGCTCTCACTTTCTAAGAAGGATGCTACCCACTGAGCTATTCAGAGCCGGTAAATGAGAAAATGGGTTAATAAAATACATGCTAGAGAAAAAGAAAATCAGATTAGAGAGCTGGTGGTTGGGCTGAGAGTGCTTTTCTGGGCTCCACGAAAAAAAAAAAAAAATAGAACAAGATGATATATTTTTTTTTCAACCCCAAGGACGTCATGCCCAGAACACCACCACTAATCCAATTTTCCTGTTCTAACAATTATTTTATCAACACCTTTTTAAAAGTTCCGTTCTCATACTGACTAGCCTCTTGTTCCATTTTATAGATATATTTTCAACTTCTCTGGCGGAACTGCCTCTACAATGCTAATTTGCCCTGACACAAGGGTAGTGGGGGATGTTTGATATCATTTTTCCGTCATAACCACAATGGGGGGGTCCTCATTTTTAATGGCCCAAGAACCTGTGTGTTAATTAAGACTCAGGTAGTAAGGACATCAAAAAGTTGGCCGCCAGCTCCAAGCGCCTGGCCCTTTCCAGCCGGATTAGAGTTAACCTTGCTTGGTGAACAGGCAGTAATCTTTTTTCTCCTTAACCAGAAAAAGGGGAAGGGAAGAGGACGCGGGAAGCTAAGAACTGAGGGTTTCCTCAGTGAAGACTCTTTCCCAAACTTTCAAGCTGAAAAGGTTTTTGAAGAGTTTCAAGCATGTTTTTTGCAAGACGTGAAAAAAGAAGAAGAAAGGTTAAATATAAAAATCGAAGTTTGGCAGGCAGTATTCCCTGAACTCAATGCATTGCTTGTGGTATTTTTGGAAGAAAAAAAAAAAAAGAAAAGAATTTTGCTTTGAAAATGTCATACTCCAAAGAAGTTTTTGTGAGTTATCTGTAGGGGAGTTGACTCCTATTTAGTTGAATGGATGATTTGACTGTTCCTTTAAAGATATTTCAAACTGTTCCAAAACAGTCTCTCTCTTTCTCTCTCTCTTTCTTTGAAACAACAGAAGACCTACCAGTAGAACAGGGTAGGAGGGAAGATATTTCCATTTCAATGGAGAAATAATCATTAGAAAAATGTTAAGACGCTAAGGCTCATGCCAGATCATGTCTCAAAAGATATGGGAAACAGGTGCCATGCACCTGGGCCCAGAAAGCTTCCCAGATGTGAAGCCAGCAACAGGGGGACTTGGAACTTCAGGGAAGAGTTGCCACTGTGCCATCAACATGACTGTTCCAGAAAAAGAACTCTACCTCTCTTTATTCTCCCACTCAAATGGCCCCACTTCCTCCTCCCCTTCAGGAGGTGCTCAGAACAGAGAGGATGTGCTGTCATGCATCTGACTTGTTTCCTTTGGCGTCGGGGGACAGACCTGGCATCAGGGCCTTCGTGCTCTGGCAGTTCTAATAAGGAGCCTGCCAGAAATGGATGGCACCCACCGTGGCGAGGCGCTCGGAAGGGAGGGAGCAGGCTTTTGATAAGGGGGCGAAGCAGCTGTGTGTGAAAGGGAGATGATGTGGCAGGACCAGATCATGACAGACAGTGAGAAAAATATATTCCCACTCCCGAGCGACTCCGTGCTGAGACAGCATGATGGCAGTTACCTGCTCTTGCCACGCAGAGCGTGATGCTTAGAACATTTTTGCCGAGACTTTGGAGATGATCTAGTCCAACCCCTCACTTTACAGAAGAAGCTAAGAGACAAAGAATTTAAGTCGTGTGGCCAAGGCCACAGGGCTAGCCAGCGATTGGTATGACTGAGCTGCTCCATGGCCCTGACACAAGGTGAGGCCTCAGAGATGTGGCGCACACGTGATCCCCCACATCTGCAGGCGCCACGTCCGCCGATACAGCAGCACCCAGGATACAGAGGACTGCAGCTCCTCTGCCACTCTAAGCAAGGACTGAGCACTCTTGAGATTTCGGTATGCGCCCGCGGTCCTGGAACCCATCCTCCGCCGACCCTGAGGGGCTGTGGTGCTCTCCTCATGCTGCTCTAGCCGCACTTGAGTCAGCCTGGCAGGCCCGACACACACAGTCGTTGCTCCATGCATGTTAGTGGAAACAAGTAAGCTGTCACCTCATTAGATTATTACCTGCACAGCAAAGATCACTGTAAAGGGACTCCTCTTTTCCTTGGTGACTTCTTTTTTTTTTTTTCTTTTTGTTAACTATTGTATGAACAGCCCTTATTGTTTGCAATGGGAGGCAGAAGGTGAAGGACAGTTCTGGCTCCCTGGGCGGCTCCACAGACTTGGTGGCAGCCCTCAAAAAGCTCCCATGGACTTCTATGGCAAGACCTGGTGTCACTGTCATCCTGCTGGGGCCGGGGAACCTCTCTGATTGGTTCAGTCTCAGAGCAGACCCGAAGGCCATGGCTTTGATCTCCTCTCGGCCCATCCTGTTTTCCTGTAGTGATTATGCCCTAGTCAGTCATGTTGGTGATGGGCCATGGAGCCCAGACAAGGTAGCGGGGCAGAGGGAAGCAGATACATCAACTGCTGGATGAAGAGAGCTGCTGTGCTGGGTCAGACTTCCACTGGGAAGGAAGGTCTGTGCCATATTGGGTGTGGCACATTGCCAGCAATTTGAGAACTTGGTAGAATTTGACTTCCTAAGTTAAGAACCTCCTTCACCTTCATCTCCTCTTCTATAGCTTTGGGGGCCAAGGATCCCCCAACTCTTAACTTCCTACTTCTCTTCCTAGTCCTAGGGGCTAATTGCTGACAAGGTCTAATAGAATCGGGTTGCATTTCCAGGCTTTACCAGTAGGTGTCCCTGTTTAACACGTGATGGACTTCAACTTGCGCCTGAGAAGTTTGCCACATCTATTCAATAAAACTCATCAAAGTCCATTTTCAGCAGTCCTGTAAGATTGTGCTTTTGTAAAGCAAAGGCCACTGCGGTTTCTGTTGTCCTCCCCACCTTTCCTTACCAAGCTAGTCTGCAGTGGTCCATGACAGCAACCAGGACCCCTTGGTGGTGCCCACCTTGTTCCTGGCAGCGTGCTGGGATCTGAGGATACAGAGACATGCCCTTCCACCCTCAGGAAGTTTACAGTCTTGGGAATATGTGAAATTCATTCATTCTTATCTGGAACAATTACTGGAAAAATAACAAGTATACTGAGTACTTGTCACAATGTGCCAAAGACACCACACTGCCTCTAGTAATCACAGCAGTGCTGAGGTGGGGATTCCCCACACACCCACCTCCCCGCCCCATCTCATAGACTGGGAAATTGAGGCACAGAGAGGTTGGGTAACTTGTCCCAGGAAACGTGTCCTTGGCCATACAAGGTAGAGCTAGGTGTAGATGCAAGCTAAATGCTAGGAGTTCCCACCATGGCACAGTGGGTTAAGAACCTGACTGCAGTGGTTTGGGGCGCTTCAGAGCTGTGGCTTTGACACCCAGCCCAGTACAGTGGGTTAAAGGAGCTGCTTAGGTTGAAGCTGTGGCTCAGATTCAGTCCCAGCCAGGGAACTAACATAGGCCACGGATGGGGCCTTAACATGAAAAACAAACTCAGCAAAGGCAGGTTACTGAGGTGGTGGGTAGGTGGGTATGACTTACTATGGGGCCTGGGGGTCTGAAGTTCCTTTACTTCCACAAAAGTGAAAAGCATCCTGGAGTGCCCCCCTTCCTCTCCCTCCCCTCCCCCTCCTCCCCTCCCCTTCCCCTCCTCCCCTCTCCCTCCTGCACATGCCTACGACCACACAGACACACACATGCACCCCAGCTCCCCTCCAGGGAGTGACCAGGGGCCAAGGAAAAGAAGCCATCCATCCTTTGAGGGATGACCTGAGGCCTGTTTCTGCTTTGAGGCCAGAGCCTGGTGGAAGCTTATTAAAAAGATTGTCCCTGGCTTTGGGCCCTCTCCTGCCTCCAGCAAAGCCACCTTTAGCAGAGCCTCTGCCTGACACCTACTCTCATCACAGGCGCGGCCTTCCCCTCTGAGTGACGGGAAAGCAACGCCTTTTACTTGGTTCCTAAAGTAAGAGTCTCTTTGTGGCCTGCAGCATCTCTTGGAGAACGCTCTAGGTGAATTCATTGCTGACTTTTGGTAATGAACATTCATTTTCCCTTGCCGCATAAGTATTTGTACCTAAGGAAAAAAAAAAAAAAAAGCCAGGTATAAAAGGGTTTGAAACATTGGCATAGCCCAAGGGAAATGTGGATCAGAGATGCTGAGGAATCAAGCCAACCCCTGACCGCAGTTCCCTCAAAGCTTTCCGGTCACCAAGCTGGACTCCTAGGACCTCTGTGCCCGCCCACGGCCCCTCCCACACCCCTTACCGCCCAGCCCTATCCAGCAGAATCACCTATCAGAAGCCAGGATTAGACTTTCTCAAAAGCAATAATGAGAAAGAAATGTCACATCAAATCTTCCTTTTGTGAGGAGAGAATACTGAAAGAAATGTTCTCAAAAGTATTTTAGAATCACCTAGGGCGTTTAAATCTTTAAAAAAAAATCCACGCCCACCTTAAGATTTTTTTCCCCCTCTTATTGTATATAAATAACCCCAAGCATCTTTACTTTCTAATGTGCAAAGATTAGGAAACCACTAGAAAATGGAAAACCCTGCAGTGAGGAGGAGAGATTACGATTATTCCTAATGTGGGCTAATTTGGGCTTACCGGGCCTCTTGAGTCTTATATTTCTTCACAGTAGAAATGTTTGAGCCGTGGTAGTTGGGGCAAAAAAAAAAAAAAAGAAAGAAAGAAAATGCAAATGAAACCCTCCAACTCAAGGAGCAGTTCCTCCAGGGTTTGCACAAATCATATTAGAAAGCGGCTTTTATGTATCTAGAATAATTACACTTGATTTGAAGTAGTTTGGTTTTTTGTTAAGCTAACTTTAGCATCACTGCTAACTGGGAGCAGATGTGTCGCAGCATCCTGGACCTCCCACACCACCTTGTGCTCCTGTAGAAATACCTGCACGGTTTACATAGAGGTAGCATGTTGGAAATCGGCCACACCTCCCTGCCCTTAAGCGACCCGATTTCCGTGACTTCTCATTGGCTGGGCCGGTGTCATCTGCCCGCTCTACTGGGATGCCACCACTCAGGCCCCCATCCCCTGCCTCCACCCCCACAGCAGGAGGGCCCAAGCCCCTTGGCTCATTTTGAGTGACAATCCCACCTCTGTGACCCCCTCCAGCTCCTCTAAATCCACGCACTGGAAGAGTGACCTAAAAGAAATGAGGGCTGAGGCTTTAAAGGATTTACTCTCACAGAGAAAAAGTTCCATCCCTGGGAGAGAAGAGCTCCAGGCCTTTGGAGAAAGTATGAGAAACATTTTGATCTTTTCACATAGACCACTCTACTTTTTTTCAAAACCTGCTGCCTTTTTTTTTTTTTTCCAGAGCACTCGCTGAGTCTGTGTATAAATAAGATAGAAGAAATCCAAGCCCAAGACAGAGGCCTTTTGAAATAAAAACCCAAGACAGGCTCATTTCCAATTGACTCCTAAGCACAGATGTCGGGGTCTCAACGCAGCAGTCTGTCCCCCTGCCCAGCTCTGCAGCAGAGCCCGCTCCAGGCCCCAGGTCTCCCCGAAAGGGAAGTGCAGCCTCAGCTCCCTGTGTCCGGCTCCAGGGCCACCCCCGGCCCCCCTTGAACTCAGAGCACCCAGGGGGGCCCAGGCCCCAGCCTCAGAGAGGCCTGACACCTCACGGGCAAAGGGCAGACCTCCTTGTCTGACCCGCACCCCCCAGCTCCCCCACCCCAGCCAGGGCTGCCTGCCCTGAGCTCCAGGGAAGACTTTGCCAGAGGAGAGGCTGGCGCTGAGGCTGAAAACACTGTCAGGGCCTAGCAGATGGCCCAGGGAGCTTTCCAGATGTGGTACACAATAAAGCGAGTTTGTATTTTATTATTTCTTTTTTTTTTTTTTAATGAGGAGAGGGGGAGTTGTAACAGGGGCAAAATGCGACCTTTCAAATCGTCGGCGGGGCGCGACCATGTGTGTGTCAGGCAGGGAGCTGGGGCTGCGCGGCGGAGGCCAGACGCTGGGCATGTTCGCTTTTCAGGCCCGGCCAGGGCTGCTGCTCGTTACGGGAGGCCGCTCCCAGGACCGGCGCAGTTGGGAAACTGCAGAAACGGCCTCTTCCCCTCCGTGTTTTCATCGTTTCTGTGTAGACAAGCGTTCCAAATGGGATTAAATGAAAAGGAAAAATGAAACACACATTGCCAACATTAGTTAGCACCCCTCGGTTTTTTTCTTTCTTTTTTCCTCTCTCTCTCTGTGTCACTCTCTGTCTCTGTCTCTCTCTGTCTCTCTCAACAGGGAGGGACAGACACCATAACGATCCCGACTTTGGCGAGGGAAAAAACCAAAAAGCAGTTGTGATGTTTTATCCTCCTGATGAGGCGGCTCCTGATGTGAGCCTGCCTCCCTCTTTGGTGGGAGGAGCTGGGATGAAAGTTCCCCCTTCTCCCCGCCACCCCCCAGACTCTGGAGGACAGACCTTTTGAACAAGCCATTTCCTGGTTCGAGCATCCCTGTCCTCTCCCCCCCACCCCGGTGTCAGGCACCACGACAGACATCAAAGCCCTAATTAAACCCATTCTTTAATTGTGCCTTTTTGCTTCATTACTTTCTCTTCCCCTTTGATGGGGGCTGCACCTCTCTGATCACTCCCCACCCCCAAATGATCCCTTTTGCTTTATTTTTCAGAGGATCTCATGGGCATGTAGTCCCCAGGCCCCCGCCCCCGCCCCGCTGGCTTTTTTTTCTTCTGCAAGTTGGGGACCCAGCCCCTTCCCTGCCCCATCCCCCCATCCTCCCCGAGCAGGCCCACCGTTAAAGGGATATTCACACCTTTTCCCCTCCCGGCTCCTCTATTCTTATGAAGTTTCCATTGATTATTGTCCTGAAATTCCTTGGTCCAGTCATAGATAAAAGGATAATGACTTCAAAGGGAAGAGTTAAGAGTTTAACCCCAAGCTAAGAGAGTGGACAACTAGATAATTGAGGGTAATAACCCATCACAGACTTGCTTTCAAAGGATCGCCAAGCTGAACTCTCAGGTGGCTTTAATTTTATTAACATTTGTAGCCGCTGACTTGAGAAGACGGTCTGGAGTCATTACGAGCTTCAAAGCTCCAGGTAACACTCCCGCCCGGCCGGGAACCTGACATCAATTTGGGCCTGAGCGCTGCTCCCCTCACAGGATGACAGCGACGGCTGCTCGCCCCCAACTTCTCTGCCAAACCACAGACCCAGAGACCCCGGGGGCAGCAGAAGGGGGGCCTGGGGGACATCAAAGGTCCCGCTGGGCCCCTGCCTCTTCGTGAGGGCAATCAAGAATTCGAATCAAATGAAGACATGTTAAAAAGCGCACGGGTTTTCCGAGGGCTGGGACGTCCTCTTCCGCTCTTTTGGGGTTGGGTTTTTCAGAGGCTGGGGGATTCCGCCTCCTCCCCAGGTGCCCCCATCCACTCTGTGCTGGTCTGGGGCACAGGCGGTGGGTGGGAGGAGGGCTTCAGCCCTCGGGGCCTCTGAGGGGTAGGGGGGCCTCTCTGGTCTCCCCCCGACACCCTCCCCTCCAGGCTGGGCCTGTTCTCAACCCCTCTTGCCCCCTCCGAGCCACCCCGTGTTCATGGAGAGATTTCGGGCCTGGCCTCCAAGCCCACATTTATTTTATGAATGAGACGATAAGCAGCTCCACCAAGCCCCAGGACTTGCCCTGACAGCGGCTCACTGGGAGAAAGAAGCAGAACCAAGACCAGACCCGGGGCTCTGGGGCAGGCGAGACCCAGGGAGAATGAACTAGAAGTTTGCCCCAAGAGAGACCTGACATTTTTAGCCTAGATACTCGGAACTTTCCTGGCTGGCATCTCTGCGAAGCCTCCCGTCGCCATCCTGCTCTGCCCGCCTGCATGTGCCCTTCACGAAACCCCACAGGCGAGAGGGGGCCTCTGCGTGGTCACCGCGGCCCCTGATTTATTAGGCCGATGGCCCGGCTCTGGGCCCTCCGGCGTCGGCGGGAGCTTGATCCTCTTCCAGGTCACTGGAATCGCCAGGCCTTGCCTGTGCGCGGCTTCGGGCTGTCCTTTTGGCCGTTAGAAGTTTAACAAAAGGCCTTTGAAATGGATCGACACTTGAACAGCTGCCAGGGCAGCGATAGCCCGTCTCCGCTGACCGAGAGGCAGGGCTCTGACCGCATTCCTCGCCCGGCCGTCCTGTCGGAGGCTGGGGGCTGGAGGAAGTTACTAGAATACCTTCGCGGCAGCCAGCAGGCCTCAGCCCTGTCAACCCCTCTCCTTCTGGACTTCTACACAGAGGCCCCAAAGGACCCCAGTCCCCCAAAGACCAGAAAATGCCCCAGGCCACCAGGGCCAGCCCCAAGCTTGCCACTAAGTGAGTGCAGTGTCCCTTCTGTCACCCTTCCCTGTGTGTGCAGAGCACAAAGGGCTCCGCCCAGCTGTCAGGGGCCTGGCTCCCCACCAACCCGAGAGGACCACCTGACTGTAGCCCTCACTCCAGTCCCTGCCAGAACCTTCTCTCAGGAAGTATAAATGGGAGCTCCCGTGTGGCTCAGTGGGTTATGAACCCAACTAGTACCCATGAGGATGTGGGTTCAATCCCTGGCCTAGCTCGGTGGGTTAAGGATCCGGTGTTGCTGTGAGCTGTGGTGTAGGTCGCAGACATGGCTCAGATCTGGCATTGCTGTGGCTGTGGTGTAGGCTGGCAGCTACAGCTCCGATTAGACCCCTAGCCTGGGAACCTCCACATGCCTTGGGTGTGGCCCTGAAAAGCAAATTAAAAAAAAAAAGTATAAAGAACAGCCAGCCTAGAAAAAGGGATTGCAGCATCTGAAGCTGCACCTGAAGCCCGGAGTAGAACTGCGTCCCTAGGCCTCAGGTGGAGGGATCGGCAAGTGGCAGAAGCAAGCGGGGGAGTCCTTCTGGACCCTCTGCAGTCACACCTCTTGTGCAGTGGCCTGCTTGCCCTGCAGCTACAGGGGGAGGTGGAGCAACAAGAGTGCCCAGGGAAGCGAGCCAACGGTGGCCAGGAACCGTTAGCACCTTTGAACACCTGTGACCTAATCACTTGGTCCCCAACAGCCTCTCTTTGGTTGCACATCCTCCAAATTACACCAGTGGAGACTGCGCTGTCGGTTCTTTGTGTCTGATTTGATGAATTTTCAGTGTAGCCTGAGAGTAGAAAATTATTCATATATTATTTGTTCCAGAATCCAATCCAAAACATCTTTAAAAGTCATCTGCTGGAATTTCCGTCATGGCTCAGCGGTTTATGAGTCCCACTAGTACCCATGAGGATGCAGGTTCGATCCCTGGCCCAGCTCGGTGGGTTAAGGATCCGGTGTTGCCATGAGTTGCGGTGTAGGTCGCAGATGCAGCTCGGATCTGGTGTTGCTGTGGCTGTGGTGTAGGCCGGCAGCTACAGCTTGGATTCGACCCCTAACCTGGATTCGACCCCTAGCGTGGATTCAACCCCTAGCCTGGAAACCTCCATGTGCCGCGGGTGCGGCCCTGAAAGGCAAAATAACAATAATAATAATCTGCTAATTTAGATATGATACACTGCAGCCTGCGTGCTCCTGTAGAAAAGAGAACTTGGAGGTGACCGGAAGCGTCCGAGGTGTGGCCTGACCCTCCCGCCCCAGAAGCTGCTCGGACATCTTCCGCATTCCCTCACCCAGAACCCTTGTCAGCAAAGATGGGCCTGGGGTCAGGGTCACAAGGTCTTGGCTCTGGGACAGAACGTGTCCATGTGTGAAGCCGGATGCTGGGAATGTGAGTATCGCCAACCTTTGATTTTTAGGACGTTGTAACCCAGATGTCTTCGTTTAGACACATGTGTGGTGTGTTGGCCTGAACCCAGACTTTGAAGGCAGACAGACTTGTGTTCAGGTCCAGACTCTGCCACTTACGGACCAGCTCAGCTGGGACAAGTCCCTTAGCCTCTCGGAGCCTCTGTGTCTCCGGGGGCGTGTGATGAAATACAGTCTGGTAGGTGGGCACCTACCTTGTGTGCAGTTTCGGGCGTATAAGGATGCACGAATCTTTTCCTTGCCCTTAGAGAGCTCAGGGACCAAAGCTCTGGGCAGGGGCTGCCTTGCTGTCCAGGGGGATGGAGAGCTGGATGTAGACACGGGTGTCCCAGGAAAGCCAGGCCAGTCCAGAGCTCCAGGGTCCCCACAGGGACAAGGGGCACGAACCCTGCCAGAGAGGTCCTCTGGGCTTCTGCCAGTGTCCCCCGATGGTTCAGATGTAACCATCATAGTTTTGACGCTTCTTCTTGCAACCTGGAGGGTCCAAGCCGCGTACTCAGTGGGCCTGGGGCAGAGATTGTGATGCTCTCGAAGGAGTCATTCTGCTTGTGAATCTACCAGGGAGAAGATGCAGTGGGGTGTCCCAGGCAGGTGAGGGAGGGCTCCCCTAAGACACATCACCCACCGGGCTCAGTTTCCAAGAGGCAGGCAGTGGCTTTCCTGCCCCATTTGAAAGGGGAAGAGGTTGGCTTTGAGGCTAAAAGTCTCCAGAGGCCCAGCCCTGAAGGGGTGGGGCAGAGTGGAGGTACAGGGCAGAGCGTGTCTGGCTGGCCTGCGAGGAAGGGTGGGGAGCTGGCTCTGGGCCTGGTTAATGGCTTATCAGAGTCTCATTGACTGGCTGACTTTGATCTCTATCTTCCAGTCTGAAGAGGTAACTCAGATGCTCTGCGATTAATTGCATTTGAGTGGAGATCACGTGCCTTGGTGGCATCTGCGGTTTGGAGGGACAGACCAAGGTCTCTGTCAGTCTCCCGCCTGAGGGTCAGAGTTCCTCCGCCAGCACCTTCTCCTCGTTTGCAGGAGGCCTGCGCTGGCGGCTGCGGGCCTGGGGCGGGTGTGCTGCAGGGGTGGCTTTCCTCGCCGCCCGCCCGCCCGCCTCTGACGTTACCATTTCGGCCGTGGAACAGGCTCCAGCGTTCTTGGAGGACTTTCCCAGGCTGGATCCCCGCTTCTATCTCTCTAACCATCTTGCAGATAGGTGGGGCGGGTAGAGCCGCACTGGTTTGGGGGATAAAGGGCATTGAGTCACACATTCAGATCACTCACCAGTGGCTGGTCAGGCTCCCAGACTCTGGACGCCCGGTTCCGGTTCGGGCGGGGAAGCCCTGTTGTAGCCACTGTCAGCTCTCAGCTCCCTGCGGGGCCAGCACTCCTTTCTCCGTCTCAGGCCTCTGCCCTGGAAATGGATTTTGGACTTTTCTTGACTCTCTGGATTTGAACCCTGTCAGTTCTTTCCAAACACAAAGTCCTGGCCAGGCCTGGCTGAGACCAACACCCACGGTTCACACGGGGAATCCTGATCTCAAAGCTGTAACCCACTGTCTGCCCTCCGACCCCCTCACCTCCGCCGGGCACCGGCTTCTTCCTGCTTTTTGCTCTCAGCTTTCCTTCCCGCAGCTTTGGTGGAAGCTGCTAGAACCCGCTTTCCCTGCAAGCTCAGGGAGCTGGAATTGTCTGCCTCCCCCACCCCATCCCCCCAGCCCTTAACCAGGGACCAGCAAATGCTAGGCTGTAAATACTCCAGCTCTCTTGTCCCCAAGCCAAGATGGCAGGGAGGGCTGGCCCGCGCCGTCTCTAGATTTGCCTGTGGATTGAACCAAAGTTCCCCTTGGTGGGACACCGCTGGCCATCACCCCCTTTCTGGCTTCTTCCCTTCCCCACACCACATCCCCACTCCCTGCAGGTTTGCCCTGAGACAATTTCTAAGAATTCCTGTGACCTCCCACTTCTGGGAGGCCCACCGTGAGACACTGGCTGAAAGCAAATGGAAACAGCTAACCAAGCACAACCTCCTAGATCAGCACGGACTCGCATTCGGTCTTACGCAGCTCAATTACAGAGCTTCCCGTCTCTGTAAAGTCAAGGCCGTACTGTGTAGCAGAGGGTTAGGTTACCCGTTGATCTGGCCACGCCAGCTCCACTCCAGAGCTCCACACGCCTGCATGGTATGTGCCAGCGTGGTTAAGATCTACGGGGAGCGGTCCCCGCTCCCAAGGCGGTGTCTAGCTTCCAAACCTTTGACCATGCTGTTCCACCTTCCAGAGCTTCCTCGAACCAGTTCGGCCCCTCTGTCATCTCATCCAGGGTGGGCCCGGGGCCCCCAGATCCTGTGGGCCTCTCCCCTCTGCCCCTTCCCCTGCGACTGTTACATCGTCCGCTTCTGTGTTGCTCTCTCACACAGTGAGGGCTCCTGGGCCACAAAGCCTGTGTCTGACCATCACTGACACTGTCCTTGAGCCTAGGACAGTGCATGGCAGGTGGCAGCCACCTGCAAATGTGGATCAGACTGTCCCAGTGACGCTCCTTGGAACACGGTGCTATGAACTGAATTGCGTGCCCTCTCAAATTCATACGTTGAACCCCTAACGCCCGAGATGATAGAATTTGGAGGTGCGGCGTTTAGGAGACATTTAGGGTTAGAGGAGGTCATCAGAGTGAGACCCCCATGATGAGATCAGTGCCCTTGGAAGCAAAGAAAGAGAACAGAGCTCTCTCCCTCTGCCATGTGAGGACATAGTGAGAAGGTGGCTGTCCATAAGCCAGGTAAGAAAGCCCCCACCAGGAACCAAAGGGGCTGGCACCTTGATCTTGGACTTCTAGCCTCCAGACCCATGCAAAATAAATTTCTGTGGTTTAAGCCACTCCGTCTATAGAAAGTTGTTGTGGTAGCCAAAATAGACTAATACGCTCGGGCAGGGTCAACTCGAATATATACATTTCTGAGTGAATGCCAAAGTATCTATACTGGAATCTAGTGTTAAGATCAGCTAGAGTTTTTTTAAAAATGATGCGAGAAGGAGTTAGGCATTAATTTAATCTGCATGTGATGACAATGCTACCATCCATTAGTTTTAGGATAACTTGGTCCAAGTTAATCTGAAAATCAGTGGAATTAGCTCACCGACCCTTAAACCTGGCCTCTCCTGAGTCTCCAGAGCAGAGCTCTGGGGCTCCCCCAAAATTCTGAGGCAGGTGACAGGTGCAGCCTACAGTGCTGTCTGGCTCCACTGCCCCAGGAACTAAGGCAGGTCTAAAGCTGACTCTCCAAGTGTTCTCACTCCATAATCCCATTTGATCTATTTTATCCCACCTTTTCTGCTCTATTTTTAATTTTTATATACTCTCTATATGGGATCAACAAGGATGCATGTATCCCCAAAGCCAACAGAGTGGCTCCATCAGAGGTGAAAGCAGGGAGACCTTCCTGGAGGAGGCATTCTGACCACTCTCAAGGCACGTGGACATTAGCTTCCCCTTCCTTGGTCCAAAGTCACATCCTTCCCCGTCCTCTGAGGGTCAGCCAGAGAGGTGGGGTGCACTTTCTTTATTCTGACTTGAGTGGGAGAATGGCGAGAAGGGGTCTCCCAGACTCCACCTGCTCCGTCTGTACCCCTGGCCACAGAGCAGCCCTCAGCACCTCCTGGGGACTGCAGGACTCCGGGGTGGGGGGGCGGGGTGTGGTGCCGCCCACCCTTCCAGTGCCAACTCATTGGCTGGGGCTTTGCCGCCTCTACCAGCAGCCAGCGCTGCCTTTGCCAGGAACTCTTAACTGTGGTCCCACAGCCAAGGCTTTGTAGCTCCTCGAGGAGAGCAAGGCTGTGTGGCTTCCTCTTCAGCGGATCCTGGACTGGGGGGCTCCTTTCCTCCCAAGGCCAGCAGCCCTTAACAAACAAAGCAAGTCCTTCTCCGATGCCCCCGGTCCTTGCCAGAGGCTTGGGGGCGGGGAGGTGGGGAGGGGAATGCCCTCAGGCTCCACAGAGACAGAGACCCAGCCCCAGCGGTGCAGAAAGCTTTGGGGACGAGGGCAGGGGAAGAGTTAAGTTCTGGGCTGAGGCTTCAGTGTTCAATTTCTTTATTTCCTGTTGATGACATTATTGTCTTCCTACAACCATTGACACATGTTGCTTTCATCTGTTTCATTTCAAGACATGAGTACACTCGCTGGAAACTATGCTTAATAGCTAAACTCAAACCATTTGGATTTCCTTTCCTCCTCGGCTCTTTGCTGGTTCACCGCATTCTCTGGTGGATTGGTTTTTGGGGTGGTGGTGGTGGTGGTGGCCTGGGTTTTGTTTTTTTTTTTCGGCCACGATTTTTAACCCAGCAAAGAGTGGCTTCTTGGCCAGTGGCCTCAGGCCCATCTGTTACTCAGGGGATGCTTCACTCGGGTGGGGAGGCAATTGTTCATCCCCCCCGCCTTCTGTGGTGGTTGCAGGCATCGCCAGGCCTCTTCCTTTGCCCAGCTCCCTCCTCGGCCTGTGGGGCAGAACACCAGCCTGTTTAGCTAGAGGGTGAGCAAGTGGGTTCTCCTGGAGGTTGCTGCCTTCTCGAGCTCCACGCCTCATGGCTTGGACCTTCTAATCGAAGTCACTAGAACAGAGAAGGGAGTGGGTCCACCTGGACCCCAGGAGTCTGAGGAACACGCCTGGCTGCCTGAACATGAGACCCAGACCAGTCTCCTCCCAGCCAGGCAGGACTTGGATGGTGAGCGGCCGTTGGAAGCAGGCACTTGGGTTTGACACGTGTTTCCAAACCTGTCACAGCCACTCACCCTTCCCTGGCCTGGGATGGCATTGCCTCTTGACTCAGTCTGTAAGGTGAGCAATCTGTCAGCTCATGGAAGAGTCTGGAAGGTGTCCGCCCACCTGGCCTAAGGTGACTGCCCTGAGCTCAGCATGCCCAGCCTTCACCAGAGACTCATCAACATTCTCCTACAGGGAGAGGGTGCCAGCGGGTGGGAGGGGGAGGGCAGCAGGCTTCTCTAAGACCAGGGAGGTGAATGTTCACAGGGCACTTCCTTTGTCCATGGACTTATGTGTCCATCTCGTCCCTGTAACAAGGTGGCTTAGTCCCATTTCAAAACTGAGACAATTGCGGCTCAGAAAGGGCCCAAAACATGCTCAAGCTGCTACGACTTTTAAGTGGTGAAATTGGGCTCCGAGCCCCTGCTGAGGTCTCCCCAGCAGCTCTCTTCTGGCTGCGTCCTATCTGGGACGCAGCCTGGGGTGGGTGCAGGGTGCAGGACGACACCATACGGCCTCCCTGGTTGCTCTAGAAGACTCCATAGACTTCGCTCTCCTCCCTTCCCCCACTTTGCTCACCAGTTTGCTGCCCAGCAATTCGCATTTCAAGCAGGGTGGAAGCATCTCTCACAGGTGCCACAGGTCGGTGAGCTGGTTGTGCGCATTTGATCAGGAGGAGAGAGCTTTGGAGGCCCCCCCCCCCACCGCTGTTCAGGTCTGCAGATCTGGCCAAGAGTCTGAGATAGGAGGAAGTGTGGAGAAAAAACTTCAAGGGGAGAAGCCTGTGCAGGGAATAGAAATGCTGAAGGGGAGTTCCTGCTATGACTCAATGGATTAAGAACTAGTATCCATGAGGATGCGGGTTCAATCCCTGGCCTCGCTCAGTGGGTTAAGTTTGTGCATTGCTGTGAACTGTGGTGTAGGTCAAAGATATGGGATGTAGGGTTGCTGTGGCTGTGGTGTAGGTTGGCGGCTATAGCTCTGATTTGACCCCTAGCCTGGGCCTCTGCCAAAAAAAGGAAAAAATGTATGGGATAGACCTGCCTCTTTGGTTGTTACTCACTTTTTCAAAGGTAATATAAAGTCATTGTACAAATTTTGGAAAATACAAAATAATACTGGCTCAGTTTCAAGGACCAAAGACCCATTCAGTTGACCTCCCCCAAAAGGCAAATGGGGGTGTGTTGCAAGAACACGAGAGGCTTGGGGGGTCTTCTCTGTCCCTCTGGACATGGTGGCCCTCCCTCTGGGACCTGCTCCCTCATAACGTCAATAAGCCCTTGGCGCATGGTGGCCACTCCGCAGCCTCCCTCAGTCCCCTTCACAGCTTTGGCTCTCACTGAGCACAGTTCTTTCTTTCTTTCTCAGTTCAAACTTCTGAGCTCATGACAACAGCTAAGCAACGAGGATCATCTTTCTAAGCCCCCTATTCGAGGCAGGCGTGCCAGCCAGCCTGTGATTGGCTGCCCATGAGTGACGTAGCCAAACATAGCTCAATCAGCTGTGCCCAAGAAGAGGGTGGCATCATGTGATATAAAATATCGCTGTCTAGGTCGGTTCCTCAGGACAGAATCAGGGCTGGCCAGCAACTCCCGCTGACACAAGTGTGAAAAGTGAGGGGGAAATGATCCATAATCTCGGCACCAGGAGTCAAGTGTTTCCTTGTAGACATTTTACCCGTTTGAATACATGTTCTATCCAGGCTTTTTTTGGCCACGCCCGCAGCAAGTGGAAATTCCCTGGGCCGGGGATGGAACCCACAGCACAGCGGCAGCCAGAGTTGCTGCAGTGACAATAGCCAGATCCCTAACCTGCTGTACCACGGGGGAACTGCATGTATTAGATTTTTTTCTTTTTTTCTTTTTAGGGTCACACCTGTGGCATATGGAAGTTCCCAGGCTAGGGGTCACATTGGAGCTACAACTGCCAGCCTAGGCCACAACCACAGCAACACCCAATCCCAGCCGCTTCTGCAACCTACACCACAGCTCACAGCAACACAGAACCCAGAACAGAGGATTGAACCACGTCCTCATGGATGCTAGTTGGGTTCGTTACCCCTGAGCCACAACGGGAACGCCCTCCGTTGCACCTTGCTTTCTGGGGTTAATTTCATATGATAAGCATTTCCAATAGGATTACAACTCCATTAACTTTTGAAAAATATTTTATTTCTTTTTAAAATTTGATATAATTAGTAAAGGTTGGTTTCCATTTAGTTATTACACAGTATTGGCTGTAGTCCTTGCGTTGTACAGTACATCCTTGAGCCTGTCGTGTGGTTCGTACCTCCCGCCCCCCGCCAACGCCTAGATTGCCCCTCCCCCCCCCCCACCGGTATCCACCAGCTTCAATTCCATTACCATTTCAATGAGTATAAAGTGCTCCCATTTACTGCTGTGTAGTGTATATGATTTGCCTAATCAGTCCTCTACAGGCATGGTAATGTTATTACCAAATTCCTACGATTATGCATAACCCAGAATGCTATTCCAAGCGTTCTGGGTTATGTATAATCAGGAATGAACCAGATGACATCCTATTCTTATTGCCAATGCTATGAGTGTTCGGGAAACCTGGCCCTTTCTCCCAAGGCAGAGGGATGACAGCTCTTTGGAAAAGGCCGCAAGGACAGAAGGAAGAAATGGGTCCCAACCTCTCAGCGTTTGCCCGTATCCGTGTTGCTGCTCTTGAAGGCTGGTCCTGTGGTCAAGACCGAAGGCCACCTGCCAGCACCTCTCCGCAGCCTCCAGGGAGGCCCGAGAATGTGCTCCAGCCCAGGCTGTGCAAAGGGAGGAGGAGCCAGTGGGTGACAGCCCTCTGCCTTCTGAAGTCCTCTTCCTCTTATCTGAAGCATCTGGCCACACTTGAGGAGTGGCAGTGGTGCTTTGGGGGTGCAGGAGGATGTGGAGCCATAAATGGAAGAGTCCCTCCTTGTGCTTCAACTCACTCTGAGACGGGGTCACAGAGTGAGTTGAAGCCGGAACTAGGATGCCACAAACGCTCCCCAGTTATATGTTCAATGGGTAAGAACAAATCGTGGCCAACTGGCCAAGAAGTGAAAATTCTCTCAGTTTGATGGATCTCGTCTTTAAAACTAGCAACTCAGCGTAGATGTCTTCTGAGAGCTAGACCCATGATCACTGGCGCCGGTCATTCAGAGGAGGAAGCGCTAAGCCTGGACCAGGGTTTTTACCCAAGCTCCCATCTGCTAATGAGGGCCGCCCCAGCCCTGGGCTCTGAGGCAGGTGAGTTCCTGGTGACACAGCCACCCATCCGCCCTGAAGGGATGTTTCCGAAGCTGCACCTTCCAGCCAGGGCTCGGCCACTGCCCCCGCCCCCAAGTGTATCTGAACAAGGGGAGGCGGACAGCTTCCAAGACAATGGCCTTATCAGGAGAACCAACCTCTCAGAGAGCAGAGCAACCTTGAACTGTTTATCTTCCCTTTCTGAGTCTTCACCTTTGCTGGGCCTGGCGGCAGCACCATACCTCTCACAGAAAAGCTGGGGGCTTTGGAGAGACAAACCCAAAGCCTAGGTCTTTCCTGCTATGCTGTGTTCACCAGCCCCACCGCTACTCACCACCAAACATGTAACCTCTACCAAGGGTCTTGAGCCCTTTAGGAGTTCCTTGTTATGGCTCAGTGGGTTAAGAAGCCCACTAGTATCCACAAGGATGTGGGTTTGATCCCTGGCCTTGCTCAGTGGGTTAAGGATCTGGCGTTGCCATGAGCTCTGCTGTAGGTCAAAGACTTGGCTGGGATCCTGCATGGCTGTGGTTGTGGCTGTGGCTGGCAGCTGCAGCTCTGATTCGACTCCTAGCCTGGGAATTTCCAAATGCCATGGGGGCGGCCCTTAAAAAAAAAAAAAAAAAAGTCTTGAACCCTCTAGACAGGACAGCTTCTGGGTCTGCAATCTGTGCAGCCTCTCAGGCCCCCATGATGGGAGGGCCACCCCTCCCCCCAACCCTCAGTGGGTTTAGTGTCTGTTGTCACCATCTTGAAATTCTTAATAATTGTACTGAACCAGAGGCCAAATGTGTGTTTTTGACTGTGCCCTGGAAGTCATGTCGCAGATCTTGCCACATGACTTTCTGTAAAACAGGTTGACAAGAGCAGCAGCTGGGCAGGGGAGTACATGGGGCCCACAGGAAGGGCCCCCGCTCCGCTGCTGTCTTTCCTCCTGTCACCTGCAAACGCAGCCCGCCTCCTGCCCGCAGTGGGACGCGCCCTCCCATTCTTTCCCGGCCCCTCGGAGGGTTTCCTCTCCTGGATTTTCTCTATCTCCGTGGACTCTGAACCAAAGATTCCAATATCTAGAGCGTGAGGATCCAGATTTGGAAATCACAGCCGTCTCCTCCAAACTCTTGAAGCCCTTATCGGAAAGGAAACTGCTAACGACTCTGTCTCTGGTTTATGGCAGCTGGGCTCTCTTTATGGCCCTTTTACTGCCCTCAGCCCCGAGGGTTCAGACAGCGCAGCTCTTTGTGGGGGAAGATGGCGCCAAGGAGGGAGCCATCACCGGGGACTGTGGCCCACCCTCCCTCTGGGGACTGGCCTTGAGTCCCTGCGGCCAGGCAGGGTCCCTCTGTGCTGATGGCCCAGCCGCCACACGTGCTGGCTGGAGGGGGGTTACCCGGCCCAGGTCTCACGGAAGCTCCCTGGACCTCGTGTACCCCAAGGAGGAAAATACTACCCACAGCCTAGCAGTCACTGCTGTCTCTGCGCCAGTGACTGTGGCAGCCCGTTGGGGTAGGTTATATCCAGGCCCACAAGATCCCGCATCTGGTACGTACCCAGGACTGAAACGTGGCAAACAAAGAAAAGAAGCGCAGCTTGAAGATTCCGTTATGAAGAACCCTCACAAAGCGGTGGTAATGGATCCGACTACTATCAATAAGGAAGCGGGTTCGATCCCCGGCCTCGCTCAGTGGGTTAAGGATCTGGCATCGCCAGGAGCTGTGGTGTCTGTGGCAAACATGGTTGGATCTGGCATTGCTGTGGCTGTGGTATAGGTCGAAATCTGCAGTTGTGATTCTACCCCTAGCCTGGGAACCTCCATATACCGCGAGTGTGGCCCTAAAAAAAGACAAAAAATAAATAAATAAATAAATAAATAAAATGTATATAGACAGGTAGATAGATAGATGATAGATGAATGGATGGGTAGATACATACATACATATGACTTATTCAGGGTCACAGCTTGATGGTGATAGGGTCAGGATTTGAAACTTGATTTATCTTTCTGCCTCCAAAGTCCAAAATGTGGTGTTCCTTCTCATTCGTTAATTCCTCTGGCCCTTCCTTCCTTCCACTGTTCCAGATTAGTGGAAGGCTTGATCCTGGCAGCTTTGAGACCTCTTTGGGGGTCAGGTTGTACAGACAAGCGTCTCTGTACAAATCTAGCACCTTCTATGTGCAGGACAAACAGCTCAGTTCCAGCCATGGACAGATGTGTGGGAAGAAATACCTCTGCGAAGGGGTGACTGTGGCGTCCTGCTTCCGTGTGTCCCCCCATTTGTCCTCATCTCGTCTCAGCCTTGGGTGCCCCTGGGTGAGGCCCACCTCAAAGAGTATATTTATGGGGGAAACAACTTCTAAATTGGGTGTAGACATTTTTAGAGGGGGCTAATAAAGAGCACCCCTTTTCCCTGCACAAGGGCACAGCGAATTGAGAGCAGACGCAAGAGTCGGGAGGATGGAGATGAAGCATCAAATAGATGCAGAGCAAGAATCAGCCACCCCTGGCTTCCCAGAGTTAGACCCCAAAAGGGGCCCTTTGGAGGGACAACCTCGAATCTTCCCAGTCGAGCCTGCCCTAGGAAACTGAGAGCTTAGAGGGGCAGAGGGAATGGGGGGCACTCTGCGGGTCAACCCCAGAGACAGGGGGTCCGAGCTGCAGAGTCTGGTCACCTTCTGCGGCCATCGGGCCTCCCCCCTGCGGAGTCTAAAGGAACAGAGGGCAAGCACGCTCCCCTGTGGGGCAGACGGTCAGGACCTAGCCCCCCAGCCCGCCAGCCAAGGATGAAGCCAGTCCGGGGCCAGGAAGGGTGGTTGGAAGATGCAGTCAGCGAAGGGACCACTGCCCGGGGCCCCCCTTCCCTGAAGCCTTTGGGAGCTCCGTTCACGTGACAGAAATGGCTAAGGCCAAGCAGAGATGGGCCTGCTGGAAACCCCCCGAAATGTTCTCCTTGCCCTCTCCGGCCCCAGCACATTCGGAATCATGGCCAAGTCTGGAAATCATGGCCCAGAATCCCTGTGCTGGGTTTCCCTGCACCTAGTAAGGCCATCCAGCCCCTCTCACCAGAAAGGAAACCGAAATCTGAAAGCCGATGGCCGGCGGGCACTGAAACCCAGCGGCAGGCGGTCACTTCCAGAACGGCCTCACTTCTTCCTCATCCACCGCACAGCAGTGGATGCCCGGCCTTGCAGTGCACTGGGCTGGCCTCAGAGACAGTGGGAGACACAGGCGGGCTTTCACACCCCTTCAGTGCCCTTGGATGAGGCTCTGCTGAGAGGGCTCCTGGAACCCAGGGCCAGGAGCCTCCAGGATGTGTGGTCCAGGCACGTGCAACAAAAAGAGCCCAGCGGGGATGCTGAAGGATCCTGGAGTCACGGACCAGCGTGCGGAGTGCCAGAGGCTTGGAGAGGAGCTCCGTTGTCGCCCTCTAGACCCTGAATCCATGGCGGGCTGCTGGCCCCACCACAACACCAAGTGTTACACCAGCCACGCCTCAGAGGCACAGCAGACCTTGCTTGTGGGTGAAACCGTCTGCATTTCAAACACTGTACTTGGTTCAGAAGCCCTGGGCAGCAACAGAAAATGCCCTTGGCAGGATGACTTGACGTGCCTGTGGGCATCACAGCACTCGCCCCAAGGAGTCTCTCTAAACCGCCTTTTTTCGATGCAGCATATGAAAGAGGATGGAATAGATTTGATGAAATACAACATCCTGCAGGATGTTCCTACAAAAAAAAGGAACGGCTCGCAGGAGGAAGGCACCATGAACTTGGTAATCACACCTCAATCTTTAAAAATTGTTAAAACAAAGAGAACCAGTGTCATAGACGGGGTGCGTATCCGTTGCAGGTTGGGCAAAGCTCTGCAAGGAAGAGGGCGGCGCTGCTGGGAGGTCTGAGGATAAGCAGTGCCAGCGGTGGGCACCCAGGCTCTCCTGACCTCACCCTATGGGGCCCACTTTTCGGCGCTTGGCTCTTGGCAGGAGCAGCAAGAACTATAGGACAGTCAGACTGTTCAGCGCAGAGCCCACGGGCGCCTGTGCTGTCCAAGGATTGGTCAAAGGATGGTGGACCATTTGCAAGTCCCAGGAAGCCCCAGGGTCTCTGAAGTAAGACTTGGAGGGAGAATCACAGTGAAGTCAGCCGGCTGCAGCCTGACCCCGGTTAAAGACTAGGTAGGAGTGACAAAGATGAGATGGGAAACCATCCGGGCCAGAAAGCCTAGCACTGACATCTTTCAGAAACTTCCAGAAGCTACATTCACCAGCTAGGACATGTCCAGGAAAATGCCACCTTAAATACCCCTTAATTTTATTCTCATTTTATAATTAAGGGAACAGGGACCCAAAGAGCCCAAGAGACTTATTTATAGGACATCCTTAGCCGGGAGCCCAGCGCAGGTTGCTCTCCCAAGGTTCTGCCTCCCCCCATACAGATGGCTGATCCGGAGCCGGTGCTCCCCATCACCAAATGGGGTTCTCACTGCTTCACTGCATCACCTCATTTAATGCTATGATAATTTCCAGTACTGAGACTTCTGTTCCTCTCACCTTGTGCTTAGGGAAACTGAGGCACAGACAAGTGACAGGCTCTCTGTAGGGGAGCTGAATATTTCCAGAGTCTCATGCTTCACTGCTGGCTGGGCCACACTCCCCTGGTTCCCAGTCGCACCTTAGGGTTCAGGGAAAACACCCCCTTCCCGTGGCCCACGAGGCTCTGCCAAACCCACGAGGCCAGTTGGCCTGCCCTGTTGTCCTCCCTGGCTCTCAGTTTCTAGGGGTTTCAGAAAAGGACAGCTTCCTCCTCCCCTGGGGCCTGTACAGGTCCCTTTCCCAGCTGCCCACAGTCCCGGCCCACCCCTGGGATGTGGCTCACTAACTCCAGGCCCTTCTTCCCCCAGGCTTCCCATCCCAGGCAATCAGAGCCCCCATCTTGTTCCCTCCGGCCTCTCCTGCCTGGCACCTGCACAGATAATATCAAAAATAGCTATCAGAGTATTAAGTCTTCCTTCCCACTCCCCCCCACTCCGCCCCTGGCCCCTGAGGGCAGTCCTCCCTTCCCTTCCGATGCGGGACTGGGGTGGGGGGTGGGGGGTGGATGCCCACTTTCCTCTTCCCACCCCGGATCCCTGAGAAAAGGCCCTTCTGGGGGGCAGAGCTGCTCCTAAGGGCATGCAGGCCCCTCCATTGTCTTGTAGAGTTTCAGGTTGACACCTTTTCACAGGGAAATTCGGAGTCGGGACACCCTGGGGGTGGCTGGAGGGGAGGAAGGGAGGTGGCCTGGTGGGGGTAGACAGAGCCCCGGCTCAGGATGGGCGGGTGAGAAGGGCCAGGTCTTCACAGAAAGGCCGAGTATGAGTGAAGCAGCCATCGACCTACACAGGGCAGTTGGCAGAGCTCATTTCTTGGCCTTGGCCTCTGGAAGCCATCCTGTCGCTGGGGGCTTCCCGGGGTGCCCAGCGTCCAGCGGGAAGACACGGACCCCGTCCCTCCCCACCGCTCTTCCGCAGGCGGCCGTCTCACACCTGCCCTCACACCTCCCCCCGCCCTTGGGTCTCTCTGACCTTGGAATGGAGCAGGGGGAGGGGGGAAGCCCCTCCCTCCCTTTCCGTGGCCAGATTTTCTGCGCCCCCCCGCCGCAAACAAGCCACCGTGTTTCCGACTCTTTTCTGATTTGTGAATTGATGGATCCATGTGAAAGCTTGAACAAAGGTAGACAGATTGAACACATTGATCTTGGGGGGAAATATTCAGTCCTGGAGTTCCCGTCATGGCGCAGTGGTTAACGAATCCGACTAGGAACCATGAGGTTCCGGGTTCCATCCCTGGCCTAGCTCAGTGGGTTAAGGATCCGGAGTTGCCATGAACTGTGGTGTAGGTCACAGATACAGCTTGATCTGGCGTTGCTGTGGCTGGGGTGTAGGCCGGCAGCTACAGCTCCGATTGGACCCCTAGCCGGGAACCTCTATATGCCAAGGGAGCAGCCCTAGAAAAGGCAAAAAGGCAAAATTAAAAAAAAAAAAATTCAATTCTGCAAAAAAAGAAAAAAGAAAAAAAAAACCCTCAGTTCAAGGGGAGAGGAAATATTGTCATTGATAACTTCAGCTGAGAGTTTGGTCTTCCGGGCTCCATCACCTGTTGAAGCTGATGGCCTCTTGCTCCCAGCCTTCCTTGTCTGAGGGCAGGGCCGGCACCAGGCGTGTGTATTCCACTCCATTCTGTCCTAACGTCCGCCCCCCCCCCCCCCCCCCGCACCAAGTGTTGGGGTGTTGCCCTGAGATTATCAAGGCAGAGTTCACAGTTTCAATAATTACTCTATCTTTTGCTAAGTCGAGAGTTATCAGGGAAAGTGGTTATCAGGACGACATTCGTAACTGGAGGTGAGGATCCATTCACACATTTTAATCTATGTTTGGGATACTAATGCTTTTGCTAAGAAAACCATTAAGGAGGTTCAGCCGTATCTGATGGGCAGATAATTTCCCCTTGTTTGTTCAGGGGTCCCCATCATTGAAATGGTCATCAAAGGGGAGTTCCCTTCGTGGCTCAGCGGTAACAAATCCCACTGAGAGCCATGAAGACGTGGGTTCCATCCCTAGCCTCGCTCAGTGGGTTAAGGATCCGGTGTTGCCATCAGCTGTGTGGGTCGCGGATGTGGCTTGGATCTGGCGTTGCTATGGCTGAAGCAGAGGCCAGCAGCTACAGCTCTGATTAGACCCCTAGCCTGGGAACCTCCATATGCGGCGGGAGCGGCCCAAGACATGGCAAAAAAAAAGGCAAAAAAAAAAAAAAGAAGAAGAAGCCAAAGTGCGAGGGAGGCCAGCCAGCTGGGGGACTCTGGAGTGTAAGGCAGGGGTGTGGGGGAGGTGGGGGGAGTTCTTTCGGGGGGAAGCTCCATGGGGGAGTGCTTTTGGTGAACCTGGAGTGGCAGCAGACAGAGCCGGAGGTGGGCCTGGCCAAGCACCTCCTGAGCCAGGCTAAAAGCTTTGGGCCTTATCCTGAAGGTGACCTGCAGCCAGGAGAGGATTTGAAGCCTGGAATGACACGATCGATTTGGGGGTGCAGCGTGCTCTCTATGGTAGCAACAGTGTTAAGGGGGGCTGGGGGCACAGGGCTGTAAACTGCAGGCAGGGAGAACGGTTAGAACATTTTGCTGTGTCTGGCGAGTGATCCCAAGTCAGAGCCGGGTGGGGTTGCAGATATGGGGAGAAGGTGGCGGTGGTGGTTTAAGGAGATTTTTCAGGGGGATGACTTGGCAGGGCTGGGTGACTGGATGGGGATGCAGGAGGGAGAGGAAGGGGTTTGGTCTTGGCTCTGGTTTCTAAGCAAGGCCGAAGGGGATCCTGGGGTCACTGCCCAGCAGGAGGATGCCTGGTTTCCTTGAAGGACAAGGGAGCTTCAGCTTTAAGCATGTTAAATTCGAGACTCCCGTGGCCGACCTGCCCAAGGTCAGGGGAGGATGGAGGAAGTTAGTGAAAGAGGGTGGGGCTAGAGGCGGGGTCGGGGGCCCTCCTTTTCCCCTCACCAGCAGGTAGAGCCTGGAGCTCTGGATGGGAACAGAAGATGGTCCAGAAAGCATCGCAGGGGAAAGGAATGCAGAGAAGGAGGTGGTCCTTGTTAGAAAGTCCTGTTGGGGAAGCCAGAGGGACTTGAGACAGAGGAAAGCTGTAGATGAGCCGAGCTGTGTGGGCCCCGTGACCTCATGGTTAGGAAGGTGGGGATGGCTTTACCTGGTGGGAAATGGCTTTCGAGAAGGAGAGACGTCACAGGTTGAGGACACATGGGGCACAGAAGGCGTAGGCGGCAAGTGCAGACGCCTCTTTTGCTTTTAAATCATTTTTAAATTAATTCCGGTATTGCTGATTTACCATGTTGGGCCAGTTTCTGCTGTACAACAAAGTAACTCAGTCGTAATCTCTATACACATTCTTTTTCATCATCTTTTCCATCATAGTTGACCCCAGGAGATTGGCTAGAGTTCCCTGTGCTGTACAGCAGGACCTCACTGCTTATTCATTCTAAATGGAAGAGTTTGCATCTACTAAGCCCAAACTCCCCGTCTATCCCACTTCCTCCCTCTCCCCCTTGGCAACCACTGTTCTGTTCTTTAGAAAGAAGTTTGTTGGCCATCTTGTACCATGAGGGCCCTGAGGCCAAGGAGGTGAGGATGTGGCAGCATTGGCAGCTCACATAATAGAGGACCTGACACTGGGGATCTGACAGACAGAAGGTTCCTCAACAGGGAGAAAAATCCAGGAACTCTGCAGGTGCGCTAGGGCCTCCTGGGCTCTGCCAAGCATCCTGGGCCACCATGGCCAATCTTTGGAGTCCAGAAAGACTCTCAGTAGCTTGCAGAAAACACTGACCCAGGATTTCCCATATGATGCAGCAAGTTAAGGATCCGGCGTTGTCACTGCAGCAGCTTGGACTGCTGTTGTGGTGTGGGTTTGACCCCTGGCTGGAGGAACTTCCATATGCTGCGAGCTCAGCCCAGAAAAGAAAAGAAAAGGAAAAAAAAAAAAAGAAAAGAGACACTGACCTGAGTGAAGAAAGGGCCTGATTTCAAGCTTGGCAAAACTTCACTTTCCAGAAGTTATTTCCAAGGAGCAGGATGAATCTTCAGGAGCAGAGCAAAAATAAAAGCCTATGGAGAGAGCTCTGGAACATAGATCTGTGTATTTGCAAAATTTCACGTGTTACCAGTCAGAGTGCTGACTTCAGAGATGTTTTGTCCCCCATCTATCTTTCACTTCCTTTTCTGGAAACTACCTTTTGTGGGTGGGGGTTGACACTCTGGAGAAGATGACTTCAAAAATCAGAACCTCTTTCTGGATTTGTCTGAATACTGATGGTCTCTTCCGGTTCCAGCGTCAGGCCACCCCCTGGAAGCCAAAGTCTAAGATGACGTGTGGAGGGTGCCCACTACCCCAGCAGTGTGTGGCTCCATTTCTAATCACTTGAGAGCAAATAGGATTAGGAAGGGTTTTTTGTTTGTTTGTTTGTTTTTGCCATTTTCTTGGGCCGTTCCCGTGGCATATGGAGGTTCCCAGGACAAAGATGATTTTATTAAAAATGTTTCCCTCTGCCCCCATTTCTAGGGATAGGATTTCCTAAGGAAATCTCACTGTATGACTTGTGGCTTCACAATCTCCACCTTGACATTCCCAGTTCTCGCCCCACCCCCCTACACACACACACACACACACACACACACACACACACACACACACACACACACGAGAGGAAGTGGAGAGGGAGTGGCCGGAAGTTGAGCCCTCCTTTTCCTCGTCTCTTCCTCCTCCCAGACTCTGTAAAAGCCAATTCTGCTTTTGGTGAACCAGGCTCACCCAGATGCCCGTGGATACATCTGCCACCATTAAAAACTTGGTGCGACTGCCCAGGGGCTGGCTGAAGGGAGCCTGGCAGGTTCTGGGGGTTGAGGTTAGGCACTGGTAGAAGCTGAAAGTGAAATGTTTCAGCGGAATTTCCATCTGAGGCCCCGTGATGATTCTTTTAGGAAAGCATCCCACATTACTTGCATTAGCCCTGCCCTGGAAGCCAAAGACAGGATGCTCAGAATCCCGTCTTCGGCAGCCCTGCCCTGGGTCTCCTCACCATAGTGTGGAGGCATAGAGGATGGACCAGGAGTCAGGATCCCAGGAGGTTCTAGCTTGGCTCCGATGGGCAAAGACAACTTGGGAAAATCTCCTTTACCTCTTTATTGCTTAGTTTTCCTCATCTTTTAAAGGATGGGTTGACTTAGATGACGTTTGAAGCCCCCCTGCCCCCGGCTAGAAGATTCTGATATTTCTTTCGGGGTAGCAGACAGGACTGCCTTTGGGAGCTGGCAGATAGGTTCTGCCCCCCCTTCGCCACCCAGCCAGCTCGGCTGGTTCCCTCTGCAGGACCTCGGGGTCAGCCTCCAGGCCCCCGCCCACCAGGAACACGTGTGCTCCTGTGTGTGTGTGTGTGTGTGTGTGTGTTTTTCTCATGTGGCCCGCCTCTCCCACTCCCATGAATGTTCTCCAGTAACTGAGGGACTCTCTGCTTTGGAATTTCTTCTCCGAACAGGTAACAGACTTTTTTTTTAAAAAATCTTTGTTTATTTTTTTTCTTTTTATGGCCACACCCGTGGGATATGGACGTTCCCAGGCTTGGGGTCGAATCGTAGCTGCAGCTGCCAGCCTACACCACAGCCACAGCCACGGCAGATTCAAGCCGTGTCTGTGACCTATACTGAAGCTCAAGGCAACACTGGATCCTTAACCCACTGAGCAAGGCCAGGGATCGAACCTGCGTCCTGATGGATACTAGTTGGGTTCTTAACCCACTAATAACAATGGGAACTCCTGGTAACAGGCTATGGAGGAAACAGGATGATTACATAGAAAGAGTCGCCATGTTCCAAGCCCCTACCAGGCGCCAAGCTTCGTGCTGCGTGTTTCTGTCCTCACAACAGCCTCTCTTGAGGGGAGTCCCCTTCTACTTTACAGGTAAACACATGGGGCCTCAGAGCAGTCAGGTGACTTGCAGTCTTTAGAAAGGTCACCTTGCACGTCTCTCTACCTCCTTCCCTAAACAAAGCTACATTGTCTAAGGTGGCGCTTTTCCAAAGAAATAAAAGACAAAGTCCCTGAATCTTAAAGAGCCATGTCCTGGGTCTGAGCTCCTTCGAAGTTGCAGCTCCTGTGACTTCCCCTCCAGAGGGGTTTTTGTCACGCTGACTAAAGGTCGGCGATCTGGCCAGGTGCCTCGCAGGGAGCCCTGAGTTTTCTGAGATTCTGGGATTTCAGGCCGGTACACCATTCCAGGAAGGAATTACTCTCTGTTGTATTAAACTTGTCTGCACTTAGGCAAAGTGGGCTGTTGATCCGCTGTAGGGTTTTTCTTTAAAGGAGTGGGGAGCGAGCATGTGCAGAAATCCATCACCTTGCTTTCCAGTTTCCAGGCAACCGTGCAGGATTACAACAAGTCACATGATGCTGCTGCTGCTGCCAGGGAGAAGGGGAAAATGGAAAACTGTGCTATCTTGAGAAACCGGCGGGTATAAGCGAAGGACTTTGGATTCTTTTCCAGAAAGATTATCAACAAGTAGTGGAAGACCCAGAGGCATGAGAAGGCTCCTGGCCTCTCAGCCCTTGGCCCAGCCTCACTGCTGGGTGGGAAATGTACCATCAGGGCACAGGGAAGGGGGTGGGGGTTGGGGGAAGGGGAGTCACTGGCCCACAGTGACCGAGCACCTGTTCTGGAAACCGGCTCTCCAAGGGGTTATTACTGAGAGACCCAGACTGAACTCAGCCTTGCTCCTGTGTCCCCCATCGCCAGTCCCTTCTTCCTGCTGCTGCAGCCCTGGGAGAATGAAGGAGCAGAAGGCCAATCCTTTGGTTAAAGCGGAGGCCTGTGATGATGGGGCCTGGCTGGTGGGGGGCAGTGAAGGGTCAGCTGTGACAGCTGGGAGGGGAGGAAAACCACCCATGAAAACCAAGTTTCCACTTCCTTTTTTAAAGCCTCCTCTTTCTGATCACTGTTTATTTTTATTTTGGATGTTTTGATTTTTTTTAAGTTCCCCTCCCCCATTGCATGTGTGTGTGTGTGTGTGTGTGTGTGTGTGTGTGTGTGTGTGTGTGTGTCCCCGAGCGCGCGCGCGGGCACACACACACATGCTGCTGTTGTTTACATTGTAGACACTGCTATGGCAATTCATCCCCCTCTTATTACAGTTTTGTTCCTATAATAACACCCTCTGTGGCCTAAAGACTCCTTGGAACCACAGGGACAGCTTTGCTCTTGGCCCTCCTGGGGTCGCCGAAGGGAGTGGCTGTGCCCTTGGCTATGGGTCCTACATATCAGCATTCTGAAAGCATTCTGAAGTGGCCTGGCTTTCAGTGTCCTTGAATCCAGTTGTCCCAAGGCAGGGATGAGTCAGTCACCTGGCCACACTCTCTCACTGGCCTTCCTGGTTCGCCCCAAGGCGGCCGTCCTCCTTAGCCTGGACCAGCGGCTTTCTGCCAGGCTGGCCACCTGGAAAGGTGAGCCCTAGGTGCAGACCCTGGACACAGAGAGGCAGGTCTTGGGGACATCCCACGGTGCCAAGGAACTGAGAAGTCTGGCCACATGGCTTGCTCGAGCTCTGGTCCCTTGTCACAGCCGGTAGAGGACCTTCCCTGCCCTTTTCCGGCAGATTGTGGGTGCTGACTCTGCTTGCTCTTTTCCCATGAAACCTAAACAGACCGAGAAAACGCATTTCTTGTATGCTTTATAGATCCGAAGGTTAATGACAGATTAGAGACGCTGCTGCATTGAAAAGCGTTTGTTATCCATTCAGTTCACTAAGAAAGTAAATGAAGAAAAAGTGAGCAGAGTTGGAGGGGCAAAGCCTCTCACAGCTCTGATGATGCCAGGCTCTTGAACAGATTTGGTCTATACCTTTATGATTCTTAGAAGGAGGAAAAGTCAATTATTAGCTCATCCTATGAGAGATCATTCCTCGGCAACCAATGTTCTGGGTTTGTGGCATATTTTCTTATTACTTTAAGTGAGAAGGTTGTAACTCCTAAACATTATTGGGGAATGTTGGGAAGGATTCGAGGGTGACAGTGGGGTGAGGCGTTTTCAGTGCATTAAAACTGAGAGGGGATGGGGAAAAAGGCATTCCATGTCTGTTTAATGTGTAACATATGGGAGGATGGGGGATGCTTCCAAGAGAGTGTTGTGTATGAGGCTGATACAGAAAGATAGTCCAAGTGTGTGGGGGGGGCTTCTGATGGCCAGGTTGGGAAGCTGGGGTTAAGTCTTCAGGGAGTTGAGGAGCGCTTCCTAAGGAGGTGTCAGGGCCCATCTGCAGCACTCAGGCCTATGCTGGCAGATTCACGCCCCCATCCTCAGACATCCACAAACGGACCCACCTTGATCCTAACTCACACTCAGATACGGGCGCGCACAAGCACGTACACTTGGCCATCCCCTCCCAGGACCAGCACTTTTACAAGACTCTTCCAGCCCACATTCCCCGGGGAAGTTGAATAGAGGTAGAAAAGTGTTTGATGACCGAGAAAAAAAATTTTTTTTGCCTGCTTGCAGTTCTTGCCATGGCCAGAATGCTACAATAAACTGTTGCTTTCCAGAGTAGGGGATGACGGGGAGGGGGGAGTAGGCGGGGGGAGGGAGCTCGAGCAAAAAGGCCAGAGAACTTGGAAGGCCGAATCAGAACTCGGGCTGAGAGCGCCCCGGTGGCCGCGGGGGCCTGGAAGGGGGCGGAGGAGGGCCGGGGAAGGGCTCACGCCGGAGCTGAGCTTGCTGCGGGGGCGGGCCGGGCCGGGCCCGGGCGGCGCCCGGCGCTGTCCCTTTAAGGCGGGCGGCGCGGGCCGGCCGAGCGCGGCTGTGATTGGCGCGGCGGGATCACTGGCTCCCCCAAGCCCGGCCCGGGGGAGTCGGCTGGAGCCGGCTGCGCTTTGATAAGGTCCTGGCAACTCAGTAACAACCCCAGCGCCGGGAAATAAAAATAACCCTTCTTAGCTATGGATTTTGGGGCCGCCCGGCGTCGGAGGCGCCTGTCTACCCAGCTGAAAGCTTTGCTGTAAAAGGTGGGGGGTGGAGGCGCGGCCCCAGCAGAGCCGCTTCAAAGAGAGCCCCCCCGGGGCCGGGGGCGAGGTCGCGCCCAGCCGCGTCGCGGGCGCCAGGGGCTGGAAGGGGTCCAGCCCAACAGAGACCCGGCCAGGAGGGGGGCCGCGAGCCGGACGGCCCCGAGGAGGGGCGGTGGGGGCGCGGGGGGCCGGTCGGGGCGCGGCCGGCGCGTACCTCCCTTTCAGGACCGTGCGCTCGGCTCGCGCCTTTGAAGTGCACAGTTAAATCCACAGCGCAGTTTTTGTTGGAAGCGCCCGGAGGACATTTGGTGCGCGGAGTGACTGCTGGAAACAGGACCTGTGTTGAAAGCCGGGCCGGGCGGGGGCCGGAGGGGCCGGGGGCGGCCGCGGCGGGGGCGGAGGCCCACTCGGATCTTTTGCATAAAAGGGGCGGTGGGGCGCGCCGCTCCCCCCTCCTCGCCGGTGGATCTCGCTCTAATCCCAGGATTGTTGTTTCCCCGCACTCCCTTCCCTGCCGCGCGACTCCCCATGTTCCCCGACGCCGGGACTGGCCCGGGGGGGCCCGGGGCTGCCACTGCGAGCCGATCCGGGGGCCAGGGCCGGGGCCCTGCCCGGGGCGCCTGCGAGGTCTTGCCGCTCTGCGCGCGCGCGGATCAATGGTGAGTGCCGAGGCCGCGGCTGCGGGGCGGTCCGCGCGCTTTGATGTTCCCGGCGGCCCTTTGAAGTTGGCCGGCCGGCTATTTCGGGGCGCGCTCCGGGCGGGCGCGGAGAGGAGCGGCGGGCCAGGCGCCCAGCGCTCCGGGGGGCTTGGCTGGGCCGCCCTGCGCGCCCAAGCCCCCTCCCCAGCGTGGTGGCCGGGATGGCGGGGGCCCAGGGGGAGAGACTTCTGCAAGTGGCTGCTGCGGTGGGGGCGGAGAGGGGGTAGATTACCCCCTCCCCCTGGGAGTTGCATCGCTGTGGTTGTTATGGATGTGAGTCGGGGTGTGAGTGTGCGCTGGAGTGCCTTTGGAAGGTGGGATGAAAGGGTGGCGGCGCCCCCCGCTTGCCCTCCCCTCCGCCCATTTCTCCCCCCACCTCTCCCCCCCTCCCCATCCTCCCCTCCCGCCTCTCTCTCCTCCCCTCCCAGCCACTGGTCCGCGCTTAGGGGCCCTGAGCGCTGGCCGAGGCTCAGTCTGCGCGCTGGAGCGGCCCGAGCCCCGGGCGCCCGCGTCCCCCGCGTCCCTCCTCCCGCCCGGGCCCCGCGCCCCCGGCTGCCCCTGCCCCTTTTGCGGAGAGGCAGAGACTCCGCGCGTCGCCATTTCTGGACTAGGCTGCTGCTTTCCGTGTTTTTTCTGCGGGCGCCTCCGCGAGCTGCGGCGCCGGGGACCGACCCGCGCCCGAGCTCGGGGTGCTGTGAGCGCCTCCCGGGTCTCTGGCCCCGCGCTCGGCGGCCCTCTCGCTGGGGCTCTGGACGCGTTGGGTTGGATTTGGGCCGGGGGTGGGGGCGGGCCGGTGGGGCTCCGCGGAGATGAGACCCGGGCCTCGGGCCGCCTTCGTCTTCCAGGTAACGGGGCCGCCCCTCTCCCCTCCGCCCGGGTAACGCGGCGCTACCGGCGGCCCCGAGGCTCCGCCAGCCGATCTCGCCCGGAGGCCTGAGGCCCCGGACGGAGGCCACGAGCACCCACCCCCCAGCCCAGGGTCCCTGGCTCCTGGTTCAGGGTCGCGTCCCATCCTCCCCCCGCACCCCGGCCCTCCCCTGCCCTCTCATTAGTTTGATCCTTCCCTTGTTAGGGAAAGAGGCTTGTTTATTGGCTTGATAAGACTTTTTTCTTTCGGAAAAAAATTTAGGCTTGAGGTCAATAGAGTTTGGGATTCTTGGCACAGGCAGTGGTGGCGTGAGATGGTTTCTGATCCGGTTTTGTAGGGTTTGCGGCTCTGGGAGGTTGGGGGCGGGAGGCACGGGGACAGCGGGTCCTGAGGCTTCCCTGCTCTCTGGCAAAGTTTGAAGATCAAAGTCTTGTCTGAGTGAGTTGATTTCTGGTTTAGGGGAGCCGGGAAGACAGAGGTGTAGACTGAGTCAGATTCTTGGCGGGAGGCGGGGGCGCAGCGAACGTCTACATCTGGGTTGGCCGGGGGTGGGGGCTTCTAGCTGGGAGCCCCGGAGCCCATTCTGCCCTGAGCTGGGCGGGCTCCCTTCTCGGTTGAAGATCTGAATTTTTAAGGAGTGGGAAGGAGGGAGTGCAGAGGGAGAGGGAGAGGGTGGGTGGGGGGAATGGGAACCAGATGCCGGGGAAGGGCACGTTTGGAGCTCGAGTTATCTGTGCCGAGAGCCGAGTGGGGAAATTTCCCGAAATTGGTTTCACCTGCACACAGCCTGACGGCTCCGGGTGCGCGGCTTTGGAGTTGACGCTATGGGCGGGGGGCGGCCGGGAGGCGCGGGCCGGGCTGCCCTGCGAGCGCGGGGGGCCGGGTGAGTTTTTGGAAGGTTTTTACACCTCCCGAGCCCCTCCGCCCCACCTCCCACCCTCCGGCTCACTCAGCTTCCCCGCCCCTTCCTCCCCCCTCCCCACCCCCCGAGTGTAGGGAGCTCAGATTTCGCCTTTGAAAAAGCTGCGTCTGATACTTTAGATGAGCACCTCGCAGATAGCTGGGTTGCTTGATTTGAATTTGAGGAGTTGAAAAGCCTGTTTACTTTCTTGCTTTGATGTTGGGTAGATCTGGTTTTGATTATATCAATACCCTTTTCTCTCCCTCTACCTCCCCCCCTTCCTTTTCTTCCCAGAAAGGAGGCTCAGATGAGTCCCTGCTGACTTGAGAGAGAGAGACCACGCTGATTGCTGAGAGGGACTGGAAGAAGAAAAAAAAATTCCTAAACTCAGCGAGAACTCCCTCACCATGAGCAGCGCTGTGCTGGTGCCTCGCCTCCCAGACCCCAGCAGCAGTTTCCACGAGGATGCCCCTCGGCCCCCCGTGCCCGGGGAAGAAGGGGAGACCCCACCATGCCAGCCTGGGCTGGGAAAGGGCCAGGTCACCAAACCCATGCCTGTCTCTTCCAACACCAGGCGGAACGAGGATGGGCTGGGGGAGCCCGAGGGGCGGGCATCTCCGGATTCCCCTCTGACCAGGTGGACAAAGTCACTGCACTCCTTGTTGGGTGACCAAGATGGTGCTTATCTCTTCCGGACTTTCCTGGAGAGGGAGAAATGCGTGGATACCTTGGACTTCTGGTTTGCCTGCAATGGATTCAGGCAGATGAACCTGAAAGAGACCAAAACTTTACGAGTAGCCAAAGCGATCTACAAAAGGTACATCGAGAACAACAGCGTTGTCTCCAAGCAGCTGAAACCTGCCACCAAGACGTATATAAGAGATGGCATCAAGAAGCAGCAGATTGATTCCATCATGTTTGACCAGG
This sequence comes from Phacochoerus africanus, assembly GCF_016906955.1. Classification (NCBI taxonomy): domain Eukaryota; kingdom Metazoa; phylum Chordata; class Mammalia; order Artiodactyla; family Suidae; genus Phacochoerus; species Phacochoerus africanus. The sequence continues at coordinate 12,308,342 of NC_062557.1, read as the reverse complement.
CGCAGACTGAGATCCAGTCGGTGATGGAGGACAATGCCTACCAGATGTTTCTGACTTCTGATATATACCTCGAATACGTGAGGAGTGGGGGAGAAAACACAGCTTACATGAGTAACGGGGGCCTGGGGAGCCTAAAGCTCGTGTGTGGCTATCTCCCCACCTTAAATGAAGAAGAGGAGTGGACTTGTGCCGACTTCAAGTGCAAACTCTCACCCACTGTGGTTGGCTTGTCCAGCAAAACTCTGAGGGCTACTGCGAATGTGCGGTCCACGGAAACTGTTGAAAATGGATACAGGTAAGACTTGGGCGGGGGGCTGGGGGGATTTTGGAGGGTGCGATGGACTTTGCAGATGTTTTGAGTTAAGTAGGGGGGGTTGGATGGATGGACGGATGTGCTGCTGAGGCTGACAAAGGCCCGTCTGGAGCTGGGCGCCCCAGCCACCAACACTTTGATGTTTCTTGTCGTTGTTTAAAGGGGGAAAAGGGATGTAGTCTTCGTGTGCTGACCTCAGACAGGGGCAGGCAGTTCTTCATTAATGCTGGTTACTTATCCTGGGCCAGTCTCAGAAGGGGTTGAGAGAGAGAGAGAGAGGACAGCAGCTTTTGATGTCGCTGAGTCACCGGCTGCACTCAGCACCGGGTTTGGAAAGGGCCCTTCACCACCAATCAGTAGAGGGTAGAATTAATGTGGCCACAGAGGCAGCTGGCTTGTGGTGGAAGCACAGGAAGTAACGGGTGCACCCATTGAACGTGGGGGTAAGTGGGATCTTCTGAACTTTTGTGTTCAGATGAGATGAGAGCCAGCAATTGGCTTAACACTGAGCTTGTGGGTCTCTGTGTAGAATGAGATAGTTCCCCAGCAAGAAGCCCTCCTAACAAGGGAAGGCCCTAGGACTTGCCCGAATGAAGGACCCTTGGCTTTAGGGCCTCCTGGCATATTATTCTAGGTTTTAAATACTTGCAGCCGGAGGGTCAGACCCCAGTCGATCAGTTTTGCTGCTTAGTGCTAATGGAGAAAAGGTCTTGGCCAGAGAGGACGGGGGCCCTGGGGTACCTTCTCCTTTTGAGGCTCCAAAGACAAACAGCCCTTTATAGAATGGCCAAGTCTTAAGATTCTTGACCTTTGGAGGCAGCTTCAGACCTCCTGTTAGAATGACTTTTTCTGTTTCTCTCTCTCTCTCCCCTTCCAAATATCCAAAAAGAGAATGAGCCTCTTAATTCTAGGTGGCTGCTGATGGCAAGTGGGGTGGGGTGAGGGGGCTGGGCACAGGACTGCTCTCTGAGCTGCTTATCTTGCTATCTGTTGTGTCGTTCTCCTGTGCTAGAGAAGGGGGATGCGATCTGGTGGCTCTGTGGCGCTTGCCCTCCCTCCGGAGGGTGGGGCGCCCAGGTGCGGCAGCAGGAGGAGGGGCAAAGTAGTCCCGTCTGAGCCTAGACGCTGGCGATCTTGGGGTGGCCTTTGCTGGGAGTGAAGGGATTGTCTTCAAACCACCAGGGGGCGCTCTTACAACCTCGGGAGCTTGTCTCCCTCCACCCCATGCAGACATCTGGTCTACACCTGAAGTGGAAACGGATTGGCTTTTGCCAGGAAGCAAAGGATCACGTGAAAGGAGTTGTTTCAGTGCCTTTAAGCTTATGGTTTCAGGCTGTTTGGGAGAAAGGTACTGGGTCTGGTTTCTGTGGCTGGCAGTCACTGGGCACCTGCGCGGCCCCCCCCACCTCCCGCCCTGTTCTTTATGTGAACATTTGGGTAAACCTCCCCTGGCCTCCTTGCTTGCTCCACTTTGCCAGCGGTAGCCAAGACTACTTAAGGCCTGTGCTAAGGCTGCTCCTCAGGGCCTTTCCGACAGTGGGGCTTCCGTGTCTCCCAGTCTCCCAGCCTCAGGGCCCGGAGGGCCACCTTTGTAAAGAGCACCATGTGCGGTTTGGGAGATCTTAGGTAAGGCAGCTCCCGGGCGGGACCCTGCTGTGACCCCTCCCCTTTGTGGGTGGGCAGAAGAGCCCCCGCCTGGGCGTGCCCCTCCCCCTTACCAAGGCCTCAGCTGGGATAGCACCAGGATTCAATTTGATGGAGATGCCTTTATGGAGCTTTAAGGGTCCTGGATGCAGGGGCCATGGAGCCTTTGTGTTTTGGTGCTTGTCTTGTGGTTGTGAGCCGTGGGCATTGTTGATATATAGACGGACACATTTCGGTTGGCCTCTTAGGTTTCCATGCTGTGTTTTTTCTCCCACCATTGGCTTGAGACGAAGGTGGAGTATGTCACCAGGACTGTGTGTGTCTCAACTGGCCATTGTCAGAGAGATATTAAGACGTATCCAAGAAAAAAAATTTTTTAACGTGCAGGATATTCAAGGATATATACAGTATATTAGGAGCTGTCTGGAGGTATTCAAGAATACCTCCAGAGTTCCAGCCCTGTCCATCACTGACCACCTGGGTTGAGGTCTTTCTGAACCCCCTGTGCCATCTGTAAACTGAAGGACCCCATCCCTCGTGTTTGTGCCATAGGTGGCTAATGGGATCAAAATAATAAACCTGAGAGCCCTTTGTAAAGAGAAATGTCTTGAGTGGGTGTAAAGCATGGTAATTTCGTTTCATTGAATGACGATCATACTTGGCTGTGTGATAAGGGCAAGCAGGTTCCTGCCCCACTTTGAGAGTGACCCTGGGGTTCATTCATTCATTCATTGTGAAGTTTTAGTGTACCCCCCCCCCTCCCATGCTGCCTCTTTCTCTTAAGTCTGTGTCCCCAGCTGTTTCTTTCTTGAACTTAAGTCTGTGTCCCCAGCTGGTTCTTGGGCTGTGGGGATCCTGTGTAACTCTTTAAGTCCACCCCCCACCCCTGGATACCCTCACCCATCCTTCGAGAGACCTGCCTGGGGGATGGGCTTAGTGAGTCAGTAAAATGAATGAAATGAAAAACACGCGCCCTGCCTAGGGTCTCCCTTTTCATCAGCTGCTGAGGAGGGGTCTTGGCAGCTGGATGCCAAGAGCCTGGGCTAGTCTTCCAAGCCCTGTGTTTACCTTGGACACCCAAAGGAACCTCATTTTTAATGACTTGTTTGTTTCCTTACTGATTTGGTGTCAGGTTTAATATAAATAGTTGGAACGGAAGAGCCGGAATGGTCCTTGGAGGCCAGGGCTCTGGTTTGCGAGGGGTTGAGTGGGATGCCTGGGCTTTTGATGGTCTCTATAAATAACCCAGAGCCAGAGTGACCCGTCGGGAGCAGCACGTGTACAAACCCCAGCGCACAAACACACACACACACAAACACACACACGGTGTGGAGGTGTGTGCGAAGGGTGCTGTGGGATTAGGCGCCCCGCCTGGCATTTATTTTGCATTTATTTTGGGAAGGAGGAGACGGTGGCAGGTCTTGTGTCTCTCATTGGACCCTCTGCTCTGGGCTCTCTTAAAATAAGGCGGGCCCAGCAGATGGCCTACTGCTGGCTCCCAGGGCTTTCTCCCCCCACCCCGAAAGTGCTCACCAAGGGTGCCTGGTTTGTTGTGTGTATGTGTGCGTGTGTGTGCTCGCATGTGGGCGCAAAGCCCACATAGAATCAAGCTTGACTTCAGTTATCAAAGAAAATGATAGCATAGGACAGATGTGCTGGAAGCAATGGGCCACAATTAGAGGATCCAAGCTCTGATGAGGGCAGTTTGCTAAGAGACACTTGTAAAAGTGCCTACTTTCCGAAGGTCCCATTGCCTGATGCCATCTCCCTGCCTGGGCCCTCTCCCTGACTGCCCACTGCCTCCCCCCCACCTTTGCCTTTTGAGAAGAAAAGGCTTAAAGGCACAGCCTTGGAGCAAATACTTTTTTAAGTTGCCTTGTTTTGAGAGGGGACCCAGAAAGGGGTCCCAAAGGTGACTTTTGTTGTTCTCTCTGTTAGGGCTTTGCCCTGGCATCTGGAGGGGGCACCCCCCAGCATCTCATCTAGATAAGAGATAAGATTGGGGGGTGCAGGCATTCCCTTCCCTTAAGGTCCCAGGAGCCTCTGCTACCTGACATTGAAATTTCTGACCAGGTCTTTGGGCGAGCCCCATGCAAAATCAGTACCCCAGGCATCCTCTTTCTGGAGGAATTTAAAATCCTTGCAGCAACGGGGAGCACAACAGTCCGGAAGAAATCATCAAAGCATCTGGGTACAATTACTCCAGCATGGTCCAGTTTCTTTCCTCTTTTTTTTTTTTTTTAAAGCAATCGCAGGAAAGCAGCTCTAATTAATTTTCTTGAAGTTCTGTGACATTTTGCCTAAGTTCTGGCTTCTTCAAAAATTGAGTCTCTGTCTCTCCCCACCGCACACAGCCCTGCCTCCTGCCTCCGCCTCGTCTTGTTATGATTGTAGAAAAATCCAAATACTTTACTGCAGTCAACTGAGCTAAGGGCAGTATATTCCATTTTTAATTACTGGTCACACAGTAGCCCTCTATTTTGGAAGGCAGGGAGACGGGTTTATTTTGGGACCCGTGTGTCCGACAGGGCTCGCAAAGCTATGTCCACACACGGGATTCGAGTGTGTGCTTTTTTTTCCTTTTCTTTCTCTCCAGGAGAGAGGGCTTTCTCTTGAGTCATTTCTCCCTGTCGAGGCGGAATGACAACCCTCACACTTGGGACGTGGTTGATGTGTTAATACCACAAAGGTGGCGACACTGGCGGGATGGAAAGCGTGTTGGAAGGCTGATTTTGCTGTTTGGGCTTTTTTGATCTCCGTGCCCCGCCTCTTAGACGAAACAACCTTTCAGCAACCTGCTTGGTCCCAGGTCCCTAAGAAAGGGGTGTCCACAGAGTTTGGAGCTTCTGCCACCTGCCCCAGACTACCTGTGAAGAAGTCGGACCTGGTCCCTGCCCTCAGGGAGTGTGTCGTCTCGTGACATGGGACAGGCATTCAACACGTCCGTGGGGAAGCTGTGTAATGAATGTGTCATGAAAAATACCACCCAAGAAAGGCTATTTTGGTGGGTGGGTGCTTTTGTTGGGAGTATTGATTGCTCTGACCCCACCCCTCACCCCCCCAGACCCCATTATAGGGCCTTCTTTGGGCCTTCAGAGAACACAGACCTCATGTGACGGCTGTGTTTGAAAAAGCACTTTTTCAACTTCATTTATTTTTATTTTTTTGGCCACGCCTGTGGCATGCGGAAGTGCCCAGGCCAGGGATGGAACCCGCGCCACAGCAGTGACAGCGCCAGGTCCTTAGCCCCCCGAGCCACCAGGGGACTCGTCACTGCACTTTTTTTTAGGTGGTTACCCCAGGTCCACGGGGTCTGCAACTCCTGAGGTCCGCCAGCAGGCCGGGAGCTAAGCTGGCCCCAGCTCTCGTCTCAGCCTCTGGGTTTCTGCTCCCTGTGGAAGGGCTCCCAGAACGTCCTTAGTGCTGGGTTCCCCAAGACAGTCATCTTGTCCACTCTGCTCTGAGGAGTGGCCCATCCAGGCCACTGGGGGCATTGGGCTACTTTTAAGACTCAGCCCATCCTAGAACCGACCCCATCCACTCCTTGGCTCTCCCCTGACCATCAGGAGTGTTTTCTTGGAGTTCCCCCTGTGGCACAGTGGGCTAAGGATCTAGCGTTGTTCCTGCTGCGGCTCGGGTTCCACCCCTGGCCCGGGAATTTCCACATGCCACCAGTGTGATGTGGCTGAAAAATTAAAAAAAAAAAAAGAAGAAGAAGAAAAAGAAGTGCTTTTTTCCTTCCAACGTATAAGCACTCTTCCTCCTGTTCTGCTACAGAACCCCCTCCTCGTGACTCCCTTTATCAACTAGGAGACTGTGGCATAAAATCGTCCCTTGTCCCTTCTCTTTTCCAGAAAAACCAACTGCCCCTCTTGGTTGTCACCCCTCCTCTCTTTTCTCTGGCCCTGGTGTCTGGGAATCCCATCGAGAGGACACGGGGACCAGTTCTAAGTCGCGGAAGCTCTTACCAGCTGCATTTAATCATGGAAAGCCTGGGGTTTGGTCAGGCTTCTCACCCTCTACAGACGGGACCACAGGGCCAGTGTCCAAGTGACAGCTCCAGGTCACTCAACCCCAGGCAGTCAGTGGGTTCAAGTGCAGCGTTCCCCGTTTGCACTTTCTGGTCAGTTCTACGCCAGGTAACATTTCCAAGATCTGGCTGTAAGGCCCAGCCTGGCTCAGGCCAATGGAGTCAGGTCCCTGCTACCATCGCCCCAAGGGGGGTTCCAGGTGGCCAGGTCTCCAGCGGGTGGCTTCCGACAAGGCTTCTGGCCCCCGCGTGGGGCCCCATGACCTCCTTGGGTGGTGGCGAAGGTGAAAGATGGGCAGCAGATCGTCCCTGAGCACCTGCGGGCGCGCTGGGCCTGCAGCACTGATGAAACAAGACCCCGCCCATACCAGCCCCTCCTCAATCCGCGGTAGCTGTTGGTTTCTGTGAGCATTTCTAAACTGAGGGGCTGGGTTGGATAATTTGTAAGGTTCATTCTGGCTCTAAAAGATCACAGCCGTGAGTGTTACTCGTTTTGTTACTGCCGCTAGAGGGCGAGCTCCCTGAAGACAGGGATGACTTCTCCACCTTCTCTTCCAGCCCTGCAGCCCTCCCCAGCCGGGACCCTCCCTGCCTGCCCCACCCCTACTCCAGTCCCACCTGGGGACACCCCCTGGATCCCACAGGCTGCTGGGAAGGCCTCAAGCCCCGCCCCCTTCTGCTCCAGTCTGGGGAGGGCTTCTCACTGCTTTTCCCTTCCCTGCTCACCCATCTCCATTCACCTGCTCCTACCAGTCCCAGGTGAGCCTGTCCCAGGGAGCCAGCCCCCAGCCCCCCAGCCAGTCCTTTCATCACTCACTGGACCAGAATTTTCTCTACCAGGTCACTCGTCCTGCCTCTTAAGCTAGACCTTTTTCAAACCCTGAGGCCAGCCTCTGTGTTAAGAAGCAGCAAGAGAGGTTGAGTGGGAGCCAAAGAAATCAATCCCACACCCACTGGTTCCAGCTCTGTGATCCAGGGCAGGCCGCTGTGCTGGTGGGACCCCCAAGGGCACATCTGTAATATGGACACAGGACTCTTTCTCCCTGCGGGGGGCTGTGAAGACGAGATAAGGTGATGTGTATGAAGGTGGGCCCCTTTTTGTGGGCCCATGATAAGTGGCACCTCCCTTCCGGCACCCCCGCCTTTATGGGGACCCAGCACTACCAGGCCATGGATGCTGGGGCTGGGTACCCCCAGAGTCCAGTGCAGTGCTGGACACGAAGCGCATAGGAGCTCGGTAGACTGTGCAGAAGACTCGCTTTGACCTTCATCTGCCAACCCCAGGGCCCTCTTTACAGGCCTGATGGTCTAGGTTCCCTTTTTTCTGGGCCTTTCCCTCCTCCTGCAGCCCATCTCTTTGCGGTTGGCTTGGACTTGGTGGGCCCAGTGGAGCGGGCCAGGGTCTTGGTCAAGAAGGCCTCTGGGCTGTGCAGGCCTCTCCCTGTAGCCCACCGGCCACAGCGGTCCCTTAGTCCTCCAGCCTTCCCCCACTTCAGTCCCTCGCTGGTGACCCAAGAGGGATGCAGCCCAGCAGGGGCCAGGCACACTGGTTGTTCTGGGAGGAGATCAAGAGGGCAGAGCTGGGGAGGCAGAGGCCACCGGAACAAAAGGGCGGGAGCCACCAGAGGAGGGGCCTGGACCTTCCTTTGAAACAGCTGTGCTGCTCATTTTAATCCTGCAGCCTCGGCCAGCCCTGCGAGGGGGAGGCCCGGTGGGGGCCCAGCTCAGAGTAGGATGGGAGGGGGTCTTAAACTTTGTCCCGAACATCTCTGTCCCATCTGTCAGCTTGCTGGGCCCAGCCTGGAACAGAGAAGGACCAGCCTCCAGTTGTTTGCATCTCAGAGCTGGGCTCACGGACCTCAGGCGGGGAGTCTGGGAGCTTAGATGTCTTGGGACCCCCCAGATTGTCTTCTTCCCGTGCAGGCTTGGGGGTGGGGGCAGGGAGGGGGCAGCCACTCCATCGCCACTGGCCCATTCCCCTGTGTCGCCCCCGCCGCCCCGGCCTCCCCTCCAAGAGCAGCATCCTCTGCCTTCCTCTCTGTATGAGTCTGGGCTGCCTCTGGGGTCCTCTGTGCCCTGGCAGACCCGCCTTTAGGGGCAGAGGAACCCAGCCTGCTTTCTCCCCAGGGTGAATCCGTGGCTCAGCAGGGCCCCTTTTGTGGCCCCTGCCTTCTGCCAGAGGCGCCCCTGGCCGCGGCCGGCAGGTTGGCCTTACACAGAATGTGGCCGTCCTGGGGTCACCTGGTCCTCGGTCCTTGGCGAGGGTCGGTGACGCACTGCGCTTGTGCTTTTCCCACAGGTCCTTCAAGAGGAGCGACCCCGTGAATCCATACCACGTGGGTTCTGGCTATGTCTTTGCGCCGGCCACCAGCGCCAATGACAGCGAGATCTCCAGTGACGCAATGACGGATGACTCCATGTCCATGACGGACAGCAGCGTGTAAGTAGGGTCTGGTCTCCCCACCATGTACGCGGTTGGCCGAGTGACCCACCGGGCCAGCAGGGGCAGAGTCCTCAGCTGTCCTTACCCAGCTCTGCACATCCCGTCTGTGTCTGCACAGACAGCTGTTTGCTGGGAGGGGCGGGGCTGGTTTAAGAGGCTCACATGGTCGCCTGGGTTCCTTAAGCTTAGAGCCTTGAGTGAGAAGGTGAATGGTACCTTAACAGAAGGAAACCAAAATTAATTCGATAGAGGGTTAAGAAGAATATCTCCAGATTCCCTGAGTTTTATCCTGCCCTCCCTGTGGGCAGAAGTGCTTGGCTGGACTTGAAACTCAGGAATCCTTTCCACATGGACTTGGAGAATAGACTTGTGGTTGCTGGTGGGGCGGCGGGGGGGGGGGGGAGATGGACTGGGAATCTGGGGTTAATAGATACAAACTATTGCCTTCGGAATGGATAAGCAAAGAGATCCTGCTGTATAGCACTGGGAACTGTATCTAGTCATTTGTGATGGAGCACGATGGAGGATAATGTGAGAAAAAGAATTGTGTGTCTGTGTGTGTGTGCGCGAGCGCGTGCGCCTTGGGTCACTTTGCTGTACAGTAGAAAAAAGACACCCAGGTGTCCCACACACAGAACCACCAGGTGGGACACAGGGTGGCATTGGAAGCGTTTGTATTTTAGGTGTTGATCGTTGTGGAAGGAAAAGGCCCTGGACGTGGGAGTCAGGAATCCCGAGTTCTCTGCAGGGCCAAGCATGTAATGCACCCTCATGGGCCTGCTCCAGTGGACACCTTTGGCAGGGTTCCTGCCTGCTTGGTCCACTGGCGGTTCCACCCCTCGGTGGAGGGGGGGGGGGTCCTCTCCAAAGGAGTGTCTGATCTTGGCCCTTTTGCAGATGGATGACTGGGATTTCTGAATGCCATCCAAGCCATCAGGGTGGTCTGCTGAGGTCAGCAGGCCATGGGGCAGGGTCATGCTTTGAGTTGGAGGTCATTTGAGGTCACACAGCAGGGGCCTCTGGATGGGGGGCAGTGACTCTGTGAGTAGTCCCAGGTGGCGTGGGGGGGGGGGGCTGGCATCCTCATCTCCTGCCAACCTTGGAGATCCTGGTTCGGGGACTCAAAGGAGGTGGAGCCTGGGCTTTGGGCAGAGCTCCCTGAGAGCGTGTCTCACAACACCCGCTCTTCTAGAAATGGTCTTTGAAGGCTTTCCTGCAAATATTTTGGAGAAGGATCTTCTGCTAAGGGAACAGTTTTCAAAAGCAAACCTATTGAGCTCTTGTAAGTTCTGGCACACTGATTTCGAGTTTGTTCTTTTCAACTTTCCCCAAACTGGACCGTCTCTTCTTCCAGTTTGTTTGAACCGATCTGGTTTCTATTGGCCAATGATCCATTGCTTGGCCTGCAGCAAGGAACCAGTGGGAAGGAAAGTGGATGAGGTTGGTTTGGGACTCTACCATTGATTTTCCTGGTGGCTTTGATTGTGTTACCTCAGATTCCCCTGTTGTTAAAAGGGGAGGGAAGTTTAAGGGGAAAAGTTCCGTCTGAATCAAAGACTAGCACTTAGGCATCAGGGAAAATGGAGAAGGGTGAGTACACATCTTTCATCCAACACTGAGGAAGGAGGGCTTCCACACAGGTAGGTTTTCCATAGTGACTGAACTCTTTTAAGTATCGTCTTGAAAACCACCTACCCTGTGATGGACATGGTTCTTAAAATTATATGTTTTTGTTCTGTCTTTACCGAATAGTCTTAGGTACTCCGTAAAGTACCTCATTTACCTTTTGATCCAGATAATTAATCCCACGGTCTCTTTGCCTCCAACACTGTAATAGTATCTCACGGAGTTCAAGATGGTCTAAGACGGAAATAATTAGTGCCCCCCTCCCCCTTTTCAGAATAATTTTTCTTATTCCTCTCTGTCATTCTTACCTGCTGTCATTTTCCCGCTACTCCGTGTGCTTGTTTCTAGCAGCGTCATCCCTTCAGCGTTTAACTGAGGGGTTGTGCAGGCGTCCGCGATATGTGTAAAGTCAGAGCAGGGCGGACGTGAACGAGGGCATTGACCGCCTCTCCGCAGTCAGTGGTGGTTTACTTAAGACTATGTGGCTTCTGTTCAGTTTTCTTCGAGATTGTTTTTGGCTCGCGTCCTGCGCCTCGTCATGGAGGTGTTATTCTGGGTTCACGATGAGACAACTTGGGCGTCGTCCCCGTGCCCACTGAGCCTCACAGGACCAATCAGAAAGGCTGGCAGTCATTTGCAACTTTTACCAGTGAGGAGGAAACAGAGCTCATGTCGGAGACAGAACTCACATCCAGGCCAGACTCAGGCCCCTGCCCTTTGCCTGTTCGTCCCTCCCTTGAAGCATGAAAATTTCCAACTCGAGCTGTGTTAATAGGCCTCGTTGATAATGAGACCTTTGAGCTACTTTGAGTTTCTTTATTTTTATTGGTGACCACACTGCTTTCTTCTTTAATGGCGGGGGGGGGGGCAAGTTCTTCCTTCTCCCCTGCACCCTCTGCCTTCAGCCCTCTTCTTTCAGCCCCTTCCCAGAAGAAAAACCTGCTCGGATTTATTGAGAGGTTACTTTAGAGCTCGCACCCATCCCGCCTTTCCCTAATGCACCTGCCCACCTAAAGCCCTTAAAACAGGGGAAGCCACTTGGCGGGGTCAGAGAGGTCAGCGGTGCTAGGTGGCGAGGTGAGAGCGGGGCCAGGGGGGTCTGTTTTGATTAACAGAGATGAAAGGGCAAATCGCTCATTCAGCAGCTTTTTCTCAGCAGATACCCCTGGGTCCCAAGCGGTGGCGCCTTAGGGCGTCGTCAGCCCCTCCCCGCGTGTAGCTGCCTCAGCTTGGGGCTGTGGACTGGGGATGCCACAGCCGGGAGGCCCACACTAGAGGGGCGGACCTGGGGGCTGGCAGCGTGGGAACTTTCTGATATCAGCGCCGGCCGGGGCCCGGGCGGAGGGTTGTGGTCCTTCTCCCAACTCAGTGGGCCGCTTAGGGGACGCAGCCCGTGCCCACATTGATAGCAGCCCAGGAGCACGTTTCCCATCAGAGCGGGGCCGTCCTCTCTTGGGAGGCGTTTGTCCCAGGCTTTTTGCCTCCCTCTGCCCTTGGTGGGGGACAAAGGGGTCTCGGGACAAGAGCCCATCAGACGGGGTATGGGTGCGGGCTTAGAGATCCCTGGGGGTCCCTGGGCCTCCCCGCTCCGCTGCCTGGCAGACTTGGCACGCCCTGAAAGCCCGGGCCGTGCGAGGCGCTTTCTGGCCGGCTGGCTCTGGGTGTGTGTGATCTGCCCAGCGTCGGGCGGGTCACCCGTGATTCCCAGGGCTGGGATTAGATCCCCTCTTCAGAGCTCTGCCAATTGTGGGCCTGGCGCAGATGAGAGCGCCGAGCGAGAAATAAAGTGTGTGGGGGATGAAAAGCTGAACTGAATCGCTTTCAGCCCATTGTTCACCCGGGGAAGCTTAGAGGGGGAAGAGGGGAGCAGCCCCCTTTGAAATTTCCTTGAACAAGTGAATAGGAACGCCCCATAAAGCATGAAAAGAGCCCTGGCTGTTTCTCCCAGTCACAATGGCCAGCGAGGGGCTTCGAGGGGCTGGGGAGCGGGGCTGGCTGCCCTGCTGGGTGTTGGGGAGGGGACACGGCTGGGGAGGGGGGAGAGGGGAGAGGGGGTCACAGGCGGCCTTCAATAGACTCCAGAAGGTTGGAGTTCATTAGACACAAGCCCGGGGAAGCAATCGTCTCATTTGCCACAGAACCAATTAAGTCCCAGGGGCCTTTGCAAGAGGCCGGGGAGAAGCTGGGCCGGCCGGCCTGCCCTGGGTCATCCCAGGGAGCCGCGTGGGGCCCGGCGGTCCGGAGCGGGCTGGGGCTTCAGAGGATGCGATCCGTTGCCTTCTCCCAGAGCCCGCTGCTGACCTATGTGTTCTGGCCACGGCGCCAAAAGCCCTGTTAAAGAAGGCTGGGGATTTGAGTCCTCCTGGAAGGCCCGAGAAGGCTGTGGGATGAGCCTGTTGCTCTGAAACGTACCCTCTCAGAAGAAATGGCTTTTTTCAAAGTTTTGGTTTGGAAACTTAGCTGCCAGATTCCCAGCCAAGTCCCAGACCCCAGTCCTGGGATCGTTGCGGGCAGAGGGATAGCAGGGCCCCAGGAGGATGGCACGAGGGACTGGTGACACCATCCTGCCGCCCAGGTGTGGCCTCTCTGTTAGAGGCGGCCGAGAAGCGTGAAAGCTCCGTGGACAGCTTGGAGGCGGCGCCCTGACTGCGCAGAGCTGCTCCCAAAATCGGGAGGCCGCTTCTGCTCTGCGTGGCACAAAATACCCGCCCGAGACGCATTTCGTCGCGTTTCCCACGGAGGGTGGCACAGGTTATTTTATTTATTTTTATTTCCTTCTATGTTATTTATGGACTTACCTTTGGGCACCGGGGAACACATCCAAGTGAACTTCAAATGTTGCCTTATCTTACAAACCAGGCTTTTGATGTTGGCCGTGATCAGAGGCTGCCTTCCGAGTGGCTGCCAAATGAAAATGCGAGTGGACGCCTGTGCGCGTGAGTCCACGATTTCAAAGCCACCGGAAAATGACATTCAGGTTAGGCCAGGCCCGGCGGAGTCAAAAGGCTAAGCTAATTGGCTCGGCTTAAATGGCAGCTAAGTGGAGTCCACACTTCAAAACCGCTGCTCCCCAGAAACAGCTGGGCCCGGCAGTGGGCTCTTTGGCTAAAATGTTTATAATTAAAGGAGACGGTATAGGGACCAAGACACTCGGGCACACTTCAGCTCACAGTTCTCAGGAGCCAGGAAACTGATCCCAGCCTTTTAGAGCCTGGATTAAAAGAAGAGAGGCCCCCTTCTGGAATGAGGGGCTGTGTTGGAAGAAGATTCTTGGCTGGGGTTATGGGGGGCGGTGTGGGGGGGGATTAAAGCCACATTTCCTTGAAGGCGCCTGTTGAGCCTCTGCAAGTTGGAATCTCCCTTTTCTGCTCTGGTCCCAAGTTTCCTGGCCTGCAGGTGACTCCTTCACCTGCCCCAGGTGGAGTGCGCGTGTCGTGACCTCCTCTGGCCTTCGAATGACCCCGGACCTGCTTCTCCTGCCCTCCCTTCCATACCTGCCTCCCGCCCCCCCCACGCCCCCCCCCCCCCCGCCGCCCGCTGTTCCCTTTTCTTCTACTTTATAGGGAAAAGAAAAAATGCATAGAAGTCTTACCATTCAGTTTGTCTTGGGAAGAAAGGGGGAAAGATCAGAGGCTGCTGGAGAACACTCAGGGATGGTGTCTTGGAGGGGCTGGACGGGGCCTGTGGGACTCTGGAAGACCTGTGTGTGTGTCACGGCAGGGGTCCGGGACACCCACCCCCACCTCCCAGCATGGCCTGGGAGGGGCCACACTCCCTAGTTACCTCCCGGGGAGAGCTGCTGGTCAGGAGAAGGGTGTGGACACGCTCTTGCAGCCTGAGGCAGCAGAAGTTGGTTAGACCAGCTTGAGACCCAGACTGCAGGTCCTCCACCCCACAAGGGATTTCAGGAGGGAGACGGGGGATAGGCACTGTGCCTCGGGAACTGCCCAGCCTGCCCCAGGGCCAGGGAGTACGAAGTGGTGGGGGAGGGCTCTCCAGGGCGGTCCCGGCTCCTGTTCACCCCGTGAGGCTTAGGAAATGGTGCCCCCCACCCCCGCCCCCGCCCCCGTCGGACCATCAGGGAACCTGGCTTCTCCAGTTGGGTGTGGGACTCTAGGTGGCTGACCTGTTCTGGAGTCCACTGGCAGCTTCGATGGGAAGCCTGGGTCTAACCTCCCAGCAGCCTCCGGGAGGGCTTCAGAGCAGCTCTGGTCCTCTGTCAAATGCGAATTAGGGCTTCTGAGAGAATAAAGTTGGGTTACGTGTCAGATGTGTGTGCCCCATGGTAGGAACTTGGTACAAGGGGGTCTGGCAGCCTTGGGTTAGAGTCACTGGGGTGGCATCTGGTGACCGGCCAAGCCAGGCGTGCCTGCAATAACCTCGTTTTCTCCTATGTCTTATAAACCATCCTGGGGTGAAAAGCTTTGGTAAATAGGCTCCAGGTGGTTCGGTAAGTTTCTAGACTTGGACCTTTTATCCTACCTGGCCTTCGTGGGCCCAGTCAAATCCCAAGCCTTAGTGAGTAAGAGGCTGTCTGGGAGACTTGACCTCACCGGTCAACTGGCTAACCATTTCCACAGCCCTCGCTGTCTGCCCCGCGCTGGGCCTTTCTCTGGAACAGGAGTCCCACGTCTATGTAAGTCCTTGCTCTAGTGTTGCTCTGTCTTCTCTCCCGTACCCTCAACCCTCAGTAAGATTGGCCTTCTTAGCCAAGGTCTGGCCAGCATGTCAGTTCATCAGCTGACCGTAATCTGCAGCATCATCCCCGGCGGACCTGGTCTCCGGCCCAGGGCAGCAGCCATACAGCCACTGCGGCCACTTAGAATTTTAGGGCCATACAGATAAGGAGCTAGAGGTCCACCGGGTAGCCCTGGATGCTCCTGACTATTTTTAGACACAGCTGATTTTCACCCACTGCGGATGGGCCAGATGTGTTTTTCTTCCTTCCACCCGGAAGATGCGGAAAACACCAGGGAAATAGCCAAACAGCTAATTTCAATATTTATAGCCTCAAAGGATGATTCAGTATGGAAATGCTTGAACCCTGAGGCTTTTGTAAATAAGTGGCTCCTGGAAGGAAGAGCAGTGGGAAAATAATCACACCTCGACCCTTCCACTGCTTTCAGGAACGAAAGTCTTTAAAAAAAAAAAAAAAAAGTCATTGCCACTCCAGGTCCTGTTTTTAAAGGAGACCAGCCGGAATGGGGGGGGGGGGTGTTTTCCAGCCTCTTCCATTTGCTTTTTAAAAAACAAAATGATGGACACAGGGCCTCTATTGCCTCCCAGTCTTTGCTCAGAAATCACCTTCGTGATAAGGATTTCCATTGTTAACCTCCACCCCCCATTTAAAATTGCAGCTCCGCTGACCCCCAGCTGTCCTCGCTCCCCGTTTCCTGTAGTGTATTTCATCCCAGGACTTGCCACCTTCTAACATTCCATAGATTTTGCTTTCTAATTTTTGCTTATTACCTCTTCCACTCCATTAGAACATAAGCTTCCTAAGGACAAGCATCCGCTGCCTTTTTTACCCTCTTCCTTTACTCCCCTCTTGCTCTGTGCCTAGAACAAGGTCGGGCACACACAGTCGGCACCGAAATAGTTGGGTGAATTGCACAGACCATCCTGGAGCAGGGGCCTTCTCTTAGGCCCACATTGGTCATCCATCTGAGACTCCACTGGCTGCAGGTGGTGGGGGTTGGAGCTGAGGGAAGGAAGGCGCAAAGATGCCTTGTGACTTATAAAAGGAAGATGCTCGGAAACAGCGAGGCGGTTGACTATGGGAGAATCACGCACCTCCCCTGATGTCTGGCTGAGTCTTCTGTAGGTCTGGTCCCTGTCCTGGCCCTGGCACACTCCATAAGGCCTCGGCTTCCTGACTTGGGGTAATATCTCATGGTGGCAACAGACAATTGGAAGAACCAAGAGTCTGACAATCTCCTGCTGGGGGCCCCTGGGATTAGGGGCACCTGCGTTCTGCAGTGCTCCCAGTCCTGAGACCACAGCTGAGGCCTGAGCTCCGTCCAGGTTAACTAACACTCCTGCAATCTGAGAGGGAGCCAAGTTTCCAGAGAGGCTTGATGGACAGGACGTTTGGCCGCTGGATCTTGGGTTGATCTTTCCCCATGGGAACAGCCATGCCTCTGGAGGCGCTGGTGCTATGCGTTGCTGGGATTTCAGGATGGTGGGTGTGTGTCAGCGCCTGGACTCGGGCATCCTTGCAAGCCTGTGGGTTCTGTCTTTTCCTTTCCCTTAGAGATGGAATCCCTCCTTACCGTGTGGGGAGTAAGAAACAGCTCCAGAGAGAAATGCATCGCAGCGTGAAGGCCAATGGCCAAGTGTCTCTACCTCATTTCCCGGTGAGTATAGTCTGGAAGAAAAGTCCTTGGAGGCAGAGTGGGAGAGAGGCATGGGAAGACAGGAGGAGTGCCTGGGGTCTGCTCAGGAAAGCGGGGTGGGGGGAAGGACCGCGCAAAAGGTGGTGCGCCATTCGCTCCAGTGTAACCCGTGGGAAGAAGCTCAAAATGACCCACGTCACCTATTAACAGCTTCTCAATTCAAAAGAGAAAATTCTTGGGAGCTTTTGTCATGGCTCGGCGGTAGTGAACCTGACTATGACCCATGAGGATGCAAGGATGCGGATTCGATCCCTGACCTTGCTCAGTGGGTTAAGGATCCGGCGTTGCCTTGAGCTGTGGTGTAGGTCGCAGACGGGCTCAGATCTGGTGTTGCTGTGGCTGTGGTGTAGGCTTGCAGCTGCAGCTTCAATTAAGCCCCTAGCCTGGGAACCTCCATATGCCTCGAGTGAGGCCCTAAAAAGCAAAAAAAAAAAGGGGGGGGTGGGGATTCTCTGTGAGAAAGGAACCAAGCAGTTCCTTCCCAGAAACCAAGGAACGAAGTTAGGAGATATCCGTGCTTTGGGTTGGCTTCCCCCCAGTATGTCTATTCTGTTAACTTCCATTCCCACAGAGACTAGAACAGTACCTGGCACATCATAGGTGCTCACTAAACACTTGTTGATAGGGTGAATGAATGACGAGGGCAGAGGAATCTGCCTTTTGTGGGAGGAGAATTGCATCCCAGCGACATTCTCCTTGTGTTGACCACGTGGCTGTGTCATTCCAATCGTCTGTTCATCTAAGTGTTTGGCTGTGTCTCCTGCTGACTTCTGAAGCCCTGGAGGTCGGCTGCTCCCTCTTGTCTGTTTCCAACCCCAGAACTTGGCTTAGTGCCTGCTGTTGAATCTGCACCCAGGAGGTGCTGAACGAATGAAGCGTTTGAGGAGCCCATGCACAACTGCTTTCTGTGGTTGACATGAGAGGCTAGCGTGGCTTTCCTGGAAAGTTCCCTGCTTATTTCCAAGCCCCAGAGGGCAGCCAGCCCGTGGCCCCCTGGATACAAGAGAGCTTCCCAGACTCATTTCAGGAGCTGTGCTTGCCATCCTCTGAGATCCAGGTTGCAAGGAAGCTATCTATTCCTTAGGGCGGGGAAGAGAGTCCCCAGCTTAGAGCTGTTTACGAGTCCTTCCTGCCAGCTTCAGAGACTCCAGCTGGTCCATCCGGAATGTTACATCTAGAAGATTAATCAGATTGCTAATCCCGTGTTGCATTAGGGTACAGACTGTGGCTGGAACAGCTTCACTTCTCTCCAGAAGCTCCTCAGTCTGGGGCAGACTTAAATTTGTAAAAATTCGCATTTTAAGATTGCTTTCTTGGAGTGTCTGTGGTGGCGCAGCGGAAACGAATCTGACTAGGAACCATGAGGTTGCGGGTTTGATCCCCGGCCTCGCTCAGTGGGTTAAGGATCCAGCGTTGCCGTGAGCTGTGGTGTAGGTCCCAGGCATGGCTCGGATCTGGCATTGCTGTGGCTGTGGCCAGCAGCTGTAGCTCCGATTGGACTCTTAGCCTGGGAACCTCCATATGCCTCAGATGTGGCCCTAAAGAACAACAACAACAACAAAAAAAAAAGATTGCTTTCCTGGGGACCTCCAGCATCCTCTTCTCATTAGCAACACCCCCCCCCCCCACATACAGCAGTATTGATAAATGTGTTTTGACTTGGTTGGGAGGTGGGGTGGAATATGTGTGCTCAAGGAAGAGTTCTGTTGCCCAGGTTTGTAAATTAGATGATTTTGTCCTGGGGTGTGCAAATCGACTTTCTGCATGAGGCAGCTCTTTGATCGGGGGGCTGCATGGAGCCAGCCTGTGAGCACAGCCATCTCCCTGGCGGGGTTCTGCAGCTCCGCGGTTGCCGCGGCGAGGCCCAGCTCCTCTGCTGGGGGAGATGCTGGCCTCTGCAGGTCCAGCTTTCTGCCGCCCCCGCCCCAGGCCAAAGAAAAGGGAGGGAGGTGAGGGAGAAGCAGGCAGAACCACTGAGGGGCTGGGGCGGCGGGTGGGGCGCACAAGATGACAGGAGGAGGACAGAGAGCCGGCTGGGTTCTCTCTGTTTGCTGCTTTTGGCAGGCGTTCGCCCTGCCTTTTTATTCCGTACTTGATTTGGAGATGTTCCCTTTTCCCTTGATAGATCAGCTTCAGGCAGCCAAACTCAGCAGTGTTCTGCTACTAGCCTGCAGCAGCTTTCCTCATTTTCTGTACAAAGAGATGGGGAGGCGGGGTGGAGGAGAGCGAGGGGATCTAGGACACTGTCAGACAACACCGCCTCAAAGGTGCACAGTGTGCGGCCAGGAAATAAATTACCACTCCTTCTGATCTGGGTCGTGTGACTCCTCTTTTTTTTTCTCCCTTTCCCCTTTTCCTCCCCCCCCACCTCCCTTCCAATCTTTTTCTTTCTTTCTTTCTTTTTTTTTTAATTTCCAACTCCCTTTCTGTTTAGACTCGACTTTTTATTCCTTGAGTTGGGCTCTCTCGCCTCCCCATCTCAGAGCTGCTGCCTTTTTTTTTTTTTTTTTTTTTTTGATGTTTGACAACAGTCTTTGAAGATTTTCTACTTCAGAGTAGCGACTGATGGGCTGGTTGTACTACAGAGAGAGCAAGCGGGGCCTCTCGGAGTGCGACCAACTGCTCCTGCCCAAGGCAGACGCTGATGGGGACCATGGCTCTCCATGAGGCCACGGCGCTGGTGCATAAAACCGCCGAGCAGCCCGGGCCCCCGCGCCGGCCGCTGTCTGCGCGGACGCGGACGTGGACTTGGATGAGCCGCAGCGCCGGGCTCCTGGCCCTGGCAGCCCCGGCCGCCGCGCACTGGCCCGCTAACCACGCCTGGTCCCTCTCCTCCCCGCATCCTGCAGAGAACCCACCGCCTGCCCAAGGAGATGACCCCCGTGGAGCCCGCCACCTTCGCGGCGGAGCTGATCTCCAGGCTGGAGAAGCTTAAGCTGGAATTGGAGACCCGCCACAGCCTGGAGGAGCGCCTGCAGCAGATCCGAGAGGTAGTGCCCCCTTGCCCCTCCCTCTGACCTGCCACGTGCAGGGGGCGGGCGGTGGGGGGGGGGGGGCTCCTGCTGACCCGGGCACTCCCCCTCCTGCTGCCTTCCCTTCCAGGACGAAGAGAAGGAGGGCTCCGAGCTGGCGACGCTGAGCTCCCGGGAGGCGGGGCCCGCCCAGCACCCCCTCTCCCTCCTGCCCTCGGGCACCTATGAGGAGGACCCGCAGACCATCCTGGACGACCACCTGTCCAGGGTCCTCAAGACCCCCGGCTGCCAGTCCCCCGGCATGGGCCGCTACAGCCCACGTGCCCGCTCCCCCGACCATCACCACCACCACCACCACCAGCCGTACCACCCGCTCCTCCCGCCCGGGGGCAAGCTGCCCGCCGCCGCCGCCGCCTCCCCTGCTGGCTGTCCCCTCCTCGGGGCCAAGGGCTTCGTGACCAAGCAGACGACGAAGCACGTCCACCACCACTACATCCACCACCACGCCATCCCCAAGACCAAGGAGGAGATCGAGGCCGAGGCCACCCAGCGGGTGCGCTGCTTCTGCCCCGGGGGCGCCGAGTATTACTGCTACTCCAAGTGCAAGAGCCACCCCAAGGCTCCGGAGCCCGTGGCGCCTGAGCAGTTTGGGTAAGGGTCGGGCAGCCGCGGGCGTCCCAGTCGGGGCTTCTTCCCCAACCAGAACCCTGGGTGCGGGTGACGGAGGGTCGGAGGTCACAGGCACTTAGCCGCCAGGAGGGCGGCCTGGGGTGGGGCGGGACGGGGCAGGGGGAGCAGGGGCCGGGGCACCCTTCACTCGCCCACCTGTCCGCTCCGAGGGGCTCCGGAAACGCAGACGTCCGAGGGTCTCTGGGCTGGATGTGGTTCTTGGTTCCCCGCAGAGGCAGTACCCCACCCAGGCGAAATGCGAAAGGCACGGAGCCGGGCCCGGCTCTGCCCGCCAGGGAAGGAGGGGCCCCCGGCGGAGCGGGGGCGCTGCAGCTTCCCGGGGAGGAAGGAGACAGGTCGCAGGATGTCTGGCAGTGGGTGCTGGAGAGTGAGCGGCCGAGCAAGCCCAAGCCCCATAGGTAAACACCGCCGCTGCCGCCCCGGGGGTCACCGCGGAGCTATTGTGGGGATGGCTGTTTTTGCAGTCGGCCGAAAACAAATGGGACTGTTTGCTCCTGTCCTCTTAATATTAAATGTTGGACGGAGCAGACCACAAAAATGCCCTGTTTTGGCAACGCCCCCTGTTCGTGTTATGGTAGAGTTATTTTTTTCTCCTCTCTCTGAAGGCAGAATAGAGGTTTCTATTGAAGTCACATTTTCCAGTTTCTCTAACCCCGTTTCTTTCCTCTGCTTTCTCTCTCCTCATTCCTTGTTCAGTGCCCAAAGCACGAAACGGGCCTACCCCTTAGAGTCCGCCCGCCCGTCCCCAGCTGAGCGAGCCGGCCGCCACCACCTGTGGGGGGGCAGCAACGGGCACCCCCGCACCGCCCCCCGTGCCCACCCGTTCACCCAGGACCCAGCGATGCCTCCCCTGACCCCACCCAACACACTGGCACAGCTGGAGGAGGCCTGCCGCAGGCTGGCTGAGGTGTCGAAGCCCCCCAAGCAGCGGTGAGTGGCTGTGGGGGCAGAGTGAGGGGCAGGGGTGGGGTCAGAGGTGGAAGCTCCCTCGCCAGCCTCTAGAAGCAGTTCCCTTTGGTTCTGTCCGGTCCAAAGAGCTAACCGCGATCTAGCAAGGCACGCCTAGAAGGAAGAGAAAGGATTTCTGTAAATGCCTTACAAATGCCATTCCTTATGAATGTCCCGATCGTTTAAGGCTGGTAAGATGAGCTTACGAGAAGCTATCAAGACGGATGAGGAATCTAGAACCTTCAGCCCTCTGCCTGGGCTGCCAGTGTCCAGTCCTGGACTCTCCCGGGGCTTAGCTTGGCTTTTCCAGGCCTCCTGGAGCCACGGTCAGCAAGGGCCTTAGTTGGTTCTCCTCGTGGATGGAAGTCTGGTCTGTCTGTCTCTAGGAGGCAGTGACAGCAGTTCTCGGTCTGCTTCCCATTGGCCCTGGGGGCAGGCTTCCTTCTAAATCCTGCACGCCCTTAGGTGCTGCGTGGCCAGTCAGCAGAGGGACAGGAACCACTCGGCCACTGGTCAGACAGGAGCTACACCTTTCTCCAACCCGAGCCTGGCTTCAGAAGAGTGAGTGTCTTTACCTGGTGTTGCTGAGATCCGCCCAGAGGCTTATTTATAGGTTCAGGGTACCTGCTGATGGGGTTGCGATTTTTGTTTCCGTCTATAAAATCACCTTGATTTTGGAGTTCCCGTCGTGGCGCAGTGGTTAACGAATCCGACTAGGAACCATGAGGTGGCGGGTTCGGTCCCTGCCCTTGCCCCGTGGGTTAACGATCCGGCGTTGCCATGAGCTGTGGTGTAGGTTGCAGACGAGGCTCGGATCCCGATCCCGCGTTGCTGTGGCTCTGGCATAGGCCGGCGGCTACAGCTCCGATTCGACCCCTAGCCTGGGAACCTCCATATGCCGCGGGAGCGGCCCAAGAAATAGCAAAAAAAGACAAAAAAAGACAAAAAAGAAATAATAATAATAATTAAAAAAAACCTTGATTTTAACGTCAGTGACAAGGAACAGTAAACCCAGAGGCTGCCATAAATTAGGGTCTTGAAAAACCCTGCCTGTCCCGAGAAATGCATCATGACTTGTACACAAGTGTTCTTCCTAAGTGATCGGCGGGTGGCTCAGGGGGCCCCTGACCATGTAAGTCACTCTCTGAGACATGAAGCCATCAGCAGATGCATAAAAGGGACCCAACCTGGATGGAAAAAGCTGCCCCTGTTTGACTGGAAAGTCAGCGATTTGGAAAAACGTCTTTGTGTCATACTGAGTGTGAAGATGCTTCTCCCCCATTGCAGAGATGGAGACAGGACCATCTGTGTTCTGCGTGGGGAAGCAGAATGTTTTCCCTGCCGAGCCATGGTTCCGGTCCTAAACTTACACTCTTGAGAAGTGGACCGGGAAGCCCAGGTTCATCTCATTCCAGGATGGTGTGTTTAAAAAGTAATCAGCTACAGGGAGTTCCTCTTGTGGCTCAGTGGGTTAAGAACCCAACATGGTGTCCATGAGGATGCGGGTTCAATCCCTCGCCTTGCTCAGTGGGTTAAGGACCCGGCCTTGCTGCAGGCTGCCGTGTAGGTCACAGATGTGACTCGGATCCGGTGTGCCTGTGGGTGTGGCATAGGTCGGCAGCTGCAGCTCCGTTTTGACCCCTGGCCTGAGAATTTCCATATGCCACAGGTGCAGCCAGAAAAAGATTTTTTTTCAAAAAGGTAATCAGCTACAGAGATCTAAAGGGGCCTAAATCATTAAAGTCTTCTCTCTTAGCTTCTTCATCATGAGCAATGAGCAGTGTTTGAAGGGAAAAACTTCCATGCTATTGTAATTGGGTGACCTAGGGTTGACCAGCTGTCCAGACCTGCCTACTCCTACAACACCCCCCCCCCCCCCCCCGCGCCCCCGCCACTGCACCCAGCAGGTGCTGACATTCCCAGTTCAGGCCATCCCAGGGTTCCTCTCAACAGCAGATCCTGGTCAAGGCAGGTGTCCCTGTGGCCCTGGGAGAGTTTCCCAATGGTACCCACCCGATAGAGACTGCTCTGTCCCCCCATTTGGTAGAAGGAAGTGGTCTCTTCCTGTGTACTGCACGCAGTGACCTGGGATAGGTAGGACTGTGTGTCCACCAGAGGCGGCTGCCACTGTGACACATGGCCTCACACCTAGGCACCCTCGGAACCAGCAGCGGTGGCCCCACTGTATCTCAGAAGACAGTGTTTGCGGAGGCGCGTGTGTGCACGTGCGAGCGCACTGAACTTGTTTTTCCATCTTACTTTCAGCCACAAAGAGCCAAAGAAGCTGACAGGGGTCCACACTCTCCAGGCCAGCGAGCTGGTTGTCACTTACTTTTTCTGTGGAGAGGAAATTCCATACAGGAGGATGCTGAAGGCTCAGAGCTTGACCCTGGGCCACTTTAAAGAGCAGCTCAGCAAAAAGGGAAATTATAGGTAAGAGTTCTGTGGCTTCTTTCTCTTTGCTCAGAACCGAGAGCCAGCATCGCTTCCCCAGCCTGGCCAGACCCGGGGGGCCCAGGACGCCACCGGAGAGGCCTTTGCTCCTGTCTTGTCTTCTGTCTCCTCCCCACTCACAGAAATGACACAGCGGCAGTGGCGGCGGTGGCAGAGAGGGCTCTGTGGGAGCCTGGCGGGGCTTTTTCTTAACAGGTGAACAAGACTGAGGAGACGAGGGATGGCTGGCTTTGTCACAGGAGAGCCGGGCCGGGGCCATCCTGTGGAGGCTCTCCCTGAAAGCGAGAGAGAAAGAGAGAAGACAGACAGACAGACAGATGGACTGATTAGGGGACGGAAAGGCTGCTCTCCTGGCTGGGTCCAGGAGAGACCACCCACACTGAAGGCTCGGGGACCCGCAGAGAGCATTGCCCGTGCATGTAGGCGGCAGCCTCTCTGTCTAAAGCACTCTTCCTCGCTCTGTGTCACCAGGATTGTTCTTTGTCCAGAACAGAGAAAAGGCAGGACCTGTGGGCAGGCATCACTCTTCCTGCTGGGCCTCCGTGCCTCCGCTCCCTGCTGGGGTCTTGAGGAGGGAGCCCCCCTTTCCCCATCTATGCGGTACATGTGCCCACCCTGGCCTTCCAGGGCCCTGCAGGGGGTTAAAGAGCCCAGTGAGGGCCAGGGGCATTTCTTGGTCACTTTGCCCTCAATGCGGGACAGGTGACACCTGCACCTTAGCGCATCCGAGTCCTGCTTGCCCCTTCTTGGTGGGCTTTATCCCAGGGGAACACAGGGATTTGGCTCCAGCTACATCTGCACTGAGCAGGGCCGGGACTAGGAGGGTAAGGGACACAGGTAAAAGAGGAGCCCAGGAGGTGCCATTCTGCTGCCATCTCAAGCCAGGGAGGAGAGTGGAGAACTGTCACAGCACTTAGCCACCTGCCAGGTGAGCAGGGGTCTGGAGTCCACCTCCAGGGCCCTGAGACCCCGACCCTTCTGGAGCAGGCCCTGCCCAACTTCGCCAGCCACCTCCACCTGGGCGCTGATTTGGGACCCTGAGTGCTACCCTTTGTAGGGGAAGGGATGGGGCTCAGGGCTGAGACCCTGCTGGTGACTGACAGCTGACAGCAGGGTGTGGAGCTGGGCTTAGATCTCTGCCTTTTACACATGGGTGAGAGAGTTCTGGAAATGAACCAGGGGGATTGGGGAACGGGCCTGGCTGCTGTTAAATTTTTTTATATCTTGCACAGACACAAGGTGAAACTAATTACACAAGTGTGCCCCTCCAGGGGTTCATTTTGATCTGAGCTTTGACTCGGCTGGACTTTGAGTGGAACTGCAGGTGACCTTCGGGGGAGAAGGGCCGGGGAGCGCTGAGCAGAGAGGCTGCTGGGGAGGCGCTCAGTCACTCCGGCCACATCTGGCTCTGATTTTTTTTTTTTTTTTCTAAGGCACACTTAATAAGCCTGGCTTTGAAGCCCCGGCCTCCCCTTTAATGCACAAAGACTTGCACAAATGGTTGACTCGCAAATTCTTTACTGATTGGATCAGGCTGTGGCGAGGTCCTTCCCAGCTGCCTTATCTGTCTACACTTGCTCTCTGGGCCGGAGCTGCCCTCCTGGGTCGAGGGGGCGCTGGGTGCGCTGCTGCGTCCCCTCAGCAGGGGTGGTGCTTCAACACGCCCTTTGCACCCCCTTACTCCCCCATCCGAAGCCCGGCGAGGATGGGTCTGGGGAATGGGGGACCTGGGCTGTGTCGAGGAGTCGCAGCATGGCAGAGGTTCAAAAGGAGAACAGTCCCTCCCGACGTGCCAGACGCTCTTGGTGCCAGATGTTGGAAGAAAGCAAAGTTCGCCACAGAAAGCCTGTTGCAGTGGGAGAGCCCGCTGCTTGGAGAGGACGAGGGCAGTGCAGTGCCTTTGAAGGCTCGGCAGGCCGCCCAGGGCAACTGGCCTCTCCCCTCTCTGGAAGAGGCTGCCGTTATGTAAAAGCATCCGAGCATCGCGTGTCTGCTCGGAAAGCCCGGGAGAGCCCGACGCCCTGAACCTGACTGATGGGCCAGGCCGGGCCGGGAGGGGGTCGGGATTGGGAAGGTGACGTTCCCTGCCTGCAGCCCGCAGTCTGCTGAGCCCCATCGCCGCCCCATTTGCTCGCCATCTCCTGAACCCCCCAGAGAGTCTGAGCTCCTGGCTCTGAAGCGGCTTCACCACTGACCCACCAGAGCCGGGCTGCCCACCGCGATGCGCTGGCTCAGCTGGGAATGCCAGGAACCAAGACCCTTGACTCCATCCAGCTGTTTCACTTTATTTAGCCTTATCTCCTATGAAAGTATTTGGCTCGCCTTCACTAAAGAGGAAAGAAATTGAGCTCTAACCAAGGGGAATTTGAAAGAAAAAAATATTTTTCAGGACAGAAACCAAAAAACAACCATAACCCTGAGGCACCATCTCTTTTTCTGGTTTTTTTTTTTTTTTTTTTTTTTTGGAGAAGCTGTTCCCCCGCCACAGGGGAGGAGCTGTGACCCGCCCTCCACGAGTGGCCTTTCTTCACGGAAGGTGTAAGCTGGCAGGGCCGACACCTGAAGAAGGGTCTCCCTGGCTGGGGATGGCGAAGGAAGAGGCTTGGGTGGGCCTGGCCCTGCAGGACGGCACTTGTCGAATGTGACGCTGGTCATTCACGTCCGTGCAATTAAACAGGCTGGGGTGGGACGAAAGGAACCTTTAATCAACAGGCAGGAGGGCCTTTGGTGTGTCACCCTGGAGGAGGGGCGGAAACAGGGAGAAGAGGGGACAGTGGTGTGGGGACGAGGCTGTCGGCCACCCTGGGAAGCAGCGCTGGCCTGGCCTGCCTCCCGCAGCGGCCACAGAGGAAGCAGCCTGTCCCGCCTGTCCCCTGGCCATGCCCGTCTCCGAGACCGGCCGGAGGGATTCCCTCCCCAGACTTTTCTAGGATCAGAGTGGCTGACTCTGGGGGTGGCTTGGTGGGGTCGCTGCTGCAGATGACCTTGAGGCTTGCTTTGCCTCTCCCCTCCCCTGCCTCCATGCTCCACAAAGTGTACTTTTCACCAAGTGTGTGGGGGCGGGGGGACAGCAGTCGTTCTGGGCTGGAGGTCCTGGGTTCTCGGGGGTGGGGGGGGGGGCACCCAGCCCACCACCTCCAGGGTGCCTTCCCTTGCACCAGCCCGCTGGCCATCTCAAAGCAGATGAGGGGTGGGCAGAGGTTTCCCTGCCACCTGTTGTCCCAGCCCTCTTCAGATACCTTAGTCCTCCGGGGTTGACAGACTCAGTAGAAAATGCAGCTTAACCAAGACGTGTGTTGGGTCTTCCTTTGAAGGTATTACTTCAAAACAGCGAGCGACGAGTTCGCCTGTGGAGCGGTTTTCGAGGAGATCTGGGACGATGAGATGGTGCTGCCTATGTATGAAGGCAGGATTCTGGGCAAGGTGGAGAGAATCGATTGAGCCTCAGGCGGCCCGCGGGGCCCAAGCCCTCACGACCGGCCTTGGACGTGAGCGCCCGCAACCCAGCCCTTTGAAGGAAGACTCAACCAGTGAAGACGTCGAAGTCTGGGGGAAGACTCTTGGCCATGGGGCCTTCGGGAGGGTGGGGGGAGGTTGGCTTTCATTATTCCCCAGCTGGGTACGGAGATAAGAAAAGCCTGAACTATTTATTAAAAACATGACCACTCGTGGCTGTTGAAGATGCTGACTGTATTTGAGAGACTGCCATACATAATATATGACTTCCTAGGGATCTGAAATCCATAAACTAAGAGAATCTGTGTATAGCTTCCCTGAACAGGAATCCTTACTGATATTTATTGAATAACTGAGTCTCCCCCCACCCCAATCCCCAGTTTATGGATATGCTGCTTTAAACACGGAAGGGGGAGACAGGAAGTTTGTAATTGTTCTGTCTAAGCTTGGGAGTTGAGCTAGGAGTGCATTAATGATTTCTTCATTAAAAAGAGGAATTAAGCTCCGCCCTGCGCTTCTCTAGGTGACGATAGACTTTTTAAAAACGTGGTGCCCTCCCCTCGACACAAATTGGTGCATCCCTCCCCCATGCTGCTCTCTTTTTGTCATAAAGGTCTTCAGGTTTGATTAAGATGCACCCTCACGGACCGCCCTTTGGGTGGGGGCGGGGTGTGGTCTTCGTGTTGGATGGGATGGTTCATTGCGGAGGAGGGGGGAGCCTTCCTGGGGCCCTAGGTTCATCCTGTAACTTCTTGTAGCTCCCCACCAAAGCCCAGCATCCAGCAGCAGAGGCCTGCCAGAACCTAGCGGTTCTAGGTGTGCATTCATGGAAATGACAGTTTCTCGGAGTTTTCTTAATTTAGTCTTTGGACTCTAGCCCTTCTGGAAACTAACCACCCACTCCCCTCACCAGCACACCCCCCCAAGAAGCAGAGAGTTGTGGGAAGACCTAGCAGCACCCTCTCCTCGAGACGCCTTCATGCTGACGTTCGGGTGTTTATGTTAACTTAATCTGTGCAGTTCGTTTGCCCCGGTCCTTGTGCTATACGTCTGTATATATTGTGCGGCGAAAGAGTATTAATCCACTATCTCTAGTGCTTGACTTTGAATCAGTACAGTACCTGTACTTTGCACGGTGAGCCACTCCGTGTGTTGCCCTATATTGAGGGCTCAAGCTTTCCCTTGTTTTTTGAAAGGGGTTTATGTATAAATATATTTTATGCCTTTTTATTATGTCTTGTACTCAATGACTTTTGCCATGGCATTTTGTTCTACTTATACTGTAAATGATGCATTATAAAGAGTTCATTTAAGGAAAATTACTTGGTACAATAATTATTGTAATTAAGAGATGTAGCCTTTATTAAAATTTTATATTTTTCAAAATATCGGCCTCGTCTTTGAATGCCCTGGGTGGACGTGGGGCAGGAGCACCCTTTTGTATGGGGACATCTTCGCTTGGATTCTTCAAAATCACCTGGTCGCTGACTGGGTATGGGTTTTGTCATCATGGAGCAGATGTAGCCAACATTTTCTCTGACATCCTCCTCTCCCGTCGCCCGTATTCAGCCTCGTCCTCCCAGGCACGTAGCTGCACTCTGGCCAGGTAGGTACAGGTGTCCTTGCGTTTCAGTAGTTACCGCAGGGGTGAGGAGCCTCTGAGATGGTGTGCAGATCTGGAATGTCCAGTGGGATTAAGGAACCTGGATTAGAGCCTTGGTCTTGGTGCCCATCGGCCACCCTCCCAATGGCTGGGTAGACCTGATGGTTCAGAAAGAAAAATGCACTGCTCCCTGGAATTGACTTTGTGTAGCTTCGGAAGTCAGCGGCCATTGGTCATTCAGCAAACGGAGGTCCCCTCCTTGTGCTCAGGAGTATTGGGCAGTATTTCAAATCGGGGAGAATAAGTCCATTCTTAAGTCCATAAGGCGTCCTATGGTGAACGCTTTTTTGAAATAGTCTGTCCCTAAATGTCCGTTGACCTATGAATGGATAAAGTGTGTGTGTGTGGAACAATGGAATATTATTCGGCCATACATAGTAAGAATGAAATGTCATTTGTAGCAACATGGTTGGACCTAGAGATGATCCTACTAAGTGATGCAAATCAGACAGACAAATCCAGGCTACAAATTTTACATGGAATCTAAGAAAAGGATGCTTATTTAGCAAACGGACTCACAGACAAAACGAATTTAACAGTTACCAAAGAGGAAGGCGGGGTAGGGATGAATTAGGAGTTAGGGATTAATATACAACTACTATATATAAAATAGATAACCAACAAGAACCTACCATAAAGCACAGGGAACTGTACTTATCTTGTAATAACCTACAGGGGAAAAGAATCTGAAGAACAGCAAATACGTAGAGATAACGTTTAACCATCACCTGTGCAGCTGAAACTAACACAACATTGTAAACTACTTAAATTTTTCAAAAAAATCTAACGAAAGGGTCTGTGACGGCAGTTGGACTTGACATCTTGTGAGGTGGGGTTCGTGGCGGATCTGGTTGGCCTTTGGTTTCTGCTGTAAGCTGTACCCCAAACCCCCTCCCAGGTTGCAAGGTTTTTCCCCATCTGGAAGGATGAAGAGATTCCAGCTGTTGTGCGTGGCGGGTGTGGGGGTTCTGGCTTTTAACCTTCAGGCCTTTTGGTTCACCCCATGAGAATAATGAAGCCTAACAGGCTTGGGGTTCAGCCAAACCCAGGTCCAAATCCCCGGGCCACCGCCTTCTGGGGACCACGGGCCTCTTCAAAGCAAGCAGCGTCCATGAGACGGAAACCAGACGAGGCAATCACACAGGCTCGTGCCTTTTCAAAGGGGGCCTGTGTCTCTCCGCCTCTTACCTTGACAACCCGGCGCTCTTCACCTGGCAGGGATGGGCTTCTCCTGATGGTCCACCCTTGGCATTGTTTGCAGCATCATATGTGCCTTCCTCTGAGGAGAAGGTCTATTGTTTTATTAGACTATTCAAGAGAAAAAGCTAAAACCCATGCTTCCCACCTCCAGCCCCTCAGGTCTTACC
This sequence comes from Phacochoerus africanus, assembly GCF_016906955.1. Taxonomy (NCBI): domain Eukaryota; kingdom Metazoa; phylum Chordata; class Mammalia; order Artiodactyla; family Suidae; genus Phacochoerus; species Phacochoerus africanus. The sequence goes on along the minus strand of NC_062557.1, from coordinate 12,278,341 downwards.
TGGGAACAGGTGAGATGCAGCCATCCACCCCAGGCCACGCCCTGCGACACCTGTGCGCCTTGGGAGTCCTGATGCTCCGTCCTCTTGATGTTCCCTTTCTAAACCTCAGCTTCAAATCAGATGCGCCTGCATAGATTTGGTTTTCTTCATTTCCTAGGCGCTTCCCAAGGCTCTGGCCCCTTTCCTCCGATTCATCATTAACCAGCTCATCATCGGTACAGCACAGACCGTGAGGTCGAGGCCACTTGGACAGCCCCTGGCTCCTCACCCATTAAGCAGGGATCGTAAATGATGCTCACCTTCTGGGGTCGCTGTGCTGCCGGAGCCAGGGGCGGGGCCTAGGACCTCAGGGTCCCTGGAGCACTTAGAGCTCCATACTCACTACCTGTATCGACCCCTCTGTGGAAAGTCCACCCCTCCCCCTCTTCCTGCTGCAACATCTTGGCCCCTGGCACCTTGCTTCTCCAGCCCTGGCATGGAACCTGAAAGTGGGGGCAACGCCCTGACAGGCTGCTTGATTTGGGGGTGGAGACGTTCAGCTGGAGTCTCGCTTTGGCCCCAACGCATCCTTAACCGTTTCTTCACAAAGTCTAACCTTACAGGGGACCTGGAAAGGTCATGCAGACCCTCACCTAAGGGGACAGCTCACAGTTCACTCAGGGATGTGGGGTTTGGGAAAACGGCATCTGTTCTATTCTCCCCCAGCCCCAGAATGTGTTGGAACTATAATCATGGTGTCAGAAGGAAGGAAACTGGAAGTTACCCCCAAAGGAAATATTCTAGTCTATCTGAATAATTAGGTAAGATTGGGTTTCTTGCTGCTGCTGGTTTTATGGTTTGGTTGGTTGGTTTGTGTGTGTGTGTGTGTGTGTGTGTGTTTAAAAAAAGTTCCTCTTCTTTTAATTTTGTAAATAATCTTGTACAGAAACTCCAAATTACATAGAGGTTTCAAAAGAATGGTTGACTTCTTTCTTGGCAATGATTATTTGATGTTATCAACCAGATTTTTCAAAAACCGTGACGTGAGAGTGAGCCTCTGCTGTACTCTATGACTGGCCCAGGTAAAATACACACAGAGCAAAAACAGTACCACATCGCCAAAACCAAAACCGAAACACTGGGTTTAGGTAGATGTTGGCCGTTACCAGAATCATCCCAGAGAGTAGTCAGCCTGATCGGTAGAGTCTTTAATTCTAAATAGGGAGACTTTGCACAGAACTTTAGGCTTGGCAGCTTAGGAGAGAGAGAGCGTGTGTGTCTGTGTGTCTGTGTGTCTCGGAAGGATGGAGGTACCTTAGAAGGGATCTGCCGCAGAAAGAACAACTGTCCCCTAAACGAGGGCTCCTCTGCCTCATCCAGTGTCCAGTTCTGAAAACAGAAATCCCCTGTGTTCCAGCTACACTGACCTTTCCGTTCCCCTAAAGGGCCCAGCTGCTCAGGGCATTTGCATATGCTCCTCCCTCCCCTGGGAACCTGCCTGCACCCCTCACCCTCCCTTTCCTGAAGTTGCCTCCTTTTCAAAGCTCAGACTGGACTTAAATGTCAGAGGTCTCCCCTGACCCTCAGACATCATCACCTGATCCTCTTTATCACAGAACTTCCTTTTTTTTTTTTTTGTCTTTTTTCCTTTTCTAGGGCTGCTTCCCACGACATATGGAGGTTCCCAGGCTAGGGGTCGAATAGGAGCTGTAGCCACCAGTCTATGCCAGAGCCACAGCAACACCAGATCCGAGCCGTGTCTGTGAGCTACACCACAGCTCACGGCAACACCGGATCCTTAACCCACTGAGCAAAGCCAGGGATCGAACCTGCAACCTCATGGTTCCAAGGTGGATTCGTTAAACACTGTGCCACAACGGGAACTCCAGAACTTGCTTTTTTTTCTCTGCACATTTTTTGACTTGCAACTGTGCTGTAATTATTTCATCGCTTACTTATCCATGAGGCAGAAAGTAAATATATGTTTAGTCCTATTATGAATGTGACACCTGTCATCTACTGGTGCTTGACACCTAATAGGTCCTTAATATTTGAGGACTGAAGGAAAAGCAGAAAATAGAATTTATCTATAGAAGTACCACCTAAGATTCAGATAACTGTCATTAGCACATTGCAAGTATCTTTCCAGGTTAAAATACACACACAGGAGTTCCCATTGTGGCCCACTGGAAATGAATCCAACAAGAAACTATGAGGTTGCGGGTTTGACCCCTGGCCTCGTTCAGTGGGTTAAGGACCCAGCGTTGCTGTGAGCTGTGGTGTAGGTCGAAGATGCAGCTCGGATCCTGCGTTGCTATGGCTATGGCCTAAGCAGTCGGCTGTGGCTCCGATTAGACTTCATATGCCACTGGTGTGGCCCTAAAAAGCAAAACAAAAACAAAAACCCCACAAAATATGCATGGGGCATTATAGTATACACAATTTTATAAACCGCATTTTCATTCAATAACATGTCTTTGGCATATGCCCATATCAATAAATATTTTTGGGGCGTTCCCACTGTGGCTCAGTGGATTAAGAACCCGAGTAGTATCCATGAGGACGCGTGTTTGATCCCTGGCCTTGTTCAGTGGGTTAAGGATCTGGCATTGCCAGAGGCTTTGGTGTAGTTCTCAGATGTGGCTCGGATCTAGCGTTGCTGTGGCTGTGGTATAGGGCGGCCGCTACGGCTCTGATTCGACCCCTAGCTTGGGAACCTGCATATGATGCAGGGCCACTCCCACGGCATGTGGGGATTCCCAGGCTAGAGGTCCAACCAGAGCTGTAGCCGCCGGCCTACGCCAGAGCCACAGCAATGCAGGATCCAAACCACGTCTGCAACCTACACCACAGCTCACGGCAACACCGTATCCTCAACCCACTGAGCAAGGCCAGGGATCAAACCCGAAACCTCAAGGTTCCTAGTTGGAGTCGTTAACCACTGCGCCACGACGGGAACTCCAAAAAATACTTTTCTATATTTTTCTACAATATGACATAAATGAATGGCTGAACTATAATTCAATTCATCACTTATGGTGGGACATTTATCTGGTGTCCAAATTCTTCAATTATAAGCCACATTGGAATGCACTCTTCATGCAGATTGGTAGTCAGAGCTAAATTGTCCTGAATTATTAGGAAAGGTTTGGCTTCCACCACATCCTGTGAGTCCTTGTCTGAATCCCCAGTGCCTTGCTCACGGTCAGCTGGCCCTCAAGCCAGGTCTGCGTCTCCAATGTCTGCCTCAAGCCCGGATAGTCAGGCTCCCTTTAATCTGAACCAAGCCTGTCTTCCTGCTGTTATTTCTACCGACCAGCTGGGTAGCCTTGAGCAATGAACTTCCCTCTACCTGGGTTTGCCTCTTTGTCAAACGAGGAGAGTCCTTCAGAGTGCGGATGAGAATGGCTAAGGTATGCACAGTTCTTAGAAGGGAGTCTGGCCCCTGATAAGGGCCTGGTACATGTCAGCAGCTATTATCAGCTGCCGTCTGCATCCAGCTCATGCTTGACTCTGCTTTCTTCCTGTCTTTCTTCTTCCTCTCACCTGGGTTATGCAATCTCCCTCCCGCCCCGCCTTCCCTGCCTTTCCTCTTAGAACTCCAGACCTGCTGTGTTTTTTCTTTGTCCTCCTCTGAGTTGTAAACCACTTGGAGAGCAAGGCCTGTGGCTCACACCTCCATGTAAAGAGTTTGAGATAGAAAGAGGCCCTGGATTCCGCGTTGCTGTGGCTCTGGCATAGGCTGGCGGCTACAGCTCCGATTAGACCCCTAGTCTGGGAACCTCCATATGCCATGAGAGCATGGCAAAAAGGAAAAAAAAAAAAAAAAAGAGGCCCTGAATGATACAGAAAGTGCCAGGCACAATTCATCCTGATACACCACCCTCCTAGATGCCACATCTGACTTGGCTCCATTTTCTCAAATTCAGCTTTGGCCCAGATTATGTTATTGAGCCCACTATTACTATGTGATCAAGCCCAGCCTTTCGTGCTGTTTGTGTCAGACAGGCTACATGGAGAGGATCAGAGGATGATCTGACGGTCATGGGGGCTGAGGGCTGGTTTTCTCTCCTACCCTCCACCAGTGCTCTTTTTTTTTTTTTTTTTTTTGGTCTTTTTGCCATTTCTTGGGCTGCTCCCTCCGCATATGGAGGTTCCCAGGCTAGAGGTCTAATCAGAGCTGTAGCCACTGGCCTACGCCAAGGCCACAGCAACGCGGGATCCCAGCCGCATCTGTGACCTACGGCAACGCCGTATCGTTAATCCACTGAGCAAGGCCAGGGATCGAACCCGCAACCTCATGGTTCCTAGTCGGATTAGTTAACCACTGCACCATGACGGGAACTCCTCCACCAGTGCTCTTAACAGAAGAAACCAGCTGCTTGCAATGTTGTGTTTAGGGTTGCCAGGTTTAGAAAATGAAAACAGAGGACGCCAGGTTAAATTTACATTTCACATAAATGATGGACAATTTTTTAGTATAAGTATATCTCATGCAGCCGTCGGGCTATATTTACACCAAAAATGTATCTCTTATCTGAAGTTCAAAGCTACCTGGGCTTCCGGCATTAAATCTGGCAATTCCGGTTGTGGCAGATGCTATGAATTTCCCACCTGCCTTCCTCCCTCTTCACTGCTAATGTGCTTTTGGTACCCCAGGATTAGAGAGCTACTCGCTACATTTTCCAGACTCCTTTGTGCCTGGATACAGAGTGGGCACCACCATTTAAGTTTGCTTGATGGGAGGCAGAGGTGTCTTCCTTTTGACTCATCTGCTGACGACAAAACAATGGAGACGCGGCTTGTTGCGGCCACATGGCCATCCGGCCTCAGCAACCTGGTTACCAAGGGGCTTGGAGCTGGGAGAAATGGCCAGACGTCCTTTCGAGGCATCCTGCCACCAGCTCGTGGATGCCCAGGATGTGGAGGATGTATAGGATCATACCTACAGCATAAACTATAGGACAGGTGAGCCTGCAGGGTGTTGGAAGTCATGGCCATGGGCTCAGCCTATTCTGTTGCTAACTCCGGAAACAAATGTCTATGCATACATATCCTATATTAATTTACTTTCTGTTAAAATGCTATCTTAGGAGTGCCTGCTGTACTCCTACAGCGGCGTCTCTGCAGCACCAGGACGCAGGCTCAATCTCCAGCCCAGCACAGAGGGTTACAGGACCTTCCTGGCCCGGGAACTCCACAGGCTGCCTCTGGAGTTGCCAAAAAAGAAGAAAAAAAAAATGCTATCTTAGTTTGGGGCTGCGGTTGCAAAATACCACAAACTGGGTAGCTTAGAACAACAGAAATGTTTTGTCTCGCAGTCCTGGAGGCTCGACGTCCAAGATCAAGGTGTCCCCAGTTCCAGGCTCCCCTTGAAACCTGTAGGAGAAGACTGCATTGCCTCGTCCGGCTGCCGGTGGCCCCAGGTGTTCCTGACTTGTGGCTTTGTAACTCCAATCTTCATAGGGCATTCTTCCTGTGTCCTCTTTTTGGTGTCTGCGTGTGTGTGTGTGTGTGTGTATGTGTCTTTTTAGGGCTGTACCCTCAGCATATGGAGGTTCCCAGGCAGGGGGCAAATTGGAGCTGTAGCTGCCGGCCTGCGCCAGAGCCACAGCAACACAGGATCCAAAGTGCGTCTGCGACTTAAACCGCATCTCGCGGCAACGCCAGATCCTTAACCCACTGATGGAGGCCGGGGATGGAACCCGAGTCCTCATGGATAATCGTCAGGTTCATGCACCAATGAGCCACAACAGGAACTTATCCCCATGTCTTTTCACACAACGTCCTTCCTCTGTTCAAATCTGTGACTGTCCCTAAATGTCCCTTTCTTATAAGGACACCAGTCATACTGGATTAGGATCCACCTTCATCACCTCTTCCTAACTTGCTTTCATCTTCAGAGACCTGACTTGTAAATAAGGTGACATTCTGCGGTACAGGTATTAGGAAAACTTTATTTTATTTTGCAGGACTGGGGAGAAAGGGAGACACACCTCAACTTGTATAACAAATACCTAGAATGATGCTTGTCTCCTGACGGATGAAATTGGAACACCTACCATTTTGTCTGTCCTAACAAAAAAGAGAAGCACGAATCTTTCGAAGAGAGAAACTTGCTATGACCACATGTCAGACCTTCACATGCCCCCTGCCCACCTGTCACCTTGGTAACTGCCTCCTTTCTGCCTGCGTGCTGTGGCAGACCCCAGGAGACTAAGCTGGCTTTTCTTAAACACACTCTATCCTGGTGTTCCCGTTGCGGCTCAGCCAATTAAGAACCTGACTAGTATCCATGAGGATGTGGGTTCGATCCCCGGCCTCCCTCAGGAGGTTAAGGATCAGGTGTTGCTGTGGTTGTGGGTGTAGGCCAGCAGCTGCAGCTCTGTTTCAACTCCCCCCGAGTCTGGGAACTTCCATATGCTGCAGGTGCAGCCCTAAAACACACACACACACACACACACACACACACACACACACACACTCTATTCTAACTACTACACACGCCTCTGTTTTTCATTCCCACTCAGCCTGGGTCAAACTGGAAAATCCAGGTTGCCCAAGTCTTTGCCCACCTGAATTTGAAGCCGGCATCTGAGCCTTTCCTCACTGTGCTCGTGGAAGGTGAAACAAGGAGAAAAGCAGAGCGTGCCACCATGTCTCAAAAAGGAAAAAAAAAAAAAAAAAAGGCCTTGGCTCCCAGGGTGTAAACCCCTGCCATAGATCACTTGGAGAAATTATGGACATTCTGTCTCCAAAGACTCTAGGTTGAGAATACAATGTTCAGTGGACCTCACCAGGCCTGGAGGCTGCATCCTAGATGAGCTGAGCTGCCTACATCTCCTCCTCTCTGGGATTCTGAATTTGGTACAGGCCTGGGTAATTCCACTGTATTTGCCAAAGGGAAGGGATCAGCTACCTGGTTTCTGGGGCCGGGGTGGAGTGTGGGGGGAAAGGGGGTGTGGTTCTTACTGACTTTTAGGGAAAGTTTTTTATCCTGGCGGGGACCTGCTTTGCTAAAACGAGGCTCCGCTCCCCTCCCCCACCAGGCAGCGGGCGCTTGGCTGGCTGTTTCCAGGAGGGGAAAGACTTTTGCGATAATCAGTGGTGGAGAGAGTTTCTGAATCACCGCGCCGCTGAAGACATCAAGAAGCAATTAGTCCTCTGATCGACGTGGTTTGTCAACATAAAAGCGACCCGTCTCCAGATGACACCCACGGCCTGGCATGCCTGAGATGGCCGCAGGCCTCCTCTGTTCATTCATCCCGCCCGAAAAACGCCCAGGGGGTAAGGGGAGGGGAAGGGGGCGCGCGCTGGGGGAGGGGGCGCAGCTGCGGTCCATCTGAGCCCTAGTCCCTCAGCAGAGCCAGGCTCAGTGGGAACCTGGGCTCTGGCTTCTAGAGCCAGCCTGTGCCTGGAGAAGCAGAGACCCCTCCCAACCTCGCCTTAGGGGGCAGGGCTGCTTGGGCCACCTGCGTCCTAGTCGACCAGAGGCCAATTATCCAGACTGAGGGATAGCCAGGTCCCCTGGGTAAGGGACAGAGAGATGGTGAGAAAATGAATTAAATGGAGAAGTGGATTAGGAGGGGAAAAGGTTGGCTTATAGAACATTTGACATGCGCTGCTTAGAGATTTTTCCTTTAATTCGTATTTTTTTTTTCGATCACAGAACTAGTCAGAGTAGAAAAATTTGAAAAATACAGAGAATGACAAAAAAGGTCCCCCAAATGCATCTATAATCCTACTACCCAGAGATACCAATTGCTCATGGTGGATGTAGTTCCTTCCAATATATAGCATCCTCTCTTGCTCAGGAAAGTATTCTGAGCATCTCACAATTTCTCAGGATCAATCCCGACATGTGTGAAGACTTTTATTGCCCCAAGCAGACTTTGTGGCCATTTCTGCAGACCATCCTGGTTGCCGTGTAGACCTGCCTTGACTCTGTCACCTGTACCTCCTTTTCCGTAGAGAGGCGAAGAAAAGCCTGTCCTGATTGGAGGCAGGAGGCCGGCTAAGCCCAGCAAAGGCACCTGACTCCCCAGGAATTGTAGAATTCACTTCTGGGCTAGGAAGGAATGGCTTGGAGTTCCGCCCTGCCTTGCCCCTTACCTGTTGGGAGGTCCCTGCTTCTAGATGACACCTGCCTGATTCATCGGCTGTGTGCCTGGTTCCATTGCTCTGGGTCTCCCACTTTGTACAACAACGGATGAAGTCTTATTTCCAATCTTGGTTGATTTCCACCCTTTTGCCCCCAACACGGTGTCTTCCAAGGCACCGCCTTCGGAGAAGCTCCATAAATGACACTGGCGAGATTTGTTCTTTCCATTGTCCTCACTGTTACCTTAGCTGGCCCTGCATCTGTGCTTTTGTCTCCCGATAATAGCCCCTCGGTTTTCTTTTGTTTTCCCCTCAGCTGCAAAAATGGCACCTGATCTGGCCACTTAATACGTTCCATCGCCTTGTCTATAGCGATTGGTTCAGGGATGAACATGTGGCTGAAGCTGGTCCAGTAAGCGTCAGCCATGGCACTTGTGCCAGTCATTCAGAGAACGAAGAGCTCCCTTTCTAGGGGGGCTTCTAAAAGGGTCGGACACAATCCGGGAGCTTCTGGGGGCCACAAGGTGGAGATTGCCCGCCTGGGGTTGAAGCCAACCGAGAAGAATTCCGAGCCCCAAGAGAAAAGGTGGGGGCAGAGAGAAAGATGGATCAACTTCTACGGCATCTCCGGGATCCTTAGATTCAACTGCCTAGAAACTTGGCCTTGCAAGGAGCTAATAAATCCTGTCATCTCTTTTTTTCCTTAAGTCAATTTGACTTGGTTTTTGTTTTACTCAACCCAAAGAATTCTGACTAATAATGCAGCTCCTGTCCCGGATATGTTCTCAAGACCAGGAACACACACCACACGGTCCCAAGTGGGGAGAGAGAGATTCAGAAGAGGAAACGGATCCCTTTGAGAAACAGGGTGGGATGATGAAGAGGAATCTCAAGTTCAAGTTATAGAGACTGTGGCTTTTAGAGGCTTGCAACCAAAGGCTTAGGGTATACACAGTGGCCTTTTTTAAAGTGACTCTTGGGACCTAAGCCCACGTGGGCTCTTCTCTGCTAAACGTCGCATCACCAGCATCACCAGCACCTACTAAGAACTGCTGTGTTCCTGTCCTAGGGGTGAGGGGGGTCCGGGGTGGGGTGTGGGGGGGAACACAGACAGTGAAGACATAGTTCCTGCCCTAGAAGAGCACCCGGTTCTGACCCAACTCAGTGCGAGGCATTGCCAGAGTGAAGCTTGTCCAGAAAGAGCCAGGCACCTCTGCTTGGCCTCCGCAGAGGAAGGTTCCTTCGGAGCTGGGACATCCCGGGTCCTAGGAATGGATCAGGAGGGAACCACTTTGGCCAAGGCCAGAAAAGGTGGAAGAAGTGGTGAAGGGTGCCTCGGGGTCTTCCACGTTAGGGCTCTACCCCAGCTGCAGGCAGGGGTCGATTGTTTTGGGGGAGCTCTACCAGGAGGCGTGGAGGCGGGACGGTGGAGCCGCACACAAAACGGCAGCACTTTCTTTCTGTCCATCCTGCCCCTCCCCCCTCCTCCCTTCTCTCCCCTCCTCTCCCCCTTCCTTGCTCCCTCACCTCTTCTCATCTCTCCCTCTTCCCTCTTTTTCCTCTTTGGCCTCCTCCCCCTTGCCCCTCTCCTTCCCTTTTCTCTCCCAGCCCCCTCACCCTCTGCGTCTCTTCTTCCTGCCGCCGTCCCCAACCCCCCAAATTAGGGGCAGAATCACACTAGGTTTGGGATGAGCCCCAGCTCTGCCCTCCAGGCGAATTTTGGCCGATATCTGCCCTCCCACAGCCCCGGCCATCCCCCCTCCCCCAGAAGGGACCCTCACGGTGGGACCCCCTCTACCCCCCAGCCCTCCCCAAAGGGCGGGCCTGAGGCCAGAGAGCCCGGGGCCCAGGGAAGCTGCCAGTGCAGAAGGGAAGTGAGAACCAAGCTGACTGCTTGTTATTATTTTTCTCCCCTGGGGGCCCGGAGCAAAGACTTCTGGGCTCGGAGTCTTTATAGATCCTCACTCCCTTGGCAACCCCGCAGTCCTGTCCAACCTGGAGTGTTTAATTACCAAGGAAAAGAATGATTTTTTTTTTTTCCCTGAGAATCCATTTAATTATTTGATTGCACAGTAACCAAAGAGTGTGAGAGGCCTGTAGCCAGAAGGGACTTCAAAGCAATACCTTGATGTTGCTGAGTGGGGCATTAATAGGTTCTGAAGGCAGGCGATTGCTAAAGAGAGGGAAAGTATTCAAAGCGCCCCGCGATCTTGCCAGCAAGCTCGAGAAAGGCGTAAACACTGGAATGCTCGCCGGAGCGGGAGGGGGAGTTCAAAGGGACTGGGAGAGTTTTCATGTAAAGTTTAGAGTTTAAGGCGTGACTGTTGGCGCTGGAGACTCAGCGTTTGAACTCTTGTTTATTAAAAACAGTTTCCCAGCCATTCAGCGGGTTCCCAAAGACAGCAGAGAGGAGCAGACGTTTTTTCAGTGTGGAAGCTTTAAAGGCTTTCATTGATTTGTACCTGGGGTCTCTGCCCTCCCCCACTTGCCCCCTCCCCCCAATCTTTTGTGCCTGCTTTCTTTTTTTCCTCTTATTTTTTTGATCAAGTTTTGAAAAATCCCACTCTCTGAAGGCGATGGCAGCGGAGGGGGGAGGGGGTTCACCCAGGATGGTAGGTTGCCCTGCCCCCACCCCGCAACCTCCACCCCAGATTCAGCCCGGAGGGTGGGGTGAGCGGATGACTCCCCTCCCCCACCCCAGGTCCCACGGGAGCCCCAGGAGCTGAGGTTTCTTGCCTAGACGCTGTGCCCGGCCCCAGGTCTGGTGGTCCAGCAGGGCTGCTGGCAGTGGGGGTCTCCATCCCCTTCTGCTCCTCCTTACGTCCCAGCCTGATGGAGGGGACCTGTCACTACCATCTGCCCTCAGAAGGGAAGAGGGGGCCTTCAGCTTTCCAGGTCTGATTTCCAAGGCTGGGACCCCATACTGTTCCTTGACGAGGAAAAAATAGATGTTACCTTCAAAAAGTGGCTTCAGGAAATTCTGGGAGGGTCCTCAGGCCCTAAGAGTCTATGGCTCCCACTTTCAACGCCTTCGTCTTGCTGGTCTTGACTGAATGGGCTTGGGCTTCCATCCGGTTGGTCTCGTTGCCGTCCATGCCAGGGACAAATGAACTTGGACTCAAAGCAGGCCTCCAGAAAGCCAGAGACAGTTCCGGGCAGAGCTACAGTGGAGCAGAAACTGCTCGTGGGGGACAGTTTCCCTCCTTCTGCCTGGCCTTGCTCACTCGGAAAAGCAGCGACCAAGGTCCCAGAAGCCCCAAGGGATGCTTCAGCTCTGCCTGGAGTGCTCCTTGAGCTCCTTGGAGCCATTGCATCTTCCCAGGCTTGTTGCAGGAGATTGAACCGTGGGGGGAGCACGACGAAGAGAGGCGGTGGCAGGACCCTCCCTAAGTTAGGGCTTCTGTCCCCTTCCTTTGAGGACATGGAGAGCTCTCACCCCATCTGCTGCCATCATCACTGCTGCCATCAGTTTTATTCCAACACAAAGAACGGGTTTTTATTTATTTATTTATTTATTTATTTATTTATCTTGCTTTTTGGGGCCACACCTGTGGCATATGGAACTTCCCAGGTGAGGGGTTGAATCAGAGCTGCAGCTGCCGGCCTACACCACAGCCACAGCAACACAGGATCTGAGCCACATCTGCAGCCTACACTACAGCTCATGGCAACGCTGGCTCCTTAATCCACTGAATGAGGCCAGAACCCACTGATTGAACCCATGTCTTCACGGATCCTAGTCAGGTTCGTTACCACTGAGCCACAGTGGGAACTCCAGGGGCAGGTTTTTAAAATAAACATGGTCTTTTGCTTCACCCGAAGCCCCGCACGCTACCAATCACAATTTTCTCTTAAGCCACTGCGTGCAATGTTATCCGTCCGCCCCCGCCCTCTGTTTTACAGGAAGATGGGATCCTCAGGGCCGTTGCAATTGTCTTTATGACATAAGAGGAAAAATCATAAACTCTAAACCGCAACATCCGTGTTCACACCCCATGTGCATTCTCTTTTCAGTATGAATTTCATTTCTTTGTGAGTCAGAGGCAGTGCTGTGCTAGCAACCGTTTAACAACCAGCTCTCCAGGGACGAAGCCCTGATTTGTAGTACTTGCCAATTTCCATGGTGTAAATGCTCCCACCACGGTCGATTTCACACGGAAACCTGAGGTCAGCTCTCACAAGCTCATGTGACCTCGTTCCAGAACACCACAGAAAAGGGCTCCAAAATTATAGTTTCTGAGATGATCATTGTAGAAGCTCTCTTCTCTTTACCGCAGCTCCATTCCAAACCCTGTGTCCTCGATAAAAGGTTAAAAAGTCTTTCGGCTTTATTGAAATCTCCATGGATGTAGAGATAAAAGCATAAAGAATGTGGAGTTGGGACAAAGATTATCAATGTTTATTATGTTTTCCTGATTCAGGCACCATGCCAATGGCACTTGTGGCAATGGCTATGTGTATATGTAAAAATAAAATACTGTAATACTATCCATTGGCCAGGGGACTTCTTTGCTCTTCTTCCCCTTCTGTTTCCATCTCCCTCAAATTCTGATTAGGAAATATAGATGCAATTTTGTAAGATGGGACAGGTTTCCCAACTGCTGTATCTCGGGTTCCATGCAGTAAAGAAAGTATCTTCAGTACCAAAAGATTTGCTTAGGGTGATTTACAATTAGAACCAGGCACCTTGGGAGTTCCTGGTGTGGCTCAGTGGTAACAAACCCAACTAGCATCCATGAGGATGCAGGTCCCATCCCTGGCCTCGCTCATCGGGTTAGGGATCTGGCATTGCCGTGAGCTGTGGTGTTGGTCACAGATGCGGCTCAGATCCATCATTGCCATGACTGTGGTGTAGGCCGGCAGCTGTAGCTCTGATTCAACCCCTAACCTGGGAACTTCCATGTGCTTTCAGGTGCGGCCTGAAAAGACAAAAAAAAGAAGAACCATGTACTTTTCGTTACCTGCTGGAAAGATTGATAGAAAAGTATTTCAAGGTAGCAGTCAGAGTCATTAAAAAAAAAAAAATCCATTTTAGGAGTTCCCTGGTGGCTTGGTTGGTTAAGGATCCAGCATTGTCACTGCTGTTGTTCTAGCTACTGCTGTGGCATGGGTTCAGCCCCTGGCTGGAGAATTTCTGTATGCACAGTCAAAAAAAAAAAAAAATCAATTTGATTGAGGTATAATTTGCATAAAATAAAATGCATCTTTTTACCACGATCAAGATACAAAACACTCTCTTTATTCTTGTTTCCTTTGCTGTTAATCCTTGCTTTCCCACCCCCTAGCCAGTAGCAATCACCAGTCTACTTCTTGCCACTATAGATTAGTTTAGCTCAGGTTTCTGGACCTCAGCACTTTGGGCATTTGGGGTCAGATAATTCTTCCTGTGGGGGCTGAACTGTGCGTTTTAAGATGCTTAGCAGCAACCCCAGCCTCTCCTCACTAGATGCCAGTAACATCTGCCAACTTACAACAATCCAAAAACGTTCCCAGATATTTCCAAATGTCCCCTGGGGGCACAAAATCATCTACAGTTGACAATTCTAGAATTTCAGATACATGAATCACCCAGGATGTATTCTTTCATGTCTGTTTATTTTGCTCAGGGTAGTTTGGGGGCTTTAGCTCTGTCGTGGATCTAGCTTGTTCCTCTTTGCCACTGAGTATTAGTCCATTGTATGGATATACCATAACTTGTTTACCCATTCACCTGTTGATGGATATTTTAGTTGTTTTCCATGTACAGGATACATTAGGAATGAGTCTCCTTTGAATATCTATTTATAGGTTGTGTGAACATAGGTTTTCCCTGAAGTAAAGAAGAAACCATTGGGTTGTAGGTAAGTATGTTTCTAACTGAAGAAGAAACGGCTTCACTGTTCTCCAAAGTGGGCTTGTCATTTTATATGTCAACTAACAATGTACGACAATGTGTGAGCCTTCTGGTTGCTTCATGTCCTCTCTACCATTTGGAATCAAGAGTCTTTTTAGGGAGTTCCCTTCGTGGCGCAGTGGTTAACGAATCCGACTAGATACGATGAGGTGGCGGGTTCGATCCCTGGCCTTGCTCAATGGGTTAAGGATCTGACGTTGCCTGTGAGCTGTGGTATAGGTTGCAGACAAGGCTCGGATCCCACATTGCTGTGGCTCTTGCGTAGGCCGGCGGCTACAGCTCCGATTAGACCCCTAGCCTGGGAACCTCCATATGCCTCGGGAGCAGGCCAAGAAATAGCAAAAAAAAGACACACACACACAAAAAAGAGTCTTTTTAATTTTAGCTCTTCTAGTGCCTGTGTAGTATATAGCCCATTACATTTCTCTGACAACTAATGACATTGATTCCCTTTTGGTGAATCTAGTGGTTATTAATATATCTTTTTTGAAAAATATCTGATAATGTCTTTAACCTATTTTTAAACTTGGGTCATTCTTTTTCTTATTATTGAGTTATAAGAGTTCTTCCTATATTCTGGATACAAGTTCTTTATCAGATGTTTGTATTTCTTTCTTTTTTTCTTACAGTCACACCCATGGCTTATGGAAGTTCCTGGGCTAGAGGTCAAATCAGAGCTCAGAGCTGCAGCTGCCAGCCTAGGCCACAGCCATGGCAACGCCAGATCTGAGCCACATCTTCCATCTACACCACAGCTTGTGGCAATGCCAGATTCTTAACTCACTGAATGAGGCCAGGGATTGAACCCATACCCTCATGGACTTCATGTCAGGTTCTTAACCTGTTGAGCCACAATGGGAACCACCAGATGTTTGTATTTTGAATGATTTCTACCAGTCTGTCACTTTCTTTCTCAATTTTTTTTTTTTCTTTCTTTCTTTTTTTTTTTTTTGCTCTTTAGGGCCACACCTGAGGCATGTGGAGGTTCCCAGGCTAGGGGTCAAATCAGAGCTGTAGCTGCCGGCCTACACCACAGCCACAGCAACGCCAGATCCAAGCCGCATCTGCAACCTACACCACAGCCCTGGCAATGCCGGACCCCTAACCCACCAATCGAGGCCAAGGATCGAACCGGAAACGTCGTGGTTCCTAGTTGGATTCGTTTCCACTGAGCCACAACAATGTATCAATGAAAATTGATACATATCTTTGAAGAGCAGATTTTTTTATTTTGACAAAGTCAAAATCATTCATCTTTTATTTTTTGATAGTGTATTTTTGGTTTTTCTAAAGAAATCTTTGCCTATGCCAAAGTCAAAAAGATTTTTTCCTCACTTTCCTCTAAAACTTTTGATCGTTTTTACTTTTATAAGGTTTAGCTCTACGATTGCGCTTGAGTTAACTTTTGTCTATGATGTAAGTTTAGATTTATTTTTTTCTCATATGGATATCAAGTTTTTCCAAAGTTATCCTTTCCCTGTTGAATTTTTTTCAGCACTCTCATTAAAAATCAATTGACAAAGAAATGTGGATTTATTTTTGGACTTTCTAAAAATTGATAAATTTATTTTTCTTTAACACCAATCTCTCTTCATTACTCTAGCTTTATAATGTCTTGGAACCAGATGGTGTGTCTCCCCAGTTTATTCTTCTTTAAAATATTTTTGCATTTCTATATGAATGTTATGATCAGATTGTCAATTTCTGCCCCAAAAACCTCTGGGATTTTGATTGGGACTGAGTTGAATCCATAGACCAACTTGGGTAAAACTAACATCTTTTTTTTTTTTTTTTGTCTTTTTGCCATTTCTTGGGCCGCTCCTGCGGCATATGGAGGTTCCCAGGCTAGGGGTTGAATCGGAGCTGTAGCTGCTGGCCTATGCCAGAGCCACAGCAACGCAGGATCCGAGCCATGTCTGCAACCTACACCATAGCTCACGGCAACGCCAGATCGTTAACCCACTGAGCAAGGGCAGGGATCGAACCCGCAACCTCATGGTTCCTAGTCGGAGTCATTAACCACTGCGCCACGACGGGAACTCCTAAAACTAACATCTTAACAACACTTCTTCCAACCCAAGAACACAGCCTATCTTATGATTTGTTTGTGTCTCGTTTAATTTCTCTCAGTCATGTTTCATTGTTTTAAGTATACCTATTTTGGGTATATTTTGTTAAATTTACTCTTAAATATTTCTTTTTTAAAAAGGCTATTAGAGGGTTCTAGTTGTGGTGTAGTAGAAAGGAATTGGACTAGTATCCTTGAGAATAGTATCCTTTTTTTTCTTTTTGGCTTTTTAGGGCCGCACCTGTGGCATATGGAGGTTTCCAGGCTAGGGATCGAATTAGAGCTGCAGCTTTTTTTTTCTTTCTTTATTTCTCTCTTTCTGTATTCTTTCCTTCCTTCCTTCCTTCCATTCTGTCTTTCTTTTGACACACTCATGGCATGCAGAAGTTCCTGGGCCAGGGATTGAACCTGGGCCACAGCTGTAGCAATGCCAGATCCTTAGCTTGCTGTGCCACAAGGGAACTTCCTGTTCCTTCCTAGTTCCTCAGAGTTTGTCATGAATACAAGTTTTACTTTGTCACGTATTTAAAAAAAATATATATATTGACTTTTCCCTTTTTATTGTGCTAATATGATATTTACTTTTTTTTTTTTCGGCTACACCCATAGCACATGGGATCAAATCAGAGCTGCAGCTGGGACCTAAACCACAGCTGCAGTAAAGCCAGATCCTTAACCCACTTCTCTGGGCTGGGGATTGAACCGGTACCTCTGCAGCAATCAGAGCAGCTGCAGTCAGATCCTCAGCCCATGCACCACAGCAGGAACTCCTTACACTGGTTGATTTTTAAATGTTAAATTCTAGTAGTCCTGGGATGAACCTCAATCAGTCATGATGTATTATTTATTTATTTGTCTTTTTTTTTGCTATTTCTTGGGCCGCTCCCACGGCATATGGAGGTTCCAAGGCTAGGGGTTGAATCGGAGCTGTAGCCACCAGCCTATGCCAGAGCCACAGCAACACTGGATCCGAGCCGCGTCTGCAACCTACACCAGAGCTCACGGCAACGCCGGATCGTTAACCCACTGAGCAAGGGCAGGGACTGAACCCGCAACCTCGTGGTTCCAATCGGATTTGTTAACCACTGCGCCACGAAGGGAACTCCTATTTATTTTAATTATTGCTGAATTTGATTGCCAATATTTTGTTAAGTAAATTTATATCCACATTCACAAGAAATATTGGCTTGTAGTTTTCTAATAATCTCTTTGTCTGGCTTTGATATAGGGAAGAGCTGGCCTTATGGAATGTGTTGAGAAATGGTAACTTCTCTGGTGGCTGAAATAATTTATGAAAGACTGGCATACATCTTCCTAAATGTTTGACTGCATTTACCAGTGCAACCATTTGGCCTGGAGTTTTCTTTTGGGGAAAGTTTGAAATTACAAATTAAATTTCTTTACTAGATCAGGGATGTTTCTGATTTCCTGTTTGTTCTTGGGATTTGTAATCATATCCCTCTTTGGCATTCCTGATAATAATAATTTGCATGTTCTCTTTTACTCCCCCTTGGATTAGTCGTGGGAGAGTTTTATAATGTTATTGATATGTCCTAAGAATTAGCCTTCTGTTTCATTGAGTTTTTCTATTTCTTTGATTTCTGCCCTTATTTTCACTCTTTCCTTCCTTCTCCGTGATTCGCTCTTCTTTTTGGCCCCTAGGGCTTCTCAGCCCCGATGAGCGGGGCCAGATTTTTCCAAAATGGTGGATTCCAGGGGAGCTTAAGCCAGTGATTGTTCCTGGGGCCTCCGCCCCCGAAGCCCTGGCCCCGCAATGCACCACCACCAACCCCTGCTTCCCCGAGACCTGCCAAGACGTGCAGGTAGTAGATCTGACCCAGATTCTTACAGAGTCCCTGCTTTGCCCGGGACCCAGTGCACATGAAACCGTGTATACATCCCCTGGGAGTGGATTCTCTGTTTCCCCCAGGCCTGTGGAGGTCCTACCCTTAAGCCCTACCCTTAAGCCCTGCTGGCTTTCAAGCGCTCCGGGGGCTCCTCCTCCCAATGCCAGCCCCCCAGGTTGGGGAACCTGATGTGGGGTTTGGAACTCTCACTCCTGGGGGAGAGCCCCTGTGATAGAGTTAGTTTCCAGGAGGTGGGTTGCCTAACCCAGTGGGTAGGTGTTTGCTTATATAGTGAAATTGCCCCTCCTACAGTCTCGTTATGGCTTCCTCTGTGTCTTTGGGTTTAAGATACCTATCTTTTTTTTTGGTGTCTTCTGGTTTATTTTGATGACGATGATTCAGCAGTAGGTTTTTTGGGTTTTTTTTTTGGTCTTTTTGCCTTTTCTAGGGCCGCTCCTGTGGCACATGGAGGTTCCCAGGAGCTGTAGCCGCCGGCTTTGCCACAGCCACAGCAACGTGGGATCTGAGCCGCGTCTGCAACCTTACACCACAGCTCACGGCAATGCCGGATCCTTAACCCACGGAGCAAGGGCAGGGACCGAACCCGCAACCTCATGGTTCCTAGTCGGATTCGTTAACCACTGCGCCACGACGGGAACTCCAGCAGTAGCTTTTAATCTTGGTGTCTTTTTGCTTTGAAGGGCCACACCTGTGACGTATGGAAATTCCCAGGCTAGGGGTCGAATCGGAGCTACAGCTGCCAGCCACAGCCAGAGCAATGGGGGATCTGAGCTGCATCTGTGACCTACACCACAGCTCACAGCAACGCTGGATCCCTGACCCACTGAGTGAGGCCAGGGATCAAACTTGCATCCTCATGGATACTAGTCGGGTTTGCTTCCTCTGCACCATGCCGGGAACTCCCTGATTTCAAGCTTTTACCATGGCATTACCGAATATGCCATGCTGGGAAGAGAGGTACAGCATCAGCTCTCTCTAGCTGGCACGAGCCAGCTGGAACACACCCCTGTGTGACCCGCACCCATCCATCATCTATTCCCCAGTAACCCACCTGCAAATCTTAGAACCACCCTTGACCCTCCGCTATCTCATCCACCTTCACATCTAATAAATCAGAAAATGTGGTGGTTTTAAAACAAGGCTCTGAAATTCTTTGAAAGTTGATGTAATAAGTTCAAGAGGAAAAAAGAATTAAAAAAAAAAAAAAAGAAAAAAGAAAAAAAAAAACCCTCATAGCAGTTGCTGTCGTGGTGCAGTGGAAATGAATCCGACTAGGAACCATGATGTTTCGGGGTTTGACTCCTGGCCTCGCTCAGTGGGTAAAGGATCTGGCATTGCTATGAGCTGTGGTGTAGGTCAGAGATGGGCCTTGGATCCTGCATTGCTGTGGCTGTGGTGTAGGCCGGCAGCTGTAGCTCCGATTCGACCCCCAGCCTAGGAACATCCATATATATGCTGTGGGTGCCGCCCTAAAAAGACAAAGACAAAAAAAAAAAAAAAAAAGAGAGAGAGAGAGAGAAAGATTCAGATACACAGAGACCCTGGGTCTTAACCTGCTGAGCCACAATGGGAACTTCCCTGAGTCCATTATAAGTTCTCACTTCCTAGCCTCCCCTTCCCTAACACAAGGAGGTCCTGGACCATTTCAGACAAGCCACGTTTTGGTCAGCTTGAAATAACTTCCCCGAGGGACAAAGTTTGGGAGCAGGAGGCTTGGAGAATCTTGGCACTGACAGAGGGATTCCCACCAACCAGTCACATTCAAGCTGGTTTCGCTCCAGTGGATGGAGGGAGGGATGGATGGAAGGCTGTGGTCCATCCACTGCTGAGATCCCAGATACACAGTGCAGGGGCTGTGTGGGGTGAGCTGCTGGCTTTCATCTCCTGCAGCATCTTGCTTTGCTGAGCCCTCTCTCGAGGGACGGAACAGGGTGGGCAGGAGGTAGCAGAGATGCTGCCTTTGGAGCTCTCCAGCCCGCCAGCTCTGCTCAGAGGTTCACTCGTTCTAGATGGAGCAGCCTGGACTCTCACTCTAGATCTTACTAGCCCAGGGGCCAGAGGGCTGAGCAGCCTCTTATTAAACCTCAAAGAGCTCTTTGTTCTATAGCTGAGGACCACGGTGTCTCTTGGCTGGCTGCTCGGCGGAGGTTGCTGGGAGAATCCCTCGGCAAGAGAAAAAAGAGGTTTGGACCAAGATCACAAGGAGGAGAAGCCAGTTCTTCCCTGCTTTCTGTTCCTCGCCTGGAGAGAGGCTCTGGCCACTTCCATTAAAAAACAAAAAAGCTGAAGAAACAGAGCTTCGACCTTGCTTTTCATGCTTATTAATACAGCAGCCCTGGGAAGCTCAAAACCCGACTGATGCCGGGGCCACCCTCCCAGGAATTCAGACTTAATGGAGACGGGGATGGGATTTCCACCCCCCCCCACAGCCCCCGCCCTAGGGGATTCTGATGCACCCCAGGATTGAGGGCTCCTGGCTTATAACTGATTTTACAAGTTTACCTTTAAGGATAATGATGGAGAGATGGGTACCCAGAGTGAGATGGAGAACGCATCCTCCTTTGGAGATCAGAAGGGTACCACGGCGGTCCTTTG
Organism: Phacochoerus africanus; assembly: GCF_016906955.1. Lineage (NCBI taxonomy): Eukaryota > Metazoa > Chordata > Mammalia > Artiodactyla > Suidae > Phacochoerus > Phacochoerus africanus. The sequence continues at coordinate 12,257,838 of NC_062557.1, read as the reverse complement.
ACCTGCTCTGCCCCAGAGCAGTTTTATTTTTTGTAATCAGCACCTTCCAGAGCAGAGCCTGAGGGGGAAGGATGCAAAGCATCTCCCTGCCTCTGAGCTGTTGATGTTTTCTTTCCTCCGCCTAATGACAAACCCTGAAGAGAACTTTCAAGGTGTCGTTCCTCCAGCCAAGCTTTCCGCGACCAGACTAAAGCCCCTCCTCTCCCATCTCCCCCCCAAAACCAGGCTTTTCTCTGCTTTCTGAATTAACAAAAAAAAAAAATTTTTTTAACAGCCGCCCTCGGGGCATGTGGAACTGAATCGGAGCCAGAGCTGCAACCTACGCTACAGCTTTAACCCACTGCACCGGGCCGGAGATGGAAGCCATACCTCCTCCGTGACCTGAGCCGCTGCAGTGGGATTCTTACCCCCTGCGCCACGGCGGGAACTCCTGCCCTTTGAATTGAAAAAGTCTTCATTGGAGCTTCTGTTCACCAGCAGTCCACCTAGAAACAGAACCTCTTCAGGGCAGGACAGACCTCGGTCTCTGAATCCTCTGGGGTCCTTGGTGTAAAAGACACTCACTAAAGGCTCTTTATTGAGCTGATTTGGTGATGCCCATTCTCCTTCAGTTCATTCTCCCAGAGGCCTTCCCAGCCTTAGTTTCCTTCTCTGTCAACTGGGGATAATAATATTCACTTTGAAGTGTTGATGTGATGATTAAATAAAATGAATGGAACACGCGTTCTATAGCAGGCCATTTTCTAAGGCCTTTCCCCCCCCCCCCCCCCCGCCCCGAGTCCTCCCAAAACCCCGTGTGACAGCAGGGAAGCGCTTCCTTCCCTTTCCCCTCTGTCCCCTGGAGGGCCACTGACACAAGTTACTTAAAGTTGGGGTTGTCTGCGGGGCAGGAGGGTGAGGGACTCTAAATTCAAGCTCAGACCACACTGCCGTCGAAATGGGGCCCCCTTCTCTCCTCTCTCCCAGCTCCTGCCCCAAATCCCCCTATTTCCAAGGCCTCTACCTCATTCCTGCCTTTCTAGATTAAGTCAAGGGGTTTGCTTTTCTTTCTTTGTTTTTTCATTTCTTTTCTTTTTTCTTTTTCTTTTTTTTTTTTCCGTTTTGCTTCTTATGACCACACCGTGGCACGTGGAAGTTGTCAGGCTAGGGGTCAAATCGGAGCTACAGCTGCCGGCCTACACCACAGTCCCAGCAACGTAGGATCCAAGCCGCATCTTTGAACTACACCACAGCTCACGGCAACGCTGGATCCTTAACCCACTGAGCGAGGCCAGGGATCGAACCCACATCCTTATGGATCCTAGTCGGGTTCGTTAACCATGGAACCATGAAGGGAACTCCCTGCTTTTTTTTTCTAAGGCACCTCTAAGGGGTGGTTTTCTTAAACATCTTACCTGCAGGATGAATCGTGTCCCCACCTGGAAACAGAGGTGGTTGCAGTCCTGGACACAGAGATGAAACCCAGCAAATGCGCCTTTCCTTCCCTAGGACCCGGACCTGCCCCTGGAGGAGTCCTGATTCCTGACACCGCCTGCGCTCCCTTTCTAACCCGCTCTCTTCCATTCAGAAATGTGGATGGAGAAACTTTGATGGGTGGGATGCTGGCCAAGCAGAAGGAACAGGTCCTGGAGGGCTGGCACCTGGTCCCCGTGACGCTGCCTAGTGTGATCGGTGAAGACCAGAGGGGCTTGCAAATGGCAAGGGGCACAAGTCAGAAATTCAGGAAGGACTTCATCAAGGCGGTCACGACGACAGGACAAATCGGTTGACAGCAGCATATGGGCATCCCGGCTAAGCAAGGAGTGTGGACTGAGGCCTGGAGGTGTGGAAGGACATTACGGAGGCAGCGAGGTTTGCAGGAACATGGGACCTGAAGAGAGTGGAGGTGAGGAGACTGCAGGGCCAGGGCCTCACTTACAGGACTTGGTATCTCCATCCAGTGGGCTGGGTTTTCAAAAATGAGACTCCAAAGCCCTCTTTGGATGGTGAGCTGAACTGGGACTTGAGAAGGCTGCAACTGAAACAGGAGGGAAGCGGGCCCATTAAAAAAAAATGGCATAGCCATTGAGGACATGACGAAAACTGGTTGGAACCAACTAGGTCCCAGATGGCGGAAGCCTGGACGTCCAGTGGGGTTTGAGCCTCATTTACGCTCATTGTAACACATTAGCAGCTAAAGGACATGCCTACAGACACCGTGACAGTTCCAAGGCCAACCAGAAAAGAGGAAAAAGTAGGCTGTGGTCCAGTTCCTGGAAATCCCCGTTCCTTCCCCTGAAATGGTTGGACTGATTCTCCCCTTCATTAGCCCAGGTAATTACCCAGCCCATAAAAACTCACCACTCCATATTTTGGGGCCGCTCATCTTCTGAGATGGGCCCCACTCTGTCTCTCTCAATAAATCTGCTTACCAATCACTTTGCCTGCCGCTGACCTCCTTTTGCACGGAGACATTAAGAACCTGAACTTCGGTAAGTCCTGAGACCAGGTAAATGATTTTAATTAAAAAAAAAAAAGGTGGGGGGGGTTCGAGTCCCAAATTGGGTGTTGGACAGGTTCAAGTCCTGGCCCATGGGTTCAAGTCTCAATCTGAACTGTGCTGTTTCACAATCAGCATTTTGAAAATAGAGTAGAAAATATGAAGGGATCGCGTGTCATGGTTGGAGATTGAGTTGTATCCGTATGAATGCAGGCAGGTGTAGGCTGGGTCTCCACGGAAATGCAGTTCCTACTGAGAGTCGTTGATTGCAGGTGGGGGGACACTAGTGTGGGTCACGGCCCCGTGGAGGAGGGTCTGAGGAATGTTCTCGCAGCTTCTTGGTCCAGCTTTGCGGCTGGGCTGCCTGGTGCAGGACAGCGGGAAGGGCCCCCCCACCCCCACCCCCACCCCCGAGCCCCACACCTGTGGGCTGCGGGCATTTCCTGAGGCTGCTGGTCCTTTGAAGGCTTAGCTGCAGCCTGCTGTGCTGAGGCTCTTGCGAGGGGCAAAGCATTTTTGAGGAGGAGGGGGTGGGTGTGTGGGCTTGCCGCTTAATTAAAACAGGGGGAGGGTGACAAGAGGGACCTTTTAGTGGTTTTTGATCTCTTTTTCTCTCTATCCACTATCTAACTTGAGGGGGGAGGAAAACTTTCCTGCCCCGTTTTCTTCAACTTTCATCTTTCCTGAGACTGGCAAGTGCCACTGGGTGTTCTGTCCTCTGAGGCCCCACCTGCTCCATCCTGAAAGGTGGGCTTCTGGGTGCAGTTTATACGTAATGCCTAGTATCCATGACGGAGGAGGCAGGTTCGATCCTGGGCCTCGCTCAGTGGGTTGGGGATCTGGCATTGCTGTGGCTGTGGTGTAGGCTGGCAGCTGTAGCTCCGATTTGACCCCTAGCCTGGGAACCTCCATATACCTCAGGTGCAGCCCTAAAAAGATGAAAGAAAGAAAGGAAGAAAGAAAGGACGAAAAAAATCTCTTCCTCTCTTCCTCTCTTCCCTCCTCTCTCCCGTCGTCCTCCTCCTCTCTCCCTCCCTCCCTCCCTCCCTCCCGCCCTCCTCTCTCCTCCCTCCATCCCTCCCCTCCTCCCTCCCCCTCCCTCCCTTCCCCCTCCCTCCCTCCCTCCCTCCCTCCCGCCCTCTCCTCCCTGCCCTCCCTCCCTCCCTCCCTCCCTCCCCCCTCCCTCTTGCTTGCCTTTCCTTTCCTTCCTTCCGGCCCCCGTTCTCGCTTCCATGCACTCCCACTCTCCCCTTTCCCGTCCGTTTCCTCGCCCTACTGCTTTCTGGTGTTCTCCCCTTCAGAGCCAGGCTCACGCTCTTCCCGCTACACCCCTAACTCCTGGCAATGAGTAATCTGTTCTCCAACTCTATAGCTTTTTTTAATTTTTAAATTTTTAAAAAATTTTTTTTGTCGTTGTTGTTGTTGCTATTTCTTGGGCCGCACCCGCGGCATATGGAGGTTCCCAGGCCAGTGGTCGAATCGGAGCTGTAGCCACCGGCCTACGCCAGAGCCACAGCAACGCGGGATCCGAGCCGCGTCTGCAACCTACACCACAGCTCACGGCAACGCCGGATCATTAACCCACTGAGCAAGGGCAGGGACCGAACCCGCAACCTCATGGTTCCTAGTCGGATTCGTTAACCACTGCGCCACAACGGGAACTCCTCTATAGCTTTTTTTAGAAAATTTAATTTTATTGGAGTATAGTCGACTTATAATGTTGTATTAGTTTCAGGTGTACAGCAAATCTGTCGCTTTGTTGTATCAAGAATGTCACCTCAGTAGAATCAGACCGGGTGACCTATTAAAACTGGCTTTTTTCTACTCAGCATCATCCCCTTGAGAGCCATCCAGATTGTTTACCCATCACTCCTTTGTGTCACTGAGTTGTATCCCAGGATACGGGTGTGCTGCCCTTTACCCACTGAGGGACATTTGGGTTGTTTCCGGTTTGGGATTGGTACCAATGCATCTGCTCTAACGTTTCCAGCGCAGGTCTTTGGTGAACATGGGTTTCATTTCTCGGGGATGAAGGCCCGAGAGTGCCACGCCTGGGTTGGACGTTTTTATGTGAACAAGGATCTGAGGCCCTGAAATCCTGGGCCAAGGGGGTCGGACACAGCAGGGGAGGGAGGCTAACTCCCAGCCCCGGATTCGGATTCGGCTGGAACTTCTCCAATGACACCCTCAACTGTAGGCTTCATGAAGGTGGTGGGCGATGCCTAGAATCACCTAGAACCATCTTTAGGCAGTTGCTGTTCTAAACCTTACCTCCCAGGGGCAGCTTCGGGAGACTGGGGGAAGGGCCAGCCCCCAAACTCTACCTCACCCCAGCCCCTCTCAAGCCCAGTCCTCCCCGCGTCCCCGTTCATCAACTCGGTTCTTGCTCTTGTCCGGGGCGGCTCTCCCAGGGCCCCCTAGCTGGTGCCCACCCTCCATCTCTCTCTCTCCAGCCTCACCCCAGCCCCTCTCTTCCTCTCCCTCCTCCTCCAAACTCTGGGGAGCCTGCCGCCTCTCTCCCAGCCATTCCCGATTCCTCCTTGCCTTGATCTTGGACTGCAAATAGTCAAGGGCTTTCCAACATTCTTTGAGTCACAGATCCCTTTGTTCAAAGGAAATCGTACCCAGAAACATGCACAAATAAAACCGATAAAGGCAGAGGCCTCAGATTAAAACTAACTCGGCCTGGAGCCCCCCCCCCCCCACTGGGACCTGTGCACACACTCCTGTCCCTCTCCCCCCCACCTCCCCAGGCCCCCCCCCGGGGGGGGGGGGTCAAATCTCTGGGCCTGGATGGCAACACTTAGCATTTAACACGGTTTGTAGGTTTCATCCTCTGGTTCTCTAGACGTCTCTCTTCTGTTTCTCTGGCTCCATTGGCAATGGCTCTTTTCCCATTAAGCTCGACTTTCATTCACCGTAGACGCCTCTCCTGCCATCTTCTTGATAACCCAGCATTCTTGGCTTGCTGGGTGCCAGGGAATGGGATTGGCAAATGCTCGCAGTGGGGTGGGGACCACAAAGGCTAGCGGGTCAGGCTGCAGGTGGGCATCGGGAGCTCTTGGTTGTGTGGTCCTGGCTGCAGGGGCCTCCATTTACCTCTGTCTCTAAGGGGGCACTTCGTTTAGGTGGTGTTCTAAGCTCTCTACGTGGGTCTCACTTTATGTTACAAACATGTATTGGACGCCTGCTGGGCCCTGTGCTAGATCTGGATCAGGGGGTTCTTGCCCAAGAAAGATGAGCTAGCGGTGAAGGAGGGTTCTGTTTAGTGGGCTGGAGAAGCGGTTGATTAACTCAAAGACCAAATCAGGGAGTTCCCTGGTGGCCTAGTGGGTTAAGGGTCCTGGCTTGTCACTGCTGTGGCTCAGGTTCGATCCCTGGCCTGGGAATTTCCATATGCCACAGGCACAGCACCCCCACCACTCCCCCCCCCCCAAAAAAAAGAAAAAGAAAAAAGACCAAATCAGTAGTGGGGATACCCGGATCTGATGGGACAGCCTCAGTCCATGGGGCCTGTTTCAGCTTCCCAACCACATTCTAAATCCCTGTAGCTCTTGCTTTTCCTCCTCTTCACAGATGCTGCATAAAACTGTGCTCCAGGAGTTCCCGTTGTGGCTCAGCGCGTTAAGAACCCAAGTAGTATCCATGAGGATGCAAGTTCGACCCCTGGCTAAGGATCCGGTGTTGCTGCCAGCTGCGGTGTAGGTCCCGGGTGCAGCTCAGATCCTGAGTTGCTGGGGCTGTGGCGTAGGCTTCAGCAGCAGCACCAAATGAATCCCTAGCCTGGGACCATCCACATCCCTCAGGTGCCGCCGTAAAAAGAAAAAAAAATTAACTAATAATTCAAAACTTCCATGTACCAATGCAATAAAGAAAACAAACAAAAAAGAAGGGCTCCATAACAGAAACACTTGCCCGCTCTGTGCCAAGCACTTGATACTCATTTCTGAGCTTCTCAATCATCCATCCAATGAGGCAGGTACTGTCATGAACCCATTTTCAGATGTGAAAACGGAGGCTCGGCGTCATTAAACGATTCAGCTGAGGTCCCACAGAACCAAGAGGCAGTTGGGGTTTGACCTCCTGAGTTTTTGACCTTCGACCTCTTACTCACCCCCTGCTGGTTATCCGAGCTCATTTAATTGGTTTAATTGCTCCTTTTTTAACCACGGCTCACTCCAGCGGAAGTGCGGGGCCTCTCCCACCCCTCTGCTCCGGGTAGAGTGTGAACACCCCTGGCGAGGCGTTTGCAGCCGCTGCCACCCCGGGAGCATGTGTTGCAGCTCAGGGGAGAGGCCCGTGTTTGCGCCGTTCCCACGATAAATCAACAGCTGGTGGCTGGTCCCCTGGCAGCGAATTCCCACCCTCCATCTCCACCTCCCCCGTCGCGGGGAGCCCTCCCCGGCTCTCGGCTCTCGGGCAGCTGGAGGAAAAGAGGCGCAGAGGAGGTGACTCAGGACGGAAGAGACGCAGGGAGGTGTTTCGAACCTCCTCCCGCCTCCAGGAATCCGGCGCCAGGGGACAGCCCGGCCTGGGTCCCTGTCGGCCCTGTGGCCTTGCAGGATCCACAGACCCCTGGCTGCAGGTGACAGTGAGAGCGCTCTGGGCCTTCCTGAGGGGACGAGTCAGGAATACACAGTAGACAAAATAAGTCATCACGCATGTGTTTGAAAACAGAACCGATGCACAGAATGGAGGAGGGAGTTCGGGGGTTGGCGAGGTGGGGGGGGGGGGGGTGCTTCGTGCCGGCGACGCTGTGTGGAAAAAAAAGGTGGTTGGTGATGAAGCTGCCGCCAGTAACAAAGGGAGGGAGGCCTCGTGGAGGAGGTGTCATCAGAATAAAACTTGATGGTGGTGAGCGCGTTGACCAAGTGGAAATCTGGGGAAGAACCTTCTAGAAAGAGGGAACAGCCAGGGCGAAGGCCTGGGGACCTGCTTCTTCCTGATGGATGCTAAGCTGCCTGCTGCGAGCAGGGACTGGTTTCTTCCCCGAGGGTCCCTCCAACCTGGTGGTGATGGTTGGGGGGGGGGTGCTGCTGGAGTATTTGCCCCAGGAGAGCTTTGGTCTCCTGCTGCCAAAGCCCCCAGTGGCGGGAGTGGAGGCGCGAGTAGAAGCTGGGGCGCCGGTGCCGGGTGGGAGCACTTTGCAGGCAGCTTGGACCCTGCGCTGGGTCTCGCTCCATCCTCCCTGGCCCTCCCCTTGGGGCGTCCCGCCCCGCTCCGCTCCGCTCTGCTCTCACAGTCCCCCCGAGTTGCCTCCTCTGACTGGGAGCCTCATCACATCCCCCCTTTGTGCTGGAGCCAAAGGAAACATATTTGGGGACTGTTGTGCTTTTTTCACATTTCCTCATGAGTCAGTCTCTCCAGCTTTTTCATCATTTCTCCCCCATGTGAATGGTTGGCAAGGAGCGGGGTCCCAGCTCTCAGCTAAGAGACACAATTGCCTCCAGCCGCGGGATGGGGCGCAGACTGGGGCTGAGGGCTTCCCCTTCACCCTCCGGGAGGGTGGCACTCCCAAGGAGTCAGGCTGGGGACCACCTGCAGGGTTGGAGAGCCCCGGCCCTGGCCTACCTGGCGACCGGCCTCTCATCCCGCAGGGGAATGACTGAACAAGAAGGTAAAACTGGAATCAGGCTGAGTTTCCAGAGGGGGTGCCCAGCCAGAGGTGGGGCGGAGGGTGCAAGATAAACCCAGCCACCCAAGCTTTTGTTGAGCACCCACCAAGGGCTGAGATTCAAAGCCACAGAAGACAGATGCGTCAGCAAATAATGATGATGCAGATGCTAAAGTCACTTTGAAAGAAGTTTTTGGCCCTGGGCACCCAAGGAGGGGACAGTCCCATTTGCCTTGGTGACAAGAAGGATGGGAAAGGCTTAGAGGGCATTTTAGTGTGGAGTTAAGGCAAAGAATTTAGAGAGGGGTTCACCTCTTGGCTCTGTTTCATACTAGTGGTAGGATCCTGGGCAGTTTCCTTACTCAGTTTGGGGTGGTGTTTTGTTGATGGTGGTCTTGTCCCCCTGGCCTCCCCACAGCATAGGGAGCTCCCGGGCCAAGGATCAGATCTGAGCCACAGTTGTGACTGAGCTGCAGCTTTGACACCGTGGATCCTTTACCCCACGGTGCCAGGCAGGGATCAAACCTGAATCCTGGCACTGCAGAGATGCTGGCAATCCTATTGCACCACAGCAGGAACGCCTGAGGTTTTCTTGTTTGTGTTTTTTCTTTTTCTTTTTTTTTTAATTGAAGTATAGTTGATTTATTTTTAAAACCTACTTATGGATTTATTAATTTGTTGTTTTTTGGCCATGCCCATGGCATGCGGAAGTTCTCCGGCCAGGGACTGAACACAGGCCACAGGGGTGATAAGGTCGGATCCAAAGATGCCATCCCACCAGGGAACTCCACAATTGATTTATAATATTGGGTTCATTCCTCCGTAGCCAGGCAAGGAACATGCACAACAAAGGCCGTATCTTCTGCCCTCTTTGCTGCCAACACTTCCTCATCCCTGGAGAAGATGCTGGATCGAGTCTCATTGCCTCAGATGTCAAGGCTCTGTTGCAATTCACTGATTGCATGAACTCAGCGTTGGTTCTTGCCAACGTGTCTTGGAAACCTTTATACGACATTGATGTTTGGTCGCGATGGGGTTTGGGGTGACCATATGTGATGCGCATGTCCCGATCCACTGAAACTTCCTAACAGACTGCCGCTTTTTCCAGCCCTTCTCACCTCTATCCTGATGATGCACCCCTAGGATCTGTGGCTCAAGGCGCAGCCCAACCTTGAGGCACCGAGGAGTGATGAGCACCCTGGCCGTGGTTCAGAATCTGACCGCTGGCAAGCACCCAAGGCACCCAGACTCTAGGTCTTTGTTTTCTTTCCGCATCAGTTGGTGGGTGGCTGGAGTGTGTGTGCAGCAATGATTGCTGGAGAGAGCAGACTGTGCTCAGAGGGCTCGTGGGTCTCAATTCACTCAAAGCGTGGCTGACGGTCCCAGCTGGGGTTGACTGTCCCTTGTGTGCAAAGCCTCACAACCAGTCCTTCAGAGGATGAAAAAGCTCTAAGTTCTAGCACAAGTGCTAGCACACAGACATGGAAAAGCCTCGAGACTCTTGTGTGACTGTGCACGGAGAGGTGCAGATCAGAAAGCCTTCATTTACGTTCCTTCCCCCCACTCCCGTCTAAAACAAGCAGGAGCCCTCCGGCAGTGTTTGTTCTTTAGTTACAAGTCAAATACACCCATGTGAAGCAGTTTAAGACAAAGATGGGGGCTTTGTCCCAAGGTTATAGGGGTATCTTTTGTAAATCCAAGACAGAGTATCGTTGTTCTAGCAGTAGATGGCTGTAGAACAAAGCACCCCAAAATTCAGGAGCTTCAAACAACAGTTGTCACTTATTGATTCTGAAGCTGCATTTATTCATTATTTATTTATTTGCTTTTTAGGACCACACTCTTGGCCTATGGAGGTTCCCAAGCTAGGGGTCAGATCACAGCTGCAACTGCCGGTTCACACCACAGCCACAGCAACTCAGGATCCGAGCCACGTCTTTTTTTTTTTTTTTTGGTCTTTTTATTTGTTGTTGTTGTTGTTGTTGCTATTTCTTGGGCCGCTCCCTCGGCATATGGAGGTTCCCAGGCTAGGGGTTGAATCGGAGCTGTAGCCACCGGCCTACGCCAGAGCCACAGCAACGCAGGATCCGAGCCGAGTCTGCAGCCTACACCACAGCTCACGGCAACACCGGATCGTCAACCCACTGAGCAAGGGCAGGGACCGAACCCGCAACCTCATGGTTCCTAGTCGGATTCGTTAACCACTGCGCCACGACGGGAACTCCCCGAGCCACGTCTTTGACCTACACCACAGCTCATGGCAATGCCGGATCCTTAACCCACTGAGGGAGGCCAGGGATTGAACCTACATCCTCATGGATACTAGTCGGGAACTTCCGGAAGCTGCAATTTAGGTGGGGCTCCATGGGGCAGTCTAATCTCTGGTCCACGTGATGTCACCTGGCTCAGTGTGGGGACTGGAGGATCTGCTTTCACGATGGTGCACGCATATGCCTTGCAGGCTGGCTGTTACCTGGTGGCTCAGCCAGAGCAGAGCACTAAGGCCTTGATTCTCCTTCCCCTGGGCCTCTGCATGTGGGTCTGTTTTTGCAGCAAGGTGCCTGGGTTCCATGGATGAATGTCCCAAGAGAGGGAGCCATGTGAAAGCAGGGTCACCTTTTGTGACCGCCACTCTCCTCATGTGACCGTTGAACACTTGAAATGTGCCTGGCGTGACTGGGGACAGGAGGGATTTTTTGCGGGGGGCGGGGGGGGGCATGCCTGTGACATGTGAAAGTTCCCGGGGCCAGGGATCAAACCCATGCTGCAGTTGCAGCCTGCACCACAGCTGCCGCCACACCGAATCCTTAACCTGCTGCGCCACAAGAGACTGTCTGTAATTAATTTAAATTTAAATAGGCACCTGTGGCAGGTGGCGGCTACTGGGCAGCAGCCTCACTCTCTGGGGTGCTCTGATTGGCTTTTCTTAGCTCACAGGTTCACATCTGCACCAACCATCTTCGTGGAGAGAGGGCACTCTGCCCAAGTTCGGGTCACACGTCTGACTGCATGAGCAAGATTCACCATATCCGAAGCCCATGAGATGGGTCCCCAGGGGAAGGAAAAGAGGGTTTCTGTATCAGAAGAGGGAGGGGAAAGCAAGCACGGCTGGTGAAACCGCTACCCCCACCCCAGCCCACCTGCAAGATGTCACATGCCTCGCTGAAGGGCGGAGGGGGCGGGGACAGTAAGAAGGAGCCTTCACGTGACAAGCATTCACGGAGATCCTTGGTTTCTGGCACTGAAGTAGCTGCCAGGAACACACACAGAAAATCACAACAGCAAGGGATTGAGACCCGATCGCTTCCAAATCTGACAGGAGAAGCTGACTCTTGAAGACAGAATCCCAGAACACAGTGAAAAGCCCAAAGAGACATGGATGAACCCATTGTCAGCAGGACAGCTCATTTTGATTTAATTTAGCAAAAAAGCAAGCCCTGATTTTCCAGTTTGCAGGCTGCTGATATGCCGAGAAGCAACCTCTGTATATTTCCCCTCCCAAAGGGAGTGTTAAGAAATTGCTTCAGTTCTAGTTTAAAAAAAAAAAAAAAGAAAGAAAGAAAAAAGAAAACAAAGTCCAGTCTCGGAGAGGGGCCAGGGTCTGGCTGATGGCTGAGCAAGAGTTGTCTAAAAATAGAGTGGAGGCTGATTAATGAATGTCTTTAACAAGGAGATCAAACCTGGAGGATGTAAGGACACAGCTGACATGTGCTCCAGGGGGACTTTGCGCTCTTTAAGGGAATTGCTCAAAACCGGGTTACCCAAGAGTCTGGCCCACACGCCAGCAACTCCGCTCCTTGGGTCACGCCTGGCTGATAGCAGCGTGGGGTGGAGGGTTGGCACGCATTCTTCTTGGCCTTGTGTCCCTGGCCTGAGCTGGGTCTGGTCAGCACCCAGAAGCCCTTGTCCTTGTCTCACAGAGCCCTCTGTAGGGTCAGGGTTGGGGGGGGCTCTGTGGCCAGCTCCTCCATCTCCCAAAAACCTGCCCTGGGCTTGGTTAGCCCACATCCCTGTGGCATGGGCACCCCTGGGCAGTGGGACATCAGAATAACAGTTCTGCTCCCTGAGGGATGTTTACTCACTCTTAACTCATTTAACCCTCTCAACAAGCCTAGGAAATGGGTCCTTATTAGCTCCAGTTTACAGATGGGAACATTGAGGCACCCAGATGCTGACAGCTTATCCAAGGTCACGGAGTTCACAAACGGAGAACTGGGATTTCGGCCGAGGCACTCGGTTCCAGGATCCACCTGGATTCAGCCACTACCCACGCTGCTCTCCTTTGACCCCGCCGATCCCCTGCAGATAGATACATCCCACTTGATGGATGGGGTCAGGAGAGGTTCTAGCTGGTTTGGAGAAATAAATGCCAAGGTGAGGGGGGATCTGGAGCCCAAGGCCTGGTCTGGGCTCTGCATCCAATGTGCTCTGTGACCTCGGAATAGTCACCCACCCTCTCTGGACTTCAGTTTCTTTATCCTCACCCTGCCTAATTACAGCCATTGTTTTCAAGCTTTTACTCCCTGTGGGGCCTTGTCCTGCTCTCCCTACACACAGTATGCATTTAATCCTCCAACGGCCCCCTGGGGCTGAGGACATCAGGAACTGGACCCCGGTCACCCAGCGCCTCCTGCATTGCCTTGGAGTCAGAATGTGAACCCAAGTCTGGTTCCAAAGCCCCTGTTTGATAATGTGTGGCTCACAGGAAGGAACAGGTTGAAAAGCTCTAGGTGGAACCACGCTGTGCCTTCTGCCAGGGGAGGGGGGCTTGATTTTAGTGATTAGCCTCAGGATTTCTTGGGGGTCGGGGGCTGCAGGGTGTGCAAAGTAGCAGCCACTGTAACCTTGCAGTTTTGCGCCCCAGAGAATGCTAAGAGAAGGTCTTTATGTGATGGATGGGGGGAGAGAGGGGAGTGAGGTTAGGAGACCCTGGACAGATAGAAGGTGGCCACTGAAGCTGAGAGAGGGAGGCCAAGACAGATCCGTGGATGGATCTGTGTAGACATCCAGCACGGGCTCCGCTCTCCACCCCCCGCCCCAAGCCTCCCCCCCCCCATCATCCCTGCAAGCCAGCTATCACAGGGGTTTGTGGTCCCCACTTCCCTCCTGGGTGATGGATATTGCTTTCCGGCCAGCATCTACCCTTCCACTCTCTGCTTTTTTATTTTAAAGCCTCTTCTACTGCAGAGAGAATTCACTTTGTCTCTTGAGGACACTAAAACATGGAACAAATAGTCTCTGATGATAAACGCCTTTTTTTTTTTTTTTTTTATGCCGGAGATGAAAAGCTCTCCAGGCACTTTCAGAGCGAGCCAGGGTGCCTTGCTTGGCTCTTCCGAGCAGCCAGGGATGCTGGGCGGCTCAGGAGAAAGGGAGTTTGGCTCGGATAAGTCCTGGGGCCTTTCTAGAGAGATCAAGGGCCTTGCTGAGCAGAGAGCAGCTGGCACCAGAGTGGGAAGAGGCTGACTTCCAGGCTCCCAGGGCTGAGGAGCAGGAAAACGTCCTTGCCTTCCCCCAGTGGATGTTTGGAGGAAGGCAGCAGCCTGGGATGCTGGTGGGACGCAGGTCTGGACTGTAGTCGCTGGTTGCACAGGCAGTTCCCAGGCTTAGGGGAAGCTCGGAATGCTGACTCTTGTCCTGCTCAGTGGCCTGAGTTGGGGGCTTCTAAACAAGATCAATACCCCCTCCTTCCCACGGGTCTTCAGCAGCTAGTGAGCCAGCCAGCCCGCTGCCACCAGCCTGGTCTGCCTGTAGCACCAGCATTCTACCTCTGTGCCATTTCTCCCAAACAGCAGGACTCTGCTTGGAGGCACTGGTGTGGGGAGGCCATACACCCTGATCCAGGGTATCTTTCCCATTCGTGTCCACCCCAGAAATCCTTCTTCAGCCTGGGTATGCTGGTTACCCACATGAACTCTGGAGCCTGGCAGCCCTGGGTTTAAGTCCGCAGGCCAGTTGCTCATCCTCTGTCTTCACTGCCATTGCTTATAACACGTTACCCCTAAAACGCAGAGGCTTAAAAAGATTATGGGGAATTCCCAAGTAGTATTCATGAGGACATGGGTTCGATCCCTGGTCTCACTCAGTGGGTTAAGGATCCTGCATTGCCATGAGCTCTGGTGTAGGTTGCAGATGAGGCTCAGATCCCACATTGCTGTGGCTGTGGTCTAGGCCAGCAGCTGCAGCTCCGATTCGACCCCTAGCCTAGGAACCTCCACATGCCATGGATGCAACCCTACAAAGCAAAAAAAAAAAAAATTATGATCTCACATTCTCTGCGGCTTAGGCATTTGGGAGCCCCCGCCCCGCTACTTCTGGCTGTAGGTCTTTCAGGAGGTTGGCAGTCAGCTGGCCTTAGAGGAGCCTCTGGGCTCTCTCACAGGCTGGAGAATCAGTGCTGGCCATTGACAAGAGGCCTTGGTTTCTTGCCACATCGGTCTCCCCATAGGACTGCTGGAGGGTCTGCAGGACACGGCGACCAGCTCTCCTTCCCTGAGAGAGCGTGGAAGATGCCCCATTCTCTCTGATTTGGCCTCAGAAGTCACATGCCCATCATTTCCATCATGTCCTATGGGTTGGGCAGCTCCGCCTGTTTCACGGGGGAGGGGGTGACCCAGCACGTGGACCCCCGGAGCTGAATATCTTCAAGTCTGGCTCCCCCGTCCTCTTTGGCTTTCAGTTTCCTCAAGGGGAGTGGGAGGGGGGAGCATAAAAACCATCCTGGGCAGTATCACCATGAAAAGTCCTGATAGAAATAAAACCATCGGACATGGTGCCTGGCACGGAAGAGATACTCAAAAATTATCGCCATCCTCTCTCCACGCCATGGTCTGTGACATCCTGCATGGGAATAGGGAGGTGTATATGCAGAGCTGAATCACGCTGCTGAAACGAACACATTGTACAGCAACTATCCTTCAATGAAGTTTAAAAAAGAGATAAAAAATTACGGTCATTCTTCAATAGTAGTGTCAGTGGGGATAGTATTCTTACCTCTCCGTGATAGATCAGTGCTTGGCTTACTTGCCCTGTTGCAGACATTATTCTAAGTCCTAGCTTATTGAATTGTCACAACCACCCCAAGGGGTAGGTACCATCTCCTTTTTTACAGGGGCAAACTGAGGTCCAAAGGCTAGTGAACATGGGGATGAGACTCAAGCCTGGGCAGCCTGGCTTCCAAGCCCACGCCAAGTTTAGATAAGTCCCAGACGCCCCTCGTCTGAGACGCCTTTCTGAAAATGTCTTTTTCCCCCCAAGCATCATGAATCACTTCCTGCTCCCTGCTTTTAAACCCGGGTGGTAGGATGACCCAGGTCGGGACCGTCTGGCGTGCCCAGCCCCTCACCGTGTGACCTTAGGCAGGTTGCTCCTCCTTCTGATCCTCAGATACCTCGTCTTAGATGCCGGGACAAGAACCACATCCCAGAGCTGTTGAGAGGATGAAATAAGAACTCAGTGAAGCCACAGGTCAAACCAAGGACCCCGCATGGCTCAATTGTGTTTGTTTGGGATGACCGGCCCTTTACCCCAACAAAACCTGCGGTGATTTCTTCAGGACATTGGCAGATGGGGATCAGATGATGAAGGCGCCCCATCCCTCCCAGCCTAGGCCTGACAACCTGACCTTGGGTCAAAACAGTGGCCAGCACCAGTGGCCGGGGGTAGGGGTGGGAGTAAGGGAGTCTCACCTTCTTAACCTCCCAGGGTGGTTGGTGGATGGTAGTTCCCCTAGTGAGCCAAGAACTGGGGCTGGGGGTTCCCCAAGATCTGTGTACACCCCTCCTCCTGCATAAGACTTTACTGGTCCCTGGGCTTCTGGCCATGACCTTGTTGGGGTCATTTCTGTCCCACCAGCCCTTGCTAAGCACAGCCTGCTGGAGTAGGCACTCGGAGAGGATGGCCTGGACTCTGGTCACGCAGGGGAACCCCTCGAAGCCTGTCACCAGATTAGTTGCATGGGGTGTTAAGGCTGCTGAGCCTTACATTGGGCTCTTGCGAGGGTTCAGTGAGATGGAGCTTCCTTGGCACAGCGCTGGGCTTTAGCCAGGGCTCAGCAGATGTTAATTAATAACAGCAACCAAGGGCGTTCCCATCGTGGCTCAGTAGAAACGAATCTGAGGATGCAGGTTCGATCCCTGGCCTCATTCCGTGGGTTAAGGATCCGGTGTTGCCATGAGCTGTGGTGTAGGTCACAGACGCAGTTTGTATCTTACGTTGCTGTGTCTGTGGCAGAGGCCGGCAGCTGCTGCTCCAATTCGACCCCTAGCCTGGGAACGTGCATATGCCGCGGGTGTGGCCCTAAAGAAAGACAAAAAAATAAAAAAATAAAATAACAGTAATAACAGCAATGACAGATGTCATTGAAAGAGCAACTGGCTGGTGCTGCGGGCCCAGCACGTTGGTCGGGAAGCAAAGGGGAACCTGGCAGCCTCAGTCTTGCCTGCCCTCCTCCTTCTCGTTGAGCTTCCCCAGAATCTGGAAAACAAAGTGCCTCTTTCTCTGGCTGGAGAGCGGGTGGCTCTGGGCCTCACAAGGGCAGCCAGCCCCCCAGGCCTCGCAGCGGGAGTCCCCCCAGTAGACAAGGCCTCCCTGTGACCTCTCACCTTTTGGCCTCTGGGTGAGGGACCATTAACCAAACTGCCTTCCCCAGTCTTTTGTGGAGGAGAATCCTTTGTCAGGCTGTCCTCTAGGAAGAAAACCCGTGGAGTGACGGCTTCTGTCCCCAGGCCGCCTCTGAGCTCTGCCGCCATCTTTGTTGTTCCAGCTCTTTCCAGTTTAAAACATTCTCTCACGGGTCCCGCCTCATGGAGTCGTCAGAGAGGTGGTGTTTCTTGCCCAAGGTCACCCAGCAAGCAAGTGGCGAGACAGGACCGACTGCGGGTCTTGTGATTCTGACTCATCTGCGTCGATTTTACCAGGCCTGCCAAGCAAGGGGCGGGAAGGGCTGCGGGATGTTTCGGAAGAATATTTGATTTATTAAAAAAAAATTTTTTTTTAAGTATTGAAACTTGCCTCTCCATTGGAGGGATGTTTTTAGATTTGCCCCATTTCTGTCCCCACATTGCTTACTGGGCAGGATTTCTAGATAAAACTAAAGAAAGAGGGTTGCTATTTATACCTCTTGAGCACCTTCTTTTTCCAGACGCTTTATGTAAGGGATCATATTGGTTCCAGTTTTGTCCTCATGGGAAGCCCTTGAGATGGGTGTTCTTACTGTTCACAGAGGAAGAAGTGACTATCAAGAGGCCGAGGAACATCCCCCGTGCCACACAGCTGCAGAGAGGAGGGGCAGGGGTTGGTACCTTGCTCTCCCCAATATTCTAAAGCCTATCCTGTTTCTGCCACCTCGTGTGCCCTGGACCCTGGCGAGCTCCTGCACCCCCAGAGACCCAGAAAGCCTTGAGGTTAGGCCCGGGACTGCACCCATATTCCAACAGTGGAGACAGGGCTTTGGAGGGGTACCTATGGCTTCAGGGAGAGCTTGGGCTCTGGATCCCAGCAGACTCAAATCCTGGCTCTGTGGCTCCAGCACTGTCAGTCTTGAGCAAACTGTCAAAGACCGAATTCCAAACAAAAGTGTTCCCTGGCTTGCAGGTCTGCTAAGCTCATATCTAAAGCATGCTCAAGAACAGTCCTAGGAGTTCCCGTTGTGGCTCAGTGGGTTAAGAACCCACCATAATGTCCATGAGGATGTGGATTCGATCCCTGGCCTCGCTCTGTGGGGCAAGGATCTGGCGTTGCCACAAGCTGCGGCATAGGTCGCAGATGTGGCTCAGATCCCACATTGCTGTGGCTGTGGCGGTGGTGTAGGCCGGCAGCTGTGGCTTCTATCCGACCCCTAGTCCAGGAACTTCTCTGTGCTGCAGGTGCAGCCACAAAAGAAAGAAAGAAAGAGGGAAAGAAAGAAAGAAGAAAGAAAAAAGAAAGAAAGAAAGAGGAAAGGAAAGGAAAGGAAAGGAAAGGAAAGGAAAGGAAAGGAAAGGAAAGGAAAGGAAAGGAAAGGAAAGGAAAGGAAAGGAAAGGAAAAGAAAAGAAAAAAGAAAAGGAGAGAGAAAGGAAGAAAGAAAGGAAGGAAGGAAGGAAATAAAAGGAGAAGGAAAAGGATAGTAGCCTATTCTTCCTGGGAGACTGGGAGAGAGAGCAGGCTGAGCAGGGGCTGGGGAACTGCTTTGCTGTATTCTCTGCTCCCCCGTCCATACCTTACGCGCCCCCCCCCCCCCGCCCCCGCAATGTGCTACAAGACAGAAAGTACCCCATGGGT
This sequence comes from Phacochoerus africanus, assembly GCF_016906955.1. Classification (NCBI taxonomy): domain Eukaryota; kingdom Metazoa; phylum Chordata; class Mammalia; order Artiodactyla; family Suidae; genus Phacochoerus; species Phacochoerus africanus. The sequence continues at coordinate 12,239,484 of NC_062557.1, read as the reverse complement.
CTCCGCTAATAGGATCTGTTGTACTCACAGAAAGATTTTGAGTCTGAGTCAGAGACTCCCTACCACCTGCACAGGGGTGCGGGGTCCAAGAAAGGGGTGCCAGCCCCTCTGCGGTCCACCACCTTGGGAATATGAAGGCCTCAGGGCTCCCGGCAACACTACAAATGCACTTGAATCCAACAGGCATGTAGCGGTCACCTATCGTGAGCCAGGGAAGGGCCCCAACTCTATCACTTAAGATTAGGCTCAGTCTGGAATTCGCTGGTGGCCTTGCAGTTAGGGATTTGATGTTGCCACTGCTGTGGTGTGGGTTCAGTCCCTGGCCCAGGAACTTCTCTATGCTGCCGGCAAGGTCAGAAAAAAAAAAAAAAAAGATTAGGTTCAGGGGCAAGGAAAGAGATTTCAAATAACAGCAGCTTAAATAAGATGTCAGTCCATTTCCTCTCTCCCCTAAAAGTCCAGAGGCAGCTGGTCCAGGGTTGGGATAGCGGCTCTGGGAAGCCCTGATGGACTTAGGTTCGTCCATTCTCAACGTCACCTGATGGTCTAAGACGCCAGCCCTGGCCATCAGGTCCGTCCTTGGCAGGAAGGTGGATGGGATGAAGGAGAAAAGCCAAGAGTGTGCACCAGCATCCTCTTCCTGATGATTCCTGGAAGTTGCCACGTGATCCTTATGCTTAGATGCCATTGGCCAGACATGGTCACAGGACTGCATTTAGCAGCAAGGGAGAGCTGGGTGGCCCTGTGCTCAAACTCGGGGTCTGTTACTGCGGGAGAAGGTGGCTGTTACCATTATCCTGCACCGATGGTGCTTAAACTTTTATTATACATTAAGCCTTATATTTTACCTCTTTGTCTCAATGATTATGCCAATGTTTTGCTTCTTTTATTCCTTTTATATAAACGAGCAAACTGATCATCAGAGATGTTATAAGTTCCAGGTCATGTGGGAAGGAAATGGTGAAACTGGGCTTCATGGAAAGGCCTGTTTGACGCTTGAATTTATGCTGCTACCTTGTCATAAAGCCCATGCTAGGGGCTGGGGTTACCCCAGACCTCGGGACGCCTTCTTTCCCCAGCATTGGTTAAGAACTGATACCACTGCCATTTGATGGCCTTTCAGAACGGAAAGAGGTGACTGATAGAGATTTTGGATACTCTTAAGGGTTGAATAAGTCCTCCCTAATTAGTTAATTAATTAATTTTGTGTTTTAGGGCCACATCTGTGTCACATGGCAATTCCCTGGCGAGAGGTCACATTGGAGCCATAGCTGCCGATCTACACCACAGCTCTCGGCAATGCTGGATCCTTAACCCATGGAGCGAGGCCAGGGATTGAACCCGTATCCTCATGGATACTAGTTGGGCTTGTATCCACTGAGGCACAACAGGAACTTTGATTTTTTTTTTTTTTTTGTCCTCCAGAGTTTACCCCTTGAGCTTCTAACTCCCAGTAGTTCAGAAAGTGACCTTACTGGGAAATGGGGTGGTTGCAGATGTCACCAGTTAATTGGGGTAGGGTCATATGGAAGTCACATGGGCCACCTAGTCCTATACGACTGGTGTCCTTATAAGAAGGTGACCATATGGCATTCCTGCTGAGGTGCAACGAGATTGGCATCATCCCTGGAGCTCTAGGACGCAGGTTCAATCCCTGGCCCAGACACAGTGGGTTAAAGATCATGAGTTACCAAAGGGTTTTTTTTTTTAGGGCCACACCCATGGCATATGCAATTTCCCAGGCTAGGAGAGTTGAATCAGAACCGTAGCCGCCAGCCTAGGCCACAGCCACAGCAACGCCAGATCCGAGCAGCATCTGTGACCTATATACCACAGCTCAAGGCAACGTCAGACACTTAACCCACTGAGCGAGGTCAGGGAGCGAACCTGTGTCCTCATGGTTACTTGTCAGATTCGTTTCCGTTGAGCCACCGTAGGAACTCCTGGGAGTTACCAAAGTCGTGGTGTAAGTCACAACTGTGGTTCGGATTTGATCCCTGGCTCAGGAACTCCAAATGCTGCGGGGAAGCCAAAAAAGGGAAGAAAAATGACCACGTGAAAACAGAGATACAGGGAGAAGGCCTGCCAGGCTGAAGGCAGAGATCAGGGTGACAGAGAAGAAGCCAAGGAATGCCAAAAATTTCCAGCAAAGCACCGGAAGAGGAGAGGCGTGGAATCCATGTCTGTCTCCCAGCCCTCGGAAGGATCCGTCCATAGAGACACCTTGAACGCATTCACTCAGATGTCGTCTCCAGATCTGCTCGGCAATACACCTCTGGTGTTGACGTTTCCCAGTCTGTGGTTACTTGTTACGGCAACCCTTGCAAACGAATAAAGTTGCCGTGTTTTGTCCACTGCTTCACCACAGAAATTACTTAGACCTTTGTGACGCTGTGTCAGAGTCTCAGCAGGGGGGTTCCTTGATGTCTTTGATAAAGTAACCAAGGTCCTTTCCCGTAGGCTTTCCCCCAGGGCCGTCGAGTTCAACACAGTTTTATTGACTCTCTTCTTGGGTTCCAGGCACCAAGCTAGATACACACTCCAGAGAAACCAGACTAAGGAGAAGTCAGAATGCTGTCGACTAAAAAAATGTACAACCTGCACATTGAGAGTTAAGTTTTATTGGGGTAAAATTAGGACTTAAGCCCTGAGACGGCATCTCAGGGAGCTCTGAGAAGCTAGGATGCGTGAGCTTTTTCGACAAAGGGGAGGAAGCAGAAACAAAAGATTTACAGATAAGCAGATTTATAGAAGAAGATTTACAGAAAACCAGTTTCTTTGGGAAGATGCAAAGGTCTGGGCTTGCTGCAATCGCTCCTTTGATATGCTTTCCTGAGTTCCCTCGGGGCTCATGGCCCACCCTTGGGAGTGGCTGTTCTCAGAGATGCCACCTCTTGTTTTATCTACTAACTGCAGCCCAGGAGGCAGTTTTCCAGACAGCTCCGAAACACTGCCCCCAAGAGCAAAGGGGAAATATCAGGACATGTCCTAAAGGTGAAGAGGGAGGTGCCTGCAGCCATGCACCCATTTTCCAGAAATTTGCTGCTGGTCTGGTGAAGGTGGCTGCTAGTCACAGACATTAGTCGTCATTGGTGGATTTTAGCATTTTTCTAGATAAGAGGGGATGTAAGAATTGGGCTCATAAAGTCTTCTAGAAATATCTGACTATCTGAAGCCCTGTTCTTCCAGTTTTCCCAGAGCCCAGAGTGCCTCACTCCTGGTCTTCATCCTGAGCTTTGCACAAGGGGTGCTGTGGGCCAGCAGCTGCCGTAGAGGCGGATGGCAAGTGCTAAACTTCAGTTGACTAAACACAAAGGAAAGCCTTGATCTTGGCTCTGGGACTCTCTATTTTAGGCTCAGACATTCCTGGTCCCTGGCTCCCTTACTGCCTTGGCACGGCGTAGGGTGAGAAGAGCAGGCCCCCGTTTGTTCAGGCTTCTCTGCCAGAGGAGATCAATGAGCCCAGGACAGAGGCCGATGTGCAAAGACCCAGGCCTCTCTCGGTGGATGGGTCACGAGCCAAGTTGTCTGAGTATTTGAGTTGCTTCATCTGTGGCCACTTATCTCACTGGGTTAGAGCAGGCTGCACAAAGCCAGTTGTCCCCATGTGCTCCGGGACTGGTTGAAGCATCCTGCCAGCCAGCCTTGGACCCAAGTGGCTGATTTCCAGGCAATCTCTGCACTGCTGTGGCACTTTCTTGCTTCATGTTTGAGAGATCAATCCCACCATCCCAACTTTCTCTAGTGAATGGCCTGGAGTGTGAGAGAGAGAGAGAGAGAGAGAGAGAGAGAGAGAGAAAGTGTGTGTGTGTGTGCGCTGGGAGGACACAGATTAGTTTTCCTCTTCTTTTTTTTTTTGTCTTTTTGCTATTTCTTTGGGCCGCTCCCGCGGCATATGGAGGTTCCCAGGCTAGGGGTTGAATCGGAGCTGTAGCCACCGGCCTACGCCAGAGCCACAGCAACGCGGGATCCGAGCCGCGTCTGCAACCTACACCACAGCTCACGGCAACGCCGGATCATTAACCCACTGAGCAAGGGCAGGGACCGAACCCGCCATCTCATGGTTCCTAGTAGGATTCGTTAACCACTGAGCCACGACGGGAACTCTTAGTTTTCCTCTTCTTAAGAATACCTAGTACTCCTGCCTCCAACTCAGCAACCAAAAAACCCAAACAACCCAAACAATTCAATAAGCCAAGGACTTGAATGGATATTTCTCCCAAGAAGATATACAAACAGCCAATAAGCATATGAAAAGATGATTGACGTCACTAATCACTAGGGAAATGCAAACCAAAACCACAAGAAGATACCACTTCATGCCCATTAGAAGGCCTTTGGCCTTGGGGAGGGGGGAGCCGGAGCACCGGGAGAAAACAAATGTTGATGAGGATGTGGAGAAATTGGAACTCTTTTTTGTTTGTTTGTTTGCTTTTTAGGGCTGCACCTGCAGCATATGCAAGTTTCCAGGCTAGGGGTCAAATCAGAGCTGTAGCTGCCAGCCTACACCACAGCCACAGCAACGCTGGATCTGAGCCGTATCTGTGACCTACGCCAACGCTCACAGCAATGCCTGGATCCTTAACCCACTGAGCCGAGCCAGGAATCAAACCTGCACCCTCATGGATACCAGTTGGGTTCATTACCCCTGAGCCACAATGGGAACTCTGAAATTGGAACTCTTAGGCATTGCTTGTGGGCATGTAAAATAGTACAGCCACTATGGAAGAAACAGCAAGGTGATGCACAAAAATTAAACATAGAATTACCATATGGTCCAGTAATTCTACTTCTTGGGTATAAACCCAAAGGAATTGCAAGCAGGTGTTTTTACACCCATGTTTATAGAAGAATAAGTCACCATAGCCAAAAGGTGGAAATGACTGGTCCATCTGCAGATACATACAATGGAATATCTTTCAGCCTTAAAAGGAGTGAAATTCTGACACATGCTGCAGCAGAGATGAACCTTGAAGACACTATTCAAAGTGACCTAAGACAGATACAAAAGGACAATTATTGTATGATTCCACTTAGATGAGGTCCCCAGCCTCATATTTATTGAGGACAGAAAGTAGAGCAGAGTTTGCATGGATGGTGCAAAGGGGGCCTGGGAGTTAGTGTTGAGTGGGGTGCAGACTTTCAGTTGGGGAAGATGAAAGGGAAGATGAGAAAGTTCTGGAGATTGCGGATGGTGATGATTGCACAACTTGCGAATGGACTTAATGCACAGAACTCTACACTTAAAAATGGCTCAAATGGCAAGTGTCCTGTTCTCTGTTTTACCGCAGTGGAAAAAGAAGGCCTCGCACTAATACCTACCATGTATTGAATCCTTAGTATACGGCAGCTTCTGGGCAAAACACCTTTCGTGCGTTGGCTCCCCAAGGTACTTAGTTACCGGTCTCCTTTTAAGGATGTGGAAGCTGAGGCTGAGTGAGGTTCAGTCACTTGCCTAAGACCACACGGCTCATGCCAGCAGTGGATTGGAACCCAGAGCCTTGGACCTACTGGCTTCCCCATATGGTCTCCCGGCTTCATCGTTTGTGTCTCAAATTCTGCCTTGAACACAGTTGCCCTTATCTGCCTCCGACCACTTCCCCAAGGTCATACACCTTCCCTCCCCTACCCCTGGGTGGTCTTGAACAGGTGTCACTAAGCCTGGTCCTCTTGCTTCAATTTGGGACAACACTGAAGCTCTAGAACTTTCTAGGGATGGGCTGAGGCCTCCATGGCTACCACACTGCAGGCGTGCCTCTCTCTTACTCAATTCTTCCCTCCTCCCTACTTTATAGGGAGAGCATCCCCAGTAAGCCTTTTGCAGGCATCTCCCTGTCCACCTTTGGGCTATGGGTCCACATCCAGCGAAAGACAGGAGGATTTATCGTGCACTGCTCTAGTATGACTCCGAAAAAGCCGGAAGGAATCTGCTTTATTTCCAAGTTTGGGGACACTTTCTTCTTCACAGAAGTTCGTGAAAATCCGTGGGCTGAACAGACAAGAGTGAGTGAAAGAGGCTCAGTGGAAACCCTCCCCCACATCTGGAAAAACAGCTTGGGGTCTGCTTCCAGGGGCCACGATCAGCCTCCCAGCCCAGAGGTGTTTGTTGGGGATTCAAAAGGGGTTGTTTGCTGGCAAAGGTGAGAAATCTGACTGGTCAGCAGTTGGTGCCCAAGGTCTAAAGCGATTCCCCACCTCAGGGGAAGAGCCGAGAAAGTGTCCTTAAATCCTCAGGGGGCTGTTTTTAGTTGAAGAAAACAGCCTGATGGAAAAAAGGGCAGGGCCTGAGCGTGAAGCCAGCCACAGCTCTGCTCAGAGCCAACCGCTTTCAAGGAGAGCCAAGGTGAGTTCACAGCGTGTCCGAAAAAGACTACAGTTCCTGCCTCTGACTTCGCCTTTCTGAGACAAAAATAAAGTTCTGGAAGGTGCAACTTAAAATAGACCTTTCATAAAAGATTCATTCCTGAGCAGGAATGTCAGGACAGCACGAAATGCGCAGAGGGCTCCAATCTGAATTCCACTCGACGTACTTGGCAGTGATTATTTCTAAAATTCCCCCACAAAAGGCACTTTTCAACGACAGGAGAGTGAGACAGATCTGTAGGGATCAGAGCCAGGTAATGTCTTCATAGGGGAGGGGGTGAAAAACGAGTTTCAGGTTTTAGGTACTGATCTAAGGCATTTGAGAGCATAGACACGCGTTTTAAATGGATGTAGTTTAAAAGAAGAAAAAAAAAAAAGTTCAGAGCTATTGCAGAAAAATGCCAGAAAAGCAGAGGCTCAAATGAGAGGTAAATTACCTTCAGGAGAAGCCTAATGAGCATCATTAAGCAGCCAGTCATTGTTAAGGTGTGGGTGTGTGCTGGGGAGGTTTAGAACTATTACATCCATATTATGTCCATAGATAAAATAAATAAAATAAAATAAAGCTCAGAAAGGGTTTGAGAACAATCACATCCGTGGACCTAGCACGAGACTGGGGTGGGTGGGTGATGTTCGTTCGGTCTGTAGAGGCATCTGCCTTGCCCGGGAACTAGCTCCAAAACTTCCTCTTTGAAGGGAGAGCCCCCTTTGGAACAAACAGATGTGCTTTTCCATCAACACGGCGTTCACCTGCAAAAAAATCCAAGTTGACAAATGCAGCCATTTCTGGGCAGCCTCTCCATAGCCATTTAGATTTCTTCCTCTCCTTTTCCCCAGATCTTTTGACAATGCTGACTGGCAAGGGATGTGTTCTGTGTGTGGGGGTGGGGGGGGTGGGGTCATGGGAGGTCCTCTTTCCTTCTCCTTGGGGACCTGGCCAGGTGTCAATAGCACGAGTTGAAATTCTAGGCTCCATCCAGCCTTCTGCAAAGGTGTCTTTCACTCTCCGTCCTCCCACGGGGACCTTTGGGGTTCATCCCACCTGCTGTCCTTACCTAGGTTGGGTCCCTGTGACCAGTTACAGAGTTGCATGATCTCCAATGGGTCCAAGGTCTCTGTGTCTAGAAGAAAAGTCTGGAATGGTAAATCTGAAATGTGGCACAGTTGATATATAACACACACACACATGCATACATGTGCATATATGTGTATACACACACACACAAACATGCACATGGCTCCTCTCCACGTTGTCTCCAGATCAGAGAAATTAAAACCCCCACATGTTTGAAGTGGTAATGACTTTAATGATTTGCTACAGCCATTGGGGGTTTTTCCCCCCCCAAATTTCATTTTATTGACGTATCCTTGATTTACAATGTTGTATTAGTTTCTGTTGTACAGCAAAGAGATTCGGTTCTACATTATATTTACATATATTCATTTTCGTCTTCTTTTCCATTGCGATTTATCACTGGATGTTGAATATAGTTCCTCGTCCTATACCTTGTTGCTTCTCCGTTCTGTAGTTCAAAGTCTGCATCTGCTAACCCCAAACTCCCCACCCGCTGCCCCTTGGCAACCACAAGTCCTACAGCCTTTGGGTTTTATTTCTGATCCCTGATGGATGAGGATGGTAATTGCTGCCCTTGTCCGCAGGTGTGTCTTCTGGACGGTTACGAAGGAGGCGAAAGAATGCTGCTAAGTCCCTGAGGTTTGGTTCCAGGGAGGCTTTTCAAGAAGGGAGGCCCGGTGTTGGGGGCCCCCCACTTGGAGGCGGAGGCTGGGTGGCGGGCGCGGGGCGGGGCCAGAAGATCCTGCGCAGGCCTGGGTCCGAGGTTGGCGCAGCAGCCTGGCAGGGACAGGCCCTGGGCCCAGCTGGGGGCCGTGCGGACACTGCATGAGGAAGTGACAGAGAGGGACTGGGGGGGAGCTGGGCATGGCGCCCGCATCCCTGTGGAAGCTGGGGGCACCGGGGCTTGCCCTGAGTGGAGTCGGGGTGTGACAGAGTGGGAGTCTTTCACTCTTGTCCCTTCGTGATATGTCCCTCTGGGAACCGAGGCTTGGACATTGAAGGATCCCTTCAGCCAGGAGGGCTGTATTCCAGGCAGGAGTCTTCTAGAAGCTCAAACCCCCAACTCAGGTAACCAACTCATGCTGATTGGCCCAGGACTTTCTGGATCGACCTTCCCAGGAGCCTTGTCAGTCCTGGGCAAACCTGGATGCTTGCTCACCCTGCTATCAGGCAGCCCCACCTCATTCCCAACACCAGTGTGGGAGCTGCAGGAGCCAGGAGTCTCCTAGGACCTCAGGGCTACCTGGCAGCATCTAGAGTAAGTGGACTTGGGCATCCGATAGGACCCAGCTCCACCATCCAGGTAGCAAGTGGCACAGCCGTGAAGAGAGGCGAGACCCTGAGGTGGGGGGCCGGGTGGGCACAGAGAGCCCGGGGCATAATTACAGAGCCGCGGGACCAACACCGTCACTATGCGGGATGGTGTTGGGAGTTGGGGTGAGACTTGGGGGGACGGCACACCAATTTATTTGCTGAACAAATATTTGCCTTACAGAGTGCATTGTTCTAAGTTCATTAACAATTATAAACTCATGGAATCCTCGCCATCACCCTAAAGGTGGCTACTCTTTGATGCTATAAACCCACGTTCTCAATGAGAGGCAATTTTGCTCCCCAAGGGGCATTTGGCAAAGACTGGGGCCATGTGGGGCTCATCACAACTGCAGGGGGAGGGATGCCTCTGTGGAGTAGAGTCTGGGGGTGCTGCTAAACATCCGACAATGCACAGGACAGCCTCCCCGCCCCGGATTCATCTAGCCCCTAACATCAGTCGAGCCAGGGTTGGGAAACTGCCAAAACTCGCAGGAACCACGGGGCCCTGGGAGGCACCACCTGAAAACCGTGGCCTCGTTGCCCCGCCCTCTCTCCAGTCCATGCCTTGGTTGGCTTCTTGCTGTTGTTTCTGGGGTTCACCCAAGTTTCAGATCCACTTATTCAGCGCTGGAGCAGCTGTACTCTTCTGGCTATGCCCCCTGCCTTTGTTCTGGTTTGTTAAGACAGCAAACTGGATTTTTATAGCCATTCCTCTGAAAACCCCATCACTGGCATTCGTGGCCCTTAGCGGGCCAAATCAGTAGGTTAAACTTCGAGGGATGTCTAATGCTCAAATGCCCTCTAGGGTTCATGCAGCTGCACAGCTGCGCATACCCCTGCCAGGCTGCGCAGATGCTGGCCAAGGACAAAACCAGAGTTCAAACGGGCATGAGGTCATTCCCAGGGAAACCCTCCGAGCTGGCATTGCCTGGCACCTCGCTGAGCAGGGTGGGGTGGAGTCCTGAGGTGGCTCAGGGACCCCAGGCTTCATCCTCTGCCTCATTATGTGCTGATGTTTGAATTTGAGTTAGCCGGGTTAAAACTGGAACTTTCTCCCGGGGGCCAGGAAGCTTAGCTGCCTTTTGGAAGGGGCTTCCAGAGGTTCATACCATCCCAAGACCAGTTACCTAAGTGGTGGGGTCCAGGACAAGATGAATATGTGGGGGGTCCCCTGTTTAAGAGTTGAGAATTTCAAGAATCTTGAGGAGTTCCCATTGTGGCTTTGTGGGTTAAGAATCTGACTAGTATCCATGAGGATGCGGGTTCCAACCCTGGCCTCGATCAGTGGGTTAAGGATCCAGGATTGAGGCAAGGTTTGTGTAGGTCACAGATGCAGCTTGGATCTGATGTTGCTGTGGCTGTGGTGTAGGCTGACCCCTAGCCTGGGAACCTCCTTATGCCACAGGTGCAACCCTAAAAAAAAAAAAAAAAAAAAAAATCCTGAGATTTCTGTTGAAGGCAGAAACCTTCAACCACACACATAGGACCCTTGGACCGTGAGGCCCTGCCTGACCGCACAGGTGGCACCCCCATGAAGCCTACCCCTCCCGCGTCATTTTGAGGTCCATGACCAGGTGACAGTGTGTCCCAGTTTACCTGGGACAGTCCTGGTTTTCTACTATTATCCCAATGTAATTATGAAGAGTTTCCTGGGAGTTCCCATTGTGGCTCAATGGTAACGAACCCGACTAGCATTCCATGAGGATGCGGGTTTGATCCCTGGCCTCGCTCAGTAGGTTAAGGGATCCCGCGTTGCCATGAGCTGTGGTGTGGGTTGCAGACGAGGCTCAGATCTGGTGTTGCTGTGGCTGTGGTGGAGGCCGGAGGCTGTAGCTTCAACTTGACCCCTAGTCTGGGAACTTCCATACGCTGAAGGTGCAGCCCTCAGGAAACAGAAGGGAAAAAAAAAAAAAAAAAAAGAGTTCCCTTTATGCTCAACACTGCGCTGGTGTGGACCACAAATTATATAGTCACCTTCTAATTACATGATTATCTTCCCGATAATTGTTCTTTCATCCTATTTATGTTATAATGTCAAATATAATGTAGCCAATGCAGAATGTTACTTTGGAGACGAAGTGATAGGATTGCGTGTCGGCTCGCGGTTTACTAAACACGCGTTCATATGCTAACCTCATTTCATCCTTACAACTAGATCTGTAAAACAGGGGGCGTCTTATATGTGCAGTTGTACTAAATGAGACTTAGAAAGGGTACGTGATCTTCTGAGTAGCAGATCCAGGATCCAAGCCACGATAGTCTGATTTCCAGTTAGGGTGACCTATTGTCCGGGTTTGCCTAGGACTGACTGCTGGGGTTTGTTTTTGTGTGTTTGCTTTTGTCTCTTTAGGGCCGCACTCGCAGCATATGGAGGTTCCCAGGCTAGGGGTCCAATCGGAGCTGTAGCCACCGGCCTATCCACAGCCACAGCAGTGCCAGATCCAGATCCAAGCCGTGTCTGCAACCTACACCACAGCTCAGGGCACCGCCGGATCCCCAACCCATTGGGTGAGGCCAGGGATCGAACCCACATCCTCATGGATGCTAGTCAGGTTTGTTAGCCACTGAGCCATGATGGGAACTCCCCTGCGAGGGCTCTTTGGGCATGGGAATTTTAGTTTTAAACCTGGGAAAGTTCCAGGAAAATCAGGACAAATTGGTCACCCTAGTCCCAGTCCACCATTCTGTGGAACATTCATGAATAATTTTTAAATGAATAATGTGAAGCATCCTAGGACAATCCCTTGTATGCATATGCATACACATATATACAGACTACACTTTTGGGGTTCTACCTGCGACATTTTTTCATTTATAGCAGGGATCCGTGCAAACGTTTCTACAAAGGACCGGACAGTAAACATATTTTGCTTTGCATGCGAAACGGTCTCTGTTACAACAGCTCAACTCTGCCCCTGGCTTGTCTGTGTTCCCATAAAACTTTATTTACAAAAACAGGCAGCAGGCCAGATTTGGCTCACAATCCACAGTTTGCCAGTCCTTGATCTGTAGCGGAAACACCTTTTCACGCCAACTGTTACAGGATAATGTTCAAAAAGATAAACCAGCACTAGTCAAACAAATATAAAGTGGGCACGTCAAAGATTTTATTCCCCTTGTGAATTAATGAGGAAACTCCAGTAAGATGTGACCACGTGTTCAAAGGAGAGTCTGAGGCACAGACACAGACACAGGAGATCAGAGCTGCTGAAAAGAATTTGTGAATAGACGCACACAGGTTAATATCTTTACGGCAAGAATAAAGTATAATATTTGGAATCGTCTTCTCCGTAGGCTGGACAACAAATAGCGCAGTAAAGCGTGATGGTTTCCCGTGCGGGCCTGCGTCCGGCTCATCTGGGCTTCTCTTCTGGCTCTGCCCCCTGCTGGCTGCAACCTTGGACAACATGTCTCAGTGTTTGCATCTTCCCAATGGCCATGATAATAACAACTCTATGCTAGATGAGTCACGGCTGTGAAAGGCACCGTGTGGGCACAGAGTCAGTAATTATGTCATATCTTTGTGTGGTGACAGACGGGAACCAGACTAATCGGGGTGACCATTTTGAAATGCCTAGAAATCACTATATTGTGCCCCAGGAACTGCCATAGCGTGGTAGGTCACGTATACTTAAAAAGCAAATAAACGAACTCATAGAAAAAGAGGTCAGGAGTTCCCATCGCGGTGCAGTGGTCAAGAATCTGACTAGGATCCAGGAGGATTGGGGTTCGATCCCTGGCCTCGCTCCGTGGGTTGGGGATCCGGCGTTGCCGTGAGCTGTGGTGTAGTCACAGACACAGCTCGGATCCCGTGTTGCTGTGGCTCTGGTGTAGGCTGGTGGCAACAGCTCCGTTGAGACTCCTAGCCTGGGAACCTCCATGTGCTGCGGGAGTGGCGCTAGAAATGGCAAAAAAAAAAAAAAAAAAAAAAAAAAGAAAGAAAGAAAGAAAGAAAGAAAAGAAAAAGGAGAAGAAAAAGAGATCAGTTTTGCAGTGACCGGAAGTGGAGGGGAGGGGACTTAGATGCAGTCAGCCAAAAGGTAAAACTTTCGATCATAAGAGAAATAAGGAACATGCCGCCTGATTAACATAATTAATGCTGCTGTAGGTTTTCTATGCAAGTTGTGAAGAGAGTAAGTCCTAAGAGTTTTCATCACTAGGAAAAGAAATATTTTTTCTTGCTCTTTTGTATCTCTATGAGATAGATAGTGGGTGTTTTTTTGTTTTTTTGTTTATTTTTTATTTTATTTTATTTTTTCCTTTTTCTAGGGCTGCTCCCGCGGCATATGGAGGTTCCCAGGCTAGGGGTTGAATTGGAGCTGTAGCCACTGGCCTGCGCAATGCGGGATCCGAGCTGCATCTGCGACCTACACCACAGCTCAGGGCAACGCCGGATCGTTAACCCACGGGGCAAGACCAGGGATCGAACCCGCCACCTCATGGTTCCTAGTCGGATTCGTTAACCACTGCGCCACGACGGGAACTCCAGATAATGGGTGTTCACTAAAATGTTCATGGTGATCCCTGCATGGTGTAGGTGAGTCGCGTTACCATGCTGTGCACCTTACACGTTATGCAGGGCTCTATGTCAACTATATCTCAATAAAACTGGAAGAGGCGTTCCCACTGTGGCTCAGCAGAAACGAGTCTGACCGGTATCCACAAGGCTGCAGGTTCGACCCCTGGCCTCGCTCAGTGGCTTGAGGATCTGGTGTTGCCGCGAGTTGTGGTGTAGGTCGCCTCGGCAGCTCAGAACTGGCATTGCTGTGGCTCCGATTAGACCCCGAGCCTGGGACCCTCCATGTGCTGCAGATGTGGCCCTAAAAAGACAAAAATAAATAAATAAAAATACATAAAAGCGGAAGAAAATATAATAAAAATAATAAATTAAAATAAGAAATGATGGTCCCTTAGTCATAAGCTGTTGTTTGGATCACCGGAGACAGCCCATGTAACGCCTTCAGCAGGGGGCCCTCCCATCAATGTCAGCTCTTATTATTATTACCACCCTGGGGTGGCTGCGGCGGCACCCGGTCCCTTTCAGTGGTCTCCATCCTTTACCCCCCACGACACCCCCGTTAATATATGACTCCTAAAAGCTAGGGGGATGGGCCACTGGCTAACCATTCCTGCCCTCTTTCCATCCTTCCTTGTGGATCTGTTTTGGGTTTAATGGGACATAAATATGAACATTCTGATGCCAAGCCGAAGGCCCCTACCCAAAGTGCCACTTGCATACCTGACATCATTCCAATATGCTAGTGTTTCCATTCTTTTTTTTTTTTTTTTGGTCTTTTTAGAGCCACACCTGCAGCATATGGAAGTTCCCAGGCTAGGAATCAAATCGGAGCTATAGCTGCTGGCCTATACCACAGCCACAGCAATGCTGCATCCAAGCCATGTCCAGGGCATACACCACAGCTCATGGCAACGCCGGATCCTTAACCCACTGAGCGAGGCCAGGGATGGAACCCCAACCCTCCTGGATCCTAGTCGGGTTCCTTAACCTCTGCGCCATGATGGGAACTTCTTGGGTTCATTTTTTAAAATGTAAAATTCCATTAAATTTTAAAATAGCAGTTTGACTCATTCCCATTGCCCAGTCTGAATTATTGAAAAATATAAATCTGGGTACCTTTGGGAAGTTTTTACTTCCATGGGCTTTTAGTAAAGCAATCCACATTTAGAAGTGCTGTCAAGCCAGAATTCTGCGGGCCTGTCTTTCTAAATGGATCAGTGCCTTTTTCTATCATCGCATCATTTGGACAGTAGAAGCCGGCTTAGCAGAAGGGCTTAAAAAGTTTGTTCCCTGGAGTAGAGTAAATAATTTCTCTTGCATTTTATTTTACTGTCTTTAAGCGTTTCATCGAGTCTTTCTACGTAAGTGAAATATTTCAGCCAGGCCCCTGACTTTGCCTGGAATTCCAGATCAGCAGATCTGAAAACCATACGATTGGGCTGCTCTGGGTCACTAGGACCTCAGAGCTTCTAAGTTCAGTGGTCCCACTACTGCTTGGCTGCCCCTCTTGTTCCCCTCCAGGGCTGCTCGGAATCTTTGCCATCAGCATCAGGCCCAGCCTGGCACCCCTCCCCCCTCGCCTCAGCCTGGCCCCTCATTTTTGGCAGACATGCTTCCCTCCTAATTCTTAGAGAAAGATTCTAGGTTATCAAGCTGACGTCTTTCAAAGTCTCAACTTCACCCTGACGCATTTAATCTCAGTCTTGCCTCTTCCTCCTCTTCCTCTCTGCAGCTTCGGAAAGACGATGCTCATCCTGCCCCCTGAACCCTGAACCAAGCACCGCTCACCGGCTGAGGGTCCTAAGATATCATGTAAACACACACACACGCCTTTTATCATCTTAAAATAACAACAGCCTAAACCTCCAGGCTCCAACCCCTCTCTCCAGCCCGTCGCCCCATCTCTCTCCATCCCTTCCCTGCCAAGCTTCTTAAAAGAGTTGTCCCCAACCACGGCAGCTGTGTCATCACCTCCCATTCACCTCTTCACAGACTGCGATGCTGGCTGCTGGTCCCACCACTTCACCGCCACGCCTGCCAAAGAGGCCACGGGATTCTTTGTTGCAAAATCCAAGAAGCACTGTTGCACTTTTCACTCCTGAGCTCCCTGCCGTCTCTGACTGTGAACCTCTCCCTAGAAAGCGTTCCCTTCTCTTGGCTCCCGGCACACCTCTCGCTCCTGGTTTTCTTCATAATCCTTCAGTTTTGTCCTCCGGGACTAAATGCTTGGTCTGATTTTTGTAAGCCACACAGGAAGTCCCGAGCTTGGTCTGATTTTTATTCCATCAACTCCTCCCACATGATGCATCCAGTCCCGGAGCTCTAGCGACCACCTGCCTATATGCACGGCATTTCCCTGGATGCCCCGGGGCGGTTCCTGCCTGTCTTTCCAGCCGGGAGTGGTCCCGAAGCCCCACCCCCACAATCCTGAAGACCAGTGGACGTCTGTGGCTTTATCCCAGAAATACCGCAATCTCAACACAGCTCAAAACATCTCAGCATCCTCCTCCCATGTGCCCCACACCTCTCTCACCAACCAACATCACCATGCACAGACGCAGATGCCAGAACCTTGGGTACCACCTGGTCCCTCCCGCTGCGGTCCTCCCAGGCTTGGCATGCCTTCCACCGGAATCTCTCTCCAACCTGAGTATTTCCAAAAGCACTTCTTTAGCTCCGGTGGCCACCATTCCCACGGGACGACTCCAACAGCTTCCCAACAGCTTTTTCTGCCCACAGACCTGCCCACCTACTACACTGCAACCAGAGGGAACTCCAGTCTGGGCCCACTTTGGAGCCCTCCATGGCCGCAGCGTTGGGCGGCCAGTCTCCTTGGCATTCATTCAGTCTTTCCAGGGTCTCCAGCTTCACCTTCTTGACTTCCTCCCTAACTCTCTGCTTCTGGTTCACGTTTGAACATTTCTTCCCATTTCTGGGTTTTCTCTCCTCGACCTCCTCTTCCTGGAAGCCTACCCAGGGTCCTTGTCCGAGTTCCCTGAGCTGGCTCTGCACGTCTTAGCCATTGCCTTCATCACATAGCTTCACCATTAGTTATTCTCTTCTGCTCTTCCAGAATGTGTGTTCCCAGAGGCCTGGGACCCATTTGGGGATTCCCGTTCGGGAATCCCGGGGCTCAGCCCAGGGCCTGGCATCTAATAGGCCAAATGAAGGCTGTTGATTGAATGAACTCAGTTGTGGGAAGGCTTAGAGTTTCATACATGTGGCTTGAGTAGGACAGAACAGAAGATAACAGCATGGGCTCTGGCTCTTTGGTCTTGGGACAACTTTTTGTGGACCTCTGGCCTCCTTTGTACCCCAAAATGTGTGACAAAGTTTGTGACGTCTGATAAATTCATGTGACTTGGAGTGGGGTTGGGGGAGCAGATTTGAAGTTTGGGTATAATTGCCTATTAGCTGTGTGACTCTATGCAAGTCGCCCACTCTCTCTGAGCTTTTCTCCTTTCTTCATAAAATGCCAAGTAAGAATGGCTTCAAGAGGTGTTGGGAATCTCAAATACAAGAATAAACGTCAAAGTCTGTTGTTAACGGCCAAGCCGTTAGTAAAAATGGGGGGGGGGGTTGGGGTGAGAGCAGAGCAGTCCCTTCGCAAGAGATTTATGTAAAGGACCAAGGCATTTCATGAGAAATTTCGGCTTAATTATTTTCCCCTTAGGCTAAGTTTCCCCTACACCTAACTGGAGTGTGAATTCCTCAGTGATCAGAACTGGGTTTGGGATTCCCTTTGTGTCCTCCAGCGCCTGGGATATTGCATGGTCAAAGGAGGTGGCAACGAATGGTTCTCATGCCCCTGATATTTAGGAATCAGGTAATAATGCGGTTATTTCCTAATTTTGTGGTGAGGGGAGAAAAAAGCAAAGAGGCGTCATCTTTAGGGAACAGTGCTAACATGGGAATGGTGGATACCCACTGGCATTGGTTTCCAGCATCCAATTACCTTCTCGTAATGAGGGGACCTCATGTTTTCAGGGGAAAGATTTGTATCCTACTCTCCGTTCTCAATCTGGAGATGGAGTTGACTTTATTTCCTGTTTTACCTTTATTACCTATTACCTCAGGCCTGGCCAATCAGAGCATGGAATTCCTCTGGCCACTAGGCTGGGCATGGGACTCTGTTAGCACAAGTGGGTCTTGATGAGTATTTTACCGAGCTTCTTTGGGAGAGAAGTTTGTTGGACTCAAACCTGGGAGATATTGGCTTGAAAATTGCTATTATGTTACCACATTAAGCTTGAGAATAAAGCAAATATGGAGTCGATCAGAGAGAGAGACTGTCCTACTGACATCTGGATCAAGCCATCCCTGAAGCTAGAGGGACTTTTCAGTTTTCAGTTATCTGAGCCAAGACCTTCCCTCTTTTTCCTAAAGTCCCTGTACATTGCGTTCTTTGTTATCTGAACCGAGACTGAGAACGATCTGATCCATGGTGCCATGAAACTTTTATGAGGCTATGGCCAAGGAGATGGTGTTTTCAATCCTTCTGATACCTTGTGACCCCTCTGGTCTTCATGGAGGAGCTGACAATGACGGAGTCTGTGCAGATTCAAGTACCGGATCACCTCCGAGATTATTTAAAAGGCGGAGGTGAGACAGAGAGACTATCAGGGAAGACTTTTGACCCTGAGGCCCCAGAGGTCCACAACGCTGCTCAAAGATGGTAAGTTCATACCTCCAATTACTGCTGCAGAAACTCTCATCTGGATATGGGTCAACTGCCAGCAAAACCTTAAACACTGGCTCTGCTTTGGTGTCAAATTGTAACTCTCCCCTTTCATCTTCCCCTGCAGTTCCTTCTGTTTTTCATTTCTCCTGATTTCTTTCTTTGGGCTTTTGATCTGTTTTCTATTGTTATCATTCAGGCATTTCAAGCCCGATTTCCAAGTCCATGGACTCCAACCATAACAACATCTGGGATCTGTGGTCGGGCATTAACGTCAGCTCCTCTTGATGCATCGGGACTGGGGGCTTGGCTGGATGGTTCTATACCTTTGATCCATGAAGCTGATTTTCCTCCCAGCCTTAGCCCCAGGATTTTCTAAGGAACTTTCTAAGGTGGGCAGGATGTGAGAAGAGCTCTCGGGGTATTTGCTTTGCTCCTGTGTCTTCCTTCCACCACCAGTGGTCTTCACACCCCTTTACTTCTGAGGATCGGCTCCTTGGGTTCATATTCCCAGCCCTTGGACTGTCCCTTCAAGCCACCCAGGACTTGAGCTGGGTGTGTCAGACCTGGTCGAATGGTTTGAAGGACCGCTCTGCTCCTTTTTGAACTTTTAGTTGTGGACGAGGCACCTAACCTCTCAGGATGCCAGTTCCTCTGGAGCAAAGTAGGGTCAACGATTTTAAAGGATAGAATTGTTGGAGTTCCTGTTGTGGCCCAGTGGAAATAAATCTGACGAGCATCCATGAGGATGTGGGTTTGATCCCTGGCCTTGCTCAGTGGGTCGGGGATCTAGCATTGCTACGAGCTGTGGTGTAGGTCACAGAGGTGGCTCACATCCTGAGGTGCTGAGGCTGCAGTGTAGGCCGGCAGCTATAGCTCCGATTCGACCCCCAGCCTGGGAACTTCCATGTGCCACAGGTGCAGCCCAAAAAGCAAAAAAAAAAAGGGTGTAGGATTGTTGTGAGGATCCAATCCAATAAGGTAATTTATATAAAGCGTTGGCGCAATGGAATAATTGCTACTGTCGTTAGGTAGGTCGCGGGTGTCACGCCTTGTAACCTCAGGACAACCCTACCTTTGCCAGTAGGTGTAGCTAAAATAGCCACAGGTAGGACCACTGGGGCTAGATATCACTTTGCATAAAACTGACATACATAAGAATTTCAGAAATGCTTTCTTCATTTTAATGAATCTTCTAAGATCCTCTGAGGCCCAGGACAGTTTGTCAAGTTAATATAACACCAAACACAAGTGGAAATGTTCAGAGGGGGTTCATGTCAAGGAATCACAAGATGATTTTTTTTTTTTTTTTGCTTTTTAGGGCTGGACGTGTGGCATATGGATGTTCCCAGGCTAGGGGTCAAATCAGAGCTGCAGCTGCCGGCCTACACCACAGCCACAGCAACGCAGGATCCGAGCTGCATCTGGGACCTACTCCACAGCTCACTGCAATGGTGGGTCCCTAACTCACTGAGCGAGGCCAGGGATAGAACCTGCATCCTTAGGGATATTAATTGGATTTGTTTCTGCTGTGCCACAAGGGAAACTCCTGATTTTTTTTTTTTTTTTTCAAAAGAAAAATTTTCCTGGAGTTTCCTGGTAACTCAGCTGGTTAAGGCTCCAGGGTTGTCACTGCTGTAGCACTGGTCACTGCTGTGGCTTGGGTTGGAACCCTGGCCCAGGAACTTCTGCATACCATGGGCAGAGTACGAAAAAAGAAAAGAAAAAAAACATCCTCATTTTGTTGGGTAAATTTGTAAGCTCCCTTGCCCACACAAAGGCCATTGTAAAATCAGGGACATTTCCCATGTGTCATGTGACCGACAAAAACAGTGTGCCTTTTCTAGCACATGCTAAATGATATTCTGTATTATTAATAAAAGCCTGTCTTTTTACGAGGAAGTGATTATCTGCGTGTGAGCTGGGCTGAATTTCACTTTGAATTAGCAAATATTCTCCTTCTTTACCCCTCCTTCCCCTGCAATGTCTGGAAACACTGTTGTGTTTTGCTTTTTCTTTTGAGGGCCACGCCCATGGTTTAAGGAAGTTCCCAGGCTCATGGTGGAATCGGAGCCACAGACACAGCAACATGGGATCCGAGCCGCATCTGTGACCCACACCAACCGCTCACGGCAATGCTTGATCCTTCACCCACTGTGCGAGGACAGGGATCGAACCTGTGTCCTCATGGAGACTAGTCAGGTTTGTTACAGCTGAGCCTTGATGGGAGCTCCTCTGGAGACAATTTTGGTTGTCACAGTGGAGGGTGCTCCTGGCATCAAGTGGATGCTGCAAAAACATCCTACGGGGCACAGGACCCTGCCCCCCACCCCAAAAAGAATGAGCAATCCCCCGGTCAGCAGCGCCCAGGTTGAGACAACTTGTCCTCAATTAACAGCAGCCACAACGACAACACTGCAAAAAGAAAAAGAGTGTAAATGGAATATTGAAAACTGCTTTTGAGTTTCCAAAGGTCCTCGAGACTTAGGTGGAGCTATTGACATACGAGTGAGGGGCAGGAAACGCCTAAGATCTCTCTCTTCCTCGAAGCAGATCCGTACTCGTCTATCCTGGATCAGACTGACTTGACTTGGGCTTGAAGGTAGCAGGTGCTTTTCTGGGGAAACCCTTTATCACAACATCTGGCTGATGAGTCCCGGCCCCTCCTCTGCGAGTCTCCCCGGAAGCCCGCTTTGTCCACCTTCTTGGGGACAGAGGACCCCTGCCAGGAGAGGAGAGGTAAAGCGCCTGTCACTGTGCTTCTGAGCTGCCCAGTCTCAGGCTCCTTTGAGTGCAGTGCTACCCTTGGCGAAAGCCACCATCCCCGAACAAACGCTGTTTCAAAACCCGAAGGCAGCTGCTTGGGAGGGCCGTCCAAGGTGGCAGAGAGGGACGGGGGCGCTCTGGCTGGTGTGCTGTCTGCTGTGCTTCGATCAGCCAGAGCCCCTGTTCTCTGTCCCTGCTACGTGCAACCAGAGGACAGCCAGTACCGGGGAAAGCGTCCTGTTTGAGAAGAAGGGCTGTTTACTCTCAGAGTGGCACTGGCAAGCCTCCCCCAGGCCTCCCGCAAACGGCCGGATCAGGACTGGCCCAGTGGGGACCCGCCTGACGGCCCCACTGCAGCATCTCCAAGGGCCCATTCCGAGGGCCGACCCCTCGTGGAGCACTGGGTGTCATTGAGGAACTAAACCGTGCCCTTGGGGGACAGAGACAAGCCTGGGGCCAAGGAGGGGAGGAAAGAGGAGGATGAAAGGGAGGGAGAGAAGCAAAGAGGGAAGAAAGGGACCTGCTGTGTGGGAGGGCCAAGCGGCTTAGCCAAGGAGCAGGCTGGCTAGACAGGTGGGGTTGGAACTGCCCCTGGAGCAGACACAGACAGGCCGAGGGGCGGTGAGGCCAAGGGAGTGCCCTCTGGGGTTTGAACCCCATCCTGGGGAGCTTCGATCTGTTTCTCTAATCCTTCTGTCCTCCCAACCTGTGCTCCTCACCTTGGCCAGGAGCCCTCGACTTTGTTTTCTGGACCTCATACCAGCTCCTTAGGGAAGGGTCAGGACTCAAACCCTGACCCTCAGGGTTCTCAGCCTGTGACCCAGAACCCAGGGCTGCTTGTCTAAAGGGACATGGAGTTGGATCTGCCTTCGGGATGGGGAGGCCTCCAGGGCTTCTGCCAGGTGTCCTGACACAGGGCAGCCATGGCCACATCTGGGGAGCTTCCCTCCCTACAGGAGAGCAAGCACCCTGAGCCCTGTCCCCGCACAGGGCCAGGGCTGGAGGCCCCCCTCCCTCCAGCCACAGCCTCTCCCCTGATTAGGGTGCTTCAAAGGGCCTTGAAAACCTTTCCATCTAACTCTGAAGCATCAAAGAAGCCATGTCCACAATCCCATAATCAATGGTGAGCATTATTTACATTTCTCCATGCTCTTTCCATTTTTCATCTGCAAAAGCATACGTTTTTATGTCATTGTAATCACGGAGCATCTATATTTCATTCAGCATTATTTCCTGTATATTTTCCCAAGGTTCTTCCGAGTGCCTGTATTTATTATTTTTGCAACGGCCTAATATGCCACTGAGTTAATGCTACTGAAATTTACTTTATGTTCCACTATAATTGGGCATTTCTTGGGCTTTTAGATTCTTGCTATTACAAAGAGGCAATAAACATCTGTATACAAATAGCCCTTTCTCCCCCCCCCCCCCTTTTTTTTCTTGTTTTGAATGATTTGCCTCCAGTAAATTCCCAGGAGCCAGATGACTGGGTCAAAGGAGAGGAATATTTTTATGGCTCTTGATATATGTGGCAAGTTATTTTCCAAAACGACCGGATCAATGTCATTGCCATCAGAGATGCGAAAGTTTCTTTCAGTGAAGATGGGGGCAAGACTTCACATTTTCAAAGTGAAGTTTAGTAGGTTTTTTTTTTCTTCCTCCTGCTCATGATGGGGGATTTTTAAATCTGTGCCAGTCCTCTGGCTTTGCTTCAAGTGGTTTTCACTTATAAATGCTATTTTAACATCTCTAAGGCTCTCGTAGATGATTTCTTTGCATTCCACTGGTCTGTTATTAGAAGATTGATATGTAGGCATTGGGCTGGGAGTTCCCTGGTAGCTGAGCGGGTTAAGGATCCAGCATTGTCATTGCTGTGGCTTTGGTCACTACTGTGGTATGGGTTCCATCCCTGGCCGAGGAAATTCTGCATGCCACGGGCATGGCAAAAAAAAAAAAAAAAGTAGGCATTGGGGGTGAAGAGGAGGGGGCAGAGCTGAGTGATGATGGAACTAGAGTCAGTGGGGTTTGGTGATGGTTAGATGTGGGCAGGACCAAAGGCTGAAAAGACGAGAATGACTCCCTTGTCTCTGGGTAGGATGCCTGGATGGTGGTGCCTTGCACAGGACTGGAACCAGAGGAGGAACCCACTGGGGTAGCCCGCTAGTCACCACGGAAACTGCAGCTGGAGTCATGGACTGGTGGGTGGAAGGAGGATGGAAATCCAGGGCATAGTCCCTTGAAGAGGAAAGCAGTACGAGACTCTGTCACCGCAGATATGAAATGTTCTCTGCCCGTTCCCATTGTGCCTCAGTGGGTGACAAACCTGATTAGCATCCACAAGGAGGCAGGTTGGATCCCTGGCCTTGCTCAGCGGGTTAAAGATCTGGCGTTTCTGTGTGCTATGGCATAGGTCTGGACGTGGCATGGCTGTGGCTGTAGTTCTGATTCGACCCCTAGCCTGGGCACTTCCATATGCTGCAGGTGTGGCCCTAAAAAGAAAAAAGCAAGAAATGTTGCCCTGTTTCTCCCAGTCTCTCAACCCAGATCCCAACAAGAACAGACCTAATGAGCCAGTTGAATTCTCAGGGCGGGAGAAGACTCCTTTGGATCTAGGCTAGTCGCTATCCTCTGTTTCTCCTTCAGGTGGTTCTGACATTGGGGGCCTGTGGGTTTTGCTGAGGGAGATGCATCTGCCGAGAGTGTGCAGCTGCTGGAACATTATTAGCCACCCTCCTAATTAATCCCTTGGCATCTCAGGCATTTTTCCTTCTGTCCTTGGCTCAAATGAAGGTGTGTGAACAACTCCTTGCCTCTGAGTTTCCTAAATGAAGCCCCACACCCCCTGCCTGCGATGCTGTAATTTTATCGAAATGGGACCCATTCTCTTTGATCTCCCCTGGTTCTTAAACCCAGCAGTTGTGTGTTCGAACATCAATAGAAGTGGGGTTTCAAGCTTCCTCTTTCATTATCTTTCTCAAAGATTAAAAAAGAAAGAGCGCAAAAGGGGAAAAAAATGTCCTAAGCGTTGTAGAGGAGGCAATATTTTTGTAGTAATTTCTTTATCTGATTATATCAGAGCAACAAAGTTATTGTTTGGAAAGACAGAGCCACCCTTGGCTCTCCATTTGAAAGGTGGCTTTTCCTAAGAATAAATAAAAATGGCATCACCTGGAGCTCCCCTTGTGGCGCAGCGGAAACGAATCTGGCTAGGAACCAAGAGGTTGCAAGTTCGGTCCCTGCCCTCGCTCAGTGGGTTAAGGATCTGGCGATGCTATGAGCTGTGGTGTGGGGTGCAGCTGTGGCTCAGATCTCATGTTGCTGTGGCTGTTATGTAGGCTGGCAGCTGTGGCTCCGATTCGACCCCTAGCCTGGGAACCTCCATAGGCTGTGGGTGCAGCCCTAAAAAGCAAAAAAAAAAAAAAAAAGAAAAAAAAGGCATACACCTAACACCAGTCTCCGCAGCGTCTATTGCAAACGTGAGCAGCCTCCTGCTTCGTCATGAGCCTGGAGCGCGTGGGGGGTCTGGGGGTCTGTACCTCTGGAGGTGAGTCTGAGAGCCTGTGGATGAAGGATGAGATTCAATCCTTCCAACGAACTACCCTATCTTTTCCAAAAGGAACTTTCTGTTCTTGGCAGTGTGGGGAGAAGAGACTTCTAGATTAGAATAATTAAATATCTGACCCACGACGCCCCAGATGCCTGTGGCTTCTTGGGCTTTGATGTGGGCAGCTTACTGTAGAATGGAAAAGTACAGCTTCTTCTCAGAGTCTTCTGCATCTGGGAGTGAGGAAAGCTAAGAATGAAGAACTCCAGGGTCTCTGGCTTGAAAACAAACAGGACCCCGGCCAGAGTCTCTAGGCAGTGGGAGTGTCAGCACACATGAATCTTGAAGGCGTAACTCCTCTCGGCCATACCTGGCTCGTGCTCTTTAAACTTTGCCATCATCCATGGCCTTATTATTATTATTATTATTTTAATAAATTAGAGTACAGTTGACTTACAGACTTGCGATAGTTTCGGGTGCACAGCAAAGTAAATCAACTATACACCTACACACATCCATTCCTTTTCAGGCTCTTTGCTCATACAGGTCATTACATAGTATTGAGTAGATCACCCCGTGCTATACAGTAGGTCCTTGTTACCTGTCTGTTTTATGTATCGTAGTGTATAGATGGTCATCAACAGAGGGTTGGAGAAAGAAGATATGGTGCATACACACAATGGAATACTACTCAGCCATAAACAGAATGAAATAATGCCATTTGCGGCAACATGGATGGACCTAGCCATGATCCTACTAAGTGAAATAAGTCAGACAAAGAAAGACAAATATCACATGAGAACGCTAATATGGGGAATCCAGGTCCTTCTCACAGCCACATCACCTCGGGATTCGAGCCGCGTCTGCAACCTACACCACAGCTCACCCCCATGCCAGATCCCCGGCCCACTGCATGAGGCCAGGGATCGAACCTGTGTCCTCATGGACCACAGTTGGGTTCCTTACCACTGAGCCACAGAACTCCTTACTTCCTCTCTCTATGTATTTAACCACTATTCATTCTGTGTATCAGTTATGGCAGACTAGGCTAAGCCATTGAAAACTCAATGACTTAACATGATAAAATCTGTTTCTTACTGCCATTAAACACCGCCGTGTCTCCATCAGCTCTCCCCGGGACTCCTCGAAGCAAGGATCTGGGCTCTTCCGTTGCGTGGCTCTGCCATTGGACTGGGGAAGTAAAGCGCCGAAGATTGCAGAGGGTGGGTGATGTCTGATGGTCTGGAGCTGGCTTACCTCCCTGCCGCCTTTATTCCGTTAGCCCTGACCTCGTCACTGCAAGAAAGGCTGGGACGCGTCGTCTTCTGTGCTCCGGAGGAAAACTGAAAGCCGGGTGACCTGGCTGCATTGTTTCTTCCAGAAAAGGCATTTCCTCAAGTCAGCCTTTTGTCACCTCCCGACGGGATCAAACAGATTAAAGTAACCTGTTTACCCTGTTTTTCTCTTCTTTGGAGCACGAGTTGTTTCAACAGGGACTTTATACTCGCTTGCGTGATTCTCGGCTAGAGTCTGTCTCCTTGACTGTAGGGTGAGCACTCTGAGGACAGGGCGCTATCATGTCCTGCCTGGAACTTGGCAGGCACTCAATTAATTGAGTAATTTTTTTTTTTTTTTTGTCCATCAATAAAATTTCCAAAGTCTCCAAATTCAGATGCTTCCCTGGACCAGATCAGAAAGGGAGAGCACATCTTTCTCTTTGCTATGATCCTTGCAATGAAAGGGAAAACATACATTTGGGGTGGAGTAGGGGTTCTGTCTTAGCTGTGGAAGTCGTCAGTATTTGTAATTGCAATCAACAAAATTCACTCTAGAGAATTTCCTTTTTTTTTTTTTTTCTTTTTAGGGCTGCATGTGCGGTTTATGGAAGTTCCCAGGCCAGGGGTCGAATCAGAGCAAGGTGGGATCAGAGCCGTGTCTGTGACCTACACTGCAGCTCACGGCAGCACCAGATCCTTACCTCACTGAGCAAGGCCAGGGATCGAACCTGCATCCTCACTGATACAAGTTGGGTTCGTAACCCACAGAGACACAGTGGGAACTCCTTGCTCTGGAGAATTTAAACAGAAAAGGAACTTACTAAAGGATAGTCATAAAAACCGGAGCGGTCCAGAGAGCCGGTTTTTACGACTCCGCAGCCTGACACAATGTCCGAGTGACCTTCAGCAGGGCTCCAGGCACCACCCTGGCCCCTCCTTGGCACACCAGGCAGAGCCAGGTCTCCACGGCAGATACAGCCTCGACCTCTGGCAGTGTGGTGTCTACATTGGAAACTGGATGTTTGCATAGCCATCTTTTACTAAATGGATTCTGTGCCTAATTCTTGGAATCACTCTTGAATCTGTATCCCACGAAGGTGTTTCTGATTGGCTGAGCCCAAGTCACGTGACCAGGATCTTGCTGCCAAGAAGGATGGGAAAGCAAGTATCTGGCTTCTACCTTGGGGAAAGCAGACCACTAAAGGGGAAGGAACCCAAACACAGGGAGTGGAGGGCTTTGGGAAAAAAAAGGCTACTGTCTATACAGGAGGCATCAGATCTGTTGGAAGCCTGGGATGGGGTTTGGAATGACATTAGGAAGGCATGGAGGGGCTAAACAGAGACTCCTAGAACCACCTCAGTTGCAGTAAGGGCACGCCGTGATTTGGGAGATATTCCTCTTTTCCAAAATTTAATGAAAAGCATAACGCTATAGAGCTAAAGATGGTGAAAAAATACTTTTTTTTTTTTTACAGACTCTAAATAGAAATTGTTTCAATCCTTCACATTGTTTTCTGCCAGTTTGCTTTGTTTTTCCTCTTGAACTTATTTTTAAAAACCAGACAGCAATAAAAACACGGAGGAGCAGATGGTGGGGTGGGGGCTTAGGGTAGCTCCGGCCCAGTCCCTGCCACCCGGATTTGGAGCTCAGCTGCTTCTGCCGGAACTCGGCTCCTCTGCTTCCATCAGGCAGGACAATAGGCTGAATTAGGTCCCTTGGTCGTTGGTGGGGAGCTGGGAGCTGGGAAGCCAGCAGTACACAGCTTCCCCTTCTTCCTGCCTGGCAGGCCATACTGTCAGGAATGCCATGGATGCTGGCTGCTGTCAGCCCCGGGCATCTTTGAAAGGGTGCTCAGTGAGTAGGTGGCACGGGATGCTGATTATATTGCACTGACAAAGCCCTGGCATCTTCCCCAAACTTGCAGAAGACACGGCAGATTGCCGAGTGGACCCAGAGCTGGCAATGAGGGCAGGGAGTCTTAGAATCTGAGCCTGGAATCTGGCTATAGGCCATTTTATCCAAGTTACCCTTCAGTCAGGACCCACGCGAGCAGAAACAGATCTGTCTGGAGTGGGTTAAAGCCAAGTGGTGGGGATGGGGAATGACAGAGGACTTACAGCTGCATTTTCTTTAGAGGAGGCTGCAAAATCTGGAAGACATGCAGAAGAATCTCATCACAGGAAGCTCACAGATTTCACAATGGCCAGATAATGGTAAAAATATATTTTTTTTACTTTTCCCAGTCTATCTCATTTTGGCCTATTCATGATGATCCTGGGAGAGGCACCTGGAGGCCCCGTCTCTGTTTTTTTTTTTTCTCCTGCTTCAGTTAGGAACAGCTAGCTCATGCTGCAGTAACAAAACCCCCTCAAATGGCTTAAAAGAGCCAACGTGTGTTTCTCACTCAGTCCACATGCTCGTGATGGGTTGGCAGGTGTTCTGTTCGAGGCGGATCTAGCAGCCAGCATCATAAACATCACCAGCCACCATGGCAGAGGAAAAAGAGAGCTTTGCAGAAGAAGGATCTCTCACTGGCAGTTCAATGCTCCAGCACGGAAGCAACACCCACTTCTTCTTGCATTAATTGGCAAGAACTAGCTACTCGAACTCACTCCGCAACAAAGCATCAGAAAATGCAAACTTTGATGCCCAAGGCCTGGAAACAGAGGGTAAAAAGCCCTCAAGATTACATACTACACTATCTTCACCTCCCAGGATTCTCTTTCTCCTTTGCTCCCTCTGGTCCCCTCTTGGGCTCCCGTTCCATGAAGGAGGTTCAGGGTCAGGCTTTTTAGATGTAGGTACACTTCTTAGTTCCAGCCTTCAGCCCTGATGGAAGCAGATGTCATCGGTTTTTCAGAATAAAGCATCTCCAACTTAGATGCATTTTCCTTTGTTATTATTATTAATTTTTTTACGGCTACACCTGCAGCATATGGAAATTCCCAGGCTAGGGGTCAATTTGGAGCTGCAGCTGCTGGCCTACAGCTGTGGCAATCCTGGATCCGAGCAGCATCTGCAACATATGCTGCATCTCACAGCAACACCAGATCCTTAACCCACTGAGCAAGGCCAGGGATGGACCCCATATCCTCACGGAGGCTACATCAGGTTCCTAACCCACGGAGCCGCAATGGGAACTCCTCTTTTGTTATTTATGATGCCTTCTCATAGCCTTCCTTTGGTGGATTATTTTGCTGCTAAAGCCTTCCTGCCTAGGGCATGAGACATTGTGGAACAGAGACAAGCCATTTTTGTCCTGTCCTAGGCAAATCGCTGCCCTCAGCGTCTTCCCATCAGGCTCACACCTGGCGTGTGTGAAGAGACCCACAGACCACGTGTCCAAATGATTGGACCTTAGAAGTAATAAATCAAGCCAACCAATGGCTAAGTATGTTCCATCCTCCTATTATATCTGTACTTTCAGAGTGACCTAGAAGGCCAGGTTCAGATTCTTGAGCTCCTGGGAATTCCTTGCTAGAAGCTAGTGACGTATGAACATCAGACCCTTGACCCCTGACCCCTGACCTATCTCCCCTTCACGTTCCATGCCCAGTCCCACCCCACACTGTCTCAGTGTCCTCATTTGTAAAATGAGGGAAGGAAAACAGAGCGCAGGGCTACGTAGAACTAAAACACTGTTGAGACATCTCCTACCTGCGGTCTTTCTGTCTTGGCTCCATTAATCCTTCTGTCCCCTCATGGGCTTTGACCAAATGATAGACTACATCCAGCCCAGCCACCCCAGCTCCACAGGTTGACACGACACAGCTCCAGCCCCTGGAAAACCTGGCTCTCTTTCCTAGTCCCAGTCTCGCACTCCTCAGGAATGCAGCGTATGGGCACTGCCCACATCAGGCACCTTCTTTTGACCAATCAAATGCAGCCTGGAAGGCAGCAGCGCTATGTTCTATGAAATAGTTGCTTTCATGTGGGATGGAGGCAACAGGATGGGGATACAGGACCAGGCAGGCCTGTGTACCGTCCAAATCTCGGACCTGACCACTTGGCCTTCAGCTCCGATGGCTGGGACTGGTAGTACGTGACCTTGGACTGGGGTGGAGTCTCACACCCACTAACCTGGGAAATGCTTTGTTAGAAATGAAAAATTCCCAGTTCCCGTCGTGGCTCAGTGGTTCGTGAATCCGACTAGGAACCATGAGGTTTCAGGTTCGATCCCTGGCATCACTCACTGGGTTAAGGATCCAGCGTTGTCGTGAGCTGGGGTGCAGGTTCCAGACATGGCTCGGATCCCACGTTGCTATGGCTGTGGTGTAGGCTGGTGGCTACAGCTCTGATTAGACCCCTAGCCTGGGAACCTCTATATGCTGCGGGGGCAGCCCTAAAAAGACAAAAGACAAAAAATAAAATAAAAATTAAAAAAAAGAAGTGAAAATTTCCCCAAACAGGCTTTCTAAGATGAAAGCTGCTTCCAGAGCGTTGGGAACCACTTCAGCCACTGCTCTGACGGGCCTGTCTTCTGATGCGTGTTCAGCAGGTGTCTGAGAGTCAGGCTGACCCCGTGGACTAAACTGCCCCATTGTCCTACTCAGTGGCCAGTGGACTGCGATGTGGCCCAGACATAGGTTGAAGAAGTGGTGGCCGAGGCCTCTGGAGAGGCCAGAGGGCTAGACGATCTCTCTGATGCTGCTTTGCTTTTCTGAATCAGAGTTGGGGCTGGGGGTTTTCCTGACATACCAGGGTGTGATTCTCATGGAAAAGCTTAAATCCCACTCCTTGGCTTTGAAGACTCAAAATTCTCTGGAAAGTCTCTGGAAGGACGTCTTGGGTGAGACCAGGCTTCAGCTGAGCTTGCCTGGAAGTAGAGTTGTGTTCACACCCCCGCACCCTGGAATCTGGGATCTGTTCTACGAAATACATACATTTGTGTAGGTATATATCTCACGCATAAATATACATATACATACATATGTGTATGTATATACAGGCAGACCTCGTTTCATGCTCCTTGCTTTATAGAGCTTCTCAGACACTGCATTTTAATTTTTGTTTTAAACAGATTTAAGTTTCATGGCCACCCTCTGTCAAGCCCGTCGGTTGGTGCCATTTTTCCAACAGCATTTGCTCACTGGTCATATTTTGTCTCTCTGTGATTTTTTGGGCAATTCTTGCAGTATTTCAAACTTTTTCATTTTATTTCGCTATATTTGCCGTGGTGATCTGTGCTCATTGATCTTCGATGTCACCTCTATGATTTACTGAAGGCGCAGATGACGGCTCACATTTTTAGCAATAAGAGGGTTTTTTTTTTCTTTTTTTTGTCTTTTGTTGTTGTTGTTGTTGTTGTTGTTGTTGCTATTTCTTGGGCCGCTCCCGCGGCATATGGAGGTTCCCAGGCTAGGGGTTGAATCGGAGCTGTAGCCACCGGCCTACGCCAGAGCCACAGCAACGCGGGATCTGAGCCGCGTCTGCAACCTACACCACAGCTCACGGCAACGCCGGATCGTTAACCCACTGAGCAAGGGCAGGGACTGAACCCGAAACCTCATGGTTCCTAGTCGGATTCGTTAACCACTGCGCCACGACGGAAACTCCTAGGAGGGTTTTTTTTTTGGTTGTGCCCACAGCTTGTAGAAGTTTCTGCGCCAGGGATGGAACCTGCATCACAGCATCAAGGAGGGCCGCAGCCGTGACAATGCTGGATCCTTAACCCACTGAGCCACCAGGGAACTCCTTCGATAAAATACTTTAAAATTAATGTATATAAATTGTTTTTTAGACATAATACTATTGCACACATAATTGACTACAGTCTAGTGTAAACATAAATTTTATACACCCTGGGAAACCAAAAATTGGTGTGACTTGCTTTATTGGGACATTTGCTTTAGTATTGTGGTCTAGATCCAAACCCACAATATCTCTGAGGTGGGCCAGTGTACTCAATAGAAATTTGTGATATGCACACACACACACACACACACACACACACACTTAATTTTTAAAATCATGAAGCTCTTTTCCCACTTCCGTTGCCCTCTCCGGAAGGTCTGCACACCTCCCACTTAAACAGCATGCTGCTTTCTTTTTTTAATTTCTTTTTTTAATTTTAATTTTTTTATTCATGCTGCTTTCTTAATGGTGGATCATAGCAAACCTGGGGCCCAAACAAGAGACTGGGCTGGGGGTTGGGAGGAGGAAGTGGCTGCGGGGGGTGGGGCGGCAGGGTGTGGGGACAGGGGTGTCATTCTGCTGATTCCAGGCCAGGGGCTGTTTTTCACAGTGGGGCACATCCCCATGTTTCAGAGCCCTGCCAAGTGAATTAGAACTAGCTTTTTCTCTCTGGCTGGCCCTGTCATCTTTGGTCCTGGCAGGCTCACGGGCAGCCCTTTTGGGGTCACCGGGCCTTTGGCTGGAAGGGGGATGGAGCACCAGGCCCTCTGCCTTCCCAGCCTCAGGGAAGTGGGAGCAACAAAGGAAGTGGTAGTAAAAGTGGAAGTAAAAGAATGCAGAGGTGACACAGGTAAATGATCTGCTTTTTTTTTTTTTTTTTGCCTTTTTAGGGCCACACCCACGGCACATAGAGGTTCCCAGGCTGGGGGTTTAATCGGAGCTACAGCTGCTGGCCTACACCATAGCCACAGCAATGCCAGAGATCCTTAACCCACTGAGCGAGGCCAGGGATGGAACCCGCAACCTTTTGGTTCCTAGTCAGATTTGTTTCCGCTGTGCCTCGATGGGAACACTTACATATATTTTTAACTTAACTCCCCAACTCACCTCTATAATATTTTTTCCTACATATTTTGACAGCATACTCTGATTACCTCTTCATATGGCAGGGGTTTTTGTCATGCAACTTTGGGAAATTAGAAAAGACAATTCCATGTTTCCCTTTGGCAGGTTGATTGAAATGTGATTATTATTTAATATTGGAACACATCAGACATGCAACTTCCCATATTTGCTCTTTGTGGTACTGTTATAGGTTTGCATCCTACAAACACAGAATTCTGATACCTCTCATTTCACCCACTTCCCATCAAAAAACAAAACAAATGCACGTGCGTTGATAATTGTACAGGTTACATTATTGGATTATCTCCATTAGGAAGAAAGGGGACTTCTCTTTTGACCAGATATTGATGAGAATCACAGCCTTTGCTCCAATTTTACACATCTGATGATTGGAAGAATTTTTTCATTGATTGGCTTCTGGGTCCACATATTTCAAACCTCATCTCTCCTCTGTTGTCCTGCGGGGTAGGCTGGCACAGTGGGTGGTAGGCTTCTTGCTGGAGGCCATGGCTGCACTATAATGGTTGGTGTTGACTTCACTCCACATGGGCTGATTGGGAACTACATGTCTATACACGCATCTCCTGCAGAA
Organism: Phacochoerus africanus; assembly: GCF_016906955.1. Lineage (NCBI taxonomy): Eukaryota > Metazoa > Chordata > Mammalia > Artiodactyla > Suidae > Phacochoerus > Phacochoerus africanus. Next base: position 12,206,596 of record NC_062557.1, on the reverse strand, counting down.
TTAAAATGCCTCCCCGACTCACATCTTGGGCTGGATCCCCAGAATGCCAAGGTCCCTCCAACACCAGCGAATGGGAAGGGTAGTGAGACGGAGGGCAAGTCAGAGTGGAAAAAGGCAGTGGTCTTACAATCAGTATTTGAAAACTTACTTCCTTAATTTTACAAAATGTTTGACTACGAGAACCCAGTCCTAGGCTCCCTGTCATGTAAGTGATGGGCCTGGAAGCTTAACTTCACACTAAATCTGCCTTGGACTCCATCGTAACCCTTCACACTGACAGGACCAGTTTGTCTGGCAATCCATCAGGACAGAGCCCGGGTCCCTTGCTTCTTCATCCAGGGCTCTGCCAATGGCGTGCTGATAAATGTTTGCCCATAGGCTCTTGGGGCGGAGTGGCGGTTGCACATATATAGAATGATAAATTGTACAGATATTAAATTTGCAGAAAATTCACAAATACAAATAATTTCTTTTTTTACTGCCACAATGCCAGTTGATTCTCCAAGAATGCTTCACTGATTTTCATCAAACTCTTATAGCTGGAGCCAACCTATGGAAGGTTGCAGTGGAAGAGAGTAGGGTTCTGACATGAAAGCTGATTGATGTTTTTACTGAGGCGATGAGTAAGGTGAAAGCAAAAATGTATGTAGGAATTCCATGACGTTATCCATGACATGGGTGACTTGTCTGATGAACTGGATAACAGTTTGATGAATGCTGGAAGAGTAATTCCTCCATTTGGGGGTGTTCTCTTCACAAGGTAGAGGTTGCAGAAATGACACACGTTTAACTTTAACCAGCATGCTTCATGTTTTCTCTATTATTGAAGTTGAGATAGTCAAGAAAACAATAAATCAAGCCTCGATCCTTAGCACTTGCTCATTTCTATGGTGTAAATACTATCACTGTGGCTGATCTCAAGGGACCAGTGTAAGCATCACTGAACGCATAGCCCATTGTTAGATACTGTTTCCACCTTACAGATGCTACGGATGAAATAACCTCAAGAGCACAGATAACAGTAAAAGGAAAATAATTAGGAGCGATGTGTTCTAAGTTTTGGTTATCTTTGTTGGCAATGTAATTTATGTAATGATGTTTATATAATTTGAACTAAAATGATGGTTTCATTTCACAGTGGGTTTGCAAAATTCCAGAGAATTTAACCATGATGGCCCAGCTCTAGCTGGGGTACCCCTAAAGCTTGGCACAGAGACAGGCACAGAGGGGGCACCAAACATGTGTTTGCCTCTTGAATGAAAGCCTTCAGGATGACTCATCTCTGACTCTCCGAGGACCTGGGCAAGTCACTGACCAGTCTTTGTCTCTCCATCTAAGGCAAGAGGCTATTAATGCCTACTTCATAGGGATGCTAGGAGAGTTAATTAAGGTTTGCTAAGTGCTTTGAAATCCACGGATGAAAGGCCCAGTGGGGGAGAACTTTATTATTATTCGATGTATCATCTTAAGAAGTGCATGGTGATGATACCCACCTGGCACTTTTCATCTTCAAAGGGTCCTCCAGACATTAGCCAATTAAACGTCACAGTTCTCTGCCCAGTCAGTGGGTGTCTTCTGGAAAGGGACCCACACAGTGAGGAGGTGACTCCTTCCCCCCTTGGCCACCAGGGTGTGGGGGGTCCGAGCCAGGATCCCAGTTCTTTCCGCTGCAACCTTCTACTCAGGCTGGGCTTCCACCTTCCCAGCCCCTGGTCCTCTCGCCTGCGCTGACTCAAGACTTTGAAACCACTTTGCTTCTTTCGTAGTATGTGTGACACTACCCATTGAATGTCAATGTCATCTGTCCTGATGCTTTTTTTTTTTTCTTTTCACATTTGAACATCCTTGAAATCTGTATGTGTCTTAAAACAGATAAAGGATCACGGTTCGGTTCGATGTATTGTCCTCACTGCTACAGAATGTAATGGTGGGTCATACAATTATTTTATGTCAACCATTGTTGACACATGGTTTTGCCACTCACTCTGGAATTTACAGCTTTGGGATTTGTTTCCCACCAATTCTATTTTTTTTTCTTTTTACAGCCTCACCTACAGCATATGGGAATTCCCAGGCTTGAGAGCAAATTGGAGCTGCAGCTACCACGGCCACAGCCACGCAGGATCTGAGCTGCACCTCCAAACTACACCGCAGCTTGTGGCAACACCAGATCCTTAACCCACTGAGCAAGGCCAGGGATCGAACCCGCATCCTCAAGGACACCATGTCAGATTCTTAACCCACTGAGCCACAACAGGAACTCCTGTTGCCTGCTAATTTTTTATAAGAGCCTGCCCCCATCCTCCATTCTCATTATAACAGTAATACATGGGGCCCTATATTATGTGGAAATGCAGATTATCAAACTACTAAAGAAATGGCAATAGCAGTCAAAGTCTCAATTTTCTGTGCCACGCACAATGTAATGGTTGCAGAAATAGCATATTTTTAACTTTAACCTGCATTATGAATATTTTTTCCCATTACTTCCTTATGCTTAGAGAGTCAAGAGAACGATAAATCCAGCCTTAGTCTGTAGACTTTGCCAATTTCTGCGGTATAAATACTCAGAGATCAGAGTTCCTATTGTGGCTCAGCAGGTGAAGAACCTGACTAGTATCCATGAGGATGCAGGTTTGATCCCTGGCCTTGCTCGGTGGGTTAATGATCCAGGGTTGCCATGAGCTGTGGTGTAAGTCATAGACGTGGCTCGGATTTGGTGTTGCTTCGGCTGTGGCATTGGCCGGGAGCTACAGCTCCGATTCAACCCCTAGCCTGGGACTTTCCATATGCCGCGGGTGCAGCCCTGAAAACAAACAAACAAACCACAGAGATCAAGGCCAAGAGGTTGTCACTGTATTTCCTTTGAGGCTTTCTCCTTTATTGGTACCATTTCCCTCCTCTGACGATAACAATAACTTCCCATGGTAGAAAAACCAGGAAATGTGGAAACTGACGTCATATAAAATACCGGTGGCTGATCATCTCACTGCTCCAAATGGCTATCAAAATCATAGTAACTATTATGTTTCTATGTTACATAAATGAGCCATGTTAATTATAAAAAATTTAGATGAAAAGAAGAAAAATATCTACGGTTAACTTTCTGATGAATTTCCTTCTGTCATATATTTGTCTTTATTTCTCTCTGGAAAGAGCTGTATCTATGTTTATATACATATAAAATTGAAAACATAAAGTGTATATGTACTTTTTCCTGATTTTTAAATTTAAGTCATGTGCTATTTATCAGCATTCAACACAGCTAATCACATATGTGTTTTATATTATGACCCAGAGACTTCATCCTTCGGTATGTGCCTATATTCGTTTACCAGGGCTGCTCTAGCAAAGCACCATAGACGGGGTGGATTAACAAAAGAAACATATTTCTCAAAGTTCCAGAGGCTAGAAGTCCATGGTCAAGGTCGGCTAGCTTGGTTCCTCTGAGAGCAATGACAAAAGGATCAGATCCAGGCCTTTTCCCCTGGCTTATGGATGGCCACCTTCCTCGGGTTACGCTCTGAATAAGTGGGAAAGCGAGGAGTTGAACCCCGGCAATTGGATTGAAAGGTCACGTGTGCGCCACGCTGCCATATTGCTTTTCCAACCAAGAATCATGGCTGCTCCTCATGCAAACAAACCGAGATTGACTAGATTTTAGCTGTCTTTCTGTTGTTGGATATTTAGGTCACCCCCCATCCCTTTTTTATTGAAAGAAAGCAGCAGTGAACATTTTGTTTCTTTTTGTTTTTTTTTCCTTCAAAATAATTATCAAGGCGTTCCCATTGTGGCTCAGTGGTTAACGAATCTGACTAGGAACCATGAGATTGCGGGTTCGAACCCTGGCCTTTCTCAGTGGGTGAAGGATCTGGCGTTGCCGTGGCTGTGGTATAGGCTGACGGCTACAGCTCTGATTGGACCCCTAGCCTGGGAACCTCCATATGCCGTGGGTGTGGCCCTAGAAGAGGCAAAAAGAAAAAATAAATAAATAATAATAATTAAAAAATAAAATAATTATTAAAGCTTTATTTTTAAAAATATTTTTGGGGGTTTATTGAAGTATAGTTAATTTATAAGATTGTGATCATTTTCTGCTGTACAGCGAAGTGACCCAGTCGTACATATACACATGCACATTCTCTCGCAGTCTTTTCCTTTGCAGATCTTCATAGAATACTGGGTAGCGTTCTCTGTGCTTCACAGCAGGTCCCCGTTGGCCAATCTTTGCGTATACCTCAGTGTACCTATGCCAGCCCCAAACCCCCCGTCCATTTCTCCCCACCACCTGCCCCCTTTGGTCACCATAAGTTTTTCACAGTTTGTGAGTCTGCTTCTATGAGCAATGAACATTTTTGCATGTAGTCTTCTCCTACATCCTGCTTCTCTCCTCACTGTAGAGCCCTAGAATACATACTTCTAGATCCCAGCCTTTGAATGTGTTCCGAGCTCTTGCTATGAATGGCTAATCTGTTCTGCTGATGGATTAAATGGGTCCATATACTTGCAGTTAGTTGCTAATGCACGTCTCTCCACCATACATCCCACTCCTTCTAGGTCATCCAGAAAAGTCCTGGGCTGCATTCCTTCTGTCATGTGATTTGTGCTCAGAAAAATTAAATTTGAAAATTGAAAATCTGCCTGTGTGATTTATATACATTATATATATATTTATATACATTTAACACATTATTGTATGCATTATACATGCATTCTATGCATTATGTGTTACATATGAATCCATAAAAGATAAATGTGCGCACACACACACACACACACACACAGTTACCCTTCCAGATAAGCCTTCTTTTTTGTTTCTTCTTTTTAAGGCTACACCTGCAGCAAATGGAAGTTCCCTGAACCAGGGGTTGAATCAGAGCTAGAGCCACGGCCTACGTCACAGCCACAGCAATGCAAGATCCGAGCCGCCTCTGCAACCTTCGCGGCAGCCCATGACCATGCCAGATCCTTAACCCACTGATGGAGGCCAGGGATCAGGCCCACATCCTCACAGACACTCTGTCGGGTCCTTAATCCACGGAGCCACGATGGGAACTCCCAGATAGGCCTTCTAACTTTGTTTGCTTCCAGCTAATCTTAGAATAAAAAGCCAAAAGAAATTTTTTTTTTTTTTTTTAAGAAATACCTTTTCGAATAATCGGCAGCAGGATTCCTATGCACTGGGGCGGCTTCTTAGAACGTTAACGATTTGACTCTAAGTGAAGAATGGCCCTTGGGTGACAGAAAAGACGGTGACGTCCAAGGAGCATGTAGAGGTTTAAGGTATGTTCATCTTCTGGGGACGTACCTCCACGCCTCCCCTTTGAGGCAATCTAGTCTTACCTCTTGGTTTGTGAGACCTGAGAAATTCCTTCTTGGCTTCCAAGGAACTTGCTGAAAGAACAGGTAATGATAGCTGCCTTGGGGTTCAAATCACAGACAACAAACACCAAACCCATTAATCCACTTGACCGCAGAGAGTATATACATTAGCCTGTAGCCTACGACGTTCTATGGTGTTTTATTCAATCACGTATTTACTGTACATATGTTAAACAAATCCTTATTGGTCATGTATTGACACTTGGACTGGGCTGCTGCTGCTTCTTTTTTTAAGGCCGCACCTGCGGCATATGGAAGTTCCCAGGCTGGGGGTTGAATTGGAGCTACAACTGCTGACCTACACCACAGCCACAGCAATGCAGGATCCGAGCCGCGTCTGCAACCTACACCGCAGCTTGTGGCAACGCAAGATCTTTAACCCACTCAGGGAGGCCAGGGATCCTCACGGACACTATGTCGTGTTCTTAATCCACTGAGCCTCAAAGGAAACGCCAGGGCTGGGCTGCTTATCCTGCTTTCAAAGTGCATGGCTCCCAGAAGACTGTTAGGGCCCAAGTGAGAAGAGGAATTGCTTGACATTTGAACAGGGAACATGAAAATCCCCAAGTATGTGACTTTAGCGGTAACAGACAAGTGCCCTATAAGATGCATCGTAAAAATAGCTGCACTGCTATCTCACCACCAGTTGCTTCAAATATATAACCTCTCTTTCTCTTTTCCAAGTTCCAAATGGAGGGAAATTGGAGGGGGGATTCGGAGAGCTGGAGGTCATCAGTGATAAAAACTGAATTAGAAGTCATGGCTTGGGGAGTTCCCATATGGCTCAGTGGGTGAGGGATCCAGCATTGTCACTGCTGCAGCTCAGGTCACTGCTGTGGCACTGGTTTGACCCATGGCCCAGGAACTTCCACAGGCTGAGGGCACAGCCAAAAAAAAAAAAAAAAAGAAGTGGTGGCTTGGGCATAGGGCCATGAAGGGCTTGCTAAGTGTGTCCCCTTGAATTAGACATCCCCCAAACATCCTTATTCACTTCAACCCTGATAGAGCTGTGGGCCCCATCCCACCAGAGCAGAGAGCCTTCCTGTAGCAGAGGAAGGATGGGAATGTATCGCCACCACCATCTGTGGCCAAGATGAGCCAGGGAGCCTGAGCCAAGCATCCCAGCTTCTCCCGTCCACCTCGCTGATCAGACCAACCAGCCCTGAAGCGGAAACATCACTCTGGTGGGAGCGCGAAGCCAGAGGAGCAGAGGCTCCTCTGACAGGTCTCCTTAGACATTCCGGAGATCATGTTTCCTGGCTGAGTCTCACATGGGCTATCCATCTCTCCAAACGGATCTTTGCTGTCTCAATCGCGATGTGCAATTTTTACGCAGCTTGGAGCAGGTATGTGTGTGTGTCCTGTCCACTACTATCCCCAACACTCTACCGTTTTTTTGTCTTTTTTTTTTTTTTTTTTTTTTTGCTATTTCTTGGGCTGCTCCCACGGCATATGGAGGTTCCCAGGCTAGGGGTCGAATCGGAGCTGTAGCCACCGGCCTACGCCAGAGCCACAGCAACGTGGGATCTGAGCCACGTCTGCGATCTATACCACAGCTCACGGCAACGCCGGATCGTTAACCCACTGAGCGAGGGCAGGGACCGAACCCGCAACCTCATGGTTCCTAGTTGGATTCGTTAACCACTGCGCCACGACGGGAACTCCCACTCTACCGTTTATCTAAAATTTCTACTGACTTGAAAGAACCTTCATATTCCTAAGCCTCTTAATTCCCCTTAATTTCTTTTTCTGGTCAGTGCTCTTTCCTACAAACAAAGAGAAGGTGGTGATGGGGATGCTGGCAGTGAATCTTCCTTTATCTCCATCTCATGGGAGTAACTCACACGGGATGAAATAAGCTTCCGCTGCTGGGCTCCCTTTCTATCCGTCTAGGGATCTGCCGTATGGCAAGTAGGATTCAGACCCGTTCCTGACGACTAGCTCAGACCATTGGCCTCTCTGTGAATAGTTGCAGCAAGAAATAGGACATCTGCAAATGTCAAGGACCTAGAGCATGGATTGGCAACCTTTCCCAGGAAAGGTTCAGAGAGTAAATCCTTTCGGCTTTGTGGACCACGAGGTCTCTGTCTCCAGGACTCCATTCCGCCTTTGTAGTGGGAAAGCAGCCGCGGACAACATGTAAACAATTGTGCATGGCTGTGTTCCAGTAAAACTTTATTTGCAAACACAGGCGGCCAGCTGGATCTAGCCCGTGCGGTGTCGTTTCCTCCCCAGTTTGGGTACTGAGTGACTCTTTCGCAAGGACAATGGATTGGAAAATAGAACAGACCTCAGTGGTAAGACGGGGTCCCAGGGAGTTCCCTTGTGGCACAGCGGGTTAAGGATTTGGCATTGCCACTGCGAGAGGACTTGGGTAACTGCTACGGCACAGGTTCAATCCCTGTACCAGGAACTTCAGCATGCTGCGGGCACGGCCAAAAACAAACAAAAAAGGGATCCCAGCCCCAGTTCTGCGGTTGAGCAGTGACTTTGGGTAAGTGGCTGACCCTCTCTGGGACAGTTCGACTTCCCCTTCTGTAAAATCCTCGGGTGGATCTGCATCCGAGTTGAAAACTGGCATTCCAAGGTTGCGTCTGGCCCCCAGATGTGTGTGATTTGGCTTGTGTAGTATCCAAAACATTTTGAATTTGTTTCCAACATTTCAGATGGAGAGAGTTCATATAAAAATCCAGATTTCTGGCAGCTCTTGAAATATCAGAAAATCTGGCACCCCTGGGCCCACATTCTCTGGTGGCAGCCCTTGCCCAGGGCTGAGAGCAGTTCTGGTTGCTCTGGCTGGGTGGGCACCCTCCCTCGGAACACAGCAGCCTCTTAGCGGCCTGCCTCCCCCATCGCTGGTGTTTTGGTTTGTGATACCTGTAGGAGACCCCTGGTGCCTTTGAGTGTAAAAATCTAGTGCTCGCTAATTAGTCCAGACCCCTTTGTCACTGCTGTGGAGCAGATGCCTGCATCCTCCGTTTCCTGGGTCTCTGTTTTAAATCCACGCAATGCTGGGGAGGGAGCACTGCCTAGGCTGGGCGGATCTGCACATCCCGCCCCTGGGTCCCTGGACTCCACCCTTGGCTCAGCACTGCAGTGTGAGCTCTGTCTGAGCATCAGAGTGACTCTCTGGCTTGCCCGCAATGCTGGGACAGAGGCGTCCCCTTCCTTTGGGGGCGGAGCTGGTGAGTGAGAGGCCTTTGACTGCTTTGGCATTTTTCTTACAATGAGAGAAACCTACCCTCTACCGAAGACTCCTGTCTTAGTTTGGGCTGCTGAAATTAAATGACCATAGATGGAGTAAATTCCAAACCCCCAAAGTATATTTCTCACAGCTTTGGAGGCTAGAAGTCCAAGATCAGGGTGCCTGCAGGGTCAGGTTCTGGGAAAGGCCCTCTTCCAGTTGCAGACTGGCAGCCTCCTGCCTTGTCCTGGCACAGTGGAAAGAGGGCTGGGGAGCTCTCTGGGGCCCCTTTTATAAGAGCACAAATCCCATCCATGAGGGCGCTGTCCTCAGGACCTAATTACCTGCCAAATGTCCCACCTCCTAATACTACCGCATCGGGGTTAGGATTTCGACGTGAATTTGGAGAGAAGACATCAGTGCATCGTTAACCAGGGCAGGAAGGGGTGGCTACAGGGCAGGATGTTTGAAGATGGACGCCCACTGTCTCCCCAAGTTCTCTAGTGAGAACAAGCTCCCGTTTCCCTTAGTGGTCCCTTGCTTGACCACACACCCTGTGCCGTCGGCCTTCCCCTTTCTGTCTCACTTTACCCGTCTCCTCCGAGGATTCTCCTCCTCCAGGAATCAACTCCCAAGTAAACCATTGGCCCCAGAATCCTCTTCTCTGGGTCTGCTTCTCAAGGTGCTCAATCTAAGACAGCGACACGTTAGAAAGGCAGAGAAAACACCTTCGAGAGACCTCGTTCTTTGGAGCATTCCAGCCCCACTTGGAAAACATGGACCACACAGCTCAGCTCCAGCCGAAGATGACTGCGGAGGGGGAGGCAGCATCCCAGAGCCCCTCTCACAGGTTGCCTTGGTTACCTGGAGCCTTTGATCTCATCCCTGAGGGCGGGGCTCTTTGCCACAAAGCTTTCCGTGGAGCCGCAAAGGAGGCCTCCGTGGGCTCTGGGACAAGAATGCCAGGGAGAGGGGATGGATGACGCAGACCAGGTGCTTGGAAGGTAAACCTGTTGTGAGACCCCAGGCTCCCCCCAGGTTTCTGCCTGACTGAAATGATGTTACTGTGACGTCTAGGGGTCGTTCAAGTGCTCTTGTCATCAGAGCCTTTGGCCGCAATCGTAGTCAACCCCAGACTCCCCACAGGCAGGGAGATTTTGGTAGTGACAGAGTCTTCAGTGCCCAGAGCAGGGTCTGGCCCACTGCAGGTGGATGAGAAATAGTTGCCGAATAAGTGAATGCATTTGGTAAGCCCTCCCTATAGGATGGGAGCTTGTTGAGAACATTGCATGTGGCATCTCACTGAATGCTCGTCACCGCTCTCTGAAGCAGTGAGCTAGGGGACGAGCAGGTCCTTGGACAGAAGGAACGAGGGAGGCACAGAAATGTAAGAACACGAAGGGGTCCCAGAGCTGATCAGGAGCAGCTGTGGCCCCAAGTCTGTGCTCCTAGTTACATGCCCTCCCAGGGTGTGGGAGGCATGTGACCCCCAGGAAGGGAGATTTTTTTTTTTTTTTGGCTGTGCCCACAGCATGTGGAATTTCCCAAGCCACATCAGTGACCACGCCAGGTCCTTAACTGACTGTGTCACCTGGGAACTCCAGGGAGGTGATTTTAGATTCTAAAGGAGTATAGCCCCAAAGTGCTGAATCACACAGCAGAGACACCCACTCCTACTTGTAACTCCCTTCCAGGCAAAGCGCAAGGCTCAGCCCCTCTCCAACCTACACATTCCCCCACTTCAAACAGCAGAGAGAAAGGAACCCAGGCTCAGAACCCTCAGCTGAAACAGTAGCCAGATGGAATCTAACTTTATGTTGCTTTGTTCCCACCCTGTATCTTTCTATGCATGGTGGTCCTGCTTTTTTTCCATTTAAGCTATTGGTATAAAATGTCGCCTTTCCAATAAATATTTCGACCATTTTAATAATGGAAATATAATACTAATATAATAATAAAAATAACCATTGGCGTAAATTCTCCAATCTCGTATATGGAAGTGTAAGTGCTGGTCCCAGCAGGGTCCTCCAGAGTCGTCTGCCTGGGAGGGGACCGGGGGAAGGGTGGCAGGCGTCAGGGAAGAAGCAGGTGTAAGAGAGAACCATGGTGGGGTAGAGGCTGGGAAAGAGAAAGGCTGCAGAGGGTTGGGATTTGCTCAGGAAGGTTCGGGAGGGTGAAAATCCACTGCCTGCACATGCTAATTTATTCCCCCTTCATTTATGTTTGCAACCTGGTTCAACACCAGGGAAGAGCCTCCCTGCATATCCCAAGGCTTTGCTGGACTCGACTCTGTGCGGTCTGTGTTTTATGCCTCTAATACCTCCCTCCCCAGTTTTGATGTGCAGACTCACCTTCAGCTTTGTACTTTTTGCAAATACCCCCTAAGGATCATTAGCAACACATTCCAGCTCCTTCCCTAGTCCTAGGAACACTCTAGCGCAGCGTGTGTGAGGAATTGGGGGTTCCTCAACCATTGCATTCAATTTTAATTAAAAAAAAAAAAAAAAAGGTGTTCCCTTCGTGGGTCAACAGTTAACGAAACCAACTAGGATCCATGAGGATGCAGATTCAATCCCTCGCTCAGTGGGTTAAGGATCTGGCATTGCCATGAGCTGTGGTGTAGGTCACAGATGCGGCTTGGGTCCCAAGTCACTGTGGCTATGGCGCAGGCCGGCAGCTGTAGCTCTGATTCGACCCCTAGCCTGGGAACCTTCATATGCCTTGGGTGCGGCCCTAAAAAGCAAAAAAATAAAAAATAAATAAATAAGTAAAGTAAATAAAAAAATTAAGACAGGCATTCCCACCGTGGCTCAATGGGCTCGGCAGCATCTCTGGAGCACTGGGATGTAGGTTCGATTCTTAGCCCGGCACAAAGGATTAAGGATCCAGTGTTGCCACTCCTGCAGCATGGGTCACAACTGTGGCTCAGATCTGATCCCTGGCCTGAGAACTCCATATGCCGCATGGCAGCCAAAAAAGAAAAAAGAGAGCGAGAGAAAAAAAAATTAAGACTGTTTTAAAAATTGTGCTTAACACCAACGGGTCTATCCACAGTGTTACCTGTTCAATCGTGACCTATCAGAAACCACGAGTGTCTCTGGGCACATATTTGAACTTCTCGTCAATGTGTCATTGATTAGAAGAGGAAGATCTGGTCTCTTTCTAAATTCAGCATTGGCAAATTGCTCACCCAAAATTGTGCAGCGCTGCAGCAAATGTAGGCGGCACTCAGGCACATCTGCTCAGCTCATGTTCTTGGCATTTCCTTATTTCCAGTTGCACAAGAATAAGTAAACTTATAACTTGTCATCCTGATAATATCGTAGATTTTTTTTTTGCGTTTATTCTAAGAGTGTCTCCCACAGAGAATGTAAGCCAAGTTTAGGTCTTGCATGTATTTCAACGAGGAAATAAGATTTCAAGCTACTTCTTGTTTCAGTCTTCAGATCGGTTTAATTAAAGAGTATTCTGAAATTGCAAGGTAGGTTAGGTTAAAAAAAAAAAGCAAACCTCTGTTGACCTTTTCTGTGAATCAGAAGTCTTGTGTTACTGGATAACCCAAACAAAAATACTGAAATAATTTACAATATTTTGGGTACTGAGGCTGGCTCAAGAATGAATTGTTGGAGTTCGCATTGTAGCTTAGCGGGTTAAGGACCTGACGTTTTCTCTGTGAGGATGTGGGCTCACTCAGTGGTTTAAGGATCCAGCATTGCCACAAGCTGTGGCATAGACCTCAGCTACAGCTCCGACTGGACTGCCCCTAAGCCTGGGAATTTCCATATGCCACAGATGTGGCTGTAAAAAAAAAAAAAAAAAAAAAGAATTGTTATCTAGATTAAGGGTAGGCAAACTTTTTATGTGAAAGGCCAGATCATAAATCTTTTCAGTTTTGTGGGACAACCAACCTCTGTCACGCTCACTCAGCTCTACTTTGTAAGGCAAAACAGCCACAGATAATAAGTAGAAGAAGCATGGTTTTGTTCTAATAAAGTTTTATTTGTGGGCCCTGACATTTGAACTTTGTATTTTTTTTTGTCTTTTGTCTTTTTGTTGTTGTTGTTGCTATTTCTTGGGCCGCTCCCGCGGCATATGGAGGTTCCCAGGAGAGGGGTCGAATCGGAGCTGTAGCCCCCGGCCTACGCCAGAGCCACAGCAACGCGGGATCCGAGCCGTGTCCAACCTACACCACAGCTCACGGCAACGCCGGATCGTGAACCCACTGAGCAAGGGCAGGGACCGAACCCGCAACCTCATGGTTCCTAGTCGGATTCGTTAACCACTGCGCCACGACGGGAACTCCTGAACTTTGTATATTTTCAAGTGTCATGAAACATTGTTCTTCTGATTTTTTTTCCCAACCATTTAAGAATATAGAAACCATTCTTTTATTTTTTTTTCCCTTTTCTTTTTTAAACGGAAGTACAGTAGAACAATGCTGTGTTAGGTTCAGGTGTACAACAAAGTGATTCAGTTATACATAGAAATATGTTCCTTTTCAGATTTTTTCCCTTATAGGTTATTACCAAATAATAAGTATAGTTCCCTAGAAATCATTCTTAACTCATGTGCCAATCTCATATCTAATATTTTATATTTACTATTAAAATATTTAATTTTTTTCATCAATTTAATCTTTTTTTCATTAAGCAAAACAGCCTCATGATGGCAGTGAATTCTGGGGGATGGAAGGGAATTTGATGGGAAAAATGCAAGGGAGTATCTCAAATCCTGGCAAGTTCAATGTCTGGCCTGGGGAGGTGATTATAGGGGTGCCAATTTGTAATTATTCATGAAACTGTATGTGTGTGTGTCCTCTGCACTTTTTGTGTGTCCACATGTAATATTTTACAATGAAAATGCTTATAAACTAACAGATACAAAACGTTATGATTCTGCCTTGTGTGATTAGCAAATGTTAAGAGTTGGACTTTACAAAATACATTCATACGAATTTAAAATGGCACTTTATTTGAAACACTGAAGTTTCATGCACGCATTTATTAGAGAAACACAATTTCACCGCTCAAAATGTTGCACAATGGCTGTTTAATCCGTGTTGCCCAATAGAATGTATTGCAATGATGGGACTCTTCCATGTCTCTGCTCTCCACGCGTGGCTGAGGCTCCCATCTAGGGTGGCAAAGGTTGAGATTTTTTTGCCTTGCCCTTGCACATGAGAAGTTGATATTTATGCAGGTGTGTCTGGGTTCAAAGCTCAATGGCTTGGGCAACTTACTGGACCCTTCTATGCCTTGGCTTCCGTGTTTGTAAAATATGAATAACAATAGTTCCTGCCTTCGAGTGTAGGTGTGGTTGAGAGCAGTCAAAAAGGACAGGGTATTTGCCTAGCACCCTGCCTGGTCTACACTGTGTACTCATCGTAATTTTTTTTTTTTTTTGTCTTTTTAGGGCTGCACCCGTGGCACATGGAGGTTCCCAGGCTAGGGGTCTAATCAGAGCTGTAGCCACCGGCCTACGCCACAGCTCACAGCAACACCAGATCCTTAACCCACTGAGCAAGGCCAGGGATCAAACCCGCAACCTCATGGTTCCTAGTCAGATTCCTTTCTGCTGTGCCATGACGGGAACTCCTACTCATCGTAATTTTGGACAGCTTCATCCTCAGAGCAATCCTGAGGTTCACAGAAGAGGAAGTCCAGCCTCCCATAGCTAATCAGTGGCAGAGCTGGACCGAAACCCTGGTCTATTCAAGTTCACCTGGGTCGCTTTGGTTTCCCAAAGAAGCTGACATGGTGGCAGAGCATAGAGAATGACCCACTGCCACTGTGACCGGCTGAAGGGCGGAACAGAATATTTGTGTCAAACAGTCTGGGTTCTCACCTCTATTAGATGTTCCTCTGGGCTGGTGTGAAAATAAGTCCCTCTGTAAACACTCATTGAGTAAACGAAATTAAAAATAATAGGAGTTCCCGTTGTGGCTCGGGGAAACAAATCTGACTAGCCCCCATGAGGAAGTGGGTTCAATCCCTGGCCTCGCTCAGTGGGTTAAGGATCCAGCATTGCCATGAGCGGTGTGGTGTGGGTTGCAGATGCGGCTCGGATCCTGTGTTGCTGTGGCTGTGGCGTAGGCTGGCGGCCTGGCCTGGGAACCTCCAGATGCCACAGGTGCAGCCCCAAAGAGACCGAAGACAAAAAATAAATAAATAAATAAAAGCAAATAAAAGTAATAGTAGTAGGCAGTTGCCTGTGGCTTTAACCTCCCACCTTTGCCCCTTAGCCAGGCAATCTCCCTATTGGCTGGGAAGTTCCAGGGACGGGAAACCCTCAAAGCTGAACTCCCGTTACAGGCAAACCTTTACGTTGGATGATGACAAGCTTGCTTTCCCTTGAACTTTTCCCATGGAAGGAATTCCACTTGTCCTCAGAGCCATCCCAGAGTCGGCACACAACATTTTGCACCCCTCGGCTTGTAACGGGTGGGGTTAAGATCGCGGGATCAAGGTCCTTCGGGGGTTGAGATTGATGTTTACGACTCTGTCCTTGGCGCCTTTGATCTGTTATCCTGAATGGATGGTGCAGCCGGCATTGTTTGTGGGAGTGACTGAGTTTTTGTTTTATCAGATTCCTACACACAGAATCTAAGGATGGAGAGATGACAGGCCCGGTTTGGAATTCGGATGGGCTGGGCTACTGGTGTCGGGCGACTTTGTCAAGACTGAGCTGAGTGAGTGGGGCTAGATTCTGGGTCTGGGTGGGGAGGGGGCCGGGGGGGGGGTGGGCCTCGATGGGGACCGGACTCTCAGCCCTCTGCTCCGGCTCATCCACATGGCTCTCACGTAGCCCCGGCTCGCAGCCCTGTGGTGCGCGCTGGGGCCGGGCAGGCAGGGCCTCTGCTGGGGGCTGGAGGACCTGGGAAGAGATGAAACAGACAGGATATCCCTCAACAAAGCACAGAAGACCCTCCGTCCTCCAGCTGCTACAACAATGGCTGGGAGGGGGCTGGATGGGCAACGGTTGGCGGATGCGGCCCCGAGAGGTGGGCCTTGGCATATGGCATCACCCCAGCCGTGGCGCTGACCCTTCTTGCCCTGGCCACCGGCGCCTGGCTCGCCTGGCTCCCCACTGCACGGGGGCCTGTCATGGCAACAGCTGGGGGTTGGGGGGCAGATGCGGCCCTAGCCTGCCGGGACGGGCTGAGATGGATGGGTTGCAGGCCATGTGCCAGGGGGCCCCCTCTCCACTTCTTCCTGGGGTCTGCAAGGGGCCAGGGTCAAGGCCTGGGAAAAAGCAGGGACTCCTCGATGGAGGGGCTGAGAGCTGGGAAACTGGGATACTGGGGGGTGGAGGATGTGGGGCAATGAAAATTATGAGGGTCCCCAGCCAGACACGCCCCCACTCATCCCACCCCCAGACCCTCGGGGAGCAGGCCAACTAAGAAATGGGCTGGAGGTTATTGAATTTGGAAATGACTCAAAGGGAGGAATTATCAAAGTGACCCTCTTGGGCCCCCCACTGAGCCAGGCCCAATTGCTGAGGGGTTGACTTTTCCCTCCCAGACTTGCCTCCCCCAGGGAGAAGGCGGGGCAGAGACTCAGATGGCCCGTCTGACCTTGGGTACCTCCAAGGTCATCCTTGGGGAGGAGCTGGATGGATGTCTTTCACTTGCAAATGTGGGGACAGCCGGGCACCTCCGACAGACCCATCACCCCCGGCTCTGACCCTGACCACTCCCAGTCTACAGCCCTCCCCACAGCCCAGACTTCCCAGCTGGGAGATTCCGGCTGTGTCACATTCGTCCACAGCACGGCTCCCAGGAGCAGCTCCAGTGTGCCGTTGAATCTGCCTTCTGTTCTCGGTCTGTGCCTCTCCAGCCTTACGGCTGCCAAAAGCACTTCTGTTCAGGACGGAGCAGAGAGAAGACTGGATTCCTTGTCTTGGTCATTTGCCGACTCAGGAATCCCAAGAGCCATTTTTGGCACCTAAATCGGAACCTCGAAGGCTGTGCTACTTAAGAATAAGTAGAGGAAGGACTGTTTCTTGAGGTTGCTCCCAAGTTCACGCTCTGGTAAAAAGCCGTGAACTGAGCTGTCCCAAGTCGGTAAGACTTAGATGGGGCTTACCCGGTCGGAGCCACCAAGTACTTTCACAGACAGGTCAGCTCGCTTTCTCCTTGGCTGTGGGTCTGGATGTGAGGGCGGGGTGCCTTTCCAGAGGCTCTTTTCCAATTTGGATCCACATATATTGGGAAGCAGGGCCTGCATGAAAGTAGGCCAACTTCTGATAAGCTGATCACCTCCGAATTAGAAGCATCTAAAAATTAGGACATCAAAACAGCGTTGCAACCAACCAAGGGGGTCCCATTGCAAAGAAGGTACAAAGATGGAGCAGCAGTCACGGGACATTGTTGGGATCTCTTTGATAAGGCGCCTTAAATGGAAATTATCAAATGGGTCTTTAAAACATGCTCCCTTTGGTTTGATTAGCCTACTGTAGATAACCTTTATTAAACCTGATCTGAAATTACAGCCATGGCCAGTGCTTCTTTGATGCTGTGGCTGTTTCATTTCCTGTTTATATTATGTTACACGTTGCACTAAGAGATAAAGCACTTCTGAAGGATATTAAGACATAAAAGTCCCTTGGCTATTTGCTGGCACTGTTTTGATGTTTTCTTGCTCCCTAGAAATTAGCATATCCTTTTCAAAGGCTGCTTCTGATGAGAGTAATCCTTTGCCATGATGTATTTGCTAAAAGTCATCAGTGATAGTATATTGTGTAAAGAAATGACACACAAAAGGCGTGAGGCTAGATTATTGATAATGAGGCAACGAGGGTAACGGCTGCTGTTGGGTTTTCTAAAACGCATTTTGACACCATAAATACATTGGCTTATATTAATGAAGATTTAATGCTTCTGAGATTGTAAAGAAAGTTGCACAGAACAACTCTGCGAAGGAAACACTAGTAGGGGGCAAAGTTGAGCATTGGTACTAATTTTACCAAGTTATGTTCTATCAAGACATTTTACTGCCTTGGAGATAAGAAGTGATTGCCAGCCTTTTGTGTTTTTCTTTCTCCAAGCTTAGAGTTCATTGGTAAGCACTGCATGGATGGAGCCAATCCGGGAAAAGAGTTTTGCCCCCATACCTAGGATTCTTTTGTATTTTTATTTTTATTTCTTTTTTCTTTTCTTTTCTTTTCTTTTCTTTTTTTTTTTTTTTTTTTTTTGCTTTTTAGGGCCACACCCACAGCCTATGGAGGTTTCCAGGCTACGGGTTTAATCGGAGCTGCAGCCCCTGGCCTACACCACAGCCACAGCAATGTGGGATCTGAGCTCCGTCTGTGACCTACACCACAGCTCACACAATGCCAGATCCTTAACCCACCGAGCGAAGCCAGGGATCGAACCTGCATCCTCATGGATCCTAATCGGGTTCCTTAACCACTGAGTCACAAAGAGAACTCCTAGGATTCTTTTTTAATTAAATAAGGAAAAGAAGGAAGGAAGAAAGACAAGTAGAAGAGAAAGATGATAGAAAGAAACAGAAAGACAAAGAAGGCGAAAAAGATTTTTTTTTTAAACGAGAGGCAGGAAGGAGAGATACACAGGGAGGAAGAAACAGGAAAGAAGAAAGCCAAGAGAGAAAAAAAAGAAAGAAGGAAGAGTGTTTAAAAGGACGAATAGTAGGAAGGTAAGAAGCAAAGTCAGAGAAAGAAAGATGAGGAGAAAAAGTGAAGGGAGAGAAGAAAGAAAGATGAAAGAGAAAGAAAGAAGGAAAAAGTAAAGACAAGGAAAGGCAGGAAAAAAAAAAAGAAGATAACGAGAAAAAAACAGGGGAAGGTGTGGGGGGGTGAGTTACCCCAGGGAAGGTGCCCCGCAAGATTCGCTCAAGTTCACCCAACATTGAGGAACAGTATTTTTAATTAACCTTCCCTGAATCCATTGGTAGACTTATCTTTAATCTAAAGTTAGTCATTCGGGAAGTTTATACTTTAAAGGAAGCTGAGCCACTGTCTCCTGGGTCATGCCCACTTCTAGGCAGAACTGTATCCCCACTTTTGCCTGGAAGAGAATTCTTGAATTTTGAGGCTTTCCGTTATGATTCAGTACCGAGAGATACTTAACTGTGCTTTCGCAATTCCTGAAAAATATTAAAGAACAAAGCAGCCTGTCGTGCCCTGGCCAAAGAACTGTTTCTCAGACCATTCTTCTCACGCTGACGTGACTGTCAATTAACAACAAGCAAATATTTAAGATGCCACAGCAGAGGCATTTTCTTAGAAATCTGTGTTCTTTCAAAGATGAAATGTTTCAAGTGTTCAGCTTTCTCGTCTGTTTCTCTACGCATTTAACACATGTTGGATTTTCTGTTTAAGAATTGAAAATCTTGTTTTTTCTTTGTTTGCTTTCTAGGGACGAACTTGCAGCATATGGGAGTTCCCAGGCTAGGGGTCGAATCAGCCTACGCCATAGCCACAGCAGCTCCAGATCCTTAACCCACTGAATGAGGCCGGGGACCGAACCTGCATCCTCATGGTTACTAGTTGGGTTCTTAACCTGCTGAGCTGCAACGGGAACTCCCCCAAATCTTTTCTTAATTATAGACACACTGTTCTTAAACTATGATTTTATTTATTTATTGGTTTGTTTTTTAGGGTTACACCTGTAGCATATGGAAGTTCCCAGGCTAGGGGTCGAATTGGAGCTCAGTGGCCTACACCACAGCCATGTCAGATCCAAGCCTTGTCTGCGACCTGCACCACAGTTCACGGCAACCCCATATGCTTAGCCCACTGAGAGAGGCCAGGCATTGAACCCTCCCTCGTCCTCTTGGATACCAGTTGGATTCGTTACCGCCGAGCCACAACATGAACTCCTTGAACTGTGGTTTAGAATATTTCAGCAGTGACCTGAGCTGCAGCCGTGGAAGTGTCAGATCCTTTAACCACTGGGCCACCAGTTAACTCCTAGAATATTTCTTTCCTGGATATTTGATTCCAACTTGGCTTAAAGAAGACCCAGGGGCACAAGAAGGGGCCAAGGGAGGGGTGTGAAGAATGGCACTGGGTACCACACCTCCAGCCATTGACTTTTTCTGGACATCATTTGTCCCTTGGCCTCTGAAGAACAATATTGGCACAAACTCACCTTTCAAAATTTCGGCCTAGGAAATCACCCGAGAAATCCACTGACTAAGATGGGGATCAGGAGGAACTCCTCTTGTGCTCACCACCACCACATCCGTATCAGCGCCAAGCACCTCTGATATGTGCTCTAGATGAGCAAGCCAGTGACAGGTGTTCCTGAGTAACTCAGTGGCCAAAGGACAGACTCCATCTCCTCTTTGATCAAACACTGTGCCCATCAAGAGTTTTGTGAAGAAAGAGGTTTTGCCTTGCAGTAAAATTTCTGGGAGTGGGAGCTCCCTTCGTGGCTCAGCGGTCAACAAACCCGACCAGGATCCATGAGAAGGAGTGTTGAATCCCTGGCCTTGCCCCCTGGGTTAAGGATCTGGTGTTGCTGTGAGCTGTGGTGTAGGTCACAGATGTGGCTTGGATCCTGTGTGGCTGTGGCTGTGGCTGTGGCTGGCAGCTAGAGCTCCAGTTGGACCCCTAGCCTGGGAACATGCATATCCCATGGGTATGGCCCTAAAATAGCAAAAAAAAAAAAAAAAAAAATCTGGAAGTGGGAAGTTGGGGAATGGGGATCTGGATGCAGCTGGGGAATTAGAAGATTTGCTGGTCTTAGGGTTCTGAGTATGTGATAGAGTCCACACAGGCTCTAGCTACTGACCCGGCAATCTCCAGGGCAAGAAAATTCTTTCTTGCTCCTCCAGACCAGCTCCAATTCCCTCCCAAATACTGACTTTCCAGCTTGAAAGGACTTGTTCACACAACAGGGTGTTCTTGTTAGGAATTCAAATCTCTACCCTTAAGGCTATCTAGCAGGGTGAAACTCAGCTCTATAGAAGATAAATCACTAGGGCTGGTCTCACAACTAAAATAGGTTACCATGGCGCTTCTCAAGCTTTCTGTGGTTATTTTGGGCTTTTGTTTTGTTTTCATTTTCAGTCCATCAAACACCAATACATGGTCCCACTGCCCAAGACTAACAGACCGCTGTCCTCACCAGACTCATCACGCAAGTTGAACATTTCCAGAAACGTCTATACACTATTGAGTGAGAGGAGCCCACTGATCATGTGCTTGGAAGTCTTGGCAACACCAAATCACTATTAAAGTTTCTAAATGCTCATTCTCAATTTCTGCTCTTACTTCATCTGTACGAGTAATAGCAGCTCATGAACCAACATCAGCTTGGGGACCACATGCAGTGTGCCCTCGTCTAGAGCAGGCATTCCAGACCTTTTCATTATTACTTGAAGTGTCACCCATGACTTGGTTACTTATCATTAAAAGGGTGTCTCGGGTTGTTGATGATGGGGCAGTTGTAATGGCAAGAGTTCTTCCTCTCGGACCTCACCTCATCAATGGGTGGGTGTGGATTCCAAGTCAAATGTGAACTCCATCTACTGATGTGTCATTGAGGGTTGTGGCAATTGTGACTTGTTACAGTGCTTTTGTGTGGTGATTTGGATAGAGAGAGCTGCTTTTTTTAAAAAAAAAAAAATCTTGCCCATGATTATTTTTTTAATTAGAAAGAAGAAAAGAAATGACAAAAAACAGATATGAGCAAGAATGATATTATGTGTATCCATATCACACTGAAAATGAGTAAATTCTCTGTATTATTTTAAGCCAAAATACTGGTTTATCTTTACTCATTCTTCAATAATAATTCTGGCCTTTCTGAAATTATCTGTGGAGTAGTGCTATGAGGGAGAAAAATCAACACTCATTTAAAAAATGTTCGTTATTCTGAAAAATTGTTAGCCTACTTTATTCATTTCCCCTTGTAATAGGACCAGTTTTGATATCTTTACCATGAGTATGTCATAGCTTACAGATTTATGAAATGTTTTTGTGAATACCATGCCCAGCTCCCCAAAGCTGCCCTATTTCTTTCTCCCTCCCTCCCCGACATTAATAAAGCTAAGTTGCATGCAGGGATGCTAACACTTGAGCTGTTCCCATGGCAGTTATTTTGTAAGTTAGAAATGTCATGTTAGTTTTTGCAACAGTATCCAGCCCTAGACTGGGGGTGGGGGGAGTGGCTTTCCCAACCATCATTGGGGGTCAGAAGAGCTTGGTAGCCCTTCCTCCTTTTAGACTATTTCAGACCTGCTGAGACGTTTGAGGGGTCATTGAATGACCTTAGCACTTCTTCAAATAGGCTGCTTCCAAGGGCACACAGAACAAAGCCGGAAGATTTCTGGGCTTGGCAGCCATGCTCCATGGATCTGTGTGCAAGACACACCCTGGTGGAGATAACTGCAGTAAATTCTGCCCTAAATATAATTGATATCAGACTCCCAGAGAGGAGTTCACAGGAGGCATGGGGGGAAAGGGTCCCAGCTGGGCCTTTTAATTTGAGGAGGTAAGGTATTCCCTCCACACGCCTACTCCCTCTTCCACATGCAGAGCAAGACGAAGGGGATGGTGGAAGGATATTAATGAGTTCAGGATCCATAAAGGACTTAGGGATGCTTGGATGTGAGTACAAAGTGCATTTACCTACCTTATAGGCTTGTTGGGTGGGTGAATTAATTAATGAACAGAGATGCTTTGAAAACGGGAAACACTCTATTATAATAATTGGCAAGTTCCTTCATGTTTCAGCTTCCTCATCCTCAGAAGGGGGATAATAACACACATCTCACTGGAATGTTGGGGAGATCTTTAAACTTTAACCTGCTTTGTGCTTTCCTAGTCATGAACAGTTTTTACAATGTAGACCAACTTTATTTATTTATTTTTTTGTCTGTTGTTGTTGTTGTTGTTGCTATTTCTTGGGCCGCTCCCACGGCATATGGAGGTTCCCAGGCTAGGGGTTGAATCGGAGCTGTAGCCACCGGCCTACGCCAGAGCCACAGCAACGCAGGATCCGAGCCGTGTCTGCAACCTACACCACAGCTCATGGCAACGCCGGATCGTGAACCCACTGAGCGAGGCCAGGGACCGACCCCGCAACCTCATGGTTCCTAGTCGGATTCGTTAACCACTGCGCCATGACGGGAACTCCCACTAATGTTATTTCTTGAGGTGCTCATGCGAAGTGGCTAAAATGGACATGGTTCGTTGCATTATTTAGTATACCTGCTGGCACATTAGACGCCCTTAAAGAGCACGTGTGGATGTGGATTGACAGTTCTTATTTTGCAATTCCACCATTTTCCTCTACTTTCTTTTTACCAAAGAGGAACAGATTTCTACTGAGAGTCAGTCTTCCGGGAAGGGTCCCGTGGGGTGGGGCGGGGCAGGGTGGGGGGTGGGGGCAGAGCAGCACCTGCTTCATCACACACTCAGGTAAGGCAGCTTTCTTGCCCTCAACCTGTCCTAGCATTGCTAGACCCTGTGGGGTGATTTTGAGCAAGATTTTTTTTTTTTTTTCCCTCAAGACAGAAGTCTTAGCATCAATGCAATTCGAGTGTGGGCTGTGTTGCGCTTAACAGCGTAGACACCAAACCCTAAATGCTTTTTAGAAAAATCCAAGCTCAAAGTCAAACTCAAAGAACAGTGGGTACCAAGCTGCAAGAAACAAAAAGGCGGACCAAAGCCAGCGATTTCTTTTCGGCTTTTGGAAGGAATGGTAATTCCACCGCCCCCCGCCTGCCTCTGAAGCACATCGAAACAACAGGAGCCTCTTCCTTGGGTAGCAGACTTTTCCCACGACAAACCCACACCCAGCTGGAGTCTTCTAACCTGTTTCAAAAGTCTTCTTTCAACCTGGACCATTCAATTCTGTCTTTATTCCTCAGCTTTTATCCATGTAACTATGGCAGTGCTCTCTGGAGAAGAGAGGGGAAAAATCAATGGCTGACCTGCCTGGAAGCCACACTCAGTTAACCTGGCTTGAAAGGGAAGAGCCTGCTTCTCTCAGCCTCCCCCTCGGCTGTCCCTCGCACTTCACTTCTCTCCAGAAGAAAACTTGCCGGGACTTTGCGGTGTGGAGGGGAAACCCTGGGACCCACTTGATAAAAGAACCTTCGCAAGGGTCCTGGATGCTTTGGGACACACACTCTCTGGTTTGCTGTGGCAAATGAGGCCGCATCAGTACTTTGGCTGGCTGAAGCCCTCCTGGCCTGATTGACAAGTGAATCCTAGAGTCCCTGGCGGGCCCTGGCGAAAGGAACGCAACGTCAGCGGTGTCTCTAAAGCAGGTGACCTGTCTTAGAAAGAGGAGCGTGGAAGGATGCGGGGTCTATATCCCAAAGGCGCAGGTTCAATGTCCAGCATTCTCAGTCTCTACACATGGGCCTCAGGCCAAGTCACGTGGTGTCAGGAAGACTCCGTTTCTGCATCTGGGAAAGGGATTCTGAGAATCCTTACGTCACAGCTTTGCTGTCATACGGGAGGGAAGGACTTACACAGCCTGGCCTGGCAGGAGCTGCAGCCACAGGGTCACAGACCCAGGAGGGTGAGGCAAGTCAGATTCGGTTTGGTGGGAGACAGGTGGGGCACACATAGACTTGGGGACCCCTCCTTTCCCTAATTCCCCTGACTGGGAGGTCACGAATCTTGCGACCACATTTTTACATCCACCATTGTAAGGGTTTTTTGTTGTTTTTTTTTGTTGTTGTTGTTGTTTTAAGGTGGCTAGACTTTTCTAAAGAGGAATCCCTACAAGCCCTTCTAAAGTCTTCTTGTCAGGTTGGGGCAAAGTTCTCAACCATCCATGGAGCTGCATAAGACTGACTACTCCAGAACTTTTCTTGCAGCCCACCCGTCCCTTCAACTTATCCTGAAGTCAATGCCCTCGCTCCCCACACTCCACTTCTACTTCCATAACCTCTATTAAGTCAGGATTTCATTCTGGGATGACAGTTTCCCTTGTGCAAGAAACTCCTGAATGTCCACACCTCCAGGCAGCCCATCTGGATTAATCCCCATTTTCCTGTATCTGCAGTTGGAACTCCCTTCACCACTGTCTGCTTCATATTATCTTGGTTCTTTGTGTTTCACTCGGTAAGGTTGATGCTTGTATGTCTCAGATTGTGAACTCCCGGCAGGGCAGAACCCTGGCTCTGTAATTTTCTGCATTAACCTTTGATAGTGGTGATAAGATACCATGGACGAGAGGGGTGCTTTGCTTTGATGAGTGAAAATGAAAAGCAGGGATTTGCACGCCCATGGTGACTTCCCGTCGGGCACCTCTGTCCTAATCTGTCATCACAGCCACTCTTTCTCCTTCACACTCTCATTTCTTCCAAATCACACGCCTTAAAGCTCAGGGTCCTTGAATCCACGTGGCCCTCTCACTTGTTGACATGCATGCATTTCCTGGAGTAAGTGCCTGTCTCAGGCTCATCTTAAGTACTGTTAAGCCTCAGCTCACTGGTCAGGCTGTATGAGGAACCACTGCATCCTTGCATCTTGGGCTCTGAAGTTCAGCCCTCCCTTCTATCCACCCACTTGGGCCAAGAGGTCTGGCTAAGGAAGGTGGGTTTCATGATGATATAAAAGGGGCAGCAGCCAAGTCGAGGACATCACACCAGATGTTGTGGTTTCACCCCCCCCCCCCCTGGCTGAAAACAGAGATGAGGTGGTAGCTCCAGTGCTTGGTTACAGCGCTTGCTTTGTGGTCTTGGTGGGGGAGGGGCATACTTCCTGCCCTTTGATGTGGGGGCTTTGCTACATCACAGGCTTTGGCTGATGAAATGTTAGTGAATGTGACACGAGCAGAGATGAAAAATGTGCTTGTGTGGCTGATCTTGCCCTTTTGTGCCTCTGCTCTCAGCAGAAGAAAAGGGACCACTGGCCAGCTGCTGACCCTTCAGCACAGGCTCCAGACTGCATACACACTGAGCAGACCTGAGCCCAACCCACAGTGAGAAGCCAAGCCCACCTGGACTGCAGCTTGAGGGAGAGCAGAGCTGGCCTGATTCACCCTGGATTTGCAAGTCCTAGATGCCTCCAAGATGGGTAAACAAGAATAAATGATTCTTGCGTTAAGCCACTGAGTTTGGGGGTTGTTTGTTATGCAGCATTATTATGGCAATAGCTAGCTGAGACAGATGGCAGATAGGTTTCCCTTGCATACCAACTCTGTTCACTAGGTAGAGATTGAGGACTGGGTGCAGGACGATTGTGAGACTAATCTGGGTTTAGTGGGAAAGAATTCCAGGATTGATTAGTGATGTCTGGCACAGGAATCATAGTGGCACAAATCTAAAACCTCTCCTAATGACTTACCTGGGACCTCCCCCAAACAGGGCAGAACACAGGAATATGGCCTATTGAAAAGTACTCATGCATTTGCATATTCATCTTTCAGGCCGTCACCAGTGTACAAGGGGCAAGGTTAGTACATACAGCTTTCTTAAAAAAATGAACGCTTCTGGGCAGATGCAGCCCCAAAGATACCAACTTGTGTGCAATTTGTCCTTTTTCGTGTTGTTGTTTTTTAAAGCGTCTTTTCCTCTGGGTAGATGTGCCCTCTGCTGGGGTTCATGGCTTCACCAGCATAGCATGGACTGAATTCTGATTTTCAGCTTCCACTCACTCTCCTGGCTGAGGACTTTTGAACAGTGCACAAAACTGTACCACTGTACATGGCAGGCTTACTGGCACAAGTTGGGATGGAGATAAAAGAAAAAGAGGAAATAAGATGAAAAGAGAGAGAAGTCTGCCCTTCTCTAGTGTCAGCACTGCCTAATTCCTTTGCTTTGGAGTTTCGAGTGAGTCATGTTAGCACTAGGTGACCTTGGGTTTTAGAACCAAAGTGCTTGTATATTCTGGGTTGCTGGAAGAATGGTTTAATTGAAGTGGATAAGCCTACCACTGGACAGATATGTTCTATTCCAAAAGAAGAAACTTCCGTCCCATTGAATCTCCTGCCTGGAAATGTTGGAAAGTGTTGAGCTGAGAACCAACACCTTAAAATCTTTTGCTCACTCTGCTTGTCAGGTACCTCAGAAAAGCAAACACCGTGGCGTAAAGGAAGCCTCTTCTGCAAGGTAACCGAAAACCCAAGTGAAGACTGACCCTGGGAATTAGATTGCTTGAGTTCGAAGAGCCAAATAAAAAGGAGTCACATCTGGTTCCATTTTTCTTGTGAAATTATCTCACACTGACCAAGTAGGTCCTTTCCTGAGTATATAAATACAGAAGACACACACATGGTTGTTATCAAACAGTATTGTGCAAAATTAAATTGGCTACTTTATGGTGAAATGGAGAAGAATGGCAAGTATTTCAAACACATGAGTTTCTCTTCATTGGGTCTGGAAGCAATCACTCATGAAGACAGCTACTTTATCTGCTGGAGTGGGGACCATTCTAGAAGGGACATCGGGTTGGGTTAAAACCAGTGACATGGTCAAACCTAAAACAGACCAGAAGTGCCCAGAGCCCTGACTGCCTGATTATTGGGGGAAGGTAGACTGAGTTAATGACAGAAATTGCCCCCACCCTGTGTCCTAAGCTGGTCTTTGGACAAGGTCTGTAATGTGCTGACCATATGTGAACTTGGGGCCAAAGGGAACAGACTTCCTGGGATTTTTCAATTATCTTTTGGTCTCAAAGACTTGCTTCATTGTTGCTACCTGGCTCCCATCCCCGGATTGTTCCAGGGAGTGAACAATAGATGAGAAGCAGAAATCAAGGACAGAGCCCAAGCCCTAGATGTTGCAGGCCTTGAAATCAATCCACATTGAACCAGAGAAGGGACCAAGGGGATGGGGGTTGATCTTCTCAGCCTGGCATTTGCTATCACCATCCAGCAGCCATTGCAGAACATGAACCCTCTCCCCGCATGAACTTTCCCATAGGACCTGCGTGCACAAAAGAGTGGTGGTGGGAGGTGGGGGAAAGAGTGAGACAACGAGCTGTGAAGCAATAAAAGGTTACGAGGTTGAGGGAGGGAGAGGGCCCATGGAATCGTTTCCCCTACCACTCTGCCTTGGAATTCCCAGATGTTCTCATTTTTACAGGCTGGATTGAAGGATAAGAAGCTCGCACTAAATTGGGATCCATGAATGGTGTGTAAGTCAGCCAGAAAGGAAGTTCACTGTGAACTGTCCCACAGATGAGAGCTGAGTCCTTGTCCAGAATTCTCTTCTCTTTAGCTTTTCTGTTTCCAAGATTTCTGCCCTGGTGAGATCTTGTTATCTTCCAAATTGCCCAACCCAGTTCTCTACATAATCCAAACAGTCTCAGGTTCTTGCTGTCTCCTGAGGCACTGATCAGTGAGGATGACAGCAGAGGATGCCAGCAGCCTCTGAGTATGTGGAATTGGGGTTCAAGTTCAGCTCTTGGAAAAGTATTTCTGGCATACACATTCTTGTAACTTTTAAGAGCACTGTGTCTAATATGGAAAAGAATCGGAGAGGAGGGTCTTTTCTTCTGTCCTAGAGGATTATAAGATGCCCATCTAGGATCCTCCCTTGAAATAGGAGGCAAAAAATAGAAATAGGTCACATATATGTATTCTGGGGAAAATCAGGACATGGCCCACTGCCTTGTAATTGGAAGGCAGGAGACATGAAAAAATTTCCTTCATTATAGTTTAGACTTCTTCTAAAGGATCTAATGGGGCATTTAAAAGAAGGATCTTGTTTTATGGGCTGGAGTTTTCCATTTCCAATGGCAAGTGGTTGGTGTGGTAGTGGGAACAACACAGATTTCTTTAGGTAAAGTGATATGAACTTGAGAACTAATAGTGCCACTTTCTTAGCAATCTGGCTTTGAGAGACAGTAGCTGAAGAACCTGCAGAGGATGTGCAATCGGCTGATGTGAATCTATGGCTTTTGGTCTGGACTGGTCCACAGATAAGCATCACTCAGCCTAGAGGTCTTAGATTTCATCTATTACCCAGCAAGTTTCCCTCTATGAGTCAAAATCATGAGTCCAATCTGGCTCTAGTTATGGTCACGAAGTGCACTCAACTTCCACAATTAATTTTAGGGGTATCTCTGAGATTCCTTGCATTTGCCTTTTTCCCTTCAAAAACCATGGAAATCATAACCCAGGTCATGCTTTTGTCAGTGAATTAATGAACACTTAAATGTTTGCTATTTGTCAAAAGCTGGCCATTTATATATAAAGTAGATAACCAACAAGGACCTACTGTATAGCACATGGAACTATACACAATATTTTGGAATAATCTAGAAGGGAAAAGAACCTGAAAAAGAATGTATATATAATTGAATCACTGTGCTGTATACCTGAACCTAACACAGTATTATAAATCAACAATACTTCACTTAAAAATAAAATCGTCATTTCCATTGTGGCTCAGCAGTTAATGAACCTGACTAGTATCCATGAACACTCGGGTTCAAGCCTTGGCCTTGCTCAGTGGGTTAAGGATCCAGCGTTGCTGTGAGCTGTGGCGTAGGTCACAGATCCTGAGTTGCTGTGGCTGTGGCGTAGGCCTGCAGCAGTTGTAATTCCAATTCGGCCCCTACCTGGGAATTTCCATATGCCACAGGTGTTGCCCTAAAGAGACAAAAAAATAAAATAAAACCAATCACTGTTAAAAATAAATAAAGACTTATCTTTTTCCCATTGAACTTCCTCGGTATATTTGTTCAAAAATAAACTGACCATTAAGCAAGTTAAAGCCACAATGAACCGATCTAGAGATTATCATATTAAGTGAAGTAAGTCAGACAAAGGCAAATACCATTGTGATATCTCGTCTACATGGAATCTAAAAAATTGATACAAATGAACTTATTTACAAAAAAAGAAACAGACTCACAGACTTCAAAAAAAAAACTTACTACGGGTGCCAAAAGGGAAAGAGAAGGGAAAGGATAAATGAGGAGTTTGGGATTAACATACACATACTACTGTATATAAAATAGATATACAGGAGTTCCCGTCGTGGCGCAGTGGTTAACGAATCCGACTGGGAACCATGAGGTTGCGGGTTCGGTCCCTGTCCTTGCTCAGTGGGTTAAGGATCCGGCGTTGCTGTGAGCTGTGGTGTAGGTCGCAGACGCGGCTCGGATCCCGCGTTGCTGTGGCTCTGGCGTAGGCCGGTGGCTACAGCTCCGATTCGACCCCTAGCCTGGGAACCTCCATATGCTGCAGGAGCGGCCCAAAGAAATAGCAAAAAGACAAAAAAAAAAGAAAAAAAAAGAATTGTGAAGAACTCGTAGAAAGTGTTTATCCTCTTCTGAAGATTGTAAAGAGCATGACTAAATGGAGAGACATCCTGTATTCTTGGATAAGTGGGAACAATATTGTTGTTTGTTTGTTTGTTTGTTTCTAGCTGCACCCAAGGCATATAGAATTTCCTGGGCCAGGGAAATCAAATCTGATGTACAACTGCAACCTACACCCACAGCTGCAGCAATGCCACATCCTTAACCTGCTCCTCCACAGAGGGGACTCTGATACAATATTGTTAAGAGGTCCTTTTTCTCTAAATTTTTCTGAAAACTTAACACTAATTAAAATCTCAATAATAGTTTTGGGTACTGGATAAGGAATTCCAAGTCATGAGGAAGAATAGAAAGGTGAGAATAACCAGGAGACCCTTCTTCAAAAAAAAAAAAAAAAAAAAAATCAAGGGGCAAATAGCCCTTCCAGATAATACAGCGCATTATGAAACTATAGCTATGTATGTGGTGTTAACTGGAAGAAGAAAAGATGGATTAGTGGAACAAATTAGAGGTCCAAGAATAAACCCATGTAAATCTCAGAATTCAGCATATGATAAAGGGCTTTTTCAAACGAGTGGGAAAGTTTTCCTTGAATGCTGTTGGGACAACTGGCCAGCCATTTGGGGAAAAAAAATGCCATCATCCACCCCAAATAAATTCCAGATGCTTTAAGTGTAAAAAGTAAAACTATAAAAAGTACTGGAAGAAAGTATGAGCGAATATTTGTAAATCTTTGGATGGAAACTTCCAGGCAAGGCACAAATACTGTAAACAATAAAGAAACAGATTGAGACATGTGACAACACAAAAATTAAAAACTTCTGTATGACAAACATCATAAACAAAGTAAAAAGTAAAACATAAATAGGAAAAATATTCAGGACACACGTCAGAGGGTTAATACCCTGTTACTAATATGAAACAATATGACTCTATGAAACTGCACATGTGTATCAGACTTCAGGTTGATAAAATAGTTTCAACTTTGGGATGTCAGTCAAAACAATATTTGGTGCATATACTGAAAACATATTGTTTACCTAAAACTCAAATTTAATTGGGCCATCCTTTATTTGCTAAAGTTAGAGGCCCTCTCTCAGACGCCCCATCTCACTTTAGCCCTGGGTATAACTCTATGAGGGAAAGAGAGGTGAGTTACCCCCTCTAAGAGCAGTTTCCTCATCTGTCAAGCACAATGTGAGAAGGAAATTGGATAACACACTTATGAAACCTAGCGTAAGACCTGCCATATAAGGAGCGGTCAGTATTGGAGTTCAGTTGTGGCTCAGTGGGTTAAGAACCTGAAATAGTGTCCATGAGGATGCAGGTTCAACCCCTGGCCTCGCTCACTGGGTTAAGTATCTGGTGCTGCCACAAGCTTCAGCATAGATCACAGATGTGGCTTGAATCCAGCGTTGCTGTGGCTGTGGCGTAGCTATGATTCGACCCCTCGCCGAGGAACTTCCATCCATATGCCGCAGGTGTGGCCTTAAAATAAAAGAAAAAAAAAATACGAGTAGCCAATAGATGTTGGCTTCTTTCTTTTTCCTTTACATGGAGCTCATTTTACCAAAGAGAAGACTGAGGTTCACAAAGAGGCATGGACTGGCCCAAGTTCACCCAGCAAATAAGGTAGAATTAGTCCTTGTTCTCCAGGCCGAAGGACCTCACTTTCTGCTCACCTCTATCCCATGTCCCCTGTATTCCCTAGGTCTTCCCATGGCCTCATGTGGCTCTTTTACCTTTAATTCTTAGGTCCTATTGAACCTGATCCCCTGTGCTCTCTCCAAGGTGCCTGACCTTTGTCCTCTACCAAGTCTATCAGCCTGGGAAACTCGATTGTGCTAGAACAGTTCTTCACCTTGTCTGCAGGTTAGAATCATGTGGAAGGAGATGTGAATCCCCTGAAGGCTCAGATCACATCAGACCACTTAAATCAAACTCTGGGGATGGGACCCAGGCATCGGTATTTTTTAAAGCTCCGCGGGAGATTTTAATATGCAGTCAGGATCGGAAATCACAGTACTGGTGTGAGTATTCTCGGCTGACCTCAACATTAGAAAATATTTCCCCATGAGAGGATCGGGTCCAAATCTCTCATCATGTAGCTGAGAAAACCAAGACTCTCGGACAGATAAAACAGGCTTGGGTGGCCTAGCAGACGAGAGAGGCAAGATGGAAATTCAAACCCAGGCCTTCTACTTCTCAGTCCACTGCTGCTTCCACTGCAGCATGTTTAGACAATTGTGGTTCCTCTCCAAACACAGACCACCTTTGTTTTCTCAAGCACGTTCAGCCACAGAAAGAACAGTCTCGGATTTACAGTTGCAGAGGTATTTGACTGCAACTCCAGGCTCTCATCCCACAAGTTTTGCTCCATGAATTGAACGCCATTCATCCTGAGCGCCACTTCCTCGCTGCCCAATTCTCAGCTTCATCTCTGGTGACCATTTCGGACCTCTCCCTCAAGCGGGCAGGAGTGAACACTTCTCCCTCTGCCCCGGCTGCTCTTCCCACGGATTCTCACCACTGAGGCCCACCCCTCCTCTCTTGGGCACTGGCTGTTCCACTCCAGTGGGCCAAAGCTCATGCGTCCTGACCCAGCAGCCTCTTTAGACTTCAAGTCCTCTTACGGCAAAACTTAGCTCTTCTACTTATGCCCAGGGTGCTACAAAGTAATCAGAACTAAACTTATAAGCTAATTTGCCTTAGGTATCAATCCTTATTCATTGCTCAACCTTAGAAAAATAAAAGCCTTCTGCTTGCACTTCACTAGCTGTGTCCCTGCTCAGAAAACCTAATTAGGTTCTGTCTGGAGCCTTGTGGTCACAAACTCACAATCTGTGGTTCATGGACCACTGAGCCATCACGGCGTTCAAGGGGTCTGTGGGCATGGCTGGGAAAAATTTATTTCCATTAACAATAAAATATGTATTTGTTTTAACTAAACAATAAAATATATCTTGTTTTTTGCACATCTTTGGCACATCCTTCAGTTATAAATGCAGGCAACAAACCATAGTGATATTAGCCATATGTTATTTTGCTGCCTACAAAATGAATATATGCATATATTTTTTTTTGGTCTTTTTGTCTTTTTTTGTTGTTGTTGTTACTATTTCTTGGGCTGCTCCCGCGGCATATGGAGGTTCCCAGGCTAGGGGTTGAATCGGAGCTGTAGCCACCGGCCTACGCCAGAGCCACAGCAACGCACAATCCGAGCCGCATCTGCAACCTACACCACAGCTCACGGCAACGCCGGATCGTTAACCCACTGAGCAAGGGCAGGGACCAAACCCGCAACCTCATGGTTCCTAGTCGGATTCGTTAACCACTGCGCCACGACGGGAACTCCTGAATAGATATTTTTATATCACATTAGAGTTTCAGCAAATATCTTTCAGTGCTATTTATGCTCACTGCCACTCTGAAATTATGGTAAGTCTTAAACCTGTCACTAGTTTCTTGATGCACGAATAACAAGTACACAGAATACTGTGTCTCCACTTTAAAATATTTTGATGGCAGGTTTTCAATGTCATTGTTTGCTTTTGTAGTCCTATGTAGTTTACTTTCTGCATTTCAAAATATTAAAGCATTTAAAAGCATTGTTCTGAGAAGGGCTCCATGGCACAAAAGCAGTTCAGAGCCCCTGTGTCAGCATCACTGGCTGACCTGTGTACATAGAGATGGTCTTTCTGAGCCTCTTAAGTTGCATCAGTGGCTGCTGCCTGTGTAGCCTCCCGTCTGCGTCACCAGCCCTGTTAGCTCAGGGCTGGTGGAAAGTTAGGCTCTTCTGGAACGCTCGCCCTAGGAGATTTGTCATCTTTGGGGCAGCTCCACTTGTTTGAGAGTCCAGTTTCCTTCCACAACCTTAACAGGGATTACGTATTCAAGAAGTACAACCGGCAAGCATGAGTCAAAGCGCTTTCGGTAGCAAGGAAGAGAAATCTATTCACACCGGCTCAGAGCAGGGTTTCGATGTGCTGACCTAGCGCTTTCATGGGACAGAGCACCGTGGGGCCACTTGAGGTGGAGGAAGCTGCCCAAGGCCAAGGCACCTACCTTCTATTTCTAGTCCCTCGTCGACCCCTGCTCGCTGCTCCTTTCTGCACATCTGCCGCGCTTTTCCCTTTCTGACCGGCCTCCTCTGTTTTCCCCTGAGATCTGCTCTCCCATAACTTCAGCTCTGGTTCCTTCTACTGCTCACTAGAGCCCTGGTACTCCATGGCCTGGCTGCCCAGCTTCTCACAGCTAATAGACAGTGAGACGTTCCCACGCCATCACAGTCAGGTAGGGTCATGTGACTAGTTCTGGCCAATGGGCGGTGAGAGGAAGGGAGCAGGTGTCACTTTGCAGTCAAAGCATTTAAAAGCCCATGTGAGCCCTTTTAGGGCTTCCTTCCACTGTCTGATGAACCCCAAAGCCTCACATGGAGATGAGGCTGGAAACCTGTTCTGGCATGTAATATTAGGAATTAGCACATGAGCAAGGAATACATATTTTTAAAAAAATCCACAAAGATTTTAGAGTTAATTACTGCATCCTGTCCTAGCCCTCCCATGATTAATAGACTATCTCCTGTTTAACCATAAATTGATGGGAAAAGAATCAGAGTGGCCTGGCTTGGGTCGGTTGTTCACTTCTGGTCCCATAAGATGTCACTGGGCTAGAGATGAATCATGATCGAACTGTACTTGGCTTCGTCACTTCAGAGCAGAGAATTTGTAAGGAGAAATATTACTATTAAGAGAAGAAGTACCCAGCATCGTTCCTGAGAAATGCCGTCATAATTTAGGCAAGGAGAGCACTTTCACCTGCCAGCCAGGTAAAGTAGCCTGGGATGGTTGTGATGTGAGTGCAGATTATATAACCCATATCCAGGGCTTCTCACCAGTGGTACCACTGACACATACACGGAATAATTCTTTGTTGTTGGAGCCTGTTGTGTACGTCGTAGGACATTTGGCAGTTTCCCTGGACCCTGACCCACAGATCCCAGGACCACAATTTCCCTCCCACTAGGACCGCCTCGAGTCGTGACACTAAAAAATGTCTCCATTGCCAAATGTCTCTCCTGGTGAGGGGACGGCAAAATTGCCCTCAGTTGAGAAACTGCTATCCTATGATTTCTGTCAGATTTAAGACATGGTTTCACCTGACTAATATGCTTCTAGTCATAAAACCATTTCCCCCCCCTTTTTTTTTTGTCCTTTTAGCTATTTCTTGGGCCGCTCCCTCGGCATATGGAGGTTCCCAGGCTAGGGGTCAAATTGGAGCTGTAGCCACCGGCCTACGCCAGAGCCACAGCAGCGCGGGATCCGAGCCGTGTCTGCGACCTACGCCACAGCTCACGGCCACACCGGATCGTTAACCCACTGAGCAAGGGCAGGGATCGAACCCGCAACCTCATGGTTCCCAGTTGGATTCGCTAACCACTGCGCCACAACGGGAACTCCACATTTTCCCCCATTTTTGGTTCTGAACTTAAAGTCATGTTTCTAATGCATGTGTTAACTTGGACAGGACACCATCAATTCTTAGGCTTCCATTAATTTATTTTCTTTTTCTCTCTTACTTAAAAAGATCTATTTAGTAAAATGAATGAGCCCTGCTCCCTTCCTGCTTTTCTAACATCCATGGTAAGATGCCTTTTTTTTTTTTTTTTTTCCCTTGGTCTTTTTAGGGCCATGCCCTGAGCATATGGAAGTTTCCAGGCTAGGGGTTGAATTGGAGCTTCGGCTGCTGGCAACACCCAATCCTTACCCACTGAGCGAGGTCAGGGATCGAACTCACATCCTCATGGATATTAGTGGTGTTCATTACCTCTGAGCCACAACAGGAACTCCCTAAACTGCCTTTTTTGAGTTGGATTTCCAAGCTTACACACCACTCTACAGGTGACCATGGCCAGTTTGGAAACTTGGTGTGTGGTGCTGGAAAGAGTCCAGTATTTCACCCTCATTCTTCACACGCTCTCTTTCTCTAAAGCAACTTTTCCTTTCGATGAATAACAGCAACCACATTTAAGTTCTTCCTGAGCCCTCTCACTGTTGATTCCATCAACAAAGCGCCTCAGCTCGCCTCGACTTCGTCGTCGCTGCTCTAATTGGAAGCGCTTCCTCTCTGTTCTGCTTCAAGCAAGAGAGGCGCCTCTGCCACATGTAAACCCAAGAGGCAACACATAAACGAGTCCCTAAACAAGATCCTCAGAGGATCTTGTGTGACCAGTTCAAAGCGGCCACTTGCTGACAAGGAATTATCCTGGTGGAGGTCTGCAGAGCAGACCCAGTGATGGCCAAAAGACAACTCTGGGGAAGAAGCTTCTCTCTTGAAGGAGAGGGGAGGAACCTTTCTAAGAGGTGCTGCTTGACTCTGCCCTGTGATCTTCCACGATGGTGCTGAAAAGCAGACGAAGACAGGAAACAAGCCAGCTATGTGTGCGTTCTCGTGCACGCACACATCCATGCTTGGCTTGGCTCACTTATTGTCTCTATAACTTTAAAAGGCCCGCTGACCTCTGAGATTTCTCCCCCTGAAACTCAGAAGCGATGAGTAGGATGCATTCTGACTGTCAATGCAACGGAGAGCTTTGAAAAGATGGAAAATTAGCAACACATGGGCTGAAGAACCCAAAAAGACCAGAAAAGAAAGGAAATGCCTGAAAGAAATTTCAGACATTGCTGTGATCCTGGGGCCAGTGTCGGGATGGATCAGTGGCTTCGTGTGGTTATGAAAGGGGGTCGGGGCCTCTGTGCCCACCCTGACTTTGCTCCCTGTCTGAATTTTGTCTTTTTCTTCTCTTCTCCAGGCTCCACAAACAGGAATGAATATTCTCCTGCTTGAAATGGCCTCCATGGAGTCCTTTGGACACTCTGAGGGATGCTGCAAAGATCAAGACCCACTTTCTCAAGCATGATCCTTTCTCTTCTTTTCTTCAACACATAACACTGTTCATGCTTGGTCTTGTCCTCAAACCTTTGCTGAAATGGAAAAAAATGCAAGCAGTGCTGTAAAGTCTGTTCCTAGATGCCTCTGCTCTGCCTGGGGAACATGGCAGTTGCTTTAAATCTGTTGTGCTAGTTTGGGCTCTGCCTGGTGCAAAAGTCAAAACCCAACTTCAGCTGGCCCTGGGCAGAAACATTAAGTTTCACAGCACAAACCATAGGAATGGCGGAGCTGGCCCGGGGATCAACTGGATCCAGACATTTAAACAGTCACAGAACGCCCCCACTCTTGAACTTGGCCTCTTGCTTCTGCTTCCTTTCACACGTGGGCCTCATGGCTGCCTACTACACATGGCTTTCTCTAGGAAGCAGGAACCCATCCCCAGTGGCCTGGACTCTTCACACACCAATTTAGCAGCCCTAATGGGAAGCGAAATGTAATTCTTAAGCTGCTCAGTAATACTCAGATTGGACAGGCTTGGGTCACAAGTCCTCTCTGGACCAATCACTGTGACCAGGGAGATGGGGCTCTCTGATTGGCCAGTTTTGGATGACAGCTTCGTCCCTGTATCTGGGGCTAGGATGGGCCAGCAGAAGCTCATGGCAGGAGGTTGGGGGAACAGGTCTGTAAAGGAAGGGAGGAGTAAAAACTAAAAGGATGCTGAGCAGACTTAACCAGCACGTCCATCAGATTGTTTCATCAGTTCCCCAGTGGATAGTTTGCTAGGGTTACACAAATTGGGTGGTTTGAAATAGCAGAAATTTATTCCCTCCTCATTCTGGAGGCCAGGAGGCCAGTGTCTGCAGGGTCCTCCTGCTCCCTTCTGAAGCTCTAGGAGAGATTCCCTTTCTTGCTTCTTCCAGCTTCTCAGGACCGTCAGCCTTCCGTGACTTGGCGCTACTCCCTCCCAGCTCTGCTCCATCTTCACATGGCCCTTCCTCCTTTCCACGTCTTCTCCTCTGAAAGGACACCTGCTTTTGGATTTCGGGCCCACCTGGATAATCCAAGATGATCGCAAATCAAGATCCTTAATTTAATTACATTTGCAAAGATCCTTTCCCCAAATAACTCACATTCATAGATTCCGGGGATTATTAGAACATGGATACATCTTTTTTTGGGGGGGTCACTGTTCAACCTGTTACAGTCAGTGCAAGGTGCCCTTTCAAGTGGCAAGGAAGCATTTGGACTGGCTTGGCCACCACATGCTATGAACTAACTACAGGTCCCCAAGTCCCAGCCTCCAACTGGCCAGCACACCCAGACAGGAGGCCGATGGGGACCTGCGCACAGCTTTGTTTCAGGTTACTTTTTGTGGTACTTCTTTCCTTGCCTTTTGTTTGTTGGTTGGTTTTCTTTTTCATTATCCTAGCCTATTTTCCTCTCTAGAAGTATATTAATGTGGTCTGGCTGTCTTTACTAGCAGTGTGACATTGGGCAAATATTTAAATTCTCTGAGCCTCAACAATCTCATCTGTAAAATGGGAATAACAATAGCCCTTATCGCATGTGGCTCTGAGACTCAAATAAAGAAACATAAAGTATAAAAAGCACTTACAGGAGTTCCGGTCATGGCTTAGTGGTAACAAACCCGACTAGTATCCACGAGGAGGCAGGTTGGATCCCTGGCCTTGCTCAGTGGGTTAAGGATCCAGCGTTGCCATGATCTGTGGTGTAGGTCTCAGACGTGGCTCGGGTCCTGCATTGCTGTGGCTGTGGTAGGCCGGCGGTCATGGCTATGATTTGACCCCTAGCCTGGAAAATTCCATATGCCACAGGGGCAGCCCTAAAAAAGCAATACAGTAATTAATTAATTAACTAAAATAAAAAACAATTGGTCTTTTAAAAAAGGGGG
This sequence comes from Phacochoerus africanus, assembly GCF_016906955.1. NCBI lineage: Eukaryota > Metazoa > Chordata > Mammalia > Artiodactyla > Suidae > Phacochoerus > Phacochoerus africanus. Next base: position 12,168,026 of record NC_062557.1, on the reverse strand, counting down.
GGAAAAAAAGCACTTAACTCCTTACAGTACCTGCCCAAAATAAGTACTCCATTAAAGTTAGCCGTTGTTAAAATACATGGGCAGATTTTCTAGTTTCTTTCTTTACCCTGTAGTTTTTCTGGTTACTTCTCGTTTCTTTAGGTGTTCATTCTCCAAGTTCTTGATTTAGTGCAGAGACTTACAAACTCTGAGGGGCACCCACATCCTCTGGTGGAGACTTAAACTGCACATGGTTGGGCCCCTCTGCGGCTCTGGGCTAAACGCTGTGGCTCTGATTTTGACACGTGCCCAAGAGGTTCCAATGCATCCAGACTTTGAGGCCCCCGGGGATGGGAGAGTCCGTGGGTGAGAAGGTTCTAATCCCTCCATTACCTTACTGTACGGGGGTGAGCAGGTTACTTGACCTTAGTTTTCTTGTCTTTAAAAAGGGGGTAACAGGAGTTCCCGTTGTGGCACAGTGGTTAACGAATCCGACTAGGAACCATGAGGTTGTGGGTTCGATCCCTACCCTCGCTCAGTGGGTTAACGATCCAGAGTTGCTGTGAGCTATGGTGTAGGTTGCAGACGCGGCTCGGATCCCATGTTGCTGTGGCTCTGGCGTAGGCTGGCAGCTATGGCTCTGATTGGACCCCTAGCCTGGGAACCTCCATATGCCGTGGGATCGGCCCAAGAAAAGGCAAAAAGACAAAAAAAAGGGGGGGGGGGACAGGGAGTTCCTTGTTGCAGCTCAGCGGGTTAAGAACTTGACATTGTGTCCTTGAGGATGCAGGTTCAATCCCTGGCCTTGCTCAGTGGGTTAAGGATCTGTTGTTATTCCTGCTGTGGCTCGGGTTGCTGCTGTGGTGCAGATTCAGTCCCTTGCTCAGAAACTTTGGCATGGCCTGGGTGCAGCCAGAAATCAAACATCTTCAAAAAGAATGGTCGTGATGATAAGACCCAGCACTCGGATACTTTGAGTTTTAGAAACTCACGCCTATGTTATTACCTCACTTAACTTTTTCAAATACCTATAAGTTAGGGGGCTAGTTTCCACCACACAGAGGAGCAAACTGAGGCTCGGGGTGTGATTAGGAGGTGCCAACACGTTAATATTAACAAAGAACACAGTCAGCCGTGTTTGCCTTTATTCTAACCTTTGGCCTTTTTGCTCCATCACAGCTCCCTTCGTGCCAAGGCGGTCTGGTGTGCAGGAGAAATGCACCCGAACGTCTGCTCTTTCTTTTCTCCAAAGGAAAACAGGAGCTCGCACGATTGCCCTCCTGCTGGTACAAAGGACGTCCTGTCCCTGCTTACACCTGAGGTCAAGGACTAAAATGTCCCAAAATTTAGGGCTCCGAGAGCATGGAGCAAGACCCTTGCAGACCACATGCTATGCAGGTGATTGGAGGCTCTCACCTCTTCCTGCGTCAGCAATCCAGCGAGAAGCAAAGCCGCCCGGGCTGCCAGGGAACCCAGGGCCCAGGGGGCAACCCCAGAGCAGGCAGTGAGCGCCAGAGAAACGGCTGGGCCAGCCCAGCTCGAGAGAATGGAGCTGTTTTCTCCCGAGAAGCGAGTCCAGCTCCCGTGGCCGCCTCTGCTTCCTCGGAGGGCTTGCTTCCCCCCGACCCCATTTCCCCTCCCCCTGACCAAGTGCTTGTTACCAGAGGTCAGAGGTGAACAGAGCCCTCTGGAGCCTGCACCCACATCTTGGCAGGCCTCTGTGGATGCCTGAGCTCCTGACCCGGATGTTTGTCTTCCACGTGGATTGCAGGCCTGACTGCCTTCTAGCTGGTTCAACCCTAAATGCCCCCCTTGTTCCAGCTCACAGCTGCTGCGTAATCTGTGTGCGTGTGACTTACTGATTTACTTATGAATGAAATAGCTAACGCTTTCCAAAAACACGTTTATTGGGATATAATTCATATACCATACAGTTCACTCGTTTAGAGCCTGAAGGTCAATGATTTGTGCAGCTCTCATCATGGTTGATTTGAGAACTTTCTCATCATCTCCCAAAGCTGTTCCCCAGCTCTCCCACCCCCGCACCCCAGCTCCTGGCAACCACTAACCTACTCTCTGTCTTTGTAGATTTCCCTCTCCAGAACATTTCAAATAAATGAAGTCATATATTATATGGTCTTTTTTTTGGTCTTGTGTTCTTAGGGCCACACCTTTGGCATATGGAGGTTCCCAGGCTAGAGGTCAAATCGGAGCTACAGCTGCCAACCTACACCACAGCCACAGCAACGTGGGATCCGAGCCATGTCTGTGACCTACACCACAGCTCACAGCCAAGCGAGACCAGGGATCAAACCCATGTCCTCGTGGATACTAGTCGGGTACGTTAACCACTGAGCCACAACAGAAGCTCCTGTTATATGGTCTTTTGTGTGTGCTTTCTTTTACTTAGGATCATGTTCCTGAGATCCATGCGTGTTGTAGCATGCCCTGGTGCTCCATCCTTTTTTATTGCCAAATAACATTCCATTGTAGGGATACACCGATCTTCCCTCATCCACTCATCGGTGGACAGACATTTAGATTGTTTCCATCTTTGGCTTTTTAGGAATAAGGGCGCTATGAACATTCATGTACCAACTTTTTCTTTCTTTCCCCCCCCCCGTAGCATGTGGAATTTCTCAGGCCAAGGATCAAACCTGCACCACAGCAGCGACCAAGCCGCTGCTGTTACAAAACTAGATCCTTAACCTGTGGCACCACAAGGGAACTCCATCATGTACCAACTTTTGTGTGGACATCTGTTTTCTGTTCTCTTAGGTATGCACCTAGGAGGGCAATTGTTGGGTCACATGATCACCAAAGATTCTCACGTGCTAAAGACACAAAGATCAGAGCTTGTCAAGGTCTTGATGGTTAAAACCCTCTACTGTACCTGAGCTGTCTCGGGAGATATTTATTTGCAGTCCTCAGATATTTTATATCTGGTGGAAAGGAGCAGGAGTGAGAGACAAGCAAGCTGGAAAAAGACTCAAGCACTTGGTCAGACTTCAAACTAAAACACAGAATGCCTGGACCAGTCTCTATTTTCCCACCATTTAGCTGAGTTAGAGGATAAGACTCTGTCTCTGTTTCCATTTAGAGTGTGTGTGTGTGTGTGTGTGTGTGTGTGTGTGTGTTGTTTGTTGTTGTTAATGTGAAGCCCTTCGAGGAAGTGTGAGAGGAGCCCAAAGCTGGGGTGCTTGCCGAATTTCCTTGGGGACAATGCGGGAACCTTCCCCTCCGTGGGGGAAGGACTTCCTTCCAGGGAACTGTCTGCAGGGGGCTCAATCATCCGGTCCTTGTGTAAGACAGTCAGATTAGCTCACTTTTGAGGGTTGTAGTGTTTCTAAAAATTTTAGTTCATACTTTTCCTGGCATGAAATGACTCTACACTGTATACATTAGAGCACATTTGGAAGTTGAAAAAAAGAAGATGAGAAAAAAATTAGGCTTTGTCCCACCACCCAAATATAACCCTGGTTAATAGTTTGGTTGTTTCTCTTTAGTTTAGTTTAGGGTTTTTGTTTTTTTTTTTTTTTTTGCTGCCCCTTGGCATATGGAGTTCCCAGGCCAGAGATCAGATCTGAGCTGCAGTTGCAACCTTCATCGCTGCTGCAATGACAGGTACTTAACCCACTGTGCCAGGCCAGGGATCGAACCTTCCTCCCATCAGAGATACTACTGATCCCATTGTGCCACAGTGGGAACTCCTAGTTATTTTTTCTTTAATACATAAATTGTGTTGGTGTCTTTCCCCCTTTATGAGGCAGTAGATTTCACTACTTATGGGGTGACTCCCAGTTTTCCATATGGGAGGAACTCAGGGGCAGTGTTCTGGTAGGAAGGAAGGGCTGAGGGATGTTTCGAAGCTGTGTTTGCAAAACAGGCATATGTGTTTACTCAGTGGTGAGATAGCTGGAGATTAGGGGATGCCAGCTTCACTCACCATCCAAAGAGGGGCCAGGGACTCCCAGGCCCACCCTTCTACTAAACCTACGCCCTCCAGGTCAAGTGCTAGAAGCTCGCCTCTTCCACCTGCCCAGCTCAGCAGCACCGCTTGCCCTGGCTCAACGGTGCTCCCATCCCCAGGGCTCTCTTTAGGGGGCTCTTCAACTCTTACTCTGGAACTGAAGGAAGCCTCTTGTTTCTTGCTCCAGCTTCTTTATTTGTTTTCAAATTTAATGTTATTGCAGTATTATTGACTTATGATGTTGTATTCATTTCAGGTGTACAGAAAGTGAGTCAGTCATACATAGAAACCTATCCATTCCCTTTTCCCATACGGGTTATTGCAGACCATTGAGTAGATTTTCCTGTGCTATCCAGCAGGTTCTTGTTAATCATCTATTTTACGTGGTAATGGGTCCGTGTCATTCCTACTCTCCCAGTTCTTCCCTCCCCTCCACAGCTTCACTTCCGGTGACCATACGATTGGTGTTGAAATCTGTTCGTTTGTTTCTGTTTCATACGTAAGTTCTTTTGTGTCATTTTTTATTCGATTCCACGTATAAGTGATATCATGTGTATTGGTCTTTGACAAATACTTCACTCAGTATGATCGTCTCTGGGTCCATCCATGTTGCTGCCATGGCGTTATTTTATTTCTCTTTTATGGCTGAAAAACATTCCATTGTATACATGTACCTTATCATCTTCATCCATTCCTCTGTCAGTGGATATTTAGGCTGTTTCCTAGTCTTGGCTGATGTGAATAGTGCTACAATGAACGTGGGGGTGCCTGAATCTTTTGGAATTGTGGTTTTCTCTGGGTAGATGCCCGGGAGTGGGATTGCTGGATCATATGGCAGTTCTATACTTAGTTTTTAAATTTAAAAAAATTTTTTAGCTGTGGCATGCAATGGCTTGATAGGGAATCTCAGTTCCCAGACCAGGGATTGAACCTGGGCCACAGGGGTGAAAGCACCAAATCCTAACCACTAGACCACCAGGGAACTCCTGCTCCAGCATCTTTAGAACTTACCTTGGCCAGGGATTATCAGCTGCTTCAGCCCCTGTGGCTACTTGTTGTGACCTAATATCAGAAAGCAAAAACGAAAGGAGCTACAGGCAGGACTTAGGACACAATTTTTTTGTTTTAGGTTTTTTATTTTTTTTTAGCTTATGGCTTGGGCTTTTATGGTTTGCATGCATGTGTGTGTGTGTGTGTGTGTGCTCTTCCAGTTTTATTGAGATGTAATTGACAAAGAGTATTGTACAAGTTGAAGGTGTGCAGCATAACGAGGTGTGACTTACATACATCAGGAAATTATCATTAAATTCAGTGAACATCCATCATTTGTATATAGAGACAAAATAAAAGAAAACATGTTTTTCCTTGTGATGAGAACCCTTAGGATTTATTCTCTTAACAGCTTCCATATATAACAAATAGCAGTGTTAATTTTGTTTTAGTTTAGATTTAAAAAAAAAAAATTTTTTTTTTGTCTTTTTAGGGCCACACCTGCAGTGTATGGAGGTCCCCAGGCTAGGGGTTGAATCAGAGCTGCAGGTGCTGGCCTACGCCACAGCCACAGCAACGCCAGATCCAAACCTTGCCTGCGACCTACACCACAGCTCACGGCAACGCCGGATCCTTAACCCACTGAGCGAGGCCAGGAATCGAACCTGCCTCCTCATGGATGTTCGTCAGATTTGTTTCTGCTGAGCCACGATGAGAAAGTTTTGCTTTAAATAGGGGTCTTTTCCAATCCCTTCTCACCCGAAAACTCTGGCCACACCGCCTAGAGGGAGTCGACAGGAAAAGTGTCCCCATAAAAAAGTGTAATATACAGCAAGGTCCATCTGCAGGCCCTGATGACACGCACGGTTGTCATGGAACGCTGTGGGCGTCAGACTCCAGCAACAGCATTCTGCTTAATCAACTCTCATTCCTGGTGCTGGTACAAAACCAGCGCCTCTTGTTTTTTCTTTTCTCCCTTTATTTGTTCTCCCAGCCTGAACCCATAATCAGCCTGGATGAAGGAGATTTCCTGAGGTCCCATGTCCTTCAAGACGGGGATTCTTGCCCCTTTTCTTCCTCCTCCCTCCTCCCACTCCCTTCCCATGTCCTTCCTTGCCTGCCCAAGAGTCCTCCAGTTCTCCTCCGGGGACACACCCTCCCCAGAGGAGGTTGCTGCAGGAGCCAGGCAGCAAGACGTGAGGGCTGGGACGCCAGGGGTTCCCTGATCACCCAGCAGGGAGAAAGGGAAGGAGAGAAATTAGGCACAAGGGGCTCTGGCTCCCCAGCCCTGAGGTGGGGAGCCTGGGAAGAGTGAGACTGAGTTGGGGACCAGCCCAACCATTTCATCCAAACCTGGCCACCCTCCCCACATAATCTTGGGGAGCCTCTGCCCTCTCTGGCGCTTCCTTTCCTGGTGAGAGGATGAGCCGTGGGTGCCCCTGGATGCCCTCTTCAGCGCTCACAGTCTGTGATGGGGATCATGAGATGGAAGGGGACCCCAAACCTGGTGAGGTGTTTCTGAGATGGGGATAGAATAGAAACAGCCTCAGGACAGTTCTCAAGGGTTTTGCATCCACGCCCAGCCAGTAACGAATTATGACCTTAGTCAAATCTGTACCTCGGTTAGTTTATCCATCGAGGAGAAATAAACACATGCCTCTTCTCAGGTTTGGTGGCAAAACCCTCATGGAACGGCAGGTGGGAAAATGAGAAGACAAGTATCAGGTAATTCGGCAGTGGTACGATGGGTTGTGGGGAGGGCAGGGGCTACCTTAGGTTCTCTCTGAGGCACTGCATCCGTCTGAGGGTCGGGCAGGACCATCTCTCATAAGAGATGAGCCAGCGTCCTGGCGTTGACAGGTAGCCCTGAGACTCAGGCAGGGCAGGGGAAAGGTGGCTGTCTCCTACCCTGAGGGCAGCAGTCTATTGGACCGAGGACTCCACATCGGGGGGTGGGGGAGCGCTGGGAAGTACACCAGAGGTGCGGGGCAGGATGTCACTCTTCCTAGGATTGACTTCAGCCCGGTCCAGGAGAAATGCCGTATTTATTCTAGAGTCAGGACACCAGGAGTATTCTAAGACATACAAAGAGAAGCCTGGGCCACCACGCAGCTCTTTTAGATGAGTTAGAACATTTAAGAAAGGATACAGGTAAGGCTATAGCTGGGGAGCACAAATGGCCACCGGGCCATCTGGTCTACCAAGGAGGGGGCCTGGCCACCTGGGCACCAGGCCAAGGGAGGGAGGGACAGAGACACTAGGGTTCCTTGAATCCAGTGCGGGCTCGGCCTCACAGACGGGCATTGTTTGCTGTGCTCCTTTGTTGTCCTTTCCCAGGCGCCAGGCGGGTGGAACCTGGGGAGTCATGGGTTACCCAGAGATAAAGTCTTTTTATGAGCTTCCTGATTTAACTGAGAGAGGAACTCGGCCAACTGGCACGTGTGCTGGACAACCCCTTCCACCTGGTTCCTCCTGTGGGAGTGAAGCTCTTCCTGGTTCAAAGTGGGAGGCGGTGATGCCACCTTCTGGGGAGGCTTGGGCTAGGATGCCCGACCTACTAGAGGCCCACCTAGCAGGTGAGAGAAGCGTGTCCTCTGCACTTGTTACAGTGGAAGTTATCCGTTTTTTAAAGGTAATTCTGTAACTTTAATACATAAAAATCAATATAGGACTTCCCTGGTGGTTTGGTGGGCTAAGAACTCTGTCACCATTGTGGATCGGATCACTTCTGTGATGCAGGTTCGATTCCTGGCCCTGGAACTTCTGTGAGCCATTCTTTTTTTTTTTTTTTTTTTTTTTAAAGAATCAATAGAACGGAATGCACTTGGGCGTGTATGGAAGGAGCTTGCTCAGAAGGATGCATTCATTGATTTGAGTACTTCTTATATCACGGATTAGACATCCCGAGGAGAAGAAATTGTGATGCACTTCATTGCACTGTGTCAGCTTTAATGCCAAAAAGAGAGGGAGCTGGTCTGTGACCCTGAAAAGAGAATCGGGGTATCCTGGCAGTCGCTGGGCAGCCCACAGCACTGAGCAAGAGCAGGGGCCCAATTTTCCAGTGGAGCAGTCCCCACCTTGGATGGGCACCCTGGCTGCTCTGTCAGCATGCATTGCTTGAGGGACCATCAGTTCCTCAAAAGCTCATCTCCCCGGAGCAAGCTGACAACACCCCAACTCTGGAGCCCATCAGGCTGAGACCCAGCCGTGGGGGCCATGGCGTGTGATGGGTGGTGCTCTATCAGCCACCTTCCTTTTTTTTTTTTTTTAAATTATTCTCATCCTCTTCTTTCTTATAGCCTGATCCCATCATTTTATTTGTAACCATAAAAATGGAATCTATGACTGTGATTTCTATTTGTCTTGGTTTTGCTCATCAGGATGCAAACAGGAACATCTAGAGTCATACATACACATGAAGGAAAATCAAGGCCACTCTTTGCCCCACATGGGTTTTATACACAACGTAGACCAAGGTGAAGTTCAATGCAAGGGCTTCTGGAGAGTCACATCTGTCCTGGGGTGCCCACGGAGGTGATCCCATGATAGCTTTCCTTTATCCATGCCAACTTCTCAACACACGTGGGACGATGGCTTCTTTCCTCACCTCCATTTTCTGATTGACGTGCATAATGCTTGGGAAGAGGCAAAATAGTTCCATCAGCGTTGCTGAATAGATTTTCACAACCCACTGAGGGAGGAAGAAAGCATTATTTCCAGTGAAGCAGGATCAAGAAATGGAGGCCCAGAGAGGTTGACAGACTTACCCAGCGTCACACAGCAGAGCCCACCCACACCACACGGGCTGGGCCACCCCATCACTGATGGGGACCCAGCACCTTCGGAGTCCACGTGCGATTCATTAGAGGAGAGATCGTCCCTGCCCAGGGGGGGTACATTTGCTTAAAGTAAAAGGTCGAACTGGCCCCCCACAGAGCAGGATGGTCATCCAGTCTTACCCTGATCCCAACAGTGTCCCCAAGGGGCTCCATCCTACCCCTGGAGAAGCCATGCACGTTGCAGGGTGATAACTGCATTACAGCAGGAACGAATTGCCTTCTTCCCACCTTGCTCTGATTCGCAGGTCTCTGCTCTGTTGCCAAAGGTAAATATTCAGAGAAAAGCCAGCGTCGGCTACGGCTGTCTTCAGGGATCTGTGGACCTTCCAGATAAGGTGAGCTGCCCCGATCATTTGATGACCCGAATTGTCGGGGAATCCGATATTCACCCTCAAACACAACACCGTGACCCTCCCAGCCTCCTCCTGCGCTGATTAAAATTAAAGCGCTTTGCTGATGAAGCCCCCCAGAACTGAAGCGTTTACCGTCATTTCTAAACCCACCCCCTGAAAACCTAATTTCCAGACGGTGAGCCTCGCCCCACAGGCCTCTGTGCGGCTTAGACAAATAATGCAAAACCTCTAGCAACCCCTGCGAAGAACCCACTCCCACCACCTGGGCTCTGTTTCATTTCATTTGCTTAGCTTTGCTGTTGTTTTCTTTTTTTTAATCCAATGGATCATTGGTGGGGGAGGGTGTTTTTTTTTTTCTCTCCCCCCCCCCTTCAGTTGTACACAAATTCTAAACTGGAAGCTGCTCCTGACTTAACTACTTATGAGAAACACGAATATGTCTGGCGGCTTTGATGTCTGCCGCACAACAAAGGAGAGAGTTACTCTGGGCCACTGTAATCCTTGATTTGTCACTAAGTTATGACACCCAGCAGAGCCGTGTGACAGTGCAAATCAATCAGCCGGTGTGCTGGCGGGGCCTTCCCTGCCTCCCCGCCGAGCCTCCGCCGTTTAATTAGCTTTTTTCACACTTCCAGAATGTACATCTGCAGCTTCAGCAAGAAAAGAGGCGGAAGAGCATTCACTCGAAGGGGTGGGGGCCTTAAAAAAAAAGTTCATATCATGGAAGAAGAAGGAAAAAAAAAAAAAAAGTCCGCAAGATGAAACATCAGAGACCTTTGTAGTTTTTGCTTCAGACATTATGGCCCAAGATACACAGGCCTGGGGTCCTCCGCATGGTTAAACTTAGACTTTAAAAACAGCTCCATGAAACCCTTTCTGGAGGTGATAATCTGATGCTGTTTTTACAGGCTTTTTCTCTGGTGGGGAAGGGGCCCCGTCTTCTGGAGTTTCTTCTCCAGCCCTACAGCCCACCCTGTGTGGATCATGCAGAAATTCCTTGACCCCCAGACCTCCCCAAGCCCACCAAGACTCAGGAGGCGAGACCTCCGCTGTGGCCACGTTTGGCAAAACTTGGCATGAATTCTTCCGGGAGAGGGGCGTCCCTGAGTGAAAAGCGTGTTGCTCCATGCACTTGGCAGTGATGAAGAATGCCAGGCAAAGAATAAAGCTGGCCATGAGGCTGAGGAGGGGCGGGAGTTATTGACTGGGACGGCAGGGGTGAGAGCAATTCAGGCCTCCGTGTCAGACCCAGAGTGACACTTTTGTCTTGGCCCAGGAGGGAGGTAGACAGATGAGATCGAGTCGACCCTGCATATGGTAGGGATGTGCAGGAGGCCGGCTGGGTCCTGTGGAAATCCTTCTATTGCTCGCGGGGGCGGGAGGCGGCCAGTTGGCTTTCCTGGCCGGGTTTAAGGTGGGTTAGGGGTTGGACGTGTTCTTCCCAGAATTGTCTTTCCCTGCCCCGCTGGGAGAATGGGGCAGGGTATATGGCACAAGGTGGCAAGGGCGTCTATAACCCGCAGGGAGGGGAGCCACGTTTCTGAGGAGGCCAGAGCCCATCTAAGGGGCCCTCCGGGAGCTACAAATACCGTTTTGGATGGGCTTTAGCAATAGCCTGGCCTTGCCTTTCTCCTGTCCCTGTTGGGGGAAGCCTCCTGTGATGATCCCGGCTCAATCTGCATCATTTTCAGCCTTGCATCCAGTCATAGGATCCGTGCTGAAAAGAAGGAGCTTAGCAAGCTCCCAAAAGACAGGGAGGAAAGGTAAATGCAGGTTGTAGAGTGGAAGAAGCCAATCGGAGAAGGCTGCCTGCTGTATGATTCCAACTTCATGACATTCTGGCAAAGGCAAAACGATGGAGACAGTAGAAGGAGCAGGGGTTGCCGGCGATTGGGGTGGGGGATGAAGAGGCAGAGCACAGAGGATTTTGAGGGAAGTGACGCTCTTCTGTATGAGCCTATTATGCTGGATACATGTCATTTCACGTCTGTCCAGACTTATAGAATGTCCAACTCCCAGAGCCAACTCTGATGAAAACTCTGCATTGGAGTTAATCATGGTGTATCCCCACTGGCTCATCAGCTGGAACACATGTACCACACTAATGCAAAATATTAATAATAAGGGAAACAGTGGGGCGGGGAGACTAATAAGAGAATTCTTTGTAGTTTCCACTCTTTTTTTTTTTTTTGGTAAATCTAAAACTGCTCTAAAGAATAAAGACTATTAATTTAAATTTTAAAACCAGGACATAGAGACAAAAGCCAGAGAAGCAGGAGGGAGAGGAGAGGTGAGCCGGGAGGCTTCCCTCCCACCTGTGATGTTTATTTTGTAGTTAATTGCCAGAGGGCATGCACTGAAACCTGTGGTTCCCTTCAAAATCTCCTTTCCTGCGGGGACAGGCTTCCTTGGACCTTGCTTTGAGCATTTAGCGATTGTCACCTCCCTATTAGTAATACTTGAAACCTGAGTCTAACCCCCCCCTTCCTATAAAATAAGTACCCCATTTTATGCAATGGGTGGATGTCAAAATCATTTTAATAGGAGTTCCCATCGTGGCGCAGTGGTTAACGAATCCGACTAGGAACCATGAGGTTGCGGGTTCGGTCCCTGCCCTTGCTCAGTGGGTTGACGATCCGGCGTTGCCGTGAGCTGTGGTGTAGGTTGCAGACGCGGTTCGGATCCCGCGTTGCTGTGGCTCTGGCATAGGCCAGTGGCTACAGCTCCAATTGGACCCCTAGCCTGGGAACCTCCATATGCTGTGGGAGCGGCCCAAAGAAATAGCAAAAAGACAAAAAAAAAATCATTTTAATAAGTTGAGTCACCTTCTCAAATATACAAAGAGAATGTCCTCTGGTGAATTCTTCATTTTGGAACAGAAAGTATTTGAGATTCTGCGGTCTAAGACCCTCAGAGAGGTTAAGCAGCCTGACCAAGGTCACACAGCCAAGCCCAGACAGAACTAAAATCAACTTGGGGATTCCCAACTTCCTGTCCAGTCCAACATCCTTCCATGGGGTCAGGCCAGTTAAACAGTCATCAAGGGGTGACGGTGTCATGTGGAGCTTTGAGGAGGCTGGTGCTCCAGTCCTCTCTCTGTGTCACTTGCTTTGAGGAGGCTGGTGCTCCAGTCCTCTCTCTGTGTCACTTAACTAAATCCTATAATCTCACTGTGTCTCTGTTTACCCACCTGTAAACCTTCCCCTACACAAGCGCAGGTGAATTTAGTGGTTTCCAGAATGGCAACCCTCATGACGTCAGGTCTCACCAGACTTAGGAGGATCAAGGTATTTTGAACAGAAATAGAACATAGAAAGTATTTGTCCTGGGCCCAGTTAATGCCACCTTTGAATCCTCCCTTCCCTCTATTCCCGAAGGAGACTGTGTATGCGTATGTGTGTGTGTGTGTGTGTGTGTACACATGTATATATATGCACATGTATATAAATGTATACTTTTTTTTTTCCACCAAGGGTCAAGGGGGTTACTGGTTATTTACCCCGATAGAAGAGTGCTCCTCAGACTTGCCTGCGCTCTGGGCTCACTGGGTGATCTTGGGTGGAGGCGGGTGGAGCCCAGGCCTGGCCCACGCTCTTCGTGGCGGGGCCCATGCCCTCCGTGGTTCTTTCCTTCCCATGAGAGCCTGCCAAGGGCTGGACCCAGGGCGGGCTGCTGTGTCGGGGTCGAGGAGGGGGCCGCGGGGGCAGGCCCGCACCTCTGATGGCGGGCGGGGCCTCGGCCTCCGCAGGGTCTTGCGGTTCAGCAGCCAACACATTCAGCCTGGCAGGCGGGGGACAGCGACCTGCAGAGGGCTCTTAGGCCCCCTGGCTCTCTTGGGTCCGCCCGACCTCAGACAAGGACCTGGCAGCCTCTCCCCCGACCCCGCCCCGCACCTGGGGGGCCTCCCCTCCCCACGTGTCAGTCTGATGGATGCTGCTCAGCCGCTCAGATGCTCAGCCTTCAAAGACTTTCCCCACCCTGGGCTGGGGCATCCTGTGAAGGCCTCGCAGCCCTGGGGGGTTGGCTTCAAAGATGGAGTGGAAATGGGGGCAGCCGGCCTTCAGCGAAGCCTTAACACTTTGGGGTGATTCCCCTTCGGGAAGACTTTCTCAGCACAGAGGAGAGGGGCGTCCCCTTTGAAGGAAAGGCCTGTTTTCCTCACTCCCCGCCCCCTCTCAGGTCCTCTCTGTTTCAGGGAAGGTGCGGTGACATGGGGGCAAGAGAGGAGAGAGCCAGGCGAAGCCAGACTCCGCTGGTGTGATGCTCGGGTCTTGTGTGTTTGCACCTGGGCTCATTGAAGACTGGCTTTGCAGGAGCATCCTGTGGCTCACGGATGCGGCGCTGCAGTTCCCAAAGGCAGGTCCCTGGCGGAGCCTCCAGTGAGGGCAGTAAAGGTGGGGGCTCCAGGACCCAACCTCCCCTGGCCTACGGGTGGGACAAGCCTCTTTCCAGCAAAAGCCGGAGACCTTCCCAGACTGGTGCCCATCAAAATTCATCCCACCCAATTCCAGATGCCCTGCTCTACTGGCCTCGGAGGGGCTCCATGGTGGTGGATACCCCTCCCTAGTTGGCCCTGCAGACCTCCTCTTGGGGGTCACACACCTGAGAATCCTGCTTCAGAGCTGGAAGCTAAGCCTTGTATCATCACTGTGGCTCTCAGGTGTGGTGGCCGGTCCACCCAGTACAGCACAGACCAGGTCACTGTGCTTTCCGCTATCTTTCTCCCTTCTCATCCAGTCCCTGGCCCCCAACACACACACACACACACACACACACACACACACACACACACACACACGGCCCCCAAAAGCCCAGGTTTCCAGGCAGAAGGCATAATAGGGTATAAGGTAAGATGCTAACTTCATGGCATTGAGTTTTGCATATTGTATGAAAAAAGATCGAGATTAATTTTGTTCTCTGTGTTTGTCCGATGGACCCAACACTGTCCACTGAGAATATTATTCCTTTCTGCATGGTTCTCTAGTGCCACCTTTATAATAAATCAAGTTTTCACACACGCAGGCCTCTGTTTCTGGACTCTTGTTGTTGTTGTTATTTTGTTCCTTTTATCTAACATCTCACTGTTACCACAGTGTCTTAATTACAGCAATTACTATCATCATATATGGTAGAGCAAATACTTTTACTTTGTCATTTTTTTTCAAGACTGTCTTGACTCTTCATGGCTATTTGTATTTTTATATAAATTTTAGGATTATCTTGTCAACACACGCACACAATGCCCTTTGAGGGTTTGGATGAGATTTCATTGAATCTAGAGCTTAGTTTGTGGAGAACTGACATTTTTATCAGTCTGCGAATATAGTATATTTCTGCATATATTAAATCCTCTTCAATTTCCTTCGATAATCTTTTATAACTTTTACGTGGTCTTGAATCCTTTTACTAGTTTTAGTCCTACCTAAATATTTAATGATTTTATATTTTATTGTAGGTGCTATTACAATTTTTTATTTTTGGGTTATTAGGTATTTGTATGTAAAAATATAATTGATTTTGTACATTGAATTTAGGTATTCGAATAATTTTCTAAATTCCCTAATTATATATGTTTATCATACAATTTTTTTTTAGATTTTCTATATATAAAATTTTATTGTTTGTGAATTATAATCCTTATTCCATTATTTCTTTTTCTTATCTTGTTGTATTGGCTAGTTCTTCCAGTGTAATGCCGAATAGAAAGGCTGAGGGTCAGGGGACATAACTCAGCGGTAGAGCACACGCTTTAAGGAGTTCCTGTCAAGGCTCAGGGGAAAAGAATCAAACTGGTACCCATGAGGATGCAAATTTGATTCCTGGCCTCTCTCAGTGGGTTAGGAATCCAGCATTGCTGTAGCTGAGGCGTAGGCTTGCGGTTGCAGCTCTGATTTGACCCCTAGCCTGGGAACCTCCACATGCCACGGGTGCAGCTCTAAAAAGACAAAAGAAAAAGAAATGTTGGTACTGGGAACTCATATCTCTTTCCTGATCTCAGGGGGCGATTTTAACATTTTACCTTGAAAGATTATATTTGTGATAAGTTGTGAGGTTGTATTGTTTTGTTATTGATATTTACAAAAATCAAAATACCAGGTTAAGGAAGTTCTCATCAGTCCCTAATTAGTGAAGACTTCCATTTTTTTAAAACCATAAATGGTTACAGAATTTTATTAATATTGCCTTAAAATCTGTATCTATTAAGACAGTAATAACTTTTTTTCCTCATTTATTTTGCTAGCTTTGTGAATTACGGTGGTTAGTTTTCTAACATTAAATAAACCTAACATGACTGGAATAAACTCAACTTGGTTGTGGTATATTATCCTCTTTTAGATCTCAGAATTCGGCTTGCCAATCTTGTGTTTAGAATCTGCGTCTTTATGCACTAGATGCACAGATCTGTAATTTTCCTTTTAGGTTTTGGTGTCAAGGATATGCTGTCCTAAAAAACTGAGTTGAAAAGCATTTTATCTTTCCTGTTAACTAGAGGAGTTTATGTAAAATTGCTTGTTATTCCTTCCTCAAATATTTGAAAGAATTTGCTAGTGAAGCCATCTTGACCTGGATCCTTCACTGTGGAAACACTTTTAAATCACAGATGAATTGTTTAAAGTAGATTTTAGGACTGTTCGCATTTCTCAGTTCTTCTAGTGTCAGTTTTGGTAAGTTAAATTTTCTAATATTTTGTCAATTACATTTAAATTTAATGGGATAAAAGTCTTCATAATATCCTCTTTGGTTAAAAATGTAATGCCTGGAGTTCCCGTCGTGACTCAGCCGAAACGAATCTGACTAGTATCCATGAGAGCGCAGGTTCGATCCCTGCCCTCGCTTAGTGGGTTAAGGATACAGCGTTGTCCTGAGCTGTGGTATAGGTCGCAGATGCATTGCTGTGGCTGTGATGTAGGCTGGCAACTATAGCTCTGATTCGACCCCTAGCCTGGGAACCTCCATACGCCCTGGGAGTGGCCCTAAAAAGACAAATTAATTAATTAATTAATTAACTATGCCTCTAGGATCTGTAGTGATGTCTTCCTTTAAATTTAATTCCTGATACTGGTTATTTGTGCCTTCTCTTTTGATTAATTTTGCAAGGGAATTCTCAATTTTACTAGTCATTTTAAAGAATCATCATTTGGCTTTACTGAGTCTCTGTTTTACGCTTGTTTTCTATTTCTTTAATTTTAGCAAATAGCTTTATTTCTTGTCACTTTCCACTGTTGGGGGGTTCGATTTACTGCTCTTTTTTCTAAATTCCTAAGTTCGGGACTTAGATCACTGATTTTGATTTTCAGGCTATCTTTTTTTCTAATATATGATGCCAAGGCCTATATACCTTCCTCTAAGTATCACTTTATCTGCATAACACAAATTTTGTTGTATTTCATTATCATTCAGTTAAATACATTTTATTATGTCCATTGTGATTTATCCTTTTACCGATGGGTTATTTTGAAGTATATTTTGTTTAATTTTTAAACATGTGGGAATTCCTTACTTATTGTTTTGTTATTGATTTCTGGCTTAATTGCATTGTGGTCAGAGAATTCGTTATGTATAATATCAATAGTTTGAAATTTACTGAAACTTGCTGAAACTTGTATTATGACCCAGCATGAAATCATTTTTAAATCCCCTTTTTCATGAATGTTTGGGGAAAAAAAAATGTGTACCTGAAGTTATCAATTCCAACATCTCACATATATTCATCACGAAAATTTGCCACTCATGCTATTCAAATCTATTATCGTCTTAGTGATTATTTGTTTTTGTTTTACTGTAACTGCAAGACATATTAAAATCTCCCTCTACGGCTAAGAACTTATCGATATTTCCTTGCAACTCTGAAAATTGCTGCTTTATGTGTTGATGTTCTCTTGATTTTTGCATGAAAATTTAGAATTATTATGTAATTTGGTTATGGACTGAAACTTGTCGCATTTTCAGCTTGTCTCTAGTAATGCTCTTTTCCCCTTTAAAAAATCGAATATAGTGACAGAAGCTTTCATTTATTTCA
This sequence comes from Phacochoerus africanus, assembly GCF_016906955.1. Classification (NCBI taxonomy): domain Eukaryota; kingdom Metazoa; phylum Chordata; class Mammalia; order Artiodactyla; family Suidae; genus Phacochoerus; species Phacochoerus africanus. Next base: position 12,150,875 of record NC_062557.1, on the reverse strand, counting down.
CGTTTGTATGGTTACTTTCTTCCAGAGAGACTTTTCATCTGCTTCTGCAAGGTACCTGGAGCAGTAGCGATCTGGCATTACCTCAAGCCAGTTTCCATTGAGATTATTCAAATATGGAATATTTATCACCAAAGGTGTCCTCTGCCTATCACACCATTTTCTCTTGGTCGCCCATCTGCCTAGCGAACACGCACGTTGTCTTTCCAAGCTTAAAGTCAAATTTAGTGACCTTCCTGGAAAGAAAGAACCACAGCATCCCTTAAGTTACACCTTCCCGTCTATATAGCTCTCTCCCCATACGCATCACAGTGGGTCTTAATTATTGTCTCCCTTAAAAGAGTGAGTGTTGTTTGCCCAGGGGCATCTTATCACCATGATATCTATTTCTAGCAGCCAGCACACAGTAGGTGCTCAAGAAAACACGAGTTTGCTGCTGAATGAAGACAAGTGGTCACCATTTTAGAGAAAAGGAAACAAAACTCACAGAGTTGAGACAGATTGCTCGAGGTCACATCGGGTCCGCTGGGCTCAAAGCCAGGTCTTCTGAGGCCCAAGGCCAACCCTGCTTCCACGACCCAGGATAAGCAGAGCCCCTCGTAGAGGGCCAGCCTCCATCCACCTGCGCAGAGCCAGCACCCCCACGACCACCGCAGCCTTCTGCCCAGAGCTCTGCACCACCCTTGACCGCCCCCCCCTCCGCCCCCTCCACTGGCCGCTCTCCAGGGGCCCTCTCCCCCCCATCTCTACCCTCCTCCCTCCAAGAAGGCTGACTCATGTGGCTCCTAGCCAAGTTCCTGGACCCTGCTCCTGCCACAACGGGCCATTAACCTCCCCTCGGATGGCCATGTCCGCGTCTGCTGAGATAAAGCACATCCCCCATCTCCAGAGCAGACGGCTGAGTTTGGCCAACGGCTCTGGGAACGAATCCCCGACGTACCCGAGGTGGTGTCTTCAGAGGGAAGATTGTGCAGCCTGAAATGGTCTCTTCTTCACAGGACGTTTTTCTGGAAATCCTCAGGTCCTGAAAGGAGCCCCTGTGGCCGTCAGAAAGAAAGCTTTGGGGGTTGGTTGGTTTCTTTCTCTCTCTCTTTCTTTCTTTTTTTTTTTTTGGCTTTTCTTGTCTTTTTTAACCTCCTGCTTCTGACTCTGCCACTCTGTGTGTCTCTTGCACCCCTGGAGCTTTCTTTTCAATACTGGTCATTCGCAGAGTTGGTGCTGCCCGCTCTGCTTGTGACCGGTGGGAGAGCAGAGCCGCCTCCCTCTAATGAGGGGCCCTCCAGGCCCCGCTGCCCTCATTTTTGATACCTGCGGAGAGGAGGGGCCGGCAGGGGGCCATGGGATAGAAAGGCCCCCCTCAACAGACATCACAGCCAAGCTCAAAGAGCACAGGACGTAGAAGAAAGAACAAAAACAGTTCCAGAAGTGCTGCAGTGGAAGGGAAAAAGTAGCAGCAACTCGAACAAGCTCAATGGTGCAGGGGCGGGAGAAAAAAATTTTTTTTTTTTTGAAAGGAATTGCTGAGGGGGAAAAGAAAAAGAGAAAGGAAAACCTCAAAGAGGCAGAGGACTCAGAGTAGGGCCTGCTGGTTGGTTCCTGGAACGTGTTCCTTGATAACTTCCCATGAAGCACTCTGTCTACAAGACTTCAATACCTTGGAAAAGTTTATGCAACTGGTTAGAAGGCGGGTTAGGGGTTGTGAGTCACCGTGATTGGCGAGGTGTGTGTTTGCTTTCAACACAGGCTTCCTGTGGGACCGCATGAATGGAAGCTTTTTGGTCCTTTGGCATGTGCTGGGGAGGGTGGGGTGGGGGTGTCCGGCCAGCGTATTTCAGGGGCGTGTGGGGCGTTGAGCCTCCGTGGTTACTGAGAACAGAACAAATGAGCATGATCTTGGGTTCTGGTCTCTGATGTCTAGGAGTAGCAGGGAGTCTTTAGGTGGTACCCAATGCTAAATCCTGTGACTTTGGGTCCGTTCCCTAAGCACTGTGAGCCTCAGTTTCTTTACCTGCAAAATGGGTATAGTATAATCTCTCCTTTACAGGAGTATTCGGGGGCAGACGCCCAGCCTGCCGGTCAAAGGGACTCCATAAGTACCTGTTACTCTTTGGCTGTTTGTTTTTCTTGTAATTCTTTATCACTGATTTATCACTGGTTAATGGGAATGTTAAGATCAGTCCTCTTAGATCTTGAGTTTCTGGAGTTCCCATGGTGGCTCAGCGGATTAAGGACCCGAAGTAGTCTCCTTGAGGATGCGGGTTCGATCCCTGGCCCCACTTGGTGGGTTAAGTATCCAGTGTTGCCGCAAGCTGCAGCATAGGTCGTGGATGTGACTCCGATCCCACTGTGTTGCCGTGTGGCGTAGGCTGGGGGCTGCAGCTCCAATTCGACCCCCAGCCTGGGAACTTCCATATGCCACCTGTGCAGCCCTAAAAACAAACAAACAAACAAAACAAAAAACTGGCTTCTGAGCTCACAGAATGCGTTCTTATAAGCCCTCTTCCCAGATTTTTACTGGGACAAGCAACCTTAGGTCTTAGGTGTGCTGCTAAATGCTACTTTCCCACTTTCGTGGATTATCTGCAGCAAATATTTGAATCTGACTTCCTTTTGATACCCAAGGAGCTTTAGAATTGTTCCTCAGTGGCCTCCATTATTCATTCTTTACATAATGCAATTCATTTGAACATCACCCTAACAAAAACTGCTTGCAAGCTGGGGCTAATGATAGGAAAGGGATGGATGGCTCTGATTCCCTGAGCACCCTCTACAGTCCAACCCGGTGCCAGCCGTTTATAAACTGGTGCTTTCACTCAGTTTAGGAGGCAGCCTTGCAGCAGCCTCCTTGGCCTTCCCATGCAAACCCTGCTCTTTTATTCAGGGCTATTGATTTCCTTCAAACGTGCCACTTAAGGTACTTAGTTCCTCTTGTGGGCTGTCTCTACCTCCCACCATCAGAATGTAAGTTCCCAGGGGAGTGGGCTAGTTTTTCAAAGACAGTTTTTGTTTTTGTTTTTGTTTTTGTTTTTTAATTTTAGAATCCTTTCAGATTTCCAGTAAAGTTGCAAAATGGGACAGAGAGGCCCTGCACACCCCACACCCACTTTCTCCTCCTGTGACCTTCTCACATTCCTACACCCATTTGCCACAACTAAGGCAACAACAGGTGCGCGTTGCTCTTAATTGAACGGCAGGCTTGAATCCAGATTTCACTCATTTTCCCCAAATGTCCGGTTTCTGTTCCAAGGTCCCATCCAGGATCCCACGTGGCTTAATCATCACGCATCCTTAGCCTCCTCTTGTCTGTGACAGTGGCTCAGACTTCCTTTGTTTTTGGTGACCTTGATGGTTTTCAGGTGGGTCCTAGGCTTTGTAGGAAGGCCCCCAGGCTGGGTTTGTCTGATGTTTGGCTCAGGGTTAGAAAAGGATGATGGGTTTGGAAGGAGGACCATGGAGGCCATGTGCCATTCTCTCCATCATGCCAAGCCACACTCTCAACAGGACTTACCGTTGATGTTGACCTTGACCCCAGGCTGGAGGAGGCTTTGCCCGATCTTGCTACCATAAATTTACATTTTAAATTTAAAGTCTAGTCTTTGGAAGCAAGTCACTAAATACAGCTATTATGGGTTGAATATGTTCTTCCAAAATTTGTATGCCAAAGCCCTAATTCCTAATACCTTACTTGGAGATAAGCTCTTTAAAGGGGCAATGCAGTTAAAAACAAGGCCTTCAGGGTGAGTCCTAATCTCATATGACTGGTGTCCCTACAAGAGGGGAAATTTGGACATGACGTGCATGCTCCCAGGGAAATGACCCTGGGAGGACACAGCAGGAAGGCAAGGAAAGAGGCCCCAGAAGAAGCCAAACCTTGATCTTGGTCTTCCGGCCTCCAGAAATGTGAGAAGAGAAATGTCTATTGTTTAAGCCACTCGGTCTGTGGCATTTTGCTGTGGCCAGCCTAGGAAATTAATGTAACAGCCTACGCTCTCTAATAGTAGAATCCCAGCATACATTATTTGGAGTTATTCTGCATGGGGTTTTGCTTCTTTTCCCTCATTTAGTTATTTATTTAACCATGTTTTTAATATCAGCATGGACTCAAGGACTCATGGATATTTATTTTATACCTTAGGTCATAATCCTATGCTATTACTTCTCTTGTTATTCAAATTATTCACACTCTGAACTTTATGTGCTCTCTCTGGTTGGCTCCTGCATACCTGGGACGTGTTCCCATCATTTCGCTTTTTTGAGCACTTCTTCACTTTCCAGAACTCTAAGCTGCTCCACGATTGTCTTGGCCATTCCCTGCCTAATCCCTTGAAATGACCATTTCTCCAAGGAGCCCTGATTTCTTTTATTGGAGAATGACATTGGAACCAAGATTTCGGTGCTACTGTGCTCATTGCTCTACGGTGTCATTGCTTCCAGGCCCGTGGAGGAAGGATTTTTGTCCGTTATGCTGAATCCCCTGCACTACAGTACCTGCCACATAGCAGGTGCCCAACAAATATTTGTTGCACAAATGAGTGATTAATCTTCAGAACCACTTTATAAAAGTGACATGATGATTTCTTTTGGCCACACCCACAGCCTGTGGATGTTCCCGGGGCTGGGATCGAACCTATGCCACGGCAGTAACCTGAGCCACTGCAGTGACAAGGCCTGATCCTTAACCTGCTATGCCACAGGAGAACTCCAATAATGATTTTATACATTAAGTAATACGGCCAGGGAAGCTAAGAAATTTCCTGAAATCATACAGGTAGAAAATGGATGAGCCAGAATTCAAAACTTGTCTGACTCAAGCCCCTGAGTTTTCATTATCTACCAATTTAAATTATCTTCCCAACTGTTGACTTTGTTGAGTGTGGTAACCCGAAGATCTTTTAAAAACGAACAAACAAAAACAATGCAAATCTTCCATTTTTTTGCATGGTGATAACAGACTAACCAGATAAAAAGCGCTTGGATGGGATCAGACAGACCTGGATGCAATCTGGGTTCCATCTCTCCGAAGCTCTGGGACCTTGGACAAGTTGACTTACGCTCTTGTGACTCGGTTTCTTGAACTGTAATATGTATAATAACAGCACCTGCCTCACAGAATTGGTGTGAATATGAAAAACAGTTATCTGTGATCTAAAGACTCTATCTTGCCCCATCTAGTGCATTACCATGTACCTTACCCAAGAGAGGAGCGCTGTGAATCTTCTGGGTCTAGAGAAGGCTTTTGTTTCCTCCACTGTTTGTTTTTCGGTTTTATTTTGTCTTTTTAGGGCCACACCTGCAGCATATGGACCTTCCCAGGCTAGGGGTTGAATTGGATGGAGCTGCAGCTGCCGGCCGGCCGACACCGCAGCCACAACAACGCTGGATCCTTAACCCACTGAGCAAGGCCAGGGATTGAATCTGTGTCCTCATGGATACTAGTTGGGTTTGTTACCACTGAGCCACAGTGGGAACTCCCCAGAGACAGATGTTTGATCCAATCCAACTGATAAAGGAAAAACTTGTAATCCTTTGTGGACCCCAACCTATCAGCATCAGACAACTCGGGGTGGTAGAATTACTTTAAAGTGACATATTTGCATACGCTCCAGGTACCATGAACGGTCTGATAATTACAATAACGGTCTGATAATTACAATATCTTGTGCATATATTCCATACTGCCTTTTCAGTTGTAGGTAGATGATATTACGGTAAAATATCTTTTCAAATATTTTGCCTATTTTTGATTGTCTCTTACTGCCTTTTGAGGGTTATTTATGTATTCTGTAATTATCAAGTAGATGGTTAATTAATACTTTTCCCCAGTCTGCGATATATATGTCACGGCAAAATAACTACCACAGTAAGTTTAGTGAACATTCATCATCCCATATGGATGCAAAACTTAAAAAATAGAAAAAATATTTTTGTTGTGATGAGAGGTCTTAGGAAGTACTCTCTTAACAGCTGCCATACATAACATTCAGCAGTGTCTTCATTACATTTATAGTACATCTCTATAACTTATTTATTCCATACCTGGAAGTTCATACCTTTTGACTACCTTTATCCAATTCCTCCTCGCTGCAAGCCCCACCCTCACCCCACCCCCGGCTTGTCTTTTCGTTAACAGTATCTTTTGAAGAGCAGCAGTTTATAATTTCGATGAAATCCAACTTAACCATTTTCTCAGGGATTGTGTTTTTAGTGTCATTTCTAAAAAACATTTGCTTAAGCTAAGGTTACAAAAATTTTCTCCTGGGAGTTCCCTTCATGGCTCAGCAGTTGACAACCCAACTGGTCTCCACGTGGACACAGATTCGATCCCTGGCCTCGCTCAGTGGGTTAAGGATCCGGCGTTGCCATGAGCTGTAGTGTAGGTTGCAGATGAGGCTCAGATCCTGTGTTGCTGTGGCTGTGACATAGGCTGGCAGCTGTGGCTCAGATTTGACCCCTAGCCTGGGAATTTCCATATGCTGCGGGTGCAGCCCTAAAAAAGCAGGAAAAAAAAAATCTCCTATATTTTCTTTTGGAAGTTTTACAGCTTTAGGTTCTATCTTTAGATGAATGATCCAGCCTGAGTTAATTTGTTTTGCATTTATTGAATAGGCACAAAGTTCATTTTTTCTTTCGCTTATTGATCTCTGATTGTTCCAGTACCATTTGTTGAAAAGACTGTTCTTCGTTTACTGAATTGTCTGTGCACCTTGTCAAGAACCAGTTGTGTGGATGTGCATGGGTCGACTTCTGGGCTCTCTACCCTGTCCTATGCATCTGTCTGTCTTTCCTTACGCCAACAGCGTGCTATCTTAATTACTGTAGCTTTACTGTAAGCCTTGAAGATGAGATGTGAACAATATGAAAGCTTATGTTCCCCTGAAAGAGAGACTCAAGTACTTACCTAGAGAAGTGCTAATTAGGACTCTCTAGTACTAATGTGAGAAATCTCATAGGTCCACAGAAAGTTAGAGCTGGTAGCATCTTTGGAACTCATTATTCAACTCAACCAGTATTAATTGCGTGTTCGCCATGCGCTAGATTTTAAACTCGGTGCTGGGGACACAATGATATATAAAATTAGACATTCTTGTTCCCATTATGTTTATACTTTAGGAGAAGAGAGGGATAGATCACACGAAAATGTGTAATTACAAAAGTTCTCTGATGGCAAAGTTGGTTAGGGAATTGGTCTTGTCACTACAGTGGTGGCTGGGGTTGCTGTTATGGTGCAGTTTCCATCCCCAGCCTGGGGAACCTCTGCGTGCTGGGGGTACTGCCAAAAAAAAAAAAAAAAGTAGGAGTTCCCATCGTGGCTCAGTGGTTAGGAATCCGACTAGGAACCGTGAAGTTGCGGGTTCGATCCCTGCCCTTGCTCAGTGGGTTAGGGATCCGGCATTGCTGTGAGCTGTGGTGTAGGTCGCAGACACGGCTCGGATCCTGCATTGCTGTGGCTGTGGTGTAGGCCAGCAGCTGCAGCTCCGATTCAAGCCCTAGCCTGGGAACCTCCATATGCCGTGGGAGCGGCCCAAGAAATAGCTAAAAAGACCAAAAAAAAAAAAAAAAAGCATTACATGAAAAATAAATAAATCAATGAAATGTGTCATTCAAACTTCAAGCGAGTGTTCTAAAGAAAATGAATAAGCGTCTGGGAGAAGGCTGTGTCATTCTTCCTTGTGGAAGCAATCCTTACCACGCATGGTATGTGAATAGACATTTACCAGCAGATGGAAGGCAAGGAAAGACCAAACTGTGTCGGAGACTGTGCCCCCAACATCGGTATGTCTGCTGCTTCTCCTACAGGAAAAGAAGCTATTGAACAAATTTCAGCTTAGCTAAAGTTTGAACAAATTTTAAACAAATCGTAGTTGTGTACTTGGCTGTTTGTGATGAATACTGTATTTCCCAGCCCCCTTTGCCGTTGCCAGCTCAGTGAGAGAGGAAAAGAATTTGCCTTTCCTCCACCTGCATGTTGTATCGGGTCCCTCAACGGATGAGGCGATGTCCACCCGCAAAGGTGAGGGGGCTCTTCCTTTAACTAGAGTCCAGCGCACGTCTCCTTCCAGAAACAACTAGAAATAGTGTCTTGGGAGTTCCCGCCGTGGCTCAGCGGTTAATGAAACCGACTAGCATCCATGAAGATGCAGGTTCGATCCCTGGCCCCACTCAGTGGGTGACAGATCTGGCGTGGCCGTGAGCTGTGGTGTAGGTTGCAGATGTGGCTCAGATCCCGTGTGGCTGTGGTTCTGGTGTAGGCCAGAGACTACAGCTCTGATTCAACCCCTAGCCTGGGAACCTCCATATGCCTCGGGTGTGGCCCTAGAAAGACAAAAAATAAAAATAAGATAAAATAAAATAAAATGATGGACTTCTGTGCATGACACACACATAAACAGGAAGCCATCAGGACACTCAGCCGGGAGCAGAGATTTGCCCCTGCTTGCAGCTCTGCCCGACCTGGGGAAGAGGCACGGATGTCAGAGTGACCCCGACTCCCGGGCAAGCTGCTCTGAACACCACGCAAAGTCAGGCCGCCCTGAGGGCTTGCAATGAGTGGAAATCAGTTACGTCAAAGCAAGTCGTTCACTCCTTTCCCGGAGCTGTTTACTCACACCGCCAGGCGCATGGATCCTGCACGGGGTGCTCATACTCCACTGGGTGCTGAGGACTTGCAGAGCACAAGAGGGCTGCGAACAGGGACGTCAGAGAGGTAAAGAGCATCTTTAGAGGGCAGGGTGGTGAGGGCGGTGAGCGCCCAGGGCCCGTGGGATGTCTCAGGAGAAAGAGGTCTGCCCGCTTCGCAGGGTTCGGGGGCTCCTATTGGCGGCTGGGTTGGAGCAGCAAGTTTAGAGGCTTCTCTTCAAGGCCTCCTGCTTTTCAGTTCGTCGCCTGCCTGGTCAAAGAGGGTGAGCAAGTGTATGGCCATCTGTGCCTTCCTTTGTCCTCTTCTTCCGTCGTCTCATCAATGTCTCTGAGCCTGACCTTCCCGCCTCCCTCTTGTAAGGACTCTGTGACGGCATCTAGGGCCCGCCAGAGAATTCGGAATCATCTCCCCACCTCAATGTCCTTAACTTCATCACATCTGCAATGTGATGTGTATTTTCTTTATGTTCTTGTCTTTTTTTTTTAGGGCCACACCCTAGGCACATGGAGGCTCCCAGGCTAGGGGTTGAATCAGAGCTATAGTCACGGACCTACACCACAGCCACAGCAACACCAGACCCCAGATCTGAGCCGCGTCTGCAACCTACACCACTGCTCACGGCAACACCGGATCCTTAACCCACTGAGCGAGGCCAGGGATGGAACCTACGTTCTCACGGATACTCATTGGGTTTGTTTCTGCTGAGCCACAACAAGAACTCCATGCTGTATATTTTACATGGATGCAAGGTAGATGCCTAAGAGCAACCCTTCTTGGAAGTTCTCTTGGACAGGAGATAAGGAAGTTTTCAAAGGCCTCTTGCTGAAAAGCAGCCAGTCTGCAAAATACAAGTAAATACAGAATGTTGACAGTAATAAAGCCAATAAATAATGAGGGAGTTCCCGTCGTGGCTCAGTGGTTAATGAACCCGACAAGGAACCATGAGAACTCGGGTGCCATCCCTGGCCTCGCTCAGTGGGACCTGTGTTACAGCATCTTTAGTCGCAATGAGCCCAAGCGCCCATGGACAAAGGAATGGATAAAAAATGTCATGTGTACATAGGATGGACTAGCACTCAGCCCTCGAGAGAAGGACATTCTGACCCATGCCACAGCGTGGAGGAACCTCGAGGACATTAGGCTAAGTGAGATAAGCCAGGCACACAAGAGCAAAGGCCATATGATTCCCCTCACTGGGGTACATAAAGCAGTCAGATCACAGAGACAGAAAATAGAGTGATGGATGCCAGAGGCTGAGGGGTGGAGAGTGGGGAGTTAGTATTTAATGGGGACAGAGTTTTAGTTTTGTAAGGGTTTTGGAGTGAGATGGCGGCAGTGGTTGAGAAACAATGTGAATGAACTCAATGCTTGAAAATGATCAAGACGGTAAATGTGACGTTGTGTGTATTTTACTACAATTTTTAAAAATTAATAAGGAAGAAAAGAGAGGAAGGAAGGGAAGGAGTGAGGAAGGGAGGGAGGAAAGAAGGAAAGAGAAGGAAAGAGAAAGAAAGGAAGAAAGGAAGAAAGGAAGAAAGGAAGAAAGGAAGAAAGGAAGAAAGGAAGAAAGGAAGAAGGAGAAAGTAGAAAGAGAAAGAGAAAAGAAAGAAAGAAAGAAAGAAAGAAAGAAAGAAAGAAAGAAAGAAAGAAAGAAAGAAAGGGTAACCCCGATAATTCTCTGGAGAGTGGAGAGCTGAATAACTCTTACAAGAGGGAGAAGCATCTGGGTCAGCATGTGCAAAGGTGGAGAGTCGGGTGCAAAGGTGGAGAGTCGGGTGCAAAGGTGGAGAGTCGGGTGCAAAGATGGCCAGTCGTGCCAGTCAGAGCAGAGTGGCCGGAGACCCGCTGGGGAGCTGCGGTGGGTCTGGCGGGGAAGTGGCAAGGAAGAGGAGTTGGGAGGATGCTGGTGAGTTGCCTCCTGAGCCGTCTCCCCCGTCTGTCTGTGCTGTCCTAAGACTCTAACCCTGCCAGCCCCAGGTGGGCTGAGTGTGTCTCAGAAACCCAGGGCGTCTTCCCAGAGTCAGTCCTTCCCCATTCCCACCCCAGGATCAAAGCGAGCCTCCCCTTCACAGGGACACTGTGTTTACTTCCTCGATTTCCTCATGACCTACTTTCTCATCTCTGCGCTGCATCCCTGCTCTCCCAACAACGCCTTCATCCCGCTCCTGCTGTGTTGGAAGGATAAGATGCTGACCTTCCAGTCCAGATGGTGGCCCTTGGGCCGCTTGTAGCTCCTCACGCTGGTGGGAGCCTGGCCAGGCCTGAGCTCCCTGTCAAACCTCACCCAGTGGCTGCAGGAAGTCCCCAAGACCCCGTGGGGGCTGGTGTCCCTTTGTTGTTCCAGTCCCTACCAACAAGGACTGTGTCCAAGCCAGAGGACTCAGCCCCAAACCAAGTGGGTCTTCTTTCAGCCCTTTTGAGAAAAAAAAAAAAAAATTTCATTTTTGTTTCTAATTCTAAGCAATGCACCACATAGTCAATGCAGAAATCTGGTACTACAGAACATTAAAAAATTAAATCAAAAATTATTGATGGTGCCTCACCCAAGGAGGAGAATTATTTGCATTTTATGAATATTCTCTTCTTTCTCTTTCAATGTGTTTACATCTAAGTTACGTGGTAATGTATTTTATTATTGATATGTTTATACATACAACTGTATAACACATATGAATAATGTAAGTAATACTAAACATTACATAGTATATTTGCTCAACACAGCTTACAAGGTAAGTTGTCTTCCTTTTTCAGTTAACGGTATGTCGTAAATATCTCTCCTGGCCATGAATCGCTCTCCTACAACGTCCCTTTAAATGACTGTATCATATGTCCTTCCTTGGGTATTCCATTCTCCTGGGTTTCATCACCTGGGGTCCACAGGCTCCGGAGGACTCACAGGGAACCATAGGTTCCCTCCTGGAATTTTAAATTTTGTGAGCTTATGAGTAGAAGCAGTGAGGGGGAGCTATTAGGGAAGGATTTCCCAACAAGGGTAAAGAGCCTGGGCAAGGGTGCAGAGGGCCGAGGGAACCGGTTTCAAGCATCTGGGGTGACCTAGGGCTAGCATGTATCTTACTCAATAAGCTTTAGTGGGAAACGAGTTTCTGCTGCTAGAGTGAGAGTCCGGACAAGCTGTCAACTTCCTTCCTCCTCCAGTACAACTCTCCTGTGTTGATTGAGATGGAAGTGTTTTTGTGGCTATTATTCACCTCTGCAGAGTAATAGCCAATGCTCCAAGACTCCACGAGAAGGCTCCTATCTAGTAGATCTTGGTCTGGGTTCTCCAGTGGGGCATTGCTCCAACACCATCCTGCCCACTGGTGGAGGGGGAGCTGAAGCGGAATTGTTGAACTGTGAGGGCACCTCAATAAGAAATAAGCCTATCCCTGCAGAATGCCCCTCTCCGCATCTGCCACTCAGGAGGCAACTCAACAGTGTTTCTGAGGAGTTTAAGGGACATGATTGACCCAGAAATGAGCTCAGGCAAAGTCTGTACCTGTGGACCGCGTTCGGGGCCAGGCTGGTGGATGAGAATTGGTTGCCCTCACCTGCCTCGTCATGCCTGCTAGGCCTCAGAGAAGGAATGTGTAGGGGATTTGGGAACTGGTCTTCATGGGTGGACCAAAAAAGGCTCCAGTTTCTCCTCAGAGACATTACGGGACCTCCCTTTTGGCAAGAAGAGGTTATAGGAACCAAAGGTAAGAGTGAGCTATGGCGTAGAAAGAATGTAATGAATATTGGCATCAACCTACCTAAGGGGGAAAAAAATGGGAACCAGAATGGGTGTGTTGAGATCCAACTCTCAGGCTCTCAAGGGCTCCACATCTGGAGACCATTGTAATTACTACCAAGACTTTTTTTTTTTTTTTTTGTCTTTTTAGGGCCACACCCTAAGAAGTTCCCAGGCTAGTGGTTGAATTGGAGTTATATCTGCCAGTTTACACCACAGCCACAGCAACACGGGATCCAAGCCACATCTACAACCTACCCCACAGCTCACAGCAACGCCGGATCCTTAACCCACCAAGCAAAGCCAGGGATCAAACCTGCCTCCTCCCTCTTGGATACTAGGCAGTCTCGCTACCAACGAGCCATGGTGGGAACTCCTACCAGGACCATTTTTGAGCCACCCAGGTGGGGGTGATTCTGAGAATAAAGGTGATTCTGAGGTCAAGTTTTCCATGAAGTATCCGAGCTGGGCAAGACAATCCCGGACACAGCTTAGCACAGGAAATCTGGTTCAAGTTCTGATTCTGTCATTTACCAGCTATGTGACCCTGGACAAGTCACTTCCTTTTTGTGGGAGTCAGTTTCCTAACGTGTACAACAGAGATTGAACTGGTTCCTTAATGAGGGTTCTGGCTCAAGAACTCAAGTTACCTTTGTTCTAGAAGTTGTGGTTCAGTCGGTGATGCACAATACCCACCAAGAGGAGACCTATTGCTTTCATGACCATTACTAAAAATTCACCTTGACATTCAGTCTCTCTATCTTTCTGCAGGACCAATGTGCCGTCTCCAAACAACCCCATGTACCATGATTTATCTTCCCAAAGCTCTGGCTTATACTGACTCTAACACTTAGATTTCTCCTAAATCTCTACTGTCATTGCTTCCCTCCACCACCCCAATAAGTTCCTTTGATGTGCTATTCCCTGCCAGTTCTGTCGGACAGATGTTTGTTGTGCGGCTGTTGATTTGCAGCAGTAGCTAGGAAGACCCAGTATCCCACCTGGACCCTGTCTGCATTCCATCTCAAGTATGCCCATTGCCGTTCCAATGGCCACCCACATCATGGCCCCTCTACATGGTCCCAAAGTTCTCCCACCCTTTGCTTCAACGTTTCCATCTTTAGGAATGGAATGGAGGGGGGGATAATTGCCGTTTTGGACAGCCCTCCCCTTCACCTGAGATGCTTTGAAACGTGTTTGAACTCTGACCTGAACTTGAACTCTGGTTCTCTGTACCATTTCTCCCTTGGCATTAGTCTACACATAAGGAACAAGTCTAATTCCCCATCCACATGACTAACTCCCCACATGTTGGCACCCAGCATTTATGTCTCTTCGAGGCTTCCCTTCTCTAAGCAAAGTAGCCCTAACATCTTTAGCTCTTCTTCATCTGAATGGTTTCCAACCTTTCACCCTCCCAGTTGATGCCCTCCAAATGTGCTCCAGTTTCTCTGTGTCCCTCCTCAAGTGTTTCTTGGAACTGAGGGCAGAGCTCCAGATGCATTTGGCCTGAGCTGGGCAGGATTTGCTGCTTTTGATGCAGGCTGAGATTGCCTTTGCTTTTTGGCAACCACATCACACCAGTGCCTCACACTGATTTGCAAGCAACTGGAAGTCAACAGCATTTTTTTTTTTTTCCTCCCTGAACATGTGCTCTTGTTAAGTCATTCTGTATTTGTATGGCGAATCTTTTTGGAGCCACGTACAGAATCATATATATGTCTACCCAAGAGCTCCTTCTGTACGTTCAGACCTTGTCCTAGTCTGCTGAGGTTATTCGGAATCCCAAGTCGGTCATCCAGCTGTCCCTCTGGCTTTGGATCAACAGCCAATTTGATCCGCATGCTTTCCAGAGCTTCGTCCAAGTCATTGATAAAAATGTTGACCAGAACCGGACCAATGATATAACCCTGTGCTACTAGAAATCTTTCTTGGGGTTAGAGATCACACAGTGATGGCCCAGTTGCCAAATACAGCCTGCAGATGTGTTTTCTTTGGCCTGCGTGGTATTTTCTTTCTTTCTCCTTCTTTCTTTTCTTCTTTTTTTTTTAACTTTGAATCAGTGGCCAACATCTGGATTTCAGCTTCTCCTGAGAGATTGAATCTATCCCAACACTGGGTTCCCATTCCAGCATGGCCACAAGCAGCTGGCGTGGCCAAAGAAGCTCTGTGTGGTTGCGTGGGTTGTGGACTGCACATCCCACCTGAATGTGTAGAGAGACTGCTTCAGCTGTTAGGTGAGACGTAGGCTCTCCATTTGGTTTCTGTCCCTGTCACTTCGTATTATCAAGTACGCTGCCCAGTCCTACTCTTTGATGATACCTGTCTCAACTCCTGAAGGCACGGAGCTGGCAGTGCCCCCTCCCCATTTGTCAGTGCTCTTTGAGTATAATCTGTCAGCTAGTTACAAATCCACCTAATTGTACCATCTCCCAGGCCGTAGACTCTCCCTTGGATTATATGAGAGGTCTTGCCCAATGTTGTACAAAACTCAGTTTTCAGGGTTCCCTGCACCTCCGTGACTTACCACATTTTTAAGACTCTGGAAGATGAAATTGAGATCAGCTTGGCCGGTTGTGGTCTTGGGAAACTTTTCTAATTCTTAACCATCATGCTTTACCTTTCTAAGTGCATATCAGCTGCCCTTTAAAACATGGCTTTTGGCGTTCCCGTTGTGGCGCAATGGTTAACGAATCCGACTAGGAACCATGAGGTTGC
Organism: Phacochoerus africanus; assembly: GCF_016906955.1. Lineage (NCBI taxonomy): Eukaryota > Metazoa > Chordata > Mammalia > Artiodactyla > Suidae > Phacochoerus > Phacochoerus africanus. Next base: position 12,135,792 of record NC_062557.1, on the reverse strand, counting down.
GGGTTCGGTCCCTGCCCTTGCTCAGTGGGTTAAGGATCCGGCGTTGCCGTGAGCTGTGGTGTAGGTCGCAGACGCAGCTCGGATCCCGCGTTACTGTGGCTCTGGCGTAGGCCGGTGGCTCCAGCTCCGATTCGACCCCTAGCCTGGGAACCTCCATATGCCGCAGGAGCGGCCCTAGAAAAGGCAAAAAGACAAAAATGAATGAATAAATAAAACATGGCTTTTACTAACACTTTAGGACTTCACCTGGAATTGGTAGTGACTCCTCAAAGCGAGCGTGCACGAAGACACCTCTCCGTTGTGGCCACCAGGAGTCTATTTGGCCTATGCTTACTTTTCAGGTCCTTTTGTGGTGCTCCGTGATGTCTGGTTTGCCATCATTTTCACAAGTCCCCTTGTCATCTCTGGAGGAGAACCATCCCAGGCCATCTGAAGTCCGTGACTATTCGAGAGCTTCAGTTCTTTTTTTTTTTTTTTTTTTTTTTTAACCAGTGTCCATCCTACTCTATTCAGTCTGGTTATTCTCTTCCCAGAGAGAGAAATCCAGACAGAGAAGCAAGAGGAGCTGAATTTCCTTTTCCATTGAAAAAACTGTACCATTAGACTCAAAATGCAGGCCCACCACTTCTTTGACTGCTTAAGAAAAGGAAAGCCCTTTATATGGTTGTAGGAGAGATGGGGAGATGCCCACCAACCATCCATACTTTCCCTTTCATGCTGGAAGGGCTGCCCTGCCAGACACTGTATTTCCAGGTCCTTTTGCATCTAGGTGGTTCCGTATAATGAATTCTTTCTACTGGACTGTGGAGGAAGGGATGGACATCATTTCCAGGCTAAAGAGCTCAGAAGATGAATGGTCTTCCTCACCCCCCTTTTCCCCCCCGCCGCCAGCTCATGGCCCAGGACTCTAAGACCCTGGCAGAGGGTACAGACAAGAGGTGGGAGGGGCCTGGGTCCCCGCGTCACCATGTGGAAGGCCACCTGCCCGTCGAGACACCCTCCTAAAACATGACTGTGAAAGTGGCATGAATGATCTTCCACCACTGAAATGCTGTACTCTGTTGGTTTCCGTGGCTGGCCCTGCCCAAACTCGTACCATCCTCCTAAGTACTTTTCAGCTGGCAGACATCATTTTCCAAATTTGGACTACTTCGGTATCTTTGTCCTTGTAAATTTTTTCCCATTTTTTGTCACTTGTGCCCTTGGGGAGCCTCGGCTCTCCCGACCCCTCCTCTGCAGCTCGTCTTTTGAGACCTTCCCTTCTGCTTTTCTTCCTCCTTCGGACCCCTTTGCATTGCATTGTCAGAACCACATGTTCCTGAGCTCCCAGCTCTCTGGAAGCTGGTTTCTGCCACAGCCGTTGCTATGGAATTGTGTACAAGACTCCAAAACGGGACACCTGGACCCTCTCCCTGACCTCACACAGCCCTTTGGAACCTCTCAGATGGACGACAGGAATGATTCCTGAGACTGGGTATTAGCTCACATAGCACCAGATGCCAAAGAAGCCCCAAGATATGCAAGAGCTTAGGTGAAATAGACGGTTGTTACTTACTTACATAAAGTCAACCCGGGTTTGCCTAATTAGAGAAGGCTTTCCTCTAATTCGGGAACCCAGTCTCCTTGCATCTTATGGTTGTGCCGCCATCTTTAACACCTGGCTTCCCAGATGTGTCCACGGCCACAGCTTCTGCATTGCCCCACCTATGAAAGAGTATGGCAGCTGCCTAGTTGTGGGCCCAGGGAGAAAAGAGGGAGTCAGTAGCTGGTCAGACTCTGCCACAAAGTGTAAGATGCCTTATACTTTGGAAATCACTTTCATGGATGTTAACTCAGGCTTTTCTCGATTTGGTCCCTCAAGAGTGTATGTGTTAAGCCTTTATTGGGTGCTAAAGAGTTTAAGATGTAAGGGGTCTCCTGTGCCCCTAACATTCCCCCTAGAAGCACTCATGGGGACTTCTCTGCTCCCCTGTTCATCCAACTTAAGGACCCCCTGGCTGGGCTGATGGAAGCTCTGCTGTTACCAAAGTAGTGTCAACTTCCACATCATGGAATTCTTTTCCCCAAAATTCATCCTGTGTACAAGCAACGTGGGTTACAGTGGTAAACAAGAAAGACACTGTATTCAAAATAATTCCATCCAGGAGGTCCCATTATGGCTCAGCAGGTTGAAACCTGACACAGTATCCTTGAGGATGTGGGTTTGATCCCTGGCCTCGCTCAGTGGGTTAAGGATCTGGGATTGCCATGAGCTGTGGTGTAGGTCGCAGATATGGCTTGGATCCCAAGTGGGTTAAGGATCTGGGATTGCCATGGCTGTGGCATAGGCGACAGCTGCAGTTCTGATTCGACCCCTAGCCCAGGAATGTCCATATGCCACAGGTGCAGTTCTAGAAAAAAAAGAAAAACAAAAGAAAAGAAAGAAAGAAAAAATGTCATCAAATGCCAAGGAGGCAGGGCACATGTTTGTATTCCCATCTGAAAGCTGAGTTTAAAAAGCTGCCTGAAGTTGTACTGTAGTCAGTGGCAGACAAGGGCTGGGGTATAGGTCACTCAAGACCTGCTTTCCACAGCAATGACAATAAATGGCACGTAGCTGAGTTAGCTTTCATGCTTCCTGCTCTTTTGTGTAAATGAGTTCAAGTCTGCGGGCCTGACATCAGAAGGAAACTCAGCTTTGGGGAAGAAACACTCTAAGAAACAGGAAAATCTAGATCTTGTCCCTGATACTGTATTAGGTTGGCAGGGGGGTGCCACCCCCGCCTTCTCTGCTTGAGGATGATGGAGGCTGAGTGGTAAGGGGGGGAGGGCACTCTCCATCCAGGGCCTCCCGAGCGAGCGGCAATCACACCTCGCGGCTTGGCCCCACCGCTTGGCCTCTTTCAGTCTGGTGAGTTTCTCCTCCCAGACATTCGCGCTATGGATTCATTGGCGTCCTTCTGAACAAAGCCCCAAACATTTGGTTTGGGCTTCGTTTCTCAAGTTACCACTTACCTAATATGCTTTGGCTCTGCTTCCAAGGAACAGGGCTGCAGAGAGGACGCCATCTACCAACGTCCTGGCCCCTGGCAGGTCCAGCCAGGTTCTGCCTGGGCCAACAGTGCCAGTTACACACAGAGCTTGTTGGGCAACTGGCCATGGAAGTGGCTCCCATCTGGGCCTTTCCCAGGCTGCTCCAGAGCAGAGAGAGATGGGCTGCATGGCTTCATAAAATCACTGCAGACGTGGAGAGATGGAGCCAATGGGTTTGCTTTCGAGATGGGTGAGGCTTTCAGGACTCATCTGGGCAGAATGGATGAACATTCCCTTGGACCAAACATCGGATGTTTATTTTATAACCATTTTTAGAATCTTGCACCATGTAAATTAAGTTTATTGTAAAACATTTCGAAAATAAAAGAACTAAAAATCCTGTCTGTCAGCACCCCGTGGGTATCATTACGCTTCATATTTTGGTCTCTACTGTGGACTGATGGGTTTCCCCTCCCCTCCCCCTCCCCTATATTCCTGTATTGAGGCCCTAAGCGCCAGTGTGACTTAGTTTGAGATGGCCTTTTAGGTGATTAAAGTTAATCGAAGTCCTAAGGCATAAGGGCTGGTCCTATTTCAACTGGCGGCCTTCGGAGATCGATGAAGAAAAGAGGGCTCCTTCCTCCACCCATGCCTGCCCGCACGCGCCCGCCGAGGAAAGGCCGTGTGAGGTCACAGGGAGAAGGAGGCCGTCTGCAGCCCAGGAGGCGAGCCCTCACCAGACGCATAATCAGCAGGTACCTTGACCTGGACCTTCCCAGCCTCCGGAACTGTGAGAAATTAATTTCTGTGGTTTAAGCCACCTGGTCTTCTGGTACTTTGAACGGCAACCCAAGGAGACTCACACAGTCTTGATACCCTTCTTTTTCTGTGAGTGTTGATTTTTATTTACTAAAATATGAAATCTTACGTAGAGCTTTCTTCATTGCTCGCTTATCTTAATTATATAATAGGAATTGTGTCCTGTGTCATTAAGGATTGTTTCATATGTCGCATGTGATGGCTGTAACATATTTATTATAGAGTATTCACTGGTATGGATCTGCTACAAATTATTTAAGTGATGTTTCATTTTTTTGGACAAGTAGGTTGTTTCAATGTTTTCACTCTTATAGATGGTGCTACAAGAACCCTACGTCTCACCTGGGCTCTGGAACTCACTGGCTCTGCGTTTCAGCTTCTTCACCTGTAAAATGGGGATCATGAAAGAACCTGCCACCCAGAGATATTGAAATGACAACTCAAATAAAGATCTTATAACAGGAGTTCCAGCGATGGCAGAGTGGGTTGAGCATCTGACTGCAGGTGTTCTGGTTGCCGCAGAGGTGTGGGTCCGATAACCAGCCTGGCACAGTGGGTTAGAGGATCCAGGGCTGCCGAAACTGTGGCTCAGATTCAATCCCTGGCCTGGGAACTTCCATATGCCATGGGGGCAGCCATTAAAGAAAAAAAAAAAAAAAGGAGCTTAGAACAGGGACAGGCACAGAGTAAATGCTCAATAAATAACGGAGCAGATTAAGAGCTGTCTCAAGGCTTCCCCAGATCCTTGCAATTCAGGTGAGCTAAGCCTTCCCTTCTATAGAATGGTTGCAGCAAAGTCTCTCCTAGCCCCCTCCTCTCCTTCCTCTTTTGCCCACAGTTAGTGGGCACTTCCATCAGCATGAAGGCGCTGGTACCCGGAACCACGTGAGGGCTACAGAACTGTGGGGAGCCACCTCCATGCCTTTTCATGCCCCCATCAAATATTAGGCTCTTAAGAAAGAAAAACAGACTGTCCCCAAAGAGGAGGGAACAATAAAAATGGATCTGTGGTTAGTATTGGAAGAAATTTAACCCAAGTGTGCTGAATAAGGGAGTGTATTTCTTGTCCAGGAGACTCCAGTTGGAGATCCTGGTGTTCCAAATGAAGCCCTGTTTTCCTCTTTACTATTATTATTTATTGTCTTTTTGGCCACGCCCACATCGTGCGGAAGTTCCCAGGCCAGGGATCGAACCCTCTCCACAGTAATGACAACACCAAGTCCTTAACTGCCAGGCCACTGGGGAACTCCTCCTCTTTTTTATTAATAGCAGTTCCATCTCTAAAAGAAAGAAGAGAGTGGAGAAAAGAGCGGCAGCCTCACTCCCGCAACAAAGAAAGGAATCCAGATTTCAAAACACTCAGACTTATTGCTCTTTCAAAAGGCAACTTCAGAAAACTGTCCACCCCTCCATCAAAGCACGGAGCTGTTTGAAGCCACCCCCTTCCCAAGCCTACCTGCTGATTATTCAGGAAAATATTATATTGACATGACTCCTTAGAATAGAAAGGCTTTGCAGTGCTTGGGCACAACCCTAGGACTATCTTGCACCCACACATGATTAAAAATTTAGATGGCTAAACTTTGAAACAATCAAATGCATTAGAAGCTTCTTAATGAGCCGCTATCTGAACTAAAGCACTGCAAACTTCAGAACAGTGCTTCTGTGGAAATTCCGTCGTCTTTGATCCGGTAAAGTCACGGCGGGGTGGATTTATTTCAAGTTTATTTTTTTGGCATACTGGTCCTCCCGAAATATTGGGAGATATCTTTCTTAGCAAGATGTGGGAGAAAACAATGGTGCCGTCTCTTTCATTTATCTGCAATTTGACAGGAGTGCAGTTTATTAACTTGAAAAGAGGCAGAGACATTATCTGAAGCCTGGAGACTCTAGTGGGGATTGCCTTCTTTTTGTACCAGTGGGAGTTGGCGACATTTTGAACCTGCTCACCATTAAATGCCTTCCCGAGTGGTGGAAAAGCCTTTAAAGAGAAAGCCGATGCATTTATGATGTAAATTTGTTATTTTGACAGTCTTTGAAATCTGTCATATTCACATCCAATTTAATGCCTTGCACACACAAAAAGTCCCTTTTCTTTTAAAACACTTTTAAGATTTTCAAAGCCATTTTCATGTAGCAAACTATTGTTATACCTAATATATCCTGAAAGTATTTTAGCAGAGGAACGTATAGGATTCTGTTTTAAGTCATGTCGAGTTTTAAAACATGGCAGTCTTCAAATACACTTTGACCAGGCTGTCTCTTTTTGATTAGTTAAAAGCTGTTCTTGATTTCCATGTACACAGATAGCCAGCACATATGCATCTATAGGTTGAGGCAATTGTTTAGCATAACAGAAGTTGGCCTTGCGAGTGGTCACGTATGTTGTTGCATATTTCGGGTAGCAGAATCTTCTGGACCATTGAGTAATAGACCTATGGGCTCTCCAAAACATAGCAGAAACCCTGGGGCACTGGGTCGCCACCAAGGACCATTTTGCCCTCCAGGAGAAATGAAGCAATGTCTAGAGACATTTTTGATGGTCATAGCTGGAAGGGAGGTGCCATGGTGTCCAGAGAGAAGGGCCAGAGATGCCGCTAAGCATCTTGGGATGCAAAGGTCAGCCTCTCACAGCGATCCATGCACAAACCTCACTAGTGATGCGGTTGAGAAGCGCTACTGCTTTCCTAGCTGAGGACATATGAGCAGCAGGGCTGCTGGCGGAGATGGGAGGCCTGAGCACAGCGAAACCTGACAATGCTCAATGCAAACGGATCCATCCGACAATCTGGTTAAAAAAAGAAAAAGGCAGGGAGTTCCTGCCATGGCACAGTGGGTTAAGGATCCCGTGTTCTCACTGCAGCAGCTTGGGTCACTGCTGTGGCATGGGTTCAATCCTTGGCCCAGGGAACATCCATGTGCTGCAAGTGCAGTGGGGGTCGGGGGAAGAGAGGGGGAGGCCAGATACAAACTCCCCAAGCACAGCACTCCGGGACTAACCTCCTCATTAGGGAGAGTGAGGCGGGCAGACAACAAGCAACTGAGTGAAGAAGCAAACAATTCAAATGTCCGCTAGGGATGAGCGCTCTGCCGAGACTCAGAACAGGGCGATAGAGAGGGGGCCAGGAGCTGCGTTAAGTTGCAAGGTCTGGAGGGGTCTGTTTAAACTGAGATCTGGACAAGAAGAGACCAGCCCTGGGGGAAGTGGCAATCCAGGTCAACATCAGATCTAGTGCAAAGGCCCTGAGGCAGGAATGAGCTTGAGAGGTCCCCTGGTGGCTCAGTGGGTTAAGGATACAGCATTATAACTGCTGTGACTCAGGTTGCTGCGGTGGCTCAGGTTCCATCCTGGCCCAGGGAATTTTTCTCATGCCAAGGGTGGAACCAAAAAAAAAAAAAAAAGGGAATGAGCTTGAGGATGTTCTGGGGTTGGGAAAGAAAGCCAGAGAAGTTGGGCTGCCGTGGCCCAGAGGGAGAGTGATGGGAAGTGGAGTCAGATTCTTAGCAGTGCAGGTGCTTTGCATGCCATGGTAAGAAAGGTGGGGCTTATTCTAAACACAAGAGGAAGGCTTCGGAGAACTTTAAGCAAGTCAGCCACACAATCTGGTTTATGTTTCAATGAGATCACCTTGTCAGCAGCTAGAGGATGGATAGCGAGGCGGCAAGAGTGAGAAAAGGGAGCACAGGCAGGCAGTAGTGGCGGATGCATGTGGCCGTGGTGAAGGGGGAGGGAGGGAGGTGGTTCCTGGATAGGTTGGCTGAACTTGCCGATGGATTAGATGTGGCTGATGAGGAGCAGAGAGAAATCAGGGAGCAGCTCCCAGACTTGGGGCTTAAGCAAATTGGTTCAGAGAGTTGGGGGTGGTTGCAGGAGAGCGTAGGAAATCGGGGGCTCCGTTTCACCTTCGTGAAGTCTGAGGTGGCTCCATCCCTGCAGAGGTATCATTCATTCGATGAGGCAACATGCCTGGGGGTCCAGGAAGAGAGAACCACACACTGGCCATCCTTGACCTATCAGTGGTACTGATGTCATCGCTTAGGGCTGGACAAAAGTAAGGGACCAACATGGAGAGGGAGGGGGTTGCAAAGGCAAGGAGCAGAGAGGAGAAAAATCAGGAGAGGGGCAGAAGAAGATGCTACCAGTAGAAGGGAGTGGTGACTGATGTCTCTGAGGTGGCCACCCTGCACCGAGAGCTGGGGAGGATCCTGCCACACAATCCCTCTGGGTACCAGGAGAGTAAAGATGCTCAGCCAATGACAGAATCCTGGCCAATCAGAGCAGCCCTAGGGCTTACGGCAAGTGCAGGGTCTCAGAAACCCTCTGCTGTGCCAGACATTAACTTTTTCGTGCCTGAATTGTGGGGGAGTCCAGGAAGTCTGGGCGTGTGGGAGAGAGAGGGAAGCCAATTGGAGCAGCAGGTAGCATTCAGAGGATTAGAGGCTGTGGCTGTTTATCCACCCATTTACCCAGTAGCTCAATATTTTTGCCACCAGTGCTAGTACGGACCACAGTCCTGCATATGTGATATTGACCACTGTCAGGGAGGTTTTGTTTGTTTGTTTGTTTGTTTTGTTTTGTTTTAGGGCCACACCTGCAGCATATGAAAGTTCCCAGGCTAGGGGGCCAAGCGGAACTGCAGCTGCTGCCCTATGCCACCGTCACAGCAATGCCAGATCCAAGCCAAGTCTGCGACCTACACCACAGCTCTTGGCAACACCAGACCCTTAACCCACTGGGCGAGGCCAGGGATCGAACCCGCATCCTCATGGATACTAGTTGGGTTTGTTACCACTGAGCCACAATAGAAACTCACCATCAGTGTTTTTGTGAGTCTGGTCATCATTAGAAGCCCCTAGGGTCTTCCTAAAAATACAGCTGACTGAGTTCCACTTTAGACCACGCACAAAAGCCTCTGTGGCAGCGCATCGAGCAAGCTCTTTGGTGATTTGGACGCCTGACAAAACTGAAGAACGTAGAGGAAAAATGTGGAGGAAAAGTCCTATGCGATTGAAGGACTTTCTAAACTGGAAGGTGGGTGCCATTCCCAGTGTCCGGCTGGGCACTCCCGTCAGTGGGATTGGGGTGGGGGCTGGGTGAAGGGGGTTCGAGTTCGTTTCTGATTGAATCCAAACCTCATCTTTTTCAAGCCAGCCTTCCATCCAAACAAACCTTCTCAGGTTCGCTAATCCCTATTACCTAGTGGATTTCAGCTGGATCCGCACTTCTTTATCAGCTGGCAAGACATTTTCATCTCATATGGAGGTCTTGCTGCAGTTCAGCTTCAAAGTAGCAAAGCCAAGACGGCTGGAGACAGAATTTCAGAGAGTGTTTACAGATGCCTTATCACCGAAGTGGTGGGAGGCAACGCCAGGAAGGGTGGTGGGGGGTCGGGGGGCTCGGGTGAAGGAACTGACTTCTCCAAAGCAGTTCAGAGCCAGCCTAATCTGTTGAGGAAATCAAACAGTAGCTTAAAAGATCTCTCCTATAAAGAGGGAAATTAAGTTTTCTGCCTTGTCAGTCATCCAAGATCTAGGCTGGTGGTTTCTAATGTGTAGAATTGTCCTTTACGGGGTGCTAATGACAGGATTCTGGAAGCAGGTGGGTGAGGGTGTGCAAACACACACTCGTGCACATATCGTCTCGTGTATGCGGGTATGGGTATGTATGCATGTGAGTGGGTGTCTGCATAATTAGGAGGATAAAAGGCCTTGCTCCGACGGCGCTGCAGAGGGAAAATGCTCACTTTGGAAACCATTCGCTCTAGTTCTGAATTGAATCGGGGGTGGAGTGGGTGGCAGGGGATTGGTTTTGCCAAATTCCCTGCTAATTCCTCTAATTGCCTGACATGAGCAAGGGACAAAGCTATGTTCCTCCCCGCCCCCCCCCCCCCGAAGGTTCTGTTCTTCCCAGTTCTTCTCCCTGGAGAAGGGCAATTGAATGTCCCTGAGGCTCAACTGGCTGGGAGGCCGGTTCGGCTGGAGCTCAGAGGCACAGAGAACTTCTGGGCATGCTCAGAACTTCCTCATCCTCACCCCGTGCGCTGAGCCTGGCTCAGGGATGGAGCCTCCACATCTGGCCTTCTCCTTGGCATAAGTGAGGCCCTGGCTGCTGGAAACAGAAAAAAGAAGCAGCAGCCAGTTTAGAGCTTTGGCCGGACAGAATTGGTCCTGGTTCAGAACAGGGTATACTGCCTACACCACCATAATAGCGCTGGGGAGAGAGAGGGTACCCTGTGTCGGGCTAAACTGTGGGGCATCTCCTTTGCAGGGAGCCTACCGAATCGTGTTTAAGCAGAGGTTTATTACGGCGGGTTGGGGGATCAGTGACTGCCATTCTAGATTTTCCCACAGATGGGCTTGCCTAGTATCAGCCACTAAGCACGGGGTTTCAGGCACCTGTCGGAGCCCAGCCTCCCTCCCTCCGGAGAAATCGGGCCTGTGGCCCCAGCCAAGCCAGGGACACGGCTCCTCAGATGGTCTTGGGACTCCAGTCTTTCCGCTGTGTTTTCCATGACGGGTCTTCAGAATTGTCAGCCTTCCTGCTCTCTTGTGAGTGTTCTCATTTTCTGATGGACTGATTTTCTTGAGTTGCCCGTGGTCTCTTGGTGACGAGAAGACTGGGGCTGCTCTGAACGACTGTTGAGAGCTTAGACCCTGGGGAACTTTCTGAGAGGCAGGGGAGGGTCAGCCCTCATGGCAAGAACACGGAGGCTGGACAGTGGGCTTGGATGCTGGCTGGACCCCTGATTCCATCTCTCTCCCCCGCCCCATCTCTCTCTCCCCGCCCCCCTTTCTCTCTCTCCCTGTCTCTCCAGCACTGGGGCAAGTTGCTTAGTCATTTGGTTCCTCAGTTTCCTCTTTCCTCAACATGAAATAGGAGTAATAGGAGCACCCACTTCCTGGGGTGGTTTGAGGATGAGGCAGGGCCAAATCCCTGTGAAGGACGTCGAGTCAGGACTTACCTGGTTTGTGGAAAATTCTGCTCGACTCTTAGCCATCACTGTCCTGGCCCTTTCTTGGTGCTCCGAGGGGGCAGGGCAGGTGGAGGGTTAATCATCTTCTGAACCAGCCCAGCTTTTGACTTGGGCAGGAACTCCCAAAGGCCTGCAGCCCAGAGCCCCGAGCTGAAACAGGACAATTGACTCTGTGGCTGCTGCAAGCAGGGGGCACCTTTGGGGATCTGTCTGCCCAGAGGGCTTGGTGCTCGTGGACAGGCTGCTTCTGGAGGGGACTGTGGGGTGGGCACCCAATGTGTGCTGACTCCCCGGGGATGTGTCTATAGGGGGCCTTATTATTGAGTTCAAGCCCCTTAGGAAGCCCTCATCCCAGTGGGGCTCATACTTTTCCTCCATCTCCTTGGCATCAGCTGCGTCATGGCCTCAGCAAAGTGTCGGCACCAGTGCTGGGGTTTCACTATGTCTTTTTCCCTTAGTCCATGGCTCCAGATGCCTTTCTCCTCGGTGCAGGATGTGCTGGCCTCCTGGCCAACACTCCTGATGGGTCTCCAAGCTTCCACTCACCCCTCTGGGGGCCATCGGCAAAGCCGGCCCGAGTCCTCTGCTCAGAGCATGGATCACAACCTTCCACCCTGCTAGGATCCCTCCCACACTATACGATCTCAGTCCCCTTCCAGAACCTGCAAGGGCCCCCTCGATGCGGCCCCTTTGTCCTGCAGTCACATCTCTCCAGCCACAACAGACCATTTTCAGGGGCTCTGACCTGCCAGGCAGGGTCCTTTGCCCTTGGGGGGGCCCCCCTGCCCCCCCCCCCCACCGCCTGGGTTCTTCTATGCCCTTGGGAAGAGGGCCTTCTTCGACTCTCCAAACCTCAGCCCAAAGTCACCTCCTCAGGGGAACCGGCCTGGACCACCTTATCCAAAGCGATCCCTCCACTGCCAGCTTCTCCTCTCTTCTCTCTAGGTTGTCTCCGTACTGCAAACTCAGGTCCCCGACTGTAAACTAACTCAATTGTAAACTTCCCCAAATCTGGTCCATCTGACACCCTCCTTTTCTCCAAGTCTGGGATAGGACAGAGAACAGTTGCTGTAGGTACATATACTTTTTATTGGTTGATTGATGGATCGATTCATTCATTCATTCATTCTTTTTAGGGCCACACTCAAGACATATGGACGTTCCTAGGCTAGGAGTTAAATCAGAGCTGCAGCTGTCAGCCTACACCTCAGATCCATACACGCGGCTGGATCTGAGCCGCGTCTGGGACCTATATCACAGCTTGTAGCAACGCCGGATCCTTAACCCACTGAGCAGGGCCAGGGTTCGAACCTGCCTCCTCATGGAGACTAGTTGGGATCTTAACCCGCTAAGTCACAATGGGAACTCTGTGTACCTTTTAAAATTAATGGATAAAATGCTAACCCTGGACTCTATGGTGGGGACTCTTTAAAGTGCGTTGGACTCAGGAGGGAGGATTGGGGCAGATCTGGGGGCACTGAAGCTGCAAATGCTGCTGCTGGGTTACTTCAGCATCTGAGGCCTCAGAGTCTCCATTTATAAGAGGGGACAACACCAGCATGTCTTAAATGGTTTGGGTCAGGCTCGGCACGGGGCCGGGCAGTAAAGGGTAACTGTTCTGGTGGGCCTGGTTGCTATTGTCAGGAGGGGTGGGGAGTAAATTTCCTCATGCGTTCCCCCCAACTTCCACCCTAAAGGCCAACTGTTATTCCCTCAGCCCTCTGCATAATGTTACAGGGGCTACATTAAAAAAACCCTCTTCCGGACTTCCTGTCGTGGTGTAGTGGTTAACGAATCCGACGAGGAACCATGAGGTTGCGGGTTCAATCCCTGGCCTTGCTCAGTGGGTTAGGGATTTGGCGTTGCCGTGAGCTGTGGTGTAGGTCTCAGAGGCAGCTCGGATCCCAAGTTGCTGTGGCTCTGGCATAGGCCGGTGGCTACAGTTCCGAATTCCACCCCTAGCCTGGGAACCTCCATATGCTGTGGGAAGCGGCCCTAGAAAAGGCAAAAAGACAAAAAAAAAAACCAAAAAACCCTTTTCCTTGGTAGGGGTACCACCGTCACCATTTACCTACTGAACTTCAATATGTTAGCTTGGAGGCTGAGAGCCAAGGGCCTCCAGGAAAAATAAACACAAACTTGTTTATGGACGAGAGGGACACGCTTGTCCAGGTCCAGGGTGCACCACCTTATAAGGTCAGACACCTTGACTACCCAGAGAGAGTGATTAGGTGATCAGGATGGGATTTGAACACAGGCTTCCTGTTCTCTCCTGCTGGAGGGCCTGGGAAGTCTGAGAGCAGCCTGAGGGGGTCAGAGACACGAGGGGAGGGGAGGGGAGGGGGCAGAGCCAGGGGCTGGGCTAGGAGGTGGAGCAGAGTCCGAGATAAAGAGCATCCATCTTAAGGACAGGTGGGGAGTGGGGAGGGATGGACTGGGGGTTTGGGATTGGCATATGCACAATGAAGTATAGGGACTGATTGGCCAGAAGGGACCAGCTACATAGCCTGAGAACTCTACCCAATATTCTGTGACAATCTGTATGGAAAAGAATCTGAAGGAGGAGGGGTACGTGTCTGTGTATGACGGAGTCACTTTGCCCTACAGCAGAAATTAACCTTATAAATCAACTATACTTCAATAACACTTAAAAAAAAAAAAAGATGAAGGGCATCCGCTCTTTGGTCTTGACCTTGGTCCATGGCCATCACTGCCCCTGGCCGGAGACACCCCAAGCCCTGGTTGGCCCACCTGCCTTCTCCCAGTCTCTCCATCTGTCCTGGAAGCCCTGCCCCAGCCTCGCCTTCCATGAGCACCTGTAGGGCAGCAAGGCTGAGGCCACATGGTCCAGCCTAAGTCCCCTTGTCCTGTGGGGGCCTGGCCTCTCCCGCTCCACTGTCATTATCAGCTGCCTCAGGCCATGGTCACCAGGATTCAAGAGCTCCTGCTCAAAAACCACTTCAGACTGTGTGCAGGAGAGGATTTGAAAAAGGGCATGGAAAAGAGCAACATAATGGACTGCAGGGGTCAAGTGCCCCTTCTGGGTGTCGCCAGGAAAGTCACTTTCCTTCTCCGTGCCCACAACACGGTTTAGTTCACTAGAGGCTGTTCTGCCACCACCGCGTTTCCTCTGCTCTTCCTCCCTGCAGACATAGATGCTATTTAAGGGGTTTTAAACCATCCCCCCCACCACACTGGCCCCCAGCCATAGGACTGTCTTGGGACTAAACGCGTCAGGTTCATAGCCTTTCCTTGACTTGAAGACGCAGAGAGACGTGGTCCCTGAATGGGAATCACCTGGCACGTGCTGAGGAGCAGGGCGTGGGCAGGACGGTGAGAAGGGCAGCGGTGAGAGGAAGCCTGGGAAATAAGAGGCCACCCAGCCTCGGCCAAGAAGAGAGGCTGGTGTGATCCGTTCCTCGGGCCGGGCACAGATCCAAGCGCACACGCCTGGACTTGAGCCTGCCCATGGTCTGAACACAGGAGAGGACAGTGGGCACAGCGCCAGGATGCAAGGCTCTTCTTAGAAGGGTCGTTTCCTTGACGTGGTGTCTTGATGCCTTCGAAATCGGAGCAGGGGGTGAAAAGAATTTCGGAGCCTCCACGTCAAGGCTGGCGCTCATCCCTCTCTTTCAGAGCGTCCCACCCAAGCCCACCTTGACTGAGGTGTGGATGAGAAGAGAGGCGAGCGCGAGGAGGCAGTGCCAGTGGGAAGTGACTTCCGGCCAAGCCTGAACCTGCGGAAAGTGCTCCTTTCCGATTCTAGAAAGTCTGTGGTTTCCCTTGCCGGCAGAACACCGTCTCTTCTGAAGCCCAAAGTGGCTGGATTGCGAATGACAAGAAGTCAGGGCTGGGAGACAAATGTGGAGGTGTTTCTGCAGCGGATTCATAAAAGCCTCCAGAAGAGAATGTTTAAAAGCTTAAACACTTGCTGATCATCCAGATGGGATTTTTGTATCTACACCAATGCCAGAGGCAAACGCAGACCATGACTAATTATCCGAAAACAATTCTTCCCGGAGTCGCTCCAAAATTCAGTCTTCCTTGAGTGTTGGGGGGATGTGGGGGTGGTGAGAGTCCTCAGGGGAGAGGGCCGAAGAAAACCGGCAGCTTTGAAAGCAGGAAGAAATGGGTTTTTTGAGATTCCCTTTTCAAAGGGCACCCTGTGTTATTAAAATGGCAGGGCAAATTCACTTGGAATGTACAAGCGCTTTCATTTTTCAAGTAGGAGATTGCAGTCTCTTCCTCTGTCCTCCCTCTCATTGTATGTAAATAAGCATGGATATATACATGCAAAAAGATTTATGCATATAAATGTATGTAAACATATATATACGTTTTTCCTCCCCATTTCTGGACCATGTGAGAAGAGGTGACAGATACCCTACCTCTTGCCCCCTTTCAGGGTATATTTCCCGAGAGCAAGGACATTCTCTTACACAGTCACAGTAAATTACCAAATTGCAAAAATTTCCATTAAAACAAGATCTATATCTAGTCCACGGTCTATATTCCATATTCTGATTTCATCAACTATCCCCATGATGTCCTTTCTGGCTATGTTTATCTTCTGGTTCGTGATCCATCTAGAAATACAGAAAGCAAGGAGGATTTTCCCCAGTCTTAAGTGAACTCCATCCGTAGCCATCCTGTTTTGTTTATCTGTTCTCTGCTGGGTCTCAGAAAGCATTTCAAACTGCATAGACTAAAAGGGCCACAAATATATAATCATATAAAATACTAATTAAAAATATCCCATGAAGGAAATGAAATGGAAGCTAGATGACTTCATAAAGAGATACAGTGTGAAATCCTTCACCGTTGTTGCTGGAGGTGAACCATGCTTTTGCATTGAGCTTTCTAGCAGCCAAAGCAAAGAAGGAAACAAGATCAGATAGACAAGGCAGCAAGATAGTCCCAGGTGGGGGCTTCTGTCTTGTAAGGTAACTTTTTTTTTTTCAGTGTTAATGCCTATGTACATACTCTCTTTCCAGCTTCTTCTCCAAGCTCACGCCTCCCAGAGCTCTGGGGCGAAAGGAGAAAGAAGCTCAGAGACACCTCTGGGACTCTGGTAAATCAGCACGACACAGACTCACTCCGCGTAGCTCTCCTGGCATTCTCATTCTCTCTTTTAAGGCATTTGTCACCATTTGTCCTTTCCTATGAATTAATTTAACCTGATAATAATTCACAAATATGCAGGCATGCATTTGACTATTGCTTCCCTCGGGCTGGACTGTAAGCTCCTGGAGGGCAGAGACCTCATCTATTTCATTCCTAGAAACATGGGAAGCACCTAATGAGTGCTCCAAAACTTTTGTGGAATACACGAGTGCCCCCAGGAACCTGCCTTTGGCCCTCTGCCCCCAGGACCCACTGCATGTCACTCTTTCCTCCCATGACACCTACAAATCTTGAAGGAGCCAGATCGGTTTCTCTGCTTGAACATGGAATCCAAACTGTCAGAGGACAGCTGGGCAGCCAGTGGACACCCGATAGCACTTGCTGACAGATGGACACTGGGACTGGCCGAGTGGGGCCAGGATCGTGGCTGGCGTGGGCCGGGGAAGTGAGGGCACCCGCCAGCCCCCTCTGTGCGCTGCAGCTGCATGAAAGAGCCATCTGGACCACACCCAGCTGGAAGGGGGGCCCTGTGGCGCCAGTGTTCCTTGTGAGCACTGGGCAGCCCGCTGTCTGGCCCCCACCGCCCTCCTCCTCTGCGGAGCTCAGGGCCTCGGCAGACGCCTCATGGCTTTAGGGCTCCAGCCCTGCCAGATGCTGGGCTCCCAAGGGTGCCCCGCCACCCACACAGCCCTCTGGCACCTTCAGTCCCCTGTGTCGCTTTCTCTCTGCCGTCACCTCTCCCCGCCCTGGCCCCTTGCTACCTTCATTCCCCTAAACACCACACACAAGGCGGGCCCTTGTTCCCCAAGATGCAGGCAGGGCCTCCAACACATCTTTTATTAATATTAATTCTAAAAAAGTTTTTTTTTTTTTTTTCAGTGCTATTTACCATCTGCTTTTTCCCTTGGCTGAAAATAATTGGAGATGAAACGCCTGCTGCTTGGTCCCCTGCGTGGGCTCAGAAGGAACAATGGGAACAGACAAGGATTCCATTTTCTCCCCCAGCAAAACAAGCTCGGACTGACTCCCTTCCCCAGGTTGCCGAAGCCACCCTCAATCCAAGGGGCCCGGCATCCTGGTGTTTCTTATCATCTGCCTGCTCAGCGTCCTGTGCATCTTGGGTCCAGAAAGACGTCTTGTCCCGGGGGCTCTTTGATTTCTATCAGCCAAGTTCACTCATTTTCCTCTGTCCTGACAACATCTGGTGCATTTGATATTCCACTAAAGTTTGCACCATCTGTACATATAAATAGACTGGTCTTGATTCCATTAGAGGCCCATGAATGGAACAAAAATATTCCAAACTGACTCTGCCATGAGGCTCTGGGCTCGCCAGGGTCGGGCTCCTGCTTTGGAGAAAGGAAGGGGAGGCCACGTGAGTTCCTCCTTCCATGGAGCCAGACCTTTTGGCTTCCGGGCTGATGGACTCTGAGCCTCACAGATTCCCTCCAGAATCATGGAGGGAATCTGTGTCGCTGTTGAAAGGAACTCAGAGAGGGTCACTTCGCAGATAAACTACTGAGGACAGAGGAGGCCCTGATGCATCAAGTTCACAGAGGGATGAAACCCAGGTTCCTCTTGCTCCAATGCACTTTCAGAGGGGCGGTGCCCCAGGCTGCCCCCTTCCCCGGGGAAGCAGCTGTGAGAAATGAAAAGTCCCCTGCGGGGGAGGGGGGGCATCTGCAGCCCTTGTCACTCAGGGCACCTGTGGATGCCTTGATTACATGATGCTGAGCCCTCTACCTGCCGACCTCGTCCAGTTTTTCTGCCCTTGTGCCCACATGTTGGCACCGGGGCGCCAGGTTTGCAGCAGAGGGATCCGCCATCACTCCCTGGGCTTGTCCACAGGGTGGCGGTGGGACTCCGCTTCTAACGGGCACTCACTGATCCTTCTCTCCTTCCCACCAGGGTCTTTGCTGCCTCCCACCCCATCGGGAGATGCCCATCCTGTCGCATCATTTTGTGTCCAGCCCTGGGCGTCCAGGCTGAGCTCATTCCATCTTCCATCAACATTTTTCTGTCTCTCCCTTTCTCTCCCCTTCTTGTCAGTTTCCAAGAAAAAAACAAAAAAACAAACAAACAAAAAAAAACAGGATCTTTTATAACCTAAGTGTTAGAGACTGCAGCTTTGGGTCTCTCCAGAATTCACATGTTGCAGTCCTAAGACCAGCATGATGGCATTCGGACACATGCCCTGTTGGGAGGGAATTAGAACATGGACATGGGGCCTTCATGATGCGGTTAGTGCCCTTGGAAGAAGAGGCATGAAAGAGCTTGTCCCCCTCAATATCCATCACGCCATCATCCCCCCCACAGTGGCCCCCCACCCCACCTGACTGTCAGCCCTTACCAATTACCAATCCTGCCAGCACCTTGATCTCGAGCTTCCAGCCCCCAGGACTATCAGAACAGAAGTGTTAAGTTTAAGCTACCCGGTTTATGAGTTTGTGCTGTGGCAGCCCGAGCCAACTAACGTATGCATTGAACCGAGTGGAAGTTTCCAGTACAGCTGTCATTCAGTCACTCACTTGTATTCAGCACATAACATATTTGTGGGCTCCTCTGGTGTCGGGCACGGGGCTGGGCCCTAGGGACACAGTGGGGACAGCAGGTGTTGTCCACTGTGCCTCGTACATGCCAAAGCCCACTGTGGTTCTCAAAGAGGGGCTGTAATACGCAGAGACCCGCTCCTCTCCGACCACGGGGACCTTTCTTTGAGGAGCCACATGTCAAAACAGAGGAACACTCACTAATACTTGGGTCCAAAATGGGGAGATGGATCCTTTGTGTTTCACCATGGCTGTTACTTAATCTGGCAGAATCAGGCCTCCACCCTCAGTGCCAGATACGAGGCTGAGCGCCGGGAAGATGGAAAAGCAAGGAGAGGGCAGGGAGTTTGGAGCTGGAAGAAAACCGTGTATAGCCGAGGGCGTGTATAAGACGGATCAGGGTGCAGGATCTGGGCTTGCTATTGATGAGCTGTGTGACCTCTGATTTGTCACTTGGCCTCTCGGTGCTTCTGTTTCTTCCCATGCAAAATAAGGACATCTGGGGGTTACTGTTGCGGCTCAGCAGGTTAAGACCCTGACTAGTATCCATGAGGAGGCAGGATCAACCCCTGCCCTGCTCAGTGGGATAAGGATCCAGTGTTGCCACGAGTTACAACATAGGTTCCAGATGTGGCCCGGATCTGGCTTCGTGGCTGTGGCATAGGCTGGCAGCCTCAGCTCCAATTGGATCCCTAGCCTGGGCGCTACCATATGCCATAGATGCAGCTGTAAAAAGCAATCAATGAATCAATTAATTAAGGACATCTTAGAATATTAATGATGCCTCAAAATAAAAAGGATAGGAAGTACTTGGTACTCAGCATGTGCCGTAACGATAACCCGTTGCTGTGCCACGTGTAGACGGCACTCTGAGTGGGCAGGGATTGGAGGACTCAGCTGCCATGGTCCGGGACCCTGAGCAAACCCCCCAGCCTCCTCCCAGGGCCCATCTGGAGGCCAGTTTCTTCCCAGGGAGGCCAGCTCCTGATGGCTTTTGAGTGCCCTTAGAGCCCCTGGCAACAGGGGGCCTTCTCTGCCCTCCAAGCCCCACCTTCCACACTGGCCCAGGAAGCCCACGTTGGGACCCGTGGAATTTAATCCTCTATTTCTATTTATTCAGTGGGAAGCGTCCCCACCCCCACCCCTGCTCTTAAGTGGAGGTCTAATTATGAAGGCCTAATTCCACATTTTCCCTGGCAGGGTGAGACCCAGCGTGTACTTCTTTGATCTGCAAGAACTTCACTGGAGTTCAAGATGGGTTGGATTTGTGTTTCCACACTCCGATCTGTTTTATCATCCCCCGGGAGGGGCTGGGGAAGCTTTTTCAGGCTTACGTTTTAAGTGTAATTTGCCAGGCCCTCGGCCCCTGTTTGGTTTGGTTTTGTTTTTCAGGATTGCCCCATCCATACTTTGCTATGAAAACTCTCTCCAGGAGTTCTAGTTCAGCAGGTTAAGGACCCAACGAAGTGTCCGTGAGGACGTGGGTTCGATCCCTGGCCCCTCTCAGTGGTCAAGGATTCTGTGTTGCTGTGATCTGTGGTGTAGGTTGCAGACGAGGCTCAGATCCCGCATTGCTGTGGCTCTGGTGTAGGCTGGCAGTTGCAGCTCCGATTCGACCTTAGCCTGGGAACCTCCGTATGCCGCAGGTACAGCCCTAAAAATACAAAACAAAACAAAACAAAACAAAAAGCCTCTCTGCAAATCTAATCAGGGTCAGCACTTGCTGAGATGCGGGATGGAAAATGCAACTTGTACCCGTCCGGGTTCGACCACCCAGGTGTGTGCCGTGTGACGTTTGTGTGTTTTCTTTCTCTCCCCCGTGTTCTTGGGATGGGGGTGGGGTGTTACCAAAAGGAACACAGGACTTAGGGTCACAAGACAGGGGTTTGAATCTATTCCTGCCACTAGCTCCCTCCGCGGCAGGGGGCCAGTCCCTGGATGCTTCCAAGACTCCGTTTCATCTTCTGCAAAGGGGGTTGGTTGAGGGCGTCCCGTGGTATTCATTTGCTGGGGCTGCCCTCTCAGAGCACCAGAGGCTGGGTGGCCGAAATGGCAGAGGTGTATTTGCTCACAGTTCTGGAGGCTGGAGTTCAAGGTCAAGGTGTCGCCAGGGTTCTTCCGAGGCCTCCCTCCTGGGCTTGTAAATGGCCAGCTCCCTGTGTCCTCACATGGTCTGTGACGGTGTCCTAGTCTCCTCTTCTTAGGACACCAGTCCTGCTGGCTTGGGGCCTCCCAACTGCCTCCTTTTATCTTAATTACCTTAAAAAAGCCCTGTCTCCAAACACAGTCACAATCTGAGGTGCTGGGGCTATGATCCCAACATAGGAATTTAGAAGGGGACACGACTCCACCTCTGACTCCAGACTTGTCCTAGGGGCAGGTGGTTGTGTTCCACTGTATACGAGGCACTGTTGAAAGCGAATCTGATGACAGCCGAGTACCTTCTATCCTTAAGTTTTCCCTGTTAGCTGTCATCCCGGAGTTTCCCGCGAGAGGAAGATGCTCTCACAAAGGGCAGCAGAAAGAACACTGGCTGTGGGAAAACGGTCTGAAGTGCCATGAGACTGATTCTTGAGCTCCCGTCCCATGCGACATACTCACGCATGTTACATCACCTCTGTGCTGGGCCTCGTCGGAAGGCAGGGAGCGTCGGAGGAGCTTCCTGATGATGAAATGAAAGAAGTATGCAGAGATCTTAACAGAGACTGTGGAGCATAATAAATGCATGATCCCTACGAGCTCTGGGGATTACTTCTGGTTGGCCCCTTGGAGGACCGCCATCGATGGAGGAAAGTCAGCCTCACCCGGGTTTTCCTTTCGGTTTTTGTTTTTCTTTTTAGGACCATATCTGCGGCCTATGGAGGTTCCCGGGGCTCAGGGTTGAATCGGAGCTGCAGCCGCCAGGCCTACACCGGAGCCACAGCCTCGTCAGATCTGAGCCTTGTCTGCGACCTGCGCAACTCACATCCAGATCTGCCGGATCCTTAACCCACGGAGCGGGGCCAGGGATATGGAAGCTGCATCTTCATGGAGCCTAGTCGGGTTCTTAACCTGCTGAGCCACCACAGGAACTCCTAACCCGGGGTTTTGGGTAGTTCATTTCTGGAGCTGGGTTATTCAGACTCTCCCTGGCTTTTTCCAAGTGAAATAGTTCCAATTCCTTTACCCTTTGCTTCAAAGGCCCTTGTTTCCATTGCTTTGATCATTTCTGTGGCTCCTGCCTGGACACGCTCCAGCCTCTCGGAGCCCTTTCAGGAGGGTGACACAGACCGGACTCAGCGGCCTAATGAGCCGCTGACTCATGCGGACCCGAGAAGGGAGATGACTCTGGGGCCGGGGCATGTCACAGACCTTTTATGTGTGTGGAATCCAGCCGGCTTTGAAGAAGGCAAGGCGCTCTGTTGACTGCGACCAGATGCCCTGGAGTTTCCAGGACGGGCTTTTTGGCGATGGTTCAGATTTCAGCTCTTCTATTTGATTGTCCCCATAAACCAGTAACATGTCCCAGAAGTTCTAACTTGGCTGCTTCCACACCGCGGGCCCCGGAGTGCCTCTCACCCGGGGTCGGGACACTGCAGTGTTCGCCCAGCCCAGGGGACAGATGCCATCTTGATGTGGCCAGGTCATGGGAGAAGGCAGTCCAAGATTTTTCAAAGACCCCTCCCTGTTGCCAATCAGGAGTTATCCGTCCTGCCAGACCCCTCTGTTAGGAGTCTGTATGTAGAAAATATAATCCCATGAACCATCTCCCCCGTTTGTCCCCAGCTCGTGACAGAGATCCCTGCTAGGACATTTTCTCCCATTCCGAGTCTGGCCCGAATCCTAACCTCAGGAGAGCTGCTCACCTGGTCGTCAGGGGACCTCCCCCCACCCCGCCCCCGGACCCGGGAGCTGGTCCCGTCTTCATCCTTCACATATGGTGGCTGCTTTTAGCCCTAAATATATTGCCTCCTAATTGTACTATTGAATTTCATTCGGTTTTGGTAGGGTCGTGTTTTCAATTTGTCATGGTTGTTTGGAATTTTATTCTTGGCTTTCGGAGTGTGAGCCACCCCACCAAATTTAGCATCATGTGCGCATCTGATGAGCACAGCCTCCATCCTTTTGTTTTAAGTCATTAGTAAAGATTGGCCGGGCACTTCATCCCCAGAGGCGCGGCAATCTTTCAACTAGGTGCCACAGCACTGATTATGCCATAAAGCATGGCTCTTCTTTCTGGCCGTAGACTGTGTTCATTGCAGAACATTTACAGAGCGCAGATAAGCATAAGAAGGAAATAAAAAGGACTTGGAATCCCATCATGCAGATGGAAGGGCTGTCCTTTAGGGTGGATCCCTCTCGTTAAATATATATTATATATATTTAATACATGCGTATATAAAAAGTAATATATACGCACATACATACATTAGTCAACATATATTAAGTGAAATACATCTGTGCTTATTTGTGAACTTGATCGTACAGCATGACCGGAGAGCTGGTTACTATTCATACCCAACTACTACACAGATATTCCCAACTCGAAAGCGTTTATATATAATGTACACACACACACACACACACACACACACACGCAACCCAAACTACAGTTGACTCTTGAACGACATGGGTTTGAATGACACAGGTCCACGCATACAAGGATTTTTTTTCTGTAGTAAATACTACAGGACTACATGATCCAGAGTCAGTTGAATCCACCATGGGAAGAACCCAGGATGCAGAGGAATCATGGATATGGAGGAAACATAGATCAGGAAAGCAGACCATAACCTATACTCAGATTTTCGACTGCAAGGCAGGTCAGCAGTCAACTCCTGCCTTGCTCAAGGATCTACTGGACATTCCATGAATAACCTGCATGAGGTGGTCCAAGAAAACAAGGGTGGCGTTGTTAATTCCTTTGAGAAATGCTTTTCACTCTACTGGTCTCTAGGCGCTTCCCAATGTGCGAGGGCATAATAAAGGCTCTGAGAAGTCCTGCAGTTTAAAAAAAAAAAATCCATGTTATTTTTTCAAACTCAGCTTTCCCCAAATTTGATTATCTATAAGACCCTGTTCCTAGAAGCATGTATTACCATTCCTTTGAGAAGCATTTGCAAAAATGCTTTATGGAATAAATCTTCACATCAGGATGAAGACTAATAATAATTTTTAAAGCACTTGACTTAAAGTCAGGAGATCAGATCCCACCTTTGCCTTTAACAAGTTCATGACCTTGGATAAGTTACTTTTGTCTGAACGAAATGATTGGATTCCCCTGGTAACCCCAGCCTGCTGTGTTTTTCCCTTCAAGTGAAGACGAAGGCGTTCCCGTCACAATGGTAATGAACCGGACTAGTATCCATGAGGATGCAGGTTTGATTTTTGGCCTCCCTCAGTGGGTTAAGGGTCCGGCATTGCCATGAGCTGTGGAGTGGTTTCCAAACATGGCTCGGACCCCGCATTTCTGTGGCTGTGGTGTAGGCTGGCCACTATCGCTCTGACTAAACCTCTAGCCTGGGAACTTCTACCTGGGGTGCAGCTGTAGAAAGACAAAATATTTTTTAAAAATTTTTAAAAAGTGAAGATGAATTAAATTAAATCCGTCTGGGATAACATGTTCTTTATTTTTATATTTATTTTATTTTATTATTTTATTTTATTGTTTTGTATTTTTAGGGCTGCACCCACAGCATATGGAGGCTCCCAGGCTAGGGCTCAAATCCTAGCTGTAGCTGAGGACCTATGCCAGAGCCACAACAATGCAGGATCTGAGCCTCTTCTTCCACCTACACCACAGCTCACGGCCACGCCGGATCCTTAACCCACTGAGCGATGCCAGGGATCAAACCCGCAACCTCATGGTTCCTAGTCAGATTCATTCCACTGCGCCATGACGGGAGCTCCACGTATTCTTTATAATGTCGCTTGTTTTTTCCTCTGTTTCAGAGAAATACTCATCCTTTATTTAGCGCTTCACGCAGGTTAACGCACTGGATCCTTGGGACAGGTAGAAGGAATAGAAGGAGTGAAATGCACTTGCCCAGTGGCTGCAGAACCAGTTTGAGAATTAGGATTGGAAACCCAAGGCCCCTGGTCACTAAGCTGCACCCCACCCATGCTCCGGTAGATGGCCGGTGACCAGTTCCAGCATCCCCCGGGGAAAGGTTCAGCCTGCTGGCCACAGGTTAACAGGGCTTATCTGCTCTCTTCCTTCTTCAGAGGTGAGCAGTCACTGCCACACCCCCTCCTCCAGGAAGACACTAGGATAAGAGCTCCATCTCAGCAGGCGTCAGTCCCTAGGGACCCTGAGGTGCATCTCCACAGGCCCTGCAGCTTTGAATCAAACCTGACTTCCAAGTTCTCAACGGCTTCTCCTCCTCTCCAGGTGAGTCATCCCCTGGCAGTATCAGATCTCTGTAGCCAAAGGAAGGGACCATTCCTGTTCACTGACCTATTTTATCAGCTTTCTCTTCCTGTCTTTAATGGGAGGGGGGAGGAGGTTGCATCAACCTCTCCTGTCTGCCTCTTCCACTTAATAAGAAATAGCTGGAGTTCCCGTCGTGGCTCAGCGGTTAAGGAATCCGACTAGGAACCATGCGGTTTCGGGTTTGATCCCTGGCCTTTCTCAGTGGGTTAACCATCCGGCGTTGCCGTGTGCTGTGGTGTAGGTCGCAGAGGCGGCTCGGATCCCGTGTTGCTGTGGCTCTGGCATAGGCCGGTGCCTATACCTCCGATTCGACCCCTAGCCTGGGAACCTCCATATGCCGCGGGAGCCCTAGAAAAGGCAAAAAAAAAAAAAAAAAAGAGAGAGAGACAAAAAAAAAAAAAAGAAAGAGAGAGAGAAAGAAATAGCTAAGATTTACTGAGTACGTGCTATGTGGCAGGCACTGCTCATGGGGGCTCTTATCTCAAGAACCCTATGAAGTATTATATCTTCCATTTATGGATGAATCCGTGGAAACAGAGAGGTTGAGTCATTTGCCTAAAGTCACAGCTTGTAAGAGTTCAAGTTGGGATGCAAACCCAGACCCAGCCCTTCCTCCAGGAGTTGTGTCACTAATATGTCTGCAATAGTGCCTCCCCCTTCACATCAGGTCCCTGCCCTCCTCCCCACTTCCTGCCCGCCTTGTACTGAGGGCCCCCACCTCCTAGCTCCTGTTCCACGCTGCACAAACCTGTACTCTCTCTCCATTGCCTCGCACTTTGTCCCGTCTTCCCAGCCTTCTCCCAGCCCCTAAAATGCACCCTCCTGCTTCCTGCCAAGAAGAGAGGACTTGAGAACCCCTGGACCATCCCTGGGCAAGGTGGGTGATGCAATTTGGACAGAGAGGGAGGGAGGGAGGCCTTTCCACATCTGGTTTCTGGTGCACTTTCTTCTGCAAGAACTTAGCGGGGGCCGTGAACAGTGTGTAACAGAGCCACCTACTGGCTGCTCTGAGAACAGGCCCCAGAAACCCAGGAGCAGGCTCATGCCTATGAGGGCAGGTGGACACCGCTCTGTGCCAGGATTTTCTGTCTGTTCTGCTCACTTTCGGGCCAGGCTAGCTTGGTCCCTGGTGCCCTGGGCAGACCCAACTTTCTTCCTCTCATCCTGTTCTGAAGACAAAGCCAAAGAGAAGGAGTAACTTTTGGGGAGAGGGGGTTGCGGGGGAGGGCCACAGCCAGCATCTGGAAGTTCCCGGGCTAGGGGTGGAATCAGAGCTGCAGCTGCTGGCCTACACCACAGTCACAGCAACGTGGGATCCAGGCTGTATCTGCGCCCTACACCACAGCTTACAGGAATGCCGGATCCTTAACCCACTGAACAAGGCCAGGGATCGAACACACATTTTCACGGATACTATTCTGGTTCTTAATCCGCTGAGCCACAACGAGAACTCCAGGGGTAACTTGAATGGCAAAGGGTCAGGCCCTGAGGACAGGAGGCTGCTCACAGCTAAGTCGGGCTGTCAGAAGAGGGCAGAGCCGTTTATAGTCGAATCAACAAAGGTTGGTTTCTGTCATATGTCAGTGGAGGAAGAGTAACAGCTCACGCGAGCCGAATGGACATAGGGTGTGTCATTCGGAGATGACTATCCTCCTTGGCAGACTGTCTGCCATTGAATCGGGGTTTACAACCCCAGAGCCAGAGCCCGGCACCATTTGATGCAGAGCAATGAGACCCACCATTCCGGTGAATTGCCCTAATTTGGCAGTTCAAATATTCAACTAGAAGGTGGCTGGAGAAGAAGGTAACCCCTTCCTAGGAAATCACTAATCTAAGACACAGCCAGGGAGACTGCTTCCCAGATGTTCTGCCAGAGAATGGGGACACCCCCCCTTCTCTTTCCCCCTAACCCAGAGAACATCAGAGCTGGGGCCATGACACGTAGGTATGGGGAATAATTGCTTCCAAGGTGTACCCCAAATATCTCCAAGGTCTTACCCTGCCTGACCCCCCTGCCCCATTTGATGTGTTCTTCTAAATGGGGCCCTTGTTCTCCCACAAACATTTGTGAGTCCTCGGATGTGCCTTGCACAGTATTGGGTTTTTGGAAAGAGCAAGAGGTTTAAACATGATCACCTTCCACCTCCAATGGGAGGGGGAGAGCCCCAAATGTAAATATCAGGTCTAGTTACTCTCATGAATATATTCGTGGAAGGCAAGTCCAAGGGATTGACAAACTCTCTGAGTAAAGATCTAAACCCTTGAAATACCAAGGAGTGATACAGTCATTCAGGAATAGTTAGAGGAGTTCCTGTCGAGGCACAGCGGAAACAAATCTGACTAACATCCAGGACGCAGGTTCGATCCCTGGCCTCGCTCAGTGGGTTAAGGATCCAGTGTTGCTGCGAGCTGTGGTGTAGGTCACAGATATGGGTTAGATCTGGCGTTGCCGTGGCTGTGACGTAGGCCTGCCACTACAGCCCCGATTTGACCCCTAGCCTGGGAACCTTCCATATGCCACGGGAGCAGTTGTAAAAAGACCAAAAAAAAAAAAAAAAACCTTAGATACCAGGATTTCCTCGAGACCATCGGATGATTGTACCCACATACTCGGTGCAGACATGATCGGATGACTAGAAAGGTGACCCTGCACAGTGTCAACAAGGAAGGCTTCTTGGAGGAGAAAGAGGAGGGATTTAAAAGGATCTTAGAGGATGAATAGGCTATGACAGGGGGGGACCATGCCAGGCGCAGAAGACATGCAAATAAATAAATCCATTTGTGGGAAACCCTGTGACAGTAAGCCCCCCACCCCACCAAGTGGATTGTGGCCAGTTTGCAACAGGCTTTGACCACCCAGCTAAGGAGTCTGGGCTTCCTCGGTGTCATGAGACGGCCAGTGAAAGTTCTGAACTGAGGATCAGGAGGATCAGAGCAATGCTTCTGGAAGACTGCAGAAGAAATGGGGTCAAGGCACTGATGGACGGGGCGTTCTCGTTGTGGCTCAGCAGTAATGAACCTGACTAGGATCCATGAGGATGTGGGTTCCATCTCTGGCCTCGCCCAGTGGGTCAGGGATCTGGTGATGCCATGAGCTGTGGGGTAGGTCGCAGATGCGGCTCGGATCCCACATTGCTGTGGCTGTGGCGTAGGCCAGCAGCTGTGGCTCCGATTTGACCCCTAGCCTGGAAACTTCCACGTGCCACAGGTGCGGCCCTAAAATAGAAAAAAAGAAAAAAGAAAAAGAAACTGATAGACTGGTTCTAGAATGGCAAAAACAGTACCTGATGAGGTATCATATCTTCAATTTATGAATGAATCTGTGGAAACAGAGAGGTTGAGTAATTTGCCTAAAGCCACACAGCTTGTAGGAGTTCAAGCTAGGATGCAAACCCAGACCCAGTCCTTCCCCCAGGGGCTGTGTAATTAATGCCTAACCTGACTGGTGGATACAAACATACAAATGCTTGGAGGTGGGGTCCCCCATGTGACCAGCTGTCAAAGGAGCAGGCCTATTGGGTCCTGCTTCCCTAGGGCTATTGACAAGGTTGAGTTTCGAGAATGGGGCATTTTTAAAGAAGGTGAGCCTGAGCAGGGTCTTTGGATGTTAGCTGCAGCAGAAAGTTCCACAGGAGTGGGGCAGGAGTGGGGCTGGGGTGAGACAGAGGCTGTCCTAAGGTTCTAGTCTCGTTATATCACCTAGAGCCCTAGATGCCAGGGGCATCAGCTAACCCAGCAGTCTCTAGCAGAAATAGAATTCAAGTCACCTGTGTAATTTTAAGTTTTCTAGGTTGATGAAATTTTTAAAAAAGTAAAAAGAAATAGATGAAATTAAAGGCATATTTTAATTAGCCCCAGGAAAGAATAATTAATGTTTTAAAATTGTTATTGAGATCTTTTACACTGTTATTGTTTGTTTCAGACTAACTCTTTGAAATCTGGTGTCCAGTCACTCTTCAAGTGCTCAAGAGCCACACGCGGGTGTGCCCATTGTGGCTCAGTGGTTTAAGAAGCCGACTAGCCTCCATGAGGATGTGGGTTCCATCCCTGGCCTCGCACAGTGGGTTGAGGATCTGGTGTTGCCACAAGCTGTGACATGGGTCACAGATGCAGCTCAGATCTGGCATGGCTGTGGCTGAGGCTGGCAACTGCAGTTCTGATTCAACCCCTAGCCTGGGAACTTCCCCAATGCTGCAGGTGTGGCCTGGAAAAAAAAAAAAAAAAGCCACATGTGGCCAGTAGCTACCATTTAGACCACTTTGAGTTAACCTCTAAAGCATTGTTTTGCAAATCCCAGGCAATTTTGTTCCTCAGGGGACAGTTGGTGATATCTAGGTTCTATCTGTGGTTAGAGACGGAATACATGCTAATCATCCTTCAAGGCGCAAGGCACAACAGAGAATGATCTGCTGGAAATGTTGATAGAGGCAAGTCAGAGCACCGCAGAATGCTAGGAGGAAGTGGGCACTCAGGGCCAGGTTGTCAGGGCGATGCCACTGCAGACACTCCCGCTCAAGCTCAGGCCTCGCCTCAGACAGGGCAGGCTTCCAGGCGCCAGTGTCAGAACTTCCTGGTGCTTTGTGATATGCAAGGACTACACCCTGAGCCACTCCGATAAGCCAGATTGTATTTAGAATGATTATAATCCTGCAATTACCCACACTCCACCCCACCCAAACCTCAGCATTGTGCTTGCTGTATTGTGTGGTTCCTGTGTAGGGCAACGGTGCAATGGATAATCATGTGAATGGCGACCCCTACAGTTGTGCAGTGCACAACCTATGCAACTGTACGTGGCAGCTCCACTCCCATAAGCCAGGGGACCGTGTCTCATTACACAGAGCCTCTTCTGGTTTTGTTCTTGGCCATCCCCCTTGTTTAGAAGCCACAAAGTAACAGAGCAACTTATGATTATGTATGTAGGAGACGAAGACTCTTTTTCAATGTGGGAGCCACAACCAAGAATTGAGAGTACCACTGAATCTCTGTCCAGAGTTCCTGCTCTTAAAACAGGGATCCTGCCTTTTTTTTTTTTTTTTTTTTAAATAAGCACAATCTTTCCTTCCTTTTCTCCTTCCTTCCCTTTCTATAAATATTTATTAGGGGGCGAAGTTGTGAGTTCATAGGGGGTTGGACTAGGTCTCTGAACAGAACAGGAGAAGGATCACTGTTGGTTGCAAGAGCATCTCTGCAGGAAACCAAGATAAACTTGGAGCAAACCATTTTCATTAGAACCAGCTCAGTGGATGTTAATAAGTGGTATGATTT
The DNA here is from genome assembly GCF_016906955.1 of Phacochoerus africanus. Classification (NCBI taxonomy): domain Eukaryota; kingdom Metazoa; phylum Chordata; class Mammalia; order Artiodactyla; family Suidae; genus Phacochoerus; species Phacochoerus africanus. The sequence continues at coordinate 12,105,634 of NC_062557.1, read as the reverse complement.
TTTTTTAATCCATCATCCATAAAAAATAGTAATTCTGGGTTAAAGCGAGAAAACATATAGGATGATAGTTATACATCCACCCTCTGGAGCCAGGCTTCCTGGATTTGAAGCCAGGCTTCTCTACTGACTCGCTGTGCTACCTTAGACAAGTTGCTTAAATGCTCTGTGCCTCAGATTCCCTGTTTGTAAAATGGAATGATAATAATACCTACCTACCAACGGAATGTTGACAAGTTAGTATCTGTGAAATGCTTGGAATCATGTTTATCAGAGAATAAGTGTTCTAGAAATGTTAGCTTGTATTGTACAACCACTATGGAGAACAATGTGGAGGTTCCTCAGAAAACTGAATGTAGAACCACCGTATAGTACAGCAACCCTACTCCTGGGCATATATTTGGACAAAACTACAATTCACAAAGATACGGGCACCCTTATGTTCATTGCAGCACTATTCACAATAGCCAAAACATGAAAACAACCTAAATGTCCATTGACAGATGGATTAAGAAGATGTGGTACATATATACACAATGGAATACTACTCGGCCATGAAAAAGAATGCAATAATGCTATTTGCAGCAACATAGATGCAACTAGAGATTCTCATATTCTAGTTAAGTGAACTAAGTCAGAAAGAGAAAGGCAAGTACCACATTATATCACTTATATGTGGAATCTAAATGGCACTAATGAATGTATCTACAGAAGAGAAACAGAAACAGATTCACCAACAAGGAGAACAGACTTGGGGTTCCCAAGGGGGAGGGGGGAAGGTGTGAAACAGACTGGGAGTTTGGGGTTAGTAGATGCAAAGGATTACATTTAGAATGGATCAACAACAAGGTCCTATCAACACAGGGAACTATATCCACTTTCTTGGGTTAGACCATGATGGAAGATAATATAAGAAAGGAAATGTATGTATATGTTTTACTGGGTCTCTTTGCTGTACACCAGAAATTGGTACAACATTGCATATCAACTATACTTAGAAAAAAGGGGGAAGGGGGAATAAATACCCTAAAAAATAAATGTTTGCTTGTAAGATAAACTTTTTTTTTTTTTTTTTTTTAACTGAGACCCGCTCAGCCTTTGACAGGCTTATGTGTCCCGCTCTGGAAGCAGGGAGCAGGGTAGAGCGGGTCATATTTCCTAATCTTGTTTGACTATTGTTTTAGGCTGGACCTTTCAGAAAACAAAGCCTGAAGCAAAGAGGATCTGTGCTGATGCTTTCTTTGTGAGATACAAGCCAGGGACAGTGAAGATGAGGCAAGGGGAGAGGGCAAGAAGAGAGGTAAAGCGACATCACTCCACACACCATCATGCCGGGTACCACTTTCCCATGAGCTTGCTCAGCAGGCGTGCTTGCTGGGCACCCAGGATTTCTCCAGAATGGCTGGCAGGAGGAGATGCCAAGCAGAGTAGATGGCAGGGGGTTGGGGGGGAGGGATTTTTCTGCCCAGTTCCCTGCCAGTGGGCAACTTTCCCACCATGAGGAGATGATGCCATTGGTTGTGTCTTCTGGCCCGTGGCAGCTACACCAGATTCCATACGTGGAGGTGTGAATTTTCCATCTCAGTCGGGAAGAAGATGTCCAAGGTAGGAAACTAACACAGGGAGGTTAACGGAGCCAGTGTCCTGTGGGGCTCCTAGGCACACAAATCTTTCTGTGTCCTCCATTGCTTGATTTTAGAGAATAAGCCTCAGTCTCCATAACCTTCCCTGAGTTCCAAAGGGCAGCTGCTAATCAGGGAAGGGAGGGGGGGCAGAGACCAGGGAGGGGCAGTCAGGAGACAATAGTGCAGCCTTGGGGCAGGTTCTGGTTCCGCCTCAGGAAATATACATAACAATGCCTTTGAGCCCTTCTGAAGAACTAAAACCCCCAACAAATGGAAGAACTACTTGAAGCATTCTTCATTCCGGGAAGAAGGAGGACCACCAGAACCAGTCCTGGGGCCACTAAACCCCAGCTTTGAAAAACAATGCAAGCTTGCCTCCCACGTGATGGGATCTTATCTACGGCCCTATTTGCCACTCCCCAAACTATAAAACCACCTCCTAATCTCTCCCAAGGGGGGCATGGTCTTGAAGGCCTTAGACTGCTGTGGCCCCCTTTGCCTGGCAAAGCAATAAAACTCTCTTTTTCTCCTTCACCCAAAACTCTATCTCCACTTTTCTACTCGGCAGCCGTAGAAAAGAGGCTGAATTTCAGCAACAAGAGCCACACTCTTGAATCCCTGCCCTCAAGGAACCACAAGAAAACACCTACCATAGGAAAACAAGTCCAAGTTCCCATCGTGGCTCAGCAGAAACGATCCGACTAGCTTCCAAGAGGACACAGGTTCGATCCCTGGCCTCTCTCAGTGGGTTAAGGATCCGGCATTGCTGTGAGCTGTGGTGCGGATCACAGATGTGACTTGGATCTGACGTTTCTGTGGCTGTGGCGTAGGCCAGGGGCTTATAGCTCTGATTCGATCCCTAGCCTGGGAACCTCCATATGCCACAGGTGCAGCCCTAAAAAGCAAAAATAAATAAATAAATAAATAAAAGAAAACAATGGCTTTTTTCTGGACATCTGGGGAGAGCACTGTGCCTGGACAGGGCGTGCAAGCTTTCCCCACACCTTGCCCCAAGCATCTCTTCCGTTCACCTGTTTCCCAAGTACACCCTTTCATGATACGCTGCTCATCTAGTAAGTAAAATCTTCCTCCGAGTTCCATGAGCTGCTCTAGCAAGTTAATTGAACCCAAGGAGGAGAGTCACTGGAAACTCCAGTTGGTCAGAAGCGCGGGTAACAATGTGGACATTGAACTGGCATCTGCCGGGCGAGGGGGGGGGGTCTTGTGGGACTAGACCCCCCCACCTGTGGGATCGGGTGTTGCCTTCTGGGAGTTTCGTGTCAGCACTGGGTTGAGTGGTAGAACGCCCAGCTGGTGTCACGGAGAAGTGCTTGGTGAGGAGGGGCAACCCCCAGGCATTGGAACCAGGGTCCGAAGCCCAGGCAGGTTAACCTGCGAAGGTCTCAGGATGGTTTTGAGAGCCGTGCTGGGTCTTGGCCAGGCAATGGATGGGCAGGGAAGGGGGGAGGGACACTCCAGGCGGACACAAAGGGCCTTGAGCCCCAAGCTGGTTGTATATTGGCCCCGCACACACTTTCCATTGGGTTGTGCTGGAGACGCCACGTGGAGTGGGGAGCAATGCAGGGTCTTGGAGACCCGTTGTCTGAAGATGATTCTGCCGGTCTGAGTGGTGGGCCTGTTGCCTCTGACGATGGACCAGCACAGGCTGAGCCCCAATCCTGTGGTCTGTGACTCCAGACATCCCCTAGAGGAGCCCAACTTCTCATGACAGCTTCAGGAACCTTTCCTGGACCTGGGTTCTCTGCAGCAAAGCTGCAGAGGAATGGCTGCTCACTGTCCCCATTAGGGGAAGGCTGAGGTCTCCTGGTCTCTCCCGTCCTCCACCCCCGCTTCTGCGACGCACCAGTCAGCACAGAGGTGGGAATGCAGAAGAGGGCTGTGCTGGAGAATGCTGGGGTCAGGGACTCGGGGAAAGAATGTCAAATATGAGAGGGCTCTGCTGACACGACTTAAGATGTGGGTGGCTGGAAGCTGCAGGGGATTTTAGATTAAAAGAGTTTCTGAAGACACTTTTTCAAGGTCAGTGACAGGAGGATCCAGGCACATCTCGTGCCTCCTGCCAAGAATTCCAGAGGCCAGGACCCTCTTCTGGGAGCCGAGGGTGGAGAGTTTCCCATGGAGCCCCCTGATGGGGGCAAATTCCATCGTCTCCCATTTTCCTCCTCTAGAATCCAAAGCTGAGGGAGACCCCAGCTTGGGGTGGAAAACAGGCAGACTCGGGTATGAATTGCATCTCTCCACTGATGAACTGTGTGATCTTAGGCAACTGACCTAACCTCTCTGAGCCCTATTTCTTCATGTATAAAAGTAGACATAACATGTGGAGTTCCCATTGTGGTTCACTGGGTTAAGAACCCAACATAGTATCTGTGAGGCTGTGGATTCAATCCCTAGCCTCACTCAGTGGGTTAAGGATCCAGCATCACTGCAAGCTGCGTGTAGGTCACAGATGTGACCTGGATCTGGTGTTGCAGTGGCTGGGGTGTAGACTGGCAGTTGCAGCTCTAATATGACCCCTAGCCTGGGAATTTCCTTATGCCACAGACACGGCCATTAAAAAAAAAAAAAGTGCAATCCAGATGATAGATGCTTACTTTCATTTTTTTCTTCAAACAGTGGCTAACGTGGCAGGATTGCAGACCTGGATTGCACTACCAACTGGGGCTGACCAGCCCGATTTCCTTCATTTCTTTCACGCGCGCAAGGAACAAAGAGTTATTAAGAGCTACTATCCACTGTCGTGAGCACTAGCGATTTGGCCATAAACAAAACAGAGCCTCGAGAAACTTGTACTCTGGTGGAGGGAGACAGAAATAAACAATCAGATAAATAAGTACAGTTGACCCTGGAACAACATGGGTCCGAACCCTGTGGTTTTACTTACATGTGGATTTTTTTCAGTAAATACTACTGGATGGCCCCATCCGCAGTTGCTTGAGTCAGCCAATGAGAAACCGGGGATACAGATGATTGATTGCGAAGTTATACAGGGTGACACCCCTAAACCCCGGTTGTTCAAGGGTCAACAGTATTGCACATATCAACTGATGATAAGTGCTAAGAAAAAATAAAGCAGCCTGCAGGGTCCAGAAGTGCTGCAGATGAGAACATAAGGGAGAACCAGGGTGGAATTCAACTGATTTGATTAATCGAGTACCATTTTATTTTATTTTATTTTATTTTATTTATTTATTTTTTGTCTTTTTGCCTTTTCTAGGGCTGCCTCCTGAGGCATACGGAGGTTCCCAGGCTAGGGGTCTCATCGGAGCTGTAGCCGCAGGCCTAAAGCACAGCCACAGCAACCGGGATCCGAGCCGCGTCTGCAACCTACACCACAGCTCACGGCAACGCCGGATCCTTAACCCACTGAGCAAGGCCAGGGATCAAACCCGCAACCCCATGGTTCCTAGTCGGATTCGTTAACCACTGAGCCACAACGGGAACTCCTAATTGAGTAGCATTTTAAATAGCGACACTGGGGAAGGTCTCAGACCAGAGGACCTTGGGGCGAGACCAGAGTCAAGCCAGGCAGCGAGAGCTACAAGCACAAAGGCCTTGAGCAGCAAGGGGGCAGAGCCATGCGATCAGAGCAGCTGAAATGCTGAAAACAGAGGCGTGAGGGGTTGGAAGTGAGATCAGAAAGAATTGGGCCCATGGCAGGCAAGGGCTTGTCTACCACAGCCAAAACTTTGGATTTTATCCCCAAAGATGAAAAAGACGAGATGGGAGCCATCTTATCAACGGCTTTTTTTTTTTCTTTTTCTTCTTTTTTTGTCTTTGTAGGGCCACACCGCAGCAGGTGGAAGTTCCCAGGCTAGAGCCTACACCACAGCCACGGCAACACCAGATCCGAGCCACATCCGCGACCTACACCACAGCTCATGGCAATGTTGATCCTTCACCCACTGAGTGAGCACAGGGATGAACCCGCATCCTCATGGATACCAGTTGGATTCATTACTGCTGTGCCATGACGGGAACTCCCTTATCAATGGTGTTTTTTTCATAGCTCATATTAATTGGGCTCTTGCTTGGTGCCAGGCAGAGGGCTAAGCATGTCACATGTATTTAACTCTTCCAAGAACCCTTGTGAGGTGAGCGCCGTGCCTCGCCCCGTTTTATAGATGAGGAGACCCAGGCGTGGAAAGCCTGAGTTCACTGCCCAGGACCCCACCTAGGAGTCCCTGACTCTAAATCCTCCTTCCATCCTAGACTGGCTTTCCCACAGTGCCTCCAATGCTCCAATTACTTCATTGTTATCCGAAGAAGGTCATGGAAAGACCCTGGTGAAGACAAGCACAGACCAAAGCCAAGGCAGCCATAAGCCAACGGACGCCAAGGATATCCAGCAGCAGCCAGAAGCCCAGGGAGAGACATGGAACAGATCCTCTTTCAGAGCTTCCAGAAGGAAGCTACTCTGCCAACACCTTGATTTTGGACTTCTGGCTGCCAGGACTGTAGAAAGAATAAATTCCTGTTGCTTTCAGCCACCAGGTTTGAGGTAATTTATTATGGCGGCTGGAGGAAATGAATACAGATGTGTGTAGCCTCATGGAATGGATCCTGTGTTTCGAATCCGATGACCTGAACTTGAGCCCTAGCGCTACGCCTCCCAGGCATGCCACTTCGCTCAGCTCCTTTCACCCAGGCCTCAGTGTCTTCCTCTGTGGAATGGGTTCACAATACCTGGCTTCCAGAGTGGTACTGAGCATAAAATAAGATCTAAGGCAATGTGGATAAAGCATCTGGCAGACTCAGCTGGGCTCCTCGTCGTAGAGGGGTGGGCTTAGGTGGACGAGATGATGAGCTGGCATCCCTAGTGCTCCCAACAGCATTCAGGACAGGACCTAGAAGCAGCAGCTCCTGGGCATTCGTTTCCAAATGCTCCAGCGTGTGGTTGGCCAAGTGGCTTCTCCCTGACGTCACCTCCCAAAGAGGGAGAGTCCAGCTCCTGGGCCAGGCAGAAGGAACCATTTGGAGAATGAGTCAAGAAGCCCTGGGCCTTGGATACTCAGTCATTACTTCTTGCCAGGAGTCTGAGTGTGTGTGGGAGGGAGCCCTGTGCCAAGGGAGTCTTAGGACTTCAAAGCCAAAGAAAAGGCAATTAAATTTATGGTGGAATTAGTCAGGAAACCGTAAACCTAGGACATTGCCCCTGTACAGAAGATCCTTTGAGCACCATCTCAGAGCACACTGAACAGTCTGGGATCTGGTTCCAACAAAATGGTCTCTTAGAAAATAAATTCAAAGTCTAGACATGGTCACCATGACCTCCTTGCCACGCCTGCATCTTTATATGTCATAGATCGGGGATTGTGTCCAGTGATAGACCAAGGCATTTCAAACCTTGGACCCCCAGCCCGAACCCGACCCCACCCTGAACCTGGCTTCCATTAAGCCCCTCCCAGTGGAGAGACATGGGAAGCAAACTGGAGATGGTGCCTGGCACAGCCCATCCGAGTGGGTCAAGTAAAAGAGACACTCGGCCTCCCACGACGGGCTGGACCCAGTCACCACACTCTTCATTGGGGAAAACAAGTCGAAGCAACCAAAAGGTTGCCTTCTGGGTCATGGCCAGGGATAAATAGCATCATTTCATAAAGATAAATGGATGAATGGATCAAGAAGACATAACAATCCCGAACATTTGTGCTTCTAATAACAGAGCTTCAAAATCCATGAGGCAAAACCTGACAGACCTGCACGCAGAAACAAATTCCAATTACAGTTGGAAATCCCGAGACTCCGCTCTTGATAACTGATAAATCATATAGACTGAAAATCAGCAAAGATATCCTAGATTTGGATAATCCTGTCCACAAACTTAACCTTTTTAACTGGAAATACCCCAAATGCTCATCAAGGGGGATGAATAAATAAAGTATGCTTTAGGCCTATAGTAAAATACCACCAGCAATGAAAAAGAATAAACTATGAATAACTCAATGAAACGGGTGAATCTCAAAATTCTTTTATTTTTTTATTTTTTTTATTTTTAGGGCTGCACCCATGGCATATGGAAGCTCCCAGGCTAGGAGTTGAATTGGAGCTGCAGCTGCCAGCCTACGACACAGCCATGTCTGTGACCTACACCGAAGCTCACAGCAATGCCAGATCCTTAACCCACTGAGCAAGGGATCGAACCTGCATCCTCATAGATACTAATCGGATTCATTACCCCTGAGCCACAACGGGAACTCCTCAAAATTCTTATGCTTAGCAAAAGAAGTGAGCCAAAAAGAAGTACCTACTTTATGACTCCATTTGTATAAAACTCTAGAAAAGACAGATTAATCTCTAATGACAGAAAGATCATGGTTACTTGGGGAGAAAGGTGTGGGGAGAAGACAGAGGGAAATAAGGAGGAGAGAGGTGTTCGCTTTCTTGGTTGTAGTGATGAGTCTGTGGATATAGACACATGTCAAAAGTGTCAAATTGTACATTTTATGTGCAGCCTATTACATGTCATTATACCACAAAAAGAAAAGAAAAGAAAAGAAAAGAAAAGAAAAGAAAAGAAAAGAAAGAAAAGAAAAGAAAAGAAAAGAAAAGAAAAAAGGCTGTTTTAAAAAATGTCATAAGGCAAAGGAAAAAGTTTCCACTTGGCAATCTTGTTTTCCCTGTTGCACAATTTGCCCGGTACTGGAGCTCTTGTGGTTCTGCTTCTGAGACATTGATGGGAGGCACGAGACACAGAGCTCGGCATTCTTGATTTAGAGGGCGCATCTCTAAGAGGCCAAGGCAAAGTGCCAAGGATCCCAGGTAAAATCCCTCCCAGGAAGGGAAAATAGACATGGGTACTTTGCAAGCAGCTACAAAGATTTTAATGCGGCAGAGGGACGTGGAGTTCTTGTTTGGGCCAGTGCTGGGCATCGGGTTCTCCTGGCATCTGGAGTTGCAACACCCAGTTCCCAAGTGTCTCTTTCCTCCTGGGTCTACAGAGCGGCGGAGAGGACCTCCCGGGGGACAGCATTTTGTACACAATCGTCATTCAGTCATTGGCAGATATATTTGGCAAACTTTGGGCAGGGGTGCTGGGAGGGACCGGATCAACTGAGAATCAGCCGTGTTGGGAGAAGGAATTTGGCCAAAGGGTGCCAGACTTGAAGATCAGGACTTAAAGATCAGGGCTGGGGATCATTTGGAGCAGAGTGTGCTGGCTGGGTCTTGCCTCTGCTGCTCGTGTGAGCCCTGGGGAAGCAACTTTTCGTATGAACTGCGTCATCCCACTGACATTGAAGCCTGTGTCCTTAAGGAGGTACCACACTGATCCCCCGAATAGGTTTCTGCAACTGTCCACTGACCAGAGGCCAAATCCATCCCACTGCCTGTCTTTTTAAATAAAGTTTTATTGAAACACAAACACTCCCATTGATTTATGTTTGGTCCATGGTGGTCATACTACGGCAGTAGAGTTTAATAGTAGCGTGATTGCATAATGGCTCACAAAGCCTAAAATATTTACTATCTGCCTCATTAAGGAAAAGTCTGCTGACCCCTGACCCTATATGCCAGGCTTAATGTGGTGTGAGTAATCTGTTTAACCAGTAAGTAATTTTAAGACATTTTATTAAAAAAAGATATAGATGAATAGATAAACAAAACATAGTGTATACACACACACACACATACACAGAATAATATTATTCAACTTTTATTTTATTTGTTTATTTATTTTTTAGGACTGCACTCATGGCATATGGAAGTTCACAGGCTAGGGGCTAAATTGGAGGTGCAGCTGCCAGCCTACATTGCAGCTTTTGGAAGCACTGGATCTTTAACCCACTGAGCAAGGCCAGGGATTGAACCTGCATCCTTATGGATACTAGTCGGATTCTTAACCCACTGAGCCACAGCAGGAACTCCCTCAGCTTTTAAAAAGAAGCAAATTCTGCCCTTGCTCAGTGGGCAAGTTTGGTGTAGTTTGCAGATGCAGCTTGGATCCCACATCATTGCTTTGGCTGTGATATAAATTAAGCTGCAGCTCCAATTTAACCCCTAGCCCAGGGAACTTCCATATGCCATATGTGTGGCTATTAAAAAAAAAAAAATTAAGTAAAAAGAAGGAAATTCTGTTACACTACAACATAGAGGAAGCTTGAGGACATTACAAAAAGCGCCAAAGCCGGTCCCAAAAGGACAAAGACCAGAGTTCTTGTGACTTGGCGGTAACGAACTCGACTAGTATCCATGAGGATGCGGGTTCAATCTCTGGCCTCACTCAGTGATCCTGCATTGCCGTGAGCTGTGTTGTAGGTCACAGACCCAGCTCGGATCCCGAATGGCTGTGGCTGTGGAGTTGCACCTCCAATTCACCCCCTGGCCTGGGCCCTTCCATTTGCTGCGGGTGCAGCCTTAAGGAAAAAAAAAAAAAAAAAAGGGACAAATACTGTATGATTCCACTTATATAGCTATTAGAGTACTCGAATCCATAGGGACAAAAACTACAAAACCGGTCGCCAGGAGCTGGGGAGAGCGGAGAACGGGCAGTTCTTGTTGGATGGGGACAGAGTTTCATTTAGGGAGGTGAAAAGTTGGGGAGTGAATGAGGGTGATGGTTGCACAATAATGTGAATATATTTAATGGCTCTGAACTTAAAAATGCTTAAGAAGGTCCATTTTATGTAATGTGTGTTTTACTACTTCTTTTAAAAAAGAAAGAAAGAAAAAAGAATTACAGGGGAGGAAGTAGAGCGTAATTTTATTTTTTCTTTGGATACAATATAACACTTTGGAAAAATTCCGGGCATCTTGCATCTCCTCTGCTGTCTAGGACACACAGGTAGGTGGAAGTTGTCGATAAAAACTGTACTTCCAGAGCCAAGGGGTAGCCTTTCCAGGTGTCCTGAGGAGGTCATGTGATCATTCCCCTTTGGTATAGGTGGGTCCCATCGGCTCACGGTGCCAGCAAGGGCTCTTGAGCCCAGGTGGGCTTCTCAGGAGAGAGTGGCCACCCACATGCACCTGGGGGCTGGCTGCCCAACACGGTTGGGGGGGGAACCCTCGAGGGAGCCAGCGATCAGTAGGGAGAGACCAGCGCCAGAGCTGGCATCTCCCGCAACCACACCATCCAGATCTCCTGGGAGCGGCAGACAAGGTAACAGAAGGAGACGTGAAAAGGCCTTTGCAGGCTGAAAACACGTGACGATGGCTGGCCCTTTCCTCTGCCTCCAAGGGGTCACGTCTGTTTGTACAGATGGTACAGCGGCCCAAGCCTGGGCTAAGAGATCAGAGGGCCTCCGATTGGGCCCTGGCTCTTTGACCTACTGGTTTTGTGACCCCTGGCGGGACGCTGCATGGACCTGAGCCTGCTTCCTGGGGTGGAGATGGGATTGCCAGTGTCTCAAGGGGTGAGACACGATGAACCAGGGAAGGGGCCTGTGCTCTCCCCGCCCTGGACCCTAAGTCAACTCACGCCCTCACACCCCAACCTGCCCACACGTCTCCTCCAAACACCAGCCTCTCGTCCCTCTCGGAACCCGAGGGTGGTCCGAGGGAGGCTATCAGACACCTGCTCTGGGCAACAGAGAGCCTCGCATCTGTGTAAACCTGCCCCATCCTGGCCCACAGACCCGTCGGGGTGTTGAATGAAACTGTCGCGAGAAACCCCACTGTTTGGCCGACTTCTAAGTCAAACGGAGCTGGAGCGGCGCTGATTATTGTCACAAGCTGGTCCACGGGCTGAGTCGTGGGGTCACCGCTGCGCATCTGTCAAGAGGGAGCCTTCTGTGTTCGAAGCGGGAGGGGGAGGAACAGAGCCAGAGAACAGGGTGGGGACCGAGGCCCATAAACAGGACTTTCGAAGCACAAGACAGCCTCCTCCTGGCCGCCCTCGGGACTGCACCTGTCACAGCAGCTTCAGGGCTTCCTGTCTGGGGGCGGCCAGACCCCGGCAACTCTGAGAGAGAGTTTGGAACTGGATTGTTCACCATCCTTTGGAGGCAGCCCCAGAGAGAGTACAGTCAGCTGGCAGGACAAATGGGACGTTGCCCTCGGACAAAACCACAGGGGATTTGGCTGTGATCAGAGTCCCTCCTCGGTGGAGCCGGGGAGAGGGTGCTGGCTTGGTCATGAGCAACAGAGAGACAGAGAAAGGGCTCAGCTTGATGCTCTTATGTCAGGAATCTCAGACACTTTGGTCTCAAGAAAAACTCGTGTTGACCCTCTTAACCAAAACAGCAGAAATAAAACGAAGAAATGAAAACAGCAATGCTGCTACGGAGACTTTTTCAATTAAATTAAGGGTGAGAGCAAAAGAGGGAAATCAAGCCCTCGTCTCTGGGTTCAGTCTTCTCATCTGCCTCTCCATCCAGAGGGCGCAGGAATGAAAGGACATCCACTTTCCTCCTCTTTCTGAATGCGGCGGAATCGTCAAATGACACTTTGTTGAAAATGTTAAGACCTAGAGGTCACGCCAAACCCAGCTTGAAAGCGGGAAGACCTTCTTTCGTCTGAGCACAAGTGCATATTTGGAATTGTAAATGCAAATTCTTTGGAGACAGACTCGCCTTCCTGGCTGGCAAGTACAGACAGAACATTTGAAAGCAGGTCTCACTTTAATTTTTGACAAGTGTTAGGAAGAGAAACCCTCCCCAACTTGAGAGAGACAGAGAATGAAAACCAGCTTGCGGGTGAGAGAGTGGGGAGGGAGAGTGAAGAGAGGGGGACTGGCTTCTGGAAGGAACCGTCTGATTCTGTCTCCACCTCCACTGAGGGCTCTCTCGGCTCTTAAGGAGGAGGTGGCGGGGAGGTCCCCTAGGAGAAGTCTAGTGACGTCATGGCAGCCAGCACAATGATGCAGCTACCTGGGAACCTGGCAGGCAATCTGAACTTTTCCAGGGGAGCAGAGGAGGCAACAGAAGCTTGGGTTCTTGAAAACTCTTCGAAGTTATCTGGTTACTACGGGGTGCACCCAGCCCTGAGCCTTGTGGTCCAGCTGAGTTCTTGTAGGGCTCCTGGGAAGTTGCCCTCGGACCGTCTAGACCTGAGGGATTTGGAACCAGATTGTTCACCATCCTCTTGGGGGGGAGGTGGGGGGGACAGCAATCCTAGAAAGAGCACAGTCAGCTGAATTCTTGCAGGACTCATGGGACGGGCCCTAGACCTGGGGGCTGTGATCAGAGTCCCTTCTGGTTGGAGCTGAGAAGAGGGTGCTGCGAGAGCTCGAGTAAGGGTACCAGAAGGTACAGTTTGTCCCTTCACCCAGCCTTTCTGTCCTCATGCTCTGTCATGTAGAACTATGACTAGGAGAAGACAAGAAGGAACAAGCAAGGCTTTCACCTTGACTGGATATGCACCAGGTGCCTGGAACTGACACTGTGTACCTCCCCCCACCCCCCGCCCCACCCCAACCCATGTTGTAGATGAGAAAATTCAGGTTGGTGACGGCTGGGTCGGGGGCGGGGGAAGGAGTCAAGTCACCTGCTGAGGGTCTCCCAGGGAACAAAGTACAGAACCAAGATTCAACACAGCTCGGCCCGTCTCCGAAGCACCCCTTCCTTTTTCTCTACTGAGCCATCGCCCCGTATGGGAGAAAATCAGATGTCCAATGACCAGAGCAGTGGAAGAAAGGAGACTAGAAAATGCGTGTGTCTCAGTCACCTAGTTTGGGCCACTGTCACTATGGACAAGTGACCTCTTGCATACCTGGCTGATATTTGACAATTAAGGAAGAATTCTGGTGGGACCAAGAGAAATGAGTCTGGACACCCCCTAAGCTCTCACTTGCCCTCCTCGCTTGCCTCATCCACCCCCCAAATTCATCCCCATGGCCTTTTAAAAAATTGAGATATAATTCATATACCACAAAATTCACCCATTAAAAGTGTATGGTTCAGTGATTTGGAAGGATGTTAAAAAATTGTGCCACCATCACCACTATATTATTCCAGGATATTTTCGCCTACCCCTGAAATAAATCTTACACCCATTAACAGTCCCTTGCTAACCCACCTCCAGCCCTCAGCTCTTGGCAAACATTAATCTCCTTTCTGTCACTATGGATTTGCCTATTCTGGGCAATTCATAAAAATGCAACCATGCAACATGCGGCCTGTTGTGTCCTGGCTTCTTTCCCTTAGCATAACGTTTTCAAAATGCATCCATGTTGTAACTGGTATCAGCATGTCTTTCCTTTTCACAGCTGAAAAGTAGTCCCTTGTAGGAATAACTCATATCCATTCACCAGCTGATAGACATGAGAGATGGTTCCACCTTTTGGCCATTATGAATTATCCTGCTCTGAACATTCAAGTATAAGTTTTTGTGTAGACACTAGCTCTCACTTCTCTTGGGACAGACCTTAGCACACGGAATTGCTGAGACCTACGCCGACTCTCTCTTTAACTGGTTGAGGAATTACCAAGCCATTTTCCAAAATGGCAGCTCCACCCACATGACCAACAGCAATGTCGGGGAATTGCCAATTTTTCCACATCTTTGCCTCCATCTGCTACTGTCCATCTTTTTAAATTATAGGCATCCTAGGGGGTGCGAAGGGCTACCACGTTGTGGTTTTTACTTGCATTTCTCGAAAGGCTAATGATGTGCCGATTCTTATCGGCTGTTGGCACGTCTTCTTCAGAGACATGTCTCTTCCAATCCTTTTTCCTTTTTTAAAACTTTGGGTAGCTGTCTTTTCACTGTTGAGCTGTAAGAGCTCTAAAGTGTTCTAGATACTAAACGCATATTAGATACAAGATGTGCAAATATTTTTTTCCCATCCTGTGGGTTTTCTTTTCACTTTCTTCATTGTGCCCTTTGAAGCACTTCATTTGGATGACATCAATTTATTAATTTTTTTTTTTGGTGGCCTTGTCTTCAGGGTTAGAGCTAAGAAGAAACCATTGCCTAATCTAAGATCATAGAGATTTACATGTATATTTTCTTCTAAAATTTTTAGCTCTTACATTTGATGATTTTGAGGCAATTTGTGTGTGTGTGTGTGGTATAAAGTAGGGGCCCCCACATCATTGTTTTGTATGTGAATATCTTGTTGTCCCAGCACCATTTTTTTTTTTTTGCAAAGACTATTTGCTCCCCACCGAATTGTCTTGACATATTTGTCAATTGACCATAAGTATATGAGTTTATTTCTGGACTCTCAATTCAACTCCATTGATCCATAGGTCTAGCCTTATGCCAGGACCACATGGTCTTGATTCCTTTAGCTGTGTACGTGTGTGTGTGTGTGTGTGTGTGTGTTGTTTTTGGGCCACGCCCTCAGCATATGGAGGTTCCCAGGCTAGGGGTCAAATTGGAGCTGTAGGTAGCTACTGGCCTACGGCACAGCCATAGCAACCCTGGATCCAAGTCAGGTCTGTGATCTACACCACAGCTCATGGCAATGCCGGATCCTTAACCCACTGAGCAAGGCCAGGGATCAAACCTGTGTCCTCATGGATGCTAGTCAGATTTGTTAACTGCTGAGCCATGATGGGAACTCCCTGGAGACGTTACTGATTATTATAGCTACTGTATGTTTTGAAATTGAGAAAGGGGAGTTCCTGTTGCAGCTGAGCAAGTTACAAACCTGACTAATAAGATCCTTGGCCTCGCTCAGTGGGTTAAGGATCCTGCTTTGCTGTGGCTGTGGTATAGGCTGGCAGCTGCAGCTCCAATTTGACCCCTAGCCTGGGAACTTCCATATGCCAGAGATTTGGCCCTAAAAAGCACGCGCGCGCGCGCACACACACACACACATACACACAAAGAAGGAAAGAAAAAAAGAAATAGAGAAAGTGTGAGTCTTTCAACTTTGTTCTTTTTCTTTTCTTTCTTTCTTTTTTTTTTTTTGTCTTTTTGCCATTTCTTGGGCCGCTCCCGTGGCATATGGAGGTTCCCAGGATAGGGGTCTAACTGGAGCTGTAGCTGCCAGCCTACACCACAGCCACAGCAACGCAGGATCCGAGCCACGTCTGCAATACACCACAGCTCACGGCAACGCCGGATCGTTAACCCACTGAGCAAGGGCAGGGACCGAACCCGCAACCTCATGGTTCCTAGTCGGATTTGTTAACCACTGCGCCACGACGGGAACTCCTGTTCTCTTTCAAGATTGTTTCGGCTATCAAGCCCCTGACTTCATGGTCCTCTTCGCCACATGGGGTAAGGAAATCAATATGCACATCTTCAGCCCCAACCTCCAACCAGATCCTATGCAATCGCCTTGACAAAGCCCAGGCAAAGCCTGACCCAGCGTCCTCTTTCCAAACTGACAAGCATGGTGCATTCACGTTGGATCGCCATGGCACCAAGTGAGTGATGAGCCAAATCTTGAAGCTTCATCAGTCTCCCAATCTTGAATTCTTAGGCTTTGAATTAGTCTGTAACTTTAAAAAAAAAAAAAAAGGAGTAAAATATGATGCCCAAATCCAAGCATCTTGTATCCCATTTATATCTGCATCTCTAGTGTAAAACGGCCCAGAAAGTTCACCTCCTCCCACCTTCCTCCTCCCCCTCTCCTCTCTTTTCCCACTATGCCCCCCCAACCCCCTTCGAGCTGGGTTGAGTCAGCCTCGCCTGGCTCCCGCCCCTGTGGTCTCCGGCCCAAGCTGCCCGCAGAGCAGTGCGGGCCCAACTCCATTCCACACCACCCCCTGCGCAGCTCCTTGGCAGAGATTTGAAACGTTTCTATTTAAATGACATTTGAACAAACGCGGAGGGGTTCAGCTGTACTTCAATCAAATTCCGTCGGATCCAGTTGGGAGCCGGGTCCCTGTGGACAGTGAGCATGGAGTTCCCTCTGTTTTCTGATTTGAATTGCTTTGTTCTCGGTCCAGGAAGGGGGAAAGTGGGGGATGCATTTGGCCTAAAATGAAACATTTCCCTTTTAAGTCAAAAACTTGAGCACGGCTTGAAGGAGAGAGTTTAAGCTCCATAATCCCCGGTCCAGAGCAAAGCAGTCACAAGCCTGCAATTTCCTTTTTGGAGAAGGGGACTCAGGGAAAGAGCTATTGGGCAGAGCAGCCCGGCGCCCTCCATGAGCCTGCCCGGAGCAGGCATTTCACACGCTCCTGGGGCCGCTGCTTAGAAATCCAGTCCTGCAAGGCAGCTGGGCCTGTTTCCTTCCCGGGCCCACGCAGCTATGCTTTGTGTTTCAGTTGTTGGGCAAAAGAACCACAGGACAGCCCTTCGGTGGCTCCCAGCTCTTTCTTTTCTTCTGCTTTTTGTGCCGTGTGAGTCCCAGCTGCTGGACCCATCACCACCCCAGCTGCCTCTCTCTGGTTCTTAACTGGCCCTGCAGCCCCAACCTGCAGCTCTGGCTCCATCTTCCTCCTCTCCCCGCTCACCTGCCATCACCAGGTAATGAAGTCACAGAGGAGTGCAGTGGGTGTCAGGCCTTTGGGTACCAAAAGCTGGGGTATTCTCACCCCAGGCATGATAAAATCAGACCAGATAATGCTCTGCATTAGTATCCACTTTGAGCATTGTTTCAATTGTCACCAGAGCACTCCTAGGAATGTGAGTCAGTATCTAGTTAGATATTCTCATTTTTCTAATGAAAAAGAGGGTATCTGATGGAATTCCCATTGTGGTGCAGCAGAAACAAACCCGTCTAGTATCCATGAGGATGCAGGTTCGATCCCCTGCCTTGCTCAGTGGGTCAAGGATCCCGTGTTGCCACGAGCTTTGGTGTAGGTCACAGACGTGGCTTGGATCCTGCGTTGCTGTGGCTGTGGTGTAGGCCGGTAGCTGCAGCTCCGATTCGACCCCTAGCCCGGGAACCTCCATGGGCACAGAAGTGTCTTGCTAATTTGACTTTGACCTGATGCCTCCAGTTCCCTCCCTCATAAGGCCGTGGGTCAGTTCTTTATTTGTTTAATCAACAGGCAGATGTAGAAATGAATGGGTGCTGGCTGGAGATGCCATCAGTCTAACAGAGGCTTCCTGTCTTGCCCCAGGTTTGGTATCACAATAAAAATGACCAGAAGCAGGTATCAGAAACAACACAGAACCAACCCAGTGGGTTTCATCTTTCCTTAGCCATCCAAGTCTCATTTAGCCATGGGTTCATTTCTTTCAGGCCCAATCTGGCCTCTAATTTGTCCATTCCAGAAGAGGAGATATTTTACACATTAATTTGATGTCCTTGAAATTTGAATCTTTTTTTCCAAGGACAATATTGCAAACTTCTATTCCAATTTCTTCATGTTAATACTTATGTAGGAAGCTCACTGTGTTAATCAGAACATTTTTGGTTACAAGTACCAAAAACTCAGCCCAACTTGGCTTAAGGCCCAAAGGGAATTTATTGAAGTCTGTAAACAAAAACTCCACAGGTGGATTCGCCTCTGTGTAGAGCTGCTCTTCTGGAACTCTATCCATAAACAGTGTGATCAGAAATCTTTCTTGCTCTTCATCTCACAACCTTGCTTTCCTCGGTTTGGACTTCTTTCTTTTCTTTTTAATTTTTTTTTTTTTTTTGTCTTTTGTCCTTTTAGGGTCACACCAGCAGCATATGGAGGTTCCCAGGCTAGCGGTCTAATCAGAGCTGCAGCCGCCAGCTTACGCCACAGCCACAGCAATGCCAGATCCAAGCCGTGTCTGCGACCTACACCACAGCTCAGGGCAACGCCAGATCCTTGACCCACTGAGCGAGGCCAGGGATCAAACCCGCAACCTCATGGTTCCTAGTCAGATTCATTAACCACTGCACCACGGTGGGAACTCCTGGGCTTCTTTCTTAAGCAGGCTCTTACACATGGAGATTTCAAAAAGATGCTTGTTGCACAAGCTCCACGCTTACTTGGTCCTTCCTGACAGTAATCGCAGTGAAAAGAGTAGAACTCTTTCTCAGGACTTCTAGCTAAAATCCCAGGGCTGACTCTGATAGGCCTGCCTTGGGTCAGGGGGCTATTCCTGAACCAATCACTGTGAGCAGAAAAACAGAATAAGTCCTCTGATTGGTCAGTCCAGGTTTATGGTGGTGGCCTGCAGGGAATGAGCAGAATGGAAAGGCAGGTTCTATGTCCAGAGGGAGCGATATGGAGGACATAAAAATGCCACCTGGCCACTATACCAACTTACCTCAGGCAGCATCTGTATTTTTCTCTACTTCTCCCTAGGACACATTTTAATGAAAGCCATAGGTCTTGAGAGGTGGGAAAGGATTACAGCACCTTGCACTTTGCAAAGAGAGCTGCAGTAATGTCTTCTTTTCCACGTGCTCTCCTGGAACTCTGCCATCCTCCTCTTCTTGAACCAGGGTGGGCCTGATGGCGGCCTGACCATAGAGTACGTCAGAAGTGACACCACGTGACCTCCGGGGCTAAGTCACAAAAATGCCGGGCAGTTCTGCCTTGTTCTTTTCGAGACCTTGCTTCTCTCCCCTCCCCCACCCCACACTTCTCTAATGTATCTCTTTGTCCTGCACGGCTCATCTCCGAACTCTCTTTCCCAAGAAGCTTCCAAGATCTGTCCCACTTTCAGCATCCACCTCCCTCCTCCATGGCCTCAGCCCTGCACAGGCAATATCCATCCGGATGTGCCCTGCTGCCAGGTACAGAGAGCCGGACGGTGGCTGAAGACGTCTGATTATCTCGCCTGAGAAAAATCATCCTGGGGGAAGTGGTTCTGGAGTTGGCGCTGCAACTCAACAAGGCCCTCTAGGAACCTGGTTCTTTCCTTCCATATCGTGAAGCCCAGCATTCGACTTTCCATACTTGTTTCATATCCCTATCCAGCGGCTACCTCTCGGACGCCCTATCTGTAGGCAACCTTCCGCAGGGTCGGAAAGGCGCCCCATCTCTCCGCACAAGACTTCTCCTAGCGCCTCATTAGCCAAGTCTGGTCACATGACCACCCTCAGAGCCCATCCCTAGAAGCGGGGTTTACCCTTGGCTTTGTCCAGTCATGGTTTGTCCCTTGGGACCTGGAGGGGCTGAGCTGTCCTGACAAGGTGGCTTTTTGTTATCACCTAGTGTGAGACGTATGTCACTATCTCCCCTGCTGGACTGGGTATTTCGAGGAGATAGTTTACTCATCCCTCTGTTCACAGCTGCACATCCAGAGCCTGACTCTGAAGGAACTCCATGAATATTGCCCGAATATACACCAAGTTCATTCTGGAGTCTTTCCATGTCTCCTTGACCGCAAATCCCTTGTGAATCCCATCTTCTTACTCTTGACTACCTGAGCGGGGAGGCCCTCTGAGGTACCTGGGTAACAGCCTTTCTCTCTACCCCCAACTTCTCATGAGAAACCCCAGTTCCCTGGTCGTTGGGGGGTGGACATGTTTGGTAAGATGGTCTAATCACAGACCCCTACCGTGGTAATGAAGGGACCCCAGAGCGACCAGCCCCATATTCTCTGCTTGAGAGAAAGTGAAACCAAGTAGAACCCTATGGGGCCCCCAGAACAGGCCCCCCCACCCCCGACCCTGAACCATGTCCTCTGCCTGCTTCCCCCCCACCCTTCTTTCTTTTTTGCTTTTTAGGGCCACACCCACAGCATATGGAAGTTCCCAGGCTAGGGGTCCAATCAGAGCTACAGCTGCTGGCCTACACCACAGCCACAGCAACACAGGATCCGAGCCTTGTCTGCAACCTCCACCACAGCTCATGGAAATGCCGCATGTCCAACCCACTAAGCGAGGCCAGAGATCAAACCCGCATTCT
The DNA here is from genome assembly GCF_016906955.1 of Phacochoerus africanus. NCBI lineage: Eukaryota > Metazoa > Chordata > Mammalia > Artiodactyla > Suidae > Phacochoerus > Phacochoerus africanus. The sequence goes on along the minus strand of NC_062557.1, from coordinate 12,085,374 downwards.
CATGGATCCTAGTCGGATTCGTTTCCGCTGAGCCACAATGAGAACTCCATGCCTGCCTCTCTTCTAGAGAAAAATGTTAGCTTCTTAGGCTTTCCCAGAGGTTCAGAGAATAAATTTAATCAGAGAAGTGAGAAAACAAAGATAGAAGGGAAAACAGTTAAGCAAAACAAAGTAATACTTTGGTTATTAAACAAAGTCAGGGACATTTAGTTCCTCCTCGAGAGCTGTAGATAATATCCTGAGCCGTGTTCTTTGAGCTGTTTTGCAGGTACTGAAATCCCCGCCTGGTGGACGAAGTTAGGTTATGCTGCCCACAAGTGTGCAGACCTCTGTCTGGTTGGAACCAGAATATCAATGATGCTGACTTCCACTTACCTCACAACCAACCAGAAGAACGTCCGCAAACTAATCACTCAGCCTACAACCCCTCCCTCACTCTGTCTTTAAAAACCTTTCCCTGGAGGCCTTTCCAGCACCAGCCACCTGGACTCATTGCTCAGAGCCCTGCCATAAATGCTGCACTTTCCTTCAATACCACCTGATGTCAGCAGATTGGCTTTACTGTGGGCAAGAGGCTTCAAATTTGGTTCAGTAACAAAACGAGCTGTCCCCCAGGAAGAAGCAGGGATGGGAACAGAGTGAGAGCCTGTGACTCAAGGCCCCCAGAGCTCCCCTATTACCTGCTCAGTATCTTTGAATCGAGACCCACTTTTCCTTAAGTCTGTTCAAGGTGGATTCTGTCACTTACAACTCAGAGTCCTGACTAACACGGCTCCCTGCCTAGACTTGGCCTCCTTCACACAGCTCTGTTCTTTGAGCACCCATAAGTCAGCTTTGTTCACGGATATGTCTGACCCAAATGCCCAGAATGGTGCCTGAGCCATTGCAGCAGAATGAATGATGACAACGTCATAGAGATGAGTTCAAATCACTGATCTACCATTTATAAGATGCAAATTGCAGGGATCAGTAGGAGGTACTGGAATTCAATCTCCTCCTCTTTTATTTTATCTTTTTATTTATTTATTTTTATCTTTTTAGGGCCACACCCATGGCATATGGAGGTTCCCAGGCTAGGGGTCGAATCGGAGCTGTAGCCGCTGGCCTATGCCACAGCCACAGCAACGCCAGATCTGAACCTCATCTGTGACCCACACCACAGCTCTCGGCCATGCTGGATCCGTAACCCACTGAGCAAGGCCAGGGACTGAACCTGCATCCTCATGGATACTAGTCAGATTCGTTTCCTCTGAGCCACAAAGGGAACTCCTCCTCCCCTTTTACATGCAAATAACACACTCTCTGTGTCCCTTTTGTCATTGTTATTAGAAATAAGGAAATAAGGTATGTGACATGTCAGAACAGAAACAGACCCACAGACCTACAGAACAGACTTGTGGTTGCCAAGGAGACGGGGTGAGAGGGAGAGGGATGGACTGGGAGTTAGGGGTTAATAGATGCAAACTGTTATATTTTGAATGGGTAAGCAATGCCGTCTCTTGGGATAGACCATGATGGAGGATAATATGAGAAAGGGGATGTATACGACTGGGCCACTTTTCTGTATAGCAGAAATTGGCACATTGTAAATCAACTATACTTTCATTTTTTAAATATGTAAATTTCCAAAAAAAAAAAAAAAGAGAGAGTGACCTACAGCGGCCATCCTTTCAATCAGATTCTCTTACTGAAACATGAGACATGTAGAGAAAGAGAGATGTGATTAATAGGGTGGGAGAAGCCATTGAAAGACACACAGAGGGAAGACATGAGATGCCATGGATATTCTGAGGCTGTAGAAGCTGTCACGTGGCAGAATCCAGGAAATGGGAAGAAAGAAATCTGAAGCCACTTTGTCAATAGCCGTAGGAAACTACTGGCTAAGCAGCTCACTGGGGACCTCTGCTCGGAGGGCAAGAGTGTAACCAAGTCACTCACTAGATGACTGCAGTTGCTATGGAAATACTCTAGCTCTGGAAACGTCCCACTGAAAACCCTAGCTATTGACAGGCTGTAACCCCTGTTGTAAAATAAGACACTCCCATTCTTCGTTGGGGCACGGCTATGCAGCTGCTAAAATACCTGCTGCCTCTCTAGATATCCTGGGTCCCTTATTGTAAACCCCATTAACTGTGGTAACCTGGTAACCCGAACATGGCTTTGTTTCACACAACTTGAAAGAACCTATCACACCTTCCCTCCACCTATCATGCGCGTGTCCTGCCTCAAAGGAAAGTGTGATGGAGACACTGCAGTCGGTACATATATTTTGAATAAGGAAACATAAAAAAAATCATACCCCACCGTATCCAACTTAACCGACAAAATCAGAATTCTACCACCAAGGACTATAGTAATTATTCTTTAAAATAGTACTTTCTCTAAAGACTTGAAATAGGATTTCATCAAAAAAAAAAAAAAGACATCAAAAAGGCCAATAAACACACCAAGAGGAATTCAGGTATTTGACTTTATTTAGGCAATGACATCCTACTGTGTGTCCATCAAAATAGAAGAGACCAAATTTTGGCAAAGAACCAGAGCATTAGAAACGCTTGCACACTCTGCGTGGGGATGTAACTTGATACAACTACTCTGGAAACGAGTTTGATGGGGCTTAGCAAAGCAGAGCCTACATATATCCTATGACTAAGCAATTCCACTCCTCAGTGTATGCCCCAAAATGCACATTCACCAAACAATGTGAAAAACAATTAGAAACAATCAGGTGCCCGTCAGGAGGAGAATGGGTAAATTCCATTGTATAGACACATTTGATAAATAGAGTCACTCAGTGGATACGGTATGTCAATGAACTTGAACGCACTTCACATAAACGTCCTGGGTCAATCTCATAAACATATTGTATGCTCTGTTTATGCAAGGTCCAGAAAGTTCCATCTACATAAAAATGAAATCAGGTGAAATTAATTCAAAGGGTCGGAAGTCAGGGTGGTTATTAACGGAGAGAAAGGAAACTGGAAGTGGGTACTGGGGTGGGGGGTCTTCTGGGGTTCCTGACATGCTCATTCCTTGAGCTGGGAGCTGGTCATGTGGGTTACATGGTTTGTGAAAACTCATCAAGCTGGACCCTGGGTCTCCGTGTGGGCTTCGCTATTTACGTCAAATTTGGACAAGAATGTACCTTAACAAACAGACTGCCTGGTTCAAAAATTGCTCTGAGTAGAACAGCGTTGATGTGATTCATGTGCTTTTGTCTTTTAAAACCAGTTCTATTCTTTCAAAAATGATTCTTTCATTGTTGCATCAATATAATTCATCATGGCAAGCCTTCCTTTCACGCCGTACAGACAGCTGTGTCCTCGGGCCCCATGCTGGCCAGCCCTTTGTACAGACTCTGCTGTTTACTGGCAAGGCCAGCTCTGCTCCGCACCTGTGCTGGCTTGGAATCTCAAACCCCCTCCCAGATGCTTCGGCTAATTTTGTGTTCAGAGGGGGAAAAAAAATCCCTCTGATAGACAATGGGATGAGACAGTAAAGAACACAGATCTTGGAGTCGAATCTGTACAGGCCCGGCGTTTCTGCCTCTTTAGGTAAGTTGCTGCACCCCTTTGAGCCTCACAGGTCTCATCTGCAAAGTGTGAGCTTGGCCGTCCCTACCCTGCGGCGCCATCATGCAGAATGCCTGGGATCATATAAAGGGGCCGGTCCCATGCCCCGTGCATGAAGCTTCTTTACTAGATGGGAGCTGTTGTTGTTGGAGAAGGATCTGAAATAAATTCTTTTTCTAATTTCAAAATGAATGAATGTTCTATTGCCAAACACATGAAAAACACAGGAAAGCACCCGGAAGGAAACAGACACCCCGCAGCTATAAGCACTGAATGGTCACTTAATGGTACGTCCTCTTAGGTCTGTCCTGGGCATAAACCCTGGTCCATGGTCTCAGGTGGGCAAGAACTAGATTTTGATTTCCTCTAGTTCACCTTTATTTCTGCTGTGAGCTCATTTCACTGCAGACAGGAATTCAGCCTCATCAGTTCAATCTCGCTCGTTTCCCTGGAGTTGTATCCACCTCCCCACAGTGGGTGGAGAAGGAGGGGGAGGGGGGTGTCGAGGAGGAATGGAGGGTGAGGGGCTCTGGTCCATGGATCTTGGCATCCCTCTGCCAGGTTCGCGGCTCTCTGCCCCTCATGCCCATCTGCAGGTCCTGCAGGACCAGTGCCTCTACCTTGGGGGCCTCCTGGAGTTGGGGGCAAGCCAGGGTGTGCCATAGAGGCTGTCTGAGGGCCCATCACAGGGTCTTCACCACAGAGCACTCCCCCTCTGGGGTCAAAGCCCCCTGGGGAATTGAGCTCGGCATCTCTTGGTTCTTAGAGGCGTTGAAGCATCTGCCACCTCCATGCAGCCCCCAGCAGGTGCACCCAAGTGATTGATGAGCAAGGCTCAGGACTTTTTCTCAGGAACCCTCCAGCATCTAAACTCTTCACTTCTCTCCCTCCACCCCTCCCAACACTCCTCCATCCCCCCCCCCCACTTTAACCCCCAGAGGATCTTTCTCTGGGGTGGGGCTGGGGCTGGGGGAAAGTATATGCATCATGACTTCTGTTGTCTCAGCCCTGAAGACCTTTCTGTTTTTCAAGCCCCCAAACCCTGACGACTCTCCTTTTCTTCTGCTTTCTCCTTCACATCCCTTCCCTGAGGCAGTAAACACCAAAGAGCCGAACTCTAAGACCGAGAGAGTGGGAGGAGGTTCAGCAAAGGGTAAGAGGAAAGGGATACAAAAATATCCCTTAATGCTTAAAAGATACTGTCTACACACACGCGCGTGCACACACACATTCCAGTATGATGCAACTTTGTGGGCTAACTTTTCCACTTAGCAATGTATTATGGACCCATCCCTGTATCATTAGGGCATTTTTATTGCCACATGCTATGCCTGGTATGGAGGTGCACTCATTTTCCTTACTGTGCCCAGTGTTCGAGAACTACCCTACACATCTTTCCTGACTTAAGATGGGTTTACATCTGGAGTTTCCATCGTGGCACAGCGGAAACGAATCCGACTAGGAACCATGAGGTGGCAGGTTCGATCCCTGGCCTCACTCAGTGGGTTAAGGATCTGGCGTTGCCCTGAGCTGTGGTGTAGGTTGCAGACATGGCTCTGATCTGATGTTGCTGTGGCTGTGGCATAGACCAGCAGCTGTAGCTCCAATTGGACCCCTAGCAAAGGAACCTCCATATGCCGTGGGAGTGCCCCCCCCAAAAAAGTTGGGTTTACATCCCAATAAACCCATCGTAAAGTGGAAATATCTTAAGTCAAAAATGCACTAGGAGTTCTCGTTGTGCCTCAGCAGGTGAAGGACCTGACATCATCTCTTGTGAGGATGCAGTTTTGATCCCTGGCCTCACTCAGTGGGTTAAGGATCCGGCCTTGTTGCAAACTGCAGCATAGGTTGCAGATGCAGCTGGGATCCCGTGTGGCTGTGGCTGTGGTGTAAACAGCAGCTGCAGCTCCAATTCAACTGGCCTGGACACTTCCGTATGTGGCAAGTATGGCCATAAAAAGAAAAAAAAATGCATTTAATACACCTCATCTGCCAAACCGCGTAGCTTAGCCTAGCCAACCTCAGAACACTTATATTCGTCTACATTTGGGCAAAATCTTCTAACATGAAGCCCATTTTATAATAATGTGTTGACTCATGTTGTTTATCGAATACTGGACTGAAAGCAAAAAACAGAATGGGTAGGAGTTCCCTGGTGGCCTAGGAGTTAAGGATCCAGCTTTGTCACTGGTGTGACACAAGTTCAATCCCAGGCCCTTGAACTTCCTCAAGCTGCTGGCACAGCCAAAAAAAAAAAAAAAAAAAAAAAAAGAAGAAGAAGAAGCTTTCTGGGTACAGAAAGGCTGTACGTGCGTGGATTGTTTACCTTCCTGATTGCCTGGCTGACTGGGAGCTAAGGTGCCTCTGCCCAGCATCAAAGGAGAGTATGTCCCCACGTGGCAGTGGTTGAAAGAGCCAAATTCCAAATTCAAGGTGTAGTTTCTACTGAATATGTATCACTTCCGCACCTTCTTAAAGTCAACAAATCACAAGTTGAATGATTTTAAATGTGTGGTGGGGGAGCTGTCTGCATTTTCAGATCTTTGCTTGCGTAAATGACATTGCCATGCACGTCTCATGGGCAGGCCATTCTTGATATGTGAGCTCTGAGGCAAGGGTAATTCACCTCTCTAAGCCTCCGTTTCTTGATTTATAAAACATTGGCAACACCTCACAGAATCGCTGGAAGAATTTCTCTCTCTCTCTCTTTTTCTTTTTATGGCCACACCTACCACATATGGAAGTTCCCAGGCTAAGGGTCAAATTGGAGCTGCAGCTTCCAGGCTACGCCACAGCCATAGCAACACCAGATCTGAGCCACGTCTGCTACACAGCTTGCGGCCATACAGGATCCTTAACCCCCTGAATGAGGGCAGGGATCAAACCTGAATCCTCACGGACACTATGTGGGGTTCTTAACCCACTGAGCCACAACAGGGACTCCAGTTGGAAGAATTAAATGAAACAATAGAGGGACTGATTAAAATGCCCAGGAGGGGTTCCCGTCGTGGCGCAGTGGTTAACGAATCCGACTAGGAACCATGAGGTTGTGGGTTCGATCCCTGCCCTTGCTCAGTGGGTTAAGTGAGCTGTGGTGTAGGTTGCAGACGCAGCTCTTTTCCTTGGGTGGGGGGAACCCTAAAGACAAAACTACTGGGTTAGATGGTATGTACATTTTCTAAAATCTTCTGATAACTATTTTGATTTACCCTCCACGGCCCCAGCCCATAACCCCTTGGCCAGGCTGATCCTCCTGTTTCCCACCCATGGGGCAAGTTGACCGCAAAGCACTCACAGCTGCGTTCTCATCTAGAGACTTGCCCTTGACCTTTCAGAACCACCTACCTGAGAAGTGCCTGGAATGTTAGCCCACCCTCCAGGGCAGCCTGCAGCCAATGGCTAACTGACACAGGGTTCAAAGGCCAGTCCCCTTGCCTCAAGGTGGGACAACCCCTGGTTCCATTCCTGCTCCCCGTGGCATCCTTCAGCTGAGCCATGTTTGGCTGAGTTTCTCTTTATCCTGCTTCCTTCACTTCTTGAAAGGCTTTTCTCCTAAGAGCCTCCTTCCATAACTAAATCATTTGCATGAGAATCCTTTCTGGAGACTCCATCTTCAAACACCCATTCCATGGCTGCGTGGGCACAGTGCTAAGATGGAAGGTCTTAGGTGCCTTGTATAGTTGTCACTCTTTAATGTGGCAACAGAGCCTGGCAGCATGAGTGTGTGAGCTGGGAGAAAGGGGTTCTCAATCCCAGAATTCCCCTACTCTGAATGGATGCATCTCCCCAAACGCATGGGCACATAGGATGCTCACACCCAGCAAGCCAGTGAGTCTCAGAAGCAATGTAGGGGCAGATGATCTGTTCAATCAAACAAGCCAGGGCTAAAGGAAGGTGATGTGGAGCTTTACTGCCTTTCACAAAGAGAGGCCAAGGAAGCCCGCAAACAGAACCTAAAGGGACCACAAGTGGGGAGAAGGGTGGGTAGGTTGAAGGTAGTTGAGACAAAGTTCGGGATAGTGCCGAGGTGAACTCTCCTCTACTGTTGATGGGACTGTAAATTGGTACAATGGCAAGGGAAAAGGGTATGGAGGTTCCTCAAAAAACTAAAACTAGAACTACCATGTGATCCAGCAATCCCACTCCTGGGCATCTATCCAGAGAGACCCATAATTCAAAAGTGTACATGCACCCCAGTGTTCATTGCAGCACTACTTACAATAACCAAGACATGAAGCAATCTAAGTGCCCATCAAAAGAGGAATGGATAAAGAAGATGTGGTACATACATACAATGGAGGGCTACTCAGCCAGAGAAAGGAACGAAATAATGCCATTTGTAACAACAGAGGTGGACCTGGAAATTATCATACTAAGTGAAGTCACTCAGAGAAAGACACATACCATATGATATTATTTATATGTGGGATCTAAAGAATGATACAAATGAACTTATTTACAAAACAGAAACAGACTCACAGATTTTAAAAACAAACTTACAATTACCAACGGGGAAAGGAGACAGGGAGGAATGGATTGGGAACACGGGGTTGGCACACGGACACTGTTGTACATGGAATGGAAGGTCAACAGAGACCTGCCGTATAGCAGAGGGTCATTTACTCAATATGCTGTGATAACCTCTATGGGAATGAATATGCACAATATATGGATAACGGAATCACTTTGCCGTACCGCAGAAATTACCACAACATCGTACATCAACTCTAGTTCAATAAAATTAAAAAAAAAAAAAAAGGGAACGGAGCCAAAGTGAAAAACAACAGTTTGACCTCATTCAAGTACCTCCCTTTCACAAGAACATTCATTGATAAGCAAACCACCTGATGCTTGCGTGGTAGGAAAAATAATAATAAAACCCCTGGTACTGCCTTTGGGTTGATAAGCCAATGTCTTTAATCTCTCTCTCCCTCTCTCCCTCCCTCTCTCTCTCTCTCCCTTTCCCCTTGATGCCTGAAGTACCCACTCTGTGAGGCCTTCTGCTCAATTCACACTGGTAATAGTGACAAGACTTTGATGTGTTCCCCATTCAACAGAATGTTGTTCAGTTCAAAGTCAAGAACAGAGGCAACTCTTTGCTTTTAAATTATTAGCTCCCTAAGTCTTCCGTAATGATATAGTTTGACTGAAGTGCGCAGTTTATTAACTACATAAAGACGACATTATCAGAGAGGAGAAAGGCCGCTGCGAGTTTTGCCTTTCAGCCTGGCAGCAGGGGTTCTAGATACTTTGATCTCAATCAATGCTAAATGTCTTTGTGGGATAGAGCGAGCCCTGAAATTATCTTTGGCATGGCGGCAGCATCAATTATTCACGTCCTTTTCCATATGAATTAAAGTGTTTTTCAACGTCTACCCCACTCGCGGGTTTGGGGTTGGGTTTTTTTTGTGTTTTTTTTTGTTTTTTTTTTTTTGGTTGTTCTGTTTTTTTCTTGTATGGCTGTTTTTTTCCAGTCAGGAAAGACCCTTGGAAGAGATTTCCACACATTTGCTAATCATACTCCAGCTGACCTTTGAAAATTCATAGCTGCCCCTCATCTTCCTCCTTCCTAATTGCCCTCCCCACCCTCATCGGAGCCCCGGTCCTCTTAGAGATGACCCCAAGGACTCTTCAGAGAAAACAGGGGGCATTGTCTCTATCGGGCTCTGTGCCAGACTGGTCGGCAGAGGCCAATGAAGCAGCCCCTTGATGGGAAGGGTTGGTTTGAAATCTGATGAAATGGAGGCATCCTCAGGCTGTTCGAAGCCCTCCCAGCTGACCTCAGCTGCCCACAGTGCCTCCCAAGGACAAGTTCAGCTAGCAAACCGCCCTTCTGATCAAGACCCCGTTCTTCTGAAATATACCGGCCCTCGGGGATGGTGATTTTCCAACGGCAGCCTGAGACCCATGAGTGGGTCAGCAGATCATTTTGGTGGATCATGTCCAGCAGAATAGCAGGGAAAAGGAAAGCTCGGAATACCTGTGATGTGTTCTGCCAAGCGGTGTTTCTTAAAAATCTGTTAGGCGTGCCTGGGCTCGCCACGGATCATCACCACCACCCCTTCCCCTGCAAAGAAACCCTGAGACAAGGATTTGGGGACGAGTTGATTATTTGGGGGAGGTGATTCCAGAAGGTTCTGTGAGGCAGTGGAGTAAATGAGATAGGAAGGGGGAAAGCCAATGAACGGTGTATTCATGACGGGGCTGCCGCTATGGGACCCTCTAAGTCATTCCACCAAAAATGAAGGAGCTGGAGTTCTCGTTGTGGCTCAGCGGGTTAAGAACCGACTTAGGGAGTTCCCATCGTGGTGCAGCAGAAATGAATCTGACTAGGAACCATGAGGTTGCAGGTTCTATCCCTGGTCTAGCTCAGTGGGTTAAGGATCTGGAGTTGCCGTGAGCTATGGTGTAGGTCACAGATGCAGCTCAGGTCCCATGTTGCTGTGGTCGTGGCATAGGCTAGCAGCTACAGCTCTGATTAGACCCCTAGCCTGGGAACGAGCATTGCCATGAGCTGTGGTGTAAGTTGCAGATGCAGCTCGGATCCCAAGTTGCTGGGGCTCTGGCATAGGCCAGCGGCTACAGCTCCAATTGGACCCCCTAGTGTGGGAACCTCCATATGCTGCGATTGCGGCCCTATAGAGCAAATAGTAATAATAATGATAATAATTAAAAATAATGTATTTAGAAGTGCCCTTTTTAAATTATAATACCAACAGTGGGTGAAACAAGTCCTCACACACTCTTCTGAGAGTATTTTCCTGGAAGGCAAATGACCGACAGGTATGAAGAGTGTTTGAAATGTTCCTTTAATTTGACAAGCAATTCTGCTTCTAAAAAAAATTTTGCAACACCTGTAAAAGTGAAAAATTAGAAATATTCCAAATAGCCAACATAATGGGATTAGTGACACAAATACACGATAGCCCTTACAATGGAATACAATGCTATTATTGAAAATAATGTTGAGATGGATATTTGTGGTCATGGGAAAGTGTTCATGACAAAGTAAGTGAAAACAAGTGGTATTAAACTGGTTGAAAGGTATATGGGATCTCCTGTACGACTTCGCAATATTTTTGTAAGTCTAAAACTACTCTCAAATGTAAAGTTTGTCTAAATATCTTAGGAGTTCCCATCGTGGCGCAGTGGTTAACGAATCTGACTAGGAACCATGAGGTCACGGGTTCGATCCTTGGTCTTGCTCAGTGGGTTAAGGACCTGGCGTTGCAGTGAGCTGTGGTATAAGTCACAGATGCGGCTCGGATCCTGCATTGCTGTGGCTCTGGCATAGGCCGATGGCTACAGCTCTGATTAGACCCCTAGCCTGGGCACCTCCATATGCTGTGGGAGCGGCCCTAGAAAAGGCAAAAAGACAATAAATAAATAAATAAATAAATAAAGTTTGTCTAAATATCTTAAAAAGATCCATGTACAGTGCCGCCTCTTTGGTCTTTGACATGTGTGTAAGGAAGAATAGCCTTGAAGCTGATCACAGTGGCTATTGTGCCTGACAGGATTGGGGGGAGTTTATTTTCTTGTTTTTACTTCTCTGTATTTTCTACCTTCTCTACAATGAATATGTAGGACTTTATAGGGCTTTTAATAAGAAAAATAAATAAAATTGGTCTTAAATTACCTTAAATTTTATCCTAACTCTTCTTTAAGGGAAGCTTATCAAAGAGGGAAAGAAGAAAGACCACTGGCTAGAGGAAAATAGTATCAAGGGGTGGTTTAGCATTTTATTTTAGTCTTTATTCTGGTTTTAAAAATAATGCTAGTTAAGTCGAAATCAGAACATTATAAAAATGTATGAAAGAGGGTACTAATCATACAGTAGCTGGCTTCTTGGAAATGAGCCCTTGGTAGTGGAGTCTCTGATGCTCCACTGAGATGCCACGGGTCCCTTTGATCATTTCTGGAGTTCCTCTTCTGAGTTCCCCGTGGTTTTGCTTCTAACCACCAGCATCTGTGACTCTCTTTGAAGGTTTACCCTTAGGTTACTTGAGCTGCTTTGTCCAAAGGTGCAGAGAGGGAGAGGTGGTTGGGTAGACAGACAAAAGAGTATAAACTGTGGTGAGGCAGAACATCTGCTCCTGAGTTCCCCTGTGGGAGGAGACTGAAGTTACTCTAAAATTGTGCTGAGATCCCATTCTTACTCAGCTTCTTCCCCTTCCCTGTCCTGCTTCCCCCCACCTCCCTGGCCAGTTTCTCCTGGAAGCACTTCCTCCCTAAATCACACTCACACACATCTTCATCTCAAGGTCTACTTTTAGGAAACACAGCTACGATGTTGCTGTTGATGCTTTCCTCCATCTCCTTCTATTCTTCTTTTGTTGACATACAACACATGTTGATCAGCGCTGATACACTGTATTTGGTGGAAGATTTGGCTCTGATCTTCCCAGAACCCAGGGTTGAGAGAGGCAGGATGGGTTGCATGATGCAAGGCATCCTGGGGATAAAAAATCATCATCATCATCATCATGGCTGGGGAGAAGCAGAGGTATTTTCTGGCATTGAATACAGAGACAAATTTGTCCTGTGAATTGTAGAGAATTACCTTCTCAACTTGCTGCAGTGATAATAGTAACAAATTCCACAAGCCGATGGCCCAGAGCTGAAGTGGTGTGGCTGAGGGGAGGAACTCCCTGATGCGCTAATAAAACCCAAGGATTAAATTCAGTGTGTAATCGGAAATCCTGCAAGCAAATGCCTGTAGGGACAAAGTGGGTAATGTAATAAGGCACTGGTGTGAGGACAAGCCTCGGGAGGGCAGGTCTCCCGCCTGAGGGTGCCACTGCTCACCTCCAATCATCAGGAGTTGCCAAGTCTTCGAGAGGAACTGGAGTTTTCAAGAGGACCTAGAAATCACAATTTCACATAATCTATCTCAATTTTTAAATCCTGGAAATGAATTTTGATTATTTTTAAAACACTGGACCTAAAAAATTTGACTGTGGGCCAAATTCAATCCATGACTGACAATTGGCAATCACTGTTCTAAGGAGGGAAATGATGCACAAAAAGGGGAAAATAATGCATGGTCTTCACATAAGCCACCAAAAATCTACCTCCCACAATTTAACTTTCTTTCTTTTTTTTTCTTCAGTCGTGCCTGTGGCATGCAGAAATTCCGAGGCTATGTAGGGATCAAACCCCCACCACAACAGCAACCAGAGCCACAGCAATGACAGTGCTGGATCCTTTATTTGCTAAGCCATGAAGGAACTCCCACGATTTAGCTTTTAATTCCAGTTTTCCATTGCTAAAAGCATATTGTATAGTCAATTTTATGTTCTGGTTTTTGGGGGTTTTGTGTGTGTGTGTATGTGTGTTTGTGTGTGTGTGTGTGTGCGTGTGTGTGTGTCTTTTTAGGTCTGCACACACATCATACGGAAGTTCCCAGGCTAGGGGTCAAATCAGAGCTGCAGCTGCCAGCCTACACCACAGCCACAGCAATGCCAGATCTGAGCCATACCTGCAACCTACACCACAGCTCATGACAATGCCGGATCGTTAATCTACTGAGTGAGGCCAGGGATTGAACCTGAACCCTCACGGATACTAGTCAGTTCATTTTTGCTGTGCCACGGTGGAAACTCCAGTTTTATATTCTATTTTTGTTTATCATAAGCATTTTCTAACACCATTAAATGCCATTTATAAAAATAATTGTAGTGGTAACTTTGCTGAAGTACTTAAAGTGTGGGGAGCTTGGTTTGGGGGTGTTTTGGGGTTTTTGTTTTTTTTTTTTTTGCTTTAGGAAATCACACTGAATTTCAAATAATTTCCTCCAGCTCAATTCCTAGATGTGGAATTGCTTTGTAAGAAATTTTTTAAAGCTCTAAATTCATATCAAGATTTATAAAGACTCTTGCATAGGAGTTCCCGTTGTGGCTCAGTGGTTAACGAATCCGACTAGGAACCATGAGGTTGCGGGTTCGATCCTTGGCCTTGCTCAGTGGGTTAAGGATCCAGCGTTGCTGTGGCTGTGGAGTAAGCCCAGTGGCTATGGCTCCGATTAGACCCCTAGCCTGGGAACCTCCATATGCAGCGGCAGCGGCCCTAGAAAAAGGCAAAAAAATAAAAAATAAACATAAAATAAAGACTGTTGCATATGTCAATAGTTCATTTGTATTGCTGAGTCGTATTCTACCATATGAAATGCCAAAGTTTGTTTATTCATTCTCCTGTTGATGGACACCAGGGTGGTTTCTAGATTTGGGCTATTATGAATAAAGCTACTCAGAACATTCTGTACAAGCCTTTTTGAGTACGCACACTTTCATTTCCCTAGCATAAATACCTAGGGGAGGGCTGCTGGATCATAATATAGATACATGCTTATCTTTTTAAGAGGATGCCAAACGGTTTCCAAGGCGTCTGACCACTTTACACTACAGAACATGAGAGTTCCCGTTGCCCTTCATTTTCTCCATAATGGTGTTTGTGGTCAATCTTTTTTTCATTTTAGCTATCTCAATGTGAAGATCTTTTTTTTTTTTAACATTTTTAAAAATTTTATTTTATCTTATTTTTCTCATTACTATTTTTTTTTAGGGCCACACCCACAGCATATGGACGTTCCCAGGCTAGGGGTCAAATCAGAGCTCCAGCTGCCAGCCTACACCACAGCCACAGCCATGCAGAATATAAGCCACGTCTGTGACCTACGCCAGAGCTCACGGCAATGCCGGATCTCTAACCCACTGAGCAAGGCCGGGGATCGAAGCTGCATCCTCATGGATCCTAGCTGGGTTCATTAACTGCTGAGCCATGAAGGGAACTCCTCATTACGAATTTTTTATTGAGGTGTAGTTGATTTACAAGGTTGTGTTTCAGGTGCACAGCAAAGTGATTCAGATTCTTTTCCCATACAAGTTATTACAAAATTCTGAGTACAGTTCCCTGTGCGACACAGTAGGTCCTTGTTTATTTTATATACAATGAGTGTGTATACGTGACTCCCAAATCCTTAATATCCCTTCCTCCCAACCCTTCCCCGTTTTGTAACCATAAGCTTGTTTCCTCATCTATGAGTGTTTCTGTTTTGTAAATAAGGTCATTCATATCTTTTCGTTGGACTCCACATATAAGCCATATCATGTGATATTTGTCATTCTCTGTCTGACTTACTTTACATAGGATGATCCTCTCTAGGTCCATTCATTGTGGGGTTTTTTTTGAGGGGGGTGTCCATTCATTGTGGTTTTAACTTGCTTCATGGCTGCTTGCGTACAGACATACCTCGTTTTATTCTATGCTGCAGATACTGCATTTTTCACAAATTGAAGGTTTGTGGGGACCTGGCCCCAGGCAAGTCTATTGGCGTCATTGTTCCAACAGCACTTGTTCATTTCATGTTTCTGTGTCACATTTTTGTATTTCTCACAGGACTTCAGACTTGTTCCAAATGGCCCCACAAATCCTGTTGATTCCACCACCTGCCCAGCCACTCCTCAAATCCTTGCATTTCTCTCCCTCATTGCCACCTTCCTTAGTTTAGCGAATCCATTCTCCACATTGCAGCTGGAAAGAACTTTCAACCACACAAAGCCTATCATGTCCTTCCTGATTCGAAACCTGTTGATGGCTTTCCACTGTATTCATAGAAAAAAAGTGCATATTTGGAACAATCCTGGAGTTCCCACTGTGGCTCAGCCGGTTAAGAATTGTACTAATACCCCCATGAGGATATGGTTCAATCCCTGGCCTTGCTCGATGGGTTAAAGGATCCAGCATAGGTCACGGATGTGGCTTGGATCTGGCATTGCTGTGGCTGTGGTGAAGGCTGGCAGCTGCAGCTCCGATTGGACCACTAGCCTAGGAGCCTCCATACGCCGCAGGTGCGGCCCTAAATGAAAAAAGAAAGAAAGAAAAATAGAACAATCTTCATAATCTGGCTCACCCCTCTAGCTGTATCCCTGGTCCTTCCTTCTCTCACATCAGATTCTGGCCCCATG
Source organism: Phacochoerus africanus (assembly GCF_016906955.1). NCBI lineage: Eukaryota > Metazoa > Chordata > Mammalia > Artiodactyla > Suidae > Phacochoerus > Phacochoerus africanus. The sequence goes on along the minus strand of NC_062557.1, from coordinate 12,069,836 downwards.
AATGTCCTCCAGCATCCTGAAAACATCAGAAGAGCCAAGGACATAATTGGGAGCTACTTAATTTTTAATTAATACCACAGGAAAACGTATGAATGCTAAATAAATTTCCTTTCTTTTAAACTTGGTAAATGTGGGTAGAACAGAATAATAAAAAAGCTCCTTAGTGCAAAGTTTAGGGACCACTGAAATATAGAACCTAGATGATCACCAATATGTAGGGAGAGGAAAAATACTATTATTGCTTGTATGCCCCTCTTTACACATGATGGCTCAAGTGGGTAAAGAGAAATGTGAAAAGAAAAGGTTGTTTAAGGATAAAGCATTTTTTCCTCTATGCTACATAGGAGGGATATTATCAGGGAATTTCGACTATGTCTCGAAGAAAGGGCCGGCGGGCTCAAGACAGCAGTGGAGGAGGATGTGGAGCTCACCTTATCTCACAAACACATCAAAAAAAAAAAAATCCACACGTAGATGATTTACATAGAGCATCTGCTGAACACTGGCAGAAGACCTTAGACTTCCAAAAAGGTCAAGAAACCCTCCACATACCTGGGTAGAACAAAAGGGGGAGAGAGAAGAAGAAGAAGAAGGAGAAGGAGAAGAAGAAGGAGAAGGAGAAGAAGCGAGGGGGAGGAGAAGGAGGAGAAGAAGAAGGAGAAGAGAAGAAGGAGGAGAAGGAGGAGAAGAAGGAGGAGAGGAGGAGAGGAGGAGAAGGAGGAGAAGGAGAAGAGGAAGAAGGAGGAGGAGAAGGAGGAGGAGCTAGGAGAAGAAGTCCGTGAAAGAAGCGAGAAGAAGGAGAAGAGAGAAGAAGGAGAGAAGAGAGGAGGAGGAAGAACCGAAAGGCCTTTTTTTTTTATCTTTGTCTCCCTTTTCCTCTTCTCTGTTCTCTCTTCCAGGAGGCGTTCTGCCTTCTGGTCTCCCCCCTTCCCTTTTCCCTTTTTCTTTTTTTCCCCCGCCTTTTCTTCCTTCTCCTTTCTCCTTTTCTGCTTTTCTCTCCTTTTTTCTTCTCTTTCCCTCTTTTTTTTCTCTTATTTTCTGTTTTCTGGAAAGGGGGGGAGGAGGAGGAAGAAGAAAGGGTTGCAAGTCACCAAAAATGTGACTGAAGAGGTTACATATGAAGAGTCAGCCTACAGGGAGGAAGGGCTAAAGGACACATATGTAGACACCTAAGTAAGGTGGCGCTGCCCATGAAAACTCCTGTGACATGGAGCAGCCGCCCAACTCACAGCCTCCATGGGCGCCGTCGCGTTCACTCCCGCTCCCTAACCAGGAGGGGGTCCTGAGCACGGCCAGCAGCCCTCTGCTTGGCTCTTGCCCATTCTCACTTCCTTTCCCCCCCGATCCTGCTCTTCCCTCTCCTCTCTGCTCTGTCCCCCACATCCTCATCTCCCCCGGGCCTTCCGTGTTTCCGTCACGTCTATGAGCAGGTCCACAAAAGTGACATCCCCATTCCCGTCTCCTCCCCCAGGGACCCATTCCACATTTTCCAACTCAGCATCGTGAATTCATCTCCCCCAAACCACTTCTGCCTCTGAATCTCCTGGTCCCATCAAAGGGCAGCTCCCTTCTCCCACACACCGCGTTCCACTGGCTCAGCCGCCTGTGACCTCACCCTCCCTTTCCCTCTGATGTCATCTTCCAGGTCTGGCCCACCTCTGGCCTGTTCCTTCCTTTCCAGTCCCACGGCTCCCCCGGTCCAGTCCCCTTTCCTCTCCGTCCTATGGAGATTTCACAAGCTCCTGTGGCTTCACTTCTCAGGCCACCCCAAACACTGTCCCCAGATGTATTCGTTTGGGTGAGGTTCTGATCAGCCCTCATGAAGCTCCACATCCCCCTGGGACGCCCCCATTGCCGATCACGTTATGCCCACCCTCCTGAGCTCAGCTCTGGGATCAACCTAAGTTATATCACCATCTGGGATCATCTCTGACTATCCACGCAGTAAACCGGACGCCTCTTTGTTCTTACACACACCCCGTCTCTATCCTCAGGCCCCACCATTGTCCTTGTGTTTCCCTCCAGCTGGAACATTTTCCTTGTCCTCTTCTCAGCCTTTCTTTAATTTAAATTTAATTTATTTAGGCCATGCCCACCGCATGTGTGCAGTAGTTCCTGGGCCAGGGATCCAATCCATGCCACAGCAGTGACACCCACAGTGACATCCACAGGGAACACTTAAAGTTCCACCTAAAGTCGTCTATGAAACACCCATGGCACCAGCAGGGTGTGACTCCCTTCCCTGACACTCTGTGCTCTACAAGCAGTTGATCACATCCTGCTTTGTATCGTTTTAATGCAGGTCTTAGTGCCCTGACCAGCTGGAAAGCCCTCGAGGGCTGAAGCAATGCCAACCATTCTTGCCTCTTCAAGCACCAACCACCCAACACATCCTCATGACAGGGGTTCAACCTAAGTCATCCTTAAAAGGACTAAGGTTGTTGCCACTTCTACCGATAAACCCCTCTCTTCCTCAGCTCTGCTGCTAAACACACACACACACACACACACACACCCATCTCATTTGTGCTTTCCTTGCAAATCAAGCAGCGCAGATGCATCCTCTCATTACAGACCCATCCAACTGCTCTCTCTTCAGACCCAGATCTCTTGCCCGGAAGGTTTCCAGGCACTTCCCCCAGACAGGAATCTCAGTCTCCGGGCTCAGCCGACTTCTGAGGGCCTCTTTCTTTGTCCTCCAGTCCTCAGCTTGCCACTCCTAGGACGATCCCCAGGCTCAGAGCAAAGCCAAAGCTTGACCTCAAGGCAATGTCCCCTTGGAACCAGCTCAAGAGCAAAAGAAACCCTGCCTTCCCCGAGATCAAAGCTCTGTGCAGCTGGATCACCCGTGGCCTAATGCCACGCTGCTATGGCAACATGAATTTTAAGCAGCCATCGGCAGGAACTGCCTCCTCTCTTTCAGCAACCCAGGAGTCAGCCTCTCCTGCGTGGGCCTTCCCACGGTGAGGGTCCCAGGTGAGTCACTTTCTGGAGTCAGGACAGCCCAACACAGTAACTGATATCCTGAGACCTGCTAAGGGGGGGAGCCCAGGGGGTGGCTCACACTTAATGCCTGCAGACATAGGGTGCATGGCTGCTGCTGGGGAAGCTGTGGGGGTGGGAGCAACCTCCAGGGCAGAAGCCCCCAGAGAAGGCTGAAAACAGATTCTTGTTTCTCCAGCTTGAGGGAACCCAGGCTTCTCCAAATCTTACCATCCACACAAAGATGACTCACTGGTACCTGATCCTAAGCACCTCACCACCCCGGGGGAAAACAAATCACATACTCAAAGGATGCAAAGTGTATGGTAACTGAGGTCATACTAAAGACCCCCCCCCCACTTCCTGTTGAGAGGTACTGGGACCCCGGGTGGTGGTGACACTCAACAATAGACACCCAAAGCCCCAGCAAGCCTGGGATGTGCCTGAGATTATTTTGATATGTTTCTTGGGTTTCCCTCCAACAGACATGTTCCTCGGGCAATGCAAACCTTCCCTACCCTAGCCTACCCCACACAGAGCGCCAACAGTCTGGGGTTTTCTCGCGTCTCCTCTGCATTAGTACAACCGCATGTGTAAACCTGGCAAATACGCATCAAGCATCCGCTAGGGACTAAGCACTGATGGGAGGTGCCTTCCTTTTTTATATCACTTTGCTCATAACCCTCACGCCTTTGTGTGAGGCAGACATTACCCAGATCCCAAGTTTATGGATGAGTTTGGAGGGTGTCTTTTTTGGGGAGGGAGGGCCCTGCCCACAGCATGTGAAAGTTTCCAGGCCAGATATAGAACCCACACCACAGCAGCGGCCGGGAACTGCCACAGTGACAACACTGGATCCTTAACCTGCTGCACCACTGGAGAACGCCTGGAGGCTTTTAATAAAACGCTCATGGTCACTCAGGTAGAAAAGGGTAAAATGTATGGAGTTCCCGTCGTGGCACAGTGGTTAACGAATCCGACTAGGAACCATGAGGTTGCGGGTTCGGTCCCTGGCCTTGCTCAGTGGGTTAAGGATCCGGCGTGGCTGTGAGCTGTGGTATAGATCACAAACGCGGCTTGGATCCCGAGTTGCTGTGTCTGTGGCATAGGCTGGAGGCTACAGTGCCGATTCGACCCCTAGCCTGGGAACCTCCATATGCCGCAGGGGTGGCCCAAGAAATGGCAAAAAGACAAAAAAAAAAAAAAGAAAGAAAGAAAAGAAAAGAAAAGGTTAGAATGTGGATCTGACCTGAGGGCTTGTGCACCTGGCAGGTGCTCCTAGCTGTCGTGTTCTGCACCCCTTCTTAATACCGAGTATGCTAATTTTTAGTAGGTCCCCCAACTAAACTGTACATTCTTGAAAACAGGCCCTGATTTCATTCATAGCAACATACTGAATGCCTAACTGGCTAGCCCTCTATGAAATTGGATGGATGGGTGGATGGATGGAAATGACGTTTTTCAGATATTTTCAGCTTCAAATAAGCTTTATATCACATCCTATAATTGGAATCATATGGTATTTGGTCTTTTGTGACTGTCTGACTTCATTAGCATAATGCCGTCAAGGCTCATCCTGCACACACAAACAGGGTGCACACACATTTGCACGCATGTGAACACACACACCTCCACGCACGCAGGCCGGGTCCCTCCCTTCCTTAGACACAGCCATGCTGATAAACCAGCACCAGCCCAGTAGTCCCTACAACACTCCTCCTACACATAGGGACCTCCAAATACACTTATTCTACTTCTTGAGAAGAAAATGAGCCTGTTCTAATCCCACTCCTGGGTATATATCCCAACAAAACTCTAATTCAAAAAGATTCCTGCACCCCTATGTTCATAGCCACTCTATTCACAATAGCCAAGACATGGAAACGACTGAAATGTCCATTGACAGATGAATGGATTAAGAAGATATGGTACCTATACACAATGGAATACTACTCAGCCATAAAAAAGAATTACATAATGCCATTTGCAGCAACATGGAGGCAACTAGATATTCTCAAACTAAGTGAAGTCAGTCAGACAAAGACAAATGCCGTATGATAGCACTTATATGTGGAATCTAAAAAAATGATACAAATGAACTTATTTATAAAACAGAAACAGACTCACAGTCATAGAGAACAGACTTGTGGTTGCCAAGGGAGAGGGGTGGAGTGGGGAGTTTGGGGTTAGCAGACATTTAGAATTACATTTAGAATTAAGGGGCAATGAAGCCCTCCTGTAGAGCACGGGGAACTCTATCCAGTTTCCTGGGATAGAACACGATGGAAGATAATATACGAAAGGGAATGTATATCTATGCATGACTGGGACACGTTGCTGTACAGCAGAAATCAACTATGCTTTAATGAGAAAGGAAGAGAGGAAGGAAGGAAGGAAGAAAGAAAAAGAAAATAAGCCTGCTCTTCCTGCAATCCCTTGTCAAACAGCCATACATCTCCCTCTCACCAGAAGTGGCAGCTTTTTTTCTGATAACCATGTATTTCTGTGTATGACCCCAGTCTGGTGCCTCGGGATGCTCCGGCGCTCCAAACTCACCCGCTCAGCGAGGAGCTGACAAATCGAATCGGGCTGAGGAGTGGAGGCTGAAGGAGGCTGAATCAGTCTATAGTCCCAGGAGCAGAAGCTGGGCTCAAAGAGATGGCCCCAAAGGTAGGACTTATACAGGTGATCCCTGGGGGGTGGGGGAGGGGGATTTTCTTTCTGCAGGAATTTTTCTGCAGAGGCTCAACCCTCCCCAAAAGTCGCTAGAAACAGAGTAGGGGCCCGAGTCCCCATCAGGACACAGCAGCCAGGAGAACCCCATCGGGCCCACCCCTGCTCTCTCATCAGCCTCCACCTCGGCCGGTTCCAGGGCCTCCAGGGTTGAGGACAGGACAGAGTGTGTAGGGGAGGCCCAGTCAGTCCCTTTCACTGCACCCCCACCCCCCATGTCTGGCTTTCCGACAAGGAAAGTACTTTTCTCCAAGTCTCTCTTCTTTCTCCGCCACTTCAGTCTCTGAATTCCGAAGGGGACAGCCCAGCTGCCTCTCTTTGGGGATCTGTGAGCCTCAGACTCCCTCTTCTGGTGAAGTATGGGGAGGGGGCTGGGCCTCTGAGGCCGAGGTGGGCCAGGGCCCCTTGTGCCCTCACCCCACCGCACCCCCGAGCCTGCCTCCACTGCACTCAAGGACCCCAGAGCACTCAGCTGCTGCAAACTTCCTCATCCTTCTTCCCTTGCCTGGCACGAGCAAGGGGCAGCGCTGTCTTCTCACAGGATCAATGAATTCACAGCTTCCCGTGGGCCACCAAGGGTCCCCTCCCCAGAGGGCAAAGGGACAACCACCTTAGGACTCCAGAGAAACTGCCCTGGTTGTAGATTTTCCAAAGAAGGAAAAAGAAACACATTCCTGAAACGTGGGCAAATGGAATGGGCCGTTAACATTGGATTCTTTCTGTCTCTGTTTCAGCTGTGGTCCCAAAGGCTGAGATGAAAAGAGCAGCCCTTGCTTAGGTCCTAACAAAGTGCCATCCGTCTGCCTGGCGGATGGAAAGTCATTCTGGGGGGGAGGGGGGTGTGCATGTGTGTCTGTCTGTCTGTCAGTCTTTTTGGGGCTGCACCCGCAGCATATGGAGGTTCCCAGGCTAGGGGTTGAATCGGAGCTGTAGCCACTGGCCTATGCCACAGCCACAGCCACGCCAGATTGAGCTGTGTCTGTGACAGCTCGCAGCAACGCCAGAGCGAGGTTAGGGATGGAACCTGCGTCCTCATGGATACGAGTCAGATTCATTCCTGCTGCGCCACAATGGGAACTCCTGGAAAGTCATTCTTGCAATTGCACCTGTTGTGGAGGGGGTGCTTTGCTCTTTCTTAAGCTATGTGGCGGTGGCGGGGGGTGGGGGGGGGCGGGGGGGATGGCTCACAGGGCCATTCAGAGTGAGGAGGGAGGGCTGGAGGAAAGCCGAGGTCAGAGGAAGCCACACAGCCGAGGGGAGAGCAAGAGGTCAGGGCTGCCCTGCTGGGCAAGGATGCTGGTGTCTGAAAGGGCTACGCAGAAGGGAGGGTTCAGTGCCATTGGAATCTTGCCCCAGGCACCTGGAGATCGGACCACAAGCAAGATATGGAGCAAGGACTGCTCAAGGTCAGCCAGCTGCAGGAGTCTTGTGGTGGCTTCTGACCAAGGACACTGAAGCCAGAAAGCCCCCGAGTATCTAGGAAAACCCCCACCTAAGGAAGAGTCAGCAGGGGAATCCTAGCGGCTTCCGTGTCAGGCAACTAAGAACTTCCCTGATCTCCCATCCGCCGCCCCCAGGAGCCAGAGGCTGCACCATGAGTGGGGAGGAAAGAAAGGCAGAGCAGGGCAGGCAAAGAGAGAAGACGCTGACCCCCTCTCCCCCCGCCTGGACGCCACAGGTCCCTGCAGCCTGGAATAGCTCAGGCTGGACGAGGGAAGGGGTTTACTCCGGGATGAAGTTCTGAGTTTGTTCATTATATGAACATTGGATCTGCAACAGACTGTTTCTGTCACATAGAGGATTTACTATCTGAAAGGGACCAGAAAGGTTATGGGACTTGCCCGAGATTTCACTCAGGGTGAAGAAGAGGAATAATGCACAGGGTAGGTTTAAAGGGAGAATTGGAGGAAAATATAAAGTTGTTTTCCTCTCAAGTTCTGAACGGGCGAAAACTACATAGGTAGCATCTCAATTTTTAATTTGTTTTTCTTTGTATAGCCGCATCTGCAGCATATTGAAGTTCCTGGGCTGAGGGTGGAATCTGAGCTGCAGCTGCTCACCTGCACCACAGCTTGCAGCAACGCTGGATCCTTAACCCACTGAATGATAGAACCCATATCCTCGCAGACACTGTGTTGTGTTCTTAACCTGCTGAGCCACAGTGGGAACTCCAGTATCCTCTCATTTTATATATCTACAAATAACCCTATAAGGAAGGTCAAATGATCCCCTGCCCCCACCCGATTCACAGAAATTGAGGTGCCATCCCACGCTGGAAAGGGGGGAGAATTAAAGCATCCCAGAAGCCTACAATCCACCAGTTATCCGTGGACCCAACTTCCCCGCCTTCTGAGCAAGAATAGAGCTCCTCCACTTAAGCAGCTTTACTCCCAGTACCTTCTTTGGTGTTTGGCACCTAGCAGGCATTCAGTCTGAATGAATGAAAAGCCACCCAGCCTTGGAATAGAGCGTGGCTGCATTTGTATAACTATTTACAAACTATTTGGCTAAATAAAAACTAATCAGCCACTCTCATCTCTTCTTGGCCCGCCTCCTACCCCCTCCCATTTTCCCATCCCCAGCCAAGACTATGCAACAGTTGAAGTGTGGGAGTGGCTACCTGTGCACAACTACCCACTCTCTGCATCTTCCTTCCTAGTATTAGGACCTCCAGAAATTCAGCTAAAGACTACAATTCCCAGCCTCCTTTGTACCTAAGTGTGGCCATGTGACCAAGTATAAACCAATAGGAGGTAAGTGGAAATGATACTACTTCCAGGTTATGAACTTAAGAAGCTCCCTTCCCACCATGTCCTCTTTGTCCCTTGTCTCCCAGGGCATGAACGTGGACACGGGGGTGGTGAATCAGCTTCAGTCACTACCCAAGTGTAGTGGTTCTTAACTGTGGACATTGCAATCACCTGGGAAAGGTTTAAAAAAAAAAATCCTTGGGAGTTCCCTGGTGGCTCAGTGGATTAAGGATCTGGCATTGTCACTGCTGTGGCTCAGGTCACTGCTGTGGTGCAGGTTTGATCCATGGCCCTGGAATTTCTGCATGCTGTAGGCTCAGCCAAAAAATAAAAACAAAAAAATAAATTTAAAAAGAGCAAACCTTTAAAAAATAATTTTAGGGAGTTCCCATTGTGGTGCAGCAGAAATGAATCTGACTAGTATTCATGACAATGTGGGTTCAATCCTTGGCCTCACTCAGTGGGTCGGGGCTCTGGCATTGCTGTGAGCTGTGAATCTCACGTTGCTGTCTAATTTTTAGGCCGGCAGCTGCAGCTCCGATTCGGCCTGGGAACTCCCATGTGCCCTGGGTGCGGCCCTAAAAAGCAAAATATATAAATAAATACTAAAATAATTTTTAAAAAATAAATAAAATTAGGAGTTCCCATCGTGGCACAGTGGTTAACGAATCCGACTAGGAACCATGAGGTTGCGGGTTCGGTCCCTGCCCTTGCTCAGTGGGTTAAGGATCCGGTGTTGCCGTGAGCTGTGGTGTAGGTTGCAGACACGGCTCGGATCCTGCGTTGCTGTGTCTCTGGCGTAGGCTGGCAGCTACAGCTCCGATTCGACCCCTAGCCTGGGAACCTCCATATGCCGTGGGAGTGGCCTAAGAAATAGCAAAAAGACAAAAAATAAATAAATAAATAAATAAATAAAATTAAAAACTACCACACCCTTTGATACCAAGACTCCACCTCCAGAAATTCTGACTTGATGGCACTGGGCCTGGCCCAGAGAATTCTAATGTCCAGACAAGATAGAGAATAATCACACCAGCCCCCAGGGGATGTGTGAAACAGCAAGATGAAAATGTAATGGTCCCTGGATTTCCTGTGTCCCCTGGAATCCTCTCACCCTGGGCTGCCTCCTGCCTCTGAGCAATTGGGTGGCAGAGATAGAAACTCCTTCATGTTCGAACCATTGTCTTCCTTGTCGGGGTCTTCGTTACTGCACTTGGGCCTGGAACTTGCCTAATGCCCCCAGAGAGTCCTGCAGCCTTCCGTCACTGATGCTGGGGATCCAGGCAGGCAGGCTTGGTTTCTCTGTAGGACTCTGGGGGCCTAGGAGAAGAGCCCCATAATGCAAATATGCAAGGTTACGGTTGAAATTCTCCTTATTTCCAGACACATTGGCTGCTGGTAGGGTATGGATTTGCCTTTAATCTCATGTTAGACCAGTTTTGCACGTCAAGACATCAAATTAATTGGCCTGCTTGCCTTCCAAGACAGAACTGGCTGATTTGGCTTATTCTCTGGGAGAAAGATTTCCTTTCCTCTGGATAAATGACTCTTGTGACCCCAAAAGAGTAGCTTCTATAGAATCAGTGAGATGTTCTTGGCATTTCCAATGTGGCACTGTGGGTTAAAGATCCAGCATTGCCACAGCTGTGATGTAGGTTGAGGCAGCGGCTGGGATTTGATCTCTGGCCTGGGAACTTCCATATGCCGTGTGTGCAGCCAAAAAACAAAAAATAAAATGATGCACATTTTTCAGTTGTGAAGCGTCTGTGTTTCCCTGCAGGGTCAGTGAGTCCAGGTTCTGGCCATGCACCTGCCAACTCTCATCTTCAGATGTGAGCAGAGAGATGGCTCAGTGACCCCAGTATTTAGGGACAAAATAAAGTCAATTGTCCAAGGCAAAAGCAAGTAAGGGGCCCTTATTCACTACCGGAGTTCTGATGTAGTTGAGGATTACAAGATAAGAAGCATATTTAAGGGCTCAACAAACCACTTAACATTTTTCGTTCCTACAAGGACTTTCCATGGAACTTTTTTTTTTTTTTTTTTGGCCACGCCCATGCATGCAGACGTTCCTGGGTCAGGTATCAAACCCAGGCCCTTTCAGTGACAATGTCAGGTCCTCCACCGGACTTTTAAGAAATGTTTTATTCACCACCCTTAATCTCAACCCAGTATCTAATCCAAATCTGATCCCAGTGGGACCCTTTGGGGCAAGGCTTCGGGGCTTTGGGCAGAAACCAGTGACAGGGGGCACGTGCCCTGTGGCACAGGGTGTAACCCACAACCTCTAGTCCAGGGTTTCTCAATTGTGACACTGAGATTTTAGACCAGATACTCTTCTGTTGTGCCTGCTAGGATGTTTAGCTGCATCCCTGCCCTCTACCCATTCGATGCCATAGCTCTTCCCGCCCCAGTTTTGGCACCCAAAAAATGTCTCCCAGCTCCCACCCTTGATCCTTCACAGGTGTTTCCCCCAAAAATTCCTTTGAGCACCTCCTCCCGTCTTGACCTCTGCTTCTTGGTGGATCTGCAGGATGTCTTTCCCCAACCCCCTCTTTCTGTGTGATGCCCTCCACCCCCGGGCTTCCCCTCGGGGGCGTCTGCTGATGAAAGCATCACACGCAAACCAATTTAGACAGGGAGGGAGTTTCTTGGAAGGGATTCCGTTCCCTTTGTCCAGAAAACCAAAGAAGATAGGCGTTTATCTCCTAAGCCATAGCTCGATGGCTCGTCAATAGCGAGAGGAACCAGGCACACGACCATTCCAGCCCCCAAACACTTTTATAAGTTAACCTTTTATCAGCGTTTAAGGCAGCAATAGAGGCCTCTGGTCCACATGCCTGTCTTCTGACCAAGGGAGGAAAAGTCAGGGGAAGGGGAAGGCGTTGGCCGCCGGGAGCCCGGCCAGCATGCTCTTCTTCAGACTCCATCCCATCTTGTTTCTCCAATCCCCACACATGATTTAATGCACTTTGGTTCCAGAGCAATCGTGTCCCGTGGCCCCATCCAGCCGAGTCTGTGGGCGCGTCTTCCTGGTCCGAGACCCCGCGCTCAGCCAGCTTTCCCCGTGGCCAGGCTCTCCCAGGGGCAGATGACCTCCTTCTCTATGGCCTGGCCATCCTGATCTGCTGTCCCAGTGTCCTCCGAGTCCATCAGGCAGGTCCCGCTTCCCGTCGGCACATCCATCTTGATCTGGAAAAAGCTTCAGGCACAAGAGGAAAGCAACTGTGTGGGGACAGGGGGGCCACCAAATCCCCAACCCACTCCGATACCCCTACAGAAGCGTGGACACAGGTGCATTTGCCAAAAGCTGTGTGTGCAGGGATTGCCCAGCAGGTCCCTTTCACTGGGGATGAGGGGAAATGCACGTTTTCCCGCTGAAATTCGGATAACTCAGAAAATGCTTTATTTTCATTTTCAAGGGACCTGAGTTTTTACGGTTTTGATGAATGCAGAATAAATACTGCACCTATAAGGACTTAATCCTCAGCCCCTTTAAACTGGCTTCCATGAAGCGGTGGCCACTGAGAAAAGAGCTTTCGGATAGGCCCAAGTCTGCATGTGTACATGGCTGTGGCCACAAAGCTAGAACGTTCCCTCAGCAGGGCCAGTTGGGAAGAATCAACAGACGTGTCCGAGCTGCATCCCGACCCTCCCCCACCTCCTCCACCAGCAGACCCAGGCAGGAGAGGAGCAGTAATGTCAACTCCCGGCTGTCCCCCAGCACACTGCTCAGTAGAGGTGGATACTGGGGTATCCATGGCAACCTAAGACCTCAGCAGGGCTCCTCTCTCCACAACCAGGCATGGCCAGACACAGCAGCGTGTCAGTTGGTCCAGGGATGTCTCCCAAGGTCTCCCCCAAAGCAAATAAAGGTGGGGGTTGATTCTTTGTTTTGCATTGTCTAGAACGTTCCTTTCTGCCACTGGTCCAGGAGTGATCAGGCGCCCCTCAGAGCTCCTGTTCTGTACCCAGAGAGCTGCCTCGGGGCATGGGGCCAGTCCTGCAGCACCACTCGCGGTGGAATTTAGAAGGGCCGCCCCTGGACAGAGACTGGGCACTTCAGCATCCCTGCCAGCCCCTCTGAGGGACCTCGCTGGGGTGGGAGGAGCGGGCACCAAAGGCGGGGAAGGGGGCGTGGAGCCCCAGAACCACGCCCTGGACACCCACCACCTGGGTTCCCACTGCTGCCACTGACCTTTCCTGCCCTTTAAAAAATGCCGCAGATTCATAAGACTAAAGGTTCTTGGGGTGCGGCAGGGTGGGCAGAAGTGCAGGCAGAGGGAGAAGGATGGATTAGAAAGACACTCTTCTCGCCTTGGGAAGACAGGGGAGGGTGGCTCTGAGCTTCTAGAAACTAGCCAGCGGGCCAGGGGCATTGAAGGGCTGCCTGTGGTGTCTGATCTCCCAGAATCTTCCTCATTACCCAGCCCCCAACCACCTCCCCCAGCACCCGGACCACAAAATCACAGTCCTCACCAGACACCCGTGTGTGCACGCACGCACACACGCACGCGCACACACACACACACAGTCCTCCCCAGACATCTGTGCACAAACACACAAACACACACACACAGTCCTTACCAGACATACATGCACAGACACACACACAGAGATACACAAACCGTCCTTACCAGACATCCCATGCACAGATACACACACAGTCCTCACCGTGTGTGTACACACAGACATCTGTGTGTGCATGCACATGCTCACACACACGCATGCACGCGTAGTCCTCACCAGACATCTATAAACAAACACACACAAAGACATACACACACACACACACACAGAAACATGCACAATCTACCCTGTTCTTACTTTGTCACCCTCCTGGATTTCAGTCGTGGCAGCTGCTGGCCCGTGTCCCCCAGAGGCTGCACCTTCCCGTGGGCCACAGGGGGGCACTTGGGTGAGAGCCTGGCAAAGACGGGGGAGGCTAAACAGCCCCGCCTCAGAAACCGGCCGAGGGACAGAGCCACGCGGGCCTTGGGAGGGGCTCCGGGCTGGGGCTGGTCCACGGAGGCCTCGCTGGTCTCAGCATCTGAGGGCCCACGGCAGGCACCGGCCCCGCTGGCCTCCCCCTTCTGCTCTGAGCCCGAGGAGCTCTCCAAGGCCACTCTGATGGGCGAGGGGCAGACGGCACTGCTGGGCCTCCGGATGAAGCGGCAGGGCGAGGGGAAGGGCCTGCGGGGGGAGCGGCAGTGCGGGGAGAAGGGGCTGGAAGGAGAGGGGGGCACGCAGGTCCCGGTGTAGACGGCCAGGTGGGGGCTGGGGGCCATGAGCTGGCCCAGCTGCGGAGAAGGAGAGAGAGAGCTCAGAGTGAGTGGCACGGCCGGTCGACGGCCCGTGGGCTGCTCTCCGCAGACTTAGCCCCTCCAGGGCCTGGAGCTCAGGCTCCGTCTAGCTGCCTCCTGGGGACTCAGAGACCTCCTGCCAAGGGGCCTGCCTGTCCCCAAGCCCTAGCCATGTCCCCAGAGCCAGACAGTTGTATCCCAGGGCACAGACTGAATTTCTTCCAGGCCTGAGATGCTGGGGTGCAGCCAGGTGCCCCCAGTCATCCATCAGCTCCAGCCACAGTGAGCCACGCTTAGCATCCACCACATGCTGGCAAGCCCTCCCCCCCAGGGTACCACCTAAGGGCCAGAGGCATTGAAAACTCTTTTTTTTTTAACTCTTTTTTTTTTTTTTTCCCTATCGTATTTTGGTTGGGCCCATAGTATGTGGAAGTTCCTAGGCCAGGGATGGAACTCGTGCCACGTCAATGACCACCCCGACCTGAATCCTTAACCACTAAGCCACCAGGGAACTCCCATTTAAAACTCTTTTGAGTAGTTCCTGTTGTGGCTCAAGAGTAAAGAAGCTGACTAGGATTCATGGGGACGAGGGTTGGATTCCTGGCCTCGCTCAGTGGGTTAAGGATCCGGTGTTGCCATGAGTTGTGGTGTAGGTCGCAGACATGGCTTGGATCCCGTGTTACTGTGGCTGTGGAGTAGGCCAGCAGCTATAGCTTTTATTCAACCCCGAACCTGGAAACCTCCAAATGCAGTGGGTGCGGCCCTAAAAAGACAGATAGACAGAAAGAAAGAAAGAAACCTCTTTTGACAGAGCAGTGGAGGTGGCAGAAGGAACCCTCGATGTGTTGATGCCGATTCTCCCAGGCCCAAGTCCACCCGCCTTGTCCTGACCCCAACCCATGTCCACACTGGCCACTTTCCCAGGCCTCCCGCAGGCACAGCCAAGGAGAAGGAACCAGGAATACAGGGGGAAGAGGTTACTCAGTGCACCGAGGGGAGGAATATCCACTTTCTGGGTCCACAGTGGCCCCAGTGTCCTGGAGCAGCGGGGCACGAGCGTGGGATCAGGCACGTTTCCAGCTGAAGGAGCCCGAGAGAGCTTTGCTAAAATCAGAATTTTCAGGGAGGCTCTGTGCTCTCACCTCTCTTCCACCCGGTTCACTATCCCCTCCAGGAGGCCTGTCGAGGCCACATGCCATGTCAAAGGCCCGTGTGAACGGAGCTGGAAGATGAGCTGATCCTGGCGGGGAGGGGACCCTCCAGGATGGTCGGACCAAGACTGCCTCCAGTAGAGACTTGGAAATGACCTCAGGGAAGAGCAAACCCTCTTTGAAATGGCCACAGCCACACGGCGGCCCGATTAGAGGGAGCTGCCTGCCCGCGGGGCCCGGACACTGCCCTGGGGCCAAAGGAGGGCAGCTCCGGGCGCTGTGCTGCAGGCTGCTGGCTTCTGAGGAGTGTGGCCTGGTCCCCAGGCCACCTGAGTGAGCCAGTTCCCACCTGAAGAGGGAAGGGCGAGCACGTCGGAGAAAAGCCTTTGGTGGAAGAGAAAATCCAGGAGGCCACAGAGGGCTTTGCCTTTAGGGCAGGAAGCTCTCCATTCTCCCCCACCTGCCCCCTGCTGTTCAAGCAAGACTCTGAAACAGCAGCTCAGAGCTGCTGATGCTCTTCCACTGCTCAGAGAGGCCAACAAACCAGAGCCAAGGCCCAGACCTGGGGGCGCTGGCTTATTATAATCGTTATCACGGAGTTCCCGTTGTGGTTAAGAATCCAACTAGTGTCCATGAGGATGTGAGTTCAATCCCTGGCCTCGCTCAGTGGACTAAGGATCTGGTATTGCCATGAGCTGCAGTGTAGGTCACAGATGTGGCTCAGATCTAGCATTGCTGTGGCTGTGACGTAGGCTGGCCACTGCAGCTCTGATTCGACCCTAGCCTGGGAATTTCCATATGCCATGGATGCGGCCCTAAAAATTAAAAAAAAAAAAGTCGTTATTATTGCTGTTAATGTGCAGTGAGAATCTGGCAAACGTGAGCCTCTGGGCTGAGCCCTTTCTGTGGATCATGGCATTTACCCCCCAGAGCCACCCAGGGAGGCAGCTGGGTATGATGACACCCGCTTTATAGATGGGAAAATGGACGCTTTGAGAAACCAGTCCCCCGGACCACGGGGAATGGTGAGCAGGCTTTGAAACTAGGCTCGCTGGCAGCACAGTATGCATGGGTGAGGCCTGCTGGATGTCTCTGTGTGGCCGGCAGATCAGAATCACCCAGGGCGCCCATTATAAACACAGATCCCAGCCCCAGCCCAGCCTCACGGAAGGAGCATCTCAGGGGTGTGACTCAGGGAAGCCTCTTCTCACAAACACAGAGATCACTGCCTTGTATGTAGGTGAGCTCTGCCCTGTGCTTCTAACACCTGCTATAGGGACACAGGTCCCCACTTAGGACACAGTCTGCAAAGAAGAATGATACTAATGGCAGGGGAGGCTGAGCCCTGATGGTTTGGGAGATGAGTGTTAGGTGGAAGCATGGCCTGCAGTTTATTAAGCATCTCCTAGGTGCCAGGTACTCTGGGAATCCATAACCACCCCACTTTAAAGAACAGAATGCTGAGGACCGAAGGGGTTTAGTCTCTTCCCCAGGCTCCCACAACAAACTGGTGACTGTGGAACTCTAAGGTGGCCCCAAGATCCCTGGCTGTCTTTCAGGATGGCTGTAAACTTAAATATCATGGGATAGCCACCCCCGTGGTCAGGCCATGTGATGGGGCACAAGTGACTTTACAAAGGGCTGGCTCGAGGGAGCCTGACCTCAGCACGGGACCCTTCCAATCTGAGTCTCAAGGCCACAGACAGAGGTCAGAGAGGTTTGAAGCATGATAGGAATTTAAGGAGGGAGAAGTTCTCCCTGGTTGGCTTTGAAGATGGAGGATGGGGAGCATGTGGCAAGGAATTCAAACAGCTTCTAGAAGCCGAGAGCAACCCTCAGCTAACAACCTGCAAAAAGAGGGGACCCTCGGTCCTGCAACGAGAAACTGGATCCTTGCAACAACTTGAAGGAGGTTGGGAGCAGAGTCTTCCCAAGAGCCTCCAGATAAGAACAGAGACACCTGGAGTTCCCTGGTGGCTCAGCGGGTTAAGGATGTGGTGTTATCACTGCTGTGTGGCATGGGTTCGATCCCTGGCCCAGGAACTTCTGCTTGCCACCGATGCAGCACCCCCTCCAAAAAAAAAGAACATAGCCTGGCAACACCTTGAACTGTGTACCCTGAGCAGAGAACCCCGGCAAGTCTCACCTGAGCTAATAAATGGCTGTGTGCGCTAATTTGCTGTGTAGCGATCAATAACCGATACAGTGACCAAATGAGAAGCCTATCCCAGGTGGGTGTAACCCCAGAGCCCTTGCTTCTTCTACTGACCCATGTTGCCTCCCACTGCCTGTGGGATCTGGACAGGACCTGGAGTCCTGGCGAGTGGGTCAAAACACCAAACTAGGAAATAGGCTTCATTAAGAGAGACAGAGAGGCATCCTCTCCTCCCTCAAGCCGACGGAGGACCCCCGCCCTCAGTTCATTCATGTAGAGCCCACTTACTCAGAATCTGTGATAGACTCCTGGTATAATCCCCAAACCCCTGTTATAATCCCCACTTTATAAATTAAAAAACAAAACAAAAAAACCATAGGCTCATGGAAATGATGCAGCTTGACCAAGATTATACAGCTTATGATAGGATGAGCCACTCCCTATCCCCCCACCCAATCCTGCGCCTTCCTCCCCGACTCCTCTCCTCCCCCAGTACCTTCTTTTTCCCGGAAGGAACGACAGGACAGGCAAGGAAGGTGGCCACGGTCCTGCTTCACTTACCTGGCCTGAGAAGATCCTTTTTTCTGGGCAAATAGCCATTAGCCCATGGGCCCTGGACACTGAAGCAAGAAGATGCCTCCTCTACCCTGGCCCACGGTGCCCCTGGCCCCTCCCACAGAAACCCCGCCCCTTAAGCCCATGCCACACCCACCATTGGTGTGAAGTAGCAAAGCAGAGGCGTGCAAGGCACGTGGCAAAGAAATGACACGACAGAGACACGGTGAAGGAACGCTAGGCTGTGTGCTGCCATTTTATTATGCAAGGGAGCCAAGAGAGCTGGGGAAAGGAGCATGAAATGGAGGGGGTTCCTTGACACGAGAACACAGCACAGGCTTTTCAATGAAAGGCAAAGCAGGTGGTGCAGAGATGCAATTCACTTCCTGTCCTGAGAACTTGGAGGAGACCCTGTGGCCACTTCCTGGGTGCAGGCAGGAGGAGAGGGTCGTGTCCCAGTGCAGCATGCAGTGTACCGGAGCCCCTTCCCGGCCTCTCCCTCTCCCTTTCCCCACTGCCTCCAAAAGAGAAAGAGCAAAGTTGGCTCCGTGGGGAAAAAGTCCACGTGGATGAGCACGCCACTTCTGCTACCGGTCATCTCATCTGTCACAGCCCAGCACAAGACCCCCTCATTTTGAACAGACCCTTACCCAGCCACGAAACTCAGGATCGATGGACTGACTGACCAGTCACTATGCTGTTGCTGGTCAGCCCTCTCATAGGAGCTGCAGACAGACGACATGACACCAGCGCCCCATCCTCCTCCCTCCAACATCTCCTAAAGGGTCCCTTGGGAGCTAGACTCTGAGAGACAAGGGAAGTAAGATGATTTGGGTCAACAATGTTTTAAATACACCTTAGGAAATTACCTAAATAATAAATAAAGTGAATCACAGTACTGAGCAACACTGACAGATGCAAGAACGCACAAGCAGACTTTAAGACCATCAAGCTACCAGGGATGATGATGTTGATAGTGATGGTTGATGATGGTGGTGGTGATGATGGTGGTGGTGATGATGAGAGTGATAGTGCTAATCATGTTGATGGTGGTGGTGGTGGTGGTGATGAGAGTGATGGTGATGATGATGGTGATGGTGGTGGTGGTGAGAGTGATAGTGCTAATCATGTTGATGGTGGTGGTGGTGGTGGTGATGAAAGTGATGGTGATGGTGACAATGGTGGTGATGATGGTATTGGTGGTGGTGATGATGAGAGTGATGGTGATGATGCTGGTGGTGATGGTACTAATGGTGGTGGTGGTGATGATGGTGGTGGTGATGATGAGAGTGACAGTGCTAATCATGTTGATGGTGGTGGTGGTGATGAGAGTGATGGTGATGGTGATAGTGGTGGGGGTGATGGTACTGTTGGTGGTGGTGGTGATGAAAGTGATGGTGGTGATGGTGATGATGGTGACGATGGTGGTGATGATGGTATTGGTGGTGGTGGTGATGAGAGTGATGGTGAAGATGGTGGTGGTGATAATGGTGATGGTGGTGGTGATGGTGTTGATGGTGGTGGTGATGATGAGAGTGATGGTGCTGATCATGGTGATGGTGGTGGTGGTGATGGTGGTGGTGATGCTGAGAGTGATGGTGAAGGTGGTGGTGGTGATGGTACTAGTGGTGGTGGTGGTGATGAAAATGATGTTGATGATGGTGATGGTGATAATGGTGGTGGTGATGGTGTTGGTGGTGGTGGTAGTGATGATGAGAGTGGTGGTGATCGTGATGATGGTGGTGATGATGGTATTGGTGGTGGTGGTGATGAGAATGATGGTGATGATGGTGGTGGTGGATAATGGTGATGGTGGTGGTGATGGTGTTGATGGGTGGTGGTGATGATGAGAGTGATGGTGCTGATCATGGTGATGGTGGTGGTGGTGATGGTGGTGGTGATGCTGAGAGTGATGGTGAAGGTGGTGGTGGTGATGGTACTAGTGGTGGTGGTGGTGATGAAAATGATGTTGATGATGGTGATGGTGATAATGGTGGTGGTGATGGTGTTGGTGGTGGTGGTAGTGATGATGAGAGTGGTGGTGATCGTGATGATGGTGGTGATGATGGTATTGGTGGTGGTGGTGATGAGAATGATGGTGATGATGGTGGTGGTGATAATGGTGATGGTGGTGGTGATGGTGTTGATGGTGGTGGTGATGATGAGAGTGATGGTGCTGATCATGGTGATGGTGGTGGTGGTGATGGTGGTGGTGATGCTGAGAGTGATGGTGAAGGTGGTGGTGGTGATGGTACTAGTGGTGGTGGTGGTGATGAAAATGATGTTGATGATGGTGATGGTGATAATGGTGGTGGTGATGGTGTTGGTGGTGGTGGTAGTGATGATGAGAGTGGTGGTGATCGTGATGATGGTGGTGGTGATGGTGTTGATGGTGGTGGTGATGATGAGAGTGATGGTGCTGATCATGGTGATGGTGGTGGTGGTGATGGTAATAATAGTAATGACAGTAACGGTTGTGATGCTCACAGCAGCTAGCATTTACAGAGCACAAATACACCAGGCATTTTCCTAAGCACTCTGTTTCATATGGTCTTGTCCCCAGACCTTGTAGTTCCACTCAACTCTCACAACAAAAGCAGTCTTTTCCCCAAAAGCCAAGCTTGAATCTGAAATCCTCCAAAAGGAATCCTCGTATCTCACAGCATAACATAGTCTAGTATAAGATACACAACACATGGGTGGAGAGACTCAAGCTGTCTTTAAAACATGGCATTGGAGTTCTTGTCATGGCACAGTGGTTAGTGAATCTGACTAGGAACCATGAGGTTGTGGGTTCAATCCCTGGCCTTGCTCAGTGGGTTAAGGATCCAGCGTTGCTGTGAACTGTGGTGTAGGTCAAAGACATGGCTCGGATCCCGCATTGCTGTGGCTCTGGCGTAGGCCGGTGGCTACAGCTCCGATTCAGCCCCTAGCCTGGGAACCTCCATATGCCTCGGGAGCGGCCCCAGAAAAGGCAAAAAACAAAAACAAAAACACACGGCATTAATGGAATTAAGAGGGTGCCTGAGTACATGGCATAATAGAGGATATCATAGTGATTTAAATGTATCCATCATACTGTCCATACTGTCCACATGAACTCTGTTTTTATACTATTTGAGATTGATGCATAGAAACACAGCTGGTGGGAGCAGGTGCCACTGACTGGAGTCTAGAAGCAGATGCTCTTATAAAACCTCGAAACTGGGTAGGGACCTGTGGCTCCTTTCCTACCAAACATCAGAATTTCCTGGTGGATCCTGCCTTAATCCCCCAGGCCAAACGATTCTCTGCCACCTCTATGCGTGTTGTACACTGTCCAGCCGCGATCACCTCCTGCCTCGGGCTGTGGCTGTTGGCATCTATGTACCCTTGTCAGCCCCCTGAGGGCAGAGAACACATTGTTGGTTTTTGTATCTGTGCCACAGCACCCACCACGGGTTCTCCCACAAAACAGGTTTTTAAAAATGCCTTTGTGGATGGGCATTAAGAGGTACAAACTACTAGGTAGAAAATAAATAAGACCAGGGTATAATTAATATACAGCCCAGGGAATACAGCCAATGTTTTATAGTAACTTAGAGTATAATCTATAAAATCGTTGAATCACTATGTTGCACACCTACAGCATTATGTATGTTGACACTAAACTAATATAATCTTGTAAATCAATTATACTTTAATAGTGAAAAATAAAATATATTTGTGGAACGTGACTGCTGCCATCCAGAAGTGAAGCCATTGGGAGTTCCCACTGTGGCTCAGCAGTAAGGAGCCTGACTAGTATCCACGTGGATGTGGGTTCGATCCTTGGCCTGGCTCAGTGGGTTAAAGATCTGGCATTGCCGTGAGCGGTGGTATAGGTTGCAGACGTGGCTCCGATCCTGCCTTGCTGTGGCTGTGGCGTAGGCCAGCAGCTGCAGCTCCAATTTGACCGCTAGCCTGGAAACATCCATATGCCATGGGTGTGGCCCTTAAAAAAAAAAGAAGTGAAGCCATTTATTATCTACCTTCCTTCAGATGGGTTGCGTTGAGGCCCTTCATTACTCGTCCATTCAATAAAGAATGATAACCTACTTTGTTGACCTGCCTGTGCCTCTCCTTAGATTGTGGGATCCTTCTGTGTCCGACCTTGAGAGGTTTCCATCAATATGTGTGGCAAACCTACTACGTGTCTGACACAGAGCACCTGCTAGTCCAGTGGAGGATGAGAGTCAAGTGAAGCAGGCATGTCTCACGTGAGAGGAGTAAAATGGTGAATGGCTGAGTCAAAGATGAACAAGACATAGTCTGTGCCCGGATGAATTCAGGATATATTTTGACTCCCCTTCCATCCCCTTATCACTGTTTTGCTAGATGTGTAATCTCAGGTCATACGGGATAACTAGAAGGGGTGGCGAATACCTCCAGTTTCATGCTTCTCAAACTTTCCCATGAAAGTAGGTCAAACAGCAGGCGAGCCGGGGAACCCTGCTCTCCCAGGAGTCTGAGGGCACAGCCACAGCCAAGCGTGGGATGTCTTTGATGCCTCAAACTTTATCTTAAAAAATTCATATACATCTTGCAGTCTAATTCGTAATATACTCATGATTATTTTAATGTGAAATTTGAAAAATTATCTAACTTTTCTCCCATCCCAAATCTTCAAGTAAAACGGATGCTCAAAACTGAGTATCCTCTTGGACTTCACTGAGTCTGATTTGAGAAGCATGGATCTGGTCCCAACCCCTCATTTCTCAAATCACGAAGCAGAGAGGGGATGTGACTTGCTCAAGACCACATGGCTAGTGGTAGAATGACGACCAGAGCCTAGGATGCCTTCTACAAATCCAAGGCTCTTTCTAATCATCCATCTCTCCATCTGTCCATCCATCCATCCATCCAAGCATCCATTAATTCATCCATCTGTTCATCCATCCATGCATCCATCCCAACCATCTATTCATCATCCATCCAACCATCATCATATTACCCTCGTAATATGTTTATGCAGAATTCACTACATCTCAGGCATTAGACTCCAAACAGTGAGTGAGATCGGGTCTCTCCCCTCATGTTCCTCGGTTTACAATGGTTCATCACCTGAAATTTCTGCTTAGGGTGCCCTCCCTGCGTTAGAAGACTCCAACATTCTTCAAAACAGAGATGAATACAGCATATTTCTAGGTGCTCTTTCAGAGTCTATGACCAGGGAACATGGGGGAAGTAATAGATCGTTTTTCTAACATGAAACCAAGAGCCACAAACTCCTTACAATGGCCTAGAAAGTCTTCGATCACCTGCCCTTCCCACCTCTCTAACCTCATCTGGCACCACTTCCCCCATGTCCACCAGGCTCCATTCCCCTGGCCTTTCAATCCGCTCTGAGCCATTCCCCACCTCAAGCAGTCCCCTCACCTGGACAAGTTCTTCCTGCCCAGCCCACACTCCGTATGGCCAACTCCTCTTGTCTGTCACCACCTCTTTGGTCTACACTCGCCCCATCTTCCCTGTCCTAGCACCACATCCATTCCCTTGAAGCATATTCTCCAGCTTTTGTCCTCTTATGTGTTTGAGTTGTTGACTGCAAGGATTGCTTCCGCCCTCCTTAGGCCGTCTCCTTGTCCTTTACCGCAAGGTTGTGAAATTCCTCTCAGGGAAGAGGTAGAACCATGTTCCCCACCCCTCGCCTCGAGGCTAGATTTGTGACTTGCTTTGGTTAATAAGATGAGGTACGGGTTCCAAGCCTTCATCACAAGAACCTCACATGCTCCTAACTACTCCCCTGCAATTCTGCCATCGTCACAGGCTCGTGCTTAGGCCAGGCTATTGAAGGCTAAGAGACGTGTGAGCAGAAACCGTCCACTCATCCCAGCCTAGGCCACCCCAGTTCGAGCCCCACCAAGATCAACACAGCCCCAGAGATGATCCATATGGCTTATCCATCCACATGGATAAGCCATAAACACTTATTCTTACATACCACTCCAGTTTTGTGGTCATTTGCTACACAGCAACAGCTATGTGCTATAGTTGGCTTCATGATTTTTTTCATGAGTCCCAGACTATACACCCCATGAGGCAGTGACCATGTCTGTGTTATTCACCAATGCCTGGCACATAGTAGGTGCTCAGTTAAGGTGTTGAACAATGAGTCTTCTGGATGTACAGGGTTTGTCCCTTGCTCATCGACTCATTCTAGCTCTTTTGCAATATTACACCCGTGTACAGGGGCAGACCCAACTTCGAGAATTACCTTCTAGGGCTCCAAGGTCAGAATTGGAACTGTTCTGACCACCCCCGCCCCCACCGTCCCTGACCGCAGGCTGGCCTCATCTAAAGCTACAGAGGAGGGAAGATCCAACATCTAGAAAATATCCCAGAGAGTATTTCCTTTGACTCTGATTCCTTGTGAAAATCCCCAGACCTCTACCAGCCCCCTCCCCATGTCCTTTATCCAAAGGGAGGGGCACTCCTGGAAGCTCATTTCACCTTGACCGTCCCAGAGGCCTCCCACCTGAGTCCCTCATTCCGACAAGCCACCAATTCCCCTGGCATCATCTCCTTTTGCGATGGGGACACAAAAGGAGAGGAGGGAGCCCACCAACCCTCCAAAACCAGGACCAGGAACAAGCTCAGCAGAAATGCCTCAGCCGAGCTTTTCCAGGCAGATGTACAGAGAGGCCCAAGAGCAGGGCATCTGTGCAGAGCCCTGCAGTCTGCCCCTTGGGGGGACCCCCCCCACTGCCTCAGAGATAGGATGAGGGGCTTCATGAAGCTATTGGAAACAGACCTGCCAGAATGAACAAGGCCTTGGGGGTGGGGAGAGGGCTTCTGGTTAATTTTCCCAAGCCCATGGCGGTGCACAAGGCGGCCTTTCCTCTCTGGGTCTCCCTCCCAAAAGCTCCCTAAGGTGAGACACACCATCTCACAGCCCCATGAGTCAGATGCCTCCCCTACCATGCCCAGCGGGCGCCTCGGTGAGCTGCTGCAGTGGGACCAGGAAACCCATGATGGAGGGCAGAGGCATCGGGGAGACTCTGACTGGCCCACTGCCCCACGAATGCCGAAGGGACTCCTCTAGACTCTGACCTGCCTCTTTGCTGGCCTTGCCCACGTGCCCCTCCACCCAACCCCCCTCCCCGGGAATGGCGGTGGATTTATTTGGGGGGCAGCTCTTTTTTGAGTTGGCTCCTGCGGTCCAGCTTGCTCATGACCTGGGTAATGTCCACGGTGTTGGCTGCCTCTCGAGCCTTGGCTTCCTCTTCCAGCTGCCTGAGGATGACGGGGCTCGGGCTGGAGCGCAGGTGACGTCGCATAAACAGGAGGCTCGAGCTGAAAGGAAGGACAAGACGGGCAGTCGGTGGGAAGGCAGGTGCTCGCCCGATGGCGACAAGGGGACCGGTGGCAGGAGGTGAGGGCAGTTCGCCAGACTCTGGACTGTTCCCTCATCCTCCTGGGGAACCTCGGGAGAGCCCACAGAAGCACATCTGGCCTTAGCTCTTTTCTCCCCCATGGAGGATGGCGCCAGAGGGACCGCCAGCTGCCATCAGATCGCAGGCTGGGGCGCAAGTACAGACGTCCCTTCTACAATGTTTAGAAATCCGCACGTCATCTAAACTTCCTAAGAAAGGGAAAGAAAGGGACAGGGAGCTTTTGGATACTGGAAGCCCCAGGGTTCTTGCCTCTAGGGACCGCTGGAGCCTTTGTTTTCAAAAGCCAAGGTTCTCAGAAGGAAGGAAAGAGCTGAGCTGTCCAAGAGCAAGCCTGGGTGGGTGGAGAAAGGGGCAGGGGCCTGAAGAGGGCGATGAGCTGGTGGTGCCATGTGCAGGTGGACAGGTCGGCACCGTCTACAAGAGCCAGACGGAGATGCCCAAGACCAAGTCTCTCCACCACGGCCCTGGGAGCCAGGACAAAGCTCCCGGTGCCTGAGTGCTGCAGGCGATGCTGAGCAGGCTTGGAAAATAAGCATGTCGGCAGCAGGAGGAAACTTAAAACCGAAGACCTCCCCAAATTTCAGGGCCACATAAGCCGCTGGAGCTCTCGTATCTACCCCAGGGAGGGAGAGGGCTCCCCTCCCCATAAGTCATGCCTGAGACAGGGGCTCCCAATTTAACTTGTTCTGGAAAAATGAAGTCTTGTGCACTGTCTCACACCCAGAATTCATGGGACAAACCCACACCCTCTACCATCTCCACAGAGTGACTGGCCAGGCTTCCCACATCCCAAGGGGGCTCTCGTTCCCAATAGAGGTGACAGCACTCCCCCCCAACACCGCCCCCAGGGTGCCCACCAACAATCCAGCTGATCTCTCAGGTCCACGCCAGCTTAAAAAAAAAATCCCTGGAGAGAGAAGTTGGAGTCTCTCCTCGGTTCCCCGCTCCGGGCAGAACTTCTGGAGCTTTTATGGCCCTTTTCTTGTGGCTTAAAGAAGCAGCTTTCAAGTCCCCAGGGACACTGAACTCCTTCCTCAGCCCGTAAACCTAGCAGCACCACAAAGACCTCCTTTCTCTCTTGTTCATAACAGGCCCATTATCCTCAAGAATGAAACTAAGTTGGTTTTTTTTTTTTTTAAAGCGCCTTTGATCAAGGCTCGGGTCCAACCACCACTCTTGTGCATGGACTGGAGACGCTGGACGAGAGCCCAGCATGGGGGCTGAGCCGGCAAACAAGGGACCGTTCGCTCAGTTGGTGGTGGGGGGGGGGGGCACGTGCTGGTGCTGCTAAACCTCCTCCGCCAGAGCCCCCCCCCCCCCTGTCTTTGTTCAAGCCGTCATTCGGTGACTCTTGTGACTCTTTCCTCCCCGGAGAGTTTTCTTCCCTCCTCCCCCGAAGCGTTCACACTGCCCCGCAGACCATCTCAGCCTTCGCCCAAGGACTCTGCTGGGTGGCACGACCCTCATCTCCAAGGAGGAAGGTGAGAATGAATAAAGGAACGAAGGGACTTGACAGCAGGCCGTCCCCCCAGGTCCGCAAGAACACGGGGAGCATCCCTCTTCATGGCCCCGAACACGTGACCAGGATTCTTGGGGCGCAATCAACTGTTCTCTCCATGGGCTCCGGCCATTACCCAGCACATCACCAGGACGTAGTTACATGATTCCTACACATCAGGGCGGACGTGGAGAAGCGGAACAGTGGAAACGCCAGTGAGATGCTCCCACGTGCGATAAAGCTAATTATCCCATCTGACCATCCAAACTCTTTCAAACCCGTGTTGGGGAAGCAAAACTTACGGGCAGTCACTCCTGTGGACATCTCGTGAGCGCGATTTCTGGGCATCATGTAGCCCAGGAGGCAGCGATACCCTGCGACCTGCTTCCCACCCCCCAGCATTTTCATCGAGCAAGGGTCTCAGTAACAGCCATCTGGCTGAGAGGGACCCTCTCGTCTCTGTAAACAAAAACAGCAGGTGACCAGCAATGACCATCCATTGACTTGCCTTTTCTTGGTGGTTTCCTGAGGTTCGATGGCTTTGGCCAGCATTTCCTTATAGATTGGGGATTTTAAATAGCGAGCGTAAGAGTCCTAGCGGGAACAAGAGAGAAACCATCATTACGAGAAGGAAAGTGTCACATCACAGGAAGACACGCCACGTTTTTCCAGCCCTCTCTGGCCAGGAGATGATCGCGTTAAGAGAAGGTGTGTCCTTGTGTGAAAGGCACTCAGGGGTGTGTCCAAAGCAGCCGTTCTCAAGGGTGGGACCCAGACCCGCAGCCTCGATTTCATCTGGCCCCTGGCCGGAAATGCACGTCCTCAGGCCCACCCCAGTCCCGAAACCCAGGGTGTGGGTCCGGCTGAGTCCCAACCAGCCTCCGGGTGATGCTGCTGCACCTCGGGTGAGAACCGGGGTCCACAGCTGCCCACACAACATCTCATGTACGCTTCAGGGTCGTACACGTGAAACCAAGGACCAGCAAGCGCCCTCTCCCACCCAGTCCCCTCCACCTCGAAGCCCGCTAACAACACCTTCTGCCCGGAATTTGAGGCTACTGGCAAGAGAACTCAAAAGCGAAACCAAGAGGAGTTCCCATCGTGGCTCAGTGGTTAATGAATCCGACTAGGAACCATGCGGGTTCGATCCCTGGCCTTGCTCAGTGGGTTAAGGATCCAGTGTTGCCATGAGCTGTAGTGTAGGTTGCAGACATGGCTCGGATCCCAAGTTGCCATGGTTCTGGCGTAGGCTGGTGGCTACAGTTCTGATTGGACCCCGAGCCTGGGAACTTCCGTATGCCATGAGTGCGGCCCTAAAAAACAAACAAACAAACAAAGCAAAAAAACTGAAACCAAAAGAGGACCCAGGCTCAGACTCCTACTGGGCCCTGGGCAGAGTCAGAGAAGTGGTTTCCTGAATACTTGCTACTCCAAGCCGACTGAAAACTCAAGTCATAACAAAAACAGGACAAAGCCCACAGCAACAGCCGTGAGAATTTCTCAACAACCAGTTGAGAATTTTTCAACAATGTATTGAAATGGTACCATTCTCAAGACTAAGTAGTAGCAGTAAAAGTTACGAGAACTAGGGGCAGAAGACCCAAGTGGACATTTCTCCAAAGAAGACATACATACGGCCATCAGGTACATGAAAAGATGCTCAGCATCACTGATTATGAGAGAAATGCAAATCAAAACCACAATGAGGTACCACCCCACACCAGTCAGAGTGGCCATCATCGAAACGTCTACAAGTAAGAAATGCTTCAGAGGGTGTGGAGGAAAGGTACCCTCCCGCACTGTGGGTGGGGATGGAAATTGGTGCAGCCACTTATGGAAAACAGTATGCAGGTTCCTTTAGACGCTAAAAACAGACCTACCATATCATCTAGCAATCCCACTCCTAGGCATACGCCTGGAAAAGACTAAAACTCTAATTCGAAAAGATACACGCACCTCAATGTTCACTGCAGCACTATATACAATAACCAAGACATGGACACAACCTAAGCAGCCTAAGTGCCAATCGATGGGTGAATGGATAAAGAAAATACGCTGGGGAGTTCCTGTTGTGGATCAGCGGTAACAAACCCAACTCATATCCATGAGGACGCAGGTTTGAACACTGGCCTCACCCAGTGGGTTAAGGATCCGGCATTGCCCTGAGCTGTGGCGTAGGTTACAGACGTGGCTCGGATCCCACGTTGCTGTGGCTGTGGTGAAGACCGGCAGCTGCAGCTCTGATTTGACCTCTAGCCTGGGAATTTTCATATGCTGTGGGTGCAGCCCTAAAAAGCAAAAAAAAAAAAAAAAAAAAAGGCAAAAAAAAGAAAGAAAGAAAATATGCTATGTGTACACACACACACACACACCACACACACTGGAATATTACTCAGCCATAAAAAATGAAGTAATGCCATTTGCAGCAACATGGATGAACCTAGAGATGATCACACTGAGTGAAGTAAATCGGACAAAGAGAAATATTATATATCACTTATATGTGGAACCTAAAAAACCCATACAAATGAACTTATTTACAAAGCAGAAACAGACTCACAGACATAGGAAAAAAATTTAGGGTTACCAGAGGGGAAGGAGGAGGAGCGGGATGAATTAGGAGGTTGGGATGAACAGATACACACTACCATATATAAAATAGATAACTAACAAGGACCTACTGTCTAGCACAGGGACTTATACTCAATACTTTGTAATAATCTATAATAGAATCTGAAAAAGAACATATATACATACACACACACACACACACATCCATGCATATGTATGCATAACTGAATCACTTTACTGTGTACCTGAAACTCACACGATGTTGTAATTTGACTATAGTTCAGTTTAAATAAAAAGAAGTCAGAAGAACTAGGAGACAGTCTAGACCTCTGGAACAGGGATTCTGGAACCACTGGGTCACTGCAAATTTACTGTCACACGGCACGTGACATAGAGACCAAGAAGCATATATGTTATTCTCTTCTTAAGTTACCCACGACGAGGAGCTAGTTCTGGCTCGCAGCTGCCCTCTCTGGGGGTCTCCCTACAAAGTTTTATGAAAACCCCATTTTTAAGAATCAAAATGTAGTTTTAAAATACATCAAGGAAGAGCATGATTAAGGAAACGCTGCTGTTGGAGTTCCTGCTGTGGGTTAATGAGCGAGCTTGTCCCCATGAAGACGCTGGTTTGATTCCCCGCCCAGCTCAGCAGGTTACGTCTCCTGCATGGCTGCAGCCGTGGTGTAGGTCACAACTCCAGCTGGGATTCGATCCCTGGCCCAGGAACGTCCATATGCCACACGAATGGCCAAAAACAAACAAACAAACAAAAAACAAAAAGAAAAAAAGAAGAAAGAAAGAAACCCTGCTGCGAATTTTCTTGTAAACACTGAGAAAACCCACTGATGAAAAAAAGAAATGATTAAAAAAAATGGTTCATCTGGCCTGGTGAAAATGATAAGTTATTATCTATTTTTAAAGTAAATTTAAAATTTTATAACACAATCTACATAAAAGATTAATAAAAACACATAAATAAGGGAAGCTAATAAAACCTTGTCACTCACAGAAACCCACGGCCTCGCAGAGGGTCCTCCTCCCTGGCCAGAGGGCTTGGTGGCAGGAGGAAGGGCCATGCCCGTGGGCAGGTGGACGAGACAGTTGGCCATTCTGCATCCCAACACCAGCGAAGTGGGATCCACATACTAACTCCCTTTCCCTGTATCTAAGGAACCTTCCAGAAAATTGCCGTTGTGGCTCAGTGGTAACAAACCCATGAAGACGCAGGTTCCATCCCTGGCCTCGCTCAGTGGGTGAAGGATCCAGCATTGCCCTGAGCTGTGGTGTAGGTTGCAGACGTGGCTCGGATCTGGCATCACTGTGGCTCTGGTGTAGGCCGGTGGCTACAGCTCTGATGAGACCCCTGGCCGGGGAACCTCCATATGCCGTGGGAACAAAGACAAAAAAAAAAAAAAAAAAAAAAGAAGAAGAAGAAGAACCTTCCAGGAGTTCCCCGGTGGCCTAGTGTGGCCTAGCAGTGAAGGATCTAGTGTCATCACTGCTAAGGCATGAGTTCAACCCCCGGCCCAGGCACTTCCACATGCTGCAGGTGTGGCCAAAAAAAAAAAAAGAAAAGAAAGAAACTTCCAGGCACCTGAGGAGGGAAGGGCCCCCGGCCTCCTCAGAGGCGCAGCATGACACCACCTACCTTCTTCATGAGCATGTAAATGTGGGTTTGTGCGGCATCCAGCACGTAGCGGTGGGGGTGCTTCAGCCCCTTGACCGTAATGTCCATGGTTTTGCCGTCTATGTTTATCCACCGTCTTGCCCCCGGGGCCAGGAACAGCCTGAGACAGAGGAAAATGTCAGCAAAAGCAGCCAGACCACATCCGTCAATGAAACGTTCCCAGCAGCTTGGGAGCGAGGATTGGCAGACGTGACTCAAGTCGCTGGGGCTGAGCATGGTCCCTTGTTAGGAGACACAGGAGAATTCCAACGGGCTGTCCAGGAAAGTCTCCTAGAAGCGAGAAAGCTGCTCTGCCAGCCCTGGGAATGAGAAACTGCCTTTAACTGTGCTGTTGCTGACGTCTGCAAGAGAGCGGAGAAAGGTTTGGGGGGTTAGCCCCAGGCTGTTGCCTTTGCTGTTGTTCTTGTCGCTGTTTTGGATGCTCCCAAGGCATGTGGACGTTCCCGGGCCAGAGACTGAACCTAAGCTGCAGCAGTGACCATGCTGGATCCTTAACCCCCTGAGCCACTAGGGAACGCCTGCTCTCGCCTTTAGAATGACAGATCCAGCCTCCAACTCTATAACTTGTCTCCTTAGTTATCAGGCTTCAGGGCCCCCTGGAATCAGGCTAAGAAACCCTCACACAGGTGTGCTGGGGTCTCTGCTCTCCCCTGGCCCAATCCAGAGTCTTAAACTTGGAGTCAGGAGGCAGCCCATCTGATGACCTGGGCACTCGATGACAAGCGCCAGTGGGAATCCAGACTCGGCGGCATGTCCTGCATCCTGCCCCCGCCCCTCCCGGTATTTCAGGCCCCAGCAGCTCTCTTGATGTCTCCCACTCTGACTTGCTGAGGGGTTGGGAACACCGCTGTGGCTCTTCTGCCGCCCTCCTCAGCTGCGCAGTAAGATTTAGGGATTCAGATGAAGCTGTGCCTGGCAGGGGGCCCAGGAGGGATGAAGCCAACACAAAGGTGGGGCAGCCAGTCTTGGGATCAGGAGCGATGCTGGGGGGTTGTGCGCGAGGTCAGGGGCACCACTGTCCTGGGGAAGGTGTCCCAGCAGCTTCCTGGACCCACAGCCCCTCCCTCACCCCATTTCTGCGGCTGCGCACGGTTCTGCCCTGGGGGACGAGGTGGGCAAATTCTGAAAAAGTCCAGGAGTTGCCAAGTGTGAGGAGTGAGGCCCCATGACCTTCTCTTCCACAGCAGTGCCCCCCTGAAAACTGGCATGTCCGTCCTGAGCCCATGGGTCCAAAAGGATCCGCGCTCAGAGGGCTGCCTGCTGCTCAGCAGCACAGGCTGGGAACCACTATGAACTAAACACACTGAGTCAGCAGAGCCCAAGACGGGGGTCCACTCTGGCCAGTGCAGAGCGAAGGGCTGGCGAGTGACCACGGCCAGACCAGGGCGCCCTCCACCCCGGACGGAGTGCAGACTCCAGCCCCTCTGCCCCTCAGCAACCCTGCTGGGCTCATCGCACCCCCCTCCCCGCTCCACCCAGCCATTGGAAGCCAGCCTGGCCATTCCGAAGGGAACCCTCGCCTCTTGGGTCATCTGGAGGCTACGCCCGAATGATGAGATGCAAGAGGGGGAACATCATGCGGATGACATTTCTGTGTAATTCAATGCGGCGACCTTGGGCAGAATCTAACCCCAGTCACAATGCCACCTGTGCCTGCTGGCCAACTCCTTGGTCACAAAGGACCATTTTAAGACAAAAAAGGGTGTGTGTGTCACATCTGTACCCCAAGCTGGGCTCACTGTCCCAGACACTCCTTCCCACCCATCCCCACCCCCGTGCTTGCTTCTCTAAGGCAGCCTGGGAGCAGTCTTTCCCACCTCACCTATGTTCTCTCCTCTCTCTGCCACACACACACACACACACACACACACACACACACACACACACACACACACCTCACAAGACCTAAGGGAGACAAGGCCCTGTGCACTGTCACTCAGGGCAGCTTGCTGTTCACCCCAGGCACATTCCCCTCCGTGCAGGGGAGTCACGCCACCCGCCTCCCAGACTTTCCTCCGAGGACCCCCAGCCTCCCTGAGCAGCAGTAAGGTCTTTACAGCACAAGGTGCAGTGGCTGATGGGGACAGGGTGCCTCCCTTCAGCCTCCATCCTCAGGCGCAAGGAGGGGGTCAGGTGGGAGGGGCTCGGAGGGGAGGCATCCCCTCGCTCTGGCTAATCCTCACTTGTAAATCTCCTCCGCTTTCTCCTTGACCTTGGACTGATCTCCGTACTTCAGGTCCTCACAGGCTTCCCAGAATCCCAGATTCTCCCCTGCGCAGGGAGCAGAGGGTCCAGCCGGACAGGAAGGAAGATGAGAGGAGAAAAGAGGAGAGAAAAGAAACAGGTCAGCTGGGTGGTGGTGGTGGGGGAACAGCTTCCCTTGCACAAGCCACAGCAGGTGGCGAGGCTGGACCACACACTCCTGGGCAGGAGGAGCCCGGATTTCATCCAGGGCTCAGAGACTGTTATTAACACAGTGGGTGCAGCTACCTGTTCTTGGCACCGAACTAGGTTGGCACACACACTGTGTGCCGCCCTGCGTGTCTGCTGGGAACCTGTGCTTCCCCCAGTGACATACAAGTTGGAGCTCATATCCTATCCATCCCCAGAAGCTGTCACGTTCCTTTTTGTTCTAGAATCCTGCTGAGGGACACGTGGCTTGCATGAGCGCACGTACAATCAGGCTTAGAGGCCCTGCCACCCTCTAGGTTTCCTCCACGAAGAGCCCCATTGTCCTGGCTCGTGTTCAACAGCTACATGGGATGTCCGCCTCCCCTGTGTGCAGAGACCCCTCTTTTAGAGCCCCTCGCGGGGCACGTTTCAATCAAAAGTCCTCAAAGAGAAGCTGCTGAAGCTGTGATGCGGACAGACTGGCTCTGCAGGGAGGCCTGGACCTGAGCCAGAGAGAGGCTGCTCCTCGGGGCCCAGAGGGGAAGCCAGATGCCTGCTGACACCCTGTTTCACTCCAACTTGACCTTCTCTCACCTGTTCGCCCCAGCACCCAGAAGTAGTGTGAACGAACACCTGGGTACAGCCATTCCGGGTGGTAACTTATGCCTGAGAAAATAAATATGGTCTCACCAGTGGGAGAGCAAGAGTCTGTGTGTGTGTGTGTGTGTGTGTGTGTGTGTGTGTGTGTGTCAGAGAATGCCACCATGTGGGAAAGTCCATAAGACCGTCCCCTCTTCCCCTTTCTTTGCAAGGCTCCCAAGCACTTCGGACTGGAAAAGTCTGCACTACGCTAGCTGACCTCTGTCCCCTAACTCCACAGAGCGCCTTCCTCTTCGGCCTGAAATCCAGGGCATTCTTAGCACTGATCACAGGCACAGGTAATCAGGCCGGTGATGCTCTTAGGTGGCAGCTACGGGTCTTACATCAAGTGCCCTGGAGACCACCTTGCCCAGAGCAAAAAGTGGTTCATTGCTTAGGGGTAAAATTAAAACGAGCGGTTTTTCACAACAGCCCCAAAGTGGAAACAAGCCAAACGTCCCTCAGCAGATGAACGGATAAAATGCGGTGCATACGTACGAGAAATATTATTCAGCCTTATGAGGCATGACATTCTGACACATGCTGCAATGTGGATGAACCTTGAAAACGTTACACCAAGTGAAATAAGCCAGACACACAAGGACAAATGCTGCGTGATTCCATTTAAACGAGGCCTCTAGATAGTCATATTCATAGAAACAAAAAGTAGAATGGTGGTTCCCAGGAGCTGGGTGAGGGGGGAGTGGGGAGCTACTGTTTAAGGGAGACAGAGTTTCCGTTTGTGGTGATGGTTGCGCAACAATTTTTTTTTTTCTTAAGGGATGAAGATCGATTTTATTTTTTTATTTTTTATTTTTTTGGCGGCACTCCTGGCAGGCAGAAGTTCCCAGGCCAGGGATCGAACCAGAGCCATGGCAGTGACAAGGCTGCAAGGCCACTGGGGGAACGCAGGTTACACAACAGTGTTGATATCACTGAACCGTACACTTGGAATGGTTAAAATGGTGCGTCGTAGGAATATCTTACCACTGTGAAACAATGAAATGAGCATACAAAAAGGCATACATGGTGTTCACAGCAGCGCTATTCATAGCAGCCAAAACATGGAAACCACCCAGACGTCCACCGCCCGAGGATCAAAGAAAATGTGGGGCATCCACAGAATGGGTGCTTTGGCCATAAAAAGCAATGAAGCACTGTCACCTGCTCCAACACAGAGCAGGACTCTGAAAATACTACGCTAGGTGTGAGAAGACGGAAAGCCACATATTGTAGGATTCCATTTATAGGAAATGTCCAGAAGAGGCAACTCCATGAAAATAGAAAGTAAATGAGTGGTTGCCTAGGGCTGGGGAGCAGGGAGCAGAGGAAGAGAGTGGCCCAGGGAGTGACCTCTATGGGTTAGGGGTTTCTTTCTGAAGTGGTGAAAATGCTCTGGAATTATATAGCGGTGACCTTTGTGAAACTTTGTCAATATACGAAAACCCACTGAACTGTACACTTTAAAAGGGTATGTGGATTATGGCATGTCAATTATATGGTATGTGAATGCATGTAGCATGTGAAGCATACCTACATTTTTAACAATTTTAATTAAAGGAACTATCTATTCGTTCATACCTGAAGTCAAGAGATCTCATCCAGAGATCAACAATAGTTCTATTTTTAAAGCACAGAAAATCTTACGGATGCTCCCTCAGGCATGCGTGAGTGGGATAAGCTTGTGATGTAGTTTGTCATCCGGCCACTAGATGACACCCTACCCACTTAGTCGCCAGTTGCTACCCGCCTGTGCTAAAAGCACTTCTCTTTCCCATCCATCTATTCGGGGTTTGATTATATCCTGGCAATTAGGCTTAATTAGGGGGGGAAAGGCACTTTCAGGAATCCATATTACAATATAATGTGCTCTAAAGGGCAGTCGAACAGGCTAATGGCATGTCCTGTGGGATTAATTTCCAGTGCAACCAAACAGGCAATGGGGTCTTGGTGAACAAGCGTCAAGGCTCAAACGCGATGCTCTCCCGGAGTTCCCGCCATGGCGCAGTGGTTAACGACTCCGACTAGGAACCATGAGATTGCGGGTTTGATGCCTGGCCTCGCTCAGCGGGTTAAGGATCTGGCATTGCCATGAGCTGTGATGTATGTTGCAGACGTGGCTCGGATCTGGCATTGCTGGGGCTGTGGTGTAGGCTGATGGCCACGGCTCTGATTAGACCCCTAGCCTGGGAACCTCCATATGCCACAGGAGCAGCCCTAGAAATAGCAAAAAAAAAAAAAAAA
This sequence comes from Phacochoerus africanus, assembly GCF_016906955.1. NCBI lineage: Eukaryota > Metazoa > Chordata > Mammalia > Artiodactyla > Suidae > Phacochoerus > Phacochoerus africanus. The sequence continues at coordinate 12,033,762 of NC_062557.1, read as the reverse complement.
AAAGTGATGCTCTCCCCTACTGAGATTGCTGAAAAAGTAAAAAGACCCCATAAAAGTAAGTACGCCAGTGAAGGTGGTGAAGCCCAGAGAATGCTCAGCCTACTAAAACCAGTCCTAATTGGCCTTTGCTCTTCCTGAGGTCTCCCCGTGCAGTATATTCAAGAGGCTGCAGGTGCCGCCCAAGGTGAGCTGCCCAGAGCTGGGATAGAAAATGTGGCCCCATCCACGCCATTCAAATCCTCTAAGGAAGCAGACCAGGAGCGGAGACAGTGTCTCTCTCGAGCACAGCCACAGGTTAGAATCGCCTGGGGGATTTTCAAATCTTCGGAGATTCCACCCCAAATCAATTAAAAAGGAATCTCTGGGGATGGGAGCCAAACAAATGTCTTTTAAAATATCCCCAGGCAAACTGAACGGGCGGCCAAGGTAAGAAGCACTGGGCTGAAGAAAACCAGGCACACCGCCACAGGGGATCCAGGAGCTCGGGGGCGGGTGCCCCGGGGATCAGGGTGAGCAAGCCGCCAGCTCGAGTGAGGCGAATGTGGAATTTGTGAGCAGAAGCAATTTCCTCCCCCAAACTGTGAGGCCCCTTGGAACCGATGGAGTGCATGGGGCCGGAAGCGCCTCTTTAAGAGTCCGCACGAGCAGAGCCATGGAAACATCTGCCGAGCATCCTCAGGACCCTAGGCCAGACATTCTGGAGTGTTTCTAAAGGCAAACGTTTTATATATATAAAAAGAAAAGACCCACCACTGAATTCTTTCTTGAGAAAGTACTGGAAGCTCTGACGACCCTTGGGGTCTCGGATCAGCTCACTGAAGTTGATGGCCCATCGTTCCACGCGCATCTTGGTTGGGATTTCCACCCTGCAAGGACCACGATTCGTTAAGTGCTGCAGACACTGTGCAAGGAGTGCCCGTGCTTCAGCACCCCCCTCCCCCACGCCAACCTCCGCCAGTCCCAGGGCCCAGGATGAGACCAACCCTCCCCTCCCCCATCCCTGCGCAAACAACCCAAGGAGTCACTTGCTAGGAAAACGCAGCCTCAGACGAGAGTTGCTGGCCACCCCGGGGAGAAGGTGGCCCCTGGCGGACCACCTCCTGCTCCAGCCCCATGCACCCCCACCCTTCAGGGCAACAGGATGCCAAGGCCTCCTGCAAGGCCTTCAGAGGCTCTGGCTGCCACCAGACCAGGAGAGAAGCCCAGAACAGCACCAGGCAATGCCTGTCACCCACCGCACAGCTGCACCTTTGCCACATCTGGTGGTTCTCCCTGTATCTGCCCTCAAGCCTCGTGCACATCCACAGCACCTGCCGCCCACGAGCCTCCTCTGAGATGTAAGCCCCCCTCCACTCCCACTTGTTTTGAACAGCCTCCCTGATCCCAGGCAGGACATGTAAGCCAGGCTACAATGGGTCTCACATTCCAGAAAATCAGGGACACAGCTGGTCTTTCTCCTCTTATGAAATTCTTTGTAACCCAACACAGCCCCTTGGAAATAGGGGTTTCCAAGCCCACAACACCACGTTTCCCACAGATGGGACAGCTGGAACCAAGACTGGGAACAAGTGATGCTTATGGGGTCGAAAGCGGGCCAGGCAAGCTTACACTCTCCACGCCACCAGCGTGGGAACAATAAGAGTCCTGGAGTAAGAGTTACAAGTGTCACCATCTGTGAAGCCCTGGGCTTTACACAGACCTCGTTGGGTCCCGAGGAGAGCACGGTGAGCTGGATATCACGGTCCCTGAGACTGAGGCTCGGGGAGGGTAGATCCTTGCCCAGGCTCGCACAGGAAGAAGCAGAGCCTGGAGTAAAAGAGAGCTGTACCAACTTCAGCGCACATCAGAAGCCCCTGGAAAACTCCTTAAAACAAGGACTGCTGGGCGCCAAGCTTTGACTGCTGCTTGAGCTTTGGAGTTAATCGGGGTCTTGGTGGGCCCCAAGAATTCGCATTTCCAACACGCTCCCTGGGGATGCTGATGCTGCTGGTCCAGGGCCCATCCCAGGAGCTGAGGCTCTAAGCCAGGCTTGTGAAGCTAGGTGCTCATTATTGTCAATGGGAGCATGGAAGGAGGGAGGGAGTGGGATGGACGGGAGTTTGGGGTCCACAGATGCAAACTACTACCCTCGGAATGGATAAAGAACGAGGTCCTACTGTACCGCACAGGGAACCATACCCGATCTTCTGGGACAGACCGTGATGGAAGATAAAATAAAAGGAATGTGTGACCCAGTCATAGGTACACACACACACACACACACACACACACACACACACACACACACTGTACTTTTCTGTACAACAGAAACTGGCACAACATTGTAAATCAACTTTAATAAAAAATGTTGTAATTTTTAAAAATCAATGAGAGCTTTGACTTTTTTATTTTTTGGCTGTGCCCTTGGCATGCAGAAGTTCCAGGGCCAGGGAAAGAATCCAAGCCACAGCAGATCCTTCACTGGCTGAGCCACCAGGGAACTCCAATAGGAGCTTTTAAAGTTGACTGATGGAGAGTTCCCTCTGCGGTGCCATAGGATAAGCAGCATCGGTGGGGAGCCAGGACGCAGGTTTGGTCCCCAGCCCGGCACAGTGAGTTAAAGGATGAGGTGTGGGTTGCATCTGTGGCTCAGATCTGATCCCTGGTCTGGGAACTCCATATGCCATGGAGTGGGGCAAAAAAAAAAAAAAAAAAAAAAAAGAAGGGTGGTAGGAGGTGAGCCAGGCCAATCAAGCAAGAGGCTTTGGTGATAAGGGCTTGATATGGGTTTTTGTAAGTTTTTTGTTTCTTGAAGTGTCATAGGTGATGTAAATCAAGAACTAGTCCTCCAGGGGAGTTCCCGTCGTGGCTCAGTGGTTAACAAACCCGACTAGTATCCATGAGGATGCAGGTTCGATCCCTGGGCTTGATCAGTGGGTCGGGGATCCAATGTTGCCATGAGCTGTGGCACAGGTTGCAAACTCAACTCAGATTCCACTTTGCTGTGGCTGTGTTGTAGGCCAGCAGGTATAGCTCCAATGAGTGCCCTAGCCTGGGAATCTCCATATGCCACGGGTGTGGCCCTAAAAAGACAAAAGAAAAAAGAACAAGGCCTCCTGTTTTCAACGGCACCCACCCAGCACCCACCCAGGACCTCTGCTCAAGGGCTCTTACAGAAACCTCGCCTCCTTTTTCTTCACCAGCAAATCTCTACTTCGAGCTTTCACACCATCCTCTCCACCTCCTTCAACACTGGCAGCTGTCCACAGCTCCTTCGCAAACCCCCTGGCCACCGCCCTGGTCCCTGCCAGGCGGCCCTGCCCTCTCCTCCACGGAGAGCGGAATGCTGCACATCCTTGTCCACAAGGCGATTCGGCGCGTCCCTCTGATCAGACACCCGGGCCCCCGACAACCATCCTAGTAACTAGAGCCCCAGCAGACTCCCCACAAGAGGGTTTTAGAATCTTGGGCTCTGCAGTTGACACTCAAGTAGTGACCCCCAACTCCAGATGGGTGACCTCCTTCATCCATCTGCTGCCCACAACAGCCATTGGACCAGGGGAAAGGGCACCCAGCTAAGCCTGCTCACCTGGCTGGACCCCCCCCCACCTGGATATTCCTCCTGCCTTGGGTAGGGATGGCCCTGGCCTTGACCCAAGCGGCGGTATGTAACCAGGGTTCTGTCTCCCACAACCCCGCCTGCCTCACACTCATCTCGGCCCCTCCCAGCCCCTCCCACTGCCCCATCTCTTCTTCCTTCCCTCATTTGCGTGGCCTTTTCCACCTGTATTTCGGCCTCTGCCCCCTCTTCCACACAACAGCTTTACGCAGGCACAGGTTGCAGCAACAACTGTTCAAAACTCACAAACAGCAAAGGAGTGCGTGATATAAGTAATCCCCAAAGCAGGTTTAGAGCCCTGCCGCCCAGGAACTTAAGTTTACCCTAATTAGAAGATCAAACACGCAAAGCCACGAGGAGGATTGTGTTCGAAGACAATCGACGTATTGCTAAAACACAATTACCATTTGACCCTGCCGGTCCATTCCTAGGTACGCAGCCCCGAGGAAGGAAGACAACGTCCACCAAAAACCAGCAAAGAAACGTTCACAGCAGCATTAGTCACACTCGCTAAAGGGCAGAGACAACCCACATGTCCATCAGCTGATGAATGGATAAGCAAAATGTGGTAGATCCATTCAACGGGTTTTTTTGTTTGCTGTTTTTTTTTTTAGGGCCGAACCTGTGGCCTATGGAGGTACCCAGGCTAGGGGTCCAATCGGAGCTGCAGCTGCCTGCCCACACCACAGCCACAGCCACACCAGATCTGAGCCAGGTCTGTGACCTACACCACAGCTCATGACAACACCAGATCCTTAACCCACTGAGTGAAGCCAGGGATCGAACCTACGTCCTCATGGATGCTAGTCAGATTCGTTTCCACTGAGCCACAGTGAGAACGCCCCATTCAATGAATATTATTCAGCCATAAATAGGGATTGAGTTGAGTACTAATACACTCAGCATGGATAGACCTTGAAGGCCTTGTTAAGAGACAAAAAGCTAATCACAAAAGACCACATATTAGATGTTGAATGTCTAGAACAGACAAAGCCATGGAGACAGAAAAGGGTTTGGTGGTTGCCTAGGGCTGGAGGGGATTTGGGAGGAGGTAATCGCTAAAGGGTAGGGAGCTCTTATTTGGGTGATGAAAATGTTTTAAAACTGACTGTGGTGATGGTCGCATGGCTCTGTGGATACAGCAAAAGCCATTGAATGGTACACTTTAAATGGGTGAATGGCATGGCAGCAGAAACAACTCCAACTAGGAACCATGAGGTTGCGGGTTCAATCCCTGGCCTCGCTCAGTGGGTTGGGGATGCTGTGTCGGTGTAAGCCAGCAGCCGTAGCTCCAAACTCGACCCCTAGCCTGGGAACTTCCATGTGCCATGGGTGTGGCCCTAAAAAAAAGCAAAAAAAAAAGTTCTTTTTAAAAGAACACGGCATACATACAATTTGGCGTTTAAATCCCAGAACTGGGTGTCATCTGTTATCCAAGGATTGCTGGGCAGGCAGCCTGACATGATGGCGTCATTGGATGAAAACTGCTCGCTGTACCTGACGATCCTGGAAAGCAAAGGGAAAGCAGGTGCCGAAAGGTTCACCGCCCCGGAGACCAAGTCAACACTCAAGGTGACTTGACCAGCTTGTCCTCCTTCAACTTCACTGACTTAGTGACACACGTGTTATTGCCTTCTTAGAAAAACACTCTCATTGGAGTTCCTGTCGTGGCTCAGTGGTTCATGAATCCAACCAGCATCCATGAGGACGCAGGTTCGATCCCTGGCCTCACTTAGTGGGTTAAGGATCCGGCGTTGCCGTGAGCGGTGGTGTAGGCCAGCAGCTGTAGCTCGGATTCGACCCCTTGCCTGGGAACCTCCATATGCCATGGGTGCAGCCCCCAAAAGACAAAAAGAAAAAGAAAAGAAAAGAAAAACACTGTCATAGCTCAAGGGATAGGCGGGTGTTTAACAAGATCTGTCCTCACTCTATGTGGGAACAGAAATGTCTCTGCAGGCATTTCGTTAACATTGGCCTCTTTGCATTTTACCATCAGTGTTCAAAATTCAAAGCTGACTCCATTTGCAGGTGTTCCCACAGGTGTCTTGGCGCCATCTTGGAAGCACGAGGTGGCCACGGGCTCTGAGGCTCTGTTGCCATCCTGGAGTCCACCCTTTGGCAAGATAACGCCCATGTTTGAGAGCTTCGACCCATTATTCAAAACTGTGGTCTCAGAGTTCCCGCTGCGGCTCAATGGGTTAAGAACTCAGGAGTTCCCGTCGTGACGCAGTGGTTAACGAATCCGACTAGGAACCATGAGGTTGCGGGTTCAGTCCCTGCCCTTGCTCAGTGGGTTAAGGATCCGGCATTGCCGTGAGCTGTGGTGTAGGTTGCAGACATGGCTCGGATCCCACGTTGCTGTGGCTCTGGCATAGGCTGGTGGCTACAGCTCTGATCGGACCCCTAGCCTGGGAATCTCCATATGCCGCAGGAGTGGCCCAAGAAATAGCACAAAAAAGACAAAAAAAAAAAAAAAGAACTCGGCTAGTATCCATGAGGATGCAGTTTTGATCTCTGGCCTTGCTCAGTGGGTTAAGGATCCCATGTTATCACAAGCCTCGGCATAGGTCGGATCTGGCATTGCTGTGGCTGTGGCGTGGGCCTGCAGCTGCAGCTCTAATTTGACCCCTAGACCCTGACCCTGGGGAACTTCCATATCCCTCGGGTGTGGCCCTAAAAGGAAAAACAAAACAAAACTGTGGTCTCATTGAGACAAACGTGGGTAAGAGCTAATTCGCTCTAGTTGGGTTAGATCTGTGTCACCATATTTCCTGGTGTCCAGCAGTTTGGACAAACCAGCCACGCCTTCACCCTACAGGTGGGGAATTGTGTCCACAGTATATACATAAGTCACCTGCCACAAAGTCTGCCCTCGGCCACGAGATTCTGATAGAACAGGACCCATGCCCTGGAGATGCGCCAACGCTCCCAGTTTACCATTCTGTGCAGAACTCAAGTCCCTGGCTTCACTTCTCCCAAGACTTTCTCATTCTTATCAATCCTTTACATGGGAGCAGCTGAAGGGAAGGAAAATAGCTCGTCCACATGTCCAAATTCTAATGGCGTCAAAAAGATGGTAATGTTGGAGTTCCCATCGTGGCCCAGCAGAAATGAATCTGATTAGTGTCCATGAGGATGCAGGTTTGATCCCTGGCCTCGCTCAGTGGGTTAAGGATCCAGCCTTGAGCTGTGGTGTAGGTCACAGACACGGCTCAGATCCCACATTGCTGTGGCTATGGTGTAGGCCAGCGGCTACAGCTGCAATTCGACCGCTAGCCTGGAAACCTCCATATGCCTCGGGTACAGCCCTAAAAAGACAAAAAAAAAAAAAATATATATATATATATATATATACATAGTGGTAATGAGGCTCCGAGACAGTTAAAAATTGGAAAGAGGACCTAGGAAGTATCCAGTAGCTTTGGAGTCTCTTTTGATGTCCTTTCTGTTAAGTTTCATGAAACATCAGAGTCAATGAGTCTGACTTTATCAGAGAGCAATGGTTATCGCTGTTTCCCACTGAGGACCAGGGCGCACGCCCATCTGTGTCTGGGCACAGAAGTGAAAAAGTGGGTGACATCAGGGCACGGCTTCTTGGGCAGGTATTTTTGCAAACTAGGGGTTTGGGAAGACATAAGAAGATACTGGAAGATTTTTACAGGATCCCCGCCCCTCACCACATTGGAAGAAAGGCAGTGGACCAGACACAGCATCTTCCAATCAACAGTCCCACAACTGGAGCCTTCTGCGGTCAGAATAAATGAGTAGCCGTGTTGTGTTTCCCCAGAAATAAGCCAAGTCCGTTTTCACGTGTGCAGAAAAATCAGAATTAGCAAGGGGCTCCCTACAAAAGGATAACTGCTTACATGGTGGGTGGGGGTGGAGAGAAACGCTAAACCTTTTTGCCTCTTCCAAATAATGTCCTGGGGGGACTGGCTGGAAATAGCCTGAATATGCAATCAATCAAACATAAATTTCGAATTTCTCCTCATCAGATGTTAAATCAAAGATGGACGATGGCCATGCATCAGTACGCTGGACAGTAAAATCCAGCCCACGAAGTTCTGACTCTTCCCGCTTTCCCATCCCCACAGACAGCACTGCACCGAGCCTCGTCGACCCCTGACTGTGCCCAGTTCAAGACCTGGAGACTGACATTGAGCAAGGAACTAGTCACTCAACCCCCAAGACACTGCTTTTGTCTCTCAGAGTCCTCTGGGGTCTTAAGTCAGCCTATGACTTGTTAATGTTGCCTTAAAGCAGCAATGCTCCTCTTGCTGCCAATTGCTCAAACCTCAGCAAGACCCACACATCAGGGACCTACCCTCCAAGGGACACGGAGGACTTCACCGTGGACCTCATGAGGGCCTGTCGGTAATACATGATCTGCAAGAGACACACTCGTTAGCAGGTGCCCTACCCCACCCCGGAGGGTCACTACCGCTGACGCCTCCAATGGCCTCCAAACCAGAAGCCACTTCTCCAGCCAAGCATCCTCTTCTGTCCCCTCAAGCTTGGCCACCTCCGTACCCGCAGGGCTCCAGTGGGCAGTGGAAGGGTGACCCCGCCATTCCCAATTCTGAACGAGGGGCCTCCTTAGCGCATCATGTGTTAGTCTCAGAAAAGGGATCCACTAGGAAAAAACCAAGTTGGTGTCTTGGGCTTAGGGAGAGAAGCTCAGCGTGTTTCCTTCAAATGCCTCTGACTCACAAAAGCAGGCCGAACCTCCACCGGCAGTGGTCCTCAGGGCTCTGTGTTGGGCCCTGGACACGAGATTTGCTAAAATAGGTCGCTTGCCCCCGGACGGATGCTGAATGACCGTTTATGTAGGAGCAGGGACCAGGGTGGGGCACGTCCTCTCCCGGCCGCTCAGATCTGGGCTTTCGTATCCTGCATCCCAGCATCGGCCCCATCCGAATCTTACAGGAGATGCTTTGGCGTCACACGCCGCCTGCTAATTTGGAAACAAGTGTTTGAACATTACATATGGTTTTCATCCTCACTCCTCACTTTGAAACCAAAGTACATATAATTTGGCATTCCCCGTTGTGGCTCGGTAGTAACGAAGCCAACTAGGATCCACGAGAATGAGGGCTCGATCCCTGGCCTTGCTCAATGGCTTAAGGATCCAGTATTGCCGTGAGCTCTGGTGTTGGTCACAGATGAGGCTTGGATCTGGCGTTGCTGTGACTGTGGTGGAGGCCAGCAGCTACAGCTCTGATTTGACCTCTAGCCTGGGAACCTCCATATGCCGCGGGTGTGGCCCTAAAAAGACAAAAAAAAAAAAAGTATCCAAAGTACATATAATTTGTCAGAGGACTTAAAATCAAACTCCCCCCCCCCAAATTAATTAATTAATTAAATTAAACTTCCCTGAACTGGGAGATTAATTACCTCTTTTCTGACAGAAACGACTGTTTGTTTCTGTAAAAGCAAAGAAGCAGAAAACCATTAAACAGATGTCATCAAATCATGTTTCAAAAACCCATTTGAAAAATAAAAACCCTTTTCCCCAAGAGAAAACCCGTCCAGCTTTTTTTTACTTAAACGATAGAATCTCCCCATCACTACCCTTCCGCCCTATCCTCCACAACCACGGGAGAATCAGACCAACTGAGAGGTTTGGCAAGCGAAGGGGGGCGATGGCCCCCTCTGACTCTACCCCCTCCTCATGGACTGGGAGTCTGGGGTTAATAGATGCAGACTCTTGCCTTTGGAGTGGATAAGCAATGAGATCCTGCGGTATAGCACTAACTATATCTAGTCACTTAGATGGAGCCTGATGGAGGATAATGTAGGAAAAGAATCTGTATATATATGTGCAACTGGGTCACTTTGCTGTACAGTAGAAATTGATAGAACACTGTAAACCAACTATAATGGAAAAAATAAGAATCATTTAAAAAAAAAAAAACCACTTTACCCTCCTCTCTTAAAAGCCAAGATGGATTAAAGACGAAGTTTGGGATTGCTTGCCGACAGACCATCATCTTAAAGGGAAGGAGAGGTAAAGATGGAAAAACTAGTGACTAGACCAATAGCATACGCTGGGGGCGAAGCCACATCACCAGAAATACAGCACACGATTAAAAGACTCGAGACCAGCCCCCACTGCAAGCTGAGTCCCAGAACTGGACTGTAATATGAAGATTACACGAGGCTCCATCCCCTGAAGCTGCTGAAGCCAGTTCATGCTGGGGATGCACTGCATGGCACCCTCTCTCCGGAATGTTCGGTTTATAGCAGAGAAGAGGACGGCTGCAAGAAGGACTCCGTGTCTAGGCTCAAAGACACTCCTGGAAGCCATTCAGACCTGTTCCCTACTAAACTCTCCTACCAGCTGACAGGCTTCCTTGGTATCGCTCTTCTGCCCCAGGCTCCTCTTGGAAGCTGGGCACAGCGGGGGATCTCCGTCTCAGCGTTCCCAGGTTTAGCGGCCTCCAGGCACTGACATGCATCCTGCAAGCTGAGCATCTCAGTTCCTGGCTGCTTAGGATCTGTGCTGCTAATGCCACCGGGTTTTCATTTGGAAGAGTCAGAAATCCAAGAAGGACACTATTTCCTTCAGCCAGTTAGTAAAATAAGGACTGGACCAGCGTCCACTGGCAATGAATGAAGCGGAGGTGGGGGGGGGGGCGTCCAATCTGACATAGTCTCTCCTTTCCAACCCGTGCTGGGTTTCACTGTGCTTCACTAGAATGCGTTTATGCAATTGCTTTTCACAGGAGGTCCTTTTTCCTGGATGAGGGAGGAAGGGGAGGTACCTAAGACAGGGAATGCTCACACCCTAAACGTCCTCCTTCATAGCACTCGTCACTACTGTAATTATATATGTGTTCATGTGACTCTTAGTTAAACACACGTACCACCCGTTAGGCACCATCCAGAGCAGGAAGATGGTGTTTATCCCCCCCAGCATCAAGGGTGGTACAGAGTAAGTGCTCATTAAATATCAAACAAATGATAACGAGTGCTTGGAGGTGAGAAAAACGGAGATGTATTTTAAGGGTAATGGAATGTTTTTCCACTTAAAAAACTGAGGAGTTCCCTGGGGGCCTAGCAGTTTAAGGATTTAGCATTGTTACTGCTGTGACTCAGGTAGCTGCCATGGCCAAGGGAAATTTTGTATGCTGCGGGCACAGCAAAAAAAAAAAAAAAAAAAAAATTGAAAACACTCCCCTAAGGACCCAAGGATTTTGGCAATCACACTGCTCCATTCTCTCCTAAATTACGGCTGTTTTAGAAGACACATATTTTAGGTAGAAGAGGACCCTGGGGTCAGAATGGGTTTGCATGCAGGCCTAATACAATCATTCTTCAGTTCAAGTCCTGCGGAAGTGGATTCAGAAAACTACCTACTGGTTGATGCCCTCTGCTCTAACGGGAGGCTGGACTTTGTGGTAATCAGAGGCACCAGGCAATAATACAAACCAATTTACGCCTCTCTGAGCCCTTACAATGTTTAAGGGAGGGAGGCTTTATTATTCTTGCAGCTGAGAGAGGCGACGAGCAACGCGCTCAGCATCTCCTGGTCAGTAACTGGCCGCGTCGGGATTCACCCCTACACCTGCCCTTTGCCAAGCTGAGGAGGAACCCAGGAGAGACAGAAAACAGTCTGTTTCGTCACCGAGTCCTTCCCTGCTCTGAAGCTGAAGATCCCGCAGAATGGGATGCCTCTGTCCAGCCATTTAGTTTAAAATTTAAAAAAAAAAGCGTTTGAGCCCCCATCACAAGAGGAAGCACACACGCAGGAAACGCTCTTGAATGAGCACTCAGGACGGTAAAACAGACGCCCAGCTAGAAGAGAAAGGCGATCTGGGATCTAAGGCACAGCGCGGTGTCTGTCATTAACAACCCTGTGTTAGATACTTGGAAGTCGTTACAAGAGGAGATCTTAACTGTTATCGCCACAAAACTTAAATTACGCGGGGAGAGGGTTAGCTAATTGTATTAGTGGCGATCATTGGGGGATATATGCCAGCATCTGATCCTACACTGTGCACCTTGAACTTACCTATGCTGTATGCCCATAATATCTCCATAAAGCTCAGGGGGGAAACACTACTGAGGGCAAAGGCTGCAATTGCCCTGGGCCTGTGCCCAGCGGGCGGCTCCATAGACACCCTCCTTCCAAGCGCCCAGGCCCCCAGACGAAACTTCCTGTGGACCAGTGCTCTCCAACTAGGGGGATCCTAAGCGAACAAACAGGCTCTCAGTCTGTCGCGCCTGCTCTGGGCTCCACGGGGCGCTGTCCTTGCAAACCAGCCGCCTGCACACTCTTTGCAGGTCTATCTGGTGTGGTCTGACTTTGACCTGAGATGTTTATTTCTGGGGCCATGAACTCAGGCTTCAGGTTTTTTTTACGTTTTATGTTTTATTTCACTTCTTGACTTTATTATCTTTCTAGAGCTCTGCGTTGGTTTTCTGATTTCCAAAATTATCAGCTGCCTTCTGGGAATCAGGCTGCAGCGGATTGGGTTGGGTCTAGGAGCTTGCCCTGGAGCATCCTGGATTGTCCACATGGATTTTAGCATTTATTTCTAGCTTTAAAAATGGCTGTTCATGAGACCTGCTTCCCATAGACTGACAAACAGGGTGTCTCTGTCCTTTTAGGAGTGTGCGTGTATGTGTATCTGAGGCAGTGGGGGAGAGGGTTCTGGGCTTTTCTGAAAGACAGAGAGAGAATGTGATGGAGTCAGGGTAGTTTTAGGAAAGAGTATTGAGGAGTTCCTGCTGTGGTACAGTGGGTTAAGGACCCGACTGCAGGGGCTCGGGTCACTGCAGAGATGCAGGTTCAAATCCCCGGCCTTGCTCAGTGGGTTAAAGGATCCGGAGTTACCAAAGCTGTGGTCACAGGTCGCAGCTGCAGCTTGAATTCTATCCCTGGCCTGGCCAGGGATTTTTCCATATGCCCTGGGCGTGACAAAAAAAAAAAAAGTATCAATTTTGGGGTCAGAAAGGTCAAAATTGTGGTTTTGTCACTTATAGGCTACAGGACTTTGGATGAGTTATTTAGTATCTCAAAGCTTGTGTTTTCTCACTTGTAAAAGGAAATAGAAAATAGGGGGACTGAGTGACATAACAGGACCTAAAAGACTGGCATAGAGCAGGGACCCAGTGTACCCTGGCTATGGATGAAGGTTCATATGCTGCTGAGAAGATGCTTTAGCCCAGTTGCAAGAAAAAATACAGGATGCCTGTGCAACATTGGGGACATATTCATACCAACAAGATTGATTCCTGTTATCTGAAATTTAAATTTAACAGGGCACCCTGTATTGTATTTGTTAGATCTCAAAGACCGACTCTTGATATTCTTATTACTCAGCCAAAAGCCCTAAGAAACAGTAAAGCAAAGTTACTAAAAACATGCCCACCCACATTTCTAAGCAACTCGAGGAATGCTGAAATGAGAAAGAAACCTTCCTTTGGCCCTGGCTTTCACGCACAAGCCCCAACTTTCTCAGCGCTTGGCGCTCCTGGAGGAAAGTCACTTGCTTGTCCTTCGCCCCAGTGACACACTTTGCTGCAGGAGGAGCACTCTCCCTAAGGGATCTTCAAATACTCTGCATTCCTGGGATTCTAACTTATTATTTTTCACTTGCAGCGTTGCCCAAATAGGGACACATCCAGCGCCTGTTTGCACAGCTCTGTGGTGACCAGCTGGCCAGCCCTGAGCCCCGGATGCAGGCTGCAGGCAATTGTGACAGGGCACGAGGGGGTCAGGGCTGTGCCCTGCGAGACCCCAGGGGTTACTACGGACAGGAGCGCGGGAGCCCAGGAGAGGAGCAAGGAGGGGCCCTGAGAACGGGTGGCCAGGAACCTCTGCGGATGCGCAGGCAAGGGCCAGGCCAGCCCCAGGGTGAAAGGCAAGGCGGGGAGGACCATGAGGAACTGGGGCTGGGACCAGAGAGGGGGTCAAAAGCCAGAGACCAGGAAATTGCGTGCTGAGTGGTCAGTGCAGAGAGCTGACAGGAAAAGCGGGGGGTGCGGGGGGGGGGCAGCCGGCTGTCCACGGGGACAAGAATTCTGGGCTGTGGTCATCAAAGTTAGTCTCTGTCCTGCCACGTCCTTCCTGATCAGGTGGAGGTGGGACTGACCCCACGGCTTCCAGAGCTCAGGGCAACTTGAAAATGCAGGGCTGCGGGTCCCAAAAGCCGTAGTCAGGGTTTTTTTTAGGACAACAAAGACATAAAGCCATGTGTGGGGCCTGCTGGGCATGTGAGGACATGTCCCCTGCCAGGAAATCGAGCACGGAGTGCAAGAGCCGAGGACGCGGCCTGGGAGGGGAGGTGCGTAAAGGAGAAGCTAAGGGACCCCTGGCCAGCCCAGCACGGGCCATCAGCTCCCTCTCTCTGTTTCCGTTTTGTCCCCTGAAACACAGAACTGGGGAGTTCCCATCGTGGCTCAGCGAGTTAAGAACCTGACTAGTATCCATGAGGATGCAGGTTCGATCCCTGGCCTTGGTGAACGGGTTAAGGATCCGGCGTTACCGTGAGCTACGGTGTAGGCCAGTGGCTACAGCTCCGAGTCGACCCCTAGCCTGGGAATGAATGAATAAATAAATAAATAAAAATACACAAATAAAAATTTAAAATGGAACTGATGTGCCTTCTCTTATCAAGCTGCCGTGAGAACTGAGTGACATCCAACAGAGCTTCCAGAGGCCGAATCAGGGACATCAGGACACACGAGTGAGGTATGGAGCGGGCTCAGGCACCGGCAGCTGAGGTTCAAACCTGGCTTTACCAGTTCCGAGACGTGTGTCCTGGAGGAGCTGCCTACACCCTCCACCTGCCTCCTCAGCTACGAAACAGAGACGCTGACAACACTGCTGCTGTGGGTCTTCCTCGAGCCCTGACCCTCAGGGCGCTGTCCACAGGCCACCCTCTGAGAGCCGCCCCAACTCCAGCCACGACTGGTCACAAAGGAGCCACAGGAAGAACACTGTTTGTGCCCAGTTGCTGGGAGTGGGGCTGTCACTCACGGAAGGCTCCAGGCTGAGGGCTCTGCCAAGCACGGTGCTTAAGCCATGTTTCTACCTTTCACCGGCCACCAGGGTAAACAGCGCTGTTCTCGCCAGCTGGTGATGGACCAGGCAGGGAGGCTGAAATCGCTGTGTACCTTCCTCTCTCTGCCTCCAACCAGGGCAGACGTACGAGCGGGTATAAGGACGGAGGAAACTGGCTGAGTACGGCTCCCCAAAACAGGGTCGAGGGGCTATGGAGCCCCATAAAGCCTCTCTCTGGCAGCATGGTGACAGTTATAACAAGGATGCTGACTGCGGCGTGTCTACACACCAGATACCATTCTAGATGCTTCACATAAAAGACCCCTGAAGGAACTGCTGTTATTCCCATGTTATAGATGCGGAAGCCGAGGCTTTGAACGGCACACGAGCTTGTCCAGGACCACCCAGCCAGGGAGCAGCGGAGCTGGGATAACCCTGAGGTCAAAGTTCACTCCTGCACACGGCACTGGCCCGCACCACAAAATGACCCTCGTGACCCTGTCCCAGTCGGGGACGGAGGGCCAGCCCTGGGCACCGCTGTCCACAGCCAGGCTGGGGCCTGGCCACCCACCCCCGTCTCCTCACCTGAAGCCAAATTCTCTCTGAAATAAAGGGAAGGTGGGGACAGTGGGTGCTGGGTGTCCCCGCAGGCCTGGGGGAACTGGGACGCGCTCTCTGGGAGGGACCCTGCTCTGGCCAGGGCTGGGCAGCCCCACTGGCCAACAGAGGAAGTGGGTCACCCAAGGCCCTGGACACCTGCCAGCCCCACAGCCCTTCCCGTGCTCCATGGGGTTCATTTCCTTTGGATTATTTGCCTCCACTTAAGGAAAACAGGTATCTTTTCAAGAATTTACAAATTCTCAGAAATGGGCTCTCCGTTCCAACCAACACCGGGAGATCTTGGAAATGCGAGAAACCCCACACCTCTGCACACCCAGGGCCTCACGGACACACATCGTCACGTCCTCTCGACCCTCCTCCCAGGCCAGATCGACGGGGGACCCTTGCCACACGGGCCCCCATCCCCTAACCGCTGCATGTGACACCCTGGCTGGGGCTGGCTGTAGGCGGGGAGGGGGAAATGCAAGGGGCCCCGCTTGCAGGAGAATTACGGTTCCTTGTTCTTCTTAACACAGCGGAGCAGCCAGAGTGCAGACAGGACAAAGAGAGCTGGCGGGAGAGAGAGAGACAGAGAAGACGGTGGGGAACCGCACTCAGACACCCCCACGGCAGCCACGGCCCTCAGCCTCCCGCTCGGCTGCTCTGACCCCAGCCTCAGCGCAGGGCCCGCATCTGCTAAGCGCGGGCTTCGAGAGCCAGAGGCACGCTCTTCGCCGGGCCTGGCCGCCCGCGAGCAGGGAGACGCTTCCTCAGCGGGACCCGGCTGGCCTCCGCCGCCGCCGGGCAGTGACCCCAAATCGTACCCAGGACGGGAGCAGCTCAGCTCCTCAGCTGCCCCACCAGGGCTGAAGTCAGAGGTCCCGCCTCACCACACACCACACACACACACACACACACACACATACCACTCACACACACACACCCCATACCCCCCCACACATACACCACACACACACACACACACCCCACACCCCCACACACACACCACACACACGCACATACAACACACACACACTCCCCCACACACACCACACACACTCTCCCCCCCACCCACACCACACACACGAACACAAAACCAACAAAACAACAAAACACCACACAAAACACACTACCCCACACAAACACACAACAACACAATCTCCCCCACCAAACAACCCCACACACACGCACCAAAAACAACAACCCACAAACCCCACACACCCCACACCCCACAGACACACGCACCACAAATCACACATACACACCACACACACCCACACAACCCAACCACACCACACCACACCACATACATGCCCCCACACACAACACACACACACACAACACCCACAAATACATCCCACGCACACACAACGCACACACAACACCCCCCACCCCACTCCACACACACACACCACCCACACCCACACACGCACCACAAACCACACAACACCACACACACCACACACACACACACACACCCATGCTGGCTGGCTGCTCAGAGTGCGTGGCAGGCCTTCGCCCTCTACCCTCTCCTCCCCCACAGCAGAGGAGCTTCCAGAGCCACCGGTTACCCATAAAAAAAGCAAATCTTCCACCCTGGCCCAGTATTTTCCTTGATGACTTTGTTGCCGTGGCAACCAAGCCCGACAAGGCCTCGGCAATTATCTGTCATCTGATGAGGCGAAACTCAGAAAAGGCTGCTGAAGGCTGACGGTGCCAAGTGTGTATCACAGGAAGGGTCACTCTGAGCTGTGCCCAAGGCTGACCCCCCTGGGGACACCACATCCCCCACCTCCCCTAAACCTGGGCCTCTGGCTCGTGCACTGGTGGGAGTTCCACAGGCATCCCAGGTTCCAGTCCCAGGTTCCAGTTCCCGTCCCAGCCTCCTCTCTAACTTCTCCCTGCTGCTCCCTCCTTCCCCTTCAACTGCCTTCTTCTTTCCTGGCACATCCCTCCGGGCTCTCACGTGTGCCTTTAGGTGCTGCGGAGGCTTACAGATGACACATGAGGCTAGAGGTTCCTGATCCCTCGCTGCCCAAAAGATAACATTTGACGGACAGCAATGAAACCATCTACGACCAGCTTAAGTGGATCTGAGGCTGGCTGAGTGGGATCTGTGCTTCTCAACAGGGGCTGTCCTGTCCCCCTGGGGTACACAGGGACATGTCTGGAGACAGTTTTGATCATCGGGACCGGGAGAGAAAGCACAGAGCCACTGCCATCCAGCAGGCTGCTAAGCATCCCAGCAACGCGCAGCACAGCCCCCCCCCAAAAGAATTATCTGGCCCCAAATAATGGTGTCAACTGGGAGGTTCACAGTTTTAGCAGCTTCTGAAATGCATTTCCTTAAAATAAAAAAAAAAAATTTTTAAAAAGAAAGAAAAAAACCTATCATGGAAATCGTCCATCCATCATGAATGGTGGTCTCTTGAGGGAAAGAGTCCTTTTAAGATAAAAACCATAGAAGGGTCTTTGCAGAGATCCCACCCTACTGAGAAGCAAAAGGAAGTGGGACATTCCAGGTCCTGTCACGTGGATTGAGGTTTAATCCCAAAGTTATTTGAAGGGTTGTGAACCTGGGCCTATAGACATCAGGGTGTGGGGGATCTGGCAGAAACTGCAAAATGCCTGTCTGTGCATCTCTGGGTAAAACGGGTGCCTAACTTTCATCAGATTTTCAAGGAGGAAGAGTGACTCAGAAAAGTCTGAAGCCCAACCATCTGGATCCCATTTGCTCTGACCTGTGCTCTACCATCTCTTATCTCTCTGGGTGCAGAACACTCACCACGGCCTCCCCCCAACCCCTGCCACATGGAGCCCGTAGGCCTCCTCTCTTTGGCAGTCTCCAAGGGGAGAGACCACTGCCCACAGACACGGACAACAGATGTGTGGACACCTTCCTGGCCTAGGATCCTGACCTAGGCCCTGCCCCAGGTATGCAGCAGAGACCTACCTGGTTTACCTGAACTTCATTCGGATTGGTCACTCGGTCCAGGCCATAGTCCAGCACGTTGTTCATTCCTGGCTGAAGGCAGAAAACGCAACATAAGGACCACTGCTGGGAGAGTCTCCAGTTTCTGGCCAACTTTGGATCTTGGCCAAGCTGCCAATTGTGAGACCAAGCTGAGTTTTGCAGCCCAATCCAAGGGGAGCTAGAAGGGTGTGTAAGATTCTCTAGGTGAACTGGTGGGTTTCATGGGGCTACTCCATCACCACAGCACCCCCAGAACCTAACAAAGTGGGATGGATGGATGGATGGATGGATGGATGGATGGATGGATGGATGGTGGGTAGGTGGATGGATGAATGGGAGGGTGGGTGGATGGATAAACGGATGGATGGATGGATGGATGGATAAATGAAATAGGTGGATGGATGTATGGAGGGTGGGTGGATAGAGGGAAGGATGGAGGGTGAGTGGATGTATGGATAAATGGATAGATGGATGGAGAGATGATGAGAGGATGGATGGATGGAGGAGGAATCGGTGGAGGGAGGGAGGGACGGATGGGTGGGTGGGTGGACAGATGGGTGGAGAGGTAGATGGAGGATGCGTGGGTCCGTAGGTGAATGGATACATTACACTCAAGTTCAATAGGAGTTCACTGGGAATAGCACATGGGACTGCCACCTCCCCTGCAGAGCCCCTGCCCACTTTACAGATCACGGCCTTAGAGAGTCCAGGCTTCAGCCAGGCACCCGAAGGTTCTGATCCTGGTTCTGTCATTGCCCAGCTCTGAGGAGGATCCAGGAAACTACTTCTCCTCTCTGCCCTCACTACCCTGGAGAACTGGAGATGATCCTTTTACCTGTCAAGTCCTTGGGGAGATTTAACAAGATGCAGTGTGAGGCTCTCAACAGAGGCCAGCTGTTACTAAGCAGGGGCTTCTATTCATTCTCAGGTCATGCATATAAATGCCCGGCCAAAAGCTGGGTCTCAGTCTTTGTCCTTCTCTATCAGGCAACCAGCTCCCCAGCCAATCCTGCTTGGTCCCTGTCAACTCAAGGCCAGCAATTTGGGTTTTTCACCTCCTCTCTGTTGGCCTGGTATAGGCAACCATCAAAACTCAACACACGTGATTAACCTGGTGATTAACCAGGACGACTATGCTGATGCAGAGGCAGGAAGCAATGGGCCTTCTCCCCATCAGATTCTGTCTCATCAAGACGATCAGCCACATTTTAGCTCAAAAGTACAGTTGCCAAATAAAGTATAGGATGCCCCATTAAGTCTGCATTTCAGATACACAAGAAATAATTTTGAAGTAATTCTATATAAAAGTATATGGTTTTTTTTAGTGTAAATACACAATAAGTACAAAAATATTGGGACATGACATCGGCAGTGAATGGATAAAGAAGAGGTGGTACATATATACAATGGAATATTACTCAGTCATAAAAAAGAATGAAATGCCATTGTTGCAGCAACATGGATGGATCTAGAGATTATCATACGAGTGAAGGAAATCAGAAAAAGAAAGACAAATATCATATGGTATCACATATACGTGGATTCTAAAACATGATACAAATGAATTTATTTACAAAACAGAAATAGACTCACAGATATAGAAGACAAACTTATGATTACCAAAGGGAAAGGGGGTGGAGGAAGGATAAATTAGGCATTTGAGATTAGCATATATAAGTTATTATATTTAAAATATGTAAACAACGAGGTCCTACTTATAGCACAGGGAACTATATTCAATGTTCCGTAATAAACCATAACGGAAAAGAATGTATATATGTATAACTGAATCACTTTTCTGTACACCAGAAACTAACACAAAATTGTAAATCAACTATACTTCAATAAAAAATATATTGGGACACACATGATTTGCTGTTAACCTGAAATTTGAATTTAACTGGGCACCCTCTGTTTTATCTACTAAATTAAGCCACTTAGCTCAGCAGGCCACCCTGGGGACACATATTGGGCATACAGTGTAGCAAGGAAGAGAAAAAAGAAAGAAATAGAAAATGGGCAGGACAGAGGACAGGGAGAGGGAGCGGATGTCCTCACCCAGGTGTTACACGGGGGCCTCCATTGATCAGTATGCACCGAGTTGATGTGCTCAGCTCTGGGAAGCCGTGGCGAAGGGGACCCCTGCATCGCAAGCAGGCATCGCAGGCCCCTCTGGTCTCATGGACGAGGCCACCACTCAGCCGTTAATCACACCAGTGAGAAATTACGGTTGTGACAAGTTCTCCAAAGGGACAAGCTAGAGGTCCACGCAGCCCTTGACGGGATCCAACCCAGCACGGGGGTGGGGGCAGCTGTGGTCACAGGATCCAATACCTTCCGATTCTAGAAATCGCCCCTTCCAGCAGGTCCAAAGAACTCCCTCCCCAGGGTGACAGAAGACAGGCTTCACACACACACATGTATAGTCTCACACTTACGACTCATGTGTACACACTCCCTCACACTTACAATGCACACGTGTCACACTCTTGCACTCTCCCAGGCCTGTACGCATGCTCCGATGGCGGGCACACGTGCTCACGCTTGCGACTCACACAAGTACATCTATGCACACACTCTCACACTCAGCCCCTGAGACCACACCCTTAGTGCCCCCCGCCCCAAGCCCTCACAGCCTCAGGAGCTCAGGGCAGGCATCTGCGCACGTCCTTCTCCAACTCTCCTTTGAACTTGACCCATGCTCTGATCTAAATTCAGCAGTGCATCTGTGTAACCAGAGTCGGTGCAAGGCTGCCCTTAGCTCCCTGGACCCAAGGCCTCAGACCCTCAGAACTGGAGCCACCCAGCGGGCTCAGGGGTTCTGCCGACCTGTCCCCATTAGCCTGTCTGGCTGCCCTGGCTGCCCAGCCACCCCTCCCTTCCTCTCAGCAGCTCCGCCAGCCCCAGCTGTTCCTGTGGGGCAGCAGGCCCACCCCAGTGCCCTTCCTTCACCTCCCCAAGGAGCTGCCCTTCTACCTCTGCTGGTCTGGGGGAGACTCCCAGGCTCCATTCACTCACTCACTCATTCATTCATTCACCAGGAAGCATGAGGTCTTTGTTCCCGGCAACAGTCACCAAGAGCCACTGCTGACGCAGTTTCTGGGACACAGGAGGCAGCTCGAATGAAGATAACGCAGAGCTGATGGTCGATGCACAGGAAACGAGGGCAACCGGCAGCCCTGCGGTGGGCTGTCAGCAGATAGGCAGGGCAGACAGGTTCAGCCACGTGCAGGAAGCGCTCCCCCTTCAACTGCCTTGACCTGGAGGAACCTGAATGCCGGGGTGCAGTGCCAAGAACCTTCCCTCACACCAAGGCCAAAGAGACAATCTGCTAATTGCCCCGTAATTCGGGTTAGAAAAGGGCCTTGGGCGAGGGGTAGGGGGGAGGTTCCCTGGTGCTGCAGTGGGGTAAGGATTCAGTGTCACTGCTGTGGCACAGGTTCGATCCCTGGCCCAGAACTTCTGCGTGCCACAGGCATGGCCAAAAAAAAATAGGACCTTTGTACCATTAAGGGCACCGCGAGGAGGGGACAGGCCCAGAATCAGCACCCCGAGCAGGGCCAGAGTGGGTGCTGCAGGGATGTCACATCCTGGGGCCCATGTCCCTCTCGACTTGTTCTCTCTCACCATCGTTCTCTTCCCTAACGTACAGCTTGGACCTTTTTAGTGTATGGAACAGAAAACAAACAACAAATAAAATACACAGTAGTTTCAAAAACAAAATAAAACAGTGGGGAGAGAAGAGGCTGCCACAGGGAGACGAGGTTTGATTGAAGGGGTGGAGGAGTCGGATCTCGCCTTGACCGTCACTTCCATGCAGGGAGGTTCTGGGACCCCAGATCTGTACATGACCCCGGCCCCTCACAGCTGCCCTGGCATCTGTGCAGGACACACTCATTTGTGCAATAGTTCTAGTCTTTGTCTCTCCACCGGACTGTAAGCTCCTTGAGGGCACGGGCTTCGAATTCAAGTACCCTCATGCCTTGTAAGCCCCTGGCATGGAGTGGGAATTCATAAAATAGATGTTTGCTTTTTTAAAAAAAAAAAAATTTGGATCTGAGTAAAGGGAGTTTTCCATCCTATTTCAAGGATGTGACATGATATGTCAGATCCTTTTCCTTTGCAAATATTATTTTCATGGTGTCACAGTATTCCATCGTGTGGCCATAGCTTAATGCATTCTGCCAGTCTCCATCACTGGACATTTAGCCCAACCTCGACAGGAAATCGAGAGCAGACATCCTCTCGGGTGTCTGCGTTTGTGCTTGAAACAAAAGCCGTTTAGCTCGATGTTCAGACAAAACACCTGCTTGCTGTGGAGCACACAGCGCAGAAGCAGCCTCTGCCCTGGACCACATGGTCCTAATACCTATGGTCCATATGTCAGCGGACCGTATCCTGGGGAGACACGGGCATCGCAGAAGGTGCAGCAAAGATGCGGGGGAGTCCCCACGATGACTTTTCTAAAGGAACTATTTCTGCCCCTGCTCATTTACACAATTAACTATTGTTTGCATGGTGTCCAGATCTGTCTTTCATTCCATTTGGGTAAAAAGTGAGGGAGGAACGTTGTTTTTCTTTCTTACAGGACGCGCCCCCCTCCCGGAATCAATCACCCCTGGAGCACGAGGCTCACCTATGAACAGCAGTTTGGATTTTGAGCTCCTGGAGCTGAGGGAGGGGCCTCACGGGCGGACCGTCCACACAGCCTGTCAGAGGCGGACACACATCCCAGCCCTGAACCGCCTGCGCTGTGGCCTCCCCTTCTGAACCATGGAGAGAGTGGCACACCCAACGTGACAGCATCGTCGTCAGGCAGAAGGGATGCGCCGTGCCCAGAGCTTAACACAGGCACGGGGGCGGGTGCTCGACCACTTTCAGCTGTTATTTCACACCCGGCACCCAACTCCTCAGCTGGCACAGACTTAGGGCCCCAGGAAGGCCCCACAGATTCATGAGCAGACAAGTGAACAAGGGACGAACCTGCTCGGGAGCCACCATGGTCAGTTACAGTCAGTCCCCGCGTGGGCGGCCCTGCACTCCCCCAGCCACATGCTTGGCCTGCCTGGCCGGCTTCTTTCCCACCCAATTGACAGTCTGTTTGGGTCTCCGGGAGCCAGCCTGACAGTCCAAGCTCCTGGACTTCCTGAGTTTGTTAGGCAGATTGCTCCCTTTCCAGGCTGAGATAGACTGCCGACCTGAGGCTCTGCAAACAGGACACATCCTTAGTACTAACGGTCTCTGGCCTAGAGGGTTTTAGGAAAGTCAGGGAGGAGTTCCCTTGTGGCACTGTGGGTTAAGGATCTGGCATGGTTACTGCTGAGGCTTGGGTTGCTGTTGTCATGTGGGTTTGATCCCTGGCCCAGGAACTTCCATACACCACCAGCGTGGCTAAAAAAAGATGGATAACTAGATAGATAGACAGATAGATAGATAGATTGATAGATAGACAGACAGATAGACAGACAGACAGTGAGGAAGTCTGGGAGACCCAGGGGCACTCTGGCCTCATCTCTCTCTGATTCCTGGTTTGTTTAAGTATCATTGATTTAAAACACTGTGCTTATTTCTGCTGTACAACAAAGTGACTCAGTTACATGCATATATACATTCTTTTTTTAATATTCTTTTCCACTACGGTTGACCCCAGAAGACTGGATAGAGTTCCCTGTGCTATACAGTAGGACTCTGTTGTTTATATGTTCCAAATGTAATAGTCTGCATCTACTCGGCCATAAAAAAGAACAAAACAATGCCATCTACGGCACCATGGATGCACCTAGATTCTCATACTAAGTAAGTCAGAAAGAAGCATCATCTGATATCACTTACACGTGAGATCTAAAATAGGGCACAGGTGAACTTATCTACAAAAGGGAAACAGACTCACAGACATAGAGAACAGAGTCCTGGTCCAGGATGGACCAAGGCGAGTGGCAGTGAGATAGCCTGGCTACAAAGAGCAGTTTTGTGTCTGTTCAGGGCACATCAAGCCTCATTAGGAATGTGCCCCCCCTCCACTGCTACCAATGAGGGGGCAGGTGCCTCTGAACCCTGGCATGGTGTTTATGGGAGCAACAGAGATTCATGCGATGCTCTAATGACTGAGGAGGTGACAAAAAGGTCTTAAAGACACATGGTCCCATGAGAGCCTAGGAACCAGGAGAGCCCCAGAACCAGGAGGGAGGGCTCTGCAATCTGGGGGTTCAGATCCCCTGGTGCTCACTGGCTGTGCTCACTGGCTGGCCAATCAGCAACATCCCTGAGCCTCAGCTTCCTCATCAGCAGAATGGGACCAATTATGCTGCCTTCCCCCCAGCGCTGCAGAGATGAAGTAAGCAAGTGCCAGCAGAAGGATGCTGAGCGCTGTGCCCAGGGCACTGCAAGTCCTCCATGCAGGTCCGCCATGAGGATGGTGGTGGTGATGGAGGTGGAGAAAGTGGGGGCAGAGGGAGAGGCAGCAGAGGCAGGGGAGGTGACAGGAGAGGATGAGCACCCAGAGGGAGACACTCTCAAACTGCTGTGCTTCTATAGCATATGGAAAAGAGCCACCCAGCCATCGGCCTGGTGCGGGGGCAGGGAGCTCACCCCAGGAGAACTCAGATACTCTGTTTCTCACTGTGCCCCTACAGGCCTTCTGGCTGCAGGGACAGAGGGAGGGGAGAGGGACCCAGGGCAGATGCTATGCACCGCCAGTCTATGTCACCTTTCGAGGATGCGCTCCCATCCTCCCCACACCACGGAGTCTCTGCGTGTGACATGGAGGCTATTCTCCACCCTGCAAGGGGCAGGGCTGCCTCAGTCCTGGTGCCACTGGGCACAGGCATTATCCTGCCAGCTGAGTGGCTCACCATTATCCCCACCACGGGTTCCCGTTCATGAACAGATAACTGAGCAAAGTCTACTTCCCTCTCTAGAGAGAAAAGGGAACCCTCCCGCACTGTTGGTGGAAATGTAAGCTGGTGCAACCACGACAGAGAACAGTGTGGATGTTCTTTAAAACCTAAAAATGGAACTGCCACGTGACCCAGCAATCCCACTCTTGGGCATCTCTCTGGAGAAAACCATAATTCAAAAAGATACATGCACCCCGGTGTTCGCCGCAGCACTATTCACAAAAGCCAAGAAGCAATCTAAATGTCCACTGACAGAGGAATGGATAAAGAAGATGTGGCACATATATACAATGGAATACTACTCTGCCATAAAAAAGAACAAAATGGTGCCATTTGTAGCAACATGGATGGACCTAGAGATTATCATACTATGTGGAGTAAGTCAAAGACAAACATTGTATGCTCTCGCTTATATGTGAATCTAAAAAAACACGACACAAACGAACTTATTTACAAAACAGAAACAAACTCAGAGACACAGAAAACAAATTTATGGTTACCCAAGTGGAAGGTCTGGGGAGGGATGGATTAGGGGGCTGGGATGGCAAATGCACACTTTGCATATGGAACGGATGGTCAACGGAGCCCTGCTGCGTAGCACAGGGAAATCTACGCGTTGTTCTGTGAAAACCTATATGGGAATGGATATGTGTACATGTACGGCAGAATCGCTTTGCTCTACAGCAAAAATTAACACAACATTGTAAATCAACTATACTTCAATAAAACTAAATTTAAAAAAAGGCTGGTTCCTTCTCATACAAAGATCTCACTCCTGAGCTACCAATGGGGTAGTGTGTGCTGGGTTCTAACCTCCAGGACCCCGTGCTCAGTCAACCAGCCCTTTGCTCAGGCCCCTCGGGACCTGTGTCAGGCATCGGCCAACTGGTCTACCTAGAGGAGCTGCCCTGAAACAAAGCAAAACTAAATATGCTTCTTGAGGTCAACCCCAGGACCTTAACCTCAGCAACAAGGCACCCAAGCCAGCACGCTCACAGATGGAACACCTTCCAAGATAGCCGTTTTGAATGGAGAAAGAAAATTAGCAAGACGGCTACAATCTGACAGCCTTAAAGTTCAAAAATCTAGAAGCTCTGGCACCTGGACTGACCCCTGGTTCTGAGAATTGGGTTCCTTATCAGGCAAGAAAACCAAAGGAGGACAAGAAGGAACATTTGTTCTGAACTCTTCCGTTTTCAGATTCTCTTTCATATCTCCCAGCTCCGAGGCCCCGCAGGCAGCTCGGGGGCTGAGGCAGGAGTAAACTGGGGCTGCAGACTTTCCCGAGTGGGCAGTGGTTCCAGCAGGCTTCTCTGTGCTGGGACATGAGGCTGCCATTCCCAAGTCATGAGCTGAGACAAGTCACATCACCTACAGACAGCTTGTCTCTCCAGGTCACGTGAAGTCCCAGAGCCAGAGAGGCACTGTGCTCTGCACGGCGGGGCTTGGCACCCGCTTATCCCTTGCCCGCCGCAGCCGCTGGGACGGGATGCAGAGGAGGAAAGGGAGAGGGAGCAGGAGACACGGCCACGGCTGTGGCCGGGCGGACTTCCAGTTCCCTGCAGCGTGTGATCTTTTTTCTACTTTGGAGCCTGCGTTCTAGTTTTTCTTCTTAAAATCCTATTCCAAAGCATCAAGTCCCAACCTCCAACCCCCAAGAGATAAACTCACGGAGGTCCCTCCTCCGGGTGCTTTTGCTCAGTCCTAACACCAACGGATGGGTCATGGGCAGACTCCACCCACACGGTGAATTTCCTGGTCCAGCCAAGAGGCACGTGGATGCTGGTTCAACACCGAGCAGCAACCCCTGCAGGTTGGACTCTAGCTCCAGACGGAGACGAGCCAGCAGAAGGGGGAGGTGGGCGGGGGAGGCCCGGGAGGAGGTGGGCGAAACCATGGAGGTAATACTCACCGGGCATCGGTGGACCAGCCAATACGCCTTCTCCTGGCAGTCCAGCGCATACCTGTCAGCTTTGTTCCTCTCCTTTCCAGCCCTGAAAAGCCAAAAGGCACGTTGAAGGCCAGTACGATTTTGCATCTTTGGCAGTGATGGACCCCATCCAGACCACTCTCCCAATCTGCCCAAACGTCTACGTGTGCCGCCACAATAATAATCACGACAACGGAAACAGGGGCATCGTCACACTGGCGTGCTGGGTACCCTGCTACATAACTGCACACACATTAGCTCACTGAATCTTCCCAGCGAGCTTTTCTCACTGTGCAGTTCCGGGGACTGAAGCGGAGAGGTGGAGGGCCCCACTGAGGGTCACCCCATCCAGGAGCATGGGGCAGGAGTGGACCTGAACCCCAGAGTCTGGTCCTGGAGTCCGACTCCCCCCGAGGGCACCAGGGTGCGAAGCAAACGTGCCACATGATGAGCCTGAGAAGCAGACCGTCTCCGCCAGCCTCTCCTCTGGATGTGGGTGACATTCCAGGCTGACACCTGACCCCCCGGCTTCCCGTCTTCCCCACTTTGATAAACAACATCGTCAACATCTGAACAAGCAGAGAGCCGACCGTGTCAGCGCTTGCGACGGGGGAACACGCCAGCCCTGGGGAGCCCTCGCTTCTCTCTACCTGTCAGTTCCACTCCGCCACCTCAAAGAGTTTGTGACAAGCCAGGGTTTTTCCGAGCCCAGCTTCTAATTGTCAAAGGTTAGGTGCTTTCCTTCTTATCACCCAGTCCCCCCCTTTCCCATCACAGACAGGAAGTGATGCTGCACTTCCCTCCCACGGGAGAAAAGGGACGTTGGTGATCCTGCCGTGGGCCCCATTCAGCCCCATCTCCACGGCGACCTGCGCTCCGTGCTGCTTGTTTGCCCGGGCAACGCAGGATGACGCACGTGCCTTCTACGAGATGGAGTCTGCAGACTGACGTGCCAGCGAATGCACCATGAATCACATCCTAACATCCAGAGCGCCAGATGTGTGGAGAGTGCCAGTCCAGTGCGGGGTTTTGCAACCTCCTCTGGAAATTAACGATACACACCGTCTCCCCCGCCCCTACCCGGCCAACCTAACTGGATTTTCTGCTGAGCTGACGACCCTGGGTCCTCAGGGGGCATGAGCTGCAGACAGCCCGAGGCGCTTCGGCGTCTTCGGGACAGTCTGAGGAATAGAGTCCATCGCTAATTTACTGCAAAGTCCTTTCTGGCTTTGCTCCTCTGCTGGTCTGTGATGCACGTTCTTGGAGGAGACTTACGATGAATGAGCTCCACGAGAACCAGTAAAGGAGGAGTAATCTTAGTTCATCGCGTAATAATCTTTTTTCAGCAATGGTGTCACTTAATCAATTATTCACTTGTTCACTCATTCATTCATTCATGTATTTATTGACCTCCGACTCTGTTAAGCACTGGGAGTTTACGGAGGAACCAACAGACTGTTACAGACTGAGTGCTTGTATCCACCCTCCCCCAAAATTCCTATGTTTGAAGCCCTAACCCTCAATGTGATGGTATCTGGAGATGGGGTCCTAATTCTTTGAGAATTAGGAAACTAAAACAACACTGTGAATCAACCCCACTTCAATTTAAAAACAGAAGAGTTCCCGTTGTGGTGCAGCAGTAATGAACATGGCTGGTATCCATGAGGATGCAGGTTTGGTCCCTGGCCTCACTCAGTGGGTTAAGGATCTAGTGTTGCCGTGAGCTGTGGTGTAACACGGTCGCAGATGTGGCTTGAATCTGCATTTGCTGTGGTTGTGGTGCAGGCCGGCAGCTGTAGCTCCAATTTGACCGCTAGCCTGGGAACTTCCATAAGCCGCTGGTGCAGCCCTAAAAGAAAAAAAAGAAAGAAAGAAAGGAAAGGAAAGGAAAAAAAAGAAGTAATTAGGGTTTAGAGGTAATTAGATGAGGTCATGAGGATGGGGCCCTTATTAGAGGATCAATGCCCTAGTGAAAGGAGATACCCAAAAGTCTGTGTGTGTGTGTGTGTGTGTGTGTGTGTCTGTCTCTCTCTCTCTCCCCCCCATGTGAGGACACAACAAGAAGGCAGCTGCCTGCAAGCCCAGAAGAGAGTCCTCCTCAGAAACCAAATCCTACACAAGCAGTGGGTGGCTCTAACAGGTGAAAGGTGCATCTGATGACATCTCTCCCTGCTTAAGATCCCTCTATGGCTCCCCATGGCCCTTAGCTCTGAGCCCCCTCAAGATCCGCTCCCGCTAACACGCGCAGTCTCACTTTGCGCTCTCAGTGCCGGCTACAAGGAACAGCATCGAGTGGGCCTCCCCTCCCCCAGACTCTGGCTCTGTCTGCTTAGCGCCCCCTCCCTCCCACCTCGCCTTTCCTCTCCATCCACCACCACCCTCCTCCACCTGGATGTATTCCATGCAGCCTCCCGGTTCAAAGTCATTTCTACAGTTCCTTCTCCAAGCCCCGAAGCGTGGCTCTCAACCCATGATAGCCCCATGGCCTGCTTGCCGGTCTGCTGACTCCCCAGATGATGCTTAACCCACCCCCCCGGGCCCTGCCCACTGTAACACAGAAATGCCGACAAAACTTGATTTTATTTGGAAGGCGGGTGCAGCGGGGGGACAACCGGAGGATGAGGGAGATCTCTGACTCACCTGTACTGCTCTTTGGCCTGCATAACGACAAAGTCCCACTTGTAGTTAATTTTTTTGTTCAGGAAATTGTAGTTTTCCTAGAGAGGGAAAACAAAATGAGAACACTGAGCCCCACGACCTAGGCCGAGTGTACAGGGCAGGAAGTCCTAAGTCAACAAGGAAGGCCTTGGGCTCTGCAGCGACTAGACCTGGCCAGTCTCCCGGGCCAGCTTTGCCGAGGCCTTCGCTCAAAGGGCAGCACCAAATTCTCAAACAGCCTTCACCACAGAAGCCACAACGTGGTTTGGATTGTTTTAATAAATGTATCTAAAATCTGATTAGGAAGAAGGGAACAGTGTGAAGACTCTGGAAACTTAATACGCAACCACAGAGCATCACGAATCCGCAAAGATAAGCCCTAACACTGGGGTGACGCTGGCTCTTCTAAAAACATGTTCGTAAAGAATAAAAACAAGCAATAGTGTTGCCGTCCGCCCAGAAATTTAACCTTTTGCGGGTTAGGGTGTGTTCTTTGAGAAATCTGATTCACCCTGCCTAGAACAAAAGTCTGTACTCCTGTGTTTGGAACTCAAGTTCAAATCTGTTCATCTTTTATAACTTGCATTGTCACACATACTAAGTCATATTATTTGAGGACGGCAAAAGGAAAGTGGTAGCTACTGCGTGCTCAATGGTTACTGAAGCAAGGGTTTCAAACACAGCAGGGGAAACTGAAGCTCAACATGGGGGAGAATTTACTTCCGCCAGCTGCTTCTAAATGTGTGGCTGGATGAGGGCTGGGTGATGGACGGATGGATGGGACGATGGATGGATGGATGGTTGAGGGGAGGTATTAATGGATAATGGGGGGAACGGGGGAAAACAGCTCAAGAATGTAGTCCACTCGATTATAAGAACCGATATTTGAAAGCATCTCTATACCTTCTCATATTCTTCTAAAATCCCTTTCTTCTTGATGTTTCGCTTGGCCAGGTAGATGGCTGGAAAAGGACACAATGACATCTTCCACCATCCTTACATTTCGAAGCCCCTCTATGCATGAGACCGTTGCGCTCAGCGTGGTGAGGAGAACACTCAACAGACCTGGTCCCGTCTCCCAGCATCACTCCTAACACACATGTGAACTGACACAAAGCTCATGATGACAGCAAGACAAACGCTCCCACAATGCAGCAGGTAAATAAGCAGCATGGGAGGCATTACCCAAGGCCTTTGGAGGAGGGGTGGGGCTTTACCGTAGTCTATGTCTTCCGCCGGCCACTGCTGGGTGGGCCAGAAATACGGCGTCTACAAAAGAAAGCAGGAAACCGTGCTGAAACACCAGGCTGGACCCCAGCCCTGTAGCTTAAAATAGAAAACTACCTTAGCCCCCTCCCCTGTCTCTAAAGTTCCATGAGGATAAGTGCCAACCAGTTACCTATCCGCATTAGATGAACCTTGCGTTAACACCCGAGTCAAGGCCAAGACTCACTTGAAATCGGTAGAGGCTGCTGTCAGACTTGAGAACGAGATTCTTGGGATCCTGCAGGGGGTACATGTAGCCGTACTTGACAATGAAGTTGCCCAAGTTCTGGGCCTCTGAGGAGAAGCAGTTGAGACAGGGACGTTATGAGCGGGGCTGAAGGCAGAAGCTCATTGCTGCTCCCCACCTGGAGCACCTAAAACTCCAACAGAGGTGCCTGCATCCTAACAGCACTTCATCCAAGACGGCAATTCCTGAAATTCGCTGTGGACAAGGAGCAGCTGGAGAGCCGATGCTAAAAGGAGGACTCCCCAGACTGACCCCCTGGAATGACAACTCAGTAAACCTGGAGGGGTGTCTGTGAACGATGGGCAGCACAGGGCGTCCACTGCAGGTCTTTGGGGTGAAAGATGGGAAAATCCTGGAGAGGCACTTTTGGGCCCTTTGGGTGTGGAGGGGTCCCAGGAGCAGGGAGAGGACGTTTCTGTTTATCCAACAGGTGCTTCTGCTCCAGGAGCAAAGGGAAGGCAAGGCCATGGTTAATGTCAGCTTCAATCCCAAGCTCAACTCTGCCTGGATCCCAGGTCCAGATCCTCCGGCTCTTCTCCACCTCATTATAACTCCCACCCCACCAAGGCTGCTCAGAAACTTAGTCTGGGTTCTGGATTTGCATCCATTAAAAGGACAGCGGTCCTGGTTCATTCTCAGAGGTTCCAATGAGAGCAGGTGTCTTTCTACCACAGAGAGAGAATCCCATTCTCCCTGTCCTCCAAGTCCGAGGGCCCACAGCTCGGCCTCCAAGGAGTGGGAAGCCTGCCTCCCACCCTCCCTCCATCAGACACCAGACCCTCATTTTTCACGCCTCGTGTACCAACAGCTTTTTTCCGGTGGCAAGTCTGCTCCCCAGAGTTTTTCTGCTCCAATCCATCCTTCAAACTGCTGCCAAACATCCTAGCTTAAACACGACTATCACACACACACTGCCATGCTCAGAAATCCCCCGGGGATCACTACCGCCTCTCTCTCCCTCCGATAAAACTTGGAATCTAGGAATATACCAGAAGCATCCCGCCCTTCCACAGCTTCCCATATCCAGCTGAAGTTACTACTCCTGGTTTCCTCTCATTACCATTCAACTCTTTTTTTTTTTTAAATCTTTTTAGGGCCGCACCTGCAGCACATGGAAGTCTCCAGCTAGGGTTCGAATCGGAGCTGCAGCTGCTGGCCTATGCCACAGCCAGAGCAATGCCAGATCCTTAACCCACTGAGCAAGGCCAGGAATCAAACCCACGACCTTACAGACGCTATGTTGGGCTCTTAACCTGCTGAGCCACAACAGGAACTCCCTCCATTAATCATCCCACTTCTAAGCCAACACTCCTGCTAATTTCCACCCCAGAAAGACAGACCCTCCGAGCGCCCCTCCACAGTTAAGAGGCATCACTTCTTTCAAGAACAAGCGTATGTGCGCCCCCCCCCCCCTCGAGAAGGCCCTCTTGACTGACTCCTCCCCAGTTACTCTTGTTACTTACATGCTCCCAATATTGTGCATGAAACGACAATTTTGTTGACAGCCCCAAGTACCACGCCTTCCATCTCAAGTCTGTTGTTTTACCCGAGAAGACCTTATCTCTCCAATTAAAATGCCAATTTCGCAGAGACACAGGCTAAGCCTCCATCTAGCTTCTACCCTCCAGAGGTGCCCCCACCCATGCAGCGGGCACGGCAACCCTGGGCCACGGACAAGCTGGACGAGCTCTCACCCAGATTGGAGATCCAGAGCCGCTGGGTGATCCACTGCAGGACATCGCTTCCTGCAAAGCAGAAGGATTTGGTCACCGTCGGAGCCTCCTCACCCGTCCTCCACCCCCACGCCCTCCTCCACGCTGCTGCCCCGCCAGCCTCCTCCCTGATCGGAGGGGATCTCGTCCCTCTTCTGCTCACAACCTTCAGGGACTCCCTTCCACCCCACCCCCCAGCGATGTTCCGTCCAAACCCTGCAGCCTGGCATTCGGGGCCGTCCATGATCGGACGCCAGCCAGGTTTCCAGCCTAACCTCCCCTACACGCCTTCAGCCTTTACCGCTTGGGGTACTTCTATTCTTACCATCAGTGGTGCACAGACTGTCAGCCATCAAGTAGGAAGCTAACGAAGTCTTAATGAAAAACAAAACAAACAAAAAAAAACAGACCCAAAGCAAGCTGTCCGTGGAGACAGGACACACAGAGGAAATGAGAGCCAGGGATGAGCGGAGAAGTCGGGGCGGGGGTGAGGGGGGCGGCACTGGTTCTCTGTACCTCCAAGTTCCCAGACAGAACTCTGAGGAGTCAAGAAGATCCAAACTTGGCCGTCAAGGTACTTTTGTTAGAGCAGAAGGATAGGACATAGCCTAGGGACTCTGCAGGGGGATTTATAACATCAGACAATGGACCGCGGGCCCTCTTGCGCTGGGCCCCGCGAGTCCCAGCCGCTGGCCCGGGAGCAACACAGACTGAAGACTGGTGTGGAACAAAACAGAAGGGAGGATGAGGAGGAAATGAGGAGGGAACGGGCAGCCGTCTCGCCCACACCACAAAGATTTAGATTTGTCTAAGGGCCAAGGCAGGCCAAGTTCCACCACCACGGCCAGAGCTGCGGCAGGCCCTCAAGGAAATGGGGCACCACCTCCTCGACCTGGGCCCTCCGGCCCTTCAAGCAGGACATGCTCCTTGCAGGAAGCGGGCAGCAGCATCTCAGAAGAAAGCCGGCCTGTTCTACAACCAAGGACCCCAACTGGGATGCCGTCTTGCAAATGCCAACGACCACATTCTCCAGCAACTCCAGCCTGCTTTACAAAGGCCAAGCTGAGGGGCCTGCCCACATGCACACCGGCCCACAAAACACACCAAGGAGGAGGGTCAGGGTCCGAGACCCCACTGTCTGTGTCCTAGTAGCTGGACTCTTGCAAACGACACTTCCTCCCTCAGAGATGGTGAAGGGGCATTTCTTCCGCTGCCCTCCAGGGAGGACTCTCTGGCCTTTGTCACCTGCTCACGTCAAGGCAGAGGACAGACAACCTGTGACTCTTCCTCCCCATACACGCCCAGGGCACATCCAGCCATCAGCTCACAGTGCCCCCATGCCCACCCCGGCTGTCTTCAGTGGGGCCTCTGTTGCTCTTGGCTTTATTCAGCCATGGTTCGCTCTTCAAAAGCACAATTCTTCATCTAAAATCCTACTTAAAATCCTAGGACTTGGTGTTTCGGACCTTCCACCCCAAGTCTCTACACAGCGGCGTGCAGACCAAGAAAGAGAGCAGCGGGCAGCCAGCAGCCCGATCAGCGCTGCCCGCAAGGAGCCCGAGGCCTTCTCATCCGCTCCACTGCTTCCTGAAGCAGAGCCAATGAGCTTAGGGGGCCGTCGGTGGGTATGTCCACCAAGCGATCTGTGCAGACAGTACAACGGGCCACTTCAGGCTCCCATGTCAGCCGCCATCGTCCCCAAGTCCCTGGTCCCCTGCCATCTGAGGAATCAGGCGGCAATGATCCAATTTGCTCTTAGCGCTGAGGCTGCTGGCCAGGGCTCCTCCAGAGTTCCATTCTGACTGCAGCTGGAATTCAGTGGTGCATGAGAAATGGGGGCAGCCCCGCCCAAATCCAGGGCCAAGTGGCTCATGTGCAAGGACGAAAAGGAGTCCACACATCTGGTGAGCTGCACCATGTACAACTAAGAAGAGCAGCTCACACACCTGGGCAGTGGGGCAGAGCGTGGCCTCTGGAGCCATGCAGCTGGGCGACTGCAAATCCAGGTTCAGCCTTTCACGCTGGGTTCAGCGACATGGGGACGAGCTGCTGGAACTCGTTCTGTCTCCGTGTCCCCTTCTGCAGGAAGGGGACGGATGGTCCCATCTTTCCCTACACTCACTCTGGGTGACGTAGTGTGGGAAACTGCCGGCAGCCGGCTCCCAACGAGCACCACTGCATGCTGGCCACGTGCACAGTACCATCTCATCCGATTCCCGCGGTCATGCCTTTAGGCAGGGGTCGCCGGTGCTGCTTTTAAAACAAGAGCTTTGGAGTTCCCATCGTGGGGCAGTGGTCAAGAATCCGACTGGGAACCATGAGGTGGTGGGTTCGATCCCTGGCCTTGATCAGTGGGTTAAGGATCCAGTGTTGCCATGAGCTGTGGGGTAGGTCACAGACGCGGCTCAGATCCTGTGTTGCTGTGGCTGTGGCGTAGGCCAGCGGCTACAGCTCCAATTTGACCCCCAGCCTGGGAACCTCCACATGCCACAGGAGCGGCCCAAGAAATGGCAAAAAATAAATAATAATAAAAAAAATAAAACAAGAGCATTTAGACTAGGGCTACACAGCTTAAAAAAATATATATATATATATATATATATCCAAAGGACTCAATCCCGGGGTGTCTGGTTCAACATCAGATGCCCTCTGGATGATTCTAGACCAGGACTGATTTCCACCTTCCATAAACCTGTATTAAACTTCCACCTCAACCCACGGCTGTGCTAAGCACTGGGTACAACAGATGAGCCAGACGAGATAGCTCCCTTTGAGGGTGGCCCAGTCCAGTGGCGGATTCAAGCCAGATTGAATGACAACCAGAGGCAGAGAAGGGACGGGGTCCAGGATGCCTTCAGGAGGGACTGTCACAGCAGCATCTTAAATGCCACAGCAGAGTAGAGACACCCTGCGAACTCTGCCTATCGGCCCCTGCTCTCTGAGGGTCCAGGCTACTCCAGTTCCTGGCGTTTCCCAAGCCCATCAGAGTTGCCTTGTCTTCTGTGAGCCACCCTGTCGCCTTCTGATCAATTCCCCTGTTGCTCTCACCAGCTAGAGCTGGTCTTCTGCTGCATTCACTAAGGAAGCCCGAGCTGGTGGGGGCACTTCTCCATTCAGGCAGTCAGAAAGGGAAATGGGACACGGCCGGCCAGCCTGCCTCTGCAAAGACTCTGGCACCTTGAGTGAAAAATACTCAGGTCACCAGTGGGGTCGAGAGGAAGGGTTCACAGGGGACACGGCACGACGGCGAGTCCCAGGCTGCTTGAGAAGTCGCCTGCTTCTGCAGACAATATTGTCTGAGAAGTCGCCTGCTTCTGCAGACAATATGCCTCAGCAGGAAACAGACTCTTTTTTTTTTGTCTTTTTGTCTTTTTGCTATTTCTTGGGCCGCTCCCACGGCATATGGAGGTTCCCAGGCTAGGGGTCCAATCGGAGCTGTAGACACCGGCCTATGCCAGAGCCACAGCAACGCTGGATCCGAGCCGCGTCTGCAACCTACACCACAGCTCACAGCAACACCGGATCGTTAACCCACTGAGCAAGGGCAGGGACCGAACCCGCAACCTCATGGCTCCTAGTCGGGTTCGTTAACCGCTGCGCCACGACGGGAACTCCAGGAAACAGACTCTTTACTGCCAACCCAGAATCACAAAACATATGCAACACGCTGATCAAAATGCATTCTTATTTGGGGGCCCGGCCCCTTCCACCTATCTTTACATGATGCCCTTCCTCCCACACCCGGAGAAAGGAGACCACGGTGCCACCCCTTTGGGGGAGTTAAAAAAGTGTCTGAATATGAAATTAGAAGACAGGGAGAGATAGAGCAAACAAAGCCCCAAATTTTTTTTTTTTTGGCCAATAGCATTATTTTTTTCCTGCTACTTGATTTGATGAAAACAAAGCAAACATGACAAATAAAAAAAACAACAGTAAATGTTTTTAAAATGACCTCCTGGGAGGAATGGATTCACAAGGCGACCTACCGAATTCTTTTCTCTTTTCTTTCTGACTCCCTCCTCAGGAGGACCCTGTGGTCCAGGAATCAGCAAGGAGCAGTAAATATTTTCGGCTTTGTGGACCACAATGTGGTCTCTGCACAACCACTGAACTCTGCCACTGCCGTTTAAAAGCAGCCACAGACAATATGTAAATGTATCTGTGCCAATAAAACTTTATTCACAAGAACAGAACACGGGCCACACTTGGCCAGAGAGCTGTAAGTCTGCCAACCTCCCCCGGGTGTGGTCTGTTTCAGGCCAAGGACGAAATCCTAAGCTACGTTACCCGTCATGGCGTGAGGGATGCTGGCGACTGAAATCTTCTGGTTCTGCACTCGGACCCCTGTCTCTGGGTCCTGCATGTCCTTCACGAGGGATTCAATCTGCAACACAGAACAGCAAAAGCTGGACCAGAACCCCTGCCGAGGCTGAGGGAGGCCCTTTCCGCAGCACCCAGGGAGCAGAAGACGCACAGGGAAACAGTGGGCACATCCAGCCAGGAGCCCACCGCCTAGGTGGGTGGCTGTCACACAATGGAGCAAAGGCCCTGCAGGATGACGACCCCCTCGGCCTGTTCTCAGCCGAGCAGCCAGAGGAAGATTTTCCGTTAGTTTAGGGGGTGTCTCTCCTCTGCTGGGAACCCTGAGAGAGCCATTCCACTCAGTCAGGGGCAGGGCTCTCCTACGGGTCGTCATGGTGGCTGGGAGCCCCTTCCCCACTGACTCTTCCTCTATCGCTGCCAAACCAGCCCCCACCCCCACGCCGACCCAGGTACACAGGCCCCACCTGGCTGCCCCCAGGGTGCCCAGCCCCAGCCTCAGGGCCTCTGCTCTGGCCACTCCCCAGCTGATGGACAGGTTCCCTCACCTCCCTCCTCTTCTAACAGTGTCAGGAGGCAGCCCCACCCCCGCCATCCCACTTAGTGCTGCAGCCCTGAACTCCACCCTGGCATGCCTGGTCCCTTCCCTTCTTCCATAGCCCTCAGCTTTCAACATACAAAAATAGTGGATCTGCTTATCATAAAGTTTACCCTGTGTCTCCCTTACTGCTAGAAAGTAAGTTCTTTCCGGGCAAATCTTTTGTTCTGTTCGCTGCTGGATTCTGACTGCCTGGAACAGGGCCTGGTGCACGGACAGTACCCGGGAAACGACTGGGGCAGGAGTCAATACATAGATGAAGGCAGCGGCAGGGAGGATGATGAGAAGCGGTGGCTTTTAGAGCCCTGGTTCTAACTCCAGGTAACGGGATTCGCTCTACTT
The DNA here is from genome assembly GCF_016906955.1 of Phacochoerus africanus. NCBI lineage: Eukaryota > Metazoa > Chordata > Mammalia > Artiodactyla > Suidae > Phacochoerus > Phacochoerus africanus. Next base: position 11,995,610 of record NC_062557.1, on the reverse strand, counting down.
GCAAGTGGCTGACCGGTTCGGTAAGGGCAGCTAAGAATAGCGGCAAAGTTTACGACTTATGTGAAGGAGTTGCCAGTCACCAAAATAGAAAATTCAAAAACAGGAGCACTTTCTAAGAGCACATGTTTCTGTTTGGGGGGATGCTGATGATGAAGGGCTGCTGAGAGAGCTACTGCTGGAAGGTGACGGCAAGTGAATGACATAAGTTCAAAGGACACAAGGAGGAGTTCCCGTCGTGGCGCAGTGGTTAACGAATCCGACTACGAACCATGAGGTTGCGGGTTCGGTCCCTGCCCTTGCTCAGTGGGTTAACGATCCGGCGTTGCCGTGAGCTGTGGTGTAGGTTGCAGACGCGGCTCGGATCCCGCGTTGCTGTGGCTCTGGCGTAGGCCAGTGGCTACAGCTCCAATTCAACCCCTAGCCTGGGAACCTCCATATGCCGAGGGAGCAGCCCAAGAAATGGCAAAAAGACAAAAAAAAAAAAAAAGGACACAAGGGTCAGAGATGTGAACCCGATTTGTGAATAGGGACAAGAGAGTTGAAACCAAAGAGAATCAAGGAGCTGTCCAGGGAGGCTTGAACAGCAGAAGACATTCACAAGGTCAGCCTTGTGTCTTTACACCATTTTTTTTTTAAATGTCGATGACAAAAATATTTTTCCACTTGAAAAAAAATTAAATGTGAGTAAAATCAACTGAAGAATTTTTTTTTTCTTTTTAGGGCCACACCTGCAGCTTATGGAAGTTCCTGGTGTGGGGTCAAATTGGAGTTGCAGCTGCCGGCCTTCGCCACAGCCACAGTAACACCAGATCTGAGCCGCATCTGCGACCTACAACACAGCTCATGGCAACACCAGATCCTTAACCCACCGAGCGAGGCCAGGGATCAAAACCGCGTCCTCAGAGACAATGTTGGGTCCTTAACCTGCTAAGCCACAGCAGGAACTCCATAAAGGATGTTTTGAAACAAACTGGGTGGGTTGGCACAATTTTTTAAAAAATCAACCCAAGGAGCTTCCTGGTGGCTCAATGGGTTAAGGATCAAGTGTTGTCACTGCTGTGGCTCGGGTCACTGCCATGGTTCTCAATTCAATCCCTCAACCGGGAACTTCTGCATGCCATGGGCATGGACCAAAAAACACAGAATATGAACAAGTAAGTGGGAACAAAGATCTTTCCCATCCTCCTCCAGTGGGGACGCCCTCTCTGGAGGTCAAGGCAGCTGCACACAGCTAGACCCATCACCCCTCAAACCCAACCTGATCACATTCCAACCGCGTTACAAAGCAACGCTTCCCTGGTTTAACCACCTTGGTGACGTCATCATTATTCTCCTGCTACTTAAAAAAAAGAACACTCCCTCACACCGCACAGCCCTTTACCATTTCCAAAGTCCTTTTAGAGTTTGCATGGGCTGTGCCTCAAAGGAAAGGAACTCACAGTCCTCACAGCCTCAAAGCCTCCCCTTCCCCCCTAACCACAGGAGTCCACACGACCTCTCTGAATCGCCTTCCTCCTCCATAAAATGATAGCATGTGCACAGCGGAGAGCGTTTTGTTATGTCTCCAAATCTAAGTAACTGTGTAAAGATGCTTTGTAAGGACAGACATATGAAGATACCAAAGGACAGATAAGCAAAAAGATACATACTTTATAAGGCGAGATATTTGCTAGTGGTTGTGGTTAGAATCATTAATATCAGTAGTGTTTGTACAACTGGTGCATCTTTAAAATTTTACATTTTAAAAGAAAGAAAGAAAGAAAACGTTACATCCTTATAACTAGTACCTCTTTAAAAGTTTCCATTAGATGCCCAGGAGTAAATATCCTGCTCTGCTAACCATCCAAATACAGGTATTTACTGAGCACATCTTAGGTGTCCAGTGCTGCGGAGGATACGAGGTCAAAGACAGCCTCCCAGTCCTCAGAGAGTTGGGAAGACGTGTTTATGAAGATTTTTTAATGAACTAAGATAAACACTAGGGATCTGGGTGCAAAAAAAGTTCAGTTCAAATCCCACTCCAACGAGTAATCGAGGCAAATCGCTCAACTTCTCTCAGAGCCAGCCCTCTGTAAGAGAGAGATGACAACAGTACCTACGTCATCAGAGGGCTGTCCTGAAAATTAAACAAGATTAAGCATTAAAGCACTTAGTACTGGATTATGCGCAAAGTATTTATTAGACAGCAACTGCCGACTGAATTAGGCTCCAAAAAACAGGGAAGGAGCAGATTGGAATAAGAGCCAGGAGAAGAGGGCGGCTGAGGTGATCCCCCAAAGAGCATGCACAGAGGATGAGAACGACTTTCTCAGAAGGTGGCTGTACCCCAAGGGAGGGATGGTGTGAGGAGCCCCGCGCTTTTCTACGCAGGAAAGAGGAAGAGTGAACTCCAGTGCACTGTTGGCAGGAATGCAAAGCAGTGTCTGCTGGGTCCCCTCCAAAATTAAAAGAGAGGAAGTTCCTGTTGTGCTTCCGTGGGTTAAGAACTCAACTTGTCTTTGTGAGGTTGCAGGTTCAATCCCCGGCCTTGCTCAGTGGCTTAAGGATCCAGAGTTGCTCTAAGCTGCAGCATAGGTCACAGATGAGGCTCAGAGCTGGTGTTGCTCTGGCTGTGGCAGAGGCTCCAGTTGAAGCTCCAATTCAACCCCTGGCCTGGGAGTTTAAATATGCTGCAGGTGCAGCTGTAAAAAGGAAAACATTTAAAATTTTAAAATGCAATAAAATAGGCTAACTCATAGAATCGGAGTGGAAGGGTGGTTGCTAGGGGCTGGGAGGGGGAGATGGGGAGCTGCTAATCAGGAGGCATAAGGTTACAGCCAAGAAGAGGAATTAAGTTCTAGAAATCTGCCCTGTATTATTATTTCTAGAGTTAATATTGACACTGTTTGCACACTTAAAAAAAATTAAGAGGGTAGATGCCCAAGCAAAGTGTTCTTAACATAATAAAACAGAATTTTTTTTAAAAGAGAGAGACAGCAGCCCAGCTGCACTGAGGTGAAAGGACATGCACTGGAGGTGAAAGGTCATGCAGGGGAACCTCGAAAGAGAAAAACTCTACCTGCCCCCTTCCACTCAGCCAGCTCCCGAAGCTGGAAGGCTCCCACTTTCCCAAGGCAGGAAGGAGTGTGGACAGACAATGTCCTAAGTCAGCGCCAAGGGCTGGGATGTCCTATTTCCATCTGTTGCTAAACCAGCATTTGCAGCAGAACCACAATTCTGAGAAACGGCCAAGATCTGGGGCAAGGTCAAGGCTGCTCCGGGCACAGCGCCCAGCACTCAGACTGGCTGGGGCCCTGGCGGCGCCCAGGGCTCCGCGTGCAGGACCGACCATGAGCTGTGTCTGCACGGACGCTTTCTTGGCTCACAGAAGTGGTTCAGCTGAGCAGCTCAAAGCAGAGAGAGGGGAGGAGGGTCCTGGGGAGGCTGAGAGGTGGCCCCGCATCTCAGGAACACGATCGGGAACAGAGAAGCCAGATGCTGCAGGAGCCGCTTTTTCTGGAGTTCTCAACTGAGAGTCTCGGATTTTCATGGGACATGAGAATTGCTTGCCTTTCCTTCTTTTCTTCTTCTTTTTTTTTAAATGTATAGAACGAATCAGAGCTTTACTTTTTTATTTTTAATTTTTTTATTATAGTTGATTTACAATGTTGTCAATTTCTGCTGTACAGCAAAGTGGCCGAGTCACACACACACACATATACATACACATTCTTTTTCTCACACTACCTCCATTACGTTCGATCACAAGTGACTGGCTCGAGTTCCCTGTGCTGTACAGCAGGACCCCACTGCTTACCCATTCTAGATGAAATACTTAGCGCTTGCCTTTCTGATGTGAGAGCCCAGGCCTCCCTTCTCCCAACCATCCGAGCAAAGTCTCCATTTATTCAAAAACTTGTATGAGATGAAACAGCAGCCTTTCATGGATTCAGGAGGCCCATAGATTGAAGAAGAGACAGAAACCGCCCCCTTAGGAGTTAGGAACTTGAGGTTCTCCCAGAGAAAGTCAGAGGACTTGATTCCCTCTCTTTGCATTTAAAAAAAAAAATTTTTTTTTTTTGAGTTACATAGGGTTTGAAAATAACCTTTCAGAGGAGGAATAATGAGAGTTATTTTAAAAACACAATGAGGGGAGTCAGATCTCTTTCTGGCAGGTGTGTCACCCTCTGCAGAAGGGAAGGGCTGGTGGGAGGAGGGAACTTTACAGGGACTTTGGGAACTGTTTGGAGGAGGCGTTCGGCCCTTTGGGCTCCAGATCCACTTTCCTCGGACCTTTGCTCGTGTAAATTCCCCTGAGGGGTCTCCTCAGTCACCCAACAAGGAAACCACAGAAACCACAGGACTCTGGCCCATGGCCTTGTCTCCAAGAGATGGTTCTGGGCTGACTGCCGCCCCAGCCCTCAAGTTCACAGGTTAGAGTCCTAACCACACACACACACACACACACACACACACACACACACACACGCACACAGCCCTGGACCTCAGAATGCGATTGGATTTGCAGTTAAAATGGGGTCATGGGCAGGGGAGGGGGGGGCTTTGACACGATGACTGGATGGCCTTTGAGGAAGAGGCATTCAGGACACAGACACACACGGAAGGAGGACACACGAGGGCACAGAAAGGAGACGGCCGTCTGCAGGCCGTGGAGAGACACCACCGAGAGGCCAGCCATGCCCGCACCTCGGCCGGGGACGTCAGGCGTCCAGAGCTGGGAGGACGCGAGCTCCGGCCATGTGATCCCCAGCCTGCAGGGCGCTGTCGCAGCAGCCGGACCACGCGGATCCGGACTCCAGGGCAAGGCCCCTTCACACATCACACAGGGGAGGTGCCCCGGCGAGTGAGGAGCCCTGGCCTCTCCCACAGCCTCCTCCTCGGGCCTGGGTGTCCCTCCAGAGATGAGGGAGGGCACGCCATCCCCACCCCGAACGGCAGAGCACCCCCCCCCCAAGACTCAGCTCCACGGCCCCCCACCCCCGCCCAAGGAGCCACCCCTGTTCCCCGGGCAGCCCAAGGACAGTGGGGTCACCAGGTCGCGCTGGACCCCAGATGACCCCGAGTTGTGGGCAGATGGGGGTGTCAGATCCAACGTGCTGCGGGGTGACTGAGGGCATGTCAGGGAACCCTGATGTCACGAAGGAGCAGAAACGGGGGTTTTGAAGGCCTCGACGTCGCCCACCCTCCCCGCCCACGCAGCTCCCTGCCTAAGGAGCTGTCACTCACTGTGCAAGATCTCTGGGTTGGAATTTTCCTTTGAGCCAGAGAAAGTTCCCGGGGGAGTTATAATAATGAGTACTTTTCTGAACAAGCATGGGGAAAGTGACCCGGTACCAGGAGCCAAAGGGTGGTTTTGCAAACAGAGGAGAAGAGGCCGTCCACACAGCGGCCAGCCAGCCCCGAGCCATCTCTTCCTGATGCCTCGTGGACGCTCAGGAGCAGCACACACGCCCTGATCGGTGCTTCGCCGTCTCTCCCCAACACCTGGTCTTCCTGCCCTGGCCCAAAGCCCAGGAAGCACCCTTCATGACCCTGGCCAGTGGTGGCCAACTTCTGCGGACTCCGCGTTTGTCTGTGACGTGTCTCCTACCTGCCCACTAAGTCCTGACTCAGTGGAACATCTAACCCCCATCCTGGACCATCACGTTCTGCCTGCTGGCCTCTGCCTCCCGCCGGGCACCTCTCCAGCCTCCAGGGCGCCCTCCAGCAGCGGCACTATTGACATTTGAGACTAGCCCCTGTGGTGGGGCTGCACCTGTGCTTGGTAGGTGTCCAGCAGCATCCCCGCCTCTCCCGGCTGGATGCCAGGAGCATCACCCTCCCCAGTTGTGACAACCCAAAAGGTCTCCAGAAGCCGCCACATGTCCCAGGGGCTTGCCTCTGGGCTGTAAATTCAAATCACCTGGGAAGCTTCAAAAACAAAACAAAACAAAACAATACAGCAGTGTTTGGGTTCCACCCGACCTAACTACTTACGTATCTCTTAAGTAAATCAGAAACTCTAAGGATGGAGACTTGAAAGAAATATTTTTTTTAAGTGCAGCCAGGGTAGAGAGGCACTGCTACCTACCCTGTTAGGTAAGGGCAGAATCATCTGTCAGAATCATTTTTCTAACATGGAAACCAACTCATTTCATCTGTTCCTGGTTGTAAAACGTCAAACAGCTTCTCACTGAAACAGAAAGCACCAAATCCCCTCTCAAGATGTGCGAGGCTCCCCCAGCTCTGGGCCCCTCTTCACTACCAGTCTGTCCATCATGGAGTCCCTGCCACCGCCCCCCCACCCAGCTACCCCAACCCCTGCTGGCTCTCCCACAGCACCGCGCTATTCCACACGTCGGAGTCCTGCCTTGCCCAAAATGTCACTCCTCTTCCCATCCTCCTGGTGAAAAAACAAAGAAAAACTACTACTTTTTCACACTTCAACTCAGTTCCAACTACCCCTTGTGAAGCAGGTGGATTCCAGGTAGGACTGGCCACTTCCCACTTTGGGGTTATAGATACAGAGATAGATAGATAGATAGATAGATAGATAGATAGATAGATAGATAGATAGATAGATGGATGGATAGATAGGTAGATGGCTGAGAGAGGCTGAGAGATGGATGAGAGTCCTCTAACAAAGTTTGCCAAGACCTGCAGAATACTCTCCTTATTTATGCAGCTGTCTTTCTCTATTAAACTCTAAGCTCCAGCAAAAAAGGGGCCATGTCTTAATCTCCACAGTGTCCTGAGCACCAGGCGCGTAAGTGCACGATTCTGTGTGTGTAGTGAATGTAAGAACAACATAAGCAAAAGAGCCCCTGCCATGCCCAGGTCTCCTAAGAGGTGTTTCCCCACTCTCTCCCCCAGCAAAAGGAGGTGCCCAATGCCACACAGGAAAGCAAAGGAGTCTGACAGAAGGCGTCTCCACGAGGCACCGAGAAAGTCAATCCCGCAGTGACTCCCAAGGGCAGCAGTGACTGGTACTGGCTGGGATGGAGAGCTGGAAGTCACAGGGGGGATGGGGCCAGCCCAAGGACAAGAGCCCATGGGAGCCATAGGAGGTGGTCCACGGTGTGTCATCACACACACACACACACTTAGCACATGCTGTTCTCTCTGCCTGGAACATCCTCCTCATTCTTGGGGCCTAGAACCCCCATTTACCCTTCAGTTCTCAGCTCTGCATCCCATAGGCACATTAAGCCAGGCCTTTCCACGGCCTCCTCTCCAGCCTGCATGAGAGGAAAGCTCATAGCACTGGATCACATTTGACGACAGACGGTGGTCAGTCTTGTATTTTTCCTGATTCCACCACTTAGCTCCAGGACTGGGGCGAGGGGGTTTCAGCTCTCTGAGCTTCCCTTTCCTGCTCTGTAAAATGCATCTGTCCTGTGGAATAGAGGAGATAATGCATGTAAAGCCCCCACTGGGGACACAGCATACTTCATAAACATTCATTGAGTGGTGGGTAACATTTGCACCGAGTCCACATTCCTTTGGCTGGGGTCCTTCCCCAGAAGGCTGAGAATCTAGTTCAGCTGGTTCGTTGTTAAGAAGCTCCTGGAGGAGTTCCCTGGGGGCTCAGCGGGTTAAGGATCCAGTACTGTCACTGCCATGGCACAAGTTCGAGCCCTGGCCCAGGAATTTCTGCATGCCACAGGTATGGCCAAAAAAAAGAACCTCCTGTCATGGGCTTTTGGGACCTGCTCTAAGGAGCACTGTGACCTGACCGAAGACCTGGGAAGCTGGGCCTGGGAGGAGGAGGGACAGGGGCTCAGCTGGCGAGTAAGCAGAGAAAGGACTTTCCCAGTGGAGGAAACTGAGGCCTGAAAGGGCACAGGGTTCCTGGAAAGGCGAGGTGGTCAGTGAGTTAAGAGCCCACTGAGTGGTTTTGGCTGCTTTGTTCTGGGTCCCTGGAGGGCAGGTGTGGAAGGCAGTGGGAGGTGAAGCCAGAGAGATGGTGAGTGGCCAGGCTGAGAAGGCCGGGCTCATCCTATGCACATGGGAAGTCAGCGCAGGGTGTCAGGTCGAGGAGATCAGCGCTGGTTTGGGAGAGAAAACCAGCAGGCTGATGGATGAAGGGTATGTGGAGGCAGGCAGGCTGGGGAGGAGGGTAGGTTGGCGACCAAGACACCAGTTGGGAAGCCCAGGTAAAGGCAGGAGATCTACCAGGTAACAGCACGAAGGAACAGGATGTCCAAGATTCAAAAACAAACGGAATGTCTCCAGACAATTATCCTCTGAGCCTCTGAGCCAGAGCTACCCTGTCTGGGAGAAGAAGGCAGTGCTGGGAAAAGCCTGGAAGAGGACTGATGGCTCTCAGGGACTGGGATGAGGCGGTTCCTTCTGCTTGTAGGAGCTGGTGTCTAAGGGTTCTTTCCCCATGAATCAACCCTCTGCCTCTCTGTTTTAGATCTTCTCGTCTCTACCACCTGCACTATGCACAAGCTTCTTAAAGCAGGTTGACCACATGTGACCAACTGTCCCAGTGTGCCCAGGACTGGCCAGGATTTAGCACTGAAAGTCTTAGACAAACCAGGACAGTTTTTCACTGACTACACCACCTGCTGAGCTCCAGAGGCTCAGGACAGGGCTCTTAGTGTCACAAAGCATTCCGCTAATTCTATTCAAGATACGCCTAAGAAGGTAGACAACGCACTGTGAAAAGTCGCTGTGGATGGGATGGGGGGAGGGAGGGCAAGTGACCCAGGACCTAATCCCCGGCCGAACTCTTCCCATATTGGTTATTTCAAAAGCCCAGAAGAAAAGAAGCTGCTTCATCCCCAACGGATCACCCCACAAGATGCATTCCACAAGTCCCCGAGATAGACACCCTGTGCCTGGCCACTTGGTCTGGGAAATCCTCTGCCACACAAGGAAACGAGTTCTGACTCGGCTGCCAGCACCGAGACACCTGCGATACACAAGTACACACACCTGAAGGAGGAACCCAGGAGCGTTGGAAGTGGGGTGTCCCTTTATCCCACAGATCACACCACGTTCATGGTCTGTGTGTACATACTCACCACACATACACACACACACGCTTTAAAATCCTGCAGTTTTGAATCAGAAAAACTACAGCAAAAATGTTCATTGAACATCTGGGTGCCTTAAAACAATCTCAGGAGACTGTCTCAGATCTGACCCAGCCTGGCTGAACTGCTTTCTGGCGCCTTCTCTCCCGAGTAACAGGTTGTTCTCAGCCTCCAGCCGACCATCGCCCCTGGCTTCATATGCTCTGCTATGAACAGGTTACAAACAGCCCTAATCAGTATAGTCTTTAAAAGACAGACACGTATCCATACACAGAAAAAATAAGTCACTTAAATAACATCAAGCAGCACTAGTGGACCGCAAGGGATGCCCTCCTCCACTCCTGTCCACAGGCTTGGAGCCTCCCACCATCTCTTCTCCGAGTTGGGTCCCTGCGCACCTTCCCCGGCCCAGGCGACAAGACCACGCTCACCTTCTGGAGAAATGCCATCCTCGGCCTGTACTGCTGGCCTTGGTGTCGGATTGTCATCCTGGACCCTGGGTGAATTCACAACCAGGACCCAAACGAGAGAGAAAAGGGAGAGGCCCCGCGACAGAGAGACGGCGAGGGCGTCCCCGGCCGGCGCGGGGGGCGCGGGCGGGCGGCTGCTGCCTGCGGCGCCCCTTTACTCGCGCGGCTCGCGCCCCCGGGGAAGCAGCCGGGATCCGCGCCAGCCAATCAGCGAGCCGCGCCGCCGGCTCCGGAGCGTGCGCTGCGCTTGCGCCCACCTGTCGCCAGGGGGCAGCGTCCGTCTCGGCTGGGACCCCCGGGGAGCTTCAGGTAAGACCAGCGTGTCGGGGACCCGCAAGTGGAAGGATCTGTCCCCGAGAGCGAGCCTTTTAGGCAGGATGGGACTTCTGTACAGAAGGGCAGCAAGGCAGCCTCACTAATAAGTGCGGCGGAAAACGCCGGCTTTGCCATGTCATGCCACTAGCCAGTGGGACAGCCTTGGGTGAGTTCCTTAAAATCTCTAGGTCTCAATTTATGTGAAAAGGAAAAGTTAAAAACCGGATAATAATATCCAACAGCAGCGTTGCTCTGTAATTTAATGGGGATGTGTGGGACACCGCACTCGGCCCTCAAGGAATGTTTAGAGGAGAAACAAATCCTATGTGGAATGGGTGAGATGTTGGTTAATGAAAGAAAGGAGGGGAAAAGGATGTTAGAAAAGCTGGAGTCCTGGTTGGGCCAGTGGCGCGATCTGCACAGCTTCTTTGGTCCTTAGTGTTTTTCTCTCTCTGGATATAAAAGGACAATGCTCCTGAGTATCGCAGGCCAGGCACTGTGCTGGAGCCAGAACTCCAAAGTGGATTATGACCCAGTCCTACCTCAAGGAGCTCACAGGTTAATGGGGGAAGAAGAATCCTTCAACAAAATGTTATAAAACAAAAATCTGTATATGACAGAGATCTAGCTAATGCAATACAGGACTTTCAGAAGGCTTATCTAGCCTGAGTGGAAAAGATCAGGGAGACTTCCTACAGGAAGGAAGATGGGAAGTTAACCGAGTAGAAACAGATAAATGCAAGTACATCGCGGAGAACAGCGCTGGGATAGGCACAGAGGCCCGTGAGCTGGGGCGTAGGTCAAAGATTCAGCTTAGATCTGGCGTTGCTGTGGCTGTGGCATAGGCCGGCAGCTACAGCTCCGATCTGCCCCCTAGCCTGGGAACTTCCATAGCCCCGAGTGCAGCCTTAAAAAAGCAAGAAAAGGAGTTTCCGTCGTGGCGCAGTGGTTAAGGAATCCGACTAGGAACCATGAGGTTGCGGGTTCGGTCCCTGCCCTTGCTCAGTGGGTTAACGAACCGGCGTTGCCGTGAGCTGTGGTGTAGGTTGCAGAGGCGGCTCGGATCCCGCGTTGCTGTGGCTCTGGCGTAGGCCGGTGGCTACAGCTCTGATTCGACCCCTAGCCTGGGAACCTCCATATGCCTCGGGAGAGGCCCAAGAAATAGCAAAAACAAAAAAAAAATTAATTTGTTGGACACAAGGTGACAGGAAAACCCCTGTGACAGGGATCAGACAGTGGTTGACTTTGGTTGGGTGGGTTATTTGGTGAGTCAGCAATTAAATGAAAAGGGGCTGGAGGGAACTTTCTGGATTGATAGAGATGCTCTACATCTTTTTTACCTTTGTGAAGCTGAAGTTTAGTTGATTTACCATATTGTATTAGTTTCGAGTGTACAGCAATGTGATTCAGTTATATATTTTTTTGAAATTCTCTTCCACTATAGTAATTATAAGATATTAAATATAGTTCCCTGTGCAGTACAGTAAATCTTTGTTGTTTAAGACGCTGTTTAACTTTTGGGGTTTTTTGGCCGCATCCATGGCATTTGGAAGTTCCTGGGCCAGGGATCGGATCCAAGCCATAGCTGCAGCAATGCCAGATCATTAACTCATTGTGCTGGGCCCGGGGATAGAACCTGTGCCTCAGCAGTAACCTGAGCCGCTGCAGAGACAACACCAACTCCTTAACCTGCTGCACCGCAGCAGGAACTCCAAGATGCTCTGTGTCTTGATGGAAGTGACGGTTATATGCAGATAATTATGTTTGTCAAAACTCATCCAACTGTACTCTTAAAATTGGAGCATGACATTGTCTATAAACTGTATCTCAGTAAAAGACTGACCAATTATCAGTCTTTGCAATTGTCTTGTGAGATGGCAGAGAGACTTAGCGCTGCAGTGACATCCTCCCATGACTCAGTCAGGTACGTGAACATCCCATCATCACCTTGGAAGGACACAGAAAGGATGCCCGGGGAACAGACATCCCAGCTCTCTCTCCTCTTGGTGCTTCCCACTGGCCAGTCCTGATGGGAAGCCGGAGGGCACTGGAGCCCTGGCCGGGCAGTCTATTAAGATCAGCCTCCCAGGGTACAGAGCCAGGCAGAGAACAGGGCTGAGTGTGAGAGGGACATGTCAGGGGTGCTGGGGGCGGGGGTGGGGGGGAACCTTGAAGAAGCAGCACCAGGAGCTAGCTTCGATGGCGTGGGAGCCCAGAGGGCAGGTCTCAGAGTCGATCCAGTGGCCCCAGCACTCCGGAGAGCTCAGTAACAGCACTTCCACATCCACACACGCCTCCCCGACTCAGACAGAACTCATGCCGAATTCCCTGACTCCCTGGGCCGTTGTCCGTGCTCTAGCCCGTGTTTGCATTCACATGCTTTTGTCTGTGTGATGAGTGTATTACATCTGCAATTGTAAAAAAATCATACAGAGAAAAAAAAAAAAACCCTTAGATGCATGAATGTTTCTTCCTAGCTCCCCTGAGAGAGGCAGCAGCTCATGGAAACATATTCTTTTTTTTTTTTTTGTCTTTTTGTCTTTGTTGTTGTTGTTGTTGTTGTTGTTGCTATTTCTTGGGCCGCTCCCAAGGCCTATGGAGGTTCCCAGGCTAGGGGTTGAATCGGAGCTGTAGCCACCGGCCTACGCCAGAGCCACAGCCACGCGGGATCCGAGCCGCGTCTGCGACCTACACCACAGCTCACGGCAACGCCGGATCGTTAACCCACTGAGCAAGGGCAGGGACCGAACCCGCAACCTCATGGTTCCTAGTCGGATTCGTTAACCACTGCACCACGATGGGAACTCCGGAAACATATTCTAACAGGGAGCTCTCGGGGTCTTAATTTCCACACAGTGAAGCACATCAGGCCAGCCAGACAGCATCCCTCCGCACACCCACCGGTCAGCGCCAGTTCAGCAAGAAAGGGGAGTGTGGACGGAGCCTGCCTACTCTTCCCCCTGACTTTCCTCTTCTCCACCAAGAAGATATATTTTAGACCCTCAGGAGCAGACCCTCCTTGCTGGGACCCTCACTGCGGGACCCAGGAGAGAGGGAGAAAAAGAGGAGTTGGGATGTTTCTGGAAGGTGTCCTGCCTCTTCCTCATCCAGGGAGTTTTCAGAAACTATTTTGGCCCCGTAGGGGGCTACCAGGTGCCACCTACCACCACCAAGTACAGTCCTAGAATAAAAACCCATCCGTATCTCTTTTTTCTCCTAAATAATGCTTTTCACAAGCCCTGCCAGAGATGAACACCGGAAGAGAGAACAAAATCGCGTCTCCCTCTGCCCCCACCCTCTTCCCAGCTCCATGGGGTACACTTCTGACCAGCTGCGGACCAGGTCAGGTGGGAACTGTTGAGTGGCATCTGCAGCTTCTTTGTTAAGGGCGTTATTATTTTTCATTACAGAAAATGTGGAGCTATGGAGTTTTTCAAAACGACAGTCATGTAAATTGGTGCAGCCACTGTGGAAGATAGCTTGGAGGTTTCTCTAAAAACTGAAAACAGAACTACCACATGGCCCAGCAATTCCATTCTGGTTATATATCCCCCAAATACCCCAAAAACCCTAATTCAAAAAGACGCATGCATCCCCATGTTCATAGCAGTATTATTTACAATAGCTGAGGCAAAGAAGCAACACGTGTCCATCAACAGATGAATGGATAAGGAAGATGTACAAAACCAAAAAAATTAAAAATAATAAGTAAAATACAAAAAAGAAGATGTGGTATATAAACACAATGGACTATTAGCCATAAAAAAAGAATGAAATAATGCCATTCGCAGCAACATGGATGGACCCAGAGACTCTCATACGAAGTGAAGTCAGTCAGACAAAGACAAATACATGCTATCACTTATAATTTGAATCTAAAAAATCCAACAAATTAGTGAGTATAACAAAAAATAAAAGCACAGCGGAAACAAATCCAACTAGGAACCATGAGGCTGCGGGTGCAATCCCTGGCCTCGCTCAGTGGGTTAAGGATCTGGCATTGCCGTGAGCTGCGGTGTAGGTCGAAGACACAGCTCGGATCCTGCGTTGCTGTGGCTGTGGTGTAGGCCAGCAGCTATGGCTCCTACTGGACCCCTAGCCTGGGAACCTCCATGTGCCATGGGTTGGGCCCTAAAAAGCAATAAATAAATAAATAAATAAATAAATAACAAATAAAAAATTTTTTTAAATAAAATAAAAGCAGACTCACAGACGGAACAAACTAGTGTTACAAGTGGGGAGAAGGAAGGGGGGAGGGGCAACATGGGGGAGGGGAGTAAGACACACAACCAATTAGATGTAAAATAATCTATAAGGAATTGTACAGCATGAGGAATACAGCCAATATGTTATAATAATTATAATTGGAACATAATCTTTAAAAATTATTAATTATGGAGTTCCAATTGTAGCTCAGCTGGCTAAGGACCCAACACAGTCTCTGTGAAGATGTGGGTTTGATCCCTGGCCCGGCTCCATGGGTTCAGGATCCAGCATTGCTGCAAGCTGCAGTGTAGGTGGTGGATGCAGCTCGTATCTGGTGTTGCTGTGGCTGTGATGTAGGCTGTCCGCTGCAGCTCCAATTCAACCCCTGTGCCTCAGGTGCAACCATAAAAAAATATACATATATATGAATCACTATTGTACACCTGTAACTTACATAATATTGTACAGTTATATTTCCATATAATTTTTTAAATTAAAAAAAAATGACATTACAGGAAAAGGCATTTTTGCAACTTGAACTAGGCTTTGGTTTTAAGACAGCGCTGGGGGAAGGGGAGGTATGAAAGCCTCCAGGCTGGGTTCTGGTCCATGCTCTGCCTCTCACCAGATACATGGCTTTTTTTCACAGCTTTATTGAGCTATAACGGACATACACTAAATGGCATATGCATTTAAAAGGTACAATTTGATAGGTTTCAACATGTGTACACCCCCTTGAAACTACAGCCACGATCAAGACAGGGAACACATTTGTTACCGCCCCCCCCAAAGCTTCCTTGTGCCGTCTGGCATCCCCTCCCCCTGCTGCCCCCAGGCACCCACTGACCTACTTTCCATCACTCGGAATTAGGGGGAGGGGCAAATGTCAGCAAGTTACCTCATCGCTCTAATTCTCTATTTTCTCAGTAGTAGTAAGCGTCAGACTTGATGATTTCAAAATTCCCATCCAATTTTATTATCTATATATATATTACATAATATACTATATAGCGAGAATGAAAAGCTCAAGCAGATGGAAGGCTGGCAAAGTGGGATTCGATGCTCACTACAAATCGAGGCCCCTCTGGGCTTAGACCAGACACCCCAACATGGGTTTCCATATGGCAGACAATCACAAGAACAGAGCGCCACCGTGGCCGAGCCCAGCCATTCCTGCCATACGTAATCAGGGAGGGGTGGGGGTGAGGGGCAAGGAGGACCCCCTTTAGGAGAAGAGACCTTAAGAAAATACATTACTTGGCGCACCCCATCTGAGTCAGTCTTACTGAAATCCCCTTCTTTTGTCAAACAAGCCCATCCTGTGAAGGACTTTTGAAGCTAAATCATGCCAGCTGAGCATCCTCTACTGACACTCAGATGCTCGCCCTGCCTGTGTGGGGTGGCTCGGGCTTCAAAGCAATCCCCAGGGATTTCTGTAAGAAATCACTTATGGTACGAAAATTAATACAGCTTCATGTGGTTTTCACCATTTCCCTTTTGTTTATCCTTTAACTTCATTACACTTACATTAACCGTTCCAACTCTGCTCTGTGTTAGACAGTATTTGGTCTTGTTCAACAAACCTTGATTGAGCACCATTTCTCAGCAGAGAACTGTGTCCAGCACCCACGGTAAAAAGGTGAAAAGATCCAGTTCTGCCTTGTGGGTGTTTCTAGTAGGAAAGAAAGAGATGAAATATAAGTCCAAGATAATGCAGTGGAGGGAACAGGAGTATATGGAAGGCAAAAGAGAAAAGGACAGAACAGAAAGGTGAGCAGAGTCTGCTCAGAGGAAATAATAACGGTTTCACATAAGAGGCGTTAATATACCTGCTCCATTCACTGAGCGCTCACACCAACCCTAGTAGTTGTCTGTTACCAATACTGGATTCAACAAAGGAGGAAAGAGGATAAATGAGAAGCTGAAGTTCATGCCCAGCTTAAGCCGAGGAGCCAGGACTGAGACCCAGGCTGCCTGGCCTCTGACTACACATCTCACCTCCTTAATCTACGCTGGGATTTTCCCATCAGCCAGGCCTGGGCTCACTCCAGACCTGCGCTGAGAGCTCCATGGTTCCCACAGAAAAATCATGATGCAAAAACCAGAAAAAAGAAAACTGGATGTTGGGCAAGGAAAAGTCAACGTGTCCATTATAGAACTGCTTCAGAAATGCAGCTCTTCCTCCCTCTTGGATTATTTCGCTGGGATGAATTTTCTCCCCAGTCAGAACCTAAACACGTGCAATGGCCTCTGCTGTAGATCGCTCGGTGGTTTTTCAATAGGACTGTATATTTCTGTTCCCTTTGCCCGGAATGAACTAACTTCCCCACACCCTTATTTGTGTCGGATGCTATTACGTTTTTTCTACCTAGACAATTCTAATTTTACTGGATTCTGTAGTTGTACTTGCCTAGTTTCCCCTTCCTCTTTTTAGAGCAGCAACCCCGAATAAGAGAGTACCATAAAAAAGCCGTTCACATGAACCTCTGATTGAACAGCCAGTTGGGGCCCCTGGGGTTGAGGGGAAGCACAGGTGTACCCGCCTGTCCCTGCAGGATTAAGGGGGACAAGAGGGCTCTGCCTGGGTGGGGGTGGAGAAGGTACTCTAAACATAAAATCTTTTTTTTTTTTTAAGTATTATTATTTAAGGTCATTTCAGTTGTGTTACTGCATCCAAGCTGGATTTCGTGTCAATAAAAAAATGTGCGCCTACTCTAGTACAAAACGGCTAGAAAACTGGTTTGGGGGACTCTATTGTGTTCCTGTAGCTCCATTATTTATAAGAGTGATGAGGGCAATTTCCGACTCCCTACCAGTAGCGCTGCCAGGTGCACTCGCGAATAAAAGGGCAGGAAAGTGTCCCGAAGGCAGGGAGCTGCTATCCACCTCTAGAGCCCCAAAGGCTCCTCACGCAGGGTGGCCTCCCCAGGCCCAGGCCATAGAGGTGCGGATGCCTCCAAACTCCTAGAGAGGAAGAGCAGGCTCCCGGGAGGAGGACTTCCGCCGGCGGCCCACTTCCGGCTCCGCCCCCACCCGCCCCAGGGCGGCGAGTTTGCGGGCGTCGGTGGGAGGGTGTGTCTCCTGCGAGGGGCTCAGGTGGGGGTTGCTAGGTGCGGGTCGCGGGCACCAGAACTGGGGGGCCGGGAGCGAGGCTTCACAGAGGGGGCCGCCTTAAGGCCACGGCGCCGGGGCCCCTTTCCTCCAAGTGCGGACTGGGGATCAGCTCCTCGAATACTCAGAGCTGTGGACTTATTTCTTTTTTGTAACTGATTGAGGCCCATTTGCTCGGAGAAAATAACGGTGAAACCCCAACCTAAAAATACGTCGTTTAGGGCTTGTTTTCGTGTATCTGCGAGAACGGCCCGTTTAAGAAACAGTCAAGTGGAGTTAGCTGGTGTCACTGGGTTAAAGATCCGGCCATGTCACTGCTGTGGCGCAGGTTCCATCGCTGACCGAGGAATTCAGTATGCTTTGGGCACAGCCAAAAATAAAATAAAATATTTTTTAAAAAAAAGTCAAGTAACTGAAACAACGTGTCTTAGTATTTAACTGTGGCTAGACTGGGGAGCGAGGAGTCAGGGCAAACAAAGCGCGGTGGCCCTGTAAGAACAGGGTTCCGGGGGAACATGCAGAGTGCAGTTTGGAAGGAAGGACAGAATGGGGTATCAGAATGCCCTCTCCGTGGGAGAGGAAGGGGAAGTGGGACTCTGGCGACTAGATTACTTGCAGAATACTGGCCGGGGTTCTTTCTCTTCCAGGGCAGCAGCTTGGCACAGGCACTCACTACCTGAACTTTTTGACCTGGAGTGCGCTCAGTTTTAAAATGGGGATGGTATCTGCCATCCTGTCCTACTGTATGTGATCCTTTCCTAGTGTGTGTGATCTTAGTATGTTTAATGAACCAGATTTATCTTCTCTATAAGATCGTGTTGGGGCAGGAGTTCCCTGGTGGCCTAGTGGTTAAGGACTCAGCATTGTCACTGCTGCGGCTCAGGTTCCATCCCTTGCCCAGGTACCTCCAAATGCTGCGGGTGTGACACACACACACACACACACACACACAAAAGATTGGGGAATATTTAAAGAAGATTTTGCATTGCTGTGGCTGTGGTGTAGGCCGGCAGCTACAGCTCTGATTAGACCCCTAGCCTGGGAACCTCCATGTGCCACCAGTGCAGCTCTAAAAAAAAGACAACAAATAGGTAAGTAAATAAATAAACGTGGCCCTAAAAAAAAGACAATAAATAAAATAAATAAGAAGCCTTTACCATAATGTGTTCCTGAGGGGAAAATAAAAGATGGACAAATAAATTTGGGATTTGAACCATAGCCTCTTAGCACAAATAATAATAGAGTATTAAATTGTTGAGAAACTCTGCAATAATGGAACTCGCGTCACTTTGGTTAGCCTGGTGTTTCTTAAGCATTTGACCACAGAGCCTTGAGTAACACCCTATTAATATCTCCCCATTGTGGTTTTTCCCAGAATATATTTTTGGGAGATGCTGACATAAAGAAATCCTTCACCTGAGCACAGTCCTGTTCAAGAGGCACTCTCACTTCTCAAAAGACATCTCAGAACTGCTTTTTGAAAATCATCTGACTGAATTTCAGTAAGGATGGTTTCAGTTTTACAGATGTTCTAGAAAGTGGTCCATAAATAATGAAGTACTACATCTGCTAACATTTGGAAAAGGAAGTGGCCCCTCCTTGCCCTTCCTCCCACACACATCATGGACAGTGGACAACATCATAATATTATTGAGCAAATATTATCAATATATTATTTATTAAACAATAGAAATAACTAAATGGAGGAGTTCCCTGGTGGCCTAGCGTTTAAGGATTTGGCACTGTCACTGCTGTGGCTCGGGTTTGATTCGCCAGGAACTTCCACATGCTTCAGGTGTGGAAGAAAGAAAGGGAGGGCGGGAGGAAGGAAGGAAGAATTAAATGGGAAAAATATGAATTGTTCCAAATGGAACTTCTACGATTCAGGGCTTCTTAACGACAAACCTAGGCAATTTGTTAAAGACCAACTTGAGTAAAATGACTGATATTTCCTCCTAAAAACAGAATGTAGTTAAGAGTCACTTCAGCACGTATGTATGCAGGAAGTAACATTTACCTGAAACTTGCCCTAACATCATAGAATAAAATTTAGTACAAGGATTGTCTTCAAGTTTATTCACGATGACTTAGTTACTGAGGTCACAAGAGAAGCTCGTACTGAGGTAGTCTCATGTGTTTGAAACTTCAGTCAAGGGGAGCTTTGAAGCGACTTACTAGTCTGTTACTAAACTTGCAGTTTCAAGCAAGACCTGCCTAAGGATGACAGTGCCAATCCATTAGAGCGTCTGGTCCTCCATTCTCTAGGGCCCGGAACCCGCACCGTTAGGACAGAGATAACCAGGCTCCGGAGGACACACCAATACTAACCAAACTCCAAAGGGACCCATGTATAAACCTACGGTGTACGTTAGTGCCCTTCCAGTGAAAAATACACTTCTCAGTCAGCTGGGTAACTTTATTCACCAACGATGTGTTCCTTCTTGAAGGAAGATGGACATGGAAGTCCAGCTTCGTACACTATGGGCATATGGTATTGGAGACGCATGGCGTGGAATCAGGACAGGGAAAATGCTATCCAAGTGTGATGGTATCTAAGACGCACCTGTCGGGGGAAGCAGAAATTCATTTTCCTGGATAAAAAGCATTTTCTCCCAGGGTGCTAGAGGCAAGATAAGTCCTTTTGTCTCTTTGAACATCCCTTTCAGAGATGCTCTCATCATGGTCTTTCACAGGCAAGAGTACAATGCAGTTGACTTGGTTTAAGCTTTTCTGCTTACAGCCTCTCTCCGGCTGGGCCTCCCTGAAGTGGCACCAGGTCACCCAGTTTGTATCTGAGGTCTTCACAGACAGTCTCTCGGGTCCTTCCTGTTGATGACTGATTTCATTCTACACATTTGGTCTCTTTCTAAAATTAAAGCATCCGTTGGCCCCCAATGTTGGTTTGAAACCTCTGGAATTTCCCAGGTGAAATCTGAAACGGGCCCCGTACACAGCAAGGAGAGACGACAAAAAAAAAAAAAAAAAAAAGACAACTTCAGCTTGGTAGGCGGTAGGTTTAATAAACAAGGGAACTTTTATACGAGGCTTGTGATGAGTAAATAGCACCCACCCGCCAGAACCTTAAAAGTCTGAACAGAGGCCTCAACACGGTTCAGTCCTGCACACCATCCAGACGGTCTCAGCAACACATTGCTCTCTTAAGTCTGCGTCCTTGCAACTGGCTCCCACAGTGGGAACCGGAAGCAGAAGGCAGGTTCCAAGGACAAGGAAGGGAGGGGTTAAGGAGCCTCTGACGGCCCAGGTCCAGGTGGCAGGTCAACTGGTCACATCCTCCTGGTGACCTCCTCCAACACCCATTTAATCCATCCAAGTCCAAGAACCAGGATCTGTATTAACCTATTTAATAACCGCCTCTCCTCTGGGACATTCAACTTGATGTGAAGACTAACTGTACATGATTTTCTAATCGCATAGTACCTTTCATTTCCATAAGGCACATCATCAAAATCGCATGTGTCCATGGCTGGGCTATTATAGCTCTTGTTTTTAATGGGAGCTTTGGGGTATTTCCTTCATTTCTAATTACAAATTCCAGTAGTGACTGGCTTGGTGTATATTTTATATGTGTGCCCAACAACAGTTGTTAACCTACATCGGAAATTACTTAACAGAGTGGCCCTAAAGAGGAATCACCAGGAATGTGAGGCACACCTGGGATGGGAGCTCAGTGGAACCCGTCTGAGACAAGCGAATAATGATGGACCAGAACTTGAGATCCCTACGCTCCACCTGAGCAGGAGCGGCAGATGAGAAGCTGAGGAGTTCCCATGGTGACTCAGAGGTAACAGACCCAACTAGTATCCACGAGGACGCGGGTTCAATCCCTGGCCTCGCTCAGTGGGTTAAGGATCCAGCGTTGCCGTGAGCTGTGGTGTAGGTCGCAGACGGGGCTCGGATCTGGTGTTGCTGTGGCTCTGGCGTAGGCCGGCACTGCAGCTCCGACTGGACCCCTAGTCTGGGAACCTCCACATGCCACGGGTGCGGCCCTAAAAAAAAAAGAAAAGACAGAAAGAAAGGGAGAAGGGGAGCTGGAGACCAACAAGCTGTCTCTGCCTTGGAATGTGATCAGACCCCAGACTGTCCCCACCCCCCAAGAGGACAGCTACCCCAACCACAGCCAGCAGGAGGGGACACACAACTGAGGGCAGACGAGAAGGGCATCCAGAGACCAGGGACGAGGACAGTGTGGTCCAGGGCAGTGTGACCACGGTCAGGACACTTCCTCCGTGAAATGAGAGGGTTGGCCTGGGTGACCGCGAAGGTCCCTTTCAGCTTCTGCACTTCTGGGGAAAATGTCTGGGGCCAGCTGATTCAGTGTCAGCTGCTGAGATACAAGTGGAAGTGGCTGCTAGACCTGGGACAAAGCACATGTGTTAGACCTGACTCAGACCTCCCCGCGTCCGCCGGTGTGCGAGTGACCTTAGGCAAGTTACTGAACTTCTCTAACAAAGGTTACATGGCACCAAGATTTGTTTCTCTTATGTAAATGCTAATTCAAGTGGGCAGTGTCTGGGGCACACCCTCAAAGTCATGACTCTGGGATGCGGGCTGCTACCGTCCACGGTCCCGCGGTCCATCTCATGCCTTCACCATCACTATGCAGGGAAGATGCCAAAATGTGAAGCCTTCATACCCGCCTTTCAATGCTTTCAGCCTGGAAGTCACACACATGTCGGTCTGCTTGTAGCCTGTTTGTCCTAAGAGAGCACATTGGATATTTGGTGAGAATGTTGTGCCTCTGCCACAGAGAAAAGAAGCATCCAGACTGAGGTGCTAAGGTTTACCAGGATCAAAATGCATTCAAAGAGGGAGTTCCCATCGTGGCACAGTGGTTAACAAATCCGACTAGGAACCATGAGGTTGGGGGTTCGATCCCTGGCCTTGCTCAGTGGGTTAAGGATCTGGCGTTGCCGTGAGCTGTGGTGTAGGTCGCAGATGCCACTCGGATCTTGTGTTGCTGTGGCTGTGGTGTAGGCTGGTGGCTACAGCTCTGATTAGACCCCTAGCCTGGGAACCTCCATATGCCACAGGAAGCAGCCCTAGAAAAAGGAAAAAAGACAAAAAAAAAAAATGCATTCAAAGAGACCTAGAACCCAGGCAGCCATGAACGTCCCTTCACAAATGTATTAGTTTGCTCGGGCTGCTGTAACAAAACACCACAAGCTGGAACGATTAAACTTCAGAAATGTATTGTCTCACAGTTCTGGAGCCTAGAAAGTCTGAGATCAGGGTACCAGAAGGGCTGGTTTCTTCTGAGGCCTCTGCTTGGCTTGCACATGCCATTCCTCTGCACACCTGCTCCTGGTGTCTCCTCATGTGTCTTTTTTTTTTTTTTTTTTTGCTTTTTATGGCCACTCCCTCGGCATATGGAGGTTCCCAGGCTAGGGGTCAAATCAGAGCTATAGCTGCTGGCCTACACCACGGTCACAGCAACGCCAGATCTGAGCCATGTCAGCGACCTACACCACAGCTCACGGCAACGCTGGATCCTTCACCTACCGAGTGGGGCCAGGGATCGAACCTGCATCCTCATGGATGCTAGTCAGATTCATTTCCTCTGACCCACAACAGGAACTCCTCCCCATGTGTCTTAATCTCCTCCCATAAGGACACCAGTCAAATTAGATTAGGCCCAACCTAATGGCATCATTTTACCTTAAGCACCTTCTTAAAGGCTTTATTTCTGTTACAGACTGAATGTTTGCATCTTTCCCAAATTCATATACACTGAAGCCCTAATCCCCAATGTGACTGTATTTGGAGGTGGAGCCTCCAGGAAGTACTTAAGGTTTAATGAGGTCAAGAGGGTGAGGCCCTGATCTTATAGGATTAGCACTTGTAAGAAGAGAGACGAGGAATTCCCACCGTAGCTGTGGCACAGGTCACAGCTGCTGTTCAGATTCGACCCCTGGTCCTGGAACCTGCATATGCCATGGGAGTGGCCAAAAAAGAAAAAAGAAGAGAGACCATATCTCTCTCTCTCTCTCTGAACTCTCAAAGAGGTCACGTGAGGACACAGGGAGGTGGCAGCTGCCTACAAGCCAAAGAGAGATGCCTAAGGATGGAACCTACCTTGCCGGCACCTTGGTCTTAAACTTCCCAGCTTCCAGAACCAGGAGAAGATAAAGTGCTGTTCAGCAGCCCAGTGTGGAGGCATAGTGTGCTGGCAGCCAGAACAAACCACAACAATCTCTGAATACGGTCACAGTCTGAGACGCTGAAGGGTTAGAGCTTCAACACCTGAATCTGGGGGACACGATGCAGCCACAGCAACTGGCGGGGAGGAAGCTCACAGTTTGCCTCCTTTCACGAGTTCAACAAAAGGAGTGCACGCAGGCTGGGAGCCCAGCGTGCAGGTGGGCGTGACAGTCCAGGCACTGCCCGGAGGACAAGAGAGGCTGGAGCTTGGGACGCTGCAGATGTGGACACTTGTCCTTGGCCACCGTATACGCCTTGGGGGAGGCGGGTGGGCAGAGGACGTGATGTCAAGGTCCCCAGGCTCCCTGCCAAGCACACAGTGCAGGAAACACAAAAGCCTGTTTTGGAAGAGAAAGACTGCAGACTTCAGGCGGCGGGAGTCACTCTTGCTTGCAGTAGCCAACACACACACGCCCTGTTACTGTCATTTCTGATGACAGGGCATCACGTTCGCTCCTTTCACTCATAACTTTGCAGCTCACACCCAACTTTTCCTGACAAGGCTGTGCTGCACGGAGGAAAACCACCGTCTTCTTGGCGGGGAGTCAGGGAGGGCTCATCGGGGGACAGAGGCGTTTTACCTGCGTGGCCAGTTAGAAATGTAAACGCCTCCGATCAAAAAAGACCAACAGCTTCATTCCTTTCCCTTCATGTTAAAAAAAAAAAAATCAATCCATGAAGAATTTGAAACTCTTCAGACGGGATTCACAGGAACCATTTTCAAAAGCGCCATAGAGGCCAATTTCTCTCCAGCAGGAAGGTCCCACTTTGCACCAAGGGTTTGCCAGGAAGAGGAGAATGTGGGTGCGCCGTGTACGTTTTCAGGGAGTTGCTGTGGTCTGAATGTTTGTGTCCCCCCAGATTCAGAGGCTGAACCCTCAGCCTCAAGGTGATGGGACAGGAGGTGGGGGCCTATGGGAGGTGATGAGGTCACCAAGGCGGAGCCCTCAGGAATGCCATTAGGGCCCTTAAAAAAGACCCAGAGAGCGGCCTGGCTCCTTCTAGCTCTAAGGACACAGCCCAAGATCTGAGCCTGGAAGCAGGCCCTCACCAGAGCCCGGCCGTGCTTTGCCGGCGCGCTGACCTCAGCCTTCCAGCCTCCAGAACCGTGAGAAATCAGTTTCTGTCGTTTAGCAGCTCCCCACGGTGGTTTTTTGTTACAGCCGCCCGAATGGACTCAGTCAGGAGTCTCCCCGTTAGGGCGCAGAGTTAATTTTTCTCTGTAAACTCAGTGCAGTGGTTCCCACAAAAAAAGTTACCATCGAGCAAAATGCAAAAAAAAAAAAAAACAAAAAAAAAAACCAAAAAAAACAAAAAAGCGACTGACACCTATTGGTTCTCGGAGAGGTGATCTTGGCCATCATCTTGTCTGAAGCAGAAACTCTCTCCGCCAACAGCAGAAAACCTGCCTTGGGAGTTCCCGTCGTGGCGCAGTGGTTAACAAATCCGACTAGGAACCATGAGGTTGCGGGTTCGGTCCCTGCCCTTGCTCAGTGGGTTAACGATCCGGCGTTGCCGTGAGCTGTGGTGTAGGTTGCAGACGAGGCTCGGATCCTGCGTTGCTGTGGCTCTGGCGTAGGCCGGTGGCTACAGCTCCGATTGGACCCCTAGCCTGGGAACCTCCATATGCCGTGGGAGCGGCCCAAAGAAATAGCAAAAAGACAAAAAAAAAGAAAGAAAGAAAACCTGCCTTGACTTTAACGATCTCCCAAAAGGATGCTGCTGAGGCCTTTCTCCAGGACCCTGTCATCTCTGGTTCTGTGTGCATCACTTCTGAGGGTCTCCTTCCATCAGACACAGGGAAGACCCCCTGGCCCTTCCCCAACACACACACAGCTGACCAGACCACAGCTTCTAGGCTCTAACAAGAGATCATTGCTGGCCTTTGACCCCCAAACAGGCCGAATGTCTCTGCTCTCAGACACCAGCTCACTGAGGTAGGACATCAAGCATTTCAAAGAATCCAGACGTATCCAGACATTTCCAAGAATCACGAAACGTATCAGAAGCCGTGGCCTCAGCATACTGCCCGCTGACGGGCAGGCACCGCAGACAAGACCCGTCATGTCCCTTGCTGTGCAAAGATGTAAACTGTCGTCCCAAATCCCAGCTCGCTCTTTCTTTGCAGGGGCTTGTGTCCCAAATACAGGGCTGCCGCCCACAGTCCCAATGCCCAAGGCCCACGTGCCCTCTTGGCTGCATGCAGCCTCGAAAAGCCCCCACTTCTGTTACATTCTCAATGACAATGAGAACCACTCTCAAGTCTTCCGGGGCCTCCATCTAGAAACAGCGCGGCCTACTGGCCTTCACCGTGGGGCTCCAATCAGCAACGGACATGCAATGGGTCCACAGCTGCATGCACGTCCCGGCTCCTGTGTCCTGGCCCTCTTCCGGTCCCTGATTTGCCTCAAGAACACCCTCACATCCTCCAAGCCCAGCTAAACCACCACTGACTCTTCCAGAACCCTTTCATGCTAATCTACCCAGGAGGAAGGGAGTGCCTGCACAGACCCTTCCTCTACCCCCTGGGGTATGTGCCCTGGCGGGGTGGGGCATATGACTCTCTCCCACTACTGCATTAGAAGCCTTTTGAGGACAGGGACCACCTCTCCAGTGTCTAACAATATCCGACACAAAGTAGGTGCTCAATAAATGTTTGTTGCAGGGAGAAACGTATCAGTAACAGCAGTGATTCTAAATCAGTCCCAGCCTCATTAAGATCCCTGTTCCTTGCAGTCCTGGCCCAGGACTACCTGTTTCCCTAAATCAAGAGGAGGGCACATCAGAGGACTAGAGCGAGGGCATTTCCACCCCACCCCCAGTGGTCAGGGATGTAGGGACGTAGGATGACAGGCTGGAGACAGAGCCCTGTGGGTGCCTGGCCATGCGCTTCAGACCACTATGCATCATCAGCTAGCTGCACCCAGGCAAAGCTCCTGGCCTGTGGATGCTCCACCTCTTTCTGCTACATCTTTTTTTTTTTTGTCTTTTTATGTCTTCTTCCGTGGCACATGGAGGCTCCCAGGCTAGGGGTCAAATCAGAGCTGTAGCTGCTGGCCCGCACCACAGCCACAGCAACACAGGATCCAAGCCGCATCTGCAACCTACACCACAACTCACGGTAATGCCAGATCCTTAACCCACTGAGTGAGGCCAGGGATCGAACCTGCATCCTCATGGACGCTAATCAGATTCATTTCCACTGAACCACAATGGGAACTCCCCTTTCTGCCACATCTTAAGCTCACAACCCCTCAGTGGTGGATGCCAGTCACCAGGCTGTGCAAGAGAAATCAGAGGCAGCAATGGAATACTACTCAGTCATAAAAAAGAATGAAATAATGCCATTTGTAGCAACTTGGATACAACCAGAGGGTCTCGTACTAAGCGAAGTAATTCAGGAGGAGAAAGAAATACCATGTGATATCCCTTATATGTGGAATCTAAAATATGGCACAAATGGACCTATCCACAAAGCAGAAAAAGACTACAGTCATAGAGAACAGACTCATGGTTGCCAAAGAGAAGTGGAAGGGAGTGGGATGGACTGGGAGTTTGGGGTTAGTACATGATAAACAATGAGGTCCTGCTGTGTAGCACAGGGAACTATACCCAATCACTTCTGATAAAACATGACGGAAGATAACAGGAGAAAAAGGGATGTGTATGTGTGTACATATGTGTGTGTGTGTGTATATATGTGTGTGTGTATACATATGTATGTGTGTGTGTGTGTGTATCTGAGTAACTTTGCTGTATACCAGAAATTGACATAACATTGTAAATCAACCATAATTTAAAGAAAGAAAGGAAAAAAGTAAAGAGAGAAGGGAGAAAAGGGAAAAGAGAGAAGAAAGAAAGAGAGAGAGAGGTAGGTATGGCAGACGTGGGGTGGCACCGTGGCCAGTGGGGAGGTCTTCCCAGGGTTTGTGCTGGGCTGAGAGAGTAGTAAGTAGCACGGAAGCCACAGGAGGTAGAAGGGCCCTTCTGACCAGCACCTTTCTCCCAGCCCTGTGACAAAAGTGTCACCGCCTAGGCAGCTGGAATTGTGCCACAGGAGGACCCCCAAGTGAACTCTCTCAGCTCAAGGAACAGAGGACACCCCATTCATTCCTCTTGCTTACACGGTGGTCTTTCGAACTTGAAGCTGACATCACTCATTTGCTCTGAATTCCTCAGTGGCTTCTTTTGGGGAAAATCAGACCACTTCCGACAGGCATAGGAGACCTTTATGAGCCGGCCTTGCCTGCCTGTCTGGCCTCACCCCCTCTTGTATAAAAAGCTCAGCAACAGGGAATGACTTGCCTTAAACACAGCAGACCTGCACATGCTGCTCCTGCTGCCTTGGTCCTTCTTCTGCTTCTTCTGGGCCCAAGAGAAGCCTCAGCATCCTTCAGTCTCAGGTTCAAGGCTTTCTCCCCGGGGGGTGCCTCCCCTATTCCTGGAGTAGCATCCAAAGCTCCTTCCCACTACACGTGTACTTTGTTTCTATCACTGGGGCGAGACCAGCTTCACGGCATCACGTCAACACTTCTTCCAGGGTTGGGCCTTACTTGCCTCAGTTTCCATACCTGTAAAATGGGGATAATATCAAACCTATTTGTATAGTATCCGCGAGGACTGATGCCCGGAAGTAGTAGTAGGGGTTCGGGAAGTGAGCCTGGGAAAGAAAGGAAGGCAATACGGGGTGCATTCATGTGCCAGTTACCCCTGTGGGTCACTGAGGTTATTGGGGACCTTTGGGAGCAGGAGTGTAGAGTGCAGAATACCCTCAGCGGATGGAAGCTTCTGGTAACAGACTCTTCACCCTCCAGCATTCTACTCAAGCAGGGCTGATTCTCTGGGACCAACAGGCAGCCTGGACACTTAAACAGGTCCTGTTGTCCACCACCACCCCACCACCCCACTCCCAGCTTTTTAGGGCTGCACCCGGGCATAGGGAGATTCCCAGCCACAGCAAGGCCAGATCCCAGCTGCGACTGCAACCTACCCCACCGGTCACGGCAATTCTGGAACCTTCACCCACTGAGCGAGGCCAGAGATGGAACCTGCACCCTCATGGATACTAGTCGGGCTCGTTTCCACGGAGCCACAATGGGAAGTCGGGTCCTGTGGTTCTTAAGACCACAAGGAAGCCCTCCACTCCTGTCCACAGGCTTGGAGCCTCCCACCATCTCTTCTCCGAGTTGGGTCCCTGCGCACCTTCCCCGGCCCAGGCGACAAGACCACGCTCACCTTCTGGAGAAATGCCATCCTCGGCCTGTACTGCTGGCCTTGGTGTCGGATTGTCATCCTGGACCCTGGGTGAATTCACAACCAGGACCCAAACGAGAGAGAAAAGGGAGAGGCCCCGCGACAGAGAGACGGCGAGGGCGTCCCCGGCCGGCGCGGGGGGCGCGGGCGGGCGGCTGCTGCCTGCGGCGCCCCTTTACTCGCGCGGCTCGCGCCCCCGGGGAAGCAGCCGGGATCCGCGCCAGCCAATCAGCGAGCCGCGCCGCCGGCTCCGGAGCGTGCGCTGCGCTTGCGCCCACCTGTCGCCAGGGGGCAGCGTCCGTCTCGGCTGGGACCCCCGGGGAGCTTCAGGTAAGACCAGCGTGTCGGGGACCCGCAAGTGGAAGGATCTGTCCCCGAGAGCGAGCCTGGGACGGCAGCACTAAAGCCTGGGGTACTGGAAACAGTACAGCATGGGCTTTGGATCCCTGTCTAGTCTACCACCAACTCCCTGGATGGGCCTTACAGAGTTGCTTAAACTTTCCTGGTCTCATCAGATAAAAGCAAGTGAGTGGATGGGAAATAACGTCTGTCTGTTAGATGCCATGAGGACAGAACGAATAACCAGGTTAACTGACAGTGCAGTGTGGTTGGCAGTAACGAACAGTGCTTGCCTGCCACTTAGGCTGGCTCCGCCTGTGGGATCTGAAGCGACTTACGGAACCTTTCCAGGCTTCTTTTTCCCCGTCTTATCCGCGAGGATACTGCTCCCTCCTTGTGTTTTCTCCTTTGGGGAAAGGAGATTGTTTGTGTTTCGGCATTAAGATTACTGAGTTAATACATATAATTTAGTTAATACATAGCACTTAGAACGGTGACTGAGACGTGTTAAGTGTCGTATAAACCACAGTTTCTCTTATGTCTCTTGGGACTCTTAAAAATTGCCATAACGAGTGGCTTCATTATCCCATAGTTTGAGACCTATATCATCTCAGAATAATATGAGGACGCTTGGAGTAGTACATGGAAGTAAGAATATAGGCTCTAGAATCAGAATTACTTGAGATCAAATCTCAGTCCTGCTACTTGCTAACCACCTGTGTGACTTGGGCAAGTTACTTAACACCTCAGGGCTTCAGTCCCGTACAATGGGAATGGCGCAGTGACTGCCTACACAATAGGGTTGTTAAGGACAGGTAAAGAAGTAAACGAATCAATAGATATCAGTTGTTACTAGGTATTAATGTTCGTATCATTAGAGATAGTGCAACGGAAAATGCACAGAAGTTCCCACTGTGGCGCAGGGGTAACCAACCCCACTAGCATCCATAAGGATGTGGGTACAATCCCTGGCTTCGCTCAGTGAGTTAAGGACCCTGCATTGCCATGAGCTGTGGTGTAGTTCGCAGACATGCTTGGATCCTGAGTTGCTGTGGCTGGGGCGTAGGCCAGGGGCTGCAGCTCAGATTTGACCCCTGGCCTGGTAACTTCCATATGCCGCAGGTTCAGCCATTAAAAGGCGGGGGGAAAAAAAAGAAAGAAAGAAAATGCACACAATGAATGAAAATAGCCTCACCTTGACAGTTACTTCCGTCCCCTGCTTCTCCGTTTCTCCATCTCTAAAAGGAAGAGTAGTGCTAACTGGTCTCTGATAGGGTGAGACCTCCCAGACCTAACAGTCGGCTTTCCAGGATCAGGGATGTGCCTGTGTTTCCTTCTAGAGCAGGGCAGCTGAGCGTGGCAGATAACGCTGATGCCAGAAGAGGGCGGGTGGGCTTTTGCTCTAAGAGGTGCAATCAGCAAACAGCCCTGCAGAGAATCTGGTTCCCATCCCGGCGGAAGAACCGGGTTCCTGCCAAGCTACCCAGACAGCTTCGCTGTGAGTTAAAGTGCTGGAATAACAGTTTCAGAAACCAAACTCTGAGGTCGGGTTGACTCATAGGAAAATGACTTGGCAGAAAGCCATGAGATGTAGCTTCCAGCCCCAGCGAGCCCACGGCAATGGTGCGTGATGGACAGCAGGAAACCCCTCATTTCATCCAGGTTTCCAAATTCATTGGAATGGGGGAAGCAAAATCATTTCACAATTTAGTTAGTTCGTTATTTCGACCATGCCTAGGCCAGGGATCAAACCCCATGCCTCAGCAGCAACCCGAGCCACAGCATTGACAACCCCAGATCCTTAACCTGCTGAGCCACCAGGGAACTCCCAGAATCATTTTAAATGTGTGTGTGTATCTGTCATTGTTTCCCCATTCTCTTATTTCATTGATCTGGGCTTTCTCTCTTCTCGATTTTGCTAGAGGGTGATTTCTCTATTGTGAGATTGTGCGTGTACACGCGCATACACGCATGCGTGTGTGTATTTACTTGAGCATCAGATTTTATTGAAAAGCTAGACCTTTAAGATCATGTAGTCATTGGAAATGTAAGCTGTTTAAATGGGTTCACAGATGTGAGAGGGCTCTGTAAACTAAAAAAGAACTTGAGGTATATAGAGGGACCACTTTGTAGTGTGTCCCTTTGTGTCACCCGCTGTCCTGACGTCATTCATGGTGTCCTCTTGCACCCTCAGAAGTGACCGTGGGTGGATGAGAAATCCCAGTCACTCTCATCACATGACCTTCTACTCTCACAGTGATCTAATCAAGCCTCCTCGTCTCCTAGATGAAAGGGACATCAGGGCATCAGGAAAAGTGAATAAGGTAGGACTCAGGACACCTGGCTTCTGATCCCAAGTCCATTGCCGACTCACTGGGGGACCTTAGGCAAGGTTCATCACCTCGCAGAACCTCAATCCCCATTCAGAGTTACTCAGCGTTTCCCTGAGTCTGCTTTACAAGCTGCACTCCTCCAGCTTTAATGCACATTCTCGTCCCCTGAGCATCTTGTTAATCCGCAGATCTGAGATTCTGCATTTCTAACAGGCTGCCCTGTGATGCCGTGATGACCTCCACCTGAGTGACGAAGGTTTAAAAAGACCTGTTCCACAGACTACAGATCAAGGTGACAGGAAACATTAAAAAGTGGGAAGGTGGTTAGAGTGAAATACATTCAGAAATCCAGAGTTCCCACTGTGGCTCAGTGGGTTAAGAACCCAACCTAGTGGGAGTTCCCGTCGTGGCTCAGTGGTTAACGAATCCAACTAGGAACCATGAGGTTGGGGGTTTGATCCCTGACCTTGCTCAGTGGGTTAAGGATCCGGCGCTGCCGTGAGCTGTGGTGTAATTTGCTGATGCGGCTCATATCCTCTGTTGCGGTGGGCTGTGGTGTGGTGTAGGCCGGCAGCTGTAGCTCCAACTAGACCCCTAGCCTAGGAACCTCCGTATGCCACGGGTTCAGCCCTAGAAAAGGCAAAAAGACAAAAAAAAAAGAAGAAGAAGAACCCAACATAGTGCCCATGAGGATGCAGGTTCCATCCCTGGTCTCGCTCATTGGGTGAAGAATCCAGTGTTGCCGCAAGCTGTGGCATAGGTCGCAGGTGGGGCTCAGATCTGGTGTTGCTGTGGACGTGGTGTTTGTAGGCCAGCAGCTGCAGCTCCAATTCGACCCCTAGCCTGGGAACCTCCATATGCTGGGGGTGTGGCCGTAAAAAGAAAAAAAAAAATACATTCAGAAATCCTTCATACATTTAAAAGGGATTGTTTACTGCATGGCTCCCTGAAGTCCCTAACATACTGGAGAGAATGGTGTGAACAACTGGGAATAAAAGATGTTCAGAAAGACAAAGATCTTTATTTTTTAAAACTGATGCCACAGAGACAAGAGGGCAGCTGGTTTTCCCACGCTCACGCTCAATCCCTCTCCCAGATGAACAGATGAAGTCTTTGATTGCTTGCCAGGAAAATGGTTTCACCCACTGCTCCTTCCATGTGTCTTTCCCACCCCCACTCCCTGGCTCAGATTTTGGACCCTGTGACTTGACCCGTGGCTAAGTGGTTCAGGGACCCTGGAGCACCTGACCCAGGCCACAGCAGTCCACAGACTGGCCAACAGCCTGTAACATGGCTAGATGAAAAGTGATGACTTGAGCCAACCAGTTGGTCACTCGGGGAGGTAACCACTTGAGCTGGCCAGCAGAGGTGGTCAGATCTGAAACGAAGCCCCTAGGTGGAATCAGGCCCGTGATGGGGTAACATCAAAGGGGAGCCGAAGTTAGGAGAGAGACGAGCTCTGAGCAGTCAGCGGAAGCCTGGGGTAGAGATGAGAATGAATCAGCAGCACAGAGCAAGGCTGAGCCACCCCAAGAGCTCTCAGAAATGGAAGTGAGGGCCTCTGGGGGCCCTTGTTGGCAGAGAGCACATTGCATCATCTTTAGTCTGTTTTTCGTGGACATAATGGGCCAGGGACCAGGGGACGGATGGACGTACAGTGTAGTTGTGTTTCAGCAAGATGTTTGTGGACCACAGGGGGTAAGTGAACTTTGCCTGAAGCCCAAAACAAGTGTTCAACCAATCTGTGGCAACAGATTGCAATCTGTGGCAATTGCTATACTGTCTTCTCTCTGTCCACCCTCACCCTATGCCACCCTGGTCTCGTCTCCATATTTAGATGAGATTGGGTGCGTTCAGGGCGGTATGGCTGTAGATTTGTCTCCATATTTAATTTGTTTTCATTGTCTTGATTTTTTAATTTAGAG
Organism: Phacochoerus africanus; assembly: GCF_016906955.1. Lineage (NCBI taxonomy): Eukaryota > Metazoa > Chordata > Mammalia > Artiodactyla > Suidae > Phacochoerus > Phacochoerus africanus. The sequence continues at coordinate 11,962,416 of NC_062557.1, read as the reverse complement.
TTTACCATTTTATATTTTGTATCTCCTGTGTGCCTCATTGACCCAGTTGTGAAAAGAGACACGGTACAAATCAACAGCTCGGATGAGAACTAACTTAGAAGGACTGGTGTCTGATGGACCAAGTGCCCAGTTCCTCCTTTGTCATAGAGATAGGTCTCTAGTTGCACATCCGAGGATTCACCCAAAATTGCGTCTTACTAAAAATCATGATTTGGATGACAGCACTGATGACGTAGTGTTTACATTTGCAAACAATGGTGCAAAATAAAAGAATGACTAATATATTAGAAAATAGCATTTGCATCCAAAAAATCCTTGCCAGTCTGAGCTTCCTCCTTTATGCTTTCAAATGCCGGCACTGTATCAGCATCTCTGGACAAATCTGCAATGTCAGGACTTCTCCTCCTTCCTCTTCCTCCTTTTCCTCTTCTTCTTTTTATTTTTTTATGGCCCTACCTGCAGCATATGGAAGTTCCCAGGATAGGGATTGAATGGGAGCTACAGCTGCAGGCCTATGCTGCAGACATGGCAACACTTGATCAAAGCCACATCTTCAATTTAGTAACCTAGGCCGAAGCTTGGGGCAATGCCAAATCCTTAACCTGCTGAGCGAATCCAGGGATCGAACCTGCATCCTCCCGGACACTATATTGGGTACTTAACCCGCTGAGACGCAACAGGAACTGCAAAGATTTCTATTACAAAAAGTCATAGGAACAAGTTATGTGAATTTCTTTTTGAAAAAAATTCTGATTTGAGACCAAACTGTTATTCATTCATTTATTTATTTATTTATTGGCCATTTCTTGGGCTGCTCCCGCAGCATATGGAGGTTCCCAGGCTAGGGGTCCAATCGGAGCTGTAGCCGCCGGCCTACACCACAGCCATAGCCACTTGGGGTCCAAGCCGAGTCTGCGACCTACACCACAGCTCACGGCAACACCGGATCCCTAACCCACTGAGCAAGGCGAGGGATCGAACCCGCAACCACATGGTTCCTAGTCGAATTCGTTAACCACTGAGCCATGACGGGAACTCCTTTTTTTTTTTTTTTTTTTTTACCAAACTGTTATTAAGATAGGGTTCATTCTGTCTCTCTATCATGTACCATTGGAGAAATTTCTTTCCAAATTTGGGACCAGGAAATACTAGGTCTTCCCTGAAAAAAAGTCACAATGTATCCTTTTTCCTGATCAAGAGAGATGTGTATGAAGTTTCCTTTTTCATCCTAACCAGCAGAACACTTCAATCCTGGCACTGGGCTCCCTGGGAGCAACTGGAATGAATATTTGGTTTTTAATTTTTCTTCTCCAATCTGTTTTCCAATTTGAGTTCATATACCATTGGTTTTATTATCAGGGTTTTTGTCTTTTGGAAGCCAGAGCAACTCCTTTTTGGATTGACTTGGGATATAAATAAGTACATTATATTCGAGTCGTGACTGGGAGATGGTTTGTTGAATGGGACAAGTTGGGAGAGAAAGGGAAAAATATGCACTCTCAATAGTCTTCAAGATAAGTATTTATCCAAATATTTGTTGAACCTCCATTGTTTTATTTTAGCCCAAGATACATGTGAATATATCTTTGACCTTGATGAATATCTTGCTTTCCTTACAATTGATTAGCTCGCATCTGTCCATCTAAATCGATCAGCTCAGCTCGGATGGAAAAGGATGTCTCGTTCCTGCAAGCCTAGATCTCCTCTCTTCCCTGCATCTCCGCTGTTTCCAGGTGAGATGGGTGCGTCAGTGAGGGAGGGAGGAAAGTAGGGATGCGGCTGGGTACCAGGACTTCAGGGATTTCCTCTAGAATGATGTGCCATGAGACCTAGTCACCCCCGTATGTCACCTGATTACAAGGAATATTCCCTCTCCATCCTTTCCATCCTAAGGAGTAGAGTTCCTGCAATGAATCCAGAGCAGGAATTTCCCAGAAACACTTGTCAGAAATGATCAAAGGCAAATATAACCATCCCCCATAAGGCACCACAATAGGCCTCCCTTAAACAGGAGTTAGGTGGATTCTGCTTAATACTATTTTACATAATATCATGTACATACTATAATATTTTATAAATTGATATTTTCTTTGCTTTTCCAAGTCTCTTTTTTCCACTATAAATATATGCTCACTACTGAAAAGTAGGACTAGAGAGAAGCATGTTTTTAAAATTTTGACCATAGCTAATCTGGGAGAAGTTTGAATGACTTGGAATGGGATGTAGGAGGCAAAGGGACATGCTGGGGCCACCAGAACCTCCTGCCTGGGGAACTGTGATGCTGGGGCCACATTCACTCCTGCCCCACCCGATCTGACTTCCAACTCACTCCTCCTGCGGTGACTGCAGGGATTTGGGGGCTCGACGTCCATATTTGGACACTTCATGCTTCTGCTTAAATGTCTTCAATTGTCCACACCCATTCGTCAGAAAAAGAAAAGCCCATTTGTAATGAGTCCCGCAAGACCCCTAAGACCCATCCCATCCCCCTTTCACCTTTATGCCCCTGTCACACTGGCCCCATTTCCACTTCTAGAACAACCCGAGCCTCTTTCAGTCCCATGGCTATCACATGTGTCTAAAGCTCTTCTTCGCTTACTTTTTTGTTTTGTTTTTTGTTTTTCTGGCCACCCCTCCCCCGCCCCAGAGCTTGAGGCGAGGGATGGAACCCTGCCACAGCAGCAGCACCAGATCCTTAACCTGCTGAGCCACCAGGGAACTCCTTCACTTACTTTTTAACCTGGCTAATTTCTCCTCTTTTGGATTCCACCCAAAATGTTGCTTCACCTCATATGTTCAATTTCAGGTGAAAATCATCCCCAATGCCTTCCCTAGACTGGGTTGGGTCCTTCCATCCTGCCTTTTTTTGGTCCATCTTGCCTAACTATAATTTGTTTCACTCGTAAGAGGAAGGGGGGGGACTTGTACACCCATGTTCTTAGCAGCATTAGTCACAGGAGCCTAAAGGTGGAAGCAAACCAGGTATCAGTCGATGGATGAAAGGGTAAATACAACGTCTGTACGTGCAGTGGAATATTATTCAGCCTTCAGTGGAAGAAGAATCCAGCCCATGCTCCATGGTACTGTCTGTCTTCCTAACTGGACTGTCACCCCATGAGGGCAGGAACTTGATTCTCTTATTCACATGCTATTTCTAGCTCTCGGTGCCATGCTCGGGGTAGGGGAAGCTTCAATATATGGAAAAGAAGGAGATTTGGAAAGACTCCCAGAGAACAGAAATGAGTGACCCCATGGCCCCAGGAGCTTCAGGTTCTGTCGGTCCAGCTCCAAGCCTCTAGGAGGCCCCATCCTCCACTGACTTTGCCGCCCGTCCTTGGAGGCAGAGTCCTGCAATTACACCCCTTTACATAAGGTGGCGCAAAGGTCTGTCTGTTCCTGGAGTGCTGGAAACCCCCCCGAAGGCCATTGCAGATGCTAACAAAGATCATGATAACAAAATTCCCAGTTGCCAACTGGTCCTGAGCTAGGCACCGATGAGTTTAAGGACTCCAGCTTCCTGTCAATCTTCCTGTGGGACCCTCCCCCCAGTTCAAGTGGGAATCTGGAGGCCCCAGAACACCTGGCACAGAACTAGGAAGTAGCCGAAGTAGGATTCGTACCTAGCAGTCCTGCACCAACGTCCACAGAGTATAAACACTGTACTGCACTGCAACTTCCACTTGAGGCATCTTTGTGGGGCTTTGAGGAAGAATGACGTCAGAGGCGTGGAGCGGCTGAATGGAGGTGGCTTCTCTTCCCTCCAGATGCTTTCTTCCCAGCCCGCCGCTGCCCCACCCGTACCTTCCTGTCCTGGCTCCTCCCCTTTACTCCCTCTGGCCTGGAGGAGGTGGGGTGGGCAGAACCTTTGCTCCTAAGCACTGAGCTTCCTACAGGCAGCATCTCTTCAGCATTGCCCACCCTAAGAAGCCCTGTCCTGGGCCAGGTGGGAGAACCCGCCTCGTTTTGGCTTCTGCAAACCCATTTGACCTTCAGACTAAGTTCAGGTCTCCTTTATCAGAAAGACAAGTGTAGAGTACCTGTTGTGGCTCAGGGATAAGGAACCAGACTCTATCCATCAGGACGCAGGTTCGATCCCTGGCCCCACTCAGTGGGTTAAGGATCAGGCATTGCCGTGAGTTGCAGTGTAGGCTGCAGGCAGGGCTCAGATCTGACGTTGCTGTGGCTGTGGCATAGGCGGCAGTTGCAGTTCCACCTTGACCCCTGGCTTGGGAACTCCCATATGCCATGGGTGGGGCCCTAAAAAAAAAAAGGAAGACAAGTGCTATTTCCATGCTCAATCTATCTCATTCAGGCAGAGGAAGAGGGCTCTATTGGCTGCCCCATCAGAGACCCCACTCTGAGTAGGATCTCGGGGTGCCCTGGGTGGTCCAGGTTGAGGAGTGATTTTATGGCTCGGCACCTCTGAGCTGAGACACCCCAAGCTGGATTCCCAGGGGCAGGAGCTCAGGGCAAGTACCCTCCACCCCTGCAGACACACTGTCCCACCTTCCTCTTTCAGGAGTGAAGAAGGCCAAGGGTCCTGCTCTGGATGGGAGCTTCCCCGCGGTGGAACCCCTCCACCCTGCCCCAGGGCCTCTTTGCTTTGTCAAGTCTCCCTGGGGCTCCTCAGGTGAGGTCAAGGAGAACCCCCAACCTTTACGGATTGATGCTGAGTCCTTACACGTTTTAACTTGTTTAATCCTCAAGCATCCCTATGGGGAAGCTACGGTTCTGATCCCTGACTGACAGATGGGGAAACAGAGTCAAAGAGACTTTCAATACCCTGCCCAGGTCATGTGGCCTCGAATGGTAAGTGGCAGCCCTGAGGTTTCACCCCAGGCAGGCTGGTCCAGAGTCCACACTCCAAGCTCTGCCCTGGGCTCCCTAGGGCCAGCTAGATACTGGCTGATGACGCAGGAACCCTGGCCACCAAGATCTTCCCCCGGGGGCTTTGTCGGCGCTGGTGTTCCTGCATGCCACAGGCTCAGGCTCAACCTTTCTGGACACCCCCCTTCCACCCCGCTTTCTGCTCCCAGCAGACACCTTTGCACCCGAGGAGCAGATGGGGAAGCAGAAGCAAGTGTGTCCGTCCAACTGTGACTTTCCTGAGTGAAGGGACTTTCCAAAGGTCCCGCCCTGCTGCCTTCTGCCTCTGACTTTCCCGGGACCAGGGATGCCTGGAAGGGCTCAGGAAGATGACGGGTGCAGGACCTCAAGGGAAATGAAAACAGACGCACCTGCAAGGACGGCGTTTAACGTCCACCAGTTTCACTTTCTTTATTTAGACAGGAGGCTTGAAATTCCATCTCCCTGACTTACTTCTCTTTGCTTCCACGTGGGTCTCAGTACTGCTTCTCGCTCTTCCTCCCTCGCCTGTCCGCCTCTCCCCCTCTCCCCCTCCCCCCTCACCCCTGGAGCATCGGCGGTCGCCTTGGCCTTGGAAGCCACCGCGTCCTGCCCTTTCGCCTCCTCTCTTTTCTTGCGTAGGCGGCTTTCCTGGGTTCAAAGCCAAGGCTGCCCTGCAGACACCAACAGCTTTTTTTTTTTTTTTTTTTTAGAGTTCCCGTTGTGGCTCAGCAGGTTAAGAACCCTACTAGTATTCATGAGGATGTGGGTTTGATCCCTGGCCTCTTTCAGTGGGCTAAGGATCTGGCATTGCCGTGAGCTGTGATGCAGGTCACAGATGCAGCGTGGCTGTGGCTGTGGTGTAGGCTGGCAGCTGTAACTCCAGTTTGACCCCTGGCCCGGGAACTTCCACATGCCCTGGGTGCAGCCCTAAAAAGAAAAAAAATAAAATTATCTTCAGCAAAGCTCTTCTGTGGCTCCCAGTTGCCTCCCAGCAGAAGACAGCGCCCCTCCTCCTGGCAAACCAAGGCAAGCCCAGATCTGAGCTAATTTTCCAGCCACTGCTGCTCCTGTATACTCTCTTCCTCAGTCAGCTCAGGCAACTTTTTCCTGGACACATATTGACTCTGCCTTTGGCTCCTGCCTCCCCCTCTGGCTGCCTCCCCGCTCCACGTCATTGACCTTTGCTGCAGTCCCAAAACCCCCTTTTGGGGACGTCTCCCTGGGCCCCGGTCAGAGCCACGCTTCCTTCCTCTCTTCTGGTGCTGGTTCATGCCTGCTTGTGACACACACCTCCCAGGGGTGCCGTGTCCCCTCTGGACGGCAAGCATCCCCAGGGACCCAGCCAGAACTCCCCCAACCCCCCAGAACTCCTCCCTGAAATGCAGGAGCCACCTCCCCAGCTGTCGCCTCCACCAGCCCAGAGCAGAGGCTTCTCCTAGCTTCCCCCGCTCAGATGCTGAAAGCCCAGCTCTCCTGGGGCTCACACCAGCCAGCTTTGCATCCTTCCTCCCACCCAGGCATCGGCCTCCAGGTTTCTCCCATGGGTTCCATCTCTTGTCCTCATCTTGAGTGAGTTCAGAGTCCCCCTGGGTGATCCATCACACTTCCCAATCTCACAGAATCCCAAGGACCCCCCCACCTCCCAAAGTCACACCCTGGACCTTGTCCTCACCTCAGAAATACGCTGCCTTCAAACCCTGGACTCCAGCTCCTGTGAGCCGGCTTCCAGTCCTCCCAGCTTTTTCTCCCTTACTCCTCACTCAGTGACGGGCGTTGCCAGGGCCCACCCCTTGCGGGGTCGTCAGGCCCTCCCGGGCCATGCAGCCCATCTCATTCACCTGGACTCCAGGTCAGCCGTGTGAAGCAAACTTCTCAAGAGCCTCTTGGGCCCCCCACCCACAGACTCACCCCTAAATCCCCCAGGCGAGGGGTGAGTCTACATGCAAGCAAGTAAATGGAAAAGCCAACTGTGAAATCGGGTAAGTACAGTCCCAAGGTTACCATCTAATTTGGGTCCTCAAACTACACATCCCTGCCTTGAACTTGGCAGATCCCTCTGCAGCTCTTCTACACAGCAAGCCTCCCGAGTCCCCATCCGGAACTCCAACCCTCTCATTCTCTGGAGGCAACGTGGCATTTACTTGGCCCACAGCTGGCACCTTGACCTTGATCTCCCCCATCCCTGCACCAACTCAACCTCATGCTCTGCTGTCAACAGGGAAGGTGTCCCTTCTGCCATTCAAGGCCACCACCTCCAGCTGCGTGTGTGCTTGAGGCTGCTACCCTCTCCTACCTGACCCGGCTCCATTCTGGCTGCCTGTCTGTCTCTGTGTCTCTGTCTCCCTGTCTCCCCCAGTGATGATGGGGCTTGCCAACAGCAGCCTGGTGAGGCTAGGGGTATGGGTTGAATCGTGTCGCCCAAAGAGATATGTCTAAGCCCAGACACCCAGTTCTGGAGAATGTGACCATGTGAGGAAACAGGGTGTGTGCAGAGCAAATCAAAGGAAAATGAGGCCAGGCGGACCCTACTCCAATATGCTTGGCATCTTTATAAAAGGGGGCAATTAGGGAGTGCCCATTGTGGCGCAGTGGAAACGAATCCGACGAGTATCCATAAGGATGCGGGTTTGATCCCTGGCCTTGCTCGGTGGGTCAGGGACCTGGCGTTGCCATGAGCTGTGCTATAGTTTTGCAGACGCGGCTCAGATCCCGCGTTGCTGTGGCTGCAGGCCAGCAGCTGCAGCTTGGATTCGAACCCTAGTCTGAGCACTGCCACATGCCGCGGGAGTGGCCCTAAAAAAGGAGGGGATTCGGACAGAAGGAAGATGATGCGAAGACCCACAGAAAGAAGATAGCCATGGGAGGGGAGCGATGTGTCTACAAGCAGGGGGTGCTAAGGCGGGCTGGCAAACACCCGAAGCCAGAAGAAGCCAAGAAGGATCCTCCCTTAGAGGTGGAAGAGAGAACGCACACTCGAAGCAGGACTCGCAGCCTCCAGATCGGAGATAATGCATTTCAGTTGCTGTAAGTCAGCCCGTGTTGGGACTTGGTCGTGGCATCCCTGGGAAGGTCATACAAGCTGGGCGGCTATGCCACGGTCAAGCCAACCAAGTCAAGTTTCAGAATGGTCTCATGGGCTCTTTGGACTATTTCCCAAGGGTGACTAATGCTCCATGGAGAGAAGCAGGCTGGGACTCAAGAGCCTGTGCTTTCTTTTTCTTTCTTCTGTCTTTCCGGGAAGCCCTTGGAACAGATGTAAAAACAGCTCTTTCCAGCCAGCCTGCCATCCTGCTTCTAGATGCAAGAGGCCGAGCAGATCACCAGGGCAACATTTAAGTAGCCCCGACCCATTATTTTCCCATTCGAAAGGGGCAGCCTGGCAACTGCCCTCCTCCCAGCCCCACTCCCCACCCCCGCCCAGCTCCCCGTCCGCCCCTCCCCCGAGACCTTGAAAGTGGCTCAATAATATATCCATTTCTGTCAGTCTTCCTCACCAGTTGTTAGCACATTGCAAGCAGGGACCCTGTCATACGAATCTTTATGGTCGGGAGTTCCGCTCCGCTTAGGAGTTCAACAGACATTTGGTAAAAGGACTTCGTAGAGCAGTTGTTGCCTCATCCTTCAGGCCAACGTTGGAGCCAAATGACACAAAGGAACTTACTCAAGGGAGGTTTTCCAGCCACCCATTCTGTCAGGCTCCTTCTAGGAGCCCCTGGCAGTGACCGTGTTATAACAAGAATTCCACAGGTTTGCAGGAAATCCACAGCCTCTCTTCTCCCAGGCTCTCCCCAGGCAGACTCCCAGACGGCAAGGCAGGACCGGAGGGGGCCAATGCTTATGTGGAACTTGAGTGATTGCACTTTCAAGTGAAGCGGCCGTCTGAGCTTTCTTGGAACCAGCATCTGCTTGGTCAATAGAAGGTACTTTCCATGTCCCCAGGGCCATGGTGAGAGCTAAGCACCCAGCAGGGGCAGGATAGAAGTGCAGAGGCTCGAGGAACCTGAGTACGTACAGGTCAAATCTCGGCACGAGTATATCTGAAACAATACCTTTCTCCATAAGGGGCCGGGTCTTGGTGGCTGGCAAGGCAGCAGTTCTGCTTGCACAGAGAAAAATCTTTACCGTATTTGCATGTGGTCAGTGCATTACCATATTTACATGTGATAAGTGCCATAACTGTCTGGTTGAATGATTGAGGGCTGAGCTAAGGGATCCCGCAGATCTGCAAGAATTTATTGAGCCCTTATTATGTGTACATTGTGGTGAGTAATCAGAAGCAAGAGACACAGTCACTAGAAAAAGAGTCTGCTTGTATCAGGGAGCCAAGACTCACATGAACCAGCACAGACAGCATAAAGGAAGGGGGTTTGGGGACACAGGCCAGGCTGGGTTCCAATCCCAGCTCTACCACACCCAAGCAGTGTGTCTTGGCACATTACTCAACTTCTCTCTGCCTCAATTTCCTTAAAAGTAAAATGGGAATGATACCAATCACAGTACTGACTTCACAGTGCCACTTGAAGGACTGACTAGCATATAGAAACACTTAGAACAGTGGCACTTTATCAATGTTTATTGTTGTAGGGATTATTAGTATTGACTGTACTATTAAGTGAGATATTATATATAAAGTGCTAAATCGTGCCTGGCACTGATCAAGCACTTAGTCATATTAAGTGCTATTATTAGTATTATCCTTGTTTAAGTTCTGAATTCGTTGTCTATGGCTGCACAACAAAACACCTTGAAATTTAGCAGCTGAATACAGCAATTAACACTTATTATGTCACAGAGTTTCTGTGGGTCAGGAAGTCAGCAGGCACTTAGAACTGCCTGGTTCTAGTTCAGGATCTCTTGAAAGGTTGCAGACAGGGAATTGCCGGGGGCTTGACTCGTATTTCCTTCCTGGATGGCTCACTCACAGGGCTGGCAAGTTGACACTGGCTGTGGGCAGCAGGCCTCCGTTCTTTTCCATGTGGTCCCCTGCCTGGGGCTGCTTGAGTGTCCTAATGATATGGCAGCTGGCTCCTTTCCTGCCAGATAATCCAACAGAGCAAGGCAGAAGACCAAGTGTCTTTTAGAGTGAAACTCTGTGCCACAATAACCTATTGGTTACGGGGCTGGGGGGGCAGGGTGGCCCTGTTCATTTTGGGAGAGGCTACGCAAGGGTGTAAATACCAGGAGTAGAAACCCATTGGAGGCTACCCTGGAGGGGCTGATCACCACAAGCCCTAAATTGTGTAGCCGAGACTGTAAGTTCCATGGGAAAACTGAGAGGGAGAAACATAAGATGAGCACACTTAAGGAATGTTTGGCTTTTTTAATAGCTAGATCTTGAGGGTTGTCCATCGCCGTTTCTTTTTCCTCAAATTCCTTATTTCTGTAGCAGCACTTGGAGAGCGAGGAGGCTAGGACTTTAATAATCAGAAGGGCAAAGGGGAGACAGAAGAAGTAGGAGGAAAAGTTTAAAAGAAGTTGGAGTTTCCATTGTAGCTCAGCGGGTTAAGAACCGACATAGTATCTGTGAGGATGCGGGTTCGATCCCTGGCCTCGCTCAGTGGGTTAAGGATCCGGCGTTGCCACGAGCTGTGGTGTAGGTCGCAGAGGCGGCTCAGATCTGGCATTGCTGTGGCTGTGGCCTAGGCCAGTGGCTACCGCTCCAATGAGACCCCTAGTCTGGGAACCTCCATATGCCACAGGTGCAGCCCTAAAAAGCAAAAAAAAAAAAAAAAAAAAGGAGGTTTACAAGAGGTGAACGGGACTTATTTGAGGGATAGTTTAAAAAAGCGAATGACACTGGGAAAGGAAAAATTCTAAAAATAGGGTGAAAGAGGCAGCCCAGGCTGCCTTTTGCAAAGAAGAGGCATGAAAGCCAAGTAAATACTTCTAAACTAGCTGGAGTGGAAAGTAAACATTAAGAGCATAAGGCTTTGGCAAAAATACATTTTTAAAATGCCTGTAAGCTTGTTTGATGTGGGGGCCTAAAAAATTTTAGAAGGTGAAAACTATTCTCCCCTAAGGGACATTCACTTGAACACGGTGCCCTGGTGGGGTCAAGGCAATACCAGGAAACAGACTTTAATAGCTTCCTTATATCAGGGTAGGAAGCTCAAGTTGATAAGAAAGTTGGAATCAAGCATCTCAGTTGGAGGAGTCTCCCCAGAGGAAGCACTGGAGCAGGAGATAGTCTGTGTTTACACAGCACTCTGGCAATGTCTGCAGTTTACACAAACTGCATCCTCGGGCAGCTGAAGATAGACCCGCCTGACCTAGAAAAACCCACATCTGGTGCCCAGCCAGCGCCAGGAGGAAGTGCCTGCCCAGACCCACCCAGCTAGTGAGTTCAAAGCTGCTTGAACATGCCCCGCACACACTGCCCTGTCACTGGACGCTGCAGTGCTGGGCAGGGCCGGGACGGTCACGTACGTATCCCCTTCGTGTCCTGCAGGGAACTACCTGGTCAACTCTTTCAAGACCATAATAAAACCTAGCGTTTGCAAATCAGCGTGGGGTGTCCCTATGTGTTCCCCATAGGATATTGAATGATTTGCACGTGCTGGAATGCTCTGTGCTGCTGAGAGTAGCGGCTTGAATGAGACCTTTCTGGATCGGAATCAGCGTCATCCCTTGAGTGTGACCTTGATGAGTGCCCTTTCGCATGGCTCAGAGCTTCAGTTTCCCCATCTGGGAAATGGGAACAAGTCTAACAGATGAGAGGCCGTTGGCCAGTGCCTACCACAGAGCAAGAACGCAGGCACCGACCACCACCACGCTCTTGTTAGTCCATGGTTATTCCCTGCCTCCTAGTCTGCGTCTGGATTCAATCCCCCAGCCTGGAGTGCTCTCCTTCCTGTTCCCTTCTTCCCTTCCTTTTCTTTCAAAACCCAACTCAGACACCACTCACCTGCTTTCCGAGAGGCCCCACCCTGAGCTCCCAGGTGGGTTGATGTGCTCGCTCTCCCGGCCAGCTGTCCCTGCTCCCAACTTAGTACCGTGTTGGCTGGTTGACCAGTTGACCTCACCCCTTTGTCTCACACAATAGAGGCACAGTGCCTGGCCCGAGCCGGCACTCCCCACTCATCCAGACAATGCAGTGCTGGGTTTGCTTCACAGTCCATAGGTCTGTGCACCCGCAGCCCCAGCAGGCTTGCTTTTGACCTGGACCATAGGCAGGAGGAGACTGAAGATCACAGTGACTCAGGCCACTGGAGAATCACAGGAGCCGGGGTGGCGTGGAGAGGGGTGGGGTAGTGAGGGACCAGAAGCAGCTTCCTTTCCAGCAGAGCCTCCCCCGCACAACCCGGCAAAGCCTGAATTCACATTAGAAGCAATGCTCTTCCCCTGGGAAGTTATTAGGGGATGAAAAACTAGCCAGGGAGCTGTCGCAGCTTAGACGTTTCCTCCAGCTTCTGAAGTCTTTAATTCAGCTCCAGCTTGGATCCAGCACCTCCAGGAGCTCCCTAGAATTAAGGAGTGTCTTTCACAACCTCAGAGACTCTGGGTAAAGTCCAGGGTCACCGTGTGATTCAGAGGGTGGAGTGGATGTTATAAATTATACATGTGCTTTAAAAATAAAAACCCATAAAAAAAAAAAAAAGAAAACAGTCTCTTGGGCTTGGGTTCAGTCATCTATCTTAGAGGAGTAGCTCTCTGACAGGCAGAAGCAGTCTGGCTCTTTAAACCTTTCGGTCAACCCAGCTCCCAAGCATGTGACCCGCAAGCCTCCCATCATCTCTGCCTCTGTCCTTGGCCTCGCTCTAAAGAGCCTCCTTGCTTTCCAAGTGCTGTGGAGTCTGGCCTTGAGAAGTCCGAGGATGGTTCTCTCCGCTCTCCCTCGAGCCAGGTGCTATCACTGCCCACCTGGGTCACTGTAGCTGCCTCCAGGTGGTCCCTCCTGGCTGCGGCCTCTCCCCGCTCCTTCCCCTCATTGGCACCTGTGCCAGGTGGATCATCCTAAAACTGCACGTGGCACCCACCCCCCGCTCGAAAATATTATAGCGGTCTCTGTCTGGTGACAGAATAAAATCTCAACATCATGACCCTGGAGGCCATCCTTTCCCAACCTGACTCCATCACGCCTTGTCGGCCTTAACCGATTCTCATCAAATCCGTGGCTCCCAGGTCGTCCCAGCACAGGGGTCTCGCCTGCCTGGAAGGCCCTTCCTCACTCCTTTCCTTGTAACCAATCATCCCAGGCTTCCGTCCACTTCCTACGGATTGGCCCAGGAAATAGCCACCAGCTCCACGTAGCCATTGAGCCCTTAAAATGTGGCTAGTACCCTCCTACGCCGTTGGGGGGAATGTCAACTGGTACAACCACCATGGAGAACAGTGTGGAGGTTCCTTAAAAAGCTAAATGTGGAACTACCCCAGGATCCAGCAATCCCACTCCTGGGCATCTATCCAGAGAAAACCACAATTCGAAAATATTCCCCCCCCCGCCCCCGCTTTATAGCAGTACTATTTACAAAAGCCAAGACATGGAAGCCACCTAAATGTCTATGGACAGAGGAATGGATGAAGAGGATGTGGTACATATATGTAATGTATGGCATATTACTCAGCCATAAAAAAGAATGAAATAATGCCCTTTGCAGCAACATGGATGGACCTAGAGATTATCATGCTATGTGAAGTGAGTCAGACAAAGACAAATATATCACGTATAGGTGGAATTTTATTTTACTTTATTTTTTTTCTTTTTGCCATTTCTTGGGCCGCTTCCACAGCATATGGAGGTTCCCAGGCTAGGGGTCTAATCGGAGCTGCAGCCACCGGCCTACACCACAGCCACAGCAACGCAGGGATCCGAGCCGCGTCTGCAACCTACACCACAGCTCACGGCCATGCCGGACCGTCAACCCACTGAGCAAGGGCAGGGATCGAACCTGCAACCTCATGGTTCCTAGTCGGATTCGTTAACCACTGCGCCACGACGGGAACTCCACGTAAAGGTGGAATTTTAAAATGATACCAATGAACTTATTTTTATTTTATTTTATATTTATTTCTTTATTTATTTTGCTTTTTAGGGCCACACCCGCGGCACATGGAGGTTCCCTGGCTAGGGGTTTAATCGTTTCTGCTGCGCCACGACAGGAAATCCCCAATGAACTTATTTACAAAACAGAAGCAGACTCACAGATTTCAAAATCAAACTTATGGTTACCAAAGGGGAAACATGGCAGGGGAGGGATAAATTGGAAATGTGGGACTAACATATACACACTACTATAAAAGAGATAACTAACAAGGACCTACTGTATAGAACAAAGAAATCTATTCAATATTCTTTAATAACCTATATGGGAAAGGAAGCTGAAAAAGAATAAATATATGTATATATATAACTGATTCACTTTGCTGTACATCGGAAGCTAATACAACATTGTAAATCAACCATACACCTATAAATTTTTATTTATTAATTTGTCTTTTTTTTTTTTAGGGCTGCACCCGTGGCATATGGAGGTTTCCAGGCGAGGGGTCAAATTGGAGCTAGAGCCACAGCAACATTAGATCCAAGCCCCGTCTGCCACCTACGCCGCCACAGCTCATGGCAGCCCTGGATCCTTTAACCCACTGATTGAGGCCAGGGATCAAACCCTCATCCTCATGGATGCTAGTCAGGTTCTTAACCCTCTGAGCCACAACAGGAACTCCTCCAATAATTTTTTTTAATAAAAATAAAAATAAAAATAAAAATTTTCATGTGGCTAGTGACACTGAGGAGCTTATTTTAAATTTTACTTAAATTTTAGTTAAGTTAAATGTAAAGACTGGCACTTGATTCAGGTACTGGGAAACGTGTAATTGCATTTGGAACAATTTTTTTTTCTTTTTTTTTTTTTTGGTTTTTGCTTTTTAGAGCTGCACAGTAAGAATCTCTCTATAATAATCCTTATATTGATTACATGTTGAAATATTTTGGATATATCGAGCTCAATAAACTACACTGTTTAATTCAATTTCCTTTTTTTTTTTTTTTTTAGGACCGCACCTGTGGCACACGGAGGTTCCCAGGCTAGAGGTCCAATCAGAGTTGCAGCTGCCAGCCACAGCTACAGCCACAGCAATGCCAGATCTGAGCTGCGTCTGCGACCTACACCACAGCTCACAGCAATGCCAGATCCTTAAGCCATTGATTGAGGCCAGGGATCGAACCCACAACCTCATGGTTCCTAGTCGGATTTGTTTCTGCTGCGGCATGATGGGAACTCCCCAATTTCACTTTTTTTTTTTTCCCCTAACGCGGCTACTAGGAAATTTAAAATGATGCACATGGCTTGCATTATATTTTTATTAGCCACGTTCAAAACTCTAGATTCCTGAAGCCCATGTGAGGGCCACACATCCAGCTGGCTGCTGTCAGAAAGGCAGGAAAGTGATTTCGGAGAAGCAGATAGTGGATATGCTCTTTCACGTCGCATACATTTAGAAGCTCCCTGGTGCTCTAGTCATTGAGGATCCCTTGTTTTCACCGCTGTGGTACAGGTTTGATCCCTGGCCTGGGAACTTCTGCTATGCTGTGCGCCTGGTGTCCCCCCCCCCCAAAAAAAAAAAGATGTGCATAACATGCATTTAGGAGTTCCCATGTGGTGCAGTGGGTTAAGGACCTGGCATTGTCACTGCTGTGGCACAGGTTTGATCTCTGGCTTGGGAACGTCCACATGGCCCCGGCATGGCCAAATAAAATAAACTAAAAATAAATTACATGCATTTAATGAGCCTTTAGGATATGACATGCTAGATGCTGAAGGCACAAGGTCAGCTGGCCGTGTCCCTTGACTCAGAGGGCCCAGTGGTTGAGGGGACAATTGCAGTCCAGTGTGAGCAATGCTATGATGGGGTGGGGGCGGGGGGTGGATGCTGTAGGACCTCAGAGACCAGGTACCTTGCCTATCCTGGGGAAAGAGAGAGGAGAAGGAAGAAAATGATGGGATGGGACAGGGGTGGTGTCAGGAAGGAGAGGGGACAGGAAAAGGAAAGGAGCTGAAACAGAGGAAGATGGCCTGAGAAGCAAAACGGGAAGAACTTTGGATGTTTCCACTGCTGGACAAAGAGAAAAATGGCTGGCAGTGCTGGGATAGGCATGCAATTCACCAAGAGGGTACTTTGTGAAAAGAAACATCTCCCTGAGTTCCCATTGTGGCTCAGAGGGTTAAGAACCCAATGAGTATCCACGAGGATGCGGGTTCAATACCTGGCCTCGCTCATGGGGTTAAGGATCCAGCATTGTCCCAAGCTGCAGCCAAGGTCACTAGGTCACAGACGCAGCTCAGATCCCACATTGCTGTGGCTGTGGTGTAGGCTGGCAGCTACAGTTCCGATTCACCCCTAGCCTGGGAACTTCCATATGCTACAGATGTGGCCTTTAAACAAACAAACAAACAAAAACAAAGAAACATTTCCCTAAGAAAATGCTTCTTTTCCACAAGAGGATTATTTTGGGGAATGGAGGGAAGGCAATTGATGAAGTGCCCGCTGCTATTATTCGTGCCCTCACTTATGGAGAAGATTAAATAATTGAGAATAGGGCCACAGAGGGCCAAATCTTTGGGGAGCCCAAGATATAAATGGAGGTACATCAGAACTCACTGTGCTTTTCCTAGTGAGTCCATTGAGTCAAGTCTGTCTGTCCCAGGGGGAGTTAAATAGCCCCCAAATCCCAAGTGTGTCTGTGATCTATGGGATTCTTAGAGAGAAAACCACCAAAAGCAGGAGGGGTCAGTGTTTGACTATCGGAGCACCTCACCTTTTCTGCCAAAACACACACGTGAGCTCCTAAATTACAGAGGATGAGCTTGGCTTTAAGGGCCTCAGATCCCACCTAAGGTGGGGCCGCAGAACCGCAGCTCCTTGAGGAGCCGGTGTAACGCTTGGGGCCATGTCCCTTGCCTTCTTCGAGGCCCTGAGCCGAAGTCCAGGGTGAGGAAACAACTGAGGGCTGGTCCAAGACGCACTGTGTGTCTGCTCTTCTGTAAAGCACCCATTGCCTTCTTGGGGCGGCCTTGGCAAGGACAGGGAGGCCCAGACCTTCGGCAGGCTTCTATCCAAGGGGCACAAAAGCCCCCAGCCAGGCACTGGCTAATGAATGACTTAAACACAATGCTTCAGCTGAACCTTCATAAGTGTTCCCCACCAGGATCCAGTTCAAGAGCCTGGGGAGTTGGATGTTTTTGAGGTCAAGTTCAGCCCCCATATCTGTAAAAAGGGGACAATTTAGATGTCATCTCATTATATTCTCCCAGCCAGTACTGACCTTGCTCCCAGCAAGAGAAGCCCCCCACCCCCACCCCACGTGTGCTTTAGAGAGTCCTGCTCGGGCCCTCTCCTGGTGCTGCCCCTACTCAGAGTGCAAGGCCAAGGGCCCCACCCACAGCCTGTGCTCCCCCCAGACCAGTGGATCCCACAGTACCTATTCAAGCAGGCCTGTGCTATACAGCAGGACCTGGTTGTTTATCTAGTCTCTATGTAATAGTTTGCCTCTGCTAATCCCAAACTCCCAGTCCATTCCTCCACCCCCATTCCCGCTCCCCCTTGGCAACCACAAGTCTGTTCTCTTATGTCTGAGTCTGTTTCTACTTGATAGATAAGTTCATATGCGTCATATTTTCTTTTTCTGTTTATGGCCATACCCACAGCATACGGAAGTTCCCAGACTAGGGGTCAAATCAGAGCTGCCACTGCAGGCCTACACCACAGCCACAGCAACACTGGATCCGAGCCACATCTGCGACCTATACCACAGCTTGCAGCAACCATGGATCCTTAACCCACTGAGCAAGGCCAGGGATTCAACCCTTGTCCTCATGGGCCCCATGTCAGCTTCATAACCCACTGCGCCAAAACAGGAACTCCCATTTGTGTCATAGTTTAGATTCCACATATGAGTGATATCATGCCGTATTTGCCTTTCTTTGCTTGACTTACTTGGCTTCATATAATCATCTCTAGTTGTATCCATGTTACTGCAAATGGCTGGGTAATATTCCTTTGTGTATATATATATATATATATACACCACATCTTCTTTACCCATTCCTTTGTTGATGGACATTTAGGTCGCTTCCACATCTTGGCTACTGTACATAGTGCTGCAGTGAACATTGGGGTGCATGCATCTTTTTGAATTATAGTATATATACATTTTTCTTATTGTTGTATCAACCGACCCTGCCGGGGAACACACCAGCTGCTATGAGTGAACCTGAGCACTGGAAAGAGAAGAGACGTTTAAACCATAGAAGGAAGGGCTCAGGAAATATACGGGAGAACATTCTGACCAGGACAATATTGCTAGACCTTCAGAAGGTTTTTAAAAAAGTTTGGTGGCTTTGTCATCAGATAATTAAAACTGGACCTCTCATTTATGGAGCCAGACTGAGCACATTTGTTCTATTTTTTTTTTCTTTTCATAATTTTTTTGTCTTTTTAGGGCCACACTCACAGCACATGGAGGTTTCCAGGCCAGGGGTCAAACTGGAGTTGTAGTGGCTGGCCTGCGCCACAGCCACAGCCATGCCAGATCGGAGCCATGTCTGGGACCTACACCTAGCTCACAGCAATGCTGGATCCTTAACCCACTGAGCAAGACCAGGGATCGAACCTGACTTGCATCCTCCTGGATACTAGTCAGATTCGTTTCTGCTGAGCCACTACAGGAACTCCCCACTTGTTCTATAATTTAATCCTCAGGCCACAACTTTATGTCTAAATACTCCCACTTTACAGATATAAAAGGGTAAGGCTCAGATCTGTTAACTGGGTTCTCCCCAAGTTCCCACACCCAAACTTCATGCTCTCTCTGGGAAAGAAAACAACTGGCAAATTTGATGTGCTTCTTATGGTTTAACCAGAAAAGTAGATTACCTCAACTCATTGCTTAAGGGAATTTTTCCTATTACCAGTCTCTGTATTAGCTCAAAAAAGGGAAAACGATCACACTGCAAAATTGCTTACCATGCAAGGAGCCGCTTCCCCTTGCTTTTCTTTCCTCTTCTTCTCCTTTGTGGGCCTGGTGTAACCCTCCCACTGTGGGAAAGGAGCTAGTTAGCAACTAAGGCAGGAGCCAGACCTCCACGTACTCATCCTCTAGACCTCTGACTCTGTGATTCTGACTCAGCCGTTGCTACCAGTGCCTGAATCCTGCCATGTGCGAGCCCTTCTTTTCCTTAACAGCGGACACAGGAGTTCAGAGACAGATGCACCGAGGACCTTCTTGGCTCTGGGGAAGCCAAGCTGCCACAGTCTAACAAAGGCCACGTGGACCACTTCTCTGCGTCCCCGTGTGAGCTCTTACTGCTTCACTGGTCAACTCATCTTGGCATTTATCCTTGGGCAAAGGCTAGGTCTAGAGGCCATGACACGTGATACTACCTGGCTAGCCAGCTAGCCACAAGCATGGTTCCTGGAAGCAGCAGGCCCAGGCCTGCTAGTCCAGGTTCTAAGGAAAAGTGAACTGCTGCAGCTGGATTGGGAGCAGAGGATTTTAAGACACAGGAATCAACTGAGACTTTGCACACTGAAACCTCTTTGGAGAAACGGAATGAATGTTACAGGACCTTGACCTGTTACAAGCAAGGGGCAGCCCATTGACAAGCAATAAAATATAAAAAGTATCCCTCATCTCGAAAAGCTATAAGGGGAAATCAAGGGGAGAGACTGAGCGGGATGTTTTGAGATTCCCAGAAAGCATCTCAGATTTACAAGCAAAGCCTTGTGTTTAGTGTTATATAAATAGACTGCCCATAAATCCGGCCGATGCAGTAAGCAAGGTGTAAGTTTCTCCAGGCGGAGAAGCTTCGGAGAAGCTGAGTGAGATCACAGCTGGTCAACCGCAGCTCTCCGATCCTTCTTGGAGGCTGAGAAAAATACAATCAGTAATTAAGGCCATGTTTCCCATTAATAATGACAGCAACAAAACCCACCAACAACGCAGCTCCCATGCCGAGTTGCCGACAAAGCTTTCCACGTGAGAGGCTTGTTCTGGGAAGGGCACCATCACCGTTCATTTACCAAAAAAGTTGCCTTTCCCTATTGAACTCACGTGTTGGGAACATCTGGGGCTTAGGCCACCCCGTAAATATTGCCAGAAGTGTGGCTCCTCTTTTTTTATTTCTACATCAACCACCTGGAACATTTTACAAACCAGAGGCTGAGCTCCATCACAGCAGATCTTACCAGAATCAGCCTAAGAGCTGGTAAGCCTTAAGGTGGCAGTTAGCGCAAAAGGGGCTGGGAAAACGGACCGACCAACCACCCAACCAATAAACAAACAAACTTAACTATGGAGCTCTATGGAGCCCCATGGTTAAGTACAGTTAGCTCCCTGTTTCTTAAATTTGATCTTCAGGCACCTGGGCACTTGGCAGCGGTGGCAGGGGGTGGGGGGTGGGGGGGATGAGAGGTGGGTGGTGGTTGGAGCACCGCCTGGATTTTGGCATATCAGAAGGAGCACTGGATGCAGACTCAAAAGTGGGAGCAGGGGGATTTCTCTTTTGGCTCTGCAACTGGCCGGGCTGGATGAGGTTTTGAGTACAAAAGGTTTTCTTTCCTTCGGCTTCCTCCTGCTATGGGAGCGAGGTGAATACTGGGTGTTCCTGGTCAGGCTATTGTAAGCAGAAAGTGAGATAAAATAGGTCAAAGTGCTTTGGGGCAGTTAAAACATCATACACTCACACACACACACACACACACACACACACATATACACACACACACACATGACACAACTCTAAGGGATTTGTATTATGGCAGGTCTAGGGAATTCCCTTCCTTTTCTAGTACAATAAAGGAAGGTAATGGCAAGTTGATGGCTATTTTATTTATAAGAAAGAATTAGAATCCACCTACGTAATGATGAGGAGGAGACAGAACAGAGCCACGCAACCCCGGATGTGTCATCCTCCTTATTAGAAAAATTAACACACCATTCAACCATCAAGTAATGGTGACTGATTTTTAAATAAACATATCTAAACGGGTGTCGTCCTGTCCTAGGAGGGAGTAGTCATTTTGGAAGGCGAAACATTTATTTAAATTATATCTTCCCATCATTCCAAAAAATGTTTTATACTCCTCTCTTGGAATTGTTCCTAGAGCCTCTGGCACATTCTTTTGAATACATCTGAGAGTGACAAATTTTTGTCCTTTGTGGATAACACCGATTTGGGTAAGCAGCCCAACGTTTTTTTGGCACGAAGTTTGGTAAACGAGCTAAGTAATGCCACTTGAAAACAAAACCTTTTTTTGGAAAAACAAACAAACAAACAAACAAACAAAAAAAAAAACGTGACTATAAGATAGGAAACCTTCTTTCCAACAGAAAAATTTTCGCTCTGTTCCAACAGAAAATTATGAATAGATTTCAGGAATTGGCAGTATTGCTAGAAAGGGCCCGTTCCATCCTCAGGTGACCACATCCGAGGAGAAAAGCTGTTTGGAAATGTGTTTCTACATTTTTAGTCACACCTTCATTATTTATCTAGCAAGATTGTTGGCTACCTCAATTCCGGAAGGAAAAGAGCATTGCAACTAACTGACTGTTTAATCATTTTATCACTGCGCTGCAGGGCATCTGAATCCCTCATTTGCATATGGATTACCTGGCTAACAGTACAGTTGCTTCCAATGAAGTCACTTCTGGGCCTATTGGAAATGGGAGCACCCAACAGATCCAATTCCAACCAAGAGGCTATTCCCTTCAAAAGTTTGGATTTTTTTTTTTTTACTTCAGTTATGAAACTGTTTATCCGAAAATTAAAGTATCACTAACTAATGTCATCCCAATGTAACCTGAACCAAGAGCTACGATAGATTTGCTTCTGGTGCAAATAATTTAAATTGTTAGCACTGTTTTAAACTAAACATAACCACACTTTCATTCACTGAATATCGCCCACTGTGGGTGCCTCAGTGTTAAATAATGTCAATGACTTCTTTTATGGAAAATATTGTTTTCCCTATCTCATTTTTCTTTAAGTGGGGGTGAAATTCACATAACATTAAATTCATCATCTGACCATTTTAAAGTGTACAATTCAGGGAGTAACCTGGTGGCTTAGCAAGTTAAGGATCTGGCATGGTCACTGCTGTCGTGCAGGTTAGATCCCTGGTCCAGGACTTCCACGTGTCTCAGGCATACCAAAAAAAAAAAAAAAAAAGTACAATTTGGGGGCATTTAGTACATTCACAATGTTCTGTGAATTAATCATTACCACTGTCTGGTTCCTAGACATTTTCATCACCCAAAAGAAGACCCTGTATCTACTTCTCTTTTTTTTTTTTTCTTCTTTTTAGGGCCTCACTATATGGAGGTTCCCAGGCCAGGAGTCGAATTGGAGCTGTATCTGCTGGCCTCCACCACAGCCACATCAATGCCTGATCTGAGCTGAGTCTGTGACCTACACTACAGCTCACGGCCACACCAGATCCTTAACACACTGAGAGAGGTCAGGGATGGATACTAGTCAGATTTGTTTCCACTGAGCCACGAGGGGAGCTTCCAGGAAACCATGCATGTATTAAGCAGTCACTCCCCATTCCTCCCTCCCATGGCTCCTGGCAACTCCTAACCTGCTGTTTACATGGATTTGTCTATGGCAGGTATTTCACAGAAATGGAACTTTACAATATGTGGCTTTTTTGTGACAGACTTTTTCATGTAGCATAATGTTTTCAGGGCTCTTTCATGTTGTAGCCTGTATTAGTACTTCATTTCTCTTTATGGCTGAATAATTGCACTGCCTGGATGTACATTTTGTTTTTCCACTCATCCACTGATGGATATATGAATTGATGCCCCCTTTGGGCTATTCTGCATAGTGCTGCCATAAACCTAGGTGTACAGTTTTTTCTTGGAATGCTTGTTTTTTTTTTTTTTTCTTTTTAGGGCCACACCCGTGGCACATGGAAGTCGAATTGGAGCTGTAGCCGCCGGCCTACATCAGAGCTCACAGCAATGCCGGATCCTCAACTGGGTGAGCGAGGCTAGGGATGGAACCCGCATCCTCATGGATCCTAGTCGGGTTCTCTAACCGCTGAGCCACAAAGGGAACTCCCTTGAATGCCTGTTTTTAGTTCTTTTAGGTATATACCCAGGAGTGAAACTGCTGGGTCATGTGGCAATTCTATGTTTAACTTTCTGAGGAACCGCCAAACCTCTGGCTCATTTATATGCTCACATTTTCAAGGGAGCTGGATTACCAGACAGTTCAAAACAGTTGGACTACTGCAGCCAAAACTCAGGCGAGGTCTGAAGAGATCTCATTTTTCAGAAACATTGATTAGAGCAGCTGGGCCAGTTCTGAGCTAAGCTTGTTCCAACACAAGGTTATAGGCAGGGCTTTGAATAGCTTTCTCTGCTGTTTTACATGTCACAACATGAACTGGCTGGGCAGGAATACCTTCCTGCCTCCTAGGCATCCTTGGTTCTCCATTACGTTGCACACACTTTTGGAAAAAGAAAAAAAAATATGTTAACTACTTAACTGATAGGCTTCCCTCTTCCTGTTTTCGTAGAATTCAGATTAGCATCTGGAGTCCATATAGAAAGGGTGCTTGGAGGCCAGTGCTAGACCCCTGCCCTGGTTCATCCTTTCATGGGTGGAGAACAGAGCCTCCCAAACACTAGCTGAGGCCACAGAGAGATCTTGCAACCAGGAGAGACGTTTACCCTATATTTTACCTGAAGGCACCACCTAGTGATTCTGACCCTAACAATCCTTAGATATTAAGAGTTGAACCTACACTACTTTGTATATTGTAGCTTGTCCACCCTGTGGGCTTGGCCAGGACAAGAGGAGATAATCCCACTACAGGCACTGTTTACTGCAGCCAGTTTACTGAGTCATGAGGCTCCTCAGACATTAACCCAACCCAGACAGTAAACTGATTAGCACAGATTTTTAAAATTTAAACCTGTTCCTGAGCCTCTTGGGAGTGCTGACCTCTTTCTTCAGTTTCTGACGCATAGACGTTTCTGAGCCACAGAAGTTCTCATCAAGGAACATTAGGGTTGTACTGCCATAAACGGAGACCGCCCCAAAAGCCTTTTTGCACTTAAAACTAGAATACCAAGAATGAAGAAGTTGGCTTTTAGGGGCCAACCCAGCTGTCACTGGTCGCTTGTCTCCTGGCAGCCCTTCAGGTGTTCTGGCCTGAATCTGCTATTAGGATAGGAAAAAAGTCCCTTGTCTGGTCATATCCTCTGAAATCTGGCAGGAAACCTAAAATTTGCCGGCTCTTCTCCTCGGTCTGTTTGCTTATCTGCTTCCTTGTTAGGGAAGAGTCTGCATCACAGTGTCCGGTTAAGGGGGATTTTCACCATGACCTCACCCTACTGCAGCTACATCTAGATTTCAGCAGCTTGGGTTGGAATCCGCATCAATGAGACATCAACAACCCCTCCTCGCCCATCTCAGATTAACATCAACTCGAAGTCTTTCTCCTCCAAGAGATGATCTTTGTAGGGCTCAGAGAACACCGAAAAGAGCTGCGGGCCGGTGTTGGGGAGGATGTGAAGATGTTTGGTTAACGTTTTGAGCTTGTGAGAGCAGGATGTCAAGGAAGATACTCTAAGAAAACGCACCAAAAACTTGCCCAACTCGCGCTCGCTCTTTGAATAACATTGAAGCCAATGGCCTCGAAATTAGGAGAGCGAACGATGACAGCCGGCGACCCGCACGTAACCGCGGCGGGAGCGGTTGGGGAACCCAAAGTGCTGCATCTGAGTTCTGCTCTCCGAGCCCCAGCCTCCAGGGCTCCCGGAAGTAGCCCTTGGGCGCGTAAGTGGGTGCAGCTAATTAAAGGGAAACAGAAAGTCTGGCTCTGCAAGGCGCCCAGCCCGAGATCACATGACCACAAGGCCCCACCCCTTCAACCCCTCCCCGCGCGCGCCTGACGGCGGCCGCGAATTCACAGTAGAACGTGATTCTCCGGCCCAGCGCACGGGTCGGAGGAGCCGCCGCGGCGTGCGAGCGCGCCCCCGGAGGCAGCGGGCACGCGCACGTCCCCCGGGCCACCGCCCCTCCCAGGCCCGCCCTCCTTCCCTCCCTCCCTCCCTCCCTCCCTCCCTCCCCGGCTCGCCTGGCCCGCCCTGCGAGTCAGTTCGCTGGTTCCCTCCCTCCCCCGGCGCGCTCGGGTCGCCACTGCGCTCCCCGCCCTCGAGCCGCGGTGCCGGAGCCGCCCGCCGCCCGAGGAGGAGGTGGAGGGAGCCGGAGGGGCCCGCCGAGGCGGCGGCGGCGGCGGCGGCAAGATGGCGGACTTCCTGCCGTCGCGGTCCGTGCTGTCCGTGTGCTTCCCCGGCTGCGTGCTGACGAGCGGCGAGGCCGAGCAGCAGCGCAAGTCCAAAGAGATCGACAAATGCCTGTCGCGGGAGAAGACCTACGTGAAGCGGCTCGTGAAGATCCTGCTGCTGGGTGCGGGCGAGAGCGGCAAGTCCACCTTCCTGAAGCAGATGCGGATCATCCACGGACAGGACTTCGACCAGCGCGCGCGCGAGGAGTTCCGTCCCACCATCTACAGCAACGTGATCAAAGGTGCCGGGCCGGAGTCGGAGCCGGAGGGCCGGGGGCCGGGGGCCGGGGGCGGCCGCGGGCCGGCGCGGGACCGGGCACCGCCCTCGTTCGCTCAGTCCCCAGAGTAGAAACGGGCCCGGCGGGCGGGCGCGCGGGAAGGGGGCGCGCCCCGGGCACCGACCCTGCCTGCCCGGGGTGCCCTCGCCCCCAGCGGAGGGGATGCCTGGGGGTGCCCTTTTTCCCTCTTGCTGCGGGGCAGGGATCCCGGCTGGCCCCCCACCCCCCACTCCGCCGCTGGCCTCGCCCCCTGCGGGAAGGGAAGTGAAGAGAGCCGGGTGCCGGGAGTGCGGGGTACCCTCTCCTGTCTTCCCTCCTCCGGACGAGGCAGCAGACCCGACAGCCAACCCCAGATCCTACACCCTGACCCCATGCCCCAGCGCTGCCTGCCCAGCCTCGCCTTCCCGGGTGGGTGGGTGCCCGAGTCACATGGGATCGGGGCTGCTGCCACTTCCCTGCTTCCTTGGCCCTTCCAGTGTTCTGGAACCATCGCAATGAGGAAACTTTTGCCCGAGACTCTGGTCAAGGGCGAACGGTGACAGCTCTTGGGCCCTTTGGGGCAAGGATATGAAACTTGAGGGTGTCCTGTTTATTGTACTGGCATCAGGAAAGAGTAGCCCCATTTAGTTAGTCTAAAAAAGTTCGCAGCGGTGGTTTTTCGCCCGGGTGTCACGGTGGGGCAGGATGTTTGCCTGTAATCACTATGCAACACGTTCCACTCTCCTTTTGCTTAGTAACTGGGGGCCGGAGGGAAGGGGTACCACCACTTGCTTCTACTACTTAAATTAAACTGTGTGTTGATAATAAAGAATCTTTGGCCTAGAAGTGATGCAGAGCCTGTACAGGTTGAGTCAGTGAATCAGTGTCGCCTCTGCTTCTGTTTGTCAGTATTTTTTAAGTTAGAGTTAAGCCTTGTTAATAAGTGAAAAACGCACAAGAACTTTATTTCTGGTCTTTCAAAGAGCTAAGAGAAGAGGGATTTTATTTTTGTCGTTTGAATGTTAGTTAGCACTTCATTTTCTTTGTATCATATTTTCTGCTTTATAAAAGGCATTTGCCAAAGTTGTGGTACGGAGTCTGGTACTTCAGGTGTGTCAGGATTCTCTCTGTTGCATCTGGGTAGCAATTATCTAGGAGTTCGGCTATAGATTTCAAGCTTTTCCAAGCAGCATTTTTTTCAGTGGGATTTTTTTGTTGTTCAGGAAGTGCTTAAGTTACTCTCTGGTGTCACTTTTTTTTCTCCCAGGATTGAGTAGAGGAAAACTCCTTGGGGGGGGGGGGGGGCAAGGGGAAGCTTTGTGGAGCTAATAACGGGGGAGAGCACTGGACCAGGAACTCATAGGCCACAGCCAGCTCTAGTACCTCTGCAGTTAAGTTATTAAAAAAAACCGGTTGTATTTATCCCTTCTTAACGTTTAGTAGTGCAACATTAATTGAGGTGTCTTTCAAAGCCGAGGACTCTGCCTAACCAGGCTCTAATTGAAGGTACCTTTGTATACTGATGCCCAAACTTAAGGAGTTCTGTCAGTGAATAGTTAACATGTTAACTGATTATAAGCCAGCTAAATAAACATCTGGCCCTGTTTTGTTTTTCGTGTTTTGGTTTTGTTTGTTTGTTTGTTTGTTTTGTCATTTTAGGGCTGCACCCATGGCATATGGAAGTTCCTAGGCTAGGGGTCCAATCTGAGCTATAGCAGTTGGCCTCTGCCCCAGCCACAGCTACAGCTATGCCAGATCCGAGCCACGTCTGCAACCTACACCACAGCTCACGGTAACACTGGATCCTTAACCCACTGAGCAGGGACAGGGATCCAACCTGCGTCCTCATGGATACTAGTCAGGTTCGTTTCTGATGAGCCACGACAGGAACTGTACCTGGCCCTCTTTTAACACCTGGTTCTCACTGTGCTCTGACTCCTAAGTGTGACCTACTTTGAGCCTTGATTATGAGATGAAGTCACTAGCCATCTACTTTTTTGAGTTGGCATGGTCAGAAAATTGACAGCCAAACAGTTTTTCAGTTATCCAAACAAGTGACCTAAGAGCCATGTGATTATTGAGAGGGACTAAAAGTAACAGCTTAATGATAGAAATAATGGGTTTGAATTAATCACCATGAGTTTGAAATCTCTGTTTTTATACTGTTTTTGCAATTGGTCTTCCTCCTTTTAGGGAAGTCTAACTAAGGCCATCCTGTGCCTCACACTGATTTAAAGCTTGGTATTGGGAGTTTTTGAGTTTTGAATGTTTCCTGGAAGACTCAGTGTTGGGCTCAGCTGGTGCTCAGGGACCAAATAGGCCACAGGGCGACATTGTTTGTTGTTGACATTTCATAAATAAATATCTCTTTGAGGGACTCAGAAAACCTTGCAGATCCTTCTTCAGAGCCTGGACGTGCAGGCTGTACGTACAACTTTATCGTTTCTTTTTCCTTCACTAGTTTTGGTTCTCTGGTGACAACATTCTACGCAGAACTTACTTTATAAATGAGAACATGTTAAAATCCTTCAGGAAGTACTTGTGGTAATTGCATGTGCTTTTCAAAGCTCTGATTTTATGACTGTGAATAACAGTTTTTTTACACTGAGAAATTACTCTACTTTTGACTGTTAGTCTTCATTTTTGGAGGCACTGGTCCTGGAGTTCTCAAGAAGTTTAAGGAAATAATACTGGAATCAAATCTCTTGAGAATATCTAATGACTTTCCTCATACCTTTTTTTTTTTTTTTTTCCTCCAAATGAAGGTATGAGGGTGCTGGTGGATGCTCGAGAGAAGCTTCACATTCCTTGGGGAGATAACTCAAACCAGCTCCATGGCGACAAGATGATGGCCTTTGACACTCGTACCCCCTTGACCGCCCAGGGAATCGTGGAAACTCAAGTTTTTTTGCAGTATCTTCCTGCTATAAGAGCTTTATGGGCAGACAGTGGCATACAGAATGCCTATGACCGGCGTCGAGAATTTCAGTTGGTAAGAGATTTGTTTTTTTAAATGTCGTGATTCTAACACACCTTTTTCACTGACTTCCACGATGTCATGTATCTATCCAGGATTTTAGCCTTAGAAATTTGGGATTGCTATATAGATGGGCTTTTTAAACTAAGCAAGGTGAAAATAAGGCAAATCCCATAGTTTTGGTGAAGCTGTTATAACTAGTTGGTTATTTTTCCTTTTTGAAAGTTAAGGTCATGATGATTTTCTTAGGTGCTTTCATCTAGTTTTGTTCTACTTTTAAAAGTAATTTCTTCCCAATTGTAGCAACAGTATTGATCTTTACAAAAATTTGATCTTTTGCTCTTAGATTCAGAGTTCAGTAACTGAATCTAATTGTTCATATGTGCTTGTTCATCCTTGGAGGTATTTATTTTATCATACACATTAAGTTAATATTTAAAGGGATTAAAATCTGTAATAATGTTTAACAGTCATTGTTTTTGTATATTTGAATGTCATGAGTTTTTTAAAAGACTTCTAAGCACATTTTACAAAATGCACCTTCTTAAAAAACAAAATCTGTTATTATTATTATTATTTTTTTTTGGTACCTGTTTCACATGGGAAGCACCTAGAATTTATTTTGCATTTATTATTTCTACTTTGTCTCAGTAAGACTCCCTGTAAAACTTTGTACCTATTACACAGCATTAAAGACAGAGTGGAACATAAAAGATCTGATCTAGGTTAAAGATACAAAAATAATAATTGAAATAGATTTTTTTTTTTTAAATCAAGTGTTTTGTAATTTAATTGTGAATGCTTCAATTGTATTCAGGGTTTTATTTGCCAAAGACCGGAAAGATCCCAGGAATGATAGCAATCTAGACCGCATGCAGTTTGGAAGGCGTTCAGATTTGAAGTGTTTTACTGTAATATGATCAAAATAAAGTGACAGTTAAAAGTAAAACTGCTTAGAAAGTTGTT
This sequence comes from Phacochoerus africanus, assembly GCF_016906955.1. Taxonomy (NCBI): domain Eukaryota; kingdom Metazoa; phylum Chordata; class Mammalia; order Artiodactyla; family Suidae; genus Phacochoerus; species Phacochoerus africanus. The sequence continues at coordinate 11,933,070 of NC_062557.1, read as the reverse complement.
TGATGTCACTGGCATTAAAGCGATTCACATTTATGGGTGTGGCTACGGAATGACATACAGCCAGCAGTCTTTGCTATTACAGTGTGTGCTCAGAAGCAGTCTTGGCTATTAAAAGTTTGAGAAAAGTGCTCATGAGAGCTTTTGCTGCGACTAAGACTTGTGTCTTTACGTTCTCTGAATTATGGATTTCATGTGTATCAAACCCCCAGCGCTTGATTATGTACTGCCTTGTATAGTTCTCTTTGGCATATCTTGTTGAGTAATTGATCAGTTAAAGAAGGGCAGAGACTGCCTCACATAATTGTTAAAATTGAGTTGCCGGCAGCATTATATGTTGAAAATTATGAATTTAACTTGAGAAGTGACCTCCATCTACTTCTCTGGCTTGGAGTTAATTTTTGTCCTCCACACACCCCTTCTCATCTCCCTTTTTACCCTCCGTCCTGTTTTTAAATGCTGGGCTGCTTATTTTTTCTTCAGAATTCATTTTCTTAGGAAACCGCACTTTGCACTGTCAGTTTTCTCAGGATGTTATTCATCATTCCAGGTCAGGAAAGAAACATCCATCTGCAGTAGCACACGTTACGTGTTGATTCAGTGAATAAACAAACAACTGTACTGTAAAGAGCTCTGTGGGAAAGTTCCATTAAGTCCATTGAGTTGAAGTTGGGCTTCACTTGACACTTCTTGAGTTTGAACGTTCACGTCTTACCATCTCATTGTCATCCCTGCTGAGAACGCATTCCCAAGGATTTATTCGCCATTGAGTATGAATCAGTAAAACCATTCAGGGCAAGGGCCTGCAGGTCCTTAACTTGAGGCAGCTGATGCTTTTAGAGCAAAGAAGGCTTCAAGGACAAGGAGAGACAAGTTCCAGAAATACATTTTTCCTGATAAAAAGTAGAGACACAAGAAAGGAACAGGGAGAAATCCAGTTTTAAGCTTCCGGAGGACAGAGGACTTTTCCTGTGTGTACCCTCTGCATTGGTGGTGGTACCTGGCACGGGTGGTAGGTGCTCAGTTATTATGTTTGGTTAATGGCCTTCTGGATGTTCTGCTTGGCCTTGGCAGTCTCTTCAACACTGGGAAGGCGGTTTTGCTCATGGAAGTTTTTCCTCAAAGTCTTCCTCCTTTCCTTCTCTTGTCTACACACCCAAGTCCCCAAGTCCTGTCTCTTCTGCCCCTGGAAAGTCTCTGGTGTCATTCGCTCCTTCCCACCTTTCCATTATTATCCTAGTACCACTTGCTTGGACTCTCAGGTAATCTTGTTTGAACATATGTGGGTTTGCTCAGAAAGCATTGCTTATTCTCCATTGCTTCCAAAACAGAGTTCAGCCTCTTTATGTGAGTCAGGACTTACCTACAATTCCAGTTTCATTAGACTACTTCACATACCCTCCTGGAGCCTTTCGAATCCCCCATGCCCTAATCTTCTGCCTCCGTAACTGTCTTCACAAAGTCCCTCTGCTCGGATTTGTCATTCCCGTATCTGCCTGTGAGGTCTTCCCCTTCACTTAGGATAATGCTCCTCAGATTTTAATGTGACTGCATGTGGTCCGTGGACCCCTTGCATCGGGTGCAGCTGGAATACTCAGCTTAAACAGAACAAGGTGCACTTGCCTAGCCTCAGGAATCTGGGAGGGGACCCAGGGTCTGGATTTGTAGCAGACATCCAGCCTCAGGTGGATTGGGTGGGTCTGCTCCGTGCCCACAGTGCTCTGGGTCCTGAGCTCTCTCCTGTGAAGCTCTCCCCGGTGCTTCCTGCGGGGATGCGTCTCCGTAGCCTGCATGCGGCTGACCCTCATCTAGTGCTTCACCTAGTGTTCCAGGTCTTTGTGTGTGGGTCTTCCTTTGGTTTGCCTTTTTTTTGTCTTTTTCTCTCTCACTAGCATAGGGCCATCTGTATGCTAATTGTTAATTTTCTAGGAGATGGGAAGTTCTTGTATTCCAGAATCAATTTTTCTTTTTTGTTACATTTGACAATGTAATATATTCTTGAATCTTGAGTAGAAAAAGGAAACATCAGGGGAAATGGGAGGAGTTAGCAGATAAAACAAATTTAGCTTTTTGGTTTCAATTAACACTTGATTATTAAACGCAGTAATGCAAATTGAAATGTGAAAAGAGCTTTTAAGTTTCTCTACGGCCTTTTTTGCTTAAGATGAATGACTGCTCTTTAATCCGCTTTGGGGACAAGGGTAGGGTAGCACAGCTTAGGTTTTTAGCAGGCCATCCGTTTGTTGGTAATAACTTTAGATGCAAACATGAATGTTCTCATTCCCCAGTTGCCAAAGGCAAACATTTCCTTTTCTGGTTAGTTTCATTGTGGGTGAGCTAAATAGCGTACTGTGTGGAAAAAGAAAAATCTGAAGCTTCATGTTCTTGTTATAGCACGTGCTGCCTTTCTTCTTCTTACAAACTAACACACTGAGGATAATATATCCCAAAAAGTGGTCTCATGTAAGTCGCAATTAAATATCTGTAATGCTCTGCTTTAGCTGTACGTTCCTGATAGCCTGCCACGGTGCTGAGGGGCACCCTCTCCTTAGAGAAGCTTTCATGACCATAACCAGGGAATTTGCTAACTTAAGTGACTGGAGAGCTGGGAGTCAGAGGTTGGCTGGAGAGCAATCCACCTAGAGAGAGATAGCAAAACTAACAAAGTGGTTGGGCATCACCGCCAATTCGGTTTCTTTGGAATGTGTAATATACAGTTACTTATTCAGGAATATAGGCAAAATGTATAGAGCAGGTTGTACAGGACGAGGGAGTGTGTGACACCCGTGTGAGCCCTCCTGTGTTCCGTAACACTTTGACGTTGTCAGCATTAATGCAGCTTCCTGTAATGACCAGTCTTCTTTGCAGTTCCTCTAGTCAGAACTGTTGTCTTTGTCATCCTGGTACCTGCAGTTGGACTTAATTTTTTTTAACTCAAGTAGTACATTTTGTTCTCAGTGATAGTTACACTTCTTCAAGCAGATGAGCTAATTTTTTCATTAAATAGAGCTGCCCTTTAGTCTGGTTGACAGAGTAACTACTTAGACTCATGCATTGGCTGTGAAAAGGAGCTGAGTGCTAAGTAAAACCGGAACTTTGAGCTAAAATGTTTATTTGCACTGCAGCATGGATTTGAAATACTTTAGAGTTAGGGGCATTTGTTTGTTCCTTAGGATTTGCTTTAAAGGGTGAGTTATTATCAGTTGTAAACTATTTTCATGTTTCTGTTGTAGAGGAATTTGATCCATTTTCTTTATGAGTAAAATAAAAAAAGGACTTTAAGTTGCTAAAAACCTACTCATTCTAGGCTTAGGGCAAAACCTTTCAGCCTATATAACAAGGATTATATATTACATTATAACTTTTAAAGATTTGAAAGTTTAGGTCTCTATAGAATTTGTTTTCGGTGAACTTTGATCAGCTGTCAAAATGATGATATTTTATCTCAGCTTTGGGAACTCAGCTAATGTTGACATTAAAAACAAAGAGGCTATTTTGGCATGTGTTACAGTTTTAATACAACTTTTTGAGATTGTGTGTCTGTGCGTGTAACACATATCACGCACACATAAGTATATCTCCTGATGTGTTGTATCAAGTTGACATGTGCATGTTACATCCTTTTATTTTTGGTAGAAGCTTGACTAGCTGTGATATGTCTGAGCTCTAGGTGCTGAAGAGGAATTATAAAATACTGTGCTGCTTTTTATATTACCTTTTATTGCTATTCTTTACCAGAGCATGGACCTAACCCGGGAGAAAGTTTTGTGAACTTGCTTTTTTTTTTTTTTTTTTTGTCTTTCTGCCTTTTCTAGGGCCGCTCCCGCCACACGTGGAGGTTCCCAGGCAAGGGGTCTAATCGGAGCCATAGCCACCAGCCTGCGCCAGAGCCCCAGCAACTTGGGATCCGAGCCACGTCTGCGACCTATACCACAGCTCACGGCAACGCCGGATCCTTAACCCACTGAGCAAGACCAGGGATCGAACCCGCAACCTCATGGTTCCTAGTCGGATTCCTTAACCACTGAGCCATGACGGGAACTCCATTGTGAACTTGCTTTTTTAAAAAGTGTGATGGCCAAAGTATCCTGTATGCGTTCATCTTTCACAGGTAGCAGCCCAACCAATTTGCTGTGTCTTGTCATGTTAGCCCCAAACATGTGCTAATTTTCCTCCAGTAAATTAATTCAAGTGCTGAAAATTAATTCTATCACTTTTTAATACCTTGTGATTTATAAAAATTGCTTTGTACTTTTCAAAGTACATTAATTATTTCTATCCCATACATTATCATTTAATCCTTAAGGGAAAAAAAAAGACAATATGGGCTTATTTCACAGATTAAAAAATTCAGAGGCAGAGCATTTCCTTCAGATTACGGAGGTAGTAATTGATGCTGGGACAGACCCCAGAACCTCCATCTGCTGACTCCTGGTTTGCAGGGCTGGCTGCTAAACCATTTTGCAAGCACTTAAAGAGTTCTGTCCCTGGAGCATTCTTTCCGTTCGTTCCCAGCCTCTTCTGACCAATACTCATACACTCAAAGAGGAAACACTCCCCTCGTAAGTTCTAGCACATTCTGTTAAATATGTAAGGTTTTCAGAAGAATACATAGCGTCGCTCTGAATGCACACAGCTCTTTTTATGTTCTGGACTCTTCATAACATCCTTGTGTCGTTCTTTTCTTACTTTTATTCACTTAGATTATGGCTGTGGTGGTAATGATCATCTTAGATGCGGTGGCTCTCCTGTTTTGAGGTGGTGCGTACGGTTTATCCGAACCACCGTGCATCGTGGTGAAAGCTGTTTGAGTGTTCACCTCCTTGAAAACTAACTACTAGTGACCCTTAGCTGATGTTTCATCAGCAAATACGGTTTTTAATGTACCCTGAAAAGTGGGCGTTTTATGTCAACCAGTTATCTCAAGAGCAGCCATATATATTTTTCTAGGTAAAGGACATTTGGAAATTGGCACATATCTGGTGTACAGTTGCCCAGACTTGCTTTTGGTTTGGAGAAAGGCATATCAGAGCACTTTTATTGTTTTTTTGTTTGTTTTTGGGGTTTTTTTTTATGAATTCCTTTGCAGTGTTTCTCATGTAGTTAGTGGTCACAAATTTCATTCTGCTTATGAGCTTTTCAGATTGTAGTTTGTTGCAGATTTTTGTTCCGTTTAGAAAGGACCTATTTCTGAGAATTAACGGTTTTTTTAATATCCTTGTTTGAAAGTACGTAGTTTTTTCTAGCTATATGATAATAATTCACTTTAGTATATGTCGTGAACTTTTTTTTACCCCCAAGAGCTTTTGTTAACATCCACATTATTAAAATGGACTGATATGGATCAAGGAAATAGTTTTGTTTTGAAAACTGGACTTTAGTGGCCTTGGCTAAATTTACCAGTCTCTTTCGGAGACAGTAGTTGCTTATCTTTTCAAATCCAGTCTCTCTTATTTCAGCATAACAAAAAGGATTTTTAAATCAGTGCAGTGGGTGAACTTTGTCATCCACTACTACTCTACAGTAGATGCAGAATCTTCAGTAGAGTTAGTCTTCACTGATTTACTTTGGTTTTTGGTCTAAGTCATAGGACTTGTTTTGTGTGTTTGGTTTTGCTACATGAATCTTTACTGTGTATCTTCCAAACAAATTAGAAAATAACCATGTTCAGATTAATTGATGTATTTTACTTACTGTAAAACATTTTTACAAATGGTTTTCACCTGGTGACCTTAAAATGTGATGGGGTTTTCTGCTGTACTGTGGAATAAAGTCAAACTAGATGGCCAGTCAGAACTCTTGTCCTGGTTCTGTCATTTACTGTGTGAGCTTGAGCAAGTCCCCCAGCCTCTCTCTGTCTGTAAAATGGGGATAGTTCAACTATTGCTATTCATTGTTGTAGGGATTGCATGAGGTAATTCATGCAAAGCCTTTGTCACAGTGCCTGACACATATGAACTGTTCTGTCATTATCCATTAATTTTTCTGATATGCCATATGCACAAACCATAAGTAGTTTTCTGAAACGTAAAGCATTGTGAGCTTTGGTTGGATTAGCTCTCTGAACTTGATTTCCAGTATAAAGATTCCAGATTGTAAATAATGCAGAATATGACTTGCATTCTTTTTAGGCCATTTGGTATCTCTGATGAAGGTAGTCCATCAAAGAGAGGTTTGAGGTTTTCATTGCTGCATTGGTTCTTGCTTCCTTTCTGATGTCACTTTGCTTGATTTTCAGATTGAAAATTCATGATGTGGTTCTTCATAGCACCCTTTTAACATCTTGCGATGATGGGGATGATATCGTCTCAACTTTTAACGTTAGAAACATTAACGCCAAGTATTCCACCACAATGTCCATCTGAAAGTCAGCTCTCTCTACTTATTTTATTTTTTATTAATTTTTTATTTATTTTATTTTTGTCTTTTGCCCTTTTCTAGGGCCGTTCCGGCGGCATATGGAGTTCCCCGGCTAGGAGTCTAATCGGAGCTGTAGCCACCGGCCTACGCCAGAGCCACAGCAACACGGGATCCGAGCCACGTCTTTGACCTGCACCACAGCTCACGGCTACGCTGGATCCTTAACCCACTGAGCAAGGCCAGGGATTGAACCCGCAACCTCATGGTTCCTAGTCGGATTTGCTAACCACTGTGCCACAACGGGAACACCTCTACTTATTTTAGATTGACTGTTTTTCTTGTACGTGAATTACCGTACTGACCCAGATTAGCTGGTTTTACCTTTATCTTGCACTGTATTGGCTGTATATTTTCCATTTATTTGACAAATACATAAACTCTTTAAAAATTAGACTTAATCTGTCTTTCTGTGATGTGAGGTAAGTTCTGAAAGCCCTTTGCTGACATATTCACTTTAAACAAAAAATATTTTTTAAATGATGTGTCTATGTCTTTATGGCTAGTCCTCAATTACGTTTTTAAATGATTTTTAGGGAAGTTTCCATTGTGGCTCCTCGGTAACAAGTCTGAGTAGTATCCATGAGGATGCTGGTTCAACCCCTGGCCTCGCTCAGTGTGGCATGAATTGTGCCATAGGTTGCAGACATGGCTCGGATCTGGCATTGCTGTGGCTGTGGTATAGGCTGGCAGCTATAGCTCTGATTGGACCCCTAGCCTGGGAACTTCCATATGCTGCAGGTGTGAACCCTAAAAAGCAAAATAAATAAATGATTTTTAGCACATTGAGAATTTTCAGGACTCAAATGTAATGAAAATCACAGTGCTTTGAAAATAGTAAACCGTTTTATAGATGTATGGTGAAACTAACCAGTATTGTTCTTTCCCATTTTCAATATGAGATTGATAGCTGGAATTATTATTTAACTGTTTAGAGACTGTGCTCCTGAAACCCTTTAGATGTGTAGTCCAAATCAGCCAAATCGTTCTCTTCCTGCTGGAGAGCTGGTGAGATAACCTTGGCATGGGTGCAGGTGTCCTGCCGCTCCCACTGAATGTGCTGGCTTTTTTCCCCCTCTCCCTCCACCTGTCCGTCTGCCTCTCTGGCGCCCCCTCCACTTCTACACATGCCTGTTATTCTTTCCCTTTTTTTACCTTTTCTTGTGCCTGCGGCTTGGTGGCGGTCTTGTGAGTACTCAGGTTAAAGAGGGCATTTGGGCTTCTTTTCCATCCTGGAAAAATTCCTTATATTCATAAACTGTGAAATGATTTTTGGTTTTTTAGATTCCATGTTACTTTTTGTGAGATATTTAGAACTACTATTTTGTAAAAAAGCCAACTGAAAACAATCAATCTACTAGAATAAAGGAGCAAAATAAACAAATTTCAAATTTGCTCCTCTAAACAAAAGGACCATTTTATTAATTTCGCCATTTAAAGGCAATGCTAGCCAGCGACCAAAACTCTGGTAGTATCACGCCCCCCCCCCCCACCATCTCTTCCCCTCTCACCAAGAAAAATCGAAGTCTTTGGGTTCTTTGAGCCACTGCAGCTACATTTGGCCTGTTAATAGGACATTTCTCTTTTACTCTTCTAGAAAGGTTAAACAGAAAGTGCTGGAATAATGAATACTGTAGTTTCACTTTCCTTTTCAATATCCTAGTTACAATTTTCCAATCCCTGGGTAATCTATTTAAAATTATTTTTCTTTTAAAAGGACAAACTGCCTCAATAGTAATTGTAGAGAGAAGCTATCTTTTTTTTTTCTTTTTTTGTCTTTTTGCCTTTTCTAGGGCCACTCCCAGGTCATATGGAGGTTCCCAGGCTAGGGATCCGAGCCTCATCTGCGACCTACACCACAGCTCATAGCAACACTGGAACCTTAACCCACTGAGCAAGGCCAGGGATCGAACCCGAAACCTCATGGATTCATTAACCATTGAGTCACGATGGGAACTCCCGAGAGAAGCTATCTTATATCATGTGATTTGCACTTAAATTTCGTAACGTGAAATGTGATTGTTTCCGCTTATTGATATTAAGTAAAAGAAAAACTCATGGAGGCCTCTAGCAGTGAGCAGCTACACTGGCTTCTCCAGGTTGCTGCAGAGGTGCTCACAGGTCATTTCCTGGCCATCTCACTTCTCGAGGCCTGACAGATGAGAAGATGTACACATGTGTACTTCAGACAGATAAATTACTATTCAAATGAAAGATGGTCTCTAAATTCATTTTTATCGATTTTTTTAAACCTGAATAGTTGAATGCTTTATATTCACAAAGCTGCAAGTACCATATGTCCTTGCTGAAATATTTTTAAAAGAGTAATGTGATTTAGCCTGTTGAGTTAAAGTATTGTAATACAAGTGATTTGCTGTTTTTAATTGGTACTAACTGGCCACATTTGCAGTAAAATTGTCTTTGTTTATCTACAGCCTCAAAAATGATGGGGACATTACATTGTTGCTGTATAGATTATATACATTTCAGCTTTAGGCTAGGGTAAGGAGATTTATACTTGCTTAATTTTTTTTCTTGACTTTTAAAATTGTTATAATCAAATGTTACAACCAAATTTAAGGTTGGCGATACAATCTGGTCAGGAATCGGGGTCCCTACCTTTTTGTATTTTGCACATTTGGCCTTCATGTAAGATATCTTTCTTTTGAAAAAGAAGATTCCTGTTTAAAAAAAAATTAATTCTGTAGTACTTCACTCTTTCACAGGAGGGTGTGTGTGCCTCTACTTGATATGTTTATATGTAACCATCTGATATAATATGAAAGCATGAAGGTTTAGGGCATTACTTTACAAGACCTGTTCATTGTGATAATCTGAATTCTTTTCTCCACAAATGTGAAAAATGAAGATCACATGTAAAAGGGCAAGAAGGCACATTTCCAGAGGTGTGTTACTCTAACAGGAGTTAAACATGAATGAAAACGTTAACTGGCAGCTTTGAGCAGCCACTCAGTAGCATGTTACTGAACATCGCCATGAATGAGTCGGGCACTTTTTCGCAGGCTGGGTTCTTGCTGGCCCCCCGAGGGAAAGTAATCTTTATGCCCAACGAGATGCTGGCTGCAGGAAGCTGTAGTAGACCAGTAAGTGAATAATCCCACATGTGCTAAGTACTCTGAAGGAAAAGAGAAGGAAGCAATGAGAGCACGAGAGGGTGGCTGAAGATGTGACATTTAAGGTGAGACCTCATGGACAGGAGTCAGCCAGGGGAAGAGAAGGAAAGCCAGGCAGAAGGAGCAGTGTGTGTGCAGGACCTGAGGTGAGGAAAAGCTCGCTGGAGTGTGGAGATTGGAGGGCGGGAGGAGAGAGGTCACTCAACATTAATGGAGAGCCTTTGTCCTGTTGTGGGGCTGAGCCATCCTAGAGTTAGGAGACTGCGCTGCCATCGCTGGGTGGTGGGCGTGGGGATGCAGAGAGGACTGGATTCACGGCATGCTGTCGGAACAGCACTGGGCTGCTGGTGGATTGCATGTGAGGAGGGAGAGACGTGTTAAGAGTGACTCAGATTTTTGCTGTAATAACCAGGTGCGGGCAGTGGTACTTGTTGCTGAAATGAAAAGACTGAGAAGGAAATTTGAGGGGGGAGAGTAAGACTTTAGTTTGGGTTTATGAGGTTTTTGAGATCTCCAGGAGACATACAGCAGGAATCAAGTAGACAGTTGAATACGTGTGTCTGGGATCCTGAACAGAGCTTTGGCTAGAGGTAGAAACTTAGGAGTTTGTATTCAGATGATACGTAAGGTCTTTAGAATGCGTGCAGTTACCTAGGGTGTGGTGGTGAAAAAGAAATGAGGGTTTCAGAGAGGAGTCTTGAGGAACCTGCAGACCATTTGAAACTATTCAGAGGAGATGCTAACGGAGATGACCAGAAGGGTAGAAGTTCCAGAACATGTAATGCCATAGAAGCGAGGAAAGTGCTTTAAAGAAGAAAAAAAGTGGTCAGGGGTGCTGCGTGCCACTGAGAGGTCCAGTAAGGTGAAGATAGACGTGTCCTTTGATTTTGGCAGCAGAAAGTTGATGCTGACTGTGGCAGGTGATATGGGGGAGAGGAGCTGAGGAAGTGGAGAAGCTTCGTTTGGAATCAGGCTGACTGTCCTCATTTCCTTTTGCAATACTCTCCACCCACCTGACTTACTAGGTTGGGTTTTTTCCAAGCCTTTTGAAAGTTGAAGAGTACTCTGTATTTATCTTAACCAGTTTCTTTGAATCTCACTCTCAGAAGAAGAGTTACTGTCAGTTAATGGTATTGTTAATCTGTTAGGCCAGGCAAACACAAATAATGTGTACTTAATACCATTTCTTATTCAGTGAGGGCAATAACTTAGCAGTGATACAGGATGATACTCTTCATTCCTTTGTTCCTTTAGCAGGCATGTATTGAATACCTGCCCACACTGTTCTGGGATGAGCCTGTCCTGGGGACTCAAGAGCCGTCTGTCTGGGAGTTCCTGTCATGGTGCAGTGGGTTAAGAATCCACCTGCATGGCTTGGGTCACTGGGGAGGCACTGGTGTGGTTTTTAGCGTGGTGCAGTAGGTTAAAGGATTTGGTGTCGGTGCAGCTGCTGCATAGGTCACAGCTGCTTAGATTCAGTCCCTGGCTGGAGAACTTCCATATGCTGCAGGTGTGGCCATTAAAAAAAAAAAAGGAGTTCCCTTCATGGCTCAGTGGTTAACGAACCTGATTATGAACCATGAGGATGTGGGTTCGATCCCTGGCTTAGCTCAGTGGGTTAAGGATCCGGCGTTGCTGTGAGCGGTGGCTGTTGTGTAGGCTGGCAGCTGTAGCTCTGATTCGACCTCTAGCCTGGGAACCTCCATATGCAACAGGTGCAGCCCTAAAAAGGAAAAAAAAAAAAAAAAAAAACTGTCTGGCCTACCTTCGTGGAGGCTCTCAGTCTAATGAGCAGATAAGTCATCCAACAGTGGTCGCACACGATAGATAAATGGTGTAGAATACTGCATTTGTAGCTTCTCTGATAAGAGTACTGCACAATCAGTGTTTACTAACTTAGAAAAGCTCTAGGAGGGCAGGTGGTCCAGTTCACTTCATTTTGTACCTAAAATATAGGTCCATAAAGGTTAAGGTTGTAGCTAGTTTGAGTGTGAGGCTCACACGTGAATACTCCTCTCCCTTACTGCTCTGCATCCCTGTGTCCCTGATAACAGTTACCCCAGTAGAGACTCAGGAACTGGTATGCCAGGATCCGTGTTGACCTGTTACTCACGTTTGTCAGTATTTCAAACATTCGCAGGCTGCATGTCTTTGCTGTCTGACCTGACTGACTGGGAGATGGGAGGGAGGCAGTTCATGCTCATGTGGGCTCTGGGAGTTTCTCTGCTGGGGAGAGGTTGGCACGAATCACACATGCAGCTGGGAGTGAAGTGATCTGAGTTTTCCTCTCACCTGCTTTGTGATCTTAGGTAGAGAATTACTTTGTTAATTAATGGATTTTAAGATGGGATTTTTAAGGTGCAATTGCTGTGCATGAGCATAGAGCTGCACGTGCCATCTGGTAGCATTCACAAGGACTTCTGGGTGTTAGGAAGTGCTTTTATAGGGCTCTCCATCAGATAGCAGGGGACATGAAACTATTAAGTCTTAGGTTGGAAGACTGCATATTCTTTTTTTTTTTTTTTCTTTTTAACTATCAAGGTCATTTCTTTTTGAATTTGAGAGATTTCTTTATATCCTGTTGGGATTGTATGATCGACCCTTTTCAAAGAAGTATTTTAACTTTGAGGAATTTTTCAGAGTTCACAACTCTACGCATTTAGTGTTGTTATTATGTGAAAACTGAAAAACGGAAGTTTTTGTTTTTGTTTTTTAGGGAATTACTTGTAATAGGCTCCAAAATCTAAATGAGCTTTTTCTTTTAATTTAAAATTTAAAAGATGTATATGTCCATTGTAGAATATCATCTAGTTAGTCACTGTACCTCCACCCCAAGTCATCTTTGTTGACATTTTGATGTATTTCCTCCACATCTTTGAATACAGTATTGGCTGGTAAGTTAAACTTTTCGGTACTTTCTGTACAGTTTTATATCCTGTTCATTTAATGTTGTACCATTAGCATTTCCTGGAGGAGGTGATTTTCTCAGAGGACTGGTGAGGCATTCTTCTAGAAATGGATGTGAACTTTTGACTTCTATAGAAAATGCTTTCCTGTATATGTGTATCTACTTATGAATAGTGGTGGTGGTAAGTGGTAACATGGAATAAACAATGTAGGAATCAGACCATGTTGCTGCTCTAGTGACCAGCATTGTATGCCATGTCAGAGTTAGCATATAATGCTGTTACACTGTTAAACTCCTTCCTCACATTTAAAATTTATATTTAGTTTTTCAGGGAATAAGATTTTTTTTTTCCCTCTTGATGGTCACACTCGCGGTATATGGAAGTTCTTGGGGCAGAGACTGAATCCAAGCTGCAGCTGCAACCTGTGCTTCGGCTGTGGCACCACTGGGTCCCCTTTAATCCAGTGAGTGCGTGGTGCCAGGGATTGAACTCATGCCTCTGCAGTGAGCTGCTGCAGTTGGATTCTTAACCCACAGTGCCGTAGCGGGAAGTCCTCAGGGAATAAGATTTTATAAAGAAATGCTGATTGTCATGCCGAAGCCTATATTTTAAAGAAGGGACAGTAGTTCTTACAAGGTTTTGAAAATAATTGACACTTTCTTAAGAAAATAGAACAAGCATCTGTAAATCCTTATTAGACATACGGCTAGTCTAATTTTTTGCCATCTCTCCAGAGTGAAAATAAAATAAAGTCCTTCTGGAGTTCTCGTCATGGCTCAGTGGTTAACGAACCTGACTATCCATGGAATACAGATTCAGTCTCTGGCCTCGCTCAGTGGGTTAAGGATCCAACGTTGCTGTGAGCTGTGGTGTAGGCCAGCAGCTACAGCTCTGATTTGACCCCTAGCCTGAGAATCTCCACAGGCCTCAGGTGCACCACTAAAAAGACAAAAAAAAAAAGAGAAAGAAAAAAAAGAAAATGAAATAAAGTCCTTTTTTGTGACATCTGTAGTAAACTATGAAACTGCATTTATATTTTGTGTTATATGTAAATTGGAATTGGGTGACACTATGGGAATACTCTTTGAAAACTAAGGTCATTAGCCTTAAATCATTTTGGTGATAAGTCTAATTAGAAAACTTGATATAAAAAGGAACTTATTAATTTGTGAGCAGTGGCAAGAAAAGCGCAGTTTACAAAATAAAGCACTAACTTCTTTCAAAAAATCTGTTATTTCTAATGCTGTGTACTAGTTTGTTTTTATAGCTTATATGCGAGGAAAATCTGAAAACTGTTGAAATTAGAAGTGTCTTTTTTGAAATTCTGTTCAGGCTATTATAAACTATCTTAGTCTGGAAGGGTATTTAATTTGAAAAAATATTTTCAAAAGTTTGGGTGGTTTATAATATAACTGACCAATTTTGGCTCTTTGGGGAGTTTTTTTGTTTGTTTGTTTTTGGTCTTTTTGCTGTTTCTTGGGCCACTCCCGTGGCATATGGAGGTTCCCAGGCTAGGGGTCGAATCGGAGCTGTAGCCACCGGCCTATGCCAGAGCCACAGCAACGCGGGATCTGAGCCGCGTCTGCAACCTACACCACAGCTCACGGCAACGCCGGACCGTCAACCCACTGAGCAATGGCAGGGACCGAACCCGCCACCTCATGGTTCCTAGTCAGATTCCTTAACCACTGTGCCACGACGGGAACTCCTCTTTGGGGAGTTTTGAGTGATGCACATAGAAAATGCTAGCGAGAAATTGTCTAAAGTGCATTCAGTTGGAGTCTTCTTAATTTTGACCTGTGTACGGAGCAAAGGAAAATAGCTTATATATTTCTTAGAATATAAGTAAATACTGTGTTTCTCTTTGTGAACCAAAAAATAGTCATGAGTGGTAGTACTTTTAAGTATACCTTAATGATAAAAATGACAATATTACCCTTATATTAAGTATCTGCTGTGGTCATATGAATACCTTAAGATGTTTTTTCCAGGAGTTCTCGTCATGGCGCAGCAGAAATGAATCTGACTAGGAACCGCCAGGTTGTGGGTTTGATCCCTGGCCTTGCTCAGTGGGTTAAGGATCTGGCGTTGCTGTGAGCTGTTGTGTAGGTCACAGACCCGGCTTGGATCTGGCATGGCTGTGGCTGTGGCTGTGGCCGGTGGCTACATCTCCAATTGGACCACTAGCCTGGGAACCTCCATATGCTTCGAGTGTGGCCCTAAAAAGGACAAAAAAGACCAAAAAAAAAAAAAGTTTTTTCCAGAGAAAAATGAATAATGTCATTTTTTTAAAAAAGTAGGTCATCTCAAAGATAAGAAACAATAAAATTAGGTCCACTGTGAAGACCAGGCAAAGTGGGTGTTGGAAGGGCACTTAAATGAAAGCAGAAGTGAAGCTGTTCCATGGCAGAAGCCCTGAGACCCAGGAGGAGAATTTTGTGCCTACCCTGTGTGTGAAGCTAGCGAACCTCTTATCATTTCAGCCACGTCTTTAGATTGAAATGAAGAGTATGATTCATTAACCAGCTTTAATCCCAAATATTTCCATTTGGTACCTTATTTATATTTGGCATTTGATTTTTGCTGTAAACCTTATATGTAGGTAAAGATGGAAAGACAGGCTATAGAGTCTATTCATAGAATTTTTAAAGGCTTCTTATTTATACGTGGCTTCACCAGAATATTTGTAGGGATGAAATTACCAGTGTATTACAAATATGAGTTAGTGATTTAAAAAAAAAAAATCCTTCTAGGTCACTTTTAAATGCAAGTTAGTAAGTTTCCTTTTGAGTAAGTTTCTTCAAACGTATGCTTAATGAAGCCTGCCTAATGAATATTCAGAAAACATTTCTACCTGGCTTAGTTTGGGGATTATAAAACTGAAGAAAATTAAAGGCATATTATAGGTACACAAAAACCTTACTGTGAAAATAGAGGCAATCCCATATGGCAGCATAACTCACAGTTGTGCTCAAAGGAATAAACAGAATTGTAATTTTCTCTTATCTCCTGATTCTTTTTCCTCTTTGAAACATTCCACATTTGCAAATGGAAGGACTTAATATGCGTGGCAAGTGTGTGAACCACTTTAAATGGTTGGACTTAGCTATTTTAGAATACAGACTTCTATTTTGTAATTTACTAGTATTTCAGGAAGCGTCTTGCTGTTTATAGTACTTGGCTAGTAGTGGTTTGTTCTCTATATAAAGGAAACTGGATATTAACCGAGTTATGCCATCATTTTCAGAATCACATGTATACTTAAATTTCAAAAGAAAATTTATCACTGTTTAATTATCTTGGTAATGTGGATTTTCTTTGAATTTTAATATTTTTTGTACTATGATGTTTACTCTTTAGAACTATTTTAGGTAATGCTAATCTCATAACTAAAAGGGCCTCCACACATATAGTTTACTTCACTTATTTTTTGCTAATTGACTTATTTTTTCATAGTAAATTCTCTGCCATTTATAGACATACCTAATCAGCCTGCAGCTAAATTCCAGACATTTTACAAGATTAAGCAATGGTAGTTCATTTTAGTAGCAAACTAAAATCCAGTGCATTGCTTAGAGTTTGCATTTGATTTAATTTTATTAGCTCTTTTCATTCCAGATAAAAAGGTAAGTAGCTCCTTATTAAGCACTTTGAATTGTTTCATTTACCTATCATGCAAAGTTTAGGTGTCTGTTGCTGAAGCAAATTCATTTTGTAAGTTTAATTGTGGTTTTAAGTCCTTTAGAGTCCTATTGCTAAAGTGTAAGTAGCAGTTCTTTTTTTTTTTTTGCTTTTTAGGGTCACACACATGGCATGTGGAAGTTCCCAGAGGCTAGGGGTCAAATCAGAGATACAGCTGCTGGCCTATGCCACAGCCAACAGCAACGTCAGATCCAAGCCACATCTTCGACCTACACCAGAGCTCAGGGCAATGCCACATCCTTAACCCATTGAGCAAGGCCAGGGATCGAACTCACCTCCCCATGGATACTCAGATTCTTTTTTGTTTTAAGTTTGTTTTGTTTTTTGTTTTTGTTCTTTTGGGGCTGCACCTGCTGCATATGGAAGTTCCCAGGCTAGGGGTCGAATCAGAGTTACAGCTGCCAATTACCTACACCCCAGCTCATGGCAAAGCGAGATCCTTAACCCACTGAGCAAGGCCAGGGATCAAACCCACACCCTCATGGTTGTTAGTTGGATCTGTTTCCACTGTGCCACAAATGGGAACTCCCTAGCCAGATTCATAACCCGCTGAGCCACAGCTGGAACTTCCAGCAGTTCTAATCATTGTTCTCATTTGTGCTTTTTTAGCTGCTTAACCAGTGTTACAGCTAGAGTACCAGGTTCATTAAATTTTAACCACGAAGGTCTCTGGGCGTTAGTTTTAGATGCTATGGACTCTGGTTGACATTTAAAAATAGACCCTTAGGGCATTCCCTTTGTGGCGCAGCAAAAACAAATCCAACTAGTATCTATGAGGATTCGGGTTTGATCCGTAGCCTTGCTCAGTGGGTTAAGGATCCGGCATTGCCATGAGCTATGGTGTGGGTTGCTGATGCGGCTCATATCCTCTTTTGTGGTGGGCTGTGGTGTAGGGCGGCAGCTGTAGCTCCAATTAGACCCCTAGTCTGGGAACCTCCGTACGCCACGGGTTCGGCCCTAAAAAAAAAAAAAAAGAAAAAGGCCCTAGGAATATGAGGAGGGGGCGGCTAGAAAAGTAGGAAATAAAGTATATCTAAATCACCAAATCAGTTTTGAAAAAGAAAAAGCTCCATTTGAAGACTTATTCCTGCTGTTTATGTCCCAATTCAGATATGTCAAAGGAAGGCCTGATGCTTTTCTGTGGGATCTAGTTAAACTCAAGTAAATGTTACTTGAAATCTACTTTTGTAATAAGATAAAACTAAATAAGTTTCTAA
The DNA here is from genome assembly GCF_016906955.1 of Phacochoerus africanus. Taxonomy (NCBI): domain Eukaryota; kingdom Metazoa; phylum Chordata; class Mammalia; order Artiodactyla; family Suidae; genus Phacochoerus; species Phacochoerus africanus. Next base: position 11,915,694 of record NC_062557.1, on the reverse strand, counting down.
CCTAGTTTTGTAATATTCCTGGCGTTTTTACAAGGCTTTAAAAAAGAAATTCTAGCTGACTTGTTGTAATCAATATCCAAAGGTAAAATTAATAGAAAATCTAATTTAGAAGGATCTGAACTGATGCTGGGGCTGGCTACATTAGAATTACTTCTCTTGGATCTTGTTAAAATTTTGATTTGGTAGATTCGTGCTGGGTCTGGGAATCCTTATTTTTAACACGCATGTAAGGTGCACTGCCAAGATTAAGAACCATTGATCTAGAACAGGAGTCAGAAAATTGTTTCTGTAGAGGGCTCGATAGTGTGATATTTCAGACTTCTTATGCCAAGAGACAAAAGTCAAGGGCATTTTCTAGGTATTTATGCAGCAAAAGAATATTCAAATTTCCATAGTTTTTTTTTATTGATGAAATTCAAAATGTAATAACAAAATTGTATACAGTGTATTGTAGTACACAGGTTTACTAAGGGGAAGAATTGGATTCTTTTAGAAGGGGGTAACGTTTTGCTTAAGTGGTGTTCAAAGTTTTAGTGTTCCCTGTTAGCAAAATCAGTTGCAAATATTCACCCGTTAATGATAGTTTTTGGTGAGATTTTTCACACACTTTGCATATGCCAAATGAGCATGTGATTTTAATTGAACATAGACATTGCTTGGAAAACATTTATAGAATTCCATTAGATTCTTCTAGACGTTTGCCTCTTGGCATGTCATTTATTTGCATTGCAGGTATACCATTTCCAATCGAAGGTTAGGTGGAAGCTCCTGATTGCACAGTTAAATGGATTTAAGTATGGACCTTTTTTTTTTGCACTTGCATGATGGTCTGAAAGATGTTGCTGAGCACTAGTTTGATTTTAGAAGTAGATAGCTGCCGCAAATTTTGAGTGAAAATAGAGGCCCACTGTTTCAACTTTGGACAGCAAAGAAAGTGTATAAAGCAGCTGAACATTGCTTATGATTCAAATAACTCTAGTTGTCAAAATGATTTTACCATGGTGTAAGGTTTGCAAAAAAACTGTTTTGCCTTGTTTGGGGTTGAATTTATTAAGAAATGTAATGAAGTCTTCCCTACAGCTGATTTTGAAATGCCCTTCAGTGTTCTGTGTTAGTAGTTGAAGGTGGTTCTTGTTTGGAAAAAATTCAGTTTCATCCATTAGTTTAAAAAATCTCAGTAAGAATATATCTCTGTTAAGCCATCAAGCTGTGTAATAGGACAAGACAGCCTGTTCAGTTCTGTTTCTGACAAAAATTCATGGAACCGATGATGGTCAAGCCCATGAGAGTGAATTAAATTCACCCTGAACAGTACTGGTTCAGTAACACACCGTGGATTCATATACTGCCTGCAGTTGCTACTGGTGAATAATACATGGTGTGATTGTTTTCACAATCTTTGGAAATGTGTCCCTTTTCTGTTCCTCACATATTTTTACCACCATCAGTTGTAATTCACATTAGCATATTCCAATTCAAGTTGTACTAATAGAGTGTTTTCTCAGCTTCTTTGAAAATGTTCTCATCTGTAGTTCTTCCACACAAACTGTTCATACAGGCTAATTCTTTAGTCTCTGCACACTTGGCATTGATCCCTTAAGTAAACAACTACTGAGCAGTCCCTGGTAGTCCTTGCTTGGCTAATAAATAAGAAGCACTTGGAAACTTGTTGGCTAGCAGTTGCAGTCTCGTTTTCATTTTTTCCTTTTGTGAAGAAATTCTGTGATGTACTATTCTATTTAAAATTGTGTAACTTTGGAGTTCCCGTCGTGGCGCAGTGGTTAACGAATCCGACTAGGAACCATGAGGTTGCGGGTTCGGTCCCTGCCCTTGCTCAGTGGGTTAACGATCCGGCGTTGCCGTGAGCTGTGGTGTAGGTTGCAGACGAGGCTCGGATCCCGCGTTGCTGTGGCTCTGGCGTAGGCCGGTGGCTACAGCTCCGATTCGACCCCTAGCCTGGGAACCTCCATATGCCGCGGGAGCGGCCCAAGAAATAGCAACAACAACAACAAAAAAGACAAAAGACAAAAAAAAAATTGTGTAACTTTTCTGACTTGCTTTTCTGTAAGCTGGGATTATTTTGCAGAGTGCTTAGTCTGGTGGTGTTGATGTACACATATACTTTTAGCACAGCTGTAGGGTCATTGCATGATAAACACAGTGCTTTGCCATCTCGTTTGATGTCAGAATCATCCACATTCTGCTGTGCCTTGAAAGCGCAACACAAAAAAGTTCTCTTTTTTGCTTCTTGTTTTGGTGGATGGGCACTAGTAATTAAAAAAAAAAAAAACAAAAAACAAAGGCATGGTATTGCAGTACTGATGACACTTGAAACATTTTCAAGTTTTAACTGTGTCTGGGCAGTTTGTGGTTGCAAAGAGAAGAGAGCGCCACACGCACCGTGATGCCTGCTCTCCTGGCTGCTGTGGCCGGGAGGCAGCCATAGACAGAAGGCACATAAACAGATGAGCACAGCTGTGCTCCAGTGCAGCTTCATGGGCCACACAAGATGGGCAGAGGGCTGTGTTTGGCCTGCTGGTCACCTTTGGCCGACGCTTGGTCTCAACTGTGTAAAATACGTAAAAGAAAGAATCCAGCGGCTCTCACCTAACCTTTCCTTCGGCCACGATGGTGATACACTACCGCTGTGGTACTTGCCTGTGCTTCTCCTGTAGTTCTGTGAGGTGGATCATTTTTAAAGCTCCTGTTACATATTGCCAAGTTGCTTTCTAGAATGTGTATGCCCTGCTTTTTAAACATCTGTATTTGATCCTTATCACTACAGACTTAAAAAATTTAGATAAGACTTTGAGGCTAACACCTCTACTCGATTGTACCTCTGTTGAGTAAGTAGAGTTGTCCCCTTCCTGTTGCTATAAAGCTGCCAGTGTTTGGGTATATTCTTCTAAAAAAGCAGGTGATTTCTTCTTGTGTGTCTTTTGGCCATCTAGCTTAAATGCCACATCCTTTTAAACTAGTACATCCTAAATTCTGTTCTGTATATACTTTAGCCATTCAGAAGAGAATGTTGAATGAATCTGCCAGTTGTTTGGTAACTGGGCAAATAAACTGCCAGGTCTCCCTGTAACCACACATTTGCTTAATAGAAGTTACTTTCTAATTTGTGTTCTCAGTTTTTCTACTAACTTCAAACTCAGGGCCCCCGCCCATTTTGTCTCTGCAAGCAAAGAATCTCTATAACACAAGACTCTTGTAAATGGGGACAACATTCAGGCGACACAGCTTAGTGAAGCTGACACAAAATATGGTTCATAGAACTAATAGCATTTTTGAATTCAAAGGAACACTGGAGCTAATTCATTTCATCTATCATTTTATTTTATTCTTGAGTTAAATTCACCAGGTTCCCTGGCTTTATTGATAGCAGAGCGAATCTTGTGACTAGAACTAGAACCTAGATCTGCTGGCTGCTCTGCCATTTTTGGGGCAAACCCAGATAGCCAAAGGCTAAAGAAATACTGCAAGACTTTCCGAGTGCCGTGCTGCTTTGTACTATTCAGGCTTACTACAATACATTACCTAGAGGGTGGTCTCAGTATTTCAAACAAAGAAGAAAGAACTAAGGGATAACTTAAGACATCTTAAATTTTTAAAGTCCTAAGTGTGAAATAGCTTTTCTTTGAAATTTTATTCCCTTCAGTAACATAAAACATACTGAGGAAAGTTATAATGGAGCCTCAAGTCATAACCAACAAAGAGTGAGTCTTAAACCCATGATATTTCTTGTCCGATACATGAAATTATTTACTTTTGTATTAGGCAGAAGACTAAGCAACATAACTTGAATAATGAGTCACAACAAAAGTGAATTTAAGATTAATAGGCACAGAGATATAAGGAAAGGAGAAGTTAAGTTTAAATCAGTTGTACAAACTGAAATTGTTGCTTAGGGCAGAACTTTGGTGATTATCCATTGAACCACGGAACTTCCTCTTTTACTGGCAGTTAAATTGAGGCCTGGAGAAGTTTAGAGACTTGCCAGGTCCCGTAGTTCCAGCGAAAGGACTATAATTCACCTTCACGTGAAGATTAGACAACTGGGAGGCTTTGGATCCCTTCTGAAACGGTTAGGGAAAAGTGTGTGAGGGAGTCTTCCCCTAGTAAATCACGCTTCACCCCACACTTGGAGAGGTCGAGAGGAGGCTGCCAGGTGCCAGTTACTGAGCTAGGTATCGGATTTGCATAAAGGCACTAAAGCTCAAACAAAAGGCCGTGTCAGAAGCTCTTGGTTACTGAGAACAGAGATAGCAGTATTCATTTTCTGTGTCCTTCATGGTTCAGTTGCAAATAAGACACATTTTGTTTTTTTCAATTTGGAATTTTGTTGTTGTTGTTAGACTGTAAAAAGCCTTTTCTCTTGTTTTGCTTTGTTTTCCAGGTCTTTAAAGCTACTGTAAGAAATTTCCCCTAAATTTTACCTAATTCAGAAAAGTATTCATCCTTTTGTAGCAGATGTGTGTTCACATATGCACGTGTATGTTTGTGTGTGTGTGCTTAAAATTGTTTTGTTTCAGAATAGGTTTATTTGGGGGAACTTGATCTTTTAACAATAAGAGGCTTCAGTTTATAGCCACATGCATTGGAAGATTTTTAAGATTATTCTTATGTCTCCCACATTCAGTTTTCTCACTAATAGAAAGATCAGTGGTATCACCTATGATAAAAAATGATGAGTTAACAACATCATTTTTGTTTTGTTTTGTTTTGGGGCAGGGGTGAGTCCTTGGCATGTGGAAGTTCCCAGGCCAAGGATCGAACACAAGCCACAGCAGTGACAATTCTGAATCCTTCCTTAACCACTAGGCCACCAGGGAACTTCCACCATGGGTCTTTTTGTTTGTTTGTTTGTTTTGACTCGGGAGTTATTTTAAACCAAAATGTGTTTTTCAAGGGTTTAAGTCCTTGAATAGATACTGGCCGAGTGTTAGGGGAGAAAGTATGGTTGGTTGGTGGTAGGGCACCTTATTTAGGACTTAAAATTTAGAGATAATCCACACACACTCAGCTGTGTAAAATGAATCAGATAGTTTTATTTAGATTTTATACAGTTGCAAGTGCACAGAGGACCTTGTAAATTATACTCATGAAACTTTCTTCAGCAGAAATTGAAACAATAATAGCAGCACATGCATATTTCTATAATATTATTTTTTTACTTTGGTGTGATTATGAATTCCTAATAAACAAAGAAATGTAGTAATTTGAACCCAAAAGATCTAAGATCCCCTCTTAGGGAATGAAGTTAAATCAGGAAGCTTCAGTGAAAAGAACTTTAAAAATTTTTTATATCTGTAATACCAAAATAAGAATAAAGAGGATTTTTTTCCTTTTTTTTTTTGAAATATAGTTACTCATAGAAGTGCAGAGTTACCTTGTCCAAATTTTAAATAGCTAAAATCAAAGCATATGTAATGCAAACCTATTCTTATTATAAATCCTGAAGTCCACATTTGTTAATGGAATTAGGAATTTTTTTTGGATTATGATAAATAATGCATGAACTGTTTATTATGCAATAGCCATAGTTTTTTGCAACAAAACATTTGACTAGTCTCACATGTCGGAGAAACAGAAAGAGCCTCACATCCATTCAGGTTTTGCTGCCAAAAGTATCGGGGCCAAGTTTACCAAAAAAGGGTTGTTGTGGTCCTTAGCTTTGTGATCTGCTACTTTAATTTAGCACTTAATGATACAAATATTTCATATGTAGCAATTATATAAAAATAGTTATCTGATGACTCACAATGTTATGTTAGTGTGCTAAAATTTATTAACTCATTCCCGAAATAAGTGGAAAAATGAATTTCCAAATTTTACTGTCATAGCAGTACTAAGTAAAATATCATTTTGCTTATGGTGAATAAATTCCCTAGAATGTGCAAAAGTTCATTAAAAGTTTTATAAAATATACTGCACATAACTTTCTAAAAAAGTTGCTGTGAATTTGCAAGGTCGCTAGAATGAGTATACCAATTTCCTGATACCCTCAGAAATGATGGGCTGGATGTGAACATTTATTTTTTTTTTAAGGGGGAGGGGGCTTGCTGCTTTAGCTAATATGTTCATCTTAGGATTACTTTAACCTTCATTTATTTGACCATTAGCTAAGATAAACAGCAATATTAATTGAAATAAATTTTGGGGTAGTTGAGCCTTTATTGTTGACATGGATATGGAACATGTCATTTCCCCTTTGCTCTGAGGTCCCTAAGATGATAAGCATCAGTCAGTAAGCATCAGTCAGCACTGAGGCCCCAGCACATTCTGGGGCCTCAGAAAGTTTGCACTTCAGTTTATTATAGAAGCATCTGTAAAACTCTCTTGTATGATCTTGGCTTAGCTTATCTTCATCATAGTTTTACTGTTAATGTACTCAGTATTTTAACTGTTGGGTAGGAGAGAATCAGAACCTTGTGGCAGAGAGTGTAAGCATCTCAGAAATACTGGATCTGAAGTTCCCTGGTGGAGCAGTGGGCTAAGGATTTGGTGTTGTCACTGCTGTGGCATGGGTTCAGTCCTGGCCCAAGAACTTCCACAGGTGTGGATCAAAAAAAATATATATATATACATATATATATATTTATATATATGTATGATCACTCTGCCTTAGTAATTCTTCTGAGATCACTAATTCAAGAGCCATAAAGCTATACTAAAACTATTTACGTAACATTATTTTTAAAATATTAAAAATTAAAGAGGAGAAATAACTCAAATATCCAACATTAGATTGGTGGTTTTATCTTTATTTTTATTTTTTTTTTTGCCTTTTTAGAGCCACACCCATGGCATGTGGACGTTCCCAGGCTAGGGGTCAAATTGGAGCTGCAGCTGCAGGTCTACACCACAGCCAGAGCAACGCCAGATCCGGGCCATGTCTGCCACCTACCCCATAGTTCATGGCAATGCTGGATCCTTAACCCACTGAGCGGGGCCAAGTGTGGAGCCCACATCCTCATGGATACTAGTCAGGTTTGTTACAGCTGAGCCACAAAGGAGCTCCTTATTTAACTTTTTAGCATATAAATACTAGGGATTATTTTGACCATTAAATTTACTTAAAGTTACAAATGTGAAAAATCAGGATGCAGACTTGTCTAAAATATGCAAAAGTGATTTGAAGGAAATAGCCTGAAATGTTATGTGTTCTCTCTGAGTGGTGGAATTAATAATTATTGCCTCTCTCCTTTGTTCCTTTTTCTAATTTTCAAGATTTCTGCAGTGTATTTCTAAAATTGAGAAAAGTCCATAAATGCAACATGACACTACCAAGTCAAAAAATAACTTTTTTGAAATGTTTTTAATTTTACTTAAGGTGTTTAACATTATGTAAGTATTCAGTAATGAGCATTACTGAAAGGGTAACAGTTTTGCTAGTCTTTCTACCTTTTATCATGTTTGTCCGAGAGATGCTAATGTATATACTTCAGTGTAACAGAATTGGAAATACTCATTTGAATTTTACTTTTTAAATACTTTAAATATGTAACTTCATTTGGGTTGTACAAGCAATTCTGTAGGTAAATACTGATTTTACTTAAAGATTAAGCCCAGATTCCCATTGGCCTCTTTGTGCTATCAAAAAGCAAAAATATTATGTTTTTCATTAAAATTGATGATGTAATTTAAAATATTCATACAGGCTTGACTGTATAATCTCTTCATTAACCCAGAATGAAGTTTTTTAAGTTTTTTCTTTTCCCTTCTCTTAAAAATCATCTTTAGATTCTCTAAGTACTGTACCAATATTCCAGGTCCAGAAAAAAGCAAAATCATCTACCACTGCTCACAATCATAAGCAGATCACAGCCAGACACGCCCCCACTCCCCCCGTCAAGCGCACACATCTGTGTATGTACTCGCTGTGATATACTCTCAGGAAGTACTTCTCAAAATGTGGTCCTTGGACCACTGGAGATCCCAGAAACCCTGTAAAAGAAGTCTCATGTTCAACACTTTATCATGTTACCAAATGTTAATTCCCTTCATCGTGTTGACACTTGCTCTGATAGCACAGGGCAGCAGTGGCTGGACCTGCCAGTGCTTTAGCACAGATTGGGATATTGGTCCCAAACAAACTACTAGTTGTATTGTTCTTCACTGCTCTGCCTTTGCAATTTAACATGCGCACACACACAAACCCCAGTTTCACTTATGATTGTCCTTAATTAAGGAGCAAGAGTTGTTTTAAATCTCAGTTTAAACATCTCTCTGATATTCTCTGTGATGGAGTGGGAGGCACACTGAAAACACTCCTGTAGCCTACTGAAGCGGGACCATTGTCTCAAGGGAAAGCATTTTTTGCAACTGGTTGTGTTGTGAACTGAACTAACTATATTTTTCATGGAACACCATTTTTACTTGAAAAAAAACCAACCAGCTTATTCAGCTTGGGCATTTGACAGGTGGTTTTTTAGAAAATGAATGACGTTAGCCTGTCACTTCAAGGAGATAACAGTATTTGTTGCCAAAATTTGAGCTTTCAAGTGAAAAATCAAAATTTAGGAAAACTTGTATCTTCTCCCCACACAGCTTGTCAACTTCCCAAGCTTAAGGCTTCTGATGAGATCAGTATAATATTAATGAATATGATTTTCTTAATATTACGTGGTGAAACATGCTAATAACATTTGGAAGATCTGTATAACTTAGTTGCCTGCTGTGTTCCACATGACCAGTGCGTGATGTTACAGAATTGTGGGTTGGTAAAAGACCCATTCAAATTACGGAATAGACGAGTGAATTTTAGTGTCTGTAACAGAGCAAAAAGTTCGTTGGTAGGCTTTCCATCCCACAGGGAAGTCACTCTTAAGAAACTACCATTTGTCAAAATTCCGGGATAGAAATGAAAATATCTACAGTTACCTGAAAAGGTTATTAAAGTACTTCTTTTTCCAGTGAGCTTTTCTGTGTAAGGCCAGGTTTTCTTCATATGCTGCAACTAAGACAACCTGTAGGAGCCCAGTCCAGATGCAGAAGCAGAAGAGTGTCTTGCTGTCTTGATTGTTTTTTTAATGAATTAATAAATATAATATTTGTTAAGATGTCTAAGTTTTACTGCTTTACTTAAGTTTTACTTAAGGCAGATATGGATAGATAAAACCCACTTGAAGTCTCTTTGGGATCCTGAAGAACCTTAAGGTGTCTAAAGGGATCCAGAGACTAAAAATTTGCGAACTGCTTTCTGACCTCATGACTTAAAATGTGGTCCCGGAAATCACCTGAATCGCAGAAACTACATCCACCCCAACCCCCATCAGAACCTCCATTCAAGCCAGATGTTCACACGATTCCCTTACACGTAAAAGAACGCCGCCAGCAGGAACTCAGCTTTGGGCAAGAAGTGCCCGCGTTGTAGAAATCCAGCAGGAAAGTGAAAAGGCCCACCGGGAGAGAGCGTTAGGAGACGCCGAGACTCAGAGCCCTCTTTCTCAGATGGTTCCCCTCTTTACCTGTCTGTCCTTTGTTCGAGTATTTCCTTTTAGGGGTGTCTTCTCATACAGTGTCGATGCTCAGAATTGCCTGAGGTCTGACAGATCCCTCGGAGTGTAGTCTGGTGACTCGGAAGATGCAGATTGACCAGGTTACCTGTTGCTGGGAGATTTATTCAGTGTGCCCACCTCTCCTCTGGTTCGCTCCTTGTCTCTGAAGATAACTGCCACTGGTATAAACTTACGATAGAAAAAGTAGACCAAAAAAGCCCCACCTGATTGTATGTTTATCTCAAAAGCAGTTTTCACCTTTTAGTTACATCTTCCTTTAATTACATATTCCCTCCTTTAAATACATTAACATAAATAGTTATCAAAAGGCATGCTTGTAATCCTGTCCTAATGGATGGTCACTTGTGTAAAGTCATTGCTTATGGAGAGACTTTTTGAAACTAACCAGGCTGTAGCACTTTGGCAGAGGCAGAGATGTTACACGTTTTTAGTGGGGTTAGCTGTTCAGTCTGAAGTTGGTGACTAAACAAAGTATGTTTGGATTAAGTGTACAGCCAGACAGTTTCCTATAAACTGTTGTAACAAAGTCTTCCATTTCTGAGCCGTAATAACTATTTTTTCTTCTTGTTTTTAGGGTGAATCCGTAAAATATTTCCTGGATAACTTGGATAAACTTGGAGAACCAGTAAGTTTTTAAACTGAGTGTTTATGTTTATTGCCATTTGAAAGCAGTGGTCAGGACTGGGAAATTTAGAAAAAATACGCATTGTTTCCTTTTCCCTAGTGGCAGTATTCTGACTGTGCCTGCTTCATTTTTCATCTCTTTACTGTCCTCATCTCTGGCCTGCCCTGTCCACTGTTTCACTAAAGTAAAACTGTTTACAGAAAGAAGTTTATGTTTGACAATGAGATGGCGCATTAACTAGTAGATGGCACACCTTCTTTGGCTTCTTTTGCCTTTTTTTTGTTAAGCGGAAACAGAGCACAGTGGGTTGATTGATTTCAAAACTCTTCAGCAAACGGTATTTGCCTATTTTGGACCCCTGTGTGTTGAGTTCCAGTGTAGGCGGGCTAGGCTAGGTCCTCACGGCTGCTGAGGGGGCTCCGTGATGTAGGAGGATTCAGCCTGGAAAGGAGTTTGATTGTCCTGCAGTGTATCCCTCAGGCAGCAGCTCTCAGCTGACACTGTGGCTGGTGCCCGCCGCCTGGGCCACTGCAGGAGGACAGCTCTACTGTCTGTTGGCAGTACTGGACTCATGCAGAGACGTCATTGGGAGAAAGTTTTGTGCTGCTTGGAAAAGGTTTGAAAGCTGTTGTCTTAGAGTCATTGGTCACCTGCTAAATTTAGGTGTGTCGTATGCCTCTTCTTCAGCCAAATTTAGGCCTATGGGATCCTTGAGAGGTTTTTTTGGTTTTGTTTGTTTGTTTGTTTTGTCTTTTTGCTATTTCTTGGGCCACTCCTGCGGCATATGGAGGTTCCCAGGCTAGGGGTTGAATCGGAGCTGTAGCTGCTAAAATATGCCAGAGCCACAGCAACTCGGGATCCAAGCCGCGTCTGCAACCTACAGCACAGCTCACGGCAACGCCGGATCGTTAAGCCACTGAGCAAGGGCAGGGATCGAACCTGCAACCTCATGGTTCCTAGTCGGATTCGTTAACCACTGCGCCACGACGGGAACTCCGTTCCTTGAGAGTTTTAACTTTAAAAATAAAACTGAAGGAAAACACAAAATGAAGCCTGTTGCAAGTAGGAAAGTAGCTACTGATATTTGGGGCATGTGAAAAAGTACCTTCTTTTTGCTCTAGATTGATAAGTTTTGCATTTTCCTGTGTTTTTGTTTTTGTTTTTTTTTATATTTTGCTAAATTGCATCTGTTTTCGCTTAAGCCCATATGTGTTTCTCCTGCCTGTTTCCTAGACACAGGTGTTCCAGAAGTTAGGAACTCCGTGTATGTTTTCATTCCCTCGATCCACATCAGTGAAACTTTGTATTAAGACTTATTTCATTGTCACTTTTCCATCTAGTCAGATTGTAAAATACATATATGCCAAATATATATATGTTTGGCATATATGTATATATATATATACATATATGCCAAATGGAGAGAGGCTTTAGTAGGTAAACTAATTTGTTAAGAGATATTTCGTGTTTTCAGATGCAAATAGTGCCGACTCGACCTGTTCTCAATTTGCCTTTTCAGACAGGTCCTTGAGCACACCATTCAAAGTATGTCCCCTCCTCTTATTTTCACTATCAGCTCTTGCTTTCTTCACACTTGATCACTCTTATTACAGTTGGGTTTATTCATTTATATGTGAAGAGGTGAGTTCTTGATGCCTAGTGATAGTTGCCTGGTGCATAAAGTAGCTTTTGAGTGAATGACACTGAGACAACTCCAGTCAGTTTGATACTAGCTGCTTAGAGTCTTATGTCAAGAACAATTTTTCAGAGTTCCCGGTGTGGCTCAGTGCTGACAAACCTGACTAGCATCCATGAGGACGTGAGTTTGATCCCTGGCCTCGCCCAGTGGGTTAAGGATCCAGCATTGCCGTGAGCTGTGGTGTAGGTTGCAGACGCGGCTCGGATCCCGAGTTGCTATGGCTCTGGCATAGGCTGGCAGCTACAGCTCCGATTAGACCCCTAGCCTGGGATCTGGCATTGATGTGGCTGTGGCGTAGGCTGGCAGCTACTGCTCTGATTCGACTCCTAGTATGGGAACTTCCGTATGCCAACAGGTGCAGCCCTAAAAAGACCAGAAAAAAGAAGAACAATTTTGCAGCCACATCTGGGGGAAAAAAAGTGCTGTCATCAGTGGGTAGTTGTCAAGGAGAGGAAAATAAATCTGAGTGTGCAGCACATTGGCCACCCATTCTGTGCATGTCAGGTCACAGCATTGCATTTGCTTTTCCATCTCTAAGTACTAGGACCACTGAATCCCTGCTGTGTACCACGTCCCGTGACCCTTGAGAGATGGAACCACAGGGGTCAAGGACATGGGCTCTGCACCCAGACCATGAGGGTTCAATCCCAGTTCCATTAGAAGCTGGCCCTGTGACCTTAGGACTCTCTAAACCTTAGTTTCTTTTTTAAAAAGTTTTATTTTGTAACGATTTTTATTTTTTCCATTATAGCTGGTTTACAGTTTTCTGCTGTACAGCAAGGTGACCCCGTCACACGCACATACATATGTACATGCTTTTTCTCACATTATCCTCCATCAGGCTCCATCGTAAGTGACTAGATATAGTTCCCAGTGGTATACAGCAGGGTCTCATTGCGTATCCATTCCAGAGGCAGTAGTTTGCATCTATTAACCCCAGACTCCCAGTCTGTCCCACTCCTTCCCTCTCCCCCTTGTTACCCACAAGTCTGTTCTCCATGTCCATGATTTTCTTTTCTGTGGAAAGGTTCATTTGTGCCATATATTAGATTTCAGATATAAGTTATATCATATGGTATTTGTCTTTCTCTCTCTGACTTACTTCACTCAGTATGAGAGTCTCTAGTTCTATCCATGTTGCTGCAAATGGCATTATTTGGTTCATTTTGATGGCTGAGTCGTATTCCATTGTGTATATATGCCACATCTTCCTAATCCAGTCATCTGTCAATGGACATTTGGGTTGTTTCCATTCTTGGCGATTGTGAATAGTAGTGCAGTGAACATGCCGGGTGCATATGTCTTTTTCAAGAAAAGTTTTGTCCGGATATATGCCCAAGAGTGGGATGGCTGCGTCATATGGTAGTTCTGTGTATAGTTTTCCAAGGTCTCTCCATGCTGTTCTCCATAGTGGTTGTACAAAACCTTAGTTTCTTTATTCATATCTTGGGCATAGTAAGAGAACTGGCCTTGTGGGGTAGGGGGAGAGGACATGACTAAACCCCATGTCTTAAGTCTGCTTGGGCTGCCATAACAGAATACCATAGACTGGGTGGCTTAAGTAACAGTCACTTACTTGCAGTTTTTGAGGCTTCTAGTCCGAGATGAGGTTGCCGTCATAGTCAGTTTCTGGTGAGGACTCTTGCTGTCTCACATCAGGGCAGCAGGATTCGGCAGGAAGTGGGACCTGAGTGAGGAGGGAGGCTGAGCGCTGGGCTTGATGGCCCCTGAGCAGGGAGGGGAGGGCCAGGCAAACGCCCTGGTTGGACTTTGGAGCCGGTGAGGAAGTTTTCTTATGGGAAAGGCTGTGCCTGTAAATGGATCGTGCGGTGTGAACAAATGGTGAGCACGTGAGGCAGGAGACTTGGATGGAAGGGTACCTGGCCGTGGCTGCCTTGGTTTCCCTCTTTGCAGCTGTGGCAACAGTGGTGGCAGCAGATGCAGCAGGATCAGAGGATCAGCTAGACTGCTGACACACGGACTTTGTGCCAAACCCAGCCCGGCTCTTAAGCACTTCACGCGCCTCACTCAGTTCTCATAGCACCCCTGCAGGATGCCCTTGTCTGTATTTTACAAGCGAGAAAATTGAGACAAAGAGGCTGAATGACTTGTCCAGGGTAACATAGGTGGGACGTGGAGAGCCGGCTCCCAATTCAGTCCTAATCACCATGACTCTTCCAGACCCTTTATAAAGCGCTTGATTACATTTCCTATGTTTTGTGCTTCAGATGAATGAGCCTTTAGCTTCCTAACTAAACTGTTAGCTCCTAATTAGGGCAGTAATAAAGAACTTTTTACTTTTATGAAATAAGAACAATTTTGAAAACCTGAGACTGGCACGTCCCTGAGGCAGCCGGCGCACTTGTGCACTGTGCCCTGGTTACTCCCTTTCTGGCAGGCAGTTGGGCTTTAAGTGTCCAGGGCCATCAAAACGTTCTTCAGCTTTGACTTCGTAATCTTCCTCCTGGTTATTTCCTTTCAGGAGAGTCCGGGGGTGGGGGTGGGGGAGGAGCGCATGAAACTTTTAATAAAGCAAAACATTGGAAAAACCTAAAGGGCAATGAGTAGGGGACATCTACGTAAATTATAGCACATTAATCCATTTGATGTGCATTACTCTTTTTAAAAATAATACAGCTGTATCAGCACGTGAAACAATTCATGATAAAATGTTAAGCAAAAAATTGGCACAGGCTGAAGATTATGTGGCTGTGCTGATTATAAATAAAGTAAATAATAAGTATGTGAACAGAAGCCAGAAGGAACCATGGAAACACCAAGTCTCATTAGAGCCCTGCTGTTACTTTCGAAGTCGCTGGATTATAGATAACTGCGAATTGCCTACTCTTTTTTATTCTTTTATTCAGTTGTTCTGTTTTAGGGAGATAAGTCTTCACACTGTAATGAAATTTCAAAATCATACTATTTGGAAATAGATAAAAAGACAACGTTGTGAATAACAATTGGCATCATTTAAAATTTTGCCTTGATTTAAAAAAAAAAATGGTCTTGGTGGTGAGCATGTCAAGCTCTCCTGGTAAAAGAGCTTCGTCTACACTCTGGAAAGAGGCTAACCTTAGGGGAGAGAACCAGTTAACACGGCATAGGGAAGTGTGCTGTGGGGGCTGCTGAGAAAACTAGGAGGCACTTCTCATTTGCAGTGAATTTTGAACCAGTTTGTGCAAAACCAGCAGCATGTTCACGGTATCTTGACATTTTATAATGAGAATAATAATAGTATCGACGCTTTAATGTTATCTAAGAGATTGTCATTAAAGAGATCATTTTGTTTGCATATCCATTCACTAGACCAGATACATTAAAAATTCTAATTCTAATTTAATTCTCGTTGAATTGAAACGTCTCATTTTAATGCAGTACCTTAAAAATTCTCATTACTTCTAGACTACTGAGTGTAAAGTCATTGTATTCTTTTCCAGGATTACATTCCATCACAACAAGACATTCTGCTTGCCAGAAGACCCACCAAAGGCATTCATGAGTATGACTTTGAAATTAAAAATGTTCCGTTCAAAATGGTTGATGTAGGTGGTCAGCGATCCGAAAGAAAACGTTGGTTTGAGTGCTTCGACAGTGTGACGTCAATACTTTTCCTTGTTTCCTCGAGTGAATTTGACCAGGTGCTCATGGAAGATCGACTGACCAATCGCCTTACCGAGTCGCTGAACATTTTTGAAACCATCGTCAATAACCGGGTTTTCAGCAATGTCTCCATAATTCTCTTCTTAAACAAGACAGATTTGCTTGAGGAGAAAGTGCGAATTGTGAGCATCAAAGACTACTTCTTAGAGTTTGAAGGGGACCCCCACTGCTTAAGAGACGTCCAAAAATTCCTGGTGGAATGTTTCCGGAACAAACGCCGGGACCAGCAGCAGAAGCCCTTGTACCACCACTTCACCACCGCCATCAACACGGAGAACATCCGCCTTGTTTTCCGCGACGTGAAGGATACTATTCTTCATGACAACCTCAAGCAGCTCATGCTCCAGTGATGTACAAAAGACTTGCCGTTTTAATATCTTTTTGTCCTTTTGATTGTTTTCTGTTTGTTTTGTTTTTCGACATAGCGGTTTACAACAGGAATTAGAACAATCTTGATTCTCTGTTTAACTTCTTGGAAATCTTAGTCCTTCTTCTGCAGAGTTTGGTTTGTGGCTGAGAGCTGCTGAGTGACACGTTGCCGATACCTGCTGAAGTTCAGCTTTGGTCTCTTTGACTCTGGCTCCCATTGGAGTGGAGTTGTGACTTCCTGCCAGTCCCAAGACTAGGTATATTTCAGGCTTTAAATTCTTCCACTTTTCAAATGGAATTCTCCTGTAGTGCCAAGTGTAGATGACCTTAGATATTCGTAGGTATGAGGTTAAGCATATTCAGCCCTAAAACAAGCGAGATATCTTTTTATCTGCCCTACCCACAGCAGCCACACTTGAGCCCAGCTTTATGATGCCCTGTTTCGGAAAGGCCATTGGAAAACAGTTTGAGCTAAGGAACGGCATTCTGTAGGTTTACCCTTCATGTTTTTCCGAGTGCTTCTGTACACAGCAGTTGTTTTGTTCTTCAGTTTCTCTGGTTTCTGAGGTAGTATTCTTAAGTGTTTTAAAGTTTACATAAGGATCTCTGGTCTGATGCTCGTGAAAGTTCACAGATGGTGCAGGGGAGTAGAAGGCAGGCACAGACCATCAGTGTTTTGATTAAAAGTCATGCGTGGAATATAATTTTCCCATTTCATATTTAAATATCATGTAATAAATGTGCCATATGTGAGACTTTCTGGCCATCGCAGCAACTAAACAGTGCAGGCAACTTGATGACAGAACTTTCTAAATCAGTACACCCTTCCCCCAGAATGCCGTGTGGGAATCACTGCTGCACCGTCACAGACACTGATCTTTTGCTCTCCTGTCTGTTCCCAGATGGGGGCATTTATTGGATTTTTTGTTTGTGTGGAGCTTGCCAGCGGCAGTGTTTTCCTGTCAAACTGTTCAGGAAGGCATTATTTGAGACTCCCATTCATTCTTGGTATGTCTGTAAAAGAGTATGTACATGTTTGCAACATTCTTTTTAGGAAATCCCAGCTTTGCTGAGGTACATTTTGAATGTCTCAAGGATTCCTCTAAGAATAAATAGCAGTTTTTTTCATTCATCCCAATTGCATTTGACCTGCTGCCTGCAGGGGATGTGTGGTGTCAGGACGGGGTTAGAGAAACTCGTGTGCGAGGCTGGTGACGGTCTGGAGAATCTGATGGCTTTTCTCCTTTGCTTGAAACTTGTGTTTCAGACTGATGTCGGTCACTTCCCTGTGTGGCTGACTGTGTTCTCAGGTATTTTGTTAGTAGCTAGAGAGTCTTGAAAGATTGGTCAACATTACGGATCCACCCAGCCTTGGCAAGACAGTAGCTCTTGATCTGTCTCACTATCTCAGTGAGAATAGGGCTTTGCAGTGAACGAACCAGAGATTGTTCCTGACATACCTGACTTCTCGCATTTGAAGTTCTTCCCTCATTGCATCTGTAACTGCCAGTGTCTTCCTGTCTTGGTAGCACCTGAGCTACCAGTGTGGAGGCCCACATCGTAACGCAAGCGTTCGTGGTGGAGTTGTAATTCGTGGGCATTTGAATAGTTCTGCATCTCCTGCAGCATCTGACCAAGAAGAATCCGTCGTTCAAATTCAGAGGTCGCCATTTCACTGCTAACGAGTATCTGAATAAGGGCACAGGAACATTGAGACTTTTGGTGGAGCGTCTGTCTGTATCTAGCAAATGAATTTATTAAAAGGCCCAAACATTTAATTCCAGTGAAGGCTAAAGTCACGTCCCTGTATGAAGAGCAGGAAAGATAGCCTTAATTAAGTTACATTAAGATCTGTGATTCAAACCGTAAATGTTGCCTTGAAGCAAAAATCACTGTTTTGACTACCACAAAGAAATGTTGAAGTACCAAAGAGATATGATATTGTCTGGGGCATTTGAGATTTCCTTTCCTGATGTATGTGACGCCTCAGAGTCAGCTTTCTTTTAAAAGAAAATCTAGACTGTATTTTAAGGCAGTAAATTACTTGCATTTAATGGCAGGCTTGTTTAGACACTCAGTGGAACTGTAAGGTTTAATCTGAAGGCTTTAGTCCACATTTTTTTATATTCTGTATTTTTAAACTGTTGGAAGGAGTCCTGTGCCCTTATCATGAAAATCAGATCTTTTCGAAATAGCGCTATATGAAGGGGGAGATGTTATTTAGTGAACAAAATTGAAAGGGTGCTCACCATTTTCCCTATGCCACTTTCCCCAAGTCTCTAAAAATATAATTTGAATTTAAAGATCTTTGGTGGGTGTATTTTCTATGTCTTCATGGTTATGATTTGGAACGAAATGTGCCTAATTCTCTTACTATATTCTCTTCCTAAGTCTGAATGTCTTGTTTAATTCTTAAGAGATGTCACACAAGTGTCTTCATTGGCCTTGAGGAAATTTATACACAGTTGCCTTACAAAATCAAAGAACACCACAGATTTTTGCCTTGATTTTTTTTTTATAGGGAAAAGGTTTTGTCAGATGTTTTCTGAAGATCCAGATAATTTAAGGCATGCCTCTGGCACTTAAATATTATTTTTAATAACCCACATCATTGCTTGCTGCCAAATATTGTATTAAATGGAAATCTTCATTTCAGTTTTATTGTCTGGAAAGGGCACTTGATAGAGCACAACAGCAACCAAAGAAAGCATCGTGGAGTGAAAAAGACTGGGTTTGGTTTGGTTTTTATCTGAAGCTGCATCGGCATGTAGTTTACATGGTGAAGAATCCTCTGGTTAGTCTCTCAAGTGAGGTTAGCTTGGTCAGAGGAATCCTTGTTCAGTTGTTGGCAGTGGTTGGTATAAAGCAGAAGGAAGTAAGATCACCTTAATACCAGAAGTGATTAGAAGTGTTGATTTGAATTGACTCATAATTTTTGGTAAGCGGGAATGAGTAAATCCTAACTTCCAGTGTATACAATATTTGTATTTGTGCTTTTGGTAAAAATGTATCTTCAGCATTAGTACACATATCCGGTGATGCCTTACTTATATGAAGAGAAGAAGTTACCAAGTTATGTTCTGAAACTCAGATCACTTATTTGAGAAACCCTCAAATTGGTGCTTTCATTATATAATGATACATTTAGACAAAAACCCCAAACCAGACCATCTGAAACAAGAGTCTCTCCATTGCAATTTGTAGCACTGTTATTTCTGTATATGTAATGAGGTTAAATATCAGTGTTAACTCTTAATTTCTTGTTTGAATCCATGAAATCATGCCTGTAAAGCTGAAACATTTGTAATAAAGTCCCCTAATAAACCTAGAGAAAGTCACTCTGTTACCTTTTCATTTCTTTTGAGTTTTAATTGAGGCACCAAGAACAGAACTTTTCCGTGTCTTTTTCAGGTGGCAATCTGACTTTTTCTCTCTTTCCCATCATTTCAACACATTAAGTGATATTTGTCACAGATGATCTGTCCTTGTGTTTGTGCTGCTGGACTAAAAGTAGTGCTCTTTGCTTTTTTTTTTTTTTTTTTTTGGTCTTTAAGAGAAGAGGATACAGGTTGGCTTTTCCTTGTAGTGAACATGAGCAGGGGAGGGACTGTATGTGAGCGGGTGTGTCTGTGTCTCCAGGTTCCAAAGACACAGTACCTGCCCATTACGTTACGGTACAAGGTTAGGGCTTAACAGATTTATACCCAAGGTGAAAGTGTAAGTCTAAACCTGAACATGTGAAACGAGTTGAACTTCATGGCTTTTTCAAGTACCATCACGTTGCTCTTAGCCTTAGGCTGTTAGGTGAATTCGAAGAACAGTGTTTGTACCACTAGCATTTTTACGTCTGAACTTGAATGTATAGTTAGCATTTAAATAACTGTGTTCACTCTTGCGGCATCTAAGCCTAACCATCTGACTTCAAATGCCAGAGCTTATATGAACAAAAAGTGTGAATGATAGGGCAGTAAGTTCTGGGCCGATAAAGAGAGTTTGTGATCTGTCCAAATCTGCTGTTGATAGTGATGAAATATGCAAGGCCCACTGCACACACTTGCAGTCAGTGAATGTCATGATGCTTACATGGTATCTGATAGGGGTCTGTCTTTGGAAAGCTTGTTTATGATATTTCTTGCCATAGCAAGTGCTGCATTTGTCCTCAGTCATGCCTATTTGATGATTCTAGGAGAAAAAAGGGGGCGAGTAGGGGGTAATTCTTAGAACGTGTATGTAACGGTGCAACCAACTATACCGTTTGCTCTTTATTTACCTCTAATTGGAAAGCAGGATCGCAAAATGTTTGAGTGGCTTTCCTACACTGCTCCCCTGGTGAGAGCTCCTTCACCACAGAAGCCTTATCAAAAAGTGTATTTTGTAACAACCTCCTAGACACTGTACCTAACAAAACATGATTTGTATTAGCTCTGACTGTATTTGCGGTTTAGGATTTTTTTATACATATATCTTTTTATAACTTTCCAGGAACTGAGCATTATCTGATATTGTTGTAAATTTCTTTTTTTTTTTTTTTCCTCTCAGTGCTTTAGTTCAGGGTTGGCAATAAATTATTTCTAAAGGAGGTCTGACAGTGTTGCTTTGATTTTATAAAATGAGTGGCTAGTCATTACGGCTTTTTTACTTTTGTACATATTTTGCAAACATTTTGCCGCTTGCTATTAATATTTGCTCTGTAAAAATTACTGATGTTTAATAAACATTTATAAACTATTCCATATAACTATGATGTTATTTCAACTAACTCTAATTAAAGTGTCACGTGTAAAGCAGATACTTGTAAGTTTGGAAGCAACAGTTTCACCCAGTGGCCGAAAGCAAAGAAATCTCTTGGCAGGTCTCCAGTGATACTTTGCCTTCATGCTATAAATGTTTCCTTACTGAAGATGGAGATGTGAACTTCATCCGAGAAAGTTCCCAGACACTTAGTGTGTTTTGATGTGGGCAAGGGGACCACTTTTCTCTCAGCTCCTCTTAAAATTGCTGACATTGCACTAAGGTGTTTTGAGGCCCCTGGTCTGCCCACCTGCAGGAGTAATGCTGTTGTCTTTTGTCATTGAAATGGTATTTTAAACACAAACTAACGGGATGCCATTCATGGTTTGTTTCAGTAAACGTTATGATTTACAGAAAAATTGCAAGAGGTCCTCGTTTCCCTATGCTCCACATCCTTGTTAACAGTGGCCCCAGTTCACGTTTTGTATTAGTGTGGTGCATTTGTCATAATTAATGATACTTTATGCTTAACCAAAGCCTGGCCTTTATTCAGATTTCCTTAGTGTCTCCCCATCACACCTTTCTGTTGCAGAGGCCATCCGGGATACCTTTTTACGTTGATTTACCCTGTCGTGGCTTCTCTTGACTATCACCGTTTCCCAGACTTGCCTTGTTTTGGATGACCTTGGCAGTTTGGGAGAGGAGGACTGCTGGTCAGGTATTTCATAGCTTGTCCCTCTGTTGGGATCTCTCCGCTGTTTACTTCGTGATTACACTAGTGGAAGATAGTGTAGTATAATAGTCTATAATACAAAGTTCCTACAGTAAGGTCTTCAAATTTTCCCCAAAAGTGGAGTTCCCTGGAGACTCGGTGGAAGGGGTTAAGGATCTGGCCTTGTCACTGTTGTGGCACAGGTTCGATCCCTGTCTCAGGTACTCCTGTGTGCTGCTGGCACAGCCCACCTCCCCCCCCACCCCCAAAAGTGAAGAAAGGGGAGATTTAATGGGGAAAATTGTGTAAGTACGTGTCTTTGAGGACACTAAGGGTAACTCAATCGGTTTTTGGAAAATTGACCCCCTTGTGTTTTGTTGTTTTTCTCCTGTTCTCTCTTCCTCGAGAGGAGTATCCTTGTAACAGGTGTAGATACGCAAGAGCGTGGCATTAGTCTTCCTGAGGTGTGGAAAGTTAGGATCTGAGAGCCTCACAGACCCACTTGGAGCTTTCAGATGTGGGAAGGTCAGATTCATTGGTTTTGTGGTCGTCATCTTAGTTTGGCTTGCGATAAAAAGTACCGTAGACTGAGTGGCTTACAAACAACAGAGACGTGTATTTGCTGCAGTTCGGAAGACTAGATGTTGGAGATCAGGGTTGGAGCCTGGTTGGGTTCCAAGGGGAGCCCTCCTCCGGTTTGGCAACTGCCAGCTTCTCCCTGAGGCCTCACGTTGCGGACCTCTTCCAAGGGCACTGAGCCGGTGTCCGTTCTGGAGTGCTCCGCCCTCATAATCTAATTCCCTCCCAAAGGTCCCACCTCCAGGTACCATCCTGTCTGGATTAGGGCTTCAACCTGTGAGCTTGGAAGGGACGTAAATATTCAGTCTGTAACAGTCATCGTTAGGATTGGTTTAAATCCAGCTTGATTTTCTGCCTTTTTTCCTTCAAGTCCCCAGTGACCGGTGCAGGGATAAGAATGCAACAGCTCCTGGATATCTTCTGTGTGACACCTTTTTTGATATAAACGTTCTCCATATACACCAAAAACTTTTTTTTTCTTCTTTGCTTTTTAGGGCCACACCCAAGGAACATGGAGGTTCCTAGGCTAGGGGTCTCATTGGAGCTACAGCTGCCAGCCTACACCACAGCCACAGCAACTCGGGATCCTAACTGATTCTGCCACCTCCACCACAGCTTATGGCAAGGCGGATCCTTAACCCACTGAGCAAGACCAGGGATCGAACCCATGTCCTCAGGGATGCTAGTTGGGCCTCTTTACCACTGAGCCACAGCGGAAACTCCTACACCAAAAACTTTTGATTAAAAAAAAAAAACCCCAATGTTACTACTCTGTCACAACCATCGTAAATAATTTCAATATTTCTGTCTAGTCAGTTTTCCGTATGTATGGTTCACAAATATGTCATTGGCTTAAGTCCCAGTAATAATTGTTTTAAATAGTTGCATATTTCATGTAGTGCCTGCCTATATCTTTCTACTTCAACTTCTTGTGCAAACTAGAGGTTGAACTGTTTATAATAGCAACAGTGCTGATGCCCACTACGATTTCAGATTTCTGCAAAGCAGTTTCCTTCTGAGCCAAGGTGTTTGGCTTGAACATCCTCCAATGTTCTCATAAATCCAACATCTCAAAGGTCTTTTCAATTTTCCTAAGTGTTGAACTGCACCTTCTCTGAGGCTCCGTAGAACAGAGCAGAAAACTTTAAGATGGAACCCACATGCTGTGGGTCACTGGTTTTGCATGAAACATTCTCACTTTGGGGACAGTATCTCAAAGTCTGGTACTAATTTTTTACCCAGTTAGTCAAGAAAATCACAAAATGACTTTATTCCTGCATTGTAGTTTAATTACTCTTCAGCTTCTAGATTTGGGGGTGGAGGAGGCTCTTTTGTTGCTTGTTAGTTTTGTGTGTCCAGACGCATAGGGTTTGTCCAAGGATCCTCAGGACTGTTTACAAAAACCAGCTCTAAACGCTCTGTTTGTGGAGCCCAGAAAGCATACTTGGCTTTTATTTTATTCACTGGTGACTTAATACTGTCTTTAGCCCACAACTCAAGGAACCACGATCTTTGTAGCAATGTCCAAAGTAGATGTTGAGCACATGAAAAGATGCTCAACATCATTAGCCATCAGGGAGCTGCAAGTCAAAACCACCATGAGAACCACCACGTCACCCCTACTAGGATAGCCAGAATTTTACAAAAAGACAGTAACAAGTGTGGGTGAGAAGGTGGAAAATCTGGAAGCCTCATGCATTGCTGGTGAGACTTTTGGCCTTTGGAAAACAGTCAGTTCCTCCAAATGTTAAACATAGAGTTACTATTTGACCCAGCAGTTCCACCCCTACATATCTACCCAAGGGAAGTGAAAACACATCCACACAAAAATTTGCGCATGAATGGTCATAGCAGCATTATTTATAATAGAGGAAAAGTGAAAACCACCCCAATGTCTACTTAAAAGACGTCAGTGTAAAAGGCTTTATCTTTGCAATCATGTTATGTGATTCCATTTATGTGAGACACCGGAATGGGCAGAGCTATAGACACAGAACGTGTTAGTAGTGGCCTGGGCCGGTTGGTAGCGGGAGATGAGGAGTGATTGCTAATGAATGTGGGCTTCTTTGAGGGGTGATGATCTTGATCTTAAATTAGATCGTAGGGATGGTGGCGTAACTGTGAATCCACTAAAAGATGCTGAGTGGTGCCTTTACCGTGGTGAATTTTATAGTATGTGAATTAGGTGCACGGTAAGGCTGTTTTTGGCAAAAGAATTTAAACCTTCAATCACTCCACTCAGTTTGCAAAAAAAGGCTAAAAATAGACACCAAAATGTTAACCTTTTTTTTTTTTTTTGGAGGGATGGTAATCACAAGATATAATGTCTTCCTCATGCTTTTTCATTTTCTAAATCTTCTACAAAGAGCATCTGTTACTTTTATGTTGATACAACACATCAATAAACAAAAGCAAAAAAGCAGTCCCCGTATTTGCTCTAAAACAGTTCGCCTATGGAGTTTCCCTGTGGCTCAGTGGGTTAAGAACTGAACTAGTATCCATGAGGAGGCAGGTTCGATCCAGGGCCTCACTCAATGGGTTAAGGATCCGACGCTGTGGTGAGCTGTGGTGTAGGCTGGCAGCTGCAGCTCCAATTCGACCCCTAGCCTGAGAACTTCCATATGCTGTATCTGTGGCCCTGAAAACAAAAGAAAACAAACAGTTCATCTATTTCTCCTTTCATCCCCATCATCCTGTTGTAATTGCTTGCTTTCTGGTCTGACTTCTAGACTAGACGGTAAGCTCCAGGAAGGCAGAGATTACTGTGTCTGTCTCATTCACCTCTATATACCCAGAGTCTAGTAGTTTGCTTGATATGTGTAAGTGCTCAAAAAAAAAAAAAAAATCTGTAGAATTGAACTGAATTTCTTAAATGTCACCAATGTCACCTATGTGATAAACTCTTCTGGTGACAAGAAAATGACCCACTTATGGAACGGATTTTGAGATGCTCACAGTCTAGTGGGAGAGAAAATATAGGTGCATAAACAATTAAACCAAAATGTACAGTAAGAATTACCACTCAAGAGGACTGGATAAAATGTTATGGGGCCTTCAGAGAAAGGCAGTTACCTCCATCTGGATGGAATTGGGGACACTTTTGTGTAAGAGAAAGCATTGGGGCTGGGCCTTCAAAGATGCCTTAAATATGTCTAGGAGTTCCCTGGTTGGCTCAGTGGGTTAAGAATCTGGCATTGTTACTGCTATGGCAAGGGTTCGTTCCCAGGTCCAGGAACTTCTGCAAGTAGCAGAGAGAAGAGCAGGAAGAAAGGATAGATGGAGAAACAGCATAGAAAAGAGAAAGCAAAACACCTTTAATGGGGCAGCCTTCTGAAGTCACTGAAAGTAAAGAGGAGAACCAGCCCCCATCTCATTCCCACCCCAGAAGCTCACTGCCCCTTAGAGGCAACAAAATATAGAAGGCTGAAAAAAGAAAAAAAAAACAAAAAACAAAAAGGCTGAGGTAAAAGATGAGCATGACATAGGACATTCGAGGTGGAAGGCACAGTATGTGCAAAGGCAATGAGGCATGATGGAAGAACTGAAGGGGGAGTAGCAGCAAGAACCCTCTCTGAGAGAGATAGGGACAGAGAGAGACAAAGCAAATGGCAAGATGAGAATTGTTCGTTGTGCTGTTCTTTTGAAAAAAAGATTGCATATGTTTGAAAATGTTTCATAGCAGAAGTTAGAAAAAATCAAGAGATCACAGTCTTGTGGGGGTGGTGTTGTGAGTGTAAAAACCGCTTCAAAGCCTGGACCTGAGTGGGATCCGTACCAGGAAGCATGCGGGGCTAGTTACGCCAAACCCATGACATCAAGGTCCTTTCATCTCGGCCACAGTCCTCACGTGGCCTCATTAGCAGGCGGCCCCAGGGGCTACACTCTGTGGCCAGCTTTGTGCGAGCCATTACTTTAATGGCCTCTTTTCTCAATAATACTAGAGGTTCAAACTGCGGTTTCCAGCATATTACGCCTGTTCCTTTTTTCTTTCTTTCACCCAAGCTTTCAACTCTAACGTATGACTTTTCCAGGGAATTCTTGGACTGCTTTTTCCTTCCGTTTTGTAAGATTCTTTAAGGAATGACTCTAGGATGCTTCTATGACTGATAAGGAAGAACGTGGGCTTTGAAGGAAGATCAACTAGGATTCCAATCCAGGCTCCTCTGCTTCCTAAGCTGTGTGACTTTCCGCAGATGTCTTGCCCTTTCTGGGCACTGATTCCCTCAACTAGCACATTGATGCAGAACGGTTGTTAGGTTGTTACTAAATCTCCAAGGCAGAAATGGCTACAGTGCCAGGCCCGTGGTAGGAACGGAGAGGTGCTATTACTATTTTTTTAATTGTTTTGATTTTGTCTATTTGATGTGATTCTTTTCACTCCCGTTGCCTTCCTTCTTCCTTCTCCCCCTGCTTGCTACTGCTTTGGTTTTTCATCTTGACAATTTCCCTCCAGGGAGACCAGAAACCCAGGTGTGAAATTCTCAGTCTATAATACCACTTGACTTTTGTCACCCAAAGGTGATACTTGAGCTAAAGGTCCCCAAGGGAGGAGTCGCGTTGACATTGGCTGTTGGGTAGGTGGGGTGCCCTTGAGGACGTTCAGCCTTATATGAATTGGGATCTGTAAGCACAGCACACTCACCCCTTCTCGTGATCGGCTGAGTACACAGCTAGAAATCCATGTTAAATCGATGACCAAAGACCAACAGGTCAGTTCCACCCTATTTTTACTCTGGGAAAGCACCAAAGAAGCATTTTTTTCAAGTTAGCATTGTGTTCAGGCAGATATTAAACATTCCTCAGTGGGTGAAGGGTTTCCCATTCGTTTTTCAAACATTTTAAATTCAGGCAAGGTTGGTAGAGGAGAAAAATGGAGGCCCAGGTTGCCCCATCTCATTTTGGCCCTTAGGGTGTGAAAAAGAGGAACAGGTTATAGTCTCTGCCTGAAGCTGGTTCTATTAGGGGCCCTCCTGGGACCTGTCTCAATAAAGAGGACTCCCTTGCAAATTCAACCTGCCCAGGTGGGTTCGTTAGGGTGATGGGCAGCAAAATTAATTCAGGAAGGCATTTCTTTTTTTTTTTTTTTTTGGTCTTTTTAGTGTTGCACCCCCAGCCTATGGAGGTTCCCAGACTCGGAGTCAAATCGGAGCTGTAGCCACTGTACATCACAGCCACAGCCACAGCCACACCAGATTGGAACCACATCTCCAGCCTACACCACAGCTCGCCACAACACCGGATCCCCAACCCACTCAGCGAGGCTGGGGATCAAACTGCTGCATCCTCATGGATGGATACTAGTCAGATTCCTTTCCGCTGAGCCACGGACAGTGAATTCCCAGGAAGGCATTTCTAAGACTCTCAGCTCCGAGGGGGTGGTAGAAGGCTGAACTGGAAGTTTGGGATTAGCAGAGGCAAATGATTGTATAGGACAGATAAACAACACGGCCCTGCTGTATAGCACACAGACCTATATTTAATAGCCTATGATAAACCATAATGGAAAAGAATAGGAAAATGAATACATATGAATCACTTTGCTGTACAGCAGAAATTAACACATTGTAAATAAAATGCTTCAGCAAAATACATTTAAAAAAAAGAATATCGGAGTTCCCGTCGTGGCGCAGTGGTTAAGGAATCCGACTAGGAACCATGAGGTTGCGGGTTCAGTCCCTGCCCTTGCTCAATGGGTTAACGATCCGGCGTTGCCGTGAGCTGTGGTGTAGGTTGCAGATGCAGCTCGGATCCTGCGTTGCTATGGCTCTGGCGTAGGCTGGCAGCTACAGCTCCGATTCGACCCCTAGCCCGGGAAACTCCATATGCCGCAGGAGTGGCCCAAGAAATGGCAAAAAGACAAAAAAAAAAAATCTATAAAAAAAAAAGAATATCACCTCAAAAAGGAATTAAAGATGTAGACATCTGAATGCAAAGATGAAAAACAAAACTTAGGGCGAATACTGCTCATTGGGTAAGTTTGCCTCTGTTTTGTGCCCTGTGAGCTACAAGGAGGCTCAGATCCATCCAGAAGAATGGAGAGTCGCTGAGACTTCCTTCGGGTTGGGGAGTGTATGCAAGCCTCTTCTTGGATGCGAGGTAGCTCTAGGGGTCAGGTTGCTCTGTCTGTGTCTGTCTATCTGTCTCTCTGTGTCTCTGCCTCTTTCTCTCCCTTACCCATCCTCTCCACATTCTCCATTTCACTCCAAGGAGCTAATCTGATTAACCCGGTAGCTCATCCGATTGGAGGACACCTGCACTGGTCAGCCAATGGATGGGCCTGTTTTGTCAGCTGACCTGATCCCCCATCCAATCAGTCATCTCAGAGCTGCCCAGTCTCCTTCCCCTGCACCTTCTGGTGGGTCCCAGCTCACAGGCCCAGAACGCATGGGGAAGGTGCGTGCCTTTGCCTTCGTATTTTGTTTCTGCAGAGTGTATTGGGACCGCCTTAAACACGAAGGGTCATGTAACCAAGCCTATATTTCTTTTCAATTTAAGGTGCTTAATTCTCTCCTAAAATATACTCTGGTGTGCTGGGTGGGAACACTCGGAAGTGGCTTCTGATTCTGGCTCTAACCTCAGGGGACCAGCTTCAAGACCGTGAAGAAGCCACCACCTCTTTGGGTTCCAGTTTATTCCCCTGTGACATAGCGGGTCGCCAGAGATAAATGCTCAAAAGGGCCCATTACGGAACCACATGCTCGAATTGCAGCAGTTGTACGCAGTGGCTTTATGACAGGGCAGTGAAAGAGCAAGGCTCTAATTCTGTTACCAGGACCTGTTTGACCTCTAAGCCTCTTTCCCTCTTTTGAGATGTGGAGGTACTAACAGCTCCTGCCTCACGTGCTCTTCAGAGACCACATATGCAAAGCACTTAACCTGGGGCCCAGGCGGGGGGCCTGGCAGTGAATTGAGTCCTTTTTTTTTTTTTTTTCTTTTTAACGTCTGCACCTGCAACATACAGAAGGTCCCAGGCCAGGGGTTGACTCGGACCTGCAGCTGCCAGCCTACACCACAGCCAAGAAACGTGGGCTGTGAGCCACATCTGTGACCTACGCTGCAGCTTGCAGCAATGCTGGATCCTCAACCCATTGAGCAAGGCCAGGGATCAAACCCAAATGCTCAAGGGCACTATGTTGGGTTCTTAACCCACTGAGCCACAATGGGAACTCCAGGAGTCCGTAATGGAGGGGTGGCCAGTGTATTCGTTTCCTGTGGCTGCTGTAGCAAATTACCACAAAGTCTCAGTGGCTTGAAAGAGTAGAAATCTGCTCTCTCAGATTTCCGGAGGCCAGATGTCTGAAAACGCTGTCTCTAGGCCACACTCCCTCTGGAAGCTGCAGGCAAGAACCTCTCCTTTGCCTCTTCCAGCTTCTGGGGGCGCTGCCAGCATGCCTTGGCTTGTGGCCACATCAATCAGTCTTCAGAGCTGGCAACTTCAAATCTCTCTGCCCTGTCTTCACATTGCCTTCTCCTCTGGGTGTCAAATCTCCTTCCACCTGCCTCTTACAAGGATACATGTGCGGGAGTTCCCTTGTGGCTCAGCAGGTTAAGGACCTGGCCATGTCACTGCTGTGGCACAGGTTCGAGCCCCAGCCCGAGCATATCCAAAAAAAAAAAAACAAAAGGGTACACGGGGGCGGGGGTATTTAGCCTCCCCCACCCCACCCCTCATAATCCAGGATAATCTCTCCATCTCAAGACCTTTTCTTAATCGCATCTGCAAAGACCTTTTCACCATATAAGGCAACAGTCACAGTTGGGGGGAATTAGGACCTGGCTATCTTTGGGGGTGTCCTAGTTGGCTGTGATTCTTTGCCGCCACTGCCCGTTTGCTCCAGAGCTGTGCCCCCATCCCCTGCAAACTTCCCTAACAGCAAACGCGTCTCCTTTCCCACCCCGCCCGGCTCTCCCCTCTGACTTCCTGTTTCTGCCACCAGCCGCATCATTTTCTCCATAACCCACCTCAGAACTATCTTTGATCCTCCCAGCTCCTTCCCTTCCTGACACCACCCTGTCCACACTCTATATTAGTCACCAGATCTCAGAAACATGAAGGCCCCGAGCAGAAGGGAAAGGTCTTCCTTAATGCCTCTGATTCGCAGAGACGGAGCTGGAGCCCACATGGCATGGCAATACGATGGCCAGGCCGGACTCGAGCCTGTGGCCCCAGAGACCCACTCCTACCACGGCTGCCCATCCTGGAAAAATGCTTCCTGAGGACAACCCTCATCCTTCAGCTCCTGCTCTGCTGCCTCTCCTCGGCCCAGCCCCCCTCGAGGGGAGCCTGCAGAAGCCTGACAGGCCTGCTCTGTCCAGTCTCCCCTTGGCCCAGTGCTCCCAGCATCCATCTCACTGCTTCCCCCACAGTCACATCTGCGGAAATAACTTCAGCATCTTCCCTTGACCTAGAAATCACTCCATTCAGCAAACTTTTTTTTCCTTCATTTTTAAAAGTTTTATGGATGTGTAGTTGATTTACAATGTTGCGATCCTTTCTGCTGTGCAACAAAGTGATTCCGTCACCCACATACACATAGCCATTCCAGCAAACATTTACTGAGCATCTATTTTGTGCTATAGCTGCTGGAGGAGGGAGGTGGGGGAGTCAGGGATGGACCAGACCCAGGCCCAGCCTTTGATCACACTCTGGTCCCTATGCTACCTTCGACTGGCATTTGTGATTCTCATCTGCCCTCCTGCCCCAACCCCTCCACTGCCCCAGGTAGCACACCTCCATGGCGGGACACCTGCACTCTCGCTTCTGCACCACTGGGGGGCTGTCCCTTGTGTGCAGAACACCCTTCTCTTTCCTGACCTAATGAGGGAGCACTGCCTTCAGAGCCCCGGGCCTGCCCCCATCCGGAAGCATGCCCTGGCCTCCAGTCCACACCCTGAATGTAGGCCCCTCCCTGACGGGTACCCTTCAGTCTGCCCTCCAGCCTGCTTCCTGTCCTGGGTTGACTGAAGGAGCCCCTGGGGGCTACCTGTGAAAGAGGGGGTTCCCGTCTCCATCCCCCTCCACTCCTTCTGTTTCTTTTGGTTTTTCTACTACTTGGAGGGTGGGGGGAACCCCTTCCTGGGTGGCCCCAAATCCTCTCCTGAAGGCAGATTGCAGTGTGATTACCTCTCTGGGAAAGCACGGGTGTGGCTGGCTGAACCCCTCAGCCCAGGGGTGCTCTGAGTGAGAGCTGAGAAACGCCCCTGGCACCTGTCCCCCATTCCAACCCCAAGTGCGGAAACCTGGGGTCCTCAGGGAATTCCCGTTTGGCCCCCAGTAGGAAGTGTTCCCGCCTATGGTCTAAACTGTGCGTGTCCTTTTCTTTGACCCTGAGAAAGCTGACCAGGCGTAGCTGTGTGGGGGGGTGATGTTTACCTTTCCTGTGACTGTGGGGTTTCATCACCCAGTGCCGGACCCAAAACTTCATGGTTGAGAATAGCCACGATGCTATTTGCTCACAAGCCTGTGGGTCGGGAATTTAAACAAGGCGCAGAGCTGGCTGGTCTCTGTCTGGGTGGAACATCCGAGATGCTGCCTCTGTCCCCCTTTCAGATGACTCAGAAGACTGAGGGTGGCTTGGAACAGGGGCACGCGTCTGGCCCAGTTCCTCATTTTTCTTCATGAAAAATGAGGGCCTCTCCCTCTTCACATGGCCCCTCCACGTGGCCTCTAACAGGGCACATAGTAGACACTGCATGGTGGCTCGGCTCTCCCAAAGGAGCCAAGGCAGGATCCAGCAAGCTTCCTCCAGGCGTAGGCCTAGAGCTGGTACAGGGTCACCTCTGTCCCCTTCTATTGTATAAGAGGTCTAGATTCAAGGATGAATACCTTGGAGTTTGCTCGTGGCACAGGGTGTTAAGGATCTGGCATTGTCCCTGTGGCTGCTCAGGTCACTGCTGAGATATGGGTTCAGTCCCTGGCCAGGGAACTTGCACATTTTGTCAGAATACTTTGCCTACCAGGAAAGCTTGAATCCCGCCAGGAGGTATGGTTCATTGCAGGCCTGAGGTATTCACTGCAACAGGCACTGTGTATGCCTTATCTTTCCAAAGTGGAGTCTAATTCTTCAGCTGATGGAGCACTGGTTCTACCCCTTAGCACCCTTCACACGGGCTGCCCAGGGAGTTACTTAATCTACACTGGTCTTATCAAGAAAGGACAAAAGGAAGCACAAGTGCCTTGGGGCCCTCTGAGCAGGCCCTTTATACCTCCAACCCCTGTGAAACCAAGAGCTTCCCTTTGGGGAGTTCCTGTTGTGGCTC
The DNA here is from genome assembly GCF_016906955.1 of Phacochoerus africanus. Lineage (NCBI taxonomy): Eukaryota > Metazoa > Chordata > Mammalia > Artiodactyla > Suidae > Phacochoerus > Phacochoerus africanus. The sequence continues at coordinate 11,883,532 of NC_062557.1, read as the reverse complement.
AGCAGGTTAAGAACCTGACATAGCGTCCATGAGGATGTGGGTTTGATCCCTGGCATCACTCAGTGGGTTAAGGATCCAGCATTGCCACAGGATGGAGCGCAGGCAGCAGCTGATGCTCGATTCAACCCCTGGTAGGTGAGGCCCTAAAAAGAAAAAAAAAAAGAGCTTCCCCTTTGTGTCAATTGGAGGGAATATAGTGATTTGGGCCACACTCTCATTTCACAGATGAGAAAACTGAGTCTTCTCTGAGTTTTTAACTCATTCACTTGCTACATAATAAGTGAGCCAATTAAGTTTGAGAGCCCAGGGTTCCCTCCCTCTCTCTTTTAAACTGGAAAACAGGGAAATAAATATACTTTGCCAAAATTCGTGTCCTGGCCCACTTCTCTGGACGGTACTTAACCTGTCGAGCAAGCAATACCCACCTTGTCCTCCACGGCCACCTTGGCCCAGACATCGCATGAAGCTACCTGAGTAGCTCTCGCTTGACCCCAAGAATGTGTTCACTGGTGACAGCAGCTGTGGCTGAATGAAACTGACTCTCGATGAAATGAAACCGTCTCCGTGGAGGACGAAAGAAGCCCCCACCTCCTCCCCCGAAGAACATCTGGGAACATTTCAGCGGCTGAAAAGTAGACGCACCAAACGTTTCGGTGACTCTGGGTTCTTTTCTTGGTTTGTTTTTTCGTTTGCATATTTATTGAAACTAACCTCCTTTTTCCGGCCGTACTTTGCCTTTTTTGCTTCTTGATGTCATTGATGTTCTGCCCCAAGTAAGCGGCACATGTGCTTCATTTTCTCCCTCCCTCTACTTTACATACGCTTGAGTCACTCCTTCCACCTGCTGATTTTGGTTTTTTGTTTGTGTTTTTTGGCTTTTAAGGGCCACACCCTCGGCTTATGGAGGTTCCCAGGCTAGGGGTTGAATCGGAGCTACAGCTGCCAGCCTATGCCATGGCCACAGCAACGTGGGATCCAAGCCGTGTCTGTGACCTACACCACAGCTCATGGCAATGCCAGATCCTTAACCTACTGAGCACGGCCAGGGATTGAACCCACCACCTCATGGTTACTAGTAGGATTCGTTTCCACTGAGCCACAACGGAAACTCCCCTACTGATATTTTTTAAGACATGTCCAAATGCCACCCCTATAGGGAAGTTGTCTTCATCCAGCTCCTCCAAGCAAATCTGATCCCCTCCCCTGAACCTGGGATCCTTGGAGAGCTCCCAGGGGCTCCTGCTGCCTGCTCTGTTTTTTGTTTGTTTGTTTGTTTTGCCATTTTCTTGGGCTGCTCCCTCGGCATATGGAGGTTTCCAGACTAGGGGTTGAATCGGAGCTATAGACACCAGCCTACACCAGAGCCACAGCAGCACAGGATCCAAGCCACGTCTGCGACCTACACCGCAGCTCACGGCAACGCCAGATCCTTAACCCACTGAGCGAGGCCAGGGATCGAACCCGCACCCTCATGGTTCCTAGACGGATTGGTTAACCACTGAGCCACGACGGGAACTCCTGTTTGTTTGTTTTTGAGGTTAGCTGCGCTATAGTCTACACTGTAAGCTCTCTGAGGACAGGGATTGTGATTACCAACCACTAACTCTCCCAGAACCACCCAGCACCGAGTCCCATACAGGGAGATATTTGCTGTTTATGTGGAAATATGTCTTATGCAAAAAGAATTACAAGTCCGCAGCCATTCGTCTGTTCTCTATGTCTGTGAGTCTGTTCCTGTTTCGTAGATAGGTTCATCTGTGCTTAGAATGGATAAGCAACAGGGTCCTGCTGTACAGCACAGGGAGCTATATCCAATCACTTGTGATAGGACGTGATGGAAGATAATATGAGAAAAAGAATATGTGTATGTATCTAGATCAAAAAAAATTTTAAATAAGTGATGCGAATTCCCGTTGCGGCTCAGCGGGTTAAGAACCCGACTAGTATCACTGAGGATTTGGGTTCGATTCCTGGCCCCTCGCTCAGTGGGTTAAGGATCTGGTGGTGCCATGAGCTGTGGTGTAGGTCACAGACACGGCTTGGATCCTGCGTTGCTGTGGCCATGGCATAGACTGGCAGCTGTAGCTCCAATTTGACCCCTAGCCTGGGGACTTCCATATGCCATGGGTGTGACCCTAAAAAAATAGGTAAATAAATAATTACCATCCTTACCTTCTCACAACAGTGTGTACATCATATAAGCATGCACAAGGTCACCAGCCTGTCCAAGAATTTGGAAATAGAGAAATAAGATTTCCCTTGACAATAGTGTTGCCAGGCGCAGCAAATAAAAAAACAGGATGCCCAGTTCATTAGAATTTCAGATAAACAAAAAATAATCTTTTAGCCTAAGCATGTCCCATATAATATTTGGGACATACTCCTACACACGAAATGATTCACTATTTATCTGAAATGCTAATGTCACTGGGAACCCTGTGTCATCCCTGGCAACCCTACCTGGAGAGTTTAAGTATAAAACTAGTCCATGTGGATTGGAACAAAGTCAAATCACCTTAAGTCAGAATAGGAGTTCCCGTCGTGGCTCAGTGGTAAGGAACCAGACTAATATCCATGAGGATGAGTGTTTGATCCCTGGCCTTGCTCAGTGGGTTAGCAGTCCGGGGCTGCTGTGAGCTGTGGTGTAGGTCGCATTGCTGTGGCTCTGGTGTAGGCCGGTGGATCCCGCATTGCTGTGGCTCTGGTGTAGGCCGGTGTCTACAGCTCCGATTTGACCCCTAGCCTGGGAACTTCCATGTGCCACGGTTTCAGTCCTAAAAAGACACACACCCACACACACACACACACCCACACACACAAATGAAGAAGTCAGAGTAGGTCCTTTCAGCAAGACGTGATTGTAGCTGGTAAAAATATATGAAGAGCACATTGACAAATCATTCAATTCTAGGAATGTGTCGCTCAGGGAGGGAGGTGGTCACCAGTGGAACCAGCTTTAGTCGCCCTCTCCAACCTTGTCCTGGAGCATCACCTTCCAGGTCTGGGGCAGCTCTGATCCCTTGTGTCACTGAGGCGCAGGGGCCGCCTGGGGTCCTCATCCAGCCAATTCCCCGGGGTTCAAGAAGAATCGTTAGGATTTGGCTTTCTGTGTCTCCAGGGCGTGAACATGCTGATCTAGGAGCTAATGAAGGCTGCCCTCTGAGGGTGGCCACTGAACGGTTTTGTTTTGTTTTTTCTACACCGTTCTGTGACCTTCACTCTGATCCATACTCCACATGCTGGATCACCCCCACATGACACCCATGTCAGTTTTCCTTCGACCACTGCTCTGCTTTTCTGGGTCTGTCCTACGGCAAGTGGCAGAACCCATTGCCCCAAGGTCTACGGGCAGCAGAGTCGTAATCAGCAGCCTTTATGGAGTGCTTCCGATCCCTTACATAATAGCCCTCAAGCCCGCTCTCCAGCCCCGCTCGAAGGACAAAGAAAAAGGGAGCTTTCGCCACCCCGGGTCCTAGGGCACACACCCCAGTAAGTGGCACAGCTGCGGGGACTCAACCCTGAGGTTTCTTCCCATGAGGCTTAATCATTATTAACCTTTTGGCAAATATTTTCTTTACAAAAAAAATGTTTTAAAATGTTTATACACTTTTCAAAGCTTACGCTCCTTTCACAGTGATTACCAAATATTGGCAATATTCCCCGTGTGGCACAATGCATCCTTGTAACCTTTCTTACACCCAAAGATTTATACCTCCTACCCCCCCATCCCTACAGGGTTCCTCCCGCCCCCATAACCGCTCGTTTGTTCTCTGTATCTGCAAGTCCGCTTCTGTTTGGGAAACATCTTCTTTAAACACATGTACACCCATGTTTTTGTATAAATAGGCTCAATTTTTGAAACTTTTAAAAAATTCAGGAGTTCCTGGTGGCTCAGCAGGGTTAAGGATCCGGCACTGTCACTGCTGTGGCTTAGGTTCGATCCATGGCCCAGGAACTTCTGCCTACCATGGGTGCAGATGAAGGAAAAAAATAAAAATTAAAAAATAAATAAATAAATTAATTAATTAAATAATTCGTGTGTTCCCACTGTGGTTCAGTGGGTTAGGAATCCGACTAATATCCATGAGGATGCAGGTTCGATCCTTGGCCTCACTCAGTGGGTTAAGGATCCGGCATTGCCGTGAGCTGTGGTGTGGGTCGCAGACATGGCTCAGATTTGGCATTGCTGTGGCTGTGGTGTAGGCTGGCAGCTGCAGCTCCAATTTGACCCCTAGCCTGGAACCTTCCATATGCCACAGGTGCGGCCCTACAAAGACAAAAAAAAAAAAAAGAGAGAGAGAGAGAAATCCAGCTAGGTCTTGGGGGTGGCTTTCCACATCTGTGTGCCTAACAGCTGTGTCACAGAATTATACAGAGGAGAGCTTTCAGTGTTATCCAACAGCTTTTGCCAGTTCAGAACACAGGCTCAAGAAGACTCCAGATAGGAAATCCAAATATTTGGGAGGGAGAAATATTTGCCCCTGAAAGAAAGTAATGTCATCACGTCCTCTCACGCCCGGGCCCGTCACTAAGGGCCTAATCCCTCTTGAAGCCACCCCATTAAATAGACTCCTCTCCCATTATGTGTGTTATGAGTGGCCTGGACTTATTTGAGTTGCCATTTAAAATATTTCACCCCCAGGTCACCAGGCCAGGATCCTGAATCAACAGAGGTGTGTATGTAGGAGGAGAGACACAATAAGAACAAATGCAAGAGAGCTGGAAAGTTATAGGAAGGAGGCCCTGGAAAAGCTCTATTTACCACCTGCTGTTTCAGAAGCCTGTGACTGCCAGGGCTGCAAGGCATCTTCCTGAATGAAAATGATTATAAATCACTGCTTTCTTTTCCCTAGAACGTACTTGTCTGCAAACCGTGCTCAGGAGAGTTCTCAGCCCTGAGACCTAATCTACCCTCCATGACTCACGCCAACAGGCTGTTTTGTCAGAGAGTGTTTCCATAATTAGAACTTGTGACCGACCATCCGACCACGAGGCTATATCACAAGTACTTGTCGTGAGCACGGGAGTTTAGCAAAAAAAAAAAAAAAAAAAAAAGAAGAGTCGAGGCTTTGCTTGTTTGCCTTTGGGGTTCGGTCATGCTGTTTTGACTGGAGTCAGATTCTTTGGATACGAAACAGTGTGTTGTAAGGGGCTTTTTCTGAGTCTTAGCTCATCTTCTCAGCCACCCTGCAGGGTTAGAGGTTCTTCTTGTCCCATTTTCTGGACCATGACACCGAGGCTCGGAGAGGGGAGTCAAGTCTCTCGTCTGAGATGGGTCATGGGATGGGGAGCCCATCTCAGATGAGACACTTTCCCTCAACCTGAACCCAAGTCCAGACATGGATTCCAGATTCTTCCTCCCGAGGTGCCCAGGCCCGAGCTTCCAGAATATCCTGAATGAGGTTGGTTTAATCCTCATGATCCCTGCGGAGTCTGTACCCAACACCACCAAGGCCGCCACCCTGTACCTACTTCCACCAGCGCCCCCAGTGCCCGCTTGGCTGACCAGAGCCACACCAACCCAGGGAGGACAGTGACCCAGAAAAGCCAGGAGGAAATTTCAGACGGAGGGCGGGCTCCGTGGTGTCGGATGCCAGGGACGATAGCCTCACAAACATGCCCCGCTTTATTGGGACTTTGTGACCTAGAGACACACTGTTCCTTCCATCCAGGCTGTCCTGCACTGGCCAGTCTCGCTCCTCCAAGACTCAGCCTCAAATATTGCTTCTTCCCTCCCCCCCACCAGAATGGAAATATCATTATTGTTTAAAATATAACAGTGTTGTTATTTTTTTTTTTAAAAGGACATGATAGCAAGTTTTTGTTTTTCTTTTTAGGGCTGCACCCGAGGAATATGGAGGTTCCCAGGCTAGGGGTCGAGTCGGAGCTGCAGCTCCTGGCATACACCACAGCCAGAGCAATGCTGGATCCGAGCAGTCTGCCTGCAACCTACACCACAGCTCAGGGCAATGCCGGATCCTTAACCCACTGAGCAAGGCCAGGGATGGAACCTGCATGCTCATCATGGATACTCGTTGGGTTCTTAAGCTGCTGAGCCATGACAGGACTCCAAAGACACGTTTTTAAACTTGTTTTTAGTAAACCAGCTATAATGAAAAAAAAAATCATTATATATAAATAAATAAATAAACTTGTTTTTATACACATGTGTAAAACGAACGTGTAAATTTTATATTTAATTTTACATATTTTTCTAGTTACAAATTGGGTAAAATTTGCAGAAAAATGTATATTTTTCCTGTTTACAAATTATATATATATATATATATATATATCATATGCCAATTTGTATATAGAAATGTGAGGTATCAAAATAGTATCATATTTGTGTATAGGTTTGATATCTCTCATTATCAGTCACTTTATAATGGATATATTTGCTATCAGTAAGCATAGATTTACAGAAAAATTTTTCTCACAATGAATAGTTAAAAAAAAAACCTAGTAAATATTCCTTGCAAAAAAAAATGTAAATGGTACAAAAAGATATATATAAAGTAAATAGCACCAACAGTCCGCCTCTTGGAGAGAACCATTACTAACATTTTGACAAACATCTTTACACACACCCATAGCCACGTGGTTATATGGATGGTCTCAAGTTTTATGTATATGAGAGAGATATACATATATCAACCTTTAAAAAAATTCAGGTAGGTCTTGGCAACATCTTTCCATGTAAATTAGTAGCATGAGATCCATCTTTTAAATGCACACATGATATTTGACTGAGAGGCTATTACTTTATTTGCTCGATGGAAGTGCTAAGGATGAACTTCATTTTCAGGGTTTCCAGATGATTTCTGTGACAAACATTCTCAGAGGTCGAGAACACTTTTTGGATTAAGAAAGAGGGAGTTCCCATCATGGCTCAGTGGTTAACGAATCCGACTAGGAACCATGAGGTTGCAGGTTCGATCCCTGGCCTTGCTCAGTGGGTTAAGGATCCGGCACTGCTATGAGTTGTGGTGTAGGCTGCAGACGCGGCTCGGATCCCGCGTTGCTGTGGCTCTGGCGTAGGCCAGTGTCTACAGCTCTGATTGGACCCCTAGCCTGGGAACCTCCATATGCCGCAGAAGTGGCCCAAGAAATGGCAAAAACGAACAAACAAACAAAAAAACACAAACAAAAGAAATGGGGAGGGAGTTCCCGTCATGGCGCAGTGGTTAACAAATCCAACTAGGAACTATGAGGTTGCAGGTTCGACCCCTGGCCTTGCTCGGTGGGTTAAGGATCCGGCGTTGCTGAGAGCTGTGGTGTAGGCCGCAGACGCAGCTCGGATCCTGTGTTGCTGTGGCTGTGATGTAGGCCAGCAGCTACAGCTCTGATGAGACCCCTAGCCTGGGAACCTCCATATGCTGCGGGAAGCAGCCCTAGAAAAGACAAAAAAAAAAAAAAAAAAGAAAGAAAGAAAGAAATGGTGAGGCCTTCCCATTGTGGCTCAGCAGAAACAAATCTGATGAGGAACCACGAGGATGCAGATTTGGTCCCTGGCCTCACTCCATGGGCTAAGGTGTTGCCATGAGCTGGGGTGTAGGTGTAGATCTCTGCCCGGATCCCTGCGTTGCTGTGGCTGTGGTGCCAGCCGGCAGCTGCAGCTCCCATTTGACCCCTAGCCTGTGAACTTCCATATGCTACGGGTGCAGCCCTAAAAAGACAAGACAGAAAGACAGAAAGAAAGAAAAACAGAAAGAAAGGAAGGAAGAAAGAGAGAGAAAGACAGACAGAAAGAAGGAAGGAAGGAAAGAAAGAAACAAACAAAGAAAGGTTGAAAAGTCAGTATCTACAAGTTAGGAGGTCCAGTATGATTATAATTATGTTAAAAAATGCACACCATGAAAACTCTACATATTACATACACAGGTTATTTCTGGGCTGGACCAGGAGCAGTTTTGTTCCTTTGTCTACTCTCTTGTCCTCTTGAAAGTTTCTATCATAAGCATGTCTCACAGAGTTCCCTGATGGCCTACTGGGTTAAGGATCAGTGTTGTCATTGCTGTGGCTCATGTTTGATTCTTGGTCTGAAAATTTCCACATGCCACAGGCATGACCAAAATAATAATACTAATAAGCATGTCTCACTACAGGCTTTCATTACATGGACTCCAGTAGAAACATATTCTTACATCGCGTAAGGAATGTGTGTTTTCTGGAGTTCCCGTCGTGGCTCAGTGGTTAACAAATCCAACTAGGAACCATGAGGCTGTGAGTTCGATCCCTGACCTTGCTCAGTGCGTTAAGGATCCGGCGTTGCCGTGAGCTGCGGTGTAGGCTGCAGACGAGGCTCGGATCCCTCGTTGCTGTGGCTGTGGCGTAGGCCGGCGGCTTCAGCTCCAATTCGACCCCTAGCCTGGGAATCTCCACATGCTGCAGAAGCGGCCCTAGAAGTGGCAAAAAGACAAAAAAAAAAAAAAAAGAAGAAGAAGAAAAGAAAAAAGAAAGAAATGTGTGTTTTCTAAGCAGGCAAATGTCCCCTCTGGCGATGCCCCCGTTCCCGTTTTCTCCACACCACCCTTGCCCTCTGTCACCTGTCCTCACATCAGTCCTCTCCCTCAGAAAGCTATCTGCCCCTCCCTTCCCCTAAGTTAGCACCTGCCACCTGGACAGGTGTGTGTGTTGGGGTTGGGTGGTGCTGCTGTCTGACTTGGGCTCATGGTCCCAGGGTGGCCCCCTCGGATGACACCTGCTCTGAGCACAGCCTGGGTATCTCCAGGTCAGGAGCAAGGTGGACTCGGGTTTGTGAGTAGGAAGCCTGGAGTGCAAAGAGGCCACCCCCATCTTGGGTACGACCCTCCCGCCCCTGCCCCTGCCCCTGCCAGGGAGTGGGGGTTCCTTCCGCCTCCAGACAGGCGACTGCGATGACCTGGCCAGAGGGAAGCTGGCTGCTTCTGGGCAGCAGCTGTCCCCTCCCCCAGAAAGTCTAAAAGGACACAGAGGATGTCCTCAATATTTCCATCCAGGTCAGTGATGGAGTGGGCTGCTTTAGGTTTCCTTAGGGCTGAGACACTTCCTCTTTCATTTGTGTCTCATTCATTCCCCCCCCCCACGCCCCGCCCTACCCATGCTTTCTTGGAGACTGAAAAAGGGGAACGTGAAAGAAAAACTGTAAATTTCAGACGCAGCTACAGTGCGCAGACTGTACCATGTCGCTGTCAGCAGAGGCTGGGGCAGTTGGGGGAGGGGCGAGGGATCAAGACTCCCTTCAGAGGTCAGAGAGGTCACTCCACCCAGCCTTTCCTCCTCCTGTCCTGCTCACTTCCTTAGCTCTCACTCAAGCAGATCGCAGGGACCCCAATTCCTACTTTTCAGGGCATGACATTCTTTTTTTTAAAAAAATTATTTTTTTATTCAAGTAGAGTTGATCAGGGAGTGACATTTCTTCAATAAAAACCAAGTCTCCTTTTGCTCATTTCACTGATTTTACTACATTCATTTGCAAGACAGATATACACACACACTCATGTGATTTGTGGCAGCTTTTGGAAACTGTTGGAGGCACAGAAGATAACTCGCCTGGCAAGACATCAAAGAACTAGAAAAAGAGGCCACAGCAGCACCCAAGGCCTTGGTGACAACTGCTTTGCAATTTGCATCATGATTGATGATAAGCATCACTTCGCTCCTGTAAGTTGAACTAGAACTGTAACATTTTGTTTGTTCAGGGAAAGAGTAGCTGAAGTCACAAATCATAAATAATAAAAGATAGAAAAATCCCCTTCTAACCTCATGGACTGAAAGATTTCACGCTTTTCATTTCTGCTAATGGCCTCTCTCCCTTGGCCCTGCCTGCGATAGCCATTTGCCATTAGAGGCAAATCACGCCTCAGTTTGCAAGTAGGACAGCATCCAAAAGATCATTTGTAAGGTGGGTGTTGAGGATGCAGGATGGGCTTCTCCTAGAAACTGTCTTTCACTTGCATTGTTCAACCTTGGCTGTACCTGGGCTCCGGGTCTTTGAGGGCAGGTTGCGTGCAGTGCAGGAGGGAGAAAACAAGCCAGCCCCTGCTCCCCCCATAGAGCCCTGGCACTGAACACAGTTTAAACCTACGTTACCTTTGTTTCCCATCTTCCCACCTCCCTTGGGCATCCAGGTCCCAGTGCCCTAATCCCCTGGATCACAGCATCATTCCCAGTCTGCCTTCTCTATTCTGGGCTGCTCTCCTCCTGAGGGACCCTGTGACCTCAAAGTATCCACCTTCCCCTACCTCCTGGCAATCAGACTTCCATGTCCTCAGAGTGGTTGCTATCAGACAAAAGTTAGAGGAAAAGCAAACTGACCAGGTATGAATTCATACTAACAGGTAAATGACTGAAACCTTCTGAACCCAAGTAGTCTCGTGTTAAAATGGGTTGCTTGTTGTGGGCAGTGAAATATAGGAGCAAAAACAAAGGGATTAAGGATTCAGAATCTGCACATTAATGGTTCTCTCATTATCAAGACTCTCACAGAGGGCCTCTCTCGCTTACTGCATCCTGCTTCCAGAACACTGGCAGTCAGTTAGGAAATGATCCTTCTTTGGAAAAACCAGGATGTCATAGGTTTAGACATTGGGGGATCTCCCCTCAGTGAATCAGCTGGTTTTCTGCCATATCACGTCTGTGAAACCTCAGCAAATAAGCCACTTTGATGTACAGAGAACCGTCAGCCAGCTTTTTGCGCCTTATGATAAAATCTTAACAGATAGCCAAGGATCGCCAGATGTTTGTGGAAAGTTCTAACATGAAAGCAAAAGACCCAAGTACAGGAAACGACAGAACAAAACTTCAAAGCAGTGTAGTTAATATCTATAGAGTGATAAAAGAAGACATTTCACCCATGAAGTGAGAAAAGGTACAAAATAAACAATCAGAACAAGGAAGGGCTTTGGGCTACTGAAAAACAGAATGTCTGAAAACAAATATTCAAAATGAAAGATAGCTGATGAAAACTTCAGAAACTAGTACAAAAAGAAAAATATGAAATACAAGATAGGAAAATTGGAGGATCCATCTTGAAATCCCCACACACAGCAAAAGTGGAGGGAAGGAAATCACAAAGAAATGATTCAAGAAAATCTCTCAGAATAGAAGGATAAGCATCTCAAAATTGAAAGGCCCAATGAATGAGCAACAAAACAATTGGGGGAAAGGGGCTCTGGCCAGGGCACATCTTAAAAAGTTTTTTAATGAAGAATCAGGAGGTCATATGAAACTAGGCAAAATAATCTTTTATACTGTAAAAATATAAATCAAGGAGTTCCTGTTGTGGCACAGTGGAAATGAACCCAACTAGTATCCATGAGGATGCGGGTTTGATCCCTGGGCTTGCTCAGTGGGTTAAGGATCCGGCATTGCCCTGAACTCTGGTGTAGGTTGCAGACACGGCTTGGATCTGGCATCTGTAGCTGTAGCTCTGATTTGACCCCTAACCTGAGAGCTTCCATATGCTGCAAGTGTGGCCAAAAAAGAAAAAGAAGAAAAGAAGGAAATGATTATAAACCTCAGGCAAAAAAAAGAGAGCAAGAGAGAGACAAAGAAACAAACATGAGTCCAGGAGTTCCCTGGTAGCTCAGATGGTTAAGGTTCTGGTTATCGCTGCTGTGGCTCACATTTGATCCCTGGCCTGGGAACTTCCTGGTGCCAAAAAAATCCAAACAAACAAACATGAGTCCATATTGATTGCTTTGTTTTGTCTTTTCACCTGAGGCACGCTCAGGAATTGAACCCAAGCCATAACATTGACAATGCTGGATCCTCAACCACTATGCCACCAGGGAACTCCTATACGGATATGTTTTATTTGTCCTGTGGTTATTTATGAAGGTTTATTTGGATTTAGAAAATACACACTGAAGTATTTGGTGACATCATGTCTGCAACTTTCAAGTGGTTGAGGGGAGAAAAAACATATATACATTATATATACATATAAATACATATATACATAATGTATATAGAGAGACAGACAGACAGAGGCAGGAGACAGAGAAACACAAAGGGAGAGAGAGACAGTGAAAGTCATTGAGGTAAAATGTTAATCGAGGAAGCTGGGTGAAGATTATATAGGTTTCTTTATATTATTCTTGCCACTTTTCCATAAGCTTGAAATTATTTCAAAATACAGTTGACCCTTGGAGTTCCCTCCGTGGCATAGTGGGTTAAGAAGTTGACTACAGTGCCTCGGATTGCTGTGCAGGTGTGGTTTCAATCCCTTGCCCAGTGCAGTAGGTTAAAGGATCGAAGCTGTGGCTCGGATTCAATCCCTGGCCCGGGAACTTCCATACGGGCGTGACCATGAAAAAAAAAAAAATACAGTTGACCCTTGAACAGCATGGAGTGTTCACGCTCAAGGGTCACCCTTGAACAGTGTGGAGGGCCGACCCCTCGCACATTTGAAAATGGGCCGACCCCTCGCACACTTGAAAATCTGCGTGTAATTTTACTGTCAACCCTTAATATCCCCAGTTTTCACATCCACAGATTCAACCAACAAGAACTGTGGAGGACTGCAGTATGTATTAAGGAAACAAATCTGTATACCTGGACCCTCACGGTTCAAACCCCTACTGTTCAAGAGTCAACAGTAAACTATTTGGTCATTTGATAGGTAAAAATAAAAGGAGTGGTTTTATTGTAGGTATTGGGAAAATTGAACCCTTTTACATTAAGGCATCACTTGAATTATCTGTTTATGTTCTTTGCTTATGCTTCTGTCATGGTGTTGGTCTCCCTCCTGTTGATTTGTAAGAGTCATTTAAAAATCCATCACCTGCCAGATATTTTGTATTTCTTTCCCCTGTTCTGTAGCTGTCTAACTTTGTCACCAGATTTTCTTTTTGGACAACTTGGATGATTGGCATATGCACTCATTTCTAAAAATGAGAGATTGTAGTTCTCTTAGAAATGTAGATATCCTTTGGTTTATTCTGGAACGACATACTAGTTAACAGGGAAAAAAGTCAATTTTATCCTAAATTTACATTGTCAGCCCTTACTTGCTCATTTAGCCTTTTTTTCAAACCACCTTTGTAATAGAAAATATCTTTTTATTCTTAAAAAAAAAAACCTTAAAAAACCACAAGGTACAAGCTTTTCTAAAAAAAAATTGTTACTTTGAGACTATGCAGAAATATGCTATCCTTCTAAGATTTTGTGGCAATTGCATCACTTTTTTTTTTTTTCCTTCAGTGAGTTTTCTTTCTTTTTTTTTTCTGAGTGGGTTAAAGGATCCAGCATTTCCTTGAGCTGTGGTGTAGGTCACAGACGTGGCTCGCATCTGGCATTGCTGTGGCTGTGGCAAAGGCCCCAGCGTAGCTCCGATTTGACCCCTAGCCTGGGATCCTCCATAGGCTGCAGGTATGGCCCTTAAAAAGACAAAAAAAAAAAAGAAAATAAATTTGAACAGTTTAAATGCAAAGTGAAACATTCTTGTTAATGAATACAAATAACTGGGTGAAGGCCTAATGAAGAATACCTTTTATGTTTTGGACACCCTGAATGAAAGTCTTTATCTTCACGCACCTCACAGTTTAGCTAGGAAGACAAGTAAGAAATAAGTTATCATCATTGTGATAAGGGCGAGGATAGCAGCAGGCACAAGGAGGTGAGCCTCCCAGAGGAGGGGGTTTGGTCTCGAGGGAGGAGGAATTAGGAGGGTTTCTAGAAGAGGTAAAATTGAGCTAAAGAAACCTCTCAGGGGAGTTCCCGTCGTGGTGCAGTGGTTAACGAATCCGACTAGGAACCACGAGGTTGCGGGTTCAGTCCCTGCCCTTGCTCAGTGGGTTAATGATCCGGCGTTGCCGTGAGCTGTGGTGTAGGTTGCAGACGCGGCTCGGATCCCGAGTTGCTGTGGCTCTGGCGTAGGCCGGCGGCGACAGCTCCGATTAGACCCCTAGCCTGGGAACCTCCATATGCCGCGGGAGCGGCCCAAGAAATAGCAACAACAACAACAACTACAACAACAAAAAAGGCAAAAAGACAAAAAAAAAAAGAAACCTCTCAGGGTATCAGGAGTCTATTCAATCGGAAAGCTCGAAAGGCAAAACATCTAATGTCACTCATTTGATTCTTAAAACTCTGTAAGACCTGCACTTTCAGTATCTCTGTTGTACAAATTAGGCAAGTTGCCTAAAAGATTAAACAAGTAACCCAGGGCTATTAAGTGGAGGTTTTAGGATGCAAACACCCACCATGACTTTAGCTCCTGTGCTACCCTGGAGGGTCTGCAGATGGGCAGTCAGCCCAAAGCACAACATCCAAAAAGTCTCCTCCTTCTCAAGCATGGTAAGACGGACGTGTCGATGTCCTCAGGTTGAAACTTTGATTGATTGATTGATTGATTGATTTTTGCTATACCTGTGGCATGTGGACATTCTGGAGCCAGGGATCAAACCCACACCACAACTGTGACACCTGAGCTACAGCAGTGGCAAAGCCAGATCTTTAAAGGGACCTCCAAACCTTTGTTATGAACACATTTATTTTATATTAAAAATTTATGTATATATGTTTTTGGCTGTGCCCATAACATATGGAAGTTCCCGGGCCAGGGATCAAACCCATGCCAAAGCAGTGACAATGCCAGACCCTTAGCTGTTAGACTATCAGGGAACTCCTAGACACATTTTATTGAAGAACAGGTTCAGGAAGGCTGCATATGGGCAGCGTGGTCAAAGAATGAATTCTGGGATTTCAAGATCCAGGAGGGTGAGCAAATGAGAGGCTGAGGAGTTGAAAAGGTCAAACATTTATGAAGTCCAGGTCCTCAAAGGAGAGTCAACAGGGGTTTAAGGGTGGAGAAGACAATCAGACAAGGGCTGAAGCCATCAAGAAAATGTGTGTATGGAGTTCCTCTTGTGGCTCAGTGGGTTAAGAACCTGACTACATCCATGAGGATGTGGGTTCAATCCCTGGCCCCGATCAGTGGGCTAAGGATCTGGTGTTGCTGTGGCTTTGGCACAGGCCAGCAACTGCAGCTCTAATTTGATCTCCAGTCTGGGAACTTTCATATGCCAGAGGTGCAGCCCTGAAAATAAAAGAAAAGAAAAAAAGTGTGTGTGTGTCTTTTCTGAAGAATGGGAAGGGAAATTAGGATGAAGAAAAACTCGAGTCTGGTAAAATGGCCTGAACTTCAGCAGAACAGAGATTGCTTTGCAGGGGTAGGACAGCGGCTTGGAAATGAAAAACCGAATTTAGGAGTATTTCTGAGTGAAGGTTGGGAGAGAAGTGATGCCCTGGGAAGAAAGCTGGGTGTCCTTTTAAGTTGAGGTGTTGGAAGAGAATCCATGTAAAAAGGTGGAGGTCTGAGGAATCAGGTTGGTAAAGGAATAGGTCTTGCCCAGGGTTCCTCTGCAGGGAGCTGCTGGGATAGGCAGGGTGGTGAGCATGGGATAAACCTGGGGAAGAATGAACTGAGTTGGATACAAAGGAGGGTGTAGGAGATGGCTGGGCTTGTTTGGAAGTCAGCTGGAGGCCCACATGGTCGAGTGGGTCCCGATTCCTTCTCTAGTACTTAGCGTGTCCTAATATCTACACGAATGAGCGCTGGTTGCATGAGGGGGCAGAAGAGGAGTGGGTCATGGGAACCCTCAACTTCCCAGGGCTGAAGGGGGGCCTCACGGATCAGAGCTCTCTCTTCTCATCCTCTACAGTGAACCTCGAGACCCAGAGACGTTCAACTGCGTCTCCAAGGCCACAGGGCCAGTTCAGTACCAAAGCCTGAAGGCGCCCTTTCTTCTTCCCAACATCTTTTTGGCACACGCATTTTGGCCCTTTCAGCATTCGTGAGAGGCCAAGGGACGCATCCCTGGGTGAAGCGGAAATCCTGCTAGTGCCACGGGTCTCGGACACCGCCTCCGCGCCGCCTGCCACTCGCTGCACCCCCACGCCCCGGTGGCTGCAGAGGCTGCCACCAGATAAAGGGTGACGACAGCTGGGAGCACGCGCCGAGGCTGTGCGTCAGCCTGTGGCCACGGCTGATTTATTTTGGAACCGCCGGGTTGAACTAGTCACGTCGAGGGCGCTTCTCAAACCCACGGCCCGCTGAGCACATTCACAAACCAGCAAATCCCACGACGCGGCCGCCCCACCCCAGCATGGTAGGAGACCAGCCCTTTAGAGGCTGGGAGCGGAGCTTCTGCGAGGGCGAGGCCGAAAAGGGCGAGCACGGGGACTGATCTGGGCGCCCCATCGCCGCCTAGTGACCCTGCTCCGCTCTAGGACGCGAGAACAGTGGCAGCCACGGGATTGGCTCCCGCGAGACGGGCCCGTGCGGCGGGGCGGGGCGGGGCGCGACGGAACCGTGCGGCGTGCGGTGGGCGGGGCGTCCGTCGAAGGGGCGTGGCGCGGCGCCGCGTGCGGTGAGCGGGCGCGCAGGGCCGCCGTGGGAGGCAGGCGGGCGGTGTCTACTCCTGGAGGGGTGAGGCTAGTGCGGGGGAACCGTCAGAGCCGGGCCGGGCCCTCCTAGCCGGGCATTCTTGCCTGTAGAGGATGGCGACTGTCGCGGTCGGTGGGGAGGGATGAGGATGTGGGAGGAGCAGCCTGCGGCGGAAGCCGGGAGGACAGCGGGGGCGGGGTGTCTCCGGGGGACTAGGCTGGGCCTTCCTTGGGTGGAAAAGGCGAAGCGAGAGTCCCCTTGGGATTCCCCACTCCGCCCCCAGCCGTGGTCCGGGTCGCCCTTGCAGGGCGGAGCCCAAGCTGCGAGTTGCTATAGGCAACTTGCCCCGCTTCACCTGGGACGTGCTGGTTAGAACACGGACAGTTTTGCAGGCCTCCATCCCACTGCCTCCCGCCCCGCCACCCAGAGCAGACCTGGGAGGCCACAGGAGGCCTCCTGACCGTTCACCCTGCCTTTTTACTATCAGGGTGAAGGCCCCCCACACAAGTTTCTCACCAGGCCCCGACATGCCTGTCCTTTTGAGGCAAAAACTTCAATGGGATCCTTCCTCTCCCTAAAGGTATGTAGAAATACAGGAGGGCACATCTTGCTTGCTATTTTGTGCTGTAGAAGTCAGATTTCAGCTCGCTGTTGTGGAGCAGCGAGGTTTCTCTGCTCCCGGGAGAGCTCTGACAATAGAGATCTTTGTTTTGGAATTTCTTCCTCACTCTGGAACCCCAGAATTCAGATGTCCAGCTAGAACAGCCATTAGGTTAAAATTTCCCATCAGTTGTCTCTCATTAAACTGGAAAAGCCTGGATAGTTATAAAATATAGGTTCCAGTGGATGATATCTGTTTTTTTCCTTTCCTCACTCACAAAGCCTCGTGGCGGGGCAGCTGGTTCACCCATTCAAACGGAAGGATGAGATCAGTTCATAGGAACATGATGTGAATGGAAGCAGCCTGTCATTGTAAGTCTGGCCTTTGATTAGTCACCTGATGTCTTTCCTGGGGTGACATGACCTTGAGACAGTAAACTTCAACGGGGCTGATCTGTATTATCAGCTGGCAGGGTTTGCATTAGTTCTCTTTTTGTTTCTTCGTGGACCTCTTTGAGTCATATTAGAAAGGATGAGTACTTTTCATGTGGCTGTAATGAGTCAATTCATAACATTGTTACTCTTCCCCAAATGACAGAAGGAAAGGGGGAATCAGGCTGCGTCTTATGGTTACCACTGGTTGTTATAAGAGGAGCAGGTTCCCTAAGGGGTGGAGGAATGAATTTCATGATTTTCTCCTCTCTCTTTCAGAGACCCTCCCCAAGAAATGGATTAGAAATGGGGAGAGCAAACAGTAGTTGGGTGTGATCACTCCAGGGCATTAGCAATCAATTGATCCGTCATTCCATTCTGGGGAGAAATGAGAGCTATATGTGGAGGAGAGGTAAAGTCACCAGTATGGAGCTGCATTTTTTATTTGACTCCTTGTGTCTTTCTGGTAGATGCAAATAGTACGACACTCTGAACAGACACTAAAAACAGTTCTCATCTCAAAGAACCCAGCGCTGGTGGCACAGTACGAGAAGTTAGATGCTGGGGAACGGCGTTTGATGAACGAAGCCTTCCTGCCAAACAGTGATCTCTTTGGACCCATTACTTTGCATTCGAAGTCAGATTGGATAAACTCCCACCCTGAGGCTCCCCAGGACTTTGAAGAGTTTTTCAATGATCCTTACAGAAAGACACCCTCTGCAGAGAAGCACAGTATTTATATACAGTGCATTGGTATATATTGGTAATAGGGTGGATTTGGTTTGGTTTTGCACTGTGCTGGTGCCAGGGATAGTTTAGCTTCTTGATCTCATTTAAGTGGGCAGTTTTTATAATCTCTTTTTTTTTTTTTTCTTTCCGGGCCGCACTTGCTGCATGTGAAAGTTCTCAGGCTAGGGGGTGGAATCGGAGCTGTAGCAGCTGGCCTATGGTTACAGCTCATGGCAGTGCTGGATCCTTCACCCACTGAATGGGGCCAGGGATCGAACCCACATCTTCATGAATACTAGTTGGGTTCATTACTGATGAACCACAATGGGATATTCATTTGGTTCATAATCATTTTTGATATTCAGTCCAGTGGTGGAAGTTTGGTAGCCAAATTTTGCCTTAAAAGAGGATGTTTTGTTTCTTTCTAATTTGCATTCACACCAATGAATGATAAAGATATATTGAAAATTCAGAGTTGGTTTATTTCTAATTCCAAATTTCCAATTATAGACTGAGGTAAAGACTGTTTTAATCATCTTAAAATCTGTCTTTTGGAGTTCCCTGGTGGCCTAGCAGCATTGCCACTGCTGTGGTGTGGGTTTGATCCCTGACCCAGGAACTTCTGCCTGCTGTGGGCGTGGTCAAAAAAAAAATCTGTCATTAAATTTTCTTTCATATTATAGGATCTCTTGGAAACACAAGGAGTGTCAGTGAAGAATACGTTAAATGGCTCAAAGGCTACTGTGAAGCATTTTTCTACGGCTTGACAGTGAAACTCCTAGAACCAGTTCCTGTCTCTGCCACCAAGTGTTCATTTAGAATCAACGATGACACACAAAACCTACAGATTCATGCAGGTGAATTAAACAGCTGTACAATTTGAATTGAATTATATATTTTATATATATATATATTTTTTTTTTTCCTCACACCTACCTTTCTTTTTGAATAGGGCAGATCCTGAAGTTCTTAAAAAAGAGGAAACCTGAAGATGCCTTTTGTGTTGTGGGAATAACAATGATTGATCTCTATCCAAGAGACTCCTGGAATTTTGTCTTCGGACAGGCCTCTTTGACAGATGGTATTCCTTTTTGACGTTGGTCCAAGCATTATGATTTTGCTATTTAAGACAGTACAGGAGTTCCCTGGTGGCTCAATGGGTTAAGGATCCAGCCTTGTCACTGCAGTGGCTTGGGTTTGATCCCTGGCCTGGGAACTTCTGCCTGCCATGGGCATGGCCAAAACCAAACAAAGACTGTATAATATTTCTAGTGTGGCAGCGTGCCGCAGTGGGCAGTAATGCTGTTGATAGATTTGGATGATCTGGGTTCCTCTCCGGTTGGCTGTTCACTGCCTGCATGACCTTAAAGCTAATAACACCCCTTTCACAGTGTCATTTTGAGATCATTTACATAAAAGTGCTGGTATATAAAAAGTGTGTCTCTGTGCCTGGCACCTATGTAAGCATTTAGCACATTAGATGGTAAATGTAGGTGATTCAGTGGCAAGCGCATTCAATAAATTAAGGATATTTGAACTGTCATTAATGTAAGCGAGAATCTTGCTAATTGTTTTTCGGCTCTTTTTGCGGTCTTGCATAGATGCGCTAGCCACAGACTGATTTATAAGTGTGTGCCTCCAATCCAGTGTCTTATGACATGTTGTTATTTTATTTTTTTAAAAAAAGTCAGGTTCAGTCTTTGACCTGAGATAAAGTAAATCTGACTCATTGGGAACCCTGCATGGTAACAGTGGGGATGAGAAAGGATCTGGAAGCAAAAAATCCTATTTTTTTTTTTTCTTTCTGCCTTTTCTCCGCTTCTCTTCTCCCTACCCCTCCGTTTCTCCTCCTGTTTTTCTACCTTCATCCCCCAGGATCTAAGGTTCGGCAGGGAGAAGTTCAGGAAGCTTTGGGGTGTGGTTGTCTATTACCATTCCATGGATGGGTAGTAGGGACCAGGGACTGTCTGGATGGTACATTAGCCTCAGGCTTTGTTGGGGGTGGGGAGCTCTTGCTAACAAATGTTTCTCCCTATTAGCCATAGCCTTCTCGTCCCTGTTCATCAGAGGTGGGGGCCCAGGGCCCTAAGGAGCCTCTTCTTCCCACCTACTCCTTCATCCTTACCTCTCCATTTATATTCTTACAGCGCCCCCCCCCGCCCCCCAACTCCATGACCCTGTCAATACATTTTCTGGAGACTTGGGTCACTGATGAATTCCTGACTTTTTTTTTTTTTTTTTTTTAAATTTTTGGCTGTGCCCATTGCATATAGAAGTTCCCAGGCGCCGGGATCGAAGCCAAGCCGCAGCAGTGGCCATGCCAGATCCTTAACCCACTGCGTCCCTCTGTGGTGCAGTGGGATTGGCAGTGTCTCTGCAGCCTTGGGATGCAGGTTCAGTCCCCGGCCGGGCACAGTGAGTGAGAGGATCCGTTGTCGCCGCATCTGCGGCGTAGGTGACGACTGTGGCTCAGATCTGATCCCTGCCCCGGGAACTCCATATGCCTTAGGGTGGCCAAAATAGAAAAAGAATTCTTTTTCAACAATGTATTTCTTTAGGTATTGTTAGCTAATTTATCTTCTGCATTTCGGGAAGCTTTCTCCCCAAGTGTTTTTACCTTAATTCTTTTTCCTCCCTGTAAGTTTATTATATATTGCATGACATAAGAGAAGGTATCGTAAGAGAGTAGGGTTGATCTGCCCTGGAGTGAGACTGCATCTTACTACAAGTGACTTCATTCCTCCAATTCTAAAATCGAGGAATGTTTCGTTCCCATTGTGGCACAGCGGAAAGAAACCCAGCTAGTATCCATGAGGACGTGGGTTCGATCCCTGGCCTAGCTCAGTGGGTTAAGGACCCAGCATTGCCATGAGCTGTGGTGTAGGTCGCAGACTCGGCTTGGATCCTCTTGCTGTGGCTGTGGTGTAGGCCGGCAGCTACAGCTCCAATTGGACCCCTAGCCTGGGACCCTCCATATGCTGCAAGTGCAGCCCTAAAGAGGACAAAAGACAAAAAATAAAATAAAATAAAATTGAGGAATATTTAATTAGTAAAGGAAATAGTCTATTTGTAGGATTAGTAGAAGAAAAAACTGTTCTTGCTAAAGGTATTATATTGAAATATGCCCACACTTGTTTGGTCAGAGGAGGTCACTTGTGACATGAGTAGCTTTTTCTTAACTTTCAGAATGCACTTTCCCCTAAATTTCAAATACCAAGGTGGCGGTGAGGCACATTCTTCTCTCCCCTCCTCCCCCTTTTGGGCACACTCACAGCACGTAGAAGTTCCCTCGGCCAGAGCTCAAACCCGGCCAGAGCTCAAACCCGAGCCATAGCAGTGCCAATGCTAAATCTTTAACCTCGAGGCCACCAGGGAACTCAAAGTACATTCTTTTTGAACCAAATCGGTTGGACAAATTTACTGTGAATTCATTTCCTTAACAAAAAGGTTCCTTGTTACTTTGGAATAGCGACGGAAAGAGAGGCATACGAGAAAGCGGTAATGTAAACACGTCAAGTTAGAAAGCGGTCAGTCCCCTTTAGAATGAGTTGTGCACGAAACTCTGTTCTCCGTGTATGCAAAGACGGTTGAAACTAGCCGAAGTGTCACAGGAAGTCAGTTTCAAGGGTATTTGTTCTGGTCACTGGCACCAGCCACAGAATAGAGTTGTGCTGGGTTTAAAGAGGTGGAGGACAGAAGAGGGTCTTCCGTCTGAAGGCATGGCCCAGATGTGGTGGCTAAGGCAGCAGGGGCAGTGGCCAGGCCATCCTCCTCTGTAGGGGGATGGGGGAGGCACAGCCCCCTCACCGACAGATGGCACAAGCATCTGCTTATTGTCCTCTTAAAGTGTGAAATCAGGAGTTCCTGTGGCTCAAACATTCTTTTTTTGGCCACCCCGTGGCACATGGAGCTCCCTGGCCAGCCATCAGATCCTCAGTTGCAACCTACACACCAACTGTAGCAAGGCCGGATCCTTTAACCCATTGTGCAAGGCCAGGGATCAAACCTGCCTCCTGGCACTACAGAGATGCTGCCGCTGGTCCCAGTGTGCCACAGCGGGAACTCCAGTTGGGTCCTTCCTCATCACTCCATTAGGAGCACTTGATTTGGACTCTTGAAGAAGAATTCTTTGGTGGAGTTCCCTTGTGGCAGAGCGGGTTAATGATCTGGCATTGTCACTGCAGTGGCTTGGGTTACTGCTCTGGCGGAGGTTCGATCCCTGGCCTGGGAACTTCCACATGCTGTGGGTGTGGCCAAAAAAAAACTGAAAAAGAAAATGCAAAAGTCTTCTTTTGTGGGGGGGGAAAACCTTCCAATTTTTCAAGAATTTGACCCCAGACCATTGAGTGTTCCAGAGCAGGGCACACTGGATAGCAGAAGATTGGGCAGGGAATCTGGGGCAGTGCCCTCCTTTGTCCTGGCTGAACGCACTTACCAGTAATGGTTGCACCCAGGGAGCTCGCCTCTTGGTCTTTGCTTCAGGAATCTTACTCGCATTCTGTCGTTGCTCGTCCTTCGTAGGTGTGGGGATATTCAGCTTTGCCAGGTATGGCCGTGATTTCTATAGCTCCCACTATGAAGGCAAGGTGAAGAAGCTGCAGAAGAAATCCTCGAGTGACTATTCAGTTTTTGACAACTATTACATTCCTGAAGTCACTAGTGTTTTGCTGCTTCGGTCCTGTAAGGTGAGTTGTTCAAACAAGAGTAGTTGTTGTTGCAGCAAGAGTAGGTTTTTTATATATATATATATTTTTTTTTTCTTTTTTAAGTGAGAATTGCAATGATTTTTAATTTTTATTTTTTAATTTATATTTATTTTTCTTTTTAGGGCTGCACCTGAGGCATATGCAAGTTCCCAGGCTAGGGGTCAAATCAGAGCTGTAGCTGCTGGCTTATACCACAGCCACAGCAACGCCAGATCCGAGCCGCGTCTGCAACCTACACCACAGCTCATGGCAATGCCAGATCCTTAACCCACTGAGTGAGGCCAGGGATTGAACCCACAACCTCATGGTTCCTAGTCAGATTTGTTTCCACTGTGCCACAACAGGAACTCCTGTTTTTTTTTTTTTTTTTTTTTTAAGAAATCTTAATTCCCTGAATTTGTACATCTGCAGTCCTTATTAAGGTAATATTATAAATGAGTTTGTATCCTTTGTACACTTTTGGTGGATATTGACTAACTGAATTATCCATAAAAACAAAATTTAAAATTATTTAAAAATTTTTTTAAATGGCCACACTGGCAGCATATGGAAGTTCCCAGGCTAGGGGTTGAATCAGAGCTGCAACTGCTGGCCTCTGCCTCAGCAGTGGCAACTCCAGATCCTTAACCCACTGAGCGAGGCCAGGGATGGAACCTACAACCTCATGGTTCCTAGTTGGATTCGTTAACCACTGAGCCACGACGGGAACTCCAAAATGGATCCCTTAATACTGAAAATTTCAGTGTCTGTGCTGGCTTTTTGTCCCTGTTGTTCAAGGGTCACCGTTCTCTGTGTTAGCATCATCCTCCACTGTCTCAGCGTCTCCAGGGGAACGGCCTCAGAATCTAAATTTTACCAAGTCCCCACGCGGTCTAGAGCCAGCGGTGATTTTGTCACCCAGGGAATGCTTGGCAAAGCCTGAAGACATTTCTGGTTGTCACAACTGGGGAGGGGATGCTATGGCACCTAGTGGGTAGAGGCCAGCGATGCTGCTAAACCCCTGCAGTGAAGAGGCTGACCTGCCCCCTTCCCCCAGCTGTCTCCCCCTCCCCCCCAAGGAAAGAGCCTGTATTAGTGGTGTCAAGGTTAAGAAACCCTAGTCCAGGGAAATAATTAAGTAGAGAGAGGAAGGCAGAAAGACATTTAGGGAAGTAAGTTTTTGAGCAGATTGAAGTTTTGGTGAGGTGGTAAGAAAATTGTTTCATATAAATGTGTTTCCTGGAAAAGCAAAAAAAAGCAAAAAAAAAAGCAGGGGGTGTAACTCGTTGCTGCTGCTGGTGGCGCTCTAAGCCTCCGTGTGGGTGTCTCGCCGCAGACTCTAACCCACGAGATTGGGCACATCTTCGGACTTCGGCACTGCCAGTGGCTTGCCTGCCTCATGCAAGGTTCCAACCACTTGGAAGAAGCTGACCGGCGCCCCCTCAACCTTTGCCCTGTCTGTTTACGCAAGCTGCAGAGTGCTATTGGCTTCAGCCTTAAAGAAAGATACCGAGTAAGTGGGAAGCCAAAAAGGGGGAAGTGGTTATTTAAGTAGCAAACTACCATTTTCTATTAGGCCCTTCTCTGGAGGTGACTTATCAGAGGAAATTAGTTGCAAAGGTAAGCAGGAAACTGTGGGTGGTTTTTTTTTTTTTTTTTAAAGCATGCAAAGAAATATCTTTCTTCCAAACTTTGACTTGCCTCTGCGTAGTGCCTTACACTTAGCATTCAGTGAGAAGTGGTGGAAGAGGCTTCTGTATTTCCCATTCGTTGAAGGCCAGAGAGCTTGACTCTGCAGAGCAGAATAAATCCCGACAAGTTCACGTTTAAAAATTATCCGACCACGTGGAGGTGATTTATCTCTGCAAATCTGGGACAGAGGCATGTTCTTTAGAAGGAAGGGACAGTTTTAAGAAGGAAGAGGGAAAGTGGCTCATCTCAGCGGGTGGGTGTGGGTCCGAGTGTCCACACAAGTTCACAGACACGTCAATATATACACATCATGAACCTACTCACGGAGCAGGGGGGGGGGGCACCCAGGTGACTGCGGTTCCTGTGTCTGCACATACACCTGTCTCCTCCCAGAGCTGTGTGTACACATAACGGGTGTATACACCTCGACATCACATTAAAAGGACAGTACCATGCCTTGTGGAACAGTTGATAACTTGAGAAAAAATAATTCTTCTCCCACCTTAAAAGAGAAAAAAAAAAACCAGAGGCCGAGTGTCATTCTTTGTGGCCTCTTCTCCTGTGCACACCGTGTGGCTGTGCTTTGTGCCCACAGTTGGCCCTTCCGCTTAGGGCATCGTCCCAGGGTGGTTTCACCTCATAACCGTCTCTATCAAAGGGAACATCTTTGTGGGGAAGCTAAGTCACGGCTTTAGAGAACTTGATCTAGAAGCCCAGGCTTTTCTCTCCCTAAAACTGTTTTGCCGTGATTTGCTACAAGATAACTCTGCGTTGTGTTTCTCCAGGCGCTGGTGAGGTGGATTGACGATGAATCCACCGACACACCTAGAGTTACTCCGAGACACAGTCGCGAGGATAACGTGAATCTGCCCAAACCTGTGGAAGCCTTTAAGGAGTGGAAAGAGTGGCTAACCCAGTGCCTTGCTCTTCTCCACACATAAGCACCCTCTCATAGGAGTAATTAAAAGAAATAGCTGCACGGTACTCTTGCATTTGGGCGGCGTAGTTCATTGGAATAAACTGTTGAGTCTGATCCTGCGCGGTGTCAGAGTAACGGAATGGAACTTTTTTTTTTAAGCACCTGAACTTTGGGGTTCGCTAGTGGCACCGCAGCTTGGAGTGGCTGCTGTGGTGTGGGTTTGATTCCTGGCCCAGAAACGTGCATATGCCACGGGCAAGGCCGAAAAAACCTCCACCTGAACATTGAAATGAAGTTCATTTTGAATGATAAAAACTCAAAACTCAGAGTTCCCGTGGTGGCCCAGTGGTAATGAATCTGACTAGTATCTGGGAGGACTCGGGTTCGATCCCTGGCCTTTGCTCACTGGGTTAAGGATTTGGTGTTGCTGTGAGCTGTGGTGTAGGTCACAGATGTGGCTTGGATCTGGCGTTGCTGTGGCTGTGGTGTAGGCCAGCAGCTGCAGCTCCAATTCGACCCCTTGCCTGGGAACCTCCATATGCCGAGGTGCAGCCCTGAAAAGCAAAGCAAAAAACAAAACAAAACCCCTCAAAACTCTCTTCTTCGCGGCCTGGTCTGAGGCAACAAGCTCATCGTTTCCATTCTTCAAATATATTTATGTCTCATGAGACAGTTAAGACCAGCAGTAACTGGTCAGTAAACCAGTCCTGCAAAAATAGCTGTTTATGTCCTAAGAAAGGATTTCCAAGGAACATAATTTCCAGGGGATGTTTTCTGGTTCAGTTTTTAGAAAGAGGTGGGACTCAGCCAAGTCACTTTGTCCATTCCCATCCCTTCTGCATTTCTCTAGGCCCGTCCACCCTCTGGGCTGCCTTCTCTCTATTTTTTTCTTCCTTTGCTGATTGTTAGCTTATCCCTATAAGAAACAGCAGCTCACTTTAGTTTTTTTTAGCAGCTTAACCTTTGAATATTTGCAAGTGAAAATGACAGTGGAACGACACACGCCTTTGGGGACATGGCAGCTTTCTGCTTTTACAGACATGTTCCTTGGTGGAGGGTCTTGCACAAAATTTGTTGTAATTGTTACCCAGTCCAAGCTCATACCACTCAACAGCACGATGGGCCAATACTTAGAGAGATGAGTGGTTGGGGCAAGGAACAGCGACTTTATCCAGAAAGCCAGCAGGCTGAGAAGATGGTAGACCAGCATCCCAAGGGACCATCCTATCCAAGTTGGAATTCTGGCTTCTTTTACACTAAAAGGGGAGACATTGTGGTTGGTTGGTGCCATTCTTTGTTCTTGCAGCTGTTCCACTCAGGTCAGGTCATGAGGTTCCCGTAAAGGGCCCTCGAGATAAATGTTCTTCTCTGTCCTGTAACTTTTTATATGACTGGTAAAGTGTTATGCCTGTAAAGGTCAGAGCCATGAGAATGGGCTCTCCTGTATATTTCAGGCTACAGGCAACATTCTTGCAGCAAAAGCAATAGAATACAAGGGTTAAAGTAAACGAAACGCCCATATTTGTCCTTCAGTATCACATAGTGGTCCTATTTATGAGAGTTGTGCTTTTCCTGTAGGTTTATTAGGGTTCATTCCAGGAGTTAGGTTTATTTCTACAAAATATCTTCCTCACTCCTTTCCTTTAAGCCTTTACTTGAGATGGAGAGAGCTGTGATGGGGGTACCTGTGGGTGTGCTGAGAATCCCCAGTCAGTCTGTGACTATCACCTGGATTTCCATAGCTGGAACAGGTTGAAAACCTCAGACCCGATGGGCTGCCTCTGCCAGGTCCGTGTGTTCTGGCAACCTCAAAGAGCACCTTGTATGACTGCATGCTGGGCAGACGGCACGTCCCACTTCCCATTTCACCTTGAAGATGAAACTAAAGGTAAATTTTTCAAAACTTTGATGCCTAAATTCTTTCACTTATTATTTATGCAGTATGATTTAAAGCACATTTCATTACGGAATCACCAGTTTCCCTTACATTCACTCTCTACTCAATTAAACCTCCTTCAGTCATTTAGAACATGGTGATTGGCCATTAAAACTAATCAGAGAGTGGACAGTTGGTCATTCTAATACTGAAAAGAGAACTCGGTGCTGTGTGGACTTTGATGGATTCTATTAGGGGTTTTATTTCCTCCTTGAGTAATGTGTTTTTAACTATTCTCGATTCTGTTGTTTTTTGTTTTCCTACTGGGTAAGCACAGCTTTAGTCCTATATGTCAGGATGAGTGACAAACCTAAAAGAATTCGGATTTGGTTAAGTGTGTAATTTGGGGTGACAATTATTTGGTCAAGAAATAAGTCCATTTGTACCTACCCTGCACTGAGACCAGAAAAAAAAAAAAGTCTATTGCAACAAACCATTCACTCCTGTTAAAAGTTGGACAAGCCTTAAGTTTTAGGTAACGGGCATTTTTCTGCAGTCATCACTTAAGCGGCGTGTATAATTATTGCCTTAGGAACATTTCTTAGGGTTAAGGTCAAAAATATAATTCGGTTACTGCAACTACATTTTATGTACAAATCTTTGTACTTTTGAAAAGTGATTTTTCACTTTCTTTGCTCTGCAAATGCTGAACCCATAGGTATTTGAGAGTAAAGAGAAGAATTTTCCGCTGTCTACACACTATTCTGGAGAGAAAGTGAATTGGAAATGTTCACCTTGACGCCTAGGAAGGAGGCAGAAACTCTCCTGTCGAGGGAAGGATTCAGCGTTCCCATCTCAGGCCGCCAACTCAGCAGAGAGGGTTAAAAAGACGAACAGGGCGAGGGTGGCCGTCGTCCCCGGCCCCGCTGGCTCTCCGCACGCAGCAGGAACTCCGCGACAAGACGCTGATCCATCCTGGGCCCCGCGGGCCGGGCGCCCCCTCGGGGGCGGAGGCAGTGGCGGCGGCGGCGGCGGGCCCTCCCCCTGCAGGAAGCGCGGGCCGGAGCGGGCGCCGTCGCCCAGCAGCTTCCGCCCGGGGCTTCCCCGCGCGCCGAGCGGGTGCGCAGCGCGGCCTCCTTGGGCGGCGGGACCCGGACGCAGCGGGGATCCGGCGCCGCGGCCACGTGGGCGGGCGCCAGGCGGGGCGGCGGGAAACCAGCGAGAGCCGTGAGTGCAATCAGCTCTGGACTAGAGCCGTAGAAGCGTTCTCGTCGCGTGCCGCGTTTGAACCTTCGTCCCTTCCTAGATTCTGACGGGTGATCTAGAGCAGCTCCAGCCACTTGTGTCATTGTGATGCTTCTGGTAGCCTTATCAGCGCCTGCAAAAAGAAGCAGGTGAAAGGAATTTAATCTCTGTATACTCCAGTGCACCCAAAATACCACCCACATGATACTCACTATGACATTTATTAAGCTATTTTACGTTCTTGTGTGTGTCAATAACTAAGATGTAGTCTCTCAGCAAGTTTGATGTTTATCACACAGTGGTGTTGTGCGCTAGATCTCGGGGGTTTGTTTACCTTACTAGCTGCAAGGAGCCTTGGCCGTCTTTCCTGCCCCCGCCCCCAGCCCCTAATCGCCTCATTCCACGCTCCCTCTCTCTCTTTTAACCAGTTGTGCTCGCTTAGATTCCACATAGATGTAAAATCAGACAGTATTTTCCTTCTCCGACTTCGCTCACTGTACAGTACTGTTTTCGAACTAAGTCTTCAAATTCTGGCCTGCGTTTTACTCGCCAGCACGTCTCTGCTCCCATTGGCTGCATTTCACTGGCTTGAGAGCCCCGCGCGGCTCCTGGCTACCGTATGGGACGTTGCGGCTCTCAGTACCAATTTCCAGTCTGCATGGAAAGATGCGCCTATGACGTTGAATTAATAGCAGCGTGAGGCTTCTAAGAGGAAAAGGTCGGGGGTCCTCGGACGGCGCGTGCCGTGCGTACCTGCATTCAGGCTGCAAAGTTGTGAAGGCCGTAAGAGCGTCTGGATTCAGCATTGATTTGCTTTTGGATCTTGCTGGAACTTTTGGAACTCTCCTCTCTTGCCAAGGGCCTGGTGCGTCCTTTGAACGTGTGTTGTGTTTTCGCTTTTGGAAAGCAGAGTTGAAAAGTGTTAATAATGCGGAAACAAGCCTACAGTAGCTTAGGAAGCATGAGACCAGATCTCCCTAATTTCAAGTTCTGTGTTTTCACCGCCTTCTGTGACCTCATAAGAAGTAAAATACCACAAGCCAGAGGCCTAACCCATTTTTTTCAGGTTGTTTATAAAAGAGGTTATAAGATTAAACTTTCTTTCCACCACTTTTCTAGTCAAGTGGGGCCATCTGGGGTTGCTCAAAGTCGGTAAAATCACAGTACTTTGCTTCAGCACCATAAAAAAAAAAAAAAGAGAGAGAGAGAGAGATTCAAGATCCAGGAGAGCACTTGCTACCAGTTGAGCTATTAAAAGAAAAACATCATGGGAAAAAAAGTCTACCAGAAAATAGATTAAGTTAAAACAAAGATCTGCCCAGGCAATGTGTTAAGACTTAGGAGTTCCCTGGTGGTTCAGTGGCTTAAGAATTGTGTTGTCACTGCTGTGGCGAAGGCTCCATCTCTGATCCTGTAACTTCCACATGCTGGGGCGTGGCAAAAAAAAAAAAAAAGAAAAAAAGAGAGGGAAGAACCCTCCTTTCCCAACTCTGTAGCTTTGCATTTGTGTATAGTTGTCTCCAGGTATTCAGAGGTGTTGGTTCCAGGACGCCCCTGCTCTCCCTGCCCCCCACACACCAAAATCCATGGATGCATGCTCAAGTCCCTTATATAAAATGGTGTAGTATTTGCGTATAACCTATGCACATCCTCCTGTTTATACCTTAAATCATCCTCAGATTACTTATTATTTTTAATTAAAATATAGTTATGTACAAGGTCGTGTCAATTTCTGCTGTATAGCAAAGTGACCCAGTCACACATATATATAATTTCCTTTCTTATATTATCTCCCATCATGGTCTATCCCAAGAGGCTGGATATCGTTCCCAGTGCTATACAGTAGGACCTCATTGCTTATCGATTCTAAATGTAATAGTTTGCATCTACTAACCCCAAACTCCCAGTGCATCCCACCCCCTCCCCCCTTGGCAACCATAAGTCCGTTCTGTGTGTCTGTGAGTCTGTTTCTGTTTCATAGATAGGTTCATTTGTGCCATATTTTAGATTCCACATGTAAGGGATATCATATGATATTTGTCTTTTTCTGACTTACTTCATTTAGTGTGAGAATCTCCGGTTGCATCCATGTTGCTGCGAAAGCATTATTCCTTTCTTTTTTATGGCTGACTACGCTTCCACTGTAGATGTGTACCACGTCTTCTTAATCCATTCCTGGGTGGACATTTTGGTTGTTTCCACATCTTGACTGTTGTGAATAGTGCTGCCAAGAGCATTTGGGTGCCTGCATCTTTTTGAATTATAGTTTCGTCCAGATGTATGCCCAGGAGTGGGATTGCTGGATCATATGGTAGTTCTATACTTAGTTTTCTGAGGAACCTCCGTCCTATTTTCCATAGTGGTTGTACCAATTTACATTCCCACCCTCAGTGAAGGGGGGGGGTTCCCTTTTCTCCATACCCTCTCCAGCATTTGCTATTTGTAGACTCTTCATGATGGCCATTCTGACCGGTGTGAGGTGGTACCTCGTTGCGGTTTTGACTTGCCTGGATGACTTGTAACACCTCGTGCAACATAAACAGTTGCAAATACAGTGTAAATGGTATTTAAGTATTTGCCGGGCGTGTGGGAAATTTGCTTTTCGGAACTTTCTGGAATTTTTTTCCCAACTATTTTCCATTCTCGGTTGGTTGGCTCCTTGGATGCAGAACCAGTGGACACGGAGACTCACGTGCCGCCCCTAGCGATAATTTCTTCCCACTGTTTGTTTAGTCTGCAGTGCGTTTGTTTTCTTCCTCACAGCTGACCTGCCCATGAAGGATCTTACTGTGGGCACTTGAGACCCATTTTAGGTATTGGACCTGCAGGTTTTGAGCACAGTGCTTTCAGGTTGTCCTGCTGCTTCCTAGATGCACTAGGCTCTCAAGTGTAACTGTAGAGATACCAGCTTCTACCCTGGAAAATGTCAATGAAAATGAGGAACCCATTAATACCTCCATTGAAGAGTTTCTTCTGGGAGTTCCCGTTGTGGCTCAGTGGGTCAAGAACCCAACTAATATTCATGAAGATGTGGTTCCATCCCTGGCCTTGCTCCGTGGGTTAAGGGTCTAGCGCTGCTGTGAGCTGTGGGGTAGGTTGCAGATGGGGCTCAGATCTGGTGTTGCCGTGGCCGTGGCGTAGGCAGGCAGCTGGCAGCTCCGATTCGACCCCTAGCCTGGAAACCTCCATATGATGTGCCAGGCTTAAAGCCTCGGGATTAGAGCACTGAACCGCTCCCCTGAGACACTAGTGAGGAGACAGATAATCAATGCAGAGGCTAATATTTGTCGGATGTGGTGTTAGACTAAGGGAATAAACCGAGAAGTGTTTTGGGTAGGATGTTCGGGCTTGCCTCCTCCGGGGGTGACATTTAGAGGGGACCGAATGGAAGGGTCATATCATGTACATCTCTCGGGAAGAGTGGACCAGGCAAAGGGACCCACGCATGCTGGGGCCTGAGGCTTGAGATTTCAAGGAACAATAATGAAGCCAGCGCAAGAGCAGGGCAGGAAGCCTCAGGCAGTGCGTGAAGAGCCTGTGTTAAGGATTTTTGGCTTTTTAATGTGATCAGGTATGACTTGTGCTTTAAAATAATTTATTTTTTAATTAAAAATAATTTGGGCCGGGGGGCGGGGGGGCTGCCTCATGGCAATTGGAGTTCCCAGGCCAGAGATCAGATCCGAGCCGCAGTTGTGACCTAAGCTGCTGCTGCAGCAACACAGGATCCTTAACCCAGTGTGCCGGGCTGGGGATAGAACCTGCATCCCCATGCTCCCAAGACACTGCCGATCCCATTGCACCACAGTGGGAACTCCTAAAAGGATTATTGCAAGGCTTCCATATGGAAAATGAAGGCCGGGGTGGTCTGGGGTGGCTTTGCAGCAAGATGGGAAGTGAGTAACCCAGCTAGAAGATGATCGCAGTAATGCAGCTTGAATCAAGGGTACCAGTGAGGTTGGCACAGGCTGTCAGGTTCTGGATATCTTTAGAAAGTGGAGCCAGTAGGAGCACCTTTGTGAGGAAGCAACTTTGGGGAGAAGGTTCTGCTGAGAGGGAGTTCCCCTTGTGACGCAGCGGAAACGAATCCGACTAGTATCCATGAGGATGCGGGTTCGATCCCTGGCCTTGATCACGGGGTTGGGGATCTGGTGGCTGTGGCGTAGGTCAGCAGCTGTAGCTCTGATTCGACCCCTAGCCTGGGAACCTCTATATGCCACAAGAGCGGCTCTAAAAAATAAAAAACAAACAACATTTTTAAAAAAAGTTCTGCTGTGGATGTGTGAGCTGGAAGGGCTTGGTTGTCACACAGGTGGGAGGTTTGTTGGGTGACGTTGGGACTTGGGATGGAGCCCTGCGCGTGGAGAGGTAAAGATTTGGTTGAACTCTAAGGGAGTAAGGTGCCGGCATGGTTAGCGTGCTTGTTCTTTTTTTGAGTTGCTGGGAAGATATACAAATACTATAAATTCATGGCCACAATTTGTTTTTTTTCCCTTATAATCTTGGGTGAGCTGTATCTTAAAAGCCTTTATAGATAAAAGTATTCTGGGGTAGAAGCTTTGAGTTCAGTTTCCCCTCTAGGAGATCCATAGTCACTGTAGTCATTTCGATTTGGATGTGAGAGTTTTTCTTACAGGAAAAGTGAAATTTTGCAAAACTTCCTGACCTTGACACTTTTCTTGCTCTGCAGCCTCAGGCGGTCATTATAGAAACTGAACACGAGGGGGAGCTAGTTTCCTTACTTATGCCACTGTGTCTGGCCCACCTGTTGGAGATTGTAATCCTCCCTTGCCTTAACATCTATCTTTTTTTTTTTTGTCTTTTTGTTGTTGTTGTTGCTATTTCTTGGGCCACTCCTGCGGCATATGGAGGTTCCCAGGCTAGGGGTCGAATCAGAGCTGTAGCCGTCAGCCTACGCCAGAGCCACAGCAACACGGGATCCGAGCCGAGACTGCAACCTACACCACAGCTCACGGCAACGCCGGATCCTTAACCCACTGAGCGAGGCCAGGGACCGAACCCGCAACCTCATGGTTCCTAGTCGGATTCGTTAACCACTGCGCCACGACGGGAACTCCTTAACATCTATCTTAAAGATAAATCTGAAACCCAGGACAGCTTCTGTTTTTGGAATGCAACGTATACTTAATAGGAGCGACCTTTTAGCATGTACCATGTTTGCATTGTCATTAAATGGGTTGTTTTAAGGAATGTTCAGAACCATTTAAAATTTTAAAGGCAGAAACTTCTAAACTCTAGAGGCCTGTTGGCGAGCCTCATATCCTGGAGCTTTTATTTTTATTATTTTTTCTTTTTAGGGCCACTCCTGCAGCATAAGGGAGTTCCCAAGCTAGGGGTCAAATCGGAACTGCAGCTGCCAGCCAACACCACAGCCACAGCAACTCCAGATCCAAGTTGCATCTACAGCCTATGCTGCAGCTTGTGGCAGTGCTGGATCCTTAACCCACTGAGTGTGGCCAGAAATTGAATCCACATCCTCATGGATACTAGTTGGGTTCTTAACCTGCTGAGCCACTATGGTAGCTCCCTGGGAGTTTTTAAAAATAAGGATTCATGGGAGTTCCCTGGTGGCTCCGCGTGTTAAAGATCTGTCATTGTCATTGCTATAGCTTGGGTTGCTTTTTGTTGTAGCTAAAAAAAAAAAAAAAAAAGAGTCATGATCATTTCTGATTTTGAATATTTGAGAAGGCGTACGGAAATCTAAATGTAATAAATCCCTCTAGGTGATTTGAATGGATGACTGGGCTATGGGAACTGAATTGGAATCCATTGGCTATTTTATCAGCAGGTATAAGCTAAAGGAAGACAAATAAATGCACAAAAGCTACCTTACACATTATTGGAGTAGAAAATGGATACCTTTGTTAAAAGGTTTGGAAGCGTTGTATGAGTTAAGGATGCATTTATCTTAATAAATAAATCTTAAAGAGCACATGATGTTAACTCATGTTTACAACTGGAATGACTTCCCCTTGGGGAGGGAAACAATTTACATTTGCTGTAAAATTATTCAGGCAGCGAGGTAGAAGCAAAATCTCCTTAATCACAGGAGGAGTTCCCTGGTGGCATAGCAGGTTAAGGACCCGAAGGATCCGACGTTGTCGCTGTTATAGTTCGGGTCACTGCTGTGGCACGGGTTTGATCCCTGGCCTGGGAACCTTTGCATGCCACAGGGGAGGCCAGAAAAAAAAAAAAAGAAAAAAGTTTGTCCGGAATCACAGGAAATGCAGATGGATAATGTGCCACCAGCTCTACGATCTTTCCTGTCTTCAGCACCTCTGGTCTGGGAATCACTTAGACAACGGCGATCCTTCCCCGTCAGTCAGGACTGTTGGGTCACAGATGCACGGGGCCGGCCCACAGGCCAGGGCCAGTCCACTGCCGAGTTTTCTTTATGGCCTGTGAGCTAATAATGGTCTTTACATTTTTCTGTTTTCTCTTTGGCCGCCCTGTGGCATATGGAGTTCCCCAGCCAGGGATCAAATCCAAGCCGAAGCTTCGACCTAAACTCAATCCTTTAACCCACTGTGCTGGGCCGGGGATTGACCCTGCATCCTGGGGCTATAGAGATGCCCCTGATTCCACTGTGCCACAGCAGGAACTCCGGTCTTTATATCTTTATGTGTTTGAAAAACATCGCTAATATTTCATAGCGCATGGACTTTGTATGGAATCCACATTTTGGTATCTGCAAATAAACCTTTATTGAGACCTGTGCTCGTTCCCTTACATATTGTCTATGGCTGTTCTTGCCCTACAGAGGCAGGGCTGAATGGTTGTGACCGAGCTCACATGACCTGCAAAGCCTTACATTTTTACTATCTGGACCTTTACGGAAAAAGTTTGCAGGGGCCTGGCGTGGAGAGTCCATGCTGTTTGCTTAGAGGTTACACCAGTTCTTAGGACTACTCTATAACTACATAAGGTTAATCTTAACTATTTTCATTTATTACTTTTTATTTTTTTTTATTTTATTTTTTTGGCTGTGCCTGCAGAATATGAAAGTTCCCCAGGCCAAGGATTGAACTTGTACCACGGCAGCAAGCCGAGCCACATCAGTGACAACCACAGATCCTTAACCCACTGCACCACCAGGGAACTCCTTCACGTATTACTTTCAATAGGCTTAGCTATTACTCTGTGGCAACCAGGATCTCATGTGTTCATTTATTTTTCATTTACAAACTAATGACATTCAACAACACGTCTTGGAAATTGGTCTCTAGTACAGTTAAAAGATTTTGCAGAGGGAGTTTCCATTGTGGCTCAGGGATAACAAGCCCAAATAGTATTCATGTGAATGTGGGCTTGATCCCTGGCTTTGCTCAGTGTATTAAGGATCCGGTGTTGCTGTGAGCTGCAGTGTAGGTTGTAGATGTGGCTCAGATCCCACTGTTGCTGTGGCTGTGGTGTAGGCCGGCAGCTGTAGCTCCAAATCGACCCCTAGCCTGGGAGCTTCCGTGTGCTGCAGGTGCGGCCCCCCCCCAAAAAAAAAGAGAGAGATTTTGCAGAAAGGTTTTTAAAAACGTTATTTGAAATGCATCTTCCTTGAGTTTTTATAACTTTATCTGGAGCCAACCGTGAATGCTGAGGAGTCGACAAAAAAATGCATTGCCTTTAAATAAAAAAGCCATACATTTATTGCAAATCTAGAAGTACCAGAATGTCACAGAATACAGAACAAATCAGCAATCCTGTTTTCATTTTCTTCCAAACATTTAAAACCTCGATTACTGACATACTGAAATTGGCATACATATTTTTTTTTCATGCATCTAACAGAATGGACGTTGAGCAGATCGCTCAGAGACCAGTTATAAATATTAAACGGTATTGAACATTCATAGTAAAAAATGTTGTAAAGTGCTGAAGTCATGAAGTCTGCAAAAGTGCCACAAGCTCCAAGTCCTTCTCTGGCAGTGACAGAGATGTGCTACATCCACCTCGTTTTCGGTGTGTCTATTTGACGGACACTTTGTCATTACCTCCCTCCGCCCTCCCGAAAGCTTTACAGATTGTCCTATTTCTATGGCTGATCAAATGCGATACAAAATGTAGCAAGGGGTGATGAACTATGCCACTTTCATTTCAGTGCAGAGAAATATTCAAGCTTGTGTGTACCTGTAACCAAACTAGGCTTGTTATATATGTTTGTTCCCCCTGAGTTGTCATAAATGAACAGTAAAATGATGAATAAAGATGGAGCAGTGGTACGGACCCATCCATCACCTGTAGAGTGAGATTCAGGACGTATGAGTACGTAGCCCACCTGTGAGCCTCACACTTGCCCTTCCACAGAAAAATGCGCACATGAGAATACTCTACATGTAGTGTAACTCTGAAAAAAAAACCAAAAAACAAAACCCAAAACAGTGACCAGTTAACCTGATACCTCTGGCAACGTAGCACAATCAAAGTTTATATACGATGTAACTCGTGATGGTAAAATACATGTCTCTCCCACTCTCTGTGAAATACAGAAATGCTTCAACAGTTAGACTTAAAAAAAAAATCAGAAATGCGCCAACAATTCAATGAAATATAATTCTGATCAAAGAAGATCCTCAAGTATTCTTAGGTGATAAAACAAATCATTTAAAAAAAGCTAAGGCGATTTGCTCGTCATTGTTCTCCCCGCTTTGAATCTCACGCGTTGCCTTTAATCAAACTGAAGAATCCTTACAACTTGGCCTTTTATGAGAGTGACGTTACAAGTTAAGAAGTATTCGTTGAGGCATTGAAAGGACGGCAGAAAGGAGGTAAAAATTCTGCGTCTGTCTCAGATTTTCTTGCTTTCGATTACTTTAATCATCTTAGAATAACTTAATAATAAATAGTGGTTTAAATTAAAGACACTACAATCACATATTTCTGCATAAGTAAAAGCAACAGGAAACACGTTTTTGAATGCCATGCCGTATATTCTGTATGGAAATACTTCTGGTAATGACTGGCCATAGAAGGAAGTGGTAACTTTCACATTGATGAAGTTCAAGTTATATATTTTTAAAAAATTTCTGTTAATTAGCCAAATGCTTGGTCTTACACGGGGCTTCATTTCCATGGACTCTTTGGAAAATGCAGAGGCCCTAATTTGTTCATGGAAACCTCAATATTTTTCAAAGGCTTTTAAACAATTTGTTCAGATTTCTGAAAACAGGAATTTTTAAAATTATTATTATTATTATTATTTTTTGAATGGCCAATCTCATGTCCACGGGCTGGGCCAGATTTTGCTAAGATAAGTTTATCACATGCGAGAGCTCTGAAAACCACTTTGCCAATTCATGTCACTATGTGAAAACCGGAACGTGAATCAGAGTCCTTCTGTGTATCTGGGTATTGCTACTGAATACAGCCAGGTGGATATACCCAAAGGCTTCTTGGGTTATTTTTGTTTTGGCTTAAAAAAAAAAAAAAAAGCGAAAAAGGAAAACCTAAAAGGGAAAAAAAAAAAAAAAAGGATGTTGGTAGTGGTGTTCGCGTATACATTCCCTTGAAAGTGTAGTTTGGAAAGTGGGTAGAGTGGTCAGCCTCCACCGCCAGGTCCCCGGTCCCCCCCTCCCCTCCCGCGCCCCCGGGGGCGGCTGATGTGTACGCCAGCCAGAGGGTCATACTGGCTCCGTTTTCAGATGACCT
The DNA here is from genome assembly GCF_016906955.1 of Phacochoerus africanus. Taxonomy (NCBI): domain Eukaryota; kingdom Metazoa; phylum Chordata; class Mammalia; order Artiodactyla; family Suidae; genus Phacochoerus; species Phacochoerus africanus. Next base: position 11,845,322 of record NC_062557.1, on the reverse strand, counting down.
TTATGCTCGTGCTTCCCCAGGTCCATTTCCAGAAAGTCTTCGGGGATGTCTTGTAAAGCTTTCCCGCGATGAGTCTCCGCCTTCCCTTCGTGGGCGCGGGGACGCTGGCACAGCCCCCTCTTACAGGGTCTCACAAGCGCCAGGCACAGGGCGGCCAGGAACATCCCCGCCGCGCAGGAATAGAAGGCGCGGCTGTAGATTTTGCTCTGGTCCACGAGCAGACCTGGAAGGAAGCAGCCGCACCTGTTAGCATCTCCGACACAAGCCCTCTCTCCCCAGGCTCCCCTCAACTCAGGCGCCTTCTGGGTTCTGTGCCTTCTCTGTTTATCTTTTTTTTTTTTTTTTTTTAAAGATAACAAAGGGTGTGGAAGGTAGAAGTCTTTTCGAGGTGGGAGAGAAGACAAACCTACAACATACTCAGTGCCTGAGAAAATTATGTCACCCACGTATTCTGCATGGGCTCATCTGTCCTGAGAATCTAAAACATGGGACCCAGAGTTCCCGTTGTGGCTCAGTGGTTAACGCATCCGACAAGGAACCATGAGGTTGCGGGCTTGATCCCTGACTTTGCTCAGTGGGTTAAGGATCTGGCGTTGCCGTGAGCTGTGGTGTGGGTCGCAGACGTGGCTCAGATCCCTCATTACTGTGGCTGTGGTGTAGACTGGCAGCTACAGCTCCGATTAGACCCCTAGCCTGGGAAGCTCCATATGCCATGGGAGCGGCCCTACAAAAAAGCAAAAAAAAAAAAAAAAGACAAAACAAAAACAAACATGGGACCAGTTAGATCATGATGGTTTTTTGAAAAGGTGACATTCTTGGCCTTCCCTGGCGGCTCAGAGGATTAAGATCTGGTGGTGTCGCTGCTGTGGTGCAGGTTCGGTCCCTCGCCCAGGAACTTCCGCCTGCTGTGGGCGGGGCCAAAAAAGGGGAAAAAAAAAAGAAGGAAAAGAAAAGGTGACATTCTTAAGAGAGGGAAGAGCTCCATTATTTTCACTCCAGTTCCCTTCAGGTATCTTTTTAACATGGGGTAAGGAGTTCCCGCTGTGGCACAACGAGATCAGCAGTACCTGTGGAGCCTGGGATGCAGGCAGGTTCAATCCCCACCAGGCACAGTGGGTTAAAGGAGGATCCAGCGTTGCCACAGCTGCGGAGGAGGTCACAACTGTGGCTGTAATCTAATCCCTGGCCCCAAATGCCGAGGGGTGGCAAAAAAGAAAAAAAACCTTTTTTTAATTAAAAAAAAATTTTTTTTTAAATGGGGTAAGCTTTCTAATGACAGTAACTCTAACCCTTCTCAGGAAGGGAAGGTAGCTTACAGAAGCCCCTTGGTTCTGTTACTGCAAGAGTCAGAGGGTCACGAGGTCATAAAACCTCGTTCCCATCTAGCATTTTACAAAGCAAACTGGTAGAAGAAGCTCGGGCGGCTTGGGCTGCCGGGGGTTCTGACCCTGGCCTGGTCACTGATTTCCCGTAGGACGGCTGGCTCACATTCTCTGGCCTTCGCTTCCCTCGTCTTTATTTAAGTCAGGAGAGGTGGCTCAGGTGACCTCCATCCTGACACCTCTAACAGTCTCTGAAGTACAAACCCAAGAGCTTTGTCAAAACTAAGACTCTGGAGTTCCTGTTGTGGTGAAACCAGATCGGCGGCATCTAGGGAGGGCTGGGAGGCAGGTTCGATCCCTGGCCTGGCACAGTGGGTTATGGATCCGGCTCAGATCAGATCCTTGCCCCGGGGACCTCCATAGGATGGCCCAAAAAGAAAAGAAATAAAAAATTTTTTAAAAATTTAAGAAAAAAATAAAAATTAGACTCAAACAGGGAGCTAGCACAATTAATAAAAGGATGGTACCCCTTCTCCATGGAATCTAAACTATGACCCAAATGAACTTATCTACAAAACAAAAACAGATTCACAGACATAGAGGACAGACTTGTGGCTGCCAAGGGGGAAGGGGAAGGAGTGGGATGGACCAGGAGTTGGGGACTAGTAGGTGCAAACTAGTACATCTAGGATGGATTAAACAAGGCCCTACTGTAGAGCACAGGGAACAACACTCAATCCTGTGTAATGAACTAGGATGGAAAAGGAAAAAAACAAGGGTGACAGACACGGGTTTTACCTGCCAGGGGTGGTCCCGCCAGTCCCGCTACGCTCTGGAAGAAGACGTAGACCCCGGCTGCTGAGGACATCTTCTCAATTCCCACGACGTCATCTTCGGCGAGCAGTGGAATGTGGGTTCCCCCGACCGTCCCAACCATAGCACCAAAAAATATGCTACAGGACATGAGACCCCAGAAGTCCGTCGCAAAGGTAAAGGCAAACAGAGACACAGTCAATAAGATGACGCAGACGAGTTCGATGTAGATCTTACGGATGGGCTCTCTGTTCAGGACCAGGCCGGCGCCAATCCTCCCAAACACCTCGGCGATGGCCATCGTGGATAATAAAAAAGCCGAGCGGTCCTGGTCGATGCCCAGGCTGAGGCCCAAGGGGATGATGTACAGGGATGGTGCAAAGAATCCCAGGGTGACAAAGAGGCCGAAGAACGCATAACAGATAAAACTCTTCTCTCTCAAGACGGAGAAGTCCAGCAGCGGGGGCTTCTGGTCGCTCTGCTTGGAGCTGGGCTTGCCCAGGATCTGCTGCAGGTCGGCCTTGGGCTCCGGCTCCACGCCCGGGTGGCTAGGCACGTTTCTAGGTGAGGTAGTGAGTTCTACTCCTGAGTCAATGGAATCGATGGAGGTGCGCGTTTTCTCGTTCTCAAGCATGTATTGCACTTCTTTCCGATTTTCGTGGGTGGTGGCTTTGGGCGTCCCCGGCCCGCTGATGACAATGGGTCTCAGCATCGCGCCGCAGACGATGATGTTTAACTGCAGGAGGCCCACGAAGAGGAGGCTGTACCTCCAGCCGATGGTCTCCTTCAGGGCCGTGATGGCTTCGAGAGGCAGGTGCGGAGGGGAAATAAAACCGAAGGTCAGAAACGGACTCGAGACCCCCAGGAAGAAAGAGCAGGAAGCAATTCGGATTCAGACTGGGAAATAATTAAACAAAAACGACTCAGCCGTGGGAGTGCAGTCAGGAGGCACGATCCTCTCTTCTAGGTGTGGGGGCTTTTATGACCCCAGAAAGAGAAAGGTGCATAAGGATGAGGAGGAAATGGAACAAAAGTTTTCAGCCCAGGTCCCCCAAAGAGGTTTGGAGGTGCCTTCCACCAGGCAGAGACACAAAGAAGTAAAATAAATCCACAGTCCAGATCATCCCCCCCCCCCTTTTTTGGCTCCACCCATGGCATACCGAAGGGATTGAACCCATGCCAACAGCAGTGACCCGAGCCACAGCACTGATAGTGCCAAATCCTTAGCCCACTGAACCACCAGGGAACTCCCCGGCTCGTTCTTAAACACAGTCTATGGCTGCTTCTGGGCTGCCACCGTAGAGATGAGTGGATCTGACAGGGATTGTCAGTAAAGCCTAAAATATTTACTCTCTGGCCTTTTAAAATAGAATTTCCACCCTCTGAGTGAGCTCATTCCATAGCCACTCCTTCAGTCCCCAGTAGTAACACATGAAGGAGAAAATAAACCAAGAATCTAAGAGCTCATGTGATGGTCCGGGAATTAATACGGTTTTTGTGCGGCTACAGTACCGTACTGGGCAGTAACTGTACGGATGCAGTTCTCCGCTTTCTACTTTGTGGAATCTTCCTCCTTCCCGCCAGCCCAGAGGCAGCGTGGAGCGGAGGGCTGAACCCTGGCACGGGGGGTGGGGTGGGGGGGTGGCGGTTGGGGGACGACACGGGGAGCTTCGAGCTCCATAGTGACAGTAGGATAAGGCAGGCCCCGCAACATCTTAAAGTATCTTCTTCATCGTCCCAGAAAGGCTGACTGATGCTGGTCATGAGAATTTCATTTCACTAGATTCTCATTTGTTGAGAGCTGACAGTCAGGTATCAGAGGCCTGGTAACGTGGTTACTGAGAATATAAGCTGAAGCAAGACCACCCCATAGTCTGGGGCTGGAGGGGCGCCCTTTATTTCTCAAGCACGTCTTGCTCATGTCTCTTTTTCCCTCGTTAATACCGAAAACTCAGAATTGCAAAATATTTCAGGCCTGGGTATTTCCCTCCTCTGGCAGTAGTTGCTCTGATTTTCCTATGTTTCTTTTTTCTTTTTACGGCTGCACCTGTGGCATATGGAAGTTCCTGGGTCAGGGCTCAAACCAGAGCTGCAGCTGAGGCCTGTGCCACAGCCACAGCAACGCCAGGTCCTTAATGCGTTGAGTGAGACCAGGGATTGAACCCGCCTTCTCACAAAGACAATGTCAGGTCCTTAACCTCCTGTTATCACAATTTAAATCTGTATTGGAGTTTCCTGGGGGCTCAGTGGGTTAAGGAGCTGGTGTCACTGTTGTGGCTCCAGTCCCTGTTGTGGCTCACTGCTGTGGTGCAGGTTCCATCCATGGCCAGGGAGCTTCCACATGCCATGGGCTGGGCCAAAAAAAAAAAAAAAAACTGTGTTGAAAATGGCTTTTTTGACCAAGAAGAAAAATAGGATAGTATGAACAATGCCAAATCATTAAATCACATATTTTGGGATGGATGTATCAAGCCTTACTGCTGAATATGTGCCATATATCGTCCTATTTTTGTAAACGTGGACAAGTATTAAAACGTTAGAATTCCTAGAAGGGGGATGAGGGAGCAGAGATCCTAAAAATGTGCTGGAGAGGAGAAAACAATGAACCCTTCCTTCTGCATGCAATCGAAGCCCTCTATCTATTAGCCAATGGTTGGCAAAAGTTAGCGGAGCAAGAACACGTCCACGTTACCACGTAGACTAGACTACGGCGGTCTACTTACCGGGTGCAAAAGCAAACATAGCGAAACATTCTCCCGTAGAAGCAACAGCTGTGACCACGGAGCGTCTTTTGTCAAAGTACTGTGACAGTATGGTGACAGTTGGGAGAAAACTAAAGCAGTATCCCAGACCTGTGATGGAAAGTCAAAGGCAGTAGTGAGAACCACAACCTGACTGAGGCTGGAAGGATGCAAAGATCTGGGATTTGGGTCTTTATTTTAAACAGCGTTAAGTTCTGGGAGCCCAGTCATTCATTCTGTAGCAAAGAAAAACAGGTTTCCTCAGAGGTCTGGAAAAACTGCAACAGCTGTTTGGGGAAGCTGTTTTGGGAGTATGGTTTTTATATAAGACTTCTATCTGGGAGTTCCTGCTGTGCCTCAGTGGGTTGACCACCTGACATTGTCTCTATGAGGATGTGGGTTCGATCCCATGCCTCACTCAGCGGGTTAAGGATCCAGCATTGCCGCAAGCTGAGGTGTGGGTCCCAGATGCGGCAGGGATCTGGTGTTGCTGTAGCTGCGCTTGTAGCCCGGCAGCTGCAGCTCCAAGTCAACTCCTAGCCTGGCATATGCCATATGCTCTGGTTGCGGCCATTAAATAAAAGAGAAAAAAATTCTATTTGGAAATAAGTGAGTTTTGGTGTGTGCAGAAATACATGAAAAATTTTAAAGTGTGCAAATCCAAACTAAATATCTATATTATATATGAAGAATTATATATAATATGGAATGTATGGACTCTTTTTAAAGAGAAAAAAATTCTCAGACCCCTAAGAATAAGCCCAGTGCCTGGCACCCTCCCCTACAGCTGGGATCCTTATATCCCAGCTCGGGAAATCGTGGCTAAAGAACTTCAAGTCTTTGTGAAAAAGATGTCTTTCAGCTTCAAACTATCACTCAAAGAGAATTGTCTTTCTCCCTGGTAAATATTTTTTTTTAAAAATCAGACAAAAAGTCTTGGGCTTTGCGAGGAGGTTCCCACATCCGCTGGAGTCCATATACAGCCCAGTTCAAAACCACGGATGATCTGGGGCACTACTGATTTTAAAGAAAAAAGAGAGAGAGAGAAAGAAATACACCTTTTTTCCTCCTTTCTTTTTTTGGCTGCCCCAAGGCATTCAGAGTTCCCCAGCCAGGGATCAGATCTGAGCCGCAGCGGCAAACCCCAACGCCAGATCCTTAACCCAGTGTGCCGGGCTGGGGATGAACTTGCCTCCCAGAGCTCCCAAGATGCAGCCAATCCCGTTGCGCCACAGCGGGAACTCCCCCTCCCTTGTTCTTAAAACTAAGTGTCCGGTGAACTTGTGAGCCCAGGAGAAGCACTTACCAGAGATGATGCCGATGGCAAGGTACATGTGGTAAACTTTCTGTGAAAAGGAAGCTGTCACCATTCCTGTGCTAACCAGCAGCCCTCCGGCCATCACCACCAGACGGTGTCCAAAACGGGTGCTCAGGACCGTGGAGAGGGGAGCTGCAGTAAGAGCATCACAGGATATCTTAATTCCAGAGGCATAAGCATTAGCTTTCCTAAGAGTCCATCTTCTTCTTCTTCTTCTTTTTTTCTTTCTTTTTTTGGCTTGCATATGCAAGTTCCTGGGCCAGGGATCGAATCTGAGCCAGAGCTGTGACCTACACTACAGCTGCAAGCAATGCTAGATCCTTAACCCACTGCGCCAGGCTGGGAATCGAACTGATGTCTCCACAGAGACAAACCAGATCATTAACCCACAGCAGGAACTTCCTAAGATTCCATCTTTTAAGCCTTGAACATGGAGGCACAATATACATTGTATATGTAAGATATATGATATATTTTATGCCATGGTCCCCTAAGTCAGTGCAGGACTTATTTTAGTATTTGTTCAAGCTGGACAATATATTTTGGGGGCTCCTTAAAGAGAAAGCCAGATTAATAGTATACAACTTGTATCTGTATTCCTAGATGAAAGATTTTGAATTCCCATGAGCACCTAGAAAATTGGATATGCATTACATTTCTGTTCTTCTGTAATAAAAATGGGCTTTCCTATGATTGCATGAGTCACTTTTTTTTTTTTTTTTCCCGTTACACTCACTGCTTTGGATTCTTTTTTAAAAGTCTCCATGTAGGGTCAAATTCTAGCTTAGTTCCATTAGACTTTTTTTGAAAATGATATGAAAATATGGTGAATTCTGTTATGCATACCAAAAGGAGGGCAGTTATGGGACAGATAATTTAAATGGTTGATGAATTACAATTGGCATAGCTCCTATGCTCTGTAGCCCCTAGGGCATCTAATTCTGAAAAAGTAGTTTCCTAGTTATCTGTTACTTAGGCTACCACGGATATTGACTCGAATACAGTGAGATAAGCGAGCCATCAAGAGTTGGGGAAAGGAGGAACATAATACATGCTGGATAGAAAGCAAAAAAAAAAAAGAACTAAATTTATTGGGACTGGTCCATACATATCTCTTATGTTAGTGGAATGTAAATTAATATACTAATATAGGGCATAATGAAATCACTAGGATCATTTTTAGACAGTAGGTTGGCCCAGAGCATTAACAACTAAATAATAGAATTTAGAAGAATTATCTTCGGAGTTCCCATCGTGGCTCAGTGGTTAATGCATCTGACTAGGAACCATGAGGTTGTGGGTTCGATTCCTGACCTTGCTCAGTGGGTTAGGGATCTGGGGTTGCCGTGAGCTGTGATGTAGGTTGCAGATGTGGCTCAGATCTGGCGTTGTTGTGGCTGTGTGGGTTGGACCCCTAGCCTGGGAACCTCCATATGCTGCAGGTGCAGCCCTAAAAAGACAGAAAGACAAAAAAAAAAAAAAAAAGAATTACCTTCTGATATCATAGTATAACTGGAAATTCCCTGTTGCCTACATTATCTTTTGGTTAGAAAAGGGCTAAACGTTCAGCTTGCAGATTTTTCTTTTTCATTTGGTTTCTACATGTAAAATTTTGGTTCTAATTCATGTAAGGTATCTTTCTGAGAAAGTCAGGTTAAGAAATTAAGTATCCTAATACTCTAACTGGAACTAAGAGTTCTTTGCGACACTTGTAGGAGACAGTATCAGGACTGCTAAGAGAGATTCTGACTTCACCCTGTAGCAAAGAACCACAGAGCTGCCTCTTTAAGATGGTACAGGGCTGGAGACTAACTACATTTAAAGACGGACTTAGGAAACTTCAGAGTTAATGGTTCCATGACAGGATTTTAGGGTTAAGTTAGGCAAGTTTAAGTTTAGCCCCGTTAACTGTCTGAGGTGAGCTCAATAGTCTTGTTTTCTCAGAAAACCCTGATGTGGTCCCTGACGGATGAACCGAGTTAGGTCTATATGGGACCAAGTGAAAATCAATACAGTATGCTACTGAAGTCCCCTGGTGGCTCAGCGGGTTAAGGAGCCAGCCTTGTCACCGCAGTGGCTTGTGTCACTGCTTTGGCAGGGGTTGGACCCCTGGCCCGGGACCTTCCATATGCTGGGGGTGCGACCCCCCAAAATTAGGCTACTGCCCTGTTTTATCTAATGCTGTTGGGTGTGGGAGGACGGCCGGGTGATTAACCAGTAATGTCCTTTAGGGAAACAGCTGTTTGGAATTCAGAGTATCCCCTTTGGACAATATGTATAATTTTCCATGACATCTTATTACACATTCCAGCTTCTTCTTCGTGTAGCCACATTTTCAAGTTTCCAACCTGTTTCCTAAGCATGTTTTTACGAGACCAGGACCCAGTATGCCAAGGGCTTTTGATGTTGCTTTTTTAGGAAATGACTGCATTCCCCTGAACTGGGGTTTACTGCTGTCTTCAAAATAATCGACAGTATCCTAAGAGAGTGCATCCAGTTGGCGCTGAACACGCTGTAAGCAGGCATCTGGCAAATAGACTTTTTTTCTTTAGTGCCTCTTACCGTTTGCCATCTGTAACTCCTGAAAAACTGAAGCTAGAAAGGACCAACGGTCATATAAGCAAATACATCACAAACCCCGTGAGCTCCATTACTTAGTGGACAAATTCGAAGAGGCCTATGCCTATGGAATGTTTAAGCTGAAAGGGGTACTCACCTGTGAATGTTAAGACAAACACACAAATTGAAATTATCCATGAAATCCTGCTATTCGACTCATCAAAACTGTCCATTAAGTCATTAAAGAAGACACCAAATGACTTGATGATTCCGTAGGTGAAAACTTCCACGAAGAAAAAAGAAACTGCAACTACCCAGCCCCATCCTCCATCAGGCACTTGAGTATAAACATTGGCTCTGGAACAAAGCTGTGATTTCTTTTGGGTCATTCTTAATCTGAAAGAAAAAGTTAAAAAAAAAAAAATTAGACCGGCAATGGCCTGAAGGTGGAAAATTCTAATACGCTTTAGTAAACGTAAGTGCTAAGAACTACTTCCCACATTTCTTAGGTTGATGAGTATTTAAATCATGGGCAGTTAGTAGAAACTCTTTGGATAATAGTATCTGTCTATCTGTCCATCTATCTACCTAATGAACTATTTTTGCGTCGTATATGGAGCCCCTAAAGATTTGGGGGAGTCATGTTTCCAGGCTCTGGCAGTTACACGGGAAAAACAAACTAAACAAACATAAGGCATCTGAGCAGAACACTGAGAGGCATTTTAAAGAACAAAGAATGGCCACCGGACCAAGCAATGCTGAGCTTGAACCTGAAGACAAGAAAGACTGAACTGACCATAAAGAATGTGGTTCAGAGATGAAGCCAAGGAAAAAGGAGACTCAGAGGCAGCCTTGCCAGAACACCTAGCACCTTCCAGGGGAGAAGTGGTTGAGATGACCTAAGCATCTCTGCTTGACGCCCCTGGCCATTCAGATCATCCTGGCTCCCACTCAGCAGCATTCTGATTATGATCTGGGGTCCCCTGTGGATGAGTCTTCATGGCCAGAATGTGACTGCAAATCAAAATGAGGGAGTTCTTTCTTCTGGGAGTTAGTTTAGCATGAGTGCGTTCCTCAAAGTTGGTCACCTTGTGCTATATTAGAAATGGAATTTTGGAGTTCCCTGGTGGCTCCGTGGGTTAAGGAGCTGGTGTCGTCACTGCTGTGGCCCTGGTTACAGCTGTGGTGAGGGTTCGATCCCTGGACTAGGAACTTCTGCATGCCGAGGGCAAAACCAAAAAAAAAAAAAAAAAATAGAATTTCTATGCACAGGACAAGTACTTTCGAATACAGTGACCAAATAAAGCACTACCCATCTGCGGAGTCTGAGCAGCCAGGGAACTTAACCAAGTGACCCCTGACCTCGCTATGCTTTTCTATTCAAATTGCAACAAACGTCAGAACAAGCAGACCTGTGCCCTGTGCCCTATGAACACTAATGGCAAACACTATATTGACACTGGAGGGAGGGTCGTTTAACACAAGTCTTCTGCCCCGGGCTCTAGCACAGAAACACTGACGTTTTCAAAACTCTCAGCAGTTACATACACTTCGAAACAGTCATCTGTGTTTTAGCCCAACTGAAAATTAGTGTGTATGATAATAAGCGAGACCAAGGTCTCAGAGCTCTTAATGGCAACCCACCTTGAGTTTACGAATTCTCTACAATTATACGGTTGTATCCAGGTGAATTTTTCAGGAGGCATGGGCATCCTAGCTGTAAGGTGTCGTGTTCATGTACTAAGACAGGTTTTATTGATGATGGAGGGCAATGGACAAAAGCCTCATCAATTTAGTAGACTCGTTAGTTTCTCATATTCGGATCAAATATTCTGAATTGGCTCGAAGAATCTTAAAAAGCAGCAAATCTGACCTAATTTCATATTGTTTCATATGACAGCACCCTTGGTACAGGAGCCTAGTACGTTGGGAGGACTATCTACTCACTTTTTACCCTCTTGCTGTTAGACATTTGGTTGCAGAAAATAGGGCATAAGATGCTTTAAGAAGCTTATGCTCTCCTGCAGCAAAGGCCTGTGCGTTTTGCTGTGTGTCAATGCGTCATTCCTGGGAGCAGAGGAAAAAGGTGGGAAGGGCAGTTAAGTGGCTCAGGATGTAGGCTAAAAGCTACAGAACAGTTTGTCATTCGTGTTCCCGGCAGGGAAAGCAGTTGATCTAAACCTCCAGCAACTGAGGTTTTCACAAGACCCCTCCTTCATCAGACTTTGAAAGTTTCACTCCGCAGATGAGGCAGCTGGGGCCAAGGAGTGACCACTGTCCTGGGCTCAAGATGGACCAGGAAAAAAAAAAAAAAAAAGAGTAGGTGCCTGTGCTGGCTTTAGAATTGTGTTCATCTCTAGGGAGGGGGGCTAGGAGGGCAGGAGGGAGAGGGGCGCTGGTGAGCCCACGGCTCAGGTCCTCTGCCTTCGCCAGCCCAGCTCATCCCCCAAGATCAGGCGGAGCCTCTGAGCTTTGACTTTCGAAGCCCAGGACTCCTTTACTGGTCTCCTAACAGGGTCTGCATGTGGGTACAAGTCATCTTTTTGAAAGGCTGCATCATCATGACATTTTTCTGCTCAGACTTTTGCAGCGGCTTTTCCTCTTTCTTGGGGATAAAATCCCGACTTTCCTGTCCTTCCTAACTGAACCTCTGCACCACCACCCCCTGATCTCTGCAGCCTTATTTCTTCCAGTTCTAGGACTTGACTCGCCTGCCGAGGCCAACTTGGACTTCTCCCTGCCTTCTGGTCTCCAACCCCCTTGCCTGGAGCCAGGCCCATTCCCCAGGCTGAAGACCCCGCTTCAGCGGGCACCTGCGAGGCCCTGCTCCATCAAATCCCCCTACTCCATAATGCCTCCTCCAATCAACTCCACCTAAGGGCTGAGAAATGCTCTCTTGACCTCCGTGTGTAAGAAGGTCTGTGAGAACGCTTTCACCACGTCGCTGTGTGACCTGGAGAAAGTCACTGCACCTCTCTGGACCTGAGGGCCTCCCAAGTCAAAGTGGGAGGCTGGCCTTGGGAATCCTTAAAGCTCCACCCAGCTTTGGCAGCTGATATGTTTGTATTGGGCACTGAGTTCTCAATCACCTGATTCCTCAGGCCAAACCTGGTGGCCCCAGGAGAACTGGGAGCTAGGAGGCAAGTGCACATGCCAGCTGGGTCCTGCAGACGTGGGTGTAAAGTGGTTGGACGTTGGTTAGATCTGATCTCTGACAGCTGGCTAGGAGGTGGTGGCTGGCTGATGACTCTACTTCTGTTTACTCTCTGAGCTCCTTCTGGGTGTTTAATTCCCCCCCCCCCTTTTTTTAAACTTTGCTTTCCATCTATGCTGGTCCCCCGAAGCTAGATGCAAATATAACTTCCACCTGCATTCTTTGGTTTTGGGAGGACAGCTTTTTTGTTATTCCTGGGAACATCATAAAGAAAAAATGACCCCGCCCAATCCATTGGTATTCCAAAATTTGTGCCTTCATCACCCTAAAGCATCCTGTGCCCTAGGATGCTTAGCTTTGAAGAGCACAGTACGGAATAATAATAGAATAACCTGGTTTCTAGAGCATGTAGTTGAGAACACTTTGTACACAGGGCAGTCCGCTGCTCTTTCTAGACCCAGTGCTGGGAAGAGTGTTTGGGATATAGTACGTGCTCAATAAAAGTTCACTGAACACAGGATGAGTCTTGGGGCGCCCCTGAAGAAGCGCACGGCTCTAGCCTGGCAGAACCCACTGAGGAAGTCCCTGCTTGCAGAGTAAAGCCTTCTCTGGACTTTCCATTCATCCAGCAGGCCCGCTGACTTAACAGACGTCAGCCTCTGCAAACAAAGTAAGCAACTAAGGCCTGTGGCTTAGAAGGCTCTGAATTCCAGAACATGGAAATATCTTTTGGTTTTAGGAGGCAAGAGAATTTATCTCATGGGAAGGGATATTGGTTTACGGTGTGGGGACAGGGCTAGTGAAGTAAGCTGGGTGCCCCTGTGACCTCATAAGAATCACTCTGCTCCTTGACTTTCAGTGTCACCAAGGGATGAGCAGGGGCGTTGAACCTGACTGGGTTAATCTCTTCCTGCCCTAAAAAATCTACATTTCTCTGGTAGCCTTTGAACTCTGACTTGCTCTAAGGTACCCTTTCATCCTTCTCAATTCATGGTGAGGCCTTTGACAAAAGGCCCACAGGTCTGTCTTCGTGAGGCCCTCATGCATTATTTGTTGAATTTCTAGTTGCCATTAACTGGCTGTATGATCTTGGGAAAATGACTGAATTCCTCAATGTCGTCTTCTGTAAATGCAGGGTTGAAATTCCGTGGTCTTGAGGGTAAAATGCTGTGATTCTGAACAGGGGTTCCTGGCAGACTTCACCTTAATGATCTCCCAAAGGAAACGTAATGACAATACACTGGGCAGTTTGGAATATTTCCTATGAGCATTTGGTTGTCTAATCTTAAATAAATGAATATTCGGCCAAGGCTTGGAAATTTGCTCTAATCTGGGAATTTCACTGTGATTTGATTTGTTGAGAAAAACTTTGCCCTGGAGGCATGAAGAATGCAAAATATCGGGCTATTAGAGACCATCCGAGTGTTACTCTAGGGTCAGTTCAGAGCAAAGTTCAAAATGCAGGCTTTGGATGGAAGTGGTGATGGCTTCGGCTGTAAGCAAAGCCTCAGCCAACGCACTGCCAATCTCCATTCTTCTTAAAGGCGTAGCCTGGAGAACAGCTTCCGACAAGCTGTTTCCAGCCAGAGTTGTCAAAACCAGTCTGTATTTAGGTGAAGTTCATTTCAATTCTCTCTTTCCAAAAAACAAACAAACAAGCAAACAAACCCCCCCTCCCAAAAACCTAACCTGGATAGCGGCCCTCAGCAGCTTTGAATCATTCGATAGAGGCATTTCACCCATTTTTACAAGATCCTAATGTTGAAACCTGAGCCCCTAATTTAAGTGTCCTGCTCAGGAGTTCCACTGAGGAACATCCTTTTTGGGAAACCACAGAGGAAAACTCCGGGTTAGTGGTACTCATTAAGACAGAAGGAGCTTTTCCACTTGGCTGCGTTGTTTATTTACATACTGTAACTTTCTATCTTGGACACTCTTCCCTTAATTATGAGAAGAGGTATTTCTATATTCACCGGGCAGGATGTCATATGGGCCCCCCAAATGCCACCTACTGGTGCTTGGGACAAGAGGAGATGCAGCACTTAGCGATTTCTGCATAGCACTTGGTCATTTTTTTTTTTTTTTTTTGCAAACCAGATCCTCCATTGACTAGGATGCGAAAAAATAATAACAGAAATCTCATTCCCAGGGTAGAAACCATCTCCTTCAAGAAAGAGCTGGCACGTCTATAACTGCAAACAAAACCAGCTTCCAGGTTGACAAGTTGTAATTGCTCTTCCCCAGTTGGCTCCGGGGAGCTTTTCCTAAGACTAGCGCCCCTTGGTTTGGTGACATTCATTTAACGTGCCACTTAACAAACTTCTATCACCTGTCTGATGGGGGTGGTGGGGGAAGGTCGTGGGTTTTTGTTTTTGTTTTTGTTTTTTTTAAAGAAGCAAGGGAAAAAAAAAAAAAAGAAGGAAATAACCCATTTCCTCGGCAAAACCATCCTCCCCGGTTATAGAACGGCTCCGCTACACGGGCGCTTTCCTGTGGTCCGCAGCCGCGGAACCTTGGAAGTTGAGCGGGACCAGCCGTCAGCCGCTGACAGCTCTGACTGACGGTCAAGGTTGACAACCTGCTCTCTGCAGGGAAATCGCTGCCTTTCCGTCGGCCGCCCCGGGTGTGTGTCTGTCGGGTAGGGGGAGACCGGGAACCCCACTTTCCCTCGCGCTGCCTCCGTGGCCGCCCTGCGTGCGCGCGCGAGCCTGGGGAAGGTACCTCTGACATTTCGCTCTTGTGACGCGCAGGCAACTTCATGCGGAAAATCCATGCTGGGGGCCGAGCGCGGCGCCGGGGACTCGCCCGACGGCTCGGAGCCCCTAACCGGGACAGGGGCACTCAGAGACCAAAGCTGCCTTTAGGTAGTTTTCGGACCCCAGCTGTACCGGGGCCACCGACATGCAACTCCAGGCTGCCCACACTGGCTACAGCGCGTCATCCCGGTGGCCCTGACCATTCCCAACTGTCAGAGAGAAGATTATTAGGAATAACCTCTCCAAAATGTTAAGCTGTTAAGTGGTTTCCTCCTCCTCCCTCCAACGACCCCCCTCAAAAAAAAAGCTCCCAACACAGATTAAAAAAAAAAAACCCACACCCCACCATCAAACTTTTAAACATGTAAAATCATAAAACCAACTCACCAAGTTAGAAGGGAAGAGAATAAACCCCAAAAGGCTCCCAATAAGGCGGAGGCTTGGCCTCCCCCTCCTTATAAGCCGCTCGGGAACATGAGAAAGGATTAACCCCTTAGGGCGTGGGCCCGAGCCTATGGCAAGTTGGCTCGGGTGGGTGAGCACCCGGCGCCCGGCCCACCGCGCCCGGGCCCCGGGCCCCCACCCGCTCCTGCTCCTGGGGCACCCTGGCCGCGCCCCCCCGCCCCCCTCCCCGGCCGCCTGCGCCCCGGCCGTGCGTGCTGCTGCCCGCGCCCCGGCCCCGCGTTGCTGCCTATCTCTTATCCTATACCGGCTGTAGCCGGTCTCCGCCGGCCTCGGGGGCGCGCCGCCGACCATGTGCTGCGAGCGCGGAGCGCCGCCGAGGGGGCCGGCCTGGCGTGCGCGCGCCGGCCCACGTGGACGAGGCCGTGTCGGGCACGCGCGCGCCCAGAGCCGGGGCTGAGGGTCACGGAAGGTAACTGCGTCGCTGTCCTAGACCTGCCACGGGGTCTCCCGGGACTGCTCCCGCCCTCGCCGCCGGGAGCTCGCGCACGCCGCCCCCAGCCCTCTCCAGCTCCGCGCATCTCTGCGCGCCTGGCTGGACTGTAAGCCGGGCGCTCGGCTGCACTGTAAGCCGGGAGTGCTGGCGCCCGCTCTGCGGGCACTTCTGGCCGGGCGAGAGGGGTCCCCCCGAGCCGCCTCCCTTCCCGCAGGCCCGGGCGCACCCCAGGCTTAGCCCCGATCGCGCCCGCGCCCGGAGGGTTTGGGCTCGCCGTTGCGGCCGCTCCGCGCCCGCCCCGGGCGGAACAGGTTCCTTCCAGTTTGGGTGTGAGCTGCGCGCGCGGCGCCGCGGACCCCGAGTTCCTCCTCCAGCGCCCACTTCCCCCGATTTCGTCAACTCGCGCACCCCTGCTGTTCCCCTTGGCGGGGTGGGGTGGGGTGAGGGAGTGTCGCAGTGGGCCCCAGCGAGTGAGCCGCCTGGCTACCACGGGTGCTTTGCCTTCCCCCCTTTGCTGCAACAGCAACAGCATCGCGTTGCGCGAAAGGGATGTGTGTGAGCGGCCGGGCTGAGTCAGCATCCCCGGCCCGGCGCGCGCGCGCTTCCTGCCCGCCAGGCGGGAGGCGAAGTCCACACAGGTGCACAGCTGCCTAACTCGCGGGGCGCTCCTTCACGAGAGGGACCAGGACGTTGAGGGGGCACATGCCCCTCGTCCTGTAGTCCCGGACCCCAAGGTCACCGTGAACTCAGCAGGTGATGCACGGGACATCTCAGTTATGAGCTCGTCAAGGGGACCAAGCAGTGTGTCGGGTCCCAGGCATTTCGGAGTCCTCGGGGGCGCAGACTCAGCTTGCCGGTGCCCACCTCCCACCCTCAGGGCCTGTTTAAGACCTGCCCTGAAGCAAAAGCCTCATTCTCCACATAACCCCTGCCGACTTAGGCATCGGCTGCTCCCTTAATTGGGGTTTGGAGAATGCGCTTCTGAAATCAGAAACTCAAGAACGCCTAGTTTGGGAGTGCGGGCACGGAGGGTCGTCACCAGGACGATGATCTGAATCAATAAAAATCCCTTTGCAGTCGCTGCCTGATTTCTCTTACGAGTTTGCGCTAGAGTCTCTGAGTTAAATGCCATGCTGTGTTGTTAAGGCTGGCCTGGGTTAGGGGAGCAGGTATGTTGGCACCAAGTGCTTGGGTAACGACCAGCACTGTACAGCCTGGACCACTGATTAACTCCGGGGACCTTGCCGGAGTGACCTAACTTCCTGGAGCGTCAATTTCCAAATCTATCAAATGGGGACAGTCCTGACATTCCCAGAATCGAAGGGTTTAATTTGTGAGGCCGGTAAAGTAGAGATCGCATTGCCTGCCATAAGGTAAGCCTTCACTAGCCTTTAGCTCTTATTGTTCTTGCTGTTTATGGCTTAGCAATTCCAGTAGCTGACTCCAGCGGTCTCTGGACATGATCCTTTTTTTTTTTTTTGTCTTTTGTAGGGCCGCACCCACAGCATATGGAGGTTCCCTGGCTAGGGGTCTAATCGGAGCTGTAGCCGCTGGCCTACACCACAGCCACAGCAACTCGGGATCTCAGCTGTGTCTGCCACCCACACCACAACTCACAGCAACGCCGGATCCTTAACCCACTGAGCAAGGCCAGGAATCGAACCCACAACCTCATGGTTCCTAGACGGATTCAATAGCCACTGAGCCATGACGGGAACTCCATGATCCTTTTCTGAACTGTTCTTGGAGGGATGAATCCATCCCTAATGATACTGAGAAACTGATTTTAACCACCAGCATGAGAGCACTTAATGGTAAAATAGGAATGACTGTAAATGTAATCTTTGATATCTTTTTTTCTTTTTTCCCTTCGGTCTTTTTGTCTTTTTTGGGCCGCACCTGGGTCATATGGAGGTTCCCAGGCTGGGGGGGTCTAATCAGAGCTGTTCCTGCCAGCCTACGCCAGAGCTACAGCAATGCCAGATCTGAGCTGTGTCTGCGACCTACACCACAGCTCACAGCAATGCCAGATCCTTAACCCTCTGAGCGAGGCCAGGGATCGAACCTGCAACCTCATGGTTCCTAGTTGGATTCGTTTACGCTGTGCCACGATGGGAACTCCTGATATTTATCTTTGATGTTTAGGAGCTTGCAGTGCATTAGGACCTGTCTCTACACTGAGTGTGGAAATCCATCCATATTTAACGGGACACGGCACATGCTGTGTTGAGCCCTGCTTGGGAACCTAGGGGGTGCGGCCCCTGTATTTTTATAACTGAATGAAGATCTTGGTGCTTCAGCTTCTTGGTTTTAAAAATTAGACAAACAATATAGAAAGCCCCAGGGGGGACTGAGTGGGAAAGTCACATCTGAGTATTTGACCAAGTGAAATGACTAGCTGTTTGGGTGGGGGGTGGGGGGGCTGTAACTGTCATAATAATAACAATAGTAAGGTATCGCTATTTGTATTAGTATTAACTACACCTGCCGTTAATTTATTTGTACTTCTGCTTTGTTCCCAAGGCTGTATTAACTAGGTGCCATTTGTGTGATTGAATTTTAAGCCTATCAACACCTTCTGCAATTGACCTTCACCCCCATTTTACAGATGAGAAAAGTTGAGGTACTGAGCAGGGGACAGATTCTCCCAAGGTTTAGCCACACGGGCTCCCTTTGCTACAAGAGCTCATCCAAAGATGACACTGGCCGCCTGTGTTGGGACAGCCGAGAGGCGTCTGGAAACCCAGCCTCTGTCCAGTCTTGCCAGCCACAAACCGGTGACTTTTGCCCGCTCTGGTTAGAGGCTGGCTTTACCTCGTTCCCTAAATCCTAGGGAAACCAGTTGTGAAAACCTCTGCTTTTTCTCTCTCTGCCAGTGAAAGCAAAGGAGGGAAAACACTGCATTACCATGCTAATCAACACACCCCACCCCAAACAAAACTAACTCTGTTTAGTTCTAAACACGAACAAAAGGAGCTTTGGAGTCTGGAATACAGAACCAGAAAAATCAGGAAATTAAGTGAAGGGTTCAGCGCCCCTCTTCGCCTCTTCTGTTGGGTCTGTCGCAACCCAAGTGGCAGCAGAGCCCCTGGGCCCTTCATTTGCAGAGGACGAGGCTATAAGGATGCCCGTAGAAAGTCCCCCGACCTCTTCTCTGGAAATACGTTGGCTCCTGAGAGCTCTCCCACTGCTCTCCCTTTTCTAGCCCTCTGGCTTAGGGTCATTTGCATGAGAACAGTTTCCTTTGTGTAAAGTTGGCCTGCATGTTCTCTGTCAACGTTTAGAGTCCTTCTAGTCTTCATGGTGGGTTGCTAGGCAGATATGACCCTGGCTTGCAAATAAGCTCTCTGCATTTACCAGCCCGTGAGAACTTCAACTTGGGGTAAGTAAATTGAAAGGAATCTTGTCTGGAGCTCAGGGAGGCACAAGCCTGCTTGTAAGGGCTTCGACTTTGGAGCAGCCAGTGCAGACCGGGAGCATCAGAGGTGGCATGTAGGGGGAGCCTGGATGGCCTGCCTGCCCGTCCACCCTCTCTCTTTCTTGTCCCTGCATGGGCTACTCATGTTCTCACCACGTGTATTCAATGGAAGCAAATTCTTGCTTTAAAACTTTAAGGAGTTTCCTGATGGCTCAGTGGGTTCAGGATCTGGCATTGCCACTGCTGTGGCTTGGGTCGCTGCAGAGGCTGGGGACGGATCCCAGGCCCCTGAACTTCTTCATGCCATGGGTGTGGCCAGAAGAAAAACAATAACAGCAACAAAAAACAAACCCTTAAAACTTTTTATTTTTTTATTTTTTTGCTTTATAGGGCCACACTTGCAGCATATGGAGGTTCCCAGGCTAGGAGTCAAATTGGAGCTACAGTTGCCCGCCTACGCCACAGCCACAGCAACCCAGGATCCAAGTCGAGTCTGCGACCTACACCACAGCTCATGGCAATGTCGGATCCTTAACCCACTGAGCGAGGCCAGGGATCGATCCTGCAACCTCATGGTTCCTAGTCGGATTTGTTTCCACTGCACCACGACGGAAACTCCCAAACCCCCAAAACTTTAAGATCTGCTTCTCCAGATGGCAGAGAACGTCACAGCCCCCTAGAAATGCTGATATTCCTGGTAGAGGTGCTGGGTTTATCTTGCGGCTTATAGGACCTCTCCGACTCCCACATTTGATGGTTTGAAGGAAGGCAGGGCCCTTCCAACAGAAATGCTTGTTTGGGAGAGAATTTGAAGATTTTTCCAAGGCGTTCTGAGGCACAGAGTCTTGGGGGAGTCACTTTTCAGCACATCAGCTCTTTCCTAAAGCCGAGTTGTCTGAGAACCCACAGTGCTGCAGGCCTGACTCTCCTTTATTCCTGCCGAGTCGGCCTTCTCTTGCTTAACCAGAGCCAAGATCTCGATAGGGTGCTTAGGCCCAGCTGTAAACATCTCTGGGGGAAAATCGAAATGTTTTTTCAGAGAAAGCTCCTTTCTTTAAATCTCTGTCCCAAGTACATCTCCTTAAAGATTTCTAAGACAGTTATCTTGTGCTTAATAATAATTTGTCAAAATTTATAATATATGTTGTCTGATTACAAATTATTACTTAGAGTAATAATTAGGATGGTAACTCAATCCAGAAGGGCTTTTTTTTTTTTTTTTTTTAATCTTGGAGCAAAGTGTAAAAAATGAAATTTCAGTATATATGCAAAGTCTGTATTCCAGAGACATAGGAAAAGATAATTAACTACTTTTGAACATAAAGGCATAGTAGGTTGAACTAGAATGGAAATACTGTTTTGGAAAAAAGGGAAAGAAATGGTAGAAAAGTTTTAACCTAATGAGAAATAGTCTCAAGGGATTTAAAGATGAATGATGGTGGTTTTCAAATTGCTCTGCTGTTTATGTGACATTGGATGTGTTGAAAAGAGTGGTTTAATTATTATAAAAAGTCAACATTTATAGGAGTTCCCGTTGTGGCTCAGTGGGTTAAGAACCTGACTAGTATCCATGAGGATGCGGCTTTGATCCTGGGCCTGGCTCAGTGGCTTAGGATCCAATGAAGCTGTGGCGTAGGTTGCAGGTGCAGCTTGGATCTTGCTTTGGCTGTGATTTAGGCCGGCAGCTGCAGCTCTGATTCGACCCCTAGCCTAGGAACTTCCGTGTGCCGTGGGTGTGGCCCTAAAGAGCAAAAACAAACAAACAAACAAACTAACACCAGTCCTTCTCAAATGTAAAAAAAAAAGTCAACATGTACAGATACAATTAAAACAATATACTTTGGGAGTTCCCATTGTGGCTCAGCGGAAATGAATCCAACTAGTGTCCATGAGGATGTGAATTGGGTCCTTGGCCTTGCTTAGGGGGTCAGGGATCCAGCATTGCTGTGATCTGTGCTGTAGGCCCACAGCTACAGCTCTGATTCGATCGCTGGCCTGGGAACTTCCATATGCCTTGGGTGCAGCCCTAAAAATAAAAAAGTAAAAAAATAAAATGATAGATTGTGCAGCTATTTACAGTTGTGATGGACCAGTGAAGATAACTTAGTGTTTGCGCCCCACCCTCATTCAGATGTTGAAACCCTTCCCCCACCAATGTGATAATATTTGGATAATATAGGGCCTTTGGGAGAAACTAGAGTTAACTGAGTCACGAGGGTGGGGCCAATATGATGGAATAGGTACCCTGTAAGAATAGGAAGAGAGGGAGTTCCCGTCATGGCTCAGAGGTTAACAAACCCAACTAGCATCCATGAGGACGCGGGTTCAATCCCTGGCCTCACTCTGTGGGTTAAGGATCTAGTGTTGCCATGAGCTGTGGTGTAGGTCGCAGACTCGGCTCGGATCCTGAGTTGCTGTGGCTGTGGCATAGGCCGGTGGCTACAGCTCGGTTTGGACCCCTGCTTGGGAACCTCCATATGCCGCAGGTGTGGCCCTAAAAAGACAAAAAAAAAAAAAAAAAGGAAGAGAGGAGTTCCCCTTGTGGCTCAGCAGGTTAAGAGCCTGACTAGTATCCATGAAGATGTAGGTTCGATCCCTGGCCTCGCTCAGTGGGCTAAGGATCCGGTGTTGCTGCATGCTTCTGTGTAGGTTGCAGATGCAGCTCGGACCCCTTGTTGCTATGGCTGTGGGGTGGGCTGGCAGCTGTAGCTCCGATTCGACCCCTAGCCTGGGAACTTTGTTACGCCCCAGGTGCGGCCCTAAAAAGACGAAAAGATGAAAAGTACAGGAAGAGAGAAATCTCTCTTTCTCTGTATTTCTGAGAGCAGACGCTCAGGAGAGGCCGTGTGAAGATTCATCTACAGGCCAGTAAGAGAGCTCTCCCTAGAAAAGGACCATGCTGGCCCTTCTGGGCACCAGAAGCATGAGAAAATAAATTTCTATTGTTTAAGCCGCCCAGTCTGTGGTATTTTGTTGTGGCATCCTGAGCGGACTAATACTGAATACTGTTTTTCTAAATTGTTTTAGAAGATACCCAAGCACAAATACTTGCAGGCCACTGCGTGTGATCCACAGTAAAAAGAGGACAAGGAGGATGTGGTCTCTGCCCTCATGGATGCGTTCTCCTTGGAGAGAGAAACTAAACCCACGAGTCACCATAGTGGACTGGGAAAGTCAAGGGCAGGGGCTGTAGAGTTGAGAGATTTGATGGCAGATGCTGTCGGTGTTAAGATGCACGTGAAGGAGCTCCCACTGTGGTGCAGCAGGTGAAGGACCCAGCTTTTTTCCTGGCCCCGGGAACTTCCATAGACTGCAGATACGGCCAAAGAAAAACCAAACTCAGTAGACTGGGTCAGGGAAGAGCATAACTCTTGGAGTTCCCACTGTGACTCAGTGGGTTAAGGATCTGACTGCGGTGGCTTAGGTCCCTACAGAGGGGAGGGTTCAATCCCTGAACTGGGACAGTGGATTAATGTTTGGGCATTGCCAAAGCTGCAGTGTCTGTGGCATCTGTGGCTCAGGTTCAATTCCTGGCCTGGGAGCATCCCATGCCTTGGGTGTGGAAAAAAAAAAAAAAAGATGCATGTGAACCTGGTCTCTGAGGCCCTCACTAGTTGTGTCAAGTTACTTAAACTCTCTCTACCTCAGTCTGCTCATCAGTGAAAGGGGCATAAAATAATAATAATAATAATAATACCTCCTGAATAGGGTGGTTGTGTGCGGAGCTTTGTGCTGTGTTGCTAGGTTACTAAGTTAATGTTTGTAAGGGTCCCAGCAGCTTAGCGCTGTGATTGGCCGGTGATGAAACTCTAACTCTTAGCTGGGGGATTGAGAAGGGAAGAGCTCAATGAGCCTAGAACAGGTAGGAAAGATCTTGCAAGGACTGGCAAGGCGGCGGGTGAAGGGTGAAGAGCATAAAAAGAAAGAAGACAAGAGGACGGGGAGAGCATGCTGGATTTGGGGACAGGGAGGTCACCTCCCCACCCATGGCACCACGGGCCTCTGGCGATTAGAATTCTCTCATGCCCAGGCAGTGTCGATGATACATCACTGGGTGCGTCAGATTCACACTAGAGTAAGTTTTGTTGGCGTTCAACACGGATATTTGCTGCTTCTCACCCTTCATCCTTTACTGCTCCTGTAGCTTTGTCATATTCTCACTGCTTATTAAGAAAAAAAAAAAAAAAAGACAACGGTTGCCTTAAGGAGGCCTCTATAAAAGATCTTAAGCCTGTTGTAAAAATCCTAAAAACAGAACCAAAAAAAAAAAAAAATCAAAATTGTCCGGAGTTCCCTGGAAGGATCTGGTGTTGCCTTTGCTGTGGCTCGGGTTTGATTGATCCCTGGCCGGGGAACTGCCACGGGTGCGGCCAGGAAAAAAAAAAAAAAGAAGAAGAAGAAGAAAGAAAGAAGGAAATCAAAATTCGTAGGACAAAGTGATTTTAATCACATTGCTTTCAGGAAGAAATACATATATTAAAAATTTATGACACGGTTGTGGGTCATGAAACCTAACTGGAATTGTTGGAACGTGCTGGGGGTGGGACCACTGGGTTTTACCCACCTTTAATCAGGTTTTCTTTGGAAAGCCTGTTGACGCTGTCCCACCCATCATGTTCCTCAAGGCCCAAGGAATAAAAACCTGCTCTCCTGCTGTGTTTCTTGCCTAAAGGGAGATGCTAGCTTTCCCCATCTTGTCTAAACATGCACAGCCTGCCCTGCTGCTCCCTGGAACAGTACGCAGTGTTAAGCTTCTCTTTTAACCCTGTAGGAGCAGTGCATGCGTCTGTTTCTGGGTGGCTAGGAGGAGGAGGAGGGGGAGGCAAAGAAGCTGGAAGGATGCTCCTAGACTGTGTCCTGTGCAAGAGGCTAGGAGGGGCCTGTCCTAGTGGTTGGTGGAGGGCTCTGGCCGTCTTACTGGAGTTCACATGTTTAGTAGGGATCTGGGGTGGGGACTAGGTACAGGGACCATCCAGCCATCCTTCCATCCCATCCCCGTTGCTCCTTAGTGTGGACAGCCCGTGCTCATCACAGCCCACCCATGCACGCTGGTGAATGCAGTTGTTTCCCAGGCCACAAAACCACACCTCAGAGGATGTGGTCCCTCCTCTCAAAGTGTTGACTCCAGTTCAGAAGTGAGGACCCATGTGTGGTTATCACCTAAAGCAGGGCTCCAATGAGGGCGCTTTTGCGAGTGAGACTCTCCGAGGGAGAGGAACCGAGAAAGGTCATCTGAGATTAGGGAAGTGACAAGATGAAGCCGAGGCTTCGGAAGGAGACAGAGGCTGGGCCGTAGTTGTTCATGTCAGAGGCACTCGTCTGGCAAATACTGATTGGACAACTTTCTGGGCTGGGAAACTGGATTATGCCTTGCGTGAAACAGAGAGGCACCCCTGCCCTTGTGGAATGTACATCCTAGAGTTGTGGCCTTTTCTTCTTGAAGCACCTAGCGCCGTGTCATGGACAAATAGTTCTTTTGGATGTTTCTGATGGTAAAATGTAATTCCCAGAGTTCCCCAGCGGCTTAGGGGTTAAAGGATCCTGTGGTTGTCGCTGATGTGGCTTGGGTTCCATCCTTGCCTGGAACTTCTGCATGCTCCGGGCATGGCCAAAAAAAAAAAAAAAAGTAAATCTCACTTTCAGTTAGCCTCAGCAAAGGGAGATTTCTCATACCCACACTACATCTTTATTTTTTTTCTTTTTTTAAACTGCCCCTTGCATAAGGTCTTCCCTGGGCCAGAACAGGTCCCAGCTGCAGTTTTGGCCGAGGCATCAGGTGCGGCACCCCCAGATCCTCAACTCCTCGTGCCGGGCGGGAGATCGAACCTGCCTCCCAGTGCTGCAGAGACTCCGTGCAGAGATGCCACGGATGCCGTTGCATCACATTGGGAACTCCACACTCTGTATTTCACCTTGACCTTGTACTGTTACAATGTCCAAAACGAGATTTGTTGGTAGAAGTGCTGCCATGCTCGCTGCACCAGAGTCCGCCTGGGCAGAAGGACCTGGCTTTTGGTTTTCCAAAATGGCACCACCAGCCATGGGATTGTGTGACGAGCACCAGAGTTTGGAGCTTTGAAAACGCAAATGAGAATGACTCAACTTCCCCTTTGGCCTTGCGTTTGTATCTTCTACCTTCTCTGGGTTCATAATCCGACAGCCAAGAATGCTGACAGGTGGTTATGACAAAACTCAGCCAATAGCTGCAGGGAGCCCGGGTTTCATCACAGACACTCAGAATGGTTTTGCTTAATATTCATTTTAGTAACGCCTTGGGCTTGCTCAGTACTTTTTCAAAGTACTCTGGTGTTTCTTATCTCTTCATCCTCAAGACGACTGAGGGTCAGAACGAAAAAGCAACATTTCTAAGCACTTATTGAGAGCAGGCACTTTCACTCACCTGTTGGTTTGGGGGTGCAGGAGCTATGGGCCTGTTTTTCAGGTAAGTAGGGAAACTGAAGCACGGAGAGATTCAGTAACTTATCCAAGGTCACACAGCTAGGGAATGGCCACACAAAATCCCAGACACACATTCTTCGGCAGACAGGCCAACACTTCCCCAAAGTCAATTCTCCGAAAGGCAAATTTGCCAAGTAACGACTTCACCGAATTGTTTTCCCGCCTCCCAAGTTTGGGTCTTATCCTTACTTCTGCGCCAGCTTCAGCCTCAGAGTGTCTGAGATAAAACTGAGCAGGCACCTCTGAGTGGCCTTGGGCTGCCATAACAAAATACCATAGACAGCTTCATCTCTTGGAGGCTGGGAAGTCTAAGATCAAGGTGCTGGCTGATTTGGCTCTTGGTGAGAGCTTTTTTCCTGCCCTTCACATTGCTGCCTCCTTGCTTTGCAGTAAAGAGAGAGAGAGATCATACAAGGGCACTAATCCCATCACAAGGGCTCGACTTTCATGGCCTCATCTAACCCTCATTGTCTCCCATGGCCCAGGCGGATGTGTATCTCTATGTATATATATCCATTCTTTTTTTCTGGGAAACATTTTAAATACCACCATGGGGTATCGTCGGCCAGATCCAAAATTTCAGAAATTCTGTAGGACAAGGAACTGAAATTTACTTACAAATATGTTGTAAGGAAGAGAGAGGAGGAAGGTTAAAGGAAGAGCCGCCTCGAATCCAGTGCACTGGGTGTTGGCCTTCCTTTGGATCCTGATTAGAGTAAACCCGACTGGAAACGTTAGTGAGACAACGGAAGACACTTAAATACTGATTGGATTATTGACGATACTGACAAATGATTAATTTTGACAAAGGGGGCTATATTTAGAATTGTAGTTACATGTATTAATTTTTTTTTTTGCAGCCTTGCAGCACATGGAGTTCCCAAGCCGCCGGGGTCGAGCCAACGTTGCAACCTAGGCCATAGCTGTAGCCACACCAGATCCTTTAACCCACTGTGCCCGGCCCAGGGAGGGAACCTGTGTCCTGGCACTGCAGAGATGCCCCTGGTCCCAATCCGTTGCACCACAGCAGAAACTCCTGTAGTTGTATTTTAAAAGAATTCTTATAATTTAGATGACCATATAGAAATGGTTATGGATGAAATGATGTAATGACTGAGACTTGTTTCAGAATAATTCAGGATAGGTAGAGCATGAGGGAAAGAGAATTAGGAGAGGGAGAGAGAGAAAACCAGACCTGCCCTGTGTTAACAATAAGAGTTGACTCATTTTATTTCATTTCATTTCACTTTATTTTTTTGTTTGTTTTTTTAGGGCCACACGCATGGTATTTAGAGGTTCCCAGGCTAGGGGTAGAATTGGAGCCGTAGCTGCTGGCCTACGCCAGAGACACAGCAATACCAGATCCCAGCCACGTCTGCGACCTACACCACAGCTCACAGCAATGCCAGGTCCTTAACCCACTAAGCGAGGTCAGGGATCGAACCCACATTGTCATGGATCCTAGTTGGGTTCATTAACTGCTGAGTCACAACGGGAACTCCAGTAACTGTTGACTGTAGATGTTTCGTAGGTGCGTGTGAGTTTCTCAACTTCTGTGTGTTTGACAACTCCCATAACAATGTTTAATAAATAATAAGTAAAAGCCTCTTTGTAAAAAGTCCTTAAAAACATTTGGTAAATAGGCTTGAAGGGAGTGGATTTCAGGTAATTGACCTTAAGCCCTTTTCACTGGATCACAACCCTCATGAGTTTTCTTCTCAAGTGGAGGGTGGGATTTTAGAAAAAGGATGTTATTCTGAGGCCCATCTACTCTCTTTGTTTATCTGACCTGTGTTCAAGGACCCAGATATAATTTCTGCAGGGCTGCTGAGTTTTTCAGATGCATGGCATGGTGCCACCTCTGCTCTCCCAAATTGGCTCCTGCCACATGGCTTCCTCCTGGGACAGTCCCAACAGGTGGTTCCAGCCTAAAGCCAGGCAGGATGTCATCTCGATGAGTTTCCTGGCATCGCTGGGATCACAGAACTGACATTCCCAACAACAGGGTTTGGCTGGAAGTCTTCAAGCTTAATATTAAAAAAAAAAATTTATTTAAGGAGTTCCCGTTGTGGCTCCGCAGGTTAAGAATCCAGCTAATATCCATGACAATGTGGGTTCGATCCCTGGCCTTGCTCAGTGGGTTAAAGGATCTGGCGTTGCCACAGCCTGTGGCGGAAGTTGCAGATGTGGCTTGGATCCTGCATTGCTGTGGTGTAGGCCAGCAGCTATAGCTCCAATTTGACCCCTAGCCTGGGAACTTCCATATGCCACAGGTGCGGCCCTTAAAAAAAAAAAAAGAAAAAAAATTATTTAAGTGGAATTGTTCTCCCAGCTTGGATGGGGGCATTCAGAGATTTCCTTTGCTCCAGGGAGAAGATAAAGGTGAACTGGGGCTGTGGTGTACAACGTGGTGACTGCAGCTAACCTGCTGTACGGAGTATTTACAAACTGTTTGAGAGTAGTCGCAAAGTTCCCATCACAAGAAACAACAACAACAGCCACCAAAAAAACCACATTTATTTTCTTCTCTCTCTCATTTTCTTGTATCTATATGAGATGATGGATGTTGGCTAAATTGATTGTGGTAATCATTTCACAGTAGAGGTATGTCAAGTCATTATGCTATATACCTTAGATGTATACAGAGCTGTATGTCAATTATAGCTCAATAAATGGCAAGAAAAAGATATAACAGAAAAAGGAAAGATTCCTTTTGCATCCTCTGTTGTGCTAAGACTGAGCCCCCCCTTCCATATACATTCTTTTTTTTTTTTTTTTTAAAGGCTGCTCCTGCGGCATATGGAAGTTCCAGGGCCAGGGGTTGAGTAGGAGCTGCAGCTGCCAGCCTATGCCACGGCCACAGCAACACCAGATCCCAGCCCTACCTGTGACCTACACTGGATCCTTAACCCATGAGTGGGGCCAGGGGGCCTCACTTGCCTCCTCACAGAGACAACGTCAAGCCCTTAACCTGCAGAGCCGTAGCAGGAACTCCCCCAGATTCACTCATAAGAAATCTTTCCGGCATTTCCTGGTGGCTCGGCAAGTTGAAGATCTGTTGTGGTCACTGCTGTGCGTCTGGTCACTGCTGTGGCAGAGATTCGATCCTTGGCCCTGGAATTGCTGCATGCTGCTGACACAGGAAAAAAAAAAAAAATCCTAACAAGTTGGGTCAGCCCCAAACATATATGCTGAGAGACTAGGGGCAAAGGAAGGAGCCGTGAGGATGTTTATTACATGTAGACATCAAATAACCATCCGACCTGGCCGTCAGGGTAACTGGATTTTCCTCTGTCTTGGGCTTGGGTTAGGGTGAGCAAAGTTTACGGAGGTGCTCCCAGGAGGGTTGTGCTCACTGCCAGGGCACCTGAGCTGGAGTGCCACCTCCTTGAATGTTGTGCCCTGGGCACTTGGCTTACCTCCCTCCAGCACTTTCTCTCACCTGGCCTCGCCTGGGCTGATGCAACAGACTCCTAATCTCTCATCTTCTTCTCTTACGTGCCGTGTTTTGGCACATTTGATAATTCTCAGCCAACAGCCAGAGGGATCCTGTTACGACAGTGTAAGTCAGCATTTGCCACTTGCTCAGACCCTCCTCTGGCCTCTCCTCTGGCTCAGTAGAAGCTGTCTTCCTCCCCATTCCATCCAATCCTTGCCCTTCTTCACTCTGCTGCTTCTGCAGAGGCTTCTTGGCTGCCCTTCACCTGCGCCAGCCCGGCGCCCCACTGGGTTCTCTGCCTGGCATCCTTTCCACATGACTTCCTGTGAGCACCATTGCTTCCTCCCTCCTCTCCTAGGGATCCTTAAAGAAAGGTCACCTTCTCAGTGAGGTTGTCCGTGACCTCCTGCTTTACGGTGCACCTGCTCACCCACTCACTCCTGAGCCCCCTCTCGCTTTGATTTTCTCCCTGACACAGTCTCCTCATTCCATTTCTTCCTGGCACAAGCAGGGAGGTGGCATGAGGGCAGCAGTTTCTGTGTCTGATTGGCTGCTGAATGCAGAGCACCCAGATCCGGACCTGCCCTTGGGTCCACGTTCTGATGGACCAGGCTGGCTAGATGACTGAAAGTGCAGGGGAGGTGGATCACTTCCGATCCACGTGGGCAGCTGGTGCCCTAGGCCCCACCCTCCAGCCCCCCAGCATCTCCCAGGTGTCTCTGGGCTGCAGCGGGAGCACGGATGGACACTGTTCCGATTTGGCCGGTGAAACCACAGGACTCTGCAACCGGAGATATCACCCCCTCTGCGCCTTTGTCTTTTTTGGCCTCAGCTCATCAGAAGCTTTCTCTCTGGAAAACCAACAGAGCCCTCTGCCAGGAAGGTCTGCCGGACCTTCTTGTTGTTTCAGCTGTTTGCAGGGCGCTCTCACAGGCTGCTTGGCCACAGGGAGCCCAGGGGGAGCCAGGGTCAGGTGATGGGCTTCCTGGTGTGCAGACACTGCAAAGCCATCTTCAGGTTGCCTCACCCCTTCTGCATCTCAGCCCATCTGGCCAACAGCCTGCCTGGGGATCGTTTCTGTGCCTCTAAGTACCTTTCCCCATCAGCAAGCCTGGAACCTAAAGGGAAGCCAAGCTTGAGCAGACCCTGCAGGCTTGCCTTACAGCGGGGGTCGGGGGGGACGAGTGAGACCATTGCAAAGCTGATTGGCAACCAAAGTTCACTTTCCTGAGGCCTGAGGATGGCTGAGTCATGGGCAAGGTTCATACCTGTGCTCAGCAAGAGCTATCCCGGTCAGTTCTGCTCTGGTGAAACGGATGGGCCTTCCTTGCGGACTTTGTGGAAGAACTTTCCAGCCCAGTGAGAGGGATGAAGGCTTTATTTGCCAAAGACTCCCCCCTTTCTTCCTAAGCCCCCAGGAGGGCTCCTTGCCTGTGTCTGCTCTTCCTTCCAAGAGGGAGTATGATGTATAAAGAAAATTTGAAGGAGTTCCCTTGTGGCCAGGTGAGTTAAGAACCCCGCCAGTACCCATGAGGATTCGGGTTCGATCCCTGACCTTGCTCAGTGGGTTATAGATCCGGCGTTCCCTATCTGGAGTAGCTCGCAGATGCGGCTCAGGTCTGGTTTTGTAGTGGCTGTGGCGTAGGCCAGTGGCTGCAGCTTGGATTTGACCCCTAGCCTGGGAACTTCCATATGCTGCGGGTGCGGCCCTAAAAAGACAGACAGACAGACAGAAAGAAAAGAAGGGAGAAAATTTGGGAAAGTAACCTCAGATAAGACACTGAGCAGAAAGTCTCAGCGTTGTTCTTTAAAAAACAACCCCCCCAGCTTTATTGAAGTATAATCGACAAATAAAAATTATACTGCTTGCCACATATGACGTGATGTTATGATATACCTTATAAAATGATGACCACAGTCAAGCTAGTTCACACATCCATCGCCTCGCATAGTCGTCGTTTAAAAATTTATTTTTTGGCCGCACCCGGGGCATGCAGAAGTTCCTGGGCCAAGGATAGAACCCTCACCGCAGCAATGACAACTCCTGATCCTTAAGCATTAGGCCATTGGGGAACTCCAACCTTTACTTTTTTTTTTTTTTGGTGGCGAAAACTTTGCAGATCTACTCTCTTAGCAAATTTCAAGTATGCCATACAGTGTTCTCAACTCTGGTCCCCCCTGCTGTACATCAGGGCTCCAGCAGCTACTCTTTCTGCGAAACCGAATGTTTGCACTTTTTGACAAACTTCCTTCCATTTCCCCCAGTCCCTGCCCCCCCGCCGCCCCCAGTTCCTGGCAACCACAATTCTCCTCTCTGCTTCTATGAATTCTACTTTTTTAGATTCCACGTATAAGTGAGATCATGCAGTCTTGTGCCTGGCTTATTTCACTTAGCGTAATGTTCTCCAGATTCATCTAGGTTGCTACAGATGGAGACACATTTCCTCTTTTTTAAAGGCCGAATAATTCTGTTGTGTGTGTGTGTGTGTGTACACAGCCCATTTTTCTTTACCTATTCATCCATTACTAGACCCTTAGGCTGTCGTGAACATGCTGCAATAAACATCGGGGTACAGATAGCTCTTCAAAATATTAATTTCATTTCCTTTGGATATATACCCAGGAATGAGATTGCTGGGTCGTATGGTCGTTCTAAATTTCATTTTTTGAGGAACTTCCATACTGTTTTCCATAATGTCAGCCTGGATCTTAATCAAGGTCCATAGCTTGGAGTTCATTCTTTGAATGTCTGACTTACTTTTTCCCCTTGAGTTAAAAACAATAAATGGGGAAAGGATTAAATATCCCCCTGGAGGTGTGGGCGTGAGGGCTAATGCAAGGGTGTCCTGGCTAAATCAGTTGATTTCCATTCTATAAAAATTCTAAGTATTAATGATTCTCTTTGAAAATCCTCAGAGGAATGTCTTCTCATGGAACCTCTTAAGAAACATAATCTGTTTATTTGTGTTCCCACCTTAATTTTAGCCTCTTTCCGAAGTGATCCCTCCCCTCCCTTCCCCCAAATGGATTATGGATAAAGACCGAGGCCACTCTGGGTTCCAAGCTAAGTAGCTTTAAGAAGAAAAGCTTTCTATGATTGTTGCTCATGGTCAGAAGCCAGTAGAATGAGACTGGGCATCAACCAGCAGGTCAACAAGTGTTTGTTAGACCCCGTTTGTGGTGCAAAGGCTCTTTCTTCTAGAAAGGGAGGCGTCTTTGGGGGCCTCAAGATCAACAAATACCAGTTGAATCTAATTGAGTTTGAAATAATAACTTTCTTTTTGGATGACGGAGGAATTTGCATTTCTGAACAGTGGACTCATTGCCCTCCCAAGGACCACGGCTGTTTACTTTGACATCCTTTTATTTTGATTAAGTACCTCTCTGCCTTGCCTTTGGAGTTTATCTGAGTCTTCCAGAATTTACATACATCCAACCACTCCCATCCACTTGACTTGGCCATTGGGTTGGCCGGCTAGATATGCATTCTTTCCTTAAGGGCAGGAATATACAACTGGAAATGGCAACGTCATAACCCCAGCCCCAGTAGCACCTTTACAGATTATAATTTGATTCTCCTTTATGTATAAGTTTTTTTTGGCCACACCCTCGGCATGCGGAAGTTCCCAGGCCAGGGTTCGAACCTGCATCTCACCAGCAACCTGAGCCAAAGCAGTGACAACCGCAGATCCTTAACCCAATGGGTCACCATGGAACTCCTGGTTCTCCTTTAATCTCCTCCATGGATTGGGTGTTCAAGTCTACGTCTCCTTAATAACCTTGTACATTGAGGGCTTTTAAGTGAAGTAGGGGTATTATGGTTTTATTCTAAGGTTCCCATTTGCAACCTGCATTTGAAAGCATAACCTTCAACTTCTGTCTTTCTTTTTTTCTTTTGTCTTTTTAGGGCCACACCTACGGCATATGGAGGTTCCCAGGCTAGGGATCTAATCGGAGCTGTTGCCAGAGTCACGGCAGCATCAGATCTGAGCCACGTCTGCGACCTACATCACAGCTCACGGCAACGCCAGATCCTTAACCCACTGAGGAAGACCAGGGATCGAACCTGCAACCTCATGGTTCCTAGTCAGATTTGTTTCCGCTGTGCCATAGCAGGAACTCCCAACTTCTGTCTTTCAAAATTCAACCTGATTTATTGCTTTGGTATTTTTCCACTGAAGCTGAATCATCTCTAGTTAGATTAAGCATCAGTTAGTCTTCTTTTCTTTTTTTCTTTTTGGCTATGCCCTCGGCATTCAGAAGTTCCTGGGCCAGGGATCAAACCTGTCACTGCAGCAGGGCAAACACCAGGTCCTTAACCACTAGGCCACCAGGGAACTCACTTTTGTTGTTGTGTTGTTAGTTTTCTTCTAGGACCAGAATTATGATTTTTTTTTTCTGAGTATCTTCTACTTAAAATGCAATGGGAAGATTAGCACAAGCCTCACCTAAAGCATCTAAAAATTAAAATACGGATCCTAGGTCCTAGCCTCACCTACTGCATCTACGTTTTAATAAAACCTCCAGCTGATTTGTGTGTACACCTAAGTGTGAGAAGCACTGACTGAGCATTTTGGAGGATTTTCTTATTAAAAATTACATTGTCAAGAGGTAAAGGGACCCATTTCCATGAAATTTATTTATTTATTTATTTATTTATTTATTTATTTATTTATGCTGTTTAGGGCCATACTTGCAGCCTGGGAACATGGAAGTTCCCAGGCTAGGAGTCAAATCAGAGCTGTAGCTGCCAGCCTACACCACAGCCACAGCAATGCAGGATCTGAGCTGTGTCTGCAACCTATGCCACAGCTCATGATAATGCCAGATCCTTAACCCACTGAATGAGGCCAGGGATTGAACCCGAGGCCTTGTGGATACCAGTCGGGTTCATTACCACTGAGCCACAATGGGAACTCCTCCCTAACATTTTATTCTGAAACATTTCAAACATACAGCCAAAGCAAAGAGTTCTACAGTGAGCTTCCATAGACTGTGCACCTAGATTCTACCATTATTTTTTTCTTTCCCTTTTTTCCCCAGTTTCTCTCAAGAATTCTATATATAAGCCAGAGTTCCCATGGTGGTGCAGTGGAAACGAATCCGACTAGTACCCATGAGGATGCGGGTTCGATCCCTGGCTTCCCACAGTGTATTAAGGATCCAGCATTGCTGTGAGCTGTGGTGTAGGCCGCAGACACAGCTCGGATCCTGTGTTGCTGTGGCTCTGGCGGAGACTGGCAGCTACAGCTCCGATTCGGCCCCTAGCCTGAGAACCTCCATATGCAGTGGATGCAGCCTTTAGAAAGAAAAAAAAAAAAAAGAATTCTACATGTAAGTGTTAGTTTACAGCATGACTGTTAGAATGGATCATGTCTTGGTCATAAGGGTCTCACCCTTTCTTCCAGAATCCGTGATGAGTTTGACGAGGTCACACTTAGTTTGGGAATTTCTTCTGAGTCAGAGAATCATGCTGGGATGGGAGCCCAGGAGCACTGGGATTTTGTAGAGCTGGATACCAGTCCGGGCCCCATCCAGAACACAGGGCCTCCGTATTCTCATCGAGATGGCCAGCGGGTTGACAGAGAGCATCTTGAATGTCACTTCCAAGCCGGTAATGATAGGTCTATGGCAAATATTACTAGCCATCACTGTTTCTCAGGTGGGGAAACTGATGACCCCCATTCCATATTCAAATAAGGAGGAAAACATCTGTTGGCGTGGAAAAGTGATTATTTCCTAAGCTACTGAGTAAAACACAGCTGCCCTGGCAGTTTTAACTCTGTTTTCTTGTCAATTTTTGTTCTTTCAGGAAACCTTACAGACACACGAAGCCTTCAACCATCTGGAACTCAGAAACTCGACTGGGGCCGACTGTGGCTTCTAGAACGCCCAGGTGTTCGGCAGATGTGAGCGTCTATCCCGTACTCACCAGCTGGTGACCCAGACAGAGGCAAGACTCGTGCTGCGGCTCTCACACCCCTGAGCACAGAGGGGTCATTTTCCAAGAGGCCAAGGAACAGAGTTGTTGTCACTGGTGTCTGATTAACCCACATGGCCAGTCACCTCACGGAGCTGCAGGCGAGAGAGCCAAGTTCAGGGTTGCCAGTTTCCTGACCCTCTTGAATTAGGATTCCAGATGGGGACCTCTCTTCTGTAGCCCCCACCATCACCTAGAGCCATCACCCCGCCACCACCACCATCATCAGAAACACTTTCTCGCAAACCCAGCCCGGCTCTCCAGGACCCCCTGCATTGAACGGGAGCAGAAGGGAGCTCTCGGCCAGGTCTCTAGCCGTGGCCAAAAGCCATCCCTGCCCACGATCGGAATCCTCCCCTTATCACCATGGCCGGGCTCTTCCTGAAGGTTTTTTTGGTGGGGGTGAGTTCCCTCGGATGTCTTTATCCTTTCGTGGATTTTTGCTTCCGTGGGGAAACAAGAGGCCAGAAGCCGAATTTCGTGATCATTTTGGCAGATGACATGGGGTGGGGTGACCTGGGAGCAAACTGGGCAGAAACGAAGGACACTGCCAACCTTGATAAGCTGGCCACAGAAGGAATGAGGTGAGTCCTGAAGATGCTAAGCCAGCATCTCTTCCCATGTCTTACCTTGAACTTTCTCGGGGGGAGGGGCAACGGAAAGCTCTTAAAGAGCAATTGGTGGGTCCCTGTGGATTTAATTAATTGACTGATGAATTTGGTTTGGAGCCAGTACAGCATCATGAAGAAGTACATTGTCCATCCATCCATCCATCCATCCGTCCATCCATCCATCCAGGAACACATTTTATGTGTGTCTGTCTGGGTGCATGTATTAGGAGCTGGGAACAGAAAGGTGAACAGAATAAAAATCCTTGCCCTTGAGGTGTGGTAGTGGAGACAGGTTGCAAGGAAAGTACAGATTACAGTCTAGTCCATGAGCCTGCATCAAGAATTTTTGGAGTCTGTGAGGAGGGTGTGGGCTCCAGCCTGCGGGGTGAGAGGGAGAAGGTGACCTTTGAAGAGTAACTGAAAGTCAGCGGGCCACACAAAGGCCAAAGGACTTATTTGTGAGCAGACAGGACTTAGCGGTCCATTTAAACCTTCCAATCCTTCAAAGGCATTTTGCGATCTTTTTTTTTTAAAAAAATTAATTTTATTGATGTATAGTTGATTTACAAGGTGTCATTACTTTCTGGTGTACAGCAAAGTGATTCGTGTATGCACATACACACATCTCTCCCCAAACAGGTTATCACCAATCATTGAGTAGATTTCTCTGCTATACAGTAGGTCCCTGATGACCATCCAGTCCAATACAACTGGGTGCTTCCGCCAATCCCAGACTCCCAGTCCGTTCCCCCCCACCCCCACCC
Organism: Phacochoerus africanus; assembly: GCF_016906955.1. Taxonomy (NCBI): domain Eukaryota; kingdom Metazoa; phylum Chordata; class Mammalia; order Artiodactyla; family Suidae; genus Phacochoerus; species Phacochoerus africanus. The sequence continues at coordinate 11,809,090 of NC_062557.1, read as the reverse complement.
CCACCTGTCCCCTTTGGTAACCATTAGTTTTTCAAAGTCTGTGAGTCCGTTTCTGTTCTGAACATACATAAGTTCATTTGTATCTTGTATTTATTTACATTTTTATTATTATTATTATTTTTTGTCTTTTCTAGGGCTGTGCCAGCAGCCTATGGAGGTTCCCAGGCTAGGGGATTGAATCGGAGCTGTAGCTGCCAGCCTGCTCCATAATCACAGCAACTCGGGATATGAGCCACGTCTGCGACCTACACCACAGCTCACGGCAATGCCAGATCTTGAACCCACTGAGCAAGGCCAGGGATGGAACGTGCATCCTCATGGATGCTAGTCAGGTTCGTTTCTGCTGAGCTGTGACAGGAACTCCTGTATCTTCTTTTTTAGATTCCACATATAAGGGATATTATATGATGTTTGTCTTTCCCTGTCTAACTTCACTTAGTGTGATAATCTCTACGTCCATCTGTGTTGCTGCAAATGGTTTATTTCATTCTTTTTTATGGCCGAGTAGTATTCCATTGTATAGATGTACCACATCTTTTTAATCCATTCCTCTGGTGATGGACATTCATGTTACTTCCACATCTTGGCTATTGTGAAGAGTGCTGCAGTGAACATTGGGGTGCATGTATCTTTTTGGATTATGATTTTCTTCAGGTGGATGCTCAGCAGTGGGATTTGCTGGATGGCACAGTAGTTCTATTTTTAGCTTTTTTGTGGAAACCCCGTACTGTTTTTCACAGGGGTTGTACCAGTTTACATTCCCACCAACAGGGTAGGAGGAGGCATTTTGTGACCTTACGCTGCAATCCAGACTCAAGAGCAGCTTCCAAGACCGCGCGTCCCCGACACAGTTCTTCGTGGGGCCCCTTCTGTCTCCCTGCTGCCTTCGGTTGTTGCCTCCCTGTGTTTGGGCCTCACCTCCGCGATTCATTCTTCCTGACCCACTTTCCACTCCTGTCTAATTCGTTTCTACTCACCGTTTGCTTCCCAATTCGCAGGAGGGCCTCAGGGACGCTCTCTTGGATGGCCCGGGTGTACCCTGCCATCACCTTTGCTGCTCTCCACGGTGATGGCTCCACCATCTGACCACCAGATGATGCTTTGAACAGCCTCACCCCCAAATCTGTGTCTCCCTCACGATATGACCTTATTTGGGAGAAGGGGCTTTACAAACATAATGAGTTAAAGGCTTGTGGGATAGCATACTTGATTTAGAGGGGGTCCCAAATCCAATGATGAGTGTCCCCATGAGAAGAGAAGAGGACACAGCGACACACAGAAGAGAAAGTGATGTGGAGACGGAGGCGAGGATGGAGTGATGTGCCTGCAGGCCGGCGATACCAAGGTTTCCTGGCAACCAGAGAAGCTGGGGGAGGCAAGGAACACGTTCTCCCTCTGAGCCTCCAGGAGAAACCAACCCTGCCAGCATCTTTTCTTTTCTTTTTTTTCTTTTTTTTTTTTTTTTAGAGCCGAAACCTTCGGCATATGGAAGTTCCCAGGCTAGGGGGCAAATTGGTGTTAGAGCCGCCGGCCCATGCCACAGCAACCCCGGATTCGAGCTGCATCTGTGACCTATGCCGTGGCTTGTCGGCAACGCCATATCCTTCACCCACTGAGTGAGGCCAGGAATCAAACCCGCGTTCTCATGGATACAAGTTGGGTTCATTACCACTGAGCCACAACAGGAACTCCTGGCCCCTGCCGGCATCTCGATGAAATCTTTTCTTTTTTTCCTTTTTCCCTGTGCCTGGAAGCACGTGGAAGTTCCTGGGCCAGAGATTGAAACCGTGCCCACAGCAGTGACAACAGCGGATCCTTAACCCGCTGCTCCACCAGCTTGTTTTGATGAAAACTGAAAGATTTTTAATGAATTAATTAATCTAATCTCTTCTTAGGCCCGCACCTGCTGCATATGGAAGTTCCCAGGCTAGGAGTCGAATTGGAGCTGCAGCTGCCGGCCTACACCACAGCCACAGCAACACTGGATTCGAGCAGCATCTGGAACCTATGCTGCAGCCTGTGACAATGTTGGCTCCTTAATCCAGTGATTGAGGCCAGGAATTGAACCCACATCCTCACGGATACTAGTCGAGTTCTTAACCCGCTGGTCCACAATGGGAACTCTCTCTCTTTTTCTCTTTTCTTTTTAATAACGCGCAGAGCTTTTTTTTTCTTTTCTCTTCTTTTTTGGCAGCCCCGAGGCATACTGAGTTCCCTTCTTCCCCCGTCATGTTCCCAGCACAGTGCCTGATGCCTAGTGGGCAATTCGTGAATATTCCTTCGTCAATAAATGGGCTTCAGGAGTTCAAGGTGCTTGGAAATGTCACCCCAAGTGTTTGAGGTCAGATTTTTTTTTTTTTTTTTTGCTCCCCAGGGGGAGAGTTAATCCATAGCATTTACCAGCTCCTCAGCGGGAACCAGGTTGCCACATGCTCAAGAACTTCTGCTTTTAGTGTCGCATGGGTTTGTGGGGAAATATGTGGCCCATCACTGAAACCGAGATTTGTGAGGCCCGGGCAGGCTTCTCCGGAGCTGTCCCCCAGCCGGAGCTCAGCCCGAGCCGAAGGGGCAGCTCGGGGGCCAGGGGCAGACACGGCTGGGTGTGTTTTCCCCCCCTTGCGGAAACGATTCCCTCCATTTGAGTCTTGTGACAGGGGCCAGGCGGAGGGCCGTCTGGCCCGAGGTCGAGGGCTTTTCGCTCTGCGCCTTGTTGACAGGAAAGCGAGCTTCCTGTGAGGCCAGGGGTTGACTAATCCTGGGCTTTTCCCCCTGCCTACTCACCGGCGGGGGGGGGGGGAACCATGCCTTTCGGTCAAGAACGCGCATTGCCAAACAGGCTGTCAGGGGGACTTGAGAAACGGCCTCTGCTCCTGTCTCCTTTGGATGCGTATGTTTCTTTCCCAGGATTGCAGCCACGGAGGACTATAAATTCGGGGGCCTGCAGAAAAGAGAATGAAATAATGCCCTTTGCAGCAACACGAATGGACCTAGAGGTGATCCTCCCGAGTGAAGTAAGCCAGACAAAGACAGATGTCCGACGACATTGCTGATACGGGGAATCCAAAACAGGGAGACAAACGAGCTTATTTCCAAACCAGAAACAGACGCACACAGAAAACAAATGTATGGTTACCAAAGGGGAAAGGGGAAGAGGGGGGATAAATTCAGAGCTTGGGATTAACAGATACACGTGACTTTATATAAAATAGATAAACAAGGACCTACAGTATAGCACGGGGAATCCTATTCAATAACTTGCTATAACCTATAATGGAAAAGCCTCTATTCTAGCCTCTCGCAGTTCAGAGGTGAGAAGTTTAATCAAGGGGTCGGATTTCCCACGGTGCTACAGGGAGTTATGGATGCAGCTCAGATTCAATCCCGGCCCTGGGGCACTTCCATGTGCCAAGTGCTGCAGGTGCAGCCATAAAAATTTCATCAATCGATTAATCAATGGAGGTTCTGCACCCACCTCATAGGATGCTATGAGGATTAAATGAAGTCATCCACTTAAGAATGTGCTCAACCAGCCGGGAAGGTGTGATGGCCAAGGGCTCAGATGCCTGGCATCTCCCCCTGCCCATCGCCAAGCCTCTCCCCGCGCTCCTGACCGTGTGCTTATTTTTGGTCCTCAGACACAACTTTTGTCTGCCTTAGGGCCTTTGCACCGACTGTTCCCTCTTACCAGCAAGCTCTCCCCTCAGACTTTAAGCGTCTGATCCCTTCCCTTCCTTCTCACCTCTGCTCTGATGTCATATCCTTGAGGAGATCTCTCCTGACTGGCCTCTCCAACACTGCCTTCCTTCACACGTGTCTTTTCCCTTTTCTCCCCATTTATTTCAATGACCCATATCACTGTTGACCTCATCTTGGTTTATTTCTCTCTCTCTCTCTCTCTTTTTTTTTTTTTTGTCTTTTTAGGGCCACACCCACAGCATATGGAAGTTTCCAGGCTAGGTGTCAAATTGGAGCTGCACCTGCTGGCCTACACCACAGCCACAGCAATGCAGGGTCTGAGCCGTGTCTGCGGCCTACACCACAGCTCACGGCAAGGCCGGATCCTTAACCCACTGAGCAAAGACAGGGATCGAACCTGTGTCCTCATGGATACTAGTCAGGTTCATTACCACTGAGCCTTGATGGAAAGTCCAGTTTACTTCTTTATTGCCTATCTCTCACCCTGCAATGTTTTATCTAGGATGGAGACAGAACTATCTTATTTATCTTGTTCATGCCTCCAAGTGCTTACAACAGGCCTGGATCATGGTAGGTGCTCAAGAAAATATTTGTGCACAGATTCAGACGCTTGGATCTAATCTTCTGAACCTGAAGGGGTGAGTTATCCACAGCATGGAATTTGGAACCAGGCTGCCCGGGTCTGTCACTTACTAGCCCTGGGACACTGGGCTCATTTCAAAACTTTGCCTGGCCTGGATCTGCTCAGCTCTGAAATGGGACATTGGAATTCCCATTATGGCTCAGCGTAACAAATCCCACTAGTATCCATGAGGAAGGGGGTTTGATTCCTGGCCTTGCTCAGTGGGTTAAGGATCCAGCGTTGCCCTGAGCTGTGGTGTAGGTTGCAGACTCGGCTTGGATCTGACATTGCTGTGGCTGTGGTGTAGGCTGGCTGCTATAGCTCTGATTCGACCCCTAGCCTGGGAGCCTCCACATGCTGTTGGTACAGCCCTAAACAACAAAAAACCATCCAACCAACCAACCAACCAACCAACAAAAAATGAAACATTAATGGGGTGTTTCTGTGCCTTGGGTTAAGGATCCAGCATTCTCACATCTGGGGTTGCTGCTATGGGGCTTGCTGGATCCCTGGCCCTGGAACTTCCATAAGCCATGGGCGTGGCCAAAAAGAAAAAAAAAAGTAAAATGGGACAATAAGGGGATCATCGTGGGTCATTTGGAGGAGAAAATGAGTTAGGTCTTATACAGCAATAGAAGATTCCTGGCAAGTGTTCGTGCGTGGTAGGTGTCAGCTGTTACCATGTGCTGTACCACTGGCTCTGCGGCCCTGTCCTCCTCCCATCCCCCTCGCCTGGCTGCAGGGTCATGCGTGTTTGCTTGGCTTGGGTTCCAGAAGCACCTCAATTGGTCTGTGTCAGACCCGGATCCCTCCCCACACGGCGCCGTAGAACTCAGCTGTCTTTGTGGAATCTGCTGGATTCAGCTCACTCCTGGGCCAGGGTCGCAAGGCCCGAAGGCCACACTTAAATGCATCTATACGTGTGCAGTTTGGGGTTGGAGCCCCTGAGCTGTTTTGAGTCGCAGGTGTCCTGGAGAGGGAGCATGCTCCCAAACTCGGCCTCGGTCCACTGTGCCGAATAGAATGTGGAGACAGAGTTTGGGGTGAAGGGGAAAAAAAAATAGCTTTATTGCTTTACCAGGCAAAGGAGGCCACAGCAGGCTCGTGCCCCAAAGACCGTGCCCTCTTTTGGGAGAGAATAGGAAGTGATTTTAGAATTTGGGAGTGGAAAATAGGGCTGCAGATTAGGATCCGGGTAGATGCGAGCTTTCGACCTTCTTCAGAGGTGGTGTTTCGTGGCCCCGGGACTGTTCTGTGCTCCCCTCTCTGGTCTTCATTTGTTGGGGGTTTTAGTTCTGCAGAAGAACTCAAAGATATTGTTATGTATATTCTTTGAAGAGGAACCAGGACCTGCCCCCAAGCTGCACTCTTGTTTCTTTTCTTTCTTTTCTTTTTTGGCTGATCCATGGCAAATGGAGTTCCCAGGCCAGGGATCAGAACTGAGCTGCACAGTTGCAACTTATACCGCAGCTGCAGCAACACCGCTATTTTAACCCACTGTGCCAGGCTGGGCATCGAACCTGTGTCCTGGCGCTGCAGAGATGCCATCATTGATCCTATTGCACCACAGCAGGAACTCCTGCACTATTGTTCCTTGACTCTTTCTCCCCAGGTCTCCGCATCCCCTCCCTTCCCTGATTAGCAACTGTTTGAACCTGCCCTTTGTAACTCAGGGAAGGTCATGGAGGCTGAAGCATATTCCCTAAAAACAAGAAATGGGGGACCCAGGAAGGCTTGTGAGCTCAGGAGCCCCCCAGGGTCCTGCTCAGTTTCAAGAGTGTCACTGAAATCTGGCCTCTGCCCACTGAGGCCGAATGGAATATCGGAGACAGAGTTTTGAGTGAAGGAGAGAAAAAATAGCTTTACCACTTTCCTAGACAAAGGGGGACAACAGCCGGCTAGTGCCTAAAAAAATCAGTGTCCCAACGGGGGAGGACTTGGTGAGAAGTTTTATAGCAGTATTTCAAGGGCGGCATTGCCGACAAGGATCCGGGTGTGTGTCGGGCCTGCCTTCCTTTAATCTGGCCTCAGGGGGTCACCCGATGAGCTTCTGGGGTTCTCGAGGTTTTCAACCTGTGACTTTCTTCTGGAATGAAGACTGCTTCATCACGTAAACATCTCCCACTTGTTGGGAGTTTTAGTTCTGCTCCCCAAACGAAAGCTCAAAGATACTGTTCTGTGTATCCTTTGAGGGGTTGAGGGGGAACCAGGACTCTGCCCCCAGGCTGCCCTACTGTTTCTTGGCTGCTCTTCCCCCGTCTCTGCGTCCCCTCCAGTTCCAGGGCCAACACTGGATCCTTAACTCAATGCATCAGGCCAGGGATGGGACTGGCTTCCTCCACAGAATCAAGCCAGATCGTCCACCCCCTGCGCCACCATGGGAACTCCACTTGTTTTCTGTTTTAGAATCCAAATATACGTGCAGTCGTACAGTCTTTGTCTTTCTCTGTCTGACTTAGTTCCCTTAGCATGATGCCTTCGCGGTCCGTCCATGTCGTTGCAACTGTTCAGTCTTTTTTATGGCGGAGTCATAGTCCATTGTGCAGAGACACCACATCGTCTTTATCTGTTCGGCTCTCGAAGAGCACTTAGTTGCTTCAGAGTCTTACTGTTGTAAATGAGGCCTCAGTGAACATAGGGGTGAGCTTGGCAGGATCTCGTAAATATCCTGATGTGTGGAACCCGACTTGGAAGCTGTGACCTCTCATCCGTTCACCTTTGCTTTCTCTTCCTCTCTGCTCCACCCCTTCTCTGCCCTCAATTTAATTTTGAATCAAGTTTGTGCTGCCTGAGCGGTCTAGGCCATGACTTAGCTCAGAATCAGAAATCGATTGTCTCCCCCCCACCCCGCCCCCCGCCCCATGCCCCCTCCCTCCAAGGTCAGAGGCTCCCAGGGGCTTGAGGCTGTTTCTAAAAAGGGCCTTGCTGAGGACTGAACTGAGACGTCAACTCAGTCAAACGCTGGGGTGTGATTTCTCTTTTCAGAATAAGCTTTTTGCAAAACCTCCTCAGCTCTGTTCCCTCTGGGGACTTTTCTCAGCCCTTTGGCCACCTTTGGGATCTTGCAGTAACCTGAAGGAAGAGGACACCCAGGCTGGCGCTGGAGACTGTAGGGCAGTGAGGTCTGGGGGACCTCCGAGAGAGCAGGGGCCCAGAGAACTTTCTGAACGAGACTTATATTGGCAAGAGAAAGACCCTCCCCTGGCCATGCCGTCCTCTTCCATCTCTACCTGTGCCAGCCCCCTGGCCCCACAGAGTAATTCGGATTCAGGGTGGAGGTACCCTCCTCAGGGAGAAATCCTCCTGTCCCATCACCCTCACCTGTAACTCGGCTATTTGCTCGGAGAGGTCCTATCCTATGGGCCCCTCGTAAACTCTCAGCCTCATGGGTCAGGCACTTGCCTCTTTGTCCTTGGTTAAGTAGGTCAAATAGACAGAAAAATCATGTGATGCCTACCTGTCCACTGGGGCAAGGTGCAGACCGGGTTTTAACCTTGTGTCTCTGTGTAGCCGACGGGGCTCTGCAGGAACATGGTGATCTAGATGCCAGTCACTCTGAGAGACGAGGAACTGAAATATTAACCAGAGAGGCCTTGGTGCCAGCCTGCTTCGCAATCACAAGTTCAAAATAGCCTGTCCAGCAGCTCTCATTTGTTCTGCTCTTAAACCTCCCAACGAACAGTCATTCAACAATGAATCTCTGCTAAGGGCAGGTATGAGTCATGCCGGGAGACCCCCAGCCAGCTCTGCTCTTGAGAGGTTGACAGCCTGGTGGCATATAAAGGCAGGAAGACCAGGCTTTCGAGTGAATGCGGAAGGAAGAGTAAGAACTCCTGATGTGTCTCCCACCTCTGGGGCTTTTATAACCTGAGTTGGATGTAATTGAATTGACATCCTAGGGAACAGAATTAGCACATTATGAATACATGGGTCACAGGCAAGAATGAGAAAAGTCCGGGCTGGGCTTCTCACCTTTTGGGTGATGAAGTTCAGAATGAAAGGCCATTTCTCCAGAGGAAGGCAGGAGGTCCTCAATAAAGCTTGTCTGTTAGGATCTGAATGCTGAGCCCTTAAAGATGAGTAGGAATTAGCTAGAGGAAGGGGGAGGAAAGAGGGTCGTAGGCAGAGGGAAAAGTATGGGCAAGGACCTGGAATTGAAAGATGCCCATCACTCAAATATTCATAGAGCCCCCCCACCCCCACCCCTGGCCTGCACAGGCACTGTCCCAGGTACTGGGGATGCCTTTATGATCTAAACAATAAAAAGCCCTCACTCTTTCAGGGCTGGCTTGCATTCTAGTGGTCGAGTGAGGCTGGGATAGGGTGTGCAAAGGCTGGACCCATCCATGCAACAGATGACCAAAAGCATCCTGTGTGTACTCAGATGTTTGGGGAGAACTGAGGGCTGAATTCATGGACTCACCTTTGGGATGGATTGCTCTAGCTCACTAGGCATGGCTCACACTGGTGGCTGAGAGGGCAGAGAGCATATTGCCAGAACCTCCAGAATGGCTCGGCTGGTGGCAACAGGGAGAAGTGTCTGATCTAGGAGGTGTGGAGATGCCTGTGTGTGTCCTTCCTTGAGTGTGAATGTGCAAGTATCCACAATGAGGGTGTGAAAAGGAAAGGGGGAATTGCCAAGGATCATACTAAGTTTAGCTGCCAGAAACATTTTTTTTTTTTTTTGAAAAGAGTGAGAATAGGAGTGGATGGGTGGATGGAAGGATGGGTGGATGGAAGGATGGGTGGATGGGTGGCTGGCTGGCTGGGTTGATGGATGAATGGATGGATGGATGGGTAGTTGGATGGATGGATGAATGGATGAATGGATTGGTGGATGGATGGATGAATGGATGGATGGATGGGTGGATGGATGGATGGATGGGTGGATGGATGGATGGGTGGGTGGATGGATGGATGGGTGGATGGATGGATGGGTGGATGGATGGATGGATGGATGGGTGGATGGATGGATGGGTGGGTGGATGGATGGATGGGTGGGTGGATGGATGGATGGGTGGGGGATGGATGGGTGGATGGGATGGGATGGTGGATGGATGGATGGATGGATGGTGATGGATGGATGGGTGGGTGGATGGAAGGATGGGTGGATGGGTGGCTGGCTGGCTGGGTTGATGGATGAATGGATGGATGGATGGGTAGTTGGATGGATGGATGAATGGATGAATGGATTGGTGGATGGATGGATGAATGGATGGATGGATGGGTGGATGGATGGATGGATGGGTGGATGGATGGATGGATGAATGGATGGATGGATGGGTAGTTGGATGGATGGATGGGTGGATGGATGGATGGTGGGTGGATGGATGGATGGGTGGGTGGATGGATGGATGGGTGGGTGGATGGATGGATGGGTGGGTGGATGGATGGATGGGTGGATGGATGGATGGATGGATGGGTGGATGCGTGGATGGATGGATGGATGGATGGATGGGTGGATGGATGGATGGGTGAGTGGATGGATGGATGGGTGGATGGATGGATGGATGGATGGATGGATGGATGGATGGGTGGATGGATGGATCGATGGATGGATGAATGGGTGAGTGAATGAGTAAGCAAAACACACCAAATTGGCTATTTGCTGCCGCATTTTCTTGTAGTTTGCAAAGGGCCTGCCTGTGAGTTGTCTTACTAGCCTTCCCATGTAACAGAAGATGGCACGGAGGCTGAGCTGAGCTGGCACAGCCATGTCCCACTTCAGCCTTTTTCCAGGTGTCTCCACCACTCTGTTCCTCTGCACTCAAAGGCACAACAGATGATTTTAGAAACCCATTTCCACCTCCAAGCCTTTAAATTATGAATGGAGCACAGATAGCTTTTATTCCAGTCACATGGCAATTTAGAGAGTCGCCACAGCAGGCCTCATCATCTATTTTCAATTCCTTATAAATGAATGCTGGACATGCTTAACTTCGCGATGTTATGTCTCTCCAGGGCTTTCGAGGCAGCGCTTCCAGCGCTAACATTCCCTGATTCTAATCCACGTAATTTATGCGATGGCGAGTTGCTTGGGTTTCTGTCTGGCTGTGTCTTAATTTGCGTTGATTTTCCTGTTAACAGGCTGCTGTAATGTCTGGCTCTGTATTTCTAGCTTTGCCTTACAATGTAGTTTCAGCCTTTAATTAGGACCCCTGTTGGTGAACTAGCCTGAGCCTGCCCAGATAGATTTGGGGAAAAACAAAAGAAGCTTTCCAAAGAGCAAGGCCACTTTATTGCTTATTAATTAGTCCCTGCCAAATGGAGACAGAGGCTGGGACAGGGGAAAGGTGACACTGAAGTCAGTTCAGTTCATTGAGCCGCATGGGGTGTTGTTAGGTAGTGGTGGTGGTGGTGGTGGGGAACAGTCAGGGCTCTCCAAACCCTTGGAAATAAAGGAAATAAAATGGTTTCTGAGAGTTAAGCTGTGAACTTTAACATGCAGTGGGGAAGGGATTGAGCCCTAAAAACATCAGCTTAAAACATAATGTGGAAAATAATTATGTTTTTTTCTGATCAAACAACCTCGGGCCTCTCTCTTCAAGTTTTGCTTGTTCATTCACCAGATTTTGCTGGAGCAGCCCCATCCACCAAAGCGCTCTACTTGGGGCTGGAGGTGCACCTTGAAGCCCCATGCTCATAGAACCTACAGTCTGGGGAGGAGCTTTCATCTTGCCATGGAAATGTGCTCTCGTTGTTTCAAGAGGGTGGTGTTGACATCGTCAAGGGGAGACCACACTCAGCACAGTTGTTAAAAACAGGCCAGCAATGAAATGAAATGAAATAAGAGTTTCCATTGTGGCTCAGCATGTTAAGAACCCGACTAGTATCCATGAGTGTGCGAGTTCGCTCACTGGGGCTCAGGGCTTCTACGTACGTACGTATATTTCTGGAAGGACCCAAACATTCGGTCCACAGCCTCAGGCCAGAAGAAGTGGTGGTTGACCGCCTTTGAGCATCTCAGACCCACTGGCAAAGGTCAGTCCACAGTGAACCAAAGTCCCCTAAGCTGAGCACATGGAAGGACTTTTGACCCGTTTGAACTCCCTTTGTATTCAGTGAGGCCACACTCACCAAGGGAGACTTTGGATTCTGGCTTCCCACGTCATCTGTGCGCAGGAAGGGGACACGCTGACCTTGCTGACACTGGTTCCTCTGCCTGTCCCGGGAAGTCAGCTGGGAAACGGGCATTCCGGTGTCTCTCTCGGGCTCACGGGGTTCGTGTGGCTGTGAGTCAGGCCAGCAGGGTTGGCGCCACCAGGAGTGAGTGAGTCTCAGGACTGTCCCAGCCCAAGACCAGAGATTAGTTTTAAGGTCGTTCCTGGCATGGACCAGCTCGGCCCCACCCGGCCTTCTTCCAAGTGGAAAGGGAAGTGGGAGGAACGTGGCCTCTGGGCTGGGCAGGCCCCGGGTTCAAGTGCGAGCTCTGTCGTTTCCCAAGTGGAGGGATCCACCGCCTTTGAGGCAGAGCAGAGATGAGACTGAGTAGGAGGCATTGGGTTCGTACCAGCTGCATGGTCTTGGGAAAGCTGCTTAAGCGCGCTGCTTTTCCTTCCCTGTCTGTAAAATGGAACTCTGCTGATTTGAAATAACGTGTATGTAACATGATTAGGGTAGGAGCCACTTGATAAATGGTAGCTATTTTTAGTAGCATAAGCCAGACCGCCGTCAAGTGAACGCATATTCATAAGCTAGGTCTCAGCTTACATGTAACTTTTTGGAGGAAAAACAACTTGAGGGCAGGGACTGACCCTGTTCTAATACCTGTTACAGTCCAGGCTCCTACAGGGGGACAGCCGGGACTCTCTGTTTGTAAACAACCGAAACCCAGCTCAGCCAACCCAAGCACGAAAGGGGCACAGCTTTGGCTCATGAAATAAACTCTGGAGAAACTGATTTTTTTTTTTTTTTGGGTCTTTTTTAGGGCGACACTCATGGCATATGGAAGTTTCCAGGCTAGGGGTCAAATCAGCTGCAGCTGCCGCAGCAACACCAGATCCCTAACTCAGGAATTGAACCCACGTCCTCACGGATACCAGTCTAATTCAATACCGCTGAGACTGACACTTTCGTCTGGGCTTCTGAGTGAGGGGGCCCATTCTTTCAGGCTCTAGTTATGATGGCGGGTGAAGTCCTTGTTCTCTGGGGATCGCGTCCTTTTCATGTGGGATTTGAGGGGGAAGAAGCAGCTCTCTCTCTTGCTGGTTCAGAGGAGCCCTGCTGGGCCCGATCACTTAGGATTGGAGGTGTGTGACTCTGATCAGCCCCCACTAGAGTCCTGGGCCCCCTTTGGGGGTTGGGGGGGTGCATGTGGGGGCAGGGAACAGGCCTCTGCTGCCCCACAGAAAACCTCTTTAGTAAGTGCTCGCATACGGCCCAATGAATATCTGCATGCAGGCTGCCAGGAAGTGTCACGTGCTCCAGAAGTCCAAGTCAAGACCCATCCCTCTGGGGAATGAGGAAGGACTTTGTGACAGTGTGACTTGAAAGGTTAGGGAGGTGTTTGGAAGGGCAAGAGGAAGGGCGGAACGTGCTGGCTGAGATACAACCAGTCGAGGTGTTGGGTTGGCACGTTGCCTGTGGGATGGGGTGGGCGGCGGGATGTGCGATGTTTCAGGAACAGTAGTGCTGTTAGGCTGAGCTTTGGGGATGTGCAGGTGGTGTGTTAGTTTCGCGGAGCTGCCCTAACGCAGCACCGAGTGGCTTAAACCACAGAAATGTGGAAGCTTGCTGGTGGCTCATCGGGTTAAGGATCCAGTCCTGTCACAGCTGTGGCTTGGGTCAGTGCTGTGACATGGATTTGATCCCTGGCCTGGGAGCTTGTGCATACTCTGGGCACAGTCCACACACACACACACACACACACACAGAGCAGAAGTGTATCCTCTCATCTGGAGGCTAGAAGTTAAAACGCTAGGTGCTGGCAGAGCCTTTGAAGCTCTAGAGGAAGTTCTTTCTTGCCTCTCCACCTCCTGGTAGCCCCAGGCATCCTTTTATTTTGTTTTTATTTTATCAAAGTATAGTTGATTTGCAGTGTTGTGTTAATTTCTGCTGTACAGCAAAGCGACTCAGTTATACATTCTTTTCTTTTTTTGGGCCACCCCGTTTTTGTTTTTTTTTTTTTTTGGCGTATGAGTTTCTGGGCTAGGGATCAGATCTGAGCCGCAGTTGCAACCTACTCTGCAGCTGCTGCAATGCCAGATCCTTAACCCACTGTACCAGGCCAGGGATCGAATCTGTGTCCCGGCGTTGCAGAGATGCTGCCGATCCTGTTGTGCCACAGCAGGAACGCCATATATATATATATATATATATATTCATTTTCGGGTTCTTTTATATTACAGTTTAATCACAGAATATTGAATATAGTTCCCTCTTCTATAAAGTAGGACTTTGTTATTTGTCCATCCTATACATAATAGTTTGCCTCCGTTAACCCCAAACTTCCAATCCTTCTCTCCTCTGTACCCCACCCTGTTGGCAACCACGAATCTGTTCTCTATGTCTGTATATTTTCGTTTTGTAAATATGTTAATTTGTGTCGTATTTTAGATTCTACATAGAAGTGATAACATATGGTATTTGTCTTTCTCTTTTTAACTTACTTCATTTAGTATAGTCACATCCATGTTGCTGTAAATGGCATCATTTCATTCTTTTTTATGGCTGAGTAGTATTCCATTGTGTGGTATGTACCACATCTCCTTAATCCATTTATCTGTCAATGGACATTTAGGTTGCTTCCATGTCTTGGCTGTTGTGAGCAGAGCTTCAGTCAACATTGGGGTGCTGGTATCTTTTTGGATTAGAGTTTTGTCTGGAGCTCTGGAGCCCCAGGCATTCTTAGCATGTGACGGTCTAACTACGACCCTTGCCTCCTTGGTCACTTGGCCATCTTCCCTGTGTCTTCACGTGGAGTTCTCCCGTCTGCGTCTCTCTCTTCTTTTAAGGACATCAGTTATACTGGGTTAAGGACTCGCTCCATTCCAGTATGACCTCATCTTAACATCTGCGATGACCCTGTTTCTAAATAAGGTCACCTTCTGAGGGATAGGGGGTTAGACCTTCAGCATATCTTTTTTTTTGTGTGTGTGGGGGGAACCCAGTTCAACCCAGAACAGGCAGCAGTGGCACAGAGGCTGAAGAGGTAGGTTGAGCTAGTGTGTGGGGGGTGGGGTGGGGGGGGGTACGGTGGCCAAGCAGAAGGAAGTCACTGAAGACCAGGGCTCAGGGAATGGCAAGGTCCATCAGTGTGCCAGCGTGGGCTGGCAGAGAGTGAGCCTGGCACCTGAGAAGTTCACTGCAGCGATTCAGGTGGGGGACAAGGACCATGTCCATCCTGGGTGGTGTCGTTTGGAATGGGAGGAGCTGAAGGAGGCAGGGAGTGGCAGAGAGGAGGTGCTTCTGCTTCCAGCCAGTTTGACTGGGAGGGGGGCAGACCACAGGCTCTTGGAGGGAGGGTGCAAGCTGGGGCCTTCGTCGTACTCAAGGCAGTGGATGGGTTGCCCACGTAAGGACAAGAGCCAAGTGCCACCCACCCCAGGATTGTATCTATGCCTTGCAACACCGCTCCCCTAACCCTCCTCGGAATGTTCTTTCTCTCCCAATGAGCTAGTAATGACAGCAATCAGTGGACTACCATGAATTTTAAAAAATTATATTCCAGAGTTCCCTGGTGGTCTAGCCATTAAGGATCTTGCATTGTCACTGCTGTGGCACAGATTCAATCCCTGGCCTGAGAACTTCTGCATGCCACAGTGCTGCCCCCCACAAAAAATTCTCTTTTGAACCTGAAATTCTGCCAAGTCCTTGATGTACATCGAATAACCTAGTGAAATTGGTGCAGTTATGCCCATTTTGCCGATGTCGATACTGAGACTTGGATTAAATTACCCATCTTGTCTCCCACTAGATGAAGCTGGGGCCAGATTTGAACCTACACTTGCTTGTCTGCCCTTTTTTTTTTTTTTTGTCTTTTTGCTATTTCTTTGGGCCGCTCCCACGGCATATGGAGGTTCCCAGGCTAGGGGTTGAATCGGAGCTGTAGCCGCCAGCCTACACCAGAGCCACAGCAACTCGGGATCCAAGCCGCGTCTGCGACCTACACCACAGCTCAGATCCTTAACCCACTGAGCAAGGCCAGGGATTGAACCTGCATCCTCATAGATGCTAGTCAGATTTATTTCCACTGAGCAGCAACCGGAACTCCTGAGCTTCTCTTATTTTGTCCTTTTACCCTCTTGTGTCTTGACCCTCCTGCTAAAGTGCGAGCTTCCTGACAGAAAGGGTGGTGGTCCCTCTGCTCTGCCTGGTTGAACTAAACCAGCAGCTCAGGTGAAGAATTAGGGTGAGGGGTGATGGGCATGTGTATCTATTGGGAGGCAGGAAGGTGGCTGAGCAGAGGAATGTCCAGTGGGGAGCATCTCAAAGCCTCCCTAACCCGATCCTGGCGGGGTGAGGTCTCAGTGCCTGCAAAGAACGAGGTTGAGCAAGCCAGCATTCCCCCCGACCGTGCCCCCCAGCCGAGGACTGTCTGCCTGGTAGAGTGCAGGACTGCAGCTGCCCAAATTGGAGAAACAGCTTTCCTGCGTTCTGGAAACAGCCCCCAGGGGTCACGGGGGGAGCAGGCAGATACACCTGTGCTCTCCTGGAACTCCTTTCCAGAGGGGGAGCCGGGCAGCAGGCAAGGAGACACATCCACCACCGAGGTGAGGTCAGAGCCTTTAGATAAGCGCTAAGGACAAAATAGGACAGTGAAGCAGTGGAGGGTGGTTGGGTCAGGAGAGACCTCCCTGAGGAGGTGATGAGAGCGAGAGCTGGAAGACAAGATGGGGCCAGTCATGCGGGGACCAGAACGGAACATTCTCGACAGGCGGGACCTGAAAAGGGCCCGAGGCAGTAACGAGCTTGGGGTGTTCTAGGAAGAGCCACTCCGGGTGATGCGGCTGATGGGAGAGCGAGCAGGGGTGAGGGTGGGAAGATGTTGCTTGGGGTGCCGATCACCTGGGGTGTGGGTCCCACCCTTCCCGTGTGGTGTCGCACATGGAGACGGATGACGGATGCTTTGCATGCCTTTCTTGGGAACGCCACCAAGGCTGCTGGTGGTTGGGGGTGGCCAGCTTGGGGCTCTAACCAGGACGCCTGGCACCTGGCCTCTCTCTACATTATGCTCTAGAGGGATCCCTTCCCCTGGAACCGTGCAGGGCACAGACAGGGTTGCTGTGAGGCTGTTGTGGACTCTCCAGGTGCCTGGGTCCCACCTGGCTTCCCCAGGGGCCGAGAGGAACTGAATCTCAGAAGACCTCTGAGCTTTTTGGCCCTGTCTCTGTACTCCAACCTCCCTTTGGGAAGCTCTGATGGAGGCCTGTAAATCCAATGACTTTGGATTTATTTAAATTTTTTTTTAACTTTTTGTCTTTTTCCCAGGCTAGGGGTAAAATCAGAACTGTGGCTGCCGGCCTACGCCACAGTCACAGCAGTCCCAGATGTAGGCATGTGTGACCTACACCACAGGTCAGGGCAATGCTGAATCCTTAACCCACTGAGCGAATCCAGGGATTGAAGCTGCATCCTCATGGATGCTAGTCAGATTCATTTCTGCTGAGCCACAACGGAACCTCCCTGGATTTACTTTTTTTTTTTTTTTTCTGGCTGTGCCTGCAGCCCGGAACTTGCAGCACAGCAGTGACAATACCGGTTCCTTAACTGCTAGGTCACTAGGGGAACTCCTGGATTTACTTAGATTACAATGAGAACTGATTTGTGGTTTTTCAGTGATTATTCCAGGAATGATGTTGGCTGATAAACTGTTTTTAGGATCCCTTTGGCTGCCCCTTGGAAACAGGAAGAGAAAGAATTGGGAGTGGGAATTGTAAATGGAGTGCAGGGCTTTGACATACAGCTGGGCAGGTTGTGCACTGTTCAAGTCAGGACCACGGTGTGGATGGTGGGTTAATGCTTTGCGGTTGCTGTCTTGAAATGCTTGGTAGTTTTTGAACAAGGGCCTGTGTATTTTCATTTTGCCCTGGGCCCTGCACATGGTGCAGCTGCTCCTGCTGTGGTGGATAAAGAGATGACACCAGTAAGCTTGGGTCAACCCATACAGAATGACACACTCAAACCAGAATGAACTCGGGGCCAATAGCTGCCTGTGACTTAATGTATGTAAAATCCTCGGAGAAGTGCCCGGATTATAGTGCTTGATGAGCATTAGCTGTAAGAGTACTAATGGTAACCTAATATCTAGTAGTAGAGTAGTAATCTAATCTTAGTAACAGTAATTATTATAAGGAACATTTAGGCATGTGAGCTAGGAGGGTTCCTGTGCTTTAATCTCAGGAGGAAGAGACTGGAAGCAGCTGGGTAGAGGTGAACATTTTGCGGGGGGAGAAAATTACGAGCACCAAAGGATTCTTTTTTCTTTTGGGGGATTCTTTTTTCTGTTTGGGATTCTTTTTTCTTTTTTGGCCACTGTGCTGTGCAGCAGCGTGATGTGGGGGTCTCAGTTATCAGACCTGGGATTGAACCTGGGCTGCAGCAGTGAAAGGCTGAGTTCCAACCACTGGTCCACCAGAGAACTCCCAGGGTTTGGGATTCTAGGAGTGGCAGTTACTAGCCACCTGCAGCATCCAGGACCCTGGATTTTGCCCCAGGGGTTTACCCCCCGCCCCCCAGAGGCCCCAGTATGTGGGGAGATGGGGATGCTGGGAGAGAAGCCTGGGCCTGGCAAGTTAGCAGGTGCCCAGCAGTGGAGGGAAGGAAGGCCGCCTGAGCTCCTTCCAGCCGCAGGGAGTGGAGGGTCAAGGAAGGAAGTGCTGGCAGCGGGGAGAAGCCAGAGCATGTGCGGCACACTCGTCTTCCCTGCCCTCATTCTGTCAGATGGAGGCATCGCACGTCTGCTTCCAAGTGTGGGGCTTCAGGGCCAGGCCAGCGCTTTCAGACAGGCATTGCCGGGATCTCCCACTGCAGGTCACGGCCCTGATCTGCTCCGTCTTTGCCATTTGTTGTCTTGAAAAATGGTGTGAGGGGTATGGGCGGGAGGGATACATTAAGCCTTTGGGATTAACATCTATGCACTGCCGTATATCAAATAGGTAACCAACAAGGCCCTACTGTGTAGCCCAGAGGACTCTACTCAGCATTCTGTGACAACCTATGTGGGGAAAAGAATCTGAAAAAGCGTGGATGTACATGCATGTAAAGCCGAATCACTTTGCTGAGCTAACGCGCTGTTGTAACTCAAGTGTTTGCCAGGAGAAAATAAAAATCGTTAGGGAATTCACCCATCATCTGGGACTGAGGCCCAGGTCTCTTTAGCAAGACGCATCACGTTGTACAGAAGCAAAGAGGTTGGTGGCGTCACCCACACAGCACGTGTTGGGTGGTGTCCCACCTTGTTCTGGGCTGAGAACTTCAAGGTGAGGCAGGTGCGGTCCAGGGAGAGAGAGAGACGCTGCTCTGGCTGTGAATTGCTGAGTGGCAGCCCAGCCCCAAAATAGGGGCTCAAAACAACCACCGTTTTATTGCACCTCGTGATGCTGTGGATCAGACGTCTCTTGGTTGGGCAATTCTTTCCTGGGTCGTGTTGACTAAGGATGCTCTGAGGAAATTCAGCAAAGCTGAAGGCTGGGCTGGGAGGTCTGAGCTGGCCTCCTCCACATGTGTGACATTTAGACGCCGGTGGCCTCAGCTAGGGTCATTGACTGGAGCACTTACAGATGGCCTGTTCACTATGGCATTCTTGGTGTAGTCTGGTCTGATTTCTTTCTTTCTTTCTTTTTTTTTGGCTGCACCCACTATGTGGAAGTTCCTGGGCCAGAGACTCAACCCGAGTCATAGCGGTGACCTGAGCTGCTACAGTGATGCCAGATCCTTAACCTGCTGTGCCACCAGGGAACTCCTAGTCTGAGGTCTTATATGACAGCTCATAGAATATTTTAAGGGAGGAGGTGTCAGGCTTGTAAGGTCTGAGCCTAGAAACTGGCAGGGTCACCTGCACATTATTTGGTGGTCGGAGCGGTCTGGGACTCAAGAGGAGGGGACTGGGACCACGCCTCTCAGTGGGAGGGCTATTAAAGAATGTGGCTGCCTTGGAGCTGCCCTATATAAGAAAACAAAGAATTATGGTTCAGTGTCATAAAGGCTATGCCAAAGGGTATATGATTATGGGGAGCAGAGGGTGCCCTAATTCCGTACAGGCGAGGAGGGGTGGGAGAGGTGCAGATGGGGTGGGGAACGGAGAGTCAGGGAAGATGACGTGAAGCGGGTGACATCTGAGGATCTGAGCTAGGTCTTGAAGGCCACCGGGACGTGTCAATCAAGATAAAGTAGGATTGGAGTTCCCATGTGGCTCGGTAGGTTAAGGATCCAGCGTTGTCCCTGCAGTGGCTCAGGTGGCTGCTGTGATGCGGGTTGGATTTCTGCCGCGGATGCAGACAAAATAATAAAGTCAGACAGTAGGAGGGAGGCCTTTCCAGGAGGGGGTGGGGGGCACAGAGGGCCGGGAGTGACATGGTGTGCTGGGAATACGGGGTGTGCAGGGGTGCGACAGAGAAGCAGACCACGACAGAGAGCGAGATCTTGATTTTTGGTTTGATCGCTGTGATCCGATTTGGGTCGTAGACGTTTGCATGAACGTGGAGGATGGGCAGGGCGGCAGGAAGCGCAGCCTCCTGTGACAGTTTTGACTGTCACTCCCAGGACCTCCATCAAGGCAGTGACCATGGGTGGCGGAGAGGAGGTACCGAGCTGGGAGCTATTTAGGACCCGGAATTGAGCGGCCTGGGCGACCGATTTGTTTGTTTGTTTGTTTAGGGCCGCACCTGCAGCATTTGGAAGGTCCTAGGCTAGGGGTCCAATCAGAGCTGCCGCTGCCGGCCTGTAGCCACAGCCACAGCAACGTGGGATCCTTAACCCACTGAGTGAGGCCAGGGATTAAACCCACGTTCTCATGGATACCGTTGAGCCGCCACGGGAACTCCTGGGTGACTAGTTTCACCCGAAGAGAAAACAAGAGGGAATAGTCCAGGCGGGTCCTGGGGTTCTCTGCTGGGTGGTGGTGATGCCCAGCAAGGTGGCAGATGGGGGCATGTTTTGGAGGTGCAGGTAAGGCCCTCAGCCCCGGATCATTGCTTCCAGGTGCCGAGTGGAGATGCCCCCCGCCCCTGCCCCGGAGGGGCTGGCTGTGAAGGCATCAGCCTCTGCAGTGAGTCTGGGATGGGGAGTGTTCTTCTTCCTCTTTTTTTTTTTTTTTTGTCTTTTTAGGGCCGCACTTGCAGCATATGAAAGTTCCCAGGCAAGGGTAGAACCGGACCTGCAGCTGCCGGCCTACGCCACAGCCGCAGCAACCTGGGATCCTTAATCCAATGACCAGCGATCGAAGTCGCATCCTCACAGACACTATGTGCAGTTCTTAACCCGCTGAGCCACAACGGGAACTCCAGAATAGTTTTAGACGTTGGTTGAGAGGGAGGGGGATTGCATGGGGCTTTCCAGAGGGTGTGTGAGGACCAGGAGTAAAAGAGGGGGTCCCAGAGTCCCCCAGTGTCTTGGAGACTGACAAAGGAAGCAAAGCCCACAATGGAGGTGGACAGGAGGTAGGAGGTACGATCGGGAGGCAGGAGAGGAAGATGGAGAGGAGATGAAGTCGGCTCTCCTGGCAGGTGAAGAAGGAAGGTTTCTGGCAGGACAGAGGTCTCTGGGCACCTGCCTCCCTGATTGCAGGGAGGGCTGCGGGACCAGCTGGCGTGGGCTGAGGACGCCTGGACGCTCTTCTTTCTGGAGGCGTGTGTTCCTGGGATTGTAGCAAGGGTGCTCAAGAGAGCTCAAGGCTCTTGAGTGTCGCCTTCTGTCCCCACGCAGGTCTCCAAGGAGATGGCTTTTCAGTTTTTTTCTCCAAG
Source organism: Phacochoerus africanus (assembly GCF_016906955.1). Taxonomy (NCBI): domain Eukaryota; kingdom Metazoa; phylum Chordata; class Mammalia; order Artiodactyla; family Suidae; genus Phacochoerus; species Phacochoerus africanus. Next base: position 11,787,871 of record NC_062557.1, on the reverse strand, counting down.
GTTTCTAAGACTGGAGGCTGCCTGACTAACCTGAATAGATCAGGCCAGTGTTTTATCATCTCACTGCAAGAAGCTCTTCTGATGCCCAATTCATTCCCACAGTCCAGACCCAGCTGCATTTGGAGATTCGAGTGTGTGTGAGTGCGTGCGTGCGTGCGTGCGTGTGTGTGTGTGTGTGTGTGTGTGTGACCCACACAGGTTGTTGGATGATTAGGGCTCAGAGCTCTTCTGGTGCCAGTGCTCTGTTCTTGCCTCTCTTCCCTGGGCCTGGGGTACTGGGACCCACTTTCCTCTCTGCTTAGAACCTCACTCTATCTCTTGGGGTTCCCCTTCCCCTGGGACTGGCCGTGGAGTAGGTGAGTCTCCCTGCTTGACTTCTGGGACAAGCTCCAGACTTCAATGGGGCAGCGGGGTTTGATGTCCCCCGCGTGGAATTGGACTTGCCTAAGTTCAAAGGTGTTGCCCTTAGACACCCGGCTGTACAGTGCAAAGGTCTGGAGGCTGGACTGGAGCACAACGGCTGGTCCAGCAGAGAAGCCTGTTATCTCACCTCCCCTGCCCCAGTTTCCTCATCTGCAATGGAAATCCACATCCTAGGGCTGCCCTGAGCCTAAGCGAGTTAATACATGTAGAGGGGCCATGTCTATAGTTAGTGCTAAATAGTTAGTGCTTAACCAGTAGTAAAAGGGAAATGACCTCATAGGACTTTTGTTCCAAAACCAAACTGTAAGGTCACTAGGGACAAGGACTGTGTCTTGGCCCCCTGAGCATCTGTCACAGATTTGACTCCCGCTCGTCCATTGTGGCTCCTCAAACAATATTTTTGGAATGAATGCATGAAATGATCAATCATCCTTTTAAAAATTTTTTAATTAAAAAATTTTTTTGGCTGTGCCCGAGGCATACATAAGTTCCTGGGACAGGAATCAAACCCGAGCCACAGGAGTAGCCTGAGCCATAGCAGTGACAATGTCAGTTCCTTAACCACTAGGCCATCAGGAAACTCCACTCCTTTTAAAATTTTATTTTATTTTATTTATTTCTTTTTGGGGGGGCTGCAGATGCAGCATATGGAAGATACCAGGCTAGGGGTCAAATTGGAGCTGCCGCTGCAGCTTGTGGCAACACTGGATCCTTATCCCACTGAGTGAGGCCAGGGATCGAAGCTGCATCCTTGTGAATACTAGTTGGGTTCTTAGCCTACTGAGCCACAATGGAAACTCCTGGTTTTGAGGCTTTTAAGAGCTGTGTTCTATGCTAGCCACCTGCCTTCCAGACTTTACAACTTCGTTAATATTAAAAAACCTCAAATAGAGGTATATGGATCCTTAACCCACTGAGTGAGGGCAGGAATCAAACCCACATCCTCATGGATACTAGTTGGGTTTGTTTCCTTTGAGTTACAATGTCCACCCCTTTTAAAAATAAATGAGTAATTTCTCATCTAAGACCTTCAGATCTGATCCCTAGCCTAATAGACTTTTATTCTTTCCTAAGAGATTCTTTTTGGGCATTTTTGTTCTTTTTTTTTTTTTTTTTTAAGGGCCGCACTGGTGGTATATGGAAGTTCCCAGGCTAGGGGTCAAATCGGAGCCGTAGTTGCTGGCTACACCACAGCCACAGCAGTGCTGGATTGAACCGCGTCTGCGACCTACACTACAGCTCATGGCAACGCTGGACCTTTAACCCACTGAGCAGTGCCAGGGATCGAACCCAAGTCCTCATGGATTTCAGTCAGGTTCGTTAACCACTGAGCCACGACGGAAACTCCCTCTTTTGGGGCATTTTCCTCCCAGTCTGTAAGATTTTGTTTGTTATTTTTTTGTTAAATTGAGGCGAAATTCATATAGCATAAAATGAACCATTTGAAAGTGAGCAATTCAGTGACGTTTAGAACATTCGTAATGCTGTGCACCACCACCTCTGTCTGGTCTCAAAACACTTTCACCACCCCAAAAGGAAACCCCATATTCATTAAAGCAATTTCTTTCCATCCTCCCCCCCCCCAGCCCCCAGCCAACACCAACTTCTTTTCTGTCCCCATGGATGGACCTATTCCAAGTATTTCACATAAATGGAATCATACAACATGTGACGTTTTTGGGTCGGGCTACTTTCATTCACATAACGTTTTCAAGGTTCATCTATATTGTAACCCGCGTTAAGGGCTCCATTCTTTTTTGCGGATGACTAATATTCCATTGTGTGGCAATGCCGCATTTGGTGTATCCATTCATCCATTGATAGACGTTTGTGCTTTTCTTTACCTTCTGGATCTTAAGTGCGTTGCTATTTTTTCATGCGTGTGTAAGGATTTTTGTTTGAGTATCTGATTTCAGTTCTCTCGGGTAATTCCAATCCTAGGAGTGGACTTGCTGCGTCACATCGTAATCAGCTCGTAAGGTTTCCAAAGTCTTTCCTTATGATCTCTCGGCTTGGCTGTTAACATTTAAAAAGCAGAGGGGGGAAAACGGACAAGAACAGAAAGGAATCCACCGTATTGCTTTGCAGACCTCATTGCCCTCCAGGGCCATCACCTCCGCAGACGCCAAGGTCAGGCGGAAGGGCAGAGTTTCCCAGGGCCCTGCTCGCTCCGACCAGGCTGCACACAGCCCCATGAGGGGGTGTGAAAGCAGTAGACACGCATAGGACTTTCTTTATGTTACAGGTGGTTCTATTGGCCAGAGACAGGTTGTATAAGGGACACGTTTGTGGGTAGAGTTCCTGCCCCCCCCACCTCCTTATTTTGGCTGCACCTGCAGATACAGAAGTTCCAGGGCCAGGGATCAAGCCCGTAACACAGTAGTGGCAACACCAGCTCCTTAACCTGTTGAGCCAGCAGAGAGCAACTAGAGTCCCTTTTTTTCTTCTTTTTTTGGCCGCCCTGTGACATACGGAATTCCTGGGCTAGGGGGTCATCGGATCTGTGCCACACTTGCAACCTACACCACAGCTGTAGCAATGCTCTTTGTGCCCAGCCAGGGATCGAACCTGCAGCTGATGCAGCTGCAGCTGATCAGAGATGCAGCTGATCCCATTGCGCCACAGTGGGAACTCCTCGAGTCCCTTTTTAGTATTATGTCTGAATCTCCTCTGTACTGGGCTTTTGCCAGAGTTGTCTGCATGGAGAAGCTGGGATTTGAATGTGTTTCCCCATTTTCCTGTGCCAGGCTGGCCTCTGTGAGGGCACGGACCACAAGGCTATGTCCCCTAACTGGTCTCAGCCCATGAGCAAGCACCACTCTAGCCAGGATGCCTGGGGTGAGGCCGGGCCCAATTCAGAGCTGTGGTCCATGGATTCTGGGAAGTGCTACCTTTCAGGTCTGGGGTCGAGGCTGAGCCCTGCGGCTGTAACGTAGGTAGGACCCAGCCTGAGACATGGGGGTGGAGGGCTCTGGGGTGGGCGGGTGGGAGGCAGTGTTTAAACCCACGCTATTCACCCTGGTCCCCTGATCTCTTCATGGAACGTCACATCATGACCCTCAAATGTGCACCTTTCACGTTAGCAAGTTATCTCTTTAAAAAAAAAAAAATTTTATGGGGTCTTACTCTAGAGCACAGGGGACTATGTCCAATCTCTTGGGTTAGAACACAGTGAAAGATAGCAAGAAAAAAAGAATATACGTATATGTATGACTGGGTCACTTTGCTGCACAACAGAAATTGAAGGAACGTTGTAAATTGACTATAATAAAAAAAATTAAGTTTTCTTAGTTAGTTTGAGGTGTACAGCCAAGTGATTCAGTTTAAATATATGTATAGCTATATATAGATTCTTTTCCATCATCGGTTTTATTATAAGATATTTGAGTGTAGTTCCCTGCACTGTAGAGTAGACCCTTGTTGCTTACCTATTTTCTATATAGTCATGTATACTCTGAATTTATCTCTCTTCCCACATGTTACCTTTAAAACTATTGAAAAGCTGCCACTTTTTGGTGAATGTGTTCAGGGAAACCACCGCCCGTATCCTTCCTGCTTTGTCCCAGTCCCAGTAATTTGGGGGTTTGATGACATCTTCAGATGATGTGGCTGGGGGAGGAAGACTTCTCCCCTCCCCTCCCCTTTCCTCTATTTATAGAGCCCTATTTTAGGAGCTGGAAATATGCTGGGTGAGCATTGCAAGCAAAGCCCGGCTCTCAGGGAGCTTGCATTCTCCCAGGGAGGGAGAGGCCAGAATGAAGGAACACAAAAAATAAATCAGGTAATTCCAGGTTGGGCTTGGAGCCGTCAACTGGGTCCCAGGGTGCTTGGTTAGAGGACAGAGGGGGCTCCCACCAAGGAGCCCTAAGGGCAAGGAGAGCTCAGGTAAAATCTGGACGTGCATTCTAGGCAGAGGGGACCAGTGCCCTAATGTTATATGGCAATTATGTCACAATAAAACTGGACAAGAAGAATGAAAACATGCTTTCGCATGCCTGTAATGAAGAAAATAAATTCGAATTCCCCAATATCATGCTGTATCCAGTTCATAGTAAATTTCGCTAGTGAGCCCTCTAATGTGTCGTCAGCTTGTTTGAATTGGAATTAGGCAAGGATCAGGTATTGCATTTGGTTATACCTCTTCAGTCTTTTTAAAAATGTAAATATCCCCCCCATCTCATCTTTCCCTCAGACATTGACTTTTTTTTTTTTTCTTTCCACTTTTTAGGGCTGCACCCAAGGCACGTGGACGTTCCCAGGCTAGGGGTTGAATCGGAGCTGTAGCTGCTGGCCTACACCACAGCCACAGCCACACCAGATCCTTAACACACTGCGCGAGGCCAGGAATCGAACCTGCATCCTCGTGGACACTAGTCAGATTTGTTTCCGTGGCACCACAACGGGAACTCCAGACACTGACTTTTTGAAGCAATCCCACTGGTTGTCCTATAGAATGTCTAGAGACTGGTTTGCTGAATCCTTTTCTTGTGGTGTCATTTAACTTGCTTTTCTCTTAATTATAGTTCCTGTACTATGGAAGTTTAAGTCCAGGGGTCTGATTAGATTCAGGTTAGACATTCTGGGTAAGAATCCTTGCTGTTTTGAACTCCAAATTGCCTCCCATCAGGAGAAACGCAAGGTCAGGTTGCCCCATCCTTAGCGACATTAAATTGAATCAGATTCCTTGAGGCTAGGAGATGGCTAGACTGTTTCTCCAACAGTGTCTGAAAAGGGCTGGGCTTACATAATGGATACTAGTCCATTCTTGTCATTAGCAATAGTTACGTTCTATAAAGGCCCCGTGAACATTGAATTAGGGAATTCTAGAGCCCCTGCTCCTAGAGGGAACACAGGGTCTGGTTCCTGGAAGCCCCTGGTCACAACATTTTCATAAATTGATCAGGACAAAACCTTGTTTTATGTATGTTTCTGTTTTTGATTCATTGACATGGAACTCAAGGCTAACAGCACTATTCCCGAATGAGGCTTATCTGACACCTGTATTTTCTCTGTAAGGCACGTCACAGCCCTCTTGAGGTTAAGAGCACTAGCCAGACCCCCAGCACTATGCTTGGAGGTTGTTTTAAACAGTGCAACCACCAGCAGAAAGAAAAAAATTTCAAAAAACCGTGGTGCTAAATTGACTGTAAAAAGGAGAACCCTTGCTTATGGTGTGAGAGCCAAACAAGATCATCTCACTCAACCTCAGCTGGAAATGTGTACATCAGGTGACTCGGTTACGAGCCTTGAGCATTTACTTTGAGGGTACAAATACACTGAGTTGGTAGGTGAATTCACAATATGGGATTGGGAGTTCCCTTGTGGCTAAGTGGGTTAAGGAGCTGGTGTTGCCACAGCAGTGGCTCAGGTTTGAGCCCTGGCCTGGAAACTTACGCATGTCCTTGGCGTGGCCCCAAACAAAGCCAAACAAAATCTGGAATCTGCAAATAAAGAGGATCAAGCAAAGATGTTAAAGTCCACTTGACCTAGCTGTGTGACCTTGGATGCATTGCATTACCTCTCTGGGCTTCATTGTCTTTACTTGTTCCACAACTGGGCGATTAAGCTTTTTTTCCAGCCCTGGAATCCCAGGAACTGAGTGGGAATTGAGTTTCTCTTGGTTTGGCTTTCTCTGGTTGAACGGACCCCAATCACGTTCCTTTCCCTGCAGGTTTGTGGATTTCCACGCAGCCGCCTCCACCTGCTCGCCCTCCAGGGCCTCCCTGCTCACTGGCCGGCTGGGCCTTCGTAATGGGGTCACTCACAACTTTGCAGTCACCTCCGTGGGGGGCCTTCCACTCAACGAGACCACCTTGGCCGAGGTGCTGCAGCGGGCCGGCTACATCACCGGGATGATTGGTAACGTGAGCCCCTCAGCCGGGAACCCCACCCCGCTTCTTTCCCTGCATTTACCGTGATGACTGCTTGGTGTTTGTAGAACCCCGATGCCCTGCCACCTCTTCTGCTCATGTCTGCTTTTTTGGTTTCCTTCTTGCTGTCTGAGTTAGGAATGGTTTCAGCTACAAGTCACTGAAAGACCAAATGGTAGACAAAACCATATATGGAACTAGTTTCCTCCCATTACAACTAGCTTAGAGGTACATGATGGCTTTCATTGGCTGGACCACTCAAAGATATACCATTTCTATCTGTCTGCTTTCCCCTCCTTAGTATGTTGGCTTTTGTGCCCATGCTCCTTGCCTCATGGCTGCAATATGGTGGCTTTAGCACCGTTCACTGTAATTTGGCTTAAAGAAGGGAAAGGGGGCTGGTGCCCACCTCATCTGTTGACTCTTATCAGGAAAGCCAATCTTTTCTCAGACGCTCCCCTTGCCTCCAGCAGAAATGCACTCAAATCCCATGGCCACCCCTTGCTGCAAAGAAAGCTGGGAAACTGGCATCAAGATTATAATGATTGATTTGGACTCAGGCACGGGACCCCCGCCCCCCGTGAAGGTTCTATTGATGGGACTAGTGGGGACCTGGGTGTAGGGTAGGGAGCCAGCTGCATCTGTCACATTGTCCAACGGCTTCCCTTCATTTAAAATGTTTGTAAGCATTTAATATGTGCCCAGCCATGGACTGAGTGCCTGGGTGAGCAAACTGAGGCTCAGGCAGGGCAAGAGACCTGGTCACCATTGCCAGGCCTGGAGCTGGTGGAGACAGATCTAGACAGGAGGGTCTGGCCCAGCCCTGCTCTTAGGCTTTGCTGGATGGCCAGTCTCTCCTACAGAGGCCCAGACAACGCAGCATCCCAGCAGCATCTTCAGGTTGCCTGTGCCTATTATTCTAACTCTCCAGGAGCTGGGTCCAGTGGGATTCCGGCCTCCCTCCAGCTCACCCTGCCTCCAGTGGCGAGGGAGGGTGTGCCGGCACACAGGATGCCGCCAGGGGCCCTGTGGGGATGTCACTGGTGCCTGGAGCTCCCGTGTTAACCTGTACGAGGCTGGCCTGTGTGGTGTGTTGGCCCAGCTCCTCTGCATTCAAGGAGCCTGACATCCTTCTTAGAAGATGCGGTATCTTCATTGTCCCAGGAGGACAACAGGCCTTAGTCAGTAGGAGGCAGGACCAATTAAGATGCAAACCCTCTCTCCCGATCCGTCCCTCTCTCTCCATACCCGGAGGTATTAATTATTGCGAAGCTCTCGCTGGCGGCTAAGTAGCCTTACTGGCCTTGCTCCCTGGGCTCTCCGACCCTAACACTTCATGCAGCATCACCCGGCTGGGTTCTTCCCCAACTGGGTTGGATCCTCTTTGCCTTTCCCTCCTCAAGAGGCAACTTTAAACCCCAAGAAGGCAACAGATGACAGGTGCCCTGTTCAGTTGTTACCCCCTCCCCTCCCCCTCATTACTCCTTTTGCTTCTCCAGGAGATGATACAGAAACACATCCCCTTGTTGAGATCAAGGATTTCCTATAAGCACACTATAGTATGTATCACATATATTTCCCTGTAAGGGAAAATTAAAAACCTGCCGAAGGAAGATCAAGTCCATCGATACCACTCACTCTTTGCTTCTGATCTTGGTCCTTGTCAATATATTTTTACCTCGTTGTATAGGTGTCACTTTGTCCTTCTTTTCCCCCTTCCTATTATTTTAGATTTCCCTGTCATACTAATTGTATATGTTTATTATAATTGTTACAATTTTAGAAATAATTTAAAAATGGTACTAAATTCTACATGTCCATGTGAGTCTAAGCATTCCATACAACGCTTAATCCACTTCCCTCAACTTATTGTATTTTTTTCCAAACCTATGGAGCAGCTGTAAGAAGGGACTATCAGGCACCCATATACCCTTCACCTAGATTCACCAGTTGCTAATTTTGGCTCCATGCATTTGTCTTTAAAAGAGAGTTTGGGAGTTCCCTTGTGGTGAAGCAGGTTAAGGCTCTAGCTTTGTCACTTCAGTGGCTCGGGTTCAATCCCTGGCCCTGGCAACATCCACATGTTGCTGGCACAGCTGGGAGGAAAAAAAAATCGTTTGGAAGTATTTTATTGGCCATGTAAAATCATTTACTTGGCCAGACTCCTGTGGTTGCCTGTTTATTTCTGTGCTCAGTGTTGTTTTCTGCTGTTTCGGTCTTTGCACCAGCTTTTTTCTTGGTTCCCTTGCCTCGTGGGTGATTCCCTGGGATCTTCAGTCAGAGCAGAATTAGCAGGTCAGAGGGCTCCAGCCTTGGCTGAGCACTTGCTTCACATCGCCCAGTTATTGCCCCCAAAACAGCGTCTTTACAGAGCGAGGAGTTTCCTCATTTGCTGACCCACAGTTGGGCGGCAGCAGGGAGGCGAGCTCTAGCCTCTGCAGACTGCTGATGCTGGCCAGGGAGGAACATGCTGAAACCTGGCAGGAACCAGCATCTCTGAGACTAGCCGTGCACCTGCTCCCTGGGTCACCCGGCGCCTTTGCAGGGCCCCGGAGCAGGAGGGAGGGGGGAGGATGCGGCCGGCCCTGGACAGTTGCCGTGCTGCATCCTCTTTGGGAGCTGAAGCTCAGCCTCCTGACTTCTCTAGGCTCCTTGTAACAGCTCATCTTCCCCTTCCCCTGCGTGCTTTCCTGCCTGGGCCCTGAGTCATCCTTGCTTGCTTTCTGCCTCCCCGGGGACTCCCTCTGTGTCCCAGAGAGCAAGGCTTGGCTTTCATACAGCCTGTGCAGCCTCTTTTCACTTGTCCTCAGGAAACGGCAAAGCTGATGGGGAGCTGGGAGCCCCCAAAGGATTCCACTCAAAGTCTCTCTCTTGTTTTCCTACAGGCAAGTGGCATCTTGGACACCACGGCTCTTTTCACCCCAACTTCCGCGGTAAGAATTCCTTGGGGGATTGGTTACCTAGGAAACAGGAAAATAGAGATCTCTGTGTAAAGGGACTCCATTAACGTTTCAGCCACCTGCCTCTGGAGGACATCTCTCCTAGGTTGGGACATCTTTGTTCACAAGGTCACCTGGGTACATTTGAGATGCCCAGGGCTGTTCTAATCCCACGTCCCTCTCACCTGGCTCCCACTCCCTTGGTGCCCGTCTGCCCTTCTGGCTTCCCCATCGAGAGCCCCTCAGTGTTGGGGCTTTTTTTGGTTTGTTTTTGTCTTTTTAAGGCCGAACCTGTGGCATATGGAAGTTCCCAAGCTAGGAGTCCTACAACCGCAGCCACAGCAACATCAGATCGAAGCCCTGACTACGACCTACCCCGCAGCTCACAGTAACGCTGGATCCTTAACCCACTGAGCGAGGCCAGGGATCGAACCTGTGTCCTTAGGGATACTAGTCGGGTTCATTTCCTCTGAGCCATGATGGGTACGCCCCCTCCGTGTTCTCCTTGACCCAGTTCTTCACCTGTCGGGGAACGTTCAGCCCCCATGAGGTCCAGCAGGGAAAGAAGTAAAAGTTGTCAGCTGGGTTCCCTGAAGCAGGGACCCAGAGAGGAGTGGGAAGTCCTGTGGGAAGCTCAACACGAAAGCTTGTGCTGGAGAAGAGCTAGGAAGAGGGAGGGAAGAGTCAACATGAGGTTTTCAGTCTCAGTTTGACCCTCACACCCTTCTCCCCGCCCCCCACCCTCATCTGCCTAAACCCAATCCTGCCAGCCCTCTTCAGCTAGCTGAAATGCCATCTCTTTCCAAAAGCATTTTGAGATTCCTCTCCTAACCCCATCCCACCCCCAGCATCCAGGGCTCACTTCTTCCCCTCGTCTCTCTTGTTGGTTTACTAATAATCCATCTTTTATAGCTACATTTATATTTCTTTCTTTCTTTTTTTTTTGTCTTTTTGTTGTTGTTGTTGTTATTGTTGTTGTTGTTGTTGTTGCTATTTCTTGGGCCGCTCCCGCGGCATATGGAGGTTCCCAGGCTAGGGGTTGAACCGGAGCTGTAGCCACCGGCCTACGCCAGAGCCACAGCAACGTGGCATCCGAGCCGCATCTGCAACCTACACCACAGCTCATGGCAACGCCGGATCGTTAACCCACTGAGCAAGGGCAGGGACCGAACCCGCAACCTCATGGTTCCTAGTCGGATTCGTTAACCACTGCGCCACGACGGGAACTCCCTCTTTCTTTCTTTTTTATGCACCTGAAGCATATGAAACTTCCCAGAATAGGGGTCGAATTGGAGCTGTAGCTGCCGACCTACTCCACAGCCACAGCAACTCTGGATCTGAGCCATATCTGCAACTTATGTGGCAGCTTGCGGCACCAAGGGATCCTTAACCCACTGAGCGAGGCCAGGGATCAAACCTGTACCTTCATGGATACTAGTCAGGTTCTTACTCCTACGTTTCTATTTCTTTTTCTTTCGTTTTTTGGCCGCACCTGCCGTGTTCTCAGGCCAGGGATCGAACCTGCGCCATAGCAGTGACCCGAACCACAGCAGGGACAACTCCAGCTTCACCAGGGAGCTCCCAACATTTCTACTTCTCTTCCCTTCAGAGAGGATGTTTCTTGAGGGCAGAATTTATTCTTTTCTCCCCCAGAGTGTCATGCACGGAGGAGGTCGTCACCAAACATTTCCTGGAAAGCGTCCTTCCTTGCCCTGGGCATGGCAGGTGTTCAGTAATTCTCCCCCACTTCCTTCCACTCTGGGTTAACTCTCATCACAAGATGTTTTGCAAATCTAGTCTTGAAGCAGCCGGAACCCAGCAAAGGGTTTTTTTTTTGGCCTACTGCAAAGGGATATGCATCAAATCCTCTTTTAATTACATACTCCAAAACACTGCAGAATTAAATCGGGGGAAATTAAATTTCTGTCCTGGGTGTAAGAAGGCAGGCGCATAGAGCAGAAGCCTGAGCCATTGCTCTTCTTCCAGGTTTTGACTACTACTTTGGGATCCCGTATAGCCATGACATGGGCTGCACCGACACCCCGGGCTATAACTACCCTCCTTGTCCGGCGTGTCCGCGGCGCCATCGACCATCCAGGTAATCCTGTCCAAGGCATTGGCAGTGGGCTCCAGAGCGAGGCGAAATCCTGCGTGGTCCATTAGGAGTAAATGAGGGAGGCCGAGAGGGGACAGTCACCCCAGCAAAAAAAGATAGACTACCTTTAGTGCCCCTGGAAATGCACCATTTGCTTGGAGTGGAGAGGGGGTGAACAAAAATGTTTTATTGGGATTTTTCCAGGTTCCTTGGAAGGGGTAGCCCAGCTGGGGAGACCCAGGGGCCCCCCAGGCCATCCCGGTGACCTGCCTCCTCCTCAGCCTGCTGGCTTTGCTCCTGGACCGCTCACCTGGCCCAGACCACGGGCCTGAGCCGGGAGAGAGAGAGAGGACGCGTTCACAGGGCTCCTTGCAAGCTTCACCACCCCTCCCCTCCAACACGCGACATAAGCCAGCATTCTGACGTTGGAATGTCGTCCAGGCACCAAACAGGATGTTTTAAAAACATATTCGGTGAAATGGGAAAATGCTCACAATAGAATAGTAAGTGAAAAAAGCAGGAAACAAATCATCAACAGTGTGATCTTAACTCCCTCTGTATTTACACCTCTAATAGCCCGAAAGGAAATACGCCGAACGGCTAACAATGGTTCATTCGCTCTGGTTGTGGGATTAAGAAGCCTTTTTTTTTTTCTTTCTCATTGTATTTTCCAAATATTCTCTAATGAGCATGCAATACATTTACTATCAGAAAAAGGTCATACACCTTACTCCGGTAATAAAGGTGCACGGCCTCTTCGGACCGTGCCCTGCGCTTATTTATAAGGTTGCAGGTGTCTGAGCCGCTTGGGGAACGCAAGTCTCGGGTGGCTTATTAATAGCACAATCGTTAGTATAATCATGGCTGTTGATTGAGAAATTGTTACATTCTAAGCAGTCTGCGTGCTGATCCGAGGCCCACATGACCGTGGAGTGAGGCAAGAGTTGATCCTGACTGTACAGGCAAGGACGGTTACCCGGCTGCCCAGGTCACACTGGAGCCGTGAGAAGGGGGGTGGAGATTCTAGCCTGGGTCTCTCTAGTCCAGAGCCCATGTCCTCTGTGTCCTAACTACTCAGTGTGGGGTTGCTGGCTGCTACTCAGGGCGTAGGCTTCATCTCAGCACTTGTGAGAAATGCAGGTGTTCAGACCCCACCCAGAGGTCCACCTTTTCACGAGATGCCCAGGTGACGCGAAAGCACGTTGCCGTGTGAGGAGTGATGCCCCAGTGTGAGACCCTCCGCTGCCCTCCTCACCGCCTGGGGGGCACACCTGCCCATCTCACAGGATGACACACTCCCTCTGGTCCCTTTTCAATCCGTGTTAAATCAAATAGAAGAGAAGTGTGGGCTGAGGGTGGAACAGGGAGAGGGTAAGGGACGGTGGGGCTGCACCAAAATTATCAAAAGCTGAAAAGCTGGACACGAATGAAGGGATTAACCTTGTGATGCCCAGGTTGTTGATTTTTTTTCCCTCTTTTTAAAAAATGATGGTCCTGGGTGATTATTTACCCTGGTCTGACCTTAGGCTTCCGGAAAGGTGTGCGTAGGTACCGCTGTGTGATAAAGGGCTTCGTTTCTTCCCAAGTCCTTCTCCGCACCAGGAGGGCAGTTTCTCTCCCCCAGACCAAGACCCCCTTTTTTCCCCACTGTTCTCAGCTTCTCTCCTGGTTCTTTGTGGCCTTCAGGACAGAGGGCTTAGGGTTTTAATTGAGCTCCTGGCATGTTGAGCAGTACGCAAACACGAATGGCTCCTGACCGCCTTCCGCCCTCCCGAGATCCTGTGAGGGGGCAGGGGCCACCTGCGCTTTTGAGAAGGAAATTCAAGCTCTGAGAGCTTCGGTAACTTGCCCATGGTCATGGCCAGAGTCGTGACTCAGCCACGTTGCTGGGCCATTCTTGTGTCAAGTTCATTTCCATCTATAAGATCAAGAAGATACAATTGGTTTGACATCCACTTTTTCCACTTGCTAAAGTTTCTCTGACGTCTCCAAACATGGTTTGAAATGCTAAACTCGTTCCCAGCCATCGGTCCTATTGTCAGACTTAGTGTCACAGGACATACTGATGGTTGACGTAGGAGAATACCATGCCCTGCACGCCATAGGCAGAAGTCATGACTCAGGAAGGTCCGTGGAAAAAGCTGGGAGGTGATGGTGGGGGCGCTGCTCATGGACTCTGGGACTCTGCTTGAGCAATGTCATTTGGTTAGACCTCAGTTTCTCTCCCAGAAAAATGGGTATAATAATATCCCTAGGTCATAACGTTCGTTGTGGGCTTTACAGAGTGGCCAGGCTTGTCCAAGGAGCAGACCCATCTGCTGGAAGCGAGTGGAAGCAGGTATTATATTGGCTTTACGCTTGGAGGAAGTGGCAGACTGGAAAGTCATTTGGGGCAGGCTCTTAAGCGTTTGGTATTTATGTGCATTGCTGCATTAAAGCGTTTTGTTGGACTCCATGACCACTCAGGTCGTGGGAATGAATACTCTACCATCTGTGGTTTCCACACAGGAACCTGGAGAGGGACTGTTACTCTGACGTGGCCCTTCCTCTGTATGAAAACCTCAACATCGTGGAGCAGCCCGTGAACCTGAGCGGCCTTGCACGGAAATATGCCGAGAAGGCGACCCAGTTCATCCAGCAGGCACGGTGAGGCGTCCCCTCGCCCCCAGGGCTGGCCCCTGCTCCCTCTTGCCGTGTGCCCTGGCCCCAGCGCTGCTCAAAGCCATGGCGGAGTTCCATTGCCCAACAAAGATGGGTGCGTGCACGTCTCCTGGAAAGAAAACTGGAAAACCGTCTGTGCTGGGATCACCAGGCTTGGCTGAGAAGCGCCCGATGTAGGTTCCCTGGGAGTTTTCCCGTATCCCTGCTCAGACCAGGCTCTACCGTCATTATCATTTCGTCCTCTCCTGCTGGCGTACACCCTCCTTGTGGGCAGGGCACCACGCACAACCCCCGTATTCTGGACACGCAAAGCATGTGTTTTGCAAATGCAATTTTTGTTGCTTTAAAGTATAGTTGATTTATCATGTTATGCCCATTTCTGCTGTACAGGAAAGTGACCCAGTCATTCATATGCACATACACGAATGTATGTATGTATATATACACTCACTCCCTTTTCTCTATTATCTTCCGTCATGGTCTATCCCAAGAGACTGGATAGAGTTCCCTGTGCTCTCCGGTGGGACCTCATAGTTTATCCATTCTAAGTATAATAGTTTGCATCTACTAACCCCAAACTCCCTTCCCCCACCCCCTTGGCAAACACAAGTGTGCGCTCTATATCTGTGAGTCTGTTTCTGCTTCATAGATAAGTTCATTTGTGCCATATTTTTAGATTCCACATATAAGTGATATAATATGGTGTTTGTCTTTCTCTTTCTGACCTCACTTAGGATGAGAATTTCTAGTGGCATCCATGTTGCTGCAAATAGCACTCTTTCATTCCTTTTTATGGCTGTGTAGTATTCTATTGTATATATGTACCACATCTTCTTAATCCATTCATCTCTCAATGAACACTTAGGTTGTTTCCATGTGCTGGCTGTTGTAAGTAGTGCTGCTATGAACATAGGGGTGCATGTATCTTTTTGAATCGGGAGTTCCCGTTGTGGCAAAGCAGAAACGAATCTGACTTGTATCCACAAGGATGTGGGTTCATTCCCTGGCCTCACTCAGTGGGTCGGGAATCCAGCATTGTGTGATCTGTGGTGTAGGTTGCAAACGAGGCTCAGATCCCACGTGACTGTGACTGTGGCCAACAACTGTAACTTCAATTCGACCCCTAGCCTGGAAACTTCCATATGCCTCAGGGGCAGCCTAAAAAAAGCAAAAAAAAAAAAGGTGCCATTTTTGAATTGTAGTTTTGTCCAGATATATGACTGCTAGATCATACGGTGGTTCTGTATTCAGTTTTCTGAGTCAAAACATATGTTGAATTCAGTAGTTGGCAGGGTACGTTCGCTTCTTATTGTTGCTAAAACAAACTTACCACCGACTTATTGGCGAAAACAATAGCAGTTTATTCTCCTGCAGATCTGGAGGTCGGATGTTGGAAGAGGGTCTTATGGGCGTAAAGTAAGGTATCAGGAGGACTGTTTCCTTCTGGGGGCTCCTGGTGAGAAGTGTTTCTTGCCTTTTCCAGATTTTGGTGGCTGCTGGCGTTCCTTGGCTAGTGGCGACATCATTTTCCCCTCTGCTTCTCTGGTTCTTTTGCCTTCTCCTCTTTCGTCAAATCTCCGTCTTGCCTCCCTCTTAGAAAGATGTTGGAGATTACATTTAGGGTCTACCAGGAGACTCTAAGATAATCTTCCTATCTCAAGACCTTTAACCTAATTGCATCTGTAAGTGGAAGGCATTAGGGAGCGGTGGGGTCTGGGGTGATCTGAAAGCATGTGCCTCATGAAAGGGGGTAGCTGCGACCTAGCTCTCACTGCCTGCTTCTTCTCTGGGGGAAGGGGAGCCTGGATTGTCAGATCTTTCCATTTCTCAAGAAAGGTAGGATATCTGGCCCATGGCAAATCTGCAATCTTTAGATATGAGACACGACTGATTAAAACATGACAAAAAGTGGAGTTCCTGTTGTGGCTCAGAGGGTTAAGGACCCAACCTGTCTGTGAGGATGCAGATTCTATGCCCGGCCTCGCTCAGCGGATGAAGGATCTGGCATTGCCATGAGGTGCGATGTAGGTTGCAGACACGGCTTGGATCCTGTGTTGCAGTGGCTGTGGGATAGGCTGGCAGCTGCAGTTCCAACTCGCCCCCTAGCCTGGGAACTTCCATATGCTGCAGGTGCCGCCTTAAAAACAAAAACCAAAAAACTCCCCAAAATGTAACAAAAAGTAAAAAAACCAGCACCCTGCCAGAGGCTGTCTCTGGGTGAGGGCTACTAGTTTACAGCCTCCAGCAGGTCAGGACAGAGCGTAGCGTATGTGAAGCCACAGACAGCTCCCACACTACCCTTGGGGTGCACACACATAGGTGGTGGGGTGCCAGCTTGAGAACACACACAGTCACCCCACACGCTGCCTCGGCCTAGTCTTGACACTTCCCTATGGCCCTCGTGCTGCCCTCCGATGAGCCCACATGGGCTGCCTCATCTCTCCCCCAGGACCGCAGTGTCTTCAAGGGCTGGGGGACCATGTCCAGCTGGTCCTTTGGTATTTTCTACAGCCCAAGCCTAAGTGGGCTGCACACCACTTGCACAGAGTTAAAAATAGACTCCACCTTGGGATAACTGCTCACACAGGCTCCTTGCCTCAGCAAGAATTCCCCCAACCTCTCGTTCAACCACAGTTGGACTTTTCTAGAGAGAAGTGGAGACAGGGGTGGTGTGGACCCATTTATGGTCGATAATACAACCTGCTCCAGGCCTACATTCTGAGAGCAGCTCCCGCGGGCTTTAGAGATCGCATCTTGCCAGTTTTTCAGGACTTTCTGAGAAGCACAGTTTGGGTATGTGTGTTTGTATTTTCAGATGGTTGATGTGAAAACGGCAGAGCCCCTTCCTTCTCCCATCTGGGGTGTTGAGCCCGTATCTGTTCCCTGGAGCTTGGCGAAGGCTCTAGGCCCCTGTGCTCTGTGGCAGGTGGATGCTTTGTGGCTGCTGGGGACTGTCCGCCCCTGCTTTCGCAGTGAAAGCAGAGTCTGGGGCAGTCAGGGGAGGGGCGGCAGGCAGCTGGTGGGGGCAGAATTAATGCTTCGAAGGGGACAGGGTGCTGCTCATTCGCCAGTTAACCAGTGAAAAGATAAATCAATGAACAAACTGTTTATCATAGGAAAGAGATGAAGAATTTGCTAATTGATGAATGAGTTATTAAGTGAGAAGTCACGGGAATCCCGTTGGCTTTTAACTTGGCAGAAAATAATCCTCAGGCATGCTGATTTCTTTAGGATTTGACTTGCCAATTCATCCATGATTTCTGAAGTGTCAGCACAAAAGGCCTGAGATCTGTGCCCTTTTCTCTCCCGTGACCCTTGATCCAGCCTGGACCTATTTGTCAAAGTTACCAGGGGTCTCTGGAGTGTGGTTTCCTGCCCCTGCTCAGCCAGCGTCTCATCCTAGGGCTTCTTTGACTGTTTTTTCCTGGGTCTACTTGCATTTTTAGACCCTTAACCTAGCAGTGATGCTGAAAGCGAATTCTTTTAGTTTGTATTATGGCCACACCCACGGTATGTGGAAGTTCACGGACCAGGGATTGAGTCGAAGCTGTAGCTGCAGCAACATTGGATCCTTTAGCACTGGACTGGGGAACTGAACCTGCACCTGCACAGTGACCTGAGCTGCTGCAGTTGGGTTCTTAGCCCACTGCACCACAGCAGGACTCCTGAAAGCGAATTCTTGACTTGAGTGTTTTTTAAACAGCAGACAAAGCTCTGAATTGGCCAAAATCAAAGAGGAGAGGGGCTGGCACGGGCTCCAAGGTCATGAGCGAGCTGGTTCTCTGCTCTGTGCAGGGTCTGGGCTGTGCATCGGACCCAAGCTGGGAATACAGGGCTTGGTGGGGCTGAGCGTATTGGATGTAGATGTGAGAAGTAGCTAAGAATACTTGAGTTCGGAGTATAAGGCCAACATTCCAAGGCGTTCATCATTCAGAACTAGGTCCTAAGAGGCAGGAACAGAGGACACGGCCCTTCCTGGGCTGGAGCCTAGGACCCACATCAAGGGCTTACTTCCTTCATCTACTTGCCCCTCCCCCTCCCCCCGCATTGCATCCCCCCCCCCACTGGTCCAGGTCTCCCCCTCCTCATCCTCCCCCTCCCCCTCCTCCCACCCAGCACCCACCACCTGCCACCCACATCAGGGCTCCAGGTCCAGCCTGAAAACCACCCTCCCCTCCTAACCCCTTCTGCCTCTCTCTCCTGTTTGAATGTTCAGATGAGTAGCGGGTGGAATGAATGAGCAAAGGCAGTGGGGCTGGCATCTTCCTCCTGCCGCTTCTCCAAAGCTGTCCTGTCTGCCTTGAAGGGTCACCACACACAGTCCCCAGAGCCCCTCGTCCTTCGGGTCTCAGTGTCTCGCAGCTCTCTCCCCTCTCCCGCCCCACACCCAGCTGGGTTCCCCCGTCCCGCCCTCCCACTGCCCCCTGTATTTCTCCTCCACCATCCCTACGAAACGTATAAGAATCATCAGATTCTTTTTTTTTTTTTTTTTTGCTGCATTTCTCTCACTCCCATCTCCAGTGAGGTGTAAAGTTCCAGGAAGGTGGAAATCATGCTTGTGGGTTCGTGGCTCTGTCCCTCGTGCTTGGGGCCTCGTTAGAGCTTAATAAACAGTCACCGAATGGGCACCTAAATGAGTGGGTTACTTGATCTGGCCGTAAAGAAGTGCCAGTGTCAGGCTTGGAATACAAACATGGATTAGATCTGTCCTAGCTTTTGAGTATCTTCCAAGCTAGAGGGGAAACCGATAATGTCAAAAGCTGGCTTTAAGGTAGGTTGTATTATCAATACAGATCAGTACTGTAAGGGAGGAGATAGGGGGAGCCACAGAGGAAGAAGCCCTGCATGACGGGGAGCAGACGAAGAGCCTTGATGGCTTTAGAGCTGGCTTTTAAGAACGGATTATTGGACATTCCCATCGTGGCTCAGCAGTAATGAACCTGACCAGTAACCATGAGGATGCGGGTTCGATCCCTGGCCTCGCTCAGTGGGTTAAGGATGGGGCGTTGCTGTGAGCTGTGGTGTAGGTCGAGGACACAGCTTGAATCGCGTGTTGCTGTGGCTCTGGCGTAGGCCTGTGGCTACAGCTCCGATTCGACCCCTAGCCTGGGAACTTACATATGCCATGGGTTAAAAACCAAAAAAAAAAAAAAAAAAAAAGAATGGACTGATGGAATAAGTGTTTTCAGGGTACCAGGTAGGGTACTTCTGGGGAAGGGTACATGGCAAGACCCAGAAAGTGGAGGGAGGCCAAGTGTTTGAGAAGCAGACCTGGAGACGCCTCAGAGGGGGAAGGACCGAAAGGCTGGGAGGCCTCAGATGTTGGGCTTCGAGGTTTGGACCCCGCCCCGCCCCCCGCAGGCAGCATGGAGCCCTGCTGTGCTTCTACGCAGCAAACTGTTCATCAAGTCAGGGTTCACGAAGGTTGTAACACCGAGACCCAGAGGGCAATGGTGACGTGTCGGGGGCACGTGGCTACCACAGCAATCCATTCCAGAGAGACCCAGTGACCAGTCAACCCTGGGGACCACTGCAGGGGGAGCCAGGAGGGTGAGAGCTGGGAGCCCGATGGGCAGGAGCCCTTCTGCCTCCACCTCCAGGCCTGGCTCTCTCCTGGTCTCTCCCCCAGGGCCCTGCAGGGACAATTCCCAAGAGCTGGGTGTCCCTCGATGGCCACTTTCTATTTCGGATCAGGTGATTTTTCCAGACTTTCTTAATCTGAGTGCGTCTCCACGGCCGGCCACACCCTCCCTCTCCTGGAATGTCCCCTGCAGCAACTTAATTCCTCAGATATCTTAAGCCCTTTTGTTAGACCTGAGCATGTTCACCTCATCCTGCGATTTTTTTTCTTTTTCTTTTTAGGGCCACACCCACTGCCTATGGAGGTTTCCAGGCTAGGGGCCAAATCGGAGCTGCAACTGCCGGCCTGCGCCACAG
This sequence comes from Phacochoerus africanus, assembly GCF_016906955.1. NCBI lineage: Eukaryota > Metazoa > Chordata > Mammalia > Artiodactyla > Suidae > Phacochoerus > Phacochoerus africanus. Next base: position 11,767,946 of record NC_062557.1, on the reverse strand, counting down.
CCACAACAATACTAGATCCGAGCTGCTCCTGTGATCTACACCACAGCTTATGGCAACACTGGATCTGTGCCACCTCCACGACCTACACCACAGCCATAGCAATGTGAGATCCCCAACCCACTGAGCGAGGCCAGGGATTGAACCCGCATCCTCAAAGAGACAATGTCAGGTCCTTAACTTGCTGAGCCACCATGGAAACGCCCATTCTGTGATGTTAAATCAACACATACACACACACACGTTTTAAAATTTTTTTTAATTTTAAATTAAATTTTTTATTTCATTTATTTACCTTTTTGGCCTTGCCCAGGGCATGTGGAAATACCCGGGCAGGGATCAAACCCCAGCCATCACAGCAACCCAAGCCACTGAAGTGACAACCCTGGCTCCTTCACCTGCTGAGCCACAAGACAACCCATATTTTTAAAAAATACTGAGGGAGTTCCCATTGTGACTCAGTGGGTTAAGAACCCGATTATTATCCATGAGGATGTGGGTTCGACTCCTGGCCTCGCTCAGCGGGTTAAGGATCCTGCATTGCCGCCAGCTGTGGCATAAGTCGCAGGTACGGCTTGGTTCAGATGTTGCTATGACTGTGGCGTAGGCCGACAGCTGCCGCTACAATTTGACCCCTAACCTGGGAGTTTCCATATGCTATGGGTGCGGCCTTAAAAAGGAAAAAAAAAAAATGAGAATGAATTCATACTGTCTTATAATTGACTTTAAAAAAAGAATCAGGTCTCCTCCTCTCTGATCTTCCAGTCTGTGCAGGGGCATGATGAAGGGGTGGCTTGAAAGATTGCCCCCAGGGGGCTGGTCTGTGTGGTTTCTTTCTTTTTTTTTTTATGGCCGCACCTGTGGCAGCCGGAATTTCCCAGGCCAGGGGCTGAATCCAAGCCACAGCCCGAGTTGCAGCTGCAGCAATGTTGGATCCTTCAACCCACTCTGCTGGGGCAGGGGTGGAACCTGTGCCTCTGCAGCAACCTGAGCCATTGCAGTCGCTTCTTAACCCACTGCACCACAATGGGAGCTCCTGGTTTGTGTGGTTTCCGTGAGATGCCATTCGCGTTGCGAATTCCAGCATGGCATCAGGATGCTCCTCCCTGGGAGCAATAATGGATCCTTCCTTCTGCTGGCTCGTATTATGCATAATTATTCATAAAAAGGTGACTGTTTATTCAGTGCTTACTATCGGTGGTTAATAATCCCAACTCTACTGGGGAGGCGGAGCTGTCCCTATTGTGTAGACCACAGAGGTTAAGTTAATTGCCCGGGTCACACAGCCCAGAGATAAAATTCCAGGGGTTGGGAGGCAGGTCTCCAATGCCTCTCCTTTTCATTTCCTGGCTGCCTTCCCTGTCACTGCAGGCCTCTTGCAGCCTCTGGCCCAGAGTATTAACAGGATAATTGGGGGGGGGGGGGGGGGAGTTTGGAGGATGGTGGAGAATAATGATGGGGGTGGGAAAAGGGTGGGTGATGGGACCATGCCCCCAGCCCATATAACAGTGATGAGCTGATAAATGTTTAACAAGCAGCACTCGGAGGAAAAAGCTCTGACTTGTAAGAGCTGCCCATTTCTATGGTGTGAATACGCTGATTTCAGGGTACCAATGAGATGTCACTGGCTGTGGAGTTGGGGAGAGATGTGCCGGATGGTATTTCCATCCCACAGATCGATGGCCGCACAGTAACCTTCAAGGTATAAGTAACAGTAAAATGTAGTAGAGTAATTGCGAGTTCTTATTGTGGCTCTGTGGGTTAAGAACCCAACTACTACCCATGAGGATGTGGGTTTGATCCCTGGCCTCACTCAGTGGGTTAAGGATGTGGCATTGCCTCAAGCTGCAGCACAGGTCACAGATGCAGCCCAGATCTGTCGTTGCTGTAGTGTAGGTTGGCAGCTGCAGCTCCGATTTGACTCCTAGCCTGGGAACTTCCATAGGCTGCAGGTAAGGCCCTAAAAGGAACAAAACCAACCAATAAACAAAATGTGGTAGAATAATTGGGATGTGATAAATCATGCAAATTTATTACCTTTGTTTTTAATATCACATATATACTTGTAAGTTGATTTTATTGAGTTTTAGATTTAGGTGTAACAGCTGGCTTGCAAAATTACTGAAATGTGAGCCAGCTCCATCCAGCGTGCCATTGCAATATGGTATCTACCTGCAGATTAGGAGAAGCCATCTTCTCTGAGTGGGCACTGATCTGTGCCAGGGTGCCCAGCTTGGCTGGTGGATTGTGGGCTGGAATTAATTGGCTCTCTCAGCAGGACGTCCTTGTGCAGGACACAACCTAAACAACTGTACATGATCGTCTTTGGGAGAGCAGGCAATAGACACTAAATCAGTGCCATCCATAGAGCTCTCTGCGAGGATGAAAATGTTCCCTCTCTGTGTTGTCCAAGATGGTAGCCACTAGCCTGAGCATTTGAAATTCGGCTAAGGCAATGGAGACATTAGATAGAGGGATGGATGGTTAGATAGATAGATAGATAGATGTAAAGTATATATAACATAAAATTCACCTATTAAATATATATAATGGAGTCACTTTCCTGTATACCTAAAACTAACACAACTTTGTAAATCAACTCTACTTCAATTAAAAGATTTTTTTTTTCTTTTTTGGGCTGCACCTGTGGCACATGAAAGTTCCCAGGCTAAAGGTTGAATTAGACCTGCAGCTGCCAGCCTACACCACAGCCACAGCAACTCGGGATCCAAGCCACGTCAGCAACCTACACCACAGCTCACGGCAATGCCGGATCCTTAACCCACTGAGCGAGGCCAGGGATTGAACCGGCATCTTCATGGATACTAGTAGGGCTGCTTACCGCTAAGCCACAACGGGAACTTCCCAGGGCGAGGTTTGATGCAGAGCTGAGGTTGGGAAGACCCAGAGGACTTGACATGAGGTGGTGTCAATCAGGGTAAGCCACAAATGCTCAGGCTAGTTTGAAAATCGAGTCTCTGGGTGCACAGGTGTAAAAAGAGCCACGCTTCTCTCTGCATTCTGCAAAGCTGCCTGAGTTTCCCCCTCACCCTCACTGTGTCCTCTGAAAGACCCCCAGTAGGTGCAGGCTATGAGAAGGGGCTCGGTGAGGGTCCCTGGAGCTGCAGGAGGGAAAGGGTGTGGTCCTGCAACTGCCCTTGACCCTGTCCCTGTCCTGGACGGGAAGCAGAGGCTTCCCAGGGGAATTTGCAGGGTTAGAGTAGGGGCGAGTGGGCACCTGGGCCTCTAACAGGACCTTGATCTTGATATTCCCGGCTATGTCCTCGGAGTTCCCTGTGGTCAACTTGAGTTGTCCATTCATCTCCTACAAAGGGAGGCTGGGGGAGTTCCTGTTGTGGCGCAGTGGAAACAAATCCGACTAGGAAACATGAGGCTTCAGGTTCGATCCATGGCCTCACTCAGTGGGTTAAGGATCCAGCATTGCCATGAGCTGTGGTGTAGGTTGAAGATTCGGCTTGGATCTGGCATTGCAGTGGCTGTGGTGTAGGCCAGTGGCTACAGCTCCAATTAGACCCCTAGCCTGGGAACCTCCATATGCCGCGGGTGCAGCCCTTAAAAAAAAAAAAAAAAAAAAAAAGAAGAAAGGGAGGCTGAGAATGGACATGCTGGCCTGGACACTGCAAAACAGCAGATAAAATTTAAAAACATTGGGAGGAGTTCCCATCGTGGCTCAGCAGTAGCAAACCTGGCTAGTATCCATGAGGACTTGGGTTCAATCCCTGGCCTCTCTCAGTGGGTTAAGGATCTGGCATTGCTGTGAGCTGCACTATAGGTCGAAGACATGGCTCAGCTCTCATGTTGCTGTGGCTGTGGTGCAGGCCAGCAGCTGCAGCTCTGATTCAACCGCTAGGCTGGGAACCTCCATATGCTGCGGGTGTGGCCCGAAAAAAAAGACCAAAAATAAATTAAAAAATAAAAATAAACATATTGGCATTCTCCTGTGGCACCTCAGGTTAAGGATCTGATGTGTCACTGTAGCGCCTCGCGTCGCTGCTGTGTCATGGGTTTGATTCCTGGCATGGGAACTTCCACATGCTCTGGGCATGGCCAAAAAAAAAAATTTTTAAATATGTTTGCACTGGAGTTCAGAATGCAGCTGCTAAGAGCCAGAGCTATGCTCTCAGCCAGATCAGAGTTTAAGTGCAGACATGGTCACTTACTAAGCTTGGGGAAGTCTCTGTCACCTCTGATGCTTCATCCCAAAAGGAGAACTTGGAAGTTCTTACAAGGATGAGTTTAGACAAATGTGAGTCACATTTGATAGACTCTTGTTAGGGGTTAAAGGACAGTAACAATTACTACAGTTATCCTCGGGTTTTTTTTGGCTGCCCTGGCTACATGGGAAATTTTCTGGGATCGAACCCATGCCACAGCAGTGACTTGAGCCACAGCAGTGACAAACGCTGGATCCTTAATTGCTAGACCACCAGGGACCTCCTTATTCTTCATTTTTAACTAGCCAACCGGATTATCTCCACATTTCCTTTGCAGGAGGTAGATCAACATGTGCTTCCTGAGCACACGGGGCAGGTGGTCTGGGGTTTTCTCCAAGGCCACTGGACCCTTCTGGAGAGTTACGTCCTGGCTGTCTCTTTTCAGTGCCAGCGGAAGACCCTTCCTGCTCTACGTGGGCCTGGCCCACATGCATGTACCCTTATCCAGGCCCCAGCGCTCAGCTGGTCCGTGGGATCGAAGGCCATACGCTGCAGGACTCCGGGAGATGGACAGGCTCGTGGGCCAGATCAAGGACAAAGTTGACCGCACAGCAAAAAACAACACATTCCTCTGGTTTACAGGTGAAATAGTAAAACGCAGCCAGCCTAACTGGGATATAATGGATAACCCTGCACACCCCTCCGGAAGAGCAGAGTCTGGGCAAGGGATCCTCTTTAACAGGGTTGGGGATTTGCCTTGAACTTGGGGGTTCTGCTAACCTTCGTTGGCCCGAGTGCTGAGCACCTGCCCACCGGGGCCGCCAAGCCTGCGCCCCTGGAAAGGCTTGCACAGAGAGAGTGGGTACTCTGCTGACCTCTTGGGTATTGATTAGGGCCACCTGGATGGCACTTTAAATTGTTAATGAATGACTTTGACATTGTGAACCTGTGCAATCCAGGGCAGTTCTGAGAGTCCCTCTTCACCATCCTCCCCCCGCCCCAAAGGTTACTGGTCACCGGGTCACATCGTTTGGCTGAGGTAGAGCCGAACTAGTGAACTGTTTAAAGGGCCACACAATTAGATGATGTAAACGCGTGTACAGAGCATGGATAACCGACAAGGTCGCACTGTAGAGCCCGGGGAACTACATTCACTATCCTGTGATAAACTATCGTGGAAAGAATATGAGAGAATACGTGTATGTATTCATATCTGAATCGCTTTGCTGAACAGCAGACATTACACAAAGGCAAATCACTCACATTACCATTTTTTAAAAAGTAGGAGTTCCCATTGTGGTTCAGTGGGTTAAGACCCCGACTAGTATCCATGAGCGTGCACGTTCGAGACCTGGCCTCCGTCAGTGGGTTATGGATCCGGCGTTGCCACAAACTGCCTCATAGGTCACAGACGCGGCTCGGGGCTGCAGCTCTAGCTCCGATTAGACCCCTAGCCTGGGAACTTCCATGTGCCACAGGTGTGGCCCTAAAAAGCAAAAAATAAAGAAAGAAGTAAATAAATGAGCCGCACAGGCATTGTGGGTCTCAGGTCCCTGTCTGGAACGAGGACAGTAGACACTCATGTGTGGATCTGTTCTCTACTACTGGGAAAGTTCATTTAACCTCTCCAAGCCTCTCTTTCCTCCTCTGCCGAATTGAGCTAACAACCGAATCTATCCCAGAGCCCTTTGGAGGATCATGAGACAGTGAAAGGGAAGCACTGAGTGCATCACTGGTGCTCAAGAAGCAGTTGCTGGGCTGATGACAGTGGTAAAGGGGTTGCGAAAACCACATGCCCAGGCATGAGCCTCAGCCTGGCACTGGCTCAGGGCAGAGACAGCCCACCCTGCTGAAAGGCTGAAAGCCCGTTGGAGGCCGACCCCCTCTAAAAGGTGCTTCTCAGGGGTAGGCAGGTCCCCTTTGCTTTCACAGGTCCTTTTTCTCTCCAGGCGCCTGCTGTGCACAGGGATAGGGGCCAGGAGAGCTACCCGGCAGAAGCATCCACAGGCCTGGTGACGGCACCGTGTTGCTTTTTTTTGTCTTCTAGGAGACAATGGCCCGTGGGCTCAGAAGTGTGAGCTGGCAGGGAGTGTGGGGCCCTTCCTTGGATCGTGGCAGAGTCGTCAAGGTAAAGGGCTCATCTGGGCACGTCCCACGGCATTTCTGCCTCTGGGAGGAGCGGTTTATAGCCGGGCCTTGGGGCGTCCCTGTGAAAGAGGGACGTGTCACTCACCAGTCACCAGCTCCCAGAAAAGAAACAAAGTGGGTGGGAGAAAGTTCGCATTCAGCCAGGACCAGCCCTTTCTGTCCTCTCGTCCCAGGGCACCCACCCCTCCCCGACAAGCCAGACCTTCCAGCACATAGGCTTTGACTCTCTGTTTATCCTGACGCCCTTGCCTGTCTTTTGCCTCCCCCCCCTTTTTTTAAATTTTCCTTTTTTGTGTGCAGTCATCCCCTCATCCATCCAGCCACAATTCATTTCATTCATTCGAGAAACATGTAATGTACAGTGAGGCCAGGTTTTGATACGTATGGTCCCCAAACTTTAGTGGAGGGTAGGTAGTCGTAACTCCACTTACGGATGAAAAACAAGAGAGGTTCAGAGAGGCTAAGTAACATGCCTGGAGTCACACCGTTTGGGAGGACAGAGCTAGGCTTGCTTCCAAGCTAAATTTGGTGATCTCTTTACTATGCCATCGTGTCTCTCTCTATTTAAACATCCATGGAGTTCCCTGGTGGCCCAGGAGTTAAAGGACTGGTGGTGTCGGTGCCGTGGCTCAGGTTTGATCCCTAGTCCAGGAACTTCTGCATGTGGTGGGCACAGCCAAATAAAATAAATAAATACACAAGTAAACACCCCTTCGGCTCCCAGCTCAGTGCCCATCTGCTTTGGGAAGGCTTCCCCACAAGGACTTCACTCTCTGAAAGAGCAGTCGTGCTGGGGACAATTTGGCAGTATGGACCAAAGCTTGACAAATATGGGTGCCCAGTGGTGCATTAATTCCTCCTTTAAGAATTGGCCTTCATGAAATGATTAGCCAAGTGCACAATGATGTATGTGAAGGAATGCTCCTTGCAGTAGGTTTTTTTTTTTTTTTTTTAATAATTGGACATAACCCAAGTGTTCAGCAAAAGAGACATGCTCAAAGAATTTATGATACATTCCTTTAAAGAAATACTAAGGAACCACTGAGAATGATGCCTATTATTGACCTGGAAACAGTTGCTTTCGTTGTTCCTGCTGTGGTGCAACAGGTGTCTCTGGAGTGCTGGGACACAGGTTCGATCCCTGGCCTGGCACAGTTGGTTAAGGATCCCATGTTGCCACAGCTGTGGCACAGGTCACAACTGTGGCTCAGATCTGATCCTTGGCCCAGGAACTCTGTATGCCATGGGGCAGCCAAAAAAAGAAAAAAAAATACTGTTACATTGAATTATGCAAGTCACAAAACCACATATAAAGTATGATTTTATTATATAAAAATAAATACATGCTTTCTCAGAAAAAAATCTTGAGAGGGGCGACAAAAGATAACAAAAGATTAATAATTACCTCTGGATGGGAAGGAATGTTTAAAATGTAATTTTTTCCTCCACATCCGTAGCATATAGAAGTTCCCAGGCCAGGGATCAAACCCATACCTCCATGGCGACCCTGCCGAAGCAGTTGGATTCTTAACCCACTGTGCCACAGCAAGAACTCACCACCTTTTATTTCTTAAAACAGATTGGTATTATTTGTATCCTAGAAAAATTAAAGATTGGCCAGATTATCCCTGGGGGCTGGATTCCACCTGCTGTCTGGCTTACTCCTGACCTATGGCCCCAGCTGTCTCCAGGTTGAAGGACACAGACTCCCTTTCATACCATTCTGGCAGAATATCTGTCGTTATCTAGAATCTGGAGCATTGGAGCAAACCACTGCTAGCGGGGAAAGGATGTGATTCAAATAATTGTCAACTTTAACCTAGCGTCCCTTGGATCAGGCCCCCGGGAACTTTACAGGTGAGAGGCTGCTGGGATGGTAGCCACCTCTTGTATCTGGAGATGGGTGATGGGAGATGGGAGAACTGGGTGCTGCCTCCCCCCCAACCCCCCAACCTGCACAGTGGCCAGACCGGTTCATCTTTTTGGGTGTTGGTGGTCCTCTCTGGATTGATCTCTTTGGCCCCTCCAGTTCAAGAACATTGTAATCACAGTTCCTGTGGTGGCTCAGGGGTAACACATCCCACTAGTTATAATTCATGAGGATGTGGGTTCGATCCCTGGCCTCGCTCAGTGGGTTAAGGATCCAGCATTGCTGTGAGCTGTGGTGTAGGTCACAGACGCAGCTTTGACCCTGCTCTGCTGTGGCTGTGGTGTAGGCTGGCAGCTGCAGCTCCAATTGGACCCCTAGCCTGAGAACTTCCATATGCCACAGGTGCAGCACTAAAAAAATTAAAAAAAAAAAAAAAGAACCACTGTAATTGAGTTCTGGTTCCTGGAGAGCTGAAAAGATGCTAGGACTGAAAGTGGGTAGAAACGTGTCTGGTACCTTCAGCAATAGCCTAGAGAAATACAGCGCCAACTGGGAGTGGTCTTTTGTGTGTTTTTTTGTTTGTTTGTTTCATTTTTTGGTCTTTTGCCTTTTTAGGGCAGCACCCGCGGCATATGGAAGTTCCCAGGCTAGGGGCTGAATTGAAGCTGCAGCTGCTGGCCTACACCACAGCCACAGCAATGCCAGATCGGAGCCCCGTCTCTGACCTACACTACAGCTTACGGCAACGCTGGATCCTTAACCCACTGAGCAAGGCCAGGGATCGAACCCGCAACCTCATGGTTCCTAGTCGGATTCATTAACCACTGCACCACGACGGGAACTCCCGGGAGTGTTCTTTTGCATGAGCTCATTGTAGTTCCTCCTCTCTGTACGTGGGCTGCCCTCAAACCAGGCTGCCACCTTCAGTGCTCAGTAGGAAGAGCTGGAATCGACTCTCAAGGGTCCGAATCCCGAAGGCGTGGTCTAGATCAAGCATGAGGGGGGAACACTCGGTCAGGTAGTGGCTCCTCAGTGGGAATCATTGTTTCCTAAGAAGATGATCCCCGATCTCCTATCTGAGGACCTGCCTTACCTTCTCTCTTCTCCCCCTTGGAGGCAGTTTTAAAATAGTGAACCAGGCTTAAACGTGTAGACCGTGACCCCGTTTGTTGATGGGAGCACTTTACGTTGTGAGAAACACACTCATTATGCAAACTCCATCCCTCCTTTCCATCTCTCCTTTCCTTCTGTTTGTTCAACACCTACTATGTGCTGGGAACTGTGCTCAGTGCTGGGGACACAAGGATCAGCAAAGTCCCTGGCTTTAAAGAATGACAAACTAGAGCAGACTTTAATGTGTAGATGGTCCCCTGGGGATCCTACGCTCAGGAGGGCTGTCTTGGCATGGAATGTCGCATTTTGAACAAACTCCTGGGTGATGCTGATGCCACTGGTCTAGGGACCACACTTTGAGAACCATCAATTTATTTATTTAGTCTTTTTTTTTTTTTCGGCTGTGGCATACAGCTGCTTCATATGGGATCTCAGCTCCCAGACCAGGGATCGAACCCAGGCCATAGCAGTGAACGTGCCTAATCCTAACCACTAGGCTACCAAGGAAGTCCCAAAGAACAATCAATGTATTTATTTCTTAAATTTTTTGGGGGGGGGGGTGGGCTGCACCTGCGGCATATGGAAGTTCTAGGCTAGGGGTTGATTTGGAGCTGCAACCATAGTAATGTGGGATCTGAGCCACATCTGTGACCTATAGCACATCTCATGGCAATGCCGGATCCTTAACCCACTGAGCAAGGCCAGGGATTGAACCTGTGCCCTCATGGATGCTAGTTGGGTTTGTTACCACTGAACCAGAGCACGAAGTCTGAGGAGAACCTCAATTTAGAATATCCACACTAGACCATGTGAATCTAAAGTCAGCTGAGACTAGAACTTTCAGATCTAGACCAGTGATTAACAGGTGTGGTCCAAGGACCAGCAGCATTAGTACCACCTGAGAACTTGTTAGCAATGAAAGTTCTAGCAAAGCAAATTCTGATTCCTACCTAATCAGAAACTCTGAGAGTTCCTTTTGTGGCATGGTGGGTTAAGGTTCTAGCATTGCTGCAGCTATTATGTAGGCCACAGTGGCAGTTCAGATTTGATTCCTGACCCAGGAATTTCCATATGCTTTTTCCATGTGTGCCAAAAAACTAAGTGGGTTTGTTGTCTGGGTTAACAAGCATTGTCAAGGATGTGAAGAAAAGAGAACCCTCATGCACTGTTAGTGGAAATGTAAATTGGGGCAGCTACTGTGGAGAACAGAATAGAGGTTCCTCGAAAAATAAAAATAGTGCTACCATACAATCTAGCAATTCTACTCCTGGGTATTTACCCGAAGAAAACAAAAATGCTAATTTGAAAAGATGCGTGCACTCCTATGTTCCTTGAAGCATTATTTATGATAGCCAAAATATGCAAGCAACCTAAGTGTCCATTGATAGATGAATGGATCGAGAAGATGTCAGGTATATACAGAATAGAATATTATTTAGCCATGACAAAGAATGAAATCCTGCCATTTGCAACAACGTGGATGGACCTAGAGGGTATTATGTAAGTGACATTAAGTCAGACAGAGAAAGAAAAATACTGTATGATATCACTTGTATGTACAGTCTAAAAAAGAAACAAATGAAGAAACCTAAGATAGAAACAGAGTCGTTGATACAGAGAACACACACGTGGTTGTCAGAGGGGAGGGGTGTGGAGGCAAGAGAGAAATAAGCGAGGGAGATCCAGAAGTGAACACTTCCAGTTGCACAACAAATGAATCACAGGAATGACATGTACAGAATGTGGAAGACAGTTAATAATTATAAAATATCTTTGTATGGTGACAGATGACTAGACTTCTGATGATCATTTTGATCTGAAAAAACATATCAACCCCCTGGGTGGTGCACCAGGAACTGACAAAAGGGTTGCAGATCAATCACACTTCAAAACCAAACAAACCCGTAGAAAAAGAGATCATATTTGTGGCAGGTGAGGGGCAGGAGGGAGACTTGGATGAAGGCAGGCAGAAGGTGCAAACTTCAAGGTATAAGATAACTAAGTACGAGGGATGGAAGGTACATCATGATAAGTATAATTAACCCTGCTCCATGTTATGTGTGTCCAGAGAGTAAATCCAAAGAGGTCTCATCACAAGGAACAATGTCTCTTCTTGTGCTTCAATGTTGTATCTTTATGAGATGATGCAGGGTCACTAAATGTCCTGCGACAGTCATGTCACGATGTAGCTAAGTGACGTCCCTAGGCTACGCACCTTACAGGTATACAGGGACCATATGTTAACTATGTTTCAGTAAAACTGGAAAGGACAGAAAAGAAGAGAGAGAGGGAAGAACCTGGGGATAGGTCTTGGCCGTCTGTGTTTTTATTGATTTCTTTGTTTATTGATTTGGGGGCCACACATGCAGAAGTTCCTGGGGCGGGGATTAAACCCTCGCCGCAGCGGTGACCGTGTAGGAATTCTTAACCTGCTGAGCCACCAGGGAACTCCTGGCCATCCGTGTTTTAACAAATCCTTCAGGTGACCTTGATGCAGGTTAAAATATGCCAGGCGCTAATCATCTATATGATTATTTTCTTATATTAACATTAAAATTGGGTGCCTTGGTCACGCTGGCCACACTTCAAGGGCTCAGAAGCCGCGTGGCGCTGGTGGAGTTTGTAAATATAGCACGTTTTCATCACTGCAGAAAGTGCTCTTGGGCAGAGCTGGGAGCAGAGGTGAGTGGAGGAACCCCGGGATGGAGGGGAGCGCAGGGCCTTCTCATCGACCTGGGAGGGCAGCGGAGGCTTCCCTGAGTGGTTTGAGTGCCCAGCTAGCTGCCTGTGTGTCTGGAACGCGTGGGAGCAGATTGAGTAGAGAGACAGGGAAAGCTGGGGCCAGTGTTCAGAGGTCTTTTCTTCCACGTGAACACTTTGAGTCTTAATTCTAAGGAAATGGAGCACTGTGGAAGCATTTTTAAGAAAGTGACATTCCTTTTTTTTTTTCTTTTTTCTTTTTAGGGTCGCACCTGCAGCCTATGGAAGTTCCTGGGCCAGGAGTCCAATCCTGACTATATCTGTGATCACTGCTGCAGCTCACGGCAACACTGGATCCTTCATCCACTGAGTCGTAATAGGAACTCCTGACGTTTCATTTTTTAAATGGAGGGGAGAGGCATTCCCTGGGTTAAGTGGGTTAAGGAGCTGGTGTTGTCACTGCTGGGGGTCTGGTTGCTGCTGTGGTGTGGGTTTGATCTCTGGCCCAGGAACTTCCGCATGCCTCGGGTATGACCAAAAAAAGAAAAAAAATAACAAAATGGAGGGGAGGTTCATGTTAACATAAAATTAGCCCTTAAATTGTACGATTCAGGGGTATTTAGCACATTGACAAGGTTGTGCAAATATCACCGCTGCTGAGTCCCCCCAGATTCTCAATACCCCCAAGAAATTCCCTGTACACTTTATTTTTATTATTTTATTTTATTTTATGGCTATACCCGGGGCATATGGAAGTTCCCAGGCCAGGGATTAAATCTGAGCCACAGCTGTGGCAACGTGGGATCCTTTAACCCACTGGGGCTTTAATGCAGCGATGCACATAAATACCAAATGCTGGGGATCAAACCCATGCCTCCACAGCCACCCGAGGGCCCCTGCAGTCGGGTTCTTAACCCACTGTGCCACAGCGGGCGCTCCCGCGAATTCCCCAGACACTTTAAACACTCCATTGCCCACTTCCCCTGGGGCATTGTTCAGTTTTCCGAGACCTCTCTAACATCCTTGGGGTTGTGTCTAGGGAGCCAGGCAAGGGCTAGACTCATTTTTCCTTAGCCCAAGATGATAAATAAGAGAAACGCGAGACAGGATCTCCAGGCATACCCCACATTCAAACAGCGCCAGGGCCAGAGGCCTCAGCCATCATTATGCCAGCCGCCTGGTGGGTCAGACGAGGAAACTGAGGCTGGTGGGGGGAGGTGGTGGGCTTTCCGCAGGCCAGCTTCTGAGGGAGGAGGCCCCCCGCGTTCGACCACCGCCGGCTCATTCCTTCACTCACGTGACTGGGATTCCTCACATCTCGTTACACCCGACCAGCTGTTGAACCATCTGGAAAATCCTGTCTTACTGCTGTGGACCCCGTGGTAGTTAAGGGAAATCTTCTTAGCCCCTGTGGGAGGCGGAGTGTGGTGGTGGGGGAAGGATGGGTTTGCAGGCTTGGGTCTCGACTCAGTTTAGGAACTGGTCCCCAGTGGCCCCCTGCCCCTTCCGGCCCGTTTCCTCCTCTGTGATGCTGGTGCAGGCCCACCGCATGGGGGAGGCAACCGGGATACTGCCTGGGGCGGGGCTGGGTGTACGCAGCCTGGAGCCTGGCCTCCACTGTCCCCTGTAAGACGCCAGTTCTTCACTGCCAACCAAAGCAAACGGAGGCTCCTCCACCAAGAGAAGAATTGGAAAAAACGCCCTGAGAAAGATTTTCCTACTGAAGCACACGGGCGACTTAAGTAACATATGGAGCGCTTGACAAGTGTTCTGGGCCTCCAGCTGGGGAATCTTTGCTCTGAAGCTGGATTTCATTCCTCTCAAGATAACACCTTTTAGGGCGCAAGGCCTTGCGCAGATGCTGTGGCTGGATGCGGTATCCGTGGCACAGAGCACTTGCATTTGGGGCAGGGGGCTGGAACTGGATGCTGTGCGCTTCTTTGCTCAGGAGGTTCTGAAAGCAAACTTTGCTTAGGAGGCAATACTTCCCCTCCTCATTCTCCAGAGCAGCTCCCTGTCAACTCGTCCACAACTTTCTTGCTCCTTTCTGCCCAGCATGCTGCCAGGGGGGCTCTGGGAAGCCAGGCAGAGCCCCCTTGGGTGGAAGGGGTGTGGCCAGGGGCCTTGGGTCACGGGAGAGGCGCTGGGGGTCCGTCTGGACCAGCTGCCCTTCCTCACTCAAGTTTCTTGTCCATGGGATGCCTGCATATTCTGCTGTAAAGGGGGCCGGTCCCGAGAGTAGATGAAAGAGAGGAGACAGTCCATGTTTTCGCAACCGAGGAGGACAAACAGTACCCAGAGCCCTGCTTCTCTCTCCCCGCAGCCAGCCCAGTACATCAGGCCACGCGCTGCCTTCCCCTGTTCCCAGGGCCCCCGGCCCCCCTCCCTGTCTTCCCTTCCCTTTCCTGGCCCGGCCGCTTTGCTCAGCTGATGGGATGAGGCAGCGTCTCCTGGAGTCATCCTTTTACCCCGTGCTGGAGGGAGGAGGCTCCAGTGGGCTTGGCTTGTTCCCTGCAGGGGTGAGGAGGAACTGGGGGGGGGGGGGCATGGCAGAGCCGCGTCGCCTCCTCCCAGACAAAGCAGCCGGCCCCGAGCCCTCGGCCCCAGCGCAGGCCTGGCTCAGAGCAGCCGTCCCTCCTGTCCCCCCCCACCCCAGACCCTGTTTCCGCCCCGGGACAGGATCAACACCTTGTTTGTCCCCTCACGGTCGGCTCCTCTGTCTGGAAAATCTTTTCTTGTTTTATTTGAAGAGCAGAACTGTTCCTTCCTCCTCCTTGGTGATGAGCAAACATGCTGTTGGACTTGGCACCCTCGCCTTCGAGGAGACCTTGGTTGTAATTTGATGCTATCAGGTTGTTACATAACCCATCCCCCTGGGAAGCGACTGCTACATCCCGGGCCTTCTGTCCAGGTGGAGACAGGAGGTAGGACGGAGAGGGGTCAGAGGTGGGGCTGCGTGAGGGAGCCAGGGACAAGGGGTGATGGCCTTTGGGACCAGATGGGGGCCTGGCCAGCTGATAAGGATGCAGTGGAAGGCCAATTGTCTTCTTCCCGGCCACAGGCCACCAGGCTTGGAAGGTCCCCATCGCCACACTCATGGCCACCCCAGGCCAGCCAGAGTCCTCGACCCCCACGGAGGCCCGGCTGCCCTGTGTTTCTAGAAAACTAGCCTGTGCACTCCGGGTATCTGTGGCAAGGTCACGTATTTATATTTAGAAACGAAGCCTGCTTCTTGAGAAGGTCACAGAATGTATGCTCCCCGGAACAGGCGTGTTCTCCTACCCGAGTCACAAATATACATGCCAGGCAGGTAATATCAAGGAACAAACGTTTGTTTTTGTCTGTTGGCGGACAGCCTTAAGGGTTCAGTAAATTGGAGAGAGGGCTCTGTCTAATGACCGTCAAAATTAGTTTAAAAAAAACAAAACAAAAACAACAAACTACGATTCTTGCCAAAACCAAGTGGTCGGGGGCTGAATTCAGCGTCTGGGTTGCCAGGTTGCAACTTCTGCTATTTTCTCTCTGTAGGTAATTTGGTTTTGTGTGGGGTCTGTTTTGGGTTTTTTGTTTTGGTTTGGTTTTTTTTGGATTGCATTCATCGGGCACTTCCGTGGCAGGCACCTTGCCAAAGGCCCTTGCTTAGATCTTTATATACATTGTCTTACGTAACTTTCCCCACAATCCCTTGAGATCAGTACACCCCTTTCCGGCTGAGGACATTGAGACAGAGGAAGGGTGAGAATTCTGCCCAAGACCTCACAATGAGCAAGCAGCCTCTTGTTTACCCTCCTACTGCCATTTCTTAAACTCTGGTCCTCAGAGGTGGGTGTCAGAATGGACCCGGGATCAGAGCCCCACCCCAGGCGTAATACATCAGCATCTCTGGGGGTCCTCCTGGTGGCGCCAGGCGCTAAGAACCTGGCCAGCCTCTGTCTTAGCCACCCTGCCTTTCTGACTCAGGGAAAGAGGACTTTTGGGCTCTTTCTGGGAAGGACCGCTTTTCCTCCGCGTAGGTCGCAGTGCGTCCTCCTCCGTCTGCCCTTTTCTCGATGTGTCACGGAACATGCCCCTTCACCGCTGCAGCCAGGGAAGAACAAGTAAGCAAATTTATGAATCATGCTTCTGTTTATATTTTGGTTGCTGAGGCTAAATATTTATTGCTTTAAGTAAGAGGTTCTGCCTTAATTAGAGTCATAACTAACCACAAGGGCCTTGAAATGCATTCGCATGACCAGGAGACATGCATTTCTCAACAGAAAGCCGAACGCCACCGACACTTTGAATGTGCCGGAGCCGTGGATCCAAGGAGGAAGGTTGTGCTCCGCTAACGAGTGGCTTCTGCAATTACAAAGGGCAGATTTTAATGTGTGGACTTAGCTACTGCTCCTACGTCTAGGGTCCCATTTACGATCCCGTGGCGTGAAGGTAGAGAGGTGTGGGCCATGCAAAACCGGTCATCACAAAGCACAGGAGGCGTTCCCGTTGTGGCGCAGTGGTTAACGAATCCACCGAGGAACCATGAGGTTGGGGGTTCGATCCCTGGCCTTGCTCAGTGGGTTGGGGATCCAGCCTTGCCGTGAGCTGTGGTGTAGCCTGGTGGCTACAGTTCCGATTAGACCCCTAGCCTTGAAACCTCCATGTGCCATGGGAGCGGCCCTAGAAAAGGCAAAAAGACAAAAATAAAAAATAAAATAAAACACACCCGAGCTACAGTTAGTTCCACAATGCATTTTGTCCAGTTTTTGATTTTGCCCTTTGGTCTCTTCACCTGTGCCCTGAAACGGGCGCGCTCTGCATTAAATCACCTGGAGAATGTTATGAGGAACTGATATCCAGGCCCACCCCAGGCCAATTAAATCATAATCTCTGGGAAAGGGACCATGGCATGGGTATTTCTTCAGAGCTCCCCTAGTGATTCGAATGTATGTGCCAGGATGGGAACTGCTGCCCTAGTAGGCCCTAGAAGGTTTAATGGGTCAGGGTGCTGGCTGAGAGGTTTGACTTGGATTCAAATCCTGATTCTATGGTTTCCTTGCTGTGTGAGCTTGGGCAAATTACTTAACCTCTCTGAGCTTCAACTTCTTCATCTGAAAGATGGGGATAATCATGCTGAGCTCCCACAGTGGTCATAAGGATTAAGTGAGATAATGCAGGGAGGCACTTAGCAATATACTTAGGTGCACTGAGTTCTTAGGAAGGGGTTAGTCTATAGGGGACATCATTGTTCTGTTATTTTTATGTTTAACTTGGGGTGAGTTTCCATTAGCATCAACCCTGGAGACCCCCAGAGGATGCTGGTCGGATTCCGCTAAGTTCGCCCACCCCCAGCAGTGCTCATGAGATACCGGAATTTGGAGTGAGAAAATGAGAGTTCCTGTTGTTGAGGCTCAGAGGGTTAAGAACCCAACTAGTATCCAAAGGGCAAAGGTTCGATCCCTGGCCTCACTTAGTAAGGGGATCCAGCGTTGCTGCAGCTGTGGCATAGGCTGGCAGCTGCAGCTCTGACTCGATTCCTAGCCTGGGAACCTACATATGCTGCAGGTGTGGCCCTAAAAAAAAAAAAAAAAAGAAAGAAAAGAAAAGAAAAAAATGGACTAGATAATGCACCACGCTGTGGGGGACATATTTTTTATAATTGCTTACCCACACTCTGGGCTCTTTTAGGATAAATTCCTTTCAAGAATACAAGGCTTGTGGGCATGGCTGGAATATATAATTGTGTCTTTCTGGTAAAACCAGAACCTAAGGTACAGCCAGTACCTGCTGGCCAGTCTTGACAACATGCAGAGGGATTCCCCCCTCCCTCCACGTGTCTATACCGAGGGGCTTCTCTCTGGCCAACCTTTTCCTCTCTTTGCCTTAATTCCTGAGTCTTTGCAGGTGGCTGTCCACTCTGCTGACATATACGCATTTTATAACTGGCCGAATTCCTCCTATAACCTCTGTAGCTTTCAACTCTCTGCTGAAATAAGATAAACACGTTGACATAGTTTCCTGAGTTAGGAAAGTCGCTCATCTGAAAAAGAACAATACAGAAGATTATGGCAAACGAGCAGAACCGCTGGTGAAGACCAGTTAGCAAATTTCTTAGTTAGGGGCTAGCGTACCCTTCTGGAAACATCCTGGAGGCCGAGGTGCAGTCCTGTGTGCCAACTCTGGTGCCCATCGCCTACCACAGGGCAGGTCCCCGGCTCTGGCCTTCTAGCTGACCCTTAGAATTATTGGCTTGTTATTTGCAATAGAAACTCTCACCTTTCCTTAGCATCTAGCCTCAAAGGCTACGCAAGTTCTTTGAATTTTGTGCTCTGTGGACATGCAAATAAATGGAGTCCATATTTTCACCCACCTATTCCCCAAGCTTCCACAGGAATGCCCCCCACGGGGGCGGGGGGGGGGGGCGGGGAGGGATTATCTGCAGCGATCCAGCACATGCGAGCTTAGATGCTCCCTCCCTGCTCTTTGGCCTTAAGCTGAAGCATAAGTCATGCATTCCAGAGCCACGTGGGAGTGTGTCGTGTACTTGCTGCGGCTCTAGATTCTCTGTTCCCATATGCGTGAATACTTGGGAGTGGGCTCTGTAGATATTATTCATGGGAGGCGTGGCTCTGGATGGGAGAAACGTCGTGGAGAAATCTCGGGCCACGTCAAAGCATTTCCCCTTCAGCCCACACAGCTTCACTTGGTTTTGAGAACCCCCCCCATCACCAACCAGAAACTGTCAAAGGATAGGCATTGTTTTGTGCTTTGTCTCTTACTTCCACACTTGGGGGATTCCAAAGCGGGTTATGAGAACCTTCCAAGAACATGTGGTGGGCCAGGGACCTCAAAGGTTCCGTTGGCTGCAGGGTGAGGGCAGAGTGACAGAAGCTTTGGTCTTCTGGCCCCCTCCCTCTGGCATCGCCGCTGTCATTTCTTATGCCAGCCAAACATAAGGAAGTTGCATGACCGCGGTATGTGTGAGGCGCACACAGCGTTTGCCTTGGAAAGGCTCCGCTACACGCTAACTT
This sequence comes from Phacochoerus africanus, assembly GCF_016906955.1. NCBI lineage: Eukaryota > Metazoa > Chordata > Mammalia > Artiodactyla > Suidae > Phacochoerus > Phacochoerus africanus. Next base: position 11,748,936 of record NC_062557.1, on the reverse strand, counting down.
TGTGGAATCCTTGGCTCAGCGAGACGAGGTTGGGGTGTGTGTGGGAGTGGTGGGTCCGGTCATGGTTAATTCAACCCAACATGTATTCAGGATGTTTCCATAAAGCATGACCTCATCCCTTCCAGCCCGCCAGTCATCATGATCCTGGCGGTCACTTTTGACTTCTCGGTTACAAAAATAATTCCTTTAATTACCAAGTGGAAATTCATAGATTGCACATAGATGGTTCTTACCTCCCGCCGAGAGCGGCAAGAGGTCGCCGCTGTTACGAACACTGTCTCCACAACATCGGAACAACTCATTCATTCACAAAAAAGAAAAAAAAGAAAAAGGGGAAAGAAAGCAAACCAAAAAGGAAAAAAAAAAGGCAAAGCAGAGGGAACCAAATGCAACAACGTCTATTGAGCAGATCAAATAACGGAAGGGGGGGGAGTTTCCACTTTTATCTCCTTTCGAATAATTTCACTTTTTCATCCTAAACAGACCTCTCATGGTCAGTAGGAAGACACCTGCCTTCATTCATTCATTCATTGAGCCCGTATTTCCTAAGTATCTACTGTGTCTTGGGTGCGCAAGACCGATGCCGGCTTGCGGTGTGCAGACGGTAAACTAGTCAGTAACAAGCCGGACGAGTTCAAGTGTTCTAAGTGGCATGAAGAAATTAAGGGACATGACTCAACAGAGAGTGACAGGAGCAACTATTTCCCTGAATCTAGTAAAATAAAAGCACTTATTGAAAGAGATTAGCTAGATGAGTAAAAACAGCAGGTTACGCTCTAAAAGAAAAAAAGAGGGCGGGGGGAGTTCCTGTCGTGGCTCAGTGGAAACAAATCTGACTAGTATCCATGAGGACCCAGGTTCGATTCCTGCCCTCACTCAGTGGGTTAAGGATCTGGCGTTGCCGTGAGCTGGAGAGTAGGTCTCAGATGTGGCTCGGATCCCAGCTCTTTTGCTGTGTTTGTGGTGTAGGCCGGCAGCTGTAGCTCTGATTCAACCCCTAGCCTGGGAATCTCCATATACTGAGGGTGTGGCCCTTTAAAAAAAAAAAAAAAGCTGGTTACTAAAGGAAGTCATTCCTTTGGTGGAATTATTGGAAACTCTTAGGCCCCATAAGAGAAGGACGTTTTTTCCCCAGAGAACCAACCGCTCCCTTTCTCTCACAGGTGGAAGTCCAGCCAAGCAGACCACCTGGGAAGGAGGGCACCGCGTCCCGGCTCTGGCTTACTGGCCTGGCAGAGTCCCCACCAATGTCAGCAGCACCGCTTTGTTAAGGTACGGGACCCAAACTACCTTCAGTTGTAAGAAAAAGCCATGGACGACCCGGAAGAGAGACCCCATCTGTCACCTGCCTTGGCCAGGTGTCCCCAGATATTTTCCAAACTCAGACTGTAGCAGCATGGAGCTGCCTGTAGGCAATTCCACCTGCTACTTAAAGCAGAAGTGCCCTGGGACTCTTTGCAAGCCATCCTCTGGGGATAATGTCCACGAAGAGGGAATGGGGTGGGTTTCACTCCCTTCAGTGCTGGGGCACAGTGGTGTCTGCCAAAGAGAAAGCGGCTGCCAGGAGGCCCACTTTTGGCCTGGGCCAAATGGATGGGCGGGGATGGAGGTAGGGCCCGTGTCCTAGGCATGTCACTGGTAAGCAGATGACCCTGAGAAAGGAGTCTAAATGCCCACATGCCCTGTCAGGAAGGGAGCTGGGTAGTGGATCCATGGGGCCAGTAGGGAAAGCGTGAGTCCTTAGGTGGGGACATTCTTCCTACCATTGGAAAAGAAGCTTTTACAATGAGGTGCTTCCTTTATTTGTGGCACGACTATAAACGTGCTGATATCTCGTGACTGCTCTGATCTCCTTATTAAGGCAGATCCAGGGGGTGGGCATCCCCTTGGCACAGAATTTGGCCTTGGTGTGCCATTCAGAAAGTAAAGGCACGCGGTGAAGCAGTCGTGACATCTAGTGGGGCCTTCTCGCTCCAGAAGGGACATCCTCTCCGTGGTTCTGCCGTACGCACCACGGACAAAGGGGGCCGCTCTGTAGAGACAGATGCTTGCTCCCATGCTCAGAGGGTTTATTCTGGTTAAACACTAATTTCCTAGTTCCAAAGGTCCTTCACCATTAACCAGATGGGTTCTGGCCTAGAGAACACACCCCACTAGGAACACAGCCTTGCCTTCCTCCAGTTTCCCCAGAGGGGGAGTGGATGACGGGGAGGAAGCGGCGGGGCTGAAGCCCAGGGCAAAGGAAAGGTCAACAGCTGTGATGGCCAAAGTAGGGGTGAGTAGGCCCTGGCCCTGGCAGCCTCAGGGCCCCCAGGAACTCCCGGTCAGCCCTGTATCAGCAGGTGTGACAACAACAGCTCGGGCTGGAGTGTGTGATGTCAGGCCGGCCGGGAAGAGGGCCAGGCGGGCTGCTTTTTATGGGGCTGACTTGGTGCACTCAGGCCAAGTGTTCACAGGCTGGGCTGGCCCTGCACAAAGAACTCGGCTGTCTCTCAAGTTACAGAAACCCAGCACGCGCTTCTCTGTTGAGAAGCTCCACTATAGTCGTCTACGGCACCTTTCGTTCATCATTTTGGGCCTCAGAGGTGACAGCTGACTTAGGGGATCGCTTGGCGAGTATTCAAAGGAAGCAAGGCTTGGTGCAAGGTAACGTTTGCTTGGAATTTTACCAGGACGGTACCAACATGCCCATCAGCCACCCCGGATATTTTTGGCTTTAGGTTCGTCCGGATTGTAATAAGACAGTTTGCCGTCATAGCACTCATCCTCTTGCTATTTTCCCCTGCAAATCCATGGAAAGCAAACTTGGGGGAACGTCCTCACTGCCCGGACTCCCTCAGGGTCCGCTTGAAGAAGGATGCTATGATCCACATTTCAGAAACTGATGCTAATGACTTCGTGTTCCTGGAAGCCCAGCCAGGCACTCCACCTACTATGGTACTTAGTCCCCTATTCCATCATTTATTCTGGTATTTACTCCCCAGAGGATATAGATCTCCTTCCAGCTCAGTGATAACTCCCTTCTGCCACTCTGAGCTGAGGCCAGAATCTCTTAATTCCAGGGGTCCTAAGGAATTATGGGCACCAGCGAGTAGACAAATTGACATAAATACAGAAAAGTAAAAAGGAGTGTTGGGGGGTCAGGGGAGAAGGGGGCCACACTAATCCCATTGGTTAACTTCATTTTTATTTTTGGGGGTCTCTTTTGGGCCGCACCTGCAGCATATAGAGGTTCCCAAGCTAAGGGTCAAATTGGAACTGTAGCTGCTGGCCTAGGCCACAGCTGTAGCAATGACAGATCTGAGCCACATCTGCAACCTACGCCACAGCTCATGGCAATGCCGGATCCTTAACCCACTGAGTGAAGCCAGGGATCGAACCTGCATCCTCATGGATACTAGTCAGATTCATTTCCACTGAGCCCTGAAGGGAACTACCCTTTAATTTTTATTTTTGGTGGCTCCCACAGCATTTGGAAGTTCCTGGGCCAGGGATCAAACCTGAGCTGCAGCAGTGATAATGCCACATCCTTTAACTGCTAGGCTACCAGGAAACTCCTCTATTGGTTACCTTTAGATGTAACTGCTGTGTTAATATTCGAGTGTGGGGTTCCCTGGTGGCCTAGTAGGTTAAGGATCTGGTGTTGTCACTGCTCAGGTCATTGTTATGGCTTGGGTTCCATCCCTGGCCTGGGAACTTCCACATGCTGTGGGCTCCTCCCCTCCTCCGCCAAAAAAAAAAAAACGAAACAAAACTAAAACAAACAAAATTCAGGTGTGCACCAAGATGATATGATAAGGTCAAAAGAAAGGTCTTACACATACCCTGACCCCAAAGCCCAGTGACACAGGGGCGGAATGGGGGAAGTTCAGTTATTCAACCAAGATTTATTGATATGCCCAATTATGGGTCCATCATGGCTCTAGGGGCTGGGCACGGAACAACGGGCACAGCAGACAGAAGGCTTCTGAGGAAACTTCCGGGAGGGCAGGGCTTGGCAGTACCCGTGAAAGAGGCCCGGTGGTTTGACCCGGAAACCCTCCAGGGGGGTATCTCGACTTGGCACTGTTGACATCTTGGGCCGGATGGTCTTTGTGCTGGGGGGCTGTCCTGCGCACGGTCAGATGTCTAGCAGCATCCGTGGCCTTCACCCACTAGATGCCAGTGGCTCCCCCAGTCCCAGGAGTGACAACCAAAACGACTCGGCGCAGCTCAGGGAGGACAGTCTTTATTCTGGCTGACAAGCACGGCTCTCACACCATGCAATTTGTCTTAGTCATGGACAAAAAGTTGCAGGGTCTGCTCTGCCTCTGAGCCAGGAGGCCCCATCTCTGTTCAAGACAGAGGACCCCTCTCTTGGAGAGTCCAGGGCAAGTCTATAGCAACTAGAAGGGTAGACAGGGCTTGAAATCACTCATTTGAAAAACAGAGGTCTGTTCAGCCAGGAGAGGGATGGTCCCCCGGGGGAAGCTCGTGACTCTCTTCCCGCATCCAAAAGGCAGGCAGTCATGCGGAGGGGGATTCGGCTGGTTCTGTGCGTTCTTGAGGCTCCGAACTGAGTCCTGGAAATAGGAGCTGCAAGGAGATGACGTCGCTTCGGGGTCATATGCCTAGGTGTCATGCTGCCGGGGCAGGGCCTGGCCACACATCCCCTTTCACACACCGCCTGTGCCTGGCAGTGGGCTGTGGAGGGAGACAGGGAGGTGGTCTCACGCCCACCCTCCCTCCTAGCGCGCTCTGCTCTGCAATGGACATGCGCACTGCCCCCCACCCTGTGCTCCTTAAAGACGGTGCTGGATTCCAACAGGGACCTGAAGGGAGCCTGGAGGGAAGGCGGCCTCACTAACCCCAGCTTTCCCCAGGGATGAGGAGAGTGGAGAGCCAATTATAACGCAGGAAGAAACGCACAACTGAATGCCAAAAAAGATGTGCCCCCCCCCCAATCCTCCCCCGTCTTAGGGACCACTCCCACCCTTCCAGGTCTGGGGGATGCTCTGCTCTCCCTCCCTCACTCCAGACACAGGACAGAAACGCGCCCACCGCGTGCACCCCCATCCTTCCTCACCCCCTAACTTCCTGCCTTCAGATCACACCCGCCATTTCCCAGATATAGTGTCCCCAGCGTCTAGGAGACACCCTTCCTTCCACCCCCACCCGCCACCCCAGGACAGCCCAGCGAGCACCTCGGTTCCCGTCTACACGTGTCCCGCGGTTCCGGCTGTTCCGCCGGGAGCCGCTCCCCTTCCAGCCCAGCTTCCGGCTCGCCCCCCCCCCCCCCGCAGCCCCCCCCCCCCCCCCCCCCCCCCCCGCGTCCTCCTCGCCATCACCCAGTCAACGCAGCCAGGTTCCTCTGGCAATTCCTTGGATGGAAACACAAATGTGCGCACTTCCTCTGAACCGACCTTCAGCGCCTGGGGCTGGCCGAAGCCAAATGAGAAAAAGATGAAAATCTTTTCACGTGGGCCCCAGGACCTGCAAATAAATGCTCAGTCCGAGCACTGCCTTCCGTGTCATGGCACAAAGCAGCCTCAGTCTCCCCCCTTGCGTGAGTTAGCTCTTGACGGCCCTTCTGGTAACCAAAGGCTCAGTGACCTGGGGCCTCCTCCCCCCAGAAGCCAGGGCCCACTTTCCGATAGAGCAGAGAGGCACAGCACCGGGGGGCACGTAAGATTTGAATTTGCTTTGAAAGCCAGGCGAAAAACAACCACACTCTTTTAGGTTGAAGGAAATGGTAGTTAGCTACTCTTGATGTCAACACAGTTGTAAGATACAGTTTTGAGTGTTTCATATGGAGGAAGTGACCGCAAAGGCAACGGAACCAAGGTTTCATGAAGGTTAGAAAGTGTCTCCCTAAAGCCTTCCTCCCTGAGAATCATAGTAACTGTGGAAACTTGAAAATTAGGTTTGAGGTTGGGTTTTTTTTTTTTTTTTGGTCCCTTTCTCCAAGGTTTCAGAGACTCCCAGGATCTGTTTCCTAGGAAGGGTTTGCAGTGGCTGGGGGCCACCTTGGTGGGCTTTGCAGGACCGATGCTTTCTCCAAGTCGGCGCCGGGGGGCTCTGTGTGCCCAGAGGATCTCCCACCCTGGGGCTCTGTGTGCCCAGAGGATCTCCCACCCTGGGTGGTGCTGGGGGGTGCCTAGGTGTCATGCTGCCGGGGCAGGGACTGGCCACACATCCCCTTTCACACACCGCCTGTGCCTGGCAGTGGGCTGTGGAGGGAGACAGGGAGGTGGTCTCACGCCCACCCTCCTCTTGGGGCTCTGTGTGCCCAGAGGATCTCCCACCCTGGGTGGTGCTGGGGGGAGCTTGGCTTCCTCCTTCCCATGAAGAGGGGCCTCTTGGTAGCTTCAGGGCTAGGTTGGCGTGTCGTGGAGATGGATGCTTTTCTCGGGGACCTGGAGCTTTCCTCTGTGCTCCGGATCCTCCCTCTGAGGATCTGGCTTCATTCTGGGGTGATAGGATTCCGTGAAGATTCGAATCCGTGCAGTATGATTCGGATGCTCCGCCTCACGTGAGGGAGGGGGTGGGGCGGAAAGAAGATGGAAAAAGAAAGTGGACCACGCTTTCTGAGCACTGAACTCGGATCCCGTCTTTCTGGCTCACTGATCTGACCCACCTGGGAGGCCGACCTCTCTTAGAGACATCATTTAGAGAAAGTTCCAACAAAGAGCAGCAGCCCCTTCCGTCCTGGCCTTTTCAGACTGCATTGCAGTCCTCTGTGCTGTCCGCTCTGAGGCAGGAACCTTGGACTCTGGACAGGTTTCTGGACCGTCCTGTCCTCTGCAAGTGCCTACTGAGCACTTCTTGACTTTGCATGCATATGGGATGTCAGCTCCTGGAACGTGTATCTCTAGAGATAAGCCGCCAGCTACGTGGATTGTGAAAGCTAAAGGCGAACCAGAAACACCCTGCATCATAGTCAAAGGAGAGAGTCCTCCTGGGGTTGTAGGCAGAGTCCTGGACAGGAGGAGAAGAGGCTGGCAGAGGGGAGGGGTCCTTTCTGTAGCTCCTCTTGAAAAGTAAGGCTTTGAGTTCCCTGATGGCACAGCGGGTTAAGGATCTGGCGTTGTCACTGCAGTGGCTCAGGTTGCTGCTGTGGCTCGAATTTGCTCCCTGACCTGGGAACTTCCACATGCCTTGGGTGCAGCCAAAAACAAAACAAAACAAAACAAAACAAAAAACCCACAAAAAAAAATTTAAAGAGAAAGATGATGTGGTGATGCCACCCTCCCCAGACTCAGATGTAGTTCTGGAGACCTTCCCCCTGCACGAGTCTGAAGTTTGCCACTGTGCCCAGCCTCAGGTGGCCCCTCCTTCCTGGGGAAGTCCAGCTTCACGCTGCCCTTGCCCTCCGGGCTCCATCCGGTCCCACTGACTCAGCGGGCCTGGCTCGCAGGTGCACAGCTCGGGTGGAAGGGGCAGCCGGTCTGTTCTTGCTGAAGAGTTTTTCCCTAATGTGAGCACAACGGGCTGGCGGGAGATGGGCCTTAGAGCGGAGTCAAATTGTACCACATGACTTCAAACGAAAATCAAATTAACAAAATTCACCGAAATGTTCATGGTGGCTGCCTTTGGGTGAGGGACTGTTTGTGTGCTGGCTGCTCCTTTGGGTTTCTGGATGTTATCATTTCTTCTCACTGGGGACACGTACTTATTTTGTAATGGGAGTGAAAGAGCTAAGCAAAAGAGGCTGGAATGTTTCACACACAATGGCATTCTAAACAAAGACGAGGTATTTGTGACCCAGAGACCCAGGGAAGGAACATCAAAGCGAATGTTCTCTTGCAGGCACCCGTCACAGAGTGTTCCCTCTCGGCGGGTGGCAGTGGCCTGGTTGGTGCCAGGTAGAACCCCTGAGTTCTTAGGTCTGCAGGGGTGCCCCTGTGGGTAATTATAATACAGACATCCAGGAGGCACTTTTTGATCACGCTGATAGTGGACTCTATTATTATCACGCCCATTTTAGAGACCAGAAAACGTCTTTTCTTTTTCTTTTTAGGGCCACATCTGTGGCATATGAAAGTTTCCAGGCTAGGGGTCGAATTGGAACTGTAGCTGTGGCATTGGCAGCGATGCAGTCTTGAACGCCACAGCCACAGCAACTCCCTAGCAATGCCACAGCCACAGCAACACAGGATCCCAGCCTCATCTGCAACCTATGCCCCAGCTTGCAGTAACTCGGGATCTTTAACCCACTGAGCAAGGCTCCAGGAATCAAGCCTGCATCCTCGTGCATATGAGTCAGGTTCTTAACCAGCTGAGCCCCCATGGGAACTCAGAGACCAGAAACCTGAGGCGTTTGAGGAACCGGACAGGCGGTGAGAGCTGGGATGTGAACGCAGGCAACACCACGGCACCATTCTGCCTCTTGGAGGAGCAGACATCCAACTGGGAAGGCAGGCAGGCCCCGGGGAGGGGGAACCCCACAGGGGGCTGACGGTGCTCGGTCCGGGCTGGTCCAGGCGGCTCTTGACCACAGCACGGCCGGCGAGAGAGAGCCTGGGAAGGGTGGGGGCTGATGCTGTCCTGGTCTTCCTGCAGCGTGCTGGACATCTTCCCCACCGTGGTGGCCCTGGCTGGGGCCAGCTTGCCCGGGGACCGACACTTTGACGGTCTGGATGCCTCTGAGGTGCTGTTTGGCGGGGCGCCAGCTGGGCACAGGGTAAGCAGAGAAAGCATGTGTCCTACCTGGGCTTTTCAGGAGGTTGGCCTGTCGCCTCTCGTTGGGGCCTGGCTGCCTTTGTGCAAACAGAACCATCCTCAGGAGATGTACGTGCTGCCGAAGATGCATTTTGACAACCCCCGAGGAGTGACTCCTTTGAGATGAACCCCTCTTTCCACTCCCCCCCTTTCTTCCCTAATTAATCCCCTGGCTCAACCCAGATTTCCCCCCCCCCCCCTTTCTATGGCCACAGCTGCAGCATATGGAAGTTCCTGGGCTAGGGGTCGAATTGAAGCTGCAGCTGCCAGCCTACACCACAGCCACAGCAACACAGGATCCTTAACCTACTGAGCGGGGCCAGGGGTCGAACCTGCATCCTCATGGATGCTATGTCAGGTTCTTATCCCACTGAGCCCCAACAGGAACTCCTCAATCCAGATTTATATGTAATAGTCTGGCTTAGGGTGACCATGCATTGGTGCTTATTCCCTGTGACGAATGATTTTTTTTTTTTTTTCTCACCACGAATTAATTTTCTGACAGGATACAGGCACTTGGCACATTTTTGTTGGATGCGGTGCGTGACCAGGGATTGTGGGTTGTGTATGGTGGGGCTCCCCCGTCAGAATGGAAAGCTTCCGAGGGCAGGGTTCTTGCCGTGGAATTCTCAGTACAGGTGGCACAGTGTCTGGCATCCAGCCGGCATGCAATAAGCTCACATTGAATGAATGAATGCGTGAAGGATGAATGAATGAAAGACCTCTTGCCCTTGACTTTTCCTGGCTCCTAGAGGGCTGAGCACACGCACGGCTCTCCAGCCCCCAGTGTCCCCCGCTTCCGTGTGCTCTGAAGCCTTCGGTGGCAGCAGCAGCCAGGAAGGGTCGGGCCTGATGGCCTTTCCCTGTCTCTCTGTGTGTTTTACTTTTGCCAAAAGGAAGAGGAAGTGGGAGGAGGGAAGGAGGCCTGCGGAACCCGGAACCCCCTCTGGAAGGCCCGGTGAGCCCGGCTTCTCAGTTAGGGACCCACACATCAAAGGGTCTATTTCTGGCTTTACCGGGGGTCACAGGGAAGTGAGTCAAACGGACGGTGGCAGTTCCTGGAGCTGCCCTTCCCGACAGCTGGCACACGGGTGCGGAGTGGGCCCCCGGGGAGGCTCTAGGGGTTGTCAGACGATGCCCGGGGTGGCCCCCCCGAGAAGGACTGCTCCTCCCGGCCTCTCGGACCCCCTCCGAGCTGCGGACCCCTCCAGGCAGAGCCCTGCTCCCGCACCCCAGCCAAGCAGGAAGGTGGTTTCCGCCCCTGGGCTGCGAGTGTGCAGTATGTGACCCTGGGGGGTGATTGAGGACGTCAGCGGAGAGGTGCTCCCGAGTGTTTATGACACGGCTGCTAATAGAATAATTGGGGTCACCAGGAAGGGCTTCGGGGACTGCGGTCTCCTTGACGTTGTCCAGCCCCCGGTGGAAGCCAGCTTCTTGGCGCGGAACTTCCGCTTTCCGAGGCGAGAAGGCTCGCTCTCTTTCTCAAGTTGCCGCTTTCTGCAGACGCCTGGAGGCCCCTGCTTTGGGGCTTAGCAGTTACCGGTCTAGGCCCCGATGGGGTTGGGCCCGGGAACCGGGTACGAGAACCAGAGAGAAGCCACAAGGCCGTTTGGGGTTTTTGTGGGGATGGATGATGGGTGGTGATGCAGCTGGCCTCGGGCGGATTCGCTCCCTAACCACACCCCGTGGCCCAGAAGGAAACAGCCGTGCTTACCACCTGCTAGAAGCTGCCGACGAGATCTTCAAGAGAGAAAGCGCCTGGGTGCTGGCACCTGTGGCCGTGTCCAGCCTTGGAGAGTGCTAGACCCCTGTCATGCGAATGAAGATGCTTGAGAGGCGGGCGTAGGTAGCCAGTGGCCCTGAATTTGCCCTTGGTCTTTTCTGGTCAGCCCCAAAAGAGACGAGAGGAAATCATCTCGAATTTGATGAAGGGGGGCCAGGGGGTGAAAATATGAGTGATAACAGACACACACACCCATACATGTGTGTATACATACATACGCACACGTAAGTCTAATAAACACAACTCGTGTGTTCACTCTTGGCGACATCCTGGGCTCGTGACATTCTAACAAGGGTGGGCTTAGAAAACCATTCCAGTTTCAAGAAACTCCAAGTAACTCCTCGATCGTCATCTCAGAACAATATGCAAATACATCTCAGCAACGGGGTTCTTCCCTCTTTTGCAAATGAGTCACGGAAAGTGGAAGAGCTGAAGCAACCTGGGCCCCGGGTACCCTCTGGCAAAGCCTCACCGCCTCCACCCCAGGCCCCACTGGGAGAGGTTTACAAGCAAATAATGGGCTACTGGTTTTCCCTGCTGAATGATCTTCTCACCACCCCCTTCGTGGGCAGCTACAGCTGTGGGGTCTGCGACATTCAAAACCAGGAGCCGCAGACACCATGCTGCAAGTTCCTGCATCTGCTTGGCCTTCTGCTGCCGACCTCGAGCGGTGAGAGATACCACAAGGAGGGACAGGGGAGCCGGGCGGGGGAGGGCACACAGCTTGGCACCAAGTATCCTACTTTGTGCTTGTCTGGCTCCCAGAAGAAGGCGGAGATTGTAATGTCAAGTCCTCTCTCAGCCCCAGGTTGCCATGGCCAAGTCTGAAAATTGTCAGCCAAGGAAAGACTTCCTTAATGGCTCTGCATCCATCCAGCCCAAACCAGTCTGGGGCTACGTGGGTCTTACAATGCTCGGTAAGTCCCTGGAGGTGGTACTTTGAGGAAACAGAGGCTAGGGCTTAGTCTCTGGAACACGGATCACTTCTCTTAGGGAGAAGGGAGGCCCCTAGTGGTGAAAGATGCTGTCCGGAGTGGTGGCCAGTGGCTGACCGCTTTTGGAGAACTGGAGCCGTGAGCTCCCACCTGCTGGGGTCAGAGGTGGGAAGCTCTGCTTCTGGGGAAGCTGCATAAACACCAGCCTAACACAAAGAGACGCCCCCTGCTTGAAACAAAACAAAACAAAGCCAACAGGTGAGAAAGACAACTGAGAAGATGCAACATGTTTGCCGAAGATAAAGTTATCTTTGAAATTTGGAGCGAGTGTCCTCTGGAGAGGAAATGTCTTCAGCTGTGATTCATGTGTAAATTCACCAACCTCCTTCCTATGTTGATATAAACAAGAACACCATAGTCAGTCTGCCCAAAGGGGAAAGAAAGGCATATACAAGTTTTCCAAAATCCATCCACGTTTCTGAGAGGGAGCCACTTCGCTTCCTCTTGGATTTCGGAAGTGGTGCCTGGTAACGCTGGATAAATATCCTGAACGTGGCAGCCCACCCTCATGGATTTTCTGTTACTGAAACTCAAATAACGTCCGTGATTGGAACCGGCGGACCTTGACTCCCATCTCCTGGGTGTCTGAGGACATCATAGATCAGTTGACAATAGATTTTTCCAAGTCTCCCACTTCCTGCCCTTTCCAGAAGGAAACAAAACAGCCTCCTGCGGTGAGAGGCTTGGCTTCCTGCAGGGTTGGAAGAAGTGAGGGTTTTGAGTTGCGACTTCTTTTCCTGTTTGGAAGAAGCCTGCTGCCATCACACTGGGGGTGGGGGGGGGGTGTACTTGCAGGATTGTCACGAGAGCACGGAAGCAGCAGGTGTGGGAGGAGCCCCACCCTCACTGGCATCCTTTCAGAGCCGGGAAACTTGGGGGGACAGCTGTTTACTGCTGCAACAGATGTTTCTCATTTTTTTTTTTTTTAGCTCCATGGAAACTTTGAATCACATAAGCGCCTTTCCAGCGATATATATCGGTCATGATTCATACCAGGGCTGGTCTCACGCTTCCAGCCTCAATCCACCAGCTTACTGAGGATGCTAGTCATTTGTTTTCTACCCAACCTTGCCCTAGGTTAACCGTGTTGCAGGGCGATTCTTCCATCCCTGGTGAAGAAGGTTTTCTCACAGTCTGAGCGCAGCAGGATCGCGTCAAAGGCGACCTGCGTCCCGAGGGAAGGCTGAGCGCAGTTCTGGACCAGTCATGCTGAGCCATCCTCTCAGGGATGCCTTTTATGCCAGCTTTGCTCACGTGAGAGTCAAAAAGTCGACTGGAGGGTGCAGAAGCCTTTTGTCCAGGAGGTCTGAGGATCCCCTCCCCTTTGCATCAGACGCCCTGGGAATATTTCTAAAAGATGCATGTTCCCAGGCCACTTCTTGAATCTGAGAGGTGGGGCTCAGGCAGGCGAGTGACCTCTGCAGTCACTGAGGGTCTCCCGCGGAGAAGGACCCTGCGCTTGTGTTAAAGCACATGTGCTTGAAATTCTTAATTTTTGGATTCGGTTTCTCCCCTCACTTTGCACTGGACCCCGCAGATTCCACGGCTAGTCCTGAGCCTAGGAATTCGGGCAGAGCCGTAACCCACTCGGATTAATTTACTAGCCGAAGGGCTGCTTCACACAGACTCCCTGCATTTGGCTGATTGTGGACCCAGGCCTGTGTCTGTTGGTGTTTGGGGGCTGGGCTGCGGGGCTGGGGGTGGGTTTGGGGGTGTGATGGGGGTGGGACTTCAAGGCTTCTCCAGGGAGATGGAACTCAAAAAGCCTCCCGGGGAGAGAAGCATTATCAGACCCTTATCGTCCCACTTGTCTCACTGTAACTGTTACAATGGCACTAAGGACCTCCCTACCCCGGCAACTTGGCCCACTCCTTCCTACCCCCGCTACTAGGAAAGGTAGGCAGCCCGGCTTCTCACCTCCTCCCCTTTGACCAACTTGGCCTATGTCTCCCCCGCCCCCACTGGAAGAGCTATGGGGCCCACGCCTTACCCCACCCCTATATGCCCCCAACCAACCAGCAAGTATATGCAAAGACCCCCTTCTTCCCCAGCCAACCAGCAGGTCCGCAGGTGTATGGCACACCACTCCTTGCCCTCCTTTGTCTTTGGGCTATAAAAACAGACACAGTCATGTCTACACCTTGCTTTGAATCTGGAAATTTCTTTTTCCTCCCATGTACAGAGCCACAACAATGGGGAGCAGGGACCATGACAAAGAAAGGAATGCTGTCCAGGGAGCACCTAGCAGAGTTTTTGTGTTTTTTTTTTTTTAATTATAGTTGAATCACAATGTTCTGTCAATTCCTGCTGTACAGCAAAGTGACCCAGTCACACACACACAGACATTCTTCTCCGCATAGTCTCTTCCATCATGTTCTGTTACGAGGGATTGGATCGAGTTCCCTGTGCTGTACAGCAGGACCTCATTGCTTAGCCATTCTACATGGAATAGCTTGCATCTACTCACCCCAGACTCCCTGTGCATCCCTCACCCTCCCCTCTCCCCCTCCCCCTTGGCAACCACAAGTCTAGCAAGGTTTCCTTATTCGTAGGCCCTGCCACCCTTTCTCAGGTGCTGTTTCACCCCAACAGTGGGGCGGCCGGAGAGGATGGAGCCCTTGAGACAGTGCGCCTGGAGCGGTACAAGGCCTTCTATGTCACCGGTGAGTTCGTTGGTGAGCACCCCTCCCCCGCCCCGCCCCCCTGGACTCTCACCCAGGCCTCCAGGAATGACAGTGGGCTGCTCTCCTTCTCCTCTCAGCATCTCTGATGGTGCCACCCCCAAACCCTAGTCCAGCAGAAGGGTTCAGCACCCAAGGGCCCGGCAGGCCCTCTGTACCCGCAAATACGCACACAAGGTCTTTCTGCCTGGATTTCCAGCAAGCTCAGAGCCCGCCTGGATTTCCAGCAAAAGCTCAGAGCGAGACCAGCACATTTACAGCCCTTTTCACAGGAAGAATGTTTCATCTCGTTGTTGTGCTTTCAATGCCAGTTTGGCTGAACATTAAATGGAAGCTCAGAGATACTTGCAAGTGTCATTTACTTGACAATAGATTGTTTCAGAAAATAGATGTGAGAGGTCTGTTTAGCAAACCGAAGTCTCTCTCCTTCTTGGCTCACCCTGTGACCGGCTTAAATGTATATTTTAGAAACATGATACAGAGTCAAGATGCTTCCGAAAATCTTCCAGTGGGCTTCCTGCTTCCGGCTGAATTCAGACTCCCTCCGTCCTGGGTCCCTCTGCTTTTCTAGTCTTAGCTCTCCAAGAGCAGCAGCCCTCTTCCTCGGTGTCCAGATTAAAATCCCTCTCGGCTTTCAAGGCCACCTGGATCCTGGAACGCTTCGTCTTCTCAGCTGAGGAGCATACGGAGAATGCGACATTCAACACATGCCGCCATCTATACCAGTTTTTTAAGGACATGTTTGGTTTCTTCTGGTAGTCCTTATTTTTCTTTGTGGCCACGCCCAAAGCCTGGGGAAGTTCCTGGGCCAGGGATCAAACCCGTGCAATTTATCAGCAGTGACCTGAGCCGCTGCAGTCACTTTGCAGGATCCTTAACCCCCCGCGCCACAGTAGAACTCCTTTTCTAGTAGTTTTGAGCTCTCTAAACTCACAGTCCTGTATGCTCTTTAATCTTTGGTGTCTCGATGTGCTTGGCACAGAATCTCGTACCTTGTGGGAACCCTAACGCTTTTTTATGATGACTGGAAAACACCCACTTCCCCAAACCCGCCACCACCACCACCACCACCAAAATCTGGGACCTGAGGTGGATTCCAATTTGATTCAGTTATTTAATATTAGAGCTTTCCAAAGAATTACAGAATGAAAAACAACAATTATTTTCCCTGAGCATGAATAAGTGACCCCAAAGAAAATGTGGCAGAAAAACAAAACAAGCTCTTTGAGTTCATAACTTGAGGGATATTAAAAATGCCACAAGACTCTTTGATTCTCCCAAACCTAACATGCAAACCAGTCAGATATTTGGTATGCTTTCAGATGGAAAGTGTCTAGATTACAGCCTTTCTATTACACTATCTAAGAGGTATGGTTTCTCCAGGCTGAGTTAATTTCAGAAGTCATAACCCTGCCAGAAAGCCCTTGGCACCATATAGCACTGGGATCCTAAACATTACTGTGAAGTCATAGGACTGTTTAAAATGATCACAATCCGATAGGGATGATGATACCCGGGGGGGGGTCCGTTCTTCAGAGGAGTCAACAAACTCCCAGGAGAGTTAGCAAGGGGAGATGGGAAATTGCAACAGAGGGGATGAAAGCTGAACAGGATGAAAAAGGATGAGGCCTGGATGTTTCTGCTTCCTCCCTTCCCACACATTTGTCCTTGAAAAAATCCGCATCCTAATTTCTTTCTTTCTTTTTTTTTTTTTTTTTGACTGCCCCCTGGCAGCATATGGAGTTCCCAGACCAGGGATCAGACCTGATTTGCAGCTGCAACCTATGCCAGAGTTATGGCAACACCAGATCCTTTAAACACTGTTCCCTGGGACCAGGGATCACACCTGCATCCCGGTACAGCAGAAATGTTGCGCCACCACAGGAACTCCTTGCATCTTACTTTCTTAAAACTGCTTTTCGGTAAGTGAGATGAATTGACATCTGCTACATTAGATTAGAGAAAGACACATGTGTCTATCCATGATAAAGATGCGATTTTGGGGGTCATCAACTCGGAGTAGCCTTAAAAGACAACTAGTCTGTTTTGGTGTGTGGCCTAGAATGAAGTGGTCTTACTGTTTTTTTATTTTTAAAAAAGTAACTAAGGGGGAGTTCCCGTCGTGGCGCAGTGGTTAACGAATCCGACTAGGAACCATGAGGTTGCGGGTTCGGTCCCTGCCCTTGCTCAGTGGGTTGACGATCCGGCGTTGCCGTGAGCTGTGGTGTAGGTTGCAGACGCGGCTCGGATCCCGCGTTGCTGTGGCTCTGGCGTAGGCCGGTGGCTACAGCTCCGATTCAACCCCTGGCCTGGGAACCTCCATATGCTGCGGGAGCGGCCCAAGAAATAGCAACAACAACAACAACAACAACAACAAAAAAGACAAAAAAAAATAAAAAAATAAAAAAAAATAAAAAAGTAACTAAGGGAACCTCTACACACAGTAAAAGGCAGATCTACAGTGCATGATTTGATGAGTTTTTATAAACGTATACATACTTGCTTACGGATCCTCTTAATGCTGTGAATTACACCTATGGGTTTTCAAATATTAAGTCAACTTGACATTTCTGGGTTTTTTTGGTTTTTGGTTTTTGGCTGCTGCGTGCAGTGGCTTAAAGTGGGATCTCAGCTCTCAGACCAGCGATTGAACCCGGGCCACAGCGGTGAAAACGCTTGAGGGCTAATCGCTACACCACCAGGAAACTCCTAACTTTACATTTCTGGATAAACTCCGTTTAGTTGTAATGTATTCTTATTTTTGTACATTGATGGCTTGGATTTGCCGAGGTTGTGTCTATGATATTCCTTTCTTGCAGTGTCTGTGTCAGGATCTGGTATGAGGGTTTTGCTGACCTATGGAGTTAGTTGAGAAGTGTTGCCTTCTCCCCTGTTTCCTGGAAGGGGCTGAGATGATTTCTTCCCTGTTGGATTGAATTCCTCTATGAAGCCATTTGGGCCTGGAGGTTTCTTGATGGAAAAGTTCTTGGTCATAAATTTAATTTCTTTACTAGGTTTAGGGCTATTCTGGTTTTTTTATTTCTTCTCGTATCAGCTTCGATACGTTGCATTTTTTAAAATAATTTCTCCATTGCATCTGAGTTGTCAAAATCTATTGGCCTAAAATTGCTCATACTATTCCCTCACTATCCTTTTGATTCATCTTTTTAATCAACCAAATTTTATCTCTGTTGATTTCCTCTATTATTTCCTGTCCTGATTTCTGCTTTTATTTCTATTTTTCTGTCTTTACTTACTTCAGTTTACTCTCCTTATACTAGTCTCCTAAGGAGGGCTTTTAGATAATGAATTTTAAACTTTGATGTTCCAATATGAACATTTATAGTCTCAGTTTTCTCTTTAGGCATTACTTTATCTGCATCTCACACATTCTCTGTTTTATTTTCATTATCTAGTTGGTAGTATTTTCTAATATCTTGTCTAATTTCTTCCTGGACCTATAGGTTATTTACAGATTTGTTGCTTAATGTCCAACTTTTGGGGAACCTCCTAGTTCTCTTTGTAATTTCTAATTCCATTTTGCTATGGTCAGAAAATACATTCTGGAAGTTTTCAGTCTTTTGAAATTTACCGAGACCGACTTTATGGCCTTGCAGGTGGTCTGTTGGTGAACCTACCATGTGGAAGTGAAGCAAGTGTGTATTTTGCAGTTCTTGTGTATCCTATTCCATTCATTTCAGGTAGGTGAAGGGGGTTGATGGTTGTACAGATCACCTGTATTCTTCTGGACTCTTTGTATAGTTATTCTATCAATTATTGAGCGAGAGGGTCAAGAATCTCCATTTAGGATGTGGATTGTCTGTATTTCCCATTCGTTTTGTCTTCCTTAAAAATCGACTCTTTATTCTTAAGAAACACCCGTTCTTATCTTGGTACTCCATGCCTTAAAGTGTATTGTGTCTAATATTACAGAGACGCCACTCCAGACCTATGCTTCCTGTTTCTATGATGTATCTATTTTCTTCCCTTTACTTTTAACACAACTGGGTTCATATTTAAATGCGATCTTGTAGACAGCGTAGAACAGAGTCTTGCTTTGTCATTCAGTGTGATAGTCTCTGCTTTTCAGCTGGAGAGTTGTGTCCATTTGCCTTGCTCCCTGTAAGATCATTTCTTCTACAAATAGAGGTGGTCTTACTTTTTCCTTCCAGTCTGGATGCCCTTTGTGTCTGGTTCTTGAGTGATGTCTCTGGCGGGAACCTCCAGCATGATGTTGGGGAGAAATGGTGACAGCAGCCCTTCTCGTCTTGCTCTCGATCTTAGGGAGAAAGCATTCAGTCTTTCATTACCAAGGCCGATGGTAGCTGTGGGTTTCTCACAGCTCCTTTTTATCAGGTTGATGAAGTTCCTTTCTGTTCCGCGTCTGTTGAGTGTTTATATCATGACAGAGAGTTGGATTTTGTCAAATCTTTTTCTGCGTCTATTGAGATGATTTTTTTTTTTCCTTGCGCTTTTGTTCTTTGAGGGGACTGTGTCAAGGCTGTGTGATCTACCCTCTCTTCTCTCTCAGTGTTTCAGATTTTATCCTGTCCAGGTAGGTTCAGAATGAAAGCTGCAGGCTCAGGCAGTGTGGCTTGGGCCCCGACGTGAAGATTTGCTTGGGCGTTATGCTCTCACCTTGTAGAGGAGGGTGTGACAGAAAGCCATCAGCTGGACCATCATGACCCAGCTGTGATTTTCACAAGGATGCACAACAGTTCCGTCAGGGAAGGTCCCCTGTAGGGGGAGCCAGTGGAGGAAAGTCTCTTACGTCTTCCGCTTCGCCCAGGCAGCTGGTAAATGTCTGCCTTATTCTTGTTTGCCGGCTAGGAAGGAAGGGAGGGGTTTAGGGTTGCCCGTATTCCGAGGGCTCTCCTTTGTCTGAATTCTTTTTGTTTATTCAATTATATTATATTCATTTCTGTCAGAAGCCCTACCTACTTTTTTGTATGGAAACAGAAGGAAAAAAGTCATCTGAATCATTAACAGCCATGGATACTGGCATCCCTCTGAACATTTTCGTCACCCCTCTGTGGGGACTGCCTTACCAGCCAGATTCTAATTCTGACAAGAAACCAAATTGCAACCCAACGTGAAATGACTTACCTCGCCTTCCTGCCTAATTTGCCAAATTGAGTATCCTCTGCCTTCAAGAAATCCATTTGCCAAAAAATTCAAATTCACTCCCGAAGGGTAGAGGTGAAAGATTTTTTTTTTTTCTTCTTCTTCTTTTTAGGGCCGCACCTGCTGCACATGGAAGTTCCCAGGCTACGGGTCGAACCAGAGCTACAGCTGCCGGCCTACGCCACAGCCACAGCAACACCGGACCCAAGCCGTGTCTGCGATCTACACCGCAGCTCACAGCAATGCCGGATCCTTAACCCACTGAGTGAGGCCAGGGATCAAGCCCGCATCCTCAGGGAGAGTTAGTTGGGTTCTTAACCCACTGAGCCACAACGGGAACTCCAGTGAATGATGTTTGAGGCCGTGTCCTGCTGGCCCTGAAGGCAAGTCCAAGGAGGAGTTCCAGATCCCTTTGGACAGTCGAGCATCCCTACCATGAGTATAGATTCTCAAGGCAACTGCTCTGACAGGGAGTGCAGTCGCTGGAATATCCAAGTCCGCTATGTTGGAATTCATTTATAATCCATCATAGCCGTCTTCACAACACAGGGCCCACACTGAGATTGATGGGGTGTCTCTTGTCACCCTCCCTGCAGGTGGAGCCAAAGCCTGTGATGGGAGTGTCGGCCCTGAGCAGCACCACGAGCCTCCCCTTATCTTCAATCTGGACGATGATGCTGCAGAAGCTGCCCCTCTGGAAAGGGGCAGTGCCGAGTACCAGCGGGTGCTGCCCAAGGTCAGAGAGGCTCTTAGAGGTGTCCTTCGGGACATTGCGGATGACCACATCTCCAGAGCTGATTATACGCGGGACCCCTCGGTCACTCCCTGCTGTAATCCCCAGCGAACGGCCTGCCGCTGCCAGGCCGTATAACAGAACTCTCAGGAAATGAGCCAGGCCCGTTCACCTCTGAGCTGCAGTTTCCCCCTCTTCACAGTGATGCCTGCTTTTATGATAAGTCTCAGAATTTTGTTCTGAGGCTACCAGTCTGTGTCCCCTGCTGTCCCTTCCGCATGCTGGTTTGCGAGCACACTGCACCGAGCTGTAAGCAGAAGCACCTGGGCTTTGGGGTCAGACCAGGTTCAAGACCTAACTTTTGAATGTGGGCAATTATTTAACCTAACTTGTAAGCTGATTTTGAGGATTAAACAGGCAGGACGTGAAAATGCCTCCCTGGAACGTTACATGATGCAGAGCGGGCACTCACTACATTTTAAAAAAAATTTTTCCGAGATTGTATTTTATTTATTTTTATTAAAAAAAAATTTGTTTTAATAGTTGCACCCACAACATATGGAAGTTCCCAGGCTAGGGGTCAAATCAGAGCTGCAGCTGCCCAGCCTACACCGCAGCCACAGCAACACCAGATCCAAGTCACATCTGCTACCTAAGCCTTGGCTTGTGGTAATGCCAGATCCTTAACCTCCTGAGCGAGGCTGGGGATCCCGTCCTGACAGATGCTATGTTGGGTTCTTAACCTGCTGGGCCACAGTGGGAATGCCACTCAATTCATTTTTTTTTTTTTTTGGTTGCACCTGAGGCGTGTGGAAGTTCCAGGGCCAGGGATGGAGCCCAAGCCACAGTAGCAACCCGAGCCTCAGCAGTGACAACATTGACTCCTTAACTGCTGCACCACCAGGGAACTCCAATACTTTTATTTATTTATGTATTGTCTTTTAGGGCCACACTCGCAGCATATGAAAGTTCCCAAACTAAGAGTTGTATTGGAGCCGTAGCTGCTGGCCCACACCACGGCCATAGCAACGCTAGAGCCGAGCTGAGTCTGTGACCTACACCACAGTTCATGGCAACCCCGGATCCTTTACCCACTGAGAGAGGCCAGGGATCGAACTTGCATCCTCGTGGATGCTAGTCGGATTCGTTTCCACTGCGGGAACCCCAATACTTTTATTTTTTTTAAAATATGAATTTAAAAAAATGAATTGAGTGGCATTCCCACTGTGGCCCAGTTTCGCTGGTCATTTTAACATAGGTTCATCCCAACTGGTATCTAGAGCAAGGCCTCTCAGTCTTTAACATGCATACAGGTCCCCTGGGAGCTTGTGACAGTGCAGATTCTGACCAGGTGTGCCTGGGATGGGGCCTGAGATCCTGCGTGTCCAGGAAGCTCCCCAGGGATGCAGATTTGACAAAGTTAGGTCTGTTCCCAGGTCTCAGAGCAGAAAAAGCCCACAGGCCCTCCCTCCCTCCCTCCCTCCCCTTTGCTCGGTCAAATGGCTGTTTTAAAGTCTCTAGGAGTTCTTCCTGCTTCCTAAAAACCACAAAGAAATGAATTTTTAAAGCCTCAAAAGTGCATTGCCATGGTTTTATTATTAGTGTCCTAAGTGGGACTGAAAGGTAATAAATGATGTATTCTCAATCACTGCAAAAATATTTTGCTTGGCTAAAACAGTCTCTCTATGTATGTCATATACAAGAAATACAGTTCGAAGAGGTCTTCCTGTAAGTACATTTTTACACAGCATACATTTTAAAAAGGATGCCCTTTAAAATATAAACTTCGGGTTAGACACCAATATGGTTAGTTCGCGTCGACGCCGTGGCTGTAACACACTTTCAATAGTGGGAC
The DNA here is from genome assembly GCF_016906955.1 of Phacochoerus africanus. Lineage (NCBI taxonomy): Eukaryota > Metazoa > Chordata > Mammalia > Artiodactyla > Suidae > Phacochoerus > Phacochoerus africanus. The sequence goes on along the minus strand of NC_062557.1, from coordinate 11,727,065 downwards.
GTAGATACACCACGTCACCTGTCCCCACCGGCGACCGGGGCTGAGAAGAGCTTGCTGGACAGTGGACCGCGTCCCGTCCCGGGGCTTAAGCAGGCGGCGCCTGGGGTTCCTGCCCCCGTTCCGCTCACACAACCGCACGCCTTTCTTCCACCTTCCTGGTTTCCTCCAAAACCACCTGACAGGGAGGTCCTGATTTCTGAGGCGCGCTGCTCATCATGACTGCTTCGTTTTGCCCTTCTGATTTCCGCGGCACAAGATTATCTACCGAAATCAAAACAGAAGGGCCTTACTCTTTCCGGGAAGGGGCGGTGAGGCAGGCTAAACAGTCGGGGACAGAGCTGGGCCCCAGCGGGGGGGAGCGTTCCCATCCGTCCGTCCAGACTGACCCTCACAAATGGCCACAGAAGAGTCACCCGTCTAATTGGCGTGTAGACGGGAATGGCCCAGTTTCAGAAAATACTCTTTGTAAAATACACGTGTGTGTTGATATGTTTATGGTGTGTGTGTGTGTGTGTGTGTGTTTAAAGGCTCATCTCACTTGTAAACACCGATTGCTAAATCACTACAAGTCAGCAAACACCCTTGGAACCAGCTCCCTTCCTCTTGCTCCCAAGAGTGAGACGAGTGTCGGAAAATAGGCAGACTTGTCGGCGTGGGGAGGGTGAGCTTGGGATGGAACCAAAAGCTGCTCCCTTCCTGAATCTTCCTAAGGGACCAGACATGGTCGATTCTCTTTTCTTGCCCTGTTCTTGGGGCAGAGGAAACCCCAGAGAGCTAAGAGTGATCCTACGCGGGGAAGTGTCGGTATGTGTCAAAAAGAGGCAATCACCCAGGGAGCCCTTTGTGAGATGATCCGGGCAAACAGGTACGCGTGTCCTTGACAAGGGATGGGGACCAAGCTGAGGCCCCAAGATCCGTGCAGGGTCCTGGAAGTTTCTGAGGAACATCGGGCAGAGGCGTGGGTTCTGGGCAGGTATGTGCTAGGCACACCTGTTTCGCACAGACACAGAGACGGGAAGTGTCTGGCATCGCCAGGTGACTTTGCCTGCCAACGAGGGTGTGGCTGAGATGGTCCCTGCTTGGAGAAGCTCCCACCGGTGCTCAGGCCTCTGACCTTTGCACGGTGAGTTGGAGAAGCCTACCTGCCACTGCATCCCTGTCTTTCAGGAACACAGCCCTCCCCTGGCTGGCTGCCTGCAGGGCGGCGGTCTGACAGCCTCAGAGCCCCTTTCACTGGGCTGCTTCAAAATGGCCAGGACCAAGCAACCGCGTGAGGGAACTCATTCCATAATGGACCCTCTCTCGGGCAGGGGGATTTCCTTGAGCATAAATACCCACCCCCCATGCACCATAAACTGACTTTCACTCATTTGGTCCTTAAGAGGGAGACAGGACCACTGGCTCAAACCCGGCTTCCCAGCAGCATATGGGCAAAAAGGACGTTCAACAAATTCTAGCGCTCATTCCTAAGCATCCCTCTCTCTCTTTTTTACACCCCGAATGATCTGCTCTATGTACCTATTATTCGGTCCAGGTGTTTTTTGGCAAGGGATCACCTTCCGAATGCCAACACCTGAAGTATCCGACTCTAAATCTAAAAGGTTGTGAGGTCTACTCTGATTACTGTTAAGATTCTAATGGTCTTTTTATAACAGAAACAGACTTCTGACCCAAATTGCTGAAGTGGAACTTAATGATGGGTCAGACGGCGACCTGTATCCCCAAAGCCTCCGACCTGCTCTGGGTTCCTGGAAGATGCAGCTTCAGGTAAACTACCACCAACTTGGGGGAGAGAAAACCTCCCTATCTGGCTAGTTGGGGGCAAGAGAACCCAAAGGCAAAACAACTGGTTTTGGGGGGAGGCCACAAGCCAACAGATGTTTTTAAATGGGTAATTAGTGTTCTTTTAAGCATGACTGCTTTCCACCCGTGAACTATAAACTCACTTGTTGGCACTGTACTTGGCAGTTGGCCTATTAAAAGCCAGAGATGTCAACTGCGAGCTGAGATCACAAACACGCCCTCTTGTCCTACACAGATGGCCCCACGGCAGCTCGTTTTTAAAAAATTTGTTAGATTGTCCCATGGACCTAAGCAGGAAAGAAGCCAGACCCACGCTTCATCCTTTTGCAAATAGAATCCAACAGATACAAGACAATGACCAGAAGACACACAGCCCGACCTCTGCCCGACGGCCACTTCTCTCTGCCTCCGGGAAGGACACTCGGTTGACCTCCCAAGTCTTGGCCTAAGCATGGGCTTCCATCTCTGAATGATTATTTGGGGGGGGGGGGCGCTGAGCCCGTGGCATGTGGAAGGTCCCAGGCTAGGGAAGGAACCCATGCCACAGCAGTGACAGCACAAGATCCCTAACCTCCTGAGCCACCAGGGAACTCCTCTAAATGGTCTCCAGGGGACTGTCTGGGCTGTTCTCTAACTGCAGCTCGCAAGAGGGGTCTACCTGTTGCTCTGAACGGAAGCTCAAAGGATGGGAAGCCGAGGAGAGGCCCTGGCAGCCAGCTGGGGGCACAAGCTTCTCTTGACACTGGGACGCTGGAAGGGGCCAAACCCAGTGCCCCGCTACCCCTGGGGCCCTGGGGGTCAGAACAGCTGGAGCAGGACTCCAGGCAGACCCACTAGAGGAGGCCAGAGGGCTCTGTGCCGCCGCTTGCTCTCCGCGTGGGTGTTACTGGTCAGGGGTCTGCCCTGTCAGAGCCGGGGAAGGGGGGGCAGCCCTGTTGGATCCTTCCCCTCTAGCACAGGGACGGCAGCACCCTGCTAGAGCACCTCTGGAGCCGAGGGAAAAGGAGTTGACATACACAGGCACGTCCCCACCTTGTGAGTGGCAGAGACAGGGCTAAAGAAGCAAAGTCAAGGCCGCCGGGCCTCCCTAGATTAGTACTCGGTTATTCCACCGCAGGGCGGTCAGGTGGGCTGGCCTGCGGGGTCTGGAGCACGCGGCATCACAGACGTCTATGGCTTTCCGGCTATCAGAGAGGAGGATTAGTTGTTATGGACTCAGTAACAGGGAGAGGGGCTTCGCCCCGCGCCCCAGGGGAAGGGTTCCCAGCACACAGCCTGAGCCGCCCTTAAGGATTCCTGATGCTCACAGGGGGGAATTCATTCTCATCATCAAGACACACTGGTCCCGTCGCAAACTCGTGTTCAGGAATAACCTCTCCTCGGAGTGCCCCGCCGTCCTCAGAATAACCTGGAAACCAATAAGGCGACGTGGTGAGAGAAGCCACATGGTGACCCCAGGGCCCAACCTCAGCAAAGCGAGAATCCGGGGAAACCACGGAGGCCGCCTCTGCCTCTCACCGGGGCACACAGTGCTCCGGATGAGCCCAAATCCCCCCATTTACGATCCCTAAGCCTCTGCACAGCTGGTCTCACCCGCCCTTCCACCCAGCACCTCAAACGTTCCACCCAAGGGCAAATCCTCCAGGAGGCAAAGGGTTGCTGCTGCTTGTTTGGGAGATGACCACTGGGGGCCATGCCTGCCAGGTTTAGGGACCTGAGTTAAGAGGTTACTCCCAGGGCATCACCCGGGAGGGAATAAACGGTGCAGGGAGAGCAGCAGTGACAGGAGCAGAAGGCTGCTGTCACACAGGTTCCCACCCCCACCCGCTCACCTGGCACCGTGGAGGCCGAAGACGGGCTTGGTCTGGCTACAGTGGCGGCGTAAGACTGAGGTAATGAAGGTTTGAGGTCATTTTCTTTATTCTCTTCGGTGGTTCCTGAGCCAAGCAAGCTAGTTGCCCCGATGAAGAGGGAAAGGAGGAGAAAAAGAAAGATCATCACACACCTAGGACACTGCCAAGAGGACAAGCACGAGGGGAGTTCCCGTTGTGGCACAGCAGAAGTGAGCCTGGACTAGCATCCACGAGGATGTGGGTTTGAGCCCTCGTCTCAGTGGGTTAAGGATCTGGCGTTGCCGTGAGCTGTGGCGTAGGTCACAGACGCAGCTCAGACCCTGTGTGGCTGTGGCTGTGGCTGTGGCGGAGGCCGGCAGCTGCAGCTCCGATTCGACCTCTAGCCTGGAAACTTCCATGTGCCATGTGTGGGGCCCTAAAAGAGGAAAAGCAAAAGAATTAGGAAGCGCATGCTTGGCCCCTTGAGTTGAAGGTGTGGGCCTCTCAGTTCCCTGCCAGGTTGGGGTGCACCCAAGGGGCCTTACATTTCGAGGGTCAACCACGACACTTCACGTCTAATGAAGGAAGACTGGTCCTTTGTGCTTCCAGGAACAGCTGGGGAGGACACCAAATAGGCCCCCCAGGGGAGCTCCAGGTGAGGGGACAGTGGCAGCTCATGGTCTCCTGTCTGCCCTCTGTCACAGGGGGAGAGGACGCCCAAAGTGAGCCCAGGGGCTGGCCACCGCCAGGACGGGTCGTGAAGGAGAAAGGAAAAGCGAGGCCAAGGCTCTCGCGGTTCTTGGCGAGGGGGCAACGCGGCCAGGCCGGCTCTTTGAAAGGCTGGCTTTCCGAAAACTCGTCTCTTCACCTGTGGGTCTTGATTAGGACACAGTCTCCTCCATCCTGAGGGTCCAAATTGTAGATGTACAGGTGTCCATCGGAGGATGCGACCAAGAGCCTGGGCAATTTCTGGATCCTACGAGCCAAGAGAAACACGTGCTGTGATTATAACAAACATGGGCTTCAGACCAGCTTCAAGGGACAAAGCCCCACTCCCCTGGGCGTCACCAACTTCTCGTGCCACAGCCCGCCGACCCCAGAGTCTGGGTGTCTGGCTGTTTGTTTGCCTTGCGTCCCAGTGGCCTGCCTTGAGGATTATTTCCTGTTTGCACAGGATCCTGTGGCTGAGATAAGATGATGCGCGCACCCCCTGCAATTCTGTGAAATTCTCCTGCCGACAAGAACATCAGCCTAGTCTCCACCTTACGTGTGTCTCTGCCTTTAATGGCGACAGGAAGGAAGCGAGAGCCATCTCTGCTGGCGAGTTTTGCGAAATGTTTCAAATGTTCAACTTTAAGAAATGATTTTAGGAGTTCCTGTTGTGGCTCGGCAGAATCAAAGCTGACTAGCGTCCATGAGGACTCAGGTTCGACCCCTGGCCTCGCTCAGTGGGTTAAGGATCCGGTGTTGCCATGAGCTGTGGTATGGGTGGCAGATGCAGCTCGGATCTGATGTTGCTGTGGCTGTGGCGTAGGCTGGCAGCTACAGCTGCAATTTGACCCCTAGCCTGGGAATCTCCATATGCCGCGGGTGTTGCCCTAAAAAGACACAAAAAAGAAAAAAATAAATGCTTTTAAACATCTTAGGTAAACCATCTGTCGACCCCATAGGTGTCGGAACCTAAACTTTGGAACTAGAGCCTTTTTACATAAAGACTTTTATTGTTATTATTATTATTATTATTTGCTTTTTAGGGCCGCACCTGTGGCATATGGAAGTTTCCAGGCTAGGGATTGAATCACAACTGTAGCCGCCAGCCTACACCACAGCCACAGCAATGCAGGATCCAAGCCACCTCCGTGACCTATACCACAGCTCACGGCAACTCCGGATCCCAGACCCACAGAGCCAGGCCAGGTATGGAACCCACATCCTCATGGATACTAGTCGGGTTCCTTACTGCTGAGCCACAAAGGGAACTCCTAGAGACTTTTTCCTTAGCTCCGTGGGACCTGTTCCCAACAGCGTCACTGTAACCAGTTTCCACCTGCCGCCTGAGAAATGGTCCAACCGCATGGGGGAAAAGCAGCTGCGGGCCGACGGCAGAGGGTCTGACTTTGCCCGCCCTGCCTGGCTGTCGTCTCCCCTTGGCTTTCTTGAAAAAGCGTTTGCGTGTCTGGGGAATTGTGTGCTTTGGGAAAACTCATCTCTAGCGGTTCCTGCGTGCGGAGAGCGGGTGGCGCGGAACGTACGTGGACAGCGTGCAGATGTTCCTCTGCCCGGAGAAGTGCAGACGCCCGGTGGCAAAGGCCCGGTCCTGGTTCATCATGTCGGACACCTGGGCGGGGAGGTAGTTGGACGCGGCCAGGAACATCTTCCCCATGTAGCCGCTCCAGGTGGAAGGCTCCTCCGGCCGGCTGGGGGCGCAACACACAGGCGAGGATGAGACCGAGCGGCCGGCGCGGCAGCCGTCCAGCAGTCTCCGCGCCCAAACCGCGCTCCCCTCCCCGGGAAGGCACTGTGCCTGGGCGGAATGTTCTGCCCACTGGAACGACCCGGGACATGGCATTCCGGCAGAACCCGGAGGGCGTCGAGGGCTTGTCTGTCCCTCGGCAGGGCCATTGCGAAGCTGTTAAGAGGTTCCCAGTGCTACCACCTCCCTACATTAAGAAAGCTCTATCTGATGGTTGGCCTGATGTCTAGATTTCTAAACGGGGACTAAGCGCGAGCGAAGGAGATGGAATCAGGCCCTGGACTCCGCAAAATCAGCCCCAGCCTGTTCTGGGCTCACGGAAGAACAGGCCGGTCTGAGTCGTGAGCCCTCCCGGGCCAGACTGCGTGGGAGGCGAACCTCCGGGCAAGACACTTTGGCCGGAGCCACTGGGTACCGGCCATCAGGAAGGCGGAGGTAATTCAGAGGGAGCTGGTGCGCCCCCTGCAGTCACCCCAGTCTCCACCAGACAAAGCAGATGACCGCTCCTCTCAGCAGGGAGAACAGAGGGGGCGCACACCCCCACCCCAGGGTGCGCTCCAGGCCTGCAGCCCTCGAGGACCAGGGCGGCAACTGCTGAGAGGCCGCTTGCCTGCGGGATTGATCCTGGTGGCGAAAACACACTGCAGCTCCGAAGCGCTGGTATTTATTTCTTACTGTTACCAACTGGCCGGATGGTCTCCGGACAAACCTCTTTGCGCCGGGATGCTTCCATCCGATGAGCCTTTCCAGGCCTCCTGTTGTGGTCCTAGGGTCCTGAGCACCCTGGACACACCTTCCTGCGGGCCCTGGAGCACGGCACTGAGGGTGGGACCTACATAGAAGTACCGCCCCCAGGTCCTGCCCTCAGGGTGGAGACACGGAGTCATAACGGGAGCAGCTAATGGGGGGGGGGGGCGGGTTTCACTGGCGGAATGCAGGCAGTGGGACTCCAGGACCACAGGGGAAGGAGGGCTGGGTGACAGTTCCTTCACCTTTCGTTTCCCACTGTCCTCACTGGGAAAAGTGGGGACAGTCACGGTCACCTGCCTGTAAGAAGGGCTGGTGCGAGGACAATGCCAGCTTATAAAATGGTGTCTCTAGAAAACTATACACAGAACTACCATATGACCCAGCAATCCCACTCTTGGGCATATATCTGGACAAAACTTTCCTTGAAAAAGACACATACACCCGCATGTTCACTGCAGCACCATTCACAATTGCCAAGACATGGAAACAACCCAAATGCCCATCGACAGATGATTGGATTAGGAAGATGTGGTATATATACACAATGGAATACTGCTCAGCCATCAAAAAGAATGAAATAATGCCATTTGCAACAGCATGGATGGAACTAGAGACTCTCACACTGAGTGAAGTAAGTCAGAAAGAGAAAGACAAATACCATAGAGTATCATTTATATCTGGAATCTAATAAATGGCACAAATGAACCTTTCCATAGAAAAGAAAATCACGGACTTGGAGAATAGATTTGTGGTTGCCAAGGGGGAAGGGGAGGGAGTAGGATGGATGGAGTGCTTGGGGTTAATTGATGCAGACTATTGCCTTTGGAATGGATTAGGAATGAGATCCTGCTGTGTAGCACTGGGAACTATATCTGGTCACTTATGATGGATCATGGTAATGTGAGAAAAAAGAATGCATACATGTATGTGTAACTGGGTCACCATGCTGTACAGTAGAAAATTGACAGAACACTGTAAACCAGGTATAATAGAAAAAATAAAAATCATTATATAAATAAAATAAAATGGTGTCTCTGAGGTGAAATGATTGAAGAGGGTTTGGGGGGGTGGGGTGGCCGTAGGGCTGGGCTCTGAGGCAGGTCTTAGAGCCGGTGGAGGGTGGGGGGCATGTCAGATGCCCCTGCAGATGTGCAGTGCATGCAATGACAACCCACACACGGGCACCCACCCGCTACAGTGGGCAGAGCTCCTGGGAGTGGCCTCAAGATTCTACGCCCTGGCCCTTGGAGCCTGTGATGGTGGAGAGACTGCAGTCCGGGGCTCAGGTGACCATCGCTGGGGAGAGGATCCAGGTGGCTTTGGTCAATCATACGGGCCCTAAAAGCAGAGAGCTCTTTCCAGCGAGAGGCAGAAGGGTAATTCAGAAAAGTCAAGAGCCTTAGAAGGAATCAATGTGACCTTGCTGGTTTGAAGGCCGCATGAGGCGCGCAGAACTGAGCGCCACCAAGGAAATAGGGACTTCCCTCCTGGAGCTGCGAGGACCCACGTTCTCACCAACAACAGGGACGAGCAGGGAGAGGAAGGACTGAGTCCAATGAGAATGAGGCGGGCTGACACCTGCACATCAGCCTCGAGGGTCCCTGAGCAGGGAACGGAGCAGGTGCCATCCCGGATGACTGACTGACTGGCAGGACGTGAGGCAGCCAACATGTGCAGCTTCAAGCTCCTAAGTCCGGGGTGATTGGTTGCTGCAGCAGCAGGAAGCGGACACACACCACGGGCTGCAATCTAACACACGCTTTATACCCGTGGACTGCACTCTTCTCTCAGGCACAGTCATCAGTCCGGGTTGCCCGGGCACGCAGCGCTGGGTAACGGCTGTGACTGACACAGGCAAACCTCACAGATACCGAGCTAGGTCCAGGTCGTCACAATCAAGCAAGTGTTGCAATAAAGTGTGTCACACACTCTTGTTTTCCCCGTGCATGTAAAAGCGATGTTTACACTACATTGCAGCCCATTAAATTTGCAGTGGCATCATGTCTTAAACACAATGTACATCCCTTAATAATAAAAAAAAAATGCTTCATCGGAGTTTCTGCTGTAGCACAGCAGGTTGAGAATACAATTGCAGCAGCTGGGGGTGCTGCGAAGGCTCAGGTTCTGTCCCCTGCACAGTGGGTTAAGGGTCTGATGCTGCCACAGCTTCGGCTCAGATTCAGTCCCTGGCCCGGGAACTTACATATGCTGTGGGTAGGGTCAAAAAAAAAAAGCTTCGTTGCTAAAAAATGCTGACCATCATCTGAGCCTTCAGCAAGTTGTAACTTTCGTGCAGTGGTGACATCAAAGGTCACTGATCACAGGTCACCGTAACAAGTATCATAATAATGAAAAAGTTTGAAATATTACGAGAATGACCAAAATGTGGCACAGAGACACGAAGGGAGCAAATGCTATTGGAAAAATGGCGTCAGTGGACTTGCTTGGGGCAGAGTTGCCACGAACCTTCAATTTGTAAAAAACACACACACACCAAAAAACCCTTAGTGTCTGTGAAGCACAGTATAGCCCATTCTCATGAAGCCTGTATTTATAGTGAGCTTGGCTAACACTTCTAGGTGTTTACTCTGTGCTAGGCTTTCAGTCAAGGAACTCCTAATAAACCTAAGATGCACATATGATTATTATTTTATGTCTTGCAGATAAGGAAACAGAAGTAGAGAAGATAAAATCACCTGCAGCTCAGAAGGGGCAGAGCCAGGCTGAGAAGTCAGGAGGGCAGCCCCAGGTTTTGTGCAGCCATGCATTAGCCCCGAGCCATTGCTGACATGCACTCACCAGGAGGGTGAAGACATAACAATCTAAGTCAAGTTCATGGCGTTGAAAAGGAGAAGGAATCACGTATGCTGGCAGGATAACCAGGACCCGACTCCTGTAGTCTGCATTTTTTCTTTTTCAAATTCACTATTATTTTGTTTTAATTTTTTATTTTTAGGGCCTCACCTGCAGCATCTGGAAGTTCCCAAGAAAGGGATCAAAATGGAGCTGCAGCTGCCAGCCTATGCCACAGCCATGACCACACTGGATCTTTAACCCACTGAGTGAGGCCACGGATTGAACCTGCATCCTCACGGACGCAATGTGGGGTTCTTAACTTGCTGAGCCGCAAAAAGAACACCTGCTGTTTTTTAATTAAAAAAAATTTTTTTTTTAAAGGAGTTCCCATTGTGGTGCGGTGGAAACGAATCTAACTAGGAACCATGACGTTGCAGGTTCGATCCCTGGCCTCGCTCAGTGTGTTAAGGATCCAGCGTTGCCATGAGCTGTGGTGTAGGTCAAAGATATAGCTTGGATCTGGCGTTGCTGAGGCTCTGGCGTAGGCTGGCAGCTGTAGCCTGGGAACTTCCATATGCTGTGGGCGTGGCCTTAAAAAGCAAAAAAAAAAAAAAAAATTGTTTTGTTTTGTTTTGTTGGAGTTCCCTGGCGGCCTAGTGGTTGGGATCCGACTCCTTTAGTCTAATGAGCATGTCACATCTGGCGCTGTGCCTACCTGTTGGTGAGGTGTTCCAGCTTGAAGATGTGCACAGTTTCTGTGTTGCTTGAGGCACAGAGGAACTGGGAATCCATACTGAAAACCAGAGAGCTGATGGTCACATACCTAGAAACACAGCAACGAGTGGACAGATGAGCCCCGGGAAAGGAGTGGGAGAGGGTTGCCTTATAGTTAAAAAATCAGCTCGATGAGAAAAAACGCACATGCATCTTGGAGAGTCTAGGTACGGGCAGACCTCACTTTACTGGGCTTTGCTTTATTAATGCTTCGCAGATGCTGCGTTTTTTACAGATTGACAGTTTGGGGCAACTCTGCCTCGAGGAAGACCATGGGCATGATTTTTCCAATGGTATCCGCTCCCTTCGTGTCTCTGCATCACATTTTGGTCATTCTCACAATATTTCAGACTTTTCCATTATTACTATATTTGTTATGGTGACCTGTGAGCAGTGATCTTTGATGTGAGCAATGCAAAAAGATTAGGACTTATTGAGAGCTCAGATGATGGCCTGATTTTTTTTTTTTTTTTTTTTAGCAATAAGACATTTTTTAATTAAGGGATGCACACTGGGTTTTTTTAGACATAATGCGGTTGCACACTTAACAGACTGCAGTCTAGTGGAAACATCACTTTTATATGTACTGGGACACCCAAAAATGTGTGTGACTTGCTTTATTGTGATACTTGCTTTATTGGGGGGGTGTCTGGAAGTGAACCCACAGTATCTCGGAGGTTGGCCTGTATTCTAAAATCCCTTCAATACTGTATCATCCCTGTTTTCAAATTAATGTTGGAAATATTCTTACTGGTTTGTTGCTCCAGAGAGAAGAAACAAAGCATTGCTCCTTCCTGTCATGTTGGAAGTTTTCCATCTGCAAGCCATGGGATCCCAGCCCGTCACACTTTTTTATTCCACGCAAGAGAATCAGAAATTACTTTTGGGAGTTCTCTTGAGGTGTGTCAGGTTAAGGATCTGGCATTGTCATGCACTGCAGTGACTGCCGTGGCTTGGGTTCGATATCTGGCCCAGGAACTTCCACCTGCCTCAGGCCTGGCCAAAAAAACATTTTTTTTTAATACTTTTGGGCTGTGACTCCCTCGCTCATCTCATTTCTCCTTGGCTGGCTGCCCGCACATACATCAGAAAAGGGCTTTCAGGAGTTCCTATCATGACGCAGTGGAAATGAATCCAACTAGGAACCATGAGATTGCAGGTTCGATCCCTGGCCTGGCTCAGTGGGTTAAGGACCCGGCCTTGCCGTGAGCTGTGGTGTAGGTCGCAGACACGGCTCGGATCTGGCATTGCTGTGGCCCTGGTGTAGGCCATCAGCTACAGCTCTGCTTAGACCCCTAGCCTGGGAACCTCCATATGCCATGGGTGCAGCCCTAAAAAGACAAAAGGCAAAAAAAAAAAAAAAAAAAGAAAAAAGAAAAAGGGTTTTCCAGGAACCAGCCTATGTCATTGGTGGGAATGTAAATCTGTGCTGCTGCTATGGAAAACAATATGGAAGTTCCTCCAAAAAACTAAAAATAGAGTTACCATATAATCCAGCAATACCACTCTGGGGCATCTATCCAGAGAAAACCATAATTCGAAAAATTACATGCACCCCAATGTTCACTACAGCACTATTTACAGCAGCCAAGACATGGAAGCAACCTAAATGTCCATCAACAGAGGAGTGGATCAAGAAGATGTGTTACATATATACAATGGAATACTACTCAGTGGTAAAAAAAAAAAAAAGAATGAAATAATGTCATTTGCAGCAACATAGATGGACCTAGAGATTCTCATACTAAGTGAAGTAGGTCAAAGATAAATACCATATGATATTGCTTACATGTGGAATCTAAAATATGGCACAAGTGAACTTGTCTATGAAACATAAATTCACAGGCATAGAGAACAGACTTGTGGCTGCCAAGGGAGAGGGGAGAAGGGAGGGCTGGACTGGGAGTTTGGAGTTAGCAGGTGCAAACTCTTATATACAAGACGGAAAAATAACAAGGCCCTCCTGTATAGCACAGGGAATTATAGTCAATACCCTGTGATTAACCATAATGAAAAAGAATATTAAAAAGAATTTACATATACGTGTAATGGAATCACTTTTGCTGTACAGCAGAAATTAATACAACATTGTAAATCAATTATACTACAATTTAAAAAAAGGGGGCTCTCCAAGCTGAAGGCCCAGGTTAAAAGCCTCCCTGGGAGTTCTCCTGTGGCACAGCAGCCAGTTAAGGATCTGGTGTTGTCCCTGCAGTGGCCCGGGCTGCTGCTGTGGCGTGGGTTCGATCCCTGGCCGGGGAACTTCCACATGCCTAGGGCATGGCCAAAGGGGGGAAAAAAACAAGTCCTCTCCGCTCTCAGGTGTGCTCAGCACTCAGCGGGGCCTCTAGGTCAGTCACCTGAGGAAGCAGAGTTAGACCCCTGCCTGGGGGATGCGGGGGTACACAGCCACCCTCGGTCCACTCCCCGATGGCTGCCAGCTGTCCCCTGCAGAACCTCTGGGCGTACGTTCAAGCGGGTTTTCCTGGGCAGACAGACCTTTTCATTCCTCTCCGAAACTCATAGAGCTTTTGCCCTTCGGGTACCGAGAACACCCGGATGACAGTGCCCTGGAAGAGAAAGCAGGTGGGCGTTTCGTCCCGTGAATGGCCACACAGATGTGTCCCTTTAGAGAGGAGCTTGTCCTATTGCTTTTGAACATCTGTCTCGGGAGAGGAAGCACCGAGCATTGCACCCAGAGGTTTTTGGTTTGTAGCTGTGCCACGTAAACCATTCTGGGGCTGTGAATGGAACACCCTCTGTCTCCCTCTCCCTCCCCATCCTAGCCCAAGGCGCTGTGCGTGTTCCTTCAAAGGGCTCTGGCTTCTAGAATATTCAGTCCCTGCTTGTCAAAAATACACCTGTTTTTCAGGCGTCTGAAATTCAGCTCAGTCACCTGCCCCGACTGCTAGTCAGGAGATATCCGGCCCGCCTGCTGAACAGCCACGCATTTTGTGTCTACTGTGTCTTTGAAACACAGCACAGCACCTATCCGGACCCGAGCTGGTGTGCGTGCATGTGTTTTAAGACTGTGCGGGTTGGTGCAAAGTTTCTCGTATCCTGCACAGCAGAGGCCTGTGGCCTTTTCATGTAACAAATGCACCAATACACCAAACAAACATGCAGGGGCCCACCAGTCCTCGTGTCACCTGTCCCCTCCCATCCGCTCTTTGAGGCCACCTGCAGCCCTCCCCTGCCCCGCGGAGAAGCGCCCCGAACATGGGAGCACTCACCTTCTCCGACGCGCTCGCCAGTTTGGAGCCCGCGGCATTGAAGGCAATGGCAGCCAGTGTCCCCTCGTGGGCAGCAATGGTGCAGAGTGTTTTCTGTTGGTGAAAAGGCAGATGGAGATTGATGAGGAAGAGGGAAAATGTCTTTCCTCCAGGACACCCTCCGCATGTGCTGGGCTCTGCGTCTCTCTTTCCACCAGCTGTATGTCCTTTCTCCGTGTGTCTTGATCCTGCCTCAAGGGCCGCTCCATTTCTGTCCCTTTTCCTGCCCCCGGGAAGATGGACGGCCAGCCGGGTGCAAGAGTGATGTCGCAGGGGCTCTCTGGATGCATCTTTGGGGGCCTGGCTTCCTGCAGCAAGCCTGCCCCGCTCCGCAAAGCCTCGGAGAGCAGAGGACAGGAAACGTGAAACAGCTGCACGCTGTTGCAGGCCGTGCCATAGCCCAGCATGACACACTCAGCCCGACGACGGGCCCCAGCTGGCACGAGGTTTCCATTCCACCGCAGGTGTCTGGGCCTGGCCCGCTGCCGGGTGGTTATGCTGACTGATGGCGATGAGGGCAAAGAGCACTACCTTCCCCTCCACACCCGACGGCCGCGGCCACTGTGCACTCGCCCGGTGCTGATTCCGCCTGCGCGCCTCACCCCACGCGACCCAGCCTGCCCCTCACCTGTCCCGGACCAGGCGGCCAGGCAGGTGGGCTGGGCTGTCGGGCTCGCTGCCAACTTACCAGGGAGTGTCCATCGTACAGCACAATCTCTCCTGTCGTCAGGCTTCCAGGATAGGCCACGTAAGAATTGGAATGGTTGATAGAGAGGGCGCACAGACCTGGCAGAGGGTAAACCGCAGATGAAAAGCCAAGGTCCATCCGGGAGGCCCGGCCTGGAAAGGGCATCTGAAAACGGTACAGCTACAGCGCCACCTGCTGGTGAGGGGAGGAACGGCCTTGCAGGCGGTGACAATTCGCTCTAATCCAAAGACTCCAATATAAAGTACGTTCCCAGGGTAAGACCTCCCTGAGTTGACCCTGACCTTGTCCACCCCTCAGCCAAGAACCCATAATTTAGGATATTTTGCCTACCCCTCTTCACATGGTACCCAAGGGTCCTTAAATAACATCTCCTTCCATTACAAGGAGGGCAATAAACAATTTACTCTTAACTGAAATAAATGTTCTTACTGTGAGAGGCTGTGTTGTCTTTCTGCAAGTGATTAAATGCCATTTCAGGTGGAAGGGTGGGGAGCTTGGGTGGGTGCAGGGGAGGACCTATTTAGAAATTGCCCCTTTCTGAGCCAAATGTCCTGCCCTGATAAGGGAACTGGGCCCCTTCGGAGGTGGAAATTCATGGACGGTTGCACCTGCGGGAAGATGGTGTGCCTGCCATTGGAACAAACTACAGAAAGAGGGCAATTTGGATTTAAGATGCTCAACAATATTCTGGAAGCGTAAACAGCCAATCAAACCACTGAACCCACTTATGCCAGTATTATTTATCAGGGGCTTCAAGGCAGGGAGGAGCCTAATAGCCTTTAAGTAAAGGATTTTCATAGCAATGGTTTAGATTAATAGAGGTGAATAATGCAGTATTTATATAGTACTGCATTCAAGGAATCGCCAGAACCAAAAGCATTACCACATCGGGAACTTCAAGATCAGGAAAGAGACATCTTTTTCAATAAATAAGGTGGCTCTAACTTTGTTACAAGTTAGGATGTTAAGTGGATTTCTCTTAAAAGTATAAGAAAAACTTTAGGTCAGGCTAAAACGTTTCTGACCTAATCAGCTGCAGGTGAAGAACAAGTAAAAGCAGCAAATGTGGAGAACAGGAACCAAGGTCTTAACTCCTGCTCGGGCTTTGTTGAGGACAGAGCCAGGTGCTCTTAGCACGTGCCAGGAAGCTATGGGAGGAAGGGGACTGAGCCCAGCACCCTTTCTTGTAGGCTCTGGTATCCTGCATCCCTCTTCTTTGGACAAGGTCACCTGGCTTTAGCAGAAACCACTCATACCTTCTCAGCGTTCTCTGGGAACCCCGATTCCCCATCTCAACTGGGGAATTTGCAATCCAAATGCAACACCAAGAACAGCTAGGCAGGCAGAAGGCGCTTGTCTGGTGGGACTGGGGTGGGAAGACGATCAGGAGATTGGGTGGCCTGTGTGATGGGCCCCCAAGGGGCAGTGAGCAGAAGGGATGTTAAGATTGAATGCGGCATCTGCAGAAGGGCTTGGATACCCAACCAAACCAAAGGGTTAGGATCTTACAAATGCAGCGGGCAACTGCTGAAGGTTTCTGAGCACATGGGTTTAAAGACAAGCAGTGCTAATCAAAACCACAATGAGATACCACTTCACACCCACTAGGATGGCGCTAATCAGAAAGATAATTGGAACTCTCACACACGGCTGCTGGGACAGACGGGGTGGTGCCTGGAAGTCAGCCTGGCAGGTCCTCCAAAGGTTAAACACAGAATTATCATATAACCTCAAAAATTCCACTCCTAGGAGTATACCTGAGAGAAAATAAAATGCGCAGCCACATGAACATTGTATATAAATGTTCACAAGAGTCACAAAGTGGAAATAATCCAAATGTCTACCAGCTGATGAATGGATGGATAAAACCTGCAATGGAATAGTATTAGACGCTAAAAAGAAATAACGTCCTGATACATGCTACAGCACGGATAAACCTTGAAGATATTTTGCTGAGTGAAAGAAGCCTGTTCACAAAAGACCATATATGGTATGATTCCACTTATAGGAAATGTCCAGAATAGATACATCTATGGAGGGAGAAACAGATTAGGGTTGCCTAGGACTGAAGGCAAGGGGGTGATGGCTAAGACATGCGGGGGTTTAGGGGGCCCTGATGAAAACGTTCTGAAATGCATCATGGTGAGGGTTACCACTCTTTGAATACACTAAAAGCTACTTTAAACGGGTGAATCGTACAGCATGTGAACTACTTCAAAGCTGTCAGGGGGAGAAAGGCCGTGTTTTAAGAATGTCTTAAATGCAGAAATAGGCAGAGGACATGGAGTCAAGATCCAATCTACCATCCACCATATAGCACGAGCTGCCTGTGGCCCTTTCAGACCCGTTTCCTACCCGTGAAACCGGGGGGCCAGGGGGCTCTGGGGACCTAGGGTTCTTTCCAGCTTTAACACGCAAAGATCCCACATCTTTGTTTATATGCTTCCTCCACTGAAATGTCAAGGCCCATCTCTGTGGACGGGAGAAATGGAGGCCTTTGAGCAGAAGGCCTTTCTGAGTTTGTTTTTCTTTGACATTGAGGTATAACAAACAGAGAACACTGCATTCATTTCAGGTGTATACCCTAATGATTTGATATTTTTATATATTACAAAGAGAATGTATATATAGTCACCATGATAAATCTAGGTAACATCCTTCCCCAGACAGAGTTATGAAATTTTTTTTTTTTTTGTGATAAGAACTTCTAAGGTCTATTCCCTTAGCAACTTCCAAATACATAATCCAGTATTATAATTACTTTTAGTGGTGCCCTCGGCACACACAGGAAGTTCCCAGGCCAGGGATCAAACCAGAGTCAACAGCAGTGAGAATGCTGGATCTTTAAGAACCAGGCCACCAGGGAACTCCTGCAATACAGTATTATTAACTCTCATTTCCATGTTGAACATTACACCCCATGACTTATTTATTTTATTACTTTGATCCTGTTCAATGATTTCACACCCCCTTTCCCTGATTCCCAACCTCTGGCAACCACCAATCTGTTCTCTGGATCTATGAGCTTGTTTGTTTTAAGATTCCACGCATAGGTGAGATTGTATGGTATTTGTCTTTCTCTGCCTGGCTTAATTCACTTGGCCTGATGCCCTCAAGGTCCACGCATGTTGTTACACTGGCAGGATTTCCTTCTTTTCACGGCTGAGTAGTATTCCATTATAGCTCTATACCACATCTTCTTAATCCATTCATCTGTCCATGGACACTTAGGTTGTTTCCATGTCTTGGCTATTGTAAATAATGCTGCAGTGAACAGAAGGACACAGATATCTTTTGGAGTTCGTGTTTTCATTTCCTTTGGATAAACATCCAGAGGTGGAATTGCCCAACCCTAAGGTGGTTCTATTTTTAGTTTTCTGAGGAACCTCCATACAGTTTTCCGTGGTGGCGGCACCGATGGACATTCCCACCAACGGTGCCTATGGGTTCCCGTTTCTCCACACCCTTGTCTTCACTTCTTATCTCTGGCCTTTTTGATAAGAGCCATTCTCACAGGTGCGAGGTGACCTTTAGCACTTTATGGTAAAATGCAAATTGCCCAGAAAGGAAGAAAGCTTATACTTCCTCAGCGGACACAGAACTTTCTGTAAAACCTAATGGAGGATGAGATGACACCAGATTCTGACAAGAAGACACAAGGATGAGGGCGACACTTAGCTGACAGTGTCGTCTCTGGGCCTGCACCTCTGCCAGCACCTCTGAATTTAGCCAAGGGGTCCTGCACACCGAGCCATGCAGACTGAACAAAGGGCCCCAGAAAAGCATAATCTGAGCTCCTCTAGCTGCCTATAGTCCAGCTCGCAGACAAATCCAACCAACTCCGACCATCACCTTTATTTCTTGGGAAGCGCCTTAGGAAAGAAGGAAGACTTTGCTACAGACTTAAACATTACTGTGCTACTAGTCTTCTGTTTCTGTCCCAAGTGTCACACGAAACCCTTTTTAGGAAGGGAAGTGAACTTTTTCTTGGACATTATTTTATGACATAAAAGTGATGAGGATTCAGGTTTGAACCCTGGCCTCGCTCGGTGGGCTAAGGATTCAGCGTTGCCGCAAACTGTGGTGTATGTAGGTTACAGGTGCAGCTCGGATCTGCTGTTGCTGTGATTGTGGTTGAAGCTGCAGCTCAGATTCAACTCCCAGCTTGGGAACTTCCCTATGCCATGTGTGCGGCCCTAAAAAGGAAAAAAAAAAAAAAAAAAGGTGGTAGTGTAGAAATTTTGCAGAGTCCGGAAAATATAAAGAAAAAAAAAAATTCTCCCCGGCAATTCTAAAACCCAGGGGCTTTTCATTATGCTCAATATTTGAGTATATTTTCCTCCAGCCATTTTTTTTTTCAGTGTAAGGAGTTAGGTTTTGATGTGGCTTTTGGACTTTCGACTTGACACACATTTTCATAAATCATAGTCAGCTATAACTTTACCAAAATTGTTTTGGCTGGAATTCTTCTGCAGCTGGGAAAGGAATGCCTGCTTTTCATTCAAGAACCAATGGCATCGTTGGCTGGAATGAGAAGGAAGTCCCGTGGTTCTAAATCATTCTTACCTTGGTATTTAGAGCATTACATGTCAAACTTTAAGCAAGTTAGCAGTGATTTATAAAATGTGGTTCCCTCTGGGTTGATTAAGGTCTCAGAATATGCTTTCCGATTTTTAGGAATAGAAAGAAATTGTCTCTGTACACATGCATGCTCTATGCTACTAAAAATGAGATGCTGACCCCACCTGCGTGACGTTTTCAGAAAGAGCACCCACAGGAGAATACTCAGCAATTCTGTTCTATTACACACATTGCTGTGCAGTATAGACTGCTTCCTCAGTGTTCCCTAAAAGTCTGCAAACTACAGCATCCCTGAGTTCTGCAGTTGGCAGAATGTTTTTTTTTTTCTTTTCTTTTTCTTTTTTTAATGGAGATTTCCTCCCTCAACTGCTCAGGCCACAGACTGCTGTGCTAGCAGGAAATTAACTTCGAGCCCCGACTGGCCCAAGTCTTTAAAGGAAACAGCCTGCCGTCTTTGACACAACAGGAATGGGCAGGACACAAACAGACAAAAGGAAGGAAATTTACAGCCACATTTGGTACTGAGCATGAAGCCATGGCAGACTCTGTG
The DNA here is from genome assembly GCF_016906955.1 of Phacochoerus africanus. Taxonomy (NCBI): domain Eukaryota; kingdom Metazoa; phylum Chordata; class Mammalia; order Artiodactyla; family Suidae; genus Phacochoerus; species Phacochoerus africanus. The sequence continues at coordinate 11,707,525 of NC_062557.1, read as the reverse complement.
TAGGTCGTGGTGTGTAGTTCACTGACTCAGAATACATTGAGAATTTGTGAGACTGAGCCGATCAGATAAGTGACTCTATCTCCTGTGTACCCAGGAAGGAACCATTGGATCAAGACTCAGAGTTTCCATCTGATTTTTTTTGTTTGTTTGTTTGGTTTGTGTGTGTGTGTGTGTGTGTGTGTGTGTGTTTGTTTCTTGGCTGTGCCTGCAGCATGCAGAACTTCCGGGGCCAGGGATCGAACCTGCGCCACAGCAGCTGCACAGCACCGCTGCAAAGACAATGCCAAATCCTTAACCTGCTGAGCCACAAGGGAACTCCTCCATCTAATACATTTTGTTCAGAAAATAAATGAGAAGATGGGAACAAATAAAGGAAAGTCCTGGCCTCTGAGGATACACACACACACACACACACATTTTTGCTTTTTTAGGGCCATACCCGTGGCATATGGAGCTTCCCAGCCTAGGGGTCCTCAGAGCTACAGCTGCTGGCCTACACCACAGCCATAGCAACTCGGGATCCAAGCCGAGGCTAGGATCTACACCATAGCTTACGGCAATGCTGGATCCTTAATCCACTGAGCGAGTCCAGGGATTGAACTCTTGGTTCCCAGTCCGATTCATTTCTGCTGCACCATGACAGGAACTCCTCTGAGGATCTTATCTTCATGGTTTTGGCCGCTCAGAGGCTGCAGCCAGTTTTTTTTTTCTTTCTTTTTTTAAATTACAGTATAGTTGATTTACAGTGTTGTGCTAATTTCTGCTATACAGCAAAGTGACCCAGTTATACATTTATATACATTCTTTTTCTCATATTAGCATCCATCATACTCTATCCCAAGAGACTGGATAGCGTTCCCTGTGCTGTACAGGAGGACCTCACTGCTGATCCTGCCGGCAGTTCTGGAGTGAGGCCCCGGCCATGTCACCACAGTGAAACTTTGACCCATTTCGGGGCTGCCTGCCCTCCCGGCGGGAGGCGGAAGTGATGAGGGAGCTGACTGCCTGCCTGTGCTGCCAGACCTGCCCCTGGCACCCCCACCCCCACCCTCCACACCCCCAGTGAATCCTCCCCGTCATAACTGTGGGGTGGATGTGATCACCTCTGTTTTACCAAAGTAGCAACTGCTCAGGGGACGTTGAGAGGCTCATTACAAATGTCAGGACTTGAGAAGATCCCGGGCTTTCTCGCCCAAGAACATCCAAAGTGCAGTAAGACCCACTCTGGTCCTCCTCTTTCGGAAGGAAGTGCTAAATCTATCCCCAGACCCACTCGGAAGGGTTTGTCTGAGACAGAGAGAACATGTCCCATTGTTTCTAACTGTTCTTGGTTGAAAAGGGTTCCCTTTGGAAAGAGTATAAATTCTTTGTAACAGAAACCCCACACAGCCCCGCACGCTCAAATCTCCTTTCCCTCCCTGTTTAAAGTGCAAAAAATTGAGTCGGTCAGTGAGTTTTCTGGGCTAAGACGAACAGCGGTATTTGCTAAAAATTAAGACGAGATGGGCTTTTGGCAGGAGGAACAGGCCCGTCCTGTAGGCGGGCAGCACGGTCCCCAGCCTGAGCCGGCAGAGGAGGGCGCTCAGGGTGGAGGTGCCCCATCGAGAGGCCACTGGCGGTGCCCAACTGCCCTCTCTTTGAAGAAACAGAGAGTCACAGGCAGCTTTGAACTTCCTGCCTGCCTGGAATGTCCTGTGCCCACCCAAGAATTCCCCTGCCCAAAGCCCCCAGGGTCCAGTTCAGGCCCACCCCTCCCGGGGGTTCTGCTCAGACCCCGCTGGCTGGTCCCACCCGATCAGAAAGAAGAGCACCTCCTCCTTCCGACTGTCACTTCTCGGGTCCCAGCCCTACACACACGCAGGGCACGTGGCCTGTACTGTGTCACTTGAGGCAGGCTGTCTCCAGGCACCTGTGCCGGCTAGATCTGGGGTTCCCAGTGTGTGGTTCCCACACCCGTACCTGACAGTCTTGGGCACAGTACATCTGCAATAAATGCAGTTCCAGTTTAGTTCAACCTCTCGTTCCTAAGCAACGATGACACAACAACGAACCCCTCAGAGCCTCTTCACTTACCATCCTCCAGGCTGTGAAGTAGGCTTTAAAGTGATTCTCGCAAAAAACTTTGCTTTTTGTTAAAGTATAGTTGGTTTTCAATGTTGTGTGTGTGTATATAGACACAGTCCCTTTCTTATACGATCTCCCATCACGGTCTATCCCAAGAGACTGGAGAGAGTTCCCCGTGCTCTACGGTGGGACCTCATTGCTTCTCCATTCCAAATGTAAGAATTTGCAGCTACTACCCCCAACCTCCCTGCCCATCGCCCTCCCTCCCCCCTCCCCCAACCACAAATCTGCTCTAGGTCTCTCTCACAGACCTTTCTAACGGCCTCCATCCCTTTGATCTTTTCAAATGCCATTTTGGAAGTTCCCTGGTGGCCTGGCAGTTAAGGATCCGGTGGTGTCACTGTTCTGGCACGGGTCACTGTGGTGGCGTGGATTCAATCCCTGGCCTGGGAACTTCTACATGCCAAGCGCATGGCCAAAATACATACATACATAAATACATAAAACGCAATCTTGTCAGGGCTGACATTTCAAAGTCAACAGCAACGGGCCATTTGTATAATTCGGATGAGAGGAGGACCTGAGGCCAGAGGAAATATTTTCTGTATGGCAGTCACGGTCACCAACAGCGTTTTGCTTAATTCTCGGCTAACCCGGTGAGGTGGGTTTTATTATTCCATTTTCCAGATAAGGCAACTGAGGCTCAAAGAGTGGGTGACTAGGTCAAGTCACAAAGATCTTGAAATTCAGTGGATGTCAAAGAAATAGAATAAATAATAAACTGCAATAAACTGAAGCAAGCATTCAATGACTACGTCGGAGTCCAGCTTACAAGTATTACTCTGATCATTAGATATGCCAACCGTTCTGGCGGATGGCTCCCCACCCGCCACAGGAGGAAGGACATAGCCTTTACCTCTGCCTCCATGGATTCATAAAACATCATCACCCGCCATTTCAGCCTAATTAATCCAAACTCTTCCCACTCTTTTTTTTTTTTGGCTCTGCCCGAGGCATGTGGAAGTTCCTGGGCCGGGGACTGAACCAGTGCCATGGCAGTGACGATGGTGGATCCTTAACGGCTAGGTCACAGGGGACTCCCTATTCCCGTTTTGAAAGTGGGAAAATTTATTAAACCGTGTTACATCTGAGAATTTAGTCAAGTCCCAACATCCTAGCATATCACTCAAGCAGAGAGACCTGTCTATAACATAATAAAACGCATTCTGCATGGACAGGCTGTCTCGTAGTCAGGTAGACACATCAAGTCAAAACCTGCTTCTAATGATGACATCTACTCTACACCGAACAACCAGCGAAAATAACTAGGGGCAAACATCTTTCAATACTAGATGCATGAACTCTCCTAGGTGTCTGCCTAAATGCTCTGACGCGTTGGCTGAGAACAGGTCCCAGGTGAAAGGAGCTTTCTCTTTCTCTAGGGCTGCAGGGTCGGCCACACGACCTCCCTGCAGGATCCACAGCCTAATACCATTTGAAGCTGCCACAATTAAGACAAAGCTTCAAGGCAAATACCACGAAGATTTATAAAGCCATAAAGCACAACCTCTGCTTTGGGTTTTCTGTTTAGGCGGACGCAGAGCGGGTGCAGGGAGCACCTGGACATGAGATGTGGGGGCACCTGTTCTGCGCTTGGGGCTCACCTGTTGGGTTTGCAGGAATATCCAGGATGGTCTTCAACAGCTTCATGTCTTTAATGTTGTGAATGTAAATAGACTCCTCCAGGCAGACGAGCAGCCTCTGAAATCACACAGACTCGTCAATCTCTAGGGCCGATGCCTTGAAAAGGGCCCGACCTTCTCAAGACCCACGCATTTTTCATGTGAATCCTAACTTGACTCCACGCCTAAAGGGGGAAGGATTTTGACCGTCAATTTGAAGATAATGCTGTGGGCATACCTGCGTGCATGCACCTGTGAATGTGACAGCATCACCTGAACAGAAGCATCGGATACAGGGACATTTCATTTAGAAATTGAGATTTCCCTTTTTTTTTTTTTTTTTAATACTCTCCCCTCTCGCTGGCCCGGGAATCCCGGATACTTCCTGATCTGACTCCCTTGGCCCCTGAAGATGATTGTGGGTAAATTTTCGGGTCCTCTTCCCATCAGACGGGCTCACTTTGATGTTCACGGCAAAGTCTCCTTCCTGTACAAGGAGGGCTTCCCTGCTTTGTCTGTATCAGCCAGGGTTACGTCGTACCCTCTCTGAATGATTGCCAGCTTTAACTTCGTTCCGCTCAAACACTCATCCAAACCCCGTTTTGTGCACCCTCTCCAGCCCTGGGAGAACTGGAGAGACACTTCGGCCCCCACGTGACACCCCCTGGTCCCGCCCACCCCGCAGCCCTCCCTGGGGCTCCCCCTCCCCTGTGCCCTGACGCCCTTCCTCCTCTTCCAAGGAAACCTGTCAGGTTTAGAGCCTCTTCCTGAAGGCCTTGTGGAAACAGGCCCTGGGGTTAAGGCGTCGGGTGTGCAGAGGAACAGAATGCATGGCTCTTGCGAGGGCAGACGGCGGGGCTCGTGAGGAGCTCCTGGGAGGGAGTTTGAGGTCAGCGCTTGCCTCACCCCCAGCAGGCACCTGCTACCCCTGCTCCTTCGACTCAGCTTCCTCTGGGCAGCGCTTCTTCGGCTTGGATGAGCCTCTGGCATTCAGGGGCTCTGCCTGGAGCATCTGGCTTGGGGGGCGGGGGGGGGGGGTTAGACAAGCACCCCGGACATAAGAACCATTGCCCTGGGGCCACATCCTTTCATCCCAAGGAACAGCTCTTGGAAAGGAAGGGACCTAAACACACTACCGGGAAGCAGCAGGCTCTCCTTCAGGGAAAAGCCTGCACTGTCGTTTTCCCAAGCAAGACTTTTTCCAGCTCAGGATTTTTTGGGACACTGTCACTGGAACCAAGCAGAACAATAACATGGAAACACCTTTCTCAATGTTATTTAAGGCTCTATAGCCACAGATCTGGGTGCTGAGGAGTTAAAAAAAAAAAAAAAAGATTCTAGCAGGTCTCCAAATGAATGACATATCTTAGTGTTTCTCCGTGAGATATAGATTCCCTGATTTACCCCGTCCCTCTGCCTTTTGCCAGCACTCGGTGCTGTCTGGACTGGGTGCTCTAAGCTTGTGGACGTAGGTAGGTTTCTGAAAGGCTCCTGCATCCCCACCCCCAGGTCCGAGTGCAACCCCTGGAATATCGGGTCGCCAACATATGTCTTTGGCAGGAAGAACCTCTACGGCCTGCTTGCCTGCCTGACCTCGTCTGCGTCTTTTCCCACCGGCTCTAACAGCACCAGCTGCTCTGTGGCTGAACTTCAGGTCACTCCCTGTGCTGGCTGCAGACAAGGAAGAATAAAACGGGAGGGAAAGAGACAGAAAAGAGGGAGAGGGAGACAGGAGGGGCTTCGTCTTCATCGCTGCTTCCTTTCCTCATCAGCCTCCAGTCTCGGCAGCACTCGGGGCTGGCCTCAGTTCAGCTCATTCCCTGTCCTCCTCTCTCTTGTCTACTTTTCTAGGTTCTAGAGGTAAAAACTTTTATCAATGAGAAAATTATTCACAGCGTCTGCCCTCAGAGGCTTCCGTCCAATCAATCTCCATGCAGATAATAAGGGTCCTGCGGAACAGATGGTCCAAGAACCACGGGCGTTTACATATCCAAACACATCTGGTTTATTGTCTTTACTCCACAAGATACATTTCCTCAATGAGTGCAAGGGGATTAACTGCAACTGAAAATGAAAACGATCACGATTCCTAAATATCTACCTTTCTAGAGATTTAGAGGAAAATAGGGATTTTCTTTCCTCTAATTCTCTACACAGCCTTTTGACTTCTCCCGTTTTTTAGGAAGGAACTGCACTGCCTGAAGACCGGATGACAGAGACCAAGCAGCCCCTCTTTCCACATCCTTGGGGAGAGGGTGGCAGAACCCCCACCTGGCAGGGAGGGGCTGCTGCAGCCCCGTGAACCAAAAGTGAAGTCCCAAACCTGAACGTTTTAAGAGCCAACTCGGAAGATTTTTCCAGCCCTGTTTCAGATCATCTTGTTCGGGGAAGAAATGCTCAAGGAAGAGAGCCCTGCTTGGTCTGGGGTCCAGTTAGCTTGGTCGTGAACAGCAGAGCAGTTCTAGGTGCTTTAATGTTCTTTAGAAGATGGGGGAGGGGAACTCTGAAGTTAATGAGTGTTTTATTGAGGAGAGGGAGGCACCTAATGGTTAACGGACTTGGGCACTTGAATAAGCCTTTGTCCCATTTGCTGGTGAAAACATCAGAGAGCAGCCAAGAGAGACATAATATAAATAAATAGCATAGATACCATTTGAGGGTTCTGATCTTTACAGGACGTTTGCCTGAACCGTCTGCCTTTCATGTCCTGGCCATTACCATAGGCAAAGATTAAAAAGTTCTGCAACGAAATGTAACGTACAACCAACAGATTTCAGAGGGAGCCTCGGAGCCAAGAATTGTGCGTAAAAGCCTTCAGGTCGAAAACTCTCAAACTGCCTTTCCCTCCCTTGCCAAGAACCTGGGTTTATCTTCTTTATCAAGTGCTACTTCTTGCTTTAAACACCTTCCATATTCTATTTCTCAGGCTGTTTTCTACCACCCTGCTTTATTCAGTGGCTATTCAGACAAAACAGGGGATGGACCCAAAGAAACAATTGCTTTCTTAGAACCTTAAGACAGCACTTTGTCTCATTTGATTAAAAAAAAAAATTCATTAAGCGCTTAATAGCTTAGGCACAAAGAGGAAAACGACGTCCTTAGTGAAGGCAGTGACCTCCAGCATCCTGGAAATAGTTAACTGAATAGACAGACCTGTCCAGTCATATAAAGAACTGATTTGTTTGTTTATGTATTGAATAGGCAGCCAGGAAACAGATAGGCACTGAGCATTTTCCTGCCAGGACTGTCTTTTCTACCAGGTCTTACAGTCGTGAGCAAAATGGATATAGTTGCTGCCCTCGTGGGATTTTTAATCTAATAATTCAAGGAAAAAACTCTACTCATACTCCAAATACTTATTTAATGAGAACGTATATTTTTTAGTTGTTCCTTTCCTATGATTTAATTGTCTTTACATGTCTACACATATAAACATCTTCCATCCCACTCTAATTTCCACCTTTTTAATTTTTCATCTATTTGAATTTATTTTATCTTATAACTATGTACTTTTGGAAGCTGGGTTTTTTTTGTCTTTTTCTTCTTTATATTCTTTTTCAAGAATATTCTTTTTATAAGATATTGAATATAGTTCCCAGTGCTATCAGGAGGACCGTACCGTTATTCATTCTCTATATAATAGCTTGCCTCTCCTAATCCCAGCCTCCCACTCCATCTCCCCACCAACAAGGGGAGGGGTAACCTTGGGAACCACAAGTCTAAGCATTTATATATACAGATACAGTGTATATATGATTTATATATGTATTGTCTGTATATAATTTATATATATACATATACATATATGTATCTACATGTATACATATATACATTCACACACACACGAACACATTTTTTTTTTTATTTTGGCTGAGCCCATGGCATACGGAAGTTTTCAGGCCAGGGATAAAATCTGATCAAACCTGATCAAACCTGCACCACAGCAGTGACCCAAACCACAGCAGTGGTGCTGGGTCCTTAACTGCCAGGCCACCTGGGAATTCCCAGAACTTATATTTTTAAAAAGAATGTAATTGCACTTTTTTTTCTTTTTCTTCATGTTTGGCTGCCCTGCAGCATTTGGAGTTCCTGGGTGGGTAGTCTGACCTAAGCCAGTGCACCAGGCGGGGGATTCGAACCCAAGTCCCCGCCCTCCCACATGCCCAGGAATGTGTTGCACCCTGGCCGGAACTCCTATATTGCCCTTTTGAGATAAGAACAACCCTTCCTCCAATAAGGAAACAGCAGAAGTAACATCTTTAAGGGCTGCCGGGAGAAAGAAAGAGAGAAGCCTGAGACTCAGCACCTGTCCCCTGGGGAGGCCTGAGGACCGGCAAGAGAAGGGGTGGTTTCACCGATGGGCTTCAGAACTAACCTAGGAGCATCACGCCTTCTCCTCAGTTTATTCTGAGAGGCGTCTGTGACAGCCTGCAACGCATGCACCATCTAGGGCCCCAACCGGAGAGGTTCCCGTAGATCTCGGGACAGCTTCAGAGTCAGGGTTCCACCCAGCCTGCATCCAACGGGGACGGGGGAGGGGTCGTACCACTGAAACGCACACGCAGGGTAGACCTAACCACGTCCCCATAACACCCGGCCTGCGTATTAACTCCCCTGTAGAACTACATGCTTGTGGTCGAGGCATTCATCATGAAGGATATTCATCCGTTTTTTCGGATCCCACCATCGGGAGCCCGGGACTCACCTGCCGGTTCAGCCTGATGGACAGGATGTTGCTGGAGTAGCTGTAATTACAGATCTCCGTGCCTTTCTTGAAGTGATAGACATTCATTTGGCGCGGCTTCGTGTGACTCACCACCACCACCAGGCTGCTGGAGAAGAGGCGCTCCACGATGTAGACGTCTGGGATTTCATCTGGGGGGCGGTGAGGCGGGAGGAAAGCAGGCGAGGTTGCACACCCTTCAGCCCCCTGCCCCGAGCACCCTCCTGCCAGGGCGCCAGCCTTTTGGGAGTCCTGCTGGGGGCCCTCCTTTCGCACACACTTGCAATGACTTTTTATCCCCCCACCTCCACTGTGAAGCGTCAATCATTTCCCAAGTCCCAAAGCCCTTTCGACGCGCCCAAGTAAAGAAAACACCGGGGACCAGAACACAAAGCCAGGATTCCCAGAGCTTCCCCTGATGCCACCTGCGTGGTGGAATGGCCCCGCTAGGGGCCTCGGGCACCACTGTTTACTCTGCAGAAACTATCTGGGAGGTTCAGACCATCTCAAGCTACTCTTTCTCCATGAGAGGTTTCAGAGGAGTGGCAACTCTGTCGGAGCCTTTGCTTTCGGAATCTTTCTGGTCCCTGTTGCTAAGAGGTACAGGTGCCACAGTGATGGGGGGGGGGAGAGGCGGAAACATAGTTAATTCTGTGCCCCTCCCCCCTGATCGTGCTGTGCTCTCTAACCCTCTCGGGAACTCCTTTCCTGTGGAAGACAGTCAGGACGTCTGTGTTATGAGCCGGGAAGTCCTGTCCTCAGGAGGAAGGTACATTGGTAAGAATCCTGAGTGCCCAGAAGTGGAGGCTGCAGTGTCTTTCTGAGAACATTCTTGTCATAGGCATACCTTTCTTGGGCTCCAGCAAGCCCCAGAGGGAACAACATAGGACAGATACAGAGCAAAATCTTCACCAAAATGTTTTAATAAAAATAACACCTAACAGAGAGCTCCCTGGTGGTCTAGTGATTAGGATTTGGCACTTTCACCACCCAGATTGCAGTCTGGGTTCAATCCCTAGTCTGGGAACTGACATACCACATCAAGCCACTGCACACCCTGTCCCCCTTCCCCCAAAAATCTAATAAATAAATTAAGAGCCCGACATTTTATTGGCCAAGCCCCTTCCCAGGAAATCCAAAGAATGTGTGTTCTTCACTATTACGGTGGCATCAATTATTATTTACCCCAAGACAATGAGAGAATAACATTTCTACGCTGGACTTTTTTTTTTTTTTGTCTTTTTTGTCCTTTTAGGGCCACACACATGGCATATGTAGGTTCCCAGGCCAGGGGTCCAACTGGAGCTGTTGCTGCTGGCCTACGTCAGGGCCACAGCAACACCAGATCCGAGCTGCATCTTTGACCTACACCACAGCTCATGGCAGTGCTGGATCCTTAGCCCACTGAGTGAGGCCAGGTATCAAACCCGCAACCTCATGGTTCTTAGTTGGATTTGTTTCCCCTGCACCACGATGGGAACTCCTTTTTTTTTTTTTTTTTTGCACTTTCTAGGGCCGCACCCTCAGCATATGGAAGTTCCTAGGCTAGGGGTCAAATTGGAGCTGTCGCCCCCAGCCTACACCACAGCCACAGCAACGCTGGATCCAAGCCTCGTCTGTGACATACACCACAGCTCACAGCAACACTTGATCCTTAACCCAGTGAGCGAGGCCAGGGATTGAACCCACATTCTCATGAATATTAGTCGGGTTCATTAACCACTGAGCCATGACGGGAACTCCTGGACTTGTTTTGAATATTCACTAGAAGTACCTCAACGTCTTTGATATGGACTATATGAATGAGTTGGTATTGTTTTATTGAAACAAAATACTTCCATAACTGAATGAGTGTTACCAATATTCTAGAGTGCCAGCTAAAGGGCAGAAAGAAATTGTAATTGACTTCTGATAGCTATGCACAGAAGAATATGAAAAAGTGCCAACAATACGGTTTCAAAGGATTTCTTTATGTAAGAAGTAAATGTTAGCTAAGCTATTGCCAAGTCTTCCAAGTGCTGCATTGTGTTTGTTTGTTTTTTGGTTGCCCCGAGGTATACGGAGTTCCCAGGCCAGGGATCAAATCTAAGCCAGAGTTACAACCTACACCATAGCTGTAGCAACACTGGATCCTTCACCCACTGTGCTGGCCCGGGGACCAAACTCGTGTCCCTGCTGCTGTAGAGACACCGTGGATCCCATTGTATCATAGCGGGAACTCCTCATTGTTTGTTTGTTTTAAAGAAAGCAGAGACAATGATTTACATTTAAATCTGAAAAACTACAGACTCAAGTTTGAGGGTTAGTAGAGGGAAACAGGAAAGCTTAGGAGCATCACAGATTAAAGTCTGGAGGGAGGATTTGATGTCCCTTCGATTTCACAGGCACACACTTACTGCTCCCGTGGACTTGGTCCAGTTGCTCCACAGAACTCAAAGAGAACAGCTTATAACCGGCTTTGGTTCCAATGGCGAGGGATCTGCAAAGATAATGACAGTTCGGGAATGACAACAGGTACTGGGTTCCGACCACAGATCTGTCTGAAGAGAGACATGCATCTCCCCTCCAGCCTCATAGGGGACAGACCAACATACAGCCTCAGGAGCTGGGATGTTTGAGAACTTTCTAAAGGGTGAAGGAAGCACGCATTTGTCAGGTGGGTAGGTACAGTCAACAGGAAACGGTCAAAGACAAGCTACCCACGAAAATGTGAATTGGTTAAGAGACCTGAAACTGCACAGGATCTATTGTCAAATGAAACGTCAAACCCACAACACTTCCTGTTGGGCAGGAATAGGAAAAATGGCATGTTTGAGAATATTCATCACAGTGCTACCAAGAGGTACATTACACTTTCTTCCTTTCCTCCTTCCTTCCCCCCTCCCTTTTTTTCCCTTCCTTCCTCCCTCTCTCCTCCCTTCCTTTCTTCCTTTTCCTTTTCCTTCCTTCCTTCCTCCCTCCCTCCCTTCTTTCCCTCCTTCCTTCCTTCCTCCTTCCTTCCTTCCTTCCTTCCTTCCTTCCTTCCTTCCTTCCTTCCTTCCTTCCTTCTTTCTTTCTTTTTTTCTTTCTTTCTTTCTTCTTTCTTTCTTTCTTTCTTTCTTTCTTTCTTTCTTTCTTTCTTTCTTTTTCTTTCTTCTCTTTCCTTCTTTCTTTCTCTCTCTCTCTCTTTCTCTCTTCCTTCCTTCCTTTTGCTTAAAAAAGAAATACATAAAGTTCCTATTGTGGCTCAGTGGGTTAAGGACCCTATGTAATCTCTGTGAGGATGCAGGTTTGCTCCCTGGCCTCTTTCAGTGGGTTAAGGATCTGGAGTTGCTGCAAGCTGCAGTGCAGCTCCCAGATGCAGCTTGGATCCTGTGTGGCTGTGGCTGTGGCTGTGGCGTAGGCTCCAGCTACAGCTCTAATTCGACCCCTACCCTTCCCTATGCCTTGGGTATGGCCATAAAAAGAAAGAAAGAAATACATGATCTTAGAAGGCATAGCAGGTAATTAGTAGGCAAAATTTAATAGATGCTTCCTTCCATCACTTTCCATAGAAGCATCCTGAATACTTTATACCAGAAATTCTCATCCCTGGGTGTACATTAAACTCACCTGGGAAGTTTTAGAAAAATACTGATGACTGTCTAGCCCTGCTCTCCCACCCCCAAAGTTTTTATTTAATTGTTTTGTTCATTTGTTTGTTTGGTCTTTTGTCTTTTTAGGGCCACATCTGAGGCATATGGAAGTTCCCAGGCTAGGGGTCAAATTGGAGCTGTAACTGCCGGCCTACACCACAGCCACAAAAACGCCAGATCCACGCCATGTCTGCGACCTACACCACAGCTCACAGAAACGCTTACCCCACTGAGTGAGGCCAGGGATCGAACCTGCATCCTCATGGATACTAGTCAGTTTCATTTCTGCTGAGCCACGAGGGGAACTCCTGATTTTTTTTTAGTTCAAATATTTTAATGTATAGCAAGAGTTGAGAACTCTGCTTTTTACTACGTTTCACAAAGCCAGCATGGCAACCTATCAACGAAATAAAAACTATAGGCTTATCTGGATCAAGGAGGGGCTAAAAAAATTTGTATTCTTAATTTTTTACTTTTCAACCAATAGACAAAGACAGAGTGTGAACCCAGGTTTCCTTGGCCCCAGGATGAAAGCAAATGAACCAGTTTTTTGTTTGTTTTTGTTTTTGTTTTTTAGCAGCTGGGAATCCCTATTTAGCTCTCTCCTGTTTTGCCTTCAACCTCTCAGTGATAAACAAAAGCTTACACAGAGCACCTTCAGGATAAAGCAGTCAGACCCTGAGCATTTGCACTCTGGAAAATGGGTTGTCAGAACGAAACGGACCTTAAAATGACCCTAAGTGGACCTAAAAATTGGCCCACCTCCTTCATTTAAAGCAGGTATATGGACATTCTTGCTGTGACAAAACAGGGTGAGTGTCATCTCTGTAGCGCCAGGATGCAGGTTCAGTCCCTGGCCTGGCTCTGTGGATGAAAGGATCCAGCATTGCCACCATTGGGGCTTGAATCTGATCCTGGCCCAGGAACTTCACATGCCCCAGGGTGGTGGAAACAAACAAACAAACAAGGATATGAAAAGGTGAGCTTCAGAAACAGACTCACAGACACAGAAAATAGACTTGTGGTGGCCAAGGGGGAGCGGGGTTGGGAAGGGATGGACTGGGAGGCTGGGATTAGTAGAGGCAAACGTATATAGGATGGATAAACAACGATAGCACAGGGAACCGTATTCAATATCCTGTGATAAACCGTAGTGGAAAAGAATGTGACAAAGAATGTCGATCCATGTATAACGGAATCACTTTGCTATACCGTGGAAATTAACAAAACAGTCAGTATCAATGATACTTCAAGAAAATGGATTTTTTTTTTTTAAAAAAAAAAAGATGAGCTTTGTTCTTCACAGGGAAGCATATACTAAAATAGGTAGCTTACTGCTGTAAGCCTAGATGGCCAAGGCTCTTGTTTCATGAGCCTAAAAAAGAGACGGTCACATGATTTTCTCTGGAACTTTTTTTTCCCCACCCAAGCATTTGTTCTTCCCTGGGACACAGGGATAGGAAACTACAGTTGGTTTTTTTTTTTGTTTTTTTTTTGTCTTTTTGCCATTTCTAGGGCCGCTCCCGCGGCATATGGAGGTTCCCAGGCTAGGGGTCCAATCCGAGCTGTAGCCTCCGGCCTATGCCAGAGCCACAGCAACGCGGGATCCGAGCCACGTCTGCAACCTACACCACAGCTCACGGCAACGCCGGATAGTTAACCCACTGAGCAAGGGCAGGGACCGAACCCGCAACCTCATGGTTCCTAGTCGGATTCGTTAACCACTGCGAGCTTTGTAGGACGGGAACTCCTACAGTTGGTTTTTAATCAGCAAGGTGGCTGCTTCTGCTCCTTAGCCCTCCGGATCTGCTGAGTGGCTATCCTGATGGTAGACATTTGGGTAAGAGCAGCAGGTACAGAGAACTGGGGTTTGCCTTCCAGAACTGCAGCATTCATGATGAGCAACAGCAACTGAAAAGGCAAGCCAGCCGCATCTTAAAATCCTTAAATGTACACACTCCGCAGCAACCACTATGTTTAAACTTTCTTCTCATAAACTTTTTCGCGTAAATATATGTGCATTTAGTTGCAAACTGATGTTTCTAAAGCTTGAGGGTCAGAGAAAAAGATGTTGTATAAAGTACAATACTAATCAAAACATTTGTCAACTTAAAATAAATTTTCAAACACATGCCCCGTCTCAGGAGCAGAAGAATTTTAAAAATGAGGAAAGGTAGTGTGATCACTATGGTGTTTTAAATGGTTGATCAATGGCCACAAAAAAATTCTGAGTCAAAGAATTCAGACTAAAACTTTATTTCATCCTAAGACTTTTCTGCAGGGGAAAAAAAAAAAAATTCTCATCACCTTGCTTGAAAATGGGATTTTGGACAAATATTTATCACAAATTAAATTTTTTTTTTTTTTTAGTCTTTTTTGCCATTTCTTGGGCCGCTCCCGCGGCAGGTAGGGGTGGAATCGGAGCCATAGCCGCTGGCCTACGCCAGAGCCACAGCAATGCAGGATCCGAGCCGCGTCTGCAACCTACACCACAGCTCACAGCAACACTGGATCCTTAACCCACTGAGCAAGGCCAGGGATCGAGCCCCCAACCCCATGGTTCCCAGTCAGATTTGTTAACCACTGTGCCACGACGGGAACTCCACAAATCAAATTTTTAAAAAATACCCAAATTGTCTAGCCCAGGGCCAAGCATGAGTAAAGGAAGCTGATAAAATTTAGCTGTCTTCACCCACCTTCTCCAGAAATACTAGATTCCACATTCAGCCTGATACTCCTGAACGTGCTCGGTAAGGGACTTGACATTTTAAAATCCAATGTCATACCCTCTGAGGCTCAAAGCAACTGACTGTGACAAAAACTTTTATTTATAGGTGAGACAGAGCTGCCCAGCAGAGGCTTCATCCAAGAAAACAGAACTGACAGTAGGGACTAAGGAAATTAGCTTCCCAAGCACCCTACAGTTTTGAAAATAACATTCTAATCCAATTACTATAGAAAAGCTGGGACTTATCTAGAGGAAAAATTAATATCCCTTAAAAAATTAATAACGCTACAAAGCAGAATTCAGAGCATTTCCCCCTAATAAGCAAGCTGATAAGCGCCCCTTCTTAACATGCATTCAGTTGGGAAGGAAAACACCCAGGCATTTCAACAGCCATCCTCTCTTGCAAAATGTCTCTTACAAAACATCAGAATTGTATCTAGACCATCATTTTTGTAAACTCTGGGTCTCAACTTGTGAGTAGATCCTAAAAACAACTCAGTGAGTCACAAATGGCTTAAAAAAAAAAAAAAAGAAAAGAAACAGAAAATACCAAAGGGTAGTGCATATTTTAAAGGTAAACATCATGTTGCAAATGGCTTTACAGTGATATTACATAGATGGATATGCGGTAATGTTGTAATATGGATTTCGTATCATGGGCTGTGGTCAAAGAAAGCTTGAAAGTCACTCATCTACCCAAGTTGCCCAGCTACCCGATGGCACATACAGTTGTTGCTGTTTTGGTTTTTTTTTTTCCAAACAAAGGCATATTGTTTAGCATAGGGTGTTTTTTAAACAGAAACACAAAGGCAATGGGAGCCAGAGTTGCTTATGATACAGGATGGCCTTAATTACACCACCGAATGTTCAATATTAGCATAGCCCGGCCACAGGCAGCCAACACACAAACCTGAAGCTGCCTCCAAACAAGGAACACAACAGAAACTGGTACAGCAGGAAATGGGAAACTGGGAATTGCTGCCTGATGCTCTGGGTGCACATTCCAAAGAGATTATTCCATATGGTCCACAGAGCTGGAGTCTAACATGAAAAGAGGTAAGGCGTTTGCTTCTGGGGGGGGTGGGGTGGGGGTGGGGCTGAATCCTCCAGATGTTTGAAACAACTCCAGGCTCTCTGGCCAAAGTCCAAAAGTGAACATCAGGTGAAACATTAAAAAGCCACTCAAAAAGCAACAGGGTGGAGTTCATCCTTCTCGGAGAAGGCAGCCCCAGCCCGGGGCCGGGAAAGGGTTCCTACACCGGGAGAAGGAGACTGTGTCTCGCTGAGTGGGCTAAGTGAAAACCCAGTATAGACCAATGGCAAAGTTTCTGACGTCCAGAGCCGGCAGGCGAGGTGCTCTGCGCTGGGGCTGGGGCAGGGGCTGGCCAGGCCGCAGGGATAGGCTGCCTCTTTGTCATTGGCCCTGCCCAGATGCCACGTTGAGATGCTCAAGGACAAATGGGAAACTTTTTCCTGTGCTCCCATCTTCCCCGGCCTCAACACTTCGCCTTGGGTCAATTTGCAACCCCCGCTCCCTTCCCATCTCCTTTGTTTTGGCCACTGCTCCTCCTTCTCCAGACCCCCACTTAGGTCATTACCCTCCTCCCTCGCCCCCCACATTCCTTAGCCTCCTTTAGCCCCATTCCCCTGGCTAACTCCCTCCTTCCTTCTCGGCCGGCCGTTCCTGGCTCTCCGCCTGCAGCGGGGGATGGGGGCGCTCAGCTCCCCTGCTGGAAGAGGGGAAAAGAGGAAGGGGTGGCTACCAAGACCCGCACCAGTCCGGGGAAGCACCAGCCTTCCCTCCGAGGGCCGATTGGGACGTAGGCCTGTGCCTCTTGCTACAAGTTGCCGACTGGACAACACCCCTGACCGCCACTTTTTCTCTCCCACCTCCCGTCAGGGCTGGTGCCTCGGCTTACGTGCAGTCCTGGTTGAAAGAGAAGCAGCTGAGCGCCGCCTCGACCCTGCCTGGGGGGCGGCCCGCGGCCTCGGCCTCCATCGGGGTTCGACCCGGGGAAGCCGCAGCTCGGAGCGGGCGACAGCCACCTCAGCAGCCCGCTGGCGCCGGCTCCGCGGGCCGGGGTGCCGACCCCGCTCCGCCCCTAGCCCCGCCCCGCCCCAATTAGCTCCGCCCCTTCTCGTCCTGCCCCGCCCCTCATGCCGGCCCTCCCAGGATTAAGCAGCCGAGAGGGCGGGGTCCCCACTGCCTACCCCCATTGGTCGGGGGCCCCTGTCGCGGCGCACCCTTGGCCAATTGCCGATGGTTGTGGGCAGAATCACTCTGTTGGCAGCCCGCCCCCAACTCCGTGAATCGGTTTGCCATTGGGAGAAGGTGAGTGACGCAAAGGCTGCAGGACACGTGGTGGTGTTTTCATTGCCAGGGTGGGGGGGCGGAGCGCGGGAAGGGAAGAACGAGTGCAGCTCCCGCCAGGCCTGCTGGCACTGGTCTGGCTTCTACGTCGTGGCGGCGGCAAAGGAGAAAGAGGACGCGCTCCTTCTCACTCCACCCAAGCCTCTGTCCTGTGTAATACTCGGTCTATTGAACTACAGAGTTTAGTAGAGAGCGTTAGACGCCAAAAGCCCCGCCCTCTTGCAGAGTCTTGAAGCTGCTTTGAAAACTATTTCCAACTTGAGGATGCTAAGGCCAGATAAATAGTAAGTTATCTTATCCATTGCCCTGTGGTTGAGAACTCTTACTGCAGGTCAAGCACTGTATTAACTATGTATATTATCGCCTTGAATTCTTATAAAAGTTTGTGAGGAAAATATAATTATGCCCAATTTTAAAAAGCTGCAACGAAACACACAACTGCTGAACAATTCTTTCTGAAGTAACACACTAAATGGTAAAATGTGAGTTTGTCTGATTTCAAGATCTGTGCACCAAATGACTCTGTTAGACAGTACTTGGCAAAGCCTATCTGATCTGTAGTTGAAAAAAAATGAACGTGTGTGTCTAGTGTGGTGTATTTTATGAAAGGAATGACATATCAAAGACAGCATAATTAAAAACTCACATAATTCCAGATGAATCCTGACAAAGTGTCTCTTTGCCCAAGCTAAATACATATTGCCACGTAGAATTAGCAACACAGTTGGTAATCAGCAGCTCTGCTAATTTTGAATTTATATAATTACTGACGAATTTTTTAATTCATGCTTTGCAAATTTTGAGGCCAAATCATATTTTATTGTTGTTTTACCACAGCATTTCAAACTGGCATAGTTCAAATCTTCTGTTTTGTGACAAAGCTGTATATATGGTTTTTTTTGGAAATTGGGCCTACAGTAGGTGAGCAAAGAGCACTATTTCACTTCAGCTTTTCTAACTAACTTCTGGTTTTGGTTTTCCGAAATGCAAATAAAGGAGTTTCTTCTTTCAATGCTATTATTCTCTCTCTCAACTGATGTAAAAATATAAAAATAGTTCAGCTCCTAGATCTGCAGATGTTGACTGCCCTTAGTTGCCTGTGAGGTTTTGTATAAATCACCATAAGGGAAAAAGCTGCTGCTTGGGTGCTTTAACTGCATCATCTTTGTAACCTCTTGGATCAAAGGTGCCTTCCCCTCCTGCTCCCAGCTCCTCTGGCAAATGCTGGAAGCTTTTTTTGTTCTATTTAGAGAACCAAAGTCTGGCTTGCTAGGTCCTAGGTTGTTGGGAGAGTTATATAATATGCACACTAAGTTTTTAAAGTAGAAGCCATTGTTACCAAGAATTTGGACTTTATGGGGGTAGAGTTGGAGCTGGTGTTAGTTTTTGAACAGGAGTGTTTCATGATAAAAAGCAGTGTTTCAGGCAGATAAACTTAGCCGGGGTGTGCAGAACAGATTAGGAGGAAAAGCCTAGACTAATGTGAAGTTTAGGAGCGAAGGAATGTGAAAAACTAGACTATTGGATGGCAGCAAGGCCAGAAAGGTTAGGGCAAACCCAAGAGACATTTTTTTTCCTTGAAATGTATTTGCCATATAGCATTGTGTAAAGTTAAGGTGTACAACGTGTTTATTTTATACATTTGTATATTGTAATATGACTGTCATTGTAGCGATAGTTAGCACCTCATCACATCACACCAAAAGATATTGCGAAGCAGTGCTCTTCAGGGGAAAGGTAACGTGAGCCACAGGTGTGAACCGCATATGTAGTTTAAAATTTTCAAGACAGGTGTCATTAAAATTTTCTAGACTCTGTGTTAAAAAGGGTAAAAAAAAATGGGTGTGTTAGCTTTAATAATATATTTAACCCCATATATCAAAGGTATCATTTTAGGAGTTCCCATTGTGGTTCAGGAGGTTAAGAATCCAACATAGTGTCCGTGAGGATGTGGGTTCGATCCCTGGCCTCACTCAGTGGGTTAAGGATCCAGCGTTGCCATGAGCCATGGTGTAAGTTACAGATGTGGCTCAGATTTGGCATTTCTGTGGCTGTAGTGTAGGCTGCAGCTGGAGCTCCGATTAGGCCCCTAGCCCAGGAACTTCCATATGCCACAGGCGTGGCCTTAAGAAAAGAAGAAAAAAAAATCATTTTCACAAGTAATCCATTGTAAAACCGTTAATCAGCCAGTTTAGAATATCATTATTTTTTAACATAAGGATTTAAAATGCGGCGTGTGTTTTTCACTTAGAGCACATCTCAGTTCGCATTAGCCATATTTTAGGTCTTATTGGCCCGTGGAATTTTGAGAGCATAAACTGCAGGGCATGGAGACTGATGGGGAAGGGGCATGGCAGGGAAGAAGAGGAAGGACTTAATGTCGATTTCATCCGTGGTCCACAGGCCCCTGGTGCTGCTTTCTGAAACCAGATGTTTGGCGGGTATTTAGGAAGATGCATTTCCCTTCAGACCCATTGAGGTAGTAGAATTGAATGCTCCTTGGAATTAAGGTTCTAGCCTGGAGATGTAGGTCTGGAAGAAAACGGATCACCTTTCCAGCCCCACTTTTCCTATGGCTGCTGTCCCTTGGCTGTTTCCTATTGGGTTAATGGTTCACCATCTGCCAACAACCCATGGAATAACATGGAAATAACATCCCAGGGCTGTTTCATCTGGTTTTATTTTTCCTAAGACCATACGGGAATCCGTATTTTATGTAGCTTTATATTTATAGAAATACTTATGTTATATAAACTTGACTTTTTGTAAAATTTTTAAATATTGACAAATAATTCTTTTTTTAAAAAAACACTATGTGAGCCAAACTAAATACATCAGTTGGCTGGATGTAGTTTGTGGAGTTGGTGACTTCTGTTAGAGGCAGAAGCAGCCACTTTGAGAGGTTCCACCCTCATAAAAAAAAAAACCTCCAGACGTCCATTTATATAAAAAACCAAGGAAAAGGCTATAAATAAATTCGGAGGTGCTGCAGTCATTTACTATCAGGCTGGTTTTTCTCTTTTTAAGTCCTAATTCTCGTCCTAGGCTCTTTGGGAGTGGAAACTCTTGAGTTGAATATCGGGGCTTATAGCATCCTAATCCTTCCATGTTCTTGGAACAGAGATTTCAAGGCTAAAAAACAAAAGCAAAGGACATTGGTGATTGGGGGGGGGGGGGGGTGGTATGGAGAATACTGTGGTTTACCGAAATGGGGACCGGATATTTGACTTTGTCGCTTTTTCCCAATGGAAATTCCTAAGTGTCCCTCTTTTCCCAGACGAAATGTCCCTTATTTCTAGAGAAACAGTAAGTCAGCAGAATCTTAGGAGAATCAGGCCAGGGTCTGGGAATCAAACATCCTTGGTCATATGAAATTGCGGACCACCATTTAGGTAATGAGAAGACGTCCTATTTGCATAACGACGAGGTTGTAATTTTAAGATGCCGATGGGGCATGCCCAGGGCATGACCAGGGGACGCTGGAAATGAGACATCCTGTCTGATGCAACCCTCCTGCCACCCAATATGGCTGCCCCCGGCACCCAACTGTCTATAATTAGAGTAACTACTAGGTGAGCCACTACCACTCCTGGCTGTTGCTGCTTTTTATAAAATCCATTCTATTTTTGTAAAATCAAGTCACAGGAAATAATCACCTTTTTCTTTTCTGATGTATTTCAACACTTTGAATGTGAGCTGCGGAGAACCATGACGGATAAATGTGTGCGGTAGTACTTTGAGAAAAGAATGAAGGAGGAGGGGGAGTGATGGTGAAGGGGTGAGCCCTGCGGGTGGGGGAGAGGGACAAGGGATGGCTCACAATGCCAAGGAAGCTCATCAGCCCCACAGTTCTAAGCAGGGGAGGAGGGTCTGGCCTGCAGGGTGCTGTCTGGGAAAAGAGATGGTCCCATGAGACTGGCAGTCAGGAAGTCTCCAGCCAGGGCTCTGGCTGAGCAGAAGGCATGACGGGGTTTTTTCTTTTTTTCTTTTCTTTGTTTCTTCCTCCTCTTCCTCTTCTTCTTCTTCTGACTGCACCCATGGCACATTGACGTTCCTTGGCCAGGGATCGAACCTGTGCCACAGCATCGACCCGAGAGCTACAGCAGTGACAATGCTGGATCCTTCACTGCTAGACCCCCAGGGAACTTCACAAGTGGGTTTTTCTCTCACAAGCGGGTTTTTCTCTTACTAATCGTAGGCGCCGTCGGTGTGGGGGAGCATGGCGCAGTGAATGAATAGCCCCTAAGATGTGGCTTCCCTCCCCAACTGGAACCATTATTTCTGGGTTTGGTGATTTTAAAAGAGGGAGGGCAGGGAGCAAAAACTAACAACTGACCTAATAGTCCTCGATTCTGTATTTCCTCTCAAGAGTAAGAAGCAATTATTACCGTGGAGAACAGGTGTCTTTGTCTTCACCTCCTCTTCCATCTCTCTTATTTTTGTTTCCAAAATAATCTTCCTAAAACACCAAGGCCCATCACAAGTTCTCCCTAAATAGTTGCTGATCCACTGACGTTCACGAAGACAGCAGCTTTCAGTGCATGCCTCTGCAGACATATCTTGAGCTAACAGTCTATTATTCAAGACAGTGTGGGGAGGTTCACTCATGGAGTTTCTGCTCACTGGGCCATCCTAAGAGCAGCCAAGATCAGTATAGGTCTAGGTGATGTCTGGAAATGGAAAACAAAGCCTGATGGAGGAGTTCCCGTCGTGGCGCAGTGGTTAACGAATCCGACTAAGAACCATGAGGTTGCGGGTTCGATCCCTGGCCTTGCTCAGTGGGTTAAGGATCCCGCGTTGCCGTGAGCTGCGGTGTAGGTCACAGACGCGGCTCGGATTCCGAGTTGCTGTGGCTCTGGCGTGGGCGGCTACAGCTCCGATTGGACCCCTAGCCTGGGAACCTCCACATGCCGCGGGAGCGGCCCAAGAAATGGCAAAAAGAGGGGGGGAAAAAAAGCCTTATGGAAAGCTTGGCTGGAAGCCTCCTACATCTTCTCATTTGCTGATCACTGCATCTGTCCTGGACAGAGGATTTTACCCCCACATCACTAACATAAAGCAAATATGAGAGATGTGGGCTAAGCTGCTAAAGATCCCAGGGCCATTTGTGATGGAGCTGTTGTTTGCACTCACTTCCCTGCACCAGATTTTCAGGTCGCCGTTCCATACTGCCTCTCACACTGCTGTGGCTCAAGGCTGGAAACAGAGTGCATCTGGACCTGTGCGCCATCCTATAAAGGGACAGAGAGGCCAGATAGAGAGGAAAAGGTAGGAT
Source organism: Phacochoerus africanus (assembly GCF_016906955.1). NCBI lineage: Eukaryota > Metazoa > Chordata > Mammalia > Artiodactyla > Suidae > Phacochoerus > Phacochoerus africanus. The sequence continues at coordinate 11,685,068 of NC_062557.1, read as the reverse complement.
TGTGCCAGGAAGGCCACAGGCCAAGTGCCAAGGGGAGATGTGGAGTCCTCCAGCTTTCCAGAAAGATTCAGAGCTTCACTTATATTTGTTGGGGTACTCTGAGAAGTACATTTGGCACTCTTGGGTGGATTTCGCGTCCATGAATTCAACAAAACTTTGATCAGAAAGGTCCAAGAAGTTCCTGCCGCCATGGTGCAGTGGGCTAAGGATCTGACTGCAGCCACGCTGGTCACTGCAGAGGTACTGGTACAATCCCCAGCCCTTGCAGTGGGTTAAAGTACCTGGCATTGCCACACCTGAGGCACAGGTCGCAGCTTAGGCTCGGATTCAATCCCTGGCCCGGGAACTTGCATATGCTGCAGGTACGGCTATAGAAAATATATATTTTTAAACAAAAGTCTAAATTTAAGTAAATAAATACATAAATTCCAATTATTCCAAAAGGCAAAATTTGAATTTGCCCAGCCGGTAAGTATTTACGTAGCATTTATATTGAATTAGGTATTATAAGTAATGTAGAGATGACAAAGTACGTGGGGAGATGTCTAAAGGCCATGTCATTTTATGTATGCCATGTTTGATTCTGATATAGGGCAGAGGTCCTGGAACCAACCCCTGCAGGTACCCACCCTCAACTGTGCTAAAAACATCTTTTGTTGCCAGGCAAAGGGTTAACTTGCACTCGGGGCGGGGGGGGGGGTGGCTTGTTGATAAATGAAGCTGTTAGTTAGGCTCCATCCCGGTTTCTTCCTGGTCTAGAGAGATGGCCTAGGGTGTGGTAACCATTCTTTGTGGAATTCTTTGTGTCTGCGAAGAGGGTGATTTCAAACATTTTAGGACAGCAGGGTGAGGACCAGGCATCCATCGATTCTTGGTGAACAGTGCCATCTAGTGGTCAATGGTTTCCATTCCAAGCTGGTGGGTGGATCTTGAAAAACTGACTTTCCTGAGACCTGGAGAGTTGATCCTAAAGCCTTGGAAAAAGAGTCCCGGAGGCTCCCTATGGGTTATACCAAAACCTCTTCACTCTCTGTACATGGAAAACACAGAGACCTCATTCACCATCTCCCCTGCTGGAGGAGAAATTGGGAAGGAGTTTGCATGTACGCTCCTTTGACAAATTTTTATTCAGTGCCTACTGTGCACCTGCCATGGTTCTAGGTCCTGGGCATGCACCACGGGGACGAATTTTTTTTTTTAAATCCATACCCATGTGGCAGAAAGACCATCAAGAAAAAAATAAAGAGACTAGTTTAGACAGTAATGAGCGCTAAGAAGAAAATAAAGCTGTGAAAGGGCATCTAGAAGTGCTAAGGAGGGGATCGATTCCAAGGAGAGTAAGAAGGGAAGCCCTCCCCAGAAGATTCCATTTGGACAAAGGCCTGAAGCAGAGGCAGCCCTAAAAATAAATAAATAGAATAAAAGCTCCAGAAAGCCCAGGATTGTGTTCATTTGACATGGTTTCACAAGCTTTACCTAGATCTCTTTTTTTTCCAGGAACACCCACTCTCTTCTCATGGGACTTGAGAAAGTTAAAAAAAAAAAATCAGCTCTGATAAGCCTTCGAGGATGTTCCTGAAAGTCATAAACAAGTCAGGTGCAAGGTCAGCAGCGAACAGTGTTTTTCCCAAGGCCACCACCCAGCTGCAAAATGCCTAACCGTGAGTGACTCACGCTGTCTTATTAATGCCTTCCCCAGACGTCAGGGCTCCCCCCACGTCCGAGCAAAGATTTCCTAGATCCCCGAGGATTAAAACCCCCTCCCGCTTCAGGACCACCTCCACCTCTGACTAGATTCCCTTCTCGCCTTAGAATCACTTAGCGCGAACCCCAATCTGACAAAAAGCCACTTCCCGCCGCTTCCCACGGAACAGTGCCTTGCTGCAGTGCGGTAATCAACTGGCACTGCCTGGGCGAAGCTGGTGGTCTTTGCGTGTAACTGGTTTCAGCTCCCAGTGTTTTGTAGAATAAAGTTTGAGAAACACTGGATGAAACCATCACTTTCTACTCTGAAGTTCTTCAAGCCTCAAGCTGAGACATTGCACCCCACCTAAAATGTCTTGTGTACCTACTGGAAAACAGGGTGGGATCCACCAAGGGAGTGAGGGCTGTACCGTTGAATATTTTTAAAATAGGAAGTATTATTATTATTATTATTACTATTACTATTATTATTACTTTTGAAGGCTGCACCTACAGCATATGGGAGTTCCCAGGCCAGGGGTCAAATCCAAGCCGCATCTGTGACCTATACCGCAGCTTGCAGCAAAGCTGGATCCTTCGCCCAATGAGTGAGGCCAGGGGTTGCACTCTCATCCTCATGGACACTACATCAGGTCCTTAACCGGCTGAGCCACAGTGGGAACTCTGAGTATTATTTTTACAGGTTGCCTTGTGTCTGGTCCCTCTTGCTGCTAACATTTTTGGTTGACCATTTGTGCTGTGGATGCTCTTGGCTTGACTGGGGCTTCCTACCCACCCCTCCTGCACGCGGCAACACGGGGATGTCCAGAGAAGGACCAGATTGGTTCTAGGCAAACCATGTACACAACCTCAGCCCACCGGGGGAAGAGGGAGGGTGTAAGCAACAGTTATTCATGAAATCCAACCCACATCTTAGAGGGCTCATTGCAGCAGCAGAGGGGAGAATGGAGAGGAAGATGGGTAAGTGGAAGCGGAGATGAGGCAGGAGGCTGGCCCATCAGTCCCAGCCCAGTGGGAGATGGTTCGACCTGAACTCTGGTGATGACCGGGGTGGGGGTGGAAGCAGATGTCACAGGTCCCAGTGGCCTGTGAGTCCCAGGAGTAAGGAAAGACCACGCAGCATGCAGAGTGGCTGTCACTCTAACTGGGGCTTCCTGGGGTCTCAGGGTCTTCCCAGTAGAAAGGAACTTGTGTCCTTAGCAACGCAAATCTCACTAGTTCTTGCTTCTGCCTTCTGTAGGGTATTCTGCTTACTTCAAAGCCTTGCTCAGTAATTACTAGAAGTCCCTGGAAATGCCTCCCCCATGCAGGGACCTGCCTGATGTGACAGCAGCAATGTTTGGTTTTTCCTTTCCAATACTTTTTCTGCTTTTATGATCATTTTACCATCATTTATGTTTTCGCCGCTCTTACATTCGTGGGGGGTGCATCCCATTGATTCACTTTTTAACTGAGAGGGACGTCACATTCAACGAACCCTTTTGTTTGTTTGCAGCACAATTTATTATCTGGCCCTAGAGTTTGAGTATTGATAGATATTGATTTAATGCCCCTGTGACCTCCTTTGAGACGGAGCAACCGCAAAAGAAAAAAACTTCGAAATGTGCCAGGGAGATAAAAACCAAACTTTCTGATCTACAACTTGTCAACATAAAATACATGTCTGGAATCATCTTAAGAAAACTCCAGCAACCACATGTTCATGGCTGGGTGTCTGGTGTTGATCTTTGGAACGTATCACATTACTTGGGCCCAAGGATTTTTTTTTTTTTTTTTACCAACACATGCCTGCCTGTAGGGGTCCTTGGTGGCTGAAAGCCCTTGTTTCTGCAAGCAGACCCCAAGCATGCCAGCACTGGTGACCCAGAGAGGACCGTGTCCTTATGCTTTGGTGAACAGTCAAAGGTCGACAGCCGCTGGCAGCCGATGCTGGACAAGAGTGCAGTTTGGGTCGGGTGTGTAGGCACCTGTCTCAGAGTGGGGAGGTCTCGTTGATCCTGAACATGGAATAATTCTTCTTTCTCCATGTCGCCATCATCTGGTCTTGCAAATTGCTCTGGCAGGACCATGTGGGTCACAGTGAATTGACGAAGCGTCGCTGTCCGCAGAGTCCTCCAGGGTTTTCCATTCCCCTCCCTCACTGTATGAGATCTGCCAGCCGCAGAGATCTGTGGACAAGATGTCTTGATAAAGCTGCACGTCGCCGTGCTTTAACAGCTACATTGTGAACAGCGCTTGGCTAGCAGCTGGCTCTAAGGCCCTGTTTACGGGAGGAGACGGCCAGCATAATTGACGGCGTCACTTTTGTTGGGTTGATCTGCAAATACACGCGGCAAGGAGCTGCTGTGGTGTCGGGGGCAAGCAGGACAAAGCAGTCCTGTGACCCTGCTGGGACAGAGCGGGGTGGGGGCATGGAGGGGGTCGGGGGTGCCGTTCCTGGCTCCCCTTGTGACCTCTGGCTAATTCTTGCTTCTTGCATTGATCTTCAAAACCCCAAAATGGCTCCCATTCCCGCAACTGCTGGCATCTGAGCAATTTGCTTCCTTTCTGTCTCTGTCAATGTTGGTTGCCTCCGTTTTTTTGTTTGTTTGTTTGTTTGTTTTAATTTCAGCTGTGTTTTTGTTCTTGCTTTGCACAAGTTTTTGGCATTCCACCTTATATTTCTTGAAAAGGTCCTTTTCCAATTCATCAGTCCTTAGGCCTGCAGTCTCCTCCGGCTTCTTCATGCCATCCCACTTTTAGCTCCTCCACATGGCTGGTGATCTTAATACCTGGGGAGCCTTTCTACAAACAAGAGGATACATTGACTGTAACCAGCAAAGGCGTTTTCCAGGTTTCCTTCTTCCAAATGCCACAAATGCCATCCTCTCCATTTCTACTGCGGATCTACTGTCCCATCCTGCCCCCAGTCACGGAAAACAAACTTAGGGTCATCAAAGGGAAAGGGGTGGGAGAGGGATAAATTAGGAGTTTAGGATGGGCAGATACAGACTACTATATATAAAATAGATAACCAGGCATTCCTGTTGTGGCTCAGCTGGCTGAGAACCTGATGTAGGCGCTCCATCGTGGCTCAGTGGTTAACGAATCCTACTAGGAACCATGAGGTTGTGGGTTCAATCCCTGGCCTCGCTCACTGGGTTAAGGATCCAGTATTGCCGTGAGCTGTGGCATAGGTCGAAGACGCAGCTTGGACCCGCGTTGCTGTGACTGTGGTGTAGGCCAGCGGCTTCAGCTCCTATTGGACCCCTAGCCTGGGAACCTCCATATGCTGCAGGTATGGCCCTAGAAAAGACAAAAAGACACACACACACACACACATACACACAGAACCTGACACAGTCTCTCCCTGGCCTCACTCGGTGGGTTAAGTATCCAGCGTTGCCCCACACTGTGACATAGGTTGAAGATGTGGCTCAGATCTAGTGTGGCTGTGGCTGTGGCTGTGGCTGTGGCTTAGGTTTCAGCTGCAGCTCTGATTCAACCCTTAGCCTGGGAACTTTTATATGCTGCAGGTGCAGCTGTAAGAAGAAAAGAAAAGAAAAAGAAAAGATAACCATCAAGGACCTACTGAGTAACACAGAGAACTATATTCAATATTTATTTATTTACTTTTTGTCTTTTTAGGGCCACCCCCGCGACATATGGAACTTCCCAGGCTAGGGGTTAAATTGGAGTGGCAGCTGCCAGCCTACACCACAGCTCACAGCAATGCTGGATCCGAAGCCACTAAGGGAGGCCAGGGATCAAACCCGCATCCTCATGGATACTCGTCAGGTTCTTAACCCGCTGAGCCACAACAGGAACTCCAAGCTAAATCCTCTTGATGCACCATTAATCTCCAGATATGCTGGGCCATGATCTTCAGATAAGCCAGTGGTATGATTTCATCCCAGCTTCTCTTCAGCCTGGGGATCTCCGCTCTGCAGGCTTCCTGTTAGGGTGACAAGTGGTGCCGGTCACACAGCTGATACAGGACAAACTGCTTTGTTTCCATTGACTGCAGAGATCGTGCATGACATTGAAGGGGGAATGTCTCAGAGGCAGCCGACACCTGAATCTTAGACATAGGGTAGATGATATGGGATAGAGGGAGAAAGAGAGAGAGAAAGAGAGAGGGAGAGAAACCAGGTCACTGACAAAGAGGTAGTAGCTGAAGCCATGAGAAGAGGTAGTGTGTAATGGAAAACGTGTCCGTTGGTGAAGAACTGGAATGAAGTGTTCTGATTTGAGGCTTTGAGTATTCCTTTAATTTTAGTTCCACTATCAGGAGGAAGCTGGCTTGTGTGTTGAGCCGGCTGCGACAGCTCTAAGCCACACATTGCTAATGAGTGAGAGCCTCTGTTATAAATGGAAATACGAACTGGAAACCACTCATTGGCTGAAACGAAGTACACCCGTTTCTTTTGGTAGCTATTATCTACGGGATCGCCAATTTCCTTATTGATTGCAAATCCACAGAGGGAATAGAAAGCTGGTGTATTTTCTAAAAACACGACTGAGAGTTTCCACAGCTGCGTATCTGAAGTGGTATGATTAGACTTTCCTTGGTTCTATGAGGTCAGAAACATCCTTTAGTGGGTTTCTAATTTCTTATGGAAGTTTGGTTCCATAGGTTATTTTAGGAGCCTTTAGGAAAGACGTCAAGTGGATGAGACAGACATATTTTAAAATATTTAAAGTGGCCATCTCCTAGGTCCTCGGTTCTGGCCTTTCTGCTTTCTCCTCAAGGCCCTATTCCCACACTTGGGGGTATAAGTCAGCCTCTATCTGCAGATGACCCTGGCCTGACCTCACTCTCTGGAATGCTCTACCTGCCTTTGACTTTCACTCTGAGCACATCAACATGCACTGCCAATGGCATTCCTGGTGGGATCTCTTTCTCCGAAATTCTTAAAAGAATCCTGCTTCGGCACTTCCCAGGGAATGGTGGGAGAGTTGTCTTTTACAAAGAGATGCATCCCATACCAAGGACAGGAATTATTTTGCACCATTGTATGCACTGACTATTTGCAAGGTAGGCTGTTCATTTCCATTCTTTTCTCCTGATCCGTGACCATAGTGTAGATTCTGAGGTCTTCTTGACCTGGGTGTATCATTTCCCATGAACACATAGCCCAATGCCTTACACCTCCAGGGTTCTTACCGCAGTAGCCTGTGTGTTTTCTTCAAAGCAGTTATCACAGCCTGAAATTAACTTGTTTGTTTGTTCACATGTTGCTGTCTATAGATCAGGGTCTTCTAGCATCTAGAGCAATGCTTGATCACAAAGTAGGAGCTCATGAAATATTTGCTACCTGACTGACTTAAAGAATCAGTTATTTAAAAATCATACAGGAAGTTCCTGTTGTGGCTCTGCGGTTAGCAAACCTGACTGGCATCCACATCCACGAGGATGCGGGTTTGATCCCTGGCCTTGCTCAGTGGGTTAAGGATCCGGCGTTGCTACGAGCTGTGATGTAGGTTGCAGACTCGGCTTGGATCTGGCATTGCTCTGGCTGTGGCATAGGCCAGCGGCTACAGCTCCAACTCAACCCCTAGCCTGGGAACTTCCATATGTCGTGGGTGAGGCCCTAAAAAGACAAAAGGCAACAAACAAACAAACAAACAAAAAAACACATACATGAGTTCCCTTGTGGCACAGTGGGTTAAGGATCCAGTATTCTCACTGTAGCAGCTTGGGTTGCCGTTGTGGTACGTGTTTAATCCCTAACCTGGGAACTTCCATGTGCTCTGGGTGCAGGAAAAAAACAAAAAATCATACAAAAATTAGCTTTTTGTTAACTTACTGTAGGTGCCGCTTTTTGTCTCTTAAACAATGATATTGTCCAAATTTAATTGGTATAATGACCAAATGTCAACTAACTATATTAGTGGCTCTTGAACTTTTTGCATTTCCTTTGACACTCATAAAAATTATTGACCCCAAGGAGCTACTGTTTGTGTGGGTTATATCTATCATTATTTGGTGCTATAGAAATAAAAACTGAGAAGAGTTCAAAATATTTATTAACTGATTCATTAAAAAATAATAAATTCATCATATGTTAATATTAATATCATTTTTTTTCTGTTTCTAAAATAAACAAAAAATAAAGAGGGACGTAGTTTCACACTTTAACAAATCTCTTTAATGTCTGGCTTAAGAGAGGACAGCTGGTGGCTCAGCAGGTTAAGGATCTAGCATTGTCACTGCTGTGGCTCAGGACACTGCTTTGGTGTAGGTTCGTTTAGCTGGCCTGGGAACTTCTGCATGCCTTGGGCATGGCCAAAAAAAGAAAAAAAAGAAAAAGAAAAAAGACAGCTGGACTCTCATAACTGCTTCTGCATTGATATCACATATCACACAACCTCCTGACAACCTCACCATACACTTGGGAGGGAACAAGAGTGAAAAAGGCAAGTCATACCTCAGTATTATTTTGAAAGTAGCTTTTCATTCACAGGTGCCTCAAGATATTCCTGAATAGCCCCAGGAACCCTTGAAGCACATTTTGAAAACAACATCAACAACAAAAACCCCAGTATTGGTGGAGAGGAATCTTTCTCTTTGGCTGTGAACTACATCCTTCTCCTTTAAATACTGTATCTTCTTCTTCAACATCTTTCGCTGAGTCTTAAATTGTTTGTATTCCTCAAAAATGTATCGTTGCCAAAGGTGGCCAGGATGCAGAATGAGTGATGGATGATGGAAAAGCAAAGCAAAGGTCAATGTTGATTGCATTTAGACCCATTCGCACACAAACAAAAACATCGATAATAAAAACACGTGCCTTTACGAGGGGCATGTAGGAGCTGCTCCCTATTCTCCAAAGATTATCTCTACTCTTTAAGACATTTCCTGATAGGAGTTGTGAGCCTCACTTCATAGACAAAGAAAGGAAAGCTCAGAAAATGTAAACAATGTATCCAAGGCCACCAAGCTAATAAGTGACAGAGTAGTGACTCTTTTCCTCCCAAAACATGTACTTTTTACCATCAGCTGCTAGATTACCAACACATGGGGAAAAAAACAGAAACAATGACAAGCTCACTGTCAATGAACCTTGTTTTGCATAAATGAATCAAACAATCTGAAAAATAGAGGGAGTCCTCTGATGGCCTAGCAGGTTGAGGCGCCTGTGTTCTCACCGCTGTGGCTCTGGGGGAGGCTGTGTGGCGTAGGTTCGATCCCTGGACAGCAACTTCCACATACTGCTTTTGGGGCAAAAAGGGAAAAAACAAACAAACAAACGAGAGAACCTGAAATAAATGTTGCAACTCTCATTAAAATATCTACCTATAGATATAGATACATAGTTCTTTTTTCTTTCAATAATGTGCAACTAATAAGAAGTCAATAAGTCAATGCATTTTCTTTCTTTCTTTTTTTTGGGTCTTTTTGCCATTTCTAGGGCCCCTCCCTCGGCTTATGGAGGTTCCCAGGCTAGGGGTCTAATTGGAGCTGTAGCCGCTGGCCTACACCACAGCCACAGCAATGCAGGATCTGAGCCACGTCTGCGACCTACACCACAGCTCACTTCAATACTAGATCCTTAACCCACTGAGCGAGGCCAGGGATCGAACCTGCAACCTGATGGTTCCTGGTCGGATTTGTTAACCACTGCGCCACGACAGGAACTCTGCATTTTTTTTTTTCTGATTTGAAAAGTAATACATCTACAGCAAAAGACTGAAAAACAACACAATATCCATCAAGGGAAGATAGGTTACATTAACAGGTACCTTGATAGATGTGGTACTATGCAGTCGTTAAAAAAGAATGAGACACCTGTATTGATATGACATGGAACCATCTCTGAGAAATGTTGTAGGAAAAAAATACAGTAGCATAAGGTCTGTTTCTATTAAAAAGTAAATGTGTTAATGTGCATAGGTAACTGGTTTCCTTCTTTTTGGCTGCAGCCTGCAGCTGCTTGATGTAGGAGCTCAGTTCCCAGACCAGGGGTTGAACTCGGGCTCTGTGCCTCTGTTTTTCTCTCCCATATTCTAGGGGACACAAGCCACATTCCCAAGATCTTCCCTGCTCTCTGCGCTGAGGCACCCTGGGATGGGCCTGAGGGTTTTTGCAGCACAGTCGAGCTTCCAACCAGGGCCAGTTATATAATTTTCAGGACCATGTAGAAAATGGAAATGCTCTCCTTTGTTTGCAGAGCAAGAAAAAATGCTGTTAAAGGCACTAAACTCTAAAGCTTTTTCCTTTAAAAATACTGTATTAGTTGTGAAATGTAGTGGAGGTAAGAAAGCCACATGAGTATCGATGTAACTTACAAATAGCAAAAAAAAAAATACTATTCTGGCGTCATTTAAAATAACACACTAATTTGCTAATGTGAGATCTTGACTGATCACTAGGGCTTTCTGGCTCATCAAATGTTATTCTTTTAGCAGCTTCATTTTTTTTGGTCCTTTTTTTAGGGCTGCACCTGCGGCACACGGAGGTTCCCAAGCTAGGGGTCAAAGTGGAGTTGTAGCCTCTGGCCACAGCCACAGCCACAGCCATGCCAGATCCTTACCCACTGAGTGAGGCCAGGGATCAAACTTGCATCCTCATAGATGCTAGTCAGATTCGTTTCCACGGAACCACGACAGGAACTCCAGCAGCTTCATTTTTTTTTTTTTAATTTTTATTTATTTATTTATTTATTTTTTGTTGTCGTTGTTGTTGCTATTTCTTGGGCCGCTCCCGCGGCATATGGAGGTTCCCAGGCTAGGGGTTGAATCGGAGCTGTAGCCACCGGCCTACGCCAGAGCCACAGCAACGCGGGATCCGAGCCGCGTCTGCAACCTACACCACAGCTCACGGCAACGCCGGATCGTTAACCCACTGAGCAAGGGCAGGGACCGAACCCGCAACCTCATGGTTCCTAGTCGGATTCGTTAACCACTGCGCCACGATGGGAACTCCAGCAGCTTCATTTTTAATTGGTGTCGTTGAGAGCAATGTCAGCCTACTCTTGGCAAATGTCAGCTTGTAAATGATTTTTAATTATGAGAAGGATTATTCTACAGATGCAAGTTTCAGTTTATTGTATGACCCCCATAAGTTACAGGAGCCGTCAGATGAAACATTGAAGTTGGTGTGCAAATTTACATTTAAACTTAAATTCAGACCTACACAGAACTGATCAGCATTGAAAAGCTACAACTATTGATCTAGCCATTGATCTATAAAATAAAATGTCTGTTTTATCAACTGGCCTATCTCTCTTAGACATACTTTGTTGATTTCTGGAAAGTGGAGGGATTTCTAGGTTGCTGCCTGTTCCCAAAGCCTTAGAGATGAGGAGACGCGGAGTGGGAGGGAGCTTCCTCTTTATTTGTAGGTTTTGCTATTATTTGGCTTTTTAAAAATTTTTATTTTTAAAAAATGTTGTTGGAGTATAGTTGGCTTACAATGTGGTATGAGTTTCAGGTGTACAGCAAAATGAATCGGTCATGCATATAAATATATCCATTCTTTTTTTCCCTATATAGGTAATTATAAACCTGGGCTATACAGTAAGTCCTTGTTAATCACCTGTGTCACACAGTCGTGTGTATAAGTTATCCCCCCCCCCCCAATTCCTCCCTCCCAGCAGTGGGTTTTAAAGGTAAAACCTTTGAAACCTGTGAGTTTGTTTCTGTTTTATAAATAAGTCCTTTTGTATCATTTTTATTGGATTCCTAATACAAGCGATTTCATGTGATATTTGTCTTTGTCTGACTTGCTTCACTCAGAATGAGCATCTCCGGTTCCATCCATCTTGCTGCAAACAGCATTATTTCATTCTTTTTATGGCTAAATGATTTTCCCTTGTAGATATGGATCACATCTTCTTTATCCTTTCCTCTGTCGATGGACATTGAGGTTGCTTCCATATCTTGGCTTTCGTACTGTTCGGCTTTCTAAACATGGGCGTCTCTTAATTGTTCGACTAAAAAACTTGTTCACAAGAAAGGAAACACTTCAAGAAAGAAATGCATGGGTGTCTTACAATCTCAGTACTCAGTTGCTCGTTGGTAATATTTTGATTTTGTCAGCCTTTCCAACACTTTTTTTTTTTGGCCCCATCCCTGGCACGTGGAAGTTCCCAGGCCAGGGATTGAAAACCCGCACAACAGTGACAATGCTGGGTCCTTAACCCACTGGGCCACCAGGGAACTCCTCCAACAGCTTTAATGGTTGTATTTTTTATTGCCTTCCTTTTTGTATTAGACATAGCTCTCTATAGTTCGGCATCTTTCATGCAACTGCAAAATGGTAAGCGGAAAATTGCCAAATCTAGGGCATTAAGTCAGATCAACTCCACTTCTTCCTGGGGCAGGTTTTTGGAAAGCTAGGGAGTCAGCTGTCATTTTCATGGTTGTTTATTGGAAGATGAGATAGGCTTGAATGAAGAGGATGCCGACAGAAGGCCGTTTCCTGCTTTGGACCCCCCGTGTGTGCCCAGGAGGAGTCACGGGCTGGCTGCCTTGGCCAGCAGGGCCCCAGGGGCTGCTTGACCCCCGGCTGCCTGATGTCAGGCATGGCGAGAAGGCTGGCAGCAGGCGGGCAGGGCCGCCTCCGGGGGTGTGATGAATGGTCAGCAGAACAGGCTGTCAGGCGGTGCCTCTCCCTGTAGCTTCTCATCAAGGCCTCCCTCACAATCAGCTTCTCAGATAAAGGCCAAAGAACACGGAGGTTCCAACTCAAAACACCTATTTCCTCTTTGCTTAAATAAGTAAACAAAACATTTAAAATAGCTTTAAAAATTATAAAATGCAGAATTCCCATCGTGGCTCAGCAGAAACAAATCTGACTAGCCTCCGTGAGGACACAGGTTCGATCCCTGGCCTCACTCTGGGTTAAGGATCCAGCGTCGCCATGAACTGTGGTGTAGGTCGAGGACACGGCTCAGATCTGGCGTTGCTGTGGCTGTGACATAGGCTGGCAGCTATAGCTCCAATTTGACCCCTAGCCTGAGGACCTCCATGTGCCGTGGGTGTGGCCCTAAAAAGAAAAGAAAGAAAACATTATAAAAATGCAGATTGGATTTATTTCTATAAGGAAAGCATGATTTCACACTCAAAAAGCAATGAAGACATTAAATGCAATTTTGACATATTAACAGATGAAGGGGGGAGCATTAATTCTCTCAATAGCTCTCTTAGTGGATTGATCATCCAGAATAAAAATTCTCAGCCAGCTGGGAATAGAAGGGAACTTCCTTATCCCAATAAAAAGTGTCTATCAGAATCTTTCATCAAACCGCTTACTTGCTATAGAAACATGGCGAGAATTTCCTAGGGGTCAGACCTGCATGCCCTGTGTCTCCACATGGTGGTTCAATAGATGAGTTGAATCTCCATCGGTGAGTAAAATTGTTCAAACCTTGTATTTTCTTGCTAATATTTTGGGTTGCTTGATCAGAAAAATACTAGAAGATAGTATGTTGAAAAAAAGCTATTCCCTATGGCTACGCATTGTTGTCACGTTCTATTTTGCATTATCAGGTCCTTGTCACCAAAAGGATTTCTGGATATCTAGTCTGTCATATTAGGGGAAATAGAGGTCTCAGGCCTTTTTTTTCCCCCTGCCTTTCTTTATTATAGGAGAGTTTTTTTGGGGGGGATAGATAATATATGCACGTAGTTCAAAATGGAAAGGTACTGAGAGGCATGTACAAAAGTAAGTCTTTGCTCCTCCCTGGGCCGTGGTTGCCCAGCTTCTCTCCCTGGGGGCAATTATTCTCGCCAGTTTCCTGTGAATCCTTCTGGAGACTGTCTGTCTGTCTTTCTCCTTTCCTTCTTCTTTTTTAACATAAGACATTACCTCGCAATAGAGACCTTTCTTTGTTCTCTACCTAGCTTTTTTCCTTTTTTTTTCTTTTGTGGCCACCCTGCAGCATATGGAATTCCCAGGCCAGGGATCAGATCGGAGCCTAGTTTTGAGCCTAGTTTCCACCTAAGCTACAGTTGCAGCAACGCTGAATCCTTAACCCACCGTGCTGGCCGGGGATCGAATCTGCCCCCCAGCACTCTCAAGACACTGCCAATCCCGTCCCACCACAGCGGGAATCCCTCTACCTTGTCTTTAGTCCTTTAGAGATATTCAGCGACAAATCTCACCAAATTAGAACATCTAGGGTTGGCTCATCTTTTGAATGGCTATTTTCCATTGTGAGAAAAAATATTATATATCTTTACGTATTATGTAGATTCTTTGTTATATATATTATGTCATATACATTATTTAAATATTCTGTTAATGGCTGTTTGTAGTGTTTCTAGTTAATATTCCTTTTTTTTTTTTTTTTTTTTTTTTGCTTTTCAGGGCTGCACCTGAGGGATATGGAATTTCCCGGCTAGGCGTTGAATCAGAGCTACAGTTGCTGGCCTACACCACAGCCATAGCAATGCAGGATCCTTAACCCACTGAGCGAGGCCAGGGATCGGACCCACATCCTCATGGATACTATTCAGATTCGTTTCTGCTGTACCACAACAGGAACTCCTCTAATTAATATTCTTGCGTCCATGTCGGTTCTTATGTGTATCTGGAGAAAACATTTATGATAGGAAAAGGGTATGAGCATTATAACTTTTTCTGGATGACTAGCCTATTGTCTCAACATCTATTGGGTAGTTCATTTTCCCCTCATCTATTTGAAATGCCATCTTTATTATACATGAAATTTCTATATGTTTGAGTCTATGTTGGTATTTTCTGTTCTGAACCCCTGATGTGTGCGTGTGTGTGTGTGTGTGTGTGTGTGTGTGTGTGTGTGTTCCTGGGCCAAGCTTGATAATATAGTAACATCTGGAGGGGTAGGCCCTTCTCATTATTTTACAGACTACTCTTAATTTTTCCAGATGAGCCTTAGAATTAGTTTGTTTCCTTTTGCAAAACAAAATCAAAGCATAACTCAAAAATGTAACACTTTGGGTTTTTTATTAGTTAAATTTAGAAATTGGTTTGGGGTCATCCATACCGTTGTGATATCCCAGAAGAAGGCGATCCCTTCCCATTCGTTCAAAGTTGCTTTGGGGTCCTTCGGGGTACTTTTTTTGGCTGTGGCATACAGTGGCTTGATGTGGGATCTCAGTTCCCAGACCAAGGACTGAACCCAGGTCGTAGCCGCGAAAGCTCAGAATCCTAACCACTAGACCACCAAGGAACTCCCGTCACGTCTCTGGTTAAGTTGATCTGCAGGTCCTTCAGGTCTTTGTCACACTGCCATCCAAGCCTGTGGTTTAGGTCAGGTCTTAGGTCTCTCCTTACCCAGCATCTGCTCTTCCCCTTCCAGGTCTGGTTGTCAGGGCTCTTTTTGTTTGTGTTTTTTTATCTGCCATGTTTGCCTCTGCCATGTGTTGGGTCTTGAGGTTTCCCTTTCCTTTTAGAGAACTTAGCCATGCATTAAAAACATTGTTATACGTGACCCCAAATTTCCAGGTGATGACAATCAGAAATTTTCCCTCTCTTTTTTTTGTCTTTTTAGGGATGCACACGCAGCATATGGAGGTTCCCAGCCACAGCAATGCCAGATCCAAACCACACCTGCGACCTATACCACAGCTCACAGCAACGCTGGATTCTTAACCCACTGAGCAAGGCTAGGGATCAAACCTGCATCCTCATGGATGCTAGTCAGATTCGTTCCTGCTGAGCCACGATGGGAACTCCAGAAATTTTTCTTTTTACTGTAGTTTTCCACCTTGAGATTTAGTCAGCCATTCATTCATCCATTCATTCATTTATTCATGTGCAATTACTTATGCACCTAATATGGGCTAGGCACTGGTGATACAAAGATGACTAGAATTGTAAAAACCAATGGCACCCCCCCACACACACACTAATGGTTACTCTGTGAATTGATGGGTGGGCTAATTAGCTTGATTGTTTAATCATTATATAAAGTCTACTTATATCAAAGCGTCATATTGTACACCTTAAAATATACAATCTTTAAATTTGTTGGAGTTCTAGTCGTGGCGCAGTGGTTAATGAATCCAACTAGGAACCATGAGGTTGCGGGTTTGGTCCCTGGCCTTGCTCAGTGGGTTAAGGATCCGGCGTTGCCATGAGCTGTGGTGTAGATTGCAGATGCGGCCCGGATCCCACATTGCTGTGGCTCTGGCTTAGGCCGGCAGCTACAGCTCCGATCAGACCTCTAGCCTGGGAACCTCTATATGCCATGGGAGCGGCCCTAGAAAAGGCAAAAAGACAAAAAAAAATTGTCAATCATACCTCAATAAAGATGGGGGCAACAATGGAAGCTTGAGTTGACAAAGAAAACTTTTTGGATGGGGTGGAATTTAAGCTGAGCCTTGAAGATTAAGGGAAAGGAGACAAGTGTATTGAGGGCTCCATCTGTGTGCTCTTCTAGGTGCTGAGGTTCAAAATGGGAGAAAAACTAGACCATTAAGGAGTTTCTAGTTGAGTGAAGAGAGCCAGAGACACACAAGCAAATGGGTCATGGCAGTGGAGCAAGAGCTGTGTGCTCCAGTGCGTGGGCCTAGACTGGCAGAGAAGATGCCTAAAAGGAGCTGTTAGAGTTGAATTTCCAAGAAGGAGTGCCCAGTCACAGGATGCAGCCTTAAGCAAAGAGACTAACACTTTTGACTGCAGACAATTGAAAATTTACATATGAAAATAACAACGGTTGCTATTTCTTCAACATTTACTATGTGCCAGCTGTTGTTGGTTTTGCGAGGTCCCCTTTTATCAGATTGAGGAACCTCTCCTTGGGTCAGTTTTGGAAGCTCCCCATCCTAGCAGAAAAGGGCTGATCATCAGAACCACATCCTCCACCACGTTGCAGCAAAGTCATTAGCAGTCTAGTTTGTACGAGATACCTGGCATATATTAAGACGTCTTAGATGTATCTTTTTTAACAAGGACTCAAAGACCAGCCTTGAACTTTTATGATTTACTGGATTCAAAGGCAGACAAATGGGCTGCCTTTCTGCTAATTAGATTATTTGACCCACCACCTCATCTTGGAGAAATCCTGAAAAGAGCAGTAACTTGGCTGCAAGAGCCAAAGGTAAGCTTCGCAGAGATGAAGAGTGGGAGCCCGTGATTGACTTTATTTATTTCCACAGAGATTTGAATGTCGGTGACCTCTTGGACCAGCCGCTGTCCTTGTCTGTGCAAGGATATGATCATAGACCTCGGAGTTACTGCATGTCCTTGGGTTAGGTTGTATCAGTCCAGCAGTAGGTTTGCTTTGGGAAAGAGGGAGTGCAAAGCCAAAAGGAAAAGACATCTGCCACGTCTAATGAGTTAAACCTTCTAAAAATATTTCTCTTTTGGTGACCATTTGTTCTTTTGACCCTTTGATCTTTTATTCTGGAAATACAACCTGTGCTTTTTCATTTTTGTTTATTTATTTTTTGATGCCATGGACCTGTGCTGCAGCTGTGGCAACGTCAGCACCTTTAACCCATTGCAAGGGGCCAGGCTTCAAACCCACACCTCTGCAGTGACCTGAGCTGCAGCAGTCAGATTCTGAACCCACCGTGCCACAGCGGGTACTCCAAATATGACCTTTAAAACACTTCTTCTTCCCTCTCTGTGTTTGTAAAATGGTGATCAAGCCTGAACCATGGATGTAGAGACTTCGTTTTTGCATCCACAGCTTTTGGAGATGAGACGTTGTGGAGAATTGAGGAGAGGGCCTTTGGATTCTTCTCGAAAAGCCTGAAAAATTTCATTTGCAAAAATTATGTTCATTCCATGCGATATCACTTATATGAGGAATCTGAAAAGAAAATGATACAAATGAATTTATTTACAAAACAGAAACAGATTTACAGACTTCGAAAGCAAACTAATGGTTACCAAAGGGGAAAGGTGGGGGTGAGGGGTAATTTAGGAGCTGGGGATTAGCATATATACACCACTGCATATAACAGAGAATCACCTAAGACTGATTGTATAGACAGGGAACTCTACTCAATATTCTGTAATAACCTCTAGGGGAAGAGAATCTGAAACAGAATGGGTATAGGTATAATTGAATCAGCTTGTTGTACATCTGAAACTAACCCAACATTGTAAATCAATTATACTCCAATATAAAAAAATTTTTTTAAATTATGTTCATTCCATTGATTCTTAAGAGACATCTTTTTTTTAAAAAAAAAAAGATTATTTATTTGTTTTGGCTGTGCCCTGGGTATGTGGAAGTTCCTGGGCCAGGGATGAAACCTGTGTCATAGCAGCGACCCAAGCTGCTGCAGTGACATTGGATCCTTAACCCACTGCACCACAAGGGAACTCCCTCAAACATTCTTGAAGTTCAGTGATCAAATCCTACATGTTTGGTGATTCAGTGAACTGTTAATTGATCCAAAAAAAAAAAAAGATTCTCTTATTAACCTGCCAACTTTGCAATCAATTTCACATTCGTCAGACTGATGTTGGCGCTAGGCAGAGGAGGCCTCTTGAGGTTTTTAAACGTTTGCATGATTACGGAGTTTTGAAAGGTTAGAAGACTTTCAGGGGACTGTCCCAGGACACTCATTGGACTGGAGTCTGCTGGGGTGTCACGAGGCACAAGCCCTTGATTTTATTTTATTTTATTTTTATTTTTGTCTTTTTGCCATTTCTTGGGCTGCTCCTGCAGCATATGGAGGTTCCCAGGCTAGGGTCGAATCGGAGCTTTAGCCACCAGCCTACGCCAGAGCCACAGCAACTGGGATCTGAGCCGCGTCTGCAACCTACACCACAGCTCCCGGCAACGCCGGATCGTTAACCCACTGAGCAACCTCATGGTTCCTAGTCGGATTCGTTAACCACTGCGCCACAACGGGAACTCCAAGCCCTTGATTTTAAAGAGGTTCTTCTTTCTCTCTCTTCCTCTTCTTTTTTTCTCCTCTCCCCTCCTCCCCCTTTTCCTCCTTCTCTTCCTTTTCTTTCTTCTTCCAAATAAGCGTCCCCCTCCCATTCATATTCTAAGAATAAATCGTGCTTTGTGTGGATTGTGACAACCTGGTATGGCTATGCCCTTGCTCCAGAATCACACTTGACTTTGAAATCTGGTCCTGAGGCAGGAGATAGATGGGCTCCACGAGAGACAACTGCAACTAGCCTCGTCTTTACCCTTCCCGAGGCAGGAGATGGGTGGTTCACAACCAGCCACCTATCTCTACCACGAGAGAGAAATAACAGCAGGCAGGAGGCTAACAACTGGCACTGTCTTTTGTGACCTTGTTAGACAAGGGTGATGACAGGACCAGAAGAGGGGCTGAGCCCTGCGTGGGCGGAACAAAGAGGTCACGGACTCCCCAGCCTCAGGATCAGGGAGACCCCCAACTACACATTGGCAGAAAGACCCCTCTGGGTCAAAAGGGGAGGGGGTGCCCGGCCAAAATAAGTCTGCATAACCTTCCCACCATGCTCTGCTTGGGAATCCGTCTTGCACAAAAGATGCGCTCGCAGATCAGGGGAGGGCCCCGGATCCAGTCAGCTGTGAAAGATAAAACAAGTTAATTGGCCAAAGGAAGACAAAGACCGGGAAGAACTGTCCTATGGAAGTAATTTAAATCACCTCTCTGGTGTGCTGCTCATTCAGGGGGACGCCTGCACCCTCTTGTCTTCTTTGGGCGTGTGTGACTGCTTTCTTTCTGCCTTAGATAAATAGACGAATATTCTATTTCTGTGCTCTCCCACAGGTTGTGTTATGTTTCTAACCGTAAACTTTATACCTGTTCTTACAGCCTTTGCCTCCTTGAACATTCTTGCTTTCAACTGGGGCAAGAATCAGGGCAGTTCTACTTCTAGCCTCTTGCTGTCTGGTGGCTAGGATGCCTGGTTTTCACCCAGGCTGCGCAGGTTCAATTCCTGGGCAGAGAATTAGGATCTCGTTTCAAGCCATTACCCACTGCTGCCTCTCTGAAATCGGTCCCATGGTCGACCGGCTCTGTCGCTTGCAGAAGTCACTCATCCAGTACAACTCAGTTACCCAAGTGTTAAGGGGTGTACAGATGCTGGTTACCCCCCAGAGCTGATGCTGTGTGTATTTCACCAAGCATTTTTGTTCACACCTATGTGTCAGGAATATAGTGAGAGCTCTAAATCATGCTCTATCAATAAAAATCCCCAACTATAGATAGCTAAAACTACCTATAATTCGACTGCTGGGAGATAAATTTTACTCACCTCCAGGTAGACTTTTCTAATGTAGAGTTTTCAAATAAAGGTCAACCGGATGAGTTAATGGATATTTATTTATCCAGACATCCTGCTACGTAGTGTGAGGCGTGTATGACTTTCTCCTGGGCTAATCATCTTTCTAGTACACGTTCATCATGGACTCGTTCAAAGATATTTTTAGCACTTTTTCTGCGCTAGATACCGTTGCTAGTATTGGAAGCACGACAGGGATCAAAACAAAAAATGGTGCTCTCATGAAACTTACATTGGTGTGTATATGTGTGTGTGTGTGAGAGAGAGACTAAACAAGCTAGCAAAATATATGTAATATGTCCTATAAATGTGGAGGAAATGTGAGTATGGTGGGGTTAGTATTGGAAGTGGGTGGAAGATTGCATTGGGAATTAGACAGTCAGTGGCCTTTGAGCACAGACCTGAAGCAGGTGGAGCCTGAGCTCTGAGGCTGTTGGGGGGAAATGAGTGTTGTTTCATGGAAGAGCCAGCCCTGGGGTGGAGGTGGGTTGGCCTTGTTTGAATAGCAGCGAGGATGGCATTCTGGCTGGAGGATGCGTGAGCAGGTCAGAAGAAGGTGTGAGAGCAGAGGTGGACAGAGATCAGGGCGGAGGGGTGTGCAGGCCGTTTTGAGTCTTCTCCGCCATTTCCAGCCTCGTTGGCCCGTGTTCTGCTTTGACCAATGAAATGCAGGAGGAACTGATATGCGTCCTTTTCCTTTGCAGCAGCTTTATGCGCTAACGTTTCTTGGAGTTCCCTGGTGGCCCAGTGGGATAAGATGCTGGTGTTGTCACTGCTGTGTTTCTGGTTACAGCGGTGGTGCCAGTTGGATCCCTGGCTGGGTGCCCCCCCACCACAACCCAAAGCGCCTGCCTTTCTTTCTTCCTCTGCCACAATGAGGCCACTTTGAAAACCTGAGGTCTGGTGAGAAGATGATAGGGAACCAAATCGCAGGCCACCTGCTGGGTTTCGAGTGTGCATGAGAAATAAACTTTCAAATGGCTCTTTTTCCATCCTGTTTCTGGATTGCAGCTTGTCTTGTGCAGCATTTGAGGCACACTTTATGTAATATTTTTAGAAGTTAAGTTGGCCATAGCAAAAAACCGAGTGGGGAGAAGCCTCTGGAATAGCTGACCTCTCTCGTCCCTACTCGCCTGCTTTTCTGCAGCCAAGCCTTGGAGAGATCAAGCCTCCATTACAGCGACTGCTGCCTGGTTTGTCTCCCCGCCAGGCTATTCCCTGAACAGATGCCAAAGTAATGTTTCAACATGCAAATTTAATAATGTATCTTCCCTATGTAGTCCTTCTGTGGAAAAGTACAAAAGTGTGTAGAGAATCTCAAAGACTGAGCATCAGAACGATGGAAAGGAAATTCTTCATGATGCTCTGTGATTGCTTCTGGGTAGTGGGATTGTGGGTGATTTCCAATTTCCTTTTTTTTTTTTTGGTATTCTTCTATGTTAAGAATGTTTAGGAAGTTCCCGTTGTGGCTCAGTGTTAGTTAAGAACTCAGCTAGTATCCATGAGAACACACGTTTGATCTCTGCCCTCGCTCAGTGGGTTAAGGATCCAGTGTTGCTCTGAGATGTGGTGTAGGTTGCAGACGAGGCTCAGATCCTGTGGCTGTGGCTGTGGCCGGCAGCTATAGCTCTAATTCAACCCCTAGCCTGGGAACCTCCATATGCTGCAAGTGCGGCCAGAAAAAGCAAAAAAAAAAAAAGTACAAAAATCACATAGTCCAAAAAAGGGGAAAAAAAAATGTGCCCATTACTGGCTCCCTATTCCTGGTTGTGGCAGAATAAGATGGTCCAGGAGGGAGCTCTGATGCCCTCTCCATTGAGAGCTGGCGTTCAACCCCTTCCCTTTGGACATGGGCTGGTTGAAGTCAAGAGAATGTGGCAGGAGTGATGTTCTGGGGTTTCCAGCATAATTTGTTAAAAAGCTATACAGGGAGTTCCCTGGTGGCTCAGCAGGTTAAGGATCCCGTGTTGTCACTGTGCTGCTGTAGTGAGGATTTGATCCCTGGCCGGGGAACGACCACATTCTTCGGGTGAGGCCAAAGGAAAAAAAAAAAGGCAATGCAGGTGTTGCCTGGCGCTCTCGGGATACTCTCTCGAGGAGCTCCGGGCCGTCATGGAGGAAGTCTGGCATCTTGAGATGTCCATGCTGTGAGCATCCCCGGCTCCCCACGGCTGAGGACCTTAAGACCAGCCCATCCTCCAGCTGAAGGCCACCTGGCCACCTCATTGGAGACCCCACGGAGCCAAAGAATCATCCAGCTGAGTTCTGCCAAAACTCCTGATCCACAAAATCATGATCTATAAGACAGTGACCGTTGTCGAAAGTGTTGGGTTAATTTGTTGGGTGGCAATAGATACTTGGAATTCCAGGGGACACAGAAAGCCTGGTCAGCAGGGCTGAGGTCCTCCCAGATCTGGCCCCCACCTACCTCTCCCCCTGTTTCTCCGCTTCTCCTCCTCCTGTGCTCTTTGGTAATCTCAGACTTCTTATAGGCTCTTTTTTTCTTTCTTTCTTTCTTTCTTTCTTTCTTTCTTTCTTTCTTTCTTTCTTTCTTTCTTTCTTTCTTTCTTTCTTTCTTTCTTTCTTTTTTTCTTTTTTTTTTTGACCTAACACCAGAAAATTGGGTTTATTTTATTTTATTTTTTGCTTTCTAGGGCTGTACCCGGGGTATAAGGAGGTTATAAACCCAGGTTATATATCCAGGCATGTAATTTCAAAGCTGGTTGGTAGAAACATACAGAAGAGCAAGGGAATGCTGGGGTAGGAACTTCGGCAACATCAAGGGGCTTGGAGGATAAGAAGGATCTGTAAGAACCTGGGCCAGGAGACCAGCTGCAAAGCCAAACTGCCAAACTCAGGCGGAGGGGATGTCATAGAGGCGGGAGACAGAGAAAGGAGAGGGATCGATAGATAAGAGCAATGCAGCAAGAAGGCATGAGAAGACGTTCAGAAATGGGGTAGCAATTTCTATCCTGGGATCCCAGTCTCCGAGCAAGCAGGGCTGGGAGAGCAAGCCAGGATTCAATCCAGAAGGGCAGCCTTAGGACCTGCTCATTAAGGCTCACCAACCACCATTATTAAGATGATAGACTGTTTATCTCAAAGTGGATTAACTTTGAGATAGGATGCTCAGCATGGGAGCTGAAAAATTTTTCATGCTTCCCCCCCCCGGTGTGTTGGTCCTTGGCAGTTGAGACAGCCACTGCACTAGAGTGAGGAGTTGTTAAGTGATGGCTGCTCATCAGAGCTCCCTGCTGTGGGCTGCCACCTTCAGGCATGGGAGGATCAGGGTTGATTGCAGTGCAGCCGGCCAGCCTGGACTCTCCACACAGCTGGGACTTTTGACTTTGACTGGGTAACCCTAGTTACCCTCCAGTGGTTTCCTTTCTTGCTTGACATGAAGACTGCACATTAACGAACAGGTCATTTCCTCATTATCCAAACAGGAGCCTACAGAGTTCTCTGCTGTTAGGTTCCAGGAAAGGATAAGGGACTTAGGTCAACCAGGGGGTTCTTTTATGTAGGCAAAGAAGCAAACCCCAGATAGCATAAGCAGAAAAGGAACTTATTGAATGCATATGGGGTAATTCATAGGACTTCTGGGAAGGCATGAGGACCAGGCTCCAGGAATGTGCCAGTTGGGGCAACATTCAAAATCGCAGTGAGGAAGTGGTTGGGGAGGAACGCCATGTAGGATTTCGCGCCACTCAATGGGAGTAGAAGAGCAATTAATAGGAACAATTAACAGACTCACAGATTTTGAAAAAATTGTGGCTGCCAAAGGGGACAGGTGGGGGGAGTGGACTGGGGGTTGGGATGGAAATGTTCTAAAATTAGGCTGGATGATGGTTGTATATATAAATATAATAAAATTCATTGAATTATTTTTTAAAAACTCCAAAAAAAAAGAAAGAAACAATGTGACCTTGACATTCTGTGTATTTTCCCCATGCCTTTGGTACCAGTTTCAAATGAATTTTAGGCTGCACGTAAGCTTCATCATATTTATTCTCTAATCGCTGGCTGGCTGGTCATGCACATACTGTTCCTGAGGAGAAACAGCTCTGGGCATCACGTCCCCCTGGATGGCAGGTCAGAGTGTCAGCTTGGTTCCCAAGGTCCTGCCTCTGCTGGAATTGCCCTGACTCTTCATTTCTTATTCCATCTCTTTGCAGCATCTGCCTCCTCCTCAGGACACCGGCTCCCCCCTTGGCTTCCTCGACCCTCATTCTCCCTTGGTTTGCTCCCCGCTTTCTCACACCCTCTCTGGGTTCCCTTCTTCCCTTTCTCCTCCTGCTTTCGGCCCCTCCTCATGCTGTCTTTCTTCGCTTTTCTTCTCTCTCAACACCGTCTGCCAGGAGGGATTTCATGCACTCCCATGGCTTTGTCATTAATAAGCTGATGACTTCAAAGCCCTGAGCTCTCTCTTGAACTTCTAACCAGCAAGCGACTGACAGCCTCTCGTGGATGACTCACGGCCCCTCAAACGCACCATATTCCAGACTTAACCAGCACCATCCCATCCACCCTCGCTGCTCCTCCCCTGCTCTCTGACTCAGTGAAAGGCAGCAGCATTGATTCATTGTCTGAGACAGGAGCCTAGGTGTCATCCTTGAGTCTCCCCTCCTCCTTACCCTCCACGTCAATCCCTAGGTTCTTTCTCTCCCACGTCTTTAATATCTGTGGAGCGTGTCCACCTCTACTCACTTGCATCACAGCTTTATTAGTTTAAGCCATCACCACCCCTCACCTGCATTATTTGTAGCACCAAGCTACAAATAATGTTTACAATTTTGAAATTATTGAAATAAATCATGGGGTTCCCCTTGTGGCTCAGTGAGTTAAGAATCCAACTAGTATCCACGAGGATGCAGGTTCGATTCCTGGCCTTGCTCAGTGGGTGAAGGACCCGGCGTTGCCTCAAGCTGCAGCACGGCTGTGGTGTAGGCTGGCAGCTACAGCTCCAAGTTGACCCCTAGCCTGGGAACTTCCATATGCCATGGCTGTGGCCCTAAAAGAAAATACATGAATGAAAATAAAATGATTGAAAGAAATCACAAGAATGTGGCATGTGAAAACGGTGTGAACTTTATTCAAAATATACCTTTGTATATATGACTTAATATATAACTGTTAAAACTCAACCGCAAAAAACAAACCCAATTCAAAAAATGGACAAAAGATCTTAATGGACACCTCGTCAAAGAAAATATACAGACGGCAAAAATGATGCTCAAAATCATACGCTATTAGGGAATTGCACATTAAAACAGCAATGCGATACCACCACATCCTAAGAAAATGTCTAAAATTCAAAACACTGACAACACCAAATGCTGATGAGGATGTGGAGCAACAGGAAGTGTCATTTATTGCTGATGGGAATGCGAAATGATGGAGCCACTTTAGAAGACAGGCTGGAGGTTTCTTATAAAAGTAACTGTACTCTGACTATATGATCAGTCATACTCCTTAGTATTAACCCAAATGAGCTGAAAACGTGTTGCTTATCATCACTATTTTTTTTTCTTCTTTTTAGGGCTGCACCTGTCGCATATGGAAGTTCCCAGGCGAGGGGTGGAATTGGAGCTGCAGCTGCCAGCCTACGCCACAGCCACTGCAATGCCGGGTCCAAGCGACATCTGTGACCTACACCATAGCTTGCAGCAATGCCAGATCTTTGACACACTGAGCAAGGCCAGGGATCAAACCTGCATTCTCACAGACACTATGTTGGGTTCTTAACCTGCTGAGCCACAATGGGAACTCCTCATTACTATTTTTTAAAGGCCTAAGTCTGTGACCTACTGACAGAGGATTAACATGAGTTAAAACTCACAGAGGCATAGGAAATCCATATCTAGGGTAATTTGGAAGAGATTCATGCAAATTTCTGGGCTTGACTTGTTTCATGCTTGTGATGATTGCTTTTATGTGTTAGCTTGGCTACTTTTTGGTCAATCACTAGTTTGGACATTGTTGAGAAGGTATTTTTTAGACCTGATTAACCTTTAAACCAGTAGCCTGTGAGTAAAGCAGTATTAGCTTTTATAATGGTGGGTGGGCCTTACCCAATCAGTTGAAGGATTTAAGAGAAAAGCTTGAGGTTCCCTAAGGAAGGACTTCAGCTTGCAGACTGTCTTCAGACTCAAGGCTGCAACATTAACTCTTCCCTGGGCTTCTAGCCTGCTGGCAGGCCCTGCAGATTTCGGACTTGTGAGTAGCCACAGCTGTGTGAGCTAGTTTCTTCTTCAAATTTCCCCTCCACCTCTATATCTATGTATATATACACATATCTCTCATATTGGCCTTGCTTCCCTGCAGAAGCTGATGACTAGTCTAACTCTGTCTCTCTTCATTGAACATTGTGGATTTAAATATGCTATTTTGTATGAAGATATTTTTACTTGGAAAACTTTATTATGATAGCAAAAATTGCCACTCTTCTAATTTTGTGGTTAATATTTTAAATTAACACTTAAAATAAAGCCCATCCATTTGCCAGTGAGAAAAGTAAAAAGATTTCTGCTATTGGAATGCTTGCTGGCATAAGGTATTCTTTAAAACCACAATCTTGGGTTCCACAGGAAGCATGTACACTCAGCACAAATAGGTGATGATGGTCTGAAAAATTCTCCGTGGAAACCTGAAATAAGTGGGTCTCTCCTTAGCCAATGGAAACTTTAAACATAAGCAATACTAAAAAATAGGCTGCCAAAAAATTCCTTCCTTTTCCACTGGCTTTCTTAGTCCTCTCTCTGCTTACTAACTGCAAAACTGATGTTATTTTGCTTTTACAATTGCTTGCTATGGTTTCACAAACATTGTAACAGCAATTAAGGAATTCACTTTTAAAGAGAAAGATGGACTTATACCTCCACTAACTCTAGAAACTGAGACACTCATTCTGTTGAGCTTTGCAAGGACACAAACCACAAAGAAAAAAAAAATGGCTGACAGACCCTGGAATCCAGGGCAGAAGGCAAAACCACACAGAAACTAGAGTGGAACAGCTGTCATTTCGGAAAGGAAATTTTACAAGTTGTTATTCTCCCAGCAGCACTGAAAGAGCCTTTGCGCCCTTTGGAAGCCACTGAGGCTGTTGGGCTTTGCAGAACAGCTGTTTCAGGAACTCTCCCAAGGCTCAGCTTTCTACTGCCCATTTCCCTTTTCGTCTTTCAAAGCCATAGCATATGTGGATTTGGCAGCTAGAACAAGGTTAAGCGCGACTGACACAGGAAACGGCCTGGCCCGTGGCTGGAGTGGCGCCTGAATGCAGCTGAATGGGGACACACACCCAGGCCTCAGCGCGGAATCAGCTGCCACTCAAAACTTGGGGCTCCATGTCACCAGCTTGCTGGTTTCCTCATTCCAAGTGTCTTGCCTGTGTCAGGACTGACAATGCGACACAGTACAATTCAGTCTTAACCTGGTAGTGTGGTTAACTCCTTAGGAAGGGGAGGATAAGTTGAAAGCAAACTAACATTTATCTCTTGTGTTGCACCCTGTGCTGGGCACTTGATTCACATACACGCTGCAAAGGAGAGTGATTAAGTTCACTGCCTGGGTAGGAGCCACACTGGGCACTTAGCTGCTCCATGACTCTTTTTCCTTCGGTAACAATAACAGTTAACAACAATAAATAATACTGATGCGAGAGCTATTGTGAAGATTAATTATTATGCGTGAAGCACCTAAAACAGTGCTAGGAATAAAGTGCTAGAGACGTGTGTGCTGGTATTATCTTTACCAGCTAATTTTAGCACAGCCCTCCCTATCCTTTAGGGTGAGGAAACTGAGGCTCATGGAGATTAAGTCAATTACCGGAGATGGCAGATCCTGAAACCAAACTCAGATTTATCTGACGGCGGTGTTTTCTTCGCAGAACACGACCAGGCCTGCTCAAAGCTATCGAATTCCCTCCCTCTCCTGCTTGCTAGCTTAGGGTTCAGTTTATGAGCCCTTCTTTGTACTGACAACGGTGAAATCCTATATGACTCCGTTCTGTCTTTAATCCCCCATTCAACCCATTCCTGGGTGAAAGATAGTCCGCATGAGGGGTGTGGGTGGGAGAAAAACTTCCCTCCTACCTTCCTCTCTTACAGCCTAATCTGGCCCTTCCGATGTTGCCTGTGCTTCTTTTGACTTTCAGAAAGCAGGGGACAACCACAACTGCTTTCAGAAAGCAGGGGACAACCACAACTGCTTTCAGAAAGCAGGGGACAACCACAAAAGAGATACTCTGCTAAGCAGGAGCCCTGTCATGCTGGTAGCTGGAGGGAAGAAGTCGGCCTGCTAAGACTGCGATGTCGAACAGAAATACTGATATGAGCCACATAGGTAATTAAAATTTTCCTAATAGCTACGTTAAAAATGTTAAAAAAGGCGAAATTAACCCTAAAATATTTCATAATAATGTATCCAAAATTATTATGATTTTGACCTGGAATCAGTATACAAATTATTAATGAGATATTTATGAGGTGGTTTTTTTTTTTTGGTATTGTGTTAAACCCGTGGTATATTTTATACATACATCCTAGAGTATATAGCCCAAGAGTACAACAGGTACCAGCCAGACACGAGGATACACGTGTTCCAAGGGCCTCCTTTATTCATTTGGCGATTTTATACGTCTGAAACTGTCCCCTGCACCCCCTTTTTCCACGGACAGATTCAGTGATGGAAAAAAAAATGGCCGAAGCAGCAAAGAAGCCGTTCCCCCACTTCTTCCTCCTTCATCCCTGATTAATGCAGTTTTTGCGGGCAGTTGAGATTTCTTGTGTGGTCATGGAGGGTTTGTGCCCATCTGCACTTTTGTACTTCTCACCGTGCGAGGTCAGGTGCGAGGATGGGGGGCATTTCAGGTTCTAGAAAGACTCAGGCCTCTCTTGGACCTTGACAAAGTCCTTTCCAGCATTTTGTGCCCATGGGGCCTGGGTGGCCTCCACTGACGACAGCACCCCGGGAGGGGAGAGCAGTTCTATCTGCCAAGCAGACAGTTGGCGGGGCTCAGATTTCCTGGACCGGATGGCGGGCCGGAGGCCGGAGGCCCGCGCGGTGCTGGAGGAGCACAGGATGCGCGGCGGGGCGTGCGCATCTAGGCATCCGCCCGCGTTTGGCCAGTGGCGCAGCTGCTGCGGATCCGCCGGGGGCGGCCGCCTCCTCCCGGGCCTGGAAACGGCTGGAATCTCCCCTCCCCCGCCCAACGTCCCCCTCCGGCAGGGGCCACTGGGCGGAGTCGCCCACCTGTCATCCGAGACTCCCTAAGTGGGCTGGACTGGGTGGGGGAAGGGGGTTGAGGGGAGGGAGAAAAGGCCGAGGCGGCGAGGGAGGTAGGAGTGAAGGTGGGAGGAGAAGAGAGAAGAGGAGGAGGAGAGGGGAGCTCCCGACAGTCGCTCAGAGAAGGAGCGAAGAGCAGAAAATAAAGGGGACCTGAGGCGTCCGGAGAGGAACAGGTAAGGGGCGGCAGGTGAACAGAGGAGGAGAGCCCCAGGCTAGAGAGAGTGGGGAAGAGACAAAAGGCAAGCGTGGGGAAAGGGTGCAGAGGAGGGACGATGTAAGACAAAAAAGCAGAAAAGGAACGCTCCTAGAGAGGAAAGGCGAGGGTCCTTCAAGGAGCGGCGGGGGCGGAACGGAGCCCGCTGCACCTTTAAGGTTGCCAAGGCAACGGCTCTGGCCAGAGCGAGGCGCATTGACGTCAGCAGCCGGGCGTTGATTGGCTGTGGCCAGCCGTTTCCGGTGGAGTCGCCGCGGAGCCGCTATCGCTGTGTGCAGCCGGGCTGGGAGGGAAACGCTGAGGGAGCTCAGCAAGCCGTCACCTCACACCGGTAATCCCGTGCCCACCGCCGTCTGTCCCCAGGTGAGTGGGGTCGGCGGAGGGCCTTAGTGCGGCCAGCTTCGCCGCCCCGCCGCCCGTTTGGGGGCGCTGGACCGATCCAAGATGGCGTCACGGGGAGCGACCTGCAGGGGGACGGCCGCACCCCCTGCCCCTCCCCGGCGGGCGCCTCCCCGCGGGCCTCGCGCCCGGGGCCGCGCCCCCGGCCGGGAGTCTGCACCTCCAAGGCCTCCCGGGCGTCTGCTCCGGAGCAGGGCTTCCCAGCCACCCTGCTCCCGCTCACTCCCCCACTCCGCGGCCTTCGGGCCCCCGGGCCTCGGCGGCCATCGCGCCCCCGCCGCCTCCGCCCCCGCGCGCCGCGGCCTTCGCGCTCGCCCTCCCCCATTTCCTGAAGGACAACGGCTTGATTTCCCCGGAATCCGCCGTCGTCCCCCCCCGCCCCCGCGCGTCCCCCCCACCGTTTCTGGCCTGTCTTGAGACTAGGCAGCTCTTGTTTTCCTCTTCCCCGTTCTCTTCCTTGTCATCTCCAGCAATCGCTTTTCTTCTTTCTGGGATTACCGCCCCCTCGATGATGCTGGCCTGGCTCCTAAATTTCCTTTTGTCCCCTTTCATCTCCCTCCCTTTCCCGATTCCCCCCCCTCGCTTCCCCCCCCCCCCCCCCCCCCCGAGATCTCCTTGCCACCACTGTGGCCTTCCGACTAGCGTAGGATGAAGGATCGGCCTCTTCATTTTGTGGCCATGACTGTGGCATAAGAGAAGGGCACTTTTCCTGTCCTTCCTCTCGAAAAATATGCGGTACCTATTAACCCCTCCAGCTCGGTGCAGACGCGGTGCCAAAAGACTTAACTACTTGAGAGGTTCCTAGGAGGTTGGTGTTTTTCTCAGAGGAAGGAAAGCTAACACTCCCTCGGGATGACCCCAAGGAGGTGTTCCTGGCTGGTCTGAGGGTCTGCGGTCTGAATCAGCAAGTTTCTCAGAGCGTTATCAATATTTCCTCGCACGTAATCGTTTTGAAGCTGAGTTTTATCACAACCGAATTTTGAAAAGAAAGAATCTGAGTGTGTTCTGATGAGTAGAGACGATGCAGTGTACGTTTTAAAGCAGTGCAATAATTGGGTGGCGAGGGAAGCTAAAGCTAAATTGTTAGGCTCTTAAAATTAAGTACAAGTACAGAATTAATGTAGGTTGTATTCAATTAAAAGTATTAAGACCATAAATTCTGGATATTCAGGGCTTCACACGGAGACGGCATAAATCCTGGGACATTTTTGTTAATATGTGATCTTATTTCCAGTGTCGTCTTTTTGGTCTTTTTAATACATTGCGAACAAAAAACCCATTTCACCTCTTAGACCCAATTCTCTCATTTCTACTACAGACTTGATCTGAGTGATTTGTCTGGTTAAATGAATACATGAATACATGTATTGATATTCCTGAAACATGCCTGAATGTTTTGAAGCGTAAAAAGATGTGATTTATCATTGTTCTTGGGGGTTTTCAGTATTTTTTCAAATGCAAAAAATTCTACTGAAGTGGATTCTCAGTCTGGTTGTCTGAGCTGGAAAAGTGGCTGGTATAAATCTATCCTAGAGTCACGGAACATTTTTGTTGTTTTGGAGTGTTTATTTCTCAAGTATCATGGTTCTTTTTCTGTGACTTGTAGTTTATGTGCTCCTCAGGGAGCTACAGACTTTCTCATGGTCTGTTAATTAGTCTACTGTTATTGACCTTTATGATGAAAGTTGTCAAAACAAAATGAGTAACAGTTTAGCCCTTTAGCTCTTTACTCTGGTGTTTCTTTTTCCTTTTAAACAGAGTTTCATCTCAGTGGTTTTGTGTGCATTATATTTGGAAAAGACTGATTGGTATTGAATTCAGTTGCAGAGTGGAGGGGATCTGCTTTTTCTTCTAATCTTAGTTCCTTGATAATTAGGTTGGAAGGAAAACAGTGTTATGACTCTGTAGTTATAACTTTTAATTCCAGGGTAGGAATAGCTGCCCATTATAATTCTGTTTATTTTACTTTACATCAAGGTAGTTTGATGAACCTTCTAAAATTCTCTAAATGCAATTTATTTATTGAATCTTCATGTGAGTTTAAGACTTAGCATGTTTTAACATTTTCCTGTCCAGACGAAAATGTTTTGATATTTTCCAGTCCAAATCTTTTATCGTTTACTTGGTGTGTGTGTGTTCTAGTAAGGATTTTTCCCTCTTACCAGTAAGTGTGTTGTCATCTGGGTCTGGAATCTGGTAAAAAAGAGTCTGGAATGAAAGATTGCTTTTAAAACTCATCTGGGATTTCTTTTGTGTTTAAAAATTTTTTGATTACGTTGGTGGTAGTTGGCTCATTAGAGCCTTTGCTCCAGTGGTGTGCTGAGTAATATTAGGACACCCCCCTGGGATATGGGTTTACGTATAGTGCATGTCAGATGTTCTTCGTTGTGCTTACTTGCTTTCGCTTAGAGCTGCCTCGTGTGCCCTTGTAATTCTCTGTCCTGTTTACCATTTACACACTTCCCACGTCATCATGATTTCTTTTGCAGGAGGAGAACTGAATGAAATTCCCTTAAGGGCTTGACTCCTCAGCACCCCGCCTCTGCAGGGGATAGTGGCTCCTACTTCCTCCTGGGAGCTGAGCCTTTTACTGTTGCTGCCTGCGGAGCCAAGATCCTGTGCAGCAGGACCTAAATGAAACACTTCTTTGAGAGAATGCTGTTTCTCTTCGTGTTTTACTCCCTAGCTCTCACCTCCCAGTTTAAACACAAACAAAAAAACCACCTAGGAAAAAAAGTGCGCTGTGAATCAGTTGCCTAGTGAATTTGTTAAGTCAAAGGCCAAACTGGGGTTTGCTCTTTATGAAGGGTTTTTCACAAAGCATCTGTGTGTTTTTCCTGTAGGGAACCATGGCGTCTGGCAGCACCGCCAGTGAGGAGGAGCGTAGCCTCCGGGAATGTGAGCTCTACGTCCAGAAGCACAACATTCAGGCCCTGCTCAAGGATTCTATCGTGCAGTTGTGCACTGCGCGGCCCGAGAGACCCATGGCATTCCTCAGGGAATACTTCGAGAGGTTGGAGAAGGTAAAAATAAATGGGGGGAGAGGAGGAGCTGACCCTGACAATTTTTAAATGTAGTGCTGCAGAATGTCATGTGTTTGTATCTTTTGGAAGAAAAGATGTTCTGACCAAATAATAGTTTATACTGATAATCTAAAATAGAACTTTAGAAGAGAAATGCAGTCAATATGTTTTAGTAATTTTTAACTTTGTAATCAGAATTTATCAAAACACACTGTGTACTAAGTTTACTTGGCTAACAGAGTTTCCTACAGAGTTCCTTGTAACTGTTTTAATTAATATATAAAACTGATATAAATAAAATAACTGGATACATGGATCAGAAGTAGTATAGCAGTTGTATAAAGCGAGAAATTCTACAGTACTTGAAAGTACTTGATGCTTTTTCTCTTCAACAAAGCAAGTGAACGTAAAAGCTTTAGCCCACCTTTTGAAATCACTGTAATGGAGCATTTGAGTCTAGCTTGTGACTGATATATCAGAAACTCTGAATTAGTGAAAGTGTGTTTTACTTATTAATATGTTTCAGCTGAACCCACTAGAGAGCAGAGATGTCAAGACTGATGATTGTCCAAGCTTTGCTTTGTTTACAGTTTTGATATGCACTTGTTTCCTCTTGAGAAAAAAATGAGATCAGTTTTTAGTCTTTGTTGTTCATCCTCATTGCACGTATGTCAGTGGGACCTGTGCATGTATAGTATGTGCTTTTCTAAGCAAAATGATCATTTTTCACCAAGGCCAGTACTTCAGTTCCCTTCCCTCAAAAAATGATGAATGAGAAAGTTTGGATCGTTAAATGTTTTGAGTAGATTGATTTACTTTTGAAATTCATTGGTAAATTTACAGGTTTTCTTATGTGTATTGAAGTTTTGATGTGGTTCATAATGATTATGAACCGGTTGAGAGGCATTTTTTTAGGTATATGATTATTAATTATCCACTTGTACTGAGGTAATATGCCCTGTTGGTTTGGACAGTTTCTCAGTCAGCATAATTTGTTAGTAAAAGAATCTGTTTTACTAAGGTTTAAAAATGTTTGGATGGCTCTGATCAGGCATTTTCTGCTTTTTTCTTGAAAAGCTGTTTGTTAAAATTGGTGTCTAGTATCATGATTAGAATAATTAAAAATGACAAAAAACTAACTAGTCCTTATGAATGTCCCCTTGCTGTCTCGAAATTATGGTAGAAATTCTGGTTTTCTCTTATTTAAGCAGTTTCCTATAGTGAAATGCCATGGACCCAGGCTGCTTTGGACCTTCCCTGTCTTGAAGTAAAGTGCGTTCCTGGAGATCTAGCTATGAAATGGGTCACTGAAAGGTGATCCCTCTTTGGACATGAGTAGAAACCATCCAATGAGGGGATGAAGTTGGTGAGACATTAGGTGTGTGTCTTTTTATAGGGAGTGTTGAGTGCGTGGTGCTCATTTCAGAGCTGTACTTTCATAGCCCCGTTTAGGCACTAAACAAGGAGAAAACAAGACATGATCATAAAAGTAGTTTCTTTGCACATGGCTTTTTTAGATTTAATGTGTGTTGGCTTCTTAATGAGTCATAGCTTAACACACTTTTTCCTGTAATTCAAGGATCTTTGTTCACTTGCCTACATTTTTTTAGCCAGCGTTATATATGGTTCTCTGGACTTGCAAGTAACTAGGTTTTCAGCTTTGCAACAGGTCATTGTTCTGGGCATTAGGTGTTAGGTTGTATATCTGAAAATATAGTCACACTCTTGTCACCTTCTTCCCCACGTTCACCAGGAATCATGTTTCTGGTACCCTCAACTGAGCAATAAGGAATGTACCAAAAACTCGTACAGTTGGTTCACTGAAAGTGTCTACTTTTATTGTAGACTGTTAATTGTAATTTGAATCCCCTTGTGTGTGTGTGTGTGTGTGTGTGTGTGTGTGTGTGTGTATGTATGTATGTATGAACCTTGCCTGTCTGATAGATTAGAAGCATTTTAATAACCTGACCATGGAGTGTCTCCTACGTGTCAGGCACTGTGTGAGCACTTCACATTTGTACGTACGTACATACATACTCATTATTTCAGATGTGTGAGGCTGGTGATTATCACCATTTTACAGAGGTAGTAGGTAAAACTAAGAGAAATCAAATAACTTGGCTATGATCATACAGGGTAGTAGCTTTTGTTGCAGCACCATACGACCCTCAAATTTCAGTGGTTTACTACAGAAGTCTTAATTTCTTGGTCCTTTGCAGCTCTTCCAGGCTCAGGGCATCTTCTCTTAGCTCTGCTTGTTTTGTTCTGGGGTTGAGTGGAAGGAGCAGCCTCTTCACAAAGTACGTTGTTCTCAAGTCAGAGGGGCCAGGACCAAACCTCACAAGTGGGACATGGTATGAGAGGTCCACATATGTTCCATGGCCGGAAGAACAAGCCACACACCACCCCAAGTCAGTGGGATGGGACATTTACCTCACTACAAGGAAGAATGGAATGGCAGGGAGGGAACAAATAGTAATTGTTGAAAACATATTAAGTAGGTTGGTGGGAACAGAATCTGAACTTGAAACTCTCGAACCTAATGACAAGTAGGTGGACTGGGAGGAGCTCTTTTGTTTTAATGAGTGAGAGAACTGAGGCAGGAGGAGACTGACCAAGAATGAAAACAGCAAGAAAAAGGATATAAAAATATGTCATGATACGTAATCGAAATTGATGATCTCAGTAATGGTACTGAGTCATCAGGGTCAGGTTATGTGTGATTGCTTTAAAGACAGAGATCCATGAAACTGTTAAAATGCTTCTGGTACTTCAAAATTATGTTAAAAATTCACTTAGATAGAAGATAGTTCCAAATGAGATGTTGCTTGTGAAATTTTTCATGAAATTTTTGTGAAATATCAGTGACAAGTTTGGGGATAGAATTTGCATTTAAATTGTACTCTTGAACTTTACGCTTTGGGGAGACTTGAGTTTTAAAGTTCTCTGTTAATATGGAATGGGAAAACCTTACCTGCTATTGGAATTACGAGAATGAAAATGAGTGAGTTTTCTTTAAAAATGTATTTTTAAATAATAAATTGGTTATATATTTGTGCATGGTTCAAAATGCTGCAGGTACAGAAGAGTACAACAGTAAAAGGTCTTTTTCTAACTCCATTTGTCTTCTTGGCATGCAGCCAGTGTTCCATAGATAATATGTGGGCATTTACAAATTCATATCCATCATATTCTATCCAGTGTGTGCATGGTATTCCGTTGTATAGGTCTACTGCAGTTTACTTAAGCACCGTATGGATGACCATTTTGTTGTTTTGGAAACAATGATCTAATGAGTAACTTTGTATATCTGACATTTCACTTACTTGCATATTTTAGAAAAAATTCCTGGTAGTAGAATTATTGGATTATTTGGTCAACAGGTAAGTGGATTTGTAACTTAGTATGCAAATATATTGAAGTTATTTTTGTTATAGGCTCTTCTCATTGTGTTTTTAAATGAAAATTAGAAAATCTGGAGATAGGAGAAAAATAAAGACAACTCCCTCCCCCAAAAATAAAAAAAATAAAAAGCAGGTATGAGTCTACTAATAGAAGTAAACCCTATTAATACCTTGATGGTTATCATTCTAGACTTTTCTTGCTGTATTTATTTATTCTTTTATTTGTTTGATGCAAAATGCAGAGCTGAGTACAATGCAGGAGAAAGAGTCGACATTTTAATTTCTTTTTTTATAAAAAATGTTCAGAAAAAATTAGTAAATGCTGAGTTCATTTAGTGTTTGAAAGATGGTTTAGAAAAATAGTGGAGAATGAGTCAAATGAGTGAGAAAGTAATAGATAACCATTCTTGGCTTTTTTCTTGCTGGTTTTACGTCAGGCATAACTCATTCTTTACTGCAGCCAAGTTTTTTTAAAGCCAGTAAACTTGTTTTCATTTGTTTTAACTTCAAATGTCAACCCTGACAATAAAGAACACTTTGAGCTTTTGAAGGAGAAGTATTGTTATATCTGATCTTAGTTTCATTCTCGGTTACCATCACATGTCATTATTGGTTTGTATCTGAGACTCCAGCTAGAATATGTGTTCTACAGACTCAGAATTCTCACCTATTGGGTTTTACATTCCCCTGGCCTAGTGTAGACTCGGCTTGGCAGATCCAGAGGATACATATTGAGTTGATGCAATAAGCAATACTATAGACATTGTTACGTCACATTGCTGTGCCCGAGTGGTTATTCCTAGGTGACATTCTTGGGTGTGGTGGGGCAGGGGTCTCACACTAATTTCCCAGGATTTCGTTTTATAGTTTATTACTATTGAGGGCATTATACATCATTATTGATATGTTATTAACAAGGGTATATGTTTTTTACTTGCATGTTATGTGCCCTTGTTCCAATGGCTTTGTTTTTTAGTGAATGTAGGTGGCATCTGTTATCAGCTGAGAAACAGCATAGTCCTTTCAGAGTACTTCTTTTTTTTCTTTTGTGGGCATACTCACAGCATATGGAAGTTCCCTGGCCAGGGGTTGAATCTGAGCTGCAGCTTTGACCTGCAGCACAGCTGTGGCAATGCTGGATCCTTAACCCACTGTACCACAGCGGGAACTCCCCAGAGTATTTCTTTTCAAAACAGCTCTCCATTTTTTCCCATTTGTAATTGGCCTTTCCCCCTTAACTTTCATGCCTGTATAGAAGGAAAGATTGGAAGCAACTGAGAAGGACTGTCATTGGAATATGAGAATACCAGCTTTATATGCTAAATGGTGTCATTTTATAAACTGATGATTTTTTTTCAGGAGGAGGCAAAACAGATCCAGAATCTGCAGAAAGCAAGTGCCCGTGCAGACTCGAGGGAGGATGAAATCTCTCCTCCTCCACCTAACCCAGTGGTAAAGGGCCGGAGGCGACGAGGTGCTATCAGTGCTGAGGTCTATACGGAGGAAGATGCTGCATCATATGTTAGAAAGGTAGTTTGATAGCTTAACGTTGAGGAAATTTTTGGGGACCCATGAGGTAGTCCTCCAGTTTCCTGTGATGAATACATATGGTATTTCAAATAGTGAAACACAGACAGGCCCTGTGTAGTTCCTGGGCCCTGGGAACAGCTTTCTATAATACATGCCATCCTAGGAAACAATGTAATGGTAATTATAAAACAGTGAATAATTGCATTTAGGGGATTTTCTTTTACATGTTTTGTAGTAGAAGAGCAGGCAGCGTTCCTTTTCTCTCTTGAATTGTGGTGTTATTTTTCTGACATCCTACAAGTTATGTTATGGCTTTTAACCTGTTAGCCTGTAAGTTTCATTCATATCAGTTGGCTCTTCCTTAGAGCCAGTCTCCTATTTTGAGTTGTCCCGTTAGCCTGAAGGGGAAGGGAATTGTGCTGGCAAAAGGTTGTGAAACTAATATGTGGTCATAGTTTAAAAAATGATTGTCATAAAATGCTTATTTTTGCCTCAATAATGACCTTGGGCAAGGAGTTTCTGTTTTGTTTCTTTAGTTGTTGACTAGGATCCAAATGCCTATCTTTAAATACAGGCCTAGTTGTAGGCAAAGGGGATGAATTGGTCGATATTTGTTGGGTACTCTGGATCAAAAATAGTGTAAGAATGTTATGTTGAAAATATTTAACTCAAAGCAGTCTTGTTTCAATGCCGTAAGGTAGCTTGAATTTAATTGAAATGTGGGTTGCAGATGTGAAGTGGTTTTGGTTTGTGGGATTATCATTTTACTTTCTGTTCTTTCTTAGGTTATACCAAAAGATTATAAGACAATGGCTGCTTTAGCTAAAGCCATTGAAAAGAATGTACTGTTTTCACATCTTGATGATAATGAGAGAAGGTAGGTATAGGTTCTTTGTTTTTCCAGTACAGCTGCAATCCCAAACCAGTCTTATCATTGTTGCAAGTTTTAAGGCTCCTAATAATCATTCTCTTGATGACTGAAAATCTGGGAGCTTTGCTTTTTAGGGCTACACTCATGGCATATGGAAGTTCCCAGGCTAGGGGTTGAATTGGAGCTGCAGCTGCCAGCCTACAACACAGCCGTAGCAACACAGCCTCCGAGCTGTGTTTTCGACCTGCATCACAACTTGAGGCAGTGCCAGATCCTTAACCCACTGAGCAAGGCCAGGGAGTGAACCCAAATCCTCATGGATACTAGTTGGATTCATTTCCACTGAGCCACAAATGGAACTCTGTGGGAGCTTTAATTCTAAGGTTAATATTTTATTTTTTATTTTTTGTCTTTTGTCTTTTTTGTTGTTGTTGTTGCTATTTCTTGGGCCGCTCCCGCGGCATATGGAGGTTCCCAGGCTAGGGGTCCAATCGCAGCTGTAGCCACCGGCCTACGCCAGAGCCACAGCAACGCGGGATCCGAGCCGCGTCTGCAACCTACACCACAGCTCACGGCAACGCCGGATCGTTAACCCACTGAGCAAGGGCAGGGACTGAACCCGCAACCTCATGGTTCCTAGTCGGATTCGTTAACCACTGCGCCACGACGGGAACTCCCTAAGGTTAATATTTGAAATCCATAGAAGAGGCACATGAAATGTAACCCGAGGCCTTCTGCCCTTGCAGTGATATTTTTGATGCCATGTTTCCGGTTTCCTTTATTGCTGGAGAGACTGTTATTCAGCAAGGTAAGAGTTATTGCTCTTAATGGCATGCAGTATCATTATTAAAATGTGTTTTCCTCTTTAAGCCTACTATTTTCCTTCTTTTATTCTATTGGGTTTTCCTATTTATTTTTTTAATTAAGCTCTTCTGAGCTAAAAGGCACACTGTGCCTAAGGGACTAATACTTCCCTAGAATCTGATGCCGTTTTTTAAATAGTAACTATTAAAGGAAAAGCATGCATTTTTACTTTGTATGGAATTCCAGAACCACACATATTTCGTATGTCCTTTATATTAATTATTAACCACTTAAAAAGTAAACGTAGGAAATCAGCAAAATACTTAAATTCATCATCATTTAGCCCATCTCTTTATAAAGTTCTCTACCTTCTACTGATTCTTACCTCTTTGTCCACCTCTGTAAACAAGAATCTCATATTTTGGGTGTCCCCTCTTTTTTCCTCTCTTTTTTACTATTGATATTTTCAAGGGTTTTCATAATCCATAAATTTTCTTGTTTAGTGACAATCTGATATTTTGTTATTTACTATTTTAGTTGTTTTCTTGTCTTATTATAGATGGCATAGTAGTTAATATCTTTATACACACACGTGGGTTGCTTTTTTTAAGTTATTTTTCAGAGGCATTCTTCACCATGAGATGACTAAAAACGTTATCACTTTTATGACTTTTAAAAAATATTAATGGGTTTTTTTACCTGTAAGATTGTGTTGTATTAATTGGTAATATACTCCTTTTCACAGCACCTCAGTAAAATAAATTCATTATATTAATTCAATGGTTTTGATTTGTACTTCTTTGATTGATAACATACTTCTATCTTTTTTACTCTCCTCACTTTTAGGTGATGAAGGGGATAACTTCTATGTGATTGATCAAGGAGAGATGGATGTAAGATTTAATAGTAGTAAAAATACATTGATGATCTTAAAAATCAACTTGTTATTTATTGCTTCTAAGAGTTTTTGAAGGGCTTTTACACCCTTATATGTTTAAATTCCTTTTGCCAAATAATTTAATGACACAGACTTTCTAAAGGTAATTTCTTTAGCTAGATAAGCAGTTCAGAACTTCTGCTAGATTAGTGGTTAAGGCACGTGTGCATGCAGTGGAGTCAGACAAGTTTAAGGGAGAGTCTAGACTGGCCATTAGCTGGGAGACTTGGTATGTCTTTCTTGATTTTAAGTCTGGTTGCTCCCATAAGGTTAGTGGAAAACTCAGTGCCTCCTGCACATAAAATGCTTAGCACAGTGCCTGGCACAGTGTTCTGTAAATATGTACAATTATTAATGCTTAGTTCATTCTTTTGCTTTGGTTGTACCTTTTTCTTATCAGATGATTGAGCCAGGTACAGAGACACTCTGAATTTATTTAACTCATTGTCAGAAGTCAACTGTCTTGTTCTGTGTAGCAAAAAATTAACATATTCTATTTTTTAAAACAAAGCTCAGGATTGTGATGTCTTAAAAAGGCTTGTAGGTTTTTAATACTTAGCGTGTTTGTGTATGTAAAAAAAAAGCAAAACCCAGTGTGTTTGTATTTTAGGTCTATGTCAACAATGAGTGGGCAACCAGTGTTGGGGAAGGAGGGAGCTTTGGAGAACTTGCTCTGATTTATGGTACACCTAGAGCAGCCACTGTCAAGGCAAAGACAAATGTGAAATTGTGGGGTATTGACCGAGACAGCTACAGAAGAATCCTTATGGTAAGACATCATGGTTTTGGGAGTGTGACTCACAATCCAGTCTCTGTAACTAATGTTTAAATAATACCTGGAGTTCCCGTTGTGGCTCAGTGGCCAACTAGTATCTATGAGGCTGCGGGTTCCATCCCTGGCTCAGCTCAGCTCAGTGGGTTAAGGATCTGGCCTTGCTGTGAGCCATGGTGTCAGTCACAGGCATGGCTTGGATCTGGCATTGCTGTGGCCGTGGCGTAGGCCTGCAGCTCCCATTCGATCCCTAGCTTGGGAACTTCCATGTGCCGCAGGTGTGGCCCTAAAGGAAAAATAAATAATAATACCACCACATTAAAATGAGAGTATTTTTTACTTTCAATGATCGAATGCTTTGCATTAAGCCAAACTTGGCATTATTCATCGTACCATTTGCGGCAGTGATCATTTAGAACAAAACCAGCCGGAAATAACATGGGAAACGAATACAGTGGTCAGCTTATGTTTGGAAATCTCTCCGTATGTCAATCAGTGCAACTTCACTTACCTAATCTTTACACATTACAGAGGGCCTACAAGTGCTGCTTCTGAGTGTATAAAGGTATTTAAGCTTCTCTAAACTGAAATGAGGTTATCAGTGATGCAAATGATGCCTCCTAGCACTGAAAAGGAATAAACAAAGTAATAAAACCATTGGAACATTCTGGTGATCTAATTAGACTTTTTGAGAACTTTGTGACAAATTTATGGAGTAGCTTGCATGTTTAAGACTCAGCTAATAGCATTAGTCATCATAAATGACTTTCTTAAATTTGTGTAGGACTTACATGGCTCTTTGGCAGTATGCAGTTGGATGTACCTAGAAAGTTTTCTGTTTTGGGAGGGTGGAGATATCCCAATAAATATATAATACATAATAAATATAAAGTAAATAATATATAAAAACATGTAT
Organism: Phacochoerus africanus; assembly: GCF_016906955.1. NCBI lineage: Eukaryota > Metazoa > Chordata > Mammalia > Artiodactyla > Suidae > Phacochoerus > Phacochoerus africanus. Next base: position 11,643,052 of record NC_062557.1, on the reverse strand, counting down.
GCATTTATAAGTGCAGAAACTTAAAAATTGCCAAGGCAGTTTACTGTGTAAGGAGTGTTTATTGTAGAGGAACTGTATGTTTCCGCCTTTTCTTTCTCCCAGATATATTGAACAAACCTTGCAGCTAAGATATTTTGGTTTAGTTTGGGGTTATGGCACTTTTTTTTTTTTTTTGGGTGAGGGTGGGGGCTCTTGTTTATAGGGTAATGAATTTATTTCCTACCCTCTGTGGTGGATTGGGGTTGTGCAAAAGGACCCTGGGTTGGAAATATATTCAGCTATAGTTACATATATTAGTTGGTTTTTTTTGGGGGGGGGGCTACTGATCATTTGCTTGTTTTGACATTTCGCTAATTAGTGTGTTCTTTGGACGTATACCTGGTGTTCATTTTAGAAGCAAGTTACTGACTTTTTATTGAACTGAACAAAACTGACCATCTTCAACATAAAGAGAACAATCATGTATCAAGAAGCAGCAGCAGCAAGCTTTGACTTCTCTGTTCTTGTTAATTTACTTGAAACAGTATTTCTTACTCTACAGCAGTGTATGATTTACACATTTTAAAGATACGACTTTCTTAACATTTTTCATTTATAGGGCAGCACGCTGAGAAAGCGGAAGATGTATGAGGAGTTTCTTAGTAAAGTGTCTATTTTAGGTGAGTGCCGGCAGATTGCATGGAGAATTGTTAAATTGAAGTGTTAGTAATGCTTGAGAAGGATAACTGATTGTATTTCATAAAGGTTACTCCAGTTAAGGACTCTTTATTTGTTGATGTTAATAGTAATGAAAAGCACATGGATTGCAGAGTTAAAGTTTGGCCAAGTGAGAAAGTAATTTTGAAGTATGTTTAATTTGCTAGTATATGACAAACCTCTTAGATGGAAATAAGTGCTGCTCATTCCAGAGCGACAGAAAGGCTGAAAGTCTCCTCTTCCTGACTGGACATTCACTTCACAGTTAGTCCCCTTTTGACTTCTGTCTCTGCTGCTCCATCATTGAGTTTATTGGTTCAGCAAAGTGAATATTTCCAAGAATTCATTTCCTCTTTAGAAAGATTAGATGTCATTTGCTGGCTTTCTCTGATACAAATGCTAAAAGTGTGGGGAAATTTAAAGGAAAGCCGGGTAATGGGAGATAATTTTATGTATTTCATTATGTGGACTTAGAGACATTATTATAAGCCGTTCTTCATGGGGTGGGGGGAATGGCACTTTTTATAAGGGAATAGTCCTCAACCATTGCTTCGTTAAAGTGAATTGACTTTTTTGCCCTTGTTTGTCCTTTCTCTGAAATGGTTGCATTGGCTTAGTGTCTTGGGTATTAGTTGGCCTTTGGGGAAGAAAGTTATTTTCCAGTTATTCTTGTTGGCTTTGTAAATAAATTGAACTGAGGATTTAAATAGATGAGTTATTTCTGTGAATCTCTGGAACTGTTACTTTTAGGTCCTGTAATTGTAGGTTTGATATTTAGATGGATGGCAGTCTTTAGGAATACTTAATGATTACATGCTTTTTATTTTTTCAGCATTCGATGTAGTTGGTGTAAATTAACCTGGCCACTGGGCCCCTGGAGGAAGGCTTTGAGGGTTATCTCTAAGTAATACGAAGATCTTGTTGAGACTAGAGGTAGTTGAAGACAGGCACCATGTTTAATCTGAGTCACTCCTAGAGTATTAAATGGGCATGGCTGTTGGGTTGACTATACTTTTTGTTTTGAAATTTTTAGCATTACCAAATAATGTAGAGAAATTCTTTTGATTTTCTGCCTCTTAGAATCTCTGGACAAGTGGGAACGTCTTACTGTTGCTGATGCGTTGGAACCAGTCCAGTTTGAAGATGGACAGAAGATTGTGGTGCAGGGAGAACCAGGGGACGAGTTCTTCATTATTTTAGAGGTAAGGGATTCTTCATGAGAGAGGATAAAGGGAATACTGATAATGATTTATTGCTTCAGTTTTTCAGATCATCTGACAGTTTTGTTTAAAAATTATCATTCACTTTGAAATGGTGTTGCTTGGTTTTCTGCCAAGCAACCACATTTTAAATGAGTTTGAGTCAGAATTCTGACTATTCATGAAGTAATAGCTAAATTCTGACCTCAAATTAATCCTCCTCATACAAGCCAAACAAAACCCAACCATTTAGCATAGCGAGTGTCCTGCAACATTGTTAAAATCATGCATTTGGGCTATTTGGCAATCAAGGATCAAAGGCCAGTATTTAAATTCTAAAGGTTATTATGTTTTATATCTTCACAGTCCATGGAAATGTATAGCAGGTATTCTTGCCAACCAAGGAGATCTACAAGGCAGATTTTCTGTGGATGTGGCTCAGTAGAAGCTAATGGGTATTATTTCAACCAGGGCTCAAAGAACTCTTTTGGTAAAAGGCCAAGTGGTAAATAATTTAGGCTTTTGTGAGCTGCAGTCACAGACTTAACTCTGCACAGCTCTCTCATAGTGGGAAGGAGCCATAGACGATATGTAATGAATTAGTAGGTCATTCTTATAAAATTTTACTTATTAAAAAAGGCAGTGAGCTTGGATTTGGCCTCCTACAGTTTGCTAACCTGAGCTTGAACCGTTTTAAGTTCCTTGGCATGGTGAGAAGCACCCCCTCGCAGGGACTGCTGGGAAAATAGGAGTCAAGCCCATGCAGTGACTCTTGAGCCATCTTTTATCACATGAGCTTAGAGGATTTGATATAACTGCCGAATCTTTTTTTTCCCCCCTGCAAAGTAGCTAAAATTGCATGCAATGTTTAAAATACCACCCTGGATTTGAAAGTGTTAATATATTTTGCTTCTTGGTGGTTTTATTATAGGGTTCAGCTGCTGTACTACAGCGTCGTTCAGAAAACGAAGAGTTTGTTGAAGTGGGAAGATTGGGGCCTTCTGATTATTTTGGTATGTGGATTTCCTCACAGTAAATGCATAGTTTCTTTTAAGTCACTTCTCAATGAGCTGTCCGTTTTTCATAATCTTTTTTCTTCTCCTGAATTTTATTTTTTATTTTAGTTTTTTGGCTCTCAGAGAAGCAGTGTGAGATTCTGACCTCTACTCAGTTAATAATTAACGTATTGATTGTCTCGTATCTGTCCGTTTCCTTTTTTTTCTTAAGTGCAGATGTGGTGGGGCCTGTGCCAAGTTATTAAGAGAAATAAATACTGGTTTTTCCTTTTTCATCGGAAGTACGCCTCTAAGAAAATGTTTTCCTTGGAAGTTAGCCTACTCTTGACCCCATCCTTTTCCCTTCTCCAGGCGAAATCGCACTACTGATGAATCGTCCTCGCGCTGCCACTGTGGTTGCTCGTGGCCCGTTGAAGTGCGTTAAGCTGGACCGACCTAGATTTGAACGTGTTCTTGGCCCGTGCTCAGATATCCTCAAACGAAACATCCAGCAGTACAACAGTTTTGTGTCACTGTCTGTCTGAAATCTGCCTCCTGTGCCTCTCTCTTCTTTTCTCCCCAGTCCATGCTTCACTCATGCAGACTGCTTTCTGGTCCCTCTTTGCAGCACCACGTGGCCACTGGCATCGCAGCTTCTTGTCAGTTTATATTAAAAGTTGCTTTTATTGCATCGTTTTTATTTTGGAGCATTAACTGAGTGCTCATACACAGTTAAATAAATAGAAAGAATTCTATGGAGACTTTGCTGTTACTGCTTCTCTTTGTGCAGTGTTAGTATTCAACCTGGGCAGTGCGTGCCATGCTTCTTGGTCAGGGCAGATCCCTGTGCCAAGTGATTTACCATAGAGTAATGATGTAACAGTGCAAGATTTTTTTTGTAAGTGACGTAATTTTCCTGTTATCATAAGCATATTTTAGACTGTGGCCATATATGCTGTGTTTCTTTATAAAATAAATGATTTCTCATTAAGCTCTGAGGATTAGGAATAACAGATAGAGAAAAATCTTAGTGTTGTAGAAAGACATTTGCCTGTATTTGAGCTAGTTTAAGGGTGGAAAAAATGCCCTTTTCTGCTAATGATCAGATGGATATCTGTTCAGTTCTTTTTTCTTTTTAATAGGAACTTTTATTTATCAAGCTAATATGCCTGATTTTGTTTATATTTGTTATTAATGTTTCCTCGCAATCTGAAGTATGTTTAGGTGTGGCTATCTATACCTGCTTTTTGAGTTTGACACCAAATCATAGGCTGCAAATCCTGGATTGTGACTTTACTATACATCTGCCTCAGCTCATAAATTCTGATTAGACCTTCATTTATCCAGCTAGTGCCAAATACTGATCATCAGTTGCTGAATTGAGAAAAAGAACTTGAGGTCTGTATTCTTGGTTGTTAAAGCTTTTGGTTAATGTACATCCTTCAGTTGACTCCAGGATAATAATCTTTTGTGCTCGTTAAACACTGATTCCAGGAGATTGGATTTGCTGGGAACAGATAGACTAAATGTCCTAACAGGAAAATGGAGGTGGTATTGCTAATGGGAGGAGTGGCAGCTGGACAGAGTTCAGTGTTGGGAACTTTATGCCACTAAATTCATTGGGGCATAAGATTTGGGAAGTTTTTTTACTTTGGTTTAAGCTTTTCCCCTCCTTTTATATCAACTAGAATTGATAGTGGGTTGGGGTGGGGTAGGATGTGTCTTGTGTTTGTGGGTCTAAAAGGCCATCCAGCTGAAGAAGTTCTGCTTTCCCATCCAGCGTTTTATTTCTCTGGCAAACATTTTTGTGTCCACTTGTGTTTTGAGTCTTAACTGTATTTCAGTATTTTCCAGCCTTATCAACCTTACGTGTTGTTACATTATTCCATGTGCACCAATGATACCTGTTTTGTTTTTATTATTGTAATTTTTTTAAACAAAATTTCACAGTTCCATAATGTAGGCACTTTTATTTGCATTGTGATTTATAGCATATGTAGGGTTATATTTGGGAGTGACTGCAAGCATTTTTTTCCATTTGTGTATAACTGGCTCTGATTATTAATCCTCTCTCCTTATCTTTTCCAGGTTATTTAAATTGGTCATGGTAGATTTTTTTTCCCATAGATTGGAACAGTTTTTAGGTTGTTACTAAGTTTGAAGTATAAATCAGAGAAAGAGGTTTAATTTCCATTTTGATGTGGGATAGAAAGCCACCTTATTATAAAATTTTTATTTTTCAAAGTAATCTATATTAAATGAGGATTTTTCTGATCTGTATTTTGTGTTTAGCTGCCTTTTTATATTTAAAAGATTAAAAATAAAAATTATGTCCCTATTAGCTTAAAGCTTGATTTGATCTTTGTTTAAATGCCAAAACTGTACTTAACTGAATTACTTAGAATGCCATAAATTTGCACAGTTTCATATATGTATATAATCATGTTCCTGTATATTTAGATACATGTAATGCTTTCTAAATGATTTTTGCCCTTAAATCATTTGGCTTGCTGTTTACTCCCTTTTGTAGTTTTTAATCTAAGAAAATTTAAGACTAAATTTAAAAGTGATCACATTTAAAGCTTTATCTTTGTGCAATCTGACTATATGTGAGAAATCAGGATTGGCACCATTTGTCTCAGTTGATAGGCAGGGCTTTAGAAGTCATTATTTCTGGGCTTGGTAAATGAATTTCTGAGATCTACTTTAGAAAGTATAGATGGCCAAAGGACCATTTTGTATTGTTTCCTGGTTACTAGTCTGATTATACTGTGTGTGCTAATATACTCTATTCTTTTTGTTATAGATTGTCTTAATGGTAGGCCAAGTAATAAAAAAGATTAAATAATTTAATTCTTTAACGAATCAGTTTTTCTTTCCTTTCTCCTTTCTTCTCCTTCCTCTCTCCCCCAGAAACTCCTAATCTGGTGGGCAAGAATGAAAATTCACAGTGAATTAGGGGGTTAGTGTTTTGAAAGAGTAGTATGTTTGTTTTCAGTGTTTTCTAATTCAGTTTGTCAAAGAATGAACCTAAAAAGCCTTACTTAAAGGGTAATTGAGATGTAGCAAACGTGTTTGCCGAGCAATGGAAAGAAAAGATTAAATCAAAAGCCAAAGATTTCCTTTTTATTGAAACCAGACTGGTTCTCTGGCCTTGGAACTTTCCCAGCCTTAATGGGGAAATAATCACTTCTAGGTCAGCATACACTTTGATTTAAATGTAATAGATACATTCATATACTTAGGTATGCTTCTATATCATGTGTATAAAGTCATTTCTAATCCTCAGATCTCTGAGGCATGGGGTGATTAAATTGAACTCATTAACATATTTGAAGTAATTTTTTTATGTCCTTCAGTGAAGATGGAGATAATGTTGTCTTGTCTGGAACATCGTTGAAGATGTTCTGTTTTGTAACACAGGCGCTTTGTCCACATACAGTAATCCTGGTCTTGGAACATTTTGCATCACAGGATACAACTAAAGAAAATTTCCTGGGTTGACTATACTGGTTGTAGTTTAATTTTCCCTCTAAAATACTGGCTCACACAAAATCCTTTTTTTTTTTAATCTTTGTCTTTTTCTTTTTGCTTTTTTTTAGGGCTGCACTCATGGCATGTGGAAGTTCCCAGGCTAGGGGTCAAATTGGAGCTATAGTTGCTGGCCTCTGCCACAGCCACAGCCATGCCAAATCCAGGCCACATCTGCGACTTACACCACAGCTCACGGAATGCCGGCTCCTTAACCCACTGAGCGAGGCCAGGGATTGAACCTGCAACCTCATGGATCCTAGTCACATTCGTTTCTGCTGTGCCACAACAGGAACTCCAAAGTGGTATGTTTTCTTAATACTGCTTTAGCTCTAAGCACAAATGAATAGCTGAACGCTTTTTTGTTTTGTTTTGTTTTCAGGGCCACACCTACAGCTTATGGACTTTCCAGGCTAGAGGTCAAATCAGAGCAGCAGCTGCTGCTGGCTTAACATCACAGCTACGGCAGCGTGCGATCTGAGCTATGTCTGCTACGCTGCACCACAGCTCATGGCAACGCCAGATCCTTCACCCACTGAGCGAGGTGAGGGATCGAACGTGTGTCCTCATGGATACCAGTAAGGTTCGTTTCCGCTGAGCCACAATGGGAACTCCCCTGAATGCTTTTTGTATTTTTGTGAGGCCCTGGTGTATTTCTAGATGGGCTAAGACAGCATGGAGAAGCAATGTCTAGACCACTATTTTAATGTGGCCCCAAAGTGGCCATCGTCGTAGTCAACAGTAAAGATTGTGGAGAGGAGAATATGAAAGGAAGAATCTTAAATTTCTCCCTTCTGACCCTATGGAATTTCACATAGAAATCGGTATTATTGTGCACATACAAAGTGAAAATTTGTGTACTGACATAGGTTCAGAGCTGTGACTTCATCCTGACTACCTAAAACCAGAACCACCAATGAGTATACTTTTTTATTTTGTGAAATTTCTGCCAATTTAGCCTAAGTAGCTTTGTGGTTTTCAAAGTCACCACTAGGTGGAGAGCTTTTGTTGCCATCTTTGTTAACCTCAAAATGAGTTGAAGTTGACATCATTATCCACAGATGCTGTATTTGCGAATTTTGCAAATTTGCCTATGTGCTAAAGTTTATTTATAACCCCCAAATCAATACTCGCAGTGTTTTCAGAGTCACTCCTGGTCTTGAGCTGAGTGGCGAAGAGAGGCTCCCAACATGTGTGTGCCCCACTGAGGTCAGACACAGCGACACCCTGCCTTCTAGTTCCAGCTTTCGTGCTATGATCAGATTACTCTTTTTTGGGGGGTGGCGGCGGGGGAGGGGGGTCTGCCTAGTGCCGCCTTTTTGTGCTTTTGTACTTTCTGTTGGTGATTTCTCTCTCTCTTTACAGCGGCCCCCAAGGTGGAGGGCTGAAGTCCTGGCTAGGAGTTCCTAAGGGCAGGAAACCTGTGATGTGTCTTTAGAGAAAATAAGTGCGGCGACTAGGTTCTCTCAGGCTGGAGTTACAGTGCCCTTGGCCAGGGTTAATGAAGCAGTGATAGATGTTAAAGAAGGCGTCTTTAACACACCGTAACACATAGAACAAGCGTATGTATTAGTTGGTTGACAAAACACGTAACCAGGGCTCACAAGAACCTCAACCCTGTATTTCTTCCAGGGGCAGATGGCTGCCTCTGCTACTTCACTGTCTTTGCTGATTTAACGGACTGTAAAACTACCACAGATAAGACAGTCAACCATACTTTGTATAGTCTTCCAACTCCGTTTGTCCTCCTGACTCTGGGGAAGGCTAAATGGATTCCTCTCAACCCCCTTCTCCAGCAGTTCCAGTTCTGTCCCGTTTCCTTTCCTTCTGAGTTTGCTGTCGGCAGTACTGACAGGAAAACGTGAAAAGTTTTCACATGGAGACAGTCTTTTATGCCATGGAAAGTTGAATAAAGGTCCAAAATGAATATGTTGGAAGCGCTGGAGAGTTCTAAGACTGGAGTCTTGTTTTATGAAATTTTTGACAAATGGTAGATTCTTAATTTTGGTATTAGTGAAAAATAATGGAATGTGTAAGATGGGTGAATACTAAGGAATCTCAGAACCGGACATACTGTGGTCCAAGTCCATTCTGTTACTCTCAGTTTGAAAAGGATGCCAACGTTTTTATTATCAGCCATTTGAAAGCAGCAGAAACAACAGACTATGTTGTCACACAAGAGGCTGGGTTTGAGATGGAGCTGGACTTACCTTCCGGAGGCCCTGCAGTTTGGAATTTCACACCATTTTGTGCTGTTCTTTGAACACCTCTGCCGGCATCTTTCTTGTTTCTCTATGTGTAATTACCTGGTCCTCCCTCCAAAGAGAAATAAATATTGGCTTGAAGGAGGGAAAGAGTTTATGAAGCGGGAAACCCTGAGCTGCAGGGAGGACACCTCAGTAATGCAGTAATGCAAGTCTCTGAGATTAAGTTTCCTCTAAGTTTTTTTTTTTTAAAGCAAACAAATACAACTTCATAAAAGGTTAAGAGAGGTACTGTTGGGTTTTTGTGTTACAGGGGAAAGAATGCCTTGGAATAGTTTGGAATCATTAAGTGGGTGTGATTTTAGCCTTAGTTTTCTTGGAGGTACATTGGAGGTAGGAGATTGTATCTGTATGTCCGGGAGGACCAGACACCTGTGTGTTGATTTTCACACGTGTAAGAGCTCCGTGAGTGGTAGCGAGGTTACCCTCATAGACACAGGTTCCGGGCAATGGACTGATGGGGGGGTCAGAAGTATTTTTATAATATGTCCCTTTGGGCTCTCTCTGGGCACGTTGCAGACGTCTTGGGTGACATCTCTAGTTCTTGACCTGATACCCACATTAGTGACAGCTGCTTCCAACCCCACTTATACTAGTATTTGAGCCTCTGGCCTTTATTAAAAACGTCGATCTGGTGAAATTAGCCATTTTTACTTGTTGATTAATGTGAATGCATTCCTATTATGTGTGTTTTCAGACAAACATGGATTATGGAATGAGAAACAAAGCCTCCTGTTCACACATTAGCAGGTCAGCAGGGAGCAGGCCGATAAGACAGGAAATCCCTGAGAGACCCGCTTTCTAGGGAGGCTTGTGGAGTAAACTTGATTTAGTCCTTTTTGAATCAGCAGCTGAGGTGAGGGACAGCTAGCATGTCAGACTTCTCCAGATAGCCCCTGCTTCTCTTGGGGACAAGTGGGGGACAATTCCTGGGTCTTAAGGGAAAGGGGATTGTGGTTGGTGGGTTGTGGTCAGCCCTGGCTTTTCTCCTGCCTTGGTCCAGGCTTAGTGCACCCGCTGAACCCATTCTTAGGCAGCCCCCCCTTCAAGACCACCCTTGTTTTTCCTGGATGCTAATTCTGATGTACTTGATGTTCTTTCAGTTGATGTTTACTCTTCAGACTGAAACATCCCTTTTTTGATTTTCTGAGCAAATCCCTATGTTATTTTTATCTCTCGTAATGTTTCTGAGAAATCACTTTAAGACTGGCTAGTCAGTCGGGATTATTGTATTCAGATTGGGGCACCATGATTGGAATATGAATAGAAAGTGTGAAGTCTACTTTGAACCAGTTTAGAAGTTACCATATTAGGGGTGGGTGTGTGTGTTGATGCCAGATGTTTTATCTGGATGGGAATTAGTTCTTGTAAACGGAATAAAGATCTGGAGGTGTCCATCTGATGTCCTTTAGTTTTATTTGTTAATTTTCTCTCCTGGGAACTAGGCTGCCTGGCTGGACCCGTATCCAGATTTCCCAGTGGGCTCTGCAGGTGGTCCATGGCCTCGATGAGGCAGAGCTTCCTGGGAAACAGGAAGCCAAGGCAGTGCACCGAGGAGGAAAGTCCAGTGGATCCCACTTTTGCTCTTTTAGAATCATCCCAGTGCCCTGTCTGCTTCATGAGCTCCTGCCCTAGGACCCCCAGCCTGCATGGGGGCCATGAGGAAGCAGTGGCCCACCCTCAAGAGTCCCCCGCGGGCTCCAGGTGTAGTGTCTGAAGTCCGACTCGTCCAGCCCCTAGCTTGTCAGGTTGGCCCGGCCAGAGTCCGGGGCTGGCTGTTCCTCGGGGCCGCCGGCTACGACGCTCTGCTCTCCGTGGGCCTCTATGCACCGCTCCACTGTCCTGAGGATGGTCTGGAGCCTGCGATCCAGGGCCAGGAGGTGGGGCTCTGTGAGCACGGGGGTGAGCTGGTCCTCCAGCAGCGACTCCCGCATCACGTCGCTGAGTCTGTAGTCGGCCTGGGCCAGCAGCTGCAGGTGCAGAAGTGTCTTCCTTTTTATGCTGGAAGGACAAAGTCACAGGAACATATAAGTAAATGTAAAGAAAAAAGCTCTGTGAACTTACTTCTTTCCCCGCAAGCGGCTGTGAGTGCTGACGTTCTGAGAGCCTTCTCCCCCAGTGTCTTCTCAGGCACATTTTATGAAAACCAGGTGAAAAGGGAATGATCAAAAGGTGACATCCAGTATTTTGCAGTCCTTTGCCAGTGGCCTTTTAGTCCAGTGGCCTTTTGGTCCTGCTGAGCCGTTTGTACTCTTCTTAACAACTGTAATGCTGCACCCTAGTGAGGCTGGACCCAGGCACCTGATATTCCTAAGGGAATCAAAACAGAAGCGCTGTATATTGCCTTTTCAAGGCGATTTAAAGCTAATGAGAGAAATTTCCAGTAGGTGAAATGATGAAAACGTTTGTCACCTCAAAAGCTGTAGATACTGTTGGGCTCCAAGTTATTTTTCTGTTCAACTTTGTAATATTTTTCTGTGTCACATTCTAGAATCAGGGATGGAAGTAGGGTAGGCCCAATCTCGACTTTAGGATTGTAACTTCTTTTTATGTAGGACTCTGACTTGGACTCTGACGTGTAAGCAGCTTGACTGTCCAACTTTTGTCATAACTCCTAGCCAGACCTCCTCAGAGAGAGGCGAAGAGAGGGAGGGACATTTAAGGTAACCCAGGAAGTGAAGAAAGTCACTTCAGGCCCTGCTCTTGAGTTTTCCAGCTGGAAATGGAGACAGTTTTGCTCCGTGTGAACCCCATGTTCCTGACGAGCCATAGATGCTGCAGCTAAGCAAGTAGACAGTTTCTACCAGCCTGGCTGAAACACGAGAGAGGCATGGAAGCGGGTTAGAGGATCTCTGGAGAAGCGCTGGCCAGATGGAGGGCCGAGCACATCCTTTTAATCTGGTGTGATTTGATGGGACTTCAGTCAGGACTTTGCCGAGACAGCGGTCAAGTGGGAATATACATGAACTTAGGCGCGTGCCAGGCAAAGCAGAGGGCCGATGAGTCACATCAGAGACTGAGGCTCTGCACGAGTGCGTGGTTATCAGAGTGGGTTAAAGATTAAAGCTGGCGAGGAAAGGTCTGAAAGATGACATGCGAAGTCACCCCGTGCTGAGAGATGAAAGGGTGTGAGGTGTGCTGGGGAAAATCCGGTAGTTGTAGGATAAGAAACGAGGTTAATTGCTGTCATCCTACCCACCCATGCCCTGGACCAATGAAAACTGCCTAAGACCTTGGGAGCTTGGTTGCCAGCAGGACAAAGTGTCACAACTGTGACCTGTCCCTGAACTGAAAGCTCACCGGCAGCACTGGGAGAGCGGTGAGAGGATGGAGATTTCGTCCTGGGAGTGTCGTCCGAACCTGGAAGGAGAAACAGGCTTTCATGGGGGGCGAGCACTTTCCTCCCCCCTTCACATCTCCTCCTCCTCCTCCACCGCTGCCTTTTCTTGAATCACAGCTGGGGATAAAGATGCAGGGATCACGCAGCCGCCTCGCCAGCCCTTCTCAATCACGTCCCAAAAGCCTCTGTCCAAAGATGTTAAAACCAAGCCGTCATTCATGCGTTTATTCCCACACCGCGGAGGGCCAAGGCCAGACCCTGAGGGTGAGTCATGTGCTTGCCTCCCGGAGTGAACCTCGGAGTGAAAATTACAGAAAACATCCGTCTCTTTCACAAGCGCACTTAGGCTGGAGGAGAACCACGTGGTACTCAGCAAAGATCAAGAGCGGAGGGAGCGGAACAAGGAGGGCCAGGGGGCAGGGGACACTACAGCAGAGGCTCCTCATTCTCGGGGCCCCGGCACCCCCTGAGCCGGGGTACGGCCGGGAGAGGAGGTGCGCTTACCCTCTGGCGTTGTCGAGGTGAATAAGGAACCCATCATCCCCAAATTTGGTGAACATCTCGTAGTGGTGCCGGTCCATGTTGCCTGTGGAGGAGGGAGACAGTGGAGCCAGGGCCCGGAGGCCAGGGGACGTCGTCGGCTCCTGACCTCTGAGTTCTCCCGAGGCGTGGGCCTGCTGGCTGTTCAGAGGCTGGAGCCTGAACCCAGGCCTCGAGCTGTCATTTCCCCAGGGTTCCTGGTGAAAGTGCAGAGCGGGAAGGACGCCAAACCAACCAACCCTGATGTGGGCTGTTTGCCAACCTGAGGCGTTTCCCAGCCACTGCGGCCCCTGGCTGATCTCTTAATGCTCCTTGGGGATGCTTTGCCTTCCTCGCCCCAGCGCCTCAGCTGCCGCCGTTAGAAACGCAGAGGAGTGAGCCTCCCGGAGGGCGCGAGCTGGGGTGGCTGCTGTCCCACTTTAGGTGGAGGCGTGGGGGCAGCTGCCTTCACACCTGTCTTTGTCCCGAGCTTCCCCTGGTCCCTGAGAGGCTTGGCAGTCCCTTTGCTAGGCCCTCCTGCCGCTACACTCTCACTGTGCACCTGACCCCCCACCCCGGGTCTGCTCACTCGGAGGGTGAAGGGAACAGATAACTTCCAGTCCGAGGCCTGTGTGCCTGCCCTTGGAGCCATGTCCCCTCCAGAGAGGGAGCCTGTTCTGTCCCCTGGGGCCTCTGCCACGGCTGAGCCTGTGGACGGCGTGAGGCTCTTCTGCCGCGTGGGCCAGGCTGTAGCTGGCGGCCGGGGGTCCCAGAGCCCCAGCCCGACCGCAGAGCCCGCTTCTGCGGGGCTCCCCGCGCGGACACGCACCTGTCAGGAAGTCGAAGATGGCCATGTCGATGATGTTGAGAAGCCGGTTGCTGCTGTTGTGCGGGTAGACCTGCTTCACTGTGTCGCAGTAAAGTGGATTGACCTCCCACCTGAGGGGCAGAAGGAGGCCCGGAGCTGGAAAAGCCATGACAATGGCAGGGGGTCGGGGGACCCTCACCCCTGCCTCCCTGGTCCTGCCTGGGGCTGGTGGCAGCTCCTTAGCCTGCACGTGGTGGCCGGGTACATCCAGGAGGACCCTGGGCAAAGATACACGGGAGCTACAGGCTCCATGTGCTGAGAAGGTTCTGGGCCCCATCCTACGTCTGCTCTTCTGGGCGCCGGATGGACGGGCAGAGGGGGGAGGCTGCCCCCTCCTCGTCCCTCGCCTGCCTCCCCTGCAGCCCCTCCCCGCAGCCTCCTGAGCTGTTCCGGGCAAGCCATTCTCTGCTATTGCTCGGTCGCATGAGTCCCTCTGCACGGAGAGCCCCCAGGTCCCTTTCATTTGGTGGGCTCTTCCTCAGCCTTCACGAGTCCCTTAGGATCTGCCAGATCCCCCCGAAGTTCCCGCCTGGATACTTCCCTTCCCTCCACGACTAGGGTGTCTGGGTGGACGAACCCCTGGGTGGACTAGGATTAGCGGAGGACTCCTCTGGGCCAGCGAGTGCGCTAGGCCCCAGGGAACTGGCATGAGGTCCGCCTGGCTTCCCGGGGCAGGGACCCCGGGTCCCTCCTGCGGGCTCCCTGTGTGCGACTCTGCAGGACAGCAGGTGTCCGCCACGTTTTCATGATCTGGCTACTGTCTGACCAAACCTCCCCTGGACCGTGGAGCTTCTTGCAAGAAGAGCCTGTGTCTTTGGTTTCTGTGTCCTCTCCCAGCACCTAGAGCTGGTACGCAGGGGGCTCTTTATGACTGAAATGCATGAACTAAAGGGACGGAACAGACACCCAGGATCCACATGAGATGAGGCAAAGGAGGGCTGAGGCAGCTTCAGGGACCCCAAAGCCGGCCTAGCGGCAAGTCCTGGGCACAGGGCCCATGGCCACTCTCAGGGCCGTGGGCTGGCCTTGTGGCCAGGGGGCCAACTCACTCCTCTTTTCCTGCCAGCGAGTAGGAGCGGATCCAGGGGTTGGGCACAGACAGCCGGGGGGCCAGGTTGAGAGATGGCAGGAAGGCGGAGAGGGAGCCCTCCAGCAGGTGCGGGTTGCCGCAGACCGCGTACTCCGTCTTGCACATGTACGGGCACTTGGCAAAGAAGCAGACATTGCTGGCTGGAGGGTGGAGGACAAGAGAGCAGTGACAGGAGGGGGCACGCCATCTTCCTGCCCCCAAGACAGCCACTGGGAGGGAGGGGAGACCCTGCACTCAGGGCTCGGGAAAAGGCAGGACAAAAAGAAAAGATTGCCTCTTCCAGATGTAGGGGCTTGTGAAGGCAACTAAACAGAGCATCCTGGGTACCAATGTTCAAATGTCTCAGAGCAGAGAAAGTGTGGGACCCAGCCTCACTGAATTGCACCCCTACGACGGAAAGGGGTGATGAAAGGTCTTTGTTTGAATGGATGGCATCTGGTTCCCGGGGGGCCGGCACTAGAGTCCAGTGGCCACACAGGCTAGTTAGTCTTTCATGTAAACCATCTCCCACCCCCCGTTATCTCATGGAGTGCTCGGGTGTGCCAGCCTAAGAGTGTCTGGTGGCAGCCCTACCCACCCAGTGATGGAGGGTGGTCCCGGCAGGAGGCAGACCACTCTGGCCCACCACCTTCCTAGACCCCAGAATGTTGCTTTGGCCCGGACCCTACCTGGAGAGACAAAGAAGACACTCTGCAGGATTTCATTCTTGGTGACCTCTAGGATTTCCTTGGTGACATTAACTAGTCTCCCCACTGTTGGTGGCACCCGTCGGAAGTCCAGAATCCTGGAAGAGAGGGAGCCCTGTTCAGAGCTGAGGGCTGGTCGCCCATTAGAAACCAATGGAGCTTCCTGAACGGACCCAGCTGAGGTGGGGGGGTGGGGTCTCTGCAGGGCTGAGCTGCCAGTGCCCAAGGCAAGCCCACATCTAAGCGGCTGGGAGAAGGGGTGGGAAAGGAATCTTTATCTCATCCAGCCTCCTGGGTGAACCTCCCACCATCCAAACTGTGTCCTAGGTCAGAGCGTCTCGTGCTTCAGTGTGCACATGCGTCATTGGGATTTGTTCAAATGCAGGCTCTGAGTCACCGGGTGCGGGGTGGGACTGAGATTCCACATGTGTTAAAAGCTCCTGGGGGTGCCCAGGCCGTCAGTGCATAGACCACACCTTGGCAGCAATGACGGGCAAACCGGAGGAGCTAGGAAGTTTAGGACTGTGCCTTCACCTTTTAAGTCCCCTTTGAGGTCTCACCTTTTTTTTTTTAAGTCTTTTTTTTCTTTCTTGTCTTTGTCTTTTCTAGGGGCGCACCTGCGTTCCATGTGGAGGTTCCCAGGCTAGGGGTCCAATCAGAGCTGTAGCTGCCAGCCTACACCACAGTCACAGCAATGCCAGATCCAAGCTGTGTCTGCGACCTACACCACAGCTCACAGCAATGCCAGATCCCCAACCCACTGAGCAAGGCCAGAGATTGAACCTGCAACCTCATGGTTCCTAGTCGGATTTATTAACCACCGAGCCATGACGGGAACTCCTGAGTCTTTTTTTTTTTTTTTTTTTAAGTCTTAAGTCTCACCTTGAGACTCTTCAGAGAAATGGGAGTGGGCACATTCTTTCTGTTTCAAATTGGGAAACTAGAGCAAAGGGAAACGTCATGTTCAATCGGCAGCTCAAGCATCCCGGCAGGGTTAGTTTTCCTTCTAAGTCATTCTTTTAGTTATGTTAAAAGACCTTGTGCTTTTCAATCCGTGGGGTTAGATGGGACATGCTGGGTGTGAAGACATATCACTGGGGTTCATGGAGACGATCACACAGGAAAGCCAGGCAGGGCCCCCTGCGGGGCTCCCCGTGTACCCTCTGGGACTGCCCTCTGCAGTCAGCATCATCTCCTACCTGTCCAGGCCAGACCCTACCTGTCCAGGTGGAAAGCTGCAATCTCAGCGTTGTGTCTCTGAAAGTCGATGAAATAGAAGAAGTCCTCGGGTGTCTCTTCATCCCGCTGCTGTCTGGAAGGAAAGAAGGCATCACGTCCCGCACTCAGGCTTCAGCTGGGAGCCTGAGACGGGAGCTGGTGAACGTGACCAGGTGGAAAGGAAAACGTGCTTTCATGCTTTTAATGGACCCACAGCTGAAGGAATGACACATCAGGAAAGGCCGAGGCTCCCTGGGCTTGGAGAAGGCTTGCCTGGCAGGAGGAGCCAGGTTTGTGGCAAAGTCACTGTCCTGTAGGCAGCACCAAGGTCAAGCCTCCCACTCAAGCAGCTTTGGTGACAGTGGCTGATTCTTTTAAAAACCCAGTAATTGAGGGGAAAGAAATACCGTTTTCTACAAAAGACAGGGGACTGGCTAACAGACCAGAGGTAGTATAAACTCAGATGCCAAGGATTAAGGGAGGTGGGGTACGAGACAGGACTTTATGAAAGGGAAAGTGCCCTAGAGATGCAATTTAGTATGACTGACATTTGAAAAGCAGAGACGCTCTGCATGCTCGCGTGGTGGGGGTGAATCGACTGTCCCCTGGAGGAGCCTCAGCTGGGTCATGAGGGTGGCCCTGCCAGAGAGTTGAGGGAGGCTGATGTAGAGGCTATTTATTTATGTACATTTTAAGATCTCTAATGGCTTCCTGAAAAGCATCATCGTGTCTGCTTGGGATGGGCCGGCTGAGTGTGTCTGTTCAGAGAGGTGCCTCCCAATAATTAAAAAAAATTGTTTGACTTCAAACAACTAAGGGCATCCTGGCTTCTAGCCCCAGGTTACTTGTCTTGATGCTCATCATCCTCGGAAGACGGATGACCCTGGAATCATTTTATAACCCACTGCGTGGGGCTGCACTGTGGCTGCAAAAGCAAATGACAGTGGAAAGAAACGCACTGTTGTGGGACTCTGTAAATAAGAAGCACCCATGATTTGAACAGTGATGATGTGTGCTTTGCAAAACACCCCAGCCAGTCCTGGAAACCTCAGCAAGGGGCTGCCGAAAGCGGGGCCTCTCTTAAAAGAGAGGTGCGGCCACATTGGGAGGACAGGCTTCCGTGCCCAGGCCTGAACTGCTCTTCCTCATCAGCATGCTGAATGTCCAGGCCAGCAAGGGCTGTCCAGGTGTCCTAATCTCCTTTTTTTTTTTTGTCAGTACATGGAAGTTCCCAGGCCAGGGATCGAATCCCCGCCACAACTGTAATCAGAGGCACAAACAGTGACGGCACCAGATTCTTAACCCAGTGAGCCCCCTAATCATGTTTTAATCCCTGAATTCTATACATAAGAATACACAGACTCTCGGATGGCCTTTAGAATTTTCTAAAACGTCATTTCCTCATTTTCATGTGGCGTGTTTAGAAGTGATTTTAAATTTGAAAATCATTTTTCCTTTACATTAGTACTTCCCAAAGCACGAGAAGCATGGTGTATTTCTTGTTGTATAGACTGTATTATTACATTAAAAATACAATCTCTGGAGTTCCCTGGTGGCTTGGTGGTTAAGGAACCGGTGTTGCCACCACGATGGCTCAGGTGGCTGCTATGGTACCGGTTTGATCCCTGGCCTGGGAATTTATGCATGCTGCAGGCAAGACCAAAAACAGTATCATCTTTAATCATGGTCATAATTTATGCTACCCAAAGATAAGTTGCCACTTTTCTTTTTTAAAAAGGGACACATGCTTTTCATATTATTTATAGAAATGCATGCTTTCTCAAGAAATACATTTTAAAATGATAGTTTGGCGTGGGACTAAATTTTATAAAATACAGATTAAACTCTGTGTTATGGCATGAGCACAGGTAAAATGACTTCTGTGACCCGATGTTGGAAGCTTCTGCATTGTACTCAGGAAAACAAAAGGTTCATTTGAGCAGTTTTTCCTTTTGTTTGTAATTGACAAGACCAAGAGGTTTTAGGCTGTTCCTTCTCCTGCTTTCTTGCAAGCCAGACAGATTGTGAGCAGCTTTTCCTTCCCCAAAGGGAGCTTCGCTTCCAGTTTTTAAAAATTACAGACGTGCTACTGTGCCATATACGAATTTTGCTCAGAGAATGCAATTCACGCATCTGGTGATAATGTGGTGACTCTGCAGACTTATCATTATTTTTATGCTTCTCTTTAACCTCTCGTGTTCCTACATCAGTGTTCCTTCCGCTTCCTCTAAGTGGTGCTCAGTTCTGAGTACACATTAGACGTGCATGACTAACCATGACAATCGTTTAAAACTCTAACGGCCCCAGTTCGCTGGTGGCTCTGTGTTCTGCTGAGTGACGCCCAGAGGATCCCATGACTGCTTCTGGAACCTGGGCTGATGGCCACATGTGTTCACCACTGTTTCTCTTTTAAAAGGAACACAAGTTTGTTTGGTTTTGTTTTTAGTCTTATATATGCCTGAATATAAGATGAGATCCCCTCCCCAAACGGTCCCTCAGAAAAGGGAGTCTTTCTGTATTTTAGTTCTCGCAGAGTCTCAAATGACAGGGGCTGGCCTCTCAATTTCTTAATTTTGTTTGGGACAGATTCGTTCAACTGCTGGTTTTATTATCTGACTCAACTGGTTAAAAACAGTGGTAGCGATGGGGGTAGAATTTAACACTGGTTTAACTTTTTTTTTTGGTCTTTTTGTCTTTTCTAGGGCCACTCCCGCTGCATACAGAGGTTCCCGGGCTAGGGGTCTAATCGGAGCTGTAGCTGCTGGCCTACGCCAGAGCCACAGCAACGCAGGATCTGAGCTGCATCTGCGACCCACACCACAGCTCACGGCAACGCCGGATCCTTAACCCACTGAGCAAGGGCAGGGATCGAACCCGCAACCTCATGGTTCCTAGTCGGATTTGTTAACCACTGCGCCATGACAGGAACTCCAACACTGGTTTAACATTGACCCTAAACTTGACTCTACTGATGATCAGGACCAATGGCAAAAACTGGGGGCAAGTGACATGTGAGACGGGGGGAAACAAAGCAGTATTTCCAGATCTCCGTGTTGTTTCATATGATGAGGTTTTTTCCCCATCGGTAAATTAAATAGGCAGACACACCCTCATTTCATGTACATCTCTGAGAAGTTATATATATGTATTTTTTGGGGGAGGAGGTGTCTTTTTAGGGCCGTACTCCTGGCATATGGAAGTTCCCAGCCTAGGGGTTGAATTGGAGCTGTAGCTCCAGGCCTACGCCACAACCACAGCAACTCGGGACCTGAGCTGCATCTGCGGCCTACACTGCAGCTTACAGCAATGCTGGCGCTTAACAATGAGCGAGGTCAGCGATTGAACTGGCATCCTCATGGATACTAGTCAGTTCTTAACCTGCTGAACCACAATGGGAACCCCTGAAAAGGTATATATTTAAATTGACCAATGAACTCAGGTTTTGGATTTTCCCATGGAAAAATGGAGGATCTCCTTCTGTGGCAGTGGGTTTTCTTTTTTCTTTTTTTTGTGCTTGCACCCTTGACAGCACTGGATCCTTAACCCCTTGAGCCACCAGGGAACTCCATGGCAGTGGGGTTTTTTTTTTTTTTTTTTTTGGTCTTTATGCCTTTTCTAGGGCTGCTCCCGCGGCATATGGAGGTTCCCAGGCTAGGGGTCCAATTGGAGCTGCAGCCGCCAGCCTCCGCCAGAGCCACAGCAACGTGGGATCCGAGCCGCATCTATGACCTACACCACAGCTCACGTCAATGCCGGATCCTCAACCCCCTGAGCAAGGCCAGGGATCGGACCCACAACCTCATGGTTCCTAGTCAGATTCGTTAACCACTGAGCCACGACGGGAACTCCATCCACAGCAGTGGTTTTAAGACTGACTGGGCATTGAGATCACAAGCGAGCCCCGAGACCAGTCCTACTGGACTCTGAGGGTGGGACTGGGGCATCGGGGTTTTTTGTAAGGCTCTTCGAGTCATTCCAATGTGCAGCTGATGTCTTACAAAGCTCTCCTCAGTACTTTACAAGCCTAAGTGTATAAGCGCTTAGTATTTGATAAGTGCTTTTGCCACAGTGCAGAGACTAAGATGCCTTATCCAGCAGTGCTCACTCCACCACCAGAGCCACCTGCTGGGCTTTCAATAGGCGTCTCTGTTGATGGGAGGTTTGGAACCTAAGTCACCCTGATGGGATTCCACCAGAAGCCAGTGCATTCTGGCAGAAAGCATGACTCGGGTAACAGGAACCCTTCCCGGGTCATTTTCCCTGGGGTGTGTCATCTCCAGGGGACCATTCCTGATTCAGGACACGCACACCTATGGGCCATAGACCGTGTGGGGGCCAGGAATCCATATGCACACTCATCTCTGTCCAAAGACTGAACACGTATTATTTCACCCATGTGTATACACTACAAAATGTTAAGGGCCTATAGTTGCTGTTGTTATGAATAAAATAGAACTTAGAATTGTGATTGATGGCGTTCCTGTCGTGGCTTAGGGGTAAAGAGTCCGACCAGTACCCATGAGGACGGGGGTTCCATCCCTGGCCTTGCTCCGTGGGTTAAGGATCTGGCGTTGTTGTGAGCTGTGGTGTAGGTCACAGATGTGGCTCAGATCCTTCGTTGCTGTGGCTGCGGTGTAGACTGGCAGGTGCAGCTCCGATTCTACTCCTTAGCCTGGGAACTTTCATATGCGGTAGGTGCAGACCTATAAAGACAAAAAAAAAAAAAAGCGCAATTGACTTCCGAGTAGCCTTTCTTCATTGTCTAGTTTTTCAATCAGAACAAACAGTATTATGAAGATACTAGGATACTTTTTGAGGGTCCCACCTTGGACGAAAGTGAGGCTCGACCATGCGGTAGAGTGTTAATTTAGCGATCCAGCAGCCTGCATTTGAATCCCGGCTCCACTGCTTGCCGCTGGGAGGCAGCAGCGAGCTGACCTCCCCCAGCCTCAGTTCCTCATCTGTAGACACAGGACCTGACTCATGGTACATAATCCAGAGACACAATTCATGCCAAATATGTAGCCTTACCAGCAAAGACCTGGCTCTTACCATTTGTAATTATTATCAACCAAGCCGTTACACGCCTGGGCAGATCGCCCGAGAGAGAGTCTGTAAAGGACTGGCTTAAAGACTTTAGACCGCTTTATTAATGTTTGGGCACGACTCCCCCGCGCAGGCGCAGCTGGGCGTGGATGGCGGGAGGAAGGCAAGTCCCTTACCTCATGGGTTTGAACATGGCCTTCCCGAAGTCCGAGAACCTCAGGACCAGTTTGAGGTGGACCCCACTGGGTTTCACGACTGTAGGGGGAGAAGGGGGAGTTAACGAGGCTTCTGGGCCCAAGCCGGGGGCTCTGACCCTGGGTTCATTCAATAAACCCAGCTCATGTCTTCTCTTGGCTCTTACTTGAGACCCTAAAGTCGAGGCTTTCCTTTCAAAGCCCACAGTGTACATTCCATCGTGTCGGGCCCTGGAGGATGTGTCCAGGGGCTCAAGATAATACCTTTTGTGCTATTAGGGGAAAGGGGCAAACAATGCAGGTTTCTCCAAGGGACACGCCCTGAAAATCCCAAAGGATGTTTTCCTAAGAACGAACCACTCCTCGCTGTGCTTCAACCGCGCCTTAGAGATTCTGACTACGTGACATCACATTAGACTCGTTCATTGATACCTCTTCCTATTTAAAACTGGACACCTGCTCTTTGGGCGACCCTGACAGGGAGTGTTGCCTCCCGACATGTGTCCCGGGCCCCTCACTGGCCTGGCCCTGTCCTGGCCCTGCCGTGAGCCATGTGAAAGCTGGCACAATGCCTCGCTCGCCTTTGCCTTCTATAAAACGGCAAAAGGCAGGAGCTAAACCAAAGAAAAGGGAAACCCCAGGCCCTACAAGCTTGCGTCTTTCAACAAGTCCTGACACACAAAATTTCTGACCTGTGTTCAGTATGCTAAGGCAAATGGCTGAGGCCACTCATAGCTGGCAGTGACTGGCAGGGGCCGAGGGACAGACTCGGTGTCCAAGTCACAGCACCCTGGGCGGGGACTGTGCTATAGCTATTTTATTCTGTTAATCTTTTACCCCAGTGGGTCTCAACCTTGGTTTTGGGAGAATCGCCTGGAGGGTTTTTAAAATGCCAATGGCTGAGCCTCACCCTAGGCAATTGAATTCAAACCTCCTGAGGTGGTGGCCAAGGCCGCAGCACTTTTTAAAGCTCCCCATGTGACTCTAACCTGCTCTAACCTGCTGCAGAGCTGAGAACACCTCCTGTACCACTGCTTCTTAAATCTGAAGACGTGCTCCAACGTCTTGAGGATTTTGTTAAAATCCAGCTGCTGATTCAGAAAATCAAGGTGGGGACTGGGATTCTACATTTCTAAGGAGCGCCTCGATGGTGCCAATGATGCTGGGCCGTGGGACCCCACGCGCGACCCCACGCGCAGCAGCCGGGTCCCACACAAGAGCTCCCCTTAAACGACTTTTCTTTTGTGCAGGTAGGTGGTGGGGAGAAACGTTGGGTTCCCACTGACTAGGCAGAGGGAGTCATGCTTTTCAATTCTCCTCCAGGAGACCAGGATCCCCACGGAGTGGCCAACGGGACCTTCACGTCGATGCAGGTACTGGGGATTGCAGGGTAGGGATGGTGAGGGGGTGGGTGGAGGCGGGGGCCAAGGGGCGGGGCATGGGCGGGCTCCGTGCGGGGACGGGGCGGGGCTGGGCGGGGCCAGAGTACTTACTCTGGGTGCAGTCACAGGCTCCAAGCAAGGCTTTCTCGTCCTGACTGTAATCTGAGGAGGAGAAGAGCAAGGAGAAGGTCTAGCCCGGCTCCTGGGAAAGCCCTTAACTGGGGTTCGGATACCAGGAGAGGCTGTGAGGCAGCCTGGGGCCCTGGACCCTTCAATAGGGGATCTCCCCGAGCCCCATTCTGGTCTGCAGGCTCCCACGCTGCTCCATCCAGGACCCATGCCCTCTAGCCTTTCAGTGGACACTCCAGCAGCCTCTGGTTGGGAAATCGATGCTAGGTTGGTGTCTACGAATCACTCTGTGTGTCCCTTAGACTCTCGTAGTGCTCAAGAGCAGAAACCTAGAGACAGCAGGCCACCATTGGCTCCTCGGCCAGTTGCTTAAACCCTTGGAGTCTCAGTTTTCCCATCTGTAAAATGGCAATGATGATGGCTCGGGTCACTGTATAAGAAAGGGTTGCCTGGTTCTGAAGAAGCACTCGATAAATGGCAGCACCCCCTTTCCTTAAGCTACAGAACACCTCCTTATGCCTCCCTTGTGGGGTCGTGATGAGATCGTGATTAAAATCTCCTTCAAAGGGGAAAAGACCAATGCCTATGTTTTTCTTCTTATTCTGTTGGGTGTCAGATTAACCCATCCCGCCTGGTCCTGGGACCCTCACCAGCACTGATGGTGGGAAAATGCCTCATGTCGTGGAGAAGTTTGCTGACGACAGGACTGGACCGGGAGTAGAGTCCATGGCGGTTGATTCCCAGGTGGAACTGGACCCAGCTGGCCTCCAGTCGGAACTGCACTGGGGGGTCCAGGGAAGTGAGGTTCAGCTGCTCTTTATATATCTTGTGTCGTCTGAAAGAGAAGGAAGAGTATTTCTTAAGTTGGGGGAACAGGAACAGAGGGACCTGCCAGAGCGCCTTGTTCAGACTCTCCGTTCATTCTTTCAAGGAGAGTATGAAATACCTCACATGAACCAGGCTTGATGCTGTGCCTAGGATACCACAGGGGGCAACACAGCCACATGCCCTCTTTGCCCTCTGAGAGCTTACAATCTAGTGAGCCAGACAGGCAGTTACACGATGCCACACACACGTGCACAGATACCTAACCACAAACCATGACAAACACTGTGAAGGAAAAGCACACACAGTTAAGAGCAAAATGAGGTGCCTCGTGTTATCTGAGATCTCAGGGAGTGGTCCTGGGCTTCTCTGGGCACCTGCCCGTGAAAACGTCCCTAGCTTGTATTTCCCAATATTTCCTGACCTCCGGAGTCAGGAGATCGGAGAGAGAAGGGAACTGGTAAGAATGAAAAGCAGGAGGGTCAGGATCTTTAAATAGAACGGGAAGCTGACTGAGATTAATTAATATGTCACATAAGAAAAGAAGAATTAATTTGCCATGTACTGTTTGTCCGGCTCAGGAATCTTCAGCAGGGGTAAAAAAAAAGTAAAAACAAACAAACAAACAAAATTCCACGGCCACATAGAGGCTCAGAGTCTAGTTTGGGGTACAAGTTGTATGTCTTTGGAATAATCAGAGCAAAATATATGGCAATTGTGAATCAACTGCTAGACATATGTTCCAATGAAAATGTCTCAGCAATTTGGAGAAGAGAAAGATGATTATATGATGAAGTAGTCAGATTATATGAGGAAGACTCCAATGGGAGAAAGTGGATTTCAGCTGGATTCCGAAAGGTGGCGTTTGGATTGAAGTGTGTTCTTGGACAGGGGACAACATGAACACTATGAGAGGCAGGCAAGGGACAGGGACATCAAAGGATTAGAGAGGAAGGTTGAATAACGAGATGGTGGAGTGAAAAGCTGGAAGCCTTCTGATGTGGAAAGCAAGCCAAGTTAGGCTATGGTGATTGTGAGGGCAGGTGTGAGGATAGGGGCAGAGTTTGGGTGTTCATTGCATCATAGGTCTCAGACTGTGACACCTACCTGGGAGGTCTGGGATGGGGTGAGTAACAGCACAGATGTGGTCAATACTCTTGCCGTGTCCAATCTCCTCACTGGTGAATAGTTTTAAAAATTACTTTCAGGAGTTCCCTTTGTGGCTAAGCAATAATGAACCCAACTAGTATCTATGAGGATGCGGGTTCAATCCCTGGCCTTGCTCAGTGGCTTAAGGATCCCACATTGCCACGAGCTGTGGTCTAGGTCGCAGATGCGGCTAGGATCCTGAGTTGCTGTGGCTGTGGTATAGGCTGGGAGCTGCATCTCGGATTTGACCCCTGACCTGGGAACCTCCATAGGCCAAAGGTGTGGCCATAAAAAGAAAAAAATATATATTAAAATAAATATAGGCATGTTGGGGGGAGAAAAATGAAACAGTCATTTTTTTTTCTTTTTAAATCTTTTATTCTTAGGCAAATCTAATCTCAACCTATACTCACTGATTTTTTTCCTTTTTTTTTTTAATTAAAGTACAATGTTGTGCCAATTTCTGCTGTAGAGCAAAATGACTCAGTCATATATATATATTTACATTCCCTTTCTTTTCTTTTTTTTTTTTTTTGCCTTTTCTAGGGCTGCTCCCGTGGCATATGGAGGTTCCCAGGCTGGGGTCTAATCAGAGCTGCAGCCGCCAGCTACGGCCACAGCCACAGCAATGCCAGATCCGAGCTGCGTCTGTGACCTACACCACAGGTTCACGGCAACGCCAGATCCTTAACCCACTGAGCAAGGCCAGGGATTGAACCCACAACCTCATGATTCCTAGTCGGATTCGTTAACCACTGAGCCACGATGGGAACTCCATATATTCCCTTTCTTATATTGTCTTCCATCATCATCTGTCTCGAGAGACTGGATATAGTGCCCTGTGCTCTACAGTAGGACCTCATTGCTTACCCATTCTAAATGTAATAGTTTGAAACAGTTATTTTTAATGTAAAACACTAGTTGTCCAAGAAAATGTTACTTGGTCACCTCGGACTTCACCTCCCCAGACTCTGTGGAGTGAATGGCCCTGGTTTTATTTTTGAATTTATTTTTTTCCTCTGCACTGCCCCTAGTGGAAGAGTTTGGGAAGTGCGCTCTGGTCCAGCGCGGAACTAGGGGGTCACGCACCTTACCTTGTGTGAATACATTCAAATAACACTATCTTGGGTGAACGTCATCTGTCTTGAGAAAGAGGCTCAGTTTTATAAAGGGATGTGAAAGAAGGGATGTGTGGCAGCTTTTGGTCCCAGTGTTCTTGGTACCTGCTCCAGGGCCCCGGTGGCCTCTGGGTGCCCTACTTTTGGAGACCTTCAACTTACATGACGTCAAATATATTAACATATTAAGATCCACCCCACATTCAATATATTTTTTTTGCTCTCCCTTTTGAAAATTTTCTGTTATCATTTTGAATCTGTGGAATAAAGTCTCTAGGAATATAACCAAGTCAACACTGGCTCATTGTTCTGTAGACATTTAATGAAATATTAATTCATTTTGATTTGGGAGGGTGTTTTTTTTTTTCCTTCTCTTTTTAGGGTCACACCTGAAGCATATGGAAGTTCCTAGGCTAGGGGTTGAATCAGAGCTGCAGCTGCCAGCCACAGCCACAGCCACTGCAACACTCAACCCTATAGCCATGTCTGTGACTAAGACCACAGCTCATGGCAATGCCAGATCCTTAACCCACTGATTGAGGCCAAGGATCAAACCTTCACCCTCATGGATATCATTTGGGTTTGTTTCTGCTGAGTCACAGTGGGAAACTCCCTGTTTTTCATTTTTGAGCCAATACATTTTCTTTGTTCAGGTCTTGAAGCATTGCAAAAGCTTTTGCATGTCCCAGGCCTTGTGTTACTTGGCTAATAAATGAAAATCCCTGACCTATTGTCTCCATCAGCTCCTGCTGAACAAACAAAATACCATAGACTGGTGGCTCAAACAAAAGGAATTTATTAAGGTCTAAGATTAAGGTGTCACCAGGTTTATTTTTTACTGGGGCCTCTATCCTTAGCTTGCAGGTGGCACCTTCTCTCTTGTCTCCACCCACGGTCTGTTCTCTTGGGTACACATCCCTGATGCCTCCTCTTTTGCTTATAAGAACACCAATCCTAGTGGATTAGGGCCCACCTGGCTACTCATCTTTCCAGATTCTTATTCCCATGATCATTCCCAGAGAAACTGGCTCAATCTGATGGATCTTCCCGGGGCAACCATTTCTCCCTCCCTGTCAACTGCCGTTTCCTATTTTCTATTACTCAAGCCTTAGTTATGAAAAGATCCAACTGCAAAGAGAGATTTGGAGAAGATGAATTCCAAACTGGGACACTCAACATCATGACTGAGGACAAGGACATGCCAACCAGGTTGAGGCGACACAAAAGGAAGGTTTGGGCCAAAGAAGCATCTGTAAAGGAAGCCAAGGCTGTTGGGTAAGGAACCTGGGCTTGGAAGGGATCCGAAATGCCACTGAACCCGGCTTCTTCTTCTTTTTTTTTTTTTGCCTTTTTAGGGCCGAACCCTAAGTTCCCAGGCTAGGGGTCAACTCAAAGCTGCACCTGCTGGCCTACGCCACAGCCACAGCACCACAGGATCCGAGCCATGTCTGTGACCTATACCACAGCTCATGGCAACGCCAGATCCTTAACCCACTGAGCGAGGCCAGGGATCAAACCTGTGTCCTCATGGCTGCTAGTTGGGTTTGTTACCACTCAGCCACGATGGGAACTCCTGAATCCAACCTCTTGTATCACTTATAACATTCCTATCAAGGAGTTGCCTATTTTATTCTTAAATTTTTTTAAATTAAAGTATAGTTGATTTGCAATGTTGTGCCAATTTCTGCTGTGCAGCAAAGTGACCCAACCATACATATATTCACATTCTTTTTCTCCTATCATGCCCCCTCCTGTTCTATCCCAAGAGGATGGACACAGGTCCCTGTGCTGTACAGCAGGACCCCACTGCCCATCCGTTCTAAATGTAATAGGTGGCATCTACTAACCCCACAATCCTAGTCCTAGTCCATCCCACTTGCTCCCCCTCCTGTTTATGCTTGATCAGCTCCAATGAGGGGGGTGGACGCTACCCAGACTAGCCCAATCAGTCAGGCCAGCTCTGTTAGAAAGCACTTTCCCATACGGAGCCAAAATCTTTCTAGAGCTTCCATTAACAAGCCTTGGCTCTATCCCCGGGGTTTATGCAGAACAGATTCCTTTCTTACACTGTACCTTTCAAACGTTTCAATGTAGTTGTCATGGGACTGCAGTTTCCATCTTCAGGTTGAGTTTCTGCTTTCCCTTCACCGCCTTCCCAGGCCACAGTGTGAATCCATTCCCGATTCTGGAGGATCCATTTCCCGCTTGTTTCTGACTCCCACAATGACGTGTAATTGCTCAACATGAATTGCCCAATGCAGAGCAGAAGAGGGTAACTACCAGCCCCCTTGTAGGTGACTTCTTTCTATTAGTGTAGCCAGGTAATGAATACATGTGGGGGAAACCACATCACATATCTCTGAGAAAATACGAGTGTCAGTGATGGGCAGAATTCTAAGGCTGGCCTTCAAAATTCCATACCCTCATTCCTAGAACCTGTGAACATGAACTATCACTCCCAGTATTTTATGTTGCCTGGCACAGTTGACCTGAGATGAGGAAATTAACCAGCAAGGCCTAAGGTAGTCACACGACTCTTAAAAGCAGAGTCTTCTAGCTGGGAGCAGAAGGAGAAGCAGAACAATTCAGAGCCTTAGAAGGATCTGATGCGCCACTGCTGGCTCTGAAGATGGGGCGGTGGGTGCTGTGCAAAGATTGGGTTGTTGCATAAGATGCTGAGAGTGGCTCCTGGCTGACAGCCAGCAAGGAAGTGGGGGCCGCAGTCCTGCAACTGCAAGGAGCTGAATTTTCCGTTGACACAGGGGTAAGCTTGTGAGCAGACCCCTGAGCTTCAGGGAGAATGCAGCCCGGCCGGCTGACACGTGGATTTCAGTCTTGCGAAACCCTCGAGAGGCCACGAGTGTGAATCCACTTGTGATCTTGGTTATGCTGATCTGTTTCCTTCTTATTTCTGACACCGGAGAACGAGTCACAGCATGCCAGACTTCTCACCCACAGGACACACTGGATGTTGTTTCAAGTCTAATATATGGCAATTGGTTACACAGCGGTAAAAAACTGATAGTGCTTCTGGGAGGCTGAAAAGTTAAACGTCTCATTTGAAGCCTATGTTATTTTAAAAATTGGCCTTAAGTAATATTTTTTCCTTAAGTCTAGACTACGACTTATATAAATTTTCTTATTGAAGCGTTTAATCAGCTTCAGGATGGAACTCACATTTCTGAGTTCTCCAGGGTTGCTCAAAAGAATACCAGGCTGCAGAACTATCATGGTGAGAGGGACTGTGGATTTTAAATGCCTAAGGAAACCAGGCAGGCAGCAGAAATAAGGGAAGAATGAAGGCTGAAGGCAATAAGCAATAGTGCAGAGTGTGGGACATTGGAGAACACAGCTCCGATCTGAAGGGGGACAGTTCATTCATTCAGCAAATGTTCACTGACTGCTAGGCCCTGATCGACCTCTGGAGCTCAGGCTGCGAATGAAACAAAGTTGTCCTCATGAAACTTACATTTCATCAGGAAATCATCTAGTTTTCAAGAGAGGCTAGAAAGCCAGATTTTGACCAAAATGTGTAATCTCCTTTCTTAAAAAACATGTTTATTTTGATGAAAAAATATCCTACGGGGCTGGGTATATATCCAAAGGAAATGAAACCAGTATCTTTTTTTTTTTTTGTCTTTTTAGGGCTGAAACCGAGATATATGGAGGTTCCCAGGCTGGGGGTTGAATTGGAGCTGTAGCTGCACAGCAACTTGGGATCCGAACCTTGTCTGTGCCCTACACCACAGCTCACAGAAATCCAGATACTCAGTAAGCAAGGCCAGGGACCAAACCTGCGTCCTCACTGATCCTAGTCGGGTTCGTTAACCACTGAGCTACAATGGGAACCCCAAAACCAGTCTCTTGAAGAAATGTTTGCACTGTCATGTTCATTGTTGCGTTATTCACAATAGCAACCTCTGTGTCTGTTAACAGATGAAAGGGTAAAGAAGCTGTGGTGTATCCATACACACACAATAGAATATTATTCAGCTTTCAAAAAGAAGGAACGCCTGCCATTTGCCACAAACTGAACGAACCCAGAGGACATTATGCTAAGAGAAACAAGCCAGACACAGAGAGACAAATACCGTGTGTCACTTATACGTGGATCTAAAATAATCAAACTTGTAGAAGCAGAGACTAGATGAGTGGTTGCCAGGGGCTGGAGGGAGGGCGAGGGGCGGGGGATGTTGATTAAAGGGTACGAAGCTTTAGTTATGCAAGATTAATCAATTCTGGGGGGTCTAATGTACAGTGTGGTGACTGCAGTTAATCAGTATAGACACACACTACTATATATAAAATTGATAATCAACAAGGACCTACTGTATAGCACAGGGAACTGTACTTGATTTTCCGTAATAACCTATATGGGAAAAGAATCTGAAAACATATGGATACACACACACATATACGTGTATAATGTATATACACACACACATATATATAATGTGTGTGTGTGTATATATATATATATCTGAATCCCTTTGTGGTACACCTGAAACTTACACACAGTTTGTGTCCCTTATGCATCAATAAAGTTGGGAAAACAATAACAACAGCAACAAAATAGCGGCCAATTGGTGTTCTTGGCCCGGTGCAAATGCAGATGTGATCTGGGTCGATGCAGGATAATATGAAGGCACCCTCCCTACCCACTTTGCTCTGGGGAAGGGCATAGGCACAGGGGAGAAAAGGCAGGGCAAGAGAACACGAGTATTTGAAGACTGTTCTCTGAGAGCAGAAGAGAGAAAAATGGCAAGGACCTGCCCCAGGTCAGGGTTCTGGGCAGGCAGCCCTCCCGCTGGGGGTGGGGAAGACTTGAACTATTGGGGTCATCATATGAAGTGCCTCATGTTAAACTGCTTCAGCCCTAGCAGTTTACCAGGTCTGCAGGCCTCCTGCCTCCTTCCCCTTACTTTATGAATGTTTGTTTTAATTGAACTGAATGAATTAATTTTGGGGGCTATGCCCGAGGCACATGGAAATTCCCGGGCCAGGGATCGAATCCACACTGTAGCAGTGACTGCAGCTGCTGCAGTGACAATGCCAGATCCTTTACCCACTGCACCACCAGGGAACTCCCCCAACATATATTTTTATTTGAAGAGCTAGGCGGGCCTGTCTAGTTCCCAAGGCCACACTGAGGCTAACATCCGGGACTGTTCGACTCTCTTGGGAGTCTGATGGGAAGGTTGCAAAGTCCTGAGCTGGGTTTATCACCTCAAACTAGAGCAGCACAGACAAGAAGTGAGGGGAAAGAGAGACAATTATTCTGGCTGGGCTGGGTTTGGAAGCAGGGCTGGGCAAGAGGTGGCGTTTTCTGAAGTGGAGCTGATGGCTGATGGGTTCCAGCTACAACAAAAGTCAGGGCTGCAGCACCCGAATAGAAAAACAGATGTGGCAAATGGAGTGTAACTTCAGCAAGAGGATGGATTGCTCTTTAAAATGTTCACATTTACTGTTAGGTGGGACACGTGGCTCTCTGGTCAGCTGGCCAGAGCCAGGGTCACAATCTGCCTTTTGCATATTCCTCCCTCAAGCCTCCCCTTCTCTCCCCATCTCATGCTCCTCTTGGTCACTTTTTTTTTTCCAGCCCCCATTGACCTGGTGAACAAACCCTCCTTGTTCTTCGGGACAGTTTCCCATCAGAATGGGCCGTTGTCTTGGCCTCTGTGGTGAATTCGGGCGTGTACAAGCGACTCCAGCGGTGCCAGTTTAAGAAGGACCGAAGACTTTGCAGGGGCTGCTGGAGAAGGGCTCTTTCTCTGCGATTCTCAGCTTTCGGGAGACAGTAGGGAAGAGCCACCAGTGGCCAGAAAGCCTGCCTGACATGGTCACTGCTGAGGAAACAGAACCGAAAGATGAGCGACAAGACCAGTGGGTACAAGGCGGTTGCATGGCATCGTCTGCGTACTGGATGCAGCCATCAGGCTGGCACATCCCCGTTCCCTGAACGCGACAGGTCCGCTTCCTGCAGCTGGTTTGGGTGGGTTTCCATCACTTGTCCTTTGAAAGATCTCACGCCTGATGGGTCGCATGCCGGCGCTGGTTTGGGGTGAGGGTGTCAGCTCCCCCTCTGCACAGCCACGCACACCATGGGCGGATGGAGCTGGACCATCTCATCCACCTCCCGGGCTCCAAGCAGGACCGTGAAGCCGGCTCCCCATGTCCACCATTACCAGGGACATAAAAAACCCAATCTCATCCTCTATGAGAGTCAACGTGATAGGGCCTTTCTCAATAATCTTCATGATCATGCAATGGCTAATTAAGCCTTTGTTTATTGCCAGACTAAAGGAAAGTTTTTTGTTTTTTTTTTAACCCACCTTAAATCTCTTCCTTGGCATGCCTGCAAGACCTCAGTCCATTGCAGGGGCGTCTTCACCTGGAGAACGCCTACAAGGACCACCTCGAATGCCCCCACCTCCAGCACAAACATTTCCTTGACTCTCCCACATAGAGAATAAACAGCACGAAAGCAAACCGCAAGGCCTGGTTTGGGTGACACGGATGGCAATGATAAAGCTCTATCCCTTACAGGGCTGAGGCGAGCATGCCAAAGAAGGCAGACGTTAACAAAGATGCTGAAGCTGAGCAAAAACGAACTGGGAGGGCAGTCATAGAAAAACAGAGTTCTGTGTCACAAAGACCCGGTCCTGCCTCGTACCAGCGGGATGACCTTGAGAACCGGGCTAGGTGCCACGGCCACACACACGGTATCTCAGGTGAACCTACAACCACCCCACGAGGTACGTATCCTCCAAATCTCCAACGGGCAAATGAAAAGACTGAGGACACCATGGCCTTAAAAAAGTAGTTCAAGCCTCCTGAGTCTTGGTTAATGAACTGCAGAAAATGGGGATACTGACGCCTACCTTACTCTATGTCTGAAGAATTTAAGAGTTTGGTGGTTGCCGTGAGGAAGGATCGAATGGGAGGTTGGGGGTAGTTGCTATAAGTTCTAATACACAGAGGGGCGACCAAGAAGATCTTACTGTGTAGCACATATGTGCAATGTCCTATGCATATTCCATGTCCTATGACAAACCATAATGGAAAAGAATATTTAAAAAGAATGTATGTGTATACGTATATATGTATGTATAACTGAACCACTTTGCCGTACAGCAGAAATTGACACAATATTGTAAAGCAACTATACTGCAATTATTTTTTTTTATTTTTATTTTTTTTTGTCTTTTTGCCATTTCTTGAGCTGCTCTTGCGGCATATGGAGGTTCCCAGGCTAGGGGTCAAATCAGAGCTGTAGCTGCCAGCCTATGCCAGAGCCACAGCAACGCAGGGATCCGAGCCACGTCTGCGACCTATACCACAGCTCACGGCAACGCTGGATCGTTAACCCACTGAGCAAGGCCAGGGATCGAACCTGCAACCTCATGGTTCCTAGTCGGATTCGTTAACCACTGCACCACGACGGGAACTCCCTATACTACAACTAAAAAAAAGAATTACGTATAGAAACTTCCAACAGCAGAGTAGGTGCTACTTTTAAATATTATCACTGCTGATAAAGACTAGCGGTCCGCTACATAGTAAGTGTTCAAAAACCACCAGCTCTGCAAGGCAGAGCAAAATCCCTCGGGACACCGCGTAAGCAGGAGAGCGACACCCAGGTCATACCGCTGCCCTGGACGCTGTCCTTCTCTCGCCTGGGCACGTCTGCGAGGTGGCGGATCAGCCAAAGGACCTGGGGATCACGCCAAAGCTTGTCTTCAGCCTCGCCGGGTGCTCAGTAAGCGGTAGTCACGTTATCTTTGAGGCACTGGGGAAAAATGCTTTCTCCATCTTTTGAAGGTTCAGGTAGGTCTTGGGACATGGAGCGGGGGGGTGGGAGCGTCGGGGAGGGGTGGGAAGCCTGGAGCTGGACACCTCAGCTGCTCCCAGCGGGTTAAGTGGGGTCTTCTTCTGGGCCGTGTGCAGGATGTGGACCCCGGCGTCCCCAGTCCCTCCTGGGATCCTGAGGGCAGAGCCCCTGGGGCGTGGCGCTAATGAGCCAGGTGCTGTGAACACAGCTGGAGGGGCGGGGAGCCAGCTGTGACTCAGAGGGTCCAGGGAGGATGAGGGAGGCTCGCAGAGGCGTGGGGGGGCCCCCACGCCCCTAGTCACTGACCCCGGGGCTTTGAGTCTGAAAAACCACCTCCATACCGCTCTTCCACTAGTCTGGTAGAAACAGAAGTGACAGGACTGACCCCCTCCCCTCACTTGGTTACAAGGTGTAGATACTACCATTCTATTTACAGCGTTCTTGTGGGTCAGGCCCTTGGGGGAGAATTTTGGCCCCAGGCCATGCAAATATCACCCACTAGTACTCCCCGGGGGCCGAAAGTGGAGAGGCCGGGGCTGTCTCAGGAGGGGACCTCGAGGCCTGCATCAACTCTTCTCCGAAACTAAGGAGCAAACTGTTCACTCCTAAGGTTACCCGGCTGCAAAATGCAAATCTCTTTGACTCCTGCACCTTCCAAAGCCTTTTTAAAACCTGTCCTTTCACCTCCACAACCTCTAAAATTTTCCCTTTTTTTTTTTTTCCCTCTTGCTGCCTGTGCCCACTTACCCCTCACCCCTGACCTGGAGCCCAGAATAATCTCCTAATGGAGGTTCACATGTGGTATTCACATTCATTCGGCCCCCTCTCCACTCTGGGCCCTGATCCCTGCCAAAAGTATCTCGAAAGCACAGCTCTAAGCATATGTCTTCCTCCTGCAAAATCCTCCGCTCTGTGCTCGCTGCCCGTGGAATCTGCTCCAAACTCCTGACTCTAGCATCTCCTCCTCCTAGAGCCTTCTGATGCTTTCTAGTCTTTTCCCACCAGAACCCTCCTTCCTAAGCTCCCAGCCTCTCCTCCCTACCTCATGCTCGTCTTCCTTTGGCAGGTCTTCTACGTCTCCATCTTCAGGGCCAGACTCTCAGGGACCGTCTCCTCTGAAGCCTTTCCAATTCTCCAGCTGCAAACACTCATCTCTCTCACTCCTTCTATTTCTTCTATTGTGCTATTTCTATTTCTTCTATTGTTCTTGCCATAAGTAACAGAGACTCAATAAATCTTTGTGGCGTGAATGAATGTGCTCCTTATCTCACCCACAGTGAGGGCGCAGCTCTGTAAGAACCTCTCTGTCTTTTTCTGGAAAGACGCTTAATGGGAATCTCAGGCTCACTCAAGAGGAGTTGACGGGCATGCTTTTTGCATAGCGTATGTTTGCTATCACGCTGAAGTTTCTAGAAATCCTGCCTGCCATCCTTCCTGATTTCTAACTGTATCATCTCTTCAATTTTCCAGTTCTCCTGCGTCAGCACAGACTGGACTGATGCTGGGGAATTAACTTCCGTCCTTTCGGCTGAAATAACTAGTCTCTTTGGCATCTGGACACCAGTTCTCTGCCAAAAGCGAGGATGCCAAGCCCTCTTGAGCACAGCTATTTAAACAGCATGCCTTCAAATTTGTATTTTGCTACGGTCACTGGTTATGAAGCTGTCAGGAGAAACGGCATGCTCTCTGCTGTAAGAGCTCACCCTTGGGAAGGAATTTGGTGATAATCCATTCATTAGTGTCTAATTGGTGGACCCCCTGCTCATTTTCTGGAGCTGTTCATTCCTGGGCATTTCTAGGAGATGCTGCGCCAGATGGGGAGGTATGATGGGGCACCCTGGACCCCACCACCTGGCTTAGGATGGATGATCTTGGAGGTTCGTGGTGCCCTGGCCACCTGCCCCTGGGGTCCTGAACAGTTGGAGGCAGCTGGGAATAGGGCTGTCAGGCACGCAGACACAGTTCTCTGTTGGAAACTAGTTTAGTGGTCATTGCGCTCGAGCATCGGGAGAGAGATGGAGCAACAGTGAAAGATTTCATAGCCTCGTGTTTTCTTCCCAACGAAGCTCTACATTTCTTAAAAACCTGCCTAAGATTTCTTTGGCATCTTCCTCAGCATTTGACAAAGTGCTCTCCATGCAGTAAATGTGCTATAAATAACTGATCCTTAGATGCCTGAACACTTCTCCTTCTGCAAAAACTCCATCAGACGCCAAAACACCAACCAGTATCAAAACTTGGCGGTGGGGCGGGGGTGGGGGGGAATCTCTTGAGCACGGGAATTGCACTAGAATTCTATCTCTGTTAGAATGGTACTCATAAGGTTACCTATTTACTTATTTATCATCTTACTCACTTTATGAATTTCCAAAAGCACCCTGCCATAAAGAAAATTACAAAAGCATTACAGCGAGTCCCTAAGGGACTTGGCTTTCGAACTAAATCTGTGCATCTGCTTGATGCATATGTCTGCTTCGATATTCTTATCCTTGACACTGGTCTTAGAAAGAACTTTTTCCTGAGTCGTTTGGATCCCGGTGGGGATGAGTTTGGAAAAATCCTCCTTTGTCTTGTCCCATGTCTCCTGTGAGCAAGAAGGATCCAGGTTTAGTGGGACCTGTCCCCTATACAATTTGGAAGACCATTTCTAAGAAAAAAGTACAAAACTGAGTACAAAATTAGGCACGAGAAGGACTATTACTTTGGAATGAGAAAAGCTACCAACAAATTCCTAGTGCCTTGAAGATCCAGATAGCTTTTTCAAAACCCTGAGATTTCATACTTCAACCTAGAAATACACCTGGATTGCCGCCTGCCTCCCCTCTTAGCTGGCTCCCCACCCCAAGCCCACCTCATTCTTCAGCTTCCAGCACCCACAGAGGGAGAAAGAAGCCCTGGGCTGAAGCTTTGTCAGCTTCATGGGAAAAGCCACCTCTGAAAAGCAATCATGCAATTCACAACCCGGAACTATTTCCTGGGTACCTGGTATGAACCTCACTGTCAGGCACATTATTTTAGGGAAGCCAGGGGCTTTATCTAAAGGACCACCTTTCTAAAAAATTAATTTATTTTTTAAATTGAAATGAGTTGATTTACAGTTGTGTTCATTTCTGTAGTACAGCAGAGTGATTCTGTTATACATATATATATATATATATACATACACACACAGTCTTTTAAAAATATTCTTTTCCATTATGGTTTATCATCAGACATTGAATATAGTTCCCTGTGCTATACAGTAGGCCTTGTTTATCATCCCATATATAACAGCTTACGTCTGCTAGCCCCCACCTCCCACTCCATCCCTTTCCCAGCCCCCTCCCCCTTGGCAACCACACACCTGGTCTCCTTGGTAGAGGACCTTCTGGATTCTCCCAGCCGGCACCTGAGGATAACTCAGAACAGCAGTACTGGCTGGAGGGACTGAGGCCAAGAAGGGACCTGGTTTTTCTGGTTCCCACGTGAATGGACTTTATTTCTGAGAGCTTTGTGTCCCTTCAGGCTGCAGGTTCTCACTACTGAATTACCTAGAACAGCCCACTCTCCTCAAATACACTCAGCAGACCGGGGGGCTCGCCATCAAAATCCTGTGGCTTTTTATAAACAGGCACAGGGTGCCAACAGACGTCTGCCCGCTGCGCCATCCTAGGTGCTCCAAGCGCACAGCCCCCGTTTCATCCCTGTCTCCTCCTCTGCCTCCCCATCTGTTTCCCTCTGTGCCTGGAGGTCCAGGGGAGATCCCAGACACTATGAGCCGCAACTGCCAGCCACCTCTCAGACCCCAAGGGGGTCCCCAGTCCCTCCTCACCTCCTCATCTCATTTCCCGGGACAGAAATGCATGCACCCCTGGGAGTCTGGCCTTCAGCCCTGAAGGAATATCCGCTTTGGTTGGATTTCGGGCTACAGCTTGATGGTTAGGGGTAGGTGACAGGTGACAATGGTGCTGTCTCTGTAAATCAGAGTCACCATTAGTGACGCACCTGAGAGAAGGGAGGGTAAGAGAGGCAGGTCTCTCGCGCACAGTCCTGGCTCTGCCACCCACAGCTGTGTGACCTAGGGCAGGTTATTTGACCTCTCTGTGCCTCTGAAAAATAGGGATAATAAATGTACTGCCTTATGGGAGTCTTAGTGAGGATGAATTAATAGTTGCTTAGTGAGTTATCACTGTGACCTCTGAGATTCCGTTTATATCGGGGGCTCCAGGCCTCATGCAGGTGGGGAGGGATGGAGGGCTGGGAAGGATTATTTGCGCTGATGCATCACTTCCCGCTTCTCTGAGTTCTGCCCGCTAGGATGAGACAAGCGCTCACGGCTGGGTTCCCTGGGATGGCCCTGGGGCAGGCTGGGTGATGGCTAGGACACACATATCCTAATCCTGGGACCTGTGAATGTTCCCTTCTCTGACCAAAGGGACTTGCGGGGATGATTAGGTTAGGGATCTGGGGATGGGGTGATGACCCTGCCTTATCTGGGTGGGCCCCCAATGTCATCACAAATATTCTCAGAAGACAGACCCTCGGGGTGGGAGACAGAGAGCAGGGGAGCAGGCAGTGTGGCCCAGAGTTTGACACTGGAGCAGGGTGGCCTGGAGCCACCAGAGGCTGAAGGAAGCAAGGAACGAATTTTCCCCTAGAGCCTCCATGTGGATTTCGGACTTCTGCCCTCCCAAAACGTAAGGGAATAGACTTCTGTTGGGACAAGCCACCCAGTGCGTGGGGATCTGTGACAGCAGCGCTAGGAAGCAAGTCCAAGCAGCCACTGCAGCCAAGCCGCTGATGGAGCTGATGAACCACAGCTGCTCCTGAGACCAAGTCCAAGGGCCGCGCCCCAAGGAACCAACTTCCCCTCCCAGGAGCTGTCCCTGGGGGAGCTGACAGGCGTCTCCATCCCATCCCAAGTTCTGGAATGCCGCCTACTGAACCCTTTCAATGGACCTGGCTGGCCGGTAAAACAAGCTGCTATGAACACATGGGAACTCCAGTGACAGGTGGCAATTGGGAGCTCGGCCAGCGCCTCC
Source organism: Phacochoerus africanus (assembly GCF_016906955.1). NCBI lineage: Eukaryota > Metazoa > Chordata > Mammalia > Artiodactyla > Suidae > Phacochoerus > Phacochoerus africanus. The sequence goes on along the minus strand of NC_062557.1, from coordinate 11,603,951 downwards.
TCTCCGGCTGTCCGGCCGGCTCCTCACCCATCTCTGGCTTTGCCTGCCATGTGCTCTCCCTTGGAGTCCTCCCACGGACACAGGCTCCTGCCAGCACCTCCTGTACACACGCCACACGCACTGGCTCACAGCCCTTTACATGCAACCTGTGAGGCAGGAACGCGGTTGGCCTTGTCTTACAGATGAGGAGACTGCCTGGGGGAGTTGGGGAACTGCTTGAGCTAGCTCAAGGTCACCTGGCTGGTGAGCGGCAGCTGCAGAGCCGCTGTGTGAACCTGGCCAACTGGCCTCTGAGGTCAAGCGCCTCATCCCCACCTTCTCTGCCTTTCACCCTGTGGTCCATGCACTGCCCTCTCACGGCTCACAAGGAAGCGCTGAGCCCAGGCTCCCCTCTGACCCCCCAGGCTCCTCCCCTGGGACCCACAGGCGCGAGATGCAAGCAGGAGCTCCATCTGGATGGGGCAAGCATCGACGGACACTTGGGGATGGTCTCATGGAAGACGTTAATTAGGGGTAGCTGGGGACTGACTTAACTGACACAGAAACCCGAGCTAAAAATGAGGAATCCTAGGTCCTTACGACCCAAAAGGTGACCTTTCTTTTTTTTTTTTTCTTGATCTTAACAAAGTGGCCAGATTTGCCCATTTTGCTCAGCCCTTGTTGATTTTGTTCTCGCCTTTTCTATTTATTTATTTATTGTGCGGCCTGAGCCAGGCCAGGGATCTAACCTGCATCCTCACAGAGACAATGTCGGGTCCTTAAACTGCTGAGCCACAATGGGGACTCCTTTTTTAAATTTTTTTTTTTTTTTTAGGGCCACACCTGCAGCATATGGAAGTTCCCAGGCTAGGGGTTGAATCAGAGCTACAGCTGCTGACCTATATGACAGCCACAGCAATGCCAGATCTGAGCCACATCTTTGACCTACACCACAGCTCACGGCAATGCTGGATCCTTAACCCACTGAGTGAGGCCAGGGATCAAACCTGCGTCCTCATGGATGCTAGTCAGATTCATTTCCACAGCGGGAACACCCTGTTGCATTTTTTAGATTCCACATATAAGCGGTATCATAAGGTATTTGTCTTTCTTTGTTTGACTTTTTTTCACTTGGCATAATGCCCTCCAAGCCCATCCATGTTGCTGCAAAATGTCATTCTTTTTAATGGCTGAGTAGTATTCCATTCTATATCTATACCACATCTTCTTTATTCCTTTCTACGTTGATGGAGACATAGGTTATCTCCATGTCTTTGCTACTGTAAATAGACCTTACTGATTCTAGATGACCTAACAGAGTGAGACAGATGCCTATGGCACTAAGAGGGACATTCCCAGAGCTGGGACTATGACCTCAGTGAGAAACCTGCATCTCTACTCTGGCAATGATTTCCAGACCTATTGCCGAAGATGAGAGTAGCTTGGACTCCCTGGGGAAGATGGCAGGAGCAATTCCTGGTTTAAGGGACCTCTGGGTCGAGACAGGGAACTAGCAGATACCTCCTGGTGGGGCTGAGTTTCCCAGATTTGGTCTGGGGCACAGAGCTTAGCACCCAAAAGACTGACAAACCTCACCTGCTCCACGCAAATTGAAATCAGAAAGAGCTGCAAACTCTAACTTTTCTGGGAGAGTCACAGTTCCATAAAGACAGTAAAGGCTCTGAGAAGTCCTGCAGTCAGGCCTCCCGTTCAGAGTGCACTTCCTAAACCCTTTCTTTACATAGCACACGATGACCTCTTCTGGCTTATTCCTAACACATTTTGGGAAACATTAAATGTTAACACTTCACCTCAATTTCACCATGATGTGATGACTCCCAGGTCCCAGAGCCGGGAGCTATATTTTTCCAAAGAATACCGCCTCCACGGTGTAGACTGGAGATTCCCAACTAAAGGCAGTTTCACCTCTCAGGGTTGGCTATATTTAGACATTTTTGCATCATAGTTGGTTGGGGAAGTCCTCAGGGATGCTGCTAAACATTCTATAATGTATGGCGTCATTGAATACTATTTTATTTAATTTTCTGTTGAGTTAGCACAACAGAAAATTATCTGCCCCAAATGCCAGGAGTGCTGAGGCTGAGAAACCCTGGGCTGGAGCCACAGAATCATGAGCAAATAAAGCACTTAATCCTCTGATAATGACCTGAAAATTGCTCTGATGGATTCTGGACTCTGGACAATTTAATACTTTCCATAGACAGCATAAAAGCCTTCCTCAGGGTCTCCTACACTCCTCCTATGTCTTCTGCACAGCAAAAACTTTAAACGTTATTTAATTGTTTAACGAAAAATGGGAGTCAGCAGTGATTTAGCTGTCGGGCTTAGACCAACCTAACGAGCACGTTGATAAAATACCAACACACGCTTTACTTGCGAAAGATGCAATATTGAACCGCCGAAATGTCATAGCTTGGGCTCTTTTCATCCTCCAGCTGTACACTCTAAAGTAAATAAATATGTTTCTCACACGCACGGTTAACAAATGGCAGTGACACTGGATGGTTATGGGTCCTCTTTCTCCTCCACCATTGTCCTGAGCACAGAAAACAGAAATTCGGTCTAAAGACAGGACTCAGAGTGGACTAAGAAAAAGGAGGAGTCTGACAAATCCAGACACTGCATCCTTTCATAATCTAAGGGTGACCAGAATATGCTCTTCTTCAAAAGTGTTTGAGCCTTGGAGTTCCCGTCGTAGCTCAGTGGTTAACGAATCTGACTAGGAACCATGAGGTTGCAGGTTCGATCCCTGGCCTTGCTTAGTGGGTTAAAGATCTGGTGTTGCCATGAGCTGTGGTGTAGGTTGCAGACACGGCTCGGATCCCACGTTACTGCGGCTCTGGTGTAGGCTGGTGGCTGCAGCTCTGATTCGACCCCTAGCCTGGGAATCTCCATATGCTGCAGGACAGGCCCTAGGAAAGGCAAAAAGACCCCCCCCCCCCAAAAAAAAAGTGTTTGAGCCTCGCCTTGCTCCCTGTCACACAGACATGGGCATCTGAAGGACAAGGGGCTGACTGCAGGGTGTTTAGGCTGGGGGCACATATTTTCATGGTTCATAGACAAGTTTCCTTGTGGCTTCCCCACAGATTAAATTCTTTCAAGCCCTTGGCCTGTGCACCGGTGCTAATTTGCATGATACGATTTTTTCCATCTGATTTACACACTGAGAGGATAACTGCAGAGTTTGGCCTCTTTTCCTCCTCAGCATGAGAAGTCACCCGTGGGGAAGGATAATTTATTGAGATATTAATGTGTTTTTTGTTCTTGTGGAATTTTACCCAAGGTGGCCAGACCTTGTGTTTCCTTGTCTTAGAGAATGTTTGTGATTCAGCATCACGTAGAAGTTGAGACAGGCTTCCCCCTTCCTCCTCTGGTTTAAATTTTTTTTTTGTTTTTTGTAAAGCCTAAACTTGGGGAAGAGATAGGCAAGAAAGGGATGGAGGTGGGCCAGATAGTGGGAGGTGCTGACAGAAGCATAGATTTTGAGGAATGCATGCACGCCTGGGAAGGTGCATTTTAGGCACCACAAACCCATCTCAGAAAATAATGCTGTGCTTGAGCTTGGCCTAGAAGCAACACTGCCACCCTCCAGCATGAGACCAGCTGGCCTGGAGAGTCTTCCCTAAATGTTCCATTACCTAAGACCCTGAGGACATGCCCCAACACTAGGGGACTTGGGGAAAGGAATTCCAGTGATAACTGAGCTTGAATTTCCAACCAACCTAGTAGGAAGGGGGGCTTAGAGTCCCATTTGCTGTGATTCTAGAGAGAGAAATAAATCCTTTTTTACCCTTGAATATGTAGAGCAGAGTCAGGTTCTAAAGAGTAACAATTTTGGTCCTGCCATCTTGGTGGTTTAACACAGGAAAGGTTTATTTCTCACTCATGCTACTTGTCTAATGAAGGTCAGCAGGGATTCTGCTCCACAGAGTGACTCAGGAATCACCTTGATAGACACATCAAGATCCCAGGATGGGGCCTTCAGAGTCAGCAGGGCTAGAAAAGGCGGGAACTTGAGGGTTAAGTACTGGTTCTTGAATGCTCTGGCTGGGAAGTGATGTAGATGATATATTTTATTTATTTATTTATTTATTTACTTTTTTTAGGGCCTTGCCTGCAGTATATGGAGGTTCCCAGGCTAGGGGTCTAATCAGAGCTACAGCTATGGGCCTACAACACAGCCACAGCAATGCCAGATCCGAGCCATGTCTGCAACCCACACCACAGCTCACAGCAATGCCAGATCCTTAACCCACTGAGTGAAGCCAGGGATTGAACCTGCAACCTCATGGTTCCTAACCAAATTTGTTTCCCCTGCACCATGACAGGAACTCTGATGTAGATGATTTTAACGCACATCTCATGGGCTAGAACTAACTGCCAGGGGGCTGGGACACCCTGGGGGAACACATGGATTTTGGGGCCTCTGCCATAGCCTTGTAGCACTTATTTAACTTAGGATGCATCTTTTTATTTCATACTCTTTGTTTTCTTTTTAGGGCAACACCTGCAGCATATGGAAATTCCCAGACTAGGAGTTGAATTGGAGCTGCAGCTACACCACAGCCACAGCAACACCAGATCTGAGGTGTATCTGCAATCTACGCTGAAGTGTGCCGCAATGAGGGATCACTAACCCATTGAGCAAGGCCGGGGATTGAACCCGCATCCTCATGCACACTATGTCAGGTTCATAACCCACGGAGCCACAACAGCTCTCTCTACCTACTACTCTTCCTATTTGCATCACAAATGTATTTGGAGGGGTCCCTTTCCCTGTATTGTCTCACTCTAGCCCCCTCCAACCTGGTGACCAGATCATCCTTCCAGTTCACCAAGGAGGAAATGAAGGTCTACTTGGTGGAAGTAACACCAGGTAAGGGGAAAAGCAGAAGCTAAGAGCCAGGGCTTCTGATCTCAGTCTTTTCTGCTCTTCCCCAGGGGCTGCAGAGAACGTGAGGCTTTGTCAAGGACTTATTTAGAAAGGTGGTGGAAACTCCTTAAAAATCAGGATGGCAGTGGTGGGTGGAGATGGAAACACAGAACCTGCTTATCTGTTTCCTGTTGGGAAAGTAATAACTGTACCAAGTTTTCAGTGAGATTTTTGCCACATGGGCTTATTTCCCGACACAAACCTCTTCCTTTCCGTTTGAAATACGATCACTTCCTCCTCCTCCTCGGGAGCTGTGTCGCAACAGACCACTCCTTTTCCCTCTGGGGTTAACTGGGTCCCCAAGCCCATCCTGACCTCTGAGTCACAGCTCTGGCTCAGCAGCTAGGACCTACCCGGAGATAAGGGCTTCTGAGCTGGCGTGGATGGCATGAGGGGGACCAGAAGGCAAAGGGGGACACCATAGGTGTGGGAACCAGGTGGACCTTGGTCCCTGTGAACAGAAATCAGATGGAAGAGGAACGTGACCCCCCCAAAGGCTCTACAGTCTGAATAATAATAAGGAAAATAGTTCACGCTCACCTATAGCACTTACACTGCGCCAAGCATGATTTAAGCACTTTGTAAATTTTTTCTTTTTACATGTGCACCCGCAGCATATGGAAGTTCTCAGGATAGGGGTCAAATCGGAGCTACACCTGAGGCCAACACCTCAGTCACAGCAACACTACCTCCGAGGCACATCTGCGAGCTACACCACACCTTGCAGCAACACTGGATCCTTAACCTACTGAGTGAGACCAGGGATCGAACCCGCAACCTCACAGAGACCATGTCGGGTCCTTAACTGCCTGAGCCACAATGAGAATTCTGCGCTTTGCAATTTTAACTAATTGAAACGCCTCACAGAAACTCCTTATAAATAAAGTATTATTGCTGCAACCGCTATTTTAAAGATGTGGGAGCCAGATAAAGGCAGCACAAAGCAACTGCCCAAAGTCGCCCTGCAAGAAGTGGCAGAGTCATGATTAAACCCAAGCCTGAAATCAGAATACGGGTGAGAGATTCTACCAATCATGTTTTAACCCTCTGACTATAAAAACACAACATTTTTTTTTTTAGTATAAAAATTAAAAAAAAAAGGTCTACAGTGTATAAGGATGATTGGGCTATTTTAAACGCTTTTGAGGCTTATGGACAGTTTCCTCTCCAGAAAGGTCACAGCAGCCTACCCCTCCAGAGCAGCAGGATGGAAGCAGCTCTGCTTGGCCCGTCCCGTCCCGGGCCTCAAAGGGTTGGGACTCTGAGAGCACCGCCCACTATGCTTCCAGCCCTCAAATCGCACCTTGGATTCATTTCCTGGTCCCGATCTAAGACAGGAGGCCAAGTGAACGGGAAGGTTGAACCTCTGCCTTTGCAACCGAGTTTCCTGTGTAACGGAGCTTGTCTGAGCTCAGCGCTCATCCGAAGACGGGGTAGTCATTGCAGAGCCTCTCCGATGGGGTTGTTCGGAGGATTCAAGGAGATGGCGCCTCCTCCTGCAGGCTTGGTGCTGAGCGAGAGGGTCAGCCGTGGTCCACGCCACCCACTCACCAGAGGCAAGGTCACAAGGGGAAAGGGTCTCCGGGAGCGGAGATCAGCCTGTTTAACTGGCTGATAAATGCTTGCAAGGAAGGGAAGGGGAGGGGGAGGGGAGGGGAAGGCAGGCTTCCGTCAATTCAGGGGTGTGTGTAATTTCTGAAATAGGGAGTCTAACTGGAGACTGGCCCAGGTCTGCTTTTCTCCCTGAAGCACGCTCTAGGTATTTGACGTCGAAGTGACTGTGCAGAGATCAATAGTGTCTTTTCTCTCTGGAAGCAGCCGGTATAATTAGGCCAGGCAGGCTGGGGGCTGCACGGGTGTTTCTCCCCGGCATCTGGGAACTGTGAATGCTGCTTCCTCCTCCTCCTCTTCCATCTAGGCAGGCATCAAACATTAATGAATAAGAGTGGCTATTGATGGGTATCAAATAATCCATACGGAACATCAAAGAATAACCAGCCAGTGATCCTGGACCTACTGGGGACCCAGGGCTGTAGAGCCAGGCCCCCTTCTCCGTATGTGACACCCGTAACCTCACTCTGCCCTCTTGGAGCCCCTTAGGGTAGGCGTTACCACCTACTTTACAGAGCAGGAAACTGAGGCTGGAGGAAATGAGCCTCAGATCTCTCAATGCTTACAGAGCAGACTCAGGATTTAAACCCACAACTGCCTAACCACAGAGCCTCTGAAGTCCTCTTCTAGTCATTCAATTACCAAACATTTATTCAACACCTGTTAAGAACAAGCACCACTTTGGACACTGGGATGACACTGCCAAAGAAGCAAACTAGTATTCGTCCTGTTCGTTTCCCACAGCTGCCCTCACAAATGACCTTGAACACGGTGGCTTTACAGAAATTGATTTTTGGAGTCCTGGAGTCCACCAGTTGGAAATCACGGTGCCAGCAAGGCCGTGCTCCTTCTGCGGGGCTCCGTGGGAGAATGAATGCTTTGCTTCTTCCAGCTCCAGGGGCTGCTGGCATTCCTTGGCTTGTGACCACATCCCTCCTGTCTCTGCCTTCTGGGTCACAGCGTCTCCTCCTTTTGTGTCTGTGTCTCATCTCACTCTGCTTTTCTTTCATAAGGACACCTGTCATAGGATTTAGGGCACACCCAGATAGTCCAGCCTGATCGCCCACATCTCATGATTCAACTTCATTACAAAGAGATTCTGCAAAGAGATTTTTTTCCCCCAGATAGGATAACTGGTGTCACGTTCTAAGGATCAGGGTGTGGCTACATCCATTCCATTCAATACATCCTTAAAAAGCTTTCAATCTAGGGAGGATATACGCTAAGCATATTGATCAATAAAAGAGTATTAAGTCATGTCAAGGGCTCTGGTGAAAATAAAGCAGAGCTGGTAAAGGAGGGACCCTTTTAGGTTGGAGGGACAGGAAAGATTTCTCTGTATGGGCAGTTTTGCAAGTTGACCTGAAGGATAAGAAAGAGTCTGCTGATCATCTCTGGGGAGGGGGCAAGTGTCCTGGCCCATCTTCTTGTTTATTTATACCTTAATGAGTAAGTACTTGGGAGTGAGGTAGGCACAGCGCCCCCTGACAGGAAAGCGAGGAAGAAGCACTTTTCATACATGCAGATAAAGTGGTTTTACTGTCAACCAATTATATGAAGCCTAAACAGACCGCTAGCTCTGCCCCTGCCAGAAAGAAGGGCTGCAGATCAGTTGCTATAAATCCAAGCTCATCATTTTCAGCCGACCTCCCCAGACCTCTCAGTGGATCTACAGCTAATAACAGAACGGAACGCCACCTCACTCAGGTAACTGGGGTGTACATTTTGCAATGAGTTTAACCCTGAGGGGCCATTGGTAAGTGCCAATGCTCAGATTAGCCACCCAAGGGTTGCTGTATTGATGGTCCTTTTCACCTAAGGTGGGCATCAGCTTATAATCTATTTTAGTACTTTTCTAGCCCAATATTTTGCAGTCACATACAGTTCTGATGTATTGATTAGCTGTCAGCTCACCTGTCATAGCAGATCCCAAAGCACTGTCTTGTGGAGAATCCAGCCTGCCCTCAGCCCTTCAGCTCCTCTCTGGACAGAGTCGGCAGCTTGGGTTCACTCACCTATCCCTTTGGACTCCCTGACCTTCATAAAGAGCCTTTGTTCCTACCTCAAGTTCAGTTAATTACCAGATCTATTTCTCTGTCCTGAATGACAACCTTGACAAGCCACCCTGCAGGCACTGCCAGGGGTTTCATCCTAAATGCACTGTCATTCCTCGTGTATCCCAAGCTATAGCAGAGAGAAAAAAAAAGCTGTTGTGTAAATGATAAAATACTCCTTTTATATAAATAAATCCTTTTTTTTTTTGCCTTTCGTCCTTTTTTAGGGCCACACAAGCGGCATATGGAGGTTCCCAGGCTAGGGGTCTAATCGGAGCTGTAGCTGCCAGCCACAGCAACGCCAGACCCGAGCCTTGTCTGCGACCCACACCACAGCTCACGGCAACGCCAGATCCTCAACCCACTGAGTGAGGCCAGGGATTGAACCTGCAACCTCATGGTTCCTAGTTGGATTCGTTTCCACTGAGCCACGAAGGGAACGCCTAAATAAATCTTTTATGTTAATCTTTTATGGGAATGACAAAACGATCTTTCTATTAAAAAATAAAATGGCAACTGTATGGCCTTTGTATTTGTAAGGAGACTGTAGTGTAGTGGCTGCATGGAGCTTCCCCAAAAGATATGTCTGTGACCTAATCTCCAAAACCTGTGAATGTGACTTTATTCGGAAAAAGAGTGTGTGCAGCGGTAACTAGGGATCTGGAGACGAGATTGTCTTGGATTATCCAGGTGAGTCCTAAACCCAATGACATGTGTCCTTATAGGAGAGAGACACAGGGAGGGGAGCAGAAGACAGAGACACACAGAGACAGAAGAGGAGGTGACATGATTAAGGAGGCAGAGACTAGAGTGATGCAGCCATAAGCCAAGGGATGCTGGCAGCCCTTACGAGTTGGAAGAGGCACAGGATGCATTCTCAAGTGTAGCCTCTAGAGGGCGTGCTGCCCTCTGCCACACCTCGATTTCTGATTTCAGCCTCCAGCGCCCTGAAAGAATAAATTTACCTTGCTTTGAGCCCCCAGCAGGGACTTTAAGCAGCGGCAATTTGTCACCGCAGCCCTAGGAAACAAACACAGTGACTGAATTCCCTTTTCAGAACCTGGTCAGGAAATGCCCAGAGATCTGATGGCTTAAAGACTATAGACTTCCAGCTTCCTAGAAGTGGGATGTCTCAGGCACCCAGCTGTTGCCCTGCAGCTCCTAAAAGGTTCTCTGACAAGGAGTCCAAGCCACTGAGGCAGAAAAGTCTGTGGTATAAAAGCCATCCTTGATGGAATACTTAATTTTCTGACAGCAAATAACACTAAAACATCTTAGTTCCTCAGCATTATGATATAATCACAGAATGATTGCGATTGTCATTAAGTGTGGAGCCTGGATTTTCCCGTGTTGCTTTTTTTTTTTTTGTCTTTTTGCCATTTCTAGGGCTGTTCCCACAGCATATGGAAGTTCCCAGGCTAGGGGTCTAATCAGAGCTATAGCCGCCGGCCTACACCACAGCCACAGCAACTCAGGATCTGAGCCACGGCTGCGACCTACACCATAGCTCACGGCAATGCCAGATCCTTAACCCACTGAGCAAGGCCAGGGATCGAACTGGCAACCTCATCGTTCCTGGTTGGATTCGTTAACCACCGAGCCACGACGGGAACTCCCTCCCCTGTGTTGCTTTGAGGCCATGGAATATGGCACCCAGGGAGTTCTTGTCCATTTCAGTGGCATGTTATCTGAGAGGTCTGGCCTCTGAGGGTCTCATGACAAGCAGCACTTGTGGCTCCTGACAAGTTTTTTCATCAGGGGTTGTACATGGAGTTCACTGGACAACTGAAGCCTCACCACCCTGGGGGGATGCCAGGGGCTGCTGCTTTATAATAAAATACAGACCGACTGGACGTCTTTCCATGGGAATATGCAGGTCAACCTCTTACTGGCAGTAAAGACCACATTTTTTCAGTAATGAACTAATTACAGACTGTTTAAGGGAGCTTCGGGAACTTGAAAGGACTCTGCATATCCATGGTGTTAACCATATGAACATTTACCACTAGGGTTCAGAGTGACCTGTTAGGAAACCAAAGCAAAGAGTCCACAGGGCCTAAAAGAGCTCTCTCTCCCTCTCTCTCTCTTTTTTTTTTTTTTTTGGTTGTTTGTCCTTTTAGGGCTGCTCCCGAGGCATATGGAGGTTTCCAGGCTAGGGGTCTAATCAGAGCTATAGCCGCCAGCCTACCCCAGAGCCACAGCAACACCAGATCTGAGCTGTGTCTGCGACCTACACCATAGCTCATGGCAACGCCGGATCCTTAACCCACTGAGTGAGGCCAGGGATCGAACCTGCAACCTCAAGGTTCCCAGTCGGATTTGTTTCTGCTGCGCCATGATGGGAACTCTCTAATGCTCAACGGATCATAAGCACTGGCCAAGCCATGGAGGGGGGATAGTTCTCAGAGAGCAAAGACTGCTCTCATTAGTGATAATAACTGAGAATGGGGGCAAGGGGAGCAGGAAGCTTGGGTTTTAGACACATCAATTTTTGAGAAAAGAAGAAAAGAAGTCCACTCTATCACTGTATATAAATCAGTGGTTTTCAAGTATTTTTCCAATAGAAATCTTACACAGACTCCCCAGTGTATAAAATAGTTTATTGCTATAAAATCAAATCTACATGGTCAAATATGAAAAATCATTTTTAAAAGTTAATAAGAACAAGAGGGGTAATAGGATTATGAGATCTAGCACTTAAAATCAAGAGGATTAGAGGACAGGAATAGTCTTATTTCAGTACCCAATTAATTTCTGCGAATTAATTTGAAAGCAGAGTATAAACAGTCCTGATAAATACATAAGTAGTTGGGACAGGAAACAGTCTTTAGCAGCTCACCTTCCAATCTCAGGATACTCCTCGATGAAACAAAAGTGGGAGGAGAAGCCATCTGTCTACACAAGTTATCACTGACATTGATCTCAATGTCCTACGAGCGCAAATGAGCGGTTTTCTCATATGGCGTCAAAATCACCTCAAAGTATATGCTTTCCGAATGTAATCCATCATTTGCAGAGCCTGGGAAACACCTCCAGGAACCGTGGACACTCATGAAACCCACTTGAAGAATGCTTGTCCATAGTTTCACTGTGACGGACTTGGAAGAATCAGTCCTGGTTGAGGATGGGCGAGGCTTGGAAAACAGCTGCAGGAGTCTTCAGGGACCACAGACTCACCCTTTTCATTTCCAAAGGAAGAACCTAAGTGAGCCTAAAGAAGGCACGTGCTTCCCTTGAGGGTGAACACACAGGTATCTTGGCTCTCAGTGGAGCTGACAGGAGAAAGAGACAGGAGCCCATTAATGGGCCCACATCGATTTCCTCTTTCCGCCTCCATGAAGAGAGCATGGTCGATTTAAGAGAAAGCCCAAACAAATAAAGACTCCTATCCTCTTGCCAGAATTTTAATGGTTGGTGTAAAAGTTCTACTGATATTAAGACAGTTATGAATGAACTTGTTTTTAAAAAACCACAGTAGAACTCCAGAATAGGGATTACAGGAGTTAGACTGCAGCAGGCATAAATTGGGAAACTTTCTAGCATCACTCTGGTCACAGAAGCTCTTCTAGGTCACTTGAGGTCTGGGCACCCAGCCGGGTTTGGGGGAACTGCTCTTCCCAACAGGAGCCACGTAGCTTGAATGAAGAGTTCCACAGAGAGTTTCCAATGACTCCGCCCCGCCCCAGCATCAGTGATTGGTTGAGGCGTGGGCGTGGGCCTCGAAACTGGACCAGTCATAATCCTGTACAGTCTAGCTGTATTCCCAGACTTGACCAATCCGCATCTTGACGCAGAATCTTTCTTTTTGGGAAATCCGAGAAGCCCTTTTCTCCTTCTGGGCCCAGGGCTGTCGGGAAGGATTAAGACAGGCAGATAAACTAAGCATAGGGAGAGTAGAGACAGATGACTGAGTTCTGGTTCCTTGATTTTCTCCATTTCCTTTCTTGCTTGCGCTGATGGGAGTTGGGTTTCTGTCCCTTGAAATCAAAGTATCTGACCAAAGAGCATTGGCAACACTTTGCACACATAATGTACTCTTTCCTATGAAAATAAATATATGCACAGAATGCAAAGTATGCATCAAACTTAAGGGAAGTTGAACTTAGTAAGATCCTCTGACCTCAGTTTAAAAAAACAAACAAACAAACAAAAAACTGCGATGAAGCAGTGGTTGATAAGCGTCTTAATTTGATTATGAAATTGTGACCGGTCAATCTGACTTTCTCTAATATCTTTCAGTGCTCAGAGGAGCACAGAAGGCATAAAGAAGCAATGGCTGGTTGTGCAGAATTTTTAACTCAGCGTGAAAAGACAAGAGCCGAGCTGTGAGTGTCAGTACATACGCCTTCCCCGCAGGATTTGTAACTATTCAGCCACTGAAGAAAATGGATCAGAAATATAAAAATCCCATTTAAAACTGATGAAACCGAGACCCTATGGGACACTTGCATTGGCCAGGAGAGACGGTCTGTCCCTTGGTACAGACTCCGTTTTGGGGAGCATCATCAAAACTATTTACCCACAACCTACAGAGCTTGACCCGGGTGTAGACAGTTGAAGGCAAGTTTTCTGAGAGCTGAACTTGACTTCCCAGGGCTGAACAGCTCTGATTTTCTTCCGCCAGCAGAGCTCTTTTCTAACCCATCCACCTTTTCCAAGTTTTCTAAAACCTTCTCTCTTCCCAGGCCACCTTGTTTTTATGGTCCAGTGTCTCAGCTCTTGTGCCCCTGTGCCAACCACTCCTTAAGTTTCTCTTTTACTCTCCATATTTTGCTGAATTTTATTACAGGTTCTTGGCGTCTTAGGAACCACAGCTTTCCACTGTTTTCTAGTCCCCGTTTCTATTCCACTTTGCAAAGTTATCTGTGTTACTAAGGAATCTAATAAAATAGGCCTTTTTCTGGTTCTTCACTCTGCTTCTTGCTCAAGCCAAATTACACTGGCTGTCTCCGGTTCTTGGCTTCCAAGGTCAGCCTCCAGGGACCGAAAGTCCTGGATGCTGGCATCTCCAAGGCACTCAAACTCAGTTCTGATTTCACATTTCAACCATAGGACATCCTGCCAAGTGACAGGCCATAAAAACCACTAAACCCTTTCTTCCCCCCATACTATGGCTTTCACTAGGCATATATGTGTGTGCCTGCCTAGAATAACAGGTACCCAGATGCTCTTTCTTCCTAGGAACTTCTGCTCCACTAACGCAGCAGCTGTTAAACTGGTATCCCCACTCAGCTTTGAGCCATGCAAAAGCCTGCTTCAGCAGGATCCACAGGCTCTCATCAGCCTCCAGTTTAATGAATAATCACAAGAAAAACACAGGTCAGCACCTACCCAGGGGTGGGCAGGGATTTGGCTAAGTCAGGCTCTCTCTGGGTTTCCTGCTTTTCTTTAATGCATGACTTCTTGGCTGCTCTTTCTCAGAAATTCTCTCTTCTTGGCAAATGACACCTTCTCAACTTTCCTTCAGGGCTTTTTAATTTTTTTGGCAATTGATTTTATTTACACTACTGCGATAGAAAGAACATCCCAAACCCCAATTTCTGAAGGTCTCGGCGGATTGGCTTTGCCTTAGACTTCTATGGGGGGGGGGTGGATGGGTTATAAGTGGGGTGACTTTACAGTTTAGGTTGGTTCTGTTCAAGGCTTTCTCCCCCCCCCCCCAGTAGGTAATAGGCCATTGACTAACAGCCCCCAAATCCTGATATCATCAGTCCCCAATTATTGGTTCCTCAGATATTTGCTCTGGCTGTCCCCTCTGGGAAACTACAAAACCGGCGTATTTGTGTGACCATGTGCCAACTGAGGGAGCTTCATGCCGGGAGCAAGCAGCCATTCATGCTCACCTGAATCTCAGCTGCCATGAAGCTGGACAGTGCACAGTTCTAACAACTAATGACACGGAGAGGAGACATCTGGTCAGAGTGGGTGGAGGTGGTGGACGAAGCCTTTTCAGAAGAGGAAAAGCAAGGACCCGTGGACATCCAAGGATGCGATGCACCACGGTGGAGCTGATGATTAGAGAGCTTGGATTCTAGGTTTGCTAGCTGCCTGCCTTCGGAAGACCAGTTATAACCACCTCCCATCCCATTTTCTCTATAATATGAAGCAAAAAGCAGTGCCGAATGTGTTTTCTATGCTGTGTAACAGACTACCACCAACCTAGCGGCTCTGAATAACACCCATCCAGGAGCTCCTGGAGCTAGAGGTCAGAAATCCAGCTTAGCACAGGCTTTGCAAGGTTGAAGTTACGTCGTTGGCCAGGTTTCGTTCTCGTCCGGAGGGTTTGAAGAAGAATCTGCTTCCATGCCTCATTCCTGTTGTTGGCAGAATTCACTTCCTTGGGGTTGTAGGACCGAGGTCCCTGTTTCCTGGTTGGCTTGCGGCCGGGGGCCCATCTCAGATCCGGAAGGTCACTCGCCTCTCCTGCCAGAAGGCCCCCTCCATCTTCAAGTCGGTGATGGTACCCCCAACCCTACCATACTTGGAGTGTCTGACTTCCTCTTCTTCAACCAGCTGGAGAAAACACTGCTCTTAAAGGGCTTGTGTGATTGGGACCTGCAAACGTGGATGACTCCCCTAGCCCAAGGTTAACCCATCTGGGACTTTAATTACGTCCGTCAAATCCCTTTAGGGCAGTACCTCGACCAGCATTGGATTGGATAATGAGGAGGTGTGTGTACATCCGGCCCTGGCCCCCAGGGGGTGCATCCTGGAATCCTGCACCTACATCCAGAGAAATTGTGAGGCTTGAGTTCGCAAGGGATGGGTGGACCAGGCACAGACCAAGCATGCCGTCAGGGAGGGAGATTTGCATGCAAAGAACTAGCCAGTTGAAGTCCCAGATGGATAAGCACTTGGTTGGGATGAAAGGAGGGTGTCAGGGGTTGGGAGCAATGGAACAGCTGATAAACACTGTCTGGGTTTTGGCCCAGGGGCTTATTTGGATGTAACTGGAAACAGGACGTGTCTGTCCTCCTGGGATGAACGCACGGGTATCCTCCCTGATTTAGGCCTTTGCTGCGGTCATGGCAGCAAGGACTGGGCTTTGGAATGAAGGAGAAGGAGTCTGTAAATGGCCTCTGGATTGGCCCTTTCAGAAACCATCTGCTTGGAGCTTTTAACTCTGAGAGGAGTGGAGAGGTTTCCTCCAGTTACAAGTCCTGGGATTTGGAAACCACTAAAATAATAGCTTTTCCCCAAACCAGCCAAGCAAGGCTCTAATTGGGAGAGAAGAGAAATGGAAGTCCAGATTCCCACTCCCTCGGCTGACCATTTACAGGTTGTGGTTGAGGTCCCTTTCCAGATCCAAGGAAGCCGTTTCCTTTCTTAGCCTGGCATCATTGGCGGAAGAATCAGACAATGGGCCAGGGTCCTGCTGACTCTGAGTGAAAGACAAATGGCCAGCATCCATGAGTAAGAACCTGGACTTTTATCCACTCTGCTAGTTGAACTGCCTGGTCCCAATAAATCTGTGCTCCAAATGATCTGGGGCCAGCTCGAGATAAGCAGGAAAGAGATAAAAAGGAGAGGGTGGGAATAAGGAGATTTTATCCTTCATTCCTCAGATGCCACGGTAGGAAGGAGCTTGTCCTCCAAAAATTTCAAGATTAGACCATTCTCTTGTTCAGCTGAATTCTTTTTCATCACCCCTGGCTCTCTCTCCCCACTCCCCTCTATCTGTTTTGGCTTCTGGATCTTCTCAAAGCTTCTCCAGAAACACTGGAGCCAATTTACTCCTCTTAAACAACTGTCATTTTTGCAAAGCCGCACAGTCTCTTTGCTGTGATTTTCAAAGAGAGACTCAGGGCCAGGCTTTCTTCAGTGACGGCAAGTAGGCAGGAGGGGAGGGAAAGCCAGGAGCTTCTGATGGAGGGGAAAACACACACACACACACACACACACACACACACACACACACGTTTGAGAAATGCTGAATCGGTAATTACAGGAAAATATAACCTTCTTGGTACTTGAGGGAGAGGCCAGTAAAGAAAAGCAGAGGCTAAAGAACTTGCATCTGTGCTGTAGCTGCCGAAGTTTCTACAGCAGGGAGGCATGACCCTGTTTGACCCTGACTGTAAGACCAGAGGGTTACAGAGGAACCAACCAAAGACATGTGGACAAACGGCCAGGCCACACTAACCAGCTCTGACATATCAAAGAACAGATGTCGTCTGGCTTGGGCAGCTTCTGGGCAGGGAAGGAACCCTGAGCTCCGCCTCTAAGATGTAAGGGTAGCAGCAAAAGGGGAACCTGGGCTGCAGATAAGCCCCTCCTTCCATCATTACTTTGAAAAGAAAAGGCTTCCTCTGCGTGTTGGTTTAAGACCTGAAATAGGGAAGACCCGCTCCCTGTGCCTGCTCCTCCTCACTATTCAAGACGGGTGCCAAATGTGTCACCACGCCCGATGGAGGCTGGCGCTGGACTGCTCGCTGTAATCAGTGGCTGACCCGACAGAAACACTTTCCCTGATTGCATTTTTAACTTGGACTGTGCCACACTTAGTTACATCTTGAGGGGGAAAGAGAGGGAAAGAAGAACAGCTGGTGAAGAGGTTTGTAGAAAGCTGGAGTTGTCAGCACGAGGAGGGCCCATCCCATCCACATGTGTGTTTTGCATCATGTGTGTGTGTGTGTGTGTGTGTGTTTAGGGCTGCACCTGTGGCATATGGAGGTTTCCAGGCTAGGGGTGGAATCGGAGCTGCAGCTGACGGACTACACCACATCCACAGCAATGCCAGATCCCTGCTGCATTGGTGACCTACACCACAGCTCACAGCAATGCTGGATCCTTAACCCACTGAGTGAGGCCAGGGATCAAACCTGCGTCCTCATGGCTACCAGTCAGATTCATTTCTGCTGAGCCACGACGAGAACTCCCTTTTGCATCATTTTGACTTAACTAAATATTGACATCCTATTAACAAATATTGATCGAGAACCTGAAACATTCAAAACAGTACAGAAACTCCGTCTTCCACTGAAACCAAAAAGGAACCCACCCAGGGGGAAAAGACGGGCTGTGTCCTATCTCTGACTGGTAATGAGCTCAAGTTATAAAAAGACACTTTCTGATTTCATACTATTACTTAATCACTCACTCAGACTAATGGGCTTCTCTGGGCAAGTGGTGAGGAACGCTGATTCGGCGATTTTATTACCTGCACTTCTGGGGTGGCAGATGGTTTGCGGATACAATGATCTGGGGTAGCAGTTAATGTTAAGTAATGACTGGCATGAGGGCATCCACGTATGTCTTATAAATCCCTGGTTTTTAAATATTGGCTGGGTTGTGGCTACAAACCAGGCGGGGGGAGGGCTTGTCTGTGCAAGAGATAAACACTTTGCAAGGTCATTCCCTGTTTTTCCCTTTGCTGTTTGTTCTGTCTGCACTAAAACCTGGAAGCTTCCTTAGCCCTGCGCACTGTGGCAGGTGCTCTCCCATGTCCTCACGGCGTCAGGGCATCGTAATGGGCAACGATCTCTCACACCGAAACTCTGAGTGTGATTCAAAATTGCCCTGGCTAATCAGTCTTCCATGTTCTATTTTCAACCCTGCTGTAAGTAACCCACATCCATGTATTAACAGCCTTGCCTTGAGGTTTGCAATGCAGTTTGGGTGAAGATGGGGTGTTCGCTGCCTCTGGGGTCCAGGGTCAACACTCACAAGTACAGCGCCCCCTCCCGGGAAAGCTGACCAAAACTCGAGATCTCAAGTATGAAAGGGAAGTGAGGAGTAAACATGACAACTGTCACAGTCAACTGATCACACGAAACTGCTCTGTTATATCCGAATTCAGCAAGGTCGCCAGCCCTCAATCGTGTGAAACAACCAAGACCGTTCCTGGTTGGCACATGTATTTTTCTGACATATAATGGTGTAGAAACCAAGCTCCAAATCAATAGCAGGACAGATGGGTGAGAAAGATTTTTGCTTTTCTGCCAACATATTCCCTTTGGCTTTCCTTCAGGACAAAAGTCACACAGGGAAGTTTAAGGCCACAGAAATGGGAATACGTGAGCCACTTTCCCCATAGTCCCTCTGCAAATCCTCGACAGATGTGTCGATAATTTTCTAAGAGCAAAATTTCCTAGTTCACTGATGCAGACTCCCACGGCATTGATGAAATAAAGGTAATATTGAAAATGACAGTGTCTGCGAAGCAATCTCACACTGCCTTTTTATTGCATCCAATTAGCAATGGAATCAAGAATCACTTTCTTTCTAATATAAAATCATCAGCCAAAGAGTTGCAATTAAAATGCACCACAGCCCATAACTCTCAATTTCTTCTCTTTTTACTTTCTGAAGGCCCCCCTCCACCCCCCCCCCCATTCCCAGTCATTCTCAGCACTACAGAAGAAGGAGCAAACAGTTAAATTTCCAGAGATGTTTGGTCTACCCATCCTCTGAAGGGACTATACAACCAGTCCATGACACCTCATTTTGAAATCTCTTGTATTAGAAAAGTGGTGGGTGTGGTCCAGAAGTGGTCTCTGGATCTGAATGATCTTCAGAGGAGTCTGTCCTTCAAAACCATCTTAACTCAAATATGAAGGCCTTCGGTCATTAGCTGGGGACCCTCCCTACTGACCATTCCACCCCCTCCGACACTCTCCCTCCTCCCCCCTTTTATAAAAAACATCCTTCTTAATCTTATCCTGAGTATATGTGTTTGGCCTCTTTTTTCCCCCCTCTAGATTTTGCCTTGGGTTTAGAAAATTCCCGGGTAGCATTTTTTTACCTCCTTTGTGAAAGCCTCACACCTCAGATCCACATCAGCCCAAATCGCTGCTATAATAAAAACGGCCTTCAGGTTGTAACACTGACCAGAAAAGGACAAGGCACCTTTTAAATATAGAACAGAGACTGGCAACCATGGCAGGAAACTGACGGGTTTACTCTCTGCCCGGGGCTGACCTCTTGCGATCTCTGACCCCGGGCAGAGGAATAAGCAAAGGGAAAAAGCTGGGTTTCAGGGAGTATAGCCTTGGTTTCTGGAAGGTACCCAGGTCTAGAGGTAAGTCCTGAATTCGAACCGGCTGTGACGCTGCTCTGTTTGGGAACCTCTTTCTGGAAAACCAGAAGCGAGCAGCGGCTTTCCACATCAGGACAAGGAGAAAGAGGGGGGCGGTGGAAATAGCCCGGAGAACAGAAGTGGGGAAAAGAGAGAGCTCAGGGGGAGGGGCTGAGAGCATGTCTTCGCTGCGCTGCTGCCGAGAAAGTTTTTCTGGGCGACCTGTGCTGGGGCTGAACTCTAGGGTCCGCAGCCACGGATGGGGGCCGGGTGCGGAGCACCCTTAGAACCCAGTGCGGGAGCTGGAGGGCTGGGGAAGCGCCGCGGGGCCGGGGCCGGGGCCGGGGCGGCGGGCGGGGTCCTCACCTGTTCCAGCGGGCCACCTTCCTCCGGTAATACCGCAGCGCCTCCTGGCTGGCCAGGAGCGAGTCCTCGGGGCCGAGGAGCGGCGGCTCCTCGGGTACGTTGTACAGCGGGTGGGCGAAGAGGGCCCGCAGCTTGGAGCGGGGGACGCTGCGGCCGCCGCGGTCCTGCTCAGTCCGGGGCCGGGCCCGGGAAAAGTTGTGCGCCGCGGGGCTGGGGGCCGAGGGGGCCGCGGCGGGGGCCGGGGCCGGGGAGGCGGCGCGGCCGGCGCACGGGCAGCCGGGCGGGCGCTCCCTGGGCCGCAGCTGGCGCCGCACCTGGGGCCAGAGGTGGAAGTAGAGGTCGGCGGAGAGCAGCGCGCCCAGCAGCAGCAGGGTCAGCAGGCGGTCCCGGCGCAGTCCGGGCATGGCCCCGCCGGGGCGCGCGGGCGTCTCTGAGGACCCGGGAAGCGCTGGGGTCCCGCGGGCCGGCCGCGGTTTCCCCGGGCGGGGGAGCCTCCCGGAGAGGGGTGTCGCCCTTGAACTTGGGGACCCCGCGCAGAGCGCGCGGGCGTGCCTTTTCCGCGCGGAGTGGCCACCCGGGGACGGTGTCTCCCCGGTCGCTGTTTCTCGCACCTTCTCTCCCCAGCGTCGGATTGCCCCGGAGCCCGCGGCAGGTGGAGGATCGCGGGCGCGGATGCCGGCTGCACCCCGCGGGCGGCAGGGCGAGGGGACAGGCGGCCGGAGCGCCGGGAGCGGGCGGCGGCGCTTGCCTCCTGGAGGAGCAGAGCAGCTGCGGAGCCTGGGGCGTCTCTTTGGAGGATGCTGTGGCTCCGCGGCTGCGGCGACTGTTCCCGCGGCTCCTCCTGCGGGCGGCGGGGACGCCCGTGCCCCCGGCTCCTCCAGGCGAGCTGGCGTGCGCGCCCGACTCCTAGAGGCAGGGGTGACGCCGGGCCTCCCCCGCCCGGCCGGGCGCCCGCACCTCCGCCCACTCTCCGCTGGCACCTGCCTCTGGCGCGGCCGGCCTGCCAACTCCGATCCCTCTTCCGGCTCTGCCCTTCCACCTTGTCGCCCAACCCGCTGCTCGCGCCCTTCCCCCCTCGCCCCAGGCCTCCCGCTGGCCCCGCTCAGGGTTCAGGCCAGACACCTTGGGAGACTCCAGGGGTGTGTGTGAGTGTGATACCTCTGATTTCACGGGAAAAAAAAAAGACAACTCCCTGAAAGCCTTTCTCCTGCAGGATTTGCCAGATGTTTGTGTGTGTGTGTGTGTGTGTGTGTGTGTGTGTGTGTGTGTTTGCATCTTCCCACACAGCACCTCTTAAACCCCTAAGGACTGCATGTCCTGTGCTTGGCACCTAGTAGGCGCTCAGCAAACACCCACTTAGCCAATGAAAAAGTTTGACCTTTAAAAAGAAGGCACCCGTTTTACCTAGAATCTTGGTGACTTCCTGTTTGGATGGGGTTTGGTCCCCACTGTGCTGACATTCTCCCAAAGAAGAAATTTTTCTCCCAGTGAAGGAGGGAGGGGCCTTCCAATGACCCCACGCTGAACTGTTGCATTTAGCTTGGTGTGAAAGTGGTCCACCCAAATGAATCACTGAAGGACATGTGCTCGGCTTTCTCCAGATTTCCCGTGAGGTAATTCGTACTCCCCCACCCTCTTCCTTTTGAGGGAGAGGGGAGGAGGGAGAGGCAGCCCTGAGTGCCTGGTCCCTCTGTTTAATGACCTGGTGGGATGGAGAAGTGCTAATCTGACGGAGGAGGCAGCTTGATCCTCTAGGTGTTGAGGAAAAAGCATCTTTGCCATGAGCTGCCTGCCCAGGTAGCAAAGCTTCCTGTGTTCATGAAGCTTGCTCCGTAACTACCTTTCTTCTGCTGCTGGAATCTAGAACCCTCACACACACTCTGACTTGTGGGTTCAGACCAGAGTTCTTCCCACTGTGGTCCAGTGGGAGATTCTTTTGGCCTCTGCCATCCTGGTCGTCTGGAAATGAAGATAATAATAGAACCAACCATAGAGGGCTATTGCGTAGCTTAAGTGACTTAAAGTATTTAACTTGCTTCGAACTGCCCCCAGCACATTGTAAGTAAGTGTGAGATAAGTGTTGGCTAGAAATAGGATTACTCCTTGGTTCCTGTTGTACACTGTGGTCGGTTGGAGACCGCGTGTGAGCGGGACAAGTGTATAAAATTATGATAAAGGAAGATACCAAAAAGGGGGCCATTGTCAGCAACACAACATAGTGACCTGAATGCCTGGTCCAGGCGGGGAGTCAAGATAATACTAATGCCAGCTGCTTCACTCTGCTGGGGAGGCTGGTGGGGTTTTTAGGGTTTCCTGAACCACCTTCTTTTTGTCTGAAATGAAATTCTAAGTGGTCTCCAGTTTCTAAGAAACACTGCAGCTTTGGACGTGTCTAAGTAGGTGTGGTGTCCCGTAGATGAAGAAGCCAGACGTCAGTGTTGTATCTGCAGCAACTGTGAGGCACGCCGGTGTGCATTTCTGGGCTGGCAAAGGATGCCATCATGAGTCTTATGACTTCAACTCTGCCCCCCCCCCCCCCCCCCGTGGGGTCCTGCTCTCTCACTAGACTCTTGTCTGAACTCAATTCAGGAAACAATATTCCTAATTCAAGTAGAGCTTATCTCAACACGCTTTCCCTGCCCTCTAAAGGTCAAGGGCAAAACTGCATGTGGAAGTCAGATACTACATATGAATTAGGTTGGGATGGGAGGGCGGAAATGCTAGAGGCCAGTCAGATGTCACTGTCCTCAAGGTTTGTCTGCCTCTCTCCTCCCCCCTCCCAGAAGTGAGCCTTTCCCTTCTGCTCCTGCCCCCACTCCCTGTGCCTTGGCCCCTGGCATCCTCGCCAGCCTCATCTACATCCCCTCAAGTCACCCATGTTATCACTAACTGCTCTTTACCAGGACCCATCGTCCTCTTTCAAGCCTCCCCTTGCAAAGTTGTCTCTCTTTCCATTTCTACTGCTCTTGAATATATCTAGGGGCGCATCATTTCTTGCTTGATTTCTTGCAATTAGGCTCCTAGATGTCCTCTCTGCTTCCAATGTGGCCCCGTTTCAGTGCCCATCCTGTGTTCTGGTGTAATTAAAACTCTTGCCAGAGTGACCTTTCCAGCATTCAGAAAGCTGTGTGTTGAAAATCCTCCATAGCTTCTCGTGTGGCCTCTGGATTCAGCCATTCACTGTGATGCAACTCTTTACTGTTTGGCTTCTGTCTTCTTTATATGACTCCCATTCTTCACTGCGTGATACTTCCTGAAGTCCCCCAGGTGCTTCCTGCTTTCACAGACATGCCTTTAATCAAAAGCTCCTTTTCATTTCCCCACCTGGAGAATGTCCATGGTCTGCCCAAACTCTGGCCACTTGTCTTATTTTCTCCAATGCTGGGCTTGATGCCTATGAAGACCGTACATGTGTGTTTGCATATATCCTGACAGCTGTTTGCATGCATTTCTATTCAAGCCTCCATCACGATGTGTGTAGTTGCTTATATGTGTTATGGGTTGAATCCCTCCCCCCATTTATATGTTTAAATCCTAACTCTGAATACCTCAGAATGTGACTTTATTTGGAAATAGGGGCATGGCAGGTGTTATTAGTTAAGATGAGGTCATACCAGAGCAGCGTGGGCCCTTAATTCGGTATGACTGGTGTCCTTATAAAAAGGGGACATTTGGACGCAGGGATGTGCACAGAAGGAGAATTCCATGTGAACATGAAGGCAGAGGCCAGGGTGCTATTTCTATATGCCGGAGAATTCCAAGGATTGTTAGCAAACCACCAGAAATTAGGCAGGAGGCACGGAACAGATTTTCCGTCATATCCCTCAGAGGAAACCAACCCTGCTGACACCTTAATCTTAGACTCTGGCCTCCAAGACTATGAGTTGGTACATTTAAGCCACCCAGCTTGTGGTGCTTTGTTACAGCAACCCTTGCAACCTAATCCAGTGTGCATGTGTGCCTTCCTTACCAGAGCCTAACCTCTTAAAGTGCAGAAGGAAAGTGTTACTTACCTGTGTCCCGGGAGCTCTGAGGACAGGGCCTATCACTAGGGAAATGCGCAAGAAATTTTTGCTGAGTGAATGAAGGGAAATCATCGAAGGCAGGGATCAGAGGCTCCCTCTGTAACTGTAGCATCTCACATAGCGCCTGACACACTGTAAGGGCTTCACTGCTGGATGGAAGAAAATAATAGTTTGGGGCCCTGTAGGAGACACAGAAGAAATTTAAGATGCAGCTCCTCCCTTCAAGCATCCTTTATGACTATTAGAGAAACCAGATCTGCCTGGACCCATGAGAAATGAAGACAGAGTACACTGAGCAGATGAGGGAATCTGTGCATGGCAGGTATTGAGAGGAACAGACTCGAAGGGCACGTGTGTTTCTTTTCAGTCTAGCTAAATATCAAACCTTCTTCTTCCAGGAATTAAATCATGAAAACAGCAGAGTCAATATTTAAACACAAGAGCTCTTCAATCTGTGAAGGTTATACTTATTTTTATCATGCCCCGTTCCTGTTGCTTAAAACACGACTCGTTGTTTCTTGTTTGTGCAATTGGTTTTCCACCCTAGATGCTAACTCCATGAGTCCAAGGCCAACATGCGTCCCCCTGCCTTTTCCTCCTTGCCTAGAAGCTGAAATTAACACATTCCTATAGGATAAATGATGTTTGGATGTGCAGGGGGAGTCCATGTGTGCTAATGTATAGGGGAAGTGGTTTGAAAAAAAGCATTTAGGGAGTTCCTGCTGTGGCGCAGTGCAAACGAATCCAACTAGTAACCATGAGGGTGTGGGTTTGATCCCTGGCCTCGCTTAGTGGGTCAGGGATCCCATGTTGCTGTGGCTGTGGCGTAGGCTGGCAGCTGCAGCTCCGATTCGACCCCTAGCCTGGGAACCTCCAAATGCCACAAGTGTGGCCCTAAAAGGCAAAAAAAAAGAAGGCTTTAAAATAAAAATCTGGTCTTATACAATCTGCCCCCAGATACATGTTAACTATTATATTTCATTAGAATACCCTAAACCTTAGGAGTCTTAATGGACCTATGAAATAGCGATAGATAAGAGATCAATAATGAAATAAGTATGCAAACTATGCAGATATCTGAGTCCCTAAGAGTTTTTGTTTCTGCCTGAGGACCATATACCTTTACCTGCTGGCTCAGCGATCAGTGCGAGAAGAGGGAGGCAATCAAACCACTATGAATGTGGCAGGATTATACAGCGGGAAATAACAGTTAAAATAAAGGAAGCATGACTGTATTTTCTGAACATAGGTACATCTTTAGGTGGAGAAAGCTTCTGAATATTTATATATGATCTAGATACGTGTGGGCGTGTGCATGTGTGTATACAGTAAAAAGGATGTTATTTAGATAAACGTCAAAACTGGCAAAGCAACTCTTGATGTTATTTATGGGTAAATATAGATTGAGGAGAATGTGTATGAAAGGATGAATGCCAAACTCAGCGCAGTGGTTACATATGGAGTTGAAGTGAGAGAAATGGCATTTTGGAAGATTATGCATGGAGCTTCAATAATATTGGTAATGATTTATTTCTCAGAAAAAAAGATCTAAAGTGTACATTACAGTGGGTTTAGATCTGAAAAAGGTGGGTGGTGAGTCTATGGATGTTGGTCGTCTTAGTCTCTGTGCTTGTTTGTATACTTACAATAGTTCATTAAAAACTTGACTTGATTTTGCTGGTAGCCGCATGTCCTGGGGAATTCTATCTTCTTAAAGAGATAGTTGAACCAAAGGGCTGGGCTTTGATGTTAAGATTAAGCAGGTTAATGAAAATCCTCGGTCAGGAAATTTATGCTATTTCTGGAGTTCCTGCTGTAGCACAGTGGGTCAAGCATCTGACTGAAAGTTGCTGCGGAGGAGCAGGTTCGATCCCTGGTCCCGTGCAGTGGGTTTAAAGATCCCACATTGCTGCAGCTGTGGCGCAGGTTGCAGCTGTGGCTTAGGTTTGATCCCTGGCCCAGGAACCTACCTATGCCATGGGTGTGGCTATCAAATAAAATTTTAAAAATAAAGGAAATTTACATCATTTCTTTCAAAAGGAGATACATGATAGAGGGCAAAGAACTGTATAAGAACAATCTTGACTTAAATCAGCTGTAAAATATTAAATTCCATTTTGAATTGGAAGAAATCCATAAACTTCTGTGTAGCTACTTTCAGATCATGTAATTCTTTTAAGCGGCACTCTTGTGCATATTATGTGAGTTTTTATGCCCACTGAATACCACCAGATGTGTTATCTCTGGTTCCGTTTTTACGACCTTGAGAGCACCGCTATTTTTGGAAGGTGAGAAGTTGGGATTTTGGGGGTCTTTAGAAAGCCATGTCTTTCAGCATTTCAACCGTTGTCTAGCAACCCCTAACCTATTATGCGAATTCACAGCTAGTGGGTGAGACAGACATTAAACAAATGTAACACAAATAAATATCTTGTTCTGGCTCAAAGTTCAATCTCAGAACATCAATACAGCTGAAATAAATGGCAATGACTCCGAAAAGCTTTGAAAATAAAACCTGACTTGACTCAGGAACTTTCGAAGGAGTGGAGACTTGAGAATTACATTCCTGAGGTGTATGATGATAAGGATACCTTTCTAAGCATCCTTATTACAGGAGTCTGTCTTCAGAGTCCATGCTGGAGGGTCCCACCTTCTCTCTTGCTTCCCCTCCCTCTCTCACCCCCACAAACTCCACCCCGTCCTTCTCTCCTCTTTATCCCATCCCATCTCAGGCCCTTCCACATGTGGGATGCTGGGGTCTGTTCTGCTGCCTGCCATTCCCTCTCCATTTCCTGCCAGGCTCAGAGGTCTGTCAGCTGGCTGGGTAATTAAAGGATCTTTCCTCCCCAAAAGGAGGATTTCAAATATCTGTAATACAATATTATAATATGTTAGCCCCATCAGAGAATTATGCAATGATCAATTGTGATAAGTACAATTCCCTTAACTGTTTTCATGCTGTTTTTGTTTCTTAACTGGGAAGTAAGGATGAACGGTGTGAAAGGTGACTAGTTATTTTGGAAACAGATCACTACTGCCCATCACTGGGCTTAAGCTAATCATTCCCTCTCCTCCCTGGGTTGAACTAAGTCGCACATTTCAAAACCTCCAACTGGGCTCACCCCACGGTTAGGAAAGGCATGTGGACCCTATATTAGTCTCTGTAGTCTCACTTTGTTCTTCCCAAGATGTATGGTGATCACATCCTTTGAAGTGAAAATCTGAACTTAGGGTCCAGCCCAGGCTTTTACCCCTGCTCCTACCAGCCAGGACACATGCTGAGTCCTCATTTCCTCTTGGTGTTGAGGCAGCTGTAGAGAGATGAGGACCAGAGCCTGTGGTTCCAGGTCTAGATAAGCCATTTCCAAAGCTGGTTACTTAGCTCTGCTAAACACAATAACAACTCTGACTAGTACCAGCTGCAGGGAGTCAGAGAGAGGTTTCTAAAGCATGTTACTCTCATTTTATATACATAATATATTATATGCATATAGTATATGGACTATATACATATAGTAACACACATATATATAACATATAGTAACATATATATACAGTAACATGACAGTAATATATATATTATATAGTATACGTACTATATACATATAGTAACATGTATATATAACATGATATATAGTAATATACATATACAGTAACATGACAGTAACATATATATGCTAATTATATAAATAATCCATGAATATTTTCCCTGTGTATAATATTTGGACAATATACAAGATTTTAGAGGAATCATTGTAAGTCCCCCTTCCTTCTCCCTCTCCTTGACCTCATTCCCTTCCCAGGAGGCAATATTATTGGTTCAATGACCCGTTTCAATACAGGACATACTCAAATAGTTCTTCCTCCACCTTCCTAGTAATCAGAGAAATGCAAATGAAAACAAGAGACAAGAGATACTTTCTTGGGAGTTCCCATCGTGGCGCAGTGGTTAACGAATCCGACTAGGAACCATGGGGTTTCGGGTTCGGTCCCTGCCCTTGCTCAGTGGGTTAACGATCCGGCGTTGCCGTGAGCTGTGGTGTAGGTTGCAGACGCGGCTGGGATCCCGCTTTGCTGTGGCTCTGGCGTAGGCCGGTGGCTACAGCTCCGATTCAACCCCTAGCCTGGGAACCTCCATATGCCGCGGGAGCGGCCCAAGAAATAGCAACAACAACAACAATAACAACAACAACAAAAAAAGACAAAAGACAAAAAAAAGAGATACTTTCTTATCATATTTTCATTGGTAAAAATGAATGAAACTATCGAGGATTGGTTAGAGCTTGGGAAAGGCATTGGACATGGGAGCACCTGTTCTGGAAGTGAATTTGGTGAGGCAAATGCATTTCGACTTTATCGCAGCCAGGCTCGGTTAGGCGATGGATGGCACATTGGTTATCTGAACAGGAAGGATGTAATCAAAAGGATGGTTAGCTAGTAAAGCGATAAGGCACCTTGAAAGGATGTGTAGCACATGCAGAAGAGAAGCTATTGCATCTGGGCTGAGGAAAAGTGGACAGTGAAGGAATTAAGGACAAGAAGGGTTCTCCCACCCCTGATCCAAGGCTGAGATTTTAGATCTTTTTGGAGATCATATGTCCACCACTGGAAAACTCAGCCACTGGTGGTGAAGAAACTCTCCCCACGGCACACCGTGTTGATCTGTAGATGTATCTTTGGGAAGGTGAGCTGGAAATCTGAGGCCATGCCCATGGCATCTGGGGAAAGAGTTACAGGGTGGGTGGGTTCCTGTGGCCTGAGAGTGTGATTGAAGCTGGTCTGTGAGGGCTGATGGGCTTCTGTGCTGCATAAAAATATGGGGGCGCTGGGACCCAGAAGAAGGACAGTGTCTTCCTGCCACTACTGCCTTGCAGTGTTTCTCTAGCGCCCTCTATTGACAAAACCCCTCATTGTGCCAGCTGGTAGAGGAGAAGGGTTGATAGGGTCCAGTGTCACAAAGCTGGGAGAAGGATAGATTTGGATCCGAGAGGTAAGAAATGGACAACTGGCACACACTTTGACCTCTAAATTCCATTTTTAAAAATGTAAGCAAACTATTAAAAGCGTATGTAAGTATTTAGATAAAGAATTATTGTGGTATAGGAAAAAGATGGAAAGAAGCTCAATGTTCAAAATTTGAGAACTGCTTGAGCAAAATAGTGGTTCATCTATAAGATAATGCTGTATTTATTTATTATCATGAAAAGATGTTTGGAGATCCCACTGTGACACAGTGGGATTGGTGGCATCTCTGCAGTGCTGGGACACAAGTTCAATCTCCAGCCTGGCTGAGTGGGTTAAGGTTCTGATGTTGCCACTGCTGTGGCCCAGGTCACAACTGTAGCTTGGATCTGATCCCTGGCCTGGGAATTCCATAAGCTGCAGGGCGGCCAAAAAAGAAAAAAAAAATAGGATTTTTATATTACTGGGTAAGAAGATGTGTTAATAACAACTTTTGCATTATGATCTATTACAAATACATTTGTACATGTATTTCTATGTATGCACAGCAAAAGACTTGGAGAGGTTTGGTGTCTTATTCTTCAAGTTCTTCGTACAACATCAAGTTAAGTTGTTGTTCAATAAATATTTACTGAACACATGTATTAGCTTCCTAGAGCTGCTGTTAACAAATTGTCTTATACTTGGCAGCTTAAAACAACAGATTTTTATTCTCTCGCAATTCTGGACCCCGGAAATCTGAAAGCAAGGGCTATGCTCCCTCTGCAGGCTCTGAAAAGCTTTCTTTGTCTTTTCCAGCTTGGCATGTGGCAGAATCACTCTGCTTCTGTCTTCATGTACTTTCTCCGGTCCTTATGAGAGCGAGAGTCGTGGGATTTAGGGTCTATCAGATAATCCAGAATGATCTCATTTTGAGATCCTTAATAGTGATTACATTTGCAAAGAACCATTCTCCAAATCAGGTCACATTAATAGGACGGAGTTGATATATCTTTGGGAAAAGTGGGTGAGTACATTCGATCCACCATGTGTGACCAAATATATGGCAACATGTTCCAGTGGCTTCCTTAGGTGCTAGGATTTATGAATAATCAGATTTTTTCTTTTTCTTTTCTTGCTTACCAGTATTTTTTATGATTTCCGTGCAAAGATCTTTGTATGAGTTTTGACGTAAAAGGAAAATAAAAAAGTACTTGGCAGATGACAAATGAGGGACTACATTGGGAAATGCTGATTTCATCATCTTGAAGATATGGTTGAAGCCACATTTTACAAAAACCCCAAACAACTGTATCCACTTAGAGAAGGAAAGAGGAGGATAAAGAAGCTTAGGAGGAAGGGCAAAGTCATCACACGGAGACTGTGTTTATTTATGCTCCAGGGCAAACCTAAAGAGCTCCCAGCTCAAGGCTGGACATAGGGAGGCTGGGAACCAGAAGTCCACACTTAACTTTCTGGGTATCTGAGTTGTGGTCTGTGAAGCCCTCACCATCTAGAGAGGTAGATCAAGTCTGGAATCTTCCTGCATCACTTTCTTTCAGTACGGGCCTCCTCCTCCTCCTTTTCCTCCTCATTCTCATGCTATGATTCACTGATGAATTCCTAGGAAGATGTTGCTCCATTAAAATAAGGTCTGCGACGTCAAAGATCTGGGGAAAAGGCATTTTCAAAAGCTGACATCTTCTTTTATTTAGAGAGGCAATCTTTCCAAAAAGGAAAGAAAGGAAAAGATGGCAGCTAGGGCATAATTGCCTTTTGATTTTTCTTAAAGCTATAGTTTTATTTCCAGTCTCGTTTGGGAATTCATCTTTTTGGTTTGTTTTGTTTTAAAGCTTGAAGTTGAAAGCTAGCCTAAAACATGGATGGAGATCAAGTGCTATGCTCAAGATTCTAAATGTCTTCTGGGTGTTAGATTTTTAAAATTTAGGTTCATTAAAAAAATAACAATCACCTATTAATCCAAAGAAAAGGAGACCATCCATTACAATCTTTAAAAATCATTGTTGGTTTCAGATTGACACTTACTGACAGTGATGTTTACATGTTTATAGATTGATTAAAATGTTAGGAATGAATCATAATGAAATATGAGAAAATACCATATTTTTAAACTAGGGCAGGGGTTAGCAAATTTGTTGTTGTTGTTGTAAGGGGCAAATCATAATTATTTTATTATTTTACGTTTCAGGCTTTGTAGGCTAGATAGTCTTTGGAACAATGAGTCACCTCTGTCATTGCAGTAGGAAAGAAACCAGAGATGATATGTAAACAAACAGAATCTACATGTTCCAATAAAACTTTATTTACAAAAACAAGTGATGGGCCAGACTAGATCTCTTGGTGGTAGTTTGCTGACCCCTGAAGGAAAACGTTAGAAAGTTGCAGTAGGATACCGGTAATACAGTACTGGCTCTCTAGAATCCTGGAAAACAGACTTTTATTTGCTTTGCTGCTTTTCTTATAAGCAGGAAATGCCGGAGTTCCCGTCGTGGCGCAGTGGTTAATGAATCCGACTAGGAACCATGAGGTTGCGGGTTCAGTCCCTGCCCTTGCTCAGTGGGTTAATGATCCGGCGTTGCCGTGAGCTGTGGTGTAGGTTGCAGACGCGGCTCGGATCCTGCATTGCTGTGGCTCTGGCGTAGGCCGGTGGCTACAGCTCCGATTCAACCCCTAGCCTGGGAACCTCCATATGCCGCAGGAGTGGCCCAAGAAATAGCAACAACAACAACAACAACAACAAAAAAGACAAAAAGACAAAAAAAAAAGAAGAAGGAAATGCCAAGATATTTGTAGCTCTGTGTGCTTTTCTTGGAAGATTAATCTGGGATAAATGATGATTGACATAAAAGGAAGAAAGAGAAAATGAACCATTGTCTTTGTGAAATAAATGGTTAGATTCTCAGAAACGAGAATCTTTTCAATTAATTCTATTGGCAATACTCCTGGCCATTACGTTCTGGGGACAGATTTAACACATGCCTTATAAGGTCATCTTACTATTCAGAGCTTTTGCCATATGGAGTTAGGTGTTGAATGATTGTGGTTTATGCCACGATATAGCTGAATCTGGAAAATAATCAGTTGTGGCATACACAAAGGGGCTTGAATGAATTCTCTTACTCATGATTTGTTAATTCGTCCTTGTTTATTTTTCCTATGTAATATTTGATTGCAAGGTAAAGTTTAAGAGGAAAGTTAGACAATAGAAATGGGTGATATTTTGGAGGGACTACTGATGGAATATGGGTTATATTCTGGGTTAACGGAGATAAAGAACCAGGGGGAAACTGAGTACATTAATTAGAAAGTGAATTGCTTTGAGTAAGAATGCCTGTATTTTGTAGTTTTGGTTGGACCTCTTTTCTCTTACCTTAATGCTTAGTAAATGCTTATTTAACCAAACTGAGTAATAGTTGTTAATTCATGGAATCGGCATTAGTTGAGTCCTCTGGGGAGCAGATGCTGAGTGCAGGAGATGTACTGGGCAGAGGACTGCGGGGCAGATCTGATCATCTCATCCATCCCAGTGGGGAGCTCTGGAGCCAAGAGTGCCTACTAGAGGCATCCTGTTTTGGTGGGGATTTTGCATCATGCTTTGCTCAGTCATGGGCAGGGCTGCCTTAGCTAAGAAGTGATCTTGGCCACCACTGCCTGGCTCTGTTAACTGACTTAAAAGCTCTGGTGATCTCAGGCTTCCACCTTGTGATCCGTTCTTCACACCGGTTGCTTTTAGCTATCTCTGCAAAAGGTAAATCTGATCACTTTGTTAAAATCTTATGCCATCTACACTGTAAAGGCCAAACTCTTTAGGAAGGCATCTCTCATGACCCGATGACCACTCTCGTTTCGGCTTTATCTTTGGCCACTTCCTCCTGTGTAGCCTGTGGTTCATCCATGGTTTTATACTCACATCCACTGTGAAAGACCTAGCAGACCCAGACAGAAATAAGCCTCACAAAGACATAAATCTTCAATGCTGTCTTATCTGCCTGCACAATGCCTCCCACTGGGAACTCTAGCTAGGTTGAAACTCATGTTCTTCTAATAAAGCTCAAAGGGTTTCTTAATCTTTATGCAGATGACAGAAGACTGGGTTGACTCTAGGGGGAAAGTGATGAGTTTGGATTTGAGCAGGTTGTTTTAAGCTCAGGTGTGAATGGAAACATATAGTACTTGGGGTATCTGGAGCTGGGAGAGACATTTGGAGACAAGGCTTTTGATGAGGTCTGCGTAGCTATCATAGTACATTCTGTGAGAATGGATGAGGTAGAGAGTTTTGAAAGAATGCGTCAGTGTATTTGGCTACAAGCAATACCGTCCACAGTTGATTACCTACCTCTAGACCTATTGTTGTGCAAGCATATGGGAAGTTGCAACATTAGCTTGGATGTTCCTTGATGTCAGGGGACCGTCTTGGCTTCTTTTCTCTTCTCTTCACCTCCCCTCTTGGTGACGAGATGGCATGACTCCATCCTTCAAGGACTCATGGGGTGCCATCAGAAGGAAAAAGGGATGAACGGAAAGAAATGCTTTTCCCCTTGAGTGCCTCTCTTGCAGGAAGTAAACTATTTCCCCAGCCCTCTTAGAGGTCTTCCCCTTGTCATGGGTCAGAAAAGGGCCACGTGCCCATCCTTACAGTCACTGTCAAATGGGAATGGTTTGCCATGAGTGGCCTGAACGCCTCGTGCTAGTCGTAAGGGGAAATGAGAGTGGCCCCTCTGAAGCCTCGCTCTAAAGTTCCTCAAGACCCAGGCCTGAAGCACAACTTCGAGAGGAAGAACATGAGGCTCAGGCAAAAGGACAGGTACATCAGCTGGTGGTGTGGGTCAGGTGGCCCCCTTAACCTGACAAGAGGGCTCAGAAATGGTCCTCCGTGTTGAATGAAGCCAAGACGTCAACAAGAACGAGGACTGAGCAAAGACGCAGGAATGTGACAATGAAGTCATTGTCCATGAACTTGAAGAGCAGTTCTTTCCATTGAACGCTTGGGTTGAAGGCAGAAGGTCATGGAGTTAGGGAGCAATTCAGTGATGTGGAAATAGAGGTAGAACCCGTGGAAGGATGGCATTGGAGTTTTGATCGTGGGTGGAAGGCGGCGAGAGGTGGGCAACAAAACAGAGTGAAGAGTGGGAGGTGTTTCCAAACGAAGAGATCCGGGTGTGTCTGAAGGTAGGTGGGAAGGAGTCAGTGGGGAAAATGAAAGAGAAAGGATGTAAAAGAAATGGAGAAACGTGGGTCTCCTGCGCTCCGTGGAGGGTAGATGTGAAAACCTCACTTTGGGGAGGGAGAGGAGGCTATGACCCAAGGCTGGAGGGAAGGATGAAAGACGGTGGGGGATCTTTTTAAGATGATGACCAAAGAACTGCAAAAGTTCAAAATGAATCTTAAGAGGAGCAAGAGGTCAGGTCATTCCTAGAATTTACCGAAGAATAAAAGCGGAGAAGAGAGATGGAGGGAAGCGATAGGTTAGAGGTGATGGATTGAGGAGAGAGGAGAAGATCTGGAAGACCAAGAATCGGGAAAATCTTACGCACTTAGAGCAGAAACTAAAAAAAGAAAAAAAAAAAAAAACCTCCTGGGAAATTAAATTTGATGACCGAAGGGAAAAGGAAGCCAGAAACCTATAAATTTCCCTGAAAAGGGAAGGATTTATGGATGAAGAGAAACTTGACATGGAAAATCCATTTTTGGCTTTTCCCAACCGCCTGCTGTTTGTGAAATAACAAATGATGTTTCTCAAACCCCAAATGTTTCAATTTCCTCAGTTGAAAGATGCCATGTTACTGTTTGTACTATTTATAAAGTAAGGCTTTGTTTGCTCAATCTTGCTCAGGATGAGAAAGCTGAAAATAAGTCTCTGGGACAGAATTCAAGTCAGTTAAATCAAGGACACATATAGGACACACATTTGTCTGTACGAGACACTGGGTTTTGAGATGACCCCAAATTTAACACCCTTTGAACCTGCCTTAATAGGAAAGAGTTGAAAAGTTGATGTAAGAATCAGACAGATGGAGATAAAAATATCACTTTTCTTACTCACACAAGCACTATATTGGAGGGCAGGGGTTAACCTGGCCAGTTGGTTTGTTTACACGCCTTTGGATCAAACTTGCATTCCATCCCCTAACTGGAGGCCTTCTTTGCTGGACGGATCCTGCCCCAGTAAACTTTCTGGAGGGCCAAGAAGAAATGAGGATTTAGTGGGAATACAGGTTACTCTAGATGGCTGTTTCCTCTGAGAAAGAATGGGGGCTGCGGAGTTGAGCAAACTCAGATCCTTTTGCCAAACTCATGCATCCGATGTCATGTTCTCTGGCTCTGGGGTGGAGTCACTGGGGGGGGGGGGGAAGCATCCTGAGGATAATAACTCTAATGATGGTCCCCCCACCCCTGGATTTCATGTTAAGTACCCCACCCCAAACAAGGCAGTGTATTGGGTGCAGGAGCAGGAGGGACTATAAAGATACATAGTGCATGTCCTAGGGTTCAAGGAATTTATGATCTAGCATAACAGAGGAAAAAATAGCACGAGACATGGGTAGAAATACAGAGATGCAAGAGTGTCCGGCAGGTGGTGTTCAGTACAGGGTGTGGGAAATGGAAGAACCCGACATTGGTAGGGGCCAAAGTCGAGCCTTCACAAGCTTCAGTAAGGAATTTGGTCTTTATTAGCCTGGACAGAAAGAGCCACAGAAAGTTTCTGAGCAGGGGAGTGAACAGTTGTTTTTGTTTTTGTCTTTTTAAGTAATGATTTTTATTTTTTTCCATTGTAGCTGATTTACAGTGTTCTGTCACTTTTCTACTGTACAGCTTGGTGACCCAGCTGCACATACATGTATACATTCGTTTTTCTCACATTATCAGGCTCCATCATAAGTGACTAGACATAGTTCCCAGTGCTACACAGCAGGATCTCATTGCATATCCATCCCAAAGACAATAGTTTGCATCTATTAACCCCAAGCCCCCCATCCATCCCACTCCCTCCCCCTCCCCCTTGGCAACCCCAAGTCTATTCTCCAAGTCCATGATTTCCTTTTCTGGACTTTTCTGGAAAATCATGGACTTGGAGAATACATTGGAGTAGGAGGCTCAAAGGAAGCCTTTGGGGCGAAAGGAGGTTTGAACCAAGACTTTAACTCATGTTAATTAACATCAATTAATGAGTAAGAATTGTCTCAGCAAAAGGGTGCCTGTAACAACTAAGCTGAAAGGGTGACATTTTGTGAAGAAATCTCGTTCGTGGAGGAATGTAGTGAGATTAAGCAACTTGTCTGAATTTTAGAGTCCTTATCGCTACCCAAGTTTATATGTGTATAAACACACACACACACAATCTTTTAAATTATATATATTATGTAATATATAATATATGGTTTGTAATAAGTAATTATTCAATACATAATATTATATACCTTTAATGTTTAATATTTTTCTATTTCTTAGCTGTGCCCATGGCATGTGGAAGTTCTCAGGTCGGGGATCGAACCTGAGCCAGGTAGTGACAATGCCAGATTCTTAACCTATTGCATCCAAAGGGAACACCCTATATTTTACATATTATGTAGTGTAATATACTTCACAAACTGTATCTATATATGTACCTAATATATATATACACACACACACAATAAATCAGTATATAAAAAACGCATGAATATATACTCGCATCCAGTTGTTTTCTTGCCGCTGTGCCGGGCTGAGAATCATTGTTCGCTGGGCATGATAAGCCATAGAAAGTACTCAGCTGAGGCTGTGACTCCAGGGTTTGTAGCAGAATCAGTTGGCATGGTTTTAGAATTTCCTCCAGCAATATTCGACAGTCTGGGAGGAGGAACAAAGAAAATGGGTGGTTGCCTTTATTCAGGGTCAGGAATTGCTAAAAAAAAAAAAAAAAAAAAAGACATGGCAGAAAATCAAGGCGTTTGAAGGTGTGAAGATTTTGAAAGTTCGCTGTCTTAACCTCAAAGTGTGACTTAACAGAGCCTTATGGGGCTGGGGAGGGGCACTGTTGGAGCTAAGCCTTTCGTGGCCCTTTATCCTTGATTTGTAAAATTCTGTGATGACTTGCCTTTGATGTGGGTCTCTTTTTGCTTCTGAGGCTGGGCTCCTAGAACGCTCTTTCAAACTAGAGGTTCCTTTCTCCCTGTGTTTATATATTTTCTTCCTGCTGTTTCCTGTTTTGGAACTAGGGCTCCTGTTCCTATTGTTTGGCTGTTAGACCTTCTGGATTGATCCTTTCTCTCATATCTCTCTCCCCTCACCCAATATTTTTCATCTCTTTATCTCTCTTTGTTCTCTTTCTGGGAGAGAAACCAGGATGAACTCTATCTTCAAGTTTATCACGAGACATTTTTATTTAAAAAATTTGCCTTCCAAAATAAAATAAAATAATAAGGAGTTCCCGTCTTGGCTCAGCAGTTAGCAAACCTGATTAGCATCCATGAGGATGCAGGTTCGATCCCTGGCCTCACTCAGTGGGTTAAGGATCTGGCTTTGCTGTGGCTGTGGTGTAGGCCAGCAGCTGTAGCTCTGATTAGACCCCTAGCCTGGGAACCTCGATATGCCATGCGTGTGGCCCTAAAAAGACAAAACATAAATAAATAAAAAATAAAAAAATTGTCTTTACTTGTTGGCAACTCTTCTTTGCTCCTTGATTAATAAATCCTTGTTTTATGGATATATTATCTCCTCATATCACTCCAAGAATTCCTGGATTCTCTGTTTCCCGTGCTTTCCCTCCCTCCCTTCCTTCCTTCCTTATGTCTCTTTTTTCCTTAATTAACCTAAGTTCTAAGCAAATTGAGAAATAAGGCAAGAAAAAAAAAAGTGAGGCAGACAAGAGGTCGAGAGGTGAAAACACCACTTTTATTTAATATTGAAAACTCAGGTAGGGATGTAGCTTAGGGTGAGAGCCAAGTGGGCCTGTGAATTGAACCCCAGAATTTGTAGACTTCTATACCCAGTCATGGGCAGTGCTTGACCCAGGCAGGGCTCCTCTGCAGGTGAGACTTCTATCAGGGAGGAGCAGAAGGAAACATGCTCCGCCCTGGACAGACTCCCCAAAACAAAGAGGGGAGCTGAACGAAGCCTGTTAAGTTCTTCCCACATTAACCATTCTTCCCCATGGGAGGAGCAAGTGAGAATCTGGGAGAGGCCAAGAGTGTGTCCCATCTCCACTTGGGAAGGAGACACCAGAAGTTGGTAAGTTTCCCTGCTACCCTCTCCTGGGGGTAGAGGGTGAGTTCCTGGCCCCTGGCATTCTGTGTGTAAGAGCAGGTAAAGGTGTTGATGGTTATAAATGTTGACTGCCGCCCTGACTTCCAGGATGACCCCGTATGTCCCCCTTCCACACCCTGTGATGTCAGACGTCCCCAGTTTATGTGTCACTATGAGGCTGACCGTGGGCAGAAGCAGTTATTTTCTCAAGCCTCTGCTTTTATTCATGGCGTTATCTGCCCTCCTAAATAAGCTACTCCCTCTGTCTTGCTTTCCACTCTTTAAAATTCTCTCGATCTCTCCTATTCATAGATATCTCTTCTCCTGAAGTCACTGTCCTTGAGGATATTTTTATTCCTTTACTATGTAAACAGGTGCATAGAAGCCACAAGCTCTGGATTCTTACACTGGCTTTGTCACAAACTAATTATATGACTTCGGACAAGTTACTTGACCTCTCTATGTCTTAGACTTTTCATCTGTAAAACAAAATGTTACAAGGTTTTGTTACCAAGTCCAAGATTGTATTGCCCACTGCACCACAGGCCAATGGCTGGAGAGACAATTGTTGGGACAAGGAATAGAGACTTTATTTGGAAAGACAGCAGATTGAGGAGATGGTGGACTAGTGTCCCAAAGAACCATCTTACCTGAGTTAGAATACACTAAAAGGGGAGGGGGGTGTGGTTGGTTATTGCAAACTTCTTGGTGTAGGAATCCTTTGTTCTTGCAGCTATCCACCTAAGTCAGGTCAAGATGTTCTGTTAACCTCTAACTAGACAAATGTTATTCTCTGTCCTGCAACTGTTTCTCTCTCTATGAATGGAAAAGTGTTATACCTCTAAAGGCAAGAGCCTTGAGAATGGGCTCTCCTGTTTATTTCAGGCAATAGGCAACATTCTGCTAGTGATTAACTTAATAGCAAAAGCAACAGAACTCAAAGCCTAAAGTAAAAGAACAGATCCAATATGGAGTCATATTTGTTCTTCCCTGTAAGAGTTTAATGTTGTAATACCTGTAAAATGTTCATATCAATATCTCACACATGGTGATAAATGTTAATTATCATCATTATAATTTCATTATCTTCTTAGCAGAGTCTGGGGAAGGGTAGGATGTAAATGTGAGTTCCTAACCCCATCTTTCCACTCAGGCTTCATAGTTCTCATTTTTATTGGTGTTCCACCCAGCTTGCGATTTCCATGAAGGCAGCGTCGATCTTTCTCTTATTCTTCGCTCTATCCATTTTACTTGGTGTCACACATAGCATGTGGTATGTGTCCAGGAAATATTTGTGGAGTGAATCAGTGAAAACAAATTCACTCATAATACTTCTTGTAGGGAGGCACTATTGTGTAGTTATTGAGAACATGTGCTTTTGAATCAGACTTCTTGGGCTTGAGTTATTGCTGAGTCATTAACTGGTTGTATAACCTAAGATGCTGAGCCTGTGGCGTATGGAAGTTCCCAAGGGTAGTTGTGAGGGAAACCACATAAACCTTAGCACAGAGCCTAGCACGTGGTACATGCGTGCTCAGTAAGTACTAGCTGTGATGATGAGGACCATGGCAAAGATGGCCGTGGCAATGACAATGATAAGAGCAATGGTGATGACCATGTTGCTAGTGATGCTAGGGACAAAATGACTCCACTGGCTTGAGATGCCAGTAAGTGCAGAGGTCACATGCTCTGGTTAGTCAGCTGAACCTGGAGTTAAGTGTCTGTTCCGTCTCACTGATTGCGCGGCGGCCCTGGGCAAGCTCTTCCATCTAGTTACACTTCAGCATCTTTGTCTGCAAAAACAGTCACTCTTTCACAGGGCTGTTGGGAAGTTCAAATAGGACATTGTATGTCATATGTCATCAGCTCAAGGATGCACATTGTTCCTATTTTAACACCTGTGAAATCAAGGATGCATCTTCCAGTTATTTCCAGGTGGTGCATACATTTGATATTTGTGAAGCGGGTATTCATCATTGGAGAAAGGACCACAGTTCCATGTTTTTACCTGCAAAACAATGACTGCTTCATGAGACCTAAAGAAGGGATTCCTGAATACATAAGGCTGTTTTATGTATTTATTTTTTGGGGAAACACATGTGGGAAGAATTACCTGAGGCATATGGAAGTTCCTGGGCCAGGGATTGAATCTGAGCTCTAGCTGCAACCTACACTGCAGCTGCAGCAATACCAGACCCTCCTAACCCATTGCACCAGGCCGGGGATCAAACCCATACCTCCACCGTGACCTGAGCTGCTGCAGTTGGAGTCCTAACCCACTGCACCATAGCGGGATCCCTGGAGGAGTTTTTGATTCCCATGCCAAGCTATGTAATTGAAGGCAGGAGAAATTGTGACATTCCACAGACTAGAGGAAAGAAATTTCAAAGCAACGAGAGGTTGTTGTGATTGATTGCAGCATGATCAAGAAAGTACCAACATCAAAAGTTTCAGAACAGGTGTCAGTGTTAAAAGAAAATCCTAGGGGAGAATCATCGGTCGCCTGAAGCTCGATTTCATGTGGAAAAACGTGGATATTGACGGCTCTGATTTGAAAAACGATTTAGAACATTCAGACTCTGAACGTTTAAAATCTCTTATATTTTCTTTCTCATTAAGACACACAAGGGATATATGATAGCAGTCACTAACTGAAAGTCTAAAGCAGCTCTTTC
The DNA here is from genome assembly GCF_016906955.1 of Phacochoerus africanus. Classification (NCBI taxonomy): domain Eukaryota; kingdom Metazoa; phylum Chordata; class Mammalia; order Artiodactyla; family Suidae; genus Phacochoerus; species Phacochoerus africanus. Next base: position 11,563,086 of record NC_062557.1, on the reverse strand, counting down.
AATAAATAGCCGGTAAAAATTCAAAGGGATAAGAAAGCATCATGTCATAATTTAATTGGCAGGATTTTATTTACTCTTAGGAGGCATAGAAAATGGCAGTATGTTCTTTAGTCGATGGCATTTGAGATTTGAGGAAAAATGATAATGCGTGTAGAACCCTTGGCACCGTGCCATAGCCTTTATTGACTTGCTTTTGCCCCATTTTACCCTGTAAGATTGATGGAAACTTAGAAAAATATATACCAGGGTAGCCCGCCTTCAAAAGGCTTCCCAATGATCCCTGCCTCCTGGTTTCCCTGTCTTTGCATAGGTTTCATACCTTCTGTACTGAATAGGACTGACCGGGGTGGGTAACACGATACAGCAGAAATGACAGAGCCTGGCTCCTGAGGCTTGGTCATTCAAACACTGCCACATCCGCCTTACCTGCCTAGACCACTCCCTCTGAGGGCAACCAGCTACGCTGGCACAGAGGACACCCGAGCCAACCTAAGGAGCGAGTACACACTGAGAACTGAGCCCTCTCTGCCAGCAGCCAGAGTGGCTGCAAATATTTATACACATCCGACCATGCTCTTTGTGTCTTCTGTGACATAATTTTAGACACGCAGGACTATCTGAGAGATTTCTCTCCATCTCAGTAAATTACAGACCATCACTGGGAATGAACGCCAAGGGTTCCTTCGTACGTATCTGCCGGATTTTGCTTAATCTTTCCTCAGTGAATGGACTTTTAAGGGATTTCCAACTTTTTTTCTATTGTGAAGTAGGCAGCAGTAAACATCCTGGTGTCACTCCTGGAATTGTGACTGTTGATTAAAAGATATGCTCATATACACTTTGAGACGTATTGCCAAACCACCTTCTAGAACTATTGCTCACCCTTGTTTCATTTTGACAGGGTAACATCGAGATCTTTACCTTTTTTTTTGGCTATACCTGCGGCATATGGAAGTTCCCAGGTCAGGATTAAATCCTAGCCCCTGTGACCTACACCACAGTGGCAGCAATGCCAGATCCTTAATCCACTTTGCTGACTGGGGATCAAACCCATATTGCTGCAGAGATAACACCAGATCCTTAACCTACTCCACCACAGTGGGAATTCGGACATCTTTTTTTCTTTTCTTTTTTTTGGTCTTATTGTCTTTTAGGGCCTCATCTGCGGCATATGGAGGTTCCCAGGCTAGGGGTCGAATCGAAACTATAGCTGCCAGCCTACACCACAGCCACAGCAACTTGGGATCCAAGCCGCATCTGCAACCAACCCCACAGCTCACAGCAACGCTGGATCCTTAACCCACTGAGTGAGCCCAGGGATCGAACCCTCATCCTCATGGACAGTAGTTGGGTTCATTAACTGCTGAGCCATGATGGGAACTCCGGGAACCCTGATGTCTTTACTATTTTATTTCTTCTATTACTTCAAGCCTTAATAGACTTTTTTTGCCTCAAAGACTTGGCACACCTTTTTGTCATTTTTCTACAATTTGATTTTTTTTAAAAGATAAAAGTTTAATCCAACTGGAGCCCACGAACCTTTGATTTCCAGTTATATTAGAAATACAGTAACTAAACTTTTCTTCCAAGCAGTTGTCAGGTGGTGGAGTTAGAGTTTTCATTTTTTTAAAAATAAATATGAGTTATTTACTATTCTTTTTTAAAATGTATTTTTATTAGAGTATCGTTGATTTACAATGTTGTGCTATTATTATTTCTACAAGTTATTCATGACTCATTTTTTTTGTGAAAAATGCAAAAACGAACCACAAAGAAAGATGAATAAACAGCCTCTGGACCTCTTCCACCACCCGTCTTCCATTAAATCCATTCCTCCTTGCGGAGATAACCTGGGTTTATCACTTTCGTGTGTATCCCGTCATTTGCTTTCTTTTGCATTTACGTACATAACATGTGCATCTAAAAACACGCAGATCTTGTGTTTTCATTTTAGTACAAATGTGATCATGCCTTTGTAGTCTTCAGATGGCTTTTTCTACTCAATAATATGACATGGTTCCCTCTCCATAGCTAGATTTTTAACTCCTGGTCAAATCACGTCTGTGACCCGCACAAAGCAAGAGTGTGAGAACAAAGCAAGAGTGTGGGAAGCCCTGAGAAGGAAACAGACAGGGTGATGCTGTGGAGAATATCTGGGGTGGAGGGGGGGCGCGGGGGTCTTGGGATGAACCAAGCTAACTGGCCCCACACAGAGTAGCAGGGGCTCTGGGGGACGGTGCCCAGCCCAGCAGCCCCGACCCCTCTTTCACAGCAACACTGTCCTTAACCCACCACAAGGCCAGGGATCAAATCCTTATCCTCACAGATACTAGTCGGGTTCATTACCACTGAACCACGATAGGAACTCCCTTAATTCTTTTAAGCTGATACCTACCTTATCATAATACGGATGCACCGTGGTTTATTTAACCATTTCCAATGGATGGACAGTTAGGTTTCTCCACTATTAAAGAAGGTGGTGTGTCAGTGACAGTGTGTACATGCTTCTTTGGAGAAACTTTTCTCTAGAAGGATAATAGAAGCAGAATTGCTAGGTCAAAGGAAAAGGCTATTTGAAATATAGTTTCATTTCATTTTCAGTGTATCTCAACCTGTTTTCTTTTTCTTTTTTCTTTCTTTCTTTCTTTCTTTTTTTTTTTTTTTGGTCTTTTTAGGGCTGTGCCCACCGCATATGGAAGTTCCCAGGCTAGGGATCTAATAGGAGCTGTAGCCGCTGTCCTACGCCACAGTCACAGCAATGCCAGATCCGAGCCATGTCTGTGACCTACACCACAGCTCACGGCACTGCCGGATCCTTAACCCACTGAGCAAGGCCAGGGATCGAACCGGCATCTTCATGGATACTAGTAGGGCTGGTTAAACATTAAATTAAACATAAATTATTAAATTAAATACTTAAATCGATTAAATTTCTGATGAGAGAGATTAAATTCTGGGGCATAGAGTTTTGTTGAGTAGCGTGGATCTTAGGAGGGCCACACACCGTTGTCATAGCCAAGATATTTTCACCTCCAAGAACCAATGTTTGCCCCCACCGAGAACGCATGATTTAGATAAACACCAGTTGAAAAATTGTTTTGTTGGGTGACCCTGTGGAAAAGACACATCCTTCCTTTGTGAGGCCTGCAGGATGTCACATCTACGTCTTGTCATGCTGGAAGCATTTAGCGCTTGTGGCTAGCCTGGAACCCTCAAAAATATTTCCTGAATTGAACTGAGTGTTGATAATTCAGTGTCCAAGCCTGTGATCATGCTCGCCATGAAGCAGAGCGGAGACGCACAGCTAATTTGTTCTCCTTCCTCACATGTTAATTAATGTTGTCAAGAATCACTAGAATATCACTAGGTAACTCAGAGAGAGAGAGAGAAAAAAAAAGAACATGGGAAAGAAATAATTGGGCTGGAGGCTGTCACTCCAGGGAGCTCACTCACATATTCCTTTTGTAGTCGCTTTACATGTTTAAGGCAAATGGAATCTGGCCAAGGAGGTTCAGCCTTTGAAATATGCTTTGTGACAAGCAGGATGGCAGGAAATCCAAGCTTTTGCTTTGGTCATGTGGGAAAAGAAAAAAAAAAAAACAACACAAAACCTTTGATGAGGGAGTCAGAGAAATTGGTTGGACATGGGAAAACTGCAAAATGAGAGGCATGACTTTTAGACAAAATTACTTCTAGCCCCGTAGTGTGAACCCACCCATCAGACTGATGTGAAAAGAAAAGGGGTTTTAAACAATCACAGGAACAAGACAAAACTCGCCAGGTAGGGAGGTTTGAAATCGGGGTGCAGACCCAGCTGCTGTCTCAGTGCTGTTGGACAGAGCAAGGATGCATAACCCTTCGGTACTGCAGCCAAGCTGTGCTCTCCTCTTCCTGCCTTGGGCTGGCTGTGTCATCTTGGGCAAATCGATTGGTGATTCTGGTCCCCAGGGGCGTTGGAGGAGCTGGAAGCCAAAAGATTTTGCTCAAATCACTTGGGCGGAGAGACTTAATGTCAAAACACTTAGAACCGCAGCTGAGAGCTAATAAAATGCTAATGTAGGAATGAAGAGACTTCCTGGGGTTCTAAGTAACATTTTTATGCATGTGTGAGTGTTTTTATTTCCATAGCTATGGTTTCACTTTAATGTGGATTAGGAAAGAGGAAGACAACTAGCACATCAAACTGCTGGTTTCCTAGGTCTTATTTATTGCTTAGGAGGCAGCTTCTAAAAAAACTTAAATTCATTGTAATTGGTTTATATAAAAATATACATAAAGGTTGTCTATGGGAATGGCTTAAAAAAAGAGTGAAGATGTTTCTAGAATAAAGTATGACAAAACAGTGATTTATGTCATTCTTTCCTAGAATTGGCTATACTGCCTACCATTTAGCGTGGACCTGTTAGAAAGTAGTTCAAATCATTTACTGTGTCTTCTGCAGCTGAAAAGGAAGAAGACTGAGGGAATTTCCAAGATGTTTTCATATGTTTGCTAGGTATCCAAAACATAATACACTTCTTATTAAAAATAGGAAAAGCCAGTGTTTATTGAGCAATCACTGTGCCAGGTGCTACTCTAAATGTTTTATGTATTTTGTTTCATCTAACTTTTTTTTTTTTTGTCTTTTTCCCTTTTCTACGGCCACTCCCACTGCATATGGAGATTCCCAGGCTAGGGGTCTAATTGGAGCTGTAGCCACCGGCCTCCGCCACAGCCACAGCAATGCCAGATCCGAGCCATGTCTGCGACCTACACCACAGCTCACGGCAACGCCGCATCCTTAACCCACTGAGCAAGGCCAGGGATCGAACCTGCAACCTTACGCTTCCTAGTTGGATTTGTTAACCACTGAGCCACGATGGGAACTCCTGTTTCATCTAAGTCTTCCAACCACCCTGGAAACGCAATTCCATTTTTATCATCATTGCCCCCATTTTACACATTAGGAAACTGAGGCCCAGAGAGCACTTTGCTTAAGGCTCTCGAGAACTACCAATAAAGAGGGCAAGATTGAACGCAGGGCAAGACTCACTCCAGGGCTTGAATTCCTCTCTGGGCTTATTACAGGATTTCACACAGCTCTCTCCATGAGGAATCCTTTCTGCTGGAGCAGGTGAGGATCTCATTTAGAATACACATACGAAATATATATATATATACATGGGAGGTTTAGGTTTAAAACAAAACTGAGAGGAAGGTACAGAGATTTCGCACATATCCCCTGTTGTCACCCAGGCAAAGCCTCCCCTGTTATCCGCATCTCCCACCAGGGCAATGCATTTGCACAATGGGGGAACCTATGTCAGCACAGCATCATCATCGTCCAAAATGCTTAGTTTACCTTTGGATTCATTCTTGATGTAGATACTCTATGGGTTTGGACAAATATATAATGACATATACCCGTCATTATAATAAACAGAGTATTTTCACTGCCCTAAAATTTCTCTGGGCTCCACCTGGGTGGGGAGCCCAAGATCTATTTTTTCTCTTTTTTCTTTCTTTCGTCTTCTTCTTTTTCTTTTTTTTTTTTTTTTGTCTTTTTAGGGCCTCACCCACGGCATATAGAAGTTCCCAGGCTAGGGGTCGAATCAGAGCCACGGCTGCCAGCTTATGCCACAGCCACAGTAATGTGGGATCTGAGTTGCATCTACGAGCTACACCACAGCTCACGGCAACACCAGATGCTTAACCCACTGAGTGAGGCCAGGGATCAAGCCCACATCGTCATGGATACTAGGTGGATTCGTTTCCCCAGCACCAAAACGGAAACTCCCCAAGATCCATGTCTAACAAGCTCCCAGGTGATGCTCTTCCTGGACCACACTTTGAGTATAAAGATCCCAGAACCTTTTGTTATTGCAGGAGGCTCATCTCTTGTTCTTTCCTTACTCACACTGTCTCCAAGGCATCAATCAGTGTTGAAAGTGTGCATGAAATTGATACAAGCTCAGGATATTTGGCAATGGGAGGGGAGCCAGGTTCAGCACGTGTGTTTCTATGGATTTCTCCCTTCCTTCTTTTGTTGCTGAAAACAAAGTTTCTCTAGCTCCTCTTGATGAAAAAAGCAAGCAATGGCATCAAATCCACAGAGCACAAAGGTGTAGGCTTCACTTTTCAGGGAAACTGGGTTCCTAATACATTTGGAGAGCTTCAGCATTAGTCTTGGGCTTTGGGCTGCTAATTGGCTTTTAACTTTATGTAACATTTTGGCCCTTTCCCTCAGAAGAAGTGTTTCGAAATTGTTTGAAATCCCTGCTCTGGGATGCTTATAAAGAGACAAGTTGTCCTTTCATACGTGCTGACTTGGCAGTAAAGCATGGCCTGTCCCTTTTGCTGTCCAGAAATTTCCCAAACTTGCAGCCTATAACTTCTTCCTTTCCGTCGTTTCCTGAGATACCCTTTGAGACAGGAGTCTGCCAGGAATGCTCGCCTGCTTTGCATTCAATTGTGTGAATTGTCATAGGTGTGCCTCGTAGCCCAGAAACCCGAATATACAGGAAAAACAACTTATGACGTATTTTTGAGATTCACTCTAACTTCTCTTTCAAACCCTTATTTCACTAGGGTGGAAAACATTTCATTTCAGTTAATCTGGTTTCCTCTCCCACCACTCGAGAATTATATTGAAATTCAGGAGGACTAGATGCCCCATGGATTTATCTACTCTTTAATGTAAGCTAGTTATAAGAGTGTTAGATGAGACATCTGCCACCCAACTCGGTCCTCTTTCGTTGGTCCACCTGTGTCACTTTAGAGACATCCTTGTTCCTGTTTGAATGGTTCCTACCTGGCTTTACTCTTACTCAAGATGTTTTCCGAGAAATACTTTGTTTCAGCTGAGAACCCTTTCCCGGCCTCTAGTATCCTAGACAATTAAAACATGAGAGCCAGGAAAATATTATTTTTTCCCTTTGCTTCCTCCTTTACATCTTCCCCTGAACCAAGAAGCATAGCGTAGCTTTGCTGTTAAAAATGGAAGAAGGACCAAAAGGAGAGAACAAAAGTTAATAGTATTTGAAATATATTCCCAGCTACAAAATCTAATGCCCCAGATGAATTGCCCTGTAATTTGCATAGATCTAAATGTGTTTTGACTTTTTCCACCACGTAGGCATTGTCATGATACTATAGTTCTCCTAAAAGCTCCTTTTCATGTTTGTCTTTCTTGATCCAGGTCCCCTTCTCTGCCTGTCTACCAAAGAAGTGTGGGGTCTGGAGAGGTGGAGAAACAGAGCTGGAGAAGAACGGAGAATAATAGAACCCACCTGAGAACTTCGCTGGCCTATGCTTTTGAAAAAGGGGCTTCGACTGATGGCCCAACCATGTGCCTTTGTAGCAAGGTAAGATAAACTCGTGAATTCAATTCAATTCATTGAGATAATACTGGTGGCGAGTTCATTTTACTATGTACTATGGCTGGGTGGCAGTTAGGGACATCAGCTTTGGCGGGAGAAAGCCTGTGTTCAACTCCTGGCTCTGGGACTTCCCACACTGTAGACTCTCGGCATGGAACTCCATTGCACCCGTTTTTAAAATGGGGATAATAGGCGTACGTGCAGTCGGTGCTCTGTATCCACGGGTTCATGTCCGCAGATTCAACCCATCCGAGGATTTTCAATTGTGAGATTTCCATCTGCTGTTGGATGAATCTGAGAATGCGAAACCCTGCGGATCCGGCGGGCTAACTGTACTCACTGTAGGGTGGTGTTTTATGAGAGAGACGGAGCATCCGCAAATTTTGGTACCCACAGGGATTCCTGGAACCCATCCCCCATGATGCTAAGGGATGATGGTCTGAAGTAGGACTGTTTAAATGTTTGAATGAGGTACTCTAATGCATGCTAAGACCTCCGTACAATGAATACCTGGCCTTTGGCAAGCACCGAATAAAAGTTACCTTGTAATAATCTCATGCAAATTGGGTTTTGTAAAAATTTCTGTATATTTCCCCCTTTTGGTTATCATCAAGGAGGTCCTTTGTGTGGGCCTTGTTTATGAAGCTGGACAAAAATCGAAGAGGCACAAAGACCTTTATTTAACCATGTGTAAGGTCTGAAAGCAGGCAAAGCCTCTGATGTACACTTACCGTCCTTTCTTTTACCCTGGAAAGTATGGCTCTAACAGACTTTATTTGAAGCATGCAGAGTTAGCCAAGCTAAGACCCTGGTTTTTATGCAAGATTTGAAGCGTGGCCACTTGTAACATAGTCCCAAGCGGTTGTGGTGGGAAGACTAGGTTAGGCTGTACCTGTCGACATCATTTCCAAAGAGCAAGACACATGGTTTGGAGGCGGCAAAGGGGAGGGTATTTTCACCCTAAACACACAGTTCCTTTAAGTAATTGAGGCTGGGTATTCACAAATTACGAAGCTGGAGGCAGGTTTTCACAAGCCCATGAGCAGGGACTGATAAAATTCACTGTGCTCTGAGTCTTATCACTGGAGAGTTCATAAATATGGAAGAGTCTCCATCTGCTGTCACAAATGTGATTTCTGGGCCTCTGCTCCAATGTTATGGATCCCTTTTATTCAGGGACCTTAGCTTGAGAATGATAACCACCTGCCAATATCTGAGTTCCAACTCAGATTGGTTGCTCTTATGTCACCCAGCTAATCCTCTTGGGATGTCTTGATGGAGCCCCTGTTCCCATCTATGGCTCTCTTTCTCTTCTGTAATGGTACCCTCATCCTTTCCTCCACCTTTGCTTTTTTATCTTCCTGGCCCACTCTTCAACAACATAAACATCGCAGAAATTACCAGTATCATTTGGTAGGGCACAAGTTATATCCTTGTGGAGTAGCATAATGCTTTACCTCTTTTCAAAGAAGAGTTTGGAATTTTAGTCCTGTCTCCATCCGTCTCAATGGAAGATGAATGCATCTGTTCTATAAGTCACACAAGAGTAGCATAAGAGGATAATCAACCAGGGAATTTTGTATCTGGGTGAGGACGTAAATATATTTTTACTAATATTGACTATATAGGCAATTAGTAATAATAATAATAATATATTATGGAGATTAAAGTATAGTTAGAATTAAAATAAAGAACATTAAGAACATATATAGGAAAGGGGTAAATGGGGTTCAAATGTTCTAAGGTCTTTGTATTGCCCGGAAGGGGGTAAAGCCATCAATTAACGTCATGCTTTGATAAGTCAAGGGTGCATGTTTTAATTTCTGAGTAACATTAAAAGAATGGGAAACGCATGTACAACTTCCATGCTAATAGAAGAAAGATAGAATAATTTGAAAAAGTTTAACCAGGAACAAAGTAAGAAAAGACAAAAAAGGAACAAAGACTAGGTGGAACAGAGAGAAAGTACATGGTAGATGGTAATTATATCGAGTTGATAGTATATCTACTATGTGACAGACTAGATTGTTTCTCAGAAAAATTCTAACCCCCCAATACCTAAGAATGTGACTGTATTTGGAGACAGGGCCTTTACAGAGGTAATTAAGGCTAAATGAGGTTATTAACGTTGCACATAACCCAATATAATGGTGGTATTTTGTTTGGGTAGCCCTAGCAGCCCAACGCAACTCCTTAAATATAACAATATTTACATTCAATATAAATGGAACTACTTGCTTCAATGAAAGTACGTAGATTGTTAATTTAAAATCAAAGAAACACATCTATATGCTAGTGACAAGGGACCTAATTTAACCTTAATTATCTCTTTGTATCAAAAACAAAAGAATATGAAAAGATTAAAGTAAGAATGAAAAAAAATGTACCAAGAAAACTCTAACCCAAAAGAAATTTAGCATAGCTATATAAAGATTAAAAGATGCTGATTTTATGGCAAGAATATTAGTAGATATGAAGTGGACATTTCATAATGATAGAAAATTTGGTTCACAAAAACAATATAAGATGTATAAATTTGTTTACATTCAGTAATATGGCATCAAAATGTGTAAGGCAAAAATTGACAGAACTACAATTGTATTGAAAGATTTTTATCACACGTCTTTTATCACACTTGGCTCAGTAACTGATAAAATGTGTGGATAAAAACCCAATAACAATATACAAAATTTGAAAAATACAACCACCAGCTTTGATCTAAGGACATGTCGAGAATATTATAGCCAGTAACTTAAAAAATACACATTTATTTCAAGCAGACGATAACAATTGTCTATATGTGGGAACACAGAGCAAGTATCATCAAATTTCAATAATGCAAATCAGTGATTTCTAAACAAAATTCAGTTTTAAAAACTGACAACAAATGGTGCTGGAATAACTAGACATCCATATACAAAAAGTGTACTTCAACTTGTACTTCACGTCACACACAAAAATTCATTCAAAATACATCTTAGGCAGAGTTCCCATTGTGGTACAGGGGAAATGAATCTCACTATCACTCATGAGGATGTGCGTTCGATCCCTGGCCTCACTCAGTGGGTCAGGGATCTGGCATTGCCCCGAGCTGTGGTGTAGGTTGCAGACGTGGCTGGCTGTGGCGTAGGCTGGCAGCTGTAGCTCCAATTTGATCCGTAGCCTGCAAACTTCCATATGACATGGGTGTGGCCCTAAAAAGCAACAACAACAACAACAACAACAACAACAAAACAAACAAAAAACCAAAATGCATCTTAGACCTAAAGATAAAAGCTAAAACTATAAAAATTTTGGAAGAATTCGTGGGAGAAAATTTTGGGAGAATTAGTGGCCACAGGGGAAGCAAAGATTTATTAGATAAGATACAAAAAGACTCTAATCCTAAAAATCAGTATACTGGACTTCATCAAAATTAAAAACTTTTAATTAAAAAAACACTGTTAAGAAAATGAAAAGACAAGCCATAGACTCAGAGAAAATATTTGCCAAAAAAATATGACAAATGACTTGTGTCTAGAATAAAGAACTCTTGGAGTTCCCGTCGTGGCTCAGTGGTTAGTGACTCCGACTAGGAACCATGAGGTTGCGGGTTCGATCCCTGGTCTTGCTCAGTGGGTTAAGAACCCAGGCTTGCCGTGAGCTGTGGTGTAGGTTGCAGACTCGGCTCGGACCCTGCGTTGCTGTGGCTCTGGCGTAGGCCAGTGGCTACAGCTCCGATTAGACCCCTAGCCTGGGAACCTCCATATGCTGCGGGTGCAGCCCAAGAAATGGCAAAAAGCCAAAAAAAAAAAAAAAGAATAAAGAACTCTTAAAGATCAATAGTAAAATAGCAATAGCCCAATACAAATTAGGCAAAAGATTTGAATGGATACTTCACAAAGCAAGATGTTTTAATGGCAAAAAAAAAAAAAAAAAGCAGTGGCATGATGTTGAGCATCATTCATCATAAGATAAATGCTAATTAAAACCACTAGGATAGCTAAAATTAAAAAGGCATGGAGTTCCCGTCATGGTGCAGTGGTTAACGAATCCGACTAGGAACCATGAGGTTGAGGGTTCGGTCCCTGCCCTTGCTCAGTGGGTTCACGATCCGGCGTTGCCATGAGCTGTGGTGTAGGTTGCAGACGCGGCTCGGATCCCGCGTTGCTGTGGCTCTGGCGTAGGCCGGTGGCTACAGCTCCGATTCGACCCCTAGCCTGGGAATCTCCATATGCCTCTGGAGCGGCCCAAGAAATAGCAACAACAACAACAGCAACAACAACAACAACAAAAGGCTAACAACAGCAAGTGTTGGTGAGGATGTGGAGAAACTAGGACCTAATGTAGTACTGTTGAAAATGAAGAATCATACAAACACTTTAGGAAAGAGTTGGGCAATTTCTTAAAAAGTTTATACATTTACCCTGTGATCCAGACATGTCATTCATAGGTAGGTACACAAAAGAAATGAAACCATACTCCAAGCAAAAAGAATTGTATTTCAAATGTTTATTGCAATTTTATTTATAATCACAAAAAACCTGGAAACAAGCCAGATCTTCATCAGGTGATGGAGAAATTGTGAGATGGCCGTTCAGGGGAAAACTGCCTCAGCAGTAAAAAGAATCAAGCACTACTTATATATGGAATAACATGGCTGCAAAAACATTAGGATGAATGAAAGAAGGTAGAGAAAATGGTACATGGTTCTATCTCTATGAACTTCCACAGCAAGCAAAACGAGTCTATAGTGACAGCCTAGTGCTTGTCTAGGGCTGAAGGTAGAGACGGAGGACTTTTTGGGGTGAAAATAGTGTTTTACATCTTAATCCTGGCGGTGGTTACATAGGTGTGCATGTTTTTCAAAACTCACTAACTGTATATACTTTTCCCCAATTATTGAGAAATAATTGACACACATCACTGAGTACGTTTAAAGCATATGGCATGATGGTTTGATTTATAAATATTGTGAAATGATGACCACAACAAGTTTAGCTAACATCTATCATCTTATAGAAGTACAAAAGGGAAAGAAAGAAGAAAAAAAACCACATTTTCTCCTTGTGATGAAAACTCTTAATATGTACTCTCAACAGCTTTCCTCTACAGCATACAGCATTGGCAGCTATGGTCATCTAGTTGCATATTACAACCTTAGTCCTTATTTACCTTAAAAAAAATTAAGGTATAGGGAGTTCCTGTTGTGGCTCAGGGGTAATGAACCCAACTAGTATCCATGAGGACTCAGGTTCGATCCCCGGCCTCGCTCGGTGGGTCGGGGATCTGGCACTGCTGTGAGCTGTGGTGTAGGTTGCAGCTGTGGCTTGGATCTGGTGTTGCTGTAGCTGTGACCTAGGCTGGCAGCTGCAGCTCTGAGTCGACCCCTAGCCTGGGAACTTCCATATGCCACGGGTGAGGCCCTAAAAAAGACACACACCAAAATTAAAGTATAATTGATTTACAGTGTTTTAGGTGTACAGCAAAGTGATTCAGGATTCAGTTTATATACATATACAAATATATTCTTTTTCAGAATCTTTTCCATTGTTGAGTTCCTATATATTAACATGTGGGTTTTATTGCCTGTAATCATACCTAAATAAAATTGATTTTAAAAGAAGAAAATCAACAACAAAATTATTAAGAAATACATTTCTAAACAAACCAAGAACAGGCTATAGAAATACAGTGATAGGAATCCTTTTTTTTTTTTTTTTTTAAAAATCACTGCTTACATGGAATTTACTTTCTCATGGAATTCTAGGGTACATTTTATTTTATTTTATTTTATTTTTTGTGGAGGGTAATCTGATTTAGGGTACATTTTAATAGGAAATAAGGTTATTTCCAAATTATCACTGTTACAGTTAAGGTTGATTAGAATTGAGAGTGATGTGGGGGAGAGGTGCTTATAAGGTTCCCCATGGTTGAACCATATATAAACCCTAGTCCAGGCTGGAAAGCCTGCGTCACCTCTGCTTGCTGTAACCTCTGTACACCTCGCACTGAGATTGTAGCTCTGTCAGAACAGCCACCTGATATATTCTCGGGAATTCTTTCCATTCCCTCTCCTCCTGCCCCAGCCAAGGCTGTAAGCATCGTGTGTCTGAACCGTAGGTTCCAAGGATGGAACCCGTGTCCTGTTCCCTATAATGGTTTCCTGGAAGTGGGGAGAGGGAACACTTCAGCTTCTACAAATAAGCATATTGACCTTGGAGAAGAGAAGGCTAACCACAAGGTAGGCTTGCAGAGAACCTATAAATGCCCATCATAATTATGCCATATCATTCACATTTGTCTGTTCTTAAATTCATGGCTGTAAAAAATATGCAGCAACAGGGAAGATGTTTATTTTATTTTATTTCATTTCATTTTTTGTCTTTTTAGGGCTGCACCCACGGCGTATGGAGGTTCCCAGGCAAGGGGTCAAATTGGAGCTGCACCTGCCGGCCTACACCAGAGCCACAGCAACACCAGTTCCGAGCCACATCTGCCACTGGATCCTCAACCCAGTGATGGAGGCCAGGGATGGAACCCGTGTCCTCATGGATGCTAGTCGGGTTCATTAACCACAAAACCACCACGGGAATGCCTTTTCAAATTTTTTTTTTTAATTTTAATTTTTTGGCTGCGCCTGAGGCATGCGAAAACTGCTTCAGAGACAATGCCGGATCCTTAAGCCCCTGTTCTACAAGAGAACTCTGGAAAATACTAATTTTTTTTTTTAAAGCATGTTGCAAAATTAGATAGAGCTCTTCATAACAGCTTTATTTGAAACAGAAGCATAAGAAAAAGGACGGAAGATAAATGCTACCGAATTCTTAACCCTGATAGTGCTGTGATGATAGGATTTTGGGTGGCACATATTTTTGTTCCTCTAATTTTTGCAAAAGTAAAGAAAATTCCAGTGCATCGATTCTGTTCAATGGCAGGGCTCACTTCCTTGATTTCAGACAAGCCTGTGCATAGGGAAAATTGGGAGAGAAGGTCAGTGAGTTGACCTTTGGAAGGACTTAAGTTTGCCTCTTGCCTTCTAGTCTTTAAATAATGCAGGAGTAAACAGTAGGCATCCTTTCCAGCCTCGAATCTGAGAGATGTACACAAAGCTTTCCTTCCCAGATTCCCGTCTCCCTGACCCACTGTGCCCTAGAGATTTCAGGGCTGTGGCTGGGGATGGAATGTTAGTCCTGACCAAGAGATTAGGAGGCATAGGAGGGAAGGAAGATTGAGATTCTCTCAATAAGTAGCTTGTTGCCCAGAACGAAGAAGGAAGCAACAAGCCAATATGCCCTGATGATTCAGGCTGCTGTTGGTTCAGACACAGAGTTCCAGAAAGAAAGAATGCATGCTTTGGAGTTAGATAAACCTGGGAGAAGTCTTTGACCTTGTTTTCATTAACCCTTATTTTCCTCATCAAGAAGCGGTGTGTGTGTGTGTGTGTGTGTGTGTGTGTGTGTGTGTGTGTAATAATATCTCTCAGTGATAGTTAGGCTTTTTTTGTTACAAATATTGGAACCTCACCAGAGACAACCTCCAAAACACCAGGGAATTTATCCTAAGGGTGCTTCAGTATTTCATGTCACTTAGGAAAAAAAAAAAAAAAAAGGAACCAGGAGCAAGAAAGCCACCAGAAACCCAGGAACACTAATTTCTCCTTTCTCTTCTATTTTTCCCTTGCTGATTTTTTCATTCTCCCACCCCAACCTCCAGACTGGCTTCTCAGCTACTTACGGGGAGAGGGGGAGTTTGGGAAGATACCTGTATAAACTTGTCTGTAAAAGTCAGTATTTGACATTATTTTCAATGTGGTTTGAGGCCTTTTCCATATTGGTGTCACAGGTCTTCAAAACTGTTTCTCATATTGACGGAAGTGCCCCAGATCACACAGCTTCTGCTGCCTGCATTAGCTGCTACAAAAAGCCTGCCTCCATGCACAGAGAAAGCCACACCGCAATCTCTACCGCATCCGCGTGAACTGTGCCCTGGGATGCGATTTGTCTGTGTCTTCTGCATGCTGTTTGGTCCAGCCACAAGCTTGTTTGATTGGCTTATAAAATTTCAACAGCTGGTGGAAGAGAGGGGAGTGTGGATGAAAAAGCCTGCTATTTTTTTTTAACTTGCACAGCAGTGGGGGAAAACTGTTCATGACAAGTATGAATGTTTTGTGAATTTATCTACCCCTCCCCTTTCTTGTGTGTGTGATTCCAAAGAGGTTGCTCAGAAAGAGAGAGAGAGAGGGAGGGTGAGAGACAGAGAGAGAGATCAAAGCCAAAGCCAGAAATATATAAGAGGCTGTGATTTCAGTCTTCCCTCTGAGGTTAGTGGAATTGCAACAATCCCTCTTTAAATCACTGTAAAGAGAAAAGTTGCTCCATCCTTTCAGAGTTAGAGGGAAGGGCTTCAGTCAACAGAAAGGCTGGCCTTTTGCAAGTTTCCAGAAGAGATATTCTGGTTAAACCAGCCTGGGCAAGCCACCCCAGTTCTAGATCAGGGGGTGAGGTCACGGTGCATAGAAATGGATTCCAGGGGTTCCCGACTTTGCCTTAGGAACACAGTGATGAATCTTAGGATTCTAGACCTACCCTCTTAAAAGTATCCACCACACAACCTCAGGCAGTGACACGAAGATGAGATGTATGTTAAAACCCCAGCGTCGTGGTTGAGACTGAAACAGAACACCAGCCTTTGGTTCTTTTTTTTTATTTTTATTTTTTTTCCCACTGTACAGCACGGGGACCAAGTCACACACACATAGACATACTTTTTCCTCCCATTGTTGTGTTGTGATGTACGTATCGAGACATAGTTCTCAATGCTACGCAGCAGGATCTCATTGTAAATCCATTCCAAGAGCAATAGTTTGCATCCCTTAATGCCAAGCTCCGATCCCTCCCACTCCCCCCCCCCCTCCCCGCCCCAACCCCCAGGCAGCCACAAGTCTATTGTCCAAGTCCATGATTTGCATTTGGTTCTTTACCTGGAGCACAACCCTGTTTCCGGAGAGCTCAGGATGAGTTGCCCATTCAGGTTACTCCTGGTTCTGCTGATACACCCGTGCGGGCACGGGGTAAATCCGTGTGTTTAAGAACTTGAGGAAACCCTGCCTTGTAGGAAGCAATTAGCTGCCACGAGTACCTTTCAATTTTCACTTTACTGTACAAAGCACGCAGTCTTGAGGATACTGCAGGTCTGCGTTGAGCTGGACCTTCTAGGTTATCCTCCCAGGAGTCCTTCTGAAGGACAGACGTTATTATCCTCATGGTGCAATGTGCTAATTGGAGATCGGAGACGTGAAATGGCTTGCTGAAGAGGATACGAGTTATGGGTGCACTTCGACCTAAGTCATCTAATTCCTAGTTTCATGTCATCTTCAGTAGACGAAGCAGGCTCCTTTCAGGAGTGTCACGCTTTGGTAAATAGCTGAAGTTATTTATTTCGTTAGAATGTGGTGTTTGACCAAGGCTTGGGAAGATTCATTCCTTCCATGATGGCCTTCTGGCATAGGCAGGGCATGGGCGCTGCCATTGGGTCGCTTACAGAGCAGCAGCAGAAAGGTAATATCCTTGCGTGAATAATTATAGGGTTGTTTAATTATTTTTATGCTAAGGCCTGTGTAGAAAATGTACAGAGTATTTGGAAATAGTCTGTTTAAAAATAAAGAACTTAAAAATATTCTTGCCTTTAGACCAAGAATTCTACCTTCCGATATTTCTAAATTTTGTAAATTATTTAGTAATTTTAGTAATTTAGTATTTTAGTAATTTTTTAATAATAAAAAATTATTATTTTTTGATGAATTTTTTGATTTTCAATTTTTGTACAATATTTAAAGCTTATACTCCATTTACAGTTATTACAAAATATTCATTATATTCCCCATGTTGTGCAATATAGCCTAACTCACACCCAATGGTTTGTACCTCCCATTCCTATATTGTGCCCCCCCTGCAACCACTAGTTTGTTCTATTTATGAGTCTGCTTCTTTTTTTGCTATGTTCACTGTTTTTTTTTTGTATTGTTTAGAATCCACACATAAGTGATATCATACAGTACTTGTCTTTTTCTGTCTGACTTATTTCACTTAGCATAATACCTTCCAAGTCCATCCATGTTGCTGCAAATGGCAAAATTTCATTCTTTTTAGTGGCTGAGTAGTATTCCATTGTATACATACATATGTACACCACATCGTCTTTATCCATGTACCTGTTGATGGATATTTAGGTTGCTCCTATATCTTGGTAGTTGCATACATTTTTTTTTTTTTCTGCCATTACGAACAATTCTGAAGTGAACTTTTTGGGTTTTCTGCATGCATCTTTGTAGTACTGGCTCTGGTATTATCTGAGGATAGATTTTTTTCAAAATTGAATTTCTGATTCCAGGTATGTGAGCATGCCCACATATTCATGCTTTTGTGTCTGGGCTAAAAAGAATTAATTCTGATATACAGCTGTCACCAAGTCAGTATTTCTTTTTTCTTTTTGTCTTTTTAAGGCTGCACCTGAGACATATGGAAGTTCTCAGACTAGGGGTCAAATTGGATCTGCAGCTGCCAGCCTATGCCACAGCCCACAGCATTGCAGGATCCAAGTAGCATCTTCAACCTACACTACAGCTCACAGTAGTGCTAGTCCTTAACCCACTGAGCGAGGCCAGAGATGGAACCCGAATCCTCATGGATACTAGTCGGGTTCATTACTGCTAGGCCACCACAGGAACGCCCAAGTCAGTATTTCTTATGCAGATGAGCGGTTTCCCCAATATCAAATGAATTTTCTTGCAAGAAAGAGTCCCCTTCTAACTCTGATTTCTTCTTTTGCTACTCATAACTCCAGCCTTTATGGCTGTTTTTTGGTTTTTCCTCCATGGGAAGATTCCTTTACCTCACTCTCTGAAATGTTACCACGTGAATAGACTTGCTTTCCCCAATAACCGGTGGCAAATCTGGTAGCTTTTGCTCTTGCAAGTTCCCCCACACTGTTTGGTTTTACACGGAGCTCTGACTTTAGCCATTTTCAACAGACTTTGCCTTTGGCTTTTTCTTTCGACCTTGGTCTTGTTTGCTTCCAGGAGAAACACATTATCCTGGACTCTTAGGAGTGGAAAGGGGTCAGAGGTTATCAGAATCACATATAGGTTTCTAGGTCCCACGCCTAAAGTTTATTGGTTTGAGGTTTAGCCCTGGAATCTGCACCTTTAAAAAAAAAAACCAGGGCTTTGTTGTTCCTGTAGGCTAATCTCTCATTTGTAAATTTGATGACCCTTGGGCCACCAGAGCTGTGAGAACAAAACATCTGGTGCAGCAAATGATTCTCTGGGGCCACTCTTCCTTCTTCCCTAACAAGAGATGCCACAAACTCTTGAGTCCTATTATTCCAAAGGCCACTTTGACATTTACTTCAGTGAAACAAGCTAGAGGTGTCTTCCTAACAAAGGTAACCAGCAAAGCTAAAAAAGAAAGAGGAAAATCCAAAAGCATTAGATGGTAAACACCTCTGTTGAGTCTCTTGCATCTTTTCGGAATAAACCAGGTTATGCGTTACCCACCCCCACCCCCCCCCACCACTCCCCTCTCTTCTAAAGAAAGAGTCCAATGCCAGAGTCTGTCTGCTGCTGTGGAAGCTGACCCCAAATGAACCATTGCATCTTTTTTCCACTGCTTCTTCTGGAAATCATTAAGAGCTAGTTGACAGAGACCAAAATTTGAGAAAGTGCCAGGAGTTTGTTGATTCTGATCTGATTCCTTAGAGAGGCAAATGCATGAATTATGAACATGATGGATGGAATCATAATACTTCAACCTGCCGTCTCTACATCAAGGCTTAATTGGGTCTTGCTAAAAAAAGACTAGTGGGTGCTCTGTTTGCCAAGAGGAGAGGAGAAGAGACATCTTAAAACTTTTACTTCTGATAACTCCAGTCCAGACTCAACAAATTAGCTCACTTATAAAAGATTCCATTTCTCAATGCCAGTGTATATGCCTACAAGCACTGTGGTCTCAGTACAGATATACACTCAAACGCACATCCCCGAGTGTGTGGCTTTTGTCTTCTTGGTTTAACTACAAAATAGCACCTGTACCTAAAACTGCATTCCTGTTTTAGGCAGGAAGAAGGCAGAAAGATGGCAGAATGACAAAGTCAAGGCAGTCAAGTCTGTCCTTTCAAAGAGCTCTCCTAGAATATCTTACAGGTCCCTGGTCAATTCTAGCATAGCTGGGGACAATGAGGTTGCTATAGGGCATAATCCTACCTGGAAAAAAAAAAAAAAGTAAGATTTTGTTGGTAAGTGAAAAGGGGAGTATGACTCCTGATACTTAAGTCATATGTCTGTTTTGGTACACCTCAAAAATATTTCCCTTGGAGTTCCCGTCGTGGCGCAGTGGTTAACAAATCCAACTAGGAACCATGAGGTTGTGGGTTCGATCCCTGCCCTTGCTCAGTGGGTTCACGATCCGGCGTTGCCGTGAGCTGTGGTGTAGGTTGCAGACGCGGCTCGGATCCCGCGTGGCTGTGGCTCTGGTGTAGGCCGGTGGCTGCAGCTCCGACTGGACCCCTAGCTTGGGAACCTCCATATGCCGTGGGAGCCGCCCAAGAAATAGCAAAAAGACAAAAAAAAAAAAAATTTCCCTAACCTATCCACATTCTTCCATCTCCACCCCTACCATCCAGTGGTACCATCATCCACTCTCACCTGGATCCCTTCTAATTGAACTCGCTGCATAGCAACCGATTATCTTTTTAAGTTATGTACATTTGCGCTACTCTGCTGGTTAAAACTTTTACTGCTTCCTATTGCAGTTAGAATAACATCCACACATCTTTCCGTGACCTAAAAGGCCATGTACTTGGGTATCCTCTGTATAATTTTACTCTTTCTTCCTCCTCCCTAATGATCGTCCAGGTCCAGGAGCCTCCCTGTGGTACTTTAAGTGTGCTGTGGTCTTTCCAGTATTAGAGCCTACGTTGTTGTTTCTCCTGTGGGCCTCTCTCTTTCTGCAAGTTTTCGTTCAAAGGCTGCTTTTGCGGAATCTCATCCTGGATGCTGTGGCGGTCTTTTTTTTTTTTTTTTTTTTTGCTTTTTAGGGTCACATTGGCAGCATATGGAAGTTCCCAGGCTGGGGGGGGGTTGAGTCAGAGCTGCGCTGCCGGCTACACCATAGCTACAGCCGTGCAGGATCTTTAACCCACTGAGCGAGGCCAGGGATGGAACCCGCATCCCCATGGTCACTGCTCAGGTTTGTCACCGCTGAGCCACGGTGGCATCTCCCAAGGTCTTTTTGATGTGTTCATGTAACGAGGCTACAATCTCTAGTTCTTTAATCAGATACTAATCTGGGCCTTGCTGGGAAAGTATCCTGTGGATGTGATTAAAGCCCATAATCAGTTGATATATAAAGACAGGGAGTCTTTCCTAGATAATGTGGGTGGATCTGATTCAATCGGTTGACAGGCCTCAAAGGCAGGGCTGAGGCCTCCATAAAGAAAAAGAAATCTCACCTGTGGAAAGCTCTTTCTGTTCCTACCCTGCTCCTCCCAACAGAACGCCCTATGGATTTTGGACTTGCCTAGCCAGGCCCCACCATCGCGTAAGCTGGTTCCTTGCAATAAATCTGGTAATATGTATCTGCTTCTCTGGTTGACCTTGATGCACGCCACCCTCTCCCCCCACCTACCAGTTGCTTTTTTATACAACTTCATTTATTGCCTCAAAAGCACTGAGTCCTAGCTAAGATGATCTCTCTTATCTACGCACTTACTTGTTTATACATTTGAATCTGTCCCTGTTCCCATGGGTGCTCCATGAAGGCAAAGTCAGCGTCTGCCGTGTTCACCACTGTATCTCCAGAACTTAAACATTTCAGTAACTCTCCGTTGCTCAGTCAATGTTTATTGGAAGAAAGAATGAATGGGGATTTGGTAATAAAATATGGTCCACCATTTCTCTCCCAGATCACACATAGTTCCATTTCCAAGCTATACCTGAAGAAATAATCTAAGACCACAAAGAAAAATGTTCAAGGATATTGATGATAGCACTGTTGAAAATAATGCAAACTATCAACTCACCCAAACATCTGCTGGTAGAGGATCTGTTAAATTGTGGGATATTCATTCACTGAAATGCTAAACAACTGTTAAACCTGAAAAGGTAACTTTATATGTGTAGATAAGGAAATAATTTCCCCAAATAATTCCTGGTACAGCAGCTTAGGGATCCAACATTTTCTCTGTGGCAGCTCAGGTCGCGATGGAGGCTCAGGCTGGGATCCCTGGTCCAGGGCAGTGGGGTAAGGATCTGGCATTGCTGCAGCTGTGGCCTAAGTCACAGCGGCGGCTTGGATTCAGTCCCTGGCCAGGGACCTTTCATATGCCTTGGGTGCGGGCCCCAAACAACAACAACAAACAAGCAAACAAACAAAAAGGAAATAAACACTTTCAAATGGATGCATTGTAAAATATATTTGTAGCTAACAAAAGCCCTAAACTAATTTAAAGGAGGGAAGATGATAGATGCTGGCTAAGTCACTGGAAAAAAGTGTGAAATGTAGGATTCTATGGTATTTTAAAAACTGAGATAAGTTGAGTAATTGTTTATTCCCCTTTTGCTTGGACTGCCGTGTTTATTTCTTGAAGGCTGGTGTGGTCGTGTAAACCTCCCAAAATATTCTATCAGGGCAATAATTACATAAATAATGGTCTTTCCGGGTGTACTTTATTACCTAGTTACACTATTCCTCTCTGAATTCATAACAAACTTTCTTTATTCATTAATTTACTCCACTGATGGACTGAACTGCATTCCTTGCTGGGCTCTGAGCACAGGAGAGCAGAGCTTCATGCAACAGCCTCTCTCTTCAAGGAGTATATCATTTCCTCCTGAACATAACGTACATTGTGACACCCACGTGTTACTCCACACAAATGTTGGAGGAAGACAGGGCAGGTTTTGTTCTTATACCCAGGGGACCAAGGTGGGAAGAATCTCCCAGGGGTTCAATGACTAATCTTTTTTTTGTTTTTAAATGCTTGGTTCCCGTGTTCTAGGAGTCCTTCTTTACTGATTGATTGCCCGCAGTGTGCAGTGGCTTGGTGTAGAATCTCGGTTCCCAGACCAGGGATCGAACCCGAGCCTGCAGCAGTGAAAGCACTGAGTCCTAACCACTAGACCACCAGGGAACTCCCCTTCATGGCCAGTCTTAAAGAACCCAGCCTGGTCTCTTGACTGGGTCACGGTCAGCTAATGCACAGGACCAGGCCTTAGTCCCAGAACATGGTCCTAGGTGTTTTCCTTTGGCTCTTTCAGGGAAGGGTACCTCTCATGAGTTGAATTGGAAGGAAGGGTACCTCTCATGAGTTGAACTGGAAGGAAGGGTACCTCTCATGAGTTGAACTGGAAGGAAGGATACCTCTCATGAGTTGAACTGGAAGGGAGGGTACCTCTCATGAGTTGAACTGGAAGGAAGGGTACCTCTCATGAGTTGAACTGGAAGGAAGGGTACTTCTTATGAGTTCAATTGTGTCTCTCCCCCGACACCACCCCCCTCAATTCTTAGGTTGACGTCCTAACCCCCCTGTACCTCAGAACGTGACATTATTTGGAAATAGGATCCATGAAGATGTAATTAGCTAAGGTGAGGTCACATTGGAGGAGGGCCTTGCTCCTGTATGACTGATGTCTTTATCAAAAGTATCCATGAGGATGTGGGTTTGATCCCTGGCCTACTCAGTGGGCTAAGGATCTGGTGTTGCCACAAGCTATGGTGTAGGTCAGAGATGCATCTCGGATCTGACATTGCTGTGGCTGTGGTGTAGGGCGGCAGCTGTATTGATTCAACCCCTAGCCTGAAAACTTCCATATGCCATGGATGTGGCCCTAAAAAGACAAAAGAAAAAAAAGATAAAAAGCAGACATCTCCTCAAAAGTAATACTATAGGAATTGCCGTCGTGGCTCAGTGGTTAACAAACCCAACTAGCATCCATGAGGACTCTGGTTCGATCTCTGACCTCGCTCAGTGGGTTAAAGATCCCTTGTTGCCAAAAGCTACAGCTCCAATTGGACCCCTAGCCTGGGAATCTCCATATGCTGCAGGTGTGGCCCTAAAAAGACAAGAAAAAAAAAGTACTATAATATAGCTCCAAATGCTCCTGGATTTAAGCAAAAAGCAGGTCAAATTATTTTGGGAGGATTAGGAAAAGATTTTTTAAAAGAAGTGGTAGTATTTGATCGAGGTCTTAAACCTTAGTAGGATTTGACAGTAGAAATTGTTGGGAGAAGGAGGGAGGAAATTAGTGGGAGAAAACTGCATGGTTATTCCATTCCTGAATTATACGAATTTGAAAATGTGGCATGTAGAGATGTTTAATAAAATCTCATGGACTGCACAAAATATGGAATTATTCTTATTTCCCCAATTAAAACCACAATTCCTTATATAATTTTTAAGATGGTGAGCTGAGTGGATAGGAAGCTGGGTTTAAATGATTAGCAAATGTCGATGCCTCTTTTGCTAGTAACATAAAATACTCACTATCCATGTCATTGTTATTATTCCAAAAATCAGACTGTTGTTTACTGGTCTGAGAAACGCATAAATGACAGTGGCAATGATTATGCTTTTATTCGAATGTTCACAATTATTAGTAATTTAAAGCATTTATATGTTACCTAACCATGTCGTCTAAACTTCTGTTATTTGCTGGTGCTAAGCCTGATAGAGAAAAAAATCAGCAGCTTTGGAATGGCGTTAGAGGTGGTGAAGTGCTCTGAAGGCGATAAGTGGTGGTTGTGATACACTGTCACGTAATTTAGAAAAACGCCCTCTGCAAAACATTAGCGCTAATGTTGAGAAAAAACAAAACAGAGTGCTTTCTGGCAGCACCGTACACCCTAGGTTCACAAAAATTCTGTATCTTGGACAAAATGATGGGGCAATTGGAAAAACTGATGGCTGCACATCGGTAAGAACAGATTTGCTTTCTAGCTTTATATGGTCAGGGCATATATACTCCAAATTGTAGATGTGTTACTACAGGGTAATAGCTCCTGAGAGGTGTCCGTCAAAGAAACTCATTCCTTGTATAAAATGGGACCACCTCTAGCTGGGAAAGTCCACTTGAGGTGGGTGGGAGTGGACATGGGAAAGCTGAGGGTGATGATGAAATGGCGAGTGGTCTAGCTTGATGGGAACACAGAGGAGAGGAATATGGGGCTGGAGAAGGATTTTAGGAGCATCCATGGAGAGATTCCACCTCCCAGGCGAAGCACTGATGCTTGGTTCATAGGCAGTAGGGAGAGCGCTGAACATTTCTGAGCAGGGCAGTGGTCCACGCCTAAGGATGCAGATGCTCAACCGAGTTGAGTATTAAGTGAACGATGGGTCAGAATGATCCTGTTGAAAGCCGTCAATACCTTTACAGGGCAGATCTCACTTGAGATTGATCCTGAGATCCAGCAGAAGCGTGTTCATGAAATGCCTCTTCTGTTAAAATAACCTGTGTTGTCCCCCCATCCATACCTGCTTCTACAAAACCAGCAGTGACAGACACTTGTTCCCAACTCCTGGAATCTCAGAATCCTGGGAAATCCAGAAAAGCTGCTCTGAAATACATTCGGTTCATATAAATGACAACTTATTTTTTTTTCCTTATAAGATTTTTTTTTTTCTGACAGAATCCCACAGCTGTTTTCTGAAATCAAAGATCAGTCAGTTAGATTATTCTGATTATTATTATTTTTTTTTTATTGGTGGCATGGGGGTAACTGCTTCTGTAAAACATCTGTTCTATAATCAGAAGACAAAAGGATTTCTTCGCCCCTGAGTGTAACTGAGTGTAATTATTTTTGGCTACCAGAGGAAAAGTTTTAGGGTTGCCATCAAAATTCAAGGAGGATTGTTTGCAACAGAATTTTTTTTCTTTCTATTTTTTTTTTCGAAAGTCGCTAGGAGACTGTTCCTTAGCCTTTTATAGGCTGTACTAGCATAAAGGAAAACTCCTAAATCTGTGTGGGCTTGTTAATACAGATGACTCAGGGTGGGGGTGGGGGAATCAAATTTAGTCAAGTCAAAGAAATTCCACTTTTTTAAAAGAAATTTTAGGGCCTTTTATAGGCTGTACTAGCATAAAGGAAAGCTAAATCTGTGTGGGCTTGTTAATACAGATGATTTGGGGTGGGGGTGGGGGAGTCAAATTTAGTCAATTCAAAGATATTTCTTTTTTTCTTTTTTTTAAATTTATTTTTATGGAAGTTCCCAGGGTAGGGGTCCAATTGGAGCTGTAGACTCCAGCCACAGCCACAGCAATGCAGGATCCAAGCTGCGTCTGTGACCTACACTGCAGCTCATAGCAACACCGGATCCTTAACCCACTGAGCAAGACCAGGGATTGAACCCTCAACCTCATGGTTCCCAGTTGGATTTATTTCTGCTGTGCCACCACAGGAACTCCAGAAATTCCATTTTGAAAAGAAGAAGGGGGAAATCAGATTTAGGGGTCTTTCCTTCAAATCCATACATAGTTTTGCTTCTAGGCCCTCATTCACCTCCTTGAGGTTAAAGTCTCCCCTGGGGGACGTGGGGGAAGACTCTTACGGAAGCCCCAGGCTCTGATTTGCTCTTCAAGACCTTGTACCGCGGCTGTCGGCTTGCTGTGACTGCACACATCCTAAGAGGGCGCTACTGTGCTGTCTGACGGTCAGCCCGGTCTTCTGTTCCTCCAGGCAGCACGTGCACCCCCTTTGCTGCTGCACAGGTGCCTCCTCTGAGTTATTTCTCCCGTTGCCCCTCGCCCCACCCCACCCCACCCAGACCCCGATCTCAATTCTCTTCATTTGCTTGCTTGAGCTTCCCAGTCGCAACCCCAGTCTTCACTTCCCCTACTTTGAGAAGTGCACCCCCATCCACATTCTCATTTCCACTTGGCAAGGTTTCCGAACATAGTTTCCTTCCTGGAGCCAGTCCCACAAGCTTTAGAAGCGTCATTCCTCTCTCTTGACTTTTTTCCAAATGCCTTGTCCTTTGCAGACTGCTCTTCCTCTGACCAGAGAGATTGGGCTTCTTTGCAGCTCTGTTCAACACTTTCTTTTCTCAGGCTGCCCGCTTTCCCCACATGCTCCATCCTTTTCCTCTTTTGTTGGTAACTTGAAGCCCCCATGCTAGTCTCCTAAGCTCCAGATCGATGGAGCCAGCCAACAATTCAATGTCTCCCCTTTGATGTTGTATTATTTTCCTAAGGCCAGTACAGGCTGGTGGCTAAAGAGAGCAGAAATTGCTGGATAACATAGTAATAGTAGACTTGCTTTTACTGGTGAAAATAGTAGATTGTTAACTAGTACGATGGCCCTTAATAAAGAACTCTCATCGGAAAAAGGAAAGCATTCGGGTTTTGCGTGGGCTAAAGCGTCTTGGAGACAGCCCTTCCCTTCCGTGACCAGGGTATGAAAATCTTGCAAAGCTGTAGCCTGTACTCTTAGACTGACTGCTCTTAATGTTCAGTCTCTGATCCTGGAATATTTCCAGTGGCCTGAGTCCAAATGCGAGAACTGAATCCTGCTTCTGGAGCTGTCGTGTCTGTCTTGAGTCCAAACGCGAGAACTGAATCCTGCTTCTGGAGCTGTCATGTCTGTCTTGACCAAACCTTTCTAGTAAAGGAAGTGTTCAGTGGTCCCCAGAGACAGACTTGTGACTTCATTTGCGTCTACAGAACTGATTACACGAACTGTTTTGTGTCTTCTTGCCAATAAACGTTTGTTGAATAAATGTCCATGTAATGGGAAGAATTCGGTCTGAGATGCTCTCTCCTTATAACCTGGCAGGGAGGTATAAGACAATAGCTAAAGCGTCCTAAAATTTCCCTCCCACTCTAAATTTCTTTAGCTGCTGCCATTACCTATCAAAAGAACTTAGAAGTAATGCATGAACCCTTAGGCCAGTTCACAACGTGAGTATATGTAGAAACAACAGCCTGTTTCATTCATCAGTGTATGAACTGGAAAAATTAGACTTTGATGGACAAGTACAAAATCTTTTAGCTGGACACACTTGAGAGTTGCTCTAAAGGAAAACTTCCTTTTTTTTTTTTTTTTTCCCCCGCTTTTTAGGGCCACACTCACGGCCTATGGAAGTTCCCAGGTTAGGGTCGAATCAGAGCTACAGCTATCGGCCTATACCACAGTCACAGCAATGCCAGATCCAAGCCACGCCTGCAACCTACACCACAGCTCATGGCAATGCTGGATCCTTAACCCACTGAGCGGGGCCAGGGATCGAACCTGTGTCCTCACGGATACCAGTCAGGTTCGTTACTGCTGAGCCACAATGGGAACTCCAGGAAAACTTTCAAGCCTCAGGAAATACCCAGCCGAAGGTGGAAGAGAAGGAACTCAAAGACTAGCTGATGGCTGCATTAAAAACCAAGAGGATGAGGACACAGATGCCCAGTGTGGGGAGACAACTGCGGAAGAGGCTGGCCAGAGGGAGACCTCTTAAATCCAGTGGCACCGAGGAAAAGACTCTGGTTTGGAAAAACATGTCCCATTGCAATTATCTTTGCCCATAAAGATTTGTGACTTACTTCCTTGTCTTAAATCAAGACCAGACCAGGCTCCAATGCCCGCAAGTCCATGACAGCAGAGACCTACCAATTAGTAGGACAGTGGAAACAGGGATGCATGCATCTGGCCGGAGGAAACATCGGTTAGGGTCCAAGCCTGCCTTGTCGCTGTCTTCTCCTCCTGCCTTTCCTCTGGGAGGTAGTTCAATGAAGGAAAGCTACGCCTTCCAGGTATCTTTCCCTACGTTTGCACTTAGATGTTGCTGAACCTGTTCCACGTGGATGTCCCGTCACTCCCAGGCCAACTGCTTTATTCCCTCCTGTCATCACAGCAGACTGATCTGTGGCTCAGCTTCTGACCAAACTGGCAAACGCCAGTTCCAGGGGGCACAGTGAGAAATAAAGACTGGCCAGTCCAGAGGGAAGGAGATGGAGGTGGTATGACTTGGACAAACTGAAAAGGACAGCTGGAGAACCTTCCAGAAGGTTCTGGCTCTTTGCTTTCCAGAGGCTCTATTTTCTGTTTTAAAAAGACGCTCAGAGAAATGACACGAGACTGGATCCAGGTAGGAGGCAAACTAGTTGCGTGATGCCCAGGTTGGCTCCTCTCTGTTCTGGGTTCTGTGGCAGGTTAACCTCTTTCCACGTGGCAGGGTGGGTCTGGACATTTTGGGCTCTTTCTTGTGTGGTTGCTTCTGGGTCACGCAGGTATTTCCAGAGTCTGGCGTCCCAGAGTAGCTTTTTAAGGAATGCATTCCAGACCCAGAGAGGACCTCAAAGGAGACTCATTGCAAGCTGCCCTCCCATGTAACAAGAAAAAACAGAGCCCCCCAGCGAGGGGACGAGCCTTGCCTAAGAGCACATGTCTGTTGATAATTAGTATAATTTCCTCAAGGTGCATCCATGCTATAGCACGTGCCAGAATTTCCTTCTTTTTTTTTAAGACTGAATAATATTCCACTGTCTTTATATACTACATTTTGTTTATCCATCCATCCACTGATGGACACTCAGTCTCATCCATTTCGGCTGTGGGGACTAAGAGGCAGTGAAACTGGGTGTACAAATACCTAAGACCTTATTTTCGATTCTTTTGGGTATATACTCAGAAGCAGGATTTCTGAACCATATGACAATTCCATTTTTAATTTTTTGAGGAATTGCCTTGCTCTTTTTCACAGTAGCTGCACCATTTTATACTCCCATTAAAAGTGCACTTTCATGTGACTATGAAGATGGGAATTTATCTCATCTATCTGTTGATGTTCACGTATGATGCTATTGTTATACGAAGCCTGGATAGGCAGATCCAAGCAGCAAGACTATGCAGTTAGAAGACAGAGAAGAACCAAGCAGAGGGGGTTCCCGTTGTGGCTCAGCAGTTAACGAATCTGACTAGGAACCATGAGGTTGTGGGTTCGATTCCTGGCCTTGCTCAGTGGGTTAAGGATCCGGCATTGCCATGAGCTGTGGTGTAGGTTGCAGACGTGGCTTGGATCCCGAGTTGCTGTGGCCCTGGTGTAGGCTGGTGGCTACAGCTCCAATTCGACCCCTAGCCTGGGAAGCTCCATATGCCTCGGGAGCGGCCCTAGAAATGGCGAAAAGCCAAAAAAAAAAAAAAAAAAAACCCAAGCAGAGTGGTTCCTAAGGGGGCAAGAGAAGTTCAAGGCGAGTAGGGACAGGACTCAGCTGAGCTGGTGAATGCTTCACGGCAGACTGGTCAAATTATATCTCTTGGACGAAAATCCTCATTAAAGGCCTGCACCTCAGAGACATTTGGGCCTACCAAGGCACATCATTATGGAAGACGAGGCATGATAACTGTAATTTCCATGGAGTTGAAAGAGCAGTTTCAATCAGAACAGGTCGTCACGTTTCAACATCCCTCGAGAAGAGTCTCCTTGGGACGAAGAAAATTCCCTGCAAGAATCCTGAGCAAAATCATCCTCGGAAGGCAAACTGTCCCCGTCCTGGTGAGCAGGGTTTTTGAAACATGGAGCCCAGCCCGGGGCTGTCAGGGTCTGTTGTTTCTTTCCACATCCGTTCATCGCAGAACAATTGTGACTCAACTGTCTTCGGTTAGGACTCTTCATCCAATGCTGCCTTGTCCCCATGGGCACAGCCCTTGCTCTACGTGCCTCCCTGGCAGGGAGCATTTCAAAATGACTCGCTTGAGGAATCGTGGGTGGAGGGTGGCGCGTTTCTTCTTGCCGCTGTCCTGAGCAGTGTTCCCCTACCCTCTGTACCCAGCAGGGCAACGGTAAGATGGCCTCTTGGGAGAAAATGAGGAGGCCAGTGTCATTTTCTTGCTGCATTTTTGTGACACCCAACAGAGGAAACACACAAGGCAGGTGTGGGAGTTTGGTTGACTTGTAGTAAAAAATAAATGTGGTTTCCTGTGTGCCTTATTTTCATTCCTAAGTGGTGAGGAGCTGCTGGTACTTCCTGCCAGAACTAGCATTTTATGCAGGCAAAATAGGCGTCATTTGGGGACCAAAAAAATAACAATTACCTGCAACCTTCCAAAAATTCGCACGTCTTACTCATCAGTGCCATGCCTTAAGGAATACTGAGTATTTTACATTGGGCTAAGTCATTGTGTTACTTGGAGTGTTGAAGGATTGGCACTTTGAAGCATTGTGCTGTTGTCATGTATCTGATTAACTTAAAGCAATTCCAGGTCCAGAGAATTTTCAGTTGTCCATCCATCTCCCCACCCATCCATATCCATATCCATCCATCATCCATCATCCATCATCCATCCATCCATTCTCTAAGAGCCTCTTTACTCCTAGTTAATTTTATACAATCTGATGCTGAGATGACATGGTCTCGTAGCTTCCAATAATTTCAGGTGTATATGTGAGCTTTTCCAGGCAGATTGCAATCTCCAGAGTGGAAAGAGACTAGTTAATATTGTAAAAATTTTCATCGGAGTGGAGAGCAAAAGGCCAAGTGCCCAATGGTGTGCAGTATATTCATGTTAAAACAAAAGGAGAGCTGGGACTTGATTTGCCCAGCCTGGCAGGGGGAGGCCTCCCAACAAAGCCCTCCTCCTGCTTCCCTGTGTGATGGCTGCCATGTGGCCACTTTCAGGCTGCGACTTACAAGGTGAGGCAGAACTGCCTCATTTGTACAAAACACACCATACTGCCTAAGGAAAAAACCTGCCACCCGCAGGGGAGGCTGCTGACATTCATTTTTAGTTCTTGGTCCTTTCCAACATCCCATTTGCCCTCCATCCCGGGGACTTTGACCTCCGAGTCTCCTTCTATTCTCATGCGCATCTTCTTTGAACCTGGTACCAGCTGCCCCCTTAGTTCAGAACCACACCCAATTTTTCAAAGCCTGGGCACCAAGTTTCTCTTTTTCTGTTCCTTTTCATTCATCCACTTCTTTGCCAGACATTTAATGAGCAGCCACTGAGTAGCAGGCATCGAAGTGGTTGTGGGGGAAATTCAGAGGTGCAGTGATATGCAATTGTGGCTCTTTAGGAAATCGGAGTCCTCAAGACAGACAACAGATAACCAGGGCTCATTGTGATAGTGACTGTAACGGTGGAGCAAAGTAGGCACTAATCCTGCTTGTGGGTTGGGATGAGGCTTCACAGAGAAGGTGCCTTGCCAGCGGAGTCCTGAGGATAAAGAGGGGTCCCTCAGGAGATCAGGAGAGGAAGGACAGTCCTGGCAGAGGGACTCTTGTGGGACAGCAGGGAAGAGGGTTAGAATCTAGGATGTTCCGTGGTGAGGGGAGGTTTGGGGTACGCGGAGGGGCGTGGATGCGAGGGGTAGAATTTGCAGAAGGTGGGCGAGGAGGAGCTGGAGATGAGGCTGGGACAGATGAAGGAGCGCCGTGTGGGATGTGCTAAGGATTGGGCTCTTACTGTCTACAGGCGACGGGGAGCAATGTAAAGAGGGGGAGACACAACTGCTTTTGTGTTTCCCAAAAACCTTTCTGACAAGGAGAAAGGTGATGGGGCTATTGTCAATGCGGAGAACAGGTGGTGAGGGCTAAAGCAAAGATAGTGGGGTGGGAGCGGGGATGGAGGACGATGAGTTCAAAGATGCTGAGAAGGTAGGAGCTATGGGTGGGCTATACACACACACATGAAAGGGAGAGAGGTGTTAAGACTTCCTCAAAATTTCTGTTTCGGAGTTCCTGTCGTGGCTCAGCGCTTACCGAACCCAACTAGCAGCCACGAGGTTGCAGGTTCAATCCCTGGCCTTGCTCAGTGGGTTAAGGACCTGGTGTTGTCATGAGCTGTGGTGTAGGTCACAGACGCAGCTTGGCTCCCGAGTTGCTGTGGCTCTGGCATAGGATTGGACCCCTAGCCTGGGAACCTCCATATGCCACGGGTGTGCGGGCCCTGAAAAGACAAAAGACCAAAGGGGAAAAAAAAAAAAAAGAAGAGAGAGAGAGAGAAAGAAAGAAAAAGAAAGAAAGATTTCCGTTTCTCCTAACAGTACATGGCAACTTTATTAAATGGGTTGAAGAAAATAGAGATGTTTTGGGTTTGGGACATGTTAAACTTAGAGACACCAGGCAGGTCTCAAACTCTGGGGAGAGGCTGATGGTGCAGAGGATGCTGTCTCAGGGCTGTGGCACGTCTCTGCGCTTGACCTTGACTCGTAGAGCAACAACTTGAGGATAAAATGGAAAATATTATCTTCTTGAGCATCACAAGAGGCTTGGCTTCAAGAGCTGTCCCTGCCATTTACTTGCAGCCTGATCTTATACACATTTTTTGTTTGTTTGTTTGTTTTTTAATAGGGCACCTTAATATTTTTTTACCTTCTTTTTTCCCTCTCTTTTGGCTGCCCCAAGCCACATGGAATTCCTGGCCAGCTGTTGCGAGCTACACTGTAGCTGAGCCAAGGCGGCATCCTTAACCCGCTGTGCTGGGGCTGGAAATCCAGCTTGCGCCCCAGTGCTGCAGA
This sequence comes from Phacochoerus africanus, assembly GCF_016906955.1. Lineage (NCBI taxonomy): Eukaryota > Metazoa > Chordata > Mammalia > Artiodactyla > Suidae > Phacochoerus > Phacochoerus africanus. The sequence goes on along the minus strand of NC_062557.1, from coordinate 11,530,249 downwards.
GAAGCTGCTGATCCCATGTGCCACGGTGGGAACTCCTGGTCTTAGACAAGTTAACCCCACAGCCAGCCTGCCCACACATCTGAAAAGTAGTAGATGTTTCTACCAATCAGTGTGCTGATATATCAAACTGCAGGGTTGTATTGATGTACTGACCCACGGGAGACACTCTGTAACCGGTTATCTGCATGGCACAGAGCTCTAAAAGGACCCTTCCAGGTCTCAAGTGAGCTCTGTGCAGATTTAGCTTTTCCCCAAGATTCTAATTAAAAGAAAAGAAAAGAAAAGAAAACAAAACAAAACAAAAAACAAAACCACCAACAAGAGAATATCGCTCTGGGAAGAGCTCCCCAGCTGGATTCACTATGCTTTCCAAGGCCCTCTTTCCACATCTTCATTGCTCCCGGGAGAAAGCTGCAGATTCCAGGACCAGGGGCCCTGAGATTCAACTCACGGCTTCCTTTTCCCAGCATTCCAGAAAAGAAATTTGGAAAAACCCCAAAAGACTACTGTCCACACAGCAGCCCTCCGCGATGACTGCAATTCCTCAATTATATGGTTATTCACGAAGTGCAGATTATAGGGTTACTTAGCTGAAAGCCCAGTGACTCGACCAGATAAAACTAACTAAAAAAACAAAATAAAACAAAACAAAATAAAACAACAAAAAACCCCAACATGCAAACATTGGACATTTTCTGAGCATATGGCAGCATTTAGTTCCAGTCAGCAAGAAACAGGAACAAAACCAAACCAAGTCTCTTTGTGTTTTTTTTTTTTTTTTTTTTACCCCCTGCTTTGTTTAGCTTCTCAAGGATGTGGATAATATGAGGCACAGGCATGCTTCTAAGGAGCAAATTTTGTCTGAAAATGCCTGATAAAAACATCAAAAGTGGGCAGACTATTTAGTGTTTTTCTGTGAGCTCTGTTTCAGTTGTTTGTTGCTGCATCTGCTTCTTGGAACGTGGGGATTAGTTTTGCATAGAGACGGGGGTGAATGGGTCTCCAGGCCGGCCTGGAGGGATGACCCTGTTTCAGCAAACGATACCACCATCTACCCAGCTGCTCAAGCCAGAAATCTAGAAGCTCTTTGGGAAATCTTCTCTCACCCTTGCAGCATCTACTCAAACCGTCAGATTTGGCCAGGGTGCCCCAAACTGTGTCTGACCCATAGATTCTCTCTCCATCTTTTCTGCCTCCACCTTGGACCAGGCTCCCCTGTCTCTTGCCTGGACCACAGCATTAGATTCCTCACTAGACTGTCCTGTCTCTGACTTTCTGACCCACGCTCCTCTTTGGTAACTAGGGTCGTTGTTTCTACAGGCAAACCAGCAAGGCACAGCTCAGTCTTGCTTGAAATCCAGCAGCGTGTCAGCACGGTTCTCGGGGTAAGGTCCGCAGTCTGGGCCATGGCTTCTGAAGATCCTGAGCTCTTGCTGCCTCTTTAACCCCCCGTCTTCTCCTGTCACTCTCTCCCACTCCAGCCTCCCAGGCCCCCTTTCGGTGTCTTTCTTTTCTTTTTAAAATTCAAGTATAGTTGATTTACAATGTAGTACCAGTTTTTGCTGTACAGCAAAGTGACCCATCTTACAAACACATAATTCCCTTTGATATGTTATCTTCCATCATGGTCTATCCCAAGACACTGGTTAGAGTTCCCTGGGCTGTACAGCAGGACCTCATTGCTTCTCCATTCTAAATGGAATAGTTTGCATCTACCTTTCTCTTTCAGTTTCTTGAAAGCATGGCTCTCTGTTTCCACTAGATCTTCCTGCGTGCTGTTCCCATGCCTGGAAGATGCCTTGCTCTCGGGCTGACTCACCTGTCTTGGCTGAAGTAGCGCCTCTTCAGCAAAGTCTTCTCTGATTTCCCAGGTAAAGCCGAATCTCCCTGCCAACATAGCCCCAGAAAATCCCGTATGTCTCTATGGAGATGACTCATATATTGTCTTTTCTTGCAACCACCTGCTCTCTGTCCTCCCCACTAACCCTTACCTTCTGGATTGAGGGGAGAGGCATAAAGACCACATCTGCTTTCCTCCCCGAGGGCTCCTTAACACCTGTCTGGTTCTAGTACACCACCAGACAGGAACTCATTGAGTCATTTACCGAGTGAATGAGCCTGAGGCATAGAGAGCTGATGTGACATCATCTCAGAATCCCTGCCCTACATGCCATAGGGATTGCCTGTCCCACAGGCACCACCCTGAGTGGATGGTCAGAGTAGAGGCTGCTTTGGGCCAGGCCATGGTGGTGGCTGCCATGGTCTGGACAGGGGCTCCAGCAGGCCAGAGGGCAGGGAGCTGGGCTCTGAGGCCCACAGAGCAGGGGGCTGAAGGTGCAGGCAATGGGCTGAGCCTGGGCGATGGGGAGAGTAGACAGAGGACCCTGTGCCAGCAGGGCTGTTTTCCTGCCTGCTATTTACACCCAGGCCCTTGTACGAGCTTGGCATGTGGGTGACGCCCAGGATGTGAATGCAGGATCTGAGGGCAGAGGGCCCATTCTCAGCTCCTCCTCATCTCCCAGTGCCCTGCCTCCCTCCCTTACCTGCCACCCTCCGGACCCGAATCTCCTGCAGATGACAATGCCCAGGAGTGGGAAGTGCCCTCTCTCTGACGTACTGGCTGTGTAGCTTCAGGGCAGGAGGTGTCTCTTTCTTTCTTTTCTTTTTAGGGCCGCACCTGTGGCATATGGAAGTTCCCATGCTCGGCTGAATTGGAGCTGTAGCCACCGACCTACACCGTAGCTCACAGCAATGACAGATCCTTAACCCACTGAGTGAGGCCAGGGATCAAACCTGCATCCTCATGGATACTACTGGGTCTGTAACCCGCTGAGCTACGGCGGGAACTCCCCTGACCCCATTTCTTTGGGCATCCATCCTGCTCCCTCAGTGTAGACAATGAGCTGCAGGTGCTTTCTTCCACGACCAGAGGTCCCAGCCTTGGTGCCTCTCAAGGACCTCAGGCCAGGCTCGCACACCTGGCTGTGAGAGGGCAGGGCTCTGCCCCTCTGAGCAGGAGGAGAATTTCTTCCCTTTCAGGGAAAAGGGAAGCATCAGAGAGAAAGGGGGAGTTCTTTGGTTGGTGGAGGGAGGGTCCCTGACTAAGGGGCTGCTGTGCTGGATTTCGCAATTTGGTCCCCTTTGTCCTGAATTCATGTCGCACACAGGCACACCCACTCACTGCACACATGCACAGAAGTCAGGATTCAAGACTTTGAATCAAGCCTTGGAAGGGCAGGGAAGGAGCCGTGACAGCTATCGTCATGTACTCACCAGGTGCCCGACACCTACTAGGCGTGGCCTTGGCACGAGAGAGGCTTCCCGTCTTCCTCATTTCTCCCATGAGAAGGACCATGGGGCACGTCTGTCTGAAGCTCAGTGACCTAGAGGGAGCATGCTGAGCTGTCAGGCCCCCGAGCCGCCGATTCAGGTCAGCAGCCAAAAACGAAGGGGTTAAGACGTCAAACATTTGCTGTGACAGTACAAGCAGAATTCTGAAGCCAGAAAGAATGCCGGCTCCCCTTCTCCATCTCCCCACCCCCCGAACGCTGAGGGTCAGGTGGACCAGAACAGGTGAGGGATCATGTCACTGTCCAGGGACCCTGAAGTTGGTGGCAGGGACGGGGATGGGGGGGGAAGGCTGGGAGTGGAAAAGCCCCTCGTACTGAGTCAGGGATGGGACGCCTTCTTCAAGTTCCCCATCATTCCCAAGAGCTCAGGTAAAGCTGCCTGGGAAAAAGGCATCTGGGCCGGGAAGAAAATACAGTTGGCCCGCCATATCCGCAGATGCCTCATCCTTGGGGTCAACCAACAGTTGGAAAAAAAAAAAAATCCAGAACGTTCTCCAAAGCAAGGCTTGAGTTTGCACCCCCTCTCCCCACCGGCAACTGTTTACGCAGCGTTGACGTCGGATCGGGTATTTTCAGTAAACTAGAGACGATGTATGGGAGCGGGTTATGAGCAATGATGACACCGTTTTGTATGAGGGACTGGAATATCTATGGGGGGTCCTGGAATCAACCCCCTGCCCCCACTGCCGCAGACCCTCAGGGATGACTGTGTGAAAAGCACAGCAGGCCAGAGGGGCCCGAGTCCTCGATGGCAACTCCTTTCAGGGTCTGCAGGGAGTGGCTGCCACCAGACCTGGTGTGGAGAGGGCAGTTTTCCCATGAGGCCTGCCAGGGGAAGCCAGAAAATTGCCCACGGTCGGGCCAGATAAACCACAGATAGGTTTTTCACCAGGAGCCGGACTCCTCAGCATCCCATAGGCCTCATGCCAAGGCCCCAAAGTCATAAACAGCAGAGCTCTCTCTCTGAACGAGCTTGAAGCTACGAACCACAGCAGGAGCCTGCTGCGTGCTCCCCCTGCGTCCTCCTGACCAGTCCCCCCCGTGGAACTCGCGCACTTGCAAAGCTCCAGCGTCTCTCTTCCGACGTTCTTGCCATGGAAGCTGCCTGCCCCACTCAGCTGCCGGGAGGATGATGTTCTCGCTTGGATGCATTCGCTCTAGAAGGCAGGAGCCAACATTGAAAGACGTTACCTGCAGGCAGCGACAGAGGAATCCATTACCATTTCTCATCGATGCATGGGTTATTTGATCAAGAGCGCTAAGGAAAGAGCAAAGACCAAATAAACCGCAGGGCAGAAGGGGGTAAGGGTGTGTGCGGAGGCTCCCGAACAGCATGGAATACAACTTCCTGCTAATCGGGGTTGTTATGTGTGGGGCAAGCCTGGGCGAGCACATCTGGGCTGTAGAGGGTGCCCCGTCAGGTGCCTGCTTGACAGAGGGCAGTAGATATGTAATGATACTGTTGTCATCTCTTGAAACTTCAGTGTTCTCATCCTTGGTAATAGTGGATTAATTTAGTGGAACAATAGTGTGGATTAGATGAGGGAAATCCACCAAAGCTCCTAATACAGTGCCTGGAACAAAGTCATTACTGGGGATGTGTTGGCTGGTGCCGTTATTATTAGCGCTCACCCACGAGTCCTGCCTTGCTCGAGTCCTGCCTTGCTCAAATCCTATAGTAGAAGAACAGCTCTGTCTATGTAGATCTTGCTGTGTGTATTCATGGGTTTCTGCAAAGATGTATGTAAATCAGATTTATGGTCCTCTGTGCATTACATGTGTGGTTCTTCCTCTTGACACCTTAGGCACGTGGTTTACGTGTCGGTAATCTCCTCCGTTGGTCTCAGGCTTTCATTGCCTCCGACTTGTCCAGCGCTTTATTTCTGCTTGGGTCTGGGTGGAAGGCTACACTTGGAGGCAAACAAAACCCACCCGGGGTAGGGTGATACTGAAGTTAAGCCCGCCTTGGCACCCATGCCCCACGTGGAAGCTGCCTTTTGGTATGGAATCCTCTGCCTGAAAGTGGAAGTGCCTTGTCCATGGCAAGGAGTGGCTCATGGTTAGAATTAAAGGAGAGGAAGACAGATGCTTCTCCAGGGACTGTCACTGCAGGATGGTTTCTTAATACAGACGGCAAATTAGTCGGCAGGAGGTGGTGTAGGATGGAGGCAGCAATAGGCAGCTAGATCTAGCTACCTGATCCTTCTGGGAGGCAGAGTGGTATCTTCCTGACTTCCTTTGCTGGCAGACAGAACAGTCACCCACTCTAGACTTTAAGGAAATTTTTATTTTTATTTTCATTGTCTTTTCAGGGCCACACCTACAGCATATGGAGGTTCTCAGGCTGAGGGTTGAATTGGAGCTGCAGCTGTCAGCCTGCACCACAGCCACAGCAACGTGAGATCCAAGTCATGTCTGTGACCTACACCACAGCTCACAGCCATGTGGGATCCTTAACCCACTGAGCGAGGCCAGGGATCGAACCCGCATCCTCATGGATACTAGTCCGGTTCGTTTCTGCTGAGCTACAATGGGAATGCCTTAAGGAATTTTTTTTAAAAAGTAGAGATAGGTAGAATCCCTTAGTCAGAAATCATAAAGGGGAATTTGGCTTAAGAAAGAGCAGCCAGCTTTTTCTGTTAAGGGCCAGATAGTGAATATTTTCATCTTTCTGGACCGTAGCGTCTCTGCTGGAGCCAGTCAACCCTGCCGTTGTTGTTCCAAAGCAGCAGTGGACAGTATGTAAACAAGTGACTGTGTCTGCAGTCCCATAAAACTTTATATACAAGAGAAGGCAGGCTAGATTTGGCCCGAGAATCATAGTTTGTGGATCCCTGGCTTTAGAGAAATGGGAAACGCTAAAATGGAAAATTCTGCCCACGTCATCATGAATGATGGCTGTCAGAGGAAAAACAAATAGATGATTGAAAGAACCGGCATACCTGCACAGGGTGCTGTTTACTCAATTCGAAAGAGGACAAGGGCCAGAAAGGAGGAGACCATGGTGCCTGCCCAAGCTCAGAAACAAACCTGCCGATGTTTAAAAAAAAATTCGGTCCACCACGAATCTTCAAAAAAGGTTAAGGATAAAAAATAGATAAGGAATAGGTCTTGTTTCCATTTTGAGGGGGTTGTTCAGGAGCCTTTAGAAGTTCAAAGCAAGGAAAGGATAGACCACCTGCCTGGGGACCGTGCTCTAATGCAAACAGGTGGCACGACGCTGGTACCCGAGTCACAAGGGAGGGGACTCTGAAGTGGGTCTGGTGACCCGCTGAGAGACATTCAGCAATGATGGCAAGAGATGGCCCAATCAAGGTTATGAAAAAGGGGTCTAGGCCCCAAAAGCAATAAAAGCAAAAGATCGAAAAGCAATCTAAAAGTTCCCAGACGTAAACACTAGTAGTCTGTCAACGGTGTGATGAGTAATTGTTGTTTTCTTGTTTATACCTTTGAGTGATTTTTTTTTTTTTTAATGGCCACACTGCGGCATGTGGAAGTTCTCAGGCCAGGGATTGAATCCCTGCAGCAATGCCGCAGCTGCGCCAGGCCAGGGATCAAACCAGTGCCTCTGCAGGATCAGAGCCACTGCAGTCGGGTTCTTAACCCACTGTGCCACAGAGGGAACTCCACTTTTGAGGAATTTTTATTTTTAAAATTTTTATTTTAAAAATTTTCTGGGAGTTCCTGTCGCAGCGCAGTGGTTAACGAATCCGACTGAGAACCATGAGGTTGCGGGTTCTATCCCTGGCCTTGCTCAGTGGGTTAAGGATCCAGCGTTGCTGTGAGCTGTGGTGTAGGTCATAGACGCGGCTTGGATGCCGTGTGTTGCTGTGGCTCTGGCATAGGCCAGTGGCTACAGCTCTGATTCGACCCCTAGCCTGGGAACCTCCATATGTCACGGGAGCGGCCCAAGAAAAGGCAAAAAAGACAAAAAATAAAAATTAAAAAATTAAAAAATTAAAAAAAATTTTTTTTCTGGAGTTCCCCTCATGGCACATCTGAAACAAATCTAACTAGGAACCATGAGGTTGTGGGTTCGATCCCTGGCCTTTCTCAGTGGGTTAAGGATCTGGCGTTGCCATAAGCTGTGGTGTGGGTCGCAGACACGGCTTGGATCCCACGTTGCTGTGGTCATGGTGTAGGCCTGAGGCTACAGCTCCGATTGGACCCCTAGCCTGGGAACCTCCACATGCCGTGAAGCACGGCCCTTAAAAAAAAAAAACCCAAAAAATAAAAAATTAAAAAATTTTTAAAATTAAAAAATACATTTTTTATTAAAGTTGAAGTAACTTTTATTATAAGCATGTATTACTTTAAAAAGAAAAAGAAAAGCTATTTACAGGGGTGGAGAAATCTTAGGATTGACACTGAGAAATTAGAAATGGATAGGTTTTCACTCCGCATAATAGGAATTTCTCATTGTAATGAGCTACAAATCAGTGAGTGTCCCATGGTGGCGGCTACTAATCGCTTCCCCATCAGCCACTTTCCTGGCTTCTTTTCCTGATGTTAGAACTTGCCTCCCAGTAAACAGCCAATACATGCCTTCTCAGCTTCCTTCGTGGGTATGGCATGGGCACAGCACTCCATCCTTGCCAAGGAGAATTGCAGGGAAATCTGAGTGGTTCCTGGGAGGAATTCTCCTTCTGTGTGTGTGTGTGTGTGTGTGTGTGTGTGTGTGTGTGTGTTCGCATGTAACATGGGGAGAAACTTTAGCTTTCTAGGGTTTGATGTGAGGATGTGGTGTTTGGTGCAATGCCAGCCTTTCTGTTACCATGAGGAGCTAACCCTGAGGTTACCATCCGACACACTGGTGACGGTAGACCAGAAGATGGAGGGTGGGGTCCTTGACTCACGGAACTGTCACCATACCCCCCTCTGCATCTTCAGGCTTCTGAGAAAAGTGTACTCCTGGAGGGTTCAGTTCTCTCAGGTAGTTTCTAACTGTTCCATCCTTCCCAAAATATTCACACACAGAGGCATGTTGGCAGAATTCCTTAAGTCACGTTTGAGAATATCTCAATATTCTCTTAACTGCTTTAATCCAAAGCCTTGGAGCGAGAGGCCAGGGTGCAGTTTTGCATTTTTTATTATTTCACGTCATTGGATTTTGTGGCTTTAACTATTGGGGGGAATAAAGGTGTTTAATGTGGCTTGATGGTTTCTCTTTCTCATGGTTGTTGGCATCCTTTCCCAAGCACAGCTCTGTAGAAGACAAGGATAAATCTGGAAGATTCCCTTCGGAGGTACAGGAAATGCCCAGTCTCTGCAGGCTCGAGCCCATGGGAAGGTCTTGGGGGAAAACCAGCCTTCGCATCTCCTACTGGGCAGAGAATAATGGCAATGAAATAGAGCTGGGGTGGGGGTACCTGCCGTAGCAGCATAGCAGGCTCACATCCTGGCTCCACCCACTGACCAACGGGAGTCTTGGGCAAGTCACTGAGCCTGTCTCATCTTCGTTTCCTCATTGATAAAATGAGGAGGAAATTAATATGGGGGCGGTCACGAGGCTAAAGGCTTTGGCACGTCTTTGGCACTGGACCTGCCCCCCAGTAAGAACTCCAAACAAGAGTCTCATTGTTTCCAGTGCGTGGGAGATGAGCTCTTCCCAGGTGGCCCTGTGTGTTGAGAGGGTGACCCTGTCTGGAGACACTGTCCTTTAGCAAGACCTCAGGGGCTGGATGTGGCAGAAAAAAAATTTCAAATTTGAATAACCCTCTTCTCCTTCTGGGTCTGTCCATGTATGGAGCTAAGATTATAACCATTTCTTTGTGTTCGCATTTGTAGCATGTGGCTCCAGTTGCCCAGCAGATTAAAAGCTTTTTGAGGGTAGGGTTGGCATCTCCATCCTGGATCCCCCAGAGCGCTTAGCTCTGAGCACAGGCACGTGCTTAAGGAATGTTGGCCAGTGACTGGGTAGATGGGCAGCAGCTGCCTGTGATGGGAGGAATTGGGGCGAGTTTCTAGGGAGTACACACGTGTCAGCACATTAGAATCACATGTGGGTCGGGTGACCAACCATCTGGTGTGCAAAAGCTCCAGGGACTTGATATTTAGTTTTTTTTTTTTTGGTCTTTTTTCTTTTTTTTTTTTTTTTTTGCCATTTCTTTGTCTGCTCCCTTGGCATATGGAGGTTCCCAGGCTAGAGGTCGTATCGGAGCTATAGCCACCAGCCTATACCAGAGCCACAGCAAAGCGGGATCCGAGCCGTGTCTGCAACCTATACCACAGCTCACGGCAATGCCGGATCCTCAACCCACTGAGCAAGGCCAGGGATTGAACCTGCAATCTCATGGTTCCTAGTCGGATTCACTAACTACTGAGCCCTGACGGGAACTCCTTGATATTCAGTTTTAAAGCCAGGACTAAGGGTTCCTGAGACTCAGGACTTTTAGTGAGAAATGATTGAAAGTCCTAGGAAAGGTGAGAAGTCAGCCCTGGGAAACTCGGGGTGTGTTGGTCACCCTACAAGTGGCCTTTAAAACATGCAGAGGCTTGGGGTTCACCCCCCGAGCTTCTGATTTCATGGGTCTGGGGGTGGCCTGGGCATTAGCATGGCTCATTACCCAGGTGATTCTGAAGCTCAGAAAAGGGTGAGAACGCCCACTGAATGAGTTTCTGACCTGAGTTCCAGGGGTCGATGTTGAGCAACGAATGGGTGCCTGGTGGCCTGACACATTGACTGCCTTCGGATCAGGGGTGCTGGATGACGTGAACAAAGTTGGGACATTCTGCTGAATAATGGTGCATAAATGTGGGGGCTAGAGAAATGGTGGAAAAGGAAACGCCAAGCTCCCCCCCCACCCAGGACCTTCTGCATGGGAATTACTACGAGCCTGGGAATCGACACTTTCATCAGGCTTCCCAGGGGGTTCCTGTGCACACTCAGATTTTAGAGTCATAAGATGTGTATCTACAAAGGATCACCAAAACATAACAGCAAAGTTGCAAGGAAAGGCATTTTGGAATAGTCTTTCTTCAACTGACTTGCGTCCAGAAGGTAACAGGTGAACTAGAAAGATAGGAGCCAGAAGCATCTTCCTTTATCACAAAAATCCCCCCTTTACCCAGACCTCTTCCGCCTCTTGAAATGGCCTTGTTTCTGAACCCAGCGGTGACCCTCTGCCTTTACGTCTCCCCCTAAACCTTAGGTCAGCGCCCTTTAGGTAGATGAGATGTAGTCTCTTATGGTAGCTGGGATTATTGTTCTCAAGTCTCTTTTCCTTCTGTCTTTTGTTGAAGGCCATACCTGTGGCATGTGGAGGTTCCTGGGCCAGGGGTCAAATCAGAGCTGCAGCTGCCAGCCTACGCCACAGCCATGGCAATGCTGGATCCAAGCCACGTCTGCGACCTACATCATAGCTTGTGGCAGTGCCAGACCCTTAACCTGCTGAGCGAGGCCAGGGATCGTACCCGAATCCTTACATAGATGCCATTGGGTTCTTAACTCACTGAGCCACAGAGGGAACTCTCTCTTCTCAATTCTTTACCCTTCCTAACCTGTTAGCTCACAGTGAATAAAAGCAGAATGAATAGATTTTCTTGTAGGCTGGCGAGTGTGAAACAGAGATGCTGGTGATTAAGCTGCTGGGTTTTAGGATGGTTTGTGATGTAGCCCTTTCGTGGCCAGAGTGCACACATCCCTCAAAAGGAGAAAGAACTGGGCCGTGTCATGGTTCACACTAAAACCTTTAAAACCTTTTACCAAAGAGAAGCTTACTTCTCACCGTGGTGGCGAGGGCCTGGAAAGGGCAGAAGATCTGGCCAAACTGATAGCACTTGTGCACGCTGATGTCCCCAAAGTGACCGCGACGCTCCTTCCGGCCGGCCAGCCTCTTCTCCGCTTTCATGTCCATGAAGCGCTGGAAAGGGCCCTGCTGGGGCAGGTGGGCCACGTGCACCTGCAGTGAGGAGCCCAGAGAGCCCGTGGTTACCGAGGGCCGTGGGCTCATGCCAAACAGGGCACCGCGTGGACTTTTTCGAATGCGCAGCTCTGGCTTGCTGCTTGTTCAGGAGTTGGGCTCTCATGGACCTTTCTTAGTTCTCTGCGGCCTTGGGAAGCAGATCAAAGGACTGTCCCGCCATTCGTGGCAGGGAACGTAGCACAGTTAGATCTTGGCTTGGGGCACTGAGTTCTAGTGCCTGTGCCACTCAGAACAGGATCCCAACTCACCACCCACCTCTATGGCAGATTATTATTATTATTATTCTTTTTAGGGCCACACCCTTGGGATATGGAAATTCTCAGGCTAGGGGTTGAATCAGAGCTACAGCCACAGCAACATAGGATCCGAGCCGCATCTGAGACCTGAGCCGTATCTGTGACCTAAGCTGCAGCTTGTGGTAATGCCAGATCCTTAGCCCACTGAGTGAGGCCAGGGATTGAACCTGAATCCTTATGGACATTATGTTGGGTTCTTAACCCTCTGAGCCACGGTGGGAACTCCTCTAGGGCAGATTATTGATCAGGGTCTTGTCCTTGCAGGGTTCCTATGAAACTGGCAAGGCAAGAACGCTATGGGTTGGAGGCCATCCTTCTTGGAAGCAGGAGGCCGGATCTGGCTGTGATGGAGTGGCCTGTCTTTCCATTCTAATCTCATTTGTGTTAGAAACTGGAGAGCATGGGAGCTCGTTTGCACTCCACCAGGAGAGACTGGCACAGGGGCCCAGTGGATTTCCTCCATGTGCCCTCCCTGCTCAGCCATAAGTCCATGAGTTCCTGATGGAAGGCATCCCCTGCTAGGAGCCTGCAGCTCCGGGGGCACCAAGCCCTGCCTTTCACTGCCTTGACCCTCGCTCTCACTTGGTTTTCCCAACTCCTGGCCATTTCACCTTCACCCGCTTTTCTCTGGCTTGGCCTCTTTGGTGCGACAAGAGAGTCCCCAATGCTACTTGTGCATCCATTTCTCCATAAGGACTGGTACCTCCTCTTGCTCTGCCCATGTGTGGCCAGTGGAAGAGTGAGGCTCAGCCTAGATTCTTGACTAGCACCCTCCCCCGGAATATTTGCCCCCCCCCATTTGCAGGAGAGCCTTAAAAAAGGCTGTCTTTACCCACATCTTGATTCTTTTACACCCCACAGAAGCAGGGATACAGCTGGCAACATGGTGGTGGTAGATACTATTGGATTCTAGCAGCTGATGCCCGAGTGTGCCCGCCTTTCTGGCTGAGATGTCTGGGAAGTAGGGGTGTGCTGCAGAGTGGGCGGCTCAATGTGCCACAGGAACCTCATCCCAATTAGGGGGTTAGACCATTTCCTGCCTCCCACACGGCAGGAAACAAAGATGTGTATTATCCTATTTCTTCCAGCACGGACAGTAAAGAAAGCAGAAGGTCCCTGCCACATCAGGCGGGAGATGGAGGAGCTGGTGAGCACCAGAGGCCACTAGGGATCTTAGAGAACAAACAGCCCACTGCCCAGATGGAGACACTGAGTCCCAGCAAGGTGAGAGGACTTTCTCTAAGTCTCGTTGTCACCTTCTCTTGCATCAAGTCAGCATCTGCAGCTTTGGAGAGGCGACTCTGGTCCAAGAAAGATGTTTTCAGAGTCTACCTTGAAGGGAGACGGATGGATACCAGTGGACCTTCAATGGGGCCAGTCCATCCTGAGCACTGGGGGTTGGGCCAGAGGTGACCGAAAGCAGAGCTGTGTCTGCAGCGAAAGATGAGCGAGACCTCCACCCCTGGCTTCTAGCTCTGCTCCTTTCCCTGATGTGTCACGTGCCTTTCTGCAGGAGAGTCAATACCCCCAACATCATCACCACCACCACACTTTTAAAATAATTTGCGCCTGCTTCCCTGCTGAGATCACCTCCTGGCTCCATCCCTCTCCTGCCTTCCCCTGCCTTTTTCCATGTGCATCTTTCAGGTCGCTGATACTGGCTTCCAACGAAGGGCCCACGCCACCAGAAGGCTCGCTGCCCCCACCCACCCCAGGCAGAGTTACTTCCTTTTCCTCTGGGCTTTTAACCCAAGGCTCTGTGTCCCCACTTGACTTCCCCTGGGTGTGTGTCTACTCGATCACGTCCCACCTGGACCCTACTGTCCTTGGGAACAGAGCCTGTGTTTGATGCATCTATGCAAGTTATCCAGCTACATGGACTGCATGTCACGTCCTGACTGCTCAACCAAGTTTGTCATGTGGGCAAACAATTAAGTTTTGAAGGAAGCCATTTCTGGACTTTAGGGCCTTGGGGAAAAAGGGTTATGTTAACCACCAAATTTTTCAAAAATACTTCTTTTACACAAAGCAAAATAAAACCTGTTAAGCAGAGGGGATGTGCTTAGGGGATGAAGACTTACAACGCCTCACGCAGTGGAAGCGTCGCCAAGTTCAGGGCCAGGAGGAAGAACAGAGGTATTCTGGAAACCTTTCGGAATGCCGGAAAATGGCCCCATTTAGAAGACTGCTTTTTTCTCATTAAGGATTCCCCCAGGAGGGGAGTGCACTGTGCCCTGTCCTCGGGCTTCCTTTCCCCCCCCGTCCTGGTCTTGTGTGATGCCTGATAGGATGGGGGCGGTGGGGAACAGAAACCACTTGCTCCTGTTCTGTTGGGTTTGGCTGGTCTCAGCACCTTGTTTGCTCAGCTCAGCCCTGAAGGAGGCACATTCTCACTTTTCCATCTGCAAAGGATAAAGGGAAGAGGGGATCCTTGGAAGACTTATGTTGTGCATCCGGAAGCTCTTCGCGGTCGGAGGAGACAACTCCCAGCTTCGTTCCACAGGTTTGGTGTTGCTCAGACTGGAGATCAAATGTGGATAAACAGGTCCCAGGGGGATCGGCAGCTTCCATTCTGTTCCAAGGGGAGGTGAGGAGAGAAATGGAAATTTGGTGGGTCCTGGCACATGGCTCGCTTCCTCCCCAGCGGGACCAGGGCTGATTTCTCAGGAACCTACAGCCTAACAAGGAAGAGACTTGTGTGTTGGACAAAGAAGCAGACCCTCAACCCAGAGGCAAGAATGGAAGCTCTTGTTCGGGGATCATCTGAACTCATGTAATGTTCTGATTTACTTTTCTGGAATGTGATCCGCGTGGCTGGCAAGTCTCTTGCCTGTGCATTAGTTGTAAGTTGCTTTGCTGAGGCCTCACGAGTTGACTGATTCTTGTTTTCTGGGGGTTTAACTGAGTAGAGGAGATCACTAGGGGCTCCAACAAGGTTGTTTAGGTTAATTATGGAATAAATTATCGAACCTCTCATTGTTTTGCATTTGTGCAGGACTATTCTTTTACTTGAATGCCAGGTTGGCAAACTTTCGCTGCAAAGGGCCAGATAGTAACTATTTCAGGCTTTGTGGCCCCTGTGGTCTAGTGCTGCACAAAAGGAGCCCCGTGTAAACAATATGCAAATAGGTAAATATGTAAATGAGTAGGCACAGCTGGCTGCGTTCCAATAAAACTGTCTTCCTGGGCACTAAATTTTGACTTTCCTATCATTCTCCTGTGTCACAAGATATTACTCTTTTGATTTCTTTTTCTTTTTTTTTTTTTTTTTTGGTCTTTTTGCTATTTCTTGGGCCGCTCCCGCGGCATATGGAGGTTCCCAGGCTAGGGGTCGAATCGCAGCTGTAGCCACCGGCCTATGCCAGAGCCACGGCAACGCGGGATCCGAGCTGCGTCTGCAACCTACACCACAGCTCACGGCAACGCCGGATCGTGAACCCACTGAGCAAGGGCAGGGACCGAACCCGCAACCTCATGGTTCCTAGTCGGATTCGTTCACCACTGCACCACGACGGGAACTCCTGATTTCTTTTTCAACCAGTTATACAGGGGAAGACCCTTCTTTGTTTGCCTGCCATGGGAGAACAGGTGGCCGGACAAATTTGCTGCTCTCTGTGTGAGTGGATGCCTTACAGACCCTGTTGCAAGGAGATCAGTGTTGGTTTCCCTGATTGAGAAGAGCTTTCTGAAGTTTTCTTAGCCATCCCAGAATCCATATGCAAGCTAGACATCTAGTCCATGACTAGGCGTTCAAAGAACCAAGCCCAAAGCCTTGGCTGGCTGGCCAAATTCAATGACAAAACCTAGAGTCCCAAGGAAACTTGAAGACATCCAGTCCATGTTCTAGACTTTATGTGCGACCACCTTTAAAGCAACTTGGGGTGCAAGGCTCCCTTCTACAAAAGAAAAGGGAAGGAAAGAAGAGGAGAGGAAAGCACTGTTCCAGTAAAGGATCTCATCATCGTGTTCGCAAATCACTCGTGTCCACGCTGGTTAAGTTTCAGGGGTGCAATGTGATTCTACCTGAGTGTAATCTAACTTCCCCATGTTGTTGGGCAGTTATTTGTTCTCCCACGTGTAGGCACCGAAGCCTGCATCTCTAGGTTTTCTTTGATGTTTTCCTCTACTGGCCCAGCCGTGACCTAGGGTGTTGCTCTTTTGCTTTGCCCCAGATTTTAGGAGCTGATGCTGCGGAGACAGGTGTCTGCTGATGTGCTTTCTGAATCTTTCCAGCAGCCCAAGGTGACACCTTGTTCTTCTACCAGAATTAAAAATAGAAAATGCAGGGAGTTCCCGTCGTGGTGCAGTGGTTAATGAATCCGACCAGGAACCATGAGGTTGCGGGTTCGGTCCCTGCCCTTGCTCAGTGGGTTCACGATCCGGCGTTGCCGGGAGCTGTGGTGTAGGTTGCAGATGCCGCTTGGATCCCGCATTGCTGTGGCTCTGGTGTAGGCCGGTGGCTACAGCTCCGATTCAACCCCTAGCCTGGGAACCTCCATATGCTGCGGGAGCGGCCCAAGAAATAGCAAAAAAAAAAAAAAAAGAAAGAAAAGAAAATGCAGTAAGCTGAACCTACAGCTTCCCCAGAAGGCCAGAGTAGGTCTAAAGAAAATAAATAACTAACTAACTTAGAATGATCCTTTCTGGGGTCTGCCAAAAATAGTGAATTTTGAGAACCCTAGTGGGATTCTGATGTTTTAAAAATGTCCATGCACGGACGTGTGGTGGTGGTGGGTTAATTAGCATAGCCTCAAGTCTTACTCATAGTAGACTCTTGATAAATGTTTAGAAAACAAATAAAAGGGGGAGGGAGAAGGTTTTAACGAGTATTTTGAGAAGGAACTTCGGTTTCCTTCTAGAGGAACTGCCTCTTGGGTTGCCTTTCAGGTCTTTGGAGAAACCTGTGATGTTAGGGGGAAAAGTTCGCGTTTAGACGCAGGCAAACCAAATCCAGTCTTAATTTTAACCAAACCAGAGTTCTTATCACTCTCTGTCAAACGGCTGCCGCTGGTTCTGTGTTTAAAGAGAAATCATCTTTAAAGAGGAATCCAGGTGGCTTAGGCTTTGCAAAAGCCTCCCTGGCCAGTGAGGGTCTGTTTTCTGCTGCATTTGCAGCCTGGAAGGAGCAGAAGAGGGCAGCTCCCCTCTTCCCCCAGCCTCAGGATAAGCTCCAGGGTTGAGCATCCCCCTTTCATTTGGAAGAAGGATCTGCTGGGTTAGAAAAAGATGAAGGAAAGGAGGTCGTGGCTTCATGGTGCTCTTTTTCCTTGTGAAGTAATTATGGCATTTTGACAATTTTTAGCATCCTATCCCAGATAATAATTTTTTGTGGGGGGGGGATGGTGGCTGGGGGAGGAGATGGGGGAAATGGAAAGGGGCTGCTCTTTAAAGCCTAGAGAGATACAAATACTCATAGAAGACAGAGGAAGTTTTAAAACAACGATTATTTATAACCTTAAAACTCACTCCTTGCCCTCAGCCCTGAAAGCACTTCTCTTGTACAGAAAGGGCGTCTTTGCATCTTGGCATTTGATTCTGAGCTCTTTAAGGCAGAGTCTGCGTTGTACTGATCTTTGAAGGCCCAGCACCTAGTCTGAAGCTTGGCCTGCAGTAGGTGCTTGATCCATGTAGGTGACAGAGTAAATGTTGAATGAGCCAGCGGAAAACATCGTGTGTGCCAGCAACCTCCTTGGATATGTGGGCAACTTAATTTTTGCTCAATATTCTCCCAGCTACTCCGCCATCAGAGGTGCATCGTCTACTAAAAGTAGGAGGCATCCAGACCTGGAAGAGTGGCTGGAAAAGGTGCGAAATGTGTGGAAATCCCACCTCGTCGCTGAAAGTGAGTGGAAAAATGCTTTGTCGCTGTTCCTGTCTCTTTGGCTTACGTCTTCAGCAGTTTCTCTTTAAGGGGAATTTCCAGGCCCTTGGGACACTATCAGGCTTTGGCTATAGCAGTGGTTCTCATCCTAGGGCAGGGTGAGGGGAACTCCTGGGGTGGGAGGTGCTTAAAAAAATTCCACTGCAAGGGCGCAGGCCAAATGCATCTGAGTTTTGGCAGGTGGGACCCCGGACAAGCTCTTCAGGTGATTCAAACATGTGCAGCTGAGGCAAAGACCGTTGGGTGAGCATTTGAAATCACTCGTGCTGCATTTCTTTTTTCTTTTCTTTTTAACAATTTATTTATTTTTTATTTTTAAAATGAGTTTTATTTTTTCCATTATAGCTGGTTTACAGTGTTCTGTCAATTTTCGACTGTACAGCAAGGTGACCCCGTCACACATACATGTATACATGCCTTTTCTCACATTATCCTCCATCGTGCTCCATCATAAATGAGTAGATATAATTTCCAGTGCTATACAGCAGGAGCTCATTGCGTATCCATTCCAAATGCAAGAGCTTGCATCTTTTAGCGCCAGATTCCCAGCCCATTCCACCCCCACCCCCGGCCCCCCGGCAACCACAGATCTGTTCTCCATGTCTATGAGTTTCTTTTCTGTGGAAAGGTTCATTTGTGCTATATATTAGAGTCCAGATATAAGTGATATCATATGATATTTCTTTCTCTTTCTGACTGACTTTACTCAGTGTGCAAGTCTTTGGTTCCATCCATGTTGCTGCAAATGGCATTATTTTGTTCTTTTTTAATGGCTGAGTAGTATTTCATTGCCATGCTGCATTTCTGATTGTAATTTAGCAGCCAAACCAGGGGGACTTTTAAGGGTGGGAGTAATAATCCTACGGATTACAGCATTTGGTTGGAGTCAGTATTTTTTATTTGTGACAGTGGCTTCAATGAGCCAAGAAAACTGAGTCTTTATATCAAAAAGTCATTCTGTTGGATTAAAGCTTTATCGCTTTTTTATTTTTTTTGCCAACTTTTGAACTGGGGGTGTGTGGGGAGAGCAGTATTTGTGTTCAAGAAATGCTCTGATTTCTTTTGGAGCAAGATTTGTGTAATTATGTTCTCAATCCCTATCTCCTGACACGGGGCCTATCAAAAATGCTAAAATAATTAGAGCAGCTGCTGCTTGCTGGATACTTACTGCTCTATGCAACATCTCACTTAACCTTTAAAGCAAACACAGGAGGTAGCCGTCTTGTGGGCATAAGGTGAAGCAGAAAGCTGTGAACGGCTTTGGTCTTTGTTGCCATATATGGTGCCACCTACCAGCCCTCACCGGACATCTTGTCATTTGGGGGAAATAGACTCCTCTTTCTTTCAGTGGGAGTTTTTCTTTTCATTTCTTCAGGCCAAAGGCAATTCTGTCTGATACACCAATTCACTTCAATAAGGCTTATCCCCAAGTCTTTGAGAATACTTGGCAAACCGACCAGTGTTAACAGGTGCAAGGAAGAATTCAATGTCTTGATTATAACTGAAGGGACCCTTAATAATTGTCATTAGTGTGAACGGGGAAAGACAGGGGTGCCTCTCTTCTTCAGGCCTGACTCGTAGGAAGCGTGGACAATGGCGTGGGATGGGGAATCGTGGCCTCCACAGAATTTAACCAGGATAGCAAATCACCCATCAGGACTGATATGTCTAATTTTGTCAGAGGCCAAGGAGACCCAAGAGGGGGTTCCTGTCTATCTTTGAGCCCCCTTCCCTGAGCGTTTGTCTAGAAGATACATCCAAGCCCAGGGTAAGATGAGTGGGTGGTAGTCAGCGCGTAGGCCTGCAAGCCCACCCCCGGCCTCCGTAGACGCAGCCCCTGGAAGCAGAGGGGACGAACCAAACCCACTTTTCTCTTCCTGGCCCCATCCCGTCCTCGTCCTTAATTCAGCTCAAGGGCACCTGGACAAACTGTCACTTACGCAGAGGAGCATGATAAGGATGGTGCAGGAAACCCTAGAACTCTCTTCGTTATTTGGGGCTTAACTAAAGAGGTGGGAATGATTAGACTGAAGAAGAATGAATTTGGTGGGAGATGAGGCAGTTATTTTCAAATATCCAAAGACCGCCCTGTGGGAGAGGCATCAAATTCTCCTGCCCCAACCCCGGTGGGTAGAATCAGAGCCCATGATGGAAGCTACAGGGAGGCAGGTTTGGGTTGGGGGTTGGATTTGGGTTTGCCTACAATGCGAACAGCCAGAGCTGCTAAAGACAGAGTGGCCATCGCTATAGATGGTCCCACCCAGGTGAGATTTAAGCATAGATGGAGCCACCACTTGCAGGGACTGGTATGGCATCCTGGCATCCATCTGCATGCTGGTTCCTTTCCCTCAAGGCTCCAAGGAGGAATTAGAGTTATTTAGCGCCTACTATGGGGCAGGCTTTTAGTGGTCAGGATAGGACCTTAAAGATCTTGCCAAACTGGGTGATTCTTTGGGGCCCTGAGCATGACAAGCTCCATTTCGTCTTTTGTTTTCTTCTTTCTGGGCTGTGCCTGTGGCATATGGAAGTCCCCAGGCTAGGGGTTGAATTGGAGCTGCAGCCACTGGCCTACGTTACAGCCACAGCAACGCCAGATCGGAGCTGCATCTGTGACCTGTGATGCAGCTTGCGGCAACACCGGATCCTTAACCTCCTGAGCAAGGCCAGGGATCAAACCCACATCCTCATGGATACGAAGTCGAGTCCTTAACCTGCTGAGCCACAATGGGAACTCCGTGAGCTCCATTTTGCCCAAGAAAATCCACAGGGCCAAGATCTGGGATGAGTTGCACAAAGCCAGACAGCGTGGCAGCGGGGGACCCTTCGTTCTCTCTGAGCCTGTGGTCTATCTCCTCTCTCCTTTCTCCTTCGATCATCTGTTCTTCTCCAAGAAAACCAAGTTATGCTCTGCTAGGCCATCTAGTCCTGAGCGTGTTTAGGCCGAAGGTTCAGTTACCCTATATGGGTCTGAATGACGTGTTTCCCTGGCTCCGACAAATTGGAGCAAGCTCTCCCTTTGATCTGAAATCTCCCACAGCTCCCCAGATACCCCTGAGCAGAGGTGGGTTCTAGACAAGGGCTGCGGTTCAGATTTCCTGCAACCCATGACTTTCGGATCAGGGAGTGGCGGAGAAGTCTCCCGATACAGTCACCCCTGCTGTGCTCTGCACTGAGATTCCAAAAATTGCTGTGGAAACCACACATTTCCAAGCAAGCCCATTTCATTTGAAACATTTCGGAATCTCCCTCTCTCACCACCACACCACTGTCAATCTCTGTATCTCACATCTCTGGGTATTTCCTGCCAGCACCTCTGGCCTGGCAGAACCTCCACGGGTTTAGGAACACCTCACCCAGCGATGGATGCCAGCCTGGCTTTGGAGCTGGGCATTCCATGAGCAAGCAGGGCCAGCCAACTCAGGTCTCTCTTATTTTGTGATGCCTCAGGCCCACAAGACGTAGGGGGAGCAAATTGGCAGCTGTGTAGGACGGTCTGACGCTGGTAAAAGCATCTGTTGGAAAACTCACTTTGTAATTTCCTGAGCCTTTCAGGGTCAGAAGTGGGGAAAACCCCCCCACCCCCCACAATGGAAGAAAATCCTAATCGCTTTCAAGTGGGAGGAAAATAAGAAACAGACGGGGTCACATGGATGCAGCCTGTGGATTCTGAACTGCAGGCTCCCAGCATAGTTCCAAAGCTTCCAGTGCTCTCTTAGGGACCAAGCCCTGATCATTTGGCCCAGACGGGACCATAGGTGGCTGGCAGTGGTGTTCAAATTCGCCCCCTCCCCACACTGCTCTGTAAGGCTGGAGATGAGCTGGAAAATGGAACGCGGCCGGTAAACGCATTCCTTGCGTTAGCGTTTCGGATGATCTTTATCCGTCTTATTCGCTGAGGTATTTTCAGCACCTGGAACAGTGCCTGGAACAGAGAAGGTGCTCAACACATATTCACCGAATGAAAGAAAGAATCCATTTCTGTATCCTACACACTCCCTAAAGTCCTTGTCACTTGGCTGACTTTATACAGGTGATGGGTGCGTGAACTTTAGGTGAAAAAGCAAAGGAGGCTTGGGTCTTTCAGCAGAGCTGGAGGGGAATATAAATTAGGAAGTTGGAAAAGTAGGGGAGAATCAATATGGCTGTGGGGAGGGCCTGGGAAGGCTGTGGGTCACGTGCAGACCCCGAGAAGGTGCCTGAGCTAGGAGACAGATGGGAGAGGGCCAGAGGGTTGTCTCACGTGCCCTTGAAGTTGACTGCCCATCAAGACTTTGCCTTTGCTTTGTTTCTTCAAGGCTGAGGCCATGATCCTAAGATAAGGGGTTTCCTCTCTCTCCTCTGCTACTTCTGCTTCATCTCTTCCCTCCTCTTTCCCTACCTCCTAATCCTTTTTAATTACTCGTTTCAGTCCTGGGGAGTAAGACTAGGCTTTGCAAAGGACCTGTTTTTCCAAGCTCTGTCTTACCTGTTCACGTCTTTCACTGGCCTCCATGGAACTGAAACCAAGACTCCTTTCAGGGACTAGAAACTGATTTTCAAAAAGGGAGCAATGTCGGCGTAACTAAAACCCCTTTCTGATTTCTGTGTGATTAGGGCTCCAGAGGTAATTAGCATTCATGTATTCCCACCCCCACCCCCACCCGGCCCCTGGCAACTGGAATTTGTCACTCTGTTTAGCGTTTGGAGTACGTGTGAGTTCCAAGTTCAGGATCAGAAAGGACTGCATCTTCCCGTTAGTGGATGAGGCTTAAAGGTAACTTCTCATCCTCAAAAGACCCCTCTGCCTTTCTCTCCGATCACGAGAAGGCACACTTAGTGGAAACATCATGCAGATGTATTTATGAACGACTGGATTTCTTTCGCTGGAGAAGAAGACGGAAATGCAAAGATGATTTGCCTCTCTGCCTTCCCCAGCTCTCTGTGCACAGAGTGAAGGCTGCTCTATGTTCAGCCGGGGGTTGGTTGGTGCGCGAGAGCGCCGAGAGTCCCAGGAGAGAAAAGTCATTGCTGGGGTAATAGGTTGGACAGGGGAAAGAATTTACGAAAGGAGAAGGGAGACCTGTGTCCAGCCAGCCCACTCACCACCCTGTGCAGCAGCTCCAGGGCTGCCTCCCCTCCTCTGTAGACATCTAAGTCACTAAGGGGTTTGCTCCTCCTCCGGGCACCTCAGTGGCTGTGGCTGCTCCCCGCCTGAATTCGATGTGCCTGTATTATTATGTATGTTTCTGGCCTTTGAGACTGAGCCCCATGTGGAAGAGCCCAGCTCTGTGGAAGAAAAGGCAGTGAATGGGGAAAGCCAGGGTGGGTCCTTGGTCGGAACCGAACCATCCATCCCCCCCGAGATGGCACTCTCTCACTTTCCTTCCAAGAATCAGATTCTCTCACTGAAGAGATGAGCCCGACTCTCTGAAACTCAGGACACGGTCTGTGGCTATGGAGCTAATTGGCCTGCATGGCCTTGGGTTTCCTTGGGAGCAGTCCTCTGTGGCCCAACCCTGGGTATGACCTAAAGAGGGAAATGAGAGCTTTGGAGCCAGAAGTCCAGGCGTGAAGAGAAGCAGCCCTGCAGGCTTGTGTTTAATGACCTTCGTTTCCCCTCATTAATCGTGTCCCATCACATCTGGAGCCTCTGGCTCCAGAGCCCTAGTTCATAAAACGGGAGGTACCTTCACATGCACATGGACGGGCTCGGTCTGCAGCCCTGGGCCGGCCTTACCCTTGGTGTCTTTCCTTGGTTCTGTTTTGCCAAGAGAAGGGCCTTCCTCTGTGCCCTGGGCGTCTCCTGCCACCTTGGCTCTGTTGACAGTGGTCTGGGCCCCTGCCCCCTTCTGCAGCATCTGGCCGTCAGGCGAGGGCTGGTCTTCGGGTGAATCTTCTTCCTCCTCTCTCGGGAAACTCTAAACAGGAGAAAACCCACCGTCAGGTGTCATGTTCCGAGTGACTCAACAGCCCCTAAAGGAGTGGCTGACGTGTAGTCATTAGAGGAAGGAGCTGAACTGGAACTCTTAACGTTGTGAAAAATTACATAATCCAGAAAATAAATGGATGCTGTCGGCTTATTCTCATAGACAGTAGTAACGAGAGAAGGGCCAAAGTTATCTCCGAAGCAATAGAATACTCAGAGAAGAAGTATATGTGTATGTGTATAAATAAAAGAAATATAGAAATAAAATTCACATGTATATGCATGAAAGAAAATGAAAGGTTCTTACAGGGATGAAATCCAGGAGGTTAGGGTACATCCAAGAGCCAGTATTTCATTTTTACGGGG
Source organism: Phacochoerus africanus (assembly GCF_016906955.1). Lineage (NCBI taxonomy): Eukaryota > Metazoa > Chordata > Mammalia > Artiodactyla > Suidae > Phacochoerus > Phacochoerus africanus. The sequence goes on along the minus strand of NC_062557.1, from coordinate 11,506,526 downwards.
TAGGATTAATCCACTGCACATCAAGCTGTGCTTTCTGTTTCTCCCCCCACCCCACCCCACCCCCGCCCCATTTCTCATCATATCAATTAAAAAGAAAGCATTTTCAAGTGTCAATGAAAAAGGAAGCATTTTCAAGGAGTACGAAACACTGTTCTTCAGTGACTCCCAAACACCCAAGTCATCCCTCCTGGCAAGACCCACAAGGTCCTTCCCGAGCCAGCCCTGCTCACTTCATCCTCTGCCCTCCCTCTCCCCCGGGTGCTGTTCCACCTGCAGAACCCTCCCAGGGCCCTCAGGCTTCTGTGACTTGGCGTGTTTCTCACTCTGCTTGGAATGTGACACATTCCCTCTTCCCCTCCTTTGCGCTCCCCTGCTCCTGGGGAAGGCCTCCTGTCACTCTCTCTACAGTGTGGTCAGAGATGCCTCCCAACTCCCAGGCTTCGATGGAGACCTGCCCCCGCTCTGGTCCGCAGCGCCTTTCAAGTGTCTCCATTCTACTCTTGAGCAATTGTGCAATAAAGTGTCTGCCTTCAGGCCTATTTCCACCATTAGATGTTATGTTCCACGAGGTCCTTGACTCTATCGTATTGACTAGTGTATCCCTGCGTGTAACACAGTACCCGGCAAGAGACTGATGCTCAATTCATATTGATGAATGGATGGGTAAATGGATGGTAGATGAAAAAGTCTTGGGTAAAGGTAGAGGGGGAATAAAAGACAGTAGATTAAAAACATTAACGTAGTGGAAGGGAGAACTGGGGGACATGTGTGATCAACCCCAGATCCACGGGGTAAACAGAGTCGGAAGGAGCCGCTTCTGTACCAACGATGGATGCGTCTGGGATTCATCAAGAATGTCCTGTGGCACGAAAGGCTCAGAAAACAGGCATTTTTGGATTCGCCCATTTGAAGAAGCACTAAGTGATAACTGAGTTTAAGTTCTTCCCTGAAAGCCAGAGAAATTTAATCTGAAACCCAGAATTCTGGAAGGGATAATTAAATGAAAATGATTAAGAATTTAGAAAAAACTGTGTCCCTACCAGGGCCCTGGGTTAACACCAGGTATTGAACTGCTTCTCCTCCCTGAGGCCAGACAGGAACTTGGAATTTTCTCCATAGTGTATTTTTTTTTTTTTTTAAGGCATGGTTTTTCTCATATGAGTTTAAACTTGGTGTCTGAAGTTGTGGTTTCTGAAACCTCTGTTCATTTCTGGTGATTCTCTTGCTCCTCTCAAAAGATCCAACTGAAGCAGTGTGTGTGTGCTACGCAGTTGTGCATAGCTAGGCGGTTTGCTAAAGAAAAACAAAATTCTTGTGCTCCGAGGAACATCTGCTCTGAGTCGGATCACGAGAAACCTCCAACTTTCCCAGCAAGTTGTAACACTGGAACCGATCACCCGAAGGCATATTTTGGCACATTAAGGAAATCTACACTCAATAAATATGCTATTTTACGTGTCTCCAGTGCCTTATTCAAAGATCTTAAAATGCTTCTCTCACTCCGGGATGCTTGTTTATCAGGTTGTAGTGAACGGGTACCCTCCACCAGACCCAGGCAAATATGCACATGAGCGTGGACCCCCAGGACTCAATTAAGTCTTCCCTTATCGAGATGAACAGGGCCATTGAGTGACTGCTGGGGGCCCGGGGACATCCCCCAGGAGAGCATAGTCTGGCATGTAAAAATTATACTCAGAATATGTTGGAGAGGAGAATACTTTCGAAGGGGCCCTATGTCAAGTTGCCAGTGGGGAACTGACCACTGTCCATCTGTTTTGAATTAACTGTGTTTGTTATCTTTGCTTCTCGCTCCCCAGCTCAGCATAATCAGTTCGAAAGGATCTTCTGTGATCTTAACTGAAAGCATTTTTTTTTCTTTTTTTTCCTGTTGAAGGCCGCACCCACGGCATATGGAAGTCCCCAGGCTAGGGGTTGATTCCAAGCTGTAGCTGCCGGCCTACACCACAGCCACAGCAACGCTAGATCTGAGCCACATCTGCGACCTACACCTCAGCCCGTGGCAACGCCGGATCCTTGACCCACTGAGCAGGGCCAGGGATTGAACCCACGTCCTCATGGACACTAGGATTTGTTACCGCTGAGCTGCAATGGGAACTCCCCGAAAGCATATTTTTCTGCGTTGACCTGGGTGTTGGCTTTTGCACACAAGGCAGCAACACTGCTTCCTTCACGTTGACTCTGGAGTCGGCTTTGTCGGTGCAGACGGGATGATGCCTGTGGGCCTGTTGATTCCACACTTTGTTGTTGTTGTTTTTCCCTGTGATGTCCCAGGCTCTGTGTTAGGTGTTAGGGGTAGAGGGGGGACAAAAGAGTCAGTGGGTAAATATATAAATAAAGAAATGGTTCTTTGTGAAAAGTGCTAGAAGGGAAATGAACAAGAGAGAGAAAGAGAGACACTGTCAAGGGCCACCTTCTGAACGGGGCAGTCCGAGAAGGCTCTTTGGGCAAAAGAATTTGAGTCTGAGGCCTAAATGATAAAAATAAGCCCTACAAATAGACACGGAGAGATGAGCAATCGGGGAGGAGGAAACAGCAGCTGTAAAGGCTTTAAAACAGTCAAGGGGTTGGAATATCTGAGGAAGAGGACACAAACCAGGATGGTTCGAGTGGACAGAGAGAGGGGGGAAGAGGCAGAGGATGAGGCTGGAGAGGGGCCCGGGGAGGGCCAGAGCCTCCTGGGGGACATGCAGGATTTTCGATTTTGTTTTAGAAGCAGTGAAAAGGCGGGAGAAAATGCCATGCTTGGGTCTGTATGTTATCAGGCCGAGGCTGGCTGAACTGTGTGGAAGAGATTGGAGAAGGGGGAGGATGAAGCTGAGACCCCAGGTGGGCAGAGGCTGCGTTGGTCCAGGCGGAGGTGACCTGCACGCTTGTTGTGGACAGAGGCAGGAGGCGGGGATGCAGAGGTTCTGGAGGGAGACTTGACAGGACCTGCCGATGCTTTAGCTGGAGCGGGGAGGGGAAAGGAAGACTCAGAACGCAAAGGATCTGCTGGTGTTTTGTCTTAAGCAGCAGGGTGGAGGATGGTGCTCTTTGCAGGGAAGAAAAATCCAAGGGAAAGGGACAGTAGTGTGTGAAGGTGGGGAACAGAAATCCATTTCAAACATTTTTCTTTGTTGGTTGGTTTAGGGCCGCACCCACGGCACATGGAGGTTCCCAGGCTAGGGGTCCAGTTGGAGCTACAGCTGCCAGCCTACACCACAGCCACGGCACCACCAGATCCGAGCCGCATCTGAGACCTACACCACAGCTCACGGCAACTGGATCCTCAACCCATTAAGCGAAGCCAGGGAGCGAACCCGCATCCTCGTGGATGCTAGTGGGTTCACTGAGCTGAAACGGGAGCACCTCAAACACTGACTGCGGAGACATGTCACTAAACTGCGTGAAAAAGAAGACGTCGCTTAACTAAAGGTCCCTGGAAAGGACAAACTTTGTTATTTAGCCTCACAACTTTAGAGGTAAGGATAGAAACACAGAAAATGATAGGAGGACGTGTGACGGAGCTTGCGGCAACCCTCGGGGACATCAGAGGGGTGGCGATAAGTCTAGCGTTGATGGAGCACGTGGAAATATCCTACCATAGATTTTCGCTTTGCAGCTTCTTGTCTAATGGGACTTTATTCCTGTATTGGAACAAAAATGGGTAGAGGAGGTGTGGGTGCAGAGAGCCTGCGGAGCTGTTTGTTCTGAGAGGAGTGGCGGAAACATCCACCCAGAGAGGAGGATGAGAATTGTGATGCAAAGAGAGAAGCAAGGACCTGGGGCTTGCGAAGCCTGCCTAAGCAGGGATGCGATCCACCTCTGTAATGCTTCTCTTTGAGTTCCAGCAAGTGGAATCCAATTTCTTTAAGGCTACGCTTTCAAAATGATATTTTCTCTGCACACGGTATTAAAAAAAGAAAAAAGAAAAAAAAAAGAAAAGAAAAGAAAAGAAAAAAGAACACAGTCACCTCTTTGCATTTCTTTAGCTGGGTCTCTGCCTTCCTATTTATTTTCCACAGATGCTGTTTGTTTTTCCACCAGCCCGCCCACGTCTGAGTACAGGCTGTCCCACACTTCACTTTGCTTATCTCCTTTTCTGTTTGGTGTTCTAAAGGTGTCCCTGGGGCTTTTAGGAAGCATGATTTTGGGATGGCTGGTGAGCAGCCTGCAATGCAAAGGTATTAACTTGAGGTTAGCACTGGTAACTTTCTTTTTTTTTTTTAATTTTTTATTACTCAAATGAATTTATCACATCTGTGGTTGTGTAATGATCATAACAATCTGATTTCACAGGATTTCCATCCCACAGCCCAGGCACATCCCCCCACCCCCCAAACTGTCTCCTCCGGAGACCATAAGTTTTTCAATGTCTGTGAGTCAGCATCTGTTCTGCAAAGAAGTTCAGTCTGTCCTTTTTTCAGATTCCGCATGTCAGTGAAAGCACTGGATTTGATGTCTCATTGTACGGCTGACTTCACTTAGCATGATAGTTTCTAGGTCCATCCATGTTGCAAAAAATGCTGGTATTGCGTTCTTTTTAATGGTTGAGTAATACTCCATTGTGTATATTACCACATCTTCTTTATCTACTCCTGTTGATGGACATTTAGGTTGTTTCCATGTCTTGGCTGTTGTAAATAAGCACTAGTAACTTTCTTGCAAGAATAGATTGTCCCAGTGGGTTTCTGGTTTGTGTGCCTAGAATCTGAGTTTGGCAGGGGAAGGTCTCCTCTGGGTAGCAAAATCTTAGCTCAGGGCATCATAGAGGCTTGAGTCCTTTAGTTCTAGCATCTTCTATTCTGTGACTTTAGGATTGTGATGAACACGTTTTTAAATTGAGGTGTAGTTGCCGTACGGTATTATCTGAGTCACAGGTGTTTGATAGTTTGCACCTCTTAATCCTTTCCCCTCTATTGCCCCTCTCCCGTCCCTGTCCCCACTGGTAACCACTAGTTTGTTCTCTCTGCTTCTTTTTTGTTATACTCACTGGTTTTTGGTATTTTAAAAAATTCCACGTGTAAGTGATATCGCACTTGTTTGTGACCACATTTTTTGACCCCGTGTTTTCTTCTGGAAGACATGGGTAATGAGCTAGATGTAAACAGCAGAGTAGTTGTGAATATTAAATGATACGGCATATGTCAGGTTCTTTGCAAGAGACTTGGTTCATACTGGTAACCACAAACAATCTATCACGCTGTTGTTATCAAATGTACACGCAGAATGGTTGTCCACTGGACAGGGAACAAACATCCCTGGCTTGTAGCTCTGCAGAGGCTCTTGACAAGTGTTAGAGCTGAATGTGGAGGGGGTGCTGGGGTGCGGTTCCTCCGTTCCAGTCTAGCAGAGGTTGCAAACCGGAGCTCCTAACGTATGCACTTTAACTCACCTATTTTTCAATTTGTGTGAAAAATGTAAGTGGAACTAGGAAAAGGGGTCCCCACCTTTCCAGATGGGGTCCATCAGCTGTGACTCAGAAGCAGATGCTAAGATACAATGCACCCTTTCCAGTTCTGCATTTTTCTCACCCAGCTTCCCCCTCTTCGAGAGCCTGCTCTTATATTTTATAGGGACCCTTGACTAACTCATAGGACCTCAGACAAATTCTTTAACTCTTTCAGTCTTGATGTCCCCATCTGTAAAATGGAGATGTCAGTAACAAAGCTGACCCCTAAAGTGTCTTTGGAGGATTGCATAAATCAACAGGAAGTTTTTCCACAGTGCTCAGCACACAGAAAACCCTTGGGACTAGCTACTAGTGTTATCGTCAGTGGAACACTGCAAATTAGTGGGGGTCTGGTTGAAATACATGCTTAGATGGTCACTGATAGAAACTGAACTATGGATAAGACAGATATGTTGAGAACCATATCCTCTTTTGGAAAAATAACCAGTAATATTTTCTTTTTTGTAATATAATTCCATTTATTTACTTTTTAAATGATTTTCGTTTTTTTCCATTATAGCTGGTTTACAGTGTTCTGTCAGTTTTCTACAGTACAACAAAGAGACCCCATCACACATACATACACACATTCTTTTTCTCACGTTATCCTCCACCCTACTCCATCCTAAGTGACTAGATATAGTTCCCAGCACTCTACAGCAGGATCTCATTGCTTATCCACTCCAAAGGCAATAGTTTGAATCTATTAACCCTAGATTATTTTGTTTTTTCCAACACCCTTGCGCTTGACCCATTCCGCACTCACGCTTCAGGGAAAAGCTTTTGGACTGAAGCTTTTCTGTTGTCCGTGACATCCTCCCTCTACCCTTCTCGAGACATCCTGGAGCTGGATAAGATGTCTACTTTTTTAAAAAGGGTTTTCTTATCCATGTTGTTAAAATACTAGCTGGCAGATTGGTCAAACCCTCCATTTAAGGAAAGCTGTGCGGAGCTGGTTCCCAATGACATAAAGGAAGAGAGAAATGAGCTGATTACCTGACATTGCCACATGGCATCGGGTGTTGGCTTACTTGGGACACCTTCCAGTTAGTGAAATGGGACATTCTTAGGATGGTTTTCAGAGTCAACAGTGTTGACAGGATTTCACTCCTGACTTCCTACTTCTTAGCCTTTGCCCTGATACAAAATCCCAGGATTCATGGGGATCCCTCTCCTTCCTTTCTCTGGCATCCTAGACGCTGATTCTGGGGCTCGAGAATCAGATTCTTTGGAACGTTAACATTATGATGCTCCTGGGAGAATGTTGCCGATGGACCGCCTAAGGCTTTTGGAGCTGGAGTCCTGAAGAAGGGATTTTAGATTTGCTTACGGCAGCATGGTTTTTTCCCCTTTGTGCTCCAAGGCACGTGACATTTGGGGACTTGTTTTTACTTGGACTTGGCATAAGCCATGAAGCACAATACATTCCCCCTTGCGCTTGTGTGTATTGCTCTGATGTGGAAGCATGAGCCGTTCTAAACAATGGCTTGTGCATGTGCTTCCACTGACTTTGGTCTGTTCACATCCATGAGTAAGGGAGGGACCTCTTTCAACAGGAGGGTCTGACCAGGGTTAATCCAAATGGGAGATTCTGGATCAGGAAACCTATTGTGGTAAATGACAGCAGCTGGGCTTTTGATATGCCCTCTGGTCATCTCCCCAGCTAGTCCCTTGGGTGGTGCCTCAGCCCTCCATAGTTTGCTGCTCTTTTCAGAAGAGCCCTGGATGACCACAGCCTTGGAGCCACACGAGATGTACTCAACGCTGGCAATAATGCTCCCCTGGGCTGGCTTTTCAACTATGATGGAGGGGGCACTTCCTAGTTGAGCCCTGGGAAATAACGTGGAAGAAAACCTGAGTAAAATCTACATACAACAGAGTTCCCATCATAGAAGAGCAGAAATAAATCCAACTAGTGTCCTTGAGGTTGTGGGTTCAATCCCTGGCCTCACTCAGTGGATCGGGAATCCAGTGTTGCCGTGAGCTATGGTGTAGGTCGCAGGTGTGGCTTGGATCCCACGTTGCTGTGGCTGTGGTAGAGGCCGGCACCTGCAGCTCTGATTCAGCCCCTGGTCTGGGAACTTCCATATGCCGCGGGCACAGCCCTAAAAAGCAAAAAAATAAAAAAATAAAAAAAATTTAAAAAAAACCTACACACAAAATCTCCAAACAAATGGGTGAAATACATAAGCCTTTTAATTATGACATTATAGTTTTTCCCATTAAAAACCAGGCTTTTTTTGGTTCCTAAGCCCTGCTGTATTAGCTTTACTGGCGTTATCAGATGTTAAATCACACCGACTGAATAAAAATGGGAAAAATCAGACCATGACAAACCAGCTTGGCATTATTTCTAATTTCTATCATGATTTCCTCTTTGAGCCATGCATGCATAATTTAGAACCATTTTGAGTTTCCAAATATACAAAAGTATTTTGGGCTATTTTTTTTTTTAAATTGAGTTCTCATTTTATTGCCTTGTGGTCAAAGAATATAGTACATATGTTTCACCTATTCTTCGGTATTTATTGCGATGTTCTCTATGGTCTAGTGTGTGCTTGATTTTGAGAAATGGTCCTCAAAACCTGAAAAGAATGTAGATTGCCTAAGCGTCGAGAGGACGTCCTAAGATTGTGAATTTTATAGCCTCTTATTCATGCCGTTCAAATACCCAATATCGTTATTCTTTGGGGGATCCCTTCATCAGTTGGTAACAGACAAATGTTAAAATCATGCTTTAAGAAGTTCAATGTTTCATAATCCTATTGACTTTTCCTCTCTGTGAAATTACTGCTTTTTGGGGAGTTCCTGTTGTGGCTCAGCAGATTCTGAACCTGACTAGTATCCATGAAGATGCAGTTTTATCCCTGGCCCTGATCAGGGGGTTAAGGATCCGGTGTTGCTGTGAGCTGTGATGTAGGTTGTATACTCGGCTCAGATCCTGCATTGCTGTGACTGGGCTGTATGTAGGCCAGCAGCTGAAGCTCTGATTCAGCCCCTAGTCTTGGAACTTCCTTATGCTGCAGGGGCAGCGAAAGAAAGAAAGGAAGAAAGAAAGAAAGAAAGGAAAGAAAGAAAGAAGAAAGAAAGAAATAAAAGAAAGAAGAAAGAAAGAAGAAGAAATAAAGAAAGAAAAAGAAAGAAAGAAAGAAAGGAAGGAAAGAAAGAAAGAAAGAAAGGAAAGAAAGAAAGAGAGAAAGAGAGAAAGAAAGAAAGACAGAAGGAAAGAAAGAAAGAAAGAAAGAAAGAGAGAGAGAAAGAAAGAAAGAAAGAAAGAGAGAGAGAGAGAAGGAAGGAAGGAAGGAAGGAAGGAAGGAAGGAAGGAAGGAAGGAAGGAAGGAAGGAAGGAAGGAAGGAAAGAAAGAAAGAAAGAAAGAAAGAGAAAGAAGGAAAGAAGGAAGGAAGGAAGGAAGGAAGGAAAGAGGAAAGAAGAAAGAAGGAAGGAAGGAAAGAAGGAAGAAGGAAAGAAGGAAGAAGGAAGGAAGGAAGGAAAAAAAAAAAGAAAGGAAAGAAAGAAAGAAGAAAGAAAGAAGAAAGAAAGAAAGAAAGAAAGAAAGAAAGAAAGAAAGAAAGAAAGAAAAAAGAAAGAAAAAGGAAGAAAAAAGAGAAATAACAAAGAAAGAAGAAAGAGAGAAATTACGTACTGCTTTTTGTATGTCAGTCAGATATTGAAAATTTCCTATGGTTCCTTGTCAGATTTTGAGCCTATGTTACAGATACCTGCTGCTTCTGGAATCAGAATCAGAAAGAGCACTAGAAGAGAGGGAAGAAAATTCTCCAGTATTTCAGAGAGAAGCCGAGTCAAGATGTGCCCCTCAGGATGAGGCAGGGCATGGAGGAGCCAAGCCCTGAAAGTGTTCCTTTATTGAATAAGCATTTATCGAGGACCAGGAGCTATGTGTAAAGCCCTGGGATGCAAAGAACAGCTCCTGGCTTCACGGAACTTAGAGCAGGGAGAGAACGCGAGGCAAGCAAGTGCAGCTGTCCACACACAGGGTGTGGGGGGAGCACGAAAGAGAGGGTTGTCGGAGCCGCCAGACTCGGGGTACAAGGTGTGAAATGGGTTCATCGAGGAGCATATTCATGAACCCAATGCCTGAATTACTGAAAGACTGGCAGGAGTTAAGGAGCATGTGAGAAGCCGCCCAGAGGTGGCTCACGTCACTTTATCAACTCTGCATCAGACTCTCAAAAGGGGAGATTTTAACTGGAGACTTCAGGAAACCGAAGCCTCTTACACTAGGAAGAGGTGATTTCCTCTGAGTCAGACTGGATGATATCTGAGGGTGTGAAAACTTGTGGGGTCTGAAGAATTTTTTTTGTTGAATACAGAGGAAGAAGATTTTACTTCATGGGCTTCAAGAACTTTGGTTTCTTGATCCCAGATTCACCTTTCCAGCTACATAGGCTTCCCCCAACCCCAACCCCTACCCCTGCTGCAGTGCATGCTCCTGCCTTGAGGCCGTGGTGGCCTTGAGCCAAGTCTCCTTTGTCTCCCAAAGATGCGCCACCACTGGAGAGACCATGCATCAGAGCTTAGCTAGACCACAGCCTTCCTTTGGGAGAAATGGACAGAAGGATGCTGGGATGCTGGAGGAACAGTTCCTTTTCCAGAGGACACTGTAAGCTAAAAGGAACTAAAGAAGGCCCGCAAAGAAGAGGTTTGCAGAGAAATAAACCCTCAACTAGAGAAGCAGCTGAGATCGGGTTCTATGTGGGTTTGTATATTGGTTCTGCAAAGCTATGCACTCTGCCCAGGGGCTGGTCCTACACGTAGAAGCTGGTGCTACATGTAGAAGCTGATTCTTCATATCTCAGCATGAAAGTGGATTCCAATTTAAACATAGACTATTAAGATTTGACTCAATACACAACTTCATTTAATTCACCAACCGAGAAGTTATAATGATGCAGATGGAGAAAGGCTGATGCTGACCCTCACACTCTGTTTTTAAAAAGAGAGGGGCTCCCAGGAGTTCCCACTGTGGCTCAGCAGTTAATGAACCCAACTAACATCCATGAGGACATGGGTTCAATCCCTGGCCTTGCCCAGTGGGTTAAGGATCTGGTGTTGCTGTGAGCTGTGGCGTTGGTCACAGACACAGCTCAGATCCCGCGTTGCTGTGGCTGTGGCTGTGGCGTAGGCCAATGGCTGCAGCTCTGATCGGACCCCTAGCCTGGGAACCTCCACATGCCACTAGTATGGCCCTAAAAAGACAAAAAAAAAAAAAAAAAAAAGAAAGGAGCGAGGGGGGTGGGGTGGGGGAGGTTCCCCAATGGTACAGTGAGTTAATGATCCAGCTTTGTCATTGCTGTGGCTGGAGTCGTTGCTGTGGTGCAGTTCTTATCCCAGGCCTGGGAAGGTCCTCTTGCCTTGGGTGTGGCCAAAAAAAAAAAAAAAAAAAAAGAGAGAGAGAGAGAGAGAGAGACAATGAGAGGCAAACTAAAATAGCCAATCTTTTCTTCTATTTAAAAAATATCTATTTGGGAGTTCCCGTCGTGGCGCAGTGGTTAACGAATCCGACTAGGAACCATGAGGTTGTGGGTTCGGTCCCTGCCCTTGCTCAGTGGGTTAACGATCCGGCGTTGCCGTGAGCTGTGGTGTAGGTTGCAGATGTGGCTCGGATCCCGAGTTGCTGTGGCTCTGGCGTAGGCTGGTGGCTACAGCTCCGATTCAACCCCTAGCCTGGGAACCTCCATATGCCGCGGGAGCGGCCCAAGAAATAGCAACAATAACAACAACAACAACAACAACAAAGACAAAAGACCAAAAAAAAAAAAATCTATTTGTATCAGATGATCAATATGTTCATTAAATCTTATTGCTCCATATGCATTAAAACAGGTTTCCGAAGTATTGCTACTAGGAAAAAACTAGCAGTTCTGATTGAAATTACTTCACATCTGAGTGGAAAAGAATCATGACAAGGGTCTTGAAAATGTCATAATTCATATAATTCACCGGATGCTTCGATGAGCTCAGTCATTCATTTATTATTGAGCAAAAATATTATCTAATGCCAGCCTGGCCCTGGGCATTGTGCCATTCAGTCCAAAGTTGGGAAGTTTCACTATGTAAAGGGACTCGTGAAAAGATCCGCTTTTCTTGAATTTCTTCTTTAAAAATCCCTTCATGGTTTCCACTGAAACCAAGAAGAGTTTAAATGCAAACACAGAAGGGCTTAGATGGCATTTTCAGATGTTTCTGTGATGTTCTTAATAAACTCTGTTGATAAACACAGAAGGAAGACATGGAGCCACGAGTGTGTTTATTTTACTCAGAAAAGCCTTCGTGGGTGGCATTTTTTGGGCACGCTCATTTTTAATTGGTGATCATACACAAATGATTTTTTTTTTTTCTTTTCAGGGCCACACTTGCAGCATATGAAAGAAAGTTCCTGGGCTAGGGGTCCAATCAGAGCTGTAGCTGCTAGCCTGTGCCACAGCCACAGCAATGCCAGATCCAAGCTGCATCTGCAACCTACACCTTGTGGCAATGCTGGATCCTTGCCCCACTGAACAAGGCCAGGGATCTAAGCCCCATCCTCACTGACACTATGTCAGGTTCTTAACCCGCTGAGCCACAACGAGAATTCCCTTTTTATAAAGGCATGTCACAAAATCTCCAACATGGCCCTCAGATTTCGGAAGAAATAATAAAGGTTTTGCTTGGGTCTTCCCAAGTAGTAAATGTTATTGATAAAACTGGGACAACCCCGGTGCAATAGGGCAACTGGAATCAGAGAAGTAAACAATTTGGGGAAGAATATTTGCCTCCAGGGACTTTGGTGAATATTTTAATGATGAAAATGTTTGGGGCAGATTTGGAAGTACTGCAGGTGACTACTGAGTGATTAGGGGACTTTTCTTCTGAATGATCCTGTCTTAAAGGGAAAAAGGGAGTTTAGGTTCTGTGGGTGGGCATCTGCTATGGGGCAGTCATGGTATTAGATCACACATACACACACACACACAGGTGCATGTATGTGGACTATATGCATATATATTTGATTACCACATTATCAACATATGTTTATAGTGTGATTTTTACATAACACATTGCACTAATTGAATTCTACTAAATTCCAGAGCCCATTCTTTTGTCCCACTATATATTGATGTCCAGAGAATAAATCATTGAAAACTTAAAAAATCAAATTGTGTGATCCTCAGAAAATTCTTTAAGTTCTCTGGCCTTCATTTGACCATTCGTCAAAGGGGAATTAAGCAATCTCACCACCTGTCTTTGTTTGAATGTATTTTTTTAAATTCAAGTCTAGTTGATTTACAATGTTGTGCCAATTTCTGCTGTACAGCAAAGGGACCCCGTCATACATACATACACATTCCTTTCCTTGTATTATCTTCCATCACGGTCTATCCCAAGAGATTGGATACTCATTGCCTGTCTTAAAAAGTTGCTGAAAAATTCAATGAAATAATTAAGTAAAAGTACTCCGTAAACGGCACACAGTAATGTACAAAAAATGTACTTTATAAAAATAAGAACCTGGAGTTCCCATCATGGCGCAGTGGAAACAATCCGACGAGGAACCGTGAGGTTGTGGGTTCAATCCCTGGCCTCGATCAGTTGCCGTGCGCTGTGGTGTAAGTCACACATGTGACTTGGATCCCACGTTGCTGTGGCTCTGGCAAAGGCTGGCGGCTACAACTCGATTAAACCCCCAGCCTGGGAAGCTCCATATGCGGCGGACGCAGCCCTTAAAAGACAAAAAAAAAAAAAAAAAAAAAAAAGGACCTGATGTCTTATTTTTATGTTCATGCAGGGAAACCAAAGGAGATTACCTACATTTAACCACTGATTTAGGCGAGATCAAAAGGAATGACAGAAATACTTATCATTGCAATGTAAGAAAAATAAAATCAAAAATGTCTTTGGGAGTTCCCATCATGGCTCAGCGGAAATGTATCTGACTAGTATCCATGAGGACGCAGGTTCAGTCCCTAGCTTTGCTCAGTGGGTTAAGGATCTGGCGTTGCCATAAGCTGTGGTGTAGGTCGCAGACTCGGCTCAGATCTGGTGTTGCTGTGGCTGTGGTATAGGCCAGTGGCTACAGCTCCAATTAGACTCCTAGCCTGGGATCCTCCATATGCTTCGGGTGCGGCCCTAAAAAGACACGCACACAAAAAGTCTTTGTTTAAAGTAGTGGAAAGTTGATGATTGTTTAGGCTGAGTGCTGAGTACAAGGGAGTCTCCTCTCTTTCGGGTGTTTGAAATTTTTCATCCTAACAAAAGTATGAAAAATTGTTGTTTGACTATTAACAATTAAGTAGGAGCGTGCGTAAAACGAGAATTCTGTAGCTAGAATGCCAGGGTTTGAATCTTGCTTCTGCTAGTGCTGTCCCACCAGCTGTGTGACCTTGAGCAAGTTACTTGACCTCTCTGTGCCTTAACAGCTGCTTCTATAAAATGAGGATAAGAATCACAGTACCTGCACCATAGGCTTGTGAGGAGAATTAGATAGGTTCTTATTTGATAAGCACTTGGTAAATTTTGTGTAAATGTTTTTGGTAAAATAAAAATCTTTTGGGTTCTGAATAGCTGCTATTATGTACAAGGAACATGAGGCTCAAAAAGGTCAGACGACTTACTCAAGGTCACAAAGTGAGTCAGTGGCTTTGTCTGGGTTTGATTCTGGGTCAGGCTGACTCTAAAAGCTCAGCCCTAAGTGTGAGGGCCGTCTCCCATGGGGGAGCTACACTAATTCAGCCAACTCCTAATTTGGCAAATGATACTATTTTTACTATTTGCCCTAGTATTTAAGAGCATCTTGGAGGTCCGGAAGCCTGCTGGTCGGGCCTGTTTGCAAGAGGCCTGAAGAGCAAGTCCTTCCTAGAGGCCAAGAGACTAAGTAGAGGTGCAGCTGGAGACACTCTCTGGACCCCTAGAGCTTTCTGGAAGGGCTTCGAAGGAGGTCAGAATTCCATGGAGGTGGAAGTGGGGCCTGAGAAATACTTTGTGGATTGCTATCGGGCCTCTTACCCCAGAAAGATGGCATAAAAGCTACCACGCATGTGCCGTTCCTGGCACTGTTCTAAGTACTTTCCACATTGGGAGCCCAGGCTTCAAGCTGGATTCTCTTAGGTCACCCACACAGTCTCGGGGAGTTGCAGTCCTCCTGCAAATTTACTGCCCTTATTTTGCGCTTTGGTTTCATTTGATCTCTTCAGCAATTCTGTGTGGGAAACGAGAGATATAACTTCCATTCTGGAAGTGGGAGCAACTGAAGTCCAGAGGGGGTCTGAGACTCACCGACTACTGCATAACCAGCAAGCGGCCAGGGTACGAGCCCAGGTCTTTACCGGAACACTGGGGAAACCTTCATTCTAGCCCATTGTTTCTGACTGAAAAGTAATGAGCCTATGGTAGGAAAGATGGATTGTCCTGGTCCATTTGGGCTGTGATAACAGAATGCAGTAGATGCTGTGATAATCGTAGATGGGGTGGTTTGTAAACAGCAGTTGGTTTCTCACAGCTCTGGCGGCTGGGAAGTCTAAGATCAAGGCAGAGTCATTTTTAATGCCTGGCGAGGGTCTGTTTCCTGGTGTATAGGCTGCTGTCTTTTTGTTGCGTCCACACTCGTTGGAAGGGGCTCTCTGGGGTCTCTTTTATAAAGGCACTAATCCCATTCATGAGGGCTCCACCCTCATGACCTAACGGCCTCCTAAAGCCTCCACCTCCAAATACACATGGGGCCTTAAGATATAAAATGTGAACTTGGCCAGAGGGGGACACAAGCATCCAGCCGATGGCACTGATGCTCAGAAAACAGATGCAGCATGGTACCAAAAATATGAGCTTCCAAATAAGTGCCCCTCCCCCCAGTTTAGCCCATGAAATTATTTTTCAAACAGCAATCGTAGGACCTTAGGGAATAATATTCCTGCTGGACTTTTTCTACCAGCCCGTTAATTATCTTTTTCCAGGCAGATAGACAGCTATTTGCAAAGCTGCTCAATGGAATGATTCAGTTCTTAAGGACAGATTTTTCCAGTTGTTTAGGTCCCACGGAAATGGTGCCAAGTCGGAGGCTCTCAGAATTCTGGAGCTCTTCAAACTGAAGAGGGGGAGGAGGCCACTGCGTTACTCTGTCCATGAAGGTGACACTGCAGGAAGACGTGCATCAGTCCACCTTTCATACAAAATGACATTTCCGGGGATGTATGTAAAAATAGTGAATATAAATGATTAGGAGGAAGACAGCCTATTAGCAGAAAGTTTCCCTTTTCACCTAATCACCACCAGCTAATGTAACTTGGAGGGTAGCCAGCGTGGCCTCTCTTAACCTTGCTGTCACTTGGGGTCTCCCTGAGAGGGACAGGCACTGACTTTCTACAGTAGCAATAGGCCAGCTGGGTCCCCACTGTCCACACAGTGATGCTGTCATCCAGACCGGTGATGGCAAAGAGATCAAGAGACGGGAAGTCCTCCACGGTGAAGATATGTTTCAGGCGGAACGGTCTTCCCTTCCCAGAAACGTAGGCAACCACATGAATGTTCTGGAAAGAGCCATAGAAAAGGACGCGAGTCTGGATGGCCAGAGAGGATAGGTCACCCCTTGCACAGAGGCCTTGAAGGGGGTGGTGGTCGGGCAGCCCCATGCCCCAAAATGGGCTCTAGGAAGCCTTGAGCAGGACTCTGAGGGTCCCAGCCCTTCCCCCCAGTGGAGAAGGTACACGGTTCCAGGCTGTTTTCTGGGGTTTTCTTCTGCGGGTACTAATGACTAGGTGAACCAGACACCCAGCAGCCAGTCTGTCCTCTCCCCCAGTGATCTCGTGGTTCATTTCTCCCACCTCGCATGCATCCTGCCCCCTTCAACATGCTCTCGGAATGACTATTTTTCTCCTTGTGTTTATGCTGATTACACACTTGTTGATCTTGCCTCGCATACACCCTCTTTCGAGGGCGGGGTTGGGCCTCTTGTCCAGGATCCAGAGTGTCTACGTACAGGGCGTCATGCTCCAAGGGGGTGCGGGAGGCGCTTCCTCACCAGCCACCCAATGTCTCCTGTCTTCTACTCCGGGAGCTGATCCAACCAAACCTTCGATCCCATCTGGTCAAAGCAGTCCAGGCCAATGCCATTTGCAGAGAGTAAGTTCCTCCTCTGATGGAAGCACAGAGCGAGGATCTTTCAATGAGATAAGATGCCATCTGCGGTCTTCCGGAGGCTTTCAAGTCAGAGGAGGCAGGAGAGCAGCAGCTGCCAGCCTTGCTGCTAACACTCTCTGGTGGGGGCCCTTCGTTGGGAAATGTGTCATCAGTAATTTGTTGCTAATAATGAAGTACTGAATGAGGATGACTTTATTTTTTAAAAATAAGTTTGCGTGGATTTCAGAGTTACTTTTTATAACCCCTCCTAGTCTTCCCAGCATTATTTATGAGTGTGAAACTTTGTCGTTTTCAACTTTTTCTTCCCTTCTAATGCACATGCCTAGCACATCCCCATGGGCCTAAGGAAGAGGTGGTTGCCTCAATTCAGCCAGAACATAAGTAAGATGGGAGGCAAGCTGGGTATGGGTGTCAACCAGCTCACCAGCTCTGACCTCAGGCCTTTCTTGCCGATGCGAGGAAGCTAATCTGAATGCAAGTCACTTACGGGCCACTATCACAGAAACCATCTTTTATGAGAAAAGAGAAACAAATTCTTTATTTTTTTCCTTTGAGGACCACACCCACGGCATATGGAAGTTCCTAGGCTAGGGGTTGAATCGGAGCTGCAGCTGCCGGCCTACACCACAGCCACAGCAATACCAGAGCCGAGCCGAATCTGCAGCCTCCATCACAGCTTGTGGCAACGTTGGATCCTTAACCTCCTGATCGAGGCCAGGTATCAAACTTGCATCCTCATGGATACTAGTTGAGTTCTTAACCCGCTAAGCCACAACGGGAACTCTGAGAAACAAATACTAATGAGGAAAGAAATAGTGGGTAAAGTTGCTGCATAGAGTAGATTTAAGCTGGATCTTGAAAGGTAGGCACAACTTCTGCAGAGAACTATGGGATGCAGGGTCACCCGGTGATAAAAAGATCCAGGCAAAGTTGCAAAAAGAGAAAAGTGTTGAGGAGTTCCTGTTGTGGCTCAGAGGGTTATGAACCTGACTAGTATCCATGAGGCCTCACTCGGTGGGTTAAGGATCACGTGTGGCTGTGAGCTGTGGTTTAGGTCGCAAACAAGTCTTGGATCTGGTGTTGCTGTGGCTGTGGTGTAGGTTGGCAGCTGGAGCTCCGATTGGACTCCTAGCCTGGGAACTTTCATAGGCCACAAGTGTGGCTCTAAAAAAAGCAAATGAAAAAAAAAAAAAAAAAAGAGGCAAGTATGGAAAGAGAATGGGGTCCTGTGTGTTGTCCAGTGAAGGATGAGGGCTCTTGACAGAGCAGCAGACAGTAATGGGAAACACACCCATGAGTTTCCGTGACAAGCCTTCTGGGACATGATTGACTTGTCTCAGTGCAGGGTCTTTCAATGACTGAAGGGCCTGGGGCAGAGAAAAAAGGTAGTTGGGAGAAATAGGAATGAGTGGTTCAGGAATCAGGGAAATGAAGGGGATGTTTATTGGGTCTCTAGTTGTGTGTCAGTGATGGTTGTGACGGTTAATTTTGTGTAGCAATGTGGCTGGGCTATGGTGCCAAGATATTTGATCGAACTTTCTGGATGCTTCTGTGAGGGTATTGTGGGGGTGAGATTTACACTTAAATTGGTGGACTTTGAATCCAGCAGATTGCCCTTCCCAGTGTGGGTGGGTCTCCTCTAATCAGTTGAAGGCCAGACCAGCACAAAAGGCTGACTTCCCTGGAGCAAGAGGGATTTCTGCCATCAGACTGCCTTTGAACTTGAAGTGCAACGCTTTCCTGAGTCTCTAGCCTGCTGTCCTCCTCCCACATCAGATTTTGTACTTGCCAAACCTCCCCAGTGTGTCTAATTTCTTAGAAGAAATCTATGCAGATCTCATTTCATTCTTAAGAGCACAATTCAAGGTCGCATAGGTGCTCCGTGGCAGTGGCAATAGCCGAATCTAAGTCTGACTTCAAGTCTCCTACTCTGCTTATCAAAATACACTTCTTAGGGTCCAGGGAAGGGCTTTTGAAAAACTAAAACTCGAATCACTGGCTTCCTGTCTGTGATGATTCTATTGGAACCTGATGGGGACCCCAGTAGGACCTACTGGGAAATCAAGTAACTGGGCT
Source organism: Phacochoerus africanus (assembly GCF_016906955.1). Taxonomy (NCBI): domain Eukaryota; kingdom Metazoa; phylum Chordata; class Mammalia; order Artiodactyla; family Suidae; genus Phacochoerus; species Phacochoerus africanus. Next base: position 11,487,867 of record NC_062557.1, on the reverse strand, counting down.
CGCTGCCTCACTGGGCTGTGCCGTCTGGAACACAGCTGGCTTTCAAGGCTGAGAAAACGCAGCCTTGGGTCCTTGCCAGCTCAGGTTGGCTGGAGTCAGTGACCCGATCCTTTGGAGCCCTGCAGTTTGAGTGGAAGGGGAGGTGATGTTTCCATCCCAGGTGCCTGGAAGTTCAGCTGGGGAGTCCATTATCCCATCAACAGCCTGCCAAAGGGATGCTCTGCTGTTCCTTTCCCTCTCAGTATTTCCTGGCAGCAGCCTCCCCCTTTATTCCTGCCCCTCTCAGTCTAAACCCGGAACTTGGAAAGCACAGAGAGGAAGGCTGTGGATTCAGGGTCCGTGATATGAGAGAGGGGCTGGGACCAAGGTCTGACACATCTCTCCCTATTCGCCCCCAAGGGGTCGGACCTAGAAATGGAAGGGCTGTGATAAGGAGGTAATTTTTCTCATGATTCCTTTCTGATTGTTGGCAGCTTGGGTCTCAGGACAGCAAAACCAGCGCAGTTTTTCCAATTGCTTTGGGCAGCAGAGAGAGAGTCCCCAGGGTCACATGCTTGAGCGTTCCACTTCTAGAAATGAGGGCCAGCTGTGGGACAGCCAGCAGCTGTGGAAGGAGCGGAAGCCCCTTGGTGTGTGAGAAGTTGCAAACCCCACCAGCCTAGCTGACTTTCGCCTTGTGCTCCTTTGTGAAGGGAGAAAGGGAAGCACAATTTCTTTCTCGTCAAGGGGTTTCTCTCTAGGGAAGCGCTGTAACTGTCAGTGAGGATATGCTCGTTTATTTATTTATTTATTTTAAATTTTCTTTTTGACTTTAAGATTTTAATTTTTTTTCTATTACAGTTGATTTACTCTGTTCTGTCCATTTCTGCTGTACAGCAAAGTGACCCAGTCATTTTGGAATCCTATCTATATACATTCTTTTTCTCCCATCGTCCTCCATCATGTTCCATCACAAGAGACGAGGTATCATCGTTCCCTGTGCTCTACAGCAGGATCTCGTTGCGTCTCCGCTCCAAATGCAATCGTTTGCATCTGCTAACCCCACACTCTCAGTCCATCTCGCTCCCTCCCCTTCCCATTGGCAACCGTAAGTCTGTTCTCCAAGCCCATGAGGAGGAGGATCTTTTAAATATTGAGGATATCAGAAGCTCTAGATCCCAAGGAGGATTAAACATATGCAACTCTATCAGCGTAGTCATCCTGATTACATGCTTTTCTAAATCTTTGCTGGAGCGTGTCTCTTCTGTAGTTGCATCTGTGCCTTCAGAAGCCATGTGTAAGAGCCCAGGCTTTCATCCCGGGGGAAGCAAATGAAGAGTCATCTTATCCAGTGGGACGATAACTGTAAGTGGGCTCAATATCATCATTTCTAAAACAGGACAGGATTACAAAGCAAAACCAACTATAAAGTGGGAAAAGTAACACGCTTAAAGCAAAGTGACATGTAGAGGTTGAATACAGAGAATGAGAAAAGGCATGCCAGGCAAAGATACATTAAAATAAAATAAGGGAGTTCCCGTCGTGGTGCAGCAGAAACGAATCCGACTAGGAACCATGAGATTGCGGGTTCAATCCCTGGCCTCTGCTCAGTGGGTTGAGGGTCCGACATTGCCGTGAGCTGTGGTGTGGGTCGCAGACGCGGCTCAGATCCTGCATTGCTGTGTCTAACCCTATTAGACCCCTGGCCTGGGAACCTCCATGTGCCACGGGTGTGGCCTTAAAAAGCCAAAAGAAAAAAAAAGTCTTCATCTTGGTGTCTGACAAAGTGAAAGCCAAGGCAAAGAGCATTCAGTGAAACCAAGGTACTTTGCTATTTTAAAAAGGAACCACATTTAAATCTAACAAATATGTCCCGTGTCCATGGGGGCTGGAAGATTCTTCTTCTTTTCTTTTTTTTAATCCAATACTTTGGTAAAAAAAATAAATAAATAAAATAAAATTAGGATTTATCTAGAGACTTGAAAAATCAGGCAATTTCAAATTTTAAAAACACTCTACATTTCTAGTTTTTTCTTGTAAAATCAGAAAATCTGGCACTCCTGGGCCCTGCATTTTCAAGTAGTATCAATCGTCTATGTGGGAACTGCCAAGCTGTGTCCTGTGGGCCAAATCCAGTTCACCAGCCAAAGAAATCTACACCAGAGAAAATCTGTGCCAGGACCTATAACAATCGAACAGCAGAAAACTAAAGATGAAGAAAGAAAAGCTTGAAAGCAGCAAGCAAGATGTAACACTGTAACTAGAATTTCTTACTGGAAACCATGGAAGGTGGAAGGAAATGGAGTGATCTTTTTCATGTGCTGAGAGAAAAGAGCTATAAACTCACTATTCTGCATCCAGGGAAAATATCTTTCAGGAAGGAAAGGAAAAACAAGACATTTTCAGATGAAAGCAAATTAAGAGAATCTGTCACCAGACCTCCTATAAAGAGATCAAGAGAGTAGTTTAAAAAATATGATCCAAATCAAGTAAAGAGAAATGAAACAAAAATATGTTTGTTTGGAAAGATCAATACAATTGACAAATCTCTATCAAAATTTACAGAGAAAAAAAAAAGAGTGAATTAAAAAACTGCCAGTTACCAATACCAGAAATTAAATAGCAGATATTGATACAGAGTCTAAAGACATAAAAAAAAAAAAAAAGTAAGAGAATACTGTAAATATCTCCACACACACAAATTTGACAATTTAGGTGAAATGGACTGATTCCTCAAAAGGCACCAACTATCACAAAATATTAAACAGATAACTTGAGTAGCCCTGTAACTCTTAAATAAACTGAATTTGTAATTGGAGAATGCCATACAAAGAAACCCTCAATTCTAGATGATCTTGCTGGAGGTTAGTACCAAAGTTTCTAAATAAGAATTAATACTCATTCTAGGAGTTCCTGTTGTGGCTCAGTATTTAATGAATCTGACTAGCATCTATGAGGACACAGGTGGCTCGGATCTGGCATTGCTCTGACTATGGCGTAGGCGGCTACAGCTCCGATTGAACCCCTAGCCTGGGAACTCCTTATGCTGTGGGTATGGCCCTAAAAGACAAAAAGACCAAAAAAAAAAAATATATATATATATACCCATTCTACATTAATCATCTCTTCCCGAAAAAAATGAGGAAACACTTTTGATTTTTAGAAAATCTGAGATGATTCATCAGCTTTCATTTTATGAAACCATGATGCTGTAACTTGACCAAGTCATTACAAGAAGGGAAAATTAGGGCCATTATTATTATTATTATTATTATTTTGCAAACAGATATAAACAATTTAAAGAAAATATTAGCAAATCAAATCCGGTAAAACACAAGGATAACATGTCGTGCACATTATATCCAGGAATACGAATTTGTTTTAACATTTGGTTATCAAAGAATATAATCCTCCATTGTTAAAGAATAAAAAGCACATGGCCATTGGAATTGATGGAGAATAAACATCTGATAAAATTCAATCCCTATTTTTTGATGAGAACTCCATAAACACTAGGAAACAAAGAAAGTTCTTTAATCTTATGAAGGTTATCAGCGAAGAACTTATGGCAAGCATTCTACTTAATGGTTAATTATTGAAAGTTTTTCCCTGAGATCAGGAATGAGCCAGGGATGCTTTACTCTCACCATTTCCATAAAATACTCTTTTGGAGGTCAGTGCAATAAAGCAATGGGAAAAACCCATGAAAATTGATAACAAGTAAATAAAACTACTATTATTTCTAGAAGCCATACACACAATGCACAGGTATGCAGAAAATTCAAAAGAACCCATAAACAGTTTTAATTAATAAGTAAATTTATCAAGGTTGGATACAAGGTCAGTTTGGAAAATCAACTGCATTTCCATGTCGTACCAATAAACCATTAGCAAATGAAATTTTAAAAATGCTATCTTTTTGTTGGCATCAAAAACATTAAAAAAAAAATCTAGGGATATAGCTAACCAAGATTTTAATAGCTTTACGTGGAAAACTACAAAAACACAACTGTATTAGTTTTCTGGGTCTACTGTAACAAATTTCCCAAACTTGGGTTGCTTAAAATGTTTGCTAAGAAAAAAAAAAATCTAGTCTCCTAGGTGCAGACTTTTTCAGCCTCAGTTCTATGAAAGAATTAAGCCCTACAGAACATGGTTTAAGTAACTCTCTTCTCAGTCCTCCCAAGGGCAGTACAAAATTAGGACCCTCGGAGATGCAAAGGAGAGAAGTGAATTCCTTGCACATAGTGGGTGTTTTAGGGCTTAAGGCCCTGTAGGATCCCAGGTTGAGAAGGGCTGTAAGATCAGTCTCTCCCAGCGCTGTGCTGGGAGGTGGGGAGGGGGAAGATGGACAGCCTACCCAGCCCCCAGGCTGAGTCACTTATTTCCAGGTACTAGAGATTGCATTTCCAACATTAAAAAGTAACTGCGTCCCTAAGAGTTTCTTTTTTCCTTCTTTCTCAGAATAGACTCTTTGAGACACTGGCTGTATCTAGATTTCCCTTGATTGCCTCTCCTCCAGTTTGTAGCACTCACTTCTGTCACTGGATCGTGTTTCCCCCCCGTTTAGAAGTCACAACTGAAGGAGAGTTTGAGAGACTTCAGCTTCCAGGAACCATTGTCTGAGCACTTCAGATGAAGCCCTAAGCACTAAAATAATCCCCAGGGGCTCAAGGGTTTTGCCGAGCAGATCTGTACGGCAGGTCCCGTGTGTCTGGGTGTTTCTGGGCTCCTAGGAAGATCGTCTTACCCCTTCTCTCTTAGCACCCGCTTCCTTTGTTCCACTGCTGGGGTCAGTAGTGGCCAGTGTAACTGAAGAGCCGGCTGGAGACCAGATCTGCCCTTCGCCATCTCCTTGGCCTGGGCCATCAGCGTGGCCCTAGAACCTGAGCGCTTTCCCTCACTGTGTCTAACCTGGTTGTCCAAGCCTCACACCGTGTGGTCTCGGTGCAGCTCGGCTCGTTCGTGAACTTGAGCAGAAGGGACCAAGAAGCAGAGGACAGAGTGCTCTAGGGGGCGACCGCATGCGATGTGAGACTTCTTCGGCAGGAAGGTCTGCAGGCATGTGTCGGAGAGAATGTCCTAAACGTTCATCACCGATGAAAGAAGAAGAGCCTTCATTTCCACGGGGGTCTGGGCTGTGTCGGTGTGAAAACACACGCACCGCCGGTCGGTGACTGCTGTGCTGATCAGAATGTTCATATGTGTTCCTAGGCTAAGGCTCCCCCCCCCCCCCGTTTTTATTTTACTTTTATTTACTTTTATTTATTTATATATATTTTAATCTGAAGATCCTAACTCATCTCTAAGAGGCTTATGTACCCACGACATCCCCAACAGTAAATATACAGCCGTGCGTTACTGGTGATTCATTTCAATCCTTTTAATTTGATGACCAAGATAGATGAGTGGATCAGGGATAATGGTTTTGGAAACAGCCTTAGGCGGGTGTGACCTATGCGTGAAGGAAGACAGGTGCTTGTCTCTTGCAGTGCTTGGAGTCATGCATCACGAAAGGATTTTTATACTATCTTTGGCTCAATAGATATATATTGAGTACTCACTAGGCTCTGGGGAGTATGAAGAGAAATAAAACCTGAGCCTTGCCCTCCCAGAACACTGCATGTAGCTAAGAAGACAGACATGGCAACGAATAGTCAACTGTGATGTGACAGCGTTTAGGAAAGAAATGCAGACAGAAACTCCAAGGTCTGCTTATGGATCAAAGAAAGCGCCATGATTTCTTTGATCCAATGCAGAGATGTTTGAACCGAGTCCTGTAAGATAGTGAAGGGAACAGACTGCACAAAGAAATGATTAGAAAGGCTGAGATGTGTTTTAGAGAAGTCAAGTAATTAGGTAAGGCTGGGCAATATGAATGTTTGAGAGAGGGTACGAGAGAGGGATTATGAGCGCGAGAGGAGAAATAGCACATATGCATGTCTGGCTCAGGATGTTAAGAGTGAAAGAGTGGAGTGGATCTTAAAGCTGGAAAGATACACAGAAGGCGCTTAAAATCCCTACTATAGGATTTGGATGTCATCTGTTAAAGAGGTTTTAAGCATGGATATGATATAATCAGATTTGCTATCTAGAAAGATCCCTTGAGAAGCAACATGGACAGTGGATTTGAAAATCTTGGCTTGTGAACTAAGACCATGAAGATGAGAAGGCAAAACAAACTGACTTAACTTGGAGATGCGCTGAATCCGAGGAACATTCGAGGAAGGAATCTTGGGCCGGCTCCCAAGCTGAAGGCATGGGTGAGGGGGTGTATAATGAGAATATTCACCGAGTTGGAAAGACAGAAGGAGAAGGAGGGCTGGACCAAGCAGAGGAACAAGAGGGGGAATTCCTGGCCTGGACCATAGTGGAAGGTGGACTCTCATCTCCAACAGGTCTTCTCACCTACGTGGCTGCCGCTTCCCTGGTTCCTCTGTCTCACGATCTGGTTCTAGGTGATTCCATTCAGGAGTGACATTGTTTCCTTTCTGGCTTTACTCGCCTCTATTACAAATATACCCTAGTTGTAATTTGTGGTCCTTAACTCCACAAGGAAAGACATGCTTTGTCTTCTCTGCAGATGGACAGTCAGTAAACTCTGTCAGAAGTCTCTGTGCTCAGAAATTGGTGGTACCTCATTTCATTAGCTACCCTAATGTTGTAGAGGGAAGATGCCAGTTTTCCAGAATAGTAAATAAGTGAGCACACACACACACACACACACACAATTAGGCTTTAGAATCATCCATCGATCCATCCATTTGAACAAATATTTACGTTGTGCCTACAAGAAGCCGCTATGACAGACATTTGGGGGAGACAATACAAAAGTCAATGAATGAGGAAGTCCTGTACTTTCAGATCGTGATCAGAGCTTTAAGAATAAACCATGGGGAGTTTCCGATGTGGTGCAGTGGAAACAAATCTGACTGGTAACCATGAGGTCTCAGGTTTGATCCCTGGCTTTGCTCAGTGGGTTAAGGATCCGGCGTTGCTGTGAGCCATGGTGTAGGTTGCAGACATGGCTCAGATCCTGCCTGGCTGTGGCTGTGGTGTAGGCCGGCAGCTCTGATTCGACCCCTAGCCTGGGAACCTCCACATGCTGTGGGGTAGCCCTAAAAAGCGGAAAAAAAAAAAAGAATAAATCATGGCATAACGTAATATTGTAAGTCAAGTATACGGCAATAAAAAAATTTTCAAAGCATTAAGGTGGCCTTAAGTTTTAAAGTATGGTTGACTTTAAAAATAAAACACCTATCCTACCAAAAAAACCCTCAAAAATAAAAAACAACAACAACAACAACAACAAAAAACCATCATGGCAGTAGGACAGAGCAGTGGGGATGTGTTTTGTTTTGGTTTTTGGGTTTTTGTTTTTGTTTTTTGTCTTTTTGCCATTTCTAGGGCGCTTCCCATGGCATATGGAGGTTCCCAGGCTAGGAGTCTAATTGAGCTGTAGCCACCGGCCTACACCAGAGCCACAGCAACGTGGGATCCAAGCCATGTCTGCAACCTACACCACAGCTCGCGGCAACACCGGATCCTTAACCCACTGAGCAAGGCCAGGGATCGAACCCGCAACCTCATGGTTCCTAGTCGGATTCGTTAACCACTGCGCCACGACGGGAACTCCAGTGGGGGATGTGTTTTAGGCAGGTGGTAACTGATGAGAAGTAGCCACCCAAGCAAAGATTTGGGGAAAGAGCAGGCAGGTGTGCCTGGGAAACTGGTGTGTCCAAGGACCAGCCAAAGGTCAGCAGAATTGGAAGATGGTAAGCAGGAGAGAAAGAGAGAGAGAGCACGTGCACGCGAGAGAGCTGGAGGAGAAGGGGGAGATCCTGGGGACCATCAAAGGTCAAGAGAAAGAGCTGGATTTTATGCAAAATGTGAAAGGGAGCCAGCTGTTGGATTCCAGCGGGAAAGAAACGGAAGACCTCTTCTAGGAGTCAGAGAATGGGCCTGAGGTGACAAGGGTAACTTTTTGTTTGTTTGTTTTTGGCTTTTTAGGGCCTCACCCATGGCATGTGGAGGTTCCCAGGCTAGGGATCTAATCAGAGCTACAGCTGCCAGCCTACGCCTCAGCCACAGCAATGCCAGATCCTTAACCCACTGAGCGAGGCTAAGGATGGAACCAGCAACCTTGTGGTTCCTAGTCGTATTTGTTGTCACTGCACCACAACGGGAGCTCCGACCAGGGTAACGTTAGAGAAACCAGGCAGGGGACAAGTGGAAAGATGCAGCAGCTACTGTTTGAGTGTTCTTATTTACAGGCATACGGAGTGAGGTAATCAGCAGAGAGACCTGTGAGGACACCTGATGCGAGGGAAGTCGTGAGCATCCACACCAATCATTCTAGTCGTGAAAGGGACACGCGACGCTCACCCAGCGTGCTCCATGGGGCCTTATCCTTCTCTGCAACCCTGTGATGTAGCGGGTTAGGACTGTTCCGCGACTCCTAATGCTGCTCTCCCAGTTGGTGGCAGATCTAGAACTCGGAACTGAGCTTCCATGCTGTCAAAGCTGAGTTCCTACAGGCTCCATCTTACTAGCCAGTGAATTTAAATGCATTTTAAAGTAGCATTTAGGAGTTTTGTTGTTGTCATTTTGGTTTTTTTTTTTTTTTGGTCGTCAAAGTTCATTAACTGAGAAATCTCTTTCAACAGTGTATTTCTGTTTTCTGAGGACAGAGAAGGCAGGTTCTTTCCTGTGATGCTGGTTCATTCTCCATCATCATCATTCTTTTTTTTTTTTTTTTTTTTTTGGCCCATATGCAGTAATGGACTCAAGGATGCTCAACTCTTAAGGCTGGGAAGTGATCTTCAGCAGATGAATGCAAGTGCAGGGCTTGCAGGGGGGCTCTATGCTTGTGACATGTGATGATAGTACGTCTCTACTTGGGCATCGGCAGGATTTTGAGGGCTCTGATTGCCGGAAAGTAACCGTGTCTATACGTCAAATAAGAAGATGAGGTCACACTGTGAGAGTGGCTGAAGTCAGTTTAGGAGGAACAGAAGGCTGCTGAGCTTTTCTATTCTGCTTTTGTTCAGACCTCCTGTTGCTTCTCTGTTCTAAAGGAAGACTGTACCATCTTGGGAGGTGAGACGAGGAACCACCGTAAAACCACTTAGACCATATGTTGACTTTCAGAATTGGCTGATTACGTCAATCCATGCTTCAGCAAAAGTTAGTTGAAAGGGAAGATGGTTCAACCAGAAACTCCTAAAGGCGCCAAGGTCATACTCATTCAACCAGCCCATCACATGCTTCTGCTGCAAAGCCAATCCAAGAAATGTGTTTTTCTTTCCACTTCAAGGTTGCTAAAACTTGACTTTACCCAGATAACATAACTGTTTTTTGGAAATGAAGGCAGTCCAAAAACGAACTGTGTGCCCTCTGTAAGTTGTTGTTTTGTTTTGTTTTGTTTTGTTTTGTTTTTAGGGCCTCACTCACAGCATGTGGAAGTTCCCAGGCTACGGGTTGAATCAGAGCTGCAGCTGCCGGTCTACACCACAGCCACAGCAATGCAGGATCCAAGCCACATCTGCGACCTACACCACAGCTCATGGCAATGCTGAATCCTAACCTACTGAGGGAGGCCAGTGTTCGAACCCATGTTCTCATAGATCCTAGGTGGATTCAATACCGCTGAGCCACAATGAGAAGCTCCATCTCAGTTTTAATTGGGGATAATGATTGTACCCTCTCAAAGAGTTTTTGAGGGGATTTGAGGAGAAAACCCATTTAAGGCACTTAGTATAGTGCCGAGAACCCAGGAAAACCTTGATCAATGGTGAACTGGTATGGATAGTTCTACTTTCTTTAAAAAAATCTTTATCAATTGGTTGTCATTCTTTGCTCCTGTCCCCCTCTCAGTCTTCGAAATGTTCTATTAGCTTGATTTCATGATCAAACCTTTTTACTTCTCTTTAAGGGCATTTGAGTTGGAGAACGTGGTTAAGAAACTGAACCAGGATTCCTTCTTCACCGGAGCCACGTTCTAATTAACTAACTGTCCAACTGTACCGGTGGTAGAAGGATGATAAGCAATGAACTTGGGAATCCTGGCGCTAGATCTGTCCGAGCTCTGCTCCGCTTGGTGTAAATAGCGCTGGGTCTCCAGGGGAGGTGCTAGGGCACTGCACCCCTAAAGGAGGGAGTTGCAGGGTTTTCTCTGCGAAGGGAAAGTAGCCAAAAGAACATATCTTACTCTCCCTTCACTGTGGGAACAACACCAGGCACATTCCATGGATAACCAGAGCCAGTGAAAACGAAGCCCACTTGTGGCATCCCTGGAATGGCTGAGAATCTATCTGCCTTTGAACTTCATAGATGGTGATTCCCAGAATGACTGTGCAGTATCCTCATGATGTGAGCCACAGGGGAAGTCCATGCAATGTCCTTAAAGAATGGCTGCTGGGTGCTTGATAACATGGGGACAGCACAGCTGTCCAGAACCATCAGCCTCTCCCGGAGAAGCTCAGGTCTCCCTGTGGAGAGTAAACCGCAGTAACACAAAGATACATGAATGGACAACTGGGCTTTTAAGGGTCCCTGGGGGTGTATCGGACCTTTCTCTTATCCTTTCAATACTCCTTTTGTAATCTTTGTCCTTTGGTCAATGTCTACGATTACCATGGAGGTTGGTAGAATGAAAGGGTCTGGTTCTCTTGCATGTGCTGGATAGGAAAGTGGCTTCCAGGAGACTGGAGATGGAGAGTGAGCTCAGAAAGTGGCCTTGATTTTTATCTCCTGGGGGTGGGAGGAGAGGACGATGAAGAGTAAATACCACCTCTTATCGAGAGCTTGCTCTGTGTTAGGTATTGCACAAAGCACTGGGGATGCAGTTAGTTGCTCCTTTAGTCCTACGGCAAGACAGGGGCTAGGATCATGTCCATTTTTGGGGTGAGGAAACCAAAACCGAAAGAGGTTAGATAATTTACTCAGGTCTACACAGCTAGTGGAGAGTAGAACTGGGTCTAGAACAAGACCCTCTGATCCCAGAAGCTGTCCTCTTAAATGACTTTTAATGGGTCTCGGAGAAACCTTGAACCGAGCCTCTTTCTTCAAGAGCAGCCCCTACGTCTTTGATGATATTCTTGATGCTAAGTTCCCAAAGGAAAGGGTCCGTGTCTTCTTAGAATTTAGGATCCCTCCACCTGGATGTTGGCTCTCAAGAGATAACCAAAAAATGTTTATCTGTTGATCCGACTGAACTGCTCAGGTCTATGTGGCAGTTGCTAACAGTTAGACTGAAACTAGGCGCTGTGGCTGCCTTACATTCTTGCAAACAAAAATACCACACTTCTTTCAAGATTGGAATCAAATTCCATTCGATCAAACAGCAATCCTTCCCTCCCTCCCTTCCTTCCTTCTTTCCTTCCTTCCTGGCAAGATGTTGGCATTAGGAACATTGTCTTTCTCTCCATCTATTTGTCATTTACCAACATTCTGTGGTCACGAGCCCCTGACACGGTGCCTGGCACATGTTTGGACGAAGATCTAAAACCACAGCTTAAAAAAACTTGTCGCCACGGGAATGTACCCTTATCCCTTAAATATGTAAAGGGACAGCGTTACCAGCCCCCCATGTAATATGGAGGGAATGAGGCTGGTTAACGTAGGTGGTCACACTCAGGAAGTTATCCTGAATGTCTCTAGATACAGACGTTACTGGTCCTGTAAATGATATGGCTTTTTTGGGTGGGGAGGGGTGTGAGTGTGCGGAATTGATTGGTTCTTAAAAGAATATATCTGATCAACAGCAGAGGGGCTGATTCTATCAGGTCGCCTTGGCCGTTGAGGCTTGGCACTTGTTCTTTAAAGAAGAACGAAGATTATTATCCTGATATGAAGGTCTGCCAGAGGCCCAAAGCGAAGACACGTCTTGCTGACAGTCTCAAAGCCCATGAAGAGGCCTGAGAGACTTGCCCAGCACAGGACAAACACCCCAGCCCCGTAGTGTTATTCCAAGACAACGTATTTTTCTGAGATGGTCCAGGACATTTCTACAGAGTTTGAAAACTGTCACATACAATTGTCTTCAACAACAAATTGCTGCCACACAGGGTCCCTGATATAAGGCCCTTGTCTTCTCAACGACTTCACACTAAGTATGTCTTTTTTTCATGGCTCTTATGACTATGACAGTCTACCAGGGGTGGTGTAGGAACTTGAACTTGGGGGCAAAGCTGCTTGCTCTTTTGGACAAAGAAAAGGGGTGACACGTACATTCCTAGGAGAACGTTGGGGCTTTTATCATTAAAGAAAAAAAGCATTACTGCCCTAGGGTTATGGCTTTGGTTGGGAGGGAGCTGAAGAACGGAGCTTTTCTTTCTTTCTTTCTTTTAAATTTTTTGGTAATCCAGCTGTCTTTCAAAGGACTGAAGGTGGCTGAAGGACACTTTCAAACAATCGGGAATGGGAGGTATCCACTGATGCCAGTGGCGGAATAGCTGACAGGGCTCAAGGTGACCTTGAGTGGAGATGCCTGTGTGAACTGGAAAGGATGGGAAAGGGCCCATCAGAAGTAGGAAAGAGTGGGTGTTCCTACTGTGGTTTAGTAGGTTAAGAACTTGACATATTGTCCACGAGGCTTCAGGTTCAATCCCAGGCTTTGCTCAGTGGGTCAAGGATCTGGGGTTGCCGCAAGGTCACAGAGGCGGCTGGGATCCCGCGTTGCTATGGCTGTGGCATAGGCTAGCAGCTGCAGCTCCGATTTGATCGGCTAGCCTGGGAATTTCCAAATGCTGCAGGCATGGCCAAAAAAAAAAAAAAAAAAAAAAGAAGAAGAGAGCAGCTTTTAATCTACTCTTTGTTTTATAATCTCAGGCTCGGAAAACTGCCATGGGACTTGGCTTTTGTCAACTATCAGGATGCTGTGGGTGACCACAAAAATCCCACTCACTCTAAGACTAATGCTGTGAACTCTGGAATTCCCCAGCATGGCAAGGTGGACCACGAGTGGAGGTCTTCGCCTACACACCCAACCCTAGGCTACACAGAGGGATTATACTATTATTCAGCATTTCCAAAAGGCTCTTCCAAGGACGATGACCCCAATGATGCAAATCGAGAGATACTCCGGGAAAAAGTCATGTATGTTTCAGTAAGTTTGGAAAACATGTGGTTAAAGGAGTTAAACTATTTATTTCCTACAGGATGTCTCAGGGCTTCTCGTCTGCCGTGCCGAATTGTGTATCTCTAAGAAGGAGACGGTGTGTTTATTTCTACATCAGGATCCAATGTGAAAGGTAGGTGATTCTGCATACTCTTGGGTTATACCAGTAACTCTACATTGTCGCCTCTGCTTAAAACTACAGAATCCAACATGGATTTGCGTCCTTGTGGGACTGTGTATGCTCTAAGAATAAACCAAACCAATGCCATATCTACAAGGAAAGGATTGTTGGGGGGGGGGAGGGTTGGGTTGTAGGGAGGAAGAAGGCAGAGATTTGGAAAGTCAGCACCTCTGATTCAAGGTCAAGTGTCCATGATTCTAATTCTGAATCCTGGGATGACCTCTGCAGGGTCGCTCAACGTTTCTGGCCTGGTTTCCCCATACGCAAAGCAAAGCAGAAATCTGAAATGTAAGGGCATCAGAGACTTGGCGAAGATGACAAGGATTAAGCAAGCCCATGCCGTTAGAATGTTTTGAGCTCTGTGGTCAAGTACATGGCCTAATGACAGGGTATGGTCTTGGCCACCAGCAGGATTAACTGAGGGATTTGCCCAGCAGGCACAGACAGACTCTGTTCCCGCAGAGCTGCGGGCAGCTGAAGTCCTGTGCGATCCGTGTGAGTCACGCCCTGTATGCACAAACACGCAGGCTGGCACCAAGGCCCTGCCCTGGGGCTATCATGGCTCACCTCCCCAAAAGACAGCCCTGAAGACTTGAAAAGAAAGGAACCCTAAACCGTGAGAGGTGGCCTTTCTGCTGGAGCAGGCAGAAACAAGACAAAATGGTACCTTCAACCCATATGGTACCCTCTTAGGGCTTTTCCTACACACTGGCAGTTTTAGGGCACTGCTCCAGTGGTTATTTGCCTAGAGTGTGCTAAATTCCACCAAAAAGACGGGACGCCCAAGAAAGGATACATCAAAAAAGTAATTTTCGGTGTCGGTGGTGGTGATGGCAAGCTTGTGTACACTGGGCATTAGGCAGTATCCTTCGTCTATATTTTATGCTTCCTCCTCCCTTGGCTGAGTCACTGGGTTTCTTGGAATTAAAAAACCTGTGAGGCGTGGCCCGCAGCAGGGAAGCCTGGTTCCTTTGAGTAGAGCAGGAGCGCCACCTTAAGTTGCATTCGAGTACTGCAGCCTCTACTTGAAAAGCTGTTCTGAAATGGAGCCCACGGAGAGGCCTGATTCTCGTTTGCAACAAGAAGCAGTGCCATGGGAGTCTCAGGACTCGCTAGAAATCTTAAATTCTAACTCGCCATTTTGATTTCCATCATCATTTTGGGGTTCCTGGTTAATGACGTCCTCCCTCGAGACTTGAATTTAACCCCAAGTCCCAAAACAGATCAGATCCTTGAGCCGTTTCTACACAGCGGAGAAACAGGGTGAAACGATTTGAAGCTTTCTTTCCTGGGGCTTCTTGCCAGGTGGGCTGCGCTGGTGACTTGTCCCTGTCATGCCTCTTGCCTTCTCTCCACATTGTCCCCCAGCCCAGCCTCGGACTCTGCTTGCTTTACCATGGAGCAAACAAACGTTTACCTGTTTCTGTTCTCTGCCTCATACTATCCTAATATGAACCAGATGATACCGTCAAGAAATCAGTTGTGATGTCTAAGCGAAGACAGTCAGTGGATGGAGGATGCTCTTACCGAGGAATGCAGGCTTCGGGATGTTGGTTTCCAGTCTAGCGGTACGTCAGAGGGGCTGTGCGAGTCTCCTCTGTAGAGGGCGCCATAGTGATAGTTGCTAAGACCAGCCCGGATTGGACCTCAGCTCTGATGATTTATTTATTCATTCCGTATTAATTGAGCATCTGCTTCTGTTAAATACTGTTCTTGTGTGGGGGATTTATCAAGGAATAGGAAATATAAAAATCCTTGTCCTCATGGAACTTATGCTACAGCAGAAGGAGGCCAAGAGTAAGCATTATAAGCAAGGAAATCGGAGCTCCCCTTGTGGCTCAGCCAGTTAAGAACTCAACGTAGTCTTCATGAGAATGTGGGTTTGATCCCTGGTCTCGCTCAGGGGGTTAAGGGTCCAGCATGGCCACAAGATGCGGTGTAGGTGCAGATGCAGCTCAGATCTGGGGTTGCTGTGGCTGTGGCGAAGGCCGGCAGCAGCCGCTCCTGTTGGACCCCCAGCCTCCAGACGTCCACATGCCGCAGGCGTGGCCCTAAAAAGAAAATAAATAAATAAAAATTTAAAATGAGCCTAGATAAAGTTACCAAGGGAATGAGTATAAGGAGAAGCAACATAAGGAAGATCCTAAAACAGAGGTTCTCCGGCGGGGGGTCTGACTAGTGTCTTAAAGAGGAGCGTCAGGAGTTTACGCGAGAACTCGTGCATGGCAGGTCAGAGTCGATTGCAGTATTTGCGCCTTTAACTGCGAAGGCACTTCAATGGGTGTCTTAATTGTCTGTGACACTTTTTTGTCTGTGTGCAGCCTACTTCCCCAAGACTCAGTTTTCCTATCTACAAAATGGGTATAATTACAGCACCTCATAGGGTTATTGTGATCATTGAATGAGAAACTATAAGTAGGGTACTTAGCCCAGTTCCTGGCGCAAAGCATGTGCTCAAAAACCTTAGCTCATGGAGTTCCCGTCGTGGCGCAGTGGTTAACGAATCCGACTAGGAACCATGAGGTTGCGGGTTCGGTCCCTGCCCTTGCTCAGTGGGTTAACGATCCGGCGTTGCCGTGAGCTGTGGTGTAGGTCGCAGACGCGGCTCGGATCCCGCGTTGCTGTGGCTCTGGCGTAGGCCGGTGGCTACAGCTCCGATTCAACCCCTAGCCTGGGAACCTCCAAATGCCGCAGGAGCGGCCCAGGAAATAGCAACAACAACAACAAAAAGACAAAAAGAAAAAAAAGAAAAAAAAAAACCTTAGCTCAATACAAGCTTATAGTAGCATTTGAGTCAAGGTTCTGCTGCCCACAGTGGGAGAAACCAACTTTGCAGATTCTGTCTTATCCAGGCTTATTCTGTTTGAATTTCTACAGGATCTATAAAAACAGATACAATATTTTCTATGGGAGATAAAACAGAAACATAAAATATTGAAAAGAAACCCCACACAATGGAATAGACACATTTTCACCAAATACACTAAGGTCCTAAAAGATGCAAAGAAATTCTGAGCAGCAATTGATGATGAAGATGATGAAATTTTTGATAACAGTTAAATGTAGAGAGTGTCAGATACTGTTTTAAGTATCACGTAGTAATTTATTTCATTCTCACAACAACTCTTTGAGGCAGGTACTAATATCCTCATGTTATAGCTGAGGACAGTGAACCCCAGAGAGGTTATGTGATTTGTCCAGTGTCACCCAGCTGGTAGGTGGCAGAGCTGGGGTGAATGGAATCTGACTCCAGGGTTCCAGGGACCACAAGAATGGACCCTTGGTATCTGAAGTCATCCTGAAAAGAAACGGAAGGGAAGAGGACAAAGAAGAGGATACTTGGCATTTGCTCAAAGCCAGAAAGGTGTAACTGCACGCTTAGCCAATGGCAATATTCCCATTTGCCTTAGTGGTGGGGCTGGGAGTTTGGGAAGTGACGCCAGGAGTGTTAGGTTTATGCCAGAATGCAGAGGGTTTCATGATTTGAAGTCAAGCGGCTTGGCCTGAATTCTATGGCTTATGAGAAGCACAGACTTGTGTTGTAGCAAGATTCCTTGGAAAGGGCTTATCTGAATGGCTTGAAGGAGAGTAAGAGCAGAGGTAGAGAGACTTGTTATAGTGCAGTTTTTATCAACTGCCAATTATAGATCCTAATTTAGAAGCAGGGCTGCAAAAACACAGTGCTCCCCCCCCCGCCCCCAGTCACAGTGTGCCTCCTGCATGACTCTTTGTAGTGTCCACTTTGGAAGATGGAGTGAAAAAGCATGGGTTTGGGCCCAAAGAGACCTACTGTTCTTTGGAAATGATGGGCCAGGAGGCCCTGGCCAGTTCCTTAAGTGCCCGCTTCAATTTCCTTACAAGATTGTGATGAGGATTGAATGAAATGGGAGAAACAGTATTGCCCACCAGCAGCATTAACCTCAATATAAAAGAAGAAAAGGATGCCTGCTCCATTAAAAAAAAAAAAAAAAGACATTCTTTGCTTGGAAACAATCCTCTATAAAAGTCTGAGATTCATTTGCCCTGCAGAGGGCACTATTTCTCCTCGCCTAAACTTTTATTTTTATTTTGTAAATATTTCGAACACATCAATAAGGCAAAGAAGCTACATCCAAGGAGGGCAGAAACGAAGAAAACCTTAGGTTCTGTATTGACCATAAATGTCCGCTGGGAAGGAGAAATCATCAATGATACACTTGACTGTTGCTAGAATTTGTTTCCTTAGTTTGCCTGCGCTGGGGTTGGGGGTTGTGCATTAAGGGTCAGAAGTTCCCGCTGTGGCTCAGCAGCTCACAAACCCCCATCCGTAAGGGTGGGGGTTCAATCCCTGACCTCGCTCAGTGGGTTAAGGATCCAGCATTGCCGCAAGCTGCGGCATACGTCTTAGATTTGGCTCAGGTCTGGCATTGCTGTGGCTGTGGTGTAGGCTGGCAGCTGCAGCTCCGATTCCACCCTTAGCCTGAGAACTTTCATATGCTGCAGGTGCGGCCCTAAAAAGCAAAAAAAGGAAAAGATTGGGTCAGGAAATGAAAGCAGGCGGGTGGTGAGAAAAGACTGAAAGCTCTAAGATGAGCAGGAGGATCTTCATAGTGAGAGCTGGGAATTCAGATTCTCATAGGGCCCAGCAACCACCACGATTTTCATTTAGGGAAAGCGCTGCGGTGCCCTGTTCTTGGATGGGACTCCTCTTACCCTCTGTGCGATGCCTGACTCATCCCTGATGCCAGCCAAGTGTTAGAGTCCAAGTCTGAAGGAGAATAACTGGGCGAGAAGGAACTCTGGTGTCCCAGTATCAGGAACCATCTGGAACTCTTGGAGAGTCAGCACTTTAGGGGGAATGAAACGGAAAATTTATTCGTCCCAGAACATCCCCTCGGCTTTCCGATCCTGTGTTTTTGGTTTTTGGTTTGTTTCTTGTTTCTTCCAGAATCCTAAAGAGAAAAGCAGCAGGGCACCCCGAGCACTGCACATGCTTCGGGTCTAACTCCCTGGAGACGCTTCACTTCCCCTTAGGCACGGCCGGATAAAGAAAAAAGCCAGCAAGGCTGGCAAGGCCATCCTGGGTTTAATGAGCATATCTACCCTTTAGGGTGTTTGAAGTTGCCCACATTCCTGGAGACAGATGGGAACTCAGTCAGATTGGCAGGAACTTTTCCAGAAAAGCCTAAAAGTATCTTAAATACACAACATGGCAGGACTTCCTAAGTCACAGACCAGTGAGTCTTCCTCATGGGGAGTCCAAGATAAAGTTTTTGAATATCACCTTGGCCTCTTTACTTGCACCTGTCAAATTTCTGACTTGGTCATGCTGCATGCCAGTAGCAGCTCATGACCCGAAATCACCTGACCCCTTGGTCAGCGTGGGCATAAGCCGCCCTGGACCCCTCCTTGATTGCATATAGATTTTTCTATAGCGGCGTGGAAAAACATTGGGATGATCAGGTCCAGCATTCTTGCATGAAACCGAAAGTGCAATTTCTCTCTGAGTTTTATTGAAATGAGCACTTCCTTCTGGAAGATTAGATTGAGCTTCTTAGGAGAAAGGAGATGGACCCTCTGCTCCCAGTAGCATTTGACAAGTCTCCACCTCCAGGACCATTTTTGACTCAGTACAATTGTAACATGCTTAAAAAATCCAGAAAGAGGAGAATAGGTTTCTGGGGCATGGTGCGTAATCATTTTTTTCTTTGTAAAATTGTTTTTAATTTATTTTTAATTTTTTTAATTAAAGAATAGTTGATTTACAAGGCTGCCAATTTCTGCTGTACAGCAAAGTGACCCAGTCATATATATACATTGCCTTTCTTTTTTTTGGTCTTTTTGTCTATTCAGGGCTGCACCCTCGGCTTATGTAGGTTCCCAGCCTAGGGGTCTAATTGGAGCTGTAGCTGCCGGCCTACGCCAGAGCCACAGTCACGCTGGATCCGAGCCGCAACTGTGACCTACACCAAAGCTCACAGCAACGCCAGATTCTTAACCCACTGAGCGAGGCCAGGGGTCGAACACACAACCTCATGGTTCCTAGTCGGATTTGTTTCCCCTGTGCCATGACGGGAACTCCTACATTCCCTTTCTTATATTAACTGCCATCATGATCTATCCCAGACACTGGATATAGTTCCCTGTGTACACGGTAGGACCTCATTGCTTATCCATTCTAAAATAATAGTTTGCATTTGCCAACCCCAAACTCCTGGTCCATCCCACTCCCTCCCCCTCCTTTTTTTTTTTTTTTTTTTCTTAAAGTACCAAAATAAAAGGAACCAAATCCTTGTAGAAGAATTCTCTGTGAGGAGTTCCCATAGTGGCTCAGTGGTTAACGAACCTGACTAGCATCTATGAGAACTCAGGTTCGATCCCTGGCCTTGCTCAGCGGGTTAAGGATCTGGCATTGCCGTGAGCTGTGGGGTAGGCCACAGACACGGCTTGGATCCCGCGTGGCCATGGCTGTGGCATAGGCCGGCAGCAAAGGCTCTGTTTGGACCCCTAGCCTGGGAACCTCCATATGCTATGGGTGCGGCCCTAAAAATACAAAAAAAAAAAAAAAAAGAACTCTCTGTGAAAGATGACGGTCAAGTGCAAGGGGAAAGTGGCCAGTTTATAACTTCCTACTCTTGAAGGCAAAGCAAACTGCATTTCTTTGAGATTTGCATAACCCTCAACAAGATTCAGCCAAAGAACCCCATTTGCACATCCCCAGAATGGTACACAATATTCCCTTTTGCTCGCCCAAACCAGGAAACACAATATCCCTACAGTAGTGACCGAGAAATAAAAACTAGTTATGTTTTTATAACATAAAGTTCCTTACAAATTACTATTACACGTAGAATGGATAAGCCATGAGGTCCTCCTGTTACAGCACAGGGAACTACATCCAATCTCTTGAGATGGAACATGATGGACGATAATATGAGAATAAGAATGCATATATATATACATATATATGTATGACTAGGTCACAATGCTATATGGC
The DNA here is from genome assembly GCF_016906955.1 of Phacochoerus africanus. Lineage (NCBI taxonomy): Eukaryota > Metazoa > Chordata > Mammalia > Artiodactyla > Suidae > Phacochoerus > Phacochoerus africanus. Next base: position 11,467,611 of record NC_062557.1, on the reverse strand, counting down.
AAAAATTGGCACAACATTGTAAATCAACTCTACCTTAACAAAAAAATATTTTAAAATATATTTTAAAAATTCTAGAAAGGCATCGAACCAGAGAACACAATGAGCGTCTCTTACTGTTTGGGAATGTTCCATAATTTCAAGGCTGGACGAGCCTGTAAAAGCCACTCCAGCCCATGCATTCGCCTTTTACAGAGAAGAAATATAGATCCAGTCCTTTCTGGAAGAGTGAAAGAGACAGCAAGAACTACCAGGGGCAGTGGAGACAGAATATTACAATGTCCATATGAGAATCCAGCTTCCAGATGCCACTTGGTTGATTCACTTCCGGAACGGTTTACGGGAAAGCTGCTTTCGTTATTGCTGTCGTCGTCATTACCACCGGCTGTGCTGTCCTTGCCTGGAACTCGGATGGTTATCATGGGCAAAGCTTAGGAGAAGGATAAAGATGGGTCCCCAGCACCTCCAGGACCAGCTGATGCTCTCAAGTCTCTCCTCTCTGCTCTCAAGTCATAGACTTGCTTCCATTGTCACAGACCAACCATGCACTGGTTCCATGTTGAAGCCCATCTTTCCAGGTTCTGGGACATCATCATCAATAAGAGCAGAAAACCTCGCATAGATGCTCGGGATGAGCAGAGCTTTCTGTGCCGTGTTCCTTAGAAAACTAGTTCCTAAGATCTTGGGAGACGGTCCTCTATGTAAATATTCTTTGGCTGATGAAGTTAGATAATTTTGATGTGAAGCAAAGTTAATCTAAAATTTTTCTCTACTTCCTTCATGAACTCGTATGCCGTGGGGCTCTCCTACAGGGCAAGGAGAACACGGAGTACTTCTCTAACTTGTTGGAGTGCAGATAACTTTTTCTGCCGAGGCTCTTCAGGGACTGGTGTCCCGAGGAACATATTTTGGGAGAGGCTGTGTTACTTTAGTCTGTACTTTAAGACCTAGTTCTCTCTATTCTTGGAAGAAAAAAAAAAAAACACCTTAAAATGAGGTTTTCCTGTAAAATTTTGTTAAATAGTAAATAGACGTAGTCCAAGGATCTACCTTGTGACAAATCAGGTACTTCTTTAAGCTTATGTATGAGTATAACTTGAAAATTTTTTTATTATGGTTGATTTACAATGTTCTGTCAATTCTGCTATATAGCAAAGTGATTTATTTTAAATGTATGACTATATCTTGATATCATTCTCCTTTTAAAAACATCTGTACATTGTTTGTTTCTTTTAAATCTTGTAGTTATTTTTTAAATTATTTTGGGGGGAGTTCCCATTGTGGCTCAGAGGAAACGAACCTGACTATTATCCATGAGGTTGCGGGTTCAATCCCTGGTCTTGCTCAGTGGGCTAAGGATCTGGTATTGCCTCGAGCTGTGGGGCAGGTCGCAGACATGGCTCGGATTTGGTGTTGGCCGGCAGCTATAGCTCCAATCCAGCCCCTAGCCTGGGAACTTCCATATGCCAAACATGTGGCCCTAAAAAGCAAAAAAAAAAAAAATTTTTAAATTTGTTTTGTCGGAGTATAGTTGATTTCCAATGTTGCGTTACTTTCTGTTGCACAGCAAATTGATTCAGTTATACATATATATGTATATATATAATTTTTCATAGTCATTTCCATTATGGTTTATCACAGGATATCGAAGAGAATTCCCTGTGCTGAACAGTAGGAACTTGTTGTTTATCCATCCTATATAAGTTTGCCTCTGCTAATCCCAAACTCCAATCCACCCCTCCTGCACTTCCTCCCCCTTGGCAACCACAAGTCTGTTCTTGATACCTGTGAGTCTGTTTCTGTTTTGTAGATAAGTTGATGTCATATTTTAGCTTCCATATGTAAATGATATCATATATGCTATTTGTCTTTCTCTTTTTGGTTTATTTCACTTAGTATGATAACCTCTTGGTCCATCCATAGTGCTGAGTGGCATTATTTCGTTCCTTTTTATGGCCGAGTAATATTCCACTGCATATATGTACCATATCTTTATCCATTCATCCGTTGATGGACTTTTAGGTTGTTTCCAAGTCTTGGGGATTGTAGATAGTGCTGCTATGAACATTAGGGTGCATGTATCTTTTCAAATTAGAATTTTCTCTGGATAGATCCCCAGGAGTGGGATTGCAGAATCATATGGCGATTCTAGTTTTACTTGAAAACATCTATATGGATGTTTTTCATGGAGAATACATAATTCATACTGTTGTTTTCATGGTATTATTTGAAATATTGGTATTTTTCTCAAAAAAAAAAAAAAAGAATTCTAGCCATGTTTGGAAGTATGTGTTTCCTACCAGCTCTCTGTGCTGAGACTGGAAGGCACCACATTGTGGGGTTTCAGCTATCCCAGCTATCCGCAAGACGTCCCTTTTCACCACAGCTGTTAAGTGTGCATTACAAGCCCAGCCTATTTCAGATTCAAAAGGGGCTGGTGAACTTTGTTCTGTGGAAGGTTGCTGGCCCCAAGAAAGAATGGAGAATGAGACATCCTGTTCTCCTTTGCTCTTTTATCAAGGGGGACACTGAACAGAGGGAGTTTGGGGGGCGTCCTAGCATCCAGAGCTGGGCTGAAATTGATGAAGACCCAAGCCTGGATACTGGAATCCTTTACATGGCATCTTAGGACTCAGGATCTTGGGCTCGCCTCCTTAAGATGCTGGTCTTCCATGAAGCTTAAGTATCTGGTAGACACTGGGGAGATCTTCCTCCTGAGTAAACCTTCCTTCTTCCTGCTCTATTCCACTTTGGGAAGGCTGGAAGGGAAGATCTAATCTAGATTTTTTGGGGACTCTAGGAAGAAACTGTTAGTGACTCTAACCTGGATTCATTTTTTTCTTGCCTCTTCTTTCCACCCAGATATTGGCTTAGATTAAGATGTGAGTCCAAGGAGGTCATTCAGTCTTCTGTCTTTTGGGCTCAGGACAGAGGCACAAATGGAGTCTTTTTTTTTTTTAATTTTAACAATGTATTTTCTTTAACCCAGTGTATGCAAAATATTATCCTTTCAACATACAATCAATGAAAGATATTTTGTATTTTTCTTGATGGCTCGATGGCATGGAACTCCTGTGTTCCACGCAGGGGTTTGGACCCAAATCTTGTGTTGGTGAAGGAGGAGGTTTCTCTCCAATGGTTCCTTCACACGTAACCTTGGTCAACCTTCAGTCAAAAAATAGATCGAGGATTTGAGATCCTGATTCTCCCTCCCCCTCTTTCTCTCAATCTCTGTCAGAGTCACAGAAGTATTTTTGAGAGTGTTTAGACAACTAAAAACCAAGTGGCTTGTACATCTGATGACAATGGCAACTAAGAGCACTTTAGAAAATTACTGATGTGCTTCCCTATTCCAGAGTGTGAGCCTCCATGAGAGCATAATGGGTCGTGGCTCATTCGTGGAAACAGGTGCTTCCAAATAAATAAGCATTGGACTTTCGAAACTGACTCATGGCTTAATTTGAATGTAGTTCAAGCTGCTGATCCCCAAAGGTCCAGATTAACTTCCAGGGAGATGGATGATTTCTCTCTCGCTACCCTGATGGCACAGACTCAGTGCCACAGTAAAGGCAAGAAAGGAGTCTGCCACGTTGGGGTCTTCCTATGGCCAGGAGATGGCGCAATCTGCAAGCCTATTTCTTCGTTTCAGTAGAAACAAGGCTGTTGCTGTTTTTCACAGTGAGGTCAAAGATCCAGAGCAGAACTGGAAAAAGACCAAATATTATAAAAGGCCATAATTCATATCCTGAAGATTCTTGCAGTCCTTGGGTGTGTTTCTTTGGGACAGCTTGGGGAAGAAAAACAGGCAAACGAAATCTCATATGTACATTCTGGGAATTTTAGAGACAATCTCCCATGTTCTTTTGGAGAAATGTACAGAAACAAAGCACTTTTATGTTGTAAATACCAACTTGGAATACAGATGGGGAGAAGGACTTTTCTTTCCTTGTCTTTTTTTTTTTTAACAAGGATGAAAACAATTTGTTTTTACTTCTTTATTTTTTAAAGTCTCATTGATTCACAATGTTGCACCAGTTTCTGCTGTATAGCATAGTGGTCCAGCCATGTGTGTGTATATATATATATATACACACACACACACACACACGTGTGTATGTATGTATATATATATATATATATACACATTCTTTTTCTCATACTATCTTCCATCATGGTCTATCCCAAGAGATTGGATATATCCAATCCCTGTGCTGTGCAGTAGGAACTTACTGCTTATCCATTCTAAATCTAATAGTTTGCATCTACCAACCCCAAACCCCCAGTCCATCTCACTCCCTCCCCCATTCCCCTTGGCAACCACAAGTCTGTTCTCTGTCTGTGAGTCTGTTACTGTTTTGTAAATAAGTTCATTTGTATAATTTTTTTTTTTTTAGAGTCCACATACAAGTGATATCCTATATCTGTCTCTTTCTTTCTGATTTACTTCACTTAGTATGATCATCTCCAGGTCCATCCATGTCACTGCAAATGGCATTATTTCATGCATTTTAATGGCTAAGTGGTATTCCATCGTGTATATACACCGCATCTTCTTTATCCATTCACCTGCTGATGGACATTGAGGTTGCTTCCATGTCTTGGCTACTGTAAACAGTGCTGCTGTGAACATCGAGGTGCATGCATCTTTTCAAATTAGAGTTTTCATCTTTTTTGAATATAGGACCAGGAGTGAGATTGCTGGATAATATGCTAACTCATTTTTTTTTTAAGCAACCTCCATACTCTTCTCCATCATGGCTGCATCAATTTGCATTCCCTCCAACAGTACAGGAAGGTTCCCTTTTCTCCGCATCCTCTCCAGTACTTATTATTTGTAGGCTTTGATGACAGACATTCTGACTGGTATGAGGTGAGAGATACTTCATTGTAGTTTTGATTCGCATTTCCCTAATAATTAGGGATACTGGGCACCCTTTCATGCGCCTGTTGGCCCATCTGTGTATCTTCTTTGAAGCAATGTCTGTTTAGATCTTCTGCCCATTTTAAAAATTGAGTTGTTTGTTTTTTTCATATTGAACCGTATGAGCTGTTTGTGTATTTTGGAAGTTAATCCCTCGTTGGCCACATCATTTGCAAATATTTTCTCCCATTCCGTAAGCTGCCTTTTCATTTTGTTTATGGTTTCTTTGCTGTACAAACACTGGATTCCAGTCTTGACTTTAGAACCCTTTGTTTATAGGACTCCTGTTTATCATCTTGTGAAATGCAAGTATGGAATGATTTCGGACAGATCCAGCTCTAGAAGCCAAGGGGTCCCACCCAAACTCCAGCGGTCTCTTCTTTCCAGACATTCTCCCTCATTCTTAGACATAGGCTATTTGCAAAATTCATTAGCCATTTCCATCCTGTAATTTGACTTTGGGATGCAAAGAGTCAATGAGGTTTCGGCATTCTCTATTACAACAATAATTAAAAAGGTCAGTGTAAGCCTTGACCACTCTCTGAAGATTATTATCAGTGCCTCAGATATCTAAAATATGTTTCGTGGAGTTCTCTCCCAGCCACAGAAGCTCTATCCTTTAAGCGTAGCCAACATAATCAAGAAAGCTGCCTCTTCGGAGAAAGCCAGGTGAACGGCGGGACGTGTTCCTTCCACCCCAGCCATTCTGCTTTGGTCCCTCCGCAGAAGGTGGGGCTCAACGCTCCACCCAAGCTCCAAGCCCTGGGGCTCTCACGCTACCCAACACGCATGACATTTTGAACTAGTGCACGTGGGTGCGCAGGGTCATGGCAAAGGAAACATGGAGTTCCCACGTGAGTCTGCATCACCTCCACTCCGGAGAATTCTGCGGTCTTAACTCTGTTCCTCCCTTGAGAGAGCCCATCAGGCAGGACCATGTGGTCCTGGGATCCATCTTACAGGAAGAAGAGACAGCCGGAGCAGTGCACGTTGGAGAACTTCGTCGAATTAGGGGGATCGCTCTGTTTCCCTGCTCTTTCCATCCCCATCCACTGGGTCAGAGTCCCAGGACCAGACTCCCTCCCTGACCCCTCCAGGACCAGAGCCCAGTTCTACCCATCTGCTGATACAAAAAGTCTTCTTCCCGAGTATTCCCAACGTGCTGCACCCGGGTCTCCCTGCTCCTCAGCCAAGGTTGGGGGTTCTATGCCAGCAACCCCGCTGGGCTGAGTCTAACCTCGAACTTAATGCTGCACTTCATAGAGAGGTGTTTCCAGTGGCCCTTTAGTCCCTCAATAGTGGGCATCCTGGTCCCCGAGTCTTCCCTGATCAATGTCAGTTTCTTGATCATGATCTTGCCTTATCTTTTACCCTAGAAGACAAGGACATACAATTGCACCCACAGAGCACACCCAGGATTTTATGAGATGGTAAAACATAGAGGTTTTATCCTTTTTTTTTTTTTTTAGGGTCTTACCTGTGGCACATGGAAGTTCCCAGGCTAGGGGTCAAATCAGAGCTGCAGCTGCTGGTCTACACCACAGCCACAGCAACAAAGGCTCTGAGCCACATCTGCAAACTGTGCCACAAGTTATGGCAATGCTGGATCCTTAACCTACAGAGCAAGACCAGGGATAGAACCCTCATTGTCATGGATACTAGTTGAGTTCTTCACCCGCTGAGCCACAACAGGAACTCTGGAGATATTTTTTAATTGCTGGACTCACAGTCTATGGAAGTTGCAGCTTCAACCTATGCCACAGCCGTGGCAACAGTGGATCCTTTAACCCACTGCACCCAGCCAGGTATTAAACCCACTGTAGGAACTGAAGCAGCTGCAGCCAGGTTCTTAACCCATTGTTCCACATTGGGAACTCCAAAACATGGAGATTTTTACACAGACTCTGGCATCAGACTGCTTTGGTTCTGATTCAGCCTCTGATGCTCAATACTTAGTGACCCCTGGCATGTTACCTAGGCTCCCCAAGTTTTGATGTCCTCATTAGGAATGTAAAACAGCAAACTTATACAATAGGGTAATCTTTAAAAGAGGCTAATTGTGAAGATTAAGTATTACACTTAAAGGGATTAACACAGTGCCTAGCACAAAATACGTCCTCAATAAAAATTTAAAAGGAGGCATCAAAGAACATCCCCTTCTCTTGCCTAGGGTCTGAGCTCACAGACGCCTGAAAACAGGTTTACTGTCAATAACATCAAATGCCAGCCTTCCTTTAGACCAGGGTTTCTCCAGCCTGGATGTGATGATATTTTGACCAGGCTAATTATTATTATTTTTTAAATTGGACATGGTTGCTTCCATGTCTTGGCTATTGTCATTAGTGCTGCTAAGAACATAGGGTGCTAGTATCTTTTTGAATTATAGTTTTGTCTGAATATATGCCCAGGAGTGGGACTGCTGGATCATATGGTAGCTCTTTATTTATTTGTCTTATTTATTGTCTTTTTAGGGCCACACCTGTGGCATATGGAGATTCCCAGGCTAGGGGCCAAATTGAGGCTGCGGCTGCTGCCCTCCACTACAGCCACGGCAATGCCAAATCTGAGGGGCATCTGTGACCTACGCCACAGCTCACGGCAACGCCAGATCCTTAACCCACTGAGTGAGGCCAGGGATTGAACTCACATCGTCATGGACACTAATCGGGTGCGTTACTGCTGAGCCACGGCAGAAACTCCATGGTTGCTCTATTCGTTGTTTTTGAGGAAGCTGCATACTGTTTTCCATAGAGGCTGCACCAGTTTACACCCTCACCCACAGTGTAGAAGGGCCCTCTTTTCTCCACACCCTTTCCAGCAATTACAGCTTGAAGACTTTTTGATAATAGCCGTTCTGACTGGTGTGAGGTGGCACCTAGTTTTGATTTGCATTTCTCTCATAATTAGTGATGCTGAGCATCTTTTTATGTGCTTTTTGGCCACCTGTACATCTTCTTTGGAGCTATGTCTGTTTAGGTCTTCGAGGTATTCTGCCCATTTTTTGAATTTTTTTTTTTTTTTTTTTTTGGTATAGAGCTGCATGAGCTGTTTGTATATTTTGGAGAGTAATCCCTTGTCACTGACCTGGCTAATTCTTTGATGTGGGTGGCTGTTCTGTTTAACAGTGTCACTGGCTCAGGGGAGTTCCCGTCGTGGCTCAGTGGTTAACGAATCCAACTAGGAACCATGAGGTTGCGGGTTCGATCCCTGGCCTTGCTCCGTGGGTTAAGGATCCGGCATTGCTGTGAGCCGTGATGAAGATTGCAGATTCGGCTCGGATCCCACGTTGCAGTGGCTGTGGTGGAGGCTGGCAGCTACAGCTCCGATTCAACCCCTGGCCTGGGAACCTCCATATGCCTCGGGAGTGGCCCTAGAAATGGCAAAAAGACAAAAAATAAAAAACTAAAAAACAGCGTCACTGGCCTCGGTGTACCAGACGTCAGGAGCACCACCCTTCCGCAAGTTGTGATAATAAAAAATATTTCCAGACATGTCCAAATGTTCCCCAGGGGACAAAACCCCTCCCAGTTGCGAGCTGCTTCGCTAGAGCAGAATCAGATTGCTGAAGCTCAGACAACTGGAACCCACACATTATGATATATCTTTATCATCTGGCCATGTGTTTATAGAACAACCCCGTTTTTTCAATCCGTTTTTTTTTTTGTCCCTTAACTGTCACAGTATTGAAAACACTCATAACATATCAGTATAGGAACCTGTATTTACTAAGAATATTACATGTTTAATAATAACAGTAAAAGTATATATTGAATGAGAATTTTTAAGATACTTGATATTGTGAATGGATCCTAGAATTATAAAATAGTTACAGTGATTTACGGAATACTGAATTTTTAAGAAATTTTGTCATTTGTTGTTTACATTGAAATCTTCAGTGTAACTAATTTTGTATCAAGTATTGGGATGTGGATTAGCCTTATTATTTTTTCAAGACGGATAAACAGATAAATTTTGCCCCAACACTATTTACTGAGTAATCTGTATTTTCTTTCCTGACCTGAAACGGTGTCGTCTCTGGTTTAAAAAAAAAAAAAAATGACCCCTTTTCACTGGTCTGTTTCTGGACTTTCTGGTCCATTCTGCTGCTGTCTCTTTATGGGCCATTTCAATTGGTGACCCCTGATTTGGAGGTTTATTGAGCACTCCTGTTCTATGTTTTAAAATTTTTTTGCAATTCAAGAAATTCAGATAGGTGTTCCCATTGTGGCTTGGCGGGTTAAGAACCCCGCCAAGTATTGCATAGTATTGGTGAGGATGTGGGTTGGATCCCTGGCCTCACTCAGTGGGTTAAGGATCCAGCATTGCTGTGGCTGTGGTGTTGACTAGTAGCTGCAGCTTCCACTGGATCCCTAGCCCCAGAACTTACCTATGCCACAGGTGCGGCTTTAAAATGAAAAAAAAAATTAAGGCATAATTCACGTAACACAACATTTCACCATTTGTAAGGACGCATTTTTAATGGGTTTTAGTAAACGCAGAATGTGCCATCGTCACCGTGTCCTTCCAGAACATTTCCATCACCCAAGAAGGAAACCTGTTGCGGCTCAGTGGTCGTAGACCTGAGCAGTATCCATGAGGACAAGGGTTCGATCCCTGGCCTCGCTCAGTGGGTTAAGGATCTGGCATTGCTGTGGCTGTGGTGTAGGCCAGCAGCTACAGCTCCAATTCGACAACTGGATTGGGAACTTCCATATGCCTTGGGTGCAGCCCTAAAAAAAAAAAAAAAAATTAATTAATTAAATAAAATAAATAAAATGAAAAGCATGGAGCGTTTTTATTCCTACTCAGCAATGGATACACTGGGATATTTTTTCCCCCCATTCCTATGAGAAGTCAGGTTCTGCACAGCTTTCAGGCAGTGACTCATTTTTGGGGCCAGCTTTCCACTTTTTGATTTGATTCACATTGTCTGAAGATTGAATTGGGATCAATATTTGTGACATCTCTCTCAGCAGAAGAATGGCCATTGGAGAGCATTTAAAATGTGAAGCCTCCTGGACCCTGGCGTTCAGGCCCAAAGGTTCCACACAAGACAGAGCTTTCGAATGAGGGGAAGGGGTTATTTGTTGCTCCGAGTTGCTGTGTTGCGTATGAAGCAAGCGAGACTCGTTCCAGGCCGTGTCGAGTCTGCTGTGGTAGCCTGTACCACCTCGGGGGGGAGAGGAGTTGGGCTTCCACGTGGGGAACTCTGCCCATCTGTCACCAAATGCCCGTCCTCAGACAGAACCACCTTAGAGAAGGGACTGCCTGTTCCCTGGGCATGAAGAAAGCCGGGGCTGTGTCTGTGTGGCCTTTTGTGCCCGTTCACGTGGCACTGTGGAGACTGGAGCATGCCACTGCAGGACTGCACCCAGGACACCAGTGGCCAGCCTGGGAGCACAATGGCTTGAAACTCCGGGTGGGGAGGGGGCAGCAGAATGAGGGGCCAGGGATCCCACAGAGCAAAGCAAGCCCTTGTCGCTCTGCGAACTTGCCCCTTTGGCTCAGAGACTTTTTCCCACTCTCTTTAGCTCACTCACTTATTTGTTCCCTCCGAGAAGTGGAAAGACCATGAACACTGGAGTGGAATTTATTCTGATTACATTTTTTATAGAAACGTGTAGAAAACATGGGTACAGCTTCAATAACCTCCTCCTGTGGAGTAAGTACCCATTATCTTTATTCAAGGTGCCGTAAACGCTGTCTTGTCCTGGGCGCCACCATGGAGGCCGGAAGTCACCCCTGCCATTTGAGGCTTAAAGCATCAGGAATAACATTCTTCTCCAGTTGACTATAAACAAAATAGCACTTTGGGGAGTTTCTGTCATGGCGCAGTGGTTAACGAATCCGACTAGGAGCCATGAGGTTGCCGGTTCGATCCCTGGCCTTGCTCAGTGGGTTGAGGATCCAGCATTGCATGAGCTGTGGTGTAGGTCGAAGACGCAGCTTGGATCCCGTGTTGCCATGGCTGTGGTGTAGACCAGCGGCTACAGCTCCGACTGGACCCCTAGCCTGGGAATTTCCGCATGCCTGGGGAGCAGCCCTAGAAAAGGCAAAAAGACAAAAAAAAAAAATAGCACTTTGGGCTAAAATGTTCATTCACCCCCAACCTTCATCCAATAAATGAGGTTACTAAAGTAAAAAACCAGGCTCTGAGCATGAAGCAATTATTGCGAAGTAGGAGGCTCATGATCAAAATTAAAAAAAAAAAAAAAAAGTGGAGACCCAGACTCCAGCAAAGGTGAAGCAAATTTAAATGTTCATCATGCAAATCAGCATTTCCTTCCCTGGGAACACGTGCAATATATCAAAATCTCCTTTCCAACCGTCCAAAAAACAAAGCCCAAGACCTATTCTATGCAGATCACATTAGACCTTTGAGTCCAACTACCATTTATTTATTTTTATTTATTTATTTATTTATTTTTGTCTTTTTTGCCATTTCTTGGGCCGCTCCCGTGGCACATGTAGGTTCCCAGGCTAGGGGTCCAATCCTACACCAGAGCCACAGCAACGCGGTATCCGAGCAGTGCCTGCGACCCACACCACAGCTCACGGCAATGCCGGATCCTTAACCCACTGAGCAAGGGCAGGGATCGAACCCGCAACCTCATGGTTCCTAGTCGGATTCATTAACCACTGCGCCACGACGGGAACTCCCATTTATTTTTAATATATGAACCAAGGGGAGTCAGCTTTTCTTTATGTAAGTTTCTCTTAGGCCTTACAATTTGATATTCTGTGCCGGAATTAACTGCTCTCAAGCCACATGTGGCTAAAGGTAATGTGTATTATTTATCCACTTTATTACATGCAGCTTGAAATGCTTCCCTCCCTTTCCTCCACTTAACTCCCATAGATTCATTAAATTAAATCTCAGCGAATGAAAAGCACCTGGCAGTGAAAAAAATCAACTTGGGACCGTTGGCCCGCAGTAACGTTTTTGTGCTGTGTTGTCATAATGATGTTTCCAGAGGAAAAACTTTAAGTGTCTGAATTGCCATGACTTGTTCAAATGTCAGGTGAAGCTCGTGGTCAGGCTTCTGCAGACATGTACTGAGGGCTTACCGGGAGCCAAGAATATGGTTAATAACAGGCTTTCAGGTTGTTATCCGACTTAATCATTGTGATTAGCAGGTAGGTGCTCTATTAGTCATCTATTACACACAAGGAAACAGGCTGGATGGCCTCAGGAACGTGACCCAAATTGCCCAGGGAGTCAATGATGGGGCCAGGTAGTCTCAAGTCAGGGCCCGACCATTGAACCACTGATTCCTTATGGATTCGACTCTCGAGTTTGTACAATGCTCTCTTCTTTCATTATGCACTTAACGAAGGACAATATTTGGCATTTTGTAAGCAAATAGTGGTGACCAGAAACCACATGAGCATTTACCAATCCAACTACTACAGAAAAGGAATCATTTCAGTAAGCCGTTAACTCTCTACTAGCTGAGCTTGATCTGTGTGGGACCAAGTATGGAGGTCCTGCCAACATCTAGCAGCTGCCTTTGCCAGGATGGCAGGAAACCAAACTGGACTGGAGCTGGAGAATGTCAGCGTGACATTGGCTTGTTAGCCACGTCTTGTAGAACTAGAAGTCATTCAACGGCGGTTGCGTTTGAGGGGAGGAGTGGGCTGACCAGGCTAGGCTAAGCTTTGGTTCCATGTTTAGAAGTATGTCCGGGTATCCGGAGGGAGCACTAGTACCAGGCTCATGGCTCTCATCCAATCCAGGCTTGAATGTGAGTGTGTGAGGAAGACACCTCCACAGCCCCGGAGACTGAGACTTCCAGGGATCGCCTGCAGAGCTCCAATGCTGCCAGCAGGTGGCGCTCCTTCCCAGTCCCCGGGGGTTATGGTCTCCAAAACCGAGCAGGGGCAAAACACACAGGTATATATCTTTTTCTCTTCTCCTCTCCTCTTTTCTTTTCCTCTCCCCTCCTTTCTCCCTCCCTCCCTCTTTCTTCTCTCCTTTCTTTCTTTTCTTTTGCTATTTCTTAGGCCGCTCCCGCGGCATATGGAGGTTCCCAGGCTAGGGGTCGAATTGGAGCCGTAGCTGCCAGCCTACACCAGAGCCACAGCAACGCAGGATCCGAGCCGCGTCTGCAACCTACACCACAGCTCACGGCAACGCCGGATCGTCAACCCACTGAGCAAGGGCAGGGACCGAACCCGCAACCTCATGGTTCCTAGTCGGATTCGTTAACCACTGCGCCACGACAGGAACTCCTCTCCTTTCTTTCTGTTCTCTCTCCCTCCCTCCCCTTATTTTTTCAGTCAAAGGATCCTAGACTTTGGAGCCAGACAGCTCTCCATTCGTCTCAGGCTCAGGCACTCGTGAACTACCTACTTTCCTTCTTTGAGCTTTAGTTTCCTTATTTGCAAAATGCGGAATTACTCCACTACCTCACTAAGCCGTCAAAGAACAGGACAGGACAGCTCTTGGTGCATCAGTTGCGTTTCTTACTTATGCTTTTCCTAAGAAAGACTTTATCCGTGATAAACCCTAAGCCAACAGCACAGGGAACTATCGTATAGGCACAGGGAACTCTATCCAATCTCCTGGCAGAGACCATGATGGAAAAGAATTTTATATTCTTTGTCATAAAGAATGTGTATATGACTGGGTCATTCTGCTCTACAGGAGAATTGGCCAACTATATTTTAATTAAAAAAAGGAGAAACTGGCCAACTATATTTTAACTAAAAAAAGGAGAAACTGGCCAACTATATTTTAATTAAAAAAAGGAAAGAAATCACGTTAATAGCAAACCCCTTTCTTTCCAATGAGGATCATTTGGTTAAACACTTACAGAGGTGTCCAAGAGTATGAGATGCCCTGCTACAGGCAGCAGATCATCCATGGAGAGGGACACGGGGACAGAGAGGATCTCAGATGACCAGCCCGGCGTGTGAGAGGCAGCGGGGCCCAGAGGCCTGAGCTGAAGCCCGTCTGAAGGATCAGGGATGCCTGCTGCGGTGTGAGGCGTGGAGGATGGGCTGGAATAGACGGAGAACGGGAAGAGCATGGGGAGAAGGAGGAGGAGGCAGCCAGGTGGAGGGAAGTGGCGGCAGGTGTGAAGCAGCGTGTTGCCAGCTGGGAATCGTGGTGAAAGTGCTACCCCAGAGCAAAATGCAGCCCAAGGGTGATCATACGGTACAGACAAAGGCGGCTTTCCAGCCGGAAGGGAGCTCATGAGCAATGAAGACAGGCCTCGTCAGAGAGAAATACGCAGAGGGTAGATGAAGCCAGATGCTGGGCTTGGGACAGGCAGCTATGCAGGCAAGGGCAGCTGGCAGCCGGCTGAAGAGCACCCTGCTATGGTAGCTCAATGGTACCGGGAAATTGGGGTTCATCATCCCGTGTTGCCTGTCCATCTAATGAAATGCTCCAACATGGGGTTTAGCTCTTCTTGGACCTAAAGTGTCGGCTGTGGAAGCCCCGGAACTTGGCACAAGAAGACAGATCAAAAGTCAACCCAGGAGTTCCCGTCGTGGCGCAGTGGTTAACGAATCCGACTAGGAACCATGAGGTTGCGGGTTCGGTCCCTGCCCTTGCTCAGTGGGTTAACGATCTGGCGTTGCCGTGAGCTGTGGTGTAGGTTGCAGACGTGGCTCGGATCCCGTGTTGCTGTGGCTCTGGCGTAGGCCAGTGGCTACAGCTCCGATTCAACCCCTAGCCTGGGAACCTCCATATGCCGCGGGAGTGGCCCAAGAAATAGCAACAACAACAACAACAACAAAAAAGACAAAAAAAAATGTTACATAAAAAGTCAACCCATAAATATCCTCAACTTCTGCTCTCAAGAGCCGAAACCCGTCGCAGAACCAGCCCTACCACCAGCCCCCCTCCCTCTAGGGCAGGAGGAGCTCTCCATCCATCCCGGGAGACGTGTCGGGTCTGTGATGAGGGCCTTCGCCTTTGCCCCTTCCCTCGTGAAAGCCGAGAGTGAAAGAGGATCTCGGAGAGACTCCTTAGGACAGACGAACGGGTGGGAGGGCGCGGGCCAGAAGGGAGCACTTGCCTTCCATTTCCCAGTTGGATTCCTGATCAGACACCGCACTTGCCGATCTGTTCAGAGGGGAGGAGAGAACGGGAGAGAGCTGGTGGCGGGGGATCGGGGAGGGGAGGGCAATGGGAGAGGCAGCCGCACTCACATCCATTTAGTGTCAGATAGGCACAGAGTTCCTGGGGTCAAGTGCTGGGCCGCCAAGGAAGGTGCCTGGGCTGGCGCCCTCTGGGATCCCAAAAGTGGCCCTCAGGATGAGGGGTCCCCAGAAGTACGAGGCTGTGGGCTACACCGCCAATGGCAGAAGTTGGATTGGACATTGTATCTTTTATGTCAAGGACCTGGACAATGGGGACGGCTCTATGGAATTTAGAGGTTTCAAAGACAGCCAGCTTTTCTAAACCTGCCTCTCAGACAGCAAGGAGGGACAACCAAAGAAGACGAAAGATGCATCGCCCACCACTGACGGAAGGAGAGCAGCTGGTTCAGTAGAGATGCTCATCCTCCCCCAGCTGCATCCGTCCCTTCCCCAGGAGTGTGGTTCGGAGGGAGAGGGGAGAGGAGGCATTTTAGAGCTGACTCCCGCTTTGAGCAGGCGAAACCCTCCTTCAGTCCTGGGTTTGGGGTGGGGGATCTTCAAGCTTATGGAAGAAACAGCGCAATGACTGGAGGCCTTCCTATTCAGAGCTGGAAATAGTTGGACAAGGACGACTGGTGGACAGGAAAGGGGACAGTTGGACTCCTGGGCACCCTCACAGGGTACAGACTGGGATACTCACTGGGCGTCGAGTTAGGACAGATATGTCCTCCTGCTGTGCTGGTCACGTTTCCATCTTCAAAACATAAAGTCCTGGGTCCTGGGAGTGCCTCCTGTTGGGGGCGATCCCAGCTGGTGGCTCACCCCGTCCGTCAGCCATCCTAGAGTGACCCTTGCCAAAGGGAGCTTTGGCCCTCGGCATGTGACATCTCCGAGGGGTCGAAATGGGCCAGAGACCTCAGCCGGTGGGGCAATCACACGTGGGCCCCTGAACGCCACACCGCGACGTGGCCAGCGAAGAGATGAGAGGAAACGCTGCTTTGGGGCTCTTTGTCGCCAAAGTTACAGATGTATCAACAGCGGCCGGAAATCAGCGAACACCACCAAACATCTACCTAAAAAGTCCAGGCTGGACAAAGTGTACAAAATACTCAATTTGAAGCTCAACAGAGAGATTCTAGCAAGCAGGTATAAAGAAAGTGGACTCATTAGCAATTGCTGGGCCATGTCGTGAACTTGTCTTCACTCGCCGATAAGTAGGAAATTCCATGTTATTCGTGATTGATATTTTGGGGGCTCAACTGAGGCATTGCACAATACAAGACATTTTATGGGGCAGTAGGGGAGCCAACGGCTTCTGCTGTATTTTCCTATCCTTTCTCCCTCATTTCAAGACAAGCATGTTAATATCACTCCAAGGGTCGTAGCAGCTGGTTGAGTAATGTGAGAGTCGAGTAATATTAGGAAAAAGTGGATCAGTAATGGCCAGACAAGGAGGGGCAGAGGGAGAGAGAGAATGAATAATGAAGCCTAGCTATGGGGGTGTTATAGAATTTACAGATATTGTTTCTATTTTTCTCCCACAGAGTTAGAAGGAGAAAGGGTAGAAAGGTGGGGGAAGAAAAGGTAAAAGCAGAGGGGAAGAGTCATCAACAGCCAAGCACCTCATCTACGTAGAATTTAAATATACGGCAGTTGGAACACTCAGAATACACATAAGAATAAGAAGCAAGCAAATACGCTTTCCCCCGTGCGCTACGTTGTTATAAATAAGAGCAAGTGGCAACTTTTGTATTGTAATTTCCATAAACTTGTCCGCAAAGGCTTTCACGTGTAATTAGAAACACACCAGAGGACTGGGTATTTCCCTTTTGTGGTTTACAGACCACTGGACAAATTTATCCTCATGATAAGTCTTGGAGGAAAACCAAAATTTTAACCATAACGTTTTGCCATTTTCTTCCCTCGCATAAATCAGAGTTGACACAAATAATTGACACTATACACGTTGTTAATTTCTCTGCATTCTTGGGTGTGGGGCAATTCTATGATGCAACCCTGGACAGTTCATTCGATTTTATAGTTCCTCCTCCCTCAAATTTTCCAGTAACAGCAAGAAAAGCATAATAAATCGAAGTCACAAAGGGCAGCTATTCTATGGACCTAGTCTCAGTACTGAGTAGATCATGCTCACTGGGAAAAACCATGTCTCAGTATCTTCACCGCTATTCGCCACAACCAAAGGTCAGGTAACGCTCTTCGAGCCCTAGAATCTCTTTTCTGGGTCCCGCTGCAGCTGGTGTTGACCACATGGTGCCCTCCTAGCACTGAGGGCATCGTTCTATGCTACAGCCACTGACTAATGCTAGATTTCAAGATGAAGCAAAAGTCAACCTTCAAATTACATGCTGAAGGAAGAAAGATTTAATTTCGGGCTGGAAATCAAGGCCCCCCCCCTTTTTTTTTTGCTTTTTAGGGCTGCACCCACTGCATATGGAGGTTCCCAGGTCAGGGGTTGAATCTGAGCTACAGCTGCCAGCCTCCACCACAGCTACAGCGATGCCAGACCCGAGCCACGTTTGCGACCTACACCACAGCTCATGGCAACGCCAGATCCTTAATCCACGAGGCCAGGGATCGAACCCACAACCCACAACCTCGTGGTTCCTAGTCAGATTCTGTTTCTGTTGTGCCATGATGGGAACCCTGGAAATCAAGCTTTTTTTTTTTTTTTTTACCCTTGACTTATCGCTGGGTTTTGGACAGTGATGACTGGAGTAAAACAGACAGCTGAATATTATTACTAACTGTAAGAATAAATGATAAAGTGAAAGTTTCTTTTTTTCTAAAATTAAAAGAAAGAAGGTAAATGTGTAACCTCTTGATGCCTTTCCACAGGAAGACACTGAAATATTGAGGGCTGTTTTTAAAACAAAACAAATTTCCCCCCTTGGGGCATGACATTCAAGCACATACAATACTGATGTTTTTTTTTGGTTGCACCCACGGAGTGCAGGAGTTCCTGGGCCAGGGGTCAAACTCAAGCCACAGCAGTGACAAGACTGGACCTTTAACTGCGAGGCCACCAGGGAATTCCCTGATTTATTTTCTAGGAGGTAGCAAAGGTCCATGCACCAGAGCTTCTTTGTCCTGCATGTAGAAATTTTTTTCTCCTGAGTATTTCTCAAGAGCAGTGTGGGTCGTTATGGATTCTGGCTGCAAAGGGTACAGAGCATCCAAGTAAGAACAGGTTTTTTAAAAAATGTACCAACACTGTAATAGTTCCCTGTCCCTCGGTCCCAAATCACTTAGGTTGACCAGAAGGCCAGAACATGGGCTCCACCTAAGTTACTGGATTCATATGTGAGATCTTCAGGTTGAAAGTTGGCCGTGCTGAGCTCAAAAGTGAAGACCCCAACGATGTGCTTGGAAATGTTTAGAAAGTGAAAATGGGGAGTTCCTGTTGTGATGGAGTGGAAACGAATCCGACTAGGAACCATGAGGTTGCAGGTTCTATCCCTGGCCTTGCTCAATGGGTGAAGGATCTGGCTTTGCCATGAGCTGTGGTCGCTGATGCGGCTCAGGTCTGACGTTGCTGTGGCTGTGGTGCAGGCCAGCAGCTACAGCTCCAATTAGACCCCTAGCCTGGGAACCCCCCTATGCCTCAGGGGTGTGGCCCTAAAAAGACCCCCCAAAAAAAAATTCAAAGGGGAATGCAACCGAAAAGCAGAAATATGAATAATACCATTCAAAGCGACTTGTGTTCTGGACAGTTTGGGTCCAGGTCATGGGGCCTGTGGACCTGGGTTGTTTGAGCAGTTTCAGGGCTTTGCACACAAGTCATTGCAGATCTCTGACTCAGAGCACACTGAATTATTTGAAGCCTACAGAACTAGAAACTAACTACCAGGAAACTGGCCACTTTTGTCACATCCCAACAACACTGAGCCCCAGCGGCCACCACCGCTGTGGACATTCCCTCTTAATGCAGGGGGTCACTACCTTTGAAAAGTCCCTGTATCTTTTCCCCAGGATTTCAGTAAATCAAGCTCCTATGAGTGATGAACTTTCTTCTGATTCGTTACTTCATTTAAATCGAGGATTTTTCTTGGATGTGCAGAGTGGCCAAAGAAAGAACACTTGCTTAAAGTTGACAGGAGAGGGAGCCATTGCGCCTTTGGCATAACAAAAACTGTAGTTCTCCCTTTATGTAACAGGGCTTTTTGTCTATTTTTTTGGTTTGGCTTGGTTTTTAAACAGCTCTTAAAAAAATTTTTTTTTATTAAAGTATAGTTGATTTAGAATGTGGTGCTAATTTCTGCTGTACAGCAAAATGACCCCGTCATTCCTACACACACACACACACACACACACACACACACGTATATACATATGTACATTCTTTATCTTCCATCATGGTCTGTCCCAGGAGACTGGCCAGAGTTCCCTGTGCTCTACAGTAGGCCCTCCTTGCTTCTCCATTCTAAATGTATGAGTTCGCCTCTACTGTCCCAAACTCCCAGTCCATCCCCCTGCCTCCCCCCCTCCCTTGGCAACCACAAGTCTGTTCTCTGTGAGTCTGTTTCTGAAAAAAACAGCTCTTTCTACAGCTGCGCGTAGAGTGGCAGATGTTCTCGCTGTGAGGTTTGGGCACAGAAAGCCCTCTGAGGCCCAAGCACGTCTTGTCTCCAAAATGCCCACCTACTCCATTTTTCCATATTAATTACACAGAACAATCCATGATTCTTATCACCAGGCACCCTGGAAGCCTGCATCATCCCTTAAGGGTAGAAAAGAGAAACACAGGCAAACTAGAAAGAACATCATGGAAATAAGGTCAAGAGCTGGTAAATCCAAAAGTTGGAAAGGAAGCAACCTGCGAAGAAGGTGGATACAGGGCGGAGGGAGGAAGATAATTGGCTGAAAAGTAAAAGAACAAACGAACCGATTTCCCCATATCCTAACGGTTCATGTACTCTCTTTCCATATGCAAAACATTAAGTCTGATGGGCTTTATTTTTTCCATCAAAACAACTTATTTACAGCTTACAGATGCAAGGCCAAAGGGAAAAGACCCCGGAAAGCACCTCACAGCTTTTGGGTATTTTCTTTTTCTTTCTTTCTTTTTTTCTTTTTTTTTTAGCACACATAAGTTTGCCTTAGGAGAAAAGCTGGATACACATGGAGCTCGCCTAGCGTGTGTCCTTTCTTTCAAGGGTCATCCTCTACCCAGTTTTTGTACGCTTTGGTTGTTCTTATAAATATTGTTATCAAGAGGGTTCCTCTGGCATAAAACTATGTTGTCATGATTAGATCTGGCCCACACTTGCATGGATTTAAGTTGTACACTGAACTCAGAAGAATAAGACAGGACTTTAAAATTGGCATAAATTATTTAGTGACAAATATAAAAGGACATCGCAATATTTTGTGTTGGAATAAGCCTCAGAGTCCAGGACTGATGCCGTTTTGCATATGCACGAGGAGATGCAAAGTGCATGGCGTGTGGACTTTTGGTTCCTTTGGCAGGAAAGAGCACCACGGGGCAGCAAATTGTCCCTAGTGTAGAGCCTACGTGTATTTGTAAGCCATAATGGTGACACTGTAAAGCGCCTTCAAAGCTGCAGTCATCACACTTTTGCAGTGCTCATGCGGTTGGAATGCACTTCCACCTCTGGCTTGTTGAGGAGCTTGGATCAGATTCTCAGAGAACTTGAGACATTTGCTGCCACCCAGGTGGCTGGAAATAGAAAGCAAATATTTCTGTATGAGTACAGGACCAGTGCATAGTAAGCTTCTAGAAGCATTCTAAATGGGACATCCATAAATATTTAAAAAACCAAACCAAGAGATGGCACCCTTTGAAAATTTAGCTTGGCAGACAAGAGGCAGGAACACAGAAAGTGCTCATTATTCAATTCCAAAATGCAATGCAAGCTGGGAAAAGAACCAGCATTTTACTAATGACCTTAAATGACATCTTAATGATGGTTCATGGGATTTTTCTTGTTAAATTGTTTTCAGTTTTGAAAAATTGGCAACAGAATCTCATGTGCTTTCTGGGAAAGTGGGAGACATTTGACAATGTTCTAAAGAAAGTTTTAAACGGAACTTTTTTGTTGATATAAAGAACATGATGGACTCGGAAGTGCTTTTTTAATTCTGTCTTTACTAGATTAAGAATGGCTACTGGCTAGAGAGGCAGGAAGTAAAATTAAGGCTGTAAGCCCTGAGACTTCCTGCGCCAGTATTACAGGTGGTGTAACTGACTTTCCAATACCTAGCATTAAGGTTAACGCCTTCTTCCCATCAGAACCAAGGGTGCCCGGTATGAGAACTTACTTAAAATCTTGCTATGTTTAGAAGCTGTAGCATGTGGACCTATCTTTTGCTATTACACAGATAATCTTCATATTTTGCATCCATATCTTGAAAACACAACAGGTCCCAAACACAGGCACACAACATTTTAACAGTTACTTGGGTTGTTGTTATAGAAAAGTGGGGAATTTTTTTCTCTTTTCCACATTTCCATATTCCTAGACTTAAGGGTGCTTTTCGTTGATTTGAGATGATTTTTTTTTTTTTTGTCTTTCTAGGGAGGCACATGAAAGTTCCCAGGCTAGGGGTCCAATCGGAGCTGTGGCCACCGACCTACACCACAGCCACAGCAGCACGGGATCTGAGCTGCATCTGCAACCTACACCACAGATCATGGCAATGCCAGATCCTTAACCCACTGAGTAGGGCCAGAGATTGAACCCGAAACCTCATGGTTAGGTTTGTTACCACTGAGCCACGACAGAACTCCAACCTGAGATCATTTCTAATGGAAGGGGTTCATCTTTTAGGGCACTCCGCCTCACTAACCATTCTCCTGGGACCTGTGAGAAAATTTTTAAAAGTAATGTGCTCTTCCCCAATTTTGGGAACCCACCACCTCAGCTTATCATCTTTAGATACCTGTCTTTGCTCCAGAAATCCCTCTGGCTTTACTTGGAATATTATTGGCGTATTGGGAAGGAGAATCTTGGCTTCATTATTATTCCTTCTCCAAATAAATTCATGTCCCTTTCACCCAAATAGCTACATTTGTTGGTTGCCCGGGAGCAAAGAGTTATTTGCTCATGGTCCATAGTATGGGTGTTGAGAAAGAAGGGAATAAATGTGAAGTGCCGCCCCTCCTCCCCATAAAACCCCCAAGTTAGCCAAACATCCTTTGAACATGTAACCAATATAAAAATTGAGATTTTTACATGCTTATTTTCTACTAAGCCTTCAAAATCTAGTATTTCATACTTATAAGCAAATCTTAAATTGTATCTTAAATTGTACTCAGGGTATCGTAAGAAGAAACCAAAATAGGAGTTCCCGTTGTGTCTCAGTGGGTTAAGAACCCAACAGAGTGTGGGTGAGGATGAAGGTTTTCTCTAAAGATAGCATTTGCTGGGAAGAGAGTGGGGAATACTTTTTTCTTTCCCATGCATCATCAGGCAATTTTCCCAGGCTCTGGTTACTGTGTCTTTCAAACTATTCTTGCTCAGATCTCAAAGGAGGAGTTCAGTTTTGCATCCTTGAGACTTTCCGTGTATTGTTCACACCCCAGTGTCAGTGCCAGCTTGCTGCATTAGGGCTTGGACGCTCCGGTGGTGCTGCATTCCATCCCGAGTCCAAGTCCAAGTGCTTACAGCCCGCCTCTCCTCCTGCAGCTTCTCTGACCTCAGCTCCTGCTTCTGTCTCCACTGCTCCCTCCGTTTCTGTCTCCCCTGGTTGTCTTTTTGTTCCTTGCATGAACCAGGCATGCTCCCGTGACAGCATCCTCCCCTGGGGCTCTTGTTTCTTCCGCCTGGGAGATTCCTGCGTGTGATCGACTTCCTCACCTTCATGATGCCTCGGCCAAGATCGCGCTGGATTCTCCACCACTCTGTTTAAAAACCGTGATTCCCTCTCTCTTTGCCCTTCGTTCTCAATCCCCCTTAACTCGGCTTCCTGTTTTCCCCTCACGCATATCACCAGCCAAGGTTCCCTTTCCTGATGACGCTTATTCAATTGACTGTCTGAAATAATTATAAAATGGTGGCAGTAATTATCCTTTTTTTAAAGTTTGATTGTAGTTGATGTATAATGTTGTGCTCATGCCTGCTGTGCAACAAAGTGATTGTTATACATGTACACACATCCTTTTGTGTGTGTGTGTGTGTGTCCTAGGACCCCTATCACTCAGTCAACCTGAATCAAGGCAAAGCCTGCTACAGATGTGCCCAAGGCAGTAAAGGGGGCCTCCTGCAAAGACTGGGACAGTCCAAATGCCAGGGCAGACACAGACACACACAGACGCACACACAGATCACAGCATACTGGTTAAACACCCAGAGCAAGTCCTCTAAACTTTCTATCCATCTTTGAGCCCAGCACTTAGTATCACATAACAAAGCATCCCTTTACACAAAACCAGTGGCACTGGTCCATTCTTCAAGCTGCTTCTCCTTCTCTTCTCCAATTGCCCAGGTTCTGACCTTCATGCTCTTTCTTCTATTTTATACTTTGGATTTAGAGCCCATCTGTCTTTTCCTATAACTTAGAAGTATATATATATATATATATATAAAATGATATATAATACACACTTTTATCATTATATTAAGTATATATATGTATCTGTATTTATATAATATAATATACAAATCATAATTATATAAAATTATAAATATATAACATACAAATATAGTATAAATTATATAAATTATGTTATTTGTAGTTATATGTGTATTATTATATTATATATATATATAATTCTAAATTATATAGGAAATATATACTAGGAAAAAAGAGATGGGTATCTAAGTCCGAAGAATAAAATATAATTTATACATTTTATATATAAGTATGTATATATAGACTCTTAACATAATGAGCATAAAACAAGGATAACCTTTATTTGTGTCTTATAGATTTATTATGATTTACCTCTAAAGGTATCTGGATCTGGGGATTTGGGGAGTGAAAGTTTTAATTATCATTTTAATATCATTAATTATTATTGTTCTATCCATTTGTTTTATTGATTTTTATGTGTGTCGATTTTGGTATTTTAGATAACTTAAAATTTATGTATTTAATCTAGAGTTTCATTCTTTTCTCTTTGCTAAGGAATTAGCAATAACTCAAGATGACTCATACCTATATTTATTTTTCACTAGAGTTAAGTTTAACATTTTTATGTTCTCTCCTAAAAAAAAAAAACCATCTTGACCTACTTGTACCTGGTCTCTCCTGCTCCTCCCCCTTCACTGGCGCCTTGCATTTACTTCTGCAGTCTTATGAATAAACCTGCTGGGGTGAGGGTGTCAGTGTGTATTTAAATTAAAATGTCACAACAATGTGTTTAAATGGGATCTCACTTTTCATCTATCTCCTGTTTAGTGCTTTATGCACTTTAATTTTGAATCTTACATCTTTCCTTAATTCTAGAAAATTTCATCTAGTATTTGCTCAAATATTTTCTCCCTTCTCTTTTCTTTTGTCCCCCCCCCCCCCCCGCCCCCCCGCCGGGCTGCACCTGCAGCATGTGGAAGTTCCCAGGCCAGGGATGGACCTTGCGCCACAGCAGACCTAAAAGCCTGGAAGTCTGAGGTCCCGGGTACCAGCATGGATGGCTCTGGTGAGGCTCTCTTCCTGGCTTGCAGAAAGCCGCCTTCCCTCTGTGGGTCTAGGTGACCTTTCCTTGGTGCCTCCCCCTTTCTCTCCTCATTAGACCACCGGTGCTATCTGATTAGGACCCCCCCCCCACCTTATGACCTCATCCAATCTTAGTTACCTCTTAAAAGCCCTGTCCTCAAATACATGGCATGGGGCGGGGGGAGGTTAGAGCTTTCACATAAGAATTTGGGGCAGGGGGACACAATTCAGCCCACAGCGCTACCTTCTATAACACATGCAACTGGAGCCAGTACGGACAGTAAATATCTTTACAAATCACACTATATTCATGCTGTTAACCGCTCTTAAGTGGTGGTATAGATCTGCCAAGTGTTATTAGTTCGAAAATTGACATATTTTGAATTGAGCTTTTTTTTTTTTTTCCACTTAAGATCACAACTTCATTTGTTCTTGATGTTACTTGGGATTTGGAACAGTAAAACTATGTCATTGGCAGAGAGAATCATGTTTATCTTCGTATTTGCTAGGGCAGGGTTCATGGTGTCCATGTTGCAACATCTGTGCAACATCTGTGAAGCTCAGGAAATGTGAAGGGATTTGAAACTAAACAACACCCAAGTGTGTGCCTCTGTCACTTGGCTTTTGACTACAGGGAAAACTTGAGTGAAAACTGGTTAAGCCGAGCCTTGGTTTACTCACTGATAAAGGAGAACTATTACTCTTGCTTATTAGGTAATGCTGGTGATCAAGTACTGTAAGATGTTCTTAATAAAATATAAGCTCTTTTACATTTCAGTTGATAGGAGTAGGGATCGTACTTCCTGTAACATGAGAAACGAAAGGCTTCTAGTTGTGTTGACTTCCTTCATTCTTAATCAGATGTTTGTCCCTTTCCAAATCCAAACAGAGGCTGTACGACCCCTTGCTAAAGTTTTGCCATGTAGTTTAAGCTGGATTGTAGGAACTGGGCTAATAGCCTAGGACAGCCTATTGCATCATTCTAGGTTTCTTATAAGCTTATTCCATTGTTGTGCAGCCACCACCACCAACCATTCCCTCGACTCTCTTCATCTTGTGAAACTGAAACTCTGCACCCATTAAACACGAATTCCCCATTTCTCTTCCCGAGTCTTGAAGCCCAGGGGATTCGGATCCTGGACCACCGGAGACTGGCTTCTTTTTAGCTTTGTGGTCCTGAGTAAATCCACAACGCTTGCCAAACCTCAGTTACCTCTCCCATTCTCCTCGCCTGCCTTCTGGTTGCTATGGGACCCATAGCGCTGCCTTAGGAGCTCTTGGGATCTCTAGCATTCTTCACACACAGTGCTTGTAGAAGCAGTGATGGAAATGGACTAAACAAAGACTCATAAAATCTAGACTTTACTGTCAATCAATCTATAGCTAAAAGTTTGAATGCCTACTGTGCAGATTTCAGACATGGACTGGTTGATTGATGGGCTGATGGATTGATTGATTCTTCCAGAAGAGTAAATCAATGTTCAAAGAAGATTACTAATGCAACCAAGTTCATACAACTACTAATTAGCCCAGCCAGGATTAAAACTCAGGTTGAGCCACTGCCCCCAAGCTTCCTGAGCACTCACGAAATACTGAATAAGAACACAGTGGACCTGACAACCCCTGTGGAAAGCAATACGAGGGTTCCCCAGAAAACTAAATATAGAACTACCATATGATCCAGCAATCCCACTCCTGGGCATATATCTGGACAAAACTACAATTTAAAAAGGTACCTGGGAGTTCCTGTCATGGCGCAGCAAAAACGAATCTGACTAGGAACCATGAGGTTGCAGGTGGGATCCCTGGCCTCGATCAGTGGGTTAAGGATTCAGCATCGCTGTGAGCTGTGGTGTAGGTTGCAGACGAGGCTCGGATCTGGTGTTGCTGTGACTGGGGTGTAGGCCGGCAGCTACAGCTCCGATTAGACCCCTAGCCTGGGAACCTTCAAATGCCGTGGGTGCAGGCAGCCCTAAAAGGACAAAAGACAAAAATAAAAATAAAGATAAAAGTAAAAAGGTGCCTGCACCCTATATTCACTGCAGCACTATTCACAATAGCCAAGACATGGAAACAACCTAAATGCGTATTAACAGAGGAATGAATGGATTAAGAAGACGTACATACAATGGAATTCTACTTGGCCATAAAAAAGAACGAAAAATGCCATTTGCAGCAACATGAATGCAGCTACAGATTATCATACTACGTGAAGTAAGTCGGAAAGAGAAAGACCAATACCATATGATATCACTTATATGTAGAATCTAAAACATGGCACAAATCAACCTAACTACAAAATAGAAACAGACTCAAAAGCATAGAGAACAGACTGGTGGTTGCCAAGGGGGAGAGGGGCTAGAGAGGGCTAGACTGGGAGTTTGAGGTAAGTAGATGCAGACTATTACATTTAGAATGGAGAGGCAGTGAGGTCCTGTCCTACAGCGCAGGGAATTTTACCCAGTCTCTTGGGATAGACCATGATAGAAGATAATATAAGAAAGGAAATGTGTATATATGCATGATTGGGACACTTTACAGCAGAAACTTGCACACTGTCAATCAACTATACTTTAATAAAAAATAAACAATGAGAGAACACAGGGGACCTAGAAAACCCAGCTCTTCTCCTCACTTTCCTCACGATGTTATCAAGAAGACAAACTCTAGATACTTAGTGTACATGAGGGAAGAGAGCAGGACGACATACCGTGAAATGCTTTACTGCCCACTCTCAACAAGCATGAAGTCAGCGAGAATCTAAGGAAGAAAATGCCATCATGATCCAAGCAGAACCGACAAAGCTCTGTGATAGCTAGTGAGACCTTTGAGCTGACTCTGAGGACGAGGCACAATGGGGTGGGGAAAAGAAAAAGATAATCTAGCTAAAGAGAAGCCCAAGAGCCCAAGAGCGCGTAGGAATTCCGCAGTAAGAGGAAGGAAGATTTTCTCTGAGTCGACAGCAAAGCCAAAACAGAAAACATGATTCTTAGGCTAATGAGGTTGTAATCCAGGTAAGAAAAAAGAAAAATGGTCTTTTCGGAGTAATTCTGGATCCCATTATATCCCTGAGCATATTTCTTAGATGAATGAGGTCCAGTTCCTGGTTGCACCTCTCAAAAAAAAAAAAAAAAAAAAAAAAAAAGAAGAGGCAGCTCCGGTCCTAGAACAACCTTCTAAAGATAATTGATAGAACATCTATGGAGACAATACAGTCTCAAAATCCTCCCTAAGGTAGTTGCCACCGCGCTCCCTCTTTCTTCCACTCTTTGACCACACCCATTCGGGAGAGGCTCCCGCTGCGAGGTCTAAAGAGGCTTGTTGTGCATGAGAAAAGAGCAGTCAGAGCTTGCGTGTGGGTCGGGGTGAGGCCCGGAGGGATGCGATGGGTGACAGAAAGCTGTCCTGGCGGGGGGGGGGGGGGGGGGGGGCGATGATATGATGAGTGAGAATCGGTCTCACATCAGATCCCTGTCAGCATCCCCTTCCCTTTTTTTCTTTTTTTAGGGCCACACCTGTGGCACATGGAAGTTCCCAGGCTAGGGGTCCAATCGGAGGTACAGCTGCAGGCCTACACCACAGCCACAGCCACGTGGGATCCCAGCCGTATCTGCAATCTGAGCTGCAGCTGTGGCAACGCCGGATCCTTAACCCACTGAGTGAGGCCAGGCGTCGAACTCGCAACCTCATGGTTGCTAGTCGGATTCGTTAACCGCTGAGCCATGATGGGAACTCTGCAAAACTTTCTTAATGTTAATTTTGAAGCAAAATGGGGCTGTCGTTTTGTTTCACTACCTTGTTTAATCAGAGTGACACAAATTTGGATCTGCAAACTTTCAAATGGCCAGGTCGGCTGCGAGGTTAAGTTTCCTTATTACTTTCCTGTAGCACCGAGATGCAAAATATCGAGGCCGGCCAGACCTCTGGTTATTTCTTGCCAGTGTCAATGAGAAATTTTTTCAACAGCTGCAGGAAGTCAACAACTTAATAAGAAACATCACAAATATTTAATCTGTCCAGGGTGACTGCAGCACTAAATTCCCACACCAGAAAGCGGACCAACAAAATGTTTTTTGACTCAAGCATCGTGAATCAAAGCAGATGCTGGCCTCTGCCTTTCAATTCATTCAGAGATTTAGGCCTCAGGGCCAAGCTGAGGCGACTCTTGGTTGTATATCCATCTCGTCAAGTGAGAGAGGCCAAGGAGTTCATTTTTTTCTTGCAAGATGGAAGCCAAATTTAACCCTAGCCAATTTCTGAATCTAATGAGCCATAGAATCTTGTGTTCCCTGTACTTCCTCCTCTTTCTCTCTCTCTCTTTTTTTAAGCTCTGCTGCCACGGCATGCGGTTCCCTGGCCAGGGATCGAACCTGAACCACAGCAGCAGCCTGGGCCACAGCAGGACAACACCAGTTCCTTAACCTGCTAGGCCAAGAGAGGAACTAGTCTTCCTTCTCTTAAGCAAATACTTCATCATATCCCAAAGCTCAACTATAACTGGATTCACATTTTATTTTTTCATTTTTATTTTTTTCATTTTTTATTTTTTTGGCTTTTGGGGCCGCACCCAAAGCATTATGGAGGTTCCCAGGCTAGGGGTCTAATCAGAGCTACACTACCAGCCTATGCCACAGCCACAGCAATGCCACATCCGAGCCAAGTCTGCGACCTACACTACAGCTCATGGCAACACCAGATCCTTAACCCCCGAGGCCTGGAAAGGAACCTGCATCCTCATGCTAGTCACATTCGTTTCTGCTGCGCCACGATGGGAACTCCCTGGATTCACATTTTAATAGAGAATATTCATTGTGGTTGGAGTGAGAGGAAGTATTTTCTGTGCAACAAAATATCAGGTAGCGTTAGCTTAGTGCTACAAAAGAGAAAGAATAAGTTAATAAGAAAGAATGAGTTAATAGGTGAATGAAAAATATTAACAAAATAGGAATTATTATAAAAGATAGCTTATAATAATTGAAGTAACTATATTTTATGGGAGCTGGTAGGTAACTTTTTAAGCAAAAGCTACAGGTAAAATTTAAGAATGATCATATCTGGTAGTAAAATTATTTTACCTATTTGCCCCAAATGATGTGGTGATTTAAAAAAAAAAAAAATCCTGAGTTCCTGTTGTGGCACAGCAGAAACGAATCCAACTAGGAACTATAAGGTTGTAGGTTCGATCCCTGGCCTTGCTCAGTGGGTTAAGGATCTGGCATTGCCATGAGCTGTGGTGTAGGTCGCAGATGTGGCCCGGATCTGGTGTTGCTGTGGCTGTGGTGTAGGCTGGCAGCTGTAGCTCCGGTTAGACCCCTAGCCTGGGAAGCTCCATATGCCATGGATGCGGCCCTAAAAGGACAAAAGACAAAACAAACAAACAAAACCTAGGTGAATAGTTCTCAAAAATATTTGCATAAATAAAAAGTAACCTTTGAATTCACCTTTTCTTTTACTTTGGATTATTATAAAATTGTATTTAAGAAGAGAACATGTAATCAGATTGACACTCTCCTTCGATACTGTGGCCACTTAGGGGAAAGAGAGGGTGGAGGGTGGAAGCGGACAGGCTCCCAGCAGGAATTACTGGCTTCTTCTCTGTGTTCACAACACACTAGATGCATGTTAATTATAGCATCTATTCTATTTTTCTGGAATCATCTAATTTGTTTCTGTCTCTCCCATTCCGCTGAGTTTCTTGAGGGAAGGTAGCATATTGTATTCATCTTTATGTCCCCAGAATAGTGACCCAGTAAAAATTAATTGAGCAGATGAAGGAAATGATTGAAACACTGAAGTAGAAATATTGGCAGATGTACTTATAAGCATAAGTAGAGAGAGCCGCAATAGAAAGAGAAGCTTTCATGGACTAAAAAAAGCATAAACATTTCTTGATATATAATACAGCAAGGCTTTTATTTTATTTTTGTCTTTTTAGGGCCACACTTGCAGCACATGGAGGTACCCAGGCTAGGGGTCTAATCAGAGCTACAGCTGCCAGTCTACACCACAGCCACAGCAACACCAGATCCGGGCCACATCTGCGACCTACACCACAGCTCATGGCAATGCCAGATCCTTAACCCACTGAGCAAGGCCAGGGATCGAACCCGCAACCTCATGGTTCCTAGTCAGATTCGTTTCCACTGAGCCACGACGGGAACTCCCCACCAAGGCTTTTAAAACCGTGCTCTGGTTTTGCAAAAGTAGGCATAGCTGATATTTATATACTGCACGAAGACTGAGGCTGCTTTATGTGGTGTGGTTTCCCTCTCCCAGATTTGTTAGGAAGCTTGTGAAAGTTAAGGCATCATGTGGACCCTCGGCACTGTCCCCAGTGCTGTCCAAGGTCCCCCAAGGATTGCTAATTCTCTGTCTTTCTGGGCCTCCATTTTTTATTTGGATACTGAAATAAAATCACTGCATGTACAATTGGACTATTAAAATTGGTAAATATTTTCAAATGACTATAATTATTTGATAAAGTTATTAAAAATTAAATTCTCTTTGCCACTGTCAAGAAAAAAAAATCTTTATTCATAGTCTAAAAGACAAAATGAGGATAATACTCTTTTAGGGAGGGACCCAGAAAACTTTTGGTGTGTTTTAAATACTTAACTAAACTACAGCACTGGATATTATAATATATAATTTATATTTTACTAAAACTAAAGTTCTTCTATAAACCACACACTAAGACAGCCTAAGAACATTTGGCCATGCTAAATGTGGTCACTTAATATTCCACAACCTAAATGGTTTCAAAACAAGTGAAGGGCTCAAATTCTTTTTTTTTTTTTTCAGGGCCACACACAGAACATATGGAAATTTCCAGGCTAGGGGTTGAATTGGAGCTACAGCTGCCAGCCTATGCCAGAGCCACAGCAACACAGGATCTGAGCTGCATCTGTGACCTCCACAGCTCATGGCAACACAGGATCCCTGACCCACTGAGCAAGGCCAGGGATTGAAACTGCATCCTCATGGATACTAATCAGATTCATTTGCACTGTGCCACAATGAGAACTCCCAAAGGGGCTCAAAATTCTTGATGAAGCTAAGATAATGCTTAGATTGTATCTGTGTAGACACAGAACACGAGTTTAATTTTTTTTTTTGTCTTTTTGTCGTTTTAGGGCTGTGCCCTCGGCATGTGGCAGTTCCCAGGCTTAGGGTCTAATCAGAGCTGCAGCTGCCAGCCTACCTCACAGCCACAGCCACACCAGATCTGAGCCGTATCTGCGACCTACACCACAGCTCACAGCAATGCCGGACCCTTAACCCATTGAGTGAGGCCAGGGATCGAACCCGCAACCTTGTGGTTCCTAGTTGGATTCGTTTCCTCTGCGCCACCACGAGAACTCCGAGTTTACTTTTTATAATTAAAAGAAAAACTACTCACCAAGTTCAGTTATGGTGCATGGGATCAGCAGTGTCTCTGAAGCACTGGGACCTAGGTTTGATCTCTGCCCGGTACTGGGGGTCACAGGGTCAGGCGCTGCTGCAGCTGTGTTGTAGGTCACAACCGTGGCTCAGATTTGATCTCTGGCAAGGGAGCTCCATATGCTGCTGGGCAGCCAAGAGGAAACAAAATAAAACAAAACCACCTCACAATTTAAGTCTAACAGCTCTCATCTCAGAAATCAGTTCCTCTTTGATCAGGATACTTTTTTACATCCTCAGGAAAACCAGCTTTTAAATTATTCTTCAACTGCGCAGGGTATGGATTACGTTTATTATGAACTCTAGATTGCCATAATTCTAACCTTTTTTTTTTTCTTTATCTTTTTTAGGGCTGCATCCGTGGCATATGGAAATTCCTAGGCTAGGGGTCCAATTGGAGCTATAGCTGCCGGCCTACACCACAGCCACAGCAACGCAGGATCCGAGCCGCATCTGCCACCTACACCACAGCTCATGGCAACACCGGATCCTTAACTCACTGAGCGAGGCCAGTGGCTTGTCCTCATGGCTGCTAGTTGGGTTTGTTTTTCACTGAGCCATGACGGGAACTCCTCTAATCTCTTTTTAAATGTCACAATTGATATACTAACTGAAGTGAATGCATTTGATTCAAGTACTGATTCTGCTATAAGTGATTTCTTTTTTTAGCATAGCTTTGAAATCACATCCAGTGCCACAGTTGACACTGGGTCTTTGCAGCTCATTCCTCTCCTCTCTGTATATCCCTATAGATACCATGTTTCAATCTGTACCCTTGTATTTCTTGAGTCTGTTAGGTATAAAGAATTCCAATCCCCGGGAATTAACTTCCTGGGAATTTGCACTGTTGAAATAGGAGGCTGAGATGCATGGCAGAGAGTGTGAGCCACTGGGGACAGCAAAGCCCGAGATCCTGGCAGGCAAAATGGTACTCCGTGAGGTCAACAAGTCCAGGGCAGGAAGTGGTGTGTCCTGAGTTGCCTCCTTAGAGAAATCCAAGGCTGGACCATCCCTGCTGAATCAAACATCCTTGATAAATCAGACCTGATCTAGCTAAAAGGAGAGAGAATTTGGCTGGGGAGAGAAGAATTAATGACAAAGCTTAATGACTTGCATGGGGAAGAAGTTATTGCTGACGTAGCATCAACGACCCACTGTTGTGAACAGATGTCGCTTCTTTTAAGCAAGTACCGAAGGAAGTGAGACGCTCTCAGGAAGATGTGTTCAGGACTAGTCTATTAGAAAGCAGTTCGGGTCCCAGTATATCCTTCCATTTCAGTCTTATTTTACTATCCGTTGCCTTTTTTTCTTGACTAGTCCCCAGCCATATTGGACAAACACTGTTGATCCAAACACAGGGTGTTATACAGGGTCACGGTTGCAGAAAATCATCTGTAATTTGGCCTCGGGCCCCTGTTACTCCCAATACTCACCCCCGCTAAGTGTGGCGTCTGTATGACTCCCACCTTTCTCATAGTCCTTTATCTGCACTTTGGGGTGAGTTTCATTTTTCAATGTGCTCTCGAGAGCTTTTGTGCCCCCCAGTCATTCTTCATAGTTTGGGATCCACCACATGCCTTTCTCTCTTTCATACGCCTTATGCATTTGTTTTTCTCATTTTTTCTCACAATCTCTTAAGTTCAGGAGTGAGAAGGATGTATTTATCTTGAAACAGAAACCTTCCATTTAAGGGTGAGATAGAAAATAACACGGAAACAAGCTTCCTTCCTTTCTCCCCTTCTCACTCACACAAGCATATTGGAGAAAGGATGGGTAGGTTGCTCTACCTAATGACGTCACTGACCATTGGGGCAGCCCGGGAGAGGAGAGTGGCACTGCCCCTGCCCTGTTGAAGCAAAGTCTTGAGTATGTGGGAAGAGTTCTTCGAGTCGGCATAGGGTGGGGTGGTGAAAACTGGATGTACTCGCACCAAAGTCTCAAAAACAAGCAAAAAGATACGATGCACTTTATCTTCATTGATCCTTTAAAAAAAGATAATTTATGTGAGAGTCCAAGTTGGTTTGTTTTCCTGCCAGCATGTATCAAAGATAAATAGGTTGAGAGATGAGCCGATTCTTCTGACTTGGAAAAGACACGAAATCAGTCATACTCAGTCCTTCGGGACGTGCCTCCTGACTTTCCCAGTCAGCAAGTTTAAAGCAAACGGTACTGTGAAGATTTCCTTTCATCAGTCTCTGATATGTTCCAAAGTTTGTGCAATTTTGAATTCCTCTCTTGACCTTGAATAGGTTCACTTGACAAACTGCCCAAACTGTAGAACACTCCTCGTTGAAGAAAACACTCATTAGTTGACTAAAAAATGGACAGACACTGCCAGTTTGGATTTGATAAGAGGGAAAAGCCCCGGGGTACATACAGCTTAAACAGAAAGTTGGAATCCAATAAAATTTTTGGTGGGTTCTGGAGAGTCTCAGCTCTGTCATTATTGTTTCAGGAAAGAGTGGCTCAGGAGCAGAACCAAGGGGTCATCAATCTTGTCGACATACAGGGAGTTATTTAAAATCTTTGGGATGCTTCAAAAGCAACTAGCAAAATGGTTTACAACTATTTAAAGCAGGTGTAACTATTGACGTGGGTCTTGTGGTCAGTGTTTCAGGAACTATCAATCAGCCCAAGGAGTCAACCACCGACATGATTTTGTAATTCTCGCCATCATTTTACATGTAGGTACAAACACACACACACACGTATGTATGTATATAGGTATTAAACTAGGAAGGTATCTGAGACTAAGAGACTATGTTTAGTAAGAATTTTGTCCAGGGTTTTTAACATTTATTTATTTTTCTTGCTTTTTAGGGCCACACCCTTGGCATATGGAGGTTCCCAGGCTAGGGATCTAATCGGAGTTCTACCTGCTGGCCTACACCACAGCCACAGAAACACCAGATCTGAGCCATGTCTGTGACCTACACCACAGCTCATGCAATGCTGGATCCTTAACCCACTGAGTGAGGCCAAGGATGGAACCTGCAGTCTCATGGTTACAAGTCAGATTCATCTCTGCTGAGCCATGATGGGAACTCCCAGGATATTTTATTTGGACATGGAAGTAAATCTCATATGGAGTCCAAATAGATATATATTTAGGGCTACACCTGTGGCATCTGGAAGTTCCCCGGCTAGGGAGTGAATCAGAGCTACACTGCTGGCCTCCACAGCTCGTGGTAACGCCAGATCCTTAACCCACTGAGCAGGGCCAGGGATCCAACCTGCATCCTCATGGATACTAGTTGGGTTCATTTCTGCTGAACCACAGCAGGAACTCCTGGAATCCAAATATTTAAAAGATTTAAATTTAAGATAGATAATGATTGATGAATATCAAGAAGCGTGTTCTTCTTGGTGCAGTGACAAAAAAACAACCCCAAAAACCCAACCCAATAAATCATCAACGAAAACACAACAAAGGATAGAATAAGAAAATCCTGTGATACATCTGATTTTGTTGGTGGGTCATTGAGTGATCTCTCTCCTCTTATACGTCCATGGCTCCCCATCTTCCTGATGTTCTCTCTGCGGAAGCTTTGTCTTTTTACGGGTACACGTGCTTTCCATGATGAGTCGGTGCTTTCCATTCCCCGGAGCATTGCTTGCTCAAACCAAGCCATTGTTCTGATCTTCATACAACCTTTCGCAGACTGAGTACAGCTCTTTCAAACACTAAATTGAGCAACTGATAAAGATTAGGCTTCGGTGGAAGGCCAAATTTGGCCGCCCACTATGGAGGCCAAATAGACCCATCTTCCCTCTCAGCCCATCCAGCTTGAGTCTTTGAGCCCAGAGGGAATAAAGATGAAGAGCCAGCAGAGACGTCCTCATGGGGGAAGTGCATGGAGTCCAGCAGGAGCGACAGTGACCTGGGACCACTGCTGCTGGCATCAACAATCTTGCAGTAATGGTGCTGGTAAGGTGACCCCAATCCCCAGATGGTTTCTGAGGTGTGACACCTACATTTTCCTGTTGCCTGGCTTCTTCTTGTTCCTGACCATTTCCTGGGACCAGGTCTTTAGCTTTTCCAGCATTTCTGTGAGTTCCCCAATCTCTTGACAATAGAGCCTTGTACAGTTGCCAGATTTGACCTCTGTTATTTCAAAGGCTGTTAGATTATCTTCAGAACAACTCCTTGAGGCTTTGGCTTGTGAGCGGGACCCTTCTTGAGTTTCTCATGGTGGCACAAAGC
This sequence comes from Phacochoerus africanus, assembly GCF_016906955.1. Classification (NCBI taxonomy): domain Eukaryota; kingdom Metazoa; phylum Chordata; class Mammalia; order Artiodactyla; family Suidae; genus Phacochoerus; species Phacochoerus africanus. The sequence goes on along the minus strand of NC_062557.1, from coordinate 11,431,321 downwards.
TGTGTATGTATTTATCCATGGGTCATCACAAAATAGGAGGTGGAAGAGAATAGAGAAAAGGAGATCAGATGTGTCCGTGTAATTGGTTGTCTCAGTTGAGGTCTTTTTTCTATGAATTTCAGTACTTTGGTTCAAGGGCATTTGGGAAGGCAGGCTTTTGCTGGTACCTGACTCCAACCAGGAACTCTTCAGGCTTAAAGAGTCCTCTGCCTTTTTCTTTCCAAATTCCTCAGCAGACACAGTTACACATTCCTCTCTGTAGGGTGAGAACTTATCTTGCTTTATTCTCTGTGGCGCCTACTGAATGCATTTTTTTCTGATGCATGTCCATCGTTACCCGATCCCCAGCTCCTGCTTAGGCTGTGGAGCTGTGGTTTATAATAAATGACGCTGTTCCTCGTCCCCGAGGGCCCCAAAGATAGCTGAAAACCAGTGGTGACCTAGGACGGAGGGAGCAGTGGGCCCCAGGACAGGGGAAAGCAGACGTGTAGACTATGACGGGCTTCTTAGGGGTCTCCTGGCTTCTTTGCACCGAGAGGTCAGATGATGACTCGGGCAGAGACTGTGCCCTAGACCCTCAGAGCCTGTAAGCTTTCCTCCTTCTGCCTGAGGGACGCAGAGTTGAAGAACTCATCCTGAGACCTAGCAAGTTCTCAAGTCTCCCTTAGCTTTCAAGTTTGGGCCAGGTTTTCATGACATTTGGAGGTCTGCAGACAGTCTTGCCCATCTGTGAGGCATTTGTTTTCTCGATATTTCTGAGACTTGCTAACTTCTAGGATCTCGCCATTAAATTTCTAGCTGCCCTGAACTGAGTTCTCTGCTCTTAACAGAGTTGCAGGTCTTTGCTGGCAACTCTGAACTGAGCTCACCACCTCCTTTCTCAGGAAATGTAGTGGGTTCTGCTGCCGGAGTGTGTGTGGAAGGGACAGAAACACTTCCAGGCAAGGATGCCACCCTGCGCATCACTGTTCTACCAGATACAGGAACACTTTTTTTGGTCTTTTTGTGGCTGATCCTGTGACACATGAAGAGTTCCTGGGTTAGGGGTCGAATCAGCCACAGCCACAGCCACAGCAACTTGGGGTCTGGGCCTCATGTATAACCTTCACTGAATCTGGTGGCAACACCAGAGCCTTAACCCACTGAACGAGACCAGGTATCGGAACCTGCATCCCCGCAGACACTATGCTGGGTTCTTAACCTGCTGAGCCACAAGGGGAACTCCCAGGAACAATTCTTAATGAGGAAAATCTTCACAATTTGTTGTTTTCTCTTGGCCATTTTTCAGCACCTTGAAATGGTTGTTTTTTGCAATTCTGTCCAGTTTTATACTTGTTTTCTATGAAGGTGAGACATCTGATTGCTCCATGATGTTTTTCCTGGAAGTCATCATCCAGTATCTCTTCGGTTCGTGAAACAAGACAGATGAATTCTTATGTGATTTCAGTTTTCGTACATGAGTGTTTATGCATTTTATAGATAAAAGTAAGTTTTTCTTAATAGAATGTCACCATTAAGGAGTTATTGTTTTATTACCTGTGGAGGCTATTTTTTTCTTTCTCCTTTGTTTTGTGAAATATTCCAAACTGATAGATAGCTCACTCTCTTTCCCAGAGGGCTTCTGCAGCTGCAGTATGGTCAAGTGTTCGTTTATTGTGAAATCTGGCTGGCCAGATTGGACTAATTCCTTTGAGATACAGCTGTGGTCATTTTAATCATGAAAAATAATTTCATTCTCTTTTAAAGTCATTCTCATAAATGGTGTATCATTTTACACGTCCCTAAATTTTTATCCATGTTTTTCCTCTTCTCGATCATGTGTCTTTTTGGTATTGTTTTTGTTTTCGTTCTTCTGTTCTTTCATCCATGTCCTAATAGTCTGGTTCTACTTTATTTTTATTGTAAAAAAAACCCCTTTAATCAAGATGAGATGGTATGAATAATAAATGAAAATATAATATGCATTAATTTAGCTATTTTCTTTTAAAATCCCTGTACATTTAAAGAGCACCCATTGTAGCTCAGAGGGTTAAAGACCCAATCTTGCTGCCATGAGGATGTGGGTTCAATCCCTAGCCTAGCACAGTGGGTTAAGGATTCAGTGTTACCACAAGCTGGGTGCAGAAGTGGCTTGGATCCGGTGTTGCCATGGCTGTGGCATAGGCTGCAGCTGCAGCTTGGATTCAGCCCCTAGCCCAGGAACTTCCATATGCTGCAGGTGCAACTGAAAAAAAAAATCCTTGTATGTTTAAGCTAAGAGGCATGTTCATTATATGGGGGAAGTGAAATCTAATGAATAACCCACGTTATGCTTTCTGCATCTGATTCTTACAAAAATCCCAGGAGAAGGAATGCATGGGAAGGAAGCCAGCCAGTAATCCCCTTGAAGGGGTTCAGGACAAAGCTCCCTGAAACATGCCTCCTTGGCACGCGGAATATCTTGAGCGGAAGGCAACCGAGACCCTGTGGTCTCAAGAGACATGTCTGCTCCTCCCTCAACTGCCTAGAAGAATTTAAAAAGAGAGTCTTTCCAGAATGAGAATAATTACCAGATACATTTTTTTCCGAGAAAGACCCTCCTGTGCGGCAGGGCAAACCTAATCATCCAACATCGGCTCTTCCTCAGTCGTCCTGAGCCTTGCCCTGCCCCCCTTCGAAGCCCCGCACCCCCCACGCCTTAGCTCTCCCTCCTTTTACCCTCTGTCTTTGAACCTCTCATGTATATGAAATTCTCATACGAATACAATTAAACTTGTTTTTCTCCTGTTGATCTGTCTCACGTCAATTTATCAGACCAGCTGAAAGACTTTGAAGGGTACAGGAGAATTCTTTCTCCCCAACAGCCCCACCCTTGTCATCACAGAACTCAGGTCCGCGTTCTCTCTGTCCTTTGCCCTGCGGGGATTTCTTAAAGGAGCCGCACTCTTCGACTTTGGGAAACACAGAGCATGTCTTGCTTCATAACGTCTCTCTCTCTCTCTCTCTCTCTCTTTTTTAATATAGTAGATATGCAGCATAGAGTGTCAGAAATCTGTGTTTATCTGGAAGTAGCAATCTCCCTGTATTTGTTTTTAAGGATCTCTGCTATTCAAAATCTGTTGTCAGAGGAAAGAAAGGAAATGGTCATTTATAAAGGAACCCACAGACTGTACAACAAGCAGGAACTGGATGTGACATTGCTTAGACAGCTGCAACTAAATGCTCAGCAGCTGCAGTTTGCATTTTGCAATAAGTTCAATAGCCTCTCACATTGAATGGCCACAAACCACGGCCATACGCATTATATAAAAGTGGTTCGGGTGACAGTTCTGAAAAGTAGGGGCTCTAGGGGCGCTTTTTTGGTGTCCACCTCCCCATCCCCCATCCTCTGATTCTCTAGGCAGTTTAAATAATGATCTTACAGTTTGTCGGTCTTGGACTTCTCCAAATTGGACTGGGAATTGGTTTAGGTGTTCTCATGCCTCCCCACCGCTCCACCTGCTTTTCATACTTTCCCCTTGGTGGCTTTTGCGTATTCCTACCCGTCCTGTGGGACCTACATTCAAGGAAACCGAATGCTGAAGTCTTTGCTTCAAACTTGACACTCACTACCAGAAAGAACCAAGAGTCAGTTACTCGAATCTGCTACCATTGGTGTATTATGTAATTATGCTTGCACTCAGTTTTCCTGGGTATCTCCCATGTACATATGCACTATTACACTTCTGATTGTTTTTCTCCTGTTAAATATGTCCTTTATTACTACAAGGGCAGAGAGAAAATTACTTTTCATCTCCTATACCTCAAGAAATGATAGTCTCAACAGAGAAAAAATATGACACAGTAATAAGTGTTAGAACAAAGAGAAGCAGGGGTTGTATTTAGTTAGTTAATTAATTCAGTAACTGTTAGCTGGTTGCCATTATGAGACAAAGACTGTTCCAGTCCAGGGGAAAACTATGGGTAACAAGATAGACAAGACCTCTGCTCTCAAGAAGACCGCCTTTAATTAGGGGGAGACGAGGCATGCACAAATAAAAGAATAAACTAGAAAACTTGAGAAGAATAGGCAGGGCAAAGAGAGGGATGGGGAGCTCCTTCTGACTGGGTGGTCACGGTGATATTTTTGAAGAGGAGACATTTAAGCCAAGACCTGAAGGATAATCGGGAGCCAAGCAGATGAACGTCCGGGGGAAGGAAGTTGTTGGCAGAGGGAATGCAGTGGAAAGATCCTGTGGTAGAAGCACTCTTAGTGTATTTAAGAAACAGAAAGAAGATCCACGTGGCTGGCGTCTCGAGAGATGGGCAGAGGCCGCATCATGTAAGGATCTGTGAGCCTGCACAGGGAGTTAGAATTTTCTTTTCATGCAATGGTAGGATTTGCAAAGGATGCTGGAGGACGTGATAGGACTGTGGCTGCCACACGGAGCATGAAACACAGGGTGTACGAGTGGTACAGGAGCAACCCAGGGGAGGCTGAGGCAGAAGTCTGGATGAGAGACAGTGGCAGGCTTGGGCTCTGGTGACATCTGTAGATGGAAAGAAGTGGATGGACTGGGGGTGTAATTTAGGAGTAGAGTCAATCAGCTGAGGGGAAGGAGGGAAGAGAGAAAGCAAGGCAGCCCATGGGCTGGCAACTGAGCTGGAGAAGGCTATGGGCAATATTAAGTGCTGATTTGAGACACGTTTTGTTTGAGATGCCAGTTAGGCATTGAACCAGAGAAATTAAGCAAGTGGTTGGATACGTGAGTGGAGCTCAGGGGGAAGCAGGGGCTGAAGATATTTGAAAGACTGGATTCCAACGTTTATTCCACCCTCTTTCCATATGCCCATCAGTATTGGAGAGGCTAGGAGTCTAAAACGCTACCTTCTCCTCTCCTTCATTTCAGAACCATCCCAACTGGACTGGCGAGCCGTATTTCAAATAACCAAGGTCAGAAGAACTCCTCGCACTTTTTAATGTTCTGATCTCATTGATTCGTTTGCAACAGCTCAGCAGCAACCTACTTAAAACCTGGAGACGGGCTCCCTCTCAATTCCAAATCTAAGACACACCCCTCAGGTTCCCAAAGGCTAAGATCTCACCTCTAGAATCTCCATTTAGTTAAGTCTTGTGGGTTTTGTTTGTTTGTTTGTTTTTTAGGGCCACACCTGTGGCATATGGAAGTTCCCAGACTAGAGGCTGAATTGGAGCTGCAGCTGCCAGTCTACACCACAGCCAGAGCAACACCAGATCTGAGCTGCATCTGCAACCTATGCTGCAGCTTGCGGCAAAGGCAATGCTGGATACTTAACCCACTGAGCAAGGCCAGGGATCGAACCCACATCCTCACAGATACTATATTGGGATCTTGACCTGCTGTGTCACAATGGGAACTCCAGGTTCACAGTTTTGTTTTGTTTTGTTTTTCTTGGATGTGAAGAGAAGAAGGAAGACCCAAATTCTAAATGACTACAAAAAAACAAGGAAATTCTGGGAGTTCCTATTGTGGCTCAGTGGTAACCAACCTGACTAGTGTCCATGAGGACACGGGTTTTATCCCTGGCTTCGCGCAGTGGGTGAAGGATCTGGAAGCCAGCTGCGGTGTAAGTCGCAGATGCTGCTGGGATCTGATGTTGCTGTGGCCATGACATAGGCCAACAGCTGCAGCTTGGATTCGACCCCTAGCCTGGGAACTTCCATATACCGCAGGTGTGGCCCTAAAAAGCAAATAAAATAAAATAAAACAAAATAACTTTTTTTAAAAAAGGAAAAAAAAGAAGAAATTCTAGAATTTATAAAAAGACTATTCTAAATATAACAATGTTCATAATGTGAATATTTACCCCCCTTCATAATGTGGCTGTTTGCTCCGTGTTCTGAGATGGGGAGGGTCTGACCTCTCCCTCGATTCTTCCACAGCTACAATGTTCTCCTGGTGTGGTGTAGATGCGGGATGTCTCTTGAGATACTCGGCTCCCGGCATGTTAAAGAGGTTTCATATTGTCCCTGGTCCCTTAGTCTCTTGTTCAATGTAACTTATTACTTAGCCTCTCTGGGGTCTTGGAGGACTGCACATTTTTTTTCTAAATTATGGGGGGAAATGTCCCCCATATATTAGTTCAACAAGGTCTTTGAAAAAGTTTTCAAAATGGCATGGGTCTAAAGAAGAGGAGAGATAACAAGCATGCGAGCAGAAAATGAATCAAAAGCCTAGAAACTGGAATATGAAGGGAACTGGGACGGGGTAAAGAGTCATGTTCCCCTGACACTGTAAATGGGGTTGAAAAATGAAGATGCTGGTCACTAATTAGTAGAGAAATGCAAATCAAAACTACAATGAGGTACCACCTCACACCAGTCAAAATGGCCAAATACAGATACCAAATACTGGAAAGGGTGTGGAGAAAAGGGAACCCCCCTCCTTCACTGTGGGTGGGAATGTAAATTGGTACAACCACTATGGAAAATAGGATGGAGCTTCCTCAGGAAATTAAAAATAGAACTACCATATGATCCAGCAATCCCACTCCTGGGCATATATCTGAACAAAACCGTAATTCAAAAAATACATGCATTTCTATGTTCATTGCAGTACTACTGACAATAGCCAAGACAAGGAAACAACCTAAAGGTCCACTGACAGATGAATGGATAAAGAAGATGTGGTACGTGTATACAATGGAATACTACTCAGCCATAAAAAGAATGAAATATAATGCCGTTTACAGCCACATGGTTGCAACTAGAGATCATCATACTAAGTGAAGTAAGTTCTGATTTAACTTTAGAGAAAGACAAATATCATGTGGTATCACTTACATGTGGAGTCTAAAATATGGCAGAAATGAACCTATCTATGAAATAGAAACAGACTCCAGATGTAGAGAACAGACATGTGACTCTCAAGGGGGAGGGAGAGTGGGGGAGGGATGCACTGGGAATTTGGGGTTCGTAGAAGCAGACCATTACATATAGAATGGACAAACAACAGGTGATACTGTATAAGACAGGGAACTATATTCAGTACCCTGGAATAAACTGTAATGGAAGAGAATATTAAAAGGAATGCATATGTGTGTATAATGGAGTCACTCTGCTGTACAGCAGAAATTAACACAATATTGTAAATCAACTAAACATCAATACAACATAAATCCAAAAAATCAAGATGCTGGTGCAACAGTCAGGAGGATGGTTTCTACTATGCCAACAAGTTTATTTAATGGAATGTCTTCCCTGAATACAATTTTGTCAGATCTCCATACAATGAGAGAAAAGGCAAAACAAAGGGGAGTTAGAAGAATATTATAGAACATAAGAGAGATGAAGAGAAAAGGAAGGATGGCTACAGTGAGATTGATCACAAGGAGCAAACGAATTACCTTTTGCACAGCAATAACATAGCTGACTGTGACATGCTCAGGGTAAAATCTGCAGAGCTGATCTATTCCTTTAGTCCCAGGTTTACTCACTGGCCTCAAAAATGCCACCATTTGCCAGCTGGTCATCAAACACACAGTTCCCTATGCTTTGTGTGTGGCGCAGGGTTTGTGATGTTCCTTTGCAGGTACTTCGGATGAAAGCAACACCAGACTGTGGTCCCACATGAAGCCGCATGAAGAGCTGGCCAAACTTTTCCTTGCAAAAGAGCAGGTGTAATTTTTTTTTCTTCCCATACCTGCAGCGTGCAGAAGTTCTGGGCCAGGGGTTGAACCTGCACCACTGCCGTGACAATGCTGGATCCTGAACCCCCTAGGCCACCAGGTAACTTTGAGAAGGAATAAAACTAAAGCCAGTTTTGACACAGTTGCCAGTTTAATTTTTTCCAAAGACCCAGTTGTCTATGATGTCAGAGCTGGTCTGATCCGTAGGCTGAGTAAAAAGCCACTTGGGTGCAAAAACTCTGCTTGCCCAAGACAGCTATCACACGGATCTGTCCTGTAACTTCAAATAAGAACTGACCTAGTTTGTATCAATCCTTTGGGTTACGATGGACGTCTTCTATTGAAATAAATACGTTCAGTGTATTATTTGCAGGCGCTTCAGCTGGTCCTTGAGAAATCTGGTAAAAACAGGTACCTTTTGATGTATCAGGGAGAAGTAAAAAGACACAAACAAGAAGGGAGCTGGCCAGGGTATGGGAGGTTCTTGGAGTCACTTGGCTCTGATAACAGCCAGGCAGCAGCTTGGTGTCCTTCAGTGCCTTTGTCACTTGCGGTTGCCATGGTAACTCTCTGACATGGGTACCAATATCTCCACTTTACAGACGAGGAAACAGGTTCTTCACTGACAGTAAATGGTAGGTCCAAGATTGAATTTAGGTCAAGCTCTGAATCACTGTGGGGGCACAGAAGTATTTGCTGAAGGTAGGAACAGAATTTCACTCATCTTTTTGTCTCCAGCAGATGAATGAATGGACCTCTGGACATCCTGGGCTGCAGAAGGGGGTCAGGGGAGGGATGCCCTCCAGAGCAGAATTTTCTGGGCCACTAAGAATGATTGGCGGCCGAGAAGGGCAGGGATTTCGAAAGAGAAGAAAGAATATGCAAAGCATTTTCAGGGAAAGCGCCGAGGATTATCTTCACAGCTCAGAAAACTCTAGTTTAACCTACAATATATTTTATTTTATTTTATTTTATTTTTTGTCTTTTCTAGGGCCACACCTGCAGCATATGGAGGTTCCCAGGCTAGGGGTCGAATTGGAGCTGTAGCCACCAGCCTACGCCAGAGCCACAGCAACACCAGATCCAAGCTGTGTCTGCGACCTACACCATAGCTCACAGCAACACTGGATCCTTAACCCACTGAGCAAGGCGAGGGATCAAACCTGCAACCTCATGGTTCCTAATTGGATTCATTAACCACTGAGCCACAATGGGAACTCAACCTACATTTTAGACATGATAAGCACAGCTGGTATTTCTAGAAGATTGTTCTAGGAAATATCTCTGCCAGCCCCCGCGTTTTCTTCCTTGATTATGGCATGGTGTTCTCTTTCTTGACATTTTGACATAAGGTCGATTAAAGCAGCAAACTAGCTCTCATTAGAAATTATTTCCCGGGGTCTGTTTGGCTCAGTAGTAATGAACCCAACTAGTATATATGAGGATGGGGGTTTGATCCCTGGCCTCGCTCAGGGTGTTAAGGATCTGGCATTGCCATCAGCCATGGTGTAGGTCGCAGACACGGCTTGGATCCTGCGTTGCTGCGGCTGTGGTGTGAGCCAGCTGCTGCAGCTCCAATGTGACCCCTAGCCTGGGAACTTCCACATGCTGTGGGTGCGGCCCTAAAAAGCAAAACATCTTTGAAAATTACACTGTAAGATTTATTTTATATTTTCCACCTCCTTGGTCACTGGACCTGTTATTACATTTATCTATTTTGAGACCAAGTGGCAAATATCCACAAAAGATCAGTTATAATACAGTCATCTCTAAAGCCTAAATTTAAAAATACAATGGTTATGGGACTCCATTGGTTTATAAATTTAAATAGTACAGTAAATTTCCTAATAGCAAGTTTTTACTTTTCATTCTCTGGTTATATTATTGAGGGTGTAACTAGTGGCTATATTGTCAAATATATTGATATCGGTATAATGGCCAATGGTATTTTGACTATTTTTAGCCATAAGAAAATACATTAAAATCTATTTCAAAAAGTATAACACTTCTTGATTTGGTCACTTAAATTCTTTTTTTTTTTTTTTATAGCTGCGCCTGCGGCATATGGAAGTTCCTGGGATAGGAGTCAAGCTGGAGCTGCAGCTGAGGCCTATGCCACAGCTTACGGCAACACTAGACTCCTAAGCTACTGAGTGAACCTGCATCCTCAGAGAGACAATGTTGGGTCCTTAACCCTTTGAGCCACAATGGAAACTCCACTGGGTACTTAAATTCTTACTAAAATATCAACTTTATAAATATATCAAACTCCCAGAAGAGTAACTCTATGGACTTTTCAGTCTAGGTTAGAAAAAAAGTGTTTCAAGGTTTTAATAAAAGAAAAAAAATTGAACAAAATTTATCATACTCAGAAACTGAGTTTTTGTTAAAGTACCTTTATTCAGTATTATACAGAAAAATGGAATCAGGATGCCCTGCAGAGACACAGAGGCTGTGCCTGGGACATGGGCTCAGCCACGTGCCTCTATCCACATTGTCACTGCACCTGCCCAACACTCGCACCTCCTCTCCACCAAGCTGAGAGCCACACCAGTGTTAACAATATACTCTTTAACGATATGACATCGATGCTATAAAAACAAACGTCTTGAAAAACAACAAGCGTGCATCGGAATGTAGGTTATTTGGGGCTTCACGGCTCTTCCTGAGGAAGGAGCTTCCACTTCACTGAGGGGTGAAGTTCCTCTTTTAAGTCATCCAGCTCCTGCTCCTTGGAAAGCTCCAGGAAAACCTGAAAGTGGGGCCGGAAATAAAGAGACAGGGCTGTCCCACTGCCTCCTCTGGCTCCAAGTGCATGCAAAGCGTAGGCACACATTGTACCTTTCTAGTCCCAGGATGCTAGAGAATCCCTAACGGACCCACCTGCTCCAGGGTGGACTGTGAGAGGCTGTACTCCTCCAGGTCGAAGCGCTGCTTAACTGCACAAGGACAGATGTATGTCAAGGGCTCATATATTTTTATATTCAGATGGCCTAAGTCAGTATACGATACAAATAAATTTTTTTAAAAAACAACTAAAAAGGTTAAGATAGACAATCATCCTTCATGGTTTAAGCACGGCGCTCAGTTAGAAATACACCAAATGCATTCGCTTAGGTTTGGGGCAAAAGCTAAGTGCTGGTGTTATGCTTGTATGTTGTGCAGTTACTGAGATGTGTGTTTAAGGGAGAAATGATGCTGAGAAGGCTTCCTTCCCTGCATGGGAGCCAGGAAGAAGGAGGTGGAAGCAAGTCACCTTTTGAATAGGGTCATATCAGAAGAATATAGAGAAAGATGTTTGTAGTTTTCTAGGGAATAGACATCCCTGCCCACTTCTTGCCAAAAACCATGGTGGCCCACCCCTGACTGGGTGGAAAACCCTTCTTGTTGGCCAGAGTAGACCTAGAAGGGTAGAGAGAGCTCTGATAGATGCCCAGCAGCCCAGCAGTATCTCACCAGCAACCCCAGGCCAGTACTGGCCACGGTGCCCAGCAGAGGAGAGCTGTGTGTGACCACAGCCCATAACACTGGGGTACACAGCTCAGAGAATGGAAAGCGAAGGCATCCCGGACCATGGATGCTGTGAACAGGAGGAAGAAGAGTCTTCCAGGACCTGGAGGGAGATTCAAATCTCTTCCTCCGGAAGGCTGAGAAGCAAGCGAAGATGATCTCGGAGCAGCGACAGTGAAGAGAGCACGAGAGGGACTCTGGCCAGTGCAGTTCAGAGCAGCAGCGTTAATGGGCTCGGATGAAAGGGAAGCCTGGGCCTGGGGGACCGCAGATGCAGTGTGGTCAGGTTTAAAGTGAGACGGATGAAAAAAGAAAAAAGGAGTTTCCGTCGTGGCTCAGCAGAAATGAATCTGACCAGTACCTGTGAGAACTGTGGGTTCAATGCCTGGCCTTGCTGAGTGGGTTAAGGATCCGGCATTGCCATAAGTTGTGGTGTAGGTCGCACACACAGCTTGGATCTGGCGTCAGCCGGTGGCTACAGCTCTGATTCAACCCCTAGCCTGGGAACCTCCATGTGCCATGGGTACCGCCCTAAAAGATAAAAAAAAAAAGAGTGTGATGGACAGATCGTCTTAGTGACCAGACAGGAGGTCAGTTCCTTAATATACAACCTAAGGCAATAAAATATTATGCAAATCCACCTAAAATTTAATGTGAAATCCATATGCATCCATGTTTCAAAAGGAAGCATTCTCCTTAAATGCATATATAACTCAGTTTTGACCTGGGTTGTATTATCTATCTATCTATCTATCTATCTATCTATCTATCTATCTATCTATCTATCTATCTGATACATGAAAAATCTCCACAAAGCAAAAAGTAAAACTCACTCCCATTGACCCCCAAAGACACACACAGCACCCCCAACCCTTGATTTTGTGCTCCTACAATTCGATTTGAGAGTTTAGCTTTTAAATTGATCGTGTTACCTCACATCGCATTTCTTGTCACGCTGATGGTTTATTTTATGATTTGGAAGACCTACTTTCTAGAATCTTATTTCAAAGCTTCAAGCGTTTACCATTCTCTAATTTGAAGAAAGCCTGGGCTAAAGGTCGCACATCTTCCACTGGCAACTTGTAGACCATCAGAGACGAGAACCTGAGAGGAGAGGAGGAGAGAGTGAAGCTGGTGCCCCTGTGGCAGATGGAAACCAAACTGCGACCATCATGCTGGTGTAGCTGAAATGAAGGAAGGAAGGAAGGAAGGAAGGAAGGTGAATCCACAGCAATAAAAAAGAGGCAGATTACAGGAGAAGCAGGGGACAGGAGAGTAGGACTCAGACCGTTTACTGTCCTTGTCTCCTTGGATGGAGAGCAGCAGGTGCAAAGGAAATGTTGAGATTTGTGCAAATCACCTCCCACCTACTTTTCTAAGCTGAGCACCTGCTCCTCAACTTCAGCTTCCAACCAGGCGCTGCCACCATATAGTTTCTTAAAGTTTCCCAAGTTGGGTGGAAATCTAGGTCTACTCTCCAGGGAATCCATGCCTCTCCCACCTTCCCCCACCCTTCTCAGGCGCCCTCCTAATTCAGGGTAATACAGTGGAGTCTCTGGCTGGGAGACCAGAAATCTCTAGGAACTCAAATAATATTCGGCAAGACTATTTTGAAAACATAATTTGTTTCTCGGGTAGATGTTTGTCTTTCCATCATTTGAAAATCAGGGAGATTTGGATTTCGACTATTTCCGGGGCTCCCACTCCCATCCAGCTTGCTCATTCCCTGTACCTTCATGAAATATCTGAACTGTTTGTAGTCAGCCATGGGCCGCACAGGGAGTCACAGCATTGGTTTGATATTTCCATTCCACTGTGGAAATATATTTTCCCGCCTCGTCATTATGACCCATTTCTCCTTACTATCTGCTTTCTCCCCTAAATCCTAAATCATTTGTCTTTTGCTGTAACTTCTAGGTGTTAAAAACGACCCTAAAGTTAATCTTTGATTTTTACGGCATTGCTTTCAGGAGAACTGTGCCATTTTCAGACTTTATGTAAAACTGGAAAAATTAATAGACTTAAAATAATCAGCTTCACATCCTACGTCTGCTGCTGGTTAGCTCCTCCACGGCATCTAACCTATCTATCAATTTCTTATTATTAAAAATAATCAATTCTATTTGTAGGGCTCTGGTAAAGGCCAGATTCTCACCGTGCTTTTTTTGCTATTTTATTTTTCACTGGCGTGATGGCAACTACTTTGGAAAGTCTTGGTGAGGATTAAATACGATGAGATGAAACAAGACCAGAACAGTCCCCAGCCCTTAGTAGGACCACAACACAGGCTATATCAGCTTTCGCATCAGCTCCCTCTCTTCTAGGTTACTGCCTGCTGCATAGCCGACAAATCCTGTCTTTCTTCGAGGTTTCCTTTGGGGCTAAAGATGGACTCAAATGACTACAAATCAGTGACGCTGTCGGGAAAAGAGACATTTGATTTCAGGTGAGAATCAGCAACCACCTTTACCTTTCCTGCCGAGCGGCCTGGGGGAAAAGCCTGAGAATTTCGCTGTGGAGAGTTTCTTCCTGTGTGGGGGCCTTCATCTTCATCTCCAGCAGGTAGTCCTTGCCAAACTTGTTCTTTAGGTGCTGGATGGCCCCAATACATCTGGGGGAGGTGGGGAGGGGGTGGTAAGAGGAAGGAGAAAAAGACTCCGGATGCGCTGTTGTTGCCTCCAGGGCCTCCCTGTTGGACTCAGATGCTTTCACAGCCATCGCTCTCTGCCCACAAACTCTGCCAGCTGTGCCCTGGGGGAACCAGCGTGGGCCTGGACGGGCACCCACCTCAGCCTTCCGGACACCATGATGGCCACGCGGTCACACACGGCCTCGGCCTCGGCCATGTAGTGCGTGGTCAGGAGGGCGCCCCTCTCCGTGTTTTTAAAGGAGGCCCGGATCGCCTGCCTAAAGTGTCAAGAGAATGTTTGCAATTGAAGGTGAATAAGTAGCAAAAAGAGACCAAGCAAGGGAGGACGCTTGAGAGGGCAGCGGGGTTAAGGAAGGGCAAGCCAGGTGAGAGCTGCGGGACAGGGGCAGGCATGGGAGGAGGGGCGGGTACAGGATGCGGGTGGTGACAAGGCTGTACTGAAGGAGAGGCTGATCGGGAGATAAGCTGTGGAAAGGCTGTGCGAAGGGGAACAGAATGACACAGGTTTCCACAACACAGGGGTCAGAGCCCTAAGAGGAAGATAAATCCATAAAAAACACTCAGGACATCCAGAATCCACCCCCCGCCCCACCTTTACTGCCTAATGAGAATTACCAGTCTCGTGGACACGATGGGGTCCGTCCAGACCCCTAAAAGATCACTCGAGCCATTAAGATCCTCAGTGAGTACATCTGGGCCCTGGCTATCCTTATTTTTTCCTTCCATGAGACATGGTTAGGAAATATTATCAGGGAATAATTTTCCTTTTCTGCAAAGTATTGGTTTTATTAATGATATTAAGAGTTTTTTTCGTTTCTACAGTTAAAAGCAGCTCAAGGGACAATTTTTTACAGAAGTTACACAAGTCACAGATTTCCTGCAAGCTTCTGCAGGGCCCTGACCAAGAGGCACCCCTCACCACATCTGCTGCTGCCCCTCGGGGTCCATCCCCGTGGACGGCTCTTCCAGAAGCACCACCGACGGGTTTCCCAGGAGGCTCAGCGCGAAGCACAACTGGAACGAGAGGAACCGCGTCGGGCACCGAGTTGTGGGGGTGCAGAGGAGCCCCAAGCCCCGCCCCTACCTTCCTCTTTATTCCCTCGGACAAGGCCTTCGTGGGGAGCTTCAGCTGGTCCTGCAGCTTGAGCGCATCCACCAACCTGAGGGATACACAATGGAGCCCTACAGGTTTCTAGAAGCAAGGAAAGCTGATGGGAAGAGCGGCCACGTGGGACAAGCCTGGGAACCGGAGCTCAGAGACGCGGTTCTAAAACAGGTGTCGGGCGGCCTTTAATTGGCCGAAAGATAATTTTTCCTCTTAATAGAACAGAAACACATTTCATGATACCTAAATAGTTGTCCTGTGATAGTTTATATTTAAATTTTAGTATTTTTATGTTTGCTTAATAAATCCTTTTTTTCCCTATATTTAATATGCAAAAAACCAACTCCTTGAAATCTGGGAAACTAGTTTCTAGTTGTAGGTCTACCCGACGTGGCCTGGGTTTGTATTCACAGCACTTCACCCGGAGTTTCCCAGGGGGCCTCACTCCCAGCCTCTCCCTGCCCCCTCAGGTAAGAACAGGTGCGGCTCCTCCACGTACCGCGCGATGGCCGCGGCGGCGGCCGCTTTCCTCAGCCCCTTCACGGCGGCGAACACCTCCAGATGCTCCTTCACCGTCAGGCTGGGCCACAGCGCGTTCTCCTGGGGACAGTACCCCAGGAAGCCCAGGGGGTCCCCTCCGCTGCTCCCTTTCAGGAGCACCTGCAAAAAAAAGTTGCCTCTCAGAGCCTTCGCTCTGGTTTTATTTTTATTCCCTGTGTCTTTCTCTTTACAAACCTACAAAAGCTACACAATCTCTAGTCCCTGATTGAGTGTAATAATCTGCACTCACTTTGCACTTGCAGAAAGGTCGTCAGAGAGTAGAAACATGAAAACTGTATGCACCACCAAAATCTAAGCTGAAAAATCAAATACCTCACAAATGTGGGGTCTTGCCATCGCAGCCAACAGTTTTTCTTTTTCTTTCTTTCTTTCTTTCTTTTTTTTTTAATCTTTTTGCCTATTTCTTGGGCCATTCCCACGGCACATGGAGGTTCCCAGGCTAGGGGTCCAATCAGAGCTGTAGCTGCCGGCCTCCGCCACAGCCACTGCAACGTGGGATCCGAGCCGAGTCTGCAGTCTTCATCACAGCTCACAGCAATGCCGGATCCTTAACCCATGGAGCAAGGCCAGGGATGGAACCCGCAACCTCATGGTTCCTAGTTGGATTCGTTAACCACTGAGCCACGACGGGAACTCCGAGGCCAACAGTTTCTATCCATTTTCCCCCAGTATTGTCAGAAAGAAGTATGTTAATTTAATTACTCTCTACTGAACTCCGCTGGTGGATCCAAAGTGTTTTGAGAGCTGCCTGCATAACAAAGGCGGCTCTGCCTGCTTTGAATACGAGGAGCAATGGATTAGCCAGCAGCCCTGTTAACCGGGAGTTTTCATTCCACTGAGTGGATCAGGTAACCAGCAAGCAGAGGACCGACTCAGGAGCATACAGACAGATCACACCTAAAATGGGGCCCTTGGGGGCTGGGCTGCAGAATACAGAACTCCACGTGGGGTGATTGGAGGAAATCTGTCTGCTGAGGGGCCCTTTCAGCAGAAGAGCAGGAGGGCACCTGCTGTGGCAGAACCCAGAGGAAAGGAATTTGGGGCAGAAAACCTGAGACAAGCCCCAGGGGAGGGACGAAGCCTCGCGGTTCTTGACCCAAGGCCAAGGCAGAGTGAGGAAGGAGAGCCAGTCGGTGATGGCAGAAGGGACTTGGAAATGAGCTCCCACAGCTGCCTGAGGGTGAGATGGGGAGGCCGCCTTCCAGTCACAGTGCAGTGAGAGGTCTTGAAAGGTTTTAAGCAGGAAAAGACATGGTTTATCAAGAGGAGTTCTTAGGCTTCCGATCTTCTGTCAAGCAATTTGGTGAAGAATGCTTTCTATTTCATGTCTCCTCTCTCTTGGTTAAGTCTGAACTCTTTTCTGTCGACCTAGCCACCTTGTACAATTAAATTGCATGTACTCAAGTGGTTCAGTTTTGAGCCATTCCTTGAAAACACTCCCAAGAAAGAGTATATCTGTACAAACAATATATGTCCCAGGAGCTAAGCATTTTGTGAAGGACAATCAATAAAATTGCTTAACAAAGATTTTTTTTTAAGAAACTGTTTTTCATTCAAGATCAAAGCATTATGTACTGAGCAGATAATGCTGATTCAAAGTGCAAATCCATGTGTTTCCAGCACTATAAATAAAATCTGTATGGAAGCTGATACTGATTTCTGATCTGACACCGAACAGTCCCTCTGAATGCTTTTAAAGGCATAAATAATTATCCCCTCTCAGTGACTCATTTTTGTGTGTATTAATGTATTCATTTGTGAAGGTATTACTCTGCCTCATTAATCATTTCAGTCACCTAATGACTGAACGGCATTTTGCTGTTTACAAAGTTTTGATGTCTTATAAACTTATTTTGAGCATCACTAGATAATGCATCTTTCACATAACTCACCTACCTGCCCAGCAGTTGGTTTTGTGTCCCCAGTTATCACTTTAATGGATGTACTTTTACCAGCTCCATTGTGTCCTAATAATCCTAAAACCTCACCTGAAAAAAAAAAGTTACTGTTACTTGATTTTTGTAGTAAAACTGAGAACAAAACCTAATCTGAAGTCTTGCTACATGACAAGCATTGTGCCATGTGCTTTATATATGGTATCTCATTTCATTGTCCCCGCCACACCTGCTCCCAAGGTTAGCATAATCCCTTCTTATGTGTCTGGGGACAGAAGCTTCCAGGGATGAGGTTAGTTGCCTACAGTCACATTGATGGGAAGGGGAAAAGCCACTTTTGGGACCCAGGTGCCTCAGCCTGTCTCCTGTGGTCCTAAGCCCTGCGTGACAATGACACAAAGTGAGGTCACCTTCACCTTGCCAGTCAAGCCTTGAGCTATGTACTGGCGCTTCCCCAGTTAGTTCTCTTGTGAAAAATGATGAACATTAGGCAATCCATCATCTTCATTAAGTAGAAATATCATGGTTTCACTAGTTCATTTTAAGAGAGGGCTTTGGCGTTCCCGTCGTGACACAGCAGAAACGAATCCGACTAGGAACCATGAGGGTGCGGGTTTGATCCTTGGTCTCACTCAGTGGGTTAAGGATCTGGCATTGCCATGAACTGTGGTGTAGGTTGCAAATGCGGCTGGGATCTGGTGTTGCTGTGGCTCTGGCGTAGGCTGACAGCTGTAGCTCCGATGAGACTCCCAGCCTGGGGTCCGTATGTCCACGGACCTCCACATGCCTCAAGTGCAGCCCTAAAAAGAAAATAATAATAATAATAATAATAATAATAATAATAAAATTTAAAAAAAATAAGAGAGGGCTTCTGGTTTCTGTGTAGTTGGGACCATGCGCCCATCCATGGGGCGAGTTGATGAATTTCATTAAGAAGTGAGACATGGAGACCGTCCCGGTCACCCTGCCGATGGGTCTGTGCAAACCCAAGGGCGGTGCCTCCAAGATGCTCCTCAAGAACCATGAGGCTTTGAGGGGGGCCCTGAATCGACAGAGGAAAAGCCACTGGGCCCAACCTTTCCTAACACAGAAAGAGACATGTCTTGTGGCTATTTTCTTCTTCTTCTTGGACAAGCAGCGTTTCCTTTTCCCTGCGTACTCCTTGCGTAGACAGCTGGCGATAATGACAGGTTTCTGTAAATGACAGATACATCATGTCGTCAGACCTTAGCTCACTCCATGAACTCTGCAAAGCTCTGTCCTCCCACTGGGCTGGCCCCTCCCTGCACGCGCCATGCATCGAAGAAGACCTTCGGCCAGGGGACACGTTTACCGTCCACTCTCCACCCCAGCACTTCGTCTTGGAGAGAAGAGACCGTCCTTTTCCTTCCCCTAAAGGCACTTGCTCGGGAGCCCGTTATTTTCTGCAACCAGCCCTTCTCTCAGAACAGGAGCAAAGAGACTTGAAGAAGCACTGAATCATCCTTAACAAGCTGGGGACCAGGCTTGGGCCTGACTCTTGTAGGCACTTTCCCCAAGAACAGGGATTTGCTTCACCACTTTGCTCTGTTTCTAAAATTCACAAGTTCTTTCTTGACGTTTGCAATTTCAAGTACACTCCACTTTTTTTTCCCTCTTCAAATAGACCACGTGAGGGAGTTCCCGTCATGGCTCAGTGGTGAATGAACCCATCTAGTATCCAGGAGGACGCAGGTTCAATTCCTGGCCTCACTCAGTGGGTTAAGGAGCCAGTGTTGCCGTGAGCTGTGGTGTAGGTCGCAGACTTGGCTTGGATCCTGTGTTGCTGTGGCTCTGGTGTAGGCCCACAGCTACAGCTCTGATTTGACCCCTGGCCTGGGAACCTCCATATGCTGCGGGTGAGGCCCTAAAAAGACAAAAGACAGAAATAAAAAAGAAAAATAACAGACACAGCAAATTAACATGACTTTTAATCCGTTCATTTCGATGTAAAAAAGACATTGAAATTTAGATCTAAATGACCTAAATTAGGTCTACCTGCTAAAATAGTGATCCTTATTCGTATGGACTAGAGAAGCGCAGAATCATTTAAGAATCAGACTTACAGCCTAGCCCCTTTCTTATGTGATAAAATTCCTACTTTGCGTGTTTTACCTCATCGAAATTCGTGGAATTCAGGGCATCTGCTGTTCTCCTTCTTTCCATCTGAACGTCTTCGTCTTCCCCTTCTGGCTCTTCTGGATTTGGACACACGTCACTCCTTCCTGGAGAGATTCTAGAGTCAAAGCCATCCATTAATAATTGACCGTGGGTTTTCATCCTTGGGTCAGAATACCGTACTCTGTAACTCTCACCCTTGAGCAGACTGGGTAATGAAGTCATGACAATCTCCCTCAGGGCAGCCAGACTTTCTCCCTTCCCAACCTCCTTGTGATATTTAGTGAGCTTTGCTTTTTATGTATCTTTTATTCTACTTACCTATAGAAACACTTTTTCAAGATCAGTAGGCAACTTAATACCATGTACCTAGAATCTTTATATCACAGCTTAACGAAGTCATTTTCCTGGGAATGCCAGCTTTAACACCAACACAGCATTATTAGATTTTTATATTTTTAAGGGGTGAAAGGGCCAGAATGTTTGGAAGCAGGATGGCCTCAGAAAATACAGGTTAGATGCTTGTTCTCCTATTAAGCCTGGCCATTTCTTTTCCATATGTATCATATTCACTCTTTCTCTTCTATTCTGAGTCTGGCCCTTGATACTTACAATATATCTCATTCTTTTCTTTTCTCTTGACCTTAGCCCCCACTACTGCTCTGAGATGACCTTTTTTTTTTTTGCTTCTTAGGGCTACACCTGCAGCATATGGAGGATCCCAGACTATGGGTCTCATCGGAGCTGCAGCCACCAGCCTACACCAGAGCCACAGCAACGCCAGATCCAAGCCGAGTCTGTGGCCTACACCACAGCTCACGGCAACGCTGGATCCTTAGTCCACTGAGCGAGGCCAGGGATCGAACCCGCAACCTCATGGTTCCTAGTCGGATTGGTTTCTGCTGCGCCACGATGGGAACTCCTTAGAGGATTTCTTAAAGGCCTTCTTTCATCTGAGAAGTCTCTAGCTACCTGTAATCACTAAAGATGGAGCTGGTGCGGAAGGGGAGACGATGCTTATGGTTGCATCCTCGTGTGGTGCAAAAAAAGGTCTCGGCTTTTACATCTCATTAAAAACTGAAACGGTCTGTGATCCCAGTTGGGCTTCTCACTACCACACACACACACACACACACACACACACACACACACCACACACAAAAAAACACAGTTATTACTATCTTTGGCCTCTTGATCATTTTATTCTTCCTCCTGGACCAGGGGCTTCCCTTCCACTGCCAACCTCTTCAAACTGATTGCTATTGAAACAGAACTAGCTGCACCTAACTTTCCCTAGTCCTCCCCTGCACATGGTGTCAGACAGCGCCCTTAATTTTCAATGTTTCAGGTCTGCTTCCCCCACCGTTCACAATCTTCTTTGATGTAGGCGCTTAGATCTCTATTATTTACATTGGCATATGGTTCCTACCCCAGCCTATCCTGGCACATGGTACCTCTCCATTAATAGATTAGTTTATGCATGAAAAACTATCTTACAATATTGATCACTGAAATAAAAAGAGAATCTGATTTCTCCCAACCTAAAGAAGGGATCCTTTCTCATGGACGTCTTCCCAAACTTCCATTCCAGACATCGAAGAATAAAAAGAAAGGTGATAAAATGAAGGAAAGGCTAGGGACAAAGAGAGAGATGTACCATTAGAAATGCCAAAAGAAAACCGTCCAACATCTGAAGTGAATTACAAGTAACTGGACTTTCACAAAGCTGTCTGTGGCAGAATCATCACAAAGTTCCAATAAGCTACTTGTCGCCTTACGAAAATATCAAATTCACTTTCAAATCCTGTTTAGAGAAACCTTGGAAACAAATATAATTATGTGATGCCATTCCTTTATGCCATGTCCCCTACCAGCTGTGCACTGTTCTTAACATTTGGGAAGCATATTATCGGATGAGTTGATCCTGACCAAAAAAAAAAAAAAAAAATCCTTATTTAACACGTAGTACAGCTCCCTGGGCTACAGAGATCCACATATTCACCGTAAGGAAAAGCATCACCAGTGTAAGGGATTAAAATGGTTGATTATACAGCCATAAAAAAAGGATGAAATGATGCCATTTGCAGCAATATGGATGGAGCCAGACATGACCAAAGTAAGTGAAGTCAGTCCGAGAAGGACAAATATCATATATCACTTACCTGTGGGATCTGAAAAAAAAGGTTCAAATGACGTTATTTACAAAACAGAAACAGACTTCGAAAAGAAACTTATGGTCGACAAAGTATGGTGGGGGGGGGGCGCCGAGGGGACTTTGGGATTGGTGTCTGCGCACCGCGGTGTATGGAATGGGTGGTCCTCGGAAACCTGCACAGGGAACATTACTCAGTGTTCTGGGATAACCTACGTGGGAAAGGATACGTATACAGGTCTGGCTGAATCACTATGAATCTGGCTGAATCACTTTGCTGTACAGCAGAAATGAACACAACAGTGTAAATCAACTATTCTTCAAGAAAGTTAAAGTAAAAATCATACAATGGTCGAGCATAGTAAGCGAGACAATTATGATTAAAGAAGAGTGTGTTCTTACGATCAGGGATACCAAAAATGGCTCAATGGTTCTTGATTCTTCATCAAGGTAATAAAACATGGAAAACTGCAAAAAGGAAAGACAATGGTTAAATAGAAAGCGATTTTGTTTCATAAATGTTAACCACATAAATGCGAACTGGCCCACCAAACAGCCCTTCTAACATGTCCCCTGAATTCCCTGTGAGTTGCAAGGGAATGTCCATTCCAAAATGTGTCGCAAGGGGCTGTCTTCCTTCCTTTAAGAGGCTACAAGCCACTGTGCTTTTATTTGAAGCCGCAGATTTTAGCAATTATTCATCTTCTGGTAGGAGATCTTGAGGACTGGTGCTAGCTTCCCCACATGATGAGAGAGAGAGAGAGACTGGGTTTATCCTTATTACACAGGGCTTTATACACCTTCCTGGGCCCATTATTTCTTTCAAAAGGCCCCTTTCTCCCTTTTCCCTTCTCATGGATACCTCTTCACCCATGTACTCTAGTTTCCTTCCTTTCATAGAAGTATAGGTATCAATTAGCTAGGAAAAAAGGGCTGTTCAATCCCACTCCTGGGCATGCATCTGGAGAAAACTCTAATTCAAATACATACACCCCCAATGTTCATTGCAGCACAACATACAATAGCCAAGACATGGAAACAATCTAAATGTCCACTGACAGAGGAATGGATTAAGAAGATGTGGTGCATATATACAATGGAATATTACTCGGCCATAAAAAAGAATGATATAATGCTGTTTGCAGCAACGTGGATGGACCTAGAGATTATCATCTAAATTGAAGTCAGTCAGACAGCGAAAGACAAACATCATATGGTATCACTTATATGTGGAATCTAAAAAAGTTATATAAATGAATTTATTTACAAAATAGAAACAGACTTATGGGCTTCCAAAATAAACTTAAGGTTACCAAAGGGAACAGGCTTGTGGCCGGAGGTGGGGGGGAAGATGCGTTGGGGGTTTGGAATTGGCATACACAAACTATTGCATATGGAATGGATGGTCAACAAGGACCTGCTATATAGCACTGGGAACTCTACCCAAAATTCTGTGATAACCTATAAGGGAAAAGAATTTGAAAAAGAATGGATATGCCTATAACAGAGTCATTGAAATGATCAGCAGGAATGACCATAAACCACCTATAAAACTTTAAAAAGTGAAAAAATGGCTGTTATTCATACCAAGAGCTTGTCTAAAACCCTGAAATCCTAAAGATGAGGGACATTTCACGAGTCTCCTTCCAAAGCTGAGCATGCCTAGGGGTATGTACAGGCTTCTCTAATTCTCCCCATCCATTACCCTTCCTTCCCACACATTAACCAAAACCAGAAAACCAAAGCCGGGTTTTCTCTTACACGTCATCTGTGTGTGTTGTCTTACTGGGGAGAAGTGCAACTGGAACCCACGAAGTAGAAATTTTCACGAGTCACGCACAGTCAACCTGATGCAGAGCCCCAACCCTACGCAAAGCTCTATTTCCAGGACACGGGACAGATGGTGGCACTACTTACATGGAAAACTAAGAACACGTAGCCAATTAATGTGGCCTGCGGTACTAAAAAGGCAACGGTGTACAAGGCACCGTGCTCACTGTCATCAAACAGAAGTCCAAGCACAGCGAGGACGGTGATCTAAAGAAAACACAAACATGCACATTAACCACTCCGCACTTCAGTCTGTGTTCAGTGGACACGGCTTGCCTTGGACAAGGTCCCAATTTCAACTCCAACCTCAGAAGCCAAGTGGAAATCAGCATCTCCGCTGACATTCTCTCTTAGTGATTTAGCCAAATTCCTAAGGCCTGGAGTAGACAGCACTTGATAGAATAATCTAGGATCCAATATATAGAATATTTTAATTTTGGAAAAGGAACAAAATTGGCACATATTGTTTTGGGGGGAGCAGTATTCAGAATAGTAGATAAGCAATAATCATAGGGAAAAATTAAAAATGACGTCTAATAGGAATCAAACAACAACTGCAATGTAAAGAAACTTCTGTTCATCACACCTATGGAGAAACAGAAGCATTTAACAGCCTGGAGTAACTTAAGCAGAAGTATTAAAATACAAAATTCAGGAATAAGACATAGATCTAGGTATACCTGAAACCCTCAGACTTTCTGTTTTAAACAAATGAAATGACTTCCTAAAAGGTGCATTTCTAATCTGCACTTCTAATTTCTCTGTATTACAAACCATCATTTTTGTTGCTTGCAGAACATTCTCCTAGAAATGTATCACTAATTATATTTCTCTTCGGCACTATAACATTCTATGGCTCCTTACATCCTATGGAATAAACTCTTAAGCACATCATTGAAAAGCAGCATGGTTCCAGCCATTTTTTTTTTTTTAACCTTATTAAATGGACATTGTTTTCCATCCATATCCATGCCGGACTGTTATCAGTTCCTAGGAGAAGGCTGGGCTTTCCCCACTCTGCATTTCTGTTTATCCATCATTTCTTATGTGCATCATCATTCTTCTCTAGCTTTTGAAATCTTTTTTTTTTTTTTTCCCTCTTTTGGCCATTTCTTGGGCCGCTCCCGTGGCATATGGAGGTTCCCAGGCTAGGGGTCCAATCGGAGCTGTAGCCACCGGCCTACGCCAGAGCCACAGCAACGTGGGATCCGAGCCACGTATGCAACCCACACCACAGCTCACGGCAACCGGATCCTTAACCCACTGAGCAAGGCCAGGGATCGAACCCGAAACCTAATGGTTCCTAGTCGGATTCGTTAACCACTGGGCCACGATGGGAACTCCTAGCTTTTGAAATCTTACTCTTCTTTATGTTTTCCTTCCTAGAGGAAATCTCTGCTTTCATTTTCATTTATGAATCTCTCCCTTCTCTGGTTTTCATACACGTTTTTATACCCAGTTTTATAATCGACTTTTTTTTAAAGATTTTTATTTTATCTATTATAGTTGATTTACAATGTTCTATCAATTTCTGCTGCACAGAAAAATGACCCAGCCGTGTGTGTGTGTGTGTATATATATATATATATACACACACACATTCTTCTTCTCACATTATCCTCTATCATGTTCCATCACAAGTGACTAGATATAATCGACTTTTAAAGATAGATGATTCCTCAACAATCTTTTCCATATCACTCTGTTTTAATAAGTAGTTGTTTTACTTATCTGTTTACCCTCTGGGCTGCCTTTCGAGGTTGAAACTGTTTCTCTCCACTGTCAATCTTAGTTTGTGACACATGGACGCCACCATGTTTGCTGAATTAATAATCTACCTTTTGGTATTTTGAAATGACAGTAACTTAGAATAGAATCACATAAATTGCACATATTTTCCCCTCTAATTTGTATAAGTATTGCTTTGTGGAAATAATTATCGGTAGAGTCTGGAGAAGTATCTTCTAATTTTAAGTATTAGAAACTATATTTGTCACCTTACATAACTTTGCGGAGGACTTTGAGCTAATTTCCTGCTCAGTAAAAAACAACAAAAAAAGATAAAGATGGTTTCTTTCTAGTAAATATTTTATGATTCTAGAAACAATTTGGCTACTTTTAAAGAAATGTAAAGGTAGGAACAGGAAGAGAAAAAGATGCAGATTTTGAAGTTTCCATATATAAGGCTAACGAAATATTTTAGGCTGTAATACTAATTTATTATTCTACCAAGGGCAAATTTTAAAATAGGAGCTCAGAATTGTATATTCAATATGTAAAACAAAGGTTCACAAGAAACAGACTTACAATATAGAAGCAAAAGGACCAAATGCCACTATTTTTTTTTCCCTTGCGAAAAATGAACGAAATCACGTATGTCAAAAAGATAAGTGAGGTGGCATAACCAAGAGTACACGGGATCTGAAATCAACAAGAAGGCTAAACTTAGTTAAAGACAAAAGCAAGCTGGGAAAACCTTCAGTCCAAAACATTGTCAGAGCACAGAGTTTTACATCATTTAATTTATGACAGTAAATAAGCTAAATCGAGGAAAACAATTCGCATCTTCAAAATTTTTAATTACATCGTACAATGATATTTGTTCTACGGATATCATCACTTACTTGTATAATCCAAATTATAACTCCGAATAAATCATAGATGTTTAAACCGTCTTGGAGGCTTAAACTGTAGCTCATTAAATACATAAAAACGAAGATGAGGCAGTACATCGGGACATCGACGAGCGCCTGCCCAAACCAGTAAGCAGAAGGCGAGAGTCCAGAAATCCGGAGCTGAGACCGAGCTTTGTTCTGAGTAAGAGAGGGCAAAGAGCCAAAGGGATATTTCAATGTGAGCTTTAAGGATGTGCGTGGATCGGGTAAGAAACCCTTCCAACGAAGTTCTTTATTTGTAATAACAAATGCTATCCGGACCAAGGAGGATGGATAGTTCCAACCACAAACAATCAATTTGCTGCCTTAATGAGCAACACGGACCTTCATCACACACCTGGCAGAAAGGAAGACAAAATAATCAAGGAAGCCATCCTGCAGTAAACAAAAGAGGGATTCGTGACTTTTGGGGGGGCTCGGGGGGAGTAGGGTGTGACGCAAAGTACCTACGCAACTACTTTCCCATCAGAATGATTCTGCTTTGACTCAATATGGAGCTCTGTCCCACTTTTCCAGGTTACATATATTACAGATTTTATATATACAAACTTGTGTATGTATTACACAGGTATAATGCATATGTAATTTACTAATCGCTATTTAATTTATATATCAGAATATATCTATATCTTAAAATACAGACTCTATGCATAAAATTACTTTATCCTTTCCCTCCAAGTACATGATGGATTAGAGGAGTTTTACAATGGTACACATTCAAATACCTATTACCCACCCAAATATTTAGGTACATGCACCTAAGTATAAATACATTTTAAAATATAGATGTGTTTTGTATTTCTTGTCATTTTCTAAATAAAAGTACTAAATTACTTTTGGAGGTGGGGTGCCTGTGCCCACGGTACACAGAAGTTCCCAGGTCAGGGATTGAACTCACGCCACAGTAGCAACCAGAACCATAGCAGTGTCAATGCTGGATCCTTAACCCACTGAGCCACTAGAGAATGCCCCATTTTACATAGTTAAAACTCCTTATCAAGTGATGTGGTTTTGGCACAAGCTATACATTAAACCACTCTGATAATTTTAAATATATGTATATTTTAAAATAAATTTAAATTCATTTGTTAAGAGTCTGTCTCTGTTCAACTAAAGATGCTCCTGCCTGAGATGTAATCTGACCTAAGGACTCATATTTAAAAATCTCCCAACACGGGTCCA
Source organism: Phacochoerus africanus (assembly GCF_016906955.1). Lineage (NCBI taxonomy): Eukaryota > Metazoa > Chordata > Mammalia > Artiodactyla > Suidae > Phacochoerus > Phacochoerus africanus. The sequence continues at coordinate 11,403,999 of NC_062557.1, read as the reverse complement.
TTCAGGCAGTAGACTGACTAGATTGTAGGTGAAGCCATGAGAGGAAAGAAGGATGGTTTTAGTTCCTGACGGGATAACCAAGGGCCTCGCGCTGTCGCTGGTGCAGTCGGAAAGTATGAAAGGAGGAACGTATTTAAGAAAACCCTAAGTTCAATCTTGGAGGTACGGAGTTTGAGAGCCTGTGATGTCTACAGTAGAAATGCTGCGGAAGGAATCTGGATCAGCCTTGGAGATGAAACCAGAAATTAGACATCTGGGCTAGAGTCAGATCTGTGGGTGACCAGTAGGGGGAGCGGACTTAAAGCCCTAAGGCTAGATACGTTTGCCTGGGAGAGAATGACATCTAACACACAAAAAAGAAGTGGAGGGTTGAGATCCAGAATTTCTGAAATTCAGAGACCGCCTAGAGGAATAAGGAATTCCAAAGGGGACAGAGACACCCTGGCCAAAGTGCTGGGAGAAAGGTGGTGCCACGGGGGCATCACACAGGCCAAAAAAGAAAGTATTTGTGTTTCTCATGGGAGACGTTTTAAGCTCGGGCTATGCTAGCCAGAATGACTGGTGGTTACATCAGGCCCGTCAAGGCATTTCCCAAGATTCCTGGAGAGTCTACCCTCGAAAAGGAACATTCCGTGGATAGTCCTCTCTGCACCCGGGCAACAGAGTTATTTTTGGAGAGAGAGGAAGGAACACAAATGAAGATGGTACTGAGTAAAAAGAGATGCTTTTGTAGGGTTTCATAGATTTTGTGTGATAAAGCTACAAACATGGAGCCCGGAAAGGGTGTTCTATTGCAATTTGCAAGTAAAACTAATGCAGGTTGGCTTGGGTTGATTAGTCATCTAACTTCACCACCCTGCGGTTGCCACTGTCACCACTCCAGGCTCACTGAATCGGAAACTTCACTTTAACAAGATGCTCTGATAATCTGTAGACACATTACAGATTCATTTGGATTAATGGAAGAGCGTCTGTGAATGAAAATTTGTAGTCAGTTAAACGTTGGAATTTTTTTCTTTCTCCACATTCTCACATGCTAAAAATATCACTTCCCCTTATTTCAACAATCTTTTCAATTAACTTTTTTTAAACTGTAATTTTCAAACAATAAAAAGTACCCATATTAAATGCACAGTTGTATAAGAATCGATGAATGTATATATTTCTTACCACGATCATGATCAAAAAATTCCCGTGCTCCTTTGCAGTCAACAGCCTTTACCGTTGGTTCCGTGAAACCACAGGTAGGTGTGCCTTCTGTCACTATAGATTAGTTTTACCTTTCTGAGAATTTCATACAAATGAAATCATTCAGCATTTATTCCGTTGTGTCTGTTTTCAGCCTCTCAGTGTAATGGTTGTGTGTCTTATCCATGCTGATGCATTTATTGGTTATTCCCTCTTTTGTATTGCAGAGTAATATTCCATCTGCGGCTATTCCAGAATTTTTCCATTCACAGCTTGACGGATGCTTGGGGTAGTTTCAAGGTGTTGGCTATTAGGCCAAAGCTGCTTAAGCATAGGAATGTACAGTTCTGTATGTGGAGAGATGTTTTCTTTTCTCCTGGGTTAATACTTAAGAGGAATTTCTAGTTCACACAATAAATGTATTTTTAACTTTATAACAAAGAGCCAAGTAGTTTTGCAAAGTGATTGTGCAATTTATATTCCCACTAACAATGTATGAATGTTTAAGTTTTTCCACATCTTCATAAACTCTTGATATGGTCCGTCATTTTAACATTATTAATTTTAATTGCTATCTAGAGATATCTCACTGAGATTATTTTCCTGATTACTCATGACATTAACCATCTTTTCATAAGAGTATTTTCCTCCTACACAAAAATAAACTCCAAATGGATTAAAGACCTAGATATAAGACCAGACACTATCAAACTCCTAGAGGAAAACACAGGCCAAACACTCTCTGACATAAATGACAGCAACATCTTCTCAGATCCACCTATCAGAGTATTGACAACAAAAACAAAAATAAACAAATGGGACCTAATCAAACTTCAAAGTTTCTGCACAGCAAAGGAAACCCTAAACAAAATGAAAAGACAACCCACAGAATGGGAGAAAATCTTTGCAAGTGATTCAACTGACAAGGGATTCATCTCCAAAATTTATAAACACCTTCTGCAGCTCCATACCAAAAAAACAAACAACCCCATCAAAAAATGGGCAGAAGATCTAAACAGACAGTTCTCCAAAAAAGACAGACAGATGGCCAAGAAACACATGAAAAGATGTTCAACATTACTCATTCTTAGAGAAATGCAAATCAAAACCACTCTGAGGTACCACCTTACACCAGCCAGAGTGGCCATCATCCAAAAGTCTACAAACAATAAGTGCTGGAGGGGGTATGGAGAAAAAGGAACACTAACTAGTACACTGTTGGTGGGATTGTAAATTGGTGCAGCCACTGTGGAAAGCAGTATGGAGATTCCTCAGAAAACTAAACATAGAAGTACCATTTGATCCAGCAATCCCACTCCTGGGCATCTACCCAGAGAAAACCACGACTCGCAAAGACACATGTACTCTGATGTTCACTGCAGCACTATCTGCAAGAGCCAAGACATGGAAACAACCTAAATGTCCATCGACAGAGGAGTGGCTCAAGAAGATGTGGTACATATACACAATGGAATATTACTCAGCCATTAAAAGGAATGAAATACCAGCATTTTTTGCAACATGGATGGACCTAGAAACTATCATGCTAAGTGAAGTCAGCCATACAATGAGACACCAACATCCAGTGCCTTCACTGACATGTGGAATCTGAAAAAAGGACAGACTGAACTTCTTTGCAGAATAGATACTGCTCACAGACATTGAAAAACTTATGGTCTCCAGAGGAGACAGTTTGGGGGGTGGGGGGATGCGCTTGGGCTGTGGGATGGAAATCCTGAGAAATCAGATTGTTATGATCATTACATAACTACAGATGTGATAAATTCATTTGAGTAATAAAAATAAATAAATAAATACATAAATAAAAGAGTATTTTCCTCCTGTACTTCTTCTCTGGGGAAGTATCTGTGCTTCTTCTCTGGGGAAGTATCTCTTGTCCACCTTTAAAACTGGGCTCTTCTATTACTGAGGTATAAGCGTTTTTTTATACTCTTGAAACAAATCTTCTGTTAGATACATGTGTGTTGTGAATATTTTTCTCCCTGCCCATAGCTCTTTATTTTCTTATTGGTGTTTTACAAAGAGCAACAGGTATTAACTTTGGTGAAGTTCAAGTTAGCACTTTATTTTATGGTATACGCTTCTTCTGTTCCACCTAAGAAATGTTTGCTTATCATAAGATCTATGATTCCTTGAAAAATGACTTTGTGTACGGAGTGAGGTGAGTCTTAAAAACATTTTCCCCCCATACCACTATCATATTGTTCCAGGACAATCTGCTAAAAAGGTTCTTCTTACACTATTTGAACTCCCTGGCAGTTTTATTAAAAATCAACTGATGATATGCGTGTGTATTTATATCTCAGTATCTATTCCATTTCCTATATCCATATGATCATCCCTAATTAATACAACACATTTTTTAAAATTTCATGGCATATGGAATATGGAAGTTCCCAGGCTAGGGATTAAATCTGAGCAACATCTACAAGCTATACTGCAGCCACGGCAATGCTGGATTCTTTAACCCACTCTGCAGGGCCAGGGATCAAACCTGCGCCTCTGCAGCAAACCAAGCTGCTACAGTCAGATTCTTAACCCACTGTGCCACGGCGGGAATTGCAACACATTCTTAGTTGCTAAAACTTTGTAGTAAGCCTTGAAATCAGAAGCATATGTCTTCCAGCTTTTTCTTTTTCAAAGTGGCTTCATCTATTTTAGGTTCTTTGCATATCCACATACATTTGAGAATCATTCTCTACCCATATCCTATTTACTTATTTCTATATTTATATTTCCATTTATAAAACTTCCCTTTATTTGTATAACTTAGGATTCATGGCTGAGTGGGTTACAAGGTTAAGCATGTGCACAAAGCCTCATGAAAAATCTTGTAATTACATTCCCTTCAACCTCTAATCATACAAAGTAATGGAAGTTTCAGTTACTCACTCTTACCTTATAATCATCAATGCTGCTCATGGCAATATAAGGGGCACAACAGGATGACAAAGTCAACCAGAACATGGTATATCCCAGGTATTCAAACGAATTACCCTGATCCTCCTGAAAATGCAAAGAATGCAATGAGCCAAATGAACAAATTCGAAATACATTTTCAAAAATATTAAACAGATTATATATAACTTGCCTTTTGAGGTTCCCAAATATATCCATCCTGTTTGTTTGTTTATTTGTTTTAGGGCTACACCTGCAACATTTGGAAGTTCCCAGGCTAGGGGTTGAATTAGAATTGCAGCTGCTGGCCTATGCCATGGCCAAAGGCAACACCAAATCCGAGCTGCATCTACAACCTACACCGCAGCTTGCAGCAATTCCAGTTCCTTAACTCATTGAGAGAGGTCAAGGATCGAACCCACATCCTCCTGGATCCCAGTTGGGTTCTTATTCCACTGAGCCACAACGGGAACTCCCTATCCATCCAATTTTGAAGCTTGGAAAGTGATTCTAAGAAAGTGAATGAATTGCTAATACCACACAGCTGACAAGCCATAAACCAACATTTTTCATTTCCTTACTTGATGACTCTAAAATTTATTGGTGCTAAATCATAAATAATGACAATTCACAGTTGAAACATGCCATTTCCAAACTGGTCTTTAATTCTCTCAAATACGATAGCTTGACTCAAAGAACATATTAGATGTAACAGGCACAGTGACGTTATCTTTTTAGATACACCAGGAGACTAGGTAAATATTGGCTGAGAATTCAAAGGTAGAGATGAAATCCTAGGAGGGGAAATGAAGTCTCCAAGGCAAACCTCTGTCTTTAGTTACACAAAATTTGTAACAATTTTTAAGGACAGAAGATTCACAAACTGTCTTGAAAGCAGTGCTTGTGTTACTCTGATGATTTGCATTGTTGTTTGATGAAGCACTTTTACTGAAAAAAGTCATAAGCCAAGCCTGTTTTTTCCCAGCCTGCCTATCAGAGACACACTCTCTTTCTTTTTCTTTTAATATGAACACTATATTTGGATTTTTTTTTTTTTTTTTTTGTCTTTCTGCCATTTCTTGGGCCGCTTCCCATGGCATACGGAGGTTTCCAGGCTAGGGGTCGAAACCGAGCTGTAGCTGACGGCCTACGCCAGAGCCACAGCAATGCAGGATCTGAGCCGCGTCTGCGACTTATACCACACACAGCTCACGGCAACGCTGGATCGTCAACCCACTGAGCAAGGGCAGGGATCGAACCCGCAACCTCATGGTTCCTAGTCGGATTCGTTAACAACTGTGCCACGATGGGAACTCCAGAGACACACTTTCTACCACAGAAGCTTAGTGTTAGAATCTTTCCAGAACACCTGTATGCTGGGTGGATTACTCAGGGCAAATACATTGACTTTGGGCAAGATGGAAGTGAGGTCTGAAATTACAGAAAACTCTTCTTTGAGCAATGAGTATGTAAATTTAAATAGAATACAAAATGGGAATTCCGGCTGTGGCTCAGTGGTAATGAAACTGACTAGTATCCATGAGGATGTGGGTTTGATCCTGGCCTCACTGAGGGGGTTTGGGATCCAGTGTTGCTGCGAGCTGTGGTGTAGGATCTGGTGTTGCTGTGGCTGTGGCATAGGCTGGGTATAAGATAAGCTCAAGGATGTGTGGTACAAACAAGGAATATATCCAATACTTTATAATAACTGTAAATGGAAAGCAGTCTTTTTAAATTGTATTAAAAATTAAAAAAAAATACATGGTCCCTGTGCTCAAGGAATTCTCTATGAGGGAGCAATATACTTAGCACATAATCAAAAAGGAATAATTGCAAACTCTGATAGGCATTCTGGTTTCCAAGCTTAAAGGGCTGTATACATTCCAATCACCTAGAACTTTTTGTTTGTTTGTTTGTCCTTTTAGGGCTACACCCACAGCATATGGAGGTTCCAAGGCTAGGGGTCTAATAGAAGCTGTTGCTGCCGGCCTACGCCAGAACCACAGCAGCAGAGAATCCAAGCCGCGTCTGTGACCTACACTACAGCTCACAGCAATGCCGGATCCTTAACCTGCTGAGTGAGGCCAGGGATCGAACCCGCAACCTCATGGTTCCTAGTTGGATTTGTTTCCACTGCGCCACGGTGGGAACTCCTAGCACTTTTTTTGAGAGGATGGGGTTTTTTTTTGTTTATTTGTCTTGCTGCACATATGAAAAAGTTGGTTTGGTAGCTGTATGGCAGGCCCAAGGAATTAATATTTTGACAAGGAGCTGGAGCTGGAGTGATTCTAATGTAACTAGTCTGCCGGTCTAGCCTGAACTTTGTGCCCAATTTTTTTCTTTAGTAGCATTTCTACAAGTCACAATAAAGGTTTCTATTTCTTTCTTTCCCCCTTCCATCCTTCCTCCCTTCCTTCCTCTCTTTCTTTCATTCTTTCCTTCCTGCTTTCATTGTTTTTGTTCTGGTCACAGTCCTGCATGATTTCACTTTCACTGCCTCATCTTCTCTTTGGAAAAAATTTTGTGAATTATATTTTGCATTTAAAAAATTGAAGCTCTGGGAGTTCCCATTGTGGTTAAGAACCTGACCAGTATTCATGAGGATATAGGTTCGATCCCTGGCCCCACTCAGTGGATTAAGGATCCAGCATTGCTGCGAGCTGCGACACAGGTCACAGGTGTGGCTTGGACCTGACATCGATGTGGCTGTGGCATAGGCGGGTGGCTGCAGCTCTGATTTGACCCCTTCCATCTGCCACAGGTGCCGCCCTACAAAATTGAAGCTCTGAAAAGTGTATTGATTTCTCAAAGCTAGCATGAATCAAAATGTTAATTTATTATGCAGAGGTTTACTCAATAAGACTTCAGCACTCAAGAGAGTAACCTGGGAGATTCTTGATGGAGGAGAGTCCATAAGATTTTATACTTACCTCCAAAAAAGTACTTCTCTCAGTCTGGATATGTGCTGATGGCTCAGCCAATCCAAGTAGCCCATTACTCACAATATCCATAAGAACTGGGAAACAAGTCAGTCTTTTGGTATTGCATACTAATGAAAAGTTGTAATTCTAAAACATAGAAAGCAAGATCAGAAATTCTCAAAGATCGTATCTTTTCTTGTAAAGAGGCCCAAAGTCAATATTTTCATGAAAAAAAAATCACGTATTTAAAATGATGTCAACTAATTAAAACAAAAACAAAAACAAAAACACAAATACAGTGTAAATACGCCAAAATATGCATAGAGGCTCTATCTGAGTCTCAAGATACCAGCTGTCTGGCTTAAGGCTAGAATTAAGTATTGTTATTGTTTAAGAAGAAATCAAAGTTTCAGAATATATGTAGTATAAAATCCTTGAGCGCAAATATAGATTATTGGACTTAACTATGTACTTGACAGCTGAGTATTGTAGAGTATTATTTTGCTAAGGTACCCAGTGCATGTTGGTAGGCAATGATTTTAAGGATTGCATCATATTTGTGACTACAGTTGACTGAGCAATAAATGAAAGCAGTATTTGTTTTTCATTTTGTCTCCTAAATTGGAGACCTGAGCATATTGATACTGTATTAGCTTTCACACCTCTGGGAAACATTACTAAGTAGAGACCAGCATACCTTTTCACTACCAGACACTATAATGGCTCCATTATAAGATGGGTCATCCAGGCCATTTCTAGTTCCAGGTACATCCACTTCCAAAGCTATGTTCTGATTCTCCACAGAATGTATAAAGTCATCAATGCTGGCCCCTAAGATGCAGTGAAATATATTAGTTATCACAAAACTAAGAAAAGCAAAGGCAAGCTGTGCATGGAAATTATAATCAATGCCATTGTGTGATATTTACTGTAATATGATAATATACTTGCTATTGTGAATTTAAAATCTATTTACTTCTCCTGGTATTTACATGTTTATTTGCTTTTGATGTCTGTTTATGTGAAAAACATTTTGGCACCATATGGCATCTGGAATAGAATTTTGCCCCTCTAGAATTTTGCAATGAGTGACCATAACCAATAAGGTTTTAATGACATAGGTAATCCCTACTAATTAACCAGCAAACATGCTAAATCTCTCTTTACTTTCTAGATTCTTGATTTTCAAAATGTTTCTTGATACAGGAAGACAACCTCGAGAATGGCGATGTGATGAGCTCCAAGGACATTCTCCCCAGAAAACCAACCCACGACTTGTGAAAATTACCAAAAGAAGCAGTGAGTTAAAAAATCTCTTGACTATCTTAAGATTATAGAGAAAAGGAAAATAATTTTATTTAAGAAAATCTACTAAATCTGGATAAGAGAAACTGTGGCTTTTGAGATGGCTGGCCATCTCCAAAAGATTACTGGATATCCGTTGAAGCTGCCTCCCTTCCTCAGGCCATTACACAAAACTTAACTCGAAAACTGGATCACAGAGTTCGCACTGTCGCTCAGCGTGTTAAAAACCCAGCATAGTCTCTGTGAGGATTCAGTTTTGATCCCTGGCCTCACTCAGTGGGTTAAGGATCCAGTGTTGCTGTGAGCTGCAGTGGATCTGTGGTGTTGGCTGGTGGCTATGGCTCCCAGATTAGACCCCTAGCCTGGGAACCTTTTTTTTTTTTTTTTTGTCTTTTCTAGGGCCACACCTGCGGTATATGGAGGTTTCCAGGCTAGGGGTCGAATCAGAGCTGTCGCCACCAGCCTACGCCAGAGCCACGGCAACATGGGAGCTGAGCCTCATCTTCAACCTGCACCACAGCTCACGGCAACGCCAGATCCTTAACCCACTGATCGAGGCCAGGGATCGAACCCGCAACCTCATGGTTCCTAGTCGGATTTGTTAACCACTGAGCCATTACGGGAACTCCTGGAAACTTCTATATATAGCAGGTGCGGCCCTAAAAAGATCAAAAAAAAAAAAAAAGAAAAAAAAAGTCCCTGTCATGGCTCAGCAGGTCAAAATCCAACTAGTGGAGTTTCCGTTGTGGCTCAGTGATAATGAACATGACGAGGATCCATGAGGACAAGGGCAGCTCCAATTCCACCCCTAGCCTGGGAACTTCCGTGTGCTGCTAGTGCAGCCCTAAAAAACAATAAACAAACAAAGAATCCAACTAGTATCCACGAGGATTCAGGTGTGATCCTCGTCTGGCTCAGTGGGTTAAAGGATCTGGAGTTGCCGTGAGCTGTGATGTGACGCATGTCGCAGACACGGCTCGGATCTGGTGTCGCTGTGGCTGTGGCTGTGGCCGACAGCTGTAGCTATGATTCGACCCCTGGCTTGGGAACTTCCACATGCCACGGGTGCAGCCCTTAAAAAAAAAAAAAAAAAAAGCATTAGAAGGAAGTCGAGCAGTAAAACCCTATGATTGGGATTAGTCAGTAGCTCCTGAAACGTGACCCCGAAGCACAAACAAGGAAAAAAAAATTAGTTGCACTTGCTAAAAATGAAAACACTATGGCTTCGAAGGACACCAATGAGAAAGTGAAAAGACAATCCGTAGAATGAGATAAAATGTCTGTAAAACATTTACAGGGGATTCTTATTATGCAAGGTGGTGGGTTCTACAAATCACCACAAACACAGAACGAGTGAGCACTGACCCTCAGATCCGAAACGAAACACAGGGTTAGGTTTCTGTGAGCCGCTGGCCGCAGCATTTTCTTTGGCCATTCAATACTCACCTTGTTTTACACATATTTTTGAATATATGTTTTAATTCATTCGCATTGATCTCACAGTCAACAGCACTATGACTCATTCCTGAACAAAGCTTATCTAATACATATATTTTCTCTTCCAAACCTTCTTGACATAGAAACACTGGGTAGTACTTCAGCTCTACCCTTGGGGGCCATTTTAAACAGCAAAATTACCAACAAAAAGCATGGAAATGTGAAAAATATGGCACTCAGTACTGGTTTAGGAGTTCCCATTTTGTGGCTCTGTGGGTTAAGACTCCGACTAGTATCCATGAGGATACAGGTTTGATCCCTGGCCTTGCTGGGTGGGTTAAAGGATCTGGCGTTGCCAAGAGCTGAGGTGTAGGTTGCAGTCACGGCTCAGATCTGGCATTGCTGTGGCTGTGGTGTAGGCAGGCAGCTGCAGCTCCAATTCGACTCCTAGCCTGTGAACTTTCATATGCCGCAGGTGCGGCAGTAAAAATACAAAAAAAAAAAAATTAGTATACAGTATAAGAGCTGAAACAAGAAGCCAGAGTATTACCTTGTTCTACCCCATGTGAAAATGTGTGCATCAGATGACTCAAAATTTTCACTTCTCTAGGCATGTCTGTGAGTAACCACAAAAGTGCCCTGAGTATTGGTTTTGGGGTTACAAATAAATTTTAGTGAGTAGACAAGTTTGCAAATACAGTGATCTGTGAATTATGATATTATACTAGATATTATATCTAGACTATGTAAAGAACTCTTAGAATGCAATTTTTAAAAGACATAGGATCCATTTTTTAAATGGATGAAAAAAAATGACATTCTCCGAAGTAGACAGATGTACAAGGGGTTAGTAAGCACGTGAAAAGACGCTCTGCATCATTATTAGCCCTTAGCAAAATGCAACTCAAAGCACAGAACCCTACTTGACACACACTAGCATGAGTATGATAAAAAGGACAGAAAATAGTAAGTGTTGGCAAAGAGGTGTAGAAATTTGAACCTTCACAAGTTGCTAGCGTCTGTGTAAATTGGTGCAATCATTTTAAAAAACAGTTTTGGCTGTTCTTCAAAAGGTTAGTCACCATATGACCCAACAATTCTATTACTAGGCTTATACCCTCCAAAAAGAAAAACATTTATACAAAAACTTGTCCGTGGACATTTATAGCATTATTTATAATGGCCATTGGAAGAAACCAAAATATCCACCCTTTCATGAATAATAAATAAAATGTGGTCTATCCATACAATAAAATATTATTCAATAATTTTAAAAATGAAGTAGTGATACATACTACATACAGATGAAATGCAAAAGCATCATGCTAAGTGAAAGAAGCTAGTCATAGAAGATCATACACTGTATGATCATATTTATATTAAATATCCAGAGTAGCAAATCTATAGAATATAAAATGAATTTGTGATTGCTCAAAACTGGGGGTAGTGTGAATGGGAGTGAATACAAATGAGCATGGGATTTCTTTTTGAGATGAAAATATTTTAAAATGAACTGCAGTGAGAGTTACACAATTCTCTGCATACCCTGAAAAACCACTGAATTGTACACTTTAAAGGAATAAATTGTACGGCATGTGAATTACATCTCGAGCTCTTAAAAATGTTTTTTTTTTGGGAGGGGGGGTTGTTCCCGCCGTGGCACAGTGGGTTAAGGATCCAGCCTTGCCTCAACTGTGGCTCGCATTTGATCCCTGGCCCGGGAACTTCCATATGCCACAGGTGTGGCCAAAGAAACCCATGTCTTTTGGTACAAACTCATCTTGCAAACTGCCACCTGATAATTTACTTCTCCTTGACAAATACTTCCCCTAATTCCTGTTCTTTGGGGGGCTTGTATTCATCATCCCCAAGCTTCCTGAATTCTTTTTAACACAGGCTGAGAAAGTCAAAGGCTCATTTCCTCTCTCTCGTGTGTATGTTTTCTGAGCCACACCCTGAACAGCAAAGGCACCTGGAAACGACATATGCACCACATCGTTACCTGTTTTATTGATGATTAACAACTGAGTGAGAGGATCACGTGGTTGTTGTCCAGGAGCAAGGAAGTATAAATCAGGAGAAAGTTCCCAAGTGTAACTGTTTTGGTGTATTTTCATGATGATATACTCCAAAAGAAGAGGGCAAAATCCAACGACTAGAATCAACAGCCTGCAGGGAAGAAAACTGCTGTGGGGAATACAGTCATTTCCAAATCTTGTAGAACTGTCTGAGCCGCTCACAATGTAATGAGATCAAGGAATTAGGAAAGTTAAACATATAGCTCTGTGACTCATTTCTTGACTCTTTTGTCCTTTTCCCACCTCTAAATTAGAGATGATACGTGCAGATTTACCCATTGTTCATTTCTTTTGTTGCTCTCTGGCCATTGACTAGCCCACACAATTTCATGGGACACGGGTCCTTCAATGCTGTGTCCAGATTCTGTCTCCTGGGATGTCACTGTGATGCTCGCATTTTCCTGCTGCTTAATTCACCAACACCTTACACTCAATTTTAAGTCCACCCCTCTTCACGCAGTCCCGATTTCTGTTAGTGAGTGACTGCATGATTTCTTTAGTTCCCAGGCTCAAATTCTCAATGACGTTTTGTTCTTTATTCTTCTGTATTCCCCACTGCAGATAAGGTGACACTTTTAATATCTTCGGAAATTTTCTCCATTCTTAATTTCTAATTTTACGATATTACTTCTTACTGGAATTCTTGTAAATATCTGGCATCTCTCCAACATATATAGACTCTGCTCTATATGCTGTCAGATTACGATTAAAGGTGTTTTCTCAAATCATGCGGATCTTCTTGTCAAAGATTCTCAATGAATTCTCATTACTTATTTACTTAGCAAGTATTTATTGACATGCTATTATGCGCCAAGTTTCCTCTCTCTTAGATGTGTACTCAAAGTGTTCAGAGACAAGGCACTGATTGACGGCCGAAGTACTGTGGACACTAGGGTGCTAGTGAGAGGTGAGGCGTTTGAGATAATGCTCATTATGCACACAGTAGGGATGGCGAGTGAGCTACCATCACTTAAGAGGGCTGGAGGGAAGCTATGACATCTGGGTCAGAGCAAAGAGGATATAATGGGAGAGTCAGAAAGGACTCCAGGGAAGAGTGAGTAGCATCGCTACACAGCATCTAAAATAGGGCACCGGCATGTGGATCCTGGAAAAAAAGATCCAGACCCCAATGTTTCTGTCGCCTACCACCCTGGAACCTTTGAAGGAGAGGAGGTATTGCAGGAAAACTTATGTTGCTTTGACTTTTCCCATAAAATTGGCTTTGAAACATTATAACTTCCACCTGCTAGCTGGCTAATAGATAACTACCAGGCCCACTGACTAGAATGGGTACTCCACTCTGTCCAGTTCTGTACATGCAGACATTTATTTTTGTTTTCTCTTGTTTTTACATCTTAGTTTTTTTCTTAAAGCACCGACTGAAAAAAAAAAAATCTATGGCGCTCTGATACTCACAGTGACAAAAGAGCTTTCCTTTCATGCTTTAACTTTAATAAGCGGACCCTTCCGATTGCACGGATTTGCTGTCCCCAGAGAGCCAGGCCACCTATTGTTTGTCTCGGCTCATTAAGTGAAGAGAGAAATTGTTCCATCTCAACGAGCCTTTCTGTGTCTCCAGATCTTTCTGCTGGTACCTCTCCCAAATTGGCACTATCTGCAAAACACGCAAAAGAAGAAATTCATAATATCCCACTTCAAATGTACTTTATGGAGCTGACCGTAGGCGTTCGTTTTACCAAGAAGGTCAGTGTCTTCTGCGTAACTGAAGGCTTTATGTGGTGTTATTGGCTACTGCCATGAACTAGAAAAACAGATGAAAGATTCATTTCTTGGACAGAAGGAGTAGAAAGGAGATCTTAGATAATTCAGATACAGACAATACATTCAATAGGTTAAGATAAATACGCAAGATCATTATAGTACCTAGGTGTGTCTATGAAACTTGATAAAGGGAATAGTTATTTTAGGGGTTCACTTAGAGAAACAAGCTACAGATTGACATGCTACAAACTGATGGCTAACTGTACATTTTTATATCCCTTTCTAGTAATTTATAGAAAATGTAGGGTAAAAAAAAGTTAATAAAGTATTTAAACAACACTATCTTACTTCACCAAATTGACATCTATATAACTATTCATACAACCAAAGTTCTATAAATATATACTCTGCATGCACATAATTCCGTAAGTACACACAGATATGCATTTATGTGTATGTATACATATACACTTTTTTAAAATGGAAAGGAAATATTCATCAAAATAGACCGAATGTTGATTCGACAAGTCTCAATAAATTTAAAAGAAATAAAACCATAGGTTATGTTTTTATGGCACACTAAAAATGTTAATGTCAAGAATAATAATAATTTTATGAGCATAAATATTTGTACATTGAATAGCCAATGACAATGTCTCATCAAATTTGGCATATCATTAAAGATGCAAAAATTATTTAAAATAACCAAATAGAAATTTTGGAGTTGAGAAGTACAATAATTGAAAGAAAAAAAAAAAGAGTCATTGGAGAACAAAAACTCAACAGATTTTCCCAGGTAGAAGAAAAAATAAGAGAACATGACAAAAAATAAATTGAGATCATTAAATCTAAGGAACAGAAACAAGGAGTTCCTGTCGTTGCTCAGTGGAAACTAATCTGACTAGGATCCACGAGGACGCAGGTTTGATCCCTGGCCTTGCTCAGTGGGTTAAGGATCTGGCTTTTGCTGTGAGCTGTGGTGCAGGTAGCAGACATGGCTCGGATCTGGCGTTGCTGTGGCTGTGGTGTAGGAAGGCAGCTATGGCTCCAACAAAACCCCTGGGAATCCTCCATACCCCACAGGTGCGGCCCTAAAAAGACAAAAGCAAAAGAAATAAATGGAGAGAAAAAAGAACAAAGAAAAAGGAAGCCTCAGAGAAATATGAAATACTACTCAGCATACTAAAGTACACTATCACACATAATAATGGGAATTCCAGGAGCATACAGAAAGAAAGGGTCAGACACTATAGCTGAAAAATTATGGCTAAAAACTTTCCCAAAGTGATGAAAAATACTCATCTACACATGTAAGCAGCTTAACAAACTCCAGCAGGAAAATTCAAGGAGATCAACATCTAAAGACATCGCAGTCAAACTGTCAAAAGCCAAAGACAGAAAGAGAATCATGAAAAAAGCAGAAAGAGAAAAACAATTCATCATGCACAAGACATCCTCAGTAAGATCTTTAGATGACTTCTCATCAGAAACCATGGAAGCCAGCAGGCAGCGAGATGACATATTTGGAGGGGAGAGATTTAAAATAGCAGTTTTGTCTGAAATTACTCTTAGAAAATAGGATGAGTGCAGCCAGCCTTGGATAAAAGAAAATGGGCCATATTTAATAATGAGGCAATACTGGCAAGTAGAGGTAAGAAATGTGACAGAGCTACATTTCTCACACACACACACACACACACACACACACACGTATATATGCTTAGCTAAGAATGGCCCTAATCATGGAACCCCACGTTTTGTAATCACATCTTTGGGACAGTGTCTTATTGAATTACATATTCCACGAAGTACTGTGAATACATTTACATGGTAATTGACACGCATTTTACTTACCTGATTCATCAAGAGATGATTTTCCTTCTAGTTTCAGGAACACCTCATTCAAGGTTGTCATGGAAACACCATAATTCTCAATTCCCAGGCCAGGACATCTATCAAGATCCTCATAAAGTTCTAAAGAACACATACACAATAACAAATCAAAACAACAAAATCACGAGTGAATTTAAGACATCTTTTCAAGCTGAAAAACACAGATATCTGATGTGACACTTGCAATATGTTAGACATTTTAAATATGAAATTACACCTGCAATATGTCAGACATTTTAAATATGAAAAACCAACATTTCATAATAAGTAGGCTTATTCTTCAAATTCTGTATAGTATTTATTTAATTTTATACATTGTGTTACAGCCCCTACATTAACTTTTGTTCAAATATTAGTATATATTCATTTAGGTTTCTACTAAACTTCATTTCAGTTTTTTCTGATTTCCAGAAAAAGATACAAATGAGAGCCATTTGTACTTAACCAACAGAAGTGAAAGAACTAATTTTTTGAGACTCAAAAGTTGGATTGTGCAGAACTTTCTTCAGTTCAGAAAACATCTGTCAAGGGAAGTACATAGGACATAAATAACTTTTTAAAAATTTCTGCTTTTGACTAAGGAAGAAAAAAAAATCACAAGACTTCATAGAGAATGAGGAACTGACTCAGGGAATTTTCTTGGAATAATAGGAAACTGTGACCGTTAATACTTTCTCTAGCAATTCTGTATCCATTCATTCCTTAGTTCATTCATCAAAAATACATTTGTGTCAGACCTTGTTCTTGAAACAACAAATGATATCTTTGCTTGCTTGGATCTGAATTACAATGACTAATTAATTACACAAAACTTAAAAAACCTAATTTTAATTCCTAGTGTGATTATAAAAGCCCTGAGGCTACAACCTCTTTGGGCAAAAGGGTAAGTTGAAAGTTTTGTCTTGATTAGAGTACTATATCCAGAAAAGCAGAAAGAAAGTAACATTAACACTGCTAATAGGAGTTCCAGTCCTGGCTCAGCGGTTATGAACCCGACTAGTATCTGTGAGGTTGCGAGTTTGATCCCTGGCCTTGCTCAGTGGATTAAAGGATCCGGCATTGCCACGAGCTGTGGTGTATGTTGAGGACCTGGCTCAGATCCCGCATTGCCGGGGCTGTGGTGTAGGCCAGCAGAGGCAGCTCTGATTCAACACCTAGCTTGGCAACTTCCATATGCCGTAAGTACGGCCCTAAAAAGACAAAAAAAAAAAAAAGCTGCTAATAAGCATTATGTATTAGTCTTCATTTTACTGAAGATGTTACAAACCACCTCTAAATTATTACTATTAAAATACATTAATTCAGGTTCAGTTAACACTTTGCTGGATGATTCTAAAGAATCCCTGTAACCATAAAATGCATGTGTGAATGACTCTGGGGAGTAATCTAGGTGCCTTTATTAACCACATATCTGGCAAGGTTTAACTGCCTTCAACGTCTACGCAGGCCCTCATCGTGCCCCCATTACTCGAGGGCAAATTCTCGGAACGACAAACATCATTTGTAAGCTTATTTTTCTTTTTCGATTAAACTCTTCATTTGGAGATAATTTTAGATTCACATGCAGTTGTAAAAAGTAATAATAATATAGAGAGATCTCTACACCTTACTCGGTTTTCCCCGATGGCAGCAGTATCTTCAAAAGCCGCAGTTTACGCCATCACAACCGCTGTATTGTCCCTGATTCAATCCGTATATAGAACAGTTTCATCATCACAAAGATCAGGCTACCCATGTGCAGCCACACCCATACCTCTATGGATCTTGTCTTCTCCTAACCCATGACAACTATTAATCTGTTCCCCATTCCTACAATTTTGTTATTGCACGGATGTGATGTGATATAAATTGCGTCATAGAGTATGTAACCTGTGGGGACTGGCTTTTTCCACCTAGCATAGTTCTCCAGGTTTTTGTGTATACCAGTTGGTAGCTTGCTCCTTTTTATCGCTGGGTGGTACTGCATGTCTTAGGCGTGCCCCAGTTTATTTAAGCACTCGTTAAATGGAGTGCTTTCAGTTTTTGTCTATTCCAAATCAAGCTGAAATAAATACAGACAGGTTTTTGTATGACCATGTTTTCATATCTCGAGGATAAATGCCGAGGCGTGTAATTACTTGGTGGCATGGTAGTGGCAAATTTAGTTTTAAAGAAACTGCAAACTCTTTTCCAGAGGAACTGTACCGTGTTGCACTTGCACTAACAACGTGCAAGCGGTCCTTTCCTCCACATCCCATCCAGCCTTTAATGTTATCACTACTTAAGAAAAACCCCTTTTTTTAGTCATTTTGATAAGTACATAGTGACATCGCCTAGCGGTTTTAATTTGCATTTCCTTAACGGAAATTAAACACTGTTGAACATCTTTTCATATGCTTATTGGCCATCAGTAGATCGTCTTCAGGGAAAGGTCTCTCCCTATCTTTTGCCCATTTTCTGACTGGATTATTTGTTTTTCACAGTTGAGCTTTCAGTGGTTGTTATACTTCCTGAATACGAGTCCTTTGTGAGCCGATGTAGTTTGCAAATCCTTTCTGCCAACCTGCAGCTTTTTTTTTTTTTTTAACTTCTTAACAGGATCTTTCACAAAGCGAAATTTTAAAATTTTAATAATGTACAATTTATAATTTTTTTCTTTTAATGGATTGTGATTTTGGTGTCAGCTCTAAAAACTCTTTGCCTAGTCGTAGATCCTGAAGATTTTCTTCTATTTATTTTCAAAATTTTTAACGGTTTTCCATTTTCTATGGAAGTCTCTGACTACACTGAGTTAGTTTCTGTACGTGACATAAGGCTTAGGCAAAGCTTCGTTTTTAGGCCTGGGGATCCACCTGCTCTAAGACCATCTGATGAAAAGACCAGCTTTCATCCACCGAATTGCCTTTCCACCTTTGTCACAGATCCCTTAGGCATTTTGCACGGGTCTATTTCTAGATTCTTTATTTTATATTATGTGTCTGTCACTCTGCCAATAGCACGCAATCTTGACCATTACAGGTTACATAACCCCAGAGCTCAACTCCCTGGCTCACCACAGAGTGACCTGACAAAACCCACAGCCTCCTGCTTCTTCCTGGGGAGCTAAAGAGTTGATAGAGGCGTCTAGAATTGCTGACCCACAGATTGGTGGGTCTCCTGAACAAACCCAGCCTGTGAAGAATGAAAGAGCTTTATCGAATGTGAAGACATCAATGCAGAGAGTCAAGAAAAGTGAAAAATCAGTTGAGATGCCCTAAAGAAGAAACATGCTAAATTCCTGGACACAAACCCTCATGAAATGGAACTGTATATTTCACCTGATAGATAATTCAAAAGAGTTGTGACAGAGTACAATTTTACGTATTGGCCTGAAAAACCCACGGTGTTCACAGAAGTCTCATCAAGAGAAGAAAGAGCCATGCTGTGGGGATGTTTAACATGATGGTTAGGCCAAAGGTTTTCAATAGTTTGCATAGCTACCCAGTTTTGAATACTAGAATTTCTGCTACACCCTACAAAGGGAATGCATGACTGAAAAAGCTCCCTAAAATCCCCAAACATTAAAATGCAACTACTAAACTATTTCTCACTATAGATACAATAATGCAGTGATGGTACTATTCTTTTCATCATGCTTCAAATACCTGAACACATCATAAGCTCTTGATAAACATCAATTATAATAAATATGATTTTTTAAAAAAATCTTTTTAGGGCTGCACCCATGGCATATGGAAGTTTCCCAGGCTAAGGTCGAATTGGAGCTGTAGCTGCCAGCCTATACCACAGCCACAGCAACGTGGGATCCAAGTCACCTCTGCAACCTACACCACAGCTCACGGCAACGCTGGATCCTTAACCTGCTGAGCGAGGCCAGGTTTGTTACTAGTCAGGTTTGTTAATGCTGAGCCATGACGGGAACTTCAATAGTTATCATTATTATTATTAATACTATTATTTCTGCATTTCATTTCATTTCACAGTGTTCATATACTTTACCTGGAAATTGGTGTGTTCTTTCTAAGGGCAACGTATAGACAAGTTTCCCTTCACTTTCTGCTGACAGTTTGGCGTCAGGGATGTGCTGTTTTATAAGGGATGTTATTTTCTCCTGGACACACATTTCATTCAACTGCAAACTGGTGTTCAAAAAAAAAAAAAAAATACAGGTTATTTGCCGTTATATCTGATAGCATGAAAAAAAACTATTAGTCTCTATGGGACAATGAAAAAAATCCAATGCAAGAAACAGACCACCTAAAATGTGAAATAAGAGGACAAAAAAAAAAAATCAGATTGTATAAAAGTGAAAGGAGAAAGCAAAGAATGATCTAGTAAGAACTGCTGGTCCGGTTCCTCAGGGAAATGCCTAGAGAATGGATGTTGACTCAGGTCCTTAAGGAGAGAACAGTTACAGAGTAGAAACACATAGGGACATAGCATAGCAAAGATGAGGATTATTTAAAATGGAAAATGCTGAAGATTTTGCAAAGGGAGCTGAAGTTGGCTAAATAGAATTATTGCATTGGGCAAGAACAAGGCACTTTTTTTTTTTTTTGTCTTTTTGCCATTTCTTGGGCTGCTCCCTCGGCACATGGAGGTTGCCAGGCTAGGGGTTGAATTGGAGCTGTAGCCACCGGCCTATGCCAGAGCCCCAGTAACACGGTATCCAAGCCGCATCTGCAACCTACACCACAGTTCACGGCAACCCCGGATCCTCAACCCACTGAGCAAGGTCAGTGATCGAACCCGCAACCTCATGGCTCCTAGCCGGATTCATTATCCACTGAGCCACGACTGGAACTCCAAGAACAAGGGACTTCTGATAGGCATAGGCAAAAGAAAGTTTCAGCTATTCAATTTAATCATCTAATGCAAACTTATTAAGTTCTTAATATATGACAAAAATTAAACTGAGTGCCCATTGTACAATGATGAATAAAACAGCATAAGTCTGCTCTTATGGAGTTGACTGTCTAGTAGGAAAGGCATAAAACAAGTAAACAGATAAATAAAATAATTCCCAATAGTAGCAAATGCTATGAAGAAAACGGAGTAATGGGAGTTCCCGTTGTGGCTCGGTGGTAAGGAACTAGGATCCATGAGGATGTGGGTTCAATCCCTGGCCTTGATCAGTAGGTTAAGGATCTGGCCTTGGTGTGAGCTGTGGTGTAGGTCGCAGACACGTCTGTCTCAGATCTGGCATCATTGTGGCTGTGGTGTAGGCCAGCAACTACAGCTCTGATTCAACCCCTAGCCTGGGAACTCCCATATGCAGTGGGTGTGGCCATTAGAAAGAAAGAAAGAAAGAAAGAAAGAAAGAAAGAAAGAAAGAAAGAAAGAAAGAAAGAAAGAAAGAAAGAAAGAAAGAAAGAAAGAAAAGGAAAAAGAAAAGAATAAAAAAAGAAAGAAAATGGGGTTATAGATAGAAATTAATTATGGATGAATGTGGGTTTGAATTTCTGGGATCGCTGGTTTTTGCTTTCTTTGTAGTATTAATCCTAGAACTTTGAGAACGAAGGATCATTGAGAAAATCTGTCTATCTATTTAAAAACGGATATTTTCCAAATGCAGAAAAAATAATTTATTAATCCAGGTTATAAAGTACACAGTAGATAAAATATCAATAGTGACTTACCTTTGAAACTTGGTCTTGCCATTTGAAATGTGTTATTTTACCTACATGAATGGTTTCTTCATTAAATACTGTAATGATTCCTAATAGGTAGGGCTGTTCTCAGAACTAAATAATGGTGATGTCTGCACTTAGCTAGTCCTTAAGAAAAGGTAGATATTTTATCTAATCAAATGTTTATGTCGTAACTATTCTATTTACATATAAGATTATGAACAAGCAAGAAAGATGCTATTTTTAGAAGCAGGGAAGGAAGCAAAAAATCATAATTGTTGTTCGTAATGAGGCTTCCCTGGAAATAAAAACAATTCAGGGACTCTTTCTTGGCCACTTAGAAGAACTTGTACTGGATGCTACAGAGGACTGTCTGAGCAGGACATATGTCACCCTTGAGTTTAGGGTTTGGAAGTAAAGGTCAGCAAACTTTTTCTGCAAATGGCTAGACATGGACTATTTTACGCTATTCAGTCCAGCAGTTCTCTGCTGCAACTACTCAACACTACTGTGCTACTTGGTAGCAGCCACAGACAACACCTAAACGAATGGGAACAGCTGTGTTCCAATCAAACAATTTGCAAAAACAGGAAGTAGGTTGGGATTGGCTCAAGGGCCATAGTTTGGTGCATCAGACTGAGAATAAGAAAGACAATTATACACAGTGCTGTCCAGGAGCCCATGAGGAGATTCATGAATGGGGCAGCAATCTTGACCAGCATTTTTTAATTGTAAGACTATGCTTTATGGTCATGCAGTGGGCTAAGTGCCATCTCATTTATTTTTCTATCCTCTTTCCTTGAGATTAGGCATTATTATTCCCACTTTCCAGGTGAGAAAACTGAGTTTCAGAAAGTTGAATTCATTTCCAAGGAGAGATTCAAAGTGCCTTGAGAAATAAAAATATTAGAACAATACACAGAGCTGGAAACTTAATAAAGGCCTCATAAGGTAGCATTCAAATAACTCTTCAGGACTCAAGCAGGTGGAAATGGGCTCAAGAAAACTGCCAGCCTGAGGAAATAATCTCCAAAATGGGAAATGTGATGATGGTTGTACAACTATAAATATAATAAAGTTCACTGAAATTTTTTTTAAAAAAATGGGAAATGGGAGTTCGCTTTGTGGCTCAGTCGTTAATGAAACCAATTAGGATCCATGAGGATGTGGGTTCGATCCCAGGCCTTGCTCAGTGGGTTGAGGATCTGGTGTTGCCATGAGCTGTGGTGTAGGTCGAGGATGCAGCTTGGATCTGGCATTGCTGTGGCTATGCTGTAGGCTGGCAGCTGTAGCTCCTATTCAACCCCTGGCCTGGGAACTTCCATGTGCCATGGGTACAGCCCTGAAAAGCAAAAAAATAAAAAATAAAAAAGGGAAATGTAGGCCAAGATATGGCATGTGCAAGGAACAATGAATAATTCATTTTAACTAGAGGGTACTAAAGGCAGGTCATGTGGTATTCACGACTGGATGGGCTATACCAGCCTTACCTGGCTACACTATTTGGACTCTTTTGGTAAAATGGAATCGAGTTTTTATTTGTTTGTTTGCTTGCTTGCTTGTTTTGTCTTGTTATTGTCACATTTTTTTTTCTTTTTAAAGTTAGTACAAATCAGAACTGCACCTTAGACAAAATGAGTGATTCGTGCATAAATTAAAAAGTAATTTAAAATATGGATTGGGATACTAGACTTTGAAGTTAAAAATGTCCAGGTTCAATTTCTGGCTTTACTACTTATTAACTTAGGGAGCTTATAATTTCATTTTATGTAAAGTAAAAGTAACAACGGTTCCTACCAAAAAAAAAAAAAAGATTTAAATGAAATAATGCTAAATATCCTACCTCTTAATCACTCAGGAAATAACATCTAGAAAAATAAAATGAAGAGGATGGAAAGGAGAGGAAGACCAAGAAAGAAGAGGAGTAAGAGGTAGGCAAGGAGCCTACCTAAGACATTATGTTAACACCTGGGTGAGAGAGAGGAGGAGATGTGAAATATAACAGGTCAGTTGAGAAAGTTCCCTTAATACACCTTGTCCTTAACAAACAATATGTTGTGAGTTAGAGGCTCAGTTGCTAAAATCTACCAAATCAATATCTCTTATATATACATTTTCTTTCTCCATATAACATACATATATGGATATATACACACAAACATCTCAGTAAGAATATGTGGATGTGTACATACAAACATCTGTGTGCAATAGTAAAATATTTTCTCCCGTGTTGTAATGTTTTGCTTCAAGGATCATGCCTTACTGTAGCCAGTTTCTCCTTTCTCCCCAGCCTCCTCTGGTGTCTATACCTTAAGTGATATCCAATCCCCCATTTCTTCTTTAGAAACAGGGAAGAGCCTGCACACTTCAGCTTCCCTTTGGAGAGAAACACTTTCCTATCTGAAAAACAAGAAGCAAAGAAGAAGGTTACAATCTGCCCATTCTTTCCAGAGAAAAGACAGATAATCATCTACATTATCCAACTCTTTTTTTTTTTTTTGTCTTTTTAGGGCCGCACCTGTAGCATATGGAGGTTCCCAGGCTAGGGGTCTAATCAGAGCCACAGCTGCCGGCCACAGCCACAGCCATACCAGATCTGAGCCACAGCTCACGGCAACACCGGATCCTTAACCCACTGAGTGAGGACAGGCATTTAACTCGCAACCTCATGGTTCCTGGTTGGATTCCTTTTCGCTGCACCACAACGGGAACTCCCCACTACCCAACTCTAATTCAGAGCTCCTACATTTTCAAAGACAGGGCTTCCTTAAGACTCATTAGATCAGACACATTTTAATCTTATGTATATACTTTAGGCTACGGTGTTGCCATTCAACCAGGGCAGGAGATTAAACTAAGTGGTGTGGATATATCTTCTAATATAGAGAATCATTACATTATAAATCGTAAGGGATCAAACATCGAAATTACACGTCTACTTCAGATATACCTCAATTTTGAGTAGATTCATGTCTTAGAACACTGGCTCTCAACTTGCAATAACTGATTTTCACAGCAGATCATTGCTCCTGTGTAATTAAAGGATGCAAATTCTAGGCGATACATGGAAATGGTTGGGAGTAAGACTCTTTCAGCCCAGTTTTATCATGACCGGGGTTCAGATTACCAGATGCAGCTAGATGGCCAGATTACAAAATACGGCTGTTCGCAATGCCAATCCATATTTCTCAAACCTCATACAGCCCTCATCATGGTACTTAAAAGAAGCCAGCAATTACCAGCCAGGATGTCAGCCTCATCCATGAACTGGGTACTGAAGAGGATCACGCGGTCTGTTTTCCGCTCTTTCAGGATGTTCCACACTTGGTGCCTTGAAAAGGGATCCAATCCAGCAGTTGGTTCATCCAACAGGAAAATCTACAGGGCAGGGACGTGTATAAAGGGGTTTTCCAGTAAGGGTCAGTTCTTCCAGAAAACATGTAGAAACTATTTATTTATACTTCAAAGGATATGGTGATTCTGGTTCTTCCTTTATATTTAATGCTCTATCATAAATATTTTATCACAGATGTCCTTTGTGAAGAAATGTTTTAAACGACCACCAAAAGTTTCATTTTTAAAATTTTGAAATCATCTCTAAATTTAGTCTGACTCACCTGAGGATCTCCTAAAATGGCAATCCCAAAGGTTAGTTTTCTCTTCTGTCCACCACTTAAGTTTTGAGCAAGGATGTCCTGAATATTTTTCATTTCCAATTCCAGCAAAACTCTCTGAACCTAGCCAAATGACAACATTTATGTCACAAACCAATATGTCTTTCTTTTTTATTTTTAAATGTATAAATATGAGGCTGAAAAATGTAATGATTCAAAGCATGGATACTAAACCAGACTGCCTGGATTTGAATACCACTCCATATTAACTAGCTGCATAATCTTGATCAAGTTACTCGTTCTCTTGAACCTCAGTTTCCACATGTGTAAAATGGGTATAGTAGGGAGTTCCCGTCGTGGCGCAGTGGTTAACGAATCCGACTAGGAACCATGAGGTTGCGGGTTCGGTCCCTGCCCTTGCTCAGTGGGTTAACGATCCGGCGTTGCCGTGAGCTGTGGTGTAGGTTGCAGACGTGGCTCGGATCCCGCGTTGCTGTGGCTCTGGCGTAGGCCGGTGGCTACAGCTCCAATTCGACCCCTAGCCTGGGAACCTCCATATGCCGCGGGAGCGGCCCAAGAAATAGCAACAACAACAACAACGATAACAACAACAAAAGACAAAAAAAAATGGGTATAGTACCATCATCTTAGGGCTGTTTTGAGTAATAAATGAATTATTATTTTAGAGCTAAGAATGATGCTTCGCATGTTGTACGTTACACATAAATTATCTAAATTAGATTTTTTTGGGTCCAATGTATGTACAACGATTTGTACAGAGATAATTTAATGAAGTCATAAAAGCTCAGTGCAAATAGTTAATCTCATTTTGACGAACACATTATATCCAGCATATTTAGATACCTCTTTATCAATTTCATGTGGCTGAATTCCTTTTATTTTTGCAAAGAGCCTGAGATTTTCTCTCACAGTAAGGAAGTCAAACTGCACATTGATTTGTGGACAAACTCCAGTGAGCTTGCTGATGTTTTCTAGGTATGCCATTTGTGAGAGTTTATTATTATAGATGGTGACTGAACCTATAACAAAGATCTCAAGTTAATATCAGGATAATGCTTAAATTAAGATATTTCTAAATGAAAAACCACCATTTGTTAATAGGATATTAGATGATTTTTTATCTTCAAGTTGTATACAATTCAGGCATTATGAACTTCCATTTTAGTTGTGCGGGTATACGAAAAAGAAAAAAAGAGGTCCTATCTGCAACTCTTCCCATTAAGATGTAGTCTATTTTGTCCACTCCTCACATTTAGGCTTGGCTGTCTCACATATGGAATCTTAGCAAATGTGATACAAGAAGAGACCGTGAAATGCCTCTGCCCTGGGATTTACCCTGCCCTTGCTTCTGGGGTCATGAAGACCTCTGGGTGAAAAATCCAAGACCAGCCTCCTGGAATAGGGATGTCCACGTAGAAAGAGAAGTACAGCAGTCCAAGCTGAAGTCTACATATGTGAGTCAACCTGTGTTAAAATATCCAGCCCCAAACAGTTTTGTCCAGACAGAAAAACTGCCAGTTGACCCATAAAATCATGAGAAAAAATAATATATTTTTATTCTAAGCCATTGATATGGGGGATGCTTGTTGTGCAGCAAAAGTTAACAGATACACATTGGAATGTCAAATGACGATTAATGACTGAAAATAATTATGAAATACTCAAATTCCTTAAATATCAATTAAATACGACATACTTGAGAATAATGCCACAATTTAACTCGTTTTCTGCTACTTGCCTGTGTTTATGATTAATGATCAGAAGGAGTTTATATTAATAGCTAATTTATTTATCAATCTGACTTTGGGAAAAACCCTTTTACCTTTGGTGGGAACAGATAGCCCACTAAGAATGTTTAACAGTGTGGATTTTCCAGCTCCACTGTGACCAAGTATTGCAGTGATTTGGCCTTCATATATGTCAAATGCCAGATCTAGGAAGAAAAAGCAAAGAAAAGGATGGGCGAGAATAAGGAAGGAAAGGATGTAAAAAGGAAAACTATTAAAAGCATAAATAACATTATGGAGCTAATTAATTGTTTGGGGTTTTTTCCCCCCTTGAATGTCCATGCATTTTAAACATGAACATACTGGGTCGTTAAATTCAAAATAAAAATAATAAGATACTTTTCATAAATTTACTTTTTAATCCTACTTTTTTTTCTTTCTAGGGCCGTACCAGTGGTGTACAGAAGTTCCCAGGCTAGAGGTCAAGTTAGAGCTGCAGCTACAGGCCTACACCACAGCCACAGCAACTCGGGATCCAAGCCACATCTGCGACCTACACCACATCTGGTGGCCACACCGGATCCTTAACCCGCTGAGTGAGGCCAGAGATCAAACCCACATTCTCATGGACACTATGTTGGGTTCTTAACTTGCTGAGCCACAATGAGAACTCCTTTAATCCTATTTTGAAACATGAAAATTACTCAGTTTAAAGGAAACATGTGTTACACTCTTAGGCTCAGTGAAACTGCCTGGCATTTGGTAGATGGATGCCAATATTTATTGACTGGAAGAATAGATCAATAGTTTAGTAAATTACTATGTGGCTGGAACTCCTTTGAGGTAAATGACTTTTATGCACAGAAGAGAAACATATACTTATTTACAACAGCTTTGGAATTACAGAAGAGAAATTTAAGTTCACTGAAAAAAAACCCCAGGATATGTTTAGACTACATTGTAAATCTTTAAAATACATGTAATTCTAAAATATGCTCAATTTCTTCCAACTTTTATGCAACAGAAGTAATGCGTTGGAAGGAAATTTATCATGTGGTTCAAACAATTCATTTTAAATCCGAAATACAACCACTAATTGCTCACCAAGAACAAAACAAATTGAATTAAAATTGGGAAATCAATATCAATATAATAAGCAACTTTTTACCTTTCAAAGCTTCTATTTTATCAGGTTTTCCTTTATACTCTTTTGTAACATTTCGGATTCTGAAAAAAAAATTAAAAGTACTTGAAGTGGTGACAATTTTCTTTAGTTTGTAATCCTAGGTTTGGTTGACAATATTGGATGAATCTTATCTTCAGGGAACAGGAAGTTTGGGATTCCATTTGCATGCAGTTGTGTTTGATTTTTTATGTTTTTTTGTTGCTTTTTAGGGCTGTACCTGTGGCATATGGAAGTTCCCAGGTGAGTCATCGAACTGGAGCTGCACCTGCTGGCCTACGCCACAGCCACAGCAACACGGGATCCAAGCCATCTCTGTGACCTACACCACAGCTCACAGCAACAACAGATCCTTAACCCACTGATTAAGGCCAGGGATCAAACACACACCCCCATGGATATTAGTTGGGTTTGTTACTGTTGAGCCACAATGGGAGCTCTCAGTCGTGTTTGTTGAGAGAATCAACTGGAGTACTGCTTGCCAACCCTAGCTGCACCCTGGCATTACCTAAGGCGTGTTCAAAATGTACCTATGCTTGAAACCCATCACCTTCTGATTCTGGAAGCTTAGCATTAACACTAGGAACCAGAATCATCTCTGAATTGCAAAGTCAAGCAAATTAGACCAAGATGTAACAAAGGCATCTGATGCTAAAAGACTCATTGTGAACGACTAGAGTGGACTGGAGATATCTTTGAATATTTTGCATCAATATAAGAGGTTGCTTAAGATAGACGAGGTTGGGGTTAGGAAGAGAGGCAAAGAAAATAGCGAAGGCATTGGTTCCCCAGCCCTACCTGCCTGAGTTCATCCCATCTATACCACTTAGCAGCTCTGTGACCTAACTAACGTACTTGTTTTAGGTTTAAGCTTTCCAACCTGGAAACTCGGAGTGCTTTCGGGTTGTCTTGAAGGGCAAGTGAAATATTCCATCTTGCATTGTGCTTGGTTCATGATAAATATTCAATAAACATAAGATGATATTGGTTAGATGAGGATGATTATACAACTAGAAAGGAATAGAATTAACATATGCTGGTTGCTGTTATAGATCTAGAATCCTAGGCAGTTTATCTGTTTTATTCTACCAGGTAAATACATAATTCATCAACCGAATTGACTTCATGTTTCTTATTTTGTCATCTCCTAGTCAACAAATGATTCAGGCTCCATTCATAATGAACTCATATGATTTAATTAGATTTTTCCATCTGTATTTTAATCCCATTTTACCATCATTCCAGAGCACTTATAATTGGGTGAGGTGCTAAAGAGACAGAAGAAAAACAAAAGGAAGACGCAAACAGAGCAAATCGTGCCATTGCTCTGCCCCAGGCTGCCCTGATGGAGGCTAAACCTAGATTACATCACAAGACAAATACAAGTATGAAAGAGAAATGGAACAGGCTAAAATGAAAACATGAAATGGGCTCCAGAAGCTCCAGAGACTAGACTCGTCTGAGGCCATTCATGGAGGACTGACATGTGCTGTCACTGATGGACAAGTAAGACTTAAACAGGGCTCGAGGACTTCCTTCCTATTTTTTAATTTGGTAATAAAAGTTACCAGCACCAAACACGATGCCCACAGAATGAGGATATGTATGACTTTAAAGGGCACACCTTCCTCGAGTCCTTCTGAGTCTATCTTTAGGTCTTTCCTCCCTTGCCTTTCCGTGCTCTTTCATCCTCTTTGGAAAGGCAATAAATAGACGATGAATGAGAAGGCTAAAAAATTGAGAAGAAAAACATGGGATATGTAATGAATGAGATGTGGGCAAAGTGTGAAGAAATGAGACCCAACAAAGAAATGAGTGAGGGTAAGAATGGAGAAGAGAAACAATAGGTAAAAGATGGAGAATCCAGACAAGGTTTCCTTGAATGATCTTTGTTGGTGAAATCTAAATTTGTACTTATTGCGAAAGTCAACAATACAGGGCAGCAAAGGTTGAGGGCAGTTTTCTTTAAACTTGAAGTGGGAAGTGATGGATGCAGTGGGTGAGGTTGGGTGGGAGCCATCTGTGGAGCATAAAAGAGAACTCTGCTCCCTTCAGGTGCTCACTCCTAGCTTCTCAATTTTTGGCCTCTTCTCCATGTGCATCCTTGTTACCTGATGGCTTCTTTCCCATGGAACTCTGGAGACATTGGTTCAAAAGAGTCATTAGATGAAGGATTAGAATCCATTTCGTCTTCAAGGGCTATATGATCAGCCCTCTGTTGTTTTGACCAAAAGGAAGACTTCAGGAAAAACAAGGGTGAATATCGATGTCCATATTCATCTACAAGACAAATACCGGGTCAATCACCACCGGAAGGGAGAGAGCCACCCTCTTTCAGCACAGCAACGCGCACTCTTTGCCAGTAAACCGGAATGCAAATCAACACAAGGAAATGCACATGCTGTTTTTGATACGTGTACCTTCATAAGGGAAAACAATCACTAGCATACCTCTATTTCAGTAACTGCTCCTGCAGGAAGAAATAAACTTGTGATCAAAAAAAATCCAGCAGGGAACGTGGACATGCAGATGACCAAGAGGCATATGAAAAGATGTTCAATATCGCTTATCATCAGGGAGATGCGAATCAAAACCACAATGAGACATCACCTCACACTGGTCAAAATGGCTCTCATAAAAAGAACACAAACATCAAATGCTGGCAAGGATGGGGAGAAAAGGGAACCCTCAAACGCTGCTGGTAGAAATGTAAATTGCTGCAGCCACTGTGGAAAGCAGTATGGAGGTGTCTCAAGAAACTAAAAATAGAACAATCATATGACGCAGAAATTCCATTCTTGCATATATATGAGAAAAAAAAATCCACTAATGCAAAAACTACAGGCACCCCAGTGTTCATCACAGGATTATTTATAATTGCCAAAGCATGGAAGTAACCCAAATGTTCATCAACAGATGAATGGGTAAAGACTACTACTCAGCCATAAAAAAGAATGAAATTTTGCCATTTGCAGAAACATGGATGGACCTGGAGGGCCTTATGCCAAGTGAAATAAATCAGAAAGAAAAGAGAAATAATCTATGATATCACTTATAGGTAGAGTCTCAAAATATACAACAAACCATGAATATAACAAAAAACAATCAGATTCACAGATAGAGAGAACAGACTAGTGGTTACTTGTGGCAGGGGGCAATGTAGGAATGGGAATTATAAACTATTGGGTGTAAGACAGGCTCAGGGATGTATTGTACAAAAGGGGAATATAGAAAATATCTTGTAATAACTCTAAGTGGAAAGTATCCTTTAATAATTACATTATTATTTTTTTAATCTAGGAGGATCTTAAATGTTAAGACCTCTTAACTTCAAAAAAGACAGATATTGGAATACACTGAGCATGCTGCAGTCTACCTAGGAGTCCAGGTGTCATTACACTGGCAAAGGAAGAAGAAATTGAGAAGTTATTATTGTATATATAAAACAAATAGTCCAAGAAAAACAGAATAGGATTCAATAAAAATAAGTGTAGGAAAGGGAGAGAGTAGGGCAAAATAATTGAGTGCAACTTAACACAGAGTAGAATTTTAAAATGCTACTTTGTACTTATGCTTTATCTCATCCCCAAATGGTAACTTTCCCCTCAAGCAAATGTATTACTTGCTCTAAGAATATATTATTCATGAAGCTCCTTCCGGAAACTAATCCACAGTGTATCTGCATGCAGTAGTCACTTCTGTTTTCATGCGGGTTAGGAGATATGATGAACAGAATAATTCTATTATTCTAATATTTTGAAATTGACCCCTACTGTACAATTGATGGGTTTTCAAACTTATGTGTACTTTTCACATGTTAAGTCATTCACCCATAAAAAAATATTTGCTGAGTTCTCTTTATATACGTGGTATTGGTATATTATTAATTGGTACCCATTTCTTCCCTTTGATTAGGAAGTCTAACAAATAAAAGGGTGTAGCTATAATTGAAAACATTCCACCACTAAATTTAGTAAACATGATTTTGTCATTCTGTCTAGTTAACTTTCCTGTTATTTATATTTTTAATATTTTTAGAAGAATTTTGAACAGGTTGCCTCTGATCTTAAATTTAGGCTTCATGAATAGGTCCTACATTAGGAAGAAAATTAAGCAAATCAGTTTAGATTAAAGAAACTTTATAGTTATATTAATAAAACGAAATGGTTTTAAAACTAGAAAAATTATACATGCGAAAAATACCTTTGTGATTAGAATAAAATGTTGAATGAAAGAATAAAGTTAGAAAGGGGGTTCCCTGGTGGCTTAGCAGTTAAGGACTTGGCATTGTCACTGCTGTGGCTTGGGTTACTGCTGTCATGAGGGTTTGATCCTTGGCCTGGGAACTTCTGCATAATATGGGCATGGACAAAAATAAAATAAAATAAAGCAGAGGCATGAAAATGTAACAATATCTGATATAGGAAGAGACTGATGGGGTTCAGAGCAAGCCACCCCAAAATCCTTTACTATGGTGTATTGATTATTTTGAATTAAAGTTACTTAAGAAACAGGAGTTCCCATTGTGACTCCATGGTAATGAACCCAACTAATATCCACCAGCACTGGGCCTTGTCCAGTGGATTAAGGATCCAGCATTGCCCTGAGATGCGGTGTAGTTCTCTGACACAGCTTGGATCCTGAGCTGCTATGACTGTGGTGCAGGCCTGTAGCTGCAGCTCCGATTCAACCCCTGGCCTGGGAACTTCCATGGGCCAGGAGTGGGGCCCTAAAAAAATAAAAGCAAAAAAAAAAAAAAAAGTTACTTAAGAAACAGCCAGTGCAAGAACACTCTGACCCTGCTTTGTAACTGCTGAAAGCAGGAAATAAGCTCTCAATGTGAGGGGTCCCCTCACTGCAGAGTGAAAGGCATTCTCATCTCCAGATACAGGGATTCAGGGCCGAGAGGGCTTTGTAAATAAACTTCATTACTTCTGCACGGGTTTGCTAGGCCAAGCCCAAACCCCCAGGTCAGTATTTCACAAACAACTGTTTCTTTGTTCAAAAGGTCTAACACGGCCTACTTTGGACACTTCTTAGAATCTTACATATTTCTATGTGCTCCCATGCATATGACGTTTAATTTGTTCTTCTTCTGTTCATTTGTCCTTATGTCAATTTACTTCAGCCAACCAAAGATTCCAGAAGGGAAGAAGGGAGAAGTTTTCTTCCCCTACAAGATTAAAACATCATAAAACTAAAGTATTTAAAGTCTTAGTATCTGAAT
The DNA here is from genome assembly GCF_016906955.1 of Phacochoerus africanus. NCBI lineage: Eukaryota > Metazoa > Chordata > Mammalia > Artiodactyla > Suidae > Phacochoerus > Phacochoerus africanus. The sequence goes on along the minus strand of NC_062557.1, from coordinate 11,371,155 downwards.
GTGTTTGAAACAAAGCCTGAAAAAAGGAGAAATACATCACATAACGCACATCAACAGGAAATTTAAATTGACGAAACACGTGCCTAAGAGGATCCTATGAAGCAATTGGAATATAGTGACCTCTGCTTGTGGATACACTGGGGATAAATACATTGGAAAAACAAACAAATACGGAAGAAAATATTAGAATCTTTTAAGAAGTAGGGGAGAAAAGAGAAGAATTAATGCTTATAGGGGTCACAGAAGTGGCCCGAACTAAAGTTCTCCAGGAGTAAAGACTCTATGATGTAAACACGAACAAAGATTGTTGGGATTTTGCCATGAATGCAAAACCACCAACGCAGAACAGAGGAGAAACTGATAAAATATAATTCATACAGAAACAGTATTAACATAGGGCGAAGAGCTTAGAATATTAATGGGTGAAACAAATTTTTCAATATAGCTGCATAATTTTTACATCTAATGGCAAAAATAAAATGAAAATGTAGTATATGTATTCAAATAATTATAATTGTATAATCAATATATTAGCCCAAAACAGTAGATCCTAACACCAGGCTTCTCTAAAAGGCAGAGACAGTTACGGTTCTAAGGCATTATCTAAAAAGAACATGGGAGTTCCCATCTTGGCGTAGTGGAAACAAATCCAACTAGGAACCATGAGGTCGCGGGTTCCATCCCTGGCCTTGCTCAGTAGGTTAAGGATCCGGCGTTGTTGCCATGAGCTGTGGTGTAGGTCACAGACGCAGCTTGGATCTGGCGTTGCTGTGGCTCTTGCAGCAACAGCTTCGATTAGACCCTGAGCCTGGGAACCTCCATATGCCATGGTTTTGGCCCTAAAAAGACAAAAGACAAAAAAATAAATGAAAAAATATAAAAAATAAAAAGAACATGATCAATTCACTGCTTCCAGACCTTGTCACTCTTTCTCTTTCCCCTTCTCCACTTTCTGCAAGTGCTGAGTCATTTTATTTAACCTACTCGGTGTGTGTATTTCATCAGTGATTTCCATAGCTTTTCCCAGTTTTACTGAATCACTGTTAACAAATAAAAATTATATACATTTAAGATACACAACGTCATGTTTTGATATGTGTTTACATTGTGAAATAATTACCACCATCAAGCTAACTGATGTATCTGTCACCTCACATAGTTACCATCAGCGTGTGTGTGTGTGTGTGTGTGTGTGTGTGTGTGTGTGTGCATGGTGAGAACACTTGAGACCTACTGTCTTAAATTACAAACATATGAGACATTATTATTAACTACAGGCACCATGCTATAATTAGGTCTCCAGAACTTATTCATCTTATAAATGAAAGTTTATACCCCTTTGCATTTCCTATTTTTTGTTTGTTTGTTTGTTTGTTTGGCATTTCCTGGACCGCTCCCGTGGCATATGGAGATTCCCAGGCTAGGGGTCCAATTGGAGCTGTGGCCTCTGGCCTACGCCAGAGCCACAGCAACGCAGGATCCAAGCCGTGTCTGCAACCTACACCACAGCTCATGGCAACACCGGATCCTCAACCCACTGAGCAAGGCCAGGGAACCCGAAACCTCATGGTTCCTAGTCGGATTCATTAACCACTAAGCCACGACGGGAACTCCTGCATTTCCTATTCTGTCCTCACCCCGGCCCCCAGTAACTACCATTCTATTCTCTGTTCATGTAAGTTCGACAGTTCCACATATAAGTCAGATCATGCAGTATTTGTTTTTCTGTGTCTGGCTTATTTCAGTTAGCATAGTATTCTCTGGGTTCTTTCACCCATGCTGTTGCAAATGGCAAGATTTCCTTCTTTCTTAAGGCTAAATAATATTTCATTGTGTACATACATACAATGGAATATATATATGTGTGTCTACACATACACAAACACACACACCCTCCCCCCACATATTCTTTCTTCCACCATCCCTTGATAGACTCTTGGGTTGTTTCCACATCTTGGCTGCTGTGAATAATGCTGCGATGAACAGATATCTCTTTGAGATAGTGACGTTATTTCCTCTGGGTATACACTCAAAAATGAGATTGCTGGATTATAGCATGTAATGAAGGGCACTTAGCATTCTGTGGGGTTGTTTTTTTTTTTTTTTTGTCTCTTTTGCTATTTCTTGGGCCGCTCCGCGGCATATGGAGGTTCCCAGGCTAGGGGTCGAATCGGAGCTGTAGCCACCGGCCTACGCCAGAGCCACAGCAACGCGGGATCCGAGCCGCGTCTGCAACCTACACCACAGCTCATGGCAACGCCGGATTGTTAACCCACTGAGCAAGGGTAGGGACCGAACCCGCAACCTCATGGTTCCTAGTCGGATTCATTAACCACTGCGCCACGATGGGAACTCCAGCATTCTGTTTTGAATGGGAAATGCAGACGTGGAGGACACAGACCCTGCCTTTGATTAAAAGAAGGAAGGGAAGAAAATGCACCAGCATTTTGGCCACAAGTATTCCCAGAGCCGCTAGTGTTCATTAGACACTGAGGTGTTAGTTGGGGTCCATTTATGAACAAAGCAGATCCTTGCCTTTATGGAACACAAATGCTTTTAAGTCGAAGAGTGTTAAAAATATAACCTATTGCCTCTGGGAGACTTTTAAAAATATAGATACCCTGGCCCCACTGCTGATTAACTGAATCAGAATCTCTCAGAGCTGAGCTGGGTTTGGTATCTCTTTTTTTTTTTTGGTCTTTTTTGTCCTTTTTAGGGCCGCACCCAAGGCACATGGAGGTTCCCAGGCCAGGGGTCCAATCTGAGCTGTTGCTGCCAGCCTACACCACGGCCACAGCAACACCAGATCCAAGCCGTGTCTGCAACCTACCCCACAGCTCATGGCAACGCCAGATCGTTAACCCAGTGAGCAAGGCCAGGGATGGAACCTACAACCTCATGGTTACTAGTCGGATTCATTTCTGCTGTGCCACGACGGGAACTCCAGGTTTGGTATCTCTTTAACGTTCCCTAAGTGGTTCTGGTGTACATCCAAGGCTTAGAACCACTGAGTAAAAACAGACAGGCAAAAGCAGCTGTACATTTCCATGATTAAGTACCAGGCCAGACCCATTCGGGAACTAGCTTTCTAAGCATCTCTCTCTTTTTTTTTTTTTTTTTTTTTGGCCACACCTGTGGCATGGAGAAGTTCCTGGGCCAGGGACTGAACTGCACCAGAGGAGTGACCTGAACCACTGCAGTGACAATTCCATATCCTTAACCCCCTGAGCTACATGGGAACTCCTGAGTATCTCTTTAAAAAGAAAGAAGCCAGACACTTGAAGTTAGTGATTCTATAAACCAAATTCAGCTTTAAATTCTGACCAATCCAGAGAAACGGAGAGAGCAAACTTGACCAGTGACAGTGACCTCCTCTATTTCCTTCCCAAGTGGGTTCTTAGAATATAAATAACGTGTGTTAGGAGATTTGCTTTCGGAAATAAAGGTATTAAAATGATATTCAATTTCAATCGCATCACTACTCACTCGATAAAATTCTGTCAAAATAAATCGCCAGGGCCAGATAGGAGAAAATATCAAAAGATAACACAAAGTTTGTTGCTATTATTAGATTCGAGCTGTCCGATGCGTCAAGAAGTGCATTTGAGTTCAAATCATAGTCCGAGTGTAAAAGCTGAAAACGAAAAAGCAGTTAAGTAAAGGCGTTCAGGTTTATGATGAATTTTGAACAGTTAGGTTTAGCATCAAAATAAAAAAGCTACCTTTTGTCTCATATTGGGAACACACATTTGAATGAGACTGCCTGCTTTACAATTCTTAAATCTAAAGAAAGGCATGAGCATGTGAACAACTATAATGCCATTTAGTAACTGCTCTGATAAAAATATGTTCCCCGCGAAACTGAAGCATTAGGAAGAGGAAAGGGAGTATAGGGGAAAATGCATTTTAGCTCAAACTTAGATACGTTTTTACCAAATATGATACAGGAAATGGTGTGATGTTCCTTAAAAGTGTCTGCATGAAAGAGCATTTATGCTCTTGGAAAAAAAAAACCACTGGTGTGCTTAAGGAGAGAACAGTGGAAAAAGTGGGCTTGTCTATCATGTTTAAGTTAATGAGTACTTTATAATTAATAATCCTTTTGTTAAGCACTAAATAATGGATACGTAATGATTGACATTACCTTTAGTTGGAGGGATGGCAAAGTAAATTCAATGGGAGACTCAGATAATAAGAAAAGACATTTTAGGAACAGAAACGTACTAATCAATTAACGTGTTTTTAAGGTGTTTTCAACCTTGAATTTTCTCTCCTTTGTGCTTTTTACAGTCGTGTGTGCTATTCAATTATTAAGTCAATATGTGCACTCGAATAGTAATTTATTTTTTTATTTTAATTTTTTGTCTTTTCTAGGGCCGCACCTGACGCATATGGAGGTTCCCAGGGTAGGGGTCTAATCGGAGCTGTACCTGCTGGCCTACACCACAGCCACAGCAAGGCCAGATCTGAGCCGCGTCTGCAACCTACACCACGGCTCATGGCAACGCCGGATCCTTAACCCACTGAGCAAGGCCAGGGACCGAATCCGAAACCTCGTGGTTCCTAGTTGGGTTCGTTAACCACTGCACCACAACAGGAACTCTTCAAATAGTTACTTAGAATTAGATTTTGACCTTAAGTCCATTATTTAATAGCCAAAGGAAAAACTTTCTGTCTCTAAAGATTTCTGTAATACTGATCCTCCATTTCCTCACATACCAAACGGCTTATTTTGCAGGGCTAAATACTTCTGAAGCTTTTAAAAGTGCATCTTTGCAATCTCCCAATAGTCTTCCCTAGGGCTTTAAGCCTTACAACCATGAGCTACAGATGACTGAACTCCAGAGGGGAAAGATGTTTCAGAAATGTCATTATAAACAATCTGATTGCTTCTCACCTGGGTCATTCCAAGCGTGAAGGCAAAGGGACTCAGAAAACTTAAAATCCACTCCAAGGACGCAGGGAGGTATCTGTACAAAGCCATGAATCCCAGACTCCCGCAAAAGACAGTGAGAAGGAACACTGTCAGGCCAGTGAGGAAAGACTTCTTTACCAAGACACTCATCAGAAAAGTCAAAGCAATCTAAAGCGAGAGAAGATTCAGTTGGCTTACAGTCCTCTGAGAGTTATTATTACCATAATAAAATAAAGGAGATAGTATACAAAAGCAATTACACTTTTTTTTTTTTTGCTTTTTTAGAACCACACCTGCAGGATATGAAAGTTCCCAGGCAAGGGATCGAATCAGAGCTGCAGCTGCCAACCTACACCACAGCCACAGCAACTAGGGATCCAAGCCATGTCTGTGACCTATGCGCCACAGCTTGTGGCAACACCAGATCCTTAACCCACGGAGTGAGGGGCCAGGGATTGAATCTGCATGCTCATGGATAATAGTCAGATTCTTAACCCGCTGAGCCACAACGAGAACTCCCCCCCCCCCCCCCCCGTTACACTATTATTTTGTTTTGCAAAATACAAAACTATGTTTTGCAAATTGCACTGCAAATTGGCATCACAAAACACTACAAATCAAATGCTACCAGCCTACAGATTTTTCTCATGCAAACAGAGCAGACAGAAGAGAAAAGGGCTATATGTAAAATTATAATCTAAATGGAAAAAAACACATGATCCTTAGGGTAGGAGCTGGATGGGAAGAAATTAAATTCATCCACTCACTAAAGACAATCCATAGAGGAGAAAGAGGGCGAAGATCACCACGAAGCCAGACAGGATGATAAACTGGGCAGATTTTACCATGAGCGTCAAGAAAAGGGCCATGATGAAGATGAAACCAGCATAGAGCAAACCCCAGGAGAGCCTAATGTGGAAACAGAGTGTTATTTTAATTTTTCATGTTCAACTGAACCTGACATCATTTGTTCATTCGTTTATTCATGCAGCAGCTATTTATGGTTTTAAGCATATGTGAATACAGGGAAGAATTCTTTAGGAATTAGGAACATTCTTTTTCCGGAAATTAATTCCAGAAACACACATATACACACACCATTGTGACAAAAAGGAAAAAAATAGGCTTCCAGTCTAATAGATTTTGTTACACACATTTTCTGCTGCATTCTTTTTTTTTTTTTTCTTTTCTTTTTAGGCCTGCACCTGTGACGCGTGGAGGTTCCCAGGCTAGGGGTCAAAATCGAGCTACAGCTGCCAGCCTACGCCACAGCCACAGCAACACTGGATCCAAGCTGCATCTGCGACCTGCACCACAGCTCACGACAACGTGAGATCCTTAACCCACTGAGGGGGGCCAGGGATTGAACCCACCTCCTCGTGGATACTAGTCGGGTTCATTACCTCTGAGCCACAACGGATAACTCCTCTGCTGCATTCTTAATCTGTGATCTTGGGCAAACTCTGTAACCCCTCCAAGTTCCTCCTGCTCTGGATGATAAGAATAATACTGCAGTGTGGACTGGATGAGGCCACGTCCACGGAGGATCTGTTCCTAGTACAAGGCAGCCCCTCGGTGACTCTCAGACCCTTTTCTATCTCTGAGGGCTCCGGGGTGGGGAGCTTCATGAACTTCCTTGGAGATAAGAAATTCCGTCATGTCTCCCTTTTTCCGGAAGCGGTTTTCGTGGTTCTCTGGATGCGTGTACCAAAGAGGTCACACGCTTGCCTTCCTCTGTTAAGAGAGAACAGCTCACTCGCTTCCACAATTCCCTTATTTTGTTCATTAATATTCTCTGAAGGGCATAAGGAAGTAATAATAAAAACAAACCCAAAACAGCTGCAGGAACCAACAAAGTAATAGGCACATAAAACAATTAGTATGTGCTACAGAATGTTTTAAGAATTTAGGAAATACGAAATCATTTTATTTTCACAATACGCTATACAAAAATGCCATTATTCTCCTCATTTTAGAGACAAAGGGCCTACTAAAGAGGACCTTGAGTGCTACTGTTCAAGTCCAGGCATTTTGGCTCTGGAGCCTTTAGCTTTCACTCTTTGGCTAGCTTCTCTCCACTATTAATTCAATAGAGATTTACGGGATTTGCTTCTGGACTCCTCAGCTGCTGTCCTATGTGGATTCCACCTGGCTCCTTCGCTTCTCTGTTGTTTTACTTCCTTCTCCCTATAAACATCACCTCCACACTTTTTCAGTTATTTACAAGTTTTCCCACAGGACTCTGTCCATACTTGGAGTCACTCAACCTCTGATATTTTAAATTCAAACTACCCAGCACCTATAGCCAATCTTGTTCTGCCAGCTTATTCCCTCAAATATATCCATCATACGTGCTCTTCAATCTCAAAAGCGTTCCTGATCCTTGACCTCTTTCTTTTTCCCTTTCAGTCCCATCTTGGCTTGAATTCCACTTCCATCTGCCTTAGACACCAAAGTCTATCATTTTTTCCACCCTCTTACCTGTGGACTCTATGGTCAGCCCCCAAAATCCATGCTTCACAATCACCCAGCAAATCACCCACTTCAGACGGAGAAGCACAGTAACACCTAGCCTGAGCCTGGCCAGAATGACACCAAGGATAATTTATTCCATTCATAGGGACAGAGGAAAAAGGTAGAAAATCAGCTGATCTTAATCACGATGTTTGGAATAAGCCCACTCTTCCTGGAGTCCTCCATTTCTTTACCAAGACTACACTTTACTCACCAGAATGCGGAGTCTCGAAGACCCATCATTGTCATCAGGCCCTTCATCTTCTTCCTCTCTCTTGTGACATTAATAGAAGCATAGTACGTGAATGGGGAAAAGGAAATAATACAGAAGAAAATGAAGACATCCGTGGTGATTCCCCCTTGGCTGATGAAGGGATGTATCTTCATATTTTTTCCGGTAACTGACATCAGCTGCTCCATCACTGACTGATTTGTTGTGAACTGAAGAGAAACATCAATAAACAAAATGTGTATCTTAATGAACCTCATGCTCTGTTTTCTTTCAGTTCCTCTCTCTTTTCCTGGGAACCCGGAGCAGCCTGACTGGGTCGGATGCTAGCCTACCTTTGCACTTCCGTGTCGGGCCGCTGGCCCACCTGGAGCCTCAACTCAAGACATTCCGAGCTACTCACGGTGTCTCAGCACCGCCTCACCTCCCTGGCCACCACTGCCTCGTGATGTGCTTGCGATGCCTTTACGACCTAACGTACGTAGCAAGCCCCTTACCTCAGGCTTCAGTTTCAAATGGGATCTCAGTTAGGAATTCTTCCACGGCATTCTCAGTCGAGAGCCGTTTTCTTATTTCCGTGTAAGGACTTTAGGGTGTGTCCTCTGATCCGTGTTTGGCTGCGTCTGTGGCTGTGGAACCTGCACATATGGAACCACAGGACCCGCAGGTATGGAGAGCCGAGTGTGAGGAACTTGGCATCGGCAGAGATTTCAGTGATCAATATCCCACAAACAACGAGGAACGTTATTTATTCCTCCATGGTGGCCTACTTCTACTTGAATCATTTTCTTATCATGGGTCTGGCTTCCTGGCAAGGTCGAGTCCTTGAAAGGGAAAATTTCTCTTCTGTCTGTGTCGATGTCTAGGGTGGCAGAGCGCAATTCAGTAAACTTTGTTTTAAGGAAACTAGTGAGTACCTGAGCAAACAAGGTTGTCAGTTCTTTTTTGGGGAAGGGGGGTGGACAGCAGGGCCTGCGGTTGGAAAAATGATTTTGTAGATTTTAATTATTTTGGTTTCTCGACTATAAAATGCCAGCACTAACGTAGCAAAAAATATATATATATATATATATATATATATATATTATTATGCATACCCAAATGTTTCCTAATAGAAAATAGAGACTGAACATTAAAGGCTGTCAGTTCTTTCAGGAAACTTTTGATGCCCCTAATATTGTGAATGTGCCTGGAACACGGGTTTGCCTTGGATGTTTTGTACTCACTTCTATAATAGCAGCGTTAATGGCAGCTTGAACAGCCACAAAACCTCTCTTCCAGAATTCTGACACTTCGCAATCAACAGCTTCGTTCATTTCATAACAGTGAGCTTGATGATAGGAAGCAAACCAGAATTATTTCGGTCCCAATTATAAGAAACAGTGGACTTCACAAGGGCCCCAAATTCCAAATGTTCTTACTTTGACACCCAGGCTATGAAAATACAAGTTCTAGTCACAAGTCTCAAAGTTGGGCAGGCAGAGCATGCCTAAGAGATGTTCTGCATAAAATTATAATACACGCTCTCAGCTTTCTCACCCTGTCTTCCGTGCTTCTTTTGCCAATTAAGAATTTGGTTGAGCTCTTCTCTTTTCTGATTTTTCTACTGTGAAAACAGTATCTTCTGTTTTTTAAGAGTTAGCAGGGCCTAGCATTGCTTGATTCACATGGAACTAAAGTTTTATCTAACATCAGATATAACACAGGCATAACAGGTGAACAAAGGTTAGGATGGCCTAACTCACTAGGTTAAATGATGTCAATTGAAACATATCTTTTGAAGAAAAAAAAATAATTTAAAAAAAGCCTAGCAATCTACTGAATATTAAACTACATTAAAGAGTTTTGTTTTTGTTTTTGTTTTGCTTTTGTGTTGCACTGTCTCTATGATGTCTTTTGATACAGAGAATTCCTTAATTTTGATCTAGTCAAATTTATCAATATTTTACAGTTTACATATTTTTGTTTTGTTTAGGAAATTATTTTCTATCCCTCAGTTATAAAGGTATTTTCCTACACTGACTTCTGAAAGGTGTATAGGCTTGTTTTCATCACTTAATTCTTTACCTGGAATTGGATGTTTCATATGAGATCATTTCATTTTATTCTTAGGGAAAGGAAATTTTCCCAGAACTGGTGTGTAATGTCTTCTCGGTCACTTGCTAGTTTTCACGTTTATATGAGAGCTTTCCAGGGCTTGTTCTTCTGCTTCATTTGTCAATCTGTGCATTTCTGTGTATTACTATGGCAACAGCATCTGTCTTAGGGACTTATAACACCATTCTTTTTAAAGAACACTTGGCTATCAAAGCTGTCAATTTGTCTGAAGATTTATTATGATTTTGATTGGAATTACATCAGGTCCCTGAGAAATTTGGGCAGAATTCACATCTGCAGCATGCAGATTTCTAAAAATAACCCCCACTGGCTACGTGTGTGGGTGGAATTTGTGAATATTATGATATGTCACTCCTGTGATTATATTTTAAAGCAGAGTTAACCTTACGTAGGGAGAATGTCCAAGTGGGCTAATCTAATCACCAAGCTTTTTAAAAGTAGAGTGCTCAGGAGTTCCTGTTGTGGCTCAGCAGGTAAGAACCCGACATAGTGTCTTTGAAGATGCAGGTTCGATCCCTGGCCTTGCTCAGTGGGTTAAAGAGCCATAGTTTGAAGACGCAGCTTGGATCCCATGTTGCCGGGGCTGTGGTGTAGGCAGGCAGCTGCATCTTCAATTTGACCCCTAGTCCGGAAACTTCCATATGTTGCAGATGCAGCCAAAAGAAAAGAAAAGAAAAGAAAAAAAAGGAGAGGTCTCTCCAGATGACAGCAGAAGGGGGAAGTCAGAGAGATCTGAAGGAAGAAATTCATTGCACTACCGCTGGCTTCGAAGATGGAGCAGTTTGCATGCAAAAACCAGAGAACTGCCTCCAAGTACTGAGAGTGAACGCCACCTGCTCGTCAAGAAAGACAGGAGGACCTCAGCTGTACGGCTGCAAGGACTGGATTCTGACAGCAACGTGAGTGAACTTGGAAACAGATTCTTCCCAAGAGGCTCAAGATAGGAACTCAGTGGTCAATCCCTTCATTTCAGTCTCGAGAGACCCTATGCAGAGACCCAGTCAAGCCTGCCCTCACTTTTCACTTGCAGAACTGAGAGCTGACCCCTGAGTCTTGTTTTAAGGCACTGCTTGTGATAACTTGTCCTGCAGCCATGGGGACTAGAGACAGAAGTTCCTAGGAATGTGGTATAGCCTTGCATTTATTTGGGTCTTTTATAGTTAAGTTTTACACTTTTTCCATAATAGTGATCTTTATCTTTCTTAGGATTTTTTTCCCTACAAAGTAGATCATTAGCTGCTCTTACCTATTTCTTATTTAGTCAGTTAGCTGACTGTATCTTGTAAAAATGATACTTTCCAAATTATTTCTTAAGGCATCTTTTTTCCTTTCTTGTGTTTTTGTTGTTGTTGTTTGTTTTTTGCCTTTTTGCCTTTTCTAGGGCTGTTCCTGTGGCATATGGAGGCTCCCAGATTAGCTGTCTAATCGGAGCTACAGCTGCCGGCCTACACCTCAGCCACAGTAATGCAGGATCTGAGCCATGTCTGCGACCTACACCACAGCTCATGGCAACACCAGATCCTTAACCCACTGAGCAAGGCCAGGGATGGAACCCACAACCTCATGGTTCCTAGTAGGATTCGTTAACCACTGAGCCATGATGGGAACTCCTTTTCTTGTGTTTTTGATTCTTTTATTCTTTAACCTTTTAGACAGGCTCATTTAATCTTCTCAGTTTTATAATTCCACTAGGAAAGATATATTCTGCTTTGTTCCTTCTCCTGATTCTTGCTAATGACCCCTTGGGTCTTCTCATGCTGGACTGTACATTTATATTCAGAGATATTTTATCTTTGTGGCCTGAGCTGAGGTTGCACTTTCCTATAGAGGATGTATAATTTCTTCTGCTAAGCACCTCAGTGCCTGACCGATCCAGGATCACTTTATTTATATTTATAGTTGGGGTTTCCATGAATATGAATAAGATTCGACATGAATAAGAATCCCAGGCCCCAGGGAAGGTGAGCTACAAATTCTCCAAGGGGAATTTTCTTGTTGTCATCCAGAGCCCACGGTGAGACACACAAGCCTCCTTCGGTTCTTCCTTTGCCGACAGGTGTTTTTTTCCTTGTCTGCTCTTTCACTGAGTACGCAGCCTCTCCAGGTTCCAAATTAATACAGGAAACGTCACCTTATGTAAACCTAAGATCTTCTCACCTGTCTTCATGCAGCTACTAAAACCCAAATCTCTTAGTTACTGAGACTGGTAAAATCATACAGTGCTGATAACAATTGAGCCCTTTGGATTCAGAGCCCTCTTCATTTTTGGGTCCTTGGGAATTTTTCTTTTCTTTTTTCTTTTCTCTTTTCTTTTCCTTTCCTTTCTTTCTCTCTCTCTTTCTCTCTTTCTCCCTTCTTCCCTTCCTTCCTTCCTTCCTTTCCTGCTACATCCTCGGCATATGGAAGTTCCCAGACTAGGGACTGAATCCAGGCTGTAGCTGTGACCCACGCCACTGACCAACACTGGATCCTTTAACCCACCATGCCAGGCCAGGGATAGAACCCACACCTCTGCAGCAAGAGGAGCCACCAGAATCAGATTCTTAACCCAGGAACTCCCCAGTTGCCCTTATTTTCATGTAAACTTAAACATTTAAAGGGAAGTTTGTTGTATTTTATCCATGAACAATTTTATTTTTAACAATAATGTCTCATAACCATGTATTGCATATAGTATGTATGTATATGTATACATGCATGTGTATAATACACATATGTATTTATATATATATATAAAACCATATAATGTATATATGTATATATTCCAATCATGTGTAACAACCACATGATAAATATGTTAATATACCCAAAAATCAATGTACGTTCTTAAAATGTATTGATTGGAGTGCCTGTTGTGGCTCAGAGGTAACGAACCTGACTAGTATCCATGAGGTTGCGGGTTTGATCCCTGGCCTTGCTCAGTGGGTTAAGGATCCAGTGTTGCCGGGAGCTGTCGGGTAGGTCGCAGACGAGGCTCAGATCCTGCATTGCTGTGGCTGTGGTGTAGCAGGGCAGCTGTAGCTCAGATTTGACCCTTAGCCTGGGAACGTCCATATGAGGGAGGTATGGTCTTGGAAAGCAAAAATAAATAAATAAATAAATAAATAAATAAAAATAAAATGTGTTGCTTGGCCTGTTGACACTGTAATGGAGCAGGACCCTGTGGGGCTCCTGGTCACAAAAGCCTTGCTGTGTCCCTCATTTCCTGTTTTTAGGAAATAGGCCTCATTCAGCCTCCACAGCCTTCCCTGAGTTCCAAGGGGCAGGTTCAGACAGTCGCTGGTCAGGGAAGAAAGGAGATGCAGAGACAAGGGAGCAACAGTCAAGCACCAATAGTACGTCCTTGGGGCAGGATCCCGGTTGCTCCTCAAGGGATACACATAATGACACAGGCACCGTATACAGCTAAGTGAAAAGTTATGCTTTAAACATAGTTTCCTTTATGCTGCTCTTAAAAATGAATACTTTAAAACGGAACCGCTTGGAGCCCTTCCTTGTAATTCTCTCTCATTTGATTGCATCCTAAACACGATCACCCATAAGCTAAAAATTATGCACCCTGAGCACAATTGCCTGTGGGTTAAAGATTATTAGCACATGATGTTTTTCCTTCCTAGTTTGTTCTAATCTCTGATCAATATGCCCCTTTTTTTCAAGTACTGGTATTCTAGGCAATAACCCAGAAAACCCCCACCAGGATCATGGCGCAATCTCCTGACGCCGCCTGCTTCGACAACCGAGATTCTCCCAAAGAAAGAAGAATGCAAGTTTGCCCCAATCCTGATGTTTTCCTCCTTTAGGCTATAGAACTCCCTGCAATCCCTCCCCAGAGGAGGGCGCAGACTTTACGGCATTAGAAAGCTGTGGCCTCCTTCGCCTGGCAAAGCAATAAAAACTACTTTTTTTTCTCCTTCACCCAAAACTGTCACCACATTTCTATGTGGCGCAGGTGGACAGAGGCTGAGTTTTGGCAACAACATCACCATTGCAAACAGGGATTTTAATAATTGCTGTACTAACATCTGTGCTCATACATGGCTTATGATACAATTGAAATAGAGCGGAAGTGTACATCTGGGGCCTTACCTGTGTGGTCCATGTGTTCCTTCCTTACTGGGATTCTGTGTCCCGGAGAGAATTTCAAATGATATGAGAATGTATCAGTAAAGATGACTCCTATGATTTCCTCAGGGTGATCTGCTGTTAGTTTTTTAATACTTTCTTCACTGGACAGTCCCAAGACTTCTGTATCTGTCATCATAAGAAGGGTATCTCATAGTCAGTAAACTACCAGGAGACCAGCATCAGGATGTCATGTTCCACTGCCTTTACTAGAGTTCTTTATGGAAAGACAATGAAATAAAGTATTAACTTCCAATATGTTAGGCTAGAGTATAGGTTAGGAAAGACATTTCTAAAGCGCCATCTGGATACAATCAGAAGTAATATCTGAAAATTATTTTGTTTTCATATGTTGTAAGTATTGAACCAATTTTAGTCACATATAATACTGCACAATATACCATTGAAACTATTTACAGAAGAAGTAGCATTGCAGTAAGTCTCCAAAGATAGTAAGAAAAAAATCATTAATAAGTAATAAAAATAAATATATTTAAATCACAGTCACTTGTTTCTTTCTATCAGGTGGAAATAACCATGTAACTTCATTTTCTTTCTTTTTTTTTTTCTTTTTGCCTTTTTCTAGCACCACGCCCGTGGCATATGGAGGTTCCCAGGCTAGGGGTCTAATCGGAGCTGCAGCTGCCAGCCTACGCCAGAGCCACAGCAACGCGGGATCCGAGCCACGTCTGTGACCTACACCACAGCTCACAGCAATGCCGGATCCTTAACCCACTGAGTGAGGCCAGGGATTGAACCCGAAACGTCACGGTTCCTAGTCGGATTCATTAACCACCGAGCCATGATGGGAACTCCATAACTTCATTTTCATTGAACAGTCATGACGGTGTGGTTAATATGTGAAAAAAGTGAAAAGTTTTAAAACATGTTGAGTGACTATATTGTCATCACTATAATAATCCCTCTTTTCTGGAGATATTGTGTAGATGTTTTATTAAGGCTGAAAAAAATGAGAAGGAATATGAGAAAAGTTCTGCACTTTGGTGGGAGCATTGGAGATGCAAGTGGAGGCAGCAGGCAGCACGTATTTTGATAGAATTAATTTTTTTTCTCGAATCTATTCTTTGAATCTTTGTGATCATGAGCAAGTCACATAACTTTTGCTACTCAACTTCCATATTTATAAAACAAACTTAGTAATATCTATTATTAGTAGTGTAGAATACTAATACAGAGTACAGAAAATTTTAATGCAGAATAATATTATTACAAAAATATTCTATTACCTCAGAGCATAGCTCCATAGAAATCTATCACATGGTAGCATTTAATAAATATTTATTATCACAATTGCAATAATTCGTAAAGATAATAACATGTTCATTGTGGGGAAAAAAGCTTGAGGTAAGACCTTGTACATGGTAGTCATTCAATGACTATTTATTATCACAATTGCATGCGATTTTGGATGAGGGTGTTGTTGAGAAGCACAAGTTCGTAACACTGTGGCACCCAGGAGGACGGCTGTGAAACAGACGGTGAGAGCAAACACATCTCAGCACAGATTGGGAGACGGGGCCTTAAGTGAACAGCTCAGATGCCGTTATGAGTATGAACCAGAAGTGGATTAAGGAGTTCCCACTGTGGCTCAGTGGTAACGCACCCGACTAATATCCCTTAGGACGTGGATTTGATCCCTGGCCTCGCTCAGTGGGCTAAGGATCTGGCATTGCCATGAGCTCTGGTGTAGGTTGCAGATGCAGCTCAGATCTGGTCTTGCTGTGGCTGTGTGTCATCAGCTGGCAGCTGCAGCTCCGATGTGACCCCTAGCCTAGGAAATTCCATATGTTGCAGGTGCAGCCCTAAAGAGACAGAAAAAAAGAAGAAGAAGAAAGAAGAGGCCGGAGTGGAGAAGGGGGAGGAGGGGCAGGTGGAGGAGAAGTGGATTTAGCCTCTGTAGGCGAGACGCACGGTGCAGACTTTCCGAGTCAGGTGGAAGCCGTGGTGTGGGGTGGGGGTGGAGGAGAGAGGTCCCACGGTAAAGTGAGTTTGGGTGGCTTACACCCACCTGGCTTGGCAGTGTGCTGTGAAGCACGGACAGGAAGGTAAAGTCCAACATAACCCGGGCACTGCGGCCACAAAGACTCCAAGTAGCAAGTGCCCACATACAGACTACGGAGAAGGTGGACCTCTGGATACTGGATTCAGTTAAGGGGTCAGAATCCAAGCACAAAATTAATAATTACCTAGGCTGGGTGGAATTATGGACAGAGGCTGACAAAGAGAAGGAAAAATTTCCAGTGACCGAGTGGAATAAGATCCATAGGGTTCCCTTACAATAAAACTCCTGGGAGGGAATTACGGTGCTTAAAATTAATGCTGAGTATCTTCAAAATCACATTTATATATCTTTTTAAAAAATGAGATATAACAATTTATTATAAAATTCATCCTTTTAAAAACTTTTTCCATGCCATTAAATATTCTTATAAAAAAAAATGTTATGTTTGTGCAGTTTTTGGTGATACCGACGTATTAAAACCTCCGATTGATGGACATTTTTCCAGTTTCATTGAGATATAATTGACATACAGCACTGTATAAGTTAAAAGTGCATGACACAATGATTTGACTTACATATTCATGAAATGATTTCCACAATAAGTTTAATTAGCATCCATCACCTCATATACACAGTGAGAAAAAAAAGAAAAGAATATTTTTCTCCTTATGACAGACTTGTTGAAAGCCTGTGTGCTCCAAGCGGCAATCTCTTGCAGGCAAGAAACAGATGCACAGGAGTTCCCATCGTGGCGCAGTGGTTACCGAATCCGACTAGGAACCATGAGGTTGCGGGTTCGATCCCTGGCCTTGCTCAGTGGCTTAAGGATCCGTCGTGAGCTGTGGTGTAGGTCACAGATGCGGCTTGGATCCTGCGTTGCTATGGCTCTGGCGTAGGCCGGCAGCTACAGCTCTGATTAGACCCCTAGCCTGGGAACCTCCACATACCTCGGGAGTGGCCCCAGAAAGGCAAAAAGACAAAAAAATAATAAATAAAATAAATAAAATTAAAAAAAAAAGAAACAGATGCACAGTGTTGGATTGGATAGCGAGTGACAACCTCTTACTTCCGAGGGAAAGTAGATTTACATTTCATGTAATCTAGACATATTGACAACTGACACAGTTTATCAACTGAAAAGCAAACATCTGCAGTCAAATGAACCAAATATTGACATCCAAAATTCTTAGGTTGCTAGAAAACTCACCTTTCATGAAGGAGGCTGAGGCTACTATATTCATTATCTGTAGGGTTGTATTGGTGACGGGTGTGTATGCAATTTCAGATTGAGATGCATTAAATGAATCTACCTGTCCCAGGTCCATGGGAGGCAGTGAAGAAAAATCATTAACTTCATGAACATGAGGATATAGATACAAAGCAAGTAGCAGGAACAATGCAATCAACCATTCCTATACAATCCAAGAGAAAGGATAAAGAAAATTAGGATTTCAAATTGGTCATCTGTAGTCATTTGGTCATACGGTTTGTCTCGTTGGGCACTTTTTATTTCAATGTATCTTGGAATGTATCATTATAACTTTAAAATATGTGAAGTACAAAATTCATCAGGTCTGAGTAATTCCAATGAACTTTTCGTTTTTGGCCACACAGTGGCACATGGAGTTCCCCGGCCAAGGATCAGATCCAAGCCGCAGTTGTGACTTATGCCGTAGCTGCAGCAATGCCAGATCCTATTAATCCACTGTGCCAGGCCGGGGATTGAACCTGCGTTCTTGGTGCTGCAGAGACGCCAAAATCCTGTTGCACTGCAGTGGGAACTCCTCCAATGAACTATTGATAAGAATTCAAATTTACTGGTCCACAGCACCAGCCTGAAGCACGCACTGATCATAAAACTATGAGAGGCAATAGTGGCAAGCTATAATAATTTATTATCAGCTGCTATTACCTGGTATTTGATTCTGCTGAAAGCCTATGTGTTACATGACATGATTCCAAGGCACTGTTCACTTAACAATATACTGGTTACATGCCAAGATTCTGGTATTGGAAATGAAATATAATGCAGGCCACCTGAGAAATGCGGTCTCGGTTATTTATCAATACTGGTCACTTGCAAACTTCTAAGAAGAAACCACTTTATTTCCTAAATGCATGATTGCAGGAAAAATTCACAATAGATATACAGCAAAAGTCCAATTTAGTTAAAAATGCTATTTTGCTATATCTCTGATTTTAAAATGGCATCAAAGTTCAGGACCAAGATTTTTGTTATATGCTAAAATCATAGGAACAAATGCTAATGTTTTTTCTTGGCACTGATTACATTTCTATTTTATATTTATTTTTACTATTTTGGAAGAAAATGGTTTTATTTTTAAAAAGAGGAAGAGATTTAAAAGAGAAAATGCCAGTTACCTATTTCTGCAGGTTGGTTTGTTGACTATACCTTCAGAAAACCAGCATCTTAACCTGAGTGGCCATGCGTGGGCACATTAGTAAAAGGCATGACCATTGGCTTTGAAAACATTCATTAGATACTCTCCTGCTGACCAGCCTCAGTGCTTTGAGACCTCAAGTTACGGGCCTGTGTCAGCGGAAACATCTTCAGATAGATTAATGATGCGAGGAATAGTTTCTTCTGTTGTATGAAGGTATTTTATTTGTCTGGAGGGGAGAGAAAGCATAGATGCCTCCCAAGGAATATGCATTTGTTATCACACACACGAAGCAACACAGATATTGAATCATACCATTAAGGGCTCTCTCTTCATTCTCCATTTTTTAAGAAAGTTCTTGCATAATAAGGCCCAAGTTTGCTGACACACACTCATCTCTCTCTTACTCATTTTGCCCTGTTTAATAAGGAAGAAAGGGAGAAGATAAAATAAAGACAAAGGTCTTAATGAGAAAAAATACTCTGCAAACCCCAAATACCTGAGTTCATAATAATAATAATAATAATAATAATAATAATAACACACTTTTCCATAGCCCTAAACAACCTGTACGACACAAATACGATTTGCTGAACCTCTCCTAAAAACCTTGAGACTTGAGAGTTCGCCAAAGGTCTTCACTGCAAGAAGAAACAGTGTGTCTCAGCTGAATTAGAGAAAGCAAAGAGATTCTGGAATAGTCATCAGTTTTCTGGGAAACACACTAAGGATGTAACTTGGAAGACTGGGTCAAGACTTTGGAGCACAAAGCCAGCAGCTCCATCCTGAATGTGGCCCTTAGGTTGAATTTGGACCAAGGGGTCTGCTACCTCTAGGCGTCTGTCACATTGGCCAGGCATAGAAACCGGATGGTTGCCACAAACTCATCCACAGCCCCTGCCTGAAGCTCTTACTCCATTCGTGGAGCAGGATGACACTTGGGGCTGTGCTATTTCCTCGAGACAAAGCTCAGGTAAGAAGTGCAGGAGCCAGTTGCATCAGGAGGCGTATTAATCACGACAGCCTCAGAGGAAGTACCTCCTGTGGCTGCTTCACGAGGCTGAGAGGCAAGTCTAGACAGAAGCAGACTGAGTAAAGAGCCTGGAAAGCCCATGCGGTGACAGCTGGAGGGAGGAAGCAAGTTCCCGGAAAAGAAGAAATAAGTCAAGAGTACAGTGAGAGGGAAGTGAGGAGCCTCAAGCTGGTCCTAATGCAGAGAATTCTGTGTAGACACGTCTGTGTGCAGGAGGCTGAGTTGGCTGAGAGGGGGATCTCCTCCCTGTGGAATCAGCCACAGCGCCCAACAAAGCACCGAAACTTCTATTTGGCTCCAAGCCCTTCGATTCTTCCCACTGTAAATTAATACTGCCTCCTTTATTTTTCCCCAATTCATGTATGCGCTGGAGTTTCTCCAAAGGCTAGCAACCACTGGATTTCCATGTTATATCATTCTTTCATTATATTGCAAAAGAGACGGTTTCAAATGGCAACGACTTATTTTTCATCTCTCACGTAGTTGTTAAATCAGAACAACATGTTTACGCTACAGGTGCCTGGAAGTTCTGTTTGTTGCAGATAATGTGCATTTGAAATAAGACTGTGATAAGGAAAAGCTACATAGTCCATGTTGTGATTCAACACATGGTGTGCACAGGATGAAAACATCCTGGAAAGCACCTTACATTTCTAAAACTATTAAAGCCTGAAAGTGAGAGATAGGGACAATAAAAATATTTCTGTAAATGCTTTTGGTAAACAGTCTCGAAGTCAGAAAAACGGTTTAACCAGAATGCCACTAAGTTATTGTGCAATAAAAGAAAATAACTCTAACTTCAAAAACAATCCACATTCTCAGTTCTCAAAATTCTTTGTTCTCCATTATCAATTTGTTAGCAAATTTCCACTCTCAGTTTCTGGCTTCAAACCAGCTTCATAACTTAAAAACAAACAAACAAACAAAACCCTTATGTTTTAACTCATTGGTTTCACCTTTATAACATCAAACACCAGATATCCAAACCCATCAAAAACAGCCCTTTAATTTTCAAATTAATTTCTCCATAGACATTGGCATTCATTTCTTAAAAAGTCTTACTTATCCTTTTGTGATAGGGAAAAAAAAAGAAAAAGAAAAACCTCAAAACAAAACATATAAAACAAAAACAGAAAAACTACGATGAACTTACTTCTGAGAAGTCTGAAGCAAGAAGGCTGCTAGAAGCCCAATGGATCCCCTGGTCTCCTTATTTAGAAGCAAAGGGTTCACACTCTTTTTCCTGGCTTCTACATCTCTAGAACTTGCTTTAACTGTGTGACTTCTGTGAAAAGTTCCTGTGAAGACCGCTGTCAGAAGAGAGTTAATGCTCTCGATTCTGTTGGCCCTGCTAAAACATCAGATGCACGTGATCTCTCTGAAACTGTTTGTCCTCTCTTTGATATCCAGCCAGTTCCTGCTGAGCAGTGGCATTTATACTCGGTTGCCAGGCTGTATTGTAACCTAAAGAGCAATCGCACAGGGGCAATCCAATATTCATGAGCTTTTCTCTGTTATGACCAAGATGATGTGGCTGATACCAACATTTAAAGCAGTGTCTTTAAACCACAAGAAAGTCAATGGGTTTAATCGGGGAAAAGCACTTTTCTCCACCTAGACCACTAGCCTGCCTGACTTCATCACTTGGATAAAAAGCATTTTCATTCCTTTCTCCTTTTCATTCAGCTCAGAATATTCTCTCATCTCCCTTGAGACTTACTCGATGACCCATGAACGCTTGAGCAGTGTGTTGTCTAATTTACAAGTGTTTGGAGATGTTCCTGTTATCTTTTGGTTATTGATTTCTAGTTTAATTCTGTTATGGGCAGAAATTTTATTTCGAATATCAAACGTGTAAAGACTTGTTTTATGACCTAGGATATGAACTATTTGGGTGAATATTCCACATGCACTTGAGAAGAGGTAAATTCTGCCACGGACTGAGTGGAGTGTTATATAAATATCTACTAGATCTAGTTGGTCGATGCTGTTATTTACTTTTCCTCCTTGCTAGTTCAGTTTAGTAGTCTGGAATTTTTTGTCTACTTGTACTCTTGATTATTGAGAGAGGAGTATTAAAGATTTTAATGAAAATTCTGGATTTTTCTCATTTTCCTTTCAGATAAAACAGATTTTGCCTCATGTAATTCGAAGTTGTGGTGTTCAGTCCTCTTGGTGAATTGGACTTTTTATTATTCTATAATGTCCATCTTTTTTTTTGGTTGTGCCCTTAGCATATGGAAGTTCCTGGGCCAGGGATAGAACCCATATCACAGCAGTGACCCAAGCTGCCTCAGCGACAACGCAGGATCTTCAACCTGCTGTGCCACAAGAGAACTCCTACAGTGTCCATCTTTGTCTTTGGTAAATTTCCATACCCTGATGACTACTTGTCTGATATTAATATAGTCATTCCTACTTTCCTTTGATTAGTATTTGCATGGTGCCCTTCTTCCACCCTTTCATTTTCAACTATACCAATGTACCTATACCATTCTATTTGAAATGCGTTTATTTTGCACAGCACGTAGTGGAACCGCGGGTTTTGCTGTTGTTACTGTTGTTATTTTACGTCTCGTCTGACAATACATGTCTTAGTATCACCACCCCAATGAAAAGGTATCCCTTGCTTAGTGCCCAGTCCTGAGCTAAATTTCAGATCCCAGTTTACTGTCTGAAGGAGTAGCCTGAAAGATGAAAGATCCTGCAGCATCTTGACAAGTACATACTCTGATTGTTTCCCCAAGTCCCTATGCAAAGGGACCGACAGCCTTTTATTTGGATGACCCTGCACTGGAGACATTTCAAGGGCTGTTAAGTGTAGGATCTAAATGTGCATTGACCCCTGGAAAACCAAGGTGTTCCTACGGCCCCCCTGTTAGAAAGGTAGCAGAGCCACGGTACTAAATGGAGCTCTGGTTAAGTTCAGCTGTACGTGGTCCTCCCGGTTCTCTAAGCACACCCAGTGGTCATTTCTCTATCTCCAAGCATAGTACTGGAATAGACAGACTCGGCAGTTGGGATAACCCCCATACTGGGTCCTTGCTGTGGGCTAAGAACTCTCATTACGGGGAAGGAAAAATGAACGCCTCTGACAAGTCCCTCTATCCCACCCCTAGCCAAGACACGCCATCAAGAGCAATACTGCGTCTCGAAGAGGGAAAAAGCAGAGACCATACACGACACCGAGAATACAAAGAGAGAGGTGTTGCATCTTCACTTAATTCGACGGCCCCATCCCTCCAGAAGCCAGATGGATCCTGGAGAATGACCAGGAGATGACAAGTGACAACAAGGAGCGGTTCCAGTCACAGCTGCTTTTCCGACATGACACCTATTCCCAGAGCACATTCATGCAGTGACAACGTTGAGTCCTTAGCCCGCTGCACCACAGGAGAACTCCTTGGGTTTGGTTCTGTTTTTATCACAAACCTATGAGGAGTCCAGGAAATAACTAGAATTAGCATTTAATTTTTGTCAGATAGTATACAACATCTAACATTGGCCTAAATGAGAGCTGTGACACTTTCAAAGTGCAGGACCTGTATATCTACCAGTTTGATGTGTTAGTGAAGAGAATTATCTCTCAGCCATCTAATGTCTATGTACCATCTATCTGTCTGTCTAACTATCTATCATCCATCTATCATTATTTACTATTATCTATTTAGCCAGCTCTTACCTACCTGGCTTTCTATCATGCCCATCCGTCCATCCATCCATACCTGTATCTCTCTCCATCACCTGTCTACCTCGGCTACGACTGGGTGATGGTCTCAGCCCACGCCATCGCTGACTTGACTTCAGCACATGCCCTCCATCTGGCACGAAGACTCACATCAGCACTTCCGGGTGATGTCGTCACATGAGGGCCGTGACAGTTTATGCCAAATGATTGATACCACCATTACACACTGCCAAAATAATTCTCTTACAAAACAGCAGAGGTTTAAACAGGATCATAGGGTCTCTGAGCGTTAAGGCGCTTCCTGCGGGAGCTTCCACTTCACTGAAGGATCAAGAGCCGCATCAAAACCATCCACGTCCTGCCCCTTGGAGAGCTCCAGGAAGACCTGAAAGGGGAAAGGAATAAAGAGAGAGGGTCGTCATGCAGCTCCAAGTGGATAAGATGTGTCATTAACCTATGATGTTCACTTGCTGATATCTAATTCTTAAAATACGACCTTCCTGTTCCAGGGTGGACTGCAAGAGGCTGCCCTCCTCCAGGTCAAAGGATGACATTATTTTAAGGGTTCATACATTTTTACATCCAGAGGTCTAAAAAACTGACATAAAGTGCAAGTACAAATATGAAAGTATCTTAAATGAATAAGATAATATACAGTTATGGACTGAGCTTGTCATAGGGTTAAAACACACCCCTGCGTTTGCTTATGTTTGAGAAAATAAAAAGTGCTTCCGTATGCATAGTTCATGACATCTGAACCCAAGAGGAAGGGAAACATGCTTAAAAGGGTCCTTCCCTGCATGGGAGCCAGCGTTTGGGCACCCTCAGTACGGCAGCAGAAAGCTGGAGGAGGAAGAGACGTGTGAAAAAGGAAGCATCAGATTTTAGAGCAAGGTGTTTGTAGTTTCCCAGGGAGCAGATACCTCCTGGGTCTCTTTCCAGAAACCACAGCAGCTGCACACCCTTCTTCTTGGCCAAAGCAGATTGAGGAGGGCAGTTAGAGTCTAAAGAGGGGTCCAGCAGACTGAAAATACACCAGCAGCAGCACCGAGTCAGCACAGCGCCAAGTTGGGGAGGGTGACAAATGACCATATGACCCCCACAGTCCGGGGGCTCCGTTTAATCAAAAAATGGAAAGAAGACGTGTCCCTGTGACCGGGAATGCTGTCTGTGGGACTGAGAAGAGCCGTCTGGAAGCAGGAGACCTGAGTCTTCCTTGGGGCAGGTGAGAAGCAAGCCAAGATGCCACGGAGCAGTGAGAAGGAAAATCCTGCAGGGAGGGAGTTCTGACCCGCGGGCTTCAAGGGCTAGAGGAGGAAGGAAAACAGACAGACGGAAAACATAAGGCTGCCCCGGAGCGCATCCTGGAGGAAGCTAGTTGTAAAGTGCAACCAACTAGTGGAGGATGTGCCACTCCTGCGGGTGAGTGGCCTGGGAAAAGGGTAAACTTTATGGTATAAACAATGCAATAATATCAAGTACAAAGAGATACATCTTATACTTAATGCATGTAACATGCATGGCTCTACATTCTAAAAGAAAGTCATTTCCCTTGAATACAGATACATATATATTCATATTTATCATATATATATGAGTATATAACTGAGTTTTGTCTTACTTTGTACTAACATGTATGTGAAACAAATGAAAAAAAAAAAAAGACTCTCAAAGCAAGAGAAAAAACCCACCCCAGTCTCCATGTATGCACATACGAACACAGGGCCTCACCTCCGTGGTTTCACGCTCTTGGACTGCAGCTGCAGGTCCTAACACTGACCACGTGATGTCCCAATTCAGGGGATTACAGTCATGGATTATTTACATATCTGCAATTATCTGCCTCCCAGAGTCTCATTTCAAAAATATATTTCCTCTACATCTTTAATCCGAAGAGAGTTTGGGCTGAATGTTGCCTTGTGTAGACCATGAGAGAAGAAGACCTGAGAGATACAAGTGAGGCTGGTCTCTGGGGCTGTCAGATTACACGTCCAGGAGTCCCACAGGGTCCTTGCTCAGTTTCATCAGCTTCCCAGACACCATGTGCCCTGCAGTCACACAGAGCTTCCGTCTCCACCATGTAATGAGGGGTCCACAGGCACCCCTCTCAGAGCTCCCATCGTGGCGCAGCGGAAACGAATCCAAGTAGGAACCATGAGGCTTCAGGGTTCGATCCCTGGCCTCGCTCAGTGGGTTAAGGATCCAGCGTTGCTGTGAGCTGCAGTGTAGGTGGCAGATGCAGCTCGGATCTGGCGTTGCTGTAGCTGTGGCATAGGCCAGCAGCTGTAGCTCCAATTGGACTCCTAGGCTCGGAACCTCCACGTGCTGCAGGTGCAGCCCTAAAAAGCAAAGAAAAGCAAAAAAAAAAAGAATTTTTTACGAGAGGACAGAAGGGAGGCAAACACAGAAACCACGATTGTTGGGACTAGCCCAGAAGAAAAGGAGTGCATAGCAAATGTACAGTTGACAGCATCCAGAAACCTTGAGCTTTACAGGCATGGTGAAATAGGTCTGCAAGCTAAGCATTGGAGCCGTGTGGGTCTGGCATTGACAGCAGACATTTGCACACCTACCAGGTCAACAAGCAGCTGAAATACTAAATGGATGTGGAGCTCTGAATGCTCCCCCCACCAGTGAAAACTGGATATAAAAATATGAGATAAAGTGTTATTTTATGAAATATTAGTTTCTAATGATAGGGACAGTGTTTGCTACATTTAAAAACTGTTTTAAGGGACAGTTCTGGTTTAACAGGAAAAAAAAAAAATTTACGGATTTCCCAAAAGGTTTCCATCTGCAAGGGCTGTGACCAAGCGGTGCCCCCCGGGGTCCATCCCTGGGTGGACGGCTCATCCAGAAGCACCACCGACGGGTTTCCCAGGACGCTCAGTACAAAGCACAGCTGGAACCACATCTATGACCCACCTGTGGGTGCACAGAGGAGTCCCGAGCCCCACCCCTTCCTTCTTTTTTCCCCTCAGATAAGGCGTTCCCGGGAAGCTTCAGCTGGTCCTGCAGCTTGAGTGCATCCACCAACCTGAAGGAGATAAAGGAATGTTACAGGCTTCTGGACAGGAGGAAAGTTGATGGGAGAAGCAGCCTCAGGGGACAAGCCTGGGGACCAGAACTCAGAAATGAGATGCTAAAAAACAAACAAAACAAAACAAAACAAAGCAAAACAAATGCTGGACCATCTTAAATTGGTCTGATCTTCCCCCAAAGATAACTTTTCCTTTTAAAACAATGTAAGCACATTATTAGGATATACACATAGTTGTCCTAGGATAAATGGTTTGTAGTTAAATTTTAGCCTTTTTGATTAATTTTATCAATGATTTTTTTTCCTTCTATGTTTAACATGCAGAGAGCAACAATAACTCTTTGAAATCCAAGAAACCAGTTTCTAGTTGCAAATCTATCCAGTGTGGTCTGGGTCTTCATTGAGATCCCCTGCCCTGAGCTTCCCAGAGGCCCCCTCTGCGCCCTGCCCACCCCCCTTAGGTAGAGAACAGGTGTGGCTTCTCTGCGGGTCAGAGGCCGCTTTCCTCGGCCCTTTCAGGTGCTCCTCCACCATCACTTTGGGCCACAGCATTACAGGAAGGCCAGGGGGGCCCCTCTGCTGCTCCCTTTCAGTAGCACCTGCAGAGAAATGTTCATTCTCAGAGCCTGCAGCCTCTGAATATTTCCACACCATCCTTCTCTTTATAGTAGGTTCGGTAATAACCTAGCAAAGGGGAAAGCATTCATTCTGAGCAGGAATACCCCAAATCAGGTTTATACAAAGGTAGGACATCTACTGTGTTGAAAAATGACATATCCCAGACTTGTTAGATCTTGCCTTTGTGGTTGAGATCTTATGATCAATTCCTTCATCTTTGTCAGAATAAAGCACCTTAATTGTTCAGCACGTGGCTTCATTCACACCGCGTTATTATTTTTTTATTCCTCCTATGTCACAGACATTGCATAAAGAGATTTTCCAGAGGGAGCAACAAGGTAACTAGAGTCCCTAGCCACATGGGACTTAACCTACATTTGCTGTTTAAATTTCTTAATCTTATCGTTATCTTTTCCTTTGTTGTATCGAAGTTTTAATGCTGTTATAATGAAACACCATAATTTTTGCTCTATGATTGTGTGTGTGTGTGTGTGTCCTGGTTTTGGGGGGCCTTGCCCTGTAGCACGCCGAAGTTCCCGGGCCAGGGATTGAACCCAGGCCACAGCAGTGACAACACCAAATCCTTAACCGATGGCCCACCAGGGAACTCCGCGGGTGTATCCTGTTTTAGAATCATTTTCCTTTCGGGACATCAAAATACATTCTCCTGTATTTTCCTCTATGACTCCTAAAGTATGTGTCACATTATTTCTTCAGCTCACCTACAGTTCCTTTTTGTGTAAGGCACAAAGCAGTGATCTAAATTTTTCCTTAACATTTGTCAAGCTAATTGTCACAACACCATTTACGTAATAGCTCTTTTCTCATGGATTCTTTCTCGGGGGCTTCATTCTCATTTTCTGGCTTTCTGTTCTTACTACTGGTTTCTTTGCATATCCCTTCCATACTGTCTTAATTACAGAACTTCATAAGACTTGGTAAATGATTCCTTTATCCTTTCCTTTAAGAATTATCCTGGCTCCTCTGCAACTTTACCCTCTGTGGTTGACATTATGAGCTCATCACTTAAAGGTATTTCTTCAGTGTTTATAGGTTTCTTTCCCCCCCATTTACTTTCCTAAGCACTTACCTACAGTCCATTTCCCAGTGTCTCTGCAGTCAGGTATGGCCATGAAACCAGGTATGGCCAGGGAATGTCGGCAGGAGTTTGTCCCTCTTCATCTCCCTCACCTCTTCCTTTCCTTCTCCCGCTCCTCCTTCCCACTGCCACCAAATGTTTGTTCTCTGCATCTGTGACTGTTTCTGTTTGTTCATTTGTCTTGTTTTTGAGATTCCAGATATAAGTGAAATTATACAGTATTTGTCTTTCTCTGACATTTCACTGAGCATAAGAGTCTCCAGACCCATTCATATTGTTACCAATGGCAAGATTTCATTGCTTTTTTAAGGCTGGGTAAGATTCCATTGGATATATGTACCACATCTCCTTTATCCACTCAGCTCATCTACGGATGGATACTTAGGTTGCTTCCACGTCTTGACTCTTGCAAATAATTCTTCAGTGAACATAGGGGTGCACATGTCTTTTCCAATTAATGTTTTTGTTTTCTTCAGACAAACACCCATCCGGGAAAGATGGATCAAAACCACAATGAGATATCATCTCGCTGCTGTCAGAATGGCTGGTATCCAAAAGACAACGAACAGCAAGTGTTTGCGAGAATGTGGAGAAAAGGGAATCCTTATGCCTGGTGGGAGGGAAAGTAAACTGGTGCAGCCATTGTGGAAAACAGTACAGAGATGCCGCCTCTTCCAAATCTTTGCATTTTAGAAACACTTTGATAAGAAACATCTAGAAACATTTCAGCCGTGAAATGTCAAATCCTTACATTTTGGACATTGCTTCATAGCTATAATTTATTCTATCAAAGCCTGACATGTTTTTTACTCTCGTCTCGGCTGATAAGAAAGAAACGTCAGCATACCTTAACTCTCCGTGGAATTCCCAATCCCTGTCATCCTGGTTATTACTGTATAAAATTTCAGTTCCACCTTCTCTGTTTGTAACACACACGAGCAGATGTTTTACTACAGTCATAAGCTGCCTGGATGCATGAGCGGACGGCACTGGTTACCGTGGGAAGGCCGCATATACGGATGGGATGGGAAGAACTTCCCTCTGAAACTGAGATGCGGATGGGCTTTAGCTGGTAAAAACTCAGGTTCTGCTGACCTGTCTTCTTTAGCTTCCTGTCATTGATGATCGAGGAGAATAAAGATGGTGTGAATTAGAAAATGAGTGATTAGGAGTTAGCAGAAACAAATCTGACTAGTATACATGAGGACTCGAGTTTGATCCCCAGCCTCATTCAGTGGTTAAGGATCCGGCGTTGCCAAGAGCTATGGTATAGGCCACAGATGCGGCTTGGATCCCACGTTGCTGTGTCTGTGGTGTAGGCCGGTGGCTACAGCTCTGATTCGACCCTTAGCTTGGGAACTTCCATATGCTGAGGGTGTGGCCCTAAAAAGACAAAAAAAAAAAAAAAGAAGAAGAAGAAAAAGAAGAAAGAAAAAAAATAATAATGTGAGTGATTATTTTAGAGGTATCCTGAAAAGTGGATGTGCTCGGGTGGGAGAAACTGGAGATGGGGAGAAACAGCATTTAATATTTTGGAAGC
Organism: Phacochoerus africanus; assembly: GCF_016906955.1. Taxonomy (NCBI): domain Eukaryota; kingdom Metazoa; phylum Chordata; class Mammalia; order Artiodactyla; family Suidae; genus Phacochoerus; species Phacochoerus africanus. The sequence goes on along the minus strand of NC_062557.1, from coordinate 11,341,814 downwards.
TTGTTTACTAGCAAGACCGGGGGTGGTGATGTAGGAGAGTATGAGCCAGACCAGGGTAAAGAGCCTCCTGCATAATCTTCCCTGGTGAGGAGTGTCTGTTGCCATAGACACCAACCTCAGCCACTGTGTGTCAGGCACTTAGGCAGAACTGCCCAAGGCATGGCTGGTTTCTGGCCAGTGAATACAGTTAAAAAAAAAAAAAAGTGAGCGCATGCTTTTATAACTATTCAACATTTCTGTGACCCTACAGTACACGTTTTTTTATTTTTTAAAAAATATTGGTCTGCAGATTAGAAACGAAATAGCCCCTTACCATGAACAGTTTGAGAGATATTACTGGATAATGTACTGGCAGAGTAAGATTTTTTTCCAGATGTTGACAGCCTGCTGGGCTGTGGTGGAGCTTGTTGACGCAGGGACTTAGATGTTATTGTGACAGGGGTGCAGGTGGAGCTGTGTGGATGCCCTTGGCATTTGGCAGGACTGTCACTCTGTCCCTAAGAGAGCAACAGCAGTAATTTCCAAGAATATGATACAAGTGCTACTTCTGCCTTTTACTGTTTGCTGCTATGCATGTGCGGATGCCTGTATGGTTTGTGTGTAGGTAAAGGGATGGGAGGCAGGTGGGATTGGGAGGGAGATAACAGCAGCAGTGAACCCCCGGGGAATTTAAGCCCTCAGTAATCAGAAGCAGACCAGATATACAGCAGCAGACCAGCTCCCTCCTCTGGCAGCAGCAGCAAATCACAGCCTTAGCACGTCCTACCTGTGGCAAAAGGAGTGTTTGCTGAGCTTGGCGAGGGTGGAGGTTCTTATACCTTTTTGGGTGTATTGGTCAGGGTTCTCCACGGAAACAGACCCAATGTTGGGGGGGGGGAGAGAGGAGAGTGAAAGAGAATTTGAGGAATTGGCTTACATGATTGTGAGGCTGACAATTTCTGAATCTGTAGAGCAGGTTGGCCAACTGGAAATTCAGGATGATGCAGACTTGAGTGAATTCTCAGGGCAACGGCTGGAAATGCAGGCAGTAGTTCTATGTACATTCTTAAAGAGAATTCCTTATTCTTTGGGAAACCTCAGTCTATATTTTCAAGGTCTTGACTGAATGAAGCCCGTCCTTGTAGAAAGCGTGTCTGTTTTACTTAAAGTCCAATGATTTATTTCAACGTTAATCACATCTAAAAATTACCTTCTCAACATCGAGATGGGTGTTTGATCAAACAACTGGGCACCAAAGCCTAGCCAAGTTGACTCATAAGATGAGCCATCGCAACAAGATGATCTACACGCACTTTCGTTGCAGCAGTAAATGTTTGTTCTGGTCACCAATTCCAAAGTGTAGGTGGGGAAGGGTTTCCCTCACCCCAAACCAAACAAGCAACACTCTGGACGCCAGCTGGATGTCCCACAATTTAACTCATTTCTGACACTGTCTACCCAGAGATGGAGCTAGATACCACAGGTTAAGGGTTCAGTCCCACAAGATCGCCAACCAGACCCTTCAGAGGCCAGTCTCAAGCCCAGAAACCCTGTGCTTCTGACCAACTGGCTATTAATTAGAGGTTCCCACAACCCCTTCTTCCTTGAGTTTGATCAGTTTGCTAGAGCAGCTCACAGAACTCAGAGAAACATTTTACTTACTAGATCACCAGTTTATTATAAGAGGATATAATCCAGGAACAGCCAGATGGAAAAGATCCATAGCACAAGGTATGTGAGAAAGGGCTCAGAGCTTTTATGTCCCCACCAGGAACACCATGCTTCCCAAATATCCCTGTGTTCATCAACCTGGAAGCTCTCTGAACCCCATCTTTGGGGTTTTATGGACACTTCCTAACAGGATCATGGCTGATGAAATCATTGACCACTGGCAACTGGTTAAGCCTCCAGCCCCCTCTCCCATCCCTGGAGGTCAAGGAGTGGTTCTAACAATTCCACCCCTTTAATCACTTGATTGGTTTCCTGATAACAAACCCCACAATCCGGCAGTTCTGTCCAAAGTTCATTAACATAACAAAGACACCAATACAGCTTTTCATCACTCAGGGAACTCCAAGGATTTTAAAAGCTCCATGCCAGAAAGGGGGTAAAAGCCAAGGACATATTTCTGATTATAAGTCACAGTATCACAGAAACCCAAAATATCTCTCAGGGGACACTTCATTGCATAGTCGAGTATCATATCTTCCCATAGCTTCAATCAAAAACCCCATACCAATATGATTTTCTGGGTCTTCTCCAAAAACCGTGGGAACTTAGTTGTTCACAAAAGATCTTCATTGCATAAGAAAATAATTTCTCAGTCTGAATTAGCAAAGAAAAAGTTATTTTAGAGGGAACATTAGTTTTGAGGAAAGAATGCCAAGGGCATAGAAGCGGATCAGGACTTTTAAGCACAAACAGCAGCTCAGCATATGGGAACTCTCAGGCTAGGGGTTGAATCAGAGCTGTAGCTGCCAGCCTACACCACAGACCCAGCAACCCAGACTCAAGCTGTGCCTGCAACCTACACCACAGCTCATAGCAATGCCAGATCCCTGAGCCACTGAGCAAGGCCACGGATTGAACCCGCATTCTCACGGATACTAGTCAAGATTCATTTCTGATGCACGACAATGGGAACTCCCTGTTTGGCAGTTGAAGGGATCTTCCCTTCCCAACTCCACTGGCCAAGAATGGTCCACACAGTGTCATGGAATATTGCAGGGAGCTAAGAAGAGCTAAGAAGCCTGTCGGAAGGCTTCTTCTTATTCATGGAGCAGGATGACACTCGGGTCTGTGCTGTTTCCTGGAGACAAAGCTCAGGTAAGAGGTGCAGGAGCCAGTTGCAACAGGAGGCACATTAACCAAGACAGCCTCAGAGGAAGAATTTCCACGTGGCTGCTTAATGACGCTGAGAGGCAAGTCTAGACAGAAGCAGACTGAATAAAGAGGTTGGAAAGGAAGTTGGAGGGAAGAAGCTAGGTCCAAGAAAAGAAGCGACAGGTCAGGGTGTCCAGGATCCCCCAGATTGCTCCCAGGTGTGTGGATGCTTTTAAAAGGATTGTGCAGGGCTGGGGCGGAGGGTCAGCTGGCCCAAAGATTCCTGCCATGTAATCAACCACAGTCCAGCATAGCTTAGAGAACTGAGTCTGACTCCAAACCCTTAGATTTTCCATTGTAAATCAGTCTTGCTTATAAACAAGTTCAGTATAGTCATTTTGACAATACTGATTCTTCCAATCCAAGAGCACAGTATATCTTTCCATCTCTTTGTGTCCTCTTTGATTTTTTTCGTCAGCATCTTATAGTTTTCAGAGCATAGGTCTTTTGTCTCTCTAGGTAGGTTTATTACGAGGTATTTTATTCTTTCTGATGTGATGGTAAATGGGATGGTGTCTCTGATTTCTCTTTCTGATCTTTCATTGTTAGTATATAAAAATGTATCTGATCTCTGTATTAATTTTGTAGCCTACAACTTTGCCAAATTCACTGATGAGTTCTAACAGTTTTCAGGTGTTGTCTGTAGAGTTTTCTAAACAATGAAGTACCACCTCACACCAGTCAGAATAGCCATTATTAACAAGTCAACAAATGCTGGAGAGGGTATGCAGAAAAGGGGACCCTTCTTCAGTGTTGGTGGGAATGTAAATTGGTACAACCACTATGGAGAACAGTATATTTACGTTCCTCAGAAAACTCAATATAGAACTACCATATGATCCAGCAATCCCACTCCTGGGCATATATCTGGACAAAACTTTCATTGAAAAAAATACATGTACCCCTCTGTTCATCACAGCCCACTGCTACTCACAATAGTCAAGACATGGAAATAACCAAAATGTCCATTGACAGATGAATGGATTAAGAAGATGTGGTACACATATACAATGGAATACTACTCAGCCATAAAAAAGATAAACTAATGCCATTTGCAGCAACATGGATGGAATTAGAGATTCTCAGACTAAGTGAAATAAGCCAGAAAGAAAAAGACAAACACCACATGATATCACTTATTTGTGGAATCTAAAATATGGCACAGATGATCTTATCTATAAAACAGAAACAGATCACGGCCAAGGAGAGCAGACTTGCAGTTCCCAGGGGGGAGGAGGGCAGGAGTGGGATAGACAGGCAGTTTTTGGATACAAATTGTTATATTTAGAACGGATGGGCAATGGGAACTGTATGTGATTGGGTCACTTTGCTGTACAACAGAAGTTGAAGAAACGCTGTAAATCAACTATACTTAAATTTAAAAAATAAAAATATAAGTCTGAGTGTGAGGCAGAGACAATGAAAACATTTTTCTAAATGTTACTGATGAAAAATTCTTGAGGTTAGAGTAATTATATCCAAAATGCCTATAAACCATCAGGCAATAAAATCATTTATAAGGAGTTCTGTCATAGTTCACTGGTAATGAACCCAGTTAGTATCCAATGAGATGCGGGTTCCATTCCTGACCTTGCTCAGCAGGTTAAGGATCCGGCATTGCCGTGAGCTATAGAGCAGGTCGCAGATGCAGCTCGGATCCAGTGTTGCTGTGGCTGTGGTGTAGGCCAGCAGGTGAAGCTCCTATTCAACCTGTAGCCTAGGAAACTCCATGTGCCACAAGTGTGGCCCTGAAAAGGAAAAAAAAAAAAAAAAAAAAAGCTGGAAGAAAGTGAAAAGCTTAGTCAGAGAAAATTCTGCTCAGAAGTTCTGGACCTTCTGAGTGACATGTTGACTTGGGTCATCTAGTCAGGTTCTGAACATTCTGAAAAGCAAATTCCTGAATCTTCTCTGCTCCCAAACCACCTCTTCCATTCCTATTTCCTTTATCTTAGGAAATAGCACCATCTTCTAGTTGCTCAAGAAAAAATACAGGAAGTCTCCTGAACTATTCTTTCCTCCGTCTCTCAACACTCGCTTCACACCCCATCCATCAGCAAGTCTTATCTGTCACCTTTAGTTCCCAAGCATATTCCACTCCATTCACCATCTCCATATCCCACTGGCACCACCGCCCTACTCCAACCATCCACCACTTCTCATCATTGCAACCGCCTCTAAATGAACCCTCCCCCCACACTGACCCCTGCACCAAACCCACTGTTGATATCACAGTCTCTTCTCCAGTCTGAGGTCAGCGTTATCCTTTTAAAAGTGTGTATCTGAGATGTAACACGGCCTCTTCACACCCTCCAGACTTCCCGTTGCACTTGGTTTAAATCCACATCCACGTCCTCATCTCACCAGGTCCCTCCCTGTGGCTCCCACATCATCTCTAAAGACTCAAACCCGTTCCTGACTTGAGGCCCCCGTAGGTGCTCTTCTCTTGGCCTGTCCCTCTCTCCCCTGTTTTCAATACCACTGCCTTCTTCTTGTCATTGAATCCTCAGTTTAATTGTCATCCACCAAAGAGTCTTTTCGAATGAACCTCCCCAGAGTTTCCCCTCCACCTCTTCTGTTATCCGATCACATTATTTTATTTTTTGCATAGCATTTACCTCTGTGTCAAGGTTTCTCTACCTCAACACTATTGACACTTGGGGCTAAATAATTCTTTGGTGAAGGAAGGAGCAGTGATGGAAGTGAAATAAAGGAAGGGCTCACTGGAAATGAGAAAGTTTAAATTATAGAAATGTATTTTCTCATGGTTCTGGAGGCTAAACGCCCGTGATCAGGGTGCCAGAAAATCTGGTTGCTGGAGAGGCCTCTCCTGGTTAACAGACAGCCACCTGCTCACTGAGCCCTCCCGTGATCTTTTCCCTGTGAGTGTGCAGGTAGGTGAGGTGTCTTTTCCTCTCATTAAAAACACAAGCGCTATCAGATTAAGGCCCCACCCTTATGACATCATTTAGCCTTAATTATCTCCTTAAAGGCCCCAACTCCAAACACAGCCACACTGGAGACTGGAGACGAGGGCTTCAGTATATGAATTGGTGAGCAACATAATTCACTGTATACCAGCTAACAAGAACAGCAGCAACAACAGCAATAAAAACTCACCCAAATAAGAATGTACAAGAATAGTGCATTGATTTTAAACTGTTTATAGGATCACCAGATGGATAGGTCATAGCATATACAGATATGGGAAAGTAATATCTATGACATTTTAGTGCTTTGCGTAAGAGTAGACCCTTACATTGTAAGAAAACATAAAATAAAACTATGCTTCAAAATTGTAAGATATATATTTTTAAACTTTTGTCCACTGATGAAATTCTTACTAGAGTTATTTTGACAGGTTTCAAAGTTTCCATATGGTCATGATAGACAAAATATGAGCTCTGCAACTCAAATCTGAAAAAATGACAGAAAAGGAAAATCAGTAAACTAAGAACAGGTGAAAAAGAAGTGAATTACAAAAAAGCAATACTGTGTTGCTGTGCAATCATTTGACTGCCCTTCCCTACAACCAACAGTCAGCACTGTCTCTCTACATACTTACCTACTCAAAAAGAACAAATATTATCATCATTCTTATTACTATTATTGGCCATGCCTGTGACTTGCATAAGATCCAAGGCCAAGGACTGAACACCTGCCACAGCAGGGGCCTGAGCTGCTGCAGTGACAGCGCCAGATCCTTAACCCATTGCGCCACAAGGAAACTCTGCCAAGAAAATATTTCACATTTTAAAGTTCAGAGCAAGAAAATTAATCTCTGTATCATCCTCAGAAATAGAAACAATTCTGTAATAAATGCATTTAGTTTGCTGCTGTATGAAACATGGGGTTTGGTTGCTGTTACGAAGGCTGCATTGTATCATCGCTCTCACTGACCTTAGTCCCATCACGCATAATAGTACAGGACAAAAACAAAGACGAGAATTTCAAAGGCATTGGGAAACTATATCTGAGATAAGGTATATTAAGATTGCAAAATATTCTCTTAAAAATAGGGTACTTGGGCTCTAAGGGTCTCCAGGCAGGAGTTTCCACTTCACGGAGAGATCAGCTTCCCCATCAAAATCATCCAGCTCCTGCTCCTTGGAGAGCTCCAAAAAAACCTGCAACAGGGGGAAAAAATAAAGAGGGTACTGTCATGCTGCCTCCTGAGTGCAACGCGGTATGCACACGTTGTACATTTGTAGCCCAAGGATGCTACAAAATCCCTGAAATGGACCCACCTGCTCCAGGGTGGACTGCGAGAGGCTGTACTCCTCCAGGTCGAAGCTCTGCTTAACTGCATGAGGACAGCCGTGTATTAGGAGTGCATACGGTTTTTCTTTCATTCATAGAGTTTTACCAAGTCATGTACAAAAAGCATGTACAAAAAGATCTTCAATATAAAAGATAAGGTAGTCAACATTCTTGGATTAAATATGGGAATGCAAATTCATCATATGGTTCTGTAACGGGATGGAAATACGCTCCCATTGTCATAGAGCTTGGCCGGAGGCTCCACAAGCTGGAAAATGTTGCAAGAGGTTCCAGACCCCCAGGCAGGTTAAGCTATGGGATGGACAACTCCCGTGTGCCCCTCTCCAGCCGCCCTCCCTCTCCTCTACCCTGCTCTCTGCTCCAGACTTCGGAGGCTCCTTCTGGTGAGTCCCATCCGTGGAGAGCTGAGCAGGAGGGACAGAGGACGGAAGAGATGATGACTTTTATTCCTTCTCTTCTTCCCTGACACCAAATGCGTCCCTTGATTCAAGGTCACGACTCCCCTCAAGGTGACAAATGCGACATGACTCTACTCCCGGGTTCTAGTCACTCCCTCCTCTCTTAGTCCCCTTGGACCTGGGAATGGGCGACACTTCTGCCATTTCCAGCCTTGGGTAACTGCACTGTTCCATGCACCTTGCCAAAGAATCCCTTTATAAACAAAACTTACTGGAATTATCCTGCTTTTGAGTTTACAATCTGTTACCCACGTGGACTGTGACTGAGCCCCCAAATGTGCAAATGCATAAGAGGGAAGGGCAATGCATGGGAAGGTGAGACTGGAAAGCAAAGATTTCCTCTGGACACATATCAGATGGCTGCGACATCTCCTTTCTCCTCTCCAGGGACGGAGGATGTGGTCGGATTGGCCTATAATTTGGGGACATGGGCACTTGTGTCTGGAAACATGCGAAGCAGAAGTATGGTAGCTGGCTGACTGCCCTGCACTTCCAGAACTTGGTGAAGTGAAGTGAAGGTGTGTATTTCTCCTGGACTTCAAAGGGGCGGTTCCCCAGAGTACCTCCTGGAAGGATAAAAAGATCCTAAGAAGGGGGCCTGGGGCTGCCAGGTGTTCACAAGAGGCCAAAAAAAGGAGGCAGCACCTGCTCCAGGAAGCCGTGGACAGAGATTACAGATGGGAGGGGAGAGGAGTCTTCAAGGGGCCCACGAAAGCATCCCACGAAAGCATCCCACGAAAGAAGGGCCAGCGATTGTTCAGATTGTTCATCTCTACGCGGGAGGCCCGGACGCCCTACTGCAGCTCAGATGGTCAAGTCAAGCTTTGCTGCTATGTTCGCGCTTCTCTCCTTAGGCTCCACCAGCACATCAGCTTATGAGTAGAGGGGGGAAGAGGGTAAGAAGAGAAAGAAAACTGAACATCCTACCCTCTTAGTTTCAGGTCTTCAAATCTGAGGCAAGTCTGACCTGGAGGGGGCAGGCGAGGCCCGCGCTTGGCTGGAGTGTGCGTTACCCAACAGTGCTCCGATGGTGCAGAGGGACAGGTCTAAGTATCGAGACCACGAAAGCGTGCCAGGCATGTGCGTTTTGTCTGCATGACCCCGGGCCCAGCTTACCCTGGGTTCTAGCTCATTCGATAAGTGTATTGAAGCTGAGAATATACTTGTGTGTAAACTAACATTTGGAGAAAAAATTGCCAGCCTACGTTTCCATAATGTGCACTCTGTGTAATCGTCACACAACGGGGCAGAAAACTGTCAGAAAAAGTTGTTTCTTCTCCCTAAATGAGAACATCAGTTTTAGTAAGTTAAGCACAGCAGGAGGAGTGAGAGGTGGGAGGGAACACTCTGAAAGCAGGAACATTGGAAGGCTCTTAAGAACAAGGCTCCATTGTATTCTAGGGAGGCAGCCTTCCTGGACCGGCTCCCTCTCTGCTCTGAGCACAGCATAAAACCCTTCTGTTGAGCGCAGTCGGCTGTGGGAACCCTCCCCAGTGGAAGGATGCAAAATCAGTCATTCGGCCACTTGGGCAGTGTGGAGAGCGGCCCCATGATGGGTGGCGTGAAGGTGGCCAGCAGAATGAGAAAGTGGCTAGAAACCCTCCCTGGGATGGCCACAACCTTGTCTCCAGGAGAAGAATCTCTTTAAGAACTCGGGTGCTGGGACTTCTCATGACAGGTCACAAGCAGGAAAGTCAAGATCACGAAGAGGGGAGGGTGTTCGGCTTGTTATCAGGTTTCATACACGGGTGTGACGGGCAAACCCGAGTCCACATAGACCCACGCAGTGAGTAAAGATCGAAAGCCCAGAGTCTAGAGCAGAGTTGTGCCCTAGCCCAGCTCCACAGAGAGGAACCACTGTCTCACCAACATCTAAAAGAGCATAAAAAAGGGAGTTCCCCCGTGAATCAGCAGGTTAAGGACCCAGTGTTGTCGATTCCTGGCCAAGGAACTTCTGCATGCCATGGGCACAGTCAAAAAATAAAATCAAGTAAAATCAAATAAAAAATAAATAAAATAAAATAAAAAGTAGAAAAGGCAGAGTTCTGGACACCTTAGCCCCAAATGCCCATGGTCTCTGCCGTCTAGAGTCTCATTCAATTAGGGTGGGGTTTTCAACCTTGGCACCACTGACATTTTGGTCGGATCTTCCTTTGCTATGGAGTGGAGGCTGACCTCAGCACCCCCAGCCTCTAGAAGACCTGCTAAATACCAATTGTACCTCCAACCCCACCCCGAGTCATGACAGCCAAAAGTGCATACCTCATTTTATTGCGCTCTGCTCTACTCTGCCGCATTTTTTTTTCATTAACAAATTGAAGGTTTGTGGCAAGCCTGCATCCATCAAGAGTACTGGTGCCACTTTCCCCACAACACTTGCTTACTTTGTGTTTGTGCCATATTTTGTTAATTCTCAAGCTATTTAAAAATTTTTGTTATTATAATATTTGTGGTGATAACCTGTGATCTAAGCTTTCCGATGTTCCTGTTGCAAAAAGATTATGACTTGCTGAAGGCTTAGATGAAAGCCTATCATTTTCAGCAAAAAAATATTTTACATTACGGTATGTACATTTTTTATACATGCTATTGCACGCTTAATAGATGACGGTGTAGAGTAAACATCACTTTTTTATGTACTAGGAAGCCAAAAAAATCCCTGTGACTCACTTTATTGTGATACTTGCTACACACTGTGTTGGTCTAGAACTGAACCCCCAATATCTCTGAAGTCTGCCTCTACTGTATCCCCAACATTGCCAAATCACCTCTGTCTGCGAACTACCGGATTAAACATCTTAATATTTATTTATGGTATAATATCATCATTGTATGTTCATTACTTATCATGCTGGTTTTATGCAAGATTTGGAAGTATGTTTCCCAGGGTCCCTCCTCCCAAGGCGCACTCTTACCTGTCTCTAATTTGAAGAAAGCCTGTGATAAAGGTCGCACATCCTCAACTGGCAGCTTGTAGACCATCAGGGAGGAGAACCTGCGAGGAGAAGACAGAGAGGCTGAACTCGAGTTGCAAAAGCACAGTCACCATGGATGCAGATCTAAAAAGGTCCATGTGCACGCAACTCGGCAGCCATGGTGTGAAGGTTCTCTGATCAACGCAAGAGGTCAACTGACGGGAGCAGAACCACTGCAAGGCTCTTGGGAAAAAGGCTCCGTTTCACTCCAGGCAGGAACGGGAGAAGAAAGGGAAGAAACTGACAGCATCGACTCCTCAAGGAGGGAAGAAGCAGGACTGCATCTCATCTCCCTTTCCTAGTGAGAACAGCACTCAAGGAAAAAGAGCCAGGTTCACCTTCTGGCTCCAGCACTAGTCACTGGGCATCCTCTCACCTCCCTAGCATCAAGTGCCATTACTGATACTGATAAAAATGTGAAGAGACGCCGTTCACTGAGCTTTGACTGATGCCTGGTCCTGGGCACAGGCTTTATGCAGGTGATCTCACTTAATTGGGATGGGTTTAGCCTCTAGAAAGAACTGCCGAGATGGCTTAGGTACCTGCCTGTGTTAGGATCTGGCACATTAAAGAGCCGCCAGAGATGCTCATTTCCTTCAAGAGCAGTTTCCGAATCAGACTTTGTTCTCTTATCTCCCTCCAGTGGTACCCCTTGGAGATGGGCCTTTCTGTAGTCATTAGAATACTCAAAAATACCATAAAGATTTTCTTAAAAAGAATGAGAAGATGCAGCTTTTCTCTTTTTATGATTTTTATTTTTTCCATTATAGCTGATTTACCGTGTTTCGTCAATGTCTACCGTACAGCGAAGTGACCCAGTCATAGATATATGTACATATTCTGTTCTTTCTCATTTGCCGTAACAGAGAAAAACAAAACAAAGACCAAGAGGAAACAAAACAATTCTTGTGTTTACCTTTCCTGCCGAGCCGCCTGGGGGAACATCCTCAGAATTTCGCGGTGGAGAGCCTCCACTTGGGCCAGGGTCTTCACCTTCATCTCCAGCAGGTAATCTTTGCCAAATTTGCTCTTCAGATGTTGGATGGAACCGATACACCTGGAGGCAAGAGGACGGTGAAGCCAAGCAAGAAAAGGGAGAGAGAAACCCCTTGCTGCTGATCTGGGGGCTTCTGGAGCCAGGGCAGGGCGGCGGGGAGCCAGGGCAGCCAACCGCACCAGGTCCTCACAGAGATACATGTGGGCGGGGAGATGGCCTTTGCTCTGAGCACACCTGGGGACCAGGTGTGGGCCTGGACGGGCACCCACCTCAGCCTTCCGGACACCATGATGGCCACGCGGTCACACACCGCCTCGGCCTCGGCCATGTAGTGCGTGGTCAGGAGGGCGCCCCTCTCCGTGTTTTTAAAGGAGGCCCGGATCGCCTGCCTAAAGTGAGGTTGAGGGAAAGTGTGAATTTGTGGAAATGCTCCAGGCAATGAGAAAATCAATGTTTAAATGTTCCTCCGGCACATACCAAACAAATAGTGAATTCAGATTAGATAAAGAAAGGGGCTTTGGAGAGACCAGAGGCGCAGGAATAACCAAACTATTTGAGTGTTTCATTCAGACCACGGCTTGAGCTGAACATAGAGAATGATATCGGGTACAAGGTTGTTTAGAAAGACGCTGCTGGGGAATTCCTGTCGTGGCGCAGTGGTTAACAAATACGACTAGGAACCATGAGGTTGCGGGTTTGATCCCTGCCCTTGCTCAGTGGGTTAACGATCCGGCGTTGCCGTGAGCTGTGGTGTAGGTTGCAGACGCGGCTCGGATCCCGCGTTGCTGTGGCTCTGGCGTAGGCTGGTGGCTGCAGCTCTGATTCGACCCCTAGCCTGGGAACCTCCTATATGCCACGGGAGCGGCCCTAGAAAAGGCAAAAAGACAAAAAAAAAGAAAGATGCTGGATTTTCAGAATACTTATGAGAAGGCAGTGGGAAGAAAGAGAATGAGAAGAACTTATTTAAAAGTATGACAATAATGATATTTTCCCTAAAGTACAAAATGACAGATTTCAGAATGTTCTTAGAGTAGTTAAAGAATAAATTAAAGAATACACTGAGTATAACCTATAAAAATTTTTGAATCACAATGTTGTATACCTGCAACTAGTACAATATTGTAAATCGACTATACTTCCATAAAAATTTTTTTAAAAATAAAATGAACATTTTTTATGGCAAAAAAACACAATATACTGGAATTTATTTTTCCCTCCATAAGAATTTGTGTATCAGGTGACACTGCAAAAATTTTAAACTTAATAATAGATTGATTTGATTGAACATAAAAATGAGCCTTGCATACTTGGGAGATCTAAGATGAAACTGAAATTCTTTTTTTTTTGTCTTTTTGCCTTTTCTAGGGCCGCTCCTGTGGCATATGGAGGTTCCCAGGCTAGGGGTCCCATCAGAACTGTAGCTGCTGGCCTAAACCAGAGCCACAGCAACGCCGGATCCAAGCCACATCTGCGACCTACACCACAGCTCATGGCAACGCCAGATCCTTAACCCACTGAGCAAGGCCAGGGATGGAACCCACAACCTCATGGTTCCTAGTCGTATTTGTTAACCACTGCGCCAGTACAGCAACTCTGAAACTGAAATTCTTAGAGTGAGTCTTGAACTGTTAGAATTATCTTTTGCTTTTTCTCCCCCATAGTGCTTTTTCTTTCACTAATCAGATATAAATGTGAATATCTTTCACTATATAAAAAATAATTTAAAAAGTTTTTGTTGTTGCATTAAGGACATTCCTAGTATTAAATTTCAGACTTTCCAATGATGACTGTGAAGCAGCTGCTTAGGTGTATTTATAAATTGAGTCAAAGGAGGGAAAACACCTTTCAGCACAAAAAAATTCACTGAATCTCACCATGGGATCTGTTACAAACAACAATTTTGAAGGTCAGTTGTTACAGGACTAATCGATTCCCTCAGGGGTACTCCTGACATTCCCCTCACCACATCTGCTGCTGCCCCTCGGGGTCCATCCCCGTGGACGGCTCGTCCAGAAGCACCACCGACGGGTTTCCCAGGATGCTCAGCGCGAAGCACAGCTGGAAGGAGAGGAACCGCGTCGGGCACCGAGTTGTGGGGGCGCAGAGGAGCCCCAAGCCCCGCCCCTACCTTCCTCTTTATTCCCTCGGACAAGGCCTTTGTGGGGAGCTTCAGCTGGTCCTGCAGCTTGAGCGCATCCACCAACCTGCAGGAAACAGAGTGAATTAACCCACATTATCTCGGCTCCGGGGAAATGGGTATGGGATAATGGGCAAACCAGAAAAACACTACAGCAGAGACATTTTTAAGAGCTTGCCCAGTGACCATAACATTGAAACTACCTAGGATACTTTAGGAACTTTTCATGGCAGCCAAACACATATTTTCAATGACTTCTTTCCGTATTGACATTAATCCTTAACCAAACAGTGTAGTTTCCTTTAAAAACTAAAAGCAGAGGGAGTTTCTGGCGCAGCACAGCAGAAACCAATCTGACTAGGAACTATGAGGTTGCAGGTTCAATCCCTCACCTCGCTTAGTGGGTTCAGGATCTTGCATTGCCGTGAGCTGTGGTGTAGGTCGCAGATGCAGCTTGGATCTGGTGTTGCTGTGGCTCTGGAGTAGGGTGGCAGCTGTAGCTCCAATTGGATCCCTAGCCTGGGAACCTCCATATGCCGAGGGTGCAGCCCTAAAAAGACAGAATAAAAATAAAATAAAATTAAATAAAAATAGAGCTGCCATATGACCTAGCAATCCCACTCCTGGGCATGTACCCAGAACAGAGGAAAACTCCAGTTTGAAAAGATACATGCATGCCTCTGTTCATAGCAGGATTATTTACAATAGCCAAGGCATGGAAACAACCCAAGTACCCATCAAGAGACAACTGGCTTAAGAAGAAGTGATACACTGGTACATGGAATATTACTCAACCATAATAAGAATGACATATTGCCATTTGCAACGACATGGATGGTCCTAGAGAATATTACACTTAGGGAAGTAAGCCAGATAAAGACAAATATTTTATGCTGTCACATACTTGGAATCTGAAAAAAATAATACAAATGAATCTACCCACAAAACAGAAACAGACTCGGACGTAAAAACAAACATATGGTTTCCAAAGGGGAAAGTGTTGGTGGGGGAAAAAATTAGGAGTATGGGATTAACAGATATAAACTACCATACCTAAAACAGATAAGCAACGAGGATTTACTGTGTAACACAGGGAACGACATTCAATATCTGGTAATAACCTAGAATGGAAAATAGTCTGAAAATACACATGTGTACATACACTGAATTTATGTGCAGTACATAAACGGAATCATTTTGCTGTACACCTGAAACGAACACTGTATGACAAGCCAACTATAGGTCAGAAAAAAAAAAAAATTCCGTAGCCTTTTCCTCTCCAGGCTTAAATGAGAGAAAACACTGCGTCGGGGTCTAGAGGATGAAATCTTCTCCCCCAAGAGTAGAGTTACCAGCTAGACTCTCCCGTCCTTATTATGTATGACAGGATCGCGTCCCCCTCAGGTAAGAACAGGTGCGGCTCCTCCACGTACCGCGCGATGGCCACGGCGGCGTCCGCTGTCCTCAGCCCCTTCACGGCGGCGAACACCTCCAGATGCTCCTTCACCGTCAGGCTGGGCCACAGTGCGTCCTCCTGGGGACAGTACCCCAGGAAGCCCAGGGGGTCCCCTCCGCTGCTCCCTTTCAGGAGCACCTGCAGAGAAAACGTTCATTCTCACATTCTGCCCAAAACTGGGTGGAAAACTCAAAATTCCAAGCCAGAGCCCCCAGGTGGTTTCATCCTCCATTAGAGTTTAGACTTTACTCCCAAGTCCATCACCACCAGGGAGTTCAAGGTTGCTCATTTGGATGTCCAGTGCTGGACTTCATTTACTGATCCAGACATTCAGAGGAACAGACAATGTGGTGAAGGTTCTGCTGTTCCCCATATTAAAACAGTACAGGATCTATTTTGACAAGTTTATTAGGAGGATTAAAAAAGGCAGTTCTTCACCATCAGGGGCTATCCTGGGGCATGTCTGGCCATGTCAGGGGACATTTTTGGTTGTCACCATTGGGATGCTACTGGGATCTCGTGGGTTGAGGCCACGAGTGCTTCGAAACAGCCTGCAATGCCCAGGACAGCCCCTCACAATAAATGGTCCAAAATGTCATCGGTGTGAAGCCTGAGAAATCCGGAACTCCAGTCTGACGCATAGGAAGCAGTCCAGACATGAGGGCATTTATTATTTGTATGAGCCAGATACTGTGCGATATAATCATACTAACAGGTAGCATGTGTGCCCGTGCTTACATTTTATATGTTTTGAATTGCTTTAGCCTTAGAAAAACCCTAGATGGCTGAGGTGTTCATTTGATCATCCCTGTTTCATAGATGAATGGACATGTGCACAGACGTAGGAAACTGCAGGAGGTCACACATGGTAACTCTGGAGGCTGAAACTGGGATCGCCCTTCCGCATCCGAGCCCTTGACCTTGCTGCTACATCATCTCTCTCCAGGACAAAGGAGGAGAGACCTTGCTAACCTTGCCTCACAGAGCTTTCAATCTAGAGAAAGAAAAGAAACAATAAACACAGACAGCTCCAGCTTAATGCTTTCAAGGCAATCAGGATGCTGAAAAGGAGGAGACAACTTAGCACCTAGTGTAACGAGGGAAAGGCCTTTTGGGGACATAAATTTTAAGGTGATGAGAAGGAGATAACCAAACACCTAAAGAACCAAAGGAAGAGCTCTCCAGCCACCAGAAAAACAAACCTGAAGATCTTACAATGGGAAAACAACCAGAGGCCAGTGGGAGCTGATGTGAGCAGGGCGGGTGAGCAGGGGCCATGGTGTGAAAAACGCTCCCAGCTCTTACAGGGCCTTTTGAAGCCACAGTAAAGATGCTGGATCACTTCTAACTGAAGGGTTATAAGCAGGATAATGACATGACCTCATTTGCCTTTTTTAAGGACCACTCTGGCTGCATGTGAGGCGAGAGCAGAAATGGGAAGCTAATGCAGGAAACCTCTGTGCAGCCTCTCCTCTTTGCAAACACTCTCTCTGGCCTTGACCTTCTGTCAAATGTCAGTAGCATCTCCCCTTCAAAGCTGAAGCACTTCCGTCCTCTGTCCATTATTTTACACAACTTGGCCTAGACACACCACCACGTGGTCTTCATATACGATTCTAGCTTTTGCTTTGGAATTTAGGTAATGTTTCTTTAACCTATGATCTCTATTTTCTGAACAAGTCCTGGATCTTGAATCATTCGATTCAACTAGTTCTCAAGACACATAAGTCAAAAAACAAAACAAACAAAAAACAAAAACAAAACCCAAAGATCTTTGACCGTGAATAAAGCTCATGTTTGGCTTTATTTACCAAAATATGTCTTGTTGATGCCTCTATTTTTCATTCAATAAAAGACATAGTACACTTAACATGTAGCCCCTTTTAGCACTTAACTATTTGTGGAATTAAGGGGAGAAATTTTTAATTAATCCTCTCATTCAATGCATACATTATATTGATAAATAAGAAGGGACCACCTCGCGTTCCTTGTGGCACAGCCAGTTAAGGATCCGGTGTTGTCACTACAGCGGCTCTGGTTGCTGCTGTGGCACGACCCTGGAAACTTCCAGGATTGTGTTTAATTCCTGGCCTGGGAACTTCCACATGCTGCAGGTGTGGCCAAAAGAAAGAAAGAAAGAAAGGACCATCTATGTAATTTTAAGGCTGTCCTTGTAAGATGTTTGTTCCAGGCAGCATTAATAACCACAGTTCTGTGTTTTACTGACCTGCCCCGCAGTTGGCTTTGTGTCTCCAGTTATCATCTTAATAGTTGTACTTTTCCCTGCTCCATTGTGTCCTAAGAGCCCTATGACTTCACCTGAAAGAAACAGGTATGGTCACAGAATTATAACCACAAATTATTACAAGATAGAATAAATACTATTTCAGGGTTTGCCATGTGTCAAACTCGTCAAATTCACTCTAGACTTCATTTATTCTTCACACATACAACACTGGAGGGTCATCACTAACTTCATTTTGCAGGCAAGGCAACTAAGTCACAAAGAGGATAAATGACTTGCCCAAGGTCATCCAACCAATAAGAGGATGAGCTGCAGTTTGAAACTAATGTTGCTTTGTTGCAGGGAACCAACACTCCCCAACACCTGCTCTTTGTTAGAATGCAGAGTGTGCACTGCTGCTGTTGTGTACCCCCAGCAAGTTCCCGTCTGGGGGTGGGGGGGTACCCCCTGTTGTGAAATTGATTATATTGCTTTAAAATCCATCTTTCCTAACAGAAAGACTGCCTCCTTTTTTTGGTCATTGTTCTTATTATTACCCTTTTCTGTTTGTTTGAACAGAACAGACATAACTGCCTTCCTATGCAAAGAAAGACATTAGAATTAACGGAAACTTTTCAATAGGGTGGATCAGCCGTAGCCTGCTCATGAGGGGGCTGCCATTCCTGTTGATCAGTAGATGGCCCCAGATTCAGATGGTATTAGCGCCTTCAAAAGACCTCATCTTCAGGGGGCAGGATGGCTCTGCTAACAGAACTACTGCTTCTAACCTTTTTTAACACAGAAAGAGATATTTCTTGTGGCTACTTTCTTCTTCCTCCTGACAAAGCAGTTTCTCTTTTTGCCTGCATATTCCTTCCGTAGACAGCTGGCGATAATAACTGGTTTCTGTAACGACAAGGAAATACCCATGGGGCTTCATTCTCACCTTGAAATGAGCAAGTGCCCCAGACTCCCTAGGACCAGATTTTTCTCTGTTCAGCACCATGAATCAAACCAACCATTCCCCTAGAAACCCGTTTTCAAGCAAACCCGCCCAACCGCTGTTCCTGTATGGAAAGCACATCTGTGCTGTTTCATGTCATCTGTGCTTGTTCTTCCTGAGAGAGCTGGAAGAGAGACATCCACCCACCAAGAGATCCGTGGAGACACACACACTTGCACAACACACTCACACACATACAACACTCAAGGATCATCACTAACTTCATTTTGCAGGCAAGGCAACTAAGTCACAAAGAGGATAAATGACTTGCCCAAGGTCATCCAACCAATAAGAGGATGAGCTGCACACAAACGCACTCATACACAGACACACACGATACACAGACACACGCATGCACACAAACGTGCACACCTCTCCGATGAACCCTCTCCTCTGAACTACTTGCAGCAAGCTCTACTCAGTTTATAAAACTCACAAAGTCTTACCTAGATCTTGTAATAATTAGTTTTACTTGCAAAACCTATGACTCTGAAAAATAAATGAACAACTCTCGGATATGTGTGTGTGTGTGGGGGGGGTGTATGTGTGGTGTTTTTCCTTAGTTCTCTTCCCTTTGTGGGCATATTTACAGAAGTCAAATAATGAGCTATAGGGGTAACGACGACGGAAGAAACTTAAGTGTTTTTGAAAAAGTGGTTCACTTTCTCTGACAGCTACAATTACGTGAGGCACATTTTGAGCAGTTCTACCTCATCAGAATCTGGGACTGTCACAGCATTTGCTGTTTTTATTCTTTCCATCTGGACATCTTCATCCTCTCCGTCGGGTTTTTCTGGGTTTGGAAAAACACTGCTGCCTCTTGGTGAAATTCTAAAATCAAAACATTACCATCAGGTTTCCAGTTGTAAAACCTGGAGCAAAAATAATAAATTTTGTATATACAGCTCTCAGTTTTTTGAGTGGATTGAGGGACTGTGAGCAGAAGCTATTCTCCACCTTTCTCCTCTACAGCGTTTGCCTTTCAAACAGGCTAGTTTCCATCCGTGATTCAAATGATGCTGCTTTTATATCATCCTGGATTTTTGCATAAGCTTAATTCTGCTTATCCGTCATGACGTCTTTAAATAATAAAACAAGGATTTTTGAGGCAGAGTTCCACGTGAAAGGAAACTAAGAACTGTAATTTTGATACAGCTACTTTGGAATTCTGAAGGCTCCATGACAACAATGGATCGAAACATTTAGAATCAGAGACACGTCCTAGAAAACCCAGGACATATGATCACCAGTACCTGGGCACTGCTACTGCTTGGGATTAAGCGTCAGAATCCCTCTTCCCCGACTGCTACCCAGCCAGTTCTTTCCTTATCCTCCCAGTCTACTGATTACTGCTGACTGCGTCTCTCTCCCTCATGCTGTCCCAAATTACTGCTCTCAGCTGATCTCCTAAAACAGGGCTGTCATCTTGTCACTTTCCTGCTCCACTGCCCACACTGGACTGAGCTGGACTCGTGTCCTGTGAGGTAGGCAAGGTTTGCAAAACACACCTGTCTTCGTTTCCCATTATGTAACTTGCGAACCTTCCCTATGCTTCCCTATTGAAAGACCCTCCAATAGCTATAGTTCAATTGAATTTTCCATTAACCTTCAACACAAGCTTCAAGAGCGTTCCCGTTGCCTTCTCAAATCGACAGGAAGGTGTTATTTATTTCAACTTTTGTCCTTTTGCAGAGTCTATTCCTCCTTCCTGGATTGGCTATCTTTACCCAGTTGCTTACCTATACTTACTCATTATTTTAAAGATTCTACCTCTTGGATATAACTTTCTTCTTGTCTGTCAATGAAATGATGGCGTGCCTTCATTTTTCAGTTGTCATATGTGTGCTAATGTGGCTTCTCTCTCTAGACTGTAAACTCCTTAAAGAATCATGAATTATGTATGCTACACAGTCCCTTAAAAACGATCCTACACAGTACTTTTTACTCAATTAATTGGGCATATTAAAATGTCTTTAAACAATGAATATTAAAACAAAACATGAAATTCTATTTGAATTGTCTTAACCTGAACACGGGATCCTTTCTCATTGACTTCTTCCTAAAGTTCATTTCCAGACATCGTAGAACAAAGAGGAAAATGAAAAAATGAAGGTAAGGCTGAGGGGAAAAAAATAAAAGATTAGCATCACCGGAAAAACAACAATTTCCATACTGGAATTGATTTAAGGAGTTTGATCATGTGCAAAATTTTTAAGTACCTGACAACATTTTCACAAGATGGAAAGATAATGGATTTGATATTCTATGAAACTCTCATGGTTAGCTTGACTGCTCATAAGAGAAACCCTGACAGAAATAGCAGTAGTAAGTAGACATTCGTATTAGCCATGCCATTGAGAGTCTGGGCTTCCCACTCAGTGATCTGTATTATTAAGATAGTGGTCCAGATTTTAATGCCTCTGTTGTGTGTGTGTGTGTGTGTGTGTGTGTGTGTGTTGCTTCAGATGCCTAAAGTGAGGAAATTTTAAGAGACAAAATTAAAATTTTAACCTAATGCAGAGCATACAAATGCATCCCCTCATGCAAAAACATTTAAATGGAAATGTCCTCTTACTATTAGCAATGCCAGAAATACAATTTGCTGTTCTGAAGCTCCCAAATAATCCATCGAGTCAGGAGAAATCTGCAAAATGAGAGGCACAGTATGTTTAGGTGAACTTTCCAGATTGCTTCTCACAGAAAATAGTGTCCATTCAATAACCTTGCCAGCATTCTCTGTGGTTCTCTCTCTCATTTTAATTAAATTTTTTTTTTTTTTTTTGCTTTTTAGAGCCACACCTATGGCATATGGAAGTTCCCAGGCCAGGGGGTCGAATCAGTGTTGTAGCTACTGGCCTGTGCCACAGCCACAGCAACACAGGATCTGAGCCATGTCTGCAACCTACACCCACATCTCACGGATCGAACCCGCATCCTCATGGATATAAGTCGGATTCGTTTCCGCTGCGCCACAATGGGAACTCCCCAAATTTTGTTTATTGAGCTACACATTTCTCAAGACTTTTTTTTTTTTTCTGAGCAACTTTAAGCCTGTGTAATAAATCTCTAGCCATCACAGCTATCCACCATCTAAAAAAGATTTTTTTTTTTTAATATCAGATGATTTGCCAGGACCCTGATGTCATTTCAGATGATCTTGTTCCCTAAATGCTTCACTCCCACGCTTCTAAGAACTAGGTCACATCCAAAGTCAACTTCAGGCCCCCGTCTGTGCCCAGTGTGCCCTCGTATTTTATTTCGTCAGCTTCCTTCCTCGGGCATCCTTTCTGTATGATTTGGCATGGATGAACCTCCAAACCACCAAACCCACCACATCTTCAGTGCCCTTAACCCCCCTCATGTACCACCCTTCTTCATTCTGAGCTTAGACTCCGCAGTCCTTGGAGTTCCTGTGGCTCCAAGTGGCTCAGCAGTAACGAGCCAGATACATTCGAATGTGTCTCCCCTCTTCAACCAAAATCTATTTTTATCCATCCACTTTTCCATTTCTTTGGTACCCTTTTAGAAAAACTCCCAGAATCTGTGTCCACATCCATAGCGCTACCCCGCCGCCTCAGGTTCTCTACTAAGCTCACTTTTCTTAGGCTTTTGTATCCACCCTTTCACTAAATGTCTTGTTAATATCACCAATGACTCCCATTGGTCAAATCCAATAGTCTCTTCTCAGTTGTCTCCTTTTAGGACCTCTCGTTTGATGAATCACTCTCTCCTTTTGCAAACATTTTTTTATTGCCATCTGGCACACATCCTTAGATACTGGTATTTTGGGTGTTTATGAGGGGCTTCGAAATTCCCATTGTGGTGCAGCAGAAATGAATTCGACTAGGAACCATGACGTTGTGGGTTCGATCCCTGGCCTCGCTCAGTGGGTTAAGGATCTGGCATTGCCATGAGTTGTGGTGTAGGTCACAGATGCAGCTCGGATCTGGCGTTGCTGTGGCTGTGGGGTAGGCTGGCAGCTGTAGCTCTGATTCAACCCCTAGCCTGGGAACCTCTGTATGCCACGGGTGCAGCCCTAAAAAGACAAAAAGACAAAAAGACAAAAAAAAAAAAGAGGGGCTTCTGAGAAGAGTTTCTAGCACATTAATTTCCCCCATTTTTTTCTTGCACCTCATAGGCTCCTCAAATTGATCTGCAAACTCCTCCTCTTCCTGATCTTTAAATTTTGGAGTTCACACCCAAGTCATTCTACTAAAACTTGCTCTGTAGATTGTCTTATCTAATGTCAGGGCTTAAAATAAATATCATCTATAAGGATATGAATCTCGAGTATTTAGCTTTAGTTCCAAACTCCACAGAACCATAACCGCACACACTCTATTTCAGACTCATATACCCAACCGGCCACTTGCCATTTCCTAGTGCATGTCTATCAGGAAACTTAAACCCAACAGGTCCAAAATTAACCCAAAAAAGGCATCTCTTCAGGCTTCCAGTAGGGTCAGGAATAAGAGTTATGAGGCATGTAAAATTCTTTTACTGTGGAGTTGCTTTAGACCCTCATAAACCACAACAGGGCTCCTTATTGAATGAGAACGTGACCCTTGCCTATGGTACATGAATTTGCTTTCTTTCTTTTCTTCTTCGTTTTTTTTTTGTGTGTGTGTCTTTTTAGGGCCACACATGTGGCATATGGTGGTTCCCAGGCTAAGGGTGGAATCAGAGCTACAGCCGCTGGCCTACGCCACAGCCACAGCAACGTGGGATTCAAGCCACATCTGCGACCTACACCACAGCTCACGGCAATGCCAGATCCTTAACCCACTGTGCAAGGCCATGGATTGAACCTACATCCTTGTGGATCCTAGCCGGGTTCGTTAACCACCGAGCCATCACGGGAACTCCTGAATTAGCTTTCTGAAGCCAGAGATGTCGAACATTGCACAGCTAAAGACTCCACTTACATTTTACAATATCCAAGGCTTTCTCCAGTGGCAACCCATTTCCTAACCCTAGAGCAGAGTGTACTTACTTACCTCGGAGAAAATGAATAGAGAGCCAATCAGGGTGAAGGGCGGTATTAATATGGTGCAGAGAAATAGCCCTAGAAATCCGTACTCGCTGAGATCGATGGCAACTATGGAGAAGATGGTGATCTAAAAATAAAACGAGAGCAGAGTTTCACGGAAGTATTAACAGCTGACGGCAATATCAATTTACCACTATTCCTAGGAAAACGATGAAAATGGATGTTCTTAGAATTATTAAAACTGACTTAAAAATACAAGAATATACACTGTGTGCATACTTACAATTAAGAAGAAAAATGACCAAATGCCACTGTTTTTTCTCCCGTTGCGGAAAATGAATGAAATCACGTATGTCAAGAAAACAAGAGAGGAGACATATCCAATACTACACAGGATCTGAAAACAGCAATATCAAAGCTGCCTTAGGTAAATGCCATCGAAGAAGCTATTCATACTTACACCTCAATTTTCCAAAACTTGGCTATAACGAAGGCGGTCTGAAGTTTTTTGGTTTAATATTTGGTTTAATATTAAGAATGCTACCGCATTCATGACAAGTCGTCTAATGAAGCCCTTCAATAACTTTTGCCACTTACCTGAACTGACAAGTTTTGAATTATAAATATAATCTCATCTGGGCTAAAAATGTAATCCATTATTTGCATTAGAAGCAGGATCAGGAAGTACAGTGGGATGTCCACCAGCGCCTGTCCAAACCAGTAAGCGGAAGGATAGAGGCCTGAAATCCGCAGCTGGGAGTAAGCTTTTTTCTGATAAAGAAACAGAACAATCATTAAAAGGTCCTGAATAGCTGAGGCTTGAAATATTGCGAATAGGTAATCACAAGAGCATTAATTTTCTTTACATCTCTTTTGTGTATTACGTGAGTTAGCAAATGACGCCATCACTGGCCACGCTCCTATTCCAGGGACATTCATAATGCTGCAAGCCACATGACGACCTCATTGTCTATAGGGAAAAGCACCAAGTGAGCTAGCTCACCTTCCATCACAGAAGGACTGAGCATGGCCTCAATGAGAAGATACCTGTTCTTTCCTTTACAAAGCTACTGTTCCCTCTGAGTCTATGACAACTTGCCAACTGCACAACATTTTGACAGGTGTATGTTTACAGTTTCTTGTGAGAATCTTAAGTTTTATGCTGCATATAAATCGTGCACTTATAACTGGCATTTTATTTCGTTGCTCATGGGAGAAACTGCTAGAGAGAGGGATAGTTTAAGAGCAGAATAAATTGAAATTAATTCAAGTCCACCAACTATATCTCCTGAACTTTCACAAGGCTCAGCAGCACAAAGGGGGTTCTCTGATGGTGCTAAGAATGTGGAGACCCAAGAAAGGAACTTCCCATGGCACAGAGGTAACATGAAGAGGCAGAAATGAACTATCATGGACTCCTTACATTTTTAGAACATCCCCACAACAAAGAAGCTTTAAAGGGACAGTCTTTTCCAACCATAAACCAGACTACTCTGGTGAGCTGGTCAGGGCTGTTTAGCAGAAAGTGGAAACCATCCCTGAGGGGGTGTGATTATGTCAGTGGGTAAGTGGCTATAAACAAAGGGCTCAGGGATATGCCAGGCGGTGGTTGCTGTTCCTGGTTCCCTGACGACACCTCCTAAGCTATGCTTTCTGAGGTCTCACATTTGTTTAGGAAAAAGATCCTTTTTTCCATATGTGCCAATCTTTTGTTAAACTGTTTCACGCATAAAAATTAGGTGCGCTGCCAACATAGAAATCTATGGTCGTAAGATGGGGACGGGGTCTCGGGTATGAAGAACACTCAGGACTTTATCAACTCTTCTTACTTTGTAGTCTCCGATGCTGCTCAGGGCAATGTAAGGAGTAAAACAGGCTGCCACCGGGATCCAGAAGAAGGCGTTGCTCAGGTACCCGTACTCGTAAGACATGTGCTCCTGAAATCATGCAGACAAGTGAGCTGATGGCAACGGGGCAGATGCTTCATTTGTACTTTCTAAGCTGAATCATTCAAATGAGTGACTCTTTCAGACCGCCCAAAGCCCTTGCCAAGGTCCTAGCTCCAACTGTGTACCCACATTCAATTTCGATCCTGTGTGACAGCAACTTGGACATGTGAACCTGTATCCTGATTTATTCATGAAGAAGCCAGCTCCACCAAGGAGTATGAATGGGCTAAGATGCCACAGTTAACAGTGTTGCGTGGTTAAGTACAAAACTTCTGCTCCCCAACTTTACGAGGACAACACTTAGGCGGATGTTTTGATAGACAACAGAGTTTGTGGACTGTCAGTGGAGTTGTTTTGCTACCCTCAGAAACTGAGGCCGAATCTGTTCAGTTCAACATTTTCGAAGGGTCCTTTCTCTTGCTTGACATAACGCATACGTGGAAAATTCAAATGCCTTCAAAGTCCTGGCAGATATAAGTGAATGAACACGTGGATGTTAGGAAATAGCTGTGATGGGGATTGGAGAAAAACGGTCAGCACGCACACCACATAAAACACTGAATTTAAACAAAACCAAAACCGAAATCCTGTACAGGTTAAAGAGGACCTTGGGTTCTGCAAGAAGCCTGATGTGACCTGCGATCCGTTGCCTCCCTACAGTGCAGGCCACCTGAGGTCAAATCTGAATGGAAATCTCCTACAAATCTCCTCTCTTCTCATGGTCCCTCTAAGACTTAGGGTCCTCGAGCTCTTACAATGTGTAAAAACTGCCTGAATAAAGATGCACATGTGGAAATGAGACCCCAGAAGGGAAGACGGTGCACCCAGGACCACCTCACTCATTTGGCCTGTGGTCACCCTTGTCTATTTCCCAAATTTGGAAGATCTTTGGGAATGGAAAATTCACAATTAATCTCAACAGCCAGCCCCCTTACTCACAGCTTGGATCATCAACAATTGTGTCCATGTTAAGTAACATTCACCCGCAGTCAGAGTTTTGGAGAACTCAGCCCGGAGGGACCCACAGAGACACTTGATATCAACCACGTAGTGTGGTCAGGTGTGAACACACAGGGTGGTTGCCAGGATGCTCGGATAGATGGCTGAAGTCATTGAGGGGGTCAGAAGCAAGCCCTGTGAGTTGGAATCAAGGAGAATGGGCTTGCAGGATTGTACAAGCATGCCAGGAGCTGACTCGGGGAATCAACAGGGCTAACTCAGACAGCATTTATCTCCACAGGAACTTGAGGTCAGCCCGGCTGCAGACAGCGAGCACTTTGCAGCAAAGACGTCTCTGTAAAGTCAGGAACTCAGCTCAGGTTGTTTTCTCCACTCCTGGGAGCATTCTATTCTTGGTTATGCATATAACAGTATCTTCAAAGACAATGGCTGACGAAACATATCAACGCGTCTCTGTGCTGCAGTTTCCTCAGCTGCGTAAAAAATGATGACGACGACGGTGATCACAACCGCATCACCCAGCTCAAACTGGTGTTAGGACATTTAAAAACGAAGAGTTCCCACTGTGGCTCGGTGGGTTAGGGACCTGTCATCACCTCTGTGAGGATGCAGGTTCGAGCCCTCCCCTCGATCAGTGGATGAAGGATCCAGCATTGCTGCCAGCTAAGGTGTAGGTTGCAGACGCGGCTCAGATCTGTCAATGCTGTGGCTGCGGTGTAGGCTGGCAGCTGTAGCTCTGATTCGACCCCTAGCCTGGGAACTTCCATATGCCGCAGGCGTGGCCCTAAAAAGAAAAGAAAGATGATATATAAAATAATACATGTAAATCACATAGTAAATGATCTAAATATTGAAGGTCAATTGGGGCCTCATGTGAACAGGGAGACAGTTGTTTCTGCCTTAGAAATCTCACAAGGAAGAAGGCTTGCTGACACGTGGCTTGTGAGGACAGTGGTGTAAGATGCTTGGGAAAAAGACAGGCAACTTTCATCTTACCCCAAGCCTCTGTAGCTTTGGAGCAGTCAGAGTGTGCAAGAAGCGCTCATCAGTTCTCACAACTCTTTCTGAAGATGCACGGAGGCTAATGCAGGGGCAGAAGCTGTTAAACTACCCGGTGATGGCAGGTCCAACAGTGAGCAGGGGAAACTGGAGAAAGCCGGACAGTGTGGACGTCTCTGCGGAGCCCAAGGGGAATTGTACTCTGCAGCATTGAGTGTGTCTTCATCTACAGAAGGGACTGGGGTTGAAGCTAAACCCCGAGCAACCACATAGGTCACCTAGACAGTGGTGCCCACATAAGGAGAAGCTACCAGGAGCAGAGACAACTAGAGGAAGCAGGGATGGGCCCTCAGCACCATTTCTTTCTATCTTGATCTCTCTATCCTTCTCCACTCCCAGAACCCACAGCATTTTACTCAGAAGGGAGAATAAAGGGGTTTCTGGAGAAAGATTCACTATCCTTTCTACTCCAAGATGTTAGACTGTTAAAGGGAAGGAAAGAACAAATTGTATCACCAACAACCCACCCTGGTCCATGTCCGAGGCCATAGCTGACCCTGCAGTGTTTAAATTGGATAGGAAGCTTTGGACAGTACTGGAATTTTTTTTTTTTTTTCTGGCTGCACCCACACCTTGTAGAAGTTCCCAGGCCAGGGCTTGAACTCAAGCCACAACAGTGACAATGCTGAATCCTTAACTGGTAGGTCAACAGGGGACTCCAGCACTGGAATAATTCTTCATAACAAAAAGTGACCTGGAGTTCCTGTTGTGGCTCCATGGCAATGAACTTAACTAGTATTCATGAGGATAAGGGTTCAATTCCTGGCCTCTCTTGGTGGGTTAAGGATCTGGCATTGCTGTGAGCTGTGGTGTAGGTTGCAGCTGTGGTATAGGTTGCAGGTGTGGCCTGGATCTGGCATTGCTGTGGCTGTGGTATAGGCTGGCAGCTGCAGCTCCTACTCAATCCCTAGCCTGGGAACTTCAATATGCTGGATGTGGCCCTAAATAGCAAAAAAAAAAAAAAAAAAAAAAAAAAAGAGTGACCAGGAAGCTATAGGATAGGGCCTCATTTAAAGAAGGCAAAGAGAGACTGAACACAGCAGGATGAAAGAGGTGACCTGAAGATACAGATTTGCACACCTTGCTCCCCACTGTGGAGATTTTGACTCAGAGGGTCTGAGCAGAGCTGGCAAATCATGTTTTAACCCAGACCATCTTCTAGTTCTAATTTAGCCAGTCCCCTGATCTAGTCAAAGCTGAATAGGCTTTAGTGGAAACTTGATAAATTGCCAAGAAAAACAGTATTCATCTCCATAATGATAATTAGCGCAACTGACTGAGTGCCTATGGTCGCCTATGTGTGTTATCACTTGTCTTTACAGTAAACTTGGCCAAATCAACTGTGCTCATATTGCCTTGCTTCCTTCCTTTGTGATAAAGCTTTTTAAATTTTTTTTATTTCACCAGAGTATAGTTAGTTGACTTACAATGTTGTATTAGTTTTAAGTGTACAGCTAGGTGAATCATTATACCCATATATATATCCATTATTTTTTTCCCATATAGGTTATTAGAAACTTTTGAGTAGATTTCCCTATGCTATACAGTAGGTTCTTGTTAACTATCTATTTTGAACATTTACACACTACTTTTTTTTCTGGCTGTGCCCACAGTATGGAGACATTCCCCAGGCCAGGGATGGAACTCCGAGCCACAGCAGTGACAATACCAAATCCTTAACCGCTAGGCCACCAGGGAACTCCCATACCTATATCTTTTGTGGAATGGTGACCCATGGTTTAGGAAAGTCAAGTTCTTTGAAGGCCACATAGCCTGGTATTTAAGATGCTGGTCCAATACTGAAGGCCACAGACAGTAACAGATCTAAGACCAAAATTTATCACTTCTTTTCCCCAATTAATTGTATTTTCTAATGTTCCATTGGCCCTAAGTCTTCCAATTAAGGTTATAGTGTTATGTAGTCATTGCTAAGTATTGTATGTGTAAGTATACATATATGTGTGTATATATAAACATATATATGGTAATTCCAATGTATATAAAACAAACATTCAAGAACGAGTTCTAAAAATTAACACGTTATTTCAACATTTCAAGCACTCTCTTGAGATCTTCTTATGGCTCAAGTTAAGTGAGATGATATTATACTTACTTCAAAATACGTGCTTCTGTCGGTCTGAATGTGTTCTGAAGAATTAAAAATTCTAAGTAGCCCATTGCTAATGATATCCATGAGGACAGGAAAGCAATTCAGTCTTTTGGTATTACAGGCAACTGAAAATCTGTAATCCTAAAATGTAACAAATATGGATTATACGTCCTCAGAAAGCAAACATAAAATTTAATGAATGAGTTTGGTAGGAAATCTTTCAAATTATGGACATCGCAGTAAAAAAAAGGCTAAAGCACCAAAGGCCATTAATGTCACCGTCATTCATACTATTTGATTAATTTCCAATATACTGCAAGGAATCCAGTATTTTGGTCTCTACCAACCATGGCATCAGCCGTATGGCCATTTATGCCTAAACTCTCACAAAGCAAAATACCTCACATGATTTTTAGTGGCAACACTATAAAATCCCATGATGCAACCTCACTTTAACATGGGTGTAGGCTTTGCTTCAAAATGTGGTGCATTCATTTTATAAAGACTATGTAGACACTCAGGAAGAAAGAGGCAGGTAGCTGTTGTAATGAAAGCATACGTTTTCATGAAGAGTAAGCTTCCAATGATAATGTTGCATTAACATATATGTCTTTAACTGACATTTTAAAATCATTTCACAATGTATGCAAGTCAAGTCTTTATACTGTACACCTTAAACTTACACAGTGCTGTATGTCAATTATATCTCAATAAAACTGGGAAAAAAAACACATAGTATAAAGGTGACTACACATATTTTATAAAAAGTATATATAAAAACATGATTATTTCTCCCCAGATATAAAAAAATGTACATATGTTATTATCTATATCGCCCAAAATGTGGGTAAGCTTTGAGTGTACATTTCTGCAACCATAAATAAATCAAGTGAATTTTTTCTAACCTAATTATTTAAATGTTTACTGATATTAAGAGTGATATTTTTGGAACTATTTTTCTGAATATACTGGAAATGAACCTATTTGAGACATATCAAGGAATAGTTAGATCAGAGGTAATTAAATTTTTAACTTTATTTTTGGTGTGGAAATTATTTTTGAAAATTAACTCTGACAAGCCACAAATGGTTCAGCTTCGTGACGCTTAACTGCTGTGGTTTATGTTTTTAACACCATCTTCCTGTCTTTTTCCATTTGTCAGATAAAGCTAGAAATTTATTTATTTCAAAGAAACTTTTTATTGAAATATGGTTGATGTACCTACCACATTATGTTCCTTTCAGGTGTACTGCACAGAGATATGACATTTGCAAACATTATGAAAAGACTATGATAAATTTAATAACCAGTTGTATAGAAGCCAGTAATTTAAATTTTATTTTATTTTTCAGGGCCACACCCATGGTATAGGGAAGTTCCCAGGCTAGGGGTCGAATCAGAGCTACAGCTGCCGGCCTACACCACAGCCACAGCAACGCCAGATCCGAGCTACGTCTGGGACCTACACCACAGCTCACGGCATCACCAGATCCTTAACCCACTGAGCGAGGCCAGGGATCGAACCCACAACCTCATGGTTCCTAGTCGGATTCATTTCTATTGAGCCACTATGGGAACTCCTCAAATTTTATATGAAATATACAAATCTTAAATATTGCCCAGTAAGGCAACCCCTCTCAAACTTTAATGCCCATACTAGTCCTCTGCATGTTTTATTTAAGTGCAGACTCTAACTCAGTAGCTGGAGTGGGCCCCGAGATTCTGCATGTCTCACAAACTCCCAGGTGACCGAGCGATGTTGGTACAGGAACCACACTTAGAGATGCAGGAAACCAAGGCACTTTTTTTTTAAAGCAACGGATAGCTGAGCATACACATTTATCCGAGGATTTGACCCAAGTG
Organism: Phacochoerus africanus; assembly: GCF_016906955.1. Classification (NCBI taxonomy): domain Eukaryota; kingdom Metazoa; phylum Chordata; class Mammalia; order Artiodactyla; family Suidae; genus Phacochoerus; species Phacochoerus africanus. The sequence continues at coordinate 11,310,493 of NC_062557.1, read as the reverse complement.
TGTAGGTAGGAATTGAGCTTTTTTTTCCTGCAAAAATCCACTGGAAAAATAAGTAAGAAAATGTTTCAGTAACTGAAGCTGACATCAGCTCAAGGTATTCATTAGGTTTATGTTTGGAGGATTCATCAAATCCAATTGAAATCCAATTGAGAGTAAGATTTAAGTTAGTTATTGGAATAGGTACAATCCATAATGAGATTTAAATTTATTGTTAATTTATAGCAGTGCCTACAACTTAATAAGGAATAAAATCGAACAGCCTTTCATTGCATGTTGTTACAGTGGAGGCTGTGGAGAAATAATCACAGGCTAGCTTCGCCTCTAAAAATAATAATTGTCCCCTCTGTTGGTGTCAAACTGGCCTTTTATGCCAGTTGATATGTATTATTCAAATCGCACATTTAGACTGTACCTTTGGTGACAGGCAGCCGTCAGAGTGCCACATACCTTGTCATCACCGGACACAGTGATAGCACCATTGTACAAAGACTCGTTTGGGCCATTTCTAGTTCCAAAGGCATCCACTTCCAAAGCTATGTCCTGTTGCCTCAGTGAGTGGATGAAGTCATCAATGCTTGACCCTACCATTCAGGGAAAGATCAAAAGAAGCAAGAATGAAGTGAAACTATGGTTAAGTAAGATTATTTATTTGTTTGTTTGTTTATTTGTTTATTTATTTTTAGGGCCGTACCTGCAGTACATGGAAGTTCCCAGGCCAGGGGTCAAATCGGAGCTGCAGCTGCTGACCTACATATGCCATGGTCACAGCATCGCCAGATCTGAGCCGTGTCTGAGACCTACACCATAGCTCAAGGTACCGACAGATCCTTAACCCACTGAAAAGGGCCAGGGATAGAACCAGCATCCTCATGGATACTAGGTGGGTTTGTAACCTGCTGAGCCACAATGGGACCTCCAAGTAATATTTTTTTAAAACACTAAATGATGTCACTCAAAGCATACCATGATAAGAATTTCCTTTAAAAGACAGACTTGAAGCTGTAAGACTAAAATTCTTTTTTTTTTTTTCCTTTTTAGGGCCACACCTGCAGCATATACAAGTTCCTAGGCTAGGGCTCAAACGGGAGCTGCAGCAGCCACAGCAGCGCTGGATCCCAGCCATATCTGTGACCTATACCGCAGCTCATGGCAACACTGGAACCGGATCCTTAACCCACTGAGGGAGGCCAGGGATCAACCCCAAATCTTCACGGACACTATGTCAGGTTCTTAATCTGCTGAGCCACAACAGGAATTCCCTAAAACCCATCCTGATATCAAGGATATGACAAACTTACTTAACCTAGAGCCAAGGCATTTTCTTATCATTTCTGTTCATGTGCAAACACTTCTTAAAATTAACATTCTAATCCTTAGCATTCTCTTGTGGCACAGCAGGTTAAGGATCCAGCCTGGGTAGCTGCTGTGACATGGGTTTAGTCCACATGCTGTGGGGAAAGCCAAAAAGATTAATATTCTAATCCTTGACTATATTACTCTTCCATCTTAGAAATTTCGAACAGATTTTTTTTTTTCACCCAAAGCCCAAGACTGCGTAGTCCTTAAAATCTTTTATGGAAAGATCTCAAAGATTAGTCAATAATTGCCTTTCTAAATCCCCTTTTGTTGCAGTGTGCGAGAAGCTTTAGGGTTAAGGTGAACTTGCAAAATACGTTTCTAGAGCAAACTCCCCACCTTGGAATTCCTGTCATGGCTCAGTGGTTGATGAACCTGACTAATATCCATGAGGACATGGGTTCAATCCTGGCCTTGCTCAGTGGGTTAAGGATCCAGTGTTGCTGTGAGGTGTGGTGTAGGTCTCAGATGTGGCTCAGATCCCATGCTGCTGTGGCTGTGGCGTAGGCCAGCAGCTGCGGCTCCAATCTGACCCCTAGCCTGGGAACTTCCATATGCTGCAGGTACGGTCCTAAAAAGACAAAAGACAAAACAAAACAAAACAAATAACAACTCCCACCTTGTATTTTCCATTATGGATTTAATTTCCTATTTGGCCTCATATACACTTTCTAAAACATACAGGATTTACTTTTCCCTTGTTGCCTGGGGAAAATCTCAACACAAACCAGCAGTTAAATGTCGCCCTTCGCCCCACGTTCACCTGTCTTATTGATGACCAGTAGGTGGGTCAGAGGTGCTCGAGGTGGCTCTTCCGGTGAGAGGAAGTACATATTAGGAGACAGTCCCCAAGAATAACTTTTCTGATATAACTCATAGAATAGATGTTCCAAAAGCTGAGGGCAAAAGCTAACCCCAAAAAGCAATAATCTGCACGGAGGAAAAGATAAGAGAAAAAAAATTCATAGAGCAACTTTTGGAGGTTTTTACATTTGAGCAGTAGAACAGGTGTGATCACAAAAGTAAATGAGAAACACTAGCCTAACATATGAACATGCTTCCCCCTGCCCCTTTTCTTCTTTCTAAACTGGGAGACTGCCAATGCATTCACCCTTGGTCTCTCTCTAAACGCCTCCCCTCTCCCCACTTTTGAACCCGTCTTTCAATCTTAAGAAGGGGGCTGGCTGAGAGATTAAATCTCTCTCTCCAATGCTCACTTTGTTCTGTTTCAGTCTTGCATGTCTTCCTTTTTGGACCCCTGCAAGCTGGCGTGTCACCAACACCCAGATTTACTACAGTCTGAACCCTTTCCCCTTCCTGTTCCCAATTTCTGTAAATTTCATTTTCTCATTTGCTCAAGATCTGAACCTCACTCATTTTCCACTCATTTCCCACTCATTTCTCTCCCTTATGTCCCTTTTCCAAATGGTTGGAAAATTCTGCTTATTGTATCATCATTATTGCTTGCCTCCAAAATCTCTTTCGCCTTTCCAGTTTGGACCTTAATGATCCCTTCCTGACCTCTTTCAATGTGTCCTAAATGTCTGCTTTCCTTTTTTCCTAGTGCCTACTCTTTCCAAACCATTTTGCATTGTTGCCCAATTAGGTTTCCCGGCATTCTACTCTAATTATGGCAATGGCCTATTCAAAATAAAAAATAAAACCTCACTAGTTCCTTATTTTTTAATAAGTTCAAACCCTTTAGCTCTATTTAATATAGGATCAGAACTATTTGCACTCTTTTGTACATCCTATGTTGCAATTAACTCAAATTAATAACAATTCTTCAGACTCCCCAAGTATCTCCATGCCCCAAACTGTTCCTATACACCAAATTCAAATTCTCCCTCATGTAAAATGCTTTTTTGGTGATGCCCCTATTTGGACATAATTTCTCTTGTACTAAATGCTACAGTTGACAGTATTGTCTCATTTTGTGCCATGCCGAATCTATGTCAGGTTCATTTTGATACATGCTACAGACATTTCACACAGAGCGTTGTGCAGGCGTCCTCACAAATGTCCTGGGCAGAGAGAGGGCTTTTGTAAGGAGGTATTACTCAGCAAAGAGCTCAAAGCTTCAGAGGAATCTGTGAACCATATAATAAGTTTCAGACAGTGACTTGAATTCTTGGCTAACACATGGCCTGGCACAGAGCTACTTTGGGAAAAGAGGCACGTCTTTAAGATGGGACCTAGGATCTAACTTCCATGCTTCTGAAAAACAACGTCAACCTAAGATCAGATTCTGTGCAAAATTAAAAGAAAACCCCAAGCGTCAGCTGGTTTAATTCCATATCTACCAAAGCAATGAAAAATTGATTTCTGCGCGAAAAACCATATGCAGCAGCTGGATTTTATCTCAGGGTTTTTTTTTTTTTTTTTGCTTTTTGTTTTGTTTGTTTTTTTCTCTTGAATGTATTGGTGAGGGCACCGATCAAACACACCTGAAAATACCTGGTTACTCACATGGTCAACAGAGTTCTTTTTTCAGTCTTTAACTTCAGGAAGCGAACTCTTGCTATTGCACGGAGCTGCTGCCTCCAGAGAGCCATGCCACCGATTACTTTCGGTGGCTCATTAAAAGAAGACAAGACTCGCTCCAGCTCGACAAGACTTCCTGTGTCTTTTGTCCTGTCACTTTGTAATTGTCCCCAAGTGCCAATATCTATAAAGCATAAAATCAGTAACTTATAAGGTGTCCCTTTAGCTGTGCGTTATTTATACTGTCCTATGATCACTGTTTCACCAAATGGATCAGAGTGGAGAATCTTGGCCAGAGATACAAGTGATCTAATTTATGGCAGTACTAGAGCAACTACTAAAGAAATGGGAACAAGGTGGGGGGGGGAGATACAATATAGGAAGAAAAAATAATGACATAATAAAAGAAAACCTTGTTTTGAAAAAATAGATCTGTGTCTAGAGCTTTAAAGGATTTAATTCCTTCTAGGAATTCAATGAACAGAAACCCATATTTAGGCTTGAAAAATCTGTTCATTGCAATACTATCTTAGTATTTTTAACCAAGGTAGAAGAGTCAGTGTGTGTAGAATTTGAAATTGGTAGCGGAAATATTTTTAATATAGCTCTTGTTGAAAACTAGTTAAAAATTACCTCTTGGAGTTCCCATTGTGGCTCAGTGGAAATGAATCTGACTAGTATTCATGAGGATGCAGGTTCGATCCCTGGCCGGGGTTAAGGATCCAGCATTGCCGTGAGCTGTGGTGCAAGTCACAGATGTGGCTTGGATCTGGCATTGCTGTGGCTGTGGTGTAGGCTGGCAGCTGTACTGACTTGACCCCTAGCCTGGGATCCTCCATATGCCACAGGTGCAGCCCTAAAAAGGAAAACCAAATTACCTCTTTTGGAAGAGATGCCTAGAAAAACTGATGGACTCTAGACTTTTAGAAAGTTCTAATATATGTACCCTAAAGGTTAATTATAACCACTAAAAAAAGACATCAAGTATGTAACTTCAAAAGTGGATAAGACAAAAAAAAAAAAAAAGAGTTCCCTTTGTGGCTCAGTGGTTAATGAATCTGACTAGGAACCATGAAGTTGCGGGTTTGATCCCTGGTCTTGCTCAATGGGTTGAGGATCTGGCGGTGCCGTGAGCTGTGGTGTAGGTTGCAGACGTGGCTCGGATCCCACGTTTCTGTGGCTCTGGCGTAGGCCAGTTGCTACAGCTCTGATTCGACCCCTAGCCTGAGAACCTCCACATGCCACGGGAACAGCCCAAGAAATGGCAAAAAGCCCCAAAAAAAAAAAAAAGTGGATAAAAGAGGGAATGTGGGATCAAAAGCCCCTCCCACTTAATCAGTCAAAAAAGGAAAAGAAAAAAGAGCTAGTAAAGAGTAAACACCATAGGATGATAGAAACTAGAAATAAAGACATATCTTAGAGCAACTAGAGAAGAAATGCAGAGTACTTTCGAAGGAATGGTAATTACACCGACAGCAAATCTCTCCACAGCAATAGTGGAATAATATCCTCAAAACATTCAAGAAAGTAACTGTCACCCTATAATTCTACCTTTCTTTTCTCTATAGCACTTATATTCAAGGACTATTATACTGCATACTTATATCTGCTGCATAAGGACCTAGTCTTGTACTCCACATGCTTAGAAAAATGCATGGTGCGAAATAAGGAATTCAGTATGGGAGACCAGTATTGAGAGAAGAGGGAAGAAAACAAGAAATGCATTTTCTCTCTGCTCTTAGTTTTCTCAAGACCATTTTGAATCGTAGCATCCCTAAAATCATATAACTTCATCATTTTCAAGATAAAATACAGCACAGAAAGATCAAATTCGAGTTAGAATGTACATACATGTCTGACTTGGTCACTCTGACACACAACAGAAACTGAAGGAACACTGTAAATTGAATCTACTTCAATACAAAATTTTAGGGAGTTCCCATTGTGGCTCAGTGGGAACAAACCTGACTAATACCAGTAAGGATGAGGTTTGACCCCTGGCCTCACTCAGTGAGTTAAGGATCCGGTGTTGCTGCAAGCTGAGATGTAGGTTGCAGATGTGGCCTAGATCTAGCATGGCTGTGGGTGTGGCGTAAGGCAAGCAGCTGCAGCTCTGATTTGAACCCTAGCCTGGGAACTTTCATACGCTGTAGGTACATCCCTAAAAAGAAAAAAAAAATTTTAATCATTAAAAATCTATTTATTACCTGATTCATCAATAGCTGATTTTCCTTCTAATTTCAAGAACACCTCATTCAATGTTGTCATGGAAACACCATAATTCTCAATGCCCTGATTAGAACATCTATCAAGATCCCTGTAGAGGTCTAAAAGTAAGCATAAAAATGCAACAAAATAGTATAATTTGTAACAAGAGTCATAATAACTATATTTTTCAAAAACAGAACATTTGTGATAAGCCAAATGCATTCATCAGAAACAAAACTATGACACAGACATTCCCCTATTTCTAAAAAAAACTAAACAGTGTGTTAGTGTCTATAGCTTCTTGAGTATAAATGTCTGGACTTTTCTCTTCCTATGCCTAGAGAACTACATATGTGGGGGGAGGGGTTGAAAAAATGTATTATATTTTATGCGTTTTTTCAAAAATTGTTAAATTATGGGAAGTGAATGTCTGTCCCCCCCAAATTCCTATGGCGGAAACCTGACCCCACAATGTGGCGGTATCAGGAGATGACTAGGATTAGACGAGGTCACGAGGGTGGCGCCTTTGTGAACGAGAGCCACACCTTTCTAAGAATCGCACAAGAAAGCTCGCTTCCCTTCTCTGCTCTCCGCCATGTGAGGACTCCAGAAGTCAGCAGTCTGCCACCCAGAGGGATAACTCACCAGAACCCAACCATGCTGGTACCATGACCTGGAGACGGTCCAGCCTCCAGAACTGTGAGAGAGAAGTGTCTGATGTTTCTGAACCACCCAGTCTACAGAATCTGTTAGAGCAGCCTGAACTAAGATGGGAAATATTTAACTCAAAACCTTCCTTAACTTAGGAATGTTTCCCAGAAAATTGAGATTTGTGCTTTCACATGACAGATAATTGGTAGGCAACATAGCAACAAATACAAAAAAAACCCCTAAGGTTTAGAGAAGTAACTAGGTGCTGGAGATCTTTCCCTCACTTAAACATAAACCAATTAGAGGAAATAACTTTGAATTCTCACTCTCTTACTCTTTTCCCTCTTCCCATTGCTGACTATGGTGTGAAAATTACACAAGAGCCTTGAAAGAGGGAAAGTATTTATAACGGATTACTAGGTCATTTGGAGAGGGTTTTTTTTTGTTTGCACAAGGGTTTTGTTTTTGTTTTTGTCTTTTTGAGACATTGGGAATGATCCTTGGGCAGTTCAGGAAAATTGTAAGTAGAATAAAGAATAAACTAATTCAAATAATGGGAGAAATTAAAGGTTTCTATCTTAACTGTGTGTAAGATAAAGAAAAACAGAGATGTATTCATGATTTCTAACAAGTTCTTTTTTTTTTTGTCTTTTTGTCTTTTGTCTGTTGTTGTTGTTGCAATTTCTTGGGCTGCTCCCTCGGCATATGGAGGTTCCCAGGCTAGGGGTCGAATCGGAGCTGTAGCCACCGGCCTACGCCAGAGCCACAGCAACGCGGGATCCGAGCCGCGTCTGCAACCTACACCACAGCTCACGGCAACGCCGGATCGTTAACCCACTGAGCAAGGGCAGGGACCGAACCCGCAACCTCATGGTTCCTAGTCGGATTCGTTAACCACTGCGCCACGACGGGAACTCCCTAACAAGTTCTTAAATCCACTTAGGTGTTGGGTTTTTAGTCCTTCTCTAAATTGTGTTCCTGCTTTTGAAATGCATTTAATAATCGGGTAGTACTTTGTTCTGTGGGCTTCATAAAGATTTCTGTTTTTTGTAAACAACACATATATCAAAGGCATTGTGCATGCATCTGAAACGATCATTATTTCACTGATTCTCAGATGAACATATTTCATTATCTTTTAACATATCTGAAGTGGGCCTGCATCATAAATGCTAGTAGGTCATGTTTTAAGTGCCAGCATTATTTCTTTCTGTTTCTTTGTTGGTAGCACATTCCGAAGTTGAGGAGGGTCTTCGACTTGGTGAAATTCCATAGATACTACATATCGTGTATTTTTCCAGGTGCTTATTTATATTTAACATTTTTAAATAAATTTAAATATTTTATATAACTTAATCTTCATTTAAAAAAATCTATAGAGTTAGTACTACTGTGATCCCTTTTTATAAATGAGCAAACTGAGGTCCAGAAAAGTAATACAGCCTGTTTGAGATGACAGAGCTGATAACAGCACAGCTGGGATTTGCATCTGCCCTGTCTGGCTCTAGCAAAGCTTTCGGCCACCTCAATCCATTGCCTGGTGCTGTACTTCCTTATTACCCATGATTATGATAGGCTTAGTAATTCAAGCATGCAGCAAGGGCTCCAGTACCCTCCATCAAGAAGCAGGCAAATTCCCAGAACTCAATAAAGTAAACACACTTATACTTGTTAAGTGTACTTGAGCTCAGACCTCTTGGGAAATGAAACAGCATGTTGGGAAACCAGATAGAAAAGTAGCAAAGGCAATGGTTCTCCAGGATTTTGTATTTGCAGCAAAGTCGTGGCCCTTACAATGCTCAGCAACAATGGGTCAATCATAATTACTACTGAATTTTTAGATGGTCACATGTCATGGTGTTTATAACACAATCTACATGTTGGGTATCACTCCCTTAGCTCCCATCCAACATGCTGCCACTGTTCTCACAGCCTCTTCCCGCCCAGACCACCCTCTCATTCATTCCTGAAACGTATTTCCCCAATATTCCTAATTTTAGCTTGATTCTGCCCCGGATCTCTTCATTGCACAGCTGCAACTTGAAACATATGTAGTATCTTCCATCTTCAGTTTACTCATAAGTGTTGTGGGGACAAGGTCCAGGGCAAGAAAATATTAGAAGTGACATTGGGGCTAGGGATAGTAAATAAATTAATGCATAGGGCCACGCACTTAGCACACATTACAATGTGAGTCTTCATTCTTTTCTTAGTAACATCATTACAAATCATTCTGTGATCTCTGCATTCTGATACCTGGAAATCTGTTTGTCCTTTCCAAAGGCAAAATATACACCAGCTTTTCTTCACTTTGTGCTGCTAATTTGGCCTCAGGGATGTGCTGTTTGACAAGCGATGTTATACTGTCTGGATCACATGTTTCCTTCAGATGCAAACTGACATTTAAAGAGTAAGTTAAAGCTATTGTTATCCAACATGTTCTCTATGAATAATCATAGCATATGTTTGTCACTTCATTAATACTTATAAGACAAAACAGTATAATCTAATAGAAGAAGCAAGACTTAAATGTATTGATATCATCCAAAATGTATAATCTACACAACATGCAGAGAGACTTTTGTAAGGGATAATTGGTGACAGATAAGGTGACTCAAATTTTGTTATTTGGAGAAAAGAGATGTTGGGTTCCTTCTTGGCTGGGATCAGGTGGAGGGGAAAGCCCAGCTTTGTCTCCATCCAGTCAACAACTTAACTTTGATTTCTCCCTTTGCAGTAAAGTTGAGTTCTGCAAAAGCTAGGATTTGAACATGGTAAAAAACAAAGACGGTAGCAATGTGGTGCAGTCACTGAGAACATGGTCCCTTTGCTGTGTAGAAGAAGTTGGCTCAATGTTGTAAATCAGCTCTACTTGAATAAAAAACAAAACCAAAAACTAATTTTAAGAAAAGAACACGGTCCTCATGCCCTGCTGATCCATGTTCCAGAACTCAGGCTTAATGTCTCTGAGCATCGGTCTTCTAATTTGTGATATGAAATAACGCTCAGCTCTCAAAGAGTTTCAAAAGAGAATACAATGAAGCATGTATGAAATCACACAGGGCATCACAGTAAGTAAACCCTCAAGATATAGTCAATAACTTCATCATAATTTTCGGTCCAAAATTTGGTGAAGTCAAAGCTGGTCTGTCTTCTAGATGAAAACATATAAAGTCCTTCATGAAATCACCAGGTTTTAGAATCTCCATTGTTAGTCACCTCAGAAATTTACAGAGGCTCTATAATGATGAGACTATCACAATGGATCTGGATGAGATAAACCTAAAAAATCACCTGCAGATAAAACCATTCTGTGTTTACAAGACCCTATGCCCATCACTATCCAGGACCACCAACTAGTACCTTTCCTGGAGCTGGGAACTTAAGAGTAATACAGAGCAGTCTGTTTACAGATGTGAGCGCTGAGCTAAACCAGTTAAGCATGCGGCACCTTGTCCGGTATTCATTCATTCAATATTTTTAGCTTTAAAGGCAAGTAGGTATCATTTGCATTTCCTTTACCAATATAAGTTACTGAGGATCAAAGAAAGTAATTCAGGATCTCAAGGCAACAATTCAACATTGTGCTTGCAGGGTTTCCAGAAAAGAAGATGCTTCTTATTAAAGAGAAAAGACTCCGACAAGAACTTCATGAATGGATAAGATGTAAATGTGGTTAATATGGGTTGGAGGAAGATGGGCCAAGCAGAGGTCCTATCTCCAGCAGAGACAGGACTCTAAACTGTGGGACACACCTGGAGAACAGTGAGTGGTTCTTTTAGCTGAGTGTACTGATTCAGTTAGATCACGTTAAACATGGGGTACATAATGGGGGGTCCATTTAACCACTGGGCATGAAGTGACTTGAATTATTTTTAAAGAAGTATTAATACTTTAGTGGGAAATATAGCGGGCAATTTATATCACACCTGTAATCTTGGTCCAAATATTCTACCCCTTATCAATGACGTGGGATTGAGTGGATTATTGCAACTCTTTGTCATATCAAAGGAGCCTAATAATATCATCTTCTTAAAGTTATTTGGAGGATGAAGTATGACCATATGGGTACATTATTCATAAACATCTTAGCAAGAACCTAAACTATAGCCCACACTTAGTAGGTGATGGACATTACTTAATAGTGAAAATAAGTCTCATCAGAAGACAGAGGAGACAGAAAAAAGCAAAGGAGAAAATGAAGTCAGGGAGAACAGAGAGGAGGCTATTGAGATTGCCAAGATGAATAGAAATAGACATTAGAAGTAGGGTGAGAGAGAGGGCTGGAATGGCCAGAAATTTCTCCTAGCAAACAATGTGTTATGAAAATATTTTCCACTGTATTGAAACATAGGTTAATCACCCTTCTAGTCTCACTGTCTACTATCCTATCAACCCCTCATTCTAGCGGAGGAAGAGAGCACTTGTGGTGTCGTTCTAACACAGCTCTCTTGAGATGGACATACTAACTGCATAGCCTGCGTGAACATACTGAGATAGCCTCAAGCCCCCACATTTCCAGCACATTTGAACATACAGTCAGGGCTATACCTTAAGTGGTAGCCAATGCCCCATTTCTTCTTGAGGAACAGCGAAGAGCCCACACACCTCAGCCTTCCGTTGGATATAAACACCTTCCTATCTGTGTAGAAAGAACAAAATAAATTGCACTAAGAGGTGATTTTTTTCACTACTGATGAGAGAACAAATTCACTAATAAAGAATGTATCTTAGGAACATGGCTTATTAACATGCACGCTAATTCCGGCCATATATAAGCCACTTTCTTTGCCAACCAATAAATAAAAGGATATATTACGTTAGTTTATTCTCTGGTCCATTTAGAAAAGGTTGGCATACCTCAAAAGGACCTGTTTCAAGCCCCCTGGCCTTCATACCGAATAAAGCATACTATATCTTTGGGAGCAGGCTATGCGTTTTATAACCAGTGAGGTGCTTTGCAATAGGGTCAGGATGCTAACACAGGAGGCTGCCCTCAGGGACAGAAGGCTCAAATGGGTGAGAGGACGATTCTCCTGTCCTGGCTCATGGCAGGCACCTGCATGGCAGCTGCGTTGGAACGTAGCTCTACATATTCCACGTGTGTCCCTAATTGGTCACTCAAGATCCATGAAAGAAAACCACGACTTACCAGCCAGGAGGTCAGCCTCATCCATGAACTGAGTACTGAAGAGAATTACTCTGTCTGATTTCCTCTCTTTCAGGAGGTTCCACACGCGGTGCCTTGAAAGAGGATCTGACCCAGCGGTGGGCTCGTCCAGTAACAAAACCTGCCCAGTAGGAAAAGCACGTAAAAGCGTTTTCCCCTTCACGCATGATTCTTAAAGACAGCAGCACATAATGGTCCCTTGAACAACATGGGTTCGAACTGCACAGATCCACTTGGAAGTGGGTTTTTCTCACGACACACTACAGGACTACACACCCCTCGGTAGGCTGAATTTGCAGAGGCAGAACCGCAGATATGGAGGGTTGTAACGTTAGAGTTGGATTTTCAACCGGGCCTTGTTCCAGAGTCAACTGCACTTGTGAAATGGGAGGGAGAAATATTGCAGTACTTACTTTTTCGTGGTAAGAATCCTTCTACATTGATCATTTGCAAATGAAATGTTAGATTGAATACAGTGGTTTCACAGTCCTTAATCTGTTGTCACCTGTAATTTCAGTTTAACTTACCTGAGGATCTCCTAAAATGGCAATCCCCAAAGTTAGTTTCCTTTTTTGTCCGCCACTTAAATTTTGAGCAAGAATGTCTTGAATATTTTCCATCTCTAAGTCCCGTAAGACTCGTTGGACCTAACCAAATAAAGGATTTTTAGTCCAAAACCTAGAAAGGTTCTCTTAAAAACACTTATCACTCACTGTGCTGTTCACTGCAAAAGGACTTTTTGATCTTTCAGTGATGAATTGTGCAGCAATCACACAAATTCATTTAGAATTTTCTAGGTAAACAATTTCGTTTTCACGGTTGCATGACCTCTAACATGCTCATCTACCTCTTGCTCGGCTCCCTGTGGCTGAATCCCTTTTATTTGAGCGAAGAGCCTGAGGTTTTCTCTCACGGTGAGGAAGCCAAACTGCACATTGACCTGCGGACAAACTCCAGTGAGCTGGCTGAGGTTTTCTAGGTCCGCCACCGCTGAGAGTTTGTTATTGTAGATGGTGACTGAACCTAGAAGGCACAGAGTTAGTGTCAGGATAACGTTGCATGCTTCGTTTAAGATTTTGGTTTTTTCTTTTTAGGGCTGCAGTTGTGGCATGTGGAGGTTCCCAGGCTAGGGGCTGAATCGGAGCTACAACTGCTGGCCTACACCACAGCCACAGCAACGCCAGATCTGAGCCACATCTGAGACCTATGCTGCAGCTCACGGCAATGCCGGATCCTTAACTCACTGAGCAAGGCCAGGGATCAAACCCAAATCCTCACAGATGCCAGCCTGGATTCTTAACTGGCTGAGCCACAACAGGAACTCCTAAGATATTTTTTAAATGGAAAACAATGTGTGTCAACCACCAGAGTCCTTTCAGCATATTTTACCCATAAGAATACTGTACACTCCTTTTTTTTTTTTTTTTGCTTTTTAGGGCCACACCCGCAGCATATGGAGGTTCCCAGGCTAAGGGTGGAATCAAGAGCTATAGCCACTGGCCTACGCCAGAGCCACAGCAAGTTGAGATCCAAGCCGCGTCTGCAACCTACACCACAGCTCATGATAACGCCAGATCCTTAACCCACTGAGCGAGGCCAGGGATTGAACCCGCAACCTCATGGTTCCTAGTCGGATTCGTTTCTGCTTCGCCACAATGGGAACTCCAGGAATACCATACACTCTTGACTAGTTAAAAACGTAATGTTCGCAATACATGTGATCCAGTGGGAACACCACTTAGGAAGGATAAAGCTACTTAATCATGAGATATTTACGCCACAAAGATTTTCCTAAATAAATAAAATGTAAATCTATACGATAATAACTGGAGGAGATGTCTAAAGTTTTAAATACCTGGGTGACACCAGAAGTTAATGAAGCTAATTATTGAAATTAACTAATGAAACTAATTAACTAATGCAAAGCACAGCAAATTCATTTGCCCTCGTTCTTGTCATTCAATGCTTGTCTTCTCACCTGATGTTGGGACCGACAGTCCACTGAGTATATTTAACAGGGTTGTTTTTCCAGCTCCACTGTGACCAAGGAGGGCAGTGATGTGGCCTTCATATACGTCTAGTACCAGACCTGGCATTATTTCAAAAAAAAGGACACCGAGAGCCAAGATAGTAACTTTACATTCTCTGAAACTGTTATAAGTTCTTATAAAAATTATGTGTATATTTGGCTAGCAATATTCAGAATAAAACCCATTTCCAAAATTTTTCCCTTTAAAATTTCATCTTCAATGATACACATTTTATAGATGTAGGATAGCCACAATCTATCATGACATGATTAAAAAGGATTTTTTACATTGAGAGTTATTTATTTACTAGTAAACGGAAACTCGAGGCTATAATATTGCTTTAAACTGTGAAAAATAATAGTTTTACATGGGTTTCAACGTGCAAAAAGCCAATTCTACATAACGGTTTCCATTGACCATTAGTCGCCTTAACTGGTCCAGTTCAGAAGAATCACTGTTTAACCTCGTAGACCTTAGAGAATGATAGATGTAATAAAGATACTTAGCTTCCTGTTAAATTATCCTTAACCTTAGAGCTTTCAAGCTCAAACAATTTTTTTTTTTTGATAAAAGCAGTTCTGTCATTCAAGATAGGCTGACTACAATAAAGATAGCTTTAGGGTCAGAGCATATGATGAGTTGAATACGAACAATATCATGCTGTAACTTTCAAACCTATGACATCAATGGAGCATCTGATTTCCTAAAACTGTAATAAGATTTTTAAATTTACTTGGAAGAAAACATAATGTGTTCAAATAAAAGAGAGCCACGATATCTGGAAAACGGGCTCTTAATCGCTACAACAGTGAGGCAGTGTCACTAGATCAAATTGCTATGTTAAATACGATGTCACTTTATTACCTTTCAAAGCTTCTACTTTTTCATGCTTTCCTTTTACATAGTCTTTTTTAAGATTTCTTATTCTGAAAAAAAAGAGGAGAATGTTTTGAGCCAATTGCAGAGGTGGACAGAGAAATGCTAAGTCAAGTCATTGAGGCTGTTGGGAGGTCTGGGGGTTCTTTTCCATCACACAGGACCAGGGGACTGGCAGAGGGTGTAGGGCATCTCACAGAGGCAGCATTCCTGGTTGTTATCAAGGGAACAGGTCACACGACGAGGAGGTGGCGAGGGGATGGGGACAGAATGCTGCAAGGACTGTGAGAAACGGCTCGAGAAGACGAAGGCAGGAGACAGAATCAACGCCTGGAAGAGACGATGGTGGGGAGAAGAAGAAAGCAGTGCACCCTAACAGCAAGAGCGGAACTTTGGAGTCAGACCATTCTGCGTCAAGTCCCAGCAGGGCCACTCACAAAATCCATGGTCTCAAAACTCACTGAATTCAGTTCTTCCACAGTAAAACAGATGGCATGAACTATGTCATGGGGTTGACTGGCAGAGTGAGTAAGATCCTACGTGCAGAACACAGAACACCGGCGACATCATACACTTCCAAAGGAGAGGCGGGGAGAGGAAGAAGATAAGAAAACGGACTACAGAGGAAGAGCACTGGAGGTCTCCGGTAAGCCAGGTCCTGTGAATTCTATCTGCATTATTCTCTTACATCCTCACAAGAAACCAGCAGGTGGGGACTCCGATCCTAGCTTGCAGACGGCTGCCTTCTCACTGCGTCCTCACGTGGCAGAGAGAGAGCTCCAGTCTCTCTTCCTCTTCTTATAAGGACACGGATAGCATCATTAGCGCCCCACTCACATGACCTCATCCATCCCTGATTACCTCTCAAGGCCTCGCCTCCACATCCCATGACATAGAAGGTGAAGACCTCAAGACGTGTGCTTGCTTTGGCAGCACACGTACTAAAATTGGAACGATACAGAGAAGATGAGCGTGGCCCCTGTGCAAGGAAGCCATGCAAATTAGTGAAGCATTCCATATTTTTGAACCTACCTAAAAAACAGTATCAGACTCGGGAGTTCGCATTGCGGCACAGCAAAAAAGAATTTGACTAGTGTCTATGAGGATGCGGGTTCAATCCCTGGCCTCGCTCAGTGGATCGGGGATCTGGCACTTCGGTGACCATTGTGTAGGTTGCAGACGTGGCTTGGATCCCACGTTGCTATGGCTGTGGTGTATGTAGGCTGGCAGCGGCAGCTCTAATTCAACCACTAGTCTGGGAACGTCTGTATGCCACAGGTGCGGCCCTGAAAAAGAAAAAGAGAAAGAAAGGAAACAGACTCACAGACATAGATAAAAGACATATGGTTGCCAAGGGGGAGGGGAGGGAGGGGGTTCATGGATGCCAACTATTACATTTAGAATGGCAAGCAAGGAGGTCCTACTGTATAGCACAGGGAACTCTATCCAATCTCCTGTGACAGAACATGATGGAAGATAAGAAAAGAAATGGAATGTATTTATATGCATGATCTGGTCACTTTGCTATAGAGCAGAAATGGGCACAACCTTGTAAATAAACTATTCTTTAATAAAAAAATTCAATTGAACTTTCTTT
The DNA here is from genome assembly GCF_016906955.1 of Phacochoerus africanus. NCBI lineage: Eukaryota > Metazoa > Chordata > Mammalia > Artiodactyla > Suidae > Phacochoerus > Phacochoerus africanus. Next base: position 11,294,121 of record NC_062557.1, on the reverse strand, counting down.
TTTTTTAAAAAAAGACTTAAAAAAAAAAGAAAAAAGAAAAAAAAAGAAAGAAAAGGAGTTCCCGTCGTGGCGCAGTGGTTAGCGAATCCGACTAGGAACCATGAGGTTGCGGGTTCGGTCCCTGCCCTTGCTCAGTGCGTTAAAGATCCGGCGTTGCCGTGAGCTGTGGTGTAGGTTGCAGACGCGGCTCGGATCCCTCGTTGCTGTGGCTCTGGCATAGGCCGGTGGCTACAGCTCCGATTCGACCCCTAGCCTGGGAACCTCCATATGCCGTGGGAGCGGCCCCAAAGAAATAGCAAAAAGACAAAAAAAATAAAAAATAAAAAAATAAATAATAAATAAAAAATAAAAAAAGACTTCAACACAGGAGTTTGGAGGGAACAATTAGTCCATTTCACTCCATTTAATTTAATTTAATTCCAGTTAAGTACGGAAATAACCGAAGAGGATGGGCTGTGAAGTGTGATGTCTTGGGAGCTGAGCACACGTGAATTCAAGTACCGCCTCTTTCCGTCTGGTGAGACTCTGGGCAAGCTGCTTGGCTTTTCTCAGCCTCTGTTCCCCTGCCATTTCTTTCTCAGGGAGTAACAGGTATTGGTTTGTTTTGCTCCTTAGTTCCAAATAAACAATTGGAGTGATGGCTTTTTTCCGTATGTTTTAACAGAATTTTATCTTAATGTTTTGGTAATAGAATCTAGATGAAGTGGACCTACTCTGTGGTTGGCACAAGAATGCATTTTAATTGACATTCCATTCTTCCGCCTTCTCTCCTAAGAGGTAATGTGAGCCCAACTAGTTTGGTCTCTGGGGTAGAACTACCTGGAGTCTGCTGGTTGCAGTACAGGCCATAGCAATGAAACAAGAGAGGTAGTAGCCTCAGGTGGCCAATCCATAGATCAAACTTCTAAGCTATCTGACAATCAGTCAAATATGTGTGATTCTCTGCTCCCCATACCTCCATCCATTGCTAGCGATACTTTTCCTAGAGCATGGAGCTAATTCACAAACCTTCATACCCTGCTCTTTGCAATGGCTAAGTCAAAATGCTTTCTCTTAGCATTCAAGGTTTTCCATGACTACTCTGACTGCACCTGATTCTGGCCTATACACTGCAAGAGACATAAAAATGAGAGTTCCAATTTGAAGGGAGATCACAATTCTTGATAAAAACAGCACTAAAACATCAGGAATGAAAGAATACTACCCTTTGGTGTCTGTTCCTATTGGACCCATGCTTTCAGATGGTAACTATTTAGACCGTAAGTATCATAAGTGGTCAGAGTTCAAATAGATTAGTGGAAGAGGTGGATTGGGAAGGTTTTATTGGTGAGTGAGACAAAGGCAACACTGAATGACAGGCAAATTCTTTTTTGTCCTTTTCTCTTTAGGGCTGCACCCGCAGCACATGGAAGTTCACAGGCTAGGGGTCGAATCAGAGCTGTAGCTGCCAGCCTACACCACAGCCATAGAAACGTGGGACCCAAGCCGTGTCTGTGACCTGCGCCACAGCTCACAAGAATGCCAGATCCTTAACCCACCGAGTAGTGCCAGGGATCAAACCTCCATCCTCATGGATACTAGTTGGGCTGGTTAACCACTGAGCCACAACAGGAACTCCAATGATGGGCAAATTTGGAGCCATGAGCTAGGGATTTTAGGTTCTTCTAGTTGTTTGGAAATAAAGCAATCAGCACTGAATAAAACACACACACATCATCTCAGAGGGAAGATATACATGGCATGAATACTTATAATTTGCATTTCCTTCCCATTTTTCCGGAATCTCTCTTCCCCTTCTCTGTGCCTCCCGTGTCTTCCTTCTCATCTCATTGATCAGGAAGCAAAAGGAAGGGGACAAAGTGAATCACACAGAAAAAGAGGTCAGAATAATGAAGATAACGGCCGTATCTGTCATAAGGGAATGGGCAGGGAAAAAACAGAAAAGGACGGGGAAGAGAAAAAAGAAATAATCGGGAAAATGGAAATATGAAGATTTTTCTCTTCATTGATGGTTACTGCTAACTCCTGCGATCTCAGTAGATGTAATGTTGATAATGTGAAAAAACAAAGTGCTATGAAGAAGGAGTGAAGCCCTTTAGGAGTGTAGCAGCCTGGGGTACAGGTGGATACAAAGCGACACTAAAAGAAGTCTTCGTCACATTTGGGTTTTGCCTGATACATCTCTGACCTGTTCTCCACTTGCACTTCCACATAATACATTTATTACCTGATGGCTTCTTTTCCTTGGAATTCTGGAGACACCGGTTCAAAAGAGTCGTTAGACGAACAATTTGAGTCTATTTCATTCTCAAGGGCCACATGACCAGAGCTTTGGTGTTGAAACCAAAACGATTTCAGGAAAAACCAGGGAGAATGTTGACGTCCATATTCAGCTATGCGAACAGGAGGCAATTAAATACTGGGTCAGTCACCACTTTAAGGATTACTGTCACCATAAGACAGAACATCAGTGCAACTCATTTGGGAAGCATTTAGAAATTCCTAAGGTCCAGTATCAAATACTAGCATTCTTTTTTTTTTTTTCTTTTTACACTGCACCTGTGGCATATGGGGTGGGAGTGCAATCGGAGCTGCAGCTGGGGGCTACCACAACCACAGCAGCACCAGATCTGAGCTGAATCTGCGACCTACACCCAGCTTAGAGGAACACCAGATCCTTAACCCACTGAGCCAGGGTAGGGATTGAACCTGCATCAACAACTAGGTCCTTAACCCACTGAATGGGAACTCCAAGCACCACATTTCTTTAACTTTCATTCTGACACAAGCACCAACAGTAATGATTATCCTTAATCTCTTGCAAGTGCTTTTTTTTTTTTCATCTTTTTTTTTGTCTTTTTTTTTTTTTTGGCCATTTCTTGGGCCGATCCCGCAGCATATGGAGGTTCCTAGGCCAGGGGTCGAATCGGAGCTGCAGCTGCCAGCCTACATACACCACAGCCACAGCAACGCGGGATCCAAGCCGCGTCTGCAACCTACACCACAGCTCACAGCAACACCGGATCTTTAACCCACTGAGCAAGGGCAGGGATCGAACCCGAAACCTCAGGGTTCCTAGTCGGATTCGTTAACCACTGCGCCACGATGGGAACTCCTCTTGCAAGTGTTTTTAAAAGAAAGTAAGAATGAATGAAAGAAACTATCTAAAGTGTTATGGTAGAGCAAAATCTTAGAAAGAGATTCTACAAACAAAGTGCAGAATACCACTAGGCTTATTTTATAAATTTGGGGAGAAAATGCTTGAAAATTTACATTCAATATGTTGTAGGAGTTCCCATTGTAGTGCAGTGGGAATCCCATTGTAGTGAAAGGAATCTGATTAGTATCCATGAGGATGCAGGTTCGATCCCTGGCCTCACTCAGTGGATTAAGGATCCAGCTTTGCCATGAGCTGTGGTGTAGGTCACAGACACAGCTTGGATCCCGTGTTACTGTGGCTGTGGCATAGCTGTAGCTCTGATTCGACCTCCAGCCTGGGAACTTCCAAATGCTGCAGGTGTGGCCCTAAAAAAGCTAAATTAATAAATAAATAAATGTTGTAGACAGTTCTTTTAAAGAAACACAATAAATGAAATTATGTTGGATCACAATCACATTACTACTTACTGGGCAAAATTTTGTCCAAATATAATGTCAATACCAAATACAGAAGAATATCAAAAACCAGTATGAAAAGAGTAGCTATTATTAGGTACTGGTTGTTTGAAGAATCCAAATGGCTGTTAGCATTCACGTCATAGTCCAAATGTATAAGCTGAAAAAAAAAAAAAAAGGTACGTTTGGAATTTAAAAAGGATAAACAAAGCATTAAGAATTATTATTGTCGGAGTTCCCGTCGTGGCGCAGTGGTTAACGAATCCGACTAGGAACCATGGGGTTGCGGGTTCGGTCCCTGCCCTTGCTCAGTGGGTTAAAGATCCGGTGTTGCCGTGAGCTGTGGTGTAGGTTGCAGACGCGGCTCGGATCCCGCGTTGCTGTGACTCTGGCGTAGGTCGGTGGCTACAGCTCCGATTCAACCCCTAGCCTGGGAACCTCCATATGCCGCGGGAGCGGCCCAAGAAATAGCAATAGCAACAACAACAACAAAAAAGACAAAAAGACAAAAAAAAGAATTATTATTGTCTTATTCCTGCTGGACACTGGGATTGAAAAGATAAATGAAACAGCCTCTATCTTTACAGTGCTCTCGTCTGTTGGAAGATACAGCAATGAAACCATCTAACAGCAAAGGAACTTGGGAAGTAAGTGAAGGTAGGTACCAAGTGTTTAGAAACCCACAGGCATCAACAGCCAAGTCCTCCAGGCAGAGGTAAAAGCAAGGAAGGTGATACCTGAGCTGACTGCAGGACTTCACCAGGTTTATGACGGGGAAAAGGAGGGCATTCTGGATGCAAGACACCGTTTGAAAGTGAAAACAGGAAAGGGGCAGATACTTCCATGGTTGAACAGAAGACAGAGTAATTTCTTAGTAATAGTAAAATACAAGTTTATATGTAATATAACCTTTTGTTTAGCATTTTGTAGTTATGATGTCATAACTAGAATTAAAGTTTCTGAGAGGAGATTCAATTTCACATAGAACTGGCCCATCAAAAAAATAAAAATTTGTTTCTAGGGAATTCCTGGTTTTCAAATAATTTTGATAAGGTGAAGGGGCTTGTTTCCTGAGCATTAAGTTGGATAAATGTTCCTTGGGACAGTTCAATGAAACCAAAACCTGACCCATATCAATAATGGAGTATCAGTCAACATCAGACTTTAAAGGAACGTTATTTATGCTGAGAACGTAGAAGAAAAAGTCTCATATCTTCCCAGTGTGTCTTTACAAAAGTAGATGGGGATTTTAATAATTAGCACATGTTGCATGCATTATGCAGAGGGAATCTGTTTTAGATGCTTTGTAAAAAAATGAAATGGTTACATTAACTCTTACCTGGGCCATTCCAGCAGTGAAAGCAAAGGGGCTAAGAAGACACAAGGTCCACTCTAAAAATGCAGGCAGATGTCTGTACAAAGCTGTGAATCCCAGACTTCCCCACAAGACAGTGAGGAGAAAGACGACCAGTCCAGTAAGGAAAGGTTTCTTCACCAACACGCTCACCAGGAAAGCCAAAGTTATCTGAGAGGAGAGAAAAACTTTAGGTAGTGTATTGTCCTCTGAGAATCATGAGTACTGAAAAAAGAATTTCATAATTCAAGAGTATATTTCATTATTCCCCCCAACCTCTAAATACTGTCTCATGCAAAGAATCAAAAACAGAAGAGGGTGAGCAGAATCAATGAGAAGTTACTTGTCAGTGTTTCAGAGAAAGAATCCAGAGAGAGAGAGAGAGATTGATATTAAATTCACCAACTCACCAAAGACAGGCCATAGAGGAAAAAAAGGGTGAAAACGACCATGAAGCCAGTCAGGATGACAACGGGGGCCGATTTTATGATGACAGCCATCAAAACGGCCATAATAAAGATGAAGCTGGTGTACATCAAACCCCAGGAGAGCCTAGCCCAGAAATAAAGCATCAGTTCAAAGGACTGTTACATCATCACTTTATTCATTCATTTTTTTCAGCAGATGACTTGTTGAGATTACCATAAACCAAGAGTTAAAGGAATGCAGCCGCTAATAAATCAGAAAATTTCTCTGCCCCTCAAGTTCATATTTTATAAGGGAAGGTAGGCAATAAACAAGTCAAGTAAAATAAGTAGCTAATTTCAAAATAAGACAGAAATAAACTGGATAATATCATGAGAGTAATTTGGACAGGTTTCCAGGGAAGACATTTATGACGACTGATTTGTCAGTTCTGGACCTTTCCTTTCGGTAAGTATATAACATCATGGGGTAAAAAAGGAGATGATGAAGCAGGGATCAGTAAACTTTTTCTCTGAAGATACAGAAAATATATATTTTAGGCTTTTCAGACTAGTCTCGTTGCAACTATTCAACGCTGCCTTTGTGACACAAAGGCAGATACAACACGCACGTGAGTGTAGTTGTGTCCCAGTAAAAATGTATTTGTAGACACTGACATCTGAATTTCACCTAAATTTTTGTGTGCCATAAAGTATTATCATTCTTCTGATTTTTTCAGACCTTTATAAAAGCCATTCCTAGCTGGCAATTTGTAAAAGAAGAGGGGGGGAGGGGCACAGAGTTTGCCAACCCCTGACATAAATGATCAGATATAGGTTAGATATAGAGACAGATAAACCCATAGACATAGGCTATGGATAGATACAGATATACAGATGGATATGAAAATACGATTTCCCTGCCATCAACTGCAGAGAATCAGGAAGAAAGTTATTTCTGGAGCAGAGAGAATGAACTCTCCGATCACGGCGATCTGGGTTCAAGCTTTCTCTGCTACTTGGTAACTATATGATCCTGAGAAGTAGCTACTGAACCACCTCGAACCATCCTTATCCTCTACTGAAAAATAATAACAGAATTAAATGAAATGTTGTATTTCATGAGTTTAATATGGCAACTAGTTTATAATGGGTCCAGAATGAATAGTGAGTTTTATCTGAAGGAGAAAATGCCACCATGTTTTGGGAAGTCTCCCCTTGTTGTAATGATTCCTTTTGCACAATACCCTTCTGTTCTTCTGAAATTGTTCACCTCTCTTCATTTTTTCAACTGCCATAATTTCACTCATAGGATCTACAGAGTGTCGCTTCTTTTTCTTGTGGGGAAAAAGCCCTGACTTTTAAAAATCTTCCTTTGATGCATTTGTTTTCTTTTTTAAAAAAATCATACTGGGGAGTTCCCTTGTGGCTTAGTGGTAATTAATCCGACTAATATCCATGAGGACATGGGTTCAATCCCTGGCCCTGCTTAGTGGGTTAAGGATCCAGCATTGCCATGAGCTGTGGTGTAGGTCACCAACGTGGCTCAAAGCTGGTGTTGCGGTTGCTGTTGCTGTTGCCGTGGCTGTGGTACACGCCGGCAGCTGCAGCTCCAATTCACTCCCAGCCTGGGAACTTCCATATGTTGCGGGTGCAGCCCTAAGAAAAAAAATTAAATTAAATTGGTTACTTTTCTCTGTCTCTGTACATTTCCATTATTTAAAATATATATATAATGACCAAAATTTCCTTCAGAATTGAGTTACACAATTTCCATACAAAAAGAGACACCAAAAAAACTCCCATTCTAGATCAAACCAGTAATCCATTTTCTCCACTTTTATACTCAGTTTATTCAACACTTCCGAAGGAAAAATAAATATATTTGGTATAAATTGGCATTATGAAAAATGTGGGCTCTTCCTACTCAACAGTGTTGAACATTTTTTAAATGACTACACGGCATATATCTAGAGCTATTCTATATATTTTATAAATCTTGTTTATCATTGAGCATATCATCACAGTGTGTAAAGGCAAATTCAAACCACTGCTCTCTGACTACATCTCAAAAACACCCCTTGGCCAAACTCATTCAAAAAATTTTTATGGCTAATTGGGGATTCGCTCCTTGGTTTCTTAACTAGCATTTACTGTCTTCTTGGGCCATGATACTTCCCAGAGTTCAATGAACTGCTATTTAATGTCAAGTATTTAATTTTTGTTAAGCTCAATAAAACCTACCTTAAAGACGTTCCTTTTTAGAATGCTCATGACCAACGAGAGACAGATACTATTACCAGTGCTTCACAGAAAAGGAAACTAAGGCTTAGAGAGATTAGGTAACTTGGTCAAGGTAGTAGGTACCAAATGCTTAGATGGAGATGATCCATGGCTTCCCACTTCCCTGGTCTGCCTTATTACCACCCTGCTACTCCTCCACTAAGGAAATCTCTATGCTTAAAATGCATAACAGGCTCTTTTCCTTGGGTCTCATAAAAGTGGTGACCCATTCATTGTGGGGGCAAAATCGCTCGCCCTTCCTAACAAAATATCTGAAACATATTCACTGAACATAAGAAACCTCAAGTTCTTACATATTTAGGTTCACCCAAATATGGTGCCCAGAGGACAAACTGTCATCATTTGTATTGGTTATTGGCCTGTGTTTCAACCATCTGTAGGATCAGGCTTTCCTTAATTCAAAGAAGTAAGAAAAATTTCATTTACCAAGCCCATGGGTCCACCCAGTCCATTTACACTGCACTACTTTATGAAAGCATCAGGTTTAAATACAATACTTTATAGGTCTAGGGAGTGCAACCAGCTAACTTGTTCTGTTTACTTATGTTGCATGATGGATTGTGGCCCTGTGATTTACCAGAATGCTGATTCTCGAAGTCCCATCATTGTCATCAGTGCCTTAATGTGCTGTCTTTCTTGTGTGACATTGATTGATACGTAGTATATAAATGCAGAAAAAGAAATAACGCAGAAGAAAATGAAAAAATCAGTTGTAACTCCTGCTTGGGCCACAAAAGGTAATATCTTCATATTTGTACCAGTAACTGACATCAGTTTTTCCATCACTGAATGATTTGTTGTGATCTGAAGAAAGACATCAGTGAACACACTGTTACCATTAACCTCGTTATAAGCTCATGCATTTTTTCTCAGTTATAAGAAGCTATGTGCATTCCACATGTAACTGCATGTGCCCATCATGATCTGTCCCCTTGTGGTTCCCTGATTCCTGGCACCATCTCTACTTACCACCTTCACCGGACAAAATTCTACGTCTGCTTGAAGTCACAATGGAAATGTCACTTCTGTTAGTAAGTCTTGTCTGACATTTCTCCCCAGAGAACCTCCTGCCTCAGTGTTTGCATAGCACATCGTTTACAATTCCAGGACAGAACCAAACTATTTATTCATATTTATAACTATTTATTCATTGCTTTATCCCCCCCCCACACACACACCCAGTATCCCAGGAGAAAAGTGCCTGTGTTCTACTCATTTCTGGATCCTTAGGGCTTAGCATAAGATTTAAATAGAGTAGTTGTTCAGTATCCTGTGCCAAATTAATTCAGTGAATAAGTTAATTCAATGATAGATCCATTTTCTCACCATCCATGAAAACTGAATTTACAATGCGATGAGTTTCCTTTAACTCAATACTCACTTCTATGATAGCAGCATTAATAGCAGCTTGAAAAGCTACGAAGCCTTTCTCCCAGAACACTGAACTTTCACATGTGGCTTTTTCATCCATTATTTGACAATGAGCTTTAGGGAAAGAAAAACACACCCATTATGATAGGATGGGACACTCTTTGTTGCGGGAAATATCGAAATTTCAAATGTTCCAAATACACTCTAGGGCTACAATAATATAATGGGTGGGAAGAGTTTTCAGGGGAGACTTAGAGAGTTCACCGGAGGAGAATACACCAGAATTACTTTATTGTTCTTAAGAACGGCTCTCAATAGTTTTTCATTAAATCTTACAATCATCTCCATGAGTCAAGAATGTTCCCTTAAGCCTTGCTCTTATGCTGCTTGTGCCCAGAAAACACTTTTTTAAAAAATGATTGGGAATCACTGAGCAAGAGCCTCTTTGTGAGGTTTTATTTAGACGTAACACAGGAATAATAGCAAATATAATTTCTTAGTAAAACAATACACCTAAGAACATAGGCTTTATTTAATAAGAAAGAATCTCATTTCTGTTCAGAAATTAAGTTTACGTTGCCTGTGTCTGTGTAGACTTCTGCTATTACATATGCCTCCTTGTGGCTAATGATATAACAGCAAAATTTTAAAAAAAAAAAATTTTTTTTTTCTGATAGAAAAGTTACCTGAGTGATCTCTGTGTTCCTTCATCCTGGGGATTCTGCCTCCCCAGAAGAATTTCAAATGATAGGAGAAAGTATCCGTAAAGATGACTCTCACTGCATCTGTAGAATAGTTTAAATCCAACTCATCCATGCTCTCTTCATCAGGCCACCCCAGGATAGGTCTTCCTGACATGTAAAAGAAAGGGACAGCTAAGAAAGAAGATTTCTGTGTGGTCCAGCACAGCAGATCATCTTCAATGATATTAAAGCTATTTTATGCTAGTTACTTCTTCACCGTAAGCAGTGCTGATCCTAAATAAAAGACTCCCACTTGGAGAGAATAGATAAAATTAGAAGCATTATGGAGCAAACGCTTTTTTTAAAAAAATAGATTATACCATTCTGAATAAATTATTTAATCCATAATTTAAAACACAAGGCATCTGGAATCACAGCAATGCCAATGTGTCCATTTAAACTCACTGCAACACAGATCTACCTAAAGTTGACACAGATGCCATAATTCTAAGTATATACCGTAAGTAGAGTATATATTTCCATTTGACAACAGTGTCAATGTAGCCAAACTTCCAAAGGCAGCATAAGATTGTTTAATTCAGACAGCATCTAAAGAGACGTTGCTTATTCTAAAATATACAAACGGATGACCATTCCCAATCATACCCCGACCATTTAACCTGTATAACTTCCCACAGTCTGGATTCTGCTGCAAGTGTGTGCCTAGGGCCATTCAGCATCTTCCTTTATCCTCTGTATTTCCCGCAATCTGGTGTCTGGATCCAGAGGCCGAATCAAACATGGGTCTAATTCTTTTGGCAAGATCATACAGTGGTGGTACCTGCCTTCATCAGAGTGTCATAATTTTGGATGGTCTCTCTTTTTGAGATAGTAACATCCATGGATGCTCAGTACCTAGATCCATTACCTTAGTGGGAATTTCAAAATCATGATGCTCTCTTGCCATCATATGTCTTTCCTTTATCAGTAGAAAATGTTTATAAAACAGTACTTCCATCACCTTCTTGGTTACACGATTGTACATACAGTTCATATGAGATAAATGCTAGTATTTCCCCTGATTTACAAATGTTCACAAGAACTGATTTCCTACCCTCCTTCAAAGGCAAACAGTTTTTTTTTCTTTTAATATTCTTAGGAGAGCATGGATCTACATCTACTTTGGATGAGTTTCAACTCACTGCACTTACTCTTACTGAAGCTCAACGTAAGACAGCTCTGACCAGTGGCACTCTCTTCAGCTGAGTCCTTCGGACATCACCTGTTCATTCACAAGGGCTCCCTAGCTCTCTGGAATGACAGGATTCTTCATCCTGTCAATTTCCCTTCTTCTCACACTGAGTCTCCCCATGTTTCATGGACACAGGGGTGAGAGAGTAGAGGAGTCCATAATTACTTATTAGGTATTTTCCATGTTACAAATCTAATATCCTCGGAAAAACATTCTAATACTGCACCACCAATACAGCTGCTGAAAGTGGCTTCTGTTGCCCTCATGTTGGGCTTCCCTGCTTTGCAGTGGCCGCTGGTTTCCTCTTAAAGGGTTCGTGCTCCTGTCTTGGGTCCATCAGATACCCTACTGCTTCCCCTTGCTGTCTCCCCACCCCCTTACATTTTGAGGTTCAAAGAAACATTTTTGTCACCAAGTTTTGTTGTAAGTATTGCCCATGGTTTCTTGGTTCTGCTATCTGATTTCTCTCTCAATTTTTACATGAGTATTTGAAGAGATTAAAAAAATCGTGCTGTCACCTCTGTCCCATCTTCCCATAATCTTCTCACAAACATACATTTGAATGATCCTGCACTGTCTCATTTTGATGTGGATTCATAAAAGGATAACCTTTTTAATGTAAAATTTCTTAAATAAGAGACAAGTAAATAGAGTAAAAAAGCTCCTTGATAGTTAACAGGGATATGTATTAAAGGTGTTAATTAAATCTAGAGACTTGAACATTTAACACAATTTATCAAGGAAATTCCAAAATGAATCTGTGTATTTCACAAATAAGGAAACTACCATGAAGTGCCAGGGAACATACCTTTCATGAAGGGGGCAGAAGCCACTTTGTTCATTATCTCCTGGATTGTGTTGGATTCAGGTGCAAAGGCAATAATGTAATTAGAGTCATTAAAATTATCTACGCGTCCCAGATCCATCGCAGGCAGTTGAAGGAAGTCATTAACTTGGTGTAAATTGGAGGAAAAGAGGAATGCAAACAGTGCTAGAAGAAATGAGAAAAACCATTCCTACCCAACAAAGAGAGAAAAATGAAGCAAGTCAGTAGTCGTTCCACCACAGATTCATCATCCACGAACAATTTAAAACACTTAATTCTGTTATGTTGCTTGGACACCGTTTTTTTCTCTCTCCCACTTTCAACTTCTCAATTTTCTTTTGTCCTTTAATCTGCAGATTTTGAAATATGTACATCACTCACTAAGACAGCACTGTGGTATCAATTTCAATTAGAATTAAGAATCTAAGTTTATCATAGTTCAATTCAAATGTTAAGGGTTGGATTGCTTCATGAATGGCCTTGTGATATGCAGTCGTGTTGAAACTTGAATGATAATGATAAAGAAATGTTAGGTGGTATGAAAGAGATAAGCAGCTTCTATAAACAAGAGTGAGGCCATATACTTATCTTCCACTGCCTGCGTATCAAAGATCGTTCCAAAATACTGCTTCACAAAAAGAATTTTGAAAGCTTTTATCATGATAACATTCTGGAATTGGAAATGCAACAGAGTACATTTGAAATTTCATGGTAAGAATGCATTTGATTGTTTAGTTATAATTTTAAACACATGGCCTTTAAAGGAGGTATTGATTTTATTCACTAGACGATCTTATTTTAGCTATATATATTGGTCTATTTTTGTACCTATATCTATCTAGGTAAATACAATGACAGATATAGTACTTATACTGAAAAGAGATGAAAGGTTAGAAATAAAACATCTTTATAGTGTAGAATCCAACATTTATATTTATATAATCTTTGCTCCACACAGGGATTTCTGTATGCTTTATTCACTGCCAATCTAAGCACTCAGTGCGTATTTGTTGAAAGAACACACAAACACACACACACATACATGCACACAATGCTCAGAAATTGAAATGTTCAGAAACAGAGGCAAAGATTTTGAAACCAAATTTATGGTTACCAAAGGGGAAACGTGCCTGAGGGGAGCTAAATTAGAGGGTTGGGGTTGACATACACACACTACTATATATAGAATAGATAGGTACCAAGGACCTACTGCATAGCACAGGGTAACGTACTTAATACTGTGTGATAACCTCTGTGGAAAAAGAATCTGAAAAGAAATGGATATATGTATAACTGATTTACTTTGCCGTATACCTGAAATCAACACAACTTTATAAGTCAACTAAACTCCAATAAAATCTATTTTAAAAAAGGAAATGAAATGTTAATGTATCAACCCCTGAACTGGGGTATTTTACAAGTGATTTTAACTTATTACATTTTTCTGAATTTACTAAATTTTCTACACAAATAACATGTAATCATTCTTATGATCCGAAGAAGCTTAGTAGAAGCAAAAGTTCAAAATGCCATTTTCTTTTCCTGTTTGTTTATAGGCTCATTAATTCTTTCAAACTGACGTCATCTCTCTCCAGTGTGGAAGTGCTACAATTTGTCTTTTGAGTGTTTTTCAAAAAAGTGTTTACTCGCTGGATTAAATCTTGCCTTTTTCTTTGTATTCACTCCTAAACTTCTGTACTTATTCCTTTATGAGACTCAAGTGAGTTCAGATGTTAATTGTTATGCCTGCAGTATAAAAATGTGGTTTTATTTCTCCAGGAGTTTCTGAATATGAATTCTTTACCAAATGTCTGCAGTAACACATGTCTCAATGATATATTTCAAAGGAATCTTTTTTTTTTTTTTTCTTTTTTCGGCCTGATCTGTGCATTTAAAAGTTCCCAGGCTAGAAGTCAAATCAGAGCTACAGTTGCTGGCCTATGCCACAGCCACAGCAGCAAGGATCTGAGCCACATCTGCGACCTATGGCGCAGCTTGTGGCAATGCCAGATCCTTAACCTACGCAAGGTCAGGGATGGAATGCACATCCTCATGGAGATAATGTCAAGTTCTTAGCCCACTGAGCCTCAACAGGAACTCCTAAAGGGATCTTATTTGAAGTAACAGCAGAGTCTAGAATTCGAAAAAAATCCAGCCTGCTAGCCAGCTGTAGAATATATATGACACATTAAATAATGACTGTGCTGCCCAAGAAAATCCTTTTTCCTCTTCTAAACATGAGAAGACATCAACTCTGAACCATACCAACAAGGTCTCTCTTTTCATCCTCCATTTCTTAAGAAAATTCTTGCAGAGAAGGGCCCACGTTTGCCGACCCACACTGATGTGCCTCTTGCTCATTCTGACCTGTTTATTTTAAAAAGAGAAAGTAAAGGAAGTAAATGCGAAGGTCCGAAATAGAAAACATTATGCAATCCAACCCAAAAGAAACATCATAGCAGCTGTTTCCAATTGCGTGCAAAGGAAGGAGCCAAAAAGCTGAAAGACACACGAAGGGATATTCGAGCACAGGACTGAAGGAAACAAAAATTAAAACAATTAGGAGATACAGACAATTCATACTGACCCCTCACTGGATTGAAAAGATTATGGAGAATTTAAGAGAGGCAAGGGTTGTTGTTCCATCACTTAGCATTGGTCAATTTTCTCCTGGGGAAAAAGGAATTTTATGTACTGCTGGTGGGATAGACTCACCCATTTTGGTAATTTGTCACCAGTTCATTACTATTTAGCAATATCCTGCTGTCAATCAGTTCTGCTTCTGGGTACATCTGGGTATGTATGCCAAGGAAATTCCCACACCTGTCCACGAAGGGACCCGTACAAGGATGCTCTTCATGATGTAAGAGATTGTGGTGCAGTGTCATGGAAGGAATTTTATTTTATTTATTTTTTGTCTTTTTGGGCCACACCCATGGCATATGGAGGTTCCCAGGCTAGGGGTCCAATCAGAGCTGTAGCTGCTGGGCTAAACCACAGCCACAGCGATGCCAGATCCGAGCCGCATCTGTGACCTACCGCATAGCTCACGGCAAGGCCAGATCCCTGACCCACTGAGCAAAGCCAGGGATGGAACTTGCATCATTGAACCACGACAGGAATGCCACAGAACAAATGTTAATGGATACAGTCCAGAGAGTACAGTGTAGGATTCTGAAGCAATGGATCCACACCCACCCATCAACAAGAAGAGATCTTAAGGGAGTTCTCGTCGTGGCACAGTGGTTAACAAATCCGACTAGGAACCATGAGGTTGGGGGTTCAATCCCTGGCCTCACTCAGTGGGTTAAGGATCTGGAGTTGCCGTGAGCTGTGGTGTAGGTCACAGATGCAGATGCGGCTTGGATCCCGTGTTGCTGTAGCAGTGGTATAGGCCGGTGGCTACAGCTCCAATTAGACCCCTAGCCCGGGAACCTCCATGTGCCGCAGGAAGCGGCCCTAGAAAAGGCAAAAAGACAAAAAAAAAAAAAAAGAAGAGATCTTAAAAACATACTGGCAATTTTTTAAAAATTGAAAAGGTTGAGAGTAATACCACAATATCATTTATATTAATTAATACTGCATACAATACAGAGTTTTCGAGAACATCCAGGAAATAAAGGATTTCCATCAAGTATAATGCAAAGGTGACCAGTTGAACATACATCAAACATACATAACAGCTCCTACAACTCCATATCAAAAACACCCAACCTAATGACAAAGGAGGCAGAGGACCTCAACAGACATTTTTCCAAAGAGGAAATGCAGATGGTCCACAAGGCACACAAAAAGATGCTCAACACCCCTAATCATCACGGAAATACAAAGTAAACCTACTATGCGATACCACCTTACACAGGTCAGAATGGCCATCATCAAAAAGAACACAAATACAGATGTGGGTGAGGATGTGAAAACAGGGAAACCTAGTACACTGTCGGTGGGAATGTAAATCGGTGCAGCCACCAGGGAAAAGAGTACGGAGGTCTCTCAAAAAACTAAAAACAGAGCTATCATGTGACCTAAAAGTTCCACGCTTGGGTATACACACAAAAAACAAAACAAAACAAAACAAAACAAAAAACCCCAAACCACTAATTTGAAAAGATAAGGCCCCTCAATGTTCATAGCAGTATTATTCACAATTTCTAAGGTATGAAAGCAGCCTCAGTGACTGTCAACAGATGAATGGTTTTTAAAAAATGAAGATCCCATGTGGCTCAGAGGGTTAAGGATCTGGCATTGTCCCTCAGTAGCCTGGGTTGCAGCTGTGGCTTGGGTTTGATCCCTGGCCCAGGAACTTCCACATACTGCAGGGCTGCAGGTACGGCCAAAAAAAAAAAAAAAAAAGAGAGAGAGAGAGAGGAGAGAGAGAGAGGAACGGATAAAGATATAGTATATATGCACAATGGGATATTAGCCATAAAAAAGAAAGAAATTTTTCCATTTGCAGCAACATAGATGTTAAGTGAAATAAGTCAGAGAAAGACAAATACTATATGATATCACCTGTATGTGGAATCTAAAAAATACAACAAACTGGCGAATAAAACAACAACAACAAAAGGAGCCTCACAGATATGGAGAACAAATCAGTGGTTACCAGTAAGGAAAGGGCTGAGGGGAGGGCAACACAGGGGTAGGGTAGCGGGAAAAGTGTCATTGTAGGATTATATGAAATCATGTCTGTAAAACTTTGGAAAATTGTAAAGCACTCTAGAATTTAAAGAATCTTTTACTCAATTTTTAAAAAATGATGACTAGTGGCAATGGGAATTGGAATCAAGGTGGAGTATGACATGGGTGTTGTAAATTCAAGAAAGTAAATAACCAAAACAAGAGAGATGCTTTCTTTGACCCAATCATTCTGTGTGCCAAGAACCCAAAAAGATGAACTCAATCTTTATCAATTTTTTATATGTAATAAGTCCAAAAAAGTCCCAAGCCAACCATAAAAACAACAAACCCAATAGCAAACCACCCAACCACTAAAACAACCACCACCACAAACCCAATAGCAACAAACCCGAAGGCAAGTAGACAGAAAATCTCATGAAATTTTAGAGAATTTTACATTGTTCATTAATAAGGCTGAAACAGAGCTAGGAAGTGGTCTGAACATAGGACATCAGAAAGAAAACAACATTAACTATATTCAGTGATGATTTTCTATGTTCTAGGTAGTTCTGAGTGTTTTATAAAACTTAATTAGTTTAATCCTCCCATAAACCTTTGGGATATTATCCTCCCTGTTTTACAGAGGAAGAAACTGAGGTACAGAAAGGCAAAGTGGCTCATCGAACACAGCTAAGGGTGGTACAACCCAGGTACCCAAGTTTTGGGGACCTCCCTCTCAACCAGTGGGTCAAGGGATCAATTCTCCCTTCAGAGCAAGATCAGAGATGCTACCAGCATCGAGCAGTGCGGGGAGGACCCTAAGGAGGGTTTCCCTCTAGCGATTTATTCACAGACTTCATTGTGTGCAGTTGTTATCAGGGACCCCCAAGTGCTAGAACATAAGGAAAGCTAGATTACCCTCAAGAGCCAAAGAAAATACAAAATTTTTAAAGAGAAAACATCATTACAACATACAGAAGAAAAGCTTTAAAACCTTCCGCATAATGACTACAATAAAATTCAAGAAGACAAAAAATGGAATGGAAATGAAAAGCAAATAGTGTCCTTAAAATTCCCATTGAAGTCAGTATAGAACAAAACATCTTCCACGATACAGAGAAAAATGTTGTAATCATCCCAAATTTTCAAAGAAAATTAAAATGCACTTGAAAACAACGTGGGACAGACATAGAGAACAACAGACTTGTGGTGGTCAAGTGGGAGGGGAGAGCGAGTGGGGTGGATAAGGAATTTGGGGTTAGTGGATACAAACTATTACATTTAGAATGGATAAGCAATGAGGTCCTGCTGTACAGCACAGGGAACTCTATCCAGTCTCTTGGGATAGACCATGATGGAAAATGATATAAGAAAAGGAATGCATATACATATGTATGACTTGGGTCACTTTGCTGTATAGCAGAAATTGGCACAACATTGTAAATCAACTGTACTTTAATTGGGAATTCCCATCATGGCTCAGGGGTAATGAACCCGACTAGTATCCATGAGGACACGTGCTAGATCCCTGGCTTCACTCAGTGGGTTAAGGATCTGGCATGGCCGTGAGCTGCGGTGTAGGTCGCAGGCATGGCTCAGATCCCACATTGCTGTGGCTGTAGCATAGGCTGGCAGCTGCAGCTCAGATTCATCCCCTAGCCTGAAAACGTCTATATGCCATGGGCGTGGCCCTTAAAAAAAAAAGAAAGGTAACTATACTTTAATTAAAAAAACAATGTGAGATAAAAATACATGAGGTAGAGAAAAAACGATCGAAAGTATTTGGTAAAGAGATACTCAAAAAAGAAGAAAACATAGTTGCAAGAAAATATATTGGAAATTCTCTCAAAAAAGTACTATGGAAATTAATTTTTCAGGGTAGCGGGAAGACATGCATATTTACAGGAAAGGCTCTCCGAAGACCAAATATAATGACAAAAAGTATTTCTTTTTAAATTAAAGGATCAAGGGAAAAGTCTATACGAATCAAGTTGATGGGTAGGGTGGGGTAGTTCAGAAGGGAGGGAATAAATAGTTTATAATGGAAAAAACGAATCTGATATCCTAAAAGGGGAAGTGAAAAGTTGATTTCTTCAATTCCCTTGGAATAATTTACCAAAACAGGCAAAAATAAAGAGCACTGAAGAAATACCCATTTGTGATAAAACTAGACTTTGATTTAACCTCAAGCCTTATACACCTTCTCCCACCTCCCAAAAAAGTCACTCAAGTTATTAAAATTCACCTCCAATTAAGGAAAACACACAAATGGGTTTTTGAACTCTGCTGACCAATATGTACATATTAATCTAAAATAGACTGAGCAAATTAATTCAATTTACAACTATGGAGAAAGCACTGAAACCCACACAATATTCCTTCACTTGAAATGCCCTGTAGTGCCAAAGGTCAAGACAGACCCACAGGGTCTGATTTCATCTCATGGAAGGTCAGGGTGGTTTGGGGGGAAAGAGATGAGCATAGATACGATATCTGTGTTTTCTTCAAGTCCAAGGCTGAGATACAAAAGAATGTTAAACACCTTTACACCAATGGCAGAAACAACAATAACCTAAACATAGTTAAAATCATATTCCCCATGGTGCTTGCAAAAACAAAAAGACACTGTGTGCAAGGAGCATACAAGCCCGTGAGGGGTAGAAAAAGAACCATTCTGGCAGCTTTCAAGCATCCTCAGCTAAATGTGGGCAGAGAAGGTGAGTCTACTAGAAAGAGTATTTGCAAGGATGAGGGGGAAAAAAAAAATCAACCCATAAATGATAGTATTATAGGCAGGATGGAATCTGAAAGAACACAAAATGCAAAAGAAAAAAAAAACAGTAGCCGAAATAATGTTTCCTTCCCTCTGCAGCCGCGTTGGAGTCCTTGCCCCCTGGGCCCCCATAAAAAAGCGAACGTGTAAAAGGACCTGAAAAACAGAACAGACTTGAAGCTCTGAGTCTTCCTGTGATGCCTAGATTCTGAAGCCTTGCCTGAAGGATCCCTATTGAAGAGGAATGGAAACCACATCTCTGCCTCTTCCATTATTTGACCAGTCCAGCTACCAGGTTCATGGCCTAAAATCCAAATCTTACCCACGGGGCAGGAACCAAGCCACGGACGTGCTGGCCCATGCTGGTGCTCAGCAGGTGGGGCACTGCCAGGGGTTTATTTCAGGGAACACTGAGATCCTACCAACAAGGCAAGAATAATTGAAAGGCAAGGAATAACCGAAGAGGAACATGGCAGGCAGAAAAAAAAAAAAAAAAGGTCCTGTTCTAACCCTGAAATTGGCAAATCTATTACATTACAGGGCAAAGGAGAATTAAGGTAGCAGCTGACTGTCAGATTGCTAAACGAATGACTTAATTTTTTAAAAAAATTTATTGCATTAAAGTATAGTTGGCTTAGAATGTTGTGCCAATTCCCGCTATACAGTAAGGTGACCCAGTCATACATATACATATATATGCATTCTTTTTCTCATATTATCTTCCATCACATTCTGTCAGAAGCAATTGGATACAGTTCCCTGTGCTCTCAGGGTTAGGGTTAGGGTTAGGGTCCCTCAACAGCAGGACCTCATTGTCTATCCATTCTAAATGTAAGAGTTCACATCTACTAACCCCAAACTCCTTGTCTATCCCACTCTCTCCCCTTCCCCCTTAGCAACCACAAGTCTGTTCTCCAGGTCTGTGAGTGTATACTAAACAACTGACTTTATGTATTTATTTATTTTGCTTTTTAGGGCCACACCCCCGGCACATGGAGGTTCCCAGGCTAGGGGTCCAATCGGAGCTACAACTGCTGGCCTACACCACAGCCACAGCAATGTGGTATCGGAGCCGTGTCTGTGACCTATGCCACAGCTCATGTCAAGGCCAGATCCTTAATCCACTGAGTGAGGCCAGGGATCGAACCTGCATCCTCATGGATGCTAGTCAGATTCGTTTTCGCTGTGCCACAATGGGAACTCCCTAAACAACTGATTTTAAATCAGGGAGATAACCTCAGATTTTCTGGGCAAATTCAGTGTCATCACAAGGGTCCTTAAACATAGAAAAAGGAGGCAGAAGCGGAAGTCAAAAAGTAAAGCAATGTTATGAGAATGTTCTAAGTCCGCTGCTGGCTTTGAAGATGGAGAAAGAGGGCATGAGCCAAGGAATGCAGATACTTCTAGAAGTCTTGAAAGACAAGAGAACAGAATTCTCCCTCCTTCCTCCAGAAAGGCATTGACCCTTGCCAGCATCTTGATCTTAGTCCAGTAAGACTCAGGTCCCATGTCTTACCTCCCACGCTGTTCGGTGCTCAATCTCATTTGGCCTTAAGCCCTTCAGTGTGTGGCCATTTGTTACAGCAGCAAAACAAACAAGCAAACAAACAAAACCTACACCCGAGGGGCAAAAGGAGAGTCTGAGAGCATAAGGACTGAGAATGAGACAGGAGGAAAACCTAAAGTCAGGCCAGGACAAGGGCTTTGGGACAAAAACAGCGGCTGGAGCTTCCCTACATGATGCGCCTCATTCACAGAATAGAAGAGGGCAAGGATTCGTGTTTTCAGAAGTGTCCGGGAATGAAGGATGGGATTCAGAAGCCATGGGGATGAGTTCCTGATACGGATGTCATCAGAGCAGACAGGGACAGTTCGAGACCCACCCCAACCAAAGCCAAAATGGAGCATTTCCAATTAGGCAATCAACGCCACAGTGAACCAAGGTATCTGAAAGGGTTAAACATCTTTCTTGCACGGCATCTACTTTTCTTTCTTTCTGTGGATGAGTGTGCGGCTGGAAAATATTTATAAATAAAGAATAATTAATGTGATCTAACTGTTACGACTGTCAAACTCTTACGACTGTCAGACTGTTAAGATCAGTTTTTTCCACTGCGCATCCTCATCAGGAAAAAAAAGATCAGAAAAATAAGTACTATTCACTACAGTGGCACAAAACATCTAGTTAGCTTAGATTGCTCTGAATAGGAAGTCGTGTGATCTAGAAATAATAATGTGGCTATAAAAAGCCAGTCACTTTCTAGTCAGAATTCCCAGTACTCAGAGAATAAATATTTCACACAAATCAGATCAAACGTCTTACATACGTAGGATGATGGAAAATGCCCATAAAAATATTGCCTTCGGATTTCTTGATGAAAATATTCTCAAGCCAGTTAAGTCAGTTAAAAATTTAGAAAATCATGCACCCTCCAAAGCTTTTAAATCCTCTGACAGCAAAACTGAAAATGAACATAAAAGAATAAGTCATTCCACTAACTCGGGAAATGGCCCATATTTGTAAAGAGTCAGCATAAAGTCACATTCCTTTCAATTTATTCGATAGTCTATTAGATAATATATGCTATGTGTCCAAATACGTTTTTAGTCATAGGGTAAAAATGAAAACAAAAATCTTAGTTCTCCAACGGGTTATTTAGCCAGAGAGCACAAAACACTCAGACGATCTGAAAAATCAAAATGACTCACTAACAACTTACTACACTTAATCCTTTCCATCCAAATGTTTGGCATTCCCTATCTGAAGTCAGCACCTTATATTTTCATACGCAAAACAACCACAATCTTAGAGGTTAACTTACTCTCAGGAAAGCTGGAGCAAGAATCTAGAAACAGTTCATCCACAGGTCTCTGCATGTCCTGGAGAAGAATTCACATTCCTTTTGGGTCACTACTACATCATGCTTTTAATTTCATGTTTATTGTGAATAGTTCCGTTTAGAATGATTTCCGAAAAGGATTATGGTCTTCATTCAGCCAGGCTGCCAAAAACTCTCTGCTCACATCACATGGCGACTTCTTTACAGTTTTCCATTTCTTTGTCTCCCTGCCAGTTCCTCAGCAGGGAGTTTGCAGTCGCAGATGGCTGGCTGGACATAAGCAAAACACGAGGAATTATCAAATCAAAGAGAACCTAGTCTTTCTCCATTAGATTTTTCACACAAGGTCCTCAGGAGAGAGGTGACCCCCAACACAGCCTTTTAAAGAAGCATGGGCAAATAAACAGTTCGGAGCAGAGTAGAGAAAAGTAGGAACGAAAAAAAAAAATTTAGTGACAGTTACAAATATACAAACAGGCCAGAAAGGAGCTCAAAAGCTTCCACTAAGAAATTTAGTTCTTAAAACCTGGATATAGAAAAATAGCAAGGAAGCCATGCAATTTTTATTCAGGGGAGCAAAATGAACTCTGAATTTTCATCTGCATCTCAGCTGCACTGCATGCCAGCTACCTGCAGCATCTTTCCTGGACTGGAAAATAGGAGACTCTCTAGAGCAATGCCACATGAAAATATCTGCATTCCTGAGAGGTACAGGCTTGTTACTTCTGCAACAAGTCTCAGACAATATACTTACTTTCTCTGTAAGGAACCACTGGTTTTTAGCATGTCCTGCTTTCCATGTTGTTCAAGAAATATTTTTAACAGATAAGAGCTGCTGTTCTCTCTTTTTTGAGCATTTCAGGTAAGTCAAAGACGAGGCAATTCCAAAACTTCCTGTAATTAATGGAGTTGGTCTTTGGATGAACCAGAGTGGTAAAAAGACACCACCATCTTCTTGCTGGCAGTCAGTCTGTTAAGTTCCTTTGCACTATAATTACTTCCTGAATACATGACTGGGGGGGGGGGGGAAATGATGTGCAATGGAAATAGTCCTCAAAGCTAACAGACTCTGTGTTGCTCTGGCCACGACAATCACACAAAGTCTTCCTCACCTACGTCCCGTTCCCTCAATATTTACCCGTTTGCTCATTATACATTGAGTCCAGAAATTGCTCAGCCAGCAAAATGCAGGCAGATTGAACTCATTAATGCACCAGACTGTCAAACTTAAAAAAGGAAAAAAAAAATCTCTGATTGTTTCTGTATGTCTGCTGTCTTCTGCAGAAGATACGAAGTTATCACATTTAATAGCACTATTGGCGCTCGGCCCACCGAGGATATAATTTAGCAAATTTTTTCAGTAACTGTTTCCTAGAAGAATTTCTTACCTACTAGACAGCTTCTGTCTTCTTGCCCTGCTTGGCATCTGGGCTGTATTCTTTTCTTTCAATATGTTGGCCTCTTCCTTTACCACGTGGTAATTTCTGGAGCCCTGTCACAGAGCAAGCTCACCCTGGTTAATCTTTTTTTTCAATATGTTCTTCATCAAGTCATATGTCTGCACGCTTCTAAATAAGCTTTAGTATCAGCTTGGCAATTTAAAAAAAAAATGGTCCTGGAGTTCCCGTCGTGGCGCAGTGGTTAACGAATCCGACTAGGAACCATGAGGTTGCGGGTTCGGTCCTGCCCTTGCTCAGTGGGTTGACGATCCAGCGTTGCCGTGAGCTATGGTGTAGGTTGCAGACGCAGCTCGGATCCCGCGTTGCTATGGCTCTGGCGTAGGCCGGTGGCTACAGCTGCGATTGGACCCCTAGCCTGGGAACCTCCATATGCCGTGGGAGCAGCCCAAGAAATAGAAAAAGACAAAAAAAAAAAATGGTCCTGATGGGATTTCAAAAGTGAAAAGCACTGATTTTATAGCATAATGTCTTACTAAGCAACCACCGTGATACTACAAGCGTGGCACCCTTAAATATCAACACATTTAATCCACATAATCATCTCATGAGGTAGGCATTACTCCAATCACTCCCACTTTACAGAGGAGAAAAGTGAAGCCCTGAGTTATTGCCCAAATTGAGCAGCCAGTGAGTAACAGAACCTGGGTTAAAATGCACCTTCAGTCTGTGAGCTCAGATAACGAGTGCCGTGTCCTCTGATTCGTGTATGATCTGTTCCCTCGGTGATTCTCATCCGAGGCGCACTCCTTGGACCATTCTCCTTGGCTTTTGCTTCACGTATTTTGCAGTAACATCTCTAGGGCTGGAAGCCTTCTGGATGTCAAAGGCTGGACTTTGCACGTAGCTAAAATCTCCCCCTTGGATTCTTTCCTGGCTACTTTCCTGGCACCATGGGGCTCGAACGCTGTGTCGTGTCACATAAAGCATGAAAAGCTGATCGGCAAAGAGAGAAGGTGGCAGCCCAGCTGCCTGATAGAGAGAAAGGGAATGGCTGCTGGCTTCTAGGCCTTTTCTGCTCTTGGCCTTCATCTTCCTCAGACCCAGCTGCACTGCCTGTATTGGGTTTCAGTGGATACTGTCCAAAAATGTCTCTGGTTCTTAAACATATAATAAAGGAGTTTTATGTGGTCTTGCTTTTTTTTTTCCCCCCTTGCAATATCCTTTGTATGACATATTCCTGCACTTTATGTGCAGTTTGATTTCTTGGGTATATTTTAGCCTCCCCTTATGATCTGTCTATAGGATGTCTCTTGAAACAGTATGATTTTGTGTTTCTTTCATCTCTTCTGCAAATCAGTTACTTTGCACAAGGGCTGTAGCTCCCTAGGATAACCAACCATTGCATCCAGTCTCTAAATTAAGCTTTCCAGTGGTTTTCCGTTTCTCCATTCCTACATCCATCATGTTTTTTCTCTGTTTCTTTTTTTTTTTTTTTTCCAGGTTCCTCTGGCTCTATTTCCCTCCTCTGATCTGGGAAGTTCTAAGCGAGAACTTTCTGGTGTTTCATTCTACTGGTGCTCAGCTTCAAATGCTGGCAGGCAAATGTACTAAAGGCTGCCAGGCAAACATACTCGAACCTACCTTATTCTGGCGATGATAGTATCTGTAACCTCACTTTCCTCTGACAGATGACAGTTAATGAATCCACTGCATTTTCATTTGCCTCTGTTGGTCTCCTAGAATGAACCCCAGCTCTCAGGAGGCCATCCCATAATGACTACATGCATCCGCCTATTTCTTGTCCTGTGTGTCTCAGGTCTGACCTCTTCTCCCCAAGGAGGCTTCCCAGCCCTCCTCCCTTGTCATTAGATGCCCCTCCCAGGTGCTCTGTCACACTGTGGTCACTGCCATTGTTGTATGTATGCACCAAATTTTAAAGAAAGTCTCTCTCTCCCACCACAGATGATAAACTTCTGAAAGGAACCACAGAATTCTCACTGCTGTACACACCACAGAACCTGGAACATGAGAGATGCTCAATACTCTTACTTTGAGTTGTAAATATATATTGTTGAACATGATATAAGGAAACAAAACAAATAAACAAAAATAGCGTTTATTCTTTCAAGAAACCTAGTTACGAAAGGAAAGTTTCTGTTGAGTGGTAGCCAAAATGAGTTGTTTTGGTCAAGGGTAGGGTTTTTTTTTTTTTTTTTTGTCGTTGTTTTAAAGAATTTCAAGAGAAAGGGAAAAGGGAAATACTGAAAATACAGAAGTACACAAGTAACAAATTGAATGGTGCCCTTTTGGGGGGTGGAGGGTTGGGGGTAATGAGGGATTACTCCAGAATTAAGATGAGAGGATGGACTTGAAAAAGGGGAAGGGAGAGTTTTTTGTCATTAGAAAAAAAAAAAGGAAGTGAAAGTGAGAGCTGGGAGAATTTTTAAATATGACAACATCCAGTACAGATGTACTTCTGAGAGTTAAGATATTTTTCTGTGAAGCTGGAAGCAAATTCTAAGAACAGGTACCAGATGTGTCTGACAACTGAGAATAGTGTTAGTAGTCTTGCAATAGCTCTCAGGAGAGCTGGAGACCTTTACCTTAGATGTGCGGGGAGTTGTCCAATCACGATGAGAGCCCTCGAGAAGTAGGTAGAGCTTCTTAAAGCAAAAGAGAAAACTAAAGTCTGCCTTGAACCAATGGCTCAAAATAACCTATTTTCAAAAATCTTCTATTGTTAACTAAAATCAATGGTGGATCAAGAAAGGCATCAATAGTGACAAAAACTGACAAATGAATTACTTAAAGATGACAAGAAAATGACTAAAATGAGCAAGAAAGAAAAAAATACAGTTATTGGACAAACTGAGTTATTCACATTCAGGGCAGTCGCTTCAGCACTAGTAGCTCAGTAACTACAACAACAATGCAAAAACAAAACAAAACAAAAAATGCATGAACTGACAAGCTATGGTTGAATTGTGCAATGTTTTTGTTATTTCATTTTTGAAAAGTGTGATTTGCCAAATGCATAACTAAATATGATTTAATAGTGTTACTTATACTCACTAATTTTGAATTTAGAAAATAAAGTCATTGGCTCTACAAGGGCTGCTCTCTCTCTTTTTATTTCATATAAGCCTAACTGGTAAACTTTGGGCTCCTTGGCCATCACCATCAATTACAAGCGGTAGGTAGATTTAACAAAAGCTGCACACAGCTCTTGGGTTTGAAGGAACTAAGCATTACTGCCACTGAATTCCTCCTCAACCTTTGTTGACAGTGGGCTAACATCACAGGGCCTTGTGCAAAATCCCAGGGCAGGATGCCTGACTAGAGCCTGGGAAATTTCAGCTCCTTCTCCATCAGAGACTACGAAGTCCAAGCCTCACCCTGCAACATCTTTGGCTATTAATCTCTCCTAGATTTGTCTTTCGGATTATTTGATGAAATCCACATACCTTAAATTCTGCGTGAGCTTTTTTGTTCCTTCGTAGAAATTATTACTCTTACCTGAGAAGCTCAGATGCTCAGCCCTTTTGCCTATTCAAATGATAACTTCAGACAAACATGTTTTCAGTCCTCTGAAAGTATTTGTTCACAGTGTACAATCATTACTCTTCTAAATCACCCCCCAGGAGTCTCTTCTGCAAGTTTTCTGGTTTACTTTAATGGACAACTTTAAAAAGCTGAAGAAAATATTGGGCCAGTTAGTTACCTTTCAACTGGTTATTTGCACTAAAGTAATACACAGTATGATTTTAAAGACAATAGCAGGATTTCTATCAGTGGTTGAACTACTGATGGGTTTTCCTCACTCCCATTTTAAAATGGATGACTAAAATACAACAAAAACGGATTAAATTCAAAGAAAAATAAATACCCAGAAGCCAGAAATAAGACAAGAAAACAAAGCTAAAAAAAGAGTGCTAACTTCAGCAAGTAAGTTTTGGAATGGTCTGGCAAAAGCTGATTGATAAACTAAAGCATAATTCATGTGTAAGGATACAATAGCCACACTGTTTTGTCTCCAAGGGCTGCGAGCCTTTGTCATGGGCTACACCGGGCTACTCTCCAGAGAATACGTTGGGACCAGCAGGCAGCTTCAAGCATGTCATTGATTAAAATGGTCATCTCTTTTTGGCCACCAGCTAGTCTATATTGTTTTAAATTACCTACCTGTGTGGGTTCTGGCAGCTCCCTTGGTTCCCATTTTAGTGCATCCAGTTCAGACAGGTCTGAGGGCGGACTTTCAAGCTTCCTGTTGATAATATTAGGTAGAGAACGCAACCTCCAGTCAGATAGAATATCTATCTTAATAATATCCATCCCAATAATACAGTCAGGTGAAGAAGACCCACTCACCTCCCATAAATTTTGCTCAAAAATCTCAGTTTTCACCTTAATCCCATCAACTTTGCATCTCCATATCCTTCCTCTAATTTAGCTGCCATTAAGATTTCACCAACCCGTTACAAATGACGGTGTATTGGGCTCCTGTGTCAAGGAGTCCCAGACGAGTCTCGTCCCCTCCTCCTCCCTGACCCCAGCCGGTAGGACCAGAACACTCAAGCCTCTCCCTCAATCTTTACCTTGATTAATCTGCTTAACCAAGGCCATTCTGGGTGGGATATTTCATAATAATGTTTTCCCTCTGGTTTTTTAAATTCCTCCAAACTAAGGTAAATGGAGTGGACTTGTCTGGGGTCTTCTGGTGTCGGGGACCAGCAGTGGGTCCCACGGGTCCACCCAACCTTCGACAGTGCTGCATCAACACCTCTGTTTCAACTCCACCAATGTCCACCACGTTCATGCACTTTCTCAATAACCATCTAAAGACCTTCCCCTGCTAGGTCAAGTTCTTTGACTCTCCTTTCTGTCTCTCATTTTTTCCCCAATTACATTAGTGACCTTGATGTATCAGGAAGATCCATATGAGGAAAATAAGGCAGCCAATCTTTTTTTCTTAATGGCCACACACATGGCACGTGGAAGTTCCCAGGCCAGGGTTTGAATTCACATCTCCACAGTCACCTGAGCCACTGCAGTCGGATTCTTAATCCACCGCAGCACAGTGGGAATTCCAAGGCAGCAGATCTGATAAAGCTTCTCAGACTGTTGGATTTTGCAAGAGTAATACCAATGGGGTGTCCATGGAATAGGGACCCCTCCCCACACCCCCGCTTAATCACTGCATTTACCATAACCTGGTAACAGGCATATTCAGGGGGTGAATGTCCCAGTCATATAAAACCAATCCTACTTGCATTCCGAGCATATCGACTGCTTCATCTGAGACGTCCCACTTGGCATTTGTCAAGGGAGTTGGGCACTCATGCTTTTCAGGATAAATGCACTTTACGGCTGCTTTTATCCAGTCCACTAGTTTGGCCATTCCCTCAAGAATAACCTTCTGTGTGTCCAGATCACAACGAGCCATCTGAGATGGTTCAATAGGGAGCTGCAGGTCCTGTAAGACCCAACTGCAGCATTCAAACCAGATGCGTTGCTTTTACGATGCACTTTCGTAAAGCTCTGTGGAAGCTCATGACACCAGTCCATGCAATGAGACAACTCCTTCACACTGTACCTGCAGCTTCAGTCATTTCTCGTTTTTTGTTTTGTTTTGTTTTTCCTTCACCACGCTGCCTTTCTTTTTGGAGATGAGAAGCCTCAGAGACACTTTCTTGGCATAGGTTTTCCCTTTGCAGGCAGCTTTGAAATTGGTGGCCAGAGCTAAGGCTGACTCAAATCTGAGCTTGGTCCAGCATCAAGGTCCAACTCAACCTTTCTCTCATCTTAGCTATTACAGATGATGATGACTTGGGGAGATAATATGATTAGCCTGCTTATTGTTCCTTATATATCCGGTGAGCCAGCTCCCCAGGATTTGCGCCTCCTCTCATCTCCAACTCCATGGGTCACTTTCATCTTCAGTAACTGATGGAAGTGCAGCTGCTGTTTTATCCCACGAGTGACTAGGGAACAATCAGGGCTCCAAAGTTCTCTATCCCCTACCCTTTTATATTTTCTCTTCCCAACCCACAAGTTTCCATGAGCCAGTTGTTCTACTTCCAAATTCTACTTTGCTGACACCAAATGTCTAGGAAAATGACTGTTTTCTTCGGTTCCCACACCGCGCATTTGACCACCAAACATCAGTTTGCCATAGTGACCAATTCTCCAGCATTAGCTGGGTGATGGAGCATTCAATTCAATTTAGTTCTAACACTAGCGCTCTGGAGTCAGCGTCCCATTCCACAAGTTAAGGGCTCAGTCTCACAAAATTACTCCCACTAGAGATGTTAATTGCAAGTCCTCAGGTGGTCCCCCTGTGCCTCTGACCAGCCGGCTATAAACTGGGCTTCCCATGACTCCCTTCATTGGCTTCAATAATTTGCTAGAACAGCTCAACGAGCTCAAGGAAACTCATACTTACATTTACCAGTTTATTATATAAAACAGACAAGAAAAGGGATTCAGATAAATAGCCAGAGGAGGATACACAGGGTGAGGTCTGGAAGGGTGCTGGGCACAGGAGCTTGGGTCCCTGTGGAGTGTGGGCGCCTCGCTCTCCTGGCACATGGATGTGTTCACCACCCCAGAGGCTCTCTGAACTCAGTACCTTTGGCATTTTTATGGAGGTTTCATAAGGTAGGCATGCTCAATTATTAACTCAATTCCTAGGCCCTCTCCCCTCTCCAAAGAATGGGAGTTGAGGCTGAAAGTACCAAGTTTTAAATCATAGCTTGGTCTTTCTTGTGACCAGCCTCCATCCAGGAACCCACCAAGAACTGCCTCTTTAGAATAAAAGATGCTTCTATCACCCAGGAAATTCCAAGGAATTTAGGAATTTTGTGTTAAATACTCCCATTGTTCAGGAAATTACAAGCGTTTAGAAGCTCAAAGACCAAATATGAGCAGAAGCCAGGGGCAAAGGCCAAGGTACATATTTCTTACTCTTTTACACAAGTGAATGTAGAGAATCATAGCCAAGATCAGCTTACCTATAGCAGAAGTCACTAGTCATAAACCGGTAGGAGCAAACACTTACATGGTAATTTTGATGAACTGCTGGAGACTGAGTGTGGACTAAATGAGAAAGAGACACTCCTAGGGTGAATAGTCTTAAGAGGGGCAGTCAGAAGCAGGTGGACGTAACTGGAGGGGAACAAAGACTATAGGCCTGGAAAGATACAGCTGCTCCTAGAGATCTGAAACTAAAACAGGAGGAGGAGGTGAGAGATCCTCTGACCTTTCGCTTCCACTTTCTCATCTCTTGTTGCTACCTTCTATTGGATTGTTCAAACCCAACTGGAAGCCACCCATCAAAGATGAGAATTGGGATGCAGTCCGTGGCGGTCAGCCTCCCCTGGGAGGGGATGCTAGGAACAGAGAGAACAAAACCAGCACAAGATCCATCCAGAATAGAATTAGAGATGATGCAAACTCTATCCTTTTTAAAAATCCCTTCCTTTGTTTTATTCTGATGGCCTTCTCTTCTGGTACCCATTTCCCTGCTCGTGAACACAATTTCAATAAAATACAAATTAATAGTTTCCAAAACAACTGTTTTATGATGGTTTTGGCAAGCTATGTCCAGATTAATCTTTTAAAACATTCATAGCAAAAGTTCCCTGGTGGCCTATTGGTTAAGGATCCAGCATTGTTATTGCTGTGGCTCACTGTCACTAATTTGGCTTGGGTTTGATCCCTGACCAAGAACTTCTACATGTCATGGGCACAGCCAAAAAATTTATATATTCATAGTACTCTATGTGATACTGGTTATCCAGTGTTTTGTAAATGTATTTCTATTACAGTTTTAAAAATGTATAATTTATAGAGTACAAAGATTTCTTCATATTGTTATGTAACATGTTTATATATTTGGTGATGTTACACAGTTGAGCAAGATAGAATTATTTATAATTTGAGGTTTAGAAGTTATTTATTTATTCATTTATTTATTTATTTTGCTTTTTAGGGCTGCACTGTGGCATATGGAAGTTCCCAGGCTAGGGGTCGAATCAGAGCTATAGCTGTCACCCTATGCCACAGCCAGAGCAACTTGGGATCAGAACTGTGTCTGCGACCTACACAGCAATGCTGGGCCCTTAACCCACTGAGCGAGGCCTGGGATCAAACCCGCGTCCTCATGGATCCTAGTTGGGATTGTTAACCACTGAGCCATGAAGGGAACTCCCAGAGGTTTAGAAATAACTTGAATTCAACTCTCATTACGACACGGATTTTTTTGGCAGGCACTAAGGGCTCCTGAATAAATAGTAAACTACAGATCATTTATCATAGATTTAGAAACATAAAGCTCCAGATATAATTATGATATACGTAAAATATTTACATAAAATATTTAACTCTACCAAAAGTTTATAAAATGAATAAGAAAAAGATGAAAGTACAAAGATAAACGAACAAAGAATACAAATAGTTAATACAAAATAAAATGCAACATGTAAAGCTGCAACCTCACCATACATTTACAAGTAAACTAAAGCTATTTCAATGTTATATCAGCAAATATGCATATATACTTAATCAGGAAATTATATGTACTATCATGATTGTAGGTAAAAATTCACTAGAGAAAAAAATAGTTGATTTGGGGGGTATGAAGAGATGGTGATGACTCTTTTATTCAATTTTATTAAATTTCTGTATTTTCTCTATTCTATAAATTTTCTTCTATGAGCATAACAATTTCTTTTAAAGTTATGTAACAGATCACCCCCCCAAAAGCAACAAGAATACTGCTTGGTCTTCAAAATTTTTCTGGTGGTATTCAAAATGAAATAGCTCTTAAGAAAAAAATAAAATAATATGCAAAGCTGGCAAGGATTTTTTTTAATTTGAGTAATAGAAAATGTGTGTGTATATGTGTGTGTGTAAGATTTATAAGACAGAAATGATCTTAAAACAGTATTAAATATACAGAAAACTATGGATCAAGTGATGAGAGAAATCAATGCCTGCCACAATCATAAGAACTTAATATATCCTATTCAAATATTTTAAAATGTGAACATATACTGCTGTTCAACAGGTATGTCTGAACTGCTTTTCCAATGCACATACTACTTCATGTGTGAGTCCAAGGGGCTCCTAATCCTATGAATTTTAAAACAATTTCTGAAAAGGTTTCAGAGGAGGACCCTGGGTTGTACTTGTGAATTAAAGCACACTCATGACACACACCCATGTCACAGACCAAGGGCAACGATCCTGCAGCTTCTGGTTGTGGAAGTTGTCCCTCACCCCTGTCCGCAAGGACATTTCGGTACACTGTCCTATTTCCCAAAAAGTTGTATTTCAAAACATCCCCAATCCGTGATTTGAGTTTCACAACACCCTATGCCTGGCTCTTCAGGTATCTGTACTAATATTTTGTATGCCTTTATCGCAGGCTTTTCTATCCCTCCTAAATTTGAGAAGAAGAAGAAATTTCTCATTTTATTTGTTTATTGATTAAGTACACAGAATATGCCTAATACCGAGACCCATAATTTTTTAATTATACATACTTCCAAATAAGCTTATATGACCTTAACAAAGAATTATTAGGCTTGAAGTTTCAAGGGTCCTCTGAATAAGGGAGGAGTTTCCATCTCATGGTTGTATCCACCTCTTCATCCACACTGCCCAGCTCCTGCTCCTTGGAAAGCTCTACAAATACCTAAACAGGAGGCAAGGAGGAGAAAGAATTAGTAAGCTGCTGGTCCTCTTCTGAACATCCAGGAAGAATGCATGTCATTTTCACGTGAAATTACAGGGATGTTACAAAACTGCAAGGGTTAACTCACCTTTTCCAGGGTGCACTGAGAGAGGCTGTATTCTTCCAGGTTAAAGTCACGTTTCACTGAAAAAAAAGACTCATCGTAGATGCTTACAATTTACTTGGAGAAATCTTTTCAAAGTCATTAAAAAAAATGCAAACAATTACTCCAAATGGAACGTAGAGTTGAAGAAACACACGCTGGGTGAAAGAATGAAGCGGTGAAAAGTCACACCATCACTACAGATACATGTTAAAGTCATCTTGATGTTGGAATCGTCTCCTATTACCTTTGAAAACATGTGTTTTCAAGGTGTGTGTTTTGAAGAGACATATAAGTTCCTAGAGGAACTGCATAATTGATTGATAAACTCTCACAATATCAAGATTTCAGTTCCATCCCGTTCCCTTTTGAAAGACCCAACAGTTCCGTGTAACTTGCATCGGCCCGTTCATCTGCTGTACCAGATTTACTGGGCTTCCCCACCAGGAAATCTGCAGGCGACTGGTCCTTAGATTTATAATTCATGTGTCCATCGTTCACTTTTACACATTAAGAATCTAGGCCTGAGCCATCTTCAGGTGCCAGGGGTAGAGCAGTAGAGAAATCAGGCAAAAACAAAAGCTCCTGCCTTTATGCAGTTTGCATTCTAGCGGGAAGAATATGGGCATTGTCTAAATAAGCACTTAAACAGATAATAAAGTAAATAATGAAAAAATAAAACCAGTAAAGGAAATAAGAGACACTGGGCATAGGACAGCTGGGGAAGGCCACAGTAATAAGGTAATAACTGAGCAGAAACCTGAAAGAAAGTGAGGAAGCAGCCTGGACATTTAAAAAGCAGAGTTCCAGGAGTTCCTATCACGGCGCAGCGGAAACGAATCCGACTAGGAACCATGAGGTTGCAGGTTCCATCCCTGGCCTCGCTCAGTGGGTTAAGGATCCGGTGTTGCCATGAGCTGTGGTGTAGGTCACAGACCCGGCTGGAATCTGGCGTGTCTGTGGCTGTGGCTGTAGGCTAGCAGCTGTAGCTCTAGTTAGACCCCTAGCCTGGGAAACTCCACATGCTGTGGGTGTGACCCCAAAAAGACAAAAAGGCCAAAAAAAAAAAAGGAGAATTCCAGGAAGAAGGATTAGCAAGTGCAAAGAATATCTAAAGGAAACAAAAACATCGATTCAAAAAGATACATGCACCCCTGTGTTCATAACAGCATTATTTACAATAGTCAAGACAGAGAAGCTCTCTAAGTGTCCATCAACAGATGAATGGATAAGGAAGGTGCGGTCTACATATACAACGGAATATTACCCAGTCATAAAAATAAAGAAATTCTGCCACTTGCAACAGCACAGGTAGACACAGAGGGTATTATTCTTAGTAAAATAAATCAAAGACAAATACTGCCTGTTATCACTTGTATGTGGAATCTAAAAAATAAAACAAATGAATATAACAAAATAGAAATAAACTCACAAATATGAGAACAAACTAGTGGCTACCAGTGGGGAAAGGGAAGGGGAAGGACAAGATAAAGGTAGAGAATTAAGAGGTAAAAACTACTGTGCATAAAATAAACTACAAGGATACATTGCGTAGCGTAGGGCATCCAGCCGATATTTTATAACTTTAAATGGGGAATATTCTCTAAAAATTTTGAATCATTATGTTGTACACCTGAAACTAATATGATATTGTAAATCAACTTACATCAACTGAAAAAATAAAGTTAAATACCGAAAAATATTACCTACTTCTGGATTCGTTCTTTGGAAGTTTTATTTTAAAATGGTCATCCTTACCTGCCTCTAATTTATGAAAGGCCTGAGATAGAGGGTGAACATCCTCCACGGGCAGTTTATAGGCCAAGAAGGAGGAATATCTGGAAATAGAAACACGTCACACTTGACCTTGCGTATCAATGGGAAAAAAAAATAATGACCAAAATGTTGATATTAATGGCAATTTCCTTTTTAAGATAAAATTAATGCAAGTAAATGTATGGCTTAAACATGCAATAGACAAAACAATTAATCAACAGACGATTCCTGCAGTGGCTTTGGTGCATAATTCTGGCTGCTGGAGATAATTCTCTTAGAAAAGATCCATATGATTACATGTATGCTCAGTTTGTGCAAACCCTTTTCTTGTGGAACACAGATACTCTAAAGGAATCCCTTTGATTAGGTCGAATTAGGTTGGAACTCATCCCAACTTGTTACCAGAGAGCTAAGGAAAGCGAGAGACCTGGTGGAGAGTGAGGGACATAAGAGTGGAGGGATTCAGCGGGTTCTCAGGAAACCTTTCCTGACCTCCAAGGAGAGGAAGAGCCAGTACTGATCTCTGGCATCATCTCCATGTGCTACTTCTGCCTGGACGACCTCCTGCCCCAGGCTGAGTTCATTCCCAAACAGAGTCCTGGTGCTCCCAAGCAGCCCTAACGCTGGGTAGACCTCCGGACCGGCCCCCTTCAGCCCAGTCCTTGCTCTTCCAGCCTCACCATTCAGGACCGTGCCAGCTGTACCAAAACTGCTTCTTAGATTTGTGCCACCACGAGTCTGGGAATAAGACAGAGCTACATGCCTTTGTATATCCGTTAGGTAAGTCTATTCAACTTGCACTGTGCTAAAAGGAAAGCTTTCTTGGATGAGCTTATTCTTCCAAGGAATTTCAGATTTCCTTCTTGCTCCACACCCCCCCCGCCCCCGCCCCTTAATAACACACAGACCCATACGTTCTCACATAGACACCTTTCTTTGTTGTGAAGCATGAAAATGCCATTGAAGAGACACTGATTATCTCAATGTGACTGATCCATCTCTGATGAGGGGGCTTCACCCTAAGTGGTTGCATCTTTAAAACTGTAAATATTTTAGATCTTTATAGGAAGGCCTAGGGAAGGTGCAGTCCTGTGAAGATCTGAGTCACCCAAAGCTCCTTCCCCCATTTTTCCCAGGACCCCCGCCAGAGCTAGGGACCAGCCTTGGATGGACGAGGAGGGCCATGAAGGATGTCCCCAGGGCTCCCTAGGCGGGGACACTGGTTTTTGCGAAGCTCCCAAGTCTCCTATGATGTGGAAGACTCAACACATCAGTTTCCAAGTCCCTAACTTGATTGTGACGTCCAGTCGCCCTGCAGTCCTCACAGACGAGAAAAGGACCCTCCTGCGTGGGTAAACCCGACATAGTCCTCCGTAATCAAGAGCTCCTTTCACCTTTCCTGCTGGGCTGCCTGCGGGAAAAGCTTCAGAATCTCGGAGTGGACCGACGTCACTTGAGACGTTTCCTTCACTCTTAGTTCGAGAACGTAATCCTTGCCCAGTTTGTTTTTCAGGTGTTGGACGGAGCCGATGCATCTGTGAGCAGGAAGGAACACATGCTGGGGAACGCCCTGCCCCTGACAATTTTTCACATTATTCTTACATTTCTTCTTTTGTTGCTTATGGTTTAATTTTTTTTTAACGATTTTTATTTTCCCATGATAGCTGGTTTATCTGTCCATTTTCTGCGGCACAGCAAAGTGACCCCATCACGCATCCATCCATCCACGCATGCTTTTTCTCACGTCATCCTCCATCCCGCGCCATCACAAGTGACTAGATAGAGTTCCCAGTGCTCTCTCTACTCAGCCATAAAAAAGAACAAAATAATGCCATTTGCAGCGTTTGGATGGAACGGGAGACTCTCATTCTTAAACTTCAAATGTAGGGGAAAGGGCACCCCTGGAGGAGGCGAAAGGAAGCGCCCCACTTTCCACAGGACGTCACATTTTGCAAGTCAAGACACCCACCTCAGCCTTCCGGACACCATGATGGCAATGCGGTCACAGACGGCCTCGGCCTCGGCCAGGTAGTGGGTGGTCAGGAGGGCGCCCCTCTCTGCAGTTTTAACAGCCGTCTGGATCGTCTGCCTGAAGTGAGCCCCAATATTAACACCATGTTTTTTAAAGACAGGAAAAAGGAGAGATGCAAAGGAAACCTTATCGATAAAATACAATCCATCAATCATATTGAAATCCTAATTTAAAAAAAAAAAAAAAACAGGGAATGTGAATACTGAGTAGGATTTTTATAACATTAAGAAAAGTTTAGGAGTCCTCTTGTGGTGCAGTGGGTTAAGAATCCAGCGTTGTCACCGCAGTATCTCTGGCTGCATCTGTGGTGCAGGTTTGATCCCTGGCCTGGGAACTTCCACATGCCACAGGTGAGGCCAAAAAAAAAAAAAAAGAAAGAAAGAAAAATTTATTATTTTAGGTGTGTTAATGGTATTCTGGTTACTTTTTTTTTTTTTTTAAAGAGGAAACTCCATACCTTGGAGAAACTAACTGAAATGTTTGTAAGTAAAAGATATGCTGCCTAGTATTTGTTTGGAAATAACTGCAGAGCAGGGAAAGAAAAACTGGCCTTACATGGATAATTCTGGGTATTGTGGGTTCAAAAGTGATTCCTTTCCATTTGTATAAAATTTCCATTTGTACAAAGTTCTTTTTAAAAGTTGGGAAAGTATTGGAGAGTCCCAAATATGAAACTGGATTGAAGAATTTTATAATTCCAAGTGGAGCATCCTAGACTGGAAAGTAAAAAGAATTTAAAAACTAAGAAAAACTGGATCAACACATCTGACAGATTAGGTAAAAGTAGGGGGAACAAAAGGAAAAATCCATCAACAAGTTAATAGTTTCTAGGGAAACAGCTACAGACATCTCTGTTATCAAAAGGCAAAATGAAAACACGTTCCAAACTGCAAAACCTAAAACTCCAACTAAATGTACTCAGAGGGGTTTTTTCTTCAATGTGAACACCATATGAATACGATGCAGTATTAGAGAATATAATTGTTCAATATTTGTTGTCCTAAGAATCTGGATTCTCTCCACTAAGTTAGGAGCCAGTGGACTCGATTTTCCAAGATCCGTTACTTTTCCATAAGGTTTGTCCTCCTGGCCCTGAGGGTGATGCTACGTCTCACCACACTTGCTGCTGCTCTGCTGGATCCATGCCTGTAGATGGTTCATCCAGAAGCAGGACAGGTGGGTTTCCCAGGATGCTCAGCACAAAGCACAGCTGGAAAGCAGAGGAACACGACTATGTGCTGCCACCACCACTTCAGCCCTCAGAACAGCCCCACCGGCCGCATGTACCTTTCTAGCAGCTCCGGCGGTTAAGTACTGCACTGGAACATTCAGCTGTTCGTGCAGTTTGAAAGAGTCCACCAATCTGATGGAAAACAGGATGAGACGGTGAGGTCAAGAGTGGATTTGGGGAAAAGGGACTCAGATGCGAGAGTGACAGCGTTGGAGTTCCCTTCCTGGCACTACCTGTCTCAAAACTAATGATCAA
This sequence comes from Phacochoerus africanus, assembly GCF_016906955.1. Classification (NCBI taxonomy): domain Eukaryota; kingdom Metazoa; phylum Chordata; class Mammalia; order Artiodactyla; family Suidae; genus Phacochoerus; species Phacochoerus africanus. The sequence goes on along the minus strand of NC_062557.1, from coordinate 11,255,546 downwards.
GGTAAAAAGTTTACTTTGGAAACATGAAAGATTTTTCATCATTAAAAGTTTTTTTAAAATAACTGAATTCTGGAGTTCCCATCATGGCGCAGTGGAAACGAATCCATCTAGGAACCATGAAGTTGCGAGTTCGATCTCTGACCTCACTCAGTGGGTCAAGGATCAGCTCCGATTGGACCCCTAGCCTGGGAACCTCCATATGCCATGCAGGTGCAGCCCTAAAAAGACAAAAACAAACAAACAAAACACACAACAAAGAATTCTAACTGAAATGGATGATTATTCATTCATTCATTCAACTTTGTCAATTATTCTATGCAATTTTTTTGAAAGACCCCGAGATCAGGGAGTTCCTGTGTGGCTCAGCAGGTTAAGGATCCGACACTGTCACTGCAGTGGCTCAGGTGGCTGCTGTGGTGGGGGTTGGATCCCTGGTCCGGGAACTTCCGCATCCCTCCGTCTTCCGTCCCTGGAAGGTGACGTCATTCCTACTCGCCACCCTTTAGGCGTGAACCGTCACTGAACCTCCTGGCACAAAGCGATCACATGACCACACAGTACCGTGAAATGGCAACGCTGGCATCTGCTTTCCTCAGCCCTTTCACAGCGGCGAAGACCTCCAGGTGCTCCCTCGCTGTCAGGACAGGCCACAGCACGTTCTCCTGAGGGCAGTATCCCAGGAACTGGACCATGCCGTCCCCGCGATGACCCAGGCCGGAACCGTATCCCGTCAGTTCTACCTAAGAAGGGACACCGGTTTTAGAAATGCAGTCACTCCAATCACATGATTGCTCAGGAAACTGACAAGGAGCAAATGCCTACATTTTTTGAGCATCAAAGAAATATTACTTCATCTATTAATTATAGGAAACCATGTAAACTGCTAAACGTACAGTCTTAGGAAGATACAATCTACATATATTACGACATTTCTCTTTGGGGAATGGAAACCATTTTTTCAGTTTCTCTACCTCTCCAGCCGTGGGCTTGGTGACCCCAGATATCATTCTAATAGACGAACTTTTACCAGCACCGTTAGGTCCTAGCAATCCCAAAATTTCACCTGAAAGAGAATCATCGACTATCAATGTTGGAAGTAAAACAATAAGACAAACCTGTTCCTTTAATAAGCTTCCGAGGTCTACGTGCACCACAAAGCAGCATTCAGAAATTTCCAACATATGCGTAATCCACGTCACCCAAACATGTTAACGCCTACAATGCTATAAAGTGTTTTTGAAAAAGTTTAGGGATGGATATTCACTCTCAATACATGGGTCTTTTTTTTTTTTTCAGTTTACTTTTTCAGTGAAAAACGGGCCCATATTTTTATATGTACATAGCAAGTGGCTGATGGCTGAGTACGTAAATGATTCCTAAACTTAGAAAGTCAAGGCCGTTTTATCCATCCCCAATTCTATCACCTGTGTCTGAGCTACCAGCATCTTTCATCTGAACTGATATAAAAGCCTCTTAACTTGTCTACCACCCCAATTCATGCACAAAGAGTAGCCAGGGTGTAGTTCCTTTCAAAATATAAATTAAATTGTGACAAAAAGCCTCTAAGAACTCCCTGGTGGGATTCCACTAACTTGGTATAAGATCTCAAGGGCTCTAACCTGGCCCTGCTCCCCTCTTTGACTTCACCCCAGAGGCGTCCAGTCACCTCTTTGTGCCTCCACCACTCCAGAGTCGTCCCTGTGTCTGAGGCCCTGCCCTCAATGTTTCCTCTGCCTCGAGTTCTCGTATCTCTCCATCCCCACATAGCTGGCACCTTGGTATCACCTAGGTCTTGGCTTAAATGTCACTGCCCTAACCTGAAGTGAATGCGGCCCTAAGGCACTCATGTCACTTCGCATATTTGAACCTGCCAGTGTGACATCTGAAACTTCTCTTTTTAGGTTGTTTTTGTTTGTCGACCCCCTTAGGATGGAAAACCCATGAGGTCAGGAATGTGCCTATCTGTTTCATAACATTTCCAGATCCTAAAACAGTTCCAAGAACACTCAGAAAAATACAGGTTGAATGAATGAACGAACGTTTCAGCAAGCACAAGGTGACAGTAACAGACGTTCGGCGGGTATTTCTTAAAATAATGGTGAATTTAAAAAGTGATCCTTCCAAACCTTTTTTAACACAGAAGGAGATATTTCTTGCTGCTATTTTCTTCTTCCTCTTTGAAAAGCAACTTTTCTTCTGGCCTGCATATTCTTTGTGTAGACAGCTAGCAATTACGACTGGTTTCTGGAATAGATGACAGCGTGATTTTCCTCTTAAACTTGACTTTTCTACATTTCTTGCCCTATGTCATGAACCAAACCACATTTTGAGTTGAGGGTGGATCCATATTGCTCATTTCACATGCATCATGCATGCATGATGTTGACATTTCTTGCTTCCAAATGGACTGCGTTAACAGCATAGTTTCATGGAAGCCAGTTCCTTGCCTTCCCAGAACAGAAGTATCTACGTTCATGGGTCAAAATCAAATCAAAGAATAATCCTTAAGATCTGAATCTCTACTTGGCATTTTATAACAACTCTCACGTAAACTCTTCCACCTACGAAATTTCTGGTTTGGAAAGGATAATTCTACCTATCCAAGCCCATTTCTCTCAAAAGAATAAAACCATTGTGATCTGTGTTCTTCTCCGAGCTTTCAGGACCCCCTCCAAAGAAGTGCCTGCATATGTACTTATATAAATGCGCCCAAATCCAAGCTTTCAAACCCAAACTCAGTGTATCGGCCTCTGTTTGGACAGTTCTGGAATAGCTCCACTAACATCCATCTGGTCACTTGCTTTTCTACCTCCTCTATCGATGTGGTCAGGGCGGTGGCTGTTCTTATTCTTTCTGCTTGAACATCTTCATCTTCATCTACAGGCTCTTCTGGATTGGGACGAGCATCTCTACTTCTAGGGGCAATTCTGTGGAGAAAGTGCAATGAGCGACACATGAGTTTTCTGGGTGTCAAAGATGTATCAAAAGTCATGTGACTTTTACCATGGTCTTTTTTTTCCATAAGCTGGTGATGAAGATGGCTTTATGAATACTGCGTCTGCTTTTGCCAAGAGATTCCGTCTCGGCGGCCAAATTCCTTTCTCAGGGTTGTCATTCTCCTAATGAGCATCTCTGACCCTCTCAAATTTGTCAGCAAGCACTGCTGCTTCTGTGAAAATCAGGTCATCTACATTTTCTCTGTTGACTGAGCCCATGTTAATCACACCCAATATGTGCCTCAGCATCTTTTACTGTTTACTCTTTCTAGAACCTGTAAAACACTTTGAACAATTTTGCTAAATCAATTCCATCCCATCTCTTCTGTTTAAACATGTATAATGCTCTCGAATAAGAGAATGGCACATCTGAGCATTCGTTAAGGTTTTGAGAGACGGAAAGCTTCCCTCGGCTGATTTGTGGCAGAACTTGGCCCTGGGGGTCCTATTTCCTGGCAGGGAAGCCAGAAATCCACAGACTATCATGAAAATCATTATGCTGTTTACATTGTCAATATAAATCAGTATTAACAGGCGGATAGTATAGCCACTGTATAGGAATATTAAAATACAATATTAAGCATGAAATCAAGTTTTTTTCCCAACCTGAAAACAGGGTCCTTGTGCATTATTTTCTTTCCACACTTTGTTTCCAAGCATCTTAGAACAAAAACGAATAGCAAAGCCTGAAAGTAAGGCTACAAGCAAAGAAAAACATGTAGGCATAAGTTGATAAATACTATTTAAACGTTCGAATCAAATATATGGTCTTTTGTCTTCAGATAAAAGAGACATGAATCATTCTTACAAATCAGGGGAGGAACGGAGCCCTACAATGACAATCCAGTTTGGAGGAACCTGTTTCCTTTCTTCTCCTACAGCCTACATCTAGCCTGACAGCAAATTCTATCTGCTCCGACTTTCTTCTCTCTGAGAAGAGCCCAACCGCTTCTCAGCCCTGCTTGTGCTGCTCCCATCCCGACCAGGTCACTGTAATTGCTCATTATAACACGACGGCCCCCTGCTACCTGGGCTCCCTCTTCTTCCCTTGCCCCAAACATCTATGCTCAACACACGAACTAGAGCTTTTATTTTATTTTATTTTATTTTATTTGTATTTTTAGGGCCGCACCTGCAGCATATGGAATCTCCCAAGCTAGGGGTTGAATTGGAGCTGCCGCTGCAGGCCTACACCATAGCCACAGTAACACCAGAGCTGAGCCTCATCTGTGACCAAGGCCAGGGACTGAACCTGCATCCTCATGGAATCTACCTTGATTCTTAACCCGATGAGCCACGACGGGAACTCCTAGAACTTTTCTTTTAGAATGTAAGTCCAGTCGTATCACCGAGTGACTCCTTGATTATTCAAAGTAAAATCAAAGTCCTTAAAGTGACCCGGACTGCTCTGTGGACCCCTCTATCCACTCGTTTTGCTCTTTTCCTTCTGTGCCCTTCTTCATACCACTCTCCCCTGTGGTTACTCTGCACAACCACGCTGGCCTCCTGGCTGACCCTGGCACATCCAGGGTCACTCTTTCCTCTCCTCCTGGAATGTTCCTGCCCACGTTACCCCTACAGCTTGCCTCCTTGCCTCTTTCAGGTCTTTATTTTCACAGTCAGTCCTTCCCTGACCACCCATCTGACACAGCATGTGTTATTTCTTAGTTTATTAGGTGTCCTCTTCCACCAGAATATAAGCCCCAGGAGGGCAAAGACTTCTATTTTTGCTCTATGCCTAGAAAAGTACTGACACAGAGTCAAAGACAGTAGTTTTCTTCAGCTTAAATAAATATACTAATATAATCAGCTTTTTCTTTCATTTTTTTTGTCTTTTGCTTTTTTATCTCTAATGCGAAGGACTGAAGTTATAGTGTGTGTGTGTGTGTGTGTGTGTGGTTTTACAAGCTCTGACAAATTTGGAGGGGGCAATAGACAGGACAAACATGAAAAACTAATTTTGTTCTGAATTCTGGACATATGCAGTCCATTCATGTATATAAAAAGTAACTAGGATTTAGAATCTTGTCCGAATGTAATTGCTTTATCTAAGCCTGTATTAAAAGCACTTTCAAAGTCGGCACACTTTAGACAAGATCAAATAGTTATTACAGCAGATGGTAACTATTCAAAAAAGTGGATGATGAGGTAGAAAGGTCTTCTTACTATCAGGCAGAAAAGGAGGTCAGCTGCATTCAGGTCGTAATTTAGGTCTCCATAGTTCATTTGGTATTCGTGGATTCTCTGCAAAGACAAAAAAATGACTAAATGGAGATTTATCAGTCTTCTAATTTGCATTTAAATAGTATGGAATTTCACATATTGAATATTCCCCTCATTAAACTTGAGTCCCCTTTGAGCACTGGTGGCAAGCAATGCCCCGCAGAGAAAGAAGAGGGGGACTCCCCACCTCCGTCTGCTCAACCCTGAGGGTCTCTCAGTGAGGAGGTAACCTACGGCTGTTCCTCTCTTCCTTGTTTTGTTTTTCTTGAATATCTTGGTTTAATGTTTCCAAAAAGCCCGCTGAAAGCATAACAGAGAGAGGCAGGCACCTGCATGGTGAGAATTGCTAGGGGTGGACTACATTTGCCCGAAACGCCCCCCATGAAGCTTTCTGGGCCCTTCCTACCCCAGTGGGGACTGTGTCCCACCACGATAATTAGTCCCATCCAGTGGTTCTTTCTTCATCAACAATGCATTTAGAAAGCAACAATGCGTGACAGACTTCGGTTACTGTATTTTACCTTACAGGTCTAATTATATTTTAGGAGAGAGACGCTATAAGCAGAAGAAGGAATTTCCAGTTGGGAACTGCAGGCATGGCTTCAGGAGGGGAAAAGAGTTTTCTGCAGACTTTCCAGGTCTCTGAGAGCACAAACCATGAGGGCAGCCCTCTCTTTCTTTACAGCCACTTCACCCTGGATGCTGCAGTGCCCTCACACGTCTGTTCCTGACTGAGCCCCTCTGCTCATCTATCGTCCACTTCCTTCCATTTGAAGCCTCTGCGTTTCTTTCGTGCCTTCCAGACTTCCCCGCATGAACACTGTGCTTTCCTCCGCAAGACTCCCTGCATTGACTTGCTTGAGGCTGGTCTATCTTTGCACCACTAAGTTCTGCGAAAGGAAGTTTGGTGCCACTTTGTTCACTGTGTCCCCAATTACTGGCACAGCACCTTTAACACAGAATAGTGTTTAATATATATTTGGGAATGACTGCTATTGTCTGAATATATCCTGACAATGGATAGTGGATATCCATTAAATTAGGCAACGTTTTAGAGTCTGGCATTAGTTTTGAATAGCATTTGACAGTGCCTATGTTTTGCAAAGTGCATATGGCAAAGCTTTTTAAATAGTTTTCTTGAGGTTAAATTTTCATGCCATAAAATTCACTCATTTTAAGTATATGATTCAAGAATTTTTAGGGACTCTACAGAGTTGTAAGAGCATCACCACGACTCAATTTTAGAACATTTCCATCACCCCAAAGAAGTTCCTCCCAGGCACGTGCTGTCACTCCCCCTTCCCGGTTCAGCCCCAGGAAGACACTAGTGTACCTCCGGTCTTTATAGATTTAGGAAAAGCACTTTAACAGGCTGCACGGTCAACGTTACTGGCACAGTTGGTTACATTTCTTACCGTTTCCAATAAAGCTACAAATCCACCCAAAGTCATCGAGGGAAACAATACCATGCAAACAATCAGGTCGAGGTGATCTATTACAATGATGCCAAACGTGAAGACTGGGACCTACAAGGTAAGTTGACATGTGTTACATGTCACACACACTCAGTCCATTGATACCTGAGAAAATAGTACAATGTACGTGTTCTTATCAAATACAGGAGAATTTTCCCATAGGCGGATATACCCCTTTCAAAAGGAGAAGGGAAGGAAGAAGCTTTTGTTAATGAGAATATATATGACCTTCAGCTCCCCAACAGAATATTCTTAGATGAAAAATCCGGAGGCGAAAATGAAAGCTAAAATGGCCAAAGAGACTTTCTGAGACTTTGATCTTATATCTGAGTCTGTCACTAATTTTTGTGTGACTTTAAACATGTTACTTAGCTTTTCCCTCCATAAAATGAGGTGAATCATAGGAGATACTCTTGACTTCTTTCAAAATCTGAAACTGCAATATTCCATAACTATGTAGTCTCTTTCCAATGGTATAAACATGAAATAGACAAGGATACTGAAATTGATAAAGATGAGAAAGGAAAGGGGAAAATAATCAGAAATTATAAACAAATATTATACTGTAACAATACGGTTTTTTTTTTTTTAACATTTTGAACAAAGAAAAAAATTGTTTTAATGGCTGCACTCACAGCATGTGGAAGTTCTAGAGCCAGGGATTGGATCTGAGCCATGGCTGCGACCTATTCCACAACTACTAGATCCTTTAACCCACTGAGCCGGGCCAGGAATTGAACCCATGCCTCCAGAGCAACTGGAGCCACTGCAGTCAGATTCTTAACCCATTGTGCCATAGCGGGAACTCAAAAAATTTTTTATTTTACAAAATCTACTTTGCTTTTGCAATAGTGTTTTGTCTTATTTTACTCCATAATAACTAAAAAATAATTGGCAACAAAGAAAAAACTGTATCCAATCATCCGAAGTACATTTTGATTCAAGAAACAATGTTTCACAGTCAAATGTTCAGTTCTCGACTGTGGTCCTTGATAAATAGTTTGTTGACATCATAATGAGGAGATCTTAATCATCACATTAATCCACAAACCTAATAGGAAAAAAAACCCCTGTATTATCACGACTTTCCTTAGACACAGCAAAGTCAAATGTCTTCATTTTTTCATGCATTCACTTGCAGCTGAGGAATTACGCAAGAGGAATTCACAATAAGATAATGCAGATTCTGTTCTGCCCTCTACCACGTACTGAAGAGACTTTGCCCGCATTAGACTTTCATTCCTTATTATGTAAAGAACTAGGGAAAATGCTCTCTGCTCTCTAAGCCAGGAGAGGAAAGCTATTGCTCTGGAAGAGTATGGTGTATTAAGTTCCAGAAAACCTGTCATATTCTGCTGGAACTGATGCATTGTGAAATCCTAGAACGTGGCTGAGAAAATTCTGTCCACATTTTTTCCAACCCCACACATCACTCCAAAGCCTGCATCCACGAGAAAAGCTCCATCCCTGAAAGGTGAAGGGTAAGGGGCTGAGGCACAGTTCGCTGCTGGTTCTGAGGACGCCCTCGTCTGAGATGGTCAAATCTGTACAAGCCAGGGCCAAGTGGGAGTATGCGGTAAACCAGGGGCTGAAGTTTCGCTTGGACACGTAGCAAAAGGGCATTCATCAAGATGCCCGTTCCTCAGTTTGGAATGGTTTCTGTTTAAGGGAAGCCAACACGAAGAGTGGAAAAAGACATAAAGGTAAAGGAACCATGACTCCAGGCTGCTGGTTTCTTAGGACAATGGCCAATAAGCGTAACGAGTGTCTCTGAGGTCACTCTTAGAACACCTCATGGACACTTCATCCCCCTCTCAGGCTGACAGTAACAGACCTGTCAACAGCCAGACGGGCCAGTGCCTCTGACACTGCTTAGCATCAGCTCCAAAAAGGGCTTTGTTCAGAGTTGAAACAACTAAAAAACACAAAGTGTGGGTGTGAATTCTTCATTCACCTCTGCTGGATGTGTACAGGAGGGCAGACTGAAAAGAAATCAACTATTAGTCAGACTGATAGCTGTTCTTCTTATTCAATATCTGGGTTTACATTGGGAAAAAGAATTACGTCTGCTGACTGAACAAAAAAGAGTTTCCTAATGTACAGCATGAATGGAAAGCTTGTGATGCACCCAATGCCTGCCTCAAGGCCAGTCTTCCAAGTCAGACAGCTCTATAGCTTTTTCTGGGACATCTGTACTTGGACTGGGTTGTGCTGATAGTGATAAGAGGGATTGTAAGAGACACTACCTGCTGAATACAGAGACCAAATCAGAATACTGTCCGCTGAGAAAAGGTTAAGTCCACAGCTACCTGCTGACTAGAAGAGCCCCAGACTAATTTCTTATAGAAGTCAGTGGATGGGAGTTCCCATCGTGGTGCAGTGGTTAACGAATCCGACTAGGAACCATGAGGTTGTGGGTTCGATCCCTGCCCTTGCTCAGTGGGTTAACGATCCGGCATTGCCGTGAGCTGTGGTGTAGATCGCAGATACAGCTCGGATCCTGCGTTGCTGTGGCTCTGGTGTAGGCTGGCAGCTACAGCTCCAATTCGACCCCTAGCCTGGGAACCTCCATATGCCACGGGAGCAGCCCAAGAAATGGAAAAAAGACCAAAAAAAGAAGTCAGTGGATGATGTCGTATGCATTTTCTTAGCAGATGGACTTGGACTGGGTTCCTCTCATGATCTCAGGACTCCTATTTCAAGAGGGGGCAGCTGTGTTTGAAAGACAGACATTCAACATCCAGCTGGGAATATCAGCTAAAAGGCACCTGGTAAGTCCACAAATAACAAACGCTGGAGCGGGTGTGGAGAAAAGGGAACCCTCCTACACTGTTGGTGGGACCGTAAATTGGTACAACTACCATGGAAAACAATATGGAGGTTCCTCAGAAAACTAAATATAGAACTACCATGTGATCCGGCAATCCCACTCCTGGGCATACATCTGGGTAAAACTGTAATTCAAAAAGATACATGCACCTGTATGTTCATAGCAGCATTACTCACAATAGCCAGAAAGAGAAAGACAAATACCATATGATATCACTTATCACTTATATGTGGAATCTAAAATATGGCATAAATGAATGAATCTGTCTACAGAACAGAAACAGACTCACAGACATGGAGAACAGACTTGTGGTTGCCAAAGGAGAGGCAGTGGAATGGATGGAGAGTTTGGGATTAGTAAATGCAAACTCTTACATATAGAATGGATAAGCAATGAGGTCCTACTGTGTAGCACAGGGAACTATATCCAATCACTTGTGATAGAACGTGATGGAAGATAATATGAGAAAAGAACACATACACATGACCGAGTCACTTTGCTGTACAGCAGAAATTGATAAGACATTGTAAATCAACTATACTTTAATAATACAATTATTTTAAAAAGTCACCAGAAATGCTGCGATTAGGTACGCTGGGTCTCTAGAGCCTTGATAAACTTTTCCATTCAAGTTTTCAGTGATCTTGGACTTTCAGTAATCTTTCACTTAGATTTACAAATAAATCCTCTGGCATAGGTATAAAAGCATCTTAAATCTCTGAACTTATCAGTATCTGAGGTAAAGAGAGACTTTCTTGAAGACTGTAGAAATGGGTTGTACTGTTAAACATTATAAAGTCAGTTTTTCTGTTCCAGTGTTGCCAGGAAGCCCTATATTCTGAGAGATCCCGTAACTCAATCATAGCATCTTGAACGTCAGGACTTCTGTAAGGTTCCCCATAAATTCAAGTCAAAGTGTGTACATGAACTAATTCTCTAGGAGCACCACTGACTCCGTAACATGTTACATTCCCTCACCTTTCTAGGGCATAATTTTAAGGTGTTAATTTCCCCCATTGTTCAAGGTAAATGTGGCTATATTTAATATTACATTAAAATTTTTTTTAAAAAAAAAACACCTCTATTTACGTGCTTGTATAAGTACTTACGATATAGAAGCAAAATGACCAAAGGCCACTATTTGTTCTCCTCTTACGAAAAATAAATGATATCACATATGTCAGGAAGACAAGAGAAGCTGCATAACCAAATGTAATTACACCCTGAAGAGAAGACAAATAATTAACAGAGTCAAAAAAAATGAAATATTAACTGAGGGTAAGATTACAATGTTTTTATGATTCTTATTACACGTGCACTGTGATGGTATTTGTTTAGGTTTCTGACAAAATAAAAATGAAAAATTCATGTTTATATAAAAATACCCATATTAAAATGTATTAAGAACTGCTTAATACATTTAAGAAATACAAGTATATGACCCTACTTAGATGAGGTATCAAAAGTAGTCAATATCTTAGAGAAGATATTGTCCATGTCACATGTTACTTACCAAAGCAAACACAATTCGACTTGTGAGATAAACGTGCACCAGGTTTGCTAGGTAGAAAATTAAGTACATTGAAAGGAGAATGAAATCGTAGAGGCTGACATCCACCAGGGCCTGCCCACACCAGTAAGCAGAAGGGAAGAGTCCCGAAATCCACAGCTGCGACTTAGTTCTCTTCTGATGGAAAAACACAGATGGTGTGCATAGGTTAGGGTGAAATCCAAATCCAAAATAAACACATCGGAAGATTTTAAAAGATAAATATGAGCTAATATTCTAATGTTTTAAATCTTCTAATAGTTTTAGTTAAGTGCATACTATTTAGGAACCTGAGGTCTACGAAAGAGCCAGTTCCAGAGTTCCTGTCATGGCTCAGCGGTAATGAACCTGACTAGTATCCATGAGGACTCGGTTCGCTCCCTGGCCTCACTCAGTGGGCACTGCCGTGAGCTGTGGTGTGGGTCGCAGACGTGGCTCTGGCGAAGGCCGGCAGCTGCAGCCTGGAAATGTCCATGTGCCAAGGGACATTAGACAACTAACTAACTAACTAACTAACTAGAGCCAGTTCCATAAAGGTGGATATTTTGAAAATGACAATTGTTTTATTTGATAGGCTTGAGTCACAACACAACTTTAATTTGTGAAGAATTAACAGAAAAGTCACGCTCATAATGCTCCAGGCTTTACCCTCCTTCAAAGCACACGTCACTTTGTGATCTCAAGGACTACAGATTCTCCATCACCCACCAGGGAAGTTACTGACTCAGAATGTGCTGGGAGACGACCTGTGTAAATCTGCTGCAACTGTTTGCCTCGGTAATGGGCAAACCCAACACAAATACAACCCCCAAATTGTACTGTCCACACTAGGAAGTGGGTTCAAGTTTTCAAGGTGGCCCCCACTTTCAACATCGATTATCTCTTCCTGACAGCTAGGAGACAAGGCAGCTGACAGTTTTAGAATACTCCCCTTTGAAGGTTTAGCTTAACTGGAGTCCCTGCAAGATTACTGCGCTTTTCCTGCACCTTTGCAGTAGAAAGAATCTTGCGTTTTTTAGAAGTAAATTTTCTGACTTGATAGAAACAGGCTTAACTACATTATTTAATTTAAACATATGCTAAAATGTTTTCCTGTGAGGAAACACACAGCATTTAGACTACAATGACTGAAGTCCTTCTCCTCCTTTCCTTACTTTGTAATCACTGACACTGCTCATGGCGATGTAAGGAGAAATGCTGCACATGACGAAAAATAGGAAAAAGGAGCCTTTTGGCAGTCCAGTCCAGAAGAGTGCATAACTCTGCAAAGAGAAAAAGTACTGTACTTGGCAGGGTATACAGAAGAAATATAGTGTCATGCACATGATAACTTACGGGATAAATCAAAGTTACCTCAAAACAAATTAATTACTTAAAGTTATCGAATTAATTAAAGTAGTGAATATTTTTGCAAAATGACACAACTACTAATCATCATAAAAGAATGCACTTCTTCGAACACTGAAAAATCAGAAGAAAAGTGTATGTTTAGTTCATCAACATCTACACAAGGAAGTGGGAGGAAAAATAGTTTCTGATCATCCAACATGAGGCTTTAACTTCTAAGGAGAAAGAGAAGTGAAAAACAACGCAGGACCAGTTTCAGGGTACACATCAGAAAGAACCAAAAGTAAGCTCTCAAAGAGATGTCTGCACACACGCATGTTCACCGCAGCACTGTTCTCCGGGGTAGCCAAGAGAGGGAGGCAACCAAAGGTCCATGGACAGATAAGTGGATAAACAAAATGTGGTATGCACATGCAACGGAATATTACTCACCCTTAAAAAGGACAGAAATCCTACCACTTGCTACTGTGTGGATGACCTGTGAGGACATTATTCTGAGGGGAATAAGCCAGTCACCAAAAGGCAAATACAAGTATATGACCCTACTTAGATGAGGTATCAAAAGTAGTCAAATTCATAAACTGCAAGGAAAATGGTGATCACCAGGGATGAGGAGGAGAGGTAAAGGGGTGTTTGTTTCCTGGGCACAGAGTTTTAATTACATAAGACAAAAAAGTTCTGGACATCTTAATCACAACAATGTGAATATATTTAACACTTTACGTACACTTGAAAATGAACAGATGGTAAGTTTTCTTTTTTAATGGCCACACCTACAGCATATGGAAGTTCCCAGGCCATGGACTGAATCCCAGTTGCAGCTCTGGCAACACTGGATCCTTTTTAATCCATTGTGCTGGGCCAGGGATCAAACACCTATCTTCACAGCAACCCAAGACACTGCAGTCGGATTCTTAACCCATTGTGCCACAGTGGGAATTCCAATGCTAAGTTTTATGTTGTGTGTGTGGTTTTTTTGTTTGTTTGTTTGTTTGTTTATACAAAAAGTAGAGATTCAGGAGTTAAGACTCTAGAGAAACTGATTATTCAGGCCAGAGCATCATGTCTTTCTCTGCAAACCTAGTGAAGAAGATGTGAAGATACTGGCAACTGACTGGATGCTTCTGAAGCATATACTTAAAACGAAAACTCGTTGCACAAAGCCCATCCTCAAAGAGATCAACTTTAAATCGCTACCCCCCACCCCTCCACCCGCCACCCCCGCAAATCAGTGACGAAGGCTGGGCTTATGCTCAGGTACGGTACAGGGCATCCTCCTGGCTTTATCTGCGGGAAACCAGTACAGTAGACTCTCAAAATAATCCTACAATTCTCAAACGTTACTTAAAGCTTTGGAGGCTATATCTACAAACTCGAATTTTCACCAGATGGGAAAATGCATCCTATCGTCACAAGAATGGCTGATGATCCCTGGTGATGCCTAAGAGAATAACCATGGAGCCTCAGTCCATTTTCATCCTGAACACACAAGCAATGAAATGAAGAAACTAAAGGACCAAGAGGGGGTAACATCTACCTCTTTCTATTACCAGAAGATTCCACTTTCTGGAGAGGTCCTTTCGGACACCATGACCCTGGGACCATGCCCACTTTCATGGTCAGTGGTGGCTTCAGCTCACAGATGCATGTGTCCACCACTGATGGTATATCTCATCCATCTGCTTCTGCATGTACTCCCAGCACCACTAATGCAAGGAAGCCCCAAACTGAATCCAACCCCTCTGTCACAAAATGTCCCTTTTGGAGGGCTCCATTTCAAATCCTGTTTCCTGCTCTTCCAATTTCCTTGTTCGGAAGAGCTGGAGTCAGCTTTGAGAGATCCATCTTAGGTATCAAAGAAGGTCTAACCAGAAAGTCCTAACCACCTTCAGGACTTAAAATAGAGAGAAGCTAATCATGCAATGGTTACATGGGCGGGAAGAGTATAGGAACCAACAAGGTTGATGAAACCAGAAGCCCCGGTCACTTCTGGGTTAAAAAGCAAAAGGAAAGGGGTCATGCGATTGAAACCCAAGGTGTGGGGATCTTCTACTTCCCTGGCTCCTCTAACAGCTTCCTGCCATCTAAATCCAGTCTGCAGCCAGCTGACAAAGATCCTGAAAATGTAGCCTGTGGGTATCAGATACCCTTGTGACGTAGAGCAATGATGCGTAAGTAAATGAATCAATCAGAAGGCATATAAGTCCAAGAACTGACAAATTTTCCATCAGCTCACTACCCATTTAGTCACTGAAGGGTCCATCCACAAATTACATTGGATTTATAAGGTTCGAAAGCTGGGTTACGAGGGCTCTTGATTTCCAAATCAGCACCCCCCCACACACACATTCACACACACACTCACACTCACACACACTCATTCTCTCTCTCCCTCTTCAAACACTTCTGCAATCAAGTATTTAATATTTCAGAAGATTCCCTATGAGACTCTGCCAAAATATTGAAAAGTATTCTCCCATACAAATTCTCTAATAATAACAAGAGAAAACTCATATTTTGTTAGGTATAGTCTGTTTAAAATATTAGGACAAAATCATTTTTAGGATTAGCAGTCAACTACAAATATTTAAAAGCCGAAGCGGGAAAATGAGTAAATCCAATACTTACAAAAGGAAATGAGCCGCTCTCAGTTCGAATATATTGTGTATAATTAAACATTCGAAGTAGCCCATTGCTGATAATATTCATAAGAATAGGAAAACAGTGCAGTCTCTTGGTATTGCACACAACTGAAAATCTATAATCCTTCAAATAAAACAAAGACAAATAAAAATAGTGTTAATTCTAAGTCATTAAAGAACAAAAAAGGTTTTCTATAGCAGAACTTAACAATACCACGTTCTAGCTATGTGGCTATCTCTGAGTTCACTGGCTTTCCTGAGCTTCAGCTTCGTCTGTGAAAGCGGATGATAAATGGGTTGTTACATAGTTTAAATGAAATCATGTATATTAGGCCCTAGCACAGTGAATAGCAGTCAGCAATATGAATTTTTATTATAATACTAATTTTAGATCATTTTTTCTTCATTTTGCTGATGAGGAAATTTCAACCAACAGAACTTAAAAATGGTCCTGACAAGTCAGGAGACACTAAGTTTAGGAACTCTGATTTCCTGGGTGGAAATAAAGAACAACAAAGGATCTCCATTTTTTCTGGGTGAGAGATAAGCACAGGATTCAGAAAATATTCATGGTTACACTGCCAATGAAGCATTTTCACACTTTCTAAGGCAATACTCATGTTTATGACAATGTTCCTGCTTGCATCAAGAGGCTCAATGTTGTTTAAACATTACCGATAGTTCTTGTAATAAATATATTAGATAAGTAGCAAGTAAAGCAACTGCCAAGTAACATAGTTTCCCAGAACTGGCACAAAAAGATTACATTTTTAGATGTACTTAAGCTAGACTGAACTGCATTCAGTGATACATCTTCAAAGGCTTTGTTCTTTGTTTTTAATGTCCCTCGTAGCAAGAAATAAACAGGTAGCTTCATTTAATTTAGCCTCTAGCTTTTCAATGGAATGTAAGACGCAGAGTTTTACTTAAGATTGGACTATATTTTCAATAGTCTTGTTCCTGAAAGGATCTTCATTGCCAGTCCTCTTTTACCCAAATTGAAACATATTAAATGATAAACTGAGAACACTTTTAATTCAGAGATTTCATGCAGCTATTATAGTATTTAGTATATTTTCTCAATATAAGAAAAGTATCATGTGAATAGTCATTAAACAGGATTTCTTAAATTCATAATTATATTGGTAAGTAATTATAAGGTCTAATATTTTGATTCTGAATAATGCAATGACATTCAGCTACTTTCAATGTAAAAAATCATCTAGTTCAAAAGCTAAGGTAGAAAATGGTTTACAACAACTTACTTATTTTTATTTTTATTTTTTGTCTTTTTATCTTTTTAGGGCCACACCCGTGGCAACATGGAAGTTCCCAGGCTAGGGGTCCAATTGGAGCTATAGCTGCCAGCCTACACCACAGCCACAGCAACACGGGATCCAAGCCTCATCTTTGACCTACACCACAGCTCACGGCAATGCCAGATCCTTAACCCACTGAGCAAGGCCAGGGATGGAACCCGTGTCTTCACAGAAGCCAGTCAGGTTCGTTAACCACTGAGCCACGACAGGAACTCCTACAACAACTTATTTAAATGTCACAGTTTACTCAATAATAACCTCAAATGTCTTTGAGTCAAGGTGCTGTATACTACTGGGGTTGACTTTCTGGAGTTTTTCAAAATAGTTAAAATGTAGTATTAAAGCAAAAACAAAATACAGGTAGCAAACACACCTCTCGTTTACCAGAAACTATGATAGCTCCATTGTAAGATGGGTCATCAGTGCCATTCCTATTTTCAAAGTCATCTACTTCCAAAAGTATATTTTGATGCTTCAGCGACTGTATAAAGTCTTCAATGTTTGATCCTAACATGAAATCAATAACAGAAGGCCATATTAAGAACATATATGTCATTAAGAAAAAACATGCACACAATTTAAAATCAATATTTATAGAATATTATGTAAAGGTGTGTCTCTTTGAGCATCAAAATAATAATACTGGCCCCCAAACAGAACCCATTCTCCTATCTTCTAAGAGACACTGCCTGAGGAAAACAGTAGGGCAAGATCTAAAGTTACCCCGGACAATAAAAAGTCCAGGATGGAGTGAAAAAGGAAGAAAGAGGATGCTTTCTTTTTACTCATTTGAACCTTTTTTCTTTTTTTTTTTTTTTGTCTTTTTGCCATTTCTTGGGCCGCTCCCGCGGCATATGGAGGTTCCCAGGCTAGGGGTCTAATCGGAGCTGTAGCCACCGGCCTACGCCAGAGCCACAGCAACGTGGGATCCGAGCCGCGTCTGCAACCTACACCACAGCTCACGGCAACGCCGGATCGTTAACCCACTGAGCAAGGGCAGGGACCGAACCCGCAACCTCATGGTTCCTAGTCGGATTCGTTAACCACTGCGCCACGACGGGACCTCCTACTCATTTGAACTTTGAAATGAGAGTTTATACTGGGATCAGAAAAAGAGGGCCAGGCCACAGATGATAGGATTCCCACCAGGTGGGAAAAAGGATGAACACATTGAAAATAAGCTTTGCATGTACATCCTGGGGCAGTCACGCCCCCACTCCGCCTCCAGGGTCACTTGAAGCAGGACACCTTCCTGGTGACCCACATTCATCTAAGCCAGCAGGGACGCTCCGACTTAAAGAGGAACATCTAACCTATAATCATCAGGCTTTGAGAAAAGAGGAGGAAGATGGCATAGACTCGCCAAACAAATCACAAGACAGCTAACAGCTGAGAAAAAATAAGTACGTTAACACAAGGATACTGATCTTGGAGTGACTGGGGAGGCGAACACACACGTGAAACTGAAAGGTAAAGGAACAATTCTAGATCTCGGAAACCCAATACACAATTAGCAAGATTTGCAGTTTTAAGGTAGCAGAGTGAATAAAACTTACTTTCTAAAACCCAAATGGAAAATAAGAAGAGGAGAAACAGAAACGCAAAGAGCACTTGATTTAAGGTGGAGGCATCTAGAATTCTGAGGCAGAAATTGTTATGAAAACTGGAACGGGTGGGGGACATCGTCGAGAGAGGGCTTGTACTCTGAATACTTTTTTTTTGGGGGGGGGCACACCTGCAGCATGTGGAAGTTCCCGGGCCAGGGAACTTGAACCCGTGCCACAGCAGATCCTGAATACGCTGACCCACAAGAGAACTCCTAAATACATTTCTTAACATCTTAAGGAAAAAAGTATTCACAGCTTATTCCTCAAAGTTAAATAAGCAGTTAGGCAAAGCCAAGTACCCATCATTCAGGATGACAAGATCACAGGTTCCAAAAGGACTAAAAAGGAATCTTCCTAGATTTTGCTGGAGTGGCATAGGGTATTAAATGCCATCTTAACGCATCAATCTGTATGTATAGTATTTATGGTATAGGTTAGGCTGCTGTAACAGAGATCTAAAAGTAGAATGGAGAATTGTGGCTCAGTGGCAAGGAACCTGACTCATATCCATGAGGACATGGGTTTGATCCCCAGCCTCACTCAGTGGATTAAGGACCTGGCGTTCCATGAGCTGTGGTGTAGGTCACAGATGCTGCTCGGATCTGGCGTTGCTGTGGCTGTGGCTCAAGCGAGCAGTTACAGCTATGATTCGACCCCTAGTCTGGGAACTTCCACGTGCCATGGGTATGGCCCTAAAAAGACCAAAAAAAGTAAAAATAAAAACTTTTAAAAATAAAATAGATCGGGTCAGTAAATATAAAAATCTATTTCCCCCTCACATAAGAGCTTAGACTAGCTAGGTAAATAGGCTGATAGGTTAGCTAGGTTAGATAGTGACTCGGGCTCCTTGTCTTAGCCACCATCTCCAAAGTCACAGCAAACATGCATGAGTCCTCATGAGTTGTTTCCTATAAACACAGTTTAAGTACATGTTTCCTTCTCTTATAATTCGCTTTCCCCCACCTACATGTGCTCTTTGGCAATAACCGTAACTTACTTCCGGATTTAAATTTTGTTTTGCTGTTTACCTGTGTTATTGATGATCAGTAAGCTGGTACGAGGGTCTTGGGGAGGTTGTCCAGGAGAGAGGAAATACAATTCAGGTTTAAACTCCCAATCAGTCTTTTGATTTACTACAGCATAAAGTATCCCTTCCACAATCAAAGGGAACATTGCAATTCCAAATACCAAGAGCCTAGCAACAACAACAAAAAATTACCCTATGAGTCTATAACAATGTTCTCTGTTCTGCCAGACATTTCACAAACATGTGTTGAGTCCCATCAGTACTAAGAGGCATTGCTATATAAACACGGGGCTATCAAACTATGCCTATTAAACAGACCCGTGAGTAAGGCTCATTGAGTACCAACACACAGGTAGGTATTCCCACCACTGGTATCCCAGTGCTACATTTCTCCATCCACTCCGCCGGCAGGAGTATTGGGTGAGTGTTGTGTTCTTGCTTTAAATTCACTCCTGGTTTAACCCTCTCTGGACACTCACTAACAAACAAACCCCAGTGCTCTGATACTCACAGCGTAGAAAGCGCTTTCTTTCCACGTTTTAACTTTAAGAAACGGAGCCGGGCCACTGCGCAGAGCTGCATTCTCCAAAGGCCCATATCGCTCACAGTCTTCTGCATTTCAGGAAGAGAAGAGCAGGCCGGCTCCACTTCATGCAGGCTTCCTGAGTCTCTTATCTCTGCTTGTTCCAAATCTGTACACAGACGCAGACATATACACACACACAAAATATTAATGCCATCTTTGGGCGTCATGGTTTTCTTTTTTCAGTAATATTAAAAATTGTTTTAGAATGTCTGTGGAATCAAAGCAAAGAAAATAAGAATTATGTTTATCATGTCCACATGCAATAAACTCAGTGGTAAAATACACTGAATTCACACCAAAGGAAGATTCAGTAAGGATAAACTCATTATGCCCAGTCTTTGAAAAGGTAGAGAAGGTCCCTTATGTAAAAATATTCTCAGGGATTTTGAGAAACCTTCTTCATAGGAATAGTCAATCACTGATGCCTAAATGCCTCCTATTAAACTATCAATAATTTAGAAATACAGGGGAAAGACTGCCAGCTCTGAAACCACCAGGCCTGTATCTGATCCCCAAATATAGCAGCATGATTTTGCACAAATCACTTAACTGCTCTTAGGCGTGAATGTCTCATATGGAAAATGATGTCAATAACATTTATTGGAAAGGTTATTGTAAAAAGATAATGCAATATAGCTACACAGTACTCAGAGACTCCCTAATCGATAGCTCTTATTATTAGAGCTCATTAAAATACATTTTAGGAGATAATCTAATCCTTTTCCCCATGAGGACTATAGTGGAATTTTGTATTTCAAAAAGCTAAGGGTCGGAGTTCCTGTTATGGCGCAGTGGAAATGAATTCAACTAGGAACCATGAGGTTGCAGGTTTAATCCCTGGCCTTGCTCAGTAGGTTAAAGATCTGGCATTGCCGTGAGCTGTGGTGTAGGCCGGCAGCAACAGCTCCGATTAGACCCCTCGCCTGGGAATCTCACATGCCGCGGGCATGGCCCTAAAAGGATAAAAGACAAAAAAAAAAAAAAAAAAAGAAAGAAAGAAAAGAAAAGAAAAAAACTAAGGGCATTTTTTATTAGAAGTATCTGATCAGACTTTATGACCCTAATTGAAAGCCTTTCACATCCAAGTTAGCAGTGACCATCTGGGGACAGGAGAAAACCACTGAAATAGGAAGCAAATAGGTTCCAAAGGGAAATTTGGGATATTCCAAGAAGGGATCTGCATTCAGGTCTAGTAGGAACGTTAAGAAACTATGACAGCCCTTCCCACACAGCAGAGTCGAATTGAGTATCCGTCACATTCTTTGGCATGAATCATGCACAAGATGTTGATCTTCCATGAATTACACACATGGATCTACCTTGTTCGACAGCTGACTTTCCTTCTAGTTGCAGGAAGACGTCATTCAGAGTTGATGTGGAAACGTCATAACTCGTCACACCCAGGCCGGAGCCCTTATCAAGGTCACTGAAGAGGTCTGGGTCAACAGAACGAAACAGGCACACGTGAAACAGCACACTGAGAAACCTTGTCAATTGACCCTTATTTAAAAACGATGCAGAACACTATTCAGAAAATTTAGGTCTTTGGAAAGTCACAGGAAGCAAAACCGCACTACTGGATACAGATGTCAGACCTCTCCGCCAGCCTCAAACCACCTTCACTCCATCTTCTATCCCCAGCTCATCAACGGCCTGCAAACTTCTTTGAGGAAAGACAGGCAATCAGAAAGCATCGTCTTCTCACCCTGACACCACAAATCAATGCATACGTCTACCTGTATTCCTCACTTTCCTTTTGTATGATCCGTAGCTGCCTCCACCAGAGGCACCTCTTCGACTTGTGCCCTGAATTCCTTCCCCTTTGGGCATCTCGAGGATATCTCAAAAATAATCTTATCTCTTTCTCTCCTGAATCATCAATTGTTTCTACATGCACTGGGTCATCCCAAATGAGAGGCAAAAAAATGCTCTAAGGTCACACATTGAGCAAAGACAAGCAACAGCAAAAACAAAAACACCAAAAATCTACTCCTGTCCCCCCCTCCCACATGTATGCATTGCTCCAAAGACTCGTCTATGTTGCTGTCTTTTCATTAGTCTCATCCTATTCATGCTTTACCTACACAAATCCTACCCTTATCTCTTCTTGAAGCTACTCTTTTCAAGGTCATCAGTCTTTCCAGATTTTTTAATTCAATGGACCGGTTCTGGAGGGAGGGATTGTTTGTTTTTATTCTTTTAACTTGGTCTGTCTCCCTCTTTGATTTTTTTCTGTTATAGTCTATTACAAGGCACTGAATATAGTTCCCTGAGCTATAGAGTAAATCCTTGTGGTTCACCTATTTTATACAGTATGTATCTATCAACCCCATCCCCCAATTTATCCCTCTCCCCCTTCCCCTTTGGTAATCTTAAATTTGTTTTCTATGTCTGTGTCTCTGTTTCTGTTTTATAAATAAGTTCATTTGTACTTTTTTTTTTTTTAGATTCCACATGTAAGTGGAATATCATACAATATTTGTCTTTTTCTCTCTGATGTACGTCACTTAGCATGATCACCTCTAGGTCCACCCATATTGCTGCAAATGGCATTATTTCATTCTTTTTTATGGCTGAGCAATATTCCAGTGTATATACCACATCTTCTTTATCCATTCATCTGTTGATGGACATTTTCCATGTCTTGGTAGGGTAAATAGTGCTGCTATGAATACTGGCGTGCCTTATCTTTTTGAACTAGACCTTTCATATTTTTTTGGATATATGCCCAGGAGTGGGATTGCTGGATCATGTTCTATTTTTTTTTTCTTTTTTGACTCAGTGGCATTCAAAGCTGTTGACTGTTGACTTCTAGAAACATTTCCTCCCTTGAGAACATAGTCTCTTGTTTTTCCTTCAACTTCATACAGGCTCCTGAATTCTACCACCTCTGGCTCTTCCTCTACCTTCTCCTGAGGGTTCAGTCCTAGATCACCTTCTCTTCCCATACATTTCAACCCAATCCTTTTGCATTAAATCCATCTATGTGCAAATGATTCCCAAATTCAATTCTCACTTTGTTCTCTGATTTCCAAAATCCTATAACCAACTACATCCTTGGCGATTAGTCATCTCTGCTTGGAAGTCTAAAAGCGTATCAAGGCAAATATTTCCAAAACGGAACAGTAATTCTTCCTACCCAACTGTTCCTTCCATCATTTTACAATAAATGACATCCCCTCCACCCAGTGATTTAAGCCCAAAATGCTACTACAAGTCCCCCTTGATTTTTCACTTTTGTGCTCCACAACCTGCCATCCGCCAGATTCTTTGGCTTTATCTCCGAACATGTTTCCAATCCACCCACTTCCATCCATTTCTCAGTTGGCAGCACTACGGTAACTCCATCACCATCGTCTTCCACCTCTACCTCTAAAACGGCCACACGGCTGGTTTCCTGGTGTCTACTCGTGTTCCTCTATCTCTAGTGGGATCTTTTATATCCAGAGAGTGAAAATATAAGTCACATCACATAATTCCCCCATTTAATGACGGGGTTTCCATGGTTTCTCCACACATTTGAAACAAAAATTCAAAGGCCACCCGAGAGCCTCCAAAGCTCCAAAGGAAGAAGTCTCCATTCCTACAACCTTACCCTCCGCTGCTGCCGCTCCCCTCCTCCCCCACTGCAGCCAGGACACCTCAGCTCCCCCTCGGCTTAGAATGCTTTGACAATTTTCTTCTTGCGGTTTTTGGTGACCATGCTATATAAACCCAAGCCCGACACCAGTCAACCCTATACGTGGATTATATTACTATACAATGGAATACAATTTGGTTTCTTGTGTACGTCCACTTCTCCCCCCGCCCCCCCAATGGACTGTCGGCTCCTTGAGGGTAGGGACGCATATCTTACTTAATCCTTAGCACACCAAGCAGGTTCCCAGTAAACACTGATGGTGGGGACTTGGAGGAGGATGCAAGCTTTTTGAGAGGCTTCTCAGCTGCCACTTTCTACAGTGGGAGGGATGGTGACAGGCCAGCAACATTACTGAGGAACCAGAGAAGACCTGAGGAGAAGCACTGCATTTCCCCGTGGCCTGCACATGACATACGGGGATCTGGGAGTCCCCTCATGTCCCAGCAAGGACAGAAGTACATCATCGGACTGGCAGAGGCCTGGGCTCTGCAGACGAGGCTGCCACGGGCTGACCCTGGCTAAGTGACATACGCTAGTAGTGGTATCAGCTTACAGCTCACTATCCCCTTATGACCGAGAAAGACGGTAAGCTGGTCGCACCTCACTGGACATTAGTCCAAGAAGGGAAGAACCTCATACAACCTGAGGACCTAAGGACGGCATCTTCCATGCCACCACAAGGACAGGGACAGCTGCTCTATCTATACATGGGGACGAAATCTGAATTCCTGAGTATTTGCCTAGCGAGATGGAATCATCCAAAGACACCCGTTTGTATCAGGCCTGTGGGGAGTTAAACTTTTAACAAACTATATATTTAAATAAAAAGAAAGCCGTTCACATGAGAAAAAAACTGAGATACACTTTGTAGCACCAACCCCACAGAGCAGTTGTGAAGGATAAATGGGTTATTAATATGCAGGAAACAACAGAAGAGCGTCTGACTGGTGGCAAGCACTGTGTAGTCAGTGATGGTGAGAATCACGTATTAAACGAACCCTGGGTGGGCAGCGCTGCCCGGCAGAATGGAGACCCATGATGAATATGTTTGCAGAATAAATAAACCATGTTTCTCTCTGCAACGTAATTACCTACACTATCACATTACAATTCAAAAGGCAGACACCTTGGCACTCTGCCCCCACCTCTTCTGCACTCACCCCCACACAGCAAATCTCTTTATTAAGGACACCTGCCTGAAGGCATTTTTCTCTGGGTTCTGCAGGATGCTAAGTTCATGGTGAGCACAAGCCAGAAGGGTCAGAAAATTAATGCTCCTGGAAGCATCTCCTGACCGATGATGGATGAGCGGTGAATAAATACCACCCCCCACCCCCCCCGCCCCCCACCCCCCAATTTCTCACCCTCCAGTGACAACTCTGAGCCCCTTACTTATACATTCTTGTATTTCTCGCAGTGGTTTCACATCTCAGTTGCTGACTGCAGTTACCTGCCTGATAATGATAAGGCACACTTTGCTGGCCTCCTCCCCTTCCTCTCTCAGGTCCACGTTCCCTACTGGTTCTTCTAGGCATCCTTTGCTAAACAAATTAGTTGCACTAAAATCCACCTCTCAGGTTCAGCTTCCTAAGAAACCCAATCCCCCAAACAAAATCCACACCCATTAAACAATGAAAACGGTAATAGCAATGAGAACGTTTATTCCCCCATTTCATTCCATTATATCCATATTTAAATTACCTGGAAATTTAGTTGTCCTTTCTACAGGCAAAGTATACACAAGCTTTTCTTTGCTTTCTGTTTTCAATTTAGCATCAGGGATGTGATGATTAATGAAAGATGTTATTTTGTCTGGATCACAGATTTCATTTCTGTACAAACTAATACATAAAAGGAAAGACAATTCATTTGTATTTTCTCTCTTGCTCCCACAAAAAAAGAACTTTTACTGGAGTGCTATCTTTGTGTATTACTTTACCATAGCTTTAGGGAACGAAGAAAATGAGTAAATGAGAATAAAAATCATGACAATGCCATTGGTTTGAAAAAATCTTATGATCCATACATAAACTCAAAACAACTACAAAAATACAAACAAATACATAATGTAATTAAAACTATATATCTAGTATGCAGATAAACAGAGGGAGGTGAAAACATTAGATTTCTTAAGGAAAATAATGATCACACCAGACTGCGTAGATATCAGAAGATTAGTGTCTAAAAGAAAGATTTTGTCCCCTCCATGCATGTTGTGTTTGGCCATCAGGGTTTTGTTTTAAATTCTTTTCACCTGGACACACTTTCTTCTTAGACACAGCCCTCTTCACTCTCTGCCAGGAGATGTACTCCTGTTGATACCAGCTCCTAAAGTATTTGACTTTGTGCCTTGCTGAAACAGAGCAAGACCCTATGCTCCTTCCCCCATCATGTCCTCTGCCTGCCTTTTTGTTTGTTTGTTTGTTTTGTTTTTTGCCTTTACTAGGGCTGCACCCGAGGCATATAGAGGTTCCCAGGCTAGGTCTAATTGGAGCTGTAGCCGCCGGCCTACACCACAGCCACAGTAATGCCAGATCCGAGCCGCGTCTGCAACCTACACCACAGCTCACGGCAACGCCGGATCATTAACCCACTGAGCAGGGCCAGGGATCAAACCGAAACCTCATGGTTTCTAGTTGGAGTCGTTAACCACTGAGCCACGACGGGAACTCCCTGCCTGCCTTTTTTTAATTACAGATTTTTTTTATCTTTAAAAATTTTTTTTACAATTTCTGCTGTACAGAATAGTGACCCAGTCATACATTCATATGCATACACATTTTTCCCCTCATACTATCATCTTCCACCATATTCCGTCCCATGAGACTGGATACAGTTCCCTGTTCTATACAGCAGGACCTCATCACCTATCCATTCTAAATGTAATGGTTCACCTACCTTATCTGTAGAAAAACTTTTGTCAAAGAATAATCAGAGAAGTAAGGAAATGCAGAGCAAAGGAAAACAATCAAACAAGACCAAATAACAACAGCTTAGTCATCAAGCAAAGTCAGGGATCTTCAATTCCTTCTCAAGGGTTATAGATAATATTCTGAGCCATATCCTGTTAGCTGCCTTGTAGATACCAAAACACTCACCTGGTGGAAGAAGTTAACTACATGACGACCAGACTGTAACCATGACATTAGTGCCATAATTCCAAGAACTGGCCCCAAAGAAACAGGAAGAAACAGACCTTGAAACTGAAGAGTAACTATACTTAAAGCAATCAAGATGACGCTGGTCAGACTCCTGCACGACCAATTTCAAGATGACAGTCAGAGCTAACTGTGTTGTTTCGGCGTGTAGCCCCTCTCTCTGCCTATAAAAGGTCTTGCCCACCCATGGACTGTCAGTGGGGGTGGGGGTAGTGGTGGTTGCCCCTTTGGACAGAAGACCCCTGGTTGCCGGCATCTGAAATAAAGCAAATTTCCTTTTCACCAACCCTGCCTCTTTACTGGCTTTAGAGCAGTGAGCAGCCAGATCCCACTTTCGGTAACGCTACGAATGAATGAAAATCCACTGCAGAGATGTGAGGATCAGCCGAAGAAAGCGGAGGGTGGAAAGACAGTGAGGTTTAGGCTGCACAGGGCAGCATCCTGGGAAGCGGTCCATGACGTAGGTCTGCTGTGATCATCAGCCTGGGCGGATCCTTTTGAAATCTGGCCTCTCCGTAGAGTCAGTGAAGATACGGGAGGTAGGCACACAGAAACAGCATCTGGGACACACCGCACATCCTCCAGCTTAGCAGAGCGGAGGCAGAAGGCCAAGTCTCTCTCAGAACGGTCTACTTTTTTGATATTCCAGTGCTGAAAATACAGCTACCGAGCTTTTCTACCCTCAAGCCTTTACCTTAAGTGATATCCAAGACCCCACCTTCTCTTCAAAAAGATGGAGGAGCCTGCACATTTCAGCCTCCCGCTGGACACGATCACTTTTCTATCTGAGTAAAAGGAAGGAAGAGAGAAAAGATGAGGAAGAGTCATTTCTTCTTTCTCTAGAAAATATGAGGGAGGCACCAAAGCTTAGATTTCCAAAGGAGAAGGGTCCTATGGGGCATAGCTATATTTAATGTACACTTAAATATTCGAAACATGAATTTAAAGGGGTGCATTTAAAATGAGCTTATGCAGAGTTCTCTTGTAGCCATGGGTTAAGGATTTGGTGTTGTCACTGCAGCGGCTTGGGTCGCTACTGTGGCATGTGTTTGCTCCCTGACCGGGGAACTTCCACATGCTATAGGTATAGTCAAAAAAAGAAAAGAAAAGAAAAAAATAAATAAAAAACGAAATGAGCCTGTGCATTCCCGTCTACTTCCGTGCTCTCCAACACTTCTTGAAAAAAAAAATAAACATTTGACATATTTTCTACTCTGGGCGCTAAAAAAGGAATGGGTGTTTTTCAACCAAATATACACAAATGAAGATTTGGATGTTGAAATCAAGCAGAAGGTGATCTGAGAAAATATCACGGTATTTTATTAGCGCTCACAGTCCAGCATATATACAGTTAGTGAGTAGCTCTACAGTAGGACTAGATGCCTGTCGTCCCCAGATGTCTATGGAACACAGACACACCAAGAGAACGAGAGCAAGGATCTTCCCCTGGGAACAAATATTTCCCGAAGTCTTTACTGCCACATGAGAGAAAACCAAGAATTACCAGCCAGGACGTCAGCTTCATCCATGAAATTGGTACTGAAGAGGATCACACGACCTGCTCTGTGCTTCTTCAGGAAACTCCACACTCGATGTCTTGAGAAGGGATCCAATCCTATAGTTGGTTCATCTAATAGCAAAACCTACAGAGGATGAAGATACATAAGAGGTATCCTCTCCCTGCTGTTTCCACAGTATAGCATGAGAAACAATAAAAACCAAGAAAAATAATAATAATTATCCAACCAGTTATATTCAATACACTTATATTCATAGTTAAACATAGTAGGTTCTTGCGGGATAATATTACAGTGAAAACCCTACTACTTTTAGTGGAAAAGGAAGAGCTTGACTTCTTGGACATCAGTCCTGGCAATATTTTTTGGGTACATCTCCTCTAGTAAGAGAAACAAAAGCAAAGATAAACTAAGGGGACTATATCAAACTAAAAAGCTTTTGCAGAGAGGAGGAAACTATCAACAACATGAAAAGTCTGAGTACCGAATGGGAGAAGATATTTGCAAATGATATGACTGATAAACGGTTAATCACCAAAATATTCAAAGAACTCACATAACTCAACATCAAAAAAAAAAATCCAATTACAAAATGGTCAGGGTCCAAGAAAGACAAAACAAACAAACAAAAAG
This sequence comes from Phacochoerus africanus, assembly GCF_016906955.1. NCBI lineage: Eukaryota > Metazoa > Chordata > Mammalia > Artiodactyla > Suidae > Phacochoerus > Phacochoerus africanus. Next base: position 11,226,997 of record NC_062557.1, on the reverse strand, counting down.
GAGTTCCTGTCGTGGCTCAGCAGAAATAAATCTGACTATCATCCATGAGGATGCAGGTTCGAACCCTGGCCTCACTCAGTGGGTTAGGGATCCGGCGTTGCCGTGAGCTGTGGTGTAGGTCGCAGACGTGGCTCGGATCTCATGTTGCTGTAGCTGTGGTGTAGGCTGGCAGCTGCAGCTCCTATTCAACACCTAGCCTGGGAGACTCCATATGCTGAGGGTGCAGCCCTAGTAAAGGCAAAAAGACAAAAAAAAAAAAAAAAAAGTGGTCAGGGGACCTGAATAGACATTTTTCTTTCTTTTTTTTTGTCTTTTTTTCTTGTTGTTGTTGTTGTTATTGTTGCTATTTCTTGGGCCGCTCCCCCGGCATATGGAGGTTCCCAGGCTAGGGGTTGAATCGGAGCTGTAGCCACCGGCCTACGCCAGAGCCACAGCAACACAGGATCCGAGCCGCGTCTGCAACCTACACCACAGCTCACGGCAACGCCGGATCGTTAACCCACTGAGCAAGGGCAGGGACCGAACCCGCAACCTCATGGTTCCTAGTCGGATTCGTTAACCACTGCGCCACGACGGGAACTCCCTGAATAGACATTTTTCAAAGACGACATACTTATGGTCAACAGACACATGAAAAGACACTTGACATCACCAATCATTAGGAAAATAAACATCAAAACCACAATGAAATATCACCCCCACCTGTCAGAATGGCTATTATCCAAAACACAACAAATAACGAGTGTTGGTGAGGATGTGGAAAAAGCACACTCGTGCACTGCTGGTGAAAATATAAATTGGTACAGCCACTATGGAAAACAGCATGGAGTTCCCCCCAAAACTTAGAAACAGAACTACCATACAATCCAGCAATTTCACTTTTGGCTCTTAAAAAAACAAAACAAAACAAAAAAACCGAAATGCTAATTCAAAAATATGTAACAGCCCCTATATTCACTGTACCCTTATTTACAACTACCAAGATATGGAAGCCACCTAAGTGTCTATCAGCAGATGCACAGATAAAGAAGATGTCAGATATATACATACAAAGGAATACTGTTCAGCCATAAAGACGAATGAATCTTTGCCACTGTGACAACACAGATGGCCCTGGAGGGTATCATGCTAAGTGAAGTAAGTCAGAGGGAGAAAGGTAAATTCTGTATGATCTCACTTGCATTCGGAATCTAAAAGACACAAAATGAACACACAGAACAAAACAGAAACACACTCAGAGATACAGAAAACAAATACGTTGCCAGAAGGGGAGAGGGTGGGAGGATGCGTGAAATAGGTAATGGAGATTAAGAGGCTCAAACCCCCCGTTATAAAATAAATACGTCTCAGAGATGAAATGTATAGCATTGAGGATACAGTCAACAGCATTGCAGTTACTCTGTATGACGACAGATGGTAACAGCTAGATTCACCATGATCATTCTGTAATGCATAAAAACACCGAATGCCTATGTCGTACACCTGGAACTAACATAAGAGTGTTAGAGGTCAACTATACTTTAATAATAATAATAACAAATTGAAATGAAGTTTCATCATCTGTGTATGCAATGTTTTCACCACACACGAATAAAAAGAAGAGCGTGACTTCTTCCTGACACGCCATCTGCATTCCTTCACGTGCATAGTCTCACTTACTTGAGGGTCTCCCAAAATGGCAGTCCCAATGGTCAGCTTTCTTTTCTGACCTTCACTTAAATGTGTGGCAAGATTATCCTGAACGTTCTGTATGTCCAATTCCAGTAAAATTCTCTGCACCTAGACAAGAAACAGACAAAGCTTGAATCCAAGATGATTCACATTATGTAATTTTACTCATCCATTAAAGCAGTAGATATAGACATTTTAAAACACCCCGCTGCCTAAAAATTTCATGCATAACGAGGCAGTACATCACTGAGGGGAGTTCTGTGGTCAGGATTTAACTTGGCAAGTGGTCGGCAGTTCAGTAAATCCGAGCGCACCATCTACCTCTTGTTCCACTTCCCGCGGCTGAATCCCTTTAATGTGAGCAAACAGCCTGAGGTTTTCCTTCACAGTGAGTGTGTCAAATTGAACATTGAACTGAGGACAAACACCAGTTATCTTTCGGACTTCCTCCAAGTCTTGCATTTCAGAGAGATTTTTATTATAGATGGTAACTGATCCTGAGAATAGAAGTTAAAAATAATTTAACATTGGCAAGATAATATACTTCATTAATCTTTGGAGATCTTATTCAGGAAAATATTGACATATATTCAGAAATACCTAAAATGATGCCTTCATAATTTATGGACGATGGCATAACATTAACGTAACTGAATGTTGACATTAACATATTACTTAACAATAATAATGTTAATAATAATGTTGACATTAACATATTACTTAATAATAATATTAATAATAATGTTGATATTGCTTAACAGTAACATAAAACTCAGAATAGTGTATATTTCCTCTGGAGTATCACACAGCAATGGAGTAAAGATAATGATTTTCCTGGAAATTTGGAAAATACAAATTTTGTATATCAAAATCATATCTAACAACTTTAGATAAAGAAACGTTATTTCTTCTTAAAGCAGTTAAATTTAAACCTTAAAATGAGAAAGGCATACTTATGACCTCATTCTACTATCAGACCTCTTGCCTTTGGGAAATTTCTTTTTGTCTACCTTCTGTCGGAACAGACGATCCGTTAAGGATGTTTAACAACGAAGATTTGCCAGCTCCACTGTGACCCAGAATTGCTGTGATTTGACCTTCATATATGTCAAAGAACAAGCCTGTTTGTAGAATAAGATAGTCATTATAAATAAGAGGGCAGTAGACAGGGCTGGTTCTAAAAACAGGATAAGACAATTGATTTTAATTGTGTATTCTCAAGCATTTCAATAGTTTAAAATGCATAATATTAAAAAAAAAAATCAAATACATAAGAGTCAGTATTTCCCTGGTATAAGCACAGTGGACAAAGAACTCTCAACCTTTGGAAGGGTCAATGATGCTTCCTTTTTTAACTTTTAAGGCTTCTGTCTCTTCCACTAATAATTTACTTAACTTCTAAAAATCATACTTCATAAAAGCGAGGGAGTTCCCGATGTGGCTCAGCAGTAATGAACCCACCCAACTAGTAACCGTGAGGACGCGGTGCGGTTCGATGCCTGACCTCACTCAGGGGATTAAGGATCCGGCGTTGCCTTGAGCTGTGGTGTAGGTCACAGATGTGGCTTGGATCCCACGTTGCTGTGGCTGTGGTGCAGCCCAGCAGCTACAGCTCCGACTGGATCCCCAGCCTGGGAACTTTCATATGCCCAAGTGCAGCCCTAAAAAGACAGTAAATAAAAAAATAAATAAATACTGCCCTCTATGAAATGTAGCCACTAGCTTTGATGCTTGCCTAAATGTTTGCCATAGAAAACTACATTTGTGAGAACACTCAGTATCAAATATGTTGGTTCACTAAAAATTATAAACTATGTTTGTCATAGGATATTAACCTGTGAAATTTAACTCACGGTTAGCAGTGTCACTCATCTCGTTTTAGTTAATCTCACCAGGACATACAAGCTCTGTAAATTCCCTAATACCAAAATTTTATCAATTTTAGGCCTAGACATTCTTGCCTCATAGTGCAAATAAAGTATTATTTATAGCAAATTTATCTTTAAACATGAAGCGGCAGTTTTCATTGCGTGATTCCATTTTTGTAGATTCACAGATCCATGAAACATCTGGAAGGACTTTACATTCAGTTCTTAATCAGGGTTATTTTCCAGGTGGCGGAGTTAGGTTCCTTGCTTTTTTTGGCTTGTTTGTTTGTTTGTTTGTTTTGCTCATCTATATTCTCTAATTTTTCACCCTGAATTTTCTCCATTTTTTTTATAATAAAGAGGTAAATGAAACAATGCAGTGTTTTTCCTCACCTTTCAAAACTTCCACTTTTCCAGTCTTTTCTTTATATTCCTTTTTAACGTTTCTGATTCTGAAATGACAAAAGAGGTGCTTACGTAGCCAACCGAAACATGAAAATGATACAGATCATGAGCAATCCTAGAGTGACGGAAGCAGTCAACTTTATGTGGGATAAGGGATAATATAAGAGTCTACTCGAAAGATGGAGACTTATTTCCCATTAAATGCTTTCTCCAGGAGTTCCTGTCGTGGCGCAGTGGTTAACGAATCCGACTAGGAACCATGAGGTTGCGGGTTCGGTCCCTGCCCTTGCTCAGTGGGTTCACGATCCGGCGTTGCCGTGAGCTGCGGTGTAGGTCGCAGACGCGGCTCGGATCCCTCGTTGCTGTGGCTCTGGCGTAGGCTGGTGGCTGCAGCTCCGATTCGACCCCTAGCCTGGGAACCTCCATATGCCGGGGGAGCGGCCCAAGAAATAGCAACAACAGCAACAACAACAACAACAAAAAGACAAAAAAAAAAAAAATGCTTTCTCCAGGGGGAGAAACTAAACGTTTCTTTAGAACGTTAAACTAAATTACTAGCATTTTGCTTAGCAAAGTAGAATGCTCTATAAATTCCTCGCTTTCCTCCACACTTTCAGTAGCTTAAAGGCTAATCGGGAAAGAGGAAGAGACCACTCGTAGGTAAAGCAGAGACAGACTGGGAAGAGGGAATCAAGACTAGGACTGCCTATATCCGCGCAAAATCAAGTTCACCTGCTGGGACTGACTGCACTAGATCTGACACTCATCGAGGGGTGGAGAGAGGCAATGATTTTCCTAAGGAAAAAACCTCCAGAAGAGACAGGACTTGTGGCTTGGGAACCGCATCTAACACTGGGTGGTACAAGGTCTTCGGCCTGTCATGCGGCTGAGAACCTGCTTCGGTGGGACTGAGTGTGCAGCAGCACGTCACGGAAGAACTGCCGTGCTGGGTACCTAAGCCCACCTCGCTGCTTCTGTGTGGATCTGGGGTGAGACACCCCACAACGGAGCCAAAAGCTTGAGTCAGCAGGCCTTGGATCAGACGACTTTCCTTTCCTAGTGTGTCAGTGGCCCCAAGCCTCCACATTAGCAAAGAATCCAGACGAGGGGCTGGGTTGGTCCAGAATCAGTGCTATACAGGTTCGTCAGGGTTACAGGTCAGGGGGACAGGAGTGGCGGGGAAGGTTATTTCACTTTTCTCTCCTTCACTGAAGTCGAAGAACAAGCATTTTTTTTAACCTAAATAACTAACCTTGAGACTTTCTTAGGAGATTAAGCCTGAAATTACTATACTCTGAACAATGATATATATAATTTTATTATTTTGTGCTCTCAACTGGTAAAGAGGGGTTGATGGCAATGAGCTTGGGGGGATTATTCCTGACTTGGCTTTTCTCTCTGAATTGATGCTTTATATGGAGCCGGGGTTGGGAAGAGTTGCTTAACAGACAGAAAGCTTAATAGACAGGAGGGTCAGAAGGAGAAGGATGAAGCTTAGGTATGTAGGTTCATGCTATGCTCTCTTAGAAATATTTTACTTCATAGCTATAGTTCCATTTCATTCATCTTCCTTGGCCTCCTGATACCTTTACAGTTGCTAGAGGTTAAAGGTATACACTTTGGAGCCAGACTGGGTTCCAATGTCAGCTCCTCGTTCATGAGTGTGTGACACTGGGCAAGAGACAACCTCTCAGGACTTCACTTTCCTCATTTGTAAAATGGGCAACATAAAAGTGCCTGCCTTCTAAGCCTCTGTGAGAATTAAATGCACGTCCAGGACACAGTAAGCACTGTATGAGTATCTGCTCAATGAATGCTTAATGTTGAAAACTCCCTCATTTTTTACCGTTAGTGCACGTTAGGACAATCTACAGGGCTCTTTAAGATCCACAGATACGTGGGTTTAAGACCACAGTCCCTGAGTTAGAATCACTGGAGGCAGGGGATGAGAGCAGAGGTTTCCTTTCCTTTTTCTTTTTGTTAAAGCCGCACCTGAGGTATATGAAGTTCCCAGGCTAGGGGGTGAATTGGAGCTGTAGCTGCTGGCCACAGCCACAGCCACAGCAATGCAGGATCCGAGCCGCATCTGTGACCAACACCACAGCTCATGGCAACGCCGGATCCTTAACACACTGAGTGAGGCCAGGGATCCAACCTGCGTCCTCATGAATACTAGGCAGGTTTGCTTCTGCTGAGCCACAATGAGAACTCCGAGAGCAGAGGTTTTTTAAAAGCTCCTCACATGAGTCTGTTACAAATAACCCTACAAAGCAGACATTACTCTCATTTCATAGAGGATACTAAGATTCAGGGTCTTAAAGTATTGATTTCTCCAAGATGATGTATCAGGGAGTTCCCGTTGTGGCTCAGTGGTTAATGAACCTGACTAGTATCCATGAGGACAGGGGTTCAATCCCTGACCTCGCTCAGTAGGTTAAGGACCCAGTATTGCCATTAGCCGTGGTGTAGGTCGCAGACGCAGCTCAGATCCTGCATTGCTGTGGCTGTGGCTGTGCCCAGAAGCTGCAGCTCCAATTCGACCCCTAGCCTGGGAACTTCCATATGCTGCAGGTGCAGCCCTAAAACAAACAAACAAACAAAAAAGAAAAGATGGTGCATCAAATGAGAGGGAAGGGTGGTATTAAGATGTATAAATTGTGAATGCAGATTTCTTACTTCTTCCATTATACCATATAATCCAGACCAAACTATCGAGAAAGGAATTCAGGGTGAAATAAGAGCAGCAATAAAAGAAGGGGGACAAGATACAGAAAACAGAGGGAGACAAGATGGAAGGTGATGTGGTAAGACACAGCACTAAGCAACAGGAAGTTTCCTTTCACGCATCCGTAGGCGATATGCTTAGTGATGACAGTGGAAAAGTTCAAGCTGACATTCACAAGAACAAACCTATTCCGCCATATTCTGCTTCAGGTTCAGGTTTGTTAAGGATCCATTCATCCTTTTATATATAGCTGTCTAATTTTCTCAGCATCACTTATTGAAGAGACTGTTTCTTCCCCAGTGTATGTTCTTGCCTCCTCTGCCACAGATTAATGGGTTTATTTCTGGGCTTTCTACCCTGTTCCACTGATCTCTACTTCTGTTTTTGTGTCAGTACTATACTGTTTTGATGAATGTAGCTTTGTAGTATATATAGTCTGAAGTCGAGTCCCATTTTTCTTTTTCAAAACTGCTGTGGCTACTCAGGGTTTTTGTGTTTCCATGCAAATTTTAAAATTTTTTGTTCTTGTTCTTATGGTTACCAAAGGAGAAACATGGAGCCAGAGTGATAAATTAGGAGTTTGAGATTAATATATACACACTACTATATATAAAATAGATAACTAACAAGGACATAGTGCATAGCACAGGGAAATCTACTCAATATTCTTGAAAAACCTATATGGGAAAAAAATCTGAGAATGAATGGATATCCCTATCTACAGAACTGATTCTCTTTGCTATACACCTGAAACTAACACGACATTGTAAGTCAACTCTGCTCCAATAAAAAAAAAAAATTCATTCACCTTGCACCCATATATTAGTATGCATATGACTACCTGATGGCTTCTTTTCCTTGGAATTCTGGAGCTATTGGTTCAAAATAGTCGTCAGAAGGGTGATCCGGATCTAATTCTTTCTCAATGACCTTATCATCAATCCTTTGGTGTTGGAAACAAGATGATGATTTCAGGAAAAATAATGGAGAATAATGGCGCTCATTTCCATCTATTTAATCAAGGGGCAATAAAATATTTGTTCAGTAACATTAGAACAATGAGCAAAGAAGCTTGTTCAGAACAGTGCAGAATATCTTAGACTTCTAAGCATCAGAAAGAAAGTCTTGGCTTTCTAACCTCCTATTACTGAGAAGAAAACTTGAAGAGTGAAGAAAACAATGAAACTTAAATGACATATTATTAGAAGAGTTACACAATATGACAGAAATTTTGATGAGCTATAAATCAAAAGTTAGAATAAAAAGTGTTCTAAAAGGTATTTAGAACAATGAGTGACATCAAATACTCTGGGGTAAGCCTTAATATGGCACATAAAAATAATTTTAAATACATTTCTGAACATAAGAAATCACCTGACAACAATATGATTGAACATAATACGGAACTCTATATGGTACATGAATAAAAAGCACATGGAGAAATTAATTTGTTCAGGATGAATATATGATCATTTTCCAGATTTTAAAAAATGAAATACTATTTGTTATTAAGAGTCTTCATATATTAGTCAGAAGTGATAAAAAGACAGAAATACATACAAATAATACATGGGAACACATAAGACAAACTTAAAACAAAGCGGAAGGAACATAAAAAATAAGATAAACAAGATTGTGCAAGAAAAGAACGTTCTGATTCTAGCCTGTGCGCAGGAATTTTAGGCTTATATAAAAATTGGTTGGTTTCAAGATAAAGAAAATCTAATACGGTAATACCCTTCTGTAAATATGAACAATACGTGAGAAGTTTTCAGAATAATGCTGAAATCACTCTAATTTTCATGGGTTAGCTCCTTAGATGATGGACGTCTCAAACGATGCTCCAATAAACAGGGGGAGTGAGGAAACACCGGTTATTTCCCACCTTAGGTCCTGCCTAGCTGTGTTTAGCTTACAATCCATCCCTCATCTTGTAAGAATGACAAATATTTATTAGGAAACAGTTCCACGGAACAACAGCCCTACACCAACCAGAACCATCTTAAGAGCAAATTTATTTCCACTTGTTCTGATACAAATCCTAAATATCATTCTTCGAAAACCCTTTCAGGGATCTTTGAAAGGAGTAACATTATTTAATACCATATAGTTATATAACAGGCATTAAAAATGACTGTATAGTTATCACTATATATTTATACTCAGAAGCATAATTATTTTTACATCACAGCTCCTTCAGACCATGAGAACTACAAATAGAGATAAAGAACCAATTAGGCCTGTGATGGGAAGCATCTGTCCTTCTTCATTTCTTAAAATATATGTATATAACCTTAAGAAAGACTCTTCAACGTGATCAAGATCTATAGAGGTCAGAGAAAAACCCACTGTTACTTACAGGGTAAGATTTTGTCAAAGTATAATGCCAACACCAAGTAGAGAAGAGCATCAAAAACCAATATGGAAAACGTTGCTATCATTATGTATGACTCTCCTGAAGCATCAGGTAACACTACACCATTCATATTATAATCCAAGCGGATAATCTAAGATTCAAACAGAAAGAATAATAAATGTTTAATTAAAATAAAATAATTCAGTGTGGCAGCAGGGCGAATAATTGTATTCTGTAGCTTTTTCAAGAAGCCCTCATAGTGAAACTGTTAGTGAAGCAATTAAAGGAACATTACAAGGAAATAACTGATTTTTAAAAATACAGTGTTTTGGAGTTCCCGTTACGGCTCAGTGGTAATGAACTTAATTAGTATCTATGAGGACGGGGGTTTGATCCCTGGCCTCACTCAGTGGGCTAAGGATCTGGTGTTGCCATGAGCTGTGGCTTAGGCTGCAGACTGGCTTGGATCTGGCATTGCTGTGGCTGTGGTGTAGGCTGGCAGCTGTAGCTCCAACTGAACCCCTAGCCTGGGAACTTCCACATGCTACAGGTATGGCCCTAAAAAACAAAAACAAAAAACAAACAAAAAAAAACTGTTTTAATAACAGGAATTTAAACTATGATTTTTTTTCATAAAGTCATTGCAATATTGCAAAATAAATATTCCAAGCAACAAGGAAATAGACATTTTAGAAAGAATATGACGAATTCTTTGAAGTTTCTCATTAGGAAAATAAGAGAACTTATTTCTTTTTTTAGTTATTACTGTAAATAAAAATTTGTACTTATAATTTTGCCATGTAACAATAGCTACCATGTTTAGGAAGTGTTCTATATACTTTTTATATCACCTCATTTAATCTTCATCCTAACCTTATGAGGTAGGACTCATTATTTTTAATCTGCACTTTACATATGATGAAACAGGCCCAGAGAAGTTGAGGAGCATAACCAGATAAAGTAAAAAAATCATACAGTGAGGTGGCAAAGCCCAAAGCTGGGATCAGAATACAGGAAGTCCAGTTCCCAAGCCCAGTTTCTTATCCTAGACACTCTACAACTTCTCAATTTATGTTAAAAATGTTAACATTTCTTGACAAATTTGAGTTTATTCTAGGTATGTAGAACTGGGTCAACATTTGAAAATCAAAGTAATTCAACATAAAACAGACAAAAGCAGAAATAATAGAGTTAATATAACAGATACAGAAAAAGCATTTGATAAAATTCAGTGCCCCTTATAATAAAGAAAGTCTCTTTACAAACTAAGAGGGTAAAAGGTCTTCCTTAATCTGGTGAATTCAATATAGGAAGATAATATCAAAATTCTTGCTTAATTGTGAAATGCTGAAATCTTTTTTTTTTTTTTTTTTGCCTGCATTTCCATTCAACATTGTACTCAAAGTTCCAATCTGTGCACTAGGCAAGAAAAATAAGTAAGTGGCATAAGGACTATAGAAGGAAAAAATAAACCATCATTATTTGTAGATGACATGATTATACATAAGGAAACCTCAAGATAAAACCTAGAAAAATACTAGATTTAACCAAAGAATATAGCAAGAATACTGGATATAACACCAATGTACAGAAATCATTTGTATCTCTCTACATTAGCAACAAACGTTGAATAGGAATTTAAACACAGATGCTATTCTATAATGGCATCAAAAGTATCAAAAACTTTGGAATAAATTAAAAAAAAGTTCAAGGCTCTCTACAGAAAACTAAAACAGTTACTAAGGAAAAATGAAGCTCAAGATAAATTATGCGTATGCCAGAAAAAAGTGTTCATTTCCCCAAATTGATTGAAAACTTCAACTTTGTCAAAATCTTAACAGTTTTGAGCACATATACTGTGTTTTATGTATACACATCTTTTTTTTTTTTAATTTTCTTTTTATGGCCACACCTGCAGCATATGGAAGTTCCTAGGCTAGGGAATGAGTCAGAGCTGCAGCTGCCAGGATCTGAGCCACATCTGTGACCTATACCACAGATTGTGGCCACGCCAGATCCTTAACCCACTGAGTGAGGCCAGGGAGTATTCTTATGAATACCCGTCAGGTTCTTAACCCCGTGAGCTACAATGGGAACGCCATATATGTATCAATTACAACTTATATTGTGAACTGAAGTTTGGCACTAGCCATCAGCCTCTGCACGGAGTAAAACATGAACCACTGCAGCTACACACCCACAGCACCCCCCAAGTGGAGCTCAGGGTGGAGACCAGGAGTGAGGCGCTCTGTGCTCTGGGAAAACTGGAAGAACAGGCCTTCAGACAGTCAGAGGTTCCTAGGAGAAGATTTTATGTGCCCAACTCTTACATCTCTTCATATCTAGAAAAACACGAACCATCCTTAAGGATGATGTCTGCTCCTTGTGACTGGTAGTAACCTTCGGGAGATCAGCAACAAACGTTTGTAAAACCTGTGTGTGCTGCATGCACCTCCCCTCACCTTTATCAGATCCTGATATTCCCCCTTCTCCACCTCGGGTGGTATTTCAGCCTGTAGTTAGGGATACAGAATGTCACCGTCATCTGCAAAGGCATCACCTCCCAGGGTGAGAGCCAGTGAGTCCTGGACGCTGTGAAAACTCAGGATACTGGCCCTGATGGCGGAGGTGCATATCAAAGGATTTATTTCAGTGAGCCCAGGCCTCTTTTGTTCCTGCTCCCTGTCCTCTGTTGCAGAAACCCTCATATATCCTAGTTCCTCCTTCACTGCCTTGGAGCGGTTTCCCAGGGCTACCTGAGATGCTGTCTCCTGGGCTTAAGTCCTAATTCCACCCCAAATAAAACTTAACTGTAAACTTTCAGGTTGTGTATTTTTTTAGTCGACAATATATATAATTTGGTAAGGTAATTCTAAAATTAACGTCATTTCAAAGACCTTAGAAAAGACTCTTTTGAAAAAGAAAATAAAGTGATAAAATTGTTACTGCCAGATATCAAGACATATTATAAAGCAAAACAATGATGACAATGCGGCAACAGTGCAAGGATAAACAGATGGGTGAGTACCAAGGCAATTAGTTCAGTCATGACAAAGGAAACACGTCGGTCTCTGCAATAAATGGAGCAGAAGCAACTGGATACTTATGCACACAACTTAATATTGCCTCTACCTTTGCATACTCGAAAGGTATTTTAAAAAGGATTTTATATCTAAATATAAAAGCTGAATCAATCTAGCTTCCAAAATAGAGCACAGGACACTGTAATCTTGGAGTATGCAATGATTCTTAAAGTTACAAAGCTTTTGGAGTTCCCCTGTGGCTCAGGGAGGTGGGGATCCTGTTGTCACTGCCGTAGCTCTGGTTACGGCTGTTACGGCTGCGGCGCAGGTTCCATCCCTGGCATAGGAACTCTGCATGCCATGGATGTGGCCAAAACAAACAAACAAACGAACACCTAAGGAGACAAAGCTTTCTACATAAAAGAAAAGCTAAGCAAAATGGACTTTATCACAATTAAGAACCTCTGGTCATGAAAAGCACCATTAAAGCATTAGGAGTAAAAATGTCAGCAACAAATAACTGAAAAAAACGTCTCATATCTGTCATGCATAAGGAATGCCTACAACATCAAAAGGAAAAGACAGAAACCTCAGTTACAAAGGGGGCTGGGGTGGAGAAGCCATTAAGCATATGAAAAGGTATTCAACTTCACCAATAATCAGGAAAATGCACATCAATGCCACAATGATTTAGCATTACATATCTGCCAGAATAGCTAAAATTTGAAAGACTAACAGCACAAACTGTTGGTGAAGACTTGGAGAAAATGAAACTCTAAACAGTGTTGATGCAAAAGTAAACACAATCAATCTTTCCACAAATATTGGAAAGATATTTGGCAATAACTATGAAGATTACGATATTCATATGCTCTAGGGTTAGATATACATACGCTGTTCAGCTTCTTGATATATCCTAGAAAATAGGTGTAAGAATATTGGCAGTTATTAATAAGAGTAAGAAGCTGGGATATTTTTGTCCATCAAAAGAAAACATTGTATTCACATGATAGAATACTACACAAAACTATGCTACAGCTATAGGCAAACTATTTATGACATGTAAAAACAATGTTGAGTGAAAAACCCCAGATTTTCAAAAATACACTTTGGGAGTTCCCTTGTGGTGCAGCAGGTTAAGGATCTGGCACTGTCACTGCTCTGGCGTGGGTTCAATCCCTGGGCCAGGAATTTCTGCATGCTGTGGGCATGGCCAAAAAAATAAATACACTTTATACAATATCACTTACATAAAGTTGAAAATAGGAACAACCCAAAATTATATTTAGAAATGCATACTTAGGTTATAATTAAAAGGAAGAAGGTGACTATCACAAAACTTTCACCACTTAGGAGGAAGGAGTATTTAGAAATGCTTCTGGGGATGTGCTTGGGCTGTGGGATGGAAATCTTGTGAAATCAGATTGTTATGATCATTATACAACTACAGATGTGATAAATTCATTTGAGTAATAAAAAAATTAAAATTTTGTTAAAAATAAATTAATTAAAAATAAAAATAAAAAATTTTAAAAAGCACAGAAGTATAAAAAAATTTTTTTAAATAAAAAAATAAATTGATTATAAGGTTAAAAAAATAGAAATGCTTCTGGGATTGCATCCACATTTTACTTCTTGATTTGGTTCATGGGTACTTTGATTCATTTTAAATTATTTCTTGAGCTGTAAACTGTCTTGAAAGTTTTTCATATTTGAAGTTTCAAAAAGATGTTCATACAGCAATTTTTAATAAACCAGCAGAATGTTTTCATTATGTGATGAAAAAAGAAAGGTAAATGTTTGCCTACAGGAAAAAAAACTAGAATAAAGTACTTCAAAATGAAAATACATCTGAAACAGGAAAATCTGAAAGATTTTCTTCAAGTTTCCTTGTGAGATAAATATCACAAGGTAATATCAAACATTTTCAAATCTAGGTTTAGAGTGGAATTTAAACAAAAGCTCTTAACTTCAAAATATTATGAAGATTCTAAAATGTCTAATTCTTTTGAAAGTTCAATAGTAAACCCATAGGCTATGATCCTACCTGAGTCATTCCAGCAGTGAAGGCAAAGGGGCTACAGATACTGAAAATCCACTCCAAAGGTGAAGGCAGCTGTCTATAAAATGCAGTGAATCCCACACACCCCCAAAAGAGAACGAGGAGAAACACCACCATACTGGTGAGGATGGATTTCTTTAACAACACACTCATCAGGAAGGCCAAAGTTATCTGCAAGAGAGACAAGACATCTAGCTGTTAGATTCTATTCACACAGAGTCATCGGCAGTGCAATAAAATAAGGATCTTTATATCATAACATAAATATCTGTCAGAGACAAGCAATGTACACTGTTAAGGTGTAATTATGCTCAGTCCTTCTCTCAACCTCTCTGTGAAGAGAATCCTTATATTCCATACTCAGATTCTCAGGAAAGGGTGAGGGAAAGCTGCAGGAAGAGCTGAGGAAAGGACAGAAATGCAGACTTGGAAAGATGGACAGAAATTAAATTGTATATTAACAAGGAATGTCTACATACCCTGGAAGGCAGGAGAAATTAGAGGCTCTTGTTCAGAGAAGGAGGGCATGGCACGGGAAGTCAGAGCAAGGTAAGATATTCGAAGCAGAAGAGATGTGAAAAGTTGTCATGAGATGGGGAACCTCAAGGGGAAAAAGGTGGGTCCAGCCCTTAAGAGCATCTTCATTAATCACATAAAAAAGTCTTAGACATTTTTTGATGGAAAATAATTCTTTTCTTTTGATGCATCATTTCATTAATTCAGACCTTAACGCAAAAAAAGAGGTCCAATTTTACTTAGGCTGCATCATTTTCTCCTACTCATAAAGACTTTCTCAAGCAAACACACACACACACACACACACACACACACACACACACACACACACAGCATGAAAGAATTGCTATAGCAGCCTGCTGACACATTAATCGTCACCACATATAACTAAGACCTAAAGCAAAGAAAATGGTAATAAATGTAGGAACTTACCAAAGATAAGCCATATAAGAAAAAGAGAGTAAATATAACCATGAAACCCGTCATGACTATAATTTGGGTAGATGTTATGATGACTGTAATGATTATGGAAGCAATGAAGATGAAGCCGGCATAGATTAAACCCCAGGAGAGCCTAAATAAAGACAAGAATTATTTCAGCTGTTTTCGCTTCATTATGAAATATTCAAAACATACAAAAGTATCTAAAGAATAATATAATGATGACTTTGTACCTGCCACCTGGATTGATAACTAAAATGTTACTGATACTGCATTGGCACAGCTGTGTGCTGCTATGGCTGGGAATCAGCTCTGTATTCGGGTGTGGTATAAGTAATATAAACGTGGATAAACAGTATCATCTTCTATGTCGTCTTCTGCAACTTTGCTTTATCAACACATGCAATATTATACACGGCTATATACAGTTCATTATATGAATATATCTCAGTGATATTTAGGTTGTTTGACAATTTTTCTTCCTAATACACCATTGCTAAGAACACTCTCATACTTGTCTTTTTTGGGGGGAAAGTGCACAGACATTTCTCTAAGGTGAAATTGCTGAATTAAAGGAGATGAGCATTTTGTGTCTTCAGCTTTATTATATATTACCAAAATGTTCTAATGATAAAATTGGAAGGAAACGTAACAGCAGCTGATGAATCATGCCAGTGCAGAAGCACCAGGGGCAGACAATAACTTGACCATTCTTGAGTACCTCAGCCAGCAGCACCTCCGCTCTCCCCAGGAGGGGAAAATGGAAATTTCAACTACACTAACTAAACCCATTCTGCACTTGCTATTCCTACTCATGATTTCTTTATATAAACTGATATAAATTATGGTGCATCCTTAAGTGTTTGCACTGTCCTGCTTTACATGTGCTAGTGTTCTCATTTTTATGAGTTGGTTATTAGGAATAAAAGTCAACCTTAGCTTATCAGACACAACTTAGAATAGATTTACAAGGAGATCCTGCTGAATAGCATTGAGAACTTTGTCTAGATACTCATGTTGCAACAGAAGAAAGGGTGGGGGGAAAATGTAATTGTAATGTATACATGTAAGGATAACCTGACCCCCTTGCTGTACAGTGGGAAAATTAAAAAAAATTATATATATAAAAAAAAGTCAACCTTAGATCTGACAAGCCTAAAGGGTGTTTTAGTCCATGTTTCTTTCACAGATGAGTAAACTGCAGTTTCTATTACTAGTTAATGGGCCTGCTCAAGGTCAACAACGTGAATCAATAACCAAGCTAAGACAGCAGTTGCAGGCTTTTCCTCAGTCCCGAGCTCTTCCCACTACATAAAATTGACTCATAAGAATTTAATAACTGGAAAAAATAGCAAAAGTATTAAAACCAGGAACTTGCATTAATATGTCCCAATAAAACATGTTTAATTATTGCTT
This sequence comes from Phacochoerus africanus, assembly GCF_016906955.1. Classification (NCBI taxonomy): domain Eukaryota; kingdom Metazoa; phylum Chordata; class Mammalia; order Artiodactyla; family Suidae; genus Phacochoerus; species Phacochoerus africanus. The sequence continues at coordinate 11,210,514 of NC_062557.1, read as the reverse complement.
ATGTGATTTCTTTTTAAAATTTCACACCATTATAATGGTTCCGTGTGTTAGAACATCAGCATTTTTGGAAAAGCATACCACATTCTGCAGAATTCACTTCCTGAGTAGTGAAGGGAACTTTACAGATAGGAATTGAAAAACCACAGGGTAAGGAAACTACAAATAAAGGAAATTCAAACATCACCTAGAAAAAGGAACTCAGTGCAGGAGGTTGTGAGCGGAGTCTGGGGGTGTTAATAAGGCTATGAAAATCTTCATGAGAAAACAAAGCAATTTCAGACATCACACTTAACAATAAATGTTGATTACATTTCACACTTATTGCATTAGCTAAAGTAAAAAGAGAGGGAAGGTGCCATAAAAGTTATTTCCAGCAGATACTTCATATTTAATCAAATATGTTTCAGAATGTTTTTCCTTTTTAGTTTTAACAACGCATATTCATTTTGCTCAATTTTAGGTTATACTAAAAGCACTTACCATTAAGAGTGAATCCACATCTAAATAGCCAGTCCCTTTCTGATTTTAAGGTAGCGGTGCCACGTCTACCGATTCTAAGGTGACTACAGGGATGCTAGTCCTGGGCTGAAAGATGGTCATTGTCACAGCCGCTCTCTTCCCTAACAAACTCCATCCATCCCTTTATATTTCCAAGGTTCCACTGCATAACTTTACCTTCCTTTTTGTATTTCAAGACACAGTCTTTTTCTTTCTTTCTTTTTTTTTTTTTTAAGGGCCACACCCGTGGCACATGAGGTGCCCAGGCTAGGGGTCTAACCAGAGCTGTAGCCACCAGCCTGCACCACAGCCACAGCAACACCAGATCTGAGCCATGTCTGCGACCCACACCACGGCTCATGGCAACGCCAGATCCTTAACCCATGGAGCAAGGCCAGGGATCGAACCTGCAACCTCATGGTTGGATTCGTTTCTGCCAAGCACGACAGGAATTCCACTCTCTTCTTTTTCTATTTCACAATTCAGTTGTATTAGAATTAAAACTTTATTAATAAAACATACTTTATAGAATTTTTTAAATTTCCTAGACCATAATTTTACTTCAGGGAACATGTGTCTTCCAAAGGACTGTTCCATAAGTGGTTCCTCATCCATTCCAGATAGTACCACATCCATAAAGAATATTTTCTTGATATGAGGAGTGTACAGAGAAATATCTCGCAGGATTCAACACTGGAAAAAAAATGCTAGGTTTCTTTTGAACAAATTGAAGAACGAATTGATTGTTCTTCTTTTTTTTTTTCTAGACTTTTTTTTTTTTTCCAGAATTTTACCAATTGTATTGCAGAATTCTCTGCTTTGGCCTCTTAGAAGCTTAGAGCTTGTATGATTATCTGTTAATCTTACCTATTTATTATTTTGCTAAGTCTTTGTTTTTACTTTTCGATTATTTGTTTTTTATCACAAATATACACACAGATACATACATAATAAACATGTTGAAACATATATTTCAAAATCACTTTAAGTCACTGGTGGAATGGGACAAATGCTCTCATTAAGTCCTCCCTATATGTCAGCCTATGCACTGGGCACATTTACAGGCTATCTCAACTCTAACATATGGTATTTAGTTGCTCCCCAAAATATACCTCTGATGACCCAATCTCTAAACACGAGCTAGCCATCATAGGATTACACTTTCTTCAACATGAGAAAGTGTGGAGAAATCAAGAGAGAACGATGAACAGACCCGGGAGGAGAGTTGGAATCGGGGAACCTGGGTTGGAGTCCCTGCTCTGGCACACATCACCCATTTGATACTAGGTGACTCTTTTATTCTCTGTGATTTGAACGGTGCCTCGGTCATAGTGTTAGCCTAAGACACATATGGCACAGAAAAAGTGCCCTGTAAATTATAATCACTATCTTGCAGAGCAAAATTTAACAAAGACTAAATCAAAAAGTTAGAAAAACAACAACAAAGTAGCCAACATTGCAAGCTTAAATCATGGTGTCTTGAAACAGTAACACTTTTTTCACTGCTTACAAATTTCTCCATGTATTCATTTGCACTACTTGAATCAGTCGGTCACTCACCAGAACGCTGAATCTTGTAGACCCATCATTTTCATCAAATCCTTATACTTTTTTCTCTCTTTTGTAACATTTAGTGACAAGAAATATATAAACGGGGAGAAGTAAAGCAAGCAATAGAAAATAAACATCTCATTTTGGAGGTTCTCTTTAAAAATAAAGGGTAATGTCTTCATATTTATAGCAGTAACTGACATCAACTCCTCCATCACATAGCGATCTGTTGTGATCTAAAGAAAAGGTTTATACAAATGAAATCATTTTTTAAGGTATAGAAACGGGGGAAATCTGAGTAAGCTATGGGGAGTGGGTCATTTATTTCCTGACTTCAGTACTATGCAGTGGTTGGGCAAGATCTATGAGCATGAGGAGAAACGAGGTGAAGAGGACATGGACCTTCCTGTACACGGTTTTTGCAACTTCGCACCATTTTATAACTACTTGAACATTTACATTTTAAGAAAAGTAATGTGCTCCTTTGCCTACAATTCAATTTCAGCATTTTGATGCCTGCTTCATTACATAAACATATGAAAACCTGAGGGGACACCATCTTTTATTAAGGCCTTGATGCCTCTGCAATTATTCATGTTAATTTTTAGAACTTCTCTTACTTGGATAATAGCAGCATTAATTGCAGTTTGTAACGTCACGAATCCTTCACTCCAGTATTTGGTCAGTGAACATGAAAATTCATCATCTGTACCCCAGCAATGAGCTATAAGCACAAAGAAAAAAGCATAACCAGTATTAAGGGATGAAGGAAATTGCAGAGTGAAAAACAAGAACCCAAGAGAAAACAATCTAGATGAGATTCCACCAGGAAGAATTTCTAACCATACAGAAAAAAAGCACATGAAAGTTCTTTTTTTTTTTTTTTTTTGGCCTCACTCATGGTATGTGGAAGTTCCCAGGTCAGGGATCGAACCTGCACCACAGCAGCAACCTGAGCTACAGCTGTGATAATGCTGGGTTCCTTAACTTGTTGAGTTACCAGGGAACTCCTGAAAGTTGTTAATAAGGGAGTTTTATTCATGGAAAACATGGCATGCATAGAAAGTCTTAGAAAATAAAAAGAGGATGAAAGCAAACACTGCTTGAACCGTACTGGACTTCCTGGTGTGCCTCAAAATGCCAAACACACTGCAGTAGTGATTTTTCTTTTAGCTCAATGCTCTCCCCCCAGATGGGTCCATGGCTCACTCCTTCCTTCATATCCTTATCTCTTTTCAAAAGTAAACTCATCACAGAGGTCCTTCCTGGCCACCATAATGAAAAACATCTCCACTCTGGATCTAAGCCACCATCAGCTCACTGGTATGTTTTACCGCATTCTTCCCAATTCCTTTGTATTCCATTCTCTGGGTTATATCCAGAGCACTCCCTCAGGCTTGGAAATCTAATCAAGTCTCTGCCCTGATTTAAAGAACCACAATGGCTCTCCACTGCTGTAGGTTTTCAAGACATCACAAGATCTAGCCCTTGAGTAACTTCAGCCTCACTCTCCCATCACATTCCTTCTTGTGCACTCTGTTCAGCTAGACGGTGCTGCTCCTATTCCATATCCACTAAGAGATGCCCTGTTTCATCTGGGGCCCCCACACTGGCCTTTCTTCCATCTGGAATACCATGCCCTCCGCACCTCACACATGCTATTACTTCAGGTGTTTGTTTAAACACCACTTCTCCGGGCAGAATTTCTCTAATCCCACAGGTTTTTTTTAGCAACTCCTGGTCTAAGTCCAGCCAGCGCCTTTCCTAGCACCGGTCATTAACTCCTCACTGGCTGCCTTTCCGGTTAAACTCAAATCTTGCCTAAGGCTGCCACCCATCAGTCCTGATTATCCCGTCATCCTCTGCAGCATCCACTTGTGAATTCACTAGGTATTGGTTGGACCACTCGATGGTTTTTTGAGAGCCGTCCCCTCGTGGGAAGATATGACTGGGCTCGGAATCTGTTCAGCAATAAAATGTATTCTGTTTATTTTCTCCTGCCCCAACAAAAGCGTCTTTGTTGCTCATGTCATCCCATTCTTTATGTTAAAAAGATGAAAAATGCCATAATGGTACTTTATATTGAAAGTCACCTGCGAAAAGATCTTCCTTCGAAATTGGAATGTCATATCCCTGAAAAAATTTTAACTTATAAGAGAAAGTGTCACTAAAGATGACTCCCACGGTGAATGGGAAATTGTCTAGAAGTACTTTATCCATATGTTTTTGATCTGGTACGGCAATGATTTTTCTTCCTGTGAATTGCAAGGTTAAAGAAAAAAGACATAAAGGATTGTTAGAGTTTCATGAAAATAAAATGTGATACCCAATTTTGTCATCCCATATTTTCCACTGAAATTAACCCAAATCATTCTCCCTTTAAATAAAAATTATCTCCAAAAGCCAAAAAGGAATTCTCAGGAGACATTCGATGAGAATTGTTTATTTTTAACAAAACAAGTGGTAGGGTGAGTTTTAGGTATATAAAAGTATGATGCCAAGATAAGTTTGCAAATAGAATTGGGGTACAAAAATAGAAATAATGGCGGCAGTTATTATGTAGTCTGAGGACTCCAGATTTTAGGTTTACTAAAACAAAGGCATTTCATATGGTCTTTGTCTTACTCAGGAACTAACATCACAAAGTGACTCTAATTCTAATGGTCAGCAATGTCACCTATTAGAAATCAGGCACTAAGAGTAGACAGACTGTATGTACCCAGTTGCCCATAAGTGCAGTAAATGTTTTGGTTTCATCAGTTACATAGAGACCTCATTTAGAATGAAGACTTTTAGAGATGTGTACAAATTAAACTATGTGCAGGCAATCTTTAGATATCCATCCTTATTTCTCATAGTTCTGAAATTATTGTTTAATAACCATGACCTCATTTGTTTTATTTATATAGTTTTTCTTATATTTATAGTTTTTTACATTTATGAGCTACAAATCTTAATCATTATATTTCCATGTTAAAAACACCCACACTCACCAATAGCATATTCCTCCTAGATATTATTCTGCAAATCTGAAATTATAAATCTACCATTTTAGTTAAATTCCAATAGAAATGGAGGCCCATCTACACTGGACCCTCATCAAGGTGAAAGGGTTTAAAAGGCTGTTATGAGAAGAAAAAAACAAAACAAAACAAAAAACAATTTGTATGCTATCTTTAAACCAAGATAATTAGCACAACGGATAATCTCTAACTTCAAATTAAACATGTATACATCTTGTCAAAAAGATATAAAATAATATCAGTAATTATTTTTGCCATTAGTTCACCTACCTTTTAAAAAGGGAGCAAATGCTGTCTTATTCATTATCTGCTGGGTTATGTCAGAGATCGGTGTATATACAACATCCATAGAAGAGCTATTAAATTTATCTACCCTTCCCAGATCTTGAGGAGGCATTTCAGGAAAACGTACATTTTCTTTTATATATGAAAATACACCCATATAAAGTCCTAAAAGTATTGGGAACCCCCATTCCTATAAAAAAGGAGAGCAAATTTAGATTATATTCCCTTAAGGAACTCAGTCAACATCAAAGAACTATTGGAAAGACAAATTTCAATTTTCCCATAAAGTTGGCTTCTCTTTACTCTCCACTCTTCAAAGCAAAGGGAAGCCAGGTCAAGATACATATGGAGATAGTTGTCCCATCTACTACTTTCTGATATGAGAACTGAACCACTGCGTTTAAATCATGAACTCCTACAGAAGCCGTCATAGAAACTAAGAGGAAGGCTAACAGGATGACGATGCCCAAATGCATGGACCTCTGGCTCTAGGGTCTATAAGGCACAGAATATCCCAGATGGAGTTCATGGTGGCAAACAGCAACACTTTTGTCGGCTGTCACATCCTTGTATTGAAGTCAAAACAAATGAGAAGGAGCTGAGTGTGGAGACCGTCCAGGGGTTCAACAACATTAGGGATCTCTTCTGGCTTCACGCAATGCTGGGCTACACTCCCAGTCTCTGGATGAATGAAGTGGGACCAAATGATTGATCCTGGCCAATGAAATGTGGGCAGAAATGACAGGCATCACTGTGAAGCCTGCTCATGGAACCCTGCACACCCTTCCACTGTTCTCTCTGTCTTGGTCCTTCTACTTCTGGATCTGACTGGATGCAAAGGATCCAGCGAATGTCTCCAAGGTCTCGTGAGATGGCAGAGTCCCTAGATGAAGAAGCCCGGGTCTCTGAATGACTGTGAGGAGAAGTTTCCTCCACCTACCAAAACCACCCGACATCCACTGGCAACCTTATGCAGACTGTTTTGAAATTTGGGGCTTTAATGTAAACTGTCCATCAGTGGTGTTACTCGGTCATAATCCTTGGAAATACTCTGCGCAGAAAATTCATGGCCTTGAAAGGAAGCCCCTCAAGTTAAAATTCCTCTATTTCTGCTGGACACTAGTTTTATTATTTCTTGACTCTAAATGTATTACCCATGATAAGAGCTTTAAGAGGGGCTATAACTTACTATACAATTACATTTTCAGTTACTCTCCTTTTTAAAAAGTATGAGTAATACTTCCACTCTTTGCCATTCTACACTATTTTTCAGAGACGGCTGTGAATCTCTCAATTCAACAGGTACACCTAGCGACAAGCTCACAATCAATAAACCCAATCTGCTACTTCAAATGTAAAACACGAGAATCACGAGGCAATGAAATACAAGCATAGTGATAACTGTGTAAAGAGGCAAGCTGGCAAACGTACCAATAAGCTTTCTCTTTTCATTCTCCATTTCTTAAGAAAGTTCTTGCACAGAAGTGCTTGGGTTTGCTGGTACACACTTTTCTGTTTAATACGCATCTAGCCTGTTCATTAAACAAAGAGAAAGTACACGCAATGGAGCATAAACTAGAAAAATACCTGTAAGAAGAAATACCTTGATCATATTTTGGGGAGGGATATTTTCTACCTTTAAGAACTGCAAAAAATGGATTTAAAATATGATTGCCATAACCAGGATTGTAAAATTTTACGTCAGATATACTCACTGTAAGTGTTTCGGGAGATGAGTAATGGTGAGGAAGAGGAGAGATCCGTTCCCACGATTTTACAACAACATGGAGTAGTACCAGGGAAAAGCTGTCATTAGATTTCAGAACCTGTAAGATACTTCCAACGTTGACACTTTCTAACAGAAGTTCAACTACATGAACGGAGTAACTACACTGAATATTTCATCGGCATAATAATTATTTTTGTTCCTTACATTTAAATAGAAACCCCAGAGCTCATCAGATTAACACAGACATTCTGATTACTTAACTTCATCGAAGTAATTGTTCATTAGAAGCAGTCCCAATAGAGTCCTTTCTTTTGGTATTTACCTTCCAGAGTGAAATGAACAACTTTTATCGAAAGAGGTAGGCCATGGGATAACAACTCCGACTCAAAGGACTTGAAACTTGATTGTGATACACAAGAATAATAAAACAATTTATCTCAATGTTCTGAATTCAGAAGTCCCTGAAAAACTGAGGAAACAAACTACAAAGTAGAAAGAGAGAAAGAAAGAAAGAAAGAAAGAAAGAAAGAAAGAAAGAAAGAAAGAAAGAAAGAAAGAAAGAAAGAAAGAAAGAAAGAAAGAAAGAAAGAAAGAAAGAAAGAAAGAAAGGAAAGAAAGAAAAGAAAAGAAAAGAAAAGAAAAGAAAAGAAAAGAAGGAAGGAAATCACATGGAAAAGTAATTTTGCTCAAATGTTTGCAAATAAAGTGGCCATTTTTTTCAGTTCCTACAGTCTCAAAATTAAACTCTTAGATTTGCATATCAAAATATTCAGACAATTTCCCCTCAGCTAGTACACAAGCAAATTTTACTGTTTTCCTATTGTGTGTACACAATAAAAGTTGTCTGGGGAAAAATAGAAACATTCTGTCATTAGGCGTCAATAAAAAAAACATACATCTTTGGAAACATCTGAAACATACATTAATTTTAGCAAGGTCCACCCACATGTTTGGCATAGCACACGAACAGAGAGCTTTACTTACTGTCGGGAAAATGAGAAATAAAGACAAAAGCACTTGAAACACTGTCAAAGCACAGTTGTTTTCTTCGCCTAAGGCAACAAATTAAAATTTCTTTATTGCCACTTCCTCATTTATTCCTTAAATGAACGCTTACTCACTCGCAACAGTTCTTACCCAGGCTGGTTTCTGAGAGGGGATGTAGCCAGACCAAGCTGCACATGATGAACTTGTTTTGTTTTCTCTCTGTTCTTCCCTAAGCCAATTATTCTGCAGGGAAATGACTGTTCCGTGGTTGGTTGGGAATAAAACAAACCCTGTGTTTGTTCACTGGGCCTTTCAACTCCAGGGATAAGGGGGAGACAGTAAACAAGGAAAATGGAACCAGCCCTTCAGACAAGATGAGACCAAGATGGGAGAAAGGGTAATAAATGAGTAACTAACCAAACAAAGTAGTTAAATTTGTATGAGAAATCGTTAGCCGTGCTTTTTTTCCTCCCACTACTAATGCCTAAACACAACCACCATTGATATACTGGACTGACTGAGACACACTTCAGAATTTGCTGAAGCTGAACTTTTTTTTTTTTGCCTAAAAAAAGCTAAGCCACCCATTGTCTGTCTTGGAGAAACACCTAAGTTGGACAAGTGAAGAATTAGGAACAAATTTCTTTCTCCTGCCCACTTGATTGTGGATGCAGGGCTTCATAAGGCATATGAACAAGATAAAAAGTAAGCAGATTACTAAGGCCAAAAAAAAACCAGAATAAGATTCAGGTCAATTTTTATACATGAACTCTAGAAAAAAACTGAAATGTATTCGATTCCCACTGCATCGTCTATCCCTGTAAAGAGTTACAAACTTTTCTTGACCTGCCAAAGTAAATCACAAAACAAGACACCAAAGTCCATGAATTGGGAAATCGCAAATATTTGACATGGCTCCCAATCCCCAGATGTTAATCATCACAAAGCTGAGAGATGTTCCAGAGAAAAGAAGGATAATTTAAAAAAACTTTAAAGCCATGGGATCTTGTCTACACATCACTCTCCTCAGTAATTCTGTCTTCAAAAAGAGTCAACAGTGAGGTAGTACATGCCTTGCATTTTAAAAATTGGCAAAAACAAATTAATCAAGATGTTCTAATGTCTCATGGAAGGCAGGGTAGACTGGACAGTTGTAAACACTGTTAAAATTTTGTACCAATAAAAGGTCAATGGGCCAAACAAAAATCCTTACTTTCTTTTAAATCACTGGAAATACAGATCCTGTTTTTATTAATTTTGCTACAGTTGTTTTAGACCCTCTATATTCTATTTTCAGAATCCTTTTCACTTTGCCTTTCTTACAATTGCATTAAGACTTACAACTAGAATATCAAGAATTCAATGTATTTTACTAGTTTCCCTTCTCATCGTGGTTTCATGTATTCTTCGTATTCCTCTTTCTCGACTTTTTATACTGATTTATTTTTATGGGGGAGGATTTCCTTATTTAAAGCTGAGGATTTCCCCACAAAATGAACTAATGTGATGAGGAAGTGAACCTTCAGCTAGAAGCACATTGAAATAGTAAAATATATCTAATGCAGAAGTTAAGATGTATAACCAAATCTTTAAAAGGAAGAAGGAAAAAAAAAAAAAAGGAAAAAGAGTAAGAATCAACGGAAGAAACAAGGAAAAATGAAGGCGCAGTGCCAGAAGTTAAAAGTGAAAAGGGAAATTAAAGCCAGAACTATGAGTGATAGATCAGAAATACAATAGTCCAAAGAGGTGTTTCAATACCTCTGTGACCTGGGCTTGGTCCTTGATAGGTTATAAAGCTGGATTTGATATATCTGCATGAATCGAGAAACTTCACAAGATGGCTCAGTGCTAGACACAGAGAATGGAAAAAACTTCACCTGTTACCCCAAGGAAAAGAAAGGATACATATTCTTTGCCCAATCTCTGGTTAAAAAATATGTATTCTCCATAGAAATGAAAATCCCAAGTATGTATAGCATATGTCAGGAGTAAGACATGGGAGAGAAATCTGAATTTATTCTTCCTGCATAGCAACATGCCTAAGAATAATATAGCAGCTAGTGCTATTATTATTTGGCTTTGAACCTGAAGCCAAATTCAGGTTCAAATTCTGATTCCACCAAAGCTGTGTGACTTTGCATAATCTATTTAATCTTTTTCTCCCCTTAAGTTTTTTTCATCCATAAAAATGGAGGTAACAATTGTGTGTGTATATACATTTAATACATACAGTAATTTGGGAATTAAATTCATTAATATAAGTAAAGTGTGTAGAAGAATGCCTGATCCAGCAATTCCACTTATGGGTATATATTGAAAAAAATGAAAACACCAGATCAAAAAGATGTATGAACCCCAATTGCATTATTATTTGCCAAGATATGGAAGGTACATAATTGCCTATCAACAAATGAATGGATAAAAAAGACATGTGTGTATATATACACACATATACACACATTTATACAATGGAATATTACTCCGCCATAAAAAAGAATTAAATTTTGTTACTTTCAAGAACATGGGTGGAACCGACAGATATTACACTTAGTGAAATATGTCAGACAGAGAAGGACAAATATTATGTTATCACTCATATACGGAATCTAAAAAATAAAACGAATGTAAAAAAAATGCCTGGAAAATCATAAAAACTCAAAAAATGTTACTTCTTGTTGCTGATACTCCTTCTCTTCCTTCTCCTCTTCCCTCGCCTTCCCTCTGCCTCCTCCTTCTATTCCAAGAAAGCAAAAACAACTCTACAGAAATATGTCCAGAATTCAGGGCACAAAGCAACAGAGTTAAAAGCAAATATTCCTTTTGGAAGCTAAACTCATAATCAGAACTCCACCATCAAAGACTATCAGCAAACAAAAAAATGGGTCTATTAGCAATCTCAAATACTGAAGATAATAAAAATTATGACAGAGACTACAAAATATATAACTAAAATGTTCAAGAGGCAACATACTTCAGTTAAAACAGGAGACAATGAAAAGGAAGATTAACAGGACAGTTATAGAAATTTAAAGAAATTTATAGAAATTTAAAGAGATTAATATTAACTAAGATTAAAAACTTAATGGATAAGTTTTACAGCAGAGTAGACACAGATGAAGAGAAACTTAATAAACCAGAAATACCTCTGAAGAAATCACATAAAACTTAGTGCAAAGGCAGAACAAGATGTAAAAGTATTGAAGAGAGATTAAACACATGAAAGACAGAATGAGGGTGTGCAGTACGTGTCTAACAAACATTTTATAATAAGCAGAGTAAAGGAATAAATAAGAGGACTGTTCAAAGATAAAATGTATTAAGATTTTTGCAGACTTGAAGACATGAGTCTTCCTTCAGATTAGAAAATTACTGTGTCCTGTGCAGAGTTAAAAACAAACAAAAATACAACAACTTCTTTGTAGAGAGCCTTCAGAAAGAGAGAAGAGTAGTCTGCACTGCGGCTCCACAGGTTAAGAACCCAACTAGTATCCATGAGGATGTGGTTCGATCCCTGGTCCTTCTCAGTGGATTAAGGATCCAGCATTGCTGCAAGCTGTGTAGGTCACAGATGCAACTAAGATCCTGTGTTGCTGTGGCTGTGGTACAGGCCAGCAGCTGGAGCTCCAATTCAACCCCTAGCCTGGGAACTTCCATATGCTGCAGGTACAGCCCTAAAAAGAAAAAAAGAGAGAAGAGAGGGAAATATCAAAAATAATAAAATACAAAAGACAGATTATTAACCTAGGATCAACAGCCAAAAGATGTCAAAAAGAGTAATAGAATAATGCCCTCAAAGAGCTGAGAGAAAGTGAAATGTTAACCTCGAATTCCATACCTAGCTAAGTGTGCATGAAATAAAGATATCTTCTGAGGGAATTTATCTTACACAGCCAGGCAGAAAATATACTAAGGGATGTACTTCAGTAAATAATAATAATAATAATAGTTTTTACAATGTAAACTGAACTCAGAGCTTAGTGTCAGAAGGGTTTGGCAAATAAGTTGCCCAAGGTAAATATTCATTGACTGTTTTGTGGAAGAGGAAGCAGAACTTCTTGTCAACCTACATATTTCTTCAGTTTTTGATAATGGAATCTTAGAGGTTTCTATGATTTTACAGAGCCTTAAATGCTAGCTAAGAACACAGACTAGGCAATAGGAGTGGATAATAGTAGGGTTTTCACATGTGGACTATGCCACTGTTTCCCTCAGTTTGCTGAGGGGCCCAAAATTATCTGGGTTACAATTCTCACTTGTCACTATAAATCTCCCATTTCGCTTTAAAAGCAGTACTTATGATCCTTGTGAGGGGTGGGCATTTGACAGAGTGTGTTCTTTAACAAGGGGGAGAGGATGATGAGGGGATGTACAGGTGTGGATATTGGCCTTACGGAGAGGAATGTTACTTATTCACACTAGTGGCAAGAAAGTCAGAGTATACGGTCCAATGAAACCTGGTTGATGGCTGAGATTGTGAAAGCTTGCGAAGACACGCCCCTTTCATTGATTCCATTTTCACAGCCAAATGGAAAGCCAGGTCTCCTACTGAGAGGAAAAGAGGTAAGAGAGACTAGCGTCTGAAAAGAGATGCATATGACTAAGTCATTTAAGCAGTCGTCCAATTCAGTGAAAGAGGGAATATATTTGGCGGATGTGGTGGAGTTGGCAGGAGGACCTATGAGTCCACCTGAAGGCAGTGGTCCTTCATTTAGACTGAGAGAGACATTCTGTTCATGTGTATCTTCTAGTAGCATTCGTCTTCCTAATACGGGTTTAAGCAAGGTTGGAGTTCTGCCAGGCAATTGCGATGAAGGGTGAGCGGGTCAAGCACTGATGGTGAAAATGAGGGACTGGCTACTGGCTGAGGGAAGCCTCTCCCTTGAAAGTTGGAGGAGCCCTAAGTGGAGATGGTAGATGCCTCTTCTTTCTTGCCAACTTGATTTGGTCCACTGGCTCCTAGATTATGCTTTCAAGTACAAGGGAGAAGGTGTCCTCGCTGTGTCCAAAAAGATGGTGTACTTTGGATGGCTTGGCTGTCCAAGATTACATCAAAGCCTTAATGAGGTAAAACAAACTATGTGGTCATGATTCACTTTCTAAATAAAGAAACTTTCAAGTAAACTAAAACTTAGCAGCTTGGCAGCGTATTAGCGCTAACCACACGTTTTCCGGAATTTTAGCTGTAGCATCTATTGCTTCTCCTTGTGCATGTTTTTCTCTAACAAGCTTCTATTCTGTGCTTATCTGCTTCAAGAAGAATGTGGACAGACATCCTTCAGTGGCCAGAGTAACTAAGATCAAATTATCAGCAGCATTATCAGAAAATATTTCAGCATCGGGAGTCTGTAGCTCGCTCTATAGAGCTACACCAGCTGCCAGCAGGTCAGTGCTTACTCAGACCTCTGGGGCAGAGCTCAGAGGATCCTGCCTGGGTCTGGCACTGCTCCAGCTCCTATCTGTTGTTATCCTAGGTTTGGAGTCACATGATGTAGGCTCAGCTGCTAGAGGCCCTCCCCATGAGCCTGCCAAAAGGGGAGGCAAAGCTATCCCCAGCAAAGGGGACATGGCTGCGAGCTTCAGCAAGCACTTCCAAATGTGACTGAAACAGACTTCTAAATTGCACTGTTAAGCTCTTCCCTGTTTCTGGAATTAACTATGCCACTTTCTTTAAAGAACTCTGTTGATTATTCTACGAAGGTTCACTATTTCTATCATCTAATACTCTTCACCTGGGCAATGAATTTTTTTTCCATTAATGGCCATATTACATAGGTCTAAGTAAGTTGCCTGGCATAATCAATGATTGCTATGGATGCCCTTGGCAACTGAATACGTCAATGCTACTTCTCATTTTTTTTTTTCAGTATCCATAATATCGTGGGTGCTCAGCATAGCGATGGTGTTATTAACTAGGTCAAGGGCCTGGTGAGATGCCTTTTTTTTCCTCTGCTACAAGGAAGAATCTGCCAAGGGATGTTGCCGTATAGATCAATCGGTATCCTCAGATGTGAAAGGGAAACCTTGTGAATTTCTAACAATTCAACCACCTGCCCCCATGTTACCATCTTCTTCATCTCGGTACTTTCATTTTTTGTTTGTTTGTTTTTGCCTTTTCACCGCCGCACCTGCAGCATATGAAGGTTCCCGGGGCTAGGGGTTGAATCAGAGCTGTAGCTGCCGGCCTACACCACAGCCACAGCAATGTGGGATCCAAGGCGCATCTGTGACCTACACCACTGCTCACGGCAACACTGGATCCTTAACCCACTGAGCGAGACCAGGGATTGAACCCTCATCCTCATGGATGCTGGTCGGGTTCGTTAACCACTGAGCCAAGACAGGAACTCCCATCTCAGTACTTTGACTACAGTTTCATTACAGGCTGAAGTTTACAGTTTGGTTTATACTGAATGCATTTCAAGTAAGCTCCTCCCTAATAACATATGAAAAAGCAGAATAATCAGACTGGATACGTGGCCTCTGGATCCAACTTCTAGGAAGTTTGCCCATAGACTGAAATGTCACTGACGGATGTTAGACACTCATGACCTTCAATTCCAAGGGGCCTAGGTATCCTTGACCTTATCTTCTTTACCTTTTTCTTCTAATACTACAGCTGTACCCGTTTTATGGAAGTCTGCAGCATTTCTCCCTAAACACAAAGACTAGACATGAACATTTTTAGTTGCAATACATGCCTAGCACAGATTCATATAAGTGATCAAACACTTGCTGAAACAAAGCAAGTTTTAAAACATATTTGCTTCATCAAATTTTTCTCTATTTTTATGAGAAACAAGAAAAAAGAAAATGCTAAAAAAAAAAAAGAAAATTAGAGCAAGAAATAAAGAAATTATAGGAACAGCCTTTAAACTCCCTTACTGATCAGTTCAAAAGCGCATAAGAGCCTTAGGTTATAATACAGTGAGTAAATTCTGCCCCTCAGACCTCTGTTAGCCTCTGTCAGTGTCATCAAATATTCAGTTCCACGTGAAAACTCTTGCCAGTTTTCAAAGCTGTGAACTCCTTTATGTCATCTTCCACTATAAAATGATGACCTTTGGTATTCTTTCTTTATCAATGAATCTGTGATAGAGATTTCTGGCACAAATTCATAGACTTTTTTGGTTGCTACAGGCTCGTATGTTTGCTAACCATTGCCCTGTCGATTTCTTTAATAACTCCATTAATCTGACAATAGCTTATGCAAAGTTTCCTATGTACAGGAATACCACTGAACTTGTCAGAAATGGTGTTTCTTTAGCATGGTACTCTTTGTTTTTGAAGAACTTTTTTTTTCTTTTTTGGGTCACACTCTTGGCATGTAGAAGTTCCCAGTATAGTGGTTGCATGTGGGATCCAAACTGCGTCTGCAACCTACACCACAGCTCACAGCAACATCAGATTCTTAACCCACTGAGCGAGGCCAGGGATGGAACCCGCGTCCTCATGAATCCTAGTCATATTCCTTTCCACTGTGCCACAACGAGAATGCCCTGGAGAACTTTTTTTTTTTTTTTTGAGTGTAGATTCCTCAATTTTAGTTCTTCTGGGTCAAGGACCTTTCCCTTAATAAATCTTTGGGTTACTCTGATTACTCTTACTTGAGACAAATGGGAAGGACTCTTTCTGAGAAGTCCCACATCTTTATAATCTTCAAGAGATTCATAGTGTTCCTTGAATAAACTTGGTTGATTTTTCACACTGAACTTCCAATTTAGTTAGAAGCTGACTTACTACAACGATCTCATTTCCTATTCTATACCATATAGTCTTCAAGGTAGGTTCCTGGTCATGGTTTCTTAATGACAGAGGTTTTTGGTTTTTTTTAAATATTGCCAATCTTCATTGATATGAGGGTATAACTGTTCCAGATCTGAGAAGATCATCCTTTACGCCTCTCATAAAGTCTAAGAGCGAAGACCAACGTTATATATATATATTTTTTTTTTCTTTTTGTCTTTTTGTCCTTTTAGGGCCACGCCTGCGGCATATGGATGTTCCCAGGCTGGGGGTCGAGTTGGATCTGTAGGTGCCAGACTACGCCAGAGCCACAGCAATGTGGGTCCAAGCCATGTCTGCGATCTACACCACAGCCTGCAGCAACACTGGATCCATAACCCACTGAGCAAGGCCAGGGATCGAACCTGCAACCTCATGGTTCCCAGTCAGATTTGCTTCCACTGAGCCACGAACTTCAACGTTGTATTTTTAAGTAACATTTTCCTTTTTTTCCCTTTTGGGAAGGTTGCTAAGCTAACCCCTCTCTTTGCCTTTCCCTCCGTTTCTCTAAGTTGAGTAAATACAAGATTCCTCAAAACAGAGACCCTCTTCACTGCAACCACAGCCTAGGGATGGCTTTAGCTGAGTATCAGAATTCTTCCTGGGGTTTTTTTTTCACTCCATGTGATCGTTAAGCAGGCTCTGAGGGGAAAAAAAGAACAACGTGGTGGTCCCGATAGAATGAAATTTAGCCGAATACTTTCTTCTTCAGACTAACTGCTCCGGACTCCCCAGTGAACAGGCTTTCCCTTAGTTTGACCTTGCTTTCAGAACTGACCCCCACGGAGGAGAGAGACCAGAATAGGGGCTTTCAAATTCCGCTTCACTTTTCCCGGATCACATTGCTCATGCATCAGAGAGGTGTGTGTATGTGGACTCCTGGCCTCTTCCTTTCATTCAGAAATTGGTGATGATGCCAATACAGTTATAAGAAAAGTCTAGGACATTTCTGAGTTCCACGGTATACATTTCAGCCATCTTTTTCTTCATGTTAGTAGATAAAGGGCATTATAGAAATGGGCCCTTGACTTGTCATCATTGCCAGCAGTCTCTAATGCCTTCCTTTCTTTCTTGATAGACTTCCGCTTTAGAGGAGCTGACTTCCAGGGAAAGTCAGGGAACGGGCTTCAGTGTGCAGGAAAACTCTTTGGAGATTCTTGTGCAGAAAGCTGAGGCACATAGAGAACTTGTGACCCAGGCATTCTAGGAGTGTATGCCAATGGCTAAGGAGACAATCGCCAAAGGTTTATGTGCAACATTCTGAGTTGCAGCATTGTTTTTAAGAGGGAAGAACCTACGTATCCTTCAATCAATTTTAAACTAAGCATTCTTGGTACATTCAAACCCTGAAATAATACACAAGCATTACAAACAATGTCACAGGTATCTAATCAACTGGGAGGGTGTGATCTTCATAGCATGCTGTTAAATAAGGCAATTACAAAACAGATATGCTATTATCCTGTGTGTATATGATAGAAAGATGTATTAGCTAGCCAAGAGAATTTTCATATTTTAGACCAATATACTCTATGTGATTTCTTTACAGCAATCATGTATTATGTCAGAATGATTTTTAAATTACATTTTTAAAAATCAAATGAATTAGATTTGCCATTGTAACCATTTTTAAGCATGATTTCAGTGACACTAATAACCATTCCCAATATTGTGCAGACATGATCACTATATAGTTCCAAAACTTTTCCATTATCCAAAACAGGAAATCAATAATTATCAAGCAATAACTCCCCATTCATTCCTCCCCAGCCCACTGTAACCTTTAATGTTCTTTCCAGGTCCATGAATTTGCCTATGCTAGATATTTCGTATTATTTTTCCTATTCATATCGCATGTATGTCTAGATTATTTCAAGCAAATTTTGTTGTACACGTATTTATGACAATTTTTAAAAATCACATGGATTGAGACACTGAGAATTTCTGGGCAAGACATGATCATTAATTTTATTTGTAACCATTAGCATTTTTTTATCTAATCCAGAGCCATCCTGCTGGATCTTCCAAGGCACTTGCTTCTGTAGTCATCCCATCAGCATTATTTCCCACTGCTGGCTTCAAGTGCTACATGTTACAAACACGTGGGAGTCAGTGACTGCCTGTGAGTGCTGCCTCCAGCCCGCCTATCATCTCACTGCGGCTTCTAACTCTCTTTTCAGGGTGGCTTCTGTGTCAGTTGGTTCTCCTGCCACTTCTGGAACAAGCCGCATTTTGCTTAGATGTTTTTGTCTGCCTGACCTGATCCTCCTCGGTGTTCCACAGGTCACTTTTTGGCTCACTTCCCCCCCCCCCACCCCCAGTTTTATTGAGATGTAACTGACATATAACATTGTGTAAGTTTAAGGTATAAAAAGTGTGGAGTTCCCGTCATGGCGCAGTGGTTAACGAATCCGACTAGGAACCATGAGGTTGCGGGTTCGGTCCCTGCCCTTGCTCAGTGGGTTAACGATCCGGCGTTGCCGTGAGCTGTGGTGTAGGTTGCAGACGCGGCTCGGATCCCGCCGTTGCTGTGGCTCTGGCGTAGGCTGGTGGCTACAGCTCCGATTTGACCCCTAGCCTGGGAACCTCCATGTGCCGAGGGAGCGGCCCAAGAAATGGCAAAAAGACAAAAAAAAAGTGTTCATTTGATACATTTCTATATTGCAAAATGATTATGTGTGTTAGCTAACACCTCCGACACGTCACATAATTACCACTTCTTTTCTGTGGGGTTGCTGTATCACGTGATTGTTCTGTTTTAATTTTTTGAAGAACCGCCATACTGTTTTTCATGGTGGATGCACCAATTTACATTCCCACCAGCAGAGCACAAGGGTCCCTTCTCTCCCTGTTTTCACCAACACTTGATATCTGTCTTTTTGAAGACAGAGGCTGACTTTTTCAAATAGGATTCCTGGACCACATGGAGAGTATAAATTCTTACCCCTCCACATGAGCATTGTTCAAACTTTTCTTTTCTCCATCCAATGTCTGGAACAGCTGCTCTAAATAGTGGGTTCTGCATATCATGTTCCCTGTCGCAGGCTGGCTAGCTTTTCATAGAAGCCGGCTTCATGCAGCAATCCTTGTTCTGAGTCCTTATTTCTCATCAACTATAAACCACTTCTCCTCAGGTAGGCATATAAATCTCAGTTTCACCCTTAGGATTTAATATCCAGGTTCCATATGATGTTGGGTCACTGCAACACAAGCCAAAGCTTATTGTTGTGATAGTATTAGAGTAATTTTTTTCTCATTTTTCCCAGAATTTCATGCATTTGCAATGGGAGGAGGGACACAAACTCTATATATGAGTTAAACTCCACATGGGGTTTACTGAATGTGATACGCATGGTGCTAAATAGCTTCACAGCTGCATCACAGGAAGATGAGCCAAGGTGGTTCTAAACATAAGGCAGACGGTAATTTGTATCAGGGGTCCAAGACCACAGCACATCCAGCCAATGTGTTCTTGGCTGTAAACATCTTGGTTCAAACAGAGGCAAAGCCAATCACAAACTTTGGCTTTCTAGAAATTGTACTGGGAAATATAGAGGAAGCTAAAAGGATTTACACAGAAAGGCAATGAGGCAGGAGGAAAAATGGAAGACATGGAGTAAGTTAATACAAGAAGTAAACAAATATGCTAAGCAAGCAGGAGTGGGCTGAGATGACACAGCAATGGGCGGAGCAGCCAGTGGAAGAAGTAAGACTATAGATAACAAAGTATAGCAAGACGCTGATCTCTCTATGGGTGGAAGAATCTGGTGGAGTTTCACAATCTCCGGGACATTCCTGAGGCTGTCCTGAATCCACAGGGACCTTCCTTCAGGCAGGCTCTTTCAGTCCTGTCCTGGATGCATCTAAGACTACCACAAACCCCTCCTTACCTGAATTAGTACGTCTGAGTCTATGTCTTGTAGCCAGAGAAACTCCAGGGACACAGAAATTACTACCAGGAATGGAGATTTGTGAAATACGAAATCATCAAGAAGGTGAAGATTTTAAAATCAGTTAAGACAGAATACCTGAAAGCATTGAGAATGTTCCACCTATTCCAAAACTGTTTTCTTGGCAGTCATACAACAATTTCTTGGTGGCCATCAGCAAAAGTTGCAAAGCTACAATTTGAAGGATGTGAGAAATGAAACCAAGCAGAGCTGGGTGACTTTAATTTATAGGAAGAGGAAATCTGAAAGATTAAGGTGCAGGATGCCCTAGTCAAAGCAGCTAAAGAAATCTGTTAGAGAAAGTGCTTTATCTGACAGCTGACGGGGTCCATTTGCAAATAACTGCACCTTTCTTGGTCACAGCTAATCCCTGACCGACAAGAATGAGGACATTTGTGGAAAGCAGAAGGCGTTACCTTTTGCTGAGCTCCTGTTTTCGACCAATTGTGAAAACCCATCATGTTGTGAAGCAGACTTTCCTGCTAATATCCTCCTACCCTACCTCTGCCCCACCTGTACTAATCAATGTGCATCAATGTGGAATTAACTGTAAACACCAGGTGTTTTATTTTCATTTCTGTTCACTGATGTTCTTTTTTTTTTTTTTTTTTTTTTTTGCTTTATAGGGTCACACCGTTGGCACACGGACTAGGGGTTCAATTGGAGCCACGCTGTTGGCCTACACCCCAGCCACAGCACCCTGGGATCTGAGCCAGATCTCCGACCCACTGAGCGAGGCCAGGGATCAAATCCACATGGATACTAGTCGGATTCGTCTCTGCTGAGCCACAACAGGAACTCCCCACTGATGTTCTTATTATATGACTTTGTCCAGTATTTCAAGGGCTTCTAAGGACAAGATCTTTTAGCTCATTGTATCTTCAAGAGTACATACTAATCAAGAGAAAACGTATCATGTGTATGAAATAATATTTGGCTTGAAATACATGTCAAACCCGTATACACGTTTTAAACATCCTCACAAGCCAGGAGGACTTACCTTTTTGAAGTGGAAGGTGTTACTTCTCACCAAGAGCCTCTTTTTGACCCAATGTGATAATCTACCACAAACAGGAAATAAACCCTCTTCCCTAATACCTGTGGAAATGTTTCGTAGGCATAAAGGTAAGGGGCCAAATCTTACCTTTAAATCAATGCCAAGCTGGAGGGAAAGGAACGGAACAGAGCAGATAACAGAGTTCAGCAGATGAGCGAAGTCAAAGTCAGGAAGGAGTCTGAGATTAAAAGTTCCTGGGGGGCCATTTCAGAAGCTTAGGATGGACACTGAATTTTTCTAAGGGTAAGAGAACAAAGTTACTAAAAATCTCATACAGCAGAGAGCCGAGAGTTGATATCTGAGCTACTTCCCTAAGACTGTAACATAGACGACTAAAAAGAAGGTCACTGCAGCTTTATTTATGAGGCCAATGTGCACGTAACCCAAACTCAGATAATGGTGAAAAGGAAAAGGAAACACCGTGAGGGTACATCAAAGGAATGCCACGGAGCCGTTACAGGACCCAAAGGGGTTAGGAGGACATGGGAAATGTTCCCGGACTGTTAGTGAAAAAATATAAAGAGAACTACGCTCATGAGATCAACTTTGAAAAAGCACTGAAAAAGCACACTGAATACAGGTAGACCCAAATATTTACTGTGGTGTCTACTAGAGACTGCTGTTATCTTCATCAACGTACTTTCTATATACCCTAAAATTAGCATACATTTATTTTATGCTCAGAATATACAATTATTCCTAAAGGTTACACTATGTCATTTCATCTGTCGTCTTACTAGATCTTTTGACTGTCCCTGTGGCATCCATGTTGCATTAAGCTGGTACTGAAGTAAATAATGCTTTAAAAAGCTGTATGCATAGTCAGGTTTTAAAAAGCCTACAACGTTTTATTTGTAAAATGTGCTCAGTGGTCAGCCTGATACTAACAAAAAACTAGTCTAACATTATGTAATTTTTGAATTAATATTAAGCACAAAATAGGCCAATATTCATGACTAATACGATGTCCAGTGATGTAAATTTTGTGGGCCACCTTTCCCTGTCTTTGCCTCTTCCCTTCAATCTAAAACTTACAAAACTATTTAAATCCTTAATCATTACTGAAATGACTCTACATTTTGCTAACTGGAATAATATGGAAGATTCTTCTCAAATCATGGAAACTAATAACGTAGTAAGATAGGACATCTAATATCAGGAGGTTCAGGGCTTTAAGGCTCTTCCTGGGGGAGGAGTTTCCATCTAACTGTTGTATCAACTTCATCATCAAAATTTCCCCACTCCTGCTCTTTGGGGAGTTCTAAGAACACCTAAGTAAGAGAAAATAAATAAAGAAATGAAAATTTCAGGGCATTTCTGAAAGATGGATGCACAAAGAAATACACACAAAGGTGGCCCAGATGATGTTCACTGCTTTAAAGAAAACTCACCTGTTCCAAGGTAGCCTGAGAGAGGCTATATTCTTCTAGGTCGAAGGTCTGTTTCACTGCATTTAAAGGGACTGTCATGAGTGGCTTATAAATGTTTCACCAAAGCATTTTCTTTCTTTCTTTCTTCCTTTTCTCCTTCCTTCCTTCCCTTCTTCCCTCCTTTTTTTTTTTCCTATTCTTTTTGTGTGTGTGTGAGGGTCTTCTTAGGCCTACACCTGCAGCATATGGAGGTTCCCAGGCTAGGGGTCAAATTGGACCTATAGCTGCCAGCCTACACCACAGCCACAGCAAACCAGGATCCGAGCCGTGTCTGCAACCTACACAACAGCTTACCACAATGCAAGATCCTTAACCCGCTGAATGAGGCCAGAGATCAAATCTGTATCCTCATGGATACTACCAAAAGCATTTTCAAAGTATGAAACATAAATAGCAACTTAAATCTATGAGAAACTTTATGATATGGGCCAAGTATTTAAATTTTCCTGAAGGATAAATTAGAGCACCAATATTGCTAATCAAAAGATAGCAATGCATTAAACTTTCCCTTTAAAGAGTTTCTTCTGTCCTATTTCAGTGTTTCACCTTTAGATTCTTTGCATGTATATTCTGGACTCAAATCAACAGCTGAGTATTGCTTTAGTCTACATTTATAAATCTATGGAGCACACACCATGCCGATCCCCTCTTAATGACTACCATGTTTCTTGTCGAGGCCTCTTAAACACCCAATGTGAGTTCTAGTCAGTGTCTCTGGAACTGGTTCAGAACCCCTCTTTCATCATGACTTGTCACATCTCATCCCTATGCATTTTTCAAAGTAACCATGGCACTAATATAAACAAATGGATCAATGGCATAAAAGAATATCAACAGTTGGATTCAATCGCTGGCTCCGCATTCTTGCTCCTGTGCCTCTGATCTTCATAAAAATGGAGATGCTAGAAGCTCAACCGGGTGTTCTCTGGGATCTCATGCTGATCATTATCCTCCATAACATGCAATGGAACGAGGACAGGATTTTCTGACTTATTTGCAATTGGATGTACTTGTTAGCAGAGGGCGAATTAGGCAGAGTAAACCCAAGTCTAGGGTCACCAATTCATTGCTTCAGGATTTTAAGACTATTCCAGTAGAAATTTTCCAAATTTGACTGATTATATAACCTTTCTACTTAAAGTTGAAATAGGTAGTTCATGTGAAAATACGCATGGTACATAAAGTCTTAGATATGTCTAAACTTACCTGCCTCTAATTTGGAAAAGGCCCGAGAAAGAGGATGAACATTTTCCGCAGGTAATTTACATGCCATCACAGAGGAAGATCCGGGAGGAAGAAAGAATGAGAGTTACTGTGCTTCAATGTTATAGTATTGGGAAGGAGACGATAGCTGAAATAACCAGAGAATTTTTCAAAGTTTTCTTAAATAAAAAGGTAAACAGTTTGATTTGATAAAGCATGAATCTGAGCCCAAAAAATTACCTCTAGCCTTAAAAATTTGATAAGAACAAAAATCTGGCTGCCCCTAAGGTAATACTCAAAACAAATTCTTAAAAAGAGCTCTGACAGGAGGAAGTGAGATAGAAGGGGAGTTTGGAGTTGGGAGAAGCAAACTATTACATTGAAAACGGCGAAGCAGTGGAGTGCTACTATGCAGCACGGGGAGCTGCTCCAACCTCTTGGGGTGAAAGACGGTGGGAGACAGTGTAAGAAAAGGAATGTATGTACACGTACGACTGGGCCACTACGCTGTACAGCAGAAACGGACACGACCCTGTAAATTAACTACACCTTAATAAAAAATAAATTTTAAAAATAAAAATATTATTTCATATGTGTTATGTGCATAGTAAATATGCATATTGTATGCATGTTATATATACATTATATATGTATTATACAAGTGTAATACTTCAAAAAACTAGCTCTGATAATCTTTCAGACTCAGCCTGCAGTATCTTTCTTTCCTGGTATATTTCTTACTCTCAAAAGCCAATCTTTCACTGCTCCCTGGAACCTTTTTATTGAATGTTCCTCTCTGCATTTAATTCTCAATCTCTCTTTAAAGAATTAAAATCTGATGAACTCTCTTCTATTAAAAAAAATTCTTCCTTGAGTTCTAGCCTCCCCAAATAAACTCCTTCAGGATTTCTGTGTTGCACAATCCAGTGAACAGTCTTTACACATTGTTTTTTAGACTCCTCAAATGCATTAAATAAAATTGTAAAATCATACGTATCCTCCTTAAAATTCTCTCCCCCTCCCTCTCCACCTCCCCCCACCCCAAGCTTCTGACACAACCACATTGTATGATTTTTCTTCCACCTCTCTCGACTCGCTCTGTTTATGATGTTAGCTACTAGCTACACGTGGCTACTTCAATTTGAATTAGCTAAAAATAAATAAAATGTAAAATGTGAAGTGCTCAGTAGCCACATGCGGGTATCGGCTGCCACACTGGACAGACACACATAGGACACTTCCATCCTCACAGAAATTCCCTTGGGCAGGGCTGCTCCAGACAGGCTTCACACACTGGAGTGTTTGTCGTTTTATGGCTGTCGCTGTGGTGGTGGCAGTTTTCCCCACTGGATTGATTATCCCTCAATCCCCTCTCAATACAGAGAATTCCGAGTCCATCCTGGATCCTCTGCTCTTTCCATCTCTCTTTTGGACCTCATCCATTCTCCTGGCTGAATGGTCTCATGTCTATACGTAAGAATGCCCTGCTTTGGTTACTGACAAACCAGGTCTCTCGATGACCTTTCTCTTTCCTTCTGAGCCATAAGCCTACGTCTTTGTATACTGGCACCTCCACGTGGGCAGCCCTTTAAACATCAACCACATGAACTTTTTCCCCATCCTTTTCATTCCTGACTTAAGCTATTTACACATGTGTTCTCAAAAGAGTGACTCTTATCCTCATTCCTCAACTGGTCAAACCCCACTCGGCCTCAAGTCCTACTTCAATGTCATGTCCTCATTCAGTTGCATCTTCATTTGCTTAACTTCCTTGCCTCAAAAAGACTGCAAGCCCCACAAGAACCTTCTCTACTTATTGACGACTCTATACATAGTCTCCAGCTCCACTATGTCCAAGTATCGCAGGGACCTGTCCTTCATATACGTCAAGAAACACGCCTGTCTTGGAATAAAACGTGAGTATTAGGTGTTGGATGACATTCAGATGAACGAGGCCTTTAAAAGCCTGAAGGAGCAAAATGAATCTCAGCACTTCACCTCATTCGTAGCTTAGTATGTCCCTCTACAATTGCGTGCATCTGATTGTGTCTGTTTATGAAGACAAAGCACCAATGCATCTGAAGAGATTGGTTCAAGCCTGGGAGTGTAAACCTCTACTTTCCTCACTACCCAATCCTTCCAAGGTCAAAGAATATATACCTTTACTTGTAAGGAATACAGCCAAAGCTCTGAGGGATAAAAACAGAGTAAACAGAGGATTTGCCTCCTGGACAAAGGAAAGTCTCTATTTCCATTAAGAAACAGCCTCACTGAGGGGCCCAGAGCTGGGGACGGAAGGGCCAGGTATGAAGGGAAAGGGGTAGTTTATTCCGCATGAGGAAGGAGGGAAGGAAGATCGGTGAGGAGAGGAGGGTAAAGCTTCCCCGGGCACTGGGCAGCGTGCTGCCACATCACAAGTGTGGGCCTGCTCTCTGCAGAGGTCCGCTGGAACCCAAGACATGTCACAGACATTTTAATATATGCATGCTTAGGACCTGACAATTTTCCTTTGAGATTCGAACAATCATCTAACTCCCTTGGGAAACAAAGAGTTCCATTAGTACCCCCAAAATATTTAAGAAATTTTCCGAAGACATAAAACATACAGGATTGCACTGGGAGAGAATTAAAAATAAGAGAATCCACAGCCCAACAAAGATGATGAAAAGTCCTAAGAAAGTAGAAACGATTCCAGTGATACTCCAAGCTCAGTTTGACAAATCCATGTCAAAGATTATAAACCAGTATTTTTAACCCTATTTTTTTAATAATCTTATTTTAAAATGTTTTTTATATATGCACAGAAAATGTTTTTTTTTGTTTGTTTTTGTTTGTTTGTTTGTCTTTTGTCTTTTTGTCTTTTCTAGGGCTGCACCTGTGGCATACAGAGGTTCCCAGGTTCAATCGGAGCTGTAACCACCGGCCTACGCCACAGCTCACGGCAACGCCGGATCCTTAACCCACTGAGCGAGGCCAGGGATTGAACCCGCGTCCTCATGGATGCTAGTTGGGTTCGTCAACCACTGAGCCATGACGGGAACTCTGAAAATATGTATTATTAATAACTATACCTCATAGTAGAAACTTAAATTTTTTTCTTTTTAATCCACATTCATTCTCTCACTTTCTCCTATGACTGTTTGTATTTTTTGGAAACAAAAATTTCTTTTAGTTAAAAACATCAAAACAAAGAAGTTTTTCTCTTTACCTTGCAACGCTTTTACTCTTTCAGGCTTTTCATTATATTCCTTTTTAACATTTCTGATTCTGAAAGAAAAGTAAGCAACTCTGAGGCGACTACAGTTTCTAATCACACAGACGATGACAACTGCCTCTGCGCCAGTTCACGACTGAAACTAAACTTCACAAAGGAGGGATTTGGTGTGAGCTCTTGGGTGCAACGTGGAAACACCAACCAAGATGCAGAATGGACGTGCGCCTGGTTTAAGGGAAAGTGGCCAGAGGAGTCATCGTCAGGGGATCTGAAGAGGGCAGTAGCAAAAGCCTGCACCACCCCCAAGAGACAGCTGCACACACCTGCTCAGACTCGCATCACGCTTGGCCTTTCATCTAGTCCAGCGATCTCTCTAAGTTAGCAAATGAAGGGGGAGCTACAACCAAAGAAAGGAAGGACAGAAGACGGAGTGGCAGGGAGCCCTCTCTAGCGATTATTTAATCCTTCTCCTCCTCCAGGGCAAATTTATCAAACTAGTCGCTACCCTTTGTTCCATCTCTTCACCTCACCTTTGTTCCCAACCTAAGACACACAGCTTGAGACTCTACCACAACACCAAAGCTATTTTCAGTGACGTCACCAGTGACGTTCTAATTACCAAATCCAATGGGTACTTTTCAGCCCTTGTATCCTAAACCTCATCACTGACTGGACAACCTCATCACTCTTTCCTCCTTGTAAGGCTCCTCGTCCTTGACTCTATCCCCTTTGTCCTTGACTCTATCCCCTTTGTCCTTGACACTACCCCCTTTAGGTTTCTACGTCTTGACACTCCTGCTCGGCATCCTTTAAGGACTCCTTAAATTAGATTTACTGATCACCTGTTTTTCCGATACTCAGATCTTTATCATGCACTGTCACCCACTCGCATTGCTTCCACCATCACCGAGTCTCCTCCTAACATTTGTGCCTTTCGACCTTTCTTCAGCATTTCACGTTTCCCTCTTCCACTTTCTACCATACACCTGCACACAGGCCTCAAACCCAGGGGGATCTAGAACACATCTCCAGTTCCTATTATGTAACAGGCCTATTTGTTTAATTACCTCACTGACTCTTTAAATTACTCAAGAAGAAGGCATTTTACCATGGAACGGCATCACACATCTCTTAGAAATGAAGACAGTGAGGCTTGGAGAGCTCCTAGTTTAGCAAGAATTCACAAAGCTCCTAATTATGAAGACGTCTTTAAGGATGATGGAACTTCCAAAAACACATCATCTATAATATCTGACTTGTGCTTGGCCCCGCTGCAGCTTAGTTTATTAAGTTTTTACCTAAAAGTATACAGAGTCACACAATTTGTTACTCACCTCACGGCTTCTTTTCCGTGGAACTCTGGAGACACTGGTTCAAAAGCATCACCAGAGGAATGCTCAGGATTCATCTCATTCTCGAAGACTTCATGATGAGTATTTTGATGTGGGGGCCACAATGAAGACTTCAGGAAAAACAACAGTGGAAGCCGGTGGCCATCTTCATCTAATCAATCAAGAGGCCGTTACATATTCAATCAGTCATTCTCCATCAGTAAAGAACATCTGTCTTAGTGGAGCTTGGTATCAATTTTTTCTACACATTTATGATTTTTATCAATTTTTTCCAGTTTTACTGAGACGCAAACGACATGCATAGCTATACACATGTAAGGCATACAGCACAATGGTTTAATTTATGTATATTCGGAAATGATGACAATATGTTCAGCTCTATCATCTCATGTGGACACAATGACAAAGAAAAAAGAAAAAACATTCCTTGTGATGAGAATTTTTAGGATTTACCCTCAACAACTTCTCTGAACGTCCTACAGCAGTGTTAACTATGGTCACCATGCTGGACACTATATTCCTAGTACTTACTTATAACTGGCCTTCTGTACCATTTAACCCCCCTCCTCCAATTTCCTCTCCCCCCGACCCTATATTTCTGGTAGCCATAAGTCTGATCTCTTCTTCTATAAATCTGTGGGGGGGGGGGCTTGTTGTTATTTTTTAGAGTTCACCTAAGAGCAAGACAGTATTTTCTATCAATTTTGAATCTGTTATTACATGGAAAATTCATGTTTATAATGTTCAAGGTAAACTATGACAGAGATATTAAATTTAAGACAGTGTGTTGGCCTGTAATACATTCTCAGCTCTGGCTCATAAAACTAAAACTTTAGCAAAGAAGATAAAGCTCAGCTATAATGGAAAAATAAAAATCATAAAAAATAAATAAAATAAAAAGACAAATAAATTGTATCTAAAAGAGGGGGGGGAAGAAGAAGATAAATTTGTAGCTGTAGGAAATCATATCAAGCAGCAGGAACTCAGATAAACAGACAAACAGAGAGAGAAACGTGAGCAAGTGCCGGACCCACAGAAGGGCTGAAGAGGAGGAGATACGACCACAGAGAACTTCCAGCAGCAAGAAAGCAAAAGTTGTTAAGACATACAGAAACAAATGTAAGGGCAAAGTACAGCTGGAAAACAAATGTCTTTGAAGAAGAGAGAAACGAAAAGAATCATGTGCTGTGGCTTTAAAGGCAGAATACAGGAAAACAGAAATACTCAGAGACGAAAATAAGTTAAGATACTGCGGAGTTCCCACTGTAGTGCAGTGGATTAAGAATCTGGCTACAGTGGTTCAGGTTGCTAGGGAGGCGCAGGTTTGACCCCTGGGCTGGCACAGTGGGTTAAAGGTTCTGGCACTGCTGCAGCTGTGGTGTAGGTTGCGACTGTGGCTCAGATTCTGTATTCTGTATATTTCCATATGCCATGGGTGCAGTCACTAGAAAAACAGTAATAATAAAAAAATAAACAAACAAACAAACAAAAAACCCAGCTGGAGCCAAACTGGCTAGAAAGGGGAATTAGCCTGTGAATAAGCAAAAGAAAAAAGGGGGAGGGGAAATTAAAATTGAGAAATAAATTTATTTTTACTCGTTTAACTGGAGAAGAGTCAGCTAATTATGAATGAATGGAAGACTTAATAAGAAGTGGAAATGTTACCTATTAAAAATAGGAATTAAATTCTAGATGGAAGTATTAGAGAAGAAAGTCACTTTTAACACAGTTACCCAAACATTTAGGAAAGGACAAACATATAACATGGCACAGAGGTGTGATGGGGTAACACTAACTCTGGAGTATTAAAAGTTATGCCTTCCTCTGCGCACTGGAAAGAGTTCTGATTTTCGCGCCTGCTCGCTTCCTGGACCTGGGGGGGACCAAAAGCAAACTGATTTGATTTATGTTGCAAAGGGCCATGAGCAATGGGGAAAAGAGACAAGAAGAAGCTCCAAAAGGAGGAAGATAATGGGAAAATGGAGAAGAGCCCCCCCCCCCGCCCCATTTAGTTGGGGGACATTTTAAGAGTTGAGAGAAAAGGAAGTTTTTACTGCCACTGCTGTATGAGTGCAAGAGAAAGCGAGCGTGTATACAAGCAGATGAACTCAGGGATTGGAATTCACATTTTGCAGGTTTGGAAATGACAGTAAAGCAATTTTTTAAAATTATTCAGACACTAGAGTGCTGATTCTCTGCCTGTGACCTGTGCCAAGGCAAGGATATATGTTAACTGGTTTTAATAAGCTTTAGATATATTATATGCTACTTCTCGGCTCAAAGAAGAAATGGCATTTAATTTTGAGAAATCATTTATTCACAAGATTAACTCTGAGAAATACTTTTGAAGGCAATTTGCTAAATGCATAAAAAATCACTTATTTCAAAATGATATGTTATGAAATTTTAAAATAAAATGTTAATGGAATGACAAAGAGGCATAGAGGACAAAAACCTAAAATCATAGTGTAATGGAAATAAAGAGCATGAAACAAATAGAAGCTGAGAAGAAAACTGAGTTTTTAGAGTAGAATATCTGAATTCAGATAAAAGGTAATAAAACAGATAAAAGAAGATATCTAAGTAAATAGGGTTTATGAGGAGAGAAATATTCAGATTCTGACATGTAAGAAGGGGTGATGTATGTGTGAGTAAAATCTGTGAATTCATTTGGGCAAAAGGGAATATAAGAATATAAGCTCTGGAAGTTCCCGTCGTGGCTCAGTGGTTAATGAACCCAACTAGGATTCATGAGGATGCGGGTTCGATCCCTGGCCTTGCTCAGTGGGTTAAGGATCCGGCGTTGACGTGAGCTGTGGTGTAGGTCACAGACACGGCTCAGATCCTGCGTTGCTGTGGCTGTGGCTGTGGCTGTGGTATAGGCCAGCATCTGTAGCTCCTATCTGACCCCTAGCTGGGAACTTCTTTCCATTTGCCTCGGGTGCAGCCCTAAAAAGAAAAAAAAAAAAAAGAATATCAGTTCCTCAGATTATATGTGCAGACAACACGGGAATTTTATAATCATTATTTAAAAGTTGTTTATAGAGTTTATTTTATTAATTTGTAAAACACTGTATAAAGCATTCTTGTTAGGCTGATCTTCTCCATAAAGAGAGAGAAGAGGTCATCTGTTAACTTTATATTGTGTTTCTTCTCCATATTTTGAGATTCAGAAGAGCAAGTTTACTGGGGCCAAATATTAGCAAGAACAATTTAACGAACTATCTTAACGCCAGTGAGTTCAATTCAAGCACAAAAAAGAATCATTCTCCAAGAGCTGTTTTCCTTTCCTTTTCTTTCCCCAGCTAATACACACACACACCACACACACACACACACACACACACACACACACACACACACACACTCCCTACCTTTATAAAACATAAAAGCCAACAGAAATGCAACGTATTTTTAATTAAAAGGTCTTAACATACTTCCACTCAGAACATTAAATTGCGAGATGGAAATGAGGAGGTTCTAGTGTTTGGACTGTTTCTCCTTTCCTCTGCAATCAGAAAGGCTCCTTAATCACCAGTCCACAAAGAATGAGACATTCCCTTAAAAGAAACAGAATTGTTTTAAATTCTTACCAGGCAAAACACGCTCAAAATATAATGTTAACATCAAATAGAGAAAAGTGTCAGATGCCAAAATGAAAAAAGTCATCATCATCATATACGACTCTCCAGAAGGATCAGGAAAAACAGCACCATTCACGTAATAATCCCGGTGTAGAATCTGAGATGAAAAAGAATTTAAAAAGTAAAAGTTAGATGACTCTGTAACACCCAAGTTTGTTTTTTTTTTCCCCCACATCCATAGCATGTAGAAAATCCCGGGCCCAGGATGGAACTAGTACCACAGCAGCAACCAAGGCCACAGCAGTGACAAGCCAGATCCTTAACTCACTGTGCCACAAGGGAACTCCAAAACTAATTTTTTTTTTAATGGTGCAGCATAAACAAATATAATTCACATGTTAATAGTCTTTCCTTTTGTTTTTTTTAATTTTTTTATTTAAAATTTTTATTTATTTATTTAGTTGCTTATTTATTTATTGATGGCTGTGCCCACAGCATGCAGAAGTTCTGGGCCCAGGATCAAACCCATGCCACAGCAGTGACCCGAGCCACAGCAGTGACAATACTGGACCTTCACCACAAGGCCACCAGGGAACACCTTACCATCCTTTTCTTCAAAAACTGCATGGTGAAGCTGTTAGCAGAATTGTTGCTGTGTACAGACCAAATTATTGTCACAAAGGTCGGAAGTGCTCTTTGAGAAAGTAAAACAACTAAATAACAGAAATCGATCAGAAGGTTTCAGAAGGGAATTTAGAGATGTGAGCAAGCAACCAAAAATAACATTCTGGGAAGAGAAACTGAATGGGCAGTGAAACTGGAGGATACTGAAAGGAAACCTAAAATCCTCAGTAGTCAGATGCTGCAGAAATGGTCAAATATTAAATAAACATGGAAGACTTGAAGAGATTAATTTTAAGGATAATAAAGATCACAGAAAACAAAGATAAGGAAGATAATAGCTAACCTGCACGCAGCAGGGGTCAGGCACTGTTCTAACATTATACATAAACAACGTGCAGTGAGGTCTCACAATTACCCCCATGAGGTGAATTCTACTGCCCTCCTCATTTTGCAGTGACTTGCCCATGGTCACCCAGCTGTTAACTGGCAGAGCTGAGCCTGATTCATGCCTCATGGCCCTACTCGGCCCTCCTAACCTCCACCTTTACTGCCTCTTTAAATGGGAGATGCAATCCAGAGTCTGAGTGGTCTGATAATGAGCAATTATTTTTCTTATATAAGTTTTCTAAGATTTTACACAGAATCTTTTGTGTTTATCATTTTGATAAAAAATTTTTTATTTAGCTTTCCTTTTTTTTCAAGGCCACACCTGTGGCATATGGAGGTTCCCAGGCTAGGCACTGAATCAGAGCTGCGGCCGCCGGCCTA
Source organism: Phacochoerus africanus (assembly GCF_016906955.1). Classification (NCBI taxonomy): domain Eukaryota; kingdom Metazoa; phylum Chordata; class Mammalia; order Artiodactyla; family Suidae; genus Phacochoerus; species Phacochoerus africanus. Next base: position 11,177,477 of record NC_062557.1, on the reverse strand, counting down.
CACCACAGCCACAGCAACTAACTGCAAGTCGCAGCCTGCAGCAACACTGGATCCTTAACCCACTGAGCAAGGCCAGGGCATCAAACCCGCAGCCTCATGGATGCTGGTCAGGCTCTTAACCCATGGAGCCACAAGGGTTACTCCTAGATAGCTTTTCAATAGCAGCGTTTCCTAAAATACAGGGTGACTGACCATTTCATTTTACAAAGTACTGAACTCTTCAATAATTTCGAAAATCTAATATGTAAAATCATGAAATGGTTTCGCTCTTACCTGAGCCATTCCAGCAGTGAAGGCAAAAGGGCTGAAAGGACCGAAGGCCCACTTGAGTGGTGAAGGAAGCTGTGTGTACAGTGCAGTGAACCCGAGACACCCCCAAAACACGGTGAAGAGAAACCCAACCAAACCTGCAGGAATCGGTTTCCTTACCAACACGCTCAGAAGGAAAGCCAGTGCTATCTGAAGGAAGGAAGAAGGATGGGTTCCCATTGGTACATTTTTTTCCTGTGAGAATCTTGAATAGTAATACTCTTCATTCATTTCTTACATGGACAAAACACTTTCTCAAAACATACAGAAACCAGGATACAAGACGAGCAGTTCTACCCTACCGATTTCCTGAGGAAATACTTTTTTCGTTTGTTTGTTTGCATTTTTAGGGCCACACTAGCGGCACGTGGAGGTTCCCAGGCTAGGCATGGAATCGGAGCTGCAGCTGCCTGCCTACCCCACAGCCACAGCAACGCCAGATCCTTAACCCACTGAGCAAGGCCAGGGATCGAACCGGCAACCTCAGAGTTCCAACGCAGATTCGTTACCGCCGCGCCACAGCGGGAACTCCCTGAGGGAATACTTTTATTTGCTCATATATCTGAGACCTAGAACAGGTGGAGAGACATATGTTTTGCGAACTCACCACAGACAGGCCATATAGGATAAAGAGTGCGACTATCACCATGAAGCCAGTAATGACTATAATTTGGACAAATGTTATGACCAGAGCCATAAAAGCGGATATGATGATGATGAAGCCAGCGTACATCAATGCCCAAGAGAGCCTATGACGGAAACAAAGGGTTAATTCAAAATGTTGCACAGGCGAATGTTTAGAGAGGCAGTGTGCAAGACAATTCAGAGGACACAGTCTGAAAAATGACATAGTTGAGTCCCGTCTACTATAAAATTGTGGCTGAGGTGGAGTTCCCTTGTGGCGCAATGGATTAAGGAGCCAGCGTTGTTACTGCAGAGACCCAGGTTGCTGTTGTAGCACAGGTTCAATCCCTGGCCCAGGAGCTTCAACATGCCACAGGCACAAATAAAAAATTAGTAAATAAATAAAAATAAAATTGTGGCTATGTGCATTTTAGCTGTGTGATCAGGGCCAAATTTCTTGTCTTTTCTCACCTCCTCTGTAAAATGAAGTTAATTGTACTAGCTATCTCACATGGCTGTTCGAGGATTAAATAGAATAATGCATGTGAAGACGTTAGCTTAGCAATTATTATTATTATTATTTTTGTCTTTTCTAGGGCCTCACCCACAGCATATGGAGGTTCCTAGGCTAGGAGTCTAATCGGAGCTGTGGCCACTGGCCTACGCCAGAATCACAGCAACTCGGGATCTGAGCCGTATCTTCGACCTATACCACAGCTCATGGCAACGCCGGATCCTTAACCCACTGAGGGAGGCCAGGGATCAAACCCACAACCTCATGGTTCCTAGTCGGATTTGTTAACCACTGAGCCATGAGGGGAACTACCTTAGCAATTATTATAATTACCTTTACAACATTATTTTACCTATTCTCAGTTATTACGATGAAATAATACTAGTATTGTTGTTAGGCTATTGTATTCTGTTTCTTGATTAAAAATAACTAGGAATATTCTAATTTTAATATTTTCTGTATCTCTCCTGGAGAACCAGAATTCTCAGTGCATAAAAACAGGGATACAGTTCTAATATGGAAGAGGTCAATTAAAAGCCCTAGAGTATTGTGTCTGAATTGCAAGTATCGGCGTGAACTCACAAGACATCTTTAAGGTGTGTATTTCATTCTATATATAATAGGTAGAATACATTTTTTTATTCTCTGTCTCTACCCCCTCCTCCTAAAAAGGCCAGAACAAGTGACTAAACCCATAACAAAGGCTATTTCTAGCCCACAATGGTCTTGAAATATATTCCAACTATAAGATACTGGAACATTAAAAAAAAAAAGGAGTTCTCGTCGTGGCGCAGTGGTTAACGAATCCGACTAGGAACCATGGGGTTGCAGGTTCGGTCCCTGGCCTTGCTCAGTGGGTTAAGGATCCGGCGTTGCCGTGAGCTGTGGTGTAGGTTGCAGACGCGGCTGGGATCCTGTGTTGCTGTGGCTCTGGCGTAGGCTGGCGGCTACAGCTCTGATTCGACCCCTAGCCTGGGAACCTCCATATGCCGCGGGAGCAGCCCAAAGAAATAGCAAAAAGACACACACACACACAAAAAAAAAAAAAAGATACTGGAACATTGCCTTTGGGACAGATTAGCAATGAGATCCTGCTGTGAAGCACTGGGAACTATGTCTAGTCACTTACGATGGAGCATGATAATGTGCAAAAATAGAATGTGCACATGTGTGTGTAAATGAGTCACCATGCCGTACAGTAGAAAAAAAAATTGTATTGGGGAAATAACTATTAAAAAATAATAATAATGAAGTAACCTAAAAAGGTTTTTTAAAAAAGATACTGGAACATCTTATAGCAAGGAATCTATCAAAAAAAAATGGAGTCCCTGCTGTGGTGCAGTGAGTTAAGAATCGGACTGCAGCGTCTGAGGTTGCTGCGGAGGTGTGGTTGATTCCCTGCCTGGTGCAGTGGGTTAAAGGATCTGGCATTGTCCCAGTTGTGGCTCAGATTCAATCCCTGGCCCAGGAGCTTTCAGGTGCTGCAGGGAGAGCCATTAAAAAAAGTCAGAAACCAATCTGAAGTAGCTCCCTTTGACCAAAGATGGAACAATGGGAGTTTGAATAAAAACAATATTCATAGTGGATTAAAGCCTACTAGACATGTTTAAATACATGAGTTTATAAGGGTATTTTTCAAATTGTCCATCTTTGGAGGATTTTAGCAAAACAGTTAATTATCTCAAAAACTAATAAAGGGGGAAGAAATCAAGAAAAATTATGTTTTAATCACTGTCTTATCTTTTTCCTATCCCACCCTCTTTTTAAAAGATGAGTCCCAAGAGGAGCTAATCTTAATTCATGTATATTTAAATCAAATCCTCTCATTTGTTAAAGTTCATAGAATTGAAATTACTAGAATTCCATGTAAAAGCACTGTACAGTTGGAGATTACTATGGATAATTTTCATGATGTATTCATAATATTTTTTATAAGAAATTACTCTCAAGATTCTTTGGGGAGTTCCCGTCATGGCGCAGTGGTTAACGAATCCGACTAGGAACCATGAGGTTGCGGGTTCGGTCCCTGCCCTTGCTCAGTGGTTTAAGGATCCGGCGTTGCCGTGAGCTGTGGTGTAGGTTGCAGACGCGGCTCGGATCTCGTGTTGCTGTGGCTCTGGCATAGGCTGGCAGCTACAGCTCCGATTGGACCCCTAGCCTGGGAACCTCCATATGCTGAGGGAGCGGCCCAAGAAATAGCAAAAAGACAAAAAAAAAAAGATTCTTTGGGAGTTCTGCATTCTTTTTTTTTCTTCTTTTTTTTTTTTTTTTTCCATTTATTGGGCCACTCTTGCAGCATATGGAGTTCCCAGGTTAAGGGTCTAATCGGAGCTGTAGCCACCGGCCTACGCCAGAGCCACGGCAACGTGGGATCGGAGCCGTATCTGTGACCTACACCACAGCTCACAGCAAAGCCGGATCCTTAAACCACTGACCAAGGCCAGGGACCGAACCCGCAACCTCATGGTTCCTAGTCAGATTCGTTAACCACTGTGCCATGACGGGAACTCCGGGAGTTCTGCATTCTTGAGCCTTAGTTGGGTAAAACAGATTGTAGCAAAATTTGTACTTGATCAGGAGAAAAGTGGAAGAAGGTAAAATATATAAGAATTTTATAAGAACTCTATCAGCTTTACCTTAATACCTGGGATGCCTGCATCTGGTAAGAGGTTTTACATTGTCAAAGTGGTACTTTGTATGCATATTATTTATTTTTAAAATCTCTATTCTTTATCTTTGATGAGAAAGAGAGGCAAAGAGCATGTTTACACAATAACTAGTGTGATATCAACTAAATTTTAAAAATTTAGCCAGTGCAAACCCTGCTATCTTGGACAGGTCTCTATCAGGAAACCTTTCTGCTGCTGATAAATCCATCATACTTTTTTTCAACTCAGGGAAGCATAAGCATGATCCTTCCTTATTTTCTACTGCTACTGACATCTAATACAAGTAAGGTAATTAAATTGAATGCACGCAAAACCAACCTGTGAATGCATCTAATTTCTTTTATAACCTAACGAGTTTCCATGTTTTTGGATGAGTGCTACACAGGTGCAACAGCACCTTAACTTACCAGAATGCTGACTCTCGGAGGCCCATCAGTGTCATCAGTTTCTTACATTTTTTTTCTTTCCTTTGTCATGTTTAATGATGCAACATGCACAAAAGGGGAGAAACAAACTACACAAATAAAAATAAACCATTCATTTACAGTTTCTTGCCGAGAAATGAAAGGGGGTTCCTCATATTTATTCCAATCACTGATGACAACTCTTCCATCACGGAATGATTAGTTGTGACCTAAATTGGATATTAACAAACAAATGTATGACATTAACTATAGAAGAAGTACATTAGAAAACCACACACCTTGTGGGGTTTTGTTTCTTTTCATTTTCATATAGTTCAATTTAAAATATGTGAGACAGAGAGATAGAGAGACGGAGAGATGGAGAGATAGATAGACAGACAGACAGAGACGGACAGACAATAGATGAGCTGAAAAAATAAACTACTCCCTTAGCTCAAGCAAGAGATGATAATGGCTTGGACAACTGCTGGTGGCAGAGTTGAGAAGTTGGCAGATTTGAGCTTAGAATTAACCGGGCTGGATGAGAGACGGGATGAAATGAGTGAAGCCGAGGAAGTGACCTCTGATGATCCCCAGCTAAGTGAATGGCTTTGGTATTCACTGCGATAAGGAAACATTTTAGACTCCGTCACATTTGGAGAAAAACATCCCCATATGCAGTTGTGAACCATGCTAGTTTGACTTACTTATGGGGCATCAAAATAAACAGTCAACTACTTGGGACCACACCTCACCCACCACCTGTTTTTGTAAATTAAGTTTCAATGGATCACAGCCATGCCCACTGGTTTATGGATGACTGCACATGAAAACAGCAGGGTTGAGTATCTGCAGCAGGTACAGTCTGGCCCCCAGAGCCGAGATTATTTGCTATCTGGTGCTTTACAGCATGAGGTTTGCTGGTCAACAGATTGAAGCAGGTTCTTGGAGTTACCAGCATGTAAATTATAATTAAATACAGGGAAATGCATGACAGTCTCTAGAGAAAGTATATAGGACGGAGAAAGATGTCTAGGATAGAACCTTGCAGAATTACAGATTCAAAGAAGTGAAAGGGAGTTCCCGCTGTGGCTCAGCAGTAACAAACCTGACTAGTATCCATGAGGCCCTCACTCAGTGAGTTAAAGACTCAGCCTTGCCATGTGTGGTGTAGGGTCACAAATGCAGCTTGGATCTGGCCTTGCTGTGGCTGTGGTGTAGGCCGACAGCTGTAGCTCTGATTCAACCCCCAGCCTGGAAACTTTCATATACCACAGATATGGCCCTAAAAAGACAAAAAATAAAATACAACAAAATAGGCATTCCCACCGTGGCTCAGTGGTTAACGAATCCAACTAGGAACCATGAGGTTGTGGGTTCGATCCCTGGCCTCCCTCAGTGGGTTAAGGGTCCGGCGTTGCCATGAGCTGTGGTGTACGCAGCTCGGGTCCATCGTTGCTGTGGCTCTGGCAGAGGCTGGCAGCTACAGCTCCGATGAGACCCCTAGCCTGAGAACCTCCATATGCCATGGGAGCAGCCCTAGAAAAGGCAAAAAGACCAAAATAAATAAATAAATAAATAAATAAATGAGTGAGAGTGTGATGCTGGATAAGACTGCAAGAAAACTGAGAAGGGATGGCAGGGAAAGTGAAGGAAAACCAGGTGACTGCTATGATTTTTAGTTCAAAGATGAAGTAGGACAGGGAAGGAAAAATGTCACTTGTCACTTGGCCTGAGCATTGTTACTGACCTTAGAAAAATCCGCTTTGGCTGTGTGGTGGGAACGGGAGCTACACTGAGGCGAGTCAAGCCTGAGTGAAGGCAACCCTCTCAAAAAGTGGAGGCAATGAAGGGCATGTGCCTAAGGAGGAAACGTGGACGAGAGAAGCTCTTGATAAGATGTGCAGACATTCACCATTTGAAATGCTGAGGAGAAGTCCCTCGTTAAAAGGGGAGGTGAAGAGAGGGGACACGGGGGGCGGGGGGGGGGGGAGTCCACTGTGCAACTTTCCTGATCAGGTTGAAAAGGACAAAACCTCAGCCGAGAAACTGAGGAAGGACGTGAAGGATGAGGCAGAAGGGAAAGGATGTGTGTGGAGACGAGCAGGGTCGTAGCTGTAGAAGGTTCATGTTGGGAAGCTGGAAGAGCGTTCCAGCTTCTGTCTTCTCAGAACAAGAGGCAAAGGAGTGAAGGGTAAGACGGAGGAGGAGGCCGAGACTGCAAGTGAGGGGGAAACAGACAGAAGATCTGCAACAGGGTTTTGAAGTTAGGCACTTACTTCTATAATTGCAGCATTCATTGCAGTTTGAAAAGCCACAAACCCTCTTTGCCAGTACGTTGCCAAGGGACAAAAAATTTCATCATACACAGCCCATCAGTGTTCTTCAAAGAGGAGGGAAAACACGGGATCATTATGCCATGGAATCAATGAATGGAACTAAAACATGAACTTCGGCTCTAAATGAAATATCTAAATGTCTGCCCAAAGTCCATGATTGCACAATCTAGAGCATTTTTATTTTTTTATTATGATTTGTATTTTTTCCATTACAGTTGGTTTACAGTGTTCTGCCAATTTCTACCGTACAGTCACACATACACATATACATTCTTTTTCTCACATTATCCTCCATCAGGCTCCACCTAAGGGACTAGACATAGTCCCCTGTGCTATACCGCAGGATCTCATTGCTTAGCCACTCCAAAGGCAAGAGTCTAGCATCTATTAACCCCAGACTCCCAGTCCATCCCCCTCCCTCCCCCTCCCCCTTGGCAACCCCAAGGCTGTTCTCCTACAAAACTGGAAGAAAGAAGAATATTACCGCACGGTTGCCAAAACAATGAGACTCATTCTATAATGAAGACTGGTCATAAAAAGAATATTACTTCTTTTCTCGATTTTATTAATATTCCTCTCCGTCATTCCCAATAGGGGATCGGATGAATAGCCAAAGAATACTGGAATCCATTCTCCCGTGGCTACCTGAGTATTCAAAGTGTTCTCTCATATCTGGGGTTCGATGCCCCCACGGGAACTTTAGCCGACATGAGAAAGTGTCCGTGAACACAATTCCCACCATTTCAGAGTCGTTTTTTGGAAACACTCTGTCCATGGTGTCTTCATCAGGAGTCCCAATGATTGGCCTTCCTGCCATGTGTAGAAAATGTAACTAATCATATAAACTTATTACGAGAGGACACAGAACCAAGCTGCAATTATCTGGGTTTCCCATACAATCATGGGAGTTATACACTATCCCAAATAGGTGCCTCTTAAGTTAAGGGCTGAACGTCTTTGCTGCTGTTTAAAAGTCAATGTCAATGTGTGAGGCTTGAGATGTGAATGACATACCCCTGACTCTGAACAACAGAGGTCTGAACTGCACGGGTTCGAGTATACGTGGAGTTTTGCGGTGGCAAATACTGCCTTTCTACACTGCCCAGGGATTGGTCGAATGTGCAGAGGCAGAACTGCAGATGGATAAATCTCGGAAGCCCTGAGGACACCCAGATCCAGGCGCCGACTCTCAATTACTCGGATTTTTCGACTTCTTGGAGGATGGACTCCCCGTAGCCCCCTGTTGTTCAAGAGCCAATTATGTTGCTTTTAAAAAACCAATTTGCAGCATATATTTCTAGCATGATCCCCATGTCAGTAAAGAAAAGCTGAATTTGTGCACCTATATGCATGTAGAAATGCACGTTTATATAAGTGAGCATGTGTATGTTTGTGTACGTATTATCGTAAAAAAGGTACACACAGATTTAAACGGGACCCATGATACGGATGGAAGTTAAGATGAAGGCAAAAGCTATCTTCTTTTTTTTTGCTTCATCCAAGTCTTTACTGCTTAACTTTTTTTAGCCTGGCTATTACCCTGGCAACGAAAATATATTTAAAACTGAAAAGAAAAAAATTTTAAATAATCAATAGAAAGACTTGAGAATGTGGTGGGGGGTTTTCTTGCCAAGATTATAAACCGATTTCTATCATGTGAAAATAGTATGCCAGGAGAAATAAACTGCATGCGAAGAATCAGAGCACAACAATCAGAAATTACAGCCCACCCACATTCTTTGGAGTCAAGAACGCTCTCTAAGGCGTTCCCTGATAGCCAAGTGGTTAAGGATCTGCCCTTGCCACCGCTGTGGTTTGGGTCATTGCTGAGGCCTGGGTTTGGTCCCTGGCCCAGGGACTCTTCCAATGCCGTGAAAACTCTGAAAATTAAGCTCCTGACATTTATAATGAACATGTTTACAATCTGCAGCAGTAAACAGGCAATCTGCAGAGGCCAACAGGTTGTTAGTAAGTTCACTAATAATAGAGGCTTTGGAAATTTCTGAAGTCCAATGTATGGCCTTCTTTTAAAATCCTTTTTTATACTCTCATGTATTATGTCCTAAAATTTGTATTAATTTTAACACAGTTGCCCCAGTTGAGGACCACGGACCCACAGGCAGGGCAAATAAACTCGATCTGCAAAACGAACTTCAAGTTAAACGTGAGCAGGTGGCATAATCATGAGACCTCGATCACCAAACAACACTCCTGTCGCAAAGGAAGCCACAGCCATCTTATCCATCATCCTCTGCGTCATGTGAGTGGCGGGGGTGTAGGCCACCACCACTGGATCGGAGTCATTAAATTCATCCACGTGCCCCAGGACACGAGGGGGCTGTTCAGGAAAATGATCAGCTTTGAAGATTTCCCGAAAGGTGCACAAAGACAGCACGAGAAGCAATGCGACTGTCCATTCCCTCAGCACACAAAAGAGAAACGAGCCAAGTTACAAGGGGGCCAGAACAATGAGAAACATTTAAACACAACTTAAGACAGAAAGCCCTTGAGTGTGGCTTCTTTCCTCTCTCCAGCTTTTTTCCTGTCCCAGTTACTATCTATCTTTTGAAGAAACCATCCTTGCAAAAACACAACTCTTTTTTTTGGAAAAACACTATTAACAAACTTGTTTTATTCAATATACATTCTTCTAGGCACATCTGCAACATTTATAAAAACTTAAGACTAGGTCACAAAGTAAAGCTCAAAAATCTCAAAGACTCAGATTCATACAGACCAGCGTCATCTAGCCACAATAAAATTAAAATATATGTAAATAGAAAAAGGTTGTAAAAATGTTCCCCTTATGTAATAAATAACTCATGACTCAAGTGAAACAATACCAAAAACATTTTAAATACTTAAAACTCAACAGAAAAAATACCACATATCAAAACTTAAGAGACACAATGGACACAGTTACTTAATGGGAAATGTACAGCCTCAAATACCTGAATAAGGGAGAAGAGGGGCAAAAAAAAAAAAAAAAAACTAAGAATTCAACCCAAAAGATTAAATAAAAACATGGATAATGTTAGTAAAAAAAAAAATTTCTAAAATTAAATAGAAAACAAGTATTCAATCTCCGAATCCAACAACATATCAAAAAAATTATACACCATGACCAGGTTGGGTTCATCCCAGGTTCACAAGGATGGTTCAGCATACGCAAATCAATCAGCATCATACACCACAGTAACAAAAAAAAAGTCAAAAATCATATGATCATCTCAATAGATGCAGAAAAAGCATTTGACAAAGTCCAACATCCATTCATGATCAAGACCCTCGCCAAAGTGGGTATAGAGGGAACATTCCTGAATATAATCAAAGCCATTTATGAGAAACCCACAGCAAATATAATCCTCAATGGGGAAAAACTGAAAGCCTTCTCACTCCAATCTGGAACAAGACAGGGATGCCCACTCTCACCACTGCTCTTCAACATAGTTTTGGAAGTCCTAGCCACAGCAATTCGACAAACCAAAGAAATAAAAGGCATCCATATAGGAAAAGAAGAGATCAAACTGCCACTGTATGCAGATGACATGATACTGTACATAGAAAACCCTAAGGACTCAACTCCAAAACTACTTGAACTGATTCATAAATTCAGCAAAGGAGCAGGATATAAGATTAACATTCAGAAGTCAGCTGCATTTCTGTATACCAGCAATGAAATGTTAGAAAAGGAAGACAAAAATACGATACCTTTTAAAATTGCACCTCACAAAATCAAATACCTCGGAATACACCTGACCAAGGAGGTAAAGGACCTATATGCCGAGAACTATAAAACTTTAATCAAAGAAATCAAAGAAGATGTAAAGAAATGGAAAGATATTCCATGCTCCTGGATTGGGAAAATCAATATTGTAAAAATGGCCATACTACCCAAAGCAATCTACAGATTCAATGCAATCCCTATCAGATTACCCAGGACATTTTTCACAGAACTAGAACAAACAATCCAAACATGTATATGGAACCACAAAAGACCCAGAATCGCCAAAGCAATCCTGAGAAACAAAAACCAAGCAGGAGGCATCACTCTCCCAGACTTCAAGAAATACTACAAAGCCACAGTCATCAAAACAGTGTGGTACTGGGATCAAAACAGACAGACAGACCAATGGAACAGAAGAGAGAATCCGGAAATAAACCCTGACACCTATGGTCAATTAATCTTTGACAAGGGAGGCAAGAACATCAAATGGGAAAAAGAAAGTCTATTCAGCAAGCATTGCGGGGAAACCTGGACAGCTGCATGCAAAGCAATGAAACGAGAACACACCCTCACACCATGCACAAAAATAAACTCCAAATGGCTGAAAGACTTAAATATACCACAGGACACCATCCAACTCCTAGAAGAAAACATAGGCAAAACACTCTCTGACATCAACAGCATGAATATTTTCTCAGGCCAGTCTCCCAAAGCAATAGAAATTAGAGCAAAAATAAACCCATGGGACCTCATCAAACTGAAAAGCTTTTGCACAGCAAAGGAAACCCAAAAGAAAACAAAAAGACAACTTACAGAATGGGAGAAAACAGTTTCAAATGATGCAACTGACAAGGGCTTAATCTCTAGAATATATAAACAACTTATACAACCCAACAGCAAAAAAGCCAATCAATCAATGGAAAAATGGGCAAAAGACCTGAATAGACATTTCTCCAAAGAAGATATACAGATGGCCAACAAACACATGAAAAAATGCTCAACATCGCTGGTTATAAGAGAAATGCAAATCAAAACTACCATGAGATATCACCTCACACCAGTCAGAATGGCCATCATTAATAAATCCACAAATAACAAGTGCTGGAGGGGCTGTGGAGAAAAGGGAACCCTCCTACACTGTTGGTGGGAATGTCAACTGGTACAGCCACTATGGAGAACAGTTTGGAGATACCTTAGAAATCTATACATAGAACTTCCATATGACCCCGCAATCCCACTCTTGGGCATCTATCCGGACAAAACTCTACTTAAAAGAGACACGTGCACCCGCATGTTCATTGCAGCACTATTCACAATAGCCAGGACATGGAAACAACCCAAATGTCCATCGACAGATGACTGGATTCGGAAGAGGTGGTATATATACACAATGGAATACTACTCAGCCATCAAAAAGAATGACATAATGCCATTTGCAGCAACATGGATGGAACTAGAGAATCTCATACTGAGTAAAATGAGCCAGAAAGACAACGACAAATACCATATGATATCACTTATAACTGGAATCTAATATCCAGCACAAATGAACATCTCCTCAGAAAAGAAAATCATGGACTTGGAGAAGAGACTTGTGGCTGCCTGATGGGAGGGGGAGGGAGTGGGAGGGATCAGGAGCTTGGGCTTTTCAGACACAACTTAGAATAGATCTACAAGGAGATCCTGCTGAATAGCATTGAGAACTTTGTCTAGATACTCATGTTGCAACAGAAGAAAGGCTGGGGAAAAAATGTAATTGTAATGTATACATGTAAGGATAACCTGACCCCCTTGCTGTACAGTGGGAAAATAAAAAAATAAAAAATAAATAAAGAAAACAAGTATTCAATCTTAAGACTCAAGAAAGCCAAGAGTTCCCGTTGTGGCTCAGCAGAAATGAACCTGACTAGTATTCATGAGGATTCGGGTTCAGTCCCTGGCCTTGCTCAGTGGATTAAAGATCCAGCATTGTCATGAGGTGTGGTGTACGTCACAGACGTGGCTCAGATCCCGTGTTGCTGGGGCTGTGGTGAAAGCCAACAGTTGCAGCTCCAATGCAACCTCTAGCCTGGGAACTTCCATATGCTGCAAGTGTGGCCATAAAAAGCAGAAAGAAAGAAAAAGAAAGAAGGAAGGAAGGAGGAAAATACTACGTCCATGGATCTTAACCTAGTAGCACAGCACTCCTGGTAGTAAGGCCACTTCGGATTACATGCCCTCATGCGGTGCGATGACAGCATCACATATGATATATTCTTGCCAAAAGTGGTGAGCCTGAAGTTAATCCAATTTTTTGATCTCAGTTGTGTTTACAAGAAACATAGACAGCCAAGGGAATGAGTTAAACGACAGAACGAAGAGGGAAGCAGGTAAATACAGAACATAGTGAGTCAGCAAGAGCACAGTGTTGGTCTCATCGGTTTGGTTTGAACAAACCAACGGGAAGCGGCATTTACGGGAGATTTTAGGAAATCAAACTTGGACATGGAATTAGATGTCTACTCGCAATTAGACACCTAGGTGGAACTACGGCTAACTCTGTGAAGCGTACACGGCGATTATGGAGGAGAACACGTCCTTGATTTTTGCAGATGCTAGCTGAGTATTTAGCAGTCAAGTGTCATGTATTTTATGACACAAATTGAGGGGAGATAAGGAGATAAAACAAAAATGGCAAGATATTAGGAGTTCTCACTGTCGCGAAGTTGGTGAACAACCTGACTGCAGCAGCTCGGGTCACTATAGAGGCACAGGTTTGACCCCTGGCCTGGTATGCAGTGGGTTAAATGAGCCGGTGTTGCCAGAGCTGCAATTCTGATTCAATCCCTGGTCCAGGAGCTTCCCCACGTGCCATGGACGGGTGTGACCATTAAAAAAAGGAAAGAAAAAAGGCAAGAAGAAGTTAACAGTCATCACACTGCAGCACTATTCACAATAGCCAAGACATGGAATCAACCCAAATGTCCACTGACAGATGACTAGATTAGGAAGATGTGGTATATATACACAATGGAATGCTACTCAGCCATAAAAAAGAACGAAATAATGCCATTTGCAGCAACATGGATGAAACTAGAGACTCTCATATTGAGTGAAGTTAAGTCAGAAAGAGAAAGGCAAATACCATATGATATCACTTGGAACCTTTCCACAGAAAAGAAAATCATGGACTTGCAGAATAGACTTGTGGTTGCCGAGAGGGAGGGGGAGGGACTGGGAGGGACTGGGAGCTTGGGGTTAGCAGATGCAGACTATTGCCTTTGGGATGGATTAGCAATAGGATCCTGCTGTGTAGCACTGGGAACTCTTGTCTAGTAACTTATGATGGAACATATAATGTGAGAAAAAAGAATGTATACATGTATGTGTAACTGGGTCACAATGCTATACGGTAGAAAATAATAATAATAAAAGGTTAAAAAATGTAAGTTAACAGTGATCAAATACAGATTGTGGGTACACAGCATAGGATGTGACTTCATCAGACTTATATTTCTACATTTGGAGATTTTCTTCTTTCTTTCTTCATTTTGCTTTTTAGGGCTACACCCACAGCCTATGGAGGTTCCCAGGCTAAGGGCTGAATCAGAGCTACAGCCGATGGCCTATACCACAGCCACAGCAACACAGGATCCGAGGTGCATCTGTGACCTACACCACAGCTCACGGCAACGCTGGATCCTTAACCCACTGAGTGAGGCCAGGGATCGAACCTGCATCCTCAAGGATCCTAGTTGGGTTCATAACCCACTGAGCCACCATGGGAACTTCCATTTGGAGATTTTAAACACCACTAATAAGTTTTTTAAAAACTGAGTGGGTCTAATACATGTCACAAATAAACCTTTCCACAGAAAAGAAAATCATGGACTTGGAGAATAGACTTGTGGTTGCCAAGGGGGAAAGGGAGGGAGCAGGATGGCCTGGGAACTTGGGGTGGATAGATGCAGACTATTGCCTTTGGGACGGATTAGCAATGAGATCCTGCTGTACAGCACTGGGAACTATGTCTAGTCACTTATGATGGAGTTTGGTAATGTGAGAAAAACGAATGGATACATGTATGTGTAACTGGGTCACCAAGCTGTACGGTAGAAAAGCGACAGAACACTGTAAACCAGCTATCACGGAAAAAATAAAAATCATTAAATACCAAAAAAAAATTGAGTGGGTGACCACTGTAATGGTACCCTTTATCAACATAATATACTAACAGAGGAGAACTGAACTGTTTTAAGAGCCGTCGCACAATAAAAAGGGGGCTGTGAACTCTTCGAGCTCCCACTGACGTGTTAGTGGCTATTTTTAAACAGGACCCAGATCTATGTGGCCATGGCAGCTCCAGCCACACCTCATGGTAACACGGAGCAAATCTCTTCATCCTAAGGTCCATGCCCCTGTACTAAAAAATCTGCAGAAAGCAAACATACTGCAGAGTCTTCCCTCATTTTTTGCTAATGAATTTTTCTCCAGCCTTACCAATTACCAAAATTTTATCAAAATGTCCCCAATAGAGCACTCTGAGTTACCCATTTAAAATCTATTTCATTTCGCCTCTTCCTTTTTTTTCCTCTCTCTCTTTTTTTTTCCTAATACTGAAGTTGGCCCAGGGTAAATCAGAACGACTCCACGAGATTCAAGTGGATTACATCTTTGGAGAATGGCTAGTTCTATTCAATAAAAATGCCACTTACTTTGTTTTTGAGGAACTGACATATGAGCCCTTTGGTTAATTTCACCTTTTGCCATAATCTTTAACCTATTCTGCAATATTTGCCAAGTACTACATTGAGAACCCCAAATCAACGAGCCCGTAGAATTTGTGAACATAAAAAAGCAAGAAAAATGGTATAATATGAAATAGTAGATGTTCATTCACTAAATAGGGAAAACTATATATTTGCGAACCACACCAATAAGCTTTCTTTCTTCAACCTCCATTTTTTAAGAAGATTCTTGTAGAGAAGGGCCTGAGTTTGTTGACACACACTTATCTCCTTTTTAATCATTCTGTCCTGTTCATTGAGAGAGATGAAATGTAAATACTGTGGACCAATAATGAGGTGAGAAAAAGACACACCACCCCCCAGAAAAAAAAAATCCAGTTACAAAAAAGCTTCTGAACACTTTGAAAACATAGTCCCGGATGGCTTCACTGGAAGCCTTATTTGGCATTAAAGTAATACACATTCACGAGGGGTTTTTTTGGTTTAAAAGCAGGAGGTATTAATGAGTGCACACTGTCCTGCCAGCTCAGCCTCCTCTCCAGGCTCTCTGGTTACGACACAGATGAGGGCTACGGGGGGAGAGGTCTTTTCCCTCTTGTCTCAAAAGTAAGCTTTTCTGCCAAATCTTGACCTGATAACAATCTCAAGCCAGTCAGAGAATGAGATGTTAGAATAATATTTAGAGTCCAGTTGTCCCTTAGTTTAAAAAAAAAAAAATAAGTACTCCAGGAATAAGAACCATCTCTGGGTTTCTGCTATTCAGAGGTTTGCCACACCGGTCTGCCCTTGGAACGGCAGGCTTCTGCGTGCCTATGTGATGGTGTCTAGGAAACCACTGAGGAAAGGAAAGTTGAATCATATGACAGTCATTCCTAAAATCCCAAAGACCTCATGTCTCGCCTTGAAACTCACGGGTGGCCTTTTAGGAGGCAGAGAGGTAAGATGCCTGCAGATGGAAATCGAAATCGAAATCGTTGTCAGCTAGGATGCCTGGAGTGACTGGGGTGTGCAGCCGTCTGCTGGAGTGACTGGGCTGTGCACCTGACGGATAACGGGGCTGCTTCTGCGTTTTCAACTTGAAATCCTGGAGGCGGTCTTTTGGCATCACAGCACTGGTGACTGAAATCCATGCGAATCATGTTGATGTTCTATACAAATTACAATGTTTAGAGAATTGACCAGACGTCTCCTTTTTTGATGAAAGGTAAAGCTACCTCAGTTCTCCCCTGAGAGAGTTTCTAAGGGGAAACACCCATCTTCGTGCTAAGGGCTGGAGGGGGTCCACCAAAGACATTTTCAAAGAAAAAAGAAAGCACAGGAAGAAACAACTTGTCCTAAAGCCTACACTTTCCCCCAAAGTAAAACCTTGCAAATTCTTAAAAAGGCCGTTCAGAGACGTGTCAACCTGACACACAAAAATATTAATAATATTTAGGCACGCTTCTGAGTCTATCTTCCCTTTGACGACCGCACTAAAATACGCTTTTACCTCGTTTAAAAAATTAAACCGCTCAGGAAACAGGATGATTTAGAACCATCAGAACAATGTAACTGCAACACTGTCCATCAAGAGGTCTGGCATGAGCTGGGTCCTTTGCGCCTAATTACGTGATGCCGAATGAAAGGTAAAAACAAACTCGGACTTACTGTCAGGAAAACCAGAGGGAGGAACTTAGAAGCACCTTTGAGTCACTGGTCTCTTTCTGTCCAGAAGAGCGGTTCTGTCTGGCCCCTCTTAAAGCTGCTTTCATTCAGTTTGGCTTCTGAAAACAGGCCATGGTCTGTGCGTATAACGCCTGCCAAACTCATTCTTCACTTGGTAAGATGTTTTCTTCCCAAGTTGTTCCACGGGAGGGTGCTGCTAAGGGCGGTTGGCTACCCATGTCACGTGGTATTTGTTTACTGGTGTTTGTTTAGTGCTCCATCTTCCTGGCATATGCAAAAAGTGATCAGCTTCAAGAAGGAAGAGGGGGGGAAAAAATGGTCCTGAACAAGTCTACACTAACTTTGAGTGATTAAAAATTCAACTGCCAAGCAAAAACTGGGCAGATTAGAAAGAAAGGAAATTGAACAGAAAGAGGGAAAATGAGGATCTCAGAAATCAGAATAATTTATACGAGAAAACCTTACCAAAGACTTGACTTGACTTCAATGAAATGGTTCTTTGTACTCACCGACGCCTATGTGCTAGAAAGGACGCTAAGGGTCTGAATTGAACTATTTCATTTACACGCAGAGCAAACCTTTGACACTGGTGCTATATTTGCACACGTTTTACAGATTTAAAAATCGAGACTTAAAGGTGAAGTTATTTGCAGAAGCTCAAGTAAAGGCAGAGACACTCTTCTGGACTCCAAGCCCCCTCACTCTTAGCTACCACTGTGAAAATTATGCTAATAAAAACAAAGATATTTAATACCAATTTTAATAGATTAATCACTTAGACTAGATGGGCAGAATGCTTTTTTTTTTTTTTTTTTAGCTACATATATTGGACAGTCTCAGAATTATAAACAACCCCTGTTCACCAACCCAGAAAATCTCCTTCCATGATTTTAACTGTAATCAATACATTTCTTGGGATACGGACACAAGTTAATAAGCACTCGTGAAAGGGAAGGGCAGAGAGAGAGTGAAGGACTCTGGTGACTATTCATGCCGTCACTGCTTTCACGAAGAACACAGAAATAAGTATTTCCATTTACTTTATGTTCCCTCCTGTTGTTCGTCGCATTTCTCTTCTTGTTTCCTAGTCATTACTAGAAGTAAAATTCATGAACTGGAAAACTCCAAATATTTAACCTGGTCCTGATCCCAGACATTAATGAGAATATTTATTTTAACAGGTAGGAAAAAAAAAAAAAACAACTAAAATCACATCTGATCCCAGACATTAATGAGAATATTTATTTTAACAGGTAGGAAAAAAAAAAAAAACAACTAAAATCACATCATAGGGCGTTCCCATCGTGGTTCAGTGGAAACAAATCTGACTAGCATCCATGAGGACACAGGTTCAATCCCTGGCCTCGCTCCGTGGCTGTGGTGTAGGTTGCAGACACAGCTCGGATCTGGTGTGGCTGTGGCTGTGGTGTAGGCCGGAGGCTACAGTTCCAGTTTGACCCCTAGCCTGGGACCCTCCATATGCTGCGGGCGCGGCCCTAAAAAGACAAAAAATAAAAAATAAAATAAAATAAAATCGTATCGTAATACACACATACACTTTCTCAGAAACGAAACTCAAAGGATCCTGGTCCGTTTCCAGAGTTTCAGGGATGGCAGTCTCCAAAATGGTGCAAGGAAGTGCTTATAGGATTAGGAGTCTGAGACCCACATTCCCAAGTGTCACTCACGGGCGAAGTGCTTTGGACACGTGACTGTTGCACATTTCCCACAGGGCTGGACCGTTTCTGTTCCAGGACTCTGTACTCTGAGAACAGGGCCGCTCTTCTGCAGGGTCCCAAAGCTGAAATCCTCCAAAGTTGGATTTCCCGGTGACCGTGCTCCCCGACGTCAACCCAGCCTTCTTCAGCACATCTCTCACGGGTCTATATTCTTTTTATATTTTTTTCATTGGATCTTTTTGGGGGCTTTTATTTTTTTTTAATTGAAGTGCAGCTGATTTACAATATTGTGTTGGTTTCAGATGTACAGGAAAAGGATCCGGTTATTTTTCTTTTCTGATTCTTGGACATTAGCGGTTATGATAAGACATTGAATACGGTGCCCTGGGCTGTCCAGAAATCCTTGTCACTTTTCTCTTTATATAGACTTGTGCCTATGTGTTAATCCCGTCTTCCTAATTAATCCCCCAGCTCTTGCCTTCCTCTTTAGTTACCTCTTTTTCTCTACATCTGTGAGTCTGTTTCTGTTTTGTATATAGATTCATTTGTATTATTTTCTAGATTCCACATATAAGTGGTATTACGTATTTGTCTTTGTCTGGCTTCAGTGAAGTATAATATTCTCTAGGTCCATCGATGTTGCTGTGAATTTCCTCCTTACATTTGTTTGACAGCTGAGTGATATTCCATTGTATATATGGACCACAACTTCTTTATCTGGCAATGAACACTGAGGTTGTTTTCAGGGCTCAGCTATTGTGACCAGGGCTGCTCTGAACATAAAAGTGCATGTATGTTTTCGAATTAGAGTTTTCATCTATTCCAGAGAGATGCCCTGGAGGGGAACGGCTGGATCCCATGTGGTAACTCTAGTTTTAGTTTCTAAAGGAACCTCTGTACTGGTCTTCACCGTGGCTTCACCAATTTACACCCCTGCCCCCAACAGTGCGGGGGGGGGGGTTCACAAATCTTTTTAATCTTCTCCTTAACCCTCTTATTCTCTGAGTCCCTAGCCCTACGTCTGCACTCTTGCCTTGTGCAGCTACATCACCAGTTTCACGAGGAATCAGAGCCCCCTGGGCTGCCCGCAGCTCCCAGCCCTCCGGGGGTAACTTCCAGAGAGAACGGGGCCCAGCCTTTCCACACTCAACCCTGCTGCCCAGTCTCATCAGACATGACTTTATTGCCAAAAAAACAAAAGCAAAAAACCAAAAACCACCACGCTAAAAGGGCTGGAATATTTGGAGAAACACCAGCCCGGGAGGCAGGGCCTGGCAGGGAGTAGACGCCGTGGGGACCACTGCGCAGGTGCCTCGAACTTTCCTGCGAAAAGCGCCTGTGTCTGTGCGGTTCCCACAAGAAGGTCTGCCTGGCCCTGCCTTTCCTGCTGGCTAGCAAGCTCTCCCCGTGCCAGGTGAAAGCTGCACCGGGCGCCCCAACACGGGGGCAGGGGGAGACGCAGGAAAGAGGCGTGCGTCCAAACTGAGTCGAAACCCGGCGGTGGAAGGTTCAAGAAGCAGGAAACTCACCGGCCAGGCTGCTCTTCCTCCAACGGCACCGAGACGTCTCAGCGCCTCCCGCCAGAACCTTCCACGTCCGCGGAGACGCCTTAAAGGGGTTCAGCCAGCGGGGGTTCCATCCAGATGGTCTCAACCACCAGCTCGAGGCTCGACCTTGAAAATGGCCTTTCCCCGCGGGCACGCGGCGGGGGCGGGGCGGGCGGCCTCCCGTCACCCCCAGCTCGCGGGGCAACCAGAGGTCACGTCCTCTCCATGACCCCTCCAACAAGGTCTGGTTTTTGCATTTATAACTTCATTTGAAGTCACCTCTTAGTCATGTTGGATTTTCCCTCCCGCAACATGGTGAAATTCTTTGGTTTGCTTTGTCTTTCCCAAAAAAATGTATGTTTTACCCTAAAAGTCTTGCCCATCTTTTGCGAGGTTTATTGCCACACAGTGGTAGCGTTTCCATGATTAACCTAATAGGATTTATTTTGTAACATTTTCTAATTAATTGTTGCTTGTCTCTAGGAGCCGCAGTAATTTTGTATGTTATTTTGAACTCTGCCAAACTCTTATTTATCCTAATTGTACATGTTTGAATTTTCTAAATGACAGATTTATCTAAATAGATTGTTTTATGATTCCTGTTTTCTTAACAAGTCTCTGAATTTGAATCGCTGGGATAAACCCAACTTGTTCCCTCACCCTCTGAGGCTTTCATAATATCCCAATTATTTTCATGGTGCTGGTTTAATTATATCTTTTGTAGCTGGTGTTTCCTTATACAGGCTCTGCTTCCCCCCAATTTTTTTTTCTACTTGGTCATTAATTATAAAGCTAAGTGATGCTCAGGTTTCTGACCTATAGAAACTGTGAACTGATGAATGTATGTTGTTTTTAAGATGCTACATTTGGGGACAATTTGTCATGCAAAAGTAGACAACTAATGCCCCCTTCTATTTCTCTGTAATGCCCAACACACTCTTAGCCCGTGAAAGTCAAGGCTCTTTCATATCCCCAACTCCTAACCTAGTGTTTGGCACAAGGTAGGAATTTAAGAACAAAAGAAAAAGTTGAATTTAAATCACGGACAGACTGACTTACTACAAAGCTTGTGACTGAATCTCAGTCCAGTCTGGGGTGGGTCACTGTACACCAGGCACTCATACACCTCAGAGCGATGTAAAATCTCTTGACCATGGTAAAGTAATCTTTATTATTATATTATTATTATTATTATTGTCTTTTTAGGGCCTCACCCTCGGCATAAGGAAGTCCCCAGGCTGGGAGTCGAATCTGAGCTACAGCTGCCGGCCTGCACCACAGCCACAGCAACACCAGATCCGAACCACGTCTGTGACCTACACTGCAGCTCACGGCAATGCCAGATCCTTAACCCACTGAGGGGGCCAGGGATCGAACCCACATCCTCATGGATACTAGTTGGGTTTTGAACCTGCTGAGCCACAGTGGGAACTCCCACAGTAACATAATCTTCCGATGGTGGACTCTTCACAAAATTGTCCTTTCTCCTCTAAGTGACTAAACAGCATTTCAGTCAGGCAGTGTTTGTTGCCAGGAGCCCCTCAGGGACAGTTGCCAAACACTCTGAAGTCTGTCCGCGGAGACTCTCACAGCTTTTGTCCCTCAGGTTTCACCTGAAGCGAGACTATCTTGCCCGCAGCAGGCAATTCGGATGGCCATTCAAGTCTGAAAATCACTGCCTCAGCTAAGGCCAACTCTCACGTTCCTGGGCATCTTGCATCACTTCTGACTGATCATCTTCCATTGATTTGGCAGGAAGCCGAGGCAGTGGCAGCCAGCCACCACCAGCCCCCTCTGGCCACTCACACGCCTGCAGGTGTGTGGAGGCCTCGCAGGGGTCGACCTATGACGGCTCTTACCTCATCAGTTCAGCATGTGTTGTCGTAAGCCAGAAGCCAGATACCACAAAAAGTCAGAGGTCAAGCATCTAAGCTCTGAAGTCCCACTTCCCCGGGCTCAAATCCCAGCTCTGCCGCTTCAGAACTCAGCGTCATCGGGCAGATCATTTAAGGTCTCTGGCCTCAGAGTCTCCAGCTATAAAGTTGGGGGTGAAAATAAACACCTTCACGTCTCCAGCTTGTTGTAAGGATTGAAGGGAAAAAAGAGTCAACCCCAGGGGTTCTCAAACGTGAGCCTGCGTCGGAATCCCCTGGATGGTGTGTTCAAACACCAATGGCCGGGTCCCACTCCTGGGCTTTCTGATTCAGCGGATTTGGGCCAAAATGAGGATTTGCAGGGAGAACGAATCCCCAGCTGATTCTGGCATGGCCTGTCAGGGAGTCGCAGTGCAACAATACCCTGCACAGGGTAAACCCTCGATAAATGGCAAGCCATTACTATTTCTAAATCTCAGTTCTTACATATCAAGTATCCTTTTAAAATATTCCAATAAAATGACACCTTATGGACTTAATCTTGATGCCTTCTCCCACCTGAAAACGCTCATTGAGAGTTTTCAGTAATTGCTTATAGGGGAAGGAAAAAATCGGAGTTTTCTCAAATATGTGAGTATCACTAGTTTAACTATTTGAAGCAAAATAAGGGGAGAGAAGTAAAATGCAGACTGTGATTCTATCTTTATTGTTGATGATGCCCCAAGAGCTTATTTCCTGGAAATTTTACCATTCCTGCCCACCCCTCTCCCGAAGACCCCAATACAATTTGCCTTCGGATTAAGAAATGACAACAGAGCATTCCCTGCTCTTCTTTTGGAAAGCACCTAAAAAGTTTCAATTTTGTGGCTCCTTACAGGGACCAAAGGAGGGAATTAAAGCTGATGATTTAAGAGCTCTTGCTATCAAGTTCCAGCTACCACACAACTCCAATCCATTTCAACCTCTGGCTGTTCTGCCTTTTTCCATTTGAAATGGAATGATGAATGGCTGGGACTTCTGGCTCACTCCTCATTTTTTGTTCTTTGTTCTGACATTCTGAACCCTGTTGTCTCCTTACTATTTCCCAAATGAACTAGTACAAGGATGACCCTTTGGCTCAGCAGTTTACCCTCCGGCTTCCTGGACTGACTTGCTGGCTCCAGCGTGGGCTCTTCTGAGGCCACTGCTCACAGCTTTGCCCCACCCTTTTCTGGAACCAGGAAGGGTCCCCGGCAGCATGGCCCTCTGCTGCCATCTGGTGGTCAAAGGGTTTCACATCTTGCCCTGCCTCTACCAGGCCCCTGAAGCAGGAGATGCAGGATTGGAAACAGAGCGGAGAGCCTGGACCTTAATAGTGAATGAAGTCTGAGATAAAATGCTTTTTTAATTAAAAAAGGGGAGCCTGCATTTACCCAAGTGTGGTATCAAACCTTCTAATCATGTAGTTTTGTGTATGCTGTCTCTTTTTAAAATGCTTACAATTATGTTTATTGGCTTAATCTGATTAGATGGGCAAGAGTTGCTTTGGTGCTTGAAAAAAACTTGTTCGTTAAATCTAAAATCTTGTCGAAGTGTTAAAGAGAATCAAATTTATTCAGACATTCTAAGGAAATTGATAAATATGTAAGTAAAACATTAAATACTTGGTAATTTAATCTGTCAAATGTAATAAAACGGAAGTATATTTTCATGAAATAGACTTGAGATAAAAAGATCCATGAGAATATCTGGTTTAAGTTTAAAAAGTGAATGTGAATTAAAACACAAGTAACGATCAACTTTCTTTCTGTATTTGAAGACTCCCAACAGATACTAAAAATAAGCTACAATTTTTAGTGCAAGGTTTTTTCATGTTTAATATGAGCCACTCATTTATTCATTTGTCAACGCTAACAAAGACTCCATTTCTTGTACAAAATGAAGGACTGTCTTAAATGTTCATTTCTTAAAGCTTATTACTAATAATATATTTCTTTTTCTTAAACGGCAGCATTGAGAATTACTTACATATATTATGAATTAAAAATAAGTAAACTTTTACAAGAATACCTGATATAAAAATTATTCACCTGAGGATAAGTTCTTTCATTTTAGGTAACATGTTCTTTCAGGAAAGAAAATGAAAAGTCAATGTTAGCAATATTAAATACAGTAAGGATTAAAAAAAATACAGTATGGGCAAGTATTTCTACTTTTTAAAAATTAATGCCTTTTTATGTGTTACATAAAAATACAGAATATTTCATCAAATTCAGAGTACAATCAGAAGGAAACGTGTGACCAACAGAACAATAAAAAAGCAGGACAGCGCTTACTCTAACTAGCATTGTGCTCCAATAAAACAATGTTAGTGCCACCAGCAAAACATCTGTCATATTATATTAGAGTTAGTTATATAAGTAGGTAACTTCCTCCTACTGGATTGTAAGGTCATACAGGCTCAAGTGGATGGTTATCATTCTATCCTGAGAACCCATTGCTGGAAACCTGATCACTAAGAAGTCTGTTGAATTCAATTACTGTAAGAAACATCTTAATCATCAAAATTAAAATATTGATTTTAGATACTTTGGGCCAATTTAAAGAAAAGAGTGCTTTTAAAGAGAACCTACAGCTGTTCATTGAGAACCGGAAAAACAAATAAACAAAAAACCTAAGAGCTCACAAAGGGAAATGTAAAATACAGACATCATCACATTTTTTATGCTCATTCCTAACACTGCAGACAAAGGTTTGCCCTATTCGTCACTAACCAGAGTCACTCAGTGAAGTCCAGCCTTTACTTTTAAAATTTGGTCGTGGATGGAAAGTATAAGCAAGGTGATGCTGCTTTTTCTAACTCTCCCCTAATATGTGTATTTATATTTATTTGTATTGGTACAGAAAGTTTTGAAATCATAATTTAAGACATTTTGAATGGTACACTGTCGATAAAGATAAATTTCATGTTCAACCTGCCGTCTCCTTTTCTGCCTTCCCCACTCACCCATGCTTTCCTAAGTATTAAATGATACTTCTGAATAGGAACACGTTTATTACTGTGAAAAAACAGGAAGAGAACATTCCTACAAATAACTTAATTCATGACCAAAATATGTTCACTCTTAAGTATGTAAAAACTAAAAAAAAAAAAATCAAATGTCTTAAAAAAAAAATGCATACAAGAGCCCAAGAGTAAACAAACTGAATGAATTTAATAGATAGAAACATGATTATGACTGGTCAGCGTAGCTACAAAAATACATCCCAAAAAAGAAGCCCCTGGGAATTCACGTGAATATTAGACACTAAAAGATATCTCCTTGAGTTTATGGCACCAGTTAGCAATGACTTGCTTAGAAAATGCTATGTGTTACTTATTAATGTATCTACAAAGGTGAAGATTTTCTTTCCAATGTTTCTTGACTCGTATTTTTACCAAAGATGTAAAAGCAGGATTCTCAGGGTAGGAATCCAAAAGTTTTAGTAGCGTGAGGCAAGTGACTTGATAATGAAAGATTAAAACCTAGTGCCAACTAATTCACACAAGGAGAAATAACGTAGCTGTCAGATGTAAAACCCAAGCAGAGACAGTAAAACATTTAGATTAGTTAGAAGATCTCTGAGACGGTGGGTAAAGTGCCCAGCGGGATCAAAGCCACGGAGGAAAGTTCACTCATGGACCTTGTACTGAGGCTGAAAAACATACACTGCTATAAATCAGCTGCTGGAGCCTAAAACCACAGATGTCCTATGACACAGCAGAGCAAGAGTTTAATAAGTTTTACCTACATTAGTTATAGCTTCCTTAAAGGGTGTGGCTCAAATTTAAAGCAACTCAGTACCAAATTCTCCTGTTGTGATCAGTGTGCTTTAATCAAGGCTCTTTGTAATGTAAGACTCACACCTCCAACATACTTACTTTTGCAGAGTTCATTTCTTTCATTCATTTGGGCTGAACTATGTCAACTGGTATATCTACCGATACTTACTGTCCATACATAGGCTCTACAAGGAAGTACTTCTAAGATTACCTTAAGCATCATCTTACTTCAACTCTGTTACAGAGTGAAATTCCAGTTTCTTATTAAAGAGAATTATCTCTTATTTATTTATCCTTAATTTAACCCTCAAAAGTTTATATTCCGCCACACTCCAGAGTGAATCTAAATAAACCTATACAGCGATACACTTAAAACTCCATAAAGGAGAGATACATGCAAATAATAAAGTTTGTTTCTAGAATAAAATAACGCGTGCCCTTTGGAAGGAAGATGATTAAAAATAAACATGGAGTTCCCGTCGTGGCGCAGTGGTTAAGGAATCCGACTAGGAACCATGAGGTTGCGGGTTCAGTCCCTGCCCTTGCTCAGTGGGTTAACAATCCGGCGTTGCCGTGAGCTGTGGTGTAGGTTGCAGACGCGGCTCGGATCCCGCGTTGCTGTGGCTCTGGCGTAGGCTGGTGGCTACAGCTCCGATTCAACTCCTAGCCTGGGAACCTCCATATGCTGCGGGATCGGCCCAAGAAATAGCAACAACAACAACAACAACAAAAGACAAAAGACAAAAGAAAGACCAAAATAAATAAATAAATAAATAAACTTATATCTTCCAGGAGGGGTGGAGGAGAAGGTACACCTTAATTCTGACAACTCTAAAGATGACTTATTACTCTGGCCACAAACAGTCAAAGAATCAGACTATTACATTAGTAAGAGTCTAGACATAATTTTCCATAATCATTGAAACACCTCTGAATTTTACCATAAGCAAAAGAATTGTAACTTCATATACCTGAGTTGCTTATGTCTAAAATCACCTAATAGAACCAGGTCTCACTGCAGTTATTTTGGCTGGTGAGCGCCACCTAGCGGATATCACTTGCCACAAACCTCTACTTGCATTGACACTGTCCGGTGTTCATGCTTTCCGCTCTTAAGAACACCAACTTCCATTCAGTTTCTTCAGAAATTAAAAAGGAGAAGCAAGACATTTTTGCATTCTGTCTCTGTTCTGTGTATTACTTGTGTATTAGGTTTTTATTGAGTTCGGGACATGGCATACTTAGGTAACAAGATGACAGAAACCTAAAAAATAAAGAAAACTGTTCCAAATAAAATTATTCTATCCCTGTTGCTTCAAATCATAAACTTGCAGTTTCCGAAAAGTAAAAAAAGTACATATTCACCTTCACAGACAGGCTACAGTTCAATATACTTCGGATACAAACATGCAGTTTCAATGAAGAATACGTAAGTTTTTATTTGAAGAGAAGCAGAACACATAACCACAGTATTTCCATGAATGAAACTGGAAAACTCCAAGTGCTTTCACGGTTCCTCAATTACCGTCAAACAACAAACTTTTCAAACCAAAGTTAAAGTAAAAGAGAAAGAAGTTCAGTAAGTGGACCAAGAGCAATGCAAATTCAAAATACTACTCTGTCTTCCTGCGTTCTTTCCCACCAAAGGGTGCTGTTTAAAGTTCCACAACTATTATCTTCTTCCTCTTGTTCTTTCGTGAGTTCCACAAACACCTGCATGAAAGCAAATAAATGAATATAGTATTTTGCACTGCAATTCTCTCAAAAAATATTTAGGAGTTCCCGTCGTGGCGCAGTGGTTAACGAATCCGACTAGGAACCATGAGGTTGTGGGTTCGGTCCCTGCCCTTGCTCAGTGGGTTAACGATCCGGCGTTGCCATGAGCAGTGGTGTAGGTTGCAGACGCGGCTCGGATCCCGAGTTGCTGTGGCTCTGGCATAGGCCGGTGGCTACAGCTCCGATTCGACCCCTAGCCTGGGAACCTCCATATGCCGCGGGAGTGGCCCAAAGAAATAGCAGAAAAAAAAAATTTTTTTTTAAATAAATCAGAAATGATATCAGGCTATACCTAATTATATTAACACGTCAGCTCTCAAGAGATACACTGCCATTAACATTATTTAAACAGAATAATCTCCATTAGTCACATCTAAAGATGAATGTTATTTTAGAGGGTTATAGATGATGTGTTTTTTGATTAATTAAGTAGCACTGTCATGAAAATAACTTACAAATATTTAAGCAATGTAATTGGACAGGATAATAAGAAATACCATCCATCATGATTCATTTCCGTTACTACATTGAAAAAAAAAATTGAGCTATTCAAAATAGGCAGGTGGAGAACCTCAAGGTGTTTAAAAATTACAAAGTTTAGGAATATTTTTAACAACTGGTCTCTGGCTCACAATCTCCTTTCTTCTCCAATATAAAACGAAACAGTTAGATACTGGAC
The DNA here is from genome assembly GCF_016906955.1 of Phacochoerus africanus. NCBI lineage: Eukaryota > Metazoa > Chordata > Mammalia > Artiodactyla > Suidae > Phacochoerus > Phacochoerus africanus. The sequence continues at coordinate 11,149,142 of NC_062557.1, read as the reverse complement.
ACTTCCTTCTACAGAAGAACTTTATAAATTTAACTTCATGGTACCTGCTCCAATGTTGCTTGAGAAAAGCTGTATTCTTCGATGGCAAAAGTATGTTTAGCTATTGAAATAAAAAATAAAAAATTACTGTATATAAAATATAAAATTAGCTATTAAAATCTTAAAATACAAAATTAATTATAAAATTAATATTTCTAAATAATAAAGTAGCAGTAACTACTGAGTGGCTAACAGTCTGGTATTTTTTTTTTTCCCCAAATCTCTACAATCAAGTCATTTCAACTGGAAGTTGCTAAAACATGTCACTGTCCTCTATCTTGCTTCCTCCCCCCTTCCCCCAATTCTCTACAGTCCTAAGCGCTATGTATTTAATGGCACCTGCCTTATTTCACCTTTTTCCAAGCAGCTCCTCTTTACCCTCCTTTTCCTTCTTCCTCATTATTCCTTCTTTCCCTGTTCCTTTTGACCCCTGCTCTCTACCTCCCATTCCTCAATTCCAATACAACCTGCCTCGACTTCCTAAACTAGACTCTGGATATTGATCATGTGTCCATACTTTTTTTGTTTTGGACACCCATGACATACAGAAGTTCCAGGGCCAGGGATCAAACCTGAGCCACAGCAGTGAAAATACCAGGTCCTTAACCCATTGCACCACCAGGGAACTCCCTCATATACATTTTAATATTTATTTTAGATCCTTTCACAATCTATTCCAATATCAAATTGCTAGTTTTCTAGTCACTCCTTTAATTTAATTCCGCCTAATTACTTCACATGTTCTCATTAATCATGACGAAAACACCAGGAACTATATAGGCTGTTTCACAGCTTACAAATGCCAGAAAATAACCTGTATATAAACATGGGCCCCAGCCAGGAGACTACCTTTCTCTACTGGGGAGGTGTCTTTATCCTACCTACCATTTATGTTTAAAATGCCAATATCCAGGAGTTTCCATCATGGCGCAGTGCTTAACGAATCCGACTAGGAACCATGAGGTTGCGGGTTCGGTCCCTGCCCTTGCTCAGTGGGTTAACGATCCAGCATTGCCATGAGCTGTGGTGTAGGTCGCAGACGCGGCTTGGATCCCATGTTGCTGTGGCTCTGGCGTAGGCCGGTGGCTATGGCTCCAATTAGACCCCTAGCCTGGGAACCTCCATATGCTGAGGGAGCGGCCCAAGAAATAGCAAAAAAAAAGACAAAAAGAAAAAAAGCCAAGATCCAATAAACTTCCTTAAAAGTTTAAATTTAGGAATGCCTACCCTTCAGGCACTAAGAATTCTCTCCTTTCTCCTGCAACAAACTGGAGTCTAGCTACCGTCGCTACTTCAATGGCCTAATACGAAGTACGGATTCAAGAGACTCAATGCTCTCCCTTCTGGACTGAGCCCATGAGGGCCAATGAAGCTGACGGTCCTCAGAGATGCAACGGGAAAACCGCGGCGATGTCCACTGAAGACAGTACAGGGTTTACGCTATGGTCCAGTTGGTGTACAGAATCCCTAGGCTAGGAGGGTTCACCTAGAGCTTAGGGGAAATTAATAAAAGGCCATCTTCTTATTTACCACAATCTATAACAAACTGAGCCCCAACTTCTAAACGTCATAATAAAATTCTTTCGTAATTTGAAAGCAACCTTACAATGTTTTTCAAATATTACTTACCTTCTTCCAGCTTTGAGAAAGATCGTGAAAGGGACTGCACATCTTCCTTAGGAATTTTATAGGCCAAAATAGAAGAAAAACTGCAAACAGAGATAAAACATAGGAAAATTCAAAAGGAACTACGACTGTATGTTCTGAAATTAAAGCTCAACATTTTAAAAGTTCAAAATGAACGCTAATAACTCATTTTGATACTTATTTAGACTAAAATCATTGGAAATCTTAAAATATTTCCATTCACAATAACTCTCTTTACCACTGAATAAGAACTTTTAAAACTTTAATATTATCACATATTGAAAGATCTACCATTAAGTTAGACATAAAATTCCAGTCATTAAACTACATTAGTCCAATATTAGTGACGGTTCATTCTTCCTCTAATCCTTAATACAACAACCGATTTTTATGACTATCTCTCTACAAAGAAGGATAACTAAATTTTTTAAATCTTTACCTTTCTTGACGGTTTGCATTTGGGAAAATATACTGAATCTCTCTTTGAAGACGGTCTACTTCTAGGTTTTCGATACAGTCCTTCAATTTAATTTCCAGAAAGTATCCTTTTCCAAATTTACTCTTCAAATGTTGGACTGTCCCAATACATCTGTAGTAATTTTTAGAAGAAAGTGCAGATGTAAAATAACCTGACAGCTTCAAACTTAAAAGTGATTTAGGGACTTCCCATTGTGGCACAGTGGAAAAGAGCCTAATATCCATGAGGACAGGGGTTCGATCCCTGGCCTCGCTCAGTGGGTTAAGGATCCAGTGTTGCCGTGAGCTGTGGTGTAGGTCGCAAACATGGCATGGATCCTGCGTTGCTGTGGCTGTGGTGTAGGCCGTCAGCTATAGATTGGATTCAACCCCTAGCCTGGGAGCTTCCACATGCTGTGTGTGTGGCCCTAAAAGAAAAAAAAAAAAAAGGTGATTTAAACACAATCCTTACATTGGAATACATGTGAATTTTTTAAAAAATTTTGTATTATAGTTGATTTACAATGTTGTCAATTTCTGCAGTATAGCAAAGTGACCCAGTTATATATATATACACACATACTTTTTCTCATAGTATCGTCCATCCTATTCTATCACAAGTGACTGGATATGGAATGCATGTGAATTTATATAAAGACTGCAAAGATAAAAGATAACACAGAAAGTCCCCATGCACCCCTCACCCAACTTCAGTTCCCCAAGGCTGTCACCTTACATCGCCATGACACGTCTGTCGAAATTAAGAGAGCAGCCCTGGCGTATCTCTATTAACTTCACAGACATGACCTGCACTTCCCGGGTTTCTCCTCCAAGGTCCTTCTGACCCAGGGTCTATCCAGGGTCCCTCTGCACGGAGGGGTCACACCTCCTCCGTCTCTATCGTCCTGGGACAGTTTCTTACGCTTTCCTTCTTTCTCACAACTTGGACGGTTTTGAGAACTGGTTGGGTGTTTCTGCAGAATGTCCCTCAGTTTGGGGCCATCCGTCTTTTTCTTATGATCAGACTGGGGTGTGTGGGTCTTTGAGGCAAACAACTCAGAGTTGCAGTACCTTGCTCATCGCGTATCGGGATGTGATAACCATGTGGCACTGCTTGTTCAGGGCCGTATCTGTCACGTTTCTCCATGGGAACCTTACCACCCTCCCCTTTCCATACTTTAAAGAGACTGGCCAGTGCAGACTAAACTTGAGAGATCACATAATTTGGCATCTTTCTGTAAAGGTTTGTCTCTTCTCCCACATTCATTTATTTATTCAATCATTTATATATGAACTCATGCATATTTACTTTAAATTTGGGTTATAATCCAATACAAAGCCTAACATTTTTTTTTTTTTTGTCTTTTTAGGGCCACACCTACGCCGTATGGAATTCCCCAGGCTAGGGGTTGAATCCTGAGCTACAGCTGCCAGCCTATGCCACAGCCACAGCAATGCGGAATCCAAGCCACGTCTGCGACCTATACCACCGTTCACAGCATCCTTAACCCACTGAGTGAGGCCAGGGATCGAACCTGCATCCTCACAAATACTAGTTGGGTTTGTTACCGCTGAGCCACGATGGGAACTCCTGCCTAACAATTTCTAAAAAGAGCAAATATCTTGCTTGCTTCAGCAGCACATATTCTAAAATTGGAACAATACAGAGAAGATTAGCACGGCCCCTGTGCAAGGATGACATACAAATTCATGAAGTGTTCCATATTTTTGATGAATGGATTAAGAAGATGTGGTGCATACACACAAGGGAATACTACTCAGCCATAAAAAAGAATGAAATAATGCCATCTGCAGCAACATGGATGCAATTAGTAACTCAGAAAGAGAAAGACAAATACCATATGATATCACCTATATGTGGCATCTAAAATGTGGCACAGATGAATCTATCTACAAAACAGAAACAGACTCACAGATATAGAGAACAGAACTGTGGTTGCCAAGAGGGAGGGGGATGGAGTAGGATGGACTGGGAGTTTGGGGTTCGTGATGTAAACTATTACATTTAGAATGGGTAAGCGACGAGGTCCTACTGTATAGCACAGGGAATTAAATCCAGTCTTTTGGGACAGACCACAGTGGAAGATAATGTAAGAAAGGGAATGCACATATATGTATAACTGGGTTACTTTGCTGTACAGAAATTGGCACAACACTGTAAAGCAACTATACTTTAATAAAAAAAAAAGAAAAAAAATTTTTAAGAGCAAATACCATGGCTGAAAATAACACTCCAAGTTGCTGAACAATTACGCCAATTCCAAATGCAAAGTAGCTGGCCAGCTTGGGGGGAGAAAATAACATATTTCCAAGTGATTCTACAGAAAGCGGATTAAAAACTCAGATTTTTAACATTTGAATTAGCATGTGTTATGCATTATTTTAAGTTTCTGAACTGATGGCATTCAAAACCCACCCATGCACCCACGCTGCACCCCCCCCCACCTCCTAGCAGCACACTGTTCAACACCAACCTTAACTGCCCAGACACCATGATAGCCACTCGATCACAGACTGCCTCTGCCTCCTCCATGTAGTGAGTGGTCAGAATAGCAGCCCGCTTTCTGTTTTTAAATGCAGTTCGAATGGCTCTCCTGCAAAACATAAATAAAGCAAAAAGAAGAAAAGAAAGCACCTGAATGTTAATAACAATACCTGAGTTTCAAAAAACCCAACTGTTTGGCTCACTTAATTTATCAAGCATCAATTGCTAGAGTTATTGCATTCTGCTCAACCATGATTCTTCTGATCTCACTCATTTTACCTTATTTCTGAAAGACGATCAAATGGAAAGTTCATGATTTCAAATGTTTTTACCAGTTAAATGCATGCTAGCCAACCGATTAGAAAAACTGATGGCATTTCATGTTATAACAAAAATAGCCACAAAATCAGAAGGAAACAAACCCTTAACATTTCAACCAAACCTCACATTTTACACATGGGGAAATCTTGACTCAAAGAGTTGGTCACCTGATTAGCCCTGTGAATCCCCAGAGAGCGAGTTTCAACACCAACGCAAGACCATACCATTACGGGATGTTTACTTATATATATGTTCCTTCCTACAGGAAAAAACCTTTTCAAAACTATTCAGACAACAAGGCTTTCATCATTTTTCTGGAATACGTAACAGACTTGTTAATAACACTTCATGAAGAATACAGCACAGTTTAAAAAGGGTAGGGGATCTCTAGAAATGAAATGTTTAATGACTTTTTTCTTTTGTGTGGGCTTTTAAATCAACATGTCTATATAGCTAATACAATACTGTGAATTGTAATGAAATAAACTTTTTTTTTTCCCCTAAAATGTGACGGAGCACAAGGGTCTCAAGCGTCTTTAACATCATACTCACCACATGTGCTGTTTGGCTTTAGGGTCCATACCTGTAGATGGTTCATCTAGCAAAGTAATCGGAGGGTTCCCCAGCATACTTAGAGCGAAACACAACTAGGTGGAAAGAAAACAGAGGAAGGAGGGACTCATGAGGCTCACGCTAAGAAATGTTATCAGGATAGTGTCAGGCCCTGAACGATACATATATTGGTAGTTTAACAAAAGTACCTTTCGCTTAATTCCTGTGGGTAGTTTCTTTACCGTTTTCTGAAGATGTTCTTTTAAATCAAGTGCATTTGTTATTCTGCAAAATAGATAATGCAAAATGATTGTGTAACATGATACATAAAACACAAATTGTTTGCGATCACTGACACTGTTTTTTCCCAAGAACAGTTACTCAGTTAAAGCTCATTTTAAACAAATTAATACCTTGATTGAAAGGTTCACTTTAGGAGTTCCCATCGTGGCTCAGTGGTAAATGAATCTGACTAGGAACCACGAGGTTGTGGGTTTGATCCCTGGCTTTGCTCAGTGGGTTAAGGATCCGGCGTTGCTGTGAGCTGTGGTGTAGGTTGCAGACGTGGCTTGGATCCCGCGTTGCTGTGGCTCTGGCGTAGGCTGGCAGCTACAGCTCCGATTCCACCTCTAGCCTGGGAACCTCCATATGCCGCAGGAGTGGCCCAAGAGATGGCAAAAAGACAAAAAAAAAAAAAGAAAGGTTCACTTTAGGGGAGTTCCCATCATGGCTCAGCAGTTAATGAACCCAACTAGCATCCATGAGGACGCAGGTTCGATCCCTGGCCTCACTCAGTGGGTTAAGGATCTGGCATTGCCATGAGCTGTGGTGTGGGTGACGGATGAAGATCCTATGTTGCTGTGGCTGTGGTATAAGCCGGCGGCTACAGCTCCAGTTGGACCCCTAGCCTGGGAACTTCCATATGCCGTGGGTGCAGCCCTAGAAGGACAAAAAGATGAAAAAAAAAAAAAAATAGAAAGGTTCACTTTAAATTAAAATAGGTTTTGTGACATTTACAGGTACATTTATTCTGTAATTAGAAGTAAAAAATGTTTCCTTTTCATTTCCAAGGCTGTCACAACTTGGTAAAGGATATATGAAAAAGTGATGATTTTTTTCTATGAAAATTAAGATTCATGGAAATGCCTGCTAGGAAATTGTAAAACTGCAGAATGTAAACATCCCCCCTGGGCAGCAAAAGGGTTCTAATGACAATATTTTACCGATTTATGACCTCTTTCATGTCACCTGCACTCATTCCTTTCACAGCTCCGTAAATTTCGAAATGTTCCTGTAAGGTAATATCTGGCCACAGCGGGTTTATCTGAGGACAGTAGCCCATACACTTAGCGGAATCATCATCTTCAGATGGGTCTGAAGAATAATCTCCTAGAAACACCTGGAGAAATACAAACCAATTTTAAGTAACTGTTTTGGCTTAACATTGTGAAGGAAGTAGCCAGTGGGTTAATTCTAACTCCCTCGTAGCGTCAGAGTAGGTCATCTTCCCGCTCCTTTCTGATGAAGGAAGGACAGACGTAGCGAAATGGGACTTCAGTGACGTGGCCAGAAGGGTGACTAGGAATGCAGCTGGAGCAGCTCAATTCTAACGAGGAGGACCAGGGGGCCTGTTGAAAGGGGATTTCTGAGACAAGGAAATAGTGAATTTGGTCATTTGGTTTTCTAAGGGGTAAGGAAGAGCCAACATAAGGAACCTCGAAGGCAAAAGAAAAAGAATAAAGAGTGCCTGGCATTTTCCGGGGAAGCAGTGGGAAGGAACCAAGGGGTGGAGAAGCGGGACGGGTATGAGAGCAGCTCTGCGAGGTCTCCACAAAGTGGCCAGTGACACGTTTAGAATCAAAGACTAACTGATGGCAGGGTCTCGGTTAGCTCCTTTATTTCCATCGTTACTACGATGGTCTTCTATTAAGTCAGCAGACAAAGCACCGTGCTGGTAACAGTCGAAAAGTGGGAGTACTAATTGTGTGTGCATTCTGCACGTGTGTGAGAAAATTTTACTATGATGATATCTTCAGAGATAACCAAAAGGATCAGAATTTGATCAAGCTACCCTAAAAACTTAACATGACAAACACAAAACCCAAGCATCAACATCCTATTTGTCTCTGAGCAATTTCTTTTTAATTAAAATGTAAATGATAGATAACACAAACCATACTCATATTTATATCATACCTGGCCTGAAGTTGGTTCAATATCACCAACCAGAATATTAATAATTGTGCTCTTGCCTGCACCATTTGGACCCAACAGTCCCAAGATCTCTCCTAAAAGAATCAAGAGAAAAATCATCACAGGTAAATCAAACTCAGCAATGGAAATGACTCTTCTGGAAAAGCTATTTAAGAAAAAATAATTAAATACCAGCCTTTTTTCACACAGAAGGACACATATTTATTTGCCACTTTCTTTACTTTTCTTGTAGGAAGAAAGTCTTTCTTGTCTTCATATTCCTTATGCAAATTATTGACCATAATGGCTGGTTTCTACGAAGGGAAATAGGATTTAGAAAGAGAGTTACTGGAGTTCTCTGCTGGCTCAGCCGGTTAAGGACCTGGCGTTGTCACTGCTGTGGGGCAGGTTCTATCTCTGACCTGGTAACTTCCGCATGCCACAGGCATGGCCCCCGCCGAAAAAAAATCAATAAAATTAAAATAAAAAGAGAATTATAAATCAGATATATATCACTAAATGACAGGCCATACACACCTCATGTCCAAATCACAGGAACTATATTGGCCAGTAAAGGGTACTGTATGAATAAATATCCATTAATGACTGAAATAGCAGCTTATTTAAAAGTAAGTGGACAAAAAATATTTTTCCAAAGACGAACCTTTCCCAGATTGATCCATATGAAAGAAGAATCTTTTCCAGGTTAATTCTTGTGCCTAAGAAAATGATCCTTGCATGCCCTGGGCAATAAAAACTAAATTACCTCCTCACAACACTGGCAGCTCATCAACTCTTTGACCTTTAGTCTTTCAGCTTTGACATCTTCATCTTCATCTTCATTGTTTGGTGGTTCTGGAAACTTCCTAGTTTTGGACTTTGTTGAAAAGGTTCTGAAAGTATAATTAATTTTTAAATAATTAAAAAAGTAAGAAATTCAAACACTACATAAAGACTGAAAAATATATCAACTATATGCATACATATATATCTGTTATCAGAGATCAGTTGTCTCTTAACAGCGCAGATTCTAGAGCTATTTTTCATTCACTGACATCATCTGAATGATATTATCTAAGTTCAGTCATTTATTCAATAATTACTTATGACCAGTATGTGTCAAGCACTGGTTCACAGAAAGTTAAAAAGACTAACAATACAGCAGAGATCCTGCTTGCAAAGCATTTACATCTTGGGTGTACATGAGACACTGGGGCAGCGGGGATGTGGAGGCTGAGGTCAGAGTCCTCAGGAAAAAGTGCTTCCAAAGGAATTTCTGAAGTACCATTAAGAAAGGTAAAGAGGCAAATAGGAGTGGACATTATGGGGGAAAAAAAAAAAAAGAAATGGGAGAAAAGATTGAGGAAGAATCAGTCACATTAAAGGCTGCAGATTAGAGTTGAGCCTACCTGACAAGACAAAGAGGAAGTCATTAGTTACCTTACTGAAAATAGCAGCAGTCAAGAGGTAAGGGCAGAGTCAAGGAGTGAATGGGAGGTGAGAAACTGGAGAGGGAGGGAGGTTTTTTTTTGGCTCTGAAAGGACAGAGATGGGATTAGAGCCTGAGAAGGAGTCAGGCTTACATGAGATTCATGAGTTCTAACATCTATTTCTTTTGTTTACTTGAGAAAAAAGTGACCCTCTCCCAGAGGAAAAAATACCCCACTAAGATCCACAAGGGAAAGGTATAGAAAGAGAAACTGGGCAGCATTCATAAGCAGACAGAATAAAAGCAGACTCAGATAACAGGAGGAACAGCTTCCTCTGGGTCTGGGAAAAAGCAAAAAAAAATGAAAGGTGTGGATAAGTGTGTACACATTTTATTTATAATTAGGTGCTTCTGTTTTCTGAGAGAGATGCAAGATCTTTTACTGAGAAGTCAGAAATGAGATGAGAGGAATCTGCGAATCTGAGGAATACAGAAAAGGCTTGGGAGCTCTGGGAAAGAAAGGACGGGAAGGTGCGGACCCGGGGACGGGGGGGCGGGGGGGGGGGTGGCAAACAAAGCTGAGTTTACCGTGATGAGCACATGCAGTGTCGGCCGACGCTCTCAAACAGACAGGGGAAGTGGAACAGAGACCAAAGTCATGGGCTTGGAACTGAGGGGTTATGGTGTTGGAAAAGTTATTGATATGGATGTTGAAATCTCACCCAAAATGACAGCAGGAATAAGGGTGAAGATGAAGGGGAGCCTGGCTGTGGGGAGTACCTGGTGGTTAATAAATAACTGCTGTGGTGCAGTGGGTTAAGGATCCGGCGTTGTCTCTGCTGTGGCCTGGATTCCATCCCTGGCCTGGGAACTTCCATGTGCCACAGGTGCAGCCCCAAAAGAATAAATAAATAAATACCCATCCAACATTTATCAATACTCTCCAGTTTTCTGCAGGATGTTAATATTCAGCAAATAAATAAATGTATGTAAAATAAAAAAAGAAATTCAGTACCAATTTAGTACCAATAGCCATAGTTCAATAAATAGCTCTCTCCTTTAAAAATATCCTGAGAAAAGAAAATGCACAGACTTGGGGAAAATACTTTCAAGTCGTATATGACAAAAGAGATGTGTATCCAGAATAGATCAAAAACTCACAACTCAATAATACAAAGACAACCCAATTTTTTAAATGAGCAAAGGACTCAAATTGACATGTCTCCAAAGGAGATCTAAGAATGGACCACAGGCACATGAAAAGATGCTCAACATCAGAAATCGTCAGGGAAATGCAAATGAAAACCTCACCAAGACACCAATTTGCACCCACTAGAATAGCTAAAATCAAAACGACGGTGATACATATGGGCACCAATGTGGAGAAAACAGAACCGTCATACATTCCTGTTAAGAAGGTAAAATGATGCAGCCACTTTGGAAAACGGTCTGGCAGTTCTTCATAAAGCTACCACATGACCCATCAATTCCACTCCCAGGTGTCCACCCAAGAGAAATGAAAAGCTATGTCCACACAAATACCTGCACTCAAAGTGCTTCATAGCATGACTCACAACAGCCAAAGAGTGAAAACAGCTCAAATGCTCCTCAACTGATAGAAAGATCAAGTGTGATATATATCCCTACAGTGTCTGATTACTCAGAAAAAAAAAAAAAAAAAGGCGATGAAGTATTGCTACAGGCGCTCACTGATGAACCTCCCGAACATCATGCTAAAGAAATCAGACCAAACAAATAAACAACAACAAACAAAACCACCACATCGTGTAGAATTCCATGTATATGAATATGTAAAATAGGTTTATAGAGACAGAAAGCAGATTAGCGGTTATACGGGGCTGGGGGCAGCTGGCGGGGGGCGGGGGGCGGGAGGTGGCTGCTAATGGATACAAAGCTTGTTTCGGGGGTGATGGAAATGATCTAAAATTAGATTATGGTGTTGGTTGCACAACACTGCCAAATATACTGAAAAAAAAATTAAATTAAAAAGAAATTAACCTACCTGAAAAAGGGATCCTTCCTTAACGACCTGCTTCCGTATTTTTTCTCATAGTACTGTAAGAGGAAAATCCACAGCACACACTGCAGGTAAGGCTAAAAGAAAAACATGTAACAGCTCACGACTGAATCATTTTGGTTGGTTTTTTTTTCTCCCTATACCAACAGAACCAAAATCACACACATCAGGTTCCTTACCATCACTGAAAAAATGATCACAATTTTTTTTTTTTTTTTTGCACATCATACAATGAGCTCAACATAAATGATAATCCAAACCAAGGTAGATTTTTTGTAAAATTATCCTTCACATATTTTTCTGTCTCTGTAAAGTTCATTCGTTGTCAGCTTCCTAAATTATAATTTCTATCTTTCATTTTTTTGGCTGCAGTTGAGCCATGTGGAAGTTTCCGGGTCAGGGATTGAACCCGTGTCACAGTTGTAACCTGAGCCACAGCTGCAGCAACGCTGGATCCTTAACCCACTGAGCCACATGGGAACTTCCCTAAATTACGATCTTTTTGAAAAGCTTTGTTTTTGCTTCTATGGAAGCCAGAATTATTATTAAATAGAATTAATAATATATGAAAAAGCCAAGTATATTAAAGTGGATGTATTCAGCAAGCAGAAGGTATTATCACTGAAATGCACATTAGGTAGCATTAACTAACCCACTTGACTTTCTATGCACCTTCATTTTTATGCAACAGTATAAAAACTAAAAAGAGTTAATATCACACAACCAAACCATTCTTAAGGTAACATGCTAACATGGTTATTTCTTACCGATATAACAGCCACCAAAAGCTTATCCCATGGGGTGTAGGTGTTCTCACTTTTCTGAATAGTCTGCCAAGAAATCTAAGACAAAAATTGTTGAAAATTTATATAGGGCTGTGACATAATGATATAATGATATTGGTCTTTGATCCCAGTTCCTGGGACAGAATTTCTAAAACCCTTGTAATTTCCTGAGTGACAGGGGTGTTAGGAATGTATTTAAACAAGCCCCTCAACCTCAGCTGAGTTTATGCTGACAAGGTGACGCTGGAGGATGGAGGCTGATACCAGAGGAATGGCCCACAGACAGGAGCTGGAACTTTTGGCCCCATCTGCTCACTGCCAAGAAGGCGGGCAGAGTTTGGAGACTGGTTAAGTCATCATGCCTACGTAATGGGACCTCCACGGGGTCCCTACACGTGGGGTTCGGGAAGCATCCACATGCTGGGAGGATGGCTGGTGCCATCCTGCAGAGGGACAGAGCTCTGCACTCGGGGCCCTTCTGGAGCTCGCCCTGTGACCCTCTTCATCGGGCTCTTTGTACATCCATTATAATATAGCAATGATAGTAGACAGACTGCTCCCCCACGTTCTGTGAGCCATTACGGCAAATTACGGAGCCTTCTGCAAAGGGGGTTCATGGGAACCCCTGATTTGTAGCCGAGTGAGACAGAACCATGCGTAACCTGGGGACCCGCAACCTGCAACTGGAATCTGAGGTGGGGTGGGGGGTAGACTGTGGGACTGAACCCTTAACCCATGGGGTCTGGGCTAACTCTGGTCAGTGTCAGAATTGCTTAAGGTGAGGGGAAAAACCCAAACATTTGGTGTCAGAAGTGTTGTGAGCAGAGAAACAATTTTCTTTTAGTTGTAGTGTGGGGAAACATTTGTATTAAAACAAACAGACAAACAAAAATGTATTTAACAGCAAACATCTTCTCTATACATTAGCTAGCTATTAATATTAACAGCCATGTTTTGCAGTTAGATTAAAATGTTCCTCACCCCCCAAATATTCCTATCAGAGTACATATAAATTAAAACTTGTAAACTGAAGCCAAAAAGAAGGGAGGGGAGAGAGGTCGGTTTGTGCACCGAATCACCAATCCTCCTAGGTTAATACCTCATCACTTAACTTTTTTTTCTAATCACATGGAAATTGTTTTCAATTAACCATGCTTAACAAAACCAACGGGTTTCTCTATTTTTTCCTTGAAAAAAGTCTCTCACACTTTATTTTTCTCTCGTCATTGTACAGTATAAGACATTTTAATCTTTCAATTCCCCCCCAAACAAATACTGACGGGCGTCAGATCACAGTTCTAATTTGTGAACACTGTCTTGGGCACGAAAGAACATGTAATGAACACAGTCCTTCCCCTTTGAGAATTCAGTTTAAAAACAGGCTTAAAAAGATTCCACAGTAACTTTAAACTGCTACATGAATAATATCTAAATCAAGCAGTAGCAGCTAACCTGATGCTTCTGATTTTTTTTAAAACTATTTCAGCATTTTGTGACTCTGGGTGATCCACCTGTCTGGGGTGCTGAAAGGGCTCTGTGGCCCTCTTCTATAAAATGGATGCAATTTTCCAGAAGGCCTTCTAATTCAACCCCTTTCTAAGGAGATCTATTTCATGGTAAACAGAGCTGTCTGTGGACTTCTGGGCCGGAATCTGGAGAAGATTTCAAGTGATGACTACCTCTGCTGGCCCCTCAAACCAGGCACCCTGCCCACCAGGGTGGCATTTCTAGGGGACTGAGGGAGGGGAGTTCACCCCCCCCACCCCAAATAACCCTTACAAACCCAATAAATAAATAAATAAAAACTATTTCAGCACAAGAACTCAGATCCCAAAGATTAGGCAGTATTTACTTCGCTTTTTTAAAAATATGAAAACATCTAAAGACCTACCTTAATGAAACAAATCAGGCACCCCAGAAGTGGGTAGATGGGTATGAGTAGGCAAAAGGTATAATGAAGAATAGCTGTAACAGTGTATTCCATAAAGTAAGTTATTTCAGTGACTGCAATGCAAGCCAACGCTGTCTAAAGAAAAAAAAAAATGAGAAAACACGTGAAAAGATGTTTAAAAATGTCACACAAACTTACTGTGTGCCTTAGCATTAACTATGCTTTCAATCGTCTAATAAAACATGGAGACACAGTACTTAGCCAGGAAGCGTCAGAGCGTGGGTGCTAGTTGGCATCCCTGCCATGCTAGCTGTTAAATGCAACAAGATAGTGTCCCTTCATGGAGTGGGTGGTGCTGAATACAAATACACACACAAAAAGGTGCTGCTAGCTAGCTACCTAAGCTCCGCACTTAGAAAAGGCAGAGCATCATCTTTGAGTATGGCTTTTGAATAACATGCTATGAAAGCTGAGAGGAAATAATTCAAAATGTGACTTACCACAGAATAGATAAATGACCAGAATTCTTTGGTATTTACAATTTTTTTAAACGTGAAAGAAGTAATATAGGTAAACAGAATAACGGATGGAACGTAACCAATGAGGCAAAAAACCTGTAAAACAGAAATGTGTATTTTTATTTTAAAATGTGAGTAGTGAGCAGTATATATGATGTAAAATACCAGTCATATTAAAACATGAGGAATAATTATTCTTCAAGCTTTATTCGAAGGCATAAGTATTCTTCAAGTTTTAATGCTCAACGAATCACTCCAAAAACTGAAATTGTGGTTACATAAGGACTTACCATCCACATTTCTAAGCCAATAAAATTCATGTTTTTAACTGTTTACACAATCTTGAATAAGTCATTTAAACTAAACAGTTTGTAGTTCTTTTTTATGCCAAGTAAAATGCCATCTCTTATCATCTGATTATAAAAAGCAAGCACAGCAGGTTACAACTTTATCAATCTCAAGCAACTATTACTTACTGTTTTAATAAACAGCACTTAAAGCATTTGGTAAACTTTTAAGAAAAACATTTATTAATTTATAAGGTAGAAATTATTGTGTAAGTCAGTATGATCTCTGGCAAAAATGCTCTTTACTTTCAGCAACCCCAACCTAGCTCTGTTTTCCCTTTTTCCTAATATAATTCATAGGAAAGGCTCTGGTATCAGTCACTGACATATGAATATGAATGCAAAGCATACTCTTCCTTAGTGTTTTAAGCCACACTTTAAATTGTGGAATAAAAGAGCCACTTGTTTATGCAATTATTTTAAGCACAGAGACAAAGACGACATTTTAAGGAAGGGCTGTATAAATACTCCTGATTACATATAAGGAGGTAGCCTACATGAAAGACCATCTCTGTTTCAAGGAATTATTTTATAACGGTAAAGTTATTGTCTTTAAAAATCATTTATAGCAATATGAATTGCACTGGTTACAGGTAATCATATACAATAATTAAAGAGGTGCTGGTTCTATTTTCTGTAACATCAAAATTAATCAGAGAATTAGTTTTTAAAATAACATTTTATTTATAAGTAGCATGAGTACAACTGATGTAAGCAACTTACCACAGAAAGGAACTTTACAGCATATAAATATAATCCATAATGAAATGCAAATAAACTTCCCAGCATCAAAATAAGGACAACAAAAAATAAGGGGATATCAACAATAGCTTGTCCAATCCAATAGGCAGATGGCAAAAGACAGGAAAGTTTAAGTTGAGTATAAGCTTTGATCTACCAAAAAAAAAGAGAGGAAAAACTGATTATAATTTTAAACATCGTACAAACAAAAAACTCCAGTAAAATGTAGAACTCATTTAAATCAACAAAAAAGGCCACATTCCCAGTTGATAGGTAACAGAGCCCACCTTATAGCCAAATATAAATTCCACTGAGCTTTTAATTTGGCTCATTATTTCTCAAGTGTAACAACAAAATTTTTCAGCATCGGAGTGCAGCAGTGCTGCTAAGAAACACACACACAAAAAGTAAAAAGTGTCACAAAGTTATAGCTGTGCAAACAATAAGCAGCAAAAACATAACTGCTTTTGAAATTCTGTAGCAATATAAAATAAAAATCTAAGAAAAAGTATTCTCACTTTTAAATACTGACCTCTCATGAAAATACTAACAAATGGCCCAGCACCCTCTGATTTACACTGGGCTTTCAGCCTAAGTGTGAAACTTTGTACTGATGATGCCTTTGAAAGCCTTTTCAGTACTCTTGTGTGGTACAAAAATGTTAGCTGTTATAACTGCCACAAGGGAACAGCATTATCCTGTGTATGAACAGTAAACCTAAATGACCACAGTTTTCCTAACACTCTCATTATTTACTCTGCAATTTTAAAATTTTTTCATAAATCCAAATACCTCATAATCTTATTCAGTTGATTTATGTCATCTATGAAAACATCCACTGCTAATAATTAAAGCTATTATATGAAAAAGCTCCCATAGATGAGGTAAGAGAAGAATGGACTGTAAAGATTAGTTAAGAAAAGGAGAAGAAATAATTTTTAAAACTGAACCACATTTGCATTCAGTGAATTGAAAGAACAGAAATATAAATTCCAATATAAGTACAAAACAGACCAAGTCAAACACAGCTATTTCGGATAATCCAGTTTTGTCATTTAGACATCTGTTGGTGAGAATGTAAAATGGTTTACCCACTCTAGAAAACAGATCAACGGTTTCTTATAAAACTAAATATGCAATCACCACACGACACAGCAATTATACTCTTGGGGATCACCCCAGAGAAATGAAAAGTTATGTTCACACAAAAACCTGTAGCAAATGTTCACAGCAGCTTAATTCATAACAGCCCAGACTGGGGACAATGGAGACCCACAGCACAGATACTACCCAGCAATTTATACATACAAATTGGATGCATTTCCTGGGAATTATGCTGGGTGAAAAAAGCCGATACGACGTGATTCCAATTATACATTCTTAAAATATGAACACTATAGAAATGGAGAACAGACTAGTAGTTGCCAGAAGTCAGGGAGGGGTGAGGTGGGTGTGTGGGCTTGAAAGGACAATAGAAGGAATCTTCATGGTGATGCTTGAACCTGGACCACACCTGTGTCAACATCCTACATGTGATACTGGACTACAATTTGGCAAGATGTTATTACTGGGGTACAGTGGGTGGGGAAGGGAACATGCGGTCTTGCTGTAATGCCTTACAACTTAATATGAATTATTGCTCAATAAAAATTTGAATTAAAGTGTATAAGTTGAAACAAAAAAGAAAAAAATGCAATTGTCTAGTAAGTTTTCAATCTGAGTAGTGGGGGGTTAGAGATACTTTTTATTATCCTTATATTTTCTTATATTTTCTAAATCAGTACAATAAAAAAAGTATATATATATAACAGAAAAATGGAATATGTTTTAAAAATATGTCCTGAGACTCAAGCATTACTTTTACACTAAAGAAAATTATCAAAAGACCTAACGCAGTTATGCTATGAGGCTTAACTTCATCAACCATTACCCCGTATAAATTAATTCAGACAAATCTGTGTCCAATGAACTAAGAACAGCCAGGGAGAGGATGAGAATTTTGATTAGTGGAGTAAGAGACAACCTCAGCAGAGTGGAAGCCAAAGGACAAGGAGAAGGTGAAAATAAGAAAAAAAACAAACCCTCTGTACACAAAGCAGTTTTCCTAGGCCCTGGTGATCACGATCATTTTCTATTTTTTTTTTTCATTTAAAAAAAATGAAAATTTAGTTCCTTATACATTCCAGATATTCTGTTAAAGGTTAAAAAAGAGCAGCGCTCTACCAGTGGAGGACATAAGGATCACAGTTCTAGATCCACCACTTAAACAAGCCCCGTCAACTTGGGCCCGGTGTATGAACGCCCAGCCTCTGTCCCCTGACCTACAGAAAGCGGGTTAACAGACAACTTACCTCACCATGTGGTAAGGATTAAAGGATGTAACCTCTGAAGCACAGGGCAAGCGCTCAGATATAAGTGAGAGGTCCTGCTATTATCATAATAAATGTATTTACACTCCATTTACTTTCTTTTTTTTTTTTTTTTGGCTGTGACCGAGGTATGCGGAAGTTCTGGGCAAGGGATCAAGCCTGTGCCACAGCTGCAGCCTGAGCCACTGCCGTGACTATGCTGGATCTTTAATACACTAGTTCCCACAAGGGAACTCTTCTATTTACTTACTCTTGAAATTAAGAACTGCATGTACATCTTTTACTCACACAAAACAGGTTAATTTTTTTGTTCTATTTTGTTTTTAGCAAACTATACCTGTATTTTTTTTAACTGAGTCATTACCTTATGATTCTCTGCATTTTCCATGGCAAAGTAAGGTGGCATTGCAGTAACAATAATCCCAAGTAAAGCCGCTTGAAAATACAGCTCAATTCTAAAGACTATGTCTGTAATTTCCTGAAAAACAACCACAGAATAAGAAGAGAACTGAGAATCACTTTATATCATTTTATTACTTTCTAAAAGACGATCAGAACTTCTGAAGAAACACACGAGGACATCTATCCCAGACAACAGCCCACTTGAAAAAACAGACGGCAGAGTTAACATGCGGTGAGCTACGTGCCAATTTGACACTGATTAAAGAGCTATATGATCCTGGGCAAATTTTTATGTTTTCATCTTCTTAGGAAATACATGCAATCATACAGCACATTTTTTTTTTTTTTGTCTTTTTAGGGCCACACCTGCAGCATGTGGAAGTTCCCAGGTTAAGGGTCGAATCAGAGCCCCAGCTGCCGGCCTATACCACAGCCACAGCAACGTGGGATCCAAGCCTCATCTGTGACCAACACCACAGCTCACAGCAATGCTGGATGCTTAACCCACTGAGCAAAGCCAAGGATCGAACCCACATCCTCATGTACACCAGCAAGAGTTGGTTACCG
The DNA here is from genome assembly GCF_016906955.1 of Phacochoerus africanus. Taxonomy (NCBI): domain Eukaryota; kingdom Metazoa; phylum Chordata; class Mammalia; order Artiodactyla; family Suidae; genus Phacochoerus; species Phacochoerus africanus. The sequence continues at coordinate 11,130,341 of NC_062557.1, read as the reverse complement.
CTGAGACAATAAGGCATAAAATTAAGTTTCACCATTTAATTAAAAGTAATCATGTTGGAGTTCCCATCGTGTCTCAGTGGTTAATGAATCTGACTAGGAACCATGGGGTTGCGGGTTCGATCCCTGGCCTCGCTCAGCGGGTTAAGGATCCGGCGTTGCTGTGAGCTGCGGTGTAGGTCACAGATGCGGCTCGGATCCCGTGTTGCTGTGGCTCTGGCGTGGGCCCGCAGCTACAGTTCCAACTGGACCCCTAGCCTGGGAACCTTCATATGCCCCAAGTGCAACCCTAGAAAAGACAAAAAAAAAAAAAGTAATCATGTATGTGAAAAGCAGATCACATGTCCACCAGGTCCCACACCATGAGCTCAACCGTCAGAATGATCTCGGATGCCTTTACTGGTTGCCTGGACCAGACTATGAGTCAGCTCGGAGTGCTCCTTTTCACCACTGGGAAAAGGCGTGCCCAAGCTCAGCTTCCTATGGGACTAGGAACTTCTTATTCCCAGTGGTAGGGGGAACTATAACTCCCACAGGCCCATAGATCCGGGCCCATACCGCAAACTTTTCCCCACAATCTAGTAAATAGCTGGTGCCCCAAATGCAAGTTACGCAGAAGCACCCTCAACAAGGCCATTTTCTTATACTTGCTGTGTAGACAACATACACACGGGACAGGGAAGGTACTCAAGCAGACCCCGGCCCTAGGATGCACACATACACCTCTCCCAGTCACAGGAGGATGTGGGAGCAGGGTGCCTCTGGCTGGCCCTGGCCATCTGAGTTTTTGGCAATAAAGCCAATTTCTTAATTCACACCAAATGATATTGTACAATTTGATTCAAACTCTGGTCCCTTACAGTGGAAGACCTAGAGAGAACCAACAAATACATAAGCTGAGTAGTACAAGAAGTGGAGGTTAATGAGGTCACAGTTGGATTCAATTACACTGAATATGATCATGGGGGCAGGGGTGGAATATAAATAAGATGATACCTATCAATAGTGAGTTCTAAGAAATCTCATTTCTTTCTGTCTGGTTTTGAAAAATGGTATGGTGACATGTCAGTGTCTGAGGGAAAACATACTGTCGCAAGATCTTTTGTAATAAAGATACATGCAAATGCAGTAACAACACCCTAAAAACATGTATAGGAATTATACATTTTGAACTATGGTTACTTCATGGAGGAGACGAGGAGACAGGACTGGGATGAACAAGCTGGATGTTTCAATTGTATCATTAAAGTTATAATAAATGAGAAAAAGTGTGACAGGATACTAATGTTTGAAGTATTTGGGTAGTGGATACATGGTTGCTTATTTTCTGGAGGAATGAACTATTTCACCCCAGCAACAAAAAAAAAAATCACAAGGGATGTGCTACCACTTCCATGATTTCAGTATCACTTGTGCTCAGGTGACTCACAAATATTTATTTCCTGTCCAGAAATCTCTCCAGAGTCATACACTCAAATGCCTACTCCATGACCATCGGGCACATGCCACAGGATGATCAGTAACTCCACAGGCTCAAAACAGAACTCAGGATCTCCATTCCACCAAAGCAAAGCCAAAATCTCTCTTCCGCCTACATTCTCGAAACTGGTAAGTGATACTACTATGCACCACTTTACCTCAAAATGTAAGAAATACGATACTTTCTTCTCCTTACCTCACAAACGCATCAGTGATAAAGCATGTCACATATTTTAACATCTTGTCCCCTCTCTCACTGTGGTTAGTGCCACTGCATTAAACCAGATGCTCATCTCTTCTCATCTAAACTATTCAGTAAAAGAATATCTGATCTGATTTCTTTAATTTTCTTTCTTCTCCTCCACGACAATTTCCCCCACAGAAATCCCTCCCCACCCAGGTGCCAGTGCTCCTTTTAAAATTCCAACTTTGTTCCCATGTCTGGTTAATCTTGATGTGATTTCCAGTTAAAGAGGGCAAAAGATGATAGCACACTGAAAAAACATCTGATGTGGATTAAGTAGCCATAAAGATAGAAAGTAGATTAGTGGCTGACTGGAGTGGGGGGGCTGAGGGGAAATAGGGGGTGACGAACTGAGAGGTACAAAGGTTTCTTGGGGGAGTGATGAAATATAAAACGGACTGCAGTGAGAGTTGCAAAATTCTATGAACATAATAAAAAACCACTCAATTGTACACTTTACACAGGTGAGGTAGATGGGGTACAAAAAGTACCTCTCAATAAAGCTATTTAAAAAAACACTATGGCAACAGAAAACGGGATACACTATTACAGAAAGGTATCTGTCTAATCATTTTTCAAGAGATGAAAAGCATTATTAGGGTGGAGAGAAAAATGTTGAATACTCTTTTAGAAACTCAAGTGAACGTTCATATCCATAGTCCAACAGTCCTATCTCAGGAGAATAAGACTGGGTGCCTTCGCAAGGTTCAATATCCAGTATGTAGATTTTGGATGCCAATATCCATTTTTAATTACCTAAATTGTTCTTCTATGATGAATATAAAAAAGACTCATCCTTTACAAAAATATCAGTACCAAGACAGGACCTCCTTGAGCCTGAAGCAAAGTCATACTAGAGGCTCCTAAATCCAGAATATGAACCATCCCCAACCCAAGTTTTAAGACGAGGAGATGTCACAAGATGAACATCTTCAGATTTCGTTTGTTATCACCACGTGGCTTTTATAGTTATTTTAAACACACACACACACACACACACACACACACACACGTATATTTTTTAAAGTCTGCTTACCTGAATGAATGGGGTGTTCCAGACTTGAATGCTTTCTGTCACATTTAAATGATAAAGATAGTAGTTACTAATGATATTCATCAATACAGGTAAAGAATAAACCATAGTGCTGTTGAAAACAGCTGTAAAAACATAGTCCTGCGAGTCAAAAAAATTGAAGAGTTATTACATATTTTATGTAAATATAAATGAATACATGACTGCTATGTACCAAGCTTTTGGTACAAGTTGGTGAGCAACTGAGTTAATTCTCACCAACTATACTGAAAACTGGTCCAACAAATCATAGAAATAATACTCACTGATAGGTAAAAATAATCTGGTTTGGAATCTAGATGTTTGATATTTTAAACAAACAAAAAACCCCATAAATGTAATTAAGTTCCTCCTAGCTTTATATATGGGTCCTCCACCAGGACATAAAATATATCATAAGTAACACAGCTTGCTATTTCCAAAAGTAAATTTTAATTTCCAACTAATAATGTCAGACCAGCAAACGACTGATTTTAGAGGAAACATCTTCATCTTTTACAGGCTTCAGGTGAGTATTCACTGGCACAGGTCACTCTTACCTTTTCTGACTGCATCACGTTGAAAGCTGCGCTGTGGGGAGCAGCAGACAGGTAGTCACTGTCATTAAACATCTCCACCATTATGTTCTGGCTTGTGAAAAAGCTAATAAGATCACTGATATCCGAGTCTGGTGTTAGAAAATAAGCAAATAATAAAGAATCAGCTTAAATGAGGAACAGACACAGCCTTTTAATAACACTGGAAAGAGCTCCCTTTTTAGAGAAATGTTTTATCTTCATGAGCTAAGACATGATAATGAACACTGGCTCTGGGACCAGTCAGCCCGAATTCAAATCCAAGTCAATGCAAACCCAGGCCTTAGAACAGAACCTGACACACAGTGACTGTGCAAATTTTAGCTGGAATTGCTGCTCTTAATATTCCTCACTTTGAAAGTTTACCTGTAATACACACACGAAAGGTGGTTAAATGGTGAGAATAAAAATCTACCTGGCTGCGAACTATTACATTAAGAATGGATAAGCAGAGTTCCCGTCGTTGCGCAGTGGTTAACGAATCCGACTAGGAACCAGGAGGTTGCGGGTTCAGTCCCTGCCCTTGCTCAGTGGGTTAACGATCCGGCGTTGCCGTGAGCTGTGGTGTAGGTTGCAGACGCAGCTCGGATCCCACGTTGCTGTGGCTCTGGTGTAGGCCGGTGGTTACAGCTCTGATTCGACCCCTAGCCTGGGAACCTCCATATGCCACGGAAGTGGCCCAAGAAATAGCAAAAAGACAAAAAAAAAAAAAAAAGAATGGATAAGCAATGAGGTCCTGCTGTACAACACAGGGAACTCTATCCAGCCTCTTGGGATAGACCATGATGGGAGATTATATAAGAAAGGGAATGTGAATATATGTATGACTGGGTCACTATGCTGTACAGCAGAAATTGATAGAACACTGTAAAACAACTATACTTTCCAAAAATATTTTTTTAACCTACCTGGCAATTTATGTAACAAGGTAACCTGCCAGGCTCAGGAAGGCAGAAGCCAGGCTGTGGACTAGATAACATCTCTCCTGGGAGGATTTCTATGTGCCTTGAACTTTGAACAGACAAATCTTATAAACGTCAACTGCCTTAACTACCTTAAAGTATTACAAACACATAACCAGTCTATATTGTCTGGGTTGCCTGGAGCCTGTCTGAGATCTAAATCTATACCGTCTCGTCTGGTGAATGGAAACGGTTCCCTGTCTATCACCATCAAAGCCAGGATCTGAGGAAGGACAGTGTGGCTTTGAGGGAAATCAAAACCCAACAGAGGAAGACACCATCAGCAAGTGAACAGTACGGCTGGGGGGCTTAGACTCGGCACCAAACGTGAGGGTGCTCTTAGTGACATGACACCCACCCCTCATCCTGGGCCCTGCTGATCTGTCCTCCCCCAGAGGCCGGAGCGGCCCTGCCCTCCTGAAAAGGAAGCTCTGTTGTAACTGAAGGAGCCTTGTGAGGAGGGTAAGACACCACCCAAGATGTACACACACAGCCCAGCGATTCCCAAAGGAAATGTGCCTTTAGAACCAACAAAAGGCCTAGGAAAATATGAGATGGACAGATATGCAAGCAATTCAGAAATACTAAAACACACACACACATACACACACACACACACACACACACACACACACACACACACCAGATGGGACGAAACTTTGAAAATACTAGAATTTCTGCAGATCAGTGAGAGGGAACTCAAAGCAGAACTTCTTGAGATCCATATACAATTCCCCAAACATGAAAAAGAAGTCACAACATCAGAGTGCAAGGCTCCCTGGATACTATTTTTCAGCAACATGGAATGTACATTGAAACCAAAATAAGAATCCTAATGAAAGAAATAAATTGAAAAACATATTCTCTATTCAAAAGTGTCTTCTATCACTAAGGACATTCTTCCACCAAAAGAGTAAAGGTTATATCACAAACTGAGAGCTAGAATTTAAGAGTGATGATTTTAACAGCCATCTGTAATTGTCCCTAACCATGACTATTATTTTAACACTGGGCAAAGCTTTTCAGTTAATAGAAAATCAAAGAAGAAAGATATGAGAACATAGGTGAAGGGCTGGGAAATGTTAAACCCCAAAGAATTTGTGAGTGTAGAAAGGGTTATACCAGATACGACTTTCTGATATATTTCAGCAAGACCAGCAAATGAAGCTGCTTTTGTTTTACCATAAATTTGCCAGCGTTAGCTAACTTTAATTTTCTCTTCAAGAACCGTGGGGGTACAAAGTATCTATGCAGATGGGAGATGTTAGATAAACATTTAATTCATGTAAAATTTGGAATTAGCTTTTAATGTAAAAATCAAAATCTTCTATCAGGTTTTTAAAAATTTATTCTGAGCTCTGCTCAAAGCCGTATGTTTAACTTTTTCCCCATATCTGATAATTATGTAAAAAGAATAATCAATAGCAAATCAAAAAATATCCATTACAAATTTAATGTATTTGATTACAGATATTTACATCTAATTAGAATTGTCCTTAATTCTAATTTTTTAGGTGGTCATTAAGAACTGTTTAAACACTTATATTAAGATATATAACTGCATAAATAGTATATGCTGTCACTCTAAAGAGGGTTTTGCAACTTCTGAAGTTTATTTTGCTTATCATAAACTTTGAGATGAAACATGCTGCTCTGAGAACAATGTTGTCACTCTTAAAATAGAAATTTTATGAGGAGTTCCTATCGTGGCGCAGCAGAAACGAACCGGACTAGGAACCACGAGGTTGCGGGTTAGATCCCTGGCCTTGCTCAGTGGGTTGAGGATCTGGCATTGCTGTGAGCTATGGTGTAGGCCACAGATGTGGTTCGGATCTGGTGTTGCTGTGGCTCCAGCACAGGCCAGCGGCTACAGTTCCAATTAGACCCCTAGCCTGGGAATTTCCATATGCTGTGGGTGGGGCCCTAAAAAGACAAAAAAAAAAAAAATTTTATGATTATAAATAGTATAAATCAGAATATTTCTGAAACTACCATCTTCACTTAAACCAAGATTTCACTCCTGTAATACATTACTCAGCATCAAAGAGTTTTATTTAATTTAGGTTTGTGTACACAGACCATGGCTTTAGCTTACACATATTTCTAAAATCCAAATCTCTGACCTCTATCTACCCTCGCCCCAAGCCCCAACCAACACACATTCACAGACCTTCACACGCTCTCACCAGTAGAATTTTGAAGAAGCAGACTTGTTTTGTATCTATCAGGTTTATCTCCAGGTCTTAGGAAGTATAAGTCTGGAACAAGTTTGATGGGAACCACAGCATTTTTAAAAGAATGATGCACCAAAAACATAAAAATCTGAACTGCGAAAAAAATTAAAAGGAGAAGCAACCTGAAAGGGAAAAAAAATAATACAGTTCAAGGCACATTAATAAGTACATCTACCAAAAAAAACTTCCTTCATGCAACAGTTAAAAAGTACTCATTAAGGAGTTCCCACTGTGGTGCAGTGAGTTAAGAATCCGAATGCAGTGGCTCAGGTCTCTGCAGAAGTACAGGTTCAACCCCTGGCCTGGTGCAGTGGGTTAAAGGATCTGGCACTACTGCAGCTGCAGCTTGGATTCAATCCCTGGCCCAGGAACTTCCATATGCCATGGGAGCGCCAAGGTCGAAGCAAAAGGGAGGGAGGGAGGAAGGAAGGAAGGAAGGAAGAAAAAAAATTCAAAAAGTAGCACGGGGGAGTAGAATTTCTTCTACTCTCCAAAATGGTCTCCTCACAATATTGGAAAGAAAGCCAATGATCAATGATAAAATTCAAAGTTATACATTTTATATTAGAGCCACCTTGAAATTTTTATGAGGCATATAAACCTGCAGTTTATAACTTTTTAATACGTGGACATTATGTCACATTTACATCTCTATTCTCCTGAAGGAACTATTTCCTGCCCTACCTCTACCCTATTTATTCTCCAAATATTTTAGAAAATAGATGACACAAAAGTATTATAGGTACAGTGAGGAAAATAAAAATACAGTGAAACTAAGAATGGTATCTTTGAAAGTGCATCCTAACCTTGTCAATTCCCATGTCTCCTCTAGAAGCAGAGATAAACTAGTCAGTTATAAGGATCATCACTGCCAGCTGGTCCAGAACATAATTCTACTCCTCATTCAAAATGCCCTTTTAGGGAGTTTCCGTTGTGGTTCAGCAGTAACAAACCCAATTAGTCCATAAGGATGTGGGTTCAATCCCTGGCCTCCCTCAGTGGGTTAAGGATCTGGCATTACCATGAGCTGTGGTATAGGTCACAGAGGCGGCTCAGAACCGGCCTTGCTGTGGCTGTGGTGTAGGCCAGCAGCTGCAGCTCTGATTCAGCCCCCAGCCTCGGAACGTCCACATGGTGCACATACAGCCCTAAAAAGCAAAAAAGGAAAAAGAAAGACAAACAAAAGGCCCTTCTATTTGGAAGACAGATAACCTTCTATCTTAGCCTGCAAAATATCTCTACATTATTTGTGGCAGGTGTCACAACAGGTGGGTAGAGCTTAGATCACCACACTTTAGCGTTTTATAATTTTCAGAAACCCTATAATTTTGTTATTCTTAAATTGTTGTAAGCAGACCTAAATCAACACTGCCAAAAGCATACTGCATTGAACCCTAATGCCATATAAGTTAATAGGTGTTTTAGATTAAAAAGAAAGTTCATGGTTAAAAAATATTTGGAAACTCCAAATTAAAGCTGAAATGTCTTTACTGTAAAATCTCTCATGTGTATTAAAGAATGTGTATTTACCCGCATTCTTTAAGAGAGGAAATATAAGGTGCAATATTTTTTAAATGCATAGAAGGTAAAACACCTATTTGGCCACAGAACACTTTCTGTTGTGGATGGAATGTCTGTCACCTTCCTCCCAAATTCAGACCCTGACGCCCTAACCCCCAAAAGTGATGGTATTTGAAGATGAGGTCTTCAGGAGGAAGTGAAGGTTAGATGAGGTCAGGAGGGTAGGGACCTCACGGTGGGATTAGCGCCCTTGGAAGAAGGGGCACCAGAGAGCTTCTTCTCTGCCTCTCTTCCTGTGAGCACAAGGGGGTCTTGTGGGCACAGCAAGATCGTGACACAAAGAAACTTCTGTTGTTCAAGTCACCCAGTCTGTGTTATTTTGTTACAGCAGCCAGAACTGAGATACTTCTATTGTTTTTCAGGAAGTATTTTATGAAAGTAGTATTCAGCTAAATAAACTGAAATCATGAAATATTTTTCTTTTACTAATGATGACACATGAATAAATCAGATACTTGACATTTCTTTGAGAGTGAATAAATGGGGGCAAAAAAAATGAATTCAAGCATATTTCAAACATACAACAAAACTCTTATTCTTGGGTGAGTAAAATTTATCTCTACTCCTATTTTGGATTTAACAAGTATGTCATGTTATTTCTGAGTAATTCAATGCCTGGCAACCCATGGGAACCCAACTGACACGGCACGGCTAAGTGGAAAAAGACATCATTTTGATCCCAGTTCTACCCTCTTTACAAACCCTTCTTTACATTTGTTTCTTCATCTGATAAATAAAGATAAAACTCACTCTTCCTGCTGTTCATAAAAAAAATGCTAAAAAATATTAGAAATAGAGGTAAAACCATTGTGAAAAATATAAATGCAAAATAAAATTTAAATTCAATGACAGTAATTCAAAAATTATACAATTCGAGAATATTATTTGTCACTCTCTCGTTATAAATGAGACCCAAAAAATTCTAGTTTTAAAAAGAGTAAGGCTGTTATGGTATTCAGTGAAATTACTCGTAGCCATAAATTTTTTTCTCTGACACTGTGAAATTACTGTTTTACTCTTTCAAAACCACATAGATTACTTATATATATCTACATTTTAAAGATGAAGGTGCTAAGTCCGGTTTGTATCCTTAAAAAAACGACGCATCCGGCAGAAGAGTGATGGTACTTACACTGATCTCACGGATTTGCTTTCACGTTTCAAGGTGAGGAGATGAAACTTGGCCATTGTGCACACCTGCTGTTTCCAGAGGCTCATGGTGCTCACCAGGGAAGCCTTGGTTTCAGAAAGAATAAGCAAGCTCTGCTCCATTTCATCAAAAGATTTTGAATCCAATTCTTCCTCTGGTGGCTGCTGAGTAAATACGCTGTAATCTATTGGCCAAAACAAAACAATAGAAAAGTATGATATGTTTCTAAAAAAGACAGCAACCTTTGTGAAGCATGTATATTTCAAAGCAGGACACATCTGGCAGTGCGAGGAGACAAGGGGAGCTGACAGGAACTTTGGCGACATTATCGAAACTGAACGTGTGCACAGCTTACAACCCAGGAATTTTCTATAAGGGATAAATCCAACGGAGATATGAACAGAAGTTCATATGTACAAGGATAGTCTTAGCTAGTACCTGATCAAATACCCTTATGCTGGAAAGAACCCAAACAGGTGAGTGACTAAATAAGTCCATCATCAGGTGAATGAGTCAGTCAGTCATTACATATCCCTGTAATAGAACAGTGTAAAAGAGTGAAAGTGAACAGACGGCTCTACACTATAGTAGGGTGACCTTACAAACACCGCATTAAGTAAAGGAAACCAAAATATATGTAAGTAAAAGACACATGCTGTGTGATGGATTCCACCAGACAAAACAACTCCATGGGGACAGAATTCAAGATTTGTTATTTTCATAACAGTGGTTCAGTTGAGATGAAAACTGGCAGCAGTACGAAGAAGGACTTAAGATAAATTTTTTTAAAAAGTGAACATTAAAAATTTTAAGAGTGTAGCAGAACAATATATAAAATAATATTTAGGTACAACCCGGCTGTCCTGGCCTCCCACCACCTCAAGAGTCGGAATAATTCACTAGATAAACAGTCTAACGTCTCTCTCTCTTCCCTGATACAGTGGACTAATCAACCTAAAAGTGGGTGCTAAAATACTATAAATCACATTCGTGGTACTCAGTGAGCATGAATTTGCCATCTACAGAATTTGGCAGGTACTAAGCTTTAAAAAATAAAACCATTGGAGTTCCTGCCGTGGCTCAGTAGAAACGAATCAGACTAGTATCCATGAGGATGCAGGTTTGATCCTTGGCCTTGCTCAGTGAGTTAAGGATCTGGCGTTGCTATGAGCTGTGGTGTAGGTCACAGATTTGGCTCGGATCTGGTGTTGCTGTGGCTGTGGTGTAGGCCAGTGGCTATAGCTCTGATTCGACCCCTAGCCTGGAAACCTTCATATGCTGCAGGTGTGCCCTAAAAAAAAATTAAGACCAAAAATTAATTAAGTAAGTAAGTAAAACTGTTAAAATTGGTCAAACTGAAAGTCAGAAATAGATAAGATAGATAAGATACAAAAAAGGCTAATAATACCGCAAAAGAACACACCCTTCTCACCTTTATGCCCACAAACCAAACATTTCTAGAAACCACTTCATATATCTCAAAATAACACGACAAACACACCATCTAGTTCTCCTCCACCATCCCCAGGACTTCAAACATAATCACTGATGACACAGGCTACATCCTGACCTCTGGCTTCCTTTATTTCTTCTATTCCTGCACATTTATCTCTACTCAATTTCATCAAGCTGGATAGATGCCCAAATTTAAGATATCTCTCCACGTGTATGAAATCCAAAATTCTTATGTGAACTTTCCTTCGCTAACTTCATTTGGATACCACATCCTCATCGTGAACCTGACTTTTCTCCATGCCTGAGAGAGACATCCCCACTTCCTTTGCTCTCCTGATCCATCAACACAACTGTCTTGCTAAACTTCCATCCTAAAAAGTGTTTCTTCCACTCACTTTTTCTTTTTTGTCTTTTTGCCATTTCTTGGGCTGCTCCGGCGGCATATGGAGGTTCCCAGGCCGGGGCTCTAATCGGAGCTGTAGCCACCGGCCTATGCCAGAGCCACAGCAATGCGGGATCCGAGCTGCGTCTGCGACCTACACCCCAGCTCACGGCAACGCTGAATCCTTAACCCATTGAGTGAGGCCAGGGATCGAACCCGCAACCTCATGGTTCCTAGTCGGATTAGTCAACCACTGAGCCACGACAGGAACTCACATTCTTGCCTTAAATTGCACAGATCTTGACCACGTCACTGAAATTACTCGTGTCAAGTAATTTCCACGTGGCTTCCACACTACCAAATCCCTGACTTCTATGTTAGCAAAACCAAAGTCATTCTGTTGTCCTCTTCCTCTTCTCGGCAAGCAGCAAATGACTGACCTCTTTCTCTTTCCTAAAACACCATTTTGCTTGGCTTCTGCGTCTCCTTTGTGCAGAAAGTACAAGCAGTAGTGGTGCCCTCTCACTCAGCCCTTCTGGGCTCGACTCTTAGCTTCACTCTCACCTGAGTGGGATCGCATCCAATCCCTCTGTGTGAGCAACAGCCTCACCTAGCTCCAAACGTGTTAAACGGACCACTGTACATCTCCACTGGGAGGTCCCATAAACATCTCAAACAATATAGCCAAAATTCACGCCCGGGTACTTCTTTCCACAAACCTGCTCTTCCTCTGTCCTCAGGAAAAGGCAATTCCATCTCCAGTTCTCAAGCCAAAAGCTTAGAAATTATTATTATTGCTATTATTACTATTATTATTATTGCTTTTTGGTCGCTGAATGCAGCAGCTTGATGTGAGATCTCAGTTCCCAGACTAGGGATTGAACTGGGGCTACAGCAGTAAAAGCGCCAAGTCCTAACCACTGAGCTACCAGGGAACTCCCTAGAAATGAATCTTTTTTTTTTTTTGTCTTTTTGCTATTTCTTGGGCCGCTCCCGCAGCATATGGAGGTTCCCAGGCTAAGGGTCAAATGGGAGCTGTAGCCACCAGCCTACGCCAGAGCCACAGCAACGTGGGATCCGAGCCGCGTCTGCAACCTACACCACAGCTCACGGCAACGCTGGATCGTTAACCCACTGAGCAAGGGCAGGGACCGAACCCGCAACCTCATGGTTCCTAGTCGGATTCGTTAACCACTGCGCCACGACGGGAACTCCAGAAATGATTCTTGACTCCTCCCTTCCCCAACCCCTAACTCTAATCCATCAGCAAGTACCCCTAACACAACCCCAGTCTATTCACGTTTCCCTATTTTCACAATCATCCTAGTTTAAGATGAACTGTAATAGTTTGCTAACTAATCTTCCTGCCTCCAATCTTCCTCTATAGTCCACTCATCATTCAACAACCAGAATGCATTTTTTTAAAATGCAAATCAGATCATGTTACTCCTTTGCTTTCAAACTCTCCGATAGCGTCACATCACACTAAGAAAACAAACTGAACTCTTTCCCAGATATTCAAAGACTAAACATGAGGCGGCCCCCTGTCCACACCTCTGACCTCACTACCACTGCCCTCTCCTTGGCTCTCCATGGTGGCCTGTGTTCTGTCATCAAAAACATCCAACTCGTTCCTCAGTCAACACCTCTGTAGTACCAACTCCCTTTGTTTGGAAGGCTCTGCAGTACAATCTTATTTTTCCTGCCATCCAGGTCTCACTTTAAATATCACCTCAACAAGGTCCTCCCTGAGATACAATCTCAGTTACCTGCCTCCCAAGACCACCCCCTACTTCCTGCATAATGCCTCTCACTATCAGTACATACCTGAACTACTTCTTCACCTGTTTATTTCTATCCTTTCTTCCCCCAAATCTAAATGTCACAGGCTTATACAATTATTTATCTTGTTCACCATCTGTCCGGTTCACTGCCTAACATGTTTTGTTAGTTTTGTTTTTACCGGCTTGGTCGATTTCTGCTTCAACTTCTAGCTTCAAGAATACATCTTCCAAAGTCGTCATGGAAACACCATAAGAAATGACACCCAAATTTGAATGAGCGTCTAGAGCAGAAAATAAACCTAAAAAAAAAAAAAAAATTAAAGAATGTTGTGTAGTTAACCATACTCCCATGAATTTTTCTAAAATACCCCTTAAAAATAGGATATGACCAAATTTACTCTGCTAGCACAGTGGTTCTTCAACTTTTTGGCCTCAGGACCCCTTTAATATTCTTAGAAATAGCTAAAAAAAACCTCAATGAATGTTTAAGGAGATATACCTACTAAATATGTATCATAACATAAATTAAAACTAAGAAATATTTTATAGACAGAAATGATAGGCAGAGTACATTAAGTTGACACAAGCACTTCAATTCAGTTAATTAATGATTCCTTTTTCTTAAAAGAAACCAATTAAACCAACAGAAAATATCTATCTCATTACAGGAATATTATGGGAATTCTGCACAATGTATCTACAATACATTTAATTCCTTTTGATTATTGAGAGCTCCCTAAAAAGGAGTTCCTGTTGTAGCACAGAGGTAACAAATCTGACTAGTATCCACGTGGAGGACACACGTTCAATCCTTGGCCCTGCTCAGTGCGTTAAGGTGAGCTATGGTGTAGGTCACAGATGGAGCTCAGATCTAGCATTGCTATGGCTGTGGTGTAGGCTGGCAGCTATAGCTCTGATTCGACCCCTAGCCTGGGAACTTTCATAGGCCACAGGTGCAGCCCTAAAAGAGACCAAAAAAGAGAGAGAGAGAGAGAGAGATCCCTAAACAAATAAAGAATACTGAGTTTGAGTTCCTCATCAAGAAGAAAACTAATGCCGTGAATAAAATAATCCAAAAGTTTACCATGTAATAATGTGATTCATTATGAAATCATGAAACTGGAAAAGAACTTGGAAGACATACAGACGACTATACACGTGTGTATGTATATATGTGTGTGCGTGTATACTCATTTGTGTGTGTGTGTACATGTATATTTACATTCCTATTCCCAGGAGGCCTGCAAAGGGAACAACTTCTTCCAAGGCTCAAACTAGCACCACAGCAATGACAATCCTTAACTGCTAGGCCACCAGGGAATTCCAATTTCTTTCTTTCTTGACAACAATGCAAACAATTATTTATGTAAGTTAATGTATTAATTGCAATTTCTTGCATATCATTTATTAAAAAAAAAGAAACATGTTAGCTTACAGAATTTCTGATTTTCAAAAGCAAAATAAATCAGAAATGGAATATGAACTCTGGCTACCAGGGAACTTGTAAATATTACACAGAAAAATAAACCAAGTAAATTAAGAAAACTCATTCCCAATGCAAGGTCCTGGTTCAGCAATCAAGAAATTGAATTTAGGGCATACCTGAAAATTTGTCCATGTCCTTGAAAGGCAAACTGTACACAAGCTGTTGGTCATTCTGCTGTAATAAAGTAGCTGCAGGTATATGTTGTTTAACCAGAGAAGAAAGTGATTCCGTGGCACAGTACCTGTCTATGTACATGCTGAAGAAAACCAAATACCATAATTTTCTATGATTAATCAGTAAACAACCAAAAGTAAATTCTGAATGCTTTAAGTTACAGTGTCATGAAAAGTGGCCAAAGCACATTATGGCAAACCCTAAATATAGTAACAACAGATTAGTATAATAAGAACAAGTCAATAAGGAAGGAACAGTACCTGAGGCGGTAGCCAATCCCCCATTTACTTTTGAGAAAAATTGAAGAACCAACACACTTTAACATTCCTTGTGATATCACAGCTTTCCTATCTGCAAAAAGAGATTTGCATTTCAATTTTAAGGTTAGTGACAGCATTAATAACTGGCCATTATATTTTATGGATTATTGTCCGAGACACCAATGTATTATTAGCTCGTTCAATTATCACAACTACCTTATGAGGAGGGTATTGGATTAACATCACCCACCTTTTCAAGGAGAACATTGAGGCAAAGAGAAAATACACAGTTTTCCCATGTTTCCCACGGCTATCAAGTGATGATAATAAAGTAGCTCCAGGCATATGTCACCCCGGCCGTCCAACTCCAGACTCTACTTTCCTACTACTGCTCCAAACACCTCAGGCTTTTCTTATACGGTTTACTAGTACTAATAGGGGCACTTTCATAATTTCCTTAATAACCAAATGTAAAAATTACAAGAAAGCAACAAAAACAAAAAGTTCATTTTTTTAAAAAAAGATACTACTAAAATAAAAAATGAATGACATGCCCAAATTCTTAGATTATGTTATAAACAGATTTTATTAGAGGTTGCTCCGGAATGGCAAACTCTTGGATCTTATCATGGTTACTAAAATTGGATTAAAATTGGATTCTTTTTATGTGTGAATGGGTTTAATAGTGTGCTCGAGGCTGCCAACCTTAGAAAGGCCTGCTGCCAAGGCTGGTTCCGACTGGCATCTGGAAACCTGTCTGGAGAGGGGAGAGCTCACCACCCCAGGACAGATACGGGGGGCTCGCTGCGCCTACGCGGCAGGACAATGCAGATGGTATTTAACACTGGCTCCCTTCTCGGCAGCTGGCACTGGGGACCTGCCAGGCAGAGGTCCCACAAGATCAGCTCCCAATAACAACCTTGGACACTGAGTCTCTGAAGAGCTTCCTGCGCAGGCGGCATCTCGAGGGGGCTCTAACAACGCACCGAGGGAGAGACTGAGCGCATCCCATGTGGCTCCATCAGGAAAGGACTCTTGCAGGTGCATCTGGTTCCCCCAGACCTTGTCCCACGTGCCTTTCCCCTTTGTTGGCTCTGCTTTCCCCATAATAACTCACGCCTAGACTGTGGCTATGGTGAGCCCTCTGAGCTTCTGTGGCAAATTACTGGGACCTGGGGTGGTCAGGGGGATTCCAACACAAAAGCATGTGAATGTTTAAAAACTGTGACAGTTTTGTGAGAAAGCCCCCACTTCTCTACGTATTCCTCAGAATTTAGCACGTCTGTGGCCTGTCTCCCATTTGGCCCCAAACCTCATCCTTTAAAAAAAGAGAGTAACAATCTCACCAGCAAGAATGTCAGCTTCATCCATGAAATGAGTCGTAAACACTGTCACCCGATTAGATTTTCTGTATTTCAGAAGATTCCAAACAATATGACGAGAACAGGGGTCCATTCCGGCTGTAGGTTCATCCAGCAACAATATCTGTGTGACAAGGGGTGGGGGGCAGACAGGGAATCCTCAGGGAAAGTATATGATATTTATGTGGACACTGCAAAGCTTCCCTATTTAGTCACTATATCCAATCAGACATACATTAGATCTGGGTTTTTCATTCACATGTGAGTTTGCCTAAATTTGAAAAACTATGAGTCTGGCAGATGAATACTTCCCCTGGTTTACTTTCAAAAGACTAATGTCTGTAATAAACAAATCATAAGCATAACAACAATTAGGTAAACTAAAAAATAAAATATTAAGTATATTGCTTTTACCTGAATAATTAAATTTTGTAGATGTAACAACCGCTTGTTAGAGAATTATATTCTGTATCAGTTCACGGAAGCAATTTAAGACTACTGATAATTTCAAAACCACGGTGATGGGAGATGAGGAGGAAGATAAATTAAGATACATTAAGAACCAGAGTTCTGTCATGGCTCAGCAGAAACGAATCTGACTAGTATCCATGAGAATGCCGGTTCGATCCCTGGCCTCGCTCAGTGGGTTAAGAATCAGGCTTTGCCGAGATGTGGTATAGGTTACAGACGCTGCTCTGACCTGGCATTGCTATGGGTGTGGCATAGGCCAGTAGAAGCAGCTCCAATTTGACCCCTTGCCTGTGAACTACCATATGCTGCGGGTGCAGACCTAAAAAAAAAAAAAAAAAAAAAAAGATAAAGCCAGAACCCAGAGTTCTCCCCAAGCTACAGCAGCAGGGGACATGTGACAGGATGGTGAAGACCGAGGGGGCTCCTACAGGCAGGCACACACCTCGCAGCTTTCCAGCACTGTGCAAAGCACTTTCTACAGTACAAAGAACAACACAAAGAGATACAGACAAAATCAAATCAACAGAACAGTGAAAAACTGAACTACTCCTTTGATTTTGCTCTAATTTTTAAATTTTTATTATAACCATTACAAATACAGAGAGAACTAAAGAGAACAATAGAACAAAATCTTTTATAGCCACCACTGAAATTTGACGCGTTATTTTTTCTTCAGATCTTTTTTCAAAGATACAACTGAAGTCTGCCCTATTCATTCCTTCCTAGAGATGACTGTTATCTTAAAGATGGTGTGTACATCTCTGACTTCAGTTTTAAAAGCTCATTATTACAGTTATGTCTATAATACTTTACGTATGTATAAAATTCACATACTGGAGATATATATAGATATATATATATATATATTCCTACAACTCACTTTTTCACTCAATATAACTTAAAATTCCCTCATCAATGACACTGATATTTGCTTACCTTTGGATTCCCAAGAACGGCAATTCCTAAAGACAGTTTTCTTTTTTGACCACCGCTTAACTTTTTAGCCTGGTTATCTTTGATAGCTTGCATGTCTAAGTCCAGTAAAACCCTCTGTACCTATAAAAGTAAAATAGGAATCATGTTTATTTTTTACATCACATGATCTACATATTTACCAGTATTAGGGTCCAGTCCCCTCCTCTCCCCTCTGCAGCTGCACTTGCAGCATATGGAATCGAACTGGAGGGATCGAACTGGAGGTGCAGCAGCCACAGCCATGGCAATCCTGGATCCGAGCTGCAACCACATGGCAACCACAGCTAGCAGCAACACCATGTCCTTAACTCACAGAGTGAGGCCAAGGATTGAACCCACATGCTCACAGAGACAACCCATTGAGCCACAACAGGAATGCCCCCATGTTAGTTTTTAAGCGTTCCAATTCTTTTTCTTTTTAGGGCTACACCTGGGCATAAGGAAGTTCCCAGGCTGGGAGTCGAATTGGAGCTGCAGCTGCAGTCTACACCACAGCCATGGCAACACCGAATCCAAGCTATACCTACAACCTATATCAGATCCTCCAACCCAACTGAGCGAGGCCAGGGATCCAAAGCTGCATCCTTAGGGACACTGCTGAGTTCTTAACCTGCTGAGCCACAACAGGAACTCCAAGTGTTCCAATTTCAATACCAGCTTTTAAAACAGAAGCTCTTTTAGGCTCCACAGCTCAGCGGTTAGGGTACTGGTCTTGTAAAAATGTTCTTTTAGTACAGAATTTAATTTTAATATATATTTATGTGTAATTTTGAAACGACAGAGAAAGATTCCTGATAGAAGGGTCTGTTTCACTTCTGCGGGGACAGGATCAATATGAGGGCTCTACATGTGTGTGGGGGGAAGGGGGATGGATGTGAAAAGAAAAGAGAAAGAAATGACTCTACTGAGAGACTGTTACCCTCCAGCTGAAACGAGGACTATTTCATAGATGCTACAACTTTTGCTCCCAGTTCTGGTTAATTCTTTGTAATAACTTTCTGTTTACCAGCTCAGAACAGATTTTTACATTTAGATTTTCAAGCATATTTTTATTATGCAAGTTGTTGCAAAAGGTTATGAGTTTACAGGGAATAAAAGTAAAGATTTCCATATAAATAACATACTTCTTGTATTACATTATTGGCTGGTATTCCTTTGATTGAAGCCAAAATGGATAAGTTTTCTTCTACTGTCAGAACATCAAAGTGTATATCTAACTGCGGACAAATGCCAATCATCTTTCTTGCTTCAAACATTTCATCTATTTCGGAGACTCTGTGTCCATATATGGATGCAAACCCTAAAAGCAAAATATGTATTTAGAGTAAATATAATAAGTATTAAAAAGTACACATGCTTTAATATGTAGTAATAATTTGTTAGTTATATGTAATGGACATATAAAGTAAGAGTTCATATAAATTTGGAAGGTAAAACACACCCTTATTTCCATCCTACTGGTGACGTTCTTCCACTTACATTGCAATCTCCTTTCCCTTCGTTTTCAGGTCATATTACGGAGTGGAAAGAGCAAGGAACCAGAAGCTTAACACAAACATACTTACCTATCGGTGCCCTAATTATCCTAATGTCCAGTAACAATTTTCCTTCATTTCCAGGCATCACGCAATGATGAGGAGAACAAAGAACTTAAAATTTACCCCTAACCACCTGTATGGCCTTAAGAATCGGAGTCTAAATTCCGGCTTTTGTCCTCTAGACACTGAATGTCAGTGTATCCCACTTTACTTAAGAACTATTAAATCGATGCGCTAGTGTACAGAGACTCATCATGGAGATTATTCCCATAATCATAAGGCAATGAATTCTCATATGAATGTAAGATGTTATACCTCTCATCAAAGAGTGACACAGAGATAAGTAACAAAACCAAATTAATTTTAAAAGTTAAACTACATTTTAAAAGGCGTAGATTCAATACATGGAAATTCAGTCCCATCTTAAAATAGGTGTTGTACTGCCAACACTTATTTGGCTACTGTGGAAATATGGAGGTGATATATTGAATTCTCACCTACAGGGCAATCACATATAACAATTACATGTTTGAGGTATTGCTCTTAAAATTTTTTTAGGAGATAGTACTGACATTTATTCTTCTCTCCTTTTGAACTACCGTTGCATTCTTAGAAATCTTTATTTTCTCAAGTGAAATGTCTACAGGCCTCATTTAATTTCTAATGAATTACTGGTTTATCCTTTCTTGAAAATGAGGAATAACCAACATACACAAAACATCAGAGAAATTAGATACAGAAGTAGATGAAATTAGACTTTTACTTTATTATATGTGACTGAATCATTTTTGTTTTCTATTAAAGAAGAAAAATAAAAAAGCTAATAGAGAAAACATTATAGACACAGAGGTTGATCCCAAATCACTGACAAAAATTGATTAATCAGTACATATTTCAAAGATAAATGATTATACCATGATACCTTTGTTAATAACACTCATAAAACAAAGTAAGAGTTTTTTTTTTTTTTTTAAGTCAGAGAACTCTCACCATCAGAAGGCGGGCAAAGTCCACAAAGAATATTCATCAATGTACTCTTGCCTGTCCCACTATGGCCAAGGAGTGCAGTAATCTGACCCTCATATATGTCAAATGACAGATCTAGTTCAGGAAACAAGAAGATTCAAATGCAATTTTTATTTCTGTTGACCCATGTAAGATAAATCACAATACTTGAGTGATCTTGAAATAAGTCAATAAATTTAGAGACCAATTTAATGTTACCAGCCTATTTAATAATATTTAATATAACACAATAATAATTACTTGTTATAGTCAATAGTATGAACAATAAGAAAAGTAATCCAAAATAAAACATTTTTTTTTTCCTTACGCTAACAGATTTGGAGGGGGCATGAAATACTGGGGGGAGGGTTTCTGTGTTTCTACTTTGGGAAATTTCCAAGGGTATTTAAACACAGGGACAAACTAAAATTTTTCCCGAGGGTATGTATAGGCATGTTACATACACTGGCAAAAAGTTACAGATTTCCCTGGTGGCTCAGTGGGTTGAGGATCTGGTGTTGTCACTGCTGTGGTGTAGGTTCAATGCTTGGTCTGGGAACTTACACATGCCAAAGGCATGGCAAAAAAACAAAACAAACAAACAAAAAACCTAGAAATTAACCAATAGTATGGGAAAGGGTAAGTAAATGCTTCAAAATTTCAATTTAAGGAGTTCCCATCGTGGCTCAGTGGTTAACAAATCTGACTAGGAACCATGAGGTGGCCTCACTCAGTGGGTTAATGAACAGGCATTGCTGTGAGCTGTGGTGTAGGTCGCACACGTGGCTCAGATCCTGCGTTGCTGTGGCTCTGGTGTAGGCTGGTGGCTACAGCTCCGATTAGACCCCTAGCCCGGGAACTTTCTTATGCCGTGGGTGCGACCCTAGAAAAGACAACAAAATAAATAAAATAAATAAATAAATAAAAGTAAAGGAGAATGAAGAAATATCACAGATGCATATCAATGACTGAAAAATGATCTGAAAACCCAGCTTCAAATAACCATAACCCCTGATCTAATGAAGGTGACCTGGGATGGTCAGTAGCCTGAGAGCTGCAAAGCCAGAAGCAACTTCAACTCTTGCCTGAGTTTCCAGCCTGCCACCCAACCCTAGAGATTTGAGACTCGTCATGCCCCACAATCATGTGAACCAATTCCTTAAAAATAATCTCTCCCTTCCCTCCCACCGTTCCTCTAGTTCTCTCACTCTCTGTGTGTATGTATCCTATTGGTTCTGAAGAACCCTGCTTGGTACTGCTAAACACTCCACAATTCTCAGGATAGTTCCTGCAACAAAGATTATCAGACCCCAAACATCAAGAGCACCAAGGCTGAGAAACCCTGATTTAGGCCCAAAGGAAAAAAAGTAAAAATAAAAAGTAGCTGATATGTACACACATGCATAATAAAATGAAAAAGAATACAGACTTGTTCAAAGAGTTGACTCTTTCTTTCTTTCTTTCTTTCTTTCTTTCTTTCTTTCTTTCTTTCTTTCTTTCTTTCTTTCTTTTCTTTCTTTCTTTCTTTTTTTAGGGCCACACCTGCAGCATATGGAAGTTTCCAGGCTAGGGTAGAATCAGAGCTACGGCTGCCGGTCTATGCCAAGACCCACACCACAGCCACAATAACGCAGGACCCGAGCCACATCTGTGACCTACACTGCAGCTTACAGCAATACCAGATCTTTAACCCACTGAGTGAGGCCAGGGATCAAACCTGCATCCTCACAGAGATAACATTGGGTCCTTAACCCGCAAGGCTGCAAGGGAAACACCACTATTTTTTCACCTTAATAGGTATTACTTTTTTCTTTTACTACTTTGATGTGAAGTTTTATTATGAACATTAATCACATAAATAAATGAAAGCATCCCTAAAGGAAGGAGATAAAATTATGGTTAAGAAGTTTATAAATTTCCTACAAACTATGTATCTTGTTTTTCCATTTGTACTTTAATATTATGAACTGAACACTAGGAAAGTTACTTACTTCTCAAAGCCTCCACATTTTCACCTTTCCTTCTGTATGTCTTCTGAATACTACTGATTCTGAAAAACAACCATTTTCTACTTTAAGTATTTAAAGCAATGTATGTGTGTGCGTTTCTGTATTTTTTATCAAAACTGTCATTTCAACAAGAATAATAATAAAGTATCTTCCTACTGAGACAATAAACCAAAGATCTAACAATAATAAAGAAACTACAAGAGAAAAGTATAGTATTCCTTTCCATTTTAAGTATTATTCATTCGTTTTTCATGACTCACCAACTTCCAAAAGGAACGGAAACATCTGACACAAGCAATTTATAGATTTCTTTTCACATTGGATTTTTTCTGTTTAATTAATCAGTAGTCGTTACACCAGTTAAGGGAGATTAAAAACCAAATGCTACTTCACATCAGCACACATTTCAAACTACCTATAAATGTAAAGTGATTCTCTCCACTTTAAATGTGTAGTGTTAAAAAGAATTAGTGTTTTTTTTTTCACCAGTTTATATTTTACTCTTAAGAAGGCAGACCACCAGCCCACCGACTACATTTTAAATACCTAAATCTCCCTTGCTGTTATTATTTATTTAGTTGGCTGCCCTGTGGCATATGGAGTTCCTAGACCAGATTCATGCTATTGTTACGACCTACCCTGCTATGGAAACAAGGTCCTTAACTCACTGTGCTAGGCCAGGGATCAAGCCTGCATCCCAATGCTGCAGAGATGCCACTGATCCCACTGCACCACACCAGGAACTCCTCTCCCTTGCTTTTATGCATTTTTAAATTTAAAAAAAACACAAATTACACTTCACTTTTTCTTTCACTTTTATTTTTCTCTTTGTCCTTATTTTTTAATTTGGTTTTGACTGAACTAGTAAGGAATAGTAATAAATTTCTTTCCTTCTTAGAAATTAAGTTGATGTGACATAAGTTAATCATTTCACAATTTCTCAAGATCTGTGAAATTAATGGAAGATAATTTAACATGTTGCACAATTCAGTCAATGTAGCCTGAATAAAATTATAAAGTTAATATTTATTGTTTTAATGTACAGAATGGAGACATTTTAAAATAGCTTAATTGTTTAAATACTAGGTTTTATTACTTTTAAAGATTTCTATGGAAACAAAATTTCAAACCTTAGCAGCAACCTTATTCTAAATGGTTGCAAAGAAAATAAAAACCTAAAAAAGAACCAGCCCTTAATACTGTTTCTAAAAGTCATGAAATCGCACCAAATCTCCTAAAACACCGTACTTACATACATTATTTAAAGATAGGATTTACATATGGCACATTCCATCAGCAGTTCTTATACCTAAATTGCCAAAGATTAAATCGTACCTTATAGCCTCTTTTCCTATAAATTCTGAAGAAACAGGCTCAACAATTTCACTAAAACTAATATTCCCATTAACATTCCCCTCTGATAACTCCTTATAATTTCTTTTGCTCTTTGACCAATATGATGGCTTCAGAAAATATAAAGATGATCTCCGTAAGCCAAATTCTCCTGAAAAATAAAAAAAAAAAAAACACCTGAGTTAAGCCAATTAGGAAGGTTCTCTGCTATGAGTTGCTAAAAACAATCTGACACCCTGAAGATGTGTTTAAATAGATTAAAAAAGACCATATGGACCACGTAAAATACAATAAGGGGAGAATGGTAAGAAGAGATTAAATATATAAAGTATTGCAGAGGACATCAATATATGAGTTTCTATTTAATTCGCCTAGGATGTGCTCAGCAAGGTTTCTGAGCAGGTGATTAAAGAGACTGGTGACATTCTTAGACAGACCTGAGGTGGGTGATGAGATGAAAGCTACCGCAACGGTCTGGACCAGTGCTGCCCAATACAACTTCCTGCAATGATGCCAACATCCTCAGCTGTACTGCACTATATGGTAACTAACAGACATATGTGGCTGCTGAATGTGGAACGTGGCTTATGCTAATGAGGAAATGAATTCATTTATTTAATTCTAAGTAATAATTTAAATTTTAAAAGCCACAATCTTACCATAGAAGACTGCAGGTCGTTCACAGACAGAATGAATGAGGAGCTCAAGGGGAAGAGTAGAGGGGGGTGTTGGTTATTTAATAATATTCTGAATCTACACAAATTTGCCACAGATGCAGGATAAGAGAAGGGGCAATGGGAGCAGTTCCAGATTACTCCATAGCTCTGGACCTTAGAGGGTAATAACGATGACACACTTGAGCCAAAAAGACGTGGGGAAGGACTGAGCTAAGAGGTTCAGTTAAAAAGAGCTCCTGTTGTGGCTCAGCAGGTTAAGAATCTGACTAGAATCCATGAGGATGGGGGCTCAACCCCTGGCCTCACTCAGTGCATTAAGGATCTGGCATTGCCGTGAGCTATGGTGTAGGCTGCAGACGAAGTTTGAATCCCACTCTGCTGTGTCTGTGGTGTAGACCAGCAGTTGCAGCTTCTATTCAACCCCTGGGCCTTCCATGTGCCACAGGTGCAAAACTTTAAAAAAAAGAAAGAAAGAAAAGAAAAAAGGAAGTTCAGTTAGGGACTTAAGGTTCTCAAAACAAACATTTCTTTTTACCCAATCTCTTCACATTCACTAACAGTTAATGCATAAGGTACTTAATTAAAATTAAAAACTGTAACAGTGAGTATGACTTAAAGTACTCACCTAGGGGGAAAGAATTAAATTCAGTTGACCTTAATGTGGGCAAAAAAACCTAAAAATCTTTAAAGTAAAACCTAGTAACTACCGGCATACCTGGAATGACTTGATCAAGATAGATGGCCAAGAGGACATAGAAAATGCTATTAAGAGCCAGCATGGTAAGAGTAATAATTAGAGGATATGGTCCTTCAGTCAAATTAGAAAACAAAGCGCCTTCATTAAAATCTTCTAAATGCATTACCTGAAAAACAGAAACACCAACTTTATTACATAAAAGTGATAAAAAAATAAGCAGAAGCTAACACTACTAGAGGTACTCATTTTATCCAGAGTCAGTAAACTGGGCCTTTTCATAGATGAAACAGTCTACCAAATTAGTAACATGAGTTTATAAAGAAAACAATAAAACCTTGACCAAAATATGAGTTTATCACAACTATCCCTTTCAATCATGTTTTTTAATGCTGTGTTTCTAAAACCAGTATACCTCTACTCTCGAGGCATGTAAATCTAAGGCTATGACTAGAACAAAATAAATGAAATAAAAACCAATGCAAACAAAAGGGTTGTGAGCCACAGAGAAGTCAAAAAAATTAATTATCAAAGGATAAAATGATGGTCAGTACCTTTTCAACATTGAAAAGGGAGAAGGTACCATAATTAATTCACACAACTATTAAATTATTCACAGCAGATATATGTGATAGAGCAGAAAGAAAAGTACTAGAGGTTGAGGCCTCATTTAAGTCCCAGATTTGCCATTAAGTAAATAGTTATACTTTTCTGAACTTCTGTCTCATCTGTGAAAATTAAGATGAATTCAATGACACTGAAACTCCCTCCCACTTAGCAAAAACCTATTAATCTATAATTCTACTTTCCTAAGTGAAAAGTAGACTCTCAAAACATGTAACAACAGCTCGAAGGTCTCAAATAGTTAAAATACTCATAAATAATCTATTTTAAGCCTCACAAATCAGAAGTTATCCAATTAACATGAATAATCTCTTACATTAATCACATTTCTTCTTTGCGCATTAACCAAATTTATAACTGCAACATACAAAGCAGGTTCTTATTAGAATTTTTCCCTGTGAACCTGACTGCCCTTATAAAGACTAATAAAAATCAAAGTTATACATCTAAATACTATTTAGGTAAAGATAATTCCATGAACCTTGGACCTATAAAAATCCACTGGGCCTACTTATTTCACTACTACAGTTATGAAAAATTTGTTCCATTTCACCCACAATTTTCTCCCAGGCACACATGTGAGATAAATTTATAATAGACAGCAATAAAACCAGGCCACAGAGCAATCTAGATTACCTGATGCTTAAATCAATGACTTCTCACAGAGTTACTACAGTAAAAACAGATCACTGAAAAACACTAAAGTAAAAAGTGGAGAACTTATAAACAGGTCACATAAATTAAAAACTTAATAATGGAGAAAATACAAATGACACTAATATAAAATATACCCCATTATTCAAATATCATTCCCTTCTCATGGTGAAATTGTAAAATATATTTTTGCAAACCAAAGGCAGTGTTCATGGTAGTGTAACAGGCCGCATAGACGTGGAGAGAAAGAAAATGCTTAGTGGGGCTTCCCATCGTGGCTCAGCAGTAACAAATCCAACCAGTATCCATGAGGATGCAGGTTCGAACCTTAGCCTCACTCAGTGGGTTAAGGATCCAGCATTGCCGTGAGCTATGGTCTAGGTTGCAGATGCAGCTCAGATCTGGCATTGCTGTGGCTGTGGTGTAGGCTGGCAGCTGCAGCTCCGATTTGATCCCTAGCCTGGGAACTTCCATATGCCACAGGTGCGGCCCTAAAAAAAGACCAAAAAAAAAAAAGAAGAAAGAAAACTTTTAGTGAAGGCAAGATATTTTACCTACCTGTGCAACACCAATTAAAAAAGTGCACTGACAGAAGGGACTTAAAAGCCACACTAATGATTTGGGAAAACTTTCCATGAGGACAATTAAAAGGCCAACAAATCCAAAAGCCACAGTGACTAAAAATTCAACTATTCCCACATGCTTGGATTTTTTAAAAAGGGGTGTCAGCATTAAAGCAAAAAATACCTGTAAAATATAAATATTAATGTTAATGCATTGTTCATACACACTGGTATGAAAAAAAATAAATTTTGTTTATGAAAGAGCAAATTATTTTCATTAGAAAATACATTCATTAAAATATAACAAATTTCTAAAGGCCTTGGTAAGGTATTTAATTTTCATATAAATAGGGCTATACATTAAAATTTTAAACCTATACATAGTAAAAACTGCCTTTTATGCAAGTACTAGGCAACACTATAGAAACTATAAACCACCATGTGTTTCTGCATTTAGATACAAATATGAACGAAACAATAAGTCAAAAAGCTTTTAAATGCAGAACTCATTTTTTAAACCTAATGTGTTGATAAGAAATAAAGCCAGTTAAAAACCAGGCAATTATATAGAGAAGTATGTGAGTAATTTATAAGTTATTATGTTAAAGAGCAGAGGAGATAGTCAAAATATTTAACAACTGACACAGCACAGGCACATAAGCCAATTAGAATGGAAACTGGGCCAACTTAAAACAAAGGCTGGTCATTAACAGCCAGCATCCAACCAAAATGCCCAATGAACATTAACACTGTCAAAGAGCTACATTTACAAAGACCTATCTTTACACAACATCATCCTGAAACATCCCGAAGCAGTCAGGATCTCTTAAGTACAAAGGGATAAAAAGTCTAATACCAGACAATCTTAATGGTGTATAAGCCAATTATATGAAGGTAGTAAAAGGAAGACTCAGAGGAACTACATGTGAAATAAATCAAATAAAAACAAGTTAAATTTAAACTTGAAAATATTTTGCAAATTTCCTAAAAACATGGACGGACAATGATACAACCACTTATCAGTAATCTAGTAATAATCTTGCCTTTCATGAGAAATCAACTCTAAGTAAACCAAAAAATAAGACTTTACTATATTAACCAAATATTTTGACAGCTCTTTAGTCCCATTTCAAGTAAAAATACTGAAGAAATGAGGAATTCCCGCCGTGGCTCAGTGGTTAATGAATCTGACTAGGAATCACGAGGTTGTGGGTTCGCCCCCTGGCCTCACTCAGTGGGTTAAGGACCCGGTGTTGCCTCGAGCTGTGGTGTAGGTCACAGACACGGCTCGGATTCCGTGTTGCTGTGGCTGTGGTGTAGGCTGGCAGCTGTAGCTCCAATTAGACCCCTAGCCTGGGAACCTCCATATGCCACGGGCAGGTGCGGCCCTAGAAAAGACAAAAATAAAGAAATAAAGAAATACTTACAGATGATAAGCCATACAAGAAAAAAAGCAGAAATATCACAAAGCAGCTACTTTGAGGGAATAATGAAGAAGCTGTTGCAATGACTGCCATAAGCAGGGACATAAGAAAAATCAAGCTTGTATACAGAAGGACCCAGGAAAGCCTAAAATGAGAATACAAATACACCTAGGGTTAAATGCACAGGCTTAAAGAAATCATTTTAAACAAAACTTTTGCTGTATTTTACCCATTTTAGTCTAGTCATTTCCATGGTATGCTCATGTATTGAAAAATAAAGCTCTTGTATGTAATTAAAAATACAGTACTAGTGAAAATGTAGATAAAAGTATAAACTGTTACAGAGATAAAATGGTGATGATCTTCCCAAGAGTCAAAAAAAAAAAAAAACCCCTTCCAAATTTATAGCAATTCATGATTAATTTAAATCAAATACCCTCCAAAGGTCAGTAATGCACAACCTTTCTGATTTTCTTAAAATATGAAGGGGTTCAATGACTGAAAATTTTCTTTATGGCATATGCAACAATTAGATGTCTGACGGCTTTTGGTACTTCAACAGTAAAGGCTGCCTTACTAATCAACACCATGATTACTACATGTGTGCAATGAGAGGTCAGGAAGATGGACGATGAAAGGACTCCTCAAATTTCTGCTCAAGTCAGAACAGTGGAACTGCTACAGTATTTAGTTTCATTTTTATTTTTCAAGTAAGCAGATAATTCAACGTACACTACTATAAAATCATCAAAATAGGGCTAAAAGATACCTAAATCACCAAAATTAACTCCATCATCTCAGAGAGGCAAAACTGAGGCACTGAGAAACTGATTAGCCTAAATTCTTCCAGCTACTATTTCCTCACAAAATACTTCAATAACCCAATGCATCTTAAAAACCATCACTAGTAAAATGACAGCAGAAAAAAATGAGCAAAGATGATATGTTATACAGAATATTCCCTTTATGTAAGGTGTTATCATTAACTGTTACACTGAGCTAAACAGAATAAAATGGACTACAGTAACAACTCATATGCACAGTATTCACTTTTCCCCTAAATGAGGTCAAAATAAATGTTCTTATTACTACATAGTGAGAAAAACAAGGAAAATATATTTAGAATTATTTATAAAAATGCTTGCCTCTAAAAAATTACCACTATATAAAAATGCTAGTATGTTCACTGTGAACATTTTTTTATTTCTCTACAAGTTATATGTGTATTTTCACTTTTTTTTTTTTGTCTTTTTGCCATTTCTTGGGCCGCTCCCGCGGCATATGGAGGTTCCCAGGCTAGGGGTCCAATCAGAGCTGCAGCTGCCGGCCTACGCCAGAGCCACAGCAACGTGGGATCCGAGCCGCGTCTGCAGTCTACACCACAGCTCACAACGCCGGATCCTTAACCCACTGAGCAAGGCCAGGGATCGAACCCACAACTTCATGGTTCCTAGTCGGATTCGTTAATCACTGAGCCATGACGGGAACTCCTGTATATTTTCATCTTAAAACATTCACAAAAATAACTTTTTCCAGGGGGGAGGGGGGAAAGCTCATATACTATGGACACAAACTCCAGTCATTTTGATTACATTTTTAATAACATGTATATGCTATGATATTTGAGGGGACTTACAGACTAATAATTTCTAATGTTCCAAGATCTCCTATTTTCTGTATGCTGAAATACATGGAGGATGCCTCATCAATTCAAATAAAATATGAAATAAAATCTAAATACATAATAACAACCTGAGCTTTCCAGGTGCCACCTCCTTTATGTTAAAACAAGCCGATCAATTGCTGAAGCTTTTCGATAACTCTCAAACTTCAAGACAAAAGCAGTAACTGTCAGAAAACCGGATCAGTTCTTCATCAAGTCAAGTGAATGACAAAATTACAATTCTAAAGATCTGTATACTTATACAGTTATTAATCACACTAAATAACAAAGTTTTAATAACATACCAAAAGGCAGTGTCATGAAGTCCCATTATCTTTAAAAACTCTTTTAACTTTTTCTCTTTTTCTGCTACGATATGAATTGCCAAAAAGTATCCAAAAGGTGAAAATGCTATAACTAGGTATATTAAAATTACTCCTCGGGGAAAGGTATCTATTTCTACAACAGCAGTTTCTCCCATAATAACAGCTTTAGTTGACTCCAGCTCCTTCCAAAAAGAAACATTGGTCTTCAACTATAATTAGAAAATGTAAACACATTCGATTAATTTAGTTCTGATAGGAGTCCCTAATAAAGTGTGACAATTAAACCTCTAAATTTAGTCAATAACCTAGTACAAACATAATCCTCAAAAAGCCACACACCTGAAATAAAGGGATTGACCCCGATAGCATGATACCTCATACAATACTGCTTTTATTCATTCTGGAGGCATGTGACAAAGTTTAAAGTCTCAAGATGGGAAGTACATAAATTTTGTTTAAACAGTTTGTCAAAGAAAACAAAACTGCAAAATTATCATCTTAAACTGACAATTACATGCATTCTAAGATTATGCATTTAAAAACTTGAAGAATTAAAGAATGATTATTAGTCCCAAGAAAGAATGACTCTCTTTTTTTAAAAATGTTCTTTTAAATAGTAAGTCCTTCTGTCATTTTATAATCTGTACATGCAACATGCATAGACAATAATAAAACTACTTATGCCAAAGGATATACTTCTCCCTAACATTCAACAGAATGCCATGCTATTCTACCTGTTCACCCAGCATGGTCTGGGTTGGGGATGGCCAAGATGTCTGGCCAAAACACAGATAAGTTCTCTAACACCATCAAGGTGATATATCCTAAATTTCACTGTCATTACCTAAACTTCTGAGTTACTGCATATTGTATCTATAAGATGTTCGTACCATGTTATGAGAGTTTCTAAGACATTTCTATGTATATCATTTCATTTCGTTCTAACAGCAACCCTGACAAGTAAAGCATTATTTTTGTAGTCATTTTACTATGTAGCAGTCTAACAACTAGCAGAGAAAGTGCTCCTGTTCATTTCTGCTAAAAGCTGAAACAATGGATTAGGTCTAAGCAGGTCTTTAGACTGTAACTGCAACATTTATACACAATCTTAGTAGCAGTATAGTATTAAATGCAGAACTGGGAGCCCAGAAGTGATAGTCTGAATTAGCTTTGCCATAATTAACTGCGTTTTAGAAGGTCACTTAATCTTCTTGTGCTTGAGTTGCAGGTATAAAAATGGAGACAATTTAACAGCACCAATCTCATAGTGGTTTTAAGGATTAAATATGTTCACATTAGTACATATCTTAGAAATAATGTTTGGCAAATAAGTGATAAATGTTTGTTCAATAAAAAATAAAATCTACCACTACTAAGATAATAAAGATACTAACTTTCTTTTAACCAAATTATCCTTTTGTTTGTTTTTTTATGGCTGCACCCACAGCATATGGAAGTTCCTGGGCCAGGGACTGAATCTCAGCCACAGCTGCAACCCACACTCCAGCTGGGGCAACACCAGATCCTTGTTAACCACTGTGTCAGGCCAGGGATGGAACCCGTACCTCCACAGTGACCCAGGCCATTGCAGTCAGATTCTTAACCCACTGCACCCAGCTGGAACTCTTACGGAGTTCTAGGTACTAAGTTACTCTTTCTCAAGGGGAAAAGTCTATAAATATAGATCTTTTATAAGATATATATACATGGGTATATGGAATGCTGAATCACATGCTTAGAAACCATCAAATAAAATTGCTTTAAAAAATTAAATCAGAAAACATGACTTCCTCCTTATCTTTTTCCTTATGGGAGTTGTATTAAGTTATGTATTTTGTACAATTGACAGCAGTCGAATGAAACCCTATGGTAAAGACTTAGGGCATAATTGTTAATATACAGGTTGGCTTTATTTTTCTTTCTTTATCATATTTACCTGTATAATGGCATCATCTATGGATGCTTGTAAAACTGTGAACCCTGAGGACCAGTACTGAACAGCCTCACATGATTTTGAACAGCCAGCTATGGAGGGGAAAAAAATGTGAGACATAAGATTCTGTACAACACACAAGTGCTTTCTTTTTTAGATAAAATACAGAGGGTTATCAAAGTAATAAAATTAATCAATCTCTATAAGACCAAACAAAGAAAATAAGCAATTGCTCTCCAAAGGCAAACAAAATCTATCACACTCCTTATTGTTTATTTGAAATTCTTGAAATTAAAGAGTTACATGGGTTAGGATACTCAGAGGTAAATGAATACAAATTCAAAGAAAGACATTAATGGTAAATAGAGTTATTTAAAATAAGTCACGTTTCTATCATAAGGTAAGTCATTCTGCAGTGATTCATCAGCTTTGAAGCACTTCCAGATGCAAGGTGAAGTCTGGGTTGAGAGAACCGAAAAAAAGAAAGTCTATAGAGCTTTTCAGAATGAAGTCACAAAGACAGTACTTGACATAGCTACTTTAACAGTGTTTCATAACTGGTTGATAATTATCTTTGCAAAGGTTTAGGCATTGAAGACTGTTTTTGCATGTTTCAAACATAAAACTAATGAAGTTTATTAGCAAAAGACTTTGGTATTTTAAAGAGATATAGCATACCATATATGAAAACAATTGCATGGAGTAAAGAACACAGATTTAGAAAGTCTTCTAATTCAAAAAAAAATTTTTGTTACTGTAATCGATATATACAAATGTATGAAAATTGAAGTGGATGCTACATAAATTATCCTTCATATTATATATAAAGGTATAGATAACTAGACACACATAATTTTATGCTAAACTTGACAGTCTTCTTCTCTGAGTAACTATAGTTGAAAATGCCAATGTTGGACCCCATCGAATTTTGCATATGAATTAAGAGCAGCAAAAAAAATGCATTTAGTTGACTTTCACTGATTATTTAGGGCTATTTACCTCTCGAATCCATGTAAATAGAAGACACTGGAACTGTATCAGGAAAAAAACGGAGTTCGTAGGACATGCCGTCTTTAAAAACCACACCTACAAAGTTGCTGGGCTTAGAAAGACTGGATGCTATCAATTCTTGTTCATTCGTATATTCTTCAGTAATTATGACTATAAAATAGTATAACAACATAGTTAACTCACAAATTTCAAGAGTTTACTATAATACAACAAATTTACCATTATATTCAATTAATGTAATGTAATTTTCTTTTTTTTGGGGGGGGGTCTTTTTTTGCCATTTCTTGGGCCGCTCCCGTGGCATATGGAGGTTACCAGGCTAGGGGTTGAACTGGAGCTGCAGCTGCCAGCCTACACCACAGCCACAGCAATGCCTGATCCAAGCCACGTCTGTGACCTACAGCACAGCTCACAGCAATACCAGATCCTTAACCCACTGAGAGAGGCCAAGGATGGAACCAACACCCTCATGGATACTGGTCGGGTTCATAACCCACTGAGCTGCAATGGGAACTCCCTGATGAATGTAATATTTTATAAGAACTTGTTTAATGCTCTAACTTCTTAGTAAATGAATACGATGCTTCTAAAAAAAGAAACTATAATGAATATTAAAATAGTACAATTTTATAGACATTATTTCTTAACTGTCATTTGATTACAAAAATTATGTGTCAGTGTAACATGATAAAATAGAGTACATACTCTATATGTCATATATGTAGTTCATTTATCTATCTCAAAGTAAAACCATACAAACAACTCCTGGATAAATGAAGGGATATTTTATTTCCAAATTTCCCTTCTTATGAAGAAAATTCCATAATCCTTCTCAGAAACTAAATACGTATTTTAGTTAACTATGACACAACTTCTCTTTAAATAAAAACTGCCACTGAAACCCAACATTGCTTGTTCCTTTT
This sequence comes from Phacochoerus africanus, assembly GCF_016906955.1. Classification (NCBI taxonomy): domain Eukaryota; kingdom Metazoa; phylum Chordata; class Mammalia; order Artiodactyla; family Suidae; genus Phacochoerus; species Phacochoerus africanus. The sequence goes on along the minus strand of NC_062557.1, from coordinate 11,096,302 downwards.
TTAGAAGATATAAGGAGAAAACCTGTAATCATCATTTAGCCCCTTTCCCATCAATAATCTAAATCTTGAAAGATTTTTTTTGAAGTTTTATTTAAAAGCAAGTAGTCTTCACTACAGAAGCTTCAGAACATGTGATAAAATGGAAAAAACATAGGCTTAGTACTTAACGTCATGACTTATGAGCTGTGTGAGAACAGGGAAGCAATTTACCTCTCTGAACTTTTAGTATCCTCCTTCACAACACCTAACTGATCACACTGGGCGGTTAAGATCAAATGTAGTTCTAGATATGAAAATGCCTTGTAAATTATTAAGCATTACTTAAATGTTAATTATCAGGATTTTCCAGACCTTTAAGGTGTACATGGAACGCCAGGATTGATCTGAAGAAAGAAGATGTTAATTCAACATCCTATCAGTCATGCTACCTTGCATGTAAATATACCTCACTTTCAGATGGTTGTTGTTAAAAAAGATAGAACTTTTTTTTTAAAAATCTACACATATTTCTACTATTTTGGCCTCTAGGTTAATACACACTGACTTGGATTTCTTTGGTGTACACACTTTTCTTCTACCCAGAATTACCAATGAATTTCATTCTCGACATTTCTGATGAGTTTTCAGCGACACTCTAAATTCTTAAGGCTACCCAACTTGGACTTAATAGGATAAACCAACAAATGTATTATATACCAATAGGATAAAAATATTAAATAGTAATAAGCCAGAAAGAAACCAATGGGGAAAAAGTTATTTGGCTCCTGACTGCATAAAAGATCTTCTAGTCAATGATATATCATGCAATAATGTGAAGATACATACTAGAAGCCAATTACAACTAACTATCCTGGTATGACAGGGATAACAGGTTAAACTCATTTTCTACAATTCAGTATTTCAGCAAATCAATCATGATTGGATATGCATTACTGTCACTTGCTCTAGATTTTGCCTTAGATTTTCTCACAGCCACTTCAGGATCACTGGTATCTCAGGCACTGTTTTCACCGTTTTCTAGTCCCTTTCTTTGCGAGAAGTACAAACTGACAAAAACAGACTCATGTACACAGCTGCAGTCAGTCTCCAAAACTGAGTGCTTCTTCTGCTTCCACCATTTACCTCTACAAACAGGCATGGCAATCTGAAAATATTACTGCTTTATAATCTTTACCATGTATTTCTAGCTTCTTAGTAGTTATATGAGTAAACCAAAATGAAATATCCCTTCAAATCTTTTATCCTACACAAATATACTTATTTTATTAATGGTCTATGACTTAAATATAAAACATGTTTCCTATTACCAAGAATATAAATTTAAAAGTTCCACAAGAAACATAAGGCAGCAGAAGTAGATGACTTTAATATTTTTATAAAACTATGTTTTGTTGATGAGATGTATTTCAATATGGTAAGAATGGTATATTTACTCCATAAAACAAGCAGGAAAATACGGAAAAGGCTTTCTGTTATAGATCGCATGCATATATAAGTTCACAATACCATCAGGAAGGTGATCAGCAGAAACTTTTTGCATGATGTTTCTTGTAACATTAGTCACTGGAGTATATCCAAGAACTACGTTAGCGAGCATAGATTTGTCCATGGGGTTAAGTTCTCTATCAGGCACTTCTTCGTATTTCTTATTTGGATGCATCATGCTAATTAGTATTAACCAAAATAAGAAAAACAGTGGAAAAAGAATTTCCTATAATAAAGGAAACAAACAAAATGATTACCAAGTATAACAAGGGCAGCAAAAATCATCAAAATTTCTACGAAATGTAACTATCGCTAAGGAAAAAACATGAGGAACTTGGATCGCCTTTCTTAAGTACAAAAAAAAAAAAGCAGTTCTATCCCCAAAGAAATATCGTGTTGAACTTAATCCAACAGCATATTAATTTTTCGTTTACATTCAATTTTACTAAAGTATTTTTTTTCTTTTTGTCTTTTTAGGGCCGCACCTGCAGCATATGAGGTTTCCAGGCTAAGGGTTGAATCGGAGCTGCAGTGGCTGGCATGCGCCACAGCCACAGCAACACCAGATCCTAGCCCCGTTTGCAACCTACACCAAAGCTCATGGCAATGCCAGATCCTTAAGCCACTGAGTGAGGCCAGGGATTGAACCCACAACCTCGGGGTTCCCAGTCGGGTTAGTTCCACTACGCCACAATGGGAACTCCCATTACTAAAGTATTTTAAAATCAAGTCACCATAATACATTTCAATGGCATAAAAGCTCATATCTAAACATCTTAGGTTACTAATATAAAACATAGTAATAAACATATCATACATAACTTTATTTAGAGTAACTTACTAAACATTTTTAACAGGGGTCACCATAAAAATGTCTTTATTCAAGTCTAAATTAAAACTCATGCTTCCACTACTAATTAATTCAATAATCATACATAGAAAACCCTAAGGACTCTACCCAAAAACTACTTGAACTGATCAACAAATTTAGCAAAGTAGCAGGATATAAGATTAACATTCAGAAATCAGTAGTATTTCTGTATACTAACAATGAAACTTTAGAAAAGGAATATAAAAACACAATACCTTTTAAAATCGCAACCCAAAAAATCAAATACCTGGGAATATATCTGACCAAGGAGGCAAAGGACCTGTATGCCAAGAACTATAAAACATTAATCAAGGAAATTAAAGAAGATGTAAAGAAATGGAAAGATATTCCATGTTCCTGGATTAGAAAAATTAATATTGTAAATATGGCCATACCATCCAAAGCAATCTACAGATTCAATACAATCCCTATCAAATTACCCATGAACAAACAATCCAAAAATTTATATGGAACCACAAAAAAACCAGAATTGGCAAAGCAATCCTGAGAAACAAAAACCAAGCAGGAGGAATAACTCTCCCAGACCTCAAGCAATATAACAAAGCCACAGTCATCAAGACAGTGTGGTAGTGGTACCAAAAGACATACAGACCAATGGAACAGAATAGAGAACGCAAAAATAAACCCTGACACCTATGGTCAATTAATCTTTGGTAAAGGAGATGAGAACATAAAATGGGAAAAAGACAGTCTATTCAGCAAGCATTGCTGAGAAACCTGGACAGCTGCATGCAAATCAATGAAACTAGAACACACCCTCACACAATGCACGAAAATAAAACTCAAAATGGCTTAAAGACATAAATATAAGACAAGACACCATCCAACTCCTGGAAGAGAACATAGGCAAAACATTCTCTGACATCATCCTTACAAATGTTTTCTCAGATCAGTTTCCCAAAACAACAGAAATAGAAGCAAAAATAAACCAATGGGACCTAATCAAACTGAAAAGCTTTTGCACAGCAAAGGAAACCAAAAAGAAAACAAAAAGACAACTTACAGAATGGGAAAAAATAGTTTCAAATGATGCAACGGACAAGGGCTTAATCTCTAGAATATACAAGCAACTTAAACAACTCAACAACAAAAAAAGCCAACAACCCAATTGGAAAATGGGCAAGAGACCTAAATAGATATTTCTCCAAGGAAGACATACAGATGGGCAACAAGCACATGAAAAAATGCTCAACATCACTGATTATTAGAGAAACGCAAATCAAAACAACCATGAGATACCACCTCACACCAGTCAGAACGGCCATCATTAATAAATCCACAAATAACAAGTGCTGGAGGGGGTGTGGAGAAAAGGGAACCCTCCTGCACTGTTGGTGGGAATGTCAACTGGTACAGCCATTATGGAAATCAGTAGGGAGGTACCTTAGAAATCTAAAAATATAAAATTGTAATAAAAATCTATCCAGCAAAATAAATAATTTCTTAAATATGGGACATATTAATGCAAAGTAAACTGCAGTAACAGTCATTTAACTTACCTGAACACTACTTTTTTTAGTCCTGCATTTAACTAGGTAATTCTTCAGTAGGAGTGTTCTGGTCTGTCTCCAAACTCCAACTTCCCTAATTGCAGTAGCCATGTTTTCTGGATTAGTCTACCAAAGAAGAGAGATTTAAAAAAAAATGGAACCACACAGTCAAATATATGCCATTTTTAATGTCAAAATCAGACAGATAGATGGTTCAATCTCAGGTTAGAGAGAGTTAAGCATACTCCAAGCTGTCCCTCCTACCTGGGCAGCATGCATGGACCAGCAACTTGAAGATTCAGAAAAGTAAACGGTAGCATGTGAAAAAAGGGGAACCAGAATTCCAAATACCACCCAACAACCAACAATGAGCTGAGCACTTCTCTCTCCCAATATCCTCTAAACTGAATGCACTGGAAGTAAGGCATAGAAAAAGCTCTAGAACAAGTTTTCTAGTTCTAGCTTGCTAGGAATAGGAAGCCTTCTGCTCAAGGAGAACCGGGAAACAGCCAATCTTTTTTTTCTCTTCTACATCCTCCTGTGTCCCCGCCCCCAAGCACTCCTGTGATAACACCTCAGATTACAGTAGTGACAGCCTAATGCAACCCAACTCTGAGGCAGAGGAACCTTTCTCTCCATTAAGCGCAGTTCAGTTCTGGTTCTAAGAGGGTGGGGACAAATCTCACGGCTTTCTGCCCGACCTCCTGCCATAGGGCCCTGAACTTGGTAGACACAGTGGCAAAGTGTGTGGCCCAATGGGGCAAGCAAAAGCGAGCCTGCTGGCTGGAAGAGGGAAAGAGGCGCCGCAGGGAATCAGGAGGCGGCAGGGAGAAGAAATGCAAAGAGGAGCTGAGGAAAGCAAGGCCTTGTTTATTAAGTCCTAGACTGACCCCAGGCGGGGTCTACATGGATCTAATCCTATTCTGTGTACCAAAGGCTTGAGGAACTGAACTGACAGACCACAACCCAGGTCCAGCCCGGTCACTCAATGGCTGGCACACAAAGGGCAGGTTCATACTGCGCTGCCAAGGCTTCTGAAAACTGAACTGAAATTAGAACCACAGCTCAAAGCATGTGGGTGGAAACTTAAGACCTGAACCTAAACAGGTTGACAGAATGCGAAAGGAAGACATCAACACTCTCTATAGGATGAAAACAAAACTCAGAGTCTGTGAGACTTCAGAATGACTCCACTAATGAAGCATGAAAATCAACAGATACCAACTGCCAAGAAGATAGAGATTTTGAAATTATCTGACAAAAACTTTGAAGCAACTATTTAAAAGGTGCTCCAGGAGTTCCCATTGTGGGTCAGAGGGTTAAGAATCTGATTTGGTCTCCATGCAGATGTGGGTTTGATCCCCGGCCTTACTCAGTGGGTTAAGGATCTGGTGTTGCTGCAAACTTCACAGACGCAGCTTGGATCCAGTGTTGCATTGTCTGTGGTGTAGGCCACACCTGCAGCTCTGATTTGACCCCTAGCCTGGGAACTTCCATATGCTGTGAGTGTGGCCTTTAAAAAAAATTTTTAAGGTATTATTACAAAGTGCTCCAGCAAACAATGGCAAGGACTCCTGAAAACAACGAAAGAAAATGTCGGCAAAGGAACAAGACATAAAGTAGCACTGAATAGTCATTTTCGAACAGAAAAACACAGTCACAAATAAATAAATCCCAGAGGACAGGCTCAAAAGCAGAATGGAGACAACAGAAAAAAAAGCCAGTAAACTAGATAGATCAAAAGAAGCTATTCCATCTGCACAAAAGAGAGGAACAAAGTTTTCTTTAGGAGTTAACAGTACCTCAGGGAACTATGAGACAATAAAAAAAGATCTAATATTCAAATTATCAGAGTCCCCAAAAGAGAGAAGTCTGTTAATGATGAAAAAATGCTTAAAGAATTAATGGCTGAGGCGTTCCCGTCGTGGCGCAGTGGTTAATGAATCTGACTGGGAACCATGAGGTTGCAGGTTCAATCCCTGGCCTTGCTCAGTGGGTTAAGGATCCGGCTTGGCTTTGCCGTGAGCTGTGGTGTAGGCTGCAGACACAGCTCAAGGCGTGGATCCTGTGTTGCTGTGGCTGTGGCGTGGGCCAGCAGCTGTAGCTCCGATTAAACCCCTAGCCTGGGAACAGCCCTAGAAGAGGCAAAAAGACAAAAAAAAAAAAAGAATTACTGGCTGAAAACTTTCCAAATCTGGGCAGAAATAAGAAACTGAAGGGTTTTCAAGAAGCTTGATGAAACACAAACAGGAAGGGGGGAGGGTGGGAGGGGGAGAGACAGAGAGATCACACTTATTCCAGGATGATTTACCACAAAACAAACATAGAAACACTAACCAACACAACAGCAAGAACATTCTCAAGTTATCTGCCAAAACACATTGATTTAGCTGGTGTCACTGAATTATTCATTCAAATTGAATGCTGCATGCTTAATTCTTCATTTTTAGAAAACGGGCTCCTCATAAAGTAGCTGATGGACTTAACAATATGTTTCCTTTTTTTGAGACCGGCCCCCTGAACTCAGGCTTGAGTCTTCAATAGCCTTGGCTGAAGTCCAAGAACCTCTGCACCCACCCCACCTCCCCACCTCTAATCAGAGCTTTTTAAAGCAGAACCTCAGCCCTATTCCCCCCAACCCACCATCCAGCAGACACACAAAGTATCACCATCACTACCTCAGGGCTGTATCAATTAAATTTTCTCCTGGCAGTACGAAACTTTTAACAGAAACAGTGACATGAACGGAAACATTTAAGAAAGTTCACTCACTCTTGGGACTAAGCTTTCCCTTCAGGTTTGATACCTACTCTGACCGAAGCTTGATTTTTCTTCCTTGGAGTATGTGAAATGCCCTCTTATCCAACCCACACATTTTATTTTCACTTAAGCTAGCCAGAATCCAATGCTATTTCTCACACCAAAAGCACTCAACCAGTGTAACAGTATCATGTGTTCTTCACTCCATGGTCAGCATGCTCATAAAGATAACGATGATTTCCAGAGGGAAGCATGGCAGGAACAAGGGGAAATGTTAAAAACCTGCCCATCTCTCTCCTACTAAGTGTAGAATTCCACTGACACTAGTGGGAGTGAGTGCAGATAAAACCGTGGTCCCCACTGGTATAAAGTTTTTGAAGTAGCTTTAAAGTAGTATGAACAGGGAAATGTTTCTGCAGAAGGTAACATACAACGACTAATCAAAGAAGTCACTTCAGCATCTATTCGGTCTGTTTCGTCCTTTCTTCCAAAGCACAAAGTCCCGTCTTAAGCAAAAGGTGTTTTCATGCTGTTTTCTTTTTGCCCCTCGGCTCTATTCTGGGTAGCCTTTTCTTTCTCATCATTTTTCCTTGGCCAAAATGTCTTTTGTGACTTTGTGCGGGTTTTTTCAGGGAGTACTTGCTACTTATTGGCTATAGATAATCTCATCAAACTAACACGGAGGTGATCTATCCTAATCTGTCCTTCCTCTCCTCGGGGGGAAAAAAATCAATGCATACATCAACTGAGCTAACAGTTTACTCAATATTCATAAAAAGGAGATAGCACATCTATTCTTTATTTTGATACTTAAATTCTATCTTAAAATAATACCTTTTTAAGAACAGAGTTTTTTGTTTTTGTTTTTGAAGCCTGGACTGTGGCATATGGGAATTCCCAGGGTAGGGTTGAATTGGAGCTGCAGCTGTCGGCTTATGGCACAGCCACAGTCACACCAGCTCCAAGCTGCATCTGAGACCTACACTGCTTGTGACAACGCCAGATTCTTAACCAACTGAGCAGGGCCAGGGATCAAACACGCATCTTCATGGATACTAGTTGGGTTCTTAACCCACTGAACCACAACGGGAACTCCCAAGAAAAGAATTTCTAAGAAGAGCTGACCTATCAAGTAAAATTCCAACCTTAGCTCTCCATCTACAGTCTGGAAGAGTGGGTGTTTATTTAAACCATGGGGCAGAGCCAATCCTTAGGGGGCTCCAGCAGCCTAGCACCATTCTCCCCTCCCCCAACACAAACAATCAAAGGAAACAGGCTACAGTAAACCCAATCAGCATCTTTAGACATGTTAAAAGAAAAGGGAACTGGTCAACATTTATGGAAAAGCTATATTGTGAAGAGACACCAAAATCAACAAACACAGGTTTGTTTGCCTGAAGAAGGAGCATATGCGTAAGGGGTGACTTCTGGAGCCACGTCAGCTAAACAAGAATCCTGCCTCTGCTGCTTACTGGCTTTGAGATTTCAGGCAAGTTAGGTAACCTCTCTGTGCTCATCTGTAAATGGAGGAAGAATGGTACCCACTTCTTTAGGTTGTTAGAATGACTAAAAGAATAAATAACACATAAGGCTGAAAATGGTGCCTGGTACACGGCAAGTAATTACGCATGTTGGCCACAACTATCTATAAAAGTAGTATAACTAATATTCTCAAGGGATATCAAAGAATATCATACTCATGAAACAGGAGCAAAGCGATTAAGAGAAAGCTGCTAGAAAACTTGGAAGTGAAACAGACTAAAAGAAATAAAATTCTCACTAGATGGCTCAAATGGCATCAGAAAGCAAATTTGCGAGGTAGAAGGAAGACCGAGTCAAGGAAATCCACCCTCCCCCAAAAAGGATGGCAAAAAGACAAAGAGAAGAAAATGATGAATGGCAAGTATGAACTCTGCTGTGAAACATCTAGATGAATCAGTACTATGATGGACCTGAACAAACCGATGTTTCTTATAGTCATAAGCTCTAGTCTAGTCATGTGAAAGATGTTAAATTTCAATAACCTTGGACTTCTATCTATTCAAGCTATTAAAATAAAACATCTTAAAGAAGAAAAATCGACTGACTGCTTTTTTTCGTCAAGATATGAAACATCTGGCTTGGCTTTTAGAAAACTAAAATGAAACCATCTTTTGGTTGTTTCTTTTTCTTTTTATGGCTGCACCTCCAGCATATGGAAACACAGAGGCCAAATTGAAGCAGCAGCTGCCGGTCTACACTACAGCCACAGCAACACTGTATCTTACTGCATTGAGTGAGGCCAAGGATCCAACCCAAATCATCATGGACACTGTGTCAGGTTCTCAACCTGCTGAGCCACAACGGGAACTCAGAAGAGGAAATATTCTTAAAACTCATTCTTCCTTAACATTTAGTTTAACAGTCATCTAATCAGTAACTTCAAAGCTGTAGGCGGGTTTTTGTAAACTTGACACCACAATGAACCTGTCTGAGCACCCAGAGCCCCACAGTTTCTAAGCAGGTGCAATCTGGAAAAGGCCAAGGGGCATAATCAAGCAAGGATGGCTCTGTGCAATAATGCAACGTACTACCTCTACGGCCAAAGATGCCTTGCAAATTACAGGTGCTTAGGAAAATATCATGCTGCTTCCTCAAGTGTTGAGACCATGCTGTCTCTGAGAATTAATGCTTGTCATTAAGGGAGAAGATCAAGGAAAAAGAAAGAATAAAGAAGCAGTGTCTACAACTCACACTGAGAGGGTGCTCACAAAGTTCCACCTCCACTGTTCTGCAGGGCTTGGAAGGGGAAAACTGGGATGGAGGAAAGATGTGGGAAGATGGTGTTTTCTACGTGGAAGAGCTCGGCCAAAGATAAAGAGGTGGTGTCAGAGCGGAAACCAACGCCTAGGGGTGGAGCAGTGGGGTTTCCCAAAGAAAGGCGGAGTTCCACCCCACAGAGGTGACATGAAAGGGGTTCTCCGCATTTAACCCTGGCTGTAAGTGGGAACAGAAGCAGACAGCCAACACCCAGGAGTTTACTCACTAGTCACAGAGTTCCTACAAGACCAAGGCATTGTCAGTGGAAAGGACCATACGATGCTAAAAAGCAGCTTTTTGGGGAGATGTGATATATATTAGCAGATGATCCTTGGAAGCACAAGGTAACAACTGAAGTACAATAAACTTCTAATTGCATATTTTCAACAAATCGTACTTTTTGGAAAACTCGTAATACTTGATAACTCAAAGTCTTACCTATGCAGTACCTTTAAAACTCCTTCACAAAGCCCATTCTTTACTGCTAAAGAACTATGGCAAAGACATAGAAATAAGGGTACAAAATTATTTTTAAAATCTTTACAGTGGCTCTCCACTGCGACACAGCATATCTGGGGAATAGGTTAAGTATGTTATAGAGCTTTAAATAATAATTAGACAACTTTTAAACACCTAATATCACTAAAGGTTTAATCAAATATTTGACTTTCTACTGGAGGAAGGAGAGAACAAAAGTGCTCACTGAACTGAGAAAGCATCTTGAGACGGGAAAACCAGGCCGGCAGCTCCATGTAATCAATGGATCCATTTATTACAGGCTAACTTACTCACAGAGTGGGACCGGGATCAGCAGACAACAGCGTGGAAGCATGTGCAGCTGCGCGCTGCACGGCCAAGGGGCCCTGGGATGATTTTACAGTTAACCTACAGTGTGCAGGTGGGGCCTTGGAAACAGGGCCTGCATTCCTAAGTCAAAATTCATGAACAGGTAACTAGTTTTGTAGAGGCAGGGAATATGTCATCATGGTTTGGGGACTAACAGAGTATAGAGACCACCTCATCCTAATGAAGTTTCTATCGTGGCACAGTGGAAAGGAATCCAACTAGGAACAATGAGGTTGCAGGTTTAATTCCCAGCGTTGCTGTGAGCTGTGGTGTAGTCACAGACACAGCTCGGATCTTGGCGTGGTTGTGGCTGTGGGGTAGGCTGGCAGCTGCAGCTCCGAATAGATCCCTAGCCTGGGAACCTCCATATGCCACAGATGCGGCCCTCAAAAGCAAACAAAAAAGAAATATTTACTAACCGCAAGGCCTTTGACACACAGAAGTGATCTACTGCACAGTTTAGTCCTGGGTAGGGTCAGTGAAAGGACCGGAGAAACGGTTACGGTCAAGACGGCATCACTTATCATCACAGCCATATGCTTTTCCTAGATAAAAATAATTCATACTAAATCTAATAAATTGCAAGAAAACTGAAAGCCCACTGAAGTCTACTGCCCTCTTCTAATACATCAAGAATGGACTTAAGGACTAAAAGTTACTTAAACCAAAATTCAATATCAAAAGTCATTTATTAATTTATCAAAGAAATATTGATTACTCTGTTCCGTTGCTATGAATTATATTTTACCTTTCTCAAAGCAAAAAAAAAATAAATACACATGACCTTGACACAACAGACTGCCTTCCTTATCTCTGCTTCTCTGCCACCAAGAGTAACATTAAAACTGATATCTTAATTGCAAATTCCTTTATCAAGGTTTGCTAAGAGTCTTTATAGATCCAAAGTCTACAGTAGCGAAGGTGGAGACTAAATGTTTTGTCCAGCCCATGAGTTAAGAATGCTTTTCACATTTTTAAATGTTTCAGGCGGGGGGGAAGCAAAGAATAATAATAATAGTTTGTGACATGTAAAAACTGTACGAACTTCAAATTGTGAGTCTATAAAAAAAGAATTCTTGGAAAAAAGCCTTTGTTTCTGTGCTGTCTATGCCTGCTTTCGTGCTCCAATGGCAGAGCTAAATAATTAAGGCAGAGACCATATGGTCCACAAAATCTGAAATATTTACTCTCTGGCTCTTTACAGAAAAGGCCTGCTGACCGCTATTACAGATTAAAGGAAAAAGAAAGAAGAAAAGTGGCATATTCATTAAACATTTACTGAGGGATTTATGTACCGAACATTTTAAAAAAACCTGATTAGACACAGTCACTGACTTTGCAGACAAATAAAAATTTAATATAACATGATAAATGCAACTGGAGGGAAGAGTTTGAGAAAGAGTGGAATGCAAATTCCAAGTGGAGAAAAAGAATGGAAAAATTAGACTCCCAAATGGCTTGACTTGCATAGAAAACAGGGATACCTGCAATAAAGCAGAGGCACAAGTAAAGTGAATGGGGCCAAAGGGGCAGGTGTGCGCTCTAGATGACACCGGAAATGGGTTGTAAAATACCGTGTTTGCAAAATTAGATTAGACACTTTTATTTCATTCACCCAATATTTCCTTAACTGTACTTTTCATACTTGAGAACAAGTGTTTAATTACCTGGCAAGCACATATTTCACTAGTCTGTTCACTCTCCTAAACCCCAGACCTCCAAAGCTTCCACTCACAGCATCGCCTTTAGATAACAACCTTGACTCCTACTTCATGGAGAAAACTGAAACCATGAGAAGAAAATTCCAAAATCCCCCACTAGCCCTCCTATCCACCTCACCTACAGTCATGCCTGAGGTGATATTATACGTTTCAACAATGCGCCGTTTCAGCCTAAACTGAAGACTGCTTTCACAAGAACTCGGCAATAAAAGCATAAATCGAAAGTGGAATATTAACCATACCTTTAAGATTTACATTTTGGAAGAAGAGGTTAAGGATGTACTTGTCAGATGACTTGAAAGAAGTTCCTGCCCAGCTACATATATCACTGGCCTCTCAACTAATAAAATAAAAGCACTATTAAAATCAAGCCTTTTAACTTAACAGGGGATAAATTATAAATGTTTTCTTCTCCAGTGTTTTAAAATTTGCTGAATGCAATGTAATAATAAAACAAAACAATAAATGTCAATAAGAAGAGTTCCTGCCCTGGCACCGGGGGTTAAGAATTTGATGGCAGCAGCTCAGGTCAGTGGAGGTTTGGTTTAGATTCCTGGCCTGGCACAGTGGGTTAAAGGATCTGATGTTGCCGTAGCTGCAGCACAGGTCAGGTTCAGTCCTTGGCCTGGGAACTTCCATATGCCTTGTGTGCAGTCATAAAATGAAAATAATAATAATAATAATTGTCAATACGATTTAAACTAAATTTTATGACAGTATTTCTCAATGAATGGGAAAAAATGCAATGGTACCTACATGACACGTTATCCAATACATTTTCTTATACGTAAAAGATCCCTAAAAACTTGTGCTTAAAGCAATTTTAATCCAATTAATTCATACATTAGCAAAGATTCCAGTTTATTGGAATACTACAAAATTCTTTATATGATCATCCTCTCAAACTCAAGGGCAGAGATTATAAATTGCAATCACCGTGGTATTCTTGGCACACAGTTTAGCATCTAGAATACAAAAGACATTCAAAGAAACCTGTAATGTATTAACAAATTTGCTTTTACCCTGAATGTAGGAGTTCCCTACACTAAATCTTGTCCGAAGGAAAACATACCAGCACATACTCAAGGATTAATGTCTTGTTAGTTTGTTTCTTTCAAATACCCTAAGAGCCCTAATTGTCTTAATAATGTTCTGTTGTATGGGCTCCTCCCTAAAAATGTGTAATACGTCTTTTTTTTCCAGAAAAGAAATACTGGATAAAGCATCAGAATTTCGAGTCTGGTCAGCTCTACCTTTTCTCTAGTTGGGAGCTTAATGAGTGACTTAACCTCTTTTCGAACCATTTTCCAAATCTGCCTAACTAGAATAACCCCTATCCCCAACTTCAAAAAGATGCTGTCAGGATTAAATGAGATAATACCGAGCTTGGCTTGCTGCTGGGAAGCTAACATACACTCCTCTTCTCCTCTTTTGTTCCTGAAGATCATTCTCCATAGAAAGTAAACGTGACGATCTTTATTCTTTCAGGCTTATTTATTCTGATAAAGAAAGGTCTATCTATGCCTTTGAAGCACGGAAGAAACCCTCTTTCAGCTATCCCCTCAAACCGAGATCGATGCTGCCAGCTCACCTAGCTTCCAATTCTGCTTGAAATACTTTCACCCCTGGAGCGTTTCTTTGCGTTTTAGGAGTCGGGGTATTTTCCCCCAAATCGTGTCACGGTCTCTGTGCATTTTCATCTCTCCCAAACTCCTTTTAACACACAGGGTAATGATCCCTACGAAGCCTCCAAAGAATAACCAGTGCTAAGGACCCAGGTGTCGCTCTCTAACGACTCGCAGTGATGGAAACGAAACGACCGGGTCCAACCAAGGGCAGCCTGGCAGTGGTCCCATGGCCGGACCACCCCCGGCGCCCAGGGCATCCATACACCAACACCTTGGGAGAGGCAAACAGCATCCCCAGCAGGACACGCCGCAAACCGCGCCTCCTCCGACCTGGGGGACTTTCTCTCGCCCTCCTGAGTCACCGGCTTGGCCCCCTCCTAAACCCCGCTGCACCCTAAGCCCCGGGCCCGCGACCCCTCCCCCTGCCTCTCTTTCGCCCGCCCTGCTGCGGCCCCCGCCTGCCGCCCCTCCTCGACCCCTTACTCTCCCGAGGGTAGCAGATCCCCCGCGAGGCTCAAAACCCGCAGCCCTCGGCCTCCGCCTCACCTCAGGGCCGGAGCCGCAGGGCTGTCACGAAGGGACGGACCAGGTCCGCGCGGACCAGGCGAGTGACGGAGCTCGGAAATGTGTCCGAGAGCACGGCCGCGCGCTACCGCGCGCGCCCCCGTCACCGCAGACCGGCGGTGCGCCTGCCAAGGGAGGGCGCGACGCCGGAAGCCGAGCTCCGCCCTCTGCTGGACGCACCTGAGGTCGGGGCTCCCAGAGGGACGGGTCCGCGGACGCGCGCGATCCCGCCGCTCGGCCCCGCGCGTCCGCGCCCGCGCAGGCAGCCCACCTGGGGGCGGGGCTCTGGGCGGGGCGAGCGCGGCGAGCGCGGCGCGCCGAGGCCTGGGTCCCCAGGGCCGGCTCGGCATCTGAGCCTTGGGAGCGCGGCCTGGTGGCTGAACCTCTAGGCCTGCGCCGCCTAGGACCTCCCTCCTCCTCGGAGACCGCGCCACTCTTTCCCTTGAGGCACAGGGAAAAACAACCAGCCCGAAGTTAGGGACTGCAGCCTCCCAGCGTGTGACTTTGGTCCTCTACCCTCTCCTTAAATGCCTCCCCCATCACACCCCTTTAAGAATTATTTCCCGGCTTTGCAAGAGTTCTCGCTCAGAACTTCATTTCCCAGCCCCTTCTCCTTCCTGCCTCAGCGTGTGGGGTGCAGTGGCCTCGTTTTCATAGTTGCTGCTTCGTTCCCCTGCAACATCGCCCTATGACATCTGGACATTAAGGATGCTTTCTTTTCTGAGGTGTCCTCCTGAGAGTCTGCAATGTGGCAGGGTCCTGAAACTTCCAAAGGAGACATATGGCCTCTATGGGAGATTCTATGCCGCAGTTATTTTTGCTAAAAATGTAAACTGTTTAGCGTTTTAATGCTCAAAGTGAAAAGTGGTGGCCAAAAAGTATTGCAAAGGGGAAAAAAGTCACAACAGATTTTGCTCTCCAGATTTCTGTATACTCACAGTTCTTTGCACAGTTTTTTATTTTTTGGTTATTTAGCTGCTTAAGGACTTTTTAAAAATTCCATTGACCCTGTGTACATCATGTATTTTTTTTACTTAGTTTTTCTGCTTCTTAG
This sequence comes from Phacochoerus africanus, assembly GCF_016906955.1. Taxonomy (NCBI): domain Eukaryota; kingdom Metazoa; phylum Chordata; class Mammalia; order Artiodactyla; family Suidae; genus Phacochoerus; species Phacochoerus africanus. The sequence continues at coordinate 11,081,063 of NC_062557.1, read as the reverse complement.
ATTTAAATCTCCCCAGTTATTCTGCTAAGTTCTATAAATTAAAAAATAGAAAAAATAAATAAAAATAGTTATTAGAGTTCCCGTGGTAGCTCAGCAGAAACAAAACTGACTAGTATCCATGAGGGCGCAGGTTCAATCCCTGGCCTTGCTCAGTGAGTTAAGGATCCAGCGTTGCCATGAGCTGTAGTGTAGGTCACAAACGTAGCTCAGATCCCACATTGCTGTGGCTGTGAGAGGCCGGCAGCCATAGCTCCAATTCAGCCCCTAGCCTGGGACTTTCCATATATCATGGGTGGGGCCCTAAAAAGATAAAAAAGACCAAAAAAAGAAAAAAAGAAAAGAAAATAGAGTTTCCACTTTGGTGCAATGCGTTAAGAATCCACCTACAGCTCCAGTCACTGCAGAGGCACTGGTTTGATCCCCAGCCCTGCCCAATGGGTTAAAGGATCCAGCAATGTGGTATGGGTTGAAGCTGCAGCTCAGATTCAATCCCTGGCCCAGGAACTTTCATATGGTATGGGTGGTGCCATTAAAAAAAAATTAAGGGGGAGTTCCTGTTGTGGCTCAGTGGATTAAGTATCCAACTAGTATCCATGAGGATGTGGGTTTGATCCCTGGCCTCACTCAGTGGATTAAGGATCTGGCATTGCCGTGAGCTGTGGTGTAGGCCAGCAGCTGTAGCTCTGATTTGATTCCTAGGTTGGGAACTTCCAATTCAATTTTTCATTTGAATGTAGTCCTAAAATGAAAAAAAAAAATTAAGGAAACAAGCTCCATTTCTCCCACTGAATATGGATTAAATAGGAAATTCAAAGAGCTTCGGTGGACTCTGTGATGATTCAAAATCTGACAGTCAGTGTTGGGGGGTGGGTGGAAAGGGAGAGAGAATGTCCTTTGGAACTATACCAGAAAACTGAAGAAGGCAAATGGTGAAAACTATGTATGATATATTTTTTCTCTTTTGATATATCTAAGATATTTTAGTTATAAATTCTGAAGAATGCTTTCTTAAGAGCCTAGGATTTGTGGATAAGTAAACAAATAGAGGTCAAAAATAAATCTACTTGCAAAAATGTTACTGAAATAACACATTCACCCCAGTTCTCCAATTGTACTTCCCACAAGTAGCCTCAACCTGCTTTAACCTCAGAAATCCATGCCTCATTTCTACCGCTATTCTAGACATTTGTTTCCTGGGTCTCTTATCCCTGCAATGTTCTCTGTCATTCTGTCCACAATATTTCTTCTTTTGCTTCAAGATAACATGACCCAAAGCCCCCAAAACTCTCATCACCCCAGACAAAATGATCTCACTTTCCTTTCAACTGTTCACATCCTGTTCACATCATTTTACTTAGGTACTGTTTTCTTCAATTAAATTGCAGGTAGACTGAGATTTAGAGCTTTTTCTCACACTGATTTAAATTTCCAGGCTTTCGGCATCATAACGGTGTGTAGTCACGGATGTTGCAGATAGCACTGCAATGTTTGTTGTACACGGATGTTTTACATGAGAAAACACATGCACAACAGTTTGCAAACGTTGTCACTGTCCTCACAAAAGGTCACCACTCACTCAATGAAATATACCTCATGAGAGAAAGATATTAAATTCTTCTTATGGATGGATGGCAAAGCTGATAATATGACTTCTAGAATAATATGACAGAAAGAATACTAAATAGGAGGTTTTTAATAAAAAGACTGCTGCAAAGTAACGTATTGGCCCTGACATGTTTTACTGTGTGTTTGAGCCAGCTGCTTATCAGACTGGATGCACTTGGTAAACAATTCAGCCAGATAATCTCAATCTAAATTTCCTTAGTTACCAGGTCCCAGTACTAAATAAGCAGCTGCAAGAGAAGATGTTCCTGTCTGAGCTTCTGTATCTAGGAAAGAGCAAACAAGCCATACTGCTTGGTTGTCATGGTGGCAACCTAAATCCCCATATCTCATTAATAAATTTCTAGACAAATAAATCACACGGGAATACAGAGAACATTGAAGTTGTAGATTGAGGTAACAAGCTGCCTCGCTGAACAAAATAAACCAGGATGAACCTGGTTTCGGATTCAACATTTAAGTTAGGTATAATTTCAAAGGATTTCATATTGGTACCTTTTCCTAGAATAAGGCAAGACAAGGCAAGAAACACAGCTTTGGCTGGCAAAGTTGAAAGAGAATTTCATGTCTTTAACCACAGATTTCCAAACTGCAATTTCAAATGTGGCTGAGATTGTTAATAAATGGCTTGGGGAAACGATTAATAATTAGTGCAAGGCTGGAGAAAGGAGTGACTTCCAAAGGTAGTTTTAGCTCATTTGGCTTTAATATTGTTACTACTACTATTAATTATTATTATTATTATTGTCTTCATTACACTTAAAAGAATTTCAAGTATATTCTGTCTTTGTGTTTCTCCACATAGAGACATTTTTCGAGGGGATTAATATCTGAAGATTATCTAGCCAAATTTTATATTTAAAACCCAACTAACTAACAAATGACTCACGGAGTACCTAGTATTCTTGCTTGGCAAGAACCCCAACTTGCTAAGTCGGGTTGAACAAAAAAAGGTCAAGAAATGAACAATTATTCTGAGAGCAAAAAATAATAAGAAAGAGCATCTAATGACGATAGATGCTGTTCCCACTGCTAAACTATGTCACGCCAACTACAAAGTACTATAGAGAAATCATTGAGGGCTAGAGTCACCTGGTCCCTTCAAGAGGAACAGATGGGGAGATTGCTTTAACCCGAGTGGAAAATATATTAGAGGGCATAGAGAAATACGCCTGTATAGGTTTTTATAAACACAAAAATGATCGCTTTACCTAAGAGAATCTCATATAGGCTAAAAAAGAGACTTGACTCAGTCTGTGTGCTCTTTTCCTCTTCCGTAAGGAAAATGAACTTGAAAGGGGAAACAACGTGAGAAGAGAGCTGAAACTCAAGAAGGCTGAGGAGACAGTAAGCGAACACCTATCTATTTCAAATAAGTTCATGTTTCTAGGCACAAATTACAACCCACAGCTGTTTTTAGGTAACCTAAGCTCTACAGCATGGCTGGTTAAGTTCAGAGAAATGGTAAAAAACTGAAAAAGATTATAGATCATCTGCTTTTTAAAACAGTGGTTAAAAGACATTGAAAACTTTAGAACAGAAAAGTAAAATCCCAGAGTACATAATTAAATATATGTTATGAACATTTAGAAGAGAGTTTGGTTGTCACTAAAAACCAGAATAACTAAACTAAGGATAAAGGATACTATACTTATTTACTGATTTGATCTTTGAAATTAAAATGGGAATTACATAAGCATGATAAAAATTAACTTCAGCAAAGCATGTCCTCTGTTTTTTGGGACGTTTGTTTGTCTGTTTGTTCCTTTTTCTTTTCAGAGGCTGCACCAGCGGCATATTGAAGCTCCCAGGCTAGGGGCCGAATCAGAGCTGCAGCTGCTGGCCTACGCTACAGGCACAGCAACTTGGATTCTGAGCCACATCTGTGACCTATACCACAGCTTGCAGCAATGGGGGATTCTTAACCCACTGAATGAGGCCAGGGATCAAACCCACATCCTCATGGATACTACTCAGGTTCTTAATCCTGCTGAGCAATGACAGGAACTCCAAAGCTTGTAATCTGATCTTTCATAATATTTGCGGATGAGACTGTAAAATAAGGGTTTGGAGTTCCCTCTCGGCTCAGCAGGTTAAGGATCTGGCATCACTGCTGTGGCTCTGATTACAGCTCTGGCCAGGGTTCCATCCCTGGCCAAGGAACTGCTGCATGCCACAGGTGTGGCCAAAAAAATAATAATAATAAATTAAAAATAATATAAAATAGGAGTTTGACGTAAGTATGATTGGGTAAACTCAAAAGTTAGTTGGATAAACTGTAGCCAAATATTTGTTGTTCTTTTCTTTTTTTTTGGCTTTTTAGGGCCTCACCTGCAGCAAATGGAAGTTCCCAGGCTAGGGGTCAAATTGGAACTACAGCTGCCAGCCTGCACTACAGCCACAGCAACACCAGATCTGAGCCGTGTCTGTGACCTAACCACAGCTCATGGCAACACCGGATCCCTGACCCACTGATCAAGGCCAGGGATCGAACCCACATCCTCATGGATACTAGTCAGATTCGTTTCCACTATGCCATAACGGGAACTACTGTTCATAATTTTTCATAACTTACGTAGGTTAGCATATAGAAATCTTTTCTGGTCAAATCAGAGGAAAAAACAAAACCTCTGTAGCATAGAAAATATGACCAAAGACAGAACTGGGAAACAAAATTATTTTAACAATTTGAACTCTGAGTTAAAAACCTAAAAGACAAAATTTAACAGAAATATTTAACACCTCCTACATTTGCTCAAGTTGGGGGGAAAAGAAAAAAAACACTGCAGAAATACAAAATAGGAGAGATTCTGGTGTGACCATGTAAAACACATGCAGAGGTTTTAGTGTCTGTCAAGATCAATGGGAGTTAATAGAACAGATCAGGTAGTTTACACTGGTACCTCTAATCTTCAGTGTGAAAACACTATGCCCACGAGCACCTATCCACTCCTTTCATTTGGGGAATCCGTTGCCCAGTATCCCCTAGAAGCCACGATCTCTCTAGAATAGGCAGAGTAATGCCCCCATTCATCCAAAGATGTCCACATCCTGACCCCTGGAACCTGTGAATTTGTTACTTAGCAGGGAAAAAGAGGATTAATCTTGCTAATAAGCTGGCCTGAAAATAGGGAGATTATCCTGGATTATCTGGGTGGGCCCAATGTAATCACAAACATCCTTAAAAGTAGAAGAGGAAGATGAAGAGGCTGTCAGCAGACTGTGCTGTGAGAATTTAACTCACAGCTGGCCGTGAAGACGGAGGCAGGAATGGAAAAGTCTGGCAGACAGATTCTCCCCTAGAGCCTCCAGAAAGGAAAGCAGCCCTGCCAACACGTTGGTTTTATCTCAGAGTGAACTGGGTGTTAGACTTCTAACCTATAGGACTATAAGATAACAGTTGTTTTGTTTTGTTTTTTGGCTGCACCTGCAGCATGTGGAAGTTCCAGGCCAGAGACTGAACCTGCGCTACAGCAGCAACTCAAGCTGCTGCAGTGACAATGCAGGATGTATAACCTGCCCCACCACAAGGGAACGCCAGATAATAGCTGTTTGAAGTCACCAAGGTGGTGATCATTTGTAACACAGATTAACATAAACTTTGTAACCAAAAATTTGTTACAACTTCTTCTCATCCTCTGCATGATAGCCCTGTGCTTATTTTGTATCCGAATGTTTTTCATTTTCCTTTCTCCTTCTAGGTAAGCAACAGGTGGTACAGAAGAAATGATGAACAATTACTTAGATGCTGTGGATTCAGAAACTTCATAACTGATGTGACTCCATAATCACATATGCAGAGATAGTCTCTATGGTCACTGGTTTTCTAATTTGCGAAAAAAGACTTTTAAAATACCTGCTTTCAGGAGTTCCCCTTGTGGAACAGCAGTAATGAATCCAACTAATATCCATGAGGACACAGGTTCATCCCTGACCTCGCTCAGTGGGTCAAGAATCCAGCACTGCCGTGAGCCGTGGTACAGGTCAAATATGCGGTTTGGATCCTACATTGTTGTGGCTGTGGTGTAGGTCAGCAGCTATAGCTCTGCAGCTCCGACTGGACCCTTAGCCTGGAAACCTCCATATGCTACCAGTGCAGGCCTAAAAACCCAAACAAACAAACAAACAAACAAACAAAAAATTACCTGCTTTCTTTGACTCTCTGAGTTGCTTCAAGGAGTTTATGAGGCAAGTGAAAAAATAAAAGCCAAGTTTTTTTTCGGCCACACCTATGGCATATGGATGTTCCTGGGCCAGGGACTGAACCCCAGCCTCAGCAGAGACCCGAGCTGCTGCAGTGACCACACTGTATCCTTAACCCTTTGAGCCACAAGAGAATTCCAAAAGCCAATAAATTATTAAACACATAGTATGTGCTAAACACTGGTCTGTATGTTTTATATGTAGTCTTTAACTTAATCTCTACAATAACAATATGAGCTGTTTTCTTCCGTTTTAAAAATATTTAGTGTTTAAATATTTGTAAAATACTTAAGCATTTAGTATTTTAAATAGTATTTTTTTTTTTTTTTAGCTATGTCTTGGGCCGCTCCTGCGGCATATGGAGGTTCCCAGGCTAGGGGTCCAATCGGAGCTGTAGCCACCGGCCTACGCCAGAGCCACAGCAACGAGGGATCTGAGCCGTGTCTGCAACTTACACCACAGCTCACGGCAACGCCGGATCGTGAACCCACTGAGCAAGGGCAGGGACCGAACCCGCAACCTCATGGTTCCTAGTCGGATTCATTAACCACTGCGCCACGACGGGAACTCCCTAAATAGTATTTTTAAAGCTACTATTTTTTTCCTCCACCAAGGTAGACAGAAGCTAAATACTCTGAAATTTATAAAGCAACAGAGATTACAAGTAAATGGACTTCATGCATGGACTCAATATACAAGGAAGAAAAAAAATTTTTCTACCAGTACTTTTTCTGATAATATTTTCTTTTTTCATTTAAGCTTTACTGATACTAACTTTCAATATTTGTTCCCCGAACACTTCCATCACAGTTATTCTCTTCATTAATCTGTGCATTCATTTTGTAAATAATATTTGCGGAGTGCCTGTTATATGGCAGACTCTATCCTAAGCATTAGAGATAGACAAGTAAATACCAGTAGTATTGTAGCAGCTGTTAAGGAGTTTAAAGTGTAATGAGGTCTATAGATAAAAATGGGAAGTGACCTCCTCGTTTACAATGGCTCTCCTATTCTCAGCTCTCTCTATGAACTCAACTGATCCTGCATTAAGGCTCATTTTAAAATACAATTTGATGTTAAGTCCCTGACGAGAAAATTTTGTTTCATATTAAAGAAACCTTTTGTCTATAATCCGGTTTTAACTGATCCCAGAGTCTCTTAAATCAATGATTAAGCAAAGTTGTCTGAGATGGAGTTCCCTCATGGTGCAGCAGGTTTAGGATAAGTGTTGTCACGGCAGCGGCTTGGACTTGGGTTCGATCCCTGGCCTGGGAACTCCGGCATGCCCCTGGGCAGCCAAAAAAAAGTTGCCCGAGACAACTTGATTTCTCTATCCAGTTAGAATATGGCCCACTTTTAGAAGGTAATCATGATATAAATAGCAAGTGAAAAATAAACAAGTAAATGGTTTTCTATCATTTTCACTCCTGTGGTTACCTTCTTTTGCCACTAGATGGTGCCTATATGCCTGAGAGACAAAAAAAAAAAAAAAAAAAAAAAACGCCAATACAGTTGAACTTGGAAACTGGTGATCAGATGATCACAAGTTGAGAAGAGGAAACTGCCCAGACTAAATTTTTACCTAATCCTGATTCTTAAATTTATACTTAAAAAGTAAAACCAACATCTTCCCTTCCTTTTGGATAAACAGAACAGTAATAAATTTTAAATTAAATTAAAATACCTGCCCATCTTGTACTACCTCATCAGGACCTAGGCTTTATTTTCATTTATTTTTACATTCTAATAACATGGTCTTCTGAGAGCCTAACCTGGACTACTTGCTGTTCCCTATTTATGCCCTCCACTCTCCCATCTCCTTATCTAGACTTAGTTTTTTTCTCTCAACTGAAAAAAACACTTCCTCTCCCAACATCTTCCTCCATTATTACTTTTCAGAAATCCCACTCATTTAAGACACATTTCAACTAGCACCTCTTCCATGAAATTCTTCCTGTTACTACTATACCACAAGAAAATGCCTTCTTTCAATGCCCTTTTCATCCTTTTAACAAGCTTGCTCTTTCATTTAATAATATATGGAGCCCAGAGTTCCCAACGAGGCTCAGCAGTTAACAAATCTGACTAGCATCAGTGAGAACACAGGTTCCATCTCTGGCCTTGCTCAGTGGGTTAAGGATCTGCAATTGCCCTGAGTTGTAGTGTAGGTTGCAGATGTGGCTCGGATCCTGCATAGCTGTGGCTGTGGCTGTGGCTGGCAACTACAGCTTTGATTTGACCCCCAGCCTGGGAACCTCCATATGTTGCAGGTATGGACCTAAAAGGCAAAAAAAAGCAAAAATAAAATAAATAAATGGAGTCAGAGTTCCCACTATGTTGCAGTGGGTTAAGGATTTGGCATTGCTACAATTATGGCTCCAATTCGATCCCTGGCCCAGGAAATTCCATACGCTGTAGGTACGGCTATAAAAAAATGTAGCATGCATTATCGCAATGTGATATGCATCTCTATAGCACTTAAAGATTTTCCAACTTGTGATTATTTATGAACATTTCTTAATCTCCGTACTATATAGTGTTTGCCTCCTGAGTGCAAAGACGATCTTAGTCATCTTTCTTGAAATAGTTATCATAATATCATGTACTGAGTTGATTTGAATAATATCCATAGTCTTGTTGCCAAAAACTCTAAGAATCAAAAATTAAATGATAGTTTATTGAATAATTTGGATGAAGTTCATTAGCAAGACCTGTAGAAACAAATCATCTTTCTACCTAAAAATGACAGTCATGTCATGAGACTCCAAATTTTTAGAAATGACGGGTACAGTAAAACTATTTTAAAATATAAAGCTGAGCTCAAAATAGAGAAAGCAAAAGCTTCAGGTCCAGAAATAAAGGAGAAATTCAAAGGCACTGTAGCAAGGTCCAGGAATTGAGGTTTTAATCCCATGCAGATAGGGTCCTAGAGCCACTTACTGAGAAGCTGAAACTGATATTCTTGGGTAAATTAGGACCCTAAAGAGGTTTTTAATTTTTAAAAACTATGGAAGTTGCCAAGCTTATCCTCTATCCATTAGTCTCAATTGAGTAGAGACGGAAGGTAATGGTTCCCGTGAAAATCGAAAGTCCCAGTCTATGGAAGTGCAATTTTACATTATCATTTGAAAACCGAATCCCAAGCTTAGAAACTCGGAAACTGCCAAGTCCCTAGAAGACCAAATACAGAAATCCTCAATGAGGACACTTGCACAACTCAGGGCACAGAAGAATCCCACAGAATAAACAAGTTTCCCTGAAGAACTCTCAATAAAATCAACACACCACACAAGGGAACAACCCACTGCAAGTGAGAGTCAGCAGATACATCAAACTGAAAAAAATCTGAGCCCAGATAATTTCGGTGAATAGAACCACCTGAGTTCTCTTATGGCATAGCAGGTAAAAGATCCAGCATTGTCACTGCAGCAGCTCAGGATGGGTCACTGCTGTGGCGTAGGTTCAATCCCTGGCCCTGGAACTAAAAGAGCAAGATGAAAAAATAGAAATAGTTGAAAAAGAATAGGACTTTATTGATTCATTAATTCTCTTAACAAATATGTATTGAGCATCCGAAAAGTTCCACCCCTGTTCTAGGTGGAGGAGATAAAATGGTGAATAAGACATGCAAGTTCCCCACTATCAACAGGTGGGCTAAACAGATGGTCTAAAAACAGGAGATGATTATTACACTGGAAAATAAATCTGAGAAAATTACCCACAGTGCAGCACTGAGGATTTTTTTTTTTTGTCTTTTTGTCTTTCTAGGACCCATGGCACATGAAGGCTCCCAGGCTAGGGGTCCAATCGGAGATCCAGCTGCTGGCCTACACTACAGCTCACGGCAACGCCAGATCCTTAACCCACTGAGCGAGGCTGGGGATCAAACCCACATCCTCATGGATGCTAGTCGGGTTCGTTAACCACTGAGCCATGACGGGAACTCCAGATTTTTTTTTTTAATGGAGAATATAAAAGTGAAGTTAAAAGTTATGGCAGATTGAAGTACCCATCGTAGCTCAGCAGAAACAAATCTGACTAGCATCCACAAAGATGCAGGTTTGATCCCTGGCCTTGCTCAGTGGGTTGAGGATCTAACATTGCCATGAGCTATGATGTAGGTTGTAGATATGGCTTGGATCTGGCATTGCTGTGGTTGTGGCATAGGGTGGCAGCTGTAGCTCCTATTCGACCCCTGTCCTGGGAACCTCCATATGCCATAGGTTCAGCCCTAAAAAGACAAAAAAAAAAAAAAAAGACATAATGGAGAGAAAGCACTATTCAAAGAGAAAACAGCAGAATGTTCTTCAGAAATAAAGAAAGACATGAACCACGGAATAACATAAGGAGTCCTCAACAGGGTAAGTTTTTAAAATAAATCAATATCTAGACATTTCTAATTAAAACTAAAGAGCATCATGGAGTTCCCATTGTGGTGCAATGGGATTGGTGGCATCTCTGCAGCTCCAGGATGCAGGTTTGATCCCCTGCACAGCACTGTGGGTTAAAGATGCAGCATTCCTGCAGCTGCAGCCTAGGTCACAACTGCAGTTCAGACTGGATCCCTGGCCTGGGAATTCCATATGCTGTGGAGTGGCCCCCCCAAAAAAACAACCAAAAAAACTGAAGATCACCAAAATCAAAGAGGAAAAATCATAACAGTAAAGGGAAAAAAAAGGAAGGAATGCCTACAAAGTGTGTAGACAAACAAAAGAAATCTCATTAGTAAAAGTAAGATTGAAATAAAAATTTTTAAGTGTTAAGAAAATTCTATTCTTGGCTAAACTGTCATTTAGTGAGGATCAAAAAAAGACATTTTCAGAAAAAAATTGAGTTTATCATTTACAGACCTAGGCTGGAAGAGCTACTAACCGAGGTACTTCAGTAAGAAAGAAACTGAATCCCAAAAGATGAAGCAAAGTGCAAGACACTGAAGAAAGGAAGTAATTAAAATGTTTGGGGAAACTAAAAGAGTATTGATTGTAATAATAATTCTAACCAAGAAAACTGAAACACTATAACCTGAAAGAAGGAGAGGTTAGGGTTGAAACATTTTGGGTTTCTAAATTCTGGCTCATCTGAGAAGAAGCTACAACCACTGGTTAATTTTATACATTGTAAAATCAAATATGTATGTTAAAAATTTCAAGAATAATCACCTGTCATGTGTGTTTGCTGCATCATTTAAGAATATTCAACTTTGGAATAGAAAATGAAAGAAAGAAACAATAAATAAAAAGACATTGATATAGATAGAGTGCATGTGTAATAATGAACATGTAGACAGAAAGAGACAGAAAGGCCAAATAAGCACATCCAGAAGACATACAAGACACCAAATATTCATGAGGATTTCCTTTAGTCCCATGTATCCTCTGCTCAGGCCAGTTAGATAAAATCCATGGATGCTCAGGAGTTCCCGTGGTGGCGCAGTGGTTAACGAATCTGACTAGGAACCATGAGGTTGCAGGTTCGATCCCTGGTCTTGCTCAGTGGGTTAAGGATCTGGCATTGCCGTGGGCTGTGGTGTAGGTCGCAGACGCGGCTCGGATCCCGTGTTGCTGTGGCTCTGGCGTAGGCTGGTGGCTACAGCTCCAATTAGACCCCTAGCCTGGGAACCTCCATATGTCACAGGAGCGGCCCAAGAAATGTCAAAAAAGAAAAAGAAAAAAAAATCCATGGATGCTCAGCAAGTTATCAGTGTTGAGTTACAACTATAGACAGGCATCCCAGTACCTGAATCTGGTAGAGAAAGTATGACTTGGCTCCAGCTCCCTTCCCTTGGTGAGTCTTCTTAGCTCACCCTCAGCTTTGATCATCATAGCCACAAGGTTAGAGGGGAAGCTGATGCGGGAAAAATGGGAGATGGGGGACATGAAAATTTCCTAACACAGGATTCAGATAACTTGGTCCTTCCATCTCAATGGCAGCCTTCCCTGAGGATACTACTAAACTATTCCATTCCTTTTCCCTGTCTTTTACTATTGGCTTTAAATGGATTCAACAAACCATGTGATTTCAGCATCCTAATGTGCTCTGTGAGCCCTTCCAGGCTAACCCCTTAGTTGTGGCCTTGAAGGCTACCATTGCATAAGGTAACTCCCCAATGACCTATCATTAGTAGAGATAAACATATAACTCATAAATTAAGAAGAGCAGGAAAGAGAAAGAAAAGAAATCATTCAAAAAAAGAAAGAAAGAAATCATTCAAACAGAAGGCTTGCATTTGACCCCTAGCCTGGGAACCTCCATATGCTGCGGGTGTGGCCCTAAAACAACAACAACAACAAAAACAACAACAACAACAAGAACAAAATTACATCTGATTACCTTTTCCTCTATTTCAAGGATGGACAACAATTTTTCATTTGCATGCCTTCTCATATAGTTTGGTAGTGGCTGAAATGAATAGCAGGTTAAGAAGGATTCTAGATTCTAACACCAATTCTCTTCTTGAAAAAAAGAGTGCCCTCATCTACTAGCCAGGTCTGCCAAAAGGCAATGGAAATGAGAAGAGATAATATGAGAAGCACAAATTTGCCTCTCTTGGTCCATGTTTTCTTTTTCTCCTTCTTTTTAAATTTTATTGGACTTAACAATGTTGACTTACAATGTTGTTCTTGGTCCAGGTTTTCTAAGCTTAAAAAATTTCTAGCACTTTCAACAATTAAATTATATATTTTCCTTTTTTTTTTAAGTTGATGCTCTTACACCTAAGTCTTATACCTACCTAGGAAAAAAGTGAATTTATATTCTATTAACTTAAACAAGAATATTTACAACATCCACAACAGCATCAAAATCATAAGGTAACAGGAGTTCCGTGGTGGCTCAGTGGTCTAAGGATCTGGCATTGTCACTGCCGTGGCTCTGGTTACCACTGTGACACAGGTTCAAAACCTGGCCCGGGAACTTCCACATGCCATGGGTGCAGCCCCCCAAAAATCATAAGATAACACACACACACACACACACACACACACACACACATATGCGTAAAATATATATAATGCTATTGCCTAGGAAAGAAGGTACAATGATATATCTGGCAAGAACTTTCAGCTATTACATTACAAATGACTACAAATGGTTATTGAGTTCTTACTGTGACATATGCAAGATATTCTACAGCAGCAAAGCATACTGCCTGCCCTCAAGAAACTTAATTATAGTGGAGAAATCCCTGTACACAACCAATTATAAAACAGAGTATGATTATCAGTAGGTCCTAAATCAAGTTGAGCACCAGGATCACCCAAGAAGCTTTTTCGCATAATTGAAATATATTTAACATATAACATTGTGTAAGTCTAAGATATGTAACATGTTGATTTGATACATGTTTTTCCTCATTCAATCTCTGATTTGATATATTTATATATTTCAGAAAATTACCATTGTTGCATTAGTTACACCTCTTTCCCTTCACATTGCATCACATAATATTTCTTTTCTGTGATGGGAATAATTAAGATCTAGGCTCTTAGTAAGTTTGATGCTTATAAAGCAATATTGTTGCCTTACCACATGAGTCCTAATTCAGCTGGGCACAGGATTCTTGAGTAACTCCCTTTCCCCCTCAAAATTCTGTAGACACACACACATTTTTCTTATCATCTGAACCATTTGAGGGTAAGTTGCCTGCATCAAACCCCTCTGCCCCTAAATATGGTGTGCATTACCTAAGAACAAGGATATTCTCCTACACATACATAATTATTAATTTGCTGACTTTCAGTTTTCCTTCTAAGCTCTGAGCGCCACAGGAGCAGGAGCCACTTCTTTGCTGGTCCCTGCAATATCCTCGATGGCTAGACTAGTAACTGTCATTTACAGAACAAGGGGTAGGCAAGCTTTTCCTGTAAAGGGCTAGAGATAGATATTGTAAGCTTTGCAGGCCAAGAGGCAAAATCGTGGATATTATATGGACACTTCTATAACAAGGGAGAAAATAAATTTCCATAATTTTAAGTGATGGAATTCAACATATAGTAATAATAATTGAATTTAAATTCTTGGTACTATTACAGGGCTGGTGAAGCAGAGGAGAGAGGCAGCGAGGGCTTGGCCAAGAGAGGATCAGTGGAGCAGGGAGTTCTTTGGGAGAGGAGACAGCAAGGGGACAAAACAAACGGGGCGGGTGATGCTGGGAGCCCCACCCACACCCCAGTTCTAAAGGGACCCTCAAGTGTTCAGCTGTACTCAGAGAACTAAGGTGATGTCAGAATCCTTTCAGCCAATGGGAGTCTGGTGGAGGGGGGAACCCAGGGAAGAGGTGAAATATGTAGATGAGAAAGAAGGTGGCAGAGAGCAAGGAGATGAGACGTGGTCTCTGTAGAGCAACTGAACAACATAGCAGGAAAGCAGTCATCAACACTATGCAAACTAAGGCATATGCCTGTGCTCCAGTCAAACTTCATTTATGGATGCTAACATCTGAATTTTGTATCAACATTCCATGGCCCCCAAATAAGATTTTTCTTTTTTAAATTGCTGCAAATGCAAACATCATTCTTAGCTAGAAGCCAATACAAAAACAGGATTGGGGTTGGATTTGGTCCCTGTAATAGATGCTCAAATGGGAGGGAGAAATAAAGTGTTTAAAAAAAAAAAGTTAATGGTGAAACTGAGTTGTAGATAAATACAAAATGAACATATTGTATTCATAGATTTCATTTAACTCATTATATAATAGGGGGAATCAGTCAAATGTTGCAAGTGGTTTAAAGGAGAAATCAAACAGCATACAGACACGGACACTCAAACACACACCCACAGTCGGGAACACTGAAGTAAATTTACTCAAAGATGCAAAATTGATTGGTGTCCACAGGGTGATGATCTTTCCTCTGCACCAAATGCATCTATCTGTGTTACTCCAACTTTTCCATAACATACAGAGTCGTAAACCAGTCCAAAGACAATAAGACCCTTCTATTCAGAGTTACATTTGGGAAAATGAGACCACTTAGCAGTTGAAAAATTAAGTATTAGAGTTCTCTGGTGGCTCAGAGGATTAAGGAGCCCACATTGTCTGTGGCATATGTTCATTCCCTGTCCCAGGAGCTTCTGCATGCTGCTGGTGGGGCCAAAAAAAAAGAAAGAAAGAAAGAAAGAAATATGAAGCATGTACTGGTTACAAATTATCAAATTTGTACCTTGGACTGCTTTACAGGGAATGCTGAACATTTATTTGTATCCAGTTTGCTTATTAAATATCTAACATTTTAATAATACGGTAGTCCCAGAAATATTATATTCCAACTCCTCTATCACAAGAATACTGCCTATAGCGACAACTTTGTGCTGGATCAGGAACAGTAGAGTAAAGTAGCTTCCAAGATGTAGATTCAGGAGTTCCTGTCCTGGCTCATGAGAAATGAATCTGGGAGTTCCCGTCATGGCGCAGTGGTTAACAAATCCGACTAGGAACCATGAGGTTTCGGGTTCGGTCCCTGCCCTTGCTCAGTGGGTTAACGATCCGGCGTTGCCGTGAGCTGTGGTGTAGGTTGCAGACGCGGCTCGGGTCCAGCGTTGCTGTGGCTCTGGTGTAGGCTTGGCAGCTACAGCTCCGATTCAACCCCTGGCCTGGGAACCTCCATATGCCGCAGGAGCAGCCCAAAGAAATAGCAAAAAGACAAAAAAAAAAAAAGAAAAAAAAAAGAAATGAATCTGACCAATATCCATGAGGACACAGGCTCTATCCCTGGCCTTGTTCTGTGGGTTAAGGATCTGGTGTTGCCCTGAGCTGTGGTGTAGGTCACAGATGCGGCTCAGATCCCATCTTGCTGTGGCTGTGGTGTGGGCTGGCAGCTACAGCTCTGATTTGACCCCTAGCCTGGGAATCTCCGTATGCCGTGGGTGCGGCCCTAAAAAGACAACAACGACAAAAGATATAGATCAAATCACAATTCCAGTACACACTGACTGTGTGGTCTGGCCAGTGGGGGTGTAAATTAACATCTCTCAGTCTCAGTTTCTTCATCTGTTAATTGGAAATAATAATGGTAACTGTTTCATAGGGCGGGTATGATGATTAAATTACAGCGTTCAAGTAACATGGCATACAGAATAATCACAATATACCATTATTGTTTTTCTTTTAAATCAGGGCTTGATAAGTTCTAATTTGTCTAAAATTTGTCTAGGACCACATATCACTTTGGGGCAGTCTTAATAAGGCTGTGAATTACTATTGCATGGCATGTTTATCTATTAGTAGAGAAGGTTCCCTTTTCGGGGGCGTGCCAACACACTTAATTCTCTAGATCCTAGGTGAACTGTGGGTTACCCCGTCTATCAGCAATGTACATGTCAACCAAAAGAGGAGAAACACCACCTGATTTTCTGTAAAAAGCAAAATCTTCTTTGAATTAGAAGCAAGTATTTTCTAGAAGTCCACATCGAAACTATGTGAATATTATTCTCCAGCGTGCATTCAATTGTATTAGACCCTAATATTAAAAAAATCATTTTTTTCTATATGACTATTTATTTATGTATTGTCTTTTTAGGGCAGCACCTGCAGCATATGGAGGTTCCCAGGCTAGGGGTCAAATTGGAGCTGTAGCCACTGGCCTACCCCACAGGCATAGAAATGCCGGATCCTTAACCCACTGAGCGAGGCCAGGGATTGAACCTGCATCCTCATGGGTGCTAGTCAGATTCATTTCCGCTGAGCCAAGACGGGAACTCCTATATGACTATTTAAAAACTGGCATTTCCTACACTACAATGGGCACAGAGGAAGAATTAAATTTGAGCCTAATTTCATTCCAAGTACATAATACAGACTTAATTACTTCTTTTCTGTTCAATTTTAAGGGCATTAAACATTTAAGAAATTAGAATTGTTATACCTACACTTGAAATCAAACTAAATAAGCATCACTGAAATGACTTTTTTAAAGAACCACAGAGGGTTTGTTTTTTTTTTCCTGAAATAGAACATTTTTCTATATTCCATATCCCCCCCATCACTGCTCAAATTATCATTTCAATTCTTCAACTCAGTGGTTTGTTGTTACTGTTGTTGTCACTGTTTTTGCTTCTGCTTATGGTAGATGAAAACCAGTACTGATCCTGTAAAAATAACATTAAAATGCAAACTCAAAGCTCATGGAAACACTCTTTCTCTCTCTGTCTTTTTTTTTTTTTTTTTTTGCTTTTTAGGGCCGCACCTGTGGCATATGCAGGTGCCCAGGCTAGGGGTCAAATCAGAGCTACAGCCTACACCACAGCCACAGCAATGCAGGATTCGAGCCACATCTGCAACCTACACCACAGCTCACAGCAATGCCAGATTCTTAACTCACTGAGCAAGGCCAGGGATCGACCCTGCCACCTCATTGTTACTGATTAGATTTGTTTCCCCTGAGACACAAGAGGGACTCCAGAAACACTTTTATTTATTTATTTTTTTAGTCTTTTTGCCATTTCTTGGGCCACTCCCACGGCATATGGGGGTTCCCAGGCTAGGGGTCCAATCGGAGCTGTAGCCACCGGCCTACGCCAGAGCCACAGCAACGTGGGATCTGAGCCGCGTCTGCAACCTACACCACAGCTCACGGTAATGCCGGATCCTTAACCCACTGAGCAAGGGCAGGGATCGAACCCTCAACCTCATTGTTCCTAGTCGGATTCGCTAACCACTGCGCCATGACGGGAACTCCCACTGTCTGAGCTGAGGGTATTTCTGGCTGGGTTTTCCATAAAACAAAAGTCTGTTAAGATTGACTTTTGAAATATCCTTTGGTTGACATTGGATTGCCCTCTTTTGCCCACTTGGTCAACGAAGGCGAATTTAATTTTCTCTTTTGTTTGTTCGATTATCACCTCTGCAGGCACCCTTCCATAGAAACAGCTATCAGAGGACCCAGTAGGGCAGAACTGCCCTTGAAATGGTAAAATGGGGAAAACATCTTGAGAATGTTATGAGGCAAGACAGACTGACGTGAAAGATATTTTCATCTCCACTCACTTGGTGCCAGCCTGGGGCAGGGTTAGGAAAACAGTGTGCCATGTGCTGTAAAGTAATACTGAATGGAACAGGTGAGTTAAGAATGGAGTAAGAATGGAAACGTGAGTCAGACACAAAGTCACACCGTTGTGAAGTTATCCTCAAGATAACCAGCAGCGGCAATAATTGCAAATTTCGGTTACAGTTTAAAAGTAAACTAATTTATGCTGTGAATATCTGCATTCTGCGAAGGGCACAATACAATGTTCTCAGTATGAAAGCAGACGAAAAGTGGAATTGAGTTCTCAATTCCAACTATCTCAAGTTACTGGTTTCTATTGTAAGCTGAAGGAAAGAAAATTATTAAATTGTGAAAAATTATTAAACTGTTACGATGTCGACAATATAGGGTGCATATTGAAGAAAAAAGAGTGTTCATTTAATAAGGGCTTTATTTAAAAGTATGACAGAAAGTTACTGAGGGGGAGTATAGTTTCTGTGACAATTTTTCTATATTACTATTTATGACAAAAACAACATCTTTCACTGCAAAAATAGGTGAGGGCCTCACACTGAAAAAAGTTCTATCATAGGTCCTTGTCAATTCTATTAACACCTGGCCTTGAAACTCAAATTCTTAGTTATTAGCTTTTTCTTTCCATGAATATAAAATTGGAGATGATGAAATAATGGGAAAATTTTTTTAATGTTCTTAAGTGTTTGCTTTGTTTTAAAATTTCTGAGCGGAGGAGTTCCCGTCGTGGTGCAGCAGAAACAAATCTGACTAGGAACCATGATGTTGTGGGTTCGATCCCTGGCCTCTCTCAGTGCGGTAAGGATTTAGTGTTGCCGTGAGCCATGGTATAGGTCGCAGAAGTGGCTCGGATCTGGCGTTGCTGTGGCTGTGGCTGTGGTGTAGGCTGACAGCTATAGCTCCAATTGGACCTCTAGCCTGGGAACCTCCATATACTGTAGCTATGGCCCTAAAAACCAAAAAATAAAATAAAATAAAATTCTTAAGTCAACATTTTTATCTTTATGAAATATTACTTACTAACACTTGGACTTCGAAATATAATGTTATATCAGTGGGACTATGCCATAGAGGCTGTCTACTTGGAGAAAATAAAATTTTAAAAGAATGAGTTTTAAAAATCTTTTAGGAGGAGTTCCCTTGGTGGCCCAGGGGTTAATGAATCCAACTAGAACCATGAGTTTGCGGGTTCAATCCCTGGCCTTGCTCAGTGGGTTAAGGATCCGGCATTGCTGTGGCTGTGGTGTAGGCTGGCGGCTACAGCTTCGATTGGACCTCTAGCCTGGGAACCTCCATATGCCACGAGTGCTGCCCTAAAAAGACAAAAATAAATAAATAAATAAACAAACAAATAAATAAATAAATAAAAATAAAAATCTCTTAAAGATAGATAGATAGGTCTTAAAAGGATAATGCTAAAAAATTTTAATGTGCTGGTGAGGGAATAGGGCAATAGTGCTCCATATATCCTGCTGCAACAATGTATATTGGTTACAGCTTTCTGGAAGATAGTTTATTGATATGTATCAATAACTTCTAAAATGTGTGAGTCTGCTCAGCCTGCCATAACAAAATATCAGCAACTGCGAAACTTAAATAACAGAAACGTATTCTCACTGTCTGGAAACTGGAAATCCAAGATCAAAGTCCATTTCCTTTTTTTTTTTAATTTTTATTATAGTCGATTTACAATGTTGTGCCAATTTATGATGTACAGAAAAGTGACTCAGTCGGATATATATATATATACACACATATATATACATATATACATACATACATACATATACATATATATATATACATACGTATATATATATATTTTTTTTTTTTTTGCTTTTTAGGGCCGCCACGATGGGAACTCCTATATATGCATTTTAAAAATATTATTTCTGTTGAGATCTATCCCAGGAGATTACATAGAGTTCCCTGTGCTGTACAATAGGACTTTGTTGTCTCTCCATGCTGCAGGTCCGTTTCTATAAGAGCTCTCTTCCTGGCTTGCAGACAGCTGCCGTCTCTCTATGTGCTCACACATGGAGAAAGAGAAAGAGCCCTCTCATCTCCTCACTTCCTTTTCTTTCTTTTTTCTTTTCTTTCTTTCTTTATTTCATTTTTTGCTTTTTAGGGCCCCACATGCGGTATATGGAAGTTCCCAGACTAGGGGTCAAATTAGAGCTGTGGCTGCCAGCCTACACCACAGCCACAGCAACACAGGATCTGAGCCACATCTGCCACCTACACCACAGCTCACTGGCAATGCTGATCCTTAACCCACTGAGCGAGGCCAGGGATTAAACCTGCATTCACATGGATACTGGTCTATTTCATTACTGCTTAGCCACGACAAAAGCTCCTTTTCTCTCTCCCCTTTTTTCATTTCTCCCCTTTCTTTCTTTCTTCCTTCCTTCCTTCTCCCTCTCTTTCTTTCAGCTGTGCATGTGCAAGTTCCCGGGCCAGGGATCTGACCCTGGACAAACAGAGCCACAGCAGTGGCAATGTCAAATCCTTAACCCACTAAACCACCTGGGAACTCCTCACATCCTTTTCTTACAAAGTCATATCCAACAGAATTAGACTTACCCTTATGACCTCATTTAACCTTAATTACCTCCTAAAGGCCCTGTCTCCAGATACAGTCACACTAGGGGTAAGAGTGTCAATTTATGAATTTGAGGGAGACGCAGTTCAGTTTTTGGCAGTGCTCATACTCTTTCTGTCCCAAACAGAAATCATCACATTCCCACCCCTGGAGCCACCCAAATTCAAAGCCCCGAAGCTGTCTTTGATTGTTATGTCTCCCCCTTTCATCTTACTCCAGCTCACATTTCCCATCCAGCCTTGGACTGGTATTAAATTGAGTTAAATTTAGCAGATAACCATTATATAGGTTTGCATTTTACTTTTATGTGCTACAGAGAAGGTATAGCTTTTGGTCATATTAATCTATATATATAGAGAGAGAGATTTTGATATTTTATGAACATGTTAAGAGATGTAGGTGTATCTTAGTTTCTTCAGGCTGCTATAACAAAAACACCGTAGACTGGGTAGGTTAAATAACATTTGTTTCTCATGGTTTTGGAGAC
Source organism: Phacochoerus africanus (assembly GCF_016906955.1). Classification (NCBI taxonomy): domain Eukaryota; kingdom Metazoa; phylum Chordata; class Mammalia; order Artiodactyla; family Suidae; genus Phacochoerus; species Phacochoerus africanus. The sequence goes on along the minus strand of NC_062557.1, from coordinate 11,060,155 downwards.
TAGGAAGCCTAGGATCAAGGTGTCAGTAGATTTGGTGTCTGGAGAGAGCCTGCTTCCTGGCTCACAGATGGGCATTTTCTCTGTGTCTGCAGGTGGCTGACATGGCTTACAGGGCAAGCAAGATCTCTGGGGTCTCTTTTATAAGGCATTAATCTCATTCATGTGAGCTCCACCCCCCATAACCTCTTCACCTCCTAAAGGCACCACCTCCTAATATCTTCACATGGGGGGTTAGGATTTCAATATGCGGATTGGGGTAGGGGCCACAACCATTCATTCCATAACAATACAGTTCAGAAACTTATGTGTATTTGTTGCTAGTCTGCTAAAAAATGCTCCTGTTTGCTAGTTCTCAACTGTCCACTCCCTGCTTTTCCTGTGAGATAGAAGCTAGTCACCTTTATTAAAAGATTATGAGCAAGAAGTTGAAACTATTCCAAGAGTAATAGTGACAGAGAGATTGTTTTCATTTTTCAGGGAAGAGCAGTTTGGTCCTGAAATAGCAATCTTTAGGCCTTTTGGTCTCTGAGTTACTTTACACTTTTAGGACCTATGAGTATCCCTAAGAACTTTTGTCTATGTGAGTTATGAATACCAAGACTTAATGTATTGGGTAGCTCCTGCTTCTGTGCAGTGGGTTAAGGATCCAACTGCAGCAGCTTGCGCTGCTACAGAGGCTCAGGTTCAATCCCCAGCCTGGGGCAATGGGTTAAAGGATCTGGTGTTGCTGCAGCTGCAGCTTATACCACTGGAATTCAATCCCTGGCCTGGGAAGTCCATATGCTATGGGTGTAGCCATAAAAAAAAAAAAAAAGACTCTATGTACCAGAAATTGAAAAGTTATTTGATTGATGTGAAGATAGCAATAATGCACAGAACACATCCTAACAATACCATCCTATTGTTAATATTAGTATTATTTTGACATCACAGATACCCTAAGAAACTACTGTCCTAAAATGTCAGTTGGTTCCCGAATAGGAAAGAGCATAATTAAGCACAAAACTCTGAAAGTGAATTTAGCTGCTTTGATTTATTAGACTTGAATCTCAACAAAAGTTATGAAATGTTAAAAATTATAGGAGTTCCCTGGTGGCTTGGTGGGTTAAGGATCTGGTGTTGTCACTGCTGTGGCTCTGGTTACTGCTGTGGCCTGGGTTCGATCCCTGGCCCAGGAACTTCCACTTACCACAGGTGTGCCCCCCCACCTAAAATTTATAACAAAATGTTGTCAATTCCGATGGTTTGGCTTCCTTGGTTTAATAAGTAGTGCCTTCACCTATAATATCAAAGTTTACTGTTTACATTATGTTTAATCTTCCTACAAAGCAAAGAGTCTGTGTCTTACCAAAATTAATTTTGTTTTATATGATTTTATTATGAACTCAATTATCCAAGAAAAAGAAAAGATCCTCTCTTATGAAAGAGCTAAAGTTCTTTACAATAATGCTATTCCTATGCTTTTTAAAAATCATTGTATTTATTAGTAAACAACAGAAATCTATTTCTTATAGTTCTGGAGATTTGGATCTGAAGTCCAAGATCAAACACAGGTAGTTGTAGAAGTCCCAGTAGTGGACCTTAGACAGAGAGGGAAACCCAGGGAACTCTGGCAGATCACTGAAAGTTAATAAGCACTGAAGAAAGCCAACAGAATGTCCTGGAACTAGGCAGGCTTGCTTAACTCTGAAGCCATCAATAAAAGCACGAGACACGCCTCAGGTCATTCGGGGAAACATAAAACGAGGCCTGCACTCAAGTTCAGCAAGATAATGATCCTGAGCACCAAGGACAGGTATTTAAGGGAAAGAGGACATTCCAGGGTAGGAGACCCTCATTACCCAGAAACCTGAGATGCTTCAACATCGCCTAGCATCTGTTACCACCTTCTGCTGATTTGAATAAGCACCATGACAGTCCTAGTCTGACCTCACAGGGTCCAACACTCTCTTACTCAATACGAAGGAGGAGCTAGTGATGTCAGCCTGGTCTCTGCCTTGAAGAATGAGGAAGAAGGTGGCTTTCCCACTCCCACCCCCGCTTTCCTTGGATTATAAAAATGTGGCCCACCTAATCTTCAGGGCAGAGCCCCCCCCCCCCGCCACTCCTGCCTGCTTGTACCCCTCACAAGCCTCGTATCTCAATAAATCTATTTCTTGCCTATCGCTGTGTCTCTCACTAAATTCCTTTTGCGCTGAGACACAAAGAACTTGAGCCTCAGTAAGTCCAGACACCAGGTGAGTGATTCTAGTTAAAAACAAAACAAAACAAACGTGGGTTCAAGTCCTAATCTGGGTTTTGGCTGGGTTGGAGTCAGAGGTATTTTCGGTTTCAAAAACGGCAGGTAGAGTGAAAAGATTTCACAGCAGTCCCTACTATGTTTTTGGCTTTTCCAACTGCAAGATGAACCTGAAAAGAAAATCTCATTATGTTGCTCTTGCCAGAACAAGTGATTTTTTTAGCCAAGCATGTATTAGCAGGGGACAGATGATCTCTATTCCAAAGAGACATTGCAACACTCTTTCCTTGTTCACCAGATGTGCTCCAGCCTTTAGGTCATATAATAGCTAAACAATCTTTCTCCAATACTACTGTTAACTGACTAGTTGCTGCTTGATCAGAGGAATGCTTTCTCTAAGTCAGAGAGAATGATTTTGGAATAGGGACGTAGACTAAGTCCAAAGAACAGAGCTATGGGACACAGTTCATTGCAGGAGCCTTTGCTTATTTCCCACAACAGTAAATTAGGATACAGTTTACTTACTGTCATACAGGCATATCTCATTTTATTGCACTTTGCTGTACCGTGCCTTGCAGATACTGCTTTTTTTTCTTTTAATTGAGGTTTGTGGCAACCCTGAATTGATTAAATCTATTGGTGCCATTTTTCCAACAGCATATTTTTTAAATCTTTTTTTTACTATAGTTGATTTACAATGTTCTATCAATTTCTGCTATACAGCAAAGTGACCCAGTCATTTAAATATATATATACATATATACACACACATATACACACACACACACGCTTTTTCTCATGTTATCTTTATCATGTTCTATCACAAGTGATTGGATATAGTTCCTTGTGTTATATAGCAGGACCTCATTGCTTATCATTCTAAACGTAATAGTTGGCATCTACTAACCCAAATTCCCAGTCCATCACACTAAAAATCTTTATTGACCAATTTATCATTACCAGTATCACTTTTTAAATTTAATATACTATAACATTAAAAATGCTTGTAAATTGGAATCACATTGTGTATATATACTGCTTTTTAGCTGTCTTTTTTCACATAACAGTACAGTATCCATTTTCTGTTACTCAGGTTCCTCTAGAGTGTGATTTGGGGGGAGGTATGTATTTATAGATGTGATATAACTTTTTAATTCCTGTTCTCAGATCTGTAGACTGATTTCAGTTCTTTATCATTCTAGAAAGCACTCAGGTGAACATCCCCATAGACGCAGGCTAGCAGTCCAACAACATAATTTTTAAACTAATTTATCTACATTTTTTTAGACATAATGCTATCACACACTTAACAGACTACAGTATAGTGTAAATATAACTTCTATATGCACCGAGAAACCAAAACAATTTTGTGACTTGTTTTATTCCAATTTTCGCTTTATTTGAGTGGTCTGGAACAGAATACACAGTATCTCCGAGGTATGGCTGTCTTGGCATTTGTCCGAACAAGCAGACCAATGGGTTTCCAAGACTTTCCCACTTGTGAAAGTAAGTTAAATCAAACTGATTCCCTATTTCAGAAGCTTAAATAGCAAAGAAACAATGTAACAAATTGATTTGATTTTATACATATGAATCAAATCTAAACATGGCTTGATTTTTAATTCAAATATTGTACCATTCAGGTTAGTCGTGTGTTGGATTAAATGACATCCACCTCCTTAATTTACTAAATCAGTGCTCAAGCCTGTAATTGAAGTAATCTCTTTGAAAAATGTCTCCTTAGGGCAGGGGAATACTGGGGTTTTTTGGGTTTTGCTTTTTTTTTTTTTCTTTTTAGGGCCACATTCAAGGCATATGGAAGTTCCAGGCTAGGGGCTGAATCAGAGCTGCAGCTGCCAGCCTGCACCACAGCCACAGCAATACCAGATCCGGTCGCTTCTGCGACCTAACCACAGCTCAGGGCAACACCAGATCCTTAACCCACTGAGGGAGGCCAGGGATCCAACCCGCATCCTCACGGATACTAGTCAGATTCTTTTCTGCTGCGCCACAATGGGAACCCCAGGGGGGAATACTTTTGATAGGGAACAGAATAGGGTAGTTAAGATGGTTGTAGAAGTCCCAGTAGTGGACCTTAGACAGAGAGGGAAACCCAGGGAACTCTGGCAGATCACTGAAAGTTAATAAGCACTGAAGAAAGCCAACAGAATGTCCTGGAACGAAGCAGGCTTGCTTAACTATGAAGCCATCAATAAAAGCACGAGACACACCTCAGGTCATTCGGGGAAACATAAAACGAGGCCTGCACTCAAGTTCAGCAAGATAATGATCCTGAGCACCAAGGACAGGTATTTAAGGGAAAGAGGACATTCCAGGGTAGGAGACCCTCATTACCCAGAAACCTGAGATGCTTCAACATCGCCTAGCATCTGTTACCACCTTCTGCTGATTTGAATAAGCACCATAGGGTCTGACCTCATAGGGTCCAACACTCTCTTACTCAATACGAAGGAGGAGCTAGTGATGTCAGCCTGGTCTCTGCCTTGAAGAATGAGGAAGAAGGTGGCTTTCCCACTCCCACCCCCGCTTTCCTTGGATTATAAAAATGTAGCCCACCTAATCTTCAGGGCAGAGCCTCCCCCCCCCCCCGCCACTCCTGCCTGCTTGTACCCCTCACAAGCCTCGTATCTTAATAAATCTATTTCTTGCCTATCGCTGTGTCTGTCACTAAATTCCTTTTGCGCTGAGACACAAAGAACTTGAGCCTCAGTAAGTCCAGACACCAGGTGACTGATTCTAATTTTGAAAACTGTGGGTACAAGTCCAAATCTGATTTTGGCTGGGTTCCAGACAGAGGTGTTTCAGTTTCACTTTGACTTAATTAAAAAGAGAATGTCATTTGATAGGGGTGTCTTTTCAGAGAATGTCTCCTGGTAGATACACTGAATCAAAGAAATAATAATCAACCCAGTGAAACCTTAAGTTCAGAGAAAATATTTGTAATTTGTAATTTTATTATTTTACAATAATATTTATTTATTTGTTTGTTTGTTTGTTTATTTATTGTCTCTCTGTCTTTTTAGGGCCACACCCACAGCACATGGAGGTTCCCAGGCTAGGGGTCAAATCAGAGGTACAGCTGCCGGCCTACACCACAGCCACAGCCACGCAGGATCTGAGCCACGTGTGCGACCTACACCACAGCTCATGGCAATGCCAGATCCTTAACCCACTGAGCGAGGCCAGGGATTGAACCCTCATCCTCGTGGATGCTAGTCAGGTTCGCTAACCTCTGAGGCATGACGGGAACTCCGGGTAATTTGTAATTTTAAAATGAATATGCCATTGTGTAATTAGGCAATGTGAATTCATCACATTTGCCCTGATAGGAGAAAGTAAGTTTTCTGATACCAACAGAGTCTCTGATATCATCCTGAACTATGATCTCAGGGAATTTTCCTAACTGATACTTGCTTCAGTTCATTTTTATCATAGTGAAATCAAGTCCTTCTAAAACCAAGTTCCCCTGCCACGTTTATGGTTAACCTCTCTATCCAAAAGTGTATTTCTTTTCTTGTGCCACCCTTGTTTCCCTCAGGATAGAGGAGTATCAAAGAAATGAGGGGATTAAAAATTCCGTGGGGCCATCCTGGGTACCAAAACCATGTGTGTCCTCTGCTTCTTGTTTGGAAAAAGAGGCTTTAGTCTCCTATGCCTGCCCTGAGTTCCAAAGAGTAGATTCAAGCAGTTACTAATTAGGGAAGTAATGGGGTGCAGAAATAAAGGGAAAATATCCAAGCAAAAAAAGAAAAAAAAAGTAATGATGGCTTAAACAATAGTTCAGTGATAAAACAGAGTCTCAGGTCCTGCTCAGAGGATATACACAGTAATCTGACACTTACCTTTGAGTTGTTCTGCAGAAACTAAGAGCTCCCTACCCAGGTAGAGGGCGGTGAGTACCTGCTGACCACAAAACAAAAATATAATCCCCAGTTTGGCTGGAACCAAAAGGTTGATGATTAAAACTCCAGAAACAGCACCGTGTTACCTTCCCATCAACCAGTGAGAAGAAAGTCATGTACCCTGCAATCCACACCAGAAATATTGCTTTTAAAAACCCTTCTGTGGAAGTTCTTGCTATGGTGCAGTGGGTTAAGAATCTGACTGCATACAGTGGAAAATGGAAGATTTTTGTTTACCAAAAATGGAAGATTTTATTTATAGTAAGCTCATCTTTTATTTCTATGTAATGAGTTCTAAAATCTTCAAAGTTGGAATAATACTTTCAGAGGAGTTCCCTGGTGGCTCAGTGGGTTAAGGACCTGGCATTGTCATTGCTGTATAACAGTGAAAGACTTTATAATGGATAGAGTACTGGGTGACCTGTTTGAACAATCTTCTAAGTTATCTCTACATTTCACTGTCCTTGAGCTATTTTAGAATTCCAGTAAGATGTAAAATATTGATAGTAATTCAAATGAGTCTTACCCCAGATATGCAAATTGTGTCAACTGAAATGCAACTGATCCTTGTCTTTGTATAGTAATCTGTTTTACATTTCTTTGTAAGTTCATTTCCGTACTCCTATTGCCTATGTACGCGTAGTTCTTTGAATTTTTTTTTTTTTTTTTTAGGGCTGTACCTGCGGCATATGGATGTTCCAGATTAGGGGTTGAATCAGAGCTGCTGCAGCCGCTGGCCTACACCACAGCTCACAGTAATGACCAGATCCTTAACCCACTGAGCAGGATAGGGATCAAACCCATATCCTCATGGATACTAGTCAGGTTCGTTCTCACTGGGTCACAGTGGGAACTCCTGAATTCTTCTTTGAATCAGTTATAACATCTTGTTGCTTTCCTCATTAATTAATAAGTTAAATAAAATTAATGGACATGTATTTATGTTTGTATTAGGGTCATGATTTTAACCTTAAAAAGTTATCCTTTAATTTACCTAAATAATTAGATTTCTGAGAGGATTAAATAAGATGATATGTGTTTGGGAGTTCCCGTCGTGGCGGAGTGTTTAAACGAATCCGTCTAGGAACCATGAGGTTGTGGGCCTTGCTCAGTGGGTTGGGGATCTGGTATTGCCGTGAGCTGTGGTGCGGGTTGCAGATACAGCTCGGATCCCATGTTGCTGTGGTTCTGGTGTAGGCTGGTGGCTACAGCTCTGATTAGACCCCTAGCCTGGGAACCTCCATATGCTGCAGGAGTGGCCCTAGAAAAGGCAAAAAGACAAAAAAAAAAAAAGATACGTGTTAAATGCTTGGCACAGTGCCTGAAACATAATGATGATATTTTTTTTCATATTTAGTTTAGGGACCAAATGAGCTTTGATTCTAGTGAACAAGTATCTTTTTCAGAGCTAACTGGTAAGAATTCAAAATAACATAAAGGAATTAGCTGAGATGGTTTAACGATAGTAAGACTGTGACGCACTTGAAAGAAGAACTTACGTACCATTAAACTACATAAACTTTGGTTATGAACATTCAAAATCAATATATCACTTCAAGTCGTGTTTTGACTTCATCCTAAATACTTTCAAAATCCGTGAAGGGGTTAAGAGATCTAGTATTACCCGAGGCGCCTAGGGATGCAGAGGCTCAAGGAAAACCACCTGGAGATACACAGACATAGAGAACAGCCTTGTGGTTGCCACGAGGGAGGAGGTTGACGAAGGGATGGAGACGGAGGTTGGGGCTGGCAGATGCGAGCTCTTCTACATGGGATGGATCAACAACAAGATCCTACTGTAGAGCATAGGAAACGATATTCAATAACCTGTGATAAATCACAGTAGAAAAGAATTTAAAAAAAATATGTAGTAGATGATAGGTTCCCAGGAGGATGGAGACAGACACCCCCACCCCACCCCTCCCCGCCCCGAATGTGACTATTCACCTTGGAGACCTGCTGTGGACATGGGTACAGCCCAGCACAAGGACTACCCCCTTTCCGGAATGTGGAGCATAGATTAACCACCTACAAGGATTCGCTGTCCTCTGTCACGGGATTCAACCACCTACTCCTCCCTTGACCTTCCCTCCCCCTTCTTCATCGTTCCTGCCACAAGTGCCGGCCATGAAGTCCAGCCACAGAGCCTTTATAAACCCAGCACCTGCTCACAGTCAGGGTTGGTGCCATCTTGAGTTTAGCCCATGCCCCTCTGATGCCTTAATAAATCTCTTCTGCTTTACCAACTTGGCCCTGCACGTTCCTCCCGCAGCAAACCTAACAATAGTGTTTGAAGGAAACCCAATTCCCACCTCCTATAATTCTGCCACTGACAGAAGTCGCCACCTTGCTAAAGATTCATTATTAATATGGGGGGGAAATATAAGATGGACTGGCAAATCAATGAATCAAAATAAGAGAGTTAGGGGAGTTCTCGTCATGGCTCAGTGGTTAACGAATCCGACTAGAAACCAAGAGGTTGAGGGTTCGATCCCTGGCCTTGCTCGGTGGGTTAAGGATGCGGCATTGCTATGAACTGCGGTGCAGGTCACCGATGTGGCTTGGATCTGGTGTTGCTGTGGCTCAGGCATAGGCCAGTGGCTACAGCTCCTATTGGACCCCTAGCCTGGGAACCTCCATATGTCGCAGGAGCGGCCCAAGAAATGGCAAAAAAGACAAAAAAAAAGAGAGAGAGAGAGTTAAAATAAACTTGCACCTGCCTTCCTTTTTCCTCCTAGCCTATCTTACCACCAAATAGATAGATTTTGCAATGGAGAGAGTGAAGGACATTTTATTTAGGTATGTATTTCTATGTTACTCCATTGAACAAAGAAACCTGTGCTGCTGATGATTAAAGGTAGAGTTTGGATAAACTGCTTTACAAGGAAGGAATCCTACTTACCAGCTGGATCACACCCAGGAAGAGGTTGATTAACAAGCTTATTACACACTGGATCAGGTTTTCTAGAACCAGACTGGCATTCATCAAGATACTGTTTAGGAACACTGAGTGAGAGGACGTGACGGCAGGAAAAACATCCTTAAAGAATTTCTCTCCCTCAATGTCATGAGCAAAATAAACAAAACAAATAAATTCAACAACATTAATTAAAGGCTACGTGTCAGGTGCTATTTTAGCCAGGAAATCTCTGCCCTCATGAAGCTTATCTTGGGTGGGAGCAGGGAGCAGAGCAGCAGAGACAGTCTGTAAATAAAATGAGGTAAATGATAATGGGATACAAGAAAGTGATAGGTGCTCTGGAGAAAAATGAGAACAAGCAGCCAGGACAGTCATTTTGAAGAGGTTGGTCAAAGAAGGTCACTTTGAGAGATGTTGAGCAAAGATTTAAAGAGAGATAAGGAGCAAGCCCAGAGGGATGGAGGAGGAGAGAATGCTCCAGGTAGGAGACCTCGAGGCAAGTAAACACCTAGTGAGCTTGAGGACTAACCCGGAGGCCAGCAGGTCTCAGCAGAAAAAGCCAGGAGAGTAAGGATGCAGGCAGTACCTTACAGCCCAGTGAGCCAGTGAGAGGTTGCAGTTTTCACTCTCAAAGAGAAGCGGAGCCGCTGGAGAACTTTAAATTTAATTTTTAAATTTATCACCTCACTTGGATTTTAAAAGGACCTCCAGGGAGTTTTCTTGTGGTGCAGGATCTGGCATTGTCAACCGTAGAGGCTAGGGTCGCTGCTGTGGTACAGGTTCCCTCCCTGGCCCAGGAACGAGAAAGTCTACAGAGGAAAGTGGAAAGCGCTTGGTCTAAACTGGATCCCACACCTCCCCCACCCAATCCGCTGCAGCCAAAAAAGCCCTACTGAAAAAATTTCTTCCCCCTAAACCTGGAGACAATCAGGCTGGTTCTGTGAACTGAAGTTTGGCACTTGCCATCGGCCTCTATGTAGATGAAATCATGAGCCACTGCAGCTGCCGACCTGCAACACCCGCTGAGCAGAGCTCTGGGTGAACACCAGGAGTGAGGCGCTCTGTGCTCTGGGAAAACTGGAAGAACAGGCCTTCAGACAGTCAGAGGTTTCTAGGAGAAGATTTTATGTGCCCAACTCTTACATCTCTTCATATCTAGAAAAACACGAACCATCCTTAAGGATGATGTCTGCTCCTTGTGACTGGTAGTAACCTTCGGGAGATCAGCAACAAACGTTTGTAAAACCTGTGTGTGCTGCATGCACCTCCCCTCACCTTTATCAGATCCTGATATTCCCCCTTCTCCACCTCGGGTGGTATTTCAGCCTGTAGTTAGGGATACAGAATGTCACCGTCATCTGCAAATGCATCACCTCCCAGGGTGAGAGCCAGTGAGTCCTGGAGGCTGTGAAAACTCAGGATACTGGCCCTGATGGCGGAGGTGCATATCAAAGGATTTATTTCAGTGAGCCCAGGCCTCTTTTGTTCCTGCTCCCCGTCCTTTGTTGCAGAAACCCCTATATATCCTAGCTCCTCCCTCACTGCCTCGAAGCGTTTCCAAGGGCTGCCTGAGATGCTGTCTCCTGGGCTTAAAACTTAACTTTAAACTTGTAGGTTATGCATTTTTTTTTGTCGACAGTTCATTTTTTCTTTTTTTCCTCAGAGGACTAGTAAAATAGTTATTTTGGGTTCTGCACCCAATCCCAATGTGTGGAGGGGGCATTTCCCCTATACCACCAAGCAGTGCTCAGGATACCAGCTGCATGTATACAATTCAACCTAATTCTGACACTACAGGCATGCCTGTTTTTATTGCATGCTGATTTATGGCATTTTTAAAATAAATTGAAGGTTGTTGGCAACCCTGCATCCAGCAAGTCTATCTGCACCATTTTTTCCGACAGCATTTGCTCACTTTGTGTCTGTGTCACATTTTGCTCATTCTCACAATATTTCAAACTTTTTTCACTATTATATTCGTTACGGTGATCTGTGATTGGTGACCTCTGATGTTACTATTACAAAAAGACTATGACTTGCTAAAGGCTCAGATGATGGATAGCAATTCTTAGCAATGAAATTTAAGAAAAAATAATGTATGTACTTTTTTTAGACACAATGCTATTGCACGCTTGGTAAACTGTAGTCTAGTGTACAGTAGATAGTCTAGTATATGTACTGGGAAACCAAAAAATTCGCGTGACTATCTTGCGATAATCAATGTATTAATTAGCCTGGAACCGAATCTGTGATATCCATGAGGTGTGCCAGAGAGTGTGAGATTCCACAGATAAAGGGCTAGGTCCCACAAGACTGTCCTCTATGTCGGATGTCAACTGCAAGCCCAGGTTGTTATCTGTCCTTATATCCCACAGGCTACAGACTGAAGGTTCCCAAGACCTCCTCCCTGGACTTTAGGTGCCGGTCTCAATCCAGACTGTCATCTGTGCATCTGACCGGCTGGCTATAAATCAGAGGTTCCCATGTCTCTTTCCTCGGGTTCAATTAATTTACTAGAGCAGCTCACAGGACTCAGGAAACCCTTTCACTCACTAGGTTACCGGTTTATTACGAAGGATGTTAAAGGATTTGAGCCGACAGCCAGATGAAGAGGGGGATACATAGGGTGAGGTCCTGAACAAAGGAGCTTCTGTCTTCCTGGTGCTTGGGGCCCAGCATGGTGACACATGGAAGCATTCTGGTTTCCCCACTGGGAAGCCCTCCAAACACCCTCTTTCTGGGCATTTTTATAGAGGTTTCATTACATAGGCATGGTTGATTAAATCACTAGCCATTGCTGATCGATTCCTCCAGCCTCTCTCCCTTCCTCGGAAATCAGGGAGTAAGACAATTGGTTTCCTTGGCAACTAGCCCCATCCTTAGGTGCTTTCCAAAAGTCTCCTCATTAACATAAACCCAGTCTTGTTGGAAAGAGGCTTCCTGGAAATAACTAGACACCAATTCCACTTTTATGACTCTGAAGCTTTTGCAGAAATGGAGGACAAGACACCAAACATTATAACAAAAATGCTCCCATTTCTCTTATCACTAGGGATGCTAAGTCCAAGGATTTGGGGAGCTGTGAGCCAGGAACTGTGAATGCAGAACAAATATATGTGAGAAATATATTTTGGTCATCTGAATGACCAAATATATGTATTTCCCATAAATCACTGTTGTTGGGAGCTGGGAAGTAAGATAGAGAAATGAACAATGAGCCTGACTCTCTATGATGGATACAAAGGTTCCAGGGCCATACTCTGGACTGAGGGAAACGGTCCGAAGGCTGAATTAACAGGTATAATGCACTGTGGGAAAAAAGTCAAGAGGTCATCACACTGTATCAGATGAGGCAGAGGCACTCATGACTTCAAAAGCAACTTCATAACTATGCAAATATCCTATAAGGGGAAGTAGGAATATAGCTTGAAAGAGGCACAGAGTCACCTTAGAGGAAAACATAGCTCAAGAACAGAATAAGGAGGAGTATTACTGACCTAAGGAAAAATCATCACAAGGTTTAATACAACGTAATTAGAAAACTAAGTTTAAAAAATTAAAAATAATAGCTAATAGAATACATACTACTGGAAACTGAATTACTGCCATAGGGGAGCTTCAGACAGTGGACGCATGTAAAAATTACACAGAATAAAGAAAAAACGAAACTAATATATCCAGAACACAGACCAAGATCATCCAAACAGTGTAATTTCTCTCCATGAAATAGGTATCCTGTAAGACGATACAGGTATATTTTAAAATATAATTCATATTTTATATTTTAAAATATAATTTAACCTGGCTCTGCAGGTTAAAGATTTGGCATTGTCACTGCTGTGGCTCTGGTTACTGCTGTGGTGTGGGTTTTATTCCTGGCTGGGGAACTTCCATATGTTACGGGCATGGCCAAAAAAACAAATTGTGTGTGTGTGTGTGTGTGTGTGTGTGTTTGTAAAACCCAAGAGGCATATCCCACAGATAAAGAAAAAACACTGCATCTCCAAATTTAAAAGAACACTTTCTCTCCTAAAGTCTGAAAGAGAATGCTCAAATCCAATGTGATGACTGAATCTCAGGATTGAAGAAATCTTCAGATATCCAGGCAGAAGAAACAAATCATCTTCAAGAGGGGAGAAGTAAAGCTGGTGCTAGCTTTCCCTACAACAACATTTGGGATCCAGAGTCCACAAACATGGCAGAATGGCCACTATCTGGACCCTTGTGAGAAACGCAGTATCTCAGGACCCATGCCATGCACTTGTAACAAGCTCCTAGGTCATTTCTATTGCAGATTAAAGTTTGAGAATTAGCAATCTGCACAACCCTCATAGAAACAAGACTTTGTCAGGAATATTCTATTGCAGTTCATTTGTCATTCAATTGCAAGGCTGTATTTTCAAAGACGAAATTTATTTGGCAAAGTGCACCCTTGAGTTTTTCTGAAGGCTTGATAACAAAATTCAGATGTCTCAAAGAATCCAGGAACAAAGAAGGAAAAAGTGAAAGCCCAGTGTTAACTTTGAATCCATTTGAACAAAGAGCAAAACAACCACGAGAATTATACTAAAAGAAATGAATGTCAATGCAGTAACGGGGATAATGTAAAAATGATAGAACTCATAAGAGGGAAGTTGGGAGGAAGAATATCCCTATCTTTCATAGCAGATTGCCTATACATACTTTTTTTTTTTTTGTCTTTTTGCCATTTCTTGGGCCGCTCCCGCGGCATATGGGGGTTCCCAGGCTAGGGGTCGAATCGGAGCTATAGTCACCGGCCTACACCAGAGCCACAGCAACGAGGGATCCGAGCCGTGTCTGCAACCTACACCACAGCTCACGGCAACGCCAGATCGTTAACCCACTGAGCAAGGGCAGGGATCGAACCCTCAACCTCATGGTTCCTAGTCGGATTCGTTAACCACTGCGCCACGATGGGAACTCCTATAAATACTTTTGAAATATGAATTATGTAATGTTTTCAAAAAGCATAATGACTCCAGTATCTTAATGTTTTTCATGTTTACACCTGTGCTTTTTTTTAAAAACCTGAACCTTAGAGGCATATTTTAGGAAATGAGTTTCCTTGTGGTGACGAGACATGTGAAGTTGAACCATTCCTTTGATTTTACTTCCTTGTATTTTTCTTACACGAAATTCAAGAAAAATCTGGGAGAGAGGACAAGATGGCGGAGGAGTAGAGGGACACGCTCCCTCTCTCCCACAAACACAACAAAAAAGGCACATCTACAGAATAAATGACTCGCACAGAACAGCAACCAATCGCTGGCAGAGGAACCTAAACTCCAATAACGGCAAGAAGTTCGTGACATTACCGGGCAGAACGGGAGAAAAGAGGAGAGTGAGAGAAGGTGAATCCGAGCGGGACGGGCGCTCCCAAAAGGGAACTGCGGAGGAGAAAGGGATCCTGCACCCTGGAAAGTCACCTACACGGGGGAAAAATCAAACGAGCCGGAGGAATCTCCAGTTGCAGAGAAGAGTGTAGCAGTAAGTTGGAGTACGGAAAAGCCGATCAAGAACTGAACGGACCATCTGAACTACGGGCACAGTCACCAAAAATTGAGACGCCTGGGTGGGGGCTGGGCACCGAGTCCTCGGCTCCAGAGGTTAGTCCCCGGGAAAGGGCCGGGGGACCCCTGGGTGGGGGCTGGGCACCGAGACCTCGCCTCCGAGGGTTGGTCGCCAGAAAGGGCCGGGGGACGCCTGGGTGCCCCACTCCTGCAGAATAGCTGCTCAGCACCACCAGCCCCCTGGAGGACCCCCTGCAGCCCAGAAAAGCTGCAACAAGCTTGGCCAGACTGTGAAAAGATCCGCCTACATTCACAGGCCATCCTTCTGAGTTGGGCTGCCCTAGGGAAGAGCCTCTTAGGTTCTCAGTGACCCAGATAGCTGCTCCAGCCCCCAGGGGGGTGCTGCACTCCTGAGGAACAGCTGCCCAACACCGCCAACCCCCTGCAAGAACCCCACAGCCTAAAAACACCAGAGCAAGCTCTGCATGACCAAGTGAAATCTGCTACCATCGTGGTGTGGACCTCCCAGTACTGTCTGCCCTCAGGAAGTCCTCCTTTGCTTCAAAGAAACACTGTTAGCCCCATCAACACTCCAGAAAAGCCACACTGCCTCAAAAAAGACTGACCAACAACACCAGCCCTCAGGAAATATTCCACGGCAGTGACAAGGCAAACACTGCCCGATAACAAGAGTACAACTCCCTCAGGAGAAAGAAAACAACAAACAAGATGAAGCTGAGAAACTACCCCCAGTCAAACCAACAGGAGAACTCACCTAAAACAGTCAACAATGAACAGATCCCTACAGTCTGACAGACCTGGAGTTCAAAAGAGAAATAGTGAAAATACTGAAGGAATGAAGAGAAGATATGAACAGTAATGCAGATACCCTCAGAAAGGAACTAGAACATATAAGGAGGAGCCAAGAAAAACTAGAACATTCATTTGCAGAGATGCAAACGGAACTAAGGGCAGTAAAAACCAGAATGAATAATGCAGAAGAACGAATCAGTGATATGGAAGATAGAATAATGGAAATCACTCAATCCGGTCAACAGACAGAAAACCGAATCAAAAAACTGGAAAGCAATATAAGAGACCTATGGGATAATATAAAGCGGGCCAATCTAAGCATAATAGGAATTCCAGAAGGAGTAGAAAAAGATCAGGGGATGGAATATATATTTGAAGAAATTATCGATGGAAACTTCCCAAATCTAAAGGATACTGGGTTCAAGATACAAGAAGCACAGAGGGCCCCAAACAAACTGAACCCAAATAGACCCACACCAAGACACATCATAATAAAAATGGCAAAAGTTAGTGATAAAGAGAGGATCCTAAAGGCAGCAAGAGAAAAACAGAATGTTACCTACAAGGGAACCCCCATAAGAATATCAGCTGACTTCTCTAAAGACACACTACAGGCCAGGAGGGAATGGCAAGAGATATTTAAAGTGCTAAAAGGAAAAAATATGCAACCTAGAATACTCTATCCAGCAAGAATATCATTTAAAATAGAAGGGGAAATAAAAATTTTTTCCAACAAACAAAAACTTAAAGAATACAGCAACACAAAACCCAGGTTAAAGGAAATATTGAAAGGGCTTCTCTAAACCAAAAAGAAAGGAAGGAAAGGGAAGAAAAAAGAAAAGAAAAAAAAAAAGAAGAAAAAGAGGAAGAACTAGGACTGAGGAAACCGCAATCAGAGAGCAGTCACTCAAATAAGCCAGCATATAGATTTATTTATTTATTTATTTATTTTTGTCTTTTTGCCATTTTTCTTGGGCCGCTCTCGCGGCATATGGAGGTTGCTAGGCTAGGGGTTGAATCGGAGCTGTAGCCACTGGCCTACGCCAGAGCCACAGCAACACAGGATCCGAGCCTCGTTTGCAACCTACACCACAGCTCACGGCAACGATCCGCAGGGACCGAACCCGCAACCTCATGGTTCCTAGTCGGATTCGTTAACCACTGCGCCACAACGGGAACCCCCAGCATACAGATTTAATCATGAACATGCTTCAAACAAAATAAAATTAAAAAGAAAAAAATAAAAAAGAGTCATCAAAACCATAAAATGTGGGCAAGGGATGTTAGGAAGTAAATAACCCTTTTTGTTTGTTTGTATGTTTCTCTTCTTAATTTTAATATAGTAATGAAGTGTTTGAACTTACAGGACCATCAGGCTAAAACACACAATTATGGGAAGGGGTTAGCATACTTAAAAAACAGGGCAACCACAAGCCAAAACCAAATATTGCATTTGCAAAAAATGAAAAAAAAAATACACTCAAGCAGATAATAACAGGAGACCATCCAACCAAAAAAAAAAAAAGAAAGGAAGAATGGAGAACCATAGAATCAACTGGAACACAAGGTTCAAATGGCAATAAATAATCATCTATCAATTATCACCTTAAATGTGAAGGGACTGAATGCCCCAATCAAAAGACACAGAGTGGCTGAGTGGATAAAAAGGCAAAAACCTTCAATATGCTGCCTACAAGAAACTCACCTTAGGACAAAAGATACATATAGATTGAAAGTGAAAGGGTGGGGAAAAATATTTCATGCCAATAGACATGACAGAAAAGCAGGAGTCGCAACACTCATATCAGACAAAATAGACTTTAAAACAAAAGACATAAAGAAAGACAAAGAAGGACACTACTTAATGATTAAGGGATCCATCCAAGGAGAGGATGTTACTATCATCAACATATATGCCCCAAGTACAGGAGCACCCAGATACATACAACAAATATTAACAGACATAAAGGGAGATATTGATGAGAATACAATCATAGTAGGAGACCTTAATACCCCCCTCACATCAATGGACAGATCCTCTAGACAGAAAACCAATAAAGCAACAGAGATCCTAAAGGAAACAATAGAAAAGTTAGACTTCATTGATATCTTCAGGACACTACATCCAAAAAAAGCAGAATACACATTCTTCTCAAATGCTCATGGAACATTCTCAAGAATCGACCACATATTGGGACACAAAGCTAATCTCAATAAATTTAGGAGCATAGAAATTATCTCAAGTATCTTCTCTGACCACAATGCCATGAAATTAGAAACCAACCATGGGAAAAGGAAAGAGAAAAAACCTACTACATGGAGACTAAACAACATGCTACTAAAAAACCAATGGGTCAATGAGGAAATCAAGAAGGAAATAAAAAACTACCTTGAAACAAATGATAATGAAGACACAACCGCTCAAAATCTATGGGATGCTGCGAAAGCAGTGCTCAGAGGGAAATTTATAGCAATACAGGCCTTTTTCAAAAAAGAAGAAAGATCCCAAATTGACAACTTAACCCTCCACCTAAATGAATTAGAAAAAGAAGAACAAAAAAGTCCTAAAGTCAGCAGAAGGAAGGAAATTATAAAGATCAAAGAAGAAATCAATAAAATAGAGACTCAAAAAACAATAGAGAAAATTAATAAAACCAAGAGCTGGTTCTTTCAAAAGGTAAACAAAATTGACAAACCCCTGGCCAGACTCACTAAAAAGAGGAGAGAAAGAACCCAAATAACCAAAATTATAAATGAAAAAGGAGAAATCACAACGGATACAGCAGAAATACAAAAAACCATAAGAGAATACTATGAACAACTATACGGCAACAAGTTTGACAATCTGGAAGAAATGGACAATTTTCTAGAATCTTACAGCCTGCCAAAACTGAATCAAGTAGAAACAGACCAACTGAACAGACCGATCACTAGAAATGAAATTGAAGAGAAGTCCAGGACCAGATGGCTTCACAGGTGAATTTTATCAAACATATAAAGAGGAATTGGTGCCCATCCTCCTTAAACTCTTTCAAAAGGTTGAAGAAGGAATACTCCCAAAGACATTCTATGATGCCACCATCACCCTAATTCCAAAACCAGAGATACCACCAAAAAAGAAAACTATCACCCAATATCATTGATGAATATAGATGCAAAAATTCTCAACAAAATCTTAGCCAACCGAATCCAACAACATACCAAAAAAATTATACACCATGACCAGGTTGGGTTCATCCCAGGTTCACAAGGATGGTTCAACATACGCAAATCAATCAGCATCATACACCACAGTAACAAAAAAAAAGTCAAAAATCACATGATCATCTCAATAGATGCAGAAAAAGCATTTGACAAAGTCCAACATCCATTCATGATCAAGACCCTCGCCAAAGTGGGTATAGAGGGAACATTCCTGAATATAATCAAAGCCATTTATGAGAAACCCACAGCAAATATAATACTCCATGGGGAAAAACTGAAAGCCTTCTCACTCAAATCTGGAACAAGACAGGGATGCCCACTTTCACCACTGCTCTTCAACTTAGTTTTGGAAGTCCTAGCCACAGCAATTCGACAAACCAAAGAAATAAAAAGCATCCATATAGGAAAAGAAGAGATCAAACTGTCACTGTATGCAGATGACATGATACTATACAGAGAAAACCCTAAGGACTCAACCCCAAAACTACTTGAACTGATTCATAAATTCAGCAAAGGAGCAGGATATAAGATTAACATTCAGAAGTCAGCTGCATTTCTGTATACCAGCAATGAAATGCTAGAAAAGGAAGACAAAAATACGATACCTTTTAAAATTGCACCTCACAAAATCAAATACCTCGGAATACACCTGACCAAGGAGGTAAAGGACCTATATGCCGAGAACTATAAAACTTTAATCAAAGAAATCAAAGAAGATGTAAAGAAATGGAAAGATATTCCATGCTCCTGGATTGGGAAAATCAATATTGTAAAAATGGCCATACTACCCAAAGCAATCTACAGATTCAATGCAAGCCCTATCAGATTACCCAGGACATTTTTCACAGAACTAGAACAAACAATCCAAACATGTATATGGAACCACAAAAGACCCAGAATCGCCAAAGCAATCCTGAGAAACAAAAACCAAGCAGGAGGCATCACTCTCCCAGACTTCAAGAAATACTACAAAGCCACAGTCATCAAAACAGTGTGGTACTGGTATCAAAACAGACACACAGACCAATGGAACAGAAGAGAGAACCCGGAAATAAACCCTGACACCTATGGTCAATTAATCTTTGACAAGGGAGGCAAGAACATCAAATGGGAAAAAGAAAGTCTATTCAGCAAGCATTGCGGGGAAACCTGGACAGCTGCATGCAAAGCAATGAAACTAGAACACACCCTCACACCATGCACAAAAATAAACTCCAAATGGCTGAAAGACTTAAATATACCACAGGACACCATCCAACTCCTAGAAGAAAACATAGGCAAAACACTCTCTGACATCAACAGCATGAATATTTTCTCAGGCCAGTCTCCCAAAGCAATAGAAATTAGAGCAAAAATAAACCCATGGGACCTCATCAAACTGAAAAGCTTTTGCACAGCAAAGGAAACCAAAAAGAAAACAAAAAGACAACTTACAGAATGGGAGAAAACAGTTTCAAATGATGCAACTGACAAGGGCTTAATCTCTAGAATATATAAACAACTTATACAACCCAACAGCAAAAAAGCCAATCAATCAATGGAAAAATGGGCAAAAGACCTGAATAGACATTTCTCCAAAGAAGATTTACAGATGGCCAACAAACACATGAAAAAATGCTCAACATTGCTGGTTATAAGAGAAATGCAAATCAAAACTACCATGAGATATCACCTCACACCCGTCAGAATGGCCATCATTAATAAATCCACAAATAACAAGTGCTGGAGGGGCTGTGGAGAAAAGGGAACCCTCCTGCACTGTTGGTGGGAATGGAAACTGGTACAGCCACTATGGAGAACAGTTTGGAGATACCTTAGAAATCTATACATAGAACTTCCATATGACCCCGCAATCCCACTCTTGGGCATCTATCCGGACAAAACTCTACTTAAAAGAGACACGTGCACCCGCATGTTCATTGCAGCACTATTCACAATAGCCAAGACATGGAAACAACCCAAATGTCCATCGACAGATGACTGGATTCGGAAGAGGTGGTATATATACACAATGGAATACTACTCAGCCATCAAAAAGAATGACATAATGCCATTTGCAGCAACATGGATGGAGCTAGAGAATCTCATCCTGAGTGAAATGAGCCAGAAAGACAAAGACAAATACCATATGATATCACTTATAACTGGAAACTAATATCCAGCACAAATGAACATCTCCTCAGAAAAGAAAATCATGGACTTGGAGAAGAGACTTGTGGCTGCCTGATGGGAGGGGGAGGGAGTGGGAGGGATCGGGAGCTTGGGCTTATCAGACACAACTTAGAATAGATTTACAAGGAGATCCTGCTGAATAGCATTGAGAACTTTGTCTAGATACTCATGTTGCAACAGAAGAAAGGCTGGGGGAAAAATGTAATTGTAATGTATACATGTAAGGATAACCTGACCCCCTTGCTGTACAGTGGGAAAATAAAAAAAATTATAAAAAAAGAAAAATCTGATATCTGAATGACATAACATTTATAGTTATCATGTCTTCAAAAGTAATTTTATCTTTCTGTTTAGCCATCCATCAATATTTTCTCTATCCACCTGCAAAAAAAGTTGTATGTATGTCTGTGGTGTCTAGAATGTTGTCGAATGTTGACAACATAAGTTTTCTTTATCTTTATTTTTTGAGGTTACATTTTTAAAAAGTTAGTATAGTTGATTTACAGTGTTCTGTCAATTTCTGCTGTACAGCAAAGTGACCCAGTCATACACACACACATACACACACACACACACACACACACACACACACACACAGGTATACATTCTTTTTCCCATATTACCTTCCATCATGTTCTATCACAAGTGACTGCATACAGTTCCCTGTGCTACAGAGCAGGACCTCATTGCTTATCCATTCGAAATGTAACACTTTGCATCTGCTAACCCCAAACTCCCTGGACCATCCCACTCCCTCCTCCTCCCCCTCGGTAACAAGTCTGTTCTCCATGACTGGACAACACAAGTGAAAACTTGAAAAAATGCTCAGATAGTTACACTTCTTTCTTGTCTAAATTACTTCAAAAGAGCATGAATGGTTTTTAAAAATAGGGCAAAGAAATAGGAGAGGATATAAACAGTAGTTAACTGTAGTTGGTGGAAATAAAGTTAATTTTTTCCCTTTGGATTTTTATGTACTTTTTACTTCAAGAAGAAATTTACCCAAACTTTACATGAAAGCATCAAAGACATTTCTGAACTAAAGACTTTGCTGATCCCTCATGCTTGGACTTTAGCTCTATTGCCTTAAGTGGAGTAAAGCAGAAGCCAAAGACCAAAGCACATCTCAAGTGGAGTGCCTTAGAAAGCATCCTCCCTCACGTCTGAGCTGGGATCCCCCCAAAAAGGCTACATTTTCAGGGTAAAGGAAAACTACAAGTGACCTCCCCAACCTCAGGGCTGCCTTGATATAAAGGTTGCATTGCCATGGCATGGGGGTAAAACCACTATTCTGGCCACAGACCAGCCTCACACAGATCCGCACTCTGGAAATGCAGAGCTGGGATGGGCCAGGGAATCCCAAGCCTTGAACTCAGTTGGAAGTGGTACCCAGTGGGTAAAACACACTCAGGTACTAGCAAATGTGAATGGTAAGTCTCTTTAGAAGGAGGCCACCTGCATTATAGGCACTGGAGAATCCCCAAGTGTTCAACAGTTATGACCAGTATTCCATCAAGGAGAACCAAGACACAAGGTAACAAGGAAACATGAGTGATAACCAGCAGAAACCATCTCCCAAAAAGCCAGATACAGATTATAAAACAAACATCCTCAGCGTGAAAGGGGATAAATGACAAGCTCAGAAAAGAGGCAGCAAGAATTGAAAGAATGACCTTGCAGTTTGAAAAAGAACCAAATGGCATGTCTGTCTGTCTGTCTCTATGTATATATAATATGTATTACATATATATAATAGCTAGAGTTAAATGCTCAGTAGAGGTGTAAGAAGCAGATAACACAAAGCAGAAGCACTTAATGGGAAGATTACTCACTCAGAATTTTAGTACGGAGTAAAAAAAATGTGGAAAATGCAGGAAAGAGCTAAAGAAAGAGGTGGAGTACTTTCAGATATGTTTAATTAGTTATCGAAGGAGAGGGGAGAAGACACAGGGACCATTTGAAGAGATAATGGCTGAGAATTCTCTAAAACTGATGAAATCATCAATCCACAGACTTAAGTGGTGCATCAATTCCAAAAAGGGTAAATAAGAAGATAAACATATTCATATGCATTTGCATATGTAAATCACAGGGAAGCTGGGGTAGCCTAATTGATATCAGAGAGAGTGGATAAGATAAAAAGCATCTCTAGGGAATACGTGGACCACTTCCTAAGATAAGACACCTCATTTAAAAGGAAGGTAAACATCCCACGTTTTTGTGTACACCTAATACAGCCTAAAAGTATATAAAGGAGAATACAGAACCACGGAAGATAAGGGGAAAAATCCATAACTTGTATGTGGGGGGGACCCTCTAACTAAATTGATGCAATAAAAAATTAAAATGTCAGGGCAGATATAGAAGAGTGAAACAATATGATTAACAAACAGAATAGACATTTATAAAACATTGCTTTCAACAACCATAGAATGACATTTTTTTTTTTTTTCAAGAATATAGCACTCCTGGAGTTCCCATTATGGTGCAGCAGAAATGGATCCAACTAGGAACCATGATGTTGCCGGTTTGATCCCTGGCCTCGCTCAGTAGTTTAAGGATCTGGTGTTGCCATGAGCTGTGGTTTAGGTTGTAGATGCAGCTTGTACCCTGTGTTGCTGTGGCTGTGGCGTAAGCCAGCTGCTGTAGCTACAATTTGACCCCTAGCCTGGGACTCTCCATATGCCATGGGTGTGGCCCCCCAAAAGCAAAAAATAACAGTAATAATAAATTTAAAAAAAAACAACATAACACTCCTTCAGAGCATTGATATTTAACATTTCAGTAGGCAATTAAACAGGTTTTACTCAAACTGCAAACCATCACCCGTGTATTGAGTGGGGCCTCAGCCCTGGGTTCAGACTGACTTCAGTTTCTTCCATGTCTGGTCCCAGGGTTAGCCAGAGACGTGGCAGGTTTTCCCACAGACTGTATGTAGAGTCCTCATTCTCTCATTCTCCTTTCTGAGATTTCCCCCTTCACTGTCCGAAAGCTCTGAAAGCCCTGAGTCCCTTCCCTGGCTCACCTGCCCAGAAAGAGGAGGAAATTTCTATTGGTGTGTCAGCCTTCCCGTACTTCCAATGGGTCTGCAGATGCCTTCAGGGTAAAGCTCAAAACAAAAACAAAAACAAACAAACCCCCAAATCAAACAAAAAAACCCACCCCAACCTAATAGGAGCAAAAAGGAAGGCTTCCACCAAGGTATACACTCTCTCCAAGTATTGACTCTCTTCCAAAATCTGCTTGCTTTGGCTTGTTGAGTTTTTTGCTGTTGTTATTGTTGTTTTGCACTTTGCTCAGTTTATCCAAAGGAAGGCCGGGTGGGATGTAACCCCATCATGTTCAAAGTGGAAATTCCCTGCAAGGGAACTTTGGCAAGCTAGTTTTATGTAAGTTTATGTAGGCTGGATTCCTCAAGTACCACTAAACATTATTAGACCTTATCCTATCACGCACTCTCTAAAAAAAAAAAATTTAATTGAAGTATAGTTGATTGAATCCCTTTACAGCAGAGGGATTCAGTTATGCATAGTATACATTCTTTTTCATATTCTTTTCCATTATGCTTTAGCATAGGCTATTGAACATAGTTCCCGGCACCATACAAGAGGACCTTGTTTATCCATCCTTTATATAATAGTTCGCATCTGCTTATCCCAAACTCCCAATCCATTCCTCCTCCACCCCCCAACACCCTCTTGGCAACCCCAAGTCTGTTCTCCATGTCTGTGAGTCTGTTTCTGTTTCACAGATAACTTCATTTGCTATCACAGACTCTTGCACACACTCATGAACCGAATCCAGCAGAATCCTTCCCAGGTTTGGCTGCTGTGCTCAGTGAGTACCTGCTCATGGCTCAGTGGTCCTGCAGTTACCAAGGTCATCAGATGCCACACTGCTGTTTGGCAGATAACTTCATTTGCTATCACAGACTCTTGCACACACTCATGAACCGAATCCAGCAGAATCCTTCCCAGGTTTGGCTGCTGTGCTCAGTGAGTACCTGCTCATGGCTCAGTGGTCCTGCAGTTACCAAGGTCATCAGATGCCACACTGCTTCCCCTGCTTCATCCCACACAGATGGTGATTCCATCTGAATCTTGCAGGTTTGGATGATGTAACACCCAAAGGAGGGTTGTTGCAACAAATTACCACATACCAACTGGTTCAAAAAACAGAAAAGTATTCTCCCACAGTTCTGGAAGCATGAAGTCTGAAATCAAGGTATCAGCAGGGTCATGCTCCCACCGAAGGCTTTCTTTAGTCCTCCTTCTGATGACTGCTGGCAATTCTTGGCTTTGCTTGGTTTTTTAGATGCATTACTCCAAACTCTGCCTGTTGAAACATGACCTTCTCCCTGTATGTCCTCAGTGTGCCCAAATTTTCATCCTTTATAAGGATACCAGTCATCGGATTAAAGCCCACATTAATCCAATATGTCCCAGTCCTAAATTGACTGGCTCTGCAAAGATCCTATTTCCAAATAACGTCCAGTTCACAGGGATTAGGACTTGAGTGCATCTTTTGGGGGAACACAATTCTACCTAAAACAGGTGATTTGTCCCCAGTGGATCACATTGGGAAGAAAAAGTAGGGATAATCTGTAACCTAGTTTTTCATGGAGGTCATCCATGGATCTTTAGTCTGCTTTTCTAGGGTTTTTTTTGGTGGGGGGTGGTCAGGAAATTTGGAGAGATTCCAAAATTTGAAAATGTCAGATATCAAAATAATAAAGTGAGTTGTAGATTTTGTAATGGGAGAAGGGGTGTTGTTACAAGAGGGCAAATAATAAAGAACAAGGTGACGGAACTATAAACAAATCTGCCTTCAGCATAAGGATCGCCCAAGACAGGAATTAAAATAGGCTGGAAAAGACTGTTTTTTTAAAATTAATTAATTTTTTAAAATTAATGAAATATTGAGGTGAAAATATTTACGTTATGTAACTTGGGAACCAAATTTCTAAATTAGGGTATTTATTTTATACATAGTAAAAATGTTCTAAATATTCAGAATTTAGTGATTTGTATAACATCACATAAATAGCAAGACAGAATCCAACCCATGTGTTCTTCTATGCATTAAACAGTAAATAATTTTCACTTATTTAACATTTCTTTTAAAATTGGGAAGCCATTATTGAAAAATGTATAAAAAGGGGGAAAAAAATCATCCCAGCTCTCCTACGACCCTAAAACCAAAAATAGTTTCTTTTTTTGCCTATTATCTTCCAGTCTTTTTCCATTTGCACCAGTATTTTTACATACTTGCAAGAAATCAGCTTTTAAATAAAAATAAGTAAGCAATAGAAAGTATATATAATTCAGGGATTCACTTACAGGAAAATTAATTGCTTTGCATTTTCACTTAACATGAAATCCAACACACCCAGGGGAATTTTCAAAGTCTTTTCAGCTGCTTCTTGGAATCTTCCTTCAGGAACTGCTGATACTGGTCTTATGACCGTTCTGTCTCACAAAGACACATTAAACACAAGTGTCTGGTACACCTGCCCAAGCTATCAATTAGGCCTCCAATATTTTTTAATCAGCCGTCTCATTAATTTCAATGAGTTTCAGGTATACTAATCACACATGGAATAGAAAGTTTCTGTGACGAACCATGATTCATGACACACAGATTACCATCAAACTCTGCAGATACTTGAAGCAAACATTATCTGATTCAGAAACAATTGCCCTGAAATGAGGTCACGCATCGAGGGAGCACAAAGGGAGATGTGCCTCACTGCTAAGAAGGAGCTTTGACTTTGGAACAAATTGGGTATGGGTCTCGAGACCTCTTCTTGCTGGCTGGTGAAGATGCTTCAACCTCCCTAAGCTTCAGCTTTGCTATCCTTTAGTGGAGAAAATGCAACTTAATTTCATAGGTTCTTTTTTTTTTTTTGTCTTTTTTTTAGGGCCACATTTGTGGCATATGGAAGTTCCCAGGCTAGGGGTTGAATCCGAGCTGGAACTGCTGGCCTACACCAGAAGTGTGGCCTACACAGTCACAGCAACTCGGGATCTGAGCCATGGCTGTGACCTACACCCCATAGCTCACAGCAAAGCCTGATCCTTAACCCACTGGGTGAGGCCAGGGATTGAACCCGTGCCAGGTCTTGATGGATACTAGTCGGGTTCATTACTGCTGAGCCATAACGGGAACTCCCATAGATTCTTGAAAAGGTTATAGAAGCAACACCACGCCTAACACTTAGGACTTCAGTTCCTGAATTACTCAACTGAATGTTGACTGAATACTGAATCATTCAATTTTTGAATAAATATTCAAAGAGTAACCGGTACTACAGAGATACCCTTTTATAAAGCAAGTTGCTCATGCAACTGGTTTGACTCTAGTCACTTGAATCATCTTCTTTTCCTTTTTTACTATATAATGATTTTTACTGTTTTCCACTATAGCTGGTTTACAGTGTTTTGTCAATTTTCTTTCATTGTCCTCACTGCTCTGATCTGCCTGATTGAGGAATTCATCTCAAATACTCCACGGGGCACTTTCTACCCATGACTTCATCATGATAATAGGAAGTAGTAGTTATTAATCGAAACCTCAAAACATGAAATAAACTTTATATAGTTTACTACACATCAAACTTAAAGACATAAATTATGTGTATATGTAATTCATAGGTAGGCATAAGCATAGCATAGTCCCTAATTCCAGTCCTTTCCAGATTAAAATTCAGGAAGGTGAGGGGAATATAATTTTATCTGGTGTTGACTTTCCTCTTCTTTTTTTAAAAAATCTTTTTAAAGAATTTCATCTGGAGTTCCTGTCGTGGCGCAGTGGTTAATGAATCCGACTAGGAACCATGAGGTTGCAGGTTCGATCCCTGCCCTTGCTCAGTGGGTTAACGATCTGGCGTTGCCATGAGCTGTGGTATAAGTTGCAGACACGGCTTGGATCCTGCATTGCTGTGGCTCTGGTGTGGGCTGGCAGCTACAGCTCCGATTCGACCCCTAGCCTTGGAACCTCCATATGCCGCAAGAGCGGCCCAAGAAATGGCAAAAAGACAAAAAGACAAAAAAAAAAAAAAGAATTTCATCAAAGTATAGTTGATTTACAATGTCTTACTAGTTTCAAGTGTACAGTACAGTGATTCAGTTATACATATATATGTGTGTGTATTCTTTCTGATTCTTCTCCCATATAGGTTATTATAAAATATTGAGTATAGTTCCCTATGCAATACTAGGTCATTATTGGTTATGATTTTCCTCTTGTATTGTCCAGGCTCCGGTCCTGTTCTGTCTCCTTGTTTATATTGATTTAGGACAGGTCTGTCACTTCTTTGCTCCAGAAATGGGAAGCTCAGACTGCAATTATTCAAAGTTCAAGCACAGTCTTGATTGATGGCATTTACTTTTTGGTACCAATTCCCAAACCTCCCTTAATAGGTTCATTCTCTTTATTTATTTATTTTTGCATTTTTTTTAGGGCCGCACACGCGGCATATGGAGGTTCCCAGGCTAGGGGTCTAATCTGAGCTACAGCTAGCTGCGAGCCTACACCACAGCCATAGCAATGCAGGATCCGAGACGCGTCTGCAACCTACACCACAGCTCACGGCAACACCGGATCCTTAACCCACTGAATGAGGCCAGGGATCAAACCCACAGCCTCATGGTCCCACGACAGGAACTCTGGTTCATTCTCTTTAGAAATGCATACTCTTTCAAGCTGTCTGCTGCAGCTGCCCTTGGCTTTCGGTGTGATAATTCACCCAGAGGGAAGGTGTCATAACGAAGGGCTTCAGAGAGGCCATTCCATTTCAGTAGAACCCTGAAATATGGCAGGTAGACCATATGGGGGTGGGGAGGGCATTCCAGGAGCAGGGAAAAACCTGAAAGTGTTTCGAATACATCTTGTTCTCACCTATCTGCTGAGCAGGAAAGGCTGTTTGGAGGCAGGTGCTACAGATAAGTATGGACAGGGAGCCAGATTATGACGAGCCTCACATACCATGCTAAAGAGCAAGGATCCCCTAGCAGGTGAAGGTGTGCAGTGGTGAGGAGCCACAGGCCTGAGCAGGTGGCTTTACACTGCAGTTCATGCTCTACTTGCCTTGCAGCAGCTAAGCAGCTAATAGACTGCAACTCAGCAGTAAGGAATTGTCAGCCCTTCACCACCTCCACTTCTTCCTCCACACACTGAAGTCCCTTGTGCTCCATCAACCCCTTCTACCCCTAGCTACTGCATCTGTGCATTCTTCTCTTTCACGCAGGCCTCTCACCCTGCAGTGCTTATTTGTTCATGTGCATGTGTCCCCCACAAGAGCTTGAGTGTCTTGAGGGCCAGGACAGCACTGCACTCACTTTCCTATGCTCAGGATTTAGCCTAGCGCCTAGCAGATTGTAGGCACTCCACATATGCATTATCGCATTCATTCAATACTGACTGAGTGCCTACTTCACGCTTCCTAGGACAAGTGTTAAAGCCACGGAGTGTAGGACATCGAGCAAAACTCCTGCCCTCCTGGAGTCTGCATGCGAATTCTCAGAGACACACAGCAAATCAGGAAGTGAGGATATAAACAAATGGGTAAAATTTTCATTATGTCAGACAGTGATTAGGGCTATGGTAAAAAAAAAAAAAAAGCAATAAATCAGAGGAGATAAACAAAGGGTGTGACTTGAAATAGGGTGGTCAGAGAAGCTTTCACTGTGAAGTGGATATTAGAATGTAGACTTGGAGTTCCCTGGTGGCCTGGTGGGTTAAGGATCAGTGTCACTGCAGTGGCTTAGGTTGTTCCTGTGGTGCAGGTTCGACCCCCGGCTGGGAAACATTGCCAAAAAAATGAGGGAGCGAAGCTAGGTGGATACCTGGAGTGGGGAGAGGGGGAGGCTGGGAGTAGAAGACACTGGAAGAGAAGACAGAGGAAAGCCCTGGAACAAGACCTGTCTAGTGTTCAAGGAGAGGCCAGTAGAGCTGGAACAGTGAGCCTGAAGGGACAGGTCAGAGAGGTCAACTGGAGTGGGGAGGGGATCAGTGGTTAGGCAGATTTTTTGTTTCTTTCTATTGGCTGAGGTGTGCAGTGGCTTGATGTGGTATCTTAGTTCCCAGATCAGGGATTGAACCCAGGCTGCAGAACTGAAAGTACAGAGTCATAACCACTAGACCACCAGGGAACTCCTTAGACAGATCTCGTAAGTTACTTTTAGGCCACTGTAAGGACTTTGGTTGTTATTCTGAGTGGAATGGGAAGCCACTGAGGGATTCTGAGCAGAGAAGCATGATCGAACTTGCTAATTAAACACAACAGCTCTGGCAGCTTTAAGAGGGACATATGTTCTGGATGACAAAGGAGGTCGCCTGGACCTGTGAGGGATTAGGAGATATCTAAAAAAGTGTTGGATCCTACTCACAACAGCTAAGACATGGAAACAACCTAAATGCCCATCAACAGAGGAATGGATTAGGAAGATATGGTACATATACACAACGGAATACTACTCAGCCCTAAAAAAGAATGAAATAATGCCATTTGCAGCAACATGGATGCAACTAGAGATTCTCATACTAAGAGAAGTGAGTCAGAAAGAGAAAGACAAATGCCATACGGTATCACTTACATGTGGAATCTAAAACACGACACAAATGAACCTAGCTATAAAACAGAAAGAGACTCATGGACTTGGAGAACAGACGTGTGGTTGCCAAGGGGGAGAGGGGAGGGAGTGGAGTGGATGGAGAATTTGGTGTTAGTAGATGCAAACTATTACATTTAGAATGGATGAGCAATGAGGTCCTGCTGTACACCACAGGGAACTCTATCCCTCTCTTGGGGTGGACCATGATGAACAATCATATGTATGACTGGGTCACTTTGCTGTACAGCAGAAATTGGCACAACACTGTAAATCAACTATACTTTAATAAAGAATATTTTAAAAAGAGCCCCAAAGTTGCAAAAAGACAAACAAAGTGCTGGATCCTGTACGGAATTTGAAGGTGGTTTTCTTCAAATGGATTGGCTAGTGGCTGATGGGGGTATGAGAGGCTGAGGGGAGTGAAGACTGTCTCCAGAGCTTTGGCATGAACGACTGGAAACCTGGAGTTGATGTTTACTGAGATATGCTGGGTGACCATATTATTCTGCTTCCAGCACCCAGCAGGTAGAGGCCCAGGATGCAACACCCCACGACAAAGGGGTGTCTGGTCTAAAATGTCAACAGTGCCCAAGTAGAGGCAGAGGAGAGGATGGGAAGGCCAGGTTGAGTGACATAAACTGAGATGAAGATCAATGCAATTGAAGAGAGAAACGATGAGGACTCGAAATTCTTCATTTTTATCATTTCTATCTAGCCTACTTATCCAAAATCTATAAAGGTCATTCACCAAAAAAAAAAAAAGAAAAAAAAGACATACCCTTGAACATAGCAGTATATTAAGAAATTACATGGCTGGGAGTTCCTGTGGTGGTTCAGCTGGTTAAGAACCCAACATAGTGTCCGTGAGGATGCAGGTTCGATTCCTGGCTTTGCTCAGTGGGTTAAGGATCCAGTGTTGCCTCAAGCTGTGGCATTATGTCACAGATGCGGCTGGGGTCTGGTGTTGCTGTGGCCGTGGTGTAGGCTGGCAGCTGCAGCTCCTATTCCACCCCTAGCCTGGGAACTTCCATATGCCGCAGGTGCGGCCATTAGAAAAAAAAAGTTAAAAAAAGAAAGAAAGAAAGAAATTAGAAATTACACAACTGAAAGACTCTACAGAACTCATTAGCCTTAACGTTCATGGGACAAAGAAATAAACGCCATCAATTAATACTATAATTAGAGTTTTACCGGGATTCTCACTCACTCCTCAGCTGTCCATTTCCGATGCTCAGTTCCAGATACAACGCCATTGATGCTGATGGCTTCTTGGATTTCCAAAGCAGACACGCACTGTTAACAAAAACCATCACCATGACCACCACCCATCTAAATACGGTTAAGCTGAAATTCATTTTATAAGCAAAGCTCTTCCTATTCACAACAGATGGGTAGATCTCTCAGGAAGAAGATTATCAAGTGCGGTACCCTGACTCATTCTTATCCTCACTCCATCTTCCCTCCAAAGAAGAATGAATGAAACACTGTTAAAATAAGTGGCAGACCGCCAGATCTCTGTGGCCATTCTCTTCCCTCTTCATCTGTTTGGACCATCTGTGAAGTTATAAGGAAAACGTCACACTAGCTGACCTAAAAGCATTCTCCTAGTTCCAGCTTAGCGTCTTGCATTTTTATTCCCTCCTTTTTTTTTGAATTTAGTCATAGAAGGAGGTAACTCTGAATATGTCTCTTGATTTCTGAGCGGCTAGAAACTAAAAGTAGCATCCCAAGTATTAAGCTAATGAAAGAAAATGAAACTTTCAAACCATCCCTAATTTTCTGGATTCAGGTCTAATAGACAAGGCTTTAGGATCCCAAACCCTTTCCTATCTCCATTTTCCTTTGTGATCTTATAAGGACCCCCTTATAATGGGGTCCCAAGCTTTAGCAAAATGGGTAAAAGTGCCTTTGTGCCTGTGCCAAAATACTGAGACCATAAGATTTTATTTTTGGGGAGTTCCCGTCGTGGCACAGTGGTTAACGAATCTGACTAGGAATCTGGCGTTGCCGTGAGCTGTGGTGTAGGTTGCGGACGCAGTTCAGATCCCGCGTTGCTGTGGCTCTGGCGTAGGCTGGCAGCTACAGCTCCGATTAGACCCCTAGCCTGGGAACCTCCATATGCCTCGGGAGAGGCCCAAGAAATGGCAAGAAGACAAAAAAAAAAAAAAGATTTTAGTTTTGGTAGAGAATTATATCAAGGCTTAGTGCTTTTTAAAAAATTAATTTATTTTTATTGAAGTATAGTCGATTTACAATGTTGTATTAGTTTCTGGTGTATAGCAAAGCGATTCAGTTAGACATATACATATATCTATTCTTTTTCAGATTCTTTTCCCTTATAGATTATTGCAAGATATTGCATAGAGTTCCCTGTGCTATACGGGAGGTCCTTGTTGCTTACCCATTTTATATACAGCAGTGTGTAGCTGTTAATCTCAAACTCCTGTTTTATCTCTCCCACCCCTTTCCCCTTGGGTAACGTCAGTTTGTTTTCTATGCCTGTTTTGTAAATAAATTCCTTTGCATCGTGTTTTTTAGGTTCACGTTTGATATTTGCCGAGATTTCGTTCTGTGCTATCTCCCTCCTCCTGGTGGTTTACAAGCAGGCAGACACACAAGAGCATTTATAGCTATTACGTAACATGACAGCGGGCAAGGGTGAGTGTGCACACATTTGAGAACTCTGCCCTCTGTGTGGAATGCGACGGAAACAAGTCTAAACAGGACTGCGCCCCCAAACACGGGGGGATCTGGAGGGGGGAGCCTGTGGAGAGAGTCATCCACCAATCTCCGTGTTCCTTTCTTTCAGGAAAAGGGAGGCAGGCTGAAAAGGATCTGGGTTTTGTGCAATCCATGGATTTCCACTTTGGATTATCTGTCAGGTAGCTATGAACATTTTAAACACAAACTCTGTTTCTACCTACGTAGTGAGGGAAACAGTTTGCCCATAAGGCACCCTTGGTGCCTTGACGAATAAACAAAACCGTGTAAACATTCAAGGAAAAAATAGACTAGCAGAGATACAGGGTTCCTTGTGAACCTTAGGATCTCCCATGGGGCTGCCCTGGGCTTGAATGCCACAGTCACGGACAGAATCACAGGAGGGGGTCTGCTGTGGGGCCTTCAACTCTCAGCCCTACTGTCTCCCCAAAGCACAACAAAACAAGCAAACCGCCTCTGAGGTGCCAAAAGGATTAAGACATTGTCCTTACTTGACCTCTTCCTCATTTCCATTTGAAGACAACAGGTGGTTCGCTTCAGTCACACAGAGATTCCTGTCTCCCTCCTGAAACCTAGACGAAGGATCATAAACAGATCAATCGGATACCTGTTTTCTCGAGAATAAAAGACACTGCTGTGCAGAAGCTGATGCCAAATCCTTTCAGCCCTCTATCTTCCACCACACTCCCTGTTAATTACTACTTGTCAATGCTTGTTAAGAATTGCCTAGCTCCACTTTCCGAATCTCGGTATAAAATAGATACCCAGGGGGCCTCCCTTCCGGAGACTCACTGGGGAGACGCTGTGAACTGAGCACACTTCATTATCTAAATGTGACAATAATTTTTTTTTTTTTTTTTGGCATTTGTAAAATTCAAGAGTGCTCATCACCTTCTGGGAAATTGGTCTTTGTTCTTGGAGTGCTGCAAGTGCACAGCATAAATTGTCCGTTCCAATGAATATGGAAATAAAGCCGAGAGAGCACACGTATAGCATCTTGAAAAATGATTTCACGTATAGCATCTTGAAAAATGATTTCACGTATAGCATCTTGAAAAATGATTTCGTATTACTTGTTATTCTGCTTCCAAAGCATTATACAAAATTGATTGAAGAGATAACTGGAATATCATCCACCAAGTCTCAGTGCTTCCCCTCCCTTACGATTTATTTTCAAAACACAGTTTTCGAGAGACAAGGCTCTATTCCTTTTTTGGACCCTGATTGATCTTTGCTTAGGTCTTGCCATGGAAACTTTTTTTCTTTGAAGGAATCTCAGTCACTGTGAACACGGCATCTTAAAAACACTTATTTTCTTCACTTTCTACCTACTCAAAACCAGCACTGACTGACCATAAGTGGCTAAAATAATTCATCCGGATCAAAGTTAAAGGGTTAAATGTACATACTTTTAGGAAAGCCAAAAATCTAGCTTTATAATTCATAATACCTGGAGCAGATGGTGATAATATCATGGAAAGAAAGCAAGACCACATGCTACTTCCAGATCAGACTTCTGAATTTCTTTGAACACTAAAAACTACTTTATTCCTATCTGTCCTTTTGAAATTCTGGAGATTCTTACAGGATAATGCTCATGTCTGGACCCTACTTAACAGTGATAAAAGAAGAATATGTAGTTATTTTCTGTGTATGTTTTTTTTTAATTCATCATGATGGAAAATAAAATATTTTAGCTATTAAAAATATTAATTTGGGGAGTTCCTGCTACAGTGCAATGGGTTAAGGGTCTGGCATTGTCACTGCAGCAGCTCGGATTACTGCTGTGGCACAGGTTCAATTTCTGGCCCAGGAACTTTCATATGCCACAGGCACAGCCAAAAAAAAAAAAAAGAAGAAAAATTAATTTTCTGATTCTTTGTTTTCACCCTCGCCTAATTCCAAACAATTTGTATGGATCATTTTGGATAGGTATTGAACAATTATTTTATTTTATTTACTCTATATTTTTAGGGCCTTAGGTGTGGCATATGGAAGTTCCCAGGCTAGGGGTTGAATTGGAGCTACAGTTGCTGGCCTACACCACAGCCACAGCAACACTAGATCTGAGCTGCATCTGCAACCTACACCACAGCTCATGGCAACACCAGATCCTTAACCCACTGAGTGGGGCCAGGGATTGAACCTTCATCCTCATGGATGCTAGTGGAGTTTGTTACCAATGAGCAACAATGGGAACTCCTGAACAATTATTTTAAACATAGAATCAATTAGTAAATCATTAATGAGAATTTCTCCATTTTAAAATAATAATTAATATATCCAAGTCATGCTTAAACGCCTCTACTATTTAGGTATTAGGTAACTAGACCCCCAAACATACTTTGGTGGTTTAAAAAATATGCCTAATGCAAATTTTTTAATTGAACTAATTAGTTAATTAACAGGTCCATTAGTAAAAAGACAGCAACCAGGAGTAAAGTTACAAGAAAAAAGTTACTGAGCAATGAATGCGATATATGTAGGTAAAATGAATAAAATGGGAGGATTTAGGATAGTAAGGTCCTAATGCCTTCAAATGATTAGAAAGAACCAAAAAAGCAGTGTATTTGTAATTCGCTGTAACCTGTTTTTTTTTTTTTTTTTAATAAAGAAAACCATATCACAGAAACTGATCATTGAAGCCTGACAACTCTTTCCACCTTTCATTAACGACCACTCTGCCCCCTGCTGTTTGCTTTATAAGGCTATGACATTACATGGTCAAAGGCCTGCATAATTCATGTCCTGGCTATTCAGCTGTCAGTTAAATCCACTCCACATAGTGGAATGGAATTGTTTTCTCCAGATGGCCTCCATTTCCTCTTAACAAGCATCCAACAGTGTTTTGATTTGCTGCAATAATAAAATATTTCTTCTCCCTTTCTTTTTCATTAAACTAAGCATTTCTATTAATATTTGCTTATGTTGGTGGAATCATTCCTCTAATTTCAAAGCTCTCTTATCTCTTGTCTTAAAAAGTTTTATTATTATCGCTTGGTAGGACACACGTTTTTACATCTCAGTTTTCTTCTATTTCAAACACCGTATCTTCATTCTCAAGAAACGGACCAATATGTGGAAATTTAATAGCAATAAGAATAACAAAAGCTTCCATAGCTAATAGCCATTGAGCATGTTTCACGGATCAGACACTCAGAGCTCTTTTTTTTTTTTTTTTTTTTTGCCATACCTGAAGCATATGGGAGTTCCCAGGCTAGGGATCAAATCTGAGCTGCAGCTGCAACCTACACCACAGCTGTGGTAACACCAGGTTCTTAACCCACTGCACTGGGCTGGGGATTGAACCAGTGCCACCACAGAAACAAGCCAGATCATCAACCCAATGCACTACAGCAGAAATTCCTCTTCTTAGAGCTCCAAGTGTATTAATTGACTAAATCTTCTTAGTACTCTGTGAGTATGTACTATTATCATTGCCTTTGTACAGGTAGGAAACTGAGGCATAGCAAAGTGATCTGTTCAGCCTGTCACAGAACTAGTGATTACTAACTATTAATTAGGAACCAGACACAGAACCAGGAACTAGAGCTTGGGAGTCCAACCCAGGCTATCTGGCTCCAGAGCATGTGCTTCCATCTCCTCACAATTAGTCGCCTTCCTATGTAGCCACAGTGTAGTAACATTACACCTATGAACAACTAGAAGAAGATAATGGAAACTGGAATTAGTCAGGGAAGTGTTAGAGTTGTGTCAGTTTATGTGCTTTCTATTGTACATGAAAAAAAAACATATATTCCAATGGTATATCCTTGCTTGGTATTTGACACTTTCCTATTTCTACTGAAGTCTTCAGAACATAAAACCGGGGTCCAAAATTCACATTTACTTGAATATTTATTGCACCTAATCCTTCACAATATTTACAGCCTGAATCACAATGAATGGTAACCCAACAGCTGAACTGTCTAAAGTCCATAATCAGCAACTGTTCGGGTGAATTAAAACAACGCGGATTATTAGTAAGATAACAGAGAACTTCATCTACTCCCATGTGTGTGATGCAGGGGCAATCATTTTCCATCAAATAGATGGGGAATAATTTATTTAATCAAAAATTGATTCATCTGCTTTTTGTGTGTATTCATTTAGTATTTGAGGTAGAAGCAGGTCAAACACATTCCAAATTATCTGATTCTCTTTTATTTTTTCAATGTCTGACCATAGCCACCAATTCTCATGAGATACTTACACTGTACTACAATATATGATCATTCAGAATCTTTCTACCACTTCCAAACCGGTTTCAATAGAACACTTGAATTTAAGAAATATTCATTTGGAGTTCCTGTCATGGCTCAGTGGTTAACAAACCTGACTAGCATCCATGAGGACGCGGGCTCGACCCCTGGCCTTGCTCAGTGGGTTAAGGATCTGGCATTGGTGTGAGCAGTGGTGTAGGTTGAAGACGCACCTTGGATCCCACATTGCTGTGGCTATGGCACAGGCCGGTGGCTACATCTCTGATTGGACCCCTAGCCTGGGAAACTCCATATGCTGCAGGTGCGGCCCTAAAAAGACCAAAAAAAAAAAAAGAAATATTAATTTTATTTTACTCTTCTATTAACACAAACTTTAAAAACAAGTAGGACAGGTATTAATTTACTTACTCAAGTTCCTTTCCCAAATTAAATGTAGATGGCTGAGAAAAAAAAAACTAGCAGGAATCCTTAGAAAAAATCTTTTCATGTAATATCTATGGATTCATGATCAAAAATGGGTTTGAAAGAGAATACATGAAACATAGAATGTGGAAGGGCACTTGAATAGCAGCATACGTCAATAAATTCCAGGTTTTAGAGTCATCATCGACCTGGAAAAACAGTCCATGGCATTAGACTCTAGACATGACCTAGAGATTATGTGAAGTCAGATAGAGAAAAACAAATATCATAGGATACCAGTCATATGTGAAATCTAATAAAAATGCTACCAAAAAACTTATTCACAAAACAGAAACAGACTCAAGCTTTCAAAATCAAACTTATGGGTACCAAAGGGGAAATGCTGTGGGGGCGGGATAAATTGGGAGGTTAGGATTGGCGTATACACACTACTATAAACAAAATCGGTAAGTAACAAAGACCCACTGTATAGCACAGGAAATCTACCAATAACTCTGTGGCTGTAGCCTATAACAGAAGAATCTGAAAAAGAATGGATCTCTCTCTCTCTCTCTATCATGTCTAAATATCTGATTCACTTTGCTGTACGACAGAAAGAAACTAACACGACATTGCAAGTCAACAATACCCCAATAAAATTTGTTTAAAAACAAAACAAAACAGTCCATGACTATTGGTTACATAGACTTGAATCTGAAATAATTAAACAGATTTATAAAGCACAGGCTTTATGTATCTCAGTTGCAAGGTGTATTAACACGTCAGTAATATTCAAATAGGTATAATCGTGGTTTTTTTTTTCTTTTTTTTATTATAGCTGACTTACAATGTTGGGCCAATTTCTGCTGTACAGCAAAGTGATCCTGTCATACACACACACACACACACACACACACACATATATACATATACACACACATACATATATACACATTCCCTTTCTTATATCATCTTCATCATTGGTCTATGCCAAGAGACTGGATTTAGTTCGCTGAGTTGATATAATTTTGTTTAACCATATTTTGGAAATCTCTGGCTCTCCAATACTTAATTTTAAATGTAAGAGAGAGAATAGCTACTAAGGATTTTAGTTTCAGCTTGGTATTGCTCCTAGGTTAACATCATATAAATCAGACCCTTAAAGCTATGAAAAGGAGGGTTCTCAGCTTGAAAACTAACTCAGTGCCTTCAACCCACCAAATTAAAATCTGAATTGACCTGGCTTCCGATGTTGACAGACAATGAAAGAGGTATCAGTACACACAGGAATACATAGAGCAATGCATTTTAAACATGAGATGTCTTTTTGCTACTTTCTGTGCATTACAATTTTTTAAATCGTAGCTTAGTTGATAGTTAGATATCGTAAGCATGTGTAGTGGTGTTCTGCTTGCTTTTTTTGATTCTACCTATAATGTCAAAGACACATATTACGGATGAACGTCAGTTTCCTTAACCTCAAACTGAGAGGTACTCTGGTTTGTTGCCTTATTAAGATGAGGTAAGAATATTATGATGTTGATAAATCCTTCAAAATTTTATGTAGCACCTGCTCTAGGTTACATAACATTAATGAGTCTTTAAAAGCTAACAGTCCAGGAGTTCTCATCATGGTGCCGCGGAAATGAATCTGACCAGGAACCACGAGGTTGTGGTTTCGATCCCTGGCCTTGCTCAGTGGGTTAAGGATCTGACATTGCTGGGAGCTGTGGTGTAGGCCACAGATGTGGCTTGGATCTGGTGTGGCTGTGGCTGTGGCATAGGCCGGCGGCTGCAGCTCCAATTAGACCCCTAGCCTGGGAACCTCCATATGACACGGGTGCGGCCCTAAAAAGACAAAAGACAAAAAAAAAAAAAAAAGGCTAACAGTCTAACATTATGAGGTTTATTTATTTATTTATTTATTTTCCACAAAGCACTATCTGGCTATTAAAAAAAAAATCATTGAAATATCTATTGAAAACCTACAGAATGAGTTTCTTAAATCATGGGTTTCCCATGTTTAAGAAAATATTAACCAAAGTTCCCCCATTTTTCTTTGACATTTCCACAAGCATTCCAAAACTCATTCCCAGTGCCAGATGGCATTACTATGCTCCACACAGTTTCTTTATATTCAGTAGCATCCATCTGGCAACATGCCCCAACATGTTTAATAAATGCATTTTGATATTTGTTTGGATTGAAAAAAAAAAAAAAACAGAAACAAAAGGAGAAATAAGGTCCTGCAACATGGAAACTTCTAGTCTTTGGCAAACGAGCAGATTTCAGTGTTCTCTTTAATTCCTATCTAAATGTCAGTAGGTAAGGCTGCTAGAAAGGGGCTCCTAGAATAGATTTCCAACGACTTCCAGCGGCAGCAGAGTACCATCTAATGTATCTGCTGTTTCACTCTTTATACAGTAGGATACAAAGTCATGAACAGGCTTGGCACAGGTAGCTCCTGTTAAAGCCCAAGCTAGAAAACGCTGTCAGGAATGAGTACTATTTATTCCCAAATCCTTCATTTCTACTATTACACTTTCATAATACTTATAAAATACTATTCAGTTATACGATGTTCTTAATTTAAAGATTATATTGAACCCACGGATTTATGAGTTTGGCCAACAAATACAATTATTAGTCTACCCATCTCAAAAAGAGAGTAAATATGGAAAACTGGTAGTGTTTTCTGTGATTCTTCCCTAGGCTATTCATAACACAACATTCCCTTGGTATACTAATCCAAATGGAACAATTTAAGAACAAGTTGATTTATTATGTGGAACTATAATTATTTTTACACCATTGTAAGTCAGATAGTTTCTTAATTTTCTGTGGACTTTTGAACTTTTTCTATAACTTGCATATATCACCCATATGAAATATTTTCTAGAATATTTTAGTTTTTTTTTTTTTTTTTTAAAGTGCAGCAGGTCAGTCTGACCTGAGTTATTCAGGCCTGTGACTGAAGCCCAGAACCATCTATTAATATCAATGTAAACAAACCAAGGAGCCCTGAAGGGCACAACAGTGCCTTCTATCAGTGTTTCTAGTTCATCCTCAAATAGTACAGCATTTACTGAATTGTCCCAGAGCATTGGCTAAGGTACAGAGTATAAAGGAAACGTATAGATTCATCATGGACTTTGTAAGCCCCAAACTGATCTTGTCCCATTAATGACAAATGTAAAATGAAGCCAAATGTTACCAGATTACTTTTAGCCTGAAAAAGGCACATTTCTAGAGCAGTTATTAAAAGCCATCTAGCTTAAGACTAGACTGGACAGCTTAACTAGGAATCAGAAGACAAATTTTTACATCTGCAGTCAAAACATTTTTAAATCACACGTTCTTCCATCCTGTCCAAAAGAAGCAACAGCATGAGGTGATGAAGACAAATGGGGACGTTGGAACCACCCATTCCACAGTGTCACTGTAAGGATAAAATGATACGGAGTATATATAAATTCTGTAATATTTTAAGCTTGTAGAAGTATTATAAAATTAATATTTTGTAACATTCATTAATTGTAATATTCATTTTTAAAAACAGCTGCAGAATTTTAAGCTTCTCAGACCAGGGATCATATTTTGTCCATTTTCTTAACCTATATCATACCTGTTATAACTGTAGGTCTTGACAGAAGTCTATTATTTCTTAAAACTGGACAAAATAAACTGGGGTGTTTCCCTCTTCTGTTTTCTTTTGGTCCCAGGGATAAAAAGATTTGTGAGGTGTGTGTTTTACAGCTGGCAATACCTGTATTTCATATTTTGATTGTTCTGAGTCCTTCTCTAGTACATAGACCTAGTATTTTAAAATATTAGGATTTGAACATTCTGAAAGATATATAGGACAAGTAAAATAGGTGGAAAATCAGATACATGCAAGGAAAACTGAGAGCTAATGTTTTTTAATAAGATTCATGATTCATGACTAAATGCTCAATTTAGTCAATCTACCAATAAATATTTGTAACACACTTGCTAGGCACCCACTGCTGGGCTGTATGGGATTTCCGGGGTATGCAAGAATATTCTCAAGGGTCTCTAATATAATTGTGGAGTTAAGATTGTTGTATTAGAAACAAGTTAAGTACAGGGTGTTTCCAAATGAATTGAACGCTGACTGAAATGCACCCATCAGTTCCTGGGGTTTAAAGGAATGTGGAGATAAGGCCAATTTGTAAAGCTGGGTCTGCACATTTAGGCTGTAAAGTGCTAGACAGTAAATATTAGGCTTTCTGGGCCAATATCTGTCACAATATTCAATTCTGATGTTATACTACTAAAGCAGCTGTACACAATTCATAAGAGAATGTGTGTAGCTGTGTTCCAATAAAACTTTATTTACAATAACAGTGAGCCAATGGATTTGAAGCAAGGGCCATAATTTTTCAACCCCCATTGTAAAGAAATTCTCTAAAAAATAAATAAATAAAAATAAAAATTAAAGGCGTTCCCGTTGTGGCTCAAGCAGCTTAGGAACCCAACACAGCGTCCATGAGGATGCAAGTTCCGATCCCTGGCCTCACTTAGCGGGTTCAGGATCTGGCATTGCCACAAGCTGCGGTGTAGGTCTCAAATGCAGCTAGGATCTGGTGTTGCGGTGGCTGTGGTGCAGGCTGGCAGCTGCAGCTCTGATTTGACCCCTAGGCTGGGACTTTCCATAATGCTGCAGGTGTGGTTGTAAAAAAAAAAAAAATTAAATAAATGAAAAAGAAATTCTCCCAGCTCTCTCTATAATAATATTCAACATATCCCTTCTGTGTCACTAAGGCATGCATCAATCGCCCTTGACCTCTTTGTAATATATCACCTTGGACAATTCGAAATGGCAGCTATGACAAGATTGTTCATGAAGGCGCAGTGCAAACACGAAGTTCTGGAGGTAGCCTCTCTGGAAGAAGTTGCAAAATGAGGTATCTGGGGGTACGGGTGGCCAAAGTACAACTCTTTTTGAATCACCCTGTATAATACAAATCAGTAATTAATGAAATAGGGAATGGATTAGGAGTGTTGCAAAGGAGTTCCAAATTTAAGTGGAACTTAATCTGCACCCTGTAGAGCACAATCATTTATTTGACTTTCTGTAGAGCTCTGACTTCTTCAAACTTTCAGAAGCCAGCCAAGGCAGGACCAGTGAGTGCTGTATGAGAGAAAGAAAGGTATATGCCCACACATACACATGCATAAACATGTCTGTGTACACACACGTATACATATACAACCAACCTTGGATGGAACATATTAAGAAAAATAATTCCAGAAAGTTCCAAAAAGCAAAACTTGAATTGGCCAAACACCCCAGCAATTATTTACATAACATTTACATTGTATATACAACTGTTTACATAGCATTTACATCATATTGGTATTATAAGTAATCTAGAGATGATTTAAAGTATATGGGAGGATGTGCACAGGTTATACCCAAGTACTGTGCCATTTAATAGAAGGGACTTGGGCATCAGAGGGCTTGGGTGTCTATGGTGGGATGGGGCAAGGGACGTCGAGCTAGAAACAATCCCTTGTGGATAGCAAAGGATGAATGGATGCATACATTAGGTTAGTCAGTATTCCAATTTCAACAGGAGTTGACATTTTTTTTCGTTCCCTATATTACTTACATCTAATGATCTGAAATAGTTCACCACCTGCCAGTGCTTTTAACACACCATACAGATGATTACTAATACCCTTATAGGGTAAACACTGGGCTGAAACCATGTCTATTTTTGCTTTCCTAGAACCTGCATTTTTTTTGTCAGTCAACTCATGCTAATATGTCCAGCCAAGCATCAATATACTGTTTGGGGGCAAGGGTGAGTATCCTGCTGGAGCTCTACACAGTTCCTGATTGCTCACAAACAGAGAACATTCATTTTACATATTTCTTATTCAATGAGAATGTAATCCAACAAGGATTCTGGATAGTTGGTTGGCATTTCCATAAGATACATCAGACACTATTAATTTTATTTCTTTATTTATTTTGCTTCCCAGGGCCACACCTGCGGCATATGGAGGTTCCCAGGCTGGGGGGTCCAATCGGAGCTTCAGGTGCTGGCCTACACCACAGCTATAGCAATGCAGGATCCGGGCTGCGTCTGCAACCTAACACCACAGCTCTCCACAACACCAGGTCCTTAACCCACTGAGCAAGGACAGGGATTGAACCAGCAACCTCATGGTTCCTAGTCAGATTTGTTTCTGCTGCACCATGACGGGAACTTCAGACACTATTAACTTTAAAGGCTGTTGATATGACTTGAAAATCTAGAATCTTAAAAGAATTTTTTTTTCTTCTTCTTTTTTTCTTTTTTTTCTGCCTCCCCAGGCCAAGGACTGAACTTGAGTCACAGTAATGATCCAAGCCACAGCAGTGCCAATTCTGGATCCTTTAACCACTAGGCCACCAGGAAACTCCTTAACAGAAGTCTTAGTAAAACATTTTTTAGATAATTAGATATCATAGTTAAATAAAAATTCTTCTTCTAAGCAAATCCCTAACAAAGAACTGTAAGACAAGCTAATTAACCTGTTTTAGATGAATTCATTTACCAGGTAAATCCATCCATCAGATAAACAGGTATTGATTGAGCACATATCACATGCAGGGTACATGGTAAAGCTGGGGCTACACAATGAATAGGAAAGTGTCCCTGCCCAGGCTTAGATTCAAGGCCAAATACAGATGAGCAAGGAGGTCTGCCCAAGGGAGTGGGTTAGAAATGTGCAGGAAACAAGAGATTTAGCAGAAGAGATAAGATTTGTACTCAAGTAATATTACTGGAAGATAATACTGGATAGATGGCTCAGAAGAGCTAATGGACGCCTCTGGAATTGAAAGGGAAGGGATGTTCTTTGACAAGACGGAAGGACGTGACCCAGGACAACCTCATGGCAGAGAGGACCCTGAACCTTTGATGAAAGGTACCACTTGCAAAAATGAAGAAGTAGGTGGGGGCCAGAGAAAGGTTAAGACAGAGAATAGCACA
The DNA here is from genome assembly GCF_016906955.1 of Phacochoerus africanus. Classification (NCBI taxonomy): domain Eukaryota; kingdom Metazoa; phylum Chordata; class Mammalia; order Artiodactyla; family Suidae; genus Phacochoerus; species Phacochoerus africanus. The sequence goes on along the minus strand of NC_062557.1, from coordinate 11,015,386 downwards.
AGTTAACATACAGAAATGGTAACATGTAAACTCAGATAAGTCATCCTGTTTTGACCAGACTGCAAAACAAAGGAGACAGAGAAGGTGAGCAAGAGATAAGGCTGAAAAGGTATAGTTGCACCATATTGGGGAGGACACTGGAAGACAAAGCGAATCTATTTTGGGATTTCTAAAATTTCTATCAGTAGTCATAATTCACTGCGATATTTTGATATAGTAAAAAATGTACTTAAAGATACTGTATAATCACAACTCATCATCCAGTCCCCAAACCAATCCCCTATGAGCTTCTACCCAACATCCTTCATTATACACAATAAACCTATTTATACCATACTTTTCTAAAAACTGGGAAAGCAGATTATTCAGACTGGAACTATTAGCTTTACCCCTGGTGCCTTCCTTTCTCTTGTTCCTGATACCTAGTGGACACTGTTGCAAAACATTCATAAATGTCACCTCCAGATGAGTATTGCTACTTGGGAGGCAATATTTCAAACTGTACTTTGAATATTTCTTGTCTCATCTCTTAAGTGATATTGCTATGGTGGTCGCTGGCTAGAGCAGGGGTCCAGGAACCCTTCTAATTCCTGAATAGAAAGATATTTTAGCCAATGTGAAAAACAGAATGTGTGATCACGAGCGTCTTTCTCTTTTTAAATCGTTAGCGGTTTTAATCAGACATGTGAGCTGGGTTTAGAAGTATGAAAATGTTAAAACTGGGAGGGGCCTTGGTCTGACCCTCCTTATTTGAGTGGAACAGAAAGAGGTGCAGAAAGGTGAAGTGACTTGCCTTAGAAGACAGAGCAATGTTTTTCTACGGTCAGGACTAGAACTCACAGCTCCCAGATTCTAGTGTTTTCTTACATCACAAGTTGCACCTTACCAAATCTCATTAGCTTTAAATTCACCTAAAAAGTAGGACATAGGTAACTTCTCATCTGCTTAGCAGGGTTTCTCAAGTGCAGTACTACTGTCTTTTGGACCAGATAATTCTTTGTTGTGGGAGGCTTCCCGTGTCCTGCAGTATAATTGCCAGCATCCCTGACCTCTATTCGCTAGCTGCCAGGATCACCACCCTCACCCCCTGGGTTGCAATAACCCAAAATATCTCCAGACGTTGTCAAATGTTCCTGGGGGAAGATGACACTCTACCTCCACCATCCACCTTCTCCACCCCACATAAACCTCGACAGTAATTCCCCAAGAGCCAGTCTGATCTAACCTAAGGGCATCTTTCCGAGAATCTCCTACTTCTAACTGGACAGCAAAGGGCTCATTCCAGGTGGTCCAGTTTCCCCTGCAGGTATTACCTCCATCGTGGGAATCTAGTTATTCCAGGTGCTCATGGTCACAGGCCCTCTCCCACCGTTTCCATTCCCTATTTCAGCATGCATGTGAGTGCCTATTACATGCTAGGTGCTGGGCACCGGCGGGGGGTGGTGGTGCAGAGATTCGTCTCTGATCTTCAGCAGCTCAGTGTCTTGGAGGAGACAAATACAAAACTGAACACCTGTCTGCCTTATGATGAAAGTCGGGAGACAGCTGTGGGCAGGCTGCTATGGAATTAGGGAATATGCTCATTCACATGCAGGTGGCCGATAGGTGATGCATCACAGGAAGTGGCCAAAAGGAAGTGCCAGCTAAGGAGTCTTCAAAGACAAATCAGAAGGCACCAAGAAGAGAACAGGACAGGCCTGCCAGGCAGAGGGAGCAGTAAATCTAAAAAGAAGGAGGGAGAAACCCTGGCTTCTGGCTCTAGGATCAACACAGAGTGAGAATGAAGTTGTGGATGAAGCAGGAACCAGGTCTTGAGGTGCCAATTATACTGCACACAAACATATGGCATCCATCTTTGTCTCCCCCCCCGTTCGTTTGCACCCATGGCAAGGGGAAGTTCCCGGGCCAGGGATCACACCTGTGCCACAGCAGTGACAATGCCAGATCCTTCCCACTAGGCCACCAGGGAACTCCTGCCATTGATCTTGAAGGTAACTAGATGCCGAGGGGAGAGCACATCCAACCTGCATTTTAGAAAGATTTGAAGTACAAAAAATTTCAAAGATGAGGGGTTCAAAGGAGGAGCCCAGGTCACCTCAAGATAAACACCTGATGTGCCACCTAATAAAAGAACAATCATGCCATATCTGGCTCTTGCCAAGCCTGCCATGGGAGAAATAATCTTCCTAGGAGCCTTGCCACAAACTGGCAAGAAGAGGGAAAGGTTCACAACTGTGCCTCTTCTTCCACCCAGGAATGAGGCAGAAGGAACCTTTTACTATCAAGGCAAGAAGAACTTTTTCTTTAGGAATCTAAGATTTCACAGAGTGGTTGAGTTTCCTGGGGAAATGTGAAATATATTTTTCCCAGAAAGAAAAAGGATAAAAGTTACAGTTTTTAAATATAGGATTCGGCCAATTTATGGATCAAAGGTGTTTTGCATAGGTGTGGATACACTGGCTCTGAGACCTATCATTGTTTCTATGGGAATATGAATGACAGACTAACTTTCAGGGCACAATCCATTTGCAAGATGTGCACTGTGCATGCCCATGCAGACAAAGTACAAGCATCATGACAGCAGCAAAATGCACCAGACAAGATGTGATTAGAGCCCTTCCATAAAGATGGGAGCCTGGGGCAATTTAAGAGTGATGCTGCTGACCACATAAAATGCAAATTGGAGTGAGTTCTAGGTGACTGTCTGGCCCTGCCTGGGCTAAGTGAGTCCCTGAGCAGCTGCTGTAGCTATCCCAGGGCCTGGCCCATAGCAGGTGCTCCATCAATGTTTAAAAAGGTAAACTGGATGCACGGAAGTGGATCTCCATGCCCACATGTCTCCTGCTTAAATGAGACTTAAGGGGGAAAAAAATGTTATTTCAGTGACGCTGAGATGGTGTGTGTAAGAAAGGGAGGAACAGACAGCATGGATTTGCCGAGGACAGTGAAAGAAAGTCAATTAGTAAGTCTTTGCATCTATGCTCATGGGATTGAGATCCCTTCCTCTTAGAGGCAGAAGCTAATATGAACATGAGTGACCTTGATTAATGCTCATTAATGACAGCAGAGGGGATCAACTTAAGTAAATTAAGATTAGTTCCATGACCTATTGCATATTTGTTTGAATAGCTGATTTGCTGACTTGCAGCTGAAGCATGGTGGCCTTCTTCCTTCTGATTCATCCATTACTCAGAAGACCCTGGCTTCTTAGAATTCTTGACAAAATTCTAACAGTTTTCATCAGCAGCCATCAAATATAGCTGAACCTTCTTTCCAGTGCCTCTTTTTGCTTTTCACTACTGACCTGAGCTATCTCTAAGCCTCTCCTGGTTTCAACCCACCTTGATTGCTGAGGACAAATTTACCTTCTTGAAAACCTGGGGAGTTCCCATTGTGGCTTAGCAGTAACAAACCCAACTAATATCCATGAGGATGCGGGTTTGATCCCTGGCCCTGCTCAGTGGGTTAAGGACCCAGCATCGCCATGAGCTGTGGTATAGGTTGCAAACATGGCTCAGATCCCGCATTGCTGTGGCTGTGCGGTAGGCCAGCAGCTGCAGCTCTGATTCGACCCCTAGCCTGGGAACCTCCATATGACACGAGTACGGCCCTAAAAAAGCAAAAACAAAAAACAAAAAAACAAAACCAAGGCCTGGATTCAGTTATACTCCTTTTCAAAGCCCTTTTACCACGTCCCAAGTACCTGCAGAATAAAGTCCAAACCTCTGGCCTGACTTTAAGGCCTTGTGCAGTCCACTCTGAATGCAAGGCAGCTTGGTGGCATCCTTGTGTGGGAAACAGGCTGTCTTCAGACTCCCACTGGGCTTGTTCACACCTCCGAAGCCTCACACCCTCAATTCCTCCCTCCTTACCTTAAAAGCACATTTCTGAGTCTGGTCTAATCAGTGATGTAGAAGTCCACGCTCACATCAGCCCAGGTCCCTTCACTCCTGTCTGTTCCCTGCATGGAACAGTCTATGCCTCTCTAGCTTCCCTGAGAAGGGGTGACCCTGTTTTCCACCAGGACGCTTGTCCAGCCCCTAGCTGTGAGCAGTGCTAGATAAACAGATGACCCAAGGTCCTAGAAAGGTGCCTGGAACACCCAAGAAGCTTAACAAAAGTCTGTACATTTTGCTGAATACATTCAAGATATTTGATTTTATTAATTTAAAATAACCACCCACTTTCTCCCTGAGGCCAGGGACTTTCCTCCCCCCAGGTGAGAAAAAAACATCTAAACATTTTAACTCTGATAAAATTGGCTTTGACACACAAAGAGCAGAACTTCCTCTTTTAACCCTTCCAGAAATGAGAACTCCTCAATCTCCCCACCTCCGCCCCGCCCCCATACTGAATTTCAGATGGCTCAAAAATAACCGACCTGGATCATTTCTTATTCAATAAAACTTTGCATTTTCTCTGCAGTTACCTCCACCCAGGCAAATCAGTACCAAATTCTCCATGCGAGAAAAAGATTTTTAAAAAATGGAGATGTCAGGGAAAAGCGTCTACAGGCAGCAGTCCAACAGGTGCTGCCCTGCAAGCACTTCAACACCGAAACAGACCTTCTGAGCGGGCCGAGTGCTTCTTAGCCAGCCTAATATGTTTTTAGCTCCTGTTCCAGGAGCTTTTCGACAACAAAAATGCCCGCTCCCCTTGGCCTTGCCCTTTTTCTCCCATCACTTACTACCGAGTGCGTGCCTGACTTGTTTATCTGGACGCAATCTTTGTCGCACCCAGTCATCTCGCTCAGCGACCCGTGCAACCACGTTTCCTTAAATCAGAGCCCGGGGGACTCTGCTCGGGAACTACATTTCCCAGCGGCCCCCGCGCCCTTCGCAGGAAGGACGTCTGCGCACTAAGATACTCAGTTCCAAGTTTGGAGCTTTTAGCTGCCAGCCCTGGCCCATCATGTAGCTGCAGCACAGCCTTCCCTAACGTTGCAACTGGGGGAAAAATCACTTTCCAGTCTGTTTTGCAAGGTGTGCATTTCCATCTTGATTCCCTGAAAGTCCATCTACTGCATCGGTCAAGAGAAACTCCACTTGCATGAAGATTGCACGCCTGCAGCTTGCATCTTTGTTGCAAAACTAGCTACAGAAGAGAAGCAAGGCAAAGTCTTTTGTGCTCCCCTCCCCCATCAAAGGAAAGGGGAAAATGTCTCAGTCGAAAGGTAAGAGTCTATTTGCATTACTTGCAAAAATGCAAAGGGTTGTGCATGCATTTATGAATGCATGGATGCAATTTTCGCCTGGCGATTGCATTTTTAAGTTTGAGGTTTTCCACAGCTCAGTTGCATTTCCTGTTTAGTATGTGTCTTTTTTTTGCAGACACAGAGAGTTCCTGTAAGGCAGGGCTTGCAGTTCAGCTGTGCATTGACGTTATTTGCATTCTTCTGCTAGGATTACTGAGCTCTTTTTGCCTTTTGCACAGTCAGGAGAGATAGAGCAGGTTGGTAGCGTCTAAATGTGCAATGCTTTATATAATTGTAAAATTCTTTGGTATGCACACAAATAATAGGTTCTTTTATGTGCAACAGGAATACAAACTTTTAAGAAGTCTGTAGATGAAGATGAAAGGTAAAACTCGAGTTAAACTAGTAGGAAATTAATGTAATCTTATATTCCTTTGGGAATGAACCGTCGCGGTGCCAGTATTTAGCTAAATTTCCATTGATAACGCTTTGAACATTAAGCAACTTTTGATTTTTAAAGGAAGTAAAGGTGAAGTGTGAATAAATAGCATATTACAAAAAAGCAGACAAGAAGTCTTTCTCTTCCGAGATTTTGCACTTTACACCAATTGCTTATTGGTTACGGGTATTTAGAAGAAGCAGCATGGATATTTTATGTCTTCCCATTTGGGAGATGCTTTGCATCTCGAGGGAAAATACTGGGAGAAAAACTGTACTTTTAAGCATTACCCAGCGTGGGGGGACTGGACTGTTTCATTAACAACCATAATGAAATCTTTAAAGTGTGTAATTGCATATATTTAATCAGCTATAATAGGTCAGAAGTTCAGGGTTATGATTGTTTTGTTTTTTCCTTAAAAAGTTTTTTTTACAAAGTTGTATTTTGCAGGCATAAAGTCACGCTGGGGAGGGGATTAAAAATATACAAATCTTGACATGGCCTTAGGGAGCTGAGGGAGTGTTGTCAGGTGTCCCTGGGACCGTACGTAAGTCACTTGTTTCAGAGCAAATCGTTATTGACCATAGAGAAAGCATATGCCCTGTGAGAAGGTATGGAAAGAAGAGGTGAGTTAGGCACTTAGGTGAGTTAGGCTACACAAGGCACTACATAAGTAAGACCCGGTGAAACCAAAGTGTCCCATAAGCTTTTTGCTACTTTTTGGGGAGTTGTTGCATCACTTTTTAGTTCTATCTGACGGAATCATACATCTCAGTCCAAGGACATAATATATATTATTAAGATTCAAAGTGGGGCTTTTCTTTTCTTTGGCTATTGGGGGAAAATGGAAATCCGAAAAGCTAAGAGTGTGGAAGTACCTAGGAATTGATATTATGAAGTGCAGATATGTATTAATGTAGGGAAAACCTACCGTCTCCTGATTGAGCAGAGAAATAACAGCTTAGAAGGGGCATTCCATGCTTTGATGTATTGAAAAGATGGCATCGAGTTACTTTGCATTTGGTGTACACCGACATTCGTTTGTGTGTGTGTGTGTGTGTGTGTGTGTGTGTGTGTGTACAGGATTTGGGGACATGCAAAAATATTTCATAGGTAGTTGCTTCCTTCCAGGACTTTACCATGTGGTTGGTGAAGGAGAGAGCATGTATACATACCCTTGTGATACGAGATAATTGCATAGATAGTGAAGTAAAATGGCACAGTTGGAATTTAGAGATGGACCTGATCTCTCTAGGAGATGGGAAGGTGGTGCTGTAGTGATCTGATCTTTAGTTTAGGGTTTAAACTAAATCAGGTTTCTTTTTGCATTTTGGGGGGCTCCCTCCTAAGGTAGTTATTTCCTAACAGAGTAAGTTGGGAAGCTGAAAGAGATGTTAACGTAGCTCTCTTTTATTATGGGTGCCCCCATAATAGATCTGGTACTGGTCATTCTTCAAATTATTTCCCATTTATCCAAATAGTTTTCTTAATTGGGCCCCATTGGAAGATGGATCTGGTATGAATGTGGGATTCCTGTCCAAAAAGAAAGTTATTGATGGAAGAAAGTGGGTGATCATTTCAGAAGTGCCAAAAAGACTTTTGGCCTGGACTTTAAATATGGAATTGGCCTAATTCAGCCACGGTAATCTCAAAAGGCCAAGATGGGATTTTTTTGTTTTTGTGGGGTTTTTTTGTTTTGTTTTGTTTTGTTTTTGTTGCAGTACCAAACTTCTTTGTAATGCTGTAACCAAATGGAATGAAGGAAAAGTGAAAGGTGGCTACAACCTCATAGTATTGAAGAATTTAACAACATGTTCAATTCAAGGACCTTTACGAACTTTCTAGATCACTATAATTCGGTTTCACAGACCTCTAATTTAAGGCACAGCAGAGGCAAAAGAATTACAGACTCCCTGGGAGCTGGAAGGACTGGGTTACCTCTTTCCAGCCTTACCAGCAGTGAGATTCTGAGAAAGAATTTCTTAAAAAGAAATTTCGTTTTCCACAGTTGTAACTTTAGGTGGTATGCTTTTCAGCTTGTTTATATTAGCTGTCTGGGGTTGAGCTGACATTTTTCAAATATTAAAGTGGAAGAATGCCTTTTGAGGAAATCTGAAATGTAAGTTAACAGGAAGGGCACCCAGAAAGTGCTGGAATTCCTGCACTTTACAGGAAGACAGGCTACAGGAAAAATGTGTCATCTACATTCCCCTGGAGAGTAAAACTATTGTTATCAGCCATAATGATCTGAGGGGAGGGAGTGAACGAGGGAGGGAGGGCTGGCTGTCTGGCATCTCCCAGTTCACCTGAAAATATACAAAAAGTGTGACCCTGTGAAAAATGCACTTTTCCCTCTACTCACCTTAAAAAATATTAGTTCATCTTAATTTAAGATGGTAATAGGTAAATCATGTCATGGGAACTATATCTAAGGCATAATTCAAAAGCATGTAGAAGAGTGGTAAGCAAGGACTTAACCCTACTGTGGGTTCTTTGCTTCTGTAATTCATTCCACCCTGGGATATGAAATGTGTAAATTTCTCATTCTGCAAATTCCTTTGTTAGGTTGTACCAGAGAGACTTGTCATGCCTAGCCTGTAATCTGAGCCAGTATGCTTTGTAACCTCGTACATCTCAGGACACAAAATCAGAATAGGTACCCTGGGTTTCCTGAGTTTGTTTTATATCAGGGGGCCATACATTACTTTATCACAGGCTGCAGGTCAGCTGCAGGGGCTTTCTGGGGGTCTCTTGGCGGTAAATTTGGCACTGGGGGAAAGGGTTGAGATTCTCATTCCTTTGTTTTTCACAGATTAATATCATTATAACTATTTTACATTGTTTTCAAGTCTGAAAGGTCTATAAGGAATATTTTTAAAAGTGAAAAAGTACATAAATAATACTTGTTTCTTGTAGAAACATTTTAAGAATCACTAGTTACATTTTGCATATATACTCTTGGACTTTTTTTTTTCCATTTTAAATATGTGTAAATGAATACCTCCAAAATGTGTATAAAATTATCTAGTTACTTTTTGTTTCAGTTACCAATAATGCCATGAAATACTCCAAGCTGATATATTACATTAATAATATCTAATTCTAGTGTATTTATTTAAATAGCACATTAATGTTTAATAACTTTCAATATTATGAAAACAACATGGTAGTCATCCCAGTTCATACATAATTATGCATACTTCGACTAAATTCCAGGACACAAAACTATAGGCTATGTAATTGTTTTCCATGTCCCATTCTTTCCTTCACCTTTTAAAAATAGCTATTTAATTGCTACAGAAACAATTCAGACCCATTGAAAAAAATTCAAGCCAAAGAGAAATCCATAATAAGAAAACAAAAATCACTCAAAGTCACACCACCCACAGTTAATTACTAAACACTTTTTGGTGACTATCTTTCTGCATTTGTATATACATACATAAATTTGCATAGGTGTTCTTTTACACCCTATATATGATATTTTGCAACTTGCTTTGCTTTATACTCTGCCATATATCTTGGACATCTTTCCAGATTCATGCACATACAGCTACCTCATTCTTTTTAACAATTGCTCATTTTAATTTGTAAGAATGTAGCTGTTTAATCAATCTCCAATTGGACTTTCACATAGTTCCATTTTTTTTTTTAACAGCTGTAACTAAAACGGAAAGGAATACCTTGAACACACATCTTTGCACATTGGTTCAGTTATCCTTTTAGGATGAATTCCTAGAAGTGGAAGTGAGAGCAGAGGGCATGGATATATTGCACTCCAGAAAACCAACACTTATCCTTATTCTTACCAATAATGTTTGGAAGTGCCTATTCTTTCCTTTTAAGCATCCTGGTAAATATTGTCAAATAAATTGCTCTTCACATGCTCAGCTTTCTTTCATCCTGGGTATAATAATTTGAAAAAGAAAATCTTTGCCAATTTGATAAAAAGTATTAATATTTTACTATTATTTGCATTTTTTAGTGATAAAGAATTTGAATTTTAATCTTTTGGACATTTGTGTTTCATGTGTGTGTTTCTTTTTTTCTTCATAAAATGTATCTTTAAAAATTTAATTTGGGGATCAGGGAGTTCCTATCGTGGCTAAATGGTTAACGAACCCAGCTAGCATCCATGAGGGCACAGGATCAATTCCTGGACTCACTCCGTGGGTTAAGGATCTGGTGTTGCCATGAGCTGTTGTGTAGGTTGCAGACACGGTTCGGATCTCAAGTTGTTGTGGTTGTGGTGTAGGCTGGTGGCTACAGCTCTGATTCGACCCCTAGCCTGGGAACCTCCATATGCAGCGAGTGCCACCCTGAAAAGACAAAAAAATAAAATAAAATTAATTTGGGGATCAACTTATTTTTGAAGTTAGGCCAGAACATTCCAAGATGGCAGAGCTTAAGTAATCATGGTTGAAATTTGGGTTCAACTTTCATGCATTTAGACAGTTAGTTCCCTGGTGAGTTCTGATTTTAATTTTAATCAAAATATATTAAGTAAATACATATTTTATAAACTCATTTTGTTATACTGTCTATAGCTATCCAGATCCATATGAAAATGATAAGGAAAATATAATAATTTGATTTAAATTCTATCTGCAATTTACTAACTTCTGGACATTCTGCAGTTTTAGTTATCTCTACAGGCAGAAATGGTTTTGCTTTGATTTCATTCTCACATAGCACCTGTTTGTGTTATGTGCATTGTTGAAGAATAAACCTTTTTTTTTAAATTTTTGTCTTTTTAGGGCCACACCCTTGGCATATGGAGGTTCCCAGGTTAGGGGTCGAATCAGATCTGTAGCCGCTGTCCTATGCTGCAGCCACAGCAACAGCAGATCTGAGCCACATCTGTGACTTACACCACAGCTCACAGCAAAGCTGTGACCTACGCAGCTCATGGAAAAGCCAGATCCTTAACCCACTAACAGGGATTGAACCTACATCCTCATGGATACTAGTCTGATTCATTTCTGCTGAACCAAGATGGGAACTCCAAGCCTTTTTTCTTTTAAGGTTCATGTGCAATTCCTAATCATAAAAGGTGTTTTACTTTAGTTTACTAGATGTGTTAGAAGAATTTAGCAAGGATCCACTTTTAAAAAAAATTTTATTTCTTTTTGGTCACACCTGTGGCATGCAGAAGTTCCTGGCTAGGGATTGAACCCATGCCACAGAAGTGACCTGAGCCACAGCAGTGGCCTGAGCCACAGCAGTGACAATGCCAGATCCTTAACCCTCTGAGCCACGAGGGAACTCCAGCAAGGATCCACTGATCATTTCACAAATTATATCAGGTCAGTCACACTTCACACTTCACATAATTTATACATCCGGATAGTAGAATTTAGAGCTATGAAAGGAGTTTTATAGTCTAATCATCTTATTTTACAAATGAGCAAAGTGAAGCTTTGAAGCAAGTGATTTGCCTGGAGAGCCATAGGTAGGACTCACGTTTTCTGATTCTCTTCCCCAATGTTCTTCTCACTAAACCACACACAAACACTAGTAAGCCACATTTATGAAATTTTTTTTTCAGAATCTTTAGTGTATTTCACATTTTTTGTTTTGTTTGTTTTTGTGGGGAGCGGCTGGCAAGGAGAGCTGACAGTACAATCAGCAGGGGTTCTTTTGTCTGTGCCCAAGAAATGGCCATACATGAATCATGGTGATGGAGTTTCTTACCAATTTTCTGCCAAAGGATGTTTTGCAAATGCTCTCATTTAAATTCCCAATGCCTACACTATACAGCTGCAAGTTTTAACCACTGTAATTGTTGTTTGCCTTTTATGGATGATCTTTGAAAGCGCCTGCTGGGTAGCTAACAGTTCTTCTTATGTATTTTTGCATCTTTGCCTTTTTCATTTAGCACTGTACTTGTAAATAGTAGGTGCTCAATAAATGTCTGACAATGAAAGTATTTTTCATCCATGAGGGTCTCTATCATATTTCCCCACATTTTATTAAAGTTTTGGGGTAATTTAATTACACTGCATTTCGTCCTGGGCTTCCTTCCTTGCATTCATAGTCCCATTATATCTTTGCTTGATTATTTGGAATTTGCAAGGACAGTATAAAAAGCAGCCTATACTGGCTGAAGAAGTGTCATTTCTCCTACCCAGGCCCTCTAAAGGTTGTATGATCCTTGGCTAACTTTTTAAAATATGCAGAACTAAGATGAATTGTTTGAAGAATCCAGCGGGATGGGATGGAAGGGAATTTCTTGGTTGTGTACTGGTTTTATAAGTTACCTCTGAACTTGAGACTCTGAAGTGTTGTCAGAGATCATCTGAAACTTTTTAACAGGTGGCTGCCCTATGACAAAACAAGGAACTCTGCAGGGATAACCCCCCAAATGGAACAATGTTCCACTTCCTCCTCGACCATCACCACCGTCTCTGCCTCCCCTTTTCCGTCCTCAGTTTTCTTTCCCACTCTGCTTCCTCAGATGGTCTTTCTTCCCTGAGCTGGTCCATGGGACATGGTTCTTAAAACCCCCTCTCTCTACATTGACAGGATATTCAGATCATAACCTACACACACGAAGTCTATCACACATCATCATAATTTAGTCTGCTTGGTTCTAAGTTGAAGCATTAAATAAGCATGTACTTATTTTCTAGTCTGTATATCCCTCCTTAGGTTGAATTGGAATCTGCCTTGTGTTTTTTAAGAAACCAAGGCTATAGATCTCATGCCCATCACAAGCCACCCCCAGATACCCATCATCATCATCACCAGCATCATTGCCTATATTTATGTCAGTCACTTCAGATATCATGCTTTGAACATAAAGCCTATGGGGCCAGATACAGTTGTCATTAATTGACAACTGATGAAACTGAGGTTCAGGTCAGTTAAGTAACGTCTCCTGGCTGGACAGCCAGCAAGCAGCCCAGGCAGGATGTAAGGCCAGGCTTGTCTGGACATGGGGCCCAAGCTTATAACCAGGGGCCAGCAAATTACAGCCTGGGGGCCAAATCCAGCCCCACCTGTTTTTTTTTTTTTTTTTTTCCTTCTTTTATCTTTTTTATGGCCGCCCCGTGGCATATGGAGTTCCCTGGCCAGGGATCAGATCTGGGCTGTAGTTGTGACCTACACTGCAGCTGTGGCAAAACTGGATCCTTAACCCACTGTGCCGGCCGGGGATCGAATCTGCCTCCCAGAACTCCAGAGACACTGCTGATCCCTTTGCACCACAGCGGGAACTCCCAGCCCCACCTGTTTTTAAGTACAGTCTGTGAGCTAAAATGGCTTGTACATTTCCCAGTTATTGGGAAAAGAATAACATTTCCTGATACAGGAAAATTATATAAAATTCAGTCAGTGTCTGCAAATAAAGTTTTATTGGAACACGGCTATTCTCATTCATTTATTTGTTGTCTTGGGCTGCTTCCCCACCATCCCCCACCTCACCCAGACATAGAGTCAGACAGTTGTGATGGAGACTGTGTGTACCACAAAACGAAAAATATTTATCCCCTGGCCTTTTTCGAAAAACATTTGCCGACCTTGCCCTTTGTGGCTTTCCTCAATCAAGTAATGAATCCTGTTCCATATTGCATTCCTCTTCAGCTTTAATTGGAAGTTGTTAACCTGGATAACTACTCACCCGTGACTCCACTAGTGACCTCTGGGGCCCAGCCCACAGGAAACGTCTGAGTGGTGTTTCTCCTGGTTGTAAGATATGTCGGCCATTGCTCATTTCCGCCCGGCAAAGCTACCCGTCTCCTTTAGCCCATCCTGGGGTCCTTTCCCTTCAGCTGCCCTCTTCCTGTTTGCTTTACAAGTCTTCTCCTTTCTTGTCTTTCTTTATCCTTTTCCTGGAGAAGCCGTTCATGAGTTCTGCCCCTGGTCCCTTCATCCAGCCCTTTGTCATTCCACACTTTATTTAAAAAGCAGATAGACTAAAAAACGTCTCTCTCGTGGAACCACCATTGCCTGGCTTTGTTGATTGTTATCATGACCCAGTTCAGAGGTGCCATCATGCCTTTTGTCTGGAGTGAGGACAGACGCCTCTCTCCATCACAAGGTCACTTCCGTCTCACCCAGACAGAGTTCAGGTCATTGTCTTCTACAAAGGTTAGAGCCATTTTCTCACATTAACTCCTCCAACCCTGGGTAGAGTTTTCTTTTGGGTATGAGTATCCTTTTGCATTCAGAGTCATTGCTATTGTGGGAAGTGTGTGTATTTAGCAGGGAAGGTCCCTGTGGAGGTTCTCCAGATGGTGGGGATGGAGGCTACATGAGGCCAGAGTGGCTTCAGGAGGATGAGCCAATTTGCTGACCTTTTCTAAAATGAGGTCAATTTAAGTCCCATACGAGGAAGTGCTATAATTTCTACCATCCTAAGATGGTAGCACCACTGTTGATTCTTTCTATATTCCAGATACTGCGCTTAGTGATGAACATGGATTAATTACCTTATTCGTTCTTCATTAGGGCTTAATGAGGTGATGCCCAATTTTGTATATGAGCAAAGTGAGGCCAGAGGTGAAATATCAGGGATGGTAGTGGCAGAGCAGTAGCAGTAGCAGTAGCGTTAATCAAGGTCTCTGTGATCCCAGAACCTGAGCAGGAGCCATTTTCTCACATTAACTCCTCCAACCTTGGGTAGACAGTTTTCTTTTGGGTATGAGTATCCTTTTGCGTTCAGAGTCATTGCTATTGCGGGAAGTGTGTGTTTACTTGACTTGTTACTCCATAATAAATTTCTGAACCCATGACCCAATAGTCCTGGTTGGAGATAGAGAACATGAATGGAGGATATTATCTCCAAGAAGATAATATTCCATCGAGCATGTGTGCGCATGCACACACACACACACACACACACACACATAAACACGCAAGAATATTACTCAGCCATTAAAATGAAAGAAATAATGCCATTTACAGCAACATGAATGGACCTAGAGATTATCATACTACGCAAAGTAAGTAAGAAAGACAAAAGGCTAATACAATATGGTATCACTTAGATGTGGAATCTAAAATACAACACAAATCAACATATCTAAGAGACAAAAAGAGACTTACAGACATAGAGAACTTGTATTTCCCAAGGGAGAGAGGTGAGTGTTGGAGGTAAGGATTGAGAGTTTGGAATTAGCAAAGGCAAACTATTATATATAGGACTGATAAACAACAAGGCCCTACTGTATAGCACAGGGAACTACTGAATGCAATAGCCTATGATAAAACTATAATGGAAAAGAATATGAAAAAAGATTTATGTATATACACACACATATATATATGTGTAACTGAGTCACTTTGCTCTACAGCAGAAATTAACAGTGTAAATTAACTATATTTCAATAAAATTTAAAAAAAAAGAAAAAGAAAACACGAGTGTATTCCATGGAAATGTGTGTATAGCAGGTCCAGTTATGGTAATTAGGAGGCGCTGACCTCTGTCTACCTATATATAGGTTCCTTTTAACCTGTTACTATTAAATTCTATGATTTAATAATCATAGAATACTGAGTCTGACTCATTCTCTGCATTAAGGTTGAATTCCAAGTACAAACTGCCCATTAGTTGAAGGAAGCTGGTTACAATTGGTCGTCTTTTTTTTTTTATAATGATTTTTATTTTTCCATTATAGCTGATTTACAGTGTTCTGTCAATTTTCTGCTGCACAGCAAGGTGACCCAGTCACACATACATGTATACATTCTTTTTTCTCACATTATCATGCTCCATCACAAGTGATCAGACATACTTCCCAGTGCTACACAGCTGGGTCCCATTGCTTATCCATTCCAAAGCCTATAGTTTGGATTAACCCCAAACTCCCATGCCCTCCCACTCCCTCCCCTTCCGTCTTGGAAACCACAGGTCTGTTCTCCATGTCCATGATTTTCTTTTCTGAGGAAAGGTTCATTTGTGCCCTATATTAGATTCCAGATATAAGTGAAATCATATGGTATTTGCCTTTCTCTTTCTGACTTACTTCACTTAGTATGAGGGTCTCTAGTTCCATCCATGTTGCTGCAAATGGCATTATTTTCTTCTTTTTTATAGCTGAGTAGTAGTCACAATTGGTCCTCTGATAGATACTGATGTGAAGTTTATGTTAAATTTCAGTAATGAATATTGATTCTATTAGCTGTCTTATAGTCTGTAACTAAGCAGATCTAAACTTTATGCGTTTCCCTGTGCAGTCAAGATAAATGCTTTTAAAATAGTAGTGAAAACATGGCCAGTTTGGTACCATACCTAAGTAGAGCAATAAGGCATTTTGGCTTGGTGATTTCCTTTCTTCTTGGTTATTTCTATGTAAAGGTAACATGCGCAGTTTCCTTGAAATTGTGAATGAACCTGCGTCTGTTTTCCTTTTACTGGATGGTGCAGAAGAAACTAAGATTACCTCTTTTTTGTGTGTGGTAGAAGAGGCAGAGGGGTTTGGGAATGAGTTTTCTTTCAAACCAATGAATTCTCCCCGGGCTTTCTCTCCAGCCAAAGCAGAACAGCTGTACCTATGCTTCAGCTATTTCCTGAGATGCCAGCCTGGAGCCATGGGAAAAGATGGTCTGGATGTTGAATGACAGGTTATTTATTTCCCTCTCTAGCCTCCTCCTCCAATCCTGCATGAGAGGGATGTGTTAGACATAAGGGTAAGGCTGCAGAACCAGTGGGAACAGAATGGCAAAGAGTGTAGGAATTATTTTGGAGTGACTGTGTGGAGACAGCCTTTCTGCGATATTTGAAATCTTTATAAGCATAGTCTCCCTACTTTATTTCCTCCATCCTGCACCCCAGATGCCTTTCCCATTGAAAAAATAATAATAATCCCAAAGACCCCAAACACATCTAAAGAGAGAACTTGGATAAGGGGTCTGTCCAGATCAATTCCACAAGGACATTTTGGACTGATGATTACGCTTAAGCTACTGTGCTAGGCAGAACCAGGCAGGAATGGCTTCTGCTCTACTCTCCCACTTACGAGCTGTGAGCCTTGAAAAATCTACTTGACCTCTAGCTTCAGTTTCCTGACCTGCTAAATGGAGAGACTGACACTCATTCACAGGATTGTTATGAAAATTCAGGAAGGCGATGTATGTAATGCGCTCTGGCCAGGACTTGGCATTCATGGTTTGTTTTTTTTTTTTTTTTTCCCCAAGAAATATTTATTTATTGAGAGCCCTTCTGGATTTGAGGCATTGTGTTCTAGTAAGCCATCAACATAGATTTGCTTTCCTCTTTTTTTTCCCTCTAACCCTTAAGGAGCTTACTAGGAGATAAGATTGCACAGAAATGTACGGAATAAAAGCGAGAATCCTAGTCAGGCTTGGAAGAGATATTATGAGTTGGAAAGCCTTACAGAGGAGGGTGGGGGAGGATCAGGAAAATCGTTACAGTGAGCACACATGATTTCAGAGCTGATGAGGAAATGGTGTCCTAGATCCAAAGTAGATATGGAGGGAATCCCGTTGTGGCTCAGTGGTAACAAACCCAGCCAGTAACCATGAGGACACAGGTTCAATCCCTGGCCTCACTCAGTGGGTTGAGGATCTGGCGTTGCTGTGAGCTGTGGTGTAGCTTGGCACTGCAGTTCCGATTTGACCCCTAGTCTGGGGACTTCCATGTGCTGCAGGTGAGGCCCTAAAAAAGCCAAAAAAAAAAAAAAAGGCAGATATGGAGAAGGATCGTCACTTCAAGATCAATGGAAGAACCAACAGAATATTGATACAGACAGAACGTTTCCTTAGGATAAAAAAAATAGAAGACACTCTCAGAAAATATCTGGAGCTTTAAAGGCCTTATTGTGTTTTTCTAAGAACTTCCTTTTTCTTACCAAGCTCTAGACTATAGTTATGGCTATGGTCACAATAGGTTAATAAATGGAACATATCGTATCTCATACTTTTAGGTGTTTTTCAGATTGTGGAAACTCCAGGAAATCTAGAGGTTAATAGTTAAACAAGTATATCATATCAACTGGGTTTATAGGCACACTGTAATTATATAAGCAAGCTGTCGGTTCAATAATCAACGTGTAGCTAGGTCAGGGGATAGTTTCCAGAGCATGGCCACAGCTGTAATTTTCATTTTTTTATAACCTGCCAACCTGCCTTTTCCATTTCTTAGTTCCTTTTCCTTTTTCGAGGATCATCTGAAGTCCTTTAGGGAAGGAAAACTGTTCTTCCGAATTCTTATTTTACTTTTCCCTTAGGAGAAGTGCACCACAAAGTTCTTTGTTTTACCCAACTTACTTAAGCATGCTATCGGGTGCTGGCAAGGGAGTTCGTAATTTTGTGTGTATTTTTTAATTTCAGAAAAATTCCACCTAAATGAGAAGTATATTTAATACAATTGCTGTTTTAATGTAATTGTTGGATTAAATCTGTTTTCCTTTCATTATCTTGGTTTCAAAAACGCAGTGACTTACAGCTCTGGAGCTCACAATAGGCTGTTTCTCAGTATAACTGGTACTAAGTCATCTTTTTTTCTCCCGGGTGACTTCATTCAACGCAGGGGCAGCAGAGTGGATTAGGCGGGTGGGCTAAATCACCCCCGGTCTGACACACGAAAGCTGCAGGGAGGTTTTTGCCTCACCTTGCTGTGCAGTTTAAGAGAACATATGACCAGCCAGGGTCATCTGCCAGCTCTGTCATCTCACTCAAGTGACTTGCCAAGTCTTCTTCTTTTTTTTAGTTTTTTGCCACACCGGTTTTTATTTTTTCTTTCAACAATTAAAAAAAAATTATCGTTGATTACAATAGTCTCTCAGTTTCTGCTGTGCATGCCAAGTCTTCTTGTTTGGGACCTTGTTCCTGTATGAGCTTCTATTTTTATAGGTAAAGTCGGAAAAAAAAATGCAGATTTAATTCTAGAATTGATTTAAGAGGGAGATTGAGAAATTTTGATACATTAGGGTTAGGATGACTTTTTTCTATCTTAAATATCAATCTTTTTTTTTTTTTTTCCTAATGTGACCTTATCCAAGGACAAGACCAAGAGCAAATCAGTATTGGTGGGGTGGGGGGTGTGGCAGATGGGTGAGAGTGTGGGGAGGGGAAGCAGATGACCATATATTTCCTTGTTGAATTTAGTAGGCATTATTGAACAGTTATACAGATAATCTGTACTGTGCATTGTGCTAGGTGACTGCAAAGGTGCCTAGAATTCCACCTCTACCCTCAAGAAGCTCACTCTCTAGGAGGATGGATGTATTCATTCACTAGGGCTGCCATAACCAAGGACCAGAGATTGGGTGACTTACACAACAGAAACATACTGGGGGCTCGACGTCTGAGACCATGGTGGCAGCAGGGTTGATTCCTTCTGAAGGCTGGGAGGAAGAGTCTCCACTCTTTTCTCCTAGCTTCTGGTAGTGTGTAGGCAATCTTTGGCATTCCTCAGCTTATAGAAGCATCACCCAGATCTTTGCCTTCATTGTTACATGACCTTCTCCCTGTGCCTTTGTCAGATGTCTCCTTTTTATAAGTGCGCTAGTCCTATTGCATTAGGGGCCCACCTCCACCCCGTATGACCTCTTCTTAATGATATATGCAACCACCCTCTTTCTAAGTAAAAGAAATGCTCACCTTCTGGGGTGCTGGGGGGTAAGATTTCAATTTAGGAATTTGGAGGAGTGGACAGAGTTCAACCTCTAACATGGGGGAGATAAGCATGTCAGCAGGTTCACACTATTGTGTGTGATATGCATGTCGGTTCTGGTACAAGGCACAGCTGGGATACCGAGGAAGGAGAGGGCATCCCTGAGAGTGCCCATTGTGGCACCGCAGAAACGAATCCGACTAGGAACCATGAGGTTGTGGGTTCGATCCCTGGCCTTTCTCAGTGGGTTAAGGATCTGGCATTGCTGTGAGTTGTGGTGTAAGTCACAGACGCAGCTCGGATCTGGCATTGCTGTGGCTCTGGCGTAGGCTGGCAGCAACAGCTCTGATTCGACCCCTAGCTTGGGAATCTCTGTATGCTGCAGGTGCGGCCCTAAAACAAACAAACAAACAAACAAAAAACCAAACAAACAAAAAAAAAAAAAGAGAGAGAGAGAGAGAGAAGGGCATCCCTTAACCTGGGAGGGATCAGGAAAGTCTGTTAGTAGAGGAAGACACTCACTTGGCAGAATGGAACTTTCAGCTTGGTGCTGCTTGGGAGAAGAAGCAAGTAAAACAGAAGCCTTGCCATCCCGTCCTTGAGCACGCTACTTGCTCTTTCTTCTGATTTTTCTGTCATTAATGACAGACTAGATGCTTCTAAACTGGGGAGTGTGTTCAATTAGAAAACACACACACACACACACACACACACACACTGTTGCTGTCTTGATTCTCCAAACAGAATTAGGGTTTGATGGCAATGAGACCAGCAAACACTTTCCTTGGTTGTCACAGGCAGCTTCCATGTACAGACACAGAGGTGGAGGTTGGGGGATGGGACATCTTTCCCTTTGTAACAAATGGTTCTAGTCCTAATGGAATAAAGCTTAAGAGGGAATGGGAGTGAGTAAGAACCAAGGATCTGTAGCCAGGCAAAGCTTATTTTTAGAAAAGGCCTGTAAGCCTTAAAAAAAAAAAAAAAAAGTACTACCCGAGTATTAACCAAGCTCTTACAATATGGATTATGAACAACAGGTCTTTTAAAGTTGTTTGTATACTTATTTGTGTTCCTAGGCAGCTTTATTTTCTTAATGCGGTCGCGGCATGTCCAGCATAACATTCTGAGTAAAAATACTAGGGCCAGCTTCAGTAAGAGATGACAATAAGGGATAAGCTGTCAGAATGTGTTATATGAGGTGGTCAGGGTAAGGTCAGTGGGAAGGAGCTTTCCCAGCTTAGGACAGATGTTCATCATCTGTCAGACTGTCCTGCTGGGGTGTTGATGGTGGCCTGCTGCAAGGGCGGGGCCCGGTGGACAACCCAGAAAAAGCCACAGGAAGGTAAGATGTCCCTCAGAGCTAGGTGGATGGCCCTGGGGCAGGTGATCCAAACTGCAGAAGAATGTGCAGCAGCAGTGAGGCCGAAAGTCCAGAAATAGATGAGTCAACATGGAAAGGAAATAAAGAAATAATAAGCAGGGATATCAGTTGGCAAGCGGGGAGCGGAGAGTGAACGGGGCTGCGGAGCCAGGGTGCAAAAGCCAGGCACGAATATACATGTTTATTTGCCTTGCGTGTTTGAAGTAAGTATCCACGTCACCTATTTCTCGCAGCTTCAGAAGCGATCTTTGTTCCTCTGGCTATTGTGTGAGGATGCCCTCCTGGGCAGCCTGGGGAGCTAGCGTGTAGAAGGATACGTGGATAAAGAGCAACAGAAACTAGTTTGGGGCCTGTTTAAAACGAGTCCAGACTTATCTCCCCACCGAGTACCTGCGCACGGCTCTCTTAAGTGGGACCAACAGAGTCAGAGGAAAACAGGAAACCGTGAATCAGCTGGATTGTCAGGCCACTTGTTTTAGGACTAAAACCAGCTACTGATTTTCCACCTCAGATTAGGAGGTGAATACGGTCCAGTGTGAAAAAGCAGCTCTGACAGCTAGACATCCAATTCCAGGGCAAAGCTGGGAAAAAGAAAGGCAACTTCTCGAGGAAAAGTTTGTGCTGCTTTTCCGTTCTAAAAGGATATCGAGCCACTTGAAACGAGTATAATATATGTCCATTGGACTGAAAAAAAGTATATCGGGAATGTACCATCCCAGTCTTTGCAAAAGCAATTGGGCAGTGTTTAGACACTGTACAATTTTGTTCCCATTTATGAGGATCTATCCTATAACAGCGAGGAATTTTTGAGTGCGAACTGTGTGCAAGGCTTCGTGGTAAGCACTAAACTTATTGTTGCTAATCTTCATAAAAACTTGAGAGGTAGGTAAAAATATTCCTGTTTTATAAAGGAAGAAATTGGAACTCGGGTTAATAACTTGCCCAAGATCCTGCAGTTAGTGGTTGCAGAGCTGGGATTTGAATTGAGTTCATTTAAATTCCAAAGTTCATGTTTTTCACTATGTAACTGCTATGTCAAAATAGTGAAAAATAGAAACGCTCTATTGCATAATAATAAGGGAATAGCTTAAGTTACAGATGCTATCCGCTACAATATGTAAGGAAGGAAGGCAGCAGCATTAGTGGAAAGATGCCTAAGACCTGGGAAGAATGGACGTAAATATACAGGTAGAGGGATCACAGGGTTGTGTATGTGTTTGTGTATTTGTGTGTGTGTTGTCTTACCTCAAATAAAAGAGTCTTTATTAAAGAGAATCTTATTGAATCCAATTGCAGGAGGTAGAGCTGGGCCTGGCAGGAACCAAGAAAGGTATTTTCTGACTCCTCCTCTCTCTCCTGCTTTGCAGGGGACCTCATTCTGCTTTTCTCAAAGAGACTTCAATCTTTCTCCCTGCAGATCAGGCTTTTGCCACCTCGTCAATCTGCACATGGTTCAAAAGATCTACAAGTTCTGCATCTATGTGACTTTGTAATTTGAGAACCCACCATTCTTTGTCTAGTGACAGCCTCTGGTCTGAGATCAAAATCTCTCATTTGCAAAAGAGAAAAAAAATTTCTGCTGATGAATGGCTGCTGGATTGGCTGGATCTGAGTTAGGTGTTCAATGAGGATTAAACACATGGCTCTCTGACCACTTAGAGGTGCTGGAGAAACAGGTTATCTGAGTAGGGGCCTAAGTGAGACAAATGGATTGACATAATTAGTAAAGCAGACTGGAAGGAAATACATGAAAAAATGAAAACAATGAATACGACTGCTTGAATGCCTGAACTTGAATGAAGTTTTGACAGTTTTGCGACCTGTGATATTTTATATTGGCATAATATCTCAAAAATTTGCATACTATTAATAATGAAGAACTTGGTGATTAAAGAAGGAGCTGTGTTTACTCCAATTCTCTCCTAGTTTCTGTGAGTGGAAGAGGCTCACACCATATATACCATCATTTGTCCTGCTGGCAGCTGCCCTTAGAAGGAGGCCACTTGAGCAGTAAACACAGCAGTAATACCATCTGGTGAACACACTGAGTCAATGCTCGGGGAACTCAAGAACAGCACAGAAAAGGCAAAGCGATGCTGTCTAATGGCTAAGTGATAAACACAAGATTAACGTTCCAGTGATGTGACAGTTGCCCAGGTATACGTGGTACCCAGAGTCTGGTCAATTACATAGGTACCTCGCACAATGTAAAGAGTTTAGAACCAGGGGGTGTTATATTTAGGCTGAAAACTTCATTTTATAGAAGAAGCAGGTCGATCAAGGAAGGTTAAGTAATTGGGAAACCCAAGGTGACAGTGGGTTGGGTGGGGAAGACATCTCCAGATTGCACTGTTGTTAGCCCAGGTGCATCTGATGCTAGGGTAACCTTTGACTCTCTGGGGAGCCCTTCTATTCGTCCTATAAAGACAAAAACTAACCTCTGAGGCTTAAATATGAAAAGTAAACGAGAGCACTAGGCACAGGAAATCAGGACTTCTGTTTATTCAATTGGCCATCAGATGATTGAATGGCTCTGTTCAATCATGCATGCTGTCATTCATCCATTTATTCACTCTCTGGCCATTTATTAGATGATTCTTGGTGTGGTTCACAGCGCGGTATCAGGGAGGGTGCAGGGGGATGATTCCTACTTTCAGGAAGCTCCCATTCTAACAAGGGAGAGACGTGTGTATCAACATTTGTGATTTAAGAAAGGATTCAAAGGAAGGGCTAAACAACTTCTTGGGTCTTGGGACGTGAATGGGAGAGCTGGAGATTGGGTGAGGCGGGGGAGTCCAGGCAGCCCCAGCTGTGCTCTGGGGGGCAGTATGTGAGTTCATGAGTGTCCAGGAAATCCTAAAGTCTGTGTGGCTGCAATGTAGGGGGTCTTCTAGCAGAGCAGTGAAGTGAGGGAGGAGAAATAGGCAGGGGCCTGAGGTACAGAAGGCCTGGCAATTCAGGATGCATTCATTTTCTGACTCAAATACACAGCATGAAGTAGAACTACGAGAGGGTTTCTTCCAGCAGCTAGATTAATATAATTTTGTATTTTAGACTCAACTCTACATCCATGTCCCTTAGCAACAGGTTTTGTTAATATTCTGAGCTCGAGATGAAGTGGAGAGCCAAATTGGCAATGGAGAGCTTTCCTTTGGCAAGTCTACGATGAACTTTCTTTATCAGTTAGGAAAAAAGAAAAAGATATCAAGCTTTATAGGAAAGAGTTTGCAGGGGTTGATTAGTATCGAAGGTAGTTTTCTTTAACTACCATTTGATGACTCAACTCATAATGACGTTTTGTTGGCGTTTCACCAACTCACACTTGCCTCTGCAACAGGACATGCCTTGAGGTCTGATTATACGGTTTTCATTCCTAGGGGCATGTCTCCCACCCTGCCTTTTTTTTTTTTTTTTTTTGGTTTTTAGCTACTCAACATTTCTGCCTGCCAAGACCAGGAGATGGCCTGCTTTACCCCATCTGTTTTCCTCCCGTGAGGTCAGGCGAGTGCTACTTAAATCTGCGTGCCTGCCATGATGGAGGTTTTACTAAACAGAATCCCCAGCTCCTTGTTCTAGAGCCTGAAATTCTAACTAGCTGGCCCTTTGGAAGTGGGTCTTGATCTCTGAAAAAGAAAAACATGCCCCATGGTTCCCAGAGTCTTACAAAAGTGTGCAAGGGAGCACCTAGGTGATGAGGAAATCCAAAACCAAGCCTAAGGTGGTTGCTTCAAATTTTATGAGCAGTTCATATCATTTTCATGTTATTTTCAATTCTTTTCTAACTTGAAATTTCCAAAGTCTATATCCATAGCCTTGCATAGGTCTTAGCAACAAACTTAGCAACAAAGCAGAGAAAAAAAAAATTAACCAGTTTTCTGTTTTTTCACTTGATTTGT
Source organism: Phacochoerus africanus (assembly GCF_016906955.1). Taxonomy (NCBI): domain Eukaryota; kingdom Metazoa; phylum Chordata; class Mammalia; order Artiodactyla; family Suidae; genus Phacochoerus; species Phacochoerus africanus. The sequence continues at coordinate 10,990,897 of NC_062557.1, read as the reverse complement.
AATCTCATTTGCTTCATTTTAGCTCCTTGGGCCTTCATTTCCTTGTAACTGGAATGATCACAAACATTCTAATATTTTAAAGACATGCCTAATTCGATTTGGAATATACATTACAACGAAAACATGTGGAAAGCACTGTGATAGATACAGTGCAGATACAGAAGCACGAAATTAAGATGGGTGAACCCTAGTGAATGAAGTATTTTAAACAGTTCACCTTCCCTCAACTCCAGTTGGGCTCAAGAAAATCATCCATGCTTTTACTGGTGGAAGTTTGGAAGAAATTAACTACTTAAACTATACTCTCACTGTAACCTGAATTTATATTTAACTGGACTCTGGTTTGTTTTCCAAATGTCATTTATCTGTTTTTGATCCTCTAAGACTAAAAGGTAAACATGGTCCAGCAATCCCACTCCTGGGCATCTATCCAGAGAAAACTCTGATTCAAACAGATACATGCAGTCCAGTGTTCAGAGTAGCGCTATTTACAAGAGCCAAGACATGGAAGCCACCAAGTGTCCATCGACAGAAGAATAGATCAAGTACATGTGGTATATACATACAGTGAAATATTACTGAGCCATAAAAAAGAAGGAAGTAATGCTCTTTGTAGCAATATGGATGGACCTAGAGATTATCATACTAAGTGAAGGAAGTCAGAGAAAGACCAGTCTCATACAATATCACTTATATGCGGAATCCAATAAAAAATGAACTTATTTACAAAATAGAATCAGACTCACAGATTTTGAAGTCAACCTTATGGTTACTAAAGGGGAAAGGTATGGGGGGTATAAATTAGGATATGGGGATTAACGCTATTACACATAAAATAGGTAACTAACATGTACCTACTGTATAGCACAGGGAACTATACTTACTATCCTGTAATAACCTATAATGGAAAAGAATCTGAAAAAGAATATGTGTGTGTGCGTGTAACTGAATCACTTTGTTGTATGTGTGAATCTAACACAACAATGTCTATTAACTATATTTCAATTTAAAAAAAGAATAAATTGTGGAGATTGAGGAAGAACTTTGTTCATTGTGTAAGTTATAAATCCAAGACTATATGACCAAGAAAGGTAAGGAAGTCTTCAAAAAAAGGACAGACGCAGCTTTATGGGTTGTTTTAGATCTGATGTTCCTCGAAGTTAAAAAAAAAAAAATCTGAAATACATTTCAATCGTTTGGAATTGATTTAAAAGAAAAAAGTACATGTGCTGCCAGCAGTGTTAGACTGCAAACAACACTTTAAAAGAAGTACAGCTGTCACACTTCTCTGTCCTCAGTAGAGATTTAACCTTGCAAAGATAGCAAGTTTGCAAATGAACAGATCTCATCTAAATTCCATCCTTTTTCCCTGGTTTCTGCCACCCCAACTCTACCCTCTCTAAAGAGCACAATCGTTTGGTTTTCTTGATTCAAAGAACACTTTTTCCTTTTTCTCACTGTTGGATATGCTAGTTATCAGGCAGATTTAAAATGAGGATTAAGGAAGAAACACTGTCATTTAAAAAATTGTAGGGGGTTCCTGTCGGTGGCTCAGCAGAAACGAATCTGACCAGGAACCATGAAGTTGCAGGGTTCGATCCCTGGCCTCGCTCAGTGGGTTAAGGATCTGGCATTGCCGAGAGCAGTGCTATAGGTCACAGATGTGGCTCAGACCTGGTGTTGCTGTGGCTGTGGCATAGGCTGGCAGCTGCAGCTCCCATTCGACCCCTAGCCTGGGAAACTCCATATGCCACAGGTGAGGCCCTAAAAAGCAAAAAAAAAAAGAAAAAAAATTTGTATGATAGGAGTTCCCGTTGTGGGTCAGCAGGTTAAGAACCTGATGATGTCTCTGTAAGAATGCAGGTTTAATCCCTGGCCCCGTTCAGTGAGTTAAGGATCTAGCATTGCTACAAGCTACGTTGTAGGTCACAGATGCAGCTCAGATCCAGTGTTGCAGTGTCTGCGGCTTAGGGTGGCAGATGCAGCTCTGATTTGACCCCTAGCCTGGTAACTTCCATATGCTGCAGGTGTGGCCATTAAAAAAAAAGCAAGCAAGAAAGAAAAAAATTACATAATAATGACTCTACAGTAAATATTCTGCATATATTTTTGTAAAAATGACTGGATAGGGCTTTTGCTTTAGGTAATTATAGACTAGAAAGAATTGTAGGAAACACTTTTCTATTATACTTACTATTTTATCCTCGGAACCAGGCTCAGTACATGGCACATAGTAGGTACTTAACAAGTACTGTTTGAATAAATTATTAGCAATATACAGAGTTAGTCTTTTGCAGACTTGTAACTTAGATTGAGATGGTCTTTGATGAATTTGGTCTCCCTGCTTTTTTCCTTTTATGGCCGCACCTGCAGCAGGGAAGTTCCTGGGCCACGGATTGAATCCAAGCTGCAGTTCGGACCTGTTGGATCCTTTAACCCACCCTGCTGGGCTGAGGATCGAACCCGCACCTCCACAGTAACCTGAGCTGTGTCACAGTGGGAATTCCAAGTCTCCCTTATTTAACCTCTCTTCTTACTTCTTGCAGGAAAACTTCTTATCACACCTGGAGAACCCTCTTGCATCTTCTTTATATACACTTTTTTTTTTTTTTGTGGTCAAATACATTTAACATAAAACTCACCACTCAGATCATTTTAAAGTCTACAATTCCGTGGTTTTAGTATATTCACAGGGTTGTGCAACCATCACCAGTGTTGAGTTCCAGAACATTTTTATCACCACAGATGGAAAGCAATCACTCCCCACCCGCCCTACCCCCAGCCCCTGGCAACCGCTGACTTTCTGTCTCTATGGATTTGCCTATTCCAGATATTCCCTGTGCATGGAATCATACCATCTGTGGTCTTCATATCTGGCTTCTTCCACTTAGCATAACGTTTCCAAGGTTCGTTCTTGTTGTGGCTTGTGTCAGTGCTTCATTCCTTTTTATGGCTGAATAGCATTCCATTGTGTAGACATATCACATTTCTTCCCTCTTTTTATTTCCTATCCAGATCTAATAGAGCCTAAGAGAATCTCTTAAAAGTAGTTGACAAACTACATAATAAATGGAATTTAAGTTAGGAGCTCATCCAAGGGGCATCTGCTTTGTTTAAGTGGAAAGCAGCTTAAAATAAAGGAGTCTATTTCTAATGGTGAACTCTTCAAGATGGGGAGACACTTCTAAGGGGACAGGGGATTTTTTTTAGTGCCACTGAATTACATATTTATGAACTTCTGACTTCTCCTAAAGCTAAGTCTACCCATGGCTGTGGGACCGGAAAAGGTATTGAACTGAGGAGATGGGCCCAAGGGTTCTGGTCCTGGGTTAGTTGTTAGTTAACTATGTTGCCTAGTGTTTGCTGTTTGGGTTTTTTTTTCTTTCTTTTTTTTAATGAAGGTTCCCAGACTAGGGGTCTAATTGGAGCTGTAGCTGCTTGCCTACACCACAGCCACAGCAACACCAGATCCAAACCACATCTGCAACCTACACCACAGCTTCACAGCAATGCCAGATTCTTAACCCACTGAGCAAGGCCAGGGATCGAACCTGCATCCTCCTGGACGCTAGTCAGATTTGCTTCTGCTTCACCACAATGGGAACTCCTGTTTTGGTTTGATTTTGAACCAGCCCTTTGGCTAGGCTATTATTTTTTGGCCATGCCCACAGCATGCAAAAGTTCCTGGGCCAGGGACTGAACCCACGCCACAGCAGTGACTGGAGCCACAGCAGTGACAATGCCAGATCCTTAACCTGTTTAGCCACCAGGGAACTCCTCAGTTTTTCGTTTTTTTTTTTTTTTTTTTTTTTGACTAAAATGTATATGCTTTTAGAGTTCCCGTCATGGCTCAGTGGTTAACGAATCAAAAAAAAAAAAGACAAAAAAAAAGTATATGCTCTTCTTCTGGTACTTCATTCTACTTCCATATAAAAGTTCTCAGTAGAGTTGGTGCTAAAACATTTTTTAGGCATTCTCACCTTCTAGGTTTGTCTTTCTGTACCACTGAACTACAGTTTTCTGACTTTCAGGTGTTTTTTCCCCCCTTTTCTTTTCTACCTCTCTCCTTGCTATGTGATGCACATTGTGAATGGAAAGGTTGATAGGCTTATAAGTTTTGTGGTACCTCAACTGGAAGTTTCTGGATAGAACAGGATGCTCTGCTGGTTGAGTTCTGAGCTTTAAGGATGATGTTTGAATCAACACAAGCTCACTGTTAAAAGGTATAGAAACTGATTCTTTCTGATCTTGGCCAGAAATGAATCTTTGAAAGAATTTGAGGTGGTTTCTAAAAGATGCCAAAGAGTCAGAGACCTGGAATCAGAGACAACAGAGCTGGAACAAAACCCCAAAGATATCAAAGAAGGGGCTGGTGCAGACACCACCACCACTACCACTACCAGGAATGAGTACAGATACACAGCTTGTATACTGTTGCTAGACATGAGGTGCAGCCATCATCACAACGGCTCCAGTAAAGCTTTCCAAATGGGATGGAGCGGCCACTACTATTTTTTTTTTTTTTTTAGGGCTGCACCCGAGGCATATGGAATATGGAGGTTCCTGGGTTAGGGGTCGAATCAGAGCTGTAGTTGCCAGCCTAAACCACAGCCACAGCAACGTGGATCCAAGCTGTATCTGTGACCTACACCACAGCTCACGACAGCACTGGATCCTTAACCCACTGAGCAAGGCCAGGGATGGAACCCGAGTCCTCATGGATACTAGTCAGGTTCGTTAACCACTGAGCCACAACAGGAACTCCATGCCACTACTATTGTCAAGTCCCCGAGTGGATCCTGTGCTGTCCCTGCTTGTTTACCTCACTAGGGACTGATTCAAGTCCACAGTGGCTGCTCTAGTGAAAAGACTCTAGTGCCAAGGGTGCCAAGAGAATGAGTACCCAGCAGTCTTAGCTTCCATCACAGGAGTTGGCTCTGCTTTCTGAGGCAGCAGACCCTCCAAACACAGACGAGGGACTCAGATGCTAAAGAGAGGACAAATATCTGCTGCCATCTCTGAGCTGGCCCTTATATGCATGCCACCAACTTTCAGACATATGGCAAAGTCAAAGTGTATTTGCATCATGAAACGATTTTACCAACTGTCTGAGATAGAAGAAGGAAACTCGACTCGGAGAAGTTAGGTAGCAGAGAGAAAACTCCCAGTCTTAGATTACTTACTGACCTCAAAAGCAAAAGGGCTGGCTCAGCCTTAGTTAGGACTGTCAGGGAGCTCATTCTACTTCACGTAACAAAAGTGAGATGTTAAATGTGAATGGCATTGCCTTGATTTGTGAATTGATTTTTAGAAATCATAGACTACATCACAGATAAAAGTTGGTTTTATCCTAATTAAAAACTTGTGTCATAGAATAGGTATTTTTCTCATTTCACAGAAGGGAAAATTGTGGCATGTTTAAATGGACTAGCTCGTTTTAGGGTCATATAACTACCAGTGATAGACCCAGGCTAGAACCTAGTCTTCCCATTTTGCTTTTGGTATTTTCACCGTGGGTGTTTCTCTATAGAAACTCCATTTTCTTTGGGTCACATATGACTTGTTTGTAAATGTCTGAGTCCTATGAAGAGTATTTAAAGAGCTTGGATTTTTATGCATAACAACTGGGCTGGTAGGACATAAAAGTAGCTTTATTTCTCATGGATGGTTATTTGGATATATATTGCCTTTCTATACTCCGGCTTGAAAAAGTAAATCTCCTGAAGGTCTCTCTTCCTTATTTTGAGATATTTATACTATCAACTTCACTTTAAAATGTATCCATCTTAGCTGTAGTTCAAATTCATTTCAAGTCATGAAACTGTGCGGGTCAGATTGCCTAACAAATCAGATAGGTACACACACACCTAAGGAGTTAAGAGTTTCAGCAAGGAAAAAAAAAAGTGTTGTTTATTTTTTACCCTGCAACAAAGGTATTTCGGGTATGTGGCATGTTGTCTTCCCAGCTGCTGCCTCCTTCAGTGTTAGATTAGCTTTCGTTGCGTTAGTCTCTTCTGGTGATTAATGGAAACTGGGGCGGGGGAAGGGCAGATCTATCACTTTGCCTAAGAATATCAAGTTTATATAATCGAGCCAGTAATTGACAGTTTACTGTCCAGCAGCAGTGTGCTGGCATTCTCTTTGGGGATGAGAATGCAGTGCAAGGATACAGCTTGGATTTGCGTTAGTCAACAAGTTTCTGGAGTGACGCACAGGAAGCCTAGACTATACTAAATGCTTAGAGATTGAATTGCTGGACTCGGAATCGCGTTACATGGGCTAAATCAGTAGGAGCAAGACAGGCTGAGCCAATTTGCTTTTTGTACCTCAGTTTCTCCACCAAGATCGAGAGTTATTTCCTAGATCCTGAACCTCTCATGTGTGTTTCACTTATTACTTCTTCCCTGCTAACCTTTTACGTGGGTGTTTTCTCTCGGTGGCAGGTGAGGAAATCCAGGCTCAGGGAGGTTGAGTAATTTTCTTTGAGGTCACAGAGCAATTGCAGGGTGGGAATGCAAATTTAGAGCAGGGGCACTCCAGAGCCCCTCAGCCTAATTACCTCCTCTTGTCCCCTGCCTTTCGGCATCTTTGCAGTGTTCTCCACCGACACTGAAATATATACCTGCATGCCTCCTCCACCTTTTCACCATGCCTGTGTTTTGAGCGTATTGGGGAATGGGTGCTTGAAAACACAATGGCAAGACTTCCTAATAATTTTTTTAAAGATATTTAATTATGCAATTCTGTGAAGTCGTCATTGAATTTGCTACCCTTAGCAGGTTTGATGATGTGGGTGATTTATATAACTTCATATTTCATTGTCATGTTTGTTTCCTGCATGCAAAGGAGCCATATATAAAGGTACGTTTGGGAAATGGAATTGGATGGTGTCACGGAAGGCAGTTTGGTAAACCAACAAGGAGGGACTGAAGAGGGAGGAGATGAGGAAAGGAAGAATTAGGGCAGTGATTTCACTTGGGGCCATTCAGAAGGGTGAGCATTAGCAGGCCAGAGGGAAGTCAGTTCATAAAGGAGGGAACAGGAGGCCAGGGACATGTCTCCCCAGCAGAGAGCCCGGAGCAGGGAGACGGGTAAAAGAGGAGGCTGGGCTGGGTCCAGGGAAATGCAGACCGGCCAGACCGTTGAGGTCAGCTGGGAGCTTACAACCTGAAATTGAGAGGCAGCACATGAAACAAGCAGAAAGAGGACCGAGGCAATGTTTGGATAGGGAGACGGGAAGCAAGTCAGGCAGCCCAGGACTGAAACAGGAAGACATCTTTAAATGCTTGCTGCATCAGGAAGCCAGGATAAATGCACCTAAATATTCTTACAGTGTTTCTCTCATTTGCCTTGCTCTTTATCATTTGTATCCCCAGGACTCCTTGCCCCACCATAAAATCTACTAGCTCTGCTATCTAACTTTGTAGGGAAATATTCTCAGAGCATTTTTTTTTTTTTTTAGAAAACTAAAGTTTACTCCTCTAAGCATTGAGGCCTCCTTAAAACTTGTTTTTCATGAGACTCTCTCAAAAGGCAATGTCTTTTCTTCTTGTCACTTAAATGCAGTCCGACTTTAAGAAACATGACCACCTTGCTGGTCTCTGGTGCACAGAGAGCCCATTCGGATTGCTCAGGTGCTGGACCTTCCTGTTCTCAGAGGCGTAGGAGGCCCTTGGATTTCCCCGCTGCTGTCCTGCTGCCTCACCCCAGTCAGTGTCCCCAGCCTGGCCTCACTCCCAGTTGCAGCCGCCATCACCGCTGACCTTGGCTCTTTCCACTCTTCATTGCATTTTACTTTTGCTTCTTTCCACAGCTGTATCCCACTCTTGGCCCCTATGGTTTACTTCTTTAGCATCCCCAGGTAATGAGAAGCTCCTTCCTTCTGGTCGGTGGACAGACCATTTGCAGGGCTGGATGTCCTTTTTGGTGCTTTGCCGCATCCTCGCTCTTTTCAGGGTCATTCACAGCATTTGCTTTTGTGGCTGGTGGCGGAGGTACTTTCCTTGCCTTTTTTTGCCTCTGGTTTCTTCTGTCCTTGGGGTTCGCAGCCTTTTCCACAGGGTGCAGATGCTGAGTGAAAGGCTCCCCTGACAAGTGGGGTGTTAGTAAGGGTTGCAGGGCTGGTGGAGCGGAGCCATTGCAGGTGATCAGCCGTGCGTGCTGTGTCAAGGTCTAGGGCAAAGGCTGGCACTCCCAGGTTATAGCTTTGAAAGGAACGTCACCAGTCCTTTGCTGACAGTGATGGACAGTAATAAAGGAGTCTGTTTTTCTCCCTCTCTTGGCCTGATTAAGAGCATGGATTTTGGAGCCAGGCTGCCTGGGTTTAAATCCCAGCTCTTTTCCTTGTTAGCTGTGTAGTCGTAGGCAAATGACTTAGCATCTTTATTTCTTAATCTGTAAAATAGGGGTAATACTAGTACCCTGGAAGTAGGGTGATGTGAAGATTCTGCAGTATAAATGTTATATACACACACATATATAAAACACATCACATACAAAATAAAATATTATATACAATGTATTTTACAGTTATATATAGATAATATATAACAATCATAACTTATGTTATAGATAATGGCATTAAAATTATATGTAATATATAACACACAGTGTATAAGCTATACATATATAGTTAATGCATGTGAAGACTTTAGAACAGAGCTGGTATACAGCGAACAGGTGCTATATAAGAATTTATTATGACCGTCACATTTGATGGAGTATAATCTGTAAAACTACTGAACCACAATGCTGTACACCTGAAACTAATATAATATTGTAAATCAACTATACTTTCACAGAGAAATAAATAGCAAACCAAGTTTCTTCCTCTGCTTTTTTTTTTTGTGGAGTTTTGTTGGGAGAGGGGAGTGCATTTTTGGGCTTGACTTAAAAGCAAGGCTGATTATTGTTGTGCAGGCTGCCCTGCGTGGTTAGTTGTCATTTCTAGCCTTAATTTAGAGATGCAGCATTTTCCAAGTAGTAAACGAGTGTGCATAGCTGAAGCACAGTAAGCATCTGGTTGACTCTGAGACTGAGGCAGCAGCATTTAGGTTGGTCTCCACATTACCTGGCCAGGAGGTTACTCATCAGCCCACCTGCCCATCTACCTCCTTGGGCCTGCCAAATGTTCTTCTCGTTTTCAGTGCTTTTCAGCTTTCTTCTGAGTTGCTTGGTTTGGGATGAAGGCTTGAAAGTCATGCTCTGGCCCAGACTTCATCCACACTTTGACTCTCTGCAGCTTTTTGGAGGTGGTGGGCAGGGCATCAAACCCACTTTTTCCAATTCTGGGTAATATTATTTTTTCCTTGAGACAGTTTTCTTTTAAGATCTATATTTCTGGCTAACGCTGAGCTAGGAAGGGAGGCCAGTTTTTTTAGTTTATTCGAAAACCACATTTTGTGGAGCTCCCACTGAGGCTCAGTGGGTTTAAGAACCTGACATTGTGAGGATGGGGATTCAATCCCTGCCTTGCTCGGTGGGTTAAGGATCTGGTGTTGCCTCAAGCTACAGTGTAGGTTGCAGATGTGGCTCAGATCCACTGTTGCTGAGGCTGTGGCATAGGCCGAAGCTGTAGCTCCAATTTGACCTGGGAACGTCCATGTGGCACAGGTGCGGCAGTAACAAGAAAAAACAAAACAAAACAAAAACATTTTGTGAGCAGCTTCCATGCCAGAAAAATAGAAATAAGACCCTATCCTCTGATTAATTACAGTCTAAACAGTACAGTTTTGTAAATACATGACACACACACACACACATAATGAAATATAAAAGGAACACTATGTTAGGAAAGTATTTTTGGTACCTGTGGATACAAAGGCAAGAAGGTTTTATTTAACCTTTGAGTGTAATGGGATGAGCAGGAGTGACTCGTGAAAATGTTTATGGAAGGAATTTTATTTGCGCTGCACCCAGAGCATGGAGTAGGTCTGTATGAGTCAGTCATGGAAAGGAAGCATATTCTAGACAGAGAAAACAACATGAATAAGGGCACAGAACCTCAGAGCATTGTGGTGGTCTGAGAATTGCAAGAATTTGTCATGGCTGAGATGAAGTATGAGTGAAGGACAATAAGCATTAACAATAGTGACTGGTCAGGGGTTATCAGCAGCATGCTGGCACCAGCTTGTGTCTGGTTCATGAAAGCCATTTATTAAATAGCCAGTAATTTTGCAAGCTGGTTGTTAAATGGTGGGTAGCTTGAAAGTGACAGAGGTGGAAATATTTACACCATGGAATCAGCAAATATCACGGTTTTTTTTGTTGTTGTTGTTGTTGTTTTGTTTTGTTTTTTTTTCCCTGAAGACTGCTTTATCAGTGCTCTACTGATGATGGTGTCCCACTAAGCCACTCTGATCATTACTCTTTAAGGCCCTCAGTGTAGGCCATGGGGAGCCAGAGCAGGATGCTGGCAGGGCAGCAGCATGATCAGATTTGTCATTTAGAAAGATAACTCTGTGTCTTTGCCTGTATCTTGTCCCTCAGGAAACAGACCTAGAGAGAGGGGTTTTCACACAGGAGGTTGTGTGGGGGGGTGTTCTTGGGACTAAATTTGAGGGAGAGGGAATGAAACATGATTGGACAGAAAGAAGAGCTGAACGACGAAGCAGCTGTAAGTCCAACAGGATAGAGGCCTTTATCCACCTGCAGTCTCTGGATGAGGCTGGCCCTAGGGAGGGGTGTGTAACCATGGTGACGTGGCTCTCTGCCACTGAGGATATTCCCTGGAGAAGCCTCAGCAAGTAGGGGAGGGCGTGCCTCAGGCTGGATGTTTCAGCCCTGCATCCACTTGACCCCAGTGGCAGTCTGAAGAATATATGAGCTACGTGGGAGGTGGATGGCTAGGAAACTGGTTGGGAGAATATTACAGTGGTCCAGGTTGAAGAACTATGAGTGAGCTTGCAGTATTCCAGAGTAAGGTGGCAGCCATGAGGATGGAGAAGGGAGGGGGAGGGGTAACTAATGAGATCGTGGGGTCTATGGGACTGGTTCCCCTCATGCAGTGGTTTTCAGCTGAGGGCTGGACCTGTCCTCTAAAGCACATTTGCCAGTATCTGGAAACTTTTTTGGTGGTTGTAACTGGGAAGGATTGTATGTCTGTATGTGTGCTATTATGGAGACAGTAATTTACTGATGGACAGAGAGGAGAAGAACTTTTATCTGAGAAGCAAATCTGTATCATATTGTCGCTAAAACCTTTCCTGTCTCCTATGAACATTTTAATTCTAGGTGGCAATAGATTCTCATGTTTTTCCCTTCCATCTCCCTTCCAGAAAGTTAAATTGGAGCTTCATTCTGTATTTAAAAATACAGAGGCGAATGCAGGCAAATAATAAGATGGCTTTTGGAATCACCTCTGGTTTCTGCTACCATAGTCAAAGTCACGCAAAGAAATAGTAGAACTATGGGAATAATTTTAAAATGCATTGCCTAGGTTTTGGTAAAGTAGTAAAAGCAAATAAAGAAAATGAAATTTAGTTAGGGAAAACCAGAAGCTGATAAGGGAGGTTTGAACTTGGGTCGTAAAGATGCATCATGTCAACTATCTTAGCTGGCTTCTAATATGAGTATATTCAACTTTAGCAGGGTGGTGAGGGCTTTGGTGCCTTTTTTTGGGGGGGCTGAAAATTGGTTATTGCACAGGGTGATGGTCAGCCAAGGCTCCCGGTCAGAGCCAAGGAACCACCTCCAAGTGGACTGGAGCAGGGTGTCTCCTGGAGACACCACGAGTGCGCTTTGAGGGGACTGACCAGGCAGAGTGGAGGTGTTGGCAGGAGCAGGAGCGTAGATTTCTCGGATGTGCACAAGTGGGAGAAGTAAAAAGGGAGCCAAATTAATGCCTGGTACCGGGAGGCCAGATGATAGACTAGAGCAGTTGTCTTAAAACTGTTCCTGTACAGGGCCAGATGTGAGGCTTTGGGGGCCATATGGTTCCCTTCACCCCTCTGCTGCCGCAGTGTGAAAGCAGGCAGCTAATAAGTCGATGAGTGAGTGTGTGGTATTCCAGCAAAACTTTATTTACCAAAACAGGTAACAGGCCAAATCTGGCCCATGGGTGGTAGTTTGCTGACCCCTGGATTAGGATCTTGAGAAACTAGGTGCACTTAAAAAATGATTTTGAACCAGCTTAATGGAAAAAAATAAAAATCATTATATAAGTGAAAAAAAAAGATTTTGATGTGCAATTTAAGGCAGGTGTAGATAGGGAGGCATAGGTAAGATTAAGGACGAAGGAGGCGAAACACATTCCTTCTCCTTCCTTAATTTTGGTCTCTTTTTCCTGATCATCTCTCTCCTTTCTTTAAATAATTTGCAGTGTGTGAGTATGTGTGTGTGTGTGTGTGTGTGTGTGTATTTTTTTGAGTTGCTTATTGATAAATAATAATTGATTTCCTGTTATTTTTGGAAGTGTTAAGTAGTGGGAGGAAACTTTTTCAGTTCTCTCTGTTAGCCCTTTGTAAATGCAATTTAGTTATTTTTCTCTTGGGTGTCGCTCTTTAATTACAGTTTCTTCTATTTGCCATTGACCTTGGGTCGGTGTTTCTCAACTTTGACTTGTATATTTAGAATCACCTGGGGGATCTTTTAGGCATCCCAATACCCAGGCTGCATTTGGAACAATTAATCAGAACTCTAAAGGTAGGCCCAGGCGTCATTATATTTTAGAGCTCCCTGGGGATGCCTAGATACAGCCAAGGTTAAGAACCACTGCCTTGGATTTAAAGGGGAAAATATCCCCAGCACATCGTCCTAGATGCTGACATAAAGGGGGAAACTTAACCTGCGTAAATAACCACTTACGGCCCACAGGTTATCATTATGAAAATAGAATTCTTCAGACTTTAAGGGCTGTATTCAGACAAACTTATTTCCCAGTGACACAGTAGGAATTCTTTGTTGTGGTTTGGTAGAGACAAGAAAAGAAAGATCAGGGAGCTATTGTGACTTGGCCCATGTCTATGTTTGTAGCCAGAAGCACTTTTTCCATCAACCAGTGCGGTGACAGCCTTTGAGCACGGTGAAAGCTTCCAGGTTCCAGTGATTAAGTCATTATCCACAGGAGCCAGGCTTTGCCCGAGTAAATGATCAGGACAGATGTTGTGACTGTGTCCAGAGGGGAAAACCTTCTAAGTCGGTCATGGGCACATACATCTTTGATGATGTTTCTTAAAGAGAAGCTAATTGATCAAGTTCAAGGTAATTTTTGTTTCATGCAAGGAGACACGGCAACGCAAAAGATACATTTAAGAAACTTTCATAAAGATGTGCTAAAGTTATTTTGAAAACATGTATGTGAGGATAGTAAGATTTTGTAAGTAGCGATATTTTTAAAGGGTTGTGTCAATAGCATCTTGTTTGCAAAAAAAAAAATTTTTTTCTTGTTCATTTTACAAATGGAAGATTCTAACCTTGTGACCCTGGGATGGCTCAAGCATTTCCTCTTCAAGGCTGAACTTCAAAGGTTTACAGCTTTCTTTCCTAAGCAAGAGTTAGGGAGTCATGTTTCGGGGGGTGGGGGGACGGTGGGAGGGGCAGCATGCAATGTTCTGAGGAGAATGCCAGCTGGGAGAAAAGGGTCTATTAAGGACTGCAGCTTCTCAGGTTCCTTTATACTAGGGATGTGAGAGTTGCTTCAGTTATTGAAGGGTGGTGGACAGAGAATAGGAGTCTGTCCACTGCAAGTCACTAAACACCAACAAACATGGTTGCAATCACAGAGGTTTATGACCCCCTCTGCAAAAATACCCGGAGATGTACCCTTCCAGAGTTGATGAATTCAGGAATATAACCAACTGCCCTGGCTTGGGAGGGTAGCCCTTCAATTTGTGATTCCCCTGACTTTGTCTTTCTGGTCACAGGATGGCTGTTCTATAGCCTTAAATAACATGACAACCTTAAAAGGCAGGAAGAGAAGGGGGTGTTTCTCCCCTGGGTCTCCTTATTATTTTAATCAGGAAGGAAAAGCTTTCCAGGAGCTCCCAGCAGACTTCGTCCCAGCTTTCAAACCTGGAGTTGAGAGCTGTGTTACTTATTGTCCCTCAAACCCAGCTGGGCAAAGGGGCTTAATGCACTGGATGATGGGGTTGGCGTGAAGTGGGGTTAGCACACTTTTTCTAAGCAGTCTGACTGTGGCTATTTTGGCTTTGTGGGCCACAGTCTCTGTTCCATAGTCCTCTCTTTTCTTTTCTTAACCCTGGAAAAAAGTAAAGAATCATTGTTATAGCTAGGGGTATATGCCAGGCATAAACTGATCAATTGCTTCTCATGGCCTGAGGCTGGTCGAGGGGCCCACCATCCCTGCCAAACAAAACTGATTTTGTGAGCAAACTGAATGGGCAGCCAACTGTGTCTGCCTCAGTATCTACTTTGTAAAGTTATTGTGATGATTTTTACATGCCATAACTAAACAAAGCAAATAATGTAGTTCTGGGCACACCACAGGCCCTCAACCAGTAGTAGCTACTTATATGATGATTATTATTGGTTTGTATTATTGTCGTATTCCTGTTTCACCCCTGCGAAGTTCCGTCATCTGAATTTGTCTTATATATACACACACACAGAATTCGGATTAGAGTGTAGTGAAACATATTTTGTGATTTTTTTAGTTGCTTCAGCTTTCCTCTGCTGGGGGAGGTGCGGTCTCTAAATTCCGTATCTCGTCCATTTAAACAGAATTTTAAAGTAATTTCGCAGTGGGCAACGTGATGAGCAAAAACTGGGGTATGAATTCTGAGAGTAGTGTCTTAACTGGAATGGAGTTATTATTCTTACTATGTTAGTCAGCTTAGACTAGGTTGCAAAAGACCTCTACATTTCAGTGGCTTAATACAAGAAAAATATTATTCCTTGCTCATGCTCCATGTCCCAAATGAATCTTCAGGAAACCATGCCCCACTCAGTAGTGACTCAGTGACCCGGTCTGATGGAGTTGCACCACCATCTGGAAAAGAAGGCCTTGTCCGTCTCCGTGCCGAGGCAAAGAGGGAGACTGGAGAATAACAGCACTTCAGCGTCTCGCTGCCTCAGCCTGGCACTGACATGTTTCAGTTCTCATATGTCAACGGCCAGGACCGATCACGTGGGTCAAGGAAGGCTGGGAAATATGGGTGACCAGATGGCATATTGGGTCAGTATTGTTGACCCTTCGGCAATCCCAGTGTTTTATTCATTTTCTTCAGAAGGATAAAGTCAATGAAGTTGTACCCTTTGGACACCAGGAGTTCCCTGTCCTTTATCGTCTATCCTGCCTTATACTCTTGTGTATCCCATTCTCGATATCCCTTTTTTTTTTTTTCATTTTCAAATTGCATCCTTCTTCCCCATGTTTTTTTCCTTCTCTTATACAGTTTAGAATCTTTCCCATCTTTTCTAAAAGTCACAATAAATGTATTAGAAAATGATAGAAGTCAAAATGTGCAGTATAATTGAGAGATTATAATATGGAAATTCAGTAAGATTCATCATCGCCATGTCAAAAGCACCTTCTTCTGCCCTTTGAATACTCTATCCCAGGGAGTCTCAAAGGGGAGAGATGGTGGTCCCTAGAGAATATCAGGCAACATCTGGGGACATTTTTGCTTGTCACAGTGGGGTGGGGGTTGTTGCCAGCAACTGGCTGGTGGAGGTTAGGTCTGCTACTGAATATAATACAATGCACAGGACAGCCCACAGCCATGGAAAATTATCAGGGCCCCATATCAACAGGGTTGAGGTAGAAAATGCTGCTGCTTACTCTTACTAATTACTTACTAATTTTGAGTCTACTTATTCTTGGGCAGCCTTTTCATATTTACCTGATCCTGACCGACTTCAAATCTTTGTGGAACATATCCTGGTAAAAATATAACCCCCCCAAGCATAAGTAGCTAGGTGATTTCTTAACAATTTTTTTTTTTATTACATAGACTTTCTCAGGATTTGGGTAGAATCTCTGAATGCAATTTTAATTTTTAAAATTTTTATTTATTTAAATTAAATTTTTTTTTTCTTTTTATGGCTGGTGTTCCCAGGCTAGGGGTCAAGTCGGAGCTGTAGCTGCAGGCCTATACCACAGCCATAGAAACACCGGATCCAAACCGTGTCTGCAACCTACACTGCAGCCTGCAGCAACACCGGATCCTTAACCCGCTAAGCAAGGCCAGGAATCGAACCTGCATCCTCGCGGATGCCATGTTAGGTCCTTAACCTGCTTGAGCCACAACGGGAACTCCTGAATGCAATTATTACATGTTTTACTTTTGTCCTTCTCAAGCTTTATACATCCCTGGAGTTCTAGAATATTTCGCTTTGATTATCCAAGTCACCATCGTCAAAGTACAATTTTTAGTTAAAAACGTGACTCATACAAATATATAGGGGACATATATTGAATAATTATATAATTCGTTAATGAAGATAGCAGAGCTGGTTCATGGGAGAAATCAAAACACTGAGGATTTATAGACATTGAAGAAAGAATGTTGGCATAGGATTGATAATTTAGATACAAAACTGGTTAATATCCTTCAGGGCTATACGACTATAACCACTGGGTTAATTTTAGTACCAGACAGAAATAATTTGCATCTATACAAATATTAACCCAAGTTAACACATGATGTCATCAAGTCTGGGCTGTAATCAGTAGGAGATACTATATCAAACAATTAGAATGGTTTAGAACATTGGTTCCCACATGTAAGCCTGCGTCAAAATCACCTCCAGTGCTCAGAGCAACCAGATTAGCGGCCACTGCCTCAGTTTCTCCTTCAGTAGGTGTGTGGTGGGGGAAATCCTGGCATGTCTAGCAAAGGTCTCAGGTGATACTGATACTGGCCATCCAGAGATTACACTTTGAGAATCATGGCTCTAATGTGCCATTGAGAAGGACTGTTGACCTTCTGCCTTGTTTTAGGTTTGGATGCTTTTTCTCAAGAGCCATACAAGAAATTTCATAATTGAGAGAAAACAAAGGAAAAAAGGAAAGTAGCCAGGATAAGCTATCCTGGGATGACAAAGTAACCTGAAGATCTATCTCAGTGACATTGCACAAAGTGGGATTCCACTTGTTTTATATCAGATAAAGTCGGATGAAGCTTAGACGACTCTTCTTAGGCCATGCTATCTAGGAAATATGGGTTTTGAGGGTATCTATGGCAGAAGAAGAGAGAATGAGAGATTCCAACTTGGGTTTCTCACTAACTCCTAAACCAAAATGGCACCTGTCACTTCTACTCACATCCCGGTGACGGGAATGAACTGCAACGGAGGCTGGGAGTGTGGGGAAAGCATCGGACATATCTACTGCATGTCCCCAAAATACAGAAGAGTGTATACATATGTGCTCACAGTTCAAAGGACCCAAAGCATTTAAATAATGGTAATGCTATCCTTGCTAAAATTATATTCGGATCTCCGTATCTCACATGTAACATTTCAGATTTCTAGGAGAGCAACTAAGGGAGAGTGTAACCAAAGAAAATGATCAAGTTGAATTAGGAAAGATTTTAACATGGAAAACTGCCATTAATGTTTGTGAAAATATGTCTGGTGAAGAACAGTAATTATATAACACAGTTACGTACACATTTGTAACCCCGAGTGAAAGAGCGAGAGAACCGTTAATTATCTTACTGTGATGGTGAGCTCTTCTACCTCAGGATGCAGCAAACTGTAGGGCTGGAGTTTGCAGGGTAGGGCTACGGCTCTTGTCCTGCCTCAGTTCCCCTTATGAGTGTATGAAACCTTTCTGCTCACCAAACATTTAGTTAAGGATTACAAGATATCCTATTCAAGGTGAAATGAACCAAGTGATCCTTAAAGGCTTTCCTTTCTGTTAATGACTAGCTATTGTGTAGCTTTGTGAGTCACTTTCTGATTCTCAGTTTACTTCTCTGTAAAATAGACCCCATAGAAATATTGTGAAAGTTAAGTGAACATTAACACAAAGTTCCTAAATATCCCTAACCTAATGGTTCCTTTGTTTTTCTTTATGTTATGGGATGACCAACCCCACGCATTTGCCTGGGACCGAGTGGGTTCCCAGGACCCTGGACTTTCAGTTTTACAACCAGGAGGCATGTCCAGGGTGAAGCCAAATATGTCGGTCCTCACATTAGGTGAAGCATCTTGGAGCCTGGCTGTGGCTGGCCTGGGGGAAATGGGTATACTTTTGATCTTTTGGTGGGAAAACAGTACCTGGGCTTTGAGATATCTCTTCCATTCTTTCACAGGGAAGGCGCTTCATCAGGAATAGCCTGGGGTGTTGAGTCTTATTTTAAAGTAGGGCCTCCTTATGTCTTTAGAACTTTAAAATCAGTGATGCTGGAAACTGGCTTGAATTAACCTTCCCCATTGTCATAATCAGATCTTTAAACTCATTACAGTTTGGTCTGCTGAGTGCTACACATCTATGAGCTTCCTGCTGGAGAGCTAGTAACTTGAGGATGAGGAGTTGCTGCCAATGTTTATAGAGTTATGCTTGGTTGGACCAGTAGTTTCCTCAGTGAGATTTAGGCATATGGGGTGATGTCTGTCCTAAATGATTTTCCTTCCCACTAAATCCTGTTATTCTGCATAGATGTCTCCCCTGCCAGGCCTTCTGTCTTCATTTGAGTTACTCCCCTGCCAGGCTTTCTCTCTTCATTTGAGTTAACTGCTTGGTTTTGGATGCTGCCTATCTCTCGTGGGTACTCTGACACCACCTGCTCTTATGTATTTTATCACCAGTTTCTTCAAGTCCTTCTCTTACATTGCTGCTAAGCATCCTCCTCCAAAACATCTATTGTCATTCTCCTGCTTTAAAATCACTCTTGCTGTTTCCTTCTGGCCACCATGATAAAAGTCAGCTTCTTAGCCTAGAACCTTTGTCTGACAGGCCACCCACCTGGAGCCCTTTCACAGTCCGCACCTGCTGCTCCCTTTTACAACATCCTCTTCCTTCTCCACCTGGACGTTCTGTACCCATCCTTTTGGATCCAGGTCAAGTGCTCTCTTCCCTGGGAGACCTCCCCAGCAGGAGTTTCCACCTCAGAGAGATCTTAGTACCTTCCTGTGAGGGTGGTTTCTTTTGCCAAAAGACACAGCTTGGGGGTTTAAAGAATGAGGTTGTCATTCCCTCCTCTACCTCAAGTTGCTCCCCACCCCTTTTCTGTCTTTTTAGGGCTGCACCCATGACATATGGAGGTTGCCAGGCTAGGGGTAGAATTGGAGCTGTTGCTGCTGTCCTACACCACAGCCACAGCAACTCGGGATCCGAGCTATGTCTGCAACCTACACCACAGCTCATGGCAACGCCAGATATTTAACCCACTGAGCAAGGCCAGGGATCGAACCTGCCTCCTCATGGATACTAATCAGACTTGTTTCCACTGAGCCTCGACAGGAACTCCTGCCTCAATTACCTTGATGCACCTACAGTGAGCGCTTAAGGAAGGACTTCATGGCTAAGCACTGCCATGGTGTTTTTCTTGTCTTATCTAGTGTCTGCTGACATGTTTATCCCCCATGTTGAGCAGTACTTATCTGGAATCCTCAACGTTTGTCCCACCATTCTGCCTGAATGCTTGAATGAATGAAGGAGCCCAGTGTGGAATTTTCCCAGGGGTTCCTCTCCTTTTCAAAGTACATCCTTTGCTGGGGCCTTGCTCTCCCAAGTGTGGTCCCTGGACCTGCAGCCTAGCAGCCTGGCGTCATCAGGGAGCTTGTTAGAAATGCAAGATCTTCAGGCTCACCCCAGACCTGAGGCATCAGCATCTGCGTTCCACCAACATCTCCAGAATATTCATAAGCACTTTGAAGTTTGAGAAATACTGCTCTGGGCTGGTTTTAAGTTATGCTCTCCTTACTGCCTATAACACAATCAACCTTGAATGCAGGGGGTCCTTCAAAAAAAAAGAAAAATTACAACTCTCTCCTTTCTTTCCTTCTCTTCCTTCCTTCTTTCCTCCCCTTTCCCCCCTCTTTCCTTCCTTCTTTTTTAAAAGGCAATTCATAGGGCCTGCCCTTGACCTACTAAATCAGAATCCCAAGGAACAGGGCCACAGCCTTTGAACAACCTTTGAAACAAATACCCCAGGTAATTTATGTCACCCTGAAGTGTGAGAACCATATCCCAGCGCATTTCTTTTCTTTTCTTTCTTTTTTTTTTTTTTGCCATGCCTGAGGCATGTGGGAATTCCCAGGCCAGGGAATGAATTTGTGCCACAGCAGGAACCTAAGCAGCTGCAGTGGCAATGCCAGATCCTTAACCTGCTGCACCACAAGGGAACTCTTCCCAGGGTATTTCTTAACTGTTAATTTGTGTCTGAGTTCTCCCAGAACTTTGGACTTGGGACGTCTGTCCTCACAGTAGTGGTAACTCTGCTCAGGTCTGTGCCCCTGGACCATTCCAGGTCCCTGTGGCTCTCAGTGGCGCTGTCCTCCTGCTGCTGCCCCCAGATTTCCACCCGGCTTTCATCCCATTATTGGAGTATTCCTTTACTGTGCATTAAAAAAATACAGTGTCTCCAAGTTTCAGGCAAAGGAAGAGATGTTTTTGATTACATCTGTTTCTTTTTCTGGTAATTGTCCACTTCCCTGCCTGTGTCACTTCTTTTAAGTCCTGTGTCACCGCTGCCTCTGTTTTCTCGGCACCCACGCATCTTTGAGTGCCTGTCGTCTGGCATCTCTCCTCACTTCGCCACCAAAACTCATTTTCATATTTACCAACCTTTTTGAGTGCTTTAAGGCAGACCTCTTAGAGGCTGGCAGCCCTATTAAAAAAAAATCACATATCATGGCTCTGACTTGCTTTGCTGGTGGGCGAAGTTGAGCATGAATGTCCACCCCTAGGCCAGGGAGAAACTGGACCTTACTCTTTCTTCACTTGCCAACTCCCAGGGTAGGAAAGTAGTACTGAGGGTTTTTATACTTAAAAACATGTTTTACGATTAAGGTTTATGGCAAAAAAAAAAAAAAATTTTTTTTTTAGCATTAAGCTAGGTTTTTGTTTGTTTGTTTGTTTGTTTGTTTGCTCTTTGGGGCCGGACCTGCGGCATATGGAGGTTCCTAGGCCAGGGGTTGAATTAGAGCTCTAGCTTCTGGCCTACACCATAGCCACAGGAATGCAGGATCCGAGCCACATCTTCGACCTACACCACAGCTCATGGCAACCCCAGATCCTTAACTACTGAGCTGAGCAGGGCCAGGGATTGAAGCTGCAACCTCATGGTTCCTAGTCAGATTTGTTTCTGCTGTGCCAGGATGGGAACTCCATTAGGCTAGTTATTTTAACTCCTAACTCCTTTAATTACCAAATTTCTTCAGCTAAATACTTGCTTATAGTATTCTTGAGATAGTTATCATTCTGGAGTTGATGCTGACTAGAATCTCCCCTTGTTTTATAGAATGCACTCATATTTGGGGTAGCTAAATAAGTCATCATCTTCTCTTTGAAAACTTATATGCTAAATCTATAAAATTCAATGGAGAGGTATGTATACAGGTTGAAAGGAAACAGAAGAAGAATGCACCAAGCAGGACATCGTTCAAAAAAATTCATATGTATATAAAATTTATTTGTTTTATATAGAAAATAAATAAAAATAAAAAATAAAATTACTTTAAAAATTATTTTTATAAAAAATTTAATTTTTTGAAATAAGAAATTTATTTACTATTTATATAAATAAATAAATAAATAAATAAATATATATATATATATATATAATTTCCTTTCTCCTTCTGTTTTCCCATTCCTTCTTTCCTTCTCTTTTTTACCTATTCAGCCAACATACTCCCGTAGTACATTAGGCTCTGGGGGTAGTACAATGAAACATAGATGGCCCTTGCCTTTAAGATGCTAAGAGTTTAGCATGGTGCACTCTTGTTGTCAAATAAAGAAAACAACTTGCTAAACATACAGGGAAGTTGAGGGTCCAACAGCCGGGAGGGAGTGATGAAGATGGAGTCAGCGATGAGCAGGTGGAGACCCATAATAGGAGGGATCGTGCTGGAGGTGAATCTTGAAATGTGAGCAGGTGTCCTGGGTTGCAGCATTAGGAGACGGAGACAGAGGTATCTCAGGCACTGCACCCTCATGTGCAGGACCCCGAAGTGTCCTGAAGGAGTACTGACAGGGGAGGCTGGGGGAGTCAGGAGAGCAAGGCGGAACACAAGCCTGGATTGTAAGGACCACCGGTCTGCGATGGCCAAGAGGACTGTGGTTTGAAGTGCAGTCCTGAAAGGTGTGATATCAGAGAGAAGATGCTTGCAAACTGTAGCTCAGACTCACGTCCAGCCTGGGGTTTGGTATCAAGAAGTTGTAGAAACCGTGACAAAGGGGGAGAGGTTCAGGGAAAGAATAGGCGAGGGATGGAATCTTGGGTCAGGTCGGCCTTTGATGGGGAGACTGAAAGAAGAGTTGCTTAGAGAACTAGGAGGAAAACCTGCGTGGAACAGATGGAAAACACCCACTACCTTTTCCGACTACTCGTAAGAGTCCTTTTTCTAGTGATACGACTCCTGCTCCCTTATTCCTTCACTTCCTGGAGTAACTCAGAAAAGGGGATGCTGCCTTTCGACACACAGCTCTTGAAATGATCAGACAAAGCTTTGTGAGCTCCCATAGTCATTTCCTCTCTATATTACACACTCCCTGTGGTTGCCACGGGTCTGTGTGTGACCTGGTTTCCGAACCACTTACCTGCCCTGTTGGCACGGCCAGCAGCACGTGGTCCCAGCGAAACGGAAAGAGTGAGAGAAATGACTTCCCCTCGACTTCATTCCTTCCTCCTTTCACAGACATTTCTTTCTTCGTTTTTACAGCCAACTCTGCATGAGCTGTTGGGTCAATGAGCCGGAGGGGTGGAAGAGTCAGCTCTGGGGACTGCTGAATAGCCTTGCTTTGTCTAGAGGCATGTTTTTCTGACTGTTTATGGTGCCTGACAGGGTCGTTTTTGTTCTGGGAAGAGATGGTTGGAGAGCGCAGGCTGCTGAGAAAGCTGTGGGGCTCCACTCCCTCTGAAGCCATCTCCAAGGCCCCCCAGGGAGCTGCCATTTACCAACCCGGAGGCGCCCCTTGCTCGGCAGCGGTCATCTGAGGCCTCTGCCTTCTCGTCCCACGTCTAACTCGGAGAGTCAGGGGAAACTGTCACCAACTTCCCCAGCTTGGTAGTAGCCAGGAAAGAGCCCAGGCCAGCAAGATTCCATTTTAATTGTCAATCACACATTACGGAAAAAGAAAAGAAAAGAAAGCAGCTGTGTACCGCTTTTCATAACTTTCCCTCCATGGTTGGCAGTCAGATTGCTTTCTTTTGCAGAAAGCACGGTGTCGGTTTTGGTCAGAGGGTACGTGTAGAAATTTGAAAGGAGGCAATTTGGAAAAGAAGGTGAAATTAGTGGGATTTTCACCTTTGGAATGAATCACACACATCTGGGATGGTAACGGGCAAATATCACGCTAAGTTTTCCTTCTCAGGCCCTCCTGCTTCCTCTCAGACCCCTGGGCACATTGCAGAATCCTTTCCAGGCAGGCTTTTGATACAGCCAAGGGGAACGCTGGCCAGAGAGAACGTGAGAGCCTCTGCCTCAGCAGCGAGCAGGTTAGCATCTTCTTTATGGGGCATGGACTCCGGTCAGCTGATATGTGTCACAAGTACATTCCAGTAAGGAAGAGATGCTTGGCTGCTCATATGGATTCCAGAACATGCAGTCCTACTGTAAAGTGACAGCAGAACACAGTGTGCTACTGCGTGCTACTGGGTTTGTACCACTCTTCTCCCCAAGGCCATGATAAAGGTGGTTTCTTTGAGTGAATTCTAGACCCACAGTCTAAAGAACTTTCGTAGGTTCGAGTCCCAATTCTACCCCATGTTAGTCTGCTAGCCTGAAGTTTCTAACCCCTCTGAACTCTGGTTTCATCTTCATGTCTATATGCCGAGGCTATTTCTGCCCTGCACAGGTCATCCTGCATGATTGAGTCCCAGCCTCATTTCCGGGCCTCTCCCATCCTTCACGTAGTCTGGGCTTCCACTTAGACCTTCCGCCAGGCCTCACTTCCCCACACCCGTGCCCTTGTGCTTACTGCTTTCCTTTCCCTCCCCTTAGAATGTTCTGTTCTCCATATTTGCCTTGTAAGAAGTCATGTTTTTAAGGCTTAGCTCAAATGATAGCTCATGGATAAAGCTTTCCCCAAAGACTCCTCACTATTCAGGAATACATGCTGAACAATATACGGAGGAAATCAAATGATGTCTGGGATTCGCTTTGAAGCAGTCTAGCAGGGGTGGGGCTGCAGATGAAGCAAGACCGGTCCAGAGTTGATGATTGTTTCGTGGGGGTGACTGATACATAAGGGTTCCTTAGATTGTTCTCGTTTGTATATGTTTAAAATTTCTTATAATAAAAGGTCCAAAAAGTTTCTTTAATTACCCAAGCCAGGGGTAATCTCTCCCACATGTGTGAAGTTCCTTCGGACATCTGCTTCCTGTTCGGGCAGTTGATTAACTAGGATAGCTCGGTAGTTTGAAGACCATGCATCCAGATTTGCTCCGGACAGTCCTGGAAAACTCCTTTGTCCTGCATTGCATTTGCTTTAGCATTTTACGCTCGATTTTTTGACTTTTATTTATTTTTTAAGAAAAGCATCATTATTTAGTAGATGCATTAAAACAAGCCAGCATGGGTCTGATAGACTACTCCTTTGTAGTTCTGGCTTCTGCCATGATCTCAGTTCACGTGTGGGATGTTAGGGCAGTGAGCAGAGTTTTACGTTAATGCACAGACGTAGCCGAAAGATGACCAGCAACGACTTAGGTCTCTTCTCCTTGCCTTTCTTGAAGAGCCTGCAGGACGCTTGCTTC
Source organism: Phacochoerus africanus (assembly GCF_016906955.1). Classification (NCBI taxonomy): domain Eukaryota; kingdom Metazoa; phylum Chordata; class Mammalia; order Artiodactyla; family Suidae; genus Phacochoerus; species Phacochoerus africanus. Next base: position 10,966,070 of record NC_062557.1, on the reverse strand, counting down.
CTGATAAATCCAAGTGGTCAGGGTTGACTAGTTCCTTCCTATCTTGGGGTGAAGGGGGGATTATTTGACATCTCTGGGGCCCAAGCTGTGGTCTCTGAGACAGCGTGTCAGAGACTTGATGGCTCAGAAACTGACTTTTAAGTGAACATGGGCTAAGAAAAATAATACCGCTTCTGTCACTTGGTAGTGTGCAGATAATCAGTATGAAGTATTGCTCTACATAGTGCTTTAATGTATGTATGTGTATGTATGTACATATATATGTATTTTAACGTATTTTTTGAAAAAAGGAGCTTTGACTTGTATAGGTTCACCACTATCCTTAAACCAGTCTTTTGATCAATAAATATTTAGCATATAGTGAAATTTTAAAAATTATTTTTCGTACGATCTGTTACTCACGGAAGTGTCCCTATTTAAATGATAAAGTACATGATCACCACATTCAGAGTCAAGAAAATTGACTCTGAAATTAAACTCTTGGCCCCACATCCCAACTGTGGGACACGTGAACTGTTTCTCTTTAGGTCTTGGTTTCCTCTTCTGTGAAATGGAGATGGTACTAGTTGATTATAGAATTTTCATGAAGATTAACTATTGTCATAGGTATAATATTTAACATAATGCTTTACCATTTATAAACATTCGATCACTGCTAATTACTATTTTTAGTTTGGTATTTTTATCTTTTCTGCTGTAGTCTATACCTCACTTAAGAGAGGAAAGGTTTCATTTATTTTTATAGACCTTCACAGAGCTCAATGCGTAACAGCTCCTTGAAAATATTTCTTGAGTAAATGAATGATAGCTGTGTGAAATGACTGGAGCCATTTTTGGGTCACAGTCTGTGTGTGTGAGATGGAGCAATGTCCGTGCGGGAATTCCAGATCCATCCTGTCCTAACTGGGACCCCAGCTGGGCTAAGTGAACTGACCATCACAAACACCACGTCTTAAATGAGAGACTGTTACTGCCTGTAAGTTACTGTTACTGCCAGTAAGTTACGGCCTGCCCACTTAGGCCGCTTATTTACACTTTTACCGGCCTCATGCATTTACTATCAAAAGCAGCCTAATTTGATCTTTGAACGTCAGCACAGGTGCACATTTCTTCATTTTGCTTTAAGATCTCCAGTATATGTGCATTCATTCAGATCACGTTTGTCAAGCAACATATAATGGGCTGCAGGTTGAAAGAATGAAAACCATTCTCTGATGCTTCCTCAGTGCTGATTTTGTTCCTTGCAGAGGTGAGGAGTAGGGGGCCCCAGAGGGAGGGTTCACCCATCCTGGTGATGCTACTGAGTGCTCCCATCCGGTTTTCTCCTCTCCTCGTTCACCCCTCCCTTCTAGCACTGCTTCGCTGCTTGTGTTGAAGGCATTTTATAAACAGACGTGCGAAAACACTGTAGGAGGGTATTCTCTATTGTTACTTTGGTTATGAGCTCAGCTTTCCCAGCAGGTGTCTGGATCCTCCTTCCCAGGCTTGACTTCTGTTCCTGGGCTGGTTTCTTTCTGGAATTCATTTCTCAAGCCATCGGCACCACATCCCTTCTAGGGGTTTAAAACTGGGAAAGACTTTGCATCCACTCTGAGAGTGAAAGCAGAAATTGTGTACTCTCAGCATTCCTAGTTGAAATCTCACAGCCCTGGCTCAGAGAAACTGATTATACTTGGTGCATAGGTTCAAAGCGTTCTTCACAGGACTAATTATATGACCTGCAACAGCCTCAGTTTCCTCCTCTGTGATGGATAAGATGACTTCCACTCACTTAAAGACTTGTTCCAGCTTCAAAGATCTGTGATTCTCTCATGTTATCAATTAAATGGGTGATCTACAGGGAACTTCCTGTTGGAATATTGTGAATCTATAAAAATAGATTCAGAGTTGTAAACCATCAGATCTTTGGATATATCATCTTTTTTGTTAAGGTAGATTCAGTCATGAAATCTGTTAAGAGTAATATTAACAAAGCAGAAAAGCGCATCCTCATAGGGACGTGGATGACAATAAGAATCAGTAATGAACTGGTCATTTTACTGGATACCATTCTGTCCTTCTGGTCAGTGCTTTACTTAAAGCTGTCTATTAAATAAAGGGAGCTTGAAAAGGCAAAGAATATGGGATTAAATAAAGGAAGAGTTACCATATGTAATGAACATCCATAGGAAAAGACTAGAACATGTTGGAATCTGTGTTTTACTACTTCTCAGGGAGAAATCATGAGCTGACATTCTACCTAAGGCTTAACAATATCTGATTGGTCAGCTCTGCAGGCTTCACAGCCATTTGGTGCTTGGGGGCTGAGCTTGGTAGGAAGTGGGCCATCTGTAGCCAGGAAGGTTTAAGATGATCAAGGGGGAAGAGCTGGAAGGAAAGGGGCTTGTATGGAGTTCTGAAATGCCATTGTGGTGCGCTTCCTTTCATTGTGTATTGATTGGTTCTTCCAGAGGAGAGCCCTGGGCTGTGTCCCTTTCCATGTTCACCGCTGCTACGCTGACTATTAAATAGTGGTTTTAGACTTGGACTTTTTGATGAGACAACTGGGAACATCCTGGAAATACTATGTTATAAAAATGATAATATGCATCTATCTGTAAACAACAGTAACTCTCAAATCTTGGTTGCCTATCCAATCCTTTTCTCAAAGCTTTTTTGTTTGTTTGTTTGTTTTTGTTTTTGTCTTTTTGCCATTTCTTGGGCCGCTCCAGCGGCATATGGAGGTTCCCAGGCTAGGGGTCTAATCGGAGATGTAGTCTCCGGCCTATGCCAGAGCCACAGCAACGCAGGATCCGAGCCGCATCTGCAACCTACACCACAGCTCACGGCAACGCCGGGTCGTTAACCCACTGAGCAAGGGCAGGGACCGAACCCGCAACCTCATGGTTCCTAGTCGGATTCGTTAACCACTGCACCACGACGGGAACTCCTCAAAGCTTTAAACAGACAGTTATTTGCTGGGTTTCTTTACTTTACTCAGCCTCATTCTACCCCAACCCAAGCTCATCTCTTCCCATTTTTAAACATTTGCTTCTCCTGTGTTCTTCTCAGTTGGTATTTTCCCATTCCTCTTAGAAAGACCTTTTCAGTATAACTCATTTCCCCCCCTCTTCATCTTGACTATTTACTGACCCAGTCCAGGTTCCTCTTTCCTCTTATTTGGACCTCCAGGTGACCTCTCAGTCAGTTTTTCTATCTCCTGTCTTGTTTTCCATCTCCTTCCACTCTCCATCTGCCCCCAGAATGACTAACAATATAAGTAATTTAGCAACCACTTACTGACCAATCACCCTCTTTCCAGGGCTAAGGATAAAACAGTGAACTAACCACTGTTTCTGCTCTCACAGAGCTTATTTTCTAGTGCTGCAGACCAACAGAGCTGTGTCATGTACATGGATAAGCAGCTACCAAGTTTATAAGCTACACTACATCACAAAGGAAAGAGATGAGGATTTGAGATGGAGGATTAAAGAGTGGGTATGTTTTGCAGTGTAGATAAGCAAGGCTCTCCTTTTTTTCTTTTTTCTTGGTCTTTTTGCCTTATCTAGGGCCAGCCCTGAGGCACATGGAGATTCCCAGGCTAGGGGTCTAATTGGAGCTATAGCCACCAGCCTACACCAGAGCCACAGCAACGCGGGATCCGAGCCGTGTCTGCATCCTACACCACAGCTCACAGCAACACCAGATCCTTAACCCACTGAGCAAGGCCAGGGATCGAACCTGAAACCTCATGGTTCCTAGTCGGATTCGTCGACCACTGTGCCACGACCGGAACTCTGAGCAAGGATCTCCTTGATGATGACATTGAAGCTGAGATATAAAGGATGAGAAGGAACTAGAATGAGAAGGGGTGAAATCAATGTTCTAGGCAGAAAAGTAGTTTGGGCAAAGAGCCTGAAGTACGTAAAAGCTTGGTGGGCTCAAAAAAACTGGAAACCAGAAGAGGATGATTATGACATAGAACCATCAAAGAGAGTGGTTTAAGATGGGATCAGAGAAATGGGCAGGAATTGTACCACATAGGGCCTAGTAGTCTATAGGCAGGAGTGCATTTTACTCTCTTAAGTTCCATGGGAATCCCTTAAGGAATTCTAAGCCCAGGAGCAGTTTTATCCAATTTACTTTTCACTAACACTCTTGCTTTGTGGAGCATGGTTTAAAGGAGGATGAAAGAGAAAGTGTCGAGACCATGTAGAGTCCAGGTGAAAGATGATGGTGGTGTAGACTCAGGTGGTAGCAAGAGACCTGGAGAAAGGAGCAGATGCGGAGCAACTTCTGGAGATAAAATCGATGGGTCTTCTGTTGGATTAGACATGAGGACAAAGGAACAGGAGGAGGTTAGGGATGCCTGGTTTGAACAACCGAGTAGAGGAGGTCCTCCACTGCAATGAAGATGTTGGCCCTCTGTCTTCCTCTTCTACTTTTAAGGACTCGTGTGTTCCACGTGATCTCCCCATCTCAGGGTCTTTACCCTTCACCCCATCGGCAGAGTTCTTTTGCCATGGAAGGGAACATATTCACACATGCTGGGGATTAGGACCTGGAAGTCTTCGGAGAGTGGGGATTAATCTGCCTAGCACAGAGTGTGGCTAAAATGAGAAAAGCATCCACAGGGATGTTTGGTGACTTTGACAAGAGCTTTATCGGGGGTGTGATGGCAACAGTGAGCATACCAGGGCAGGCGGAGCGAACAAAAGAGATGTTCGGAAGGCAAAACAACGTAGTAGTGTGTAGACAGCTCTTAACGAACTGGGGTTATGACTGGAGGGGGGCGTGGAATGAAGCGAAGCATTTTTTATGGCAGATACAAGAGCGCAGTTCTTTACGGATAGGACTAAACCAGGCAAGAAGAGCATGATGGTGATGCTGGGGAGCATTGTCAGAGAGGGAACACCTCAAGTACTGGAAGCTTTCCTCGGACAAGAGTGGACAGATAGATCCAGAGCCGAGTAGAGGAGCTGGCCTTAGATGGGAGGGGCATGCCTACTTTGTATAAAAGGGGAGAAGGAGAAGAGGGATGCTTTGTGACCCTGGGATGGGAGACAAGGGAGGTCTCCCCTCATGCCTTCTATTTCTTCGTATGAAGCAGAGTCATGGTTTAAAACAGAACTGTGACCATACCAATTAACTTTTCAATGGCTCTACCTGCTTACCTGTGTTTTCATTTCCTGGCACTCCGCCCAGGATTTTGCACTGTGGCCTCACCTGTTCCTTATAGCTGTACCACACCTCTCTGCTTTTGACTGGAGTTTGCTCGTTTCCTGGACTGGAATGTCTTTCCTCTTCTTTCTCCCTTGCCCCCTCCGCCACCTCCCATGCACACTTCTCCAGGAACCAGCTTTGAGACACACCCTCAATCATGAGAGGTAGCTGCTCAAGTTCTCCAGAGCTCCCCGTTTATGCCCCTATGACCCCTTGTGCACTTATTTGTTCTGTATCTGTAATCTCTACTAAAATGTGAGTTCCTTGAGGGCAGAGCCATGCCTCTTTTGTCTTTATTTCCATAGCACCTAGCACAGGGACTGCACACCATCAATGCACATAAATGTTGGTTGCATTTAATAGTATCCTAGCAGATTAACTGATTGACCATGTATCAAACAATACCAAAGTGGAGTAGAAAAATAGATCAATTCAGTGTACGTGCACTTTTATTCTACTCTTCATTGACTGCTATCGCTTCATTGTGCCCACTCTTCACAGCTGGATCACAGCAGGATCAAGCATTCAGGTGTCAGCTTTGAGTCTGTATCACCCTATACACTGTAAAGTCCTTCAGACTAAAGATAACGGTTTAGTCATTGCTTGGCACAGGGCAAAGCCTGTAGAAAGCATACAAATGTTTAGATCAATGATTTCATATGATTTTAAAATTATCATCTGTTTCTCCAGAAGCTGTAAGATCTAGCAAATCTCCCCTTTCGGAGCATGTCCTTCTGTTCTCTGATCAGCCTTTAGAAAAAAGCATATCTGATACCACTCAGATTTTGATCTCTATTCATTTCAGAGGTCTTGGGTTGTTCTAAGTGGATTGATTCCAAGTTTTGTAAAGCTGAGTGACTTAGCATATCGTTCAACTTGGTTTTTTGTTTTTTTTTTTTCCAAGAGCCAAACATATTTCACACTTGCTACTAAGGCATGCTAGCTATGCAACTGGTCATTTAACAATTACAAATAAACAGACATCTTAACAACTGGTGTTTGTAGGGCTTTGAATGAAATATTTGGCAACTAAAAAAAGTTTATGAAACTCTGGTTAGTGTGTGCAGAAAATATTCACGATAAAATTCTAAGGGATAAAAGCAATGTTAAAACTTCATACACAGTATGTCTTAATTTTAGGAGAACATTCTAGATCTACATTTGTATATATAGTTACAGATATGTGTACAAAAATGTCTGCAAAGTCATGCACTGAAATATGAATACTGGCTTTACCTGTTGGTTGGAATTTATTTGGGTAATTTTAATTTTCTTCTTTTATACCTATCTTTATTTTAAAAAATTTATAGTAAATATTTCCTACTTTTGAACCCAAGAAATCTGTGGTATTTGTTTTTAAAAGTAATCTGTTATTCTTTATGTCTCGGTGTTTAGGGATCTTTTAAAATTTATTTTTTATTTTAGCCAGGGATGAAGAAGCTAGAAGCCAGGAGTTCTAGATTTGAGATGTTTCTTTTAGCCAAGAGGACTTAAAGAATGCAGGTTAATGTACATAAATGATTATTGACCCCAGAGAGGATTTGGAGATGAATTAAAGTGTATTCTTATACTTTACTAATCATTTATGGGAGTTCCCGTCATGGTGCAGTGGAAATGAATCCAACTAGGGACCATGAGGCTGCGGGTTTAATCCCTGGCCTTGCTCAGTGGGTTAAGGATCTGGTGTTGCTGTAAGCTGTAGAAGCTATGGTGTAGGTCGCAGACCTGGCTCGGATCTGGCGTTGCTGTGGCTATGGTGTAGCCAGCAGTTGTAGCTCTGATTAGACCCCTAGCCTGGGAACCTCCATATGCTGCAGGTGCGGCCCTAAAAAAAAGACAAAAAAAAAATCATTTATGTACATTAACCTGAAGTATTAAGAATATGCCTCATACAGTTTTCCAAAATCAGCCAAAAATTTTATTTTATATTTTTGGCAGAGGGCAGGAATTATGTTATTCCCCATCTCCTGCTCCACCTTGATTTATTACCATATGGTTATCTTAACTAGAGTTTGCAGCCTCAGAAATGTAGGTTAAACAAAGATTCTGAAATTTTGGTACATTAGCTGATATTCATATGTTTTCCAGGGAGTAAGAATTATTTTCACTTTATCCTCTCAAGGTGGGAAAATTCCACTGTGAACACAGTGCACGTCGGCTGTGCCCCAGGGGAGTGCTGTCTTGTGTATTTCATATTTAATACCATAACAGTGTTATCCGATTTTATAATTAACATTAAACTTTTATAGGAAAAAGAAAAAAGTATAAGCATATGATCTGGGCTTGAGACATTTTCAAGGGGTGCCCCAACAGATCTGTTTGATTCCCCGGCCTCAGGCAGATGTTCCAGTGGTTTCTTAGGAGGGCCTCTGTCTATCCTGGTACGTGTGATTGCAGCAAGACTTTCTGAATGCAGCTCGATTCCCAAGACCAAAATAGGCCAGTGAGTCACTTGGATGTATTCTGAATCAAAGGTTTAAAACCAAAGCATGCAAATGGGCTTCATGCCTTAGCGTAAACTCAGTTAATTTCGATTGCAAGGCTACCAACATGGCTATTGCCCAAGACGGCCAGAATCATGTTGGAGTGAAGAGAGGCAAGGACTCCATGTGATGGTGTGTCAGGGTCGGCTCTTTAAATTCAAGTACTTTTTAGTAGTCTCTGTGAGTTTAACACAGTAAAAGATCCATGCGAAGGGCTGGATGAAGGACAGAGACCAAAGCAGAGGAGAGTAGCAGCTAGTACTGAGCCAGCGGGGTGCCGTTCACCTGTGTGGCTGGGACTGCCCCTCTTCACACCTCTTGTCTTGGTTTAATCCTCCACGGTATCCTCTTCCACTCTCCAAAGTGTCCTGTTGGGAGGATCATTTTATAAGGGTCACCCTGTGGCCGAGGTGGCGAAGCAAAATCTAGATTCCGTGATTTCATCTCTGTCTGCACAGCAGTTGTCTGCCTGGCAAAATGTAGGCGCCACACCCAAGGGCACAGGCTTTTTAATAGACCACTCCCTCCCTACCCCACTCTGGCTGCAGTAGATGCCTTTATATTAAACTTTTTTATACTAAGCTTTTTTTTTTTTTTTTAAACTACTCCACACTGGCTGCAGGAGATGCCTATATGTTATAGTATGCCTTTGTAGTAAGTTGCTGAAGGAGCCCTAAAAGCTGAAAGCTCTGGGCAAATTGATCTCTATTACCACAGCTGTCCCAGATGGCAGTGCTACCTCTAGGATTCTGAGCCCTGCATTTGGGGCCAACGGGATAAAATCCTGAAAACACATTGAAACTGACAAGCTGCCTTGGCATTTGTTCCTTGGCTTTTAAGTCATAGCTTTTCTTCTTATTCATGACAATTTGCACTTCTGTTTCCGTCATTCCTTTGTCCACTCCCTCTGTCTCCCATTCCTTCAGAAGAATGAGAATCTAACAGCAGTGTGGCTAATTGGATGAGGATTTAACACCCCTTAATTGCCTTCAAAGTCAGAGAAGTCAGTCTCTAGGCACAGGCACAAGGAGAACTCAAATTGAGGCAGGCTTTTGTGCTTTGACAAAGACTAAGCCATTGTTTTCCGACTCCTGCTTTAAGAGCAGAGGTGTGATAAACGAGACTGGGGAAACGTGCGTATTCTGAATTAGGGCTTAAATTCCTGGAAGCCTCTTGTGCTCTGTAAATTTAAGAGGAAGGATTGGGCTAGTTTAAAACAAAAACGGTTCTAAAATTTTCTTGGGTCTGTGAGCCCTCGGAGAGATGATGATTACTGAGGATCCTTTCCCTGGAAAATTATGTACGTGATGCACAAAGAAAACTTTCCACATAATTTCAGAGGATTTCTGTTGCAAAGTCCATTCTGTGGGTTGTAGGTGAAGGTGGCAGATACATTTGGTTGCTGCTCTGAAATCCATGCCATATTGCTATCCTTCCCTCTTCCTACTGGAAGCCCTGTTTTCTTCAGGTATGTCACCTCTTCCATGTGACTTGAGGGGAGGCCCAGACCCCATCGCCCTGGTGGAGGTGATGGGGAGCATGGTTGGTCTGAGCCAATCACAATGGCCCTGAGTCTTTTGCCAGATTGGTTCTGGCACAGGTGTGTGATACTTTGTCGGCAAATAAGACAGGAGTGCCATTCTGCTAGGGAGCTTTGGGGCAAAATGTCATCAGTCTTAAAACGAGAAATATACAGTAGTGTGAAGAAAACTGCCTTGACACTCTTTCAGATGTATTATAGGATTGAGCAAATAAGAGAAAGTGAAAGGCACTCTTGGGGATGGATTGCAATGGACCATGTTGGTATCAATTCATGTCTAAAATATACACATTGATGTATACATGTATGTTCATATGCTGATGAATATATATGCATATTTTAAAAAAGCTTTTTACAGCTGCACCTGTGGCATATGGAAGTTCCTGGGCTAGAGGCTGAATTGGAGCTGCAGCTGTCAGCCTATGCCACAGCCACAGCAACACCAGATCCGAGCTGCATCCGCAACCTACACTGCAGCTTGCAGCAAGCCAGATCCTTAACTCACTGAATGAGGCTAAGGATTGAACCCAATGCTCATAGACACTATTTTGGGTTCTTAACTAGTTGAGCCACAATTGGAACTCCCATATGCATATTTTTAATGTACAGGTATATGATATCTGTATGTTTGTATGTGTACATGTGCACACACATTTCTGTATTTCCTACCTGTGAGTAACTGATGGAAGAAAAGGGCCAAGAAGTAATAATACCAATTAACAATGAGCACACCCAGAACCCAGATCTAGTGTACACCAGTACACCACTGCCCACTGAAAGGAAACAAGTCTCCTTGTGGAAATTCCAGGGGTGGGGCACAAATCCAGGTGTTACTGGAAGAGCAGGTTGTTTTTCTCATGCTGGTGCCTTAACAGCCTTTAACTGGCCATCCCACCGTTCAGTTTCGTGGCTGCTTTTGAACAATGAGGTTTGTGATCAAATTGGTGGATTCCTTGATCAGACACTCAGTGTTGGCCTCCTTTGACACACAGTAGTCCCTTTGTTTTGCAACACTGTCATGTGGGATACCATGCTGATAGGTTAGGCTTGCTTTCTTTCTTTCTTTCTTTCTTTCTTTCTTTCTTTCTTTCTTTCTTTCTTTCTTTCTTTTTTTTTTTTGTCTTTTTGTTATTTCTTGGGCTGCTCCTGCAGCATATGGAGGTTCCCAGGCTAGGGGTTGAATCGGAGCTGTAGCCACCGGCCTATGCCAGAGCCACAGCAATGCGGGATCCGAGCCGCGTCTGCAACCTACACCACAGCTCACGGCAACGCCGGATCCTTAACCCACTGAGCAAGGGCAGGGACCGAACCCGCAACCTCATGGTTCCTAGTCGGATTCGTTAACCACTGCGCCACGACAGGAACTCCAGGTTAGGCTTTCTGATGTCCTTGGATTGTGTGCTTGCAGAGGCATTACGTGCAGAGAAGGCAAATCCCTATTTGGAGTTGTAAGCACGAATTCCAGTAAGCATATTGCTCTCTCCTCCTTCCCCTCAGGGTGGAAGTGGTCTGTTGTTAATTAACCTTCCACCAAGGTGCTGGCCGATTATCCTCGAAGGTGCTGTAGGGATTGTCATCTGTCTCTGCTATTGGTTGACTGGGCATCAGCAGTGGCAATGGCTAAGCCTTAGGTAGGAGGGAGCCTGTTTTCTGGACCCCTGCAAAGCCTCCTTCCCTGTCACCTGAGCCATTCCATTCATGGGTCCCTTGTGCCAGCACTGGAGTGACTGAGAGGAGGAGGCTGGCTGATGTCCACAGGTGAGTCATGCATTCTTCCAAGAACACCTCAAGCACCACTGGATCTGCTGATTTACATGGCTTGAGGGGAAGGCCGATTGCACACCACTTGCACTTCTGCTGAGTCCTCCTGTGCTTTGGCCCACATTTCTGCTACCTACTGACTCTAAACTCAAAGCTTGACATAGAGGCTGGGGTGCAAGACACTCCTTTGTCTGTGTGATATCAATATGTAGGAGGGGTGTTGCCACGGTGGTGCGGAGGAAAGAATCCGACTAGGAACCATGAGGTTGTGGGTTTGATCCCTGGCCTCCCTCAGTGGGTTCAGGATCTGGCGTTGCCATGAGCTGTGGTGTAGGTCACAGATGTGGCTTGGATCCTGTGTTGCTGCGGCTGTGGTGTGGGCAAAGTAGGAGGGGCTGGGTGGATGAAACAGGGAAGGAGGGAAAGCCAGTGCAGTGGTCACTTCCAGGGACAACTGATGTTTAACGCCATCAGATCATCTGAAATGTGTCTCTGAACTGGGTGCCCAGAGGATTGTGGGGGTTTTCATCTGCTCCCATCCAACACTGATGCGGAAACTGACAGCACTTATGGCTTGAACCTAGCTGGAACCCAGATTGGGACTGGAACCCACAGTTTTTAAATTAGAATCACTCACCCGGTGTCTGGACTTGAGGTTCAGGTTCTTTTCCCTCCTTGAAGAAGGAACTCAGCAAGGGATAAAGTGATAGACAAGAAATAGATTTATTAAGATAGGACACTTGTGAGAGGTGGAAGCAGGCAGGTGAGGAGGCTCTGTCCGAGGATTAGGGGGACTATAGTTTTATAATACAGGAGGAGTAGGGGTGGGAAAAGACCACCTCTTCCTCTTTCTTGGGGTAGTAGCTCCTCCTTGGTATCCAGTAAGAGAGTATTTGACCCTATTAAGTCAAACTAGGACTGTCATGATGCTTATTCAAATCAGCAGAAGGGTGTTCCTTAAACACCTGCCCTGCATCTGAACCTGAATGCAGGCCTCACTCCATCCCCCACCCAATGACCTGAGGCACATCTCTCGCCTCCATTATTCAGGCAAGGCTGCCTCATCCTGATGGCTTTTTTTGAGCAATTATTAACTCTCGTGATCTCCCAAAGTTCCCTAGGTTTCCCTCTCTATCTATGGTCCCTTATTGGGATTTCTACAACTGCCTTTGTAACTATCCTACTCCATCCCTATCAACTCCAGGTGGCCTCACGTGCTTTGGGCCCCAGGTTTTGCATGTGAGCAGGCCCAGCAGGTTCCTCAAGTGTCAGTGGACTCTTAGGGCAGGAATCCAGCGGTGGAAGAGGGCCTCTGGTGCAGCCAAAGACCGTGGTGCCGTCAGTTCCATCTCTTTGGAAGCTGCTCAGAGCCTGTGCTGAATTGGAAAGCCACATCTAGGAGGGAACTTGGGCAGGTGGTGGCTGGAGGGACACTGGGAATGGAGAGGAGAGTTGCGCCGTGCACACACTCCCCTGCAAATGGTCAAGCAGGGACAATTCAGGATCTGAGCAAAGCACACTTTGCTCCACTCTTATCTAGCTGTGATACCTTGGGTTATTTACCTGGCCATTCTAAAGTTCATTCGGCCTGCTTCCTAGCTACCACGGAGGTGAGTGCTCCGAAGCCCGGAGGATAAAGCCTGGGAGGGGTTTTGAGCTGATTTACAGGTTAAATGTATGTGTCTCCATTTTTCTTCCTAGGGCAGATTAAGCTGTGTTTTGGCTGTGCTTGCACAAGCATTCAGTTCACTGAAAAAGTGATGTGGTCAGGTAAATATGCAGAAGGAAATGTGGTGTGGCCAGTGATCACAGCCTCTGCCAGAATATCTAGAACAGGTTGCATTCTGCAAGAAAAGAGACTACTCCAATAGCTGTAGCTATTTATTCTATTTTTTTTTTTTTAAGTCTTAGCCCTAGTTAATGGCCTACTTACTCAAAGCATTATTCAATAGAACAGAATTTCTGTGCCACCACAGAATCTGAAGAGTTCCCTGGAGCCTATATAGCAGATTTTGACTTATTGTGAGAATATTTGAGGCACTAAGCCCAAGGAATATGCTTTTACTTTCTCTAATACGTCTGGCTGAACAATTTCCTGGTGTTTGCTCTTCCTCAGTAAAGAGGGATTTGGAGTGTTAACCTGATATTCCCAAGTTGAAAGCTTTCTTATTTGTTTGTAAAATTTAAGAAGTCATTAAAAAAAAAAAAAAGTCATTCAGCCATGCACGGGGCTTATTTTTCTTCAGAGCTCAGCGTTCTGAAGAACTCAGTAGCATTTCCTGGAATTTCTGCATCTCTCCCCCGGCCCCCTTGTGTTCTTTCACTTTCGTTCCCCAGCACGTGAAACAGCGTGGCTGCTCCTCTTGTTGCTTGTGGCCACCTCTTTGCCCCTCCTCCTTGTCACAGGACATTCCGTTCTCCCCACCAGCCCCAACCTGTTTGCAACTTGGCACGCAGAGAAAGCAGGACTCGCTGCGGAGTCTCACCCCTGGGACGGTACTGGTTTCAGGCTTTTCAGAGACCAGTGCTCTGGCCCAACAGCTTGTGGACACTGAAGCAATTGGGAGCAGCAGTCATACACTTAACTTCAGAAATCATAGTCTTTGGCATAGAAGGAGGAAGCTATCTTGGCGTCTGTCACCGTAGCCCCTGGGGATTTTGGAAAAGTTCCATTACATGCTTACTTTTTTGGATCCCAAAATAGAAGGCCACAGTACAAGTCAGGAATATGAAGCTTGGTAGGACAGACAAGGAAAGGGAGAAACTCAAGTAGCCTTCTGAAGAAAGCTTCTACCTCCAGAGCAGGTAAACAAAGGAAATGCTTTTTTTTTTTTGGAAAACGAAATCATCTGAAAACAATCTGAGTTTGGAAATGATAGAAAAGAATTTTTAAAATGGTGTTTTTTCCTGATTTAAAATTAAAAAACAAAAACAAAACAGTTTAGTGGTTAGGATGGAAAAGTTGAACCTCTCTCTAGCTTGGGCTTGGGTTCGACCGTGGATGGGAATAACTTTCTCTGTGCATCAATGTCCACATTTCCTAGGGACCCACCATAATGACCATAATTTAACTTAAATACTTCTCCAAAGACCCTGTCTATAAATACAGTATGTGACACTGGGGGTTAGGACTTCAACATGTGAATTTTGTGGGGGGTATCTCAGCCTAGTGTACTCCACTTTCAGTTGTTGGGGGTATAAACTCAGAAGTAGAACTGCTATATCATACAGTAATTCTCTTTCCAATTTTTTTTTCTTTGTATGACACACCTGTGGCATATGGAAGTTTCCAAGCTCGGGGTTAAATGTGAGCTGGGGCTGAGGCTTACGCCACAGCCATGACAATGCTAGATCAGAACCCCATCTTGGACCTGCACTGCAGCTTGCTTAACCCACGGAGCGAGGCCAGGGATGGAAATCTGCATCCTCACAGAGACAATGCCGGGAGCTCCCCTCTTTATCTCATTTTTTAATGAAATAGTTTATTTTTGTAGAGTGGTCTAGGAGATTCAAATGGCCGTAAAGGACGTGGCATACGGTTGCCCTCAGAACTAGGCTGTAAACGAGTGGGCTCCCAGAATTTTCAGGCAATGAAATTGAGTCCAGAAAAATCAAAGCAACTTATGTCTCCAAGTTCCTAGTTAGCAGCAGACTCAGAAGAAGAACCTAGGATCTGAGGAAGTCAAGACGCTTGATACCACCCTGCACCAATTCTTTCCGGTCTTTTGAAGGTTCTTATTTGCTATTAACTACTTGCTGGCTTTTATGGCATTTGATTTTATTCTTCACTTTTAAATCTTATTTTTCTGAGGAGGTAACATATTTACATAGTTCCAATGGAAAAAGTACACAAAGGTTTGCAATCAAATCTTTTTCCTACTTTTGTCCTGCAGAATCCTGGCTGCTCTCCCATAGGTACCTAATATTACTATTTTCTAATGTTTTCTTCCAAAGTCTTTATATATGCATAAGCAAATCTGTTTATGCATTTTCTCACCATTTTTAAATACAAGGTCACAAATAGTCTTTTGCATCTAGGTTTTTTTCACTTAATGTATTTTGGAGATGTTTCTATATCAATATACAGAAAAATTCCACATTCCTTTTTTTTTTTTTTCAACTGCATACAATTTCATTGTTCAAATGCCCTACACTTCATTTAGTCCATCCCCTGTTGTTGGTTAGTAGATGTTACAGACAGTGCTGCTTTTTTTTTTTTTTTTGGTCTTTTCTGGGGCTGCACCCATGGCAAATGGAGGTTCCCAGGCTAGGGGTTAAATTGGAGCTACAGGGGCCGGCCTATGCCGGTATCCAAGCTGCGTCTGCGACCTACGACCTACGCCACAGCCCCTGGCAACATCAGATCCTTAACCCACTGAGTGATGCCAGGGATTGAACCCTTGTCCTCATGGATGCCAGCTGGGTTTGCTTACCACTGAGCCACGATAGGAACTCCCAGACAATGTTGCTTTGACCAAACTAGTACATACATCATGTTTTGTAAGAGGCCAATGTATCCGTAGGATAGAAGACCAGTGATAGAATTGCTAGGAGAAAGGGAATGTTCATTTGTAAGATAAATTTTTGTCAAACCACCCATAATAGGGCTTACACAATTTACACTTTTACCATCATCTTAGGGAATTTTATTTTATTTTATTTATTTATTTATTTATTTTTAATTTATTTTTTGTCTTTTTGCTATTTCTTTGGGCCGCTCCCGCGGCATATGGAGGTTCCCAGGCTAGGGGTCTAATCGGAGCTGCAGCTGCCAGCCTACATACACCACAGCCACAGCAACGCGGGATCCGAGCCGCGTCTGCAAGCTACACCACAGCTCACAGCAACGCCAGATCGTTAACCCACTGAGCAAGGGCAGGGACCGAACCAGCAACCTCATGGTTCCTAGTCAGATTCGTTAACCACTGCTCCACGACGGGAACTCCCATCTTAGGGAATTTTAAATAACAAGGAAGAATGACTATACTATGCCAGGCCCTAGTTTATTTACCCAGTGAGAGTTGTCTGTGTCAGGGGTGGCATGTGTCAGGGCAAAAAACCAGAGGGCATTCCCTTTAGGTCAGGAACAAGAAAAAGACGTTTGATTTTGCTGCTTCTATTCAACAAGGTTACTACCAGGGCAGTTAGGCAAGAAAATGAAATAAAAGCCATCCACACTGGAAAGGAAGAAGTAACAACAACACAGGTGTATACAGAAAATCCCAAGGTATTCACTAAAAAACCGTGAGAACTAAGAAGCAAGTCCAGTAAGTTGGCAGGACACGAATTCACTATATAAAAATCAATTGTATTTTTATATACTAGCAATGAATAATTTGGAAATGAGATTAAGGAGTTCCCATCGTGGCTCAGCGGTTAATGAATCCGACTAGGAACCATGAGGTTGTGGGTTCGATCCCTGGCCTTGCTCACTGGGTTAAGGACTCGGCGTTGCCGTGAGCTGTGGTGAAGGTCACAGACGAGGCTCAGATCCCTCGTTGCTGTGGCTCTGGCGTAGGCCAGTGGCTACAGCTCTGATTGGACCCCTAGCCTGGGAACCTCCATATGCCACGGCTAGTGGCCCTAGAAAAGGCAAAAAGACAAAAAAAAAAGAGAGAGATTAAGAAAAATAATTCCATTTATTATAACATTAAAAATAATAAAATAATTGGTAATAAATTTTATAAAATAAGTGCAAGGGTTTTTTTGTTTTTGTTTTTGTTTTTGCCTTTTAGGGCTGGCACCTGCAGCATGTGGAAGTTCCCAGACGAGGGGTCAAATTGGATCTTCAACTGGCAGCCAGCGCTACAGCCACAGCAATGCAGGATCCTTAACCCAATGAGTGAGGCCTAGCATTAAATCTGTAACCTCATGGATACTACTGGGCTCCTTTCTGCTGAGCCACAACAGGAACTCCCAATAAGTACAACTCCTAAACTCTGAAAGTTACATTGGCAAGAGAAATTAACAAAGGCCTAAATAAGTAGAAAGCTGTGCCCTGTTCATGAATGGGAACATGGAGTATTGTCAAGATGGCCCTACTCCCAAATTAATCTGAAGATCCAATGCAATCCCATCAGAATTCCTGCTGGCTGCTTTGAAGAAACTGACAAATCCTAAAATTCACACGGCAATTTGAGGGACTCAAAATACCCAAATAACCTTGAAAAAGAAGAACAAACTTTGAGGAACCACACTTCCTGATTTCAAAACTTACTGCAAAGCTATAATAATCAAGACAATCTGATACTAGCATGAAGATAAACATAGATCAATGGACTAAAATTGAGAGCCCAGAAATAAACCTTCATTACAATCAGTTGATTTTCAACAAAGGTCCCCATGTAATTCTATGGGGAAGGGTAGTCTTTTCAACAAATAGTGCTTATACAACGGGATCCGACACCTGCAAAGGAGTGAATTTAAACCCCCACCTCTACGTAGGAATCCAAAAGGACTAGAAAGAAAAATAAGACATTAACACTAAATAAATAAATAAAAATAATCCCCCACCTCACATCATATAAAAATTACTCCAAAGTGAATCAAAGACCTAAATGTAAGAACTAAAACTAAACCCTTAGAATAAAACGGAGTTGTAAATCTTCATGACCTTTGATTAGGCAACGATTTCTTAGATATGACAAGAAACCCACAACCAACCAGTGAAAAGAAAGGCTTCAGACGTCATCAAAATTAAAAACTTTTGTATGGCATAAGATACCATCAAGAAAGTAAAAAAGACAATCCAGGGAATGAGAGAAAATATTTATAAACCATATATCTGATAAGCAACTTGTTCTAGAATATATAAAGAACTTTTACAGCTTAATAATAAAAAGATAGATAACCTAATCAAAAAACAAGTAAAGGATTTGAACAGACATTTCTCTAAGAAGTTGTATAAGTGGTCAGTAAACACATGAATTATGTTCAATGTTATTATCAGAGACATGCAAATCAAAACCACCATGAAATATTACTTCACATCCACTAGGATGACTACTATTAAAAAACAGAACACAAGTATTGGCAAAGATGTAGAGAAATTGGAACCTTCATACAATGCTGGTGAAAATGTAAAATGGTTTAGCTGCTTTGGTAATTTCAAAGTTTGAAAGTTTGGCCCTTGCAAAAAAAGGTTAGAGTAATTTCATTCCTGGGTGTATTCCCAAGAGAATGGAAAACTTAATGTCCACATAAAAACTTATACGTGAATGTCCATAGCAGCATTATTTATAATAGCCAGAAAGTGGAAATAATCTAAATATCTGTCAACTGATGAATGGATAAGTAAAATGTGGTATATCTGTACAATAAAATACTATTTGTAATAGGCAGGAAGAAGTATTGGTATAAGCTACAATGTGGATGAGGTTTGAAAACATTATTCCATTGCAAACATTTGTTTTGTTTTTTGTTTGTTTGTTTTTTGTCTTTTTGCCTTTTCTAGGGCCGCTCCCGCGGCATATGGAGGTTCCCAGGCTAGGGGTCTAATCGAAGCTGTAGCCACTGGCCTACGCCAGAGCCACAGCAACGAGGGATCTGAGCCGCGTCTGCAACCTACACTACAGCTCACGGCAACGCCGTATCATTAACCCAGTGAGCAAGGCCAGGGATCGAACCCACAACCTCATGGTTCCTAGTCAGATTCGTTAACCACCGCGCCATGGTGGGAACTCCGAAAACATTTCAGTTTTTATAGGAAGCTTGAATAGGCAAATCTATAGAGACAGAATGTAGACAAGTGGTTGCCTAGGATCAGAGGGAGGGTAGTATTGGAGGAAAACAGAGAGTGACTCATAAGATATGATGTTTCTTTTGTGGGTGATGAAAACGTTGTAAGATTGATTGCAGTGACTGCTGTATTGCTCTGAAAACGCTAAAAACCGTTGAACTGTACATTTTAAATAGGGAACTGTATGTTATGTGAATTATATCTCAATAAAATTTTATATTAAAAATCTGAGGGCAAAGGCCACATCATGGATCTATCATAGACCTTATGGTTTTCAAGTCTGGAGATTAAGAATCCCAACTCTTTAGTAGCAAACTTTCTAAAATTTATTGATGAGTAAAATGCATCTTGTACTCACACATGAGCTTTGAGACTCACGGATGTCTCTTGAGCTGGGAACTACTTCTGACTCTTTTGTTTCCAGGTTTTTATGCTGAGCAGCTTTGGGATGGAGGAGGTTCTAAGAAGAAATAAGACAGTTTTGTTTTTAGCCATACATAGTTGAGTTGCTTGTTGGAATTTTCTCTTACATTTTTTCATAGAACATGAGCTACTTCCTAAGGACCTCAGATACTGCAAGAGTCCTTGGTAAAATTTCGTTCGAAATGACAGGAACTCCTTTGCTGACCTATTCTGGCTGTTTCTAATGTTTCTTGGCCTCGTGTTTCCTGGGACCCCATGGGAAATCTTGGCAGAACACCCTGTTATCTGTCAATACAATGTGCCTCTCTCAACTTCCCTTCGCATTGAATTTTCTCTTTGTTGTCACTCTTTAGGTCCTTTCTTCTTGTCCTAAAGAGTGACCCTCCACTCCTTTCTCTGAGCTTACGTTCTCTCCACTGGGCTACTGATCCCACCACGTCTTTTGGGATCTTGCATCATTATTGCTGTGCTCTGGTCTTGGTCTCTTTTCCTACTGGCTTCTTTTCTTGGCCAGACCGTTGCTCGTATTTTCCAACACCAAAAACTTTCCTTAGATCCTGATTTATTCCATAGTATCTTATGTTCTCCCCCTGCTCACAGTAACCTTTTTTTTTTTTTAAGTCTGTGCCTTTTTCTGCTTTCACTGATATGTACTTTTAATGAAGAGACTGAGCTTTCAAAGTTCAGAGCCCTTTGCTAAAATTAAGTCTAGAACATGTCATACCTAGAAAAATTCTGGATGGGAAATGGAATGAGATTGCAGCAAAGAGCAAATTCTCTAAACGGCTTTCCCAGGCATTAAGCTGGAAGCCCAAGGATCACAGGCGGACTCCTGTTCTGGTTACATGGCCAGAAGCAGTGAGAGTGTTATTTGGTGTAAGACCTAGTTTGTTTTGTTCATTTATTTTTTAGGCATTAGAGAACATAGCAGTTTCCTAGAGAGAAAATACTATCCTTAGTAAAAGAAAGGAGTTCTTCCTACATAGAAAATGCCCAGAGATAGTTGTGGAGATGTTTTTGGTTTTGTGCAGTTATTTTATTTTGAATGTGACGGTTTCTAGCATATAGCTTGATTTGAGTCTCAGGGACCTTGAGTGTTGTGTTTAGCCTGAGACAGATGCATCCTCCAGTAGGAAGTAAGAAACATTAAGTTGAGATTACTCTCAGGATGAGGTGATCAAGGAATTTTTAGGTGGACTAAGCACCCCTTTCCTTGATATTGAGGGGGCAGGGGGCAATCACCACACAGCACAACAGAATTTTGCAAACAGAAGACACCGTCACAACTTAGAAATTGTCACTTGACTGATACCCTCATGCAAATGTAATTTATGGGAATAGGGAATAATAGGATTATCAATTGCAACAGAAAACCCCCTTTGGGAAGGGGTGTTAGTGTATAAATGCACTGCCGAGCCCTCCCATAGCAGAAAACTTCATAACATTATCTGTAAAGCTGGTGTCATGCTCCTGTCAAATACCAGAGCACCCTTGAATGAGATAATTACCTAGTTTATAGATGAAATGTTTTCCATTTTAGCATCAAGGGAACTAAAGTCCAGAAAGGTTCCAATATCCTGGGCAAAGTTCATGGCAATAGAGTTTTTCAGTTGAGTTTGGATCTCCCAATAGACCTAGTTTATGTCACAACAGTTCCTGGTAAACAGCTTTATAGCCTGCCTTTATTATCTAGAGCAGTCTGGACATAAAAGCATAAAGTAGGGGAGGGATGGATTGGGAGTTTGGGATTGGCAGATGCAAACTATTATATATAGGATGGATAAACAACAAGGTCCTTGGAGTTCCCATAGTGGCTCAGGGGTTAACGACTCCGACTAGCATCCATGAGGATGTGGGTTCAATCCCTGGCCTTGCTCAGTGGGTTAAGGATCCGGCGTTGCCGTGAGCTGTGGTGTAGGTCGAAGACTCGGCTCAGATCCCGAGTTGCTGTAGGCCGGTGGCTACAGCTCAGACTGGACCCCTAGCCTGGGAACCTCCATATGCCGTGGGTGTGGCCCTAAAAAGACAAAAAAAACAAACAAAAAAACCCCAAAGTCCTATCATACACCACAGGAAACTGTATTTAATATGAACCATAATGGAAAGAATAAACCATAATGGAAAAGATTATGGAAGAATGCACATATATGTATAAATGAATTATTTTGCTGTACAGCAGAAATTAACACAACATTGTAAATCAACTCTACTTTAATAAAATAGATAAATAAACTAAACAAGCAAAAAAAAAAAAAAAAAAGCACCTGCCCAAAATAGCAGTGTAGCTGACCTGGCAACTTTCAGTATTTATTTATTCAACATGTATTTATTCAGTGGCCCTGACTATGTTGTTTTTGGTCCTTCAACCCCACTGAGGTAGATGTGGCAATTCCCACTTTAAGGATGAGGCTTAGATTAATAGCTTCTTAAGCTGTTACAGCGAATGAGTGCTATGGCTTGGTCCCTTCCCACAAGGCCTCTTTTTTTACAGTGCTGTGTTGAGTTGCTTTCCAATTTAACCATTTATATGAGAGGGTACTTCCTGCAGGCCTTCACCCTGCTCCCCAGTAGTGAAGACGTGGGAACACTGCCATCCATAATATGCCACTGAAATCAATCCAACTGAAGAAAATCTTATAAAATTACTTTATCCAGGGATCATTATAAATTATCTCTGCATCTTTTTGGTTAGCCATGAAAACTAGTTTTGGGGAATTGTATAGGTAACTGATAAGGCATCCTGGAGCATACTGAAATTGATGCCTTTTACTCCCATTTCCGGTCCCATAGGTAGGCAGATCATTTTATGGGTACGGTAGGGAATTTATGTACAGTTGACCCTTGAACAACATAGGGATTGGGCACTGACACCCCCGCCCCCCCAATCCCCTGCATTCAAAAAGCTAAATATTTCTATCTCTGCCTCAAAAACAAAGGAACAGAAAAATAGCTCACCTAAGAGCCGGAAGCTGAACAGTTTGAGAAGAATCAGGACTGATACTGTAGGTCTTTTGACTCCACTTATTGTGATTCTAATTGAATACAAACTTTCCCCCACACTTAGTTAATTTAAAGAACTTAAAATGAAAATACAAATACTATATTTACTGGAAAAAAATGCCAGGATAGGTGGATCCACGCAGTTCAAACTCGTGTTGTTCAAGGGTCAACGCTGTGCTGTTTTTTTTGCCATTAGTCTTAGAGATGAACTGATTTACATGTTTCAAGGTGACTGCCTGGAACAATTTCTAGACCTATTACCTAAGACTGGGGAACTCCACTTCTCTGGCACCCTGAGTTATGGCACGGCCTGAAGCGATATTTGCTAATTACGGTAAGATGTGGGGCCCAAGTCCTTCTATAAGACTGTGGAATTTTCCCCTAGAGGTTCTGTGAAGATCTGAAATAGTAATGAAATATGAGTAGATTTGCATAAAGACACCTCTTTAAAAAACAAGTTGTTTGCTTTCTCCTTTCAGAAAACCTCACATTTAAATTGTGTGGTTTTTCTTGAAGGTATTTCATAGTCTTTTTTTTTTTTTTTGGTCTTTTGTCTTTTTAGGGCTGCACCCGAGGCATGTGGAGGTTCCCAGGCTAGGGGCTGAATCAGAACTATAGCTGCTGGCCTACACCACAGCCACAGCAATGCCAGTGTCTGCGACCTACACCACAGCTCATGGCAACACTGGATCCCACTGAGATAGGCCAGGGATTGAACCTGCATCCTCATGGATCTTAGTTGGGTTCGTTAACCACTGAGCCACGATGGGAACTCCTCTTAGTCTTTGTTTTTTAATCAACCATCCTGAACCCATGGGAGATGCACTGATCCAGCAAAGTCTGTGGCAGAATGAAAGACAGAGGTCACACATGGAATTTTTTTGCCAGGCTGTGGTTTGTCAAACATGACTCTCAAAAATGTCCAGCTTCCCCAGAGAGAAAAGTGAGAGATATTTCAGAAACAACCATGGCTCGGAAGAGTATCCTGAGTTTTTTCGGGCTGGAGGATTGGAGTGTCAGAGTGAGGAATCCTGCCCTATTTTCTGAGATTGTTTTGGCCCCCGTTTCCTTTATCTTGTTTCTTGTTGGCAGGGGACATGAAGAATTTCAGAATGTGCCACAGGCCTGGGGAAAGGATGCATTTCTTCTTTATGATTTTTCCTCCGAGATGGCATCCAGTTAGAGAGAAATGAAAGGAGGCCAGCATCCTCTCCTTTGTTCCAGAGAAGGGCATCCTCCCAGGACCCATTTACCAATACCTGTTCCTTCTCGTTTGCATTGGATTTCCTAACTTTGTTTCGATCCCATGTATTGTCAAGTCAAGGACTTTTCCAGATGTTTCTTGAATCCATGGATTAATGGACTCTAAGTTTCTACAGCCTTTGACCATGCAGGACCCCAGGATGCTCAGGAAAGGCTAGTGACAGAAGCAGTGGAGAAGGAAAGAGAGTGAAAATGAGGTGGTGAAAGAAAGAAAACAGATAGGGAAGAAGCAAGATACATTTATTAGAGAGCATGGCAGCTTCGGTGTAACAGGAAGGACACTGGCTCATTTCAATAAATGGTGCAAAAGGATTTGGTAACATTCAGTGTCCATTTCTAATACAGGGTTACCTTGTTTGATTAGGCTTCACTTTATTGCTGTTTGCAGATATTGAAGTTTTGTTTTTGTTTTTTTTTTTTTACAAATGGAAGGTTTGTGGCAACCCTGAGTCAAACAAGTCTATCAGTGCCATTTTGCTCACTGATGGTTAGCAATTGTGAGCAATAATGTATTTTAAATTAAGGGATGCACAGTTTTTTTTTAGACATAATGCTATTGTACACCTAACCGACTACACTATATTATAAACATAACTTTAATATGCACTGGGGAACCACAAAATTTGTGTGACTTGCTGACTTGCTTTACTGCAGTATTTTCTTTACTGCGGTGGTCTAGAACTGAACCCACACTATGTCTAAGGAATACCTGTAGTGTACTAGTTTCTTGTAGCTGCTGTAACAAGTAACCACAAGTTAGTGGCTTAAAACAACATCATTTATTCTTTCACATTTCCAGAGGCCAGAAATCCAAAATCAAGGTGTGGGCAGGTCAGACTCCCCCAGAGTCTCTGAGATAAAGAATCTATTCTTTGTTTCTTCCGGATTCTGGGAGCCGCCTGCTTTCCTTGATATTCTTCAGACTGTGGCTGAATCACTTCAGCCTCAGCCTCCATCTTCACAGCACCTGCTCCTCTGTATGTCTCATCTCCTGCAGTCTCCTGGTTGTAAGGACACTTGCGATGGCATTTAGGGTCCAGCTGGATAATCTGTGATAATTTCCTCGTCTCTGAATCCTACTGTAATCACATCTGCAAAAACTTGACCATGCTCATATTCACAAGTTCTAGGGTTTAGGATATGGGCATCTTTGGGGGCCATGATAAGCCCATCTCACTCGTAAATATGAATAGCTCTATGTTTCTTTGGTCAAACAGAATCTAACAGCAGCATGACTTGGAGTTCCCATGTGGTACAGCAGATTAAAAATCTCATAATGTCACTGCAGTGGCTTGAGTTGCTGCTTTGGCACAGGTTTGATCTCTGAGCCTAGGAACATCCATGTGCTGCAGATGAATCCAAAAATAAAAAAATAAAAGCAGCATAAATTTTTTTAAAGTGAAAAACTAGAAAGAGTTCTCTTAAAGTCAGGGTCAAGCAAAGATAGCCTGAATATTTAATAACTCTGACACAGCAGCTAATGAACTTATGTAAGAGGATTATAAAAGAGGTATAAATATTAAGGATGTGTTAACTCTCTAAGAAGAGGTATGGATCAAGAACTTTCTTGTGTATTTCTTCGTATCTTTTAGTCTTCGAGTATCTGGTTGAATCAAAGTTATGACATAGTTTTCCTTGGCTAAAAGGGATGTGATCATAGTGCTATTAAAATCATGATCTTAGAGCAGAGGGAAAAAAGAATACACTTCTCACAAGAAAAAAGATGCAGCTCTTTTACAATCCCTCTCTTTTAACTATTAAAAAAGAGTTTTCTGTGACTCAGGAGCTATTTAAGAAAGCCTTTATATTTTGGAAAATTTCAAACATACTCAAAGGCAAACCTAAAATGAACCACCATATATCCATCACTCAGCTTTGACAATTACCGACTCTAATCTAGGCTAATCCTGTTTTATCTATATCTCCACCTCACCCCCACATTATTTTGAAGCATATCCTAGAATCACATTGTTTCGTCTGGAGATCTTTCACTATTTATCTCTAAAAGTGCTGTTTTTAAATCTAACCAAAACTGAGTACGCATTTTGAAAAGACCAGATACATCACTACATTTCTTTGCAACCTACTGCCATGTTTTTATAGCAAAGTGGTATTTTTAACACTTTATGACTACATTTCCTTTTAATGAAGACTCATGAATGAAGCAGCATATAAGTGAGGAAGGAGGTGAGCCCAGACAGTGGGGATTCCCCGTCTAACCACCACCCGCCCCCTGCCTTCGCTTAGCCCCAGACCACAAGGCAGGGCATGGGCTGCGACTGGCTTGTAGGTTCTTTCAGGAGCACAAAGTGGTTAACATGACCAAGCAGACTTCAGCTCAAGTGGGTCTGAAAAAAGAACTTTAATCCCATGAAGCTCTCAGAAAACCCTCCCGAGTGCTTTTATTCTTTGAAAACAGGACCTTTTCTGAATGAGTGGAGGTGCTGCCCTGCACACACTGGTTTTTCTACTTGGGCACATGCTTGGTGTCCTCTGCTGAGTCTTCGTTCACCTCCCATTCTCTCAAAATGTTCTTGCCATGGCTACCTTCCTTTCATCCTTTTGCTCCTCTCCTCTCATCTCCTGCCTGTCTCATTTGACTTTCCACTTCTCTGTCACTCCCAGATTGATACTTTCTGCCCATCTCTTTCTTAAATTCCATCTGCCTTATGTCCCTCCAGCTTCTCCGTAGCTCATCTGAGTTGGAACTCACTATCTTCCTTCTACCTCCCAGTCAATTGGCCTGGCTTTGCTTTTTTTTTTTTTTTTCTTTTCCTTACAGTCACACCTGCAGCATATGGAAGTTCCCGGGCTAGGGATTGATTCAGAGCTGCAGCTGCTGGCCACAGCCAGAGCAAAGCCAGATCCTTAACCCACTGAGCGAGGCCAGGGATCAAATCCGCATCCTTGTGGATACTAGACAGTTTCTTAACTCACTGAGTCAGGGAAACTCCCTGACTTTCCTTTTTCACTGAATTTTATCTAGATGTGGAAAAGCCAGATTACTGCTACAACTTAGCTGCTTATCTTCGACACCTCGTATCCAGGAAACGACCACAATCTATAGATTTTGCCTCTGCAAAGGTGAAGCAGCTTATTGATTAGCCAAGTTCCTGTGGCCTCTGCCTCTTACTTCTTGGGTGGAGTGCTTACTCTGTACGTGGGTAGGCATAGGGTCTGCCTTTGGAGAGCTTGCATCCTAGTGGAAGAGATGGGTGATCAGATGGGTTCGATCAATCCATGTAAGAATGAAGACATGAAGATAAGTGTAGAGTCCTGTGGCCACAGATGAGGGGCATTTATTGCATGATTTTCATGGAAGGCTTTTTGGAGGAGAACATGCTTAAGCTGCGTGTTGAAGGTGACCAGGGCGAGAGGCGATAACACTCCAGGGCAAATGTGAGCAAAGACCTAAGGTTGAGACCACCAAGGACTGTGTACGTAGATTAGTGGGTGTGTATGCATGGGTGTGTATACATGTATTATGTGTGTGTCCCACAACTTCAAAACAGCCTGATTTAGATTAATCTTGTTACATGACTTCCCGGGAAACATAGCTGACATGGCATGGCACTCCTTTACTGAAAAACATCAGTGATTTCTCCTCCTAAATCTGAAAATTAAAAAATTATTTTTACAGACTTTATCTTTGGCTCCAACCTGCCCTTCTAGCCTTCTCTCTACCAGCATCCTTCACTTTGTCCAAAGTAGACAATGCACAGCCTCTGAATACATTAAAATGCCTTTTACCCACCATTGCAAGCTCTTCCTCCTCCTCCTGGAATCTCACTGCTGCCTTCCCATGTTCTGATTGTCACAATCCTACCCATTATTTTGAAAATCTTTCTATTATGGAAACACAATATATAATATATATATAGGCATAATAGTATAGTGAGCTGTCGTGTACCCTCAAATTTTACCATTTATCAAAGAACCACCTAAAATACTACTTCCTCCGTGAGACCATTTGTTTTCCCACTTCCCTTGCCTGATTCCCTCTCTCCTGCTTCGAACCTCCCGTGTATTCATGGTGAGATACTTGTATGGCACATCATGCATGCTCTCTGATATTATAGGAACTGGTTTGTATTAATCCCTGACTCTTTCAAAGTGGTATTTGTGGCTTGATGAGCTTTTTGTTCCTTGCAGTATCCACTTTGGTGTATTATTGACAGTTTCAGCTCAAAGCTACAGATATCCCAGTGAGGGAACTTCATTTGGAATTTCTTACTGGCCAGAAAGAACTGTTTGGTGATGGAGGAAATGACAGAAACTGGGGGAAGGTGACCATGTCATCATAAAGAGAGAAATGGTTTAAAAAAAAAAAGAAGACATTAACTTGACAAGGGCTTCTTGAACCCGACTAGAGGTTTTAAACTGATATAGCCACGTTGGAAGACAGTTTGCTGTTTCTTACAAGGATAACATACTCGCACCGTGTGATCCAGCAGTCACACTTCTTGTGTTGACACCAAAAACATGCACAGATGTCTATAAGCAGCTTTATTCAAAACTTCCAAAAGCACCAAGTGAATGGATTAATGAACTGTGGTAGATCCAGACAATGGAATATTATTCAGTGCTATTAAAAAATGAACTAATTAACTACACACACACACACACATATAATGACTCTAACTATATGACATTCTGGAAAAGACGAAACTATGGATATAGCACATAGAGCAGTGGCTGCCAGGGGTTGGGGGGAAGGAGGCAGAGCACAGAGGATTTTTAAGACAGAGAAAGTACTGTGTATGATACTATATAACAGTAGATACATAGTGTACATTTGACAAAACCCATAGGAGGTACAACACCAAGAATGAACCCCAGTGTAAAAATAGGACCCTAGGTGTGTCTATAGAGGTCGATCATTTGTAACAAATGCATCCGTCTGGGGAAGATGCCGATGTGAGGGAGGCTCTGCAAGTGTGGGGACAGGGAGGCATGTGGGAAATCTGTACCCTCCCTTCAATTTTGCTGTGAACCTGAAACTGCTCTAAAACGTCCTTTATAAAAAGGATGAATTTTGAGGGCTCGCTCCCAGAGGTCCTGAGTCTATAGAGCTTAAGAAGTTCCTATAGTCAATGGGAACCAAGAGAATATGATTCAAGACTGACGAGATGTTTGAAAAATGTCATTTTCTCACAAATAATGTAAGAGAGGAAGGAACAGAGGACAGCATCTGAAGAAATAAGCTGCCCTTAGAGCCCTTAGAGGGGATGTTCTGTTTTGTTCCTACTTTATTATTATAAATTTTTTTGGCTGTGTCTGTGGCATGTGCAAGTTCCTGGGCCAGGATCAAACCCGAGACACTGCAGCGACGACACTGGGTCCTTAACCCCCAGTGCCACAAGAGAACTTCCATTCCTGCTTTAAAAATACAAGCACAAGCATGGAATGGAGAAAAGAAACTACTATTTAGTGAGTACCTATTATATGCTAGACTTCTTCACATATATTGTGTCCACTGAATTTCTTACCAGAGTCTCTCATCTCCAGTTTGTAGGTGTGGAAACAGTTTAAGAAATATTCTCAGGAGGGGGAAGGAAGTGGGACAGATGGGGAGTTTGGGGTTGGTAGACGCAAACTATTACATCTAGAATGGATAAGCAGTGAGGTCCTACTGTATAGCGCAGGGAACTATACCCAATCTCTGGGGTAGAAAGGACGGAAGATAGTATGAGAAAAAGAATGTATATATATGTATAACTGGGTCACTTTCCTGTACAGCAGAAATTGGCATAAACTGTAAATCAACTATACTTTAATAATAAAAAAAGGAAACATTCTTAGGGTCACAGTGTTAAGTGACACAGCTGAGATTCAAAATGAGGTCTTACTGATGCTCAAGTTTTTTTTGAAGTGTCATTGATTGAGAGTATTACATTAGCTTCAGATGTACAACAGTGATTCAACATTTTTTACAGATTATACTTTTTTTTTTTTGTCTTTTTTGCTATTTCTTGGGCCGCTCCTGCAGCATATGGAGGTTCCCAGGCTAGGGGTCCAGTCGGAGCTGTAGCCACTGGCCTATGCCAGAGCCACAGCAACGCTGGACCCGAGCCGTGTCTGCAACCTACACCACAGCTCACGGCAACGCCGGATCGTTAACCCACGGAGCAAGGGCAGGGACCGAACCCGCAACCTCATGGTTCCTAGTCGGATTCGTTAACCACTGCGCCACGACGGGAACTCCAGATTATACTTTTTAAAAATATGTGAAGGCCTCAACACTAAAGTTCTAAATAGCCAAAAAAAGAACGAGTATTCAGTCAACAAACACTGATGGATGACGTAGAGGCAGTCAGCAAAATTGCTACTGTAACTGAATGTTTATGGGGGAGAAAGGTAACAAATAAGTAACAAGTATATCCAAAAGCGAATACATACATGCCGAAGTAAAGTGATTCGAGATTGTGAGAAAAGGTATGAGAAATATAAATGGAAGACGATCATGCAGATCTCTCTTATTTTAGGTAGAGTGGACATTTAAAACTGAAATAGTAGGTAAAATATTGTGTCTGTGGAGCTCCCTGGTGGCCTAGGGGTTAAGGAGCCTGCGTTGTCACTGCTGTGGTGAGGGTCTGATCCCTGGCCTGGAAATGTCTGTATGCTGTAGCGCAGCCAAAAAATAAAAATTGTTGTGTTTGAGATGCCAGCATGTGGAAGCTACAGGGTGTGGCTTGTGATCCCTAAGGAGTGTTCGGGAAGGCCTGGGAGGTTCTGTGGGGGTGTGGGATGAAGTGAGCTGAATTTGGAACACTGAAGTTCCTGTCCACAAGAAGGCCAGGGCCCTTTAGCAGAAGGACATGAAGGTAAAGGTGGGGTTTCAGGGAATTCATCTGTCTGCTTGAAATAAAAAGGCACGTTTTCAAATAAGCTTGGCGGCTTTCCGCCTCTAAATTTTATACAGTTCTGAAGAAATCTGACACACGGGTTGGAGCTGCAGTAGTGGGTGAGATCGAGTGGAGTGGGGGACGAGGTGTCTGTGTCCACCTCTCTATGGCTGTGGTCAAGGTCCAGCTTTCCCCCGGGACTCCCTTCCTCTGCCCTGCTCCGTTGGTTGCTTCACCTCTGATCATGGCGATTTAATAACATTTAATGACACTTCTCTGCCGATTTCAGTGCCAGCTACCCTTGGAACTTAAACCTACATGCAAGTATTAAGGCGAGGGCAGCCAAGGCCTTCAGGTTGCCAGTTACTTGGCTGGAGATCCCATTCACGTTGGGAAACGGATTTTTAAAATAAGTGTGGCACTGGGAGCAGAGCCATCCTTTTGTAAAGCTGTGTCAATAATTGTAAACCCTCCTAAGCAAGCCCCCACTCCCCCAGCCCCCGGCCAAGCTGACAAATATTTAGGTGCCAGTGTAGCCTCCTGGTGCCACCTTGTGTTGACCCTGTGGGCTTCTCTTGCTGTTTGACTTGGCACTGGAGCACGATCTTCTGTTTTATGTAATAAGGCACATGAGAGAAGCCCTTTGTGCTTTGCTTCTCTGAGCGGGTGCTGAGCAAGAAGTCTTGTGTACCCCGTCATTTTCAGTACGGTCAGAGCGAGTGAACATTTCTGTGGCTTGGTAAATGTTTCCTAACTCCTGGCAAGGGCTCCCCAGCGCCCATGCCATTTTGCTCTAGGCTGGGATCATAATGACCCAGCTTTGGTTTAAGATGAATTTTGCAAATAGATGTGTGTAGTGGGACTACAATATTTTCAGAGAAAACAGCCATGAGTATGACATGGGCTGATGTAACAGAGTACCACATATACTTAATCGGGCTGGGGAGGTTTCTACCCTTTGCAGATTGTACCTGTAAGAGGACAAATCTGGTTGGGATCTGCAGAAAGAGACAGAATTCTCTCATTCTGAGAAGGCTTGTTAACTAGTGTGTGATATAACAAAGAGCCTATTTTTGATATATATTTCATTTTTGTTTTGGGACAGCAAGAGAAAAGGTCATTTATCATAGATAGCCACTTAGTTTCGTTATTCATATGGCTCCCTCTCGTTAATTTTTTTTTTTAAGCCAGTGTTAAATGTTAGAGTCAGGTATTTCGAAGGGGAACAGATTGCTTTGAAAGAAACACAGCTGGAAATGGACCACATATTGTTTCCTTCCTTTTAAGAAGTGAAAGAGGCATTTATAGAAAGGCTGGGGGATGCTGTACTATCCAGCATGACTTTATGGATTCATTCCTTCAAGCCTGGTTAATGATTAATGTCGCACTGTGGTGTCCAAATGGACCCACTTCCCTTCTCCCTTCCTGAAGTCAGAGCTTCCCCAGGCACAATAAACGTGCAGAGGTTTGGGGCGCTCTGCATCGGAGAAGGGGGTGGAGTCTGTGCAGTTCTGTTTCACTCTCCTCAAGTGTGGTCTTCGGAGCTAAGGGAAGAATGCCTCCTGTGGGGTTTTCTTCTGCTTGCCCTCCTTGCAGCCTTGGAAACCTCGTCAGAGTCACTTCTGCCAGTCTCCTACTGGGCGACTCTTTCCGTGATGGGCAAGTAAGTGAATTATGGACTGTTGGTGTGTACCTTTGTGATTTTTGTTTTATTTGATGTACTGGAAAATAAAAAGTGAAGGCAGGGTGTTTTCTAACAGTGTGATTCAACTAGGCTCTGTGTCTCCTGGAATTCTTTCTTATTTTTGTCAGAAGAGAGCCAGAGGGTCTCCTCTTCCCACATCTAGGAAGCTTTATTTTTGTTTTGGTTATGTATTTCTTTAGTCTCTGTGCCAAAACTTTTCTCTCTTTTGCTATTTCTTTGTCTAGACATTTTGACAATTTGTTGAGTTGTAGTTTAATGACTGACTGCTATTAACGAACTACTAGTAATTCGTTTCTATGGTGTCGTAATTCATTGCTAGGTTAGTTTTTCAAAGGTGTTTTTCTGCATAAGTCGCTATTTCTTGTGACATCTTAAAGAGCTGAGTTAGAAATGAAGAAGAGAGAGGTAGGAACTTAAAGAGTAATATTTGCTTTCGGCTTGCTTACATGGCATCTGGGGAGGCTTTTTCAGAATATGTTTTAGTTTCCTTCTATTTTTTGTTATCTGGGGTAACGACGGGGTTCTACCTGTTGGGAGCACCTGAATGATCTGTGATCTGAACTGGTGTCTGTTATGTTGGGATCTGGACAGGTCACCACATGCTCATTCCTTTCTAGAGCATCTCATTTAAAATACCTTCCCCGTCTGTTGGATTGAGGCCAATGGATGGGAATTGTTGGGTTGGCCACCTCTCTATATGGATTCCATAGTCAGATCCGGCACTGTGTGTGCCTCATTCTGGTACAGAGGACAGGTCTATGTACTGTCGAGAAATGATGAACTCAGTGACATGGGCTCAGTGGCCATCTGAGCTCCAGGAAGAGCAAAGTAAATGGTGAGTTTTGAATTCTCATAAAACGCAGAGAGAAGTCCGAAAGAGAAGAGAATGGAGAAGACCAGTGACAAGGAAGGTGGTTCTGAAAGGCTTTCTCTATGTTGATGACTGACAAGCATATTGCTCCCTGGCTTTCGACAACTTGGCAGACTTGATCTACATTTTGGATTTTGAAGGCCCAGAAAAAGGTCTCAATTGTACATTCTATTGGGCTGGGATAATATAGCTAATTCTGTTCCTGAATTTCTGAAATGGCTTATTTTCTTTAACGAGATTGTATAGATCGTTCCTCTTAGTGATTATAATTAACGGCTACTTAAGAGGTGCTCATATCAGTCCAGGAACGGAGGCACCGAGGTTACTACACTGCTTTATGATTGGAGATATCAAGGGTCAGATGAAAAGTGACTGGGGGGCGGTGTCCCTTGATGAGTGAAGGAACCAGATGTAATCCCACACACCCCCCATCCCGTTCTCTCTGGTCACATCTAAACTTCATCCATTTTGGACTAGAGGGAAGCCCGGAGACCTGGATTCAGATTCTGACTAGGTCATTGTTGGCTCTCTGATGTTGAGCAGTCACGGACATCTTTGGATGTCGTGTTCCTGCAAGGAGGTTATGGTGTTTGATAAGTTTCTATGCAGCTTCAGAATCTCCCTTCAGGGTCTTAACCAGGGTCTGGGTCGGCCCCGCTGTGCTCCCTGCAGTGCAGAGAAGAGGGGAGAAAGAAAGTAAACCCGTGTGTGTTCGAGCCTGCTCAGCTTTGGCTCCCCCCATCCCCTGCCAAGCATGAAGAGACGCAAGATCTCTTTAGGGGAGGAAAATCCCGGGCTGTCACAAGACTGGTTTCTCTAATGGCTCCTTGAGCTGGCATTTCTCAGTCTATTCTTTTTAACTCATCAACAAAAGCATGTGAGCCAAGCTCTCTTGTGGTTTCAGCCCAGGAATGATGAACACATCAGCGACGTTCCCATCTGGCCCCCTAAGAAGCGACAGCCTCCTTGCCTGAGCCCATCTGTTATCTTAATCCTTTCTGGAACAGGGCAAATGTAAATAAATATTACTCTACCCTTCTCTTAGGTGTTTCAGCTTAAGGCAGGTGGTTGAGAATGGGCAGGGCCCAACAGTGGAAATGTATGTTGTATTCTACCTCCGTGGTCAACTCTATCAGTTAATCACAGATCAATTTAGAAAACTGTGGTATACTGAGATAAGGGTGACTCCAGTTGACTGACGTCATAAAGGAAAAAACCAAACAGACCTGACACCAACACCGTGTACCATTCCCAGTGTTGTGTACAAGAAAGAAAAAAGGTTAGAAAGCTAAACTCCCAACAGGGAGAAAAGGGCGGTCTTCCTAGGGAAAGAGGCTGACATTTTGCCCTGGACTGGTGAAGAACCTCATCTGTGACCACAGTCTGAGTTTGGGAAGCTCTGCTCGGCCTGGGGATTGGGTACTTGTCACTCACAGACATGCTGGGGAGGGAGCGGAGTTCTGAAAGGGGAAGTGAGACCTGTGTTCCCAGGTCCGTCCTTTTTTTCTGAGGCAGTGCCTGTCCCTGAATCCTGCTGTGCTCTAGATCTTAACTTTATCCTTCCGTCTTTCCCCATAGGCAAGAAGCGAAACCCTGGCCTTAAAATCCCAAAAGAAGCATTTGAACAACCTCAGACCAGTTCCACGTAAGTTGGCGAGATCATCCTCTTAATTCAAAGGCTTGTACTTTACACATTTCCAGGGAATGGGAGTTCCTTTTTGGACTGGTGAGCAACATCTTGACTATGGTAATAGTTGGGAAAGAGAGCCCTTTAAAGCGGGAAGCCACATATTATTCATTATTCTGAGACTTGAAATAAATAATCAGATTTGGTCAGTCTATTATTATTGTTGTAGTTGTTGTTATTCTTATGGCCACACCTGCAGCATATGGAAGTTGCCAGACTAGAGGCTGAATTGGAGCTGCAGCTGCCAGCAGCCACAGCAACATCAGATCTGAACCACATTTGCAACTTGCACTGCAGCCTGCGGCAACGCTGGATCCTTAACTCACTGAGCAAGGCCAGGGATCGAACCCACATCCTCACTATGTTGGGTTCTTAACCCACTGAGCCACAATGGGAACTCCTGACTCAGCCAGTCTATATGAAATGGGTAGCTGTGAATTCAGTGTCTCATACTACTGGTTGGCTTAAAATTGAACAAATACATTTGGCAAATGGGGATCTGTGTATATCCATAAAGGTCCCTGGATGTGGACTTTTTGCCTGTTCCATATAAATCTGAGCAAACAAGCAAATCCCTGAGAGAGCCACCACTATAAAACTTGGGTTGAGGTGGAAAGATGGTATTTGGTGAGGTCTCAGCATCCTGACACCTAAATCCTGCCTCCTATAAACAGAAGGCAAAACAAGGACTGTTTTTTAGCTGAGCCCTTGGTCCACTCCTCTATGAGCTCAAGTCCCTGGCCTCCCTTTGTTTCTTTGTCATTCTGTGGGTTGGAGAGGGTGTTTCCTGCCCAGCTGGGGGTATGACCACCTGTTGAAACATCTGCATAGGAGGAATGGAAATTCCAGGAGGAGAAAAAAAAAAAAAACTATAGCAGAGATACTACAAAAGCAGAGCGAGTAAAGACAGGCCATCCCAATTGAATTTTTTTTTTTTTTTTTTTTTTTTTTTTTTTTGCTTTTTAGGGCCGAACCTGCGGCATAAGGAAGTTTCCAGGCTAGGGGTCAAATCGGAGCTACAGCTGCTGGCCTATACCACAGGCACAGCAAAGTGGGATCTGAGCCACAGTGCACAGCAACGCTGGATCCTTAACCCACTGAGTGAGGCCAGGGAACGAACCTACATCCTCATGGATACTAGTCAGCTTCCTAACCTGCTGAGCCACAACTGGAACTCCCTGTTGTTGTTTTAATGTTAAGTTTAAAGAGTTCTTTATATATCCTAGACTCAAAGTTTGTCAGATACGTGATTCAAGAACACAGTCTCCCAGTCTGTAATGGGTCTTTTCATTTTTCTCTTTCGATGAAGTCTAATCTTTCTGTTTTTCGAACACTGTAAATCAGCTATGATAGAAAAAATAAAAGCCATTAAAAAAATCTTTGTTTTTCCTCTTATGGATTATGCTTTTTTGTGTGTGTGTCTTTTTGCCTTTTCTAGGGCCGCTCCTGCGGCACATGGAGATTCCCAGGCTAGGGGTTGAATCGGAGTTATAGCCATTGGCCTACACTGGAGCCACAGCAACACGGGATCTGAGCCACTTCTGTAGCCTACACCACAGCTCACGCCAATGCCATATCCTTAACCCACTGAGCCAGGCCAGGGATGGAACCCGCAACCTCATGGTTCCTAGTTGGAATTGTTGACCACTGAGCCACGACAGGAACTCCTGGATTATGTTTTTTGATGACAAATTTAAGAACGCTTTGCCTAGTCCTGGGTCCTAAAGATTTTTTTCCCATGTTCTTTCCTAGAAGTTTTATGGTTGTACATTTTAGATTTAAGTCTTGTAATACATTTTAATTTTTGTACAAGGTATGAGATTTAGATTGGGCTTTATTTTTTTGCCAATGGATTTCTAATTGCTCCAACATCATTTGCTGAAAAGGCTCCTCCATTGAATTGCTTTTGCTCCTTTGTCAGATA
This sequence comes from Phacochoerus africanus, assembly GCF_016906955.1. NCBI lineage: Eukaryota > Metazoa > Chordata > Mammalia > Artiodactyla > Suidae > Phacochoerus > Phacochoerus africanus. The sequence goes on along the minus strand of NC_062557.1, from coordinate 10,929,628 downwards.
ATAATTGGGCACATTGGTTTGGATCTATTTCTGGATTCTCTGTTCTTTTCCATTGATCTGTGTGTCTGTCCTTTTGCTGGTATCACACCATCTTGATTACTGTACCTATAGTAAGCCCTAACATTGGGAAAAGTGATTACAACTTGTTCTTCTTTTTCAAAACTATTTTGGTTATTCTAGGGCTTTCCTATATCATATTAGTTTTAGAATAAACGTGTCTATGTCTACAAATAAACTTGCTGAGTTTTTGTATTTTTATTTTTTGGGCTGTGTTTGAGGCATGTGGAAGGAAGTTCCTGGGCCAGGGATTGAACCTGCGAACCTCAGTCACAGTAATGACTCAAGCTGTTACAGTGACAACGCCAGATCATTAACTTGCTGGGATACAAGAGAACTCCATTGCTGAGATTTTTGAGGTTGTTTTTTTTTTTTACCCTAGAGATCAATTGAGGGAGAACTGGCATCTTTACTACACTGAGTCTCCCAGTCCACGAATGTGGTAGATTTCTCCAAGTATTTAGATTTTCTTTGATTTCTTGCATCAGTATTTTATAGCTTTCATCATATAGATTCTCTACATTAGTTTTTGCTAGATTTATACCCAAGTGTTTCTTTCTTTTTGAAGCAATAAAAACTGTCATCCACTTTTGGTTTTGATGTCTACTTGTTCATTGTCAGTATTTGGAAATGAAGTTGATTTTTTAGGTTGATTGCATAAAACTTAACTATTACTTCTAGGAGCTTTTTTTTTTTTTTTTGTAGATACCTTAGTTTTCTGTGTAGGCAGTCATACCTTATGCAAAAAGAGAGAGTTTTATTTCTTCCTTTCTTGTTTTCTTACCTTATTTCAGTGGATGTTCAGTACTATGTTAAATGAGACTGATGAGGTCAGGCAGCCTTGCTTTGCTTCCCATTGTAGAGGGAAAGCATTTAATCTTTCACCAGTAAGCATGATATGAAGTCTTTATAGACGTTGTTTATGGAGGTGAAGAAGTTCCTTTGTGGTCGGAGTATACTCAGAGTTTTTATGATGAATGTGTGTGTTGAATTTTGTGGAGCGCTTTTTTGTGCATCAACTGACGTGATAATGGATTTTTTTTTCTTTGTCTTGTTGATATGGATTATATTGATTGATTTTTAAAATACCAAAGTAGCCTTGCACATCCCCAATTAATCCCACTCAGTTGGGGTGTACAGACTACTTTTTAAAAACATTATTGGATTTGATTTCCTAAAATGTTGAAGATTTTTATATCAAACTCATAAGAGATGTTGACTTCTTGTGGGTTTGTGTATATATGTGTGTGTGTTACTATGTTCTGCTTTTGGTATTAAGGTAATAGTAACCTTATAAATTGTGTTGGTTAGAGAACTTTCTTCTGTTTTCTGGTAGGCATGGTATAAGACAGGTGATAATTCTTTAAAAATTTTTTTGAGCTATGATTGACATAGAATACATTAGTCTCAGGTGTACAACATAATGATGCGATATATGCGATTCTTTTAAATATTTGCTAAAAGTGAAACAAAATGAGCTTATGCATTTTTTTCTGGAGCTTTTAAATTACATATTCATTTTCTTTCTTTAAAATTAAATTTATTTTTTATTATGATATATATATATATTTTTTTCTTTTGTCTTTTTAGGCTGCACCCATGACATAGGGAGGTTACCAGGCTAGGGGTCTAATTTGGAGCTATAGCTGCTGGCCTACCCCACAACCATAGCAACACAGGATCCGAGCCGTGTCTGTGGCATATACCACAGCCCACGGCAAAGCCCAGATCCTTAACCCACTGAGCGAGGCCAGGGATTGAACTTGTGTCCTCATGGATGCTAGTCAGATTTGGTCCACTGAGCCATGATGGGAACTCCAGGATATAGTTGATTTACAGTGTTGAGTCAATTTCTGCTATACAGCATAGTGACCCAGTCATTCCTCTCTCTCTCTCTCTCTCTCTATATATATATATATATATATACACACACACACACACACACACACACGCACACATTCTTTTTCTCATATTATCTTCCATTATGGTCTATCCCAATTGGACATAGTTCTCTGTGCCATACAATAGGACTTCATTGTTTATCTGTTCTAAATATAATAGTTTGCATCTTCCAACCCCAAACTCTCAGTCCATCCCCCTCCTTCCCCTCCCCCTTGGCAACCACAAGTCTGTTCTCTCTGTTCTTGAGTCTGTTTCTGTTTTGTGGATAGGTTCGTTTGTGCCATATTTTAGATTCCACATATAAGTGATATCATATGATTTTCTTTAATAATTATAGGACAGTTCAGATGATCTGTTTCATTGTGACTAAGTCTTGTTAGTTTGTGGTTTTCAAGGAATTGGTCCATTTCTTCTGAACTGTTGAATTGATGAAAGCAAAGTTGTTCATAGTGTTTCCCAATTATTTTTTTAATGATCACAAGGTACACGTGATATCCACCTCTCTTTGGCTGATATTGATACTTTGTCTTCTTTTTATCTGTGTTAGTCTTGCTAGGTAGAGGTTTATCAGTTTTATTGATTCTTTTTTAAAGAGTGAACTTTGTTTTATTTTTCTGCTTTCAACTTTATTGATTTCCCTTCTTATTGTTATCATTTCCTTTGGGATATATTCTTGTATCAGCTTCCCAGCTGTCTCATATTCCTTCCCTTTAAAATTTGCTAGTCTTCTCATTCTTTTTCTTTTTTTCTTTTTAGGGCAGCATCTGTAGCATATGGAATTTCCCAGGCTGGGAGTCGATTTAGAGCCACAGCTGCCGGCTTATGCCATGGGCACAGTGACACCAGATCTGAGACGCATCTGTGACCTATGCCACAGCTTGTGGGCAACGCTGAATCCTTGACCCACTAAGCAAGGCCAGGGATTGAACCTGCATCCTCATGGATACTAGTCGGGTTCTTTTTTTTTTGTTGTTGTTGCTGTTGTTGTTGTTGTTGTTATTGTTGTTGTTGTTGTTGTTGCTATTTCTTGGGCCGCTCCCTCGGCATATGGAGGTTCCCAGGCTAAGGGGTTGAATCGGAGCTGCAGCCACCGGCCTACGCCAGAGCCACAGCAACGCGGGATCCGAGCCGCGTCTGCAACCTACACCACAGCTCACGGCAACACCGGATCGTTAACCCACTGAGCAAGGGCAGGGACCGAACCCGCAACCTCATGGTTCCTAGTCGGATTCGTTAACCACTGCGCCACGACGGGAACTCCTAGTTGGGTTCTTAACCCACTGAGCTACAACAGGAACTCCCATCGTCTTCTAATTTATAGTAATTTTCTGTTTTTTTATGAATTTTTGCAAACCACCCTAAATCTTTCCTTGGTATAGAAAAGTGAGTAAAAACCTTAGTAAAGATGGAAATAGTTTATTTGGTGTCTTTCTCCCCTGTGGTAGAATAAATCTTGAATCTGCTTTTCTGTTTCATTATTGTAGAGTATACCGTGTTAGCTCATGGAGAGGATTATTATTATTATTATAATACTGAGGCTTAAATTTGTACTCCTAAAGGAGTAGCTTCCACATTTTGAGTTTTTCTTGGCAATGTTTTAAGGTTGGCTCAGTGACTCCTACCATTTATACCCTGCCACCTTCGGCTGGATTACACAAAAATAAATAGACTGGGACAGAGCCCCATTCTTTTTAGCGCCATGTGTGTGGTCCCTTCACTTGAACTCTTTCTTTGAGTCACTGATGCCAGTGTGTCTTTGACTCAGGTTTCTGGGCTGTCCCCTCAACTTGACTGGTGTTAACTCATTTTAAATTGATTCTGCGCTAGTCAATATTATTTCATGCAATCCTCACAAGAAACTCAGGGGGTAGTTGTTCTTACTCCCCCTTTTAAGCGAGAAGACCGACCCACACACGGGTCAGGTGCCTTGCTCAAAGCAGTTGAACTCCACGAGTCCAGGCTCTGGTGTGCAAATGCCTGGATTCACCTTTGGGATCTAAATTTCACCAGCTGAATATCGTAGGCAAGTTCTCTAACCCTCCTAAGTCTTAATTTCCCCTTTTGAAAAACAGGAATAAACATTGATGTGGTTGCTGTGAGCATTAGATGTCATAGTCCATATTAAGTGTCTAGCCTAGTGCCTGTGCCAGTGTAATTTCTCCATGAATGTACCTCTGAGTGTTGTTATTATTTCGCTTAATAAGTGGAAGAGCTTGTGTACAAACTGAGGGCTCTCTGACTCTCAAGTATGTGCTTTTAGCCACATGGTAGACTGCTGGAGACCTGGCCAGATGGTCCACGGCTATAAAATGAGAGGCAGAATTTTTCACTTCTGCAGGTGGAAAGACTTCATGACATGGTCCGACTGTCACCATCTCTTTGGTTGTAAACTATCTAGTCTGTTTCAGTGTCCATTCTTCACATTCAAATAGAGATAAACCTCTAAAGAGTGGTGAAAATTAAAGAAGATATTTTATGTAAAGAATCCAGCATGGTCTCAGGCCCATGTAGATGCTTAATAAATATTATCTTTAGATTATAATTCAATGTTATTATTAATAAATATTGTTATTATCAACAAATAATAACTATCCTAGTGACCCATAAACTCATTTCTCAGGTAGACTTATAAAGAAGTAATTATTACTATTATTATTATTTTTTGTCTTTTTTGTCTTTTTCTAGGGCAGTAACTGTGGCATATGGAGATTCCCAGGCTAGGGGTCTAATCGGAGCTGTAGCTGCCGGCCTATGCCAGAGCCATAGCAACATGGGATCCGAGCTGAGTCTGCGACCTACACCACAGCTCATGGCAACGCCAGATCCTTAACCCACTGAGCAAGGCCAGGGATCAAACTCACAAACTCATGGTTCCTGGTCAGATTTGTTAACCACTGAGCCATGACGGGAACTCCAAGAAGTAATTATTTGAATAAACCCAAGCTGATGGTTTATATAAAAAGTAATAGTAGGTGACCCTTGGAATACCTTTGGCCTTCCAGAGTTAGGAGTTTTGTAATAAGTTTGGTTCTTTCTCCGGAAGACTGAAATGTTGAATAAGCGACAGAGAATGTCCACCCACCGTTTCAACCTCCTACAGAGACTGAGTGCCCCAGGCAAACCAGTATGCCCAGTCCTGGACAGAATTCAGAGTCAGGTCTTTCAATACGAGCTGTCCGTCTTGGCCTCATCATTTGATGCTTTTGGCAGACTCTGTGAACCCGGAGGCCTCAGGACTGGGTGGTTTGATCATTTCCAATGAGGAGGAGGCCTGGGTGTTGGGGCAGGTACCTCCAATTCAGTCAGACTTGGACTGGTATCACAATTTCACCACTTGGGAGCAAGTCAGTTAAACTCTAAGCCCAAATAGTTTTTTATCTGGAACCTGGGAATGATGACACTTATAGGTGAGTGTGTGTGTGTGTGTGTGTGTGTGTGTGTGTGTTTAGATTATGTGAGTTGCAGGTCAAGCCCTTAGCCCAGTTTTCAACCTATGTCCCATTTTCCTTAGTGAGACCAGGTGATGTGTGTTTTATTTTCAACTCTGTAGGGGACTGTGTGGTTTCTGCATATCCCGGAGTTTTTCTGGGTCTCCTTTTCCTCACTCTAGAAAATGGCATGAAAGCCTCCTCTTACGTAGAATAATAATGCAAGGTTAGTGTAAAACTGGAGTCAACAAACTTTGTGTACAAAAGACTAGATATTAAATATTATGGGCTACCCACAAGGGCCTCTGTCGAAGATTCTTTGCCGTTTCTTTTCTTTTCTAACAATGCTTTAAACATGTGAAATTCACTCGTAGCTGGGTGGTCATAGGCTGTAATGTGCAGAGCTGTGGTCTGAATATTAGAATATGAGACCTGGAAGAGGTCTTACCCAACACTCATTGGGTGGCAGGAACACGAAGGTAGCCCCATATAACTGGTGACATTTTCTGTTGCTTCATCCTTTTCTAAAATTTATTTATTTATTTTTCTTTTTTTGCTGCCCCACGTCATATGGAGTTCCCTGGCCAGGGATCAGATCCAAGCCACAGCTGTGGCAAAGGCAGACCCTTAACCCACTGTGCTGGTCCGGGGATTGAACCTGTGTCCTGGCGTTGCAGAGACATGGCTGGTCCTGCTGTGCTACAGTGGGAACTCCACTTCATCCTTTTTAAAAGGAAGGGTCTGAACAATTGCAGAGGATTTTTTTACTGTTTATTTTAGTCACGTGTTTCATGTAACATTTGTCTTTATTTCAAATTTCCACAGCAATTAGTACAAATTGTGACAACTTAAAAAAAAACAAGCTTTGGAGATTTTAAGGGTGAGAAATTAGATTTTCAGAAATTTGATTCCTCTAGAAAGTGTTTCTGAAGCAAAAAACATCTCTCCCTCACTGCCGGGTTGTGTGTGTGTGTGTGTGTGTGTGTGTGTGTGTGTGTGTGTTCTCTTTCTCTCCCTCTTAGTCCTGGTTTTAAGTTAGTACAGAAAAACTTTATTTTAGGTTTTCTATCCATTTCAAAGGAGGTTTTTTTTTTTTTTTTTTGGTCTTTTTGCCATTTCTTGGGCCGCTCCCACGGCATATGGACGTTCCCAGGCTAGGGGTCTAATCGGAGCTGTAGCTGCCAGCCTACGCCAGAGACACAGCAACGCAGGATCCGAGCCGTGTCTGCAACCTACACCACAGCTCACGGCAACGCCAGATCCTTAACCCACTGAGCAAGGGCAGGGACCGAACCCGCAACCTCATGGTTCCCAGTCGGATTCGTTAACCACTGCGCCACGACAGGAACTCCTCAAAGGAGTTTTGAGGTTAGGAAGACTTGCCATTAGAACCTGAGATACATGTGAGTATCTGTGTTTATATTCCTACATTTTCCTTATCTTTCTGTTTAGTCAGGTCCTTTTAGCAGGCAGGGTGGAATTATAATACACTAGGATTGGGGAAAATTGTCCTTGGGCCAAGGATTCTTTTCTCCTTTCTCTTCATCTTCCATTGTATTTTTCTAGAGCTAATTCTGGCCCAGAATGCCCCCCTCAGGAAGACCTGCATTTCCACCTTTTTTGGTTACTCTTTGTTCAGGCAGCACCCAGATTCTTTTGTCTTTAGCCTCCAGTTGCTTTATTTGTTTGATCATATGACCAGTTTGTTATGTGTGCTATGTACATTTTGTGTGTTATGTCTGCTCTGTTTCTTGGAGTTTACTACTTTTTTTTTGCGGCACATGGAGGTTCCCAGGTTAGGGGTCGAATCGGAGCTGTAGCCGCTGGCCTGCACCACAGCCACAGCAATGCAGGATCCGAGCTGTGTCTGCGACCTACACCACAGCTCAGGGCAACGCCGGATCCTTAACCTACTGAGTTAGGCCAGGGATCGAACCCGCAACCTCGTGGTTCCTAGTCAGAGTCATTTCCACTGCACCACAACGGGAGCGCCTCATTTACTACTTTTGTCGTGAGGTCCTTGTGTATTTATTTGAAGACAGTGCTTCTCTAGGCTCCTAGTTAGGTGCACAGCCAAAGCCAAACATCTTTCTCTTAAGCGAATTATTATTAAGCGAGGTGGCAATGAAATAGAGCAAAACATACACGTGAGGGGATGCGAGGGGACGAGTGCTCTTACGGAGACACACAAGCAGCAAACCTCTGGCTGTTGAGATGACCCTTGGAAAGTATGTACACAATGTGTAGAAGAAATATCACAACTGGGTGTGCCAGCTTGGTAGAACAGATAGTATTCTGTCCTGAAAATCAGGAGACCTGGGTTAACTGGCACCTTGGGCAAGTCACTTCACTTGACTGACCTTTTTTTTCCACCTTAAAGGCAAGACTAAATAGATTTGGAATTCCTGTGATCTATGAATTTTGTGAATTAACAGAACTGTACTATTGTTTCTTTTCTTCCTAAAGCAACTGTGAAAAAAATTTGGTAATGGTGGGATAACCGGGCACCTGGGTGCTCTTAGTTGAAAGAATATCTAGTACTTTTACTTTTTTATTAGAATGTAATTGCTTACACAGAGGCTTACTAGATTGTATAATTATCCACACAACTATATTTACACGTGCCTCCTATTTACTGAGTATTTACTGCGTGCCAGGCATTCTGCTAAGCATTTTACTTGGAACATCTTATTTAATGCCCAGCCCTTCATGAGGCAGTGTATTCATATTCTTGTGTTAAAGAGTAAATGGACGTTCAAAGAGATTAAGTGATCTATACGCAAATGCATTCTATTCCAAACCCTACACTATCAACACCTTTATGCTGCTTTATTTTACTCATGAGCTTTCCACCTTATTCCAAAGGCAAAAACTCTCCAGCTGCATATCGTTTGGGATGGTCATATTTGACTAAATATTTCCTGTTTCCCCTCCCACCCCTTCTCTCTTAGGCCACCTCGAGACTTAGACTCCAAAGCTTGCATTTCTATTGGAAATCAGGTGAGAAAAACCATGTCTGATTTTCAGTTAAGATCTTGACCATTTTATAGGTATGCTTTCCCACTGGCCAGTGAAAAATGCATTTTCTGTAACATGCCGTCAGGGGTTGTGTCCCAAAATTGTGAGCTGAAACAGAAATGGTCTGTGGAGCTCTTGCAGTTCTGAATGTCCACTGAAAATCTGGCTGTCGGGGTCCTGAGGGAGGATACTTGGCAGGGGGAGAGATGGTTCTCTTTTGCGGTGCAAAATCCAGGCACAGATCTAGTAGCCATCAGTCAGCACGTGGATTCCACCTGTAATTAATGGGACAGGACAAAGAACCACAGTGTGCAGATACCTTAACCTGAGCATTTGGACGCCGTGTTGGAGTTGGATCTCTGCATTGCCTGTGACGAGCAGGTGGCATGCCGTGGGAATCTAAACATCTCCTGGCACTTCTTGCATTCAGTGGCTGCTTGGAAAAGCTTCTGAACCAGAAGAATGGGTTATTAAGAAATAACCCTTAGCATGTGGGGAGAACTCAGAGAGAGGACAAGGTAGTCTAGGTCCAGTTGATTTCTCTTTTTCATATTGCATTTTTGCTTTTCTCTCTTGCAGAACTTTGAGGTGAAGGCGGATGACCTGGAGCCCATAGTGGAGCTGGGACGAGGTGCGTACGGGGTGGTGGAGAAGATGCGACACGTGCCCAGCGGGCAGATCATGGCGGTGAAGGTAGAGTTCACGTTCCCCAAACGTTTTCTGTCCGTGGTGTGTACGTGTGTCCACCTCAATGGCAAATCTGCTCTTTCTGAAGCAGCCCAACCATCTTCGATGGGATGGAACAGAAAAGCTTATCTGTAGGGAAGAATGTTTTCCTCCAAATATATGAAAAAGGCTTCCTTGGTATGAGTTGCATCCATTACAGCAGGCAGGTAGTTAGGTATAAGCAGAGAAAAGGGAGGCCACAGGCCAGGTAGCAGGAAACCATGCGTCTTATAAATAGTAGGGGTCCGTGGCAGACAAGGAAAAGAAGGAACCTCCAAACTGACCGGAGACCACACACTGGGGGGTGACAGGTGCCCTGTAGGCAGACAAGGAAAGTGGGAAAAGGCGAGAATCTCCAGCCTCCAAATGGAACCTGTTGCTTATTATATCCTCGTTATGATAAAAATAGCCTTGCCGGTAAGCGTTGTCCATCATACACCAACACCATGACACTTCCGATCAAAGCTAGACAAGGACGAAAATCCCTTCTCTTTTTGGGAAGATGGAGCTGGAATGAAAATCAGGGAATATGACCCTCTGCCCAAGCCCTTCCTTCCCAATGAATATTCTTCCATTCATTTGTATGCCCTTCATAACCTGCTTGCGAAAGAAGCTCAGGGCAGCTGCCTCCCCCTCCTCCTGCCTCCCCTCTAGAGACCTATTTCCTCACCTAAATAAATCCTCACTTTACTTTCTCAGTTTCTGCCTCATTTCTGAATTCCTCTGTGAGGAGACAAGAATCTCCCTGTGGGAACACATCTACAGTTTTTTTTTTTTTTTTCCTTTGAACTGATAAACTGACCATCTCCTTTGAATTTCTTATGCAACCACCATGTTATCAAGAGTTAACAATACTTGCTGTTCACCTGAAACTAACACATTGCAAATCAGCCAGATGCCAGTATAAAATAAAAATTAAATTAAGTTTAAAAAAAGAATTAACATTGGGGTGCGTGTATCTTTTCTAATTATAGTTTTCTCCAGATAGACACAGGAGGTGGGAATAATATATACACATCACTGTATAAAACAGATGATTAACAAGAACCTACTGTATAGCACAGGAAAATCTATCTACTCAATAGTTTGTAATGACCTATATGGGAAAAAAGAGTGGATATATTTATATATATGACTGACCACTTTGCTGTACACCTGAAACTAATACAACATTGTTAAGTCAACTATACACCAAAAAAAAAAGTAAATAAAAAAATTAACAGTACTTCCTTAATGTCATCTAATAGCAGGTTCAGATTAAAATTATCTGGATCAGGAGTTCCCATTGTGGTGCAGTGGAAATGAATCAGACTAGTATCCATGAGGACACGGGTTCGGGAGCTGTGATGTAGGTCACAGATGTGGCTCGGATTCTGAGTTGCTGTGGCTGTGGTATAAGCCAGCAGCTATAGCTCCGATTTGACCCCTAGCCTGGGAACTTCCACATGCTGCGGGAACAGCCCTAAAAAGCAACCCCCCCCAAAAGAAAACCCAAAAGACAACCCACCCCAAAACCTGGGTCATCTCAAAGTTGCTGTTTTCTCCAGTTGTTTTTTCAAATAAGAATCCAAACAAAAGCTCCATATTGCGTTGGGTTTTTGTACCTCACAAGCCTTTTAAAAAATCTTTATTCTGTTGCTTTTAAAAAATTGTCCCTAAAAATCAGGAAACCAGAATTGGATTGAGGGAGAAAATTGTCTCCATTTGCGGAAAACAAGGAGGATCAAATCATCTTGAGCAAACGTGCATGGTTTTTGATCTATAAAAAGAAATTTAGAATCATTGCGTGTTTCTTGAGTAGCTATTGGAATGAGTGTCACCAGATGAATTGATACTGTCAGGCCCTTGTTAGGCATGCGGATGGTCAGATGACTTGGATTCCTTTGTTTTTGAAGAATGGAGGTATCTTTCCCTAACCTTGTAGATTTTCCGGTTTGCTCTTGTGCAGACTCTTTGTCACATAGGCAGAAGACGTGAAAACCTAATGTTACATCATCCTGTCATATAATGACATAATCATGTGTCTGTAAGGCGGCTACCTTTACTGGTGTGACACGTTTCTCTTCTCTCAGAAGCAGTGGGGGAGGAAGGAACAGTTTCTCCATTTCAATTTGATTCCTCCTTTCCTTTCCTGTATCAGTTTTCTTGCAGCTGCTATTTAGTCTCAGTATTCTTACTTATTCACAAAAAGGAGCTTTTGCTTTTTTTTTTTTTTTTTTTGGTAGGACTCCACATCAGTCACAAATCAATTAATACTCTGGCCTCCTTGCACTAAACCCACCTAATAAATCAGACCTGTTTGGAAATCTTTCCAAATATTTGCACACTCTCCAAAATATATGATCAATTTGCTTTCCTAAACATTAAAAAACTTTTTTACAGCCGCGCTTGCGGCATGTGGAAGTTCCCAGGCTAGGGGTCGAATTGGAGCTGCAGCTGCCAGCCTGTGCCACAGCCACAGCAACACCGGATATGAGATGCATCTGTGACCTACACTGCAGCTTGCAGCAATGCCATATACTTAGCCCACTGAAGGAAACCAGGGATCAAACCCACATCTTCACCGACACTAAAAGGGTTCTTAACCCGCTGAGCCACAGCGGGAACTCCTCATTTGCTTCTTAACGGGGATTATTTGGGAAATCAAATGAGTAACAGTCTTGCTTACTTTTCATTTGTTACAAGTAGCAAATCACTTACAGTAGTAGATATTTGAACAGTTGTTGCTAGAAGTTGTGCTGTGAATTTTGGTACTGTTTTCAGGATGGGACTCTTCAAGGCCCTTGCCTTATTTATGGACTCATCCTCTGAGCAGTAACCATACCTTTTCCATGCATTCCTGTTTAGCGGATCCGGGCCACAGTAAACAGCCAGGAGCAGAAAAGGCTACTGATGGATCTGGATATTTCCATGAGGACCGTGGACTGTCCTTTTACGGTCACCTTTTACGGCGCACTCTTCCGTGAGGTAGGTGATCCTTTCAAAGTCCAAAAAGAACAATAACTTAAGAAGTTTCTCTGCTTGCATAAGTGCTTGTACGCTGTCACAGTGTATGTTTTCTTGTTTGACATGTTTGCTAAAGAGAGCTTCATGCTTGGGAAATGCTGGTGCAAGTTTAGCTTGAAACCACAGTATTTTCAAATGGGTCTAGCCCTGTTAAAATGCTGAGGCGCCCTTTCTCCTTTCTGTGTTGGTTTGTCTATTTTGGCAAAACTGTCTCTATCAATTGTCTATAGACTGATTTGGATAGATTCCTTGAAATCTGAATTACTTGGGTCTTTCGGCCACTTGGTAAGCTTCAGGTAGCTCTGTGTAGTGTACGGGCTTACGTTTACCTTTTAAACATTTTTTTTATTCCTCAATGAATTTATTACATTTATAGTTGTACAATGATCATCACAATCCAGTTTTACAGTGTTTCCATCCCACACCCCCAGCGCAGCCCCCCATCCCCCAAACTGTCTCCTTTGGAAACCGTAAATTTTTCAAAGTTTACCTCTTTGCTCTACCTGTGCTTTTCACTTTATCATGACATGGATTGTGATGCTTCACCTCACTCTTAACACACCTGCCTTTTATGAACTGTAGCCAGTGGTGAGGGTGGGAAGTCAGACATGTAGTAGGTACTTGGACTTAACTCCTAGAGGGCAGTCACTACAGTAAAGGCTTGCATTTCCGGGATTCTATTGCTTCGGGCTATTCGTATTTTCATTAAGGACTGGATGAGCATATGCAAGTTCCGCCAGGCTGCCTGCTAGTTTGCTCTTTGGAGGTAATCTTGCCTGTTTATAAATTCCTTTGAGACCTTGAAGGGAACTGTACTTTTCCTTCACAGACTCAACCAAGAAGGGGCCCATTCTTCCTAGTAGATGCTAACTGTCTCTTCCTTTTTCCTCTTCCGTCCTTCCCGACCACCTCTGGGCGGATCGGCCTCTAGGGTGATGTCTGGATCTGCATGGAGCTCATGGATACGTCCCTAGATAAATTCTACAAACAAGTGATTGATAAAGGCCAGACGATTCCAGAGGACATCTTAGGAAAAATAGCAGTTTCCGTGAGTACATCATGACCCCTCCTACGAGGAGAATGTGAGCAGTCTGGGCCTTTTGTGTCCTCGTACCCCCAAAATGAGGAACTACTACCTGGACCCCAGCTCCATCTGTGGATGGATCCATGAAGGCTTTCCCTTCAGGACATTCTGTAGAAGATTCTACTACTGACTTGGTTTGGTAAATGCTCAGTTAAAGAGCCTCTTAGCAGTACATTCATCTGCTGTGACCACATTCCTGGTATTTATGCTCTGGTATTAGTTTGCCAGTCTTTTTTTTTTTTTTTTTTTTACTTCACCTGTGGCATGTGGAAGTTCCTGGGCCAGGAATTGAACCTGTTCCATAGCTGCCACCTGCGCCACAGCAGTGGGAACACTGAATCCCTAAACTCCTGAGCTATCAGGGAACTCCTGGTATTAGTTTGTTTAGATTTTTCCCCCCTTTTTTTTCAGTGCCACACCTGTGATATATGGAAGTTCCCAGGGCTAGAGGTCAAATCGGAGCTACAGCTGCTGGCCTACACAACAGCTACATCAATGCCAGATTCAAGCTCAATCTGTGACTTACACAGCTTGTGGCAACAGAGGATCCTTAACCCACTGAGTGAGACCACGGTTGGAATCCACACTGCCAGGTTCTTAACCCACTGAACCACAATGGGAACTCCAATTTCGATTTTTTTATATGTAGATTTTTAAATGTTTTCTTAGGATTAATAAGCATAGAAGAAAGCAGAAGAAAATGAAATGAAAGGCTTCCCCTTTCATGGCTTCTGAGGCCGAGGAGGATGGAGATAAAAAATGCTGGAGGCTAGGATTTCCCTGGTGGTGCAGTGGGTTGAAGTCTGGCCTTTCTTTCTCTCGGGGCCGCACCTGTGGCATAAGGAGGTTCCCAGGCTACGGGTCAAATTGGAGCAGTAGCCACTATGCCACAGCCACAGCAACACCAGATCTGAGCCACGTCTGCAACCTACACCGCAGCTCACAGCAACACCAGATCCTTAACCCATTGAGTAAGGCCAGGGATCGAACCTGCATCCTCCCCATGGATGCTAGTCAGATTCATTTCTGCTGAGCCACGACGGGGACTCTGAGGTCTGGCATTTCACTGCTGTGGCTCAGGTCACTGCTGTGAAGTAGATTCAATCCCTGGCCCAGAAACTTCCCCATGCCATGGGCACAACCAAAAAAAAAAAAAAAAAAAAAAAAAAGAAAAAAAAAAGTGATGGAGGCCGAGTGAGAAACAAAACGTGGGAGTGAGATGTCCCCTCTCCTATGTGATGTTCTCTGGTGGGTGGAATCCAGTTTGTATAACTTCCTGTGTATTTTCCAGGATAGGAACACCATTCTTGTGAAAATACAACTTCACCTTGTGACCTCAAGCCGGGGAGAACAAACTTGGATATGCTTAACATTCGATTTCTTTCTAGTGATGGGGGGAAGTAAATCCACCTTTTGTTTCTCTTGCAGATTGTAAAAGCGTTAGAACATTTACACAGTAAGCTCTCTGTCATTCATCGAGGTAAGCTTGGATCTTCCTTTTATAAAGTTTACTTCTTTTACTCCAGTTTTATTTTTTAATCCCCCCCCCCACCACCACCACGCAATGGATAGAATTGAGTCAGGCAGGAGAACAGAGGGTTTTTCCCTGAGGACTAGATAGCACATCACAGAAGCAGCTGATCTTTATCTTGTCGGAAGACATCAGAAGATGCGGGCTTATATTAGACCTGACTTGAATAGACATACCTGTTACCCAGTAGAGCTGTGGTGTTACCCACTGAGAACTTTAGAGAACAGGATAAAAATTCATCTGATATGGAGAACATGTTCGAAAAGCAGAATCACAGGCCCCAAGACCAAGTGAATCAGAATCTGCATTTTAACAAGATCCTCACGTAATTCTTTTGCACACTAAAGTGTGGAAAGTTCTGGTATAAAGCAGAGCCCTTTCAGACAGCAGGAGTCAGGATAAGGGGAAAAAAATTGGTAGATTTGCCTCTTCTTCCTTTCCTTCTTTCCCTTTCTCCCTTCCAACTGACCTGACAACTCTTTATCCATTCATCCATCCTTCCAGTCACGTATCCATTCTTCCATCTTTCTTCCATGCCTTCATCCATCCATGAATCTCTTAGAATCATTTTCCAGCATTCATACAACACTGTGTTTATACAGCACTGTATTTATGCAGCACTGCAGTAGATGCCCTGATTGGTATCTGAGAAGAAAATATATTCTTATGAAAATTCTATGTTAGGGATTCTTGATAGGGAAATAAGACAAACATACAAAAAACACAGGGAGAATAAAACCACATTAGAAATATGAAAGTACCAAATCTGGACGTGGTATACGTATAATACAAAACAAGGAAATAATTAGCACTGGGTGACTGTCAGTCAAGGAAAACTTCTCGGAAGAGGTATGTTCAATCCAGCCTCTGGAAAATGTATGGAAAGTATTGATAGCTAATACGGTATTGTGATTTGATCATTCTTACAGTCTCCGAGCCTGAGAAGGATGTAAGGCACCTCAAACAGTATGCCTGTTATGGTTGTCATTGCTATTATTAATTGTTATTATTAAAAATGCAAAGAATATGAAGGAGGAAAAGGAATAGAAGGAAGTGGGAAGGAATCCAGAGAGGAAGAAGAATGTGGATTACTCACAAATGTGAAACTGATTTTTAAGGGCTTATTTCAAAAGTATAAAATATTTCACTCCTAGTAGAGAATGTACAAAACATAATTAAATAAAATGTGTATGTCTGCCATTCGGTTTAAGGGGAAAATGATAAAGGATAATTTTTAAGGTATTTAGAATACCTTTTTTCTTTTGATTACTTTGTGAAAAGTGTCAAAAGGGAAAACATTTCTAATTTCTAATTCTATTATCCAGAGATAACAATGGTTTATCTACTGGGTGTGTGTGTGTGTGTGTGTGTGTGTGTTAAAGCTTTCCAGACTGAAGGACTCATTTAAGAACTGTAGAGTACCACCTCTTTATCCACATGTATAACCTGCGGTCTGCCTCATGGTCTGGAATACCTGGGTTTATGGTGAATTAAACCTTGTCCATCAACACTGCTCTTTTGACTGAATCTGGCCTATTGTTATGTCACAGACTGCCTTTTCATTCCGCTCAGTGTGCAATAGATCCTTATGACCTGGGCTCTTAAAACATTATTTTATTGTTATAAGAACACTTAATGTGCGCGCTACCCTCAACCACATTTTGAACAGTACAATACAGTATTGTTCATTATGGGGACAATGCTGTCCAGCAAATCTCTAGCACGTATTCATCTAACATAATAGAGACCATCTGCCCATGGAACTGGGCGTTTGGTTCAGTAATAAATTTTTTAGTTCTTACTACAAGTATGGGGAGAGCAGTAAGAGGTACGTAACCGGGATGGCAGTTACTGTCCCTTGTGGGGAAAGGAAGGGGAAGGAGAAGTGGAGCGTTCAGGCCCCCTGGTGGTACAGAGGTGCCACTGCAACGATGAGCTCCTGATGGTTCCCACTTTCAGACGTCAAGCCTTCCAACGTCCTGATCAACACTCTGGGCCAAGTGAAGATGTGCGATTTCGGAATCAGTGGCTACCTTGTCGACTCCGTCGCCAAAACTATTGATGCAGGATGCAAACCGTACATGGCGGTAAGTACAGCAGCTGGGGGTGGCATCTGAGAATGCAACTGCTGACCAGCCACGCCGGGAAATAGGAAACGGATGGTCATGGAGAGAAAATTGAAATGTGCCTTGGATGCAAGCAAGATCCTGCATCTTCTTTAGTCTTTAAGTATTTCCTGTCCGAAATCCTTAGTCCCTGGCTTCGTATATCTTATTTTTAAAATACCAAGTAAAGTGGTCTATTTTGAAAAGCAGGTAGAGCCCACACAGTTTTCCACACTGCATGGCAGGGGTGTGCTACCTTGTTTGTTCAGAAAAGGAAAAAGAATTTCAATGCCCCCAAACAAGTCAGTTTGGTCCTGAGGGAACCCCCTCGCCATGAAGATCCATTGCTCTAAGCAGAGAACTTGGGACTCCTTTCTGACCTTAAGTAAGGACTTTTACTGTAAATATTCTATTTTGAAATGATGTCCTGCTTGGAATTCAAAAGCTTTCTGTCCACGTTCAGCTAAAAGTTGTTGAGGTCTGTTCACATCAGACAGTAGCCCAGTGACTCTCGATGACTCTATTTGCTGAGTTCTGGACTGTTGGTGGTTTAAATAAGGAAATGGCCAGGCTGGCAAAGTAGCTTTACACCATGTGTCACAGTTCTTCGTAAGGCAAAACTGAAATTGCTTTTGAATTGTGAGGGAACTATGAGGCATTATTATCCCCCAGAAAAGATGTATGTAGACTGAGGAGAACCCCATGGAGATGTTGATGTTTATGGTAGGCAGTCTTTGTGGCCTGAGAGGCATGTTAGTTTACAATTCATCTGGCAGCTGGTGCCACCCCCACCCCCATGAGACTTTATTGAGCCAGGAACGTCCTCTCAGTTGTCCTTTTTTGTCTCCTTTCCAGCCCGAGAGAATAAACCCAGAGCTCAACCAGAAGGGATACAGTGTGAAGTCCGACATTTGGAGTCTGGGCATCACCATGGTAGCGTATGATAACCATCACGGATCGCGGGGTTCTGGGCGTGAGGCTGGAATGGAGTGGGGTGGACTTAGAGACCAAGAGGCAAATGCCCTAAATGCAGGTCTGAGACAGCAGGAGGTCTGGAGTGACAGTTGTCTGCAGCGTGTTGTAGTAGGAGTACTGAACCGGGTTTGGGCAAAACCCACTTCTCTTTATTCCACTTCTAAGTAGTTGTAAGTCCTTCAGTAGCTGATGGAGTTGCCTGGGACTTTCTTACTGTCCTCATCTGTAAAATGAGAGGTTCTGACTCCTGCTCCAGGTTTCTTTTTTTTCCTTTTTAAAGAAAAGCATTTTTTTTTCCTTTGCTTTTTTTCTAGGGCTGCACCTGCAGCATATGGAAGTTCCCAGGCTAGGGGGTGAATTGGAGCTGCAGCTGTCGGCCTACACCACACAGCAACGCCAGATCCAAACCGCGTCTGCGACCTACACCACAGCTCATGGCAACGCTGGATCCTTAGCCCACTGAATGAGGACAGGGATCAAACCCGAATCCTCATGGATACTAGTTGGGTTCATAACCCACTGAATCTCAATGGGAACTCCCAAGAAAAGCATTTTTAATGAGAAAACAAAAATAAAATAAAAACAGAGTTTCAGGCAGTGATGAGCACTGCACCAGAAAAACAAGAGAGGGTTAAAAGTTGGTAGCTTATGTTATGCACCTTTCCCCCCATTTGTTCACTTTCTTTTAATTGGAAACAACTGCCGCTCAGCA
This sequence comes from Phacochoerus africanus, assembly GCF_016906955.1. NCBI lineage: Eukaryota > Metazoa > Chordata > Mammalia > Artiodactyla > Suidae > Phacochoerus > Phacochoerus africanus. The sequence continues at coordinate 10,911,084 of NC_062557.1, read as the reverse complement.
AACATGGCAGAATTTTTTTTTCAAAAAGTATTTCGTATAGTAAGTTTGCTGCTGAAGTGGCTTGCCTCTTAAGTATTTCTGGTATTTACTGAGGTGTGAGTTCATTTACCTTCCTGTATTATGGCTTCAACAATAAAATGAGCAATAATTAGGTAAAATTACTATATAAGTAAATAAATATACTTGTTAAACTATAGATGTAAAATGTATATGTGTGCCAGATAGTTTTCTTTATAGTTTCAAAATAAATTATTCTAATCAAGGTATGCAGAAGCTTAAGCTACTTTAAGAGCGCTAATGTGTGTGGACTCTGATACAGAGTTTTGTTATCCAGGACATAGGTTCAGCTTCCCAGAATGTGATTATAATAGAATTCTTGGTTGTTGAGTGCACACAGAGCCAAACACATAGTAGCAAGTAGGATAATTTCCGCAGGCACAGCCCTACAGGTATAGAGTTAGTGCCTGATTTGTATCTTTGGTGATTGTACCTTTTCAGTGTATCATTGAGATCTGGAATTATCCATTGGGGTCCTGGATCCTTCCCAGGCCTGGTAGTGAGTTATTAAATCCAGTGAGTTATTCCATATCCCTTCCCAGAAAACACATGATCTTGTAGCAGCAAAGTGGCCTTTGCTCAAGTCCAAAAAAAGATGTCATTTGGGCCTAGGCTTTTTTTTCATTCCAGCAAGGGGCCAGCAGATGGCAGCAGATGTACAGTTCTGTAAAAGTCTTGGAGTAAGAGTTAACGTTTTAGACTAAACATTTGAAAACCTGGTCCCTTTACATCCTGAAGTTTAATACTGCTGGCTTACAATTTTATTAAGTGCCACACTGGGTTTTAGTGAGGACCCAGTTTTAAGCAGGCTTCAGGGGCTGTTTCCAGGAAGATATTATCTGAAAATCCCTACTCCAGGACTTGGGTTTTCCCTCCAATTTTACTTAACACCATCGTGTTTCCTTCTGGTTCTCCTGGATTCCCTAGTGGATTCCCTATTTAAACAGTAGCCCTACTGAAGTTCCTGTCCCCCTGTTTTCCTTTCCCCTCTAGATCGAGTTGGCCATCCTTCGGTTTCCCTACGACTCGTGGGGAACTCCTTTTCAGCAGCTCAAACAGGTGGTGGAGGAGCCATCGCCACAGCTCCCCGCAGACAAGTTCTCCGAAGAGTTTGTTGACTTTACCTCACAGTGGTAAGAGAGCTTGTCTCCAGCCGGTGTTGAGGAAGAGGAGGCGTTTTCTCATGACTTTGTTCCATCAGTTTTAATCCATGACACATACATTCACCCCCAAAGCATGGATGGAGTGTGCCCGCGACGCTGAAGCAGCACAGACGCCTCTCCTAGTCTCTGCCCTCACTGAGCTCAGGGCCAAGGCAGTGAGTCTGACCCCAGTCATTAGAGTGTAGTATGTCAGGTCCGGGGATGGGTATTTGACAGAGGAAAGGCACTAGGGTAGAGTTTCTGGAGGAGATAAATCCTGAGCTGGGACCAGGTGAGGTATGTCCAAGTGAAAGGAAAGTTGAGGAGAAAAGGGTGTTCCGAGCCAAAGGAACATCATGCTTTAGGTCACAAAAGTGAGAAACTCTTTTCTGACAGTTTGAAGGCAACTGATGTTGACCAGAGCCAAGAGAGAAAGGGGGGTGGGTCCCCTGGAGGATTAGAGGTGGGAAGTAGGTAGGACACAAAGAACTGCCTTGGAGGACAAGCCAGCGGCTACTTTCAGAGCCTTCCTTAGGTACCTGGAAGTTTTGCAAAGTCATTCTAGTGTTTTGTAGGCTGCTTCTTACAGAACATTTGCTAACTTACGGATATGCTCGTCCATAAGCATCTCATGGATAGGACTGGGGGTCTGAGAAGGGAATCTGGAGTAGGGAGATGAGGGCTGTACTAAAGCTGTAAACCTTGATTTCATGGAACTTGCCAGTGGACTTGAAACTGGGAGGGGGGTTGTTTTCTCCAGAAAATCTAGTGGTTTCTGTGTGCATAGGGACTATGATGTCTCACCTGACTTGCTGGTAAGCATCACTGCACGTGATGCTGGAAAGAGGATGCTAACATGGAGCCAAGAGGGTTTATCTGGGTACCTGCAGAACAGATGAGAACTGGACGACGGGGAATCAGGGGTGGTGAGAAGCAGAGCAGTTCTGGACACTTGCTGCTAAGGAAGGGGCTGGCGTTCTGAAGGCCGTTTTGAGAGTCTGGCTTCTTCAGGGTCCTCCTTCCTCGGCTTCCATGCTCTTTGCAAGAAACATTCTGAATCAGCTTTTATTGGGAAACATGATGAGACCAAGCAGCTGTCTGTTGCTCATGAAACTAAGGCCTCTCAGATGTGCTGTCAGCTCTCAGCTCCGCTCTCAGCTCTCAGCTCCATGTCATCCCCAGTACTTTTCCTTAATGATATATGAGGCTGGCCTACCATTGTTTGTTTTTGTTCTAGTTTTGGAAGAATGGACAGAGAGGGGCTGGAGCAATGGGCCATGAGACAGTCTGTTGTGCATCCTCTGGGCTCCTGGGATGCGCCCTCTTAAGGGCTCTGCTTGCGTGACTGTGCTGGATGTGGCGGTACCCCTTCCAGGCTGAGATGCATTCATGACTTTGCCTTCTGATTTCAAGAGCTTCGTTTTTGTTTTTGTTCTTTGCTTTCCTTATCCTCAGATGTTTAAAGGTCAAATAGGAAAAGGAATGAGTCATCTTGTGTCGTTCTCAAGAGGGGTGATAATGGGGAAGGATCTTATCTCAGGAAAGGCTTCTCGAACTATCTCCTTTATAACCTTTCTCCCACCTGGCCCCCTTTCCCAAGATTCGAGGAACTTCTGAAAATCTGGATGAGAGCAAGGCTGGTGTGTGAAGTTGGAGAAAACCAGGTTGCCTATTGTGAATCGCCCCTTAACTCCAGTAGTTCTCTCAACTCTGGCTGCTTACTTATTAAATATGAGGGAGCTTTTGAGTATTCTGTCACCCTAGGTCTTGGCCTCAGAGACCCTATGCTACATCTACACTCCATTCTACATCTGCGTTGAGAACCCCTGATTTACATCTAGGATCTGTGGACTCATTATCAACTGCTCCCTGTTCAGAAAACTGCTTTTCTTTAATTGATTGAAAAAGCGTTCATTTTGCTCTATTTTCCTTTTGCCAAGTTTTTCTGACTTAGAACTTCCCCTAAAGAGTCAGTGTTAAAGGTTTTTATAGATAAATTTTTAAAGTCAAAGTCTTGAAAAAAATAAATGTTTTCTAACTTTAATATATGCACACATTTGTGGAAATGCAGATCCGTGTATTATTTCTCTTTATATAGCAACCACCCTGGCCTGCCCTCCCCCACAGAACCCAGAGCGTCTTCATGGCCACCCTTCTGAGGTCTCCATTTCCCTCTTGTTTTATCTCATTTTTAGAACCATTTACTCTAGTTCATTAATTTAAAAATGTTGAGCCATAGAATTTTTTTCAGCTTTCTTGGAATGGTTAATTCTGTTAATGCTATTGACTCTGTATCATTTCATTTGCACTCAAGTCAGCCAGTCTAGCTTGTTTCTGGGGTTTACTTAAAAAAAAATAATAGAAACAAAACTCAAACCACTAACTTTGAAATTGTCAAAAAATAACTTCTTCCTCAAACTTTGAGTGTGGTAGCTCCTGTAAAACCTGATACTTAAAAAGATCAATTGTGTGTAAAATAGTAATTTTTGTTGGTATGAGACTTGGGAAGTAGAATGAGAGCTTTAATTCTGAATTTCATGAGCAGTCTTACTTATCCTCAGTAGGATTATTTTTAAGAGTACAGGCTCTTCCTATTTCAGATGCCAGGTCAGTGGTTTTTTGCCTACCGTAAATCGCCAATATATTTTCTTTGATACCTCCTTAGTATGAACATTCTTTTGAAGTCAGTTAAGTTGGAAAAGTTGCCTCATGCTTCAAAAAAATAGTACTGATTTCTTGGGATGATTTTATGAAGGGCTCAGACCTTTATGTAAGCAATTTTGTTTTTCATATTCATTAGCATATAAACACACAGCTATACCTAGCAGCAGTCTAATTAGTCACTTGTTTTATTACTGAGTTTTAAGTTAGATCTGGAGCTGGGTAGAAAGAATGGAAAAATGATCATTAACTAAAAACACCTCTTCTACTTCTTAATGAAAGAAGGACAGAGGCTGTGAGTGTAACCCCCTTTTATACCTGCTCCTCCCTTGTCCTGTGTATAAAGCTGCATTTTTGGAGACACTTCTTCATGAAAGAGCCCTTTCTGGGTGTGACCTCGGTGTGTTTTTTGTATTTTTTTATGGCATAGTCAGGCTATGATCCTTCAAAACTTCTTGAAAGCCCCAACTCTTTGTGGAAAGGGGGCAAGAGGGGGACGACGATTTGGAAAGTGAAAACTTTTAATCTTGAATTTTGAGAAAGACGTGTCTGTGTTTTTATTTCCCCCCTCTGTCTTTGGGTTAAATGTTGAGCTAGAAGAAACAGGGTTGCATTACTCACAGCTTAGGTGATCTGTCAGAGTATCTGGGACCTTCCACAGGATGCATTCTACCTAAGCATCAGCTGACATCCAAGGGCTGCCATGTGCTGTTCACCTTCATCCAGGGCATCGATGGGGTAGTCACTCTCCCTTGGTCCCTACTGGCCAGCTGACAGTGCCCTGTGGTTTGGAGGGCGGAACAGAAGCACTTATTCGCCATCACTGTCCTATCCAAAGTTATGGCATGAGAGAGCCCAGAGATCCAGCTGGTGTCTATCTTTTGCAGTGACATCAGAGAGACATATCCTCTGGGTTGGGGTAGGGGGTGGGGAGAGGAGAGACCAGAAAAGGAAGTTAAGGCACTTATTCCATACATACTTGTAAAAAAACTGCAGCAACGATGCCCGCTTACAGACCACTCCTTTCCGCACTTATTGTGACACAGGACCAGCGAGTGACAGTGTCTCCCTCTTTTTTCCCTGCATGGCTTTCTTATCGTAGGGGCTTTAGACAGTTCCTGGTGTGCGGGTGGGGGTGGGAGTGGGGATGTGTTGACCACGTAGGGCCTTGCTTTGGGAGTCCCAGTAAAGAAATCCACTAGGAAAGCCTTATGTTCTAGTCCTGAAGAAGGCTTCACGTATGAGTTTCTCCCCAGAATGGAATTTTGGCAGGCTTACATTTTCGTACCATCACCTCTTTCTATAGGTTCCTAGGCTTGGAGGCTGAGGGAAGTTCACTGGAGGCCGACCGCCAGGTGCCAAAACAGCTTGGCTTCCCTCTTGCGTTGCCTTTGGGCCCATTTAAGAGCTCAGAGCCCAGTCGACCAGCCTGGGGGCATGTCAGAAGAGGTTGGAGGCCCACCCAGACATTGATATCAAATGACTCAGAGGAAACCTTGGTGTCATCAAAATGGACAATCAAATATAGTTCCCAACTTGCTCAGGAAGGATGGTAAAAAGAACCACTGGATATTTATTTAGCTTATAACAAATGTATGGCTTTGAGAGGCGCACTGTGTTTTTATTCTGTGGATGCATCTAAATGCCCTTCTTAGAAACAGGCGGGGGAATTCACAGAGGCAGAAATCCTCTGGTCAGCACAAACTTCCAGCTAGCAATTCTCAAGATGGCATGAAGCTGTTTCTTCATGTCAGCTACGGTCAAGAGTGTTGTGTTGTGGCATTTGGAAGAGGAATTAGGGCAGTTAGCTAATTGCACGCTTGAAAATGACAAGCCACTTGAAAATTCAAAAGTCTGACTCAAAGCCAAAAAGAAATTGGTGTAGCTTTGAACTCCACAGTTGTTATTTTGTGCTGAATTTCAAGCACTTCCTATTAAACATGGAAAATTTACTTTTTCCCCTAACCTTATCCTGAGTATTTTTCTATTCTTAGCCCATGTTTTGAAGTGTTCTTGATTTAAAAGACGGAGCACATAGGTTATATCAGTTATATCAATTTAAGAAACAGCCTTGGTTTGCTGTGTAAATATTTTCCGTCAATACTCTGCCATAGTGCTTGTGGTACATTCTGAGCTTTCTCGTCAGAGGCCATAAGTCAAGAAAGAGCCTGTTGACCAACCATCTCTAAGCTTTTAGGACTTCTTAACACTTTATGATGATCAACTTGGGGTACCTTCCCTACATTTTCTTTATACAAATTTTTAAAAATTCTGGAGAAATTTTTACTAACTACTCTACAAATGAAAAGATAAGACATCCTGACTTAAAATGAACTCTCCTTAAAAACACAAGTATTTAATTTCTTCTACCTGATAAGAGAGAGTCCTGTTGCATTATGTACTAAATAGAAGGTAAAAAATCAGCAATGTCTCGGGTTGGTAAAAGACGGCATTGTTTTAATTATTTGAGAAGCAGGCCTTTCTTTCTGTTATTCCCTTGGTTCAGTTGTTGACCAATGAAAGCTAGGGATGGAATGGCTGGATGTGGTCTTCAAGGAGACTTATTCAGAGTCAGTGTGTAGTTAGAGTTTGACGACTGACTAATGGTCCATCTAAAATAGAGAGAGACACCTGAAATCAGCCACTTGACTACTGAGGGTAGGTTTCATATCGTGTTTGTGCTTTTCCTCATGGACTTTAGGATGATAAACTGCTCAGATTATAGAGACGGCCTTCTGGTTCTTGATTTGCTTTGAACAACAGCTGGAAATCCAGGGCGTTTGTACGTGAGTCTGTGTGCTTTTACAATAGTGTCTGTGTGCAAGTCAGCCATGCTCCTGGGATCACATTTCTTCTGTGTTTCTTTCTAGGTGAAACTAGCTCTTGAACTTAGAAAAACTTTTGCTTCCTGGGGTAAAAGGTAGGGAGGGATGGTAGGAATGAGAAAGTGCCCAAATGAAGGATGAACCAGCTGGAGATGCTTCTAAGTGAATTTCATTTCAGAGAAAGAGATGGAAGGTAGTGGTAAGAAGCAATGCCCTAGGACACACAGTCCAGGGTTTCCTAATCTCAGCACCAATGACATTTTGGACTGGATCATTCTTCATTGTTGGGGATGGATCTGCGCTGTGCCTTCTGGGATGCTGAGCAACATTCTTGCCCTCTACCTATCAGATGCCAACAACACTCTCCACCACCAGTAGTATCAACCAGAAATGCCTCTAGAAATTGCCAAATGTTTGCTGCAGGGTGAAACCACCTGCAGTTGAGAACCACCAGCAGAGCCTTGTGGAATCTCAGGATATAGGTACATGAGGAGTCATCAGTGGGAGTTACAAAGTCTCGTTCATTTCACTCAGGCACACCTTCCCATGTCCACCCAGCTTTGACAGTGAATGATTCCTCTTTCTAATTCGCTCTTATTTTTATCCTCAGTTGAGATGAAACCTTCTCTCATAGGTGGTCTGGTCACTGAGGTCACTAGGCCCTAGATCTGCCCTCAGTTCCAGGTTGAAACTCCTCACATCTACCTGTACCCTGTCTCAGGCTCCCTGGCTTCTACCCACAGCACTGGCCTGGAGTCAACTGGTAGGCTGCTTTAAGTTGTTTTGGTTCAAAAGCTTCCTCCTTTTTTTATTTTCTTCCATTTCATTTTGTTTTAAATCACAATTTTTCCAAGCCTCTCAACTGTTTCCCTCTCTGGTCCTCTATCTCAGTTATTATTAGCCTCTGTGGGTGGAACAGAGCTCATGTCACACATACTAGGTCTCATTTGCTCAGAATGATCCATTAGCACAAATTCCAGCGAACCCAATAACCCGCCGCTTTTTGGTTCCTTCAACACCAGGCAAACTTCCTTTCCATTCATGGATGGTTTTTATGGCCCCATGGCCAGAGGAGCCTGTAGGTTGCCTTGCAAATCATAGTTTTCGAAATCATCCTTTTCTCCATTCTATAGCCTGGGATTCCAGCTCCAAATAAACTGCTTCTTTTCTTTTTTTCCATGTTAAGGCCACTGGTGGCTAGTGGGGTGGGTCTCTTCATACTGCGGTTTGATTACTGTTGCCTCTGTATCAAATGTGATTCAAGTGTCTGTGCATACAGACGGCTGAATGAGTGGGAGCTACCTGACAGGAGTGCATGATCACCAGGCATTTCTAAGAAGGATAACTGCGAACTCCCTGGCTGTGTGTGCTTTCTCTTTCATCAGCCAAGAGGTCGTAAACCAGCAGCGTGACCTTAGGTTATTTTACGTATGTATTGCTTCTCTCTCAAGTAGGTTCAGGAGGGAATATATAAAAGCAAATTACACATTCAAGGGGACTAGCAGCAAAGAGAACCAGGTATTAAAGATAGAGAGGCGGTAACAAATATAAGAAACACCTGCCAATTTCTTTGCCAGTGAGGGTAGATTAAAAACTGTTTTGAAGGAAAGTAGATGTGTACTGCAATATATAATAAAAGCCAGTTTTTATGTTATTGGTAAAATATAAGGAAAGTACACACACACACACTCTTATTCTTCCCATTAATCACCCAAGGTGACTTAAAACATACTTTGTAAGTGTAACAGAAGAGGAAAGTCAAGCCAGGAGATCTAAAATGTTTTCAATGCATTTTCATAGGTGGTTCTGTTTAGTCTTCTAACAGGCTCTGAATTCTAGTCTAGTGAAAATACAGATGGTTTCTAGATTTTAATGTGATCCATTTTTTTCTTCCTTTAAGCTTGAAGAAGAATTCCAAAGAAAGGCCAACATATCCAGAGCTTATGGTAAGTATTATTAGAGATGTTAAACATGCCCAGACTAACAGCTAGTACAGTCGAAGTGACTAAGACCTAAATTATAATCAAAGAGCCATCCTGGAAGAGCCGATTCACTGAGACACTGAGTCCTTCGTTAGCATAACCTGCGGTGCATCACCTGTCTTAGCAATTTTTTGTGTGATAATAAACCTGTCATCATATAGGCCAGATTGTGTCAATGAAAGTTATATCTTCAAATTTTAAAGACATTGGGAGTCACCAGTGAATACAAAATGAAGGAAAGAATCACTTAAAGGATTTCAATAGTGAGAGAAACTTAAGTGCCACATGTCTGGCCAATTTTTGATACAATATCTAGGATTAACTGGATGAACCTCTTTTTAGTGGGAGGGAGTAAAGAATCACTTTGTTTTCTCCTGGTTTTCACTTTAATGGAAAAAAAGTAAGACAAAGCCTTACTAATTTGAATTATGCAACCTCAGCATTCACAGTTTATTATTTGCACTATCTATGAAAAAAAGGCGAAAATAAGACCTCAGGGTTGTTGTTTTTAAATTGTTTCTTTTAAATTGTAGTCACTGCCATTCTAAGCTAATTACAGAGGATGTTTTTAATTAAAACATACATGACTGGGACCTAAACTTGGCATCCTTATCTATGTATGTGTTGACTATAGGAGAAACACATTTTCTTTCTGAAATATAAAACTCAGTATTTACTCATTTGTATTAACCCCTCCCCAGATTTGTTTCAACTATTAAGGTCTTAATTTTAGCAAGGGAAGGGAGAGTTCTGCTCATGCACAGTTGCAAGCGAGATGCAAATATTAATACCATTTCTAATTGGAATGTAGTCATTCTGCAGGCATTAAATGCTTGCTCCCATCCCATCCCACCTGCAAGCAGTGCTCAGTCTTGAGGACCAACTCAGGGCAGGTGATAGAAGTACAGGTTCATGATATATTGTAATAAATGGTGTGGTGAGGTGTCTTCAACCTGGAAAAGTACAGCTTGTTGACTATTTGTATGTCTTCTTTGGAAAAATGTCCAGTCAGTTCCTTTGCCCATTTTAAATTGGACCATTTGGATTTTTTTGTTTGTTACTGAGTTGTATGCATTCCTTATATATTTGGATAATAACCCCTTATCAGATATACGGTTTGCAAATGTTTTCTTCCATTCTGTAGATTGTCTCTTCATTCTTTTGCTTGTTTCTTTGCTGTGTGGAAGCATTTTAGTTTGATGGAGTCCCACTTGTTGATTTTGCCAACAAGTACATGGAAAGGTCTATCATTGGTCATCAGGGAAATACACATTAAAACCACAGTGAGATATCACCTCACACTTGTTAGAAGGGTGTGAAAGACAAGATGAAAGCACGGATGAAGATGTGGAGAAAAGGGAATCCTTGTACACTGTTGGTGGGACTGTAACTTGGTATGGCCTAGTATAGAAAACAGTTATGGAGGTTCCTTACAAAATTAAAAGTAGAACAATCTTATGATCAATAATTCTACTTCTTTTTCTTCATTGTCTGAAGAAAATGAAGTTACTATCTTGAAGAGATATTTGCCCCCCATGTTCATTGAGGCATTGTATATGATGGCCCAGACTTGGAAACAATCTAAGTGTCCACTGATGGATGAATAGATAAAGAAGGAAAAATATATATTTATACACACACAATGGAATGTTACTCAGGCATTAAAAAGGAAATTCTGGAGTTCCTGTTGTGGCTCAGTGGTTAACAAACCCGACTAGCATCCACGAGGATGTGGGTTCAATCCCTAGCCTCGCTCAGTGGGTTAAGGATCCAGCATTGCCATGAACTGTGGTGTAGGTGGCAGATGTGGCTCAGATCTGGAGTGGCTGTGGCTATGGTGTAGGCTGGCAGCTGCAGTTTCAATTCCACCCCTAGCCTGGGAACCTCCATATGCCGTGGGTGCAGCCCTAAAAAGACGAACAGGTGAAAAAGAAAAGGAAATCCTGCCATTTAAAATGACATGGCTGAAGCTTGAGGGCATTATTCTAAGTGAAATAGGTCAGATGGGAGAAAAAAAAAAAAAAAACAGTTCCCGTCATGGCTCAGTGGTAATGAACTCCAGTACCATCAGTGAGAATGCAGGTTTGATCCCTAGCCTCACTCAGTGGGTTAAGGATCTGGCATTGCCATGAGCTGTGGTGCAGATTGCAGATAAAGCTTGAATCTGGCATTGTTGTTGCTGTGGCTCTTGAGTAGGCCAGCAGCTGAAGCTCCTATTTGACCCCTAGCCTGAGAACTTCCATATGCCGCAGGTGCCGCTCTAAAAAGCAAAACCAAAAACCAAAAACAAATACTCTTTGATCTCACTTAAATGTAGGATTTAAAAAAGTTAAATTTACAGAAACAGAGAGAACAGATTGGTGGTTGACAGGGGGTGGGATGGGTCGAGGTGGTCAAAGAATACAAATTTCTGTTTACAAGAAGAGTAAGTTCTGGGGGTATAACGTATAGCTTGGTGACTGTCTTCAACCATACTGGGTTATATACCCGAAAGGTGCCAGGAGAGTAGAAAGCAGATCTAGACCGTAGGTAACAGTCTCGGTGAATCACATGAATTTTTCAGTTCTGTTGGTTAAGCTTTGGTTCAGGTTAAGCCTGAACTATTCTTCCACTGGGTGACTGTGAAAGAATACTGGGAAGAGTCTGAGAAGACACAAGGCAGTCTTCTTGGGCCACTTTGTCCCTTTAAAAAGGAAGCCTCTCCTCAGCTGTGCCTGGAGATTCCTGGATGTACTGCCGGAGTGTGGGAGCAAGATACACTCACCAAAGGTCTCCTAACCCCCTACGGTCACCTCATCCCTTGAGACTACAGTTTTCTCTGAGTTTGGTCATCCCTGTTTAACACTGAGATTCAGCCTAGGACTTTGCAGAATATAAGGAGAACATAATTACCTCACAGGGCAATCACTTGAGTCACCTGGTTTTCATGTCGGGTGGTTATCGTCTAGGACGGGGATCAACGCTCAACTAAGCTTTACTCCACTAGCAGTGTTGAGGGAGAAGAGGAGATGAGCAGGGCCTGAGAACACTGCAGCTCGCTGAGTTCGGGGTGACTGTTTCCTCTCTGATGATGTCTGCAACAACCAGTCAGGGGCCTTTCCCATTCTGGCTGCTCTCTCACGGTAAGCTTATGCAACCCCCAGAGCATTTAAAAATTAATTTCACATCGAGTGCAGAATAGATACAGTGATGCCTTTGTGTGTGGGGGGGTCCCTTTTCAAGTAAAAGAACATTTTCTATCTATTTCTGGCTATTTAAAATGGTAGGCCATGGAGTTCTTGTCGTGGCACAGTGGAAAAGAATCCAACTAGGAACCAGGAGGTTGTGGGTTCGATCCCTGGCCTTGCTCAGTGGGTTAAGGATCTGGTGTTGCTGTGGCTGTGGTGTAGGTCATAGATGTGGCTTGGATCTGGCGTTGCTGTGGCTGTGGCATAGGTCTGCAGGTGCAGCTCCAATTCAAACCCTAGCCTGGGAACCTCCATATGCCGCCGGTGTGGCCCTAAAAAGCAAAATAATTAAATAAAAATAAAATAAAATGGTAGGCCATAATGGAAGTTAATATGAGGGAAAAGAACGTATATATATGTATGACTGGGTCACCTGCTGTACAGCAGAAATTGACTCAACACTATAAATCAATTATACCCTAATAAAAAATTAATTTAATTAAACATTTTTAAAATGCATAACATTTTCCCCCAAGTGATTTCTTTTGTTTAATTTTTAATTTTTTTTAATTTTTATTTTTCTAAGTGATTTCTTATCAGAGGTTTCAGTGGAACACTTGAGAAAAAATGCTGAGTCCTAGCTTAATATACATTGGCAGCTGATGTTGAATGTAAAATTCATTTCCGATATATTTTAACACCGTGGTCGTTCATGGTCTATATATTAATGTAAGATCATGTGGACTGTCCCCCCTCCTCCGCCCTTTTGTAATGGCATTAGTCTCTGTGGTACTGGAAATGGACTTGCCTTTTAAGGCCATAACTGCTCCCTGGTTTCCTGTGGAATTGAGGTTTTTAAGTGGAAAATCTGAGTCCAAATTCTTTGACTGTAGCATTGGGAAAACACATGCGGAGAGGCTATTGTTTAGGTTGTAGGAGTTGGTGAAGACGTAGAAAGGGGAAAAAAAAAATCCTATTTCCAGGTGAAGAACAGTATAATTAAGGCCCCCAGCTAGACATGTACCTCTTATAGAAATCCCAGATGTTTTTCTCCCTAACTTGGATGGAAGATCGTTTCATTTGCTTGTCCTCTCAAACTTCCACTGGGCGACGTGACTCAGTAGGAATTGTTCTTCTGGAGTCGGGGGCTGGCCAAAGGCTTTGCAAAGGATTAGTGAGTAAATATTTTTGGCTTGGTGGGCTGTCACCGCAACCTGACTCTTGGTTTAGTATGAGAGCAGCCACATTCAGTAGGCGAGCAAAGGAGTGGGGCTGTGCTCCACTAAAACTTTATTTCAGAAATCAGCAAGAAGCTAGATCTGGCCCCTGGACCATCAGTTGTTGAGATGATAACCACCAGACATGAAAACCAGGTGACTCAAGTGACTGCCCTGTGAGGTAATCATGTTCTCCATATATCCTAGGAGTCCTGGATTGAATCTCAGTGTTAAACAGGGATGACCAAACCAGAGAAAACTGTAGTCTCGAGGGGTGAGGTGATTGCAGGGGGTTTGGAGACTCTTGGTGATTGGAGCTTGCCTCCATGCTCCTGGCAGGACATCCAAGAATCTCCAGGCCGTACCAGTGGTAACGTCCTCCCTTCCTGTACCTGGCTCCTCTTTGGAGAAACACAACCCAGGACTGTGAGCTGGAGAGGATTCCATGATGCCTCACTTGTTGTCTCCTGGTTGCTCTCCTTGCTATTCTTAGTCTGTCGCTTATAGAAGAGACGGGTTCCTTCCCAACCTTTTACAGCCTCAAAACCCACACAAGAAGGCGAGTCACACTTTCCATTTTCACATGCCTGCCCACTTTCCCCTTCCCCTGGCCTCTGGCTCTCACAACATTTTCCCAGCCTGAGAATAAACTGAATGATGCCTGAGGAATTTTCTTTTTTTTTTTTTTAAAGACGTCAGGGCAGGTTATTGAATTCTATCGCAGACCTAGGCTACCTCCACTGAGTTAAGAACCACGAGCAGAACCAGAGACGACATGGGGCTGGTAGGCATTGGAAGCAATCACTGAGACAATCTGAGGTCTGACATGTCCTGTTTTGATAGTAAAAACCTTTAAAGTACACTGAAAGATCTGTAAATGTCAAGAGGATGTGGGAAAGCTAATAAGCATGATGGGAAAACACTTGGTAAGTGTGCTGTGTAAGTGGTTAGTAATGAAAAGCAATGCTATTTATTTATCCAAGAAGCTCAGGAAGGACCCAGCATCTCGAGCTTCAGTTATAGTAGGTAGAAGGCTCTGGGCCAGCACCCTACCTATACCCTTCCCCTGTGAAGGGCAAAGGCAGAAAACCTCTTTAACGTTTTCTGAGTCATGATACTTAGCAGTGACCACCTACCCCCTTTTGGCCTTCATTTCTTTGTTCCTTTCCCATTTGCATTGTTTTCTAAGACTTCCCCGGGTGGGCATTCAGTTTCCCACAGGGCTGACTCATTCAGCCCTCTGATGTCAGGTTTAAAACAAATATAATTAGAAAACCTACAGCTAGGCAACATGAAGGTTGTAAAGTAAAATCCTCAAAGTCAGGGGAAACAGGGTGAGTCATCGACATGGCTGTGTGTAAAAATGCTCATATTTGGCTGCTCAGTAGTGCTGGAGAACAATACCAGCAGACAATCAGGGAGGTGGCCATGCTAGGTCAGGGGGTATGTGGCACTAGGTTCTACCAGAAAGAACTGTCCTTTTTGGTTGGTTTGGTTGGTTCTGTTTCCACTGGGAGAACAGTGGATCATGCGCTAATGTGCCTACTTCTCATCAGAGGTGTAAGATTCCAGTGTGACAGCTAGGCACTTCCTGTAACAAAACTGAGCAAGGTGGGAAGGGTCGCTCACGTGCAGAGAAGATGGCGTTGTTTCCTTCAGAACTGTTTTGACATGTGTGGCTTCTTGAACTGGACCACCATGCCTGTTTCCCCAGCAAAGAGCTAGACTTGAGTTCTCTGGTGGTGCAGCGGGTTAAGGATGTGGCGTTGTCACTGCTGTGGCTCAGGTTTGATCCCTAGCCCAGGAACTTCCGTATGCCATGGGTGAGGCCAAAAAAAAAAGCTATACTTGATGCTTCAAGTTTAACTTCATCTGAGCTGCATCAGTAGAGACTGTATTTTGCTTTTCAGTTTTTAATCTCCAAGTTGGATTTTCTCTGCCCATACCTAGAGATGGCCAGGCTGCATAATTTATTTTCCAAGTGGATCAAATCATCACCAAGAGACATAAGTATAATAACGTGTGGGTGGGGCTTAAAAATGGCATTGTTAGCTGCTTCAGTCCAAAGCAGCTCTCCAGTGTCAAGGGCAGAGAGTGCCTATTTATTGTTGCACAAAACTGGTTCTCACTCTACCGCCCATTTCTTGAAAATTGAATGTGTGTGAATCCGTGAGATTTCTAATTACTTTACTGCTGCATTTGTCTGAAAATTACTTTGTAGGGGACAAGGTTCTGTGCAAATCAGAGTTTTGGATCCTCTTAGTATTTTACCATAGATGGGATGCATTTAGCCTAATTACATATTTATGGTATATAAATATACGAATTTATACTTTAAAGCAACAGATACTCTGTTGTGGAAACAAAGAGATCTCAAAATGGGAGGAGCATATCTTTAGGAAGGTTTGCATCAATAAATGTGTACTTGATCTGGGAGGGGGTAGAAAGGGCCCAGTTTTGCCCTGATAGAGGTACTTAATTTGTTGACTCATCTGTTCTGTTAATTTACTAATCTCACAGGTTGCCAGTGACAGATATTAATACCAGCTATTTTTCTTTTCTTTACCAGCAACATCCGTTTTTCACCCTACATGAATCCAAAGCAACAGACGTGGCATCTTTTGTAAAATCAATTCTCGGAGACTAAAAACAATGGACTCAATCGGTTGACCCTCCTGTGAATTGGTGGGTTTACAGGGTGAAGCAAGTTCACTGAAGCGCCAATAGAAACTCATCTTTGAGATAATTCAACCCTGCCTCTCAGAAGGTTTTTTTCTCCCCATTTTCTCTTTTTTTTCCCCTCCAAAGGGGGCCTTGGAATCTATAGTATAGAATGAACTATCTAGATGAATGAAATATGATAAAGGCTTAGGACTTGAAATGGTGATTAAATATTTAATGATGTGTCATATGAGTCCTTAAGCTTTTCAGACTTCTCTTGCTCTTTACAAAATGAATGCATTGGCCCTGGTAAAAAGGTGCTACCATAGTGATGAATTGTAAGTAGATTTGTAGTTTGTCCCACTTATTATTTTAATATTTATGTTTTAGTGCTTCGTTGGAAAGATTCCATTTTATGCAAGGAGGGAGAGACTAAAGATGAGGTTGGGTTGGCAGTATTTATAGGGTTTTTATTTTTTAAGTTCAATCGTGTCTGTGGTCCAGAAGAAATTATTTAATATGCATCTTTAAGAGTATTATAAAAGTATCAACCAGGAGCTCTTGTGAAATATATGTTCCAGTTGTTGCGGCTGCTTCCATGTTCCTAAATTTCTGCTCCATCCTGGGTAATAACCACATATTCTGGTGAAGTGGCAAGGTATCCTCGTCCTACTCTTTTCCCAGCTTTGGAAAATGTACAATCACTTCTATCACAGCTCAGAGTCATAGACTTGGTTCTCTTGACATTTGTGGCATAGGACTTAGGGAATGTGATTTGTGATGTGATTTTTATATTGCCATTCTATCCTTCTATGTGTGTGTGTGTGTATTTGATAAGTCACAAATTCTACTCAATAGCTATTATTAATAACATCTATATTTAATAAGGAGGACATTTGTCAGTCCTGAAACGAAATATGTCAAACTACACAGAGAATCAGTGCCTTCCTCTGCTTTTGCCCCCTATAAGCCCCCAAGGATTGCCTCTGTGGTTAACGTTTTCTTGCTTTGTTTTGGTTTTTGTTTTCTGTTCAATGAAGAAGCCTTACTAAAAATGGAAGGGCTGCAGTAGAAGAAATTAAAGGTGGTTAGTAGTTCTTGCATCATGTGAGATGGTAATAGGAAGGGTTGAATGAATTCCCAGGAATAGACTGCCACATTTCCCCAGGCTGAGTTCCAGGTACATTTCTTCAGCAGTGAATGGCTCCAACGTGGTGGACTCCTAGCAGGTTGACAAGGCAACAGAAGCTCTTTCTCATGGCGAGGTACACCCTTGGCTTCTCTGACTTGGGGCTCTAGGTTCCTCAAAAGGTCAAGGAGTGAAGTGGTCCACAGGGAGAATACAATGGCTAACAGCCAGGAAGCACTGCTTTTGAATATTGTGTTAATACAGTGCTATTCTTGCAGGACAAGGGCAGAGGATTTTTTATTTAAAAAGGAAGAATACGCTCTGTTTCTCTCTTTGCCTTAAGTTCACAAATATGGATTGAGGATTGTTCCCTTGAGCAATCCCTCTTTTTTCCCTTTTAGATTTCAGAGTGCAATCCTATCTTTTCCTCTGCACTTTCTTCTTGTTCTTATGCCCATCTCATCGCAGCTGCCCAGACTATGGCTCATCTATACACTTCATCTTCAGCTCCAAGACATATCTATTTGATAAACATCAAATTCATCTGCTTTGATACTACCTCTGTCTTCATCTTTTTCCAGCCAGAAAAAGCATGGTCTCAGTGATGACGGCCAGTCACTTTCCTACCCTTCTTTCTAAATCTGGAAGTGTCTCCCTTTGATACCAAGAGAGAGAAAAAAAATCGAAACCACATGCATCCACCTTCTGAAAAAAAGACAGTAGCAGAAAAAAAAAAAAAAACTGAGGCCATTTCATTACAGCATTGGGTGAAATAGGTAAAGCTAAACATCTTTCTGGTCTGGGTCCAATTACTCTCACCTCTTGTTCAGTGTGGCTTCTGTTGTGAAATATTCTTAACCAAGCGTGTTTCTCGTGTGTTCACCTCTCCAATCTGTGAGCTCAGGGCCTGAACTTGCAAAACGATCATCCTGGGGTAGAGGAGTTAGTCAATGTTTCTCCACCCTGGGGCACACGTATCCTTGGGAGCTTGGGAGCAAGGTGAATGCCAGGGTCCCAGAGACTCTAGTTTAATAGGCCAGGGTAGGACCTGGGAAGTGGTATTTTTTACCAGCTACTCAGGTGACTCTGATGTGCAACAGGGTTGAGAACACTGGTCTACTACCCTCTCAAGAGAGAGGTGGAATTCTGATCGGAGATTTGAGGTATCTTTTCCCTGCAGAAGCGACATGCTGCATGGTGATGAGGGTATCCTACGTACTCAAGGAGAATGCCCCGATAGCCTTACAAACCTACACTTTATAGAGTTTTTTTTTTTAAGAACTGTGTTATAAGTTCTCAACAACTAATTTAAAATAAACATAGAGATGCATAAACTGTATTTAAGTGGATACAAGTTGGGATTTGCCTGTACGTGTGTGTGTGTGTGTGTGTGTGTGTGTGTGGAGAGAGAGAGAGAGAGAGAGAGAGAGAGAGAGAGAGAGAGAGAGAGCAAGAAAGAGACAGAAGATATTCCTATCAGGGATGATGCTCAAAGTATTTAATGTGTGACCAGCATGGAACACTGAATATTGGCTCTACTGTCAGTGCATTAGAAAATTAACATATCTCTATAAAAGAGATGATGCTCTTTTTTTCTCTCAAATGTATTTGATTTAGTATGATATAATTATCCATAGTATATGTTATCATCATGTTTATAAAGATATCCATCTCTCTTTAGATTGCTGATTTCAGAGGTGTTCCAAAAAAGTCATGTGAGTGACTGTTCAGACAGCTGCCACATATGTGTACCCATCAGTGAGTCCTGCCCTTCAGAGTAACTACCTTCAGGATTATTTGTAGGAATAATGCTACTTCTCTTTCAGAAAAGGCTTCAGAATCCATTTCCTCCCCATACATATAACACGTAGAATCCACATTTCATAATTACTCCTTGGTTGGTTGGTTTTTTTTTTACAAAAAATCCTTACCAAGTACTTTACCCTTTGTTTTACCCACCTTATTTATCAGACTTAGCACCAAATTGTATGTGACAATTTCTAGAAGTCAAATTTGCCCTCAGAGCTGAAGTTTTACTGTTAAAACTTTTTCATGTTTTTTATAAAGACCATGCCATGGGCATACAAATTCATTGGAGCTGGTGGTCAGATCTAATAAAATGAATTAAACCTCTATTGTGCCGGGGATTTTGCCTTCCTAATGTCTATATATGACTTGAAGGGAGATTTCATAGCTTAAAGGAATCTTCCATTTTTATTGAATTAGGAGTAGTTATCAATTGGACCCATGACAATTTACATATTCAGATGGAAAAATGCCAGAGTGGTAAAATCTAGGAAGTTCCCAACCTGATAGAATAGGAAAAAAAGATATTTTACTCTAGCAGGGCCACGTTCTTTTTTTGTTTAGGGTGTGTGTGTGTGTGTGTGTGTGTGTGGCACTGTTAAACACATTAAAGACACTCTTTGGTTTTATTTGGCTTTAACTGGGGATACTCTGGATTGCTTTGAAACTCTGCTGAAAGCTAGGATCTTTTCCCTAGGAAAATGTACATTGTACATGGAACACATAGTTTTGCAAACTTTTTTTGTTGTGTGGGAGGAAAGTGGAGTATCATCCCCTGGGATAAATAACCTCTGCTCTGTAGAATGTGGACTGTGACACCCCAAATCAGGGATTGGCAGAATTTTTCTACAAAGGGCCAGATAGTAAATATTTCTGTATTTGTGTGCTGTGCAGTCTCCACTGCAACAACTAAAGTCTACAACTGTAGAGTGAGAGCATCCATAAACAATACATAAATGGATGAGCATGGTGCTATGTTCCAAGAAAACTTTATTTATAAAATCTGCAATGGGTCAGATGTGACCCACGGGCCATGGCTTGCCAATACCTGTTCTAGATCATCAACTACAAAACTGCAATTGATTGATTCTGTGTACAGAGTTCTTCCATTTAATGAGTATTTAGTTCCACTGCTGTTGAGGCAGACAAGGAAGACGGACATAGGAAAATGGGTTCTGAAAAGATGGGGACTGTTCTGTTGCATAAAAATAGCCTCTTCATTTTCTCAGGTAATATTCTTCCTCTCGAAGCCAATGGGACAGTTTTCTTCAGAGTAAATTGAGTTTCTTGCTCTCGAAGCCAATGGGACAGTTTTCTTCAGACTACACTGAGTTTCCACCTTTTGCATTTCTATGCAATAACTCACTTTGTAACCTGGGAATAAAAGGCACACTACTCCTAGATGTTAACTGTGTTCTTGTCTCTTAGCTTTGCATTTGGTTCCTCTTTGTGGTGTGAGTCACGTGCACGGAGAATCATGAGCCCAGACATGAATCATTTGGTTTTCCTTTTCCTTGAACTGTATCAGGACTTGAGAATGTGGGAGGCCATACTAACCTTAGAGGCAAAGGCAGATAGAATTCTTAAAATCTTTCAGTTCCTCCACCTCATCCATCAGGCTCTCTTTTTTGGGAGGGGTGGCTCTCTTTTAAGAAAGAATAGTTTGGGGTCAAAATACTTGTTCTTGGGTAGACTTAGATCTAGGAGACATAGACTTAGCCATTGAGTTCTGTCCCAAGACAGAGGGAAGGCTGCTTTACTCTTTTTTTTTTTTTTTAAATCATCAGTACATTACTGTTTTAAGGGGCCTATGCAAAATGCCTCCTTTCTGATGTGACGATCTTGAATTAGCCAGTCTTGCTTGAATTTCTGGGCCCCACAGTCTCTAGAGAAAGCTGGGACCAGAACAACTGCATAATTTGCTTTGCCTTCTGTCAGTAAGTATCCTCTTTACTGTTCAGAAGGCTACACAAATAACTGCCTGCCGGTTACCTAAGCTATCTCTATTTTCTTCTTCCTGAACAGAATACCACATCTTCCTTAAAGCTTATAGCCTCTTTATTACTCAGAGACATTTTTTTTTCCTGCTGCATCATCAGGGAGACATAAATTACACTTACAATGACACCTGGAAACTCCTTAAGAGAGCACATTTAAGAATTTGATTTGGCAATTTACCTAAAAGAATGTTTTCTCTTCACCTAGGGACACAAAACCTGAATTCCAGAGCCTTCAAAATGAAATTATCCTTCTGGGGGAAGCACATTGCCACCAAATACATCACTCACCACCTGTTCCTGGTGTCTGCAAAGAAGAAGTGTCATTTCCCTGAGGTTTAGAGAGTCACTGTTTACAGCTATGCAGATATCCTACCACTGCAGGTTTTCTAATGGAACCATTTGGAATCAAATTTAAGCTGGGGTTTATCTTTTCAGTTCCTGACCCAAACTCCTTTTTTTTTTTTTGGTCTTTCTAGGGCCACACCTTCGGCATATGGACGTTCCCAGGCTAGGGATCTAATTGGAGCTACAGGTGCCAGCCTACACCACAGCCACAGCATCGAGGGATCTGAGCCACAACTGCAACCTACACCACAGCTCACAGCAACACTGGATCCTTAACCCACTGAGCGAGGCCAGGGATTGAACCGCAGCCTCATGGATGCTAGTCCAGGTTTGTTAACCGCTGAGCCATGATGGGAATGCCTGACCCAAACTCCTTTTGAAAGCAAAATTTTTCTACAGGCATTTGTTTTGTATCTGAGGTGAAGAGGGCTGGGTCAAAGTAAAAACATAAGGCAAGGTGAAGGACTTTGTGACAGGGATTTTTTTTTTTTTTAAAGAAACCAATAGCACCTCATAACACAAACACGTGATAATTTTAAAATATCCAGCCTAGTTCCCTTGGACTGTCAGTATCTTGACAACACTTGCATTGTCATTTGAACTAGAACATTGAGCCCTTTGTTCCTGAAAGTTTACAGTGAGATTTTGGGAGATCTGCATTATATTTCTTTCTTATAGTTGTCAGTATGGACAGATTTCTCTGTGGGCAATTAATCTTGATATGCATGGGTTTTGCCCAGGTTACACTTTTGCATTTCCAGGGTTTAAGGTTCTCTCTCTAGGAATGAGGCTTTTATGACTTGGGGACTGAGTTCAGGGAAAGCATGGGACAGTTTAGGCACTTACTTGGGTCTTAATCTAGGAAACAGAACTTCCTAAGAAATCCCCAGGCTTTGTGGCTTCCACCAGGCCCTCACAATAGTTCCTATTTTCTTTGATTGCATTTGCTTGCTATTCCTCTGCGGGTTATAGATGACCTTCTGTGGAAAGGAACTGATCCAAACATTTTCATCTATCGAAAGTCAGAATCAACACTTTTGCACTGGTCTTCTTGCCTGCCTGGATTCTATTGTTCTCAAATGTGAAACTGTAAGGGAAAGCTAAGAGAACTTTTAGCAAAACCCAAATTCAAAATATAAGACCTTATAATAAAATTTCCATTTAGCCTTTGAAGAAGAGCAGCTGGGTTGGATATATCTTCCTCTGAAATCATATTCTGTTATGGCCAGAAATGAACAATTAGCATCATTTGGTCACTAGTGATGTTTGTGTTGGAACTTGCCAGCTATTTCGACAGAGCAAGTCAAGCTACTGCCTTAGGGGATTGTCATTGGACTTTGGAGTTTAAGGCTGAACAGTAATGTGAAATTATGTTTGGGGGCCAGAAGAAAAGACAAATGCAAAGGACAGTGCTAAATAAGGATGAGCAAGCTGATAAAAGGAGCAGACAGGTGTATCCCTTAATTTATTTTCAGTATTACCGTAAAGATGATCTTCTATGGGAAAGCCCTTTAAAAGCCAAACAAAGTTTTTCTTAAAAATACTGAACTGTAAGAAGATTCAGTGAGTGGTATTGATTTGGATATCAGAACAATTTCTCTTATTTCCCTAATATTAACTGGCTTTACAGAAACCATTTTTATTTTTATTTTTTTTTTGTCTTTTTAGGGCTGCACCCGAGGCATATGGAGGTTCCCAGGCTAGGGGTCGAATCGGAGCTATAGCTGCTGGCCTACGCCACAGCCACAGTAATGCCAGATCCAAGTCGTATCTGCGACCTATACCACAGCTCATGGCAATGCCAGATCCTTAACCCACTGAGCAAGGCCAGGGATCGAACCTGCAACCTCACGGTTCCTAGTTGGATTCATTTCCGCTGCCACAACGGCAACTCCAGAAACCATTTTTAAGCTGATGGCACCCCAAAAAGGGTAAATAATTAGACAGGTGATAAAGCATTTTGAGAGTATACAACCCAGCTATCAGCTGCCTCCTGGGTAAAGAAGAATGAACACAAAACTGAGCCCTCTAATGTTTAGTTCTGGTGCTGAACATTGTCAAGAAAGGTGAACACCAAAGGTTACAGGATGAGTGTGCTTTTCTTCCACCATGCAGAGAACTATGAATGTCCGTAGACAAACACTACAGGTCTTTACCAGAAGAGCTAGCATTTACAATGAAAAAACAAAACAAAACAAAACAAAAAAAACAAAAAACCAAAACACTCAAAAGCTAGTTTGAATTTTCGAAAGCAGTGGAAATGTGGAAGAAGTGGTGGTCTTATTTTCTTTACTTCTCATCTCAAGTTGCCTGTGCTATCCTAATACTCCAGGGTGTGAGAGTTAAGGGCGCAGAAGTTTTTCCAGACTATATTAACTGGTGCTTCTGGGGTGCGGGGGGGGGGGCGGGGGGTGGGGAGAGTGTCTTGTCCTGCAGAGAAAGGGAAGTGAGTGTGATAAAGCTCAACCTTGCCTGTCGGAAACCCCCGTCAAACTCCAATCAGAATATTTGGTTACCAATATTGTTCCCTTCAACTGGAAGTCTCTATGGCCATGAAAGTCTTGGGGACTTAAGATGAAATGACAAATTGAGGATCCTAAACAGCCCAAGAGTCTGGGGAATGCTGTATCCAACAGTATCTGTACATCCCTGGCTTTTGCTGCACTGAGTATGCTAACAGGGCTTGGAGGCAGAAGGGCTGAAAGGGAGGGTCATTTATTTTCATTTTTGAGCACAAATCATCTGAAAGAAAACACAAAAATCAATCTGTGATGGCCATGCAATACAGATCTGTAAACTGTTTATTGTTTTAATGTGGTTGGGAAGAACCTGATCTCACCACAAAGGAAGTGATGTGACTGGGCTCTTGATGGGCAGTGGAGTTTCTATATTTCTACATTTGCGGAAGCAGGACCTGTCACTTTTGTTCCTTGCCATGTAGGAAACAATGAGACTCTCTGGACAGTTTTGGCACAGAGAAGGGTATGAGCTGAGACTCGAGGTAACAGTTACCATTGCTGAGTTTTACAGAGGAGAACAGTAATGGGCCCCTGCGGCAGCCTGTTGGAAGCTAAAAACTAAGACAGTGTATCTTTCCTGAAGGGGACACAAGAGAATGCTTAGACATCTAATGAATCCTATCAGGTGCCTTCTACACATCATAGAGTCTGGTGAACCCTGATAGTGGATGTTTGCTCCCAAACCAAATGTAATGGGGAGGGGGGGAGTTCATAGCAGCCACTTTAGAACACTATTTGTATCAAAAAGTTACCTTTGGCAACAATTTGTAGAGTTCTGAGCCAATCTCTGTGTGAAAGCCACCCCAGGTCGATAAAGAAAATTCAGACAATTTATCTGTCATATTATCCCTGTGTTCGATTTATCCTCTAGCGTCAAATTTACTTTCTGAGTGGAGTGATTTTTCTATATGAATTGAAATGATGAAGTGATGTTTTAATTTTATTGAAGGTATTTTTAGAGGAAAAATGTTTTCCTTAGGTAATTAACTTCCACAATTGGGACATATTGCCTACGATACAGAATCAGGACCTTGGGTCACTTAAACGTGAAAGAGGTATTAGGGATGCAGTTCAAATTGTTTATTTAAATACATGAACATTTTTCTATATATTTTGTGAAAATATGGATGAGACCCTAGATATATAACTACTATATGGAATTGAACTTTACAAGAATTGTAGTATGAGAGGTGGGATTCCCCAGCTTCTTTTGTGCTTTAGTTTTATTGCTGAAAATGCTGCTTCCCTTGATTAATCTGGTCTTTGAATGGGAAAAACAAAAACCCCCACTTTTTTCTTACCTTGTGTGAATTTTATGATAGACCTTTTTATTTGTATATATGATTGATTGTTTTCCTGTGTCACACCCCCAGTTTGTCTTTAAGCCATGTTTATTGTAAAGACAGCTGTTAGGCAAATAGAAACACGCCTGATCTTTACAATTCCTTGATGCTGGAATGAAGCAATTCCACATGCTAGTTAGGAAGCCCTGAGCTCTCTTCCTGGAACCTGAAATAATTCTGTAAGGATAGGCAATGCACCCCTGTCCATCGAAACCCGTCTCCAATGCTGTGTCTCTGGAGAGTGTGAAACAGGAGAAAGACCTGCAACTTGTGGATTCCCTCATCTGCCCTGCCGTGGACACCACGCTGCTACCTTCCTCTGGTACCATTCATCTCTTCTTCACGGATTGCCATGGCTTTTATGGTCAAGGCAGGCTGAGCTGCAGAGTATGGAATTCATAAGAAGTTCATAAAGCAAACACCTCTGAAGGAAGTGTTAGAATGTTTCCAGGCCTTTAAGGTGTATGTTAAATCTATGTTTTGGCCTTGGGAACTTTTCGGGGGTGTATCCTCAACTCTGTGTTTTCCCATATGGAAACATACGGGGCAGCTTCCTTAGGGGAAAACATTCCTGGCCATTGTATAAGGGAGAGGGGAATTAGGAATATCAACTGATAACTTGCAGTCAGAGCTCCAGCACTGTATTTAAAAATACCTGCGTTGTGAGGAATGTGCCTTTGGTTGTCTTTACCTTATGCGCTTTGGTGGCCCCCGTGCATTTTCACTGTCGCCTAGCCTTCCTGTTATCCAGGCTGTGTGCATTGTTGTTGTTTTGTTTTTTCCTTTTGAACTACTGCTTACTGTCATTGGTGATGTTATCTCAAAATCATGGCACCAAGAAAATAGCTTATGCGCAGGATTTGAGGTAGATGCAAATATTAGCATTGATGTAGGTTTTGTCTTAACAGCGTTACCAGAAATACACTGAACTGAGGGATAATGTGGCTTTAAAGAAATCACTGCTGTTTTTCACATCGGAGAAGCCACCTGTCCTACGTCCTTGTTCTAGAGAAATTCGCCTTTTCATGCAAGTACCACTGATGGGGCATACTTAGCCTAGACGATTGGTTTCCAGCCATCAATAAAAAAGGAATGATAATCATTGCCAAAGGTGGGGGTAATCTTGTATCACATAGGTCATTCAGTGGTGAAATTTCCAATCAGCATTATCTTGTAAGAGGTGCAACTTTATAACGTGCCCCCCTCTTTTCTGATCTAAGAGTGTAGTAAAGGAAGGGTCAGGTTCCGACGTGCCAGGAAAGAGTTCTCCGAATCTGTGTTTTTGACCAAGGAGACGGCTGAGATGTTGAACTACGTGATGGCTCCATGGTTCACATCGGCGACCGCTCTGGTTCCCCTCTCACCACCTTGAGAGCAAAATGAAATCAGGAGATTAAGTCAAGCTTGGGACTCCTCTGTGGATGAGGAGCTGACACTTTGATTTCCTATCTCAGGATATTCTTCGGTTTCATACTGCTGCTGAGGAGGAAGGAATGAGCTATAGACACTGTACCTGGTCTCTGGATGTCTGTGCTGTGTGTGTGTAAGACTTCACACGAGGGTGTTGTGTTCCATGTCGTATCACCCTATGAACAGACTCAAACAACAATTTGAAGACGCCGAAGTCAGCGATGATGGAAAAAGACACCCAACCACCTCTTTCTGTCCGAGTGCTTGCTGTGACGTTCATGGCAAAGCACCTAAGTCTTCAGGAGCCAGATGTCCTCAAAAGAAATGGTGTGTTGATCTCATAAGAAAATGTACAACCAATAAAAGACATTTCAAAAAGTGCAGCGAGTCTGTATATTAATTGTCTGTGGAAATCCTTTGTTCCAGACATGCTGCTTTTATGTGCAAAAGCCCTGCAGGTAAAAGTTTTGCTGGAACTACATAGTTTCTTGTTCTTCTGCACCACCCCGCTTCCAAAACATAATGGAACAAAACCTAACAACAGCATCAGGGTACTGAAGACTCGTAAGACAGTCATTTCATCTGTAACGAACTTCAGATTCCATATTCTTAGAGGCAATATTCCTAGGTTGGAAGTGAAGGCCAGTATTTCACTACTAAAATCAGATGGCTTGTGGTGGGGATGAGTCCAGATGGCTTAAATGAAAAGATTAAGATGAAGGCTTTTTGGCCTCCATGTGTTCCTAACACTGACCTGTTAGGCCATATGGTTATGTGAGTTTTTCCTGGACCGATCTGTAATATATGTAATATCAGGGAATTTGTTTGACACCATCAGTCAAGTGCTGCAATGCAGCTGTTCTGGGAAGGAAAATGGTATTACAGGTAAATATGGTTGGGTCTCTGATTTCTCTTATAAATGGAGTAATTGGACCTAATTTACTTGTGTCCACATTAATCTAGTTTAGAGTTGCTAGAGCTTGTTTTTTAAATGATAGTTTTTTTGGTGTTTTTTGTTTTGTTTTGTTTTGTTTTTGCTTTTTAGGGAAGCACCCGTGGCATATGGAGGTTCCCAGGCCAGGGGTCCAATCGGAGCTACAGCTGCTGGCCTATGCCAGAGCCACAGCAACTCGGGATCTGAGCCATGTCTTCGACCTCCACCACAGCTCACGGCAACACCGGATCCTTAACCCTCTGAGCGAGGCCAGAGATCAAACCCGCCACCTCATAGTCCCTAGTCAGATTTGTTTCTGCTGCACCATGAAGGGAACCCCTAAATTAGAGTATAGTTGATTTACAATATTGTGCCAATTTCTGCTGTACAGCAAAGTGACCCAGTCCCTCTCTCTCTCACACACACACACATTCCCTTTCTTATGTTCTTTTCCATCATGGTCTATCCAAGCTAGGACTTCATTGCTTATCAATTCAGAATGTAATAGTTGCATCTACAAACCCCAAACTCTCAAGTCCATCCCACTCCCTCCCCCTCGCCCTTGGCAACTCTAAGTCTGTTCTCTATGTCTGTGAGTCTGTTTCTGTTCTGTAGGTAGGTTCATTTGTGACATATTTTAGATTCCACATATAAGTGATATCATGTGGTGTTTGTCCTTCTCCATCTGACTTAGCATCACGTAGTACGAGACTCTAATCGCATCCATGGTGCTGCAAGCGGCATTGTTTCATTTCTTAATGTCTGAGTAGTTTTCCATCGTATATCTCAATGTTGGCAGTTTGAGTGGATCATCGACTGTACCTGGAGGCATATACTCACCTCTCTCTGGCTTTTTGCTTAAACAAGTTGGTGTTGCTGAATCAGGAGTTGACTCTTAAAAGTCCCTAGTGTTTCACCTCGGATTTACATTATTTCTACAATTTGTTGGAATTCGAAACAGAGGGCGCACCTTACTTCTGCATCCATCGTTCAGATGATTTTCCAATGAGAACAGGCTCTGTCGTACGGATTGTGAAGTCCTTCTCCCCTGAGACTGTATTCAGATTGCCGCAGTCCTTCATCCGTCTTAGGCGATAGGCCTTCCTTGCCGTCAGGAATGTTACGTTCTTATTAGGAGTGGAGGTTTGCGGAGGTGGAAGGCACGAACAAGCTCAAGATTCTCAGGCATGGAATATGAATATTCTTTTACCCACTTCTCCATAGCCATTCCTTATTTCCCACAGGAATCTATTGCCATTCTTTATTTTCATATGCTAAAATATCATCAGATATTTAAGATGTTTCTTCTGATGGGTATAATGCCTTCTTTCTTGGCACACCGTCCAGAAGACTCCCTGTTTACTCAACATTTTGTAGGAAACTGAGTTCAAGTGGAAAATGGAGAAAGGCAACTGGGTTGAGAGCAAAAGGGTTTTGTACTTGTTTTGTGGTGTGTTGTTCATCTTCTGTACCATAGCAAACCGCAGCACTCAATAGCTTAAAACAACAGTTTACGACTTTCTCCCAGTCCTGTGGTGGCCTCTCTGTGTGACTGGCTTGGGTTCCTCAGAGCCTGGCCATCTTAGAGAAT
The DNA here is from genome assembly GCF_016906955.1 of Phacochoerus africanus. Lineage (NCBI taxonomy): Eukaryota > Metazoa > Chordata > Mammalia > Artiodactyla > Suidae > Phacochoerus > Phacochoerus africanus. Next base: position 10,882,295 of record NC_062557.1, on the reverse strand, counting down.
TCAGAATTCTTCCATGGTGGTTGGAATGCCCCAGAATTAGTGATTCAAAAGGTCGAGGTAGAAACTTCGAGGAAATTACGTTGTGTAATTTCCACTGTGAACATTGGGACATGTTTCATGGTGTTTTACGGCAGAGGCATCTTTCAAAACTTTCATACTTGGTCTGTCCAATTCCATGGGAATGTATTTTATATTTGGATCTTATTCCATCTTTTCTTTCTTTTTCTTTTTCAGGGCCGCACCTGCAGCCTAGGGAAGTTCTCAGGCTAGGAGATGAATGAATCGGAGCTACAGCTGCCAGCCTATGCCACAGCCACAGCAATGCCAGATCTGAGCTGTGTCTGCGACCTACACTGCAGCTCATAGCAATACCAGATCCTTAACCCACTGAGCAGGTTCAGGATCAAACCCAAGTCCTCACGGATAATAGCTGAATTACAATGGGAACTCCCTATTCCCTCTTTTCTAAAAGGGGGGCGGGGGGGGCAAAAGGCGGTAGACAAAATGTACTAAAGTTAATGATGAAATTATTTCCTTTTACTTATCATCCACAATTTTGTCAAGGAAAGCACTTTGGTCAAAATGATGTTATCCTACAGAGTGAGTTAGCCATCTCTGCCTGAAAAGTCCTAAGTCATAGTTAGAATTAAAATGACACAAGAGGGAAGTAACCATTGATACTAGTGACTCACGAAACTCCGGTCAGTATTTCCCCACCACCCCAGATGGTCAGGGTTCATAAATACTTGCTGAGTAGGTGTTTTCCGCTCAAATGGAAATAGCCTTGCTTCTTATTTTAAAAATAATACATTATGAGAAAATTTAGAGAATTACATGCAAGGAAACCAACATCCACAATTCTGAATTAATTGTTCATGTGTTCTTTAAAGTATAGTGATCTATACTATTTTACACACATGCAAATTCACACTCAGAAAACCTTAATGGGATTGTTATCTGCCTTGTGTTCCAAATTATAACATGGGCATCTTATGTCAATTAATATAGCTGGCAGCATCATTTTTAATGGCTGCTTAATATTCCAATACATATGTACATGTATATTTAACCACTTCTGTTAGTAGAATTTTTGATTATTTGCTTTTGATTGTTAAACCCCCCTATTCCTACATATTTATGCATGAAGCTGATTGTCTTAGAATTTTTTTTTTTTTTGTCTTATTAGGGCCTCACCCTTGGCATATGGAAGTTACCAGGCTAGGGGTCAAATCGGAGCTGTAGCTGGCCTCCACCACAGCCACAGCAATGTCAGATCCAAGCTGCGTCTGTGACCTACACCTCAGCTCATAGCAATGCCAGATCCTTTAGCCCACCAAGTGAGGCCAGGGATTGAACTCACATCCTCATGGATACTAGCTGAATTCTTAACCCACTTAGTCATAATGGGAGCTCCCAGAAAAGCTTTAAAGAGCTGAAGGACCTCAAAAATCTTTCTCCGTGCTAAATAGCAACAAAGATTTCATTTGTTTCAACACAGTTCTCTCCTTCCATTATTGTGAAATTTGTGGTGCCAGGGCCTGCCCATACAATGGTGTCCTGATGGTCCTGAAGGTATATTTCTTGAATGGGTTGGAGTATAAGATACGTCTTTCACCAATATCCACAAAGGAAGATATGTGCACAAACTGTTTAAAGAAAAAGTACAGATCGTAGGAACAGGGATCAAGAATTTGTCTCTAAGAAGCAAGACTGCATTAAAAAAAAATTTTTTTTTTTTGCAGTTTTGGTATTATGCAGAACAGACAAGGGCAGAATTTCCAGTTGGTCTGGTGGGTACCCAACCTTTTAAGGAGACCACATTAAGTCTCAACGAAGTTAGAACTAGAATTTTATAAACAAAATGAATCATTGGGCATTAGCTCTGGAATCCCTTATCAGATGTGATATAGAAATGCTGGTTTTGAGAAGCTCTGCACTACCCTAGAATTTGCCTTCTGTGGCCTTGCCCTTCAATGCCATAGCATCAGTGCCATCTCCCAGGAGCTTGCTGACAATGCAGAGCAGGGCGTGAATGTGAATCGCAGGATCCCCAGGTGATTTATATTCACAAGGTAGTTGGAGAAGGAAGAGTGGTCGTGGTCTACCCATCTCATCCAATTCTGAAGTTTTAATGATCAGACCTCAAATGCTCCTGTAATTCTTTTGACATTTGCCCCATGTTACAGACAAATGATGCCTTAGGAAGTGATAATCAGATTTAAAAAGTAGAATTGCTATATTGGCTGGAGGAATATATATGTTAAAGTATATTTAATGATGTTTGGATAAATGCAGGTTCCTTTTTTTTCATTACAGGATTATTGAGAAGAAGTATTATAAAGGGAAAAAATAACCCTTAGGCTTGAATAACTTTACACCAGTTATTAACAAACGTGTGTGTGCCATGGTTTTTTTTTTTTTTTTCCCTTTTTCACCCACACCTGCTGCATATGGAAGTTCCCAGGCCAGGGATCAAATCCAAGCTGCAGCTGTGCCCTACGCCATAGCTGTGGCAATACCAGATTTTAAACCCACTGAGCCGGGCTGGGGATTGAACCCTCACCCTCACAGAGACAATGCCAGATCTCTAACCCACTATGTCACAGCAGGAACGCCAACAAATAAATGCATTTTATAGATTCCAAATGGAGAGCTGCTTTAGGGATACACAGCACTGCACAGGCTTCATAGTGAAGGAGGTGGTTGGTGATCATGAAGTTTAGAGCCCGAACCTAATAATTCTGCTTCCAAACTCCCAGTCTCTGACCAGACTCCTGGGCTTATTTGGGCCTGAATGCACCTCACCTTGGGTTTCCTTGCACTAACAGTGTAGTCAGAAATTTCCGTGGCTCTCCGTGTCCCAAGGGAGGCAGACTCTGCATTAATGCTACTTGCCTGAGTAGTTAGCTGAGCTCAGGGCGGTTCACTTTCCTACATTCTAAAGCAAGCCTGTGGACTGGGAGGCAAAGGGCTGTCCTTAGGCAAGAACTTGCTAAACCACTTGACCTTTTCAACAGCTGCAGAACTGTTTATCGAGAACATGCCATCTCTCTTGCCTCCTCCAATTTGGCAGTCAGGAGAGTCAAGCCAGTGACATTGCGTGCTTTAGAAAACTTTTGAACAATTCACAACTTTAACCATCAAGTGGATAAATTGGTCTCGCTAGTCAGATAGTGATCTTTGGAGAAGTTATCTTCTCCTTGACTCCTTTGTTGGAATCCACAAAAATACTGCATCGCCAAAGCTGCTGATTCCCTAAACTATTAAGAGGAGACTAGGTCAGTTTCAAGACTTAGGGCAAGTGGCAATGTCTGCTTGCCAAGAGCAAAGAACATGAATCCTGTGCATGCAAGTGAGCAATTTCTGGAAAATTAAGGAGCCGGTGAGTCTTACTGCAGCTTATCTGAAAATGATTATGTGCAAAAAATAATCTATGATTCATGACATACTTTTGCAGGATAAGCTGAGTTGAACTATGACTTGATAATGCTAATAAAAATGGGCGAAGAATTATTTTAAAATAGTGAAAGAAGTTGTGAAGCAACTAAGCAAGAGATGGAGCTTGAGTCGGTATGGAAACAAGGAGGATGGCTCCAGGCTGGAGCCACATCGGCTGTTTAAAATCCTGGCTCCACCACTTCCTAGCTGTGTGACCTTGGACACATGTCTTCAACCCTCTGTCCTTCAGTTTACTCCTTCTTAAAATGGAAATAGTAAGAGAACCCACTTTAGAGAGTGCTTGTGAGAATTAAATGAAATACAGCCTGTTGGGCACTTAGTTCAGGGTCTGCCACACTATTATCACTCAATAAGTTGCTCTTATGTCATCCTCTGAACACATCCTTTTTCTACAAATACAACTGAACAAAAATGCATATAAAGTAAAGATAAGTAGGAAGGTATTTTAGACCATCTAGCCCAGTGCATCATAATAATACCTGGCCTGTGTTGGCTGAACATGAAGGAATACACACTGAAGCCAGATCTCAGCATCACAAACAGATGTTCCTATTTTTCAGTTTGCATGTCAGATTAAAACCTTTGTTCACCTCCTCATCTCAGAGAGAAAACCAACATTTTTATTTCCGCAAACTCTGCTTTATGAGATTAAAACAGTGACATAACCACTTCTGAAATGGCAAATCCAATGTATACTGAAAGAAATTTTCAAGGTATTCAGTAAGATTGAAAAAAATATACAGCAGAAAAAAAGGGAGCCTCCATATACTTGCTGATTTTTCTTTTTAACAATGATTAGGCTCCATGTAACAAAATATTATTGATGGCTGGAATATGCTCTAAATACTGAAGATGTAAAAATAACTTGAAACAAAAATTTCTTTGCTAGTTATCAAATACTTGAGAAAGCATTCCATTTGAATTGAGACCTTAAAAAACAGATATACTTTTTCAAAAAAAAAGTTGAAGTACAACTGATTTACTATATATTAGTTTTAGGTGTACAGCAAAGTGATTCAGACATATTTTCTTTTTCAGATTCTTTCCCAGTGTAGATTATAACATACTGAATACAGCTCCCTGTGCTATACAGTAGGTCCTTGTTGTTAGTCTGTTTTATATATAGTAGTGTGTATATGTTAACCCCAAACTCCTAATTTATCCCTTACTTCCTTTTCCCCCTTGGATTACCTTAAGTTTGTTTTGTAGGTCTGTGAGTCTATTTCTGTTTTGTAAATAATTTCATTTTTGTTATCATTTTTTTTAGATTCTACATATAAGCTATATCATCTGATATTTGCCTTTTTCTGTCTGACTTACTTTATTTAGTATGATAATCTCCAAGTCTGTCTGTGTTGCTGCAAGTGACATTACTGCATTCCTTTTTATGGCTGAATAATACTCCACTGAATACATCTACCACACTTTCTTGATCCATTCATCTGTCGATGGACACTTAGGTTGCTTCAATGTCTTGGCTATTGTAAATAGTAATGCTATGAACACTGGGGTGCATGTATCCTTTTTTTTTTTGGCCATGCCTGCAGCACATGGAAGCTCCTGGGTTAGAGACTGAATCCACACCACAAGAGTGATCCAAGCCACAGCAATGAAAACGCCGGATCCTTAACCCACTGAGCCACCACAGAACTCTGCATGTATCTTTGGGAATTAGAGTTTTCTCTGGATAATTGCCCAGAAGTGGGACTGCGGGATCCTGTGGTAACTCTAGTTTTAATTTTTAAAGGAATATCCATACTGTTCTCCATAGTGACCGCACCAATTTACGGCTCCACTAATAGCACAGGAGGGTTTCCTTTTCTCCACACCCTCTCTGGCCTTTATTATTTGTAGACTTTTTGATGATGGCCATTCTGACCAGTTTGAGTAATACCTCATTGTAGTTTTGATTGGAATTTCTCTAATAATTACTGATGCCGAGCATCTTTTCATGTGCAGGTTGGCCATCTGTATATACATTGTTATTCTACTTTATTCTCAGAGAAAGCACCAAGCATATGTCAGTGGGAAAAATGTGGCCTTTGATGCCATCCATACCTGGGTTTGACTGATAGATTTGGGATCTAGGAAAATTTCACAAACATTCTTAAGACTTACTTAGTTCCCTCTGCAAAAAATGGGGAATACAGTAAGAACATTACAGAGAGGGAAGTGAGGACTGTACGGATATGAAATAAAGAATCTAGGCCAGTGCTTTGCATACACAGATAGTCCTTGCTTTGCTGGGCTAATGTCAGTGACCAGCAAACCAGGCAAAGTGAGGACGCAGTTCCCACACATATTTCAGTCATCATAGCATCATGCTGCGTGAGGACAGTCCCTGGTGAAATTTCAGCATATGATAACCCTATGTAATTTGGATACACTGAAAATCTCAGTAAGAAAGCTTAACCTTTTGCTTTAAAAAGAAACATATCTGAAACGACAATAACATTATGACGTAGCATTATTTCAAAAAATCCTCACAAGATATCTGCAGACATGCACCATGGGTGCTCCCATTTTACGGGTGGAGAAATGGTGCTAGATGAAGTCATTGGAGGATGCGACCACTGGTTGACCCTCTGGCTGGACCCAGGCAATCAGAAGCTCCTCAACAATCCTGCCCCGTGCCCTGTCCTTGGAATATACATTCCACTCACAGTCCCACAGTGGGAGCCATTTTTAAGGATGTAGCTTTGAGAGGATAATGCGTTGTTGAGACCATCAGGACTGAACACATGACTGAACCCCATTAGAGTCTCTAAATACACGTTTAAGGTTCTGGCGGGTGGGTGTGGAGATCTGGTCTTGCAGTACCCAAGAGAAGCCTCCTATGTAAGTTCCCTTCTTCCTAAACCTGCCACCTCTCAATCTGGAGTGGCTGCCTCTTTCGACAGGCTCTCCTTACCCTCTGTGTTTGAGCCCAGTTTCAGATTTCACTTGGAAGCTCTCGAGGTTTCAAACCAACCAACAGAGACCCACCAAGTTCAGGAACTGGACCAAGCTGACACAGCCAAGTGGAGGTGCTAGACATCTGACAGCCCACAGGAGGGGCTGATCTCTATTGTGTACCTTTTAGATTTGCATTAAAACAAAGGAAATGTTTTTTAACTTGCTTGACCCTGAGAGTAATTTTTCAGTCTTCCCATTTTACCAAGGAAACCAGTGTTTTAAATGCGCCAATCTGGGGAGCTGGGTAAGGTAAACTAGGACCTTGGTGCCCTGTGTGATCCAGAGCAGGTAGAGGAAAGAGTTGCAGGCCGAATTCTCGAAGATCCAGGACTGGCCTAGCCAGTCAAACCGCAGGGGCTCTGCAAAGGGATGGGACGAGGGGAGGCAGGTGTGCAAGTATAACACCAGTGGGCATGGGGGCAGATCACCAGGATTTCAGCAGCTGGACCAGCTTTAAGGTGGCGCCTTGTTTCATTAGAGTGGAGTCAGGCAGACTAGAGGTTTGGATCCTAGTCACTGCTGAGGAAAGGGAAGGCTGGCAGAAATCTAGACTGGTGGACAGAGAATAGTAGGCAGCCCAGGTGAACTGGACTCGTCCCTGTGTGTCTGATCCCTTATAAGGATTGTAGTGAAGCAGACTCTATGGGGCTGAGGGTCAGGGAGAGGCAACCTGTAACTCAGCAGTCACCATGGCAGGACCTGCAGGTTTGGGAGTAGGGCTATAACCAATTCCCCTGTGAGAAGGGGTGCAGAGATGCCAAAGGCAAAAGAGGCTACCCACCTGGTTTTCCTGCTCTTTAGACTGGCAGGCTGCACCTGAACCTTAAGGTCAAAAGGATCAGTGCATCCAACCAGGAACACGAGGGTAAGGGGGACTGGGAACCAGAGCCCATCATCTCGGGCTTGCAGCACTGGCAGAAATTTCTATTTCCTGGCTGGAGGGGATGAAGGATCCCACATCCACCATGTGGAAAGTGCAGATTAAGGTGTTTGGGAGGAAGAGATCTCAGATCACTGTTCTTCGCTTTCAGGATCTCCTTAAGCTATGTCTGGGAGGGAGGCCCCTGCCTTGCAAGAGGGTTTACCCTCTGGGGTTTGTTAGTAGGCACTTTGTCCAGGCCATTCAGATGGAATGTGAAAAGCCAGGCCCGCTTGTTGAAACCCGAGGCCGTAGAACACATAAACTACTTTTATTCCCAGATTCAAAGAAGAGAAAGAAGTTCATTCTTTGAGAGCCATGTCAGAGATAAATTCTATCATCATTCAGAAATGCAGTCATGCTTCACGGCTGGAAAAATACCCCTTTTGCTCCTTTAAACTGTTACAGTGAGGCCATTTTCTAACATCAGGTTGAAAGATCTGGGATAAGGGAGGATGGGAGTAGAGCTCAGCCTTCCCAAATACACAATCCTGTCCTGATGAATACAGAGAAAAATCTTCTATGTCATATATAGTCTGACACGAAGTGAATGAATGTCTCCGGTGGTCAGAGTAAGTTATGGAAAATGTAAAGTTAATATCTTTTGCATGTGAATAGAAAGCTCATTCCGAGCTAAATGATAGCAAGCATTTACTAGGTGTCTGTGGGGTGGACAGGCAGGGAGAGGTGGGAAGATGTGGTTGGGAAAAGATCCATTGAAACTCCCCATTTACCTCTTGTTAATCTGTGAAAGACTTTTGGCATTCTCCTATGGAAACTTCAGAAGCAGATGGAAATATTTTAAGATGTATAATACACATGGGCCTGTTACATGAATTTCCATTTCCCTTATAAGAGCACACACAGGGAGGTTCTGAGTTATCCTCTGGATGTGAGCAAAGATTGAAAGGGGAAGTAATATTGTATGCTACAGCTTCAAGGTAGTTTAGAAACAGCTGTCTGATTTGCAAACAGTAAACAACACAAAAGCAGTGCTTCTTCCCAGTGTATTTCAAAGGTCAATGACTAGCCTTCTATTGGGTAGTAGATAATCCTAACCCTGGGCAAGAATTCAGCGAATTCAGCAAACTTTTTTTTTTTCCCTTTCAAAGAATCCTGTCTTTTGGGGCAAGAAATTATCAAGTTTATAGGACATGCAATAGCCACCTCAATGTATTTTTCATTAGAGAACTAACAGCGTCTATTTCAAATTGTTATCTTTGGTACGATGCCTGATTTAAGTGATTCACAGAGGGTGTAGTCATGCTTAAAAAAAAAAAAAGGTTTGTAGGGGTGCATCAGCAGCATGGCCAGGACTAATATCTATAAAATAAAATTGATATGAAGGATGTTCATGGACCTATGAACAGGGAAATGAGACCACCTTAAAAAGCGCTGAATGAAATTCAGATTATACCAATCAATGAATCACGCTCTGGACACTCCGCTTTGTGCATCCCTTTAATCACTTACCAGTAACTGACATCCCCTCTCTTCCTCATCCTGGGTGGGACTTGTGTTCTTTCCATCAACTTGCGGGGCCTCTTTGGTGCTGAATGGACAGCTCTGGATAGGGTCAGATCAGGCTGCCAGGAGTGCTTTGGGACCCATGGGTGGTTTCAAAAGGGCTGTGAACATGGCAAAATAAAATGCAAAACTGTATGAGAAAAAGAATGTATATATACACACACACACACACATATATATATATATATGCATGACTGGGTCACTTTGCTGTACAGCAGAAACTGGTGCAAGGTTGTAAACCAACTCTAATTTAAAAAAATTAAGTAAAAATCTCCTAAAATATCACAAAATTGTATGCATGGAATGTAAACACATTTTTCTGAGAGGAGCCATAGCAGTAAAACTTCATAACCAAAAAAATAAAATAAAATCTGTTATTTTACTCCTATCTGAAAAAAAATGCCATTTTCATAGACATTCCAATATTTACTTAAAATTTTAGTAATGTGACTGGTCTCATATCAAGATCAGATAACAAAATGATTTTAATCCACTAACATCCCAAAATCTTTCTCTCTTTTTTTTTTTTTCCCAGCTGCGCCTATAGCATGGGGAACTTCATGGGCCAGGGATCAAATCTGAGCCACAGCAGTGACCCGAGGCCACAGCATGACAATGCCAGGTTCTTAACCTGCTAGGCCACCAGGGAACTACCATCCAAATATCTGTTAACTTTTCCACAGAGTAAAACAAGGTCTCTCTATGCACTTGTATATGTACATAGGGCTTATAATATACCTTATAATATTTTTGCTGATCCAAAGGCAATTTATCCCCAAACTTAAAAATGTTCCCCACTTTTAATATAAGTTGGAGTGAAAGAGAGTAAATTTTTTCTCAGGGGTGGGGTGGGGCATACCTGTGGCATATGAAAGTTTGCAGGCCAGGGATTGACTCCAAGCTGTAGCTGTGACCTACATCACAGCTGGGGCAGCACTGGATCCTTAATTCGCTGTGCCACAGCAAGAACTCTAAAAGAGAGTAAATTTTGACAAAAGAGAAATCCACCAAAGAGCAGAAAGTCATTTTCAATGTTTGATTACTGGTATTTCACAGTATATTAGGGAGTTCTTAAAATATTTGTTTTTAATGTGTTTGACGATTCTGGGAGAAAAAAAAAAAGACTTTCAATGTTAGGGTATGTTTTGGGGATTCTGAGAAGAGGAATAAGCATTAAGAATTGTAGACAAGAGTTGATAAATGTTTAACTAACTACTTCATTTTAAAATACCCAATAAAAATCTTCCTCTTAAAGTGTTCAGACATGTTTGGATTAGTCCACATATTTAGCAGTGTTTCATCATTCTGTTTTTCCCTTTATCAATCTCTCAGTAATGGTGGATTTCTCTAGCTATTCTCCAGCACTGATGAGCAAACTATAACTCATAGCTTCTTTCTTGTGCTCGCTCTCTCTGCTTTAAATATTGAAATTACTTAACATTTTCATAGAAGCAGATCACACAATGATAAGTTCATAATTCTCATCCTGTCCCTTTCAATATAACATGCTGCTTATGTTCATAAAATGGCAAATGATCAAGCTCCAATACAAAATTCTAGAAAAAAGAAGTTAACTCTACATTGCAGAAGTTTCTTTTTTTCTTTTGTTTTTGTCTTTTTGCCTTTTCTAGGGCCGCACCAGCAGCATATGGAGGTTCCCAGGCTAGGGGCTGAATCAGAGCTGCAGCCACCAGCCTACGCCAGAGCCACAGCAACTCAGGATCCGAGCCACGTCTGTGATCTACACCACAGCTCACGGCAAAGCCCAATCCTTAAGCCACTGAGTGAGGCCAGGGATCAAACCCGCAACCTTATGGTTCCTAGTCGGATTTGTTAACCACTGAGCCACAATGGGAACTCCAACACTGTGGAAGTTTCAGTCAAAAGACCCCTTTCAAAGTCAGCTGGGCATTCAGTCATCACTGCATCAGTTATAGCTCAATTAAAATGTGCTGTGTATACTTTTTTTTTTTTTTTACATTGATGACAGCGATACAAAGAATGCATCCTTGGTCCTCTGAAGAGAAGAGTTTTAACTGCAAAATTAAGAAATTTAAGATGGCCACAAGGGGACAGCAAAATACACTGGATTTCCTTTATGTGCTGAAGCAACAAACATTTTGCTATCTGGCTCCAAGGAGATATATATATATATATATATATATACATACATACATATATATACATATACATACATACATATATATACATACATATACATATACACACATACATATATAAGACAAATCACTAATTGAAGTACTTGGGACACTAGCCATTGTAAGCACTGCCATTGCTGGTAAAAACACAGTATACAGGGGACCATATTTCCTAGGATAACTGAATATGTGAGACACCAGCTTTCTAAGTACAGCTTTTAAAAAGCTACTGGGGACATGCACACAGAGAGGGCTGCAACCTGGCAGTGGCTGACTGTTCTTCCTAGCGGAGTGGGAAGGTTATGAATTCCTTTCCTCTATTAATACTTCTCGACACTTAAAGGGAAAATAACAATAGGATAAGCTGTCAATAAGATTAATTTTTTTTAAAAAATAGAAAAAGAGACTTTCTTCAGAAGAAGCAGTAAATACTTATGAATCACTTATTAATTATCAGACACTCTTCGGTAGGGAAAGTTACAAAATTAGAAGAGTTCAAGACACTGGAAAACCCTGGATTCTGTTATCAGAACTCCTAGCTGCAGAACTGATAACCTTGGGCAGATTTCCTAACCTCTAGATGGCTTCGTTTCTTCACCTGTAACGAGAGGATAATACAAGGGGTTGTTTCAAAGATTCAGGAAAAGAATGCATGTCACCTACTTAGTTCAGTGCCTGGAGTACAGTAAGAATTCCATTAAGTCAGCAGCTATAAAGTTACTGCAATAAATGAGGGGTGTACGGCAGCGCTCAGTAACTATTTCTTGATGACTAGCTGATTATATCTTATCTCATTTAATTCTCACAACTAGTGTAAAAGCACAGTTTTATTTTCTTCCATTTTTATAGATGAGAAACTTGAAGTTCAAAGACAATGAGTCACTTGGCTAACATTACGCATTAAATAGAAGAGCTTAAATTTGAACCTAGGACTTTCTGATTCTAAGCCCATGTCCTTTTGCCACACTTGGACGGGTATAGGACTAATATCCTTTTTTTTCCCCCTGCTTTTGGTAACTCCTACAGTCACTTGAGAGTTCTTGGAAGTGACTCAGCAGTTTGGCGAAGCCACAGAACACAGAATCATGACTTTTCCCATGGGCTAATCAGACCAATTAGAAACTGTGAGAAAGGATGGGAGGGGAGGGCTTTTTTGAAATCATGGAAGAAGAAATTGTTACCCTAACGTCCCCAACCCAGACCAGCATCAACTAGGAAGTCAGTCTTCAGGCCACATAACTTAAACTCATAATCACATACATTTGTTCATCTCCCACATTATCTATGCAATTATCATCTATAGAAACAAGTGATTGCTGAAGCAAGTTGACTCATATTTCATAAAAAGATATATGGATGTTTGGGATCAGAGTATATTCTTGAGGTCCTTAGGCCTTTCTAAGAAATGATAATTAAATTCATAGAACTGGCTGTACCTGGTCTCTCCCAATATGATGTACATAATCCCTCTCCCTTCATTAAAGGAGGCAAGAGCCCTCTTTCCATTTTCAACTGCCTCCCACATTTATAGGCTTTCAGAAACACAGTCTTTACCATGTGCACTGGGGAATCACACTGAACGTATATTCTAAATTGAAAATACACACATATAAACAAACACAACTCAAAACAAAACAAATTTCCTTTGGTTAAAAACCAGCTTGATAATCCACAAATTCTTTGTCATTTTAGATCAGAAATTTCTCCCAGAAAAGAAATGAACAGCACAAAACTACAAACAGAAAGGCCACTAACAGTCTTTTTGTTGTTGTTGTTGGTCAGCCCTGAGGCATGTGGAGGTTTCCGGGGTCAGGGATTGAACCTGTGCCACAGCAGTGACCTGAGCCACTGCAGTGACAACACTGAAACCTTAACCCGCTGCACTGCAAGGGAACTCCTTATATACACTCTCATCTCCTGAGGATAGAATTATGGAAATGATACAAGACATTCTCTTTCGTACCTATTTATTTTCAAAACTATTTGACAAAAACGCTGGTATGCTCCCAGATGAATAAAAGCTGTCCTCGGGTCCCAATTTCTTTAGGTAAAATATGAGTATCTGTTGAGAGAAGGTCATCAAGAGGATGTGACTGCAGGTTAATCCATGCGCTGGACCAGGGCAATCAGAGGCTCTGCCCTCCTGCCCCCATCCTTGGAGGATACAATACACTCGTCCCACAGTTCCACAGTGGGGGCTATTTTCAAGGATGCAGCCTTAAAGGTGCATTGTGTTGTTGGAACCATCTGGATGGTGTACGTGGCTAAACCCCATTAATGCATCTATACAAGCTTCTAAGATTCTAGCAGGCAGGTGTGGAGACCTCTTCCTCCTCCAGGGCCCAAGATAAGCCTTATATGTAAGCCTGCCACCTACCAATCTGGAGTGCTGCCTCTTTCTTAGGCCCTTCCTTGCCTTTTGAGTGTGGGGTTCAGTTACAAACTAACAACTGACAAGCCAGCCAGGAGATCAAAAAAGTGGGCTTGGCAAAGAGGTCCCTGTGGGGGAAATCCTGAGATGGCCACTGCCTCCTGAGTGGGAGGAGGCATTGAGGCTGGTGGACTGCCACTTGACTATGGAGACGTCCCCCAAATGTCAGCTGGTCTAATGCACTTGTCTGGGGAACTGCACATAGCGCATTGTGGCAAAGGGGGGGAAAGGAATGGCTGTGCAGTGGGCTGGCCTCTGCTGTGGGGCATTTGGGGGGCCACTAATGCCCAACTAGAGCTGGAGTTAGATGGAAGAAAAGTGTTTAGAGAAGAATGTGCACTTGTTCACTATTCTGCTAGCTTTGGGGGTTTGCAGACAAGGTAGGAGAGAGGATCGTAAGTTAGGGAGCCTAGCGTACCTTTTTGCAAAGCCAGGAGGACACAGCCGCCACAGACTGAGGTCCAAGCACTTGTGACAAAGCTTGACTGAGATGTGAAGAGGCTGAAATTCTGAGAAAGTGAAGAGAGGTAGGGAGAGGATGTGGAGGTAACTGGCTCTGAAACAGACGAAGCATCCAATGCTGTCTGAGCCGTAATGCAAAGGAGATTTGTAAATTGTAATTACCCTAGACTTCTGATAATAGAGAAATATGCCCCAAAACTCCTAAGGGAAAATTTGGATTCTTTCTTCAGCCATTTGAGTGAGTTGTATTCAACCGCTTTCTATAAACTAATGAGTTTTGTATGGTTGCACCTGATTTATGGCTAAAATTTTGGAAAGGAAGCTATAGGTTTCTGTGTGCATGTGTGTGTGTTTGTTTATGTGTGTCCATAAATGCATGTCATGTATACGTGATATTTTTCCACCTCTAGAGGACATCAAAATTAATTTTAAATACAACATTGTAAACCAACTATACTTCAATTAAATTTTTTTTAAAAATTAATTTTTAAAAGAGGTCTATTTAATTGGCCTAAAAATTTTTTTTTCAGGGCTGCACCTGTGGCATATGTTGGTTCTGGGGCTAGGGGTCAAATTGCCAGCCTACACCACAGCCACAACAAAGCCAGATCCGAGCCGTATCTGTGACCTACACCACAGCTCATAGCAATACCGGGTCCTTAACCCACTGAGTGAGGCCAGCGATCAAACCCACATCGTCATGGATACTAGCCAGGTTCTTAACCCATTGCACCACAATGGGACCTCCCAAGAAAAAAACTTAATATCCATAGTGTACTTATGTAAAACTAAGATTTAATTTTCTTTTATCCGCCAGGATAAAGTTTTCTTGAAATATTGATCTATTCTTGATATGGTTGTGAATGTTTTCTCTTTTAAGTAACCTGGTTAGAAAACAAAGATACTGTTTTATTAAAATAATTTCTCGTGCTTTATATTGTCTTTATCAGATCTTTGATTTAAGAACATTCGAGTCTTCTCTATTAAAAAAGCTAAGTTTTTTCCACAAGTATGTAATTTTCTGTATTTGCCTTCTAAGTCATTAATTGTCCTTTTGGTCAGATAGATAACTAAGTATTATTTCACAGTGACCTATGACTCTATTTAATCGTGTTGTTTTAAATCTCTTGATATTTTTGATAAACTTCTCCAAAATCAAATTCTAAAATAAATCTTTTTTGACCTTGAACTAACTTTGGAATTTTCCAGAGGGTTCCTGGAACACCCCAAAAGATTTGTTCTCTCTCCATATAAAAGAGAAATAGTAAACTCATTAGGCTTCTTTGATATATTAAATTACATGGAAAGCATTGTCAAATAAGAATTGGTGCCAAACTTTATGTTACATCTATGTGAAATTCCTAAATATCAGATATGTCCTCCTGTAATGTTATCAATAATAATTCAAATTATTATTTTAGTAAGGATGTCACAGTAACAACAAAATTCCCTTGTCAACTGCATTACAGTGAACTCTCATCTGATCTTTAACTATGGCCATTTTAGAGTCTTCTGTCATTTACAAACAGTTATTATTTTATTCCAAAGCTTTTGCAAAAGTGTTCCGACAAAAATGCTTCATCTTCAAGGAGATTCAAGAAAAAGACTCTGACAAGTATAGGTTTCGGATAATTAAGATCAGTTTGTCTTCACATGGTGGGGGTAACAACGGATTTTTCATGTATTTCCCTAAGGCTACCTGCACAGCCCCATCATATGTGATGGGATGTTCGCCTGAGATCTGTCTCTGTTCTTTCCCACATCAGTAAAAGAGGCCCATTACACTGATGATATGTTAACACGCTAAGAGGTGCATCCACTCAGGACACTTTGCAGACTTTTCTGAAACATTGACAAGGGAGAGAACGGGTATTGAACCCATGGAAAATTCAAGGTCCACGCACTCTCCTAAAATTTTGGGGAGTTGTTCGGTTGGGTAAGACAGCTGTTGTCTCAGAAGCTGTGATTGACTAGATGCAAGCCTGTTCAACCCCTAAGAAAGTGAAAGAGTTGCAAGCCTTTGCAGGAATTCAGGGGGTTTGGAGGACTTTTTATTCCCCACTTGACACAGTGCCTCCACCCCTCATATCATTTGATAAAGAAAAGGCAGATGTGGGACTGGGGATCAGAGCAGCAAGCTGCCTTTGAGAAAGCAAGAAGACCAGTACAGCAGATGAAAACTCTGGGTGTCTCCCAAGTCAGGCTACCATTTCAGTAAGATGTGTGTAACTTTGGAAGGTATGGGTGCGCACAATGGTGGAGACTGAAACTCCCTAGGACTGCCTTCTGGGAGGGCAGAACTCTTAACAAGGTACACGACACTCCTTCTGGGAGAAGCTCTCACAAGGAATAACACATCATGGTCAGAAATTTTCTTCCTATCAAGGGGTGAATTGAAAATTTGTTCCAGGGACCCACCTCGCCATGGTTCAAAATCCCACAAATCCGACTCTAAGCGGCCCATTTGCAGCAAAGGAGCCCTCTGCCTGCCAGCTCACTACCTCTAGAAATGCAAGTGCTATGACGCCCTGTAGACCCTCCAAATGCCCTACAAATGTGGCTGCAGAGAAAGAATGGAAGAAATTCTCTTTGATGCCCTTGAAATATAGTGACCTGGTTAATGCAGTAACAGCATGCCCTCTGTGTTTTAAAGAAGTGCCCAAGGCAATTGCCAAGAGTCTGGGGTCATCCACTGGGAATCTCCAACCAGCGAAGGACGGGTAAACTAACTATACCAACCCCCTCCCTCTGAGTGAAGGTTCTAAATATGCCTTGGTTTATATGGACACTGCACCTGGCCTAATCCAAGCTTTCCCCTGTCATTGTGCAAACCAGGCTATCCCATCAAAGGAATTAAAGAAGGCGAGTACCATGTACAGATACCTTCATCAAACGGTGCTTGGGGATTACCTTTCAAAGGTCATGCCATGCAAGACTGGACAAAAGAACATGACACTGGAGGGTTCCTTCCCTCAGCACCCACAAGAAATAACACTGGTAGAGAGGGAGAGTGGAATAGTAAATTCCCAGATTAAATTACTCACAGGTAGAGCTACCCTGGCTGGGTAGACTTAGGTACTTTCCCAGGCTTTAATACATTTAAATGATCAACCAGTAGGGCCTGTTGCCCCATATGCCATACTGGGGACCCCTGCCAAGACATCCAACACTGTAAAGGTATGGAAGTCATGGAAGACAGCCACTGCCTTGGCTCTCACTGTGGATCCGTGTGCTGTGCTGCTGAGAACACCAAGTCCCATCACACCTGGGAAAGCTGTTATCTACTGGACTTTGCGGTAGAGTGTCCCACTGGGATGGTGGATTACTTCACACCCCTGGGTGAGGGGACACATTCGGTCTCCCCAGGGATCCCACTGTCCTGCTGCAGGCGGGGGCCTGGGGACACGCACTGCACCTGGAACGGCACATGTACCTTGGAACACATCCTCTTCTGGCGTATCCTGCCCCTTGCCCATCACCACAGCTGACAGGGCTGCCTCCCCCAGGCGGCATGTGTGGCATGTGCCACCAGGTTCCTAGAGCTCCCACCTCCCATCCCTCAAGGGCAGGGGAGCGTCTGTTCCTCCTGGGATGCTCACTGGCTGCCGTCTTCGTCCCTGGAAGCCCTTTCTCAACCCGCCCAGCAGGGCTCACAGGAGAGCCGACGAAGCCCGTCTTGACAGAACGCTGCCCTGTCTCTAGCGAGAAAAGCTGCCCTCCAAAATACAATGGCCTTGGACGTTATTACTGGCTCTCTAGGAGGTACCTGTGCCATCCTCCAAACAAGGTGTGTTCACACCTTCACCAGCAAAGCCCCCGAACAATTCTTGGGAAATAAACATAGAATCCGAGTAGTAACATCAAGTCTAACCTTTTTTTCCTTTTCCTTGCTTTTTAGTCTAGTTTCACTTTCTTGTGAGGTGCCTCAGGCAGAGGCCTCGCACCGGGCCCTGCAGACTGGAATTCCTGGTTGCAAAGGGCTGCACGGTCACCTCAGCTGTGCGGGCCGCGTGCGCAAGCAACCGCGGAGCACGACGCTCAATCCAAGATGGTGGCAGCGGGGACGTGCACAGTGAGGCTGCGCCCGGCGCCGCCAGGGGCAGCCGAGGAGGTGCAGCTGCGCCTGCGCGGGAGAATGCTGCCCCTCCCTGCCCCCTGGGAACTGAGTAGAGCAGCCCTGCTCACCGCCGGTGAAGGAGAGCTGTGTTCCAGAGCAGAGCTGACACTTCTCCGTTCCTCGTGCGGCATGTGGGAGTTCCCAGGCTAGCGGTTGAATCAGAGCTGTAGCTACCGGCCTAGCCACAGCCACGGCAACGCCAGATCCCAGCAAGATCCCAGCCAGATCCCAGCTGTGGCTGCGACTCACACCACAGATCACTGGCAAAGTTGGATCATTAAGGCACTGAGCGAGGCTAGGGATCAAACCCAGCATCCTCATGGATACTAGTTGGGTTAGTTTCCGCTGAGCCACAACAGGAACTCCCCTCTCCATTCTTTGTTGAAAAAATAACCTAACACTCTCCTTTTCTTCTGAACCTAACTCGGTCTCACTCTAGTGGCTTGAAGAATACTGAGTAGAAGGCTCCTGGCTGGGACAGGATCTGTAACAATACCTGATGAGCCCTCTAATGTGTCCTCTTTATTCAATCACATGAGGACAAAAAGTGAGTGATCAGACCCCCAGCCTGGAGACTTAATAAATCAGTAGTTCGGATCATGTGGGTCTTGGTGGAAAGAATTGTAACTTATTTTGGGAATTGTTCCCTTCATCTGCGTTTCCTCTTGCCCATGGCTATACTTTCGCTGGGCCATCTGCTTCCAGTGCAGAGTTGCCAAGTGAGCCACCTCCACGCTGATGAGACCCTTTGCTGACTGCTTGGGCACAGCGCGGGAGAGAAGGGTGCGTAAGACTGTAAACGCCAGGGACGAGGGGTGGAGCTTGGCGGCGTCGTAGGAAGGACGTGACCAGTGGTTGACTCGCGAGCTGGACCCGGGAAATCGGAGGCTCCTCCCTGCTCCCTGGTCTTTGGAATTTTTGTACATTTTGCCCGCGGTTCCTCAGTGGGAGCCATTTTCAAGGATGCCACCCTGGGAAAGCTGCGGACCAAACACATGACTGAAGCTCGCTAAAGCCGCGGTGCAAACTTTTAAGACTCTGGCGGTGGGGATGAAGATCTTACCCTTGTCTCGATGATGGAGACAAGCCTTGTATGTAAGTCCCCCGCTTCTTAAGCCTGCCGCCTCCAGTCAGGAGTGGCTTCCTCTTTCTTCAGGCTCTCCTCGCCCTCTGAGCTAGGGCACCCATTTCAGATTTGACCCGGGAAGCTCCCCAGGTTTCAAACCAAAAGCATCACAGATACAGACTGTGTCTGATAAACACCCATCCTGGTAGATATTCTACTGTGGCGTGTGCCCCATTGGTACTTGGCCATCATAACATCAATCTCAAAAATGGCTAAAGGGAGAACAACCTTAAAACGTCTTTTGAATTTTTGTTGGCTGACTTTAAAAAATGAATTCACGTATATCCTAAGTGGATTCACTTATATCCTAAATGTAAACCATCTCATTCTACTCTGGTACCGTTGACATTAACTTGCTGTGGTTTGGAGGAAATTATCAGTGGATTCTATTTGTTCTTAGTGAAGATGGACCTTGAGAAGCACCTTCATCTTTCTGCAGTGGAGGGGGTCTTGGTGATCATGTCCCATTGTGGTCGTGGGTTAGGGAGGTGGAAAGCAGTAAAAAGCCTCTGGTTTCCCTCCATTCCTTAGCTTGTTCTAGAGCCAGACATATACTCTGAAGCATAGTACCATCTGTGCTCTGAAGAATAGTTTCATGATGTTTCTTTTGGTATCAGATATTTGCACTCCAAACTACTCTGACACATCATATTACTTTTGGTAGATTTTACACCACGTGATTATTTAAGCACATGGGAAGGAATTCTACAAAATATGTGTATGACATAGTCAGATATGGGGAAATATTTAAATTATAATTTGTAAGAAGGGTCTTCTACTCATTCTTGATAAACTGTAAAATACTGCTTCTCTTCTCACATTGGGCTTTCCTTTCAAATACTGAATGAAACACTCTAAATTTTATAAAGGGGATTTTTTAGATCAGCCTTTGCCATGGGAACCTGCTCTTGCCAAATGAATAAATCAAATGGGTATTTATTTATTTAGCCAGAAATGCATCTGTACAGCTCGCCGTGAACCTGCCTGAATTGCTTACTGGCTTGACCGACACCAAGACATTGCCTCACAGGTGAACTTCAGTAGCAAAGGAACTACTGATGTTGTTTTTCTTTCTTTTTCTCTTTTCTTTCCTTCCCTTTCCTTCTCTTCCCTTCCGTCCCCTTTCCTTGTCTTTTCTTTCCTTGTTTTTTCTCTTCTTTTTCCTTTCCTTTTCTTTTCCTTACCTCTCCTTCTGTTCCCTTCCTTCCCTTCCCCTTTCTTTCTTCCTCCTCCCCCTCCCTCTCCTCTTCCTTCTCCTTTAAGAAATGACATAATTTAAGGCAGTGCCACAGATGATTTAAAACATGTACTTACCTTCCTATTTTGGAAATGACCTAAAAGGGAAAAATGATGTAAAGGAAGAAAATGACAGATTAGAATAGGTCACCTTCTCTTGGTGAGAATGGATTTTTTTGAGTAGAAAGAATGGTTTCCAGTAGGCATAATAGGATGGTGGTAGCTGGAGACACTGTTCATTAGCAGGGTGATGTTTTGTGCTTGTTTGGAAAATGAAAAGATAATTTGATCGTGTGTGTGTGTGTGTGTGTGTGTGTGTGTGTGTTTAACAAGAACTACCCCCAACCCCACTGGAGCGTCAGAGTAAGGACCTCATCCCAATGGCCTAGGACATAAAATTATGGAACCAGAGGATGTGTGATGACTGCCAACCAGTATGGATCTTTAGTTGTGTTCACAACAGTCCATTCAGGATCCTCAATCCTTAACCAGGTGGTAGAGCTCATCTGTGTGATTTTAACTATCCAACCTGAGGTGGTTTTCCTCCTCCTGATGCAGGTGAGAAGGGCTTCACCAGGTCAGCAGGAAAACATCAACAAAACAGGGTAATCTGGAATTCTACTTGGGAGAAAAATCCTTTTGTCTGTGTAGTTACAGATATCTTAATAACCTGACTTCTTAAACAACAAGCAGACAAACAAAAAATAAACTAGAACCAGGAGTTCCTGGCATGGCTCAGTGGTTAACAAACCCGACTCGTATCCGTGAGAACTCGGTTTGATCCTTGGCCTCACTCAGTGGGTTAAGGATTCGGCATTGCCGTGAGCTGTGGTGTGGGTCAAAGATGTGGCTTGGATCCAGCATTGCTGTGGCTGTAGTGTAGGCTGGAAGCTGCAGCTCTGATTTGACCCCTAGCTTGGAAACCTCCACATGCCTCAGGTGTGGCCCCCAAATGACAAAAGACAAGAGACAAAAAAAAAAAAAAAAAAGAGTAGAACCAGAAACGGAGAAAAAAATCAATACTATTAATGACCAAACCAAAACAAAAACTGCTTCTCTGGGCTGGTGATTTTTTTTAACATAATAAAAATTATAATAAAAACAGATTTTCTAGCATTCAGAAATAACATATACTGTTAACATTTTTGAATTCCCATTGTGGCTCAGTGGTTACAAAACCGACTAGTATCCTTGAGGACAGAGGCTCCAACCCTGGCCCTGCTCAGTGGTTAAGGATCCAGTGTTGTCGTGAGCTGTGGTGTAGGTTGCAGATGCGGCTTGTATCCCTTGTTGCAGTGGCTGTGGTGTAGGCTGGCAGCTGCAGCTCTGATTCGACCCCTAGCCTGGGAACCTCCATATGCCGTGAGTGTGGCCCTAGGAAGACAAAAATAAAATAAAATAAAATAGCATTTCAATATTTATCTTCTCAACAGCAGTGTATTAGACTGCCTAGTCTCAGATGCTATTCCTGAGTATAAGCATTGAAGGTAGAACACTTAAACGTGAATTTTTAAAGGAGCATGACCATCTAGTTTAATGCTGCTGTCTTGCATGTTCAGACTTTGTTGTCGATCCAAGGTCTTTTTCAGAAATTCACTTGTCACCAAATGACTAAGAGTCATATTCAAGGCAGAAGTCGACCGTGGTTGTGCCAAAGGGTTGTACATTCATTTATAAGAAAGGTCACGTCTATCTGGCTTAATTCAAAGGAGCGGAAGCTGGCTTGCTTCCAGGTGGGATTTCCTGATTGGAAGTCAGCTCTGACACTCAGCTTTGCTCTTTCCTTACCATCTTTTTGGTGTGAATTCCTTAAAGAAGAGCGTGATGTCGACACGTGCTGGTCTGCACACACACGGTGTGACGGACACTTGATCTTAGTCATCCTGTGCTGCTGCAGGGCCCAGGGGGGTGTGGGTGTGGGGTGCGGGGGGGACGAACAGGAAACAGGCTGAAAAAATTGGAAATTCTTCCTGGTAGGTTCGTATCAAACATGAGTGTTTGGCTAACAAACAGTTGTTATGTGAATTATTCCTATTAACAACAATGAGTAATGATTTTTTAAAAAATCGTGTGTGCCTGCCAACCTTGTGTTCTAAACAACATGCTCAGGTCAAAGTCCTTGTTAGATCTTCTAGAGTTGCCTTGAAAATGCTGCCCTAGGTTTGCAAAACTCTTTGTTGACAATGTTTTCACACAAATAAGCTCATACATGCTGAGATTTGGTGGGGCTTTCTGCTATTTTGGACCTTCTGGAGATACCTTTGGTTTCAGATTTGGGATTTAAATCCTTCCTGAAAAAGCAATGATGGGCTCAAATCTTTCATCCCATTTCTTAACGGGCTGCAATAAAATAGCAGATGTGGGTAGCCGCTGTGACACATTTAAATACATAAAAAAGATATAAAAGTCAGCCTGTGGCAAGATAGGCTTTCACTCAGGGCCTTGTCCCCTGGAAGTCAGCATAAAAACGTCCTGTGGGCCCTGGATTAGAAAAATCCCCAAACAGCTTTCATGCACGGCTGGAAGTGTAAGACGTGGTGTCCTGGCTCTAGTCCAGTGCAAAGGGGAATTTCAAAAGCTGGTTCACATATTTGTAATTTTCCAGTTTGAAGCACACACTTCCTATCCTGGCCATGTGTGCTCTTTGGCAGCAGCCAGCAGATTGGTGGTGAAGAGGGCAAAAGCTTCTTGATCTCTTAAAATGGTAAAGTGCTGTGAGATGTGAAAATGGTAAAGTGCTGTGGGATGTTTTTGGACAGAGTTCATGGAGGTCATTAATTTTGTGACTCCTCCGTGGGCATGAGTGCAGTTCTAGACTTACGAGGTTTCGTTAGTGTGGTTTGCACTTTTAGTTTACTTGGAGAATCATGATAAATTATTGATGTTCTCATGCTACAGGGCAGAAGCCTTGTAAACTGGAGGAGATAAAAAGGCATAGATTTTCGCTGTTGTTTTAAATCCTGGTTTATGAGCTGCGGTGCTCTAAGTGCTTGGGAAAGCTACAATGAGATTTGTTAATTCCCAAAAGGAGATGCTGATGTGCCAAGGGTGAGCAGAGAAGGCTTCAGAGAGCAGAGGGGTCCCAGCCGGCCTTAGAGCAGCAACATAGTAGCAGGAGAATAGAAACTGGAGGATTCTGGCAAAAGGTGGGAGGCAGTGGGTTAAAAAGATGAAACCAAAGGCCATCTGACTCTGCAGCTGGAGAATGGTTTTTAAAAGTCCAGAACTAAATGGAAGAGAAATCTCCCAAGAAGCTGGATATACGTGGCGTGTCCTACCTGGGCTGAAGGGCCCATCATGGGTGCTCTCATGTCATCATGACAGGCTGCTCTGTTCATAATTAAAGGTGGCCCCATAACTCCCTGTTGGGGGGAGGGAGGGGAGCAGAGGTTATTTGCATAAGAAATAGATCAGTACTTTCTCTATTATAAAAACATAGGAATCAACCCAAAGCTGATGATGACCCTCCATTCCAGCCTTCTCTTGGGTATTCTTATCTCTCAGGATGGTTCTTGTGCCTTTTTCTTTCTTGGTCTTTTTAGGGCCGAACCCGTGGCATATGGGAGTTCCCAGGCTAGGGGTCGAATCAGAGCTGCAGCCTACACCACAGCCATAGCAACACAGGATCCGAGACATGTGTGCCACCTACACCACGGCTCACGGCAATGCCGGATCCTTAACCCACTGAGTGATGTCAGGGATCGAATCCAAGTTCTCATGGATACGAGTCAGGTTCATGAACCGCTGAGCCATGACAGGAACTCCTTGTGCCCTTTTGTGATTCTGGCTCTCTGTAAATGGTGCCATGCCACGCACAGGAACGAAAACTTGCTTGTAGCACGCCCTGTATCTCCTGAAGCTCTTTCCACTTCAGTAGAGAACCACTTATTGTTGGGAACTGCTGTGCTGCATTCTGTGGAATACTCTATATCTGCAGCCAGGCCCCTCTAAGTGGATGCTGATGCTGAGGCTTTTCTGATGATGCCTGTTCAAGAAGAACAGGGTTGTAGGTTCCTCGTGTTTGCTGTCAGTTATTTTCCCAGGCAGGGAGAGGAAAAGTGATATTCTAGGAATATCTAGATGGGTTGGCTGGGACTGGTCAGACACACTCTTTGGAAGTTTATTTGCATGAGGAGACCCCCTTTCTTTAGCCGAAGAGGCAAGTGGCCCCATTAAAGCCTGGGATCATATGTATGTGACCAATGAGGGAATAGAACAGATAGATTATGTTAACATTTTTCTGTTTTCTCCTCCTTTCTGTAAGGGTGAGGGACAAATAATTTTGAATGTATATTTTGGACTTCAGTGAGAACTTTTTAAAATATCCACCCTTTCATTATTTCAAGTTTTTGATACATGCATGCCTCCTTTTAGTGCAATTTACTTTATTGTGTTTCACAGATATGGAGATTGACAGAAACAACCATGCAGACAACATTTTGGCATTAGTTTATGGCAAAGCTTAGGACATGTTCTTTATAGTCAAAGGTGTTGGTATTGATTTCTGATTTTTTTTTTCTTTTTTGGCTGTGTCCATGGCATGGAAAGTTCCTGGGCCAAGGATTGAACCCATGCGCAGCAGCGACTTGAGCTCCAGCAGGGACAACCCTGGATCCTTAAACCACTAGGCCACCAGGGAACTCCTTTTTTTTTTAATTTTAAAGTTTTTATTGAAGTATAGTTGATTTATAATGTTGTGGTAATTTCTGCTATGCAACAAAGTGATTCTGTTATATATACACATATATACACACAATCAGGGAACCCCTGATTTCTGATTTTTTTTTATGGCCACACCCATGGCATTTGGAGGTTTTTGGGCTAGGGATCGAATTCAAAGCGCGGCTGCAACCTGAGCCAAAGCTGCGGCAATAGCAGATCCTTTAACCCAGTGTACCCAGCTGAGGATGGAACCTCTACTCTGCAGCTACCTGAGTCACTGCAGTGGGATTTTTTCACCCACTGCGCCGTGGCAGGAACTCCTTGATTTCTGAATTTAATGACCGTGTTGCCTCCTTGTTCTGTGGCTGAGACTCAACTGATAGCTGGTGACAGCACATGGGTATCCTTTGAGCAGCAGTAAAAGGGGTTGATTTTCCTTCCAAAGTCATTAAAAGAACCAATCTGATTATGGAGAATAATGATTTGATCACAACAGCCATGAAAAAACAGAGGCCCCACTAATGAAAATGACATAGTTTAAAAATATTTATTTTGTTCATGGGTTTTAACGTTCCTATATTCTTATTTGGCAGACAGGGAATATTTATCTAACCCCGAGTGGAAAGTATTACAGGTAGTATTAATATAGCACGACCCAGGCAGAGCCATGTAAGGCTTTACCCCTTCTATATCAGAAAATAGGTGTTCCAAAAATAATGGAAGCTAGGCTTTGCTTCGGTGACTTTGGAGGGTGGCTACCATTTGAAAAAGAAGAGTGAGTGAAGTTCAAGGCTATCTGAGAGCAAAGGGTACAGGGGAAAATTGCTGAAGGTAAATCCTACTGTCCTGAAATCTCTAAGGGCAGAGTGCATTGTGTCTGGTCTAATGTGTTTGGGAATGTCAGCTCTCTGAAAGATCCTGATTGGAGTGAACAATTGGCTTTGAATCCTGCCACTGAGATGTAACTTGGAGTTTTGGGGAAATTTGATGATGACATTTGATGATTTTTTTTCCCTATATTTTTAAATTCAAGTATAGTTGATTTATAATGTTGTGCCAATTTCTGCCATACAACCAAATGACCTAGTTATCCATCATACATATATGTACATTCTTTTTCTCACCTCATCCCCCATCATATTCTATCCCAAGAGACTGGACACAGTTCCCCATGCTATACAGCAGGACTCCATTGCCCATCCATTCTGAATGTAACAGTTTGCATCTACTAACTGCAAACTCCCAGTGACGACTTTTCTTACCTGGGAAAGAAGGTGCATTTGGGGAGTATTGTTATGCAGTTGGGGGCGCCAGTCTTTCTGGAGGTAACCAGTTTTGATTGTATTCATGCTAACCTCCCACGTAACATCATGGGGAATTCTTGTGTTGCTTCTAAATGAGGCAAGAAAACTTTGCTTATTCCCTGGTAAAGAGGTAAGGCATTACGGGTTACCCAGGTTTCAGAAGCAGAGTTCTCTTCCAGCCACGGGGCTCAACTCAGCCTTTTGTAAAGGAATTGGCCCCCTTTGAGTCTTGAGATTTGTTGTGCCAGTTTGAGCAAGGGGCACATGGACAGGCTTGATTGATTTGTGTTTATAAGAGAAAAAGACAAAGCAACAAACATACAGCTCCCTGACATTTATCTGGCCATCACCAAGTGTTTATGGAGAAGTTACTCTGCCCTTGCAGTAATGCCACAGGCTTTTGGGAATTTGACAATAAATTATGAGAAGCTTCTGGACCACCTCCCTTCCCACCACCCCTCCTCTCCAGGCAGGATCTTCCACTTATCTCTACCTGAAAGTCCCAAGTCAGATAACATTCAGGCTCGCATCCTGCCTTCTTAGAAACATCTAACACATCAAGGGGGAATACAGAGGTTGGCCCAGGCCAGAGCTCTGGCCTTGGGGTTGCTTGAACTTGGCTCCATGCCCTTTCTTCTTTATATGTCCTGGGCCTTCACCGGCCAGCTTTGTTGGTGTTGCTGTTCGGGCGTCTACTGCCGGCCTCTCCAGGATTCGTGCCTGTCCAGGTGTGTGTCTGCTCCTGTCGGTCCGTTGTCAGGTTCCCGGCTTAACTGTCTTTTGGATTCAGGTCCTGTCAGCTCCTGAATCTGTCCCTGTCTCAGCCTCACTTTGGTGACTCCAGTTTTCATTGTGGGCTCTAGAGTCTGTCCTCCTTTCAGCTCATAGCCTGATAATGAGCCATAGATTATACTTGTCAAGGCAATGTCCAGCTGGTTTTAGGCTGGGCAAGAGGACATGGATGTCTTGGTGAAGAATTATTACCTCTTTAGGGAAACTAGTTGCACTGTCCAGGGTAGCTGTGAACACACATCAGTGCTGTTATTCTTTTGTGGTTATAGGTTGGTGGTTAGGGTCACATTCTGGAATTAACCCCTATTCTGGAGTTCCAGTTGTGGCTCAGTGGGTTAATGACCTGACATTGTCTCTATGAGGTTGGATCCCTGGTCTTGCTCAGTGGGTTAAGGATCCCATGTTGCTGTGGCCCTGGCATAGGCCGGCTGCTGCAGCTCCGATTCGACCCCTAGCCCGGGAACTTCCATTTGCTGAGGGTGCAGCCATAAAAAAACAGAACAAAACAAAACAGCCCCAATTCTGCCTCCCTGGATTTCCCACCTGTGTAGCTCTGAAGAGGTTATTAATCCTCGGTTTCCCATATGTAAAATGTGAAGATGATAAATCAATCTCACAGGGTTGTTGTGAGGTAGGAAATGTATTCACCATCCTGAGCATGTAACTCATGTTTAGTAAAGAGACCTGGCACTTTCATCATCATCCTTTGGAGAATTAGGAGTGGCTAGATGTTATTATTGCCTGCTTTAGTAACTCGGAAGTTAGGACACAGGCTTCAGTTAATCCCGATGCATGATAACAGATATTTATTAGGCATTTTCTATGAGCAGAGGATTATGCTAAACATTCATTAGAATTTAAAGAGGAATAGAATGTGATTTCCCCTGAAAGAACTTACAATCTATTCAGATACCCATCAAGCAGTGTTATTAAAAGGCCAAAGGTGAGAAATGAAGCAAAGGAGGGGCCAAGTCCACCGGGGACAGGGGGAAAGAATGGGAGGGTCTGTAGAACTGGGGAAGGCTTCATCCAGTAGGGGACCTCTAAACTGGTTCCTGAACGATGCTGATGTTTCTGTAGACACAGAAGGGAGATGTAGCAGTTGGTGTAATAGACATTGAGATAAGAAGGCTTGGCTAAGGGAAGATGGTCTTTTATATTGTTAGATTGTGGGGTTTTCTTAAAAGCATAATTGAAGACCATGAATTGGCCTCACATGTCATGGCCAACATGCTTAGATTTTATTCTATGGCAAGTGAAGGATGCTGAGAAAAGTGAGGGTATAATCAGCCACATTCAATGATTGAGTGGATGATGGGCTGGAATGGTGCATGAGATGCATGGAAGCTGGAATGGATTTGGAGACGCAAGAAGAGGGAGGCAGTGATTACAGTTGTCTGGGTAAGAGGGATGACAGACTGTCTTAGGATGTAAGAGAGGACAACGTGAGAGTCACCTCGGGGGTTAAAGCTAGAGGGGTGATTGAAGGTCAGAGGCAAGGAGGGCAGAAAAATCGCCTGAGAAAATCTGTGTCTGAGAAAATGGAGGAATCACTGACGTAGAAATGGGGGGAAGCCAGGAAACCAAGGCCAGGGGAATAAAGAAAGATGATCAGCCACGTTTTGAACACACAGGCATGATGTCCAGCACCAGTGGGACATGCTAGTGGAGCTATCTCGTAGACCACTGGAAAAGCCTTGGGAGCTATTTCTGCTCAGATGCCTGAGGGATCTAGCTTGTCACTAAATCCATGTAGGCCAGATTCTTTTTCATACTTCTTGTATTCAGTATTACTTTTTTGCACTATGCTCCTTAGTATCTAGTTCCAGTGTTCCCGTTTGGAGGCAATGTGCCCAATGGTGCAGTTAGCAGAGACATGATTCTGACTGGCCTCTGTGTGTGCATGTGTGTGCGTGTGCATGTGTGATCATTATGGCTTCGTCCATAAGGACACATACAATCCTTTAATTTATCAGACCTCAGTTTCCTAAGTTGTAATATTTAGTTAACAATAACCAGCATGTCTACCTCCCAGGATGGTTCTATATCCAAACGAAAATGTTCTAAAAGTACATTCTAAAGGAATTAGAATTAGGAAATTCTAAAAGTGAAATTAAAGTGCTATCTTATGAAAGAAAATCAGGAGTTCCCGTCATGGCTCAGTGGTTAACAAATCTAAGAACCATGAGGTTTCAGGTTTGATCCCTGGCCTTGCTCAGTGGGTTAAGGATCCGGCGTTGCCGTGAGCTGTGGTGTAGGTTGCAGATGCGGCTTGGATCCTGCCTTGCTGTGGCTCTGCTGTAGGCTAGTGCCTACAGCTCCGATTAGACCCCTAGCTTGGGAATCTCCGTATGCTAGGGGAGTGGCCCTAGAAAAGGCAAAAAGACACAAAGACAAAAAAAGAATTGTTAAAAAAAAAAGAAAATCATCCTCATACTCATCATCAAAAGTCTATTAATGGATGTCTTTAGGGTGATTTTTGAACGCATTCTCACACTGCTTCCTATAAAGTAGGAAATCACCGAAGGAGAGCTCCTTTTGGGGGGGGGGCATTCGTCTGTGAATCATAGGTTTATTTCTTCTAAAGTAACAAATGCAAAGAGAAAGAAAGCCCAACTGCATAAACACTTCTACTTCTATTTTAAACTCAAAGTGCATCACCCAAACCACAAAACCCTGGATCAAATTTAGCTCCTGCCCAGCCCTTGCCCGGCCCCCGGGCTCTCCCAGAGGTGAACTGCTGGGAAAGTGTCTGGGCTCCAAGCCCAGGCTTGTTTAAATGGCTTCTTCCTCTCCCCTCCCCACGCCTTCCCTCCAGCACACCTGTTTGCAGAACTCCTTCCTCTCTTGTCCAGGCGTCTTGATTCTGGTCACGACCACCTGTTAAGGATGACGCAGATTTAGCCCTACGCACATCCTTGCCTTGTTGCTGCCTTCAGGGTCCCAAACTGTGTTGATTCACCCCACAGGACATTATTTTTAGTCTTTATCTCTAAGTGGTTTTGTTTTCTTTCCGCCACCTTTTGACCTGAGAGCTGGAAATAAAGTCCACCTTCCATAAAGACGAGAAAGTTGTCAGCCGCTTCCTTCCTGCTCACATGAAAGACCCGCCCAACGGAGCTTGGGGAAGATGCTGAAAATTTTCAATTTCCTAGTCCTGAAAACAGCCGCTCTGAGCACGTTGCATCTCTTTCTTGTACGCCAAGCAGAGTGTTATCCAGAATAGGCAGCCCTTTCAAAGGGTGGTGAAAACGTTCAAGGGGAGTGAAATAAAAGAAAACCACATTTGCCTCTCTGTTTGATTGTGGCTGCTGAACTCAAACATCTGGGTGGATTTGAGTAACTTGTCTACTTCTGTTTTTTGAAATAATTAAAAGAAATTCGCATCAATTCATAACACAGGGAAATTGACTCGATAATGTGTAATAACCTATCTGGGAAGAGAATCTGAAAAGGAATGGACACATGTATTTGTATAACTGAATCACTTTGCTGTACACCTGGACCTAACACAACATTAATAATTTTTTTTAAAAAGGGAAAGTCACAGGCAAAGAGAGAAATTATTGTTTTTGGCATAAAACTATATGAAACAATGGCTTCCGTGAACTGGAGACCTAGTTTTCACTCTGGAATAAAATATGGGAAAATGCTTTGTAAATTATAAGGGGCTAGGTATATAAAGGGCTTGAAAATTATAGTTTGTTATCCCTGATTTTGAAGTGAATGTATAGATAAGATAACTGAAATAGAATAGGCAGATATAAAGACAAAAGTAAACAATGTGTGAGTACCCTGTATCTTTTCCTTAATTTTTTTTTCATTTTTCTTTTTAGGGCCGCACCTGCAGCATATGGAAGTCCTCAGGCTAGGAGTTGAGTTGGATCTGCAGCTGCCAGCCTATACTACAGCCATAGCAACACCAGATCCGAGGCAAGTCTGCAACCTACACCACAGCTCATGGCAACGCTGGATCCTTTAACCTGCTAGGCGAGGCCAGTGATATATATATATATGTATATATATATATATATGTGTGTGTGTGTGTATATATATATATATATATGTATATATATATATTCTTTTTCTCATATTATCCTCCATCATGTTCCATCACAAGTGAGTAGATATAGTTCCCTGTGCTATACAGCAGGATCTCAGTGCTTATCCACTCCAAATGCATTAGTTTGTATCTGTTAACTCCAGACTCTCAGTCCATCCCACTCCCACCTCCTTCCCCTTGGCAACCACAAGTCTATTCTCTAAGTCCATGAGTTTCTTTTCTGTGGAAAGTTTCATCTGTGCCATACATTAGATTCCAGTTATAAGTGATATCATATGGGATTTGGCTTTCTCTTCCTGACTTACTTCACTTAGTATGAGAGTCTCTAGCTCCCTCCATGTTGCTGCAAATGGCATTAAAAAATACAATTATTATTATTATTATTTTATCTTTTAGGGCTGCTCCTGTGGCATATGGAAGTTCCCAGGCTAGGAGTCCAGTCAGAGCTGCAGCCACCAGCCTACGTCAGAGCCACAGCAATGGGGGATCCAAGCCACGTCTGCACCACAGCTCACGGCAACGCCGGATCCTTAATCCAATGGGTGAGGCCAGGGATTGAACCCGCACCCTCATGGATGCTAGTCAGGTTCGATAACTGCTGAGCCACAACGGGAACTCCTAAAAAATACAATTATTGATTGTATCTGTGTTCATGTGCGGATTGCAGGTGAAACAGAAATAAAGGAGGAAGCTGATCACTTTAAGCACTTTCAGGTTACTTTTACGCTAATGAAAACTAGGCTGTCATTCCTTAAAAAAACAAACAAAAAAAAAAGTGGTCTCTGCCACAGCAGCCATGCTCACGATCATGTGCAAAGCTTAAGTTACCTATCGTATAGCTGAAAGGAACCATGAAAAGATAGCGCATTGCAAGATTTATTTCATTTCACCAGCCAATATCTACTTTCATGTTTCCATTCTCACCAATAAATAATGAAGTTACAACATTCATCTTTTGACAAAGATGGTGAATTTCCAGAGACGTTCATTTTCTTTTGCTATGTGGAAATTTTGCACAAAACAATGGAGGGAATGAAGCCAATGCGCAAGGTAATCCAAGAAGTAGAAGCCCACCTTTGCTGCACTTATCAGAATGTCTAAAATCAACATGGTTATTTCAGCCCGAATTATACAGGTTACTGAGTCATTTATAACTCTTTTTCCATGTGTAGGCATCATCTATTTTAGGGTTGTATTCTTTATATCCACAATTAGACAAGCTAATGTATAAAACATTAAGCTTTGCCAGATAATTCCTCTTTCCGATTGCCTGCTCCTCCATCTTCTGCTCCTCATCTAATAGTATGTAAATTTCACAAACTTTGGGAGTTCCTCTTGTGGCTCAGTGGGTTTAGAACCTGACTGATATCCATGAGGATTGTCTGTGAGGACGTGGGTTTGACCCCTGGCTTCTCTGGATAAGCATCTGGCATTGCTGCAAGCGGTGGTGTAGGTTGAAGATGTGGCTCGGCCTGGCATTGCTGTGGCTGTCGTGTAGGCTGGCAGCTGCAGCTCTGATTACACCTCTAGCCTGGGAACTTCCATGTGTCACAGGTGCCGCCCTAAAAATAAAGTAAATTTCAGGAATTTATTTGAAACCACAACAACAGTGGGATTAAGGATGTGCTCAGCATCTGCATTAAAAGGTAATCCAGAGACTGGATGTATTTTTAAAAGACTAGAGTACAAATCAGCATCATGATAAAGTATACAAATTAACGAGTAGTAAAAATAACGATCATATTATATGAGGGCCTAGCATTGATGGGTTGATTGATTTATTCAACACTTACTTATTGAGTGCCTGCACTGTATTAAGTTCGGTTCTAGATACTACAGATTGAGGGCTAAAGAGAAAAGATCTCTGCACACGTGGAGCCCAGAGCTGACAGGGAAAACAGACAACAAAGAGGAGTTTGTAGAACCAAGATGTTTTTTCTTTCTTGTGGTCCTTCTTCTTCCCCTTCTTCTCCTCCTCTTTTTTTTTTTTTCTTTTCTTTTCTTTTTAAGCCTGCACCTGTGGTCTATGGAAGTTCCCAGGCTAGGGGTTGAATTGGAGCTGCAGCTGCAGGCCTACACCATAGCCATGGCAATGCAGGATCCAAGCCACATCGGCGATGTACACCACAGCTTGCAGCAATGCCAGATCCTTAACCCACTGAATGAGACCAGGGATTGAACCTGTATCCTCACGATGTGTTGGGTTCTTCACCTGCTGAGCCACAAAAGGAGCTCTGAGCCAAGACAGATGTAGGTAATGATCAGTGAGTGAATAAAATGGGCAGAGGTAAGAGATTGTGACAGGGGTCAGCAAGGTGTCTGGCGAGGGAGCAGCAATACTTAGGTTGGGCAGAGAAGAAAGTCTCTGAAGAGGTGATGTTTGTGCTGGGATCTGGGTGACTAAGCCTATGAAGAGATGGGGGAGAGGCAGCAGCTAGTGCCAAGGCCTGAAGGCTGGAATAAGCTTGGTGATTCCATGTATGATGGCTAATTGTGTGTGTCAGATTGACCAGGCCATGTACCTAAATATTTGGTCAAACCCTGGTCTAGACATTTCTATGAAGGTATTTTTTAGGTGAGATTACACTGACACAGACTGAGTAGAGTCAATTACCTTCCATTATGGCAGCAAGCCTCATCCCATCCGTTGAAGGTTCTTAAGAGAAAAAAGATAGATGTCCTTCCAGGAAGAAGAAGTTCTGCCTTCAGACTGTCTTTGGACTTATGCTGCTGGACCTTGCACATTTTAGACTTGCCGTCTTCCCCATCAGGCAAGATAATTCTGCAAAATAACACACACACACACACACACACACACACACACAGTCTGTCTCTGTCTGTGCCCTTTTCTCTCTCTCTCTTTCACACACATACACTCTCTGTCGGTTCAGTTTCTCTGGAGAACCCTAACGCATTAAGTGAATAACAGATTATAAGGCAAGACAGACAGAGCAGAAGGAAAGATGGGAAGAAATGGATGGCTTTGGTATGCGTCGAGGGTCCTGGGGACAGGACTTGCTTGTGGCCTGGATGTGTGTGAGATGAGGGAAGAATCAAGAGAGATTCCTTTGTGCAGGATTTCTCTATATTCTCTTTCATTTCTACGGCCATCATGGTCACTTTGTATGTGGGGGAAGCAAGACTGAGAAGAGTTGAGTAACTGAAGTCGTGAGTCTGTTAGGTCACCATGTTCATGCATTTTCTGAGGATAATTTGAAGCTACGTAGCAAGCACGTGTTTTTCAACTGGTTTCTAATGCATGACCTGACGTTGGGCCTGGGGAAATGGGTGGGTTGTTGAGGTATTTTAATATTGTCCAGATACAGGCCAGTTTGTCCTCCTAAATGTGGACACATCCTTCCAGAGGTCTTGTTTTTGTCATTCTTTATCTTTTACCAGCCAATGACTCCTCACTTAAATCCCTGTATTTCAGGAGAGTTCCCGTCATGGCACAGTGGTTAATGAATCCGACTAGGAACCATGAAGTTGCAGGTTTGATCCTTGGCCTTGCTCAGTGGGTTAAGGATCCGGCGTTGCTGTGAGCTGTGGTGTAGGTTGCAGAGCAGCTCGGATCCTGCGTTGCTGTGGCTCTGGCGTAGGCCCGCAGCTATAGCTCCGATTCGACCCCTAGCCTGGGACCCTCCATATGCCGCAGGAAGCGGCCCTAGAAAAGGCAAAAAGACAACAACAACAACAACAACAAAAAGGACAAAGCAAAAATAAATCCCTATATTTCAGTTGTTACTCAGCATCAATCTATTGTTTGACACATGCATGGGTGATTAGAAGATTTTTCACAATGATATTGATGGTATAGCCTTGAGAGTAGAAAAGTGAGAAAAATCTTTGGTCAACTCTGGGTCATTTTACACACGATATGTCATTTAGTCCTTCCATGTATGTTGTAGAATCCATACTGTCATTCCCATGTTATAGAAGGTGAACCAGGGGATCGATGAAGTAATGTGATGGATTTCAGATCATAGAGCAAATGGTGAAAGCAAGATGCAAATAAAGGATATGCTAGTACACTTCCCATTATTTCACGCTACCTGTGTTTGTTTCATAAGCCAGCAGGAGCATTGACAAATTTCTAGGATTTTTATGTAATTCTAAATACTGATATTGATAACATTTTACATAAACAAATATAACTGAGGGAAGATTAAGGAACTCAAAATTCCCAGGTCAGGGATCAAACAGTAGTGACAAGGCTGGATATTTTAACCACCAGGCCCCCCTTCCTAGTATCTCTTCCTTTTGGCTGTCTCATGCTATGATCTTTCCCGTTTGCCCACTGCATATATATTAAAAACTTATTCCAATCAATAACTCACCAGTGACATAAGATGTTATTCCAGTAAGTGTGTGTGTGTCTGGGTGAACAAGAGTAAGAGAGAGGGAGAATGAATTTGCCTGTGAAGGTGAAGCTTTATTTTATTTTATTTTATTTTATTTTATTTTATTTTATTTTATTTTATTTCATTTTATTTTTTTGTATTTTCTAGGACTGCACCCACAGAATATGGAGGTTCCCACGCTAGGGGTCCAGTCGGAGCTGTAGCTGTGGGCCTACGCCAGAGCCACAGCACCTTGGGATCCGAACCGCGTCTGCAACCTACACCACAGCTCACGGCAATGCCAGATCCTTAACCCACTGAGCGAGGCCAAGGATCAAACCCGCAACCTCATGGTTCCTAGTCGGATTCGTTAACCACTGAGCCACAACAGGAACTCCATAATTTTTTTTTTTTTAATGCTTAATGGTAGAGTTTCAGGGATGCGGGAAAAGCATCCGGAGACTCTTTGAATCCTAAGATAAGAGAGACTTATTTATGAAGGCTGAAGAAAATAAAACCAGTGTCATCCCAGAGATATAATTTTTACGCCACGGGAGCCTTTGAATTTCGAGGTAGAGCTTGTTTTATTTCCTTTGCGTCTGTGTGACATTGGTCTTAGAAAGGATTTTCCTTGCAGATAATCTGGATTTTTTTTTTCCTTTGAGTGATGGCTTTTCATCATTTTTGCATCTTTGAGTAAACCCTCTCAGGATTTCCCTTTTATGCTTTCTATTATATATGGTGGGTGAGATGTTTGTTTGGAAATCACTGCAATTCTGGTGTTTACCTGAACTAAACAACTACCTCCACATGATAGAGTCTCACTGAGGACTTTCAAACCAGGGAGGGAAAATGTTCATGTCTTCACGGGCTTTTGGATCCAAGAGAGCCTCTAAAATAGACTTTATAATTTCATTTATTGTTGAGTCTTGATAACTTTCTGGGTGACCTCGGTGTGTGTGAACAGCATGGGCCAAGAAACTGTTTTTTTCCGGCTTTCAGACGTCAGATTACTTCCTTTCACACCTTGGAATGTCAGAAATTTATTAACTTCTTTCTCCCTGTGATGTTTTTCTCTGGCAATATTATTGTGGTGACAGTGCTATTCTGTTTACTTGTTGCTGAGTAGTTTTCCAAACTCAGTTACAATAGAAATAAAAAGCCAGCCAACCCCGCCCCCCCACTTCTTCCACCGCACGTCACATCAACAGGAACAACCAAATTGACCCTTGCCATCATTTTTGTCACAAAGAAATTTTACACACACCTTCCTGAAGGCTAGAGATTTAATACCAAAGTCCATTGTGACTTTTGTAAGATGTGCCTTTGCATAAAACAGGGAAGTTGCTGCCTTAAAAATTCGGTTAAGTCATTGCATCATGAAGTCAACTTGATGTGTTCCCCTATCTGTTTTTTTTTTTTTTTTTGCTTCTTAGGGCTGCACCCAAGGCATGTGGAAGTTCCCAGGCCAGGGGGCAAATTGGAGCTACAGCTGCTGGCCTACACCACAGCCACAGCAATGTGGGATCCCAGCTGTGTCTGCAAACTATACCACAGCTTGTGGCAATGCTGGATCCTTAACCTACTGAGTGAGGCCATGTATCGAACCTGCATCCTCAAGGAGACTGTGTCTGGTTCTTAACCCATTGAGCCACAATGGGAACTCCATCTTTTGTGTTATTTTTTATTAGATTCCACATATAAGTTATATATGATATTTGTCTTTCTCTGTCTAACTTCACTTAGTATGAAGTATGAATTTGCAGTATGTTGCTGCAAATGCCATTATTTCATTCTTTTTTATGGTCAAGTAATATTCCATTTTTTATATGTACCACATCTTTTTCATCCATTCCTCTGTTGATGGACATTTATGTTGCTTCCATGTCTTGGCTATTGTAAATAGTGCTACAATGAATACTGGGATGCATGTATCTTTTTGAATTATGGTTTTCTCCAGATAGATGCCCAGGAGTGGGATTGCTGGGTCATGTTTGTTCTATGTTTAGTTTTTTGAGGAACCTCTATACTGTTCTTCATAGTGGTTGCACCAATTTACATTCCCACCAACAGTGTAAGAGGGTGCATTTGACTTCTGAGCAAGGAATGAACACTTATCCCGTCCACTCACCCACATGTTGGTTGTTCTTTGTTACCTTACCATAATGTAAGTTAACCTATTAGACATTTTTCAAATTTGTTTAGTATCAGGATGATTATCCACATTTTTCTCATGGTTCCATCTTTCCTTGGAGCATATCCAAGATGTAAAGGTTTTATTTCCCTAGTCTTGTAATTTTTGTCTCAGTAATTTAGGCATAAACTTAGAAAAGCCTTGGTTGCCGTGTTTGGCAGCTTTTTGTCTTATGTCAAGTATTCCCATGAATTTTGAGATGCCCAGATAACCCCAACGATGTAAGGGCCAAGAAGGAGAAAATGTAGAAGCAGTTTCCCCTTGGAGTTATGCAGTTTGCATATGATGCAGTGTAGGAGGAACATTTATGGATATTGTGTTGGAGGGGCGCTGTTGAAAATTATGGCCAATAAGAAAGTGAGCATCAGTTTAGGTCAAGATG
Source organism: Phacochoerus africanus (assembly GCF_016906955.1). Classification (NCBI taxonomy): domain Eukaryota; kingdom Metazoa; phylum Chordata; class Mammalia; order Artiodactyla; family Suidae; genus Phacochoerus; species Phacochoerus africanus. The sequence goes on along the minus strand of NC_062557.1, from coordinate 10,844,167 downwards.
GCCTCTGGAACTCAGCCGTGGAGGAAGTTTTGTCCCGATGATCTATCCCAGCTGTTATTTTTATGTCTCATCCTTACTGCCTGTCACACTCCTGCCCCTCCTGTGTGTGTTCTTGTGACGTTCCACATGGGCTATCCCTCATAATTCTTCTCAGCTTCTTCTAAAGACATAACTGTGCTGTGTGTCATTCCTCCAGTGAACACCTAATAAATTAATTAGTGCATTCATTCACTCATTTGCTTATCACATATAAAGTAAGCACCATCTGTGTGCCTGGTAGCAGTGCCAGGGGTGGGTCTTGTCCAAAATGCTTGCCCTGTCCCATGGATATTTTTTTTTTCATTTAACTGTTTATTTGGAATTATTTCAAACTTAGAGAAAATTTGCTAGGTAGTTTCCATACTAAAAAGAGAGTTTCCTTCATCAGGTTGCCCACGTTAGCATTTTACCACGTGTATTTATCTGTCTTCTCTTTTTTTGAACTTTTTGGGAGTAAGATGCAAACAAAAATGATGTCTTTGACCCTGAAATGTTTCAGTATATGTGTCCTAAAAATAAGAATTTTCTTACATGACTACACTGCCATCATCACATTGGGAAATTAATGTCGCTGTTATGTAATCCAGCAGTTGGCGTGTGTAAGCTTGCTATCTGTGCTTGTAAATAAAGTTTTATTGGGGCACAACCATACTCAATTTTTATGAATTGTCAATGGCTTATTTCTTCCTAGAAAGGTAGGCTTAAATTAGTTGTGTCTAGGGCCTCCAGAGCTGAAGATATTTTCTTTTTTCTTTTTTTTTTTGTCTTTTGTCTTTGTTGTTGTTGTTGTTGCTATTTCTTGGGCCGCTCCCGCGGCATATGGAGGTTCCCAGGCTAGGGGTTGAATCGGAGCTGTAGCCACCGGCCTACGCCAGAGCCACAGCAACGCGGGATCCGAGCCGCGTCTGCAACCTACACCACAGCTCACGGCAACGCCGGATCATTAACCCACTGAGCAAGGGCAGGGACCGAACCTGCAACCTCATGGTTCCTAGTCGGATTTGTTAACCACTGCGCCACGACGGGACCTCCTGAAGATATTTTCTATTTGACCTTCTATAGAAAAACTTTTGACCCTTGATCTAATTAAGGGATCCTATCAAATTCATCATTTGTCCACAATGTCTTTTATTTGAAAAAGAAAAAAAAATCTGGTTTGGTATCCTATCCATGATTACATGTTATATTTAGTTATTATGTCTTTTTTTTTTCTCCTTCACTAGAAAACAGTTCTTCAGTCTTTCTTGATTGTTCATGACCTTGACATTTTTGAGAAATATAGACAATTTATTTTATTATACATTTCTAGCATGAATGTCCAGTGCAGCCTAACAGGAGATATTCAGCATCTATTTTTCCCACTACTGGTGATGTTAATTTTGATCCTTATGGTTAAGGTGGTATCTGTCATGTTGTCTCCCTTGTAAAATTACCGTTTCCTTTGTATTTAATAAGAATTTTGTGGGAAGATACTTTATGTAACTATCCTTTTTTTCCTTCTCAAATGCTCATGCAGTAGTTTTAGTATTCATTGGTAATTCAGCTTTATGACAATTATTACTGTGGTGGTTGTTAAAAGTGAATTTTTAAAATTCTTTATTCCTTTCCCTTTATTTATTTGGATTCTATTGATAGAAAGAACTCTTCCTTCTCCATCTATCTAGCTATCTATATAGCTATCTACCTGCCTATCCATTTATTTATTTATTGGTTTAACTCGTGGATTTTAAAATTTTATTTTGTTGTATACAAGCTGCTACTAATATTGCTTATTTTGAGGCTTAAAATAATCCAGAACTTTTTGTGTCTGTGCTTTAAACAGTGATTCATTAGGGAGTAACTTGAAATAGTAGTGGACAAGGACTGTATCCGTGTAGCCATTGCCTGGTATAGTGCCTGGAAATATTAGGCATTCAATAAACATTTGTTGAATGCAGGTTCTAGTCCCTAAGTGTGGAGTGTTTGACCCTGTGGTCGATTTAGGGAAGACATATTTTGGAGCCGTACTTCAGTACTATACAGCAGGATCTCATTGCTTATCCACTCCAGATGCAATAGTTTGCATCTACTAACCCCAAACTCCCAGTCCATCCCACTCCTTCCCCCTCCTCCTTGGCAACCACAGGTCTGTTCTCCATGTCCTTGAGTTTGTGTCTTTTCTATAGATAGGTTCATTAGATTCCAGATATAAGTGATATCATAGGGTATTCGTCTTTCTCTTTCTGACTTACTTCACTTAGTGGGAGAGTCTCTAGTTCCATCTATGCTGCTACAAATGGCATTATTTTGTTCTTTTTAATGGCTGAGTATAATTCCATCTTGTATATGTACCACGTCTTCTTAATCCATTCATCTGTTGATGGACATTTAGGTTGTTTCCATGTCTTGGTTATTGTGAATAGTGCTGCAATGAACATTGGTTCTTTTTTTTTTTTTAATTTAGTTTGCTCACTTAATTTTTTTATTGAGTGGAAAATTTTAAAAATTCTATAATGCTTTACAATTTTTAAAAGTTTCACACTTTCCCCCCTACCCCTATATTGCCCTTCCCCACCTCCCTCTCCTCACTGCTAACTACGCTAAAGTCACTGTATAGGAAAGATGGCTTTCCTTAGACACATTGTAGTTGCAACTCAGTGGGAAGAGTTCTCAATTCCCTCATGGCCTGGATACTACCTAGTTTTATCTCTGTTCTGGGGAGTGATTATCTCTAGGGTTTCAAGAAAGGTTTTTACATGAACCTAGAAAAACTGATTCAAAGTAAAAGCAGTTCTATGTATTTTCAATTCTCTACTTTCTGAAAGCTATAAAAACTAATCAGAAGAATTATTCTAAGAAACCCTGTCCCTTTATCCAACACCACCCCTCTCTCACCCCATTTTCTTTCCTAATTTACCAACAAAGGGAAACATTACTGATCGGGGTGCTGAATCTTGCTGTTGTGGTTACCATTTGTGATTTGCCTTTGAGGTCAGTGAATGGGTTGGGGTGGAAGTAGTATTCAGTATTCTGAATGCTACTCAGAATTACAGGACTGTTCCTTGAGACAGTGTATGTCTGGAAGGAAGCCGTGAGTAGTGAGGAGGAAATAGCTGAGACTAGCTTAGAGGAAGTGTCATGGGTGATATTTTCCCTCTTCCTAAGTCAGGTCTTTGCTTTTACCGTCAATAACCTGATAGCTCAGAGGATACAACCTTGTAATTCATTTCCTTAAATAAATGGCTTATACAAGCATGGTGTTTATTTGTCAGCAGGCATTGAAGCATCAGACTGGGCTTTAGTGGGACTTCCAGATAGTTGGCATTTGTGCCTCTGTGAGCCTCTGTCTACCTGCTGCTCTCCCCCATCTGGGAGGTAGAGTTGGGCAGGGACTGACCTTCCCTTTGGCTCTAAAGCACAGCAGAGCAGAATCAGTAAGTTCAGGTGCAGAGGTGAGCATCCTTGCGTTCTGGTGAGCTCACGAATTGCCATTGGAAATAAAATCGGTCCACTGTCTCTCAGCTTTGGAGTCTTAATTATCCGAGGAGGTAACCACCCTTCTTTCCTTAGAAGGAGAATTCAAAAAGTTATTCGCTCTGTCTGAATAGCTAAATCCAAGTTATTCTTTGGAGCAACACAATGACCATCAGATGTGTGCAAAGCAATCTAGAAATCGTTGTGGAGAGTGTCTTGCATTCGTTTTCCCCAGGAGCTGTGAGCAGTGTATTGGTATCTACAGCATCTGACTATTGGAATTCCATTTAGTAGCTCAACGGCCCACTCCCTGACATCTTTTTTTTTTTTTTTGCCTTCTGAACCCTCCTTCAGCAAGACCTCTGTCTCCGCATATAAATGACCATATGAGTTTGTGATGAACTCTAGAAACTGCAACTCGGGTGGGAGATAACCTTTGATGGCCTTGGTCCTGGTCCTTAGCAGCCAGAATCACAAAGGGGCTGCAGGAAGTGGCTTCCAGCAGGCTGTGCCCTGAGGAGGAGACGATAACAGCGGGAGAAGCACCTGGTGGCAGCCAAGCTTCATCCAGGAAGAAAACAGGATCTCAGACATAAACAACATCCTCACAACACAAGCGTGTGCATGGCTCACACCGGAGCTTGTTTGACTCCATTCATTCAAGACTCTCGTGAGAATCTTTAGTGAAACAGGAAGATGATCTAGAGATGAAGAAAAGTTTCACGACTTCCGGTGGACATCGCCAGAAACCCATGACGGTGGCTCTTTTATTTTTAAGCTCATGAGTATAACCACCCATGCCGCCTCGACAATGTCGAGCTTGTGTTCAGCTGAACAAAAACTGAAATACCACAGGCTGATACTTTTTTAAGGGAAATGATGTAAATTGGAACAAAACAAAAAGGAGGAAGGGTTTTGAGGATTTCATCTTTCCAAAAGCATCTCTTCTGAAGCAGATGCTATCTTTATTAAACGTCGTATTAGCAGCAAATGGTGACATTTATTAAGTGCTCACCATTTTAGGCATTGTGTAAAGCGCTGCACATGTGTTATTCACTTAATACACAGGGGAAACTTGTGCACAGAGAGGCGAGAACTCGCTCGATGTATCGCAGCTAGCAAATGATGGATCCAGGACGGGAGCTCAGGCATTTCGGCTCAGTGCCAGCTCACTTATCCCTTATATTCTTCACCCATTCATACTGTCCTTACTTTTTAATAGGCATTGTATTACTTCCACACTCTTCCATAAAGACCCTGCAGTTGTTACTCTGGTTTATCTTCAGATCGCATGAATCTTTCGCCTTTCACTAAAGACCCTGCAGTTGGTGAATGAAAATTTGTGATCACTGTGTTAATTTTTGTTTATTAAAATTATCAATCACTCTTCAGTGCCGGGTTCAAAATACCAATGAAGTTTTATACCCAAGGCCATTTTCCTACAGCAGTGCAGGAATTCCGATGGCATCCAGCTGATGCCCTTACATGGTTGCTTAAGGGTCGGCCCTAAGATTGGTCTATAGATGATCAAGAAGTATAACATCTCTGCCTTAGAGCTTCTCTGTCCTCTCTTTGGTTGTTTCAAATAAAGAAACTAGGAGGAAAACAGACTGAGAAATAAATGTCAAAATAAAACGCATCATTCTTACCTCTGAATGGGCGAAACTGCTGTTAGTTCTATAAGCACCGCCATGAAGGCCATACCTCTTGATGCCTGTTCTTCAAAGGAGAATCCTCCTTATGGCTTCAGCTGTTGCTTCTCTTGGATTGCAACTGGCATTTCTCAGAAGATGTGAACTACCCAGGGATTAAGGCTTTCAGAAGTATGTAGATCCGTCCTGCCATCTTGAAAATGCACCCACCTGTCTGGGCTGTTTAGACATGCTGCTATTGCAGCCAAAAGCTTGTTTCACTGAAAAGAAATTGGAGAAAAGAACGCAAGATTTTTCAGGCTGGTGGTCAATCCTATCTTGTCATAGTTATCCTTGCATTGTTAATTTATCTGTTCTTCCAGCAAATATTTATTGATTACATACCATGTACTAGGCATTGTTCCCTGGCTGGATGCAGCAGTGAACAAATGCTGTCTTCCTGAATCTTACGCTTTAGCTTGTTATAAAGTGGTTTCTATCTTGTAAGTACTTAATAATAGTAGGTTAAACCAACGAATGATGCAAAATGACAATTAAAAAAAAATTGTAATTGTGAAGTTCCCCCTATGGCGCAATGGGATCGGCAGTGTCTCTGCAGTGCCAGGACGCAGGTTCGAACCCCAACCCAGTACAGTGGGTTAAAAGGATCCTGTGTTGCTACCAGCTATGGTGTAGGTCGCCACTGCAGCTTGAATTTGATCCCTGGCCTGGGAATTCCATATGCCGCAGGGCAGCCAAAAAAAAAAAAATGTGATTGCTTTGTTGAATTTTATCAGGCATGCAGGCACTCTCCATATATTAATTCTTTCATCCTTGCAAAAAAACCTTGTCAGCTTTAATCTAAAAATGAATAATTTTATGATTCAACCATATGCAATTATTACTCCCACTTTCGAGGGGGAAAAAAAGAGAGAAGCCTAAAGAAATGGACAGGTTTCCTTGATATTACACAGCTACAAATGATGGTGCTGGGATCAAACCCAGGGCCTCTGAACTCCAAGGCCGTGCTCACCATCACCATGCTGTACTGAACCAGAAAGGCAGAACTTAAAATTAATTATGACCAGATGAATTGGAGATGGGTTTAAAAGAAGATTGGCAGCCGTTGATATCATCACTCTGGATGTTAATACAATATGCCTAGCTCCCGTCGGCTTAATTTTATTCCCATCATCATCCTTAGATGACAATAACATTTAGTCCTTCTAATGACTTGCAGGTGCCAAGATAAGGGCCTGGAGGAAGAGCTTCCTTTCACAGTGAACCTCGGTGAGTCATTTATCCTTCTTCCTAGGATCAGGAATTATTTTAAGTAACTGGCTTCCAGGGAGTGCCGTCGGGATCAACCTAGACGACTGGTCATATTTTGCAAGATTTCATTAACTCACCGGCTCTGACTTTCCCTAGGGCATATGAATAAATTGGGTCTATCTATGAAAGGGTCCTTGTGACTTATTTTATGTGAGTGGAGTCCAACTGATCCTTGCAAAGAGTTAAGGAGCCTCAGCTTCCTGCAGGAAATCTGTGCCTGAGTCTAGGACCTAGAGCGGAAACATTAAGTGTATCGTGGGAGAAAAGGAAAGCAAAGTGCTAAAGTTATTACTCTGAACAGAGGATATTGGAGCATCCTGCGGAAAACTTCCTGTTTAGCCAGTCGACTAGAACACAAGATGAAAAACACTCAGCTTCAATGACTATTGTGTAAATATAGTTCTAAACTTTCATTACCTTGGGCAGGGTTTACTCACAAGAACTCACAGTTTCCCAAGGTGGAGAGTTGGTGACTTCAGCACACCCAGCTTCCCATCTTCCTTGTTTTGGCGGGCACATCAAATCCTTGTGTCATTTGTGTAGGCTATCCCCAGGCTTCTATTACATCCTCAGCTGGACTTTTCCCCTGGAATGCACTTCCTTTAGCTTCTATTAAACACTCTGTTGAGATAGATTCAGAGAATGTAGTTTGGGTATTTTGCTTCCAAAATATCCTGTCTCCTCCAGGGCTGGGCTGTGGGAACCACTGATTCGGTAAAGAGCAAGAAACACTGATGATTAAGGAACATTCAGCAGCTATTGAACCCTTTTATTTCCAACTTCCAAGCAGTAGAATAAGATAAAATTCAAGGTGAAAAAAAAAATCAAAGTTGTAAATTTTTCTATTTAAAGTTTAAACATTTAAGAAAATCTCATATATATATTTCATATGTATATTTTTCATACATATATTCTTCATATGTATATTGAAGAATATATATATATGTGTGTGTGTGTATGTGTGTGTGTGTATATTCTTTGAGGTTCCCAGGGGCTCGGGGTTGAATCAGAGCTGCAGCTGCAGGTCTACACCACAGCCACAGCAATACCAGATCTGAGCTGCATCTGTGACCTATGCCACAGCTTGTGGCATCACCAGATCCTTAACCCACTGAGAGAGGCCAGGGCTCGAACCCAAATTCTCATGGATACTTGTTGGGTTCTTAACTCACTAAACACAATGGAAACATCTATATATATTTTTTTATGGCCTCACCCACAGCATATGGAAACTCCTGGGCCAGGGACTGAATCCAAGCCACAGCTGTGGCAATGCTGGACTCTTAACCCACTGAACCACTTAGGTATTGAGCCTGAGACTCTGCAGTGACCCGAACTGCTGCAGAGACAGCTCTGGCTCCTTAATCCGTTGCACACAGTGAGAATTCCAGAAAATTTCCAATATTTGGTCAAACATATCCCAAATAGTGTTATATGGTGTTATATGTTATGTACTGTTATGTGGGCTATGTTATGTTATGACAGGAAGCTACTCTGAAATAAAGTAGCAATGGTTTCAATGGGAAAGAATGGAAAGCTAATGTCTTTCAGTGTTTGTTAGCTGCCTAGACTTCCTGCTGCCTCTGTATAATGGATTTGTGTGAACTGTTTGGCTGTCTTTTCTCTAAGATGATCTTCGTCATCCTTTTCTCTTTCCTCTCCACTTTCCATAAGGCTGGCCTCATAATCATTCTTTCTTTGGCCGTATTTTCTGTTGTGAAATTTTCTGATTGAAAAGCACTTGCACCAAATAGGTAGTTAAATATAGAGAAGCATCAACAATATAAATCGGTAAAGGTAAAAAATATACTTAATCAGCGGTATGTCAGACATTCTGTTCCCTCTCTATCTTTGAAACATCATAGATTTGAACATGAACCATCATTTAGAGACAGCACGCTTAAAGTACCGCTTTTGTAAGATAGTATTTAGTTGCTTCCCAAGACTCTGAGACCTTTCTATATGGAGCTTTATATATTTCTTTGAAATCTTCAGAATGCTGTGATGATTTATACTAATAGTAATAACAACATTCCCAGTTGTTGAGTTATTACTTAACTCTGGACGGTGTTAGGACTTGGAATAAATGTGCTGTTATCCTGGCCAAGTTCAGTGTCACCTGCATGTGGCTAGCCAGTCCATAGCTTGCCCTTAATTTTGATGACCTCCTCATCACAATGACCTCCCTTACCCTGTTTCCAATGGCAGCACCTTGAGCCATCTTGTCACCCAATGTTGCTCTACCTTAGAAACTCAGAGTTCTTGCCCTGACTCTAGTCACTTATCTACTGATTCCTGCATATGCAAGTTCCTACGCTAGGGGTTGAATTGGAGCTGCAGCTGCCAGCCTACACCACAGCCACAGCAATGCGGGATCTGAGTCACACCTGTGACCTACACCACAGCTCATGGCAATGCTAGATCCTTAACCCGCTGAGCGGCGAGGCCAGGGATGAAACCCACATCCTCATGGATCCTAGTCGGGTTCATTACGGCTGAGCCATGATGGGAACTCTGTTATTTATATTTTAAAATTATGTCCCTCATCTTCCTCCATCCCTGATGCCATGTTCTTCTTGGCATAGGCATGGACACTGTAATATTAGGGTATATTCTCCCAATTCAGCTTCTGTGGATTTATTTTGACTTGAGATACTCAACTACCTACTCAACAGGGTCATTGCTTTTGCTGTATCCTCTACCTGGAATACTTGCCTCCAAATCCCTGGAGACTTTTCTTCTTTTATCTCCTTTAGGTCTTTACTCAAGTGTTGGCTTTTCAGTGAGGTTTCTATGTGGACCATATTAAAATCGTACCCGCTCTTCAACATGGCTTATGCCTTTCCATCTAGTTAGGTAGGACTCATTGCTGCCTAATATGCTACCACTTATCCTTAGTTGTCTTGTTGCTTACTTTCCCTATGATTGTTATAGGAGAGATTGGCCCTGTTTTCACCGCCCCCCCGCCTCCATTACTCTATTCTCAGGGCTGATTACCTTGCTTGGCATGTGGTAGGTTTTCAACAAATACTTGTTGAATGTATGCGTGAAGATACCCCAGCAGTTGGTATCCTTGGATGTTCTGTCTTTTCCTGATTGGTGTAAGGTGGTATCTCCTTATTTAATTTGCATCCTTCTGATCACAAACTTTTGAGGGCAAGCATCTCTCCCTTTACTTCTCACCTTCTTCGATTTTCTGTTCCAGAAAGTGCCTGTGCAAGTCTTCTGCCTATTGAAGTCCCTATTTTTCTCATGGCTGATTTCTAAAAATTTCTCGACAAATGTGGGGAGTAACCCTTTGTCAGTTTTAGACACTGCAAAACTGTCTCTAAGGTCTTTGTGAAGGCTAATCTTCACTCAGCAAAGTCTCTCTGTTGCAGCTGTATCTGTGGTAAAAGGCAAATCAGATTATGTAATTGTCCTAATGAAAATCCTTTAATGAGTCTTAAGTCCTTAAGATAACATGAAACTTCTTAACAGGATCCATAAGATCCTCCAAAATCTTACCTAATTTCTTATTACTCTCTCTCTCTTTTTCTTTGTTTTTTTTTTTTGCTCTAGCGCAATGGTGTTATTTATCTTCTAAGCCAGGACATGTTTGAGATGAAGAGAAATGCTGCTAATGACTATATCAAAGCAGTTGATTTGAACAGGGACTGTCTAGGTAACCTGGGACTTCTGGTCACCCAAGCTATATGGGACTTTCAGTGTCTTTGAATTTGACAAATATTTATGGACCTTTGTACATGGATTTTCCTTTATCTTCAGCATTCCTACCCACTCACTCACCTTTTCCTAGGATCGCTCCCCCCGCCCCCCCTCCCCCGCATTTTTCAGGTCTCAGAGCTACACCAGTCCTCTGAGACGCCTTCTCTGGGCACAATTGGACACTTTAAAAAAGCTTTGTTTCTTCTTTCTTCTTAATACTCATTACACTTTTATTACATTTCCTGCTTCATGGCTAACTTCCCTGTCCCACTGTAAATTCCAGGAATTGTCTGCCCTGTTCATTGCTGTACCCCATGGGTCTAACAGAATTCCTTGCACAGAGTGGGTGATAGATTCATGCTTGTTCAGTGATGCAAATTCCTCTTCACAGTACCTATGTGGGGTGGTTATTACTATCCTCAGTTTTTTAGATAAGGAAGCTGAAGCAAATAGGGTTGTGCAAAATCATGTAGCTAGTGAATGATAGGAATAGTATGAGAACTAAACTTCAAACCCCTGCTCTTATCCTCTGTGCATTGTTCCTCTATAAAAAATTCTCTTTGTTCATAGTCTTTTATAAAATATACCTAAGGCACTCTTGTTGACAGCTATTTGAACTATTAATCTGCATAGTTTTGCTAAGAAAAAAAATAAACTTGAAAATATATTTCAAGGAGTTCCCTGGTGGCCCATTGGGTTAAGGACCTGGTGTTGTCACTGCTGTGGCTGAGGTGCGTGAATTCAGTCCCTGACCTGAGAACTTCTACATGTTATGGGCGTGACCAAAAAAAAAAAGTAAAGAAAATATGTTTCAAAACTTAAAAATATCTGCACTCTTTGCTCCCATAACTCCATTTCCAGAGATCTGTCTTACAGGAATAAATAAAAGGTGAAGAAAAAAATTTATGCACAGACATATATGCTGCAAAATGACTTACATAAGCAGAAATGTAAATAATCTGAAAGTTTCATACGGATGGAATAGTTAATTAAAATATGACAAGTCCATGGGTGAATTATATATAACCACTAAAGTAATGTTTACCAAATATGTTTAATAATGTTGGAACATACTTATAATAATACATTACATTAAAATCTGATAAAACAATGTAATTCTAAGTATGCTTAAAGTATTAATGCATGTGTATATAACCACATCCATATATTTAAACACAGACACATACTACACATATGTATTCAAGGCTGTCTGTAAGGTTGCAGGGCTCCAAGCAAAATGAAAAATTGAAACCCTGTTCTTAAAAATTTTTTAAGAATTTCAGAGTTCCCATCGTGGTGCAGCAGAAACGAATTTGACTAGGAACCATGAGGTTGTGGGTTTGATCCCTTGGCCTTGCTCAGTGGGTTAAGGATTTGATGTTGCTGTGAGCTGTGGTGTAGGTTGCAGACGCGGCTCGGATCTGGCATTGCTGTGGCTCTGGCCTAGGCCGGCGGCTACATCTCTGATTCGACCCCTAGCCTGGAAACCTCCATATGCCGCGGGTGCCACCCTAAAAGGACAAAAGACCAAAAAAAAAACCCCCAAAAAACTAAGAATTTCAATTTAGCATAGAATTAAGCCAAAATTGGGGCCGCTCTGAGTGCGGAACCCCATGTAACTCCACAAATTATACATACACTCATAAAACCAGTCCTACATGCATATTTTAATAACAAAATAACTGCAAAAAATATGTTCAGTTATTTCCAGCAGTTACCTTTTGTGGTGGCATTATGGATGGTTACTTTCTTCCCGCTACTTTACTCAATACCCAAAGTGTTTCAATTTCATGTATTACTTTAATAGTCAGAAATAAAAATTATTTTAAAAAGCTACAGCCTTTCATAAATCTTGCAAAGCTGCTGTATATATACCCTGAAGCTAAACTATGAGGTTTCCTAGACAGAAATGTACCTAGCTGCCCAACACCCTAAATCCTTCTTTTCAGAATTTTGGTTATTTCACCTGTAATTGTCTAATAGCAATAGGATTAGCCCTTGGAAAACCTGATTTAAGTTGAATTAAGGTTGTCTTTGTCATCATTTTGTTTTTTGTTTTTTTTTCCTCCCTTGAAGGTCTCCCTAGGCATTTTCTCCTTTTAGCCCCTAGTGACTTCTTACTCTCCCCCTTTATCAGAAGAGGAAAAGTCGTTATCATTTGCTACAAGGTTACTGTGTACAAAGAGCCACAGGACATCAAGTCCATCTCCTTCACTCCTTTTAAGAGTTTCACCAAGTAGACAGTGTTATTCCAGGTTTATGGAAGAGGGTGTTGAGTCCCAGAGGTTCTATCCAGGGCCAAGGTCATAATACGAGTAAGAGGCAGGGAGGATTAGAATTCAGGTGGAGTAAGTAGTCTTCAGAAGTGGCCACCGACTCCTCCTAGCTCTGTGGGTTCCTGTATTCCTTAGACGAAGCGGTGGCATCACTTATCCTGCTTGAGTTGGGAATGGCGTTACGACTTGCTTTGAATAGAATAGAATGAAATAGGAGTTCCCGTCGTGGCGCGGTGGTTAACGAATCCGACTAGGAACCATGAGGTTGCGGGTTCGGTCCCTGCCCTTACTCAGTGGGTTAAGGATCCGGCGTTGCCGTGAGCTGTGGTGTAGGTCGCAGACGCGGCTCGGATCCTGCGTTGCTGTGGCTCTGGCGTAGGCCGGTGGCTACACCTCCGATTCAACCCCTAGCCTGGGAACCTCCATATGGTTCCCAGGGAGCGGCCCAAGAAATAGCAACAACAACAACAACAACAACAGCAGCAGCAAAAAAAGACAAAAAGACAAAAAAAAAAAAAGAATAGAATGGAATAGAAGTCATATTCCTGGACTTCGGAGTCCAGACCTTAGGAGAACTGGCAGTTTCTGCTTCCCCAACTTGGAACCCAGCCACCGTGCTCTAAGGAAATCCAGACTAGAGCACTGAAGGATTGGAGACCATATGTAGGGAGGCTGGGAATCCATAGATCATATCACTGTGCTCTGAAACCTCATAGTCTACTAGGGAAGAGAGCTCGATAAACCAAAACGCACAAAGCTGGCTTTGTAATCTGCGCTGTAATAGAGGCAAGTAAAAAAGGCTGTAGAAGCCAGAATAAAGAGTGAATAACCGTGTGTGTGTGTGTGTGTGTGTGTGTGTATGTGTGTGTGTGTGTGTGTGTGGTGGGGTAAGTTGAAAAGTTGGCTTTATGGAAGAGATGGCAATATTTGTCCTGCATCTGGAGTGTTAGTTGGGTTTTCAAGGTAGAAAGGGACCTTCTAGGTATTTGCAAAGGCATGGAAATGTGCTCAGGGAATGGTGAGTGAATAGAGCTTTTTACAGTTTCTTTTCTTTCTTTCTTTCTTTTTTTTTTTTTTTTGTCTTTTTAGGCCCACACCCATGGCATACGGAGGTTCCCGGGCTAGCGGTCAAATCGGAGCTGTTGCTGCCAGCCTATGCCAGAGCCACAGCAACGCCAGATCCTTAACCCACTGAGCGAGGCCAGGGATCGAACTTGCAACCTCATGGTTCCTAGTCGGATTAGTTTCTGCTGTGCCACGATGGGAACTCCCTCTACAGTTTCTTTGATTCTTATGCTTTCAAGCCTTATATATTCTACAAGCATTAAACTTTCTCGCTGTAGTTTTCATGCTGGGGGGGGGGTGGAGGCTGGATAGAGGAAGGGATTCCTGCAATGATTGATTTATACCTCCACCTAATTCTTTAGTTGTGATATTAAATGGTATATGAGCTTCCTAGGGCTGGTGTAATGAGTGATCACAACCCAGGGGCTTAGAACAAAAGAAATGGATTCTAGTTCTGGAGGCTAGAAACCCTAAATGCAGGTGTTGGCAGGTCTGCATTTTCTCACATCTCTAGTGGAGAGTCCTTCCTTGCCTTGTCCAGCTTCTGGTGGCTCTGGTATTTCATGGCTTGTGGCCACATAACTTCTACCTCTGCCTTCATGTCTTATTCTTTGTGTCTTCTCAGTTCTTATAAAGACATTGCCATTGAATTTATGGTCCACCCTAATCCAGGGTGATCTCATCTCAAGATTCTTAGCTTAATTACATTGGCAAATACCCTTTCTCCCAATAGTCGCCTTCACGGGTTCTGAGGGAACACCTATTTTGGGAGAGGGGTCATCATTCTACCCACTGCAGATAGTAAACCAAGACCTCCCTTGGCTAATTATTTCTATGTAGTGCTAAATTAAAAAAAAAAAAAAGCCTTCATGGTTCATCATTTATACGCCTCAAAAAATGTAAAATCCTAAAATGTTTCATTTAAATGTGAATTTGGTCGGCTCTCTTTCCTAAGAGGCACCTTAGCAGGGTCTCCTAAGCAGGACTGTATCACAGGGTAATTGCTCGTGGGACTAGCATTGCCCAATTGAAGTCTTAAGAAATACAGCTCGTTCTATTAATGGGCATTGCGAAGGTGCTCTCCATTATTACAAACACATCTTTTCCATTATATTTTACTGTCAGTGAATGTCGGTGTGAAACCCGCTGGCCTTCCTCATTTGAGAAGAACCCAAAATACACCACCACCTGAGATCTTTGTGTCGGTTATCATGTGTATTCCAAGGATGACAAACTCAATTCAAAGAAATTCCATGGGGTTTGCATTGGGCTTTTATCCTTACTTCTTTTATCAGCATGGAATGACTGCCTGGAACTTGAACGTGTTGCTAGACCCCAGTTGTCTTATCTTTGTAACTCGAGTTTCTATTCTTTTTTGTTGTTGTTGTCTTTTTGCCATTTTTCTTGGGCCGCTCTCGCGGCATATGGACGTTCCCAGGCTAGGGGTTGAATCAGAGTGTAGCCACTGGCCTACGCCAGAGCCACAGCAACACAGGATCCAAGCTGCGTCTGCGACCTACACCACAGCTCACGGCAACGCCGGATCGTTAACCCACTGAGCAAGGGCAGGGACCGAACCCGCAACCTCATGGTTCCTAGTCGGATTCGTTAACCACTGCGCCACGACGGGGACTCCCCGAGTTTCTATTCTTAATCAAAGCTTTTGGAGGGGGAGTACTCCCTCAGTCCACAGAATGATGGAGTTTTACCTGCCAGGGTTACATGCATGAATTTGCATGGGTTTTAGCTGCTTTCTCATTGGAAGCAAGACAGCTTTAAAGCTTATATGAGCTCTTTCAGTATTCTTCAATTGCTAACCACTGGGAACTGTGGCAATTCTAGGTGTTTCTTTAAAGGTCTATGTCTACAGAGGCAGCAGGGCGTCTGTTTTATTAAGGTCTTACAGGAAGCATTGAAAACCTTCCAATTTCTTTATTGTTATCATCGCCATAATCATCTTCATAATTTTCATCTTCTTCTTCATTATCATCATCAATACCGTCTGAAGAATCCCCTCATTGAACTAATGATTGGTAATCATATTATCCTGGCCTCCTAAACAAAATGAAAAAAAAGTGCTTTCCAGAAAATCCAAATAGCTTCTTTGCCCGCTTACTCTGTTTCTCTCTGTGCTGATTTCATTTACATGTTCAAAATATCCATGGATTCAAAGGCAGATCCAGTCATGATTCCCAAACAGTTGGTTTCAACAGTCCAGACCCAGCCTGGCCCTTCATTCTGTGTCCCTCTGTTTCTCATATCACGCTAGTTTGCCATTACAAAGGCAGAAGGTCTTTGTTATCGTACAAGAAGAATCACAACCTCCTGGCCGAGTTGACATCAGAAAGGTTAAGTACACTCTGAAATAGGCCGGAGTCCCTTGTGCCATTTCCCTAGACTTTCTGACCTTTCTGACATTTAAAAATCAGTTTTTCACTAGATCGAAGAACGCATTCCCTGGAGGTGAGCTTAGCGAAGACTCTCTTCTTACAGATGCTCCCTAATTCAGGGCATAATAACTAGAATTCAGGAGCTAGGTCTCTGTGCATGTTTGCTAACTGCTTGGCACACAAAGATTTGTCCAATGAAAGACAGGCAGGCTCGGACCAGTCAATGCCTTGAGAAGCCGTGTAAATCCTACTTAAAGTTCCACAGACTTAGAGACAGGTTTTTCCACCTGACAGCTCTTCGGAGCAGTTTGGCTACTCCAACTTGTGTCCCAGTTTCCATCATTCGAAATCTGTGAGACTTAGATCCAGGGCTCCTGGAAGACTCATTTACCAAAGGAGTTGAATTTGTTGAGTTGAGGAGATGTCGAAGCTAGGTGGCGCTGGCTGCCACAGGCTGCAAGAGATGCTTTTCTACATGTCAGAACATGCCCTGTGTCCTAGGGACCCAGCTGTGAAACCTTTCCAAGGAGTCTGGTATGAGATGTGGGGAGCCCGATTTGAAACAAATGAGAAATAGAGAAATGGCCCAGCCTTGCTCTTCCCCTATGCAATGTTACCACTCCTGCACGTTAACCGTCCCTTCTGACTTAGAAAGAAGGCACTGAAAGCACAATGTGTATTTATTTACTTTCTAAATAGACTCCTCCTGGTCCTTTGTGATTCTGATACTCTGTTTGGTGCTTTTGGTTTTGCCATCAGCACTGACCAGGAGTTGCACAGGAAACCCAGGAGATCTGAAATAGTCATCGGAAGAGAACTTGGTTTGGGTCCCTTTTCCATTAATGCCTATTTTCCACCAGCCACATAACCTGTGCATGTGGAATATTCCCAATAGCACTGGCTTTCACAAGCTGTAGTGCCTGTCAGGAAGTAAAACTGCTTTGGTGGAAAGACCAAAATTATAGCTGAGAACTCAGAAATGTTGAAGGAGCCTTCGGAGCCCGGTGGAATGGAAGAGAACAAAAAAAACAGGCCATGTCAGGGAGGCAGGTTTACCAAAAGGAGATTCTTTTCTCATTTTCTAGTCACATCAGCTGGCCGCATCATCTTCTACAGAGACACTTAGCACAGGAGATTTTAATCTTATAAATCCGGTAACATTTTCTGTCTTGCGAATATGTCTACAAAGTGTTTTATAGGTAGAAATATCAAACAAATCACATTTAGATGTACATTTAAAAAGTTCCATTTCTTGGCAATAACACAGCCATGGTAAAATGACACAGTCATCAAGAATATGCTTTTTTGTTAATATTTCCAACTGTCAGGAAAGATACAGGGCATAGTGTCCATACTTTTGTAATTGGGAAGGTTTTTTTTTTTGCACAAGAAAAATCGGAGTGTGCTGTTGATTTTTCTTTCTTACTTCTTTTTCTTTTCTTTTTTTTTTTTTTTCCCGGGACATATTGTCTGGTAAAATGCTTATCCTAATTAATCCCTGAGTGGAAGCAGGCCTACAGGCTGGCAGAGGGGTCATAAACTTTAATTTTTTTTTCATTGGTCTCAGAGCTGCTGGAATCTTTATACCAAAGCAAGTAGCTTTGGCTCAGGTTAATATTTCTGCTTCTGCTCAGGGCCTCCCCCTCTACTCACGCCCCTCTCCGCAAAAGGGAGCCCGTTGAAGAGAATTTCTTTGCCTGAAAAAGTACACAATTTCCCTTGACCTGTCTTTCATCACACCCCTCCCCCACTGAACCCGTGCATCTATTTGTAAACTCTTGTTTTAACCCATAGTAGGGAGAAATAAGCGTTCCTAGCGTGGTAGGGACGGAGGACTTCGTGCAAAAGGAAAGGGGTTGAGACTTTCAGCTTTGCTCCTGCTGTGGAAATGGACTTCAGCCTTATCTAGATAGAAAGGGTCGCAGTAAACTCAGAGGAGAAAATGGGCTCAAAAACGGTGGACAGCTAGCTCATTCTTCTTGTTTATTACTGTATTTCTGGCACCCGGTACAGAACCTGGCATCTACTAAGTGCTTCCTAGCTAAGTTCCTTTTTGTTTTTTTTTGTTTTTTTTTTTTGTTTTTTGTTTTTTTTTGATATCCGCTTCCACATTCCAAAGATAGGAGGCTCTCTGTTACCTTGGACTGGAGGCGAGATGGTTGATCAAATACTAAACCAGTGGTATTGAGCAGCAACTATAGGCAGAGCTGTAGTAGAAGCTGGGGGCTGACTAATAATGACAAATTAATACAGGCTCTCTAGAGGTTACCTAGAAATAGATAACTGCCCATTTGGGAGGAGATGTTCTTGGACACTGCCTATCAGCCACCTGCCTCAGGATCCAGCAGTGTTTCCATCTCTCATCTGGTTAAGCCAGCCACCTGCCACACAAGAAACCACAAAGCTGGTTTGTATTCTTGGATAACTGTGTGCAGCATCCGTTGGCTCTTTCTGGGCAGGATTTGGCCCATAGATCTCATCCATTGCCAGTGCTCAAAGGAAGTTAGGGATTAAATACACTTATTTCTGTGTTCCTAGAGTCGTGTCCATGAGCCCACGAGGTCCTCGTCACAATGGCACACTTGGCAAGTCCAGGGCAGTGTTATGCTACCTTTTGAATTCATCTTAGTGACCTGTTTAAGATGCATCTGATGCTAAGGCAAGTTCTCTCATTGTGTTTCAAGGGCTTTTTTCCTTCCCATCCCAATGTCACAGATTTTGTTCTAGGACAAAGGTCGTGTCTCTGTTAGCTTCCTTTTGTTTTTGTTTTTTTTTTTTCCTCCCTACCTGTGGCATGCTGAAGTTCCCAGGCCAGGGATCAAACCCATGCCACAGCACTTCACCACTAGGCCACCAGGGAACTCCTGGATCCCCTTTTTTGATATCACGTGGTAGCCTTTTTCCCCCCCTTTCCATTGTAAAAGAATTCATAGCCAAATTATGAAATGACTGGAGTTTCTCCACACTAGTAATATGGACATTTGGGACTGGATTATTCTTTTTTAGGGGGTTGTCCTGTGCATTGTAGGATGTTTAGCAGCATCCCTGGCCTCTGCCCACTAGATGCCAGTAGAACACCCCCTCTCTGCAATATCTAAAAATTATTTAGACATTGCCAAATTTTCTAGAGGTGTCTCAGCAGGTGGGGGCTACCTGTGGAGAACCACTGACTTGTACCAACATGATTTTTCTGCATAGAATCATAATACCATTACTCAATAGCCCCAACTTGACTAATGGATTTTTTTTTTCTCTGTGTTACCAAAAATTTATGTGAGGAAAATGCTAGTAGCGCGGGGGGAAAAAGCAATTACAGATCCTCACAAATTCCTTGACCAAGACGGTACCTTGCGTTGCCCACCACCCTCTCTGTTCACTCTGCCCCCCACTCATGCGTCCTTGTTTTTAACATTCCAAGGCAGATGTTGCTGACAGAGACTCAGCTGCAGAACTTCTGGAGAGTGCTCTGGCTGGAGAGTTATCTTGCGACAGATTTGCACGGGTGATGACATTTTTAGGGGGCACCCTCCTGACCAGAGTTCCATTCTGCTGCCTCCACTTGATCCTGAGGTTGCTTATGATTTGCATTGACAAGCAGGCAGAAGCTATTGTAAATTGATTTTGTTCTTCTTATTTACTCTTGTGAGTAAGTAGGCTGTGGTATGGATGGTTAGAAAGCTTCCCTGGAGACTGAGGGAGGACCAAGGCAGATGCGAATGGTTAGATGTTGTAAGTGCACTTGGCAAAGCAGGAAGAAAGGCCTATTAACTGCCCTCCAAACTGTTTACAATCTTTTTCCGATATAACAGTTAGGTGTTTTATAGGTGATTTCCAAGGTGACCTTGGGCTCTTTTTCAAGGGTATCAGGGTATGTCCCTCTTGCACTTTAAAAATAAAACTTTAGGAAATTCCCAAGTGGCGCGTGGGTTAAGACTCTGGGGTTGCCACAGCTGTGGCGCGGGTGTGATCCCTGGTCTGGGAACTTCCATGTGCCACAGGTGTGCCCCCCCAAAAAAAATCATTAAAATAATAAATAAAATAAAACTTTAGACAAAAGAATAGGGAGGTTATGTTAGTTTTTAAAATTTGTTTGTTTTGCTTTTTTTTTTTTTTTTGCAGGCTTTTCTGCCCCAAGTAAATGGAAGGATTTGAATCCTTTGAAGGATTGGGGGGTTGGGGTGCCTATGCGTCTTTTTGGTCTATGCTGATCTACTTTCTCATAGTCCAGCACTGTAAGGCTGGACTACTGCAGGGCATGAGGTGGGTACAGGAAGGGTGGAACTGGAACAGAGCTGGCGTTTATTGGACTAGGTGTCAGTTGGTACTATTGCATCTGTTGCTCACAGGAACCTGCATGTATTTCTTTCTTACTTACAGATGAGAAACTGAAGTGAGAAAAGTTAAATATGAGGACGGTTTGAAAACTAAGAAGTGGCAGAATTAACGTTCAGGTCTCCCGTTGTGGGGCCAGAAAACCCATCCTTTTTCCATTACACTCTTGAGCCCCCAGACAAGATATACTGTCTATCCTCTCCACCTCTCATGACGAGGACACTGTTGCAATTACATAGGAGGGAACTGCCAAGAAATGCGTACATATTGATTACAATCTGGCTACCAAGCTTCCTATTTGGCTACCAAAGATTAATTGAAGTACCTGTCTTTGGTTTGCTACTTTTAAAATTTTTGCCACACCATGGCATATGGAAGTTCCCAGGCCAGGGACTGCATTTGAGCTGCAGCTGCAACCTGTGCCACAGCTGTGGCCATGCCAGACCCTTAGCCCACTGTGCTACTTCGGGAACTCCTCTCGTTTGCGACTTAAACACATAATGCCCAGTAAAAGAAAAGGTTAATGAAACCACATAGTTACATAAAGTCTTTACAGATATGTCATTTTCCATTGAAAAAGACCAGTTAAAACTTTATTTGTGGTTCCAAAATTTTATTTCACAAACCTTTCTGTTTTTTGTTTTGTTTTGTTTTATTTTGTTTTTGTTTTTTTGCTGTTTCTTGGGCCGCTCCCGCGGCATATGGAGATTCCCAGGCTAGGGGTCGAATCGGAGCCGTAGCCACCTGCCTACGCCAGAGCCACAGCAACGCAGGATCCGAGCCACGTCTGGGACCTACACCACAGCTCACGGCAACGCCGGATCGTTAACCCACTGAGCAAGGGCAGGGACCGAACCCGCAACCTCATGGTTCCTAGTCGGATTTGTTAACCACTGCGCCACGACGGGAACTCCCCACAAACCTTTCTGAATGAACCCCATAGTTGGCCTTAGAAGATGTGAAGGAAACTTTAGGAGACTTTACCAAAGTGCGCTGGAGGTATGAATTTCTTAAGAACTGGTAAAGTAGAGAGTTTTTCTCATTATGTTTCTTATCTATAGATTGAAATCACCTTCACTGAAGCCCTATTCTTAAAGCTTTGGCTCCGACCCTCAGTCTTGCCATTACGACTTGTGATAACATGGTTATCTACAAAGACCCTCTTCCCCAGGGATGCTCTGGAGCCTGATGCTGTGACCACCTTTCCTCTGTCACCCATGGTCTGTAGAGGGAACCACCTCTGAACTTCTTAGTGATACTGGTCCCCTGTCCCCAGCGCATTCTTGATGGCAGTGGTGAAATGTGCCTGTTCTCTGCCTCCCGTAGAACTTGCTCCTCTGTTGGGTCTTTGGGACTCACAGTACTTATTCATTCCAGCATGGTCACACACTTGGCTTCTTTATTAATTTCTCTATCACCTACCTGGGGAGCTCAGGCATTTGTATGCTGCTGAGAGTTGACCGTTGCATTCTTCCCAGACTTCTAACAGCCATGCCAGCAGCATGTTTGTCCAGTTCCCTGGATTCCTTGCTAGAATGTTAAATAGCATTAAGTAAAATACCCTTCATTCAACAAATTTCTGCTTATCTAGACTGGATTTCCAGTCTTGTTGATCAAGCGCCCTCAAAAATCTCATTGCAGGAGAACCTCCTGACTCCTGCCAGTTCTTAGGAATATAGTTCTTTAGGTAAGTAGTCTCTTTCCAGCCTTATTGGTCCCAGCGTGTCTCCAGCCCAGCTATGCTGAGATTTAACTCTAGTTATCAGCCTGGAAACCAGGAGAGGGGGTTTGGGCACCTCCTGAGGGGGGGATGTATTAGTTTCCTATGACTGCTATAATAAATCGCTGCGCCAACTTAGGGACACAAAACAATACAAATTTATTATGTTCCGGTAATAAAAGTCAGAAGACCTCAAATCAAGATGCCAGCAGAAGAGAAGTCATCTATTTGCCTTTTCCAGAATCTAGAGGCCACTTGCTACCCTTGGCTCGTGATACCCTCCTTCACCTTCAAGGCCTGCAGCATCTTCATCTCTCTCTCTTTCTCTCTGTGTGTCTTGCATTTTCTCTCTTTTCCTTGTTCTCTCTCTGACTTCTGCCTTCATTGTCGCACCTCCCTCACTGACACTGACCCCGCCTCCCTTTTCCAAGGACCCTTGTGATTACATTGGACCTACTCAGATAATCCAGGATAATCTTCACATCTCAAGATTCGAACTGAATCACATTTGAAAATCCCTCTTGCTTTGTAAAGTAACATTCGGATTATAGGGATTAGGATAAAGATACCTTTGGAGGTTTATTTATTTACTTTTTTTGTCTACTGCAGGCACCTGTTGTTTTAGGGGAGAGGGACAGTTGTGGTGCATCATGCTAGCTCTTTTTAAAGAATGCTGGGCAGAGTTCCCGTTGTGGTGCAGCAGAAACAAATCTGACTAGATCCATGAGGATGTGGGTTCGATCCCTGGCCTTGCTCAGTGGGTCAGGGACCCAGCGATGCTGTGAGCTGTGGTGTAGGTCACAGGCATGGCTCGGATCCTGCATTGCTGTGGCTGTGATGTAGGCCGGCAGCTACAGCTCCGATTCAGCTTCTAGCCTGGGAACCTCCATATGCCATGGGTGTGGCCCTAAAGAGAAAAAAAAAGTGTTGAGCTGCCTTGGGCTGGGGCCTGGGAACTACCCAGGCCCCTCCGACCAGCCAGAATGCTACCCTCTTCTCCAGCTGGGTGGTGGGTTGGCCAGCCGAAATCCTCATCTCATCGCCTGTTTCTGTGGATCCCTCCTGGCACCACGTCTCCAAAGAGGGGTTGAGTTGAGTAACCCTCATATTCAGTCACTGGCCCGGAGCAGCATCCTCTGGGAGACAGAGCCTTGGCAGGAACATGACGTTGGATTCCAGGGCCCAGCACATGAGGCCTTTGTTCAGTGATCTTCCCTGTATTTGAAAATTTGTGACATGCATTTTCAGGCTGCCACAGACATCCCCCCTTTGACTTTCAAGCATTAAGAGCTATACCTTAGGCAACAAACACGCAGCTATAGCATTAGCCCGTGAAACTCAAGAATGCCATTTCAGTACTGTTGGAGAGGTATAACCTTCTTGGAAATTAAAATTAAAGGGAAGGAAAGAGTACACACGTTTTGAACAACCTCCGGCCAAAAAAAAAATGTTGTTGGCATTTGTAGTGGATCTTGAAGGAGGGTTAATATTCTGTGGGATTGGTGCTGGCTGAGAGGAGGGGACATGGAGCAAACGAATGAGCCCAGTGTCAGGAGGAGGAGGATGTGCACTGCGTCTGGGGACAGTGAGTGGCCCAGGGTACCTGAGGTGTCAAGTGCCTGTAGGAAAACAACGATTGATTTGGCAATTAGCCAGAGTCATGCGATGGAGGTCAAGGATGAGTAGCATGCGTAGGATTTAGCAGAGCGATAGGGAAGGAAAAGCGTCCTGAGAGAGGAAGTAGTAAGTGCTAAGGAAGGGGTACTTTTCAGGGAAGGTCTAAGGGAGGGAGCTGAAGATAAGCCGTATCAATGGATAACAAAGGTGGGCGCGTCATGAAATCTGAAAAGTGTTTAGGAATTGTGAGATCAAGGTTAGGAAAAGTATCATGAACATAGTAGCCTACTGAATTAGGGAGTGATGGAGGGAAAAGAGTAGAAAAGGAAAACTCTCGACCCGAAATTGGAGGGTGAGGGGTAGCGTGTGTCGTAGACTTCCGTAGACTCAAGCAAAAAGGACAGAGGCAGATGGAATTACTGAAGATGTGATGTCAGGATAATGAATACCCTTTTCCTGTGCTCCCAGAGTACGAGCATTTATCATGGACCAAATAACAATGAAAACCAATGGGGAATAAACACTGTCTCCTCTGGCAGACTGTGAGTACCTTGAAGACTCATTCATCTTTGTATCACTAGGGTGTGGTTTAAAAACCTGGGCCAGATAAATATTCAGTAAGAAACCACCGAATAGAAGATTGAGGACCGGGTATCCACTGAGTATATGGCCAGGGTAAGTCCCGTCAGGCACACTTTTTGGCCTCCTTCATTTCACCAGTTTTCCAACGATCCCCTGAAGTAGATGTTACTCCTACTTAAGAAACGGGGAGATTGAGACTTTGAAAGCTTGCATGGCTTGCCCAATTTCCCATCACTAGTAAATGGTAGAAACAGAGCAGGATGCTGGAGTGAGGTGGGGGACGTGAGGCGTTTCCTCTGTTGAAGAGGGCTTTGATGTGGTTGTTGAAAGAGCCTGGTTTTGGTTAACACTAAGAAGTTAGAGGAGTTGGTGAATAGAAGGTTACAATTTAGTGGTAAGACAATGAACTCCCAGATAATGCAGCGAAAATGAGACCATGGGGTAGTGAGTAAGGCAAGTATGGACCAGTGATTGAACAGGGATGACAGAATGGAAAGACACGGCTGCAAGAATGGATTTGAAAATCCAGAATTTAGGAAGTAGTTCTTTGACATTACTTTGTCAAGAAGCCAGAGCGCAAAAGACAAAACGACAGAAAACCACGTTATGTGATGTATTCATTATCGATTGCTGTGTAATGAGTCCCCCCTAAACGTAGTTACTTAAAACAAGAACATACATTATCTCGCAGTTTGTGTGGACTCAGGGAATGGCTTAGCTGGGTCCTCCAGCTCATGGATTCTCACCAGATTTCCATCAAGGCATCAGCCTGGGCTGCAGTCATCTCAAGGCTTAACTGGGGTGGATCTGCTTCCAAGCTCATTACAGTGTTGTTGGCAGAATTCAGCTCCTGAGAGGCTGCAGGACTAAGGGCTTCAGTTTTTTACCACTCAGTTCTTCCAAAAGTCTCACTCCATGTTCGCTGGCTTTATCACAACAAGCAGGTGAGAAAGAGCAAGAGAATGCCAGCAAAATGAAAGTCATGGTCTTTTATAATTTCAGAAGTAATATCCCATCACTCTTGCTATTTAGAATCAAGTCACTAGGACCAGCCCACTCACAATATGGGGGTGGGGTTTACACAAGAGAAACAATACCAGGAGGCAGGAATCACTGATGATTTTATTTTATTTTTATTTTATTTTTATTTTTATTAAATTTTTTTTTCTTTTTAGGGCTGCACCCTCGGCATATGGAGGTTCCCAGGCTAGGGGTCAAGTTGGAGCTATAGCTGCTGGCCTACACCACAATCAGAGCAACACCAGATCTGAGCCAAGTCTGCAACCTACACCACAGCTCACGGCAATGATCCTTAACCCACAGAGCAAGGCCAGGTATTGAACCTGCATCCTCATGGATGCTAGTCAGATTTGTTTACCACTGAGCCACGACAGGAACTCCACTGATGGCTATTTTAAAAGCAGCCTATTGCAGAGTGATTTGCTAGAATAAGACGCTCTCTTCCAAAGAAAGAATCAGAAGCGAAGTTGTTGGTATAGACCTTAGCATGAGATAAAAGAGGAATAGGTTATGAACCATTTGGATGTATAAGGAAATTCAGTGATTTATTCAGACTCAGCTTTATCTTTTTGACACATCTTCTGCAGTGAGATTTCCAGAAAGAAGTTACCTGCAATCTTACCTGACCCTTTCTCAATTGAATGTTGGCTAAGGGAGAACCTTTTAGTGTCTAGTTCTCATCTGAACATTTGATCACAATCTGAACTCAGTGTTTTAGTGATAGTTCCACTTTCCCAAATTGTATCAAATGATTCAGTAATAAAGGCATTTCTTATGTTTCTAGAGCCTCGGTTAAGCTTTGGGACACACATTCCATGGCTGGACAGTTTTTTTTCCCGTGGTTCTCAGTGGTCAAAGAAGAACCGTGGCTGAGATAAGGTCCTATATGCACTGATGGTCTGTTGCAAGTATTCAATAAAGAAGGATCCCATCTAGTTAATGGGGAAACATCCCATTTTCACCCTCTAATACCCAGGTCCTTGTTACTGTGGCTCTAAAGGGAAGTTTAAAGGTCTTCCACATCTTTGTGGGAGACAAAAGTTGAGTCAAGGCTCTACCTCCTATAGGGGTGCCAAGATAAAGCGTAGAAGAATGATCTCTTCAACAAATGGTATTGGGACAACTGGAGAGCCACATGCTAAAGAATGACATATCTTTGCCTCATACTATTTACAAAAATTAACTCAAAACCTACATATAAGAGCTAATGCTCTACATCTCTTAGAAGAAAAGAGGAGTAAATCTTTGTGACCTTGGATTAGGTCATACTTTCTTAGATGTGGCACCAAAAGCCTAAACAACTTTAGATAGATAGATAAATTTGACTTTGTTAAAATTAAAAACTTTTGTTCTGCAAAGGATACCATTAGGGAAAAGGCAGCCTGCAGATGGGGAGAAAATATTTGCATATCATGTATCAGATAAGCGACTTGCACAAAAATACATAAAGGACTCTTCAAACAACTCAATAAAAAAAGACAATCCAATTTAAATACAGGCAAAGGATTTGAACAGACAATAAAGATGTAAGAAGGTCAATAAACACATGAAAAAATCCTGGTCATCATTAGTCATCAGGAAAATGCAAATCAGAACCATAATGAAATACCATTTCACACTTACTGGGATAGCTATAATGAAAAAAAAGACAGACAATAAGAATATGGTGAATATGTGGAGATATTTCTGCCTTGGTTATGGGGATCTAAAATGGTGTAGCTATTTTGGTAAACAGTTTGACAGTTCCTTATAAAGTTAAACAGAGTTAACATCTGATCTGGCAATTCTACTCCTAGGTATATATCCAAGAGAATGGAAAACATATCTATACTAAAATGTGTACATGAATTTTCACGGCAGCCTGAGTCATAGTTGCCAAAATGTGAAAACAACCCAAATATCTATTCACTAATGCATGGATGAAAAAAAAAAGTTTTATTATTTATTACTTATATTTTTTAAAATTTTTTCTCTTTTGTCTTTTTGCCTTTTTTAGGGCCGCTCCTGCGGCATATGGAAGTTCCCAGACTAGGAGTCTAATCGGAGCTGTAGCCACTGGCCTATGCCAGAGCCACAGCAACGCGGGATCCGAGCCCTGCTGTGACCTACACCACAGCTTACAGCAGCGCCAGATCCTTAACCCACTGAGCAAGGCCAGGGATCGAACCTGCAACCTCATGGTTCCTAGTCGGATTCGTTAACCACTGAGCCACGACGGGAACTCCTGTTTTATTATTTTTTAAATTATTATTGTTATTATTATTTTGGGCTGTACCTGCGGCATAAGGAAATTCCCAGGCTAGAGGTGGAATCAGTGCTACAGCTGCCAGCCTATGCCTCATTCACTGCAACACAGGATCTGAGCCCTGTCTGGGACCTACACTGCAGCTCACGGCAATGACGGATCCCCAACCCACTGAGCGAGGCCAGGGATCGAACCCGAATCCTCACGGATACTAGTCGGATTCGTCTCTGCTGTGCCACACTGGGAACTCCCCAAAATGTTTTATAATGTATATATAGACACTGGAGTATTTGGCCATAAAAAGCAATGAAGCACTAATGTATGTTTCACCAATGAACTTAGACAACATTATGCTAAGTGAAAGGAGCCAGACATAAAACACTGAATATTGTGTAATTTAATTTACATAAAATGTCCAGAATAGGCAAATTCACATAGAGCAAAGGAGATGTGTGGTGTCTGGGGCTGAGGGGAGGGAGGAATGGGGAATGACTTAATGGCTGTGGTGTTTCTTTTGGGGGTGAGGAAAATGAATTGTGATTTGTTCGTGGTGACCAGCTCCTGACTTCATGAATATACTAAAAGCCATTGAATTATGCATATTCAAAGTGAACTTTATGGCATGTGAATTATTTCGAAAAAGCTCTTATTAAAAAGTCTCCCCCTAGTTCACCTCTTTTTGAGTTTTGAAATGTAATAAAACAAGCAATAGTCTGGACATGTAGGTGCCTATGAACCAGCTTTAACAAACTTCAGCTTTTCACCATTGGCCTTCTTTTACAGCGTGTCTTAGTTAAATTATGATATGTCCTGTTGAGTATATCAACTCTACTGCAAAAACCTACCATAACAACCTGTCTATCATTCAAAGGATTGTAGAATTCCATTCAGCATGAATATATAAAATCCTGGAAAAAATCATTCTTTGTTATTTCAATGCTTTGGGTTTTCATTAATGTTCTATTCCTAAAGATGAGTAGTAATCTAACAAATGTAATTAGATGATATGGTAACACTTGTCAGAAAAGAAAATCTCCTAAGAAGAAGTTTAAGTTGTAACACCTTGTCCCCTGAGTTCTCAATCAATGCTGTTTGTAAAAGTAGACACAGGGAGTTCCCGTCGTGGCGCAGTGGTTGACGAATCCGACTAGGAACCAGGAGGTTGCGGGTTCGGTCCCTGCCCTTGCTCAGTGGGTTAACGATCCGGCGTTGCCGTGAGCTGTGGTGTAGGTTGCAGACGCGGCTCGGATCCCGCGTTGCTGTGGCTCTGGCGTAGGCCGGTGGCTGCAGCTCCGATTCGACCCCTAGCCTGGGAACCCCCATATGCCGCGGGAGCGGCCCAAGAAATAGCAACAACAACAACAACAACAACAACAACAAAGACAAAAGACAAAAAAAAAAAAGTAGACACAATTGTTTCTTGAGCATAGACTCAGGTGTGTTTAATAGCTTTTAAAGCAATGTATTTCTAAGCAGAAGATATATAATGCTAAAAATTAAAAATGCCCACAGAGAGGATATTACCACACATGACAGCTTATTTTTTGATTTGGCAATTTTCTGCTAAATTCATAGCAGCTGGAGAGAGTAGCCAGTAACAAAAGAAGACAGCTTTACGGAGCCCACACATGGCAATATTTCTGTGTAAAATTAGTCAAAATCATTATACTTGTAGATGAAGAAATGAATTCCAACAAGTTCGCATTTTTTCAAGAGCAATCCTGCTTGGACTTAGGGGACTGGAAGATGTGAGCAGTGTGTTTGGAATACTTGAGCACCAGCACTGGAGCTCACAACAAAAATCTGAGCAAGACTGCCAAGCATTGGCTCTTGGAAGAGTAGGATAAGGATAATAGTACATTGATGGTCAATAAGTAGAATTCAGCCCACACTGTCGTCTATCTTCACAGCCAAGGAACTGAGGGGGAAATAAGCCATTAGGAGAATTTTTCACTGAAACTTCTTTGTTTTGCTCTTATGTATGCCTAAAATTTTCTGGTAGCAAAGGATAAGACTGGCATAAAGGTGCCTCATTTTAGAAAAAATCTAAATGTGCAATATTTCAACTTTAGAATATAATTAAGAGAAATGGCTGATTCTGGGTCTAGAGCAGCACAGTTACAAGAGGAGCTTGAAATATAAAGTAGGAATGAACAATATATGTATTCTTCCTTACTTTGTATAAAGAATATATACATATATATAGTTCTTCCTTACTTTATATTTCAAGCTTATCTTGTAAATATATATATATACATATATATATATATATGAATACACACACATATGCATATATAGTGGCTAGTCACAAGGCTACTGCTAGCCAAATCTAGGACAATTTGAACATTGAAATA
This sequence comes from Phacochoerus africanus, assembly GCF_016906955.1. Classification (NCBI taxonomy): domain Eukaryota; kingdom Metazoa; phylum Chordata; class Mammalia; order Artiodactyla; family Suidae; genus Phacochoerus; species Phacochoerus africanus. The sequence continues at coordinate 10,814,403 of NC_062557.1, read as the reverse complement.
ATTAAGTTACATAAAAAGAATAATCAATAATGTTTATTGAATTAAATAAACAATAATGAATTTAAATCATGGAAAAAATGGGAATTTAGGAGTTCATCCTAAAAGTACATACATAAATAAATAGGAGAGCAAGGGGGGCTCTTGCTAATAGCTGAATGCTAAGGGTTGACTGGTAAATGTATTGAGGGGCACTGGACTGGGAATATCATCATTTCGTAACCTTTGTGGCAAGATGCAACTCAGGCCATCAGTGAATCCATCTTTGCAAATCAGGCAAGAATAACCAATGGGTTCTAAATATAGGAAGAAATTTTGATGAGAAACAGGATATTCATATGGATTTAAAGGGTCTTCCCACAGACTACTTATCTGTTGAAAGGGAGACAAATAATTTGGTAATAAAGCAGTGAAGAATCAGATGAGACTTTGACCACACCTGGACCGCTGATCAAAGCTACTATCACCCATGAAGGACAGGGAGATGTTGTGTCCCCCCAGATGTCCCAGGGAACATCTCATTACCTATGTAGGCATCCAGCTGAGAATGCATTAACTCAGTAAAATCATGAAGTATTAGACAAATTCCAAAGAGAAACTTTCTGTAAACAAAAGAGGTGCTGTACTTTTTCTCTAATGTCAATGTCATGAAAGGTAAAGAAAGGCTGTGGAACTGTTTCAGATTCAAGAGGTTAGAGACATGACGAGTCAATGCAATACTTGATCCTAGACTGGATATTCTGGAGTGGGGGTGGGGCAAGGTTATATATGATTGTCATTAGATCAAGTGACAACATTGTAGTACAAATAGTGATTAGATAATTTGCTGATAATTTGTTGAAGTTGATAGTTATACTTTGGTTACGGAGCAGAATATTCTCATTCTCAGGAAATACACATCGAATGATTTGTGGGTCAAAGCCATGATACATTTAATTTACCGTCAAAGAGTTTAGAAAAAAATATATCTAGCTAGATAGCTCTATTCGAAAAAAATAGATCTAGCTAAATAGCTCTATTTGAAAAAAAAAATAGATCTAGCTAGATAGCTCTATTTTTTTTTTATCTTTTAGGGCCATAACCATGGCATATGGAGGTTCCCAGGCTAGGGGTCAGATTGGAACTGTAGCTTCCACCCTACACCACAGCCATAGCAACGCAGGATCTGAGCCATGTCTGTGACCTACACCACAGCTCACGGCAACGCCAGATCCTTAACCCACTGAGCTGGGGGATTCGTTTCCACTGAGCTATGACGGGAACTCTTAGATAGCTCTATATTTAGATAAAAAGTACCCGTGATAGAGCAAATGGGGTAAGATATTAAAAATAGTTGAATCTGAGTAAAGGGTATATGAGAATTTTTCATATTATTTTTATTTCCACAATTTAAATGTAAACTTGGACCCATTTCCAAATAAAAAGTTAAAAATATATAATTGAACTGGGAAATTTTTATTTCTCTTGGCAAGGGATCATTTGCTTGTGAAGATCTCAGCAAGTGAATCCCTTGACTTGGGAAATCTACTAGTGCTTTCAAACATGATGACTTTGTAAATTAAAATCTGGAGGCAAGTTTGGGTTTATGCAGAGAAGGAAAGGCAATAGGCTAATTTTATTTCTGTTTAGGGGCTATTTGGTTTCAAGAACAACAAACCCATGTTAACCATAGGGAAATTTATTATAGGGAACCAAGAGAATTTCATGAAACCCAACTATGGGAAGTACTACTGGCCTCATGGGACCTATTAAGATGTTAGGCATCTCTGTCTCTGTCTTGGTCTCTCTGTCTCTATCTCTTAACTGGTTGGTTCTGGTTAGGACTGACTGGGGTTACCAGATAGAAAAGGGAAGCTACTTCTTCAGCAAAGGCTACAGAGGCACATCCAAATAAGAGGGTAAACACCCCAAAGTCTTTTTTTTTTTAATGTCGAAATGAAAGAAGAATCACTGACCATTGCTCTTTAATTATTGACTTAGTTAATTTAAAATTAATTACTTAGGAGTTCCCGTCGTGGCGCAGTGGTTAACGAATCCGACTAGGAACCAGGAGGTTGCGGGTTCGGTCCCTGCCCTTGCTCAGTGGGTTCACGATCCGGCGTTGCCGTGAGCTGTGGTGTAGGTCCCAGACGTGGCTCGGATCCCGCGTTGCTGTGGCTCTGGCGTAGGCTGGTGGCTACAGCTCCGATTCGACCCCTAGCCTGGGAACCTCCATATGCCGCGGGAGTGGCCCAAGAAATAGCAAAAAGACAAAAATAAATAAATAAATAAAATTAATCATTTAATTATTCATATTACCAATAATTTATCCTAAGGATGATGTAAGACTAAAAAAATTTAATTTGAGCATGATATGCTGAGATTTGCCTTTTATAATAGTCACAATGACACCGCATGGGGAGTGCATTTTGGAGAAACGAGTCAGTGTGGATATAGTCTTAATGCTCTTCTTGTATTCCAAGCAAAACACAGTGACTTGAATTGGAGAAATATGAGCAGCGAAAGCAGAGAGAAGGGGATGGATGAGGGGCATTTTTCAAGGGTACAATTTTTAAGCCTTGGTGTTGGATTGAGTGTGAATGATGGAGAGAGAGGATATTTTCAAGGATGCCTCCCAGGTTTCCAAGTAGTAGGGCCTGCTAGAGTCATTTATGGAGATTGAAAACATTAGAGGAGGAGTAGTTGGGGGTGTGGGTCTTTTTAAATTTGAGAAACCAAAAAGACATAAATGGAACTCTTGGGTAGCTGGACGTGTGGGTTTGGAAGTTGGGCCACTGAAGAGAGAGATGAGGTAGAGATATGATCTTGATAAAGATAAATATATGATATTTAGTACCATGGAAATTTATGTGGTGCCTTCCTAAAATGGGAAAGAGGTAGATGAGAGGAGGTGTTTGGGTCCAATACCAGAGAACGCTGACATTGAAGGACTAGATGGAGATGGAAGATCTCCAGCAAAAGACCAAGAAGAAAAGGCTTGAGGTGGAAAGGGGAAATCAGGGGAGTTCGGTGTTGTCAAAAAGCAGCACATGGTCAACTGTGTTGTATGGTGATGATAGGCAGATGAGGAGGGATCATTCTTGTGGCCCTTTTGTAAACGGGATGTCTCTTGAGGCTCACAGAGCTTAAAGGACTCACTCAAGATCATGGCACTATTAGGTGACGAAGCTGGAGTTTGTTTGGACTCGTGAATCTCTGACTTTAAAGCCTGTGCTTTTTTTTTTTTTTTTTTTTTTTTGCTTTTTAGGGCCGCACCTGTGACATATGGAAGTTACCAGGCTAGGGACTGAATCAGAGCTGCAGCCACAGCCATAGCCACACAGGATCCAAACCCAGTCTGCAATCTACACTACAGCTCACTGTAATGCCAGGTCCTTAACCCACTGAGCAACACCAGGGATCAAACCTACATTCTCAGCTACAGTAGGAACTCCCTGTGCTTTTTTTTTTTTTATTGAGGTATAGTTGATTTACAATATTGTCTTAACTTCTGTACAGCAAACTGATTCAGTTATAGACACATATACATTCTTAATATTCCTTTCCATTATGGTTTATGATAGGACATTGAATATAATTCTCTGTTTTATATAAGCAGGACCTTGTTGTCTATCTCCTCCATGTATAATAGCTTACATCTGCTAACTCAACCTCCACTCCATCTCTCCCCATCCCCTCCCACTTGGCAACCACCAAGTCTGTTCTCCTTGTCTGTGAGTCTGCTTCTGTTTTATAGATAGGTGCATTTGTGTCACATTTTAGATTTCATCTATAGGTGATATCATATGGCATTTGTCTTTTTCTGTCTGACTTACTTCACTTAGTATGGTAATCTCTAGGGCCATCCATGTTGCTGCAAAGGGCATTATTTTGTTCTTTTTAATGGCTGAGTAGTACTCCATTGTATATATGTACCACTTCTTCTTTATCCATTCCTCTGTCGATGGACATTTAGGTTGCTGCCATGTCTTGGCTATTGTGAATAGTGCTGCTATGCACATAGGGGTGCATGTATCTTTTTGAATTATAGTTTTGTCCAGATAAATGCCCAGGAGTGGGATTGCTGGATCATATGGTAACTCCATTCTTAGTTTTCTGAGGAACGTCCATACTGTTTTCCATAGTTAAAGCCTGTGCTTATATGCCTCACTTCATTCATTTGGCCCCAAATTAGCTGTTTTGTCCCTACTCTGGATAATAAATACTGGAGATAATATGATGACTAAAACCTGTCTGTTCCTGAGCCTGTAGCCCCTGCCTTGCCATTTGGTGCAAATTGAAAGGTGGGATTTGTAGGGATTGGGCACAACAGGTTGTATTAGTTTTCTGTTGCCTCACAACCAATTACTACAACCTCACAGCATGAAATAACACCCACCTCTCATCTCACAGTTCTCTCCTTTGCACACTTGGCTAGGTTCTCTGCCCAGAGTCTCATGAGATGGAACTCAAGGCTGGGGTCTTATCTGGAGACGCAGCAGAGGAATCCATTTTCAGGCTCCCTCGGGTTATTGGCAGAGTCCGCTTCCTTGCTGCTGGAGGACGAAGGTCTCTGTTCCTTGCTGGCTGTCAGCGGTGGGCCTTTTTCAGCTCCTGGAGGTTTCTTGCATCCCTTTGCCACCGGCTTTCTCACAGGCCCTTTTACAACCTCACAGCTTATCTCTTCAAGGCTGGTACTGTGGTCCCTTGTGTCGAATACCCCTCAGGCTCTGAATCTCTGACTCCTCTTCTGCTGCCAGGAGGAGAAGCCTGCTTTTCCATGGCTCGTGTGATCAGTTGAGATCCATCTGGATCATCTCTGGATACCTCACCTAACACCGTCATCTTATGTCGGTAAATATGGACATTCCATCCACACTCAAGGAGAGGGCTTATACAATAGAGAGAGTCGTGCAGTCAGTCCTTAGAATTCTGCCTGTGCCACAGACATACTTGCTGCTTCTGTCTGTCTGAGATCTCCAATTCTCACTTTAAAAAATCTCATTGAGAGAGAAGAACGCAGATGGACGAATAGCCCATTGGCTGGACAGTAGTAGCAGCATCAGCATTTCCAGCAAAAAGCCTGGTCTCTTTCTCTGGGAGCCACCTTCCCAAGTGAAAAAAAGAATGAGATGATTCTGCAGCAAAAGCAATGTGCTTCCCTCCCCAGGGCGCCGCCGCCGTTGGGAAGCCCCGTCGCCTTTCTGGGAAAAGGGACTTCTCTGGTCTGCAGGGGAAGGCCACCCAGTAGGGAGCACATCCACGTGGGAATCTGGAGACGGAGTGCAATGCCCTGAACAAAGCATCAAATTCTACCACAGCCACTTTGTTGCCTCTCCCAGAGAGATCAAGACAGACCGCTGTCCTGAGGCTGAGAGTCCAGGACGAGGGTGATTAAGGGGGAAATAATGCTCGAGGGCTGAGCCGCGCCAGAGACTTAACTGCCCAGCTTCCCGGCCAGTTTCAGCACGCAGTTTCTGAGCTGCAGCGAGATGTCCTCTCTTCAGAGAAAGCAAAGGGAGAGACAGGGATCTGGGTGATGTCTGTTTAGGGGGATGCCAGGCTCTGAGACTCTGGGGCCTGGACTCTAAGCTCTTGGAGTTGCAAAAGCCTTCAAAAGGCCAGAGAACCGTCAACAGAAAATGAATGGAAAGCCTCCGACAGGCATGCTGGGAGCTGCGAAATTACAAACAGACCTGGCAGACTTCCTCAGGAGCCCAAAGGAATCTTGAGTGTCGCTTACTGTTATAAGTCATGGGACAGCGGGCACTTGCTTCACTGAAGCTGGCTTTCGCGTAAAAAAAAAAATCGTCTGGGTTTTTTTTTTTTTTTTTTTTTTTTGTGGCCAGTTTGGACCCCCAGAGAGCGACTTCGTGTCTGTGTCCTGCGTCTCTTTTGTAGTAAGGAGGAGTCACGCAGCAGGGGTAGTGGTTGTTTGGACATCCTGGAGAACCATGAGGGCAGAAATCTTTTTTTTTTTTTTTTTTGTCTTTTGCCATTTCTAGGACTGCTTCTGCAGCATATGGAGGTTCCCAGGCTAGGGGTCTAATCGGAGCTGTAGCTGCCAGCCTACACCATAGGCACAGCAACACGGGATCCGAGCCACATCTGCAATACACCACAGCTCACGGCAACGCCGGATCCTTAACCCACTGAGCAAGGCCAGGGATCAAACCCGCAACCTCATGGTTCCTAGTCGGATTCATTAACCACTGAGCCATGATGGGAACTCCCTCAGGGCAGAAATCTTAACATGCGGAGCATTTGGATCAAAGGGCTCGGGGTAGGCAGGCAGGCCTGAGAGGTTCAAACCCTTATTCTGCCACCTTCTTTCTGAGTGACCTTTGATACATTGCTTTCTTTTTGTAATTCCCAGTTAGCTTCCCTGAGTCCAACCAGCTTCTCATCTGTACCATGGGGACCCAGTTGTGTGGGAGGTGGGGATAATGTCTATAAGCTATTATAGAAAGAAACCAACATAGATAAAGTGCTCAGTCAATGATAGGATGAGATCTGAAATGTAGGTAATATCTCATCCTCCACTCAGAGGACCTGTTGGCTGCCTACTCAAAGCCATTCCTCTCACCTTCTTCATGGCTGGCAGAGCCTGTTGCCCACCACAGCTATTGAAAAGGCAAGGATTCTTGTTTTTCTAGCCTCTCTTATAACCCACACATGGGCATGTCACTTAATATATATTTCTGGGCCCTGCCTGTGGCATGTAGAAATTCCCGGGCCAGGGATCGAACTCTGATCACAGCAATGACCCAAGCCACAGCAGTGACAATGCTGCGTCCTTTAACTGCTAGGGCACTAGGGAACTCCAGGGTGTCACTTAATCTTGAGACCTGCTACAGTCATCTTGAAACTTTAAGAGGAGACATCACTATTTGCAGAAGGAGAGAAAAATGGGAAGAAGGGAGGCAGAAAGTCCCATGACACCAGAGAGCTGCTGAATGAATCCTGGAACTTCTTTCTTATATTAGAAATATCTGAGTTATGATGAGGAAATAAGCAAGCCATAAATCCCAGTGACCTCTAACAGCAAAGATTTCTTTCTTTCTCTTGTTGCATGCACACTGTAGATTGGACAAGGAATTTATTCTATGTCTCCTGACTCTGGAAGCCAGGCACATCCTAAACCTTATAGATTATTGTGTCAGAGGAGCAAAAATAATATATCTCTAGAGTATCTTTAATAATTCTCTAAATTATCTTCTTGTTTCTAGTTTATGCCTCATCCTCACTAATGGACTGACTTTTCCAAAATTGTACTTTTCACTTTTATTAGACAGTTGATGCTGTATTAGTGCTGTGCTGTGTAACAAACAGCCCCTTTGTGCTCAGTAGTTTCCACTGACAAACGTGCTTCTCATTCATAGGTCTTTGGGCAGTGGTGGTTTTGCTGGGCTCAGCTAGAACTGCCAATGCTTGACTTCATATCTGTATTAAAGTCAGGTCCTTCTGAATCCATGTAGTTCCTTCTTAAGGGATCAGCTGCTACCTCGTATATGTTTTTCTCATGGTTATGGAAAGATGTGCAAGCAAACCAACCCAAGAAGGCACATTTAACACCTCTGTAGTTTACATTAGTTAACATTTCATTGGTCAAGTCCCATGACCAAGCCCAGAGTAAGGGTGGCAGGCATGAACATGCTGCCTTTCCTACTGGGAAGCACTGCAAAGCCATGTGGAAGGGGATGTGGGCACATAATTTTACCACAAGAAGGAAGTAAGAATTGGCAACGAAACTCCAATTTATCCATCGCAGGCCAGTGAATTGATCACCACCTTCAATAGCTCTACCTCTCACACAGAATAAAGCCTATGATCCTGAACTGGGCATTTGAAACTCTACATTCTGATCTTTTCATTTTTTTCTATTCTTTTCTTCCATGACTCCTTATTCAAATCAAACTTGTAGAGTCTGTCCCTGATCATCCATGGTCCAGTCGTGGCCATATCTCTGTTTTGTTGATTGCATTCATTCATTAAGACAACTCAACCCCTTCTTCCGTATCCCCAAATAAACTCTAAAGATACCCTCCTATGCATTCAATCTTCTGAGTTTGCACCATAACTGTTTATTTAGGGATTAGCAATTGTAATCTTGGATGGATTGTCCCTCTTTTTTATCCCATGTAGAAACCATAGCTTTGAAGCATACAGAATAACTTGACCACTTGGAACTGAAATTCTTGGCTTTCCTTTAGGGCAGTACCCACAGGCATGCAAGCCAGTAATCATTTTCATTTCCTTGATATAGGAACTTTGGTAACAGGATCCCCCTTTTCATTAGCCACAGACGTTTGGGGACCTGAGTAATTGAAATAAAGCAGTCAAAGTGCAATCCTGTTCATATATAGTCTTTGGAGATTAAATTGATCGCAAGATAATTTGGCTGAACACGAAACTCTATCTAAATGAAATAGATGAGTAAGACAAATGCGAGAAAGAGAAAAAAAAAAAAACTTTTCCCACTATGGTATTGCATACTGTAGTTACCTTCTAACACTCAGCCAAAAAAGGAATTTTTGGAAAAAGTTAGGCTACTTCTGCTACCTTTATCCTTAACTTGAAAATTTTGACTTGGAAAGGTCCTTTCCACATTCCACCATGAGAACTCACTGTCCAGTAACATTTACCTCCACATTTTAGCTTTGGGAAATCACCTCTGTGTCTAGCATCAATCAGTCAGTGTTGAGATACTTAAAATTACACAGATTAGACACAGCCACCACTGCAAGGGAAATGGTTTAACACACAGGGAATTCAAATTCTCTTAGCATGACTGTTTTGATAAGGAAGAAAAGGGTCTTAAATGTGGCAATAGTGCTTAACCCCAAAGTGGTTTATACTAGACTTGGTCCTCCAGGGGCTCAGAGCCAATAGCATCGATTAATCAACATATATAGAGAGATTTATCATAAAGAATTGGCTCACAAATTGTGGGGGCTGGCAAGTTCAAAATCTATAGGCCAGCAGGCTGGAGACCCAGAGTATTGGTATTGCAGAATCTCACCTGAAGGCAGTCTTCCCCTTCCAGAACCTCATTCTTTTCCCATAAGTCGTCTAACTGTTTCAACATGGTCCACCCACACGATGGAGGGTAAACTGCTTTACTCAAAGTCAACTGATTGAAATGCCAATTCCATCTGAAGACTGCTGTCATTGCAACCTCTGGGCTTGAGTTTGACCAAGCCACTAAGTGCCATAGCCTGGTCAGGTGCACACTCAACAGTAACCGTCATGGGCCTTTAAACTCAGATTCCTGACATGTAAGCAGGAAGTTCAGAATTAGGCACCCAGCACTTGGAAGCCACTTCCAAGGAAGGAGGGCATACTTTTAGCTGGGATCACTTTGCACTAGGGTGTAACAGATCTCTGGATGCCAACTCGAAGTGCCTTCTTACAAAAATCCATCTTAGCCCACAGCCAATATTCAGAATAGCTATTTGCCTTATCATTCTTTACTTCTTCCAAACTCTTTTTTTTTTAAACTTTATTTTATTTTATTTTTGTCTTTTTGCTATTTCTTTGGGCCACTCCCGCGGCATATGGAGGTTCCCAGGATAGGGGTTGAATCGGAGCTGTAGCCGCCGGCCTACACCAGAGCCACAGCAACGCGGGATCCGAGCCGCGTCTGCAACCTACACCACAGCTCACGGCAATGCCGGATCGTTAACCCACTGAGCAAGGCCAGGGACCGAACCCGCAACCTTATGGTTCCTAGTTGGATTCGTTAACCACTGCGGCACGACGGGAACTCCCCAAACTCTTTTTAAGACTTTTTTTACAAGCTCTATTCAATTCTTCCTTCCCCTTTCCTTCTTCATCCATTCTGATGATCTTCAGCATCATTCCCACTATTTACATTTTCCTGATGTAATTCTAAATTGCCTGCAGACAGGGTCTATATCTTTTACCTTTTTATACAGCCTATGAAATGAAGAGGGTACTTCTTAATGAGGATTAAGTTACTACACCCATTAGCGATATGTCTTGGTTTACACGATTAGTGTTCTGAAAAGTTGCCTATTTGTTCAAAGGGTTTTGAGGAGAGGAAACGCATTCTAAGATTTGAGAACAGGGAATTTCGAAGGTCAATTCAAATTAAATGGTAAAGTTAAGATAATTAGATACAATCATTTATAAAATTCTCTTAGGTAAATGTAAGGTTCGTTTTGTAACTTAGGAAATATATTATTTCAAAGCGACAATCGACAATTCTTTTTTTGTTTTTTTTTAATTTATTTATTTATTTTATATATTTTTTTATTTTCCCACTGTACAGCAAGGGGGTCAGGTTATCCTTACATGTATACATCACAATTACATTTTTTCCCCCACCCTTTCTTCTGTTGCAACATGAGTATCTAGACAAAGTTTTCTTTATTCTAGCCGCCTACCTAGTAAAGTGGGGCTGGTGCTCCGAAGAGTGATCGACGCGGTGCAAGGATTGTTACCAAACCAGGTTCCTTTTCCCTGACGCACAGCAAGCCCAAACTCCTGGGACACCAAGGTTTGTAGGAAAGAGAAGATTTACTTGCAAGGCAGCCCAGTGAGGAGATGGACGAACAAGTCTCAGATATGCTTTGCAGAATGCAGGGAGCTCAGCGAATTTATAGAATAAGGAATCAAGAAGCAGGGTGGCCTGAGGCGTGGGGAACAAGGGAAATTCGGGAAAGGTGCGTTCCGCATTGTTCTGCGCAGGCGTAACTTAAGCTACCAGCCTCCGCACTTTCAAAAGGTCCCTGGGCGGACATTCGCGCATGCCCAGTTGAAGGATCGGTGGTCCGGCGGTCCTATCTGGTTCTATCCAGTCCTGACCGGCTCAGACTGAAACTCACCAACTGCTGCCTCCAGTTTCCTCCAACACCACGCGGGCGTATGTCTTCCTGTTTAGCCTCGTGCCACTTGGAAGATAAGCGAGACTTGAAGCCGACCTCGATCAGGGAAGGCAGGTGAGGTAAGATTTAACCCAGGCTATGAACAGAAGTGTTTTTTTAATTTTAAAATTCTCTTTTCCAAGTTATTCGGATGTTTGTACCTTGTCCTTTCTCCAAGATCTTTACTGCCTTGTATGAAGTGTAAATCCAGAAAATCCAAGCATGTATGATATTTCATATTCATATATTTTTCTTAACCCAACCTAGCTATGACTCAGAACCTCTTTTTGTCCTTGTGAGGAGACGTCTATCTCGATAATTATTGGGATGTTGTCCTTGTCTTTACTGCTCTTCCCTCTCCTCCCCACCCCCGTCCCCATTCCCTAGCGTTGCGTGAAGGTTCCAAGATCATGCACAGCATCTAGTTGACGGGGGAAATGAAGGGGACATTTCTTCCCACCGTCAGTTGATACTAGTTATCCCCAAGATACCCTTTACAGTCCTTCAGAGCTGTCTTCTGCTGTTTCTGTGCCACTTTGTGGCACTAGCATCTTTGTCAAGCTTGGGGGACTCTCTCCCTTGGGTCTGACATTCCTAAAGCACTTGTAATCCACTGTTCCTGAGGTCTTGCTTTTTTTTTTTTTTTTAAATAATGATTTTTATTTTTTCCATTATAGCTGGTTTACAGTGTTCTGTCAAATTTCTACTGTACAGCTTGGTGACCCAGTTACACATACATGTATCCATTCGTTTTTCTCACATTGTCATGCTCCATCATAAGTGACCAGACATAGTTCCCAGCACTATACAGCAGGATCTCATTGCTAATCCATCCCAAAGGCAATAGTCTGCTTCTATTAACCCCAAGCACCCCATCCATCCCACTCCCTCCCCCTCCCCCTTGGCAACCCCAAGTCTATTCTGCAAGTCCATGATTTTCTTTTCTGTGGAAAGGTTCCTTTGTGCCGTATATTAGATTCCAGATATAAATGCTATCATATGGTATTTGTCTTTCTCTTTCTGACTTCACTCAGTATGAGAGTCCAAGCCCAGCCACTCAGTGGCTTTCCCTTCTCTTTGCTTAATCACACAGGCTTCTGTCTCTTCCAGCCTGACGAAGAACTTCTAACATGATCTCATCAAGGGCTCCAGGCTTTACCAAAGCAAGAACCAGGTAGGAAATATCTGCTAGTGAGAAAGTCTGAAATGGGCCAAGTTTCCCTGCTGGCAGGGAGAAGAAGAAAATGGGGGGTGGAGGAAGGAGTTTGATGTTAGTTTATCATGTGGCACATGATACATGCTCCAGTTCGTTCTGGTTATTTCTGCTTTGTTTTCCGTATTGGACCAAAAATTTCTTCAGGTCTGTGTTACACTCTTGACTTAGCCTTTCCAGGGTGCTGTAACACTATTACAGACGTGGTAGCTTATAAACAACACAGATTGATTTCTCACAGTCCTGGAGGCTGGAAGTCTGAGATCAGGGTGCCAGCATGTGCATCTTTTGCTGGGTCTCAGACTTCTGGCATGATAGACTGGGAGCTTGTAGGGTCTCTTTTATTAGAGTACTAATCCCATTCATGAGTACTAATCCCCTCCACCCTTATGGCCTGATCACCTCCCACAGGTTCCACCTCCTAATACCATCACTGTGGATTCTAATGTTTGAAGTTTTAGGGAGGACACAGACATTCAAACCATAGTTCTCCACAAATATGATTATATTTCAACACTGGAAAATGTTACTGAATGAGTACAGGAAAGAAACAACCAGTATAGGAAATAATTTAGAATCACTTGGAGAATTTTTGCAGATTTCCCTGCTGGGACCTCACACCTGGGAAAGTCCTCGGATCCCGCCTTGCTGTGGCTCTGGCGTAGGCCGGTGGCTACAGCTCCGATTCGACCCCTAGCCTGGGAACCTCCGTATGCCGTGGGAGTGGCCCAAGAAATAGCAACAACAACAGAAAAAGACAAAAGCCAAAAAAAAAAAAAGAGAAAACTGAGCAGTTGGTAAATTATTGGCTTAAATTTTAGGAAGAGTTCATATTAAAAAATAGTTTAGCAAGAAATGAATGTCGAAAGCTATTTCTGGTCTTGATTCTATGTTAATTTTGACCCAAAAGGATCTAGTGATGTAATAGTAATAGAATTTTGAAAGAAAATGGTCTTATTATGATCAAGCTCATAGCAGTAACGAAGAGAGATCTGGCAGTAGATAAAGAAGTTGTTGGCTTATTTACATGTTTGAACATTTGAAATGTTATGCTTTGCAAAATCATGCTTATCTACATTTAAGTTTCTGGCATAGTAGTCCTAGTTTAAATATGCTGCATTTATCAGTTCCAAAGCTCCTTTCTTAGAAATTATTCTTCTCTTTTTAACGTTTTAAAAATTTAAGCTTGTTTTTGACCTTTTTGTTATGTTAGAATATAAATAACAAAATTTATTGTGTTCAATTTAGGTGCACTAATTAAGTACATCTGTATTATTTTATGTGTTAGAATATAAATAACAAAATTTTAAGTATACAATTTAGTTGCACTCATTAAGTACATTCATATTATTAGGTCACCATCACCACTATCCATTTTCAGTACTTTTCCTCATCCCAGATAGAAACTCTGTACCCATGAAACAGTAACTCCCCATTTCCTCCTCCCCCCTGTAACTTATGTTCTTTGTGAATTTACCTATTCTAGATACTTCACATAGGTGCAGTCATACAAGATTTGTCCTTTTATATCTGATTTATTTCACTTAGCGTAATGTTTTTAAGATTCTTCCATGTCGTAGCATGTATGAAAATTTCATTCCTTTTTGTAGCTGAGTAATATTCCATGGCATGCAGATACCATATTTTAAAAAATTCATTCTTCTGTTGACCCTTGGGTTGTTCCCACCATTGATAGACAGTTCTCTGTTTAGGTCTCTCAGTTCAGTTCTTTTGGATCTATACCCAAGAGAGAAATTGCTGAATCATATGCTAATTCTGTTTAACTTTTTGAGAAACCTTCCTGTTTACCACAGTGGCACTTGTACATTCCAGCCAGCAATGCACGAGAGCTCCAGTTTCTCCACACTCTCACGTGCCCTTGCTTTATCCACCCTTCCTCCCCATTTTTGATAATAGCTGTCTTAGTTGGTGGGTAGTGCGATCTAACCTTTATATTTCCTAAATGACTGATGGTGTTGAGCTTCTTTTTGTGTGCTCATTGACTGTATGTATGTCTTTGGAGAACTGTCTATTCACGTCCTTTGCTTATTGTTGTTGGGGTTCCTTGGTGCCTCAACGAGTTAGGGATCTGGTGTTGTCACTGCTGTGGTGCGTGTTCAGTCCCTGGCCCCAAAACTTCTGCGTGCCATGGGCATGGCCGAAAAACTTTTTAAAATGTTGTTATTCCTGTTGAGTTGTCCAGAATTTGTTTTTTCTTTTTTGGTTTTTTCTTCCATGTTAAAACTTCCGTTGGCCATGCATCCCGGCAAGGAAAATATACATCGGATCATCTAGATTGTTTGAGAGCATGGGCATCTTGAGAAACCTTCACTGACTGTCGCATCCTGGGTTACGCTTCTGCATTCTTCTGGGCCACACCCTGCCTTATATTACAGGTGCTTTCCAACTCTCTGACAGCCTTTTCTGCTGTACGAGGCATTCTGGAAGTGCTGGGGAAGTCACCCTCACCTGGCAACTATCATCCAGTGGCTGGTGGGAGTGAGTGCGTAACGCTAACGGAGGTGGGAAAACTCCGAGGCACACATTCCACTCTGGACCTGAGTTCCCCAGCAGGGTATTTACTCTCTGTGCTAACGAGCTGAATAACTCTTGTAGTTTTTTCTTTTTTCTTCCCTGTCTCATTTCACCATTTCCTTGGTGTTGCTTATTATCTCCTACCAAACAATTTGCATTTGAATCCTTGTCCCTTGATCTGCTTCTGGGGAATTCTAGCTAAGACAGAATCCCAGGCTCTGTGTGGGGCGCAGACAAGATGGTAGTGTGGGATTGGTTAGAGTTGGGGGTGTTTCGAGTCTTCCTTCAGTTACTGCTCTTCCCCAGGATCTTCTCCCTGTGGGCACCTGAAATAACTCCTTTTCCCGGTGGGGTTGAGTGGGGGGCATATTACCTGTGTGGCTACCAGCAGGCAGTTAAGCAACAGTTGCTACTCTCCATGATCCGTTAAAGTCTTTTGCTTTTGTTTTCTGTGGAAAAAGTGCTTTTGGCATATTAGTGGTTTCTGTATTTATTTTCAATACAGTGTCCCACGGTTAGAGCAGTGTGGCTTACTGCCAAAGAATGGACACCTTGTCTTAAAATAAGATGTTCTTATCTGAAAAAGAGTGAATGTGGGTATATGTACAACTGAATCCCTTCTTTGTACAGCAGAAATGATCACAACATTGTAAATCAACTCTACTTCAATAAAACTTAAAAAATATGTAAGTAAATACATTTTTAAACAAGAAAAAAGATGATTTTCCAAAATTTGAGCAATGGATAATCTGACCCCATGGCTAAGAATTTCACAGACAATTTTTAATTTACTCCTTCTTACTACTGTGATATCCATCCTTCAGATGAGAAAACTGAGACTTAGAATAATATCCAAGGAGTTTCCTTCGTGGCTCAGCAGTAACGAACCTGACTAGTATCCATGAGGGCGTGGGTTTGATGCCTGGCCTTCCTCAGTGGGTTAAGGATCCGGTGCTGCCAGGAGCTGTGGTGTAGGTCGCAGATGCAGCTTGGATCCCACAGTGTTGCTGTGGCTGTGGTGTAGGCTGGCAGCTAGAGCTCCGATTAGACCTCTAGCCTGGGAACTTCGGTATGCTGAGGGTGCGGCCCTAAAAAGCAAGAAAAGAAAAAAGAATAATATCTGAAACAATACATCTTAGCTGTGATGCTCCTATATTAAAATTTTGATTCTATAATTTAAATATCACTTATTCAATGAATGGGACATAGACAGAAGGGTCATTTCTCGGACTTGCATTTGCAACAGAAGTGGAAGGAATAACTAGCATGCTAGTTAAGAGACTCGGGTTTCAAATATCTCGACATTTTTAATTTAGGCAAAAAAAAATTATAGCACAAGTATAGGATGTGGGAGCCCTGGCTAGACAGTAGTTGACCACAAATTTTATATGAGCCAGCAGTGTGATGTGGTTACTCTAATGCAATGTCCAGCATCAGTTGAAGAAGGCATCTGACCAGAAGATGGGTGTACTTCTCCTTGGTCAGATCAAATGTGTTCATTGGAAGGACTAGCATTTAATGAGAAATCTTGCTTAAATAGGAAGCTACCAGGGGACTTTCAAAATATGGTAAAATGTTCTGGAAGCCCTGCTGTGTGAGGAACACTTGAGGGCACTACTGTGTATTCATTGGTGTCTGGGAGGTGTAGTGTAATCATGAACTTTGGAAACAGACAGACCTAAAGTAAAACTCAGCTCCTTTATTTTGTAGCTTTGGGACCTTGGGCAAGATACTCTGCATGCCTTTTTCCTTTTCTTTAACTTCGCAGCACTGGTAGGTGCCCTTATATATCCTGTAATGTCCAAAGAAGAAATCATATGCCAAGTACTTGGCATATACCAGATGTGTTGTAAATAGTGGTTTTCATTCTTTCAAATATTTGGAGGTTTGCTAAGCAAGTAGTCAGCTTCTCCCTAGGCCAAGAAAAAATTGGGACCAAGAGGTAGTTGTAGGGGAGAAAATTTCATTTCAGTATTAGAAGTAGCCTACTAATAACTCAGTTGTCTTACATAATGCAGATGCCTCAAAAATCTGGCCTCTTCCTAGAACTGCAGACTTGTATAGCTAGCATCTACATGGCAGGCATTTCAAACACAGTGTAGTGAAAGCAGAATTCTTGGGTTACATACATTGTCTGCAAACTTGGTCCACCTTCAGTTTTCCACATGCCAGGAAACTATTACTACCACCTGCTCAGCTGTTCAAATTAAACGTCGTGGTCGTATGTGATTCTTCTTCCTCTACTCCTGTGGCTCTGCATTGCATTCCCCACACATGAGCACTAAAGTCTCCTGTTTAAAATTGGTTAATTAAACAATTTAAATACGAGTTTCCCATTGCACGTGGAGTAGAACCCACAGCTCTTATCCCCCCTGCAAAGCTCAGCATTGAATGTCCTCTGCCCACTGTCCAGCTTTGCCTCCCAGCACCCTTGATATTGCCCAGTCATTTCCTGTTACATTGTTTATTTCCCCTTTTCTTTTGCTGGGCTAAGATGATTTCCACCTTAGGCCCTTCCTATCAGCTATTCCTCCTGCTTAGAACACTCCTCTCTCAGAACCCCAGTGGTACCTCCTATAGGAAGCCCTCCTTGACTCCCCCAGTCTTTAGGAGCTGTTCAGTCACTCTCACATTATTCCACTTCAATGCTTTGAATTGCCTTTCTCACTATCTTATGATTTTCCGGTTCATTACTTTATTCCTAACACCTATAGTAGTGCTTAAAAATGTTTAATACATAGATACATGAATAGTGGAACAGTGGGCCCATAAAACAGAAGGTTCCTTGTCAATGAAAATGTGCATGCATGCTCTCTTTGGTGATCATCTATTATCAGATGTCATAGCAAAGATTCCTGCCACGAGTTAGAGGTCCAACTAGATGACCCATTAGGATTTCTTCTAATCCACAGATTCTCTGATTTTATTGATAATTTCTGTCATCAGCAGCTCAAAATTTAAGTATGAAGAAATCAGTGATTTTCTTTGTGTGTATATATTTTTAAAGGAATTAGAAGGGGAGAAATAATGGGAGGAGAGAAGAAAAGGGCCCCAAGGACAAGTGTGTAAATTTGAAAATGGATGCACTAACACAAAAATCAGTGAACAAGTGGATTTTTGTGAATTTATTTAGTTAATAGACCTGAGATAAATGATCATATAGATTCATAATACAAAGTTGTGGATATTCATCCACATGTAAGTTTCTATCACATACAATTTTCTTACTGTGTTTGTCTCAGATTTTGGCATTTGTGCTTTTCTCTAAGAATCAAAAAGCAGAGATCCATTCTCTTCCGTAGGCCTCATCTGTTCCATGTTTCAACTGTATGAATATTGTGAGCATGTTGTGGGTTTCTGACCCTACAAGTGAGACCAAATCGATTACCCATGAGCCACTCAATTTGCAATCATTTAAAATTCCAGACTTGCTCTGGCACAGAGGAAGAACAATGGAAACTTTTCATAGTGCTCTGTCTTGGTTTATTTCTTTCCTTTCCTTTTTCTTTTTTCTTTTCCCTTTTTGTCCCTACCAGTCTTCTCCTTTTGCTTTCTGCACACCCCATGGGTCCATAGGGAAACTCAAATCCTCTTTCACTAGCCATCTCATCTTTGGTCACCAGATGAAAGTGCCAGATCCTTCCAAGAACCCTTCATAGTCACAAGGTCAGTGCACCTGAGTCTGCTGAATGCAGATGCCCCAATCTCCAAGGAGGGAGAGAGGGGACCCAGGGCATGTACTCTCATATGAGCTGCATGTGGTTTATCTACCAAGTGGCAACATCTCTCACTCACTGCCCCAGCACAGCTCCGAGGGCAACCTGATCTGTCTTTAATCTACTCTGACCACAGAGCAAATGTTTTAAATAAAATCTCTGCATGAGTGAGTCACTACTCTTCTGGCTTTTATATGACATACCGAGGAGTGATGGTTTACTTTGCCTGAGTAACAAAATTAATATAAGAGAAACATTTTTGTTATGTGGTATCTTAAAAAAATAAAAAAAGAAGAAAGAAGAGACATATGGGTCTGAGCAGTGAAATTTGGATGAAAAAGTTCCACTTGACACAAAGGAAATAATGAAAAAAAAATGTAGTAAATTTTCTTGGCAGAGAAGGGCAAAAAAAAAAAAAAAAACCCAACAGGAAGAAATAGAAAACACACACACACACACACACACACTTTCACTAACAGTTGCGGTGCCTTTAATAATGTCCCTTATGTAAGGCCATAATCTCTAATAAGCCTTTTTTATATGATCATTTTTGAAAGAGATGTTTTGTATTCAAAAACGTTTCAGTTTCTAGGGTACTTGTGTCTTGGGTGGAGTCTGTTGCAAGTAGAGGAACGTGTTGATGTTTTTGTGTCTCTCCTTAAGGAGCTGGTTTAGACATAAATGCAGGAGGTGGTGGTTGCCTCTGGCTTGGAGAAAGTTTCTGTGCTATTTTGTCTGACCCCAGATGTCCAGCTTCTGTAACATCAGCTCGGTTTTCATGAATTCTGAAGCCCAAACCAAATGTTCTACAGCCAGCGAAAGGGGTGTGGCTTGGAACAGGCAAGAGTGTTTCAGGTACCCAGGTTGGCACTTATGAGTGAACACTCTGCAGTGTGGGGTGTAGTTTGTGTAGCAATTTCATTTTTCCATGAACTGATTCTTTTTTAAAATATTTTATTAGAGTGTATTTGTTTTTTGTTTGTTGTTTTTGCTTTTTTCTTTTTTTGGCTACACCTGAGGCATATGGAGGTTTCCAGGCTGGGGGCTGAATCAGAGCTGTAGCCACCGGCCTACACCACAACCATAGCAATGCCAGATCCAAGCCGCATCTGCAACCTATACCACAGGTCACGGCAACGCCAGATCCATAACCCACTGATCGAGGCCAGGGATTGGACTCGTGTCCTCATGGATCCTAGTCAGATTCATTTCCACTGAGCCATGATGAGAACTCCTAGAGTATATTTGACTTACAACATTGTATTAGTTTCACGTGTAGAGCAAAGTGAATCAGTCTGTACACACACACACACACACAGTCTTTTTTCCCATATAGGCTATTACAGACTATTGAATACATTTCCCTGTGCTACACAGTAGGTCCTTGTTAATTATCTATTTTATGTACAGTAGTGTGTATATGTTATTCCCATCCTCCTCATTTATTCCTTTTCCCCGTTTCCCCTAAATTCATAAATTTAATTTTGAAATCTGTGAGTTTGTTTCTGCTTTCTAAATAAGTTCTTTTGTATCATTTTTATTAGATTCCATACATAAGTGGTATCATATGGTATTTGTCTTTCTCTGATTTACTTCACTTAGCATGATCATCTCTAGGTCCATCCATGGTGCTGCAAATGACATTATTTTGTTCCATGATCTGATTATGATACCAGAAAGAAAGGGAATTTCTTGTGGCCTAAATCTTGCCTTCATCCTAGGAAGACAAAACCAATGAAAAAGATGCCATTGCCCAGCTTGGCAAATTGTGCAAAGAAGCCAGGATGAAATGGCAGATTCAGGTGATTTTGAATGTCACCTCAAGTCCCATTCCAGAGAGAATAGGCTCAAAGCATGCCCCATCTCTGCAGCTATGGATTGGATCTAGTTCTGCAAATTACTGTCTATGTCCCTGTGGGCAAGTTACTTTCCTCCTGGAGATCCATGTCCCACATCTAACAGTGAGACCTAGTCCTGCTTGCCTTCTTCCACACGGTGGAAATCACTAAGATCGTGTCTACAAAGGACCAGCACACCAGCACGTTTTTTGCTGTACATTCAATGCTCAAATAACGATTCAGGTAATGTTATGTTTATTATAAAATACTTACAGAGATCATCTTTAAAGGGCCCTTTCTCTTTCTTCTGCCTGGTATGATACTGACAAACAACTTTCCCTTCTTCAACTCAGAGGGCAGTAGAGGTTGATGCTTTTTAAGTAGAGCATCTCTGTTATGCTTTGTTCTTGAAGTAGATGCAGTTATTACTTGACACACTCAGTGAAAAAATTTAAATTATTTTTTACAAAATCTGATGAAACGACTCTCGGCTTCTAACTTGGTGGCTTAGTAAGAAATTGAATCTTCATCAAAATTGGGTTTCTTGTGGGTTGAATGATCTGTACTGGCCTTTTTGCAGCATTTGGCCAGCTTGGGCATCAGCATCTTTGCCAAGACCTGGACTTCCCTGTTTTGAGTCCAGCCTCCCCAGGCTGATCCATTTCGTCCACTGAGGTCTGGCTATTTTTCAGGAAGCTGAGGAACTCCCAGAAGATACATTCTTTACTCCAGATGAGGAGTGAGTGGTTGGAGAAGAAAACTCAGCCTTGAATTTTCTTTTAAAATAAATGTTTTATTGTAGAATACGTTTGGATTCTCAGAAAAACTGTGAAGACAGTCCTGAGGGTTCCCCACCCCACACCTAGTTTCCCCTGTTAGTAACAGCTAACATTTAGTGGTACACTTGCCATGACTAATGAACCAATATAGTTATATTA
Organism: Phacochoerus africanus; assembly: GCF_016906955.1. Lineage (NCBI taxonomy): Eukaryota > Metazoa > Chordata > Mammalia > Artiodactyla > Suidae > Phacochoerus > Phacochoerus africanus. Next base: position 10,793,298 of record NC_062557.1, on the reverse strand, counting down.
TCATTAGCTATGGTCCATATAGTCACCAGGTTTATCTCAGTTTAACCTGTTGTCTTTTTTTAGGATCCATCCAGGACACCGCATTACACTTAGTTGCTGTCTCCTCTTGTGTTCCTCTTGGCTGGGACAGTTTTTTAGGCATTTCTTGTTTTTGATGACCTTGACAGTTTTGAGCAGTATTGGTCAAGTATATTGTAGCATCCACTATATTGCCTTTTTCGTTGTTGTTTTCCCTCAAATTATATCAGAGTGATTTGTATACCACAGAAATAAAGAGTCATTCTCATCACATCTTATTGCTATGCTATTAAAATGACTTATAGGAGTTCCTGTTGTAACTCAGCAGGTTAGGAACCCAACATAGTGCCTGTGAGTATGCGGGTTCAATCCCTGGGCTTGCTCAGTGGGTTAAGGATCTGGTATTGCCATGAGCTGTGGCTAAGGTCACAGATATGGCTCAGATCTGGTGTGGCTGTGGCATAGGCTGGTAGCTGCAGCTCTGAATCAACCCCTAGCCTGGGAATGTCTATGTGCTGCAGGTGTGGCTCTAAAAAGAAAAAAAATTAAATGACTTATCATAGTTTCTGCTAACCTTGGCTAGGTTAAGTGATCACCTGGCTGAGATTGTGTTTGTTAGGTTTCTCCATTGTAAAGTTACTCTTTTGGTTTTCCCCTTTTCTGTCCTGTGCTTTTTTGGGAGGAAGTCAGTATATTGCCTCTCACGTTTATGGGATGGGGAGTTAGGCTTCTTCTCCTTGAGGGGGAAATATCTATATAAAATACTTGAAATTCTTCTGCATGGGAGATTTGTCTATCATCTCATATTTATCCATTTATTATTTAATTATTCAACTATTATACTAGTGTAGACTCATGCTTATGTATTTTATGTGTTGGGTTATGTTACTTATTTTGCTCAAATTATTTCAGATTTTTACATTTAATAAACTTCCTGTTCTTCCTATCATACTCCCCATTCTTTTCTTTTATGAAAAATGATAGGTAGGACTATCTTCAAGATTGAATAATTCTAATTTCTATAAACATAGTTCATGGCAGGTGATTTGTAGGACTGGAGAAGGCAAATAAACAATAGTTGCCAAGTTTAGAACTTTTGCCTTTGAAGTTGTGAACTCACTGTAACCCTTTGAAGATTGTCATGCTAGTTTTACATCTGGCAGATGACCACTTCCTATTTTTCCGGGGAGGAGGAAAAAAATCCCCAAAAAACTCCAAACCTTTACTAAGGTCTGAAATATAAAATGGCTCAAAAAAGCAATATTTTGGTTGATAGAGGCTTTAGGGATTAGATATAGGTAGATTTGATGTCCTTTAAAATATACACAAATTGTGGAATTAAGGTATAAGGGAGGATTCGAGACATAGCCCATTTTAGGTGGTTCCTCCCCTCCGCCTCCCAAAACTTTTGAAAGATAGTTTGAGATGTTTTAACATTATCAAAGTCACGCTGGGGTTATCTTTAAGTTTTTATTTTGTCCCCTGAAACTTAATACCTATAACATTAAAACGATTCAGTAAAACTGTGATCCAGGGACATTATACTTTTGTTCTAGAAATGGGTTGATTAAGGCAGACAATCACCTGCTATTTCATGTGTGACCATGCATATTAAGTTTTATAAAAAGCTTTAATTTTTTAGTTTAAATGAAGTATAGTTAATGTACAATGTTGTGGTAATTTCTGCTATACCACAAAGTGATTTGGTGATACATATATTCTTTTTCAGATTTTTTACTATATAGGTTATCATAGAATATTGGGTAGGGTTTCCTGTGCTATAAGCAGGTCCCCATTGGCCAGTCATTCCATGTATCACAGTATGCATAAGCCAGTCCCAAACCTCCAGTCCATCTCCCACCTCCCACATGAACCCTTTGATAACAATACACTTGTTTTCAAAGTCTATAAGTCTATTTCTATTCTGCAAATAAGCTAATTTGTATTTTTAAGATTCCATATATAAGTATATCATATGATGTTGTCTTTCTCTGTTTGATTTACTTCACTTAGTATGAGAATCTCTAGTTGCATCCATGTTGCTGCAAATGGCATTATTTTACCCTCTTTTCTGGCTGGGTAATGTTCCGTTGTATGTATGTACCACACCTTCTTTACATTCCTCTGTTGATGGGACATTTAGTTTACTTCCATGTCTTAGCTGTTGTAAGTAGTGCTGCAGTGAACATTGGGGTCGCACATATCTTTTTGAAGTATGGTTTTCTCTGGAGAGATGCCCAAGAATGGGATTGCCGGATCATATGGTAGTTCTATTTTTAGTTTTTGAAGAAGCCTCCATACTGTTTTCCATAGTAGTTGCACCAGTTTACATTCCCACCAACAGTGTAGGAAGTTTCCCTTTTCTCCACACCCTCTCCAGCATTTATTGTTGGTCGACTTTTTGATGATGGCCATTCTGACAGGTGTAAGAGTGTAGCTTGTCATTGTTTTGATTTGCATTTCTCTAATAATTAGTGATGTTGAGCATTTTTCATGTGTTTTTTGCCCATCTGTTTGTCTTTGGAAAAAATATCTATGTAGATCATCTTCCCTTTCTCTCTCTCTCTCTTTTTTTTTTTTTTTTTTTTGTCTTTTGTCCTTTTCAGGGCCACAGCAGCGGCATATGGAGGTTTCCAGGCTAGGGGTCTAATCGGAGCTGTAGCTGCCGGCCTACACCAGAGCCACAGCAATGCCAGATCTGAGCCGCATCTTCGACCTACACCACAGCTCACGGCAACACAGGATCCTTAACCCACTGAGTGAGGCCAGGGATTGAACCAGCAACCTGATGGTTCCTAGTCGGATTCGTTTCCACTTGCGCCACAACGGGAATTCCATCTGCCCATTTTTTGATTGGGTTGTTTGTTTTTTGATATTGAGCTCATGCATGTTGCTTCATATATAGATTCTTCTGGCTTCTGGTTCTGTCCATGATGGTATAATGCAAAGTTATATCCTCCACTGGTTACAATAGAAAATATTTGGGCAAAATACAAGGAAGATACTTAGAAGTAAACAAAAACAGAAGGGTTGGGGAATAGAGTGAAACACTGGAAAATTGACACAAAGGGGACTGTGTTTTCCAGTTTTTCTTCTTTTCTCTCATGGCCTTGAACTGCACAGCATGGCATAGGAGATGAAAACTCCAACCCAGAGGGACTAGAGAAAAGTACCCTTGTGATCTGAATAGTGTGCGGGATCCTTGTTTGGTTTCTTCTTTTTCTCAGTCACAGAGAAGCATGGTGTTCTCTGCAGAGAAGCCCTGTGTTTCTGGCCAGAGCATCAAGCAAAGAGGCCATGGGTGTGTGAGTGTGGGGGAACCTCAGAGAAAAGATAGCTGGAGAAGGGGGCCCCTGATTGTGTGTCTGAACCCACGGAAGTCCAAGGCCCACCTCTGAGCAAGCCCACATTTTTGAGACAGACCCAAAGAAATATGGCAAAGGCTATGTGACCTGAACCAAGATTTAAACTATATTCAACAGTCAATCAGTAAAGGTCAGCTGAATCACCATACTGAAAAAGAAAATAAAAATGATCTTTTTGACAATATTCAATCTGTTCATGATAAAAACTCTTGCAAATTAGAGGTAAAATGGGATTTTCTCAACCTAATTAATGAGCAGCTTCCAAAGGCCCACAGCTTACATCATACTTAATGATAGAATGATTTCCCTCTCAGATTGGGAACAAGGCAAGAATGTCCTCCCTCACCACTCCTATTTCACATGATACTGGCACTTTTAGCCAGTACAGTTATGTAAGCACAAGAAATGAAAGTTCTGTAGATGGGAAAGGATGAAATAAAAGATTTAGTATTTGGGAGTTCCTGTTGTGGCTCAGTGGTTAACGAATCCGACTAGGAACCATGAGGTTGTGGGTTCGATCCCTGCCCTTGCTCAGTGGGTTAAGGACCTGGCGTTGCTGTGAGCTGTGGTGTAGGTTACAGACGCGGCTCTGATCCTGCGTTGCTGTGGCTGTGGCACAGGCTGGTGGCTACAGCCCCAATTCAACCCCTAGCCTGGGAACCTCCATATGCCGCTGGTGCGGCCCTAGAGAAGGCAAAAAAAAAAAAAAAGCTTTAGTATTTGAAGATGACATGATTGCCTATGTAGAAAACTCCAAAGAATCTCCAAAAAGGTACTGAAAGTAATCAATAAGCTGAGCAAGTTGGCAGAGGAAGCCAATATGCAAAAATCAATTGTATTTCAATATACTAGCATTGAAAAGTTATGTTTAAAAACAGTATCATTTACAATAGTACTTTTTTTTTTTTTTTAAACCTCTTTGGCTGCCTGTGGTGTATGGAGTTCTTGGGCCAGGATCAGATCCGAGCTGCAGTTGAGACCCACGCTGCAGTGTGGCAGTGCTGGATTCTTAACCCACTGTGCCAGGCTGGGGATTGAACCCACGTCCCAGCGTTCCAGAGACACTGCCAATCCTGTTGTGCTATAGTAAGAACTCCATGATAGTGCCATTTTTATGTTGCACATAATGATTTCTAACTCTGATTTATTCATTTATTTTTTCAGAGACTGTATATGAGCCTGTAATGACCCAAGCTTGATAAGTTGTTGAATGGGCCCGACTAAAAAAATGTTTGGAAAGACGTTTTAACAAAACCCATGGATTAAGTTAGAACTGGACTTGTGAACTTGGGAGTAAATTTCATTAGTCATTTTTTACAAGGAGTATGACACAGTCGACCTTGAACAACACAGGTTTGAACTGTACATGGGTTCAATTAGATGGATTTTTTTTTTTTTTTTTGATAGTAAATGCTATTGTACTTCATGATCAGTGGTTGGTTGAATCAGTAGATGTTTGAGTCCCTGATACGGAGGAAGTAGCCATATACAGAGGGCTGACTTTAAATTATACTAGGATTTGTGACTGAGTGGGGAGGATCAGTATCCTAATCCCCATGTTGTTTAAGTGTCAGCTGTACTTTTGCAGGGAGGTTTTAAAGTCAGACACTGAAGTCTAATGCTAAAGCAAAAAATTGAATTCATGATCTAAAGTAGAGATTTTCAGGTTGCCTTCCATGGAGCCATGAGGTTTTGTAGTACTGCCTTGGATTGAAGGGGTGTGTGTGTGTGTGTGTGTGTGTGTGTGTTGGGGAGTGGGATGTCTTGTTTAGTTCTGTTCTGCATGCATTTCCCTATCCCGCCATCTCATTCATTTGCTTTATTTGTATTTTTGTTGGAGCTCCGTATAAGATTTTTCTTGGGGAAAAAAAAAAAGAGTCTCATGGCTAAAAATAATTATGCAAACCAGTGATCAATTAAACAAGAAAAGACCAACATTACTGATAGGGAGCGCCAAGAGAGGCAGCAGGAAGACAGCAAGGATCTGCTGTACAAGCTGGTGTTGGAGAGAGCATGAGGAATTTTTCCATTCCCTTTCAAGGGTAATTTGGGCCTTGAGGACAGGATCCTTAACTGCTGGGGGACTACGGAAGGTCTGGTAGGGAGTTCAGCTGTTGATAGGAAAATTACAGGGAACTGGTTGGTAACGTCACTGAGGCAAGAACACATTTTGTGTTAAATTGGGCTGTAAAGGTCTAAACCATTACCATCTAAAATCTGATCCAGGAAACTCTGGCCTGGGAAGAGCTTTGAACCCAGGGTCTGGGATGGTGCCACATCTTAGTGGGGTAATGTCCCCACCCCATGCCCTTCAAGAGGTGGGTGTAGGAACATTTCATGGCATCACTTGAGCAGTTTATTTAAAATGCAGTTCCTGTATGCCTCCATGTATTTGATAAATCAGGGTCTCAGGCTGGGTTCCAGAACCCTTTTTTTAACAAAAGGTGCCTCCTGGTGAATCTGATGCCCTCTGATGTATTGGAACAACTTGCCAGCATCCTCAAAATTCTCCGTTGCTAAGAGTCATACCTGGTGCTTGTTAAGTATTCAACTTTTCAGGCTTCTTAAGTGTTCAACTTTTAGGTTCCCTAAAGATGCCTGATTGAGATGGAGTTGGGGTATTTATATGCTGGGTTTTCCTTTTTTTTTAAATTAAAGTGTAGTTTATTTATACTATTCTGTTAGTTTCAGGTATACAGCAAACTGATTCTGTTATATATATAACATGTACATACAGTATATAATATATAAAATATAATGTGTATTTCAGATTATTTATCCATTATAACCTATTACAAGATGTTGAATAGTGTTTCCTTTGTTATGTAGTAAATCCTTATTGCTTATTTATTTCATGTGTAGTAGCTTGTATCTGTTAATCTCATACTTCCAGTTATTGCTCCCTCCCTTTCCCCTTTGGTAACTATAAATTTGTCTTCTGTGAGTCTGTTTCTGTTTTGTATACAGATTCATTTGTGTTATTTTTTAGATTCCACATACAAGTGATATTATATGATATTTGTCTTTCTCATTGTGGTTTTGATTTATATTTCCATGGTGATTAGTGATGATGAGCACTTTTTCAGTACCTGTTGGCCATTTGTATATCTTCTTTGGAAAATGTCTATTCAGGTGCTTTGTTCATTTTAAATTATATTATTATTATTATTTTGCTATTGACTTATATGAGTTTCTTTTTTTGGATATATATTTGTTTCTTTTATGTAGACAAACCTTTTAATTTGATGCAGTTTCAGTTGTTGATTTTTGCTTTCATTTCTTTACTTTTGCTGTCAAATCCAAAATATTATTCCCAAGACCATTGTCAGGGAGCTTACCTGCCAAGTTTTCTTCTAAGAGTGTTATGGTTTCAGGTGTTATATTCAAGTGTTTAGCCCATTTTGAGTTGATTTTTGTGCAGGATTTTTGTGTATAGCGTAAGATAGGGCCCAGTTTTCTTTTTCTTTTTTTCTTTTTTTTTTTTTGCATGTGGCTATCCAGTTTCCCCAGCACCATTTATTTAAGAGACTGTCCTATCCTCCTTGTGTATGCTTGCTCCTTAGTCATAAATCAATGGATCATAAATTCATGGGTTTATTTCTGGGCTCTCCATTCTATTCCACTGGTCTGTTTTTGTGCCAGTACCATACTATTTTGAGTACTATAGGTATGCAGTATAGTTTGAAATCAGGAAGTGGTGCCTGATTTCTCATATGAAAAATGCCTTTGGAATTTGGATGGGGATTGTTGAATCTATAGATGGGTTTGGGTAATATGAACACATACCACCCAAATTAGTAGTAACTGAAGGACTGCTTTGGTACTGCTATAAGCAGCGACACCATCTGCCAGGACCTGAGAACACTGGTTGCTATAAGCCTAGCTCCTCTTCTTCATCTCTATCTCACTCCCAGTGGTTGAGCTCTGTAGACTCCTCCAGAAACCCCCATGAGGTTGGATCCGTATGGGCCCCCTGGGAAGCATCTTGTAATGTCGGGGGAGCTATATGTCTCCTTTGGGTTCTCTTTTTCCTACTGGAGAAACTATTGGCCTAGTGATGCTGCAGGTTCTGTAGGTTCTGCAGGCCTAGAGGAGGGGCTGTGTGATGAAAGCTCCTCTAACCCTTCCAGTGTGGTCCTTATCAGGGGGCAGCTTCAGCATCACCCTCAGGTTCTGGGATTCTTACAATGGTGTCTTGCCTGTAGATGGTTGCTAGTGTGGCCTGTGAAGAGTTAGATTGAGGCAAACTCAAATAGATGCATTTATTTGAAAACAGTGGAGGAATTGCAATTCAGGACCAGCAAATGGTAGCAAACTATGGGGAGTCTGTTGAGGGAGTCTGTTGTAGGTTGTATTTACAGGCAGAGAATGTGAAGGGGGAGCGTTCAGTCAGAGTCAGTTAAAATTACTGACAAATTAAGACCAGCCTTGAAAACTTCCTGAGCAGACCATATCAGTCCAGTCACAGAAACAAAGCTCATTTCAGCCCACTGGGTGGACCCATCTGAGCTGGGTCATCTTTCATCCATACTCTGGTAAAACTTACCAAGGGCTATAGGAGACATATGGTGAACTCCCTCTCATCTGAGTCTCTTAGTCCTTAAACTTTGTCATCCTGAGGGCCCATGGGTGAGAGTCTCCATTTTATATCTTCTGATTCTATTTTTAGATTGAAATTCTTTCACAGTAGTTTGTCTTCTTGTGATGAGAAGAACTGAATTTGAAACAACCTATAATGTCATCTTGATAATGTCACTCCTAGTGGGAAACTGCAATATTACAGCTGTTATGAGGGCCCCATTGAGAAGTGTGAGAACTCAATGGAGGATTCCTGAAAATGGACCTTACTTCGAAGAACAGTAGGTGGGAGCACAAAGTGCAGTTAGAAAGGTGATACAGTAATCACAGTTCTCTAGCACTTTAAAGAAGCACTTGGAGTAAGCCGCTGCAATGGAAATCTCAACAAGGAACTAGTAGGCACTGCCTCCAGAGATGATTTAAGAAAATGATGTTGGGTCGTGATCATCATTGACTGACCTAGGAGCTCTTTGAATGGTGGAGCGCTGCCACCAAGGAACTGTGAGTGAGATCAGATGCAGTTTGAGGATTGCCTACCCACTGGAGTTTTCCTGTGGAGAGAAGGAAGCCAGGTTTTAGCCTGGGGCAATGCGAGAATAGAGATTTAGAGTTTCTCACTTTTCCTGAATGACTGAAGGGCTGGAAGGACACTTTTATCCCACCTAGAAATCTGGCTGGGTTGGAAGCCTAGAAACACATTTGCATGGGTACAGGGCAAAGATGGGTACAGGACAGGGTATTGTGTCAATATAGAGACCCCCTAGGAACCCGGGTTCGGGTTTCCATCCTGGACAAAGAAGACCATGTATCTATCCTACAGTCTTCTGATACAGCTGGTGAATTTTGAGAATTCCCTTAACATTTTCTGCTGTAGTAAATTTGACCTGACCTTTTTTCCTCATGACCCCTAGTACCAAACTCCAGTGGTTTTTTGTTTTGTTTTGTTTTAGGACTGCACCCTCGGTATATGGAGGTTCCCAGGCTAGGGGTCTAATCGGAGCTACAGCTGTTGGCCTACACCACCGCTCATGGCAACGCCGGATCCTTAACCCACTGAGCGAGGCAAGGGATTAAACCTGCAACCTCATGGTTCCTAGTTGGATTCGTTTCTGTTGTGCCACGATGGGAACTCCACAAACTCCAGTGGTTCTTAATCTTTTTAGAACCGGTGGGGTTAGCTTCATGCAGCCTGTTTTTCATTGTGTTCCTTCTGAGACTATTGTGAAAGTTTTATTTCTCTTCGACAGAATGTTAAGTGCTTGCTTTAATGTCCTCGGTTGCAAAAATTAGGTGAGTTTTTAATGTCAGGAGAATATTAGCTTTTCCATAGAAGTTATAAATTCAAATTATACACCATGAAAGGGAGTACAAAAGCTGAGAAAAATTTAATGAAAAAGAGTCTATAGTCAAGTTTCCTATTTATTTAGTAATTTAAGGGGCATATTAATGGAAGAATCTTGGATTTTGGAATTGTTCTTCTCTAAAAAAAATTTAATATTTGGGATATAGGGATTGAAGATTAGAAGCAGTCTGAAACGGGATGAATGTTGCTCTTTATTTAGTACATATAAAATCTTTAATAACTTTATAATTTTTGTTTAAGAATTGTTCAAAGAGGAGTTCCTGTAGTGGCTTAGTGAGTTAAGAACCTGACCTAGTGTCCAGGAGGATGCAGGTTGGATCCCTGGCCTCACTCAGTGGGTTAAGGATCTGGTGTTGCTGCAAGCTGTGGTGTAGGTGGCAGAAGTGGCTCGGATCCAGTGTTGCTGTGGTGTGACATAGGCTTGAAGCTGCAGCTGTGATTCGACCCCTAGCCTGGGAACTTCCATATGCCATGGGTACAGCTGTGAAAAGGAAAAAAAAGAAAAGACTTGTTCAAAGAAAAGGCTCCCCCTGCCATTCTATTACTTTTTCCTCTTCTTTGTCCTTTGGCAGAAAAGAAAACCAAGAGGGCTGAAAATAGAAATGGCAGGTTCGGAGTATGTAGAGCCAAGTCTTTGACTCTGACCAGATGAGTCCATAAGTTTACATTTAATTCCAGCACAGTGTTTCTGTGGCCAGGATCCAGTCTTACTGTCTTTCAGTCACATGGCCTTTTTTCAGACACCAAATGTAGAAGGGCTCCATGGAAGAACCTGGAAAGGTGTGCAGTACACGGTGGTACTGACAGCTTATCAATGCCACAACAGGAAAATGTGTTCCTGATGAGTAAGGCAGCGGGCTTGTTCAAGGCATCCAAATTGGCCCCGACAGATTGTTGGTGGCAGATAAGATATAGTCAGAAGGTGCTGACTCTACTGCCTTGGAATGTTTTGAAATGAATTTTGTGCCCAAAGGAAAAACAAACAAACAGAAAAATGAAGGCACAGTAGAACAAGAAATAAGAACAAAAGGAACATTTATACAGAAAATTAAAGGGAAATGAGTCAAAGAGATGAATGTGGGAGTTGATGATTTTATTCTGACTTTACAGACGGCCATTTTGTATCAGCATCGTTCATGGCATGAACTCACTGAGTTGGTATCCCATGAACAGAATTTCAGAATTTGCTAGAACACTCTTTCCCTTCCAGGAGAACTTGGCTGACCCTGCTTAACTTGGACCTTATTTAAAACATACCCATCCTGTAGGTAATGGCTAAATGTAGTATATAGAGTTCTCACACATCAGTTTAAAAGCTCAGTGGAAAAATAGGTAAAGGATACAGACATGTGGCAAATGAATGTAGAAATCTCTATTAAAATATGAAAAGTTTTCTCTATCTCTTTCCCTGAATAATGGGAAAACAATCACAGAAAGGAGACTTTGGGCACAGAAAAGGGAAGTGATACCTTTTGACTTAGCATGGGTTTGACCTTGTTTCTTTTTAGCTGGATTGGAGTATAGCAGAGTTAGATAGAAAGGAGGTTATGTAATTAAACAACAAATGAAATCATTCTGTTTCTTATGATTTGTCATTTTAAAAAATTTAGAGTTAATTTACTGTGAGGAGATAATGAAACTGGCTAGATACTTTTTACTGTAGTGTGTCTAAAAACTTCTGCTGTTTTAATAAATTCTAAGAGATATTTTTCGCAAATGCAGTTGTATGAAGTAGTTTGCTAACCCATACTTCTGGAAAATCCAGTTGAGTGGAATGTGAGCTAACAATAAAAATGGTGCCATCATATTATTATTATGTTATTAATAATTCAGCAATGGTAGTTTTCTCAAGGATGTTTATTTTCTTTTGGAGACATAGGTATGTATGTGTGTATGTAGGAATAGAAAGTAAGCTTGTGATCTCTAAGCTATAGAGTAACAAAATAATGTTAATAACTAACTACTAATAACTAATAGAATGCTTCCTGTGTTTTAGGTGCTGTCTAAATGTTTTATTCAAAATCTCTCCTTGCCCCTAAATTTTAATCAGGGAACATTCCAAACATATGCAAAAGGAAACCAGCTAGAATTGTGGTGTTCCCAGTACCTGTCTCCGAGCTTCAGCAATTAATAATTCATGGCCAAATTTGTTTTGCCTACATCCCCACTGATTTCCCCCTCCCATTATCATTTTGAAAGAATCCTAGATATCATATCATTTTATCCATAATATTTCTGTATGCATCTGTAAAAGATAAGAACTCAGAAAAATAAAAACGCAGTGCCATTATCACATGTAAAAATAATTTCAGCAGTTTCTTAGTACAGTAATACCTCAGAGATATTATAGGTTTAGTTCCATGCCACCATAATAAATTGACCATTGAAATAAAGTGAGTCATAATTTTTTGGTTTCCCCAGTTCATATAAAAGTTATGTTTACACTACACTGAAGTCTGCTAAGTGTAAAGTAGCGTTATGTCTGAAAAATGTACACACCTTCATGAAAAAATAGTTTATTGCTAAAGAAAGCAAGCCATCATCTGGGCTTTCTTTCTTTCTTTTCTTTTTTTTCGCTTTTTAGGCATATGGAAGTTCCCGGGCTAGGAGTTGAACCAGAGCTATAGCTGCCAGCCTACACCACAGCCACAGCAATGCCAGATCTGAGCCGTGTCTGCGACCTACACCACAGCTCACGGCAACATGGGATCCCTAACCCACTGAGCGAGGCCAAGGATCAAACCCACATCCTCATGGATACCAGTCACCTTCTTTACCACTGAGCCACAACAGGAACTCCATGTGAGCTTTCAAGATGCCAGTTTTTTTGCTGATTGTGGTCTTGCCTCGATGTTAATGGCTACCCACTGATCCAGGGTAGTGGTTGCCGAAGACAACCGTGAAATTTGCTGCACATTTGACTTCCTTTCACTAATGGTTTCTCTATAGCATGCAACCCTATTTGATAGCATTTTACCCACAGTAGAACTTCTTTCAGAATTGAAGCCAGTCTTCTCAAACTCTGCCACTACTTTTTCAGACTAAGTTTATATAATATTCTTAATCCTTTGTTGTCAATTCAACAATCTTCAAAGCCTCTGCACCAGGAGTAGATTCCATCTCAAGAATTCACTTTCTTTGCTCATCCATGAGAAGCAGCCACTTATCTATTAAAGTTTTATCATGACATTGCAGCATTTCAGACACATCTCCAGGCTCCAGTTCTCTTGCTGTTTCCTCCACATCTGCAGTTACTTCCTCTTCCAAAGTCTTGAACCCTTCAAAGTCATCCAAGAGATTTGGAATCAACTCCTTCCAAGTTCCTGTTCATATTGATAGTTTAACCTCTTCCCATCAGTTATGAATGTTCTAAATGGCATCTAGAATGGTGAATCTTTTACAGAAGGTTTTCAGTTGACCTTGTCCAGATCAGTTAGAGAAATAACTGCCTATGGCAGCTATAGCTTTACAAAATGTATTTCTTAAAAAAAATAAGACTTGAGAGTCGAAATTACTCCTTGATCCATGGGCTGTAGAATCGATGCTGTGTTGGCAGCCTTGAAAAAACATTAATCTAGTTGTACATCTCCCTTCAAACTCTTGAATGAGCAGGTACATTGTCAATGAGAAGTAATACCTTAAAGAGACAATTTTTGTTTTGTTTTTTTTCTGAACAGTGGGTCCCATTAGTGGGCTGAAGATACTCAGTAAACCCTGTTGTCAACAGATGTGTAGTTGTCCAGGCTTTGTTGTTCCATTTAGAGAGCATAGGTAGATTCATCATAATTCTTAAAGGGCCTAAGGATTTTTAGAATGGTAAATGATTGTTGGCTTCAACTTAAGGTCACCAGCTGTGTTAGCCCCTAACAAGAGAGTCAGCCTGTTCTTTGAAGCTTTGAAACCAGGTATCAGTTTCTTTCTAAATATGAAAGTCCTAGAAGTTCTCTGGTGACTGAGCAGGTTAAGCATCTGGTGTTGTCACTGCGGTGGCACAGGTCACTGCTGTGGTGCAGGTTTGATCCCTGGACGTGAACTTTTGCATGTTGCAGACAAGGTCAAAAATAAATAAATAAAAATGAAAGTCCTAGATGGCATGTTCTTCCAATATAAGTCTCTTTCTTCTACATTAAAATTTTTTTGTTTAGTGTAGCCACTTTCATTAATTATCTCAGCCAGGTCTTTGGAATAACTTGTGGCAGCTTCTACATCAGCACTTACCTTGCACTTTTATGCCAATAGAGATGGCTTCTTTCCTTCCACCTCATGAACCAACCTCTCCTAGCTTCAAGCTTTTCTTATGCAGTTTCTTCACCTCTCTCAGCCGCTGTAGATTGAAGAGAGTTAGGGCTTTGCTTTGGATTAGGCTTTGGTTTAAGGGAATGTTATAGTGGCTGGTTTGATCTTTTAACCAGACCACTAAAACTTTCTCTGTATCAGCAATAAGTGTTTTGCTTTCTTATCGTTTGTGTGTTCACTGGAGTAGCACTTGCGATTTCCTGCAAGAAACTTTGCCTTTGCATTTACAGCTTGGATAACTGTTTGGTGCTAGAGGCCTGGCTTTCAGCCTATCTCGGCCTTAGACATGCTTTCCTTACTAAGCTTAATCTTTTCTAGCTTTTGATTTAAAGTGAGAGACATGAGAGTCTTCCTTTCACTTGAACACTTAGAGGCCATTGTAGGTTTATTAATTGGCCTCATTTCAATATTGTTGTGTCTCAGGGAATAGGGAGGCCTGAGGAGAGGGAAAGAGATGGGGGGATGGCCAATCGGTGGAACAGTCAGAATGTTTATCCATTAAGTTCCTTGTCTCCTATGGGTGCAGTTCATGGTACCCACAAGCAGTTAAAATAGTAACTTCAAAGATCACTGATCACATGTCACCAAAGCAAATAAAATAGTCATATAAAGTTTGGAAATACTGAGAGAATTACCAAAATGTGATGCAGAGATAGAGAATAAGGAAATGCTGTTGGAACAAGGGCATCCACAGATTTGTTCCATGTTGCCATAAATCTTCAATTTGTTAGAAAATAAAACACATGTTCCCATCATGGCCCAGTAGAAATGAATCCAACTAGGAACTGTGACGTTGTGGGTTCTATCCCTGGCCTCGCTCAGTGGGTTAAGGATCTGGCGTGAGCTGTGTAGGTCGCAGATGCGGCTTGGATCTGGTGTTGCTGTGGCTGTGATGTAGGTTGGCAGCTGTAGCTTTGATTAGACCCCTAGCCTGGGAACCTCCCTATGCCTTGGGTGCGGCCCTAAAAAGGCAAAAAACAACAAAAACAATAACAAAGACAAAAACACAGTATCTATAAAGCATGGTAAAGTGAAGCACAATAAAATGAGGTGTGCCTGTATCATCCAATATCCAATTTGAGTTCAACTTGCCAGTTGTCTCATAAAAATTATAACTATGTGTTCTCATTTTTTAGTTTTTAAAAAATTGTTTATTTGAATTGGGATCAAAATAAATTGCAGATACTTACATTTAGAATGAATAAGCAATGAGGTCCTTCTGTATAGAGGAGAACTATATCCAACCACTTGTGACAGAACATGATGAAAGAAAATATGAGAAAAAGTATGTAAATATATATATGACTGGGTCACTTCGCTATATAGCAGAAATTGACAGAACATCATAACTTTAACAAAAAAGTAAAAAAAATTTAATATCCACATATTACAATTAATGTCTTTTTTGGCTATGCCAACAGCATGTGGGAGTTCCCCAGCCAGTGACCCGAGCCACAGCAGTGACCTCACTAGATCCTTAACTGCTAGGCCATCCGGGAGCTCCAACAACTAGCTTTTGATTTGTAGGTGCCCTGTCTCTCTTGCTCCCTCTGTCTCTCTCTATCTCCTTCTTTCTTCTCTTGCAATTTATTTATTGAATGAATTGGATCACTCGCCCAGGTTGAATTTTGCTGTTTGCACCCCGTATGACTTTGTCTTCTGAGTTTCCTGAAAATTCATAGTTATATTTGGAGGCTTGATAAGGCAACTCTGACAATTGTGGGATGGGCAAAGAAGACTTGAGAATGGTTTTAGGTTCTTCTAGAGAGAGGCTTGTTTTCTCTCTTTTTGTGATGTTTGCAGATGCTGTTGTTAGCAACCCAAATCCATTAATTAGGGTTTCCGAAATTGTTATAGTCTAATTCTAGCAACTTTTTTTCCCCATGTATTAGCTAGAAACTTCTATAAAAGGAAATGCCTTCTCATTTAAAACTTTTCTCCCAAGTGTTCAATTTAGGTAGGAAAATCAGGACAAGAGCTTCATTTTTCCCCTGTATTTGATAGTTTTTAAGATAATGGGTTAATAAGCACCTGTGATCAATTAATGCAATTATTTATTTTTTGAGAGGGTCATTGTGATTCATAGATCATACATTCATACATACATACATGCAAACATACATGCATATATACATGGAACATATACCCTTAGTATGTTTCAATACCACATATTGTGGGTATTTTCTTTATTGATATTCAGACTTCCCACTTTGAGGGGTGAGTGTTTATTCAGGTTGCTCCTGAGTCCTTTTGTAAGATGCCTGTATACAGTCTTTTGCAGGGTTTTTGTCCTATAGGAGGACTTCAGCCTCTTCTGTACGTTTCCTATTTCATACCTGTAATCAGTCATTTCTACAAGATGCCCTGGTTCTTTTTAGTAGGAAAAAGATTATTTGGACACCACAGTCTAGTCTGTAGGGGTCATCATTGCTACGGGATGGCGTTCTCAGTGGACGATACTAGGGAAAATCATGAGTTTTTACTGATACTTCCAATTCAGGGCTTTTTAAGGTTTGTACTAAACCTGCTTTGATATTACATCTCTGTCTTCTTTCTCTTACTCTAGAATCCCTGCTCTCAACAGCATTAGGAATTTTAGAATTAGTATATTCCATAAACACTCAGTCTTTTATGCCTTAACATACTCCCAACAGTCTAGGAATAACAATAGCAACGCTATTGTCAACTCTGTGATTAAGAAAAAGCGCATACAACTTATTTTGGTAGTTTTCTTTTTCCTTAGCATATTTAGAGTATTAGAGTATACCCCTCAGGAATGTGCTGACAAATTATTGTGTTTTAAAGTCACATGGAATAGTTAGGTTTCTCTCTGTGTGACTATGCTACCACCTAGATGTATATTTAAAACCACTTAATTTTTGGTATTGCATTTTAAACTAGGGTTTATAAGTGTCTGAAAACATTTTCGCAGTTTCTTGAATGATGTAGATTCAAGAAACATTAAATATATAAATATATACATATTATATATTTATATATATTTTATAACTGATAGCAAAATTATATATATAATATATACATATATTTAAAAATAAATAGTAATTTTTATTATATATGTAATTTTACCATCTGTTTTAAAATATTAGCTTGCATATAAGATACATATGTCAGATCAGATGTTTGTTTATATTTATTACATATTTAATATTTTACTTTATATTTTATTATATATTTAATATTTTACTGCTTGTTTTAAAATACATGTTCGAAAATATTTGATAATATACAATTATATTGATAATATATATATTTTTTATATTTATATACTTATTTTGTATATTTATTTTATACTTAAGATACAAATATTTAAATATATTCCTTTAGCTGCTTATCTTAGATGAGTGATAGTTTATCACAATAGCTTTCTTCATCTTCCTCTTTTTTTCACATTATATTCTCAAAATCATGCCAAAGCAATATATAGTGTTATTCCTCATCCCTTTGTGGAAATGAATCATTCTCCATTGTGTGGATGTGCTATAGGTTATTCAATCATCTGAAGTCTAATGGACATAAGACATTTTCAGCATTTGTTACTACAAGATGTCTTTCAGTATATAGCTTGGTGCGTATACCTCTTTGTTTAGGTGTAGCTTTGTGATGGATTCTGAGAGGTGGGATTGTTGGGTGAAATGATAGGTATAGTATATAATTTTGTTATATATTGCCAAAGTTTCTTCCTTTTTCTCTTCCCTCTGACAGCATTGCCTGTGTCCTCATGATTTGTCCATAGCATGGGTTCTCAAACTTTTGGCTTTTGCCAAAAAAATAGATGAGAAGAGTTGTCTCAGTGTAGCTTTGGTTTGTATTTCTTTTGTGATGGTTAAGAGCTATTTGCATTTCTCTTTCTGTGAACTTTCTTTTCATTAATCTAGCATATTTTTCTATTGAGTGGTTAGTGTTTTTACTTCTTTATTTTTAGATGCTCTTCATGTATTAGAGATTTTAAAAATTTGTGATAAAGATGAAAATAGTTTCCTAGGTTGTCATTTATCATTTATTTACTTTTGTGATCTTTTGTCATGCAAATGTTCCATTTAAATTTTTTTGTTATCAAATTTATATGTCTAATTCCTGATTGCTTTTGGATTTGAGTTGTAGTTGGGAAAGTTTCTCTTCCTTTTAGGTTGTAAAGGAATTCTAGTATTACAGATTTAAATTTTATATTTAAACATCTCGTCCTTTTGGGATTTATCCTGCAGTATGATATAAGGAAAGAATCCAGTTTTATTTATGTTTCCATGTGAATATCTAGTTGTCCCAATACAACTTATTAAATAGACCATCTTTTATTCAATGATATGGTATGCTGATTTTATTGTATATCAATTTTGCACCTGCAATTGGATGCACTTCAGGATTTTCAAATATGTTCCATTTTTCTGTTATAATTTATGTACTGATACTATACTGTTTTAATTCTAGAGTCTTCCTAATATGTTGTAATATTGGCAGGGCTAACTCTTCCCTTACTACCTCATTGCTTTCTTTTTCATGGCATTATTTACTATTCTTGCATTTTTTTTTTTAACTTTTGCTTTTTAGGGCTGCTCCTATGGCAGATGGAAGTTCCCAGGCTAGGGGTCGAATTGCAGCTACAGCTGCTGGCCTATGCCACAGCCATAGCAACTCCAGATCTGAGCTGCATCTGTGATTTATGCTGCAGCTTGCAGCAATGCTGGGTCCTTAACCCACTAATAGAGGCCAGGGATTGAATTTGCATCCTCATAGATACTAGTCAGGTTTTTAACTCACTGAGCCACAGTGAGAACCCCCTACTATTCTTGCTTAATGTTTTTCTAAATGGCCTTGCTGATCAACTTATAAAGTCTGGCTCTAAAGATAAATCCGATAGAATTTTTGTTGGAGTTGTATAACTTTACAAATTAATATAGATCAAGTGGACATCTATGCTAATGTATAAGAAAAATAGTAGCAATCTGATTTTTTAAAATCAGATGATTTATAATCATAAATGTTTTAACACTAATGCAAATGGTCAAATTTATTTATTTATTTATTTATTCATTGTCTTTTTAGGGCCTTTCCTGTGGCATGTGGAAGTTTTCAGGCTAGGGGTCAAATCAGAGCTGTAGCCGCCAGTACCACAGCCACAGCAACTCGGGATCCGAGCTGCATCTGTGACCCACACCATGGCAATGCTCAGTTTGATTCCACTGAGGCCAGGGATCGAACCCACGTTCTCATGGATACTAGTCGGGTTTGTTACTGCTGAGCCATCGCGGGAACTCGAAGTGGCCAGATTTAACATCAGCACCAAGACTTCCTTTTATATGGGACATGTATCCACACAGGAGATATAGTTTGACTTCTAGCATAATTTCATTTGTTTAATTTATAATCAAGTTTTTCTGTATCTGTGTTTGCATTCATAAACTGAGCTAGTCAAGGAAGTCCACTCAGTGAAAACATAATAGTTGTGGGTACTTTTAATCTACTGTCTGGATTATGTTTCATGGTTTTATGACTAAGAATGGATGTTTAGGAACAGATTTCCAAAAAGAAATCTGCTCTTCTTGCTGTTTCTGCACCCTCAGTGAGATAATTAATTAGCTACAATTGAAGTTAAAATGCAGTGAGTCTGACTTTTTGTTGTTGTTCCTTGTGAAATTGTGTCATCAATGTTAGATTCATATTTCAGAACTTCCCCATCACATTGTAGTCATGTGGCCTGGCTACATTTACTCTCAGCCATGCCTAATCCTAGTGCCATGGATCAACCTAGAACATCTCATATTACTGATGTTTTTTCATTCATTCAACATTAAACAAGCTATTTAATGTGTTGGAATAAAAGTTCTCCTCTTGGAGTTCCCGTTGTGGCGCAGTGGTTAACGAATCCGACTAGGAACCATGAGGTTGCGGGTTCGGTCCCTGCCCTTGCTCAGTGGGTTAACGATCCGGCGTTGCTGTGAGCTGTGGTGTGGGTTGCAGATGCGGCTGGGATCCTGCGTTGCTGTGGCTCTGGCGTAGGCCGGTGGCTACAGCTCCGATTGGACCCCTAGCCTGGGAATCTCCATATGCCTCGGAAGTGGCCCAAGAAATAGCAAAAAGAAAAAAAAAAAGTTCTCCTCTTAAGGTCTAGAGCAAGGTAGGTAAATCCAACTGAAATTAAATACAATAAATAATAATACTAAAGAATGTGCTCCACCAAAACGAAGGAGTAAAGAGAATACAGAGGAGGTCACAGGGCACGTAACGCAGGGTAGGTGAAAGGAATCTCCAGGAAGATGGTGAGAAAAGATCCAAGGATGAGAGCAAAGCACAAAGCCTAGAGAACAACTAGTCTGAATTGCAGCTGGAGAACAAAGGATTCCTGGAGGAAAACCTCTAAGATGAAAATGATGGAATGTCTGAAATGTAGCTGAAGGAAGAATTACTTCTGATAGAGAATTTGGGTATGAAATGGTAATGGACAGGTAGAAAAATCAACATCAACAATCAAAACAAAGCAAACCAAACCAAAAGAAATATCAACTCCATGACAAGCAAACTTGTCCCAAGAAAGAGACTATGTCTGAACTATATGGCATGGCTTAGTTTCAAATAGCATTTGCATAGTAGTAATGATATCATTATTAAGTATGACTCTAAAAATTACAAATGAGTTAGGAGACTGCAAGGAAGGCACGAATGTGTGGAGAGAGTAGATCTTAGAGGGGAGGTGGTGGTAAAAGAGTTGAGTTCATAGGGTCAGTAGCAGGAAGCCCATAGGTAGTGGTCTAAAATGGAAAAATGAAGAAGTGGTAGTATTTCCTGCTTAGATATTGGAAAGGAAATATCAAATGAAACATCTAAGACAGTAGGAAGTAATTGCTTCTGGGGAATGGGAGTAGAGTGTGTGGAAGGGGAAGAACATGTTTAATTTTCAGAATATCTTCTACACAACCATTTAACTTTTTTTTTTTTTGGTCTTTTTGTCTTTTCTAGGGCTGCACTCGCAGCATATGAAGATTCCCAAGCTAGGGGTCCAATTGGAGCTGTAGCTGCGGGCCTACGCCAGAGCCACAGCAACTCGGGATCCGAGCCTCATCTGTGACCTACGCCATGGCTCACGGCAATGCCGGATCCTTAACCCACTGAGCAAGGCCAGGGATCGAACCTGCAACCTCATGGTTCCTAGTCGGATTTGTTAACCACTGCACCACTTCGGGAACTCCCCATTTAACTTTTTAAACTCCATAAATGTATGTCGTTGATAAATCATATTTCTAAAAGAGAAGGCGGGGCAAGAACCAAATATGGAAAGGGCAACATCATAAGACAGCTATTGGCAGCATGTGATTCATTATCAGTATCTACAACAATAATAAGCATTAAAAAAAAAAAAAAAGGCTTGGAGTAGAAATGGCTAGAATTGTAATTATGACCAGATGAAATGGGAAGTCGAATGGTGTCTTATTTGAGCAAATATTGATGGGTTCACAAAACCAAGAAAATATAAGCTAGTTCCAAATGGAGTTTCTATTTAAATGAAATGCCCTTAATATATGTCAACCCACTAATTAAGTTGGAGTCCCAGGGAGAGAATGAAAAGCTGTTAATTGTGCATACATCTTAAAAGTGAAAATATTATACTCAGGGTTAATATAGTTCACACTTTCAGTTTGCCAAAGAATCAGTAATAATGGCCAATTTACGACTCTCAGCGAAATCATATGACCACTGAAATGTGTAGAGAGAGCATCTGGGGAGTTCCCGTCATGGCGCAGTGGTTAACGAATCTGACTAGGAACCATGAGGTTGCGGGTTCAGTCCCTGCCCTTGCTCAGTGGGTTAACGATCCAGCGTTGCCGTGAGCTGTGGTGTAGGTTGCAGACGAGGCTCGGATCCTGCGTTTCTGTGGCTCTGGTGTAGGCCGGTGGCTACAGCTCCGATTCCACCCCTAGCCTGGGAACCTCCATATGCCGCGGGAGCGGCCCAAAGAAATAGCAAAAAGAAACAAACAAACAAACAAACAAAAAAAGAGCATCTGGAATTCCAAAACCTGTTGTTTGTTTTGGAGAGCAGGAGGAAGCATGGGCTGGTGTTGTCAGTTACCTTCAAATGCTGCTACTACCTGCCTTGGAACACACAGTGTCCATTACTGTCTGTGACTTGGGGGTCAGGAGGGATGATGAGAAGGAAAAAAGCATAGACCAATATAAACCTCCTTCAAACCACTAATTTTTAAGCATTTTATATCTAAAGTTTTACAGCTTAGATAAATTCTTTGCTTTTTCCTCAATTCTCCTTTTCCTGTTCATTGCAAATCATGGTAAAACTGAGAATAAACTGGACATGGAAAAGCTGTGCATGCGTGAAGGAGTTCCTGAGTTTTTAAATGTATATATCAAGTTGCTACCTACTGACAAGTACAGTAGGGACTAAGATGGGGTCCCAAGGGTTGAATTTATCACTGGTGTTCCCTGATATTTGAATGCAGAAGATAGAGCTGAGGGTTGAATTCTGTGCTTGTCAGGATATTCTCTTTGTCTCTCTTCCCACTTTCAAACTTCTCTGGCCCCATCATCTATATTACATGTTAAAATGAATGCTCTGGGAATGGATGCTTATTTCTAGGGCCACTGCTAGATTTGAAACTTTCCTTTCTAGCCTGGCCTCTGGAATCCTGTAAAAAAACACATGTAGGTTTTGGGGTAATCTGACATCTCATACCCTTGGATCTTAGCAAGGAATTATGGCTGGGAAATAAATAAACCCTGCTTTAAACTTGCTCTGAGTTTAAAAGTCATTCTGTAACCAGTGGGTTCACAAGGATGACATAGAAGCGAAGAGAATACCGGCAATCTGGGCAGAATTTGAACTTCTGAATAAAATTTCAAATTAGCAAAAATAAACCTAAATTGGGTGATGACTACACATGGCCTCAGTCCCAAATGTCAGGGGTTTTTTTTGTCTTTTTTGTTTTTTGTTTTTTTTTTTTTTTTTAGGGCTGCACCCACAGCATGTGGAGGTACCCAGGCTAGGGGTTGAATCAGAGCTATAGCCACCAGCCTACACCACAGCCACAGCAACGCCAGTTTTGATTTGTGTCAGTGACCTACACCAGAGCTCATGGCAATGCCAGTTCCTCACTGAGTGAGGCCAGGGATCGAACCTGCGTCCTCATGGATACCAGTCAGGTTCGTTTGTGATGAGCCACGACAGGAACTCCCCCAGAGGTCACATTTAGCATTTTGAGGTGACATTCTGTGATGGGGGGGCAAGGCTCGGAAGTCTGGTTCCTTGTAAACTTTTGTCAAAAGTTCCAAGCATAGATGCCTCCTAAAAGATCAGTTCTTTGGAGAGCTTTTATTTTTGTCATTTCTGAATCTGTGAAACCAAGGTGGAGAATCTGGGCTGTCGCCGTTCCCCCCATCAGCCCCCTTCCCCCCCAGCTTCACCCCCTCTGAATTCAGTGTTTCTCTAGGACTCTTTCCACAGCGAGGTAAACGCCAGGGCAGAGGGGCTGCTTCAAAGCAAATGAGGCCCTTAATTTATCATAAAAAAGAAGACTGGTTGTTAGGGTTTTATTGGATTACAATAAAGCCTCCTAGCACTAGGAGTCTGTGGTTTGATTCCCGGCATCACCGGGGAGCTTGAAATCATAACCACAGATTATAGCAATGAGCTTCCAAATTTCCATATCCTAAGCAAAGATGCTGCTTTCCTGGAGCTAATGTGGAATTACATGCTCTGTGATTTTAGGATATGTATTGGAAAATTTTCTGTTTGGATATCACGTTGGGAAGGCTGTGATTCTCCAATCACCTCTGTGGTTACCACTTCAGGGTTCTTAAAAAAGGAAAGGGAAGAAAAAAAATAAAAGGAAACAAAACAAAAGATGATTGTTGTGACTCCCTCCATTCTGTCCTCTTGTACAGTTTGAAGCGTTTCATTAATTATTTTTTTTTTCTTTCACTGAGTTCAGTAAAAGTTCTCATAAGGTCACCCTGGGTTGTAGCAGGAGCTTATGCAGATCTCTGAAACTGTCTTGTATGAAGTTTCATTGTATCAGCTAAATAAACTAGAATCTACCATCTGATATAAAGTGTACATCTCTGTGTGCAATTATATATTTGGTGCTATATATACATTTTAAAATAATTTTTGGCTACCATATTGAACCATATTGGAATGAAAGATTATGCAGAAGATTTAAACAGATATATTTTATTTTTCTTCCTGTAAGATATGTCTCATTGAACTGGTGAAGAAAAGTGATAGCAGTTTGAATTCCTTTTTTTCTCAGACTCATTGGTACACCATACATTTAATGAAATGGGAACAAAATCTATGAAAACTCATGCCTGCATTCATCACACTGCTTGCAACTCCTGATCATATTTGTCCTTCACCATCTAGGCTCAGAGTTATTCCAGCATTATAGGAAGCTGTGTCCTACTTTTCGTAGTTGGAGAGAAAAGTGTTGATCAGTGTTTGGGAAGGACAGTCAGTGCCCAGAGGGAAGGAGGTTGTCTTTTTTCTGATCTACTAATAGTTCATTTTTCTCCTTCTACTTGTGAATGGGAGCAAATCTTTGGGAGTTGTCTCTGTACTGGTTAAGATGCCTTTTCCTAAAATGTAGAAGTCATAGGAAACTCAGACTTAGGCAATAAAGACATATGTTTTCTCACAGAAGTGGAAATACAGAAATAGAATCCTGGGAGCCCCGTTATTAATGGTTCGATCATGTCTTCCAGGACTTTAGCTAATTTGGATTTTTGTTCCCAGATACCCATTCTTCCCCTGGAACAGGGTTGAACATTACTGCTCATGTTCACATGACTTACCCTACCTGCCTTTACGGGAAAAGTGTTCTGCTTCTCCCATCTGCTTCCCTCTCCCCAGCCCCCCATATGTGGGGCTCTTGCCCCAAACAAGCTCTGGCGGTTGGTAAGAGAGCAGGCAGGACACATTGTCACGGAAACTTTAAAAGAGCGACTGGCTCACATTTCCCTTGCAAGTTGCTGCCTTCTGCCAGGAGAACATAGATTGTAATAGCAGCTGCTTCTTTGCCTGGGTCTGGAAGGAGAAGACACTTGAGGGTGACCAGGGCCCAGAAGTCCCACAGCCCTCCTCCGACAAAGGGAAATAAATGTGTGTTGCCTTAAGCCACTAACACTTTGAGGTTGTTTATTGCCACTGGAAAAAATGACTAATTTTAGAACCCTCTGTCCTTCCATCTCTCCATTCCAGTCCCTGCCAGTGAAGGCTGCTTTCTAAAGCTGGTTTTCCTGTGGTTGGAGAGTGACAGCAGCAGCTTCCAAGCCTCACCTCCAGATGGGATGGTAGCCAGAGGCAGCAAACGGGCCATCTCATTTCGTGCTTCCTTAAAAGTGGAGACACATTTTGCAGAAGGTCTGTGGCAGACTTCTGGTACCTTTCTGATCAGACAGAAATGGGTGACAAGCTTGCCTCTAAACTGTCATTGACCAGGAAAATGGTAACATTGCAGTTGACCTGTGGCAATCCAGGTTGACTCCTTGGCCGTGAGAGCTGATGGGTTGTTTTTTATTTTTTTAATAGTTGGATTACTTTAGTTGAGATGTAATTGACATAAAATTACATTAGTTTCCAGTGCACAACATAAGGATTCTATATTCATATACATTGTGAAATGATCACCACAGTAAATCTAATTAACACCCTTCCTTATACATAGTTGCAAAATTTTTTTTCTTGTGATGAGAATTTTTAAGATTTTTTCTGTTAGCAATTTTCAAATATGCAATACAGTATTATCAGTATTTTAAAATTTTTTATTGCTAGATACTTTCCTGGACTGTACAGTATGTCCTTGTTGATTATTTTATATATAGTGCTGTGTATTTTAATCCAAAACTCTTAATTTATCCTTCTCCCACCTTTCCCCTTTGATAACCAGTTTGGTTATCAGTGCATTTTGTATGCCTGTCAATCTGTTTCTGTTTTGTAAATAAGTTCGTTTGCATCATCTGACTGTCTTTTGCATCATATACATGGAGTGAGATGGGGCTGGAAACAGTTAGATACCTGAACAAAATCAGGTCTTTGCCCACCGGGAAAAGGGGAGAAATGAAGGTGAACAGGCAATCCTCAATCCTCGATGCTTCAGACACCCTCCTGATCTCACCTTGGATAACTTTTCTTGCAGCTCTCCTCTGTCTTTCTCCCCATCCATTTCCCGGACATTTCCTCTTCCCTCTTTATTTTGCTCTGTCTTCCTCTTACTTTTGCCTCCTTTCCCACAAAGCATGGGATTTTTCAGGGGAGAGTGACTCTGTCAGGGTTCATGGAGAAAATTGATTTCTGTTTTTTTTTCTCACCTTTTTAAGTCCAGCAGAGAATCAGCTCACCTCACAGTTATGAAACACATAGTCTTGGCTCCTGAGAAACTCTGAATTCACATATCAAGTGGAGCATCTTCATTCACTGCAGGAGGTATCCCAGGGTGCCTGATTTTGAGGACTAGAGAGAAGAGGGAACTCCTTCTTTGTTTTCAAGTTGTAAGGGCTAGAATGGAGACCAGAGACTTCAGGGCAGGTGGCTGTTCTCAGTGAGAATGCTGCAAACCTTGGATAAAACTGATGTTCTGAGCAAAAGTTTCTAGGTTTTCCTGAAATGTCTTGTTTGTCTCCCAATTTTCAGGCTTCAGTCAAAGCCCAGAGCAAGAGCCTTGAATGATGAGCTTTCATAGGAATTCAAGAGAAGGGGAGGAACAGAAGCTTAAATAGGCATCAAACAGTCCATTTACAACATGTGGATTTTCCAGACCAGTGTTCCTAAGACTGCATGCCATTGAAGATTAGTATTCCTTTAAAAAAACTTGTATGTCCTCAAAGTGTTTGGAAAATGCATCTTAAATATTTTCTCTTTTAAAAGCCAACTGTGATGCATTTTCTTCTTTGTCATGATACCTGATGCACCGATCACTCTTCTTAAGAGGTAAAACAGAGAGGAGACCAATTGTCAAAATTCTAGAAATAGGCTACTGAAGACTTACCCCAGCACCATAGTCAGCCCTCCTGCCTTGTAGTTCTGCACCCTTGGATTCAGCCAAACTGGGAAACATAAATATTTGGGGGGGGGAAAAGTTCCAAAAAGAAAAACTTAGATTTGCCATGTCCTGGCAACTATTTACATGACATTTACATTCTATTCACAACTCTTTGCGTATAGCACTTACATTGTATTAGACAATATAAGTAATCTAGAGATGATTTTAAAGTGTACAGGAAGATACCTGGGTTTTACACAAATACTATGCCATTGTATGTAAGGGACTTCAGCATCTGCAGATTTTGGTGTCTGCTGGGGTCCTGGAATCAATGCCCTGCAGATACCAAGGGATGTCTATGCCATTTAATACCTAATTCCTCTGTGTTTCAACTCAGTTTTCTCATTGGTAAAACTGGTACACTAATATTTTTATTTATTTAGCAATGAGGGTAGGTATGGTATGTATTAAATATTATGTAAACATTATTATTTTAAATGCCTCTGCCCCTTCTCCTTTCCCTCATTCTCCCCTGTTTTTTTACCCTAAAGACAATATTTTCAATAGGGAAACAGTTGACTGTCAGGGAGTGTATGTATACAGACCTGAAAGTGTATCCATGAAATTGTTAGGTGGTAAAAAAGAAGGGGAGGAACCTACCTAGAAATATAAAGTAGCCTTTATGGTGGTGGTCTTCCTTTTGTAAAAGTTGCGTTAAGTACATGGGTAGGTTTACCTGTGTATGTGTTATATTATTGAGGAGGTTGTCTCACACTATTAACTTTTTTTTTCTAGGCTAGTATAGAGAGGGAAGGTGTTTTCACTTCTTATGTTATTTTATTTAAAATGATAGGACAGTGAACAATCTTTACGTCCATTTGTTTTCAGTATTTTCATATAACATGTATTTAAATTGCCACGTTTACCTTTTTTAATTGGCTTAAGTTATCAAAGAAACACTTTGTGGAGATCCTAACTGAATCATTAGAAGCTTCCAAAATAAGGTAATTGTATTATTGGTAAATGGGAAGGATCTGTGAAAAGTTGAAGTTAAAATAAGGGGCTGTGTTACAGTGCAGAGAGCAACATGCTATGGTTGACGGTGGCACCACTGATGTATTGTGTATGTTACCGTGTATGGAGTGTGGCCAAAAAAATTGAGCAGATTCTTTTCCCCCCTGTTGCACCACATCTAACCCATTACCTCTGATAGTAACAGCCAGCTTTGGAAACGCTTCACATGCATTTGAGCATTTCTAAGCATGTGTGTGAGAATTTGAATCATTCTTATTTTCTTGGGTGGAAGGAAACAGCAGTGGCCACCACTCTTGGAATCTTAGTATTGTAGCCTGATATCCTTTGACATTCTGGGGTATGGTGTAAATCTCCTTTTCCTGTTATGATTAGGGCTGTAATTTCGGTCTATTTTTGCCACCCATAGAGAAGGTATGGTTGTTTCCACTGATTAGAGCGGGTAAGCTGCTTGGTTATTCAGTTAGTCACTGTGGACACCACTGGACTCAGATGTGGCCGTGGGTCTTGGGTTTAGTGATCCTCATTCTGAAAGCCTTCCCCTACATCTTTTCTCCATGGGAGCACAGCCATGGAAACTTCTCTCCTTGTTATTGTTTTCTTTTAATAGAGAAGCCGTTTTTCAAAATGTGGCCCATGAACCCTTGGAGGTCCCTAAAAACCTTTCAGGAGTTCACTAAGTCAAAGCTATTTTTGTAATAATACCAAGCACTGTTTGTATTTTTGACTGTGTTGACATTACACTGATGGTACAGAAGCAATGATGGAAAACTGCTGATGCCTTAGCACAAATCAGGGCAGGGAGAACAGATCTTTTTAATGTAGCTGTGTGTTGCAAGGAAAAGCACATACAAAGCACTCTGCTGCCTCTCAAACCCCAGTGATCATCTTGAGGTGAAGTCCTTGTGTGATTATTACAAGTGAAACTAGGTGCTTTTTTCATGGGATGCTCTGTTGAGAAGAACTACTGATAAACTATGGGTTTTTGATAGGTACTTTTTTGAAAATAAAGGAAGTGATAGTGATAATGTTAAGGAAAATAGCTGACAGTACTTTTTTCTGCCAATGGTTAAAAATTTGAGCTCCAGCAAAAATCTGAATCTTTAGAAAACAAGTATGTGCCACTATGAGCCTAATTAAGTTTCCCAATACCTAAAGACTTCTGATGAGATTGAAGGTGAAATTAACAAGTGTGATTTTGGATGTTGCCTAGTGAAAATGTGTTAGCATTCACAAAATCTGCAAACCTCATTGAACAACTATTTCCCAGATAACCAAGACTTCATGGTATATATTCATTATATATGAATAAAAGATCCATCAAAATGAAAGGTAGACTAGTGGCTTATAATGAAGCAAAGTACAAAAAGTTCATTGATATGGTTTCAGCTATCACAAGCAAATAACTACCGCCTGTCAAGTTTTGATGTCATGTTGAAGATTAATTTCCACAATTATATAAAAGGTCATCAAAATACTCCCCTTTTCCAACTACATTACCTGTGACTTCTTTTAATTTAGACTTCATTTTCTAAATTACTTCAACCAAAGCTACATACCATAACAGAATAAAAACAGAAGACATGAAAGAGATTTACAGAATGTAAAACAATTCCAGTCTTCTCACTAAAGATTTTATTTATTTATTTATTTTTGTTTTTTTGGTCTTTTTAGGGCTTCAACTATGGTATGTGGAAGTTCCCAGGCTAGGGGTCGAATTGGAGCTGCAGCTGCCGGCCTATGCTTCAGCCACAGCAATGCCAAATCTGAGCCATGGCTGTGACCTACACCATACATTACAGCAAGACTGGATCCTTAACCCACTGAGCAGGTCCAGGGTTTGAACCTGCATCCTCATGGATGCTGGTCAGGTTTGTTACTGCTGAGCCACAATGGGAACTTCTCACTAAAGTTTTTTGGAGAAAATACCATCACTGTTAATAACATACATTATTTATGTTAACATGGAATAGGTTTATATTTTAACAGATAAAAGTATAGTTTATAAATTTCTCAGCTTTAATATGGTGAACAAAAGCTTTGGTTCCAAGACCATGCATCAGCTACTGGGCACATAACACCATATAATGAACTGTTTGATTGAAGTGTATTAATTTTGAAGTGTGCTTTTGAAGTGTATTTTTAAAGTGTACACATTTTGAAGGATAGCGCCCCGACAGTCAGGGTATCAACTTAAAGCTATTGTTAAAACTGGGCCTTTTGATCTCTTTCTTAACACTTTGCCAAGACAGTCTGGCATCTCTGCCTAATTTACTCCACAGGCTATCATCCTCTCTAAGCTTCAAAGGGCCAATCCAACAAGGTATTAGGACAGGCTCCAGGTGTCTTTGCCAGGATGTTAAATCCTAAGATGTAGGAGAGTTCTCCTTTAGTGAAAAATTCTCTCCTATATGGGCTTATATTTTGGCTGCCTAATCCCACTCTCCAGTCCTGTGTCCTCATTATCTATTCCAGGCATTTCCTCCTAGTTACTGAAGGCACAGAAAAGCCATATTCTTCAGCTGTTTAGATGGTACCCATATCTGCCTACAGCAGCAAGTGTAATCCCCCAGTTGGGCTTTGCTGAGAACTGATCCTAGTGATTGGGCTAGAAACAACAAGAGGAGCCAACCTAATGTCTCGAGTGGTCAGACAATGTCTTGTAAGATATCGTTCTTAGATGATGGTCTTCAGGCTGTAGGATGCTGTTTTTCACTAGCAAGGACAAGAGGCTGATTCTAAATACCTGGACATTTCATGGGACTCTGGAAGTTCAACCTTTCTAAAGGTATCAACACTCCAGAATCCTTATACCACATCCAAAGGTCCTACTGCTACTTTTTTTAGGGTTATGAGTTTTACATGGGAGGTGTTTTGAACCATAAATTCAGGCTCCTTTGTAACTTCACCACTCTTAAGATCAAAGCTTGGGCCTGATTTTCAGCACCATTTGCCTGCTGGCTGCAGGATATGTAGGTTTCTCCAAATCTGCCTGTAGGCTTTCTGGCTCCCACAGCTTGCCATGAGTTGACATCTGGCTGTCTCAGCATGCAGTTCTCTTTCTTTAAAGCTTTCAAGGCATTTAACAAAAGTGATCCAACTCTAGCTCTTTATAATTGTCACTGCTCTTATATCTTTCCAGGACTACAGAAAATGCATAAGCCAGTGCTTCCTCTTCTGTCTGAACTGGATCCACCGTAGGTGAGCTTTTAGTAATTGTGAGCCCGCACCTGGCCAGGATCATCGCTACCCCACTTATCATCAGCTGTACGATGCCTCTGGCCTTTTGATTGGTGAGTGATCCAAGTCCAGAATCTCTCCTGAGGGTCTCTATCTAGGGCCAATTCTTGTAGCAGTTGTCTCAAAAGCATACTCTGAGGCAAGGGCTCAAGAACAAGTAGCTTCTGTTGGAGTTGAACCTAACATAGAGAGTGACTCAGTGAGATGGGAAAGAAGGAAAGCCAATAAAGGATAAGTTGATAAATGGGGTACCATGGGCCACTGAGGTGCTGTCTTGCTAAAGATCCCATGTAGAGTCTTTGGCTACATCTCAGAATCATCCTCTTGTGGGCAAAAAAGCTGGATGTTTATCCACCAGCTCTGTACCTCCTGATTGCCTGGAGCAGTAACTTCCTGGCGCTTCTGGCCTGACCTGCCATGGGCTGAGCTTGTGTCTGTGGCCAGAGCCTTCTGGTAGAAGGAGTTGCAGATGATTCAGGTAAGAAATCACCCATGTGTATGAGAACTGCCCAGTGACGTTGAGGTGACGTCCATGGTGCGCTGAAGGACATGGACTTGACATTTTTTTTTTTTGGCTGCACCAGCAGCCTGCAGAGATCCTTGGGCTTTCAAACCATGCCGTGGTGACAGTGCTGGATCCTTAACCCACTGAGCCACCAAGGAACTCTAGACAGTGCCATTTTGAAAGTAAGGCAAGGGTTGTGGATGACCTTGGAAAGGGCTGTGTTGTTGGAGCGTTGGGGATGGAAACCAGAAATCAGGCTCTGGAGAAGGAGCTTCCGAGGAAGTGTGAAAGTCAGAGAAGTACCCTTGGGCTGAAAAATCTTTAACTATTTCAACAATTTAAGAAAGTTGCCAAAGGTGAAAACCATTGCCTGCCATGGAATGATTGGACGAATTGTTCCCTTTTTCTGATCACTGTCCTCAGAAAGCCCAGGACAGTCAGATCCTATCCAGATGTGTTGAGGGTCAGGACTGAGATAGACATCTTGGGAAGCAGAAAAGGACAGGAATTCACTGGGAAATTTTTTTTTTTTTTTGGCTGCACCTGTGGCATGCGGAAATTCCCTGGGCTAGGGATTGAATCCACGCCACAGCAGTGACAATGCCAGATCCCTTAACCACTAGGCCATCAGGAAACTCCCTGAGTATTTTTTCATATTTTAGCCTCTTGATGTTTGGCATTGTGTGCCTGGGGGTATAATGGAAATTGTCTTGATGTAAGAAGAGACTCAAGGCAGGGAGGCCAGTGAGAAAACAGTGATAATGATCCAAGTATGAAGTCTGGACAGGCTGAAAATAAGACACTAGTAATGAGCAGACAGATGATCAACAAGTACAATACATCATCTGTACTTTTTTCTTGCACTATTGTGTATTATTCTATGATAAGACTGAGCCACGATGAAAAATTTTTCCGCACGCACGTATGCACAGATACTTAAAACAATAATGAAGAAACAGTTCTATTGTGTTACATTTTACTCATTTTCTATGCTGAAGCCCTGATAAGTTAACATCTTAATTAGCTGGTGACCTCTAATTTCCATTTGCAAAGGGTGATTTATAGAAGTCTCCTAATTATAACACAGAACCACCAAGTTTAGAGGGACACGTGATTCAGTGAAGTCATTTTTACAAAAGTGTCTTCAAGAATAGTCCTAAGCTTGTAGTTCCCATTGTGGATCAGCGGGTTATGAACCCAACTAATATCCATGAGGTTGCAGGTTTGATCCCTGGCCTTGCTCACTGGGTTAAGGATCTGGCGTTGCCATGAGCTGTGGTGTAGGTCGCAGACACAGCTTGGATCTCGCATTGCTGTGGCTGTGGTGCAGGCTGGCAGCTGCAGCTCTGATTCGACCCCTTGCCTGTGAGCTTTATCTGCCACAGGTGTGGCAGTACAAAGACAAAAAAAAAAAAACCAAAAAAAAACCTTAAGCTTTAAGATGAAATTTCCTCAAAGGAGCAAATCGTAGAGCTTCAGTCAAAGAGCGTGGACGGGTTTTTATCATGGACATCTCCAAAGGAGGAGCTGTATTACTTCTTTCGGGCCAAGTTTTCCAGGAATGACAGCCTAATCTGCTCTGTGTTCTTGCACAGAAGTGCTTTCGTCTTTGGATGGCTACTTCCCCCACTGGCGAAGGACGTCTATGCCAGGAACACTATCGGTGTGTTTTCCTCTAGCTGCGGTTTCACTTAGCTCGGCCCCTCATTGCTCTCACTGTCAGTGAGGTCAGAGCAAAGTGCCCATTCGAAGGAACACATGGAAAATAACTCAGAGAATATGCTGAGTTTCTTAGCTTGCAACTAAATCATTCCCTTTAATGATAGGACTGAGGTCCTCCAAGAAAAAAAAAAAAAGACATTCAAATCACTCAAAGAGTGCTGCTGTTTTCTGAGTATTTGTGAAGTAATTCTGAAGACAGCAATGCAGTTTCACAAGGAGAAAGCCCTGACTATAGCTTTTTATGAAATGAAAGCCAAGCCTTTTTATCCTCCCAAAATTTTATGTACTCACTCCCAAGGGTGATATTACTTGCCATATCCTTGGACTTTGAATTTTATTATAATTTTTATGGGCAGAAGGACTGCGTTTAATAAAACTTGAGTAAAGTTACATTTTTTCTTCAGCAGCCAAATAAAATTGAACCTCAGGACATTTGCAGAAAAGATATGTCCTGGATTTCTGCTTAGTTTGTCACCAGGAAAATGAGAAGGACCTAGGAATTTTAAGTATAACCTGAAGATTCAGGGCCTTTTTTCCCCTTCTCTCTTAGTTTTGCCTTTCTTTGGCTTACTCTTTGAGAATGAGAAAATAATGGCACTGATCTGGCTCTAGTGTTTCTCAGTGACACGAGAGGAAGGAGTTGCTGTGGTTGCTTATTTCTCATAACCAGAGGGAGCGTTTTCTAAGTTTCCCACTGATGGGGAGCCATCAGCCTCTCCTAAGTGA
The DNA here is from genome assembly GCF_016906955.1 of Phacochoerus africanus. Lineage (NCBI taxonomy): Eukaryota > Metazoa > Chordata > Mammalia > Artiodactyla > Suidae > Phacochoerus > Phacochoerus africanus. Next base: position 10,759,450 of record NC_062557.1, on the reverse strand, counting down.
AGTCTTGAATTCCTGACTCTGCATCTCGTGTGAGAGAAGATTGGGAAAAGTGATGGGAACATTTCTCTTTCATGTACCATTACTCCTAGAAAGATGACGTCTATGAGTCAATGAGACTTAACTGTTAATCATTTTATTTAGGTCATTAAATTGCTTTTACCTTGACACATATCAGGGATCAGAAACACCTATTAATCTTTAATTCAGGGAGTTCCCTTCGGGACTAAGTGGTTAACAAGCCCGACTAGGATCCAAGAGGATGTGGATTTGATCCCTGGCCTTGCTCAGTGGGTTAAGGGTTCAGCATTGCCGTTAGCTGTGGTGTAGGTCACAGACACAGCTTGGATCCTGCGTTGCTGCGGCTGTGGTTGTGGTGTAGGCCGGCAGCTGTAGCTCCCATTCGACCCCTAGCCTGGGAACTTCCATATGTCTCGGGTGCGGCTCTAAAAAGAAAAAGAAAAAAAAAATCTTTAATTCAACAAAGATTATATGGAACTCTTTGCCTGAGGTGTTTCACCAGGATTTAGGCATTTGTGTGTGAGGAGCAGGGGCAGGGATAAGGGAGGAAAAACCTGAGAGAATGGAGTACTTTGGGTGGGTACATTGGTCAGCCACAAGATAGCAGAAAGATGGTTATTTACTAGTTTGAAACTGTGTGATGTGACTGAGTTCAAGTGTGTATGTGTGTGTGTGTGTGTGTGTGTGTGTGTGTGTGGTAGGTATGTGTATATTCATACACATACGTGCAGGAGCCTTGAGCTGTGGATGCTAAATGTCCTACAGTTGCAGGGGACAGGACCATACAAAGACCTGCCATGCCCCAAGTGTATTCTTCCTTCTGTTGGGAAACTGGTCAAAGAAACAAAATGAGTAGAAAAACCCTCACTTGCTGTACTTTGCAGTTTTGCTCAGAGTCCTGGTAGCAGTGACAGAGAGTCACTGACTCACTTATCTAGTGCTACCAGCCTTGATATTTTCTCGGCTAGTTGTTGCTTGCACTCTAGTCCAGAAATCAATGAGTCAGTTGAGAGGTTAGTCAAAGCAAAGCCGACAGCAAAAGCAGGCTATTAACTTGTCCAGAGTATCATAAATTATGCCCATAGCGGCAGATCTGTGTATTATAAAACTTTTTTTTTAACAAAAGCTCATATTTGTTTGTAAGCAAGGCATCAATATCTCATAATGTTCTTTACTATTTTCTTTTCTTCACCACTGAGCAGGTACATGCTGTTTCCTTCTAAGCATCTTAGTAAAAGAATGCTTTAACTTTTTTTGAATATGAGCAAGGTTATAAATATTAGAGATTGTGATAAATCATTGGTACTTTATGGATTAGGCACTTTCACAGTGGAATCAAGACGTGAAATTAAATCATATATAAGTGATAATATACTTATAAATACCTTCTCTAGTTTCTATAGGTAGTGAAATGTTTGTAGTCATTCCTTTCAAAATATGAATAAATTGGGGAGTTCCCATCGTGGCGCAGTGGTTAACGAATCCGACTAGGAACCATGAGGTTGCGGGTTCGGTCCCTGCCCTTGCTCAGTGGGTTAATGATCCGGCGTTGCCGTGAGCTGTGGTGTAGGTTGCAGACGCGGCTCGGATCCCGCGTTGCTGTGGCTCTGGCGTAGGCCGGTGGCTACAGCTCCGATTCAACCCCTAGCCTGGGAACCTCCATATGCCACGGGAGCGGCCCAGGAAATAACAACAACAACAACAACAACGACAAAAGACAAAAGACAAAAAAAAAAAAAAAGACACAAAGACAAAAAGTCAAAACAACAACAACAACAACAAAAGATCATACATCACAACCAAGTGGGATTCATCCCAGGTTCACAAGTATGGTTCATCATACGCAAATCAACCATCATACACCACATTAACAAAAGAAAAGTCAAAAAAAATATGAATAAATTGGGACCAGAGCAGCCAGCAGATGTTTTCAATTCTGGGCCCTTCGTCTGCCATGGCAGACGCACCTTTTGTAAGTGTGACTGTTGAATGGATGGCCTTTGCTGGGCATGTTAGCCTTAACACTACTTAGTGATTTGTGTTGAGCTTTTAAGCATGAAAAGAGAGCAGTTCTATCTTTTTTCAGAGAAATAGTAGATAAAATGTCCCTGAGTCAATACTAGGAGGGCGCGATGACTTTTCAAAGCTGGCTCAGGCAAGTTTCACTTAACAAGGCCTGGGAGGTCCCTTTGAGTGGAATAAATCATGGATAACGATACAGTAATTTCTTTAAAATATACTGTGGAAAACCAGTGTCTCTTTGCAAATGTCAGATCTGGTATCCAGGAAACAAGCATCACTACTTTTTGAGAAGGATCTGTGTCTCTGATAGCCTTTGGTAAAAACAAATGGATAATTTGACAGACGACTGGGAAACAAGCAAGACAAGGGAATAAGACAGTCTCCCTTTAGATTTTAAGGACCAGTCCTGGTAGAGGGAACTAATGCCCCAAATATTCCATGCATTTTCCTAACATTTGGTTCAACTTGTTTGATAAAGAAATATATTAGTGGGGTTGGTATCATAGATGAAAGGAATGAATAAACACAACCTCCTCCATTATCACCAAGATAATCAGATAAAATCACTTTGTGAAACAGGAGGGATGTTTCTAATTGCTTGAGCCTACGTTGAGCCTATTTGGTAAAGACTCGGAATATGGTCCTTAATCTACCAGGAAGGTTGAAAGCAAATGCGGAACAATAAGTAGCAAAATATTCAAACTGTCTGGTGGTGACAACAGGAGCCTTGGTTTCCGAGTAACCCTGAGGAATGGGCTGCAAAGTGGCCATCTAGGACAGCTGGGCATCAAGAAACACAGTCTGTGTCTGGGCATCTCTCTTGATCTTGGACCTGTGCCTTAATTCCTCTTTCTGACAGCTGAGCACTTGCCTGGCATGTATGATCTTTTACTGTAATGTGGATGACTTTTGTTACTTTAATAAGAAAAATCACAGATGTATACCAACCCCTACTGTTTCACAATGCTGGCTACCAAGAAGTGGTCCTGTTGAAGGGGAAGTTTGAGGTCTCCTGAAGCAGGGAATAAATGCAGAGATTCCGCAGTTCATCCTGGGCATAATTCTCAAGAGAATTATGGTATGAACCACTTTAATAGATGTCCCATTATTTTGGATTACATGTAGTTGATGAGTTTCTCAGGAAATTATGTGTGACCCTTATTTTGCCCAAGTTAATTGCCCTTGCGATCTTGGTATGGCAAAGTTAACCTTCCATTGGAATTTGATCGAAATTTCTAGGCCCAGAGCTGTTGTGCCAATTGTGATTTGGCGTTAAGAGATTAGAGTGACAGAAAGGTTAAGGAGAAAAAGAATTAGAAATGTGATAGGCGGCTTTACAGATTTAAGTTTAGATTCGGGAATAGAGATGACAACTGCAGGCACTAGCTCATTCTCAGTTTAGAGAGAATTTAGAATTAGCTCCAGATTCCTCCCAACTCTAAGGGTTGACCATTCTGTGATAATAATGATAAGACGAGAGTGAAAGAGCAGAGGCAGAAGGAAGGTCAACTTGGTGAGTTTGGCCTGGGTTGGTGAGTGGAGCAGCCAGGATGGTTTTTAATAGACCATATTTTGCCTTCCTTTTTTAAAATGGAAGTATAGTTGATTTACAGTGTCGTACCAGTTTCTGCCGTACAGTAAAGTGACCCAGTTGCACATATATATACATCCTTTATCTCCTATTATCCTCTGTCGTGTTCTATCACAAGAGACTTGATATAGTTCCCTGTGCTGCACTTTAGGACCTCCTTGTTTTTCCATTCTAAATGTAATAGTTTGCATCTACTAATCCCAATTTCCCACTTACTCCTCCCTCCCCCTTGGCAACCACAAGTCTATTGTCTATCTGGTTTTATATATGTGGCCATGGGCACACACACATATATATAAACACACACACACGTATATATACATATAATTTTTAAATTAAAGTATAGTTGATTTACAATACTGTGCCAGTTCCTGCTGTGCACAAATTGTCTTCTAAATACCTCTCCTGGTTCATCAGTCCAGCAGTTTGTCCAGGTGTGTCTCTGTGCATCAGAGTTTCCTAGTTGCAGTGTTTAATTGGGCTCACTCTAGTTGGGTTCATTTTAGGGGTGGCAACATCAAACTCTAGGAGGCATCATAATATAATGCTAAGAGTTTGGGCTCTGGAGAGAGACTACTTTTACTACTTGCTAGAATATTAAGGAAAGGACTTACCCTTTCTGTGCCTCAGTTTCCTCATCTGAAAGAGGGAATTATAAAGTACCCAACTCATAGAATTTTTTTTTTGACTGTGGCCATGGCATGCTGAAGTTCCTGGGCCAGGGATCAAACCCACGCTACAGCAGTGACAACACTGGATCCGTAAGCTGCTGAGCCACGAGAGAACTCCAGAATTCTTTTGATAAGTATGTTCATTTTCTTCTGTTTCCTGTCTTCTCCGTGAAGACTAGGATTTTCATGTGTTTTATTGCTGCAGCGCCCCCAGTGCCAAGAGACTGCCGAACACATCCTGGATGTTTGTTGAATGAATGCATAGGTACAGTGTTTGAAAAAAATACCTGGAACAAGGGTTAATAGATGAAAACTATTGCTTTTGGAATGGATAAGCAATGAGATCCTGCTGTATAGCAGTGGGAACTATAACCAGTCACTTATGATGGAGCATGATAATGTCAGAAAAATGATGTATACATGCATGTCTAACTGGATCACCTTGCTGTACAGTAAAAGATGGACAGAACACTGTAAACCGCATATAATGGAAAAAATAAAAATTATTAAAAAATTTAAAAAATACCTGGAACACAGTAAACCCTTTGTAAGTGTTGGCTGATGGTGTAGTTTTTCTTGAAATTGTATATTCTGTTTGTTTACTCCCTACTTACCTGTACAATACCCAGCATGGTGCTAGCTCATAGAGAGAAGATGCTTATGGGAGGCAGAGTAATGTCCCCATCTACCAAAGATGTCTACTTCCTAATCCCTGAACTTGTGAGTATATTAAGCGACATAGCAAAGGGGAATTAAAGTTGCAGATTGAATTAAGATTTCTAATCAGTTGACCTCAGAAGGGAAGACTGTGTTAGACTCTCTGGTTGGCCCAGTGCAATGGAAAAGACCCTTCAGGATAGAAGAGGGAGGCAGAAGAGACTTGGAGAAGGAGACCTGATGTAGGAAGTAGGGTCAGAGAGATACTACATTGCTGGCCTTCAGGATGGAGAAAAGGACCATGAGGTAAGCAGTATAGGCAGCAACAGAGAATTGATAGAAAGCTCAATAAATATCATTGAATTGAACCTGAACCATTAACTTTTTTATTCCCATCATCAATTAGATTGTTTCCTTTGTAATTTAAGTGCTATATGATATACTTAAAGTAAAGAAACCTAACTATATAAAAATTTAATAAGTAAAGATGATGTGAAATCTTGCTGCTAACCTACAACAACCACTGTGAGTCCCTAGGTGTTTATCCTTTCATGATTTCTTTGTGTCTGCACACATACACACGCATGCACTCACGTGTGCAAGTATGTGCAAATATGCAGACACCCAGAGACACACAGACACACACAAAGCTTTCCTTATGTGCCATTATACTGCACATGGCAGTTTGCGTCTTTATCGTGGACACATCCCCATCCTTCCTGACATCAGTACCTCTCATTCCACCTCTGTCTGCTCAGCCCAACTAGAAAGCCATGATAATACCCTAATACATGTTCCTCGGTATTTTTTTCCCTGAACTCAGCTGATCTCAGAGTGGGATCCTAGGGCACACTCTTTTGTGGTATTCCTTTTCTCACTCAGTGATAGCTCAGGAAAATCCTAGAGAGAATTTATTTATTTATTTATTCATTAATTTATTCATTTATTTATTTATGTCTTTTGTCTTTTTAGGGTCACACCCACAGCATATGGAGGTTCCCATGCTAGGAGCCAAATTGCAGCTACATTTGCTGGCCTACACCACAGCCACAGCATCGCAGGATCTGAGCTGTGTCTGCGACCTACACCACAGCTCGTGGCAATGCCAGATCCTTAACCCACTGAGTGAGGCCAGGAATCGAACCTGCAACCTGATGGTTCCTAGTTGGATTCGGTTTCTGCTGCGCCACGACAGGAACTCCACCTTGAGGACATTTTTGATGACTGTTCAGTGATAACTCGATTTCTTCCATTCTTGTTGATGGACATTCCCTGTGTTACTAATTATTGACTACTGTCGACAATACTGCAATTCATGAGTCTCATACTTCTTGCACAAAGGAAAACATTCCTAATGTGTAAAGGAATTTTCAAGGGATGCCTCTTTGTGATGATAAGAGTTCCTGAGAGGAGCCTGTTTTCTCCCCAGAGGTCAGTAACTGAGGTCTGGAGTTAAGGTCCACAAAAATTGTAGAAAGTGGAGGAGGCAATGAAGTTAAGGTTACATAATAGCAAATACCTTTCCTCTTTAACTTAGGAAGGTTTTCCGCTTACGGTCCTCTCTATCAAATTTCTTGGAAGAGCACAGCATTTATTCACAGTGATTTACCTCTCTTCAGGAAATTCAGCATAGCACAAGGTCCACTAGGTAAATACAATTAGATCATTGTTCTCTTTTTGTTACCAGTAACATTCAGAGTGATTCCATGCCATGTTGGGTGAAAAAGGCATATTAATTAAAAATGTTCAGAAGCTCAGTCCTATTAAGACAGTCATTGATTTCCTGTGTAACTTGGTCTGTTTCATTAGTTCTTTGTAGGCAGCTGCAACTCCAAACTGGTTGGGTAAGAGAGCTCTTGTTGATGCTGTTTCTTAAGCACAATTGTTCGGTGATGTATTTTCAGGATCTGAATCAAAGGAACATTCTTCTGCAATCTGCACAAACCTGCTTGGCACGCGCTCTTGTTTATGGAAAATCCAAATATATATTTGTGTTCTTTTGAAAGGGGTTGGAGTTGGAAGGGAGGTCATACAGGAGATTAAGACTCTCGCTTTCCACAGCAAGCCGAATTCTTAAAGTCCTATCTGATTTCATAAAGTAAGCAGAAGTTTGAGCTCCGTCTAGACTCTGGCTGACATGTAGACAAAAGAAAGGAATCCATTCAGTTGAGGGCCAGTAGCAGATTCCGCTTGCAGGATGCCCTGAGATGTAAGAAATAATTGGGCCATGGTGAAGGAGGCTTTCTTTCATATTCGTTGTTTACCGGTCACTTTGTGTGCCTGTCATTCATAATTCACAACCACTCCAAGAGGGAGCCAGTACCATGAAAACTACGCAGATAAAAATAGGCTCAGGGAGCAAGTTGCCTAAAGTTACACAGCTAAGACATGATAGGACCCAAATAAATACATAGTACAAAGAAATACATTTTCAAAACCTTTCTTGCAGAAGACGTCATACGCACAGAAGGGTTGAGGGCTTATAACAGTTTACTCTCCTGATCCCATCACCTAGTTTCAAAAATTATCAACTCATAGCCAATCTTGTTCATCTCTGCCACTCCAGCCCCCTCTCAATGGAGTTATTTTGGAGCAATTCTCATATGTTATATTTCAGTATGTATTTCCAAAAGATAAATATTTATTCAAAATATGGTCACAACACTTTTATTTTTTAACAGTTTTATTGAAGTATGGTTGATTCATAATGTTGTGCTAATTTCTGCTATACATCAAAGTGATACAGTGATACATGTACACACATCCATTCTTTTTCAGATTCTTTTCCCATATAGATTATCACAGAGTATTGGGTAGAGTTCCCTGTGCTATACCAGGTACTCAATGGCCAGTCACTCCATATACCACAGTGTGCATATGCCATTCCCAACCCTCAGTCCCCCCCCCCGCCCCCGTCTGTTCCATTTGATAACCATAAGTTCCTTTTCAAGGTCTATGAGTCTATTTCTGTTCTGCAAATAAGTTCATTTGTATCCTTTTGTAAGATTCCACATGTAAGTGATATCATATGATGCTTGTCTTTCACTAACTGACTTCAGTTAATATGATCATCTCTAGGTCCATCCATGTGGCTGCAGATGGCATTATTTCATGAGTAGTATTCCATTGAACGGGTGTATCACATCTTCTTTATCCATTCCTCTGTCAGTGGACATTTCAGTTGCTTCCATGTCTTGCCTATTATAAATAGTCTTGTAATGAACATTTGGGTGCATGTATCTTTATGTCCAAACTGAAATAATAATTGTTAATGCCATGAAATGTCCATTTATTATCTAGATTTTGCTCACTGTGGATCTGGGATTTTAACACAGGTGTGGGGATTAAGTTTGAGTTACACTTGTGTGATAAGGTGTGTATATGGTTGGTCTGCCGTCAAATACTTGCCCGACAACATCCTTTTGTCAGACATCCATCAAATGGAAATCCAGTTAAATACGAGCTCCCGTTCCCTGGAATCCTCCACAAGCAAGCAACCGTTATAGTTCCATTAACATTCTTTATGGATATAAAAAGTAAAAAAAAAGGAGAAAAAGGTAGAGTTCAACTCCTTACCTCAAATTATGGCTATCTGGGGGAAGTGACTTAGAGAGGAAAGCAGAGAAGGATAATGGATCTTTCCCCAGCAGAAACAAGGCAGACATCTTTATTCCCAGCCAGGAAATAATGTTATTCATGATTACTGTGCTCTTGTCAACATGAAGCTGAGCAATGATTATGTAAAGGCATCTAGTTGATTAACCAGGTTTTACTGCTATTTCTAGTAAAGGATTCCAGCTAAAGCATTAGATCAGTAGCCTTTGATTTCTAAACTTAGGTAGAAATCCAGTTTTTCTGTTTGGTTCTCCTTCGGTGCATTCCTGAAATTCATGAGTTTGGCCCTGAACTTTCTGAGAGCAAGGATCTAAGGTCTGCACCACTTTTCTATTAATGCAAATCACGGCCTCTGGTTCTCCTTGATGTTAGTGTGTGACGTGGCTGGAGGCCTTTATTTTGCTTAGAGCTGTGACCAAGCAAATGAGTGCATGCTCTTGAAAGTTTGACAGCTGTGACAGGCTTGTGCCGCTGGTGCTGCAGAGGGCTGAGCTCAGCTTTTTAACCTGGGTGCTTTCTGGACCAACAGTGTGTGTTTTGCCCATCAGACTGAGGTTTGTCAGACCGGGTCAGGAATGCAGTTGTGCTTCTAGCTTTTCGATGGGGAAACACAGTCATGGACAGGACCAGCTTTGTATAATTTGCAGGGTCTAGTGCCAATAAAAACATGGGCTCCTTGTTCAGAACTTAGCAAGAATTTTGAGATGGTTATAGCAGAGTCTCTTAAGTTAGGGGACCTGTGTGACTGCACAGGGGGCCCTCACATGAAGCTGACATTGGTTATGAAGTACAGGACATAGAGTTGGAAACTGACAATTAATCTTCATGATGCTTCTAAAACAGAAAAGTGAGAGAGAGACCTGAGAACTTAACTCATCTTGGTGCTGAATTGTAGGAGACCCGGGAAATGCCTACGGGCCAACTCTGGATAAGGCGAGAGCTGATGTCATCTTGGTTAAGTTGGTGTCCTTGTTCTCTAAACCGTGTAGGTTAGCCAGAGAAAGGTCAGAGGTGAGCTGGTGGCACAGTACTGCCCAGCGAAAAGGTGGGAATGACAACAAAAGGCTGGAGGAAGAGGACCTGTCTAAAAGGAATGGGAAACTACACTCTTTTCACCCACTTCTGTCTCCTGCTTCCAGCCCATTTACAAGTTTCCTGTAGAGAGAAAAATGTTCACAGTCAAACAACAAAAGACCCAAAGCAGATTTTTCACAGTCTGTGAGCTGATTTTGAACTTTCCAGGGGCTTGTACTTCATAGAAAAAACATTTAGGCACTTCCTCCATGTTTTTGCATCTGGAAAGGGAGGCCCCTCTCGCCGAGTGTTGAGTGACATCTTAGAGCTTATTTCTTTCCAGTAAAAGTGGAAAATATCAACTAAGGTTTCAAAGGAAAGGAAATGTAATGTATTTTCTCATCGAATTTGGCATTATCTCTTTAGCAGGCAAGCCTTTAATCTTCGGTGCAGTATTTTTCCATTGTATAATTCTGAGTTTGCCTTAAATCTGTCTTACTCTTTTAACTTCGGGCTTTCTAAAATACGAATGTGATTTGCACAACTTATCTTCTTTTCTCATTTGTTTCCTCGATACTTTTGATTATCACTTGCCAGGGTTTCTCTAGAGAAGCTCACAATTTTGCCTCTGCAAATATTGAACATAACACAGATAAAGTTCCTTTGTTGGTGTGCATTCATTAATGACCTTGATAAAAAGAGCTTTCCTTCCCGCGTCTAGCATCTGGGGGGACCAAAATGATTCGGGGCCTGTTGATATGAACATATAAATGAGAAAGTGCAGTAATAGGCCTTAAAAAAAATCCCATTAAATTTTTAAATGAGGAGGAAAGCCAGTCACTTCTCTTCTAGTGCTTGAGAGCTATGGTGAAGTACTTTTGCCATCCTCCTTCCCCCAAGACTGGAAAATAGAGATGGGTGATTGATCTTTAGGAGTTGAAATTTTAAATCAGCATATTCTTATATAGTTCACAACAGAGCTGTGTAGACAAGTGAAGAAGGAAAGATTCTTTAGCATAGAAGACTGAACTGCATGTAGCCTGATTAAATGTATTAGAAAAGCATACATCAGATATGCGAGTGATGCAAACAGAAAATTCACAGAGGTAAGTATTGGCAGTGTCCTTTTAAATTGTCTCTCGGGGTGGGGGAGGGGGTGAAGAAACTTTAGTAGGTGGTCTTAAATACTCTTGACTCCCTGGCAAGTCCATCCCTGTGGTTGAGATGGCCATGTTATGTTTCCTTAGGCTGGAGTCCATGGAACATTCGGACCACTTGTTAACTATCCTTGTTAATATTCTATGCCAGCCAATCAGCCCGATGAATATTCTTGGCTAACTCTGTTGAACATTGAAACAGGATGGTTGCTACTATTCATTTACAAGTAGATGATTCAGTTTGTGAGACTGTTTCCTTTTTCAGTGTAAATTAATAAGCCACAATTCTGATCTTACCTGTAAGATGAGTGGCTAGATGGAGTGAATCAGCCTCAAGAGAAGCACCTATACCAGGGATGCAGGGATGCTGGCTTTGCTGGCTCTGGCACAGTCAAGCATGCCATGCCCTCTGAGAGTCATCTTCCAATCTTGGGGCTCTAAGCATTCTGGGAGCCATTTGGATATTTAGTTTGTCCTTTTCCACATCTTAGTCCTTGTCTTTCTGCATATATTTTTCATTCCTGATCCCTAATTTTGATCATGTCATAAAACAATGCTCCAAAGGCTACAACCAGTAGAGTGACACAATTTGGCTCCTGGCTTTTCATGTTGGATGCAATTAACTCACTGTTCATACAGATCTGTCTAGAAAACAGCATGCACTCATCATGTCTTTTGAGCTCATGATTTTAATACATTTTACCTTTTTAATCGACCTCCATGACTCTGCCTTTGCTTGTTTCAGATGAGTACCTCCCCGTTGGTCACATTCTCACCTCTGCTTTTGCTTCACAAACAAGGTTTTGATGTCTGTCTTCTGCCCATGTCCTCTGACAGCTTCTCTCAGCTCCTTGTCTATATGTTCAGCCTTTTATGCGTGTTTCAACAGTGATTCCTTCTCGTGAGCCGATGCACTGAGTCTAAGACTCCTGTCCTTGGTACTTCTTCCATGGTCCAGCTCTCCCCTCCTCCCTATTGCTCTCATCTCTCCAGAGTTTAAAACATGCCTTTCAAAGCTGGATGAATCTTCTCAGTTCTTTACACTGTGGGGTCTAACCAAAGAACTCCAGAAATTTTGAGAAACCAGTGAAAAAGAAGGAATTTAAGTAGAAACCTGATAAAACAACCCCAGACAAGCTAATTTTCAGTTGCAGCTGGCTGTTGGGCAGAACTGGGCAAGGTCATGAGGGTCTGTGGATGGCGGAGACTTCTGGAAGAATTGGCAGGAATGCAGAGGTGTCATGGCTTCAGCGGGGGAGAGTGTTACATGATAATCCTACACTTCAGCAGCCCCATGAAAGCCCTGGGGTTCCCAGTGGAAAATCACTGCACACCAAGTTGAGAGTGACCTGTGTCTGGAGCAGGGTGTAGATAAGCCACCTGGGGATCGAGCACAAAGTTGCTGCAGTCAGGAAGCCTCGCCCACACACCTGTTTTCCATCCTCAGCATGTGGTGACTACGTGGTAACATTACTCCCTGCTTTGGAAAATATAGGTTGATTCGCAGCATATTTTCTTGGCGTCAGATTAGGAGCCTGGGAGTTAATTTCGATTCATGTGAATTCTCTGGGGTCACATGGATAACAGTGAGTCTTTCTGTTTTTAGGAAATTTCATATTTTCTGAAACTGGCAAATGGACCCCTGAGTATGCAGGACTTTGATTTAAAAAAAAAAGCCACTTCTTTGTACAATTTTTCATCTGCATTCTATACTCAACCATCCCAACTCAGCTCCTCAGTTATAAATTGTGCTTTGGCTTTAGTTGAAAGTAATTTTGCTGTCTGTCAATCAGAAGCCCATAGTGATAATCAGAATTCCGTGGTTTATATTTTGTTAAACAACAAGATTTTTTGTAAATGACACTTATTTAAGGAAAAAAATGTCACCTCTAAGAAGGTAAAGCAAGTTGACAAATGTTTCTTTAAGTGAAGCTAATTGCATGGAATATTTTATGGCATTTCCATGGAAAATGTTACAGGACATCTCTAGAGGATTTCAGGGGAACTTTTATAGCTATTTCCTGCTCCATCAGCATTTTATAGAATCCTGTGGAAAGCAGGGGTGCTTATTGCTGCATCTGGTTAGTCATGGCCATCAGTTTGTGTTGGATAATGGAGGGGCTTGAAGTACAAGCACATTTGTGAAGACTGTCCTGAGATGCTCTCAAGAACTCCTGAGACTGTGGGCAACCCTGAGGGTCTAGGACTGGCTTGCAAGAGGTACCATTGGGTTAGGTGGGGAAAGCGCACCCTTCTTAGTTCCCACTGCAACTTCGTTTCTGTAGTCCTCAGTTGAAGGACTTTGGGAAAATTCTCATTAGGGACTGGCCACTTTAACCTTTCTGAGTTGTTGAGAGATTTTAAATGCCATGAAGTGACAGAGAAAAGTCAATACCTACTATATTAAAGATGTACCATGTGTAAGAAACCCAAATAAGTGTAAACAAAAAGCTTATGCTCCAGCAGTGAATCTGTCACGTAGGGTGATGGCTGTGTTCACGTTTGTCTGCGATATTCTGCATTTCACATGGAAGGCACACTGAAAAGCTACTCTCCTTGCCATTTCTCTCTGAAACGAATTTTAACACACAGTTATAAAGGCATTCACATTATCCTCTCATGAAGATTTAAAACAGCGCTTTAAAATATTCAATTGGGAATTGCCTTCATGGTTCATCGGTTAAAGACTCTGACTAGGATTCATGAGGATTCGGATTCGATCCCTGGCCTTGCACAGTAGGTTAAGGACTGGGTGTTGTTGTGAGCTGCGTTGGAGGCCAGCAGCTGTTGCTCCTATTTGACCCCTAGCCTGGGAACTTCCACATCACATGCTGTGGGTGCAGTCCTAAAAAGCAAAAAAAAAAAAAAAAATTGCACGTAGTTATGTCATAACTAGGTAGGTATTGTAGGTTAGCTCATTCATCTGTGCTGTAAAGTCTTTTTTTTTTCCTTTTTTAAGTAGTGTTTTCATTTTATTTTTTTATTTTTTTTATTACTCAAATGAATGTATCACATCTGTAGTTGTACAATGATCATAACAATCCAGTTTCACAGGATTCGTGTTGTAAAGTCGTTAAACCGAATCTGTAGTGGGGAGTAATGAGCAATATCAAGGGTGGTCATCTGACATGAAATCAACATTTGATTTGGTGAGAATCTGCACCCCATGGTCAGGAGACCCAAATTAGAGGTCCTTAGATGACCCTAGTCCTTTGGTGTTGGTTTAAGCTCTGTCAAATAACGAGATGGTGGTACCACTGAAACAGATTTTTCTGACCCTTGTACTGTCTTCCTGCATTACCACTCCACCTTCTCTTAAAAGGATGTGATAATTGGTGGATTAATAATACCACTTTTCACTAATTGGAAAATGCAGTTTTTGAGGCACTTTCCTACCTGTGCCTATATTTTCTCATTCTGAGGATAAATAGGCCAGAAATTCTTATCCCAATTTTTGCAAAAGAGAAGGAGCATTTGAAATACCTGTTTCAGTTTACAGATGTGTTTGTTGCAGGGTGAGTAATAGAACTCAGGGATTTGGATTCCTCAATCTCAGGTATTTTCCATTGACTGGAATATACATGGAGCCACTGGAGGGAAGATGTTCACCTCTCAAGATGAGACCCCAAGGAGCTCTGCGTCTTGGTCTCAAGCCCTCCCACGTCATTCCACACGGCCCGTGGTGCTCCCCAGTTGCTCATGTGTTGTTTTCCTTACTCACATGCTGGAGTGTCTCCATGGTGCCAGAAGAGCTAATCAGTTCAAGATATTCTTTGAAGAAGTAAAACCAGTAGTGTTTAGTGTCATGGAGACAAAACAACCGGTTGATTTGACTTTTATCCATTTTCAATCCTTGGTTTTAGAGCCTTGAAGAAATAGCCTGTCTTTTTTCATTTTGTGAGGTGTTTTTCCTCCCTCCCTTTCTTCTCTCTACCCCGGTCCCTAACCCCTCCCCCACCTTCCCTTCCTTTTTTTAAAAACACCTTTTTTCACCCCAGGTAACAAATGGCCTTGTAGAAAACTTGAAATACAGAAAGGTTGAGAGAAGAAAAAGATGAATCTAACTATAGTCCAACTGCATATACAAACATCTTTTCCCCAACATGTTAAAAACAAGTCATTTTAAATCTAGTTTTACAGGTAATATTAACTTTTCTCTTTCCTCCAGTTAGTTTGCTTAATTTTTACTACTGGTTGGAAATTTCCTCTTTGTTTTTAATTTATTTATTATCTAATAACCTAATCTCTAACCTCAGAGATGCCCAATTAATTTTATACAAGACCTTTATGGAGTTTTCTTGGCTCTGGCTCTAATTAGCAATGATCATAGGTATTAGCCTATTTTTACACACTAATTTTTATTATGTTTACTAATTTTTACTCACTGAATATGAACTGAATTGAGAAAACTCAGTCTTGGGTTTTGAGACCCAAGTCATGGGTGGAAATGGGGCAGTTTTGCTGTGTAAGGTCACATCTATCATGCCATAGTGTTCATTCATTCACTCATTCATTCATTCAGAAAGTATTTTCTAACTACTTCTAGTGTTCTAGACACTGTTCTAGGTAATGGGGACAGTTATCACAAAGTCATGTGGGTAGGTTCCTGTCTTCACGGTACCCATCACACACTAAGGAATCTGTGCAGGACAAGTAGGAAGGGAAATGCACATACCTGACTAAAAGCCAGATGCAAAGGCTAGCACTCTTATGCAGAAGTGTATGCCTAAACCCTGTCCATCTGAACATCTTAGATACTTAGCTACACAGACCCGTTTGCTGTCTGGGTGTCATTGTACCATGAACTTCCAGGTTGATATGATATAGGAAAGAGGGCAAGAAGAGATTAACTTTAGGAGTTACCTGATGTAGAAAGGAAGTATTAATTTACACATACACACACATATACATAGGCATGTCTAAGTATGTGTATTTCTGTAAAGGTAGGTTCCCTGTAGGAGTCATGAATTGAGTAGAGACTAAGTGCTGAGAATTGTTTAGCCTCCCTCTCTCTTCTTCTCTCCCCTCCCCTCCATCCCTCTCTTTTTCTCTCATCTTTTGCCTTGGAGTCTGAGAGAAATGGGGTACAGGTATAACTCCATAGGCTTCCCATTTTAGTGACCTCAGCAACATTCACATAAAGTGGCATGGGATTTCCCTAAAGTTAGAGGTTCCTCTGACTAATTGCTTGGTAATTTTGTAAGCCAGTGGTAGAGAGCAGCTGGGTGGCAAGATCCTTGAAGGGAATAACAGAAGTTATAGCGATTCTAGGCAGTTCCAGCTGGAACAGATACCTGGAAACAGTCGTGCAGCCTAACAGCCAGGAATTCAGGGGTATATGTTTTAGGAAGTCCTAAGCTAGTTTCATGTTGAGCCTAGGATGACAGCATGGCATCGTTACAGGGCCACAAGTGAAGTTTTAATATATCTTTCAAGTGAATGTGATAACTTTTTGGAAAACACTGCAGCATAGAAACATACTGAAGCGCACTTTGCAAGAATTGGGTTCTAGTCCTCTTTCTCTCTGTCATCCTGTGACTTTGGCAAGGCACTTGGCCTCTCTTAGTCTCTGCTTCTTCAGCTGAAATGTGAAGATATTAACCGGATGGCTTCTAACCTTCCTTCTAGCTCCGTTGTTCTGTAATTTGAGAAGAATCTTGAATACCTTCATTGTGGAGTGGATTTGAACAAGACAACTCTCCCCTCACCTCTCTTCTAATACTTGGTGGTCATCATGATGCCAGACCTTTGAGACGTATTAGGGACATGAAATAAAAAGAGCTCTGAATTTGGAGTCTGTTGACTCTGCTTAGTGAATGTGTGGTGGCCCTGGGAGAATTATACTGAATTTATTTGCATCTCAGTTTCTTCGTCTATAAAATAGGGCAAAACTGCTTGTGCTCATAGGTCCCTCATGAAGGTCCCTCATAAGCAATGACATGTGTGTAAATCCATGGCACAAACCAGGCGGCCAATAGGCCAGTCTCCCTTCCTCCTTCCTTCTTGCCCTCATGAACATGGCTGGCTGAGTTTTACTAGTATGACCTTCATTAAAGCTGCACCTTACAGTGTAATTTCCCATGACCAACGTGATAGATGCGGGCGTCCACTCACTGATGACCTCCTTTGGAATGATGCTTTTGTTAAAGCAGCTGGACTGCTTCTTAGATTGAATTCTTGTCTTGGGCATCTTTGTTGTTGGGAAATTCTGCAGGGACATCTGGCAGCATAATCCCATAGGTTAGCACTTTGCAGAACTTCCCAACTTTCAAGTGATTCAACCAAAGGAGCGACACAGTGGAAAATGCAATAGCAGCCACTGCCGTCATTCCAGGGCCTCAAAGGAACTTTCTGGGGCCATGGCTCTATGAAAAAAAAAAAAAATGCTCCTGAGGATGCATCTTTCTTCTGGTAAGCGCATGGCCAGCAGTCAGCTGACTTTTTGGCTGGATAACTATGTTAGAAAAGCCAATAAGCTCCCTTAGGTGAAGGATGGGAAATAGAGTAGAAATATTTTTTTTATAAAGATAAGAGTAAAGAAGGATTGAGAGAAGAACAAAAGTAGAGAGAAAGAAGAAAGAATATAAAGTAAAAGAAATGCAAATAGGGAAGAAGGAGAGATGTCAATAATTATTCTAGGGGTGGTAGATTGCCTTAATAGAATCAGGATGTAATTAACAGGGGGGTGTCTCCCAAACCACAGATGTCCAGTAATCCAGAGTATTATATTTTTATAATAGTCCAATGGTTTTGGAGTGGATCTAAATGCTAATTCTAGAATATGTGTCCATGATTGGCTGCATTAGAACTGCCTGTGGGCATTCTATTATATACAGATTTTTGGGCTTCTCCTCCCACTTCACTGAATCAGAATCCTGATATGGGACCAGAGATCTGCCTTTGAAAAAAAGTCCCCCCAAATGATACTGATCTGGTGCTAATATCACTGTTTTAGGAATACAACATGATCATATTTCTTTTTTTTTTTTTAAATTTCCAGAAGTCAGGCAAGAATGTGGATTACATCACATAATCATTACCCTCCTACAGGAGGTCGGGAAACCTCAAAGTCCTTTTGAGTTCTCTCTAATTTTCAGTGCCTTTCTTTTCTCTCTCTCTCTCTTTTTTTTTTTTTTTTTGGTCTTTTTGCCGTTTCTCAGGCTGCTCCCATGGCATATGGAGGTTCCCAGACTAGGGAGGTGTAGCTGCCAGCCTATGCCGGAGCCACAGCAATGCGGGATCCGAGCTGTGTCTGCCACCTATACCACAGCTCACGGCAACGGCGGATCGTGAACCCACTGAGCAAGGGCAGGAATTGAACCCGCAACCTCATGGTTCCTAGTTGTATTCGTAAACCACTGCACCACGACGGGAACTCCAGATGATGGTATTTCATTTTTTCTCCGGCAGTTAGATCCAAAGGTTAAAAACACCCTTCTGTGTTAGAACAGTTCGGGGGGCGGGGGGAGGCAAAACCTTGGGACATAGCTGAATATTGCGTATGCTGAGATCTGTGTCTATGAGAGGCTCAAGATCATGGGCACAGGTGTATCACATCACTGTACCATGTGTAAATTGCCGCCAATGGAATCATAGCTGGCAGACCTTCAAATCTGAGGTTCTCCCACTTCTCAGGCTGTAAGAGACTATTTGTTGTGGGAAAGAAAAAAGCAAATACATTTGCCTTTCTTCCCAACCCTGTCATCACATGTGAGAGGCTGCCCCTTGTGGTGCCACATGCAGACCAAGCTAGAATGCCAGTGGAGCCAGTTCAGTTGGGCAAGCCAAGCCTTGGGACATTGGAGGTGTGGGTGGTGGTGACTACTGCTTACTTCCTTATATGGATTTTGATGTGAATCCCATGCCCTAGTTGCCCCCCCCCCGCCTCCTGTGCTTTCTCTCCAGGGCCTCCTCGCTACACTGTACATATGTAAGTCCTAGAAGACAGACACAGTGTATTTGCAGAGAAGTTTTAATCTCTGGTTAAAAGTGTCCCACCTGTCCTCCTGTTTCTGTAAGCCAGAGTGGCCTCTAGCAACTGCGTTTGTATTTGACACCCAGTGCAAATGCCCTTTGGATTAATGGCACACTCAAATGTGACTGTTTCTTTCCATTGGCTGCCTTACACTAGATGTGCACAAAAGACAGAACCTAAGCCAACCCACAGCTGCTTATAGGGCGTGTACTGTCATTCTGGTCAAATTCCTGGACTGTCATCCACCATCTATCACAAATGTCTTTCTTCAAAGGGAGAATAGGAAAATAAACTTTGACTTTTGCAAGCAAGAAGAGCAAAGAATTGGTTCAGTGATATGAATTTTATTAATTATGCAACAGTTTTGGAGAAGAGGTAGAAGTCTGCTCTGTGTTTGGAAACACAAAAGAATTTAACAGTTTTCCTCCTGGTTTGAGGAAAATCTGTCCATATGCTAATGACGGCCACCTCGTTCTGTCCAGGAGCAGCTTGAAGGCATTTAGGCGAGCCCAAGATCCCAAGCATTTCAGTTCTACCTGGCCACTGGTTATATTTCCAAAATGTCTCCCTCATCTTCCGTTGATTGCTAAATAAATAGGCTGCTAGGGAAAGAGAACTTTTCTCCCTTTATTTTACAAATAAAGATGTCTTTTGGAAAAGTATTTTAGGCAGCTAGCCAAAATACATAAAAAAGAAAAAAAAGGCGGGAGCTATGGGGGGTATTATTGGATGATTTTTTTTTTTTTATGTTTATGCCTAGGAAAACGAGGTTTTGGGTAAATGTTACAAATGATTTTTACTGACTATATGGTGAATATTTCACCATTTGGTAAGTTTTTAAAATAAGAAAACTTACCTTGGGTGCTAATTTAATTTCAGGCGCCTGTAGAGCCTACTATAATATGTAAATATAAAAAATTAGATTTTAGTTGCAAGATCAGACAATGTGGATATAGCTTATGCTGTTTAGTTATATTTACCTAGGTAGTTGCGAAGCTTAGATAATGTGAATATTGTTATTATTGCTTACATTATTTCTTTCATCCATGTAAAAGAATTCTGAGGTCTCAGGACAACTTTAATAATAATCCAGTTTTCAACATTATTTCAAAAGAAAGACAAGGGAAGATAGGGAGAGGACAAGTATAAGGCAATCAGGACACTGGCCCTGGCCTCCTGACCACTCTCCTTTTAAAGAACATTCTACCCTCAGCCATAGTCCTGATGACAGGTGGCATGCAGATCTGTTAGCATGAGGTGCCCATCTGCTGGAATGCATGGTTTTGATCCTAGCTGGCCAGTTGGATGTTCCTAGGAGCTAGGAACTGAGATCCAGAGGCCAGTTAGATTGCTATGAGGGGCAGTTTTGGAGCTAGAGTCCATGCCCTGGCCAGGGGAAAATGGCGTTTTAGGTATATATAAAAGCTGAAATCCTCACAGAGGAGGCTCATCTGCAGAGTGCATCAGAGCATATGTTAGTTATGTATTGCTTTATAACAAATTATCATCAACTTAGTGGCTTAAACAATGCATATTTATTACCTCCGATTTTCAGTAGGTTGGGCATAGTTTAAATGGGTTCTTTGGAGTTCCCATTGTGGCACAGCAGAAACAAATCTGGGTAGTATCCATGAGGATGTGGGTTCGATCCCTGGCCTTGCTCAGTGTCTTGGGGATGTGGTGTTGCCATGAGCTGTGGTGTATGTCGCAGACGAAGCTTGTATCCTGCGTTGCTGTGGCTGTGGTGTAGGCCGGCAGCTGTAGCTCTGATTCAGCTCCTAGCCTGGGAACTTTGATATGCTGCGGATGTGGCCCTAAAAATAAATAAATAAATAAATAAAGGGTTCTTTGACTTAGGATCTTTCACAAGGCTGTATTCAACAAGCTTACTTATATTGTTGTTGGCAAGATTCATTCTGGGTCTCAGTTCCTTGCCATGTGGGTTTCTCCACAGGGCAGCTTACAACATGGCACTTGGCTTCATCCGAGCTACCAATGCCAGCAAGATACAAATTACAATATAATGTAGGAGTTCTCATCATGGCTCAGGGGTAATGAACCTGACTAGTATCCATGAGGATGTGGTTCAATCTCTGGCCTCACTCAGTAGGTCAACGGTCCGGCGTTGCCATGAGCTGTGGTGTAGGTTGCAGATGTGGCTTGGATCCTGTGTTGCTGTGGCTGTGGCGGAGGCTGGCAGCTACAGCTCTGGTTTGACCGCTAGCCTGGTAACTTCATATGCCATGGGTGCAGCCCTAAAAAGACCAAAAAAAAAATAATAATATAGTATAACCATAGAAGTGACATATCATCACATTTTCAATATTCTGTCCGTTAGATGTAAGTCACAGATGTAAGCCTGCCTACACTCAAGTTGGCGGTGGGGATGTTTGTAACAGCATTACTGAGCGAAGCTGGCTAATACATGGCTTATACAAGGATGTGTGTTACAGAAAAGCGGTTGTTGGGGGCCCTCTTAGCATCTTTCTGCCACAGAGCATAAACAGAGAAAATCAAAGAGAATAGTGAGAGACTTGAAAAAGAGAGAAAGGCAGACAGACATGAAGGAGGAGTCATGTAATGATTTTTGTAATTCTTAAGAGGGTTCTGGTTCTACTTCTTAGAAACCAGGTCATATAACATATGCCCATTAGCATTACAACAATGACCTCTTTTGAAAATTAAAATTTTAATTTTGGTAAAACACACAAAATGTACCTTTTTAGTCATTTTAAGTCATGTTCAATAATGTTAAGTGCATTCACATTGCTATGCTACTATCACCACCATAGGGATCCAGAACTCTTTTTATCTTGCAAAACTTAAATTCTAAACCTGTTATTAAACAACTCTTCCTTCTCTCCTTCCACCAGCTCTTGGCAACCACCATTTTACTTTCTGTTGCTATGAATTTTACCTTATATAAGTGGAATCATACAATTTTTGCCTTTTTGTAACTAGGTTATTTCACTTAGTATAATGTCCTTAAAGTTCATCTATGTGATAGCATTGGACAAGATTGTCTTCTTTTTTTAAGACTGGATAACATTCCATTGTTTGTATATACCACATTGTCTTTTTGTCTTTTTAGGACTGCACCTGCAGCATGTGGAAATTCCCAGACTAGCGGTCCAATCAGAGCTGCAGCTGCCAGCCTACACCACAGCCATAGCAATGTGGGATCCAAGCCATGTCTGTAACCTACAACACAGCCCACGGCAATGCCAGATCCTTAACCTTCTGAGCCAAGCCAGGGATTGAAGCTGCATCCTCATAGATACTAATTAGGTTCATTACCGCTGAACCATGACAGGAACGCCAGTACCACATTCTTTATTTATTCATCCACAGATGAACACTTAAGTTGCATTATTCCATCTTTTGGAATAATGATGCTCTGAAAATGGGTATACGAATATCTCTTGGAGAGCTTTCTTTCAATTCTTTTGGGAATATATCTGGGAGGGAAATGCCCAAAGAATTTTAATTTTCAAGGAACCACCATATTGTTTTCTACAATGGCTGTACCATTTTTTATACTCTCCAATCAGTAGTGCACAGGAATTCTGATTTCTCTGCATTCTTGCCAACACTTATTTTCTATTTTTTTTTTAACAGCAGACACATTAATGGGTATGAAGTGCTATCTTATTGTGGTTTTGGTTTGTGTTTTCCTAATTATTAGTGATACTGAGCATTTTTTCATATGCTTGTTGGCCATTTGTGTATCTTCTCTGGAGAAATATCTATTCAAGTCCTTTGCCCATTTTTATTTTTATTGTATTTTTAATATTTTTTGTCTGTTGTCTTTTTGGGCCACACCTGTGGCATATGGAGGTTACCAGGCTAGGAGTCGAATTGGAGCTGTTGCTGCTGGCCTACACCATAGCCACAGCAACACCAGATCCCAGCTGCGTCTGCAACTTACACCATAGCTCATGGCAATGCCAGATACTTAAGGCAGTGAGCAAGGCCAGGGATCAAACTTGCGTCCTCATGGATACTGTTCGAGTTTTTTAACCACTGAGCCATGATGGGAATCCTTTTGCCTGTTTTTAAAATCAGGTTGTTTGTTTTACTTTTGGTTTGTGCGAGTTCCTTATGTATTCTGGATATTAACCCCTTACAAGATTATGTTGGCAAGGACTTCTATATTAGTTGAGTTTGTTAAAATGGGTTTCTATTCTTTGTAATCAAATATCCCTAATTAAAGCATGAAATAATCAGGAAGTTCTTGCTTTTGATCTCCATTCTTCTTAGCGTTTTGTGTCTCATTTACTGTTTTTAAAAAAGGCCCACTCTATGAAATCAATCGCTATGGATTTTATTAGAGAGTGGCTTGGTTTTTTCAGTGCCCCTAGTAAACAGTTTAGAATTTTAAGATTAAGTCAAAGTTTGCACACAATTTGAGATCAGTAACTTTTATCCCAGTGCTTTGCAATATTTAGATAATGATAAAATAATGTTTTTCCTTCACACGGTATAAAAAAAATGGACCAAATTCTTCTTCTCACTTTACATAAGCAGATCCCATCCAAAAACTGAACGTAAACCCAGTATGTACCAAATATGTTTAGGCATAGACCTTTCCTTGAGAGAGGGTTGGGGGAAGGGGTGAAACTCAGGAGATGGGGAAGCACCTTGTAGAGCCTGTGTTTCCAGACTCTGGCTCTTTCCAGGTAGCCTCCTCGCACTAACACTTGCTTTTGGCTTCTAATAAATGAGAAGTTAAGAGTTTTGTTCTCTTCATAGATAAGATCCAGTTAGATAGCTTGTCCAAAGTATGTACAACTTAAAATTATGGGAGAGACAAAAACCTTTCTTCTCGGATCACGGAAGCTCATTGTGGAAGAGGCCATGAAGCAGGCTGCTTGCTAAAATTGCCATCTATGTATTTTTTTTAGCAGGTGAATTTCAAGTCCACATGTAGAAGAGTTTCTTTCCAAAGCTAGGGGCATATGATGGGGGTGGGGGAGATATTTTCTCTGCTCCCCCATCACCCCATCCTAGGTGGTGCAAAGTCCCTGACTGAGTGATTGAATCTATACTTTGCAGTGAAATAGAGTCAAAAGCCTTTTCTTTTTTCCTTCTTCCACCCAGCCCGCTTTTTTCCACCACTCTAATGAAATTTGCAGACATGGAAAGGAAACCGAGTTATTTATAGGAGTGGGAGGAATGTGAGTGCTAATTGTGCTTAGTCTATTCCTAAGTGTGTAATCTGTTTGCTATTAAATTTTACAATCTTTCAGCAATATACACATTTTTTAAAAAGGGGAGAACTTTATAAATCTGACACAGAAAAACCAAAGTAAATTATTCTAAGGGTTCAAATCATCTAATCGAAGTCAGGTTTAATATAAAAATTTATTTGTGGGATTAATCTCTCTAGCAGTGCTGTTCTCTCCCTTTCCTTCTGGACTAGTTTATTTATTTCCCTTTCTTGATCTATAAGGTTTGATAGAGATACTTGGAGCAATGCATATTTTTTGATGGTGAGTTATCTTGTGTACAGTGCACACTCATGCACAAGGAAAATTGGATCACAGGGAAAGTTAGTGAATACAAGTATCTGAAGAAGGCACTGGCCCTTCAACTCTAAATCCAGCATTTTGACAACCTAATAATGATGGTAACTCAAATTCTTTGGCCTTGGCGTAAAGTCATTCTGGGTAGAAAATTTGTCATGGGAAACATAATTTTCCCAGGCTTTCCCTCTTTGTTACCGCTACCTAATAATTGGAACCTACTTATTGGAAGTTAAACACTTGTTAAAAGAAGTTAAAGAAATCATCATCATTCTTAGGTGAATTTTCCATAGTGGGAAGTATTTCCTCTTTGAAATTTGGTTTAGTGTGACTCTCAAGGCTGCAGGGAACAGATTACTCAGATTACTTTAAGAAAAAGATTAGTTTATTAAAAGACCGTAACCTCTTAAATTCACAACTGGAAGATCATCAGGAAACCAGGCAGCTCTTGGGAGCCCTGTGGAAATGCCGGTATATAGCACTTATTTCTCTTTCTGCTTCTTTGGACTGTTGCTTCTGCCTCCTTGGGCTTCTGAATGTCAACCAAAAAGTTATTGACCTGAACTCTTTATGGCATTTTTCTACTTTATAGCTTCTGCTTGTTCATATTATTTTACTTTAGATTTCTCATGGCTTTGTTGTGTTGTGATCTGTTTTACCCTCACTCATGCTACCAAGTTGGCTTCAGTTTCTACTGCTCAGCTGCCATAGGCATCCAGTATTTTTAGTTAGAATACTTGAGCAAGGGAATATGATGGGTTTAGTATGACTTTTTATGCCGTTGCAAACCATACTGTAGGTTGCAGGTCAGTTGATGATTGGGGTGTTTTGGAGTTCATTGCCAACTGCTTTCAATCATCTTTGGTTTTGGTGTGGGGAGGCCAGATTCAGATGATCCATCCAGAGCATCCTCTTCAGTGGGACCTGCAGGCCATATTGGCTATTTTGAAGGTCAACTTGCTGTTCCTGCAAAGAAGTTGGTCAGTATAAATTAGAATCAC
Organism: Phacochoerus africanus; assembly: GCF_016906955.1. Classification (NCBI taxonomy): domain Eukaryota; kingdom Metazoa; phylum Chordata; class Mammalia; order Artiodactyla; family Suidae; genus Phacochoerus; species Phacochoerus africanus. Next base: position 10,734,204 of record NC_062557.1, on the reverse strand, counting down.
AGCAGTGATCTCAGTCTGATCATTTGCCATTTCTGAGCCTCAGTTTTCCTCTCTGTAAATGAGATGATATCTACTTATTTTAGGGCATTTCTGTTATCTGTTGCTGAATAGCAAACTACCCCAAAATTTAGTGGCCTAAAACTACAGTAAGTTGTTTTTTTCTCATGATTCTCTTGGTTGTTGATGGGCAGGTCTACCTCCTGGGATGCCACCGTGGGATGGTCCAAATGTTTTCATTCACGGGGTTCGTAATTGGTGCTTGCTGTGACCTGAGACCTCTGCTGGGACAGGGCCCTAGATTCTCCTCCATGTGGGCCTCTATGTGGCTGTTTTGGGCTTTCTTGAAGCAAGGTGGCTGGGTTCCATGGAGCAACAGTTGATGAGGACAAGCCCCAATGTGTAAGAATGTATTGAGACTACACCGAGTTATTCCCTAATGTCCTGTTGTTCAGAGCTGGTCCCATGGCCAAGCTCAACCCTTGTGTGGGTGGAGACTCACTGGGAGGCCTGGTTCACTGGGATCCCTGAAGTAACAGTCTACCATGCAAGTTTTGTCCTATCCACTGAGAGAGCAGGTGGATAATGTTCTTTAATGCCCATAAGCACCTGAATAATGTTTTTATTGAAGGAAGCATGGACAGGCTTCTACAAACAGCGTGGCTACAGTGCATTGTGCGTTTCTGTGTTTAAAACATGAATATGTTCAATATAAACGTTAATATTTTATCTTACTTTTGGTACACATATTTAGGAATTTCAACCTTCTTAAAAGATATTTCATGATTCCCAAAAGTTATAGGTGACCCAGACTTCTCTCCTTCTCTAAGAGCCGCTGTTTCCTATCTGCAGAGACCTTACAATAACTAAGAAAAGTACTGCAAAAATAATGTTTCAGCATAGGCTTCAGTGTGGGAATGAGGTGGGTTAGTCAGGGAAAGCATCTTGGAGAACAGGCTTGAGTAGTTTTTAGGTGACCCAGAATAATCACTGTATGAGCTCTGGAGTCTCCTGACTTTGTAGAAGAGGACACAAGCTTAGAAAAGAGAAACAGTCTTCCCAAGATCACTGTCAGTGACCAAGCCAGAATTTGAATCATTATCTTCTGATACATTCATCCACCAGCAAATATTGAGTGCCAGGCACTAGATTAGGCTCCGTCTATATGGGAGAGAGTGAAAAAGACCTGTTTAACTTGGTGGAGTTACTATCTATCTTGGGATAAAGACAGTAGACAAGTGAACAAACTGACTCACTCATAAATCAAAGCTGTGATACACACTGTGAACAAACCCAGTGAAACACAGTGAGAATATTGTTGGAGGGAGAGGTCTATAAGGAAAGGCTTCTCTGCCGAGGTAACGTGTAAGCTGTATTCCGAAGCAAGAATGGGAAAGAGCCAGCTGTGTGAAGAACCAGAGAACACTCCAGACAGAGGGAACAAGACTTGTCAAGGTCCTAAGCCTGGAAAGATTGTGATGTGTTAGAGGAAATAAAAGGAAAAAACCTGTGTGGTTGAGCACCTTGATGGAAGCGATGAGAGGCATCAAATTAACATGGAGAGGGCCTCGCCCATTCCATCTGGGGTTCTGAGGGCACAGAAGGAAATTTGGATTTTATTTTAGATACAAAGGGATTCAGGTGGCTAAAATTTTGTTGAGAATTTTTGCGTCTATATTCATCAAATATATTGGCCCATAGTTTTCTTTTTTGGTGGTATCTTTGTCTAGTTTTGGAATTAGGGTGGTGATGGCGTCATAGAATGTCTTTGGGAGTGTTCCTTCTTCTTCAGCCTTTTGAAAAAGTTTAAGGAGGATGGATATGAGTTCCTCTTTGTATGTTTGGTAGAATTCGCCTGTGACCCCATCTGGTCCTGGACTTTTATTTGTAGGGAGTGTTTTTATCACATACTCAATTTCATTTCTAGTGATTGGTCTGTTCAGTTGATCTGTTTCTTCTAGATTCAGTTTTGGCAGGCTGTAAGTCTCTAGAAGGATGTCCATTTCTTCTAGATTGTTGAATTTGTTGGCATATAACTGTTGATAGTATTCTCTTATGGTTTTTTGTATTTCTGTAATATCCGTTGTGACTTCTCCTTTTTCATTTCTTATTTTGTTTGTTTGTTTTCTCTCCTCTTCTTGGTGAGTCTAGCCAGAGGTTTGTCTATTTTGTTTACCTTTTCAAAGAACCAGCTCTTGGTTTGACTGATTTTGTCTATTGTTTTTTGAATCTCTATTTTATTGATTTCCTCTTTTATCTTTATGATTTCCTTCCTTCTGCTGACTTTAGGTTTTGCTCGTTCTTCTTTTTCTAATTCATTTAGGTGGTGGGTTAAGTTGTTGATTTGAGATTTTTCTTCTTTTTTGAGGAAGGCCTGTATCGCTATGAACTTCCCTCTGAGCACTGCTTTTGTGGTATCTCATAGATTTTGAATGGTTGTGTCTTCATTATCATTTGTCTCAAGGTATTTTTAAATTTTCTTCTTGATTTCCTCATTGACCCATTGGTTTTTTAGTAGCATGTTGTTTAGTCTCCATGTAGTAGGTTTTTTCTCACTTCTTTTCCTGTGGTTGATTTCTAGCTTTATGCCACTGTGGTCAGAGAAGATACTTGAAATAATTTTTATACTCTTAAATTTGTTTAGGTTAGCTTTGTACCCCAGTATGTGATCAATTCTTGAGAATGTTTCATGTGTGCTTGAGAAGAATATATATTCTGATTTTTTTGGATGTAGTGTCCTGAAAATGTCAATTAAGTCTAACTTTTTATTGTTTCCTTTAGAATCTCTGTTGCTTTCTTGCTAATCCAGAATCTTTTCTGTCTAGAGGATCTGTCCATTGCCTTTGGGATGGATTAGCAATGGAATCCTGCTGTGTAGCACTGGGAACTCTGTCTAGTCACTTATGATGGAATATGTAATGTCAGAAAAAGGAATGTATACATATAAGTATAACTGGGTCACCATGCTGTACAGTAGGAAAAAAATACACATAAATAAAAGATTAAAAAAAAAACCACAAAGGGAATCCAATGAAATATTTAAGCAAGGGAGAGACATAATCCAGTTAATATTTTTAAAAGGCTTACTCAACAAACATTGATTGAAAGCCTATTTGTAAATTGCCAGGGACTATGCCAAGAGATAACCCAGCAGGAAATTAACATACGGACCTGGAGGTGCAGGTGCAGTCTGACGGATTAGAGCATGTTGGAGGGGGTTAAGACAGACACATCCATTAGTGCCCATGAGAATGTGCTCAGTTACGTAACAGACTATTTTGTTATGTTACTCACAAAACCTTCCATGAACCTGTTAGATAGGGTCTAGGGAATTAATGCCATGGAACTTGGTCTTCCAGCCACAGCTGATTCATCCAGGGCAGGACATCTGACCCCAGGAGAATCGGTCCACTATAGATCAGATCAGGGGTGTATTAGCTTCTCCCTTTAGCAGCACAAAGAGTGTAATCACCAATGATGAGCATTGGACCTTGAAGGTGATTCAGCCATGGGGCTACTGCTTATGTTGGGCTCTGGAATTAGAAACTGGTCATCGAAAAGGAGAGTCAGAAAAGAGGCAGAGAGAAGCAGAGGATGAATGGCAGCTTATGATTTCAAAAGGCATATTGAAAAGTGTTAGTTCCTAGGGGCTTCCCCGTTCCAGTCTTCACAGCCCTGGGCTCATTTTGGTCCTTTGCCTGGGAGGTTGTCAACTGCATCCTTACAGAGTATTTGTGCCTCTCCCCACTTCCTATGCTTGGGTTGGATCTTTAAAGGTTTGCATGCTTTTCATAATCAGAGAAGCAGGAGTGAGAGGTTTTAAGCAGAAATGATAGTTCGACCAAAGGTGCAAAAGCATAAGCATCCTGAGGGTAAGCTACCTCAGAAGGTGCTCTCAACACACCTCATATAAAACCTTTGTAAGACCACTGGTCCTGATGCACAAAGAAGAAAAGCTGAGAGGATGTTCGGAATGAAACCTCCACTTACAGGTTCAATAGTTGGGGGCAGTGGAAGAAATGCGTTTTACCCTACTTCTGTGAATTCCTCTAATAACATCAAATGCAATTCCTAATATCCAGCACCCCTCCTGTCATTTAATAGGTATTCAGTAAATATTTGAGGTATGATGATAGTCTTCCCTTTCCTATTCCTCTACAACCAGTCCACAGCCAGCCATGCGCATGGGCTCATTACAAATTAAGGTCCAACTTATGTACTTAAAAGGTAAACACTAAAGCATGCAGGGTATTTGCAATAAGAAGTTCAAGTTCTATTCCACCATGAATAATAAACTAGCTTCCAGTTGGCCAGTTGCCATTCCTTTCCAGAGGCCAACTGGCAATCGGCTCACTCCCATCCCTCTTGGAATTTATAGATGTGTGCTGGACAGTGTGGGAAAGGGTGTTTTACAGCAGCAATTAGTTGATTCCTGGAGTAAACAGTAAAAATTTAAGGATAATTGCAGCAAGAAATTTGTTCCCTATCAGAGTGTGAATAACCTGTGGCTAGCCAGTTGGCAGGTTGCCCTACAAATCCCCAAGAGGACGATTGGCAACTGTTTTGCATTTGTGCCTAGTAGGGATTTGCAGATGCATGTTGGGGAGGGCAGGAAAGACCGTGGGGGTGTGCGGGTGTTTTTACATACATTCGCAAAGCCAAGGATGGTTTTCTAGGAGGGGTTAAACCAGAAGGAGAAACTCTGGTCTGTGTAAGGGGAGTGCTTTTTTCTCTTTAAGATGGGAGTTCCAGCTTGAGTGCCAGTTGGCATCTTCTAGGCTCGGCTATAGGGCCAACACATACGCAGGCAGCAGAGTCACTTAATCCTTCTGACTTTGCTATTTGCTGCCTGTGATGCGCAGAGCTTGCTGAAGCCTGAAACAACATGCCACTCTGAGACGGTGAGCAGCCAAGAGCCCATCTTCCATGTGGCCTTGGGTGAACTGACTGTACCACCCTCTCCAATTTGCTTCCCAGCCAGTTTGGCGGTTTTTCCACATTTCTTTCTCAGGTGTGGCATCACAGAGACCATTATTATTGTTGTTGTGTTTGCATTTTATGAGAACACAGACACTGTAGTTTCCAGCCTGCTTTTTCACACGGTTTCCCTAAATAATGTTACTCTGCCCAGTGCCAGCTACAATTTGAAATGTCACCTCTGGCAGCAGCAAATCACATATTCCTGTAGCCTTTTCTTTTATGATTTCTGTGTTATTATGCTTTACTGTTTATACGTGAGTTTTAAGGAAGGAGTTCTTGGGAAAAATCACTAGGGAAATACACAAGAGAGCTAAAGTTGGAGATCTTGCTTCCTCTTGGTAGAGAGCACTTAATCTTTCCCTGTGAGGGGAGAGGTGCAAAGTCTTGCCCAACTAATTGGTAATAATTTGTCTCACTAAGTCTGAGCTCCTTAAGAGGAGTCATTGGGCCCTATGCATCTCTTGCCTCCTAACTGTTTTCACTGTATCCCCCCCTTCAGCCCTCAATTTGTTTTGCATGCATGGCAATTCTGGTCATGTCAGGATTAAAGTAAACTTAATAATATCCTTTTATGGGGGGGGTAAAGATCAGTATTCTCAGCATGGTCTGTAAAGCCCTACTTTTTTTTAAATGGCCACACTTGTGGCATATGAAAGATGCCAGGCCAGGGATCGAATCCCAGCTGCAGCTGCAGCCTATGTTGCAGTCAGATTCTTTACCCACTGTGCCACAGGGGGAATGCCCTACAAAGCCCTGCTTGGTTTGACTCCAGTCTGGCCAAATTCATTCTCTGCAATCCAGTCATGCTGGCCCTTTTCTCTGATCCTCAAACGCATCATGATTCCTTTTGTCACAGGACCTTTGTACATTCCACCTTTGCTTTCTGGAATGCTCTTCTCTGGGATTCCATCATAGTTAACTGCTCCTCATCTTTCAGATCTCAGCTTAAACATGCCCTCCCCAAAACTCCGAACACTGCCAGTTTCTCCTGTTATTCCCTTGTGTAGCATCTATAAGTCTCCTTCCTAACCTTGATTACAGTGTGATTCTGTGTAAACGGATGCCTACTTTGCCCCCTCAGTGAGAACCAGGACCCTATTTCAGGCATCTTTTTGCCCCTGCTGGTGGAGGAAATAAATATTCAGAGGGTTTAAGTGTGTCAAGTTAAGGGGGAGGTGCCAGTTTTAAAGTTAAGTAGTGGAAGAAAAGGGGACTGAGGCAAATAATTTGGAAGGGCCTTTGACGGAAACTGCAAATCAGGGTCAGCATCAGTTTCAGCCTGCAGAAGCTCAAGGACAGGCAGTGAATTTCACATCACCCAAGCTCTGAACATTGTTGTGAAGCCAAACATTGATTTTGGGGTTCCAAGAGGCAGCATTTTATTTTATTATCTTTTTAGGGCTGCACCTGCAGCATATGGAGGTTCCCAGGCTAGGGGTCAAATCAGAGCTGTAGCCACTGGCCTCCGCCCCAGCCATGGCCACACAGGATCCAAGCTGCATCTGTGACCTACACCACAGCTCAGGGCAACGCTGGATCCTTAACCCACGGAGTGAGGCTAGGGATCGAACCCGTGTCCTCATGGATGCTAGTCAGATTCCGCTGAGCCCCAACAGCAACTCCTCCAAAAAGGAGCATTTCAGAGGTAAGATCACTGATCTCCAAGAAAAGGCATTTCTCTTTGTTGGGGTTCGCCCTGTCCTAAGAGTGGGCAGGTCAGGATTTCAGCCTGGTGGCCAAAGCAGTGAGGGTTCTACCAGTGCCCAGAGCTGTTCTCGGCTGGGGATAAAAGTTCCTCAGGGCGGCTGTAACAGAAGTGGTTGGTGAGGAAGGTAACATCTAGGGGAACAACCACATCTCAGGAGTGTCAGAGAAAAAGGATGGAGTGATGAAGAGAGAGTTGGCAGAAAGGTGGCAAGTCCAGAGACTGGAGTCCACAGTTTGTAAGGGAAAGACAGGAGAGACTTTTAAGAAAGAGGGTGTGGTGAAGGAGGATGAGAACAGAGAAAGTGAGATTTATTCAGAATAGGTTGTTGATGACCTTGGAAGAGGCCATGTTATTGGAGTGTTGGGGGACGGAAACCAGAGATCAGGCTGCGGAGAAGGGGATTCTGAGAAAGCAGGAAAGTCAGAGCGGTACACTTGGGTTGAAAAATCTTTAAATCTTTCAACCATCTAAGAAAGTTGCCAAACGCAAAACCATTGCCTGCCTTGGAACGATTGGACAAATTGTTCCCTTTTTCTGATCACTGTTCTCAGAAAGCTGAGGGCAGTCGGATCCCAGCCAGATGTTCAGAGGGTCAGGGCTGAGATAGACATCTTGGGAGAGTAGGTTGAGGGATCAGCGGTGTTGTGTGCTAACACTCTTGGCAGCACCCATGGGCAGGAGTCCCTTCCTTGGCCTGATCTGCTGTTATTGTTAGCCTTTCATTTCCAGGAGCACTAAATCTATCAAAAAGTATGCAAACTGGTGTTTGGAATATGATCAAGTTAATGCATTTTGCTCTATCTGAATTCAGTGGCAGAAGAAGTGTTGGCTTTGAACATTTTATCTCTTGGGCTGTGCCATGGTACCAGGACAGCAAAAACAGAGATTGAAGAGATTCAGGATAAGCCTACTGCTGGACACAGAGACCTGGTGGGGAGGGCAGGAATTAGCGTGAGTCAGGTTTACGCACAGAGTTGGGCCATTGAGGTAGTCGGCACAGGACAGGTGGAAGCCAGGTATTCTAGGGCAAGGAAGCTGTGGATGCAAAAGCCACCTAAAAATCTCATTAAAGTCAGTAACACAGAATGAAAGTTTTGTTCGGATATATGACCAAGAGTGGGACTGTTGGATCATATGGTAATTCCATATTTAGTTTTCTGAGGAACTTCCAGGATAAGCAATGAGATCCTATTGTATAGCACAGGAAACTATAGCCAGTCTCTTGGGATAGACCATGACAAAAGATAATATGGAAAAAAGAATGTATGACTGAGTCACTATGCTGTGTAGCAGAAATTGACTCAACACTGTAAATCAACTCTACCCTGATAAAAAATAAATTAAAAAAAAAGAAGTGAGCATCATAGAGATTGTTTTACTCAGGCTTTGGGTAGGAGCAAGTTAGCATCTTTAATAGGGATGCAGCCCGGGTTTCTACCGCTAATTCTCTCAGGTGCGAAGGCCACTCTGCTTCATTCCGGGATATTATAATCATCTTCCACCCAAGCACTGTCCGTGCTTGTTCTCTAGGTGGAGTTAGTGTTCCCCGGGGCTGTCGGGTGGCCTGCTGGATAAATGGGGCTCCTCTTCCCAGAGTCCCAGGCTTCTCTTCGTTGGCATCTTCCTTCTCTGGGAAAGCACACAGATTTGGAAAGAGTCAAGACAGAGAAACAGAGAGACCTCCATCTTGGGTTTTGAGCATAGCCTTCTCTCAGCTTTGTTAGAGTAGCGGTGAGGAAATCCCTATGACTCTTATATCGGGCTTGTCAGGCCTGGTCCTTTGGACCCTGCGCCTTCTATAACATCATTACTCGTCCTGCCATCCTCTGGAGTCAAGTGAGACAGACATCTCCCTCTTCCGCTTTGTTGATGTGATCCAGCTCTCGTTCTCAAGTGTCACGTTACATGTAGTTCAGAATAAGAATTCAATGTTGGAGCTCACTGTGACTTATAATTTTAGACTACAAGAAGCAAGCGATTGACCTTCTTGGAAGGATAAGGTAAGGCGGCCAGGCTGAGGCCTTTTTGGCAGGGTTTGTCCATGTTTTGTAAATGCCCTTGTTCCTTTGAGGGCCAATTTGCAAGTTGGACTGCACCTTGCAATTTGCAAATTTGGGCTACACAGAGAGTGCTGAAGTGAGAATTGCTGGAAGCTCTGTGAATGGAATTTAAGGTTGCTGTGAAAGGGCTGTTCTGCATGAAGTGTCTTGCTGGCAAGTGGCGGAGGGCAATGTGAAACTCCAGGGTGCTGGTCATATATTCAGGTGCCCTTTGGTTTGCAGTTCGTAGGCAGAGGTCAGCTCTGTAGACAAAGTTAGGATCTCCTAAAGCTGAAAAGAAGCTCATTACCTAAAATGGTTTATCTTAGACTTGGACTTTTTAGATATTAATTGTATCCTACAAGAAAAATAAGAATTCGTGTAGCAGATAGGAAAGCTTGGAACTTTCGGCAGTTTACCTGCCATATGAACTCTAATTACATATATAGAATAACCTGCGTCCTCATGAATACTAGTTGGATTCGTTGCCACTGAGCCAAAACGGGAACTCCCTGTTTAGCACTTATGATCCATCTTATGCTGCATAAGGGATGTTTGTGCCACTTGTCCCTTGTTTCCTGCAATATTAGTATCCTGTTTTCTAGAAACGTTAAACGAAGCCAGGGACTTCGTTGATATCATACATGTAAAATGGAGAGCAGAAGTCAATTGTAGATTTTTCTGTTTCTAGACCTTCTCTTTTTTCCAACACATAACACATCTGGAAAGGAGGTTCACTTTGTGTACAAAACAAAACTCTGCTTAAAGTGGAGGTGGGGGAGTTCCCGTCGTGGCGCAGTGGTTAACGAATCCGACTAGGAACCATGAGGTTGCGGGTTCGGTCCCTGCCCTTGCTCAGTGGGTTAACGATCCGGCGTTGCCGTGAGCTGTGGTGTAGGTTGCAGACGCGGCTCGGATCCCGCGTTGCTGTGGCTCTGGCTTAGGCCGGTGGCTACAGCTCCGATTCAACCCCTAACCTGGGAACCTCCATATGCCGCGGGAGCGGCCCAAGAAATAGCAACAACAACAACAACAACAACAACAAAAAAAAAAGACAAAAGACAAAAAAAATAAAAATAAAAAAATAAAGTGGAGGTGGGGAACGAAGCCTGGCTATTGGTAAGCTTTTAGAGCCAGTGGGAACTTAAAAGTGATATGATTTGATGCCCTCATTTCTTTAATTTTAATTTTTAATTAAAGTATAGGTGACTTACAGTGTTGTGCCAATTTCTGGTGTACGGCAAAGAGACCCAGTAAAACATATACATACATTTCCTTTCTTACATTATCTTCCATCATGGTCTATCCCAAGAGACTGAATACAGCTCGCTGTGCCATGCAGTAGGACTTCATTGCTTATCCATTCTAAATGTAATAGTTTGCATCTGCTAAACCCAAATTCCTAGTCCATCCCATTACCGCGCTTACCTTCCCCACCAGCTGTCATGTTTTGAGTGAGGAAGCCAAGGCCCAGGGGCAGGGACTTACATATGTATCTGTGGGTGGTCTACTGTCTCTAGCAGTTGGGAAAGGATGATTCTAACCTGCCAATCTGCAGCTGGCCTGGGCACAATTTCTCCAGCAACTTCAGATCCCCAGACAGCCCAGGGGTATCCCCAACTTTTACACAGAAGTAAAAAAAAAAAAATGTCCAGCCATTTAGAGTGACATGAGAACAAGAAGAATTCAATGCACAGTTTTTTGGCAGTAAGAAAAGAATCTTGGACTAGATGTTCACTAATGTCCTTTCCCAACCTAATGTCCTATGAGTCTACGATTTTGGCCAAGTGTGCACATTTTCAGGAAGAGCCTACGATTGAAATCAGAACAGAAACCTGCATGATGGAAGTTCTTCCTGCAGTGTAAGGCTTATCTGCTCCTTTGCAAAGTTCTTCCACTGAGAGGTCCAAGTAATAAGAAAACGTTGATACAAAAATGTGTGGCTGAAGCCTTTATGAAGGTATCTGGGGCTGCATATAGATTAAAAGTAGCCAGTTAACCTCTAGGTTTGTACTGTCCAAGGCAAGTGCTTATTTACATGTAAATTAATTAAGTTACATTAAATTAAAATTCTGATTTAGTTGCATCAGGCACATTTCAAGTGCTGAGTAAACACATGTGGTTTGTGGCATAGAACATTTCTACCATTGTAGAAATTCTGCTGGGCAGTGCTTCTCTAGTCTTTGCAAGTGTTCATGGTTTAGAGGTGAGTTCTTCTTTTTATTCAAAGCAAAGCTTTCTAAATCAACCTGGAACAGTTAGAAAAATCTTCACAGAGGAAATGGCAACTGAGATGATTCTTGAAAAACAGTGAAAAACTAGCCAAATGGATGACAAGGGTGAATTGGGCAGAAGGAAGAAGCTGGGAAATTCTAACCCAAGGCAACAAAAGAGCTTTGTGGAATTTTAGTAAAAGTTTTATAGCTCTAAAGAATAAGTTAGGATTTCCCATCATGACACAGCGGAAACGAATCCTACTAGGAACCATGAGGTTTCGGATTCGATTCCTGGCCTCACTCAGTGGGTTAAGGATCTGGCGTTGCTGTGAGCTGTGGTGTAGTTTGCAGATGCGGCTCAGATCCTGCGTTGCTGTGGCTGTGGCTGTGGCTGGCAGTTACAGCTTTGATTTGACCCCTAGCCTGGGAACCTCCATATGCCTTGGGTGTGGCCCTGAAAAGACACACACACAAAAAAAAAAGACAAAAAAAAAGAATAAGTTATGTGAAGGAGCATAGAGTAAGGGATATGACTGATAGATGAACTGGTGAGAGAGTAAATGACCTTGTATATTATTCCAGGGAGTTTGGATTTTTATTCTGGACATAAAAAAGAACCATTGAAGGAATCTTTGTAGGGATAAATTGGGGATGACTTGGTCAAAGTTGAATTTTATAGACCTTACTCTTGCTAATGTGTGAAAATGAGGATATTCTGAGAGAGAATAGAGAAGAAGATATGCTCAAAAAGCTATTCATTGTAGGAAAAACAGAGAGTCCCTGAACCAAGGCATTGGCGATGACTCTAGAGGGGAAGCGGGTAATTGCAACAGAGTTTAGGAGGTGCTGGCTGTTCCTTAAGGAACGTGAGGAGGAAGGAGAAATTTATGATGATTTCTAAAATTCTGGTTTATGCAACTATGTAAAAGATGAAGTCAATAGCCAACATCCTAAAAATAGGCAGATAGGTTTGGGAAAGAGTGATGAAAGATGTATTCTGTCTTGGATAAGTTGAGCTTAAATATTTTGGGACTTTGAGTGGAGATGTCTGGGAGAGACAGAAGCACAGAGTCTAGAGTTTGGGATGTATAGTTGGAATCATGAGCACTGGTGATGGCTGAAAAGAGAGTATATAGATTGAGAAGAGATCATTGTCAAGTGCGAGACCCTGAGGAACAGCGACACTTAGGGAGCAAGCAGAGAGTGGACAGATCACATGCTCTGCTCCAGCAAAGCAGCGGTTAAACATGTATAAGTGGTGTTACAGGTTCCATAGAAGTAGAGCCTTTGTAGAAAAGGAAGTGATTGGTAGTGCAAGATATTGCAGAGAAATTTAGTAAGCAGAATTTCACTGACATAGCTTCAAGGTCGCATGTTTCAGAGACTGAGGTTAAATGCCGGGCAGTGGGACTTTTTCTCCCAGGTCTTGAGGTAGCTTTTTAACCAGGGACATGGAAAGTGTTCCAAAAGCCGGTGTAAACAGAAAGTCAATGTTCTCATTCCTTTTTTCTAAAACATTAATACTTTGTGTCTATATTATAAATTCTTGTGTCTTGGTCTTTTATTATATATGTTCCTAAGTATTTTGCATTTGCATTTTTTTTTCCCCCTTCTTAAATAGACTTAATATTTCTCAAGGGCTGCAAGCCACATGTTTATCTTTTTTTCAAAAAAATTCCAACCCAGTATTCAGTTAAAGGATATCACATAGTAGGAGTTTTAGAAGTCCAATGCGCTATCCGTTGTGCCACAGAGCCTGACGGAGTAGGAGTTTTAGATAAAAAGATTTGAGACTCTTTTAAGGCAACCTAAGAAATCCCTGAAGAGATCTCCAAAAACATTTTTAAGGCTTATCTCCATGGATAATCAGTTTGGGAACATTTGTCCCAAATATCCACATCCTCAGTGACAGCAAAAAGGAGGAGTCATAGAGAGTTTGAAGGATGTTTTCTCAAGCCATGTATTTGGCCAATATGAAGGTTTGGCCATTTGGCTTTTCCAATTGGAGCGATAAAGAGATGAATAACCTGATTTTTGTCATTGAGATGATAACCAAGGCCTGTCAGAAGGTGTTTGTGTAGTATAATCATCAGAAATAACACAGTTTACCCAATAAACTTTACAATTTACTGAGTACCTGTTATACTGTCGTTTTTTTCACTGTGTACGGGAAGCAAGACACTGTGTTAAAGTCTGAAGTGCTTTATAGCATTTAGTCTTTAGGTACAATTAATTCCATTATATGTGGAGGAAACCGAGACACAAAGGATCAAAGCATCCTGGCCTCATTCACATATTCGGTGAAGAAAAACCAGGGTTGGCATCCCAGCCTCCCGACCCCAAGGCGTCTATGTATGTGACACACGAAATGATTTCATTTATTCTTCATGAAATCCTGGAAGGTAAGTATCCTCAGCACCACTCTGGTGATGATGAGCCAGGGCTCTGATAAGGTAAATAAATTGTCCAAGATAGCACAGGCCATAAATAGTTGAGTTGACTTTCCAATTTAGGTCATTGATTCAAGGCCCCTGCCCCCCTTTTAAAATTATTTCCACCGTGTTTTCTTGGCTTCTGGAACTGTTCTATCCTCATGAACTGTCGTAGACTTTCCTGACAGTGAGAAAAATTGGAGACTCCAAGGCTGGCCATGTCCCAGGAGATGAACTCATCCCCTCCCTGTTGCCTGGCAAGACTGAGGCTCCTCCTGCTTGGTATCCAGCTGAAGAGTTGGTTATTTTAGAAAAAAAAATACTGATATCATTATAAGATATTACATATCCCCTGAAGAAAAGCTGGAAAAAACAGAGAAAATAAAAAATGCCCACATTTTTGTTTACCAGTATTCTTTATAAAAGGAAGAATGCACTGTTTCTTTGTAGCCTTTCTCATATAAAATGACATTTTGCATATCATTATTTATAACAATTTTGGAGGGGTCTGCCCCCGTGCCATGTGGAAGTTCCTGGGCCAGGATTTGAACCTGTGCCACAGCGGTGACTTGGGCTGTAGCAGTGACGATGCCAAATCCTTAACCTGCTGCACCACAGGGAAATCCTTCCCTCATCTTTAACTACTTTTCTACAATCTGATTTTTTCCCTAAAATCAGAACATATACTACTATAATAGCATTGAATGCTATTTATTTATTTGCTCTTTAGGGCCACACCTGCAGCACATGGAAGTTCCCTGGCTAGGGATCGAGCTAGAGCTATAGCTGCCAGCCTACACCACAGCCATAGCAACGCCAGATTGGAGCCGCGTCTGTGACCTAAGTCCAGCTCACAGCAACGCCAGATCCTTAACCCACTGAACGAGGCCAGGGATCGAACCTGCATCCTCTGGATACCAGTCGGTCTCATTACCACTGAGCTACAATGGGAACTTCCTCAATGAGTGCCATTTAGATGACAGTACTATTGTTTATTGAAACTAATTAGATGGTTGGCACTCAGGTTAACATCTTTTGTTAATGTCTATGGTGATTTCCTTAAGACCACCTCCAACAAATAAATTTCAGGTCGGGGCAATGACGTTAAATTCTTGGATCTGTAGCAATGCACTCTGACATAGAGTAGTGGGCGTACAGCCTTTCAGAAAATTTATGCCAACTGTTGCTTCTACCAACAGAGTGAGAGTATATCTATTTTCTATACTCTTTCCAACTCAGTGGGCAAACAGTGGCACCTCTTTGTTGTTTTAAGTTAAATTTTTGAGTACCATGGTGGGGCTGAATCATGCCTTCCCCCCAAGCTGTCCATGTCCTAATCCCCATGTCCTAAGTATCCCTAAGCCTGTGAATATGTTGCCTTATGTGGTTAGGGACTTTGCAGATATGACTCAAGTAAAGATTTTGTGATGAGATTATCTGGGACTGTCTGATTTCCCTAATGCTGTTCAGAAGTCCTTGGAAGGAGGCAGGAGGGTCAAAGTATGTGAGGATGGAAGCAGATTTCAGAGAGGAGAGAAAACTATGTTGCTGGCTTTGAAGACTGAGGGAGTGTTCCAGGAGCCAAGGAATGTGGGAGGGCCTCTAGAAGCTGGTGAAGGGTAGGAACAGAATCCTAGGGAGTCTCCAGAAGGAGCACAGTCCTGTGGACCTGTTTTAGATTTCTGATCTCCAGAACTTAGCTGTAAGAGAAGAAAATTTATGCTGGGAGTTCCCTGGTGGCCTAGTGGTTAAGGATCTGGCATTGTCACTGCTGTGGCTTGGGTTCGATCCCTGGCCAGGGAACTTCTGAATGCTGCAATGCAAGCAAGGCCAAAAAATTTTTATGCTGTTTTAAGTTACTAAGTTATAGCAGTAACGGGAAACTAATGCAATAACTTTTTTTCATGTTTTTTAACTATTTTTTTGTTTTTCTTATGGGTTTTTTTTAACACCTTTTTAAGTTTTTTGTAATTATTATTTTTTAATAGTTATTTCCTCAATACATTTTTTTTCAACTGTACAGTACTGGTAACAGGTGACCCAGTTATGGGTTTTTAAAGGTAAATTTTGTATTAAGATAACGTCAACTTTATTTCAGTCACATGTATTGCCAGTGTTTTCTCCAGTTGTTTGTCTTATAACTTCATTTTTCATTTTTTTCTTTTTGCCTTTTTTTTTCCATAAGAAAAAAGAATAAGAATAGCAATGAAGGTTCTGGACTGTAATGTCAGAAAGTCCTAGACTTGAGTCTCAGCTCTAATTTTAAACAAATTGTCTTACCTTTCTGAGCCATAGCTTTCCTATCTGTAAATTTGGAAAACGAGAGTATCTTTCCTATAAAAATCATTGTAAAGATTAAGATAATGCATATAACGAATTATCATTATGTCTCATATCTAGTCAGTAAATAAGACATATTAGATCTTCTTAGCATTATCTCTCTTTTATGGTTTCTTCTTTTGCTTAATACTTGAGGTGGGAGGTTTTGAATTTTACCTTTAATCCACTCAGCGCCTCCAAGTTGCAAGTAGTTTTTCAGTCTCTATCAGCTTATTACCACCACAGCCGTTTTCTCCTGTTTCAGACATTAGAGGGAACAGCAGGTCACTCCCATCTCCCTTTTGACCCGTGGTGCATTTGAGGCTTTGTCATTCTAGCCAGCCGGGAAGTGTGGTTGCTGATGGTTGTTGCCTTGCTCTTTTACTCATGAAGTGATTGATGGGGAAGAAGGAGTCAAAAAGAAGACTTTTCCCATCATTCTCTCAACTGAGTCTGCAGAAAATCATCTGCGTTTTGATCTGAGTAATGGCAGGTGACGAAACCACCAATAAGTTCCAGGCTTATCTAACAGCTGGCTCAAAGGTGGTGTGTATGTAAAAGCGAGCTGCAATCCAAGATTTTTTGCAAAATAAAACTTTCTAGAAGTCAAACATCTGTTAAAAGAACACAGAATTCTAGGCAATATGTATCCAGGAGCAATCTGAATAACCTGCCAGTGCTTTTTGTTCTCATAATTTTTTCAAATGAATTTGCTTTTGGAGGTGGTGGGGGTGGGTAGAAATAAGCAAAAATGCCTTTTAAAAATACTCCAAGTACATTGGGTTTTCTTCTTCTCTTTAATTTTGGATCAACATCTCTGGCAGGATTTGGAAGCTGATTTTTTTTTCTTTTTTTTTTTTTAAGAGGGAGAGAACTTCAGTCCAACATGTTTTACTGTTGTTATCAGCAGCATTCTGAGGTCATCATTACTGAAAATGGCAACTTATGGCAGATCGCTTTGTTCAAAGGTTTAAATATACCCTGTGGTCTCAGGGATGTTGCTTCTCCTCTTCTCAAAGTGTCAGTCTTCTCATAAAGGAACCAATAAACAACAGCCCAGAGGATTATCAATGGGTTTCCTTATGCGTGCTGTCCCTTTGATTTGAAATGACAACAGTGATTGTGTGAATACTTCAACTTCATATCAACTTAGGGTCACTGTTTGAATATTTAATATCCTAGAAGTTGTAGAAGGAAAAGAAAGCAGGATCATTCAGCAACATTATAAGTCGAGCTATGTGTTATGTATAATGTGCGAGAGCAACTCTGAGCATTTATAGGCTCTTGTTTTATCTGAGAGATACTTTGCATTTGCTTCAAATGTACGTGGTCACCCCTCCTGCTGAAATACTCTGTTACCCATTTGAATGATTTTCATTTTCTCAGAACCCTGACTGCCCACTGCTTTCTCCCTTTTCCCGCCCCTAACGGAGAGGCCGAACCTCCAAGAGGTGCTTCTCCCTCCCAGGTCATCTCCCTCTCTTTCAGAGCACTGCCTTCTCGGCAGGACTGTCTCTGACCCTGTACACTTTCAAGCCCTCCTTCCACTAAAGCTCTGGTGCCAGAATTCTGAGTCCTCTGATGGCAGACCTATTGCCTGCATCTTGCCGCTCATGGTGGGTCCCTTCTTTCTGGGATCCGTGATGTAATTTGGTTTTCTCTACAGCCTAGACCCCATCACACTCTCCTCTTGGTCACACAGTCTTCACCTGGTTTTTTTCCCTGGGGTACATTTTGTATCTTTCACTGCTGGTTTCTGTGGTTATTTACCTGCTTATATGAAAATCAGAGTTTTCAGTTTTGCAAGAGTCATGAGCTAAGGCAGATTTTATTCGCTCTGCTTGTTGATCTGCCACGGTGTTTGGTGGATGTGCTGCGGACAGACTTGGGTTGATGTGTCCATTGTTGTCTTGGGCTATGGTCTTGATGCTGCCATTAACCTAGGACACTTTACCAGGCCCTTTTGGCAAGTCTTACAAAGGATCTTTAAATTGTATTCAAATGTTTTAATCCTAAACTAGTTGACAAGTCTGAGATGTCTTGCTCATACATTCACTAGAATAATAAATTAGTCTTTAAGATGCCTCTCAGTCCCCAAAACATTCTCAGTTGAATCACCTGTGACTACAAGAAGCATCTTGAAATTTAGGGTTCCAAGATCCTGTAACCGGTAACACCTTAAGCCCAAGCAAAAGGGCTTTTCTGGGCTTTGTTGTCTAGAGGGACTCACATAGCACACACATGCAAACACACACTCAAATTATTAAGGAAACGCACAGGCTTCCTTGTCATTTGGGATCTAGCACTTGGTGTTGGCACAGTGTTGCCAGTAACCCTTAAAATCTCCTCTAATCACTGCTGTTATTCAAGCCTCAGAAAAATTCCTCCATCATCCTTGCAATACATGCTCAAGACAAAAGAAGAATTGTACCTGTGCTGACAACAGAGATGGGCACTGATTCAGTGTGCAGGCAAAAAATTGGAACAGTCAGAGTTCCCCTTTTGGCTCAATGAGTTAAAGACCTGACGCTATCTCTGTGAGGACAGGGCTTCAATCCCTGGTCCCGCTCAGTGGGTTGAGGATCCAGCATCTCCGTGAACTCTGGCGAAGGTCACAGATTCGGTTCGGATCTGGTGTTCCTGTGGCTGTGGTGTGGGCCTGCAGCTCCGATTTGACTCCTAGCCCAGGAATTTCCATATGCTGTGGGTGGGGCCATAAAAAGGAAAAAAATGTAATGGAAGGGCTTAATTTAAAGGTAAGACAAAGTAACTCATCAAATGATACAATAAAGTCTTATATAGTAGTATAGATTCTTACATAACCAAGTATATCATTTCCCAAGAGGGCCAAGCACCATTTTCTTGCTTCTCTTTATGATCTAATTTGTGATTTCAGAGGAACTCAAAAACTGTGCAGGATTTTCAAGCTGAGGAATATTTCACAGTATAAATAGTCTGTATTACTCTTACAGTTCGTATATATGTAAATAATATGCATGATGTGTGATACTGATTCGTTACAGATACTGGACAGATCCCAAATTCTAGAACTGCAAATAAATTTATTTTTGCAAAAATGTTTTCTTAAATTTTAGTTTTCTTTTTACATTCTAATAGGTAATTTTGAAATCTTTAGAAGCAAAATAACTTTTTTTTAAGTGACCAAACCTGCAGCATACGGAAGTTCCCAGGAAGCTAGGGTTGGATCAGAGCTACAGCTGCAGGCCTACGCCACAGCCACAGCAACACTGGACCCAAGCTGTGATCTTCACCCAAGCTGTGCTCTACACCACAGCTGGTGGCAACACTGGATCCTTAACCCACTGAGTGAGGCCAGGGGTAGAACTATCATCCTCACCAAGACTACATCAGGTTTTTAACCTGCTGAGCCACAATGAGAACTCCAAAAATAACTTTTTGAAACCAATTCTTATTTTATACTTTACATGTAATTTTCTTTTTTAATGAAAATATTCTCAAAATCATATATTTTGACTACAATTACATTTTGTGTTTTAATCCTTTAGTCACTACTCTCAGTATGTCATAACTTAAGTGAAAATCATTATTGTAATAATGTAATTAATGAGTTTGCTGAATTAAAGCAAGAAAAATCTATAGGACAGTTGTATAATAAGCTTATAAATAATGTATATTTTTAATTTGATACTTATCCAAATATTGCCAGCTTATCAACAGAACACCCAGATATGATAAGAATTAAACTCAGTCCGCTTAGATTTTTGGTCACTTCTCAGTGTCATAATAACTGTAACCGTATTAATTTCTTACTTTGTCATTACGAAGGTTTATTTTTCAAAGTCGGGGAGAGAATATAAAAGCAAGCCCACTTGTATTATTGTTCCAAGCTCTGCAAATATTTGGGTGCGGGTCTGCCTATAATCTTTCTTAGTAGTTATTTTAGAAATTTTTTCATTCTGGTAGCCAAGTAATTTTTCTTGTGTCGAACAAAAGTCTTTCCTACTTGAAGTCATTTTTTTTCTTATATTTAAGGATATGCACACACATGCATTTATACACCTATGGTGAGAATGACCATATGTATTTTATAAAATGTGTCTTACTAACCAACCGTCTTCCTCAAGAAGGCAAATTTGAGGATTTTGTTGGTGTTCCCACATGTTTGTGATTTATTCCCAGGTCTTAGCTCCCTACTACATACAAAGATATCTCTCTGCTTTTGAGAGGAAAATGTTGACTCCTTGGTGTTATTATTAAAATATCATTGAGGAGCTATATATCTGGAGAGGGCACTTTATAGAAAAACATTGCAAATATATTTTACAGGTTTACTGAACAGTCATTCCTCTGCGGTTGATCTAAAATCAGATTTTATTTGGCATGTGCACTTCTCAGAGATGGTATAGAGAGCACATCAGCTGAGTTGGCTTGGTGGTTTCTGATTCTGTCCCCTAAGGACTGTCATGCTGGCTGGAGTCTTAGCTGCTCATCTGTAAAATATACAGCTACCGATTCCAACCTACTACCTACCTCATAGACATGCGCTAATATTTTAATGAAAAGTACTTTGAGCTCTTTGGGGGAAAAAAAATCCTCTCTATAAACAGAGAATTGTTACCAGAATGTTCTTTTCATTAGTTCTTTGGATTCCCTTATGAAAGTCCCAGTCTACCTAATGGATGGGGATTTATAGATAGCCATTTGTAAAAGCACATCCAAACACACTCAAACATTAAACAAACACAGATGCACAAATGAGATTTTGAAATTGCCCGACAGTGGTACAGCCTGTACCTGGGAATTGATGGGAGGGACTGATTTTTTCATAACTCTAATTATTCTCACTCTCTACCATACATTTGAAACTTAAACTGCCTGAGCCAGCCAGCATGGAAATGGCAATCCTTTTATAAAACTCTTAATAGTCCTCCAAAGGCAAAGCAAAATTAGGAACAGATTGTCTAAAACTAGGGCTACACTGGCCTTTGGAGTTTTTAGAGGTTTTTAAGATCTCATTTAGATTACTGGAGATACCACGTAGTAAACTCTGAAGGACACACAACTAGTGACTTGTGAGCCAAAGATATAAACTATGTAATTTCCTGTAGATTTCAGGCACTACTATAGAAACTGAAGCTTTTAGAGCCTCTCAGAACTGCTTAGGGTTTTGTTTAGACGTGTGCAGACACTCCCTGAATGGCAGCTTCACATTACAGACTGCGGGCATTGGTCAAAGGTCCTGACTCAGGCTTTTATGACTTCCTCCCTCATTAAGCATGTGAGTGACACAAACAAGAGGAGATTCTAATGATGACAATAAAACATTGATTTGGATCGTCCACACGGGCGGCCTCCTCTACCCCAATTCACTCCACTCTTGCTCAACCCTCTACTGGACTCTGGCTCATGCTGGCCATCTTCTGTTACCATTTGGCAAAAGTCTTCTGCCCTAAATATTCCTGTCTTGCACAATGGAAACGGTACTCATAAGGTCTCAATCAAATTGTCATGTGAATTATTTTACATTTCATGAGGAAGATAAAAATAAACTAGATTGAGATTGGAAAAACCATTTCATATCATCAACCTCAAGCTGTCTTCATCTGTAGTCATTCCAGTGTGGTTTCATCCACTTTCTAACCTATCCGTTGAATCCTTTCCTTGACGGTGACTCAGGCCACCCTTCTGTTGCCCAATTCTTGTTACGACTTGGGAGGTTGTTGTGGTTGGTTTGTTTTTAATATCTTGCCCAATCTTTCCATTTTTAGTTCCAGACTATTGCTTTTAACCACTTTCAACTCTCTCCTTCTTTACAGAATGACACAGTACTATATACAATCTAGCTCAAATACTTTCTTCACTCTCATTCCACGGTGGCTGCATCATACCCATGCATGCTACAAAAATAACAAGTGGGAGATGGTTGTACAATTTCTTGTGATTCTCTGAGGGGTCCAGTTCGAGGGAACTCATGGTTATTACCGCATGGATAGCTGTCCTGTGATGTTGGTGACATTACATCCCATTTGGTAGTGGAGAAAGTGAGAGGCAAGAGAGCCAAGGTCATCCAATTAGGAATCGGTGGTGTTAGTAACCTGAGTCCAAGTCTCATGGAGTTCAAAACCTATTTTGTTTGTTGTTCACCTCTCTACTAGTCTTTTTTTTTTTTGGACCCTGGAGAGGAGCTTCAATTTTTTCTACCAACTTCAGCAGAAAGCATAACACATTTAAACTCGAAAGCAGCTACCCACATAGGACCTGGCCCAAGAAGCTTATCAGCAATTCTGCAATTCTTTGTTTAATAACCTACTGCCTAGGTAGCTAATAACAGAAACAAGTACAGAAAATGATTGCAATTTTTTCCCAGTGAAATTTCACTGTCCGTTTCAATAGTGCTGAGTGACTGAGTGGGAGTAATGGCTATTACTTTCTTAGAATTATTTTGTATTCTGAAATGTGTTTTGCTTTAAAAAAAATCAGGATATCATTTTGAATATTCTCGTTCATCCCTAGGAGGCTGATTTTCATCTGGTAGCTTCACATGTTACCCTCTTAATCAAGTGGAGTAAGCTGGTGCTATAACTGAGTCCGACAACAGCAACAAGTTGAAAAAAGTGAACAGGATCTCAGAAATGCTTCTATAACCACCTCTAGACTTCTTTTTTTTGCTTAATTTGTAACATTTTCTTTCTCAAGTGTGTTTGTCTTATTCATTGAGCAGCTGCATAAATCATTAGAAAATGGCCAGGAATGCGGGCATGCTCCCCCAACATTCTCCTTTGGTGCTTTAATTTTATTTTAATATAGTAGAACTAACACAGGTTGTGCCAGTGTTTTTACAGTGGTATTTTTGGGTGCGGGTTAATTTCCCCTCAAATCCTTGAGCATCGTGAGGCTTTCAAACCATGTGGATGGAGCTACCAGCTGTAGGTCCTCAGTCTCTTAAATTGATGGACTAGTTTCTTTCCACTACAACAGGTGACGTTAATATTCCTGACTTTATGTTGTTGTTTTGTGTAAAAGATGAAGACTACTTCAGTTAAGACCTGTAGTAGATTATCCAACTGAGGGAAGGAGAGAGAGAGAAAATATGTTGAGTGAAAGCCATTATTTAAATTATATTTAATCAAGTTTCAATAGCTTACATTAAAAGCAAAGGTAAGAGATGCTCAGAATGCATCACCTTCTAATGGTTTTTACCACATTTTATTATTAGCTGTGTTCTTAAGACTATTCGCATCTTTGCATCTGTGTGGGGGAAATACTATATCATAGTGTGCAGCGTGCATCTCTGCACTTAGTGACATCACATTGATAGGTAGTGACTGTCCGTCACGGCAATGTTTACACCGTGGGAACTAGACATACTTTAAAATGGGGTATGTACATTCAGTGGAAGATTATTCAGCCTTTAAAAAAGAAGGAAATCCTGCCACATGGATGAGCCACAAGGGCGTGTACGCCAAGTGAGATTAGCCAGTCACAGGGCAAATACCATGGAATTCCATGTATATGAAGTGTCTCAAGTAGTCGGATTCCTAGAAACAGGGTAAAACGAGGGTTTCTAGAGGGTGGAGTGGGGGAGGGGGGAAATAGGGAGCTGCCATTCAGTAAGTATAAAGTTTCAGTTATAAGACGTGGATAGGTTCTAGCGATCTGCTGTAGGACATGGTACCTGTAGTTAACCACATAGTGTTGTGCACTCATTAATTTGTTAAGAAGGTAGTTCTCATGTCAAGTGTTCTTACAATAATAATAATAGTAAAGCTTGCTAGGGGATTCTGGTGCCCAGTGGTGGTTCAGAACATTGGGACTCACCTCAGAAGTTATGATGAGGGAAAACTTTCTAGAAGGGGCAACAGCTGAGTGTGGAATCGAAAAACACGGGTAATCAGGAAAAGAAGGTCAGCCCTTGGAATTCGGCTTTGCTTCTCCCGTGATGCCCCCATAAGCCTGGAACATTGTAGTTTTTCAGTAAACTCTTATAAAGTAATGATAATGACTAAATCAGACATCAGTGAAGTGTTTACCACCCCGCCACAAAGCAAGACCTTATCTGCCAAAAAGAGAACAAAGAAACAACACAACCCGTTTAGGCAGTAGTGCACTTTGGCTGGGACGGAGAAGTAGTTGGTTTGGAAAACAGATGAATAAGGCTGCAGAGGTGCGTCACACGTATTAGAGGGCTCTAGAAGTGAGACAGTGCTTGGTCAGAACCCGACCCCAACCACTTCATTTTTCATTTTCACACATGAGAAATTGAGGCTCCATATCATGGTGAATTTCCCAGGACTGCACAGCAGACAAATGGCAGCCATGGCTTATATGACTGGCGCAACAGTACCACAGGCTGATTTTTCTTCCCTTTTACCCATTTCATATGAAATGCCTCAGAGCAATCAATAATCAGCCTCGTTATGTACTTTGTCCATGACAAGTACTGAATAAATGTCTCTTACGTGACCCGCGAGGAATGCCGTCAGAACTGATGTGAAGAGACACACTCTCATTTACACAAACTGCTCCAGTGCTGGCGGAAAAGCATTTTGCTCTTTAAAGCATGTTCCCCCTCTCCTTTCAAATGGATAGCCCTTGTATTTTCAGTAGGCATAGTGAAATAGAAACTTCCCACCTATATTCCAGGAACTCCAGGGGAGCACAGAAACTGTCTTTCGGGATGCTGTTTGGGGGGGGGGGGTGAAGAGCGCGTGTGGGAGAAGCTAAGTAGGTGGGAATCCCTCTCACTCATGTTTGTTTCAGAAGAACAGCCTCACTGCTTCATATTGGATTTCTGAGTAGCATTTAGGGGGAAAAAAGTTTTCTGTTAAAATAATAAAGTTTTGAGAAGAACTGGATTAGTGGGACAGTAATATCTTTGAAGTCAGAGATCCTGCAGCCCAATGATCAGTATGACTTTGGGTGAGGCTTAATCTCTCTGTTGAAGAGTGTAGATCATAACATCTACATACCCAGGCTTTTGTGGGGATTGAAAGGTAAGAGGTAATGCTCTGAGCACTATGCCTGGCACATGGGAGATGTTATTTTTAATGGTAACTGCAGCTCTTCCATGAATATCACCAAAGCGTAAAGCATTGGTCTCCAAACAGTAGCTTTATAAACCGGCTCCACCCACCTTGTCATCCTTTTCTTTTTTTCTTTTTTCCTTTTTTTTTTTTTGCCGAGACTGCCACATTTGGAAGTTCCTGGGCCAGAGATCAAACCTGTACCACAGTAAGATCAGATCCTTAGCCCGCTGCACCACAAGGAAACTCCTCAGTTTTTAAAGGTAACGTCTAGTAGTGTGTTAACGTCTAGACTGAATTAATGGAGACTTTCAATCCCAATTTGAGAAAACAATAGCAACGATAATTAATTTATCATTTGGCTTTTAGTGGCTTTTCACCTTTTAAACAAACCAGCAGGGCCAAAGGGCGTACAGTCCTCTCTTCATTTTACAGATTAAGAAATAGAAGCCCAAGGAGTGACAAGACCCATTCATGAAAGTTACTATCAGTCTCTCTCCTTTTTCCTCCCTCTGAGTTTCTTAGTTCCAAAGCTGGACTCATTTTCTTATATAGAGAGTCCATCTCACTCATTTCTCTGACTAAGCGTGACCCAAGAAGTATTTAAATAAATGTCAGTTCCAATTCCACCCACTCCAGCATAACCTATGAGGCTTCTTTATTCCATTTTCCCTTTTGGATGACCTGGATTTCCCCCCGAGCTGTACTTCTCCCTACTGCAGCAGTTCCTCTGTTCCATTCATAGGGCTTCTGCACCTGCTGCCACACCAGGGCTTCCTACATGTTAACAGTATCCTCCGATTTCATCTTGCAACTCTGGTGCAGATCACCTCCCTAAAATGAAACTGAACATTATGCTAATTTTGGATTTAGTCATTTTCCCACAGAGTTGCTTTCCTTCTGTCCTCCTGCTTCTCTATCCATCCCTTTCCTTCCTTCCCCATCCACTGACACCTGCCGAGCTTTAGAACTCTTTTCCTTTTGTTTTGTGGGCTACTACCCAGCCATGCCTCGCTGTGCAATATCGAACATGTTCACATATCGATCTTGGCAGGGGGACCAAACCAGAACGCACAATCAGAGTTCTCATTATTCTTAACCCAAGGAAAGGTGATTGTTAATAAAATTGGCAGCAGCAAGGGCCCATGTGATTTATTTGTTTATTAAATCAAGATTGATTGGAAGACTATATCTCACAGGCAGCCTTTTATGCACTAGGCAGATAATGACAAATGATGTGTAAAAAATAGTGTAATTGAAGGCAAAAGCATTCCTCTGAGAAGGATTTTAGATGAAATTCAGAGTAGTTATTTATAAACATGGGGACCAAATACTGAAGGGGAAGGGGAATGAGGCATTTTAGCAAAATATTTTTTCCAGGAAAGAACAGAGAAAGGACACACAGAGAAGGTTAGCTGAGGCAGTTCCATGCGAGGGAAGTAACAGAAATGAGGCAGGGTTATGAAGAACTTTGAAAGGGTGGAAACTTGGACCTTCCCAAATGGGGAGGGATTGGTAGAGTGATGTGGTTAGAACTGAAGTTTGGAATCAACACTGGCAAAGAATTTACTCATGGCATGTTGGGAAAGATGGATGAAAGAATGAGTGAGATGAAAGCAAGGGAAATTGAGTCATAGTCCCCCATTCCAAGTATTCACTGCTGAGGGGAACAGAGCAAACAGCAGAGCTCAGAAAGAACTCATGACTGGATATACTCAATGAGAGTGAAACCCCTTTCTTCCAGTTCCTCTTTGAAAATATAAACAACATGCAAATTCAAATAAAAAAATTCTCCCTGTGTCACATTGAGAAACTCTCTGTTTCTTTTGTTGTCGTGACTCACTTTGGGACTATTCTTATAAGAATGCAACTTGTAGGGATGGGCAGACCTGTTGGGGGAAAAACAGAACTTCTCTGGAATGTTTGTCCATTCTTTTAAAAAAGACTCTCTATTAGTTTAGATTTGAAGGGGGAAAAGTCTCAGATGTCGTAGCCCAGCCAGGGTGAAGTACTTGGAACGTCTTGAAATAGCCCTTAAAGAAGCAATAGAGGATGCTTACTGACTTGCAGCACCTTTCTTAACTTGAATCTTACCCGAAAAAGTGCAGAGAGACAGCCCAACTTGGAAAGGGGTGGGGTGATAGCCGGCCTCAGTCAGTGAGTGTTCGCACAGGAATAATGAAAGATTGGACAGTTCAGGCTGTGTTTTAGCTAGGGAGTGGGAAAGAAGGAGATGAGCAAAGCAAGTGGAAATAGCTCAAGTCAAATCAAATCCTGTGCTTCAAGCAAAATACCTTAGTGGTACAAAGCGTCTGCTTGAGAGGTTACATGTGTAAGTTTGGGGATAGGACCTCGACAATGAGTTCTCTTTCACAAACCTAAGATCCACGCTGAAATTTTTGAATTAGACAGATGAGGAAAACATGAGTTCTCTAGTTTTCTGTGCATTTACAGATGCTGTTGAAGGATTGTGACCCTCATTTCTTTTTCTTCCTTTTGCCTGCCTTTGTCCTTCCCTCTCTCCCTCCCTTCCTCCGTTCCTACCTTCCTTCTTTCATTCTTTCTTCCTTTTTCTCTCTCTCTTTCCATTGTTTTGTCTTTGGAACACTAAATCCTGAAATATATTACAAGGAATTGCATTCAATTTGTTTTAAATTCAGTGAATTATTTTGACATTCCTAATGTATCTAACATCTCTGGGTAGAAAAACACGGAGTGATGATGATCTGGGGTAAGCTGTTTGAAACGAAAAATTCAGCAGTTGAGTGTGTATGTGTGTTTGTGTGTGTGTGTGGAGAGAGAAAGGGATAAAAAGAGGGAGAGAGAGAGAGATTGGGTAGATAGATAGGGAGAGAGAAGGAGATAGGTTTTTGGCAGAGCCCTAGCGGTTCTAGGAAATGCATCGGTACCTTGGGGGCTGTCTGTGGGGTCCCTGAGCCAAGGCAATGGATATAAGGCAGATGGTAATTGAAGAGCATCAAAGCAATACCGCTTTATCTGTTTTATTTTGACCTTCTGTTTAAGATTCTTTTCTGGAAGCAGTCATGCTTTTGAAAAATAAATATTATTAAGAGCCATAATACACAGGCTTTCCTAATTTTTTTTAAGCTGGCATGACTCAAGTATATTTAGTCCTTCTTCTTTTTTTTTTTTTTTTGCTATTTCTTTGGGCCGCTCCCACTGCATATGGAGGTTCCCGGGCTAGGGGTCGAATCGGAGCTGTAGCCGCTGGCCTACGCCAGAGCCACAGCAACGCGGGGTCCGAGCCGCGTCTGCAACCTACACCACAGCTCACGGCAACGCCGGATCATTAACCCACTGAGCAAGGCCAGGGACCGAACCCGCCACCTCATGGTTCCTAGTCGGATTCGTTAACCACTGCGCCACGATGGGAACTCCTATTTAGTCCTTCTTAAAAGCTTTCTATATCTTAATAAGTAAAATTAGGCAGTAGGGTCGCATCTGTCAAACCTTGATGTGAGGATGGCTGTAAAGTGTTTTTTACCAGATTGGCCCATCATGTTTGTGATGATCTAACGTACAGTTATGTGACACATAAATGATTAACTTTGGAGACTCCCTGGGAAACACATCAAAGAGCTACTGAGTCATCCTCTTGAAGAGATGAAACCAGATAGACAGAGGTTCTAATGATTCTTCAGAACAGACATCAAATTTATACTGAGGACCATGGACAGAGAACATGGCGGGTGAACATATGAGCCCCAAATGAAGTCTCAAGAACAAAGCCTGAAATGTTGCAATTTCTATAATGGCTGTTTCTCACATGGGAAACTATGATCCAGCGTAATGGCACAGAGGCATTCATTTAACACTGGTTAAGGATTCTTGTAAGCCTTGCAGGGACGGCTAGATAGATTCTATCTAGAACACAGGAGAAATTCTTGTTACACTCCGTGGAACTAGAAGATTGTTATCTGCCTATATTATTTTATTCTTTTATTTACAAGTGGGTTATATTCCTGGAAGAAAGCCGATCTCTCTTCTTGAATTTGTCTGTATTCACAAGTTTTATTTTCCCAAGTAGATTTCAAGATGCTGAGCATGAACAATGCTGTCTAATTCTTTTAGATTCCTTCATATCACCCAAGGTACGCATAGACACAGAGTAGCTGATAAATATATTTTTGACTAATTGATAACGTTGAAAAGTCAGGTAATTGAATCAAAGACTCAGTTAATTCACAGTCCTAGAAGACTGGACTTGTAAATGTGTAAAAGTCTTTCCAATTGTTTTGATCATGCAGTGAAAGTGAATTGCATATTTTTTTTCAGCAGAGTTTGTTGTGCAATCTAAATTTTTTGGACCTTGCTTTGAAAAAGGTTGAAATGAAAGGCATGGCAGTGAATCAGCAAGCTAAGAAGGTTAACAATTAGTCATAACTTTAATAGATGAGACAATTACGCCATCTCTACCTTTTAAAAATAACTATATTTTTAATTAGATTTTAATCATAAAGGTCAGAGGTAGTGTAAGTTTAGAAAATCAGAAACACAGACTGTTGGCAAAACTGCTTCATCTCATATGTGTTAAGTTGGACAAATTAACTAAAACAGATGGTGAGAGGCTTTTGTTTCTTAAATGATCAATTGCTGATTGCATGATTTTCATAGTCTTTAATGTTTCAGGACTAGGTCTCAAAATTCAGGTTCTTAAGTCTTGCTTCCACTTTTTTGTTCTTTAAAATGATTCATGTGGAGTTCCCGTCATGGTTCAGTGGTTAATGAATCCAACTAGGAACCATGAGGTTGTGGGTTCAGTCCCTGGACTGTGGGTTAAGGATCCAGCGTTGCCATGAGCTGTGGTGTAGGTTGCAGATGTGGCTTGGATCCCATGTTGCTGTGGCTCTGGCATAGGCTGGCGGCTGCAGCTCCTATTGGGCCCCTAGCCTGGGAACCTCCATATTCTGCGGGTGCAGCCCTAGAAAAGGCAAAAAGACAAAAAAAAAAAGAGGGATCCATGAAATATGATTTACTTGCTCTCCTGCTTTAGCAAAGCACAACATGGCAATTTAAAAAAGTTGGTATCTCAGCTTTGACTTTGCTTCTGTGGAAGATATGAATATCCTGCTCCCTGGTGCAGATTTTAGATCATAGTGAGCTGTTGGTTTTGAAAGTCTAATCCAGACTGTAAATACTGATTTCAAATGATAGTTGCTGTTTTGGCTACCTATTATGCATCATAAACTACTCTAACACTTAGGGACATAAAACAGCAATCCTTTTATCGTGGTCGTGATTTTGCAGGTCGGGATTCAAACCAGGCAGATCGACTGACCTGTGTTCCATGATGACTGGAACCTCAGGTGGTGTGGTTCTAATGGCTTGAGTTGGGTGAGATGGCTAGGCTGGGGCATTGGTGCAAATTGATGGTTGGGTTTACTTCCTTAGTTTGTTTCTACAACACATTTGCTAGGATAGAATGTCCAAGATGACTTTAAAAAATGTTTTTATTGAAGTATAGCTGACTTACGATATTGTGTTAGTTTCAGATGTACAGCAAAGTGAATCAGTTATACATATACGTGTATCAATTCTTTTTTCCCATATAAGTTGTTACATACTATTGCGTAGATTTCCCTGTGCTATATAGTAGGTCCTTGTTAATTATCTTTTTTATGTACAGTAGTGTGTATATGTTATTCCCATCCTTCTAATTTATCCTTCCTCCAAACAGTTTCCCCTATGGTAACCATAAGTTTGATTGCAAAATCTGTGGGTTTATGTTGTGTATATAAGTTCTTTTGTATCATTTTAATTAGATTCCACATGTAAGTGATCTCATACGATGTTTGATCTCTGACTTCCTTCACTTAGTATGATAATTTCTAGGTCTGTTCATGTTGTTACAAATGGCATTATTTTGATTTTTTTTTTGTCTTTTGTTGTTGTTGTTGTTGCTGTTTCTTGGGCCGCTCCTGCGGCATATGGAGGTTCCCAGGCTAGGGGTCGAATCGGAGCTGTAGCCACCGGCCTACGCCAGAGCCACAGCAACGCGGGATCCGAGCCGCATCTGCAACCTACACCACAGCCCACGGCAACGCCGGATCGTTAACCCACTGAGCAAGGGCAGGGACCGAACTCGCAACCTCATGGTTCCTAGTCGGATTCGTTAACCACTGCGCCACGACGGGAACTCCTATTTTGATTTTTAATGGCTAATATTCCATTATATCTATATAATTTCCAATGTATAGATATAGATATAGATCTCCATTCCTCTGTCGATGTCTTGGCCACTCCTGGACATATTTCCAGAGGAAACCCGGATTCAGAAAGGTGATGCACTTGCAGTTCATGGCAGCACTGTTTACAGGATGCCTTCTTCATTTACACATTGGGCATGTAGAAAGGGATGGCTGGAATCAGTAGCGCCAGGCAAAGATGTATTTCTCCTCCCTTTCCTCCCCTCCCCTCTCCTGTCTTCTTTCTCTTCCCTTCCCTCCTTCTCTCCTCTTCTCCATCTCTCTCATCCTTCCTTCAAGTGACTTTTCCACTTGCACCCTTGCATTTTTTCACAATATGGTGGCTCAGGAAAGTCAGATGTCTTAATAGTGCCTGGCTTCCCCTAGAAGGAACTTTCCAATGGAGAAGGTACCAAAACGCCCAGGTAGAAACTGAGAGACTTCTCAGGACTTAGCCTCAGAAGTCCTGTGAAGTTACTTCTGCCTGACTCTACTAGTTACCCACGTAACTCAAGCCAGATCCGGTTTAAGGGGCTGGAAGGAATAGACTTGATGGGTTTGGTGTACATGGTCAGGAAGGGAACAAGCGATGACCACCGTCTTGGATATATTCTGCGACAGTGCCTTCGTTTTGTGAACTAAGTTTCCTGTAAGAGACTTGTTCCCAGTCTGAGGCTTTTTTTTTTTTTTTTTAAAGTATTCTGTATTCTAACTTCTAGTAGTTATCTGTTCAAAGTACCAAATATAATGGGATGGATATTTTATTATCAATGTTAATTTTCTATTTTGATACCAAGGTGCTACCTCAAATTGCTTACTTCAGGTTCAAGTCCACAGAGTTAAAGCAATACCCTTGATTTTTCCGGAGTTTTAACCTCTGAACTTCTTCAGTTATGCCTTTGTTCTCACTGATTTTCTTCAGGAATTAATACTATTTATGTTAGGGTATTTCAAAAGTTTATAAATCCGGTTCTGTACTTAAGATCTTTAACTTTTCGAGTTCAGGAATATTCAGTTAAAGTAGGTAGCTGATCCACTTACTGGATTTATTTGGACTTTAAACCTAAAGTGCCGGCGTCACTAGATCTTACAGTGCCATGTGGCCCCAGTTTGATGTTAAGGCTGTCCGTGTCATTTTCGATGATTTCCCTTGGCAATTCGAATTACATTCTCACACTGAATTGACTGCAGGGAAAACTTTGAGTCAGTCAAAATTGGTCTCTGATGCTTTTCTCTTTACTTTTAAGGATTTTATCTTTCCCAAGACATCCTGCTTTTTGGTTCTGCTGAGTCCTTTAATGGTAGTTCTCTGTCATCCCAGTATGGACCTCTTATGGAGCTGCTTGTACTCATCATTACCATAGAGACGCATGGCCATTCATTAGATTACTGATAATGAATGGGTTAAATTGGTATCATTTTGGGACTATTGTTTTCTTTCCCTTGCATGTGATAGAAAACTCCGTAAATTAGGAGTTCCTGGCTCAGCGGCTTAAGAACCCGACTAGTATCTATGAGGACGCAGGTCCTATCCCTGGCCTCGCTCAGTGGGTCCAGCATTGCTGCAAGCTGCAGTGTAGATCACAGACATGGCCCAGATTTCACGTTGCTGTGGCTGTGGTGTAGGCCAGCAGCTGCAGCTCCAATTCGACCCCTAGCCTGGGAATCTCCATGTGCAGCAGGTGTGGCCTTAAAAAAAAATAACTTAAGCCAAAAGGAAGTATTTGTACAGGGCTAGGGCGAGCTTATTGCATCCCTTGAATTAGGCTCAAAAGATGTCAGTGAGACCCATTTCTTGTCCGGTTTCTCCACTGTGAAGCCTTTGTGACACTTTGTTACAGAGAACGATGGAAGGGAAAGTCTTATTCTCCAGTAATTCAACCCCTACTTGGGCTCCCATGGCTCTGCTTGGTCTACTTTGGGGCAGGTGCTGACATCTGAACTTGTGGCCTGGAACGTGGAAGGTGCAGGGTGCCCTAGCCTGGCTGTGTGTTTCACTTGTGGAGCTGAGGGCTGGTATGAGCTCCACTGGACCCCAGGCAAAACAAACACGCAGTGTGCCTGCCACCAGGGGAAGCAGGTGCTGGCCTGCACCACCACCGTCTGTCACAAAATCAACCTGGTTGTTGTCATTTCTTCCTCTGTTTTAACTTTCCTCTCAGTCCCACCAACTCTTCTCCTTCTGCATTCTCACAGCACCTCTGTTTTGGTGAATTTTCAAGAAAAAAATAAAGTGACACAAGGGTGATTGGTGTTTCCTCCGTATCTTCATGTCTGACATTTTCACATGGGTCTCATGGAACACTTTGTGTGCCTCAAAGCTCAAAAAATACTCTTTCCAAAAATAGCCCCCCTTTTCTCCCGTGCCATCTGCATTTCACCTTCTTGGTGTAGCCAAAAGACAAAAGCTCTCACACATGTTCATTTACATAAATAGACTCCTGAGATTATTCACATTATGAGACACTAATTTTTATTTATAATCCTTGGCCCCAAAAGTAGGATTAGGGGGAGGGACGTGGAGAGAAATAGAATAGTGAAGATGATGCCTATTGTATGGAGTGGAAAGCCATCCCCTCTGTGAGCTCCGGATTCCTACTTCATGGGAATCATACGTGATTGAAGTCCAAATTATTCAGATAATTGGATCAACTCTGTACTTCATCATTTTTTATAAATAAACCTGATGCTTTTATTGTAGAGGACTAAGGATATTTTTGGAAAAAAGGGCGGAGGTGATATGCTGCTTTAATGAGCTTCTTTAAGGTAATTTGATGTCATCTCAGATCTCATATTTGAAATTTTTACTTTTAATTAAAAAGAAGACTAAGAAGTAAGGATTTGCGATGAAATTCCATCATTTAAGCAAATTTTTATGGCGACACGTGTATCATATGGAAGTTCCCAGGCCAGGAATTGAATCCCAGCTGCAACTGCAACCTATGCCACAGCTGCAGCAATGCTGGATCTTTAACCACTGTGCATGGCCAGGGATTGAATCTGTGCCACCACAGAAATAATGCTGGATCCTTAACCCACTCTGCTACAGCAGGAACTCCTGAAATTCCATCTTTTTAATGTGAAATCCATCTCCCTTGATACTCAACATAGACAACTTAAGTTCACAGAAAGATAATATCATTATTGCTGATTATTTGGGGGGGGGGAGATTATCACATTTTATTTTCCTATTTGACACCACATCTGGAAAACCAATATTTCCCAGGATTTCCTGTAATTTTCTTGCACTCTTAAATCGTAGAAAAGAGGCAGCCAAGAAAAATAAAAGCCCCACCCACTGTGAGTGTGTTGCAGTAGGGATGTCAAGGCAAACAAGCACTTGGTGGTGTGTCCTGGGGTATGTGGTCCAAAGGCATGGCCGTGCTGAGAGCTGCAAGGGAAGGCTGTTTGGATCAGAACCCCTGAGGTGGAGACCACTGCCTTCTCTTGGCCTTCTGTCCTACACCCCTGCTGTGATGACGTTTTCCTTCTATGGCCTGCATTGTGCTCCGAGCATTGGGTGTAAGCTCTGGGGATGAGAAAGTATACAGGTGTGGTTGGTAAAAAGAAATGTGACACAGAAGGATCCTTATGTTCTTGGTACATCTAGTCTGTTCTAGGTGCTGTGTAGGTGCAGTGTCTAAATCTTCATGGATTCATCAGAACAATCCTGAGAAATAGATAGAACTATTATGATCATTTCACAGTTGAAAATCCACAGCTCAGATAAAGAAAAAACCTTACCCAAGCCAAGTTAGTAGTAGAGTTATAATATTTTTTTCTGGTTACACCCAAGACAGGCCAAAGTTCCCCAGCCAGGGATCAAACCTGCACCACAGGATTGACTTGAGCCACTGCAGTATCAATCCTTAACCTGATCTGCCACCAATGAACTCTGAGCAGAGTTGTGATTTGAAGTGAGGCCTCTTAACTCTTTTTTTTTTTTTTGTCTTTTTAGGGCCGCGCCCATGGCATGTGGAGGTTCCAGCTGGAGCTGTAGCAGCCGGCCAACACCACAGCCACAGCAACGTGGGATCCGAGCTGCATCTGCAACCTACACCACAGCTCATAGCAACACTGGATCCTTAACCCACTGAATGAGGTCAGGGATTGAACCCACAACCTCATGGTTACTTGTTGGGTTCATTAACCATTGAGCCACAACAGGAACTCCAAGACCTGGTAACTCCTTACACTCACCTTTCTGACTGTATGGCCAACATCGTGCTTTGCAATCCGGGCGTCTTTTTCTTTTTTAAACATTACAAGTGTCTTGCCTTATGTGACTCAGGCTGAGTTAGCTTCTTCTCTTTCCAGGATTCAAAGCATGTCCAACTAGCTTCTTTTAGCAACTCATACAGCTCTAGTCCTCTCCCTTAATGGATTCTTCAGATTGAACTGTTTTCTCTTCTGCTGTTTTATAATGGAAGAAACTTAGTGACATCTACCTTGTCCTCTGCCTAAAATGTGATAGCCACCAGGTGATTGACTGTGTCTCAGTGACTATGCCATGCAGGATTAATAGCTTCACCTCTTATGGGATAGATTGTATTTATATCTGTTTATATGTCTATGTTTATATCTATATCGTCCTACTTGGTTACCGGCACTACAGTCGCCCTATAAGCAATGGAAAGTTGTTTGTGTTTGTTCTTTCTTTCATTAAAATCTTCCACGCCTTCCTCCTGTCACTAACTGATGACCTCTAAGTTCTGTAAGCCTCTCTTCCCTCACATAATTCAAGGACTGTAGTAGTATTCCTACAAAAAACTTCTGTCTCATAGAATTTTGGGGAGGAGTGAATGAAAGAGTCCATGTGAAGTGCCTAGCACAGTGTCTGGCATCTAGCAAGTGTGAGAGCTGTTGTTGGTATTTTCTCCATGGGTGGATGTAGAATTGAGCTGCTGAGCCTCCCTATCCAGTGCTTTTTACTCTCAAGTCCAGCCTCCTTTATCACTCAAGGTAGCTCATGCATTTCCAAGCTGCCAAAGCTCACTTTGAGATTCCTATTGTCACAAAACGATGAGAGACCCTTCCTTCCTGGATACACATCCTATTTAATTTGTAAAATGTATCCGGAGGTTGTGTGTAAGAAACGCAGGATACACCACACTATCCAATAGGCTACCAGAAATATGAAAAATAAGGGTGAACCAACAGTGGATACAGTTATCCTGAAAGTCACACGATGTAAATATTCCTCTAGTCTCCTTGTATAAACCAGGACATGATGTCCCACTCTCCTTCATGGCCCAGCAGATTTTCTGGTTCCCACAGTGTGACTATAATGACCCAGACAAAACTTTGTTTCTTAGAGCTTCCCTAAGGAAGAGGAGTCTGTGCAGGGGGAAGGGGCACTTTGATAAATGGAGGCAGTGAGACTTTGAAGTAGAAGCTCAAGTACCATCTCTGCCCCAAACTGTCCTCCGAGAAGGGTGGTCTTTTGGGTGCTTGCTTCTTCTAGTGGAATAGGCACATTTAGGGCCAGAACTGATTTGATTGATTGATTGATTAATTGCAAAATTGAGGAGAGAGAATACTCTGTAGGGAACAAAGAGGAGAAAATTGGTATTTAGCTAAAGGATGGAGGAGACTCGGTGAGATGCACCTATTTTACAGTGATTTATGGGGTTTTTGCTAAGTTGCAGTGTATGGCCTGAATCTTCCTCTCCATTTTCTCTTTTTTTAAATTTCGTGTATTTTATTTTATTTTTATTAAAGTATAGTTGATTTATAGCATCGTGTCAATTTCTGCTCTGCAGCATAGTGGCCCAGTCATACATATACATACATTAATTTACTCACACTGTCTTCCATCATGTTTTATCCCAAGAGACTGGATATAGTAGTTCCCTGTGCTGTGTAGTAGGATCTCCTCGCTTATCCATTCTAAACGTAATAGTTTGCATTTACCAACCCTAATCGCCCCATCCATCCCACCCCTCCCCCCTCCTCCTTGGCAACCACAAGTCTGTTCTCTATGTCTGTGAGTCTGTTTCTGTTCTGTAGATAGGTTCATTTGTGCCATATTTTAGATTCCACATACAAGAGATATCACATGGTAGTAATTCACCTCTGTGTTGCTTGGTAATGTTTGGTAGGAATGAATTTTCTGTGCTGACTAAGAGGAAGTACAAGCCCTGCTTCCGGTCAGGAGTAAGGAGGATGACAGAGTGCCTGAGTGACAGAAGTTTTCTGATACAGTGAAGGTAGCAATCCATGTAATTCGATTCCATCAACGACCCGGTCTGAAAAGAGGAACGCATATTTATGGCCAAATCCACTATTGTGGTTTCTCTTCTCTAAGACATTCTAGAATATTCAATATAAAGCACACTCACATTGTGCTTTAAAAGCACCACCAATGTCCCCAGTCATCTTACAAAGAAAGTCAGGCCAAACATCGAGGTGTCCTGCCTACCTCCTGCTTATTTCTCAGACCCAGCATCCAATCTGGAAACCCTCCTGGCTCTGTTTTTGAAACTGCTCTTGAAAATTCACTGTTTCTGCCCTGGGTTCCTTAGTTCAAGAAATCCTCCCCCAAATGTGTGGAATTTTTACAAGTTGTTGCCCATCAAATCTCCTGATTTGTTCTTGTCTCTCTCCATTCTGTCTTCATGTGACTTACCGTTTTTTAAATATTTGAAGCAGATCCCATTATTCTTCTCTTGAAAACGTTCAGTGGTTTCTCAGCATTGATGACCCATGTAGTCCAGTGTAATCTGGCCACATTGGATTCTCTGCTGAGAGTGCTGTCAGTTTCCTACTTGCCCTCTTGACTGCATCCACACTGGCCTTCCTTCTCCTTCTTCAGTGTGTAAAGCTCATTCCTACTTTGTGGCCTTGGCCCTTGCTGCCCCTTCTGTCTGGAAGACTTCTGTTCTTAATCCTTGTGTATAGAAAGCTAATCCAATGTCATCCTCTCAAAGAAATGGTCCCAGAGTTCTTGCTATGGTGCAGCAGGTTACTGAGTTAAAGATCTGACATTGCCACAACCGTGGCATAGGTTGCAGCTGTGGCTCTGATTCAGTCTCTGACCTGGGAACTTCCATATGTGATGGATGTGGCCGAAAATTAAAAACAAAAAAGAAGTGGTCTCTGGCCACTCTGTATAAAATTGTACCTCCACCCAGTCCTCAGTAGCTATTCTCTTCTCTCTTATCTTGCTTTATTTATTTTTGCTTGAACTTTCGGTTTTGAACTGATCTTGGACTTCTTAGACTTAGAGAAAAGCTGTGAAAACAACGCAGCGTTCCCTTGTACCCCCATTTCTCTTCCCCTAGTGTTAACACCGTATACAGCCCTAGCATAAGAATAGTGAACAGGAGTTCCCTAGCAGTGCAGCGGAAACGAATCTGACTGGGAACCATGAGGTTGCAGGTTCGATCCCTGGCCTCGCTCAGTGGGTTAAGGATCTGGCGTTGCCGTGAGCGGTGGTGTAGGTTGTAGACATGGCTCGGATCTGGCATTGCTGTGCCTGTGGTGTAGGCTGGCAGCTGTAGCTCCGATTAGACCCCTAGCCTGGGAACCTCCATATGCTGTGGATGCAGCACTAAAAAGACAAAAAGACAAAAAAAAATAGTGAAGAGACAAATCAACACTGTTATGGTATTAACTAAACCACAAACTTTATTCACATTTCACCAATTTCTCACTAACATTCTTTTGTTGTTCCAGGATCCTGCTTTATTTTTGTCATAGCATCTGTCACATTCTGAAATTATTTTTTGGTCATTTTTATGTGTCTCTTTTCCATCTTCCCACCGGAATGTAAGCCATCTAGGGGTAATGATGAATTTATCTCTTGTTTACCCCTGGATCCTCAGTGTTGAAGAAGTGACCTCATATGTAGAAGGTGCTAAATGTTGAACAAAGGAATGAATAACTGCTCCTGGCATGCAGATCTGATATGGTCTGTATGCAGTTTTATTACTTCCTGCATCTTGGTAAGAAACAAATACCCACAGAGGTGAAAAGTGAGTGATGTTCACTTTTGTTATAAGCTGCCTACTTCACTATTTTTGAATGCTTTTGTGTCCATCAAATATTAGCAACTGGTGATGAAGTGTTAGTGTGTGCTAGTAAAGTCTGGATTCTTGGATTCCACCAATCAATGGAGTTGACTTTGGCACCAACCACAATTTATAGCATTTGCTAAACAATCCTGAACAGATGGCCAACACAGTGGAAGGAAAAATTACTTCTGGGGCGTAAATTATTCTATACCTGTCTTTAGCTATTCCTGTGATCAGTGTAAACATTGTCTGCATCTAGAAATACAAAACTATGATCCATTAAAACCCACTATCACTGAGCATTTTTTCAGAAGATTCTTTGGCCTAAATTTGGCATTTCTTATTAGAGAGTGCAAAAAGTCATCTGAAACTTGATGATGACATCTCGCAAATGAAGTGGTTTCTTTTTCCTTCTTATTTTCTATAAGTTAAGGGAAATAGAAACGCTTCTAATATTAGTGATGCCATTAAATGTGGCTTACATTCAGAAAGTCAGTTCTTGGTGGTAAAAAAAAAAAAAATGCATTGGCTTTTGTACAGAAAGACACATGAGAACAAAACAAGAAGCAAATGCCTTTCTGTAAAAAAGACGCACCAAACTTAACAGCGGAGAAGTTTACTTTTCTTCACTAGAACAACATGAATCACTTCACAAAATCTGCTATTTAAATCATATCAAATTTAGGATTTCTTTCTTTGGGGTTAGAAGAAGAATTTTGGACATTTCCTATGAGAAAAAGAATTATTTGTGTAACCACTCTCAGTTTGTTCAGTCAGGCTTTTGTTACATAAAGAAGTTTACCCAAAGGTAAACTGTGAAGCCACTTGTACTAATTGTTGTTTAAACATGTCCTGATTTACCATCACAAAGGAGATTTAACATCTAAAAGCAAACTGGCAAACTTCTCCTAATAAACATCTCCTAGTCTTTTTACTTTGCCTAAAGGATGGATAGTCATTATTATACATTATGGAACTTGTGATTTCTATCCCATCTTACAGGCTTCCTCAGCCTCTTTCATTTCCCTGGGTTTCTAGCTGGACTCATAAGCAAGGGTCGCTGTGATAAGTGTGGTGGGGAAAGAGTCCATAAAAAGCACTGTGTCCAGTGGATTCTTGGATTCCGCCAATCCAGGAAAGGTGCCTGCGCAAATCCAACGTGAAATTTTTAGCTAGACTCTTGTTGAGGGAAGGTCCCCCAATATTTTCTCCACCAGGAGAAAACCCATTCTTGGTGCCCTACTCTTCAGTTGATCCCAGTTGTTGGAATCAACCTTGGCTTTGCTCCTTGTCCCACATCCAGCATTGACTCTGGTCCATCTGATCTTCAGAGTATCTTCCTAGATATCTTTTCCTGCCTCTTCTATCCTCACATACTCTACATCTCTGCTTCCCAAATCTGCCTGCGAGAAGAATCACTCAGGGAACCTATTAAATAGATGAGTCACTGAGTTCCACTTCAAGCCTAATGAATTAGAACTTTTAAAGGAAGGATATCAGGAATGGATGTTTTGGAAAGGACCCAAGGTGACTCTTCCCAGGCAAGTGTGAGAATTATAGCAAGCCACTGGCAGTATTCTCAGCTGAATTGTGGCAAAAGGCTTCTGGCTGGTGTCCAGATAATGGCTCTGGTCAGTTTTCTAAACAGCAGCCAAAGGGGGCTGTTATTAAAATATCAGGGAGTTCCCGTCGTGGCGCAGTGGTTAACGAATCCGACTAGGAACCATGAGGTTGCGGGTTCGGTCCCTGCCCTTGCTCAGTGGGTTAACGATCCGGCGTTGCCGTGGGCTGTGGTGTAGGTTGCAGACGCGGCTCGGATCCCGCGTTGCTGTGGCTCTGGCGTAGGCCGGTGGCTACAGCTCCGATTCAACCCCTATCCTGGGAACCTCCATATGCCGCAGAAGCGGCCCAAGAAATAGCAACAACAACAACAACAAAAAAGACAAAAAATAAAAATAAAAATAAAATAAAATAAAATATCAGGTTAGATCACTCCTCTACCTCTTGGTCTCCTTTTTTACTGAGTTTGTCAAACGTTCCTCAGGATAACCTCCAAAGCAGCTCCCAATCTCTCTGATCTAGTCTTTTGTTCCTCTCCTCCTTGTATAATTTAGACACACAGAACTTCTTCCACAAACCCCATTTCAGAGCCTTTGCATTTCCTGTTTCCTCTGCTTTGAATGTAATTCTCCCAGATATCTGCTTGGCTTGTTTCTTCATTTCCATCCAGGTTGGACTCAACGCTCCCTTCTTCAGAGAGGCCAGTCTAAGTGAAACAGCAATCCCTCACGTGGATTCTATCCTATATGCCTAACTTGTTTTTAGTCATAGAATGTAAGGACCCTGACTTCCCATTGTGGCTCAGTGGGTTAAGAAGCCGACGTAGTGTCTGTGAGGAGGCAGGTTCGATCCCTGGCCTTGCTCAATGGGTTAAGTATCTGGTGTTGTTGTAAGCTACAGCATAGTTTGAAGGAGTGGCTTAGATCCAGTGTTGCATAGGCCAGCAGATGCAGCTCCAGTTTGACCCCTAGCCTGGCAACTTAGATATGCCACAGGTGCAGCCTTAAAAAGAAAAAAATAAAAGCACCTGACATACTATTATTGATATTGAAGTTGTTGTCATTTTGTCATTTTGTGTGTTTCCCCTAATAGAGTATAAACTCTTGTCAGGGCAGGAACTATTTTTAAAAATGTGTATTGCCAGGATTAGTATGGGCCTGTGATTCTAGTTGGCTCTCAGGATGTATTCTTCCAACTATTCCATGAGTAAGAAGATAAACGAATACATAAATGAATGGAGATCAGGCATGTGTTCAGGCTTTCCTCATTGGTTCTTTAAGTGTAAGTGATTTGGAGATCACAGTAGAGAGGAGAGAAACCATGGGTGACAGAAAGCCACCCTATTTCTGGTTAAATTGCCTTTTATAATTAAATAGAACAGAGTTCTTGGGGAATAGAAGCAACCATATATATATATATATACATATATATATATATGCATATATATATATACACATATATACACACACACACACACACATATATATATATATATATGTGTATATATATATATATATATATATATATATGTATATGTATATATATCTCGCAGGGCTTGCATACTTTTCCAAAGAAGTTTCCACGTTGGGAAAGTTCCAGCTGAAGTTTGGAAACTAGAAAATCTGAAGTTTGCAGTACCATTGATTCAGTGTCCTTCTGTAGTGGGTCTTACTGAATGAGGGCCCTCAGAGGACAATGAAGTATCTATTTAGTCTGCTCCATTTAGTTACTTTTCTTTACCCTGAAGGACACCATGATATTTTGTTCAGGTTGCTGTGACAGATATCATAGACTGTGTGGCTTAAACAATAGAAATTGATTTTCTTGCAATTTTGGAGGCTAAAATCCAAGATCAAGGTGCCAGCTGGGTTGGTTTCTTCTGAGGCCTCTTTTCTTGGCTTGTAGATGATGTTTTCTCTTTCTGTCTGTGGTCTTTGCCCTAAATAACCATATGTCTGTTTAGACTCACATGCACACAAATAAGAGGTATGTGTAATAATGCCTGTAATATGTGAGAATTACTGGCATGTTTTTCCTAATAAGCTGCCAAAAATTTCTTGAATATTTATGAAACCTAAGACTTACTTTCCTCTTTGTTTCCTTCATGTCCTGTTCCTGTTTGCATTTGTGTGTACTTTTATGGTACTATTATTGTTTGTTTAAATGAATTAGTTGAGATGCACACATGTTAATTTCTGTTAACCGATTTGTATAAATATGACTAAAAAATAATGATGAGTACAATGAATTATAAAATGTGGGATGTAACTGTATAGTTTTCTGAAATTTACTCTCTCTTGCTCTTTTTTTTTTTTTTTTCCCATACTGAAAAACTAGTGAAGCCCTTAATGGGGCTGGGTAAGTATAGTGCAGGGGTTCTCAAAGTATGTTCCATGGAGCACTGGAGGGGCAAGGGAAGTTCTTTCTAAGACCTTTTTAGGGTGTTTGGGGGGTCAAAACTCTTTTTAGAATACTTAGATTATGTTTGGTTTTTTTACTCTGTTGACACTTTTACTGGCGGGTGCAAAAACAATGGTGAGTCAAGGCAGTGGTACCAGACTGGTCCGGTAGTTACTGAAAACTCAACACCATGCATTTGCAGGTGAAAAAATTGCAGGTTTTACTTAAGAATGTCCTTGATAACACAGTGATGATTATTCATTTTATTAAATCTCAATTTTTGAAGCCTTGCCTGACTAAATGGGAAGTTGACATAAAGCATCTTTGCTGCATTTCAAACTATGCTGGTTGTCCACAGTAAAGGCACTTGAGTGATTAAGCTGAGAGTTGGATTAGTAACTTTTTTAAAGAACAAAATTTTTACTTGAAAGAACAACTGAGAGAAAAAGTATGGATATTCATACTGGAGTATTTGAGGGACATTTTCTTTGAAAAATGAACAAAGTGAACCTGTCACTTCCAGGGCAACAACTGACAGCTTTTGATGTTAATGATGACATTTGAGTTTTCAAGCAAAAACCCATACCTATTGCTAAGACCGTGACACTTTTGCAGTAGTTAAAGGCTTAGCGGGTGGGATTGGAGGTGATGTTAGCATTGTAATTGTTGATATCGAATAACAAAATATTTGGAAGATCTGTGAAACTCAGTAAGCCAGTATTTTCTAAAAGACCAATGCATGATGTTGCAAAGTTATGAGTGACTAAATGATACATTCAAAGTGCTGGATAGACCAATGAATTTTAATGTAACAGAGTGTGAAAATTCTTTACTGTTGCTTAAAATTCCACATAGCAACTAATCTTAAAGAAAACTTGTTGAGTTTTAGGAAGTATCAAAAATCAGTATTCGCAAATATTTGAAAAAGCTGTTAAAATACTTCTCCCTTTTCCAGCCACTAATCTGGGTATAGGCGGATTTATTTCATACACTTCAACCAAAATAATATATCACAAT
The DNA here is from genome assembly GCF_016906955.1 of Phacochoerus africanus. Lineage (NCBI taxonomy): Eukaryota > Metazoa > Chordata > Mammalia > Artiodactyla > Suidae > Phacochoerus > Phacochoerus africanus. The sequence goes on along the minus strand of NC_062557.1, from coordinate 10,690,310 downwards.
AGACTGAAAGCTGAAGCAGATATGAGAATTCAGCTGTCTGTATTCAGATAGATATTAAGAAAATTTGCAAAATTATAAAACTGTTACTCTTCTCACTGAATTGTTTTTACATGTACATAATATACTTGGTTTATTATTGTTATTTGAAAAAAGGAATACATAAACATATTTTTAAGTTCTCAGTATCTGTTTTTAATATGGTAAATATTGATTCTCGGCATCTGTTCTTAATATGGTAAATACTGATAAATGTAACCCACCTAATTTGGAGCCCTTGCTGGTTTTTTTTTTTTTTTGTCTTTTTGCCATTTCTTGGGCTGCTCCTGCAGCATATGGAGGATCCCAGGCTAGGGGTCTAATTGGAGCCTTAGCCACCAGCCTACGCCAGAGCCACAGCAACGCAGATCCGAGCCGTGTCTGCGACCTACACCATAGCTCATGGCAACGCCGGATTGTTAACCCACTGAGCAAGGGCAGGGATCGAACCCGCAACCTCATGGTTCCTAGTCAGATTCGTTAACCACTGCGCCACGATGGGAACTCCCCTTGCTGTTTTTTTTTTATTATTATTTTTATTTTCCCACTGTACACCCTTGCTGGTTTTTAAAGGCGCTAAATGTCTTGAGATCAGCATGTTTAAGAAACCTTGATGTAATTATTTTTCTTATCTTTTCTTTTTGCTATTTAGAGCCGCACCTGCAGTATATGGCTAGGGGTCGTGTTGGAGTTACAACTGCCGGCTTACGCCACAGCTACAGATGTGTGAGCCGAGCCACATCTGCAACCTACACCTCAGCTCATTGCAATGCCAGATCGTTAACCCAGTGATCGAGGCCAGGGATTGAACCTGCGTCCTCGTGGATACTAGTCAGGTTCATATCTGCTGAGCCATAATGGGAACTCCCTGTTTTTCTTTTTTAAATTGAAGTATAGTTTACAATGTTGTGTTAGTTTCAGGTGTATAGCAAAATTATTTGGTTATATCTATAGATATATTTATCTGTATTCTTTTTTTCGATTCTTTTTCATTATAGTTATTACAAGATGCGGAACATAGTTACCTGTGCGATACAGTGAATACTTGTCGTTTGTTTTATATATGGAAATGTGCATCTGTTAATCTCAAACTCCCAGTTTATTACTTCCGCCTTTCCCTTTGGTAACTATCAGTTTGTTTTCTGTCTGTGAGTCTGTTTCTGTTTTGTAAAAGAGTTCATTTGTACTATTTAAAATTTGTTTACATTTTATTATTTAAAAATTTATTGAAGTATAGTAGATTTACATTGTGTTAATTTCTGCTGCACAGCAGAGTGATTCAGTTATATACATATGCATATCCATTCCCATATAGTTATCACAGAATACTGAGCAGCTCTCCCTGTGTTATACAGCAGGTGCCCGTACATTGCCCGTTCCATGTACATAGTGTGTGTACCTGTATTAACCCAAGCTCCCAATTCTTCCCTCCATCACCTTCCCCTTTTGTAACCATAGGTTTGTTTTTTGAAGTCTGTGAATCTGTTTCTGTTCCCCCCCTCCCTTTTTAGGGCCGCACCCTCAGCATATGGAGGTTCCCAGGCTAGGGGTCAAATCCAAGCTACAGCTGCTGGCCTACACCACAGCCACAGCAACACAGGATCTGAGCTGCGTCTGTGACCTATACCCCAGCTCACGGCAGCACTGGATCCTTAACCCACTGAGCAAGGCAAGGGATCGAACCTGTAACCTCATGGTTCCTAGTCGGATTCGTTTCTGCTTCGTCACAGCGGGAACTCCCTGTTTCTGCTTTGTAAATAAGTTTATTCGTTTCTTTATTTTTTTAGATTCCACATATAAGTGATATCACATATTTATCTTTCTTTGTCTGATTTATTTACCTTCGTATGATAATCTCTAGGTCTATCCATGTTGCTGCAAATGGCATTATTTCATTCTTTATGGCTGGGTAATATTCCCTTGTATAAATTGTTTACTACCATCTCATCCAGATCCAGCATCCCCACTCCTGGGTATATATTCGGAGAAAACTGTAACTCAAAAAGATACATGCACCCCAGTGTTCATTACAGCACTATTTACAATAGTCAAGACATGGAAGCAAAGTAAATGTCCACTGACAGAGGAATAGATAAAGATGTACAGTTTTTTATTTTTACTTATTTATGTATTTATTTTTTCTTTTTAGGGCTGCACCTGTAGCATATGGAAATTCCCAGGCTAGGAGTTGCAACGTGGGATCCGAGCCGAATCTGCGACCTGCACTGCAGCTCACGGCAATGTGGATCCTTAACGCACTGAGGCCAGGTATCAAACCTGCATCCTTATGGATCCTAGTTGGGATCCTGCTGAGTCGCAAAGGGAACTCCAAGATGTACAGTTTTTTAGATTCCACATATGAGTGATGTCATATAATATTTGTCAAGAACCCTTGATATAATTTAATGTCACTTCATGATTTAGATCTGGACACGTTGGTTCTTTCATTGTCCTGATTCTTTGTCATGCTGGCTCAGAATTGAGTTGGTCCTTCTGGTATCCCTTCCTCATCCACATCTCAGACTTTGCTATGAGTCTTTTAAAAAATATTTAAAAAATTAAAATATAGTTGATTTATAATGTTGTGGCAATTTCTGGTGTACAGCACAGTGACCCAGTCATACATATCTCTACCTTCTTTTTCTCATCTCATCCCCCTTCATGTTCTATCCCTAGAGATTGAACACACGTCCCTGTGCTGTACAGCAGGACCCCATTGCCCATCCGTTCTAAATGTAATAGTTTGCATCTACCACCCCCAAACTCCCCATCCATCCTACTCCCTCCCTCTCTCCCTTGGCAACTGCAAGCCTGTTCTCCATGTCTGTGAGTCTGTTTTTGTTCTGCAGATAGGTTCATTTGTGTCATATTTTAGATTCCACATATAAGTGATAGCATATGGTATTTGCCTTTCTCTTTCTGACTTTCTTTACTTGATATGAGAATCTCTAGTTGCATCCACATTGCTGCAAATGGCTTTATTTCATTCTCTTTTGCTATGAATCTTATTGTCTATTTGCAGAGAGCTTTCAGCCTCTCTGTTAAACACAAAGCCAAAAACAACAGTCTGCTTTTTTCTTACCTCAACCATCTACTTAATCGATTATGCTATTTTATATTATTTTTGTTTTTTTATTGATTATCTCATTTACTCTTGTTCATCTACACATCAGACATTACATTAAGCATGTAGGATATATCATAAGTAAGGCAGATGCTCTTATTAAGAATCTTTACTTCTAATGGAGGAAATGAATAATAAACTAACAGTCAATGTATGGTTTGGTTCATACTATTAGAAAAGACATAGGATGCTATGAGCCCAGATGAGGGGAATCCATGCCAGGTGATTAGAGAAAACTTTCTAAAAGCATTAATGCCAGGGATGAGTCTTTAGTGGCAATTAGTTTATTGATGGAGTCTTGCTCATTCACATCTCTGGAAATTGATGTCAGCCGACAGCTTAAGGGGGGCTGTTGACTGGGACACCTTTATGTGGCCTCTCCGTGTGTCCTGGTTGTCCTCGCGATGCAGTGGCTAGGTGGCAAGGGCGAGTGCCCTGAAACAGAGTCAGGCAGAACTGTGTGTCCTTTATGACCCAGTCTTGGGTGTCATGCAGCATTAATTACACCAAATTCTACTCTTTGAAATATATTTTAGGAGTTCCTGTCATGGCACAGCAGAAACTAATCTGACTAGGAACCATGAGGTTGTGGGTTCGATCCCTGGCCTCGCTCAGTGGATTAAGGATCTGGTGCTGCCGTGAGCTGTGGTGTAGGTCACAGACACGGCTCGGATCTGGCATCGCTGTGGCTCTGGTGTAGGCCAGCAGCTGTAGCTTGGTTTTGACCCCTAGCCTGGGAACATCCATATGCCGCAGGTGCGGCCCTAGAAAGACAAAAAGAGAAAAAAAGAAAAGAAATATATTTTACTTTATTTTTATTAGATTATTGTTGATTTACATTGTGTCAATTTCTGCTGTATAGCATAGTGACCCAGCATACACACACACACACTCACACACTCACACTTTTTCTCATGTTATCTTCCATCATGTTCTATCACAAGTGATTGGATATAGTTCCCTGTATTGTGTAGCAGGACCTCATTGCCTATCCATTCTAAATGTAATTTTGCATCTACTAGCCCCAAACTCTCCGTCCATCCCGCTCCCTCTCTCATCTTCCTTGGAAACTGTAAGTCTCTTCTCTATGTCTATGAGTCTGTTTCTGTTTTGTAGACAAGTTCATTTGTGTCATATTTTAGATTCCACATATAAGTGATATCATATGGTATTAGTTTTTCTTTTTCTCACTTAACTCATTTAGTATGAGAATCTCTACTTGCATCCATGTTGCTGCAAATCACATTATTTTATTCATTTTCATGGCTGAATAGTATTCCATTGCACATCTTAATCCATTCATCTGTTGATGGAGATTAGGTTGTGTCCATGTCTTGGCTATTGTGATTAGTGCTGCAATGAACATAGGGGTGCATGTATATTTTTGAATGAATGCTTTGAAATCCACAAGTGTCTTTTTATTTCAAAGGATGGGAAAATACACTGCACTTCTTTTTGGTAGAGTGAGATTCTGGACTAGAAATACTGCAGTGAACTTTCTTTGAAAATACAGTCTATCCCTGTCCACATAATTCACACCAGTCCTATATGCAAAATAAACTCATGCCCTCCTCAAGGCTGCTCAGGTCTCATCTTGTGATGGCATCAGGCTCAGGGTCATGGTTCAGGATCCTGTCATTTAAATCAGATTCAGGTGCATAAGGCTTGTTTATTGTCGTTCCATGAGTAAAATCCTCCAACACAGTTTTTCTCATTCTGAAGAGCTGTGAACAAAGTTATCTGCTCTCCGCACACTCGACCTACAGGGGTGTGGCAGGTGTTGGGTGCTGTAGACACTTCCATTTAAGAAGGAAGACTTTCTTCAATCCTTGGTCAATATCAATTCTGAAATCCTTTTGGGGATATTTATTATTTCCTTGATCAGAGCTCAGTCCTCCACTCTAGAACTGATCCTCCCTGGCTCTTGGCTTTGCCCTCTGAGTAATCTTTCTCCTTCAGTAAGAATTGTCCTATGTTGGCAGCTGAGTAGTATTCTCAGCCTGTTGCCTGCACATACTTTTCTAGACTCAGAAACCCTCTTAAAAACTTTTCACAATGTCTCTGGCCTTTTTAGTCCAAAAGATGATGCAAAAAGAAAAGTAGAAGTTGACACGGATGAACTGAGAGGGGGAAGGGTGAATTGGTAGAAGATGATATAAGAGAAGGAACCTACAGCAAGTTCATGCACTGAGCTTAAGAGTCTGAACCTTTTCCAATGAGCACAATACAGAAATGTCAATTTCTGCTACTTACTCCCTTTTGCTATAACTTTCCTGAAAGTGTTTTTATTGCTTTAAAATATCTTTGCCTTGCTCAGGGGAGGTGTATTTATGGCCTACAATAGTTTTAAATTTCATCTTAGTTGAATTTTGACTGCGAGATGCTGTCACATGTGTGCTGCCTTAGTACTTCCAAATTGTCCTGTGGACCCAGAGGATTTCCCAGAGGATTTTAACCACTTGGTGCCAATTACATTCTGTTTCACGTTCCAAATTGACATTTAATTTTAAAGGAATCTTGGTTAGCCATTTACATAAATAGTATTTTCAAGTAAGATGATTCCCCAGTTTATTAGATATACTGGATTCATTTTTGAATCCCAGTTGTGAAGTACTCTTTCTATCTGAGAATTACAATTCTTGAATTCTAGAACAGCTTCAACTAACAACCTGTATTTTTTCTAGGGGAGTACAAATTCTGTTATTAGACTGTGGTAAGAGAAACAAAGCTAATATATTAGGTACCTGGAAACACATAGAAGTTTTTCTTTCATTCTGAATTATCATGGATGTGTAACTTTAAAATATATGTGACTATGTTTTTTTTAATCAATAACTTGATCTGTTTGAGGAAACTTAGTTTTTATCAAAACATTTTCCTCTAATATGTCTTAGATGCAAGTTCGTAAGCTATCAGTATCTTTGAGTCCTTCTGTTAATAGCATCCAGTTTTTTTCAAGTCAAAATGTTGAGCAAAAGAGGAAAAGCTGAAAGCCACCAGATATTTTATTCTTCCAATTAATCACTGCGTGGAAAACCTCTAGGGTATGAATAATGCATGACAGTGCTACGACAGATAGCTTCATATAAGGTACATAAGGATGCAAATAAAGAAGAGAAAAAGTAGGGGAGATAAAAGAACTGCATTAGAGACAAATTAGTAATTTGACACTGAAGTATCTTTCATTCAGTTCGATTTAACTGATATTTTCATTGAACATTTTTTCTATTTGCTGAGCTCTATGAGGGAAATACAACTGAATAGAATGTGGTCCTTGCCTTTTAGGAGATTCTAAACTATTGCGTGCATGTGAGGTGGGTGTTAGAATTCTGTGTAATTAATGCAATAATCATACACACTATGGTTATTATTGCAATGACAGCCTAGGAGATCATTCCTAGTAAAGAATTCAGGGAGTCTTTTGAGAAGATACAGATTTTAAGCAAATCTACGTGATGGCAAATAACATGTCCAATTTGGGCAGACATTCCATGCAAATACAAGTGGTGAGAAGAAAAGGCAGGAGGATACAAAATTATAGGATGCTTTCTGGAAAGGCTGAATGCCTTATTTTTGTTGAAATGGAGAAATAGCAAAAAATGAACTAGAATAACATATTGTTACCAGATCATACAGGATTTGGAATGCCAAATAAAATTACCTTTTATTTTTCTGTGGGATCTAGGATGTTATTGAAGATTTGGGGAAAGCTATGATGCATAATCCAATGGTGATTTTTAACAATATGTATTTGACAGCTCTGGGAGTGATGGCCTAGAATTGATAACACGGAGTTAAGTTTTCAACAGAGACTTAATCTGATTCATGTGTGTGTTTTTAGAATGCCAAGAGAATTGGTCTGTGCATAGTTTTGAAGAGTGTTGATAAATTTATTTTGAATAAATAATGGAGGAAGACGCTAACTCCATGTAGCTGCTCTCTTTCCATACTTACTTACTTATGCATGAAATTACCTAAGTTGTGGAATATCTACAAATTATGAAAATACAATGTCTTAAACTCGGAAAGTGTTATCTTGTCACAGCAAACATAATAAGCTGAATTTTGTTCATCTTTGTTTAGCTGTATCAAGGTGGGCAAACTTTTTCTTAGAGCCAATGTAAACATTTAAACTGTGTAAGTCATGTAGCCATGGCTACTCAGTTGTGTTGATGTAGCATAAAAGTAATCATAAACAATATGTAAATGAATGATCATAGTTGTATTTCTATAAAACTTTATTTACAAGAATAGTCTATAGGCTGTATATGTCTCTTATACTATGGTTTTCCAACCCCTGATTTACACTCATGTTCTTTTTTCCTTTAGTGTATGAAGAGGTAGAACCTAAATAAAATAAAATGTATTAAGAATAACTAAGAAACTTTGGAGTTCCCTTGTGGTGCAGCAGGTTCCCTCATTGTCACTGCAGTGGCTCAGGTTGCTGCTACGGTGCAGATTCAGTCCCTGGCCTGGCAGCTTCCATATGCTCTAGGCAACAGCCCCCCAAAAAAATAGCTAAGAAACTTCATCAAGAAGTCTGCAAATAATAATTGCTGGAGAGGGTGTGGCGAAAAGGGAACCCTCCTGCATTGTTGGAGGGAATGAAATTGGTGCAGCCAGTATGGAAAACCATATGGAGTATCCTTAAAAAACTAAAAATAAAGTTATCATATGATCAAACAATCCCATTCCTGGGCATATATCTGGAGAAAACTCTAATTCAAAAAGATAGATGCACCTCAGTGTTCATAACAGCACTATTTATAATAGCCACAACAGGGAAGCAACCTAAATGTCCATTAACAGATGAACAGATGAAGATGTGGTACATATATACAATGGAATACTACTCAACCATAAAAAATGGACTTTTGCTATTTGCAGCAGCATGGAGATTACCTAGATATTATCTTAATAAAGGAAGTAAGTCAGATAGATAAAGACAACTATCATATGATGTCACTTATATGTGGACTCTAAAAAATGATACAAATGAATCTATGTACAAAACAGAAATGGATTCAGAGACATAGAAGACAAACTTACGGTTCCCAAAGGGGAAAGAGTGGGGAAGGAATTAATTAGGAGTTTGTGACTAACAGATGGACACTACTATATATAAAATAGATAAACAATTTCGGTCCTACTATACTGCAGACGGAACTATATTCAATATCTTTAGTAGATAATAGATATAGAAAAGAATCTGAAATAGAATTACTGTAGAATAGAAAAGAATCTGAAAAAGAATTACTTTGCTATCCACCAGAAACTAACACAACATTGTAAACCAACTATACTTCAATTAAAAAAAGTGAAAAAAATAAAGAAGAATAGCTAAGAAACAGACCCAAAGTCTCAATTATCCAAGATGAATACATTTTAGATATCTACTGTACAGCGTTGTCCCTGTAATTAACAATACTATATTGAACACTTAAAATTTCGGAAAGGGAGCAGATGTCATATTAAGTGTTCTTATCACAATAAAACAAATTAAAAATGGCTAAAAATGAAGCAGAATTATTTTTTGTAGTATATGTTTCATTTTATTTGTAACACTTAAACCTTACTCATTTGGAAATTTTACACGTGGACACTACAAAGTGAAGCTATAATACCTATTCTAAATGGTTAACCAACTGTGGCACTAATATATATTTGATAATCCACTTCCCCCCTTGTTTCTATTCCACATTTATCAGATAAAGATTTCCCTCCACTTTTGTGTAATTCAAGTTATAAAAGGGTATGTTGAGTAATTCAACTTATAAAAGAGTGTGTGAGCCCAGAATGACACAATACTGGTGACCATTAATGACATCAGTTGCCATGCTTTTCTTTGACATTTAGCTTTGTTTGTGCTTAAACATTTTATAAAGGTGAAATTCATTAAGTGGAGGATCCTGTCCATTAAATTTCCATGTGTACGTAAGTGTTTTACAAAACTACCAAAATTTTTTTTCAGGAAAATGTTTTTTCAGAAACATTTACATAATAAATTATTTAAAACTAGAAGAACTCAAAGTGCTTCTGTGGCAAGGATGGTCTTTCTAAACATAATACTAAGGAATGAAAATGTAGAAGTGGTTATATTTAACCATAGAGGGATAGGAAATGTCTACATGGCAAAAAATAATTCTGCAAAACCTACATACCAATGTTTAAGGACAGCTGCCCCAAGTGTTTGCAGCCAGGATGAGAAATGGAGGATTAGCACCATTACGCTCAGTGTAAGAGGCAGTGTAGCATCATAGCGGAAAAGGGTTTTGAAGCCAAGCTAGCTCCAGGATCTCCTCACTGCTTTGCACCTCAGTTTTCATAGCCACTGTTCGTGGGGCTGCTGTGAGGTTTAAAATGAGGTACTGTATGTAAAGTGCTTATGTTATTACTATTGCTTTTGTTTTATTAACAATTACTACTGCATACATGGCTGTATATGCATAAGAAGACTTGTTTGTAAATTCTAAGTCTGTGGATCAAGAAGAGCCACCTTTAAGAGTCCATGTAGAGACTACTGTGTGTCACCTTGAGGTCTTGGACCATGACTATTTTTATCTTATTAGGAATATTATTGAGAGAAAAATGTTCACTGAAATTGCAAAGCGGAAAATAATAATCCTCATCAATTCGCACAAGGAGAAATGCAAATAGTTATTAAATATATAGAATATTCGATTTTACTGTTAATCAAAGAAATAAAGATAAATGTAGCAATGAACTGTCATGTTAAAAAAAAAGTGATATCCGTTATTTGGCTATAATTGGAGAAGTTAAAGCTTGGTTTAGTTTTTAAGCCCTATTCCGATGGGAATGTAAGTGTAGCCTATTCAGAGGCAATTGGAAAATTGAAGTTTAGACAATTTGAAAATATATATCAACCTTCGACTATGAAAAATCTTTGTAATATCGAATATTACATAACCGTAGAAGCTTATAAAAGGAAAAACCTGTATTTAATATTGCTGACAAAGACTCAATTTATGAAAAATAGTATGCATAATACAATTTGATTATTACAAGAAATAATATGGATGGGAATTCCCACTGTGGTGTAGTGGGTTAAGAATCTGAAGCAGCTTGGGTCACTGTGGAGGCACAGGTTCGATCCTGGCCTGGTGCAGTGGGTTGAAACCTTCTGATGTTGCCTCAGCTGCAGCATAGGTTGCAGCTCTGGGTAGGACCCAATTCCTGGCCTGGGAATTTCCATATGCCGCTAGTGCGGCCAAAAAAAAAAAAAGAGAAAAGAAATGCCCATAAAAAGCGTTGTATTTATATAATATTTAATTATTTCTATATTATATTTATATAGTATTAGGTGTATATAATTTATAAATATATGTATATAATATATTTATAGTGTTAATTATTGAGGAGCAAGATGCTGTGTTTATGTTTCTTTCCTTTGCTTAACTATCTATTCATTCTTCCCTATTCAGTGCCTAAGTATATAAAGTTTTAGGAGGCTGCTGCAATAGTCTAGACCAGGGATTATAAACATTTTCTGTAAAGGGCCCAATAGTAAGTATTTTAGGCTTCATGTACCATACAGTGTCAGTTGTGACTACTCAGCTCTGAGGTTGAAGTACAAAAGCAGCTGCAGACAATCCAATAAAACTTTGCTGACAAAGACAGGCAGTGGATAGGATTTAGTCTGTGGGCCATAGTTTGCCAATTCAAGGTCCAGACAGCAGGTAACAGGTGATTCACTGTAAAAGTGACACTTAGATTAGAAGGATGGGAATACTGCCAGAGGTATTTTGGAGATATTGCCCCAGTGGAATTTATGGGTCTTGAGGACAGTTTGTAAGGTTGAAGAAAAGCGGAGCCTTAACTGTGCCTTTTAAGTTTCAAATTTAGACATCAGTATGGAAGGATGTTGAGTGATGGCTACCAATCAATGTAGGTAGGGAACTGAAGAGAAGGACCATCTCTGTCTTTTTTTTTTCTTTGGCCACACTCAAGGCATATGGATGTTCCCCAGCCAGGGATCAAATCTGAGCTGCAGCTGCAACCTAAGCCAGCTGTGGCAGCTAGATCCTTAACCCACTGCTCCCGGCTGGGAAACGAACCTGTGCCTCTGCAGTGACCTGTGCCTCTTCTTAACCTTACACTGTGCCACAGCGGGAACTTCAAGAAGAACCAAATCTGTGAAGAACATGAACGAATCAACTTGTGATGTGGTGAATGACATGCTGAGTTTGCAGGAAGGCAATTGCCAATGTTTACCTGATGTTCAGGGATGCAGTGAGGAATGGAGCCGGGGCTTTAGATACATCAGTGATAACATGGTAATGGACACCATGGCAATTGATGATAGCCTGCCGTCTAAAGTCCATGTGACTCACAGGGGCTTCAGGAAACCCACAATGGATTTCTTGAAGATGCACCAGATAATGTAGAATAATTTGGATCGTTCATTATAGTCTACCCTCCCCCTCCTCATTCTGGAAAAGACAACTCTGGAAACAGTTACTACCGTTCCCCTGCCTCCAAATTCATGGCTAGCATCTTCTTGAATTGCCTTAGCAGGGAATGCAGAAAGACTCCCTGGGGAGTTAGAATACTACCTTCTTAGTCCCCACAGGCTAAGTGATACAAGCAGGTCAGACATAAAAGCTGCCTCTTTTTAGGATTTTATCCTAGGAAGACAATCTATGGCTGAATGATTGAAGCAGACAGAAGCTATTTCCATTCAAGATATTCATTATAATATATCTTACCCTGTTAAGGAATTAATTAAACATGGTGTTTTTTTCTTCCATAAAGAGTATGTAATTTAGACAGAATGTTGACTCTTACTCAGGCGGTTGAATAGAAATGAGTATTCTATTTGTTAGTCTAAGGGGTTTAAAACACAAAACAAAAAGAACTTGCATAGAATTTAGTTATCTCTTCTCTCTTGAGCTGCCTTCTTGATAACATTATTTATTATCATTATTATTTAGAGATATCATTATTTAAATAAATAATTTTCCGTACCAAGTTTAAATGTTTCCATAGGAGAATTATCTTGATATTTTGGTCTCAGTGAAAAAATAGGAAATGGGAAATAGATCTAGGGCAAATTTTTAATAATATGGATTTTTCCCCCTTTCACATAGTGCGAAAGTTACAGAGGTTGCCAGCGGCACTAAAACAGTCAGACCACTTTCAGAAATTCAGTCACCTCTTAAACACTTAGAGACTGAATTGAGTGAAAACCCGTTTTCAGAAGAGTTTCCAAGGAAGTAGAAAGTTTCCACACCCTACGTCTTGTACTAAAAGAAATGGAAACTGGGCTCTGTCTGCCAAAAAGTCTGAATTGTTGTGTCACAGGCTGTTGAACATTATAATCAGTAATAAAAATGTGAACATGCTTGATGCTATATTAAAATGCACTTTGAAAAGCTTAGCCTAATAATATTTTTTGGATTTATTTTATTTCATTTTTTTGCAATGCTCACAGTGTTTCCACATTCCCAGTAACAATAAGAAAAATAGGAGAGGGGAAAAAGAAATGAAATTGAAATAGAGAATCAGTGTACTGAAAAAACTGCTTTTTTTTTCACTCAGAAATCATTTGGAAAAATCCTAGTATTGTCTATCTGATAAGCCAAAGAATAGGAATAGACATTTTAGTCTTTACTTTTTCTAATTGTGAACATAATAATTGCCCATATAAAAATTCAATGGATTCAGAAAAATATAAGAAGAAAGTAAAAATTACTCCCAGATTTCAGGGATTAACTGCTGTTAATGTTCCCAGGTATAATTCCAGACATCTGACTACATATATGTGTGTATAATACAGATTAAGTATAATATTGTGTATGTATAACTTTACATAGATGGGTACACGCTCTGAGTTTTGTTTGTTTACACTTTTCCAAAAAACTGAATGGAAGACTCCTTATATTTTATAATGCTTTACAATTTTTGAAAATTTCACACACATAGTTTTGTATAATCCTATAATAACCCTTTTTTCCCTACCCCTATGTTGCCCCTGCCCCCTTCCATCTCCTTACTGGTAACCACTAGTTTGTTTCTAGTGAGTTTATTTCTGTTTTGCTGTTTACATTTGTTTGTTTGTTTTTAGTTTCCACATATAACTGACATCATACAGTATTTGTCTTTGTCTGTCTGACATTTCACTAAACATTCCCTAGGTCCATCCACGTTGATACAAGTGACAGAATTTCATTCTTTTTATGGCTGAGTAATATTCATATATATCTATATATATCACATCTTATTTATCCATTTATCTTTGATGGACACTTGGGTTGCTTTTTATATCTTGGCTATTGTTAATAGTGCTGCTATGAATGTTAGGGTGCATGCATCTTTTCCAATTAGTGTTTTCCTTTTTTTTCTGGATATATACCCAGGAGTAGAATTGCTGAATCGTGTGGTATTTCTATTTTTAATATTTTGAGGGACCTCCATACTGTTCTCCATAGCAGCTGCACTAATTTACGTTCTCACCAACAGGGAAGGAGGGTTCTCTTTTCTCCATATCCTCATCAGTATTTGTTATTTGTAGACTTTTTGATGATAATAATTCTGACAGATGTGAGGTGATATCTCATTGCTGTTTTGATTTATATTTCTCTAATGGTTAGCAATGATGAGTATCTTTTCATATACCTGTTAGCCATCTATATGTCTTTGTTGGAGAAACATCTGTTTAGTTCTTCTGCCCTTTTAAAATCAAATTATTTGATGTTTTTTGATGTTGAGTTGTATGAGCTGTTTATACATGTTGGATATTAACCTACCTTATTGGTTATATCATTTGCAAATATTTTCTCCTATTCAGTAGGTTGTCTTTTCATTTTGTCCAATGGTTTCCTTTGCTGTGCAAAAGCTTTTAGGTTTAATTAGGTCTCATTTGTTTATTTTGGTTTTATTTCCTTTGCTTTAGGAGATGGATTCAAAAAAATATTGCTGCGATTTATGTCAGAGTGTTCTGCTTCTGCTTTTCTCTAGGAGTTTTATAGTATTTGGTCTTACATGTAGGTCTTTAACCCGTTTTGAGTTTATTTTTGTATATGATGTTAGAAAATTCTCTAATTTCATTCCTTTACATGTAGCTGCCCGGGTTTCCCAGTTACTCTTATTAAAGAGGCTGTCTTTTCTCCATTGTATATTCTTGCTTCCTTTGTCACAGAGTGTGTAGGTTTATTTCTGGGCTCTCTATTCTGTTCCATTGGTCTGTATGTTTTTTTGTGTGCCAGTGCCAGAGTTTTTAAATTCAACAATATCTAGATATTTTTCCAAGTCAATAAATATGGATCTACTACTTGATTTTTGGTTTTATTATTTTATTCTGTTACATGGACATTACACATTTTACTTAGTCGTTCTTTTGGTTATTTAGATAGTTTCTCATTCTTTGCTATTTATTTATTTATTTTTGTCTTTTTGCTATTTCTTGGGCCACTTCCACGGCATATGGAGGTTCCCAGGCTAGGGGTCGAATCAGAGCTGTAGCTCCTGGCCTACGCCAGAGCCACAGCAACGCAGGATCCCAGCCGCATCTGCAACCTACACCACAGCTCACGGCAACGCCGGATCGTTAACCCACTGAGCAAGGGCAGGGACCGAACCCCCAACCTCTGGTTCCTAGTCGGATTCGTTAACCACTGCGCCACAACGGGAACTCCCTGCTATTTAAATAGTACTAGGATGAACACTTGTAGTATGTCTTACTAGCACAAATTCCTAGATTCAGAATTCATTCATTTATTCATTTGTTCAACAAGCATTTATAGAGTACCTATAGTATGGTGACTGTTGGCTTAAGCATGGGGGAGGTTATAGGGGGTAGAAACACAACTTTTTCTTGTAGTTTACATTTTCAAGGGCAAGAAACATTATAAATAAGCAAACACTTGAATAATTAGTTCAGATTATCAGTGTTGTGGCAACAATAATATAAAGCGATGCTTTAAAACATGGTGGTCTAATTGAGGTGGAGCGAAAGGGAAGAAACCACCGACAAGGGCATATTTGAGCTGAGGCCTAAACGTCACCAAGTATGTCCTGGGGTATAAAGATCTGGAGCAGAGCGTTTACATGCCGAGGGAAAAACAAGTGCAGAGCTCTTGAGATAGGAAAGATCTTGGCATGTTCAAAGGACACTCAGAAATCCAGAAAGTCTAGTAATCTATGAAGTCATGGAGAGAGTGGCAGGTAATAAGACTGAGGTGCAAATCATGGCCAATATGTGAGGCACTGCAGGTGTTAGGACTAAAGCGGTACTGCATTGGGAAGCTATGTGATCGCTTTATCTCTGCCCCCTGAGTACTTGGGGTTTGGGCAAAAACCGGCCTTTAATGTGAAGACTGCCAAGGAGACAACATCTTTGGGGGGAACCTGCAGTTTCACTTGGCAGAAGAAGGTGAAGGAACAGATCAGAATCAGAGTGGGGGATAGAGAGGACTTTGCTTATTCTGGCAATGAGTTCCATGCAGAAGACGGGAGTAATGATATTAGGATGGATTATGAGTGACTAATTAAGGTGCTGGGTCTTTGGTTTTGAATGCTGCAGAATGGATGAGTCTGTTTGGGTTGATATGGAATGTACAGCTCATTGTGAAACCATCGCAGATGGCTCTCTGTGATCCAGTCACACCGGAGAGTTAGTTATTCCTGAGGAAACAACCAGCCTGCGGGACTGGATAAAAGCCACCGCAAGTCGGTTTATCCTGAGAAGGGGAACTTTCTGTCTCCCCCTATGAAGACCAAGTGGAAAACCCCAGCTGAGGAAGCTGATATGTTTATATACAAGCCACGTGGGACTGGCTTTATGATGACCAGGATGCTCGCCCTGTGATGACAGTACATGCTGTGGTTAAAGGGGGCTCCTTTCACAAGGGCGCTTTATTGTAGCAAAACCGAAAAGCAGGTTGGGAAGCCTTGTCCAACTTGCTGACTCAGCTTCCCTCATGGGTCTTGCAGATGCTAATGAAGATATTAAGTTTATTAATAAGAGAATGAGAAAGGCAGAAGGGAGAGTGAAAGGACTTTTCCCAGTGAGATAGCAGTTCTTAAAGTGTTAAGCAATAAGATGAATAAAGTGAATATTGATAGCAGCAAAGCAAAGAGGAAACAGAAGAGGGTCACAGGACTCATCCCATCAGGGTTAAAATTTTTAGATGGTTGTTAAGAAATGAGATGAATAAAGCAAACATTGATGGGGTTGAAAGAAAGGCGTTAAGATAGCACCAGGAATTCCCATTGTGGATCAGCGGATTAAAAACTCAACTAGTCACTGTGAGGAGGTGTGTTTGATCCCCGGCACCCATTCAGTGGGTTAAGATCTGGTGTTGCCACAAGCCGTGGTATAGGTCACAGATGTCTCTCAGATCTGGCGTTGCCGTGGCTGTCGTATCAGCGAGCAGCTGCAGCTCTGATTCAGCCCCTAGCCTGGGAACCTCCATATGATAATATCCAACAAGGGGCAGATAGAGACCCTCCTCAGAATTGGGACGGGCAGTCACATGTTGGCTGGCCAACACGAGGGGCAGTACAGGCATGACAGGCAGGCTTATACACCCTCACGAGCGTGTACTTACACTCACCATGAACATGAGACGGGCTAAAGGAGTGCCTGTCCCCACTGGACCACTGGAGAGATTCCTTTTTTTTTCCTGATGGAGCTGGGAGGAGGGGGTGAGAAAGGTGCTGCTCTACTTTCCTTCACACATCACCTCAACTTTCTTTTCTTTCCCCTACTGGATACGTGGACATAGGACCAGTGCTGCAACCCCAGGGCTGGAATCATAGATGATTCCTAAGCAGGAAATTGTAACTGTGTTTTCAGCCGTTATGGCACAGTTCCTAATGCCCAGGATGTGCTTTCACCCCATCTGCCAAATAAGGATTAACAGTGAGTTCAGCTATATTTCCTGGGGGTAAAGATAGCCGACGAACTGTAACCTCTGTAACCTTTGTGTGAACAGAGTGGATTGAGGAGGTGGGACTTGCTGGGAGATTATTGCTGCCTGCCATCTAGCCCAGCACAGGGGCTGAACCTAAAGTCCTTTCCAAAGCTGGAAACGATTTGGTATAAATGGAGAGCAGGAAATATAGCCGCTGGGACTAAGAGGACAAATAAATGGGTTATGTTATGTAAGGAAGGAAATCCAATATTACAGTTAACACCTCGAAAGAGCTTCAGAGCAAGCAGTGATGCTGTCTCTTAGCTTGATTATGTCAGATGCTGAGAGGGTAAAACCATGCGCTGCAGAAACCACTCCTGGATTTGGAACCTGGCAGGATGGATGGAAGCCTGAAGACCTGAGTGCCTTCTGCTGGGAGACATTTCATATGATATGATGATGGGCTGGATTAATTATTAATTACTAAATGGGATTCTAGTAATGTGCCATTTGCTTTTAACTTTTATGATTGTTTTACTATAAGAGATCTGTGTTCAAAGACTAAGGAGGGATATTATGATTTGTACCAAGATATATATATGTGTCAAATATACATGTTGGATCTTTGCCCTGCTTCTGGCTGAGAGCTCTCGAACCCTTGGAAGTGATAAAAGCCATAGAGGAAGTGAAATACTGGAGATTAAAGTTTCAGAAGTTAAGAACTCAGGGGTAATGACTATATGTAGAATACAGTGTTGGATAGTAGAGGTGAATCATAAATTAGGAGGAGATCGAAGCAGTTCTTAAGTAGTATTGATAGCTTGGGCTATGAGTCCATTCTTGCAGTGGTAGCAAACCACCTCGGTATCTCAGAGGTCTATCAAACTGCAGGCCTCTCTTGCTCAGGTCAGGATGGGATTGGTTGTGACCTGGTTCTGTTTGGCTCGGTTGCATGTCCAAGGCCATTAAGCAGCCTCTATTTGAAATATGCTGTACTGGTGTTGGAGGACAATAGCAAAGAGGCAGAATCAAACAACAGAAACATACTTATAGGTTCAGCTTCTATGTGATGTAACTCTTAGTCACACATATTTCATTGGCCAAAACAAGTGGCATGGCCTATCCCCAATTCAATGGTATAGAAGTGTATTTTGCCTACAGGGAACGTGGTGAGCAAATAATACAATTTCCGTGGTTAATAGCTTGATAACTGAGGTTGTCCCAAATGTTATAGGTTCTTATTAGGAAGAGAAAGATTGTAAGAGAAAGATTGTAAGCCACATGCCAAAACTCAAAGAGATAATCATTGTCATAATCGGACATATCATCGTAAACCTGTCAAAAAGATCATGTTAGGATAAAAACTGAAAAGGACAGTGGTCAAACTTTGGTATTTTTATGCTTTATATCCTCTTATAAAACTATAACCTTCAACTAAAAACCAGCTAAGTGGTTCAGCAAAGCAAATGTAGTGAACTAGATACAGATCTGTGAAAGTACATTATATTGACTATTTTCCTTTTTCAGCAACTTCTTTTAAAAAAAAATCATCATAATCCCACTACCTTTTCCTGTTGATC
Source organism: Phacochoerus africanus (assembly GCF_016906955.1). Lineage (NCBI taxonomy): Eukaryota > Metazoa > Chordata > Mammalia > Artiodactyla > Suidae > Phacochoerus > Phacochoerus africanus. The sequence continues at coordinate 10,671,696 of NC_062557.1, read as the reverse complement.
AGTGTGAAGGAGTGAAATGCCAGTCCATTGAGTGAGTTGGAAACTCTTCATGTCTACAATCAAAAGCTTGGCTAAATCCTTGCATTTCTTTTTGTATTTAATTAGACACTCAAGATATAGAGACATTATTTTCTTGGAAAGTCCACCTAGTTGCATGACTAAGCCTTAATTAAAACAAGGACCTGGTTTTGCTTCTGCTGTGTCCTGGGAGGAAGTAACCATGGGAGCTACTCGATAAGTCTTTCTTCAGAAACATAAAACCCCAGCTCCCTACAAAGAAGTGAGAAGTGAAAACTTGTACCCACTCCTACATGTAGTGGCTCCTAGATTTATTGTGATCATAAGAAATGGAATATTATGTGATATATGCTAACCGATATGCCACAGCAGTGATTGGAGCCACACCAATGACAATGCTGAATCCTTAAGCTGCTGAGCCACGAGGGAACTCCAAGAAAGTTTGACATGGAAACTATATGTAGTTTAATATACAAATTTATATTCAAGAAATATTCTCAAATTCCTCAAAAAATTCTGGTATCAAAATTGGTTTTCTAGTATAGGTCTTTAGTTCCTTCTTAAAAATGTGGTGATAATTCCTAACCACTGTAATTACAGAGATAGTTCAGGTCAGGACTGAAATTTTCTTGTAGATTTTTGAAATCCACTATAATGGTCAACTTCGTGTTGTACAATACCTCTTTCTCACTTCTGAGCACGTCTTACCAGCCACTAGATCATTCTTAATCTTTGCTTATGCACTCATACAAGGCTTATGTTGACATCCTAGTGTTGATTAACCATGTTATTTGGATGATTTTCTTATTTTATTTCATTTTTTTATGGCCACATTTAGGGCATATGCAAGTTCCCAGGCCAGGGATTAAATCCAAGCCACAGCTGCAAGCTATGCCACAAACTGCAGCAATGCCAGATCCTTTAACCCTTGGCACTGGGCCAGGGATCAAACCAATGCCTCTGCAGTGACCTGAGCTATTGCAGTTGGATTCTTGACCTCGCTGTGCTAACAGTAGGGACTCCTGGAAGATTTTCTTCGTGTGATATGCTCTGCTAACTGCTGACCACCTTCTTCCTATTATAAAAAGTGACAAGACAAAGCTCTGTTTTTCTCTTTCTCTAACCTGATCATTCTAGGCCTTGCTTGTCTCTGAAGTAATAATAATGAGCAAGCCAAGGCAATGAGAGGCACATTTAAAACATTTTAAGATAAATCTCCCTCCTTGGTACCTAGAGATCAATTGGATTCTCTGTTCCTCAGCAACATGGTGTGACTTGGCTAAAGCTTTTATAGATGAATCTTTATCTCACTCTCCACTGAGCCATTGTAACTCGTCTTCTGCCCAGTAATCTGTCCAGAATCGGGTGACTTTGTTGATATACAGTAGTGTTATGAGTTAAAATTTTGTGTTTCCCCAAGATTTATATGTTGAAGCCCTAACCCCCAGGGTGATTGGCATTTGGAAATGAGGCCACCAAAGTTAGATGAGGTCATAAAAGTGGGGCCCTCATGATGAGATTAGTGCCCTTTACAAGAACAGACACCAGAGCACCCTCCCCCATAACTGCTCCCAGCAAGAAAGCAAGCCATCTGCAAGCCAAGAAGAGAACCTCATCAGAATCTGATTATACAGGCACTCTGATCTCAGACTTCACATTCCAGAACTAGGAGAAAATAAATTTCTGTTTACAATGCCCAGCGTGTGGTACTTCATTATAGCTGATCTAGATGAGCAAGCCCCCAGGTACTCAACATTATTGATTGCTTTTTTGCGTGATGGTCAGGATCCTAATATCTTGTCAATCAGTTTGTTTTTTAACTTAGCCTGACAACCTGTGGGCACTATGAGTTCAATAAAAGAAATTCATAAAAGCCTTTAGCAAAGCATCCGCCAATTTTTGTCTGAAACAAATGGACAGATCCTCCCATCCTTTTTTCATTGGTCTGAAAGAGTGAGTCAACAGTGGACATCGTAGAGTGAATTCACAGAAGACATGTAGACAAGCAGTGTAGACTTCTACAGCTCAGAAAGTGGACCGCATTTGCTGCCAGAACGCATAACTCAGCTGTGAGTGAAGCGAGGCTGGTCTGTGATTGCCTAGGAAAGGTTCAGACATTGCTCTGAATGCTAGAACACGCCCGAATGGTGTTAATGATTGTAGCCACAAGAACTAAAAGCAAGTACAATAGTATTAAGCCTAAAAAGCAGAAAGTGCTGGCATGACAGATGATTCATTGCATTTTATGCTGAAATGAATATGATTTTAGTAACTTGTGGAACTGACTCTCCTTATCAGTGAAGTTTCCAACTTTTTACAAAATATTTCTTGATAACTTGTCTGAAAGATGAGCTTATTTATAGTTCGTTTGGGGAATATTAACTGAGAGTGGAAAGCAAACCTTAGCATGCCACTAATCCTGCTTTTTCTGTACAAAGTAGAAAAATAAGCCCTGTGTCTTTATTTCATACTCCATTGTGCTTGAGTTGAGAAAAATGAGCATCCAAATATTCATATAACTTCCTGAATTTTGTAGCACTGTGTCCTATTGCGAGCTTATCTTTGAGAACCTCCTTATTAAATTCATATAAATGCATCTCAGTTAAAATGTGAAGGCTTATTTTTTGCCTTTTAAAGTATGCCAGTTTATTAATTTCGTATGTTCCATTGTTACCATTTTGACAGTCTTTCTGATTGTTGTCCTCACTCATGTTCTGTTTTTATATTTAATATGTTAACGTATTTTTGAGGGGGTACTGTCTCTCAAAATCTGTTTCAAATAGAAGAGGGCTCCTCAGTACTGATTCTGATGCTGACTTAATGCTAGCAAGGCTATATAATACGCAAGCTGCAGAAATGTTGATCTCATAGGTCTGGAGTATGGTCTAGGGAACTATATATATATATATATATTTTTTTTTTTTGTCTTTTTGCTATTTCTTTGGGCCGCTCCCGCGGCATATGGAGGTTCCCAGGCTAGGGGTCTAATTGGAGCTGTAGCCACTGGCCTACGCCAGAGCCACAGCAACTCGGGATCCGAGCCGAGTCTGCGACCTACACCACAGCTCACGGCCACGCTGGATCGTTAACCCACTGAGCAAGGGCAGGGACCGAACCCGCAACCTCATGGTTCCTAGTCAGATTCGTTAACCACTGCGCCACGACGGGAACTCCGGGAACTATATATTTTTTAAACAAGCTTACCATTTCATTTTGATGTGCAGCCAAGCATGAGGACCACTGATACGGAGATGTTATAGCTGACACCTTTCTTCTTTGTAATGACCAAGCCCATCATTTGATATTTTAAAGCTCTCGCCCTGTGAAGCAAAGTTTAATTCCTATTTTAAAAGGATGTAGTTTTCAATAAGGCATATCTTCCCTTGGCCTGAGGTTCTTAATCTGTAGAATATAACATGGACATTATCTCTAAGAATTGATGAACTTGTGATGCAAATAGGTTTCTTTTAATTCTGAACAATTTTGTTAGGTTCCCCATTATGCTTTTATGACCAACTTTAGTCTTTGCTATTTTTATGATGACTCAGGTTAGCTTGGGAATACAGCGTATCCTCAGTGAAATTATATCTTCTATCTAGTCAGGGGTTTATTTCTCTTCTCTACGTAGGGCTCTTTGAAATGTTTACCTTTGAGGACACATTTCTTCAATAGGCCTGCTGATTGGATATAGATTGGCTCTGGCCAATTTATCCCTATTGAAACGATGACACAAAATATACATCCTATTGATCCTAGGTGGATTATCTTGTCTTTATGTTAGAAATGCATAGAGATAACACATAAAACTATGTAATGCTATAATCTCTTGATTAAAAATTAATAAACTAATGATTCTGAGTACTCTTATATGCTGATCATTGAGAAGGCAAAAAGATGATAAAAATTAGTGTAATAGGAAAGATAAATCTTCTACCTCATTTCATCATATCACTGCAATGACAGTGTCTTTGTAGCTACTACAAAACACATAGGCAAATCTACAGAACTAAAGAAAGCTTTTGGTGGAAGTGACACCTGTCCCCCAAAGGTAGAAATATTACACTAGTTTAAAGGAATATAATTACAGAAAATCAAAAGACCACTAAGATTCCCAATGATTGCTGTGACTGATAAACATCTATACTATCAGATCAAAATATCGATCACTCAAACATGACATTCTCAGTTGCTTTTTCTTCTCTGAAGCCTAGTTACCTCTGCCCATTCTTTTTTTTTTATTGGATTTTTTTGGTGAATATGTATTTCAGGATACATTTGTAAAAGCAAGGAGGTGATTAATAATGCAAACCAACTGAAATGATGATGCAGTGCCATTCATGCTGATGAGGAGAGACCGGAAATTTGAAGTGCCAATGGTCTTGCCTGATTGCTCTGGAAAATGAAAACCAAAGCTTAGATATTTGGAAACTATTTGATTAGAGACAGGTGAAAGCTTTTGGTTATTCTAGATGCCTTGTGGCTTTAAGGTTGAGTCTCTGATAGCCGGTTCATGTTCAGACAGCATATTTCAGAATGCTGCAAGGGCCAAGTCTGTGCTTCATCTCAGCGGAGACATGGTTTCAGACTTTGGGAATGAAGAAGTTTAAGGTCATGCAGTGTGCTCTCCAAGTGCAAAGATGCTAATTTGATTATGGATTCCCAACAATTCCATGGATTCACTTCATTTTGCCCAGCCGCAAGACAGAGGCAATTAAAATGATTAGCCTTTGATAATATTTGGGTCGTCTATTGCTCCCTTTTTGCTGTCTTTAAAGGGAGTGATCATCTAGATTCTCAGCTGGCTTTTATTCTATACCATTTTCCTTAGTTTGTATAGTAATTGTAAAGCGTTTTAGAATACAGTAGAGGAGTTCCCGTCGTGGCGCAGTGGTTAACGAATCCGACTAGGAACCATGAGGTTGCGGGTTCGGTCCCTGCCCTTGCTCAGTGGGTTAACGATCCGGCGTTGCCGTGAGCTGTGGTGTAGGTTGCAGATGCGGCTCGGATCCCGCGTTGCTGTGGCTCTGGCGTAGGCCGGTGGCTACAGTTCCGATTCAACCCCTAGCCTGGGAACCTCCATATGCCGAGGGAGCGGCCCAAGAAATAGCAACAACAACAACAACAAAAAGACAAAAGACAAAAAAAAAAAGAATATAGTAGACTTTAAAGTTTCATTTAATTACATGACTTTTTTAGACACCAGATGCTTATTCTACAATATTCCATTTCTATCAAAATCAAGTGAAACTTGAAGTCCTTGGAAAGCAAATGAACTTTGTTACTACAGCTATAGGATTGAAGAAAACCGCAGGATCTCTGAAAAAAAAAAGACTCAAACTTTTAATGCAGATAGGCAGAGTAGAAAAAAACTTTGCAGATTAGGTGCACTGATGTCTCAGAAGTTTCTTGAGCTTTCCAGCAAAATGTTTGGTTGTTACTTTTCTTGGATACACTTGATTCTTTCATAATCATCCACATGTTTATTTGGTTAGCTACAGGAAAATAACAATAGGTGATTTCTTCCACTTTAGCAAAAATCATCTTGATGCTCAACAAACTGTTATGCTCTGACTTATTTTAATTCTGATTAACAACCAGTTTTCATTGGAATAAAATAATTCAGTCAGTGATGGAAAAATGATACTCACTTTGATACATCACAGAAAAAAGATGGTAAGAAGTCTGACAAAAAGGAAATCATGGAAATTTGGTGTCAATATATTTATATTTTGTTAGACTTTCCCCCGACTCGATCTATCAGTCTGTGACCTGAGACGTTTTCTGAGATTTTAGTGATCTGCATGCTTTTGCTTTTGATGACCTGATGGTCAAGTCAACTGATATTCAGAGTGCATGAACCCACTGAAGGAAAGTATCCACAGCCTCATTTTCCATTCCCACCCGTTTTCCTTGATTTGTTTATACTCTTGTGATTACTGTCATTTGATTGTCCAACTACTTCCCACTGATAACTATTCATGTTGCAATGATTATGAAAAGAGCAGGAAAGTGAACACAATGTACTCAGTTTTGTCTACAATCAGAACTATAATCTTGCGGCTGCCTTTGGAGACTATAGCAGAAGAATAAGATGCACTTTCTTCTAAGTTTGGCAGAGGGCTAATGTTTGGATAGGGAAATACATTCACTTTAACTGAGATCCGCATTTCACATTTATGTTAATATCAAGTAAGTTGGAGGATAGGTAGTTGGCAAATGCAGGAAAAATATTAACCTCACATTTAACCACTCTATTACATTATTAATCAGACTGAAACATTATAATAATGTTTAAAAATTAAGCATATGTCCCATTCCCCCCTACCATGTCCCGCAACCATAAGTCTGCTCTCCATGTCCATGGGATGGACGGGGAGTTGTTTGGGGTTGGTAGATGCAAACTATTGCATTTAGAATGGATAAGCAATGGGGTCCTATTGTACAGCACAGGGAACTCTATCCAGAGAAAATAAATGATGAATATTTGTGTGTATCTGTATTTGTGTATATCTGTATTATATGTGTATATCTAATATCTATATCTATCTGTATATCTATCTATCTATCTATATGTATCTGCTGGGTCACTATGCTATATAGCAGAAATTGGCATAACACAACACTGTAAATCAACTATAATAAAAAAATTAAGCATATGTCAGAATCATTCATGGAAATTTGAAAATATTCTTGATGACTCAGTAGAGTTGAATGACATTGCTATTGAATGTTTAAGCAAAATTTTCATAAAGAAAGAAGATGAAGTAAGATGTTCATTTTATTTTTTTAAGAGAGATTGATTTCATAGCCAAAGAGCTATCTTCATCTACGAATATGACATAATTCTAGGACACAGCCAGTATTATTATATTTTGATACCCTTTCTTACTTCTCCTCCTGAGTCTCAGTTAATTTGCTGATGTTTATAAGGAGCTAGGTTGACAGGGAGCAGTAAAGCATGGATGCCATATGTCCCACTTGGAAAACTAACGTTGGATATATTCCGAATCCTATTCATGCCTTGAACTGACATAAAAGTCTTTCCTTAAGGGACTTTTTACAATGTTCAAAACTGTCTATTGCTCATGATAAGATGTGCTCATTCATAGAAACATCAGGAGTCCTGGAGAGTCTTGATTCAATTAAGGCTGATTGACATCAGGCTTCTGAAGTGAAAAATTGGTTGTCCTGCCTGTGACATTTCCTTCACATAACTCTTTATGAAGTCAGTATTTCCAAGAAATAGCTCCTCTTATGATCCTCAGTCTGCCTTCTCATCTGGTTCCCATGGATAAATGTTACATAATGTACATGGGCAGTGACGATCCCATTTACCCACAGCGCCCAACCCAGCTCTTAGGCATTTGTTCAAAGGAGCCATGCCTCAACTCAGAGACATCCAGATCAGAAACAAGTTCATGGTATGTTTTCAATCATTTCCAAATGTATCCATTTAGAGTGGGATAAAAGAGTGGAGAAGAGACATGCTTGAGAATTTCTTATCTGCTTGGAGGAGCAATGCATACGAATGTTTCCACAAAGATATTGGGCATTCCTCCAGGGATTTGTGGAATAACTTGCCCTTTCTGCACTTTCCCTGAAGTGGAAGGGAAAACAGTAGCCTGGCTCTCATATGTTCTGCTTGCAGATAGCTTATCAAGGGGGTGAAGCCAACTGAGTCTGGAAGATCCTGAAGTCCTGGGGTGGGGTCATGGGGCAGACTTCCTCAAGCCACTTTCAAAACTATATCAAAAAGAACTTAAACTAGTTTAGTGCACTTAGCACTTTTGTTTTGATCTGGTTTTTAGTACGTTTGAATTTTTTATATATTCTTTCTTTTCTTCGATAAACATGTAATGATTCAAAGCCAGCATTTTTCACAGTAGCTGTCTTCTGCAAGGACTCTCATCCAGGTTCTGCTATGTGAGGGAGTGTGTATCTCAGGTTAATCCCCTTGTTAATGGCAAATTGCTAAGGCAGCAAAATCATTTGCATGTCTTCCTATATGTAGTGTAGGAACGCTTGTTCCTGAAATCTCCATGAATTCAACTTAATGCAGACTTTGGAGGGGAGAAGGCAAGTCAATTTCTTTTTCGCATGCTGATTTTCTTGAGTTTACTGAAAGTATAGCCAATTTTAAGTCTGGCTCTTACAGGCATTCAGAGTCCTTGGACACCGTAACAAAAAATAACACTCTTAAAAGAATTGCATTAAGCTTTCAGAAGAGTTTTTTTTGTTTGTTTGTTTGTTTGTTTGTTTGTTTTTTTAACAGGGAACACCTTAGCTGGCAGGGGTGTCCCTTTGCTATTGTTGAGTAATAATAAATCCTTAAGTTCCCCACCAGGGAGCCACTAGGAGAAGCAGATCAGTTATAAATTATAACTTGTGGACTTCCCGTGTGGCTCACAACATAAATTATAACTTGTAACTTTTTGCTTACTTGCTTTTCCAGACTAATTACTAAATTATTGTATTTAGCCTCCCTGCCCTGATCCCTAAAATTGTATAGAGTTTCTATTGTTTGTTAATAAATTATGTATTAATTAGGGAAGAGAAAAAAAAAACCCAGGGAACACTTAAAGATTTCCGAAACAATGTCAACAAGGATGGGAGAATTGGTGAAGACGTTTTCTATTATTTCATTTATTTTAAAGTGGTTCAAGGGCTGGACGGCCTTATGGTACTGAACCATCCCTCAGCCACGAGCACCAAAATAGCCACGCAGCTCCATTTTATCTGCTGCTACTTAAAACCAAGCTCTGAATCATCTGTGGGAATCTGAACTTTCTCTGGGAGTCCACCAACATTTCATTCCTGTATATGGATACATTAAAAAGGATAATTAGATTTAGTTCTTATTTCATCTCATTTCCTTATTTTCCACATTTCCTAAACATCTGCAATCAAAATACCATACTTCTGAATCTGTTTATGTTTTGTTTCTATCTTCTTCAATGGCTGGGGTCTGTATTTTCACTTTAAGAGACTTTTACAACATTTTTTCCATGCCCAGGACTTACTATTTTTTTTTTTTTTTTTGGATAGTGTCAGCCTGCCTTCTCTGTGCCATGGCTCCTGCTTGATACAGCAGTCTGACTCACTCTCAGAGCATTGCCATTCTGTTTTTGTTTTTGTTTTTTTTTTCCTCTCCTATTAACCTTTGAGCATATGTGGAAAGGAAAATTGGTACATAGCATTTTCTCTGCCTTATTCACTAATTAACTTGCTGTTCCTTATGCACTATAAGCAGTTGGTCACAGAGAAGTCTAACTCCTACCAAGGTAATAGTGATTTTATAGAAAATACTGACTTTTATCAATTCACTCTATCCTCAGCATTCTTCTCTTCCCCTCTTAAGATATCATATGAAATCACTTAGCATAGTGACTGGGACATACATTTAGGTGTGACTGACATTATTGAATGTCTGTGGTCTTCCTGGATGACTTTTTTATTGAATAATCTGTACTGTTTTGGGTGAGACCCTGTTATATTTATTTATTTATTTTTTGTCTTTTGTCTTTTTAGGGCCACACCCACGGCATATGGAGGTTCCCAGGCTAGGGGTCTAATCAGAGCTGTAGCTGCCTGCTTACACCACAGACACAGCAACGCAGGATCCGAGCCACATCTGTGACCTACACCATAGTTCACGGCAACACCAGATCCTTAACCCACTGAGCGAGGCCAGGGATCGAACCCTCAACCTCATGGTTCCTAGTCAGATTGGTTTCCACTGTGCCATAATGGGAACTCCCTATATTTACTTTTTTATGACCAAATGTCACTTCTCCTTTGAATCCTGAGCACTTGACTTATGAATTTCCACAATCTTTGGTTTCAAGTCACTGAGACCTCTGGTGACTTATCCCTGTTGACCATTTACCATGAAATGTTGTAATTATTTGTATACATGTTTTATTTTCCTTATTGAATTATAAGAATTCAGGCTTTAAACCCTTCTTCTCTCCCCACTGGTACTGTTAATGCTGGTTAACATATATTGAACAGCCTCTATGGAGCAAGTCTCTGTTTCTATGGGTGATTTCATTTAATCCTGACCTGAATCCTAATGGGACAGCATTAGTGTCCTTATTTCCTTGATGAGAAAATAGAAGCTTAGGGAAGTTTCCTGAGGTCACACTCCTAACTAGATGTGGAACAAGGGTTGTATTCAAGGAAACTCAGTTGCAGTGGCTTTGCCATTAACCCCTACATCGTATCGCCCTTGCTTGAGGCCCTGGCACAGATTGTACGCATTGAACTTCATGTCTCTCCATTTTTTTCACTCTTCATATTGCTTGTTTATCTGAAGATTTTGTGAAGAGGAGGCTTTGTGCAGACCATGCTTGGGGCTGCTTTGAGCACTTAGTTAGGACTGTGAAGGGTGGAAGGACTACTTTGTGAAGGGAAACTCAACTCCCGAGGGAACCCCTGCAGTAGACCACAGCCTTGCAAGTGCCGTCACATAAAACTCGAGTGTGGAGTTCACCCTTGGATGTCAGACTTTGAGTTGCCTTTGAAGCCACTTTTTTTCCTTGCATATATTTTAGTGTGTCCTTTTAGCAAATTTTTTAGCAAATCTTTTCATCAAAAGATAATTTTATCTCCCTTTTCAATTTAATTAATTTATTTATTTATTTATTTATTTATTTATCTTTTTAGGGCCTCACTTGTGGCATATGCAGGTCCCCAGGCAAGGGGTCTAATTGAAGCTGTAGCCCCTGGCCTATGCCACAGCCACAGCAATGCCAGTTCCGAGTTGTGTCTGCAGCCTACACCATGGCTCATAGCAATGCCGGATCCTTAACCCCCGATTGAGGCTGGGGATCGAACCTGTGTCCTCGCGGAAGCTAGTCAGATTCGTTAACCGCTGAGCCATGATGGGAACGCCTATCTCCTTTTTTTTTTTTAAGTAGGAAGGAGGAAATGATCATTGTGGGGACAACCCATGCCTTCCTTCGTCTGTTTCCTCTCCCGGGTGGGGTTAGCCACCGCACGTACAATATAGACGACTTTATTTCCCCCTGTAAGCTTCTAGAGGGTGGGGATCCTGTTTGGTCCTGAAGTTCCTCTTAAGACCACTTATAATAAGACTCCTAATCTAGTATTAAATATACTAACAAAGAAAGAAAGACAGATTTACTGGAAAAAAATCTTTTAAAGTAGAAGTCGGGGTGGGGGAACAAAACTGACCCAAGCCTATAACTCAGCTAGCCAAGAAATTGTTCTCCTTTGCCCCAAAGCTCTGACTCTAGAAACAATTCAGATAGTCTCTCACACAATATTGCTTCTTTGTCATTACTAATCTAGTATCTCTGTGAGGAAATACATGATAGAAGATTCTGAATTTTTAGTTCATGTTTCAGGTCATCTTCCCCTCATTCTCTTGCCATGGAGGAGGAGGAGGTCACTGAATATTCGTCCCCAGCGTGGGGTCACTCCCTCATTCTCCTTTGAGAGTCTCCACAAGTCCTGACCATCTGCTTCCAAACTCTGTCTTGCATATGTCCACTTCTTCCCAACCCTGCTCCATCACACTCAGTCAGCCTCTGTAACTGGACTGCTGAAAACCCTCCAATCCCCTGACTTCTCCTTCTGCTCTCCTCTAATTTGTTTGCACTCCACAGCTGGCTAAATTGAGCTTTTCTAAATGTAGTGCTAGCAATAGTTTCTTGTTTTAAACTTGTCACTAAGTTTTTGTTTTTTAATGATTTTTATTTTTTTCCATTATAGTTGGTTTACAGTGTTCTGTCAGTTTCTACTGTACAGCAAAGTGATCCAGCCACTAATTTTTAATTACCATTGATAAAAAGCCAAAATCCCTTATGTGAGTTTCCACCTTGATACTGACCAACCTTGACCTTTTTACTTCTTTATTCTCATTCTATCCCCATTGATCTCTGTGCCTAGTAATCCTAGATTTTATTACTTACTTGTTTAATTATGTGGCTGCACCCATGGTACATGGAAGTTCCTGGGCCAAGATCGAATCTGAGCCACAGCTGTGATCTAGGCCACAGCTGTGGCAATGCCAGATCCTTAACCCACTGCTCCACAGTGGGAACTCCCAATTCTAGAATTGCCAAGTTATTCCTACCCCAGGACTTTTGCACATGCCCCTGTGCCCAACAGCTGCAATACCTCCACTACTCAGTACTGAATCCTATCCTGGATCCCAGTTTAAATGTGTCCATTGCCAGGAGGTCTTCCCTAAACTCTAGTAGAAATAAGGCTGTCTGTTACAGTCTCTAATCCTATTTGAACTTGACCTTGGAGTTATACCTGCCCAAATCCCCTCTTTAGGACTGAGGCACCCATTCCCCCAGCTGATGGGGTGTTGTCCAAAGGTGGTTCCCATCTTAGTCCCTCTCTGAGAACTGTCCTCAGTCTAAGAAAGCTCCTCACCTCCGCTTATGTCCCTTCCTTGTGGTTGGGTCATACCTTATGACAGGTTGAAGTAGGGGTACAAAAACTGGTCCTCTTGCCCAGAGGGGATCACTCAGAAGAGCTCTCCAAGTTCCACAACTTCTTACTGGGTTGGTTGAGGCCTCGCTTGCATCGCATCACAAGGTTCTCCCTCTTCCTGATGCTGCTTTCCTCACTTCCAAGAACACGTCTTAATGAATCTCTGCACACAAAACTGAGAATCTCAATGTCTGTTTTCCAGGGGACCCGACCTGATTATTGGTACCAGAAACTGCACAGGAAGTAGCTCTAGGAAGCAAACTGTAAAATGGGATTTTGGAGCTGGATCACCTATTGGAAGGTAACTGTTAATACTTTTTTGGTGGCAAACCGTGATGGGAAATCAGTGAAAGAGAATGTACTTGAATGACTCATTGATACACACAACAACCTCATTAATCTCAAAGACATTATATTAAGTGAAAGAAACCAGTCTCCAAAAAAAAGTACCCATATATGAATATAGTTATATGGCACTCTGGAAGAGGCAAAAAAGAGAGCAGATTCGTGGTTGCTGGGGAAGGTGTTGGGTGGAGGCTGGAATGGAAACGGACAGCAAGGGGTGATGGTCCTCATAATATTTTTATTTAATTCATCATTATGGGACCTCTGAAACTAGCCGGATCCTGGAGGATGACAGTGGAACATCATAAACTCAGTCAAGTGGTAGCCTCAATTGTAGCTGTGGTCCCAGAGGTTGTATCTTTTCTTAAGCAGATTAACAGGGTCTCAGGTGTACAGTGTACAACCACTGACTGACTTAGTGAATGTATTTTTTTTCCACTGTTCTCAGAAACATTAACCAAAAGTGATTGAAATTTGCACGGGGTGTAAAACAGTATATATTTATAGTCTTGCCTTGTCCCTATCTATATCTACCTATCTGTCTATCTATCTATCTATCTATTTCCTATAGGTAGTGCTTTTCTCGAAAACACTGACACAGTGTCAGACTACATTCTGATGAGAGAATGAAAAATAACATGGCATGTGGGCAAGACTATAGGTTATAATTATGTATTCTCCATCTCAGGCAAATATATGTGTCAGAGAGAGAGAGAGATAGTTTAAAGAATTGTTTTGCACTATTGTGGAGACTGAGGAGTCTTACAGTGTGCTCTCTGCAAACTGGAGATGCAGGAAAACTGGTGGTGGAGCTCCCATTCAAATCTGAAGGCCCAAGAACCAGGAGAACCGATGGTGTTAAGTTCTAGTTCAAGGGGTGAGTGGAGACTGATGTCCTAGCTCAGCAGTTGGGGGAAGTATGGAATTCTCCATCCTGCCACCTTTTTGTTCTATTCAGGCTTTCGATGGGTTGGATGAAGCTCCTCCATCTTGAGGAAGGCAATCTGCCTTTTATTCAGTCTACCAATTCAAATGCTAATCTTATCCAGAAACACCCTCATAGATGCATCCAGCAAGAGTGTTCAACCAAATGAGCATCTGGACATTCCATGGGCATCACTCTGGGCCTCTATACAGGTGGAGCCTTGTGTCTAATGGGAAGGAATGGATGGAGAGGAAAAGGAAAGCCTATTGGGGGTCTTTGAGAGAGAGGTGCACTTGAGAGGGGGGGTGAATAATCCTGTAAAGATTCAGAAGCCCAGCATGTTATTAAAGATTTTAGATGTTCAGGGGTCTGGAGCATGCCAGGACAACCTCTCCAAACTAGCCCCCTCTAATATGAAGGACAGCACAACACCCGGCAGGCCTGTTTGGGTTCTGGAGGCTGCAAATTTGTAGAGCATAAAACTTCTGTTTTTCTTCCTGCGTGTTTCAAAAATAGACCTTGCCCTTTAGCACCCAAAAATAATAAAAGAAAAGAAAAATAACAATAGTAGTGCAGAATGTCATTGTGCCCAGGCTTCCAGTAGATCTCGTCTTTGTTGGAGGTCAGCATTAGGAAGTGAATCTCTTTCTTCCTCAGCCCAGTCATCCTCAGAGGATACTGGCAAAGGGCCATCATAACCACAAGGAAAACCAGACGTATGACAAAGCTAAAAGCTAGAAATATAACTCATTTCCTATCAGCTTGTTCTATAGCATGTTTTTCATCTGCGGCTACCAGTCACATGATCACCCAGTCACATGGACTAATCTCATTTCACAGACATCAAAGGAATTTCCAAAACATTATAAAATGTTTTTATAATGGAATTGCAATTGTAATTCTAATTCCAGCAAGTGGAATTGTTATGTCTGGATATTAAAAAATTAGCTCTATTTGATAAGTTATATTAGATAGTTTCTACTGCTATTTAGGGCAGCTAACTGTAGGGTTACTCATGTGCTCACCTCTTAAATCTTAGGCATTATGCTCTCTCTGCTGTTCTGACTTAAAACCACTTCCTCAGGCTGTGTTCTTCAGTGCCTTTGCCCCCATTTTGTACACAGTTTTAGGGAATTAACAGAACTCCCAAAGACTCTCTTCAGACCTTCATGATTATGAAATATGGCCTTGGACAATATTTTTCCATGTCGCTTATCTAAATGAAGTCTAAATCAGGAGGATTAACGCAATGATCCAAGTGTAGAAAACAAACTTGTTACCAAAGAGGAGAGGGAAGGAGGAAGGCAAGAATTAAGGGTATGGGATTAGCACATACGAACTACCATGTATAAAATAGGTAAGCAAAAAGGATATACTTATAGCCCAAAGAATTAGCTTGTAATAATTTATAATGGAGCATAATTTACAAAAATGTTGAATCACTATGCTGTACCCTTGAACTAATAAAATATTTTAAATCAACTATACTTCAATAAAGAACACAAATAAACTATACTTTATTTTTTTAAAAAAAAAAGTTGCCATAAAGAAATATAATGATCTGAGAAAGGGTGTACAGTGATTCACTGTAGTTATTGAGGCTGTGAAAATGCCAATTGTTGATAGAGATGTCCTCTATGGAGAAGCTACAATTATGAACTCTGTATTTTAGGACACTGAGATGTTGAGAAATTCTTAATATGTTTGAAAATCAAAATCTGTGATCCTCCTGCATTAAGTATAATTTCAGTTGGGCAAATAAGTGACATTATACTGTGAGGTATTGGATAGGCTTCTTGTTATTTCCATGGTTAGAGGATCAAATCAATATTTATTGCATTACTTTGGATACATAAATACTACTTGATGCAGTTGCTCATTTATAAATAAGCCCCTCCTGAAATTATGTCCTGGTGAAATTATTTAAAATGATACTTAAAGTAATAATGGCTAAGAGGTAACTAGAACTTATGCAAGGATGTGCTCAGTGCTTGGCAGGCATTATTTCAATGCTGTTTCACAAAAATTTTTTGAGAAGTTTGTACATATGAGTAAACAGAGGCTTAGGGAGGTGAAGAAACTTGGCCAAAACCCTATATCTAGTAAGAGGCAAGGCTGGGATATCATTTCAAGTTTTTCCAACTCCCAGAGCCTTGCATCTAAATAGCTATGATGCCTCCCTGATAGAAAAAAAGGTAGGCTTAAAAAAAAATTCTTATTCACCCTTTTGTTTTTTTCTTTATCCATGTGAGGATTATCTACATAGAGACTTAAATTTTAATACTCTTGAGCTATAATTTGTATGCAATCACATGTATTATGTAATATGGACAACTGAAGATCCCCAATTCAGGTGTGTAGGTTACCTTGACGAGTGTAATCACCTGTGTAATCACCATACAGATCAATATACAGAACATTTCTGTCAGTCCACATAGTTTTTTTATTATGCGCTTTGCAGTCAGTCCCTAACCCTATAACCTAGGCAACCACCAATTTGATTTATATCACCATAGATTAGTTTTGCCGGTTCTTGAACATCTATAAGATAATAGAATCTATGTACATAATCTTTTGAATGTGACTGGCTTCTTTTGCTCAGCATGAAGTTTTTGATATTCATCCAAAGATATGATACATTTATCTGTCAATAGTTTATTTTAATTGTGGACTAGTATTCTATTGTATGAACATCCACCGTTTGCCATCTTTTGACCTATTAAGGGACATTTGGACTGTTTCCAGATTTTAGATTGTTATGTTTAAACCTGCAGTAAACACTGACTACAGATCTTTGTGTGCACATATGTTCTCGTTGTTCTAGGACTAACATCACCCTGTCCTATAGTAAATGTCTAGATACACATCTTTCAAAGAACTTGCCGAACTGTTTTTCCAAAGTGGTTTTGCCATGTTACACCTCTCTAGCAAAATATGAGTTTGGGTTTCTCCAAACCCTTGCCAACATTCTAATATTACCAATTCTGCATTTATGAAGTATCACTGTCATTTTGAGTTGTTATTTTCCTCATGGTTAATAATATTGAACATGTGCTTATTATCTACACCTATATATTCTTTTGAGAATTGTCTGTTCACATCTGACTTATTGTTTTATTGGGTCATTTATCCTTTGGTTACAAATTCTTTGAAGACTATCACCTATCATCTATCTGTTGATCTATTGAATATTTTTCTAGTCTTCTACTTGTCATTTTATTTTCTTCACAGTGTATTTTGAAGAGTAAAAGTTTAAAATTTTGATAAAGTCTTATTGACATGTACCTTTTTCTTTTATGGTTCATATGTTTTGTGTCTTACCTAAGAAATCTTTGCATACCCCAAGGCTCCAAAGATTGTTCTGTGGTCTTCTTCTAGAAGTTTTATAATAATACTTTATATACTTTGTAATATAGAGTTTATTTAGTCTAATTTAGCCTACTCCTATGCTATGGTCTTTCATAGATATCCACTAGATGTCTTAAGTGATCAACAGAGTCCCCTTACAGTGACTGGTTAGAACTAAAGCATCTCCCACTGGGTGGGTTCTAGAAGTAATTGTTCTTTTTCAAGTGCTTATTCTTTATCTGATCTTATAGAGTGTCAAATAAATGCAAAAGGAGAAATAAATCTCAACTAATACTGCAGAAATACAAAAAAAAAGAAAATACAAAAAAAAGAAATACTATGAACAGTTATATGCCAACAAATTTGACAACCTAGAAGAAATCAATGTCTTTCTTGAAACACATAGCCCACCAAAACTGACAAGAAGAAATAGATAACTTAAACAGACCAGTCCCTATAAATGAAAAAGAATCGCAAATTAACATGAGCTCTTACCTAAAAGAATTAGAAAAAGAAAAACAAGCTAAAGTCAGCAAAAGGAAGGAAATACTAAGATCAAAGGAAATAAATAAAATAGAGATGAACAAAATAGAAAAAAACCAAAAAACAAAAACGATAAAACCAAGAGTTAGTTCTTTGAAAGGATATACAAAATTGACCAACCTCTGGCCAGACTCACCAAGAAGAAAAGAGAGAGAGAACCCATGTAAAAATAAGAAATGATCTCACAGAGTCTCATCCTATGCTTGTACAGAATACAGATCAGTCAAAGGTTTAAAGGGATTTCTATGCAGATTTTTGGAGCAAATGCTGTGAAATCTCAGGCCCACAAATTCTAGCTGCCTTTGCTTTCCTGAGTCTGACCTTCTGTCTCTGTCTCTCCAGCCCAATGAGAAGGCCATACACCATACTCGTCCTGGATAGCCTCTCCACGTGGCTCTCAGTCAAGGACCTCTAGACAGAAAGCCAAGGGGAGGAGAGAAACCACCTCATTTGCTTCTCTTCTCAAGGGAACTGTTTCTTTCTTTGCCGGTTGCCCAATGTTTGAATACCGTTTTTAAAATATATTTTCCTATTTTCTAGTCTTCTATGATGGAGGGGCAGTCCAGTGCCAGTTATTCCATTATGGATGAAAATAGAAGTCTAACATAGAGTTTTATAATGGGCTTTTTACATATTTTGGCTCATTGGCGTGATTTTTTTTTGGGGGGGGCAAATTTGAAGTGAAGGAGAAGTATTTATGAATTAGATATTTTTAAAGAAAGTGTTTTAAACATATGTGTTAGCTATCGAATAGTTTTTGCTGTCATATAGCTAATAGAAATTTTTTGTACAATAGCATGAAAATAAGACCATTTTTATAGACTTAGTAGCATTATTTTTTTATTGAGGATATAGAATTCCTGAGAATAGAGTGTTTTGGCAAAGACGGAACACTGACGTTTTATTCCACAAAAGTATTTATAGCTAACAATCATAATCATGGTGTGTTTACTATCTGCCCTATATGTATGTTTCTCTCATTTAATTTTCCCACAGCTCTGTAAAATAGACTCTATTACCTGCCCCATTTTATGGACGAATAAATTAAAACTTAGAGAAAAATTTTATTTTATTTTATTTTATTTATTTATTTATTTATTTATTTATTTTGGTCTTTTTTTGCCATTTCTTGGGCCGCTCCCGCGGCATATGGAGGTTCCCAGGCTAGGGGTTGAATCGGAGCTGTAGCCACCGGCCTACACCAGAGCCACAGCAACGCGGGATCCGAGCTGCGTCTGCAACCTACACCACAGCTCACGGCAACGCTGGATCCTTAACCCACTGAGCAAGGACAGGGACCGAACCCGCAACCTCATGGTTCCTAGTCGGATTCGTTAACCACTGCGCCACGACGGGAACTCCTAGAGAAAAATTTTAAATGCCCCTGTTTACACAACTAGAAAGAGACAAAGCCTGGAATTTTATTTGTCTAGCCTGATTCCAGAACCTGATTTCTTTTTTCTTTTTTCTTTTTTTAAATTTCTTTTTAGGGCCACACCTGTGGCATATGGAAGTCCTCAAGCTAGGGGTCGAATTGAATCGGAGCTACAGCTGCTGGCCTACACCACAGTCACAACAACTCGGGAGCCGAGCTGCTTCTGTGACCTGCACAACAGCTCATGGCAGCGCCAGATCCTTAACTCACTGATCGAGGCCAGGGATCAAACTTGCATCCTTATGGATCCTAGTCGGGTTCATTAACCGCTGAGTCACGAAGGGAATTCCCAGAGCCTCATTTCTTAACCTCTATAATAATTTCTTCTTTTACTGAATGTCCAGTTTGTGCCTGGCCCTGGGTAAAGATGAATAAGATTTGATATCATTTTGGAGTTCCCTGGTGGCTCCATGGGAATGCCGTGGCTCTGGTTGCTGCTATGGTGCAGGTTTAATCCCTGGACCGGGAACTTCTACATGCTGCAGGCATAGCCAAAAAAAAAAAAAATTGAAGATTTGGTATAGTTTCTCTCATCAGTGAGTTCATAAATTAGGGATAGAGGACAGATATAGGAACAGATTACTATAAACATGAAAGATGCTAGAATAGAGTATGTGTGTGTTGGGGAGGTTAGATAGAAGGTGAGGCGGATTGTCCAGAAGAAGTAACAAGATGTATACAAAGATATATCAAAATGAACAAGGAATAAAATGGGGCATTGTGAGGTCGAAGGGGATGACCCTGGAAAGGTGGAGAGAAGGTCTAGTTGATCTGGAGAACGTCCTTACCGAGTGAAATAACCTCCCCCAGGTCTTGTTAGCGATGAACAGGGCAGGGCTTCTGACATCAAGACATATTCAAGCTACACAAGTAGACATGAAAAAAATATTTTTACCATTGGGTTAAATACGTTGGTGGGGAGCCTGAGGGAGCAAATATTCCTTCAGTTTGGGGAAATCACATCAAGATCCCTGGGGGAAGTTGCCCTTCAGATGGGCAAAGGATAAGCAGCTGGTCCATTGCACATGAAAGTATTAGAGCCTCTAGTTTCTCTTTTCGTTCCATCAACTGTATTGAATTATGATCTATGGAAAACACAGTACTTGCATTTATCATATTTGGTTTGAGGGGATTTGGCTTTTTGCCCTTGTTATGAGTTGTCCAAAGCTGGATGTGTCATGTTTACTAAACTATTTTAAAAGTGGTTGGTGTTATGTAAGTGGAGATTTTTGAATCATTTAAGACACTTGAAAATTCTGCATATTTGTCAAAATCAGCCCATTCCTAGACATCATGTTTATTTCTCAAATGGTGGCACCCTTTTTAAAAATAAAGGACTTCAAAACCTTCGTCCACATTTTTCAGCCATTACACAATGTGTTCCTCAAGCCTAGGCAAAACAATGACACAGGGAAATCACCGACCTTGCAGGGAGGGGGAAACAGCAGCGCAATTTAAAAGTTTGTTAACACATATTATGATTTATGATTTAACAGTTGGCTTCATTTGGCATTTGGAGATTTTTTCCAAATGCAAGAGTCTATAGTATATTAAACTTTATTTGTGTATTAAGCAAACATCTTTGGTTGAAATGTGGCTGGCATATTTGACTGAGTCAAAAATGAGGAGATGACATATCCTGGAGACTGATAATATTTGGGGAAATATTTACAAACATACAAAACATTTTGTTGATTCTCCAGAATTTTCTGTGCCTATTCCTGCCTGTGATTTTTTTTTAAATGAGAAATATTGAAAATAACTCAGATGTCTTTTCTTTTCCTTATGATTCAGCATGGACCATATTTGTAATATCTCCATACACGATCTGGTGCTGAAACCTCATTGGGCCAGCATTAATCTCTCTCTCACTCTACTTTGATTAATTTGTCTATGAAAGATGTTTCCTTTCCTATCCAGTGTAGAGAGTTCCAGATTCTTGCCTCTTAAAAGGATGAGTTGCTGCACACACACGGTTCATAATGGAATAAATGTAGGATGTTTGTGGGGTGAACTCAACAGCTTCTGGATAAAAGTTGAAGCATCTGCAGAACTTATGATTAGTAGAGCTTCTGAAAATAATGAAAGAACTCAGACATAATGAGGACTCTGGTTGGAGTTTCATCCCCTTTATCATCATTTACCTACAGTGCATTTGCATACCTTCTTTAGAGATTTCTACAATTGTTCCTTTGTGGGTGGAAGTAAATGAATTTATTGGTGTACATTATGGCATAGCACAGCAAATAGTGAGAAGGATGAATTGGTTTCTTCTGGGAAATTATCTTTGCTTTTTGGGAATCATGGAGAATAAAGGGTTACATAAGTATTGGGAGTTAAAGTAGCAGCCTCTTTGATTGGAGGTCAAGTGCAATTGAAGATGAATGCTTATCAGAGGCTTTTCCCCTAAAACAAACAGGAAATGTGGATGTGAATACTATTCAAGAACTAGAGAGAGAACTTGGAAAGGACTGGGGGAGCATATCTCCACAGCCCTTCAGGAAAGAGACTCATTTTTAATGGTAGAACCACTGATTGCGTGAGTCGGGCTATTTCTGCAGACTTTCCCAGCTCTTACTCACCAGGCAGCTTGATCTTCATTTGATTTCCTGAGTAGACTTCTCTCCTAAGAAGAGAATGTGTTGAACAGCCAACATGAATATCAGTCTGTTTGGCAGTCGGAGCCTCATAAATTATTCTGTTGGTTCTTTGACACAAATCAGTCTCATGTGAGTTAGAGTTGCATAAGATGGATTATTTTTCTTTGTGCCTGGTTACCACTGGCAAAGCTGGTTATTAAATATAATCTCAAGATATATATGTAACCAAGAAGACAAAAACTCTGGAGTAAAAAAGGATAATTGGAATATTTTTCTCTAGGTATCCACCCATCTACCTCTCTCTGATTATTTAAGTAACATGGGCTCATTTTATCAACAGTTGTAGAAAGTTATTGAATAAACAATTGTAGCTCATTGTATAATCCATGGTAGACAGTGCAGAATGCTATAGACAGAGTTATAATGTTTATAACACTAGACCTTCCTTCTAGTGTTTTTTTCCTAAGCATAAAGTACAGGGTTAAAGTAGCATAAATGTAGCTTATGCTTATTGAACGCTTATGATATAAGATGTCTTTATATACTAAATATGCATTAATTTGTTTTAATCCCTGAGACAATATCATGATGTAGGTGGCATTATTATTCCATTTTGTAGATGAGGATATAGAGACACTGAGATTTTAGATAACCTGTGCAGTGTCACAGAGTAAGTAGTGGAGCTAGGACTTGAAGGTGGTTTGACTTTATAGGATAAATTCTTAACCATCATTATGCTCTCATATTTTATTTATAATCTGTGATTGCCCTTTTGAATTCATATAACACACTCTCTGTGTAATAGTAAAGCCTTGAAAGTTTTCTCAACCATCAACCAATTGCTCATGATACCTCACCCTTAGTTTCATTTTGCCTTAAGGCTCAAAGTTAAATTTGCTCATCTAAGTAGTGAACTACTTTCCTCCTGTTGGTAGCAAATCTAGGCTGTTTAAGAAGCAAATATAGAAGTTCCCATTGTGGCTCCATGGTTAACGAACCCTACTGGTATCCATGAGGACCTGGGTTCGATCCCTGGCCTTGCTCTTTGGGTTAAGTATCCGTGAACTGTGGTGTAGGTTTCAGATGTGGCTCGGATCTGCGTTGCTGTGGCTGTGGTATAGGCCAGTGGCTACAGCTCCGATTCAACCCCTAGCCTGGGAACTTCCATATACTGTAGGTGTGGCCCTAAAAAGACGGAAAAAAAAAAAATCAAATGTAGAACCTCCTGTGTGGTGTCAGGCCTAAATGTTCTCCATGTCCCCTTCATGTTCTTAAATTATAACATGTGTTATATTAAATCTTTGAAATTTGACAAGAAAAATATAAAGTTCCAAACATTCTCTAACATCATTGCCTGGGTTGAAGATTAGTTCAGATTGTCCCAAGACAAGGAATGACAAATGAAAGGAGGGTAATAAAAGGATATGATACTGTGACTGGTTCTCTTTCAAAAAGTGCTATTCAGAGTACAAGTTAATGGGCTGTGCAAATGTTCTTCACTCTGATCTATTTCTGACTGATGTGATTTTAGTCATTTCTTTGGTTCAACTCCACGTCCAGAAATGGTGGTCAAAGGAATGTTGGGATGAGGGAGTGGCTCTCAAGTGGTGATCCTAGGACATTTGCATGCCTGCCTGGGATTTTTGTCTTTTCTTTTGTCAGAAAGGCTGTACTTGTTTTGAGTACAAAACATGGTAAGTGAATTAAACCAGAATGCAAAATTTTGACTATGGATCTGAAAACTGGATGCTATGTAAAAAATGCAAACTTTTGGTTTCTCTTCTCCTTAAAGAAATCTGATCAATGAGCACGTAGAAAAAGGAAGCAGGGACTTTTAGACATTATGGGTTCACTAAGACTAATTTTTTCAAACTTGTTTTGTGTTCTTTCCTCCCTCCCTCCTTGCCTTCTTTTGCTTTCCCCTTTCTTTCAAGTGATGCTGTACTGATGGAATGAGCAAATGCTTGACTTTCAAGGACTTTATTCACCCATTTTTTTTGGTTAAGACCCTCATGATATCAAGAGAATCATGCCAAAGTAAGGTTGCCCAGTGAATCACTCCCACATTTGGGGGGAACAGGGTGTAGAAGCAGTCAATCCCAGTATCCCTATTAGCATTACAAACTGTTAACTTACTCAGTGTCAGAAGGTTAGTAGCTTAACAGTAATTTATAGTAGTTTAGTAATAATGCTGGAGGTTTTAGGTAACTACAGCAATGTATGAACAGTACAAAAATATCACTGAAAAAAAGGTAGTACTAAACTAAGCATTGTAGGTGGAAGTTTACTGTCTATAAGAAAAGAGGTAATAGTCTTTATACTCCCTGTCAGAAAGATCACACCTTTAGTTCTGTTTATTTCTAGGGACCACTTTTTTAGAAGTACAAGCTTTCTTGGTTTGAGTATATGTAGAGAAAGCAATGATGGCTATCAAGTGGTGATGGCTAGACACTATTCTTAATGGGAAAAAAAAAATGAAGTTCATAGAGTTCCTTTTGTGGCTCAGTGGTAATGAACCGGACTAGTATCCGTGAGGACACAGGTTCAATGCCTGGCCTCACTCAGTGGGTTAAGGATCTGGCGTTGCCCGTGAGTTGTGGTGTAGGTCGAAGATGTATTGCTGTCGCTGTGGTGTAGGCTGGCAACTGCAGCTCTAGTTCGACCCCTACCTAGCCTGGGAACTTTCATATGCCTCAGGTGAGGCCCTAAAAAGACCAAAAAAAGAAAAAAAAATCAAGTTCCTGATGATTAGTTGAAAAATTTGAAAGGTCGTGGGAATTTCACGTTAACTATCTCCAGTATTTAAAACTATTATGGAAGAAGAATTAGATTTAGGTTGTGAAACACTGTAGACCACTAAAGCTAGGATTAACAAGTGGAAGTTATGTGGAGTCATGTTTTGGCTCAGTGAAAGGAGGAATTTCTTAAGAAATAAAGGTGCTCCTAAATAGATTTCCCCACCAAAAAAAAATAGCCACATGTACATGTTCAAAAGGAAGCTGGGTGACCATGTGTCAGAAGTGATTCTAAAGAGAATCCTCAGAGACTAAAGAACTAGAAAGCCTGCAGTGTTGTCTCCAATGCTGTTTTGAAATTGTATGAACCTGTGAAATTCTTTCCCTTCATTCAGTTACATTTATTGTTAGGGTTTATGTCTTTTTCACCCTTTTAAATATTATAGTGCAGACTTTATACATTTGACCAGCCTTTTAAAAAATCCATAGTGATAGCTGAAAAATGTCTATTTGATGATTTTGTAAAGATAGATCCAGGGGGAAAAAAACGTAGTTCATTTGTGTTCATTGAGACAACAGATTGTAGATTTTTGCCAGAAACAAGTAATTTTTGGAAGACATTTAGCCTTTACCTTCTGTTGGGTAAAATCCAATGACTAGTTGTTTTCTTTGAATGATTTGGAATGATTCAAATATAATACTGAATATAATTTTCATTTTGGTTTTAATTTCAATTATATTTTTGTTTATAATCTTAATTGCTCAATTTACAAATTCGACAGTGCTCATGGTACATACGTTTTAATGGGTTAATGATTTAATCTCATTATATCTGTTTGTGTTAAATGTCTTTTCAGTGGTGTTTTCATATTTGCAAATGTCTAGATAAAAAAATAAGTTAGTGCTTCTAGGTGTCTGCAAATTTAAAATATCAGGGTGACTTTTAAACCTTTCATTTGGAAGTTACAGCTTTTGGAATTAATTTCTAAGCTGTTACCAGGTAAACTGTATATATACATGTGCACAGTTGGACTGTAAAATTTAGTTGTATTAACTATTAGTCATTTAGGGCAGATGTAAACTTTCTAGGTGACTAATAGAAAAATAAAATCTAACTTTTTTCAAGTTAAAGTAGTTTATTGTTATAAACAAAATTCTACATACATCAAAAAGTGAAGGAATTTCTTGCTGTACCAGGATAAATGTGTTCTTAAATAATGGAGAAAACTCCTTTGGCAAAATTGTGCCCTAAAAATAATAAGGCTTTGGGGGGAAATCAGGCTGAACAGGATGCACAAAATCTATGCAATTTTGTAATCAAGGCACTAGTAAAAGTAACTCTTGGTACTTGAGATGTCAACTTGGACACTGGCAGACAAGCAGCTCAGTCTCCTTAGAGCTGCTTCAGAGGACATTAAACATGCAGGGAAAAAAATGAGTCAAGTGGAAACGCTCACTGGTAGGCACCAAAATGATGCAAATGGAAGAGGCCCTCTGATCAGAGGGCTTCTTAAAGGTGAGAACAGGGGGAAGGGCACCTGCCAAGAGTGGAAAGCAGTGCTAGACCATCACATGTGCTGTTTTGGAAAGAAGCCCCGGGTGCAGTGTTCCTTTATAATTTTCTAAAAATAGAGTCAAAAGTGCTCTAGCTTCTTCTGCATAATAGTAGAGGAATTTTTTTCCCCTTTCTGCTAAACTTTATGATTCCAATATCACTGTTTTTTTGTCCTATTGCCTAGAAGAAAATGTGCATGAAGCAGCAAAATTTCCACATGTGTGAACTAATGGATGCTACCGAAACTTGTCACATGGTGTTTCTGAAACTTGAGTGCAGACAGAATTTGCCTTGAAGAACTTCTTAAAAACGGATTTCTAGTCCCCACTTTTTTTTTCAATATCATAAACAGTTTACTTTGATTATACAGTCTTAATATGTATTCTTCTGTTTATATTTCCCCTGTGTTTCTAGACAGACCATTCTTGAATCTTATTTCTAATGGTAATGAATTGCATTTCAAAATCATTCTATGTTATATTGATACACAACTGTCATGAAATCATAAATGCCTTAGGAAACCCCAATCCTTAACGTCATAAAAAGCCCAGGCATATATAACAAGAATCTCTACAGTTCATCTTTAACAGAATTTTATAAAGATGCCTAATGTCCAAAACTGGAATGAAAAATAAAACACACTTTTTAAACATTAATTTCAATCAGTCAACCAATCAATCAATAGCCTGAAGCTCTAGTCACCATTCAGTGAAGTTCACTGTGGATATTAGGCCCAGCTTCCAACAAACAGCCAGCCAGGTGAGGCTGAGGCTGCTGATTTCACAGACCATCTTTTGAGCAGTGAGGCTGTCTCAGGGTACTGGTGAAAGATGCTTTCTTCCTTCATAGATAGGTGAACTTAAAAATCTATGGATCACATTGAATACTGGATCCACTCTTTCAGAAAAGGAGACCAAATAAAAATATCTCACCAAAGCATTTTCAGTGACATCTCTCTCTACTGCCTTTAAAATGATTTAATCTTTCTTCACAGGTGGTTCAGGACAGGGTGCACACTAATTCACAGCAATGCAGAGTTATCAAAACATGTCACTAGTAAATTTTGTAAATTTCCTTTGCAAATTTAATTCATTATCAGAGATTTGGGAAAGCAACACTTGAAAGCAATAGGTACATGTATTTTGGCATATCTACCACTTACAACCAAATTAAATCTGTTTCTATATAAAACCCAAAGCTTTTGGGGAAACAGATGTAGTTTTAGAAAGTCCAATTCAGTCTATGCACTGAATTGCTTGTCTGGGTTTATTTTCCTTCACTTTTGAAAGAGTTATTTCTTATAGGAAAAAAATGTCATTTTTGTTTTTGGAGATAAGCTTTCGATAAAGTACAAGCTCATACCTTGTTTTGTTACACATACTTCATCTTATAGAACATGCTATATGCACCAAATAACTTTGTGTCTCTGGACTTCCTATGTCTTGTCTGGAAATGAAGGGGTTGGGTACATGATTGCTAAAATCTATGACAATTACCATGTCTATGGGTCTGAAATTTGTAAGTTAGCCTAGTAAGAACTCTTTTAAAAACACATGCCAAATGACTCTCATTTCTCAGACAATTTTCTAGAGTGATGGTAAACCACTTTTCTCATCTTCTGGTCACTTTCTTCTTTCCATGAGCCAGCAGCGCCCCTGAAGAACAAGTCATCATTAATAACAGTGAAGGATTGTTTATTTAATCAAGTAAATAGTGAGGATTTATAATGCTCACAGCACTGCCCTTAATAAGTTTAATACCTAATTAGGAAGAGAGCAATTACAGCAGATTTAATATGAGAACATAACAGTAGAGGGCTGTGTCTCAAACTGAGTAGTAGAGACAGGTGGAGGAGTGCAACAAGTAAGAGTGTTGGCTTCTGGATCACCTTATAGACAATCTTCCATCCAGAGAACACTTGTTCATTCATTCATTCCCTCATTTAACAATTGTTTATTGAGTGACTATTTTGTGCCAGGCCACGAGAGTGCCTTGTTGAGGGAAAATAGAAAAAGTCCCCTGCTGTCATGCAATATATAATCTAGTGTTTGGAGTTGGTAGCTGGGGAGAAACACTAATTCAAGAATGGCACAAATACATGTATAAGTGCAACTCTGACAAATACTACAAGAAAACAGTACTCCTACTCTAGAATATTAAAATGAGGATTTGACCTAGCCTTGGACCCCTGGAAATGCTGTTATGAGAAAGCTGAGTTCTAGGAAGATAAGGATTAATTGGGTGAAGAGATTTGGGGGAGTGGAAGGAGGTGTGGTTGGAAGTTTTTCTAGATGAAGAATTGCATCTGAAGTGCCTTGTTATGGAAGAGTCAAAGAATTGAAAATCTAAGTGTTTTTTGGATTTTACAATAGTCTAAATGCCTGATGATGGTAACTTTGGGTATAGTGATGATAACCATATTAATTTAGATAGAAGTAAGTGGATTTGAAAGATATTTGAGACTTATGGTGGGATTATTATGGGAATTAAGCAAGAAGGTGATGTCAGGGTTGTTTTCTAGGTTTCAGGTTTAACTGGGTATAAATAGGGGCATGACTTGTTGAAATAAGGATCATGGAAAAAGAACACTATATGAGCTTGGGTTTGGACTTGTCAACTTTAAGGTATATTTGAGACATCAGGTGGAGATGTCCAGTAGGCAATTGTGTATATGAGAGTGAAACTCAGGGTAATTAGAGATGTGCATTTGATATGCATTTGAAAGACGCCAGCCTGTAAGGTGTGAGTGAAGCAGTACGCTTGAAAGAGAATGTATGTTGACAGGAGCATCTGGGCTAAGCCCTGAGGAACTCCAACACCAATGGCTGACAGCAAGCTGGCAAAAGAAACAGAAGAAGGAGTGTGGCTAGGTCAGTAGAAAGGAAACCAAGAGAGTGTTCTGTCATAGAAATCAGGGGGAGGGAGTTAATCAGAGAAGGAAAGAAAAGTTAACAGTGTCAAAATGCTGGTCAGATACAAGTAAGATAAGGACTGAAAAACATCCATTAGATTTTGTGACATGGAGGTCAACAGTCAACTTATCAGAATTATTTCCATGAACTAAAAGGAATTAGAGCCAGATGGGGCTTTGCTTCAGAAGAGCGTTAGGGGAAGAAATGTTGAGTAAGTTGTCTATAAATGAGAGAAGATAGTGGGCCATAGTTGAAGGGGAATGTGTAGTTACAGGCATTTGGGGGTTTTGCTGTTTGTTGAGAGATTGAGCATGATCGACTCTCTATGGAAAGAATCCACTTGAGATAAAGATTTTGACGATAAAGGAGTGAAGGGTAGTAAATGATACAGGAGAGTGCTTTTAGACTTTCATGAGCCTGTGAATCAGTTGAGGATCTTGTTTAAAATTTTAATTCTATTTCAGTAAGTCTGAGAGGGGACCCAAGATGCCTATGAGCTCCCAAGTGATGCTGTTGCTGTTGGTGTGTGTGGATCATACTCTGAATGACATGACACTGTGCGCCCATTTAAATTGGGTGATGGTGCATTTAAAGTGGATTACATTTACCTATTGTGAGGTGGCAGTTTTTTTTTGTTTGTTTGTTTGTTTGTTTTTTCTCCCTAACCTTACTTGTTTGCTTGGGAATAGGCAAGAAGGCAATGAGTAGGAGTTTATGTTAGATATAGAAGAAACTGAAGAAAGGAATGAATAGATGTGGGAAAAAGCAGAAGCGGTCAGAGTACTCAAGGTCCCAAGGAAATTGAAAAGCTGTTCTCAGAGCAGTGGGTAGAAAAGCAAGCTGGAAGACAAGGAGCTTATGAATGAGGATTTCGAAAGTGAAAGAATTACGGATGATGACAAGATTTAAGATGTAACCTGGGAAGAGCATGGCTGACATGACCTGGGGTGGTGATGATCTATCTCATTGTTATTTCACACCCAAGGAAGAGGAAGAGGGCTGATGAGGATGGTCAGCTTCAGCATACTCATGGCCAAATACTCGGAGGTAGAAATTATAATGAAGATGTTTAATCTCTAAACTTATGTGGGAACTGACTTTCTGACCTCTTAGGGATTTCTCTGAGGGTTAATTAATTTATGAGACAAAAATAATTTTTAATTAATTAATTCATGAGATAAACATTGAATATGTTTTAGGAGTAAGGCTTTGTCTCTCTATGACCCTATAGATATCATATTGAGCAAAACAGTGCTTGTGTTATAGTGGATTCATGCCTCTGGAGTCCTGGTTTCCATGTGGATGGTATTTCAAAAAGGATCAAGAACTGCCCTCCTCAACCTTCCTCACCAAATTGGAAAGAGCTACCTGAGATGAGACTATTATATCAGCTCTAGTCTAGCCCTTAAAAACAAACAAACAAACAAAACCCTTCTGTCAGGAGTTCCCCTGTGGGGAAGAAGCAGGTTAAGGATCTGGCATTGTCACTGCAGCAGCTCGGGTCACTGCTGTGGCGTAGGTTCTATCCCTGGTGCTGTGGGCGTGGCCAAAGCAAACAAAAAACTTCTGTTTCCATCTTTTTCTTGGGATGAAACTTGGGGTTTGGTTCTCCTTATAATTGAGTAAACAAAATTAGTTTGCGGGAAAAACAGCAAAGGGAGTCACTTCGAAAAAGACTGCTTTAGTGAAGACCAAAGGAATCTTTTTATGCCCTGTGACTGAGAGTTACCTGAATATGTGGGATATGAACATGTATGAAATAGAAGGCCTACAGATCGTGAAAAGGCAGCAGCTGAAGATCAGAGACCATGTGAGTTCTGGGAAGAGAGAGCTAAGAGCACTGCCTATTATTGAAAAGGTAACATAAAAGGAGAAAAGTCAAAAAATTTACCACTGTTGATTATGTCTACTTATCATCAAGTTTTTCTAACTTGTGGTGACTATCCTAACATATGAATTCATAATAAATATGTTGATTCAGTTTTCAGTAGCCATATAGTGTACAAGAAGGTCAGATATTTTGCATCTCATGACCTGAGTTTGTTTCCTGGTTGTGCCATTGTTTCATTATTTTCTTTAGTATTTCTATCTATCTCTGTATAGTGATTTCTATTCTGACTTTGTATTTCCCCAAAATCTGCCCGTGATGTTCTGTTAGTAAAAACTGTTCACCTTCAGTATTGGGACTGCAGACCAGTTATATAATACAAAGGGAAATCTTCTTTTGTTCTTTTGATAAATGCGGATTAGGTTTTGGCATCAAGTGTGGGCCCTGAAGTGTATTGAGAAGCCCAGCTATTTCTCTTGAGTTTTGATGAATAGAAGACTGTACTCTTTACCTTTGAAATCTGGCTACAGAATCATACTACACTCCAAAAGATTCCTGTTCCTCCAGCATTTGGAACTTTTTGTCCAAAACCTACTCTTTACTTTCTTGGATCATTTGTTCAGTCCTTTTATATTTGGTTTGTCCTTATCAGTGAAAGAAGTGAAACTAATGTGAATGGTGAAAAGGAGATAAACACAGTACAGGTAGAAATGGAATATTATGATAAATTGCAAGAGAGAGGAAGGCCAGCTTAGGAAGAGAAACTTTCCAAGCTCATAACTCACTCCAGCCTTATGAGATAATAAATTTAGGAGTGTTCTCCAACCTTCATTTGGGCAAGCTGATGATAAACTATGATCGTTCTGTTTCAAAAGGAAAGGACCACAAACCATCTTTGGCCACTGAAGAGCTCAGCTCTTACAAAATATTTTGATGAGCTAAGTGTAAATGAATCAGAAAACATACAGATTAAATTTCTACCATTATAATCATGGGAGGCCCCCCCTTTTTTAATGAAAAAAAAGAATGCAGTTGACAAGCAGGGTTTAGGTTTTTCTGAATCAAATATTTAGAAACCAGTTCAAGAGATTTTCTTGAATCTGAATGAACAAAAGTTTGCTCATTCTTCGTTTTACCATTTATTCTGACTTTCTTTGGCATTTTGAGTTCAGGTGCCCAAAAGAGAAAATAAGTAAATTTGAGCAAGTGGACTTTAAAGGTAAGTGTCCATTTTAGAAACTTCTTTAATAAAATTCAGCTGTTGCGGAAATAACTGTATATTGATCTCAGAAGGAAATGTTTTTTTTTCCTCTGAGAATGTCAGCAGTGCTTCCATTTTAATGACATTAGATGGTCAGATAGATTTGACAGATTGCCTATAGGGCTGTCTTTAGATGAAGGTGAACTTTTTCTTTATTGTCCATTTACCTCTCATTTTTGCCATTTCTTCACCCTTCTTTGATGCTCTAGCCTATCCGATGACCAGTGCCCTGAACTTTTACACTTTTTTTCCAGATTCCTGGCAATCCCCCGCCATGTAGCCACTGATGTGACTGCATTCCCATTATCAACACTTAAACTTCTCTGGTACCAATTCCACAGTCTCCAAATACTACCTGTTTACTTAATTCTATAAATTTCTCTCAAATCTTTTTTTAGCTGGGGTCCCCAGTAGTAAATTTAAATCTTATCAATATATGCAAACCACAATAAAACATATAAATGTTTAGAGTAGAGGTGAGGAATTCCCAAGATCTGGCCAGTCACCTTGTTCTCCTACTAGGATAAATTGCACTTATGATCTCAATTCTATTTCTCTTTGAACCTCTGTCTTTTGCTATGTGACTTTGAAATTTCTTCCATTTAAGCAGATAGAGTGTATCTTCCTATAAACTTGACCTTTAGTTTGTCCATGTGACTGCTTTGATCAAGGAAGTATTAGTGAACATGAAGTAGACAAAGGTTTCAAAAGTTCTTAACCATTGGGCTTGCTTCCTTGTGTATCTTCCATCATCAAGAGAAGAACATGCCTAGGACAGCCCGCGAGAAATATGAGACGCAAATGGAGCACCGTCACCCCAGCCAAACTGCCAAGACAGGTCCAGCTTAGACCATCTGGTCCCCAGATGGCCCTCAGAAGCATAAGTGACCCCATTCAAGATCAGTAGAACTACCAAGCTGAGCCCAGAGCAGCCAGCCTCCCATAGGTCACAGCCTGAACCAAATAAGTGCTTATTGTTGGAGGCCACTAAATTTGTGTACTTTTTATGCACCATTACCACGAATATGGATAACTAATACACCTCACTGTATCCTCTTCCTGGGAAGTTTCTGAGGTGGCTCCTCTGAGTGCAGTTAAAAATATCTGTAGCTACAAATCCCAAACTCCCAACCCTGCCCTCTCCCCCATATTTCCTGTTTTGGTAACCATAAGTTATTTTGAGTCTGTTTTTGTTTTATAATTCATTGGTATCTTTTTTTTTTAGATTCCATATGTAACTGATATAATATGATGTTTTTCTTTCACTGTCTGATTGACTTCACTTAGTATGATAATCTCTGTGTCCATCCATGCTGCTGCAAATGGCATTTCATTCTTTTTTATGGCTGAGTAGTATTCCATAGTATATGTGTACCACCTATTCTTTATCTATTTCTCTGTTGATGGTCATTTAGGTTGCTTCGATGTCTTGACTATTGTAAATAGTGCTGCAATGAACATTGGGGTATGTGATCTTTTTGAATTATAGTTTTCTCTGGACACATGCCCAGGAGTGGAATTGCTGGATCGTACGGTAGTTCTATTTTTAGATGTTCAGCAGGGACCTGCTGTATTGCACAGGGAACTCTGCTCAATATTGTGTGGTAAGCTATATGGGGAAAGAATCTGAAACAGAATTGATATGTGTTTATGTATAACTGAATCACTTTTCTGTACAGGGGAATTTAATGCAACATTGTAAATCAATTATACTTTAATGAAATTTTTTAAAATGAAAAAAACCTGTATCTGTAAATTCTCACTGATAACACCACTTTTAAAACAGAATGAGTTGTTAAGAAAGATTTTCAAAAGTAATGGGAATGTAAGGCATCTGGCAAGAGCCTCAAAACTAACATTTCCGTTAGATGGTCTTTGTATGTTACTCTGGATTTTCAAGGTAACTTAAGGCTATAGTTACCTCTTTTATCTCTTGTACTAACCCCTACTACCCCATTTTTTGAGTGCCTTCTCTATGCTTGGCACTCTTCCAAATGCTTTACATATGTTAACGTGTTTATTTTCACAACTGTGAAAATCCGGTACTTAAAAAAGAACCCATAAACTCACTCTTTCTGCCTGTTGTAGGGAAGAACCTCAGTTCAGTCTATTTTCTGTGTTTCTTTTTCTCCTCACACAAATCACTCTACTTCCGATACTTCTGGTCCCCAAATGTGTGTGGGTTTTTCCCCATACCACGCATTTCTAGTGACACCACTTATGTGTCCTACAGTTTAACTCAGTTCTAACCCTGTCTACTGGGAGTGAGTGTCAGATCCCACAAGACTGCCTCTTCACGCCCACAGTTCAGCAAGCCTGGGTTACCACCTGTGCTTCTGACATCCTCTGTAAATGGGAACAGCTCACAGAACTCAGGGAAATACAGTTATCAGTTGATTAAAGGGTATGATAAAGGATCCAGATGGACAGCCAGATTAAGAGATACATAGGACCAGGTCCAGAAGGGTCTTGAGCACAGGAGCTTCTGTCCCCGTGGATTTGGGATACATCACCCATTGGGTGGGTGCGTTCTTGCCAACTTGGAAGCTCTTTGAATGATGTGCATTTGAGATTTGTATGGAGATGTCATCACATAGGCAAGATCCATCAGTGACTCCATCTTCAGTCTTTGTCCCTTCTCCAGTGAATGGGAACAGGTAGGGTTGACTATTTCAATCTTCTCATCATGGCTTTGTCTTTTTGGTGACTGGTTCTCATCCAGGAGGCATTCAGCAATCCATTCATAGTCACCCCATTATAGCAAAAGCCACCCCTATCACCCAGGAAATCACAAGGGTTTCATGAGCTCTGTGTCAGGAACAGAGATCAAAGACCAATACTAGAACAAGGGGTTTCCCTAGTGTTCTTATCACTTAGGGAATTACAAGGTTTAAGGAGCTCCATGCCAGGAAGTAGGGGCAGAAACCTATACATATATTTTCTATTACCTTGCACGATGGGATAGAAAATATTGTTCCCTCATTTATGAATGCGAAAACTCATTTAAGCCTTATACCAACTCCATTATATGGGTAAGTCATTACCAGGCACATTTTTCTACCTCATTTAATTTTCTCATCCATCATATGAACTCATAGTAACGCTCTATGAATATGCCCATTTTAAAGATGAGAAAACTGAGGTTCAAAAATGTCAAATTTTTTGCCCAAGTACACACAGCTAGTGTAACTCTGCTGAGGAGTCTGTAGCTCAGAGATTGCACAGCTCAATCCTCATTGCATACGCAACCTCAGATCCTTCCGTTTCTCAGCTGCATCCTCCAGGCTGTGCTCAGAGGTCCATCAGTGATGATCTCATATAATTCTGGGTCTGAGTTGCTTCCTTTGCAATGCCTAGGGAAACAAATTCCAAAGCCACTTAACTAGCCCCAAAAGGCCTTCAAGCTGATTGTCTGCACCTCTGGCTGTTTCTACAGCAGTTCCTAAAAAAAAAAAAAAAAAAAAAAAAAAAAGGTGGAATTGGTTCCAGAATCCTACTCCATAACAGTTGTCTCATTCACTGTGGACCCAAGTATCAGTTCAGAAAGGCCTTCACAATACCTAATAATAGTCATACTTAACACTGAGTCTATCTCGAATATTTACTATAATTAACTGGGGGAAATGTTTTCTTACAAAGCCAGGGAACCTAAGAATAAAGAAAATTTACTTTCTTGTTTCTCCTTGCCATTCTACCTGAATATTTTTGTCTAGTCCTTTCCCAGTTCAAGAATGAGATTTTTCTTGCTTGTAGGACTGGCTATTGAGATTAACATCCTACATATCCTTTTTTTTTTCTCCAGTCCCCCAAATAGATCTGTGATGTTAACTCAGAAGTAATTGTTGGAACATGAGACTAGCTTCCTGAAGTATGTTTGCATGAGCCTGAGAGCCTCAGTTGGGGTTTCCTAAAAGTCAGGAGTTTAAGAAATTGTTTAGCTGGTGCCCTTCATATAAGAAGAAGGCATGAGTTAAGCAGCCAAGTGTTTGAATTGAACAGGATGATACAGAGCTTGAAGGACTGATAGGAATTACAAATGTAAAAATTCATTGGTGCATTTCCAGTTAGCTTTGCTACGATAGTTGAGTGTAGTAATTAAATATGTACATATAGAAGAGATCTTTTTAAAAACATGTCAGCAAAAGTGTGCATTTTGAGTGATTATGTAAGAATCTGGATAATTTCCATATGACTTATAAAAGCCATAATAGCTTTTTAATTATCTATTAAATAAGGTACTGTGTAACCAAGGAAGCCAGATATTTTACTAGTTAGAGGATGGCCTCTACCTAGTAGATTTGAATAAACACTAGATTTCAAACTATGATGTTTGGAGAAATTAGGAAAAATAATAATCCTTGAGAATGAATGAATGACCACATGATCCTGGGTGTATCTAAAGAAGAATGTGGTTGAGAACCTATATGGAATATCATGGATGGCTCTTAAATCAGGAGCCAGCAACTTTAGCCTTGATTTCAGGCATGAGATGGGACAAGTCTGGAGGCCCTTGAACCTAAGTGAAATCTTTGCACATTATTATTATTATTATTATTTTTTGGCCTCTCTGGCGACATGTGGAAATTCCTGGGTCAGAGATAAAACCCATGCCACAACAAAGACCTGAGCCACTGCAGTGACAATGCTAGGTCCTTAACCTGCTGCACCACCGGAGAACTCATTGAAAATTATTTTTGAAGGCAAACCCCAAATAAGAGGAAGGACTTGCTCCAAGAGATTACTGAATCAAGGTCATGTGAACTGAGCGACTTGCCCATGAGGGGTAGGGTCAAGGATGGACCTAGAAGTGGTGGAGTAGCAGGGGAGCAAAGACTCACGAGTTGGACCAAGTTTTGAATCCTGGCTCAGTTTTGTTTTTTTAATTAAAGTATAGTTGATTTACTATGTTTTGTCAATTTCTATTGTACAGCAAAGTAACCCAGTCACACACAGTTCACTGTGCTGTACAATAGGGCCCCATTGCCCATTCATTCCAAATACAACCTTTTTTTTTTT
The DNA here is from genome assembly GCF_016906955.1 of Phacochoerus africanus. NCBI lineage: Eukaryota > Metazoa > Chordata > Mammalia > Artiodactyla > Suidae > Phacochoerus > Phacochoerus africanus. Next base: position 10,634,707 of record NC_062557.1, on the reverse strand, counting down.
TTTTTTTACCTAGCTCTTTATCCTGGAAAAGTGACTTGACTTCATGATCTTCAGTTTCATGACCCAAAGGGTGTGATAATATACACCTCCCTTGCAGAATTGCTATGGAACCAAATGAAATAATGGGTGTAATGTGGCTGGCAGTGAGTGTGACTCTGTACCCATTAATAACTTTCTTCATTTCCTTATCCTTTTCTCATTATTGGAGGTTGTGTCTTAATGACATTTGTATTCCTTTTTTGCATCTAGCTCTGTTTCTGTCCTTAATGAAGGCTTTAGGAAATGCTTTCATTTGAATGAATGACCCAGTGGAACCGTGTCATATGACTAACCATGTTCTAAAGTGTGACATCAAGTATTGGGAACACTGGCCAAGGGCGGACCTGTGCACTTAGAAAGCCTGGTTCCCTTAAATATAAATATAAATATGAATATAAATACAAACATGTTTAATTGTGGTAAAATATATATAACATGACATTTACCATTTTCTCTACTCAATTTTTGGTTTTTTTTTCCCTTTTTAAAAACCTGAGGTATAGTTGATTTACACTGTGACCACTGTTGCTTATGTTTCAGATGTGTAACATAACGATCCACAATTTTTAAAGGTTATGCTCAGCTTATATTTGTTATAAAATATTGGCTGTATTCCAGTGTTGCACAACATATCCTTACAGCTAATTTATTTTATACGTAGTAGTTTGTACCTCTTAATCATTTTACCCATTTTTAAGTGCACACTTCAGGGTAATAAGTATAGTCACATTGCTGTGCAGTCACTACCACCACAATGTCTTTTATCTTGCAAACTGAAATTTTGCTCTCATTAAATAATAGCTGCTCCTTCCTTCTGCCTATCCCCAGAAACCATCATTCTTCTGGTCCATGTGAATTTGATCACTCTAAGTATCTCTTGTATGTGGAATCATACAGTAATTGCTGTTTTGTGACTGGGTTATTTCACTTAGCGTGATAGCTGCAAAGTTTACCCATGTTGTGGCTTGTCAAAATTTCCTTCCTTTTTAAGGCTGAATAATATCAGCCATTGTATGAATATATTGCACTTGGTTTAGCCGTTCATCCATCCACCAGTGATACCGGGTTGCTTCTAATGTTTGGCAGTTGTGAATAACGCCTCTGTAAATACGAGTGCATGAATACGTCTCCAAGACCCTGCATTCGGTTCTTTTGGATATGTACCCAGAAATAAAATTGCTGAATCATATGGCAGTTTTTTAAGGAATCATTGTACTGGTTTCCATATTGGCTGCACCATTTTATGTTCCCACCAATGGTGTGTAAGGAATCCAGTTTCCAATCCTTGCTGGAACTTGTTATTTTCTTTCTTTCTTTCTTTTTTTTTTTAATGATAAGCATCCTCATGGATACAAAATGGTATCTTATTGTGATTTTGATCAGCATTTCTTTCACTATTAGTGATGTTGAGCATCTTTGCATGTTCTTGTTGGCCATTTGTCTACTCTCTATTTTGCTTTTCAAAATTCAGCCATTCGACAGTTCAAATAGTACCCCTCCACCTATTTCCATTTTCTCCAGAAAAAGCAAAAACCGTCTGCCTTCAGAGTTCTAAGTATGTGAATGTAGCACTGCTAAATATTCCGTCCTTTTTTTGGAGCCCCACCTGTGGCACATGGAAATTCCAAGGCCAGGAATTGAACCTGCACCACAGCAGTAACCAGAGACAAAGCAGTGACAGTGTGGGATCCTTAAACCTCAGGCCAACAGGGAACTCCATATCTGCCCATGTTATGCTGCACCAGCATATGTAAACTCACACAGTTGGAGGTCACAGTGTTGGTACAAAAATATCTCCAAATCTATATGACTCTACCAAGCTATCTTTTAGCTTGAGCAGCTTCATCAAAGGATTGTTATTCCATAATGCACCCATATCTGAACCACTGTCAATATACAGACTTTCATATTTTCTTTCTGTCTTTGTAACCAAAACTCTATAGAAGATTTTTTTTGTCTTTTTAGGGCCCCCCTGGTGGCCTATGAGGTTCCCAGGCTGAGGGTTGAATTGGAGCTGTAGCCGCTGGCCTATGCCACAGCCATGGCAATGCCAGATCTGAGGTCATTTGCGACCTACACCACAGCTCTCAGCAACACCGGATCCTTAACCCACTGAGCGAGGCCAGGGATCAAATATGTGTCCTTATGGAGTCTAGTCAGATTCGTTTCCGCTGAGCCACGATGGGAACTCCATAAGATCTTTTTTTAGTGAAATCTAAAAAATTGTCTCAGTGGAAAAGGGCACCCCCCTAGCTATGGGAAATGCTTTTTCTGATAAAGATAGTATGCAATTTAAACAAACAAAAAAACTACGCTGAAGAAAATGGGTTAAAAATACAGCAGGAGAGATTTAAACTTAATAGAAGACCTGCCTTTCCTCTAGCAAATACTGAATACTGAAACAAGTTTCTGAGAAACCTTATATAGACTCTCGTCCTTGGAAAAGATTATATCTCTTTAAAATCTGCTGAAATGTAGAATTTCTATTATCCTCTAAACCGTGGTCTCTAACAATTTTGATTGAGCCCTTATGTTTGAGTATGGGGCCCTATTGCAGGATGAATAGCACTGCTGTAGCTAGTTGCCCTCTCAGGAAAGTGCACATAATCAAAAATATGCAAATGTAAGTAATAAAAGAAAAATATAAACAACAAAAGAAAAAATATCCTATACCTTAAATTTAAATGTGTCAGTTATTTCAAGTAAGGCTAAAAACAATGGGACAGACTCTGTGTGATAAGTGTTTTAGACATCTTATATTTTAGAAGCATTTTCTGTAAAAATAAGCACATTGATGACATCTGGTAGCACTTTGTACATTTTGATTCCAATTTCTTCGCTGTGAATCTATTTTAGGTGTCATGCAGTCTTTGTGAATTTACTCTGGTATCTTTCATTCCATTCAAATCATCCTCTCCTCCAGTGTTTCCTCACGCTGCATACTGTTAAGTTATAAAATCTGAGTAGTCAAGTATCTGGTTGAACCTAAACTTTTTTAGTTATGCCTTGTTTTATTGGTTCAAAAAGTATATTTTATTCTTGAAACATGATTTATCATGTACATGTTTAGTTAGCATCTGTTACTAGTGCTTTTTTCCCCTTATGAAGCCAGTAGTAAATCTGACAATAATATCAATTTCCTCAAATCTTTAGAAAATGTTCTGTGTATATCGAAAAAATTTTCTCATGAAAATTCTCTCTGTATATCATTTTAGCTGTTTTTCCATGGTAGAAGCAACACTTGTATTCCCATAGAATATTTTTATCATTTACCATTAAGTGAAAAGGCCCAAATGGGGCTTCTGAACATTGACTATCAAGGATAGTTAAGTTTTTGTAGCGTTTGGATTGTGCATTGTATGACTTTACAAATGCTGAAAAAATTACAGGTTTACCTTCATGTTCCAAATGCTTCTATATATTTATATGTGTATGTATGTATATATATGTGTGTGTGTATGTATATATATGTATATACTCACATGTATAATCACATAGTTACATTATATTATATAATTACATAAAATTATTATAATGTATAGGTATTATTGTTAGCGATGTCATATGACTCACCATTAGTAACAAGTTTATTATTAATGAGAGTGTCAGTAATTTCCCATGATCAAAAAATCTGATTAGATCATCAGTTCAATTGCCCTTATTAGAAGGATACTTGATAAAAGCAATTTTTAAAAGTATTAGCTATGCGCTGAAGGTTTTACTCATTTAATTTGTCCAACAAACCACTGTTGTAGGCGTGAGAGTTTCCTATTACATCCTCTGTGAGAGGGAGAGACTGATACACAGTGAGATGAAGTAACTTCCCCAAAGTTACTGGTTCAGTCCGTGGTCATGAGAGGAGTACAAGTTCAGGGAGTCTGGCTTCAGAACTCCATTCCTGCTCCAGCCCTGCCATTTGTTGTCCTCTTTTCTTGCGTTTGCATTAGCTCTACGTTTTCAAACCGTGACTGCTTTGTATGGGCAGCTAAGCCGCTTATCCATTTTGTGAAAGTTATTTATTTAAAAACTAGGTGATGGAATCCCTCATTCCAGTGTACTGGGTGCAAGTAAACAGTAATAAGCTGCAGTGAGATGAAACAGCAAAAGAAAAGATGCGGGTACCTGTCCCCCTGCCTCCATCCCTATAGGATGCCTACTCTTTGTCCGGGAAACCTCGCCTTTCCTGGCTGAATGCAGTACCTTTGGATACAAGGCATCATGGAGAATACCAAGGTCCATTCTACATTCTGAGAATGACTGAAATATATTTCCTTCTTACTTTTAGATTGAAAATAAATACAAATACAAGTTCTGACATTTTCCTTCCATACTCAGGATGAATTATCTCGAACACCTTCTGGCGTATAAGCAGCCCACTTGGGAGACCAGTGCAGGACTGCAAGATGAAAATTTAGCTGAGATTAGAGAACAAAGGATCACTTAACTCTGGACTGAATTTTTAGGGAAGAGTCAAAATGTTTAAAAATGAAAGCGGTCAACTAAGATTAACACTTTAAAATCTCCCCTGGTCTCCATAGAAACAGCAAATTCAGTTGAGCAGTTCAGCTCTCCAAGAGTTTTGAAGGATAAAATGTCTCTAAATGTCAAAAACTATTATCAGGCTTAACTGGAATTGGCTCTTGAGTCTCAGCCTGTGGTTATACAACACTCATCCTTCAAATACCCTTTCCGCAAGTGGTGGCTGACACTTGAACCTGTGAGAAATCCAGCACGGTGTGTCTTGCCTGCCAGCAGGCTCTGCTGGAAACTCAAAGCCTCAGTGGCTCTTTGAGAGGGTCAGTATTTGCTGGTAATGGAAGACTTGTGCATGGAATGACATGAGGCCAAATTGTTTATTCAAAAAAGTTCACGGTTAACCTCTACGTTTTTCCACTGGTGAACCTTTTCTGCTTTCTGGATATGGAAAGAGCTGATAATTTTATTGACCTGAACATTGACTCTCATCTTATGTTAAGCAGCCGAGAGATTTAAGGGGTGTTCAGAGAATTACAGTGTCTCAGTGTAATGAATGTCTTATGCTACTGGGTCTGAGCCAATATACCCACTACCTTATAATTTTTTCCCCTGATTACTTTGCTTCAGGCCCTTTATGTGTTGCTAACAACAACTAGATTTCACTGCTTGCTCCAGTGTGATGTTTCAAAAATTCCTGGAGGCCATTCTGGCTTACTCTTTCAAGTAAATCTCCCCTTTCATAATTTATAACTGTCTGTAGAACTTCTGGTCTTACTGATGACCCACGGATCTGCCCTTACCAGGGAATCGGGTGCTAACAACCATCGAGAGACTAGTTGGAGAGAAGTTCAGTGATGTTTGGACACCCTTCTTCGGGCAGCCCTTGGTTAATCCAGTTGACTTTTCCATTCCATTTCCTTGCAACTTTCATTACTAATTAACTCCATTTGGAATTGTGAAACCTTTTTTTTTTCTTCTTCTCTCATTCTTGGGCATCCACAGTTTAAGCAGCCAATGAAACTCAGCTCTGTGAGGTTTTGTTTTTATTTTTAAGCATTTTATTATTTTTTTCAGAGACAAGTGGTAGTATTACTGGACTGTGTATTAGTGTCAGCAGAGTCATGGAGAATTAACTGTGAACGAGAGACACCATTTTGAGACAGTCTCAAGTCTCAAAGTAATGAGATTGATTTCCATAATTTCCATTAAAAAAAACAGCTTTGATCATCTCTAAGGATGGTTCACAAATCTCGGGGCATGTGAATGAATGACACTCTGCATTTTTAAGGGTGTTCGATTTAGACACACACCTTTTATGGGTAGTATCTGATATCCAAATAGATCAGTGTGCCTGAAGTTCATACATTACCAGTGTTGTCAACAAAGAGCCTCAAAGATTTTCCTATAGTTGGATTTTCCTGTGGTTGGATGAAGACTCGGGTGTCTGCCGTAAACTTCAGCACCAACCTGAAAGAAGCAAAGTCTTTGCTGTGAATATGAAACAATAGTAATGTAGTTTCAGCTTGTTAAAATGCATTTTTACTAGGTGTTTCAAAGCACTTCTATGTTGGGACCTATATAAAATAATAATATAACAGTCATACAGTGCCTATTACTTTGTAGGTAATTAAAATACTCAGTAAATAATTTGGATGCATTATATCATAATCCTCCTGACTGTGTTAGGAAATTGATGCCACCATGTCCCCGTTTTAAAGATGAGAAGAAGAATTACATCGCTCATAGCAACATTGCACAGCGAAAAACAGGCAGAGGAGGGGTTTTAAAATAAGGCCACTAATTCCAAATGCCCAGATCTTTACCACTCTGCCCTACTGCCCCTTCTTCCTTTTGGGTTTCTGACAGGAAATCGGCAAGCCAGCTTTGCTTTCTCTCCTTGGGAAAGTGAGTGATTAGTTCCAAACAACAATTTATGGAAAGCTCGGGTTAATGTGCAGTTAGCAAAAGCCAAAATCAGTGCAGCTTAGAAAGCAAGAATTTTCTGTATACTTCTTACACGTGAAAAATAGTAACTAATATCTTAATAGCACGAATCATGTGCCAGGCACTATACAGACATCTTACTCTTTAGTTCTTTTAATCCTCACAATAGCCCAATGACATGGGTACTATTATCAAGCCCATTTTATAGGTAAGAAAACCAAGGCCTGGGGAGAGGAAGTAACTAGCCCCAAGTCGCACTACTTGGAAGTAAGTAGGTTTTACATCCAGGTGGTCTGGTTCCAGAGTCTGTGGTCCATTGTACCTTATACCCTTACCTTTCCCCTGACACCTTAGCACTAAGTACCCCACCTCTTGCTGAAACTCCAGGGCTTTAGTGAAGTCCCTTATCTCTTGAGTAATACAGACCAAATAAATAATGCGTGAGATCAGCTAATAAGAGATCATGGAAATACTGAATAGCAGACAAAATTGAAGACAAAATTAGTAATTTTATCATGAGAATATGACCTAATCTGGAGCTACATATGGTTCAGATTGAATCCAAACTCAAGGAATTTCAACAAATTCCACCCCCTTTTTTTTTTTTGCTTTCACTGTGAAGTCTATGTTGGCGAGACAAGTATTACTCACTTTGTGTGTATCTGTTTGATGCCATTCCCTTCCTTTTGTTTTCATGCCAAATTCATCATAGAATACTGCAGGTACTCAGGCAGTGTCTTGGATAATTCTGAGTAGAATTCTGTGGTTGATTTGCCTCTATGTGGTCCATGTGGAATTTGAAGTTTAAGAGTGTGGAAAAGACCACCATATGTTATGCACACATGCACACACACATGCACACACACTAGACTGTTTAACAGCCTTGGATCATTTAAGCTGGAGATACTGGGTGGCTGAGACTATGCAATAGACTTGGCTGGTGTAATAATAACAAGGCAGGTCATAGCAGCTCCAAGCTTTCCAACTTCTAGGGTGACTCATTTTGTCCATATGGCTATCCAACTGACCTAGCACCATTTGGTGATAGGGCCACCTTTCTCCCTCTGTGCTGCAGTGTTGCCTTTGTTGTTTATCAGGGAGCATATATGTGTACTATTTAGTCATTTTTGTATATTTATATGCCATTACTATATTGTGTTTATTACTACGGCTTTACAATAGATCTTTCCAATCATTCTTTTCTTTTATAGCATTCTTAAAATGGCTGAGACCACTCTTTCAGGGTTGAATGTAGGTAATGTAGTTATTGTTTCATTTTTGCTATTGGGGAAAATTATCCATATTTACCATTAAATATGAGGTTTGTTTTTTGTGGATATTTTATCAGTTTAAACAAGCTTTCTACTATTCCTAGTTTTCTGTGAACTTTTAAAATCATAAACATTTGTATTAAATTTTGTCAGATTTTTTTATGCATCTGTTAATATGATGATGTGATTTTCTACTTTTTAATGTGGTAAATTGCTTTGAGTTTTGAGTATTAACATACTCTTGACCATCTGGAATAATCTTCACTTAGTGTATCATTTATTCCCTATGTTACTGTATTCAATTTACTAGTATTTCCTTAAGGATTTTTTCATCTAAGTTCATGAAGGAGATTAATCCACAGTATTCCTTTTTTGGTAATTTCTCATCAAGTTATGGAATCAAAGTTTTGCTGCTTCTTCCACTCCCACTCCCCTAAAAAAAAAAGAGTTAGGAAATAGTTCTTTTTTTCCTCGTCTCTAAAAGACTTTACATAAGACTGATATTATTTTATCTATAAATGTTTGGATGAATTAACTAGTGAAACATTCAGGGCCTAGATCCTTCTTGTGGGAAGTTTTATAATTGCACATTTAATTCAGATTTCTGTTTCTTCCTTTTATAGATTTGGTAGGTTGTGATTTTATGAATGTTTAAAATTTCACCTTTTTGCTAATTTCATTGGAATAAAGTGGTTCACAGTTTTCCTCTTATTATTATTAGAAGTAGTAATAGTATTTGTAAGATCTGTAGTGATGTCCCCTTTTTCATTCCTGATATTGGTAGCTTGAATTTTCTGTTTTTCACCTTGATTAGTCTTGTAACTGTTTTATCAATTTTATTAAACTTTTCAAAGGGAAAGCTTTTGGTTTTATTGATTTTCTCTACTGTATTTTTTTTTTAAATTTGGTCAACTTCTGCTTTTGTTAATCTCCTTCCACTTTCTTTGTATTTATTAGGCAATTATTTTTCTAGCTTCATGGGATCTTAAATTATTGATTTCACTTTTTTCTTTTCTAGTATATTTATTTGAAGCTACAAACTTCTCTCTTAGGACTGCTATTGCTGCATGTCATACATTTTGATTTGTCATGTTTTCATTATTATTTGGTTAAAATATTTTATAATTTCCATTGTTACTTGTTCTTTGAGTCTTGAGTTACTTAGACTTTTGGTGCTTATTTTCCAAATGCTTAGAATATTTTTGAACATTTATCTGTTATTAGTTCCTATCTTAATTTCACAGTTTTGAAATATTCTGCTTGATTGTTCATCCTTTATAATTTGTTGAGACTTGCTTCATTGCTCACATTTTGATCTGTCTTGTTAAGTAGTCTATAAGTACTTGAAAAAGAAACTTAACTCTTTTAAGTTGTTTTGTATGTCAGTTACATAGTGTTTTATATGTCAATTAAGTTAAATTGTTTTTTAGTGATTATCTTAGAGGTTAAAATGTGCATCCTTGTCTTAAAGACATTCTTCTTAGTTTAATGTTTTTACTGCTTCCCAACCAATGCATGAGTTTGATTTATCCTATTCTCTTCTGTCTGTTGAGCTATTTTACCACATTTTACTTTTGCCTATGCTGTGCACCTCACAAGATATCATTATTGTTGTTTCAAGTGATCAGTATTCTTTTATATCTACCCACAGAGTCATGCTTTCTTGTGCCCTTCATTCTTTCTTGCTCTTCTGTGCTTTCCCTTGGATCATTTTCCTTGGCTGGAAGAACTTCTTCAAGTATATCTTATATCGTGGGTTGCTTTTAATGTATTAGTTCACTTGTTGTTTTTCGGAAAATGTCTGTATTTTATAGTTTTACTTAGTATAAAATTCTAGGCTGGCATTTTTAGTTGTTGTTTTTTTTTTTTTCCCAACAGTTTATAAATGTCTTACATTGTCCTCTGGCTTTTATATTTTGTTAAAAATAATGTTTACTCCTTTTTAGGTAATGTTTCTTATTTCTCTAAATTTTTAAACCTTTTTTTTTTATTTTTAAGAGAAGTTTACCTTATTGGGGGTGTGTGTGTGTGTGTGTGTGTGTGTGTGTGTGTGTGTGTTACAGAGAAAGGGAGAGTGGAGGAGATTGCTTATCCTTCTTAGGGCTTTGGATCCCTTTAATCCCTTTCATCAATTTCAAATTTCTTTTTGGCAGTATTTCTTAAAATTGGTTCCCATTCCACTTCTACTCTACTTATTCTAGAAGTTTAAATATAATGTGTTACAGTTGAATGTTTCTATATGCATTTTTTGTTTCTTTTTTTCCCCTGTTCTTCTGTTTGGATATATTTCTCTTGGCTCATCTTTGAGTTTACTATTCTTTTTCGCTCTCACATTGCCTATACTCTTCTTATGATTTATTCCAGATACAATGTTTTTCATTTCTAGAAAGTATATTTAATTCTTTTTAGAGATTCAAGTTATTTATACATTCATTTATTTTGTCCATCTTTTCATTTATTTTATTTAATATGTTTATAATAGTTATTTGAATGTTCTTATCTATAAAGCCTAATATTTGGATAATCTGGGGTTAACTTTTGTTGCTTAATTGTGGTTCACGGTTATTAGAAAAATATTTCTTTGTCTTTTAAATTTTAACTTTATGCCAATATTTTTGTAAAAAATAGAATTACAGATATTGAATATATGTTACTTCCCCAAAGAAGTATTGCCCTTTCTTTTGTTAGGCAGGTGAGGGAAAGATCATCTCAGTCTAATAAGTAATTGAAGTTGGTCAGGGCTTGGTTGTGCTTTCAGTTAGACTCAGCTCTTACCACTGCTGCATCATTTAATCTTCTCATTGAGCTCTTGATATATGTCTGTCTCCTTAGTCATTAGGTGCACCAACTCAGTCCATCTGAGGTCTGAGCTCAGCTGTTCAGCCTCCAACCCCATAGAGCTTCAACCTCTGGAAAATGTATTGAGGAGGAGATGAGCCATTGTTTGATGTAGGGCTTTTTGTCCTGGTAGCATGAAATTGAAGTACCTTCTAACCCCATCCCTTCCTTTTGGCTGTGACCCACCCATTATTTTGATTAAAAGTTAATGAGTCTCTCTCTCTCCTCACTAATGAGTTTTATACCTTTCAGCAGTTTGAAATTAAACTTTAACCTTCCACCCCAGTAGTTTCAAAATATGGCAAATACTTTGTGTGTATTGGAGGATTTTGTCTCGTGGACACTATGAGCAGATCAGCTCACCCACTGTCTGCACACTGCCTAGGCGCTCAACAGATTTGTTTTGGGGGATTGTTTGTTTGGTTACTTCTGCTCTCCATCTATCATGCCTGCCTGTGTGGCTTTCAAAAGGACCATTAGTCCTAGTGTTTTGCAGTGGAGTCTCTCTGCCTATGTCATTCTGATCCTCATAATTTTCAAGAATTGGCTAGTGCCCTCATGGGAATAAACATAAGTTGGCTGACAGCTCTCTTGGGAGTTGTTCTTCTCTCTTTAGCATTTCAGTTCATCTAGTCCTCATTGCTTCAGTTTTTTTGATGTTTATAATAACATAATTTTGTCATGTATCCTTTTCTTCTCTGCAGTTGTCACAGCAGGTCCTGCCATGACATACAACATCCTGTCTGGAAGACAAACTTTCGTTATTGTTATTGATATTATTAGGACTATTTCTTTAGAAAAGTTTCCTCTGGTTTTCTAACAAATTAGTGGTAAAGCATATACCTATTCAGACTTGTTATGCTAGAAAAACTTAATCAAAATATCTTTCCTCTGTGAGCTCTGTGATTTGGAAGGAATTTCTATGAACTATCTTCTGGCTCTGTCCCTCTTACATCCCTGCCCTACATCTTTGTGAGACAACATTGTGTAGAGTGGACTGTGGGGACTGGTCTGGAACCCATTCCTATACCAGGAAGCCTCACCATTGACCATACATGACAGCCCTGTGAGTCATCTATATGTACCCAACTGGCCAACATTAATTGAGTTTTGATTTCAACTGCTCATCACTTAGATAACTGACATGAGAAGTCAGAGGGGAAAGGCCAACATGGTGGTCTTAACTGTTTACAGGTAAAACATCTGAATTTTACAAATTGTGTGAAAATATATGACCATATGACCATATTCCTAGAAGATTTCCCAGGACCATAGAAAAGACCCACATAATTGAGGGGCCCTGAAATACATCTTCTTTTAGCTCCACAGAAAAATCTACCTTCATTAATAATGTGTACACACAGAAATCACTACTACCACAATAAATCAACAAATAAACCAAGAACAGAAGCAAGGTCAGCTGATATCCACAAATGGGTTTCTGCTAGTTTGACATGTCCTTATATTTGTTAAAACCTCCAAGGAAGATATAACTTAAAAGATAATGTAGTTATTTAAATATTTAAGGAAAATAGATACTTCTAGAAGACTACAGCCATCATATTATAGGAACTGCGAAGCCTGGGTTTAAATCCCAGCATCACAATGGCCAAGCCATATGACTCTGGGCAAGTTTGTTAGTGTTTTTATCGTTCCTTACCTTAAAATTTAGGTGTGTGTGTGTGCATACATATATACTTACATACATATGTGCGTTTATGTATATATTAGTAAGTATTATGTCTATATATGTACATCTATGTATCTATATATGGAGAGAGTACCTAGCATATCATAAGTATTGTTTCATGTGTATGAGCATCGTTATTTGGATCTATTTTTAGGTGAATGAAAATTGGTATTGCTTCCTATTGGTATTGCTTACCACACTGAGTAGGGAATTCATAAAGCTTAATTTTTTTTTTTACTTTTTTTTTTGTCTTTTAGGGCCACACCTGCAGCATATGGAGCTGCCCAGGCTAGGGGTCCATTCGTAGCTATAGCCACCAGCCTATCCCAGAGCCACAGCAACACAGGATCTGAGCAGCATCTGCAGCCTACACCACAGCTTATGGTGACGCCAGATCCTTAACACACTGAGCAAGGCCAGGGATCAAACCCGCATCCTCATGAATGCTAGTTGGGTTCGTTAACCACTGAGCCACAATGGGAACTCCTTTTTTTACTTTTTATTATTTTATTTTATTTTATTTTGCTTTGGGGGGCCACACCTGCGGCATATGGAAGTTCCCAGGCTGGGGGTCAAATTGGCGCTGAGCTGCAGGTCTATGCCCCTGTCACAGCCTCACCGATCTGAGTCACGTCTGTGACCTACACCACAGCTCATGGCAATGACAGATCCTTAACCCACTGAGCAAGGCCAGGGATCGAACCCACATCCTCATGGATACTAGTCGGGTTTGTAACCCTCTGAGGTGCAAGGGTAACTCCCAGCTTAAATTTTTTTTAGGTCAAATCCATCAGGCACTAATCTTTAATATTCCGTGGTGTGCTTGGAAGTTTGTGTGGGGAGGAAGTATGTTGACTCAAGGAGGCCTGCTTTTAAAGATCCTGAACTGCCTCTCGAGGAACTGTGAGGACCGCTCTCCAGGCTGCCTGGGGTGAGGGCTGTGCCGTTTGAGGCATCCACCTGCGACAGTGTGATTTCCTCCAAGTTGCATAGGGCAGAAAGTGAAGAGGGTTGGGCTGAGCAATGGGGGCAGCTTTTGGAGAAAAGTTCAGGTGAGAGGTGGCATTTGAGCAAGAGCTGAATGGTTAGGAGGCTGGGATGAGAGGAGGTAGGATGTTTACAATTAAAGTCATGCGGGTTTCATGTGACCATGGCAATGAACAGCTAAGAAAGTCTGCAGGGAAGGGAGACTGAAGTGGAGGACGCTGAGGAATCAGAGGCAAAGGTATTGGAGGCCTCATCCGTGTGCCTACTGAAGTCTCCTGAAATGATGTTAGGGGCTGTGTGGGGAGGAAGGCTGAGAAGCCCTGTGTCAATGGCCTTGATGCGTGGAGAGGAGAGACGGGGAGGTTGAATGGTGAGAGCCACCGTGGGGTCGAGGAGGAACTCCAAAGGGAGAGAAGGAGGTCTTACCCGAAACTGACAAACCGACGGATTCGGAAGAACTCCTGATACAGGACAGCTGGCCTGCGCTAGCCCTCCAGTCCTACAGCAGAAGGACCCCATCCCCTCCCCACAGGGCTTGGTTATAGTAGGGGGTTGGGCAAGTGCCACATAATGTACACACTTGACAGGGAGCACAGGCCGTGTCTAAAGCAGGGAAAGATGTTCCCACCCAAGGCGAGACGGCCCTGTGGGCTCTTTATCTCTTGGTAAGGAACAGTTCCAGGCCCACAGCTCATTCTCATGGGGCCGAGTGGGAGTCAGAAGACTATAGGTGTGAGGCTGTCTTTCCCAACAATGCCTAGGAATAAGGATCCCTGAATAATGGCTGTGGTAGTGGAAATGGCAAGTAGATGATAGCCTTCAAAGGGAACATTTAGATGTTGAAGATAGTGAAGCACAATCTGGGGATCACTTCCCCCAGGATTAGCATCACAGACAAGTGCAGGTTCTGCCTGAGGCTTAGAGAAGCTTACCTGGAGTTCCAGGAGCAACCAGCCCCAGGGGGCATCTGGGTCCCACCTGGCAGTCGTGCGTGGACATTTCACTGCAGTGTGTGGCAGTCCTCCCATGAGTGGGTGGCTCTAAGGAGTCCAGGGGCAGTGATCAAGATTGCTTCCTGCAGCAGTGAGGAGGCCTGACTCATGGACTCTTGTCTCCTCTGACTAATGCTGGGCTACTGGCCCTCTGCTCCAGCCTGGGCTCCAGCTGATTCCCTAGCAAGTCATTCCATGGAGGAATTGTCATTTCCTAGGACACAATGCTAGGTGAAACAGTTCATTGTACCAACAAGAATGACCCAGTAATTGAAGCCTGGGAATGCAATGTGTTCAACCTCCTCATTTCCTAAATGAGACCAAATTATAACAATCCCTTAAAGGACAGAGTTTTAGAAATGTTGATTCTTCGGTTTTTTATTGAGGGGGAGGTGGGTGTGGGGCATGGTGGTAGTGGCCATGGGAAGGAAGGGGAGGAGGAGCCTTCCCATAGCGATGACTTAAAATGACCAAATCAGGAATCAGGAACAAGAAACGTGAACTTCCTTGACAGTGGGATCCAAAGGGTTCTGTGTTTCTCAGACAAGTCCAAGCCTACCTGTTCTCTAAACTCGCTTGCTTGCTTACTTTCCTTCTTTCTCTCTCTCTCTCTTTCCCTTCCCTTCCTTCCTTCATTCCTTTCTCTCTCCCCCCTCCTTCCCTCCCTCCCTCCCTCTCTCTCCCCTTCCCTTCTCTTCTTCATTCTCCCTCCCTAGGAGGCACTGTTTGTGAAATCCAGAACAATTCCCAGGCTCGCATCAGGGTTCATTAACCATCTTGAACTATTTTCCAAATGTTTTAGGTTCGAAAAAACCCAAACCACACTGGACCAGCCACTTTTTTTCTTCTTTACTGTTAAACCTATGTGTATTTTAAGGGAAATGTGATCCATATGTTTCTGATTCCT
The DNA here is from genome assembly GCF_016906955.1 of Phacochoerus africanus. Lineage (NCBI taxonomy): Eukaryota > Metazoa > Chordata > Mammalia > Artiodactyla > Suidae > Phacochoerus > Phacochoerus africanus. The sequence continues at coordinate 10,619,563 of NC_062557.1, read as the reverse complement.
TTACACTTAACTCATCAAGCAGGATTTGTTAAAGCTATTTGATGTCCTGGATGCCTTTTGAGACATTTCCTTGTGACTTTCAAAGCCTTTTATTCTCTAGAAATGGGAAGTTGCATTTTATGAAATGTAAATGAACTCAAACCCTGAAACGTCTGATTTGGGTCAGAATTCTGAATGATTGGAATTAGCATGCTCTATTCCATTCTTTTAGAAGAATTTCAGCTCAGGGAATTGCTCCTGTAATTTTCATTAAATTTCATAAAATTATCTAAACCTTAATTAGAGTATACATAGGAGAAAAAAGGCAAAAACATTTTATAGCAAGAACATATTTTATTAATAAAAATGGATAAATATTTCTGATTAAATAAGAACTACCTCAGCAAAATTAACCTTAAAATGAAATAAAATGAAACAACAAAATGAATCTCTGACAATTATTAAATTTGACCCTATAGGTAAATTGCAGATTTTATTTCATGCTCCCCCCAAACGAATTTCAACTAAAGTATTTTTTCCCCCGGTACCTCCAACCGGGACAATCAAGAGACTTCTCTGGAAATAAAGCAATTTTCATTTCTTAGAGAAATAGCCTGTTCTCTTAGACCTTCTTTTCCAGCAGCAGAAAATTTTAATTGGAACAAAGTACATAATTTAAGGGTATATCCTCTCCTCTCCTTCTGGGAAGAAATTCCATGTTGAGTGTGATGGAATAAAACAGGTTCGCTTCTGAGCCTCTGCCATTGCTTCCCCTTCTGCCTGGAATAACCTTGCCCAAGGTCATCATGAGTCTGGCTCTTCTGCTATCTCCTTACAGAGGCTGGCTCTGACTCTCCCTGCTAAAGTAGCTCTCCCTCCCCCTTCAATAACTCTCTACTCCATTCCTCCGTGTTATAATTTTTGCAGGATTTAGCACTATCCGCAAATATTTATGTCTTTTTGCATTTAATGTTTCCTTTCACCACTGGAAAGCTAATCTTACCTCTGTACCCCAATACCTGGGATGTTGGTGGCAAACAGTAAACGCTCAATTAGTGTTCACTGAATTTGATTGCTATCATTTTTTGTTCAACAAACACTGACAAACAGCACCTATTGACCTGTATTTTATCTTAGAAGAGGTCATTGTATACCTAGTGGCTTTGATGAATGTGTTCTAAGCAAACTTAGTCTTGCCACACACACATCTCATGTGAATATGAGGATTCACTTATAATAAATTCCTGCAAAAATGGTAGCTGAGATTTTCGTAGGGATTGTGCTTCATTGGTAGATTAATTTGGGGAGTATTGCCCTCTTAAAAATATATGCCTTTCCATCTATTTACATAGGATGCCTTTCCATTTATTTGTGATTTGATTGCTTTCAACAATGTTTCGAAATTTTCATATGAAATGAAAGGGACCCAGCAAAACCAAAGACTCTTGAAAAAGAAGTACAAAAGATTCGGGACTCAAACTTCCCAATTTCAAAACTTATTACAAACTGCACTCAAGACAAAATAATACTAGCCTTAGACAGACATAGAGATCAATTAAACAGAACTTAGAAATAAGAAATAATGTCTTATATTTATGGTCAGTTGATTTTTTACAAGAGGGCCAAGACAGTTCAATGGGGGAAGAACAGCATTTTAAAACCATGCTGGAACAACTGAATAGCCCCATGAAAAAGAATGAAGTTGGACTCCTACCTCATGCCATGTACAAAAATTAACTCAAAATGAATCAAAAGGCTAATCATAAGGACTAAAACTATAAAACTCTTATCAAAAAATGGGCATAAATCATTTTGACTTCGGATCAAACAATCATCCCTTAGATATAATACTAAATGCACAAAAAATATATTGGACTTCATTAAATTAAGATTGTTGTATTTTAAAAGATACCATCCCAAAATAATAAAAGCCAGTGACAGTACATGTCAAAAAAAAAAAAAAAGGCAACCCATAGGGCAGGAGAATATATTTGTAAATCATATATTTGATAAGAGGTATGTATCCATAATACATAAATAATTCTAAAAATTTTGTTAAAACCTATTCTTGTTTTGTTGATTTTGAGGCATCATTTATATATAATAAAATCCACCAATTTTAAATGGAAAAAAATTTTAACAATTCAATAACAAAAGAATAAGAAACAATTAAAAAATGGGCGAATGGACAAAGATGTGGATAGAAATTTCAACAATGACAACAAAAAAGGCACATGAATAGCTAGTAAGTACCTGAAAAAATGCTCAACATTATTGGTCAGCAGGGAAATGCAAATCAAAACCAAAATGAGATAGCACTTCAAACCCACTATTGTGACTACGATAACAATAATTTTAAAAAACAGAGAATAACGGTCATTGATAAGGATGCGGAGTATTTGGAACCCTTATATAATGCTGGTTGGAATGTAAAATGATACAGTAGATGTGGAAAACACTTTGGTGGTTCCTCAAAAACTTAAATATGGAGTTACTCTATGATCCATCCAGCAGTGGCGCTCCTAGGTATATACCCTAAAGAATTAAAAACATATATCTACACAAAAACTTGAGCATGAATATTTAGAGCAGCATCCTTCATAATAACCAAAAAATGGAAGCAACCCAAATGTCCATCAATGAATGAATGCATGAACAAAATGCTACATGCATGGATGGTCCTCGAAAATCATATGTTAAGTGAAAGAGACTAGGTACAAAATGCTATATATTGTATGATTACACTACTGTAAAACGTGCAGAATTAAGCCAGCGTTGAGACGGAAAGTAGATTTATGTTTGCAGAGTGCTAGGGATGGGGTGGGGTGGGGGTGGGGGGCAGAAATGGTAGTTTACTGCTTATGGGCACAGCATTTCTTTGACAAGTGGTGAAAATGTTCTGGAATTAGATGTTGGTGATGGTCATGCAGTTTAGTGAATATACTAACAAATACTTTAAGATGTGAATTTTATGGGATGTGATTTATGCCTAAAAATATAACTGGTTTCACAATTACTCAATTCTTTTGTTAATGTCTCAGTTCCCATGGGAGAAATGGGAAAGGAAAACTGATGTGTTTGATTTAAGAACTTATCCTACTCATTGTTCATTGTCTTTTTTCGAGGTTTTCTCAGTGCTTAAGCATGAAAGATAGAATTGACTAGGAGCATTGCTTCATTATAGTGGAGTGGTGTTAGAGAAATGTGCTGCCCTGGTCTATGTATGGTGTTCTTTCAAGACTCACCCTTGTGTGCCATGAAAAGGCTGGCAGATGTTTGGGGAAGGAAATGTATAGATAACTTTTTTTTTTTTTTTTTTTTACCTTACCGCTAATATTTATTTTTGGAACTGGAACTCTATGGATTGATATGTAGCACTTTTAGTTCAGGATCATGATGAATGATGAGCTACTGAGAATAGGTTTTCATATCAGCTTATTGGCAGACTAGGGTGCACTCTGCCAGCCAAAGTGAAAGTTTAGACTTCTGAAAAAAAGAGTAGAATAAATGTGACCTCATCAGAGCCAGAACAGAGACAACAACCTTTTTATCTGTGTTTTCAAAATACAAATATGTAAAAATTATCGATGATTTAAAAAAAAAGGTAGGTGGGAAGGGACTTGCCCACGGCATATATAATCTGGTATAGCATTTTAAATACTACTGTTTTATTTTTTTAAAAGCTGTTGAACTTTTAGTGAAAAAGAGAAGAAAAAGGGAACATTTACATTTGGCTGTAACATGCATTAGCATATATAAAAATTTAAGCAGCACATTTTCTTTATGAATTGTGTTTTCTCATGGTTATATAGCATGAGGCCATAACTTCAACATTGGAAGACTGATAAGGTTATTTGTGATATACTTCTGCTGAGTGGATGTTACATGGAAATAACTGGAAGATGACTGCCCTTAATTCCTATCTACTGGTGACATAATAATGATCATTATACCTAATAATAAAAGAGAAATTAAATAATAATACTTCTATTTTCACATCATGGTGGAACTTTTTTATATTTACGTTATTTTGTCTGGCTTGTATATGCTTATATATATGCCATCTTCTGCAACCCCACTTTGATGAAACAGGGTCAGACTCTGCGTGCTTTTCTCTCTCACTTAACTGCCAGTGCATGTTTGCAGATAAGTATTCATTTCTACCAAGGCTACAACATTTGAGTAACTAATATGTACTGTGTCCTGGGATGTACTATGTCCTGTGTCTCGATGAACAATTGGACATGAACCTTACATTCAGATTTTAAACTCTATGGGGTAGACAGGCAATTAACCAATATATTATTACAATAAATTATTAAAAGATGAGATGGATTATAATGAGAATACAAGATTCTGTAAAGTAAGACAAATGGGAGACTTACCTAAGCCTGGCAAATAGGATGGAACCCAGATTATGCTGGGTTTTTAAAACCAGGTCAAGCTGTTGAGACTATTCCAAAGATGGGTGGAAACCATTACAGGGTTTTAGGCAGAAAATGGCATAATTAGATTTGAAGTTTTGAAAGGAAGTTCAGCTTAGATGTGTAGTGATCCTATAATTTAGTCTCCAAATCAGGAAACTTTGGAGAATAACCTCATCCTAGGACTGCAGGTATAAATTTGGGCTGTTCTGGATGAAGTAGGATGTATATAGTTCCCCTATTTACAGAAGTCTGGTGGAATCAGACTGCTACATGAAGATCAGTTAGGAGAGATGATGTTTGTGACCATGATGAGATCGCCCATAGAGAGTTAGATAAATATGCGTTATTCTGAACCAAGAACATGACTCAGTGTGCAAGGAAAGACGGAGAAGTTGAGGTCTATCTGAATAGACGTTGGAGACATTGACTGAGATGAGGAATGTCAGGGAAGTTTAGAAGGAAGGGAGTAGTGTTAAGAGAGGTACGAGTTGAGGTGCAGGTAGCCTTTAGGCACCCAGAAGGAGCTGAGGGCACGCAAGTCCGCTCTTCACATCTGTATCATCTGAGGAGGTCAGCCGGCCTGGAGTAACAGTTTTGACTACAGAGCACTAGCCGTGGCCCAAGTCTTTCTAGCGCACTAATGGTTCTAGAAATACCAAGTACTTACTGTACTCACCTTGTCAGTGATTTATCTGATTGTTTGGCTCAAAGTTTGGAAATAGAGTCTAATTTTGTATTTATAGGCTGATCCATCTGGAGAAATACCTTAAGAACTTCCTGTCCCAGGCAAGACACTTGAAGATGTCTGGTGTGATGGGTGGTTGGAAAAAGGTTTTATGAGCTGCCCTTTGGGGATCTGACAGTCTTGATAAATTGAGGGACAGGGTGCCTGATGATCTAAAATGCTAGGATCTGATGCCATAGAAGGTGTATTTTGCCTTGCTTAAACTGAGCGCTGCAATAAAACCTATAAAGCTTGACGGTTTTTAGAGAAGAGATTGAAAGTTCAATATAGGAGGCAAAATGAAATTTGAATAATACAGGCTAAAAAATAAATGCCTCTTTGTGTGTTTGTGTGTGTGTGCATTTATATGTGTATTTGGTGGGCGTGGAAGTTCACTTTATTATATACAGGTTGCCTCCAAAGAAGCCCCATCACTATTTTTTCTCACTTATTCTAGATAAACTTGGCTCCTGAATCTTTCTTTCTTTCTTTCTTTCTTTTTTTTTTAATTTTTTGCTTTTTAGGGCCACACTTGGGGCAAAAGGAAATTTCCAGGCTAGGGGTTGAATTGGAGCTACAGCTGCTGGCCTACGCCATAGCCACAGCAACACCAGATCTGAGCAGTGTCTGCAACCTACACCACAGCTCTCGGCAATGCCAGATCCTTAACCCACCGAGAGGGCCAGGATCAAACCTGAGTCCTCATGGATCCTGTTGGATTTATTACCAACAGGGAATCTCTGCTACCTGTCCTTAGCTTCATACACCTATCAGGGATCAAACAAGAGGTGAGAGTGAGAAGTGAGCATGTGCATACACCCTAAAGGGTCAAGATGTGCCCTGGAATTGATTAGGGACTATAGAAAGGGTATAGGGCATGTCCCCTTTAATAATAAGGGTTATCTTAGCTCAGATTTATTTATGAGGGACTGCTCCAAGTATTTTTACACATAATAATTTTTTTTTTTTTTGTCTTTTTAGGGCCGCACCCGAGTCATATGGAAGTTCCCAGGCTAGGGGTTGAAACAGAGCTGTAGCCGCTGGCCTACACCACAGCCACAGCAACACCAGATACCTGACCCACTGATCAAGGCCACAGATCCAACTCACATCCTCATGGATACTAGTTGGATTCGTTTCCTTTGTGCCACAACGGGAACTCTCTGAATCTTTAGATTAAACTCTGCTTTGCATTTTTAAATGAAAGAGGGACTCAACTCTCTTCCACACATACAGGTGACATACTTGGAGGATTAAGTGAAATATACCAAGAAAAGTAAATGTACTTTCCTGTGAGAGATAGTTAGTTTCATTTGGTTTTTCATCCCTCTTTTGGATGTTGGTTGATTCAACTTCCCTTAGCCTTGATCTCTGCATTTATGAATCATTAGAAACTTGAAAGAATCTGAACAAATAGTATGAAAGTGCATACCTCTTTATGTTCCTTGGACTTGCCCCAGTTTTATATGTTAAGTCAAGTGTTGTTATTCCTCATGTTTAAAATTGTATATAACAAGAGCGAGGTAGGGAAGATTGCAACTTGAAGTCCTAACATGAACTGGGCAAAGGACTCCATAAAGGTGCATCTGTCCCTGGATCTCACGTTTGAAATTTGATGCCAGAGGTGTTAGAGGAGAGCATTTCCAAAGCCAAAGGATATCCTTAACATATAGTTGCAAACCTGAATGGCTAAAAACTTGGCAATTGTGAGGGCTTGTTCCCCTGTGCTGGGATGTACAGACGACGAATGAACTTACCTTGTATATGAAACTGACATGGATGGAGCTGCTCAGTTGGAGAAAAATTCCCCTGTTTTCCGGAGTCAGCTTGGTTTTCTCTTTCTTTGCTAAAGTATTCAGCTGTTTGGCATTACTTGGTATTAGTATTGCTTCCTTTTGCACTAAGAGCAGAAAAACTAACTTTTTGCTGTATTTAATTACAGTGTCACTCTGCTTTAGAGTACTAGGAATCTTTGCCATCCCTTTTTCATGAAAAAAAAAATCATGTAGATTACTTACTTCTGAAACGAAATTTTCCTAATTTGTTTCATTGTGATTCATATTTCACTCTTCTAAAAGACTACAGGATAATTGACTCAATGCTGTATTAAAATGTCCCTAACTTCAACAATTTATGAAAGTTGAGTATCTGTTGTGTAATCTCTAACATGAAGATACTTTCCAACCTTCCTTCAAGCTCCGGAAAGAGCTAAATGTTATGATAAATATCCTAAACGTTATGATAAATCTTCACAAGGATTTCACCTTATATGATTACCTGAAGCCTGTTAAGAAGTAAACTTCCCTTTCTCTCTTTTTTCAGATTAATTATTTTATTGCTAGGGGTTGCATGCAAGGAATAAAGTATTTTTGTTCTCTTAGTCTTGCAAAGTGGAAAGTTTAAAAATAATGGTGTTAATGCCTCCAAAAGAGAGACTCGAAATGTAGTCTTGGAAGTTATCATGGGTTAATTGAAAATTGGAAGGTGCTGTGTTTGGTCACTTGTCCTTGTAAAGTCACAGCCAATGAAGCAGATGAAAAAAAGATCTTCTGGCCTCATGCTAATGGTATTTCATTCATAAAAAAGAAATTGTGCCCTAAGATTTAATTGAGCGGTTCCAGGGCCATGCCAGCAGAAAATCAGCTGGTTGGGCTCCTATATAAACATGATGACATATTGAGGGCAGTGTTTACTTTTTTCTAATTAAAGCAAATTAGAAATTCCATTATATTTCTGCCGTGAGTTCTGACAGCAGCATGCCCTGGGAATTGCTCATAGTCCTCCTAGAGTAAGGCTTTCCTTCATTCAACTTGCATTTGTTCCCTTAAGTTTTAAATTCATTCCAGGCACTAAGTGTTTACGCCGGCTCTGAGACCTTGGTTTTTCAGGATCATTTCAAAACGAGACTGGAAGATGTGGCGGAATTCAGACCGACCGCTTGTGATGACATCAGATGTTTTCGGCCTTGATGCTGGTTCTCTCTGGGCGGACACTGTTTTCTTTTGTCTTTCAGTTCTATCACTTTTCATAACACTGAAGCCAACCTTCAGTTGACTCTCCCGTCTGGCAGTGAGAGATCATTCGTAGGGACCCACTCTATTAACAGAAACAACTAAGATGCCAATGAAAATATATCAACTGCACAGCAAACATGGGTACTTTTCTTATGCAGTAAAAGGCTCTTTTAAGTTTTAAGTTGACACATGGCTATAAAATCTATGAGGATTTTGTTTTTTGTTAATGATGCCCTTATCTTGTATTTTTAAACCAGGAACCAGGTATGTCTGAGTGGTGATGTTGTTTTTTTTTTTTTTAAAGTAATGGCCATCATGTATTTATATCATAGCTATAAGTTATCAAAATTCAATGCCACTTCATTAAAATCCTGTTTAATGAGCAAAACATTGAAAACAAAATTAAATATATGGAGCTCACTAAAACGTTCATTTCTGAAATCATAGTCACATTTTATTGTCTTGACCTCTTTCTAACTTAGGATTTCAAGGCTTAATTTTAAGTGCCAGAAACCTTCTTGCAAGGAAGGTTATTCTTAGGGGAGCTCCACTACTGTGTTGCTGACAAAAAAAGGTTCAAATAAAGACACAAAGTTCAGATAACGTCACCATGAGGTTTAAAAAAGCATTTACAGTTTTCCTGTTCTTCTGAATTGATAATTGAACTCTGGATCTTAATGAGCTTGTTTCTGGAGACATTGTAAGGTTCACAGGAGGAAAGAAAGGGCACCTTCATGCACTGAAGAAAACCATGATGCGTCTGAGGCTTTCTCAACTAAAAAGAAAAGAGAAGAACAGGTGTGTAACTGAAGCAAGAACTTCAGTATTTTGCTAACTATGGTATATTACCAAAGTGAAAGTTGAGTGTTTCTCTGAAATTTGTGATTGTTGGTATTCCCCAGAAAGATTAAAGCTCAAAATATATATTAAAAATAAAAATCGAATGTCACCTCTAAGTTAATATATATAGGAGTGTTCTAAGACTCTTTCTCTCTCCAGTTAGACCCCCCTTTTTTTTGTATCTCGGCTTATGCATTAGAGAGGGCAATAGGAATAATAAAAGCAGATAAAATTTTGTTCAATTAGATGTGTAAATGTTGTAACTTTTGAGTAGTTCTTGGAGAATAATGGCAGGGAGAAAAGCCAAATGGAATTTTGAGGACTTCAGTTTCCTTATTGTTCTCAGTTTTGTCTTGCATGTCAAAGACAGTCGTGAATTGGCTGTAAATAAAGTTCAGTCTCAAGGAAAGATATCCCACCCCTCCCCCAAATCCCCAGCCCACCTGTTCATGCAGTCATGGAATTTCTCCTTTGCCGAAAATGAGCTATATATGGTCAAATATCTCATAAAATGGGGGAGGGGATTGTGAAATAACAAGAGAGAGTATTTAAAGGGTCTGACTTAAAGAAATGTGCCCAGATGAGTTTGGCCAGTTGGGGTCAGTTAAGCCTCCCCTGACACCAACCATTAGTAATATTTTCCATGCACTAAGTAAAACAATGGAAACTTCATCACATCTGGTTGAGCCTCCAATACCTATGCAGCTTGTAATAGTTTTTGAAATCTTGATGTGAAACAGCACCGTGGCACTCAACGATAGATTGTTAGCAAGCAAAGAAGGCGCACTTGTTCCAAAACAATGAAGAGTTGCTTATTACTATTCCCCTTAGATGCTTTCCTCTGCTTCATATTGCTAGATTATTTCATCTTGATCCAAAGGGAATCTGGGGTTATTTTCCTCTCCTCTTTCTTCCCCTATCCTCAGAGCAATCGGCAATGAGTCTTCAGAAAAAAACCAGCTTATGTCTCCTATGGGCACCACATTTTCCTAGTGAAAAATTGCAGTTGGCTGGGTGACTTTCTATGAAGGTAGAAAAGAGAGCTTTGGAATATTGATAATTCCAAGAAATGTTTGCTGCCGTAAATATCTTGTTATCACCTTGCATTTTGTCTAAGTACTTCAGAGATTTACACAGAAGAGATTGAGTATACCTGAATGTCCTTAAATCACATACTCGCTGTTAACATTGAATTAAGATGTTATAAAACCCCAAAGTACCCATTGCTCTCTTTGAATAGAATCAATAAATAAACTTCTTATAAACCACAGGAGCTATAGCTCAAAGAAGGCAGGGTGCATGCCCACCTTGTTTGCTTTTCTCATCTCCAGCACTCAGCAAGCCATGGCAAGGCACCCAGTGCATGTCTTTTGAATGCCTGACAACTACCTAAGTTTTCTTTCTCTGAAGACAACTGCATTTGAAGGTTTTAGTGTTAACTTGAGACAGTGTTCTCTGCAAAGGGACTATACAGGAGTGGGAATAAAAAGTCCTAGGGCTAATCCTAAATTAGTGATAATTATCAGAACAACAGCAACAGTATCAACAATAGCAGTGATAAACATTTACTGAGGAGTTACTCTGTGTCAGACTCTGTTTTAATCATTTTACATGTATTAACTCATTTTGTACTCATAATAATGTCCTGGCATAGATACACATACTGTTAATTCCAGTTTTGTAAAGCGGAGACTGAGACATGCACAAGTTAACCAACTTGCCTTAGGTCACATAGCTAGTAAGTGGTGAAGCCAGGATTTCAACACTGACCGCTTTCTCTTAACTGTTATGTGCTATAACTAAAATAGTTGTGTTTTGCTCTACAAATCTTTTTGTACCTTAGTTACCACTGTTTTAAGATTAACATAATTATATTTAACCTTGGATGAGTAGGAGAGATAGGCTCACTCAGATGGGAATGTTTGGGGGTACTTTCCACTGTGCACCTATATATGAGATAGTTTACTATTCCCAGGGCATTAACATTCTCATCAGATGCCAGACGACTTCAATGGTCAAGACAGAAAGGATTGAGATCTCTTTTTTGACACAGTTCAAACTCACAGAGCCCTGGGGACAAACCATATTCTTCAAAACAACTGGGGAGACTTTGTGGCATAAATTCTTGGAACAAAGTAACATATAGTAAGGTATTGCTGTTTGTTAAAAAAAAAAAAAATCCTTCCACACTACGTTTTTCAGTTTCCATTTATGCCAGTAATTTTGTTTCCTTCTCAGAAAGATTTTTTTTTAATAAACACACATTCATTCTCACATACATGCACACGTACATATGTACCCATGTGTACATTCACACGCGCATACAACTGACTCACAGGCACATACTCTCCCACGTGCTCCTTGACGGGGTCATGATGTGCCTGACTGCTTATTGGTGGCAGATGGTGGTAGAACTTGATATCTCTGAAGGCAAGCCCAAGGATTCCAGGTGCTTAAGGAAAATGTCATAGTTTTATTTTCTGAGATCTTTGGGTGGAGAAGGAAGATTTTTCTTTCTTTCCCCCTCTTAGCAAAAAAAAGAAGGATATTAAAAAAGTAGTAAAAATAAATGTCAAGGATCAATATGGACAAACCCTTAAATCTGATGCATTCGAGAATAATTGAGATGATAGCATTGAAGGACAGTAATGATATTCTTGCCACACTTGCCCTGATGAACTTGTACACAGATTTTACTAGTGAATTATTTAGATGATGTAGTACCGGTTTGGAGAGGTGTGTGTTCTGAGCCTCTTTGAATCCCTTAAGTTGTGGTATGTACTTGGTGGTAAGTATAATGTCATACAGATAGGTTAAGTCACACGATTTAACAAAATATTAAATTAGCTCCATATCAAACAGTAAGCATACAAATAGGCACAGACGGATCCCAGAAATTCCTTTCTGACATGGATTTTCATGCATGCTCACTGTACGTGCTAGTATTGTGCCTTACTTTTTTCCCTCTGAAATTAGCAAGCAAGAACATAGAACTTCCTTCTCCATTTGGGTCATGGTCTCTCAGATTTCCACGGCCACCACCATGTCTTCTGACTGCCTGTCCATCTACTCGTCCTGGAATAGGTGCCTTATACAGCATGTACTGAATTGGTTGTGAGCATGTGTAAATGAGTTTGACAGACTCTTTGCTGTCCCATGACTGTATTCCCTTTGCTTTAGTACTGACAAATCAAAGTTTAGGACTGCAAAATTTCCTTTACCAGATAAATTTGATCTCTAGTCAAGGCCACACCTTGCCAAAAGCAGCTTCTTTCTGTGTGTGTAAAAGTCATGTGTTGTGAATAGGAACCTGGAGATTTAAGGTCAAGGTGGCAATTAGTAATTCATTTCCATGGTGGGTGTCCTTTCATCCTGATTATCTTTCAGGGCTTTTTCTTTTGCTTTTCAAAGACTTATTACGTTCCCTTTGATGCCGGTGAATAAGTCCTCTTGGAGCTTACCTTTAATATCAGGTTCTCAGCTTCCACCAGTATATCCTGACCACATACAAAACTTAGTAAAAGTTCCAATGGTGTATTTTGAAGTAGAGAGGAATGTGGAGTGGCAAAGAGAGTGCGCTGTGAGCTGGGAATCGAAAGTCATGCCCTGCTTTTCACAGCTGCATGAGTGTGGCACGTCTTAAAATCATCCCAGTCCTTAGCAAAATCAGGGGATGGGAAACTAGGCCCTGACCATCATTTCTACTTTTAGCAGTCTCCGAGTCTGTGTTCTAGTGCAGTATGTTCAGAATGTGAGGTGTTTGGTTCCCATCAACTTTGCCGTGTTCATCCTGTGTATCAGGCAGGTTGACCTTGAAGAAGGGAGGTAGCCCACCCACAGGTTGCCAAATGCAGAGTCTGCTGAGGTCAGTTAATCAAACATGCAGATAGGCACAGGCAAGTTGAGTACAATTAGGTTTCTGTAAATATACATAATTCGACCTCTTCTATATCTCATTTAGCCATTAATTTCAAAATCATGTTTAGGAGTTCCCGTCATGGCGCAGTGGTTAACGAATCCGACTAGGAACCATGAGGTTGCGGGTTCGGTCCCTGCCCTTGCTCAGTGGGTTAACGATCCGGCGTTGCCGTGGGCTGTGGTGTAGGTTGCAGACGCGGCTCGGATCCCTCATTGCTGTGGCTCTGGCGTAGGCCGGTGGCTACAGCTCCGATTCCACCCCTAGCCTGGGAACCTCCATATGCCGCGGGAGTGGCCCAAGAAATAGCAACAACAACAACAATAACAACAACAACAAAAAAGACAAAATCATGTTTATCATGTTTCTTAGGAGTTTGTTGTTAGGCTCAGGACACTTTGAAACATGAGTTCTATTAGTTAAACTCACAAGTATTTACTTAGCACCCATTAAATCAGTATCTAAAATGTGAGAAATTAAATGCTTAAGAAATAAGTAAATAATATAAATACATGGTCCTTGTAATCTAGTAACTATTCATTTCTTGGAGGTAGGAATACATGAATATTTGAATAATACTACATGATTACTTGAAATACAGAACGATGCAAGAGGAAAATGATGGTGACAATAGTAGAAGAAAGGGTTATAAGTAGGTGTCATACAGACTGATGACAGCATCTTCAGAGAAGGAAGATACCATCGTGAACTGGAATGACCTGTCAGGGGGCGGCATTGGATCCAGCCAGAGATAGTTTGAGAATACATTTCTTGTATGGGAAGAAAGGAGAGGCAGAATCCAGAAGGTGAATGGTACAAATAATGACTTAGGCATTTGCAGAACTGAACAGTTCAAGGAAGTGAATAGTGAGTGACAATATAGGAAAGGCGTGCTGGGACTGGACTTTACAGAACTGTGAACGGTGGGCGTGATCCTCCAGGCAGGGTAGCATTATCCACGTTTTGGGGCACAAAAGAAGGCACTGTACTTCAGGAAATGAAGAGACTGGAGGCCAGGGATTGCAGCAGAGTCTGGATGAGGTATAATAGTTCTGGGAACTCTTGTCCTGTGGGGAGGCACGGAAAAGCCAGAGAGCCATGTGAATACATTTTGAAATTCAAATACACATGTGTTATGTCCTATCAGGTCATCAAAACACACATGTGCTTTAAATTTCCAAACCCTTTTTTTTCTTCCTTGATCTTTCCCTCCTTAAAATAAGTATATTAGAGTAAGGCAAACACAGAAAAAAGATGCAGTTGCTACAGGTTGAAATCAGGATCAGTAAGATTTCAGTTCACTGAAGCTTTGTCCTCATTGTGAACCAGGTCAGCAAAGGGCAGGTTAAGGCAAATGGGTGGCAACCTATGTGTCCAAGAGCAGAAATCAAAAACAAACCTAGGAGGCAATGAGCAGCATCGCTGGTCCATGTCTCATTCTTCTGCCCTGCCTCTTTTGTAAATATGCCTTGTCTTTGTAAAAGCAGAATTGTTTCTCTCCTGCTTTAGAAAATTCTAGAAGATAAGCAGAAAGCAAAGCCATTAGACTAGAAGGCCATAACTCAAGAAGCTGGACATAGTGGATTCTACCTTGAAGCCATCCTCAAAAGATCAGAATTTCACATTATAAAAGGGCCCTGGAACTAACTGTCTTCTGAATCAGTTCTACCCAGATTGGCTTGACCTTCAAAGTAAAGAGATCCTAAAATCCCAATCTCACTTGCAAAGTCATGGGGAAGGGAGAGCCCAGACCCCAGTAGTACCTAGCTCCCTGGAGAATAGGGGGAGTGTAGGACAGTGAGTTTTGAGAATCCAGAATGTTCAGACCTTAATAAATAGCTAATATGTTATTCACCAAGGTTTTATATATGTATATGTATATATGTATATATATTTTTAAGAGCTGCGCTGGTGACATAATGGAAGTTCTCAGGTTAGGGGTCAAATCAGAGTTGCAGCTGTTGGCCACAGCCACAGCAATGTGGGATGTGAGCCACTTCTGTGACCTACACCACAGCTCATGGTAAATAACACCTGATCCTTAACCCACTGAGAAAGGCCAGGGATCAAACCCACATCTTCATGGATACTAGTCAGGTTCGTTACCACTGAGCCACAACAGGAACTCCAAGGTTACATTTGTTTAAAGACAACTTTTTAAAAAATTTAATGTTATTGGATTATAGTTTATTTGTAAGGTATTAGTTTCAGGTGTACAGCAAAGTGAATCAGTCACACATATAAGTATGTCCACTCTTTTTTCCCATATAGGTTATTACAAACTACTGAGTAGATTTTCCTGTGCTACACAGTAGGTTCTTGTTAATCATCTGTTTACACAATGGAGTGTGTATATGCTATTCCCACCCTCCCAGTTCCTCCTTACCCCCCCCCCAATGGTTTTGCCTATGGTAACCATAAGATTGATTTTGAAATCTGTTTGTTTCCGTTTTTTAAGTAAATTTTTTGTATTGTTTTTATTAGATTCTATATGTAAATAATATAATATGATATTTGTCTTTCTCTGTCTGACTTACTTCACTCAGTATGATAATTTCTAGGTCTATCCATGTTGCTGCACATGGCATTATTTCATTCTTTTTATGGTTAGATAGTATTCCATTGTATATATGTACCACAGAACTTTGTTTGATCCACTTCCTAGAATAATGGCAATAAAAGCAAAAATAAACCAATAGGACCTAATTAAACATAACAGCTTTTGCACAGCAAAGGAAACCGTAAAAGACAAACAAACAAATAAACAAATGACCAAGAAGACAACCCACAGAATGGGAGAAAATCTTCATAAATGAAGCAACCAACAAGAGATTAATCTCCAAAATATATAAACATCTCTTGGAGCTTTATACCATAAAAACAAAAAACTCAATCAAAAAATGGGCAGAAGATCTAACAGACATTTCTCCAAAGAAGACATACAGATGGCCAAAAAAACACATGCAAATATGCTCAATATCCCTGACTATTAGAGAAATGCAAATAGAGACAATTTTTCAAACCTGTATTTCATGAATGGCTCTATATTCGTTATCTATTTGCTGCATAACAAGTCATCCCAATGCTTAGCTGATTAAAACAACAATTCTTTATTCTTTCATATTTCTGAGGATTGGAACTCCAAGCCCGGCCTTGCTAAGTGCGTTCGGCTTAGAGTTTCTTGTGAGAACGGTGTTGGCAGGAGCTGCAGTCATCGTCAGGCTTGCTCTGTGGATGAGGTACTTTGAGACTCGCTTCTGTGGCTCTTGGCAGGCTTGGGTCCTTGCCAGCTCTTGGCCACAGACATCAGTCAATCAGCTGCCATGTAGGCAGCTATCAACATGATTGCTAGCTTCTCCCACAGTCATGAAGTTTTCCATGGAAAGAGAATTGACAGTGAGAGAGACAGCTAGAGCGAAGCTCCATTCATTCTGTTACCTGACCTCAGAAGAGGCAGTTGATGTGCCACCATTTTTGCCATATTCTGTTGTTAGAAGTAAGTCAGGTCCAGCCCACACTCAAGGGGAGGGAATTTTAATTGCTCAAGGACCTGCATCCTGGGAGGGGAGTTCAAGGGGAACCTTTTTGGAGCCTGTCTTCAATAGATAGGATAAGATTGCTAAGATGGAAATCCTTTGCCCTCTTGCTATCTCAGTGGTGGTCCACAGTCTGGCAACACGGGGCCATTTGAGGGCTTGATGGAAACGCAGAATCTCAGATCCCATCCCACCTACTGAATCTGAATCTGTATTTAACGAGATCTGGAGTTCCTTTGTGTGCATCTCAAAGTTGAAGGAGTTCTAGTCTACAGCATCTCCACGCATGGACTCTTAACGAAAACCAACTTAAAACTGATAGTAACACATGGGCATCCCTATTTTGGGTGTTGAACAGTGATAAGGGAGTAAGATTCTGCTTTCTATGTTCTTCAGAGATAGGCACAGGCAGGCTAATTCGTGGTCTTAAAATGCACACACACTCACCGTTTAATGGCTTAAAGATGAGGTCTGAACTTTTGTTGGCTCTCAGACATAACAATGACCACATGGATGTCTCCTATTCTTGCGTAGCATTTATAGGGAAAACCAGATCCTTTGAACTCATGAAAAACCCCAAACCCATCATCCAAGCATCTTTCATTCCTGGAGATTATCAGCGTTTTCATTACAGGTTAAATTCTTTGTAACTTTTTCATGTGGAAACGATCCTGTTACCTCCTGTTAGCTCTCCTCCTGCTGAGTACAAATGGAGTGTATACTCGACTTCCTACAGCTGCTTTGGATTTTGTTACATTTTCCAGGTTAAAAAAAAAAATGTGCTGACAGAACGTGGCTTCATCTACAACTCTCAACTGATTTTAAGAATATAAACAGAAATACGTTTCCTGATTGTAGGTACCAGTGAAATCAAAATATTATCCCTACATCCCAAGATCCACCAGCCATTTTATTTTTAGAAACTGAGTACTAAAGAGAAACAGAAAAATATGTTGGGGAAAGGTCATTATGAGATAAAGACAGCAAAGATGGCTAGACAAAAAGAAAAAAAGAACCCACTTTGGGTTTGCACTATTTTCAATGAAAGATATTTGCTTTTTAAATGGAAAAAAAAAACAACAAAAAACAACAACTTTCCATTCGCATCTGGGCAGAAAGTCAGAATCAAATAGATATAATTGGAAAAGCTTACTAAATGATGGACTTATGTTACATTTTCCCCCCAAATGATCCTTTTTGTTTTATTTTACATAATGGAGCAAAATCCTCTTAGACAAATATATTTGAAAGCAAAACTTTCAAAAGTCACATTTTATTGTAACAAGATGAAGCAAATAGAAACTTAAATCTGAGCCATGAGGAGGTAAACAGCTCTGCTTGGTCTCTGCACAGTTACCCTCAGTAGGAAGGGCATGCCTTCCATTTCAGTTTTCAGGTATGAGGCTGCAAGTCATAAAATCATGAGCAGTTTCAGGCTCTCCCAATAGGAAAAAATCCTCCAGGTGTGTCTGGTCAGCCCAACTAAACTGAGTGCCTGAGGGTCAAATGTTAGGGGACAATAAATTTTGGGATTTTAGAGGTAATGTGCTGGGATGGAGGCCATACCATTAGGACCAGGTTAGGACCCATTAACCAAGAAAGGGCAGACAAACCAGTGCTAAGGGACTGCTGGAGAGATTAATCCTGGCAATGGCAGCTGGGGCAGCCCAAGGTCCTGCTTTAGAGGACAAAGAAATGAGTTATAATCTAGCAAGTCACACCAGAAAGTCCACTCTGGATGTGACAGAGTATGGCACTGGGCAGTCCCAGGTATGTGGCAGGTGTTGCTGTGGGCATTAGGACCTTATGTGAAGGGTTTTCTTTCATTTAAGGGGATTTACAAATGCAGGTCATACAGTAGGGCCCTGGCTTTAAGATTCAAGGGTTGGGATGGGACTTCAGTCACAAAAGGCAAATAGAAGTGTTTGACTTGATAAGTACAGACCCAAGGCAAAAGCTCAGAACCATGGCATGAACTAGGAAAGGGGTGAGGAATTTTGTGAGTCAGAGAGACTTTCAAAGAGACCCAGCTCATCCCTTTGGTACATTGGATAGACACTTAAAGGAAACTCAGGGTCAGGACTAGGGGGTTGGAAAACATAGGAGACTACCTGGACATCAGATTATGGGTCTGAGAATGCTGGTTTATGTTCATCTCTTCACTCACCTCCCTAGAGTAGACTGGGTACCTCTGGCTACATTGGTAAGGTGATATGCCAGCCCACCTGGACCCATCCAGCCTTGGGAGAGACAGCATGAAGGAAAACAAAGATGCCGCTGACATCATCTCCTTTCACTTTGGTCACTCTCCTTCCTCTAGAAACTTGCTTCCAGTCCTGTATCTGTGGCCGAGCCATGGCACTTAGCTGGAGACATATTTACAGGTTTCTGTTGTTTTCATTTTATGTGGTTTCTTACTAGCAAGAGAGAAAGTGCTGATTCTCGTAGCTCTGTAATCAAGAAGACGCCCTTATTAGATCCCATCTGGTAAATTGGAGCCGTATCTGATTTCCTTTGGAAGCAGGGCAGTGGAGGAGAAAGGGTATACCACCATGAAAGGCAATCTCGCCTGGAACCAGTGTGTCTGAGTATTGAACTTTGGGTCACACGGAGGTTTTCCCAGCAATGATATTCGAATACATAATTACTCTGCTCTTCATGTGGTATTGGTAGTGCAAAGAGCAAGTGTATGCTTGGTATTTGTTTTCCAGATTTTGCCTTTATTGTTCCCCAAGCCGAATGACAGGGCAAGTTTTATCCCACCACATTGAAAGATAGCTGCTCTTGGCTTCAGGAAGCTTTTTTATGCCTTTCCTTTCACTCCTTTGTAATCCTTCCTCTAAGCCTTTGGAGTGACAAGGTGCCTCCTGGTGTGCCATCTTGTTTCAGTGGCATACCTGCCATCAGGGGTCATATCTCCATTTAAATACCCGACGACCGGGGTGGCACCCGACGACCGGGGTGGCTTAGGGACCCACCACTTGGAATGGACACTGGCCATATGTCTTGAGCAGAAAATGAGGGGCCCACATGGTACACTCTTGCAGAGGACCTGTTACTTCCCAAATCTCTCTGTTTCTGTCCCCTCACTGTTGTCCTGTTGAACTGGGAAAATTATAACATTGGATGATTGATAACAAAACTCAAAGGACATGTAAATACCATGGTGCTTAAAAAAAATAAACCCAGCTCTCTTATTTTAGCTCAAAAGGAGCACTCTCATCTCTTTTTAAGGAAGCTGTGAATCATTGATGAGAAGATTGGAAAGCAAAGTGTGGATGGAGCCACCTGGAAGAAACAGAGAATGGGGATAAGACAGTTTTTCTTCCAAAAGCCATGCAGATCAGATAGTAAAACAGCAGCTCCTGACTTTACATGGGTTGCAGTTAGCTTCTGATACGTGCTTTCTAGGAATTCTGTTCCTTTTGTAGTGTAGTGGTGTAGGACTTGGCAGTAATCACAACATGCTGAATTATGATATTTACCTTTCTCCGGATATATGCTTTTTATCTTTTCATGGCTAACACCCAATTGGTCTCATTTTATGGGCACTCCATAATCAAGTATCACACAGTGGCTGCCTGTAAGCCACCCATGGCCCTCAGGCTGGTTTAGCCTGCAAAGTATTTGAATTTGAATAAGCCATTGGATTCATTTTCTAATGCTTCTAACAAATTGCCATACACTCAGAAGCTTAAAACCAGGCAACTACATTACCTCACAGTTTCCGAGGGTCGGGAGTCTAGGCATGGCTTCGTAGAGTCCTCTGCCCAGGATCTCATCAGGCTGCAACAAAGGAGTCAGCCAGGCTGTGTTCTCAGCCAGAGGCTTCAGTGGGGAAAAGGTCACTTCAGCTAAGTATGTTCAGGTTGTTGGCAGGGTTCCTTTCCTTACAGCTGTGCAACCTAGAGTGCAGGTTCCTGAGACCTTGGTTCCAGGGGCTTCTCCAACATGGGCACATCCTTGGTTAAGCCCACCAGGCCATCTCATCTCAGAGAGAGGTCAGTCCTCATTGAGGGACTTTTCACCTGATTAATCCAGGCCCACCCACCATCCTCTGCTTTTTGATCAATTCAAAACCAACTGGTTTGGGGCCTTAATGGAATCTGAAAAATGGCTTCGCCTTTGTTATACTCTGTTGGCAAGAAGCAAGTCACAGGTTCTACCCACCAACAGGGCGAGGGGAATCACATAGGGCTATGAACAGAGACAGCAGGAATCATGAAGGCTACCAGCAGGATCTGCCCGCCACAGTTGTCCACGTCTACACATTAGCATCATTGTACATAAGAATTTTTAGGGGAGTTCTTTTGAATCATAATATCTAATGATACTGGAGCTGCACTCCTATGCAGCAACAGCCAGCAGGGGTGGACTGTCCACAGCCCCTTTCACTCAGGACATGCCCTCCTGAGTTTACATTATCCTGTCTGCTACCTCTTTCTATTGTCTTTACTCACTCGTGCTACCTGCTTCACCTCTGTGGCCGCTTAAGGTCACCAGCCCCACAGTAAACCTTTGCTAAAGTTGTTTCAGTATAGCGGTTGTGTGTCTATTTTTGTTGCTTCTGCCTATGTTTTCAGGAAGTCGTGGTAGTGTTCCGCATTAAGAGAGTATTGGAGATTACTTCTTTTACAGAAAAGGGGTAAAAAAATGTCTAAAAAGACTCTTTGAGAGGATAGAAATGGAGGGGGAAAAAGGGATAAGAAACACTGTTTTCAGGGAAGAAGAGCAGGCAGACCATGTCATTTGCTGCCCAGTGCAGCATGAAAATGTGGGGCAATGTATCGAAGATTTCAAATGGTGGCCGCCACAGAGCATTAAATCCAGGATGGACCAAGGATGGAGCCCTTTTAAGCGTAAGGCCCTGTCCAACGACCCAGCTCACACTGATGAAGCCAGCCCTGGAGAAGAGCCTTTGGTGGCAGCTCCTGTGACTGTTCTGAGGGATGTCACAGTAGATCTCCTGCTCATTGATCCCCCTTATGCAACGCCACATAATTAGGACGCCTGTTATCCCCAGGCTGGGGGAGGGTTGCTGAGCTGACTTATTCTTCATGATTAGAGGCAAACTCTGCTAATGTCCTGCTTAAAAAAAAAAAAAAATTGAAGAGGTAGAGGAACAACGAGTATTTCTGTCGTTTTGACTTCTCCATTTTGTCTGTGAATTTGGCCTTCTTTTTGTCTTTCCCAAAGCATGCAAGTTTTGTTGAAATTTCATCAGATCCCTTCTGGTGAAAGTGGGGAACATGGGGGAAAAAAAGGTTATTTCTCAAGGAGGATGGAGTCCTCCGCTTCCTCCCTCTTTGGCTCTGCTCGGGAGTTTCTGGTGCTGCCTGACGGGGAGCTCTGGCAGAGGAAATGACCTAAGCGTGCTCCACGGCTTACTCAGGGGCCTGTGCGGCACTGCCCAGCGGGGCCGGTGGTGACCTCTCTCTCTTCCCTTTCTTCTGCCAGCTCCCAAAAATAACCCAGTGGGAACAACCCAGCAGCTTCTCCCTCAAGGCCTGCAAATCAAAGCTCTGATTAGGTCAAAGGATGGGAAATGTGCAGAGCTGCCCGGGGGGCGCTCGATGCCAAGGGCTTAGAAGCCTTCCTGTTCCCTCAGAGGTTGGCCTGGAGCCACGAGACTGACTTCAGTCCGGGCACCTTTACCCATCTGTCCGTGTCCTTGAACTTGCTGGGGAGAAGCAGCTGGGTTGTGCCTGGATTCCAGAAGTCCAGCGATGATCCCTGTCCAGCCCGTGTTTGCCAGATGCCTGACCAAGGAAAGCCCAGCCTTGCTGGGGATGCCTCTCCTGCTGGGGCCCTGCTTTCTGTGACGTCAAAGGAGGCCACCACAGAGGCCACTTATTCATGTCTGATGGGGACTCTGAGAGCAGCAGCTAGCATCACCATGATGCCACCTGACAGCATGGATTAAGAGAACATGAAATAGGAGTTCAGATGGTGCCGTATGTTAAAGATCTGACGTTGTCATGGCGGTGGTTTGGGTTGCCACTCTGGCTCAGATCCCTGGCCCGGGAACTTCCACATGCCATGGGCGTGGCCAAAAAAAGAGCATGAAATAGTCTTTGCTCATAGCTAAAGACTTTTTTTTTTTTTTTGTAGGCATTGAGGAGATGAGATAGAGCAGAATGGGGAGGGGTGGTGGTTGGGAAGCATCAGAGCAAAGGCTCCGTCACAGAGAGGAGCACACTGTCAAACTGCAGCCCAGTGGCAAGCTGAACTCCACCGAGGTTTGTGAGTATGATTTTGTTGAGATGTTTTTTCTCTTACACATTCTCTAGGGCTGCTTTCGTGCTGCCATGGCAGAGCTGAGTAGTCGGGACAGTCTATGGTCTGCAAACCCTAGCACATTAAATCCTCTTGCCTTTTACAGAAAAAGTGTGCCAATTCCTGCCGTAGGATAATGACCACACGTCCAGCGCTTGCTATGCTTGTGTACATTGCATGTCGTCTCTCCCGGTGGTCTCACAACACCAGCTCAGGGAGGGTACTCTTCTCCCCATCGGACAGCTGGGGAAGGAGAGGGACAGCTGCGCTCACACAGATGCACATGGTAAATGACGGCCTGGGGTGTGAACCCACATCTGTCTGACACCATGGACTTCTTTTTAGCACCCTGTGTTGCCCCATAGCTACCTACCACTTGGTGTGTTGGTTTGAGTCACTGGTAGAAAATTCCAGTATCTTCAGGGGCCATGCAGGGCACTGCTGTAAGCGAGAGGGAGTGGTGTGTGTGTGGCCAAGCTGGAAAGCACAAGCCCAGCCTAAAGGCATTCAAACATGAATTGTTTTTATAAAGCTCCCAGGGCCAAACAAAACATGGCAGCAGGCCTTATTAGTCCAGCAGGTCCCTGGTTTGCGACCTTTGGACAGAGCCTGCATCAGCTTGGGCAAGAGGACTCATGATATGCTCAGAAAGGAAACCAGAGAGCCTGTTTGTCTCACCCGCCCGCTCTGGTTCACTTCTTTGGGAGCATCCCAGCCGGCTGAACAGGGGAATGGTGGCCTTTGGGCCAGGCAGGCCTAGTTTTCCATCCCAGCTCTACCACGAGTTATGGTATAACTTGGAGTCAATAAACGAACTTCTGTGAGCTTCAGCGTTTTTAATCTTTAAAACTGGGGTTTATTTATTTCATGCCTGTTGGTCCGCGGTATGTGCCAGACACTGTGTTAGTCTCAGCTTAACCACAGGCCGCGGCCACTCCATGCTTCCCCTTGCTCAGGGCAGACGCGTTGGTGTGAGCCTTGTGTCACCTGTTTCTCACACCCCATGCAGGCAGCCTGCGGCTCTGTATCAGTATGTATTCAGGAACCTCTGACTTCCCACCGCTGTCCTGACACCTGGTCCAAACCTCCCTCCTCGCTTACCTGCATTGCTGCAGTAACCCCCTGGCCTCTCTCTTCGTGGCCTTGGAGTCTATGCCCAACCTTGGAGAGACCCTGTTAATACATAAGTTGGATCATGGCATCCTCCATGGCATCTCCTTTCAGAAAAAAGCTAAAGTTCTTGCAGTAACGTCAAGCTGCCCATAGTCTCCCCTCCTTCCTTCCCCCATGGCCTTGTGACTTCACCCCTGTACTCCCACCGGTTCACCCACCTTTAGCCACAGTGGCCTCCTGCCTCTTGAGCACACGAAGTGAGCTTCTGCCTCAAGACCTTTGTGCCTGTTCCTTCTCCCTGGAACACACTTTACCTGGCTAGCCTCAGAGGACTCCCTCTCTGCTTTGTGTCCCACTGCAGCTTCTCAGTGAGGCCCTCCCTAACCCAGGATTTGATCTTTCTTTTCTTAGCATTCTGCCTGGCATTCGTCATCACCGTGCATTGCATGACTGACTGACTTACACTGGGTATTGTTCACAGCTCTATCTGCAGCTCCTCATGGAGTCCTCAGTCCCACAGTGAATTTCAATACTTGTGAGCCCCTTGTCTTCTTTCCTCTCTTTTTCTCATCAGAAATAAACTTTCGCCACTCCCACAGTTTTATTTAGTCTGGTATAATGAAAGCAGAAGGATTTGGCAAAGAAATTGCAAAGATCTTTGGCCATTGATAGGACATTAGTTCCCGAATCTAAGCCTGTGATTATGGCGGTGGTGTCCCCATATCATAGCCTCGGCATCACAGCATCACCTGGGACTCCTTAGAAATGCAAATTCTTGGGCCCCACCCCACAACGGCTGAATTGGAAATTCTGGGGAAGGGTCCAGTGGTGCTTAGACAAGCGCAGGAGGTAATTATGACAGGAGAGCAAATTTGAGAACCATTGCCTTGTAGTGTCAGAGTGAGGTCATGAAAAGTAACTGTGGGATGGGTTGCAGGACACTTCTGCTCAGTGCTTATCTCTGCTGTGGGGTGATCCTTGAAGCGTGGCTTCTTCCACTAGAACTTGGGTTCTATAGCTTCAGGTACAGGACAAAATGATTGGAATCTAGTAAGTCCGTTTTGACCTTGCTTCTTTCTTTGGGTTCTAGGACTATCTGCTAACACTTCTGTGTCAATCCCGCCTCCCTTTACTTTATGTTCCTAGATTTCAAAGACCTATGGCTGCTCTTTAGATGTCCACTGTCTCCAAAAATTTTGCTCCCATCAAAAAAAAAAAAAAAGCACCCAATATTTGTTTTATTTATTTATTTATTTATTATATTCATGTGACACTATGCAAACATTTTTAATGCATTATAAATCACACACAGAATGCAAACTCAAGCTGAGGCAAATAACGAAACAGGGGTTCTAACATTTTTTCCCATACCCCTTAAAGATTAACTTCCCCAGCACATGACTGGGTTCACTTAGGAAACCACTTGTCTGTCGAATCAAGGCTTACTTCTCCCCAGCTCCCTCTTACAGAGTGGCCCCTTTCCAGCTAACGACGCATCTTCTTAAAAGTTGAGCTTAGTTACTTAGTTGTTTTGAAACAACTGCTTAAATAAATTCATCGGGAACAACATCCTCCTTTTATGAAGCTTGTATCACCTGTCAGCCACAATACCAAGTGCTTTTCACATTCATACCTCTCTTTGGTTATCTATATGAACACTTTGAAGTAGGGATAATTGTTCCATTGTATAGATAAGGAAACTGAGTTCAATAACCTGCCCAAGTTTATTTACTCTGCAGGAAAGCGGAGCTAGAACTAGAGAAGAACAAGAAACTCCTGCCACGGTGACTGAAGGATATGTGCCCTTAAAGAGCAGTTATTTAGCACAGTGGACTCACATTAATTTCTTTTGTAAAATTTAATTTTATTAGAGTCTGGTTAACTACCATATGATTCGGCAATCCCTCTCCTGGGCATAAGTCCAAAGAAAACTCTAATTCAAATAGATTAGCAGCCCAGCGTTCATAGCAGCACTGTTTACAATAGCCAAGACATGGACGCGACCTAAAAGTCCATCGATAGAGGACTGGATGAAGAAGATGTGGAATCATATTAATTTCTAATTGTAGATTCCCATGAGTTTTTGGGGTGAGGAGCTGATAGTGTCATTCAGTGAGGAAACCTGAACAGTTTCTGTTCCACAGAGAAATAGGATCGGGAGAGGGTTTTTCTGAATGGGCTCTGGCCCGCATCCCGGACACTGCCTCCCCCCCCCTTTAGCTGGGTTATGGGGTGGATTTTCAATGACGAGTCAGACACAGTGCTTCAAAATGGACACAGTTAATTACAACCACTAAGGTAGCTGGAAAGAGAGGGACATGCATCTGGAAACAGCCTCCGGTTGCTTAGATCCTATTTAAAACTGTCGTTGACGTTCCTTCAGCTGAGGAGCTGAAGGCATGTTGCTTTTCATCCGAGCTGATTTTCTTCACGATTTTCTCCTCAGTGAGCAGGGACCCAAGTTTGCATGCGCTTTATCAGACACACATGCCGTTGACATACAATATGGAAAATCTCTCCTTTGCGTTTGTTTATTTGATGCATCAACTGACAGATTGTGGTTGCTTTTGTCGTCTCTGAGGAGGAAAAAAAAAAGTCTCGGAAATCTGCCTTTATGAAGTTAGATTTCCACCACTGAGAAATATCTTCAGGTTAGGTTTGTTTATAAGGAGTTGCTGTTTCCACTTGCTAGAGCAGCTCTTAAACATTTTTTTAAAGTTGTTTTTTCCAACCACTAAGTGGATCTAAACATTAAGTGTTTCTGAAGCTGGTTTTTCAGCTCCTGGGCTGCTATTAACTTCTGCTGGGTTGAGATGGAAGGTCGCGCCTTGCACCATCCACCGGTCACGAGAGAGCCTAAGATTTGGGAGAAGTTTGGAAGAGGGCTTCTCGTGCTATATTTCTGTATCATTCACATCAGAACAGGACAGAGTCAACACAAAGTTCCATTGTGTTGTTGGCTGCTCTGGCCCTGCCTCCATCCCACAAAGCCCAGCTCCTCGCTCCCCGTGATGGAAGCCGTATTTGCTCCAAGGAGGCCGGCCTGATAAAGCATCTTAGGCAGAGCCCAGCACCCAGAGCCACCCTTCTCCTAAGAGAAGGGCCCACAGGAGAACTGGAGGGACGCGGCTACAGATCTGTGTGAAAGGAGGAAAGATGGAAACCGCACAGCCTCAGAATCCAGGCCCTTCAAGAGTAAGATGGGTCTCAGCCCCTCGCCCCACAGGAAAGGAAAAATGAAGCCTGCTGTGGTTTTGTGTAAGAATCTATTTCTCTCGCTTTCTTAGAACTGACATTACAGGACAGTCTCAGAAACTTTCTCCCCACACCAGCTACAGCCTGAGCAGGAGGGGTCCCGGGAAGCTCGCAGGTACAGGGAGGTGTGCAGATCAGAACCTGTCTCCTTTAGGCTACACACCTTCTGTTACGCTCTGTTATTGAAATGATTAGTAAGGATTGGTCCCCAGTGAGCAAGGAACATTTTCTATCACTTTCTCCCTGTCCCCTCCCTGCACCACACATATATACACACACACACACACACTCACCCATACACGTAAATAACTCTTCTATTTTGTCAGCTTTCAGTCATACATTTCCCCAAATTCACAGCCAGGTCCCGCTGGCAAAGATACAGTGAGAAATATTCCCATAGCATTCTCAACGCAAAAGAAATTTCCTCAAAATTCCATCATTTTATCCTGATTTTTAAATTCTCCTTGGCTCTGAGCATTTAGGAGAACGAGAGCAAGAGAATACATGAATCGATGACTTTATGAACACTTCCTGTAGGATTCTCTGAAATCAAGGCTAATAATCAAGAGGTAGAGAAGACAGAACAAAGGAAAAAATCTCTGTGTGTCTACCATCAGACCAACCTGGATTTTCATGACTTCTGTTTCCCTGATCTTTTTTAAAAAACTGGTGATACAGCAACAAAAAACAAAACAAAAACCAAAAAGCCCAAGTGCAGAGCTGATGATATCGGATTCTTTTGATTGCTGGAATGTCACCTTGCCAGTAAGACAACAACCCCACTCCAGGTAGGCCTGGGGGTTTTCGGGCTGAACTGAATTATTCTGATTTAGCAAGACACACAGGTCCACGGATTTCAGAGTTACCGCTAACCCACCTTCCTCTACAGCAGGCTCTCTGTAGCCAGCTTATTCCTTGTTCAGCCTTTGTCCCATGAGAGATATAAATTTAGAAGAGAAACCTGTAGGTAATTAACAGTCTGGCATGTCTGTCATTCCTTTGATAAAATGTGTTGGGTGTGGTTTCTCGACATGCAGTTGATAAAATGCACTGGTGGTGTTCCATTTCATTTGACTTTCCATTAGCTTTTTTTTTTTTTTTTTTCCAATGAGAATGTCTTAATGGCCAGCTTCTGTTTTCAATCACGGGGGACATTTCTATGGATTTATTTATTTATTTTTTTTACATTTTCCAATAAGAAACATATTCTGATCCTTTAAAGGTTAGAAGTAAAGTATGGGAGCGTGGGTGATACTCAGAAGAAAAGCTTCCCTGCTGGCTTAAATTAGCAAAAGTGTACATGCATGTGTGTGCCTGTGCCTGTGTGTGTGTCTGTGTGTGTGCATGTACATGAGACTGCCTCTTTGAGGTCTTCACTGACTCTAGACTCAGGCACAGAGATCCTGTCATATTCCTTATTTCTTCGATTCTTACACAGCTTTAATAACCTGTGCCTGGAGAAAGAGCACCTCGCTTCGTTCAACTGTTTGACTCTAGCTTCATACTCATTAAAAAAATGCAGAAATCTTTGGGGGGATTTGAATGTGGGATTGCAGCTTGCACATCGGAATACACTTATGTGATGAGGTTTTACATAGGACTGAGCTGACAAGCTTGCCAGTGGAAAGAGCACTGGGGTGACTTCCAGCTCACAACTTTGAAAAGCTGAGTCATCTGGATAAATCGCCCAGCTTTTTAACCCACAGAAGCCTCAGCAAGTAAATATGTGCAGTGACCACTGAGTATGAACTGCGAAGCTTCTCTGGAGAGAAGACTATTTGCCCAGCCCTGGTTTGCTCTCCAAAGGAGCCCAGCCAGCCTGTGCTTCACGGCTCTTGGCAGGCTGGGGCAGGAGGCACAGACCTCCAGGTGCCTGTTACCATGTCCATGTACCTGTCGTTGACCTTGAGATGCTGTCCCTGCTCTGAATTCTCTGCCCTTCCTTCCTCCTATCCAGTGAGGATCCAGAACTTTGACCTGTGTCTCATGCATTCACATTCTCACTCGGGCCAGTGTCAATGTCTCAACTGAAGGCCGGTCTCTTCTTCCGACCCTCAGACGAGTTGCGGCTTTTGGCTCTCTGCCTCGAGCTTTCTGCGTAACTTCTGATTCTTGAATGTCTTCAGCCTTGCATTCCATGGGGGTCTGTTGCCTGAAGAGCGGGTTTGGAGGCCCACTTGTGACACTGGACCACTTCTGGACCGCATCCTGATGGGATGCACCTCTTAGTCTGCCCTTTCCCAGGCTCTCCACACCCTGTGAGAGTCCCGCTCCTCCACTCAGAGAGGTTTGCACGCACAGAACGGAACTGGCCAATGCTGAAAGACAAGCCTCACTTTTGCGAATCCTGAAACTGGCAGCAGACCTGTGACCTGTTCTCCAGGCCTGGGACACTCTGTTACTTGCAATAGACTCCCATTTGTGGGGGCCATTGCTGTCCACGGTTGCTACCACGGTGGTCTGGGTCGCAGGGACCTCCGCTGGCAGCTGCTGACCTTAGCACAGGAGGCTGGAGAGACAGACGCCTTTGGTTGCTTACTCAACAGCTGTCATTACCACCCTACCCCCAACCCACTCCTTGTTTGCAAACAGGACCCTGAGTGGCTGTAAGCCAAGTTCCAGGGAGTGAGTCATCATTCTGTAAGCCAATCATAGTAATCTGAACCCTTTCTGCTCCCTGTTTATTTTCTAAGCCTCCCTTGCAGCCTTATAGCCATGAGATGTTGTTATCGTATAAGGGAAAATCTGCTGGGAGTGTTTGAAAAATGCTCTGTGGGCAGTAAGAGAAGCAGATTTGTGAGGTGGCCCAAGTGCCAGAATGTGGAAGTGGATGCCAGGGCCCAGCTGCCTGGTCCGAGTTCCAGCTCTCTTGTTCCTGGGTAAGTTAATTCATCTCTTCATGCCTCCATTTTCCCATCTGTGAAATGGGAGGAATAGTAATGGTATCAATCTTACGGAGTTGTTAAGAAAATCAAATGAGTAGCTAGCAAGTACTTATAATAGCGCCTGGCACACGGTAAAAGCCCTAAAAGTATTTGTTAAACATATGAACACAGACCTTTTCCAAGGTGAGTTCGATTTAATAAACACTAAACATAACACTTTTCTTCCATGAAAGAGACAAGAATAAAAATGAACAGCGAGGTTCGAGTTTGGCTAGGTTATGAGGAAATGGCTACTGTCCTGCAGTGCTCTGGAGAGGTTAAATTATATGCTTTCTGGACCAACAATTTCTTTTCCAGAAATACAAAGGCTATTCAAGGATGGACTAGGAGACCGGCAGTAGTATACATGCATACCCATAATTTCTGATATGAAAAATATTCAGGGCTAATGAGGAAATCAGGCAACAGAACATCTTTTGTACAACTGTGACATTTATACAAAATTCCTATTCAATGTATAAAAAGTGCATCAAAAATATCAGGGGAAATGGACACCAACTATTTAAGAACTAGATGATTTAATGTATTTCTCTTTGTGTTTTCTTAAATTTTCTAACTTTCCTACAATAGTCTTGGGCTGCTGGGTAAGAAAAGAAGTTCATGTATTATGATTCCATTTCTGTAAAACAAATACAGTGACGTATAGCAAAAACAGCAAAGTCTGGATATTAAAGCACACGAATCTGTCTGGAAAGATAGGCACCAAGGTGTTAACGGCAATCACCACTGTGTTAATGGAATTACAGTTTATTTTTGTTTTCATTTTGGATATTTATACTTCCAGATATTTCTGCAATCATTATGTAACCTCCAGGGTTTTGGGTTTTTTTGTTTGTTTTTGTTTTGTTTTTTTACAAAATAAAAAAAAAAAGAGCTAAGCTGCATGCCCTTTCAGTACTAATGGCCCTACTGATTTTGTTCCTCTGTAGATGGCCAAGTTGGAAAATTCTATACGTGCCAGATATTTGAGCTAATAAAGACTCCAAGAGAATCTTCCTTCCCCCACCTCCCCACCCCCCATCCCCATGCGTTAGTCTGGAGACATTTATATTTTCTGCCAAATGTCTTTCCCAAATCATTCTGTATTGCTGATATTTTGTTAGATTAATAGGTCCCGAGTGACGTGAATATGTTGATTTTATGGCAGACCTCCAGAAAAAGCTTTTTGCAGATAAAAATGGATATGATGAATTACATTTCTTGAGATCCTGATGTTTCTATTTAAAGGTTTCTGTAGGTACTCAGCCCGTTATGAAAGCCACCTTCAGATTACTCTTTAACAGCCTTGCCCTGGATCATTTCTTTCCAGCCTTGAGAACAGGGTCAGGGTTAACCTGGGGGTAGGGACTTTTGCCCCTGTCTTGTGGTTTGTGAATTCCTTGGCCCACCTGTGAATGTAAAGCATTCGCTCCTAATTCAAGTTCATTTGTCAGTCCAGGAAAATGCTTTTCCTTTTCAGAGGAGCTGGACTGATTGGTTGGAAATATAATTTAGTTCCTGTGTTTGTACTGGATCAGAGATCAGAAAGCAGTTTCAGACTGCACTGGCTGGCAGGCTTTATTTTAGTGGTGAAGTTCAGAAGTGCATCAAGAGACAGGAAAATCAGGGCTGTTTATACAGTCTCTTTTCTTTCTTTCCTTGAGTGTTTTAAAGAGGAAGACTGGTCCTGCAAACTTCTAGAGTTGGCAGCAATACTATTGTGCGCTGTCAATTCTTATTTGTTTCCTGATTCTTCTGTCAGTTAAAAGAGAAAAGACAGCTGGTGGGAGTAAGCGTTAAGTGGAAAAGATCTGCCTTTGGGCGTCGACTTTTTATCCAGCACAGCTCTACATCTCATACTCAATCCTCTTATTTTTCAGAAAAAAGAAAAAAAAAATGACGTCATGAGAGAGGGTCAGATGTCCTCTGAGACGTATAGCGAAGCGGCAGAAGTGGGTTCAAACACCAAATCTACCTTCTTTGAGCTGGGAGAGTTTGCACAATGCCATGTGTAGGAATGAGCCTGTGGCTTATGGCATCTAGGTAAGTCCTTCAGTGCCTCCAGCTCTTCAGCATCCTGTCTGTAGATCAAGGATGACATGATGATAATGAGGAGGAGGAGGATAGTGATGATGCTTCTTACTCAGTGTTACTATGGTGATTGTAAGGTTTAAAGGGAGTAAAATCCTATACTCATAGGATTGCTAACTCGCTACCCCTTTTCTCCTTCCCGGCCCCGACTGCCTCAGGGAGGAGCAGTGTGTTAGAGTCAGCTATATTTCCATGAAAATCAGCATGAAAAAATGCTCTTCTCATTCCATCCCCATGGATGTTACGCATCCCAGATCTGTGCATCCCAGAATGCAAAAACAGATAAAATTCTAAGTTTGCATCTTTCTCCACAAACTTTGTCATGACTCTGGTGACTCTGAAACACATTCTGATGACAGTGGCATTGAGAAATCTTGACAGATTCAAAAAGCTAGGCTTCAGATCTGTGGATTCATACAGGACAGCTGACTAGCTGCTCCGTCATAACCAGACCAGGATCTAGAGGAAGGACACGGTTTGGGTCACAGTGCAAAGTCCCAGGTAGCAAATGAAATTGTTCTCTTCCTGAGTGGCTTAGTTTCACTCTGCCTCCTCTTCAGTTCTCAGTGGTACCTGGAGCCTGAGCTTTAGAACAGTGGGCAGCTTTACTGGGCCCTCCTCAATACTTGCATTTTTTTGGAGTTGTTATATGTCAGTCTGAGAGCTTATGATGTGCTCTTTGTCTGAAACTCTGAGACCCTTCTCGGGTTTTTTCCAGAGAATCAATTCAGGATGGGGAGAGGAGTAAGGACTGGGTGTTTTTTCAGAGGGAGGGGGAACAATGGACCATGGGCATAGACACGGTCCTTTGCATTCACCTCCTTAGTCACTTTTAAAACCACCTTACCCGCATGTAGATGTCTAGAGTGGCCAGCAGGTGTGTGAGGAAAGAATGGAGGGAAGTAAATGCTCACTGATTACGCGGTTACTCTGTGCCAGGCACAACGTGAGATGCTTCCCAGTTCTTTACATCTTTTACTTCTTCGCTATCAAATGGATAGTGGACATTTTATCTGTTTTTACTGGAAGCAGGTCCAGTGACAAAGTCATGTGCCTGAATTGTAACTGTATCAAAGGCAGAGCCCAGATTAGAATCTTTGTCTCTCAGTACAAAGCTCAGATCAAAACAGATGAAAACAGGAGTTCCTGTCGTGGCTCAGCAGTTAACGAATCCAACTAGGAACCATGAGGTTGCGGGTTTGGTCCCTGGCCTTGCTCGGTGGGTTGAGGATCCGGCATTGCCGTGAGCTGTGGTGTAGGTCACAGACACGGCTCAGATCTGGCGTTGCTGTGGCTGTGGTTTAGGCTGGCAGCTACGGCTCCAGTTAGACCCCTAGCCTGGGAACCTCCATATGCCATGGGAGTGGCCCTAGAAAATCTAGGCAAAAAGACTTAAAAAAAAAAAAAAGATGAAAACAAACAAAATTAGTTATACAATGTATAGCTCCTTTAAGGGCTACAGACACACCAGCTCCAAAGATATTCACAAAACGAAACTTAAAAAGCAGGATGTAAGACAAGCGAATTTATAAACCTCTCACCAATTGAAATAATTAGGGGAATGGGCAGCTTGTGTTATTATAGGTGGGCTCTTAAAATTTTATTTATGTAAGTTCTTTGAACCATATAAGGTAACGAAATAATATTTGAGTGCTGCCAAGTTTTGTGGGCTGCCTTTGATCACTTCATAAGAGATATGAGAAAACTAACCATTTATATGCAAATTGTGCCTGCTAGGTTCTTGAGAATTACTGTATATTCTTAGGTAGATTAAACTCCAGGAAATCATTTTAATATTATTCACTTTCTTCAAAAATTCTTTCCCCTTAGATAACAGAAAAATTAATGTAAACCCATCCCATCTCAGTCAAATGATCACAAATTCCAAACAAGCCAGGTCTGAATTAATAAGATTTCATTGCAATGCGGAATGGGTGTATTTACACAAAGTGGAGACAGAATGAAAGAGCAATCAGAATCAGATGCTATTAAGGTGGGAAATACCCTAAGTTAAAAAATCCTTTGTTTTTTTTCATGGATAAAATGGAAATTCTATCTTGTGACATTTGATACTTTGTCCTAATCTAAACAGGCTGTCTCTAAAAAGAATAAGGATATATCAAGGTGATTGCAGTTTCTGCATGAAATTGCAGCTTCAGCAAAGGCTTTGGAATCAGTCAGACTGAGAGACCAGTCCAGGATTTGTATATTGGCTACCTGGTTGGATCAGTTATTCAATGACTTCTTTAAGACGCTGTTTAAACCTCCTTCAGTGAGGGAGAGTGGGAGAGAAGTAGAGCATATATAGAATTGGGTGGAGTCATCAATTTTCTGGAATAAAGCAGTAAACTAAAAGGTAGATATTGCTATTAGATTATTATTTTAGTGTTATCCAAGTAGTTTCTTTTAAAAAACTTGTTTCATTGTGGTAACACAATGGGATCTACCCACCTGCCAGCACTCTAAGTGGAGAATACAGCATGATTAACTCTGGGTGCAATGTTCTACCAAGATCTATAGAACTTATTGCATCTTGCATAACTGAAATGTTGTGTCTGTTGATGAGCAACTTGACAGTCCCCGCCCCCCTCAGCAGGGCTATCCAAGTAATTAAAAAGTGCAATTGTCAGAATTCCCATTGTGGCTCACCAGTAACAAACCTGACTAGTATTCATGAGGACTCAGGTTCAGTCCCTGGCCTCGCTCAGTGGGTTAAAGATCTGGTGTTGCCATGAGCTGTGGTGTAGGTGCAGACATGGCTTGGATTCCGTGTTGCTCTGGCTGTGGGTGTAGGCAGGCAGTTGTAGCTCCAATTTGACCCGTAGCCTGGGAACTTCTGTATGCCACGGGTGTGGCCCTAAAAAAAAAAAAAAAAAAAAAAAAAGCTCCCCTCCTCCCCCCAAAATAAAAGAATTTCAGTGTGTTGAAGAATTAGCTCAGTGGGACAATTTTAAATAATAGCTCTTGTTCACTGGGTACTTTTTGATGGATGAAAACTACATTCTGTTATTTTCTCTGTAAGATATCCAGGTAGGGAAAGGTGTGAGAAGATGGGAAGAGATGGTTATGGCAGGCCCCTGGAGGGCAGACGCATACTGAGATCATAAGGAAATGCTTTCTCATCACTCTTACTCTTCATGAAGTGATCTTGAGACTTGACAAAGGGAAATCCTTGAAAGAGCTTTATGGCTCGGTGAAATCTGGTTGAGTACTAGAAAGAAAGGCCTTGTGCACATAAAAAAGACACATCTGTAGTACATTTTGGTTGTAGTAACAAAAACTGGATGAGTCCCTGGCCCATTCAATCACTGAAATTTACTTTCCTCTTGTGGAAGTTGAACATTTTCCATGGGTTCTTGTTTGGTGCTTGAATGGGACAGTGAGTAAGTTAAGCTTTCTGGCATGCAAAATCCTCAGCAGCATAGGGTGCAGTTCCACTTCCCCACAAGCACTTTAGACATTTCTTCCGATGATCATTTAATGTAGTAATGCTACGTTAATATCCTTTCTTTCATCTCCTCCTGCCTTGGTTGAAAAGAAGTAATTTTGTACCAAAACAAAACAGGAAAACCACCAGCAACCCAACGTAATTTTCCAGGTTCAGTCAAAATATCAAAGTACAGTAATAAACAGACATAATCTATCTCTCATTGGTACCTTCAGAAAGATTGTGAAACATTTTCTTGGTTGTACTCTATTGCTTTCAAAGGAAATTGGGTGCGAGAGCTAGATAAGGAAATGCACAACCCATATAAGGGATAGAATTCAGAAGAGTACAGCCTACCTGTAGTATATAATATTTATTCCCAGTTGAATTTCATGCCTCTGGCTGCTCTATCATGAAGTATTCCATTTCTGAAAGTAGAAAGCAGAGGAGGAAATATCTGAGCTATAAAATGTCAAATTGCTTTTCAAACTTGTTCCAATTTCCAACCACATCAAGAAGGTTGTCTGAAAAGACAATCAGCTTTTGCACTAACCAAGTACATATACAATTATTTACTTTTAAAACATTTTCCTGGGGAATGTATCATCAAAGGAATGTTCAGGGTTATGCTGAGGCTATTTGCCTCCAATCCTTTAAAAACTAGTTTTGTAGCTACAGTATATTTGTCTCTTTTTTTTCCTTTAAAAATTTTGTAAATCAAATAAGCCACAATTCAATTTATTTAGAAAAAATACCAAGGGCTGGATATATTTTATCCACTTTCTGGGAATAAGATGCTGGTAACTTCCCAAAGCGCAACTTAAGGAGAAGTAATCAAAGCCTGACGTTTTCCCCCTAATGCATGATGGGAAGAGGGTAAAACCTTGATGAGATGTATTTCACAGAGATGTATCAATAACAAGTCTTTAGAAGGAGTTGCTTTCATTTCCTAAGACCTGGTGGATAAGACCAGAATTGTTTGCATCTTTCAGAACTTGGACTTCATAAGGAGATAGTAACACATATCCTTTGGACCTCAGGAAATTGAAAGGTTGTTTAAGACATTATGGCTAACAGATTGCCTATTAATATTTTTGATGAGCCAAGTATAAAGTTCAGTTACATGAAATATTTTTAGTTCTAAGAATAGTTATAAAAGAACAAGGTAGTTCTGCATTTTGGATTAAATACGTATTTCCGGTCTTCCATTCTATCTACTCCGTTGGGTTGTTAGCTGTAATTTCTGTGCTTACAAATTTTGATTCCTTTTTTTTCTTTTTTCCCCTTTCTTTCTTTCATTCTTTATTCCTCCCTTTCTCTCTTCTATTTCTTTCTTTCTTTCTTTCTTTCTTTCTTTCTTTCTTTCTTTCTTTCTTTCTTTCTTTCTCTCTCTTTCCTTCCTTCCTTCCTTCCTTCCTTCCTTCCTTCCTTCCTTCCTTCCTTCCTTCCTTCCTTCTCTTTCATGTTTGATGTCAGAACTACAATGTCTATAATTAAATTAATCTTAATTGCTTGTGAATTATTACCACTTCCATGTATATTGCCATTTACCTCACTTCTGTGCACTGAACTGCCTTTGTTATTTAATTGACTTCTTATTTGCTTAATTATTTACTTAATTTGCTTTATTAGGGTATAAGTCCCGCAGTGCATTGCTGCTACTTTTGCTTTATAACATCAATTTTCTTTTAAGAAAATTAAGGGAAAAAACATGTTTTTATATTTATCCACATATTTACTATTTCCAGTGCCTGGATTTCGTACAAATATCATCTCACCTCGCCTGAAGAAAACCTGTTAGTGTTTTTGTAGTTTAGGTCGACTAGAGAGAAGTTTGCTTGGGTTTTGTTTATACAGAGATGACAGAGGGATTTTTTTCTTCCTCTTTTATTTCTCAGCACCTTAAAGTTGCAGTTTCATTATCTTCTGCCCAGCTTTGTTTCTGATAGGAAACATGTCATCATTTTATCAGTATTGCCATGTACTTTGTTTAGATTTGCTCCCAGTCTGTGCCTTGTCTTCTCATTTTCTTACCAGTGTCTTTCAGAGAGTTGACTTTAAAAAATTTTTAATGAAGTCCATTTACTAACTTTGTTCCTTTATACTTCATGCTTTTGGTGTTGTATCTAAGAAATCTCTGCATCATCTAAAGTCTCAAAGATTTTTTTCTTTCGGTTTTCCTTCAGAAGTTGTAAAATTTTCTGTGTTACATTTAAGTCTAATGATTCATTTTTGCACTAGTTTCCTTGGTGTTTTAAAACAAAGATATGTGTAGGATTACTGAGTAAAACTAAGGCTTTTCCCACTGTTTGGAGCTACCTTGATGTGTGGCGTGAAACCCTTGCAAGTAACACCACTCTCTACCTATAAACTGTGATGTTCTTGGAAAATTTCTCCCCAGAGAGTTGCAGTTATAGACAATATCTGTTTCTTATTGGAAGATATATTCTCTCACTTAGCTCAGAGGTTACAGAGATCTAAGCGAGCTTACTTCTATCATTTCACTCCAGGAATCGCCTCACTCATTACCAGATAAAGCTGGATTTGAATACCCAACAAAATTTAATGGAGGGGGTGGCTTGATTTTCCATAAGAACCAAGGGACTTGCATCATCTCTTTGCTTTCAAAGACAGTAAGAGACGACCTAACACACTGTCAGGTAATTAAAAATTTAACATGCATCTTAAAACCTCAAAAGAAAAATAGGAATGCCTTTATAATTTCATAATTTGCTTTCTTTTGTGCTGAGCACAGCCAGTTCCTGAAGATATGCCTGTACATCTTGAAGGTCAAAATAACTTAATCAAAGAGACACAGCTCAACATAACATGAGCTCATGTTACCCAATGTGAAATCTGCTATTTCTTATGCAGAAATATGGAAATGCTAAAAAGACCTCTCTGATGGTGACTTTGAGACTGGAAAATGCAAGGGGGTGTGAGATTAGGCAGTTGCTGTCACTAACAGACCACATGCCTTCCCAAACTTGCCAGGACTCAAGACCATATGCAAGTCAGATGATGGAAAGTCAAGGAGGAGTGTGATGTGTTACTAAAATAATGGCTCAGTGAGAAACAGCATTATTTCACTGCACATTTTCACTCCCACATTTATTCATTCATATTCATTCAGTAGTCAGGGAGTACTCAAGTTCAAATTAGGCTTTGGAGAAGATAACCATGTTCCAAGGATCTTACCCACTCACCTGCACATTGAAACTATATCACACCAAAAAAGGAAAAGACAAGAAAGGAAAAAGCAAGTCAAATTTGGAAGGTAGAAACAATATGTGACATCTCAAAGGAGTCAGATGTTTTTGAGTGAGGGAGTTCAAGTATATCTTAACAGAGAGGTGAGTATTTGAGGGGAAATTTGAATGAATGACTAGATGAATAATTTATCCAGAGATGGTAGGAGAACTTGTTCTAAGCCATGAGGAGAGAGTAAATGAAAATCTATAGTTAGGAGAGTCCAAAGAGTATATGGGGCCACTGAATTATTCACAGTCTTTCTCATCTAAGATTAACAAGAAAAACATCAAAGAAGAGAAAAATCCGTCTATTCTTTTTCAATGTTCTGTTTGCTGCCTAGTGCAAAGTAATAGGGCTAATTGTTTTCAAGTATTTTCTCAATATTTGATTTATTTATTTATTTATTTATTTATGTATGTATGTATGTATGTATGTATGTATTTTTTGCCTCCACTCACAGCATATGGAAGTTCCTAGGTCAGGGATCAAATCTGAGCTGTAGCTGGGACCTACGCCACAGCTGTGGCAATGCCGGATCCTTAACCTCTGTGCCACAGCGAGAACTCCCAGAATTTTTTTTAAATGATGCGAGTTGCTTCATAAACATGGATTGGCTACAGTGCAAAAAACAAGGTTTTGTCAAAGGTCAACCAGTTTGCATTAGATAACACTTTATGTTGTACCTAGAATATTGAATTGGCAGCTCAGTTGCATTAACCCCATGATGATTCCTTCTCTGGGTCACCCTCACTGGACCACAGAGTGGATGGGGATTTGGTCAAATGTTACTCTAGGTATTTCTGCGCAAATGTTTTTTTGAATGAGATTAACTTTTAAAAAATTTTATTGGAGTATAGTTGACTTACGATGTAGTGTTAGTTTCGGTTGTACAGAAAGTGAATCAGTTATACATAGACATATATCCATTATTTTTAGATTCTTTACCCGTATTGGTTATTGCAGAATATTGAGTAGAGTTCCCTGTGCTACACAGTAGGTCCTTGTTAGTTATCTGTTTTATACATAGTAATGTGTATATGTTAATCTCAACCTGCTAATTTATCCCCCCCTACCAAGTTTCTCTTTGATAACCAGAAGTTTGATTTTGAAATCTCTGGGTCTGTTTCTATTTTGTAAGTTCTTTAATATATTTTTTAAAATTAGATTCCAAATATAGGGGAGATCATGTGATATTTGTCTTTCTCTGATTTACTTCACTTAGCATGATAATCTCTAGTTCCATTCATGTTGCTGCAAAAGGCATTATTTTGTGTTTCTTATGGCTGACTAATATTCAATTGCGTATATGTACCACATCTTCTTTATCCATTCCTCTGTCAATGGACATTTATGTTGTTTCCATGTCTTGGCTATTGTATGGAATACATATTTTTAATTTGGCTTAGAATACTTAGAGCATGTGTATGGGATGTGTATTGATGTGCATAAAGCATAACCCTATACACATATATAAACACACACACACATTATATATGTATACTCTATCCGTAGGTTATTCTGTTTTTCTGGAAAATCCTGACTAGTTCAAACCCTACTGGATTCCTGGTTAACTTATATAAGCAAAAGTAGAATCTCTATGGGTCCCTTGGTATGAAGAAGAGTATTTAGGAAGCCCTGCCATTCTTTCAGTCCAGGTGAGAGCTCAACACCTTACTCCTGCCAGCAATGGCCATTTCTTAGAAGTGACACTAGGACCTGCAGGAGGAACTGCTGGCTTTCGAAGGGCTGAGGAAAGAGCCTTTTCCCCGTGTTCACCCTCACCATTTTCCTCCCAAGGCCATATGGTTGGCTGTTAAAATGTTCACTGCCCTCATGCTGGCAAATATTTTGTTGCCCTAAATCGGATCTAAAGTCATAAATACCTGTATGTAGCTCAGCTCTTAAAAATAGCTATGCAGCATCCCGCAAACAGTATGTACTTCCTGTTGAACCAGACAGAGAAAGCTACAGTGCACCAAGCCAGTGTGGGGAGAGCAATGGCAGACCCAGAACCCGGCCACTTATGCCAGAGGAGCTGGCAAAGGAATGAGCATAGAATGTTGTCTAGACCTGGTCAAGCCTGTAGCTCCTCCAGGAAACCAAGTTCGAAGTGAGGAATTTGGGCTTTTATTTTCCCTAGTGGGAAAATACTTAGAGGTTATTCATATGATACAGGATGATTATGTGAAAAAAAATAATGTTTTTATTTTCCTTCTTTGAACTCCTAGCATTGCTTTTCTCTTTGGAACCCCAAATTTAACTTTATTTTTTGAGTACCTTCATTTAAGGAGCATTGAGCATACCTTGATGTGTGTGACATATAAGGTTCTCTTTCACCATCTCTGAGTTCATATCGATCTGTATTTCTTTGCCGTTTCCATCCGCTCATCATTCCAAACTACGTCCTTCTGATCACTTGATTATTATCTTACTCATCTTCTTTTCTTTTCTCTGGTTTGATGACTTGTCCCTTTTTCCCTTTATGGTCCAAAGGAGCTTGACCTAATGTGGCAGCTATTTCCTTTGCGTAATGATGGGTTGGAAAGGAAGAGGTGGGTTAACTTTCCTAAGAGTCAGCAATTGGAAGAAGTTACCTCCACCAATGTCAACTGGCTCTTCCCTCAGTCTTGATATTTTTGTAAGTATATGGCAACATGGAAAGGTTTGTGCCTTTATGAATTTTTTTCAGTAAATAAGTCAAGAGGGATTCTTAATGAAGTCCTCAAATGTTTCTCCATTTGTCTTGCAGAGGTTGGATGGGGGGAGCACCTGTTTTCTTGGTCACATGCTGGAGGAAAGTCTCTTTCTCTTGCTCTTGGATTTGCGGCAAATCAGAAAGTAGGAAAAAGAGATCGTGTGATTTATTAAACACTCGTCTGACAGGCATGGCTCAAGATGTAATGAATGATATGTTTTTCATGAATAAAATACATTTTTCATATAGTCATTGGATCCCAGAAGCTGGGCAACTCAAAGGATGTTAGATACAGAAGAGCATTTCTGAATTAATCAGTGGTTCACTTTTTTGCCAAAGTCTTGTAGTAGAGTCATTTTAGGACAGGGGTTGGCAAACTGTTGCTGTAAAGGATCGGATAGTAAATATCTTCTGCTTTGGTTGGCCATACAGCCTCTGTTGCAAATATTCGATTCTGCACTCACAAAAGCAGACACAGGTGATACACAGGGGTGGCCGTGTTTTAATAAAACTTTATTTGCAAAAACAGATGGCTGGCCTCTGTTGGTCTAGGGCCTCCTGTTTTAGGACAATAAGTTTAAAGCAATAAAATGAGAGCCATAGATATCCTTTAGAAACATAGTTCTTAAAGGAAACAACGTAGAAATTATGCATGTTAGAGAAACCTAGAATGAACGCTAAAAACGCAAATTCAGAGCCCCACATCAGACCTACCATTTCTGAATCACTAGCAAATGGGACCTGAAAATTGACATATGAATCCGCATTCTAGAAGACTGTTTTGTACAAACCTGAGAAGGGCTAGCATCTTAGAGCCACAGCTGTGTAGGCTAGCTCACCCCAGAAATAGTAAACCTAGGAGGATGCAAAGCAAGATGTAGTCTGGGCGGCACTTTCATCCTTTCTGTGTTGTGTTTTCTTTTAATTCTGGATGAATTAATTAGTTAAGAGAACAGATTTTTGAATCCAACATGGCTTCCAATGCAGGAAATGCCACTTAGTGATTGGGAGACTTTTCATATGCCCTTTAATTTCACTTTCTTGGTTGGCAAATTCAAGATCATACCTCTGATATAGGGCCGCTGTGAGGAATAAATGAAATAACAATTTAATGTGCTCAGCCTCCTTCCTGGATTTTAGCAGTCACCTTGAAGAGAAGTTTCAAGGCAGTCTTACCTACCTTTGATTCTGAGGCTAATGGAAGCCCATTCTGCTGTTCAGGATCCCAGCAGAAAACGTGCCTACATGACGGTGAGGGAACAGTCCAAGTGCCAGCCTCTGGACCACAAAACATCTCAGTGTAGTCAGAATTGGCAGCCTTCTCTGTGCTTCAAGACAAGTTACTTGATTTCAACCCAGGTGAAAGCAGGGCAGATTAACCCTGATTAACCCAGTAAGAGAAAGAAAACAAAGATACATGAGTAGTTTCATGAGCTTTGGAGAATTGTCTGCTCACTTATTTTATAACTAAAACCCTTTTCTTCTAAGATAATGTGAATAGATGGATCTCAGAGTAGTAATGATATTGATCCTATGTTATGTGGCAGATGCATTGCATGTCTTGCCTTAATCCATACAACACCGTTGAGTAGGAAGGACCACTCATTCTGCATCCTGGGTGAGGAAAGTGGAGGTCAGAGAAGGTGTGGATTTTATCAGTCTGTGCAGGTGCTAAGACTTTCTCACCTGTGCCAGACCCTCTCTTACACCATAATTTTCAGCACTTGCTGTCCATAATAACCTACTTGGAAGTGTGCAAACAAGAACAACAGTTCCCATCGTCCCCCAAGATCCTGACTCTCTTGGTCTGGAGCAGGACTCAGACACTTGCATTTTTAAAAAGCGTTGCTTCCTCTTCTGCCTAAGAAGTTTCTATGGTGTCTCAAGGTTGAGGAATACTACTCTTCACACTAGTTTTTTAAATCTGCATGTTTCCTTCTTGTGACCCCTTGTATGTGTCAATATTATTAACTACAATATCTATAAACATCT
Source organism: Phacochoerus africanus (assembly GCF_016906955.1). Classification (NCBI taxonomy): domain Eukaryota; kingdom Metazoa; phylum Chordata; class Mammalia; order Artiodactyla; family Suidae; genus Phacochoerus; species Phacochoerus africanus. The sequence goes on along the minus strand of NC_062557.1, from coordinate 10,576,102 downwards.
CAAATGTTAAGTTGAGAGCAAGCCAAATACTAGGATATTTAAAAACCTTGTCTTGACGTCAAACGTGGAAGATCAAATACACTAACTTTGCGGTTGCTAGTAAGTGTTCCCAGTGTTTGTCCAGCTCCAAAAAAATCATTGTATTTGTTTTTTTGGCATCTAAAACCAGTCCGTTCCACAAACCACGTTTGCTTCTGATCAAAGGCAATTCTAGGTCACTGACTGAATGGGACTGGTCCAGCTAGTTGTGCCCAATCTGATGGTGTCATCCAGTCTCAAGAAGGTGAACAAAAATAAGCTGTGTTAGGTGAGTTAATATGACAGAACTAACTAGGGACCTGTCCCTGGTAAACTTTTGTTTTTCTGTGCTGCTTTAGCCTGCAGACTCTTAGAGGGGATGGGATCTATAAGAGAAACCTGAAGAACTGAGGGAAGGTGAACAGACAGGGACCCTTCTGTGAAATACTGATGGCAGGTGCTGGGACAACCTGCAGGTGATGTTTCTGGAGGAAGGGCTGTGGGACAAGTGGTATGGGACTTAGATCTAGATCTAGCTTGGTTTGATTTTCCTTTTGTGTGACTTGGAGCATGCTATTCTATCTGCTTTAGCCTATTTTTTTTTTTAATCTTAACCTAGAGAAAATAATACCTGCCTTTCAAAGTTGTGAACCTTAGTTTTAAAGACCATGATGAAGAAGCACATGATAGGAATTCAGTAAGGAAGGGTTTCTTATGATTATGCATACCATGCTTTTTTTATTGTACGGACTATGCATGTGACATAATTATTTGCTGCCTTAGCAGTTGTGTTAAAAGAACTAATCTTGGAATTCTTGTTGTGGCTCAGCAGGTTAAGAATCTGACTATTATCAGCGAAGATGTGGGTTTGATTCCTGGTCTTGCTCAGTGGGTTAAGGATCCGGTGTTGCTGTGGCTGTGGTGTAGGCCACCCCTAGCCTGGGAACTTCCACATGCTGCACCTGTGACCCTAAGAAGCAAAAACAACTCCCCCCAAACCCCACTATTCTTTATTCATTGGATTACCATTGGTATCACCAGTTCTTCCTTTTTTTTTTTTTTTCCCAAACAGGGAGTAAGAGTTTTGTGTAGTTAAAGTGGTGAGCTGACATTATTTAGAGCAAATACCTTAGTCTATCACATCTTCTTGGATAGGTGTAGTTCAGAATTTGGGTTGATAGTATTCTATTTTAAAATAGGATTACTGTATTTTTCACAATGTTGACATTTCTAGTTTATTGTGCAGTCATTTTCAGGTTTGTTGTATTTTGATAGGCTTTTTACTTATAATTTATTTATCATTAAGTGTAATAGAAAGTGCAGCTAATATTAATAGTAGTTTCATATGTGATTGAAGATTACCAGGAAATGTAATGCTGGTATATAAACTCCATATTGATGATTGAGATTCCTTATGTTATACAAGCATTTATGTGTATAGAATAACACACTGTAGTTCCTCATTAGGGATAGAACTAGAACAAGCAAGGTGATTTAGGATCCTTTAACGGGTTTGCATTTGAGTCTATTCAGAACAGTTACACCAATTTATTCTGAGTGGCTCTGAAGGGACCATGGAGCTTCGTGGGTTATGGTTACTTCTGTATAAGGCAACCCGGGCTCTAGGCAAGAGTTTCTCCGCTTGGACACAATTGGCATCTGGGACTCATGCTCTCTGTCAGTGGCGAGGGACTGTCCTCTGCTTTGCAGAAGAGCAACACCCTGGCCTCTCCCAACTGGACACCAGCGGCACCCCTTACCAATTGTGACAACCCCAAGTATCTCTGGACATGGCTGTCTGTCTCCTGGAAGGTGAAAGTGCCCCCACAGAGGACCACTATACAGATGAAAGTACTCCTTGATCCCTGAAGCGGATGTTCCATTTGTCTTCATGACTGTTTGGGCCTGGGGTAAGGTAGTCCTCCTCCATAAATTCACAGCTAAATGTGATGGCTCCAGGAGGGGGTAAGTAGGTTTGCATGTGTTTCAGAGGCCATATTAAAAGGGGGATTTTGAGTGAAGGTTGGAATCAGAAGTGAGAGAGGAAGTCTGTTTTAGAAATAAAAGTGGAGTTCCCATTGTGGCTCAGCAGGTTAAGGACCCTTGAGGATGTGGGTTCAATCCCTGGCCTCACTCAGTGGGTAAAGGATCTGGCATTGCTGTGGCTGTGGTGTAGGCCTGCAGCTGCAGCTCTGATTTGACTCCTAGCCTGGGAACTGTCATATGCCATAGATGCAACCATTAAAGGAAAAAAAAAAAAAAGATAAATGTTCCTGAAGTGGAACCCATTGGTATCAGTAGTTACAGCAGTTCTCAGATTGGATCCTTGTCCAAGCTCTACATGAACTTAGGCCTTCCTCTGACTCCTGGTGGCCCTCTGCATTCCTACTGTGGTTGAATGAGAAACTACCAGCAGGCGTTCCGTTGAATTCATTAAGATGCACCTGCCATAAAGACATGGGCTACATCTGTCTTGCTCTTCATTTCACACGAGTGGCTGGAAGAGCGCCCATCACAAGGCAGTGTTCACTGAATATTTGTTTTTAAACATATATAGACATGCAGATAAATTACAGGGAAGAGAAGTAAGCTGAGAGATCTGGGAAAAGCTCTTGCTCTGCTGCCAGTTTGTGAAGCCAGTCACATCACCTTTCTGACTACCCTGATGTGAGAAGTGGATGACCGTGTGGGGTGTTCTTGGAGGTTTCTTCCATCTGGGAAATTTGGCAAGGTCACAGACAATGTTGTATAATTGTTGCTCTTTAAATTCTTTGGTGACTTGTGTCGAGGGCAAGCTGGCCTCACTAGTCAGGGTCTGTTCTACCCAAGGTGATCAGAACACGTAGGGGCAGAGTTACACACTACTCTGGCGGCAGTGTAGTGAGGAGCAGAGAGTGGTGAGCTGTGAGACTATGTGATCTTTTCATTTTTGATGTTAGCTGTTTCCCTCTCAAATAGGGTTGAAATCTTGAACGTCTAGTACAAGAGGTTATTTAACCAACACCTAGCTTGTATGGAATCAGGAGGGAGTAATCAGATACCAACTAAAGAAAATGACCTATTCATGTGCAGTATAAACATTCAAGTCATTTCTTTGGAGGTATTTTGAAAGTAGGTAATAGATTTCTAAGGTGCCTCCATACTGTTCTCCATAGTGGCTGTAACAGCTTACATCCCCACCAGCAGTGCAGGAGGGTTCCCTTTTCACCACACCCCCTCCAGCACTTGTTACTTGTGGACTTATTAATGATGGCCATTCTGACTGGTGTGAGGTGGTATCTCGTGGTAGTTTTGATTTGCATTTCTCTAATAATCAGGGATGTTGAGCATTTTTTCATGTGCTTGTTGGCCATCTGTACATCTTCCTTGGAGAAATATCTATTCAGGTCTTTTGCCCATTTTTTCAATTGGGTTGTTGGCTTTTTTTCTGTTGAGTTGTACAAGTTGCTTGTATATTCTGGAGATTAAGCCCTTGTCAGTTGCATCATTTGAAACTGTTTTCTCCCATTCTGTACGTTGTCTTTTTGGTTTCCTTTGCTGTGCAAAAGCTTGTCAGTTTGATTAGTTCCCATTGGTATATTTTTGCTTTTATTTCTGTTGCTTTGGGAGACTGACCTGAGAAAATATTTATAAGGTTGATGTCAGGGAATGTTTTGCCTATGTTCTCTTCCAGGAGTTTGATGGTATGTTGTCTTATAAGTAAGTCTTTCAGCCATTTTGAGTATTTTCGTGCATGGTGTGAGGGTGTGTTCTAGTTTCATTGATTTGCATGCAGCTGTCCAGGTTTCCCAGCAATACTTGCTGAAAAGACTGTCTTTTTCACATTTTATGTTCTTGCCTCCTTTGTCAAAGATTAATTGATTATAGGTGTCTGGGTTTATTTCTGGGTTCTCTATTCTGTTCCACTGGTCTATATGTCTGTTTTGGTACCAGTACCACACTGTCTTGATGACGTGGCTTTGTAATATTGCCTTAAGTCTGGGAGAGTTATACCTCCTGCTTGGTTTTTGTTCCTCAGAATTGCTTTGGCAATTCTGGGTCTTTTGTGGTTCCATATAAATTTTTGGATTGTTTGTTCTAGTTCTATGAAAAATGTCGTGGGTAATTTGATAGGGATTCCACTGAATCTACCATATGACCCAGCAATCCCATTCTTGGGCATATTTCTGGACAAAACTTTCCTTCAAAAAGACACATGTGCCTGCATGTTCATTGCAGCACTATTCACAATAGCCAAGAAAGACATGGAAACAACCCAGATGTTCATTGACAGATGATTGGCTTAGGAAGATGTGGTATATGTATACAATGGAATACTACTCAGCCATAAAAAGGATGAAATAATGTCATTTGCAGCAACATGGATGGAACTAGAGACTCTCATACTGAGTGAATTAAGTCAGAAAGAGAAAGACAAATACCATATCACATCGCTTACATCTGGAATGTAATATACAGCACAAATGAACCTTTCCTCAGAAAAGAAAATCATGGAGAGAATAGACTTGTTGCCAAGGGGGAGGGGGAGGGAGTGGGGTGGAATGGGAGCTTGGTGTTAGTAGATGCAAACTATTGCCTTTGGAATGGATTAGCAATGATATCCTGCTGTGTAGCACTGGGAACTATGTCTAGTCACTTATGGTGGAGCATGATGTGCAAAAATAGAATGTGTACATGTATGTGTAACTGGGTCACCATACTGTATAGTAGAAAAAAAATTGTATTGGGGAAATAACTACTACTACTACTACTACTAAAAGAACAATAACAACAAAATAAAATAAAAAAGAAAGTAGGTAATAAATACATTTTTGATACATCTTTGAAGATATAGCTTGTGGTAGAAATAGGTAAGCCCTAAAAGATGTTATGTTACTAACACACGAGCCATTTGCTAATCACAGTTTTAGAAAGTCACAACATCATAACAAGAATGCGAGGTGAATAACTAACAGTGGAAATTCATCTCCTAGAAAGAAAGCAAGACAGATTACTGCCACAGGAAGCCTAATTGCCACCCACATGGTCTAGTCAGTTAAAGTGACCACAGTTTTACACTGCTGAAACTTGGAGGAAATGATAGAACTCAAACGGATTGCAAAAAAGCTGCCCTTCATCCCGTAGGATATCCGGATGTGAAACCAACATGCTTCAAGTTGTCTGCCCGTGCTGATTTAGCCAAGGTCATGTAGGTAACACTAACTGTAATTTATGGCTGGGGCAGATTTATTTGGCAATGCTAAGGGTTTTCTGTGGAAAATTCAAAAAGGCAGAGACTCCTAACACAATGTTTACATTAAGAAAATCTTGGTTGATGACTGGTACAGAAGAAGATGTGGTTGTTCGCCTTGGTTGCTAAGGGTGCAGGAACAGGTGTTATGTCAGGAGGCACTCTTATGTTATTGTGTGATACCAGCCACGTGGTGCTCTGGGAGGAACAGAGAACCAAGTCATGGGGGTGGGGAGTGATGTGAGCAGGAAAATGAGTAGAGTTTGGATGGCACTGGGGATAGGAGAGCAAAAGAGGCCAAGCCTTAGCATAGATCATGAATCTAGCACTAGAATGGATGCTGAGAACAAAGGGGCACCTAGCCATGGTACACAGTGCACACATGACTCAGCTGAGGGCATCAAGGAATTTTTGTAGCAAACAAGTACAGAGCTTCAGAAACTCAAGACACTAGGACAGTGGAGGATAAAGAAGGTCCTAGAATGGAATACAGGCAGAGACCCCTCTATCAAGCTCAAGCACTATTGAGCTAGTAAAGTGTCAGAGAATCCCAGGGAACTTAAGAGACCAGGTTGGGTAGAATTGATTCTGGTAAATAGGATGGCTGTGCCAGAAATACTCACAGGGTCATAGAAGTTGCTTTATTCAACAACAGAAAATCCACTGAGTACTTTTTAAATTAAAACTCATTTTAATTTGAAAAGCTGTATTTTTCTTATTCATTGAAGTATAGATGATTTACAATGTTATATTGGTTTCAGGTGTATAGCATAGTGACTCAGTATTTTTATTGGTTATCTCCATTAAAAGTTATTCCAAAATAGTGGCTCTGATTCCCTGTGCTGTGTAATATATGTTTCTGCTCATCTATTTTATGCATAATAGTTTGTATCTCTTAATTCCATACCCTTATCTTGTCCTTCTTCCCTCCTTCTCCACACTGGTAACCATTAGTTTGTTTTCTATATCTGTGAATTTGTGTCTTGTTTTGTTTTGTTTTTAGCCTTTCCTGTGGCATGTGGAAATTCCCAGGTCAGGGATCGAATTCACACCACAGCAGCAACAACACTGGATCCCCAACCCACTGAGCCACAAGGGAATTCTAGTGCCTGTTTTACTATATACATTTGTTTGTTTTATTTTATAGATTCTACATGTGAGTGATATCATACAGTATTTGTCTTTCTCTGACTTACTTCACTAAGCATAATATTCTCTAGATTCATCCAGATTGCTGCAAATGGCAGAATTTTATTCTTTTTTGTGACTGAGTAATATTACATTGTGTGTGTGTAAATGGCATGTATATACATGTCTATATATGTATATACACATACATTGGAACATTACTCAGTCATAAAAAGGAACTATATATATGTGTATATATATATGTATGTATATGTGTGTATATATATATGTATATATATGTGTGTAAGAAACATTTTCTTTATTTATTCATCTGTTGATAGACATTTGGATTGCTTTCATATCTTGGCTGTTGCAAATAGTGCTGCTATGAACATTGGGATGCATGTATCTTTTTGAATTGTTTTTTTTTTTTTTCTGGATATATACCCAGGAGTGGAATTGCTGGATCATACAGTAGTTCTGTTTTTAGTTTTTTGAAGAACCTCCATACTGTTTTTCATAGTGGCTGCATGAATTTACATTTCTACCATCAGTATACAGGGTTTTCTTTTCTCCACATCCTTACCAACATCTGTTATTTGTTTTCTTTTTGATGCAGCCATTCTGACAGATATGAAGTGACATCTCATTGTGGTTTTGCTTTGCATTTCTCTCATAATTAGAAAGGTTGAGCTTCTTTTCATGTGCCTGTTAGCCCTCTTTATGTCTTCTTTGGACAAATGTCTATGCAGGTCTTCTGCCCATTTTTTTATTGGGTTGTTTGCTATTGACACTGAGTTGTATGAGCTGTGTCTATATTTTGGATATTACCCTCTTGTCAGTCATGTAATTTGCAAATTTTTTTCCCTGTTCAGTTAAGTTGTCTTTTCATATTGTCAATGGTTTCCTTTGCTGTACAAAAGCTTTTACATTTAATTAGGTCTCATTTGTTTATTTTTTCTTTTATTTACTTTACCTTAGGAGACAGATCCCAAAATATATTTCTATGAGTTATGTCAAAGGATGTTCTGCCTGTGGTCTCTTCTAAGAGTTTTACTGTTTCAGGTCTTGCCATGATTTATGTCAAAAGGTGTTCTGCCTATGTTGTCTTCTAAGAGTTTTATGGTTTCAGGTCTTACATTTAGGTCTTTAATCCATTTTGAGTTTATTTTTGTATAACATTGTGAGGTAATGTTCTGATCTCATCCTTTTACATGTACATGTCCAGTTTTCCCAGCACTACTTATTTAAGAGGCTGTCTTTCCTCCATTGCTCTTGGATTAGGAGAACTAATATTGTTAAAATGGTCACACTCCCCAAAACAATCTACAAATTTAATGCAATCCCTATCAAAATATCCATGGCATTATTATAGAACTAGAACAAATAATCTTAAAATTTATATGAAACCACAAAAGACTCTAAATTGCCAAATCAGTCTTGAGGAAAAAAAAGAACAAAGCTGGAAGCATTGTCCTCCCTGACTTCACACTATACCACAATGTTACAGTAATCAAAAGAGCATGGTACTTGCATAAAAGTAGACACATAAATCAGTGGAAAAGAATAGAAAGCCTTGGAGTTCCCACTATGCCATAATAGGTTAAGAATCTGACTGCAGCAGATTGGGTCGCTGCAGAGATTCAGGTTCGATTCCTGGTCCAGGAACTTCCATGTGGCATGTGTGCAGCCATAAAATAATAATAATAAAAGAACAGGAGTTCCTGTCATGGCGCAGCGGAAACAAATCTGACTAGGAACAATGAGGTTGCGGATTCAATCCCTGGCCTCACTCAGCGGGTTCAGGATCCAGTGTTGCTGTGAGTTGTGGTGTAGGTCCCAGACGCGGCTCAGATCCGGTGTTGCTGTGGCTGTGGTGTAGGTTGGCAGCTGTAGCTCCAGTTAGACCCCTAGCCTGGGAACCTCCATATGCTGCTAGTGAGGCCCTAAAAAAAAAAAAAAGGAATAGAAGGCCCCGAAATAAACCCACACCTTTATGGTCAATAATATAGGACATAGGAAGCAAGAATATATACAATGAAGAAAATACAGCCTCTTCTGCTGAGTTTTTACTCCCAGTATTACTCACAGTAGTGTCTGAGAAGATAAAGATTATATTAGAAATATCCCTATTCTTGAAAAGTATGTTTAATCTAGAAACTGAGACACAGGCATAAATGTCAAATATAAAGATATTATGGAACTCTGAAGAGGGGCTAGGCTACTTAGCTTAACCTAAAAACATCGACAACAGCTTCCTAAAGGAAGTCGCACCTGACTTGAGTCTGGAAAGAAGATAAATAAGAGTGAATAAGTAAGAAAAGTGCTATTGTTAAAAACAAAATGATGTGTCTTAAATTGCTCCCCCATCCCTCATACCCACATTTCATAGTCCTGAGAAAGTCAAATTGTCTGTGGAAAAATGCATTCTAATATTAAAAACAATCTTTTTGGAGTTCCCTAGTGATATAGCAGTTAAGGACCTGGCGTGTTACTGTCCTGGTTTGGGTTCAGTCCCTGGTCTGTGAACTTCCACATGCCATGGGCATGGACAAAAAAAGAATTAAAAAAAATCTTACCGGACTGTGGCACAATCTTGAAACTGCCATGCAGAAATTTTTTGCAGGAGCTTTAAAATTCCACAAACCAAGTACTTTATGATTTATAGAATATTAAAAATATAGCTTATGGTTTGCATTTTAAAAGCAGCAATATGATAAAGGCAAACATTTGTGGATCAGTGTCAATGTGAGGCATGTTTGTGTGTGTGTGTGTGTGTGTGTGTGTTAAGGGAAGGAAAGGACTAAAATTTGCATGACATTTTTAATTTAACTTCAGGAAAGACAGTAAGAGAGACAGGAGCAGAAGTATGTAGGGGATACCTAGAAAGCCATGGGTATGTCCTGAAAAGAAGTGTGGGTTTTATCTTATTGTTGGTGACAGGCCAGGATTATGATGAAGGCCATCCTTTACATATGGCCACTGAGGAGCAGGGAAGACAAATATGAGATTGAGAAGATCAGAGGCAAAGAGATCATTTAGGCAGTGGTTGTCCAACTCAAACTTGAGGTAAAAGAATGAAAGGGCAGATGAAAATTAGATAGATATTTAGAAGGTGCAATAACCAAAATTCTGATTCATTGAATGTGGGTGTTGAGGGACAAGGCTGACCCTACAAAGTCTCTCTGACTTCTGGCTCAGAGAATGTTGGTTTCATTGTCTGAAATAGAAATATAGGAGGAAGAGTGGTTATAAGGAAAAGATAATATCTGAAAATTCTCACGAAATAGGCAAAATGTTCATTAGACAGTTTGATTCAAGAGTGCAAACTCTAATGGGAAGTTCAAATATGGGGAAAAAAAGATTTATGAGTCAAGAGGGAATGGTGGTAGTTATTTGGGCATAAAATATTTGAGAGTTTAATGATTTGGGGGAGTTGGAGCAAAATCTCCAATAGTTCTATGCATATGGAACTTTATTAGCTCCACTGATAATAAGTATAGTGCAAAACTGCAAGAGAAAGGCCCTCCTGAGACGTAGTGTAAAGAGAAGACTTAAAGTTGGGAGTGGAACAGAAATTGAGGAAGGAAAAAACCCTCTGGCAAACCCTTTACCACCTAAATCTAAGCTGAAGCTTGTGGTGCACTGAGGGTAACCATAGCAACAACAAACCCCAAACCCAGCTCAACTCTTGCCCTAGATTGCTTCAAACCCCACACTAAAGACTCAGCAGAAGGAAACATGAGCCCATTTCCAAGCATTAAAACCTATTTACCTCACTCTTTGCTGTCCTACACAAAATGTGTGGCTTGCAAGAAAAAATTACAAGGCATACTAAAAAAACAAAACAAATAAACAAAATTCATATAACACACTGCCAAGACACAACACAATGAACTGAACCAGATGCAGATATGACTCAGATGTTGGAACCAATCAATACGATGAAAAGTAATGAAAAAAGGGGATGAATGCAAGATTAAATGGATAATTTCAACAAAGAGATGGAGACTAAAAGAATCAAACAGAAATACCTGAAAAATAAAACACTGTGACAGTGATGAAGAATGTCTTTGACGGTGTATTAGTTTCATAGAGCTCTTGTAACAAAATACCACAAATTGGATGGCTTAAAATACCAGAAATGTATTCTTCCCTAGTTTTGTATGCCAGAAGTTCAGGTGTCAGCAAGGTTGGTCCCTTCTGAGGATGCTCAGAGGGAAAATCTCTTCCATGTCTATCTCCTAGTATCTGGTGGTTCCTGTCAGTCTGTGGTATGCTTTGACTGATGGAAGCATAACTTCAATCTCTTCCTCTGTTGTCACACAGCATTCTTCCTGTGTGTCTTCTGTGTCTTCAGATGGCATTGTCTTCTCTTTTCGTGTCTGTCCCTTCATTCTTATTGTAAGTACACCAGTCGTATTGGATTAAGGGTCCCATTTACTTCTTCTGAATGACCTCATCTGAATTAATTACCTATTAAATGACACTATTTCCAAATAAGTTTTCATTCTGAGGTTCTGGAAAGGACATGAATACTGCAGGGTGGGGGTAGGCGGGACACTGTTCAACCCAGTACAGCCAGGTTAACCTTAAGACCCTACATGGTTAAGGAAAGAATTAGTGAACTTGAAGATAGGTCAGTAGAAATTTGACTTTCTTAGGGCTATGAAATGTGGGTATGAGGGAGGGGGCAGATACTTAGATGTGGACAAAGAGAACACAGACTGCAAGTTGCAAGCTTTTAACCTGGAATATTTAAGACAGTTTGAACAGCAAAAGTCAAGCCATACCCTGGAAATAGAGAATTATGGTAAATTTGAGAAAGCTGTAATGAGAAATATATGGCAGCACAACAGACAAGTGGAACAAATTTGACCTGGTACCTTTAAAAAATAACTGTTTTATTAAAAGTATAAGTATTACGATAGATTTAAATAAATCTACATTTATAGGTCTATATAGTTTTCACATGTATTCGTAACCATTTTCTCATTGAGTCCTCATAATATTTCATAAGATAAATATTATTATTCTCACTCTACAGATAGAACAGTTGATATTCAAGGACGTTAATTCACATGCTCAAATCACATATTCTATAGATTTGTTGGGAGCAAATGGACATCTGATTATTATATGTCCTTTCAATGAAATGTTGTGTGTACTTTTAATAGAAGAGCCTATAGCTAAACCTGTGGCCTCGTCATACAATGGAGAATGAATGTGAATAATCTGCTGTTAAAAACATGAAAGAAGCCAAACTCAAAGGAGATAAATAGACTGGCAGGCCCCTTGTGGCTCAGCAGTTTAAGGATCCAGCCTTGTCACTGCTCTGGCTCTGGTTACAGCTGTGAAACAGGTTCACATCTGGCCTGGGAACTTCCATATGCCAAGGCAAAAGAATTGAGAGAGAGAGAATAGATTGTATGACTCTAATTATGTAAAGTTCAAATATAGGCAAATTTAATCTGTGTTGTCATAAGTCATAACTGTGTTTACCTTTGGTAGTAACTTGAAGGAGATATTCAGAGTTTCTGCAATATTAGAAATTTTCTGTTTTGTGATCTGAGTGCAGACTATGCCTAAGGGTATGTTCATTTTGTGAAAATTCTATAAACTGTATTTTTTGTAATTTCAACTGAATTTTACAAGAAGGAGGAAAGGAAGGGCAGGAGAACGAGAAGAAAAGAGGAAGGAAAGATTAAAGAAAGAATTACTTTCTAGGGATCTGCAATTTAATGGTCATCATAATGACATGAAAAGCAACATGGACAAAGTATAGCATAAACTCATTACCTTTCGCACGAACCAAGGCAAATTAAAGGAGATTGTTAAACTGGTCTGTGTAGAGCTTGTTCACCTCTCTTTCAAAGCTTTGAACTCTCCACTGGCATATTTTTCTTGGTGTCAAGCTTAGTCCTTCATACCTCATTAAAGAAGCATTTACAGCTGTATGGGTGCTATTTCTCTTCACTTGGAACCAAATTTAGACCTTAATTGACAGCCCAGCCCCTGTTCTCTTTATTTCCCATGTGCAATTAGAATGAAAGAGCATATGTTCTGAAGTTGGAGCTCAGGAATGGGATGTTTGGAGTTCCTGAAGTCATTCTTCACTCAATGAAACCTGAATTCATTCCATTCCCTCCTGACTACACATGTGCAGTGGAACATTTGCTGCAAGGTGACTCTAACATGGGTTTCAGCTGACATCCTTTCTGCTAGTTCCAGAAATACAAATTAGCCTGTGTTGGCAGAAGATTAGGGACTGCTCTTTTAAGCAGTCTTTCATTCTGCAGTTTTATTTTCCATTCATCTTGCCAAGAGAGTATCTTTTTCCAGAAGTTTCTCCCCTGCTCTCCCTGTCCTCATCTTCTTTCATTTTAGTTTTTTTTTTTTTTCCTCCCCCCATCCAACTCTATCTTCACTGGAGCTTCTTGCTGTTTCTTATCCTCATATATTCTTATACTGCCGATTTCTTTGATTTCTTTCATCTCCACACATTTATCGCTGATTTAAAAACTCTTGGCCAGCAGTAAAAAATGTTTATAAATTACGTGCAACCCACCAAGTGGGTAAACTACCTGTTTTGTTCAGTCCAATTTCACTTACCATTTAGATACTCTTGATTCTCCTAAATTTGAGATGTGATCTGTTATTCGTTACCTATTGATTGTTTATATCCTGTTCCAAATGGGCATTTTATATTCCCTGACATTACACAGGTATCAATAAGAGGATACAATTCTCTTCCACAATCCCCCCCACCGCCTTTTAAATTTCATCCCTCCCAAGGTTACACTAGGTTATAATGCCTGTATTTGGGAAGCCTAACTATGTGTAATAACCCATTACCCAACGTGTCCACAGGTCTAGGAGAAACTCTTTGGCTTTAATAGTAGTAGAATGAAGAAAAACCAGGGCCCGGTAGACAGTCAACTTCTCATTCCCATTTTCTTCTTCTGGTTCTGCTGTAGCAGTTCTTGATTTATCTTGTTTACAACTTTCGTGCTTTGGAAGTCCCTACGCTATCGAAGGTCTTGCCACTCCACACAGGCAGGATGACTGCACAGCCCCCGGGGTCTGTGGTTAACCTGCGCTATTTGGATATCGTCAAGGGAGAGAGGAAAGGACGGTGGTTGGAACCCTGCGGAAACCCTTCCTGGTGACCTGGGATGTGGGGATTAGTTGAGATTTTTGTGGGGTTAGTTCACGCCTCTTTAGTTTACACTTTTTAAAAACAAAAACAACTTTTTTTTTTTTTTGGTTTTCTATGAGGTTGAAATAGCCATGCCTTAACACTAAGGCATATTATTGTTTGTCCTTTCTTCTTAACAATGTCCAAAATGCAGTGCCATCCCTGAGCACAAAATAAGCATCTTTATGAAGTTATGGACAAGTTCAATCACATCCATCTCCCAAATTTTGCTTTTATTTCAACTCAGAAAAGAGTATGGTTTCTAAGAAGAAGGATCTCTCTCAAGTGATTTTTTTTTTTTTTTCCTTTTTAGGGCCACACCCACGGCATATGGAAGTTCACAGGCTAGAGGTTGAATCGGAGCTGCAATTGCCAGCCTACGCCACAGCCACAGCCACAGCAACACCATATCCTTAACCTACTGAGCAAGGCCAGGGATCGAACCTGTATCCTCATGGATACTAGTTGGGTTTGTAATCTGCTGAGCCGCCATGGGAATTCCTCAAATGAGTAACATTTAAGAATTATATTTTCCTTTCCATGTTTTATTTCTACTACCACTTGAACCTAATTCTTAATGGTAAGAAGAATAAAAGAGGGGATGTCTCTGGGTGTTCCTGGATGGAATCAGAGGTTCTAGATTTGAAATACTTGTTAGTTATCACTATTTGTTTTTAATCTGGACAGATCAATGGCTTAGCAATTCAGGGAGATGTTAAGAATTGAGATTTCAAGTCTTTATCTCTACTTGTCTGTTAAGGGGCTTCTCTCCATTTTGGGGGCTGGGGAGAACCTTAGCAGAGGCCATGACACTAAGCATGACTAAGTATACTAATGTCATGCAGAAACGAGGTGGTTGAAGTCAATTTTTCAGTGTAGCTTCTGTCCTTGGGATACAAAGAAGAAAACAAAGGAGGAGGGGGAGCAGAAGGAGAAAAAACCCTCCATCATGCTTGCTGTGCTATAGTGAAATATTATAATAATAATCCAGGATCTTACTTGACTGAGTTACTTTGAGAAAACTCTGATATAAATAATCATAAAGCCTTTCTCTAAACAATAAAAAGAAGGAGTTGAACCTTAAGTACAATAAACAGGTTAAGAGTAATTAGTCCATCTGAATGTCAGAGGTGGGCTCTGATCAGAGAAGAAAAGAGGTAAAAATAACTACCTGGATTCAAAGTGGACAATTTTATGATCATTTGTGTGACCTGTCCATTCATTTTCTAGTTTCTTTAACTTTTATTTTCCAAAGGGGTTTAAAAAAAATGTCCATTTACTGGAAGCCTAGGAACATATACATTCTTGTAGTTTTGATTAAGCTTTCACTTTCAACATGCTAACGTTTTCATGAGAGTTATGGTTTTATTATTGTGTTATCATAATATTTTAAGTCTAGTGCTTTGACGTCACCTAAACACATTGCCACAAAGTACATCATTTGAGGCTCAAAGCTATCGGAAGTAAAGACAAGTACAGTTATCTATATTTACAAGTAGAAATGTGAAGTTTCTAGATATTGTGACTTCTTTATCTTCAAGGTCGCATGTCTATAAATGATGGGCTGTGTGTTAGAATTTTAGCATCTTTCCAGTATAACTTGCTGCAGTATTGTTAACTATAAAAGTTTAAGTAAAGATTTTAAAAATTCCAATACCACTTTTTTTTTCAATTCCATTCCCCTCTCCCCCCTAATTAAAAAAAAAAAAAAGGGAAATCTCTTTAACCAGTTGCTTATCAGATTCATTTTGTGAAACTAACCACGAAAAAAAAAAAAAACTAAAAGAAAAAAATTGCAAAATGTTCCCTCTTTAACTGAACTGATTTAAGACATAACAAGGGAAATGGAAAAAATTGGACTATCCTGACAGATAATTTTGTTTGCCAAACTACAGGCAGATCAGGATTTAAGAAGCTTAGTCTTAAACTCCTGGAAAATAAGAGAATAATTCCAACTGAAAGTTTTGTAAGAAAAAAAAGACTTTCAAAAGTAGGACACTACAGATCAGTGAGATGGTGGTACACATGCAGAAATTAATACAGTGAGTATAATTAATCAGACTATAGGTACATTGTCTAAACGCAATCTATGTGTGTTGGCAAACATCGTTATTGTCCGTGGTGCAAAAAACATTATATACCCTCAACAGTTTCAAATGATCTCTTCCAACTTATGACTATTAAAACCCACTGAAATCCATTGGGCTACAGAATAAACAGAGATATATAAACATGCATGCATTAAATATCTTCAACAGCGACCAAAATGTTAAATCGATTTTATGAGAAGCTGATTTTCCAGCCACTGAGTGGCTGTAAATGTTAAGTGTTTTTACAGGTTGTGCTTTCCCAGCAGCTGAGTTGCCTTAAGTGTTATCTCTCTCCCTCTCTCTCTCTCACAGACACACACACACACACACACACACACACACACACACACACCCTTGCTTTTCCAGCTGTTAGGCCTCTCTGTACATTTTTACCAAGTTTTTCCTCATTTTTTCACATGCTAAATCTATTTATATTTTACTCACAAAAGCAAGTGCAAAATTGTCTTGGCATCATCCAACTTTTATTTTTATTGTATTTTTTTAAACTACAAATAAAAATTCCATCCCTGTTTCAGTGCTTTCCAGAAAGCAGGGGCTCTAGTTATAATGAATCCAAGATGAACATTACGAGTTCATCTCAGAATTTAGATACCACAAAAGCACTCTCGTTGTGGTACGCTCACTGGAAACACTGTTCTTGTGGTATTTCCATTGGAAATATTGTACTTGTGGTGTTTTTCAATGGAAAAACTATTACCACGGCATTACTGAGTGCTGCAGGAAATGCTGGCTGGGGTCTTGTAACCAATGGCCAAGAGAAGGAGATGCTCAACAAGAGAGTTAAATTAAGGTAGCGAAAGATGGAAGCTAGGGGTAGTTGAAAAAAGGGTGATGATGATGATCATGGGATTTTTATTTTAGAATCCAGAATTAAGACCCTGTTAACATTATACATGAGGAAAGGAGAAAATCCTGTCGTATTTAGCAGAAGTTTTGTAAAAAAAAAAAAAAAAATACACCAGTCTGGGGCTGAGAAATAAGACTTATACATGATAGGAGAATGAAAATAACTAAATAAAAATGAGATCTTGAGCCACGGGAGCGGAGGGTGTGCTATAGAGCTATATCTTTGGATCTGTTCACAATTTCCAGAAATAAGTGTTCAAGGGAAAAGACAAGTAAAAGGTAGATATGTAAAGAAAAGACACAAGAGAGAGTTTTCTGAAGAATTTTCCCAATCGAGTTTGAGGCTGGACTGCTCTACCAAAGTAAACCAGCTCAAAATAATGACCTAGCGCCCTAGGCTCTTCTGATCTGGCTTGGGCTGAGTGCTTGTCTTTGTTACCCGCACTCCCCAGCAGGATTCTCTGCTTCTGTTGGGCAGAATTCTCACCATTTCTCACTTATGCCTGGCTTCTTCTCACATTTGGTTTCCTGCTTGATTATTCTTCTTCCTGGGATACTCTGCCGTGATCTGAATTCCTCCTGGGCTTTAGGCCAAGGTCAACGTCCAACTCAGCAAATGAAGCCTTTCTGACTCCACCAGCCTCCACGGAGAAACCACTCTTTAAAACCTTAACTTGGTGGTATTTCTCTCCATGTCAGCATTTAATGGTGTTCTTATGATCTGTTGCCTTCCCAGCAATACAGAGGTCAGGCACCGTGCTTTTTATTTATTTCTTTGTGCCCTACAGCTCCTAGCACAACTCTGAACCCCTCCCCCACCCCAGGAGGTGCTAATTAATTGGCAGTTGCTTAACTGAAGTAAAGCAAATGTGATCTTTCCATTTCTCTGATTCTTCATGAAATGATTATGTTAGCTATGATAGCACCTGGCTGCTGTAACATCTAACCCTCCAGAAATGCAGAGCCTAACACAATAAAAACTTGTTTCTAATGTGCATGGCATTTCTCGGTGGGCATTTTTGGTGGAGTGGCTCTTCTCTAAGTACTGACTTAGGGGCCCAGGTTCCTTCCACTTTGCGAATCATTGGTTTTCAAACGTGCTTTCAAGGTTACCCAGAGGATGGTCTCTATTTTGGCGAGGGCAAAGGGGAAAGGGGATTGGGGGGCATGTATGCAGGGTGTCTATAGAATTGACCTGAGGTAACATTTTTAAATCCTATCCATACTTTATTGGTCAACATTTAAACAAGTGGTGTTAAGGGCTTAGTTATGTTGCCCCATATTTATATGTTGAAGTCTTAACCCCTGGTATTCCGAATGTGACTGCCCTTGGATATAGTTTCTTTCAAGAGGTAGTTAAGTTAAAAGGAGGCCATTAAGATGAGCTCTAGTGTGATATGACTGGTGTCCTTAAAAGAAGGGGAAATTTGAATGCTGTCGCATACAGAGGGAAGACCATGTAAAGGCACGGGGAGATGATGGCCATGCACAGGCCAAAAAGGTAGGCTTCAGAAGAAATCAACCCCGTTGACACCTTGATCTCGGCCTCCTGGCCTCCAGAACGGCAAGAGAGACATTTCTGCTGTTTAAGCCACCCTGTCTGCGGTACTTTGTCATGCATGGCCATGCCTATTTGCAAGAGATGTTTGGACATGAAGTCTTGCTGTGTGTAAAGGAAGAAAAGGAAATAGGTTTTGCTGAACACGTAGCAGTTTCTGCCACAGTACTAGAACTAGACACAATACTAGGGGCTGCCTACTCCGCCGGTTCTCTTTTCTGTTTTAAGGATAAGACAAAGCCCACCAAGAGAACAGACTTGTTCAAGACTCCTCTGGATATTTCATGATACCCTCACTAATTACTTCATTTTCATCTAGTCAGTTAGATCTAAAAACTTTCTAATGACTATTTTCCACCCACGTTCCATAAAGTTCCCTACCTATCAGTGCCACCCTTGACCAGCTGCATAATTTGCTGGGCCTGTACAAAATAAAAACATGGATTCCTTTTTTTAAAAAAATTATTAAGAATTTCAGGAAGAATAGCAGTATATTAAATCAAACAAAGAGCTCTTCTAACTGGGGGCCCCCTGTGTGACTGTACAGGTCCCATGCCTGTGAGGTTGGTCCTGGCGGCATCCATACCACTAACGATACCACTGCTAGGGATGCTTATGGCTTAGAGTTGGTGTTAAAAACGAAAGAGAAAGTTCAAGGGTTAGATCACCCCTGCCTCATGTTGAGTATGATGACGCATGGCCTAAAATGTTAATTTGCTAAAGCAGATTGGCTTTCTCCTACTGAGCTTCTTATGTTAGAATCTCATGGGGAGAATTTTTATTTTTATTGTTTTTACCCGTAGAGAATTCAGATGATTTACTAGGGTTGGGGCATGGTAAGATAAGTTTTCAAATGCCCTCAGGTGGTTCTGCTGCCCAGGTATGTTTGGGCATCATGGGTTGCAACTTTAACGCTTATGTGCTGTTAACTTGTATCTACTTACCATCCCCAATTTATCATCCTCCACCTACCTTATCCAAGGATGGATTTTATTTATAAATGATGCTTTACTTCTTTAAAATCCATTTACGTTATGTGATTATTTCCATGTCCCTGTTACTCCCTTATAATTTTTATCAGATGTAATTGGCACACAATGAAATGGACAGACCTCGAGAGCATAGTTTGGTGAGTTCTAACAAATGTATATATATGTTGTATATATAAGCAACATACTTTTTAAGATAAAGAGCATGTGTATCACCCTAGAAAGTTTATCAGGCCCCTCCCCATTTCAACCTACTCCCCACCAGAGATAAGCACTCTTCTGATTTCTATCACTAAAAATTCATATTCTTATTTTAGATATTCATATATGTAAAGCCATACAGTGTGTACCCTCTTGTGTCTGGGTCTTTTGCTCAATATATTGTTTCTGAGATTTATTTTAAAATATATTTAGTCTTCCATCTCTCTGAATTTTACATAGATTCTATTGCCTTTAAATTCAAGCATCTGTTTTTCTGCAAATCTGATCTGAGATTACAGCGTGTCAATACCTTTTTCATTCCAGATATCTTTTTTTTTTCAGGCTTTGATGTAAATGATATTTTAGATGGTGTTTGAGAATGTTAATAAAGGCCAGTCCAGAAAAATAATGTTCTAAAGTCCATGAAATTGGTTTTCTAGTATCTGCTTCAATTGTCCTTAACTTCTATCAGAGATTATCTCAGGTGACTTATCAAGGAATTAATGTCTTATTCTATCTGTACTTTACGTCATCAAAACTGTTCTCCTGGAAAGGATCTGATGAATATATTTATATTAAAACATCAAAGAGAGATATGAATTAATATACCAACACTTTCCAGGATCTCTTCAAGAGATAAAAGAAAATTTAAGCCAAACTAATGAATCTTTAAGTGCAGAATTTCAGCCATTGATGAAATTTTAATAGACCAAAGGTGTATGTTGTGGGGTTTTTTCATTTGTTCATTCATTGATTCATTTATATTTTCAAGATATATTTAATGAGAAAAGTTATTTCATCATTAGTTAATCCCTACATCTAAGGAAATTGTGTTTTAAAGGTAAATATATGTATGGAGGGGAAGAGAGAGAGAGAACATGTTAGAAAGAAAGACCCAGGGTGAAGAATAACTAATTCTTCTGTCTGAACCCAACAAAAAAGTAGGTATGGTTTGGATTGAATCCTGAGGGAGCGTGGTGTACATTAAAGAGCATGGACTTTGGTGTCGAACATAAATGTCTGTCGTTTGTTGAGGAAAATACATTTAGGGAAATTATTTAGCTTAATGGTTAAGGTAAAGTCAGATTTCTGGGGTTTGAATCCCAGCTTCATCACTAATTATATAACCTTGGGAAATTGATGTATCTTCTCTCTCCCTTATTTCTTCAATTATAAATTGAGAAAAAAATAAGTAGACCTTATTACACATACTTTGTGAGAGGATTAATGAGTAGTGCAGGCAAAGCATAATGATGATTACCTAACATCATTATGCCTCTGTTCTCAGTGAGATGGGGGAGAGTATGTGAGCCTTTACAATTTGTTTGAGGATCATGTTCAAGACCACATGTCAACATCTAGCCAGTGTACTTCAGCTCAGAAAACGTTGCTTGTTGGTGCATAGATTTGAGGCATTCATGTAGATCACCCCCACATAGATTGCCTCTTATTTTATGCTGATTGCCTTCACCTTTACGCAGCTTGATTTTACTGTGCAGATTAGGATTTGAGTGGTAGCATCATCGTGAATATAGACCACATATTTAGTGTTTCCAAATCCCGTAATTAGCTGTTTGCTTTTCCTTTACCTGGATCTCTATTATGACACCAAACGATTCAAATTAGAGTGTGTGAATCGGTATGCTATGAATAAAAATGCATAAATATCTCCTAATTAACATCTTTTGCAGTTTTTAACTAAATGATATGGTGAGACTTAAAAAAATATAGTTGCTCTGAGTGAACAGGTGTAAGCAGTTCTACAGTTCTCTTTACTATGCCTTTCCCACAATTATTTTAAGCATCATTACTATGTCTCATTTCATTGAAAATATATTTTTAGATGGTTTAAAAATATGCATAGGAGTTCCTGTTGTGGCTACAAACCCAATGAGTATCCATGAGGACACGGGTTTGATCCCTGGCCTCACTCAGTGGGTTAGGGATCTGGTGTTGCCATGAGCTGTGGTGTAGGTTGCATATGTGGCTCAGTTTCAATGTTGCTGTGGCTGTGGCATAAGCTGGCAGTTGCAGCTCCGATTTGACCCCTAGCCTGGAAAGTTCATATGCCACATGTGTGGCCCTAGAAAGCAAAAAATAATAATAATAGTAAAGTAAAATAAAAATACATATAAAACAAAAGTAAACATAAAATAAGAATAAGATCCGTGGAAGGGAAAATAAAAATGGCAAAATGAGCAAACCTCAATCTTCCATGGACACATCAAATTTACACTGATTCAAATTATAATATGGTTAGAGATGCACCACAGATTGGTTCTGCTCATCCTGTAGATAGAACAAAAAGAAAAATGATCAGGTCTGATAGTTATGGGGTCCATCAGGTAAAAACAAGAATGTCAAAAGAACACTTTTAATCAGTCTTCTAAATATCTTACTATTCTCTGAAGTCACAGACATCTTCTCTACCTTTTGTGCATCCATCTTTGTTTTTTTTTTTTTTTGTCTTTTTGCCATTTCTTGGGCCGCTCCCGTGGTACATGGAGGTTCCCAGGCTAGGGGTCGAATCAGAGCTGTAACCACCGGCCTATGCCAGAACCACAGCAACGCGGGATCCAAGCCTTATCTGCAACCTACACTACAGCTCATGGCAACGCCAGATCCCCAACCCACTGAGCAAGGCCAGGGATCGAACCCGCAACCTCATGGTTCCTAGTTGGATTCGTTAACCACTGAGCCACGACGGGAACTCCTGTGCATCCATCTTTTTAACTTATGTTTAGTTATCCTTATCCATTATTAAGCCATAAGATCCCTGAAGACAGAGGCCTTAGTGTATTAATTTTGTATAACACTGTACTCACACATGTCAGAACTTCAGTAAAATGTTTGCATAATGAATTAATCAGTGGAACTTTAAGATATATGTTGAAAGAAAAAAGCCTGTTTGAGTGGAATTCTCATTTTCAAAGCAAACTGGCTAGAAAGGCAGGCTAACTGGTGAACTGTGTTGGGAAGGATGAAAGTTATGTGACTCTCCCTGTATATATAGAAATAATCGCTATGGTGAGTCATTATCACTTTCACGTGAGGGGATAAGAATGGTCATGTTGAAGATAATGGCTTTTCAAGAAGGGAGAAATTATTAAATCCAAACTCTTCATTCCAAAGACCAATCAACATCTAAGTCTCCATAGGGTAATAATTCAATTTCACTGGGAAAATGGTTTTCCTCGGCTTTAAAACTAGTATTTGTTTCAAGTTATATGACTCCCATTAAGGGTCTTTAAGCATATGTCTAACAATTTATAGAACTCTTGAACATTGGTTATTGTATTTGAAATTTAGATATAGTTACATTATGGTATTTGTTACATTGTAGGCAGCATTATTTTGATCTTTAATTCCAGAAGGCTATGTAAGGGTTATCTGAGTTGGAATTACATTGGGCATTTCATCCAGTCTCTTTTTCATTCATATAATGCACTCAGCAAACTGTGAGTTCACTTACTGTGTCCTCCTAGCATCCTGGGCACTATGAGAGTGAAAGACATGATACCTTCAATTAGGGAGCTTACAGTCCAGGGGGAGAAATAGGTACAGCACACCAGAGAATGCATAGCTGTAAGTGCCCTTTGGTGGCACAGAGCACGCTGGGAGCTGAAGGTCGAAAGAGGAAAAGAGCTGACTTTTTGGATTGTTCTGGGGAAATGTGATGGATGAGGCTGGTGTTTGATCTGGTCACAAAGAACGTAAGTGATTTGGATTTTTATGACCAAGTACATATGAACAAAAATGAGGAAGTAAGGAAGTGCAAAATTGTTGGGAGGATGGAATTTAGGCTGAAGGATCTTAAACTCAGATGAAGGATTAGGGGCCCTGCTGTGCAGACAGTAATCTGAAGGAAAGAGAGGAGGACTTAAAATCTTGGTGGAGGGACAGCAAAGTCAGTATAACCTACGAAAAGTTGGATATAAGAAGCCACCTTTCAGTCTCTTTAAATATATCCACCAGAAGAATGCCAGCCAGAGGTCAAAACGTATTGTCCACAAGTGGCAAAACCACGGAGACAGAAAAGATTAGTGTTTGTCAGGAACTGAGGTGAGGGGAAAATGGTGGTGACTCTTAATGGATATGGGGTCTCCTTTTGTGGTGATGAACTGTTCTGGGATTAAATAGTGATGGTGGTTGTGCAACTTTGTGAACAGTATAAAACACACTGAGTTGTACATTTTGAAATGATGAATTTTATGATGTGTTAATTAAAACTCATTGAAAAGAAAGTTTTTCTAAAGTTGTATGTCTACCATTATTATAAAACTGTTGAATTTAAATTTTTATATGTATTTAGATATAATTTGCTCATCAGGTCTCCTCGTTTTTGTTCTTGCAATTGTGTATTTAAGACCATTCTACATTTTATGTCCTCTTCAGATTAGCAGTCCTGATTTTCACCCTGGCAGGTTTCCTCTTCTGATTTTGTAGTTTACTATGGATAACACGATCTCCATCCTGACAGCTTAGACATTGCCCCCTGAAGCTTTTCTTTACTTGCCTCCAAGTTTGACAGGGCAGGAGAATTGTACAGATAGATGCTATTGGAATTAGGGAAATTAATCAGGCATTTTAAATGAGTTGCACACTTCTAAGCCTGGACGAGGTGGGAGTAAGAATGGACAAAGAGGGTAAGGAGAGACAATCAAGTGCAAGAATGGAGGAGAAGTGGTTCCAGATTACATCTGGGATCAAATTAGAGCAGTAAAAGCCAAGTCATATTTTTAGTACCAACTGGCACAACTTCTTGTCATTTAGTTCCTTGGAATTTCTACTGGAAGGTTGTATATTATGATAAAGCATTGCATGGTGCCTGGCATATAGAAAACACTTGATAAATTATCATGATTGGGCTAGGATTTTGTGTTTGTGCTTTGTTTTTACTTCTTCCCAGGAAACTTGCTTCCAAGCCAGTTCATGGTTAATCGTTATCATTATCATCTATGGAAAGTAGGAATCAGTGTCTGCTTTTTATAAATCAGACTACTGAAAGTTGAGTGGTATTAAAGAATTTTTCCAAAGTCACACAGTTAATAAATAATTGTGTCCTCAGCCTTCATGTTGGACTGTGATTTTATACAAAGAGAGAGCAAATCCTTTTAGTTCTAGATAGAATCTGGGAGTTCACAGAGGGTGATAAAATCCAGAGGGAGCAAAATGGAGGTGAGAATTTAGGAGTAGAAATGGAGACCACGAGGATGCCAGGAAAAGCAAGGTCAGCTGAGGAAAGCATGCAAAAATAAGATGAATCAGGACAAGATCAAGAACTCTCTTTGGCGATTTGAATTGGCAGCTCCGAGCCTGCAAACCAGCCCAACAAGAAGGGCAGGGCGCCTTTTACGGATGCCAATGCCGTAGAGCTTAGATGGGAAAAGCTGAGAAGCTCTGGGAACCTCAGCAACCGGGAAGAAGGGGGCCAAGTAGGGCGAATCTCACAGCAAAAGTCTTTACGGAAATATGTTTTTTACCTGTGGCTGTTGTGAGTTGTCTGGTAGCTTCATTACGAGGCATGAAGAAGCAGAAAGGTTCTTTGGCATCAAGCTCATTTGCACGTGAGGGCTCTTTTTATACTGACAAATTAACTTTCACAGAAGAAGAAGTGCCTGCAGGTAATGGTGCATTGCTATATCCTTGATGACCCCACATCAGCCAGCAACTATTTTGTCCTGAAATCAATATTCCCTTCTGATAAATCCCAATGTCATGTAATCCTTGACAGTTATCAATTATTAGATAATACATGGGTTACCTTTTCATATATTCATGCTATCTTGCCTACCAGACTCTAGACTCTTGCCATGATAGATAAGTGTAGATATTATTATTTTCTTCCTTCCTTTCTTTTCTTTTCTTTTTTGGCATGTGGAAGTTCCCAGGCCAGGGACTGAACTCTTGCCACAACTGCATCCTGAACCATTGTATTGACAAAGCTGGATCCTTAACCCACTGCACCACAAGGGAACTCCAGTATTATTCTTTGCTGAATTTCCTATGGATGTTGCTTAACATATCAATTATCAGAATTTCAAAATTGATTGATCAACTGCTTTCATCAAACACAGAAATGAGTTCCCCCCAGATGGGCTGAGTTTGAGCCTATGTGGCCAATTTTGGGTTCTCTGGCAAGCAGATACTGAGGTGGAAATTAGAGGTTAAGATGTTTATTACATATACTCTTGGGATCAACACCTGAAGAGGGAGAAGACAACAACAACAAAGGTAGCATGGAGTTCCCGTCATGGCGCAGTGGAATTGAATCCGACTAGGAACCATGAGGTTGCAGGTTTGATCCCTGGCCTCGCTCAGGAGGTTAAGGATCTGGCGTTGCTGTGGCTCTGGCGTAGGCCAGCAGAAACAGCTCTGAAGAGACCCCTAGCCTGGGAACCTCCATATGCCGTGGGTGCGGGCCTAAAAAAACAAAAAGTCAAAAAATAAGTAAATAGATAAAGAGGGAGAAGAAGGAAGCAGACTATGGAGAGGAAGACGCTGACCCCAACAGCAGCCTTGGAGACCCCATGGGCGGTCTGGAGCTAGAATGACCCTTTAGAGTTGTCTCAGGTTGGGTTGATGTCAAGAGGACCTATTTCTTTATCAATCAGTTACTGGATGTGGGCCCCCTGGGAAGGGGAGGGACCATAGGCAAGGTGGCTCTTTGCAACTGAGGCCATTCTTAAAGTGGCTGACAGCTATGGCCATCTGTTCACAGCGCTCTTCGCAGCCAAAGAGCAGCAATTCTTCAGGGAAGAGGGGTCCGGGTGGGGCAGCCTGGTGCTCACTCACACTAGGTAACTCCAGGTAAACAAGAGTGCTCTCTTTAAAGGCAGGAGTTATCTGTATCCTCTACTTGGGAGTTCTTCTCTGAGACCAAAGACAAGGGTATGGGTGCCTACAGTTAGGTTCCTTATTTCCCGGTTGAGTTCAGTGAAATTACGTTGTTATGGCAGTTTGAGAATGTGCTGTCAGCACCTACAAAAGAAACACTTCCTTAAAAAGCAGAGCACTGACACTTTCAGAATAAGTCCCCAGGATGCTACATGGTCTAAAGGAATGCTGGCTGAAATGGCACTTATACTCCGTTGTGATTCTCTGTTTTCTTTTTCTAAGGGAACTTCCACTACATCTGGGACTGAAAGCACAGTAGTATGAAACAGGGGAGATGGGGAGAAAGAAAGAGTCTGCCAGGCCTCTTTGTTAAGTTCTTCTGAGGACTCGTGTTCTTTTACAGATGGAACTAGCTTAAGTGACAGCCCGCAAGTGAGGACACTAGCAGAATGGCTTGGATGGTGAAAGCCAGCGAAAGGAAAGGCAGGCTTCCCCCACCCCGCACCCGGGCAGGTGCTTGTGCTTATCTGTGAATAGGCAACAGGGAAATGGCAGAGGTTTAGGCAAAGGGAGCAAACAGCAGGGACAGAGCGTCCCTCCCGCCCTGTCTGGAGAAATCAGCAGATTGCACACCTGCTACTGCACAGGCTGCCGCTGCCAAGCCCTACAGCACAGCTGCAAGACACTGGGCTTCTGGCCGGCCACTCTGAGCTTTGCCTGTCTTCAGGGATGGAGCCCCTCCCAAGGCAAGTTCAACTGGGTTCTCTGGCAGCCGAAGTCTACATGGCCCCTGCAGGGAGTGGTGGAGAAAAGTGAGTTTGACATGCTTGGAAATATTTAGATCTGGGATGTAAACTGCAAGGAAAATATTTACTCTGTTTGTTTTAATACCACAGAGGTTTGGATCCAGGGACTCTTCAGCAAAGTCTAAAAGGCTCCTGCCAAGACACCAATTTAACAATTTGGTCAGTGACAAAAGGCCATCCTGTTTGACTCGTCTGAATTTAAATAGCATGTTTCCAGTGTATTAACATGTCTGTCCCATCGGTTAACAGGACTGTTTTCTTTAACCTGGGAATCCTGGGTTTGCTTTCTGAATTTGGACAGAATCAAAATGCTTGCCTTTGATAGAAAGCAAGCAGGCAGGCAGGTCATCCAGAGCTGGAGCGGCTGCTAGCTGAGCACAGGCAACAAACTTCTCAGAACCACCTGACGATCCTGAGGGACCAGCTCTTCTAGGGAGACAGACCAGGCGCTCATGGCTCTTGATGAAAATCCCCTTGCATGTCAGTCGCCTGGAGTTCAGATCTATTGTAGAGTGTGAATAATAGTCCTCTGTAATAGTATTCTCCGTCAGTAGGTTTTAGCCAGGAATTACGAGGATGAAAGAGAAGGCTTTGTAAACTTGATTGGAAAAGTTGCACGTTTTGAGTTTTTGTCTCCCATGGAGAGATCTCACCTTGGGCAGAACCTTTAGGATGCGCTCTGACTTCCCTCTAGTTTTCTGTTCACATTAGTCCACAGCAGAAGGAGGAAGAGTTACCTGCAAGGAAAGTTAAAAACAAAAACAACAACATATCAGTTAAGTACGCAATACCTATGTAGATATATCTGGAGGAGAAATATACAAAAAATGGGACAGACATGAGAATATTCCCCACAAGAGTCTATGAGAGATTAACTGGGACACCTTCCTGCCTTCAGATAACACACCAGGCAGAGAAAATTTTAACCAGTTTTCAACTCTCAGAAAAGTAGATTCCATGACCTCTTAGAGTTTCCTATGCCCCTGTCTAATTGAGTCCCTCCTTTGGCAAATTTTCTTTCAATTAAGCCACTTTTGCTCTGCTGCCAAGCCCATTCCTCCTGTGTAACTGACACAGAGAATGAACAGCTGCTTCTCCATTGCTTGTCACAGTTGTATTTCAGTTCTCTTTTAACAGCTGTGATACAGAATTCCTATTCAGAATTTTATAACAGTCGCCTAAGAGCAGAGAGCCTGTTCTCATCTCCAGACTCTGGTGGAGATTTTATATTTCCCTTCCTTTTCAGAAGCCTTAGCCTCTCTCCATCCTTCTTGACTATGTCCACCATATGTGTGATCCAACGAAATCTGATGTCTGCTGATGAAACTTCACATAGTTAAGGTCCTCTGGTCAGTCTCTCCCTGAATCAAAAAAGGAAGTCTTCCCACATCTCCTAACCACTGAACAATTAATGAAGAAGGCATTTCAATTCCCAAGTGGTTATTCTGACGTAACTCACTTTTTTTTCATATTTCTTCTTATTTACAGATTACTCATAGGAACAACTACAATAGGAAAAAGTCAAACATGCACAAATTATATTTGCTAATGAACTAACTTGCATGAAAAGTGTTAGAGAAATATAGACCTATTAGATTTAGCAGCTTAGAACAAAGAGGGGTAGGAAAGATTAGTTTAAATCTAATTTCTTTCATTTTGGAGAAAAAATAAAACAGAAACAGGTTAGAGGAGTGAAGTAAATTTTTTGAGTTAGATAACTACTCTCTGGCAGAGGTCAAGCCCCATTTGGGGAGCTTCCTTGGTTTTTAACAAATGGTCATCTGAAAACAGAAAAAATAATGTTCTGAAACATTGGAAGGTAACCTAAGATAACTATATCTTATCTTTCTGTTGACCAGAATATTCCTCCTACTCTTTAGGTTAGACTGAAGTTCCATCTGGTAGAGATTTGTACACTGACTGTAATAGTTTGTTTACCTCTAAAGTTAAAGTCTTTCTGGGAGGCATCCATTTTACACTCTTTAGGCTCTTGTACGTAGTATGAATGAACAGTCTAAGACTAGGGGTCAAATTAGATCTGCGGCTGCCAGCCTACACCACAGCCACAGCAATGCTGGATCCGAGCCATATCTGCTACCTACACCACAGCTCATGGCAATGCCAGATCCTTAACCCACTAGCAAGGCCAGGGATCAAACCCGCATCCTCATGGATACGAGATGGGTTTGTAATCCACTGAAGCACGATGGCATCTCCGAAGAGTAGGTTTTGATAGAGTAAGAGGAGGAGACACATGAGGAGTTTCTTAAATGCCATTTAATTTAAACTTGATAATGCAATGTTAATGAATGTGTGTAAGTTTTCTTTTGCTGCTGTAGCAAACTGCCGTGACATGGTGGATTCAATAACATAAATTTATTATCCTGTAATCTGTAGGACAGAAGTCTGAAATGGGTTTCACTGGGCTAACATCAAGATGTTGGCCAAGCTGCATTCTCTTCTAGAGACTCTAGAGGAGAGTCCATTTCCTGGTCTTTTCCAGATTCTAGAGGCTCCTTCATACCCTGGTTTGTATCTCCTTCCTCCATCTTCAAAGCCAGCAATAGTGAGTCAAGTCCTAACATTGTATCTCTTTGACTTAAGGACTCTTGTAATTACTTTGGGCCCACCCATGTAATCTAGGACCACCTTCTTACCTAAGGTCAGCTGGCAAGCAACCTAAATTCCATCTGCAGCCTTGACTTCCCTCTACCGCATATGCTAATATAGTCACAGGTTCTAAAGACGAGGAAGTGAGTATCTTTGGAAAACATCATTGCTCTGCCTAACAGAGGCTGTAGCAAACAAAACAAAACAAAGCTAATCTCAAAACCTTAACTAACTAAATATTTAAATCCTACTCACATCAGGTGTTTGAGCCAGAACAGTCTTCCAGGGGACTATTCAGGGGACCCCAGGCTCCTTCCATCTTCTGAGACTCCTACAGGGCCTCATCATCTTCTCCATTCAGTTACCATGTGGGGAAGGAAAGGCAGTCTCTTGTATGTGTCATTTGATGGGTCAGGCCTGGAGAGAGTGAAATTTGTTGCCACTCACATTCCATTGGCAGTACTCAGTTAGGTGGCTACACCTAAAAACAAGGGAAGTTGGGAGATATAGACCATCACTGTACTTAAGAAAGAAAGGACATGTACTTGATGGAGAGCTGGTAAGCCTCTTCCCAGTCTGTTCCTAGTCACGAAACATCCGTTTCATGCTCCAGCTGCACATGGAGTACAGCTCTCCTTCCCGAAGGTAGAAAACCCAAGGTAACCACCAGTCATTGCCTCAAGTTCAAATTCCAGATCCTTTGCTGATGTTCAGGTCTCTATGAACAAGGACTGAAGAAGGTTCCTTGAACCCATGAACTGCATCTACTTACACACACATTCAGTATCCAATGACGATATAGAGGCAGGAAAACCGTATTTCAAACTCTGGGTTGAAAAAGGAAAAAATGAAAGACACACAGCCATTACTGTTCCACATCTATTTTGAAATTCTTCTAGAAAATATTAAGAAGGATCTTACTCTGAGTAGGGAAAGTCCTTCATTTAATCTTGAATTATGCTTTTTAGAACCTCCCCTTCTGAGTGTTCTCCTTGAATCCTGCCTCAGGCCTCTGCAATGTCCATCTTTGTCCACCATCCCTCATGGCCTTAATGAAGCGGATGTTGGGGACTATATGGCCCTGGTGAAATTAGGGGACCCAGTATTAATCTTAAAGCTTAAGAAGTCAGTATTTTTAGATCAGGCTCATAGCATCTTTCTTTAGTGATATAATTTTCTCCAAAAGTAACATGCTCTATAACCTTTTTTTATTTCTAGATAATCCCATGTACCAGTAACTGCATTTGAAGGGTTTTTTGTCTGTTTGTTTGTTTGTTTTGTCTTTTTAGGGCTGCACTGGTGGCCTTGGAGGTTCCTAGGCTAGGGGTTGAATCGGAGCTGCAGCTGCTGGCCCATGCCATAGCCATGACAACAACTACATCAGATCTGAGCCGTGTCTTTGACCTACACCACAGCTATGGCAACGCTGGATCCTTAACCCACTGAGTAAGGCCAGGGGTCGAACCTATGTCCTCATGGATACTAGTCAGATTTGTTTTCACTGAGCCACAATGGGAACTCCTGAAGTTTTGGGTTTTTTTAATAACAATATTTCTCAGGTCTGAGGTTTTTTGTTTTTTTTTTTTTGGTCTTTTCTGTCTTTTCTAGAGCTGCACTCGCAGTATGTGGAGGTTCCCAGACTAGGGGTCTAATCAGAGCCATAGTCACCAGCCTACACCAGAGCCACAGCAATGCCAGATCCGAGCCATGTCTGCGACCTACACCACAGCTCGTGGCAACCCCAGATCCTTAACCCACTGAGCGAGGCCAGGGACCAAACCTGCAACCTCATGGTTCCTAGTTGGATTCATTAACCACTGAGCCATGATGGGAACTCCTGATTTTTTAATTTGGTTCCTTGTTCACCTTCCTCTAAGCCAATCACAGCCTCCTCAAAGCCATCAGAAAAAAATATGTTTGAAGACCATACCCTTGATCTGATCTGATCTTAAGGCTGTGTGTTTTGTTGTTGTTATTTTAATTTTTGCTGAGAATTTTACTATATTTTGCCGTTCAGAGCCTTTTTCAATTTATCCAACCCTAAAAGTAGTTGATCTCTGGATACCATATCCACCTTGATTTCTGCTTCAAAAACTAGCTGGGTTTTGTTTATTCATCTCTTTTTTGTTATATATTGCTAAGAGTGGCCAATAGTAGCAAATAGACATTGTTATTCTCATTAACCTCTTGTATAACCTCACAGGCTTAATAATTACGTGAGGTCCGGTCTGGCTTTCTATTTACTGTAGCTGGTAGTTCTACTATATATTTTCCCATGGAATACCATAAACTAGACCTTCATCTTTCTAGCCTCCTATATCAGTTTCTCTACTACAGCTGACTAATAAGCTAATGCCACAAATTTTAGGTTTGTGCTATGTTAGCACCCAGCTTCCAAATACTAATTTCTAAACTAGTTAATGTAATATTAGGTATTATGACAAATGAACCCTGTAATCTTAGAGTTTTAGGACTCTAATGATTTATTTCTAGCTCATATCGTAGTTCGTAGTGGCTAGTTCTGATCAGGAAGCTGTATATGTCGTCATTCAAGGACAAGTTCCTTCCATTTTACACTTTTACCTTATTATAGGTTGTCATGTCTTTTTCTGTTCAGGAACAGATGGGGAAAGAGAGCATGGATCACTTGTAGGATTTTGTTATGAACTGAGCTGGAAGTGAACATCATTTTTGCCCATCTTCTATTGTTCAGAATTGCCATATGGCTACATGTAATTGCAAAGGGTGATAAGATATGTATTCTTGTGGTGTGTATCCAGTGGGAAAAGGTAATGGGTTTTGGTGCATATGTGCAGTCTCTGTCACACGGAGGACACGGAATTGAGTGTATTTGGCGCTTTGTTATACAGTGTTGTTTAGGCCCTATGAACTGTTATTGATAGTTATGGAATATTTAGCAGCTAAAGCATAATATGGATAGCTTAATATTGATATGAAAATTATCTTAGAATCTTGAAGTTCTCAAAGCATCCTAGATCAGAAGTCATTTATATACAGGGGTATTATTGACATATTATATGTTTCATTGATAGATTTTTATGACACCTGGTAATCAGGCATTGTGTTAAGTGCTAGGCTAATGGAGATCAACAGGATATATTCTTATCATCAAAAAGCTCTCAGTGTTCCAGAGGAGGCAAACATGTACACATGTAACTAAAATACAATCCTTTTATTCTATAATAAAACTCTATATGTTTGAGATTAACATATATACACTCCTATATATAAAATAAATAATAAGAACCTATAGGACTCCTATATATAAAATAGATAAATAATAGGACCAGGAAGAATATTTAACATCTTTTAATAACCTATAATGGAAATGAATCTAAAAAAGAATATATCTGTATTTGTCTGTTCCACATATGGAATATATTTATGGAACTGAAACACTTTGCTCTATACCCAATACGAAC
Source organism: Phacochoerus africanus (assembly GCF_016906955.1). Lineage (NCBI taxonomy): Eukaryota > Metazoa > Chordata > Mammalia > Artiodactyla > Suidae > Phacochoerus > Phacochoerus africanus. The sequence goes on along the minus strand of NC_062557.1, from coordinate 10,543,127 downwards.
ACAACATTGTAAATAAACTATATTTCAATGAAAAAAATGGTTTAAAAACTATATATATGCTATAGAAGCATAAAAAGGCGAGTTACTATGTCTTGGTCTTATAGAAAAGTAAACAGGGCTGGTGATGGAGAAGCCAGCAATAAAGAATGGAGTCCTGTTTTTGTTTTTTGCTTTGCTATGTAAATGTATTATCTTATTAAATAAGAAATATTATGAGTAGGGGGTTATCAAAATACTAAACATGCCAAACTGAAGAAGTAAAAACAAAAAGTATTTTAAAAGGTCAGTGGTTTTTCTAGTTCAATGTTTTAGGAAAGAGATCTTGAAATCTTAAAATCTAGAATGTTCAAACTAAGAAAATCAGCAAATCCGTTTTCCCTCTTTTTGTGGTTTCCATTGTTGACATTGAAGAGGAACTGGAATGAATAAGTTAATGGTCAAAAGTTTGTTTTTGAGATGCCTCCAGTGTGGCGCTTGGGCAACCTCCCATGATGCTAGGTCCCCATTGGGTCTGACGAAGGCAGACATTCATAAGCCTCTCACCGCCAGTGCTTGGAACCCTGCCACCTCATGCGAATAGACAACCACAAGTATTTCATTCCGAATATCAGTACCAGAAGCTAGAAGCATGGAATGCTCACAGTATGCTTTGAACCTCATAATTGTTCCTTGTAATAATAAATTTTTACATTTGAACCTGTGAGTTATCAAGGAAAAAGAAACACAAAGCCACTTTGGTTAAAGGATAGACTTAAAATAACAGGAATTTTGGAGATGGAAAAATACCTCTTTTCTTTGTTGGCCCAAGGATTTATGTTTGGGGAAAAAATGATTCAGAGGTTGATGGCCTTTCTTGGACATTAACAAACTGTAGAACAGTTTGCGTCCCTGACAAAGGATGGTGTGTAAATTCTAATAGGGAGAGGCTGTGACGGAGGAAAAAAAAAGAGCAAAGTCCGGCAGCTCGATGTTTATAAAAAGAGAAACTCTTTGGATTTTTTTTGTAAGGAAAATTTATTATGAAATTATCTTAGCCTTTACTAGAGAGTCAGAACATTTGTTGTCTTTAAACTAGAATACGAATATTTCTGAACGTGATATATCCATACAAACAACAGTTTTTTCCCAGCCAACTTGTTATACTCAACTCATGCTTATCAGATTCTGACCCTTATACAAATGAATTCCAGATGGGAGAAACAGTCAAACATTTAAACATTAGAAGTCCCATGACAAAAGAATAAAGAAAAAGTAGACATTCCTCCCCACCCCCAAATTTCTGAAGAGGAGAAATGTGAACGGAAAACATTGACAGTTGGACTTTTGATACATTTAAAAAATTTTATATGTAAAAAATCAATGGTATTGGAAGGCAAACTAGAGATTACCACAATGGTTGTATCAAACAGGGGAAGGAATTTTTCTCTCTTTTTAATGCCAAATGCAAATTTATAACAAAATAATTAACTATTAGATATATTGTCCAGTGTTGTAGCTGACTTATAAGTGAGCAAATACAAATAATAGACATGCAAATGAGAATGTTTACTTATGTTAACCGTAAAAACACTATCATTAAATTGAGGTCACATTTCACTTATTAAATTACAATAAACATCAAAGGAGAATTTTTAAAGCTAGCAAAAACATCATGGACTGACTTTCCTGCATCACTGAGGGCATTGTAAATTGGTAAAAATGTTTTGGAATTTAACTTGAAATTTTCTGTATTTGTTGATTGAATGAGCTGGGTTCAGAGGTATGAAACTGTAAAATAATTACATTTTTCTTCCACAGTACCCTGTTCAAGTTTTGTGTTGAATCTTCCTTCTTTGCCTTTGGATAAAAACCTCTGGTAAATTAATTCTCAAGTAAACGGAAGTCCAGTTTGAGGAGTTCCCCGGTGGCCTAGTGTTTAAGAATCCTGCATTGTCACTGCTGTTGTGCGGGTTTGATCCCTGACCCAGGAACTTCCTCATGCTGCAGACAAGGCCAAGAAAAAAAAGTCCAGTTCGAGATTTAGAAACAAACCAAAACACAAATCCTTTATTATATAATCCTGTTTCAGGCTTTGTCACTAAACTCCTCCTGACTTGGAGCTTGGAAACCTACAGTAGAGAAGGTGGATACTCTGTTATTGTCTAGCTTATTCTTTTGTTCCTCCTCCCTTACCAGCTATGTTGTTCCTTGGACCCTCCTTGGTAATAAGGAGTCAGAGACGAGACATCAGGGCTTAAAAGTTATCTATCCATTGGCACAGTTGTAACCTGGGTTTAGTGCCTTATGATGGAGGGAAGTACTTAAATGCTGCTCTTTCTGCCTCAGGGTATTTTATGGCTTCTTCAAGGACTACCCACAATACCATTCCCAAACTGGGCAATGCCCCAGCTGGGTGGCCGTGCATGACATCCGTCAGAACTCCTGCTTGCGGTGGTGATCTTCTTATAGCCTCTTACCCTTGTGGACTCTCAGCCCTGGCAGGCAAACCACAGAATGGAATCTGCTCGAGGTGGTCACGCCTTCTTGTCCTCTAGGGGGTCCACCCTGACTCCGTTTTCTTGCTGCGTTCAGCCATTGGGATTACTCCCATCCAGCTCTTGCCTTGACACTTTCCAAGTGTAATTTGTTTTCCAAATTCCTCTAAGTTTTCTCACTTAGCCTGAGGTTGGTTAGTAAAGCATAGTGGAGGAGAAGAGAAGTGTAGAGCTTACTGACAATCTTTCTAAAAATTATTATTTTTTTAATTTTTTTTTGTCTTTTTGCCTTTTCTAGGGCCGCACCCACGGCATATGGAAGTTTCCAGGCTAGGGGTCTAATCGGAGCTGTAGCTGCCAGCCTATGCCACAGTCATGGCAACGCCAGATCCTTAACCCACTGAACAAGGCCGGGGATCAAACGCACAACCTCATGGTTCCTAGTCAGATTCGTTTCTGCTGCGCCACAATGGGAACTCCCTTTCTGAAAATTATTGATCAATCTTCATGATGCATTCTTAACTTTTATTATGTAATGGAAGGCAGGTGATCGGTTAAGAGGAGCGGAACCTGGTGTTGGCAGCCTCTCTCACAGTCATAGGTGTAAATGATCAGGCATCTCACTCTAGAAGGAAAGGACATTGGTCGCCTAACTTTTCAGCTCTGAAACCCCAGCCAAAATGGAAGCAATAGAAAAATTACCACTTAGACTTTGCACATATATAAAAAAAAAAAATCTTCAAAATTTTCTAAGCATTTTAAACTAGAGAGAAAAAAAATCCCTAAGTTGGAGTTCCCGTTGTGGCGCAGTGGTTAACGAATCCGACTAGGAACCATGAGGTTGTGGGTTTGATCCCCGGCCTCGTTCAGTGGGTTAAGGATCTGGCGTTGCCGTGGCTGTGGCATAGGCTGGCAGCTACAGCTCCGATTAGACCCCTAGCCTGGAAACCTCCATGTGCCGTGGGTGCGGCCCTAAAAAGGACAAAAGACAACAACAACAAAAAAAATCCCTAAGTTATGTAAAAGCATGTTATGCATTAAGATAGTTATTGTAGTATGAATTATAAAACTGCAAAATTTGGAAGTAATCCAAAGTCCCATGGTAGGAGAAAGGTTAAGGAAGTTGGACGTACCTATATTAAGAGAGAATAGGTTTCGAAAATAATGGTAACAGACCGTGCTCTCCTGCAGCAAAAAATAATTGAGCATTAAGTGGGAAAGCCAAGAAACAAAATTGTCTTCACACCACATTTACAACTATGTAAGATACTTATCAAGAAGTTTGGGCTAAGAAATAAAACATTTAGTTCTAATCACTCCTCATGACTTGGTAGTTTGGTAACCTTGAGGAAGTTATTTAAAACCTCCAACTTTCTTTTTTCTAAAAAGAGGATAATACTTGCTATTGTGGTCATGAGACTTACATGAGCTGAGGAAGAGAAAGTGCTACCAAACACTTAGAAATTACTCAAAAAAAAAAAAAAAGCCCTCTATTAAAATCTTAGGAAAGACATACAAAAATGAAAAGAGGAGTGAGGTTAAAATGGTAGTATTACTTTGACCATATTTATCCTCTTCCTTTAGTGATGTTGTATTACTTCCATAATTAAAAACAGACTCAGAGAGACTGAGCAGTCTAGGGCCAATATGTTGATGATGCCAGCCCACAACCTCTAAAGATAACTCATAAACAGGAGCTTGCACCAAACTGAGGCTTCCTCACGTTTCATGGGCAGATCTTCCTCCCAACAGATTGTGTTAAACAATCTAAAAAAGCTTTTGCATATCACCATTATTGGTGTTCTCTGGCCATATTTGCATGATTTGGGAATCACTCCGTTAGACTTCAGATGAATGCTCCAGTGGTTCCCCTTGCTTTCTTCCCAGTCCATTCATGTCAAATGATACAACACACATAAATATTTCAGGAATAAACCAAGGCTAGTATCATTTGATGAAAGAAGGACAATTACAATCTCCTAGAGTAAGTTTAATTCAAACAAGAGAATGTATCTTGGCAAACCTTTCAATGAATTTTATTACAGTTTATTATGTGCCCTCATATCAGGACTATAATCTGCATGTACCTTGGGTATTAAAATAAACTACTTTTGAAGACTTGCAAATAAACTCTCTTCCTAATGCATTATCACTTTTTTATTAACTTCTCTTTACACTAATAAAAACATTACATGCATTATTTCAAACTAAGAAGAGAGCCAACAATAGCATTTAAAAAGGATGAAAAGATTAAAAATTTTAAAGCTCTTCGTTGAGTGGATTTAGGAGTAGGACCTTGACCATACCCCAGAAACATATAACTGATTAACCTAAGCTAATCACTCATTAAAGTCTAAGTGAAATCAACTTTTGCAGATTTACATTTTACATGGCTTTATGCTGCTGCTTCTAGTGAGAACTAATCAACTTGCTCAATCAATAACTGAAAAAAAAATCTACATGCTCATATTTTATGGGGAGTTTGCATAATTATGACTACATGTCTTGTTTCATAGTTATACAGGGATAAATGATTAAAAACAACCCCCCAAATAAAAATCTATCAAACATAACATTGAAGAGTTATCTTCTTTTGGTCTTTTATTATTTAAAGAAAAGATGGTAAATTTTGGCTGGGACCTGGTAGTCAGTTATTTTTAAAAGGGACATAGAGTTGGGGATAGTAGCTCCTTGATATTTCAGATTTTTAGACCTTTGAGTCCAGTGGTGTATAAATTTACTTTTTTTTCTTCTGGGCCACACCCATGGCATGTGGAAGTTCCTGAGCCAGAGATCAAACCCACGCCACAGTTGAGACCTGTGCCACAGCTGCGGCAACACCAGATCCTTAACCCCCTGTGCCACACAGGAAGTTCCTGTATCAATCTACTTTTGCTAGAAAACAGCAATAAGAACTCAGTGGCACACAACCATAAACACTTGTTCCTTACTTGGTGTCTGCATGGCAGCAAGGTGGGGGGACTTCTCTGGTCTTATCTGGGATCTGCTGGACTTGGGTTCCATCCACAGATTTGGAACAGGTTTGTTTCATGTGTTCATCTTCTGGGGTCAGGAGGCTAGATGGGGAATGTCCTCAGGAAGCGGGATGGAGGACTCCAGAGGGGATGAGAAAAAATAAGTGATGCGTCTCCAGGCCCAGGCTTGGAGCTTGCACCCTATCCTTTCCTTCCCACATTGTTGTAAGTTACGTACTAATGTGCTGGAGACTGAAGAATAATGGAGTGACTGTGTCAGATTTACAATCTTATCTAACCCGAGCAACATATATTGTACTTCGTGTCCTTCTAACGACGTCATAAACACATCAACCTAGTCACTAAATTCTCTTGGTTTTTTTTCTCTTTAGTATCTCTCATGCCTTTTCACTGTTCTCCATTCCTTGGCTATGTCTGCATTATATTTTCCTTAAACTATTATAATGGCATCCCTCCCTGTATGTCACACACCTGTCCTGTACCCTCTATGACACTGCCGTTGTTAACTTTTTAACATAAATTTTGGTCATATTGTCCCTCCCCTTATAATGCAACGAACTCCCTATTATGACAGGTGGGCCAGTTTTCTTAACATGGAATACATGCCCTCGTCAATATATTTTTTCCTTTCCCCTCACTGCTTTTCCTAACCAGTTTGCATGTTACCTTTTGGACCTCCACCCTCTTCCTATGATCCCTCACACCACCATGGCTGGGGGTCTGCCATCCCATCTATCTGGACTGCCTTCTTCCCCTCCTCCCTGGATCAGAATCCTCATCATCCTTCAACTCTAGCTCTTGTCTGGAACTGCATCATTCAGGAAGGCTATTGTATAAAACAGTAACAAATGACAATGGCATCTAACCACAAAGGTTTATTTTTTGTTCAAATATAAGTTTGTGGCTGGCTGGCTTTGGATCCCTTCATTGTAGGACTCAGACCTATGGAGTAGCTCTTATAAAAGAGACATTTCACCAGAGGGGAAATAAAAACAGCAAAGCATGCACTAACTCTTCAGATTTCTGCTTGACAGTGATCCGTGCCACTACCATTTTTGTGCTATTGGTTAAAGAAAGTCACATATTCATGCTAGAGATATAAAACTCTTCTTTAGAAAGGGACACCTCAATGTCAGCCAGTAAGTATTTCAAATAATAAGAAAGATTAACTACAGAAGCTATCCTTTTGCCTTCCTAAAAAATTAGATGTAAAGATTCCGTCCATTATGGAGTGACAACAACAATTAATATATCTACTGTTGATTTAAAGAATATGTGTTTATACAATAGATACATCTTAACCTCATTGAACCTTCCAGCCTTCACATGAAGCTTTATGAATGACCACAGCTTCTCTGGATGGTTACTTGAGGGCACTCAGGAGTTGCTAACACTTTTCCCAAATCCCATTGCCTAGTTACAAAGCCACTCTCAAATTTTAGGTTTGTATTTTGGCAATGTCCCACTCTTGATATTAACATATGTGTTAGTTATATACTGCTGTGTAATAAATTACTACCAAACTTAGCATCGAGAAAAAAAAAAACCCAAACAATTATTATCTCAGTTTCTGGATGAGGTAGCTAAGAATATTTCCAATCAGGGTGCTGAAATTGCTTATTGTGGAGTTCCCATTGTGTCTTAGCAGGTTAAGAACCTGACATAGTGTCTGTGAGGATGTGGGGGTTCGATCCCTGGCCTTGCTCATTGGGTTAAGGATCCCATGTTGCCATAAGCTGTGGCATAGATTACAGATGCAGCTTGGATCCAGTGTTGCTGTTGCTGTGGCTTAGGTCTGCATTGCAGCTCCAATTAGACCCCAGCCTATGGAAACTTCCATAAGTTGCAGGTGTAGCCATAAAAATAAAAAGAGAGAAAGAGAGAGAAGGAAGGAAAGGAAAGAGGAAAGAAAGAAAGAGTTGCTTGGTTTCTTATTTCTACTTTTAGTAAGGTGCAAGAAGTGAGAGATAGGCTAGAGAAAAGCATATTAGTTTGTTTTAATTACTGTTTTGAGTCTCAGGTCTATAACAGGGTTTAACATATAGGAGAAAGAGACTTGAATAAACATAACTAATTGGAGTTTTCCTGTGGTGCAGCAGGTGGTGGGTCTGGCATTATCTCTGCAATGGCCCCGGTGTGAGTCTGATCCCTGGCCAGGGAACCCTGTAGTTATCTACCTTTCTCTGAAATCTCATGAACAATCCTCACCCTAGGTAACTGTAGCTAACCTCGAAATTGTTCTAGACTGGAAATTATGGTGATGTCCTGGTTATAGAGGAAAGAGTCCTTTGGCCTCGCTCACTTTGATACCCTGCTAGTGTGACAATAATGACAGGTGCAGGTGGAGGAGAGTGAGAGACAGTTTTGGAGATAGGGAATTCCGTTGTGCATTTGGACGAGCATTTCTTATTCCTTGCTTCTCAACATTTGAGTATGCAACCGAGAAACGAAGAGGAGCATTTTTTCTCCTTGTAAAACAAATGCCTTTAATTCTCTAAAGAATATAAATGAGAAGGGAAATCGTGTACCGCTTAGGCATTTGTGCTTGTCAAGGTACTAGGGTCTAGATATGATGGAAAAATAACCACATGAAAATACTAGTCTTTATTAATTGACATTGAGCTTTGGCCAGTTTTGTCATAAAAAGCCATAGACTTTGCATGCCCACGGTGATTATGCTTTCTGGTGGACCATCTACTTTTATAACCTCAGAATAAGGTCATGAAGTGTGCCAGAGTTGTTGGAGAAAAACTTGTGTCTTGAAATTTAAGAGCATTTTTTATTCCCTCTGGTAGTCTTTCTGAAATTCTGTGAGTAGGACTTACCTAGTTTGATTCTTCATTACTTGGAAGTCCTAAATAGTTTTTCTTGGAAATGACCAGATGGAAAAAGTTAAAAATGTTTTAGAAGAGCTATCAATGCTGGGTGGATTTTTTCTAGAAGGCTTTTCTTTTTATTTAGATTTCTATCAGGAATATTTCTGAGATTAATATAAGCTTAACAACATGATAAAATTTGTTTTTGCTAGAATTTTAAGCCATAGCTATAGTCATTATAGACTCTGTTTTTGATAATTGTCTTTAACCTTTCTTGAGCATTAAGAGGACAACAAAATAAAAATTTTCCACTACAGTTTGGCTTCAATTGGCATAAGTTATTGTCTTTAAAAATATGAACCTGGGAATTCCCGTCGTGGTGCAGTGGAAACGAATCCGTCTAGGAACCATGAGGTTGCGGGTTCAATCCCTGACCTCGCTCAGTGGGTTAAGGATCTGACGTCATCGTGAGCTGTGGTGTAGGTCACAGACACGGCTCGGATCTGGCATGGCTGTGGCTGTGGCATAGGCCGGCACCAACAACTTCAATTAGACCCCTAGCCTGGGAACCTCCATATGCCGCAGGTGTGGACCTAAAAAGACAAAAAATACACACACACACACACACACACACACACACACACACACACACACACACACACACATATATATATATGAACAGGAAGAAGCAGTGATATTGTCTCCAGAATCTTTTCATAGTTGTGATTTAGTCCATTTATATTGCCTTTAATGGATGCTCTTTGCTAAAGAGCAAGCATCAAATGTATAATGGGGAACTCTCAAAGAATGACCAGATTTGAGGGCTTTTAAAAAATGGATTTCCAGGAAAAAAAAAAAAAGAAATTCTACAGAAAAATAATGAGTAAACCCAAAGAAATTGTTTTCCTTCTTAATATTTTGTAATCATGTGCCATAAACCTATCTACAAGTAGATAGAGTTTAGGTGTTGAAATACTCAAGATTTCCACAAAGAGGAAAACATTTTGTAAGTTTTTTTTTTTTGTCTTTTTGCCATTTCTAGGGCCGCTCCCGCGGCATATGGAGGTTCCCAGGCTAGGGGTCTAATTGGAGCTGTAGCTGCCAGCCTACGCCAGAGCCACAGCAATTCAGGATCCGAGACGCGTCTGCAACCTACACCACAGCTCACGGCAACGCTGGATCCTTAACCCACTGAGCAAGGGCAGGAATCGAACCTGCAACCTCACAGTTCCTAGTCAGATTCATTAACCACTGCGCCACGACGGGAACTCCCCATTTTGTAAGATTTTCATGGTACAGACACAATACTGTGGATTGGACAACATGAAGAACAGGTTTCTAATATGCGTGGAGACAACCAATAGTTGGATGTTCTGTGAATCCGAGTCAGTGCCTTTACCAGAACACTGCATCCAGGAGTTGGTTTCTCTTACATATAGTTTTACAAGGCAGAGATTGTGATGTAGAGAGAAGACTTTGGAATGAAGAAAACCTGGGCACAAATCATTAACAGCTTCACCTTCAAGAGATTTCTGAATCACTCCAAACATCTGTTTTCTCATGTCTGAAATAGGGACAGCAATGAAAGAGATTTTTGGGAACCAGTGTATCTGGTGGTGCTCACTGAGGTTAATTGCCTTCCCCTTGGCTTTAGTGTCTGTATGGATTGGGTTTATATTTCATTTGTTAATCATTCATCAGAAGGTATTCATTTTGTGGGTCATCGTTTTCTCCAAGCACACATTAGGTTCAATAATTATACAAAAATGTTACCCTCCCAGGACGATACAAAGGACTTAGTCTGGTAAATTTTAACCCATTTGAAAGTAGCTAGGGAAGAGTGGAAGAAACAAAAGTCTTGTAATTCCAACCCCAGACTTAATTTGTTACCCTTACCTGCTGAATCTTTAGCTTCCTTGGTTGTGTGATGAAACGGAAACTGATCTGGAAGGAAAGATATGAAAATTCAGTGAGACAGATTATTCAGAAGTACCTAGAACATAGTAGATGCTTAACTTTTTAAAAAGTCCATTTTGAAAAATATAATGAATTGTCACTGAATGAAAATGAAGGACACCTGTTTTTTCTTCAACATTTTTTTTAGCATAGCATGAGCTAAGACACCTCAGCACTTTTGGTGTGCCTGTGCTAGTTCCTCTGTTTTCATTTTTTATTGCATAATATCCATCGATATTGCATTAATAATTTTTTTCTCAGTATGGTTTCTTATAAGCATCTTCACTAATTATCTTGTTATAACCCAATAAGTGAGTGAATTCTTCTGTCTAATGCCTTTGATACAATTAAATGTGTCCCAACATGTTTTATTTTTCTGTTCAAGTTGCTTACATACAAGTCCTGTTTTGTTGTCCTCTATTTAGCATGTTCCTGAAGAAGAGGGCTTAATAGTGTCATGTGTTTCAAGGTCAGATGAATATGCTGTTTTGCTTATAGAGGTGATGGCAGGTCCCCACATAGCTCATGATGTGTGATTTGATTGTATTTCCAGGAGTGAAAATGTGTTTTGGATAAACCATTCACAGACATTCAATCTGGTCCTCCTTGTGTTTATACTTGGAGACAAAAGGCCCGTTTTTGAGGGAGATGTTATAGGTGGCATGTGGGCTAAGTGGTCAAGTGGACATATCTTTGAATGCAGGTCATTATTAGATTGTTCGCCTCTGATATGAAGGGTTCTTAATCTAGTTATTTTTCAGTTAGTTTAAAATTGGTAAGTGAGGGACAAGTTGTATAGGAAAGATCCCATAGAAATAAATGAATAATGATAACTGAGAATATGATCTTTCTGTTGTCACTTTCATATTCGTTCATATTTCAGTAATGAAACATCTTCATTATCCTTTAATGGTAAACCTGGCTTTGCCCTGAATCTTGAAAGAATCTGGTTACGTGTCCTGTTTTGAAATTTGAATAAAAAGAAATCAATCATTGTAAAGCACTTTTCCTATATTTTAAGATACTGTATTATCTGTACACACATTGCTTAGGATGAAAACAAACAACAAAGTATTCCCTTGAACCATAAGATGAAGGTAAAGAAAGAAGTGACGATGCCAAAGAAATAAGCAATTATTTGTGTAGTCTGTTTATTTCATGACATTTTCTTCTAGCAGTTTATTTGTTAATGAAAGCAGAGAAGACATGATGCCAGGTCTCATGGTTTTAGATCCTTGAACTTCTCCCATTTTCAATTCTTTATGGCAGTAAAATTTCTTATCATGTTTTTATGCAGTTGAATCTGTACTTCAGTATTGTTTTTGTGACTGTAGGGGCTGATAATCAAGCATTCATACAATTTCTGTTGGTGCAGAGCCATCATATGAAAAGTGCAATGCAATCATTATTATCAAGCATAAGTTCAGAGGTGCCATGTACATTTAGAGTACTGTATGTCCAGGTGGAATCAAGAGGACTAATTGTCAAAAGGAATCAGCCCAGCCAGAGGACTCTCCACTTACAAAGCACTGTACACAGGAACATTTGGTCCATGATGCACGTGTTCAGCATCCCTAGCTATTTAGTGTCAAGTAGCCCCAGTTTTCAATTTTTATGATAATTTATAGGGATTAGTATGGTCTGGTTTTTTTTTAATTATACACATTTTAATTTTTGAAAAGCAAATCAAATTGCACGGGTTCCTAGAACTACTCTTAGTGGAGCCTCAGTGTTCAGTTATCCTGGATGTGGTGAGGTTAACCTTGACCTTCAGAGCTGAAGACTAGCTCTGCTGGTCTGATCCTCCACATGGATAATAACACCTGGAAGCAGTGAAGCTACCAAGGATGCAAATGCTGTCTTCCAAGGTTTTGAGACCATCTGGTAGTTTTTAGTTTTCCTTTCCTCATTTTTCTCCACTAATATATTTCAATGCAAAAACACCTTAGAATATAGACTGATGACAGTATGTAATCTGTTTGGAACTATAAACACGGATTTTCCATGATGCTTTTTAATAAAACCTATGTATACGTGATAATGCTGAGAGGAAACAATTAAAAGTAATGTCAATTTTATTGCAACTAAGTTTACAGTTTTTCAGCACAGCAATGCCAACAAGACTTGGAGAGACATCCAAAAGACTCATAACATGCCCTTAAATATCAATTTGAAAGTGAATTTGTTTGTGGACTTTGAGTTTTGCCAAAAAAGGGAAATTTCCTGAAATGTTTGCTGATTTTTCTCAGACTTGGGGTATAATGTGCTAGTTACTGAGATCCTCTGGAAATTATTGAGACAACTGGCAACTTTCTCATTCTCACTCATCCAGGAAATGAAATAAATAAGCGTATCTTTTATGATGTGGCAATGAAAACAGTGGAATGTATTGACTGATCTCTTAGAGAAGTGAGGGGGCAAGAATGTCCTTTTTTAAACTGCAGGTTGATGATATTTTCCCCCACATAAACTTGGTCATAGACCTACAGCATCTTAAGAGTTCATAGGTCTGCCTGCTCAGTTTATAATTCCATCAAGTTATCTGAACATTGGCTCTAGTGCCAGATAATTCTTTACTGGGAGAGGGAATGTCCTGTACATTGTGGGGTGTTGAGTAGCATCCTTAGCCTCTAAGCACTAGATACCATTACCCCCCATTCCCCCCTCAGTGATTCCAGGCATTGTCAAATTGCCCTTGGTTGAGAATCACTGCTGTTTCTTGAAAAATAAAAATAAAATAACTTTAATACTTCCAAGGCTTAAGATGTTACCTAGAATGATAAATAGATAGCTCAAGACAGATGTATACTATGGATTTACAGAGTATGTACTATATTACTTTATTCTTATGTATATCTATATATATTGAGTATAAATATATATATATTTAGTCTAATACGTCTGTCTATATAACAAAAGTTGTGTCTTTCATATGCAATTCTCTATACCCTTTGACTGGTCTTTTAAAGGAAACCAAAGATTAGCTTAAAAATAATTTTCTTTTCTGTCTTAAAACTCTTGAAATATTGCAAGACGTGTGTATTTTGAAAAGTGATTTTAATGTGTGGGCTGCCTGTTCATTATTGATAGAAACCATTTCTTGCCTTCCACACGTCACTTAGCTCCGATCTTAGATGGGGAAGAGTGTGTTCCTGGGCTCGATTCATGGGGGATCATGTCATTGCCTTTAAATATATTTGCCGGTAGTACAGTCTCAGGTGCAGGTGTCTCCAAGAGCTAGCCCACAAGTGTCCCGTTGGAACAGGCTTTCCATCTTCCTCTCTCAACATTTTCCTCTCTTCCATGCTATAGGTTTATTCATTTTGATGAGAGAGCTCGCTCAGAGAAATAGTCAATAAAGCAGTGTATTGCAAACGAAGCCACAAATCTGACAAGAAAGGTACTTAAGGTGAGGAAAAAGATGGGGTTGCCTTTTTACGATGTGTTAGAAAAAGTCATCCTGGAAAAATCTGGCTCTGGAGGCCAACCATTATTCACTTTGGGGGAATGTATCATGTAAAAGATCTCCTGGTTTTAGGAACTCTTACAATGACCTATGTTGTCCTGGGTGCTTGACTCAGGATCATGGACCAAGTTTCAATCTAAGAAAGAATGTTGACTTAATGCACCACCTTTCCCTGGGCCAAGTTCCCTTCTTTGTAATCTCCCAAGTGTTATATTTAATTTACATTTGCAGTAGAAAATATGTGAACATGGGATTCAGCCCACGGATTAATTATTTGGGCTTTCTAAATTCAGAATTTGCTTACTGAAGCAGAAGTGTCTGAATTTTATCTCTTCACTGAAATCTCCACAAATCGAAGTTCCTTTTAGACTTGCAGGATTCAGGAGTCCGATAACCTGAAAATGACCATCCAATAAAATTATTGTACCTTTCCTCGGTGTTTCTGTTCACATATTTTCAAGACAGCATTGAAATTTGTACCAAAGCTCTTATGTAGAGATCTCTTAAAAGCTAGGCTCCATTAAGGCGAGTGAGAAAAAAAACTCAGCCATAGCCTAGCCCTTGAGACTATTTCTTGACTTCAACCTAAATTGAGTTCTGTGCTCTATATAAGCACCTGAATATTTGATAATTCTGAAATGTGCAGGTATCAATTTCCTGTGAATCTTTAATTGAACAAAAATGAACCCCCATTACCTTAACTTGGAGCTAATTTCATCCATTAATAACTATATTGACTAAAAAGGGAAGCCATATGTAAGAAGAGTACCAACAAGGCTAAGTATGTGCAGGTGTGTGGCTTATTAACCATAACATTCACAGCAGGGGAAACTGTGTGTGGTAAAGAATGCAGCTTTTTTAAAAAAAATGTATGGTCTGTGCATAGATTTTCCTTATTCATTGGCACTGTTTAGACTGTATACATGTATCCATTGAGCACTTCCTGGGTGATAAGTTAGAAATGAAGAATTGCAAATTTGTCTCATTTACATTCATTTGTTATCTAAGAAACTAGAGAGGATTTTGGTGGTTGATGTTGCCATCTTTTTACTCTGAATTTAGGGTATAAGAACCTAGCATCCTTAAATGTCTTCCTCATAATCATCAAATAATGAGGTGGCTGTTGCTAGTTCTTTTGAAAATATTTGACAAAAAGGACAGAGCATCTTATCTCTGCCCTATCTTTTAAACCTCATAAAACCACCAGGCACCCCAGGACTCCCACATTGAGTAGGTCCCATGCAATCTGTCAGCACTGACTAAACCACATTCATTCATTCAACATTTGGTAAATACTTTTAGTCGTTTGCTATGTACTAAGTGTCCTAAGGACCAAAAATATAGCAGTAAATCATAGAAATAGTTTTCTGCCCTCATGGAGCTTCTGTTCTAGTGTAGGGTCAAGGGAGAGGGGTAGAGAGGAGATAAATCAATAAATAGAAAAAGTTGGTTTAGATAGTGATAAATTCTATAAAGAAAATTAAACGGAGTAATGGGGATGGAAAGTGGTGACCAGGATGCAGATGAGATTTGAGACTGGGGTGTCATCAAGGTCATGTGATATGGCACAGGGAACTATATCCAATCTCCAAGGATAGACCATGATGGAGAAAAATATAAAAAAGAATGTGTGTGTGTGTATATATATATATATTTTCATATATATATATATATATGTAACTGAGTCACTTTGCAGTAGAATTGGGCACAACATTGTAAATCAACTATATATAGTTTAATTTTAAAATTTAAAAAAAAATAAAATATATTAGGTTGTCAGGACCTCTTTGAGGAGGTCACATTTGAGTTGAGACAGCAGGAGTTCCCATTGTGGCTCAGCTGGTTAAGAACTTGACTAGTATCCATGAGGATGTCATTTTGATCCCTAGCCTCACTCAGTGGGTTAAGGATCTGGCATTGCCACAGTCTGCAGCATAGGTCACAGATGCACCTCGGATCTGGCATTGCTGTAGCTGTGGTGTAGGCAGGCAGCTGCATCTCCGATTTGACCCCTAGTCCAAGAACTTCCATATGCCACAGGTGCGGCCCTAGAAATAAAAAATTAAAATAAAATAAAATAAGTCTGAACATGTGGACTCAGGGGAAGATCATTTCAGCCAAAGGGAAGAGCAGTAAAGGCCTTAAGATGGGAATGGGCTTGGTGTCCTTTATGTGTAGGAAAAAACCTGTGAATCTAGATGCTAGAGAGTGAGATCAGGTACTCTTGCGGACTGAGTCGCATGCTTCCTCCCCACCCCCCAACAGAAAAACTTCCCAGGTTGAAGCTATAACCCTCAATGTGACTGTATTTGGAGAAAGGACTTTTAAAAAGGAAATTAAAGTCAAATGAGGTCATAAGAGTGGAGCCCTAATAGGCTGGGACTGTTCTTATAAGAAGATAAAGAGACACCAGAGATCCCTCTTTCTTTCCACGTGGACACGGGAAAGGTCATGTGAGGACACAGTGGGAAGGCAGCTGTCTGCACAGCAGGAAGAAACCACACCTGTTGTCACTTTGATCTTTGACTTCTGGCCTCTAGAACTGTGAGAAAATAAATTTCTGTTGTTTAAGCCACTCAGTCTGTAGTGTTTTGTTAGGGCAGCTCTAACACATTAATACGGGAACCTAACCTAGGGGCTAGTTGAAAATGAGGCCAGTGTCCAGTTTATGCAAATATGCTACTCTATGGTTCAGAAGTTTTGATTTATTCCAAGTGTAATGGAATATCATTAAAAAGGGCAGTTGTGTGGTCTAATTTATATTTTGAAGATGTCACTCTGGCTGCAATGTGAATAAAGAAATCATTGGATACAGCAAATGTAACAAGAGAGAGACCAGTTGGGAACAAATGACAGTGGCTTGGACTAGGATGGTCATGGTGTAGAATATGAAAATGGACAGAATTCAAGATGTATTTTGACGACAAGCCAACAGAATTATACAGTAGACTAAATACTCTGTGTGAGGGTATGAAAGTGTTCCTCAGACAATCTTGGCATGATCAAATGGGAATAGGGTGATTGCACTGAGATACTTTCTCATTGGGGGAGAAACAGGCTGTCGGAATGGAGTAGACAGGGATTAGAGTTCTATTTTAGTTGTAGTGGAGATATCTAACGGGAAAGTTGTATACAGTCAGCCCTCTGTATCCGTGGGTTCTGTATCTATGGATTCAACCAAATACAAATCAAAAATATGTCTTTTTTTAATTTCAGAATGTTCCAAAAAGCAAAACTTGAACTTGTCTCATACCAGCAACCATTTATGTAGCATTGACGTTGTATCAGGTATTATAAGTTAGCTGGAGATGATTTAAAGTATACAGGAGGATGTGCATAAGTTGTATGTAACTACTACTCCATTTTATATAAGGAACCTGAGCAATCACAGATTTTGGTATCTGTGGAGAGTTTTGGACTCAATCCTCTACCAGTACTAAGAGACAATTGTATATAAATTTGGAGCTCAATGGAAAAATCTGATCTGGAAATCTAAATTTGGGATTTATTGGCAAGTAAAAGGTATTTTAAAAAGGAACGAAAACTACATTGCTTAAAAACAGAATGTAGGGATAAATGAATCAAAGCTCTGTGACCAAGATCCAGGTCACTCCAATATTTGGACATCTTTCAAACGATTAAAGAAGAGTTAGCCCAATTCTTCACATCCCCTTCTAGAAAACAGAAGATGAAGAAACACTCTGCAACTCATTGAATGAGGCCAAAATTGCCTTGCTATCACAACTAGACAAAGACATTACAAAAGAAAAAATCTATAGACAATATCTCATATAAACTTTGCCATAAAGTTTCTAAACAAAGTATTAGCAGCTTGAATCCAGAAAAAATATGTATTAAATATATGTACCATTGCCAGGAGGATTTTATTCCAGTTATACAATGCTAAATATTTGAAAAATCAATCAATGTAACCTACCATATCAACAGATAAAGAAGAAAAAAACACCTGATCATATCAATGGACTGAGATGAAACATATAGCAAAACTTAACATTTATTAGGTATGTGTATTATGTATACATACTCATTTTTATATAGTATATATTTTAAAATATAAATATCATAAATGGATATGTGTACATAATATACATATATAATATCATATACATAATATATATTTGTTCCAAAAACCAGAAATAGAGGAACAATTGAATTTACCAAGAAATAAGTAAATGGAGGAGAAGAAAGAAACTTTTCCATACAAAATAATTCCAAATATACAAATATTCCAAACATGTAGATACTCTTCTCTCCAGGAAGCGATGACCATTACAGGTTGATTTTTTAAAAATAGAGTATGGAAAGGGGTGAAAAAAAAACCCTAACATTTCCTTGGCCAGATGGAAGATCAGTGCTAACGTCATGGTGATGTCATGTGGATCCACGGTCACTGATCACTACACAAGGATAAGGGCATTTTTTTTTACCTCTGTGATATTCTTTCCAAAACACATAGTCTGGTCTAATTATGAAAAATGCATCTGCTAAACCCAGACAGTAAGAGCCTTCTGCAGAATACTTGACCAATACTCTTCAAAACTATCACCATCATGAAAAACAAGGAAAGACTGAAAAACTGTCACAGACCAGAGGAAACTAAGGGGACCTGACAACTAAATGCAATATGGTATCCTGGATAAGATCTTGGAACCAAATAAAAATGTTTATAGAAAAAAAAAAGGAAAACCTGCTGAAATATGAACAAAATCTGGAATTTAGTTAATAGTAATGTTCCAATGTTGGTTTCTTAGTTCTGACAGAAGGACCACAGAAATGTATGATGATAGCATTAGGGGAAACAAACTGGGTGAGGGGTGTATGGGAACTCTGCACTATCTCTGCAACTTTTCTGTAAATCTAAAATTATTTCAAACTGGGAGTTCCCATCGTGGCTCAGTGATTAACGAACCCGACTAGCATCCATGAGGACAAGGGTTGAATCCCTGGCCTCGCTCAGTGGGTTAAGGATCTGGTATTGCTATGAGCTGTGGTGTAGGTTGCAGACGCGGCTCAGATCCTGAGTTGCTGTGGCTGTAGTGTGGGCTGGTGGCTACAGCTCCAATTTGACCCGTAGCCTGGGAACCTCCGTATGACGCTGGTGTGGCCCTGAAAGACAAAAATTAATTAATTAATTAATTAATTAAAGTAAGACAATTTTAAAATGAAAAAGTTCATTTAACAAAAAATATTCTACAACTTAAGCAAAAAAGTATAAAGTTCCCAAGGGTAAACAAAATAATGTATAGGAGCAAAATGTTAAGCAGTATTGAAAGATAATAAAGAAGATTTAAATGAATAGAAAGGTATAAGAAATGCATTCATTAGAAGAAACAATATTATATAAATTGCAATAGCGATAGCAAAAATATGCTCATCTTGCCCATTTATTGATCTTTGAGTAATAAAACTGAAAAAAATAAGGCTAAGGGTTTTAAATGTAAATGATTAATTGTAAAATACTTTTAATGAAAAATGCAATGTACCAGTCACTGTAATTATTATTAATTGTCATCATTTCAATTATCTATGCATTTCGTGAGCAAACATGCACTGAATGCTCTATGTACCCGATGCTTTGTAGGAACACTCGTTAAGAATGAACAAATTGTATGTCAGTCACTGCTCTACCTTGATAACAATGCTCAGTATAATTCTGAAGTTAAATGTAGTGAGATCAGTAAAGGTAAACCTAAGTTCCAAAGCAAATTTATAACCAGAATAAATGGGTGCTTTTTCAGCTCTTCATATCTTTGGTTCTATGTAGATATAACTCCTACTTATTTGACATGGAGCTAATCAAACAAGACTAAGGGCAAACCAGAAGGTCTTGAGAGAGCAACTAACTGGAAAAGACAATCAAAGAAAAAATATAATGTTCAGTGCTGAAATAATAACACTTTTAATTGAGTCCCCATGTCCCAGATGGAGGGGGGGTGTATACCATTCCTTCAACCCTTTCAGTAGCCTCAAGAAGCCATGATTAAGCCCGGTACAGATTAAGAAATAGACTTAAAGAGCCTACTTAGGAATTCCCAGAGTGGCTCAGCAGAAACAAATCTGACTAATATCCATGAGGACACAGGTTCGATCCCTGGCCTTGCTCAGTGGGTTAAGGATCCCACATTGCTGTGACTGTGGCATAGACTGGTGGCTACAGCTCTGATTCAACCCCTAGGTTGGGAACCTCCATATGCCCCAGGTTCGGTCCTAAAAAGGCAAAAAAAAAAAAAAAAGGTGTTACTTAATATATTGAATTCTACAGAACTGGTAAATGGTGGAGTCAGGATTAGAATCCAAGTCCAGGCTGTCCACCTCTGCTTTCTCCTCCTGAACTGATAAGAGGCTTCTCTATAGTACAACCATCAGGGGCAAAATATTTCAAATGTTTTGCACCCAGTGAGCTTGTTTATTTAGGTAAGGGTGAAAATAGAAGCATTCTCATTTTCTTTGATAATAAATCCTTAAGTCATGCAAGCTCTAAATATAAATGCTTTGGAATTCAGTTGAACTTATTTTAAAAGGGGAGGGGGTGGGCACTGAATTCGAAGCCAAGTGATTTCTGGAAAGAATCACGCGGGCGAGGCAATGCTGGTTCTCTGGAGGTCCCGCCATATTGGTACAGGTCCTAATTGGCGGAGAGAAAGGGAAAGATTCATAATGAATATAATAACAGGGAGAGATGGAACAAAAAGGACTCCTTTCTCTTTTCCTTCTAATCAAGGGCCCTGATAAAAGACACACAGACACATAGCAAGAACATTCCAAGGTTGAATCACATTTATTTCCAAACTTGCTGTCATTTAAAATGTAGGTTCAGAAAAATAAGCAACCAACAATCAAACAAAATTCTCTCATCTTGGGCCAAATTCTGAACTGAACTAAAACAGGATATTTTCTAGAAGCTTATTAAATGTCTGGCAAACATGAAACAATCCTTTATTTGTTATAAAATTATTCTTAAGCGCCCACAGCTTCAGTGATACCGATAGGTTTAAGTAAAGAGCCTAGCGTGAGGGAAAATGTTCATGACTGCTATTCCAGTTGAGTAATGTGAAATACAGGGTGGGATGACTTTAATCACTCATTTATATTATTACAGGTGCCCACTTTGAGGACTTGTTGCACTAGAGCCTTTGATCTCTGCTGTAGAAAATGCTCTGCTCCATTTCAGAAGAGATTGCCGTGTGCCCCATTAACTGGCCTTTGGATCAAACCAGCAACAGACCTCACAGTTAGAATTCCAGCATTGGCCATTCACAAAGAGGTGAATATTAAGTCCTTCACATCACTTCCAAATATTTCTTTCAACAGAGAACAGTTTTTTTTTTTTTTAATCTACTAGCTAATATTGCCATCTGCTTTGGTTCCTAATAAGGTTTAGGGTTTGGGCCTTAATCATAAACTCTTTTGCCAAAGCCCATTTTTTTTCCAGCTATTGAAAGTATAAAAAATTAAGCCTGAGTAGACCATGTAAAAATGTCTTTAAAGGGTGACTTTAGGAGTTCCCCTTGTGCCCAGAGGGTTAAGAACTGAACATAGTATCCATGAGGATGCAGGTTCCATCCCTGGCCTTGCTCAGTGGTTAAGGATCTGGTGTTGCCTTCAGCTGTAGCATAGGTCACAGATGTGGTTCGAATCCCTGTGTTGCTGTGGCTGTGGCATTGGCCAGCAGCTGCATCTCTGATTCAACCCCTAGCCTGGAAACTTCCTTATGCCACAGGTGTGGCTGTAAAAAGAAAAAAAGTTGGCTTTATGCCTTTGCTCCTGCTAATAACACTCCTATCTGCAATTCAAAACCTGATTTTAGATAAGGATGATGCTTCTGAGGCATGATCCCTAGGAGGAGGCCTTTTAATCCTTTTTCCATGGGATTTTTTTCTACAAGCAGGTATTTCTTAGTCTTGTAACACATGCATTGTTGAAGTAAAGGGAAGGCGTTTCCCCATCCTAAAGGACAGAATAAATATAAACGGCCCTTGTAAGGGTAGAAAGTGTGGTTCATTTGCTATGTTTGAATTATCTAAGGCTAAATTACAGAAGGCAAAATGGTTGAATAACCTGGGATTTGTAGTCAAGGTCCTGAGACCAGAACCAAAATGTGTCCTTTACTGGTTAGTTATCCTTGGGTAAGTCCTTTCACACTTCACAGACTCTATCTGGGGCAATAGTAACAACTTATCTCAATGAACAATTGATTTAGTATGTATAAAACTAGTTTGTAAATGGCAAATCCTACAGAGATGTTGACTCAAATAATGATTGAGCCACAAGGCCAAGCTGTAGGGAATTCAGGAGACTATTATAAGGAGTTGTTAAATATCGCAATGTGGAAAAAATGAAGTACTTATTTGGAGTAGTTTTCTTTTACTCCACAACGAATGACCACAAACTTTGTGGCTTATCTCATAGGTTCTATGGTTCAGGAATCTGGGCTTGGCTTAGCTGGGTTGTCTGTACAATCAAGATGTTGATCAGGAGTTCCTGTTGTTGCTCAGGGGGTTATAACCCCAACATAGTGTCCTTGAGGATGTGGGTTCAGTCCCTGGCCTTGCTCAGTGGGTCATGAATCTGGTGTTGCTACGAGTTCGGATCTGTCTTGCCCTGGCTGTGGCATAGATCAGCAGCTGCAGCTCCAATTTGACCCCTGACCTGGGAACTTCCATATGTCGCAGGTGTTGGTCAGAGCTGAGTTCTCATCTGGAGACTTAACTGGGGATGTGTCTGCTACCAAACCCATACAGTTGGCAGAATTCAGCTCTCTGTGGTTGTAGACTTGAGATTCTATGCTTCTTGCTGGATGTTTGCCAGGGGCTGCTCTCAGCTCTAACAGACAGCTACGGTTCCTTGCCATGTGGCCCTCTCTTCAGGCCCTCTCACAACAAACATCTTATTCCTTCAAAGCCGACAAAAGAGAAAGTCTTGAACATGAGACAGCTAGAGGGCAATTTCATATAATGCAGTGTAATTGTGGGAGTGACATCATCACCTTTGTCACATAATTAACATCTCTGCATTTTCTGTGGTTAGAAGCAAGTCACAGGAACCACCCACTCCCCAGAGGAACAAATGTCACAAAGGCCTGAACAAGGGCCGTGAGCATGAGGTTGCCTCAGAGTCTGTCCACCAACCTGTTCATTTTTAGGTCTCTAGATGTTAAATACACACACCAGAGCATTTCTTCAATTCATAGACCACAGTATTAGATATCGAATTTGCTACTTTTTCAACAGACCTTACTATAAAGCGTAGCAAATAATCATAGAAAAATAGAGTATGTCCTGTTCCTGCAAAGTACAAAATATAGAGAATATTCCACTTCTCAGCCAAAACCAAAAGGTGTCTGACCTTACTTAGTCTCCTCAAAAACAAGATGAAGGTTGTCTTAATTTCAATGAGTCAGGTAATTACAATGAGTGTTGTCACTGGGGCCAATGACCTTGTGCTACTCCTTCTGCCATCATTCTCCGTCATTCTCCTCCTGGCTCTGTGCACAGGGAGGCTAACCAGTGTGGATTCTATCGAGTCCTTTGAATTCCAGTTGAGCTCAGCTCAGGGTAGACCACAGTAGGAGTGAAGAGAGAAGAGTGAGGTCACTTTCTCCATCCCCTGCTGTCCTCTCCATAGGATGTGCTTAGGTTGCCTGTGTCTCTCTGAGCTCCCCCTGCCCCCATCCCGACAGTATCCTCCTATGGCCCTCTCCCTTAGGACTCCCCTGTCAGGATTCAGGAGCTGCTCTCTGCCCTCGTGTATTTAGGCATTGATAACACTCTGGGTGTTACTAACCCTCAGGTAACCCCCTGTTTATGTGTGTGTATGTGATTTCTTTGAACTCTTCCCACAGCTTTGCCAATAATTCCTTTATTAATCCTCAAATTACCGTAAATTGAGTGTGGCAGTTTTTTTTTTTTCTTTCTTTCTGGGATGCTGGCAGATATTTCACTCAAAGAATTTAAGTTTTATAAATACAGGGGTTTGTGCATAAAGGGTAATCAAAAATTGTTGAATGAATGAGAAAAAAATCATCCTTTGCCAGTGAAGGTTTTCCTTCTCTGATTGAATAATTCCGTATGTCTTGAGGGGCTTTCTCTGCCTTGCAGAGTTGTATTGAAGAGAGTCTGTGTGATGATCCATATTTCCTAGAAAATCTTCCTAGAGACTTGAGGTGATACATATTGCTTATTTCAGAAGAGATAGGCATTGATTTTTCTGACTTTCTACATTACTCTTATCCAGGAGACAGATGGGGGGGGGGGGAGCAAGATGTATATTCTTGCAAGAGTCTCAGTGCTGATTTCTGTGTTTAATGATGCCATTCATAAGCCATATCTATCTTTGGTGGAAGAAGCAAGAAGCAACCATTCGGTAGCAAAGGTTGTAATATTAAAGAATGACTAGAGTTCGTGTTGTGGCTCAGTGGGTTGGGAACCGGATTAGGTCCATGAGGATGCAGGTTTGATCCCTGGCCTTGCTCAGTGGGTTAAGGATCCAGCCTTGCTGCAAGCTGTGGCATAGGTCGTGGATGCGGCTCAGATCTAGTGTTACTGTGGCTTTGGTATGGTCCAGCAGCTGCAGCTCCAATTTAACTCCTAGCCTGGGAACTAAAAGAATGATTATAACATGTTTAAAAAAAAAAAAAAAAGAAGACAAAGTAAGTTTAAATATTGGATAAACCTGAAATTTTAAAACATAGGCATGCTATAAAGAAAGTCTAGGTAAAAACATGTGAGATGATAGAAGAAACACACGAGGAAGTGTGAAGTATTTGATTTTAAAAAATAATTAAAAGGAAAATTAATACTGGCTGGCTATCCAGTATTGCCTTGTGGGCGAAAACTGGGAAACTAGGAGAGATTAAGCCAGTAATTTTCATGTCTTGTTATGGCCCCTATGGTTTTTAGGGCTGTCTCATCATGTTCTGGTGTTAATATTTGCCTAGGAGTGTCTGATCAATGAGATATCAGTGAGATTTCTCAAACAGTTATTTTCATCACACAGATAGGAGTTATCATAGCTTCAAATAGGAAATAAGCAGCTGCTGGATTTCTGGGCTCTGTCTACATTCGTTCCTCATATTAGCTTTGACATTACAGACACAAGATATCCTGGATGGACCACAGACTTTGGAGTATGAAACCCACTTCTAGACACAGAGTCATTTTGTTTGTTTGTTTGCCAGCTCATGGCCCCCTTTCTCTCGTTTTGCTTCTTGTATTGCTATAAAAGTAGGACACTGCAAGTCAGGACTAAAAATCTGCTACTGTATAGACATGCAGCCTAAGTTTTAAAAGAGTAAGGACCTGGTTCTGGGACTCTTCACATACATCCGTAGTTGTTTTTTTTTTTTTTTTTAATTAAACTTTTTTTTTTGATTTGCAATGCTGTATTGATTTCTGCTGTATGGAAAAGTGATCCAGCTACACACATATATGCATTCTTTTTTATAGTCTTTTCCATTCTGGTTTATCGCAGGATATTAAATATATTTTCCTGTACTGTGCAGTAGGACCTTGTTGTTTATCCATCCTAAATAAAAGTGTTTGCATCTCCTAACCCCAAACTCCCAATCCTTCCCTCCCATCCCACCCTTGGCAACTGTAAGTCTGGGAGTCTGTTTCTGTTTTGCAGTTAACTTCAATTGTATCATATTTTAGATTCCACATATAAGTGATATCATGTGGTATTTGTCTTTCTCTTTCTGACCTAACTTCACTTAGTATGTGAATCTCTGGTTGTATCATGTTACTGTAAATGGCATTATTTCGTTTTTTCATGGCTGCGTTGTTTTCCTTTGTATATATCTACCATATCTTCTTTATCCATTCTTCTGTCAATGGACAGTTAGATTTTTTTCCATGACTTGACTCTTTTGAACAGTACTGCTATGAACAGACGGGTGTATGTATCTTCTTGAAATAGTTTCGTCTGGGTCTATGCTCTGGATTGGGATTGCTGGGT
Organism: Phacochoerus africanus; assembly: GCF_016906955.1. Classification (NCBI taxonomy): domain Eukaryota; kingdom Metazoa; phylum Chordata; class Mammalia; order Artiodactyla; family Suidae; genus Phacochoerus; species Phacochoerus africanus. The sequence continues at coordinate 10,517,443 of NC_062557.1, read as the reverse complement.
CATATGGCAACTCTATTTTTAATTTTTCGAGGGACCTCTGTATTGTTTTCCATAGCGGCTGCACTGATTTACATCCCCACCAACAGTGTAGGAGAGTTCCCTTTCTACACACCCTCTCCAGCATTTGTTTTTTGTAGACATGTTAATGATGGCCATTCTGACCGGTGTGGGGTGGTACCTTATTATAGTTTTAGTTTGCATTTCTCTAATAATTATGATACTTTATGATACTGAGTAGCTTTTTTTTTTTTCCCTGCTGTTTAGGGCCGCACCCACAGCATATGGAGGTTCCCAGGCTAGGGGTCGAATCAGAGCTACAGCTGCCAGCCTACACCACAGGAATGCCAGATCCGAGCCATGTCTACGATCTATACCACAGCTCACAGCAAGGCCAGATCCTTAACCCACTGAGCGAGGCCAGGGATTGTACCCGCAACCTCATGGTTCCTGGTTGGGTTTGTTTCCACTGCGCCATGACGGGAACTCCAATGTTGAGTACCTGTTCGTGTGCTTATTGGCCATCTGTACAGACCTCCTTAGTTTTAAGCAGTATTCTATATGCTGAGCTTAAAAGGTTTTTCAGTAAGTCCTTCCATGAGGCGTTTTGTAGGGATTCCTTACTTTCCTCTACCAGAACTCAATTGGTTATTCAGAATAGTACATGTGCACCTCCTACGCTATCTATGTATGTCTTCAGAGAACTTTAACTAGTTTTTCATTTCTGTTTTTGAGATCTTGGTTGGAAAGCGCTGGTAGCCATCATGGCAGGGCTTCACTAGAGATGGGGCTGGGGCCGGAGTCTAGAGCTCTGCCACCAACTGACTGAGGGAAACTGAGCCCTTTATCTCTCTGAGCTTCTTTGTCATCTTCTGAAAAGTTATCATACTAAACTTAATAGGTTTGCCTGCATGATAGCCAGTTTAATAATAGTAATAATAGAGTTTAAGATTCTCTAGTGTGTACTCTGATTTTAACGTGCTCAGAATACACTGAGGTCTTAGCCCATTTTCACAAAACTTCTGAATTAACCCATTCAAGATATTTGTTGCACATTTGCTCTGTTCCGAGAATTAGACATGGTAATATGAGCAGAATAAAATAAATTGCTATTGAGCCTTTTTTTTAATACTCACTCTCTAAACGTGATCACTACTTTTAAGGAACTTACGATCTGTTAAAGAAAAAGGCCCTGTTCTCAAATAAACCTGATGTTTGGCAGTGGATCAAAAGGGAAGTTGGGAATCCAAAGACATAAAAAGTCACTGTGTGTCTAGGAACCATGGAAAGAAATACAGTAGTAGCAAATGTGTGATTATTTACCATATGCTAGAACCTGGGCCAGGTGCTTCTCATAGGTCAAAACAATGTTATTACATGAGTACCATTATTTGCTCCATTCTACGTATTAGAAAAGGGTATCAGAGACACTAATTGATTTTCCCAAGGCCACTAGACAGTGATGAGAACAGGATGCTAATTTCAGGGGTCTATCTGCAATTAACCCACTTCTTTTCAGATATAATCAAAATGTATTCCAATGAAAGTGAAATATTTTCAACAAGGGACATCAGAGAAGTCTTTATATATACAATCAGCCAGGCCTTTTCTGTATTTCTCAAAGTTATTTTTGAGAAATCCCAAGACCATCGGTATGAGAATCACTTGGGTGAACTCATTAAAATTATAGATGCCTGGGTCCAATCCTAGACCTACTAAATCAAAATTCTGAAACTGGACAGGGAAATCCAAATGTTAACATTCACTTTGGTTTGTTCTGATATATGCTAATGTGGACAACAGAGTCTAAAGGGAAAGATGAGATGTCAACATCTAATTGTTAAACAGCTGTTCTAGGTGGAGAGAATATGGACCAAAGGCTAGCTTCCAAAGATAGGCCATTCTGGGTGTTTGAAAGCAAACATGTAGTGGGTGTGCAGGGTACAGATAAGGAAATACCAAGATGTGCCTGTTGGTCTTGGAAAAGTACACGTCAGTCTGCTTTGAGCCTTGAGTGAAGTTCTTAGGACAGTAGACTTTCTTGGACACTCAAATAGAGCTGTTTGTTTGTTTGTTTAGAAAAATTGCCTATTCAAGTAGAATTTCAGGCAGGTTATCGTGGTGGCCATGAGGACGGCTGGGCTGTGGATTGACTGGCAAGAGCTTACTTTACTGAAGATCTTAAATCCCTGAATGTATGAAATATCATGTGAAGATACTGAGTATTCAGAAAGGAAAGGAGTAAAGTAAAATAGATTTTAGAAAAAAATTAACCCACATAGCGTAAAGATATTTCCTGGACTTGATGTCGGGAGAGGAGTCCCAAAGGTGGGAGTTTGGATATCTGAGTGCAGGAGCAATGGAGCAGCATGAACAGGGGAAGAAGAATCAGGGGGAAGCATCGGTTTGGTTTGATGGCAGGAGGTGGAGAGTTCTCTTTCATGTGTGTTCCTGGTGCCAGCACAGCATAGATCTTCAGCTCCAGTAGGCAGCTAGTAACTCCAGACAGAATTAAAGGAAGATGTCAGTGTGTGAGGTGTAGATTTAGAGATGTGGGGGGCATTATTAGTAGGAGAACATTTGAAGTGAGGAGGCAAATGATGACAGGTAAGAGGATTAGAGAAACAGACCCAGGGCAGCATCTGCGGACACTCTCGTTGATATTGTGGGAAGAAGATTAAGGCGGAAGAGATGCTTTTTATTGTCAAGAGAAGTTAGACAAAAACACAGTCTGAAGTTAACCTTACAGATACTCTTTTAAGCAGAGGTGTGAGAAGTGCACACAACAGTCTCAAAATATCGCCAGTAGCCACTATAAGCGTGCATTTCGAGAGAACTTACAGTTAGAATTAAGATCCACTGTTCCCATCATGGCTCAGTGGTTAATGAATCTGACTAGGAACCATGAGGCTGTGGGTTCCATCCCTGGCCTCGCTCTGTGGGTTAAGGATCCAGTGTTGCCGTGAGCTGTGGTGTAGGTCACAGACGCAGCTCGGATCCTGCCTTGCTGTGGCTGTGGCATAGGCCAGCGGCTACAGCCCTGTTTCAATCCTTAGCCTAGAAACCTCCATGTGCCGTGGTTTCGGCCCTGGAAAAGAAAAGAAAAAAAAATCCAGTAATTTCCTGCTATGTTGACCAGGAAGATGGAAATGAATTTTATCCCTCTTAATCACAGTGATGAATTAAGGAGCATTTGAAAATATCAAGAGAGAAAAATACACATCAGATCAAAACAATTTTTTTGCCACACCCACGGTATATGGAGGCTCCCAGGCTAGGGGTCCAATCAGAGTTACAGCTGCTGGCCTATGCCACAGCCACAGCAATGCCAGATCCTTAACCCACTGAGAAGGCCAGGGATCGAACCCGCAACCTCATGGTTCCTAGTCAGATTCATTTCTGCTGGGCCACAATGGGAACTCCAAAGATCAAAACTATTTCATTCGCAGAGCTCACACTTGCCTTCAAGCAAGGATGCCTGATGAGTTTGTTTAAATCAGCTCATCACTGGTAGAGATGAGCCCCCTCTGAATCAGCTACTGCTTGGGACCAACACTGGAACATTCTAAAGGAATGTGTCATCTTTCTGAGTCCTGAGTCTTCCTCTGAGAATACATTATCGTCAAGAACTTTAAATTTATTTTCAAGTCCAACCTGGAAGGAGAACAAGAAAGACAAGTAAATCAAAAGCAAAAGGGAAACCGCATTGATAAAAATGTCAAAGCCACCAAGTTGAGATGGCTCCAGCTTTTGGTGAGGATTCAGGGAGGTCTTTTCCATCAGGACCAGTTTTCCCTTCCTAGTTTCCCTTTCACGGACTGTGCCTCTGGGCATGCGAAAGTGTCCTTCCGTGCAATGGGGAGTTAGCTTATTTGTGCATGGGGGCAAGGCAGCCTTTGATAAATACAAAACCCCATCATTATCTCATTTTTGTGTATTCTGAGATTTTCCTAAACACATGTCATGGAAAATTCATTGAGAAAGAACATAACTTGTTACCAAAGTAACCCACAGATTTTATCTCTGTCTTTTCCCTTAAAAGTTCAAAGCTGGAAGAAAACGACTTAATTGAGATAGGCCTTATAAGAAAAAGAACCGAAGGGTAATTCATGTGGCATTGACTGCGTAGTATTCAGTGAATTGTGTCGGATGGAAATGTAAACGCTCTAAAAGCCCTGGGATCATGTTTTACACTTGCAAAGTGTTCCGTTTTCTTAAAGTCTTCAACCATTCTCATTTTGAATATTGCTATTCTTCATATATTAAGATGTGCCGTAAAGAGAAAGGCAGGCTTGAGTTTACTTTTCTAAATAATAGACTGGTTTCCCATGAACCATTGAGAGACCTTCCTAATGCCTCTGAAAACAGAAGGAATGCATTTGCAAAAAGAAAGACTGGTTCAGGATTATCCCAAAAGATGAAGAGAATTCAAGAAGACTATTCAAGAATCAAATCCCTGACTTAGATCATCAGTCAAGTGCTATTTGAACTTGTCACTAAAATGAAGTCTTTCTAAAGGCCTGTATCCTGGAGTATCGTTTAGCGTAAAACTGGAACATTGTTATGCAGTAATAATTAGCCATTTGAGTCATATCTTTGAGATATTCTTTCTCTTAGAATCCAAGACTAAGCGGTCTTATAAAGTATCAGAGAATCAGCAAAATCATTTTTCTTTGAAATTATTTAAAGAAACACCCTTACCATTCTCTGCCTATTAGATTGGTGAAAACAAACATACACACAAATAAAAAGGATAGTATCAACTGATGGAGACGGTGTAGAGCAATTGGAATGTTCACATACTGCAGAGGGAAATACAAAATGATGAAGTCACTTTGGGATATAATCTATCAATTTCTTTTAAAGTTAAACATACATTTATCATATGACCCCGCAATTTTAATCCTTAGTATTTACCCAATAAAAATGAAAATTGGGGCTTTATACGTAAAAACCTTACAAGAATAGTTGTAGCAGTTTTTTTCATAACCACCAAAACCTGGATGCAGTCCAGATGTTTTCCATGTAGTGTTTGGGTTAGCAGGCTGTGTTACATCCACACAATTAAATTTATTCGCTTATCAACGAGGATGAATCTCAAGTATATTTTGCTGTATGAAAGAAGCCAGACTCAAAAGGCTATATACGTACTCTATGATTCAATTTCTGTGACATTCTAAAAAGGCAAAATTATAAGGAAGACAAAAAGATCAATGGTTGCCTGAGGTTGTGAGTGGGATATCAGTTGACCACGAAGGACCAGTGTGAGGGAATTTGGAGGGTGCTAAAACTTTGCCCTTCAGATCCCTTAGAACTATGTACCAGACAGTGACTTCCACTACATGCGAATTAATTATACGCACACACACTATAGATTTATTCCACAGCATCTCTTTTTTAAACTGGAATTGAAATCCAGAAAAATATTTTCAGCTTACAGTACCCCAAAGAGAAGATGTTGTTAGGAAGAGTAGAGAAGCCCTGGGTTTACTTCTGATATTCTTATTAAAAATATCAGTCTGAGGTAAAGTACTTGGGGGGAATTTTTCTATGTGATGATACTGGTCTCTGACTCTTCTACCTCCGGTCTGTGGCACATGACTCAAGTGTCTCCATTTGCTTTGTTACTTAAACTTGATAATCAATGAGTCACCAGATCTCTGGAGAGAAATAGTCACACTTTTCTTAATTAATTCAGCAAGTATTTATCCATTGTCTATCATGTTCACTTGTCCAGGGACTGGAGATTTATCAGCTTACATGTACAGACTCCATCCTCTACCAAGAAACCTTAATTCAGTATTTATAGTTGGTGAAGTCAAAAATCTTCACCTTCAACTTGTTTATTTGCCAGCTACTACAAACTTCCTGATTCAGCTGAGTTTCAACTAGTAATTAAAGTCAATTTAAAAGCACAAAAAGGTAATATATTTTTAAAAAAGTATCACCTTGGTGGTTTCAGTCATTTCAGATACTATCTTTTTCTTTTTTTGTTTCAATTTTTATTGAAATATAATTGATTTACAATGTTGTGTTAGTTTCAGGTGTATAGCAAAGTGATTCAGATATATTCTTTTCTATTATAGGCTGTTACAAGCTATTGAGTATAGTTCAGTGTGCTATGCAGTAGGTCCTTGCTGTTTTTCTGTTTTATACATAGTAATGTGTATGTGTTAATCTCAAATTTCTAATTTATCCCTCCCCACCCTCTTTCCCCTTTGGTAACCATATGTTTGTTTTCAAAGCTTGTTACTCCATTTGTTTTGTAAATAAATTCATTTGTATCACATTTTTAGATTCCACATATAATAATATCATACGATGTTTGTCTTTTTCTGACTTACTGCCCTTAGTATGATAATCTCTAGATTCATCCATGTTGCTGCAAATAATCTTATTTCATTCTTTTTTTGTGCCTGAGTAATATTCCATTGAATATATGCACCACATCTTCTTTATCTATTCCTCTGTCAGTGGACACTTAGGTTGCTTCCATGTCTTGGTTATTGTAAATAGTGTTGCTATGAACATTGGGGTGCGTATATCTTTTTGAATTACAGTTTTCACAGGATATATGCCTGGGAGTGGGATTGCAGGATCATATGGTAGCTCTATTAGTTTTTTAAGGACCTTCCATGTTCGTCTCCATAGTTGACATTCCCACCAACAGGAGGATAGGAGGGTTCCTTTTTCTCCACACCCAATACTATTTTTCTGATGCATAATTCAAAAGAACTTGTGTTCTGTGCAAGTTGAGATTCTAAAGACTAATTGGCATTTTCACTTAGCTATAAAATTATGGGTAACAAACACTGATTTGTTCATTTGAAAGTAACACATGGAAATTAGAAGTGCTGCTTGTCAGATCCTGAGATACTAGGTAAGAACGTTCTATCTTTTAGCAACCAACTATAAACATGTGACCTCAATTATTTAACTAGACAGAAATCTTCTGAGTGTGCTGGAGCTAGAGGTTCTCTGGACCTTTGAGAAAGGAACTTGTAGTTGTAGTAACAAGTAGCGGTCTTTCCATCTGAGATGAGTGTGCGTCCAGGAATAGATGAGAACACCAAGGGGGTTTATGAATTTCCTATTGCTGCTGTAGCGCAGTACCCCAGACTCAGTAGCTTAAAACAACACACATTTATTATATTATAGTTCTGGAGGTCAAAAGTCTGAAATGGATTCCATTGGGTTAAAATCGAGATGTTAGCAGGGCTGTAGGTTTTTGTTTTTTTCCTGGAGGCTCTAGGGGAAAATCTGTCTTGACTTTTTAGCTTCTAGAGGTCTCACACATTCCCTGAGTCATAGCCTCCTTCCATCTTCAAAGCCGACAATGGCTGGTCAAGTCCTTTCTCATGTCCACTGTGGTGCTGACCCTTCTGCCTTCCTCCTCCCTATTTAAGGACATTGTGATTATAATGAACACACTCAGATAATCCAGAATAATCAGCAGATGAGCACCATTAATTCCATTGCCATCTTTATTCTCTTTTGCCATGTAATATAACAGTTTACCAGTTTGCCAGAGTTCAGTTTATCACTGGATGCATGTTGACTGGCTTCATGAGGGTCTCTTGTTTTAGTTAATATTATAGGAGATGTTATAAGACACTTCCTGTGCAGATCATCCTTCACACAAACAAGCCCATGAATAGAGACAGCCTAAAGCTGGTTATTTATCCTCGTCCTTCCCAGGCAGCTCATCCTAAGTAACATCACCGCCAAAACAAAATCATTGGCCTCCAGCTCCATTTGTTCTCATGTAAAGCCATGTCCATGGGTCTGTTCACATCTGGAACCACTGTAGGCAGACCTTGGCCATTCTACCTGTTCGGGTCCAGACCACTGCAATAAAGTGAATATTGCGAAAAGCGAGTCATACATATTTTTTGGTTTCCCAGTGCATATAAAAGGGATCTTTACATTATACTATAGTGTATTAAGTGTGCAGTGGCATTATGTCTAATAAAAGCAATGTACACACTTAAAAAAAAGACTTTTTGCTAGAAAATGCCAATTATCATCAGAGCCTTCAGCGAGTCCTAAGAGTGACATTCAAGATCACTGTCCTCAGACTACTATAACAAATATAATAACAATAGAAAAGTTGGAAATATTGCGAGAATACCGAAATGTGATACAGAGATGCCAAGTGAGCAAATGCTCACCTATGAACTTGCTTCACGCAGGTTCGCCACAAACCTGCACTTTGTAAAAAATGCAGTAGCCATGAGGTATAGTAAAGCAAAGCATAATAAAACAAGGTGTTACTGTATTTCTTTGTGTTGACACTGATAAACTGGTCTTTTTAGCATTGTTCCTGCAAGAATTTTAAGAACCTCTAAATCTATGGTAACACATGATTTTGTGGGGCTTATGTGTTTCACCCACGAAAGGGATTTGGGGAAATTTTGACCAGATTTAGCTTTTTAAAAAAAATCTTTATTTTTCTAAATAATGATTTATAGCAACACAAATGAGAACCATGAGCCTCTCACTGTTTTACTTTGTTGTGAGAAAATCACGAAAAGATGAAAGTTTCATAATAAAATCAAAATTACTTAAGTGTAGTGTGGATTTCTTAGCCAATTACTAGTTCCTCTCATCCTAAAGGAGACCACTTCAGAACCTTTAAAACTTTTAATTCTATGACTAAAAAATTTTAGCCAAGGGTGAGTTCATGCTGCTAAAGAAGATGAAAAATGTTTATAAAATTAACTCAAGGTTTTTTAGACATCAAACGGATTTGGGTTTTCCTCATCTTTGAGTTCATAAATATTTTCATGTGCTACGTGTACATGGATATGAAACATACAAATTGAAATAAATATACACTATTCAACCAAAGAGGAAAGGGCTCAGTAAAATGAGATGACTTTGAATAGACGAGACTGGTGAAGACCGCTGAGGACCACCAGTTCTGAGCATGTGTTTTGAAGTCTGATGAATGTGTTTTGAATGCTGGGGTTTTATCAGGGTAGATACTATTATACAACTACCAAAAATCTATTTTTCTTTTCCTATGGAAATAGAACCCCCATATTCATGCCAGTTTTTATTTAGGCTCATGCACATCTAAAAACCTTACCTTTCCAAGATTTCCTTGCAATTAACATGTCCCAATTAAGTAAGTTCCAACCAGTTCTAAGACTTTCACCCGTGAAAATATCTCAATGAGTTTAATCTTCCAAGTTAATGGCAAAGGAGCATTTTTTGTTTATGTGCCAGAGATGCCTCTGAAAGGACAGTAAAAGGATTTCTGGATTTCTGGGAGTTCCCTTTGTGGAGCAGTGGAAACAAATCCTACTAGAATCCATGAGGATGCGGGTTCAATCCCTGGCCTTGCTCAGTAGATCAGGGATCTGGCATTGCCATGAGCTGTGGTGTTGGTCACGGATGTGGCTCAGATCCCACTGTTGCTGTGGCTATGGTGTGGGCCGGTAACTGCAGCTGCAATTTGACCCCTAGCCTGGGAACTTCCATATGCCTTGGGTGCAGCCCTAAAAAGTAAAAAAAAAAAAAAAAAAATTGATTTCTGTTTCTTAATTCATTCTTTTGTGCTGATTTATTCAGCATATTTCAAACACTAATTATGCCTCAGGCACAGTATTCATTGTAAGACTTAGGTTCTCCCTTGGTAAGCTCCAATTCTACCAGAAAGAGAGGCAGAGAAGCAGTAATTAAGGTACAGATTGATGAGCACCACCGTTAGAAATAGTCACAAAGATACTACGAGAATAGAGAAGAAAGTGGCTTGATCTGTCTAAGGAATTAGGAAGACTTCATGAAGGAGAAATTTCAACGGGAAACTAAAAAGACAAATTGAAATTTAATGTGAAGGGAAGGAAAGGTTTTAAAGTATGGGGAGCAGCATATTGGGGCATGAAACACGTAATGTATTTAGAGGATAATAGTTTTGCAAGGCTGGAATGTTAGGCAAGAACGATTATGGAATAGAGCTGAATAGTAAGTTAGCATCAGACTGTGACCAAAAAAAAAAAAAAAAAAAAAAACCTAATGGCAGTGTAGAGGACATATTATAAAAGCCATATGTGTGGAAGACGTGGCCCCTAAAGACCATTTAGGGACCATTTTCTAGGTTTGAAAAAAATAATACTGTTCCAGCAGAAATTGGAGAGGTGAAAATATTCAATAAAACATTGGAAGATAAAATCAACATTACTTAATGACTCTTTGAATGTGGTGATAAAGGGAAAATAAAATCTGGATATCTCCGGAGCTTTAGATTAGCTCAGTAATATAGTGCCATTAAGGAGTTCTTCTTGTGGCTCAACAGGTTAAGAACCCTGGCCTCGCTCAGTGGCTTAAGGATCCAGCATTGCCACAAGATGAGGCATAGGTTGCAGATGTGGCTCAGATCCTGTGTTGCTGTGGCATAGGCTGGCAGCTGCAGCTCCAGTTAGGCCCCTAGCCTGGGCACTTATATATGCCACAGGTACAGCTCTAAAAAGAAAAAAAAAAAAAGTGCCATTAAACACAATAGAAAAGAGGCAGATGTGGAAGAGGAGACTATTCAGCTCAATTAGAATACAGAGAATTTTATTTGTCCATGCGATGTCTAAGTGCTGACAATTAATTGGCAATTGGCTAAATGAATCCAAAGTTCCAGCTAATAATTCCAGAGTCGTATGGGAGGATGGCCCATATGGGGAGAGAGTGAGATCTAAAAAGAACTGTGAACTTTCAGAAAAAAAAAAAAAAAAAAATCCTTGCGACAAGACAAAAAAGCTGAAGATGAAGCCCAGGGAATACTTTATTTCACAGAGAAGTCAGCAAGACATGCCGAAAGTTGGTTCAGAAATTGAAGGAGATAAAAAAGGTTTCAGAGTTAAATTATTAAATACAATGCTTCAAAGACTCAGAGCAGTTCAGAGAATTATATCAAACACCACCTCTGCACTTGCCAGTGAGATTTAATTTAACTGTGCTTCTAAAGCTTTTAGTTTTGGTTCGTAACATTTATTCCTATGATCTATTTCGAGAGGTTTTTTGCATACGTGGGGGAAGTCTTGAGGTTCTTTCTGAATTCCCCTCTTTATGTCTCTCTTTCCTTCGTCGTTTCTTTTATTATTTTTTTTATATAGATAGCTATTATTCCAGCACAATTTGTAAGGAAAACCTCTTCCTCCAATGAATTACCTTGGATCTTATGTAGAAAATTAAGTGACTTATATGTGAATCTGTTTTTGGACTCTGTTCTGCTCTGTTGATCTGTTTGTCTGCCGTTAATGCCAATACCACACTGTCTGAATTATTGTAGCTTTATAGTAAGACTTAAATAATTTAAATATTTGAACTTCTTTTAAAGATTTTTTTGTTCTAGTTTTTTCTCAGTGATCATGTCAATTTTAGAGTCAGTTTTCCAGTTGCTCAGAAACATCAACTTGGATTTATATTGGGATGGCATTGAAATCTATGAATCAGTTGGGTGGAGACTTACATTTAATAGTCTTGAATCTTCCTGTGCATGAACATAGAATCGTTTTCTATTCAGAATTAAGTAAATGACTTGAGCCCAGGGATTTCTTTATGGGAATATTTTTGGTTAGGAACTCAAGTTTTTGATAGACATGTAGTTAACTAGAGGTTTATTAATGTATTAATTTTATTACCTGGCTCAAAGAACCAACTTTATCAGTTTTCTTTCTTTTTCTATTTCATTGATTTTCATCCTTATATTTATGATTTCCTTTCTTCTACTTTGATTGATTTTTAAACAGTTTAATATTTAGACAGTGTTTTTAACTACTGCATGATTTTTTTTTCGTCTCTCTCTCTCTCTCTCTCTTTTTTTTTAGGGCCACACTTGTGGCATGTTGAAGTTCCCAGGCTACGGATCCAATCGGAGATGTAGCTGTTGGCCTACGCCACAGCCACAACACCAGACCTGAGCTGCAACCTACATACCACACAGCTCACGGCAATGCCAGATCCTTAACCCACTGAGCAAGGCCAGGAATCCAACCTACATCCTCATGGATGCTAGTCAGATTCGTTTCCGCTGAGCTACGACAGGAACTCCACTTTCTATATTCTTGATGTAGCGATAATCTTAAGGTAAATTAATAGTAAATGTTTTCTGCTGGGCTGTAGTTTGCCTTTTCATTTTCTTGTGGTATTGTCTGAAGAGATGTCTTAATTTTGATAACATCCAATTCATCAATTACTTTTTCTTTAATGGTTAGTGCATCCTGTCTTGTCTCCTCTGAGGTAGAAAAGATAGTCTCCTGTGTGTCCTTCTAGAGGTGTTTTAGATTTAACTTTCACATGATTTTGTATTTTATTTTGTCTTGAATTAATTCTTGCATACAGAGTGATGACTCCCCGCTCCTTTGTGCTCCATGCAGTGGGGAGTGCCCTCAGGAAAAGATGCTGTGTACACGAGGGTCTCGCCCATTGTGGTTCCCTTCCTCCAAGGATCCTATGTCCCCAGCTTCTCTTTTTCATCATTTTGCAGGGCCTTCAGAGCTGCTTTTACAATTTTGCTTGACTAATAATTGTTATCTGCAGGAATATTTGTCTATTCCACTACTGGATTCAGAACTCCTTGAATCTCCTTTCGTAACCACATGGGAGCCTCTGATCTTAAAATGTAAAGATTTATCTCTTGTAGCAATTCTGTAAAATGTTCAGTTTCGCTCTCTTTATTTCATATATTCTCTATTCTCTCTACTTTCTCCTTTTGTAATTTCTATTAGACATTTTTATTTTTTATTTTTTTTTGTCTTTATTGTTGTTGTTGTTGTTGTTGCTATTTCTTGGGCCGCTCCCGCGGCATATGGAGGTTCCCAGGCTAGGGGTAAAATCGGAGCTGTAGCCACCGGCCTACGCCAGAGCCACAGCAACGCAGGATCCGAGACGCGCCTGCAACCTACACCACAGCTCACAGCAACGCCGGATCGTTAACCCACTGAGCAAGGGCAGGGACCGAACCCTCAACCTCATGGTTCCTAGTCGGATTCGTTAACCACTGCGCCACGACGGGAACTCCCTATTAGACATTTTTATACTTTCTTATTCTATCCTTCTTCTCTCTCAGATGTCTTGATATTCTGAATTTCCCTTTGTCTGGATAATTTCCTGAGATCTGTCTTCCAGATCACTAGGCGTCACTTCAACAGCAGCTTAATTTTGTCCAATGATCTTTTTTCTTTGATTACATATTTTAATTCTGGTCTTTCCCTCTCCCTCTCTAAATCAGTCCATTTTTTCCCCTCATTTTCCCATTCTTCATTTTATACACTAAATTATTTGACATATACCTATGTTATATCTTTTTTACATTAGTCTGTTACTTCAGGTCTTGAATAGTCATCCTTCTATTTGCTGACTCTTCCTCAAGACTTGTTTTTTGTTTGTTTTGTTGGTTGGGGGTTTTGTTTTGTGTATTGGAGCAGTGCAACATTCATGATGTTAAGGTGTGGCAGCCCTCTTCAACAGATATCAGTCTCAGTGAATGTGTGTGCTTTTAGTTTGCTCTACAATTTGTTTCCAGGGTTTCAAGGACTCATGACCAGCTTTTATATTGATTTCTCACCTTCCTGGATTCAGGCACCATGTGAGCAGCATAACTTTGCTCCACACCAGTTTGTGGAGTTGGCCTGAGACACTTAACTTCCAGTAGGACACTTTATTTTCTCTTCCCAATAAGAGGAGCTCAGGCCAAGATAAACATTCTCATTGCCATATGCACAAGCTGGCAAATGGACTTATCTAGACCACTCTGTATAGAAGATTCAAGTCTATACCAGGTCCAGCTGGATGTAAGGATCTCAGTTCTAATTCTCAATCAGGAAGCAATCAAAGGCAAACTCAATGCAACCTCTCCTGTTCCTCTGTCTGAATTAAAATACCAGTCCCTAGTCTCCATGGTCTAGCTGTTCTGTTAGTTTATCGGGTTCCTCAGGCATCTGTTTATGAGTTTAATCTCTCTAGCTTGAGTTGTCTCTCTTTCTTTCATTTGGATTCAGCTAGCCAATTAATTGGATATTTCCATTGTAGTGAGGAGAGACCCCCTCACTGCATCAGAACTTAAAGTTGCCGTTAGATTTTATTATTCTTGAAGGCATGTAGACAGTGGTTTTATTTATATGTTTATCCTTTGTAGTACTTAGCTCAGTGCTATAAAACTCCATTAGTGCTTAATAAAAATAGGCAGAATGAATTTCAAATGAATGGAGGGAGGGAACTATGAATAGTAAAAGTTAAAAGAGAGAAGGCTATAATATTTTAAAAGATAAACTCTCTCTCCCTATCGCAAGTGGTTATAAGAGTTAGGTAGGGGAGAGGAGCTGGCAAAAGGTACCCCCTTCCTACTAATGTATCAACACTCGCAATGTAGTGCTTCATTTCCAAAAGAAAAAAGTCCCAGGCTGGTTGCTGTCCACAGAAATTCTGCCAACATCCTGGTGGTTGCTGGTTTGTAATTTTATGGGTTTCCAGAGGATCAAACACTGTATTATTATGTTTGGCTACTAACTCGGGTCAGCAGTTCAAAAGGAGAAAAGAAGGGGAATAAAGTAGGTAGGAGGGAAAAGAAGGATCGTATGTAGCTGGCGTATCTGAGACAGTGAACTGAATTTACTACCGTGCAGCAGTCTTCACTGCATCTCAGGGACTCTCATTTCCACAGAATACGGCTCTGAATCTGTTTTATCAGACTTGAAGATAGGGCAAGTATTTACCCATTTTAGTTTTGGCTAAGGGATCATTTAATAGGTTGTTTGCTCCATGTGTACCCTTTCTACAAAGATTTGAAATGGAAGTTTGTTTTATCAACAATGACAACAGCAAATAGACTATGAAACATACTCCGAATCCCAAATCCTTCTTCCTTCAAAATGTATTTATTTACCCAAATATAATTTAAAGGCAATAGTGATATTAAATATTACAAGTATATGGCCACACCTGTGGTGTCTGGAAGTTCCCGGGCCAGGGGTCAAATCAGAGCTGCAGCTGAGGCCTACACCACCGCCACAGCCACAGCAACACCAAATCTGAGTTGCATCTGTGACCCATGCCACAGCTTGCGGCAACACTGGATCCTTAACCCACTGAGTGAGGCCAGGGAGGGAGCCAGCATCCTCACAGAGACAATGTCGGGTCCTTAACCCACTGAGTCACAATGGGAATGGCACTATTTTAAGATTTTAAACAATGTGTGTATATTCTCAGAAAACGAACTTCTAATTATTAATGTAAGAAACTGTGGACCTTGACCATGATGCTATTGGAACATGCATCCCTGTTTCTTCCTTTAGTCTTAGAAAAGAATTAGCGTATGTGTAACACTTGTAACAGGTGCAGCATTTTCTTATGGAACCAAGAAGAAATCCTGTTTGACTTCTTTGCCCTAGTTTCTTCTTTTCCCTAGTTTATTTGTCTTGGGTCCAGAAGAGGCTAGGAAGGGGATGGATAAAACCATTTTTTTTTTGTCTTTTCTAGGGCTGCACTCATGGCATATGGAGGTTCCCAGGCCAGGGGTATCACTGAAGCTGTAGCCACTGGCCTACACCAGAGCCACGGCAATGCGGGATCTGAGCCAAGTCTGTGACCTACACCACAGCTCATGGCAACAATGGATCCTTAACCCACTGAGCGAAGCCGGGGATCAAACCCGCAACCTTATGGTTCCTAGTCTGATTTGTTAACCACTGAGCCACGATGGGAACTCCCCTAAAACCATTTTGTTTACTATTTTGTTTAACATCGTTTAACATAAAACAATCTGCTGCTTCTCTTTCTTGCTCCATTGTCATAAGGATTGTTTAGTGATAAATTATTATAAATAGCTGGCTCTCTCTTAAGTCCAAATGGAATAGGAGAGAATTGTATGCACTGCCATAGGAAAAGCACCACATAGTACAACTGCGTATTATTATTACATAAGATAAAAGTGTGTATGTATATATCGATAATTTTATTTATCAATCCATCCATTGAAGTCAGTATTCCGTTTTTCTATCATTGAACAAATATTTTTGGAATGGTTATTTTGTATTACTAGGCACTAGAAAGCCCACCTTGAAGAAGTAAAAGATCTTCACGTCCAAGGAAGGTACATTCTGGCTTAGAGGGACCATAAACAAGAGAGTAAATAACGCAAGGGTGATGCTTAAAATAGAGGAAAGACCTAGAGAGTGGCTAGCTTGTATTGGAGGGGCTGCATAGAACAGAGTGGTCAGAGATGACCTTTTTCAGAAGTCGCCATTTATGCCGACATCTGATAGGCCAAAAGGAGCCTCCTGGGTGAAGACTGAAAGAAGGCATTAAAACAGGCCGGGACCTCCCGTCAGTGGGCACTATGCCCCCGTCTAAATTCTTAAAAGTTATAAATCAAGCTCATAAGCTATGACTACAGTATTCTCTATAATCCCACCTTGACAAGTAAGTCTCCCTGACAACCCAGAAGGCTGCTTTAAATTCAGAATCTCTTCGACCTTTGGTCATTCTTCACAGACCCATGGCAGCCAACCCCATCCCTAAGCCTCTTTCTCCTTTTCTTCTCATCTCCCGCTGCAGTGTGAGCAGCCCCCCGTGCTCACGTGTGGACATCCCAGTCCATGCATCTGAGCTCTGTCTACACCCCCACTGCCAGCCACCACCTAACAACCTTTTGGGCCAAGAAGGTCCGTGTCAGTATTTCTGACCAATCAGACTTTACTTAAAGTCTTCTCTGCTACTGAAAGTTCTGCCGAGAATGCTCTCACGCTGGGACCGCCGTAGAGATATCTCAGAAAAACCTGAAAGGCCGGTATGCCTGGAACAGGGTCAGCAAGGCAGAGAGTGATTGCAGATGGAGTAGCAGGAAAAGCAGAAACCACAACACACAGGGCCCTTCAGGCCATGGTGGGCCATGGACTTTAACCCAAGGTAGTGGAAAGTCATGAAGTTTAGCATAATCTGCTATGCTTCATACCTATCTTATATTGGCATTTTCATCAGTTAAAAAATTATAGTCCAGGGGTTCCTGTTGTGGCTCAGTGGGTTAAGGACCTGATATTGTCTCTGTGAAGATGTGGGTTCAATCTCTGGCATCGTTCAGTGGGTGAAGGATCCAGTGTTGCTGAAAGCTGCAGCATAGGTTACAGATGCAACTCAGAGCCAGCATTGCTGTGGCTGTGGCATAGGCCTGCAGCTCTAATTCGACCCCCAGCCCAGAAACTTCCGGATGCTACAGGTGCGGCTGTAAAAAGAAAAAAACAATGACAGCCCAAAATGCCAGTCTAGCTTGTGGATTTCAAGGAATTGTTTCCAATCAAATGTCTGCTATCATTTGTTCCCACTCCACCCTAAAAGAAAGACTCCCTGCTCCAACAACATCTGCATGGAGAAAATGGAACCAGCTCCATTTAATGGGTAAGTAAACAAGCCCAGTGTTACATAGGGCAGCAGAATAGAAGCAGGTCAGGAGCCTGGAGACCAACGTGGATCCTGAGTATCCTGTGTGTTGGCTGCATGACTTGGGAGGAGGTCACATCTCTACCTGCAGTTGTATCTAATCAATCATCTAATCAATGGTGATACTAATAGTATTCACCTCACAGCATCATGGAGGGAATTTAAATGAGCTGAGGCATGTAGTGCATTTAATGGAATATCTGGCACAGAATTTATGGTCCACAAACATTTTTTTATTTTCATTACTGCTGCTCCTGCTACTACTCATACAACTATTTCTGCAATTACTGTTACTCAGAGCTAAGCAACTTAAATTTAGTTTTACTGATTCAAAGACTAGGGCCCTGGAAGCCTCATAAACTACAGTTATTTCAGAAAAATATAAAAGCACAGCACCACTGAAAAGGTAACAACAGCACCGTTATTTGCAGACAAACACCACCTTCCAGTCATACGGTTCGAGGGGTAAAGGCAGGGCAAGGGCATCTCCTAATTTTTTGTAGATGCCAAGCTATTTCCTTTCCAGTGCAGTCACGCTCACTGCAGCTGGAGGAAGCTCTTGAGTGCTGGCAGACATGGAGTGTGACGGTTTTGAAAATAGAAAACAATGAGCTGCAAAGCCTAATTACAATTTGGATTTTGGCTTTAGGGCTGGAGGTTCAAAACCTCTCTGTCTCTCTCTAACTCCCTTCCTCCCATTTTTCTTCTCTCTGTGTCTCTGTCTCTTTCACAGACACGCAGACACACACTAGACAGCGTGTGTGGTTTTCCCTGCATCGACCTCCCTCTCTTAGACTCACTTTGGTGCTGTACAACTCTCGTGAATAATCTGTGCATCATGAGTTGTTGAAATTCCAGCATGAGCTTAAATATCTAGCTGAGTTAGACATTGTGTTGCATTCATGAGAGGTTCAGTGGGTTAGAACATGGTAACAAGGCTGTTTTTCAGAAGAAAATGTTTTGTTCTCAGGCTTTGTACCAGGACTTTGTACAGCTTCTAGGAAAACTTCTGGCCCCTGTGTGTGGTAAGAACTTCGAGCTCAGGTAGACTGGGGTCAAATCCTGGCTTTCCACAAGGGATTTCTATAAGGCCAACCTCCCTTTCCTTTTCTGTAAAGAAGACTATCATAAATAACTACTTTCGTTGTTGTTCATACTTATTATCAGAATTATTCCTTGATTTGAGGGCTGAGAGAGTCTATGAATCACATAATAATCCACATTTACCACTCAGGAGGAAAATCTTTGACAGAAATCCTTTTTTGTCTTTTTGCCATTTCTTGGGCTGCTCCCACGGCATATGGAGGTTCCCAGGCTAGGGGTCAAATCGGAGCTGTAGCCGCCGGCCTATACCACAGCCACAGCAACGCGGGATCTGAGCCGCGTCTGCAACCTACACCACAGCTCACGGCCACGCCGGATCATTAACCCACTGAGCAAGGGCAGGGATCGAACCCGCAACTTCATGGTTCCTAGTCGGATTCATTAACCACTGCACCATGATGGGAACTGCCCTTTGACAGAAATTCTTAAAGGAGTGGAACAGATGGGAAGTTTGGGTAAGTAGATACAAACTATTACATTTAGAACAGATAAGCAATGAGGTCCTGCTATGCAGCACAGGGAACCAGATCCAGTAATCTCTTGGGATAGACCATGATCCATGATGGAAGATAATATGAGAAAAAGAATGTGTGTGTGTGTGTGTGTGTGTGTGTATGACTAGGTCACTTTGCTGTACAGTAGAAATAGGCACAACATCGTAAATCAACTATACCTTAATTTTTTAAAAAAATCGCCATTTACCCAACACCATCACCAGGAGGTAGAAAAAATTATTTAAGAGCAAGTTGTTAGTTTACACTGGAAAGAAAAACCTGAGGCAAGGGCTGTGGTGGGTGTGGGGGTGCTAATTTGAGGAAGTAATCTCAGATAGGAGGAATGGAGGGTTGCAGAAAGAGAAGCAAGATTGGTGGGGAAAGACAGTTAATAGCAGCCTTGTCCAGTTGGTTAGTAGCTCTGTTGCCTGTGCCTACAGGGCTCTTCTATGGTCTGGGTTTAGAATTGCCCATCTGAAAGAAGGAAGAAGAGATTTATTCACTAGCTCCCATCTGCCAGTGTTCAAGTGTTAATAACTCCACGCCCCAGTTGTTGTCCAAGGATTCCTTAGAGCTTCCAGCATGCACATTATGAGTGCCCTGGAAGGTTCTGGTCATCATTCCACAATGTGGGTGTTAGAGAGGCCCCAGGGCAGAATGTGCAAAGTGCAGCTGAAGCAAGAGGTTGTCAGATTCCAGTGCTGGCAGCTAGCAACTGCTGCATTAGCAATCGCCTTGGTAGCAGATGGACCAAGAGGATGTGAACGTGGAGCCCCCAAAGAATCTTCAAATATTTTCCCTAACAAGGGCTTGGTAATAATGACGGGGTCATAGTTATCCTTCGGTAGAATTCAAAAGAATATAAAAGTGTGTGAAAACTCAGAGAATTGTTAGTTCCCTTGTTGGGGTGGGGGGCGTGGATAGGAAACGGAGGCAAAGGCATTATTTTCTTTCTTCTATCTAATGCAGTTTTTTCAACCTTGGCACTATTCGCATTTGCGGCTAAATATGAATTCTTTGGGAGGTGGGGTGAGCTTCCCTGTGCACTGTAGGATGTTGAATAGTATCTCTAGCCTCTATCCCCTAGATTCCTGTAGCAGCCCTCCAACCACCATTCCACTCCTGCCCAAATTATGGCGATAGGAAATGTCCCCAGGTATGGTCAGGTATCTCCAGGGGATGGGCAGTTACTCCTAGCTGAGAATCACTCATCCACTAGAATTGAAATGACTTTCCTGGAGTTCCCATTGTGGCTCAGTGGGTTAATCCAGCTAGTGTCCATGAGGATGCAGGTTCAATCCTTGGCCTCACTCAGTGAGTTAAAGATCTGGTGTTGCCAAGAGCTGTGGTGTAGGTTGCAGATGCAGCTTGCATGCTGAGTTGCTATGGCGTGGGCTGGCAGCTACAGCTCCAGTTGGACCCCTAGCCTGAGAATGTCCGAATGCTGCAGGTATGGCCCTAAAAAGAAAAAAAGAAGAAATGTCTGTCCTATGTCCCCTTTCCCTCTCTGCCCCCTACCCAATCACTGACCCCCGTAACTGTGCTCCCAGCCTGGGGACCCAGTCAGTACACACCTATGACTTACATCTCCACCCCAGCCTGTACCTGTACCAACCAAGATTTCTCTCTGTAGTTCTGTTTATTAGAAATGCTATTAAAAGCAACTTGATAGGGCCAGTGCAGCTGGATGTAATTAAGAGCAGTTAAATAAAGAAATCTTCTGAGGAAAAAAAAAAGGTAAAGGGAGTACTTAAATAGTTTGCTACAATGAGGTCTGTTTAAAAATGTTCTCTATGTGTGCTTCTCAATGTTTAAACACTGCTAGTTTAAAAAGGAACAGTTTGAGGAGCACTCTGGAATGTTTCCTTTGGTAAGCAGAAAACAGACCAGCAAATTAACAAAGGTAAGCTTAGTCTGCCCAGGAGCCATTTTTTCCCTTTTTGTATTAAAAACAAAAACAAAAAACCAACTTTTAATTTCAGAATGATTTTAGGTTGACAGAAAAGTTACAAAGGTAATAAGATCGTTCCTACATACCACTCTTAGTAACCAGGCATCCTGCTGTTAATATCTTCCATTTGTGTGGGACGTTTGTCACAATGAATGAAATGATATTGACACCTCTGTTATTAACAAAAGCCTATACTTGATTCGGACATTTTTAATTTTCCCCTAATGTTCTTTTTTTTTTTTTTTTGCCCCAGGATTCCATCAGGAGCACATTACATTTAGTCATCATGTCTCCTCAGGCAACTCTTGATTGTGACAGTTTGTAAGCTCCTTTTAAATCCTGGGCTCCTGAATCAACAGGTGTTGGGTAGCCCATCAGGGCACAGCACTAATGCTGACTGGGTGAGGGTCAGGCGCCATGGCTCTGCCATCTGTGTATACATGGGGGACGCGAGGTCACTGGCGTTTTCTTAGACGCCAGTAACATTGATATAGGATGTGTCTTAAGATATTTTGACTTAGTGCTGGACTCCTTCTGGTAAATCTGTTTGAGATGTCTTTTCCCCCATCTCTACCTGTTAACACCCTAACCATCATTCGAGGTCATCTCCTCTTTTGAGCCTTTCTCAACAGTCACAGTCAACTTGTCTATTGACTGAGCCTCACAATCCTCAGCTTGGACCTTTTCTGGTTACCTGTACATTCTAGATGCATGCAAATAATACCAGCAATAAAAACCATTAATTGCATTTTCCCCACACACCCAATGCAGGTGTTTTTCCTGCATTACCCTAGGGAGTAGCTACCAGTTACCCCACTTTACAGAAGAAGACATAGAGGCACATTCATCATTGTCATATAAGTGGGACACCAGCACCTGGAAACTAAATCTGCCTGACTCCTAGTAAAGTCTGCTGCTAGTACCTGATTTCTCTAGTTTTCTAACATGTTTCCGAAACCACTTTCCTTGCAGAAGCCGTTCCTCCATCTCCTGTGAACCGCTTAGAAGTAGGGATCCATTTTATTCATGTCTGCTTTCACAAGGCGCTTAGTTCAGTGCCTTATGCATTGAAGTCATTCACTGAAGGCATTGAATTGGATTTCTTAAATTAAAAAAAAAAAAAAAAGTTATTCTGGCCTCTAAGCTTGAACCAACAGCTCTGAAGGTGAATTGGAAGAACGCTCATGGAAGGAAAAGCGCTGAAAATACCTTCCCATTAAAGTGGGAACTCTGGGAAGGAAATTCATCAGGTTCTTCGGCTGCACACAGCTCTGGTGCTGAGGTCTGGTCGCAGGAAACAGAGCCCTGTCCAGGGAACGTCCTTTGTCCACTCTGGAAAATGACTAGGGGCGGTGCAGTGCACTTTGCTCTGGGATCGGCCAGGGCTCCAGCTCACAGCCTGCCAGGGGCTCACTCTGTGACCTCCAGAAAGTTCTTCATCTCTCTGGGCTCCAGTTTCCTCACCTGTAAAATGCCAGGGCAGGACCTTAGGCAAACTCTGAGGATTCCTCCAGCTCTAACATCCTGTGATTTTAGGTGCAATTATGTGAGTCCTGGAAGCAGTGCTCATCCACACTGCCTTTTTGGAAAAAAGGGAAAGGAAAAAGGAAAAGAAAAACACTTCCATAAAAGTATTTATAGCACAACCAGTGACTATGAATCATGGCATAATTAATTCTCTTTTACAAAGTTGCCTTGTTCCCTAACTTGGTGCACTCATTCCCAAGCCCTTCTCAACAGCAGCCTCATTGACAGATGCGACATTTCCTTCGTCTCTTTGCACTGAAGAAGTTCAAAGCATCCAGACGCATCTCTGAGTTTCTGCCAGTTCCAAATTTCTGTAACTGCCTGATTCTAATCTTTTGTGACTGACTGACAGACCCAGTTCCCGGAGGATGTGAGATAAATGTGATCTATCTTGACTTCAACAAAGCTTTGGATTAACTTCCTCCCATCAGTTGTGTCCATCAAGTTTCAGCATTAAGTGCTTTACAGTTTAATTATGATTTGCCTAGAAAAATGAGCTGTAGGCTGCTTTGAAATTGCCGGGTGCCAATTCTGTGTTTCCAAGATAACAAACAGCCTCTTCTGCAAATATCTTTGACCCTCCGTTTCTCAAATCTGATTCTTTCTGGCCCAGCTTTCCAATAACTTATCTGCTTAATAACACCTTCCAGAAGAATGTTTTCTCATCAAATATTTCTCTCACAGACCTCATTCTAGGCTTCTTAAAATGGCATTTAGGGAGATACCGGCAAGTATTCATGCTTGATATCATCTTGATTATATTGTGCCAAATTTGGTTTTACTAGCCATCCAATATTGAGTCAAGAAGCCATCATTTTGGTTCCTTCCCCCATAAATTAGGGAATTGAGTGTTAATATGAAGCACTGATTTTACGTTGGCAATTTCTATACAACGGCCAAAATGAGAAAAATGGCCGGTCTGTGCGGCAGAAACATGTCAGCTTTCACTCTTCCATTTATTCCCATTTCATGTCACATTTGAATTTTGATAGGAGCTGTGTGAATAAAAGGCAATGCAGCCGCAGTTCAGATTTGCTCTTTGACCTTGAAGAAGGCAGTTTACCTCCCTGGTTTTAGTCTCCTCACATGTAGAAAGAAAGAACACTTAAAGAAAGAACTTGGGCTGGATGACTTCTAAGTTGCTGTTTTCGTTGTTGTTGTTTAATTACTGTTCACTGTAAAGATTGAGGGGACAATCTGCATTAATCCATTTTTATCTGTTCAGGCTGGTTTGTGTCCTTAAAGAATAGACATGCAGGGGTTATTTCAAAGTTTCTCTCTCTTTTTTTAATTTAAAATCTTTTTTTAGTGATGTGCTTGTGAGGTATCTCTTCTGGGTAATGCAATATCTAAAATGTGGGGCCACGAGGGTGGCGAATTTATCAGCTAGAGACAGCATCATCCTTTTATCACCTGAGGTATTAATAGAACATTATATGCTACACTGAAAGTCTAAACATTTTGGAATCACTCAGAAAATAATCAGCGGGCCATCGGTGTTCCTGAGAAAGATAGCAGTGAGCCAGACAAGAAGTGCAATTCTTGGCAGAAATAATGACTTTTCTAAAAGCATGGTTCTTAGCATCCACTTGACCCCAAATTGAACAGATTGTAACACTCAAGGATTTCCAGCTCTGTCCTCCTATTTCTTTGCCTTTAACCAATTGTGAGTCCTTTGCATGCCCTTTTCAGAGCTGTGTCTTTCAATCATGTTTTTAGTTTGTAAGTGGATAGCAGTATGATTACAGACAGTGATAGAGGCACTCTTTCCTGTTTTCATGATATTCTACTTCGTGAGAAAAAAAATACCTTTTTTACTTTACATCATGTAAGCTATATCTTATAGGTTTATTAATCATTTTTATTGAAGTGTAATTGTGTTATATTGCTGTGTGGAAAAGTGATTCAGCTGTATCTATATATTCTTTTTCATTATAATTTATTTATCATAAGATACTGAATGTAGTTCCCTGTGTTGATTTATCCATCCTGTATATAATAATTTGCCTCTGCTAGTCCCAAACTCCCTGTCCATCCCTCCCCCACTGCCCCTCCCCTTTGGAAACCACAAGTCTGTTTTCTGTCTGTGAATCTGCTTCTGTTCTGTAAATAAGTTGACTTTGTGTCATATTTCGGATTCCACATATAAGTGATATCCTATGGTATTTGTCTTTCTCTTTCTGACGTACTTCACTTAGTACAATCATCTCTAGGTTCATCGCGTTGCCACACATGGCATCATTTCACTCTTTTTTATAGCTAAGTAGCTTTCCGTTGTATATATAAAGTACCTCTTACACCTTTATAAAGAAGTTTTGAGACTCCATATAAGAGAGAGTCTTATATGCGATCTTCTGAGTTAACTGTGCTGTTAGTTGTTTGGTACCCTTGGCCTGGGGAGGAGGGTGTGGGGGACATCTCCTCATCTGTAGCCAATCTGATTTCATAGTGCATGCAGCTCAGTGTATACTGAGAATATTTTCTCCAGAATATTGGAGAAAAGGGTGAGGGGTGGCCAAATGTTGCACATAGAATTACAAAGGAGAAGTTGGATATGCAAACGACTCAACTATCCCACACAGCAGCACAGCCTCCAGGGTCCTCTGTCAGGACGGGTGAAGGAGAGGGCTGGCAGGTCTCCATATAGTTCAGGCAACTTTATTTTCTAAGCTTTGTATCCCATTCCTTCCCAGGCAGCTGAGCATCAATGGACAATCATGCTGGTTTCGTATAATGCAGCTTCTTCTCCCTTATAATATCCGTAACACAGTGAGATAAGAAATCTGTCAGGAAAGAGCTATGTGTTCAACATGGCAATTTCTGGTTTCTATTCACAATGAAAATGAACCTCAAGTAGGACTTGCAAAAAGATAAACATTAATTGCAAGACTGGGTTTGCCTCGTATGCTAGCTAATTCCAATTTTAGTCTTGTGCAGTTGCCTTGATCTAGAGGAGACATTATTATTTTTTTCTAGGGCATGTTGCTGGCCCCTCTTTTCTGTAACATATACTTTGGCTTCCTGGAGCTGGAGAAGATAAGAACAAAAACAGAGAAGAAATTAGGATGTATTTCCTTGTCACAAAACCAAAGTAAAACAAAAAAACTGCTAATTCCAAACTAAACGTGTCAAACAAAACAATCTTTTCCTTTGCAGGACAGACACATGTGATCGGAAGCAGAATGAGAATTGTTCTCACACTGTGTGCTAGCACTGATAGAAAAAATTGAGTTTGCTCCATTTATATCCTGCCATTCTTTCAGATAGTGTTTTTTACCAATAGGGCTGTTTATAATCGTATTAATGTCACATTGCTTTAAAAGGTTCTTTCTTTCAGTGGATTTTATTAGGTCAGGGCTTCGTGATATGGCATTTTCCATAGGAAAACAGTGGCAAATACTGCTGAAAACTGTCTACTATAAATGAGATCACATGACTTGCTTGCAAACACTCAGGGCGCAAAGAACTCCCCATTTTTTGTAATTGGCAGATGACTGCCCAGCTGAGTAATGGAATCATGGTTGCAGGAGAATGGTTCAGGTTTCTCTGACCCACCCCCTCCCTGTGAGTAAGGTTGTATGTACCTAAACTTTCTTAGAATGATTAAAAACGTCCCTATATTAAAGCTTCCAAAGAAGAAAAGCCACCGAGCAGTATATTGTAATAGAAAGACCTTGGCCTTAGATTAAACTTGTATTTAATTCTCTACTCCATTTGCAACTGACTTGTAGCTTTTTTGGAGTGGAATGAGGCATGGAGAGGTTTCTCAAATCTGGTGTGGGAAATGGGAAGTCTTCGATTCTTGGTGGTCCAAAAAAATGGGGGGGGGGTTCCTTTCATATTAGAGAAGAATACTGGCCTGATTCTTCGGCTTTTGGTTTCATAAATAAGCTTGCGAAGGATCAAAACAGCCTCGAGCCACAGACTCCCTTAACATCATGTTTTACTTTATTCTCACCGTTTTAAGATGGAGGGAGTTTGTGTTTAAGAGAAATATTCCTAGATAAAAGCGTTCTTTTCTCTCCTCCCTGTTCCCCTCGATCCTAGGTCACCCTTGCATGCTCTTTAGCAGGGGTATTTTCATAAGTTCAAGCTTTTTGCCTAGCCACTAAGACCCCACCAGACAGAAGCGCTCCGTTAATTCTTCACTGCTGGACCCATCTTTTCTCAAGCCTGATGACATCTGGGGCACATCTTGGCCGGTAGCCAACTAAAAAAGATGTGCCGCTGTGGGTGGATGGAGGTCTCTTAGCTCGCATTAGTTTGGAGTGGAATTCCGTTTTCTCCACATAATTCTTTTCTTGGATGTGGACAGCACTTTACCCTTCTCAATATGCTTCGATCTACGTGATTTAATCTTGTTCTTGTACAGACTTAAACAGTTGATGGTTTTATGCCCTTATTATAGATTTATCATTTAGTCCCCAACTATAAATGAGCTATGTTATGCAAGGTATTGAGGATACAGCTTTGAATAAGCCATATTCTCTGCCTTCCAGAAGATTATACATCAGTGAGGAATAAAGATAAATAAATACAAGCAGGGCTCCATAAAAAGGCATGAGAAATAATAATGTTTTGAAACTATAGTAGACACTCTTGATGTAAACCGCTTGGTTTTTCCTGCATCAGTGCGTGCTAGTCTGTTTTCCAGCTGCCGGCACCTTTTCCCTTTACACTAAGAGGGCTTCCTCTGGTCCCCTAGGCTATTCATCCCTTGAACAATGACTGGTGAGCATCAGTACACAGATACCCCAGCTCCCCTGTAACTCTAGGTGCATGCTCCGTCCTGGTGTCTGTACTTTCCCATCTGGGTCAAGCTTCAATTACCCATCGTGACAACTGTCTTGGTAACATTCTGTTAGCTTCTTTGCCCCCATCTCACTTTGACACGCTCTGTATTTCCTGGGATCATACATCAGATGCGTTACTTGAATTTGAATCTCTATCTCAAAGTCAGCTTCTGGAAGAAGCCAAATTAAGTGGAAATGATCAATAAAATATATTCTAATGATAAAGAGAAAGTCTATATTTATATTTATTTATTTAACTTTTTCTTTTTCTTTTTTGGCTCCCC
Source organism: Phacochoerus africanus (assembly GCF_016906955.1). NCBI lineage: Eukaryota > Metazoa > Chordata > Mammalia > Artiodactyla > Suidae > Phacochoerus > Phacochoerus africanus. Next base: position 10,489,866 of record NC_062557.1, on the reverse strand, counting down.
GACAGCATATGTAATTCCCAGGCCGGAGATCAGATCTGAGCCACAGTTGCCACTTAGGCTGCAGCTGCAGCAACAGCAGATCCTCAACCCACTGTGCCCCGCTGGGGATTGAACCTGCATCTCAGCACTGCAGAGATGCTGCCGATCCCATTGTGCCACAGGCGAAATTCCTGTGTTTATATTTAGAATAACTTATTCATTTTTAATTTGTTTCTTCATTTAATGCAATTGGAGTGACTCCTACATACTAAGTGAAAGTTACTGAATATCTGGGATAAGGAAAATAGATATATTTCTGACTCCAGAGAGACCTAATCTGTGGCAATTTGCAAGTATAAAGAACCTTGGACACCTTCTATAAGGAAAATGAGGCGCAAAAGCAGAGCATTAGGAGTCATTTTGAGAAAAATAAACCCCTCATTTTATAAATGTGGACACTAAGGCGGAGAAAAGGGTACCTGGCTAGTCTGGAGCAGCGTAAGGACAGGAAAGCAGGTGCCTCTATACTAATCCAGTATTCTTCCTGCTGTATGGTACCACATGGTCTCTTTCTCATTGGGAAGATGGACCGGAGGTGAACTATTTAAATTTTCTGACCATCAGTTGTGTCCAGATATATATGTGATAAGGTGGTAACCACTGACTTTTTGTCTCAAAAGGAGTTGAACTAGAGGAATAAGCCAGAAATAATTTCTTCCACTTCTTCTTCACCCACCCTCATGGGCCACCTTCAGCAACTCTTAACATCATTCTCTAAAAATAACAAAAAAACAAAAGTAATTTAAAAAATCAAAACACTTCTAGTTATGTAGCTGCAGTGGATTGGAAAGAACAAGTGGTTCCAAATGCTGGTTTCCTGTCCTTGGTCTCAGAGCAATACTGGATTATAGTCCCGGCTTTCTCCTTCGAGCTAGACATGATGTGTGATTTCTCATGGACCACGGCTTGGCAGCTGCTTGGTCCCCCATCTTCAATAGCTCTTCACAAGGCAGGAGCCAAGACGTTGATCTGGATCCTAAATTGTCATCCGAATAGGTAGGAAATTACTTAAGTTGGTTCAAATCCAGGGCTCTTTAGAATTATTCTCTGCAAAAGGAGAGTCTGTTCCTACTGCTCCAGCTTCTCTCATGTTTGTTGCAAGAGCAATATCAGGTGGTTCCCAATGATTTATTTACTCATAAACCAAAGTAACGGAGGTAAGTGCTGATCCTTCCTAATCCAATTAAGGAGTTCTGGCAGTTGCCTTTTGTATAAGGTATGACTTTTGCTTTATTTTTATGGTACCTGCAGTTCATAGATAAGGACCACGTGCTCTCCTTTTTACGCTCTCTTAAATTAGAAACATTTAACAAATGCCTTAAACACCTCCGTCCCAGCAAATATTTATCTTCCTTGGCTTTAGATTTATCCCCTTCCCTAGGCCTCTGGCAATTATGAAATCCATTAACTATAATTACAAAGTTCCATTATAATTTGATATATGCAACAATTAATATTCACCATCTGTAATCTTCCAAATGAATATTTGTTTATTGCAATGCTTCAGCTGCATCATCTAAAAATGAAGGTAAATAATTTGACTAGGGCCTCAAAAGCCTTGAAATTTTTCTTTCGACTGAGAAGTGTGTGACTTAAAATATCTCAGGCTCTTTCTTTCATAGAACTTACATGAATGCTCTTATTGATGTTTTTTGTGTGACTAGAAAGGGAAAAGATTTGAATTAAAAAATTCTTGGGTATTTTTAGAGGAGTATTTAACAATCAAAAGATGGATTTAGAGATTTTTTTAAAAAGGGGAAGTTATTACATTGTCTGTATAGTCTTTAGTTAATAACTGAGGCACTCGAGTTAAAATAATCATCATTGTTGCCCGATAATGTGCATGTGCCAGTACCTCCATCTGGAACTTCCCAGGCTCCAGAATTGGGAGAAGCACTTGTTATTTAAGCCACCCAGTCTATGGTATTGAGGAGATTGCAGCCTGCATGGACTAAGGCAGATGATAAATGATGTGCTTGCCCCCCCACCATCCTAGGATAGGATCCCACCCCCATGTGAAAATGGTAGTTAGCTACTAGGGAATTAGCTTTTATACCCTTGTTTCTCACCAGGATACAAAGGGCAACCAATGCTCCCTGACATTTTTTCTTTTTCCCAAAGAAATGTGTATGGAAATATGCTTTTCAATATCACTACCTCTTGAAGTACTGTTGATTTTAATTCCATTGAGAAGAGCAAGACCTCCATGTAACTAAGGACAGAAATTGGCTCCCTGTGTAACCCAGAAATGCCTCTCGCACTTGTGTTATTGATGGACCACAGAAGGAAAGAATAGATGGACCACTAAATCCTCTCATTAAAATGAACTCATGACACATACATCTCCTGTTAAGTAACATCATCTACATGTGTGCCTAAAGTAAGATGTGGTCAGATATGAAAAATGGCTAGAGATCATAGGGGGCATGATTTATGGTTTATGCTAATGGAAGCCTAGTAGGATTAAAGAGTAAGAGGAATTTCTTTGCCTTCACCTATAACTGGAATGATGGCATGATAAGCCACTTACCAACACCGCCTGAAGTCACATTGTCTTCTCTTTCCCTATTTTTCTAGCCCTTCTATCTGGGAGAGTATTCACTGGCTTTTATCATCCACTTGACCTTTTTCTGGAATTAGATGCTGGATTCTCTGACAGTCCAAACCATGTATGTTTGGTACCCTTTGAAGTTGGAGCCCATGCCTTGATCATGTTTTTTTTTTTTTTCCAGTTGCATTTGACATAATGCTTTGTATACAGTAGACTCTCAAAATCATTTGTAACACTGTGATTAAAATTTAACAACATGCAGTGCCACACATATAAAATAGCTCAAGATGGATATTGGATGGTTGAACATTTTTCTGAATACTAAGAACTGTCAGGTAATTATATGTTTCTGAATGTAGGGTCCTCAGGATCTCATAAGCTAAATTCCACCAATAAATAGGAATGTGGGCATATTTGTGTATATCTATGCTCTGAATATAACACAGTAAAAGAGGAAGAAAATGGTTTTCTTCCTGAAGAACCTTACTAGTTCTGAGTTTATTTTCATGATGTTGTATCTTAATGTGTTTTGATTGTCAAGAATTAAAAGTTGTAGTCATTATGACTTGTCCTGGCATTTTGGTTCCCTGAGATGAGTTTGTTCTCCATCATGAAGAAGCCACAGTTTCAAAATAGATGCCTCTGCAGAGATCATAGTAGGTGAGCTCTTTCAAAGAGGAAATTGCTTTTGCCTGGAGAAATGTTCTCACCATTTTCCTTTTTTTTCCTTTTTTTTCTTTTTGGATTGTTCTTTCATACCTTATTTCACATAGGAACCTGTTTTCTTTAATTACCGTAATCAAGTGAGCAGCTTATAGGAAGTGACTCAAAGGAAAAAGGTGTGAGCTGATAACATAGAAGCTGGTGACCACACAGGAAGGCCTTCAACATGAAACACAATGTTTTGTGCCAGCGTTCCGTGGCCAATTGAAAGGCACCATATTTGCTTATATTGACATGACTTCATGAAATCACCTTCAAGAAAGGGTTTCAGTCCGTATCACATGTGAATATGCATTACACATTCAGTGGGGTCAAGGGCTTCAATATTATTTTTTGAATTGAAATTTTTTTATTTCTACTTTTTTTATTGAAGTGTAGTTGATTTACAATATTGTGATCATTTCTGCTATACCTCAAAGTGATTCAGTTATACATATACCCATATCCACTCTTTTTCAGATTCTTTTCCCATATAGGTTATCACAGAGTGTTGGGTAGAGCTCCCTGTGGTACACAGCGAGTCCCCATTGACCATGCATTCCGTATACAATGGTGTGCATATGCCAACCCCACATCCCCAACCCATCCCTCACTCACACCTGTCCCCTTTGGTAACCATAAGTTTATTTTTGAAGTCTATAAGTTTGAATAGACTTCAAACTTCTAAACTGGTTTGAATGGGTGATTGGGGAAGTTGTTTGGCGGTGGTACTACATGATCGGAGGTGAGATGTAGGTTTAGTGAGAGAGCAGCCATGTGAGTAAGTGAGAGTAGAATTTGCAATCCTAAAGAATATTCTTTCAAGGGAAGGCAAGGAGCTCAGACAGTGAGGGTGAGAAGTAGAAGATGAGGTGAGAAAGGTAGCAGGGACCTTTCTTCTCTTGACCTTGATATTTTCTCTGGGTTTTATTCCAAATGTTTATAGTATGTTTATAAACATAAGGTCTCTGAGACACCAGCTACCATGTCTTAAAACTCTCTCTTCTATCTCCGTTCCCTATCTTTTTCAAACGAACTGTCCTTGAGGTTTATTTTATACACATTTTCATACAGAAAGGAAAAGGACTCAACGTTTTTTAATTTAGTTTAATTTTTATTAGAGTATGGTTGATTTACAGCATTGTGTCAATCTGTGCTGTATCTCAGTGACCCAGTCATACATATATATATACACATTCTTTTGCTCATAGTATCTTCTATCATGTTCTGTCCCAAGAGATTGGATAGAGTTCCCTCTGCTGCACAGTAGCACATCTATCATTGCTTATCCATTTAGATGTAATAGTTTGCATCTACCAACCCCAAGCTGCCACTTCATCCCTCGCCAACCGCCTCCTCCTTGGCAACCACAGGTCTGTTCTCTATGTCTGGGAGTCTGTTTCTGTTTTGTAGATGAGTCCACTTGAGCCATATTTTATTTTATTCTGCCTTTTAGGGCCACACTCTCAGAATATGGAGGTTCCCCAGGCTAGGGGTCTAATCGTTGCTACAGCTGCTGGCATACACCACAGCCATGGCAACGCTGAATCCTTAACCCACTGAGCAAGGCCAAGGATCGAACCTATGACCTTATGCTTCTTAGTTGGATTCGTTTCCACTGTGCCACGACGGGAACTCCCATTTGTGCCATATTTTAGATTCCACATATAAGTGATATCATATAGTGTTTGTCTTTCTCTTTCTGACTTACTTCACTTAGTATAAAGATCTCTAGTCTCATCCATGTTGCTGCAAATGGCATTATTTTGAAAAGGACCCAACATCTATTGATAATGTGACAGCCTCTGCACAAAACCTATTTCCATTTGACCTTTTACAACTACTTTATGGGACTGGGTCAGGTTAATGAACTAGTCACACAGTAAGTGGGAAAGCTAGAAGTCTGTGTTTAGGTTTTTTGACCAAAAATTCTGTGCCCATCCTACCCTGCCATGAGGTGCTAGCTAGACCTCAAGGAGGAAGTAGACTTCCCACACTCTCATCTGAACACTGTGTGGGTGGACTTTACCTTTGACTCCAAGCTGTATGTAAGGTTGAACTCAAACTCAGGTAATAAAGCCAACGGGGTTATCTTCACGCTGCTTCCAGCCCTTGCCGTGGGATCTTTGTTGATCACCACAGGGGAAAATCGGAAGTCATTGGCTGGAACTGCACCTCCCAGGTTATGGTCAAGAAAGTTTGTTCTGTGGTCTCTTAGTTCCCTTCGTTCCAACTCACAGGTTGGTTAGGAGTGGAATTGGGATGGACTGGAAGTTTGGGGTTAATAGATGCAAACCATTACATTTAGAATAGAAAAGCAATGAGGTCGTACTGTACAGGGAACTCTATTCAATCTCTTGGGATAGAACATGATGGAAGATAATAGGAAAAAAGTTTGTGTTTGTGTGTGTATATATGTATATAATGTGTATATAATGTGTGTGTATATATATATATATATATATATATAATATATCTATGTATGAATGGGTCACTTTGTGGGTACCACATAAATTGATACAAAATTGTAAATCAACTATATTTTGTTGTTTGTTTGTTTTTTAGGCCCGCACCCACCCACACCACATGGAAGTTCCCAGGCTAGGGTCGAATCTGAGCTGTGGCCGCCAGCCTCCGCCACAGCCACAGCAACGTCAGATCTGAGCCGCATCTGTGACCTACACCACAGCTCATGGCAACGCCGGATCCTTAACCCACTGAGTGAGGCCAGGGATCGAACTTGCAACCTCATGGTTGGATTCTTTTCCTCCGAGCCATGATGGGAACTCCCGTAAATCAATTATACTTTACTAAAAATATTTTAAGGAGTTCCAGTTGTGACTCGGCAGTAATGAACCCGATTAGTATCCATGAGGATGCAGGTTCAATCACTGGCCTTGCTCAGTGGGTTAAGGATTGAGCATTGCCATGAGCTGCGATGTAGGTCGCAGATGTAGCTTGGATCTGGTGGTGCTGTGTCACCGTGGCACAGGCCAGCAGGTGTGGCTCCAATTTGATCCCTAGCCTGGAAACGTCCGTATGCTGCAGGTGTGGCCCTAAAAAACAAAAAATAATTTAAAAAAGACAAACTTCTACAGGGAAAATACCCCTCTTTGGTTAGCATAAATTAGTGTATCAGATTGAACTATGTAACTAGTCAGATACTTGTGAAGGAATCCGGTGTATCAGTATCTCCCAAGTGTGCTGTTTGCTGCTTTTTTGTCTCACAAGAGTTCTCAGGAGTACTGGGTTGAACTGCACATACCTGCTTTCAAAATTTGTGGACAACAACAACGAAAACGTACTACAACATTTAGTGTAAAAATTGCCAAGATTAAAAAAAAAAAATCTGTCTCCCATGCAGGGGGGCGGGGGAAGGAGGAGGGTGGGGAAACACACTACAGAATTTCAAGGCCTTTATGCCCTGTCTGAGTTCCTCCCTATTTCCTGTGTGTCCACCAGTCACTTTTCATTTATGTATTATCCGAGCAAAATAATACACTGATGTCAATAAAGGCATTGAAGTAAGGCATGCTGTGTCCTAGGGCGTGGAAATATTCAGTTTCACTCTCTTCCTCTCTTAGATGTTGATCTCAAAATATTCTGTTAACAGCTAAGGAATTTTAATTAAGAGGAACATCCGTAAGAAATATTTCTTCGGAGTTCCCATTGTGGCGCAGTGGTTAACGAATCCGACTAGGAACCATGAGGTTGCGGGTTCGGTCCCTGCCCTTGCTCAGTGGGTTAACGATCCGGCGTTGCCGTGGGCTGTGGTGTAGGTTGCAGACGCGGCTCGGATCCCGCGTTGCTGTGGCTCTGGCGTAGGCCGGTGGCTACAGCTCCGATTCGACCCCTAGCCTGGGAACCTCCATATGCCGCGGGAGCGGCCCAAGAAATAGCAACAATAACAACAACAAAAGACAAAAAAAAAAAAAGAGAAAGAAATATTTCTTCATTTGCACCTCTTAGAGTTGTAATTATTTGTTTTATATAAATGTTCCCCACAAATTAACTAATGAATGTTGATTTATTAAGCTAAAGCCCTTTCTACACACTCTCCTACATGTGAAGCCAAAGTTAAATCTCAAAAGTTTGTCATTTAGAATCAAATAAAGCAAGGTTCAAGCCTTCACTTCCTCACTTACTGGTGGTATTTCCTTGGCTAGTTAAGCCAGTCTCAGTTTTCTAGTTGTGGAATATAATGACTCTCGTAATTATACTGTGAGGTCTCTGATTATTATGTGAGTTAATGTATAGGAAAGTATATTGTACATTGGCAAGCCCCCACAGGCAAGGTGTTATTGGTCATATCCATCATTGCAGTGCTGTTCACGCATGGCACGTATGGTTACTCCACATGCCCTGTGATTATCTCGGTGGGTGATGAAAAGAGCAATTCTAAAATCCCAGGCGAGCTTCTATCACCCTCTTATTATATTTTTTAATCTTTCCTCTCTGATTATGGGCTCATTTTAAACATTAGCCTAATAACTAATTAGGGAGCCTTGCCAGGTGCGGAAGGAAATTCTTGATCTGAATTCAAGGCCAAGTCGACGTATTTAAAAGAATTATTTGCATTTGTAAATAATATTAATCACTACTTCTTCCCACTCAGAATGCAATAAAATATTGATCCTTTGGGAAGGGATAGCAGATATGTATTCAAGGCTAAGTAGATAATCAGAACCTGAGGAAGTCTAATTTAGCAGAATCTTGGGCATTTTGTAAGCACAGGATTATTTAAGTGCTTAGACTACATCATTATTAGTTATTATTTGACAGTGGGTCAGAGGAATCTGTGAACTTCTATGATTATCTTTTGCAGTGTATACCAACAAATACGTCATTGCTCTGTGGGCACAGATGGGTTTGGGAAGAGGGGATACGATTCTTGGAAGATGTGGAAAAATTGCAGTTTGTCGTTGCTTGTCCTTTGCGTGTTCTCCAGTTCTCGCTGCATGTAGAGTGCTAAGAAGCTCTTTGCACTACACCGTGCATGTAGAGCGTCCGAGGGCTGGAGGGAGATGTGCAAGGCTTTCGAAAACTGCCGTCCAATGGACAGTGATCTCATACCGTGAAGGGCCCTGCGTAACAGCATGAAGACTGATGACATTGAAGAGATTTTTCTAAGTCTGCTACTTAAATGTTCCAAATGTAGGCTATATGGAGTTCCCATCGTGGTGCAGCGGAAACGAATCCGACTAGGAACCGTGAGGTTGCAGGTTCGATCCCTGGGTTAAGGATCTGGCGTTGCCGTGAGCTGTGGTGTAGGTCGCAGGCGAGGCTTGGATCTGGTGTTGCTGTGGCTGTGGCGCAGGCCAGCAACTGTAGCTCCGATTACACCCCTAGCCTGGGAATCTCTATATGCCTTGGGCGTGGCCCCTAAAAAAAGGACAGAGAACTAAATAAATAAAAATTTAGGACATATATTTTTTCTGTCCCCCCCCCCCAGGGAATTTTTTTTTTTTTTTTGATATTAAAGATTGTCCTTCCAGGAGTACTGTTCTGGCTCAGAGGTAACAAACCTAACTAGTATCCATGAGGATGCCAGTTCGATCCCTGGTTTGCTCAGTGGGTTAAGGAACTGGCTGTGAGCTGTGGTGTCGGTCAGATCAGATCTGGCATTGCTTTGGCTGTGGTTTAGGCTGGCAGCTGCAGCTCTGATTTGACTCCTAGCCTGGGAACTTCCGCATGCCACAGATGTGGCCCTACAAAGCAAATAAATAAATAAATAAATAAATAAACAAAAAGAGAAAGAAAAGAAAAAAAAAGATTGTCTTTCCAATCAAGCAAGAACTAATCTAAATTGTTCAAGAATAATTTATCTTCATCTGTCTCTCATTTAGTCATATAGTCAGTCAACAAATATGTATTGATTGCTTTAGTCATATATCAGTCAACAAATATGTATCAGTTGCATTTCATATGTACCTGAAACACTATTCTATATTGGTGACACAGTTGTGAGCAAATCTGACATGTGTGTTTCTTCTTGCCTTATCTTCCATGTCATACTCATTGTGAGGAATGAGACACTTTGAAGTCCTGCACAAAAACAACACATGATCCCAAAAGATTAAAAAAATAATTTCTTTTTCCTGTAAAGGGAAGAGTTCCCATTTTCCTCTTTGTTCTAATTTGTGAAGAGGAAATAGGAGTTTGAGTGAATCTTTGCCTTTTTTTTTCAAGATATGGATATTAAAATAAAAAAAAAAGAAAGAAAGAAAAAACAGGGAACAAAGAATAAAAGCCACAACAAAGCAACGAAAAACTCGGAGTCTTCTGGCTCAACTCAACACAATCCCTATATGATAGGTAACAATGATTATTCTATATGTTCTCATCCAATTAATAGGAGAAACACAAGGAAGAAGAAAATGTGGCCATCTTCTGGCTTCCTTTTAACAAGTGCGACCATACATTTTTAAAAATGTGAAGAAGAGAATAATTATCTCCCTATTTGATTCATATGAGCAATCATTTTTTATTTCATAAAGAAAGACAAAATGAAAGGCATTCCCTGTAAAATTTGGGAGTGTTACTAAAATTATCAGATAATCTCTTCTGCTCTATTTTGCTACTGGTGAACATTTTACTTATTGTCCACATAATGGTATATGACCAAGTTCCAAAAGTAAATAAAAATAATATTGGGCTTATGCATGCCTTTTTATAGCCGTTTTCTAAGAAGATATTCTTTTTTTCCAAAACAAGTTTAGTAGTCGTGATTTCTATTTTTAATTTGTACTTAACACTCCATTTCAGTTCTCACCATTCATGTGCTCTGTGTTTACTTACCTCACTTAAGACAGGTCTGTTTCCTCTTCTGTTTTATGGAAACCTTCACCATCTGTTCCCAATGCCATAATAGCCTGCCATGAGGTTTAGGTTTACAGCAATCCTGACAAATTTGGTAGGGGGAGGCATGGCTAGGAAAGGAAAGAAAAAAAGGAATTCAACCAATTGAAGTTCAGGTTAATTAATGGAAAAACTTCAGGTTAGCAAAGCATTTTTATTGCACATTACAAAAAAGCAGCTTACATTTTCTGTATCTGCTATTAATATCGTTAAACCCTTTTTTATTTGCAGAGTGCTTGATCTATGAGAGTTTCACGTTGTCGTCACATGCGTAAGTGAGATCAGTTTAGAGAAAGAAGCATTAAGATCATTTTACATTAAAAATAAACCAACTCAATGGAAACATCTCAAGATTCTCAGTATCATTAGTTTTTGGGGAAAGGCTAAGTTAAGCGTAGATATTATTTCACACTCAGAGCGTGGTGACAGTTTTTAAAAAGTAGGCAATATGGAGAATAGAGAGAAACAAGAAGTCTCCTGCATCACGGGTGGAAATGTAAAATAGTGCAGCACTTCGTAGATGTAGGTTATAGTGACAGATGCACAGTTACGTATATTTACTGAAAATCCCTGAATTGCACACTTAACATGAGGTTGAGCACCGTAGTGGGTTTTTCGTGCAGGTGTTCAACGTCATTTCAGTGTGGAACGGGAGGTTAACCCTCATGTAGGAAGGAAAGAGTCTGGCTAGAAGTTAGTCCATTCTGTGTCTCTGTGCCACCTGCTCCCACCATGAAACCTTTATGGCCAATAAAAACAGGAAGTAGGCCATTCCTGGAGCTCAGGTTTTATATTTTCCTGCCCCAAAGGACACCATAAAAACTATGTTAACCTTAGATTTTATACCCTTCAGGTGTTCAGAAGAGGGTATGGTGTGATGTGAGCCCCTTGGAAAGGAGAGCAGTTGACCTCAGCATCCTGAAATCAGGTGTGGGCAGAAGGAAACAAGACACCTGGTAATTAGAGCAAATCTGAGGCCAGATGAATAATAAATATAGCAGAGAAACAGGGGAGGTGTCACCCAAGAGGGTGAATGGTAGATTTCAATATGTCTCCTGTCATTCTTTTCTTTATTTATTTGGTCTTTTTAGTGCTGCACCCGAGGCATATGGAGATTCCCAGGCAAGGGGTCGAATGGGAGCTATAGCCGCTGGCCTATGCCACAGCCACAGCAATGTGGGATCTGAGCTGAGTCTGCGACCTATACAGCTCACGGCAATGCTGGATCCTTAACCCACTGAGCGAGGCCAGGGATTGAACCTACAACCTCATGGATACTAGTCAGATACATTTCCGCTGAGCCACAATGGGATCTCCTGTCTGTTGTCATTCTTAATGGAAACGGCCTCTGTTAACATTCAAATGAAATCTCAAATAAAATCATTCTTCATTTTTACTCTATATTTATTGGAGCTGCAACTTTAGAACCACTTTCTCGGTGATGCACCTGTGTTAAAGCAGCAGCATCATTCATGTTCTTCCATGTTGCTTTGGTATTGAGTCTACAAGACCATTTGCTAGATGGAGGGGTGCATAGTGTATGAAATAGCACTGTTTTTCAGTGAGTTGTGGTTCAGTGGAAGGTGTAAGCCCAACATATACATAAATAACTGTGATAAAACAAGAGGGCGAATACTAGCAGCCAGAGGTGTGGTGAGGGGAAGTTCCTGAATGCTTTTCAATGTGCTGTTTCTAGACTGGTTGCATTAAATCTGTTTGGAAAAGAAATAAAAACACAGCTTCCTACTCTAGCCCCCTTGGTCCTCAGTGTGGTCTCAGAGGATCACCTGGGAACATGTTAGAAATGCAGTACGTACCACCACCCCATCCTAGACCCACTGCATCAGATTCTGTATTTTCAGTAAGCTGCCTGGGCTATTCGTGTGCACATCAAAGTTGAAGAAGCAGTAGTCTAGACTCTACAAGTAGATGTTCCTGGTGTGGGATCCTAACAAGGTGGATTTGGGGCAGGTTCCCCAGAGGGTTCTGTGTTCCAACCATCCAGAGAAGTCAGTGATCCCTGATCCCCAGAGAGTCGGAAAGGTGCTGAGGCCCCACCCGAAGGGTGGGCTGGAGCTGGGTCTGCAGGGTGGGTGAAGAGTGTATGGGAAAGAGCCGTTCTGCAGAAGCAAAGGTATTGAGGCAGCATCGCTTATGCCCAGGGAAATGAACTCAGATGGCCTGCCTGTCCTCTCTGTGGCTCTCTTTCTGATTTCCTAGAAATATTTAGACACCTACATGCACCTTTCTTCCTAACAGAAAAAGCATTCCTGTTGTGGATCATGGCAATCCTTCCAGTTGTCCCTTTGATTCCTGATTCCATTCCCTCTGCGTTCCTCCAAGACGTTGTTCCAGCAGTGACGCCCTTCCCTCCCTATCCTCAGCCCTCCCTTTTCGCAAGGGCTCCTCCCCCGCGGTTACAAACAGGAACGAGCACCTGCCTTTCCCAACAAAACCCTCCTGTGACCTCACGTCTCCTTCCAGCGACTGCCTGTTCCTCTCCTACCTCCATAGCTTTGAGAAAATGGAGACTAAGTTTTAGTTGTTTTTTTTATTTTTTGCCAAAAAGATATATAGTCATTCTACAAAATTAGTCAATAAAGTAGAAGGAGCGGAAAAGAGAAGGCATGATCCTAATATCAATAGCTGGAGATGATAACGATCAGCTGGTATGGCTTTCTAGCATGTGTCTATTCACAGCATACTGTAAAAGCATTAAAATGGCTCTTTATTGACCTCACTGTTTTATAGCCTGCATGTTCCATGATTCATATTGTATGAAGGTTGTTCAGTGACGCTGCATTTTAATTTATAGTGTTACACTTAGTGGCTAAATCGGAGCCTGTGGTGTAGCTGGATGATACCTTGAAGCAATGAGCCATGTGTTTCTATGTGCACCCTCTTGCACTTGCTTATCACAGCCTCCTTCTCCCAGCGTCTCCCCCAAAAGAATGCTGTGCGTACCAGGCCAGGTATTTTAACCGGGTTTTACATTGCAGAAATGAAGTATTTTAAAGACAGACTTTGACAACTCATGGTAGAAGCACTAGGGATAGTAGGAACATTTTTCCCTCCAGGAGTCTTCAGGGGTCTGGTTTTAAAAAGTTTCTGACACAGCTGGGGGCAGTGGCCATGGTCCGCATGACGGATGTCCCCATGGGTAAGGTGGAAAGAAGAGCTGGAAATGATCGGGCTTGTGTGCTGCCTCTTTCTAAATCCAAGGGTAGAAAAGAGAGAATCCTAGATTCTAGTCCCTGGGAATAGAAAGGAATTGGGCTCCCTGTCCTAAAATTCCCAGCACCATCATGACATGAAGAGTTGAGTGGAAATGGAAGTGAGGCAGAAAGGGCCTGGTGCAGCCCACTAAGCTTTCTGTGACCCCAGGCTGGTCTGGAGGAAGAGTCCAGTATGACCTGTGCTTTTATAAAGGATATGAGCCTTAGATGAGCCAGAAAGTGCTGGTGAACTGAAAGGGACTCAAGCCAAGGGCATGCCTCATGGGAAATCTTCGTGGTTGGCAGCATTCAGAACAGAGAGGCATGTGGGCACCGCAAGAGATGCAGAATGAAGGGGCAAGCACAGCGGGAGTCAGGCTGAACAGCGAGCTTGGGGATTATAGTATAGACGAGGCCCTCACACATCCTTCTCCACTCTACTCCATCCGACTGAAGTGCTCATACGTAGGAGCGACTGCACGAAGAGTGAGGAGGATTCCCTGAGTGGATTATGTTCTCCTTGGGAAAAAAAAAAAAAAAAAGAACTGAGAAAGTAAGGTGACTCCTTTGCACACCCGAGGAGTAGCTTAAACAAGTTCTACTTACTGACCGATAAAGGACTACCATGATTTATTTAACTGGTCTCCTATTGTCAGAAGTTTATTTTGGCTCCCATTAAGTTATTAGAAGAAATGCATAAGAAAGCATCCTCATTCATCCTCTCCACTGCTGGCCTTCCTTAGTTGGTCAACTTGGTTCAACTTTGTTTTGTTTTTTTGTTTTTTTGTTTTTGCTTTTTAGGACTGCACCTGTGGCATATGGAGTTTCCCAGGCTAGGGGTCAAATTGGAGCTACAGCTGTCAGCCTACAGCACAGCCACAATAACGGGATCCAAGCTACGTCTGCAACCTACACCACAGCTCACAGCATGCCAGGTCCCCGACCCACTGCGTGAGGCCAGGGATTGGACCCATGTCCCCATGGATACCGGTCGGTTTGTTACTGCTGAGCCACAATGGGAACGCCCAACTTTTTAAAAAATTCTTTTTATTCTAACAAAACTGTTCTTATGAAGGTTAGCCAGTGAACTCATTCTTGCCAAACACAATGATGTCACCATAATCTCTCTATATTTGACATCATTTCCCTATTTGACATGGATGCCCAGTCCCTTCCGAAATTCTCACCTCCCTTGAGTTGCTCGACATAATTCTTTCATTCCCACTCCTTCTCTGACTTTTCTCTCTTAGGTTGCTTCTCTAGCTCCAGTTCCCTCCAAAACCATTTAAATGCTAATGTTTTTTAGATGATCGTTCTCTTCCTCCGTTCCCATTTTTGTTTTTGTTTCCATGTTTTTCATGTTGAATCTTGGTCAACGTCACATATTTAACTAACTCCTAAATATGGTCCCTCCTAGGGAGTTCCCTGCATGGCTCAGTGGAAACGAATCTGACTGGCATCCATGAGGACGCAGGTTCAATCCCTGGCCTCGCTCAGTGGGTTAAGAATCCAGTGTTGTCATGAATTGTGGTGTAGGCTGCAGACACTGCTCGGATCCTGTGTGGCTGTGGCTGTGGCTGTGGCTGTGTCTGGCAACTACAGCTCCAATTTGACCCCTAGTCTGGGATCCTCCATATGCCACACATACAGCCTTAAAAAGACAAGAGACAAAAAAAAAAAAGTCACTCCTAAATCTTTATCTTCTATGTAAAATTTTCTATAGATTGCCTCATTAGTAGCATCTTCTTATGGATCTTAATTCAGCCATCCATCCCGTTATTTAATATGTATTGAATGCCAGGCATTGCTCTAGTGACATAGTAATAACAAAAAAGACAAAAAATATCTATGCTCGGAGACTTTAGTGTGATGGACAGTAAGCAAACAATGGGGGGAGGTGGCATTTTTAAGTTAACAACGCTAAAGTCAAGCATGCTTATAAGAAAGGAAATATATATATATATAACAAAACTATGTATATATATATGTGTGTGTGTGTATAAATATAAAACTGATCAGTTTGCTGTACAGCAGAAATTGGCACAGTGTTGTAAATCAACTAAACTTTAATAAAAAAATTCAACTAAAAAATGAAATAAAATAAAATTAGGCACACTATTTGCCTCTCTAGACCTATGAGTTTTCTTTCCTTCAGCTGCCACAGCCATGAATGGTATGAATAACCATCAGCTTTTCCATGTTAGAATTATCAGAATCAACCTCAATTCCTCTTCTACTTTGCTTTCAGAGGCAATATTGCCTAATGGTGAGGAGCCGGGGCTCCAGTTTTATCACTTATGTGACTTTGGTCAAGTTACTTCATCTCTCTAAACTTGTATCAAAACTTCCTACCTCCCACCACTGAGTGTGAGTGAAATAATATCTAGTCACTGCCCTGTCTTATATTTAGAACTTATATTTAGACTAAATGGTAGCCTTGTTTTTCTATGATTTTTATTATGTATCCAGTTGGCAGATGAGTCCTGCAGATTCTATTTTCTACACGTTCACTGTCTAAAATGGTGGCAGCCACTAATGCATGTGATCAATGAACCCTTGAAGTGTGGTTAGCCAAAATTGAGAGGCGCTGTCAATGTAAAATACACCCCAAAAGGTTAAAACCAGTACCTAAAAAGAATGTAAAATATCTCACTGATAATTTCACATTGATTGCATGTTAAAATCAACACATTTTTGGTCTCTTGGGTTAAATAAATTATTAAAATTAATTTCACATTTTTTTAGTTTTTATTTTTAAAAGTTTTATTGAAGTATGATTGATTGAAAATGTTCTGATAATCTCTGCTGTACAGCAAAGTGATTTAGTTATACGTACACACATATCCATATTTTTTCAGATTCTTTTCCCATATAGATTATCACAGAATATTGGGTAAAGTTCCCTGTGGTATACAGTAGGTCCCCGTTGGCCTGTCGTTCCATATCCCACAGTGTGCATATGCCAATCCCCAACCCCAAGTCCATCCCCCCCCACCCCCATTCCCTGACACCTGTCTCCTTTGGTAACCATGCTTGTTTTCAAAGTCCCTGGGTCTGTTTCTATTCTACAAATAAGTTCACTTGTATCTCTTTTTTTTTGAGATTCCACATATAAATGATATCATTTGATGTGTGTCTTTTACTATCTAACGCCACTTAATATAATAATCAGAATAATGCCATCTACAGCAACATGGATGGACCCAGAGATTGTCCATCCTTTTTTAATAGGGCTAGCTACCTTTTAATGCCTTCTTAATAGGGCTACTAGAGTATTCAGACTAGGTAATTCTGAAAATTGCCTATGTGGCTCTGGGTATATTTCTAAGGAGAAGTACTCTGCTCTATACATCTGTAATTCTTAGCATCTTTCTTCTCTGTCAGCTCGATAGTATCCTACTTGCCTGTGTCTATGGTTCTTCTCTGAACTTTCAAATCCATCCTCTGCGCAGTTGCCTGATTGGTGAATCCAAAATGTTAGAAAAAATGTTTTTCACTTCCTAGGGAATAAATTCAGTCAAGTTCTTATCTCAGCATACAGAACGCTTGGCAGTGATGTGTTCTACTTATCTAGCCTGTCCTTGTATTCTTTCCTCCAGTCCCCAGGGAACGCGGCTGCTCACAGCTATCCATGCTTCTTTGCTTTTGTACCTGGTTTCTCTCCACCCGAAATGAACTCTCTCATCCCGTCAACCCAAAGATTTCCTCCTGTACCCTTAAAAATCTACCCTGATACCTGTGTGAAGTATCCCCTCTGTATTCTGGCTTGAGATTCCCAGGAAGAGATGTCTGTTGCATCTCTAAACTAATATCTGAATGTTTTGCAAAATGTCTTCATTATTCAAATACTGGGGGTGTTTTTCAAATGTTAGGCCTTCCTACTCACCTGAGATCTGAGGAATATCTTCTGTTTCTATATCCAAGTCCACGTTCCTACTTGGAAAAAGTGACACCAGGATGTGTAGATAATCTCATACCACCTGGCAATGGCTTTGGTGCCTCCATTTGACTTACACTGGCTCTGGCTCTCCTTTTTCATATGAAACAACAGAATTATTATTTCATGGGATTGACCAGAATGCTCTCCTTTTAGCTCTATTTCTATAACCAAGCTCTCACTGGTGGTTCTCATTGCCCTTCATTATTCATTACTCTCTTCTTGGTCTTTGAGTTTCTTCAGAAAAATTGGGATTGTAACTTACTATAGTCTGCATTCACCATATAGGTCAGAGGATTTGTAACATATGAAGTATACAAAAATATTTGAAGGAAGGATCGATTGGAGGCTTATTTAAAAAAATAATAATAAACAAGCCATTAAAAAAGACAACATGAACTAAAACCTTCAATATTGTCTCTCTCGTATTTGAAAAAAGGACCATGCCTGTCTGAGATATACCAGTTGCCTAAGTAAACATAATGTAAAATCTGTTTCCAAATATGACAGGTTCATTTTGCGCTCAAAGTCGTGTTAGAATTCACAGACAATTTTGATTTTCCATTTGAGTTCAGCCAAATGGAATCAATTGCAATTGGAAATCATATACATACCTCTTGAAATAGACAATTCTTTAATCGAAGAATTAGAACTTGATCAGTTTACTTTTTGATATGATCCCATCTTTGCTAATTTAACTGTGATTAGTTATCCTTATATAATTCCGTCCTTGTGTAATTTCTACCGTGAAACTCAAATAAGAAATTCTGTCTATAAGGCACATGATACACTCTTTGAAAGTTTGCAAGCCTCTTTGTTTCTGAGGTATTGTCTCTATAGATTGTTCCCTATCTGACAGAAACCTGGCCTGGGAATCGCCCTTCCCCATTGGGACAACATTGAAACTACTATCAGGTGCTAATGATTTCTGAACCAGACAGAAACAATTGAGAGACGTGAACACCGATTTCTGTGCTATCATCTCTTTCCTGGTGATTTATTCTCTGGAAGACACTGTTTGTTTTCAAAGGCAGTGCAGTTAGGGAAGGTCTGCACTCATTTTGCAATTTCTTAAGAACCTAAAAACAGATATTGTAGTATACTGACCTAATTTTCCAGGCAAGGGTTACCCAATAGGTCAGTCGGCAAATTCCAGATTTTGATGTACTGTGAAAAAGGATGGTCATCGGATCAAAAAGTCAGCTGGGAGGAAAAGTTGCCCTTTAAGGAGAAGATAGATGACAGATGACATCATCATTGGCCATGGCTTTGCTTGCCTTTGGGGAAGAAAGTTTCATAAATTATCACAGATTAATGTTTGTGCAGCATGGGTTGTGTAGAGGCAAAAAGATATGATGCACTTTGCAGGAATTACTAGTTCTGGGAAAGAATTTACCCCCAAAAAAAGATACTTCAGTTTAAATGAGTCTAAAATCTTAGTATAAACGCATTCCATTTTAAAATTCACTATTGTAATATACTAGGTACTGTTTTTATAACATACCTTATTAGTAGTAGTATTATTAATAAGCAGATATCGTGTTAATATATCAGAATAAAAGTAATTTTTTAATTTTTCATTTATCATGACACATTTCACATTTATACTTGTCTTTAAAAATTCTTTATAAACAACTTGATCGGCTACAGCAAGGTCAGCAAACATCTATAAAGGGTCAGATTAAAAAATATTTGGTGCTTTGCAGGCCATAGAGTCTCTACGGCAATTTCTCAATTCTATCTTGTATCAGGAAAGCAATTAATACAACTTTATTGACAAAAGCAGGATGAAATAACAGGCAGTGGAGTGGTTTGGACTCAGCCCACAACCAATTTGTTGACCCTTAAGCTATAGTATAATACAGTATAGTATCTTATAGAGATACCTTAGTTTACTCAACTATTTTCTTATTGCTGGGCTTTTAGATTATTCCAAAAATTTCCTATTCTCATAAAAATTTTGGAACAAACAGCTCGGTGATTACAACTTTGTCTGCTTTTCCAAAATTGCCCTGAGAAGAGATTCCTAGAGGTAGGATTTCTAGTCCAGAGCTATTCATATTTGTAGGGCTTCCTATTCTTTTGCTACTTGTGAGGAGTATAAATTGATGGGTCATTTCTTGAAAGCAGTTTGGCAATACCTAACTGATGTCTCCCCAAAATCTTACTAGCTCTAAGTATGATCATTTGTAAAAGAAAATAAAGAAAGCTGCATGGATTTTATATTAAGAAAAAAAGTGTCCCAGTGTATTAATTTTGTGCATAGGCAACTAATTACATAAGTTTAACTTTTTTTCAAGTTCATTATCACACACACATAGACACACATGTATACACACATACGCAATACACATACACACATACATACACATTTACTCACACAGATATACTCATATACACACACACATACATACATATACACACACACAAAGTGAGGCAGTGTCATCAGCTGTTGCCAATCAAGTCATAGGTTATTCGGATGAATTCAAAATCATCCACTTGGAAGTAATCAAGCCAGAAAATTTTCTGCCAGTTCGCTATTGCTGCACTAGTGTCACCATCAGTGAAGGGAGATCGTTTCTCATTTGAGATTCGAGCGTCACAGAACAAAAATCCCTAGACAACTCAAGAAGCCATAAGAACATGTTTTCCAGAAGGCAAGCTAACCCTTCGGCCCATCCGTCTCACTAGTGGGGCAAAAGTTATCTCTCCAGTCCCAGCTGCTGCTCTTACAGGCGAAGAGTGAAGTAGATGATGTTAGAACCAGGAGCTGAAATGAGAAAGACGTGATGTGGGCAGATCTGATAAATCACTCTGCCTGGACTCCAGAGGCTTTATGTATGATTGCTTTGTGAGTCATCAGTGCAAAAGACAAATCACTGGTGGCTGCTCTTTGTTGTTGTTGCTTCCCCTGTTCTCCTCCTCCTCTTTCTTCTTCTCCTCTACCTCCTGCTCCTTAGTATTATTTCTCCCTCAGCTGGTATTTCCAGTGCAGTCCACCTGAATAGCCTATATAAATTAGTTACCTTCCTCTCTGCGTCTGGCACTTTCCTTTCCTGCCTCTTTCATAGGATTTTTCATCTTTAGAAAACTCGGATTTTGTGTGTATGTGTGTGTGTTACTTGTCTCTCCCCACTAAAATGTTACCCTTCACAGATCAGGATGTTACATCTGTTTTGAGGGTGTATCCACAGAGCCTTAAAGAGCACAGGACACATAGTAGGTGTCCAATAAATAGATGTTGGATGGATGACACAACATTGCAGGGACGAAAAGGGCTAATTACCTCTTCGTCTTTGAAGGTTTCTCTAAGTAGAAGAACCCACTGCTTGAATAGTATTTTGATGCATCTATTGCCTCCCAAAATATTTCATCTGGGCTTTCTATGTTGTGAGCCACACGGGAAGTCCTATTTTTTTTTTTTTTTGTCTTTTTGCCATTTCTTGGGCCGCTCCCGCGGCATATGGAGGTTCCCAGGCTAGGGGTCGAATCGGAGCTGTAGCCACTGGCCTACGCCAGAGCCACAGCAACGCAGATCAGAGACGCGTCTGCAACCTACACCACAGCTCACGGCAACGCCGGATCGTCAACCCACTGAGCAAGGGCAGGGACTGAACCCGCAACCTCATGGTTCCTAGTCGGATTCGTTAACCACCGCGCCACGACGGGAACTCCCATCTGGGCTTTCTATGTACCAGGCACTCTGTTGGGCTCTCTGAAAGATTTAGAGGAAGATTAAATCATAGGTCTTGTCGCCGAGATTCCTTTGTCTATAAGGAAAGGTAAACCTGTACAAATGTGATTGTATCACAGTATGGCGGGTGTTAGCATAAAAAATACCTTAGGAACAAATAGTCGGCATATGATTTGCAGCCACGATATAGGGGCAACCCTCCTGGAAGAAGTGATGATTAAACTAAGCACAGAGAGGTAAATAAGAGCTTTCTAGGACTGCAAAGTGGCAAAAGATCTTGTGAGATTCGGATGTGAGATGTGAAGTTGGAGGTGTGAGGGAACATAGTGTGATTTTTCCATGAAGCTAGGACTCTAGAAAGTTCATGCACCAATCTAATCTCTAAGTCATCCTGGGGCTCAGAGGCTGCTCAGAATAACCCACAGTCTCTCTCCAAGTCACAGTCATCCCCAGCCCGGGCTGGAAAAGAGGCGGTGAATCTCTAGAGGAAGCCAGCGATGGACTGATGAGATGCTCTGGGCTTTTCTCTAAGTTCCGTCTCATGTGAGTTTCTCCTCAGATATTTGGTGATCACGTGGTTTGACTGAAGGGGAGAGGGTTTATGAACACTATGTTGGCGTAATACTGGCGTCAGAATTTCACAGTTATCTGGATTCTAAGGGACTGACTGGGCTGCACATTAGACTGAGATTCTGATAAAAAGAGATTAGCAGAGAATGGTCAAAGCAGGAAACAGGCTTTGTTTAGCCTGAGTATGAGGTAACAAGAGGAAGTTAAAGGTGCTCCTCATGCAAGAAGTTCTGAGCCTACAAATAGGTAAGTCAAAACTTTAAACTTCAATAATTCGTAGTAATAGTAAGGCGGATTTTTTTTCCCCTACCTATTGGATTAACTTAGTGCTGTCAGCTTTGGTCTAGATGCTTCTGCCATAAATATATTGTTCATAATATTGTCTCTAAAATGTGTATGAATAAGGATTATTTATGGTAATTCCCTTTATAATAATGTATTTAAATGTCGAGCTGCATTGTAATTAAAAATCATTTTAGGTCTTTTTGCTTTACACAGGAGGACTGTGAGGCTCAGAGAGAGGAGGTGATTTATTCAAGTGACACAGTTGGCCAAGGTTTGGGATGGGAACAGATCTCCTGACTTCTCATTCAGGGATCCTCCTGGGGTATCTGAGTCAGGGTCCAATGTTGATCTGTTCTTGTGGAGAAGATAAGCATTTTCAAATCAGGGAGTTTGAATTCTAGGTCTAGTGCTTTTTATCTGTGTGAATTTAGATCAGTTAACTTTAAACTTCTGCGCCTCAGTTTTCTTATCTGTGAAATGGGGCTTAGAGGCCAGCGAGGCAGTGGAAATTGACAGAACGTTGTAAACCAACCATAATGGAAAAAATAAAATCATTTAAAAAATAAAAAACAGAAAGAGGGAGACACACACACACACACACAAAAAAGAGCTGATATTTATGAGGTCTCCATCCCAGGGCCTTCCTCAGACTGGGCGGTATATAAATGAGAGCAGATGCTATTAACACCTCGAGTCACTGGTTGGCTTTTGCTCTGAGAAGTAGCCTGGTATTTGCAGAACTGCATTGTGGATTTATGGCCAGAAGTGAGAACTCTCTAAGTGAGTTTCAGTTGAATTTTTGACTTGATGGTTTTGAAGTAAAATAAACATTCATGTTCTCGTGTCTTGAATGGCAAAGAAGACAGTAATTTTTTTTTTTCAAAACCTAGTGAAAAGTTTCCTCGCCCTGTTGCAGATCACCAAAGAATAATAACATTTATTGAACTTAATGATCAGCAAGAAATACAGCTTTGAAGCTATCCCAACTCAAAATTACAATGGGATATTACTTCACACTTGTTAGGATGACTATTATCAAAAAAAATGATAACGAGAGTTGCCAAGGATGTGGCAAGGTTGTAGAGAAGACAGGAACCCTTGCGCATCGTTCGTGGGAATGCAAATTGGTACAACCAATACGAAAGTCACTATATTGCTTCCTAAAGAAAATTTAAAATTATACCACCCTATTATCCAACAGTCCCACTTCTGGATATCTATCCAAAGGAATTGAAATCGGAATCTCAAAGAAATATCTGTACTCTCCTGGAGTTTTTATCTCCCAGACTTATCCTGAGCCTCTGTCAATTGTCAATCACAGTTCATATTTCCCTACCCCAGCTGGTTCCCACAGAGGTTTCCGCTTAAAATGAGAGGTCCTTCCTTCTAGAAATTTGGAGGTATATATATGAAGAAAGAGAGAGAGTTTATGCCTAGTGCTATTTTAAAACTCTTGGCCTTTGGAACACATTCCCTGATTCTAATTATTTTCATAATAATTCTCCCTTATGGGAGAAGTTAAATAATTATGCTGTTTGAGCTAGATTCCTATATTCATCCATGCAGAGCAGATATTTGAAATAGTTAATTCATAAAGACAATGACTAAAGACCTAGAAGAAAACTGTATTTGGAAAATAAGAGAGGGAGAATTTCTAGATCATTTCTTAAGTCAACAGAAAACAGAGCCTGAACATTCTACCTAGGAACCCCAAACCAAATTCAAATCATTCTTAATTTACAACCTAAATTTGTTTGAGTGAAAGTTCGAATTTTATCTCATCTTGAGACCCTTCAGTAAGTTTCTGATTATAAATCCGCCCACGAACATGGGGTGTCACAGTGTTACATTTTAATCCCCTCTACTGCCAGCGAGTTTTGCAAGAAGGATTGAAAAGGAAGTGATGGACACATTTAAGGAATCAGAGGATTATACACCAACCCGAGTAAGTGAGGTCACTGGAGCTCCTTATTGGTTTGTTTTGGTAAATTTCCCATTAGTAGTCTCCAGGTGATGGAGCCTGTGATTCCTCCAAGGACTCAAAGACGATAGTATATTTTTTTTGTCCTGCTGTATTTTCATCCTCACATTGCAGAAGACCCAGTGAGGTTGTGCTGATAATGAGCAGAGCCCATGTAGTTCACCTCCCTTAAACCTCTGAAAGCGTTTCTTACTGTGCAAAAGACTTTTGGAGCTGGAAACCCAGAGAATCCTGGCTCTCTCTCAGTCAATGAGACTCATTTACCTGCGGCAAATACTAGACACTTTTTCCTTAATGCATCACAGCAGGAGGAAGGCAGTGCCTCTGTGTGGTGCTGCCTTCACCTTGCTGAAAGCATATTTCTTCAGCTATTAGGACATTTACTGATATTCTAAGTTTTTATTGCCAGGATTGCCAGGCCACACATGTGCAGAAGTTGAATAAACCTTTTTATATTACTCCCACAGCTTTTTGGCAGTACCATAGCCTTGACCTATAATTCAGCAATTAAATTTTCTTTTGCAATAGAAGAAAATTTTTAATGTGGCTCCATAATATCCTCCAGTCCAATGCTTTCAAAAACTAAACACTCAATTATTACTTCAACACTCAACTGCTATATACTCAGAGGTGTAAAGACAACTTCATTTTGGGTGTTTGTTTCTCAGATGTGTCCCTGGAATCCTCTTCCTTCTTCAGAGGCAAGTCTCTTGTCTCTGTCTATGACCTTCTTGGGGGGTGGGAGTGGGGGTTTGAAACTGGATCTGTGGACATTTTCCTCTTACCCGGAGCCCTCTGACCTCTGCTGCATTTCTTCTTTCCTGGGAATGCTTACAAAAATGAGAATGATTGACTTTGAAAACTAGCCTATCCAATTTAATTATTTTAATCCTACCACAAATCATGGCTGCAATGGGAAGTGTTATTGAAGATTATAGAAGCCTAGATTCTAAAGAAAATTTAATCGTTTTAAAAAAATAATTTTTGCAAGGCATCTAGTCACCATGACAACATTTTTTTTTTTTTGGTCTTTTTGCCTTTTCTAGGGCTGCTCCTGTGGCATATGGAAGTTCCCAGGCTAGGGGTTTAATTGGAGCTGTAGCCGCTGGCCTATGCCAGAGCCACAGCAACTCGGGATCCAAGCCACATCTGCAACCTACACCACAGCTCACAGCAACACCAGATCCTTAACCCACTGAGCAAGGCCAGGGATCGAACCCGCAACCCCATGGTTCCCAGCTGGATTCATTAACCCCTGTGCCATGACGGGAACTCCAACAACCATTGACTTTGGTATCATTCTGTTTTTCTGTCCTGTGTCCCGAGATCAACTTCACACATCTTCAAAGCACCTTGATGTTGAATAGGATAGATAAAGAATAAAGGTCATTTTTAACCAGCTGGAAAATGTGGATCCCCTCATAGCGATGCAACCATGCCAAAGCTGGAAGCTGCACTTCTATGTGAAGGGAGCCACTGAGGAACTGAGGGCAGCCTGCAGAAGGCAGTCAAGGGCAGGCACATTTGCTTTTAGCAAACAGGAAGCCTGCAGCCTTCCCATCATCCTGTAATAGAAAGAGTCAACAAGATACGACCGAGGAAGTAATTCAGATCTCATGGTGCCTACCGACTTTCTGATTAAGGGTAGTTGCAAAATCACATGCCACGTGCTTCTGAAGGACAAGACATTCCTTAACATGAAGGACAGCCAAAGGCGACTTGGTTATTCAATTCTGTATTTACTTAAAATACCAATATGGAAGGCCTCCCATCTCTCAGTTACCATGAAGGGTTGGAGAGGTTGAAGAAACTGGGTGGCGGATGCCAAAATGATGAAAACAGGGCCTTGAGCAGGTCACAGTATGATGGGAAACAGAGCTGTGCCATATAATCATTTGTAGTTACCAGTGCAAAATAGAGCCCTAAACCATTTGCTAGGGAAGGATGCGTGTTGCCTGAGAAGAGGGGAAGGTTTGTTGAGGATGTAAGGACCTCTAGTAAGTCAAGGGTACAGTATATGTAGCAGTTCTAGACGTTAAGCTTTCTTGGTTAGACAAATAAATGAATCCACTTTCATGCTACAAATATGTTCTATCCCCTATGAATGGCCCTTCAGTTGTGTCAGGAGTAGGATGGAGCAGCTGAGACTTGGACATTAAGAACAGGGAACAGTAGCTGGTGTGCAGCTTTAATCTGCACCGGTCTCCTGAGTCTGGTCTCTGCTGGTCCAAGCTAACTGGGTGGTAAGGGCAAGG
Source organism: Phacochoerus africanus (assembly GCF_016906955.1). Lineage (NCBI taxonomy): Eukaryota > Metazoa > Chordata > Mammalia > Artiodactyla > Suidae > Phacochoerus > Phacochoerus africanus. The sequence continues at coordinate 10,463,779 of NC_062557.1, read as the reverse complement.
AAGAAGCACCAAAAGCTTGGTTTTTTTTGAACTAGGCACAGCTTAACAAACTTTCATTTGCATCTGTAACTCCCTTGGCTTGTTATTAGTGTTTCTTGTGAGGTTACAGCATGGACATTCCTACCTCACTGGCCACTGTGCGTGTGTGTGTGTGTGTGTGTGCGAGCGCACTACAGTTCTATCTAGACCTCGCCCAAGAGTTTACGTTTAGAAGGGAGCACAGGGTAGCGGGGAGATTCTGAAAGACAGGATGGAAAAAAATAATTTGAAAAGGGAGAAAGAGGGCAGTTTTTCTAGCCTGGTGCAGATTCTCTTTCCATGGTCCTCCATGGCAGTTCTCTCTCCCTACTTCTTTGTGTATGTGTGTGTGTGTGTGTGTGTGTGTGTGTGTGTGTGTCTTTTTTTGGCCTTTTTTCCTAGGGCCACTTCCTGAAGCATATGGAGGTTAGGGGTCAAATCGGAGCTGTAGCCACCGGCCTACACCAGAGCCACAGCAACGGGGGATCCTAGCCGCGTCTGCAACCTACACCACAGCTCATGGCAACGCCGGATCCTTAACCCACTGAGCAAGGGCAGAAATCGAACCCGCAACCTCATGGTTCCTAGTCAGGTTCATTAACCACTGCGCCACGATGGGAACTCCTCTCCCCACTTCTTATTGCTCCTGACGATCTGTGGCACTCATCTTTGGGAATGCCATGGGACAAAGGACTTTTAGGAAGGAGAAAACAAAATGGAAAAGCATCTGGAGTGATACCAGATTACGCCTACTGAATGGTAGCTTGGGACAAAATTCTATCTTTGGTTTCCTGGCTCTCCGCTTGGAAGGTCTCAAGTCATAGATTAATATAAACAGGATTTGCAGGGAAAAAAATAACTTCTGGGTGGCTCTTGTGTCCTTTAATGAGTTAACATCAGTCTTTGTATTTTGAAAATAGCCTTGATGTATAAATTTCAAAATATTATGACTAATAGCTAGTGATAGAAATGCTATCACCGTGCTGAATTTAAAATGACTTTGACTTGTACATGTTAAATGTGTTCCTTACTTTGAAGGTGATAGTTGCTTTTTTTTTTAACTGTTAGAATAATGGAAATTACTAAGTCTTTAAGGTTTTCATAAGCGACTGTTATTTTGTTTAATGATTAAGATGCCCCATGACCATGCCAATCAGGTTTCCTATAGCCATCTGCCTGAGTGCCTTCATATGCTTTTCAGTGAAGACAGTTCATTAAGCAGAGAATCACATTTTATTTATTCAGAATTGAAGCCATAAATCAGAAACATATTCAGCTGGACCACATATCCTGATTTTTTGTCCACAAAATTTGTCATTTTACCCATGATTTCCATACATAAAGTGGCATAGCTTGGACATAGATTGTTAAAGGAAACATTTCTAGTGAGACTTAAAATGTGGAATGGAAGCGAGCCTCTGGGGGAAATTACCAAAAAGGACTTTGAACTTTAAAATGGGCTAAAAGAATGAACGAGGCGGGGTAATTCCTCTGGTCCATTTTGAAGTGAGGGTGACCATCCATACTCTTTCCAGCTTTATGATTCTTTGTCTTTCCTGAGACCTTGTGAAGCTCTTGCATTTCAACTTGCTCGTTATCAAGGGCCGTGAAAATCCCATTAGGATAATCCCATGGAACCTCTTTCCACTCGCCCTTTGTGGTTTGGGTGTTCAGGGCATGCAGGAACTTCCAGATCAGTATCAGCTTTGAGAGCTCAGAGTAATTTCAGGAAATAAGCCGAGTGCCCCATCTGACCACCTGTCAGTGTGCCTGCTTCCAAAGAGCTTGCTGTTTTCTCCCGACGACCTTGAAAGTCTCTTCCGGGACCAGAAAGCCCTCTTCTAAATCAGAGGAAAAGAAATACTTTCAGTGAAATGGTTAAGAATTCAAGGAAGAAAAGCGACGAACACCACATACAGGCCCACTCACAGTGAAGATGAGACCTGGACAAAAGTTTGGAAGGTACAGCTTCCTACTTCCTTTCAAGGTAATTGCAGTATCCAGGACAGTGAACATTCCGTCAAAAGCTGGGCTCTGCCAATGTGCATTTTTCTCCCCAGAGAATAACCACGAGAAATCAGTTTTAATTCAAGAGGAAATTACTTGTTTAGATTAAAGAGACTGACAAGTTCATGTCTAGTCTGGCCCAAGTACCACAGGCAAAAGCATAGGTACTAGACAAAGGTCGAGAGGAGAGACCCAGGGCTCCTTAGTAGCTGTGTGACATTGAAGTCAAGTTCAAGGCTCCTATTTTTATTGGTAAAATGTAAGTGATAATTTTGTGTGGACTCATGAGGTTATAAGGATTAAATAAGATAACATACTTTAGCCAGACCTTCAGCAAATGCTACAGAGGAGAGAGCTGCTATTAATAGCTCGAGATAGTTGTTTCCTAATGGATTTTTCCCCCTGCAGTGAATCTCTTTCAACTGGATGGTAGTAATGGATTTTTATCTATTTGGGGGGAAAATAAGGTCATACAGAACAAACCTACCTTTTACTCCTTTGTTATGATATAAGCTTTGCCTCAGGAAATACCTGGAACAAGAGCAATTTAAATATATTGTGAGGGGTTCCTCATTTTTAAATGGTTGGCTAACTAAAGGCCACAAGAACCATGACAGGGTGTGTTATTGTTTTCCTTGGTTTACTAGGCTTCATGGTGAATTCTCACTGTTAGAATTACAATATTAGCATAGAATTAATGTGCTGTTAGGATTAGCTCTGAAGAGATCTCTGCTCCCTAGAAAGTGGGTATCCTGCCTTACCCATAAGAGAGATAAAGATGACGCTTGTTGCATTCTAAAGTGACTTTATTTCATTCATCGTAGATGCCCACTGAGCCAGGCTGGCAGTAAAAAGGTACAAATTCCTTCTTACAAACAGAGCAGGTGCTGCTTTTTAGAAGCTGGATGGCTGACAATTGATATTCTATTTTTTTAACCCATTTTAACAAACACATTGATGACACTTTTGTGGTTTGAGGGATTTCAATCTGTTGTTGGCATTGTTACCTTGCTGCATGTGGCGCTTGTTCACACAATTCTCAGGTTTCACTGAGCTTAGGATTTTCCATCTGGTTGTCTTGGAACAACTTTGCTTTGTCCATTGACCAACCCAACAAATAGTAAAGGGTCAGAAACAAAAATGTCGAGGGTCCAGGTGCCAGAATGGATGTGTTTCTGTGACAGAATTCTGCTTCATTGTCAGTGAGAGCCCCCGTTTTCCCACTGTTCGGAATACTGCCATCACCGTCTCCTTCCAGCTTGGGACAAACTAAGGGAGCAGGTTCCATGTGCAGACTATATACAATACTTAAAACTGTTTGTGGGAGTTCCCATTGTGGCTCAGCGGGGATACTAGGTAAGAAGCCGACTAATATCCATGAGGATGGGGGTTCAATCCCTGGCCTTGCTTAGTGTGTTAAGGATCCAGCATTGCCCCAAGCTGTGGCGTAGGTCACAGATGCAGCCCGGCTCCCGTGTTGCTGTGACGATGGTGTAGACCTGCAGCTGCAGCTCTGATTTGATCCCCAGCCTGAGAATTTCCGTATGCCACAGGTGTGGCCCTAAAAAGAAAAAAAAAGTTTGTACTCAAACCCAAATCATTTCTAATTTGCTTTGCTGAGGCCGTATTATTTGTTGTCAAGAAAAATTCCGTATCTGAATTATAATGCACAGATTTGTAGCTCCATTTTCAGAGACAGGACCGATTATCGTGTCACAAGCCAGCAAAACTACCAACTTTCAGAATCACACATTAAACAGTCACCTTTAAGGTGAAATGATTTGACTTATTTTATTTAAATACATTACATACTATATGATAACTGGGTTGTATGTTAAAAGGAAAGCAGGAGAGAAGGAGGTGACTAAAGTTCTAGCTTAATCTCATGGAATAATAAACTGCAAAGAGATTATAGGAACATGGCAAAGACTTATCCAAGAATCATGGAATTTCTAGGCTGGAAGGAATCTTAGGTTGGACTTTGGCCCTCCTAATTTTAGAGATGAAATATGGAAACAAAGGGAAATCAAATGGCATCTCAGGGTTACAGATTAGTAAGTGGCAAAGTTGGAAACACAAACTCAGTCTCTCAATTTTAAGAATTCAGTGTTTTTCAAAGTATGTAATCAGATTGTGTCTTCTCTTCCACATTTTGCATTTCAATTGCATTTAATTTAATACACACCTATTTCCACACCAATTTGGTTCCTACCATCTTTTATGGATACCCTCTAAAACACAGAGGTATGCTAATTCATTGATGAAACTTAATGAAATAATCCAGAATTTACCTTTTATTTTATATCAGAAATGACTTCCCTATTAGTTATATTTTTATATTTTACGAAAAATAACTGCACATATATAGTTATGTGTTAAATGTAGTGACATATAGTATTATATGTAGTTGTATATATTGCATATATAGTTTTATATATACAATGTTTAAATTTTTTTCTAGGGCAACTGACTGGATTCTGGGAAAACTCAGTTCATGTATCAATCAGAATGAATCATTACAACTTATCCTAAGCATGTACCCCAGGGGTGAAATGCCTGGTTCCTTCCATGCACTTTCTTCTTCACAGAGACATGTCAGGGAAATGGTTATTAGTAGAAGTTGCTTTGTCCATTTCTGACTAATTTGAGGGAAATGGTAGCAGTTTTCTTACTATTATATCACGATGCCTGGAGTTCGGGCTTGTCACAGCACAAGCTACGTCTGCCTGTTTAGATGACTCAACAGTTTGACTTTGTCAAATCAATTCATTCACACATTGTTTTACTGATATATCTAAAGTGCTAGCTGTGCATCAGGCCCCCAACCTGTGCTCCTAGCCAAGCTGAGATTTTCCTTTGATGGGTCCAAATCAAAGTACAGAAAACCAGTGATGCAACTAGGCTTGCATTAAGGAGTGACCATGGCCCTGAGACTAACCTACTGGGGAGGGAGGCATTCACCCAAGATATGGTAACCAAAAAAGAGTAGAAAATCACACTCTACCTGGACAAGGGGTGAAGTACCAGCAGATCAACCAGGAGGGGGAACGACAGTAGATTGCAGGTAGCGGCAACAAGCAAATCCTTGGATCGCCTGATCCAAGGCAGGGCTCAAAAGCATCAGTAGCTAAAAAAAGCTGTGGGAGTGGGGAGGTTGTCAGTTAACATGCACGTGCAAGCAACATGCACGTCTAATCAAACAAACAAAATGTCTCCTGCGGGAGAAATGATGAGGCCTCCTGGGTATTTGTAGTGTCAACAATCGATGCCGTGTCTTTTACTTTTTTCTTTATACTCACTTAACGTTTATGAGAGTTTCAGTTGACTGTTCCCTCCTCTGGACTCCTCATTTTTTGCCTCCTCTCCCCCAAGGACCGCACGTCACCTGTCACAGCTTAGAACTGATCAGACAGGAGTATTTTCCACTGATTACTGTTCTCTGCTCTCCTCCAGTTACCGAGACCTGAGCTGGGCCAAATGAATGAACTTGAGACTGTGCTGCCAAGTTGAATACACTGCACAATTCAGTTTCCACCTCTTGAATCCCTATGGTTCATTCATCTGTAGCTCGCTCTCTTTTTTCTTAAATAAATCACCCAAGGCACTATTATAGGCAGGCCCTGATGCTGTGTTCCAATAGCTCAGTTTTGTTGGGAATTACAATCATATGAGAGAAATCTCCCATGAAGAATGACAGCAATAACTCAGTAAGGGCGAGCATTGGAAGTTTGTGTTCTTACTTTTTAAAGAATCAGATTTTTTTTTTTTTTAAATCATGATTCTCTTCTTTGCTTAAAACTTCTGAAATCTTGGTAGAGTAGGGACAGTTATACAACATTCAGACTTCAGGCTCTGTTAATCTCTCAACTCTAGGGAAGAAAAAAAAGGGTGACTCACCAGTCATCAGTGGTTTCTGGAAGAATTGTACAGTGTTACTCTGAGAAAACAAAATATATTGGTTCCATAAAGGAAACAGAAACATTTGTCTTCAAAGAAATGTAGGTAAAAGGGTTTAATACCTTCAATGAAATCATGTTCCCTCTATGAAACATCTGCTGATTTCCTTTTAACTCTAGAAAGCAAATATTGTTCTCACATGACTCCTTGATGGTGATTCAGGCAGAGTTCCCCAGGAAGGCCCTGGGATTGATTGATTGCTAAAGATTTACTAGTTTATGGTCAAGAAAATTAAGAAACATATTGCCCTAAATGTGAAGAAGTTAAAAAAAATTTTGTTATTTTTAATGGCAAAGAAACTCTGTTTAGCAAGTTTATTAACGTTGAGAATCGATTTTCCCTGTTTTGTTCTGGGTTTCTAACTGTGATCCTAGGCCGGGCTTTTTCCCCTGTTCCTCATCTATCATCCTGTCCAGATCAATATATGGCCTCTGTCCTTGGATGGCACAGCTTTCTGTTTGTAGGCTTTGGGATAAAATATCAAGAGACTGAGACATTTAGTAACCTTTCTAAAAAAAAAAAAACAAAAAAAACTTGGCTTTCTTTTCTTTCTAGAAGCCTGGATTCATTTAACTCTATAGAGTTGGTAGACTCTTCCCCCTTGTTTTTGTTTGTTTGGTTGGTTGGTTGGTTTTTGTGTTTTTAGGGCTGCACCCGTGGCATATGGAGGTTCCCAGCCTAGGGGTCGAAACTGAGCTGTAGCTGCTGACCTACGCCAAAGCCACAGCAACATGGGGTCCAAGCTGCGTCTGTGATCTACACCACAGCTCACGGCAATGCCAGATCCTTAACCTACTGAGTGAGGCCAGGGATCAAACCTGTGTCCTCATGGATACTAGTCAGATTCCTTTACACTGAGCCACGACAGGAACTCCTCCCCCTTGTTATAATCTTGGCTCTCTAGTTTGACCTAAAGGAGGCTTTCTTAAGTGACTATAAAACAAATGCATATTATTAACACAAAACATTCTCAAGGGCAGAGGAAGTTTTGAAGCTGACCTTTGGTACTGATTGTCTTAGCCAATTCTTCAGGAATCAATTTAATCATAGAAGGGATATGTATAAGAAGATTTGCATTGTGCATATGTGGATGCATGTTTTGTAGGTTGTTTTCTGGGATTAGCATTAATTAAAAACATGATGAAAAAGAGGCCCAACCTGATGTGGGTGTTCCTGTTATTTTATATTTACATTGCATCTTTGTAAAATCCTTTCCAAAGAGTAAGTAAGATTCCTAGACAGAGGATATTCTGAATTTTGCCCACTATTGAAAAACCAGATGAGATGTATTGAAAAGCATTTGCTTTGCATCATTTATGTAAGTAAACCAGTATCAGAGAATTGGCAACACACACACTGAATAACCCAAAATCCAAATAAGTGAAGCAAGAAAAGAACATTTCAAGGGTAAGAAATTGCTGGATACATTTTCAGAATATAACAGTAGCAATGCTATATATATGCTATGCTATAAAAGGCTTTGATTAAAATCTGGAACAAACAGAAGAATTAAAAAAAAAAACAGAGTTGGGGTAAAGAAGATGAGCAGAAAAAGATAACACGATCAGTCAGTAAGGTGCTCCATCATATCAGAAGCTCTTGAACAGTCTTTGACTCTATCATACTTATGGTCCTCTTGGGGACAAGGAAAACACATAGAGGTAAGGTGATTTCATATGCCCACACAACCCTGAACAGCTGTTTGGAAACCTTCACAGAGTTAAGAAAAATTTGAGCTCTTCATTTGACTGTTAGGTATTAAATAAGCATAACCTGAAAAGATACAGTCAGTTCTGCCATAACACTTGTTTTGAACATGCAGATTAGTTCCAGTGCATTTGATATATTAAGGAACAATTGGACATAATGTGTTTGCTTGAGCATAGCATGTCATTTGAACAAGCTTCCTGTTGGCCTACCTGTGATTCTGTTTTCAAGAAATACTAGGTGAGTGAAAAAACTGCACCCAAGCCAGCGGAGCTACAGAGGAATACAACACACACACACACACACTCTCTCTCTCTCTCTCTCTCTCTCTCCCTCTCTCTCTCTCTCTCTCTCTCTCTCTCTCTCTCTCTCTCTCTCTCTCTCTCTCTCTCTATCCCTGGCCATCTCGGTTCACCAAATGTGTTATGAGCTCATCTACCTACATTTAGTGGTACTACTTCCATCAGATTTCAGGGAACCCTCCTTCCACCACTTCTCAATAACTCGCAAACTGCAAACCTTTCTTCCAATGCCCACTTCCCCAAGTAAACCTCAGGCCTTTCCCAAGGCAAAATGCTGTGTTCACTGTAGCATTTATGCATTCTTTAATATTGACCATGCACAGTGACACTCCACTGTTTTATCAGGGTCTTGTCTTTTTATTTTTTAATTTCTAGGGCTGCACCTGCAGCATATGGAAGTTCCTAGTTTAGGGGTCAAATCGGAGCTGCAGCTGCAGACCTACACCACAGCCACAGACCTACACCACAGCCGCAGCAACACCGGATCGGAACTGCATCTGCAACCTATGCTGCAGCTTGGGACGAAACTTAACCCACTGAGTGAGACCAGGGATTAAACCCGCATCCTCATGGACGCTATGTCGGGTTCTTCACCCACCAAGCCACAACGGGAACTCCTTATTTTTATCTTTTAATAATACGTCACTGATGAAATTTTTGAGTATTGTGCCCCTTACCCTGTTTTCTCCATAAGTCCTTGGTTTTTGTTTGTTTTTTGCTTTTCATTTTTATGTTTTTGCAGACTATGGTGATTTTTAAGAACACTGAATGCTGTTTTGTAGTGGAACTGTTAGACCGCAGAGGGGAACTCATGGGTGACAAGCATGTGGGACACTAAACACTCAAATGTGCCAGGACTCTGCTTGGGAGATGCTGTGTCCTCCAACAGGATCTGTTCACCACCCTCACTGTATGAGCAAAAAAAACTAAATGTGTTACTTTGTCTTCATTTTTGAGTTTGTCCTTTGCCCATTTCATTCCTAATGCCCCCATGGCTTCATTTACCCAGAATGAACCTAACCAGCTGGCAGTGCCTCATACTCAGAGATGGGTTTTCCAAAGACCAAATGGACCATTTTCTTGCCTTTTCAAAGAGTGCCACACAGGAAGGAAAACAAGAAATTCAACTTTTAAGCTGGGCTATTCATGGGCTTTGCGAAATCCTGGCCAAGAATCAGAGCTTTTCATTACGATGCATCTCACTGATTTCCAAATAGAATGAACTGGCCTTTTCATTAAGGCCGTAGGAAAGCAAAGTTGGGTTACCCTGGTCATTCAGTGTTGTTATCTGATGAGTGAAAAAAATGGATTACTTTTCAATATGCATTTGGGGAGCCCAGTACTTTCTTTCACTGGTTCTATTTTGTGAAAATTGGTTCAGTGGAAAGGAGAAGTCCAATCTTGCGTATTCTTCACGCCTTTCCGCTCTGTGGGCAGCGGAGAAGGATAGGTGGGCTCGGAAGCCGCATGTGGAGCGCTCACATTGCTGTTTCCCACTGTCAGGAGAGCCCCAGCATCCCACCCACTCGAGAACACTCTACTCCCGTAACCAACAGGAGTGTTACTTCACTACGTTTCTTAGCTTTCAGCTAAAGCCGACACACACACAGGCACACACTAGCACCCACTGTGACCCTTCTTTCTTCTACCAACCCCCGCTCCCTGGAGATATCAGTTTGCAGAAGAAGGGAGAGCCCCCATTCTAAATTCATTATTAGGAAACAGAATGATCTCTGACACTGAACCTATTAAAATACTTGGTGGATAAACAATATAAGTACAGCTTGGCTTTAATATGAACTAAATTTACTGTTTAAAAAGTTGGACTTCCCGTTGTGGCTCAGCAGTTATGAACGTGGCTAGTATTCACGAGGATGTGGGTTCAATCCCTGGCCTTGCTCAGTGGGTTAAGGATCTCGCATTGCCGTGAGCTGTGGTGTAGGTCACAGACGTGGCTCAGATTCGGCATTGCTGTGCCGGAGGCTGGCAACTATAGCTCAGATTCAACCCCTAGCCAGGGAATTTCCATATGCTGAGGGTGCAGTCCTAGAAAGACCAAAAAAAAAAAAAAAAACCCTAACTCTCCGTGATTTATAAATTACTGAAATGAATACGCTATACTGACTTACTCTTAAATGGCATCTTTGAAGGTATTATTTTTACTCTATTTTGTGAGTGTTCCAGACCACCACATTCTTTTCGGTTTCCAGACCCAGTTCCAACATCGCAGGGACAATGTCCCCACAAAAAGGGGCAATTTTCCAGACACCTATTGAGTGTCCTGTCATCCAACTCAGTTCTGAAACCATGTGCCCAGATGTAGCATCAGATTCTACGGGCGAAGGGTTCACTCCTACAAGACTGCCCCCTCTCCCTCTTTGGGATAGCAGGTGCAAGCCCAGGTTGTTAGCTGAGCTTCTGACCACTGACTGGCTACCAGTTAGAAGTTCCTACAGCCCCCTCCAACTCAGAGTGTCAGTTGCAAGTTCAGGTGATCACCTGGACTTCTGACCGACTGTCATCGATCGGAGATTCCATGACCTTCTCCTTGGGTTTGATAAATTTGCTAGAGTGGCTCACAGAACTCAGAGGAACATTACTTATTAGATCACTCATTTACTATAAAAGCATATGACTCAGCAACAGCTGGATTGAAGAGATGCATAGGGTGAGGTATGGGGAAAGGTGGGGCTTCCAGGCCCTCTCCAGGCCCACCACTGCCCCAGAACCTACACATGGTAACCAGCTGGGAAGCTCTCCCAACCCCACCCTTGTGGGGGTTTAGGGAAGCTTCGTTACATAGTCATTGCTGATTAAATCATTGACCGGTGGTAATACCATATGATATCACTTATATCTGGAATCTAATATAAGGCACAAATGAACCTTTCCACAGAAAAGAAAATCATGAATTTGCAGAATAGACTTGTGGTTGCCAAGGGGGAAGGAGAGGGAGTGGGGTGGTTGGGGAGCTTGGGGTTAATTGATACAAACTATTGCCTTTGGAATGGATTAGCAATGAGATCCTGCTGTGTAGCACTGGGAACTATGTCTAGTCACTTATGATGGAGCATGAGAATGTGAGAAAAAAGAAAGGATACATGTATGTGTAACTGGGTCACCATGCTGTACAGTAGAAAAAAAATTGTATTGGGGAAATAACTATTAAAAACATTAATAATCGGAGTTCCCGTCATGGCTCAGTGGTTAACGAATCCGACTAGGAACCATGAGTTTGCAGGTTTGATCCCTGGCCTTGCTCAGTGGGTTAAGGATCCGGCGTTGCCATGAGCTGTGGTGTAGGTTGCAGAAGTGGCTTGGATCCCACGTTGCTGTGGCTCCGGTGTAGGCCAGTGGCTACAGCTCTGATTAGACCCCTAGCCTGGGAACCTCCATATGCTGCAGGAGTGACCCTAGAAATGTCAAAAAGACCAAAATAATAATAGTAATAAAATAATAAAATGAATTAATTAAAAGCCCCCCCCCCAAAAAAATTATTGACTGGTGGTAAATGATTCAACCTCTAGCCCCTCTCAGCTCCCCAGAGGCTAAAGGGGATGGGACAGGTAGTTCTGACCTTCAAGTCTCAAGGTTGGTTTCCCTGACAACCAGCCCTCACTAGAGGGCTGAGCAATTGTTACCTCATTAACACAACAAAAGACATGTTTATTTCTCTTATCACAGGAAATTCCAGGGGTATTAGGAGCTCTGCCAGGAAGAGGTCTTATTATAAATCACAATATCGCACTTAGAAGTAGTTTTTTGCATATCTAATTCATTATACTATTTTTTAAAAAGAGAAGAGGGTAGTGGGCAAAGGATTGCCATGGATAGTATGTAACCCATTAGATAGAACTATTCAAACATCTTTATTGGAAGTGAAAATCTATCATCCAGGTATCTTGTTTACATAATATTAATCATTCAGGTATTTGGTAATGTGTGTGTATGTGAGAGAGAGACAGAGAGGGAGAGAGAATATACTGGTCCTTAGCAATCTTTGAAATGCATAGATCAGGTTAAGAGAAATCATTAATGCCAAATAAACTTTTTAGAATAATTTTATGCAGAGGTTCATCTATACAATTCTGATAAATTTTGGCTCCTTCATTCTTTGCCCTTATGTATAAATCAAATCAAATAGTTGAAATATGAAATATGCTGCTTTCTAAGCTGGATTCTGATTTACAAAGTATTGAAGCAACTAAACATTGTAAATATGGTCAATTTATCTCAGAAAAAAAAAGTGTCAAGAATTAGTTTGCCTTTAAACAGCACAATACAAATCCACAACTAAATGCAGTATTTCCAAGCCTGTGAAATCTCTTGGTAACCCTATCCATTTCAGTTGTAAGTAGGTGTATATTTTATACAGTGCAGGATAAGAACCTGTGGATGAACCTGACAGCTCTAATGGCCTGAACCTAGCCAGCACCCAGATTGGGACTGGAACCCATGTGCCGTGCAGGACTCAAACCCAGCCAAAATCCAGATTGGGATTTAAAGACACAGTTTTAAATTAAAATCAGTTACCTGGTGTCTGCACTCACTGAGGTTCAGGTTCTTTTTGCCTCTGTGCAGAAGGCATTCAGCGAGAGATAAAAAGATAGGCAAGAAATAGATTTATTAAGATAGGACGCTTGTGACAGATGCAAGCAAGCAGGCAAGGAGGCTCTGCCCCAGGGTTAGGGGGGCTATAGTTTTATCGTCCAAGGGGAGTGAGGGTCGGAAAAGACCTCCTCTTCCATTCTGGGCATAGTAGCTCCTCTTCAGTATCCAGAAGGGAGTGTATGCAAATCAGCAGAAGGGCGGTCCTCAAGCTCCAGCCCTTGATCTGAATCTGAATGCAGGCCTCATCCTATCCTCCACCCAAAGACCTGAAGCAATTCTCGCACCTCCACTTACCAAGCAAGGCCGACTTGTTCTGATGGCTTTCTTGAGCAGTTTATTAACGTACAGTGATCTCCGGAAGTGCCCTGTTTCCCTCTCTATCTGTGGTCCCTCGCTGGGACTTCTGCAACTACCTGTGCCTACTCCATCCCTATCACAGATATGATGGCAGTAATAAGAGTATACAAAAATGTATGGAAATCTTCCATTTTGAAAACTAATAACTGCTGGGAACATTTATATGTGAGCAATAGCAACTAACTTTTAAGTCTTAGAAGGCTATATATAGCCTTTATACCTTACGCTTTATAAAGATGACAATAATTTTTTATTGTCTGACTGTCTGCATGATCCCACCCAAATATTTACCCTAAAACTTCAAATGGCTACTTGGATTTTTTTTTAAGACTGAATTGATCAGTCCACTTTTTTCACGCATTCAATCAGTAAACATGTTTATTGAACACATATTTTTCTCGGGTGGCTATGGGGTGAAAACATTGCACCCTAATCACTTGATGTTGTTCCCCAGAACTTACCCCTTTGGAGAAAGAAATCAGCAAAGAGACTGAGGGTATGAGGCAAATAAGCGTTTATTCAGAGAGAAGAGAGAGAAGATAGAAGTGGGGAAAAGCACGGTCAGGCTCCTGTGGGTGATGGGGAGAGGGAGAGACAGAGAGAGGAAGAGAGAGACACCGTGATTTAAATCACCTGAACCGAGCCAGTCCTTTCCGGCTTCCTCTAGCCAATCATCTCGCTCTGTCTGGCCTTGAGCCCACATTTGGCCTGACTCAGGGCCCTCTCCTGTGTGCACACTCGCATCTTTTAGCCTGGATGGATTCTAACACCCAGGTTTCTGGGAAGTTGACAAGATATACTGTGGTCTGGTGCCTCTCCTTTCTCTGACCCCAGAGGGATCTTTCTGTGGTTTTGGAGGTCTCCTGGGCCTCAAGAATGAGTAATAAATAGTCTCTGTCTTGTATCCACGCAAGACACAGCTCCTCCTTGCTCCTGCCATGCGCTTTATCTTGAAGTTATCTGTCCACAGGGAACAGGTTACAGTTGCTCAGCCTGGGACCCATCTATTTCTTGCTTCAATAGCATGGGCCAGGTCCTGTGTTAGGTGTTGAGTATGTGATGCAGAACAAAGAAGACATGATCCCTAGTCTTACTGATGTGGCTTCATTTCATGATCCTATGAGCAGATAGAACAATAAAGTTACATACTGTCTACTTAAGGAAAACCCACAACAGGAGACTGTGAGTTTAAGTTTTATTCGGGGACATACTGAGGACTGTAGCCTGGGAGACGGTCACCCAGTTAGTACTGAGAAAACTGCTCCACAGAGGTAGGGGAGAAGCCAGTCGATAAATGAATTTCTTGGCTGGGAAATACAGGCAGCTGAGCATATCTCTTGGCAAAATGCTATTGCTAATCACTAAGAACAGATCTCTTAAACGATGATTTTAATGCTTTTCTATGTATGAGAAGGTGTGAGAATCTGGGGTCATGGAGATGCTTTCTAAGATGTGCACCTAACTGTCCAGGGATCTGTTTATCCAAAGCACAGAGGGCCTTATCCTGCTTTCCTTCCTGAATTCCTCTCAAGGTGCATGGTTGGTGGGCCGCTGGAGTGAGTTATGACTTCACCCTTTTAGACCCGAGTGGTAGGAGTGATCTTCTGTCCTCCTTTGTCTGCAATACCTAAAAGAGAGAAGAGAGGCCATCCAACTCTTTATTTTGCATACTAGAAAATGAAGAGCCCAAGAAATAAAAGTGTTTTGACAAAGGTCACACTTCTGGTCAGTTGTCAGTTCAGAAGTAAAATCAGGTTTCCTGACATTTTCTCTAATGATGTTGTTCTGAAAATGACTGCTTGTACGTAGTTGACGCGTAGAAGAATATTCTTTTTATTAACAAGTGAAGAATCTTCAGGAAGATTCTTCTGTGTACTAGATAATGAACACTCAGAATTATTTTTGACTTTTTTCCTACTGCTTAGTTTTTCAGCTGCCACATAGTATAAAGGTATTTTATTCCATTTACATGTGCCTGATTCTTCTACTCACTGACTTCAACACTCATTACTATCTTATCCTTTCTAAATTATACCTCCTTTTTTCACCCTTCTGCCTTGACTGTGTTTTTGCCATTCAACTTGTACTGAAATGGGCTGGATTCACATTTCTGACCCCAGCCTTCAGTGGCTCCCCATTTCCTTTGAAATCAAGTACGGTGTCCTCATCTGATGATGAAGTTCGTCCAGGCTCTGATGTGAATCACTTTTTTCAGTCTTGCTTCATTATAGGTGCCCTCAAACCTCACCAGTATTGTTTCCCCGAGGGTTTCCCTCGCCAGCCTTTGTGCATGCGTTTCTTTAGGTTTAGAGTACACTCGTAACCTCCTCCATGTCTTGGAAGTTCATTGGTTCATTGTGACATCACCGCTTGCATGCAGCTCTTGCTCATCTCCACCAATGCATGGACCTGTCCTTACTACGCTTCCATAAATAATGCTTTGTTCTTCTTTGAAGTATTCACGTTACCTAAAATCCAGCAATTTTTTAAAAACTTGTACACTTATTGAATTGTCCTATTAGACTAATGACTTCCTGAGAGCAGGCATGGAACCATATCTTATTCAAGTTCATACTGCTGTGTTTAGTATATTCCTTGGAGTGTACAGGTGCTCAGTCAGTGTGTGTTAAATCAAATTCCAAATTTATATTATATATATATTTATTTATGATATATATTTATAGAATTATATTTATAAATTTATAGTATATATTTATGTAACTACATATATTTCTAATATTAATTTTTATATTTCTAAAATTTAAAAGATAAAGATCCTTCCTCCTTTCCTTCCATCATATCCTTTTTCCTCATCCTCCCTCTCTCCATCCTTCCCTGCCCTTCCATTTCTTCTAGAAAAATGCCAAAATCTTAACTCTGTGTCTGCTTTACTATATATAGATGTAAGAGTCAGTGAAAAGGTTCAAGTGGTTGGTGTAACTTAATGACGTTCATTTTTGCTATGTGAGTGATACGAAAGTCCTAGGGACTGGAGTTTATTTAAACAAATAAATATATCAAATAGGAAGAGAGAACTTTATGACAGGAATGAGACGTGTAATGTGAAACAGGAATGAAGTGTAGTCAGGGTCTGGAAGGACCTGGAAGAGAATGGGGGCGGTCTTCCCATTAGATCCACTGCAAGGTCCAGAACTCAGGCAGGGATGCCAGGGGCTGTGAGTACTTGAGGCAGGGTTGGCAGGGTTCTACAAAGTGGGAATTATTCTCAGTTGAGCAAACACATTCAACACCTACCAAATAAGCATACAGAAAAGTATACCAAGAAATACATTTACTTGATATATTTGATTTACATTGAGTTTTAAATCTGTCCAAAAAGAGACATAATCTAAACTTCAGATTCTGAGATTTTCACTCTGACTTAGTCAAATCTCCCTCTCTCACTAGCTTCTGATCTTATTAGGAATAGAGATGCAAACGCTGCTTGATAGGTGCTGTAATTCGCAATGATTTTGCTTTCCCTTGAGGGTTGATGACATTAGGTCTGGGGTTCCTTGTTGATACCTAATCAATATATTGGTTAGACTAAGGAAAGATTTTCCTCAGCTCATACTTAGGTGAAAACAAGTGGTTAAGATCTCCAGTTCTGGAGTTCCCGTCGTGGCGCAGTGGTTAACGAATCCGACTAGGAACCATGAGGTTGCGGGTTCGGTCCCTGCCCTTGCTCAGTGGGTTAACGATCCGGCGGTGCCATGAGCTGTGGTGTAGGTTGCAGACGCGGCTCGGATCCCGCGTTGCTGTGGCTCTGGCGTAGGCCGGTGGCTACAGCTCCGATTCAACCCCTAGCCTGGGAACCTCCATATGCTGCGGGAGCGGCCCAAAGAAATAGCAAAAAGACAAAAATAAATAAATAAATAAAAATTAAAAAAAAAAAAAAGCTATGCCTACAATCACTCTAAAAAAAAAAAAAAAAAGATCTCCAGTTCTGCAGCCAGATTGCCGGGTTCAGATCCTGGGGACTTCATGTGTTAGACGTGGGGCCTTGAGCAGACAACTTAAGATGTTTGTGCCTGCCTCAGTTTCCCCATTGGTTAAATGAGAAAAATAAATGACAGAACACCTGAAAAGTGTCTTAACAGATATCTGCTACTTATATCCACTGAGTAATTGTTTCTTGTGACTTTTATTTATATTCTAATGATTACGCCACAGTAAAAATATACAGTTGGAAGATTTCAGACAAAAGTTGACTTCAGTTTAGAGCAATGCTTTTAGTTACTTATATCAAATCTAACATGTTGCCATAGACATCTTAAATTATTTCAGTTGAAATGACACTATTTGACACAGCTAGATTTAATTCTCCTTTTGTACAAATCCACCAGCTTTAGTTCTCATCGTGACTCAGTGGTACCGAACCTGACTAGTATCCATGAGAACATGGGTTCAATCCCTGGCCTCACTCAGTGGGTTAAGGATCCAGCGTTGTCACAAGCTGCAGTGTCCAGTCACAGACGCAGCTCTGATCTGGCGTTGCTGTGGCTATGGTGTAGGCAGGCAGCTACAGGTGCGATTCGAAACCTAGCCTGGGAACCTCCATGTGGCCCTAAAAAGATGAAAGAGAGAAAGAGGGAGGGAGGGAAGGAGGAAGGAAGGGAGAAAGAAGATGCAGTATGTTATGAAAATGCTAACATAGATAGCTTCTTCAGGAAATACATTAAAATTGATTATCACCCCCCTCCGCCCACGCCGACTTCGTATCATACACACTCTGAACACAGAGCCCTTTAGTATATAAACAGAAAAGAAAGGAGGAAATGGAGGAAAGGAGGGAGGAGGAGCAAGGAAGGAATCAAGGAAGGCGGTCTGGCAAGAAAGACATTGTAAGAGTCAGAGTTGTAGTTCTCCTTACAATATGAGGCATTTGGCTTGTGGTTTGAGGGACTAGCTCTGTGAAGTTTATCTTTACAGCAGGAAAAATCCCTTTTGCATAAGCCCAGGCACCACACGGCAGTTATATTCCCTTTGGAGACTCCCGTGGTCTCAAGTTCTCCAGCCTCCGAGGACAAACATCCGATCAGTCAGGCTTCCCCTCGGCCCGCACAGGAGAACCGAAGACCACGTGACTCTTGTAGACAAAACAAGAAGATAGACAGACTCGCTGGAAATGTCTAGTTTTTGAAAAGTACCTGATGTGGAAAAAGATTAAAAGAGACATAGGAATGGAAAATTCCTTTGCTGGCTTCCTGTTCGCTTTCCGGCTAAGGTGGGATTAGTTACCAGCTGTCAAAAGAAATATTGCTTTTATTTCTTATTTGCAGGGGGATGGGGGGAGGAAGGAAAGCATTAGAGGAAAAAACTGTCTTGGAGAAGGAGGCGGAGAGGACCTTTTTTTGCAATCCATTCCTGTAGCTTGAGAGAGGACAGGAAGGGATGGCGGTGGGGGTGGGGGAGGATTTGCTGCCATATAAAAATTGAAGAATCAAGGACACGACCTCCCTGAAATACTTCCTAATGGAATAACCAATGTGGTCATGAAGTGAGTTAGGGGTTGGGGGCTCGAAGAAGTCAGGTAATTCTCTTACCTCTTCCCTAGGAGAAACAAAGAAAGAGTTCATAGAAGAAAGTCTTTAGACTATGGGCATCCTTTGAAATCCAATCAGCCGTGTTTGATGCCATTCCCATTCCCATAAGGCATGCTTCCTTGAGGAGGGTGATGACTTTTCAATATGTAAGCACTTGTTGTGGAGAAATAGGACGTACCTAGTGTTCAGGCACATCTTCCAGCGTGGCATCACGGAGGTGGCACGCTGGACAGTTTACAAAGTCTTATCAGGTTACAGCTGCAGTTAATGCCCACAATTTAGAGTAAATCCTAAATCAGTAAATGCAGGTGTGATTGAAGAGTACACGGAAGCCAGCACATGCTGCAAACGTTGTGCTCCTTCTGCTTCTCCTAGAGATGTCGGGAATTTCATGGCGAGGGCTTCATTCTTTGTCTTCAAGACAAGAGCTCCTTGACAGAGGTTAAAAAGTGAAATTCAAAAGAGTATATATAATAAATCTCAGTTTTTTCCCTTAAAACAATAGGGGGAAAGACTGGAAATAACTTTGCCAAAGGAAATTGAGGCTTGTGATTAATTTGTGTGGCCTCCTTTGTATTCTTATGTATATCATCTATGATAAACATACATAACTTGAATGTCGAGAGAGATTTTTAAAGGTATTCTCCCATTTTTTCCCCTCTGGGAAGGATAATGCAGCTCTTGACCCGTGAGCACCATTCATTCAGTGTATCAAGCTCTTTTGTATGGTATAGTCAATTTCATCATTTTTGTTTAAGTCTCTGGCTGAAATCCTGTGCATCAGCTTATAAAAATGCTGAACTGAATTGCTCCTCGAGGAAGCAAATTCCAGTTAACTTCTTTTCTTTGCCTTTGCCTCTTTTCCTATATAATCTGAAGGGCTTGGCACATGGTAAAACACAGAGTTCTTCGGGTGGAAATGAGATACAATGAAGGCAAATTTTGAAAGCAGGGATGATAGAGAAAGAACCCAGGCACAAGCTAGTAATGACGACTTTGGGTGGAGTATATGGGTAGCAAGGGGGTCTTGGACCTTAGGAGAGATGGAGATGCACAGGAATGATAGGGAAGCCCATTAAGACAGCAAACCGAAGTAAGGGGTCGAGGAGAGTAAAATCAATCAGTCAGTCAGTCAGTCATTCAGTAAGTGTCTGGTCTCCAAATATGGTATTCTAGCTTACTTAACAAAAGCTTCCATTCCTTGGTACCTCTTGTGTTACAGTTTTGTGCTAGACACTTCGTTGAATTCAGTGATGGATAAGGTTCTGTCCATCCTTACCCACGAGCATTTAAAACTTGGTGAAGGAAATGACACATGCAACAAAACCCCATGACATATAGATTGAAAGGGACAGAGCCTTTCAAAAGCTTTTTCTTTTTAAAAGTAATTTTTAAAATAAATTCTGAATTGATATTTATGATAGGCAAGGAAGGAACTAGTAAAAGGAACCTTGAAGGAAGGATAGAATGTTTTAGAGCAGTTTTAGGTTTTCAGTAGCATTGAGGGAAGGTATGAAGATTTCCCAAATACCCACTGCTCCCACGTATGCGTAATCTACCCATTACCAGCATCACCCACCAGAAAGGTACTTAAAAAAAAAAAAAAAAACCTAAGGATGAACCTACATTTACTAAGAATGAGTCACATAATCACCATAGGTTACTTTAGGGCTCACTCTTGCTGTTGCATATACCATGGATTTGGAGGAATGTATAATAGTATATATCTGTCATTGCAATATCATACAGAGTATTCCCACTTCTCTAGAAATGCTCTGTGCTCTGCTTATTCATATCTCCTTCCCTCTGCCCCCCACCACCCCTTGAGCTTTTTATTACCTCCCTAATTTTAGCTTTTTCGGAATGTCTTATAGTTGGAATCACACGTTATGTAGGCTTTTCAGATTGCCTTCTTTCACTTAGTAATATGCATTTCAGGTTTCTCCATGTATTTTCAAGACTTGATGGTTCATTTCCTTTTGGCACTGCATGGCATACCATTGTCTGGAGGTACCACTTTCTATTTACCTACCAAGGATGTCTTGGTTCATTCTAAGTTTTGGCAGTTATAGATAAAACTGCTGTAAATATCTGTGTGCAAGTATTTGTGTGGACAGAGGTTTTTAATTCTTTTGCAGAAAGAATGATTGATAGATAGTATGCAAACAGATAGGATTTTAAAGTATAGAAATTCAGCTGAGTTGGAATTAAGTAGGTGCTAATCATTAATCAGAAAAGAACATTGCCTTTGGAGAATAGTGAATTGCATGGTTTAGCTAGTTCAGGGATTTGCAAACATTTTTCTCTAGAGGGCCGGATACCAAATATTTTAGGTTTTGAGGACCAGATGGTCTCTGGGGAGCTTCTTAGGGTCACTGAACTCTGCTGTTACAGGGTGAAAGCAGCCATGGACAGTATGTAAATGAAGGAGTAGGGCTGCGTTCCCATAAAACCGTTTGTGGATCTTGAACTTTGAATTTCATGTGATTTCACATCACAAAGTATTCTTCCTCTTTTCATTTTCCCCCCACCATTTAAAAAGGTAAAAACTATTCTTAGCTCCTGGGTCTTAGAAAACCTGGAGTAAGGCCAAACAAAAATCATTTGTCTCTGACAGGCTAAACTTGGAATACCTCAGCTCTCTATACTAGACTATCATAATACACAGAATGTGTCTAGTCTATCTTCTTTTTAGACCATTATTAAAATCTAAAATATGGCACAAATGAACCTATCCACAAAACGGAAAGAGACTCACAGACGTAGAGAACAGACTTGTGGTTGCCAAAGGGGCGGCGGGAGAGAGAGAGGGATGGACTGGGGGTTTGGGGTCAGTAGATGCAAACTATTACACTTGGAATGGGTAAGCAATGAGGTCCTACTGCGTAGCACAGGGAACTATATCTAGTCTCTTGGGATGGACCACGATGGAGGATAATATGAGAACAAGAATGTGTGTATATATATGACTGGGTCACTTCGCTGTACAGGAGAAATTGGCACAACATTGTAAGTCAACTATATTTAATAAAATAAAGAAATAAAATCATCAGGCAGCAATAAAGTATAAATTCTTGAAGAAGAGAATTATTTATCAAAGTTTCTGTGTTCAAATAATAAACTCCTTCATCATCTTATAATCTGACAAATCTTAAAACAAAACATGGCCTTTCCATTTGCCTCAGTTTCCCTTTGGATTTCAGGGAGGGTAACAGTTCCCCCAAACTGGACATCAGTCGATTTAATATTCAGTCAAGGTGGATTTAGGAAGCATAGAATGCAGCAGAAAAGCCACTCCAGATAATCATTTTCATTTGGCTTTAGAAAGTGTTTTTCTACTTACATGTGAGTATGGGTGTGTCTGCTGTTCCGGGAATTTACTTCAAACAAAGGAATGAAGGCAGGCTGTGATGCCCTGACTCAGTGAGCGGTGGGAAGCCATCCAGTTTCTCATCTTGCCTCCTGTCCTGCTCTTCTCTGTCATTTTCTTACGCTGCACTTGGATGCCTCATCTTCTCAGATCAATCCAAACTCTTACACAAACAAAGCCACCTTTCCTGAGACAGTTCTTGTAGTGTAGTGACAGTTTGTTCTTTTTCAGGTCCTTTCAGATGGACCGCTAATAAAAGAAGCACAGCTTTCAAACAAGCTGGGTACAGAGCAAAGTAACTGTTCATACTCACTAAGCAATCGAGTCTGGTTTATTATGAGCAAACCACAATGAAAGTGGCCTCGATTTGGATAGAAATGTAAACATTTCTCCAGTCTTCAGATTTCTTCGCAGAAACCTTAACCTCTGGGTCCACTGCTTCGTGGACATTTGTGGGTGATGAAAAGATAGGTCAGGTCCCTTGGAGGGTTCAAACTCTTTTTCCTGTTACTGTGTAACAGGTTGCAAATCATATGATCCTATCACACTGTCAAAACCTGAATGCTGGCTAACAGGTTTGGAACACTAAGTATCAACCTGAGGAGGAGTTACCTTTGTTGCTACTGCTATCCCCACTTTACAGGGGAAGAAACTGCCACGGGGAGAGAGTGAGCAGCTCCCAGTGTCACCACGCTAGGAAATGGCAGAACCAGCTTTGAAATCCGATCTTGCTTCCTCACGTGTTCATGCTATTAAACATGGAAACAAAAACCAAACAAGCTCCAAACAGGAACTGTGGTCAGAACTTAGACCTAGCTCCTTAAATTTGGAGGGTTGACCAAACTAGATAGGACCTCCTCGATGCCCTGGCTGCTAAGCCTCTTTGGCGTAAAGAAAAATGCTAATTCCCTGCTAGCACAGTACTGCTTTGGAGATCTCCTGGACACAGCTCCCCCAGGTTCTGAAGAGCCCAGATTGTTATTTCCTTAGTCTCTTGGGGCTATCTTTCACATCTTGGGACATTTCTCTTGACTCCACCATCTCTTCACTTACTCAGTTTTTCTGACTTCGGGTCAGCCAGCTTGGCCACATGACCACCTCAACGTTGCATTTAATCCCTGAGGACTGATGGCCAGGGCAGAGGAGCTATCAGATTGTACATTCTGGATCTGGACAGCCGCCTGTGTTTTCTTTGTCATCTCCGTCCTAAACTCTGATTCTTAAGGTTTGGGGGAGGGGGAAACTTTAGCCCCCCACCTCAGCCTTCTGCTCATCAAGGCTTACTCAACTGTGGCTGCCAGTTCTTCAGAGCTGTGTTGCACGGGGTAAATAATCATTAAAGGCATATTGAATAAAGGAATGAATGGTTGCTTGGCTATTTCTGGTTGTCTTGTCTCTGTTTTTATTGGCATCCAATCTCAACTCTTACCTGCTAAGATGTAGACAAAAGAACCCAGGTGAAAAGAGCTTCTTTGCATGGCTCTAAGTCTGAAAATTGGCAGGAGTGTTTTCATAGGTTAGCTCCCCACAACCCTGTTTGTAAATATTTGAGTCATTTACTGTCATTGTTGATCTTATTTCTGGCCCAGGAAATCTTCCTCCTTTGCCTCCCAGACCAAGTGAAAAGTCAGGTATGCTTGAATGCCCTTCCCACTGTACCTGCTCCAGAGGTTCGGGGGCGGGGCCCTAAACCCAGCCTCAGCTGACCGGCTATCGCCTGCTTTATAAGATGCCAAGGGCTACCTATGTAGATTCCCAGGGTGGAACTGTAGGAACAAACCAGTGTCAATGGTTAACCCAGGTTCTTGTTATCTGGAGCTTTTCTTTCCTGTATTATTAACTAAAGAACATTTTTACCATTGCTCAGCTGTGAGTACCCAGCTCCCACATCCTCTCTGGGGAGAGTGAATACAGGTAAGCATGGCTCTTTTTTTCTGTTATTATCAAAGTCATTCAGCCTATGTTTCATTCATGCTGGCCTCTTTGATTAAATGCAATGCTGTGTATCCAGCAATGAAAATATCAGCGCTGAACGAAATGCAGTTAGGTTCATTTCATTTCCTATACAAATGCTTTAAGTAGGTGTCTGTGTCATATTCCTTGAGTTCTTTTGAAGCTTTGGTCAAAAGTAGTCTCAAATTGGTCTCTGCAGAGTTTACTAGAGATCCTGTATGCCACTGTATATGTAGATATTTAAAAGTGACTTCCTCATAACCCATATTCAATACCTGATGGAGTGTCCCATAGTTTCTATCAAAAGCAAGTTACTACATCTGCATACATGTGTACATTTATGAATATATGTATATATTTATGAATATATGGCTTCAAACGTTGAAAAGTGGGTTTACACATCCTCTGAAAAAACTTCAAGAAAAATACATTAATTTTTTTTAAGAATTATATGTAGTGACATGAGAAGAAATGAAATATCCTTTTTCTAGACTTTTTTTTTGTGTCTTTTTTTGTTGTTGTTGTTATTGTTGTTGTTGTTGTTGCTATTTCTTGGGCCGCTCCCGCGGCATATGGAGGTTCCCAGGCTAGGGGTCCAATCGGAGCTGTAGCCACCGGCCTACGCCAGAGCCACAGCAACGCGGGATCTGAGCCGCGTCTGCAACCTACACCACAGCTCACGGCAACGCCGGATCGTTAACCCACTGAGCAAGGGCAGGGACCGAACCCGCAACCTCATGGTTCCTAGTCGGATTCGTTAACCACTGCGCCACGACGGGAACTCCTGGACTTATTTTTTAACATATATCAGAAGTAGAGAATTTTCTCCTATTGTGTTCACCTTAATTTCTCAAGAAAAAATTTGTTTTGTCCATTAAAACCACAGAACTGTTGTCTTTGAGTGTTTATTCAGTAAACTATAGACTTATCTACCCTTGCTCTCTGGACGCCATGAATTCTTTAACATATAAAATTTGAATTGTCTCCCTTGTGGTTGGATGTAGGTGATAAATAAGAACTTTCTTATAAAATCCATGGATTTGGGTCATTTGCATGATACTTTTATGTAGTCATATGAACTAAAAGGCCTTTGGGGAAATAGGACTGGAGTATTTCTTTTGAACATTATCCTTACAGCTACAAGGGACAGATCCTTCGGAGGAAATATATATATATATTAATGTACTTTTGCCACTTTACTTTGGAAAATATAGACCAACCACTCCCTAAGTCAGATTTTAACCAATAAAGTGACTTGCAGCGCCTAAACCACAGCTGTTTTGTAGAATACCATTTAGAGTTCCTGAAATTAAGCCAAAAATAAGTTTACAAGTGAACAGGGTCTAGAGTTCAATCTAAATCAGCAAAGGGAGAGAGAGAGAGTGAAACAGAGACAGAGAAAAGCAGTGAAAGAGCCAGAGTAACTGATCGATGTAATTCCTGCGTAAGTTTATTTTTAGAACATGAGAATTATGATAAATCCAAGACAGTACCATGCAAAACAAGACCATGACAACATTTGAGACTGGAAGAAAAGACTGAAGTGGGAGAGGCATTCAATATGCTATTTTAATGCATTTTCCTAAATAAGTATATTTTTATTTGCAAAAGAACGAGAGTTTTCAAGGACCTTGAAAAAATGTTTTTCTTTGTTTTTTTTGTTTTTTTTTTTTCATTATATATGTGAGTGGTGAGTCCATGTCAAGACTTGGATATAAATTAGTGGAAAGTTAGAAATTAGCAAAAAGGATAGTTTATGGGAAACCAATAGATATACGAAAAGTATTTAGAGTAAATATTTATAATCAAAACAACCCAAGGGTTTAGTCTAATCTCTTTTTTGAATTTGTAAAATCCATCACTTAACAAATGGTTTAGCTTTTGTCCCCTACAGATTTAACCTTGAGCATTTTATGTTACTTCCTTGTTCTAGGGAAAGTGACCTCAAATCTATCTTCAGGAATAGAGGATGGAAAAGGTCATTGTTTCGGACGTCACATAGTCTATACATGCGTGACGGTAGAGCGGGGAAAAAGGCATTCAAGTGCTTACTTTGTTCTGGATGATTAAATACTAAATTTGCTAGAGCTTCACTTGGACTTTGAAAGGAGCTATTATATTCACTTTATAGATGAAGATCAGGTTTTCCACTTTCTGGCTGTGTCATATTGAGGAAGTCATGTAGCTTCTTCACGTCTAAGATTCACACTTAGTCTTGTCTGAATTACAAAATGAATGCATTTCTCATCCTACCTTTTCCACACAACATCCTACCTTTTCTAATATGATAATGATGGGCGTTGTTAGGCTTGATTCAAATGGCCAATAGGAAATGCCCCCAAAAGATTGCACTCAAGTGATCACTGTGCACGGATGCGGCTGAGAATACCCTCACCAATATCCTCACTCTTGAACCCACTGCTGATGTTTTGTCCATGAATATAGGTTTCAGCATTGTAGCCCTATCACTCTGCATAGCTGACACCTTAACCCTCAAGAATCTACTCTGATTCTTTTTATGAAATGATGTCTGACACAGCTCTTCTTTTCTAGGCATATACAACTACATCACATTGATAAAAGCAGTTCCTCCAGAATACAGGAAATTTCACTATTTGTTTTTTCTGCTAATACCATTTTTTTAATATTGGAAAGGAAATAAATTAATTTTCTTAAGAAGGCAATGACCTACATTTTGCATATTAAAAAATAAACTCTAGGATTCTGATTTTTTTCCCTCTTTTTTTTTTTGGCCACCATAGTCTTAATTCCTTGACCCCCACTGACATGGAGAGAATGGGTCATCTAGTCATTTCCCTGATTTGATTGTTACTGCACTTAGCAAAAAACATTTGTCTCTAATTTATTCATTGATTGAGCCACTCAACAAATATTTTAAAAGTCCTAAAGACTGATGGTTACATGGGAGACTGTTTATTCCAATGAAACCCTTTTCTTTAGGAACTTAAGACTAGTGAAGGAGGAAAAACATAATTAGTCATGGAGTGATATAATATTTCATGTATTTAATAAATACATATTGATTGACTGCTCTGTGCCAGGCAATGGTTAGACATTAAAGATACATTGATGAAAATAAAAAGACAAAAATCCCTGACTTCATGAATCTCATGTTTTAATAGATGCTGGGGAGACAATCAATAAGGAAAATAAATTGGACATCAATGGTGATAAGTCCTATGGAAGGAAACATACCAGGTGGGGAATGGAGGAGTAAGAGTGTTGTATTGGTTGTTTTAGAACAACAATTTGTTATTTCACTGTTTGTGGTGTTCAGGAATCCAGGCTTCTCTGAATCAGGGTCAGGGTCTCTCATGCTGCAGAGTCCAATGGGACTGCAGTCCTCTCAAGCCTCACCCAGGGGAGGATTCTCTCCCAAGCTCAGTCACATGGTCCTTGGCAGGATTTTGTTGCTCTGGGGCAGTTGGATTGGGGGGGCGGGGGCTCAGTCTCTCCTAGTTGTTGGCTAAAGTTCTTCTTGGGTTCCTTGCCACTTGGGCCTCTCCATAACATAGCGCCCAACATGGCAGCTGGTTTCCATTAGCTCAAGCAAGCAAGGAAGGAGGACAGAATATGGCCAAATTCTATTGATTAGAAATGAGTCACTTATGCCAGCTGATACCAGGGGAGGGGTTTACACCAAAGGATGAACACCAGGAGGCGGGGATCATTGGGGGCCATCTCCAAAGCTGCCAGTCAAGATTTACAGGATTATAATAGGATTTAAATAGGATTGTCAGGGAGTTCTCTGATGGCCTAGCGGGTTGAGGCTCCTGCGTTCTCAGCGCTGTGGCTCTGGTTGCTGCTGTGCGGCGTAGGTTCAATCCCTGGCCCAGGAATTCCCACATACTGCCTGTGTGGCAAAAAAAAAAGAAAAAAAATACAAAAAAAAACCCCAAGAGAGAACCTGAAATAAACGTTGCAACTCTCATTTAAAATAAATAAGTAAATAAATAAATAGGATTGTCAAAGGGAGCTTCACTACATAAATGGTCAAAGACTTGGTTGGAGGTGATGAGGAAGTGAGCAAGGTAGATACCTTGAAGCAGAGCAGTCCAGGTAAACGGAATAGCCTATGCAAAGCTCTGATGTGCTGGGCATGTTGGAGAAACAAGGAGAACAGTGTGGCTAAAGCACAGTTATAAAGGGAAGAGTAATGACAGATGAAGTCAGGTATATGCCAGGGTGTTTTTCTTTCCAATATGGAGAGGATTCTGCAAGCTAGATGTGTCTGAGATGGTATAAAGGACCAGGGGAGGTATATATTTGAAGAAATTGACAGGGAGGAAGAATAATATGGATGGCAGGCAGGTAGTGATGAACCACAAGATACAGAGGTGGGATTGAGGGGGACATTGTGCTTCCAGCTTGACCAATGAAAAAATTAAAAGCTATCTTAACACAGAGGCTGATGTCCTGCTCACCAAATGTGACTTGTAAGGAACACACCAATCTCATCAACACAGAAACTCACCCCAGCTCTTGCCAACAGACAGGGGATAACAAAGCAAATGTAGATATCTTGGGCAGTAAACAGTATTAGAAGGCTTTCTCCAAATGCCGCTCTCCCAGTTAGGGCGCACTCTTCTAATTTTAGCAAGTAGTGGCCAACAAGTCACCCATAAGTCTTAGAATCTTCAAATGATCCCTTTGTTAGAAACCATGGAAGTAAGACCTCTAAACAACCAGTGCTTCTGAGATGCATATTGTCCTCATCTGTTGGGGCTGCTGTGCTAAAAATACTATAGACTGAGTGATTTAAAGACAGACATTTATTTCTCACAGTTCCCAAGAATGGAAATCCAAGATCAAAGTGCCAGAAAAGTGGGTATCTGGTGAGACCCACTTTCTGGTTCATAGAGGGCTATCTTTGCACTGTGTCCTCATATGGCAGAAGCAACAAAGCTCTCTGAGGTCTCTATTATAAGGGTACTAATTCCATGCATGAGGGCCCCACCCTCACGACCTAATCACCTTTCAAAGGTACCACGTCCTAAATCTATCACACTGGGGGGTTAGGATTTCAACACATGAACTTTGGGAGGACACAAACATTCAGTGCATAGCATCAATTCGTGTTGAAATAAACTCGGTTAGGTTGTTTTTCATTAAATCTTCTAGGCCCAAGAGCTCAACTTTAGGGGGAAAAAATGGCCTGTCTGTACTCTGCAATGCCTTGCACTGAAGTGTTCTTCTGTAGAAACAGCTGCATCCTGCTTTCTTAGCTGGCCAGCCTCAGGAGACTTGGAAGATAATGCTTTTTATCATCATTTTTAGGCCATGTATACCCTGGACTTTGTAGTTATTTAAACATGAGGGGTTGATGACTTTATTTTTTCTTCAGTGAAAAAATAAAAACAGGGTCCATTTTTTCCCTCCTGTCACTCCAGGGCTTACTACTCTGAAATCAAGGATTCAGATGCAAAATGTATATAGAATTTTCAAGAGGGTTTTACTTTTAAAACTTTATCTGGTTACATTGGCTCCACATTTACTCTGTTTCAAAAATAGACCTGAAACTGTCCACAGATGCAAAGGAAAACTGAAAAACGTCAATCATCTGAGTAAGAAACAGCCCCCAAATAGATTTACTCAACAATTCCACATAAAGGTTTTTACCTTAACAATGTACAGAAATATCACCTCAAGTCCTGATTTTATTTTGCTTATTTGAATATAAAGACTTCAAATTGTTACATGGCTTTAGATTATATTCCTTAAGATTTATTTTTTTAACTCAAAACCAAACATTCAATTATTTTTTTAAAGAAAAGAAAGTGAGTTCCAGCACACATGACCAAAAACGTATTTCATCATGGGGAATTTTCATTTCATTATATTACATTTTAAATTAGGAGTTCCCGTCGTGGCGCAGTGGTTAACGAATCCGACTAGGAACCAAGAGGTTGCGGGTTCGGTCCCTGCCCTTGCTCAGTGGGTTAACGATCCGGCGTTGCCGTGAGCTGTGGTGTAGGTTGCAGACGCGGCTCGGATCCCGCGTTGCTGTGGCTCTGGTGTAGGCCGGTGGCTACAGCTCCGATTGGACCCCTAGCCTGGGAACCTCCATATGCCGCGGGAGCGGCCCAAGAAATAGCAACAACAACAACAACAAAAAAGACAAAAAGACAAAAATAAATAAATAAATAAATAAATAAATAAATTAGAACCATGTTCCCATGCAATCAATAATCATGCATTGGGTCTGGATACCAAGATGACAAAGACCTGGTCTCTGCCCTCAGTCTGGCAGAAAAAGGCAGATCTGTAAATAATTAAAAGCGATCCAATGGCCTAGTACCATTGATAACATAAAATATGATTAGCACATCAACCAATTGAACTTTTTTTCAGGAAAGCAATAGGGTGACAGCCAAATTTGTGGCATGTTGCCATTGTCCTGGGTATGCTTTTAGCATTAAGAACTTTTAGGCACTAAAGTATCATTTTTACTATGAATTCTTTTACAAGATTATTTTTGTTGCCAGAATCTCACTCATTGTTCTCTTACTTTTCCTGTTTTCTTTCGCTTATAGTTGGGTAACTAGTCAGAGTTATCCAGAGAAATAGAACCAAATAGGATAGATAGATAGATAGATAGATAGATAGATAGATAGATAGATAGAAAGAAAGAAAGAAAGAAATAGATAGATAGAAAGAAAGAATGAATGAAGGAGGAGGGGAAGGAAGAAAAAGAGACTTAATATAAGGAATGTGTCTTATGATTATGAGAGCTGGCAAGGCTGAAATCTGTAGGGTGGACTGGCAACCTTAAGTCCAAAATTTGTGAGGCAGGACTGCAAGCAGAAAACTCAGAGTATGTTGCAGCTTTGGACCAGAATTACTGCTTCTTGTTTCTTCTTTTGGAAACCTCAGTCTTTGCTCCTAATGCCTTCTACTGATTGGATGAGGCCCACCCCCCATCCACACTGTCATCTGCTTTACTCACAGTCTACAGATTGCAAATGTTCATCACATCTAGTTAATACCTTCACAGTAACATCAGAATGATTTTTGAGCAAACAACTGGGCGTCATAGCCTGGCCAAACTGATACAAAAGAAATCATTCATCCCAGGAACTCGTGGTACCTTCATTATGATTGTATTTAACCATACAATTATTACACGTTCTAAGTTTGAAGCTTCAGTTTCTATAAAACATTTTAGCTATATTTTACTTATTACATATATTTTAAATTCTGTAAGAAGAATATGTCTAAAAAATACCATAATTTTGCACGGAAGCATCCAGTCATTTAATACAGCACTTGCAGTGCTATAATTTTTTAATAGGCAGTCTGGACAAAGAGAAAATGATTTCTTTTCATTGAGACAAAGAACAAATTATTTTAAAACACATCACGGTCAAGCCTGCAGATGGCCTCAACTGTTGTTCTATGAACTGCACTTTCCATACCATCTATTTTGGCTCTTAGATGTTCTCTCCTAGGTTTTTGTGTGGTTTACTTTTCATATGTCTGAGTCCTACATCCAGATGACTGTGCCCACAATAGTAGCTGCGTGCTGGGAGCTATGAGAAGTCACAAGATAAACATGATGTATCTTTTCAAAGCATTAATTAATTCAGCAATTTGTATGGAGCATGGGCGGATTAAATAATTTAACTGAAAAGCAGGTTAAATATTTATCTTTGTAATGCAGCATATAGTTTATTCATAAGACTGGAATATTTTGAGCTTAGGCCTGGTCCTTTGTGTTATAGTCTCAGATCACCTAGGATTTGGGTAAAGCTAAGAAGAATATATTCATTTCTCTTCTGTTTTTTCATGGAAAATTTTGAGAAGCATTATTCAAAGATGATTTTTGTTGAGGTCAAATACTTGAGTTAGGTTAGAACTCGATTAGGGAATGGACCCTGCCCGCCTCTATCCCCCACCCAAATACCGGCTTACCCCCAAACTCAGCCAGTCTTCTCACAACTATGCACTTATCTCATGTGAAACTGTTCCAAACCATAGTAAGTCAGAACATTCTGTCTCTGCTTTGGGAAAATAATCCGAAGTAACCTCACAAAACAAGGCACCTGGCATAATGGCTGGACCACAAAAATTGCTCAGCGGGTCTCTGACTCAAGGCTCTCCTGTGCATTGGGTGGGTCTGCTGGATAAGAACTGAGTAATGTTAACCACCTTGCACTTACCTGAAAGACACACTCAGCCAATTTGATGAACTCGGAGGTTATTAACTGACCTTTTAGCGTTCTCATCATGTACTGTTGAGTTCTATTTATAGACAGCACAGTCAAATCCTTCCCCAGACTTGCAACTAAAATTTGAGAAGGTGCCAGGCTATTAGAGGCTATGAGCCATGTGCCAGGATTGTCACATCCAGAAACCTGCTCCTTTTGTTTAGGCCAGAATTGAGTCAACTTGTGGGTGGTTAGAGAACACTCAAGGAGAAAGTGGTGTGGCTAATTTGAGAGAATTATCTAAGACTTAGGAGTTACACATATTTAAATTTAGGCTTTGTGGGAATAGAAGGCGGTTTCATTTCCTTATGACTAAATTTTTATTTAATGGTACTAGATAACAATATTGAGTCGAAGATAAGATTACACCACTTACAGGAGGAGTTTTAAAGCTAAAGAAACATTCAGAGAAACAAAGCTGAAGGAAGCACAATCATAAACGAGCAGACCCAAACAAAACCAAACTGAAGCAAAAATACTCTGTACTTTATACTCACAACGGGAATCAAGATGGTATTTCCACGCCTTAAATTGCTGTAGGCAGAATATTTCTTATGTGCTTGTCCTAAACACTTGTGCCAACATATTCCTGTTCCTTGCTGGCATAAAGAAGGGCCACTGTTTCTCCAGTTGTGCATGGAATTTTGTGTGAGAAAAAAGTGACTATTAATTATGCACAGAGTAATACCATGATAAACCACATTGTGGACCTGATTATTTTAGGCGTCAAAATAATAGCATTCAGTGACCACATTGCCACTCCGTAGACACAGTGTTGTCGTCTTTTACATTTTGGTTTCACACATTGAACAAACAGCACCTCTGTTCTTTTTTTTTTTTTTTTTTTTGTCTTTTGTCTGTTGTTGTTGTTGTTGCTATTTCTTGGGCCGCTCCCGCGGCATATGGAGGTTCTCAGGCTAGGGGTCGAATCGGAGCTGTAGCCACCGGCCTACACCAGAGCCACAGCAACGCGGGATCCGAGCCGCGTCTGCAACCTACACCACAGCTCACGGCAACGCTGGATCGTTAACCCACTGAGCAAGGGCAGGGACCGAACCCGCAACCTCATGGTTCCTAGTCGGATTCGTTAACCACTGCGCCACGACGGGAACTCCAGCACCTCTGTTCTTAAGAGTAGGTATACAATACTCCTTCCATTGTGCCCTAGGGTATATACAGATAAATCGGTCAGCTCCTTGTGGGCGGGAAAGACAAAGCCTCTAGCAAAGGAGGACACAGGCAGAAAAACCAACTTTGTTGCACAATTGAGAGAAGCTTGACATTGGAAGTAACACGTGCATAAGCTTGAAGTAGAAAGTTATGTCCGCCTGATCTACAAAGAGGCTGACATCTTTGGGAAAATATGACAGGTTCATTGTGCCTGGAGTATAGGGTTCTTGGTGTGAGGATGGAGGCAGGGTGGGGATACATGGGATAAAGTGACTATGACCTAGGTAGTAGCTGACATGGGAGGGGTGTTTATAGGGTTTACCAAATCACTTGCAACTCTAGTTCTAGGACTGAACGAGTTCCCCATTACCTGTGACTGATTCTGGGAAAGGAGGAGGATCTAATAGAAAACGTAGAGAACAGAGAAGAGATAGAAGTGGCTAATTCATGATGTTTTTCTGCCTTACAGAGGACTCTGATTCCCATGCCAGTGGTCTTTTCCAAGAAATAGAACTCTTTCTAAGACAAATTACTTAATGATTGCCTATCAGGGCTCTGTTTTCTTCTGAAGTTGTCCATTCTCCCAATATCCTAAACTGTATGAATAACACCCTGCTGTCACTCTGTTCCTGGTCAGCGTATTTTTTCACGCCTGAATGGAGTGGCTGGGGTGGTATTAGAATCCACCTGTAAGGATTCAGTTCTTCTGTATACCAGTGGGTAATTAGAGACACTGGGAGAGGCATCAGGCTGTGGAAAAAACATGAGGCTCCAAGTCAGAAGTCTTCAGTCTTAATATCATTACGCATTTATTTTTATTTGACCATAAGTGGGTCTTCTTTGTCAATTTCCTCCTCTTCAAAATAAAAAGTATTCCCATTATCCATGTATTCATTCCTTCACACTTAATGTATGTGTGTGTGTGTGTGTATATAGTATAAATATATGTATGTATATACACATATACATATATTCATTCTTCTAGTGGTTCTGCTTTCCTAATCAAACTCTGAAAACCAAGCCTCTTAGGTATCATAAGATTTAGATTTATCCTGAGAGTTTACCTTATATACTGGGTCACGCATCTGGTGCTGGAGCCTGAAGCCACAAGGCCAGGTGGATGTGAAATTAAGGGGGGAAAGTGAGCACCAGCAAAGATCGGCTGGAAGTCACCAGGATGAAATGGAACCCATGTCCATCTCTCACAGCCTTTGCGCCTCCAGCAAGATCATGAGGTGACCAGCATGGGAAGCTGCTGCCCTCCCTCGTGTAACCCAGGAACCATAGACGCTGAAGGAGGAGACCCAGCAGGAACCACAGGTTCACCTGATGCTCTGTGCCAAAAACATGATTAGTGACAACCTGTGAAATTCGCCGCAGTGCCTCGTGCCCTGTGCAGACCTTCTGGTGTAAAGAGCATGTGGCTCCCGGTGTACTTCTGCCTTACAAATGTCACGTGCAGTGTTTCCCATGGCCCAGGCCACCTGGAACTATGAAGGACGTGTAATTCTGGAACATGGAGTCCCACTTTACCTAAATCGATCCCATCCAAATCTACCACCTCGGACCCCTGTCATTCAGAATATAAAGAAATAAATGATTGAACATTGTTCCTATCTCCAGACAGCTAACTCTACGGTGGGAGAGAGTCTCTAATCACCCTGATATGCGGTATAATTGAACTATTTGTATAATAGAGCACAGGCACCAAGTAAGAATAATACACATGAGCAAGCCTTGGAAGTGTTAACCTTTTAATGGTTTTTCAGAGTCGCATCTTGGCAGTTTGACATTATATTATCTCTATTTTAAAAACATGAACTGGAAAATAAATTTGTACCAAAGATTTTAATGAATGTGTCTTCCGTGAGATCCTTCTGGCTTTATCTTATTTCACGTGGGAAGCTGGTGGTGCTGAATGGATAGCGACCAAATCTCTACATGAACCCAGATCTTTTCGTTCATGTAATTATTCCTGCTTATTGAAGAGACCAACCTTTTTTTTTTCACAGAGATGATGTTGGTCTTGCTTAAGTAGAACTCACCCCTCTTTTAAACTGAGGAGAAATAAAACATACATTAGGAAATTCCTTGACCAGCCACAGACTTCCTTGATCATCAATCATAGAGAGAAAAGCACCGGAGACAGGAAATAGCCTCAAAATGTGATGCCAAAACTCTCCTCTGAAAACGACACGTTTATCATCACCATCATAGCTACATGTTCTCTACTATTTCTTTACTAACGTATGTTTGACTAACTCTTTCTTCCACCTCTGTTTCTCTTCCTTTGATGCTGTCTAGTGGAGTAGATTTGGTACATTTCAAAGAGTTCCTGTTTTCTCTGTATCACAAAGGTAGTCACAATGGATGGATGGGCTCCTTCATTCTTTGACAAGTTCATATCCACATACCAAAAGCTCTGTTACCAAAGTCAGAAAAAGAAGGTATTTCTGCCAAATGTTCCATGAACGATATGAGGCTATATGGAGAAACTTACGAGATGTTTAACCTACCAGTAACAGAGGAACATGTGACATTTCGCAGCAGAAATAATATTTTCAATTTACTCATTGATTTTTATTTAACAAATACAGGGTGCTAACTGTATACTGTGCATTATTTAAGTGTTTTACAAGTATTAATCCTTCTACCCCCCACAAGGATCTTCATTTTCACAGATAAGAAAAAAGGGGCACAGGGAGTTCCCGTTGTGGCTTAGCAGTAATGAACCTGATTGGTAGTATCCATGAGGATATGGATTTGATCCCTGGCCTCGCTCAGTGGGTCCGGGACCCAACATTGCCATGAGCTGTGGTGTAGGTCACAGACACGGCTCGGATGCCAAGTGGTTGTGGCTGTGGCTGTGGCGAAGGCTGGCAGCTGCATGTCTGATTTGCCTGAGAACTTGCATTTGCCGTAGGTGTGGTCCTATAAAGCAAATTTTTTTTTTTTTAATTTTAAAAAGAGGAGTTCCCGTCGTGGCGCAGTGGTTAATGAATCCGACTAGGAGCCATGAGGTTGCGGGTTTGATCCCTGGCCTTGCTCAGTGGGTTAAGGATCCGGCGTTGCCGTGAGCCATGGTGTAGGTTACAGACATGGCTCAGATCTGGCATTGCTGTGGCTCTGGTGTAGGCAGGTGGCTACGGCTCCGATTGGACCCCTAGCCTGGGAATCTCCATATGCCACAGAAGCGGCCCTAGAAAAGGCAAAAAAAGACAAAAAAATAAATAAATAAAAGACAAAAAAAAAAGAAAGAAAACATGGGCACAGAGACACCATGAAACATTCCCAAGGTCACACAGCTAGTAAAATGGCATAGCTGATTTTGGAGTGGGCAGCCTTTCTATATGTGTTTTAAGCACATTGTTTGCCTTCTTAACTGCTAATCTGTGCCCTCTAAAGAACCTCAGTTCCCCATAAATTCATGTCCATGTGATTATTAGGAAAGTTAAATTATAGATACATCTAACATTTAAGAAACCTTTGTACACAACTCACGGTGGAAGCCTGAGAGATGTTCAGGTACTGAAATGATAAAATAGAATCAAACCCTACCCCTTGAATCCTGCTCTCTGCTCTCTGATTATTAGTTTCTTTGAAGTATTCTATTTTGCATGCCAAGCATTAAATTGTTCTTTCTCCATCAAAGGCATTTAAAGAATAAAAAACGAGCAAATCAGAAATACAAAAGGAGATACCTGTATTCTAACAGGCTGCACCAGCACAGGATTTGTCATTTTCCTCCAAAGTTAATAAACACACAGAGTTTTACCACCGTAAATCAATAAGGATTTCACTTCATTGAGCAAGCAGGATGTTCAGTCTAAAGAAAGTGATGATTCATTGCTGGGGGAAAATACCATCATTCTTCATGGTCCTAATGACATATGGAGGTCTCTTGGCTTTCATACCAAATACTGAACTAATGCCAAACAAGCCAGGTGTTTGAGGGGAAAATACACATAAAAGTAGAGCCTTGAAAGATGTCTTAGCTTAAGAGCATAAAGTCTCTCTCTAATTAATCCAATAAAAAAATAAGCCCTTTCTTTTTGCCAGTATTTACTTCATCAGTTAGAAGTTACTGCTGTTGAGATGCTAATACCTTCGATGAGAGTCTTCGTGGAGAAAATAGGAGCAGTCTTCGTTTTCACTCAGGCATTAAAATTAACTAAGTGGAGTTCCCGTCGTGGCGCAGTGGTTAATGAATCTGACTAGGAACCATGAGGTTGCGGGTTCCATCCCTGCCCTTGCTCAGTGGGTTATTGATCCAGCGTTGCCATGAGCTGTGGTGTAGGTTGCAGATGTGGCTTGGATCCAGTGTTGCTGTGGCTCTGGCGTAGGCTGGCAGCTACAGCTCTGATTCGACCCCTAGCCTGGGAACCTCCATATGCCACGGGAGTGGCCCAATAAATAGCAAAAAGACAAAAAATAAATAAATTAATTAATTAATTAAGTGATCAGAAGTGTCCCCTATGTTAACCATTCATGCCATAGCAAATCTTGTGTTTCATTGGTTTAGCCATTTATTACAAATGAAGTCAAACTCAGACAGACAAAGCCAGTGATTAGCATAATAAAATTGTATTGTTAATCGTAAAATATTTTTAGCATTCTCTAAAAGAAAGCAGACTGTACTTCCAGAGTAAGCAGTTAACATTATGTTTTTACTATTCAAAAATAATTACACCCCAAAAAAATAATAATAATAATTCCATGTGCTGCACGTGCAACCCTAAATAATAATAATCATCATTATTATTATTTTGCTTTTTAGGGCTGTGTGTGTAGTATATGGAAGTTCCCAGGCTAGGAGTCAAATTGGAACTGCAGCTGCTAGCCTGCACCACAGGCACGCAACTCAAGATCCAAGCCATGTCTGCGACCTACACTACAGCTCACTGGCAACACCAGATCCTTAACCCACTAAGCAGGGCCAGGACTCAAACCTGCATCCTCATGGTTATTAGTTGGGTTCATTACCACTGAGCCACAACAGGAACTCCCAATTAATTATTTATTAATCGTTTCCCAGGATTCGTCATAAGACTATCTCTTGAAGAAAAAGGATGTTTATTTTTAAGGTTAAAAAAAAAAAACTATTGGATAAAATTTGGCAGTTGCCCTCCCATTGAGACTGTTAGTGTCTTTAGTTTAAAGATCAATGAACTCCTGAAGGTCTAATAAATTTCTTTGCTGTGTTTGGCGTTTCCTTTTGTGTAGTCTCAGCTTTTAAACTAAAGACCAGATCATTCATTCATGTATTTTTGTCTTTCTTGTTTTGTTCATTTTTACTTTTTTTTTTAAATTTGACTCCTCATGAAAATAATAACAGTGTTTGTGGTAGCACTTAAAAGCTTAGAAAACTCCTTTATAGCAGTGATCACATTTTATCTTCAAAATAACTCTGAGATCAGTGAGAATAACAGGGGTGGGATTCTCACTCTAGAGATGGAAATACTAAGGACCTGGTCAGTTGAGTCATTCACGGCAGACAAGGCCTTCGACTCTGGATCCGTTTCTCTTTCACATGCTGTGTGCCTCTTCCAGATCCTTCTTGTCCTCTTCCTTCTCTGCAGGAGAGCCATCCTAAGTAACAGGTGACTTCTCCACTTACGATGGCTTGCATTGTAGAATTGGACTGACCTGGGTTTTAATCTAGGCTCTGCCCTTAGGCACTATGGAATTTAGGCTAGAGGGTCTCTGTGGGCCAGCCCTAGTAGCATCAGAATCATCTGAGAACTCATTAAAAAAAAAAAAAAAAATGCGAATTCTCAGGCTCCAGGCCTACTGAATCAGCCCCTCCAGGGACAAAGTCCAGCATATCTAACAAATGCTCCAGGGGATCCTGATGCACATTAAAGTTTGGGAACCGGTGGAATCTATAGGCTGAAGCACTTCACCCGTAGAACTTGTGTCTCTCTTTCAGTTGGGTCCGTGATAGCTGTGATACAGATACAGAGCTCTTACGAGTTTGGGGGCAGTAACTATGAACAGCTAACACTCGGCAGACAGGCACTTTGGAAATGTCTGACGTTTCCAGGGGATTGAATGTTATTACAAGGATTAATGTTAACTCATTCAATGAATTCGGTCCTCTGACGTCAGAAGTGAAGTGATCACCTTTCTTGGGTGCAGCACTAGTTTTAAACCGTGAAAAGAGAACTCTTCAACTTAAGGGTAAAACTAGACGGCCCTCTTTGACTGTATTCAGAGTAGTTAGTGGTTGCCACTGAAAAGAAATCAAACGAAGCCAAATACCTGTCTTTTTTTTTTTTTTTTTTCCCCTACCAGGAACTTTAGTAAAAAGCCAAGGCGGGGACATGACCTCTGTCTTTGTCCCCAGCATTTTATTTGTTGTTTGCTTATATGGGATTCTGGCAGTTGTATCATAATAGCTTTGCCCAATGACCAGTTTTAGTTTCATGTATTAAATTACTGAAATTTTAGATATCTCTTCATGTGGCTCAGTCATTTAAAAGTCTTCAGTTTTAAAAAAATCTATAAATTCAATTTAAAAACTCAGTGAAGAAATTTTTCAGTCTTATGTCCACCAAAACATCTGAAAGTCGGTCTTCTGGAGCAATGTGGAGTGCAGAGATATGAACAAGCAAATGAAGTCAGTTTCTCCTTCTGATTCCTGTTTGACCTCTTCTTGGACTTAGAAGAGTAGAGCACTCTTGCAGAGGACCTGCCATGTCCCAGGCACCATGCTGTAAGCTTGAGGTCACTCTATCCTTATTTACTTGGCTCTTTTCGGGGGTGGGATAGGGTGGGTGGTCTTCTGTAGCAAGAATTGGAGCCTTTAAACCACCTTATTTGGCCACCTAAATTCTTGTTTTTATTTTTTACTAAAAATTAAAAAATTAATCAAATGAAGAACCTTGCACAATTTGTACATGAATTTTAACCACCAGGAACAGAACAAGTACCTTAACTATGCTTGCCTGCTTTCTACTCTCATTTGCCCAGATTCCTAAAGTCTGAAGAGAAACAACCACCTGAGGCCATGTTTTTTGTGTTTACTTGTTCCAGTAGTTCCCAAAGGTGAAATTCTTGACTTGGAGGAGACGGAGCCTTCTGATACTAAAGTGTAAAACTGCAGGGTTTCCATAACTGTGGTAGAGTCTATAATCAGAGAGCACACTAATAGACTTACTTCACTAGGAAGAAGGGAAAATATTTAGCTATAAACTAGACTTAACCACCACATGTAACATTTTTTCGGAAGGTTACCATATCTCTGTTTACCAAATCTCTCTGTAGATTAAAACAAATTAAAAGTTAGTTAATCCAATATTTACTCCAATATTTACAGAGAACACACGGCTCCAACTAATTTAGAATCTCCAGTTACACCACACTGAAGACAAAGGCAGAATTTGATATTCTAACACTCCATAATCCTTTCGGGAACTGCTGCCATTTGGCCTAGTCCTGAAGTTCTGGGGCTGTAAGCAAAGAGACTAAGAGGGGAACCGGTGGTGTCCACTTCCGTCCAGCCTCAGCTCTTTCTTCGCACTGCAAGAGAGCTGTTCAATCATTTGCTCAAGCATTTTTTTTTTTTTTAAGCTCCACCCCGGATTTAATCACTTACTTATTTTCCTGCCAAAGTATTTAGGCTGGTAAACAGGGCAGCTCAATCTAGGCAGAACCTGCTGTTTCTGCTTCTGTCCGAAGGGTCAGGGGTAGAAAGGCTGTGATTTTATAATTGAATGGGGCAATTGTTCTTGGTTTTTTATTTTTCGCTTGAAAGAGAATGCTACAGGCTTGAAAGCTCTAAGATAAGGGTGAAAGGCTACCCCCCAACAGTGTGCCTTCTCACCGGCCTTTAGCTGGGAGAAAACAGATCGTCTTTGTTGCACTTTGGCTGGACAGTGCTGACACAGTATACAGGTAATTGAGGTCAGTGGAAATCCTGGGCGTTTATTTCCCCAGGTACTTTTTTTTTTTCCTCTGCCGAATTATGGACCTAGTTCAGGCACATAGTACTACTTACGGAGGTGAATTCACTGGGTGCTTTTAACATACTCACAGGCTAGAGGCCCTTAAGGTCCCAGAGCTGTCATTTTGAAAGATCACATTCTGTATTCTCTATTCAGTCATCTATGGTTTATCTACCTGAGTGACCAGCAGGGTATCAAGCACTGTAGATTTTTGCTAAATTTGTCAAGCAGAGAATCTGAAAGATGGAAGTGTCATCTGTTTTGTTTGCTGGATGGCCAGAAATGTAACCAAAACTTTTGTTCAGAAATATGTTTCAGGAAGATGTATGGCTATGGAAAAAAAGATTCAGAGTCCTTAGATAGGTAAAAGCTTTGCCATTTGGGGACCAACTTCATGTTTTAGCCTTCTTTGCCACCACTTCTCTTTCCCACTTTGCAAAAGTGCTGTGTTCTTTCCTGCATCTCAAGAATATAAGTCTTCTCCCACTTAACTCACTCATCTAAGCAAGTGAGAGCCAAATTCACCTTTTAACTGGACGCTTTTCCAGCTGAAAGAAACCAACCAGGGGTGCACCCTCCTTTGAATTCATTCATGGTTCCTATTTCCTCTTCTACTCAGTGACCATCATCCATGACCATTTCCCACTCATTTGTCTGTTAGTCGAAATAAAACCAAAGTAAAAATAGAATTTAAGTGGGTTCTATCTTGTCTTCTGAATAGCTTACTAGCCTTTTACAGACTGGCATCATGTCTTATCAATTATAAATTTGCAAATAGCCTGTTGGTTACCAACTTCTTGGACTCTTTCATCAATAGAATTTGTTAAGAGGGCAGACAAGGAATTCAGGCAAGACTTTATTGGGACTGGTTTTGCAACAGGAGGGAACAAAAACAAATAACGGGTGCCTTTGCTCCTGCGCCCAAAGAGGGGCGAGTTGATCCCTTAAATGGGGTGAGTGGGGGTGCAGACTAGTGGGTAGGGCAGGAGGAATGGCTTAGGTTGTCTGCCATCCCCCTTGGTGGTGCTGTGTGCAGGATGCGTGCATGAGCAGGCTCCTGCTTGTGCTCCGGGCACCTCGGAAGTGGCATTTGAGTTTTGGCCTTTTTGTATCTTATTGTTCATGATTCACATCTGTGCAGTTATTTTTAGTCCCTTTGTCGTCCCTTTGTATTCTCCTGCTAGAGGAGATGTCTGTCCATGTACAGGCACTTTGGTAAAGGTGCAGGTCCCAGGTCCCAGTCTGCCTCGTACTAACCACCTTGAACCTAAGAAAAAGGGGAGGCGTATGGGACAGCGCTTGTTTCTTTGAAGCAAAGAATCCAAAGTTAGGCTGACAAATGATAACAGGATTTACTCCTTGATAGGATGAGTT
The DNA here is from genome assembly GCF_016906955.1 of Phacochoerus africanus. Taxonomy (NCBI): domain Eukaryota; kingdom Metazoa; phylum Chordata; class Mammalia; order Artiodactyla; family Suidae; genus Phacochoerus; species Phacochoerus africanus. The sequence continues at coordinate 10,421,233 of NC_062557.1, read as the reverse complement.
GTGAACAAGTTAAAAACAGGCAGCATTTATCCCAGGTTCTCTTTCTCCTCTGACCCTCACTCTGTCTTCCAGTTCTCTCTCTCTCTCACTCTCTCTCTCTCTCTCCCCCCTCCCCCCCCCCCCCCGCTACTGGTGCTCAGATTTCCTCTCCTCTGCTGTTGCATGTCTAGTTCTTTGCTTTTGTCCCAGGTAGGTCTTCAGTTTTCTCATGTAGGGCTTTATGAGACACTTCCAGGTTGCTTGGCTGGATTTTCGCCTGTGCCCTGGAGTCATCCTGGTCCCTTAGCCCCTGAAGAGTACTTCTCCCTTATTTTACCCTCCCAAGTAATATCTACATTGAATCTGAAATGCTTGGGGGCACCGACTACACAGTGGATAACATTAGCAGGTGCAGCCTGATTGGGGGGGAGGGGGAGTTTAACTTAGGCCACGTAGGAGGGGGGGTTACTTATCCTGTCTAAGCCAAGCCTCATTATAGGCCATGAAATCAGGTGTTATACAGTATCAGAAGGTCTAAAGTGTGGCCTGCATCACAAATGAAAGAATTCTAATGTATGCATGTGAAAGCACATTGCACAGTGAGCTCTTACTTTGTTTTTTAATTTAGTTTTTATTGTTTTAGGAGTCTCCTTTTCCATGTGGGATCAAAATAGCTTAAACAACGTCTTCCCTTTAGCCTATATATTCTGGTTTATGGAATACACTAGATAAGGAGATTTATTGCCAGGAAATAGACGACCAGTAGTCTGTAAAGTTGAATAGCAACCTTTAAAGATTTCCTTCACCTCTTGATAATATTTTATGTTACAACCTAAGGATAATTCTAATATCTAGAATGGCACTTCTGGAAAGCCATTATGTCAGGGAGCTCAGGTTATAGTTGAAAATAAGTGAATATACTAGGCTATTAATTTGCAAAGGTTGAGAGGTAGCGGAAGATTCCTCAGAGAGGAAGAAATAGATGGGAGCAACTTCTAAAAGGTGTAAAATAACCTTTCCAGTGCAAGTATGAATGTGTATTCGTTTCCTGAGGCCATGGTGACTGTGGCTTAAAACAACAGAATATCAGTTCTCTCCCAGTTCCAGAGGCTGAAAGTCTGGAATCAAGGCTGCTTTCCTCCAAAAGCTCGGAGGGGTTCCTCCCACCTCTGCTTTTGTTACCAGCCTTCTCGGATGGGTGGACCCCATCTGGGTCCTTCCTTTGCCTGTTACAACTCCCTTCAACCGAAGGTTTGGCAAAGCAGAGCAGAAGATTTCTTCACTGATGAAGGACTGGAAAGGGCAGAGCTCATGCCCTAAAGCCACTTTCTCCCTGAAGGGAAAAAAGCAGGGGACATTTAAGGGGTCAGGGGCAGGTGCATCATCAGAAATGGGGGAAAAGGGTGGAGATTTCCACAAACAGCCATGCAGGCACAGTGCCTCAGATTCCCTTGCCCATGGCACGGATTGTGCCTGGCAAGGTACAGGTTCCCTGTTTGTAAAGATCTGAGTGCCATGTTGAAGCAAAGGCAACTTGGGGACACTTCTAGGTTTTTTCTGCACAGGCTCTGCCTTTGCAGTTAGGCTGGAACTGGTTCAGGGCAGTAGACTGTCATGTTTCCTTTGAGGTTCAACTGGAAAACACCCGTGCCAAACCTCAGGTGTTTTGGAACAAGAATAGGAATAGGTTTAAGCAGAGATCTTTCAATTGTGTATGGGTAACACCTCCATATTCACAGGACTTCTCCATTTCTATCCCATCTTCTCTTAAGGCCATCAGTCATCCTGGATTAGGGCCCACCCTAATGGAATTTTAACATATCTGCAAAGACTCTATTTCCAAATAAGGTCACGTTCATAGGTACCAGAGGTTAGGACTTCGCAAATATCTTTGTGGGAGGACACAATTCAACCCGTAAGAGATGGCTATGGCAAAGAAATGAGAGACGTCATACTTTCTTCAGAAAAGGATAGAAAAACACAGTGAAATGAAGAATGGCTTTACTTTCTTTTTCTTGACTCTATCATTGTGCTTGTAGTTTATGTTGGCCATTCTGGAATGATAAGATAATGCTAGAGGGAAACATTTATTTTCCTCCTTACCGTTTTGAGTCTTTCGTCCCTTTGGAGAGGTATGGCCTGACTGTCCTTTTGTAATTTGCCATGACTATTGGAATTTGATTAGTGGTCAGTAAGCAGGTAACCTTAATGCTGATAATAAACAAAATGGAAGAACATTATTTCACAAAAAGGAAAGGAAAGGCCAAATAAAAAAAGGGAAAATAAGAGGAGCAAGTAACCATGAATTGGGGAAGGGTGAAAGACATGCAGTATTCTCAGAAGTAGTTACCCTATAAAGATGGAGAAAATAGGGATTTGAGTATTGACGCAATACCTCATGACTCAGATTTTCTTCCATAACTTCTCTTGTGCCAGACAGCCATGTGTTCTGAAGCTTCCTCTATATTTTCCAGACTTCCTAGCCTAAAGAGAAATAACAATAGTAACATTTGCATTTACTTAAGACTTTGGAAAAAATCAAAGTGAAAATAAAAGTAACCTTCCAGGAGCGTCTGCGGGGAACAACTGACTCAACTGTCTTGGCTAAGGCTGTCTTTTGGTCCTTATTTTCATGGCAGCAATAGCAAAATATTCAAGCAATATTTCAAGGTGAGGTTGGAAAGCTGAGTATCAAATGAATCTTTCTATGGAAGAAAACAGCTGGGTGCTGAAGAGGTTATCGATCAGGCAGTATGGCATATGTGAATTTGAGAAAGTTGCAGAAGTTGAAAGACCTTGAGCTGCTGACAGTTACTGAAAGTGTGTGTTGTGTACACAGACACCACCTAGATTAAAAGAATGGGCTGGCAAAATACTCCGATTGCCACACTCAGCCATGCTGTACTTGACCAGCCCTGCAGGGATGAATGAGAGAAATATGGCCAGCAGAAAAGGCACGGACAATGCTAAAATAGTTTGCCTTACTTTTTGTGACTAAAACATGTTTGAATTGGTTAATTTGACTAGGAAGAATTTATTACCTATTACCACCCCCTCCCAACTTAAAAGGCTGTTGCAAGAGTCATATCTGGAAGGAAATGCAAAGTGGGCAAAATGTCACGTGTTCAAGAACCCGATGCCTCCAACTCGTTCTAGTCTGTGAGTCCTGAGAGATGGCAGGAACTGTCGTTTCCAAGGTCCTATACTGCAAAGCCATGCACTTTCCCCACAGAAGATTGTTATCATTTAAGATTTGTTACGGTAGTTTTCATTAAAATCAGATTCAATTATAATTAAATCAACCCAGCTTTAATATATTGGCTAATAGATAATTAGATTTCTAAGAAAGCTAAGCTGCCTTGAAAAAAAAAAAAGAGTGATTAAATGCATTTTTTTACTCCTATAATAGGGGAGTCTGAGTAATTTCTTTCAGGGGGTTTATTCACAAATGATTCAGTTTAAAGTATTGTGTGGAGGTTATAGCTTCGAGAAGCGTGTTTGTGTCAAGTAGCTGTCCCACTTTTCATTAACTACCGTATTGTACTGTTTATCTTGAGAGGTTGAATATACAAACAATGGCCAAGGTCATATATGACAATACAACTCTGACCCACAATCTCTTTAGCAAATAGCCATGGAAAACAATTTTTTATAGCAATGGGCACCAAATGGTCAGGAGTTGGTCTTTGACTTCTCAGGTCCCTATTTTTTCCTGCTTCTAACTCAGAACCCACCAGAGAAAGCAAAATATGCTTCCCAGTCACCGAAGATGCCCCACTTCTAGTTAACTTGATTCCAGTTTCTCATGCCAGTGGCCTTGGGTCTGACCATACCCAAAGCCCTCCTTTTAAAAAACAAGCAAACAAAAGCTATAATGGTTTACCGTTCATCTGCCTCCCTTTGAGTCTCTGCCAAACACACATGATAGTGGCTAACCCTCTTGCTGTAGCAAACTCTGAATGATAGTCCCTACTTGTTCTCATTTGGATGGCCTTTCTTTCTGCAATAATTATTATAATTTCTATCTAGAAACCTTTAAATGGCAAGATGAGGCATGGTCAAGTTTAGAAAATCATTTAGGGCCACTGGACATTCAGTGTAGTGCCAATAATTTTGAAAGCCAGACAGACGGTTAGAACTGGTTGAAATGTGGGTCAAGATTTCTTCGACCTGGTTCAGATCTGTGATGATCTGGCATTTGTAATATCCAGCCCTCTCTCTAGGTCAGTGCAGCAAGGGTCTTGACCGCTTGTATCTCCTGCACACAGTCTGGTTGGGGGGGTTGTTTTCTTTGTGAAAGGACCTGATCTGTGATGAGTTCAAATTGGCTCTATTTCTGTGACAAGGTCTAATTTATTTTATTAATTGAGAAGTATGGGCTCTTTGATTTTAGAATCAGAGCCAAAGATTTTCAATTCTAATCCTATCAATAACTTTTATTCACAACAAGACTTTGGGAGAATCTATCCCTATATTTGTCTTATTTAAAAATTAGGAGTTCCCATCATGGCTCAGTGATTAACGCATCCGACTAGGAACCATGAGGTTGAGGGTTCTATCCCCGGCCTCGATCAGTGGATTAAGGATCCGGTGTTGCCGTGAGCTGTGGTATAGGTCGCAGATGCGGCTCGGATCCCGTGTTGCTGTGGCAACGGGATCCTTCAATGTAGGCCGGTGGCTACAGCTCCGATTCGACCCCTAGCCTGGGAACCTCCATATGCCATGGGAGCGGCCCCAGAAAAGGCAAAAAGACAAAAAAAAAATTGGTAGTGACATTAATACCTATCTTATGGGTTGCTTAAGAACTAAAACAGGGAGTTCCCATCATGGCTCAGCAGTAACAAACCCGACTAGTATCCATGAGAACGAAGGTTCGATCCCTAGCCCTGCTCAATGGGTTAAAGATCCAGCATTGCCATGGGCTGTGGTCGCCAATGTGACTTGGGTCTGGTGTTGCTGTTGCTGTGGCTGTTGTGTAGGCCAGCAGCTATAGCTACAACTCCAATTCTCCAATTTGACCCCTGGCCTAAGAATTTCCATATGCTCCAAGTGTGGCCCTAAAAAGGCAAAAAAAAAATAAGAATTAAAACAGATAATTTATGTAAAACTGTTACCAAAGTCCTAATATGTAGTAATGTATGTATCCAATAAATAATGGTTATGATTATCACATCGAAATAGCGGTTCCTAGTTCCAGATGAATAGTCCTTTATTTTTGGGGGGGTACACCTGTGGCATATGGAAATTCCCAGGTTAGGGGTGGAATCGGAGCTGCACCTGCCGGCCACAGCCACAGCAACCCAGAATCTGAGCTGCATCTGTGACATATACCGCAGCTTGTGCCACTACTAGATCCTTAACCCACTGAGCAAGGCCAGAGATTGAATCCGCGTCCTCCTGGATACTAGTCGGGTTCTTAACCTGCTGAGCCACAACAGAAATTCCTCAATAGTCCTTTTTTGTCTGATGCGAAAACACAGAACATTTGCAGGAGCAAAGATTTGCTGGTTACTTGCTGTTTTTTCAGATTGTATTAGGTATCCAGTAAGTGCCGCTGTAGGATGGCACATGTATTACATCCTATGGAGAATCAAGCTGATTGTCTTCATGATGCAGCTGCCACACACCTTCGGCTCTACTGAACACCAAGCCTCTCGGAACCAGGGGGCTTTGGGGTTAGGCAGGGGAGAGAATATGTTTTGACCTCCGCGTTATCAATGGCCTCTACGGGTTGAGCAGGTTATAGCTAGTAACTTGCTTAAGGTTTTTGGATGTAAACTCTACTTTTTAGAGTGATGGCAAATCTACACTGGAAATGTGTAGCTCCTTGGAGTTCCCGTAGTGGCTCAGCAGTTTAAAAACCCGACTAGTATGCACGAGGCTGTGGGTTCAATCCCTGGCCTCACTCAGTGGGAAGGATCTGGCGTTGCTGCGAGCTGTGGTATAGGTTGCAGATGAAGCTCAGATCCCACGTCTCAGTGGCTGTGGTGTAGGCTGGCAGCTGCAGCTCCGATTCCACCCCTAGCCTGGAACTTCCATATGCTGCAGGTATAGCTCTAAAGAGAAAAATAAGAAGAGAAACTGTGCAACTGCAGAGGTGCAGTAAGGCTCATCACCAGCCAGCTGAAGAAGGGAGTCTGTTCTTTGTTTTCTTTTACATCCTGTTACAGTCAAAGGAAGCGTCTGACCCGGCAAAATGCTCATCCTGCAGACGCGACGTGTGCATGTTCGGTTTCTGAATCCAACAAAGGAAAAATTCCTGGGCATTTTATGTGTGCCTTTCTTAATATGATCCCAGGGTTCAGAATTAGCCATTTAATCCCAAACGAGACATGACCTCACTGGGGTTTGTTCCCTGACTCGATTTCAGAGTTCCACGCAAGGACACCGTCAGTTGCACTGCTTATACACGCCTGTCCCCTTGCTGATGTCAGGGGCTTGTTTGAGGGCAGGGGCGGGGGTGGGGGCGCTCCAGCAAATGTTTTCGGAACAAGTATTTGTGGGAAGTTCACTGTTTTTTGTCAGAAAGGCCATTTAGTGGTCAATCTGGAAACCAAGAGTGGAATGAGTTACCTCGTTAAAATCCTTAAATCAAAAAGAGTTTGTTTTCCTTGGTGAGTCTCAGTAAAAACTGGAGGGACAGGTCACCATAGGGAAGCGGGAAGAGCTCACGAGAGCACCTAGAACACGGTTTCCAGACACATGCATTCAGTTCAGTTCCTGAGGAAATGAGCCTAAGGTCAGGCCTCAGGGCAGCCCCACGTAACGTGGTTTCCAGCGTCCTTACAGTGACTACTTCACATGCTTTCCATTCTCTTTAAATCTCTGATCCGTCTCCTTTACCCACCATACCCTTATTTAACCAGGAAATAAAACCACCAACTTCTTGCTATCCAACCTATAGAGCTGATCGCAGCTATTCTTGGGTGGCTGTGGGGGGAGGATGCTGAACCCTAACTACATGACGTAGGTCCCAGAACTTGTCCCTTTGGAGAAAGAATTCAGCAAAGAGACTGAGGGTAGTGAGGCAAATAAGTGTTTATTAAGAGAGAAGGTAAGTGTGGAGGAAGCAGGGGCAGGCTCTGGGGGGTGGGGGTGGGGGCGCGGGGAGAGGGAGAGAGACGGACAGACAGATAGCGAGAAAGAGCAAGAGAAGAGAGAGACCCGTGCTTTGGAGGTGACTTAAATCCCTTGCGTGGGGGATGTCCTTCTGGCTCCTTCTGGCCAATCATCTTGCTCTGTCTGGCCCTGAGCCCTCATTGGCCTCACTCAGGCCGCTCGCCTGTGTGCACGCATCTTGAGCCAGGATGGGTTCTACCGCCAGGGTTTCTGGGAAGTTGACAGGATGTGCTATGGTCTGATGCCCTCCTTCCGCTGGCCACTGAAGAGTCTTTCTGCAAGTGTGTGGTTCCACAGGTCACCTTGATCTCAAGAGTGAGAAATAGGGGGTCTCTATCTTGTATCCAGGCAGGGCGCAGCTCCTCCTTGCTCCTGCCTTAAGCTTTATCTTGACGTTACCTGTCCACAGGGAACAGATTACGTTGCTCAGCCTGGGACCCATCCATCTCCTTCTTCACAGCCATCCCATTCTTTCCTTGGAATCAGCCTTGACCCTTCCCCATGGTTTCCTTCACTGGGCATCTCTTTTCTCTTTTCCCCTGCCTCCCTGATGGATGTATGATCTTGAGGATTCAGGTTCCCAAGTATCTCCTGAATCTCTTCCCTTTGCTTTATTCCCCTTAGTTATAATACAAGATCTTCCCCACGGCCCTCCCTGTCCATTGTCTGGCCAATCCATTCTCACCATCACTGCCAGGGTGCACTCTCTTAAGTACCAATGAGATTGCCTTACTCCCCTGATCAAAGCCCTTTAGTCCTGTCTTAGAAAAGTGAAATGCTTTAACCTGATTTGCCAGATGCTTCTCAGCACCGTGGCTCTCTCTCATGCTTCTCCTCATCCTAGATCCCACCATCAAGCCAAATAAACATTTTAATTTTTCCTGCTAACTCCTAGTTGGTGCTAACATAGTTTGCCTCAATCCCTTGCACTTACTATGATTAGGGTGAGGGTGTAAATTACCCCCTTGGGGAAGAATGCCTCCCAAGGAACTATGGCAGAATGGATGCACTCACTAAAGATCAGTCGTGAACTTGAAAGAAAGTAGGAGCCTGGCCAAGAGAGAAAAAGGCTGCACATGAAAATAAATGTGTTCAGCAATAGAGTGTTAAGTTGATATTTATAGTTTCTTTAATGCATAATAAGAACTTCATAACTGCTTACTGAATTATATGGAAATATTTAAAAATTTAAATCTTGGCGTTCCCGTCGTAGCGCAGTGGTTAACGAATCCGACTAGGAACCATGAGGTTGCGGGTTCGGTCCCTGCCCTTGCTCAGTGGGTTAATGATCCGGCGTTGCCATGAGCTGTGGTGTAGGTTGCAGACGTGGCTCGGATCCCGCGTTGCTGTGGCTCTGGCGTAGGCCGGTGGCTACAGCTCCGATTGGACCCCTAGCCTGGGAATCTCCATATGCCACAGGAGCGGCCCAAGAAATAGCAACAACAACAACAACAAAAAGACAAAAAGACAAAAAAACAAACTTTAAATCTTTTTTTTGTGTTATTCCTCTTAACAAGCCGTCGGTTTTAAATCCAATTGTTTTTCATTCCATTAAAAAAATGGCAGCTTTATTTAGAACTTAGTGGTATATTATAATTGTTTAGTGATTTATATATATATACATATATATATATAATTTAATATATATCAGCTTTGCCTAATTTTATTTTCAGCATAGACACTAAAGATCAATTTTTCCCTGACCCAACTATTAGAAGCTAGACACTTCAGTGACTTTGCCGTTCTCTACCTCCCTCCCCCCATTCACAATAGTTGTGAAGTTGAATTTTGATGGAATTGGATCTTTGAAGTGGAATTTTGAGTGGAATCTGGGCGGGTCACCCCAATAATTGTAAACTAAGATACGTCACTTTTTAAAAGAGAATCAGAGAAAAGAAATCAGGACCTTGAGCAAATCCTAAAATGAGGATGACCTAAAACATGGGTGATGACCTAGTGCTGCACTGGGACGGGCTGGCATCAGGCCGGGAAATCTACCTGTGCACCCCTGTTACTAACTCTGAATTGTGATATATCACGTCAGTAAATTGAAATCCAGCAGTGTTGGCGTTTATACCGCAGAAACTGGCAACGTCTCCAATCAGTCCTTTTTTCACCCCTCCAGAGAGCCCATTATTAAAATTCACTAGCACACAATTGCTTGTGAATAAGCCAAGCATATCAGCAGTCCTGGTTGACACCTGCTGTCTTGGTGACTCATCATCTTGGCTTTTGTCCCAACCCTTTCACTCTCCCAAGTGACAAGTTAAATAGCCACTGTGCAAATCAGGAACACAGGAGGTTTTGGAGAGTTTTCACTGGAAGAAGTGAAGACTGACTTGAAAGTAAGAAGTAACTATGAGAGTCTTACCTTTTTCTTTCTTTTGTTTTTTTTAGGGCCACACCCACAGCATATGGGGGCTCCCAGGCTAGGGGTCGAATGGGAGCCGAAACTGCCAGCCTGCACTGCAGTGCAGCAATGCCAGATCCAAGATGCATCTATACCCACACATCACAGCTCATGGTAACACCGGACCCATAACCCGCTGAGCGAGGCCGGGGATCGAACCTACGTCCTCATGGGTACTAGTCAGATTCATCTCTGCTGAGCCATGGGAACTCCAGATTCTTATCTTTTTTTTTTTTTTTTTTTTTGGTCTCAAGAACTGGCTGTTGGAAGTAGGACACTATTTGCAGAAGGACAGGAAAGTCTTATGAAAGCTATGGGAGACAACCAGCTGGAGAAATAATTTATTCAAACTCAGAAAAAGGAAATGAACCTAACATAAACTTTTATTATGTCTCATTGTTCAACTTTAAAATTGGATAATTATCACTAATTTGAGAGGAAGTCCATGCTAACCAATTTACGACTGCTTGATTTCTGAGTCCAAATGTTGAAATTTACTGGGATAATTTACTTTACTTTGGCACAGTTGGGCCCAAGAGAGGAAGGTAAGTCAATAAGTTTCAAGTCACGTAGGCACACAGGCCACTGGAGAGCCCACCCTGTGTAGCGGGATGGGGACGCCTAGTTTAACAGTGCAAACCTCAGACACTTCTTTCTCTGGAGCCTGTGGTCCCCGGGCAGAGTGAAACCAGGACGCCCCCAAATATGGCTCCTGTGAAGTGTGTTTGGGTCTCTCCAAAAGCTTCCTTTCAGCAGGGGCTGAGGTTACATCACACAAGTTAGAATTCTCCCTTAGGTGTGGAAAATTACGTTGAAATACAGTTTTGCCCATTAACAATTGTGGACCTTGTGCCACATGGAAGTCTAACTTTTCCTCTATTTCAAATTACTCTGCTGAATTAGTCTGATTATCTTATGGATTGTCCCAAAAATAGTTGTGTAGTTTTTCTCTAAGATCAGTGCCTTTCACTGACACACTTTGAGGCTTCCCGAACACTTCTCTGCCCATTCCTTCAGCCATATCACTTCCTTCAGTGCTTTCTATTTTTTGTCTGACTTTTCACCACCCCGGAATCTTGACTTTCACCCACCAGCCCTTATGCACGTCTCTTCATCACACTGTTACTTAACAACATTAAGATGGCAAATATTTCCTGACACTCCTAGAAGTGCTTTACAAATATTCATTTATTTAATTCTGCTGAGAGCTAAACAGAACAGGTATTTTTATTCTCTTTCTTTTACAGATGCAGGGATTAACACACCATCTACCTAAATAAAGTAGCAGGAGTCAGGATTCAAAACGGCAGTATTCCCATCTCAGCTCTTAATCACCTTTTTTTTCTTTCTTTCCTTTTTTTTTTCTTTTTTTTAGGACCGCACCTGTAGCATATGGAAGTTCCCGGGCTAGGGCTCTAATCGGAGCTTCAGCTGCTGGCCTACACCACAGCCACAGCAACACAGGATCCAAGCAGCATCTGCAATCTACACCACAGCTCACAGCAACACTGGGTCCCCGACCCACTGAGCGAGGCCAGGGATCGAACCCGCGTCCTCATGGATACCAGTTGACTTCATTACCGCTGAGCCACAACAGGAACTCTCCAGACACAGGTGTGGATCCAATAATAACATTCCATCCTTTCCCCATGATTTTGTAATGAGACCAAACAGGACACCTCTGCAAGTCTCCCAAAAATAAATACTTACTTTAATAGAAATGACACACAAGAGTAATTATAGAACATTTACTTAATTAAAAAATTAGTAACTTGGAAACATCTTCTGTGACGAATTGTATATCCCTCATATTAAAACAAAACAAAGAAACTCTCTCTCTGAAAAATAAGCCCCTCTCGACCTCCATATTCCTTCTCATCCATCACCACGTTTTTCTGTACCATTTGTTGGCAGAACTCCCTACAAATGGGATGCATATCACCTCTGCTTCTTCTCACCCTGTTCCTTATTATTGCTGATTTAATCGGGCATTTGTCTCCAAAACTCCGTGTGATATCTTTCATCAAAGCCACCAGTGACATGGCGCGGCCACATCCAGAGGTCAGTTCTTAGACCTCATTTTGACCCATCATTAGTCTCTGACACAGGGGATCCCTTCCCTTTCTCTCGACCTGGTTTTCTTCACTTCATACCACACCTCCCGGTTTTCTGTCTACTTCAAGCAATTCTCCTTTTCAAGCTCTCTTGTCAAATCTCCCTTATGGTCCCACCTTCAGATTGGGCTTCCCCAGAGCTTAGTCGTTGGAACCTTCCTCTCTGCTGACTGACCTCACTTCTCGTGTGTTCTCCTCTGTATTCAGGGTTTTAAGTACTTGGTAGGTACTGATAACGCCCCATCTTGTGCCTCCATTCTGGACCTCTCCCCTCACGTCCAGAATAGTAGATATTGTCACCTGACGTCTTCATCGGGCTGTCAGCATGTCCAGTTACCACCGTGAAGCCTCAGCCATTGAGTGCCCCACTTCAGAATGGCTTCTCTCCTAGTTTCATTATTGGTGCCAGCATTCACTCAGTTTCTTGTTAAATGCCCACATTTTCAGGACCAGTTCATTCCAAATTATGACTTCCCAATAGGCGAAAAATGGACGTTGAGTAAGAAACTTACTCCCATATCCCAAACCTAGAACAAACAAACAAACCAGAAACTAAAACCAGCTTCTCAGGAAAAAAAGTCTAAACTCTGTCCTCGAAGCCACCGCTAGGGTTGTCCGTGGTCTCCTGGGGGCACACGGGTCCTTGGAGCCCAGATGAAAGGACGTCGGGCAAGAGGCCGTCTGCCTTGGGTGCAAGATTACGCACAGCCGGACAGGGCATGTGCTTGCACAGAACATCTTTACAGTGACGTTCTGGAGCATCTACCAGAGGAAGAACACGCGTGGGAGAAGTTGGACGAACCCTCAAGGTGTTGGTGAGAAAAGTCCCAGCTTTCGAGACATTGAGAAGCCGAAGAGCAACTTTTGGCCATTTTTGTGGCATGCAGAGATCCTTGTTGAAGAAATGCGAAAGACAGAGAGATGGATGGGCAGGCAGGAAGGACATTTCTTCTTGATTCGTGTTTTCTGGAAGCCACCCTTGGCAGGGCCATCTACTACGTGTAGGCATGGGAACGAGTTAAAAAAAGTGTTGATTCACTAGAGTGAAGCAGAGAAAGCAGTGGCCTTTGTGTGTGGTGAATGTGTCCGGAAAGGCAAAGAGGCATGGGATGCTCCCGTGGGCTTTCTCATCTCCATGGCGGTAGGTGCTGAGAGCCTCCGAGAGAGCCCAGAGGAGCAGAAAGCAGAGTCCCCAGAGGTCTGGCTGCAGTGCTCTTATCAGATGAAAAGGACTCGGGGGTCTGAGCTGAACTTCACTGTCTGTAACTAAGGTAAGACCCTTTCGTGGGTTAGAGTGACTCACGCCTGAACTGTATGTGTTTGCTCTCCTGCTCTCTTGAGTTCCTATCTTTTTGTGTGTCTGTCTGCTGATAGGCACCTTTATGATGCCGTCTTTGGCTCCTCAGCCATGCTTGATTGTTGTACGGTCTGTAGCTGGGAATAGCCTTTTTTTCCCTCGTGCAGTCTCTGGGGAGAGCTGAACGAAACAGATTAAGAATGCAAGTGCCGTTTATAGATCAGTTAAGGGAAATAACGTTCAGAGAGAGACTTAAGAGCATGATGACTTAGCCAGCTGAACGCTACTTATTGACGTGGGATATTGTGGAAAAGGATGAGTCTTTAATTTCCTGTGGAAATAATCATTCATCAAACCATCTTTGTGTGTTTCTTCGTCATTCTTCCACTGTTCCAAGTGTCAACAAAGTGGCATTGAGGATCTGAAACTGTGTGATAAAATATAGTCATTGATTTGTAATTAATCACATCTTTGCAACTAAAAAGAAAGACAGAAATACTGTCAAGACTTATTAGGGGAAAAAAAACCTGCTAAAAGGCAGCTTCGATAAATAGTAAGTTCCTCAAGCCCAAAAGGTATAAAATTGGGCTTTTTCTAACTTTGTTTCTCTCCTACTCATTGCTGTCTGTCTTTTGATTTGAATCTGGACTGTTGCCGTGGAGTAAATAACGTCTGTAACACTCCGTGGCTTCAGATTTCCATTTCTCTGGCGAAAGGAGCAGAGGCTAAGATAATGCAATGTGTCTACCTGGAAATTCCAGGACACCGTGGATGCATGGCCATGGGTTTAACCATAAATGTGTCTTATTTATAAAACTCTTTAAGCTTTTTTTTTTTTTTTAAAGCCCTACCCCTTCCCTCTTTAATTTCCCAAGAGCCTGGTAATCATTCTGAGGATTCAGAGGGAGTTGGGGGCAATATTCCTAGAGGTTCTGAAAGTCCATAATCCTGAAAGTAGTGTTCAAATGAGCTGCTTTTGACCAGCGTGACCTTCCCAAGTCACTGAACCTCTCTCTGCCTCCTTTTCAAAAGCCTTTAATAATCTCTCTCTCTCTCTTAGATATCATTTAATCTCATTCGATAGGATACCAGGCACCTGGTGGGCACAAACTAAATGGAGACGATTATTATCCACTCCCTTCCAGAGAGGAGGGAAACGCTGATTCAGACAGTGATAGTGGATTCATAGCTAAGCTTAAAAGTCATCTCTCAAGGCTCGAGTCCAAGGAACATACATCTCGTTCTTAGGTTTGAGAAAATACGAACCAGTTGAAATTTTGCCACCAGGAAGGTAGAATACCCACAATGTCAGAGGTGGTTCTGGCGATGAGGGCCAAACTTGACCTGCTTCTGACAGAGTTCTCTCGGCTTGCAGGCATCCACATTCCAAGCTGCGGCCTCGCCTCTCTGATGAGCCCCATCTCATCAGCAACGCAGCCGGGGTCAGGGAAGATATTTGGGGATGGGCTGGCATGAAGGGCGCTGAGGGTCAAGAAGAGAGTCCGGGCCAGGGACATTCTTTCATGCGTATGTAGTTGAATGAAGACAAGTCAATCATTTCCCATTTTGATCTTCTTAAAAATCAAAGCATCTGCCTCTGTCATTGTCACCGTGACTGCTTCAGATCAGCTAAGGCAAAGTTCCTGTCTCATCCAGGTGAAGACGGCTGACATTCGTGGGCTACCTGCTATGGCACAGTGCCGTCTGATTGAACGCTCATAATTACCCTGTGGGGGGATGGGGATCAAAGTGGTAACATACCCCGTCTGAATCCACATGCTAAGTGGTAGAGATGCCTCCAGAAATTAAACCTAAATGGTTCCGGTAAAGGTACTATTTTGTTTGCACTGACATAGATAATATATGTGGCTTAGCAGGTTGTGGAAAGAACCTTATAAAGCCTTTCTGGGACCCAGACCATCAACCCTTGAGTCTGGTTCATCTGTAAGAGATGGGATGCCTGACCTCACAGTGGGAGTCAAGGCCACCGGAGCAGAGCGTGACTGATCTAGAAGTGCTTTCTGCCCTTGGAAACTTCCCTGTCAGCCATTTTCCTGGGTTTTCTCTATTTTTTATTTCAAGAAACTCCACAATCCAGGCTGTTAGGGGTGTTTTGTTTTGTTTTGTTTGAATTTAGGACATGCACAAAAATACAAAATGAAGATAAAAACAGAACAACTGAAATAGAGTGTTGATGCAGCGAAAACAGGCACACATAGTACCAAAACATGAGTCGGTATGAGCTTTCCCATTGGCATGAAACTAAGGCTCATAATTATTAAAATTAGAAATTAGACCCCAGTGTTTTTACTTTAATGAGAAGATGAGGTCTTTCTGACACTTCAATTTTAATCCTCTGGGACAGTCTTTCACCAGTGTTCATTTCAGAAAAGGGGAGTGAATGCTTATTTACTAGTTAAGGAAAAAAATCACATAACATAAAACGGTTAGGTCTTTGTTTTAAAGAGGCCTTCTGAATTACCTATCCAACTCGTTAACACATTCTAGAAATTCTTCTCTAGTCTTCAAGCTGGTCATGCAAATTCTGAGTCGATCGTCCCAATCTTTACTAGAATACCAGAGATTCTGATAATAAAAAGTCCTCTTGATAGGTCTATCAAATCTACTTCCCCATTAATTCTGTGGATCAATCCTAGCCCCCCCTCTGCAGCATCGTCCAGCAGGGTCCCTTTCTTTACTGCATGAATGTAGACGTCCCATCTTGAATTCAAGAGTGTGAGCTACCTGGCCCAGGGGGACGTTTTAATTATCTCAGTGCCTCTAGTTCAGGGTCAGGGACGGGAGCTGGTACTCAGTAAGGCTTGGAACATGTGGGTGTTTCTTTCTTGAGTGTTTCCTTCTCCTTCGTTTCCTTTCCCATGTCTCCTGGCCCAGCCCTTCACTATTATAGGGACCTCTTAAAAGCAGAATATCCAGAAGTGAACATGATATTCAGATATGGTATCTCTCCAATTAGATAAACTTTTATTACTTTCACTGGAAGTTCTGTGGGGATGAAAAGAAATATTTTAGTTGAATCTTGGCCTTGATTTTCTGGGAAAGATTTTTTTTTCTTTTTTTTTCCAGCTCATTTGCCACCCCTCCCCTTCTCATTGCTCCTCTTGGCTGGCCTTCTGAACTTGACATTGATCAGCTTTTTCTGTAACGCTCTGCCTAGATTTCCCTACTGGGAATCTTTCTAATCCCTAGGGCTTCGGCAATTTGACCCCCTCCCCCACACCCTCTGCTACTGGTTTTGAGATGCGTCAACCTGTAGAGCACTTACGTGGCTCCAGAACACACCTAAGGGGACTCAGCCAGTATCTCCCACCGTGAGTGCTGCTCTGAACCTGTGCCCCAGCCCAGTGACTGGGTCTCCTCTTTTTTGTTGCTGAAATCAGGTCTAGAGAACCACCTTCACCCCAATTCTGCTTCCAACAGCTTCTCTCTTATTAAGGCTTAAAATGATAGCTCTACAGTGAGATGAATTTCTTGGACTCCTTTTTTCCAACCAGCATTTACTATCGGGGCGACCCCGGATGAATCTATCAAAGTTAAGTTTTAATTCTTCATCCTTAAACTAGAGAGGGTACGGATACCTGGTTCTCAGGGTGTGGGGGGAAATTAAACACGTTCCTAAAGCGCCTGGCACTTGAGGAGGGCTTCTTTTCAGGCTGATTGCGTAAAACCCTTATCCTCCCTCAGTCTGGAGCCCGGATCCCGCATCCCAGCTCTTCACAAAGGGCTCAGTTACACAAAGGGCCACACGTCTTCAACATGCTTGCCTGACCTCCTGCTGCCCCACTCGCTTCCCCTGAACTCCCCAGCTCTGTGCTTCCCCTTCCTTCTTCGCCTCGGCCTCTCACTGTGTGACAAAAGCCCTGTCATTCTTTCTCCCTATGCTGTCCTCTAGCAATGCAGCTGAATTCCTGTCCTCCCCTGATCACAGATGGACCTGTCTCCAGGCACAACACATGCCCCGCTCCAGTGGGCAATCCTAAAGCCTTGGCCTTTGACCTTAAGGAGTCTGGCCGTTCTATTGCCTGTTTGTCCACACGCCTCAGCTTTGATAGCTAGAAAGGCATTACTCTCTTCTCCCTTAGCCCCTGCTCCCAACCACTGGCTTGCCCCTCTCAGCTCCCCAGGCCCACAGGCTGCAGAGCAGGACACTCTACAGCGAGCACAGCCAGCTGTTCCCCCAGCTTTAGCAACGATCTCCAAGGCTGAAGGGCTCCGTCTGGGGCGGTCCCCCAGGTCCCTCCAAAGCAGGAGGCACTCCCTTCCACCTAAAAACATTCTCATGTCTCTTTTATGAGATGGTCGGTCAGCAGGGGCCGCAAGAACAGACGGCATCCAGGCTCAGGAATAAAAAACTAAGTTCATTATTCTCAAAGGTCCTTGAGACAGAAGGTGCGGGGTGCAGCCCGGGACCACACGGGGCAGACACAAGGGTGGTCAGGAGGCAGAGACCTCAGCGAGAGAAGATCAGGTCATGGCTGGCCTCTGTCAGGGTTTGCATGAGAAGGCAAGACAGCATGGGATGAAAGGCTGCATACTGCTGGAGAGTTCTGGATGAGAAGGGCGGTTCCAGGTGCCTGATCCTGGGCCTGGGATGATTAAGGAAGAATGCCGTGTCCTTGGGCCCGCAGCCACAGAGAAGGGTGTGGCTGTGCATGAGTTGATTCTGTACCAAAATCGTGTTCCGGGTTGGCTCCTTTTCCGTCTCTAAGAATTGGCCAGCTCTGGGAGGGACAGTTTCTCTCCAGCTAGAATAGTTTTCGGGTTGTTTTTGTTTTCATTTTAGGATGTCAAGACGTAACTGACAAAATTTAAAATAGTATGAAAACAATATGAGAAAAAGTATATGTACACATATATACATATACATACGTACACACACACACACACACATATATGAATGTGGCTGGGTCACTTTGCTGTATGGCAGAAATTGGCGCAGCATTGTAAATCAACTACACTTTAATTTTAAAAAAGTGTTTGCGATGCGTCGGAGTTCCTTCATCTGTGGTTTGACCTGACAAACAGACCCTTCTTTGTCAACAGTAAAATGATTTTTCTTTATGAGCTGCCACTGACATAAAGCTTTTTTAGTTTGGGGTCCCTCTCCCCCACCCCCACTCTTTCTGTATCTAATAATCACCATCATTATATGAGATGGGCATATTTCTGGTCACGTGGTATGCAGAAATTCCCAGGCCAGGGACCAAACCCATGCCACAGCAGTGACCTAAGCCACAGCAGTGACAATGCCAGATCCTTAACCACTAGGCCACCAGGGAACTCCCTCTGATCACGTTTTAAGTGTCCTCAGGAGAGCAAGGCAGTGTTCTGTGTAACTTGGTGTAAAGGCCTTTGCTTAGTGCCAGTGACTCATAAACAACCTAGAGCATGTGTGGAAGGGGGCTTGGAATGTTGATTCTCTAGTTCACAGGCCCGGAACCAGACACACACACACACACACCCCTTCTTTTCAGCTCTGAGTCTTTATGATGTGGATTAACCCGCCCTCCGTAAGAGGCAAGCTTCTGGCTGCAGAAGGAATTAATGCCACAGTCAGTCTGTGTTCTTTGGATCCGAGCAGGAGGAAGCTTTACCCTTGCCGCTTTCCTCAGGATGTTCTGTGACATCATCCACACTGGAGTGTTTTTCCCTTTGTGTTCCAACACTTTGGCTTGATTCCAGAGGGCATCCAAGGGCAACAGAGCTTCCCTCCAACCCACCCACGGGCCGTGGAATCTCACGACAGGGAACCTTCGTCTCCTCCCGGTGAAGAGGCGTCACCCAGTTAGCGCTCATTGACAGCCTTACCCCATCCCACCCCCACCCCAGGTCCGGGCTTCCTCTGGCTTCTTTCCTTGCTGACCCTCTTTAGACTGTCAGTGGTTTCCTCAGGTGGTTTTGCTGCCTGACAGTCCCTGGTGCTTGTGTGGACTTGTGTGCCCATCGAGGGCTGATCTTATCAGTACAGTGGGTGGACATCTCAGGAAAGCTGGAAAACAGCCACAGATACTGAAATACTTTCCCATGACCCGTGTGTTTGGAGTTCCAGGAACTGCATACAAGCTCCTTAATTCTAGAAAACCTGTTTTAAAACTGAGATACAAAAGCCAAGTGCATGGCATTCACCTTTCTGCACCCTCTAGAATCTAGCTATCTCGTTGCAACCCTAGTTCTTTCGTTGTCTACTTCTATGATCCATAGTAAACAACTTCATTTCTCTAAGCCTTGGTCTGTTCCTTTGCAACACAAAAAGAGATGTGATAAACATTCCAGGCATGTTGTTAGAATTAGGGGAGAGTGGCAGAACTGAGCCCCTGAGAGAAGAGATCCAGCCAGATAAAGGGGCAAATGTCACTAGCAGTGGAAGCTGGGAGCACACAGAGCAACCTCGATGAGCATCACGAGTTGCCTATGGGCTGGACCTTCTGGGCTGCATCACTCTGAACTCCTTGGTGGTACCTTTCAACTTCCTGGCCATCACTTTTTAGATGGCTGAGATTTTGATTAGCACTATTCTAGTGAACTGATGGTAAAATCTTGGGGAAAGGAGCTGGGGGAGTATGGCCACAGATGAATAGGGTCACAAATCCCAACATGTCATTTCCATACAAGAGTGTCCTTTGAGTCAGATGACGGGGATGAAGGACTGTGCAGGGGAGAAGTGGAGACCAGCTTTACTTGATGGCACAGGGAGAGCTATTGTGTTTCCATGCCGAGGCAACCTTGGGACCAAGGAGCAAATGGATGCTCTTGGTTGGTGATGCTGGGGAGGAATTTTCACCAGATTTTAATGTCATTTAGCCAAATACGAAAGACTAACAGGACAAATATTCCCTCGTCCTAATATGTCTCCTCTCTTGAATGACTGTGGATATGGAAGCTGGCGTGGGTGGAGTCACAAGATGTTGAACATTTGTCTTGGAGGACTGACTTGTAATGTTTTTTCAGTGAGGGAAAAAACATTTATCTTTCTATAGGAAAGTTGCATGAGATTGGGGACTTCAACTTGTCAATGATACTTGCATTTCTCAGTGGAAAAGCCAATACTCTCACCCTGAACTCTGTGAATGATAAAAGCTGTTTTAATTCATAGCATATTCTTTCCGTTAAGATTTAAACTTCTACAGTACTGCCAGGATTCATCAACTGAGTGAATTTTTCATAAATGTTATCTGCCTCACATGGGTGCAAAGTGGCATTGTGATTAAGTTGAAGCCAAACGTTATTTTATTACCGGAGAAGACATTCTTCTCCGTCCCCTCCTCCAATCAGCCTCAAATCAAGGAGGCCCATGCTGGCCACAGTTACAATTGCTATGAATGATTTTTAATAAAATCAGTAGCAGGAAAATTGTTGAATTTTCAAACTTTATTGGAGATCCTTCTCCATATCGCTATGCTGTGTGCATTCTTGGCTAAGAATGAATTTTGATTTGGATGTGGGAAATCGATTTGTTCAAGCCAAGAACCACTCAAATTTCCTTAGGCAGATTATCTGCTGGGTGAATTAGCCCAAGGAATTAAAAATAAAAATTCCTAAACTGCCTTTTTGCTCAACTACCCAGACTATTCCCCTTGATTACATCCTGCCTGTTTGATAGCTTGAATTCAGGGAACAGAAAATCATGTTAATAGCCAGCGATGTACAGAAGTGGGGCATTCTTTTCAGAGCCTGTGATTTATCCCAAGCCAAATGCAAATGGATTTCTCACCGCTTTCCTTCTCTGGCTTATCTATGCCACCATCTTCCTTCGTCAGGCTAGAAAAATCAAGAATTAGCCACAAAAGCAAAATGCTGGGGAAGCACATTTGTGCCTTAAATGCTGGGAAAGGTCTGAAACCTAACCACCTTTCTTTTGGATGCACAACATTATCCCACTTTGACATTACTCTGCCAGAGGAGGCTCCATTCCCAGCTGCCTGTCTTCACAGAGGGTGTGAGGTCTGCTTGGCAAGATTGAGCAGTTCAAGGGCAGTGGCTAGCCCCATAATCCTCAGGAATAGGCCCTATGATGACTCACATATGTTAAATGTTTGACTGAGCTGAAGAATCCATAGAGGCTGTTTCCAGCTCATGGTGGGCAGGCATTGGGATATTAAGGAATATTGAGCTACCTGGTAGCATCTCTTCCAGTGCAGGTCTAAACATCTTATCATGAGATTTAGGGGAAAGTGCCCCCATCTTTCTCAAACGCAACTCCTGCTGTTCATCCCAGTGAACAGTCCAGCCTAAGAAATGCTGGAAACTTAAGGGAAGTATTGCTAGCTCGGGTCCCCTCTGTGGGCATAGGTGTTCTTACATAATGAAGTCAAACCTTCCAACTTAGGTAGGGTGATTTGTTATTCTAGAGCCCTATGGTGGAAACTGAAGGACAACCAGTGGAGAACGTATAGAAAATGAAGTGCGTGGAAATTCAAGACTCTCTCAAACGCACTACCTTCTGTTAGCTATGTAAGTCTTCTCTTATCTGCTGTTTAAATGGCAATGCTTTTTTTGCCAAGTGCCCTTGAAAAGGCTCAGACTAATAGAAAGCTAATCTCATGTGATGGGCAGCACACTGCTTAAGGTATGGTCTCAATAGGCTGTCTTATCTGGATCTTCCTAGGGAGATCATTTGTCTTGTATCTTAAGGCCTTCTCAATGTATCTGTATGCACAGGGGAAAACAGGAATTGAGATAATAGCCAATAACAGCTGCTGTATTTTCCTCCCCAATAAAGATGCCCTGGGTTTTCATTTTGACAGATGAAAACAGAAACTCAGTCATTTAAAGCTCAAAGAAATAGTTAGACGCTGTCCAAGTGTGGGAGCAAATCACATCTGTGAGTTCGATGATACCCAGAAGGTTGAATACACGAGTAGACTCTCTTTAATTGCTGAAATGGACAGTTTGCAGGCACTTCTCACAAAATGGGAAAACAGCAGCACAGAGATAGGACTTGGTTTTCTGTTGGAATACCATAAATACCAAACTCGGAGAAGGTCAAACATGACGGCACAAAACACGTTCCATAAAATTCATTTGTTTTGGAATGAACAGTTAAGTTCAACCGAAGCAGCTCCCCAACCTAACGACAGGGGAGCTCTTCAAGGTCAGTCGTAGGTAACCTGGCATGTAGAAAGCAAAGTGGGGGACTAGTACAAAATAATTTCTCTTCTACTTGGTGATACCCGTGGTTCTTCCACGCAGCGCTGTCCTGGCTCCCTGAAGGTTATATCAGGGCAACTAGATGCTAGAAGGGATCGTTGGAATACGTCTGGGAATCGCCAGTTTAATAATTCTTGGTGGGAAGGAAAATGGCAGCATACCCTGGATCTCTTTCCCTCGCCTCTTCTCGCTCCTCACTTGGCTGTGTACCTGAATGAACTGTAGTCATATAGCTCCAGGCGTGGCAGTTAGATTATTTATTAAACACCAAGTACTGTGAAAGGAACTTTGGGAACGTAGCTCATTTACTTCTCCTAGCAATCCTGTGACCTGCATTTTTTCAGAAGGGCAAACCAGAGGCTCAAAGACTTAACTCATGCAGAAGTGCTCTGTTCGTCTTATTAGTGGTCCAGCAGGCATCTAAACTCATTCGCGTTCGTCAAACTCCAAGTAGATCTGCATCTTGAGGATATCTGAGACTCCTCGGGGGAGCTGGGGAGTGGGCACTGGGATCAGAATGATTCTGGGGGAACCCAAAGACCTTCAAGTACCGCATGCTCCCTGAGGAGCCCCGAAGCTGAGGTTGGTAGACTCCCTTTTAGAACACTCACTCCCGGCACACCGCACGTCGCGGCCTCTCCATGAGGTTCTGGAGTTCACGAATATGAATTATTAAGAACTGACCAGGGACGGCTATTTAGGCAAATCCACCTCATAAATATCTAAATGCCTTCCTCAAATCCATCCATTCCAAAAGATCATTTCTCTGGCTTTTTTAAAAAAAAAAAAGTGTATATATATATATCTTTGGCCACTCCTGGGGCAAGTGAAAATTCTCGAGCCAGGGACCTAACCCGAGGCACAGCAGCAACCCCAGCCGCCTCAGGCACAACGCTTAACCCACAAGAGAGCAACAGAAGTCTCTTAACATAGACCTTAAAGTGGTGAAGTTGAAAAGTAGCATAACTTTTAACATTTTTTCCCCAAAGTTATTGAAAATATTCGGATTAAAGAAAGATTCTTAAACAGACTTTGGTTTACCATGCCAAGAAGTGAAGGTATTAGCAGTTTCGTGTGTTTTGGACCGAGACAGGGGAGAAGGGGAAACTGCATTAGATACCTGTTTCATCTGAACTCCGCTTCCTGTATCCCTGCTTGGTTACCCTGATTGGTTTCATGATTTCTCCAATTGGTCTCCAGCGGCCAAATATGACCCAACTCCCTCTTCCCCCGCTTGCTTGTTTTAAATGAGATCTGGTTTTACTTAGATGAATTAAATGTCACTATATTTGTTTCTGTGAATTGTTCCAGCAAAAATTACAGCATCAATGTCTGACTTTAAATGGCTCTAAGACTGTCTGCCTCTCTGGGCTATTTATAGTTGTCTTTTAAACACACTAATAAATGCTTTTAGATATATTGCTTTGCTTTCCCTTTATGGAGCCTCAGAATTGGGTAACTTCAAAGTACCAGATGAAAATATCTGTTTTTATTTTCTTTTGTGCAAAATTAATGCATATTCATTGTAAAATTGTAGAAAATGTAAATAAATGAATCGAAGAAAAAAGAGGACAAAAATATAATCAGAGAGGGCCACAATTCACATTTTGTTTGTATCATTCTGTCTTTTCTCTGTGTTTAAATGTATTTAAACTTAAAAAAAACACATTGCACAAGCTGTTTTATAGTCCTCTTTTATTTTTTCCGCCGAACAATATGTTTTATATTTTTTTCTCTCATTTTTCTACTCCATCACTTTTAATAGCTACATTAAAAGTAATGAGTAATGATATGATTGTACCATTACCTATGAAACAATCCCACATTTATTAGATGGCTAAGCCATAGCCAAAACATGCTACTACAAATAGCCCTACAAATTAGCCATGTTGCTATGCCCATTCATGATAGCTTCTTCGGGATAAATTGCCACCAGTGGAAATGCTGGATCAGAGGCTGTACCAAATTCGCAGACTCTTGTCACATGTAGCCAGCTCACCTCCAGAAATAGTTCAAATTAAATATATATATATATATATATAATGTAACATAGTAGTACATCTTTGAAATGACAGTATAATAACATGCATTGCTGTTAGAAGAACCACATTTCTAATAATTCAGTCATCATTTTAACAAATTTTATTAACTAGTGCCAGGCACTTTTTTTTCCCCCAACTCCAGACTTCCAGAGAGTTGTATAGCATGGTTACCATAGTTACTATACTAAAATCTTCAGTTCTAGGGACGCTCCTAAGCAAAAGTAGATAGTAAGACTTTTTTTAAACTGCGTATGAACTGGCACCTAGGTTGGGGGGAAAGGCAAGATAAGTGGAGGAAATTGAGAGTTGGTTTTTGGAGAGCCATCAGTATTGATGGTTTTATAGTTCTAGGAATGCTCTTTTTCTTACTAGGCCTGGAATCTCCTTGAGGATATTGTATTGTTCAGGTGGTATTCAGTTATTTATTAATTCATTCCTTCAAAGTAGAATTAGTGAAAGCCACATGCCATAAATTGCCCTAGCTGCTTAGGATAGAGTGGTAAATAGGAATAAGGGGAGCGTTTGATAAGAAATTTACAAGCTATTCCATGGGGCAATCCAGCCAATAAATCAATCAGTTAATGGTAAGAGTTTTAAACTAACTAAATCATGTTAATGAGACACAAAACAATAGTATGGGACAGAAAATAATAGTACGGGGATGAGTTTGATCCTCATCAGATGAGGCTTCTGAAAAGGTGACCCTTAAGGATGATACGTCAGTGATGATAAGAAGCCACACAGACTGAGAAGGAAGTGCAAAGGCCCTGGGGCAGGAACATCCTTGTGTGCTAGAGTGGTGCTTAGCAGACTTTTTCTATGAAGAGCCAGATGGTAAATATTTTTGGCTTTGTGGGTCACACGGTCTCTGTAGCAACTGCTGAAGTCTGCAGTGGTAATGTGACAGTAAGTAGCCACAGACAATGAATAAGCAATGGTCTGAATGTGTTTCAATAAAAGTTTATTTACAGAACAACCAATGTGCCAGATTTGCCCCACGGGCTATAGTTTTCTGTCCCCTGTATTAGTGAAAAAGGAAGATTCAATGATGATAGACAAGGAACAATGAGAAGGAAAATACTAGGAGAGAATTTTCAGAGATGGGCAGAAGTCAGATGTACACAATATATATACAATGCTGATTATGGAAACTATTCTAATTGCAGTCAGAAGACACTGGATGGTTTTAAGCAGAGGAGTGACAAGTTTTGATTTCATTTTGAAAAAGAGTAGGGGAGTTCCCATCGTGGCTCAGCAGAAACGAATCTGACACAGGTTTGATCCCTGGCCTCGCTCAGTGGGATAAGAATCCAGTGTTGCCGTGAGCTGTGGTGTAGGTGGAAAATGCGGCTTGAATCTGGAGTTGCTGTGGCTGTGGCTGTGGCCAGCAGCTACAGCTTCAATTCTACCCCTAGCCAGGGAACTTCCACATACTGCCGGTATGGCCCTAAAAAGACCAAAAAAAAAAAAAAAAATCAAAGTACAGTAAGGGCAGAAAGAGAAGCTCTCTTAGGAAGTCGTTGTCCTAGTCCGTTGAAGACCTGGTCCTTTGACTCTGAGGAGAAGAGACTAATTTTAAGATGTGCTTTGAAGATGAACGGGACTCGCTGCTCGTTCACATAATGGGAGTAAAGGAGAGTGAGAGACCACCACGCTTGCATATAACTGCATGTAAATTTAATATGTAAATTAAAATGACTGTTAACTGGATTTTTTTCTGTTTCAATAAACAGAAGGCATCCCTGGTAAACCCAAGTAGAGGAAAATATTATTGAAAAGATATCAGGTCGCTTATAGAATCAAAAGACGTGTGAAGAGAGAGACCCTGATTTGTGCACAATCAAGAGGCAAAATGAAAATCTAATCCCAGGGACCGTCTCCCTAGAGCTGCAGTGTACGTCTTTCTCCAGGAGAAATAGATGCGTAATAGGACATCACTGGCCTCTTGACTCCTTGAAGTTGCCTGGAATAATAGGATTCAGTGGGCTTGTGTCACTTCCTTAAGAATCAAATTCTTATTTGTGAAGTCCTGATTGGTCACTCCAAGGTCAGGTGACCCTGTTCCAGGTACAGAGTGAAGAAAGGCAGTAGTGAGAAGTGGCAGAATACCCTACTGGTATCATCCTGTTCCCAGGCACCGTCATTTCTTACCTGGTTATTGAAATACTTTCCTAGTTTACCTCCCCATGTCTGCTTTTAAATTTCTCCAATCAATTTTCCAGGACAGCCAGAGTGACTTTTGTTGGGTTTTTTTTTGTTTGTTTTTGTTTTGTTTTTTAATGAACTACCTTATCACGCTGTGCCCTTGGTTAAGATATTTCAGCTGCTTTCACTGATCTTGGAAGAAAGACCTGAATCTTTAATTCTACCTAATAGGTCATGAATGCTCGGTCTCTCTCTTTTCAGTTTCAAATCTCCCCCATGCCCATCCCTGCCTTGAATTCAGTTCTTTGGAAGGCATGCCCTATTCATCTTTGAGCCACAGATCCTTTTCAAGTGCTATTCCTCTGCCTGGAAAACTCTTTCCCCTTTCTTCTCAGTTTACCTGTACTCATCCATCTCTTCGAAACTCCATAAGGACCCAGTATTAAAAGCTATTGCAAGAAATAGGAGAAGTATTTATTCACGTTAAGGTTTGAAGGAAGATTATAAAGACAGCTTCCAAGGTGCTAGCTATTGAGGTCTTTTATATTATGTCAATCATTCCTTACAAAAACATTTCGAGATAGGTCAACCATTGTCCTTGTGTTTTAAATAAACAGTGTAGCTTAGAGATATTTGTAAGACGCCAATATCATACAGCTAAGAGGTAGTAAAGCCATAACCAGAATCCAAGTCTTTGGTCGGCATACTCCTGCCCTTTAACTGTGCTACTAGAGGATCTTATTGTGGAGAATGGACTGTAGCCCATGGTAACAGGAGAAGGGCCATTTATTTACATTTCAGAATAAGCATGCTGGATGAAAGTGGCAAGAGAGGAGTTAGACAGCTGTTACAGAAACCAGATAAAACCACGTTTTTAGCTCATCAGGAAAGCTTGAATTCAGTGATAAAATGCAGATGAGTTCTTGTAATGACAGATTCTTGTGAGAACCAGGCCTTAAAATTAGCTTAGAACAAAGGATGCAACCGTCAGACGACACCTGTAAACCTGAGAGCCTTAACAACAAGTGACTGTGCCTCAGGCAAACAAAACCAGGAACAAGGCCTGAGCTGAGAGCATTTTTACCTAAGGCTGGAGAAGAATTCAAGAGCATGCTCTCAGCTTGAGTGTCGGGTCCTGGACCAAATGGTCTCTGACCGCCTCCCATCTTGCTCCAGCCGTTGAACATCTTCGTACTTGATTTTGCTTTCTCTTTGGTATTTACTATATGCTATCATCTCATTTTATCGTCCTCATGTTTATTGATGCCTCAAATGCAAATTCCACAAAGCTGGGACTCCCCATCACTAATTCCTGATGGTGGGTAGGTCCAGCACATAGCAGAAGCTCAATTAAAATAATAATAATAATAATAAACAAGAACGAAAACAGTCAGTAATGAATTTTCCACCAGAGGATTTTCGACACCACTGGGGAAGTACGTTCCTTACACAACACGGGGAAATGGCACTGTGGTCTTCTCAAGAGACATTAGGGTTTCCTGATGTTCAGCCGCTGCTGGACCCCAGATCCAACTCACGGGAAACCCTGAGCGACAGGGGCTCGTATCCACCCATGACAGGGACAGGCAGGCTGGTTTTGAAGATCACAACCAGAGAAACCCTCAGAGTCCCCTTCGAAGAGCACCCACATTCCATTCAAGACAAAGAATAAATGTGGTAGCACCTTCTGTGAAGTTTTTTAACCTGTTAACTTCGCCAAGCTTGTCAGTCCTGTTTCCTTTAGGTTGGTTCCTCAGAGTAAATAGTGATAAAATTCTTAAACTGAGCTGGAAGTAGTATTGTGTATATAGGAAGGAGAGAGAGAGACTGTTGAGAACAAAGACTTGGGGTTTTTCATTTGGTAACAGTTGTGAAAGAGAAAAGAAAATGACCTGGTCCCTGGGGTTTTGAGGAAGTGGTAGAAGGACAGAGAAGTGGCTCAGGTAGCTTAACAGTAGGAAACAGTGGTGACATCTATATGTGTTAGGAACCATCTATTGTCTGCTCTGCTGTCATGCAAGTGGAAAGAAAGCTCTCTAAGAAGGTGAGAGCACATGCTCTGAAATTTTACCCTAAACTGAGTCCTCGTGGGAGTCAGATCCAGGCCATAATTCTTGCATCACTAACTACACTGAGCCCAGCACAAGGACCCATGGCTGCCCATTCCTCATCTCA
This sequence comes from Phacochoerus africanus, assembly GCF_016906955.1. Lineage (NCBI taxonomy): Eukaryota > Metazoa > Chordata > Mammalia > Artiodactyla > Suidae > Phacochoerus > Phacochoerus africanus. The sequence goes on along the minus strand of NC_062557.1, from coordinate 10,392,784 downwards.
TTCAAACCTCACGATAACTTAGTAACACAGGCGTCCCCACGTCATGGGCACTGAGGTTCAGAGAAACATGACTTACCTAAGCCACTCAGGGTGTGGAGGACACATCTGGAACTGGAGTCTGCCTCCCAATTCATGGTTTCTCCACACTACCAAAAAACATTTTATTTCAGGCTATTTCTTAATAATGAGGTTATTTGATTTTTACACCAGAACAGTTGGCTGTTGTAGTTCATATTATTTTGGTATGATCTTGACATCCAGAAAATGGAGAAACATAATCCTAGACTTCAGATCTCTTCTACTTCTTTATAAAACCCAGCATGATTTGCAATGAGACAGGCTTTGTAATTAGATGGTAGATATTATGCAGGGAAAAACTGGGCTGGAAAGAGGCCCTCCAGATGAAGTTACTAGGAATGCTGTCATGTTCTGCTTCTTCCCAGTATCTCCTTCTCAGCCTCTCTTTCAGTTTGCTGGTATGATAACCCCTTTCCTATTATGAAGTCCCTCTATTCCATAAACTGACATAAAACTTTCTAAATTGGTCCAGAAGGAGAAACAGTAAGGTCATATCAGGAAAGAGGTAAAAGCCATGGTCCCTGAGAAGCTGGACTGGAGCTGGAGGGTAGGGCTGGGAGAATGAAAAGAAAAGAGAGGGCACCAGGAGTTCCCGTCGTGGTGCAGTTAATGCATCCGACTAGGAACCATGAGGTTGCGGGTTCGGTCCCTGCCCTTGCTCACTGGGTTAGGGATCTGGCGTTGCTGTGAGCTGTGGTGTAGGTCGCAGATGCGGCTCAGATCCCACGTTGCTGTGGCTGTGGTGTAGGCTGGCAGTTACAGCTCCGATTGGACCCCTAGCCTGGGAACCTCCATATGCCGCAGGAGCAGCCCTAGAAAAGGCAAAAAGACAAAAAAAAAGAAAAAGAAAAGAGAGGGCACCAAAGCTATAGTTCAAGCTCTGAGGGTGACAGCAGCTGAGAAGGAAACGTGGGAACACCCTGAGTTTGTCAACACAGGGGACGCTGTTTGACATTCGGGAGACAGGGGTTGTTTCGAGGAGTACAAGCAGTGTCTGCCAGGTACCAGGTGAAGCAGGTGTTCCATGGCTACATGGTGACGTCCACCTACGTGTGTCTGAATGTCTTACCAGGATTCCAGGCAAGATAAGGCTTAGGCTTAATTCCAAAGCAAGAAGTTGTGGGACAGGTTTTGAGTAAAATAACTTGTTTGGGTTCCCCCCTAATTTATTAACACCCGTCTTTCCTTCCTCCTGGGCAACCAGAGCCCACCCCACATCCCCTCGGAGCACACCTTCTCTGCTGGACCTTCCTGTAGCCCCCTCCCCCTCTGCAAACCACAGACCTCCACCTGAGCCTACCTTCAAAGACAATGACCCGCCCGCAGAATTGAGGCCATTCTTTCTACTCTCTGCCCTGTCAGCGCTCACATTTCCATACAGTTTATCTCATCTGATAGTTGCCAGGAAAGTAACTTGATTACAGATGACTTCCTGTAAGTCACTTACATGGTAACAAAGGTACCTGTTAATCTCCAATGTCACGGGCATTAATAAGTGGATTTTACGGAAGATGTTTTAGACCTTTTTGGTGGAATATCTCAAATTATACAAAGATGATTACTATTACTATGAATATATTTCTATTAAGCAGATGCTAGAGATGGGATCAAATTTTATTATCAAAGTGACACAGGGCTGTAACGTCTTAGCCATTGTGTTGGACCCTCAACATGCTAATGAAAAGCTTAAGGTTGAAGAACTATCTGCAGAGTAGTCTGCTTGGTGCATTTGAGAGGATATGGCACAATGCCAGAGGAACTGCTTCCAAATTGGTGAGTCTGACGAAGGCACTTGAGTGCATTGAGGAAAGGAGGGAGGTATGCAGGCTGCTGATCTGTTTTGTTGAAAATGTTTCCCATCGTTGATCTAGGCCATATGAAATACACTCAATCTGTCAAGATTTCTCTTTGAATTCATGCAGAGATCTAAAAATAAAAAAAATTTTTAAAAGCTGTCTTTGCAAATTGTCATGAACTGGGTCTTCTCAGGAAGCTCCTCCATCCTCTTTGTGTGTTGCTTTTTGCTCTTGCCCCATGTGGAAAAGAACTTCATGTCATGATGAAATTGCATGTAACAACAAGGGTCCTTTCCTACCTCTATCATTCATTGCCAGGCAGGATAGTTTGAAACTGGTGTAGAAGGAGACCTTAGGTTTAGCATTTATTTTTGAACTTTGTATATCCCACAATTTTGTGATTTCAGGGATCGCATGTCCATTTTTATTATCAAAAAGAATTTTTCTACCAATGAAATATGCCACCATCAGTTTCAGGAGAGCAAGGAACCCAACATGCAAGAAGAACTATAGGAGCTGCAAAGGATTACATTTAGAATGAGTAAGCAATGGGGTCTTACTATGCCACACAGGGAACTATGTCCAGTCTCTTGGGATAGAACATGATGGAAGATTCATGAGAAAAAGAATGTATACACACACACACACACACACACACACACACACACACACACCTGAGTCACTATGCTGTACAGCAGAAATTGAGATAACACAGTAAACTATAATTTTAAAAAATTAAAAAAATACTTTTTCCTGTTGGAGTCGATATATGGTGACAAGATAATTATGAAAGCATGAAGGCAATTTTAAAGCCAGGTTTTAATCCTGAGAAAAACAAATGTTAAGTGTAGAAGGATGAATCAGCAAGCCTTAAGCTTCTGTTATTTAATGGCAAACGATTGGAAAAGTGCTCAAGTTAATACAACGTATGAAACGAGAGATTAATAAACATCTATTTTGTCTAGCCATTTTGACAAAAGGACCTCTGTAAACATCCTAGCTCATTATGGAGGCTGGGAAATGGTTAATAGTAAATAAAATCAGTTTGGTTACAGTTTGTCATTTAGCTTAAAAACAATCTGTCTTTTAGAAAATGTATCATTTACATGGTTGGAGAATCAAAGAATAGCATTTAAACAGAATCTGAAAGCTTTTCTTGGAGAAGTTGAAAGGAGTGATCATGATAATGAAGCACAGCCGAGGACATGATGGGTTTGGGGTAGAATTCTCACAGCTGTTAACTTGTATCCCTGAAAATGTTCCATTAATCAGAAATAATTTTTTCACATACTCACATTTGCTCACTGGTGGCTTTTATTAATTGAAACTTCATTCACCAGTTAGCATCCTCTTGAAGGTGTTTTTAAAATGGCTTATTTATACCAGTTGCTGGCACTACTGGAATTCAGAATGATGCCAACCAAATGCCATTTCAAATAAAAACCTTTCTTTTTTCTTCTGGCACCAGGATAGAACAGAGTCTCACAGTAGCTCTTGATTTAAGAGCTGTGCTTTCTTACTCTCAGACTTCCATGATGTGTGCAGGTCCCTTTAAGGAACTGGGTTAGAAGGAAGCTTTTAACCAGAAAATAACCCTATCTTCAAATCTGCTTCTTCTACCTTTGCAATCATAGGGGCCTTTGATGATAACTGTCCTGTCCCCAGGGTCAGGGGAGAGAGTGGAACCTGAGACCGATGAACAGCTGCTTGTTTATAAAGTGTCCTTCACTGACACATCAGACAGGAACCCACAAAGAATCACATATGTTGTGGGAAAAAATTGTGGGACTAATTTACTCTCACCATTGCAGGAAGCATTTGGTCAGCCTCGGGTCACACCCTGCAAGGATGCAATTGTCTCCCCGAAACACAGTTGAGGTGCTGAAAAGAGAGGATGTAACCACTCAGAGCCGATTAGGAGGATGGGTGGGTGAGGCGGCCGGGGGCCCGGGGGGCCGGACAGAGAGAACCTTGGACATGCCTTCCAGGACATTTTGGCTGTGGCCATCCTCACAGTGGTCCTCCAGACAAAGTCTTTATTGTAAAATAGGCCTGATCCCTGGAGAAGAAGAATGATTCCTATTGAGTGGAGAGAAATTAACCCATTCCTTCCTTTTGTAGTGGGGAAGGTGCTGGATGGTTAATTTTCTTGGCTGATTTCAAGGGGCATCTCCAGGTCGGGAACAGTATTTACTCCTACCAAACTTTCTATGCAGCCCAGTGGCAGGATCCCCCATCTAAAGTCCCTCCTCAGAGTTCCCTGGTGGCTTAGTGGATTAAGGATCTGGCATTGTCCCTACAGTGGCTCAGGTCACTGCTCTGGCATAGGTTTGATCCTTGGATCCCAGGAACTTCTGCTGCAGGTGTAGCCAAAAAAAATTTTTAAATAGGGAGTTTCCGCTGTGGCACGGTGGGTTAATAATTTGGCCTGTCTCTGTGGAGGCAAGGATTCGATCCCCAGCCTGGTGCAATGGGTTAAGATCCAGTGTTGCCGCAGCTGTGGCATAAATCTCAGCTCTGGCTTGGATCCTGTCCCTGGCCCAGGATCTTCTATATGTCATGGGGGTGGCCAAAACAGCATACATAAATTAATAATTAAATACATAAAAGTCCCTCCTCTCCCTAAGCTCCCCTCCTCCCACCTAGCACAGGTAGACAATGTGGAAAACATATTCTTACTAAACTATTCAAATTGGGATGCCATGACTTTTTTTTTTTTTTTTTGCTTGAAAGTAACCAAAGATCATTTAGTATTGAATTTTTAAAATTCAGCTTCAGACTTGGGCAGGAAAACCACTGACCTATATCATGGATGCTAAAAACAATAATAACTGTATCTTCTGCCTTGATCTTTTAAAGGCTGGATGAATTTGGTGGGAGGAAAATGACTTCGCCTAGGGATGGCTGTGAAACCATCAGGAATACAAGGGTCCAACTGGAGCATGCTCCCTTTAAGAGGGAAACAAGATTAGCAACTTTGGCAAAATTTCGGCTTCTATTCAGAGGGAAAGAGAAGAGCTTCCAGTGTCCAAAAAAAAAAAAAAAGGAAAGAAAGAAAAGAAAAAAAAAAAGGATAGATGTTTTGAGACAAAAGCAGAAGGAATTTTATACTTTATTGAAAGCTTACCTGGGGAGTGGTTTTAACTCCTCTGGGGTTAAGAAAGATTATTTTTCCTCTCAAAACCAAAGGTGGAGCTAGGGTAAAGGAGTTGAATCTGAACTAGCATCCTTGTCTGTTCTGTTTTGACCTGGGAAGTTCACAAGAAGAGAAACCTCCGTGGAAGAGAGAGGAGGCTACAGGTCCAGAAGGTGAGGGACCACTGCCTGTATTACAGCACCTTGCATGTAAGTTCCATGGCACCATGAAGGTAGAAACTCTTAACTGCCTCCTTTTTCTAAGGAAAGCCATCTGACTTAGAAAGCTCCTAAGATTACTGGACAAATCCTGGATTCTGTTTTGCCTTTTAACATTGCAGATTATTTTGTTATCTATATGTCCTGAGGCCAGAAGAGTGCAAAATGAATTTTTTTTTTTTTTAAATATCAGATCAGAAAAGATGGTGAGGCTCCATGTGGGATAATCAGAGTGTTTACTGAAGCCTTATGCATATATAAAAATGTTATTTTCTCTAATTACATATTTTGTTCTTATAATGACTGAGTTGAATGCTAAGCTGGAATGAGTAATCAATACTTAATGCCTCTGTCATTCAAATGAAGTCTTAGCTATTTCAGATGGCATAAAATTGCCTCCAGTTTGGCCAGGTGCTCTGAAGATGGCAATGGAAAGCTAAAGTGTGTTTAATTTTTCTCCTTTTCAGGTTTTCACTGAAAACCCAAACTAATTAATAGCAGCACACCTAGAACAACTGAAGTCACGTGGATGCCCGAAGGCCGTAGAAAAGAATGAGCTACTACGGCAGCAGCTATCCAATCGTAAGCGTGGACCCCAAATACCCCGGCTACCCCCCGGAGCACGTTATAGCGGAGAAGCGAAGAGCACGAAGGAGGCTGCTTCACAAGGACGGCAGCTGCAACGTGTACTTCAAGCACATTTTTGGAGAGTGGGGGAGCTACGTGGTGGACATTTTCACCACTCTGGTGGACACCAAGTGGCGCCACATGTTTGTGATCTTTTCTTTGTCCTACATTCTCTCCTGGTTGATATTCGGCTCCATCTTCTGGCTGATCGCCTTTCAGCACGGAGATCTGTTAAACGAGCCCGACGTCACGCCTTGTGTGGACAACGTCCATTCCTTCACCGGGGCGTTTTTATTCTCCCTGGAGACGCAGACCACCATCGGTTACGGTTACCGCTGTGTCACGGAAGAATGTTCTGTGGCTGTGCTCATGGTGATCCTTCAGTCCATCTTGAGCTGCATCATCAACACCTTCATCATCGGCGCTGCCTTGGCCAAAATGGCAACGGCCCGGAAGAGAGCCCAGACCATTCGGTTTAGCTATTTCGCCCTCGTTGGCATGAGAGACGGGAAGCTTTGCCTCATGTGGCGCATCGGGGATTTCCGACCCAACCACGTGGTAGAGGGCACCGTGAGAGCCCAGCTGCTCCGCTACACGGAGGACAGCGAAGGGCGGATGACAATGGCATTTAAGGACCTAAGGTTAGTCAATGACCAGATCATCCTTGTCACACCCGTCACGATCGTTCATGAAATCGACCCCGAGAGCCCCCTGTACGCCCTTGACCGCAAAGCCGTGGCCAAAGATAACTTTGAGATTTTGGTGACCTTTATCTATACCGGTGATTCTACCGGAACGTGCCACCAATCCAGAAGTTCCTACGTGCCTCGAGAAATTCTCTGGGGCCATCGGTTTAATGACGTCCTAGAAGTGAAGCGGAAGTATTACAAGGTGAACTGCTTACAGTTCGAGGGCAGCGTGGAAGTCTACGCGCCCTTCTGCAGCGCCAAACAGCTGGACTGGAAAGACCAGCAGCTCCACAACCTGGAAAAAGCCCCGCCGGTCCGGGGAGCCGGCCCGTCGGACACCAAGGTCAGAAGAAGGTCGTTTAGTGCCGTTGCTGTTGTCAGCAGCTGTGAAAACCCTGAGGAGACCACCGGCTCTGCCACGGATGAATGTAAGGAAGCACCCTATCAGAAAGCTCTCCTGACTTTAAACAGAATCTCCGTAGAATCCCAGATGTAGTCCTAAGTGATAAGAACAAGGGCTAGTACTCACTCCTCTTTACTCGCTAGCCAGTCACCTTAAGGCAAGTAGTTATTAAGGGAGCTTTTAAAGAAGGGTAGAGCTATCTTTGATGGTGATGGAAGATTAAAAGAGCAGGTTAAACTGGGTAAAAGATATCTAAAAATAACATAGCATCTGATTGCTTAATTTTTGGGGGGGGGGTTAGAAAATTTGGATTAGGGATGCTATTAAGAAGCCTAATTAGTTAATTCAAATTTCATCTCCCTTGTATTATTCTGTAGACTCATCAATTGGGGGCATAATATTCAATAATGGGGGACAAAGGTAGGATACTGGAATAAATAATAATAGAAAGTAGAACAGGAAAACAGCACGAATGATACATTTTTCAGCGTATCCAAATCCATAATATAATGAGTGGTTACCTATAAGAACATCGTATCGTGTAACCAGGATACGCAAGGTATGCATTCAGTGGATTGTACTATTGAAATAGTTAACCATGAAATCAGCTGGCCCCTTCAAGTCACAATGTTTGTCCCCCATTGTGTCGCGGTATCAGCTGGCGGGGGTAGTGGCTGTAGGAAATAAACAGTGCCCCTGATTCAGACAGTTCCTCCATTGCCACTCGCCCAGGGAAGGATCAAGAAGTGCTAGAGCCATTTTTCTCTCTCATCCACGAGGCAGAAGAGTAGTCGGCATTTGTTGTTCAGAGAGCTGTTTCTCTCCTAAAGGCCCTGGTTGATGCTAATGAATGGCTTTACGTGGAAGAGCAGAAACAAGGCAGACATGAGCTTTGTGAAGTCTGTGACGGGGTTTCTTACACACGCCTCCCTCCACCTTTTCTGGGGACAAGAATGAGGAACAGAATGGTAGAGCCGGGGTGAGGGAAGGGGTAGGTCGACGTTCTCAGACTCTTTGGGGTAAACAAGTTCCTGGTCCAGAGAGACCGGGGCTTTGGCCGAAGACATGGAACTTTTTATTTTGTCACTTGCTGGAGCTGGTTAGAGGCGGAGGGGGTGGGGAGACCGTGAAGGGAAAGGTATTTATTTTGTCTGTGTTTCCTGTCTTGGTCACTGTAGAAACATAAATAACTTGAATTGTGGATTTTAAGAAACTCTTCCATTGAATTTGGAACAATCATTTAAATTAAAGCTTTTGTGAAATATAATGAAGGTGATTTTAATGCACCTTATAAAGCCAGTAAGCTGAGTGCTTTAGAACTGCTTAAATTGTAGGACTCGAGACACAGGTATACTCATTTCCACATTAAAAGATGTTAACCGTGATTATTTTAAACACAAATCCAGTCACCTGTGAATGAAGAGTCCTTTTAAGCTTTGTAAATCGGAGCGTTATTAGCTACATTCTTAATTATCTATGGGTTTTGGGGGTTTTTTTCCTACATTGTTGCTGAGCTGACAATATATATATGCCCTAGTTTTTTGCTTATACTATTTAAATATATATATACGTAATTTTTGCATTTTTTATGGAAAATCTCTCTCTCCATTTAAATTAACACAAATAAATTGAACCGAGTCACGTGGTCCAAGATTACCAGTAACAGTAAAATATATAGGTACACAGAATTTTTGTTTGTTTTTTGGGTTTTTTGTCGTTTGTTTCTTTGTCCTTTTTGTCTTTTTTCAGGGCCGTACCTGCGGTATATGGAGGTTCCCAGGCTAGGGGTCAAATCGGAGCTATAGCTGCGATTGTAGCTATAGCTACACCACAGCCACAGCAACAACAGATGTGAGCTGGGTCTGCAACCTACACCACAGCTCACAGCAACACTGGATCCTTAACCCATTGAGCGAGGCCAGGGATTGAACCCTCAACCTCATGGTTCCTAGTGGCATTCGTTTCCATGGCACCACGATGGAACTCCCAGAATGTTTTTCTTTTGTTTTCTTCTTTGTGCTCCCTTTCCCTTCTTCCCTCCCTTCCTCCTCCTCCTTCTCCCTTTTGCCTATGAGCAATAAACATGTTTTATAAATTCACATGTGGAAATCTTTTATTCCTGTTGTTTTATGGATAAGCGATCTCTTCAGGTCACAAGTTGCAAAATTGTCTTGAGGCTTAACATCAGAGAACTAAACAATCCCTGTGTCTTTCTGCCTTGCCTCAGGAAGGCAGAATCCGAGTTTTAAATTGCACACACCCTGTAGATTTGGGTTTTGCAGCAGCAATTTCTCAGCCAGAGTACCATCGCCTACCAGCACTACAACCAACAGACTTGCCCCTTTCCCCCTCTTCAGCTTGTTTTACACACATCTAGTTTCATTCACTCTGCTTCCTGGACTCTGCCTATTCACAGCGGTGCTTTGTTAGTATCAGAACGGAGGCATCAAAGTCCAGTAAATACATTGTCAGGTTATGTGCCTCCCCTGTCCAGTGCTCTTCCCCAGAATAGAATGTGCAATCAGCAGTCCTGTAGGATGTTTAATTTTCTGTTTAGACTGATAACTCATTTAGACACCCTGATGGAGTACTTAATAAAGATCTTAAAATCGTGCAAAAGTGTGTGCCTGTGCTAGTGTAAAGTCTGCGGATGTGGTCAGAATTGGGTATGGGTGCCAAATATGAGACTGCCATTTCATTGAATTCGGACATAGGCAGAATCGGAAACCATTTTTATGAGTTTCGAACAGCTTGCAGAACAGCTCTCTCGGAATTGACAGTTAAGTGCTCCTGAAAGAATTGCAAAACGCCACTGTGCAAAGTGGCCTTTCTAGCTGGAAATGCTCTGTCAATGAGGAGAATATTTTTTCTTCTGGCACTCATCTTCCCCTAGAGATGACATTATTCAGTAGACTTAATTAGACAGAAAATAGACTGTGGCATCAAGGCAGTGCTCCACTGGGTGGGAAAGCTCCAGCCCGTGAGGAGGAAACATGGGGAGAGAGAAGGAAACACTATTCTCACGCGCCACCAGCTCGTCACACACTCTTAGGGGCTCTGCCCAGAGACGCTTAAATCCCCGGCCCCTGCCGCCGCCAAAAACATGGTGGGTGGGGTGGATACTTTTAATTTCCATGCCCTCAAATAGCTCATTCTGGACTTGCTCCTGACTGGCAGATTCCCAACTGGGATAATAAAGAAAAAAACAACAAAACCAAAAAGGAAAAAAAGAAAATCTATGATTGTGCTTCCCGGTCTCTTGCAACTGGGGGTGAGGTGGAGGGTGTGCCTCTGTGACATGGTTCTGGCTCATGAGATGCTTGCAGAACACTCTGGATGTGACCTTTAAAAAGCTTTTTATCTGGGGTGGACTTAGCTGGGCTGGGGCATGTGTTCACTTGAAAATGTTCTATTTAACTCTTTGGGTCATGTGCATCGGGTGTAGGAACTTTTTTTCTACCATAAGCGATACCAATAAATGTGTGTTATTACCCCCTGTGTTCATTCCTCCTCCTCACCCAGACCTCGAATGTGGTAGCAGAAGTTCCTGCAGCCATCTCTTGAAATTAAGAATCGAGAACACTCCTTACAAGGGAAATTGGACAAGTAGGAAATACCGCACATCTCCAGACTTGTGCAGGGGTGACAATCAATATGATTTCCAACTGACAGAGTGAACCATGTATCTGGAGGGAATTACCTAGGAAACAAAGACCGGGAAGGAAAAAAAGATGAGCAGGTTATGTCCAACTTGAACTTGGAAATGACATTTGATGGCGTTGGTCTCTGTGGAAACCACATGTTTTATGGGGGAGTTGAGGAAGTGCCACTATGATTATAAAACAAATACAAAAGAATGACTTTTGGCCTGGAAATCCCTCCGAGACGCTGAGGGCTGAGTGACCCTGATAAGAGGATTGACCAGGCCTACTGCCAGGTTTCTCTTTATCTTCTTCCTTCCCTCCTGCAGAATTACATGCCCTGTTTTAATGGGACTGTCACTAGCACTAGTGACCTGAAAGCCGCAGAGACTCAGGCCAGCAAGCACTGCACAGCTTGGGCAGAAAAGCAAAACTCCACTGATGCTGTGTCTCAGGACCTCCGGGGGAGACCAAACTGCCCGAGTTCACCCACGTGGGCTCTGAATATATAGCACTGAACCCAGGTTCCATATTAAATATTCACACCTAACTCCTTGGGAGGATACGTGCCAAGCAGGTTCTCTGGACCACTCTTGTTAATGATGGGGCACCAAATTCGACCCAGTTTAAAATATTCCATGAGTTCCATCTGTCACAGGCATCGATTCTTCTCTTCTGAATGTTCTGTGAGGCATGTGTATAAGCCCCTGAGTTCTTTTGGAAGCCAAGCTTAGCCTGTGGACTTCTAGAAACCTCCCTTCCACACCCTTGGTACTCTGTAAATCACCAAGCCCTACCCCAATTCTAAATTTAGTGTGGCTGCTTTCCCTGTCTCGCCTCCCTCTCTCTCTCACTTTCATTTTTAAAGGAGCAGTATGACCCATACTCTGGAGAAAAAACTTTGAGTACCGCACGCAGAATGCAAAGAGGAGGAACACAGATAAAGTAGGAGGGAGGCTCTTGGCAAATTCTCAGCAAAGGCTCTTTTGGATGGGAGACCTTTGAAAATGAAAGTGGGTAACTGAGACGCTGCTCTGATAATTCTGTGGCCAGAGGGCAAGCAAGCCCTCCTACAGGGACATTTTCCTGAAGAGGCAGAAGCCCAGTGTTGCCTGGACACCGTCATTCGTCTGCATGGCTTTGGAGCTTTTCTTCAGTAAGAAAAACCTTACGTCCCAGTCAATTCCCAAGTTCCTCTTTCACGGCTCTTAGTTTACTAAAGCAACTTAACATGATCCTGTTAGGGCTGTGTGGTTGGGTCATGAGATTTGGACGAGGGCAAGCAGCATCTTGCTACATCATGTCACCCTGTGCTCCTTTCCTTGGGGCATGTCCAGGCCTGTGGTTTGGGATCTTTTATACAGAGTTTGGAAGCTTAAGTCAACATGGCTGAATGTTTCAAAGTTTAGTAGACTCTGAGTTGCCGACCAACTATAAGGAATCTAACCATTCAACCACCTAGCAGGGGATATTTAAAAGTAAACTATTGCCTTTTGCTATTTGGTCTCATTGATTTATTCTGCTTTATAAATACTGCAAAGGAAAAGGATCCTGGATCTAGAGTCTGTCTGTCATCCCAAGAAAAAGCCACTAGACTGAGATTGAGGGTCTTCTAAATAATTAAGACCCCCTGAGCTGGGTGATCTCTGATGTCAGGCTCTCGATGGAAACTTTGGAGACCCTGCAGGCTGAAGAGAGAAAGGTTAATCATTTCAAGTTTTCAGCAAGCCCGGTGGATGAAAAGCCAAACAGAGAGATTAAGTTTTGCTGCATTCCATAGCCCAAGAATGCTTTTTCTCTAGTCTATCATTTACCACTGGGGCCTATAAAACATTCTTCATCACTATCTAAGTAACTTGAACTTGAGATAGAAAGAGCCCCAAGAGGTTCAGACCCTGTGAAAACTTCTTTACAGAAAGTGATCAGAAAACTTCACATTTTCACATAAAATGCTCCAGTCCCATGCACTGTGGCTAAAGGCTCTCTGTTTGCATTAGAAGTACGCGTTGGCGAGCAATTACTTCTTGCGTGCTGTGCTGCCTCTCGATGCTATTTGATACCCACTTGCCAAGGGAGGCCGTAGGGGTGGAGTTAAGGTAAGTGGTAGCCTCTGCCAGCCGCTACCAATTCCAGAATCAAAGGTTCTTCAGAACACCAAAGGGACATCAGCTCATCCAGTCAGAATCCATTTTATACCCAAGGGAAAGTTATCTGCCCACAGAGACAAAGCCATGGAGGGGCAGCAGAGGAAGAAATCACAGCTACGAAGGACCAGGGCTCTCCAGAATCAGCAGAGGCCATAATCAGTCCTGATGCTGCTGGAGGTTGACACAGTTTCCATTTGTAATCATTCAATGGGAAAAGTGATCACTGCAGGACCCTTTGCTGGGGAGTTTCTGCCGTGGCTCCATAGAAACGAATCTGACTCGTATCCATGAGGACGTAGGTGCGATCTCTAGCCTTGCTCAGTGGGTTAAAGATCTGGTGTTGCCAAGAATTGTGGTATAGGTCACAGACGTGGCTTGGATCTGGCACTGCTGTGGCTGTGGTGCAGGTTGGCAGCTACAGGTCCAAGTCGACCCCTAGCCTAGGAACCCCCATATGCCTGGGTGTGGCCCTAAAAAAACAGAAGAAAAAAAAAAAAGACCCTTTGCTAAATAGAAGCCCATTATTTTCTAGAAGTGCTTCTGAACAGAACTGTTAATTGGTCATTAATTTTTTTAGAAAGGCTAGAGTGTGGGCAAGGAAAACAATGTGGGAAACAGCTGGTAAGAAAAATGATGAATGAGCGTCATCTTTTCTAAAATGTAAACAAAATGAGGGCATTTTAAAAAGTCTCACCCAAAGGGAACCTTCCTACATGGTTGGTGAGAATACAAATTGGTATAAGTATGAAAAACAGTATGGGGGTTCCTCAGAAAACTAAACGTAGAATTACCATGTGATCCAGCAATTCCACTCCTGGGTGTCTCTTTGGAGAAAGCCATAATTCAAAGAATACATGCACCCCAGTGTTCATAGCAGCAGTATTTACAATACCAAGACATGGAAGCCACCTAAATGTCCATCAACAGAAGAATGGATAAAGAAGATATGGTACATATAGACAATGGAATACTACTCAGCCATAAAAAAGAATGAAATGATGGCATGTGTAGCAACACGGATGAACCTTAGAGATTATCATACTAAGTGAAGGAAGTCAGACAGAGAGAGACAGCTATATGGTATCACTTATATGTGGAATCTAAAAAAATGATACAAATTAACTTACAAAATAGAAACACTTTACAGACTTTGAAAAAAAACTTGCTATTACCAAAGGGGGAGGGTGGGTGGGGAGGGAAGGACTGGGAGCTTGGGATGGCATATACACACTATTTTATATAGAATGGATGGTCAATGGGGACCTGCTGTATAGCATAGGGAACTCTTCCTAACATTCTGTGATAACCTATATGGGAATGGATATTTCTATATGTACGGCCAAATCACTTTGCTATACAGTAGAAATTAACACCACATGGTAAATCAACTATGCTCCAAAAAAATTACAGAAAATTCTCAACCCCTTTTCAGGGCAATGCTAACAGACAAGGGATCATATCCCTGCTTACTGACCCAGCCACCAAGCCTTTCACGTTGGAAGCAGAAATGGTCCTCCAGCGGGGCCAGCCTTAGGGAAGAAGCAAACACCATGAGCAGTGTGATGAAGCAAACACTGAATGGATGTGGTTCATTTCTGAGGCAAGACCAAGGAAAGGAGCCCAAGCTGAGAGAGCCCCAAGCCCTGGGCTGCCAACACTTGGCTTGGCTCATTAATTGTGCAATGTGAAGCAACTTAGCTGGAGTTTCCGATTCTTGGTTTCTTTCTTTCTTTTTTTTTAATTTATTTTTTCCCCACTGTACAGCAAGGGGATCAAGTTATCCTTACATGTATACATTTTTCCCCCCACCCTTTGTCCTGTTGCAGTATGAGTATCTAGACATAGTTCTCAATGCTACTCAGCAGGATCTCCTTGTAAATCTATTCTAAGTTGTGTCTGATAAGCCCAAGATCCTGATCCCTCCCAATCCCTCCCTTTCCCATCAGGCAACCACAAGTCTATTTTCCAAGTCCATGATTTTCTTTTCTGTGGAGATGTTCATTTGTGCTGGATATTAGATTCCAGTTATAAGTGATATCATATGGTCTTTGTCTTTCTGACTCATTTCACTCAGTATGAGATTCTCTAGTTCCATCCATGTTGCTGCAAATGGCATTATGTCATTCTTTTTTATGGCTGAGTAGTATTCCGTTGTGTATATATACCACATCTTCGGAATCCAATCATCTGTCGATGGACATTTGGGTTGTTTCCATGTCCTGGCTATTGTGAATAGGGCTACAATGAACATGCGGGTGCATGTGTCTCTTTTAAGTAGAGTTTTGTCTGGATATATGCCTAAGAGTGGGATTGCGGGGTCATATGGAAGTTCTATGTATAGATTTCTAAGCTATCTCCAAACTGTTCTCCATAGTGGCTATACCAGTTTACATTCCCACCAACAGTGCAGGAGGGTTCCCTTTTCTCCACACCCCCTCCAGCACTTGTTATTTGTGGACTTATTAATGAGGGCCATTCTGACCGGTGTGAGGTGGTATCTCATGGTTGTTTTGATTTGCATTTCTCTTATAATCAGTGATGTTGAGCATTTTTTCATGTGTTTGCTGGCCATGATTCTTAGTTTCTTTATGTGCAGTTTTGCCTGCTGTGTTCAGTTGAGATTGAGTGCAGGCTTATGGACCAGATGGCCTAGGTTTGGAGTCTAAGTCTACTCTTTTCTTCCCGTGTCACTTTGGGCAATTTTCTTTCTCTCTCTGCCCTAGTTTTCTCAACTGCGAGGAAAATAATAGCACCCACCTCACAGCTGCTGTAAGGATTAAGCGAGATAATATTTGTAAAGTGTTTAGAACAGTAGTTGGCACAGAGTGAATGGTGATAAGTTCAAGCTTCTATTATGATCGCCAGCAGCAAACTCTTCCTTTCTCTTAGTCTTTTCAATTAATGTATACCCCTTAGCTTTCCACATTGACTTAAGCCAAAATAAATAAATAAAATGAGCCATCATTTGGTAGAAGGAATATAAATTATTGCCACCCAAATGGGAAGGGTTTGTATTCGATCTTATCAAAAGCACTTTGGATTAAGTAAATCACACTTCCTCTCTATTGAGTGGGGCTTTGGGATTCAGTAAAATGGTGCTTTGAGAATAAAAACACTGCTCAGATCCGTAGAGGGCTTACTAAACAGCGCCAAGCCAAGGGAAAACCAGACTACACAGACTCCATCACACAGGGTACGCCCCTGTGTAAAATACCTGCTGGGCATTAAATTTAAGCTATTTCAAAAAGCCTTTAACTACTTCATATCATAATACATTGAATCATATTCAAAGGTCACATTATTTTTCACTAAGAGGGGTCCCAGGAGGAACAATCTCATTATCCAAAAATGACCTATTGTAACCCAAATAAGCTGCTGCTAATATTGAGCTTGGAAAAACTTGGTCTGTGGTATGCTGGCAGGTCCCATGAATGTGCAACCCACCCAGGAAACTGGCAGCCTCACTTGTTGTGCCAGAAAGGAGGGGTTGAACTCATTCGGGATGGGGATAACAAGTCTATTTCTCTAACATGTGACCTACTGTAGTAGGGGGATCATGGACTTTACATCAGACGGAAGTGGATTCAAATTCCACGTGTGCCCCTTGCTGGCTGTGTGAACATGGGAAATGCTCTAATTGTCCCTGAGTCTCAGCTTCTTCTTGAGTGTATTATATGAGATATACCACATGAGTATACCATACGCAAATACTCTCACTATTATATATTATATATCATTATAGAATATACTGTTACATAGTATAAGAAATTTTATATTATAATTATATATTTTATAATCACATAATACATAGTATATATTAATTATGAGTATATTATATGAGAGAATAATACTGACCTTGTAGGCTGTGAAGAGTCTCTCAGGGTATTCATACGCACATGTATTCTGATATACTCTTTTTTTTGCTTTTTAGGGCTGCGCTTGCAGCATATGGAAGTTCCCAGGCTAGGGGTCGAATTGGAGGTACAGCTGCCAGCCTACACCACAGCCACAGCAATGCCAGATCCAAGCTGCGTCTGTGACCTACACCATAGCTCACGGCAACACCGGATTCTTAACCCAATGAGCAAGGCCAGGGATCAAACCCACGTCCTCATTTATGGATACTAGTGGGGTTTGTTACTACCGAGCCACCACGGGAACTCCCTGGTACACTTACTCTTTACAATTCACACATATGTGTGCCCATGTGTGTGTAAGTGAAGATAGGCACAAACACAGAATTCTCTGGCACATAGGAGTTGCTCAGTAAACTAACGTGTCCTGTGTTCCTCCGTATGTATCGGCGTCAGTAGTATGTTTCAAAGGAACTGGGAAGCAAAAGCGTCGTTGGCTGTAGAATAACAAGGCTCAGTTCATGATCACAAAATTGTTTTTTCTAAATATTCATGCTTTCATTGTGATGTGTAAGTTGATGTCTGAGGTAAGGTTTCTAAATGTATTATCTTCCTGCTCCCAAGAATAACTGGTTTTAGTCCCCGCACTGTCACCAATGAGCTCTGGGATTTGGGGAAGTTACTCAACATCTCTGGTCCACTGATTCCAAATACCTCTGGAATAAATGTTGCTTAAAAATTTTTCATGATTCTTGGAAACCCCCAAAACGTGATGATTTTCCTTCACTCTACTTCTAGTCCTGATAATTTTTTTTTGGTTTCTTGTTTTTTTAGAGCTTTTTTCCCATTAACATACATAATTCACTGTAATCTTTCCTATTATGATTATTGGACCCTCTAAATCTAACAGAAGAATTCTTCTTTCATGTTATTTTCGCCTTCTTTTAAAGTCTTTCCTTAATGTATAATTCATTGCAATGTACATTTAATATGTCTCAAGATAATAAATCAATAATTCATTTACAACAATACTATCTGTTGAACTGAGTTTTCGGGTTTCATATTACTATACTTTTCTAAAACTGGATCTATTTTAAACAGCAAACTTTCAGGGCTTTAAAAAGTCTTTTAAAAATCTGATTTTATAAAAAAGATGAAATACTGCTTTTTGTAATTATCATGCAGGAAGCAAGCAGTGGCATTAAAAAATGTAGCATCTAAAGTAGAGCGCTAAGATTCTGATGAGGCGGCCTAAAGTGATGACCAGAGAACAAAGGGAATCAAATACGGTACTAAATTTTTGAAATACTAGAATGCTCAATCTATGGAAGTTGGGGGCCAGTGCTCAGTAGAGGGTGCCTCTAGCCCTTCGTGTTATTATTAAAAGGTGCTTCTTGTGATAGGTTGACTTGTGCAGTGAATGACTTAGACAACTGTCCCTGGCCAGCTTGTCTTTCATTTCCACTGGGGAAAAGGTGGCTCTGCTCTTTAACATCCTCCCGATAAGTACATAACTGACTATGATTTCAGCACCCAGAGTCCCAGACCCCAGTCGTATCCTAGTCCCCTGAGCCATGAGGAGAGATAGTCTAATCTCAATCCCAAACAATCATAAAATAATGGAGAACACATTGGGATATTCTGGGTGTTCTTTCCAGTATCACGCCTGGCGTGGGACCCAGAGAAATAGCAATTTGCAAATAGCAAATCTTAATCTTTACTGTAAACCAGAGTTTCCAAAATGGCTTTTTTATTCTTGCATTACAAATAACTATCAGAGTAGTCATGAAAGACTACAATGTTAACTGAGAGCAGCATCAGCTCCACCAAACAGTATAAAGTTTTGTTTATCCTTCTCTAGAAATGTAGCATTATCTATGTTGTTACTCATTATTCTAAAGCTTTGGGCCTTAAATGAAGAATCTGCACACCTGCTTGTCCTTTCTGGGGGGTTTGGGAAATGGAGGAAAGCAAAATATTAATGACTTTGCAGGCAGGAAGAAGAAGATAAAAACATTAAAAAAAAGCACTTTCTCTTTTCCACCCAAGGCTCGGGTGAGGTGTTGGTCTTTTGGAATACCATAGTGATAATAATAACAATAGTATAATAATAGCAATTATGTAAAAGCCTCTGGTAATTGCAATTGTATTAGGAAGTTGACTATTTTTGGTCACCATTGTGCCACCTTGTGGTCACAAGAGAGCACATTTTTTTCCATAAAGTAAATCATTAAGTTTTTATTTTCCCCCCAAAGGCCATGGGATGATATTTGGAAGAATAACTTGTGAAGCATGTTGCCAAAGAAGCCTTTAAACAAAATATAATGGGCACCATCCAAGTAAAAAATGACATACACTTAAAAGCAAAAAAAATGGCAGTGGTTTCAGAATAGATTCCATGTACTAAAATTTCCCTCTGCTACCTAGACATGGATTATAGTCCATGTAGAAGATGAAATTTGAGTTCATTTAGGTTGCCAGTCTGAATCTGCAAACAGAGACATGAAAGTCTGTATCACTTTCATTGAGAATCTAATAAATAATTCAGCAACCTATTTATAGCAAGAGAAAGCAGCCAGAATTTAGGGATCAATTATCCATACTATATTAGAATAATCATGTCAATGCTATATAGAAACAGCTCAATAAAGTGATTTTAATCACATGAGGAAAGATTTGCTTTGTAAGTATGTATATTCTTCAAAAATTTTTAATTAAAGTAAGTTGATTTACAATGTTCTGCCAATTTCTGCTGTACAGCTAAGGGACCCAGTCATACATATATACATTCTTCTTCTCATATTCTTCCAGTATGTTCTGTCACAAGTGATTGGATATAGTTTCCTGTGATTCCATAATTTTTATGCTTTTCAAAGAGTTGTGATATTTGTTTAAAGGATTTCTCTGTTTTCTAAATTCCACGTATGTCAGCAACCAGATGCGAGGAACACAGAAAGATAGGATTGGCCACCTTCCAACAGAGTCCTGTCTGCTGGGGGCTAAATGATATATTTTGTAATAAATTCAGAAATTGAAAGGCCACCGTTTTATATTCCTAATGTTTGTTTCATAAAACATATAGCTTTTTAGCAAGGATAAAATTGTTACAAATAAATGAAGTTCCAGCAATCCTCTTATTATAAGTGTGTGTGTGTGTGTGTGTGTGTGTGTGTGTGTGTGTACACAGAATGAGCAAGTTTAATAAATTCTCACAAGTGTATTTCCAGGCTCATATCAGCTTTAGGTCTTTTCATTCCTCTTTTGGTCACTTCTCTGTTTCCTGGCCTCTGTTTGTCTTTATATCTATGAATTTCTCTATCTGTACTGCTTTCTCTTCTTCTCATTGTCCATATATTTCAGTCTCCCTGTATCTTCGTATCTCTCTTTGTTCCACGCGCTAACTTAACTTTGACTGAACTCTAGGCGGCCAATGGATTTAGATTTGAATCCTATCTCTGTGGATTACTAGTGTGCCCAGGGGCAAACAAACTACAGTCATCCTCCTCCAACTGTGAGCAGCTGGTCTCAGGATCCCTGCGGGTACCAAAACCCATGGATGCTCAAGTCCCTCACCTAAAAGAGCAGAGAGCAGCCCACCCTCAGTATGGGCAGGCTCCACATCCCCTTGCATATACCCCATGGATGGTTGAATCGGCAAATGGGTAACCTGCGGATGGAGAGGGCCTACGGTCCTCAAATGCTGTTTCCTTATCTGTGATAGCTTCTTACCCCATAAAGTTGTTGTGACAATTAAATGACAAGTTACATGTAAAATCACTGAAGACAATAGTAGCTCAGCGTATGTGACCAGTACATGTTGACTGTCTCTTTTTTAATAGTCTGAAAAAAGTATCTGTTCTTACTATTCAAATCCCTGTCGTTGGAAGATGTTGCACTGCTGCCTTATTTAGGGGTATACCATCACCATAAGTTAAATATGTATCTCATAGAATTTTAAACAGAAAAATCTCCCATGTACCTCTTCTAAGCACTCCATGAAATGCTAAGAATCAGAAAGCATCTTGCCTACCATCACATAATTAAGTACCAGAACCCATACACGAATCCACAGCTTCTACCTCTCTATATTTACCCAGTGCTGGTGGCAATGAACAGTGCTTCTCACTCTAAACCCACAGCTTTATTTTTATTTAACTTAATTTAATTTAATTTTATTTTATTTATTATTATTATTATTATTTTGTCTTTTTGCTTTTTAGGGCTGTGCCAGCGGCATATGGAGGTTCCCAGGCTAGGAACTGACGAATTGGAGCTGTAGCCACCGGCCTACACCACAGCCACAGCAACACGGGATCAGAGCTGTGTCTGCGACCGACACCACAGCTCACGGCGACACCAGATCCTTAACCCACCGAGCAAGGCCAGGGATCGAACCCGCAACCTCATGGTTCCTAGTAGGATTCATTTCTGCTATGCCAGGATACGGAACTCCTTTTTTTTTTTTTTTGGTCTATTTTTAACCTTCCTTCTTTCCCTCCTTCTTTCCTTTATCTATCATCTATCTATCTATTTATCTATCTATCAAGACCAGAATTAATACAGTCAGTGAGATAAGAGTTTTCAGTTGCGGGAGTTCCTATTGTGGCTCAGCAGCAACAAATCCAACTAGTATCCGTGAGGATGTAGGTTCGATCCCTGGCCTCATTCAGTGGGTTAAGGATCTGGCGTTGCTGTGATGTGGGCCGGCAGCTACAGCTCCAACTCGACCCCTAGCCTGAGAAATTCCATATGCGCGGGTTCGCCCATAAAAAGACCAAAAAAAAGTTTTCAGCTGCAATCCCTGGCTTTTCTAAAATTCATTAATTCATGCATTGACGTATGACTGCTCTGCCTTATATCTGCTCATTCATAGACATCGTGAAGGCAATAATGAAACTCACCAGAAAAATGATCTTGCCCTTTTAGAACTTAAAATCTGGTGGGAGAGACAGAAAGTACAGAAATAAATACATAATTTAATGATTTAGTGCCAGGCATAATGAAGTGCTATGTAAAAAAAAAAATGATGGTGTGTTATCTTTTTAGGAGCTGTGGATGCCAGTCTACATAGGGTCATCAGGGAAGGCCTCTCGGTTGAGGTAACACTTACTCAGAAACCTAGGATAGAGAAAGCGAATCATGCAGCTACCTGGGAAAGAGCATTCGAAACCAGTGCAAAGGCCCTATAACAGCAACAAGATTGAGAACCTCAGGGGGCAGCAAAATTAAGAGGTAATAAATTTTGTGTTTCAGATGCCTATTTGATCCTCCAGTGGGAACAAACAATAGGAAGTTGTGTGCATGAGTTTGGAGTTAGAGGAAGAGATCAGAGGTTAAAGATGTGAATGCAGAAGCCCTCCCTCTGCATACACCTGTCATTAAAGGTAGAGCTGGCATGCGCTCTATCAGGAATTGAATGGGAGTAGGGGAGCATGCTACTAGAGCTGGGGGTACTGCAACGTCGTGAGTTAGAGACAAATAAAAAATTCGTTACAGGAGTTCCCGTCGTGGTGCAGTGGTTAACGAATCCGACTAGGAACCATGAAGTTGCGGGTTCGATCCCTGGCCTTGCTCAGTGGGTTAAGGATCCGGCGTGGCCGTGAGCTGTGACTTAGGTCGCAGACAAGGCTCAGATCCCGCGTTGCTGTGGCTCTGCTGTAGGCCGGCGAATTAGATCCCTACCCTGGGAACCTCCATATGCTGCGGGTGCGGCCCTAGAAAAGGCAAAAAGACAGGGAAAAAAATTCATGACAGGAGGATGAGAAGGAAGAGTCCATGGGGTTTGAAAAGAGGCAGAGAAGAGTGGTTACTCAACGGCAAAGTAAAGAAAGTGATTTAAGATGTGATTGAGTATCAGATGCTATTGAGAAGCCGTTTGTGAGAAAACAGAATTGACCGTGGAATTGAGCATCCGCTGGGGGAAGTGCCTGACTCAAGAAGCTTCAGTGGAGAATGGAAAGGGAGCAAGGAGGGACAACATTAGAAAAGTTTTGATGCAAAAGGGAGAAAACGGGTGAAGGCATAAGAGCTAGAGGGAAAGACAGGGTCAAGGGAAGTTTTCCTTTTATTTCTTTCTTTGTATGTTTCTTTCTTTCGTTTGTGGGAGGTGGTTCAGCATGTTTATGAGCAGATGGGACTGATCCCATAGGGAGGAAAAAATAGATGATGTAGGAGAGAGGAGATAATTAAAGAAGTGGAGTCCTTGAATAGATGAGAAGGGACGGCATCTAGTCTCCAAGCAGAGGGAGGGGTGACATCTTAGCCGCAGATACAGGGTATCCAGGTCGGGATGGAGAAATGGGTTTCATGTGGGGGGAGAGAGGCCTGGGGATGGAGGACATTTTCTTCTCTCCCCCCACCCCAGTGGTGATGAGACTCAAGGGAGTCAGCTGAGAGTAAAGGTGTTCAGGATTTGAGTGGAAACAGAGAAGAAGGTTCAGCTCCTCCTCTCCCAGACCAGGAGTGGGAGCCGACTAGGGCAACAGAACGGCTCGCCCCGCAGTCCCAAAGTCCCCTTTGAGATTCGCTCCTTTATATTTAAGGTAACAGCAGCCAGCACAACTGCGTGTCTTTCTTCATCTAAAGCATTTATCATGAGGTTTAGCTCCTAAGAATTTATCAGTTTAAAAAAGTCCAGCTTTCCGAATGAACATGTTTTATTTTTGTGTGTGGTACATGCACTTAGAAAATTCAGGAAGAGAGACTACTTTTATCTGCTACAGAAACTAGTGGCGAGATCACTATTGTGGCTCCAGAAGAACATCTTACCACATAAATATCCCAAAGGGAGGATCCCTCTGACTCTGCAAATCCCAGCTCTCTCTCTCTCTCACTCTCTCTCTCTCTCTCTCTCTCTCTCTCTCTCTCTCTCTCTGGTCATATATTACAACCGACTCTGGAAGGGAAAAGTGTAAAGTGTGTTGGGACTCTCTCCTAGCCCATGGGTCTGCCCACGTTTAGTAACAAAGCACAGCGAAAGGAGCTAACGGCTGAGTGCACGAGCTGGACAACCATGAGTCTCTTTTAAACGGAAATTCTTCTACCACAGTGGCCACCTGGCTACAGTGGGTTGAGGCTGGAACTAAACAGCAATCAATGGAGAAATGAAAATTTCAATCAAACATTATTTTCATGATAGTTTAACATTTTTTTTTCATTTAGATTTGAGGGTTTTTCCTACCACAATTGCGTATGATGTCAACACTGGTCCTTTCAGTTAAAGCCAGCCCCGTTCACATCCTCTCTATTGCCATAGAGTTTCCTCCCCAACGGAACGTTTCCATGTCCGGTTTTGAGGGTGGGGGAGGGGAGAGGTCTTAATGGATTTGGTGCTGTCTTGGTTTGGGATACCATCTCTGTAATCTTTTAGAACAAAGTCTTTCAAAATTCACTTCTATGCTTTTAAAATTATATTATATTATTTATTTATCTTTTTAGGGCTGCACCCCCAGCATTTGGCAGTTCCCAGCCTAGGGGTGGAATCTGAGCTGTAGCTGCCAGCCTACACCACAAACCCATGGCAATACAGGATCCAAGCCTCATCTGCAACCTACACCACAGCTCATCGCCATGCTGGATCCGTAACCCACTGAGCAAGGCCGGGGATCAAACTGGCGTCCTCATGAATACTAGTCTGGTTCGTTACCACTGAGCCACAACAGGAACTCCCTAAAATTCTTTTTTAAGAGATCACACAGTCAAGGGATGTTAAAATCTAATTAGCCTGTTTGCAATCGATTTATCAGAACATAAAAACTAAATACGTTCACTTTTCATTGCAAGTGTCCTAAAGGGAGCGTGATGAATCATGTCTGATAATAGGTTTTTCTGTGAATAAATGAAGTAGTTTTAAAGCCGTGTTTGGGTATGTTCGGGCATGCATAACCGAATTGATTAATGGGACATGTGCAGTGTGTATCTTAAAAGTATTGAAAAATAAGGCATTCATGATGTAAAAATGCTATTTTTATGCATACTTTGTGGCTATTGTAAACTCGGTTGTAGTAGTTGAATGAGGGATGCGTTTACATGTAGTTTATAGTCAAACCCTGTTGATCAGGTCGCTAGAATAAATCACTGATTTTCGTTGATTATCATAACCTATAAACAAGAAAGAGGTTTACAAAAACTTGCTGGCGTGTTTATTTACAAAGGAAACAGTCTTGAAAGTATCAAATGCACTACTTCTTGTTTTCTGATTATTTGCAATGATAGCTACCAGTCTCTTTAGTCTTTCCAAAAACCTGTACGAAAGAAATCTGTATTCCTGTAAGAACATTGTGTGGAAAAGACAAAACATCATTGTTTTCAAACTTCTATACAGTTATTGGCCAGGAAGAAAGAAAGTGGTGGTCCCTAGCTTAGCGTTTCACGTATTGAAAACGACAATGTTAACGCTGATAGTAATAGTAGTTATAATAACAACCTCTTTAGATGAGCTTTTAGAGATCATCAGATTCAAGTAACTATGTGAAAACAAAGAGAACAAAATAACATAATGAAGTCATGTTGAATGTCAAAGAACTAAAACAACCCAGGATGTGGAGCACTAAGGTTGTGTCTCATACTGAATTGTGTTTATATCATAATAATTTAAATTATATGCCTCCCAGAGGACTTATATTCATGCAAAAATTTTAAAAAACTAATTATAACAATTTTATTTTGGAGTTCGCCTCATGGTGCAGCAGAAACGGATCCGACTAAGAACCATGAGGTTTGGCGTTTGATCCCTGGCCTCTCTCAGTGGGTTAAGGATCCAGTGTTGCCATGAGCTGAGGTGTAGGTGGCAGACACTGCTTGGATCTGGCGTCGTTGTGGCTGTGGCTGTAGCTCTGTTTAGACCCCTAGCCTGGGAACCTCTGTATGCTGCCTGGGAACCTCTATGTGCGGCCCTCAAAAGCAAAAAACAAAACAAACAAAAAATTTCATTTCTAGTAAACCAAATTTGTAAGAGAGCCAATTAAAAAAGTAAAATTTCTGCTGTTTTAGTTTGGCCAAAGTGATCACAGAAAAATAATTCTTGGCAGAACTTTAGGGAAGATCTTTTTTAACTCCCTCTTCCACATTTACATAATTAAAAACAGGGTTTAAAAAAGAAAATTGATTTGTCCATGATTTTCCAACCTTGAAGATTGCTAAAATCCTTTTTTTTCAAATAAAAAAAGTGACATTAAATATAAAGGATTTGAGGGTATCCTGTGTTGTTTGAGGTAACTAATATCACTACTTCCTGGCTTTATTTCTTTTTAATAATTGATGAATTTTTTTCTGGGATTCTCACAAAATGCAATCATTTATTATTTTTAAAATCCAATAATCTTCATATTCATTACCCACCCCCATGATGTTTCTCTTTGACTCCTAAATGCAATTCTGAAAATTTGACCCCCTTAGGCCACATAGTCTGAACAGTTAATTTTTCCCCAGGTAGGTACAATCACAAATGCTACTATCTAACTGTGTTAAAAATAAAATGTCAGGTGACAAACCTATCAGAAGCAAGCTCACTGAAAATCAGTGTTTTCAGGAAGACTTCCACATCTAGTTCTCGGGGTCTGCCTGTGGGCTTGACATTTCATATTGTTTAACAATCAAGGGCCAGGAGACTTAGGATGGAACGTGCCGCTTTTGTTCCTCTTAAAGAAAGTGCTCAAACGAGCAGACATCCCAAATCCTATATCCTTAATACTAACTTCTGCTATTAGAATAGAGCAAAAACTTAACTCTTACAGAATAAGATCAAGATAGACATCTAGGCATGTTTAATGGGGTTTTATGTATATATATATAAAATAGTATATACAGACTATTATACTATTTAATATGTAGTAGTATGTATATTAGTATATGTATGCTATATATACACTAATATATACTATTGTACAAATCTATATACTATTATAGATATACATATTTATATATAAACTCCAACTAATACACACACACACACACACACACACCCCATTATATATATACTAGTTGGAGTAATATATATAGTTGGAGTTTATATATAAATATGTATATATATATACATATATATGAAATAATGATTTTTGCTTATTATGGGTTATTTTGCATTATTTCTTACTTTTAAAAATTGTGCATTAAACTATCACTTATCTTGGTTACTGGTTTTTTGGTTTTGCTTTTTGGTGTCTCTTAAATTTCTTACTTGAAGTGTATAGTGCCTTACTTATTACTTCCTAACCATGACACTGAAATCAAATATAGAAAGAGGTGCAGATATAGATTTTGATATAAACAAAGATTTTTTTTTTCTCAAAGAAATGGAATTATAATCTTCACTCAAAATTAAAAGAAATTCTTAAATGTTTTTCAGGACATCTTTTTGTTGTTATTGCAAAATAATCTGACTTATTCAATTATTTGTTGTTTTTGATGTTTTTCAATGCTACACACCACTGAGTGCAGCACTTAATGATAGCTAATGAGATCAAATTAAAGATTGAATTGAGGCCATCCAAAGGTAACGAATTTCCTGGTAGTTTCACAGACTCTCAGATCTCTTTACAGAAGAGCAAGCTCGAAACCATCTAGCTTTAGATTTGCAAAAATCGAGAAAATAAACAATGCTGAAAAAATAGGTCAAAATGTACTCAGTCGCTGTGGAATCAGTTGTGACATTCACTGGTTTTAAGAATCGATATTAATAGTAACCTTAATTCTATTTCACGAACCCACTTGGAGGCCCCTTCATGTTCATATGTAAGTGAATTTGATCAAAATATATCAACAAAAATGAGTTTGAACAGAATATGTATTTTTTGAATGCATATTTTAGAATCATCATATAGTTAATCCTAAAATAAATCTATGAGTGTTTTATCTCTACCTTGACAAGGAGGCCCCACCAGTTAAATGAATCTTTCAGTTAAATGTTTTCAGCCTAACTAGAATCAGAGATACAGGAGCATTCACATCCTTTTGACTCAGCTTGGCCTTAGGCTCCATAGCATTGACCTGGGCCAGCAGTCAGCAGACCTTTTACTGTAGAGGGCCAAAAACTAAATATTTTAGGTTTCTTGGGCCCCATATGGTCTCTGTCTTATCCACTCAACTCTGCAGTGGAACATGAAAACAATCAGCAACACCATGAAAGCAAATGGCCCTCTTATTTATAAGTCCAAAAATTCGAATGTTATAAAATTCAAATATTGTAAAATATTTTCCGCTTTTGATTTTTTCCTATCAGTTAAGATATAAAAACAGGAATTCCTATTGTGGTTCAGAGGGCTAAGAACCCAACTAGTATCCATGAGAACGCAGGTTCAATGCCAGGCCTCGCTCTGTGGGTTAAGGATCCAGTATTGTCGCAAGCTGTGGTATAGGTCTCAGATGCAACTTGGATCTGGCCTTGCTGTGGCTGTGGTGTAGGCCGGCAGCTGCAGCTCTGATTCATCCCCTAGCCTGGGAACTTCCATATGCTGTGGGTGCAGCCCTAAAAAGACAAAAATACGTACATACATACATACATTAAAAACATACTTAGCTGATGTGTTGTATAGACAAGGAGCCAGATCTGGTCTGTGGGCTGTAGGTTGCAGATGCCTGTTCTATGACCATGGAAAGTCTGACAGCCTTGATTCAAAGTCTTAGAAAAAGCTGGGTTTCAGAAAAAGATTTCATTTCCTATGGCTCTTTTCATATAAGGATAGTCCCTTACAAAGTCTGTTTCTCTACTTTGGGTCATTTTCCTGATGTAGATACTTTCCCATCAAAAATGTTCAATTTTATATTATTTTTCATGAACAAAGGCAGGATATGCTTGGGAGAACTCATTTCAGAGTTGGCCATATCTGGTGCCAGGGAAGTTCCTCCATGCAAAGAAGCTTTTGAAGAATTGATTTGAAAAGAAAAACCCTCCAATGGCGTTATCTCCAAATATTTCTTTATTTTTTCCTGGGCTGCTAGCTTTTTCCATTTTAATTCAGTTCTTCATCAGTACATCAGTACTGAATACCATCTTTTTTTAGGGCTGAATACTATCTTTTTTTAGGGTTCTGTCTGAGGCTTATGGAAGTTCCCAGACTAGGGGTCCAATTGTAGCTGCAGCTGCCAGACTATTCCACAGCCGCCGCGACTCAGGATCCCAGCCCCATCTGCGACTTACACCACAACTCACAACAATGCCAACAATGCCAGATCCTTAACCCACTGAACAAGGCCAGGGATCAAACCTGCATTGTCATGGATACTAGTCAGGTTTGTTACCGCTGAGCTGTAGCGGGAACTCCGCGAATACTATTTTGAATTAATAGTGTTCAAAAGTCCTCAAGACTAGTCCTTCTAGATATCTGCAGATCTGGATATTTGAGCTCAGTGGCCAGGAAATGTTGGAGAGGTTTTCCTTGAGGAATTTGGGTGCAGAGAGCAAGGAAGGAGGAGGCAAAGGGGGACTAGAAGAGGGCAGCCTTGGCAGGGCCTTCCCAGAGCAGTGGCTGCCCCTCTAGCACTAGTGGGCTCGACAGGTGAACACAGACCACCCTGACGCATCTACAGTCAAGGGCAAAAGAGCACCTTCTTCCATTAGTGTGATTACAGATGACCTTGCTCACAGCTGATGGAAAATTCCTAGAGGAGAAAGGATAAGGAGAAAAGGAAAGGGGGCTGCTGGGTGGTTAAGCGATCTGAGTTGGCAGAAAAAGAAGCTGCAACCCAGTTCCTCCCATTTTCCAGGAGTCCAAGGAAATCCCCCCGCTGAAAGCTCAGTCTGCAACCCTCAGTCTGCTTGCTCATCCAGAGACACCACCTCTACACAGGCTCGGGACAGAAAAGACAGGCACCTTTCTCATCCACTCTTGGGAGCATTTGCTCACATCTGTAAGGAAAACAAATTGAGGTCCGCTATTTTTCTCCCAACTACTTTTCCCTTGTTAGATCATGCTCTTCAGATAGTTTGAAGAAAGAAGGCAGAGCGTGATGCCTGATGAAAGGTGTTATTCTCAGAGCCAGGTTTTTTTTTGAACTTAAGCCACTGCAGTGGCTTTTATCTGCCCATAATTCTTTCTGAAGCCAAGTCCTCTGGCTACTCAAGCCATCTTCCTTCCTAGCAAGTTAAGATTGGGGCGCTTATAATTCTAGAACTTGACAGCCAGAATCCAACCAGCACAAACCAATCGCATAAGGCTGCTCCCTTCAGCCCAATAGCTGAGATGATTTTCCCATGATGTCATGAACCTTTGAGAGCCTTTGGAAGGAAAAATCACCAGCAAGTACACCCCTCTGTCTGGAGATCCTTTCTGACCAGAAGGCTGTTGAGATCATCTGCAGGGGGTGAAAACACGTCCTTCGGGGAGAAGGTTTTAGACTAGTAGCGTTAGTTACGGAGGCTGCCCTTATTGTTCCTTGCAAGGAAGAGAATAAAAGTGTAATCACACTAGGTCATGTGTAAATTTATACTGTTGTTACTGGCACTTAACCCTTTTCCTTCCAGGAATTGTTAAGTTCCTTTGCAGTCATAGATCAGTCCGTGGTACATTCTCACCCAGGGTGAGTGTTTGACGGTAAGGTCCCTCAGTAGACCAACAGAATAGAAGTCATGTAACCGACTCTCTGGAAATTACGTAAGAGAAATAAATGCCTTGGTATTTGCACAGAAAGGAAATTATGAAATTCACTTCGAGCCTGAACTCCCAGATTCGCTCAAAATCAGTCCTGTGAGAAAAAATGTTCTTGATCTGCGGGGGTCCTCAGTGGAGTTAGGGGTGAGGTCTTTCCTAGGAGAGACACCAGTTCCTATGTGGCTTGAAATGGGCTGCAGGTCAGGCTGCCTCTGGCTGGAGACACAGAAGCGGGCTCTGGACATAAGAGAAGAAACAGGGCATCTTTCAATGCCTAGGGTTCTTTTTTTTCTTGACTTTTCTTTTTTCTTTTTCTTGTTTTTTAATGTCATGGCCTATAAGTCAATTCACAGAAGATGCTGTCTCTAACGGAGAGATACTTAAAAAAAATTTTTTTTTTTTTCTGAGTGGACTTGCAGGATATGGGCTGGTGTTTTAGATTACCAAGTGTGCGTGGTGCTTTTCTAGCATGTTGTTTGGAGAGGTTAATGCTTTTTCAAGGGTGTCTGTGGAGCTGCAATCGTGCAGATCCTGAACTGCATTTCCAGAGAGGAACCAAATACTAAATTATGATAGTCCTATAATTCTGGGCACTCTGCCTTGATTACTGGCTATGTTTGGGTCCCAAACCCTCCCTTTTTTTCCTAGGATTTGAAATAATGTACGGACCATGGAGGAAAAAAAAATGAACCAAAACAAGCAAAGCACGAGGAAAGAAGATAGAACATAGAGAAGGGTAAACTAATTTCTGTGCTTAATTCACTTACGGACGAGCACAGATTCATTTTGAGCCCGGGATTAAAGAGCCTTGCATAAATTTCCATTATACTGCCTGGATTTTGAAACTGTGGATAGGGGCACTGGTGACTAAGTCTTTTGTGCTAAATAATGCTTTGACTAGGTAGATGTCCAGATCACTTCTGCAAGAAAATGCAAATAACATTTTCATTGTCTTCTATTCTAAGGAAACTGCCTATGATATGTATTTATATACTTAGCTAGTGCTTTGCGGAAATAGGAAAGTGGTTGAGCCTCAGAGATTTATAGATTATTCTACTGTTGGAAAATACTGAGAGATTTGCCACTCTCTACTTTGAATTTTTCATATTTCAGTGCATAAGAAATACGGGTGCAATGGGTGAGTAGATGATTTTTTAAAAATTGCACATTATAAGATATAATTGAACTCTGAACACCGTGAAATCAGAATCATGAAAGCAGGTTACTGAGACATGGAGACTCAATGCTGACTGCAGGTCTCCTGTCAGAAGGAAGCAACTACAAGTCAAAATTTAGGTGTTCTCAACCTCTCATGAGGTTTTCAGAGGTGTCATCTTTAGATCAATTGATAGAATTCTACGTGTGTTTTCTGCTAATTAATTTAAAAGAAGCATATTTGTTCCTTTTCTTAATCTTGTACTGGGGAGGCCCTACATTTTTTATATAAAAATTATAGGCATAGGCATGAAGAGCAATTACTTTGAAGTTTGACCCTTGCCCGAGTGGGAAATATATCATTATTTTTCAAGGATTTTTTTTGGAAGCACTATCGAATATGTTAACACATATAAGAGGTTTAATCTCAATAAACAGGAAAGCTCCTCCTCATTGATTTGTTTTCCCCAAATTGACTTAACAGGTAGAGTGTGAGTCTTCACGTATTTCAGTTTATATGCAGGGAAATGACAATCAGGTTACAAAAAAGCATTATTTATAATGTCAGTTCCTGCCTGGCTAAAACGTGCTGGCTCGGTTATGCAAACGTATAAAAGAATAGATTTTGGTACAAATACAGGTTATGAAACGAGATCTTCTTTGGTGATAAGAAGATCAGAAGGTGAAACACTGGGTGACAGAATTTAAGTCTGTGTTATCAAGCCAGAGTTTATCTATTGCTAACCATAAACTCTATTTTCTAAAAGGCTATTTTTCTAAAAGGTTATTATCTAAAATGATAATTCATTTGAATTTCTTTAACATTTGAAATGGACTGGATGGAGCTCAAAGGTACACGCAGGGGAAAAAACAGCTGGATTTGACCCTAATTAGTACATTAAAATACCTTAATAAGCACCTGTAAAATGCGTAGTGACCTAATTTGGATTTTCTTTAAATAATCATATAATGCTATTAATGTTATTTGTTCTGTTATTGTTTGCCATCAATATTATTGGCCATAGTAGTATACAAGCATTTTACTTTTGCATAGTTGTAATACAGGTTTTATTTATTTGCAACTTATACACAAGGACTTTGAATATCAAAATATAAATTTTTCAGAAACTTGTAATTAAGTCGTAACTTGAGGTTATATGCCCACCGTACAGAGACTCATCAGTGAAGGAGGATCAAATCCTCAGAGAGTCATCAAATTTATTTTTAAAATGGGAGAAATTCTGCCACAGAGAAGCATGAAAACTGAGGCATTGAGAATTTAGGTTCCATGTAAGGAGAAAAAGGCCAGACTTTACATACTATAGTCAGGGTAGGAATAACTTTTGGGGCGTTACTAAGTGTCTATGAAAAATATAGGTCCTATTCTAGGATTTCCAGATTTGACTGAGCAGCTATGAAAAGTTGTATTCTGCAGCAAGGGGAGGAAGAAACACTGGATTTGAAGTCAGCAGGCTTAGAAGCCCTATCTGCAGCTTCCTTCCATTCACATGAGGATCTCTCTTGGAACATAATTTCTGTATCTCTCTTTCTTGGTAAATTAAACCAAGGACTTGGGAAGCTAAAAAAAAAAAAAAAAAGAACCAAAAAAAAAAAATCACATGATAGGGCTGTAGCCAAAAGCAATGAAGGAAGAAATGACAGTCAGATTAATGTTCTGACAGTTCTGCTTACATCTCTTATCTTTCGACTCACTCATCTGTAACTCCCTCCTTGTCTAAAGACTAAAGCGTCAACTCACACTTGTCTTCAGGGTCAAAAATCTGTCCCCAATTTAATGTTCAATTCTAACATCCCTTTATTCGTGAATGTATTCAAGTCCTGACTATCACCTGGAAAATACATTTTACTTTCTTATCTAATACCAACTTCTACTTCCAGATACAGCTATAGTGTATTCCTGAATGCCTCTTTGTTTACAATTTTAGCACTTAATCAGGCACTGCAATAGACTATTATGTTATTTAAAGACTTATTATGTTAAGGTCTTAACAAAGTATCTTATTCCTCCAATTAAGTTATTTTATTTACTGCTCTGGTCATTTTCATCATCCTTAGTAGCAGTAACACGGGTGGGAGGGGAAAGTGTCTAAATGATCGCTGCGGGTTGGGCATTTCACATGTATTATTTCTAATTCCTGTAAGACTCTTTCACAGTGAGCTAGATCAATGTTGCAAATCATATCAGGCTGACCAAAAGTCCAAACTCTCCCCACTGTCCAATGCGATCCCTGTTGTCAAGGTCATAATTTAGAATTTTGAAATTCAATGCATAGGGATTTAATTTGAAAGAACTACAATTTCAAAAAAAGTTTTAAGAGATCATACCCTTTGACCTAGTAATTGCACATTTGGAACCCTTTTCTAAGAAAATAGAGGTGAAGATAAACATTAATCTACAAGGACAGTTAATGTACCCTTGTAAGTATAAAACAAACATGAATATAAAAGTATATGTATAGGTGATGATTAATTAAAGCATGCTTCATATATGATGGAAATAAAATATATGCAAACATTAAAATACATGGTTTCAAATGATTTTTAATTGCATGACAAATGCTTAAATATAAAAAGTATGATACTCATTTTTCCAAAAGTATGACACATTTAAAATTATAAAAAATATATAAAGATAAAAAACAGAAATAAAGGAAAAAGAGAAGAGATATACCAAAGCATTTATAGTGGTGGGAATATGGATTTATTTTCTTTTTTATGTTTTCCCACATTATTCTATAGTTTTCACCTTTGTCTTGCATATTTCTCACAATGAGCATATATTATTTTCACAATTAAAAAAAAAAAGACCTAAATATACTTTACAGCTAAAAAACCACATACAGGAGTTTCCGATGTGGCTCAGTGGTTAATGAACCCAACTAGCATCCATGAGGATGAGGGTTTGATCCCTGGCCTCGCTCAGTGGGTTAAGGATCTGGTGTGGCCGTGAGCTGTGGTGTAGGTGGCAGATGTGGCTCAGATTCTGCATCCCTATGGCTGTGGCATAGGCCGGCAACTGTAGCTCCGATTAGACTCCTGGCCTGGGAACCTCCATATGCTGCGGGTACGGCCCTAAAAAGACAAAAAACAAACAAACAAACAAAGAAAAAAACCCCCACATACATAAACTGTTAAAGTCCATATGCCCAAACCTAGATATTCAATTATGTAGGTACCCTTTCTTTCAAAAGTACCAGTACAGTATTATTGAAATTACTCAAAATACATTTTGCACTTTCTTTGTAGCTTGTGGCAAATTCCTTAAATGTCGACAATAGTGACTAGCATTGATTGTCTGAAATTGTTTGTTTTGTTGCTGCTGTTGTCAGTTCTGGAAAAAGCCAAGTTGTAAGCATCTCCTGGCAGGGCTATCTGACAGAAGGAACCACCATCCCTGTAAAAAGAGAATGAACCTAAGCTATAGGCTTGTTACCTTTGAGAAAGTTAACATGCCACAGATAACACAAATGAAACACCACAATCTCTGTGTTAAGAACGCAGTCATGTGGGGTCTGGCCCTAAGATGAATAGGGTATTTTTGGAGTGTAAATGTCTCACCCAGATGAGATAAATGAAGACTTCCAGAGCATGACAGAGAATAAGTGACTAAACAATAACTCAGCTGCTCTGGAAGTGTTAGCTTCTTAAAGAGCAATCTCACTTACTGTTGGTTTTATTTTTTATTTTATTTTTTTAGGGCTGCCCCATGGCATATGGAAGTTCCCAGGCTAGGGGTCGAATTGGAGCTACAGCTGCCAGCCTATGACACAGCAAGAGCAACGCCAGATCTGAGCCCTGTCTGTGACCTACACCTTAGCTCCTGGCAATGCCAGATCCTTAACCCACTGAGTGAGGCCAGGGATTGAACACACATCCTCATGGACACAAGTCAGATTCGTTACCATTGAGTCACAGTGGGAACTCCCTGTTGTTGGTTTTAACATATTTGACGGAAATAAAGATCATACAAAAGGACATACTAAGCATTCAAATGATTTCTCAGTAAATGAGTGCACGAGTTTTTTGTACAGAAAATATACACATATGCTTATTTGCAAACACAGTGTCTTACTTATCCAGAACACTTTCTGAACTATTCATAACACAGCAAATACAAGATCTTTGTGTTTAAATGTTCTGAGAAGCTAAACTAGATATCATAAGTCCATATCTTGGAGCTTTTTTAATCCAAAAAGGAAACTAACCAAAACAAGGTAACTCCAAATTTAGCCTACACTCATACTATGGCAAAAATATACATCTACTTTAAACCCTTTAGATCATATTTACTTTTGCTTTGCATATATTGTTAAACAACCTTGGTTATGTAATTTCTCAGTCCAGTGCCCATTAGAATCAACAAATTAGGCAGAGCATGGTGACAGCCTGATAGATTCAAGGCACATTTGAAGAAGCAAAAATGACAGGTGAAGGCTCCTTGATGGAGAAGAAGGAAAAATATGCAGAAAGACTTAAATAAGCTTAGTCTTAGGTCATTTGATGTAGAAGACACTATTCTTCTTGTATCCTGATAAGCCTTCTCTATTGCAGGTAAAAATGAAATAGCTTATGTTTATTGTAATGAGTCATTCCTGAGTCATGATTCAAAAGAGATATTGTACTCAAGCATATTGTTACTTTCATTCATTTCATCATTCAAGTGACATTTATTGAGATTGATTTATTCACTCAGTCATGTGCAAGAAAATGAGAATATAAAGATTAAAAAAAACATGGCAGAGAACTTTGAAAAGCTCCCCATTGGTAGATGGGAACAGGCATAGAGAAAACCATATTTGTAAAAACACGAGAGGAACAAAATGTGCTATACTAGAAATATGGACAAAGTGCTACAGAGACAACCAGTTAGAGTTTGAGGATGCATATAGCATGTAACAGAAAATAATTCCAAATCAAACAAATTTCAATTATTTAGAAAAGCCGTTATGTGATATGCTGCCTTCCCAGGAATGCCAGATAAATCAGGCATCTCATCACTGTGTGTTGCAGCAGTGACAAATGGCAAATAAGGCTGGAATAAACCACAACTGCTTCCCGCTGCTTTAGAGGAAGCTGTCTGTGCAGGCAGTGGCATGCAGGAAGGACCTGCCGTTCTTAGAAGCAGCTTATACTTTATACACATGATTACACATATGTAGACAGAGCTGGAGGCATAATGGGCATTTAGGATACAAACTAGCGAGGGGGCTGATCCTGTCCTCTGGCTTGCTCTCAGCATCCTTAACACAGCTACACATGCTATTATGTCATAGATATTAAGTCTTTCATTATAAAGACTTCACCATAAATTCTATTCCATTTCACTCTACTTCTCAGAAACTCATCAGATTTTTCTTTTTCCCACAATCCATTTTAAAACTTAAATCATAGGCTGCCTTATCTTGTCATTTGGCCATTTGATTTCACATGTGCATGGTCTGTCTTCTCCATTAGAGATTGTGACTTCTTAGAAAGAAGGAACTCTTCCTTCTAGGGCTCTGTGTCTCCCAGATCACCTTGTACATAGGTCAGGTACAAAGCAGCTACTCAATCAGTAACTTTATTGAATTTAATACAAAGATTAAATCTTGCCAGTGCAGTAAGTGAAACTGCCAAAGGAGTTTTCCAATGGGTAAGGTTACATTCTGTGGCTTAAAATTCCCTAGTGGGTGCCTTGTCCTCATAGCAGCAGGCTATAAACTCATCCTGTCTGCATTTAAATTCAATATAACATTTCTTTCTTTATTATGTACTACTATTAATTATCACTGTGAAGATTAGTAAGTGGCTCTTTCTGCCTAGTAGATGCAGATGACAGGAGTTTCTCATCTCTTATCACTGTGAAATTGGACCGCCTACATGGTTAATGGAAGTCTGAGAATATATGTGATTGCTGGTGGTCTTAGCATAAGTGCCAAGGAAAGATTTATGTTCCCAGTGGAACAATCTCCTTCTGTGTCACACGATCATTCATAATCTGACTGCAGATCTAGACTGTGACTAATATTTGGCTTTAATATGATAGGTGGTTACCGTGGAAGGAATCAGTAAGAGCATAATTGTCACTTCCTTGGAAAAATTTAATTCACAGATGGATCCCAACACCCAACTGCACTGGTGTCCAAAACTAATGGGGATTTTTGCTAAATAAGGACCGATCCAGCCAAAAAAGATATACTCTGACTAGAGAAATCTGTATCACGTATTGCTATAAAAAGTATATTTACCCAAACGCTGACTGTTTTGGAACACTAGAATTTTCTTAATAGGGATATAGTGAAAAGTCACTCACTAATTAAAAGGCACATTTATATTTTTTTCCCTAATAAGGTAAAGCAATCAAGTTAATCACTGCTCTCATGCACTTAACAAAGTTTCAGTTACTGACAAAATTTAATCCTTCATGCTTCCTTATTAAGATAAATAAGGTAAAATTTTTATTCATTAAAATAATCAACTTTTCTCTAATTTTCTACTTCAGTATTTACTTATTTAAGTCTTGCTGCATATCATTCCATGGGAGGGGAAAGTGATGATGAGAAAGACCAGGATACATTATTTATTTGCCCCCTCCCATAAATAAGCTTATACAAACAACCATAATCTTATTCACATTGCATTCATTTCTTTAAAGGTTTTTCCTATTGCGTGAAACTCTTGGCCTGCGGTGCCTTCCATTTATTTGGAGTAGCATATTAACGCAAAACAAGTTCAACCCTAATTCCAGAGAAATGGCGTTGCCTTCTGGGTGACTGGTTTTCCAAAAGAGCTCATTACCTGGAAATAAAAGTGTTGTCTCTGTGCATTCAGGGGGTTTGGAAAATTCTTAGCCATCTCCAGATGCACAGAATGAATCATAATTAAGAGAACATATATAAATAATTACGTTCCTCTTTTCACTGAGGTTTAATACTCCTTAAAGGATTAATTAGACCGCTCCTGTTTCTTAGAAGAAGTCCATGAGGAAACACATTTCAGAAGAAGCTTATTGCAGCCCCATGAACTATTCCTCAGCCTCTTGCCCTTCAGATGAATCAGCTTCTCCGTCTCCAGGCTCTTTGAGATTTAGGCTACAGCCTGGCTTCCTATGTATCCATCTATTTTGCAGCGTTAATCCAAACTGTCTACCAATAACACTTGGTTTAATATGCTAAATTAGACCTCCCTGGTGTGAAGCCTGATTCGCACGGAGAGGGCTTGAAAAGGCAAGATGGTGGGTTATAGGGCTTGCACACTGTATCAGCAAGTACTTGGCTAATCAGAGTCACGCCGCGTGCACAGTCTGTTCCTTACCCTTTTAATTTCAGTATCTTTGCTCTGTGCTGGGGAAAGTGGCATAACGCAGGATTAAGAGCCATCTGCAAAACCTTAGCGCATTTCACCAGCACCTCCTAGGGGCCATGTGCGGGTATGAGGCTAGGAGGTGGGTACCGGTGCAGACCCTTTCCTTGTTCAGTTTCACCTCGCCCATACACAACAATCCCCCGGGCTCTGCCGCTCAGAACGCCAGCGAGTTTGTTGAAGGAGTTTGGCGTCTCTAGGAGGCCTTTTAGAGGCTAAATAAACTGCACGGAAGACACGTTCGATCGCTTGAAGTAATAAACATGCAACACACACAGGGATTTCAAACTGAGTGTTAAGGAAGAGACACCTAAATATACTGTGTCCTTTGAGAGCAAAGCTTCACTAGGACACCAAAGTACTCAGATTTATGCACCACCCCAATTTACACACACATACACACACACGCACACACACGCGCGCGCGCGGTTTAATCTGTAAAGTTCGAGGATCCGGACCGGTTAACACTGACGTTGACATAGCTTTTGAAAGGGTCTACATGCTCTTGCCTGGTTGCTGGGAATGAGGGCTGGGAGGCGCTGGTGCGAGGGCAGAGCTGAGTGCCTGTAGGAGTTGCCGTTCCAGAGAATTCATTACTCTTTAATTGCTCTGATTTTAGATCAGCAGAGCGTGCCGGGCGCTGGTGGAAAAAGAAACTGAGGGCGGACACTGAGAGAGGGAACTAGTCGTTCACCCTCCAGAGCAGTCTAGGCGCTTGTAAGTAATTTCACCAACAGTCGGGAGAAGGAAGAGCCAAGCGGTTAGGCAGTTGCAACACTTGCGCGCGTCTAAATCCAGCTGGGTTCTGCGCGCCGGTCGCGGTCCCTTTCCCCATTGAATTCGCGGCTCCTCCGCGCACCGCTGGTTCCGCGGGGGTTGTGAGGGACGTGGGGGCTCTAGGGTGGGAGGGAAGGGGAGAGGAAGAGGCGCCCCGGCTGAGGTGGAAGCCTCCACCGCTGCCAGCGTTTCGCCCGGACACAGGCACCCCGCAAGCCCCTTGGGATACACGCACGGCACAGCCGCCACGGAGGACAGAAAACGGGAAGTGTGGGGCTCGGAAAGGGGTAGGAAGCTTTGCCCAAAGGCCAGGCTGCAATTAGGCAGCCGCAAAAGCCCGGCCGCGGAGCTTCCCACCTGCTGCTGTCCCAGCTGGGGCGCAACTTCCTCCTCCCCTGCCCCGCCGGACTCCCAGACCGGGCTCGGAGGGCGGAGGGGAAGGAAGCAGCGGCAGGTTCTCCTCGCTGGCTGCGCCGCAGGCCGGGGTGTAGCATCCTCCCCTCCCCGCCGTGGTTCCCGGGGCCGGCCGCGCGGCCAAGCGCGCTGCGATTGGTCGGCAGCGGCCGGGGCGGGGCCAGGCGGTATATCCCTGACGGCCTCAAAAGAGCCCAGGATATTGCAGAGCGCCCTGGAGCCCTAGCCAGCGCGCAGCCTTCCCCGGCGCCGGCAAGCTGGGTCTTGGGAATTCTGGTTTGCT
Source organism: Phacochoerus africanus (assembly GCF_016906955.1). NCBI lineage: Eukaryota > Metazoa > Chordata > Mammalia > Artiodactyla > Suidae > Phacochoerus > Phacochoerus africanus. Next base: position 10,352,621 of record NC_062557.1, on the reverse strand, counting down.
TTGGCTCACTCGCTTTCACAAACTACTGGATCTTACATGCCTCTGTAACCCCCCACTTCCACTCCATGTCCCCATGCTCCTGCGCCAGCAACAGGTAAGGGCTGCTGTGTATTTTCTTCCCTCCTTTTCTCTTGTTGCCTGTGTATCCTGGGGAGTGGACTCGGGCTGCCGTCCCCGACCCTACCCTGCCCGGCTGCTCCAGAGGTGCCCAGCTGTCACTCTGTTGTAGCGCTCACCCACGCTCCGGAGTCCCAGATCATGCCTATAGAGTTTGTGTGCGCACCAGAACATCCCCAGAGCTAAAAATACTGAGACATGCTTGGAACAGTTGAGCAATAGAAACAGATTTCTCTGCAGCATCTGTTTGTGCTCATAACTTCCAGTGCACCAGCTGTAGCAAGATACAGCATTTGGAGACAAGGGCGAGGGAGCCTGTGTTCGATTCTCACTCTAAGGGAAAAAAAGGGGCGGGGGCGGGATGGGGGGTGCGTCTGGAGTACTGGTCTCAAATCTTGGCAAATCTTGGCACTCGGTACTAGCCCTGATCCTTGGCGTCTCCCCCCCCCCCCCGCCCCCTTGTCATTGCTTCAAGTGTAGCTTCCAGTTCCAAACCGAGCGAGCGTCTCAGAGTTGCTTTCCTGGGGAAGAGAGCGGGAGCTCGGGTTGGCTTTGAGCCTGAAGACCGCAAAACTTTTACATCATCTGTCACTCTCCCCTAAGCAACTTGTTTTTCTTAGTAATAATAGTGTTAATACCGAAATTAAAGGCAGTGTGGTTTCAGGGAAGCACAGTGGTCAAAACGACCTGATTCTGCAAAAGATTGCATCATAAAACATAGACTCATCATGACAATTGAAAAAAAAAACCGAGATAGGAAATGGGCAGTTTATTGCCTGCGTCTGGGTAATCCTATCAGTAGGAACATAACTAGGATAAGGCTGTGAATCCTGGGGATTTTCATAAACTCTGAATTTACCTATTAAGAAATAAGGCATTATTGTAAACGTGTTTTGGCTATGCAAAAAAAAAAAAAGAATATTGCTTTGTACCACTTCTTTTCTTTCCATATTCATACTCGGTAGGCTGCCAGACTTCCTCTCGCTAACCACTGTTATATGTCTGCTGTATATTACCTGTACACTTGCTAGCTTCTTCCTGCTCACTTCTACCCCGGCCCCCAAGTGTTTTATTTATATTTGCCATTACCCGGAAAAAATCGCCAGGCTCAGGAGTAAGAGACATTTAAGGATGGTGGGAAGGGTGAGAGTTGGGGTCAAGGTCATTGCACTTCGCTTTCAGCTCCTCCCCCTCCCTCTTGGGGGGGGGGGCACTTTCTTTTACGTTATTGATATCCATTAGGAATATCTGTACCGAACTCTTTTGAATTTGACATTAAAAAATAACACGGTATTTTTACTTCCTTCAGACTTTCCGGCTCTAGACTCTCTGGTTGGCTGTAGCGTCCTTGTATGACTTTCGAGTAGTGTGAACGATTGACCACACTGTTTACCTGAACAGACCGGCTGTTTCAGGCTTTTTTCTTTTACTGTATAGTTTTGTTTACCGAAGAGGTGTATTTTCCAGCGTTTACACGTGCTAAGTGATGCTACATGCATTACTGAATAGGAACCTGGTAGAGCTCACATAGATAAGCCGGCATCCCTCTCCCCTCCCCCTCGGCCCCTCCCCCTCCCTTCTGTTTACTGCGCTTCTAAGAGGTTACTTCGCTAGCATTTGCGCTCTCATAGCAACATGTGCCCAGAGCACACTCAGGCTCGTCTATATGGCGTCAGCTGGGGAATAGCTGCTCTAAACACTCATTAGCAGACCTCTCCTTCAGCCCGGCGCACTTTCTTCTCCTCTCCTTATTTCCTTTTCTTACTTACAAACTTTTTTTTTTTTCACTATATGCTGCTACCATATTAGGAGACCCATTTATTCTCATTTACTCTTCTTCATTACATGTTTCTGCTCTCTTATAATCCATAGTAGGGTTCTTTCCTTTATGATACAAATGATCCGGATTCATTCATTTGCACCGTGCTGTCTCCTGGACCTTGTGTTTCTCTGCAGCTCTCTTGCCTTTAACATCCACCTTGAGATGGAAGCTGAACTATTTTTTTCCATTGCTTATGCTTAATTTTGGCTCAGCCTATAAATAGTCTTAACATGAACAGCACTACATGTAGCCTCTCCATTTCCCAGAAATACTTTCTACCTAATTGGTTATACTGTGGGTAAAAATGATTATTTGTATCTATTACATTTAGACCAGGCCCTGAAATATTTTGGCTGACAAGAGGGAATGCACACACAGCTCACCAATTCAGATACGAATTCTCCAGAGTCGTACCCATCAGGGAGTCGAATCACTTGATGTTTTCATCTATTCTTAATCAGATGTTTCTCAAAAAATTACTTTGACTCTATCCTAAAATGAAGTTGCATGAAAGCCCTATTCCAAATTAAAGGGCTTTTTTTTTTCTTTTGCCAGATGCTCAAGAATTGGTGATTTTCAGTGTGAGAAGAGCAGACAAGGAAGTCTTCTGCTTGCCTGCAGCCACTCAGGCATGTGGGCAGGTTGATAGGAGAGACATTCTTCATAGTGAACGAGTAAGACAATAACCCTATCGAACTTTGGCAGGTTCTAGATTTTTGCTCTGTCATCAGCTCCACAAAAGTCTGAATACATGTAATGTGTGTGCACACATATACACACATAAATCTGTTTTGGAGCATATCTACTAGAAGTGACAAAAGTTTCCATTTTGCCAAAAAATATTTTTTCCCCTTTCCAGGCAGGAATGGTAGAATTTCTAAATGATGCTCCGCATATGGAACAAATTCTGTCATTAGCAATGGAAATAAGACAATAATAGTCGCTCAATACAGGCTATTTTCAAGATTCTAAATGCGGAAAGCTATTCGGAGGAAGCTGGTATTGTGTGTTTTGTGGAATTCAAACTAATGTCCTGGGGTCAAGATTTTTGGAAAGTTGTAATTCAGTCTTTAGATTTCATATGGTTGTTATGCCTTAATCTGGAAAGAGTGCAGAAATAAGTCAGAAGAAATTTGAGACTGTCTACTCATGGTCCCTAATGGTAACTCAGATGGAAGGATTGTTTTGAATCATGAAAAGGGAATTTCTTGGTGTCAGCTTATACTATAAGATTCTGAAGTCAGTCAGAGCTCAAGGATAAAACGCTATTTCGATGAGCTCCCCCCACCACACACCTTTGCACCTGCCTTCAGTACCATGTTATTATCTCTGTTTTTGTGTAGAAATGCTGGGCAATTTCATATGAGCCAAAAAAGCTGAAATCACTGTTAAAAAAATCATTTTTATGTCCAGGATCTAGAACCCCGAGGAATAGAAGTCTTGTTTCCTTTGTCCAAGTACAAACTTCATGGGGAAGCAGACAAAACACTGAAGCAGGTGGAAGGCTGTGAAGGCACAGTAACTTCTTTTTTATAAAATAATTCAAAGGCACTTTCAAATCGGGCATCATTTAGGTGTCAAAAGCTGCCAAAATGTAACACACATTGCAATTTTCACAGATGACTAATCTCAGGAAAAATGTGTTGGGGCACATTCTTGCATAATAACTTGGATAAAGAGGGAGAAGTGAAAAGACTGCAACAAGGCATTTTCAAAGACAGTGCACCTTGTCTCTCTTTAAAGGGGTGCAGGAAAACAGAGTGGTGATTTGCTTTCTTTGTTTGTGGTTGGCTTGGCTGAACTTGGTGCCGTTAACTGCTTAATCTGAATGTGGTTTTGGGGGGAGAAAGGAAAAGTGGAATCCTCGGCATCAGGACTTCAACACATTTCCGATCCTCCCCATCTGTTGTTCATTGTCCCCCTTTAATACAAGAGATAGATTTGGTTGTTTGAAAAGTTGAGAATTGCTTTTATTTTTCAGTTCTGTGCTGTATTCAGTTTAAGAAATTTTTCTTTGATTCACAGGACACCCTAGACTTTCTCTTAGGCTTTTGTTAATCAAGGAAAAATTGTCTCTTTGGAGCAAAAATGGAAAGTCAATCGATGGTTTTTACGGGGGGGAGGGGAGGCAAGAGGAGAAAACTGAAAACTACTGTTTGTTGTTCACATTTAGTGAAGGTGAGCGCCTTCTCCATAGGAACACAGGGCAAGCAGTAGCCCTGGAAGTGAAAGTAAGCTGCCTGATCCTTATAATGTACTCCTACAAAGCTGTCTCTGTTTGGGAAAACACAGACTTGGACTTACATGAAATGAGTTCCAGCTTTATCTCAATCCGCTAAAGACCTGGTCCTTGGGTGCAAAGGTGCTTACTTCCTAGCCTGTCATTACACATGGCAATCCCATCTCCAGGGAATTTCAGGACTCTGCTTGCTAGGCAACAGACTCGCTCTGTATCCCCCATAGCAAACCTGCGTCTTGAAGTCAGAATCCCTTGCGCTAACAAAGATGTTATCAGGCGTTTCTGCACAGTGGCTGCTCTAAAGTGTGTGAAGTGATGGAGCAAGCCCAAACAGTCTCCAGAAAGTGGGATCCATTTCAGATGATTATAAGGGCTGTCTGCTCAGTTTTATCTTTTAAACAGAAGAGTCTGTGCCTTCGCAGTTCAACCCTGTCATCAAAGGCTCCAGTATTCTCCCAGAATGCACCTGCTACTCAGTTAATAGTAACATTCTCCATTCAAGGTGAAATGCTCTCTAGACATGTCCGAGTTCACAAAGCTTCATGACAAGCCTCGGAGTAAGGGAGTCTTCCTTTTGCTTAGTCGCTCGGGAGCCGAGCAAGTAGAGGAGGCAAAAGAAGAGAAAAAGAGGACAGAGGTGGATCTGTAAAAGAGAACATTTCAGATTTGTTGGGGGGAAAAAAGAAAAGAAGAAGAGGGGAAAAGGGAACCTGTGATTTTGGTTGAAAGACTGTCACAAGTAACTAATTCTTCTGTGTTCGATGACTTCGTTAAGATAAGAAAATACTTGTGGGGGCGGGGGGGGGGAGGGGATACAAAGAAAGGAGAAAGCCAGTGAGTCAACCTGGAGTCTGTTTATCTACATCTGACCCCATGTCTTGCTAGGAAACGTTGCCTAGGGTGTAGAACCCTTTTATAATGACTCCTGTAATGAGGAATCTCTCTGTTTTTGCAGGACGTGTTCTCTGGATGTCAGCTGAGTTGCTAAGGTGACTCCGCATGTCAGGAGACAGACCCTGGTAGAAAGAACCTCAAGGCTCCTGGAGACCCCCATCTCTCCTTGTTTTTTGTGTGTGTGTGTCCTCACCGAACATTCAAAACTGTTTCTCCAAAGGGTTTTGCAAAAACTCAGACTGTTTTCCAAAGCAGAAGCGCCGGCGTCCACAGCCGAAGCGATGGGCAGTGTGCGCACCAACCGCTACAGCATTGTCTCTTCAGAAGAAGACGGCATGAAGTTGGCCACCCTGGCGGTTGCCAACGGCTTTGGGAACGGGAAGAGTAAGGTCCACACCCGACAGCAGTGCCGGAGCCGCTTCGTGAAGAAGGACGGCCACTGTAACGTGCAGTTCATCAACGTGGGCGAGAAGGGGCAGCGGTACCTGGCAGACATCTTCACCACGTGCGTGGACATTCGCTGGCGGTGGATGCTGGTTATCTTCTGCCTGGCCTTCGTCCTCTCGTGGCTATTTTTCGGCTGTGTGTTCTGGTTGATAGCTCTGCTCCATGGGGATCTGGATGCATCCAAGGAGAGCAAAGCTTGTGTGTCCGAGGTCAACAGCTTCACGGCCGCCTTCCTTTTCTCCATTGAGACCCAGACGACCATCGGCTACGGCTTCAGGTGTGTCACGGACGAATGCCCGATCGCTGTTTTCATGGTGGTCTTCCAGTCCATCGTGGGCTGCATCATCGACGCCTTCATCATCGGAGCAGTCATGGCCAAGATGGCCAAGCCCAAGAAGAGAAACGAGACGCTGGTCTTCAGTCACAACGCGGTGATCGCCATGAGAGACGGCAAGCTCTGCTTGATGTGGCGAGTGGGCAACCTTCGGAAAAGCCACCTGGTGGAGGCTCACGTGCGCGCGCAGCTCCTCAAATCCAGAATTACTTCTGAAGGGGAGTACATCCCCCTGGATCAAATAGATATCAACGTCGGGTTTGACAGTGGCATTGACCGTATATTTCTGGTGTCCCCAATCACGATCGTCCACGAAATAGATGAAGACAGTCCTTTATACGATCTGAGTAAGCAGGACATTGACAATGCAGACTTTGAAATTGTTGTGATCCTAGAAGGCATGGTCGAAGCCACGGCCATGACCACCCAGTGCCGGAGCTCGTATCTGGCCAACGAAATCCTCTGGGGCCACCGCTATGAGCCTGTTCTCTTTGAAGAGAAGCATTACTACAAAGTGGACTATTCGAGGTTCCACAAGACTTACGAGGTACCCAACACTCCCCTTTGTAGTGCCAGGGACTTAGCAGAAAAGAAATACATCCTGTCCAACGCTAACTCATTTTGCTATGAAAATGAAGTGGCCCTCACGAGCAAAGAGGAAGACGACAGTGAAAACGGAGTCCCAGAAAGCACGAGTACGGACACCCCCCCGGACATAGACCTTCACAACCAGGCAAGCGTACCTCTAGAACCCAGGCCCTTGCGGCGAGAGTCCGAGATATGACTGGACCCGCCTCTGGAATAGTTACTTTAAAACACAGTCTGTTGGTCAAAGGCCCAAAACAGTGATTCAGACGACGGTACTGGTGAAGAGGTGGGTCGAGACAAGTGGCCGCGAGGGACTGAGGTTAGCACAGAGGGCTTCAAAGAAGGACTGTAAGCTCGAAGATTAACATAAAGCACTAAACATGCCTCCCCGTGACCCGATGATGGCACATACATGTTGTAGAATAAGTTAGGGTGGGGTGTTTATGTTGTGTTTTGTGTTTTTACAAAACTTGAACTTGCAGGCAAGCCTTGGTTGGTTGGGTGTTTGACTTATCCAGAATGCTTCTCTTTAGGGAACAAGAATGTTTTTAATGGCATAACATTTTTAAATGTTTTAAAGGCAAGACTCTGCCTTAACTTTTGAAAAGCTGCTAACTACATGAACACAAATTGTCTTGTTGCAGTGTAGTTTTTTCTTTTGTGTAATTTAAAAGTCAGTGTTGAACTTGGTTGAAAGCTCATGATATGTGCTTCAAAGTGGCAAGTATTTGGCTATTAGCTGCCAAAACGAGAGCCTGATTTTTTTGAGGCCAGTAATTTGTTTGCTAGAATTGATTTCTCTCTCTCTCTGTCTCTCTCTCTCTCTGTCTCTCTGTCTCTCTGGTTACATAAGGGCATTATGTAACACTAGCCAAATGGTAGCCTCTGGGTTGTTGTTGGTTTTTGTTTTTGTTTTTGTTTTTCCTCCATGATGTTAATGGGTTATCTCAAATTTTAAGTTAGACTACCTAGAATAAAATACCAAAGATAATGCACATTTTTGCACAGTGGAGCTTACACTAAAAAGGAAAGCAAGCCCCACAGCTGCCTTGACATCAAGAGACACTAACTTGGAACCTCAGCAAGACCTTGAACTGCCCTCTCCTTTCGCACCTTATTCAGAAAACAGAACATCACACGCACAGTCTCGTGAGTGTAGTGCTTTTACATTTTTGTTCTTTCATGTAACTTTCACATGATAGGAGGAAGAAGACAGGGGAAGTAAAATTCACATACACACACCCCCGTGATAGAAACATCTCTTCTTTCCTTGGAGGTGGTGCTGGCCAGGCGAACACCTAAGTTGAGAGATGATGATGTGCTCTTAGACTTTTTCTTCTGGATTTTTCCATTTTTGCACATTCCAAAATTTATTCCATAAGACCTAGGTTGACGCTAGCTGGCCTCCTTCACGCTGAGCCATCCAACATGAAAGATCAATAGGTTTAAACCCTTGCGGCTGAATTCCTCGCCCGGATTGTCAGTACATTTCCAGCTTGACTTCATCTTCCAAAAGATGCCACGCCTGGCCTCTAGGCCGGTCCTGGGTCTGGAGTGAGTCCTACAGCGCCTGAGCGGGCAGTGAATGCCAAAGTGAGATGTGGACAAACCATTTTATGTACCTCATCAGCTCAAATATTCAGGATGGAGGGGAATGTTGCTTTTTTTTTTTTTTTTTTTGAACAGTAGAGTAGGAATGAAAATGTCTCAGTATTTTAGGGTCAGTAAGAGCCGTAGAAATTCTGACAGTCCCAAGTAAAGGAGATAATGGTCAAAAGGGTTCTTTCCCCTTCATGGGTGTACACTCAGGCCTGAATCGGAGCTGATCCCTTTTGCCTGTGGCGCCTGAGACCAGGTTTCTTGGGACGCATGGTTTTCCAGAAGCCTCTCCTGCCTGGCTGCTTGACCTGCCAGAAACGTTGGTTTTGTTTTGTTTTGTTTTGTTTTCTGCTCTAGCTCAACCTAATGGAACTCTCTTTAGATCGACAGTTCCTTATTTGTGAATTCTGGGGTTGCTGACTTTTCTTTTTCATTGGCGTCTCCAAATCAACTCTCTCGTGGTATTATATCCCTGTATGCCATTAAAAAACAGCTTGTTCTAAAACCCTGTATTTTGTAAACTGATGTCTGTGATGGCCTCTGGTTCTTGAACAGCCATATCTGAATGCGGTGCCTGCAATAACATGACAGTCTCTGCTGTTCTCAGCCTTCAAAGCCGACGGGTTTGAAAACTGTGGCATTCTTTTCATTAAAACCAAGTCAGAGCTATCAAGTGAGTGGATGCTGTTTTAAGTCCAAATTTAAAGGCAGACTTGGGAAGTTGTTCAGAGAATTGGAGGAACCGGGATGGAGGGGGCGAGAGAATTCAGTCTTCTGTCCGTGGCCCACCGTTTGGCCATGGACGGTGAGAGGCGATGGAGGACTTTCAGCTGCTGCTATTTCGATACTTTTGCAAAGGAAAATAATCAAACCAAAGAGTATTCAGTGATAGGTAAATTAAATGAAGATACAGTGGAGAAGGGGGGTGACCGCAGAGAAGGCACCTTCCCATCACAGAGTGCTGCCACTTAAAAAGACTTGAGCTATTCGAAAGCGGGTGGGGGTGGGGGCAAGAACGGGGGAGGGAGATCTTTCAACTTCTTTCTGACAAAGAGAAAAAAAAAATTCTAAAATTTCTGGTGCACAGGTTTGTTTGTTTTTGTTTTTGTTTTTTTCCGAGAAAATTTTGCAGAAGCTATGTTTTTAAAGTGTACATTTTATAAAGTTTATCAGATATTTTCATATTTAAAGCCAAATGTAAATAGAAGTCTGTAAAGGGAAAAAAATTGCCATAGAAAGTATAATTTCAGTGCAGCCATTTCTGGGAGCTAGTACCTATATGCTACCGGTTAGCATGGTTTTAGCAAATATTTACCAGCCTTATAAGGTTCGTATTGCTATGTTCTTCTGTTATTTATTTCAGCATGGACTGTTCATTTGAAAGCTTTTTCTGGTTATTAGTGTTTTAACAGTTACAAGCTTTAAATGGCAATTTTTCTTGTTGTTAAGAGCCAAGACACAGATAATGCACAAGGCTGTTTTTTTTTTTTTTTTTTTTTTTGCTGCATTTTACCTTCAAAACATTTGTCCTTATTGACTGGGTCTCCTTAATTAGTATATATTTGTCATTATAGTGCAGACTGAAGAGACTCACCGTGAATATCTGGGGACTATCCCCAGGTCCGTGTCTCTTCTCTGTTGCAAGCAACCCCCCCCCCATTGAATTTTATTTAGGAATGATTCCCTTTTAAAGAATTTTTGCCCATGACTGTATGGGCATTCTATTTTGGGGAAGAGGCATAGATTCCTGTTTATCCTATTTTTAAATAAAAGGTAGCAAAGTGAATTCTATTTTGATTATTGAGAAAGGAATAGTTTTCTATCCCTCTAAGAGTATACTTGAATCAGACATTTTAAGGATGTCACTGTAGCACTGTAGTTATTTCCAAATTCCTGGAGAAAGTTTGCTTTACCTTTTTTTTTTTTTCCTCCTATCAATGTATTATTTCTTCTCTTCCCTTCCTTTCTTCCCTATAAACGCCCATCTCAAACCTCAATGTTATTCAGTGAGTTCTATTCCCCAAATCATGTTACCCTGGCAAAAAACAAATGTCGGTTCGTATTTTAGGATCAGCCCCTCAATAAAGGTAAAAAAGTTTGTTCTAAGAAGTAGAGTGAGTCGTTTTTCACTCTGTGTCTAGCAATGTTCAGTTTTGTTTTTGTTTTTTTTTTCTTAAAAAAAAAAAAAAAAGTGTTGCATTGTCACTCACTCCCAACCAGAATCCCTTTTCTAGTTATGTTGGGTTTCAGTTCTGTGTTCCAGTAAATTGAACAATCCCGGCCTTGGACAATCGTGATAGTTATTATTTTCCCATTTGCTGTCTTTTTGTATCTGAAGTCTTCCTAATGTACTGCACAAACCATGGATTGTACATATTTTTATATATTATGTCTTATTTTATTATTTCTAAATAAAAAATTAAAAATCGAAAACAAATCAGTGCAAGAATTTTTGGGCCCCCTGTTACGATTACTGTAGCCTCTGAGAGAGAAAGCAAAGCTTCCCAAACAATGAGACATAAACCCTGAGAATTGGAATGAATAGAGCCATAGAAATCTCCAAAACAGACAGGTATGGTGGGGTGGCAGGTTACTTTAACCCAAGATAGAGGAAGTCAAGCTCATATTTTGTTTTTGGACAGAATGTCTTAGGTGGAGAGAAGATAGACGGGAAAACAGGCAAACCAAACTAAAAATATAAGATTAAGATTTTCATTCTCTGTATAACAATAATAGTTATTACTTTTCGAATCTAACTGTGTAGCGTTCTGCCTTTTATATCATATCCTTTTCCAAAAACCAAATCAGGATATTATGATTCCTGTGTTATAGATTAGGAGTTGGCAAATGTATTCCATAAAAGGCCAGGCAGTAAATATTTTTTGTCTCTGTGGAACTGAGTCTTTGCCTCAACTATGCAATTCTGCCTTTGCACTGCAAAAGCAATCACGGGTAATATGAAAATGAACAGTGTGGCTGTGTTTTAATAAAACTTTATTTGTAACTACAGGTGGTGGGCCAGATTTGGCCCAGGAACTGTGAGTTATGGACCTCTGTTACAGATGAAGAAACTGAGGCTGGATTTTAAAGCTCATGAATCACTAAGCTGGTATTCAGATTCAGGTTTTATCTGCCTCTAAATTTAGCTTGATCCACTAAGCTAGCTAGTGTTTCAGGGCACAAAGTTACCAGGGATATGTGATCTCAGAGAAAACGCCAATTCCTCTGGCAAATTTCAAATAGCTTAACTCTTTTTCACTCCTGGAAACATTGAGAAAAATCTCCATTCTGAAATATGGGATGCTGTGTAATATTAACAAACACTGATAGAGCACTTACTCTGTTTCAAGATGGTTTTAAGTTCTTTATTACATAATTTAATTTTAACAATGACCCTATAGATTAGGTACTATTATTATCCCTCTTTAAGAAATGAGGCCACTGAGGAGTTCCCTTGGGGGAACTAGTATCTATGAGGATGCGGATTCGATCCCTGATCTAGCTCAGTGGGTAAGGATCTGGCTTTGCCGTGAGCTGTGGTGTAGGTTGAAGACACAGCCCGAATCCCATGTTGCTGTGGCTATGGTGGAGGCCAGCTGCTACAGCTCTGATTTGACCCCTAGCCCTGAGTGTGGCCCTGAAAGAAAGGAAGAAAGAAAGGAAGAAAGAAAGAAAGGAAGAAAGGAAGAAAGGAAGAAAGGAAGGAAGGAAGGAAGGAAGGAAGGAAGAAAGAAAGTAAGAAAGAAAGAAAGAAAGAAAGAAAGAAAGAAAGAAAGAAAGAAAAAGAAAGAGAAAGAAGGAAGGAAGGAAGGAAGGAAGGAAGGAAGGAAAGAAGGAAGGAAAGAAAAAAAGAAATGAGGCCACTGAGGCCCAGAGAGGTTGAGCACGTTATGCAAGCACACACAGCTGGTAGATATTAGAGCTGAGCATTAAGCCGAGGCCATTTAGCACTGGGCTGTGTTTACTTTCCAGGTGGAGGCATTCTTAGGAAAAGTTTCACCATTTAATCAAAGGCCTCGCTGAGTCTCTGTGTTTATTCTCGTAGATGATGAGAAGGCATTCTTTTTCTCTGCACAGCATGGATGAGCACAGGTTCCCAACTCCTCCATAACCTGCTCCACCATTGCTCCTTGGGTTCAAGGGAGAGGGAACGACTCACAAGTGTAGACTAATGACAAATTTAAGCATCAGTTGTGGGATCTGGGTACATTTCAAACTTCAGATTAATTTCACTTAGCTAGGAATTGCTTAGACCTGGCCCGAGGTGAAACCACAGAACTCTGTTACGAACCAAGTGGCAAGCACCTCACCACATCATACAGGTCTGCTTTCCTCCCCCTGTGGGCACCTGAGGTGGAACACAATCTTCCTGGTGATTGTTCCCATTAAACAAGATATATAATGCTACCTCCAGACAGCAAGTTGGATGCTAGATGGGTCTCTGCTCTTTAAAAAAAAAAAAAAATGAAATATATATACCAAAAGAAAAGGCCAGGGTGGAATTTCAGTGTTCTTCTGCTTAAGCCTTCTTTTCAGTGCCAGCCAAACAAGGCCTCCCACTCCAGCTCCCCAGATACTGCTTGCAAAGAAGAAAATGTCTTTCTCCCAAGAAATTTCCATTTTCATGCTCAAAAACTGACCACATCAATCAGATTTGCTTTCCCAAGTTGAAATAAAGAAAGAAAAGAAAGGGGAAAAAAAGAAAGGAAGGAAGACAGACAGACAGACAGACTAGCTCTGTGCATGTCCAGAAAAGAACCTGGTCCATGATCAGTATATTTCAAGATATCAGAGCCTTTTTTTTTTTCAAAACAGTTTAGATCAAGGAGCCTGGTGATCTGATGATTTGAGCCACTGTATGAGGATTGTTATAATAACTTGATTTTTTAAAAATAGAATTATAAGGTGATACCTAGAAGGCTTGAGTGCAATAAAAATATCCCAGTACCTGGCTCTGGAATAAACAGGGTGACCGGCTGTCCTGGTTTGCCTGGGACAAAGGGTTTCCCTGGGATGCCAGACTGGCAGTCCTGGAGCTGGCAAAGTTCTAAGCAAACTGAAATGAGTCAGTCATCTCCTTCGGAAGCTAGAGAAGGGGAATTGTTGGGGAAGTGAGGAGAAAAGCAGGTAAGAAGAATGTGGAAGGGAAGAGTTTAGGGGGAAAATGAGCCAGATTCAGCGGAGTGTTACTAAATAGGAAGAATAATAATGATGAATAATTGCACATAAGTGGTTCTCTTGGAATAACTGAAATCTGTTGCCTTGAGGCCATTCATTGTTTTGGAGGAGTGATTTTCTAAAGTATCGTACAATTCATATAATTCTCTGCCTCATTCAAAAATAGGATGCCGGAGTTCCCGATGGCTCCATTGTTGTCACTGCTGTGCTGTGGGTTTGATCCCTGGCCCAGGAACTTCTTCATGCCACAGGTGCAGCCAAAACAAATAGGATGTATTATTTAACATCTCCTGGAGTTCCCAGTGTGGTCACTTAGCTCCCCAGCCCTGCTCAGTGGGTTAAGGATCCAGCACTGCCACAGATGCAGCATACAGAGGTCGCGGCTGCAGCTCAGATTTGATCTCTGGCCAGGGAACTTCCATATGCCACAAGTGCAGCCAAAAAAGAAAAAAGTTTCCTTATGTGATTCGAGCTACTAAATGCATCGCTACCTGGTGGGGTGTGCTTAGAAATGTGTGCATTAAACAATCAGCTGCTATTTTGTTCTTGGCACCATTCTGGTTCTTGTGACTATCTGATATTTTGAGGTTTTGAGGAAACCAGATGATCCATTATAAGGACTGTATGGCTAACATCTAGAAAGGTACAGGTGAGACACAAAAGACCTGGCTTGAGTGTAAGGTTTTTGTGGCGACAGTATTAATTACCAGAGATTTTTTTTTTTTTCAAGTGTGAGATTATATTCTGAGAGGTTGACCCTCTTAAGGGGTTTGGCTTCTAGAAAATTCTATTCAATTTGACAAAAATTTATTGAGGTGTTATTATACGGTACTAATGGCCTTTGTCTTCAATAGATCACAGTTTGGAAAATGGGTGGTACTGTTGTATATTTATTTTATCTTAAAACTGCGTTGTGTATATAAAAAGTTTATGTATAATAATGACTACCAATTATTGAATACTTGTGATGTATTAGGTACAGAGATACAGTTCTTGCTCTCCAGATACAGAAAAATCTTCACTTGATTAAATCTCCTACAGGGATGTCAACATGAATTCCACTATTTTTGCAACAAGTTGATGGGAATCCTTTGAGTTGGTTTTGTAAAAACTTTGCCCCCCTCAGTGCTGTTCTTCTGCTTTTTCATGTTAAATGACCCCAAACTCAGTTTGGATTAGGTCTGTGAAACTATCTTTGTCTTTGGGCAAATAGCTAGGTTCACTCTTGCATGACAGATGGATGAATCAAATCTTGTACTATGTAGTTTTATTTACTTTTGTTTTTCAAGTTTGTGCTAATATACTTTTATATCTAAAGTCCCAGTTAAGCAAGTTTTATTTGATCCTGCAAAGGAAAGCGTGCATAGCAGGAGTTTCCTTTGAAATATATAAATAGCTGTGTTAGGACCTTAAAACAGATTATTTACCAACAGAGACATTTCAAAGGCGAGTGTGGACACATCCCGAACTAAACTTGGCAAAAGCAAGCTCAGATGGCAACCTTTCATACAAAAACTAGGGAAAGTGGATCTTACATGCTAAGAGGTTTTCCTCTGCCCTGTCATGAGCTCTTTTTTTAAAGAAAGTTAAAGTATAGTTGTTTTACGGTGTTTCTTCAATTCCTATTGTACAGCAAAGCGACCCGGTCACACACAGTTCCCTGTGCTGTGCAGTAGGACCCCATTGCCCATTCATTCAAATTGGAAAATAAGAAGTCAAACTTTCACTGTTTGCAGATGACAGGATACCGTACCTAGATAATCCTAAAGACACTACCAAAAAATTGTCAGAACTCATCACTGAATTTTGCAAAGTTGTAGGATACAAAACTAATCCACAGAAATTGATTTCATTTCTATATACTAACAATGAAAGATCAGAAAGAGAAATCAGAGAAACCATCTCATTTACCACCACATCAAAAACAATAAAATACCTGGGAGTAAATTTACCGAAAGAGACAAAAGACCTATACTCTGAAAACTATAAGATGCTGATGGAAAGAAATCAAAGATGACACAATGGATGGAACGATATACCATGCTCTTGGATTGGAAGAACCATTACTGTCAAGATGACTACAGTACCCCAGGCAATCTACAAATTCAACGCAATCCCTGTCATGAGCTCTTCGGTGGCTGTGAGACCAAGGATGCTCTCCTTCCTGCCTTTTCTAGGCTCAGCTTTTAGTTACAGCCTGCATCACTGGGCACACTCAGTCAATGAGGCAGCTGAATAAGATGCCCCAGGGTTGCCATAGAGACAGAAAGTAGCATCGAAGCACCTTCTCCTGCACACTCCTTAATTTCATCTGAGTGATTTTATTCAAGAACCAAAAATAAAAAGTGCACAAGGAGGTAATTATATAAAAAGCTGTGTTCGATGATAAATACAGTATGTACTTTTGCCTCAGTCTACAGCTCACTTCTCCCTTCTATTTCAAAACAGTTGAACTTTGCAAGCAGGAACCTTCATTTAAGGTTTAACTGAAGCGAGGCCCAGATATACCATGATAAGGTAGTTTGCCTCTGAAATTCTGCCTTCTCTTGGCTCATACATGACACCTGAATTTAGGGTCTCTTAAAACAAGATCCGCTGCCAGTGTCTGTCTGTGTTGGGCCATCTAAGCTCACTGGGGCTTACTGCAATTGCTCTGCCTGTAGGCGTTCACTAGTCTTAAACATTCTATAGGTTTATGATCATTTTGTAGGATAATAAAAAGAAGTGGACAGGAGACTGCCAAAACAGAAATTAGTGGAGAAGGGCCACAAAATTACTATTTTTTTTTTTAAGATCCTGTTGCTACTTGCAATAAACAAGCTCCTTTCCCAATGGAGAGATGGGGGAGGGAGATGCAAATACCTCAGCAGGGGGCCTACCGCAGTATTCACCTGGAAGAAAAGGTTTAAAATCAAGGGTCTCTGCCCCTGTCCTTTACACCTTCCAGTGGGCTGATGGCCTACATTTACTGGAAGGAAAACTTGACACTTGTTTCTCCTGTTCTTTACTGAAATAAGGCCATCTTGAACCTGCACATGTGCACGCTTTAGAAAGGGCTTGGGTTGCTCTTTCCTGCCAGTGATTTGCATGCAGTTCTGTGCGATATAGAATTTACTTAAAAAGGAAAATGCAAAGGTACAAGGTGTGTCCAGTGAGCGAGAATACAATCCTATTTGATGTCTGTGAATCTGCCTTGTCTGTTCTCCTGTTTTGGAGGACAAGCCTGTCATCATTTTACATGGTGGGAGCGCCCTCGACGAAGGCTTTCTTCGAAGTAAGTCTTTTTTATGAATAAAATATGAAAGGATTTTCCCCTTTGGGAGAGCTGGCAGTCTGCAGGATAGAAAAAAAAAAAAAATGTGGCTGATCCAGCTAGTGCCATTGGTAAAACCAGACCAGCCATATTATTTAAATGCCTAGGACACCTAGCTATGTGCTTGCCAAAAAAAAAAAAAAAAAAAAAAGGAAGTGAGGAATTTCCTTGACTACCTAAGAGTGGAAATTTTTTACTTTAGTGAATATAGAATTTCCAGACTTTTTCCTCTAAAGGTGTGTGACAACCACTCAGGGGAGGTTATTACTCTGTCTTTGTGGCACAGAGGAGTTGAATTCTCATACGTTGATGGGGAGCAAACAAAAACATAAATCAACAACAGCAACAGTAAGAGCCCTCGAAACAGTCCATCTGAACTCAGAGCCATAAGACATTTAAAGCTGTGTTTGATGACCTTCAAATACATGTGCACACACATATATACTGTTCATATACAGTCTCTGAAAGAAATCTGCAATTGGAAGAAATCCTTAAAGGAATGCCTATAAGTTTTGTGCAGCAGATTTGCTTTCTCCCTTATCTCTTTATTTCTGTGAAAGATGGATTGAACCCCACTTAGGGAAATATTATTTGTAACCCAGGTCATCGTCTACAGAGCAATGGCTGCAAGAAGTTGCCTTTCACAAGTTACTTAAGACTTTTGAGCCTTGGTTTGCTTATTGGAAAATAAGAATAAAAGCAGAATTTTGTGAGATGTAAAGGGAGAGAGATTTTGTAAAAGTGCTTCAACAATTATAAAGCACTGTATACGGATAGATACACATGAGTCTTATACTTGTGGTATCAGGTTTTCATTTTCTCACATAATTTTTACCCCAAACTGACGACATTTAAGTCCAACCCAGAAAGAAAAAAGAGCTCATCTCATTTGAGAAATATTCACCATGCATTGACTATCTAGAACGCTGAGGAGTGATGGCAATTCAAATGCCATCTTTTCAGAGAGCCCTGAGAACGACAACAAGGATGGTAGTAATCTAATTTTAGATTTCTATATTTGTGCTCTGACCTTGGCAATCAAACCAAAAGACCTCCAATACAGTGTCTGTGCAAGAGAGGGAAGCCCACTCCCTGGCCTTGCTGGGAAAATCTATAGTGTTACCTGTCATTAGAGTATATACATTAAATGCCAAGGATTTTTTATTTTATTTATTTATTTATTTTGTACTGGAGTTTATGCACCTGGACCCTGGCACTATGTGAAGGGAAGGTGTTTTTCTTGGCAAAAGGCTTGGTAACAAACCCATCAGATTACAGAATGGATTTCCTTTATTTTAGGGCATTGGACTCTTTTCAGGGGGCAAAAGGGATAGGATTTCGCAGCTTGTTTGGACATGCTGGTTATTTCTTATTCTCATTCTTCCCAAGAGAAGAGTGTAGTCTCCTGGCATACCTCCCAGTAGTGTCAATGCCCAAACAAGAAACCCATTAAGTGCCCCAGATACCTTCTGCTAAACAATATGGTTTTATTGACCCAAAACACGACCGCTTCCCAAATGTGAAAGATTGGCTCTTCCTGGACCTTCTAGCCAAACTAAAGTGATCTTGTTCTTTGGCAGAAGTTCAGTGGTGTTTCTATCAGGGTTGGTTGTATAAGAAAACCTCCTCTGTTAACCTCAGAGCCCAAACTGATTAACCCTCATTGGACTCCAAGGGATTCTTTCCCGATCACTTCCTGATATATATATATATATATGTATATATATATACATATTTTTTTTTCCTTCACTGTTTTTATCACTTCATTTTGCAGGCCACATCTTGAGCAAATTTTCATGTCACCAAAAGCTTTCTGGAAAATCTGCTAAAATGAGCCATTTTTTTCCCTTTTGACAAATTCTTCTAAAAGGAAAGTGGTATTCCCGACAAAGAATGATGAGGAGGTTCCTTTTGCCCATCGCTCCACCACAGCACATGCGTGTGCACACGTACCACTTGCACACACACACGTCAAACTAAATACTCTCATGAAAATGCCCAGGGTCCTCACTTGAAAGGGGACTTGCTCGATATTGATAGGATCAAAGGGGAAATTCAGCCCAGACCCTGTATAAACATCACATAATTTGAGGCATTTGACTTGAATTACTGATTGATCCTTATATGTGTTATGGTTAAAGGAAGGGAAAGAGTAGTGGGATTGTGGGTGACTCTCATTTTTTTTCATTTTATAAATTCATTCTTTGTTTATAATTTTCAGATCTTTTTTACATTGAAAAGATACCTCCTTTTTTAGGTCTTATTCAAGATGATTGAGTTGAACTCGTAGTTCATTTTCCCCCGTCTTGTGTTTTTTTGTTTTATAATAAAAGCATTAGTCTGTAAAATATCATCTGAGTTTGATTTTTGCCAGAATCTATAGGTTTTTGGATTTGTAGCATTCTCATATGTATTTTTTAAATTTCTAATCACTTTTTAATAATCCAAAGGTTATCAAAAAGAGTCTTTTAAAAGGTCCAGTTGGATATTTGGGTTTTTTTGAGTGCTTTGTGTGTGTGTGTGTCTGTGTGTGTATATGCAGGAAGGCTATCTCATTCCTTTGGTTTTTAATACTTTTTTTTTGTCTTTTTAGGGCCACACCCACAGCATATGGAAGCTTCCTGGCTAGGGGTTGAATTGGGGCTGTAGCTGCTGGCCCATACCACAGCCGAGCAAACACCAGATGCTTAACCCACTGAGCAAGGTCAGGGATTGAACCTGCGTCCTCATGGATACTAGTCGGGTTCATTACTGCAGAGCCACAATGGGAATTCCTTTAATACCTAATTTTATTGAACTGCGATCAGAAAACATAATATATTATTTTCTTTAAAACATAATAGCCACTTCTTGTGACTCTGCCATGACTGAAATAAAAGTTTATTTGTTCTTTGTTCAGTGCAAGGTCTATGTGTTTGCATAACTGTTAATTACATTATTATATAATTCAAATATTCAATACCCTTAAATATTTTTAAATCTGTTTAATCTCTTGACTACTGAGATACGTGTGTTTAAGTCTCAACCATCGTGGTGGAATAGTCCATTTCCACTTCTATTTTTTTGGTTTTTTGTTTGCTTTTTCGAGTTCTCTGATCATGGGCCAGTTGAGGGTCAAAGCGGAATTTTTTTCCCAGGCCAAGGATCGAACCCGAGCCACAGCACTGACAATGCCACATCTTTAACCACCAGGCTACCAGGCAATCCCTAGAACTTGCATTTAATGGCACATGTTGTTAAATGTGTTGGTGTTAATGGCTGTTAAATCTTATTCGCAAATTACAGGAGTTCCCATTGTGGTGCCGTGGAAACGGATCTGACTAGGAGCCATGAGGACGCGGGTTCCATCCCTGGCCTTGCTCAGTGGGTTAAGGATCCAGCGTTGCCGTGAGCTGTGGTGTAGGTTGCAGACGCGGCTCAGACTCTGCGTTGCTGTGGCTCTGGTGTAGGTCAGCAGTTGTGGCTCTACTTCGACTCTTAGCCTGGGAACCTCCATATGCTGTGGGTGAGGCCCTAAAAAAGCAAAGCAAAACAAAACAAAACAAAACAGCAAAAAAAAAATTATTGGCAAATTACTGTTTATTAAATAAAATAATTACCTCTTTTCTTGAATTTTTTTTGCCAGACACTAATGTGGCAGTGCTGCTTTAGGGTTTTTTTTTTTTTTTTTGGTATTTATCTGGTATATCCTTTCCCTCTCTCTTTATTCTCTATCTTTTTATGTTTGATTGTTTTTACACATCTGATTTTTATTTTAAATTTGAGGAGAATATTTATAATTATCCTATTATGGATACTCACATACTTTTCATTTCCTTGCTCCTTCTTTCTTTCTTCTCTATCCATTAATGTATTGATACATTTATCTTGGTTTTTTTCTTCTATTGGCTTTTATATGTACATTCTATTTATCTTACTTTACTGGTTGTCCTTAAATATTTAACAACTGTATTTAAACAAATCATTGTGAAACTGCCTAGAACTTGCTTCCATTTTTATCTACTTTTTTCTCAAGGAGACAAAAACTTTGGAGTTCTTGTTGTGGCTCAGCGGATTCCCTGAATCCAACTAGGAACGATGAGGTTGCAGGTTCAACTCCTGGTCTTGCTCCGTGGGTTAAGGATCCGGCATTGCCGTGAGCTGTGGTGTAGGTCGCAGACATGGCCTGGATCTGGCGTGACTGTGGCTGTGGTGTAGGCCAGCAGCTGTAGCTCCGACTAGGCCCCTAGCCTGGGAACCTCCATGTGCTGCAAATGCGGCCCTGAAAAGCAAAACAAAACAAAAAACCCCCAAAACTTAACAGGTTTTCACCTCTCTCCTCTTCCTTCATATCCTTCTGCTTAGCATTTCAGCACCCTATGGTACGTGATAAAAGTCAGAGCCGAATGAATTTTAGTGGGTTTTTATTTTAAATTTGATGCAAATTCACTCCCTAAATTAAGATGAAACAGACACTACAGTGATTCATGTAGAATGAAAATCTTTACTACGTCAACAAGGCGTCTGGATTAAGTTGTAAATTCCAGGAAATAGGTCAGGTTGTTAATTTGATATGGAGCACAGCTGCTTTTCACAGTCGGGTCTTGGGAACCCACATCAGCTGACGTTTCACCCAAAGAGTGCATGTGGCCAAAGACCCCTCTGAATGTAAACAGGTCCTCTAGCTCATTCTGCATTTGCGATCTCCTGCACTAGACCAACGGGGAGAGGTGAGCCCCACCCCCAGAGTGTCTTAAGTAGCAGGCTCAAGTAGTGCACAAGATACTGATCCGGGGAGGAACAACCGGTCTAGTGCCATAGACTCTGAAGAGGAGCCCTGGATACGTATCTTGACCGTAAGAAGCCAGATCTACCACCTTGGGAAAGCCATTTATCCTTCTAAGAAATGAAAAGGACAGATCGGTTGGTGTCTAAGGTCCAGCTAACAAGAGGTTTTGTTTTGTATTTTCCTCTATGTAAAGAAGCTATGGTTTATTTTCTACTACCTTTGATGAAAAGAAACCATCTCATTATTGTATGCATCAATGAGTTTGAGATAATTACATAAAGACATTTTTCCTTTAGTATTTATATGCCATTAAAATTTTATACAAAAAGATGCAATTTTTGCTAGAGGCAAAGATACATATATAGGAAGTAAAATTCAAATGGAATAGAGAGTGGCTTACAGAAGTCGTGCCATTAATATTTATATGTGTATATAATGGGCCCCAAATTTGCTTCTGTATATATTCTTAACTGTTGGATGAAAGGAAAATGGACAAGCTAACATAAATGGCTTAGGAAATACGCCAAGCGCTATGGTGATGCAAAGATGAAGGCAAATATTCTTCAGGGAGTCTGGTCCACAGGCTTTTCACCCCACGGAGCTCTGGAGATAATCCTGACATGATGGATATGATTTGAGAGGATAAAGGTGGGAGAGAGGACCTTTTAAGCAGAGGGTCCACGGCACCCCCACATATAAACACGGGAGACCTAAGGTGAATCTCGATGACCTCGAGAGACCCATCTTGCCTATAGGGCAGGGATTTTGCTCTGCTGGAACTTTTGACAATGCCTAGAGATCTTTTGGTCACAAGCAGAGGGAAGATGGGGGTGGCGCTGTCAGCATCCGGACTGAGAGGTTGCTAAACTTTCTATGATGCCTACGACGCACAGGACAGACCGCCGCAAGGAAGACTTATTCAGTGCAACATGTCAAGAGAGTAGCAGCTGAGAAGCTCTGGTCGAGGGTGTTGCTACTTTGTGACATTCGAGGGGAGTATGATCAGAAGGTAGCTCAAGGATTTGAAATGCTGTTCTTGAAATAGAAGGTTGTGAGCAGCCATTGAAATATTTGAATGATGCAGCTATTTTGGAAGCTAAAATGACGTGTGCTTTTTAGGAAGATGAAGTGTCAAATACAGAGAGTTGCTTAGAGGAGTAAGAGATGAAGACGGGAACTTGGTAGGCTAGTCAAGAGCCCACGGCAATATTTCAGGTGAGAGGTGATGCGTACTTGAACTTGAGAATGGAAAGAAAGTGATCAATTCCAGAGATGGTGCAGAAGAGGAATGTCCAGCACTTGGTAACTGTTTAAATTACAGGAGAATTTCCCATTGTGGCTCAGCAGTGAGGACTTGGGTTTGATCCCTGGCCTTGCTCAGTGGGTTAAGGATCTGGCATTTCCATGAGCTATGGTGTAGCTCGAAGATGTGGCTTGGATCCTGCATTGCTATGGGTGTGCTGTCGGCTGGCATCTGCAGTTCCGATTCGACCCCTAGCTTGGCAACTTCCATATGCCACAGGTTTGGCCATAAGAAGCAAAAAAAAAAAAAGGCTGCTGGAAGGCAAAGAGAGTCAAAGTAACACTCGTGTTTACATTCCTAAACTCTTCCAGTTCGGGTGAATCCAAGTTATCGCCCTCACGGAGAACAATATAACCTTTACCTTCTCGGGTGAGAGGGGGCCCGGGCTTGGCCTTTCAGCAATTCAATGAGCGAGGACCCCTCAATCAGTCCCATCCTAGTCGTGCCTGATTGGGGTTCACTAAAGGTTTACCAGCCGTCAAGGGGAGCAACGGCTTTGCTCACGCCTCGTTCGCCTCTGTGTACATCTTGCACGATTTCAGGGTTGTAAATTTGCAAGTCACATTGGCTCTCTGGGCATGAGTTCACATTTATGCAAATCACCTTCACATGCTGCTACATATCCACCCAAGCCGACTGTTCAGCACATCCCAACATGTACATTGGAGAGGCTTCCATGAAATATGCTCTTTGTTCTGAGCCTGCATTGACTCATTCCCATGCATTTGCCATCGCTCCTGCTGCAACTTGACCCACGGTGCTCTTGTTAGACGCGTCTTTCTTGCCAGGGGGCAGAGATGCCGTCCCTCCTCCTCTTGCCACATGAGTGGCAGCAGAGGAGGCCAGGAATACATCACTGCCCGCAGCTGATGCCCACAGCAGCCAGAAACAGGCATTTTGATCCATTCCTGGGAAGGCAGGCCGGCCAATTTAATTCCTTCTGACTTATGCAAGGCACATTTTTATCCACCTCAGGATTTCCTCAGGCTTCCAGCTCCAAAGAATCACGCCGTTATGGAATCTACATACGCTGTGGCTTCCAAGCATATTTTTGCTGTGCAGTCTGAGTTTGTGCCATGGAGAGTAAGCATGGTATAAGGCAACTGAGCTCTAGTCAACTGCAAAACACCTTTCTGCCTAAGGTGCTTGAGCTTCCTCATAGCTGGTTTGCCAAAGGGCTATGCACCAGTTGCAGAAGCACGTATTTACCATGAACTGTATTGACTGGGCTGGATTTGGTACCAAGGTCTTTAAGATACTTGTCTCCGTATCCAACAGTCAAACTCACCCCAGGAGATGAACACACACCAGGGAGATCCACTCTGAGACCTGCTGAAAGATTAACATCATGGCAAGCTTCTTAAGAGGGAAAAGGGCAGGAGAAGATCTTTCATTTTCTTTCCATCCACCAGCTTTCACATGCTGTGAGAGAAACAGCTTCCAGGCAGAAAAACTGGATGTGCCTTTGATCTGCCATGCTCGGTATAGATGCTTTTTTCCAGTGGACACATAAATTCTTCACATAGACTCGGGATCCTAAGAAACTTACATCCTACTAGGGCTACAGCATTTTCTTATTGATGGAGACTCTATCTCCTGGATATTTTTGCCTGGCTGCCAGGCTGTAATTCCCTTCCTTGCTGCTTCCATTTTTCTGTACAAACTGCAGTATTCACATTCCCAGGGCTTTATGGTAATCATCAACAAACACTTTTTTTGGGGGGGGGTCTTTTTAGGGCTGCCCCTGTGGCATATGGAGGTTCCTGCGCTGGGGGTTGAGTTGGAGCTATACACCACAGCCACAGCAACATGGGATCTGAGTCACATCTGCAACCTAGACCACAGCTCACGGCAGCACCGGATCCTTAGCCCACTGAGCGAGGCTGTGGATCGAGCCCTTGTCCTCAAGGATACTAGTCAGGTTCATTACTGTTGTGCCACCGTGGGCACTCCCAGCAAGTGTTTGAAGCAGAAGATACACTGGCTGACTTAAAAGCAAGAGAGACAAAGAAAACCTTCATCAACCTAGAATTCTCTAGAACCAGCCCTGCTTCCCGGCTCAATTTAAATCAAGGTTTGTTTGAACATTTTGTGTTTGAAGAAGATAAGGAATAAAGAGTGGGATGACAAAGCAAACACACAAACCAACCCTGGGAAAATAGACTTCTTGAAAACCTACGAACAGCATTGCAATTCCATGTCTAAAAGGATGAAGAGGGCTGAATGGAGTCTTACCAGAACATCTGGATTTGCGGCTCCCTGGGGCACTGGAAGGGCCTTCCAGAACGGTAGAGTATACATAACAAATTATTTCCTTTGCGGCCTTAAAAGGAGAACTTACGTTTAGCAGTTCTTTCTTCCCCTGAGACCTAGTCAGTCATGATTTTTCTTCCCTCTTGTTTGACTAAATCTGGAACATTTTTTAGAAAGTGTCACCATGAGGGGAGGGAGAAGGGAGTGGGATGGACTAGGAGTTTGGGGTTGGTAGATGCAGACCATTATAAGTGGACTAATCAACCACGTCCCCCTGTATAGTACAGGGAACTATATCTGACCTCCTGGGATAGACCATGATGGAAAATAATATTAAAAAAAAGAATATATATATATATATATGTATGATGGAATCACTTTGTTATACAGCAGAAATATACTTTAATAAAAAATGTAGGAGTTCCCGTCGTGGCGCAGTGGTTAACGAATCCAACTAGGAACCATGAGGTTGCGGGTTCGGTCCCTGCCCTTGCTCAGTGGGTTAAGCATCTGGCACTACCATGAACTGTGGTGTAGGTTGCAGATGTGGCTCAGATCCTGCGTTGCTGTGGCTCTGGCGTAGGCCAGTGTCTACAGCTCCGATTCGACCCCTAGCCTGGGAACCTCCATATGCTGTGAGAGCGGCCCAAGAAATAGCAAAAAAAAAAAAAGACAAAAAAAAATGTAAAAAAGAAAATGTCGTCAAACTCTAAATTCCACAGAAACGATATGATTTTACAGAGAGAAGGTTAAAAGTATGCCGTTAATAATATCTCAGGGGAGTTCCCGCTGTGGTGCACTGGGTTAAGAATCTGACTGAAGCAGCTCTGGTCACTGCAGAGGCGCAGGTTCCATCCCCGCCCAGCACAGCGGGTTGAAGGATCCACCATTGCTAGAGCTGCAGCATAGGTCTCAGGGATGGCTTAGCCTGGGAACGTCCATATTTTATGGCTGTGGGTGTAGCCATAAAATAAGAATAATAATTAAAAAGTAATAATGTCGTCTTAGATTTAAGGCAAGTGTTTCCAGTGGGCTTTCTGATCCGATGATTCAGATTTTATCAAAAATGACCCCTAGGGCTGAACTGGGAACTGATTCTCAGACCTTAAGAATCTTTGTAGTCCAACTGCTCCTAGGAATTCCCCCCCAGGCTTTCCCACTTTCCACTCTACACACAGGTTTTATGCATTCACACACGCGGACACACACCAGCATCTGCTCTGTGGAGACCTGTGTTATCTTCCATTGTGTCTTTCACAGCTTCCTCTGTCCTGTTCTGCCCGGGGACAATCTCAGATGAAAACCTCCACTCATGTTGCCTCATACTCTTTTACTTGTGAAGGGAAAAGCGATTTAAGTCTATAGATACATGAAGTGACCTAAGGTTTCTGCTATACCTTAGCTCAGTATCTTTTAGGATCCATAATTAGTAAACAATTTACCCTAAGAATGTTAAAGTAATTCAGAAGCTACTTTTTTAGCCCAGAAACTACTGGGGAAAAAAACCCTTTGGGTTATTAACTCAGGTCCAGTGAGTGAAGACCATGCCTCTATTAGTTAAACCAAATGAAACTAAACTGCCTGGAAGATCAAAATTCATAGCATCTCAGGACGAAGATATAAGTTAACTAAGACTTCATCTCCAATATCCACCAGAGAATGAGTTAGTGTAAGTTACTAAGGATAATCCTCCCCCCACCCTGAGGCATGTGGAAGTTCCCAGGCCAGGGCTCCATCCTGTGCTACAACAGTGACCAGAGCCACAGCAGTGACAATGCCAGGTCCTTAACCTACCGAGTCGCTAGGGAACTCGAGGGTAATTATTTCTAATGGTAAGGAAAATTAGTTGTCAAGGCCACCATCACAGGACTTGGCAATCTCAATTAAGTTTAGGTCTTTCTTTTAAAGAATTACAGGACAGCTGAAATTGCTCAGGATAAATCTGGGCAACCTTTGAAATGTGTGAAAACTTTTCATAAAAACACCGCTTTTGAAAAAGTCACCTGTCTTGGAAAAGTATGGTTAGTAACTTGTTTCTGAATTTTAGGGAGTTCCGACCTTTTTCTTTTTCTTCAGGAGTGAATCCCTGAAGAGTGAATCATTTTGGCACTTTTATTGAAAAAAAAAAAAAAAAACTTAACAAATACTCCCTGAATACTGATGTCAGAGTAAAGATAAAGCCATGTTCTGGAAATAACAATTGGAAGTGACGCACGTGCTACATATGTAACAGTTGCTTGAGTTTAGGTGATTTGGAAGTCTGAAAGATGATTTAAAAAGGAATCAGAAATCATTGCCTTCATGGATTTTAATAACCTGCTTCACCTTTAATTCTCAGTTTGTTTTCACAACAGCAAATTTATTTTCAATGCTGAAAAGATTATGTTACCTCTCAGGTAGATTTTGATGTAAACAAAACAAAATATTCTTACTCAATCACTTTGTAGCAGGAATAAGCTTTTTTCCCAGTGCTTTGGCTGCAGTTAGTCAACTTTTTTTTTTTAACGTAAAAGCCATGACAATGATTTTAAAAAGCAACTTTGCTCGATGCCCTACAAGATGTAAACACTTGACATATAAGAGAACCTCATTTAATCCTTAACTAAATCTTTGAGGTAGGTGTTGCCACTATTATTTCTCCGGAATGAAATGAAATCAGAGAGATTTTCAGAAACTTGCTCAAAATTAAATTGTTACTGGATGAACCAGGACTTGAATCCAATCAGTCCTAATAATTCTATTATATAGATCTGCTATTTGTGGGACTACATTAAGTGGGGGAAGGAATATTCCCTTATTTGAGATTTATCTGGACTGCTATTAATTCCTATATATTCTTGAGAAAAGCTCTGTGAATCATTTTATTGTTTTCTTTGTCCCACAAGGTGCAGGCTTCCATGAAAAAATGTCTGCATTACCTCATTTGTGGGTTAACTCTGATTTTCTGTATTGTGTGTATCTACCTCAAATTCATTGGCAGCAACTTACATTCTCAATTATCCAACTGCCAATCATTTGCTTGATTCAAATGGGATTCAGGGCATATCAGGAAAACTCTTGAGAAGTCAATTTAAAAGTCTCTAGGAATACATAAATCATTTACCATCACAAGACACCTGCAAAAGAAACGTTCACGTACTGGCTGGGTAGATGTCAAATATGTGACAATAGCCAGGGTTTGTCTGCTCTTAGGAAGTTAATGTTTGCAAAGTTAAAAATAATTGGCATATTGATCCCTGAAAGGAAATGGGAAGGAAATGCGTAATGTGGGAAGGAAGTGTGTGTGGTTTTACTTTTAGTTTAAATGACTGTTTTTTGGTACTCTCTAATCTACTACTAAATTTGCAGTAAAAATATGTAATAACTCTTCAGATCCTTTGGTTGAGACTCATAAGTCTCATACATGTATCCTGCTTGACAGCATCTTTCATTAATTGGCATTTAAGTCGCCGAGTTTGTTTCACCGTGTGTAAGCAGGCTGACTAATGGGTTATCTTGCATGACATTTAAATGCAATGACAAACTCCATTGAATGTGCCTAAGTCAGACCTTCTAAAAAAGACGACGGAATAAAAGCACCTTTATTTGGCGGTCTGCCACCAAAGACATTCAAAACGACAAAACTGACAGGAAGGAAGGAAGGAAGCAAGGAAGGAAGGAAGGAGAAATCTCTTTTTCAGGGGAATGAGGACCACAGCTGAGACACTGACAAGCGCAATGAAATTTGGGTCATTCTGAAGAAGGCCACGAAAAGAAACTCCCTCTTCAGGTTTTTAAGCTGATTGTTTTTTCTTAAAAGCGACAAAATCAAAGGTCTAACCAAAGACCCCTTTTTCTTGGAAAAACAAAATACAGGCACATGAGCTGGCCTAGAACAAAATGACACCACCATCTAATTCGGTAGCGTCCCAGTACCAGCCACAGAGCATCTGGGGAACCGACAGAGGGAAGAGGGAAGAAAATGCCATCCTTTCTCGAGATTTAATGTCCCAGTGAAAAGAAAAGTCTTGAGGGAGGCAAAGCTGGATCGGAGAAGGAAAGTAGCCCTTCTCTCTGCATCTGTTGATCTCCAAACCAGAATCATGGGGGAAAAAAACAAAACAAAACAAAACAAAAAAAAAAAACAGAAATCAGCATGGGCCAGAGCTTGTGTAAGGAGAGGTTTAGAAAAAAACGAAGGACATATTTGCAAAGCAGAGGGCACACAGCTTAGGTGAGAAAATGTTCTGGGTGAGAAGCCTCTGGGAGAGGGGCGATGGACACTAGCACAAAGCCTGGCATTTAGGAGGCACTTAGTGAGTATTCCTTGAGTGATGGAACGAAGGAAAGCAGAAAGGGGAGGAAGGAAGGGAGGAGGAGAGCAGGTGAGCGTCACGCAAGTGACAGGCACCTACCCATCCTCGTTTCCAAGGTTACACCCTTGCCACATATAGATGAAGCCCTTGTTTCTTTTTTGGTTTTCTACCAAACATCTAGAGCCCATGTGATGCTCTGGGTGTACCTACATCTGGGCCGGAAGGGTACATTGTGTTCTATCTTTAACTCTCAGGGCAGACAGGAATAGTTCCAGGTCTCTGGAGAAGTCCTAGGATGATCAACAGATGTAATTTCTCTTTCACACTTCTTGGAGCAAATCATTAAAAATAACTGAAATACATTTTAATTTCAAAGAAGGGGCTATCTTTGGATTCCATGAGGACGAGATTGAAAAATATGTATTGACGCTTTAGTTGGTGTCAAAATAAATATTTGTCTTGGTGTCAAGGTTAGAAGCACATTAACTTTTCAACCCCTGCACTCTAAAAGTGACATATGTCTTACTAGTACTTTTGAGAGTTTCTCCAACTTTCCTTTGCCCAGCTTTCTCGTGCATAAAATGGTGATAAGAATATCTGCCATGGGTGGTATGTGGATATAAATGAAGAGAATTTATAAAACATCTACCACAGTGTCTGTCTGGTACATTGTTGGGGTTGGATTTTCTCATTTTAGATAGGACCCTAATTTAATAACATTTTCTGCAGCTCTTTCCCAGAGTATTTTGGAACCACTGCTTTTTTAAACCCAATAAAGTACTTGAAAGCTATAAGGTAAAGAAAGTACTATTTAAGATTTCTCAAATATTGAAATAATGCATTAAACAAACAAACAAAAAACTGAAAATGAAGTATCAGCTATGTAAATGGAAGGTATAGTATATGTTTGTTCTTTACCGTTTGAGTAAAATCCCAAGTTGATTTTTTTTTTTCCCTGTGATTTTCTGTATTTACTTCCATTCCCTTCTCCATGTCAGCAAATCAAAGAGGGCGGATCAGCTTCAGGCTCTGGTTAAAACAAACCCTCAAAGTTGGGAAGTTGGAAGAAGGCTCCTCGCCAAGCCCCTCCCCAATGGTGGGAGAAGCTCTCTGCAAAAAGCCCTGGGCACAGGTGCAGTGTTGTCACCAGTGAAGGTTACCTGAAGGTTTCAAGAGGGAAAAACATGTAACTTGCCTATCAGCCTGTCCAGAAAATAACTCTCAACCAGGGCGGTACCACTCTCCAGAGTGTGTTAGGGACTCTGTGTAGGTGTTCTGGGATTTCACTGTGATGGGAGGATAATTCTGATATTTAACGCCAGGGATACAGGGATGTTCCTTTCCCGCAACATGCTAGAGAGTCTGCAGGTGAAAAAATATCCCGTCCAATTTGCAGTCTCAAGCATAAAATATATTGCATAAAATACACATGCAGGTACATATATGTCTATGTAATACATGTGTATATTATATATATGTACAAGAACAAAAATGATATCCATCTCAAGGTGTTAATATAAATAAAGGCATAGAATGACTGACATGCTTCTTAACAGCTGAGATGTTTAGGGATTAATCTTGTCTGTCTCTACTGATTCTCAAATCACTCTCCAGTGAATTGGATCCAAGATGCAAATCTTAGGAATTGAATTGCATGCCCCCGCACACCCAATTTCTGTTAAATATGTAGAATGGCAACGGATATCTAAGAGTTATAACTTGCCTTTTTTTTTTTCTTTGCTTTTTTGCTTTTTAGGGCCGCCCTCGCGGCATATGCTGGTTCCCAGGCAAAGGATCTAATCAGAGCTACAGCTGCTGGCCTACACCACAGCCACAGCAACACCAGATCCGAGCCGCATCTGTGACCTACACCGTAGCTCATGGCAAAGCCAGATCCTTAGCCCACTGAGCAAAGCCAGGGATCAAACACGCAACCTCACAGTTCCGAGTCAGATTTGTTTCCGCTGCGCCACGACGGGAACTCTCGGCCTTTTCTCTTCTCTATTTCTTTTCTTTTCTTCTCTTTCTCTTTCCTTTCTCTCTCTCTTTCTTTCTTTCTTTCTTTCTTTCTTTCTTTCTTTCTTTCTTCCTTCCTTCCTTCCTTCCTTCCTTCCTTCCTTCCTTCCTTCCTTCCTTCCTTCCTTCCTTCCTTCCCTCCCTCCCTTTCTTCCTTCCTTCCTTTATTTTCTTTCTTTCTTTTTCTGTCTGTCTGTCTTTCCTCAAGGTTTAAAGATTCTCTCTTAAAGGAGCCCTTGTAAGAAGGCTGCTCTGGGTAGGCAGTAAATGCCTGCGAGCCTACACGCCATGGCAAAGCATCTTCTTTAGGAATGGATGCTTTTTAAAGAAAGATGTTTGTGGGTGGTTCTTTTTTGTTCTGACATCGTGTGTATATTGGGCTCCACCCCCACATTCCTTCATGTCGTTGCATTTTCAGAAAGCCAACTCAAAAAGATATGTATTTTTCTTTGTCCTATACTGGGGTGGAACCTCGTCTTATTTATATACACTGTCATAAACAGATGCTATAGAAACACAAACTTATTTTTGGTGGCAGCTTGTCTTTTCTAACTTCACTCAGACCTGAAGGAAATTATATCCTTAAGAAAATGGAAGATTGCAACCTATTGGTGAAAACTCCATTTGAGGAGCATATTACTTAAGAGCTGTGTTATTCAGGTGAAATACTTTTAGTCTTTTTAAAAAAATGACTTGGCGTCCTGAGCAAGGCCAAGGTTTCTGTTATTCTGCGTGTATCCTCTACAGCAGAGTCAAATCAAGCCCCGTCTCCTGATTCTTCCCAGCCCAAAGTTAGAATATCAAAGAAAAAGGAGTTCGGTTTTATGAGACGTATTTTCCTGGGAGTTTAAATTATAAACTGGGAGTGGGGAGAGAGAAATGTTTCTGTGGAGCCGACTCTTGCTTGTGGTCACCAATAACTATGGGAACAATGGAGTAGCTTGTGTGTGACCCAGTTTAATGGCAGGGTCCACAATCCAAAAAGTGTCCCAGGTAGTGTGTCCTTTATCTAATGTGCATCGTCCTCGTATTGTTTTGTGAAGGATGAAAATCAAAATGTTTGTATGTAGTTCTAGCAGTATCTACAGTAGTCAGTGCTCCCTTTCTTAGAAGAGGAGTCTTCTTTATTTTTTTATTTATTTTTTGTCTTTTTGCCTTTTCTAGGGCCGCTCCCGCAGCATATGGAAGTTCCCAGGCTAGGGATCGAATCGGAGCTGTCGCCACCGGCCTACACTGGAGCCACCGCAACCGCGGGATCCGAGCCGCGTCTGCAACCTACACCACAGCTCACGGCAACGCCGGATCCTTAACCCACTGAGCAAGGCCAGGGACTGAACCCGCAACCTCATGGTTCCTAGTCGGATTTGTTAACCACTGCGCCACGACAGGAACTCCCAGAGGAATCTTCTTTAAATCTAATATGAGCATATCTTTATCAGAGTCAAATCCGCCATTAGAAAGATCCTTGGTTTTTGGTTTGTTTGTTTGTTTGTTTTTTAAAGAGCAGTTTTAAGTTCATAGCCAAAT
Source organism: Phacochoerus africanus (assembly GCF_016906955.1). NCBI lineage: Eukaryota > Metazoa > Chordata > Mammalia > Artiodactyla > Suidae > Phacochoerus > Phacochoerus africanus. Next base: position 10,319,928 of record NC_062557.1, on the reverse strand, counting down.
GGAGAGGTACAGAGGTGCAGACATTCCCCATGTGTCTCCCTGCTCAGCATCTCTCCTCAGAGTGGTACCTTGTTAGAATTGATGAGCCCACGCCGATACATCATAATCCCCCAAAGTCTACAGTTTACGCTCGGTCACTCTTGCTGTTGTACGTTTTATGGGGCACCGTCGTATTTTAATACAGTTTATTTTAAGGCAGCTGTTAAGTTCCTGGGATCACAGAAAATCAGAATTTTCTCAGACCTCTCCCTAGTCCCCTGGAAGAAGGTATTGCTATTGATCAGAACTTCCCCTTTATTTGTCACCGGACGTGCCAAAATGTAGCAACAAGTCCGGCTCTCCCCTTCCTTGAAAGGAGAAGCCTTTAAAAGTTTACGAAAACAAACAATTCATGGGGAACTTCCTAATCCAGTTGCACCTATTCAGTAGTTTCTAATTCAGACTTTCCCGGCAGTGGTCTCCTGCGGGAGAAGGCTCAGGCATGCTTTTTATGTGACTTAAGGAAGAGGTGCTAAGAAGCGTTAGAAGCGCTTCTAACACCCACCACCAGGAAGCAGATAATGTCTATGTGCCGCGGTGTCATCCTCCGTCCTCCTCAGGTCATCGCTGGTGTTCCCGGTACAACGATGTGACTCACAGGACTTATTTCTGAGATGTTAAATAAGGTGATATCTATTTAGGTAAACAAATCTATATTAAAATATCGACTCTTTCCCTTGAGCCATGCATACCCTGCTTTAAATACTATATCTGAGAACCTACAGAAGTAATTGCGAGGACTGTGGTATCTAATTTGGGAGCAAACGGAACTGTCCTTGAACGCTGAGCATAAATGTCTATTTTTTGGAAAAAAAAAATTAACCTGTTCACACCCTATTTTGCCTCTAAGATGCTAACATAAAAGGAGGGGGAAGTGCTATTTTATAGGAGTCAAGCATTTTCTTTTCTTTCTTTTCTTTTTCTTTTTAGGGCCGCACCCATGCCGTATGGAAGTTTCCAGGCTACAGCAATGTGGGATCCGAGCCACGTCCGCAACCTACACCACAGCTCACAGCAACACCTGATCCCCAACCCACTGAGCAGGGCCAGGGATCGAACCCACGTCCTCATGGATACTAGTGGGATTCGTGTCCCCTGAACCAATATGGGAACTCCCCAGCAATTTCCGTTTAAAACAGAATCTTCATGTTCTACCTTCTCACTCAACCCAAACCAGATGCCAACTCTGTGAATTAAAATGACCAGTGTATCAATACTCTTCATTCTAGAAATCTGTTACTTTCCCTTGGTTCCCCTAAGATGCCTCCTACTCAGGCACGTTGTGTTTGCATTCTAATTACTGGAGCAGGTGTGGCTTGATTTTTTATCTTTTCTTTCCTCTGGAAATCTTAAGTTCTAAGGACTGAAATCCTGACAGTGTTTTAAGTTCTTCAGTAATTCACAGCATAACACATTAGCCCAGCTAGCCATTTAAAGCTTGTTTGCCTGAATTACATTTTTGTAATAAATCACACACAATTAAAAAACAAACAAACAAACAAAGAAACAAACAACCCGGGTCTTTAGTAGGTAGGGTAATAAGGTAGGAATTTTTCACTTTGGAAAACATGATAGGGTAGATACAGGCTTCTTATCTAGTTCTTTCTCCCGTCATTATTTGTCACCAGATAGCATCTCTCTCGTAGTTTATCTGGAACTCCTGACCGCTCTTACACCTTAAAACCACAGGGCCTAGCTTCCAAGAAGAGTTACAGGGCCGTGCTGCAATTCAGGTACCCATTCCAGCCCTCTTCCTTGCCTCTTCCAAAATAACCTTACTTAGGGAAGGATTTCACAGTCTTAGACCGTGTCGTGTGGTGCATACACACAATTCAAATGTCTGCACGATTTTTCATATAAGCACAAAGAGGAGACAGATCTGATTTAGTGCTCTCGTTACAATATCAAATACAGGGCGGATGTGAGTGTGTAGGAAGTGGTTTCAAAACTATACCAACATGTTTATGGTACTTATCTCTGAGTGATGGGGCTCTGAATAATTTTATGTTCACCAGGAAAATTTTATGAATTTGCCGGACTTTATAACAGTGAACAAGTGAACATTATCAGAGGGAAACAAAGGCTTAGAATGTCATCAGCGAAAGGCAATTAGCATTTACTCTCTGTCGGAAGCCCTTAATTTCCTCATTAGAACATAGCAAATTATTTGTCAGGGGTATGGACTGCTCTTCCACCAACAGAGCACATAGGAATATATGAGGTGTAACAACGAAGAAAGACAAAGCTCAGGGTAATAGAGCAAAGCCAGGGGAAGTTATAAACATGGAACAGCTTTGGAGCAGAGCTCCCAGACAGGGAAAACAGATTTGTGGCTGCCAAGGGGGAGAAGGGAGGGAGTGGGATAGCCTGGGAGTTTGGGGTTAGTAGATGCAAACTATCCCATTTAGAAAGGATAAGCAGTGAGGTCCGGTTGTACAGCCCAGGGAACTCGATCCAATCACTTGGGTTAGAACATGATGGAAGACAATGTGAGAAAAACAAAGTATATATATGTATGACTAGTTGCTTTGCTGGGTAGCAGGAATTGGCACCACACTATAAATCAACTATACTTAAATAAAAATTAAAAACTTTCTTGGGTGAATGAATGCACAGACTGAATGAAAAATAAACAAATGGAAACCCTCTTTATTCTGATTTCTCCTGCAAACCTCTAGCTTTCCTTTTCCTCTTCTTTAGGTGCTTCTTTCGCCTACTCCTTAAGTGTTATTTTCCAGCAAAGTTCTTTCATCTCCCTTATCATGCTGCCCATTCTCCCCCTGATTCATTTCATTCAGTCTTAAGGCTTCCATCAACTGTAAGTACCTCGACGGCTGAGTCTGTTTCCTACCTTGACCTTTCCCTTGAGTTTAAAATGACCTTCTTGCCTTTCTGTTCAACTTCGTCCCTAAGGCTAGACAACTCCAGATCCACACGCAAAGCAAAGGCACTTCTTGCCTCCCCTTCTGTCCCATTCCTCTTCTGCTCTCTCACAGAAGCTCTCTTTTCCAAACTGCCCAAATAGGAGCACTGAATATTACACCCTTGATTCTTTCCTCTGCTTCAACGCCCAACCAAGTCACCACATTTTCTCAGTTTCACCTCCAAATTGTCTCAAGAATCTTTATACTTCATTCACTCCCATTGTCTCTCTTTTTTCTTTTTACAGCCGCACCTGTAGCATAAAAATTCCAGGACTAGGGATTGAATCACAGCTTCAGCTGCAGGGCTACATCACAGCCACAGAAACTCAGGATCTGAACCGCACCTGTGACCTATGCACAGGTTGCAGCAATGCTGGAAGCTTAATCCACTGAGCAAGGACACGGATTGAACTCGCATCCGCAAGGACTCTGCGTCGGGTTCTGAACCTGCTGAGCCACAACGGGAACTCCACTCCTACCGTCTCTTAGCCGAGACTTTCCCATCTCTCCCTGAATTCCTAAGACATCCAACCTGAGCAATTTCTGCCATGTTTCTCCTGCCTCCTGTCCTCCGCCAACAAGCACATCCCCCACCCAAATAGCTGCCAGATTTATTTTTCTTTAACACAAACCTGCTTACGCCATTCTTCTGCTTAAGAAAAACTTCAGTGGCTGCTCACGTAATAAATTTCAAGGGTTATCATCAAAGTAACCATCAAATTAACAGCTTCAACCACCTTTGTTTTGTCTATGCTCGAAGTTTCTGTTTTTTGAGGCACAGGAAGTGTTTTCACATGTCTCTGCGTGGAAATGTTGTTTGCATGGGTTAGTATATGTTTGTTGTTCTGACTTCGATGCCCCACCTTTAATTTTCTGGACCAAATGGTTTCTTACTCATGCTGGGAAACCCAGTGCCACCTTTGCTGAAATGATTTTTCTTTCTTCTTGGAGGACAATTAATTGTTCCCTTACAGAGTTTATTTGAATTTTTAAGAGTGCACTCGTTGAAAACTGAGGGATGACTCTAATTTTCAGGATCCAAAGCTATCTCTAAAACAGTTAGGATGGATGGGTAATTTTTTTTTTTAACTCAACAGAACTCTACCATTCTTATTATGTTCTAGGCTTTATCGGATTTACAAATATTAACTCATTGAGACTTCCTAGCAACTGATGCGAGATACTATTATGGTTCCCACTTACTAGATGAGACAACTTAGATACACAGAATTTAAGTCATTTGCTCAAGGTCACACACAGGCTAGGACTTGAACCCAGATCACCCAGCTCCTGAGCAGGTGATCCTGCCAACTTCAGCACAGTGTCAAGTCCTTCAGATGAATGCTTGTCCTCAGGGCACGTGTATCAGCAGAATTTCATGCTAATGGAATTGTTTCAAAGTCACCAGTAGGGGATCAGACTGCTTACTACTCTTGAAACCATGTAGCCATGGCCTGTGGTGACTAGAAGTTTCCTTGAGCTGCAAGGCTTGATTCAGGCATCTGCTCAGCGTCACCCAGCTATATGATCCCTTCACTCACAGGCTGCAAAAACCCAGAACAGCCTGTTCTCACTGATCTGAGTGTCTCTCCGCATCGGGGAGATAGCCAGTCCTCATTAAGCTTTATGAAGCAACGTGCTAAATGGAACTCGAGTTGCTCGGAGACTAGGTGTTTCTATATCTTATGGTTGCCCAGGATATTTCCTGGGGCAGAGCTCAGCAGTTGAAAGTCCATGGCTTGGGCATGACTTTTTCCATCCTGGACAAGTTGGCCTTAAGATGGTTAAACACACGCCAAAGTGTAGGCAATACATAAGCCATGATCATTTTGGATATTTTTTTTTTTCTTGACAGAATGGCACCACTTCACCGTCAACAAATTTAGGTGAGCATATATAGCCTATTGATGAATAGGTCTGGCCTATAGGTAACAATATATTTTAGCATTTAGGCTAGGGCCTCTATAAATTTAGAGATTGTAAGGGCCTCTATAAATATCTTCTAAAGACAACTGCAACTAATGATTTGGTATACTTCCCTAATTTTTAATATATACACATATATCCATCATATAATTATTGAGGATAATTTTAAACAAAATTAAATTATATTATAAATACTGTTTTAAACTTTGCTTTTTAACTGAGCAATAATTATTGAGTACCAGGCAATCAGGAAATACTACATTGCATAATTTCTCTCATATATGTGAATCTGAGAGCTTAATATTGCCTAATTTTGTACCTCCAAAATGTTCTGTGTTATAATAAAGTAAAACAACTTTTGACCTGAAGAAAACGTGTCATCTAAGGTAACAAAAATTAAAGTTGCTCTCAACCTCCTCCACATAACTCTTGGAATGTTCTTGACCACTGAACTGAAATGACACAGGAACTCTGTTATTCCTCTTTAATTTAAACATATGCACAAATCTACCCATCAACTCGTCCACATGATTCATCCACGTTACTCATTTATTTATCCTCGTATGTATTTCAACACCTTTCCATCTTGAGAGCTTTAACTTGTAACGTTAACCTTCCCCCAAATAAACAAAAAACAAAACCCCCGTATAAGTTCCTACTAAACTTTCATGGTAAATAAGTTTAATAATTTAAACACACACACACAGAATAGATAGTAAAAAAACCCCACGGAGTTCCTGTCGTGGCTCATCGGAAATGAGTTTGACTAGGATCCATGAGGACGCAGGTTTGATCCCTGACCTCGCTCAGCGGCTTAAGTGTCTGGCATTGCTGTGAGCTGTGGTGTAGGCCAGCAGCTATACCTCCAATTTCCATATGCCGTGGGTGCGGCCCTGAAAAGACAAAAACAAACAAACAAACCCCTAACACTTCTATGGTTAGGATAAAAACGACCAGGGTTTCCAATGAATTACTCTCTTACTCTCTTTGCCTCCTTTCATAAATTGAAAAATTACACACCTCAGAACACCTGGAAATACTATTTCCATTCACAACTTTCCCTTAAAGAGATGCAGAAAGATTGTGGCACCGTCGGAAGAGAGCAAACAGAAGAGTGAAGAGATTATACCAATTAAAAAATGTTGGAAGAAGAACCAGGATCACAGAAAAATAGAGCGGGTCTCTTTCCCGTTCTGCCCCGCCCCTTTCTCCCTTCCCCCTCCCCCTTCTCCCCGCCCCCCCTTCTCCCCGCCGCCCCCCTTCTCCTCCCCCCCCCCCCCGCCCGTATTTGAGGATTGGCTGAGAGCCAGCAGAAACAGAGGCTTTGTATTGGGGAGGTACTGGTGACTGCATTTAACCATGTGCAAAATATAGCTTCCTCCCTCTTTCTTCCTTTCACCCTTCCTCCCTCCCGCCTTCTCTCTCTCTCCCTTTCTTTCCTTCCTACCTTCCTTCCTTCCTTCCTCCCGCCTTCCTACGATGAGGGGGTACATGAGAATCAATGAGAAGAAAACTCAAGGAACCAGGCCTCAATATGTGGACGATTTATTTGCAGTCTGACATGTACATGAGTCACATTGGTTGTTTGCACTGAATGGTAATAAGGATGATGATGTTGGAATTATAAACATGAAAAATAATGGTTAACCGGTATTGATCCTTGTCAAGTGTATTAAATGCATTCGTACATTTAATCCTTACAATAACCTTACGAACTAGCTGTTTTTTGCTGTCCCCGCTGTACAGAGAGGGACATTGTCACATTTCACCCTTACGGTAACCTTATGAACTGGTTACTTTGGTTATCCCCACTTTACAGGGGGGAAATCGTGATATTAAAAGTGCTTCAGTGTCTTACGTGTGATCAGCTTGAACGCAGAGAGAAGCTGCATTCGAGGGGCGTATCTCCCTCTAGAGACTAAACTCCTAAGTACTTTGCTATGCCGAGTGGTAGTGAATCATCTATTACTGAATTATCCATTGAATCATTCATATAAATATTTAGTAATCTCTCCAGCAAATGCTAAAAGTCATTGCGATGGTAAGAATGCGGTGGGATTCAAACAGCTGGTGAATTGTCGGGTTAGGCTTCATTGGTTTCATATTTTATGACCAATTGAACACAAAAATCGGGAGTTCTGGGTGGGCGATTTTAGAAGCCTTCTTCGAATGCTTTCATAATCATTATGAATCTTTGCTCCCTCCCCCCCCCCCACCACATGCACACGTACACACCACACACTCCTATCCAGACCCTGCTTCCCACTCTTGGCACGTGGAACACAGCTTAAAAAACAGTGGACCTTGGAAAATTCCATCATCGTTGCACACCCAATACAGGAAATCTTTGCTTGTCTTCATAGCCTCCTCTTTAAAAGTCTTTCTTGTCATAGTGGCCATGAAGAGCAGCTGCCCATCTTTTTTCTTTTTTGTCTTTTTGCCATTTCTTGGGCCACTCCCGCGGCATATGGAGGTTCCCAGGCTAGGGGTTGAATCGAAGCTGTAGCTGCCAGCCTACACCACAGCCACAGCAACACGGGATCCGAGCGGTGTCTGCAACCTACAACACAGCTCACGGCAACGCCGGATCATTAACCCACTGAGCAAGGGCAGGGATCGAACCCGAAACCTCATGGTTCCTAGTCGGATTCGTTCACCACTGCGCCACGACAGGAACTCCAGCAGCTGCCCATCTTTTATGTGTCTCCACTCTGTTCGGTTAAGTCCGAGGGCCAGAGCCATGCAGCAGCCATGGGACACAAAAGCTCTGCTTTAAAAGTCCTCAGCATCCAATGGATAGGGCTCTCAGAAGAGTCCGTTAGCAACAAGAGTCATTAAGTTGCAACATTTCATTATCAAAATAATAAATATGTGCTATGTAATGTCAAGTTTTCTAAGGATCTAGTAGTTTCTCAACACAATATATATTTCTCTTAAAAATATATATTGGAGGAGTTCCCTGGTGGCTCAGAAGATTAAGGATCTGAGGTTGTCACAGCTGTGGCTGGTGGGGAACTTCCACATGTTGGAGGGAGGCCAAAAAAAAAATATATATATATACATACACACAAATGTTCTGTATTTACTTTTATTTTCTAGGCTGCGTATGGATATAGCTTTGTGTGTGTGCATGTGTGTATTAAATGATACAGTTCCTATATTAACTTTTTTCAATTGAAACATAAAATTTCTCATTGGGACTCATTACTTGAATGCGTAGCCCCTCCCAGTTGCTAGGACACAGTTCTATCTAAACGGGCTCTCAGAACTTGCAGAAATACAGCAAGAATAATAAGAATGATTAAAAGTACGAAAAAGTATTTAAACTCCTGAATTTCAGAGAACTCCTCATGTAAACTTCCGAAAATCCTATTCTGCTACTGGAACTGCTATACATTTGCCTTTGTTCTACAAAATATTTGTATGTGTGTATTTTGTATGCATTCTCCCCTCCTCCCCACCACCCCAAGAACTGACAGTTAAAAGACCTGTGACAAGAAACCCCTTTGTAAGGATGGTGCATTTGATTATTTTTTTTATGGGTGGCTCATTTTTATTTCGATACGATGATTTGTGCTAATTCCTGAATGTGTTTCCAAAGGTAGTTTATGAGAGTTAAAATCAGCCCTGAGTCCTGGATTTTAGATCAGCTGACAGCGAGGCAGTTCTGATAGCATGTGATTATCCTGGCTCTTCCCTGGCAGCCCCCAGGCCATTTTCCATGCCATTCAATTAAAGGAGTTTCCATTATGACTAATATTATGTGCTCTGAAGATCTTTCATCGTATGGGGCAGGGAGGCCTTCTTTTCAAATAGAAATGCCTGAAAGAAAGCGTTTGATTTTCTTCCTATTGTGAGATGTTCCTTTTAAGTGCGTGTCCATCACCCAGGCACTGTCCATTTTCTTCCTTGATTCCTGACTGGTGTCTGTCATTCCCCCACCTCTGTAAGGTCAGCCCTTAAAGTTCAGATGAGAAAAAGAATGGGAAAATGTGTGGATGTTTCAGAGCCCAGGTGAGGAAAAAAATAAAGAGCTTTGGCCTGATTACTGCATTCCCCCCCACCCCCACCCCGCCGCGCTCTCTCTCTCTCTGGCTTTCTGAGTGCATCTCATTTTTCAGACTGAAGAAGACACTTTAATATTTATTTGTTATTTTTTTAGGGCCACATCCGAGGCACATGGAAGTTCCCAGGCTAGGGGTCGAATCGATCTGCAGCCGCTGGCTTACACCAGAGCCACAGCAACACCAGATCCGAGCCGTGTCTGCGACCCACACCACAGCTCACAGCAATGCTGGATCCTTAACCCACTGAGCGAGGCCAGGGATCGAACCTGCAACCTCATGGTTCCTAGTCGGATTTGTTCCCACTGTGCCATGACAGGAACTCCCAAGACACTTTAAGATGTAACAATATTTCAAGAACTGTAAAAGGGTAAAACAGCTTACTCAGTTCCCCAATCTTTCCTGTTGACTTGGCAAGACATACAGAAATTAATTCATTAACTATGGTATGTGACTAATAACATATCAGTAAATATTTTACCTGTGTGAAGTTCAAATTTACTTGAAGGTTTATTTAATTCTATAAATTAAGGAAGACTAATAGCTGAGTTCTCAATATACATAAAGGCCAGATTTTTTTTTTTTATTATAGTTGATTTACAATGTTGTGCCAATTTCTGCTGTAGGGCAAACATACACACATACACATACATACATTCCCTTTCTTATATTATCTTCCATCATGTTCTATCCCAAGAGAGTGGATCTAGTTCCCTGGGCTGTACAGTAAGACCTCATTGCTTATCCATTCTAAATGTAATCGTTCGCATCTACTGACCCCAACCCCCAGTCCATTCCATAGGACTGATTTTTATTTTTTTTATTTTTTTAATTTCTGACTTACACTGAGATCCAGTTCTCAGGCTTATAAGAAATGTTGAGATTTGACATGGTGAGTTAAAACAGAGTATCCCATGCTTGGAAATACATAGTTGTAAAAGTAAAGACAGAGAGACACAGCAAAAAATTGAAAACATTTTTATGGTGATAGGAACCCTTTTTCTGAATTACAAGGATTTAAATTTTGCTCCAAATAAGGAGAGCCTAATTAACTCAGATTCATGATTTCACTTTGAAGCCAATGCCATTGCCAAGCGGTCCCCTCTCAAACCTTCTTCATGGACAAACTTCCTTTCAAACTGAAGAGCTTCTTCATTTCTTAAGCAAATGGCACTGGCACAGACGAGCTTTGGCCTCTGATTATTCTCAACCTAGAATTACTTTCACAAAGCTATGTAGCCGAAGGTAAAGAGGCCCCTGGGGTAGTAGGTATCTAAGAAAGGAAAGGGAGGGCGTCCCCGTCGTGGTGCAGTGGTTAAGGAATCCGACTAGGAACCATGAGGTTGCGGGTTCGGTCCCTGCCCTTGCTCAGTAGGTTAACGATCCGGCGTTGCCGTGAGCTGTGGTGTAGGTCGCAGACGCGGCTCGGATCCAGCATTGCTGTGGCTCTGGCGTAGGCCGGTGGCTATGGCTCTGATTCAACCCCTAGCCTGGGAACCTCCATATGCCGCGGGAGAGGCCCAAAGAAATAGCAAAAAGACAAAAAAAAAAAGAAAATGGAATTTCCTCTTGAGGTTCTCCTTTTCATGTTCGAAAAGGGATAAAACTCATTTCTATATGAAAAGCTCTTTGTGTTTCGTCAGCAAATAGATGTAATCTGGAGTGACACACAGACACACAGATCCCTCAAATCCGAGCGATCGTTATGCCGTTTCAAATGACAACTGTTCTGAATAAACGTATGATTCACAGGGAAAATTTCTGTTTGCTCTATCTATTCAGTTTTGTTCACCTTTCAGCAATTCGCAGAGTTCCTCTGATGGATTAAACTATAGAGTAACGTGCGAGGTTACTTTCTCAAATTTTTGAACAGTTCCTTAGTTCTAAACAGCACAGTGTTGTGTTTTTTTTTTTTTTTGATACAATATCTTCTTCATTCCTGCACCACTTTATGCTGTTTCATGCGCTACCCTGTTACCACGGCTCACGTTACACTGATGATATTCATATCAAAGTTCAAAGTTGTTGCATTTGAATGCAAATGAACTCTGGTCCGCTACACCAAATACATTTTCTTTTGTCAGATAACTTTAAAAACATCTCTTAAGTATGAAGAGCTACTCATCTATACCTTCTTCATCTCCCAACTCACACGTTCAAAAACAAGCCCAAAGGAAAAAAATACTTTACAACAAAACTGATTTTTCTCCGAAGGTTTTTCATCTCTCTTCCTTCCTTCCTTCCATCCTTCCTTCCCTACTTTCTTTCCTTCCTTCCCGTCTTTTTGAGTGAAAGATTCTTTATATGACAGTAAATATCCAGACTGGAAATTTCACTTTAACTTCTCCTTCACATTATGTTATGAAAGAGATATAGTGGCACAATAAAACGTAGCATCTTATTTGCATCAGCCTTTATCCATTTTTGGATGGAATTCCTTTGGAAAGAGATAGTAAAAGAGTCAAACCACAATAAAATTAAAATAAAATAAAATAAAATAAAAATAAATTGTAAAAAGAGTCAAACAAATCACAGATGTTCACGGGCTTTCATTCCCTGCTGTCATGGGCTTTCAAGTCCCTGCTGCTATAGTCACTAATAAATTCACTTACTCCATGGTCTTTGGTTTGATATTAACACAAATGCTGGAAAGTTCTTAGCACATAACTAGAATTGGAGAAACTTTCATTATAATGAATATTTTATGGCAAAAAAAAAGAAGTTGTTGTTTTGGACAATACTTGTCCTTATGGACTGTGTGTTTCAGATGTAATCCGTTGGAAAACATGTTTATTTCCTGAAATGAAATTTCATTAAGCAGCCGTTGTCGAGGATGATCTCTATCTTAGGATACTATTCTAAAAACCTTTTTGGTCAAATTTGTGGGAGGGAAATTGTCAAGGACCCCAAAGTATTTACCTTTCCGACTTTTTGTATACACGAGGGGTCCATAAACTATGATCTGCATGCCGAATAGTCTGTTTTTGTAAATAACATTTTACCGACACGCAGCCATACTTTTTTGTTTATGTAGCATCCAATGCTTCTTTTAAGCGACTATCACAGAAGTTGAATCTTTGTGACAGAGAACACATGAGGTCCGCAAAATCTAAAATACTGTCTGGCCCTTTAAGGAAAATGTGTGCCCAGTATAGACAAGCAGCGTGTATTGACTTAGCTGAAAATTAAATTATTTATTCAACAAATATTTGCAGAGTTTCAGACACAGACTGCAAGCAAAGACTTTCCTTACAGAGCTTCAAGTTAGTCTAGTTGAGACAGAAAATGAAATAGAATGCATTAATCTATAATCATCTTATTTTTTAAAAAAGCCCTTAAATATTTCAGTGATGCTCCTTAATACAACTTCTGAGAAAAGAATTTTCCAATTCATCTTACATACAGGACTGAATTTTGGCAGAACCTCTATTTATCTAAACTCCGCCATCTTTGAGGGGCAAACAGAGGAATCAAGATAAAACTTCTCTTAATTTTGGCAAAGGAGAAGAGAATAACCCCACATTTTGATAAGTCAAAATTCACGTTTTGTCCCACGAGGCAAAAAAGAATCCGGGGTCTTCATATTTTTATTTCTGGAGAGTTACTCCCTCCCTTACAACTCTCTGTCATTGAAATTCAGAGTTATAGGAGGCAGGACACGCATGGGTTGTGATTTCATAAACAACCAAATTATTTGTTCAGTCCAATGCAAGCAAAGCGATGGGACTATGTCCAGTGCTCATATTGATTGTTTTTGATGCCACAAGATGAATGCTCACTGTTTCCAAGGGGCTGCTTCCAAATGGGGCAGTCACATGGCTCATCAACCATATCAGCCTGGAGTGCACCGTGCACTGACCACGTGATCAAAAGCAAGAAATGGGGGGGGGGGGAGGAATGGGCTTTGAAAATATGAATAGATGTACAGGCAAGTTCACGGGCTCCTCCTTTCCTTTGCAAACTCAAATCACTCCCAGATACCTGAGCTAGCCAGTTCAATCCTTCTCTGCCAGAGCAAACACGAAAAGATGTAGCGCTCTGAGGAAAAACCATCCATCAGTACTGGCATAGCATGTCCTGGGACTCCAGCGCTTCATTTCAGAAGGTGACTTCAGGAACAATTATCAGGACACATGCAGATTTCAAGGCTCTTTTAAGAGAAAGGCATGTTAATGTCTAACCTCAAATATAAAGAGCACTGGGAGATGTCTTAGGAATAACACGCAAAACAGGGAAAACACCTCCGAAACTCCTTAAGGTATTTTCAGCCACCTTCCACACACTAGCTCTCATGAATTTTGGTGCTAGGTGAGATATTATACGAACAAAAAAACCATCCTCTGGTTTTCAAGGATGAGATGCAAAAAATATTGTTGGGAATATGTAATTTTTGTTGAATTCCTACCATCAATAGATATTCCTACTATCTATAGACACAAAGTTAGTGACACAGGACAAAGCCATCTTGCTGCCCTGGTACCTGGAAGCATCCTCAAAGGCCAAGCTATCTTTTCTCTTGGATTTTAGTTAAAGGATATAGATAGGGACTGTTGATCTTCATGAAATATGGGCATTTAGCTTATCCTGGTCCCTCTAAGCCTTCGGGTTGGTCTATCATCCCTATGAACACACCACCAACAACCTGGGATCAAAGACAAATACCCACAAGCAGCAGGCAGTTCCCTAACATTTGTAAATACAAGGTAAGAGTCTTGTCCCTTAAGTCTAACCATTTAAATCACCAACCACATGAACACGCATTAAATAAAATACTGTCGATTCAACTCCCTTGACAAATATAGCTGCTTTAACACTTGGAGAGTCAAGTTTGATTTTAGAATTTTTGGATTCTTGGGAGTTTCTCACTGGCATTTGAGAGGGAGGAAACACCAGTCCCTAGAACCTGGTCTGGAGCCTAGATCCCTTGTCTCTTACTACTTCTGGTTCTGATCTGACCCACGGAGGGACTTCCAGACATGTCTGGAGATACCTACCTATGATGCTTCCATGCCCAACATCTCTGCCCTGCCAAAGAGCTACCTTGGTCCACTCCTTGGTCCTAGGGGCATACGTATGGGTGATGACCTCTGGAGGACCAGTCTGGAAGCAGAAGGCTATTTGGGCAGGAAATTCAATGGTTCTGGATACTCAGAATATAGTCTAGAAGGAGAGCATCGTGACTGGGGAGCCTATCTCCTTGCTCACTCCTCTTCCAAGGACTGGGCTACATCCAGACCAGGGAGAGAAGAGAGTCTTCTCAAGTACGACCTTGGCACAAGGGCTGGCTGATCGTGCCAAATCTAAGGGTAGGGCTACTTGTGTATTTCTGTGACAGAGATGTCTGTCTTCACCGTCTCCCATTACACGTTTTCTACTTGCCTTTAACATACAATTTAGAGAATGTTTAACTCCCCGCCAGAGAAGAAAGGATGATTGTCATAACATGTTATTGAACGGCATTTCATAACAGCCGAGATCAAAGCTCCAAATGGATAAGAACAAATCAAACTGCCTGTGCCTTCTGTAATTATTTTGTGAAGGATTTATTGAACTTAGCATGGATTACTGCAGAGAGGCCACGGCCAAACCAGCATGGACGCCTCTGCGTCCCAGAGCAGAGCTTCACTGTATGTGGCGTGGTGCTCTGTACCCATGAGGCGCTCAGCCCATCTTTACGTGATGATGTTCTGGTTTAGATCCTTTCCGTGCCACCTGATGTCCCATATGTCAGACTGTTTATTTCAAAAGGAACTTCTTTCATAGCTGTGTGTTTTCAGGCTTTTTCAGCGAGAGGATTCCCTAAGGTTTAAACTTGACCTTCTTCACCCTCCATCATCCTCTTGAGATTTTCTTTTCTTTTTTTTTTTAAGGCTGCACCTGTGGCCTATGGAAGGTCCTGGGCTGGGGGTGGAATCGGAGCTGCAGCAGCAGGCCAATGGCACGGCCACGGCCATACGGGATCCAAGCCACGATCTTTGACCTGTGTTGCAGTTTGCAGCAACACCGGATCCTTAACCTACTGAGGGAGGCCTGGAATCGAACCCGTGTGCTCACAGACACTAGGTCGGGTTCTGAACCTGCTGAGCCGCAATGGGAGCTCCCCTCTTGACATTTTCTGAGAAAATCTTCTCCAGCTCTTTACCTTCATGAAATATGGATGATACAGAAATGCTTGGTGCTTGAAAAAAAATGTCAAGTTTCACAGAAAAGTGCCTATTGGTCTCTGTCTTTCTACCTCCCACAAAGACCTTTTTGGCTGAGGCTGTTTTCTTCAGAACAGGAATGGCGAGATGATATGATCACTGGTACCATGCATGCTTCACTGTACAACACTGAGGGTCAAGGGTGGACTAGGGAGTGGGGGGATAAGAAATTACTTCAGCACCCCTCCTTCTACAGAAGCTCTTAAGAGGAAGCATAAAACTCAGGGCTTGCTATGCAAACGAGGACCTTGAGACAGCTCAGCCACCTCTCTTTTTCAATCACGTGGCCACCTCAACACTTGCTTTGGAAAGAATTCCGATGATATACCTATTCCCGCAAATCCATGGACTTTTCTTAGTCGTATTCACTCACATTTCTAACCAAACAGAGTTTAAAAAAGTAAAGAAGGAAATTGAAGGATGGATAACAAAACCAAATAAACTTAAGCTAAGCCAATCAGATCTTCCTGGGTCGACAAGTAACACTTGCTATGAATGACACCAACCATGATGGGGGTAATACCCACACATTAAACGCTTTTATTTGGGGTTAGATGTTTAATTTTATAGCTGGCATTTAAGCAGTACGACAGACTGTTAACCAGATCTGCTTACTCAGACTTATCTTAAATTGAGTAAAAGACTCTCTAGCCAGAGGGACAGTTTCCTTTTGCATCAGCTTATCCCAACTGCAATTTGTTGGGTTAAAAGAACTGACATAGTTCTCATTTCTAACATACAGATAAGTTGTAAATGACTCCCTGGTGGTTAGTGAGTCATAAGGAACTAAAATTTCAATTTTTCCATTCCCCAGGACTAGACCTTTCCTCTCAGTTTTTTTTTTTCCCTTTTCTTTTTTAAACAAGCCACATTCCAACCCAGGAATCTTGGGAGCAAGAATCGTCATAACTACACATTACTGAGTGCTCACAGCGCTCAGTGCTTGAAACATCTCATTCAACCCAGAGTAACTTTTTTTTTAATTGAAATATAATTTATTTACAATATTGTATTAGTTCGAGTGTGCAGCAAAGTGATCCAGTTACATGTACATATTCTTTTACAGATTCTTTCCCATTATAGGTAATTAGATGACATTAAGTATTGTTCCCTGTGCTATACAGTAGGTCCTTGTTATTTTATCTATTTTATACTTAGTAGGGTTTATCTGTTAATCCCAAAGTCCTAATTTACCCCTCCCATCCCTTTTCCCCATTGGTAATTCTTAGTTTGTTTTCGGTTTGTGGGTTTGTTTCTGTTTTATAAATAAATTCATTTGTATCACAAGTAACTCTTTGAACTAGGTTGTCCTGTCTATCTTCCGTTAACACACATGGAGGAGTTCCCGTCATGGCTCAGTGGTAAAGAAGCCAAAGAATCCAGGGGGACGCGGGTTCGATCCCTGGTCTTGCTCAGTGGGTTAAGGATCCTGCATTGCTGTGAGCTGTGGTATAGGCTGGCAGCTGCAGCTCCGAAAGGACCCCTAACCTGGAAGCTTCCGTATGGCGCAAGTGTGGCCCTAATATCCAAAACAAACAAACAAACAAAACAAACAACACCCCCCCACACACATATGGAAAAGGAAGATCAGAAAGTTTCAGCGACTTGGCCAAACGAGCTACTTAATATTTGTGCAGCTGTTACTGGAGCCTAAGCCTGGAGGACACTAAAAATCAGGCTTTAATTACTCCAGAAGGTATTTTGCTGGTAGACCTAAATCTTTGGACTTAAGATATAGTGGGGTGTCTTTTTTCTAGCATCCAGTCTGGCAGCATGTATCCGTACTCCTGATGACTCCTTGAAGGCCAATCATAGTTTCTCAATAAGACACCAAACCCCAGGCCACTTTCTCTGAATTGTCTAGACTTGCTTATTGCAGCCACTGTAGTTTACATAACACAGTGTTACTGTGTGTTCTCTTCTGTGGTTCACCAAAAGGAGCACAAATTTATCAACATGTTCCCAAACCAGCACTGGTTATCCTATGTCCTCTGTCTATATTCTCAATGTGGGAGGTTATTGGGTTCCTTTCTCTTTCTCTTTGGCAGTTTCCAAACTCATGTACCTGAACTACCCAGCAACAATTCAAGTATTCAGTGAACCATATAAGACCAAATCATGGTATATTTGTAAATATGATACCCGACATCCCTTGCAGTCGGGTGTCATGTAATCAACTGTAGCACAGCATCCTGGGAGGAAATTAGTGGCTTTTGAATTGCTGTTAGCACTGACTCTGATGAAAATGCAATCTTACGTAATTTAAGCTTGGCCTTGGTAAAATGGTTAGGCTCTGACATTTCTTTCTGTACTTTTTTTTTTTTTGTCTTTTTAGGGCCGCACCCACAGCAAATGGAAGTTCCCAAGCTAGGGGTCAAATCGGAGCCACGGCCACAGCAATGCCAGATCCGAGCCACATCTGTGACCTACCCCACTGCTCATGGCAACAAGGGAGGGATCCTTTACCCACTGAGAGAGGCCAGGGATGGAAACGGTGTCCTCATGGATACTAGTCGGGTTCATTTCTGCTGAGCTATGATGGGAACGCCATGCTCCTACATTTCTAAAACCCATGTTCCCCACTTTTTCCTAAATCTAAAATAGATGACATGGATGCCCTCTTGCTAGTGGTTTTGAGGGCTGGCCTTTCTCAACCAGTAGCAGCCAAAAATACCTAATCCAAGGGCTGTTGTTCTGTCTGAGTACATTTACCTGCCTCACCTTGAATGGACCACTTTTTTTTCTTCATTTCTTAAAATCACTAAGAATAAAGGCACACAACTTTCTAGAAAGAGGGAACAATCTGTTCTTCTGATTCTCTGATCAAGCAATGATAAGTACTTAATATGCTTATCAAAATGAGTGATTTTTATGCATATATTTTTAAGCTGGGCAATAAATACTAAGATCTGAAATAATATCATTATGTTTACTCCCTCCCATCAAACTCTGCCACTTGAGATAGGTTTACAGATAGGGCTTTGTTTTGTTTTTGTTTTTTCAAATGTGAAGAAAATTTATTTTGAGCCATTAATGTGCTTTTACTCGGCTCCTGTTTATTTTCTTTTAAAGTTTTTTTTTTTTTTTTTCTTTTTAGGGCCGCACCCGAGGCATAAAGAAGTTCCCAGGCTACGGGTCAAAAATCAAAGATAAGCTGCCGGCCTACACCACAGTCACAGCAATGTGAGATCCGAGCTACATCTGTGACCTACACCCCAGCTCTTAGCAACGCTGGATCCTTGACCCACTGGGATCCTGCAGCTTCATGGATCCTAGTCAGGTTCATTAACCACTGAGCCACTACGGGAACTCCTCTTATCAAGTTTCATCACCCATGATATATCCCTCCAAAAAAACCCCAGTGGGTCAAGTTGAGCCCAGGCTGGATGGTACAGATGTGTCTCCTAACATTAATCTGTAATCAAAGTTCACTTTCGAGGCCACCCTGCCTGG
Source organism: Phacochoerus africanus (assembly GCF_016906955.1). Taxonomy (NCBI): domain Eukaryota; kingdom Metazoa; phylum Chordata; class Mammalia; order Artiodactyla; family Suidae; genus Phacochoerus; species Phacochoerus africanus. Next base: position 10,301,319 of record NC_062557.1, on the reverse strand, counting down.
AGGCTGGTGGCACCATATTTATCTACCAAGAGTCTCCCTCGATTATGACACTTCTTGAGGAGGTCGGCTGTAGGCTGTATCAGCACCAGTCCATGGATCCATGTGGAAAAACAGGGTCATTTCCCCTGAATGACTTTTGACGTCCACCTTCCATTCTGTCCTATACACCATACACCACACGCCAGCACTTACCCTTCTTCCTCTCCCTGAAGTTTTGGAGGCTGGTCAGCAGCAGTATAGGCAACATGTAGAGCTCTGCATTGCCCTGACCCAACAAGAGCTTCCAAAACACACCCCACTTATTAGGAATATTAAGTACGTGACAAAAGTAATAACGGAAGTCACCTATTACGTAGTTATCACGACAGGGTGGTGGGCAATTGAATTGGGTTCGATTTTCGAGGATCCTCGATCTCATCTTCAGACAAATATACAAACGATATCCAGCGTCTTTCTGAATCCAATGCCAGAACAGGCAACCGTCAACCACACTTCCAAAATTTTAACCACTTATTTAAAGCATTTGAATGGTAATGACACAATGTCGGTCTCCTTAATTTTTTTTTTTTTTTAAGTAACAAAGAAGGCAATTTAGCCTCAGACCAAAAAAAAAAAAGGATCCAACCCACATCAAGGCTGCCCCCCACAACTGGTTCTTGGCGAATAGGAAACCGATTCTGAGTAAGTCTTCCAGCAACCTCCATCCTCAGCAATAAGCTATGTATCAGAAACCAATGGAATTAAAACAGCATGACATTTCATGTTGAAGGCAACAACTGCTTATTTCCTTATCAGAACTGGAAAGAGATAAGGTGAAACCAACAGATTTGAAGTCAAACAAACTTGCCCCCCAGTAACCTCGACGGAAAGCAGTTTTCTTTTCTGCAAAACTTTCCCTTGACTTGTCCGGGGCCATCAAAAGTTCCATTCGTGACACAAAGAGGAAACGAACATTCTTCACATATACTTCTATTTCAGCGATGATTGTGACATCAAGACATATTTTACATAGTAAAATGAGCATCTTAATCTTTTGCAAAAAGTGTGGTTACTTCCTTCCTGGGAGTGGAAGTTTCTGAGCGAGCCAGGAGGGAAAGGGATCCTGGTAGTTCGGTTAGCCTGCCGAGAGAAAGCCAGCCTGGCCAGTTTAGGGGAGGTGGTCCTAAATGGGGCATATTCTGCAACAAATGGGAATGACAGCTTCTTTCTTGATACCTTCCCAATTGGCAAGTTACTGCAGAAGAGTAGGCGGAAACACAAAAAGGGGAAAAAAAAAAAAAAAAAAGCAGGACCACAGGCAGCTGAGCTCAAAACCATATCTCAATCACAGTATCAATTTATGTTTTCCAAGGATTTCACCGTCAGTGCTCGAAAATTATGAGATCAGAAGGCTCTCATGTGGTTTAGTTGCCCACCTCAGGGCAGAGTGATGCCTCAATAGTGACATCAAAGAATCAGAGGAAATAAACACCAGGTGAGACTGATCTGTGCCCAAGACCTTGTTCCTTGATCCAAGGCTCCACACACTGGTAGTTTAATGAGATGTGCAGTGATACTTAAATATATTGAAATAAGTATGCTATATGTAGTATCAAAGTCTGCATTCTTCCATTTCCTCCTTTAGTCAGACTTTTGCATGGGTTCAAAGAAAGCCTCGCACAGCTCCGCTTCCGTACCTTCCTCCCTCCTGTTAACATAATAGGTTGGCTTCCATTACCTGGTTCCTGATCCCCAACAGTAAGAACAAATCAATTGCCTACACACTGTGTCGCATAGATCTCTCTTTAGGATATCAGCATAGAACTTGTAGGCAGGTCTACTCTGGAGAGTGAAAACCAACTCAACCAGTCATCAGCTGCTATGGAAGCCATTCCCTCCGTCATTCGTTTGGATAAATATTCCCTCATTCCATCATTTATTCAACACTATCTTTGAGGCACATTTTATGTGGAACGGTTGGGAAAAGAGGAAAGATTTCCTGGGTGGAATGATTTCCCATTCTTAGTATAGAGTGATTTCTCATTCTTAGTGGAGTTTAAATGTTCACTCTAGTACTTTTTTTTTTTTTGCTTTTTAGGGCTGCACTTGTGGCATATGGGGGTTCCCACCAATGGGAGCTACAGCTGCCAGCTTATGGCACAGCCACAGCAATGCGGGATCTGAGCCAGCTCTGTGACCTACACCACAGCTCATGGCACCGCCAGATCCTTAACCCACTGTGTGAGGCCAGGGATCAAACCCGCAACTTCATGGTTCCCAGTCGGGTTCGTTTCCGCTGCGCCACAATGGGAACTCCTCACTCTAGTATTAAAGGTATATTCTCCAGTCCTGAACTCTAGAATGATGTAATCCATCTTCTCTCTCTCTCTCTCTCTCTCTCTCTCTCTCTCCACACACACACACACACACACATATACACTGGTTGTTATTTACCTACACAAATGGAGCTGAACATTAATAGAGAAATTGCCAATTGGATGACAATTCCAAAGCTGAATTAAGAAGCATATCTTTTCAAGTACTAGTTTACCTTCCAACCTGTGTTATGTTAAAATGAATTTGCATTTGGTGAGCATATACCAGCTGTCCACTGGGATAGGAGAAGCTGGGTGGGGAAGGGCAAGGAGGAAGAAGTGGCCTCCAGTGACCAGGGAAATAGCCAGAAGGCAAAGCAGCATTTTTCAAATGTACTCGGAAGGACCCGCAGGATACATAAGGCACATTCAGAACTGGGTGGGTTCATCGTTGACTTTCTTTTATGATTATGTTTTTACCTTCATGTGTCTTTTCAAATGTGTCTTTCTTACAAAATAATTTTCCAAAGAAATTTTAAGAAATCCGTACTGCCAACGTCTGTAAGAAAGGTATATGCCCTACGCCCACACAAACATGTGGTAAATGAACTTCTGGTTGAAGTTGGTCCATTGGGTGAATAATATCTGTCTATATACATCTATATATGTATATATCTGAACACTCATGGATATGTAGGCACTGAATCACTTCTAATTCATTCACCAGCTTGACTCAAGCGTGAACCAGGGAATAACATAAATTACGTGGGTATTCTCTTCCAACCAGGGAGTTGACCCTTGGGAGGGGAGGTGTGGTTGTTAAAACTACAGACTGTAAATCAGCCCAGTGGACTAGGAAACATCATTTAAGAGCCCAAAGGGGGAAAATGATTGCTCTCAGCCTTGCTTTAGCCTCCACCTCAGCAAGGAGTACCACGAGGAGCACTGCTGGTCTCCAGCCTCCCCATAACCAGTGCGGAATTCTCTTTGGAGCAAAGTGGTTCCATGTGATGGTCAAAAGGCCAGGCCAGAATAAACCTGCTGTAACTGTACAGTGCAGACAATTTCCTGGGGAAAACACCACTTCATTTCTGCTTTCCCTGAATCTGTTAAAAACATGTTTGTTTTGGCATTTTTCAGGCTCAGTGTGATTTTGAGTATTCCACAGTTTAAGAGGATTAGATTCCACCTTGTGACCAAAATGAGGACTGGGAGTAAGTGGCCGCCACAGCCTTAGGATCCTATAATTATGGGTTCAAACAGAAGGAGAAAGGTGAGTCTAGACAAACTTTAAGGATTTAAGACAACATACTGAGCATGACATAAGACATAGTCTATTTTTATTTTATAGGATCCAGGCCTTCCCTGTGCTATAAACATATCATATACCAACATTTGACAAACTATGAAGGGTGGTGTATAGAAGAAAGAGTGTGAAAAAGAATAGAGGTGTGCATATGTATAACTGAATCACTTGTTGTGTTAGGAGACTATTGATTGACGGCCCACCGTGGCCAAGACAGATACAGCCACTTGCAGGAGCTGTCTCACAACAGGAGGCCCTGATAAGGAACAAAGGGCTGCCCTGAGGACTAACAGGGGGGGACTGGGGAGGGGCCAGTAGGAGGGAGGAGATGACCAACCTCCCAGGATCCTTGGCGCTGGAATCCATCTTGGCTGAGAGGTACACGCACCCCCACGCAGGACCCTGAGCCAGACCAAGTATGGGCCAAACAAGATGACCGGCCAGAGACAACCCAGAAATTAACCCATTCCCATAAAACCAGAAAATGCAAGCCACATGGGTTCCTTTACCCTGCAGCGCTCCCCCCAGGCACCCCTTCCCAATAAAGACTTTTGAAGTGTCCAGGAGCACTTGTGTCTCCTGGAACAATTCATTTCTGAGTGTTAGACAAGAGCCCGCGCTCGGGCCCTGGAAGGGGTCCCCCTTTGTGCAACAGTTGTGCAGCAGAAATTATCACAACATTGTAAATCAACTATACTTCAATAAACCTTAATAACGAGAAAGAACTTGGGAACTGGAGGGGAAGTGGGAGTTCAGCTCCTTCCCTTTCCAGAAGACACAGGGCATCAAATGGAATTTAAGGAATTTTCTCAGAGTCACACAGAGAAAAGTAACAGAGCTGCCACTAGACCTTGTGTTTTCTGAATTAAACCCCCGTACACATGCCTGGGGCATTTCTGATCCTGAGCAAAAACCCCCGAGTATTTTTGACAAATACACACACACACATCTACTCCTTAAAATATAACTTTGTATATAAGAATTGCGAAATTTGTGTTTATTTGGTTTTAGAATTACTGACCAAAAGTAGCTCTGAATTGCTCACAGTAGCTCTGAACATAAAATATGAACGTGCTGAAAAAAAGGACACGCGTTAAGAGCCAATTCTTTTTCTTTAGAACAGACGAGAGAGAGTCCTGAGCAATTTTCTAAATATGAACCCCCTGGAAGTGTGCCCTAGGGATCCGGCTGTGTCCCTGCTGTGGCTCGCGTTCGATTCCTGGCCCCGGAACTTCCATAGGCCACGGCAGCAGCCAAATAATAAACAAATAAATATGAACCGAGCTTTCACCGCTGCTAAGGAGAATTCCTTTAATAGGACAAATCTGACATAACCCGTGTCTCTTTATCAAAGCGAGTAAGTATTTTCTCTGGGAGAATCATTATACTAAAAATAAATCACAGAAGACACGCCTAGTCCACTTGTGGAATAAGTACTTGCCCACCGTTCAAAACAAGAGCACATTTTTACACACTCGGGTTTATTCCTTGGGTTCTCGATAAACCCCAAAGGCCGTAAGAGATTTCCACTCCAAAGACAGAGGGAACGCCTTTAATTAATAAGAGCTGTGTGTACAGAACCATCACACAAAGGAAGAGTGCGGTGTCACAGTTCATTCTATTTTTCCGGACGAGGTATATGATGATTAACATTCTGTGTCTGTAATCTCTTCTGATCCTACACAGGCTTAGAAGGGGAGGAGAAGGTATGAAAGTCTGGCCCAATGCCAAATGGCAAAACTCTGTACCTTGTGGAGGGAAAGCGGAAAGGATGCTCTGTGTGTGTGTGTGTGTGTGTGTGTGTGTGTGTGTGTGTGTGTCTGCGCTCATGAGAGAGCCATCATCACAGAGACAGAGAGAAGATACAACTTACCAAGACGCCTGGGTTCCATTAAGTTTATAACAGAAGTCATGGCGGCATGGTTTAGCCTCTCCCACTTGAGTTTCTCTAGGAAGTGGGGAAAAGAGGCTGAGGCCGTGCAGAGTGCTGATTGAACTGAGAGCCATTTGTCTCAATTTGCTACCAGCCCTACCAGCCCCAAATATATATATTTTTTCTTTTTCTTTTTGCTTTTTAGGGCCGCCCCCGTGGCATATGGAGGTTCCCAGGCTAGGGGTCAAATCGGAGCTACTGCTGCAAGCCTACGCCACCGCCACAGAAATGCAGGGATCTGAGCCACATCTGCGACCTACACCACAGCTCACGGTAACACTGGGTCCTTAACCCACTGAGCGAGGCCAGGGATCAAACCTGTCCAAGTTGCATTCGTTTCCACCGTGCCACGACAGGAAACTCCCCAATCTTTTTTTTTTAAGCAAAAAAACTGTTCGAAGCTTCCCCTGTGAAGGTTGTGCTTTGTTTTCTCCAATTTTATATTTCATCTCAGCTACAAAAGATGGGCAAGAGCAAGGCCCAGCATAGGAGGAGAAATCAGGTGACATCAGCAAAGCGCTTCTTCTGTCTAGTGAGTGGAGATAGGGACCACCCCACTTTCCAGGGGAAATGAGCCTGGTCAATACTTTACACTAACTATAGGGTGTTAGAAACAAAGTCCGTTTTCCTCCCTAAACAGTTGCTGTCACAGCTCTGAGGTCCCAAGAGGAGGATTAATAACACATTGTTATAAAAGGTAAGCAATTATTGGACGTTCCTGTGTGGTGCAGTGGGTTAAGGATCCAGCTCAGGCTCCTGCTGGGGTGCGGGTTCTCTCCCAGGTCCACGAACTTCCACATGCTGCGGGTGCCGCCAAGAAAAAAAAAAAAAAAAGCAAAAGAAATTGTTGAGAATGGATATTACGGTGAAATAAAAGATTCATCAGGGCAATTTCTTAGCATATCTATTTATTGTCATGTTCCTTAGCAAAAAAAGAAAGAAAGAGAAAGAAAGAAATTGGGAGTTCCCGTTGTGGTGCAGTGGCAACGAGTCCAACTAGTATCCACGAGGAGGCAGGTTCCATCCCCGACCTCCATCAGTGGGTCAGGGATCCCGCATTGCCCTGAGCTGTGGCATCGGTCGCAGACGCAGCTCGGATCCTGAGCTGCAGTCGGCAGCTGTAGCTCCGATTCGACCCCTTAGCCTGGGAACTTTCATGTGCTGTGGGTGTAGCCCTAAAAAGAAAATAAATAAACAAATACATGTGTTCAGGAGAGGTGAGCAGAGGAAGATTTATTGTTTTTTTTTTTTTTTTTTGTTATCCACTGGCTGAATTTCCCTCGTAGGGACGTTAGGTCTAAGTAGAGTTTACTGCCCTGAATTCTACTGCATCTCCTAGGGAAAATTTTTGTGTAATTAAAAATTTTAAATGTACAAATTCTTTAGTTAGGTGAATTCCTGAGTTTCTCTTTTCCTTCCTCTTTCCTTCCTCCCTTTCTTTTCTTTCTTTCTTTCTTTCTTTCTTTCTTTCTTTCTTTCTTTCTTTCTTTCTTTCTTTCTTTCTTTCTTTCTTTCTTTCTTTCTTTCTTTCTTTCTTTCTTTCTGTTTCCTCTCTCTCTCTGTTTCTTTTTGTGGCCGTGCCCATGGCATATGGACGTTCCCGGGCCTGGGATTGAATCTGAGCCACAGCTTCAACCTATGCTACAGCTGTGGCCACTACTCTATCCTTTTAACCCATTGTGCTGGGCCAGGGATTGAAACTGAGCCTGGACAGCCACCTGAGCACTACAGTTGGATTCTTAACCTACTGCACTGCAGCGGGAACTCCCTGAGCTTCTGGAGATACAGGCATATGGACAGAGAAGGGACATGCTCTACTTTTAGGGTTGAAGCAGTGAAGTGGCAGGAAAAAATATGGGTGGGGAGTCACATGGAAGAGAGAAGTTGTGTAACTAAACCGCATTGATTTAAATTTTATCTAAGCTGGACACCATGAAGCCTCTGGCTTTCTCATCACCCCTTGTCATAGCTTCCTCTATTTCAAAAAATGATTTGCTACCAGAAAACCTAATTGTTTACTCTTAAGTTTTCCGTCACGACAAATGCTTTTCTGTGAAGAGTTAAAGATCCAATGCCATACAAATCCCGTGAAGGTCAAGAGGTTGGCCTTTTGGAATCGAAAAGCAATTTCATCTGAGGACGATTCCTCATTCTCATGGAAAGGGATCTCTCTTCACTGTTTCTAGCGATTCAATTAGTGGCAACATCAAAGTCTTTACGCAAGTTTGAGTTAGGACTAATGCGGCTGGTTTTATGCATTTGTTTTCTATTCATTGAGTCATTCATCCTAGTATTTTGTGGACGCCTAGAATGTGTCAGATGCTCTGCTAGCATTGGGAGCAGAACAGAAGAAGATCTTGTACCTGCGTTTAGAGAGCCCAGTCTCTAGCGGGTGACTGAAGCAGTGAGACAAATAGTAAGGCATCAATAAACTTACACATTAAGGGAGCTTGAAGCAGAAGTTTGAAACCCAAACATTGATAAGGTAGAGATGTGAAGAAATATTTCCCCCCAAGGGGACACATATAAATAGTGATTTTATAACGAAAAGAGATTAATAATATCAAAGAAGAAATGAATGGACAGGGAGAACGTTCTTGTTTGGATTTTTTTTTTTTTTTTTTGCCTTTTCCGGGCTGCACCTGCAGCCTATGGAAGTCCCCAGGCTAGGGGTCGAGTTGGAGCTGCAGCTGCTGGTCTATTCCACAGCATTTCTGACTCAGCCGCGCTGGATCTTTAACTCACTGAGTGAGGTCAGGGATCAAACCCGAGTCCTCGTGCGTACTAGTTGGATTCATTATTCCTGAGCCACCCTGAGAACTCCTAGTGTTTGGATTTTACCTTGAAGATGAGAATATCCTGAAAGATTTCCATCAGAGGAGACCCATGATCAAATTCGCACTTAATGGAGCTCCTGCTGTGGTTCAGTAGGTTAAGAACCCAGCATAGTCTCTGTGAAGTTACAGATTCCACCCCTGGCTTTGCTGAGTGGGTTAAGGATCTGGCACTGCTGTGGCTGTGGCATAGGCCTCAGCTGCAGCTCTGAGTGACCCCTAGCCCAGGACCTTCCATATGCACAGGTACAGCTGTTTTAAAAAAAAAAAAAATCACATTTAAGAAAAGTCAGTGCGACTTTCTTATATATCTGTGATAGGGAGGTAAGAAATGAGTTCAAGAAGCAGTATAGACTAGTCATTAAGACCCAAGATTTTGGAGGGTACATTGCCTATATTTAAATCCTAGCTCTTCTAAGAAATAACAGGGTAACCCTTGGAGAAGTTCTCCCTGTGCTTTGGTTTCATTTTATTTTGTTTTGTTTTATACTCTGCCGTAATAATAGTACTTACCTATGCGGTTGTCATAAAGATTCAAAGAGTTAATATAGACAAAAGTATTTAGAACAGGAGTTCCCGCTGTGGCACAGTGGGTTAGTGACCTGGCTTGTCCCTGTGGAATATCCCCTGCCCAGTGCAGCGGGTTGAGGATCACACACTGCTGCCGCTGTGGTACAGGTTGCAGCTCAGGCTCAGATTCTACCCCTGGACGGGAACTTCTGTAGGCTGTGGGGGCAGCCGAAAATGAAAAAAAAAAAAAACACGGTATTTCAAACCGTGCCTGGCATGTCGTGAATGCTCCGTAAGAACGGTTAGGAGAATTCTGCAGATATGGAACGGAGACATTGGGAGGGTCTGGGTTAAGACAGTGCAGCGAGGGTAGCGAGAAGGAAGTGGTTTTGAGAAATACTTAAGGAGAATGCATGAGGCGCAATAACTGATGGGCTGTAAGGAAGTGGGAGGCTAGGATAAACCCCAGCTTTCTGGTTTGTGTCGATGATGTGTCTGTTCACTGCAACAGGGAACACAAAAGGAGGTGCCACCGTAGAGAGAGATGACGAATCCCGTTTCGGACACTGACGTGGACCTCTCTTGGTGCTTCCCAGGGTCAGGGCCAATCAGCAACTGAGTATCATATGCAGAATCCGAGGCACGAGAAGCTTGGCAAGAAGATGTAGCCTGAAAGCATCCTGAGCATATTACTAATTGAAGCCACAGAGCCGATGAGGTCATCCCAGAGGGTGAATCCAACGAGAAGGCCAAAGATAACACCCCGGGAACACTGAGGAAGAGGGTGAAGGCAGAGCTTGGACAACGGAAACGGAGAGTGAAAAAACAAGAGAGACATTCCAGCTTCTGGCCAGGATGGAGGGACCACCCTGCCTGAATCCTCCCATGATAAAGAACCTTTAAAACCAGACGAAGTATAGGAAATTACTCTTTTGAGAGGCTGGGGCATGACATTCAGGTCTGGGATGCCCCGAGAGGAAGGACACGGAGGAGGGGAACACCAGGTACCCCAGTTTCCTTTCAGAGGCATTTTCTGTACCGCAGTCAGGGAGCGAGAGTGGTCTTGCTGCGTTGAAGAGAGAGAGGGAGCCCAAGGTTACGGATACCCAGCTGGACTTTGGGGCACAGAATGTGAAGTGAGAAAGAGTGGGCTGGGGAGGAGCCTCTAAAATCGGTTCGACATTTGGCGATTGCTAAACTCTGCATGTGTGAGCTGGGCCTCCATGAATCTGGGCAGAGAAAGCTACTGAGCAAAGGAAGAGTTCCTGACGGAGCCATGAGCTTAGTCTTGATCAGAGCTTGAACTGGGAAACCTTTCATTTCCTACAAACTAGAGCAAAGTGATCTTGTTGAAAGGCATGGCCATTCAGGGGATTTGAATCCACACATTAGGAGAAAGACAGAGTAGGCACCAGACATACTCCCTGCCCACAAAGCCCCAAAAGACATCTAAAAATGATCAAAATGATATGAAAGCAAGGGAACTCCTCTTCAGAAAAACACTCAATCAAGAGGAAACAAAAATCCAAGAGCTTGGTATCCTTATATCCAGCATATATTCATGGTAAATTTATTTTTCCAAATTTGCTGAAAAATAGAAACTAATCCAAGAAACTCAACAAGCACCAGGAAGAATAAAAAGTAAGAAAACCAGGAGTTCCCATTGTGGCACAGCAGAAATGAATCTGATTAGTAACCATGGGGTTGTAGGTTCGATCCCTGGCCTCGCCCAGTGGGTTAAGGATCTGGCATTGCTGTGAGCTGTGGTGTAGGTCACAGGGGAGGCTTGGATCCTGTGTTGCTGTAGCTGTGGCATAGGCCGGCAGTTACAGCTCCAATTTGACCCCTAGCCTGGGAATCTCCATATGCCACAGGTGTAGCCCTAAAAAGCAAAAACAACAACAAAAACAACAACAAAAAGAAAAAAAAAACCCAAAAGCAAAATACAACATCTATATGTACAATCAATATTTTTCAGCATTAGTAAGGAAGCAAATTCTGAAATGTGCTACAACATGGATAAACCTTAAAGACATTATGCAAAATAAAACGAGCCAGTCACAAAAGGATAAATATTGTGTGATTTCACTTGTATGATGTACCTAGATTAGTCAAATTCATAAAGACAGAAAGCAGACTGCTGACTGCCAGAGGATGGGGGGTGGGGGCAGAAGGAAACTCTGGGGAATTTGTACTTAATGGACAGAGAACTTCAGTTAAGGGTGATGAAAAGTTCTGGCGAGGGATGGTGGTGACAGTTGCAAAATAATGTGAATGTCCTTATTACCACAGAGCTTTACGCTGAAACACGGTTAAAACAGTAAATTTTGTTATTTAATCATTTGAGTAGTCTCTTGGTAGTCAGAACGCGATTTTTCTTTTTCTGTTCTGTCTTTAGATAAAAATGTTGAGAAAAAAGGAATAAAGAGACAACAACAGGAACTAAAAAGAACTCTGATCTTTATAACATTCCTAAGTGTAAAGTGGGATTGATCCCCAGTATCAAGGAGTTCCCTTGTGGTGCAGTGTGTTAAGGACCTGGGGTTGGTGTGGCTTGTGTTCGATCCTTGGGCTGAGAACTTCCATATGCCTTGGGTGCAGGAAAAAAAAAAAAAAATGGTGAGAGATAAAGCTTAAAAGTATGGGGAAGAGTGCCTTATGTATGTAGACAATACCAAGAAAGACTTTTGGGAGCTCCCATCGTGGCTCAGTGGAAATGAATCTGACTGGCATCTCTGGCCTTGCTCAGTGGGTTAAGGATCTGGTATTGCTGTGGCTGTGGTGTAGGCCAGCGGCTACAGCTCTGATTCGACCCTAGCCTGGGAACCTCCGTATGCCATGGGTGTGGCCCTAAAAGGAAAAGGACAAAACCACCCCCCCAAAAAACCCCCTAAAAAACAACAAAAAAAGAGAAAGACTTTTGAATTCTTAACAGAAACAATGAAAGCCAGGAGACAAAGAGATATCATTTTTTGAGATGTTAGGAGGAAAACAAAAACAAACATATTGACATAGAATCGTGCAAAAAAAAAAAAGTTAATCTTCAAAAATGAAGACAATATGAAGGCTTCTTATTTTTTTGTTTGCTTGTTTTCGGCCATACTTGTGACATGTGGAAATTCCTGGGCCAGGGATGGAACCCTCGACCCAACCAATGCAGTGACAACTGAGGATCCTTAACCTGCTGTGTCACGAGGGAATGCCATGAAGTCTTCTTAGGCAACAAAAGGTGAATATAATTCATTTTGGTGAGAAAATGTTTATTGCCTGCAAAATTGCATAATAAGAATGTTAAGGGTGAGTTCCCTCCGTGGCATGGTGGGTTAACAGCTCAGGTCCCTGCAGAGGTACGGGTTTGATCCGTAACCCTGGTGCAGTGAGTTAAAGGATCTGGTATTGGCCCAGCTGTGGTGTAGTTCAAAGCTGTGGCTCGGATTTAATCCCTGGCCTGGGAACTTCCGTATGCCACGGGTGTGTCCATAAAATAAATTAAAAAAAAAATGCTCTTTCTGTTTAATCTCAAACGTTTGCCTGGTTCTCTTCTCTTTAATTTAATGCAAGTGTCCACGAACCAGAAAGGAAAAGAATGCACTGACCTGAAATTTCTCTGTTCTAAATATTGGAATATCAAACGAGAATACGAAAATCATCTCCTGTTTATCAACTGGAAGGGTTGTATAAATAACACCCGTTTCCTTTCTCAGTCACAGGCGTGCATGACCGAAACACACCGCTGTTATTTTGCTCTTGTTTCTATACATCTTCATTGGCAGCCCACTATTTCAATTTAGGTGGGGACTGCTTTATTTTAACAGGCATGGCACATTCACACTAAGACGCCATGCATAGCGTTTATAGTTTTCAGAGCTTGAATCCTCTGCTTTCCTCACCTCTAGTTTGCTATTCGCCCACCTTAGAATGGAAGCAGCCAGCCCTCCTTCTAAGTTGCTGAACTTGGAAGCTTGGGAATATTATAAACAGAAATGGGTTGTGAGATTTTGTGGTCTTCTCAGACACCCAGGTTGGGCTGAAGGGAAGGCAGCATCCATCTGAGGAATGTATTTCACACTCAGTAATATTTTATTTGATGAAAGAAAATGTGGCTGCACCTCCAATGTAAATATCGGTCAGTTCCTATCCCATTAAGTGTTCCTAAAGACAAAGATTCTGGCCTATCAATCATAATAATACTCCCATTAGCACTTAAGTAACATGTTTGAATAGGAAACTGCCTCTCCCTGTCTCTCTCTCTTTCTTTTTGTCTGTTGATGATTTAGAGACAGTAAGATCTCCAGGCTTATCTTGAAAATATTTACTCAGCTTCTTTCCGTGATCATTTCAGAGCTTGGGCATTAAAAACATATGTTTCTCTAAAGCCAAAGTTGATAGAAGGTGAGGAACAGAGACCCTCTGTCTGGCCTAATATTTTAGCGGAAGGTGACAGAGGAGATTGGAAAACTAACATCAAGGAAATGTTTTTGAGTATGAGCACTGTTCAGAGAAACACAAATAAAGGTACAAATCTCCATCTGGTTTCATTTTATCTTCTTCCATGAAGTCCAGACGTATCCATACTTCAGACTTTCTTGTCTTCTTCCTTTTGTTTTGTCTACTTATTCTCTTTGTGTTTCAGACTTGTGCTTCTCTTTTGGGATGCTCAGCTGAGTATTTGAGGTTTAAAATCTAATATATAAAGATAGGAGTAAAGCGAATTAGAGGTGGGTTTCTTCTTTGCAGTGAGATAAACCCAAGGAGTTGAGATGAGTGATGTTACAGGACAATTACCGGGAATTATATCTGTGAGAGGATCACGTCACTCATACCAAAAGTACTTTCCATGGAGTTAATTATGTTTCAATATTTTATGAAAAGGATGCACTTACATGGGAAAATCAGTTATTATTCCTCTGTATTGAGATCTTACTTTGTTGCAGGTGGGACATGAAGGAGTCTACACGTCCTCTCTCATGACTCATCATTTCATAGAAGATCATAAGCCTGGAGAAACCAAGAGGTTTTTTATTTTTATTTTTATTTTTTTTTAAATAAAGGAATTGTGAGCTCTCACCGAATGGGACACATCCCATGTGCAGTCCATGAGTGTGTTACAGATCACTGTGAAACCACCAACTCAGCTTCGCATACAAAAATGATTTGCCAGAACTACTGGATGGGAAGGATTTCCAAACGGAGGAACCGTGTCCTTAAGATTCTTTTTTTTTTTTTTTTTGTTGTTGTTGTTGCTATTTCTTGGGCCGCTCCCGCGGCATATGGAGGTTCCCAGGCTAGGGGTTGAATCGGAGCTGTAGCCACCGGCCTACGCCAGAGCCACAGCAACGCGGGATCCGAGCCACATCTGCAACCTACACCACAGCTCACGGCAACACCGGATCGTTAACCCACTGAGCAAGACCAGGGACTGAACCCGAAACCTCATGGTTCCTGGTGGGATTCGTTAACCACTGCGCCACAATGGGAACTCCCTTAAGATTCTTGATGTGCATCTGTGACTTTGAAGTAGAGGACCTACCATCACAAAGACGTATCTGTCCGACCCCTTGGATGGACATGATATCCCTCTTGGTCCATGAGATCATACACTTGGTGAAAAAAGGTATGGGTTTGGAACTATTAGTCCAGTTTTGTAGCCTACCCTAAGTATCTATTAGTAAAACATGGGCGTTCAGGTACCCGAGCATGTGTGTTATGCTTCATTTTCTCCTAATGTGATTCTCATCTCAGTTATCCTTATTGTCAGTGACCTGTGTATAGAAGTGGCTTTTATTTCAATGTCATTGGCCTATTCAAGACTCTTTGAAAACTGTGAAGTTATTCTATTTAAAGTCCTTATAGACAAGAGAGCGTAGGTTATCCGACAGTAGAACCTTGAGAAGGGAAGAGAAGTGATGGTCCCCTTTGGGCCATAAAGACGTTAAAAGAAAGAGAAGGTAAATGATACCCCCAGGGTAAGAGAGTTCATTTGGTAAGAATGACACTATGAAAACTCAAGGCTCCTAAATTACAAATCACTTGGCTAAGCAGCCATGCTACTGCAAACCAAACCAAATCAAGTCAAAGGTCTGAAAATACGTATTTGTGGAATACTGCCAAGACAATAGATGGAGGTAGGCTAAGGGCTTGGAATCCTTGACAAAAAATAGCATATGACTTTCTTTGGGAGGGTTGGAAAATAGCTTTGCTTTCAATATTTAGAAGAAATACTCCATAAAACAAGATCTCGAAAAAAGAAAACTTGTAATCCTTGGGAACTGGTTAATCTTTTCACCTTGTAGTTTTAGTTTTCCACCGGTGCCAAAATCACACTCTTAAATTCTAGGTTCAATATCTTGAAACTTCAGTAGCCACAGAATGTTCTACTGGAATACATCCAATAACAGGTAATACATTTTAAAACCCAAACAGATCCCATTCTTAGAAGGTACCTTGCCTGGAAAAAATGAATGAATCGTAATGTATAAGCAAGCCTGAGCGCATTGCTGAGATAGCGTTGTGGTCAAACCACATTGCTCAGGAAGGAATTCCTTTTGTTCTGGATACAGTTGGAATGAGTTCAAAAAAACTGGAAAAACCGGAGAAGAAGATGAGCCAAGTGATTTACTGATTGCTACCTTAGAGATATGAGGAGGTAGCAACTACCAGCAGTTAGTGAGCCAACTATGGGGAGTGGACCTCTGGTGGTCATGATGAACTCTATTAAAGGGACACAGAGTGTGTGGTGTACATGAGGTGATAAGCACGCTGATATCACTGCCCTCCAACCCATCCAGTGCTTCCTGTTAGTCAAATTCAACCAGAAGGAAGAGGCAAGGGAGCCCTTCGCAGTGTCCACATGGGTGGGGTGAACCATGGGGGGGCGGGGAAGGATGTAGAAATATTCAACACATCTACTCTTGTCTACACTACTTTCCCATTAGCTAGTCAATTTCACAGTCCTGAATGTGATGAGAAAACTGTTGATCAGAAAAAGGAGAATTTCGAAATTTTCTACACTTAGGATGTGGGCAAATCAACACTCAAATACAAGTGTTGGCATCCAAGGCATAACCATTAAGAAGAGGCAACCTCCTGGCAGATGAATGAGTAATTCAGAATTAACTATCATATTTCAGTAATAAGTCCGTCCGTCCTTCCTTCCTTCCCCTTCTTTTTTTCCTTTTTAGGGCTGCACCAGTGCAGCATAAGAAAGTTCCCAGGCTAGAGGTTGAATCAGAGCTATAGCTGCCAGCCTACTCCGCAGCCATAGCAATGCCAGATCTGAGCTGCGTCTGCAACCTACACCACAGCTCACAGCAATGCCAGATCCTTGACCCACGGAGCGAGGCCAGAGATGGAACCCACATCCTCATGGCTACCATCGGATTCACTTCTCCTGAGCCACAAAGGGAAATCCCTCAAGAGTAAGTCTTATTCCAGGACATTGCTGCCCCCACTGCCAACTTTTCCTTCATGTCCAAGTCAGGAGTGACAGGCGAGGAAACATATCGATGGGTTGAGTCTTAACACCCGATGCCAAATAGACATGGTCTTGCTGTTGGTAGATTAAGTAGCTTAGGCCAGGCATGAGCTGTGGTCAATGATGGAGCCTCTCATTTGTAGTATGTTCTTCTCAGCTTTGGCCAGTCTATGAAACTATGCATTGGTCCTTCTTTTCTGCTTAACACTCCAGCCCAGAATTCCAGCTACCTAGACTAATACCTGGTGTGTATTAAATGCCTGAGGCATGCTTAAAAGGGTGAATGAGCAATCACATAAACAAACTTTATCTGATCCTCGGCTTTCTTGTGCAGACCCTAGCTAACTCTAATGCCACTCTCACCACCCCCCACCACTCTTGTCATCATCTTCACCATCTTAATGATCCTGGAATATATGCAAGATGCCAGGCACTGGGCTCAGCCCTTCACAGTATGATTTCAACATAATGATTTCAACAGCTTTATAAAAGTTGTTCCTTTTCTTTTTACAGACCAAGAAACTGAGGCTTAGCAACAATAAATGAATTGTGCAAGATCCTCCACCTAGGACATGGTAAAGGTGGAATTCGAAGCCAGCTAGACTGTCTCTAGAGCATGTACATTTAACAAAGGTTTTATATTCTTTCCATCCCACCTGTGCATCACTGGATTCCAGGCATGAAGAAACAATGACTTGAGCCTATATTATTATTTACTACAGTTAAGATTATCACTCACACTGTGGCCTTCCTCTGTTTATTTTTCCCTTCTAGAGAGTCATTTCCTCCTCCTCTCTATGCTCTTTGATTATCAAAGATTGCTGGAATCATCTTGGCTTCTAAAGCCTCTTTTGAGCATATCCCTAAATATTCTGGAAGCAGCCCAAGGAATGAATCTCTAGAGCCCTATTATTCTCCCAAGATTCTAAGCCACTTGGGTTCATTGTCATTTTCTATGGTCCTTGGACCCCAGCATCTTACACATTCATGATGGCCCCCAAATGTTTCAAGTTTGGGGGAACACTTTGCTGCTTAGACTGTGTTTTATTTTCTTTTATGGAATAATTTAAGGAATTAGAGAATCTGAGAGCTACAGTGCCTACATTACTTTTTTTTTTTTTTTTTGCCTGTTCCTTGTCAAGAAATTGGAAGAAAACACTGGTAGACTACTCTCTTTGAAAGTGTCTCAGTTACCAAAGCCGGACACCTTTGCAAATGCCCCCCGTTGACACACCTGTACTTGGGCTTAGTAATCTGAAATGACATGTGCTCTTTACTTTTGGTGCCAACTCTTTCCCCAGGAGAGAGAGAAAGAATCATTGGTCTCCATGGCATCATATCTTTTATTTTTTAAGGCTTTTTATAGATTCAAACCCCATTTCCAACCCTCAGGATGATTCAGTCTGTGTCTATACTACGCCAACACAAATGGTTCAAAAGGGAAAAATTCAGGGTAATGATGGTAGCGTTTAGTTGACAAACTTATGAATAACGTGAAAAATTCCATCCATTTGGGAAGTCTTTTAGAATGGGGACCTTCCAGATTCTTAGGATTTTAACTGTTACTATTAGGCATTAAAAAAAAAAAATACTCTAACCATCCTATTTAGAAATCCTCCTAGATAGTTCACAGATTTATTTTCCAATGACACTGTATGTTAGATAACCTGAAATATAGCCTGATGCAAAACATCTAGAAATATTAGATGAAATAGAAGAAACTCCAAGGGGTCAAAAAAGGCAGGGAAAGCTGGAACCATAGAGTAAGCCACTGTTTACTGCTTGGTAATCTAGAGGACTTGGGTTTGTTTTTTTGTTTTTATAAATTATAGCTGATTGGCAATGCTGCGCCAATCTCTGCTGTACAGCAACATGACTCAGCCATGCATATGTCTACATTCTTTTTCTTTTTTTTAAAATTATTTTCCCTCATGGCTGAGGCCTTGGGCTTAATGACTGAACTGAAAGAGGAGAAGTCTTTGGCCTATACAAGGTGGGGAGTTGGACCTGACACCACCAAATAAAATCAGGATTTTTAAAGGATTACACCTTTAATGAGAGAGTACAATAGAAAACATCCACCCAGCAGCAACGAGATATGACACAGAATTTTGGCTTTCTTCTTCTGGCTGTGGATTAGAGGGGAAGGGAGGGAGAAAATCTCTCCTCTGAGAGCTCGTAACAATCCAGCCCTAAAGCACATTTGGCATACAGTCATACTATTTGAATGGTCCTGAAAAGCACAAGTCAAAAAAAAAAAAAAAATCAGCATATGTGCATGCATATACATGAAATAGTCCCAGCTTAATGTTCCTGATAGAAGCTAAAACAATTTCCAAAGGGATTTTCATTCCAGCTCACATAAAACTCCTCCACATAAATCCCCCTCAAACATAAATAAATAATAGGAAATAAGGAGCTCCCTGGTGACTCAGCAGGTTAAGGATCCAGTATTGTCCCTGCTGTAGCTTGGGTCACTGCACTGGCTCAGATTTGATCCCTGGCCCTGGAACTTCTGCAGGTTGTGGGGGAGGCAAAAAAAAAAAAAAAGTCTGGGACTTGCTACTTAAATATTGTCATGGGAACCAACAGCATTCAGCATCTCTGGGAGTTTGTCAGAAATGAGGAACCTCAGGCCTTACCCTAGACTGAATGAATCAAGACATACAATTTTACACATGGCACATACTCTTAAAATATAGATTGAAGTTTTGAGAAGTAATGCTCAAGGAAGCAAACCACCCTAAGCAAAATCTGTACAAAGAACATGTTAGACTTCCAAATGCATTTGATAGAGGAATTTTTGGATGCAGACTTTTGAAAAATGCATTTGCATTGATTTAATAGGGAAACAATGGAGCACAACATATGAAACAAATACTGTAGTATTGAGAAACACATAGGAAGACATATGTCAATGGAAAATATGGTTAGATATTCATTGGAAATATTAAACAAAGCACAGCTGGAGAGAGGATTAATGAGCTGGATGGTTGATCTCAAGGTGTTATATAGTGAAGCAAAAATCTACAAAATAAAAACGAGAGGTTGAGAGAAATGGAGAAGGCTACCAAATTCAAACAAACAAACAAACAAACAAACAAACAAAAACAAAAACTTCCAGAAGGAAAGAATAAGGAAAATCTGACTAGGTAACAGTCACAGAGACAATAACTAAGAACATTCCCCAAACTTTAAGCTCTAAACTCCTTAGATTCCGGATTCACAGTTGACTTGAAGCTATATTTCAAAGAAAAAAAGAAATTCACAATCAAACCCTTAATGAAGAACGTATACAAAGACAAAGAGGGTATTTTTAAAACATCAAAAGAGGGGGAAAAATTGCCTATAAAGGAAGGACAATTATAGGAAAGAAAATTTCTCAAAAAGAAGCAATTAAAATCAGGAAACAGGAATATCTCTCAAACAAAAGAAAAAAATAACTCTTGACTTCAGAGTTCATGTCATACTAATGAATAATTCCAAGATAAGCAGAAATAAAGATCTCGTTAAAGTGCAGATTTTGATTCATTACATCTTGGTCCTGAGGGTCTACGTTTCTCCTGAGCTTCCAAGTGACACCCATGCTGTTGATCCAATTGCATTTTGAGTAGCAAGACTACTCCACAAGAAAGATACTTAATGCGCCCACATGGAAAAAATTAATTATAAAGGAGGCATAGTGAGAAAAGGATTTGGTACATATTTGGGTAAATATAGACACATGTTTACATAAAACAGCAGTGGCAATTAATTTAGTAACCCAAGAAAGCAGTGTGGAAATAAAATACTGGAAGCCATCATATGTGAGATGGGAATGAGATAAAGACATTAAATATTTTAACATCTTCATAATCTGGAGGGAGGGTTATTGATTGATTTCTCTGTTAAGGAAAGAAGTATTGCATCTGTATCTTCTTAAGCAGTAGATGGTAAATATATATTTTATTTACTTTTTTTCTTTTTTTAAATAATGATTTTCATTTTTCCCATTACAGCTGGTTTACAGGGTTCTGTCAATTTTCTACTGTGCAGCATGGTGACCCAGTCACACATACATGTATCCATTCTTTTTTCTCACATTATCATGCTCCATCATAGGTGACTGGATACCGTTCCCAGTGCTATACAGCAGGATCTCTTTGCTTATCCATTCCAAAGGCAATAGTTTGCATATTGCCAAGGGGGAGGGGGAGGGAGTGGGATGGATTGGGAATTTGGGGTTAATAGATGCAAACTATTTACTAATTTTACTACTATTTCTAATCAGCAAGTTCTACTTTATCTCAGCCCACAATGGTCTCATATTAAATGATTTTCTGGTTCAGAACCCTGCAACCCTTATCTGCTTTTTGCTTCTTTTCTCTTTAGCCTTAGTTTTCAAGTATGGTCCAAAATGAACGCCTCTGTTTCCTTATTACCCACAGTCTCCTTAAACCCAGGCCAGCTGGCTTTCTTCTTTACCATCTTAAGCACCTCTCTGTTAAAATTCACCCTTGACCTTCCTGGCTAGAAGATCCAATGGCTCGTTCTTTGCTAGGCTGTATCAGCTTCTCTACTTTTTTTTTTTTTTTTGCCTTTTCTAGGGCGCACATGGAGGTTCCCAGGCTAGGGGTCCAATTGGAGCTGTAACCACCAGCCTATGCCAGAGCCACAGCAACGCGGGATCCGAGCCACATCTGCGACCTACACCACAGCTCACAGCTCAGTGGTCCTTAATCCACTGAGCGAGGCCAGGGATAGAACCCGCAATCTCATGGTTCCTAGTTGGATTCATTAACCACTGAGCCACAATGAGAATTCCTGTGTCAGTTTCTCTAAAGTCTTGCTACTTAAAAGATGTGGTCTGTGGATCTGTGGCAGTAGTTACCCAGGAGCTTGGAAGAAGTGCAGAATCCCTGCTCTCACTCCAGACTACTGCATTAGAATCTGTAGTTTAACAAATAATTCTTGTGATTCATTTATACACTAAAGTTTAAGAGACTCTACTGTAAAATATTTGACATTATGGACAACCCACAAGTACTTGAAATTTCCTTTTGTTGCCGTCTACTTTCCTTACTGTGTTCTTTCTTTTTTGAACTCTTTGCTTTGGCTTTTCTCCTTCCACCCATCGCATACACACAGGTGTTCTTCAAGTCTTGATCCCGATCCTTCGGCCCCATCCCCACACCTACGTTCTCTCTCCCTCTCTCTTGAAGCTTTACTCCAGTGAATGCCTTCCATTATTTTCCTAGACAGGTGGTTGTTCACTTCAGAAACACCTAGGCTGCTTGTTAAAAGTTAAATTTCAGGGGCTCCTTACCAGAGCATCTAAACTAGCAGGATTAATTTAAGGACCGAGAACACGCATCTTTGAGAACACGTCTTCCAGGTCATTCAGAGGCAGCTAAGTGCATACATTTTTATTGGGGAACAAATGTGGTTTCTTATAAGATGGTTATGGAGCGCTTCAGTCTTACTATTTTATTAGTCCTTGTAAACTAGGTAGCAATAGACTCCAAGTATCATTGGCCTAAAGCAATACAACTTTTTTTTCTGTTTGCCTGTTTTTTGTTTTGCTTTGTTTTGTTTTGTTTCTAGGGCTATACCTGCAGCATATGGAAGTTCCCAGGCTAGGGGTCAAATCAGAGCCACAGCTGCTGACCTACACAACAGCTCACAGCAACGCCAGGGATCAAACCCGCATCCTCGTGCATCCTAATCAGGTATGTGAACCGCTGAGCCACGAAGGGAACTCCCTGTTTGTCTGCTTTTATCACAGTCCAGTGTTAAAAGAGTTTCTGTTCCTGAAGGTGGTTCTGGGATATGGGCTTTTCTGGTGTGGCTGAACCCTCCCCATATATTTCCCTTTCAGTCGTGCAAATGGCTGGGAAGGAGAAAGACAGGGAACAATGCATATGTTTCCAGGATGGTCCTGGGAACAATGGGCCTCACTTCTGCCCCTGTTTCATGGTCAAACCGGTCACAGGGCTGAAAACAGTGCAAGGAAGGCTGGGAAATGTCCCCTCCCTGTGACCCAGAAGAGATAAATGGAACAGGTGAGCATTTAGCCAGTCTCTGCCACAACCCTCAATCCCTAGTCTCATGCTTCCACCTGCCCCCAGGACTGCTGTACTTGAAATTTGACCAGCACAACCATGTCACCATGATTTAAACAGAAGCAGTCCGTGAATCTCCATAGCCTTTTCCCAGATTGAACTTCCTCTTCAATTTCTTACTTTTGTCAACAGTATTACCATTCTAATCACAGAGGCTCAAAGCCTGGATAGTTTTCTTCTCTCTCTCTCTTACATACATTCCTGCAACTTTTTCTTTTCTTTTCTTAATGCAGCTCTGCGTATCTCATTGGCTAGTTGGCCCCCTACTAATCTATTTTGCATGGTGTAAATACAACCTAACAATTACAAAGCACTAATTACATGTCAAGCCCTGGGTAAGAATTTAACAAGGGGTGAATGTTATTATTATCCCTGTGTTTTTGAATAGGTAAACAAGGCTCCAGGGTAGAATCGTTTCCCGTGGCTGGCAAGTGAAGAGGAAGGATTTAAACCCCCACGTAATTGGTAGGACCTCCTAACCTCTAAAACCCTTGTTTTCCTTATAAGCAGACTACTTCCTAATATCCTCTTCTTTCCCAACTGCTCCATCCTCTTTTTGTACCTAATTGACACCTGGGTCTCTCCTGTGAACCCCAGTGCTTGGTCCTTAAATGTTCATGAAACATGTGCCAGACACGATCCAGAGTTAGGGTAAGTTTTCTGTTATCCTGCACCTCTCAATCTATTCTTATATATTCTTGGAAACAAAGAAATAAAAGCAAAAAAGAAGAACCCTCTTTTTCCTTATAGGTCAAATTATGCTTCTCTCCACTCTTCTTTAGGAGCACTTATCAGCTTCTTTACTAATAAAAATCATTTGCTTTAATAAAACCAACGGCTTAGAGTCACCATCCACCTTAGACAAAATCCATGTCAAGGTCAATGTCACATCCAACATGGCAAGTTTTGTATTTCCTTAAATTGATAGCCTGGACTTTTAACTTTATTCTTTCAACAACCTTCTCAGTCCCATGAATGACCTCTAGATGTGCCTTAGTAAGGTGTGAAAGGTATTTCAGCTCCTAGCTCTTCAACTTTGCATTCTCTCATTCTCACTACATCGGATCTTTATTTTTTTATTAAAGCATAGTTGATGTACAATGTCGTGCCAATTTCTACTGCTCAGCAGAGTGATCCGGTCATACAGATACACATTCCTTTTCTTATATTATCTTCCATCATGGTCTATTCCAAAATATTACATCTGATCTTTAAATTCAATGTGACTTCTGATCCCATGCGCTCCGGTAATTTTTTTCCAGTTTATCAATACAAAGACACAAGGCGTACTTTTATTATATTTTCCAATTTGAGTGATACTGGGCTATAGGAGAAAATCCACCACCAAACTGGTTGCCAAAATTTTGTTTTCTCAGAATTACTCCCCTTCATGATTCCTTTTTCTTAGCATTAGTAGTCCTGTATACTTTCTGTACAATTTTAGTCTTCCGTTCAAAGCATATCCCAAAGTTTTTTACCCTATTCCATTTCTAGACACATCTACAACAATTTTCTTCTCCCACTCCTGTTTTTAAATCTGCATCAGTTCTTTCTACTTAGTCCATCAAAGTGTCAATCAACATCCCCACTCTCTCTCTTTAAAAAACAAAGACTCTGAAAGAGAATGGGTGTGTGTATATGTATAACTGAATCACTTTGATGTACAGCAGGAGTTATCATAACATTGTAAATCAGCCATACTTCTACACTTCAATAAAACCTTAAAAATAATTGAAAATAAAACAAAAAATAAATCAACCATAAACAAAAAAACCAATCTTCAATCTGTATTGAATCCTAATTAGTGCCTCAAGGCATTGTTTCCCTTACTCACCTGTTTCCTGTTATTAGTAATTTATACTCTCTGTCATAAAGTGTTTAGTCTGTGAGAAACAAAAAGTCAAGTTCATGTATAAAAAAATGTGCTAATTCTGTAGACAAGGAGTCATTCTTCATTCACCAAAGGCCAAATATAACACATGTCAAAGATTTCAATCAAAATTAACTCATCACTAACTAATTTATTCATTATGAACTAATGGGTGACATGAATGGGATGTTATGACAAATATAAAGCATGGATACATGTGTGCATGTACATATGTCCATGTGTAGCTCTATAAAATGTAACAAAAGTTCAGATTGACAAATCAGGGAGTTCCCATTGCGGCGTAGCGGAAACAAATCCAACTAGGAAACATGAGGTTGCTGGTTTGATCCCTGGCCTTGCTCAGCAGGTTAAGGATCCAGCATTGCCATGACCTGTGGTGTAGGTCGAGGATGCGGCTTGTATCTGGTGTTGCTGTGACTGTGGTGTAGGCTGGCAGTTCCCATTGGACCCCTAACCTGGAAATCTCCATATGTCCCAGGTGCGGCCCTAAAAAACAGAACAAAACAAAAAACAAACAAAAAGATTGATGAATCAGATACAACATTAGCTAATGCCATTTGGGCAATATACCTTTGAGGTATCACTGGTAGGAAATCATTTGCATCTTTACTGGACAAAAATCTATTCCTCTGCTCCTTATAAAGCTATGAACTAGGCAGAGAGAATTTTAAGATAGAAATTAGACAGAAATTTAAGCCCAGCACATCTCTCAAAGGACTCCCAGTAATCTCTTTTCCCTATTTTGAAGTTTGGAATTCTTTTGGATTATTTGAATTGTTTTTCTAGCATCCCACCCATTGACTCTGAGGAACTAGAAACTCATAGTATTGACTAAACACTATTGCAAAAGATTTTACTTCTGTTTGGAAATGTCACAGGGACTCTCACTTGAACTTTAAAATAGCCTCGCTCATTTGCTTTTCTCTCCTGAAGTTAGAAGACCAAGCCCAAAGCATATGCTCCACCAGCTTTTATCCGTAGCACTTATGAATTTGGGTGAATTGCTCTCTTGAAATGTGCAAATCCTTCTAAAGTCCCTGACCTTCCAGGAAGTGGCTCTATGATCACCTGTGAGCCAAGCCCAGGTTCATGATCTTGGAAGACTTCAATGGGCATTGGCTCCACGTATAAAGTCAATCCTTCTTCCTTACTACTGGGTGTGTCAGACCTGATTAAAGGAGAGTCATTCTCAAACAAGACTCTCCCCCGTGATCTTGGCTGCATAATTCATTTGTCCACTTGTGTCCTGGTACAAAGGAGGACAGATTCCTATGCCGCTCTATAAAGTATTGGTATCTGAATTCTGGGAGGCAGGGAGACACAACACCTCTTCAGAATGTGTCATTTCAGTTTTTAAGTGCGTAGCCTGCTAAATTGATATTTAGTAGAAGGAGGAAAGAATTCTCCATGAACATTAAAAAAAAAATAGTGCTAACTATATTCTGTTTAAACAAGGAACCACAACATGCTTCTTCTTATTAGTTCATTATGTTCTACGTAATAAATTCCTGCTCTGCTGGATGGTGAGGGTGAGAGGTCTGCTTTCAAGAAGTATGTCTGCTTCTGGACTCAAAAAAGAGTCCTGGAAATCCTGACTCAGCCCACCCAAGCAGTCTGAAATTGCCTGAGCAATGTTAGCTTAGAAACCTGTACTGAGAGCCTGTTCTTGGATGTATCAAAACTTCCGATTATCTTTCCACATTACTCTGAGACTCTTTTGTGTTAAAGACACAAATTCCAGCCTGTAGCTTTGCAGTAGAAATGCCATAAGCTTGCGATAGCTTGCTTTGGCGGCAAGTGTCACAGGAAAATAGAAACTTGTTTGAGAATGAAAATGGAAGGCTGTGGTTCATTTGTTACAGTAACCAAAAATATAATAGTGGGGGTAAAATTCAATTGGAGTATGGTACAAAACATTTCATAGAGAGAAACCACTATTTCCCTTGAGGATAAGAGTATTATGAACAGAGAAAGCACTGAAAAATCTCTAAGGATTTCCCATAACAAAGTGTTAAAATATCTTGAAAAAAAAAACCCATAATAATCACATTTTACCTGCATGGATTTAATCTAGAAAAGGCTGAACATTCCTTCGGATGTGACCAGTTCTTCCCATGCAAATTTTATAATAGAGTTGAGTTAATTAAGATACAGGTAAGGGAGTTCCCACTGTGCCATGGTGAAAACAAATCCAACTAGTATCCATGAGGATGCGGGTTCGATCCATGGCCTTGCTCAGTGGGTTAGGTATCTGCTGCGAGCTGTGGTGTAAGTCACAGACACAGATTGGATCTGGTGTTGCTGTGGCTGTGAAGTAGGCTGGCAGCTGCAGCTCCGACTTGACCCCTAGCCTGGGAACTTCCATGTGCCACACCTGTGGCCCTAAAAAGTAAAAAAAAAATGCATGGAAAGTAACCAACAAGAACCTACATTATAGCACAGGGAACTCTACTAAATATTTTGTAATAACCTATAAGGGAAAAGATTCTGAAAATGTATATATTATATATGTATATATAATACATAATATTATATATACATGATATATAATGTATTATATATTCTTTATATATAGTTATACATATATATGTTATACATAGTTATCTATGTATAGTTATACATACATTTATGTATTTATAATTGAATCACTGGGCTGTATGCCTGAAACTAACATGATACCGTAAACCAACTAACTTCAATTTTTAAAAAATTAATGATTTCACAAAAGAAGCATGGAGCATATGAAAAATTCATAATTATTTCTAGCATCTCTCTTCTTATAAGACGAAAGAAAAGATCACTGTTGTTTTCCAGGGGGCCTCTAAGAAATCCTAAAGAGAGTTTTACATGCAGAATGTGTCCTGATTTTATCCCCTAATTTGAGGGCCTGATTTTTGGAAGACAAAATAAAATGTCTTAACACAGGAGATTCTGTGACTTGATTTGCAAGAGACTCATGGTGACTGAGAAACAATAACTGGTTTCCTATTCAATCAAAATAAAGTGATATTAAACTATTTTTAAATTACCATAGCAAGGGAACATGAGGGTAACGTCGTCACAGGTTGATGTTGTTGTTTTAATAACCAAAGATGTGAGAAAGTGCGCATGAATCACAGACAATGATACGGTAGGATATGAACCGTTTCTCCCTGGACAGATGACACAGACAATAGAAAACTTATTACCATCCCTGCAAGAGCTCTAAGAATAATTTATCATTTTAACTAAGCTACTTTGAATCTTGCTTTAATATAATATTTGGCAGGAAAGGATTCACCAGCTTTTTTCCCCTTTCAAAGAAACCCATTAGGCTGAGCCCATTTTGGCAAAATTTTAACACATTTTATTACTTCTTTTCAGACTCAGTATTTGCAGTATTAGAAACCAAAGCAAATAAAAACTCCTTTTCTGCAAACCTTTTACAACCTCCTGTATCCATTCATGTTTGGTCTCTCACTATCATGTTTCACATTCTGGAACAACCAGACACTTAAAGAGATTTTTTTTTTTAACCTTGATCAACTAATAATAATTCAACTACTTTGCTTACGTTTTCACACTTTCCTGATACCATCATCTCAGTGTAATCTTATGTTTCAAAATTCATATTAATTATAACTCCCCCCCCCTTTTTTTTCTTTTTTTTGGGCTGCCTTGCAGCATACAGAGTTTCTGTGCCGGGTCTGAGCTGCAGTTGCAACCCTGAATACTTGAACCCAATCCACCTGGGCCAGGGGTTGAACCTGTGTCTTGGTGCTGCAGAGACACTGCAGATCCCATTGTGCCACAGCAGGAACTCCTTAACTTTACCTTTAAATCAAAGTAGTTAATTTCTACTTCACCGAGAAAACGTAGGTAGTCAGTTAATGATAATTTCATTAAAAATAGTGATAGAATCCATTTTGGTTAATAGTGTCCAGAGTGAGCTTTTAAACATCTGATCTTTCCACTCTTGCCTTAAAATACCCCAAATGGGAGTTCCTGCCATGGTGCAGCAGAAATGAATTTGGCTAGGAACCATGAGGTTGCGGGTTCGATCCCTGGCCTTGCTCAGTGGGTTGACGATCTGTGTTGCCAGTGAGCTGTGGTGTAGGTCACAGACATGGCTCAGATCCTGCATTGCTGTGGCTCTGGAGTAGGCCGGCAGCTGGAGCTCTTATTAGACCCTTAGCCTGGGAACTTTCATATGCAGCAGGTGTGGCCCTAAAAAAAACAAAACAAAAAAAACCCCCCAAACTCCAAAAAGCTCCAAATGTTTCCCAAATGGAATTGGAATAAAGTCTTGAATGACAAAGTCCTACCTGACCTGGTTGTGCCTACCTTTCTAACACCATTTCATAGGAATTTTCACACTGCCCACCCTGACCAGTCACATGGCCTACCGCCTCTTTCAAACCCAACACATCTGTTCCCTTCTTGGGCCGTTGTGCTAGTTATCCTCCCATGTAGATTTCCTAACAACTCCCACAATTACATTCATGCTTATTTTCCGTGCTTGCACCTAGAACATTTAGCAGATGTGATCATTTCAACAGTTTTGCTTACTATTCCCTCATTAGCAAAAATAAAATAACATATCTGTGGAAACAGTCTCTTGTCTGTGGCTGAGTCACTTATAAACTAACACATACTTTGCAGATCTTTCTGCAAAGGCGTCTTAAATAAATCAAAAGGTTCATCAGAAGAGGCTTTACAGTGTTGACATGATTTTTTTCCCTCCTTGCATCCACCTGGGCTTGCTCTTATCCTTCCGATCTTATTCCTTAAGTGCCATCTTATATTCTACCCTAGCTCCTGTTTTTGAACAACTCTGTGAAATAATCTATGTTTCATCTTAGATTCGCAGAATCGTAGATGTTAAGGTGCTTAGTCATTTTAGCAGTTATCAACCACTGATAGCCACGGACACTCACATACCTAAGAATAACAGCAGTCGACTAACACAAATTCATGCATAAATCCAGTAGAAATCAATTAGCCAAAGACTAATGAATTCTGTTTAAATTCAACATCCTAGATTTATAAAGGAATAAAACAAATCCCAGAGAAATGAAAGAATATGCCCAAGGACATACAACTGAATGAAGTATCTGACCTACATTTTTTCTTTTTTCCTTTTTTGTCTTTTTGCCTTTTCTAGGGCCACTCCTGCAGAATATGGAGGTTCCCAGGCTAGGGGTCTAATCTAAACTGCAGCCACCAGCCTACGCCAGAGCCACAGCAACGTGGGATCTGAGCCGCATCTGCAACCTACACCACAGCTCACGGCAACACCAGATCCTTAACCCACTGAGCAAGGCCAGGAATTGAACCTGCAACCTCATGGTTCCTAGTAGGATTCGTTAACCACTGTGCCAGGATGGGAACTCCCTGACTCTTAAATTTTTGACTCTCCACCACACAGTATGACTTTGTAGCCGGGTTTTAGTTTAGAGCTAAACCTGGGGTTCTTTGGTGCCAAGTGAGAATTCTACCACTAATACAGCTATGGTAAATAGGTTTTTTTTTTTTCTTTCTTATCAACATATTATTTGAAGGAATAACAACTGAAAAATTCCCAGTGTGGCAAAAGAATAAGTCCATGGTTTCAAGAAGCTGAGAGACCCTCTAAAAGAATAAAGAAACTCACACCCAGATCCACCCTAATCCAGATGCTGAAAACTAAAGGCAAAACCAAGATCTTGAAAGAATCCAGAGCAAAAAAATGCACTGTCTATAGGGAATAATGATTAAATTCTTACAGATTTCTCATCAGATACTGTCAAGACCAGAAAGAAATAGCATCACATTTTTTCAATAATGAAAGAAAAGAATTGTCAATCTGGAATCTATATTCAGTAAAAATATCTTCAACCGTGAAGGTGAAATAAAGGCATTCTCAGATGAAAGAAAACTAAGAGAAGGGGTTGCCAGCAAGTCTTCAGTAGAAATAATTGCTAAATTAAGTTCTTTAGACAGAAGGGAAATGATACCCAACAGAAATCTGAAACATGAGGAACGAAGGAAGAGTAACAGAAATAGTAAATATTTAGATAAAAATAATAGACTATTTTTAAAACTTCTTGAATTTTTAAAAATAGGTTTCGTAGTTGAAAGCAAAAATTATGACATTATCTGATGGGGTTTTTCAAGTATGCAGGAGTAATGTATGACAACTATAGCACAAAGAGGGAGGATTAAAAAAAACTTTATGGGAGTAAGTTTCTATATTCGGTGTGAAGAGGTAAAATTTGGATTATAGGTACACTGACAAATTAAGTATGTACAGTGTAATCTCTAGTATAATTTCTAAAATAACTCTACAAAAGGTATAGTCAAGATCTCAATAGATACATAAAAAGGAAATGGTTCAAATAGCCTAATAGAAAGTAAGGAAGGACAAACAGGAGGAGATAAAGAAACAGAGGGGAAAAAACTGGAAAAAAAAAAAAGTAAATGGTGGAGTTCCTGTCGTGGCACAGTGGTTAACGAATCCGACTAGGAACCATGAGGTTGAGGGTTCGATCCCTGCCCTTGCTCAGTGGGTCAAGGTTCCGGTGTTGCCGTGAGCTGTGGTGTAGGTCGCAGATGCGGCTTGGATCCTGCGTTGCTGTGGCTCTGGTGTAGGCCGGTGGCTACAGCTCCGATTCGACCCCTAGCCTGGGAACCTCAATATGCCGAGGGAGCGGCACAAGAAATGGCAAAAAGACAAAAAAAAAGGCCAAAAAAAAAACCCAAAAACGTAAATGGTAGACCTAACTCTAAGCATAGTAACAACTACATTAAATATAAATGTTGAAATTTACCAATTAAAGAACAGAAATTGTTGGAGTTCCCGGGGTAATGCAGTGGGTTAAGAATCTGACTGCAGTGGTTTGGGTTGCTGTGGAAAAGCACAGGTTCCATCACTAACCTGGCACAGTGGGTTAAAGGATCTGGCATTGCTGCAGTAGTGATGCAGGTTGCAGTGTGGCTCGGCTTCATTCCCTGGCCAGGGACATTCCATATGCTGCAGGGATGGCCATTAAAAAAAAAAACAAACAAACGCAGAAACGGTTAGAAGGAGTTTTAAAGTATAAGCCAACTCTGTGCTGTCTATAAGAAAATTATTTCACATCAAGAAAAATGTTATTATGATCACACGCCTATCAAATCTGACTTACACAAGGCCTCATAATGAATTCTCCTTATCTCTTCCTCCCATGCATAGTTCTCATTGAGCCACATTCAACTTCCTCAAATATTATTTTTGTTATACAGTTTTTGTTGCCTATCATAGGGCCAGGCACACAATAAGTTCTCAGTACATTCTCATTAAGTGGAAATCTTAATCTCCCCAAATTTCATTGACTACAAAGTACCTGCAGAGTATGTGCTAATTTTCTTAAAGTGGCTTCTTTCAGGTAGACCCCTAGGTCAGAAGAGCTTCCAACTATTTCATACCTTTTCATAATGGTCTACCCTACTCTGGAAATTACGCAAATAATACAGTACTTTTAATAAAAATAGACCGATGCATGTTTGATAATTTGTATCAAGAAAGTATAACGAAAGACACATTTAAGATCTCTCATTAAGTAGTAAACTAACTAAAACTGATCAGCACTTCACATACTTCTTGCTTCTTGTTGAGATTTTTACTACAGTAACAACATCCATTTCATCTAATTTTACCAATCATTTACTATGTAACAGACACATGCTACTTGCTTTTTTTTCATTTCCTGATTGAATGCAGGAAACTACAGGGTCTGTGTGGAGGGATACAACATAGATAGACTTTCAAATTAGAAGACCTGAGTTTGAGATTCAAATAGTTAATTTACAAATCTCTCTCTCTCTTCTTTTTTTTACTCTTTTTATAGCCACACCTCTGACATAATGGAAGTTCCTGGCTTGGGGCTGAATCAGAGCTGCAGCTGAGGCCTACGCCACTGCCACGGCAATGCCAGATCTGTGCTGCATCTGCAACCTACGCCATAGCTTGCAGCAATGCTAGATCCTTAACCCACTCAGTGAGGCCAGGGATTGAACCCACATCCTCACAGAGACGTCAGGTCCTTAACCCATGAGCCACAGTAGGAACTCCTACACATCTTTTAAATTCTTTGAATCTTGGTTTCTTTAGCTGGAAAAGAAAAAAAAAAAAAAAGCAATTATAATACAGCCCTGCTTTCTTCCCAAGGTTTTTCTAAAGATCAGGCTACTTTTGTTGAGCATTGCCCAGTCTTTGAGGGACGTCATTATCTATTCCAGTTTAGTGCCTTTTCTACTCTATCAAGTAGTCATCTTTATTTAAGAGAAAGGGCTCTTAGGTAATGGGATTCAAGTCTTTCCATATAGGTACTAAAATCGTGATTCTTTTACACCCCAGTTATTCATGTTTTCCTCAAGATAATCTCTTCAAAGAAAATTGTCCTCTAGACCTTTTTCTTACACCCATGGAGGAGTCACCATGTCGTCCTGTGCCAGGAAAAACAACAGAAAGTCAAGGGGAAGCATGTGGTTTAACCTGACAATTCACTTGTACAAATAGACTCTGCAACAGGAAAAATGAAGCCACATCGAGATAAGTTCTAACTTAAATTCCACCCAGAAAGATTAGTTGTGCCCCAAGAGGGTACCTTCACTTGGGGACCGATTCCTCGTATTAGTCTATCAGCGTTACCATCATAAATCCCTAGAGATTGGGTGGTTCCAAGAATAGAAATGCATTTTCGCATAATTCTGGAGGCTAGAGGTCTGAGATCAAGGTGGCAGGTTGGTGTCTTCTTAGGCTGGTCCCCTTGGCTTGCAGATGGCTGCCTTCCCTCTGTGCCTCGCGTGGTCCTCCTTTGGGCTGTGTTTCCTGTGTCCCAACCCCTTCTTATAAGGATATCAGTCACACCGGATTAGGACCCATCCCGTTGGTCTTAGCGAACCTTAATCACTTCTCTAAAAGCCCTCTATTCAGACACTGAGGATTGGGACGTCAGCCTATGGGTTTGGCAGTGGGGGGCCGGGGGACATCACAGCCATCCCTAATGACCCCTTACCCAATTCTCCTGGGTAAATAACCTCCAATTCCTTTTTCACCAGCACTAGGAGTCTCCTGACTCACTCAACATGTGCTATTGAACACGAGATAATCCGCCGGATCGCACATCCAGCTCAAATTGTGCTGATGCAAAGCAAAGACATGTGCAC
This sequence comes from Phacochoerus africanus, assembly GCF_016906955.1. Lineage (NCBI taxonomy): Eukaryota > Metazoa > Chordata > Mammalia > Artiodactyla > Suidae > Phacochoerus > Phacochoerus africanus. The sequence goes on along the minus strand of NC_062557.1, from coordinate 10,267,808 downwards.
ACGAACAGTCATCTCGGGAAAGCAGAGGGAACGGGAGATGCTCCTTTCAAAACGGATCAGTTTGAAAACAAGTGGAAATTATGTTTGATGAGAACTTGGAGCAAACTCATTCCATGCTGAACGGGATTTTATTCTTGGCAACACCCAGAGAGAAGGAGTTGCTTGATAAATTATTGAGATATTGACCCAGCAAGCATCCGTGTCAATTACACTCAATGGGCTCAAACTCACCTCTGAAGTCTGTCCACAGAGGGTAAACCACAGCGTGGAGACCAGGCACAGTGACCCTGGTCACGGCGCCTTCCACTTAAAAGCAACAGTGCCTCTCAACACCTCCCTCTGCTATTTACAGTGACCAAAGACAAGTGTATTTACTTTCACAGATTGTCCGGTTGGGTTCCTTTTTCTGTCTACTTATTGACATTTTATTGGAAAAAAAAAAAGATCAAGCTTCCAGAGCTCCCTCTCTCAGGCCATCCAAAGCAACCACTTCTATCATTTTGCAGTTTCCAAACAGCAGCAGATCAGAGAGCCTTTATTCTGTACCCCAAGGAACAGAACAAGTTGTGCTTTCTCATATGTATATATATATATATATATGTACATTTTCCCCAAATATTAAAAAAAGTCTGTGTATATACACACACTTTTTTTTTTAATTTCAAAGAAGAAATGGAGGAAAAGAGAAGAATCAGTCTTCAGGTTATGCAGAAATTATTCAGCACAGCAAATAAATCAGCCTGAATTCTAATAAACCTCTTTTTTTGGCTGCACCTAAACGAGCTTGCACACTGATGGTTGTGGCCCTAAACTTGGTAAGAAATTGCCTAACACATCAGGTAGGCCAAAAAAGCACCCATAAATCAATCTTTACTAAACATAAAGTGAGACTTGGCAAGGCTGAGGAAGAAAAGGAAGAAGCCGAAACGTGTGCAAGAAATTTCCACATTAAAAACTCATCGCTCTTGCCTGGGTCCTGATGCAATTTGAAAGGAAACAGACAATTCTATAAATTTAGCAGAAATATTTATGGTAGAGTATACAAGTTCACCCAAACATTCTCTCCCAAGTTCTTTCAAAAATCAGCATTCCCTAGCAAAGGGGCTGCTAAAATAAATTTATTTTTAGTGCATTTCAGAACGTTCTGCATTCTAACCGCACGGAAACACAAGAAGGTCTATCCTTCCCACCTCCTTCAAAGAACACTTCAGCTGGGGGCCTTGGCCCCTCCCTCCTTCTTTATGCCCCACTTTAGAGGGAAACATGTGGTTTGGAATCAAGTTTCTTAGACTCAAGGTCAGTTGGTCAACATTTCAAAGGCAAGGTCAAACATCAGGTTGCAGCTTGAAGAGAAAAAAAAAATATATAAGGAATTTAAATCAAAACCATTGGTTTTAAATTCTGGCCCAGAGCAACCTCCATAAGCTCTAGATTTTAAGGATGCAATATTTGGGGGAAAACATATATGCGTTTGTATGGAGACTATATAAAAGAAAGATATAAATTATTTTTGCATTGTACTTGGTTATTATAAAGTGGCGGATCAAAGGGGAAAAGGCACGGGAAAAGTTTAAAGCATTTATTTGTTCACCTATTTTCACACTCAGCAGATATTTATTGAGAGTTTGTTTTGCGCCAGGCAGGTTTGCAACAAGTGAAGTCTCTGACCTCAGGGAGCTCAGGTGATGGTGAGAGAACCAGATGTGCCAGCTGGCGTTTGTGCCTCCACATAAATATGGGGATAGAAGGATGCACAATTGGTGAAATAAGAGACCCAAGGAGGAGAAATTATCCAGAAAGGAAAACGTTAACAGTATAAAAACAGTATTTTGTTTTTAGTTATTCAAGTTTTTAAAAGATTTTAATGAAATAAAAGAGAAATAAAAACTAAATTTCAGATGACCAAAGGGGGAACCCTAGGGTCGGGGAGGGATAAATTGGGAAGATGGGATTAACATACACACGCCACTATGTATGAAATAACTCACTAACATGGACCTACTGTATAGTGCAGGGAGGTTTACTCAATGTTCTGTAATAACCTATGGGGGTGGGCGTGGGGAAAAACGGATACATGTGTATGTGCAGCTGATCTACTTTGCTGTAAACTTGATGCTAGTACAACACTGTAAATCAACTATATTCCAATACAATTTTTTTATTTTTTGTTTTTTTAATTACTCAAATGAATTTATCACAATTTTTAAAAGAATGAATAGTTCCCTTTGGAATTTCTCCTACAAATATCATGTTTGCATACCTCTCACCGAGGACCTCCCTCGTTGCTCTGCGGACACACACTCACATTTTTACATTATGTTGTGGAGCGTTTCTAAGCGGGCCTCCTAATTCTTTCCTTTCTTGGACCTTGGGCCCTGCCGTACTCCTCTGGGCTGGAAGGTGAGTGAAAATTGTGACTGCTCCTAATTAATAGACCATGAAAAAGGTGATGAGATGGCACTTCCATACTTAAATTTCATGGGATGAGAACCTGCCTTGCTGGAAGATGCTCCCCAGGGCAGACTGAGATAAAACAAGCTGCTGTGTTGTTGTAAGTTAAGTAAGTTGCTCTACAGAAAGGCCCACGTGACAAGAAAGGGATTGCGGCCTCTGGCCAATCACCTGCAAGAAACTGAGGCTCCAAGTCTAACAGGCCACAAGGGACTTAATTCTGCAACAACCAAGGTGTGCCTGAAGTGGATCCTTCCCCAGTTGAACGTTTGGATGACACTGCAGCCCTGGCCAACACTTCGATGGCAGCCTTTTGAGGTCCTGAAGCAGAGGACCCAAATAAGCCCCATCACAGAAAAAGTAGTATCAGAAATATGTGTTAAATTGCTAAGTTTGTGATGATTTGCTACACAGCATGAGATAAATACTACCATATAAAATATAATTTATAAAAAGAGGGTATTTAAATACACAGACTCTCTCCTATGGGGATGTTATTCAATTTAGTAAAAATATTAAGGGCAACCTTTTCAGGGGAATGTGAATACCATAAGGAGAGATATACATCTTCCTTCTCTTAGTGTCTTTGTTGTTGTTGTTAGGGCCACACCTGTGGCATATAGAAGTTCCCAGGCTAGGGGTTCAAACTGGAGCTGCAGCTGCAGGCCTACGCCACAGCCATAGCAATGTGGGATCTGAGCCCCATCTGCGACCTACACCACAGCTCACAGCAACACCTGATCCTTAACCCACTGAGTGAGGCCAGGGATCGAACCTGCATCCTCACAGAGACTACAACGGGTTCTCAACCCACTCAGCCACAATAGGAACTCCCAGGGCAAGCACATTCTGACCTCAGAGTATACATATTGCCCTCTTTCTGGCTAACTCCTGGGCATCTGCGGATGGTAAAGTATTTCTCTCAATGTCCTATATCTCCTTTGGCATAACACGTTTCTGCAAGCAAAGTTCAGCTTTTCCCCCAGGGAACCTTGCAGCTGAAGCAAGGTGTGATTTTAAATTCCATGAATCCGACCAGTTCTTAACTTGCTTGTTTCCAAGAGAGAGAAAGCTCAGCAGTATGGTTAAATAAAGGTGAAACTCTATACCAGTAGCTGGCAAACCTGTAAAGGGAAAGACAACAACTATTTTACACTTTGTGGGCCATGGGGTCTCTGTGGCAGCTTCTCACCTCTATGGTGGTGGCATAAAAACAGTGCTAGACGATCTGTAAACAAATGAACGGGTCTGTGTTCTAAGAAACTTTAGTTGTGTACATCGATATTTGAATTTTATATCATTTTCACACATTAAGAAATATTATTCTTTTGATTTTTTTTTTAAAAATCTTTGAAACTGTCAACACATTCTTTACCTAGAGGACATACAACATCAGTAGGTAGACTGGATTTAGCCTGACCCCTGCTCTAAACCATCAGTTCCCAGGGGTGCTGTGTAACAACCCCCGGGACTTGTCATGATCTTAATATTTTCAAAATCAATGAACTGAATTCATACTTATTAAAACATTAGCATGGAAAGAATAAGGGGTGCTGGGTCTTTCAAGGAGGCGGTGAGGGAAGAAGGAAAATCCAGGGCGTAGACGGCATCTCCCATCAAACCCTCAGGGGCACTGCACTCACAAAGGGAATGAGCTGATTACTTCCTGTCATCCTTTTTTTTTTTTTTTTTAAGTTGGATTTTTTAATTAAAGTCTAGTTGATTTACAATATTGTGCCAATTTCTGCTGTACAGAAAAGGGACCCGGTCCTACATATACATATAATTCCCTTTTGTATAGTGTCTTCCGTCAAGGGCTGTCCCAAGGGACCGGAGAGAGGTCCCTGTGCTGTACAGGAGGCCCTCCTTGCTTCTCCATTCTAGATGGAGCAGTTTGCACCTCCTCTATTTCCTCCCTCTTAAAACCGAAGGGGAATATTCGATTCTATGTCAAATCTGAATCATTATGGCCACGTTGCCAGGGTAGGACGGAAAGAGTTCCACTTTATGATATTTGCTCTCAGGGGTACAGTGCGTTCTCTCAGTTCCCCTCAGGACTAAGGTGGGGTTTGGGAATGAAGTGAAACCCGCATTTGAGCAGATCACACGGACGAGCTGTACTTCTTGTGCCCAAGAATTTGGGTTCTCAGCCATGCTTTTCTCCCAGCATGTTCCATCCTGGTGCCCAGTTAATCAGACAGCAGGAGACAAGTGTGGGCACAGCCCTGAACGGGCAGGGGCTGTGCTGTTCTCCTGCTTGAAAGGTTGTTGCTGCCTTTTGGAAATGTGAAACTCGTTCTGAAATGCATGAAAAGACCTGTTAAACCTGGAAAAACATCACCAGCTACTGAGCAAACATAGCCTGTCTAAGGTAGATGCTTTCATGTTTCTTTCTGGGTCTCAGGTCACTCCTGTCGCTTTAGGCTTTGTCTTACATGAGAAAAGGAAATTGGTGGGGGAGGGAGGAGAAAGAGACAGCTCCTTTTTTATGGAAATCTTCTAATTAAATTTATTTTTTGTATTAAACCATAGTTGATTTATAATGGGCCAATTTCTGCTCCACAGCAAAGTGACCCAGTCATAACATATATATATACATTCCTTTTCTTATACTATCTTCCACCATGGTCTGTCCCAAGAAATTGGATAGAGGTCCCTGTGCTTATCCATTCTAAATGTAATGGTTTGCATCCACGAACCCCAAACTCAAACTGCCAGTCCATCCCCCTTCCTCCCTGCTTCCCCTTGGCAACCACCAGTCTGTTTTCTATGTTCGTGAGTCTGGTTCTGCTTTGTAGACAGGTTCATTTGTGCCATATTTTAGATTCCACATATAAGCGATATCATATGGTATTGTCTTTCTCTGTCTGACTTAACTTCACTTAGTGTGAGAATCTCTAGTTGCATCCATGTTGCTGCAAATGACATTCTTTCTTTCTTTCTTTTTTAATGGCTGAGTATTACTCTTAATAAAGGACCTTGAATAGAGGATCCCTCTGGCCCTAAACCTCCTTCTAGTTGTGAGAATAGAGCTGCTTCCCGTTCGCTTCTAGAATAACTCACTCCCAGATCTCTCTTCCCATTTTTAACGTGCCTAAGGCTCAGTAGTGCTTTCTGAGTGTTCATAAGTAGGGATGTTCCTTGTTCTTTTCTGGAGAATCCTCTGTATCGTCTTCTACTCTGGGCACCCACCCAAAACGCCGATATGAAGATCAGACTTTTTTTTTGGCCACACCTATAGCATGTGGAAGTTCCTGGGACAGGGATTAAACCCATGCCACATCAGTGACCCGAGCCACAGCAGTGACAATACAGGATCCCTAACCCTCTGTGCCACAAGAGAATTCCAGGAAGCTTGGATTTTTTTTTTTTTTATATGAAAGGAAGCTTGTTATATTTATTTAATTGCTATTCTAGCAATCCTTTTTATGGATTGATTTTGTTACATTAGCTTTTATGTGAATGCTAAATATTCATGAAATCAGAGAATATAAACATTTAATTTTAAAATTCAATTACTTTTTTAAAAAAAATTATAGTTGATTTACCATGTCGTGTCAGTTTCTCCTGTACAGCAAAGTGACCCAGTCATACATATATATATTCTTTTTCTCATACTCATTTTATCTTCAGAAGATAAGGTGAGGAGTTCAGATCTTAAGTTCCCCTCCCAAAGACTGAAATATTTAAAATAGCTGTCAAACAGACTCGGGTGACCGTGTCTTAGCGCATGCCAGAAGTTTGCCTTATAGCAATTACAGTGAAACAGGAGCAATGCTTTATTTTTGAGTGATAAGGGCAAAAATAAATAAGCAATCCTGGAGAAAAAGAAGCTCTAGGCAGAACTCTCAAGAACACCCTTTCATGATCTTTGATTCTGTGTAGACCTGTGCTCAGAAAAGATCTTCTAAAAGACAGTGGACAAATTTCAAAAAGCTGAAACTCTCGCTGGGAAACAAATGGAATCAGGAAGCCCTTCCTAAGGTTTATTTTCAACCTCTCTCACTGTCATTTTTAACAGGGGCTGTGTATGGAGACATTCGCAAATGACACCTAGCTTCAAATGGGAGAAACTTTGCCCTTCCTGAGATGAATGTTGCATGTGGCACACTCGTTACAGAAATTATTTTTGTCTTCATCTACCAGCTAAAATCCTGGCTTAGAAGCAGGATCCTAGGATCAAATTACAGATTCTTAAATAGACCTGGAAGGAACTTGAAGAGAGCTTAACTAGAGGATCACTGATCTTGGAAACAACACCCTAGAATGTCCTGGTGATATGAAGCAGCTTGCTCAGCTAGTTCGTGAACGTGCTAATTGGATCAAACACTGTGGGTGTGTTTTTTTTTTTTTTTTCCAGTAGTAGATTAATTGGGCTCCTTTTATTCAACATGGATGGGCCGTTATACACAAACAACAGACTCCTGGTGCAGGAGTAAAACAAAAGACAGGATTAATGCTGCCTTCCTTTTCCCAATGGTAGCAGGTGTGCTCTTGGTTCAGAGGGAATGGGACTTCTTTGTCTCACCTCTTTAAGCAGATGGCATGGGCTAGTAGTGGGGAAGGAGGGTGGACATTGTTCTCCAAGCCCATGGGTCCCCTACAAACTGGACCTTGATTTGCCTTTAATTATTAACAGGGAGCTAGTGATGCTAAAGGCAGGCCTCTTCAGGGCAACATCCATGGTAAGAAATGGGTGTGGTTTTGTCATCTTGTCGCCCAAGTATGTATGTACGTATGTATGCATGTATGTAAATATGTATTGTGTAAGTGTGTGCATGAATATGTATGTGTGTAGACCCAGCCCAAGGAGAGGTAGGCAATCATATCTGGGCTCCTGAGGTCCAGGTGAGCCACACATACTTAAAAAACTTAGTCCAACATAACTTTTTTGCTTTTTAGGGCTTGCACCTGCAGCATGGGGACATTCCCAGGTTAGGGTTCCAGTTGGAGCTGCAGCTGCTGGCCTACACCACAGCCACAGCAACAAGGGACCTGAGCCACATCTGCGACCTACACCATAGTGCACGGCAGCACCAGACCCCTGACCCCCTGAGCAAGGCCAGGGATCGAACCCGCATCCTCATGGATACTAGTCAGATTTGCTTTCTGCTACACCACAACGGGAACTCCCAAACATAGCATTCATACTCCACTTCAAAATGAACATTTTCCCTCAAATGAAACTGTTTTGTTATAATGTATTTGCAAGCATTGTTTTACATTTAAGCTCTGTAAATTCCAACGAATTTTATTTTCATTTTTTAAAGTTCGCAATGCCGTGCTCATTACTGAAGTATAGGTGATTCGCAATGCCGTGCTCATTTCTGCTTGTACAACAAAGTGATTCAGTTACACACATACACATATCCATTCGTTTTCAGATCTTTTCCCATATCAGTTATCACAGGATATTGGGTAGAGATCCCCATGCTGCACAGCAGGTCGGTCCCCGTTGATCACCCATTCTATACACAATAGTGTATAATCACTTTAAAGACAGTTTGCTGAGCAAAGGAACCCTCCTACCAAATAGGCAGAAGGAAGAGAAAGTGCCATAAATCAACCCCCCCAACTTTAAATTAATGAAAACAGGCAATACACTCTGTCACCTGTGACTCTCAATTATGTGGTCTCTCCAGGACACCAAAAGTTAAGTGCCATCTGACCCATCCTGTAGGCTAAAGCCTTGTTCTCACCCTTGGTCTTCATTCATTCATTCATTCTCTATCTTACTCCCTGGGCCTTGAGAATTTTACACAATGATGCATAAAAAGAAAGACAATAAATAGGAGGGAGAGCCAGGTCAAAAAATTAAGTATGACAATAAGGCCAAGGGTAATAATATTAACTTACATGAAAAAGGAAACCAAATCATTTTATATTAATATTTTATATTAATACTAGACATGAGTCATAGATTTGGTTCTAAGTTTTCTAGTCATTCTTGGATAAGCCACACGTAATGATTGCATGAATCTACATGAGGGTGTGTGACTCTGTGTGTGAGTATATGGGACCTTGTGTGTGTGAGCATGCATAGGCGTGTGTGCACATATGTGTGTATAACCAGGTGAGTACATGTAAGTGCCTGTGAGTGTGTGTTTTCCAAAGAAACACTGTTTTTCTCTCTAGATAGCTAAGGCGCAGGGTAACTGGTAGTCTTTGAATAAGTTTAGAAAAGACTGAGTTTTCAGTATTGATCTACCTACTTAGATTTCCCACTGAAAACTTGCCCCTGCTATATAAAACAATAAAAGACTTAAAACTTAAACCTTAAATAACTTAAATTTTAAAATCTGAGATCTGTGTTACTGCTTTTCTATGGAGCTTGATTTGCCTTATTGAAATATGGCTCATTCTAGGTAAAATAAGAATGAGCTTAATAAGTTGGGTTTATAGTGTCCAGGGCTTGGTGGCTATAAGAAGATATGATATAGAAGAGTTAAAAGTAGTTCAGGATATCCATTCAGAACATTTCTTACAGATCATTGCCATAATGATTAGGGCATCGTGAGTCGTTTTAGCTGAAAGATTACAGAAATTGGAATCATTCTGCATTTTATCTAAAGCCTCAGTTTCCTCATCTCAAACTTGGAAGAATTTGTATCTTCATTACTTTTAAAATAGGCATCCGAAATCTTTGCCTTGCCTCTTTTTACTGAGATGTTAAGTGGGCAACAGAATATGTCTTTTTTTTTTCTTTTTTTTTGTGCTGCACCTGTGGCATATGGAAGTTCCCGGACTAGGGGTCAAATGGGAGCTGCAGCTGTGGACTACTCCACTGCCACACCGGATCTGAGCCGCATCTGTGACCTATGCTACAACTTGCAGCAACATCAGATCCTTAACCCACCGAATGAGGCCAGGGATCAAACCTGCCTCCTTACGGACACTATGTCAGGTTCTTAACCCATTGAGCCACAACAGGGACTCCCAGAATGTCAGTCTTTATTGTTTCTGTTCTTGTCATTGTTTTCAGGACAATAACACTAGCACCAGATACAGTTAATGCATATGACTCTTATGGGGTATTTGCATTATACTAGACTCTATGCCTCAGATAATCTCATTTCATCCTCACATTAATTCAAAAAAATAGTTCTAGGATACTGTCCCAAATGAAGAAACGGGTTACATAACTTGCTAAGGTCACCCAATTAGTAGATACTTTCAAGGGTAAAATCAAGAACCAAAATAACTGCAGTTGGTTAATCCCACATTATTTGAAGCAATCCTTGACCACACATGGTCCACAGAAGATTAGAGAGTGACAGAGTTCAAGAGGTCTGTGGGCCTGTGGCTGCGATTTGGATGGGGGATTAGGTTAGTTCTGATACCACGGAAATAGCTAGGAAGTTGAAGAAAGCAGAAGACATGCATCATTTTGAAACGAGCGTTTCCCCCACGCTGAGCAGAGATACAGAGAACCCAAACTTGGAAGTGGAGAGTGCCATGCTGTGTAAGAGGCCAAGTATGCCATGTCCTGGGGAGAGCAGAGCGGGCTTTCAAATCTCTCGGTTTTAGGTACTTCTGTCGTCTCTTTGATAAAATAACTTAGTTCTTTGCTTTCACTCCTCCTGTAAAGCAGAGTGGGGTGGAAATAAAAGCTGAAGAATGAGAGGTACCCACTACCCATGATATTTAGAGCTGAAATGTAGAGCTGAAAATTATTGTAAATAAAGAGTGGTGTGGGCACAGGACGGCACTTGAAATGTCGAACTGATGTTTTTCCCTGTATGACAGAGATAGCAAATTGGCCAAAAACCTCAATTCATATGCATTTGTTGCCACTGTGTTTTTTCTTTTTTCTTTCTTTCTTTTTTTTTTTTAACCTCGACAAACGTACATGGATCCTAACCCTGAGCTACATGTTGGCATATGCACAAGCACATAGCTACAGACCTTCTAGAAGTCTCCAGAATCCTAGCTGCAAGAGGGTTAAAACGTTTGCTCCATGAGCCAACTTGCCTTTCTCCTCCATGATCTCTTTGGGAATATTTATCTTTTACGAGTTACAAAAAGATTCCTGGCCTTTAGAGGAAAGACAGGTGAACAAATTAACCCCTGTGGGATTATACTGGCTGCTTCTGGTCATGCTGCCTATTTAGACTAATCTTTTCTTTTCCTCCTCGTATTCCTAAATATGGGATCGGGTTTAATGAGGAAAACCATTATTAGCTGAATATTTATTGGGAAATCCAGAGGTCACTGCTACTCTTCCCTTTCCCCTTATTTCTGGATTGAAAGAAATAAAGACTGGGAAGCCCGATGATGTATTTAGGACACATCGTGGGTGTTAAGATGCTCATCCATGTTTGCTGAAGTTGTTTCTGTCACCTTCATCTATCAGCTTCAGCGTTTCTCACACATTTCAAATCACAATGGAAATAGCTGCAAACTTCACTGAGTAGATTCTCTACAGCTACATAGAATCCCTCGGACATACAACACCGTAAACCTAAAATTTAGGGTTCCTAAGATTAAGATCCTGTCTATTCTTTAGGCATGCTAAAATAAACAGAAAGGAGACCAAAATGATGATGCAAAAAATCCCATTTTTTAAAAAAATGTCTTTTCTGGCTTGAATTCAGCACTGGATGGAAATTCAGACTTATAAATCCCCTACTGAGTCACATAAGCTAATATTTAGGGAGATTTAGGGGCCTCCGGAGGGAACATGATATCGTTTTTTTTGCCTGAAGGTCTAAGGTCGGATGGTTCTGTACAAGAATTATATTCAAAATGATAATACCTGTGGACATCAACCAATCAGAATGGAGAGGGGCCATTGCTCTGAAGGGTTCTGGAAGACCTATGCTGTTCTAGATGCTATAACCATTTGTTTCTGTATAATGGAAGTCAGCCAGCAATCCAGCCAGGGTGGCTGGGGTATTGCAAGGTAGTCAGGGAACCCAGGACAATAACTATGTATGAAACGAACTGGATGTACTTCAATGTTTTAGCAAGAAATGCAAGTCTTCTGGAGCAAGAGTGTATGGAGAGTGTATGTAGCTAAGTCTCAGACAACTTTGCGACTTAGCTATATATACTCTCCTAGAATGCGACTTCTCTCCATAAAGTACTTTTCATCGAACACAAAATTCCTCAGTAGATTCATCTGAAATCTCCCTAGATTAACTCACCATCCATTCTATGGGCCTCTTTTTTTTTTTTTTTTTGGTTACAAATTTTCTTTTTTTTAATTTAATGAATTTTATTACATTTATAGTTGTACAATGATCAGCACAACCCAATTTTCTAGCATTTCCTTCCCAAACCCCCATCCCATCCCCCCACCCCCAACCTGTCTCCTTTGGAAGCCATAAGTTTTTCAGAGTCTGTGAGTCAGCATCTGTTCTGCCAAGAAGTTCATTGTGTCCTTTTTTTAGAGGCCACATGTAAGTGATAGCATAGGACGTTGGTGTCTCACTGTCTGACTCACTTCACTTAGCATGAGAATTTCTAGGTCCATTCATGCTGCAAATGCCATTATTTCTTTCCTTTTAATGGCTGAGTAATATTCCATTGTGTATATGTACTATGGACCTCTTCTTCTAAGAACTCTTCACTTCTTTGAAAAGAGTAATGGCTTTTCATTTTTCTCTTCTTTTCCTAACAAGGTGCTAGAGACAAGAAGCATTTGCGCTTTGGAGTGAGGGGTATGTGTTTTGATCAAAGTTACTAGCCATGTGTCTTAGCACATGTTTTCATAACTCAGAGCAAAAAGTCTGACTCTCTGAATAGTGTCTGCACAAAGTGGGTGTCCCATAAAGGCTTCATGTCACTCATTCATTCCATCTGTATGACTCTTACGTCACACCACAAGCATGGATCCCCAGGCCTTAGCTCCATTGTAACTTCACTGGCCAGTTCTTAGAGGAACCGTGTTTAGAGTATTTCATTCATTTCTGCCACGGCACCTAGAACAGGATCACTCACCCCGTTAATAATAAACAGCCACTGGACAACTCCCTTTGGCTTTTGTTCTTAGGATTTACTTTCTATCCTTTTAATCTGTTTTTCCTTTTTTCCTGGACGCCGTCCAGATTCTCAACATCCTTATAATATAAAGTTGTTAAAGTACCTTCCAGGGACACATGTGTAAAGAATAAAACTGGGTCACTGGAATCCATCGGAATATTTTAGAGTCTGATTTCCTTAGCTACTCTCCATAAATCTCACTCATCTAGGCTGACTGAGCCTTTATGTCCCTTGCTGATTTACTCTTCTTATGCACTTCAAATGTCACCACAGGAATCCCATGCACCCTCTCCCCATCCACAAACAGCTGTAGACACTGTTGTTACCCAAGAACTTTCTTTAATGACTGATTCTTTATATAGTCATGCTGAGAGGCAGTGCAGGACAATGGTTAGGGGTAGAGGCCCTAGGTCTCTGTGTGGGTTCAAATCTGTTCTTCCGTGGACTCGTTTTATGACTTTTAGAAATGTAATTAATCCCTCGAAGCCTCAATGTCCCCATAGATAAAGTAAGGCTAGAAAAATTAGCTACTTTACAGGGTCATTTTGTTTTTTTAATTTTATCGACGTATAGTTGACTTAAAATATTGTGCTTGCCGAGGGAGCGGCCCAAGAAATAGCAACAACAACAACAACAACAAAAAAGACAAAAGACCAAAAAAAATATTGTGCTAATTTCTGCTGCACAGCAAAGTGGTTCAGTTACATATATATATATATATCTGCATTATATGTGTATATATATTCTTTTTACTATTCCTCTCCATTATGGTTTATTGTATTATATTGACTATAGTTCCCTGTGGTTTACAGTTCAAGATTGTTGATTACCCATTCTGTATATACTAGCTTGCATCGGCTAATCCCAGACTCCCAATTCATCCTTCTCCAACCCTCTAGGATCATTGCAAAGGTCAAATGTTAGCAGTAGTTATCGCATGTTACCACACTTCCTTGCCCTTCAGTTTAAATTAATAATGCACACAATCCAGAGTTAAAGTTGCATACTCATGGAGTTCCCTGGTGGCTCAGTGGGTTGAGGATCCTTGTTTTCACTGCTATGGTGTGGGTTCGATCCCTGGCCCAGGAACTTCCACATGTAGCCACAGGGGGTGGCTTAAAAAAATTGAATAGTCAGATCATCTGGGAATTTCTGACACACACAAAAGGCTATCACAAGGATGTTTATTGTAGCCGTGTTAGCACTGTAGCAAATATTAGCCACAATCTAAATGTCCATTAATTACTAGACAAATGTCTAGACGTTAAGTGAACCAGGCATTTCCTACGCTGAAGATTATCATACAACCACTTAAATAAATTAAAATTTTCTAAGCTTATGTTGCTAAAAAAGGGAAGGCCAATTACAGAATATTATGCCACATAGGTAAAGATATTTGAAATGCAAACCATGTATGATATTTCTAAATTAATATATAGAAAGCAGTGTGGATAGGTCCATACTGAAGCAAAACTAGTGCTAATCTTTTGTGGAAGGCAGTGAAATGGGGTGAAGTAAAATATTCCTGTGGGTTTTTCTTTATTTCTGTACTTTACAACAGTTACAGCAAATATATTTCTTGTATAATGAAACATCAAAGTAAGAATAAGTGAAGCTGAAAACAGAAACCAAACCTAATGTGAGCAGTTTGGCCGTTTGGTTCAGTGGCATTGGAAGCTACTGACTTTTTTTTTTTTTTTTTTTAAACACTGAACTCTGTTTCTTTCCAGGATTGAGAGAAACATCATGAGAGAAAGTCAGTTTATTGACCAATGAGGCAACAGGGGCCGTGAACTCAACTCGTTTGAATCAATGGCATCCTTTCTTAAGCACGTTCATACAAACAGATCAATGACCGTTTTCAGATCAATATTAGGAGGACTAAGATTTAATGCTGGGACTCTTCATGCACTTTTGCAATCCAGCACCTGTACTTTAAGGAATTAAAAAAAATCCAGATTTACATAAATCTAAGGAAATCATCTCTGTCACTTCTCTGTCTATGGAAGAGACCTTACTCATTTCTGTGGTTCTTAGGTTTTAAGGTACTTGGAATCCATTCCTTTCTTTAGAATCTGGGACCTTCTTTCTCAATGGGGAACTTTTCCAAATTAAAAAAACAAAACAAAACAAAAAAACACTGTGTTTTGAGTTTGGGAAACGGTGACATTCTGACTTTGCTGATTTCTTTCCTTCGATTTTATTTTTGGAAAGAGCTGTAAAAACACACCCTGCTGTCGATCCCAAGCGTTCTAAGGCCAGCAGAGTGTTTATGTACAAGGACTGAGTCTGCGCAGCAGCAGGGGCATTGTCCTGCTCACACTGATAGATTGTAATCTATTTTGCGGACAGGAACTCTGGCCTTTGTTGTACTGAAAATTCTCATAAACTCAGACAAGGAAATGTGAGCCACCGCAATATGCAAGCCTCCTCTAGTGAAAACACCAGGTTTCCTGGGATCTTGCTGAGGTCTGAGTTAAGCATTGCCCCGCAGAATCAGGGGAGAGAAAAAATATTAATCTCATCTCCCATTCCCTGTCCAAAGTCTGTTATTGCTGCCATCCCCATATTGTTCCCTAACTGGGACGGGGCAGGCGGGCATGCTCGTGGTGTTAGTTACAGGTGGTTCATTCTGGAATTAGTGCTTGGCCACTGGTGAACCTTAGGTGCATCATTTCTTCCCCAAGCGATGGCCTGGAAGAAATGCAAAAGCACAAAGAAAGTCTGGATTTAGAACAACCAATGATGAGACTGGAAAAAATCCAAGTCTACCAATTCCAAATACTGGGGGAAAATATAGAATAGTGGACACTCTTATTACACTACCAAAAAGAGGGTGCAACAGACGTTATCATTTTGGAAAGTAATTTCATTAAAAGTTGAAAATGTGTACAATATGTGTGATAATATTAATTAATAATTAAGAATACCAATGCATTATATATTATTAATTTAGTGTACATTAATAAATAATGCTATTGATTGATATGAATATCACCAGGAATATTAAACATAGGTACAAGGAAACATATTTGTGTGTTTCTACAATGTAATCCCATATAGATGCTAAAAGGACACATGCAGTAACATGGAAAATAAACACATTGCTAATCTGGAAAACAACACACACATATAGATTTAAATTCCAGCTGTACTATGTACCAAGTATATAATTTGGGGGTGGTTTTGAATCTTTCTGAGTTTTAGTTGTCTTATCTATAAAACAGAATTCAGAGTAACTTCCTCAAAGTTGCTGTAAGACTTTAAAATAGCATGTCTCAGCAAAGATGATATGATATTACTTATATGTGGAATCTGAAAAATTGTACAAATGGACTTATGTACAAAGTGGAAACAGACTCACAGATAGAGAAAACGAACGTATGGTTCCCAAAAGCGACAGGAGGGAGGATAGATTGGGAGCATGGGCTTAACAGATGCACATTAGCATATAGAAAATAAACAACAAGGGTTTACCATAGAGCACAGGGGACAACATTCCATGCCCTGTAGTAAACTATAATGGAAGAGAGTCAAAAGAGAAATAGATGTATAAAAATATATATGTATAACCAAGTCAGTTTGCTTTCCACCTGAAACTCACACACAATACTGTGCATCAGCTACCCTTCAATAAAAGAGAAATAGCACATCTAAGAAGGATCTGGACTATGTAGAGATGCAGGGCTGTTATTTTTTCATCTGTAATATAATGCTAATGGAAGGGTGGCTAAATTAAAGAAGTGCGGTCAATGCGATAACGTTTTGATAAGGTAAAAGTTACTGTGCATCTTTAAGCAACTGTGATGGCATTTAACATGGGCAGTTATGATCTTACATTTCAACACCCTCACAGATCTCCTGAATCCCTATGTGGGAGCCCATTGTAATGACAGCATATTGCTCTCATTGGAATGTTGTTTGTAATGCCCCTTTATTGTGTAAACATTGCATCTTTGCAAATGCCACCGCCGATACATCTCAGTCTGTCTCCAAAGTAGAAGGACCGCATTACCCAGCCTTTATTTGATTTCTCCCCTAAACCAGGGATGGAACCTCAACAAACTAGGCATGCTGCTAGGTACAGGGATGCCGAGGAGATAGAAGATGTACTGTTTGACACCTAGTAGTTCACCATCTATGGCAGAGGTGGGAAAAGGAGGAACAACCAGAGAGGGGAGAAAAATGATACGGCAGGTGCCCAAGATGCACGTTGGGCAACAAGAATGAAAAGCAGCTGCTTTACCCTCTGATGATTCTCTTCCCTAGTTTGACTGAAATGCAGCCCCAAAATCTTCAGCTCGGGACCCAAGAATCCAGAATTCTCTTCTCACTCTAGCTAACTCATCATCTTCCCCACCTTTGGCCAATCCATTCTTCTTCTTTTAGTCTTTGGAAAAGGTGTTAGAGACACCTGGATTCTTAAGAATAACAACAGTAGCCATCTAGTCAATTATTTAGTGAGATGAACTAGACTCCTATATCCATTGGAAATGTATTTACCCTTCTAGAATAAGATCTTATCTCCAGTTTACACTTACCCCAATTTTCTATGATCTTCAATAGCATCTAGGTCAAAGCAAAAACTTTGTTTAACACTTTATTGTTCCCTAAATATTTTATGGTTTTCTTCTGAATTTAATTTTTTTATTTTATAGTACTGGGAAATTTTATTACAAGTTGCCTCCAGTGCACTTTTGCAAAAGGCTCATTTCTTAGACCTATGAAAGCAGAGAGTATTTCTCCTCCCCTGCCAATCCTATTCCTGTCCTGAAGTCCCACCATGCTATACCCAAGGCAGATGTAATGTTGGAAAACACGTGATTGCATTTTCTTATTTTGTTGTCAGAGTTTGCAGGGTGATTGAAATAGACTGAATGGAATAGCTTCCCTATTTGTGTCCGTGAACAAAACAGAACATAGCAGGAACAGTCTCTGCTAATATTACTATTAAAAATGAGCATTAAAAAAGTGAGGAAGTTTTTTTTTTTTTCCTTTCAGAGGCTTTGCAGAGATCTCAACTGGCCATCCTCTGAACTGCAAAAGAGAAAAGGGAGAAAACACGAGACTAAAAGTAATCCTTCCAGGTGCAATTTATTCAGTGCACAGCCACAGATCTATGTAGGTTTCTTAAAGTTTTCTGTTTATTAATTCTCTTCATCTGTCTCCACCAGCTTGCGGAGCTTTTCTATTCTCATTTCTCACTGCTGTGTGGGAGAAGAGCCGACTGTATTGAGCATGAATCAGCTACTAAAATAAGTGTCAGGGTAACTGGGATATGTCATTTGACCTTCAAATTCATTTTCTCTTGTCCTTATTTCATCCCTCTTTCTTTGCAACCTCTGCCTCTCTCTTTCCAATATACTTTTGCTAGAAAAACCAAAAAACAGAAGCAATACCAAAATGCCTTAGAAACCTATCCCTTCTGAGATCTCCAGAAACACCCATCTGGGAAAAAGCATGCTCTCACTTTTGTTGCTGCATAAACACAATTTGCAACCTAAACCCACCTGTATTTTTCCCTCTCTGATTTAGACAGAATCTCTGTCTCTCACTATTCCTTGTCAGAATGTTGCTTCAATTTCAAGTAAGGTGAGGATCAGGGAACAACACATACGTTTGTTTTACTTAGTCTCTTTGTAATATCAGATACACACATGGCTTACACTGGGCCAGAGCAGGCAATCTAGGTTGTGAGGTATTATTGCATCTTTAGTGTAAGTCATTTGAAAGCCTCAAAGATACCCACACTCCTCCTTTGAAATCCTCTAAGGATAGAGATGCTGCACACGCAGGTCTTGGCTTCAGAGTCTATTCACCCCTGTTGGAAAGAGTATCCTTTTTGAAGTGAGGAGACCGATGGGAATGAGGGCTTTGCTGTTGCTGCTGCCCTATCATTTAGGAGTGGGAACAGCAGATGGAGCTTAGAGTGACAGATATTTCAGGATGTGATGGGGATGGGCAGTCATCCAAAGCCAAAACAGAGGGGGCACCTGTGAGTCTAATGCTTCTCGATTTGCAGATTCAGCCTCTGTTGTAAAAGTGCTGCGGGAATAGCCGGAGTGAGTAAGAGAGAAGGAAAATGAAAGGGAGGGTGGGGAGGAAGGAAGAAGGAAGGAAGGAAGGGAAGAAGAAAAAGAATGACTCTCAGCTGGTGTAGAAAGGCTCAATACCTAGGAAAGGATACCAATTTTTGTTCTTTCATCCATAAACCATGAGTCCCTTTGGAGACATTATTCCTAATATATGAGGGGAGTGAATATGACAACCAGGACACAGGGATGTTTGTAATTCTCTTTCTCCCGAATCTGTTGAATGAAAAGGCAAAGACTAGCATTTGTCAAACACAGGTAAGGAAAGGAAGTATTCTTTATAGTTGACCTTTTCTTTGCTTCCATAAACCAAGGATTGGCAAGAGCCTCTCATACAGATGTAAAGGAAATAAATGTTTCAGAGAAAAAGCAGAATCCAGAAGACTCTTAGCTTGACTTCATCCCCAAAATAGGTGGGGGCTATATTTAAAACCTAGCACAGCAAACCCCCTCCCCAGTCACATAACCAGGATACTCCTCTGAAAGCTATGATCATTTCTCTAATTGCTCTATGACCCCCATACTTGGGGCCAATGCTGTCAGTTTGCCAAGGGGCAGATCAGACCTGTATTCCAATGAGTGTTTTGTTGTCAGTCGTACACTCATAAATGAAAGTGCACCTGCAACCTAAATCAACCCGATCTCGGTAAAGAGGCATAGGAAAAGTCAGTTTGTTTTTCCACTCTCTGGGGCCAAATGGACAATTAGAGGAGAAAACTTCTTTGTGTTGGGAGGGGGGTGTCTGTGACTATTTTGTGGACAAAAGGAAGACTTTGAAGACTGAAACACCAAGCGAATAGGGATCAATCCACTCAAGTGTGTTACTTTCTAAAAAAAAAAAGACATTTTTCTTCTGTTAGGCTCTAAAATTCCAGGGGGTAGGGTTACTCTAAAGATCGTCATAGCTTCGCCGCAGCATTTCACAAAGAACGTTCGCTCTTGGGCATCTATCCGGACAAAACTCTACTTAAAAGAGACACGTGCACCCGCATGTTCATTGCAGCACTATTCACAATAGCCAGGACATGGAAACAACCCAAATGTCCATCGACAGATGATTGGATTCGGAAGATGTGGTATATATACACAATGGAATACTACTCAGCCATAAAAAAGAATGACATAATGCCATTTGCAGCAACATGGATGGAACTAGAGAATCTCATACTGAGTGAAATGAGCCAGAAAGACAAAGACAAATACCATATGATATCACTCATAACTGGAATCTAATATCCAGCACAAATGAACATCTCCTCAGAAAAGAAAATCATGGACTTGGAGAAGAGACTTGTGGCTGCCTGATGGGAGGGGGAGGGAGTGGGAGGGATCGGGAGCTTGGGCTTATCAGGCACAACTTAGAATAGATTTACAAGGAGATCCTGCTGAATAGCATTGAGAACCTTGTCTAGATACTCATGTTGCAACAGAAGAAAGGCTGGGGGAAAAATGTAATTGTAATGTATACATGTAAGGATAACCTGACCCCCTTGCTGTACAGTGGGAAAATAAAAAAAATTTTTTTTTCTTAAGTTTAAAAAAAAAAAAAAGAATGTTCGGTACAGCAGGTTCTTAAACGTTTGTTGAAGGGATGTCTGAATGATTGACTGAGACACAATCCTCCATGAAAACACGCATTTCACCACTTGCTCCTGAGAAATCCTCTTCCAGTCCCTCCCCGTTTAGAGTTGTCAGGTCACACTGTCCTATATTTGGAATAATAAAGGGCTGTCAATGTGGCAGATGTCTGGGTTAGCAAAATCCAATTGCCTCCCTCTTTTGTAAATGCTGCCATCAAACAGTGGGTGAGTTCAAAATTAGATGAATCATCACCTCTTTTGTCACTTGGTTTGCCCACCTGCTGACAGGGAGCAATTCGCTCTTAATGAGAATCTCTCCTCATGAAGATAATACACTTCTCTCCTATGAGGAGCAGCTTACGGTTGACCCTGGGGCCAGTGGGGAGGGAATTGAGGGTGGATTACATCCTTATTTGATGCAAAGATAACCTGGGTTTGAAAACAATGGGCAGAAGTGGAAATTTAGCTGTGCCGGGTGAAATTTTTTATTTTATTATTATTATTCATTTTTTTTAACCAGTGAATAGAATAATGACCACAAAATTCAATGGGCTACTTCCTAAAACATTTAGGGAGTAAAAGATCTCATCATAGAATAAGGTCCCAATTCAGCAAGCCCTTCAGGATTTGATGTAATTCCTTGGCCTGCAGCCTTAGGAAACTTTATAATTCAGCCCCGATGGGCAGCCCCATTTTCTTGTACATGGCTCCCATTCCCCACTCTTTACAGCACTGTCTACACCTGCGTCCACTTTTCCTACTGGTTCATCAAACCTGTGCCCCAATCATCAGATTCATAAATATTTCCTAGGTCTCTGGCCATGACTATAATATCCCTCTCCTGAGTTTCATTACATTCATTTTCAACTTCACTTTATCATTTGCTACTTCTGAGGATTATCCATTACTGATTTTGTGAAGGAATAAGTGAAAGGTTTGCCTTGTGTCACAGCTGATTATGCAAAAAGCTTTATCATTCTCTGAGAGCAAAGATCATGCATTTTGGTTTTTCCTCATACTCAGGGCTTTGCATGATCCCTTTAATGAGGTGGGAATGCCATAACTACTAGATGAATTGAACGGTAAGGAACTGCTCTTACGCAGCTTTTCACGTAATTGGGGAAAAGATAAGCACGTTAAACACAATTGAGAGCACAGCAAAGTATCAGAATTAAAGCCACAAAATAATACTGGTAAAATCTTGAATATCTGAATCATGGAAAAATATAGTGTACAGAAGATGTTTCAGCTGCGTAGAGGTAACCAGGAAAGACTTTTAAGCTATCTTTTGTATTAATTCAGAAAAGATATGGTTGTCATTTCATCCTTAACCCGCTGAGCGAGGCCAGGGATCAAACCCACATCCTCATGGCCCCCAGTCGGATTCGTTTCTACTGTGCCACAACGGGAACTCCAATATATATTTATTTAATTTCAATAGTCTTTATTTTTGAAAACAGCTTTAGGTTCACAGCAAAACTGATCAGAAGGTACAAAGATTTCCCATATATCCATTATCTTGAAACATGCATGACCCCCCCCCCATCAACATTCATATCACTGTGGTATATTTTTTACAATTGTTGGCCCTCTGTGGACACATTATTATTTTCTGAAGTCCATAGTTCATCCTTGATGTTGTGCCTTCTATGTGTTTGGGCAAATGGAGAATGATAGGTCTATCATTATGAGAGCATATCGAGTGGTTTCCCTGCCTTAAAAATCCTCCATAATTCATCTTTTGACCCTCCCTCCCCTCCTGGAAACCCTTGGTCTTTTTGCTGTCTCCATAGTTTTGCCTTTTATCAAATGTCATAGAGTTGCAATCTTACAGTGCCTACCCTTACCAAATCAGCTTCAGATACTTAGTGAAATGCACGTAAGCGTCCTCCGTGTCTCCTCATTGCTTGATGGCTCATTTTAGAAAATAGCTGAATAGTATTCCATTGTCTAGATGTACCACAGTGGATTTCTCCATTCGTATACTAAAGAACCTTTTGGTTGCTTCCACGTTTTTGCAATGATGAACAAAGCTATGACACACATCGGTGTGCAGGTTTTACATAGACATACATTTTCTTTTTTTTTTTTTTTTGTCTTTTGTTGTTGTTGTTATTGTTGTTGTTGTTGCTATTTCTTGGGCGGCTCCTGCGGCATATGAAGGTTCCCAGGCTAGGGGTCGACTCGGAGCTGTAGCCACCGGCCTACGCCAGAGCCACAGCAGCGCGGGATCCGAGCCGCGTCTGCAACCTACACCACAGCTCACGGCAACGCCGGATCGCCGGATCGTTAACCCACTGAGCAAGGGCAGGGACCGAACCCGCAACCTCATGGTTCCTAGTCGGATTAGTTAACCACTGCGCCACGACGGGAACTCCAGACATACATTTTCAATGTCTTGGGGTTAATACCAAGGAGAGTGTTGCTTGATTGTCTGGTGTAAGGTTGCTTGGTTTGTTAAGACTAAAACTGTGTCCTTTTGCATTCCCATCAGCGATGAAGGAAAGTTCCCGTTGCCCCACATCCTCGACAGCATTCGGTGCTGTCAGTGTTTGGATTTTGGCCATTTTGACAGTCATGCAGTGGTAGCTCATTGTTTTAATTTGCATTTGCCTGCTGACATATGATAGGAAGCAAGTTTTCAGGTGCTTATTTGCCATCTGTGTATCTTCTTTGGTGAGGCGTATTAAGATCTTTAGTCATTTTTAATTGAGTTGTTTTCTTTTGGTTTTGAGAGTTTTTGGTACATTTTCGATAACAGGGGTTAATGAGATATGTCTTTTGCACATGTTTCCCCTGTCTGTGGCTTGTTTTCATTCTCTTAATAGTGTCTTTTGCAGAGCAAACGTTCTTTAATTTTAATGAAGTCCAGTGGATTGAGTCTTTCTTTTGGATCATGCCTTTGGTGTTGTATCAAAAAGGCATCATGAAGCCCAAGATCATCCAGATTTCCTCCTCTGTCATAATCTAGCTGTTTTAACATTTTCAGTTTTACATGTAGGTCTATGGCTGATTTTAGTGAATTTCATGAAGAGTGTAGGGTCTACATCTAGATTCATTTCTTTTTTTTTGCATATTGATGTTTAGTTGTCCAAGATTCCTCTGTTTTAAGCATTTTACATATATATTTACATATAATATACTCATATGTATATCATAAGCATTATTCCTGTTCTCACTGCCATCATGTTTAAAGGTTGAGCAACATTTTTGTCATCAGTATTGTGTAATGGAGCCGCTTTTGTTTCCTACCAAATGAAACAACAATTTTTTGCATGTAAAGCACTTGTATTTCAGATCATTTTCTTGAGGCGTATCTACAGAAGTGCCATTATCTGGTCAAAAAGTGTGATCACTCTAACATCTCTGATATATTTTGCTACTCATTTGCTGCTCACTGGTTTTTAGTAATTTCAAGGTTATGACATCTAAAGGCCTAAAAAAGATGATTTTCTCACATTGTTTTGCTTGTATGTATATTGGCCCTTTCTATCATGCTTGTTTGTTCATTGAATATTTTCCCTTGCAAAGACCTTTTCTTTTTTTTTTTTTTGCCCATTTATCTACCAGTGAATGGTTTTCCCTGTCAAATATTTTTATATTTTAATAAAGTTTTATAACTCCTTTCTTTTTCGATTTTGTAAAAATAGTTTCCCATTCTGCTCTTTGCCTTTTCATTTTTGTTATACTTTTAACATGTTATATATACATTTAAAATTTTTATACAGCAAATTCTAATTTTTTTTCTTTTGTGACTTCGGTCACTTATTTGTCTATTTAGAAACTTATCTCCCTTTCAGGCCTTTAACAAAAACTCACTTCTATTGTTGTTTCATTTTTCTTGCAAAATATTTCATATTTTACACACACACACATATATATGGATTTGATTTACTACAGGGACAGATTTGAGAGACTGAAGTTTTCATTTTTCCACTTGTTAACCATCCATTCTAATACATACTTCATTGTGAACTCAGGGACATTTTCAACTAACATAACAGGAGTTCACATTCACACCTTATTTACTATGGTCGAACTATGTTTTAAGCGAAATTCACAAGGCGATGGCTACTCTGATAAAAAGAAACAATTTTGTAAATACGATTTGAAACTTTTTTGTACATATTTGGCTTATATACATTACAAAGGTTTGAAAAGGAATAATATTTGTCCCCAAACTGATCGAGATTTACCAATGGTTATTTCGAGGTTTTTCGATTGTTCTATGTTGTTTCCATTGGTCCTCACCATTTTTCTGACTCACTGATTAAAAGGAGATGTTGGAGTTCCCATCGTGGCGCAGTGGTTAACGAGTCCAAGTAGGAACCATGAGGTTGCGGGTTCTGTCCCCAGCCATGGTCAGTGGGTTGGGGATCCGGGGTTGCTGTCCGTGAGCTGTGGCTCGGATTCCGCGTTGCTGGGGCTCTGGCCTAGGCTGGCGGCTACAGCTCCGATTAGACCCCTAGCCTGGGAACCTCCATATGCCACAGGAGCGGCCCTGGAAAGGGAAAAAAAATAAAAAAAATAAATAAAAATAAATAAAAGGAGATGCTGATTTTCACCTATTTCGCGAACATTTTGGTAAACTGATGAACAAAAAAGCATATATTGTTCTTTGCAGAGGCGAGGTGGATATAATGAAAAAATAAAATGTATGTTTCTCCTATAAATATGACAGGAAAAATACACAGAGTTTTGTTTGTTTGTTTTTTTTTTTTTAAATGGACCAAGTTACCACGACATGAAAAACAAAGATGATGGTGGCTGAAAGAACCTTGGGAGGACATCCGGTTCAACTAGCCCCTCAGATTGATACTAAAAAATAGCAGTGAATATTAACTAGATGTTATAGCCCAGAAACTGTACTGAGTGCTAAAGCATAGTCATCTTCTGTGTACTCCCAGTTTACAAATGAGGAAATTTAGGAGTGATGCCATGGTTTCAGCATCCTCGTGAAGAAACCGACCATCAAAGAAGAAAGGTGACTTGTCAAAAATTACAGCGTTGAGTCAAGACTCGCCAAAGCTCTGATAGGGTTGATCGCCGGTGCCATTTTTATTTTGTGTGGCTGGGGCAAGACAGCGCAGACGCACAAACACACATCCCTGTTTTCTCATCAAGGCATTTGTTTGTTTTTTTAGAGGACCTCTGCTGAATTTAATTTTAGGTACCCCCGATCGCAACGCACCTACACAGAAAGGTTTGAATACATGTGTTCTCCTCTTCAGGTCCCATTGTGTATATCTGAACCTCTCACAGTTGTGACAGAAGTACAATAATTCATCATAATTAACTGTCACGCTCATTCTTGTCCTCCCTTGCCCAATCTGTTAAAGGTAATTAGATGATGCTTCTGCCCCATTTTCCGGTGATGCACTCTGGTTCTGGCTGAGTTTCATGTGGTGTCATCACATCCTGCTGTTATCACTCTCATTGTCTCCATTAAGCCAACGTTAGCTCCCTGGGGCATGCCTCATGCCAGGTATATCATTCTATATTTTCTACCTGCTAATGATCCCAAGGAATGCATCACTCCTCCCTTTCCTCTCCACCAAACACCATTAATTGCTGTCTCCACACGTAGAGGGAGTACGTTACACTGGACGGCAGAGCTCTGTGGGTAATCAAATCCATGGTCGATCTTCTGTCTTGCCTGAAACTTTCTAATTCTCAGTTTACCTCTCTGAAAATGGGGCTCAGGAGCCACCAAGTCCTAGGGATGTTAGAGGTATATATTTATGGCACTTAATTGTTCCTCAAGAAAAGCTATGCCTTTTCCAATGGCAGATTTCTTTCCGCAGAAGCGAGGCACCCCCTGAGATCTTGGCTGCATTGTCTTCGTGGCCACCTTTTGACAGAAGCAAATCTCTTAACATAATTCCTCCTTCCATATTAATACTGGTGTTCCCAGTTAGATCTTAATCTGTTGAGAAAGGTTAACAACAAGTCCTGAGCATTTATATAACCCCATCTCAACTTGCTTATTAGTCTAGGGAAAGACAGCTATAATTTTCCATTCTTTTCTGGTTGTTTTTTTCCCCCTATTAACATTATTTGTTGAAGATGGAATTTCGTAGCAGGAACAGGGTTGGAAGGCAAAGAAGTATGCAGCTTATCACTGTCACAGAGCCATCTCTGAAAGCCTTGGCTTGACACTTGTTTGGGGCCAACCTTTGGTCTTCATTCTAACCTTTCTTACCTACCCTCTAGGATACAGAGAGCGAAAAAGTCAGAGAA
Organism: Phacochoerus africanus; assembly: GCF_016906955.1. NCBI lineage: Eukaryota > Metazoa > Chordata > Mammalia > Artiodactyla > Suidae > Phacochoerus > Phacochoerus africanus. The sequence continues at coordinate 10,241,461 of NC_062557.1, read as the reverse complement.
ACGACAGCAGATAGATTTTTACAATGGCAAAATCTGACAGAAAAGACTGGGCTCATCACTTTAAGAAGCCATCTGTGCCAGAGTAACTGTCTGTTACAGAGGGGAAAAAATAAATCATTTTCAAAAACCCCATTGCTCCAAAATCTGGTCCAACACCACAGTCTTGAGCGCCAAGTATTCCATCTGGCAAAAGCAAGTCATGGAAAAGCACAAAGGCAATTTACCCAGTTGGCCTGGGCAGAAAGTTTATTCTTCAATTATTATTTTTTTGGTGTGATCTTCCCTCCGAGTATGGCTCAGACAGTTCTGCGTGAGGATCAATGGCTGGGCAGGGCTCACGCAGGCGAAAACACAACTCAGGACAGGCAGCGGGGTAACTTGTAGCAGTTTAGTCTCCTTCCCTCTTTATTGCTCCAGTTTAGAATTTCTCCTTCCTCACAGGTTAACCCTATTTAAAACTGTGGTTTTCAAAGAGGAAATTCCTGATACAATCATAGAACCAGGCACAGAGCAAGCTCACATTCGCCATGAGAAAACATCAGGGACCTTAGATAATTTATAATCTATCAACCCCGGTTTCTAAATGCCCCCCCCTCCCCGGCTGTGGTGAATGCAATTAATTGGAGACTTCCTCACCTCCATGATTTTCTCTTATTTTTAGGCAAAGGCTCCACTTCAAAACATGTCCACCTTCCCTTAAGGATCTTTGGAAACCAATTAATCCGAGGGTGTTGCCGTGGTGGCGACGGGGTCTATTTCTTGGGAGATCATCATTTGGGGGATTAAAATTATCAAGGCCCAAAGAAGGCATTTTTTTTCCAACAGCAGATCAATGCATGTACCTTTCCGAGAATTTTCTAGAAATTTTCTTAAGAACAGCTGAGCGAATGTAATGTCATGTCAGGACTGGGACGCTCAACTCTGACAGAGGTTCTGACCAGCGTACTTTCAGAGCCATCGCCAGCTGGTTATTTACAGTGTGTGAAATGCATGTTCTGTACTTCAGAGACATGAATCACTGGGTCCATTAAAAATAGTATTCCTTAGCCATCACTTGCTCAAGAATGGGAGTAAACCGTGGGTGACACCATGACCATTTGTATTCTTCTTTTGGAAATGTACCGGCATTTTGGTGACAGTCTCTATGCATGTTGATCAAGTTGTTTCTCTGAAACATCAGCCCCATCAGATGACTACAGATTCTTCTAGGATTTCCTTAAAATTAGGTCAAGGTTTTCCAATGTGGGTGTCAAATACATGCTTCTTATTGTAGAATTTAGGGAGAAAACCAGATGCTGAGAGAAAAGCCTACTAAGGACCTAGTCATAAGCATTCTTCACCAAATTACATATGAGTCTTGTTTTATTTACTCAAAGCAAAGGAACTAATTACTATAATTACTCTATAGGATTAGAGTATGGAAATTAGCTGATCAATGACAACCTCCAAATTTCGCAATTCAGTTTGAAGAACCACTTTATCCTAATTATTGGATATGCCCATGCCTTCGATGAATGCATTTCATTTTTCAAAACTTTATGAGATCTCTCCAATGTGTCAGTTACTTTACAGAAGCTGGGAATACCCCATCGTTAGATCAAGCTTTAAAACATTCACCACTGTTTGCGGAAGAGGCACATGCACGAACACATATGAGAAAAAGCATATAAACAGCGAAGGGAACAGAGGGTGGATCAGCTCATCTTCCTGTACAGATATGCCTCTGCCTTGAGACTCGAAACATGAAAAAATAAGAACTAGGAAATGAGTGTAATTATAGATAAAGATAAGGAATATGCAAAAGGCTTGCGAAAGCTTGGGATGTTGAAGGAAATACATTAACGGTTCGACGTGATTGAACGCAGGGGAAAATGGTTGCAAAGGATATTGAGAGGGACCTTCTATGCCTGGTAAAAGCATTTCAATTTAATTGTCTAGGTTAGAGGTATTTATGGAAGAATTTTAAGCAGAGAGGGGCTGGGATCCTGTATGCCTTTTGGAAGAATGAGGTATAGCAAAGAGATTCTAGCGAGGAGAGAGAAGAGACAGTACAACAGGTTGGACAGTAAAAGCCCTGCCTAAAAAAACGAGAACTGTAGCTGAAATGAAAATTGAATCTTGGGCAGATGGAGCCAAGAGAAGGAAACTCTTTGCTAACTATTTGTGTATAAGAGAAAGGGTCAAAACATTTTCTCAGTTTAGTGATGGTGGGGCTGTGTATAAATGCTGATATCATTAACTGCAGATAGAGAAGACAGGAGCCAGGAAAGATATTTGCAATTGGCCCTACTCAATATTTGGGATTACTTCAACTACTTGGTGATTTGTTTACTAATATTCATTGATTGATTTAGACGGAGGTGTTCTAATAGGCAGCAGGAAGGAAGGACAGCGACAATGGACTTTTTGGTGGGAGGAAACACGCATTATTACCCTTTTGGAGAACTGTAGTAATTTCCTGGATTTCTGTTTGGGAGATTGGACTTAAATTTATTCCTACCATCTTGAATCTCTTCAGTGACTATTTTTGAATCAGAATGTTAGACTTTATATTTATTCTCTTAAATGTCACTGCTCCAGTCTGCCGAGATTATTTGGAATCTTGATTCTGTTGTGCCTTCTGTTGGATTTAGCTTCTAACTTTGTGTCATGCAAAGTTGTGGGGCAATATTTGTGTGTATTAAGATTTTATCCAAGTCCCAGAAACATTTTTTTTGACTGAATGGCACCAGGAACATGCTGTTGGCACAAAACTAATTACTTCACTCTAGTGAGACATCAAGGAGCGATAATTTCTTCCAGTGGAGTTATGCAGGGGTCGTAAATCCACTCCAAAGTGCTATAATTTAGAACAAGGCTATAAAAGGAGGCTATACTGAGTGTGTTTTGCTTAAATCAATATCTTGTAATTTCACATGCCTGATCTATCAAAATCCAGGGCTGGTGGCTGTAAATGTACTTCGCATTCTTGTTTGTTAATTATAGCTTGATGTCCTGACATGAAGTTCAAAAGGAGAGTTCTGCTTTCAATATTTTTCTGGATACAGTAAATAAGGGAATATCAAGCTTATTGTATTATTTCAAAAAATGGTTAGGAATTAGGAGTTCCTGTTGTGGCTCAGCAGAAAAACCAAACTAGTATCCATGAGGATTTGGGTTTGATCCCTGGCCTTGATCAGTGGGTTGAGGATCTGGCGTTGCTGTGGCTGTGGTGTAGGCGGGCAGCTGTAGCTCAGATTAGACCCCTAGGCTGGGAACTTCTATATGCCGTGGGTGTGGGCCAAAAAAAAAAAAAAAGAAAGGAAAAAAAGATTGGGGATAAATAGACACTTGTACTGCAATCTCAACTCAATTAGAGTCTAGTAATGTCATATTTTATTAGTTAACTAAAATTAGCTGTCATCATCATCAACTGAGTGCTGACTACATCACTCGTTAATTGCCTAAACTGTTAATTTCAGGTTATTCTTACTACAAGGGCATGATTTTAGTACCATAAGTACTCCTATCACCTGGATGAGGAAACTCACAATTGGAGGATAGTTTCTCAAATATTTTCGGTAGCTTAGTCTATTTGAACCCAGATTTGTGTATCTTTAGAACCTGAACATTTCACCAGCTAGGATCATGACACCTGTTAATAATTCATAGCAATAACAAACAAATACATTTATTTTTCAGAGATTCTGAACTTCAGAAACTTAAAAACACTCTCAAAAATCCAAAGTCTTATAAACACAAGATGAATTCACAGATGAGCAGATAATGGGCTAAAACACACTCTCCTAATTGGGAAATCTATTCAATATTCTGTAATAACCTACGTGGGAAAAAAAGAATGGATGTGTGTGTGTATATATATAGAGAGATATCTCCCTATATATATACCTGATTCACTTTGCTGTACATCTGAAACGAACACAACATTGTAACTCAACTATACTCCCATAAAATTTAGTAGTAATAATAACAAAAACAGTGGACAAATGACTGGGCAATAAAGTTCACAGATAGACATTTTCCAACAGAAAGAAGAAAATACTGGATTTTCTAGAGCCATTTCTTTCCAGTGGTATATTTGTGAAAAACACGCTTCCAGGTGGAGACACCTAAAGTACTTTGCCAAAATGGGCCATCTTTTGAATGCTTGTTCTGTATTTGGTCTAAATTTAGATTCAATATCCATCTCAGCAAGGATTTCACACTCGAATAACTGAACGGATTACCGCCTGGACTCCTCAATACATTGATAAGTCTCGATTCCTACAGGCCGAAACATCAGGGACGGTTTTCTCTGGTTCTACCCTTTACTTCTTATTGAAGAGGGGTTGGTGTAGACAGTGTGTGGATACTCATGGGCCAAGTGATCAGAATTCTCTCTAAGACGGTATTTGAAGCTGCATCCCAGAGCACAAGAGCACAGATCTATTTCCATTTAAGTGCAAAAACAATTCCCAGAGCCCCAAATGGTATAAATCTTATTGATACTCATTTTCACGAATCCACTCCTGTCCATTGCTCTCTTAGGGGAAACAAAAAAGGCCATAAGGGCGTTCCTTATTGTTAATCATTGTCTCTGAAATTCTCGCATGCATAAAGAACAGAGCAGTACCTGCCTTCCCAGGAACATGTTTATCTCAGTGAAAGGGGAAAAAAAATACCACAGTACATTTCCAGTTTTTCTTGTAACCGGAGAACTTAAAGGAAACATTCTCAACCGTTGTGAACCAAAGAGGAAGCGATGTTGAGAAATCACAGACTTTTGAGGCATTAAGCAATGACCTCCTAGAAAAAGAAAGAAAGACTCTCACCGGAGAGGGAAACTCGGGAATTGAAATGTATTAGGCAAAGCATCTTAGGGGGTAAAAGGAAAAAAGAAAATCAGCTAGTTTACCATGAGATTGAAAGAAAATCCTGAATGATGATAAAGAAAGAACATCCATTTCGGATAAAGGAGGCACTATGAGGCTTCATAGTCAACGTACTTACTGAGAGCAAACAGAGAAGAATAAAAAACCAAACCAAACATAGTCCCACAGCCCCAGTTCCAGCCGCTGTCATTGCTGTCACCTGCTATAGTTTATCAGAGTCACTCAAATGTCATGTGAGCAGCACCCTTGTCGCTTTGGCTTGGCCTCTACAGGGCCATGTGACATGTTGGAGACACTTCAGGCTGTTCTCAGCTTCCCTCTGCAACTCTGAAGCTACATGTTTATTAAGTAAGGGAGACATCTGCCCATCACATTCGCCCTGTAGATTCATAAACCTTTGTTCTTTCTTTTCTTTCTTTTTTTTTTTTTTAAAAATGGATTGACTTAAACAGGTCTTCAGATCTGGGCTTGTCACACACCCAGGATTTGTTTTGGTCAAGATACTCTGGCAAGCCTGGGAGGGGACCCCTCAACCCCTAAGGAAAGTCAGGCACCACAATCTTCCTTCCTGCAGGTACCATGTCTCTAAGGACCTCAGAATTGTGGACAAGTCAATCAGCTCATTCAAAAAGAGGCCAGACTTTATTCTTCAGAGGCAGCAAGGAACGAACCAAAGTTTCTGACCAAGAGTCACAGAAATAGCTTTGCTTCCTTCTGGACGACATGTTTCAAGCTCCCTCATCCCTCTTGACTTTAAGTTTGGCCTCCAAAAATGAGTAGATCAATGCTTTTCAACCTTAGCAGCACATCAGGCTCATACCCATTTGTAGATATAGCTATATATACATTAAATATGGAGATACACAGATATATAGATGGACCCATGGCCAGGTTGTCTTCCAAGGTTTCAGCCTTAATAGGACAGGGGCGGGGTGAGGTCCAGACATCAGAGGAATCTACATTTGTTAAAAGCTGTATAAGTGAGAATACGGGGCAGCCAGGGTTGAAAATCACTGATGTTAATAATACCTAAGTAACCCCCATTCTCCAGCTACAGAAAGTCCCCTTAACAAAATTCTTAGGGAGTTTTTAGGTCCTGGTGTTAAGGCAGTAAGAAGGAAAAAGAGGACATGGAGGAGGAAGGAAGACAAAGAGAAGAAAGGTAAATCATTCTGGAGCTTCTGATTCTTATAATCGAATAGGGAACACCCCACAATCCCAGCACCACAGCACAGGTTATGGTTAATCAAAGCACTTTATGGCCAGATCTGTACAAACATAAAAGTGAAATAAGCCATCCATAGGGTTTACAGGAGGAAGTAGGAATCAGTATGCATTAGAACTAGAATTAAGTTACGAAAGAGATTTATAGGCGGACCTGGGAGGTCAGGTAACAGGGGGTTGGCAGGTGTGAGAGATGGATACTCTAGATGCACTGGACGCTTTCTTTTTCGTTTGTTTGTTTTTTTGCTTTTCAGGGCCACACCTGAGGCCTTTGGAAGTTTCCAGGCTGGGGGTCGAATCAGAGCCGCAGCTGTTGCCACAGCCGCAGCCACAGCCACAGCAACGCGGGATCTGAGCTGTGTTTGCAATCTACACCACAGCTCCTGGCAACGCCAGATCCCCCACCCACTGAGCAAGGCCAGGGATTGAACCCACATCCTCGTGGATACAAGTCAGATTCGTTCCTGCTGCCCTGCAGCGGGAACTCCCGGACCCTTTCCTGGCCAGACACATCACGGACTATCGTGTCTCTCAGCCTTTGCACATGACAAGCTATCTGCTCAAGTTATGTCTCGCTCATCTACATTTAAGTGCTGTCTCCTTTTTGTCTATTTTTCAACCTCTTCAGATCGGATTATCCCTCATTTGCATTGCTAAGACTTACCCATATTCTTTTATATCACCCCCTCTATTTCATTATTGCTAATTTGTTTTCGTGCTTATCTCTGTCTGAGAGCTTTTTAAGAATTCTAGGGGCTCCTTCTGGAAAGCAGTGGGTTAAGAATCTGACTGAGGTGGCTTGGGTCACAGGGGAAATGCAGGTTCCGTGCCCATCTGGGTGAAGTAAGTTCAAGGATCCAGTGTGTTGCCACAGCTGCCTTGTAAGTCACAGCTGCGTCTTGGATTCAATTGCTGGCCCGGGAACTTCCACATGCTGTGGGTTGCTGCCATTTAAAAAAAAAAAAAAAAAAAAAGAAGAATTCTAAATTTCTCTTTTATGGTCAGCATGTAACACAGTATCTTGCCTGGTGAAAATATGGTTAAATTAAACTAAGCACAGTTGGGAGAACACCATGAATAAAATTTTATTTGGGAGCGATGAGAGAATAAATACGGATACAAGATGAGGCTGGAATATAAATTTTTGTGTATAAATACACTCCCCATATAAATGTTGGGTAGTGTCACATTTGAAGACACACAAAAAAAATGAGTGAAGTAATTTGAAGCTAATGCAATTAGAGTTCTCTGAGCAAGACGATGATAAGAGGTGAAGGTCTGACTAGAACAGAAGGAAAATAAAGACGAGGAATGGTCAGGAAGGACCATGAGGACTTGGTGACTGATTAGGAAAAGATGCAGATTTTCCTCCAGGTTTTGAAGCTGCGCAAACTGTGGTCTTATTGACCAAGATTAGAAAAGGGTACGAGTGGAAGCAATGTATAGGGAGAAATTAGGAACATAGGATTGTTTGCAAGATAAGAATGGCTTGTTTCTTTGGAGCATATAAAGAGAGCACAGGTTATCCATATACAAATGCTTTATAGACACCTCAGGGGTGGAAAGAGGGATTGAGTTTTGCGAAAAAATTGAGGCTGAATTGAGGGAATTGAGAGCGGTTAACCCAGGGGTGAGGGCTAAAGATGCAGAAACCCAGTGGAAAGAATTTAGGCAAAGCGGAGTAGGGGCCTAAGCACCCTGAGGAAATGACCAAAGCTGGGCCTGTGAGATGAAAGACGACTCACCCAATGAAACAGGAAAAGAGAAGTCAACGATTAAGTCACCGAAAAATACAGCAGGAGAGGCAGAAGGGAAGAGTTTCGAAAGGAAGAGGTGGTAGATTCTGATGCCTTTCCCAGAGAATCGGGAGAAATAAGTTTAGAGAAAATAGAGTCCATGGGTTTAGCAAAAAGAAAGCTTCAAAAACCCCTGGAAAGAACCACTGTTTCTGTAGAGAGGGGGAAAAAGCGGATCACAAGTAGGAAAGTGATTGCCTCCCTTTGCTGAGTCATGGAATACAAAAAAGGAGGAGCTGGGGGGGTGGTTAAACAAAAAGTGAATTATTTTTTGATGAAATGGTAATGAACGTTAAAAATAAGTAACAAAATAAAGATTGTGTTTTATTCATTTATAGGTCCGCTACATTCTCAATATCACAGGGTCGTACAGAACTCTAGAGTAAGCTTGGAAATATGTGTATAGTGTCCTCCAACTTTGCTTTTAATCTTCAAAATTGTCTCAATTACTCTAGATCTTTCATTTTTCCATATAAATTTTTGAATCAGTTTGTCAAATCCCCCCCCCACACACACACAGAAGGATTTTGATGGGGGTTATGTTCAACGTGTAGACTGATTAGGGGAGAAATAACATCTTGATGATATTCAGCCCTCCTTCTAATCAATGACTCTATTATATTTTTCTGTTCATGTAACTTGTTAAAACATGGCCCCTGGAGTTCCTATCGTGGCTCAGCAGTTAACAAACCTGACTAGTATCCATGAGGTTTCAGGTTTAATCCCTGGCCTTGCTCAGTGGGTTAAGGATCTGGTGTTGCCCTGAGCTGTGGTGCAGGTTGCAGACTTGGCTTGGGTTCCGCGTTGCTATGGTTGTGGTGTAGGCTGGCAGCTGTAGCTCTGATTGGATCCCTAGCCTGGGAACCTCCATATGCCTCAGGTGTAGCCCTAAACAGACAAAAAAGACCAAAAAAAAAAAAGGCTTCTCATATCAATGCTTTGTAGTTTTTTGCCTACAGATATTATATATCTTTCCTCAAAATTATTTGTGTTTATTTATCATAGGTTATTATAAGACATTGAATACACTTTCCTGTGCTATACAGTAGGTCTTTGTTGTTTATCTATTCTTTCTCTCTTTTTTTGGTCTTTTTGGGGCTGCATCTGTGGCTTATGGAAGTTCCCAGCTAGGGGTCAAATTGGAGCTGCAGCTGCTGGCCTACACCACAGCACATGGCAACACTGGATCCTTAACCCACTAAGTGAGGCCAGGGATCAAACCTTCATTCTCCTGGATATTCGTCAGGTTCATTACCAGTGAGCCACGATGGGAACTCCTAAGTGTTTCTTGATTTAGGTGCTATTATAACTTTTGATGCTATTTTCATTTCAATTTCTAATTGTTCCTTGCTATGTATATAGAAATGCAGTATGTTTCATTCTCCACCATTACTAAGCTTACTTATTCTTTTGTAAATTTTTTGTAGTTTTCTATGTAAAGGATTATGTTTTCTGTGAAGAAGTTGTTTCATATCTTCTTTTCCAATCTATAGCCCCCCATTTATATTTTTCATTTTACTGAAGTGGTAGAGCCACTAGTCCAATGTTACACAAAATTTGCAAGAGTAGATATGACTTTTCTTCATCTGAGGAGGTTTACGTTCAGTTATTCATCGAGGAGAATGCTTCCTGCAGGATTTTCATAGATATCATTTATCAAGTTAAGAAATTTCTGTTTATTCCTAGTTTGCCAAGAATTTTTATGATGAGTAGAAACTGAATTTTATCGAGTGCTTTTTCTGTGCTTACTGATTTTTTTTTCTTTTTCACTTTGCTTAAACTGTCCAGTATATTGGTTTCGTTAATATTGAGCCCAATTTTGCAATCTAATTTGTCCTGTTGTGTTTTCTGTTTTACATATTGAAGGACTTAATTTGCTAATATTTTGTGAAGGGTTTATATCTCTATCTTAATAGAAGACATTGCTTTGCATTTTTTTGGTAATATCTTTGATTAGTTTTGATAGCAGGGAAATGCCGCACTCAAAATGTGCGGAAGTGTTCTCTGTTTTTCTATTTTCTGTACAATTGGTAATATTGCTATTAATTTTTATTGTTTTGTAGAATTCACTGATGGAGCCATCTGGGCCTACAGTTTTGTTCTGTTTTTGGGTTTTGTGCGTGGGGGGAACATTTTAAATTATAAAATGAATTGGTTAAATGGAAATTGGTCTATTTCTTCTTGAGTAAGCTTTGGTAGTAGTGTCTTTCAAAAAATTGGTCTATGTCATTTACATTGCCAGATTTCTTAGCATAAATTTTGGGGGGTAATATTTCCTTATTAACCTTTTAAGTTCTATAAGGTCTGGAGTGATATGCACTCTTTCAGCCCTGATATTGGTAAACTATACCTTCTCTCTTCAGGTTTTGATCAAAATTTGCTTTGATTTCCTGAAATAGCTTTTGGTCATTGAGTTTTGATTACTTATCTGTTTTATCTTTTTAAAAATTTTTGCTCTTATTTCTAGGAGATTTAATTTGCTCTTATTTTTCTAGTTTCTAAGAGGGAAGCCTAGACCATTGGTTTGAACGTTTATATAATATTCTAGCATAATCATTTATTGCTATAAATATCCTTCTACATTCTGGCTTAATGGCATCCTACAAATGTTAATATGTTGTCTTTTCATTGTCACACAATTCAATTTTTTTCCTCTTTTCCCCTGTGAATTCCACTTTGACCCATGGCTAATGTATCTTTCAATTATTTCTAGTGTGATTCCTATGGTTTGGGGCATGTGTTTTGTGTAAATTTCTTTTAAAACTTTAAAGATTTGATCCACGGCACAAAGTTTCACCTTTGTGAAAAACATGATCTTGAAAAATATACTGTGCCTTCTGCTGTTGTTGGGTGTGGTGTTCTGCAGATGTCAACCAGTGTGGTTCAGATTTCTCTATCCTTACTTATGTTATGCTTGTTCTATCAATTTCTGAGAGAGGTATGTTGAAGTCTCCAACTATAACTCTACAGGGGTCTGCTTCTCTTCCTAGTTCTGTTTTTTGCCTCATACCTATTGAAGCTCTGATAGCAGGGGCCCACACAGTTTCCACCAGAATAGCATCTATTAAGCTCTCCTAAGGTATAGACATGCCAGCAATAAGTTTATGTATCTGAAGAAGCAAAATGCTTTATAGCGCCTTCAGTTTTTTAAATATACTTTTGCTGAGTTTAAGAGTTCTGGGTTAACGTTTTCCTCAAAACTTTAAAGAGGCTGTTCCATCTTTAAACTGGATTGCATAGCTTCTGCAAGAAATCTGTTATTATTTTCATATTTACCTTTTCTATATGTAATGGTTCTCTATTCTGGTACTGTTTTGAGAGTTACTCTTTATATTTAGTTTTGAGCAGCTTGGTTATATATATCTTGAGTCTTTTTGTTTGTTTTTAACCCACTGGGGGTTCACTAAGATTCTTCCATCTATGATTTGGTTTCCTTAAAATGAGAAAAGTCATTCCCATTATACCTTCAAATATCTCTTCTGCTTTGTTCTTTCTTTTTCGCTGAGGCTCTAATTGCATGTATGTTCAACCATTTGGTCTGGCATGGTACATGATTTTTTTTAAATTTTTTTTTTTTTCTGTTTTAATAATTTCTATGACCCCTCTTCCAGTTCCTTGAATCTCTTAGCATCACATCTGCTGATAAGCTCATGGCAGGAGTCTTTATATTTCTGATATTATACAGTTTAATTTCGCCCCTAGCATTTCCATGGGAATCGCTTTTATGTTTTCCCATCTGTCCGTACATATTGTCCACCTTTTCCATTAAATGTTTTAACATATTAATGACAGTTTTAAAAATTCCGTGTTTGGTATTTCTTACAGCTTCATCTCTGCTTCAGGCTTTGTTTCTGCCTTCATTTCCCCTTCCTTCCTCCCTCTCTTCCTGACCTCCCTTCTCCTTTCTATGACTCTTGTTGGAAGACTGGACATTGGTTACACATACCAGTAAAGACGGAGACAAATACCAGCACGAATGCCCTTAAATGAGCACACCTGTTTTTCTTCAACGTTGTTAGCCTGGGTGGTTAAGTCAGTCTGGGTGGTGATCAAGCAGATTGCCAATGGCTGTTGCTAATTGCCTTAAGTGACCAGAGACTTTAAATTCCTTCAGTGGTGGGCTGCAGCCACTTAGTGTTCTGGGCAGGCTCGGCGATGCCGGAGGCTCTTTCTCCTGTCCTGCTCCAACCTAAGCTTTCAGCAAGGCCCCGTGTAACGTCAACAAGTAAGAGCTCTCTCTTTATGTTTTTGTGCCTCTCCTGGTGATAAATTGCTGCTGTGTGTTGCTTGGTGCCACAGGACTTGTGGTGAGCTGGGGAGTTCTTTTTTTCTCCTGTTCCAGCCTCAGTCTCAGGCAGGCGTGGTGGTGTGCCTGCAGCTGGGGGATGGGGCATTGCTGGCATTCCTGCCCTCTGCTGTGACATCCAAACTGGACCTTATATGCGTGGTCGGGGAGGGGGTTCTTGGGGTAGGAGGACATTTTCCGTCTGTCCCGCAAAAGCAGGGGTTTGCTTCTCTTTCTATCTCAGCAACCTCAGACTGGTGGCAGGAATGCGGCGGCCCCCTCCCTCAACCGGGACCGTGATGCCCTGTCCTGGGGGGCAGGCCTCTTTTGTTTCCAAGGAGGTTTACCTTTGCTTCTGTTGCTTGTGACTGCGGGCAGGAAGGATTTTGATCCATCCTGGGACCTCAGTAGCTGATGCCCTTGTTTTGTTTCTCTCGGAGGAGGCAGTGAAGCTTTGACCCTTTGGGACAGAGAGGTTGTCGGCCCCTTCCCCGGTGATTTAGGACGTTGACTTTGCGTGAAGGAAGGTTCTAGGAAAGGGGGTGTGATTTCATGCTGAGTGCTCCCGAACGAGGCTCTCTTGGGTCTCGAGCCCTGAGCCCAGGGTGTCACGTGAACACCGTGGAAGTCCCTGCAAAAGAGGCGGTGAACAAATGTGGACCCCACGTCTGGGGCTCCCAGGCATGCTAAGCTGTCTGCTGGCCTGTAATTGGTTTTAGAAACTTGCTAAAAGGGTGGCTGCTTTCTGACCTCCTATTAAGGGGGCTGACGCAGCCTCGTGCTGCTCCAGGTGAAAACCTTTTGTTTGATGTCTCCTTAGGGTTGCCGTGACCCTTTCAGATTCTTTTTATTTGGGAACTCTGTCACCTCTGTTCTCTGATAAGCTCCAAAAAGGTTATGACTTTTATAAGTCATAAAAATCACATGGCTTTCCTCCCCTCATTCTTAGGGAAGGAGTAACATTCGCTTATATGTTTATTCTGAGCAGAGGCAGACCCCTGAGAGGTTTGGCTCTCTACGTTTAACGTTTGTGGTTAAGATGTGTCAGACCAGTCAAAATTTATTTTCATGTCTCTCTGGATTGGTTTAAACGTCTTCCATCTTCTGATTAAAAAGTATTTCTTTTGACTCTGGAAGTTTTATTTATCCCATTGTATCATTGAGCTGGATTTCTTTTTCTTAATGGTTAACTAATGGGTTCACGCCAGTTTATCATCTAGATGAGCTTTCCAAATTATTTGGATCGTACACTTTAATACTTACTGGATTCCTACATGTATTCCTCCCACCCCCACCCCAGCCCCCGTGTTTATATTTCTAGAATTCATGGGATGATATATGTGTTCAGTTGTCTGCAAAGATAGATGCCAGTAATTCCTCCCATTCTTCTCTGTGGATGTGGCTCTTCCTCCAGGAGAACTCTTTCTCCTTCCCTTGAGTATTCTCTAAGCTGAGAATGGCTTTGGATGCTGGAAGGTGACAAGTCATAGACACCATGTCTGGGCTTCGGGCTCAAGAGGTCTGGCAGAGTCTTTCTTCTCTTGCGTAGTCTCCATCCACCATGTAAATAAGTGTGGCTACCCTGCTAGAGAGACCAGACGGAGATGTCCTGAAGGGAGAAAGTCTGCAAGGAAAGGAAGGACCAAAAGATGATAGGCCGTGGGGGAAGAGAGGCCTCGGTATCCCAGTGAGCTCAGGTGACAGACCAGGTGTGTGAAGGACGCCACTTTGGATCACGCCCCTGACCAAGCCCAGTTGCCAACCCAAGAAGACCGAGGCTTTCCTAGATAACCCTTGGCAAACCAACCCCCCGCATCCTAAGAAAATGCAATGATGGGTTTTTTGTTTTTGATGCCACTAAATTGTGAGGTTGTGGTTATGCAGCCACAGATAATTGCTATGACCTGAATATTTTTTGGGGGGATGGGGGTGAAGAACAAAAACATTATCAAAAGTGAGAGATGGTGAATTAGTTCTAGGAAATGGGGGAGATTTGGAAATATTTGTTCATAGTCATGGGGAATTTGCTAGAGGAATTCAAAAAGAAATAAAGCCATCTTTCAGGACTGGCGAAAGCTCATGAAAGATAAAATTCCTTTGTAAAAGACAGATCAATGCAAATTTGGGGATAGAGTTATACCAACCTAATAACAATACATTGTAGAACATCTTGAAACCCTGGGCATTTGCCCTGGGTTTCATTTAGCAGAAAATGGCATGGATGTTTTTATGTTCTGATATTTTGTCGGCAGGGTCCCTTCACAATTTGAGGTCTTGGCTAACCCCCGACTTGTCCTCTAGGTAACTGATCACAGGTGATACAGGGATTTTCTTCCGACAAGACTACCCCATGGCCACATCAGGCCTCATTCGCACAGCCACGGGCAGGGAGCACTTTACTTCTGCTCAACCTACTGTTTTTTGTTTTGTTTTGTTTTGTTTTGTTTTTGCTTTTTTTTTCTTTTTTAAACCACCTGAACCTTTGTGTCCATAGAGCATCAGACAAGATGTGAGTGAGGATGATGAGAACAGAACAAAGCCCCGTTAGAACTCAGCCGGATGGAAGGATGGGGAGGCAAAGATGAGTTTATGAAGGCAGCTTTCAGCTCATCCACTTCTCTCCCTCCCCAAGGTTTCTTTTGAAGCAGCAGCCCTTGTGAGGCCAACCCCAGGCAGCTGCTGTCTGTCCCTGGACATCTGGCAGCTGAGCTATCCTCTGGCACCAAATCACTTTCTTTACCCCCAGCACAGCCCAGAACTCTTTGGAGGCTGAGTGTCACAAATACCTGTAGTCCATGTATCCGTCTTACTGCACAGCCACCCTAGAGTCACGAGGGAAGAAGGCTCTTCCGTGGGAAGTATTCCAGGGGCTGCCTGAGATGGGAGAAGGGAGGTGGGGAGGCGGTGATGCTTAATATCACTCGGGACTTAGTTCCCATTTTTACAAGCCTGCGATCAGATCCGGTTCATTTCTTCCACCCCAAGTGACACGACAGGAACAGAGACTTGTAATGGAAAATGTTTTCTACCTGGGTCTTTTTACGATCTCAGCAAAGATATAAACATCCTCATTTTTCACAGGAGAATGAAAACTGTGAAACATACATCCAACGAGGCTTTGCAGCCTTTCAAGGGCAGGAGGAGCACAAAAGTCGCTGGCTTCAGAGGCTGAATCTTTTCAACCTAAAAGCAGACACTCGGAGGTCATTTACTTTTCATGTTACTGAACGCCTAGGTGAATCTTTAAAAAGGAATAAAATTCAACTAGCACCCACTGGGGACTGTGAAATAGGCTTTCAGAGCAGGTTGATTCATTTAATTTCAGTCATGTTCCGATTAAAGAGAAAGTAAGAGAAGGAAGCCAACCAGAAACGCCGAGAAATGGCTGATTTGCGAGAAAATGACCTGCAGGTGTCCTCCCCCTTAGAAGGGCTTCTCCCAAACCCGTGATGATAGACATAAAAAGCAGTGCCATTGGGGAAGGGGAAAAAAAAATCTAGTAGAGCACACCCATACCTAAACCTCTCCCAACAATCACAATTTCTGCATCTTAATATTCCCTTTTTCATACAAAAGTGGAAGAGTTTTGTGCATATGAAGACCTGTCATACTGTGCTGCTTTTCTGAATGAGTTATGTGAAAAAGGAAAAACCCCAGCCTGAGGCATCCTTACCCTCAAAGAAAATTATAACCCAAAACAGTCTGAGATGATGATCTACACAGTTTCAAGTTAGTTTTTAATCATTTATCAGCTGTGTCCTATGATGTTTGTAAACATAACTTTTCAGCACAGGAAAAACATTTTAATAAAACAAAATTTTTTTTTTTCTTTTTTAGGGCCACACCTGCAGCATATAGAAGTTCCTGGGCTAGGAGTCAAATCAGTTGCAGCTGCAGCTGCTGGCCTACGCCACAGCAACCCTGGATCCAAGCTGCATCTGTGACCTTACGCCATAGCTCGGCTGGATCATTCACCCACTGAACAAGGCCAGGGATCAAACCCACATCCTCATGGGTACTAGTCCGGTTCTTAATGTGCTGAGCCACAACGGGAACTCCTTCTCCCCACCTAGAAGCTAAGGCCTTGGTTGTGAACTAAATTTCCCAGGACTTGGAGAATAGACTTGTGGTTGCCGAGGGGGAGGGAGTGGGGTGGTTTGGGAGCTTGGGGTTAATAGATGCAAACTATTGCCTTTGGAATGGATTAGCAATGAGATCCTGTTGTGTAGCCCTGGGAACTATGTCTAGTCAGTTATGATGGAGCATGATAATGGGAGGAAAATAGAATGTATACATGTATGTATAACTAGGTCCCTATGCTGTATAGTAGAAAAAAAATACGTATTGGGGAAATAAAAAATAAAGTGAAGTAATACATAAATAAATAAATCTTCTAGCTCCACGTGGAAGCTGCAGATCTAGGATTTGACGTTATACCAGCAAACCGCACAGCTAACTTACTTCAAGGTCGTGGCCACATCTCTTCCCTTTATGTGACATTCTGCCATCAGAGCACTGTGCTGGGAGAGAGTCCGAATATTATTTTAAGATTCAGAATTAAAACCCCCCAAAAAGAGGGGGACTGGAAGACGTGTGATTTAACACAGTTGGCTAAAGGAATCTCAACTCAAGGAATTGTTAAATTGCCGGGGCTTAGAGGCTCTTTTTTACTTCTAGCTCTACATACCATGAAAATAAAGATACCCCCTTCAGGCTTACTTCCTTATTGAGGGAGAGGTGTTTACGTTCAAAGTCATGGAGAAAATAGAGAGCACTAGACCTTCAACTCTCTGGTGTCCTCCTAGTTCTTCCACAGGAGTCGTGTGCTCTTCCTTCCTTCTGTAAAGTTTCTGGCTTCCAGGACAGTACTTTTACCACATAGAACGCAGACTAGATACGGTACATAAGTTCCATAGGAGCACAGAATTAAGCAGTCAATATGGACTCAAGAGAGCAAGGAAAAGTAGTCATATATATGAAGTATAGAAGGGGCGTCTGGTCTTATGCGATCAACGTTATAAATAGGACTTTCCTTTAAACTTCAGCAAAGCCCTGACTGTTATGACCAACCTAGAAGCAGAGGAAGATTATTGGATTTTTGAGGTTAGCTGTTAAGTACTGCAGTACGTGGAATGCAACTTGCACATATGTATAATTTGGGATTTTGTCCTAGGTAGAATAATGTTTTGAAATAAATTTCAGTGTTATTAAATTTCATAAAGGCAAAAGGGATTCCAAAAACACGGGCATACAATCCCCCTGTCAAATAGAGGGAATCCATTGTTGAACCTGTGAGTCAGGCGAGGGAATTTATTTGAGAGCTTGAGGTTGCAGAGGCAACCGTGGACTTTTCTAGGACTTGACATTGTGGCTCAAAGTCACTACAGGTGTTTGTCTCATTGTCTCTTCAAAGAAAGTCCCTGAATCACCTGCTATAGAGACGCATGAATTTTAAAATGTAGACCATGCTCCTGTGGTCAGAAGGCTTTCTTTTGGCATGCATCCCCCCAAATCCTGTAACCCTGGGGTCCTGTCTGCTTGGAAATAGAACGTGTGTTTCACAGGGTGTGAAAATGCCATCCGAAACTGCTTTCTTAATTTTGCCCACCTACTTTTTTTAAGAGGGTGCTGACAACCCTGCAGAGGCAAGATTAACAGCGTGGGCTGGCAAGCCTACTTTCTATGGCTTTTTCATGCAGTGGTCATGCAGTGTGTTCATTCAAACTGAATTTTGCCTTTGCGTTCCCTACCAACCCTGAGAGGGCTGGGGAGCAAGAGGGTATCTGACATCTATTTATCTTTGTCAGTGGTTGTCATGGGAGCCAAGGTGATATTGACTTGAGTGAGGTCCTTTGAGGAGAGGTGGCGGGGAACTGGATATATCTGCTCGGTTCTATTTTCATGTCTCTCCACTGTTTGCCAACAGGTTAAGTTTCTCCCACCTCTCTGTCAGCACTTCCCCAACCTTTTCCCTCCAGCAGTGCATCTGGTAATACCAAAGGACCTGGGGCTTAACTGGTGGTAGTGGTGACAACGGATATGGCAGAGAGGTACCCTTTGGTGTCCACCTGCTCTAGTGCAAAGTTTTTTTTTTTTCTTGGGCTTTTAAAATGGATGTGGGGAGGTGGTGGTTTAGAAGGAGAAGGCTCGGTCTTTTAAAAGAATATGTTTAGAGTTCTCAAATGTGAGAGAGCAATAAAAGCAACAGATGCCAAACAAATGTACAATAGAATCCTGAAGGAAAAAGACTCAAAGGAGCCTGGGCAGCCTATTGGGACAAAAGCTGGAGGCATAGGACAGCAATAGTTTATTGACCTATGGCTTTGATTTGACGTCTTTGAGATTTGAAAACTCCGATATGGCTTTATCCACTACTTCAGTACCTTGCTGGGAAAAAGTGAGACATGTGCTTAAATTGAGTTTTTAGTTTTCAGTTCCCGCTTTGTAAATGAGCTTTCCAGTGCTATGTTTCCTGGGCTTGAGAATGGATAAACAAACACCCTCATTTTCTGAAAGCAAATACCTAAGATGATTATAAAGACAAAGACGTTCTGGAAGCACTCTGGGCTTATGGACGTGCAGGTGTGCACGTGAATGCATTCACACCTGTAATTGCTCTTCTTTTCCTTCTTCCCCGTCAAATTTTCATGCCTACTTCTAAAGTTTGAGTTCTTAATAGGCGCCAAGCACTATGCAAAGTGGGTTACCTGGCTCCTCTCGGTCTACACAGTCTGTATCCCCATTTTACAGATGAGGCACTCAAGGCATAGAATGACAACATTGCTAACGGTTGAAGTCCGTTTTTCCCAAGCCTATGCTTTAACAACCATACGGTTGTCCTTCCCAGCTAAGAAGGCTAAACAATAACAATTCATACCCCATTCTTTGCATTTATTTTCATTCATAACCACATTTTAAAAAAATCTGATTTTTAAGAGATTGCTTTTATTTATTTATTTATTCTTTGCCTTTTCTAGGGCCTCACCCGCAGCATATGGAGGTTCCCAGGCTAGGGGTCTGATCAGACCTGCAGCTGCCAAGCCTACGCCAGAGCCACAGCAACATGGGATCTGAGCCGTGTCTTCAGCCTACACCACAGCTCACAGCAATGCCAGATCCTTAACCCGCTGAGCAAGGCCAGGGATCGAACCGGCAACCTCATGGTTCTTAGTTGGATTCGTTAACCACTGAGCCAGTTCGGGAATGCCATTAAGAGATTGTTTTTAAATACATCCATTTACCAGTGAAAAAGTGGGGTTTTATCCAGACTCTTCCAGTGATGACTTTTATACTAATAAACTTCTTGTGTGAATGGTTAGGTATACAGGTATGTCAGTTTATAAGTACATAGCTCTATATAGCTATTTGGAAGTAATTGAGCCTCCAAAGGATCAAAAATTAAATAACAAGGATGAAAGTGAGAGGGTTAATCTGTTGAATATACATAGTTATATTATCTAATCAGAAGCAAATTTCAAATCCAATCAAACAATAAGAACAGGATCAGAAATTTATTCTCCTAGAAGAATGTTGGCTTTCAAGTAGCTAAGAAATTACTTGGGATAATTTTGTGTACTATCAATAAAACATTATTAGCCGCATTCTATTTCTTTTCTTGCAACTTGGCCCATTCAAGATGAATTCAATTCCCAACGATCAGTTCATTACCTTTTAACTCTTTTAACGTGGGCCCTGCTTTCTTACCCTTAGACAAAAATAGTTGGGTTTTCTTTAAGTGCCTCGATGTTTACAATTCTCCAACGGAACGCATGCTTTATTAAATCTCATGCAAAAGTGCAAGCTTCTCAGTTACAAAGTTCAATTTGAGAAGCTGGATTTCAGCAAAGCTCTACCCAACAGACTGCACCTTATCCTCTGAACGCCTGTCCACTCACTAGTTCTTTCATTCTTTTAGCTTGGCACCGTGCTAATTAGGTTCTTTTCAGGTGCCTGGTCTCCCTCCAGTCATGACAATATATGGAGAGTGATGGGAGCAAAGGAAAGCATTTCAACAGACAAACACAAAAGCAGTTCTATTAATCTATTAAATTCCAGGAGTCCCAGTTGTGTCTCCCTGGGGATCAAACACTGGGCATGGCAGGCTCTAGAGCTGCATCGAATGCCAGGCATTCTTTTAGACTCAGATGCAACTTAGCTGAGGTTTCTATTTGATCACTGAATCATCCTTTTTCAGGCCAGCTGGAATTTGGGGTTATAATAGGTAAACAATATTTGCCTGAGTCATGCAGTGGCCACTGTAGACATCTCACCTGACTAACTCGATCTGTTTTTCTGTTTTGTTTTTAAACTAGTTGATCACACATTCTTGAATATGGTTGACCTCTGTTGTGCCTATAGATGCCTAGGGAAATACACATCAATAAAATATGCTCCTGGCCGGAAAAACAAATGGTATGTGTGACTATCACGGGCGGTCCTCTGTAAAAGGGCTAAGACTCTGGGCTCTAGGATTCACTGCCTGGATTTGAATGCTGGATTTGCCCCTGGTTAGCCCTGTGTCCTGGTATAAGATCATTAAATCTCTCTAAGCCTCAACTGACTCCGTGATAGAGAGGGTTTGTTGTTAAGGATTAAAGCAGACAGAGTGAATAAAGCTCTTAGCACAGAATGTGGTCTCTGGTAATCATAAAAACATTAACTCTTACTTAAGGGGTTGACATTCTTGATGTACAGAAAAGGCCTACAGGCAGCAGGCTGCAGTAATGTCAACCTATGCTGGGATCATGGAGAAATTCCAATAGCCACTCTGTAAGGGTGGGTTGGAATCAGAAGGTCCTCGGATAGCTCTGCCTTCTCATCTTAATTCCAGCTCCGTCCTCACCCAAGCCTTCTGCTTTCATCAGAGGCCTCTCCTGGGGCTCATCTGGGAACTTCCCTTGGGGAGAAATGTTATCCCTTCTTAAAGCCAAGTCATTCCAATTCCTTCATCCTACCAAGCCAGTTCCAATTTCATATCGGAAAAGCTCTTCCTAGGAATTGTATCCATCCGCAAATGCCAGTTGCATAATTACTTTTGCCACTCATTTCGATATTGGTGTTCTGGGCTGTGGTGACACATGACCACAGAGTCTGTGGCTTTAAAGAATAGCAGCTTCTTAGCTTAGTCTTGTTGGTCAGGAGTGTGACCTGGGTCTCATGTGACCAAGACTCAGGTGTCAGCAGTGCTTTTTCCTTTTTGTGAGGAACACCTTTTCTTGCCCAGTCACGTGTTGGCAGGATTAATTTCCCTGCAGTTGGAGGACGGAGGTCTCCCCTTCCTTCCTGGCTGTTGGCTGGGGGTGTCCCTGAGTTCCCAGAGAGCTCTCACATTCCCTTGGACGTGGCCTCTTCATCTCAGAACACTAAGGGCTTCTCATTCTTCTCGTGCTGCCACCTTCAGGTTTCCTGCTCTGCCTTTTCCAAGTCGTAGGACTATCGTTAGATTGAGCCCACCGGGGTTGTCCAGGATAGTCTTCCCACCTCAAGACCTTCACCTAAGTCAGATTTGAGAAGTCTTTTTGGCCTTGAGGGCCTGGACATTTTTGAGGACCTGTTAGACTGCCCCACAGGTGGTGTGTCACAGTCCATCTAGGATCTGAATTACCCAGCATCATGTCTGAATTACACGGCCTTTTTCCATGGTGTGTTTTGCTTCCCTGACAAGATCCTGGATGGTGGGTAGCGACGAGGGGTGTCTTGTGTTTCTTCTGTAGCTCAAGCCTGACCCACCTTAAGGCTCTCAGGGATTGAGGAGGCACTTGGGCAGATAGCCGAGTCCTTGGCTCAAGAGTCTTCAGGCTCTTAATTTGAGATCTTAAAGAGTCAAGTTTATAAAGGATTGTTTTTTAAATTTAGTAACTTTTTAATTAGAATGTAGTCGATTTACAGCGTGCCAATTTCTGCTGTACGGCAAAGTGACATAATCCCTTTCTAATATTATCTTCCATCATGGTCTGTTAAAGGATTATTTTTGCACTGGAAGAATCATCTGAGGTTCTGGAGACTTTTCCTGATGGCATTTTCCTTAGGCAAATGCCATGAACTTAACCATGCTGGGACTAAGTAACAGGTGTCATGATCTTGAAGCAGAACTTCAAGGTTGAGTGTATTGGCTTAGATGAAATGTTTTTCCTAGCAGCATTTACTAAAATCATGCATTGCAGCTGAGGCAAAGGAGTAGAGGACTCATTGCATGACAGTCATTTTTTTCTCCAGGAAACTGTATTTCAATGTCCTGCATGTTTACATAATTGATAAGTGGGGCAATCACTTTATCTCAGCCTGAGTAATCTATTAAAATATTAGAACCTCCCTTCTTAACCTTTCCTTCTATCCTGTGACTCTAAATATGTAAAATAAAAATTGAAAATTCCCTTGTAATTTTCCCTACTAGCCTATTAACCTAAAATATATAATTTTTTTAAAATTTCAAGCCTTTACACAAGTATTGTTTTTCTAGAATTTCATTTCTCCCCGTTTCTCACCAGGAAAAGCTTCTCATTGTCTGTTGGAACCCCACTGAAATTTTCCTGCAGGAAAACCTTCCTTTATCCCTTGTCACATGCGTAAAACACAAAGCACATCAGAGTTATTTTGTATTCCTGAAAACTATTGCCATATTTGACACTATAAATACAAAATATGTGCATATATTGACGAATAGCTACCATTGTCAAGGTCACACCTCCAGGCTTTTGCGAGAGAATATAGTCCTGATTAATTGTTCTCTTCCACCAGTATGATTAATATTTGATTTTATTGAGCTTTTTTGCTCAATGTTCATAATGATACTTTAGATAATGGGGCCTGATTGACAACTTTGAGTTTGGAGAAAGTGCTCTTCTGGTGAAGATCTAGTAAAAACACCGTTCTGCAATACTCTCCTGTGGCACAAGTGAATCCTAGATCTATTTGAGGACACGAGAGAGTGGAATTATTTATCTCAAAGCTGATAACTCTCATGTTCAGCTGACCTCATCTGTAACCCTAAGCGTTATTAACATTCTGGATCCCACCTTCTGCATAAAGTAGAACTGGCCCGAGTCATTTCAAATCAGTGTTTATTTTTCTGTGACCAGTGGAAGGCCATGGTTTACCATGACATTACCTACCTGTGGCATCAGTTTAAATTTTTAAAAATGTCTTTGACCTAGTGCTCCATCATGTTGCATCTTCCCAATGCAAAGCAGATCCACCGTTGGACGTATTAATGACATTTTAAATTCCCTCATTAAGTTAGTAAGCTTTGGGAGGTAGAATGGGGAAAGGGTCACCCTATCTAAAAAAGAAAAAGCAAAAAACTATTTGCATATCAGTGTCTGTGGAACATTCTGTTCCAAGGCAAATCCTCAATATAATAAAATCATTTAGGAAAAAAACAACTACCGCTAGCTTGCACTTGGCAAGGGACCATGGATCCCAATATTGTATTCTCCCGGAAACCAGAAAAAGCAAAATGATCTCAGAAAGGCCTGTTGTTTTGGCAAGCAGTGAGATGCAATCACATTTCTACATACTGAGTAGCAGTTGGTATTTTATAAATGGTTAATGCTGGTATGATTCCAGGAGGCATTAGAAATATTAGTGGGTAGCACATTACAGCTCAGCAATTCTGCATGTAACCAAGAGTTGGGTAGCATCCATAGAGAGTATTTATTACGTAGCCAGGCACTTGAGAATATGTTTCTGGAAGCAAAATGAGATGATGAGGGAGATTATGTAATGAACGATGCCAAAATAGGCATAAAGGAAAACAATTCGCCGGGAGAAACAAATGCATTTGGGCATGGAAGACTTTTCTAAGGGTCTATATACTTATGGGAAGTAGCCCTTTAAGAGGTCAAGAAAAACCAGATGCTATTAGCAAGAGTACAAGAGTCCAGTTGATACTTGATACTTCTCTCCAAATTCCTCACTCTGGAATTTAGTTAGACACACACACCTGTGTGTATAGGTGTATACATATGTACGTGCCTGTATGCGCCAGTACATAATTTTAATCTTTTTCATGAAGACTCATTTTTGCCTCCTGTTGATTATTCTTTCTACAGTCCCCCGAATACAGAGATGCACCGAGCTACGCGCCTTGCCCTATTATTCCTTTGGCTGGCTTGGCAGCTCAGCTGTTCTCATGGCTTCGCTGTCAAGGGTGCCAAAACCTCAGTGTTTTTTTCCTTGGGGACCTAAGCGCTCCTCACTGCTCTGGTTGTCCACGTTCCACTGCTTGTTTGCCATCTCCGTAATAGTTTCCCACCATCTTTCCTCCTTATAGAGATTTCTACTCTGGATTTCTCCATTTAGCCTCTTTCTCCCTGGCACTCAGGGTCAGAATCCTCAAGTCATCTTTGCTTTTTCCTTTCTGTCTTACATGTCTGCTCAGACCCGGGACTCTGCCGAGAGCCCTGGTACTCTCCCTTACACCTGTCCAATTGCTTTCATTGCCGTGACTCCAGTGTATCCCTTCAGTCCTCAACTAGTGTAGCAGTCTGATTATTGGTCCGCCTGACTTGACTTCTTCTCCCTCTTACTTTAGGAATCACTACCCAATACTAGGCAATCACATGGAGCAACACAGGTTAGAAAAAAACAAAAAACACAAACAACAACAACAGCAGAAACTTTGGTGTTTTCACTTTGCTTACAGGATAAATCTAAATAGCTTTGCTTGACATTTATCAAAGGTACTCACTGAACTCTCTCCTTATTTGATATTCTTGGGGAGGGGCTTCAACATTCTTTACCTTTGCTCACAGTATTCTTTTCCGGAATATTCTTCCCCACACATCTTTATCAACTAGTTTCCATAAAATGCAATTCCAGTCTGATCATGTTGGAAGCCCAAAAAATGAATTGGGTATAAATTGAAAAATATTTTTGAGAGTTGAACTGTTGTTATTAATCAGCCCCTTCACGTAGGAAACTTTTTGCATTCAATGGAAGCAAACTGTGAGAGAAGCCAGGCGGGGCAGTTGTTGTCTGCATATTGATGTGGGAGATGAGTAATGAGGATGGCATTTCCTGGATAGTGGGTGGCAGATGACCAATTGTGGGTGGCTTTGAGAGCAAAGCCTAGATCCTTGGACTCCCAGTCAACATCTTTTCCTCTATAATGCAAGTGGAGGCATCATGGCACACTCATTATGCACAGATGCATAGCCATTATGTGGTCTGGAATCCAAATCTGGCCCTGCCACTTATTAGGAATGTAAAGTTGGACACATCACTTAATAAGCTCTTCCATTTCGCAGTCTGTAAAATGCGCCCAACAGGTTTGTCATGAGGTTAAAACAAGGTAATGCAGGTAAAGCATTTAGCACAACACCTGCCATGAAGAAAGCTCTCAGCAATGCAAGCAGCTGTTCCTGCAACATGATGACTGGATAAAATTGACTTCTCCGAAGATTAGAAGAATGACGTCCCCAACACCAGTGGCCTAAAGGTGGAGTTCTTTTCAATTTCATGATTACGTCCATATCTTAACTAAGAGCAAAGGTGTTTTTTCCTCCCACCCTAAATGAAGTGGGTTAATTATACCTCCTGCAGTCAACAATTACACAAGTCCGTCAGTTCATTTTCTATTGGGCATGCATTCCTTGGGCAAACATCATTTCGACAGTATTTTCTTGGTAGTTAACAGTGGTTTATTCCTATAATGAAGATGCTGTCTTTGCCCTGTGTGTCTTTTACCAGGCCAGGCAAACGAGAACCACAGTTCACACACACTTTCAAAAAACCCTGCTTCATACCGCAGATTACTGCTTAGCCTGGAAAGCCCACAATTTAATTATTAGACGAACCACACTAATCATCTCCTTAACCAGCTGCCCCCTTGCCAAATTGTACCAACAGAGAGGAGGACCGTTCAGCTTTGGGAGAAATTCTGAGTAATTCCAAGCAATTAACAGCAAGCAGTATAGCAGTGGCTAAAGACTTCTTTTGGATGCACTCTGAGCTGAAATCGCAGCTGTCATCTGGCTACAGTGGGATTTTGAGCAAGTGACTCTGCCTTTCTGTACTGGCTTCTGTTCCATTTCTTATCTTGTACAATTACTGAGATGTAGAAGTGAAGTGTGTATGAATCACTCAGCACAGTTTCTGTAGTATAACCTTGCAAAACCTAAATGTGGTTTTAGTAACATTAGAACAGTGTTACATGATCATTTGTAACATTTCAAAATTGTAACATTGCCTTTTGGAGTTTATAATGTATGTAGATGTAATACAAATAATAGCCACAGCATAAAGGAAAGGAATCATGACATTGTCAGTATGATGATTTATCCAAAGATATGCCATCTCTGATCACAGCTACTGAATTCTTTTCCTGCTCCCTGTAGACTTGAGTTTCTCCCTTTATATTTTCCCCAAGAGGACTAAAAAGCATTTGGCAGAGTTCCAAGTGGGTAAATGCCAGTCTCTTGGAAGACAGAAGGGGCAAGATGTGTGTTGGTGGGTTGAAGGTCTTACCAAAAAATGTGCACAGTGAGGAATACTAGATATGGAGCTAAATGACTTTACAGTCTGAGTGAGTGCCTGTATACCAAATTGTAACACCTCTTAGGGATGGTACTTGAACAAATATCTACTAATAAATGATTAGCATGTACTTTGCCTTTCCATAAAAGGAATCTTGTTAAGTGAAGTGGCCAGCTCTTGGGAGTGTAATAAGACTTGGCAAACTGATGCCCTTCTGGAGAACATAACTGCACTTTCTGGAGCTGGCCCATGGGCACTCAATTATTTAGAGAGACTCCCAGGCACAGAGCCGATCAGCTCTTGGAGGGTGCTTCAGAAGTCATGGGGGTTGCCTATCAGAGCTGCCAAAGAGGGGAATGTTCTATGTCAGGCTTTAAAAGGTGCAGCGCATAAGGCTCTGAAGTCACCCCGATCATGCGCTGGTCTAGACTTTGCCTTGATTATGTAGAGATACACAGACAGGAAGCAGTGTAAATTCTGTATTTCCCTACCATGCGAAATTGCTCCTAATTCACATAGGGCCCTTTGGTAAAATATATTTCTATGGGACTCTCTGTTGTACTGAACCTGTACTTAGAACTCTGACATTACAGGGAAAATAATTATTATCACTTATACACATATTGTTGACCCACAAAACCCGTGCAGATGAGTTCACTTGATCCTTGGAATCCATCTGTGCTATAGGACTGGTGACTTGCTAAAACCATGCAGGCCAATAAGTAGCAAACCAGGACTTGTGACTGCAAATTGGCTATGCTTCCTAATTCTTCTTTCTACCTAAGTTCCTACATCATGTCACTCAGAGAACTGCAAGTGTAAACCAGACCCTAGGTCTGTAATTGGATGTCAGTTTTCAAATACTTAATAAAGAATGTTCTGGAGCAAAGAGTCTGGGCCAGTTTTAAGCATCTGTCCTTCTCCCCCATTCTCGAGATCTCCATTTCCTCTTCTACCGCCTTTTCAGTGGGCCGAGACACCCGAAGCCTTGTGCCTTACGGTGTGTCATAAAATGCAGTTGTCCAGGACTTTCTCCCACAAGCTTGTGATCTGGATAATGCCACTTCCTAAGAAACCTGGCACTCAGTGCCAGCGCCAGTAACTACTACTCTAGACCTTGGCCTCCAGGTAGATGCCTGAGCCAGCTGTTTCTCTATGACCACTCCTCTTGACCGCTGTGCCCCTGACCTTCAACAACACAAACATCTAAACCTCTGTCCTCCTCTTCCTCCTCATCCCACCTCCTGCCCTCCTCTTTATCTCTATTCTTAAAATATATATATGTATAGATAGATATATAGGAGTAGAGTTGACTCACAATGTTGGGATAGTTTCAGGTGTGCACACAGTTAATCAGTTATACATAGACACATATCCATTCTTTCTCAGATTCTTTTCCCATATAGGTTATTGCAGAATATTGAGTGGAGTTTCTTATGCTATGCAGTGGGTCCTTGTTAGTCATCTATCTCGGATATGGTAGTGTATTTTCTTTCTTCCTTTCCTGCACCTGCAGCATATGGAGGTTCCCAGGCTAGGGGTCAAATCGGAGCTACAGCTGCAACCTACACCACACCTCACAACGATGCTGGATCCTTAACGCACTGAGTGAGACCAGAGATCGAAGACCGCAACCTCATGGTTCCTACTCGGATTCATTTCTGCCGCACCATGATGGGACCTCCGATTATTTCTATTCTGATGTAAAATAAAACACTTCTGACAAAGAAATCCAAACCCCACCTGTTACAAGCAAAACTCTATCAGGTCAGCGTCTTAGCTTATTAATTATAGTTGATTGATGATTGGCTCGAGAGTACCTTCTTGTGAGGAGCTGACCCCCCTCTTTCCTGAGGGCTCTACCATTTCCTCCTGAAAGCACTGATACTCTAAGGCTTCCTTTTAGGTTCTTTGGGAAGGTCCAGGGGATATGCAACATTTAATGGGCACTGCCCCCTACTCAGAGATGCATGAAAGTGTCAGCCTTATGCTCAGACCACTCCCAATCCTGGTTACACAGTGTCCAAACCAGAGATCTGTCATGTATAAGAAAGTATAAGATGTTAACTTTTTAAAAAGCTGGCCAAGTGTCCTTTCCGTTCTCTTCCATGACTGTTCATTAGTCGTTCAGCTCAGATCATTGTCCTTTATCTGTGTGTGCTGCCAGATACTAATTAACAATGTTGAATAGGCATCTCGTGAACAGAAATCACAGATGGTCCATCTGCAGGTTACATCTCATGTCATTGCCAAGTTATGGTCAGTTGAAGTCCAGCGGCAGCTTCATCTTACCAGCTGAGGGGATTTAAAAGCCGGGGGACTACAGACCTGATATTAGGACATCCCAACATGGGCTGTGAGCATCTCCCTGCCTGCTGAGTCGCAACCAAGCCCTAGCCTGACAGAGGGACTTGTGATTTGGCTAGGTTTCTGCCTGCTTATCCCAGCCTGATACCCACTGCAACTATTTTGGACTTTCCTAATGGTACCTGATGACTGGAATGTGAGATGCTGTACTTCTGACTTTGGCTCTAACCTACAGGCTAGACTCACTTTTTTTGGTGGTTGTTTCTTCATATGCACCTGTGGCATATGGGAGTTCCTGGGCTAGGGGCCAAATGGGAGCTGCAGCTGAAGCCTATGCCACAGCCATGGCAATGCCAGATCTGAGCTGCACCTGCAACGTACATCACAGCTTATGGCACAGCTTATGGCAATGCCAGATCCTTAATCCAGTGAGTGAGGCTAGGGATTGAATCCATATCCTCAACAGAGACAATGTTGTGTCCTTAACCTGCTGACCCATAGCCAGAATGCCCATAGAATCCCACTTTTAATGTCTCAGTAATCAGATGGGACTTCATAGACCAACCTGTACCAGGCCAGTGGCCTCCATGTTCCTCCCTGAGACATAGCATACATTTAAGAGAGTCTAGCTGTCCTTGCTGGGTCATGTTTTAGACCCAGGTTAGCCACCTTGAATCCTTACCCCAACCAGCTTTCCCCTCCTTTCCGAATACCTGAAGTCTCAGAATCACTCTCATGCAGTTATACTGAATTTTGAAGGAAATTATTCATCTTTCACCTACATCATTGGTAGACACTAATTTTTTTTTTTTAAACTAAAGATAGTCTTGTAACTGGGATTTGATTTCTTCCCTCGGGCAAAGAAGGACCAAAAGCTTGGCCCAAGCTTATGTTCCAAGAGCCAGAGGGGGGAATGACATACATTTGATTGGCTGACCGTGAGTAAGAAATATGGAGCTAAGGGCACGTTAACATATGGCCCAAGAAGATGAGTGACAGGCTAAGTCTAAATCATCTAGAGAGACAGTGGAGTTGGTGACATCCCAGAAGGTCACCTAAAACACATGGCTGGCTAAAACAAAAACCAAATTGTGACCTATGGGTGAAGAGCTGGGTTCAGAATAGGATTCAGGATTTTGAAGACAGAGCTGAAAAGTAGGAAGCTACAAAGCACAGAGGGTATCAGCCTTTTTACAGAAGGCTCACAGCCGAGCCCTTGATCTGAGGGGCATTATCCAAACACACTGAAGAATTCTGGATTACTCTACTGCCACAGAAGCATCCAATCATTCTAGAGTTTTTCTGGCAACTCGTACAAACCAATCTATTTGGCTGAGCAAACCATGCCGCTTGCCCTGGCAAGGGTACTCAGAAAAGATCATTAGGGACATAGTCTGGACTGTTTGAGGAAAGAATTTCTGTGATTGGCTAAACTTTGACCCTACAATCTTCTTGCACTTTGGTGATGATGTCCTTGGTTATTTTCAGCGTAGGTTTGCTAAGATGACCAGATAGGTCTACTTTTCTCCTGCATTCAAGTCAAATGCATTTAGCACATCTGAACAAGTTATTGTTGCTAAGAGTATTGACTTCCTGTCATCTTGAAAAATATACCAACAACAAGCAAAGAATTAAAACACAGGAGCCATTGATCTCAAGAGAGACCCTTTTTGGCTGCCTGTTCCCAAAGGGATTTCCGCATGAGGAATTAGGAGGGAGCTGCTAGTCTGTGTATGGCTCAGTTGCTTTGTTTTGACAGCTTCTGTCTACACTGTATTAATTTCTTCACAGTTGTGCTAACCATTCCGATTTTACTAGTGAGCGCTAATGAGAGGCCCATAGCCTAAGCAGTCCTTTATTCTGTTCAAAGATCTTTATCACCAATCATGCTCATTTCTTGGGCGGATTTTTAATAGATGTATCTCACGTCACTAAAGTGAAAACCCACGGGAAAGTCACCAACACTCTTACACTTAGGTCGTTTCTAGTCTCTTCAACTAATTAAGAAAAATGGAAAAAACAACAGTAAAATAAACAAAAATGGGAAGCAACAAAGATATCCAGGACAACGAGCCTGTTCATTTCCTATTGTTATCACAAACTGTCACACATTTAGCAGCTTCAAACAACACAATCGATCATTTTACAGGGCTGGAGTTCAGAACTCTAAAATGAATCTTTTGGGTGAAAAATCAAATATGGTGGAACTGCAGTTCTTAAGACTTGAAGGGGTACTTGTTTTGGTGACTTCTCCAGCTTCCAGCAGGACCCACCTTCCTTGACTTACACCCTCCCCTCCTTCACTTGGGTGCAAGCTGCGCTTCCATCTTCACACTGCCGCCTCTGCTTTTGACCTTCCTGCCTCTTTGATCTTCCTCTTGTGATGGAAGTGGGCCTACCAGATATTTCAGGATACTCTCAAGAGCTCCATCTCCTTAATTCTATCACATCAGCCAAGTCTCTGACTATGGCAGGGAGCATAGCCACAGGTTCCTGGGATTAAAATGTGGGCTAATTTTGAGGGGCTAATTTTCCATCCACCACCATGAGATGTTACATTGCAAACTGTTCTGGAGCGTGTCCTTGGCTTTTGTAAGATTCACTCTTCTACTTTTCATTTAATTCCTTTGACACCCATAAAGTCCATACGCCAGAACTATCACCAGGACCTTGGCAGGGCTCAATGTTCGACTTACACTAAACCATTCTTTTTGCATTAAAATATGGCTCCATCATATGTGAGGGTCTTTGCACAAGAATATTACCTTGGCATAGAATGTCCTTCCCACTTCCCAAATTGTTAAATTTCTAAATAGTCTTTCAGTTGCCGATTAACACTCTTTTCTGTAGTTTACCCTATCTTCTCCTTTTTCTTCCCCAGAAAGAGCAGTGCCGTATTTCTCAGAGCACTTTGGCAACATCCTCATATAATACTCAGATGTGAAAACCCCATTACCATCATACATGACTCCCAGTACCCAGTTAAAGCAGGATTTATCATAATGTTCCCAGCAATGGGCAAAAATCCCCTCCTTACCACAAAGTTATGACATAACATATATTTGATTTTCACTATCTTTAACCCCATTCCAGTTTTCAATTTTTTTTTTTTTTCTTTTTAGGGCGGCACTTGTGGCATGTGGAAGTTCCCAGGCTAGGGGTCTAATCAGAGCTATAGCTTCTGGCCTACACCATAGCTCACCTCAGTGCCAGATCCTTAACCCACTGAGTGAGGCCAGGAATCGAACCCACATCCTCATGGATACTAGTCAGCCTCATTTCTGTTGAGCCACAATGGGAACTCCCAATTTTTGATAATTTATTTTTTATTTTTTATTTATTTATTTTTTGTCTTTTTTTTTTGCCATTTCTTGGGCCGCTCTTGCGGCATATGGAGGTTCCCAGGCTAGGGGTCTAATCGGAGCTGTAGCCACTGGCCTACGCCAGAGCCACAGCAACTCGGGATCCAAGCTGCGTCTGCAACCTACACCACAGCTCACAGCAACGCCGGATCCTCAACCCACTGAGCAAGGCCAGGAATCGAACCCGAAACCTCTTGGTTCCTAGTCGGATTCGTTAACCGCTACGCCATGATGGGAAATCCAATTTTTGATAATTTTAGATGACTGTTTTCCTAGATTGTTTAAATTTTTATTAGAATATATTATGTTTTCAAGTTAAAAGTAATAAAAATACTTTTCAAAAAAAATCTATTCAAACTCGAATAGCTTCTAAGAAGTCTTCAATTCTTCTCACAAAATTTATCATATAAAACTTGAGCGATGTTACATAGAATGCACATGCAATACTAAAACCTGAGAGGACTCGTGGTAATATATGGTAAATGGAATGACTGGCCAACGGGGACCTGCCTTTTAGCACAGGGAACACTACCCAAAGGTCTGTGATAATCTATATGGGAGAAGAATCTGAAAGGGAATGGATGTGTGCATGTGTATAACTGAATCGCTTTGTTGTGCAGCAGAGAAGACCACAACTTTGTAAGTCAACTAGACGTCAATAAAACTTGAAACAAATGGGGGAAAAAAAAACAAGGATGGAAGAACGTGCCTGTGATGCTAAAGGCAGTTCCCGGGTCTCTTTTAAAGAAGACCCCAGGAAAGTCATAGGCCATGTTAGCCTACAAAGGGAGATAACCAAGCTAGTTATTTTTAAAGAATGGCCGTCTTCGTGATGCTCACAATTCAAGGAGGATAGTGGGAGATATATCTCTGTAGTTTTATATATTTCACTTTGTATTGAGTCCAAGCAATGGACATGAGCATGTGGCACAATCCACTTTGCTGGGAAACTTGATCGATGTCTTACTCTGTCGATACCTTGCCATTGAGACTTCCGTTTTTCTTCCTATTATCTAGGTTGTCCAGGCAGGGGCCAAAAACACCTCTTCCTATCGATGTGAGTTTCCCCAGCTGCATGAAAATGGATTTAGTGGGTGAAGACAATTACCATTTTGTGGCAGTTATATGAAGAGTTTTTGAAGGTGGAATCATGGCAGTACAACAGAACTAAATCCATGTATTTGCTGAAATTGCTTAATGCCAGGAATGGAACTAAACAGAAAACATTCTGATGTGTTTTAAAAAAAGCATAATAACTTCTGAGACTGAGCCTTAGCCAACAGTCCCTTCTGCTCACCTGTCATTTCTTGGATGCGTAGCTAGCTGCCTGCCTATGACAGTAATTTAAAATTTTAACTGATTCCGTTAATTTTTTACTGCCACTGTTTGTGAAAACCAAGAAGCAGAGCAGTGTGATATAGATACCTGATGACCCACAGCACAAAGATAGTCTTAGGTCAGCTGCAAGAGCAGCTCAAGTATTTAACTGTGACCTGCATTCCAAGGGCTGTGTGCCAGGAGGAGGTCAGAGTCCTGAAGCAAACACAGGTCTCTCTCTCTTATAGGAAGTTCATGTTTTCACCACTAACTGCGAGTGGGGGAGGGGCTTCTATTTTAAGGTCCTTGCTTTTTTTTTTTTTTTTTCCTGCCCATTCCCTGTTACTAGATAGATATCAATGGATTGACTACCTTCAGATGTCTGGTTTTATTCATGAAAAAATGGGGATTGTCTTTGAGATTCTAGTTCTGTAAAAAATTTTGCTTGTATATAGGGAGTTCCCATTGTGGCTCAGCAGTAACTAACCTGACTAGTATCCATGAGGATGTGGGTTCAATCCCCAGCTCTGCTCAGTGGCTTAAGGATCCGGCATTGCTGTGAACTGTGGTGTAGTTTGCAGACGTGGCTCAGATCCAGTGTTGTCATGGCTGTGGTGTAGGCCAGCAGCTGCAGCTCTGATGCCACCCCTAGCCTGGGAACTTCCATTTGCCACCGGTACAGCCCTAAAAAGCCAAAAAAAAAAAAAAAAAAGCTTATGTAGATACAACGAACATAACTAGGTTTAGCCTTGAGTTGGTTTTCTGATACAGGTTCTTCTAGAATGGTGAACTACCGTATTTTATTACTTCACACCTAGAGGTTCAGCTCAGGGTGTAGATAATTGCCACTGACAGGAGGTTAAAGGGAACTGAAGTTCTAAACCAGGGTCAGGTGTTAGTCAAAGCGATGGCTGGTCTAATCCAAGGCAGCCAGAGAACCTGCACCACTTATGTGTATCGGCTACAACTCAAACAAACAAATATGTGCACTGGATTTCCTGACATCATGGAGAAGGGTTAGCTTGCTTCATGCCCGGCCGTACACAAAGCAGAGGAATTAGCCTCCCCATTGTTAACACTCTCCAATTTCCTAAAAGAGGAAAACCTCTTGCCTTGGAACCTGTAAGGATTCCATCATTTTGGAAACGATCCTAATACGTGCTGGACACGATGTAGACCCAACTTGGCTCTTTCTGTTTTGCTTCCCTGTCTCTTCACATGGACGCCTTTTTACGTGTCCAGTTGCTCTCAACTCATAGAGCAATGGAAGTGACAACAAGAAGAACGAACAACAACAAAAAAAGATGAGCAGACAGGCAAGGCTCATGTTTTTCACCTCCTTTCCTATTGACCATACACTGCATGTAGCAAGTGGAAGGCTCTGGTTGGTAGTCAAGAGAATTGATAGGGCTTTGAGTTAGTAACGAAAGCATAGTCAAGACCTTTCAATCGTGATAACTGAATAACTTTACAAAAAGGAGCTTTCTAGTGGAGGAAGATGGTCGGAAGGGAATCTTCTCTCCATCTCTGGCGGCTAGGATGGCAATGATGTTTGCCTGCTCTTAGAAATGAGATGCTTCTACCACTGTTAGAGCCTTTAAATGATGATGCAGGTTTAAATCTTCTAACTGAATTGGCAAGTTGCTCATTTAGAAGGCAAACAAGTATAGAGATTTTTTACTTGGTTCATTATCCACAGTGAATTACCTATTCAATTGAATAGTAAACATTGAAAAAAATCTCCTTGACTTACCTTTTCATCAAGTTCATCAAATTCAATCTGCCGCTCTGTGACGGATTATAAAATTAAAATCAGACGCACGCTTCAGGGAAGAGCAAAAGTTTGGGTAGGAGATGAAACGTTGATAGAATCTTGCCGAAATGTGGGCGTGCTCTTGGTTAATTAAAAAGCCTCCCCAGTCCACTTGAAAATGTTACATCCTGAAGCAGCCTGTATCCACAGATATCCACAGTTTTAAGAATTATATTTTAGGTAAAATGCTAATATTCAGAAGAGTAACAGGAGGCTACAGATCAGAGTTGGCCATATCTGGCCTGCCACCTGTTTTTATAAAGTTTTATTGGAAAAATGCTATGGTTGTCTGCTTAAATATTAGATTTATTAAAAAAAAAAATTTCCCAGTAACTCCTATGTCATGTAGAGCTGAATGGAATTTTAAGAAAACCTGCTATATTTACTGATTGCTGTGGATTGGTGTGGGAAGGTTCTAAGGAATTTAAGGGTGACAGGGACTAAGTCAAGACAGGGCACTGTTTCCTCTGAGTATGTTTAAACTTTTCTGAGTTTGTGGCTGCTTTTGCACTACAGTGGCAGAGTTGATGAGGTATGACTGAGATGGTATGACCTGCAAAACCTAAAATATTCATAATTTAGCGCTTGACAGAAAATGTTTGCCAACCCCTGTGCAGAGTACTTGAGCTGGTAGCACAGTGTTTATTTGCAATTCCTCTTTTCCTTAGCCATGGAAGATGACAGCAAAACCCCTAGTATTGTGAACAGGAAGTTTGGAATTGAGAATATAATTAGTTGCCCTTAGAGTAATCAGCCTTATTTTAGATAAGCAACTCCAATGACATATTTAGCCTGAGCCAGGATCATCAGGTATTTACATCTGTGGTATGTTTTTGTTGTGTGTAATAAACAAGCAGAACATCCAGAGAGGTTCTAGATCATGGCACATGGTCAAGTTCAGACACCCAGCAGTTACCTCTTCCTAAAGTCAGGACTTCTTTCCACTGTTTCACAGATGTGGCATGGCACACCAAGGCTCACAAAATTGGGTAATTGCTGACACTGTTTTAAACTTTTAGATCTCCCCAGGAGGACTTCTCTTTCTCCACAATTTTCTTATGGTGACTATTATGGAAACTTCCAAGCCTTATTATATACATACAATGAAGCAATTACGGTTTCCACCTGCTCTACTCCAAGTCTCAGAATGGTTGGTTAAACTGCAGAGTATGAATTGGTCACTAAAGCTGAACCAACAATAAACTCAGATGAGAGATGACTCTGGGTACCGGGAGGGATGATCATTTTGTAATAACTGGGCTTTTTTTTTTTTTTAATTTTCTTGCAGTATAGTTGATGTACCATGTAGTGTTCAGGTCTGCTGTACAGCAAAGTGACTCAGTGGTACATATATACACACGCATTCCCGTATAGGTTATCACAGAATAGCGAGTAGATTGCCCGGTGCTTTGTTTTTAGTAACTTAGAAGCACATTCACAAACATTATCTCATGGAGTCCTCACCGTAATTCTGCAAGGGGAGCAAAGGTCAACATGGGATCAGCTCATGGGGTGTTTATTTCCTCACCAACACGTGAATGACGAAGAGTCAAAACCCTAGAGAACATTCATAACTCATAGATAGAATCAGATTTTCACAACTCGTAGGTAGAATCAGGATAAACAACAAGAGCCTATTGTATAGTCCCGAGAACTATATTCAGTGGCCTGTGATAAACCTTAATGGAAAAGACGATAGAAAAGTGTGTGTATATATGTGTATACATTTATATACGTGTACCTGAATCACTGTGTTGAAAGTAACACCGCATGGTAAATCAACAATGCTTCAAAGAAAAACAAAATTAAAAAAAATACATTTGATTTTCTGCAATATCCTACACGAACTTCCGAAGAGAATCCACTCACAAGGAGTCACATTAGATGCCATTTGTCATTTGTCCATAGAACTTCGTTGATAATTAATCAGTCCCATGTGTCGTTTAGTCACTGTCTTAGTTTCCCATTGCCACTTAGAAAATTGTCAAAAACTTGATGGTTTAAAAAATAATAATCTGGGAGTTCCCGTCGTGGCTCAGTGGTTAACGAATTGGACTAGGAACCATGAGGTTTCAGGTTCCATCCCTGGCCTTGCTCAGTGGGTTAAGGATCTGGCGTTGCTGTGAGTTGTGGCGTTGGCCGAAGATGCGGCTCAGATCCCAAGTTGCCATGGCTCTGGTGTAGGCCGGTGGTTACAGCTCCGATGAGACCCCTAGACTGGGAACCTCCATATGTCACGGGGAAAGCCCTAGAAAAGACCAAAAAAAAAAAAAAATCTTAAGACTTTATAGTTTGGGAGGTCAGAAGTCTGTAAGTCAGTCTCCCTCTCCCAGGACTGAAACATGGGGTGGGCAGGGCCCTGCTCTAGGGGAAAACAGTCCCGGCCCACATTCCTTGGCTCGAGGCTCCCTTCCAACTTCAAGGTCGGCAATGGCCAATCAAGAGATGCTCACACTACACCCTTCTGATGCCGACTCTTCCCTTTCCTTCTTCCAGCTTTAAGAGGCCTGCTCGGATGACCCATGACAGTTCCCCTTTCCTAGTCATTTCATTAGTAAACCAAAGTTGTTCACTGATTTCCCTTTTGCTGTGTAAGGAGGCACAACAGGCTCCCAGGATTAGGATGTAGGCATCTGGTGGTGAGGGAGGCGTGGCATTAATGTGCCTGCCACCATCACCGTGTCAAGCACTGTCCTAAAGGCTGGAGTGACCTCAGCCAGCTGGTGCTCCCAGATGTGCTATGATGACTATTCTTGATCTGTTTTACGGCTGAGAAAATCACCTCTGCCAGAACTGGCTTCTCTCGGGTCACGACTGGTCCCTGGCAGAACGGGGTTCTGCCTGCTTCCTGCTGCCTGCCCCTGAATGCTTTATTCTTTGCATGAGGCCCTGAAGCTTCCTGTGTCTGTCCTCGTCCTTACCAGGCACTGACCCCAGGGTTTGTCCAGTTCACTGTGAAATGTATCTGTGCGGTTTCCTGAGACAACAACCCTGGGGACTCAAATACTCAAGCCGACTCCTATGTTCAAGTAAGAAACAGGAGGAGCCCTTGGACAGAAATACAAAAAACCCCAACCCCTGATTCGTGACAATGGAAGCCGTTTTAAAGACTAAGTGGAGTGATGGTTTTGAATGCACACATGGCTACTCGGAAAGACTTTTTCTTTTGTTTCTGAATGTCCGCGTGATATTGGAGGATTTCTTGTGTGAGTGAAATCATTCTTCTCTTTTATACTGAATTCTGTTGTAAATGACATTGCTATGTACTTCAATGCATTTGACTCATTTATGGAGGTGTTTCAAGCCCTGTTTCATGAATCAGATGTTACCGTGTTAAGATATATGCCAATAAAATTCTAGCTCTGGAAAAAGATGCAGGAAAAAAACCCTTTAAATCCAATTGACTCAGTGATATCTCACAAGCAATCTAAACCCAGCTTCGTAACCCCCCTGTGTGTTTTTAAGTGAAATCTTCCTCCTACACCTACAAGGGGATTCGGCAGATGACATGAAGTTTGCAAGGTTCACGGTGACCTCCGGGCAGTCACCGGGCAGAATTAAAGCGTCCCTCCTCCCACCCAACCCATTAAGATTTCTGTTCTAATTCCTTTATCGAAGTTTCCTTTCCCAGGGTGCAGATACGGGGCTAAACGCTTTGAAGACAGACTTTGTTTTAGTCCCTAGTTCCTGTTGCCCTTGAGATTGGGGGGTGTGGTAAGTACAGAGATGAAAAGCCGTCAAGGTCACAATTATTCCAATGGACCTTCAAGACAGGTTTCATCTTTACTTCAATAAGTTAACCAAGGAAAAATAAGATTCTTTTCAGGTTTTGGGGTTTTTTTGGTTTTTGTTGTTG
The DNA here is from genome assembly GCF_016906955.1 of Phacochoerus africanus. Taxonomy (NCBI): domain Eukaryota; kingdom Metazoa; phylum Chordata; class Mammalia; order Artiodactyla; family Suidae; genus Phacochoerus; species Phacochoerus africanus. The sequence goes on along the minus strand of NC_062557.1, from coordinate 10,202,155 downwards.
TTGCTGTATTTTTGGAAAAGAGAAAGAAAGGAATAATGTCCCACTGCACTGAAAAATACACACGTCCTCCTGGGATAACAAACATAATTCATTCTCACTCTGGTAACCGGTGAGATCACTTCCTGGTAGCAGAGCTTACAGGTTATTGCAACCACTGGGATTTCGTGAAAAATAGCCTTCTAATACATCTGTCCTTTCTTTTTAATTAGGATAATGTGATAACTGTCTTAGGGGTTGTTTTCTCCCTCTTAGGACAACTTAAAAAAAAAAGATTTCCCAGTAACGCCTTTGTCATGTAGAGCTGAATGGAATTTTAAGAAAACTTGCTGTATTTTCTGATTTCTGTGGATTGGTGCGGGAAGGTTCTAAGGAACCTAAGGGTAGTGACAGGGGCCAAGTCAAGACAGGGCGCTGTTTCCTCTGAGTACGTTTAAACTGTTCTGAAAGGCTGCGCAGTCTTGAATTAAACCCATCTCTTTAAAACTTATCGGAAGGGGAAAACACGCCATTTTCTCATGTTTTCAGGGTAAACATAGGTGTGGTTCTCATTCTACACGTTAGGATTATTCCAAGTAGTGTTGAAGCAAGTCAGTCCCAACGTCCTATAGGAACGTGAGGGTGTTTTCTTATTTAAAGGGGGCAGGTGGTGAAACAATGCTGATTTCTTGCAGTCACTGGAGTCCCTCCCTGTAAGCAAGTGTGGCAGCTACAGCATAATTCCAAGGCCCTGAACCTGCCCTCGGTGTTCCCAATTCAGCTCCTCACAATGCATCTCCTGGGACTTAGGGAATGTCTAGCCCTGGTGACCTGAAGTTTCTGCATCCAGAAGAGGTGACTGATGGTATCAACATCAAGTCTTTGTGGGATGTGCCTCCATCTATTCATTTCATACTGAGCAACCACTTAAAAAAAAAAAAAAAAGGAGTGGCAACTAAGCTTTATCAGGCTCCTTCTGTGCAGGAGGCATAGCCATGGCCTAGAATGAGTACACCTGGGCTCCGATAGCCATCTTCTCTGGCCTCAGGGACGCCAGCATGCCCAGACAACCTGCCTCTAGCTATAAGCAGCAGCTCTTCAAGACACTGCTTGGTATAAAGATTCCCTTTCGCTCAAAGCACAGAAAGACTGGGAAGCATAACTGTCAATTAAGTTGATTACCAGGCAGTTTCCAGCCAAGCACTTGGAGGCATAGACGAGGTAGCTCCATTGGCCGAAGCTGCACAGCAGGTTAGAGGTAAAACTTCATCTGACTGTAGGTTTATCTGATCGCGATGGTTAATTTCACGCGTCAACTTGGCTGGGCCAAGAGATACCCAGATAGCGGGTGAGATACTGAAAGCACTCGTGTAGACACACTCAGAAATTAGACGGGATTGGCAATTGAATCTGTAAACTGAGTAAGGAAGAACCCCCGATCAACATAAGTGGCCATCATTCAATTCCCTGAGGGCCTGATCAGAACGAATAAGGTGAAGGAAGGGCCAACTGTTGCTTTCTCTGGTTGAGCTGGGGGGTCATCTTCTCCTGTCCTCCTACGTTAGAGCTCCTCTGATTCTACAGCCTTTGGACCCTAGCACTTACACCAGCAGCCTTCTAGTTCTCAGGACTTTGTCCTCATTATAACAGGGATTTGCCTGGTTCTCCAGCTTGCAGAGGGCAGACTGTGGGATTTCTTGGCCAATTCTTAGAGCAAATCTCCTTTTACACATCAATGACTCCTATTGGGTCTGTTTCTCTGAAGAACCCGAATACACTGATCAAGTGTATGCTTTTATTTACCAAACACTATTGTGATTATCACTGGTGACACCTAGCAAATAATTCTAGCTCACTGTTGGTTTGCAAAGAGGCCCTGGACGCACAGAACCAAGAAACCAAAGAAGGAGACAACCACTCCAGACTGGTAGGTCGTAGGTTTAAGAAGGGAAGGAACCACATACAGGGTTTATCTTGGGTGCTGCAAGATGAGGAAATCTCTGCACCTACCCACCAGTCCTAAGCGTTTATATGGAGGCTTATAACTGGGTTTGGTCAAGTAGACCATTCCAATGGTCTCAACCCCTCACTCTTTTGTTGTTGCTGTTGCTATTAAAGTATAGTTGATGTACAATGTTGTGCTGACTTCTGCTGTACAGCAAAGTGGCATGTACACACACACACACACACATTCTTTTTTAAAATTTATTTTCCATCACGGTCTATCCCAGGAGACTGGGTATAGTTCCCAGTGCTATACAGTAGGACCTCATTGCTTATCCATTCTAAATGTAATAGTTTGCATCTACTAACCCCAAACTCCCAGTCCATCCCACTCTCTCCCCGCTCCCCTTGGCAACCAAAGTCTATTCTCTGTGAGTTTATTTCTCTTTTGTAGATAGGTTCATTTGTGCTATGTTTTAGATTCCACATATAAGTGGTAGAATGTGGTATTTGTCTTTCTTACTTCACTTAGTATGAGAATCTCTAGTTGCATCCATGTTGCTGCAAATGGCATTGTTTTGTTCTTTATTATTTTTTAAAATCTTTTCTTAGGGCCACACCCATGGCATATGGAAGTTCCCAGGCTGGGGGTCCAATCAGAGCTGTAGCCGCTGGCCTACACCACAGCCACAGCAATGCGGTATCTGAGCCGTGTTTGCAACCTACACCACAGCTCACAGCAACACCAGATCCTTAACCCACTGAGTGAGGCCAGGGATCGAAACTGCATCCTCATGGATGCTAACTGGATTCGTTTCCACTGAGCCACGATGGGAACTCCCAATTTTGTTCTTTTTTGTGGCTGAGTAGTATTACATGGTATATATGTATCATATCTTAATCCATTCATCTGTCGATGGACATTTAGGTTGTTTCCACATCTTGGCTATGGTGAATAGTGCTGCTATGAACATAGGGGTGCATGTATCTTTTTGAATTATAGTTTGACCCGGATATATGCCCAGGAGTGGGATTGCTGGATCTTATGGTATCTATTTTTAGTTTTCTGAGGAACCTGCCACACTGTTTTCCATAGTGGTTATACCAAGATACATTTCCACCAACAACGTAGGAGGGTTCCCTTTTCTTCACACCCTCTCCAGCATTTTTTATATGTAGACTTATTAATGATGGCCATTCTGACTGGTGTGAGGCGGTACCTCACTGTAGTTTTGATTTGCATTTCTCTAATAATTAGTGATGTTGAGCATCTTTTCATGTGCTTGCTGGCTATCCATATATCTTTGCAGAAATTTCCATTTAGGTCTTCTGCCCATTTTTCAATTGAGTTGTGTGAGTTGTTTGTAGATTTTGGAGCTTAAGCATTTGTCCCCTTATTCTTTCAAGTCTGTGTCCTTGGAACAGTTTCCACTATGGGAACAGTAGGCAGAAGTACCTTCCAAGGACAGGGGAAGGGGTGAGGAGCCTCTGATTGCCTGGGTCCATCAGCAATCACATCTTCTTGTTGACCTTCTCCAACATTCACCCTTTTTAAGGGACACCATGTGATTTTACTTCCTTGCCCTCTTGAGGTTAGGTGTGGTCAGTGACTTGCTCTGGCCAATTAAATATAAGAACAGACATGACTCAGTTCTGGGTAGAGGCTTCAGGACTCATTGTGGCAGCAATGATGGAAGGCTGTGTCCAGATGACGCCTCTGTCAACCCAGCTGTCACCCAAACAGACAACACTGAATAAAGCCAATTTATGTCGTGCACATAATGTGACCCAAAAATACACTTGGGTTGTTATGACACCATGACTTGGAGGATGTTTGTAACTGCAGTAGAACCCAGTCTCTCCTGAGACAATTATGTTGTTGCCAAATATATAGTAAACTGTCAGTGGTGTGCTGGTAAGTCATCTCTCTCGGAGGGTGGAAGGAGCCTTCATTTGTGATGCTGAGTGGTTGCTAGGATGCAAATACTCCCACTGTGGCCGATTTCAAGCTACTGACACAACGGTCCTGAATGTAGAGTTGAGACAAGATGGAAAAAAATAAGCTCTGACAAGCCAGGAGGAGGCCAGCTCTAGTGTACCACTGCCTTGGGGCATATGGCCGTGAGTGAAATAGATGACTCACTGGTTTCTTTGAGCTTGGAGCCTGGAGAAGCAAAGTTAAATGGGATAGTAGAGGAAGCTGTATATGCATCTGCTTTATCAAGAATATAAGGACAGAAGTTGGGATCTGTTATATCCTTAAGGACAGACCATTCTTAACCTGGCATCCACCAAGAGGAAGGTGTTAAGGGTATTGTCACATTGGAGTTCCCACTGTGGCTCGGTGGAAACAAATCTGACTAGCATCCATGAGGACGTGGGTTCGATCCCTGGCCTTGCTCAGTGGGTTAAGGATCCGGTGTTGCCGTGAGCTGTGGTGCAGGTTGCAGACGCAGCTCTGATCTGGGATGGCTGTGGCTGTGGCATAGGCTGGTGGCTATAGCTCCGATTCGACGCTTAGCCTGGGACCCCTCCATAGGCTGCGGGTGTGGCCCTAAAAAGACAAAAAAAAAAAAAAGGTTATTGTCACATGACCTTCCAACACCTTTTAGCCTACATCAATTCCAAACCATAAGATTCACATCTTTTGAAAGAAGCCCCAATCACAAACTTAGCTAGTTCCAATACAAATGGAGAGTGCACTGATGCACACTGCTGTGGTTACTGTTTTATGACACCAAATTCTCTTTTGGAGGCAGCTAACTTCTCCTCGACACTCTCATCCAGATAATATTCTGAAATAAGGAGTTTAGGACAGATTGGAAATCAATTAACACTCAGATGCCTATGATGACTAAGAGCCTCTGTAGCCGAGGCTGGATCAGTACTCGTCAGTTTCACTCTATTTTTCTGGAGATACGAGAAGACTACATTTTCCAACCTCTCTTGTGATAAGTTTGAGACAAGGAAGGAAGAGGGGCCAGCTAGATCCGGCCATCAACACCGTTTCCTGCTCTCCGTTTGTGAGTGGACAGGCTGAATGGTGAGGATCCAGGAAAGGGCTCCAGGGAGAATCTGGGAAGGAATGGCACCCCCAGAAGAGAAAAGCCAGGCTTGCAAGATCACGGGTGTAATGAGCCCAGCAGCTACATTCCTACCGGATGTTGCACTGAGTTACTTAACCCTATTGTTGTCGTTAGAGCAGTGAGGGTTCATTACCTTCACTGGCATATCTCTTATCTGAGCATCTGTGTGCCTGGAACTAAAGGGTTAGGGTGCAGTTTTGGACTTTCATGTGGATAAAGAAACCGGAGCACAGACAATTACAGTAAAACAATTAGGCAAGTCATGGCACCATGTAGATTATCTCAGGAGACACAGAGGTGACTCCGAAAGGGTTAAGAGCATAACCTGGCTTTATTCAGAGAATCGGTGATTACGAAGGTAGAGATGAATCATTGTTTCATGCATTTTTCCAAGTCGAGGAGGTGAAGGATTTCCTCCCCCTTCATTAACTTCTAAAAGATAGCTGTGGAGCTTTAGAATAGGAACTTATTTTTAGAGAGATTTCGTCTGTCAATGGTTAGAAGAACATATAATGGCTCATTGTTGAAACCAGCAAATTTTATTTAGATTAATCTAAATGCTCCAATTCTGAGTGTATCAACTGCTCACAGGCTCATGTTCAGTTCTCTGCAGGCTCACAAGAAAAGGCAAATGCCTGCTAAAACTTTGTGCCAAAAGGATTCTTTGGAATCTAATAAATAAGAGCCTGTGACAGACAGTGTTGCACCACCCAGATGGCCCCTCAAGGAAGGGTCTGCTGTCCAGCTGAAGATAATGTGATCAGCAGAGGCCTCCAGCCATCAGCTCCTTCAGTGTCTGCTATAGCTGCAGGGAGCTGCCTCACCCCTAGCCAGACAATGACTGAATATCACTCATCCAATGACCCATTGTGGCTGGAATGGCCAGCACTCTTCACTCTGAGCTCCCCCGGGGGGCTGGCTGAGGTCGTGTACTGCTGGCGTCCTTCCTGACTTCTCTTTTTCCTGGTCTTGCCTCTTTTCAAAGAGGTGAATGAATCCCTAAGAGGCATCATTGACCCGACCTTCCATCATAGCATCATGTTATGGAGAAACCTGATCTTTGACACAGACAATTGAGGGACTAGAAAACTGATCCGAAGAGGTATTTGTGCAGTTTCCATTGTGACTCAGCTGGCTAAGAACCGGACACAGGGTCCATGCGGATGCAGGTTTGATCCCTGGCCTTGCTCAATGGGCTAACTGTGGCATAGGCCTCAGCTGCAGCTCTAGTTTGACCCCTAGCCTGGGAACATCCATATTCTGCAGGTATAGCCCTAAGGAAAAAAAAAAAAGTATATTTAAAAATCCACGTTTAAAATGTTTCGCACATAGACCTCTACCCAATATTCAGTGATCATCTCTGGGGGAAAAGTCTGCAAGAGAATGGATGTGTGTATATGTGTAACTGAATCACTTTGTTGTACAGAAGAAATGAGCACAACGTTTTAAATCAACTATACTTCAATAAAACTTTAAAAAATTCCAAATATCAATAAAATTCTTCCTCCATCAGAGGACGCACATTAGTCATATACTGTGATTGCTTGCTCTGCAGTGAAGGCTAGAGATTTTTAGTCCTGTTTCAAAACTTGACTGCTTTTTTTTTTTTCTATATCTGTACTTAGAAACTAAGGTATAGGAGCCTGTTTAAAGAGTTTTTTTTTTTTTTTTAGCAAATAACACTATTTTCTTCCCCTACTTCAATAGAGGAAAGGAAATTAGTTGACTAATTCAATGCAGTCCGTGGTTGTCAGAAATGATCAGAGTCTGAAACAATAAATAGTATGCCTGCATCTCATTAATTTTTTGGTTTAAAAAAAAAAAACCCTTGAGCCTATATTCTAGATATTGATGAGAATCATTTTCACTTAGATCTATATTTTGCTTTCGTTCTTTCCCTCTCCCTGTGGTGACTGGATGTAAAAATATAAGATAGACATGATCTAATAGATCTTTCAGTATTTCTCTTTACTGCAATTTTAAAGCTCTATTCATATAATCTCATATGATGGTTACTCTTGGAATTATAGCCACTGAAGCCTGGTTTGATTATTTAAAATAATCTAGTTTATCCCAGATTCTACTGGTATATGTTGCTGAAGATTATAGCTGACACCATTCTTACACAGAGCTGAGAAAGTTATCACAACTATGTTAGGAAAGGGAGGGCATATAAACTCTCCCCTTTACAAAAGTACCTCTGAATTGTCCGTTGTAGAGACTGGCCGTTGCCATTAATGACCTAGTTCTTCAGATTATAAAGAAGAATTCGTGTTTAGTGTATATTTTAATCACGTATATTGTTCAGTGTATATTTTGTTATTATGCATATTTAGTGTATATTAACGGTCACTTGCTATTATAAATATCTTGCATGAATTATCTCAAGGAGTCCTTAAAACTGCTCTATAAGTAAGATGGACATTCTTAGGGTCATCTCATTTCACAGGATGAGGAAACGGAAGTCCAGAGAGACCCAGTTATGTATCCAAAGCCATGGGGTTAATACAGATACGGGAGTTCCCGTCGTGGCGCAGTGGTTAACGAATCCGACTAGGAACCATGAGGTTGCGGGTTCGGTCCCTGCCCTTGCTCAGTGGGTTAATGATCCGGCGTTGCCGTGAGCTGTGGTGTAGGTTGCAGACGTGGCTCGGATCTTGTGTTGCTGTGGCTCTGGCGCAGGCCGGTGGCTACAGCTCCGATTCAACCCCTAGCCTGGGAACCTCCATATGCCGCAGGAGCGGCCCAAGAAATAGCAAAAAAGACAAAAAAAAAATACAGATACGACTAGGATTCATAGCAAGCAGCCTCTTATCCACTAGATTGTACAGCTAATATATAAGGTACTGGTTACTGGGAGTCCTCAAGTAAGAGTAAATACCAATTAAAAAAAGGACAACTCACTACATTATTAGTTGCACTTTAACAAAGGTTTGTTAATTATTGTCATGCTAAGAAATTGATATGCAAATGAGAATTATCAAATTATCTAGCTTTGCCTTGAGAGGCTGGATCATAGTAAAATAGGATACAATTGGGGTGGGGGAGGCGTGAAAAGGAGAGGAGGGAGGGGTCTAGAATATGAAGAGCTTTCTGGAAAGGGCAGTTTGAATGGGGAGCCACACTGAATGGGTTCCTTGGGGCCAGGAGAGAAAACAGAGTGAACGTCTCGTGATGTGGAGGTGCGATTCATTCACTGCACAGAAAGAAAAAGCCCCATACCAAGAAATGATTTTCCTTCTGGCTGGCTGTTTTCAATATCCTTTTAATTTCTTTTCATTGCACCGAAGGTGCAGTGACAGTATAATAATCCACTTTGAATTTTTTCTTGAATTCAAATATTTTTGGAACTCTGAAACCATTGAACGACATTTATCTTAAAAAAAAAAAAAAAGCTAAATGTAAAGATATTTGCCTACAAAGTGATAGAATGATAGAAGATAAGGATGCAAGTGACTTTTCCTAGGTAGATAAACCGGAGGTTGGTTACTTTAATGAGCTGAGTTTCTGATCAAAATGCAAGTTCCATGGATTTTTGTCTTTCCTTATTCAGTATATACTCTTTAGGAGTCATTTCTGTCATTCTTTGAGTTCTAGCGGTAGCTGAGTCACCCCTTTTACTGAGATAACGTGTTAATTTTCCAACACGCTAGATCCTTGGAAAACAATTGAAAGTGTGATTCCCCCCCCCCTTTGTTATCAGAGAGAACCCAACCTCAAGATTCTTCTAGAGTGGGTTTTTGTATCTCAGATCATCACTTACCTAACCTATTCTGTTCAAGTTCCGCTTTCCTCCAAACGCTGTTATGATCAAGCAAGTTCTTGAGTAACTGGCTTTGTCAAGGGGGGGAAGCTTTTTTGTATGGGTCCATTACAGTGTTTACGTAAATTACTTTGAAGTTTGGCAGATCTCTCTAGAGACAGGGACGCTTCCTGTTGTTATTTTGCCAAGATCTGCTTGACTCTCTGATCTTTGTATTATAAAAACAAAAATGCCTATCCTGAATCCTGGCACGTCATCAGCTTGACAGTGCGAAATTACCTTTCAAAAGCAGAGAATGTTTCAGCCTGTCTTCTTCACAAATGTCTGTTCTAATTTCTTAACTGCTGCAAAAGAGCAGTTCGCACATCAAGTGTGACTCACGGTAAGAATTCTGATGCCTTTCTCCCTCCTCCCCCTGCCCCTTGAAAAATGGATCTTGTATCCAGGCATTTTGTGACTAGTTGGAAATGGTATAAAATTCTTGAGCAGGAGGGGAAAGAGCATTCAGCTCAATTTTTCATGAGAATTCACTCACCCAACCATTCCGAGAATGACAGGGGCAGAGTGTTCCGAATTGTAATGTGTAATGAAATTTCAAGGTATACGCTGCTCATCTCCCATCAATTAATATCTGTACAACTGATTTTCTTTAAGTGGGTGACTGGGAAGCCCACCGTGGGTCAGGTTTAGTTTACCACAGGGATAGCTCTAAACGTGGGTCTCCAGGATAGAAATTCGCATATGTGGCAAATAGTTAAATCCATTTCTCTCCCTCCCCTCTGGCTATTCTGTCCAGAAGTACTGACAGCTGTTCACATGGACAGCTGCCTTTCTCCTAATCAGGGGAAGTGTGGTATGATGGTTTAGGAATGAAATTATATGTATGCCTCCCACAGTTCTGGAATGGGTGGATAGGTAATCAAAGCTTCTTAAGAGGTCTGCCCCCCTATTTCAAATAGGAATCAGTGTGCCTTATCTGACCTTGGATCAGAAAGCTGGGTATGGCACATAAATATGCTCTCTCCTTTTTAATGTCAACATGGCCACACTTTAATCTGATGTATAATGGATACAACTCCAATATGTAAAATTTAGCCAATACTTAGTACTGATTGTGTGCCAGTTCCTGGGCTTTGAATCTCTTGACAAATATGTAGGAAAGACATATCTGGCCTCAACTTGAAGAATGTCCAAGGATGTCCCTTCCCAAACCTGCTGGATCTATCGAAGGGGCCATAAGCAAGGAAAGGACCTAATCTGTGGTTGGATGGGGGGCATCTGTCAATGTTTAGAGGCAGTTTTGATTGTCACGAGTGGGGAGGGGATTGGTGCCTCTGATATCTACTGGGTGGAAGCAAGGAATGCTGCTAAATATCCTATAAGGCACAGGACAGCCCCTCACAATAAAGAATGATCTGGCCCCAAATGTCTTAGCAATAGGTGGAGAAAACCTGGCATAAAACGACTCCATAAACAGTGGGGGTGATGTGAAAAAGAACATCGAGCATTTCACTAAATAAGGTTGTTCTTTTGAAAGAATGAAATACTGATCTTGGACCGAGAAGGTGATAAAGGTGCATAGATAGTCCTGCGTATAATTGAGAGGTTTTCACCTGTGTGTAAGACCATTTCTAGAGGGTCTTACTCCCTGCTTTTAGGGACCACCATTGTTGCAGATAAAACAACACTCACCATTTAGTCCAATAGCTACAATGTCAACACCAAGAGCTCACCCCAAGTAAAGTGCTTATTATGCACCGTTCGAGACAGTTCTCATATTAACTCCATAACTACACTCCTGGATGAAGCGGGTACTAGTCTTATGCCTGTTGGATGGATGAGGAAACTGGGGACCAGCGTGGTTAACAAGGGGTCCTGTGGTCACTCAGGTGGAGTGGTAGGGCCTTGATTGGGACCTGAATGGTTTGGATTCAGAGTCTTTATTCTGAACTGCAAATAGCTGAACTGCCTCCTCCTAGGTGAACTGCTGAATATCCATCCCATCTCAGCCAGCTAACATTCCAGGTATGGGATCTTGGACAGGTTCTTTGTGCTTCACCACCTGTAAGACAGGTCTGTTTGCTTTTGGTTGTGGTAGGTTTTCAATGAGTGAGGGCATGGGAGGCATTAACAATTAAAAACTATAAATTTTACCTCTAATGATAATTATTCCCCGTGATGTGTGCATTTTAGGGTACCCTGATACAGAGGGGCGAGCATGCATAGGTTTTGGAGTCAAGTATATTTGGCCTATATCATGTCACTGCCTGTAATTAGCTATATATTGAACAGTTAAGGTCTTTGGGGCCTTGATTTTTTTGCTTCTTCTTTATTTTTAAAATTTTTATTTGTTGCTAAATGAAAACAGTCCTTTGGAAAAAGTAAATGTAAATTTGTGGAACTGCATATTATAGTATCAGAAATAAAGAGGAATAAACCAAGAGAAAGGGAATCTAAAACACTGAGAGCCACTGAAAATTCTCATTGCAGATTAGCTTTCCCTTGTCACTGGACCCACGCTATGGAAATGTATTTCATCCTTTTGTAAAATCACCTGTTATGAGACTATTGCCTTCTGTACTTAGATGGCCACTGTGCGGTCATTAAAAAGTTTTGCACACTAGGAATAAATCGGGGGGGGGGGAATGGAGGGAACAAAAGCATATGCACATATGAATAGGCAAGGCATATAGAAAATAAAAGATTAAGGCAAGGACTTCACATACCTTGTCTGCTTAAGCCTATAAGCATAAACCCTTTTAACAGACCCCATTAAAAAGGGCATGATATAAGGCTGGACGGTGAAAAGCTTCTTCTGGTGGATGATTTGAATGCATAGTAGCTGTCATAGGATGCACTTGATTGGAAACAAGGTGTATAGAAACATTATCCTCCGTTTTTATTGTTAAAATGTCCATTACCCAGCATTTGTTCTGTCTTCGATTACTGATATTTTTCTACAGTTTTCTTCCTCTTAAACACTATAGCTTTCTGTTCTTGAAAGATATTCAAATAGAATGGCCTCTCACTCCTCATGTATCTTGAGCAAACTCGTTTTTAGGAAACCAACCCACGGTCGACCTTTGAACAACACAGGGGTTGAGGCGCTGACCCCCAGCAGAGTAAAAACATCTGCATGTAACTTTTGACCCCTCCCTAGAACGTAACCCCTCATAGCCTACTGTTCCCCAAAAGCCTTGCAGAGAACGCAAATTATCAGTTAACACATATTTTGCATGTCATATGTATTCTGTCCTATTCCTTAAAGTAAGCTAGAGAAAAGAAAATGTTAGGAAAATCATAAGTAAGAGAACATTCATTTACGTGTATACATGGATTTATTGGGGGGGAAAAAAAAAAAACTTCATATAAGTGGACCTGTGCCGTCAAACCCGTTTCGTTCAAGGGTCGATTATATATCATTAGGATAAAAGTATGTGACTTGGAATCAGCACGTACACAATGAAAAACACTTGGGAAGGGAAGTCACCGACTAATCATACTAGCCTTTTTGTGCATCAGTTACTACAGCAGTGACAAGTCAAGGACAAGACACAAGTTCATGTTCTCTTGGGTCATTAAGCACTGCTTTGATGCACTGACTGTTTCCCCCCCAAAATTACATTTTTACAGGGATAACAAATCAGTTACTAAGTTGGGTCAGAGGCTCCATCTGTTACATTTTTATTAATAGTTGTACCCTGTTTTTGATGAAAGGCTGGGATTCTTAAGTCTGACTTCTGAAAATCTTTTTTCTACTGTTTTTTAGAAGAAGAAACATGATTTACTTATTGATTCTATTCCAATGCCCAAGGTTTAGAGAGAATCCCTGAAGCAGCTTTGTTGCATAGTTTGTGATTTTTTTTGGGTAAACCAGTCATTTCTAACTAAAATGGACCAATGAGTGGGTCAGTACAATGCAGAAGAGGGCAGGGACCTTAGATGTATTGGTTTTCTTCATCAGTTTTTTGTTTGGCTATCCCATCCTCTAAGTATTCTTCTGCTCCTAGGCAGGAATCATAGAAGACATGAGATGGAAGGGAGGGAACAGAGTATCAGATCTTCCTTATAAGCTGAAGTCTTGCTTCTCCCAAAACTCTAATTAGAAGGATTTCCTGTCTTCCTCTAGGAGTCCATCAAGATAAAGAGCATCCTTTATCCAGGATAAAGGAGTCCATCAGGATTGGGACCTCCTTGAGGGGTCCCAATCACCAGTAGAGGTCCAGCCACACCCCCCACCATCATTCAACATTACCTCCTGTGTGTCTGTGTATATATCTATATCTCTGTCTATATGAAATATACCTCAGTCTCCCTTGGTTCTATTACCTTTTGTATGTTTGCCATTCACTCTGACTTCTGGAAACGTATGCTGCCACCAGTAAAACTCCTTGCATGTTAACCCTTCTCTCTAAAAATGCTGTTTATGCTTTGGCTTTGACACAAGTGCTTTCCAGACTCAAGGGTTTCCAGAATCATCCAGACTATTCAAGCACAGGTTTAAGGGGTCTCAACCCCAGAATCAGATTCAAAAGGGCTGTGGTAGGGACCCAGAATTTACCTTTTCATCAAGTTCCCAGATGATGTTAATATTACTGGTTTGGTGACCACACTGATAACCAGTCCTTTAATGGAAACTTGGTTACCCTGAGGTCTCTGTTTTCCCTACCCTCCTCTCAAAGGATGGCTGTGGTTTCATTCGCTCTCCAAGTGCAATTTAAGATGGTTTTGGTGTTTGCTTTGATGCTGACAACTGTTTTCATACCATTCACTCCTTCGTCAAAGACCCTAGAAAGCCACCAGACTATGTCACCTGTACCATTCTTTGTGACGGTTTCACCTAGCCTTGCAATCTTTTCCCCTTCGTTGAAAATGTTTAGCATCTGGCTCTCTTGTAGTACACCTGACAACATTCTTGGTGCCTTTATCATTTACCTACATGACCCATGACCCCATCACTATTTCCCTATCACCCCATCCACCTTACTCTTCTTCTCAAAACAGCTCAGATTCCAGACCTTGAAACTCTTTCAAATTTCTCGTCAAGCAACACCTTTCTATATTTTCCTTGCAAAAATGCTAACCCTGGCTAAACCAGACTCTGCGTGTTCTAGGCCCAGACCCAAGAAGCCCTCCACAGCTGGAAAAACAAAACAACACAGAACCAGGCTGCCAATTTCCACTTTAAATATATGATTTAAAAAAAAAAAATCTCAAGTGGGCTTTTAGCACTATTGTAATTCCGTTCTCTGTTTTGGCAATTAGGAAATGGGTAAAGGCTAAGGAGGATACCCAAAGTCTCAGAAGGAAGCTGAATAAAATAATAGTTGCAAGTTTGGATTCTGTTTTTATTATTATTATTACTCAAATGAATTTATCACATCTGTAGTTGTATAATGATCATAACAATCTGATTTCACAGGATTTCCATCCCACAGCCCAAGCACATACCCCTACCCCCCAAACAGTCTCCTCCGGAGACCATAAGTTTTTCAATGTCTGTGAGCAGTATCTGTTCTGCAAAGAAGTTCAGTCTGTCCTTTTTTCAGATTCCACATGTCAGTGAAAGCATTGGATGTTGGTGTCTCATTGTACGGCTGACTTCACTTAGCATGACCGTTTCTAGGTTCATCCATGTTGCTAAAAATGCCAGTGTTTCGTTCTTTTTATTGGCTGAGTAATATTCCATTGTGTATATGTACCACATCTTCTTGATCCACTCCTCTGTCGATGGACATTTAGGTTGTTTCCATGTCTTGGCTATTGTATATAGTGCTGCGGTGAACATTGGAGTACTTGTGTCTCTTCGAGTCATGGTTTTCTCTGGGTAGATGCCCAGGAGTGGGCTTGCTGGATCGAATGGGAGTTCTATTTTTAGTTTTCTGAGGAATCTCCATACTGCTTTCCACAGTGGTTGCACCAATTTACAATCCCACCAGCAAGTTTGGATTCTGGAGTCAAATATATCTGACTCTAAACCTGTTTTTTACTTTTATCAGTTGGGTGGCCTGGGGCAAGATATCTATCTCCTTGCAGCTTTGTTGCCTCATCGAGAAGATGGGAAAAAATGATTGTTTATAACTTAATAAGGTTTTTGTGGTGAGGATTAGATGATACAAAACATATAATGCATTTAGCACAGTGTCTGACTACCAGTAAGCCCTTGGTAGATGCTAGCTCATGCTGTCAATTATGTCACTGAACTTCTAACCCACATCTTCATTTCTTACTGAGGCAGACTCATCTTTGCCACTTAAAGTATTTACTAATTAAGATTCTTCCTTCTTTCTAGCTTTTCCAATACTGATTGCTATACATGGTGTCTGAGTAAGTAGATTATTTTCAGTGATAACATAACTGCATTATCAGAAAGCAGTTCCATGGTTTTCCCTGCCATGATTGACATTTGATGGGTTTTAAAAACCAAACTGATTTTGAAAATCTCTTTTTCCTTTTTATGGCAGCGCCTGCAGCATATTGAAGTTCCCAGGCTGGGTCAAATCGGAGCTGCAGCTGCCAGCCTACACCATAGCAACAGCAATTTGGGATCCAAGCTGCATATATGACCTAAGCTGCAGGTTGCGGCAATGCTAGATCCTTTACCCACTGAGCAAGGGCAGGGATATCGAACCTGCATCCTCATGGATGGAATTAGTGGGGTTCTTAACCTGCTGAGCCACAACAGGAACTCCTGATTTTGAAACTCTCTTATGGCCCAAGTAATAAGAACATCCAGTTTGTAGTTTAACTCCATTTAGATGTTTTATAGACTCTAATGGAAATCTTTGGAGAGGCCATACCAACTGTGGTCACACTGCTAGGAGCACTTCCCATTTCCTCTTCGGGTGAAATGGATTTCAGTGAGCCATTCAAACATATAGCAGTACTGATTGACCAAAATAAAATTAAATTCTCGGTAAAAAAAAAAAAAAAAAAAAGAAATGTGTGTTGTCAGAGGGTGGATCTGATGGGCTAACAGAAGGATTTAGGCACTCGAATGTTCCATAAACTTGGAATAAACTTTACAACTGGATTTCAGGAGAGCTGGTCTATCAGCACACATACATATGCTTTTCCTGGAAGAATTAGATATTTCCCAAGTCCAGCCGTCCCCCACCTTCCAACAGCGTGAAATGAAAACAAATTAGAGGAACCAGTAATGCATGAATAAGTCTGTCTTTATGTGGCAGTAAATTCTGGTTTCCTTAACAACCATTAAGCGCTCCATTCATGAAATAGAGTCAAATCATTAAGGAAAGAGCTGACCGCAGGTGCAAAACTTTGTTTCCAGAATTCAGTTCTTCAGAGACACGATCCGATTATTTAAGCCAGTTAATAAATGACAGGAAAATGAGGGAGGGATCTGGGTACAGCTAAGAGTGAACAGACATCAGGCAAGAATACTTCTTAAAAATCATCAGGGGAAAAATAAAAAACACTGAAGGACAAAGCACAGGTAAAATTGCAAAGGGTCACCACCAGGCAATCCCCATTAGCGATGGCAAGAGAAAGATGAGGTAATGATTAGTGATAATGGCTATGAATTTACCAAGGGCTGTTCTCCCATCTGTCCCCAGTGCCATGGAACCACCATCATCTAATTACACTAAGTTTAATGTCTTGATAAAAAGCCCTTGTTTATTCATTTGTAATTCCAGAGAGCAAATGTTTTACTTGAGCAAAGGTTAGTATAAAACTGAGATCACTACCGATAGCTTCGTTAAGCAGCAGGTTTTCTCAATGTGTCCCGGAGGGAAACAAACCAAAAAAGCAGGCAATTGTAATGAGCATCACCATATAATAATCTATAGCTACGATGTGAAAAATTCCTGGAATGTACACATAAATGCCTTCTCTAGTCCCCAGACAGAAAAGAACATAACATACCAGTTAATAAATGACATAGGAAAATGAGGGAGGGGGAAGAAATGAATGGGCTAATGAGAGATTAGCCAATGCAGGGATGCCTATATTCAGATCAAAGCATTTTTAAAGCTACTGCAGAATCAGAGATAGGGTTACCAAGAAATGGAAAGGAGTTTCAGAAATGGAAAGGAGTTTCAGAAAACAATTTTCCTAATGGTAAAATCGCTTTTGTAAAGCGCATTTCTTATTTACGGTCGTAAATCATGTTTTTATAAATTTTTCAAGAGCCCTACATACATTGAATCAGTACAAAACTAGCAAGCAGCAGGGTCATTGCTATCTTCTGAAGGCTGTGCATATATCACAGGAAGATGGCAACGATAACAAGTTAATGTACGTAAGTGATTCGAAAGCGCTGGTATAAATAAAGTGCAGGATAAATGTTATTTTTAAAAAGTAGCCACTGCGATTTTCACGATCATCATCATTCACTGTAAACAACATATAGGTTCTGGCTTATCAGATACACCGAACAGTTACCAGCTTTTACAGCTTATGTAAGTGTATTTTTCCCTTAGCCAAGGCATTTTTAAAAATTCAAGAGATTTAAGGAGGGACTGGTCTGCCAGACAATAAACAATGTCCTAGAACTTGTATGGATGATACGATAAATACAGAGAAAAGAACAATTTGCTGTCAAGAGATTCTATCTACAGCATTTGTTTTTCTCTAAATATCTTTATTTTGCCTGTATTTTTGAAAAGTTTGCTCAACACAGAATTATAGGTCAACTTGCACGGAGGGTCTTGGGTGGTTGTCCTCTTTTTCTAGTGAAAAGTCAAATATCAAACTTACTGTGTTTCCATTGAAGGGAATTTGTCCATTTCTCTAGATGACTTTAAAAATTTATCTTTGGGAGTTGCTGTCATGGCTCAGTGAAAATGAATCTGACTAGGATACCATGAGGATGCAGGTTTGATCCTGGCCTCGCTCGCTCAGTGGATTAAGGATCTGGCTTTGGAGTGAGCTGTGGTGTAGGTCGAAGCCGCAGCTCTGAGCCTGTGTTGCTGTGGCTGTGGTGCAGGCCAGCGGCTACAGCTCCAATTGGACCCCTAGCCTGGGAATCTCCGTATGCCATGGTGTGGCTCTAAAAAGACCAAAAAAAAAAAAAAAATCAGTCTTTGATATCAAGATTTTTTCATTTGATATGACTGTGTGGTTCTGTTTTTATTTATCTTGTTTGGAGTTTGCTAAACTTTGTTCTTTACTGAAGTGTAGTTGATGTCTAATATTATAAGTTACAGGTGCATAGTACAATAATTCACAATGTGTAAAGGTTATACTCCATTTATAATTATTATAAAATATTGGATATATTGTCTGTGTTGTACAATATGTCCTTGTAGCTTATTTTGTACATAATAGTGGTGGGTTGTTTTTTTTTTTTTTTATCTTTTTGTGTTATTAGGGCTGCACCCATGGCACGGAGATTCCCAGGCTAGGGGTCCAATCAGAGCTATAGCTGCTGGCCTACACCACAGCCACAGCAACGCCAGATCCCAGCAGCATCTGCGACCTACACCACAGCTCACAGCAACACTGAATCTTTAACCCCATGAGCGAGGCCAGGGATCAAACCCGTAACCTCATGGTTCCTGGTCGGTTTCATTTCTGCTGCACCACGACAGGAACTCCTGTACATGATAGTTTTTAGCTCCTAATCTTCTATCTCTATATTGCCCCCTTCCCCCTTCTCTCTCCCCACTGGTAACCACCAGTTTGTTCTGTCTGTAAGTCTGTCTCTTTTTTGGTATATTTACTAGTTGGTTGTAATTTTTAGATTCCATATACGAGTGTTATACAGTATTTGTCTTTCTGTCCAATTTATTTCACTTAGCATAATACCCTCCAAGTCCATCCATGTTGTTGCAAATGATAAAAATTTCATTCATATATACATGTGTGTGTGTGTGTATAATCACTTCTTCCTTACCTGCTCATCTGTTATTGGCTACTTAAGCTCTTTCCATACCTTGGTGAGTATACATAATGCTGCTAAACTTTCGAATCTGTGGGTTGAAGTATTTAATCATTTTGGGAAAATTACTAACCAGTATTTCTGCAAATGTCTTTTCTGACCCCTTCGCTTTCACGTGTTACTCCTGGAATCAAATTACATGGATTTTAGACTATTCCACCAGGTTCCTTGTCTCTCTTATGTCTGTTTCTGTATTTTCTTCTTCTGGATTTTAGTTTGATATTTTGCCTATCTTATAGTTGAATCATTCTCTTGTATTCTACCTAATCTATTGCCATCTATTGGGTAGTGAGTTTCAGGGTTTTTTTCCTTCAGGTTGGGGACTCCTATTTTATTTTTAAAATAAGTTCCAGCTCTTTTTTTTGAAATTATCTAGTCTGGCATCTAGCTTTCTTAACATAATTATCACTAACTTAAATTTTCTATTTTGACACTCCAGTGTCTGGATCATCTATTTTTGTGATTTTTTTTTTTTTCAATTCCTTCTGGCCTTGTCTTTTTAGTCTTTAAAATGTTTGAATTCTGGAGTTCCCATTGTGGCGCAGTGGGTAATGAATCCGACTAGGAACCATGAAGTTGCAGTTTGATCCCTGGCCTCGCTCAGTGGGTTAAGGGTCTGGCATTGCCATGAGCTGTGGTGTAGGTCACAGACGCGGCTCAGATCCCGCGTTGCTGTGGCTCTGGCGTAGGCTGGCGGCTCCGATTCGACCCCTAGCCTGGGAACCTCCATATGCCGTGGGAGTGGCTCTACAAAAGCCAAAAAGACAAAAATAAAATAAAAAGGTTGAATTCTGTAATTTTTATTTTTGTGACTTTTTAGGATCCTGTATTATGGCATGCCTCTTGGCTTTGCTTTTTATTGGATATCAGCTATTGTGGATGAAAAATGACTGAAGCTTTGGAAGATACTCTTTCTATAGAAAATATTTACTTATGGCAGGCTAGGTTTTTAACATTTATCATTGTTAGTCTATTTCTAAAATGCCTTTTCTTCTCATATGCAGCCATTATGGGGTCTCTACTGAAAGCTAGCTTAAACCCCAATTATTAGTTCACATGGTAATGAGACTACCAGTAGCTGTGCTATCTAGCCTGAAACTGCTATTTTATGCTTGGTTTCTCAGGCTCTCCCTCTGCATATATTTGGTGTAAGCCAGTGCCTACAAGGAATATTGATGCACAGTGTTAGATCTCTGTGTCTCTTTTCTCTGGGATCTTGATCCCTGAAGTCCTTGCCACCTTGGTAGCCCTGTGCTCCAAAGTGTGGCTCCTATTTTCATACCGCAGAAAGTTCTAAGCTGCTTCTACTTTAAGTCTTAGCCCCTTCACTGCTTATGGAGGAGGCTCAGATGGAAAAGTAGCCGTGTGTGTCGGACTCACCTCGATGTATGTTCTTTCTCAGCATCTCGGATCTTCAAGCCCTTTGTACATTGCTTGCTTCCTGAACACCTCAAAGAGCATCGTTGTTGTTAAATGTTATATGTAGCTTTTGTAGTTGTTCTCGATATTGATCAGTTTGTAAGAATAGTTTTGCTCTATCAGAATATACACTCTCTCAGAGCAATGCCTGTTAACATTTGTCAGGCCAGAGGAGAAGCAAATATTTACTGAACATATGAGAATTTAAAATCCTGGGCTATTAGTATGAATAATAGCTTTACTTTAATGCCCAAGGAAAGCTATGTGAAGTGAATTAGCTATGCGAAATGTAGTGTTAAAAACCCTGAAAAATTTCAATGTTATAGCAGCAACTGCTATAAATAATGGCTAAGTGTTGATTCCAGTCTTTCAGTGCCTTTAATTGTGCCAACATAAATTCAACTCTTCCAGAAAGTACTATGAAAAAATAAGTAGGCATGAATGAGTATCTGTTCTAAATCAATGTCATAATGCAGAAGAGTGTACAGGATATGGTCACTTATGATGGAGCCTGACAATGTGAGAAAAAAGAAGGTACACATGTATGTGTGACTGGGTCACCATGCTGTACAGTAGAAAATTGACAGAACCCTATAAACCAGCTATAATGGAAAAAATAAAAATCATTATATATATATAAAAAGAGTGTACACGATGAAGGACATGTCAGATAACAGGAAAGGGTTATTTTATACAGCATTCTAAGACAATTTGTGTTGGGGCAAAAATAAGTGGAAATACTATATACCAAGATGGATTTTATTTATTTATTTATTTTTGTCTTTTTTTTTGCCTTTTTTCTTGAACCGCTCCCGCGGCATATGGAGGTTCCCAGGCTAGGGGTCGACTCGGAGCTGTAGCCACTGGCCTACGCCAGAGTCACAGCAACGCGGGATCCGAGCCGCGTCTGTGACCTACACCACAGCTCACGGCAACGCCGGATCCTTAACCCACTGAGCAAGGCCATGGACCAAACCCGCAACCTCATGGTTCCTAGTCGGATTTGTTAACCACTGCGCCACAACGGGAACTCCCCAAGATAGATTTTAAATAAAGAATAAGATATATAGGGAGTTCCTATCGTGGCGCAGTGGTTAACGAATCCGACTAGGAACCATGAGGTTGTGGGTTCTATCCCTGGCCTTGCTCAGTGGGTTCAGGATCTGGCATTGCCGTGGCTGTGGTGTGGGTTGCAGACTCGGATGGGATCCCACGTTGCTGTGGTGTAGGTCTGATTAGACCCCTAGCCTGGGAACCTCCACATGCCACCGGAGTTGCTCAAGAAAAGGCAAAAAGACAAAAAAAGAAATACGTAAACTTGGATATAGATTTTTTAAAAGATAACTATCAAATTATTGCAGCAGGGATTACTTTCTGCACTTAAGGGATAGATCATTTGAAACGGTGAACAAATAGAACTTTTTTTTTTTTCTTGGCTGTATATAAGGCGAGGAGAAATATTTACAATATGTATAGAGTTCTTACAAACGAATCATAAAAAAAATTCAGTGGATAATAAGATAAAGGGTGTGAGAGAGGTATTCTCTGCAGAGAGATCTATTCACTGTTGGAGGGACAAAAAATGAATGCTTATCATTTTAATGTTCTAAAATTCAAGCGTTCTTTATCAACAAAGAACATCCTACTCTCAATTTATCCCAATGCTACTCTCAATTTATCCCAATCCTACTCTCAAATTAGCAAAATCTTTAGCAGGAGAGATGAAAGAATGAATAGCCATTGTTAAATGTATGATGAGATATTAAATAGTCATTCATACAGGAAAGTGTACAAATATCTCTTAAGGTTCAATGTAGGTATTTTTTAAGAAAAACTATAAACCATAATTAAATTATGTAACGAGATAGTGGAATATTATAGTCATTACAATAGCAGTTATTGAGACTGCCATATAATACTCAAGCTATATTAAAAGCAAAGTATAGATCTCAATTATATAAAATTTGTACAGGAAACATAACAGCTAGAAATGTACTGAGACAATGCACTTGTCTGCATCATCATTTATTTAACCTCTATTACATTTTTGGTCCTTTTCATATGTTCCATAGTTATACCATATGCAGTTGTATAAGTATTTGTTTCCATGTCAGCCTGCCCTCATACAGAGTACAGTTCAGTGTTCATATGCAGGTATATGTGTTCTCCTGATGAACATGGGCGGCCAGAAGGCTGTGTTCCACAGAATCTGTGTTTAGCATGCCCTTGACCTTAACTATAGGTCGTCTTGGCAGGGAAGAGGTGGGGTGAGCAAGTATTTGCTCCCAAGGCATGGGCTTTCTGCAGTCCTCCAGGAAGAGGCACTAAGTCAGCAGACTGTGCAGACTCTGGGGCTCAGAGTCCAGGGAGGGAACGTACTTGAATGCATTCACCTAGATGGTCCATTCCAAGTTTCAGGGTCCTGTGTATGTCCCTTCAGGGCTTTGGGTTTGGAGACATGGTTAGAATGGCCAGGGTCCTTGAAATTCTCCTTCTCATACAGGGTTGACCAGGTATTCAGCTTAGGTGCCTTCCCAGCTAGAGGCAGTGGGATCTCATTAAATGCTGACACGGAGATGTTTTTACTTTCACGCCATGTTGTTAAGTTGGTAATTAGCTGACCTCAGTCTAACAGTTTTGTCTCTTCAATGCAGCAATAGAACTGAGCGACATCCAACACATTTCACATCTACTTTCCCTTCCCCCCATGCCTCCCAAATGATCCAAATGTTACACGGCTATGCAATATGAAAAACTCAGTTCATGTAACCATAAACAATATTTTAATGAATAACCTGATTTTCCCAACAAAACATTAGCGAGAAGGTGGGCATTGTTTTTGCTTTTTATTTTTGACGGGGTGCGGGGGCAAATGGTCAATGTCTGACTTGGTTGAAAACATCTGTGTTCTCATAACAGCGTCTGTCATCAATCTGATATATGTCGGGAGAAGCATGCAAAGAAAATCACACTAATATGTGATTGGAAAAGGGAGGATACTTTTAATAGCCCTCGGAGATAATTGTGAATATTTCTGATACTCTACCAATGTTTGACAAGTGGTAATTTTTTAAAGATGGTTTCCAATGCAGAATTTGAAACCTTGTCAATGAACATTTTGTGGTGTTATATGAAAATTCATTGGCCTATCCCACACGTTAAATGTGTCTTTTACTTTTGCATAATTTTGTATCATCATGTGTTGGTCATTTAGAAAACAATGGTTCACTGAGTTATGCAGATCTTCCAAATATTGACACATTTCATTCCATCATATAAAACATTTCTCTTTGTTAATGTTGCCATCAAAATCGACAAGGTCCTAACTATTGTTAAGCTCACAGTGGCCAACACAAGGTTTCCAAAATTCCAGTTTTCTGGCAAGGGCTGAAAATGTATCACTGGCAGCCAATCCTGTCAGTTCAGTTCCTTGAACTGACAGGCTTCCTTTTTTTCATTTTCAAGAAAACTTCTGCCACATACCAAAGTCTGAATAACCATAGTTGTCTGTCAATTGTTCTTTCAAGTAAAAATAGTGTTCGTGAAAAAAGGAGCTAGTTCAGCTCATCACTCAAACAATTGCATAATAAGCTTCAGACAACCACTGTACTTCAGGAGGTTCTGAGAAGTTTTAGGAATATTTCCAATTCCATTACACACAGCAATTAAAAATATGCATGCCGAATGGTGGGAATTTAATACAATCAATAAGGTGTACTGCCTCAAGGATGTTCCTAAGTGAAATGGGCATTTTTTTTTTTAAACTGCATGAACAGGTGTGGTGATGAAATGCAATGGCTCCAAGAACAATTGAGTATCCCTACCTTAACTCTTGCAGCAGCAGTTTTACCCCCATGGCTTTTCCACCATCCGTGAAAAACAAATAACCTCTTAGTATTGTTATAAAAATATTCTGATCTCTTGGACTTCATGAAAGGGTCTTGGGGGTGCTGAGGAATCTGCTAACCAAACTTTGAGAAACTGCTAAAATAAATCACTGAGTTCTATAATAATGCTATCCCTATTTTATAGGTGTGGGAAGTGCTATATATGGAGGTTTGAGCAAGCCCAAGTCACAGCATAATGTCTATAGCTAGCAATATGGTCCCCTGCACCTCAAAATCTAAGAGGGTTGATCTCTTGTTAAGTGTTCATTTCTTTCTTTCACTTGCACGTGCGTGTGCACACACACACCCCCACACACACACAAACGGATACAACACAAGGCAACTCTGGGAGGTGCTGGATGTGTCTTCTATCTTGATTGCAATGATGGGATCACAGGTATTTTTTGCACATGTCCAAACTCATCTAACTGTACACTGTACACATATGCAATTCCTCAGGCATCAATTATAGCGCTAAGTAGATCTAAAGAAAAAAAAAAAACAAGATTTTAATCCAGGAAGTCTGGCACCAATATCTGTGCCATTAACTACTTACTGAACTATGTTACCACTCAGAATAGAACTAAAGGTTTCAAAACCGAGTTAAGGAATTACACGTTTCGGGGGCAGCTTGGGGCCATAGCTCTCAAAGATAACGCAGATGATGATTAGAGGGCTTGGTGTAGAAGAAAAATATGAGCTAAAAGCTGAAACAATGGAGGAAGATAAAAATGTGTCTTGGAGCTGGGCTTTTCCTAAGAATCGAATGTCTAAAGGATATTGTAGCAGAAAACGTAGACTTCACAAGAAGAAATAGGATTGGGTTGGGGCCATGGAACAATTATTTACAAGTGGGCATAAGACCTGGGTAGACCTCTCTTTTCCCAAGAAGATTAGGGGGTAATAAAAAAATAACTTCATTAGAGAGCAAATTTTATATGAGATTTTCTTTGGACAGGGATGTTCCGGGTGTCATTTAAAGCAGAAAGAGTTGTGGAAAAGGTTCTGGGCAAATGATCTGCACATATTGGAACAGGATATAAATTACAGTGGCGCAGTATACTGTACATTACAGTGAGTGTATTATAGGAAAGATGCGCGCGCGCACACACACACACACACACACACACACACACACACACACACTTGGATTTAACCCTCCAAACATATTTCTTCTTGGAAAGTTGACCAGCACTCTACACCCTCTGCCTTCCAACATGTGATGGAAGATTTTGGTTTAAAAGAAAATAAGCAAAAAAAATATTTAGCCTTAAGGAAGAGAATTTTCCTAAGATTTTCAGTATCTTAAAACACAGGCTTATTGGGGTTAAGCAGCTGGTAAACCAGTTCTCTTAATTATATATAAACGAGCTCCTAATTACAGTCCAACTTAATCCCTGATAATCTTAGTAGATGTTTCTGCTTATGGAAGGTAGACTACACAAAGGTACCGCCTTTTTTTTTTTTTTTAAAAGAAAACAATGACTCAAAAAAAAAAAAAAGATTTGGAAATTCTCAGTGATCTTCTGGTTCCCTCATTTATTTTTCCACAAGCTGTGTCTAAACTCAGAGTTATCAATTTACCCTTTAATGATACGGTCACTTAAATGTATCACAATCCTAACAAATAGCCCTTCATTTCAAGCTTATGTTACACATACTTTCCGACAACTTTTTTCCATGCCCTGATGTTTCCAATATTGAGATTTTGCACACTTTAGACTCCAGCCCATGGTTACAGACCTGTATACGCTATCATCGGGACACTTTCCCCAGATTTATTTTCTTTAAATTCTATGTGTGCTGTATCATTCCAGTTCAAAACTTAGAGCAAATTCGGTTTATTGATCTGTAAGATGTCAAATTTTCCATTGGGCGTTTAATATCTGCCGTAAGTTTCCCTTATAGAATTAAAAACGTCAGCTATGTCTTTAATGAACCTTTTTTACCTAACATCCTGCCTTTTGTTCCCTCAGTGTCCCATGAACCCTCATTGACCCTTCAGGTGCATGTTTTTCTCCCATTGTGGCCCTGAGAGCAGTCGTCTTCACTTTACCCCTCGCTCTCATCATATTCTCGCGTTCTCCTTCACTTTTTGAACAGTTCCATCCAGGGACATCCAACGATTTTCATTAAGACCTCACAGTTTAACTGCATGCTGCATTCTGTATCTCCTACATTTTAAAACTTGCCTTTTGTAGTTTCCATCGTGGCGCAGCAGAAACAATCTGACTAGAAACCATGAGGACACAGGTTCAATCCCTGCCCTCACTGAGTGGGTTAAGGATCCGGCGTTGCCCTGAGCTGTGGTGTAGGTCACAGATGGGGCTCAGAGCTGGTGTGGGTGTGGCTGTGGTGTAGGCTGGCAGCTAGAGCTCCGATTTGACCCCTAGCCTGGGAACCTCCATATGCTGTGGGTGCAGCCCGAAAAAGAAAAAAAAAAAAAAGAAAACAAAAAAACCCAGAATTGCCATTTAAGCCCTGCCACATGTGGGCACCTTTTGGAGTCTCTGTTCAGCTCTCATCCTCACTCTCTTCCGATCCTTGCTCCTGAAGGGCTTGGGTCCCTATCAGTCCTGCCACCTTATGACTTCTATTCCCCAGTCACAGTTGCTTGGATTGAAAGGAACCCTCAGGCCAGACCAGGCCAATCAGATTCTCTCCCCAGAAACTCTGAACGTTTACTGAAATAAGCTAGTTGGTTTGTGATGCAAATTCCATAGCTACAAGAGTGGCCATGTTTAATCATGTGTATACTAAAAAAGGACAAGCTGGTTTTCAAAGAAAAAAAAAGAATACATAGATAATCAGACATGATGGATAACACGGCAGAGCCACTGGGGATTTTTCCAAGTTTTGTCCGAGGCCTCCTTGAGTCAAAGGATTTGTCCTACCCTATGCTTCTATGGTATGGCATGGAGCACAAAGAATTTTTCAAGAGAAATTCTGTGACTTGACAGCATGTTTTTGCTTTCTATCTTGTTTTGATTGAGGGTGAAAAGAGATAGTGTCCTTTGTGGTGTACCTCTTCTGTGTCATTAAGTTGTTATGCTTGTTTTCCAATCACACTGAGTGGATGTTCCTTATAGATACTTAAAGTCTGGAAAGGAGAAAGATGAGACTTGTGTTACAAAGGCTGCGTAGGGAACACGCGTGAGCTTTGGAGTGAGAACACGGGCTGGAACGTCTGATCTGCTTTTTCTAGCTGTGAATTCTTAAATCACTTGATTTCCCTCCCAATTCTTCTAACCTTTCTTCTGGCGTATCCTCAATCTTCAGCACCTTGGCCATCTGAGAGCATAGCAGACACTCTAACACAAGGACTTTTGATTTCCCAAAGACATTTGGGGCAGAAATAAGCACATTGAATTTCCTGGCGTATGTTGTTTATTGGGGGAAAAAAATTTAAGCGGGATTTGAGACATCCCCACAAGTTTCTGTGGATGACAGTTTAGCAAATGGCCATGGAAATGGACAAAATGATATGGAAACGCTCCCCTCCCTCAGAGAGTACATCTTCATGTAAACTTAAAGTTAGCTCTCCTTTTGGTACTGTTTTTTTTTTTTTTAAAATACCAATGTAGGAGTTCCTGTCGTGGCGCAGTGGTTAACGAATCCGACTAGGAACCATGAGGTTGCGGGTTCGGTCCCTGCCCTTGCTCAGTGGGTTAACAATGCGGCGTTGCCGTGAGCTGTGGTGTAGGTTGCAGACGTGGCTCGGATCCTGCGTTGCTGTGGCTCTGGCGTAGGCCGGGGGCTACAGCTCCGATTCGACCCCTAGCCTGGGAACCTCCACATGCCGCAGGAGCAGCCCAAAGAAATAGCAAAAAGACCAAAAAAAAAAAAAATACAAATGTATAGGGGTGGAATCTCCTCCTTGGGAAGTGGTATCCTGAATGACCATTTATCTGTCCACAGACATGCAAGGAGATGTCGCTTGGTTTCTTAAATGTTTGTGAAGTGAACCTGAACAACCACGTTCTCTGATAAAGATTTGCCCTGTTGTATTTTCTTTTATGAAATTCAGTCTCATGGAATGGTGGCTTTTTTTTTTTTTTTTTTTCTTTCCTCCACTTGTCATGACACATCCATTAGTGTGATAATTTCTTAATGGCCACCCAGGCACCGCCATTAGACTGTGGGCTCTGTGAAAGCAGGAATTATTCCTGGGCTTGTTCTACCTTTTTGTCCGTGCTGCCAGAGGACCAGAAACATGAGAGGTATTCACCAAAAAGCTGTTGAATGGATGGATGAACGAATGAATAAGCTTTAATTTGGGGGGGTGACACTACATCTTTTGCCCCCCCCCCCACCTTGAAAAAGGCATGAAGGTCAGAGATACGTATGTAATTCATTCAGATGTATCAAACCAGTAACACCCACCTAGAACAAAATCCTTGCTTTTTAAAGTTGGCCGCAAGTAACTTTTCCCAGAATGGAAATTTTAATAATTAGTTTTATTTCATGTGTCTGTTAGATATATTTGTATAAAATGGTATATACATTTCAATTTTTAAAATCCACTGTAAAGTCACATTTTAGCCTGTGTTAGCTGGTATTAACTGCTTAAATGTTTCACTCTACCTATACTGAAAATTATGGCTACAATGAGTTTTTAGACACCATATGTTCCCCCCCTCCCCTTTTTAAATCATTTTAAAGGAAAGTTACTGAATGATGAATGAATTAAAATAGTTTGAACCTGTAGTTGAGAAAAGAATGATGAAAAAGAAAATTGTGTCTAGGAAGGGATGGAAACAGCAATAAATTAGCATAAACAGATATAGAAAAATGTAGTTGATGCCAAAAACATGGATGGGAGTTAAACCATTATTTTCAATGGTCTAGAGCCAAAATACCATATAAAACAGACTTCCAGATTGGCAGATTTATGAGAGAGTCATAAAAACTAGTGATCATAACGTTGTTAGAGGGGCAAAAAAAATTCTAAACACCATTCACGTTGATTAGATTCAGAATTGAACTGAACCAAGTCTCAGAGGGGAAGAGGAATTTTGTGGTCCAGTAAATATCTCTCTATTATTCTCAGACTGTACCAGCCTTTCTGGGAAAGACAACTAGTGGGAGATGTCATTTAATCACCCACTTCCTTAAAATGATAGTAACTAAGAGCTGATGCTTAATGAAGTGTGAATTCCAGGCCAGGCCCTTGAGTGATAGTTCTGTCTGTATACCACCGCCTCGGCATGGACTCTTATCACCTCTTGTGTGAATTACTAGACTGGCTTTCAACATGTTCCTTGCTTCTGCCCAGCCTTGTCCCCTCGATCTATTACCAACAAAACAGAGGAACCATTTGGAATCATAATTCAGATCATGCTTTTGCTGGGCAAAAACTTGCCATTGCTTTCTGTTTTCACTTAGAGTAAAAATCAAAATCTTTTCAATAGCAAAGGGGACCAGAAAACATGATCCCCAAATATGTCAAAGTGGCATGTGGATTATTTTGCATGAAAGGCAAGTGAGACCCAGCAAACTCAAGGGGGAAAAAAAAAAGTTTACCTTTAAGTACCTAGAGTGGGGGCCTGGCTCAGGGGGCTATTAAGCAGAGATAACTTTTACCTGGACCCTTATCAATACGACAGGGAAAACTACTCACCCAGCATCTTCTGTTATTGGCCTAGGAATTACCCTCCTCCTCTTCGAGGTCTCCGACCCCTACCCCATTCCTTAGCTCAGCTGGCGTGTTAAGCCTCAACTACCCAACTTGCCTACAGGGGCTCCTGTGCATAAAGATGAACTTTGGTTTTCTCTCATTAACCTGTTTTATGTCAATCATCAGACCAGCCAAGGAACCCAGATGGGTGGAAAGATAATCTTTGAGTTTGGTAGCCTTTGAGTTCTATCTAGTCTGACCCTCCTTCCATTCTTTGATTCCCTCTCCTACTTCTCTCTCCCTTGGCTCCAAATACCTTGGCCTCCACGCTGTCCCTCAAACAGTGGGAACGTGTTTTCAACTTAAGATCCTTAGCACTCATTATTTTCTTCACCTGGAATGCTTTTCCTCCAGGCCCCTTGACTCTTAACCCTCTGACCTTAAATTTGTTTTGCTCAAACGTCACCTTTTCTAAGAGAACTGTTGCTATTCAAAAACTAATATGCTAAATTAATTAATTTAAGTAACCGAGCAAGTGGTAACCAAAAACTGGGTTTGCCTCTTGGTAGGTGTCCAGCCAATAGATACAACCAAGTCAAAGATTGGGAGAAGGAAGGATTTATTATCACTTGCAGCAGGTAAGGAGAACACTGGGGGTCTTTTCCCAAAGCCCAACCCCTCCCCCCAGCCCAACAGCAGAACTGGGCAAGTTTTAGGCTAAGGGTACATGCATAGTCATAAAGAGGCTTCAGCAGAGGAGAATTCAGCATAGAATAGGAGCCAAGGGGAACAGAGCCCAAGTCGTGGTTGATTGAAGTCAGGAAGGTCAACTTCATCTTCCATCCTCTACCTAGATGGGGGTGGGGACCTTCGTTCCGAAAGAACTCAAAGATTATATTTCTTGAGGAGGAACTAGGACTCTGCTTTACCACTGTGCTACTGTTTGTTTGCCTCTTCTCTTCCAGAGCTCCTTCGTTTCCTTAAGATAACTGATTTTTGAGACCAGTTCAAGGGCAAGCATCACGGCCAGGCTTAGATCACAAAATGGCTTAAGCCAACATGGGTTCGCTTATGTCAAGAAAGCTATTCCTGGTTCTCTTTCTCCAAGGATCCCCTAACCTGTCTGTTTATACAAAGGCTCCTGTACCTGAAGCCCCAAAAGCCAGACTCTGACAAGGGGTGTTTGCAGCAAAGTACAAGTTCATGCGCAGGGTACCAGGCAAGGAGGATGGGCATCTCATGCCCCAAAGACCCAAACGCCCCCAGGGCTTTTTAGGCAAGAGTGTTTAAAGGCAGTGCCAGTGAAGAGGATCAGAGGATGCCTGGTTGGCTTGTGGACCTTCTTCTGATTGGTTGTTGGTGAAGTAATGGAATGCCTCAGGAATCTCAAACATCAACCTTCTGGTTCCAACCAGTCTGGGGTCTACCTGCCTGTGGTCAGCATGTAGTTACCATCCTCCACCAGGTGGGGGGGTGGTCTTGGTTTCTACAGAGCAAGTCAAGAGTGGCCAGAGACTGCCATCTACACCCCTTCCTGAGGAACCTGGAGTCCTGTGATTCTATAGTTCTCATTCTTCAATGCTTGAACCTGCTCTTTGGGACACGGGGGGAAAGCCTAGGAGACGAAAGCCTTTTTTCTGCAAACAGGGGACATGGAGGGGCTTTTGTACGTGAGCAGGTTCCATAGGGTTCTACCTGGTTTCAGTGCCCCCCTCTGCTTTGATACATCTCAGTCCTGAGGGGAATAGGAGTGGGACAAGAAAGGGAATACAGTTTTGGGTAAAGAAGTTAACCATAAACGCAGCAGGGGAACTCGGTTGTAGGGGGCCTTGGTTTCACTTATTTCTTAATTTATGTTTTGCTTTCCAACCCTCACCAGAATGTCAGTTCAAGAACAGGGAATACATTTGTTTACAGACGAATCTCTAGTGCTTAGAATAGTGCCTGGTACAGGGGACCCACAAACATTTGATACATGTTAAAATTATCTCATTGAATCCTCACAACAGTTTTTTGGGCTAGTATTATTGTATCACGGACGGTTAAGAACCTGCAGTTAAGATTCTTGACTGCTGGATGATTTTAACATTAACGTTGCGTAAAACTCACGTACACTACTCCAAATTATTTCTATAATGTAGTTTTTATGAGAAGAATTGGATCCGTTGAAGGAAACTTTTGTAACAATGAGATGGCTTGATTATTTAATGATTTTTTTTTCCATAAACAGATTGAAATGGGCTGAAGCAAATATACTGTCTTTTTATTGACATTTTTGCTCTGAAAACTGTAATACCATGATGAAAATTCCTCTCAAAAGATTATAATCAATCTTCCATCCTTGTTTACCTCTGAGGATTCCAATTCATCACTTCTATAAAGGCTGCGGTCCTTCGGTCCTAATTGGGTTTCCTCTGCACTGTCTCAACGGCAGGGCAAAGCTGCTTAAAGCAGCTCATTACAGGGGCAGAAGGCAGGCAATAAACATCTTCTCTGGCCTCCATTTCTGCCAGGAAAGGGCTTTGCTCCTCTGTCTAGCTAATGGTGTTCTAGGCTCCTAATTGTCTCCCATCAAATATCTCCAAATCCTTTAGTGTCTGCCTCAGAGAAACAAAAGCTACCACAATGTCAGGCCCATCCTGTACTCTAGAATGAGGAAACCTGCCTGGCTGGGCAGCCCCAGGGGGATGCAGAAGAAGCATCTTAGAGCTTGCAGCGATCTGGGGAGATGACCTAAGCAGAGGGCCTGATCGCTGCAGCCCCACTGGCTCCACTTTGTTTTGTGCTTCCCTTCTCTTCCTTCCCTGTGCAGGCAGACTTCGGTTCACGGCACTTCACTTTCTTGCACATTTCAGATACTGCATTTTTTTTTTTTTACAAACTGCAGGTTTGTGGCAGCCCTGTATCAAGCAAGTTCATCAGGGCCATTTTCCCAATAATATTTGCTCGCTTTGGGTCTTCGTGTCATGTTTTGGTCAATTCTCTCAATATTTTGAACTTTTTATCATTATATTTGTTAAGGATCTGTGATCAGTAATTATTATGACTCCATGAAGGCTCAGATGAGGGTGAGCCTTTTTTAAATTTTTTTAGCACTAAAGCATTTTAAAATTAAGGAATGTACACTGCTTTTTAGACATCATGCTCTTGCAGGCTTAACAGACCACCATAGGGTACCAATATCACTTTGATGTACTGGGAAATCCCAGCATTCATGTGACCTGCCTTACTGCAATATTCGCTTCTTTGTGGTGGTCTGGAACTGAACCCACACCATCTCCAAGGAAGGCCTGTAATGTAGGTAGTTTTTTTTTCTTCCTCAATTTTACATTGAGAGAATTGAAGCTTACATCATTATGTAGCTTACTCACGGTCATTCCACATGAGGGTATCGGTCCCATTGCTGTAGTGTTGCATTTCTGTAAACTACAGATTTGGTCCATGGAGGCATCGTGTTTGGTTCACAGATGAAAATATTGATGTTTCGGAGTTCCCGTCATGGCACAGTGGTTAATGAATCCGATTAGGAACCATGAGGTGGCAGGTTCGATCCCTGGCCTCGCTCAGTGGGTTAAGGATCCAGCGTTGCCATGAGCTGTGGTGGGTCTCAGATGCGGCTCGGATCCCCGTGTTGCTGTGGCTCTGGCATAGGCAGGTGGCTACAGCTCTGATTCAACCCCTAGCCTGGGAACCTCCATATGCCGAGGGAGCGGCCCTAGAAAAGGCAAAAAGACCAAAAAAAAAAAAAAATTGATGTTTCAACACTGAGTCGGAGTGCGCAGTCTTCATTAGGATGTCATTATGGTCACTTCCTGTTACATACCCTGTTGCCCTTCGTCCTTTTTGTTTAATTACCGGCTTCTATTTTCAACCGATATTTACTGAGGACCTCCTGAGCGCCAGGCACTGTTGGAAGGGTGGCAATTATATCTTTTAACACACCAGGGGGAAAATATATATATATGTGTGTGTGTGTGTGTATACATGCTTTTAAGGAGTTTGCAAGCCTCTGTTACAGTGAGCTCTTCATTTCCCAGTGGGGGTATATACTTACAAATATTTAACAAATGAAGACAACACTGAATATGTACCTTTCCCATTTAAAATTAGAGCCTGGTCTGAGTTTCTCTACAGCTCCTCTTAAACCGAACGCATGGTTGGCTGGCTGAGGTCTAAATTGGGAAGCATCAGATAATTTTTGTCCTAAAATAGCTTCTGGACTTACTTGTATGGCACAAAACATCAGCCCTGCAAAACCACTTCGTTTGGTTAATGCAACATCTCTGGTAAGAGAGTGCGGAAAATGAGCATTTGCGAAAAATGTTACTGTTGAGGTGACCATGTTATCT
The DNA here is from genome assembly GCF_016906955.1 of Phacochoerus africanus. Classification (NCBI taxonomy): domain Eukaryota; kingdom Metazoa; phylum Chordata; class Mammalia; order Artiodactyla; family Suidae; genus Phacochoerus; species Phacochoerus africanus. Next base: position 10,168,210 of record NC_062557.1, on the reverse strand, counting down.
ATGCATGGTCCATACATACAGATAGGTATGGGGGGGGTTCTGAGGATTTAATTGTGGCATAGTAATTATGATCAGTTTATGATAATGGGGCTTTATACTTGCAAAACACTTTTTTTTTTCTTGCTTTTTATGGCCACAACTACAGCATAGGGAAGTTCCCAGGCTAAGGGGTTGAATTTGGAGCTGCAGCTGCAAGGCTGTGCCACAACCACAGCAATGCAGGATCTGAGCCCCATCTGTGACCTTACACCATAGCTCATGGCAACACCGGATCCTTAACCCACCGAGTGAGGCCAGGAATCAAACCTGCATCCTTATGAACACTAGTCAGGTTCGTAACCCACTGAGCCACAAAGGGAACTCAAGCAAACACATTTTGGTGGCAGAACTAGATAGGGAGATCACAGGCTAAAATTGGAGAAGCAGAACTCTTGAGATAGCTTGGAGTTGTCAGTGTGGGACCCATGACCAGCTACAGACAGAAGAATTGGAGCAGGTATGTTTTGTGCTTCTTTGCTCTCTCTTATATGACTGTAGCTGATGGTAACTAAAGTTTGGGAGGGAGTGAAATGATATTATATATGCCCCAATTAGCATTGCCTATGGGGACCACTGAATGGATCTTGTGGGTTGCTTTTATTAGGGCCACATGTTTTTCACTGGGACAGTGACAAGGATGGATGCTGAGATGGGCTGGATGGCTTCCTTTGGCAGCCGAGCTCCATCCTTCCCCAGGACACGCCTTGCTCTATGTATGCCTCGGGAGGATGTAGCCTTCATCCCTGTTTCTCCTTCATCCTTTGATGTCCAGTTGGGGTCAGCCTCGGGCATCAGCTGGTGCTCAGAGGGCAGGAAAAGAAGGTCAGCCGTTCCCATGCATGTCTTCCTGCCGAGCTGTGAATAAAGTACCTGGTTTCCTCTTCCAAAGGCCATGGCTCTTGTCAGTTAGTTCTGCCCCACAGCTCCATCTGGTTTTCTGGAACCTCTCCTTCGTCTTGCTCACTGAAGCCCAAGTGGGTAACAATTTCATGCTGTACTGAGTCCCAGCGTGCTTCACCATCTCTGGGGGGGTTCGCTTAACCTCATATATTTTCATAAATACTCTTTTTTTCTTTTCAGCTTTCCTCCGTTTCCCCATTTGTTTTCAGGCTTTGTCCCCAGCTGATTCATACCCTATTAATAATAGCTATGCCTTATCATTCAGCTACAAAAAAGAGTGAAATAATGCCATTTGTGGCAACATGGAAGGACCTAGAGATGATCATACTAAGTGAAGTAAGGCAGACAGAGAAGCACTATCAGATATTGCTTATATGTAGAATCTCAGATGTGACACAAATGAACTTACCTATGAAACAGACTCACAGGCAAAGAGAACAGATTTGTGATGACCAAGGGGGTGGAGCTGGAGAGTGAAGGACTGGGATTTGGGATTTAGGGTTTAACAGATGCCAACTATTATTTGTGAAATGGATAAGCAACAAAGTCCTACCGTATAGCGCAAGAAACTATATTCAATTCCCGGGGATAAACCACCATAGAAAAGAATATGAAAAAAAGAATGTATAACTGAATCACTTTGCTGTACAGCAGAAATGGACACACATTGTGAATCAACTATACTTCAATAAAATAAATTAAAAAAATAACAGGATCACTTCCCGATCATGCCCTACTCCTGATAATAGCTAGTAATACCAATGAAGCAAATGCAGTTTGCTGTTTCTTCATTGTCTTTCCCTGAACATTGCTCTTTTTGTGTTGTCTCATTTCACTCTCATAACAGCTAGTGGAAAAAAAATTTGTTTGGCTTCTTCACTTTCCATCTGATTAAACTGTTAACTAATCTCTCCAAAATGTAACCAGATTGTGAGGCGCAAAGGGTTGAATCCAAGAAGTTTTATTCCAAATCCCCTCTGATTTGTAGAAGACTTTGTAGTGAGGGAGGGATAACTCTAAAAACAAGACTGAAAATGAAGGGACCAGGGCCAGCAAATGGTGACCAGAAAGAACTAGAAAGGAACAGAGCCTAAATTTATAAGACAAAGGAAAAGTATCCAACACCCTGCATAGATAGGAAAATCCATAAATTTGCATTAGAAGGAATCACTAAGAGGTGCCCAGGTGCCAAGTGCTTCTGGAACAAAGCCATCTCTGAGTTGAAACATGATTGATTACAAAGTACACAGTTTCCAGAAAGACATCATTGAGTTATCCCAGGATTAAAGTCTTATTTCTGTGCCATCTTCACATTTTTGATCTCTTTAAAAATATCGTCTTACATTCTCTACTGATCTCCAAACATTTTCTCTCTCTCTCTCTCTGATGAGAGGAACATTGAAAAGGAAATAGAAATGTCTCCAGATGTAATTCAAATTTAAATAGTCTTTAAAAATTTCTTCTATTGTTAGTGATACATAACATGAAACACATTTTACTCAACTTTCTATTACAAAAAAAAAAAAAATGGAAGCATTCTGATGAAATATCTGGGCCTTTGGAATAAAACCTGATAAAATCAAGATGCCCACAGAAAGGAAACTTTCTATTTAACAAGAATTAAGAGGCAGCAGTTCTACTTCCTTTCCGTGAAAATATTTTGTCACATACAAATGATCGTACCTCCATTTCAGTACAATAAGCACAATTAAATCTTGTTTAACGTCTGAAAAAAAGCTTAGCATTTTAAGAAAATCAGTTTGGACTCTCATTGTTCTATCTCACTGTTTTATCTCATGTTTTATCTGTTATATATCACTGTTATATATCATTGTTATATCTATTGCTAAGCAAAGCAATATATGTAAATGCTATAAGAGACAGATATAAGCTCTAAAAATACCACTGAATATCACTGCAGATTTTTTGGTTTATTTGGTTGTGTGTATGTTTGTTTATTTATTTATTTAGTCTTTTTAGGGCCACACTGGCAGCATATGGAAGTTCCCAGGCTAGGGGTCAAATCAGAGCTATAGCTGCTGGCCTATGCCACAGGATCCAAGCTGCTTCTGCAACCTACACCACTGCTCACAGCAATGCCAGATCCTTAACCCACTAAGCGAGGCCAGGGATCGAACCCCTGTCCTCATGATACTAGTCAGGTTCATTAACTGCTGAGCCACAATGAGAACTCCTGTTGTGTCTGTTTACCTTTATTTATTTATTTATTTTTATTTTCCCTATACATTATTATTATTTTTTCCTACTGTACAGGATGGTGACCCAGTTACACATACATGTATACATTTTTTTTTCCTCCCATTATCATGCTCCATCATAAGTGACTAGACATAGTTCCCAGTGCTACCCAGCCCAGATCTCATTGCTAATCCATCCCAAAGGCAATAGTCTGCATCTGCTAAGCCCAAGCTCCCAATCCATCCCACTCCCTCCCCCTCAGCAACCACAAGTCTATTCTCCAAGTCTATGATTTTGTTTTCTGTGGAAGGTTGTGTGTGTATTTAAATGATCATTGAAATCCAGAATTTCATTTATGAAAGTTTACATTAAAAACTTCTTATACTAGATAATAAATACAATAACAAACCATAACTTCATTTACAGTATAATATTAAATATAATTTGTATGTTACTTCATATGAGGTGAGAAATACTTTTGTGTCTATTTCATTCTCCTTGTAAAAGCTGCTGACTAAATCATCATCGTATTAGAACTAATTTTGGTTTGTTTGTTTGTTTGTTTTTATGGCTCACCCACGGCATATAGAAGTTCCCAGGCTAGGGCCTGAATCAGAGCTACAGTCGCTGGCTTGCGCCACAGCAACGTGGGATCTGAGCCACGTCTGTGACCTAACCACAGCTCATGACAACACTGGATGTTTAACCCACTGAGCGAGGCCAGGGATTGAACCCACATCCTCATGGATATTACTCGGGTTCGTTACCACTGAGCCACAGTGGGAGGTCCTATCTAATTTCTTATGTAATTTTTTTCTCTCTCTTCTCTTCCCTGGGCCCCAGATTTATTTTCCTCTTCTTGTGTTCTCTACATGTGCTAATTCCAGCTAAATGGACATACTTTGAGTCCCAGTTGCACAGTCTATGCGGAGAGAAATGGACCTACCCAGTTTGGGTCAAGGGATTGCATATGGGGCTCATTTAGGGTCAGGTCACATAATACAAACACCACCAGTGAAGGAGGACCTCTCAGGAAACAGGGACGTTGATAGAGAAGAAGAGGTTTGGGAGTGACGTGGGAAGTCACACAAATCTTTCTACCCGTCTAGGCATTCATGGTTTCTGAACTCAACCACTGCCTGTTTGTTTTAAATGTCCTGCTTTAAACATGGTTTACTGCCTGTCATTGAAAATTGCTTTTGAAAATAAGTGGACTATAAACCTTTTAAAAGCAAAGGTTAAATGGGATCTTCTTAGATTCGAAGCAGAAATATGTAAGGAACGTGATCTTAAGTGGGGAATTGTCGGGAAGGTGAGTGCGTTTCAATGGCTGATTAGTATTAATCACCCTGATTTATTGTAGTTCGTTTAAGTGCTTTAAGACGCTTTTCTTCTTTATCCCCCCACAGGACTGAATACCATTGAAATGACATATAAATCTTTCTATAAATCTTTCTCTGTAGATTTTGATTTTTTGTTTTTTTTGGTCTTGATTATCAAAAGTGTACATACTTGATTAAAACCATGAATGCTTTTAGCGAAGAATTCCAGAAATATGTCCCCTAAATTTGTGGCATCCATGCATGCGTGTCTATTTTGCTACACCAGGGTATCATGACTTTTCCCGAAAGGAATTTAAATCATAAATTAAAATGTCTTAATTTGCACGTCTATTTTTAACAGGTCCTACTGGATAATGGTTTACTAAATAATTTCAGAATTTGCAAATTTTATAACTTTGTGTTTTGAATAAGTCATGAGGGATTGGGCCATGCTGTGATAATGTATGAGCCCTTCAGATGTCAGAGGCTTAACATGTAAATATTGATTTCTCACTTATGGAAAGCCATCTTGGATACACCTGATCTCTTAGGACCTTCCTTCCAAGGAGGCCATGGAGCAGGCTATTTCCAGCTTGCAGAACTAATATTTGGAACCCATGACTTCCAGGGTTGGTGTGTCAGCAAGAGAGAAGGGTCCCTGCAGGGCTTTATGGCCTCAGCCTGGAAGAACCATCCTTCTCTTCTTCTCATAGTCCCTTGGGCAGAATGAGTCACATGGCTCCACCCAGATGCAAAGCATAGGAAGGAGGCAGATGTTTCTGAGCACCAGCTATTTTTAACAATCATATTCTTCATCCTTTCCTAATAGGCAACCTTATGAAACACAAGCTACTGACTCTCCTTTAAAATTTTCTGTCTTGCCCTTTCAATTTGTATTCTCTCCTGAATTTGCCAAGAGAGCGTTCTATCCCAAGGACTGAAATTGGTTAGGAAGAATCAAGAAGTGTCACATGCTATTCGCAAAGAAAATGTCAAAGAAAAGCATGTCAAACTTTCAGTGAGGGTTTCTTGAAAGAATCTCATCAGGAGGTAGAAGATCTAGTCAAAAAGAGCTGATTGACGAAATCATGAAGGAAAAGGGGAAAGTGCATCAAACAAGCACTTACTGAATCTACCTTTTGACCTCAGGGTCTTATGATTTGGAAATGAACAGTTCAAGGGCTTAATTGTTCTGGTTGGTTCTAGAACGTGCCTTGCTTTCATCATGGCTGCAGTTTTCCCGGGAGAGCATTTGGATTCTGCCTTCTCGGAAGAAGGGCACCCACACAAGTGAATTAAAATATAAGCTAAATTCAGCTTTGTTCAAATGTGCCTCCACATCGTTTTTCCTCTGCTCCTCATCCTCCACCCCACCCACACCCCCAGGAAGAAAGGAAGGCAATACGAACTTATTCATGCTCAGAAGTAAAATGAGCTTTGAAATCCGTTTACTTCCTTGATGTCTTTACTGACTGCTACTAACACTGGTTGCACTGAAACCTGAACCCTGATTAAAACTCTTCAGTACCCAACAGGGCCCTGCTCTACCCAAGAGTCTGTGAAAAAAGAATCTGAAAAAGAATGGATGTGTGTACATGTATAACTGAATCCCTGTTGTACAACAGAAATCATCACATTGTCAATTATACTTCAATAAAACCTTAAATGAAAAAATAAAAACAAAAAACAACCCCCAAAACCCCTCTTCAATAGCCATGAATTTATGATCTGATGCAAACATGGTTATTTCTATATCCTATAGATTAGCTTTGCTAAAATACTTCTCCATGCTTTTTCTTCTATTCCTTCTCTAGTTCCTTGCAACACACATTCAATGTAACCTGTATCATCTTCCTGCAAGATGTATTATGCAGTTCGAAAATCACATGCCATTTTTTAAAAAATGAAAACAGCCGTTTCAGCTGAAAGCACCCAACGCTTTTATCCCGAGGTACTTTATAGCAGATTTTTGACCTAGAAAACTTTTAATTAATTTGAATTTAGATTAAGCTCTTTGATTCTGAAATCGCTTCCTTGTACTTTTTAATGGAATCTTTGCCTTGATGTCCATCACCCCTGCCGTTTCATTTGATGATTCTAGAGAGTTAGAGTAACTGAGGATCAAATGTCTCTACCCTGCTTCCAAAGGCAACTCATCACTGACTCTGTTTTGCCAAAGAATTGATTGTTCAGTAGGAAAAAAGGAATAAAATCTCAACGAGGTAATGACTCATCCCAGTAAGTACAAACTTTTACCCGGCAGAGTGAGCTGATTAAAATCAGACTTGCTATCTGCTAGTAGGAGGTGTAGGTAGGAAGATGGCAGTTTCCCTAATAAAATAGAATTTATTAAGTAGTTAAGTCTTATAGAATCTGTTCTCCTGAAATATCCTCTCTGCATGCAGTTAAAGAGAAAGTGCCTAGCGATATTTTAACAGAAGAAAAATCAAAGCGAAATCTCCAAAGGCTAACAGATTTAGGAGGATGCAGGTTTACAAACTTCCGGATTCTGACTCTTCCAACTAGGATCCTAGATCTTAATGAGGTTTAGAGGCGGCAAAGACAGACTTAAGAGGAGGAATCTCAGGTATGTTCATTTTTCAGATAGGAGACCCTTTCCCTGTGATGTGAGTAAATATGGGTGATTTTGTTATAAAATACGATTAGGCTCTCCTTAAGATCATGAATACAGTAGTACTAGCTAGTTTTTTAATATGGAGGAATCCATCCAAATGGCAAATGCAACTGTCACCGAATCGGGGTAACCCAATTCTGCAAAGGCAGGTCATAGACTTGCAATTCACATAGATTAGGTTGAGGAAGCTCATTAAGATCTAGGATCCTAGTCGGAAGAGTCAGAATCCGGAAGTTTGTAAACCTGCCAAATTCCTAAGTGTTTTTAGCTCTTTGGTGGCAGAGGGGAAGAGAGTTTTGTTCACAAACATATGGCCCAAGTTGATAAGATCTAATTATATGTTTGCAGCTGTTTCGAATCTGTAAATATCTGAAGTTGGTCAACATTATGGACGCATGACAAAAGCCGTATAAATAAAGGAAATTAGCTAAAAATTGAAACAACAACAACAATCCCTTTTGAAGGGAGGAAATTGGGGGCTGAGCTTTCTAAGTGTGATTTAAACAGGATAAAGTTGGAAACAACAATGCCCCACATGCATAAAAGTTTACACCTCATTAACAGTTCTGGAAACAATTTTTGCGTACTAGAAAACCTCTGACAAAAATCTTACAGTTTGGATAGAGTTAGCAAATTTTATTTGTGTTATTAAAGGACTGCTTGGGTCAATTAGATCATTCAGATAACCTTTAAAAATACAAGTGAAGGTTTGTAATAGACTCTTGCCGAGTGGCTTTTAATAGAATGTAAAATAAAAATGTGCAGACTGTGCAGTGAAAGATTATATTCTGTACCAACTAAATGTGTGTAGATAAGCAAGAGTGATAGCTCCAAATGTGAGACTATCCATTTTCCAAAGAACTTAATCATCAGAAGCCTAAAGTTTCAAAGAGGAAGCCATGGGTGTGTTTAAAGGCAGGAATACGGATGAAAAGAGTTGAAGGGGTGGATGTTGATCATTCAAATTTTAAAATAATTTTCAACAGGAAAATGAGGTCATTTTTTATTTGATTATGAAAAATATTTGAGGGACCAGAGTAACCTCTATTTACTTTTTCTCTTAATGTTTCTTATCATAATGTTTCCCCATCTGAAACAGAATATTCAGTACATTTGCCAAATAAAGGTAATCGCACCATTGCACCAAAATAATCACCATTAGAGTTTAATGCCATTCATTGCTGTAACATTGTATGTCTATACAGACATGCACACATGTGCAAACACCTCTTTTTAGTTGTGGGAATATCAGGTGCAACAACTTGCTGTTTATGTGAAAGGGGAAGAAGGAAAATTCTGACATGATTCAGACAGTTGGCCTAATGATGCAATTCCCTGAATACCTGTGGGTTTACCTTCCTTCTGTCTGCTGGCACCCATGTCTTACTAGGTCCACGTGAACCCCTCATGTTACCCAGGTTCCACTGGCATGTCATTCTCAGTACAATTGGCTAGTGTGACATCAGGAAGACCAAGGGTCACTGAGGATAATATCATGGAAGACAGAATCAGAAAGTGTATTAAAAAAAAAAGCAAAAATCATACACAGTCTTCATATCACTAGCTGGAGACCAAGGGTTCATCTGCTCCTATGAAGATGGGTCATTCCATCCTACAATGGTGATCGAGTCTCCCATTTGGTTAAATTCATGTTGGTCCATTATACTCTTACTACCGTTAGATTTCCACAGGACTGGACTGAACTGGAGCATAATAAGGACCACTAACCTTATTTATGTCCTTGAAGGCTAGTGCTAATACATTTTTCCAACATCTTGGCTAAGTGGGGAAAGATGTTGCGGGGATTTCCACTGGATGTGTCCTACTGTCAGGGCTCTTCTGCAGGTGGAGGGTTGTATCAGCAAGTAAGTACATCCATTCCTACATACCTACTTGAGGCCAGGGGAAGTAATCATAGCATGGGTCTTGTGACCATTTGCTCTCCTGCCAGATGGACGGAGGGCATAAGTTTGTCTGCCTCCATAAACCTTTGCTCTAACAAAAGACAATGATGGGGTTTTGAGTCTCTGGCCACCAAAATCAATTCAACCCTTTCATCCAACATGCTTCAAGAAGTCCAAAATTTGCCTTCTTCAGGGGGACCAAACAATGGATTCAAGGTCTATGATGAACTGACTTCAATCTAGAAACATGATAGTGACATTTTTGGTTCTTGAATTTTTCTGGTTATATAAGTCAGTTCATAGAGTTTGGTCCTCCATCTATCTCACCCTCTGCACTTTTGTCTATTTGTCACCATCACCAATATCTGTGAGTCAAATAACGTTGTGGCCACTCTGCTCTCATTGCCTATTGCATTAATCATGTCTAACTGGCCTCTACTAGTATCTTCCCTTGGTAGTGAAGAGGCTGGGTCCCTAGCATCTTCTACTTCTGACTGTGGAAATAAGCCATCTCACCCAGCTTCTTAAAGCTACCAAGGATCCCTCACAGGTACCTTTGCCAGTGGATACAAGAGGATACAAGCAGTGGATTTTTTTAGCTCACCTGGCAAATAAATTCCAACATAGCTATTTCCCTGAGATTCTTGAACCCTTCTTCTTCCAAAGCCACACTGGCCTCTTCATCTCATTTACCTTTCACCCTTCTAACGTCTCAGCTTCAAGGAGACATTCTGACAGTTACTTGGTACTGCCTCCAAATACACTTGCCAGAATGTTAAACTGGAAGTCTCCGAATAATTAATGACATGTCAATAAGCTATGTCTTCTCTAATCGTATATGTCTCAATGCAACATCCTCAAGGTACAGTCCCAATTATGTACTCCTGGATCACGTGACGACATTAGCCAAGTCCTGGGATCCTTTTGCTGCACTTCCTCCTAGAGCAGAGACTGTGATTCCCTCCTTGGCTATGCTAAGACCCAACAAATGCTAAATATTGGCGGCAATAAATGCAGGTGGAAAAAGGCTCCATGGAAGGCAGGCATAACAGAGAACCCATTTCAGGTGAGATCTTTGCATTGTCTCTGGCAAAGGGAGGCTGATCTATAAAGGGAGAAGAGATCTTTCTCTGTCTCTGAGAGGTCAGAGGAATCTGGGCATTCATGACTTTCCAGTCCCTACATCCAACTGCCCTGATCCCAGGTTTCAGAATCCCACTCTTTTATGACTCTTTATTTTTCTGACCTTGGCATAGAGGTCTTGTTGAGTATGTGATTTTAGTCTCCTTGCGGTTCTGTTACCCTTATAATTAAGTCCTGGATTTAAAAAGATAAAAGTCAGCCCTGAAGACATAATTATTTTCATAATATTTAAATCTGTTACTGCAAAACCCAGCATTTTACTTTCCATGTGTACTTCAAATAAAACCTACCTGTGGGAGACAGAGTGATGGCTCCCCAAAGATGTCTGCACCCCCCAAAAAGAGACTTTGCAGACATGATTAAAGGTAGGCATGTTTATTTATTTTATTTTTATGATTGCATGCATGATTTTATTTAAGTGAATCTATAAATATATATAAATGCTTTACATAAATGGTATTAATACCTTTATGCAGTGGCTCTTTTTGCTAAATGTTGTTTCTTTTTTTTATATATTACTCAATGAATTTATTACATTTATAGTTGTACAGTGATCATTGCAACCCAATTTTATAGCATTTCCATCCCAAACCCCCAGTGCATCCCCCCACCCTGCAACCTGTCTCCTTTGGAAACCATAAGTTTTTCAAAGTCTGTGAGTCAGTATCTGTTCTGCAAAGAAGTTCAGTCTGTCCTTTTTTCAGATTCCACATGTAAGTGATAGCATTTGATGTTGGTGTTTCATTGTATGGCTGACCTCACTTAGCATAGTAATTTCTAGGTCCATCCATGTTGCTAAAAATGCTGTTATTTTGTTCCTTTTAATGGCTGAATAATATTCCACTGTGTATATGTACCACATCTTCTTGATCCACTCCATGTCAATGGACATTTAGGTTGTTTCCATGTTTTGGCTATTGCAAATGGTGCTGCAATGAACACTGGAGTACATGTGTCTTTTTGAGTCATGGTTTTCTCTGGATAGATGCCCAGGAGTGAGATTGCTGGATCAAATGGTAGTTCTATTTTTAGTTTTCTGAGGACTCTTCATACCGTTTTCCACAGTGGTTGCACCAATTTACAATCTCACCAACAGTGTAATAGGGTTCCTTTTTCACCACACCCTCTCCAGCACTTATTGTTTGTAGACTTTTTGATGATGGCCATTCTGGCTGGTGTAAGGTGGTACCTCATAGTAATTTTGATTTGCATTTCTCTAATAATGAATGATGTTGAACAGCTTTTCATGCGTTTTTTGGCCATCCATATGTCTTCTTTGGAGAATTGTCTGTTTAGATCTTTTGCCCATTTTTTGATGGGATTATTTGACTTTTTGGTATTGAGCTGTAGGAGGTGTTTATAAATTTTGGAGACTAATCCCTGTCGGTCAATTCATTTGCAAATATTTTCTCCCATTCTGTGGGTTGTCTTTTTGTTTTGTTTAGGGTTTCCTTTGCTGTGTAGAAACTTTTAAGTTTAATTAAGTCCCATTTGTTTATTTTTGCTTTTATTGTCATTACTCTGAGTGGTGGATCTGAGAAGATGTTGCTGTCAGTTGGAGAGTGCTTGGCCTGTGTTTTCCTCTAAGAGTTTTATAGTATCTGGTCTTATATCTAGGTCTTTAATCCATTTTGAGTTTATTTTTGTGTATGATGTTAGGGAGTGTTCTAATTTCATTCTTTTACAAGTGCACATGGAACATTCTCTAAGATTGACCACATCCGGGGCTACAAATCAACTCTCAGTAATTTTAAGGAAGTTGAAATCACATCAAGCATCTTTTCCAACCACAACGCTATACGAATGGAAATCAACTACAAGAAAAAAACTGCCAAAAGCACAAATGTGTGGAGACTAAACAACACGCTACTAAACAACCAATGGATCACTGAAGAAATCAAAGAGGAAATTAAAAAATACCTAGAAGCAAATAACAACAAAGATACAACACTACAAAACCTATGGGATGCAGCAAAAGCCATTCTAAGAGGAAAGTTTATAGCAATACAAGCCCACCTCAGGACACAAGAAAAAGCTCAAATAAACAAGCTAACTTTACATCTAAAGCAGCTAGAGAGAGATCAGACAAGACATAAAGTTAGTAGAAGGAAAGAAATCATAAAGATCAGAGCAGAAATCAATGAAATAGAAATGAAGAAAACTATAGAAAAGATCAATGAAATGAAAACCTGGTTCTTTGAAAAGATCAACAGAATTGATAAACCCTTAGCCAGACTTATCAAGCAAAAAAGAGAGGACTCAAATCAATAAAATTAGAAATGAAAAAGAAGTAACAATGGACAACACAGAAATACAAAGGATCATAAGAGACTACTAATATGCAACTATATGCCAATAAAACAGAAAACCTAGAAGAAATGGACAAAGTCTTAGAAAAGTACAATCTTCCAAGACTAAACCAAGATGAAATAGAAAAGATGAATGGACCAATCACAAGTACTGAAATGGAAACTGATTAAAAAACTTCCAACAAGCAAAAAGTCCAGGACCGGATAGCTTCACAGGTGAATTCCATCAGACATTTAGAGAAGAGCCAACACCTATCCTTCTGAAACTATTCCAAAAAATTGCAGAGGAAGGGACACTCCCAAACTCATTCTATGAGGCCACCATCACCCTGAGGCCATCATCACCCAAAACCAGACAAAGATACCACAAAAAAAGAAAATTAAAGGTCAGTTTCACTGATGAACATAGATGCAAAAATCCTCAACAAAATACCAGCAGACTAAATCCAATAATACATTAAAAGGATTTTACATTATGATCAAGTGGGATTTATTCCAGGGATGCAAGGATTGTTCAATATCCGCATATTAATCAGGGTGATACACCACATTTTACAAACTGCAGATTCTATGTCTTAGCTATTGTGAATAGTGCTGCAATGAACATGCGGGTGCATGTGTCTTTTTTAAGTAGAGTTTTGTCTGGACATATGCCCAAGAGTGGGATTGCTGGGTCATATGGTAGTTCTATGTATAGTTTTCTAAGATACCTCCATACTGTTCTCCATAGTGCTTGTACCAGGTTACATTCCCACCAACAGTGCAGGAGGGTTCCCTTTTCTCCATACCCCCTCCAACATTTGTTATTTGTGGACTTATTAATGATGGCCAAAATGTCCACTGATAGATGATTGGATCAGGAAGATGTGTATATATACACAATGGAATACTACTTGGTCATAAACAAGAAAAAATAATGCCATTTGCAGCAACATGGATGGAACTAGAGACTCTCATCCTGAGTGAAGTAAGTCAGAAAGAGAAAGACAAATACCATGTGATATCACTTATATCTGGAATCCAATATAAGGCACAAATGAACCTTTCCATAGAAAAGAAATTCATGGACGGAGAATAGACTTGTGGTTGCCAAGGGGAAAGGGGAGGGAGTGGGAGGGACTGGGAACTTGGGGTAAATAGATGCAGAATGTTGCCTTCAGGATGGATTTAGCAATGGGATCCTGCTGTGTAGCACTGGGAACTCTGTCTAGTCAATTATGATGGAACACGTAATGTGATTAAAAAGAATGTATAAATGTATGTGTATCTGGGTCACCATGCTGTACAGTATGAAAAATACATATATAAATGATAAAAAACAAAAAAACTGAAGAATAAAAACCATATGATCCTCTCAATAGATGCAGAAAAAACCTTTGACAAAATCCAACACCCTTTCTGATAAAAACCCTTCAGAAAGCGGGCATAGAGGGAACTTCCTCAACATAATAAAGGCCATATATGACAAACCCACAGCTAACATCATTCTCAATGGTGACAAGCTGAAAGTATTCCCACTGAGATGAGGAACAAGACAAGGATGTCTACTCTTGCCGCTACTATTCAACATAGTTTTGGAAGTCCTAGCCACAGCAATCAGAGAAGTAAAAGAAATAAAAGGAACCCAAATTGGAAAGGTAGAAGTAAAACTATCACTATTTGCAGATGACATGATACGATACCTAGAGAATCCTAAAGACTCTACCAGAAAACTGTTAGAGCTCATCAATGAATTTTGCAAAGTTGCAGGGTACAAAATTAATACACAGAATTGCATGCATTTCTATGTACTAACAATGAAAGATCAGAGAAGTTAGGGAAGCAATCCCATTTACCATCACATCAAAAAGAATAAAACACCTAGGAGTAAACCTACCTAAAGAGACAAAAGACCTGTACTCTGAAAACTATAAGACGCTGATGAAAGAAATCAAAGATGACACAAATAGATGGAAAGACATACCATGCTCTTGGACTGGAAGAGTCAATGTTATCAAAATGAATATACTACCCAAGGCAATCTACAGATTCAATGCAATCCCTATCAAATTACCAAGGACATTTTTCACAGAACGCAAACAAAATATTTTAAAAATTTTTTGGAAGCATAAAAGACCCAGAATAGCCAAAGACATCCTTAAAAAGAAAAGTGGAGCTGGAGGAATCAGGCTCCCTGACTTCAGACTATACTACAAAGCAAGAGTCATCAAAACCATATGGTACTGGCATAAAGACAGAAAGAGAGATCAGTGGAACAGGATAGAAAGCCCAGAATTAAACCCATGCACCTACAATAAACTCATCTGTGACAAAGGAGGCAAGAATATACAATGGAGAAGAGACAGCCCCTTCAGTAAGTGATGCTGGAAAAGGTAGGTGAAGAGACTATCTGATTTATCCAAGTGAGCCCAGTTTCATCACAAGAGTCTTTAAGGTGAAGAAACGTTTCATCTGTGGTCAGAGAGATGTGATAATAGAAAGAGAGGGGACATGGAAAGGACTTGACTTGGTTGGACCTGACCCGTCATGTTGATGGTTTTGACAATGGAAAAAGGAGCCATAAGTCAAGGAATGCAGCCATTTCTAGAATCTGAGAATGGCCTTCTGTTTACAGCCGTCAGGAAAATAGGACCTTGATCCTATAATCACAAGAAATAGATGAAGTGTATGAGCTCCCCTTAGCAAAGGAAAAAGAGATGGTGCATGCAAATTGAATTAATAGATGATATACACACATATATGTATGTGTATATACGTATATGATACACATACATATGCATGTGTGTATATACACTTTAAGGAGAAGGAAATCAATCCAAATAACATTTTTAAACCTCAATTTTATATATTTAAGCTTATACACACACACACACACACAAAAAAAAAACTTTGTAATGTCCACAGGATTTTTATCAAACACACTAAAAACCCAAAGAAACATCAATACATTCTATTAAATATGTAACTAGTGTTCTCTAACTAAATGTAATATACCTAGAAATTAATAAACTGGTTACAACTACTCCCCAAGTTTTTAGAAATTAGGAAGTACTTGTAAATAACGTTCATATCACTGGGAAAATAAAAGCTCCAATCACAGTCTATTTAGGGATTAGCAGTGAGAAGACTGTGGGCTGCAGCCAAGGTTTAAACTCACAGCAGTAAGTTACTTCCATGATTATTATTAACCACAAAGTGAAAACAAATCAATAGGCACTTATTTGTAAACACTAGGAAGAAAATAAAAGGGGTACAGAAAGAAACTCAAAGTGAGAAACTAACAGTTTAGCTAATATAAAAAGTAGACTTGCTAAGGAAATCCCATTTTTTTTTTCACTTTTGGTACCCCCAAAATATAAAATTTTAGGGACAAGAGTGATGGTAAAACTACTGGTTAAAAATATTTTTAAGAAACATAAGGAACCATGTGTGACTTCATTGGAAAAATGCAGTTGCATAGCATTATTGCCCAGAAAAAGGTTATATAAAGTATGTAATTACCTCATTAAAATATGAAATGATATTAAACATGGAAAATGAAAAAGCGACATGGAAAAAACAAAACAATAGAGGAGAGAGCAACAGATACCAGATCAATTTTCCTCTGAAGGAACTAGCCTCAATTTAATTTCTAATGAAGGTGTATTAAGACCAAGGAATATGTAACTTGAACACTATTTAAAACTTCCATGATTCAAAAGTTGGATAATATTCAAGTCCTAGCCTCTCAACGACGGAGGCCTTTGACGTTACACATTGGGAAGATGGCTAAAATCCTCTTCAACTATTTTCATCTCCCCGCCACGAGTTTTTTTCCCTTGCAGATAGCATAACCACCCAAGTCTGGATAAATACAGAAGGTGACATGGAGACCCTCAGATACATGAAAGATGCCAGCTCAGGGAAGGAAGCAACTTTTATCTTTGCTCGGAGGGGTCATATCTTCTTCACTATCGAGTCAACAGTCATTCACTTATTAAGTATTGAAGTGTGTATAATGACCTGACACTGTTTTCAGGGCTAGAGGATTTCCCCAGAGAGAATTAACTGGAAGGGTGCTTAAACTGCATATGCTACCAAGAAATAATTTATTCTCTCTTCTTGAACTAAGTTTCTCCATAACTCTTATGTCCTAGGACTTGAAGCATGGGATTGCGGCTCCACAACTGGACGGGAATGCCCAAGGGCATACGTAGGCTAGTGGAAAGTATAGAAATCACAAGCATTGGGGTCTCCCATTAGCAAATGGGAGAGGAGGCACATGCCAGTGAGGTTACTGGAAGAGTGTAAAATGGAAGAAGGGGGCTCTTTGCAAAGGTGTGAGTAGAGTTTAGAAGAAATAAATAGGGTTGCGATGTACTCTGAGGCTATGAGAGGTCCATAAACATAGCTGGACATTAAAGGATAAGGGGTGGGTGGCTATCGCCAGAACCTGAGTTAAGAGGAGTTAAGGTGAGGCTCCTGGAAGAAGCTGTGGCCTGCAGTAGGTGAAAGCACCCAACCTGTAGAAACATGCTAATCAGAAAGCAGTGGCCCTCACTCCCCTCCCACTCACATCCAGTAAATAAATAAAGTCAAGACTACCCAGAAGCCAGACAGCCACATAACCCGTCAGTGTCTGGTCTACGTGGGTTGCCCTTCTAGAGTGTGCAGCAAGTGGGACCAAGGGGTAGAAGGCAGGCCTAGGGGATCAGACGGTCTCTCCAAAACAAAAAGAAATATTGGAATTGTGTGTTTTTTTCTTAAAATGCGAAACCAGCCACTACTGGTATATTCTGGAAAGTACTATAGAATTTTTCTAATTTGACAACTAAACTAGCATTAAGTTACATATAGCATAGTTAATATTTAATGACTTTTTGGAAAGACTGTTCTGCCCTCCCATTGTTTGGCCACATGACATAAAGAGCTGGTTTATACATTTCTAAGTATTAGTCCTTAGCGATAATCTGGAGAGTGTGTCTTTGATACCAAGCTCATTTCTGACATTTGCAAGGCCTGGAGCAAGAGTGAAATGGGAGGCCCACATACCACACGTCAAATATTTAAAAGTTACATATCAAGCAAACAAACTGTTAAACATAATCTACTCTATTCTCTATTTTTGACAAATATATCTTCATAATTATAAAACTGAAAGAAATGTTTAAAGGTTTGGCTTTTTTATATGACTGAAAGCTGGCAAAATACCAAAGATGAGTAAATTTACTTAGTACTGTGCATGCCTGGTGTTCTACTCATAAACCAGCAGTCTTCATATGAGTAATGGAGTAAAGGTATAAACAATTCAAAAGTGATTACACATTTTAAAACATTATTTTTGTCTTGAGTCTAGTAAATTAGTTATTAAGATCAGTTTTCACCTACTTGGTATACTGTTGATTGATGTGATTTAAAGTCTTAAAATTAAATATAGACTAGTGCAAGTATACAAAATTACATGTGAAATATAATTTTAACTATTTTAGTAATAACTTTATATTAACATAATCAAATGTAGATTTAACAAAATGAATTTTCTTACACATTTCCAAAAATTGTTTTTCTTCCAACATATCCAAAGTATGTACTGAAATTAAAAGGTAAAATCATTTATAACGAGTAAAGACGACAATTTAAATCAGAATGGCTTAAACAAAGATAAAATTCAAATTTGTATTCTGAAAATTTAATCAAATGATGTTAAATGTATCTTAAAGACAAAACTAGGAATTCGGTATTCAATGTCTATTTGGTGAGGTAATCCATTTTCAAGGTTCATAACTGCATCTAAGATATAGCTACTTAGTTGTTCAAAATAACTTAGAATTATGTAACTGTTATGACTCTTTCCAGGATCATGAAATTGAAGCACAGGAAGCAAGACCATAGGATCTTGGCATTAGGGAGAAAAAGATGCTTTAATCCATAACTGATTGCTCCTATGCTGTCTCCAAAAAGAGATTTGATGCAATGATTTGTCTCTGAGAAGCATTTCTGTCATTCAAGCCCTCTCTTTATTCTTTAGCAGTATCCGTCTCCCATGTCGGTCATGGTCCAAACCCAAAGATCGATAGATTCGAACACAGTTGACCTTTGTTATAAGAACAGAGTTCAAGAGATGGGGAGGCTATGCCACAGTGGGCCCAAAGGTGTTAGTCGTGAGCATAGATGTTTAAGACCTAAAGATTGTTCTGCCTGCCAAGTGCCCATCTCTAAATGATGCACCCAGGTGTTCTTGAGCAAATCCATTGTGTGTCCTTGTGATGTGCAGAACCCTTGGAAGCAGAGACTCAAGCAGATCTAAGGGGGGTGCTATTTGACTTTTAGGGAGAAATGTAAAAAAAAGACCAGATGTGCCTAAAAATGCACATGGCTGTGTCTATCCGTGTTTCCTCATATCCCTACTATGTGTCTAGCAAGGTTTGGACACTTTTCATCAGCATTTCCATGCAGAGGTATCTGACAAGTATCCTTAGCTCTACAAATTTAAATCCTATTAGGTAATTCTTGAGCTGTTAGAAAGATGGTAATTACACAATGAGTTTCCATCTCAAGCACGTTCCTGACTCAGTTCAATTACTAATGGTCTTAAAGAGAGAAATAGAGTAGTACTTGTGAACAGGAATCTCTCGTGGTAATTGTCTGCAACCTGAAGTTTCTTTGCTAATGATGAAGTTATAAGTGATCCTCTTTAAGAAGGAAAATTGATTCATTAATTTCCTAATGATGGAAAGATTTTGTCACTGCAAAGCTTTTTAAAAAACAAACAAACAAAAAACAACCACTAGAATTGCATTCTCCAAATTTGCAACTTAAAATTCACATGTTTAGAGTTACACCTAAAATTCCATGTCTCACAGGGTTCAATTTAGTTTAAGCCAAATGAGTTTCTTGTTTTTGTTTTATTTTTTAGGGAAAAGCTATAAAAGTTGGCATGAGAATCCCATTCTTCTTTCCTCTCAGAAATTTTCTATATTACACAAAAATAAAGGGGCACAGGTATAAATGTTTCAATCTTTAAATTTATGTGTTATAAATACAAACATTTTTGTTTGAGTAAGTCTCCAACTCCAAAAGATTTGGTAATTTCCTGAACTTGAAGTAAAACTATAGTCCTTCATTTTTTTTCTATAGAACTACAGAAAAGAGCCCAAGTTCATTACTTCCTTTTTAAGGGCTAATTCTATTTTTTTTTAAGAAGAAATTACAAGATATACTACCAAACAAAAATTTTACATAATCAGTCCTTTAGCTGTGGCAATGAATTCACTTAATCTGGAATCCCACATACAAGGAGTTCAAAAAGGTCATTTAGGGATTTAAGAATGACTCAAATTTCCTATTAAAACCCTACCCTTTCTCTGGTATTACTCTCCCTCTGTTTTTAAATGGGAAAAATTAAACTAAAGAAAAATAGAACCGATATGATGTAAATAGCCATCTATAAATCTCAAAATCTTTTTGGGATGGTGGCACAAAACATAAATTACACTCATGAATGAAGACAGTGGAACAAAACTTCAGAGTTGCTTTACGGCAGAGTTCATGACCAGGAGCTGTTTAAATTCCCTCTATTATGTAAAGGAGGTGGGTAGCAAAATGAAAGGAGAGAGAAAAGTCTTTTTTTTTTTTTTTTTTTGGCCAGGCCAGGGATCGAACCCACACAACAGCAGTGATCAGGGCTGCAGCAGTGACAACATCAAATCCTTAACCCATTGCACCACAAGGGAACTTCAAGGGAGAAGTCTCCCTCCCCCCCTCCCCCCCCAAGTCCACACTTGTGGCTTATAGAAGTTCCCAGGCTAAGGGTCGAATCTGAGCTGTAGCCGCCAGCCTACTGACAGCCATGCCAGCGTGGGATCCAAACGTCACCGGTGACGTATGCCACGCCAGATCCTTAACCCACTGAGCCAGGCCAGGGATCAAACCTGCATCTTCATGGACACTTGACACTATGTTGGGCTCTTAACCCACTGAGCCATAATGGGAACTCCCAAGAGGCAAGTCTTATTGTGGGTTTCCTCCCTGACAAATCAACTGTCCTAGACTCCTAGGCATTTATTTATATGCAGGTGCATCGCTGCAAACAACACAAACTCCATGACAGTGGAAACAGATCCCTAGTGTTTCAGAATGAACCAGGTGGTACTTGACAGCATACAGCAAAGATCTCTATCAGCAGCTGGGCATTTGTGTGATCCCAAAAGACACAGACATTTAGAGGAAATCAAATTTGAATTTAAGAATTATATCTGTACTGCTTATAAGGTTGTTTTTGTTTTTGTTTGTTTGTTTTGTAGGGCTTGTATGGTTTCTTTTCCATGTTCTATACAAGTGACATTCACTGTAAATTTTGAAAACCAGCAATCTACTGGTCAAATTTGTCCAGTATTCCAATTTTGTTTGTTCTACCCAGCTTTAAAAAAATAATGAATCTAAATGCCTTTAAACAGTGCTGCATTCCTTTTTATATAATACCATGCTCACTGGTTAGTCCTAGCATTTTTTAAAAATGTTGTAAGTTTTGTTTTTCCACTATTTCCTTCATTCTCTTTTTATGAAATCCTTTATCTATGATTCGCTCCTTCAAGTTTTAAATGGTTGCTTTTTTTCCTTAATCTTTTGTATCTGTCCTGCATCGAGAGTGAAATTCTCTGCCCTGTCCTTCAAATCTTTGATTTTCTCTTTGAAAATATCTATTTCAGAGTACACCATCTATTGAATCTTTCATTTAATGACTGCAGGGGTTTTTGTTTTCATGATTTCAAATTGCTTATTTTTTTTTTATAGATACTACCTCATTTTGTTTATGCCCTAATTTTCTCCCAAGAAAATGTTTGTGGTTATTATTTTACTTCCTCTCTGCAAGAATCCTCAATTTTTGGGGTCGGACTAACCCAGATCCTGGATTTATACTGGCCATTGAGCTGCCCTACTGGAGCGAGGGGGGACCTCTTCCAGGCTGTGGAGATGAGCCAGTAGGGAATTGGGCCAGAGTACTGACTTTCAGGCAAGCCCAGTGTTCCTTCTAAATATTCTGTGCTGCGTATGCTATAAATTTTGCATGGAACACTTTAAGGCCATATTTGCACTCCACGCATGGAAGGTCCCATCTGTCTTTGCCTTGATACTCACTCCATTCCCCTTTGTATATGTGATCTCAACAAACATTTGAAGATCATGTCTCTTCTGGGTCACCTTTTCTTTAAGCTATTGCTAGTTTTGTTTTGTTTCCCCCTCATTGTTCTCTGTGTGGTCATTTCTGATCTAACTGGTCTCCTTTAGAACCATTTGCGTATGCTGATAATATTGGAGGTTCCAGAAACAATACACATGAATCCCGAAAGAAAAATCCTTTTGACAAATAAGTGGAGTTATTATAAATACTACGTTTGTAAAATGTGTTAGAGCATACAATGTATTAAAATATTCCAGATGTGGCTTCATTTATGAACATGTGGGATGTTGGTGAGAAGGGGCCTTATTGAAGGCTGATCATAGTACATGTGACCTCAGGCTTCATGATTTATAAGCAGAATTAATGATATCTGCTTATCAGAAATGTCACCACCTTCAGTGTTTCATTTCTCGGATGAGTAAATCTCAAGTCCAAGCAAGTTAACTGGTGACAAAGCCAGAAGCAAAACGAACGCCTACTCGCTTTGAATCATTGTTTAATTTAAAGGAGCAGATAAATTAGATTTAATGCTCTATATTCAGACAAAATGTCTATTCTTCATAGATCTCAAAGGACATGACAAAACATGCCTTTTGATGTGGGGCTTCCTTACTTTCCATGTCTCTTTCACAACCTCCAAAATATGACTTAGAATTTCTTACATTAACATGCAATGTTTGAAACCAATATCTTCACTCAGTTTCTGATATTCATTCTTGAATATCAGAAATGAGAGATGGAGTAGGGGTTGGAGATGATTTGAAAATCAGATTTGTAGGGGGAGTTCCTGTCATGGCTCAGTGGTTAACAAACCCAACTATTATCCATGAGGATGCAGGTTTGATCCCTGGCCTTGTTCAGTAGGTTAAGGATCCGGTTGCTGTGAGTTGTGGTATAAGTCATAGACATGGCTCAGATGCCACGTTGCTGTGGCCGGCAGCTACAACTCCAATTCGAGCCCTGGCCTGGGAAACTCCATATGCGTGGGTACGGCCCTAAAAAGACAGAAAAAAAAAAATCAAATTTATAAATTTTTTCTGGTGTTAACCATACATATATACCTTAAAAACTTACAGAGTAAAGGTCTTGGTGAGAGTAGGATACCAAAAATTGAGTCAATATAAAAAGTGTCTTGTCGAAATATCATGTCTGTGACTTTTATAAAATATGACAAAAGAATTTTAATAATTAAAATATTGGTGATTCACCAAAATTTCTAAAAACAATGAAATCCAAATTAAAATCATCACATGATTCTACTACACATAACTTCCAGAGGGCTAAAATGAAAAAAAAAAAAAATTTAGAAATTTAGATAAAATTCCCTTGGAAGAAGAATGGAAATATGTATGCATAGAAAAAGTCCTATCATATTTCTAGGCATTGAAAAGCTGGTGCATGTATTACTGGAGTAGATAACACTGCTCACCAAATACCTTTGGAGGTTAGATTCTGGAGATTAAAGAGTGGGGTTAGGATTTTAAAATATCTATTTACAATACACTGAAAATGTATTCTATACTACTATTTAAACTTTAGATGAAGATTTAAACATATCAACATGTCTACTTAAAACTGTGAGAGAGAATTCCTAGTTCTTTAAAATGATGCTTGAGCAAATCATATTAGCTGAGGCTTGAGTCCAGGGGCCGGAGCTTGGGGAACCCCCGGCTTGCTTTTAAAGGCTTCCTTCTAGCATCAAGCCCTCATCAGCAACTCTATAGCCTATCAGTTGCCTATGTGAACCAGGCGGGCAGATGCCCTTGAGGGCCGGAAGAAGCCTCCTTGGTATTTTATTGACGATAAGTCAAAGCTTATTAACATCCAGATGGAGAGGGACCTGCAGAATGTTTAAGCCCATCTGCCCAATTGGGTACTGCACTATTTAATTGCTTGCATTTCAAGCATAATTCCTTCCCCTTGTCCTGCTCTGATTTTCTCCCAAGTGTTTATGTAATCTTTCGGTTGATGCCTCCCCATACTCTCTTGAAAACTGGTTCTCATGCTCATCTGTGAAACACTTAGGTTCAATTTCTATGTATATCATTTTTACTATTTGTATATTGGTGTTAAATGAACATTGAACCATGAAGAGGCAATCGGGTGAGTCATTTATGACTCTTTATATCTAGCTCTATTAAATTAAAAATGTCTGGTTTTTAATCCAATAATGCCTTCCTAAACAAATTAAGGCTATTATGTACACATGGCATGCCATCTCTGAAGCTTGGGTGACTGGTGAGAAAATTCCATGTTTGCAAATATTGTGTCCATCAACTCATACCTATAGCTTACCTCATGTGAGGTTAGTCAAGCAGGCACTACTATTTATAGTTTTAAAAGCAAAATAATTATAAATAAAAAACCACTCATTTTGTCCCATTTTCCAGGAATGAGACCTCATAATTCCATACAATCATCAGCCTTATTATCATCATCCAGTGGCCACTGAGTCAATCCCAAATCTCTCAGCTCCTACTTTCTCTTAACAATTTTTCCAGGAGTTCCCGTTGTAGCACCGCAGAAACGAATCCGACTGGTGTCCATGAGGATACAGGTTTGATCCCCGGCCTCATTCTGTGGGTCTGGGTCCAGCGTTGCCAGGAGCCGTGGTTTAGGTCAAAGACGCGGCTTGGATCTGGCATGGCTGTGGCATAGGACAGGAGCTGTAGCTCTGATTCGACCCCTAGCCTGGGAACCTCCATATGCTACAGGGGCAGACCTAAAAAAAAAAAAAAAAAATCCAAAAGATCTGGCCATTCATTTTATGTTTATTCTTCTACTGTCCTGAATTACTTACTCTTCCTGACAATGTCTTATCTCCCACAGTCAGAAGCTTCTGTTCTTCTGTAGCCCACACAGCCTGTGTGCTCTATGCTTTACAAACTGCATGAAGGTGCTCTGCTGAATAGGTTTTCATGACATCTGTTTCTATAATAGCTCATACGATTGCTCCACAAGGGTCACTTGATAGCATGTTTTTTGAGTGAGTGTGTGTGTGTGTTTTTCACAATTCTATCACTAGGACTTACCCCCAGAGTCATCCATACAAGCCAAATGCTTGCCTCTCTGACATTTACTGAGTGAAGGGACATAGGCAAAAATCGGATTTGGGTCGATTTCCTTGCATCACTATAGACAGATGACTGAGTCTCCTTGAACGGACCTCCTTGGCCTTCTTGACTATGAACATTTGGAGGATGTACTCAGAAGGTAGTCTTTCTCAAACCACAGAGAGAAAAACAATCTCTTATGAAATCAGTCTAAAAACTCATTCCATTCATTCCTAATGCTGACATGGCACTGATGAAAGATACATCTTAAAGTAACCTCGAAGTCTTAAACAACTCACAGGAATGTGGTGACAAGAACACTTGAATTTAAAAATGTAAAGAGCTTACTGACCTAAATGTCACTTTACCAAAATTGCTGAGAATGAGGGGGGAAAAAAAATGGTATCTCGAAGAGACAGCTAAAATAGACTAGAAAGGCAGCAAAGTCTTTGCACTAAACTCACAGAAAATGAAAAGTTAGCAGTGAAGAAAAATAAAAGTGCTTGAAGAGAATTGCTAGATAACAAGCATATTGGCCACAGTTGGAAATTTTGATTAACTGCAATTATGTTGGCAGACAGGCACGATTTAATTTTCCTAAAGTGATAGAATTTAGGAGCACAGCATCTCTATCTTCAGAATGGAGCCTTTTCCTATGGGATCACAGGAGTCAATGAAGAGTCAGGTCACTGATGTGATAAAGAACTAGGACCATATGTTGATATGTCTCTCAATTTCCCCCAAACCTCCATAACCAGGTGCTATGACTGAACTGTGTCCTCCACCAAACATATATATTTCTCTCTAATTAAAAACATTTTGGTTGATCCTTTGAAGATCAAACCTTGGCCATCACTTAAATCATTTGTTGTGGTGTTTCTAGTTTGGAACTCTTAGTCTTGCTAAGAAAATTCTTACACATCTTGTCCTTTGGTGGTATCTGTGTTGTTACACATCCAGGGGAGAAATTGCTGGGTCACATGGAATGCTTATGGTCAGCTTTAGTAGTTACTATCAAAGAGTTTTCCAAAGTGGCTTTACTAATTCATTTGCCCAAAGCAGTACAGCCAAGCCCTTAGCATCCATGGGGGATTGGTACCACAACACCCAGGGATACCAAAAGCCATGTATATTCAAGACCCTTAAAAATAAAGTCATGTAGCACAGTCAGCCCCCACAGTTATGCCCCAGAGGATTCAACTAACCTCAGATCAGATCCACAATTAGTGATTAGTTGAATCTGCAGAAGGGGAACTTGTGCATCAGAGGGCCCATGGTATCTGCTTCCCACTGAGTGCTCTACATCATAGCCAATAGTGGGTATTGAGAGTCCTTTTTTTAAAAAAAAAAATTGCATTCTGGTGGGCAGGTAGTGGTACCTGAGTTGGGATTTTAATTTCTCTCTCCTTCATGACTCACAAAGTTAAGCATAACTTCATGTCATCCCCCTTTAGCATCCTCTTTTGTGATACACCTGTTCCAGGCTCTTACCCACTTTCCTTTTGGTTTCTCTGTCTTTTCCTCTTTGATTTTAGTTTCTCTCTTTTCCTTATTGATTTTTCAGAGTGGTTCATAATCTGTTTCACATTCCACATTCTGCCCAGGCACCTCGTCTAACACTCCAGGGAAATTATCGGGAATAAAATAAATGATACAATAAGGGTGATATACCATACTGCATCCACACAGAGATTTCCAAGGATTCAGTGTGAATTTCCATTTATTTTGAAGTTCATAAGGAGACATAGAAGCCCAAATATTACAGTAAGTCTATAACTCATAGGTCAATGTCAAAAGACAACGTAAAACTAAAACGTCATCTTATGCCCAGTCTTGGCCAGAAGGTTTTACTTTGCTAGGAAGATAAAGCAGGCGTTCCTTTGGCTGCTGCAGTACAGGATTTCTTCGTTTGAAATGAGTACAGTCCTTCAGCGCTCCAGATGCTTCATAGATGAATTCACAGCCCCAACTGAACACTCACGCAACACAGTAAACAAGCTAACTGGCAGCCCTAAAGCTGTCAGTGCAATGAGAAACCAAAATGGTACTGTTTCATCAGATGCCCAAGGTCTAACGCTATGGAGAAGACTTGAGTTGGAAGTACAGAAGCAAAAAAACAACTTGTCTCAGATTCTCCACGGTGTACAGAGACAGTCAGATGAGAACAGTCTCACGTTCTTGAGTTGGAATTAAATCCCACTGGGAGATATATCTACCTTCTGTTAATTAGGACACTATATGTAATATGTGCGTGGGAAAGGGCTGATAAAAAATTAGTCTATGCCTACCGTTATCTTGCTCAGAGGAGCAGTTATAGGAAATAATATAGTTCACTTATAATGGGAGGCAGACACTATGTGCCTTATGTGTTTGGTAATGACCCAAAAGGGAAGGTGGTTGTACTCATCAGGGTTCTCCAGAGAAACAGAACCAATAGGATATGTATAAAGACATACATAAGAGGATATTTATGATGAGAATTGCCTCGTGAAATTACAAAGGTGGAGAAGACCCAAGATATGCTGTTGATAATCTAGAGAACTGGGAAAACCAATAGTATAATCCAGTGTGAAGGCCTATGAACCTATGATGGGGTAGGGGGGATGGGGTGTTGGTGGGTCCTGGGCATCCTTTAGTCCAGTTAAGTAGAAATCATCGCAGGGGTACCACTGTTATCAATCCTCTTTTATGAGTATAGAAACTGCGGTGAGGGATGGTTAGGATGCTCAAGTCCTGACCACCCTGGGTGATGGATTTTAACTGAGGTTGCCTTTTTCCACTTGGCTTCCAAGCCGTCTTCCTGGCGCCTCGATGCTGCACTGTGTACTCTCTCTCTAGGGACATGCCTGCACTTCCTCCACGGAGCAGGCATTTTTAGATTCTGTGCCACAGTAGCCAGGGCTCCACATTTCTGCGTATTCTCCAGCCCAGGAAACATACTCGAAGCAACCTGAAGCAAAGGCTCGCTCTCTCCTTGCCATCGTTTGTTTGGCTGGAGAAAAACTGCCCCCATGGATTCCTGACATCAGGCAGCTGGGGAGCTGTTTTCATCCCTGAAGCCTTTTAAGAACCAGTATTTCTGGCCTGTGCTTTATAGAACACTGGCTCTCCTCACCTTTTTGAATATCCTAAGCCTTGAAAGCATGTCTTCCTGCCATGCCTTTCTTCGTGGAGGTGGTTGAAGTTCTTTTCTATTTAGCGATGAGCCCAGCACACTAGATTCCTTCTTTTATTTTTTTATTTTTATTTTTTGTCTTTTTACTATTTCTTTGGCTGCTCCCGTGGCAAATGGAGGTTCCCAGGCTAGGGGTCGAATCGGAGCTGTAGCCACCAGCCTACGCCACAGCCACAGCAACGCGGGATCCGAGCCGAGTCTGCGACCTACACCACAGCTCACGGCAACGCCGGATCGTTAACCCACTGAGCAAGGGCAGGGACCGAACCCGCAACCTCATGGTTCCTAGTCGGATTCCTTAACCACTGCGCCACGACGGGAACTCCCTAGATTCCTTCTTTTAAATTCATCCTTTCTCCTCTTCTTCTCTCAGCTTCGAAGTGAGAGTGGCCAAGATATTTAACATAAAAGTCTTAAAAAAAAAAAAACCCAAACACATATTTATATTTAGAGATATAAGTTGGTGAAGATGCCCAATCCCAAATGCCAAAAAGGGGTAGGGTGAGTGGCTGCAGGGTGATGCGAGGTTGAAGGATTTGTTGTTTTATAAGACTAGAAAAATGAGAATGCATAAACGCAGATGAAAATAAATCAGTGGACACAGGTGGTTCAACGGAGAGGAAATGGGTGATGTAAGGTTTCTAGAAAGGTGACAGGTAAACAGGATACCAGGCGGAAGTGAATTCAGCTCTTCCAAGTGTCAGAAGGGAAAGGGGGCAGCATAGGGCAGACAGAGGGAACCTGAGACGTTTTCCATCTCAGGGCTTCCGCTCTGTCTGTAAAGCAGCAGGTGAAATTGTCCACCCAAGGAGGAGTAGAGGTGGGGCTCGCTGATTTGGGAGGGATCACAACATTTTCAATAAATCCATTTTGACCCCAAAGAGGACGGGAACCCAAGAAGCCCAAGTGGAACTGATCATGAAAAAAAAAAAATCAGAAAATGGTAGGCTGCATGAGAGCATGGGGACTGTTGCATAACTTGTACCCAGTGTTCAACTGCATTTTAATTAACTTTATTATGTTACTCGCTTTCAATGTGTTATCTGTCAATTCTTCATCTTTGAATGCTGTCTTAGGTTTCTTTGATAGCAGATGCTGGAGGAACTATTAGGAGATCATTCTTGAATATCCAATTCTGTGTGTCAATAGAACTAATTACCTTCAAAAAAAGAAAGCGGTGACGGACCCCAGGGGCTGAAGCCATCTGTCTGAGGCAGCGGGAACATATTCTTTTCTTTTGCAGAAAATCCTCCCCTTTCCTTCTTTCCCAACATCCATTTCTGCCAAAGAGAATCTGCCCTTTACAGCTGGGATCTGATACCTAACTTTGTGTTTTGCTGGTTTTCACCTGAGGTACCACATCTATTTCTGTTCTGCCTCATCAGGGGTTATGGCTGAGCTCCCGGGCACGCTTCAGCTAAATTCTGAAAAGCAGTTTTTGAAGAGTGATGCAGAGAACCAAGCAGCAGGGGCAGGGGGGTCTGCCTTTCTGCTGCTTGCTTTGCACCCCCCTGAGAAACCAGCCCAGTGGACCACAAGCTGGAAGTACCTACAATCCACCAGCTTCCTCGGTGGTGCTGTCCTTTCTGTCTACGACAGATACAATGAGGATGACGCCCTGCGCAGGGCTTTCTAAAAGTTCAGGCTGCTCTCCTTTTAAGGGGAAGTTGGGGAGGGGATGAGGGAGGGTGGGAGAGAGAAGAAAAATCCCGTCATTGTCATTCGACAGGTGAAGCCTAAAAATTTCACTGGAAAAAGTTATGGAAGAGGTAACAGCTGCAGGCCTGTCTGGAGAAAGTCAGCTCAGTAGTTTCCATTTGGCATCTGTTTCATCTGCAGAAGAATTTTTTTTTTTTTCTTTTTAAGTAAAGCTGGAGCTGAAAGCCCACTTTATTTAGGAGATGTTAAGTCCTAGGATAGCGAGGGCTTTGCAAGCTGCCGACATACCCTCCCTGGCCCTT
Source organism: Phacochoerus africanus (assembly GCF_016906955.1). Classification (NCBI taxonomy): domain Eukaryota; kingdom Metazoa; phylum Chordata; class Mammalia; order Artiodactyla; family Suidae; genus Phacochoerus; species Phacochoerus africanus. The sequence goes on along the minus strand of NC_062557.1, from coordinate 10,138,410 downwards.
TCTTATTCACCTCCCACCAGCCCAGCATCGCATTGCTCGGTGCAAAGGAGAACATCCAGAGATTTCAAAAGCTCTGGTGCAAGGTGAGAACCTTCAAGCTGTGCATAGCCTCAATGAGGAATATCAGCAGCGGTGCATCCGACTAGATGGAAAAGGTGCCAAACTCTCCTTTTGTAGTCCACACAGAGGGCCGGGCGCACAGAAGACAAGCAGCTTCTGTATTTTGGGGTAAATCAGTGAAAACCAACCAAGAAACCTCTTATTTTATATGACTAGGAGGAACGAGCCAAGTCAGTTTGCAAAAGTAACATAAAATTCTGGAGCCTCAGGGTAATATTGCAAAAAGAAATGGAACAGCATATTAGATGATCTCTCCCAAAAAAAGGATGTTACATAAGAATACCCTGGCTTCAAAGTTCAATATACAAAAACAAATCCAAACTTGATGCAGTAGGGGGTTAATCATCACGAAGCTAAAATAGGCCACAAAAGAACAAGAACATACTTAAAGAAATCAGGTCTCCCTAAGAAACAGACACTACACTATAATTTTCAGAATCGATGGAAGACAAAACCTATCTCATTAACTTAGATAAAATAGAGAAATGTAGTTTTTCTTTTTTAACAGAATCAAATGATTTTTTTTTTTCGATATGTCCGCAGCATACAGAAGTTCCTAAGGCAGGAATCAGACCCGCTCCACAGCAGCTACCTAAGTTGCTGCACTGACACGGCCAGATCCTTAACCTGCTGCAGCACAGGAGAACTGCAGAAGCAAACTATTTTTATGGTTGTCTTCCACTTGAAAATTTCTTTTTCTGGGGTAGCGCAATGACAAATGCCTCACTGGATCTTGGTTAGGCACAAAACTTTATTATTGCTAAAAAACGTGGGACAAGAGAACAGCAGAAGAGTAAGGTTAGAGATAAAACTCCATCAGATATGCTATGATACATATTGACTTAGAATCTTCAAAATCAGTTTCTTCTTGAAAAATGAGTTGATTTCCGCTTATTCTGAACAGGATTCTCTATACCGGGGATATTAGAAATACAACTTCCCCATTCTTCTCTCTCTAACCAAGCCTGTATATATATATATATATATATATATATATACACACACACACACACACTGTGCACAGATCAGACTGCAAAACACTTCAATTAGGATCATCGAGCTAAGGTGCTTCATAGCTTCTTTACACTCCTGAACTGCTTCTAAATCTCAAGAATATCTTTCTTGATTTGCTAGGATCATAATTCTAGGTCAGTGAGTAAGACAGAGGAAGAAGAACAATTAATGACCAGTAATTCTTTATTCAGTACTTAAGAGGCTACAGCAGGCTTGCTGAATGACAATGATAAATATCAGACATCTATTTTTGAAAATTGCTCCTGGGAAGACTATTATATTTGTTTAGAAAATGTCTTTTGGAGTTCCTGTTGTGGCTCAACAGGTTAAGAACCCAACACTGTCTGTGGGAGGATGCGGGTTCAATCCCTGGCCTTGCTCAGTGGGTTAAGGATCCAGCATTGCCGCAAGGTGCAGTGTAGGTTGAAGATGCTCCTCGGGTCAGGGATTGCGCTGGCTGTGGCGTAGGCCTCAGCTGTAGCTCTGATTTGACCCCCTGGCCTGGGAAATTCCACATGCTGCAGGTGCGGCTGTAAGAAGGAAAAAAAAGGAGAGAAAATGTGTTATGATAAGTTGTCTAGAGCTGTGACTGATACTGCAATTGCACACTAAAATTAAAAAAAAAAAAAAAGCAGCTGAGGAATATTCAAAAGAGCAATGTTCCTTCCTGGCTCTGTGTGGCCACCCTATTCTGGGATGCAGAGCCATGCTTCTCAAACTTCACAGAGCATAGGAAACACCTGGGCATCAGTTAAATATCCATTCCAATTCAGCAGGGCTGTGGTAGACCCAGGGATCTTAATTTCTATAAAGCTCCCCGTTATGCTGATGTTGTCTGGCCCAGGGACCACACTGAAGAGCCACTTTGCAGAAAGCAGATTTAATTTCCTCTACACCTTTTGTGGGAGACGTTGGAAGAGACTGAGTTATCCACGGTGGCAGATTACTTACTCTGTGTACGAGAAAAGGTAGAAGTCAGAGGTATCTGGGTGACGCCCCCTGTAACAGAAGGATTGAAGAGACACCACTGGGCAACAGAGGTCCCCACCACTGTTTAAAGGGTTGCCCTGCGCCATGCAATGGAAAATCCTTCACCGCTCAGAAAATGTATTCATTAAGGGTTGCCTGCAAAACTAAGTTCTCAGATTTGCATCCAGATAAACCTGGGAGAACCAAGAATGCGAAAGTAGGAAGCTAAGAAGTTCAATGATGGTTGAATGGCAAAAACAAAGTGACATTTATCGAGCATTTTTCTGTGTCAGTCACCCTGAGGGCTTGGCCTCTTCTGCCATTACTACTGCTTTTTGCACACAAGAAAACCTAAGGCTCACAGAGGGTAAATCTACGCTCAGGTTTGCTGACTCTTACCTACCAAATCCAGTGACTATAATTAGTTGAGCTGAAATGTATATCTTCCTTCTCAACCTGAATAAAGGAAGGTCAGTCTTCTCTCCTTTCTCTCTCCTGCTTCCCTGCTCTTTTCTCTCTCTCTGCCTCCTTCCTGGTCATTTGAGAGGAACTCTAAGAATTCCTGGCACCTCCTTTTGAATTCATATTCCTTCTTCTTATAGAACATCTTGATTTTCTTTGTCTACAGTCACACCTTCCAACTGTATTAATGCACCTTCACGCTGAGTTAACTCACACTTTTAGTGGCTCACAGGCTCCGAAAGCGAAATCAACAAACGTGATCATAAAGGAATGATGGCATGTTTTCCAGACGCCCTTCCATTTGAAAAAGCATACCTACCACTCCAAGGAAGAAGGAGAGTATTACCAAGAGCTCTGAAGGTCCCAAATACCTCTTTTCTGACAGGGGACCACTAACTACCCTGAGTCCTTTATTCATGAGTCCATTGCTTTTCTATGTAGCTTGGACATAAATCTGTGTGTTCCTCAAGTGAGAGTTTTGCATTTTTGATGTGTATAGAAATGACATTGCCTTAACTATTTTCTCTTGCTGTTTTTGTTTTTTGTTTTTTCCGATCAGTGTTGTTTTGGTAAGCCACACTGATATTGACTTGCGTAGTTGGAATCCATTCCTTTTCTTCACCACTGAGTGACAAGGCATTGTATGACCATAAGAGTTGAATAATCCACTTGTTATCCTAATACATGAGGCTTGTTTCCAGGCTGGTCTACTTCTGTTCTTACAGACATTTTTTTTTCCTTAAACCTGTGAATTATTTTTTTTTTGGGGGGGGGAGGGGCATGCCCACAATACCCGGAAGTTCCCTGAGCCAAAGTGGTGACACCACCAGGTCCTTAACCTGCTGTGCCACAAGGGAAATCCTTGAATCTGTGAGTTCTACAGTCCATTTTCTACTTTCCATGTTGTATGAACTCTCACTTTAGTTCAATAGTTCTCCTTTTCAGCGGCATCTTAAAATCAACAGGAGGATTTTTAAAAATCCTGATACCCAAACACACTAGACCACTGGTATCAGAAACTCTAGAGGAGGAGCTCAGTCATGAATAGAATGTAAGGTTTTCCAGGTGCTGACAATGCGCAGATAAGATTGCATAGCATTGTGTTAATTCCACCTCATTTGAATGGAAAACTTGCTTTCCTGGTCCCGGCAGCACGCAATATAATTTCCCAGCAACCTGTCCTCAAAAATCCAGAGCTCAAATGCCCTATCACAAACATAGAAATCCATCCTCATTAGTTGTTTGTTTTTGTTTTTGTTTTTTTTAAGTTTTTAGTTCCGTGGTTTGCACGTCCATCTATTTGCTTATGTCACAAGGGCCCAGTGGTAACATAACTGTCTAATAAACATGTAAGCACTGGCTTCTTGAAGAAGCATTATTTTCATGGTAAGCTCTGGGTAACTTTGCAAAACAGATCTCTTGTTAACCCAGGGCCCAAAGGTTAAAGTCCAAAATTTGACCCAATCCTTAAAAAATCTGCTTTGGGGGGAAAAAAAAACAAATCATAGCATTTTGCTCTGAAGTCAAGAATGATTAAACCCAGAGTCATGTGATCTGCCCTGATTCTTTGCAAACCACCGATACACCATCCTCTTCCAGGAAATATGTTCTTTTGGCCACGGGCCCTTTTTTAAAGCAGAACCCTTGGTGGAGGATGAGTCAAGAGGGTGAATGGTAACTCAGGCTCCAAGTAAAACAGAAGAGTGAGTTGATTTAATGCCTTGAGAAGTAGCTTGTTACCCAATTATGCAAAATGTAGCTTGATATCCAAGAAAACCATTATCCAGCATGATCCACGGGCTGGAGCTAAACTCTTCATTACCCCAGTGGGACGGCATTAAATAGAGTTATTATTCACTCTTTAGAGAGCTTGATAATAACAACACAGAGGTAATTTGGAGCCATAAGCAACCACTATGCTCAAACAGCAGGGCACAGCACCATAAATCAGCTAGCTATGCCCTCTTTCCTTGGGAGTTGGGGTTTCCTTCATGCTCTTGGTCAACCAGGGTTTTCCCAGATGGCTGAAAGTCCACGAATCACTGGCATTAAGAATTACTCTTAATCCCTTCTACCTCTCCCAAGCTCTTTCTTCTTGATTTCTAAGACAGTCTTTTTTTAAATCCATTCTTATGCTCCCTTATTTTCTCAGGAACAAAAAAATGTAGGAAAAAGAATCTGCAGCAAAATATCATTAAGACCTAAATTATAGGTACATAGCTCTATCGGGTTATGTGACATTCACAAAATATTTAGGCCATAATGAATCTCATACCCAGCCAAGGAGCTTACTCCAGCAGCAGAGGTTACACTGTTGATTATTAGTTTGATTATTATTTAGCATTAATGAAATAATAATTTGACTTCCTGGCCCAGTGATTACATTCTCCGCTTTTAAGTTCTCTCAGATACGGAGGTTTGCAGACTAGAAAAAGGATATTTACTAAAATTTCCTAATTTCTGCAATCAGAATGGCATGTAGCCTTTGTTTTCTCTTGGGACTATTTGTATCATCGGAATCATAGATAAGCCTTGATTAAAGGCGCACTGATGGGCATACATAAATCTGTTCTTGGGCAGGGGAGTTTTGAATCATTTCTACACACTCCAAAATATTAGGTTCCTTGATGACTGGCACACAGACAGAGAATAAGAAAAATAAAAATAACTTAAAAGAGGTTAGGCCAAAGGTTTTGTTTGCTTATTTATTTTTCCATGATGTAAATTAAATAGCTTGATTATGAACAGTCTGCTCTTATGAAAAATATTGGCAGGTATCACAGTTTTTCTTCTTTCTCACACATCTGAATGCCTCAGAACTTTCAAGAAAGGTGCAGCATAATGGCTTGTATGCTCCCTATACTTTGGGTGAAGGATAAGAAAAAGCTATATATATTAGATGCATACTCTTTATATAATTTAATTATCCAAAAGATAGATTTTTTTTTGTCTTTTTGCCATTTCTTGGGCAGCAACCTCGGCATATGGAGGTTCCCAGGCTAGGGGTCTAATCGGAGCTGTAGCCACCGGCCTACACCACAACCACAGCAACGCGGGATCCTTAACCCACTGAGCAAGACCAGGGATCGAACCAGCAACCTCATGGTTCCTAGTCGGATTCGTTAACCACTGAGCCTCAACAGAAACTCCATAGAGTTTTATAAGCTCCAGTACACGTTGAGGGTCATTTATCCACTAGGAAGCGCGTGTGTGTGTGTGTGTGTGTGTGTGTATTGAGGTGGAAGGAGAAGAAAAACATTCAAATAAATCAAAGGAAAGAAGAGCGACAACCCCCATTCACTCATTTTTCTCTCCTTTTTCTTTATATATTTCGTCATTTCTTTTAAGTAGTTTCTGGTTTATACTGTTGGTAGAGAAGCTTAAAGAATATTCCAGTCTTCTGGAAATTTATTTATAAGTATTAAGACTAAAGGAACCCCTACTCATATTTTTACCTGGAGGCTTTAAGATTTAAACGCTTACCACCGGCCATAATTTCTATGCAAAATGAGCAGAACGGCAAAGTATGTTTGTGTCCAGAGTTTTTTTCCATTCAGATGTTCTGGAGATCTGCCTCTCTTTTGCCCTTCGGTAAAGGCTGGATGGTGGAGTACTCACATAGTAAGCCATGGCTTACATCATTTTAATAATATTTGATGTACTACATGGATGCCATGTGATCTAAATTCTGCTGGGAAGATTGAATAATAAGGGTAGTATTACCCATTCAGCTTCATATTTTGAGATCAGCTATTTGCTAAATTGTGTTTACTGATGTAGTTTAATGGCAGAAGGTATAAATAATAGCAAGTGATATGCTTTTAACTGCCTGTATCCAGCTAGCTTAGTTGATTAGGAGAACATACTGAGTATAAGCTTGTAATTTCAATCCATGCATATGCTGCAAATTTTGCTCTATCCATGGCCATAGGTTTACCCCTTCCCCCTATCAGATGCCTCTCAGATGCAGCCTTTGTTTTCTAAGAGGGTCTAAAAGAGTAAGTCTAGAATTAAGCACCACACATGCAAACACACACTTCCCTTAAATTAGGTATTTGATCCCATGGTGGACCAGAGTTCTTATCCATTTGTATATGACAGCACTGTTGGTATGTGTCATGCACCATGGGTCTGATTTAATAAAACACTCCTTTAAAGACAGAATCCAGCAGGCCCTTTTAATTTGCTATCCTTGGATGTTTAAGACACCTTATGGAAACCTGGACAAAGTCTTTAAAAGCAAAGTAAAATGGAAAATTGAGACTGGTTCCAACAAAATACATTGATCCTGGCACCAGTATCAATGTGAGGGTTCCTCTAGGCTTTTCCTAATATCATGACCCCAAGTAATGCTGTTTTCTCTTTCCTTCTTTCTTCCTTCCCACCTTCCATCTCTCTTACTCTCTCATTTTCTCTTTTCCCCTAAGGCTTGCTACTAGTAGTTAATAGAAAATACATATATTATGTTTCAGACATTGTTCTGTCCATATATTAATTTATGTGCACTTCGTGCTCCCATCTTGAAGTAGATGGTGCTTCTACCATCCAATATCTTCACAGATTAGGGAGGCGAGATGCAGACAAAGCAACATTCTTAGTGTTTAACTGCGAGCTAGTGTCAGAACCAGAACTTAAATTCATGCCACCTGATTGTGTCCGTAGCCAGTGCTCTTAATGCTTACATTTTCCTGGATAAAGACAAGATTTGAAGATAAAAAATCCTACATAGATCACTGACATGGATATGTTTTCAAAGTTTGTGCCTTGTTATAGTGTGGTCATTTCAAAGATACGCAGTAATTTCTAACTTTGCAATATTAAGTACAGATAGCAATTGCTAAAAGGGCTACCTGCTACTCCTACTTTAGATAATAATTTTGAGACTATAGTCCCTGGGGGTATGTCAATGAATGTCATGAACATAAATTTTAAAAACTAAGCCTTTGTGATGGAGATCAAACATCTCCGTCATCCGCATCCCAGCTTTCATGGCAAGATGTCCCTGCTGCAGAGTATGCAGGGAAATGTTACCCTAGGCTTCCTGAAGTTTCATAATTTCTTAATTAGCAAGGTCCAAATAAATGAGATTTAATCATTAATTTTGCTACTGATGCGTTGAGGAGATCAAAGTACATCAGAAAAGTTACTTATAAAATTCAACAGTCACCAGGTATCTAGAGAAGCAAATCCATGTGAAGCTTTAATGATGACCTATAGATAGACTTTGGAATGTTTGAGCGATTTTCTATGTTGCTGCCTATCCTTTGTCATATTTGTTGTCACAAAGCAGTATGCTTTATATGTGGTGAGCAGGCAAGAGCTGTTAGGGGATTTCTTATTGCCTCTGTGTTAAGGAAACGAGATGGCCATTTGAAACAACATTCAATTTTTTTATCCATAAGTTAACAGTATCACATGTAATGCAAATGTATCCATTCCTTTCCTGTCCCTTGGAGCATGTATCTTGGAGCCACAAAACCGCTTATTACCAGGGAGGTATTGGTGTTTGAAGTCCATATAATTACAGGAGAAGTTTAACTCACTCATCTTGAGTTGGTTTTATGCATTACAGCAGAAGATGATTATAATTCTCTTTAATTAGAAGAGTGAACAAAGTAGCCTGGATAATATCTTCTGGTCTTTGCTTGGGGACCATTGTCCATGTTCCAGCATGGTGACTGAGTGTCTCTTGAAACGTTATATGCCAAAGCGATTACGTATCATTCCGAGAGGAAAGTTTTACAAAGGCGAATACCACAACCGATCATGTTCCTTCTATGGCGATGAAAGTGAAGGCCCTCTGACAGCCTCGATGGTTTTTGTTTATTAGGCACAAAGAAGCAGGTGCACTACCCTAGAATAATTCATCTCGTTTATACCTGAGACGTGTAATTGAAATCACCCTACCACCCGTATTCGTTATTGAGTTTCAAATATGTGGTAAAGCTTTGGAGGGAGACAAAAATCGGCCTATCACATTACACAAGGATACCAGTCTCTTTCTGCGCAGCCTTGAAGGGCCTAAGCACCTCCAGGTACTCTAAATATATTCCCTGGGCAATGCCGCCCCTGGGGTCTAATTAGAGGCCATTCTGTGTATTGACAAACAGGAAGCAACAAGGCTGTGACATCACGTTCATCACTCAGAGGCCTCCTTAATTAGCTGGAGGCACTGGGCATCTTTGGGAATGGGTCATTGCAAGTTCTCTATGTCACAAATGCAAATGACCTATTTTTTTTTTCTCAAAGATGACAATCATTTGATTGTGTTCCTATCATTAACTTGACAAATAGAGACCCTCTCCAGAAATGTTAACAACCCAATTCTAATCGTCTTAAAAAGTGGGTGATGATAAATTAGAGATTGAACATCTGAAATAAAATTGAATAAGAAATGGATACATAATGGCATAGCCAAGGTCCCATTATATCAGCATCCATGTAGACATAGGTAATAGGTCCTCAAAGAAGGCATATTTTCAAGGCCCCCATGCTGTCGAGTAGAAAATTGACAGAACACTGGAAACCAGCTGTCATGAAAAATAAACAAATAAAAAGATGAAAAAAGTAGAGTCCACCTGTAAATCGAGAACCATTATACAATTTTTGGAGAAATGTCTGTGTGGGTAAATATCTCTGTGAAAAACTGGGATTCTGAGATGAGTCCAGAGAACAGAAAAGATTTCCTGGCTGTTTACCGCCGCCCAGCTCTGTTTTAATAGCAGCACCTTCACTTCTCCACAACCTCAAATATTATTACTATAACAACTCTTAGGTCACTAGGAGAAATTTTATCTATACTTAATTTTTTTTTTTTCTTTGAGGCCATCGCATCTCTAGATATTGTTTTGGAAAATAGGTTTTGTGCTTTTTTGGGGAGGTTAGCAACAGGAATATTGACTATTGATGCACAGCAAAACTTGAGTCAGCACTACTACTAGTGATTATTAAAACAGCCCTCTAAATATCAGTAATATTTATTCCACGTTACTGATGGTATCCCTAGTAAAATCTGCAAGTCTTCTTAACGGGGTAGTCTTTCTGTTCCACCCAAAGTAGAACAAATAGTGACAAACCCTTTCCAGCTCTTCAGCATTAACTTGGCAGGGGTTAGTTTGCCTACCATTTAAATAACCTAAATACCTATCTAAGATTGGATTTGGTTACAGGAGGCAATGCTGGAGATACGGTGTTCTTCAAAAATACTGCTGACAGATAGCAAGCATAAACACTTTTTCAATGTCAACTTGGTCTTTCACAGTTGTATTTGTTGAAATTCCATGATCCCCGAGAAGGGCAGTTAGTGAATCAATTTAATATTCAAACACACTCTGCATGTCCCCCAGCTCTGACTTTTTAGCAGCTTAAGATACATGTGACACACAAAAAAGAAATCTTCAATTATCAATTTATCTTCTGTTGCAGGAAAAACTCGACTATGCAAACCCATGGACCACATCTACATTATTTTCTTTCTTCTTTTTTTTGGGGGGGGGCCACACCTGCAGCATTTGGAGGTTCCCAGGCTAGGGGTCGAATCAGAGCCTACACCACAGCCACAGCAATGCGGGATCCGAGCCGTGTCTGCGACCTACACCAAAGGTCATGGCAATGCTGGATCCTTAACCCACTGAGCGAGGCCAGGGATGGAACCCGCAACCTCATGGTTCCTAGTCGGATTTATTTCTATGGCACCACGATGGGAACGCCTACATATTTTCTTTATAAGATACAAGTAATTGGTACATAGAGATACTTAATTGGCTTAAAGATGAAGTTGCTGATGAAGATAAATTTACCATTTCCCAACATTTCTATGAATTTTATTTTCTGTTGTTGCTTTTGGGGTTTTTTGTTTGTTTGTTTGTTTGGCCTCATCCGTGGCACATGGAAGGAGATTTTTTCATGTGGGGTTTCTCTCTCTCACCATTCATCTTAACAAGAGTTACTACAATTACCCGTGCTTTAGCCATGAAGAAATTCTAGAGAGAATAAATAAATAGCGTCCTCAAGGTCACCCAGCTAGGAAGAGGCAGAGCTATACCTGAACTTGAGGCAACGCACATGTCAATCTCATTTTCTCGATCACTGTGTTGTCCTGACGGCTATTTTAGTTGGTTTTTCTCAAATTCAATTGCTCCTCTCGGCACTTGAGTATTATTTAGCATGCTATGAGATTTACAGAGTGATCTTTCCGAAAGGCCAAAAAATTCAGGAGGTGCAAAACCAGAGAAGGAAGAGAGAGTGGCAGCTGTTGCTAGGCTTTAAGAAGATGCAAGGGAATCTGATGTTAGATGGAAGAGGTTGGCAGAAAAAAAACCACAAATCAGGAGAAGAAAGATAGGTGCTTTGGAAATTCAGCAGTGCTGCATATAATGAGGTATTCATATCCCTACAGATGAAACACACACTTCAAGCTTTGGATGCTCGGAAAGTTTTAAATGGGAGCTAGTGGTAGGGTTGAATCCAGGGAAAGGTGATGAAGGATTTGGAACAATGAGGATTGTTCCCTGGAGTCACAGGAAAAGGGAGAGGGGTCAAAATGACGTTGTTACTACATTCATAGAAATCAGCTTTTCTCAGTGTTCTCCTAAATTAGAGAAAGATACATACCATCTAATCTGCTTAACACAATCAGAACTGTTCCTCACAGTTCCCACTAGAATTGAGCCAAACTGGATATAGAGGTTATGAGTCTTTGCGATTCTCTTTCTTTCTTTTCTTTCTTGTCTTGTCTGTCTGTCTGTCTTTCTTCTTTCATCTATCTATCTATCTATCTATCTATCTATCTATCTATCTATCTATCTGCTTTTGCTTTTAAGGACTGCACCTGTGGCATATGGAGGTTCCCAGGCTAGGAGTCAAATCGGAGCAACAGCTGTGGGCCTAAGCCACAGCCACAGCAACTCGGGATCCGAGCCACGTCTGCAACCTACACCACAGCTCACAGCAATGCTGGATCCTTAACCCACCGAGCGAGGCCAGGGATCAAACCCTCATCCCCACAGATCCTAGTCAGTTTCATTAACTGCTAAGCCACAGAGGGAACTCCTGATTATGCATTTCTATAATCATCACAGTTTGGACACTGTACATTTTAGGACAGTAATTTATTTAAACTCCCAGGTGGCTCCTTTTTTAAAATTCAGAGTCTGTAGAGCAAAAGCTTGATAGAAACTCTCTTCATCCTGTGATGGGTGCGTCAAAGTATAAATTAGATTAAAGGGTATTTCTGGAAAGCATATAATCCAGAGAACCAATTCATGAAAATTATTCACTGATCTATTTTGTGTTTATTTTGGATTATGTTTTAGGAGTTGGGAAGGGCTTGAGAAATTTTCATCTGTTTTTGTTTTGGTGGTCTGCTCACCTTCATGTTGATGGAGTATATGAATTATAAAATATTTCAAGTCGTGCATTTAGCGATTTCCAAAGAGTTACTGAAGGGACTTCAGTGAGTGTTAAGGCTGGAGAAATAAGAGTAAGTTGGTTTAGTGGATGCTGTTCTTTCTTTGGGGCCCTGATGGATTACCATGGTTATCTATAGGGAGGTAAGGGTCACAGCATCCTACCCCCTAAGTTAGGTACCTCTAGACCCCCAGAGATGGTCATTTTTAGCACTCCAAGGATTACAGAGCCTAAGTGAGAGTTCCACATTTTTAGACTCTCCCATGAACTTTTAAGGCAGTGTCAAAATAAGGTTTTGAACAGTGACACGAACAATGAAATCTGGAGAAAGTTCTTTTTCCAACCAATTTCCCTTGAGTGCCTGAGATCATGCAAGAGGTCCCAGCTGAGGAGAGATGGTGAGATTTAAATCTAGAGAGTTCTGGAGTTCCTGTTGTGGTTCAACAGAAATGAATCTGACTGGCATCCATGAGGACACAAGTTCGATTCCTGACCTTGCTCAGTGGATTAAGGATCCGGCGTTGCCATGAGCTGTGGTGTCAGTCGCAGATGTGGCTCGGCTCCTGTATTGCTGTGGCTGTGGTGTAGGCTGGCGGCTAGAGCTCCGATTGGACCCCTAGCCTAGAAACCTCCATATGCTGCGGGTGCGACCCTAAAAAGGCAATAAATAAATAAATAAATCTAAAAAGTTCTTCCAGGTATTAGAAGGGAGAAAATGTGATGAGGAAACAACTCTAAAACGGAAGAAACCATACACATTTTTTTCATATAAAGAAAATTCTATGTCAGTAACTGAGGCAAGTTATAGGCACTATTTGAAGAGGAAACAGGGAAAAAAATGGAAGAGTAAGGGAAATGTGGTAGCATGATTTGAGGAAGGATTTATGGACATTTGATGTTGAGATAATGCTGGGTTTTATTTATACTCTGTTTGGAAACCCAAGCCTCACTGGCTCCGGTGGCCTCCCCCCGGTTAGAAAAAAAATCATTTCAAAATGCTCTATTTTAACCCCTAAGGTTAGCACTATGATTAATAGGAGTTTTTTTAGTATAAAAAATAACAACATCAACAACAACTAACTTTTCCCAGGCTTGTTTCGAATGAATTGAAGCAGTCAGTGAAAGGGAAAACAGAAAAATAAAAGGAAAGCCTTATATATGACCTGTTGGGTATTTCCATTTGAAAATTCCCTTAAAACACTGAATGTAACATATAAATCATTTACAACAGGGCATGCTTTATAGAAGGAACTAACCCCCCCTTTCCATTCTTTACCTTGGAAAATAATGAGCCAAGGAAAACATTCTTTATCCCTTTTGCTTGTCTCTTATTAATTCTTAATTGTGTGTATATAGCTTGTGGTTGCAAGTAAAAAGGGTAATTTTGAAAGTGGCTGTAAGAACCTGATTCTGAAACCCAGTTGAGGGACCCAGAAGAGACCTGTCAGCAAATTATAGTGATTAGTCGGTGAGTGGGCTCAACCGAAGCTTCAAAACCCAAACTGGAGTTTGAATTGCAGTTCTTCAATTTACTAGCTGTGGGTCCCTTTAGGCAAAGTAACTACGTTAAGCTGCGGGTTAAAATTGCAGCTACACCGTGTTATAGCCCTGTGATCTTTGGCAAATCACCTAATATTTGGGCTCCCCAGTGTCCTCATCTGTAAAATGGATACATCATAGTTCTCATCTGACAGATTTGTTATGTGGATGAAACAGAAGGATAAACCAGAAAACACCGAGAACAGTAAGTTCTCCACAATATGAACCTATCAGGATTGAAAGTAACCCAGCGTGATGATTCGATCTGATGAAAATAGTTGGCAATCACCATAAATGCTTGAGGGAAGTGAGCATGATCATGCAATTTTAAAAAAAAAGAAAAAAGTAAAAGAGAAAAGGAAATTGACACCAGGGAGGCTGCCCTAGACAAGGACTCTGGGAAGGCATTTCTGGGGAAGTGATATTTGAGCTCAGACCTGAATAAGAATTTAATGAAAAGATGGTCACCCTTAGTGACGACCGACTAAAAGCAAGTTAAACCACTTGTAATGAGCCCATCATATTGGTAAAGCTAAAAAGGTGGAAAAGAGTGATGGTAGGAGGTTACTGGGGGTACCGCCTCTGCTGGTAGAATTTTTCTAGAGCCGTTCATTTACAGCGTGACTATGCTTTCACCCACATGCACACCTTCAGAATGTTGTCGAAAGATATAATAGAACAAATAGAAGGCATGCTCACATCCATGCATACGATTTTATGACAATATTTCAGTATCAATGCTTTCATCTTTCATTTCTAAAAGGGATTTATCTCTTGGGCTAGACCGTGATAAAAGATAAAAAGAAAATATATACGTAGGACAGGGTGACTGCTATACAACAAAAATTGGCACAACATTGTAAATCAACAATAAAATGTTTTAAAAAGCTATTTCTACATTAAGGATGCTTATATGAAATATTGAAAACACGTGTTCATCTACATGAGAGGATGGGTTCCGTGAATTGGGCCACGTGCAGGAAATGCAGCTGTTAAAGATGGAGGGACTCAATAGACCATTACTATTCTCTTAGGAGGAAAAGGTTGTAAATTATTAGGTTTTTTTCACAGCCATGACATAAAATTATTGGTTCATGATGGTTTTCTGCTTGTTAGCCATCTTGGTTATTAGACGGGGGGGACCATACGTTTGTGGATTTGACTGGTCATCCAGAGAACCAAGTTGCTTGATCTGGGCAGTCATTCTGTTCCAAGTCATGGTCTGAAAAGCCTGTTGACTTACTCCTTTAGTGGACAGTGGGACAGTAGGCAAGACACCCATTTTTTTTCCTCTCTCTTCCTACAAACAGGCCACGAGATCATGGATAAAATCATTTGCCAAGGAAGCCACATGTCAAAGTAAGTGAGCTCTGCTTTGATAGTTTCCCATGAGGTTTACATTGCACGACGTGCATTCAGACCTAAGCCCATGTCCTTGTGTGAAGCCTTATCCAATGGTTTTCAACTTCACTGCTCAGTTTATCAAACATCCATGAGCACCTGCCATCAGTCAAGTCCAGTGCTCACGTAGCGAGCATCATACATTTGCATAAAGCATGATCTCTGTGGTCCAAGGATTTCCAAATGACTGAGGCATGTAAGTTTGGTATCAAGACATAAAGACATTTTTTCAGAGGGTCAGGTTCTGCGAAAGCCACAATATTTTATCAGAAGATGAAGCAAAGGTGGAAACTTGATTTTCTGATGTCCACAATTGAGATGGAACAATAAGGTCTAGGGTATAGAGATCCTGGCTCCAAATGCTTTGTCAATTGAACATATATTAGTGAAGCGTTTCTTAAGAATGACCAAGGAGTGTCTCTTGATCAATATATGATTTCTTCAATTATAAATTAGGCCATCTTCCTATTCATTACCTTTGCCATGTTTTTAATTTTCTAAACCATTTTTAACATCCTGGGACACTCATGGAACTAACCTTTCTCTTTCATTTTTTTCTTAGTTCTTATTATAGTTGATTTACAATGTTGTGCCAATTTCTGCTATACAGCAAAGTGACCCAGTCATGTATATACGTTCCCCTTCTAATATTATCTTCCGTCATGGTCTATCCCAAGAGCCTGAATATAGTTCTCTGTACTATATATTAAGGCCTTATTGTCTATACAACCTAAATGTCTTGGTTTGCATCTAACTCCAAGCTCCCAAGGCATCCCACTCCCACTCCCCTCCCCAAGGAAGTGGATAACCTTTGATGTGCATCCCTGGACGTGATGATGACAGAGGCCACCCTCCCTTGCACGCTTTGTTCCCAGTTGCATGTGTTCCAGCCATTTCTGTATCTTACAAGGAAAAAGTCCAAGCCAAAAAGGATGTCTTTCCTAACGTGGCACCTGAGTGCACTTCTCCGAGGCCACAGTAGTGGTCCCTCAGCAGGGCCAACTCATCCATTACCTGCAATGAGCCCAGTGCCTGGGATCCACAGTCTTTAGGAGCCAATGACAATTAATGTAAACATTAAAATCAGAAGAAAAATGAATATTAAAATGAATATGCAATAATGAATCCAACCTGGATTATATTCATGTTTATATCCATACAGTCATAAATATAGTTTTATACTCTGTGTGTGTGTGTGTGTGTGTGTGTGCGCGCGTGTATCTTTTTCAAATGGGGAAAATATGCCCAGGGCTCACAGGTGTGCTTCTTTCATCACACTGGAAGCTTCTGGGTAATATGGTGCAAAGGAGGAAAACAGACAAAATGGTTATATGCTTATTGTCACATATCCTTCACTATAAGGTGGGTTACTTTGATCAGAAGTAAAGAAATGCAGTTCCTGTTGTGGCTCAGTGGGTTAAGAACCCAACATCGTGTCAGTGAGAATGCATGTTCAATCTCTGGCCTCGGTCAGTGGGTTAAGGATCCGTCATTGCCGCAAGCTGTGGCATAGGTGGAAGATATGGCTCAAATCTGGTGTGGCTGTGGCTGTGGTATAGGCTGGAAGCTGCAGCTCTGATTTGACTCCTAGCCCAGGAACTTCCATGTGCCACAAGTTTGGTTGTAAAAAAAAAACCAAAAAACAAAACAAAACAAAAAGGATCAATCCCGGTGACTAGAGGTTCTCAAGGGATAATGCTGTCTTGCTGCTGATGACAGGGAAGATATTTTGTACAGCACTAATAATATCAGGCTTAGTGAAAAGGAAACCATGCATTGCTTCAATCCCTACCTTCATAACTCTTTCATTCATGAGCCATTTGTGTGAGAACGAGAATGAGCAAGGTCAGAGATTGCTGCCTTCCCTGGATGAGTCGTAATGACTACCTGATTGCAGTGGCCTCTTTGTGGCTGAATGCTCAGACTCACACATTCTGTGCCCACTCCTTAAGGTTCACCCGTAGGCTTCCACCCCAGATATTTTTGTATCTATTTTCCCACATTGTTTCCTGGGTGCTGCCCAACAGGCTAAGCCATTCATTAATGCCCAGAAGTCCTTGCATGGCCACTTCTTTCTTCATCCAAAATTCATGGCCAAGTGTGCAGCTCAAAGATACATCTTTGTGGAAGATTCCCCTTTACCATTGTTTTTTCAGGACTCTCCAGGTGGGGTACCTCCAGTGACCTTTTGGCTTGTACCAGTATATCATGTCAGACCCAAGTTGTTCCTTATCAACCAAGTCATAGGAGAAAGCTGAGAGTAAGATATTAGTGTCACATCCTTAGGTGACAAGGAAGTCTGGGAGGCTTATTCATGCACCTTGTTTGTGCTTTCTGGATGAGCTTCGTGCAACTTCTGAATGTGCTTCTTTATCTTATACTCCACTTGCGTCTCAACAACCTTATGGTTTGTTGCCCAGCTCATGATGGGAAGTTGTCACACTACAGGCATACCACAGCAGCTCTCATAGTACTGCAGTCCTTTGCTGTTTTTTGATTCGTTTGCTCAGTTCCTAGCAGAGCCCAGTGCAAACTCTTGGGCTGCTTCTTAGACAGTGACTAGTCCTCTATTGACTATGGCATGGCCTTGCTCCAGAAATCTAGAGGTCTTCTCAGTGCTGTGCTAGAGTCCAGCTGGTTCCTGCTCATGAGAGCTAACTGTAATCAATTCTTTCCATTGCTACTTTCAGTGACATCAAATGATAGCTCGTCATGGGCTATGGCAGGAGTATTCACATACGCACATTGTTCAACACTATACATGAGTTATTTCAGTGCCAGTTTACCAGCACACCAATATATTTTCCCAGTGACTCTCTTATAGGAGCATCCCAGAAACCAAACAGCATACTTCTGGGCCATTCTCATCTAGCTACCCTCGACTGAGTGATCTAGACCTAGAATTCCATTCCAATGGGCTGTTTCCTAAAACCACTTGTAATACCACTGACCTCGGTTTGAGTTTTCCAAAACTATAACTCTGAGACCAAGATTCTTTTATTTGATAGGTATTCTCAGGGACCAGATGGTGAGAAATGGAAATAGAAGAAAGACAGTAAACAGGGCGTTGTCAATTCTGTTATCACACTGGGCAGGTAGAGTTCCGTCCTTCTGGGAACAGTTATAAACCACACCGACACTTACCTTAAAGGTATCCCAGATGGGATGGGGAAGCTGGGATGTGGTAAACCAATTCCCTGTGCATCTCTGATTCAGAGCTGCTTTAGGGAAATTCCAGCCTGCCTTGTGCAAGGACAGATCACGTGTCCTGGGCCAGAAATAAAACCTTGGACAATGACTCCCTGTTGTTTACAGTAAATGGCATTTGATGAATTAAGGTAAATTCTGAGAGGATCTGAAGGTCCTGACAGTTTTTATGACAGGAAGTAACACATGCATTTTCCACATATTTTACCTTTTTGGCAAATAATTTCCATTCAATTCCTATGAATTCTAAATTAAACCCTTGGGATCCGCAAAGGGAAACTGATCTAAACCCAAAAGAATAATGTATCAGACAAAGGCCCTCAAGGGAGAAAATCACTGTTCTACAAAATGTTAACAAATAACGCCCATGGCAAAAAAAAAAGTTGCCTTTTACAGAATCTATACCCAAAGAATTACCTCCTTTTAAGAATAAAAACTAGCCTGTGTCAAACAGTCTATAAATAAAGTGCTAACATCTAAAACTTCCCAGGAAAGGGATCTGAATTTGGACCAGAGGATTTCCTTCCAAACAGGTGACCACATACTAACAAAATAAAAAGGAAAGTCTTATAATATTTATCTGGATCTTAGAAGCTTTGACAAAAAGCAGCACCAAATGGAAAATCAGACTTTAGATGAAGTATCTTTATAGTAAATGCAACTGACTACCTAGAGGATTAGAAGCAGCCTTCGAATTTTCTCTATTAACAAAGGTAATACAGGAGAATTAAAAAACTGCCAAATACTATAGGCAAAAAGTTAAAAAATTCCCCAAGCCGCATCGTGAGTGTATAGGGTCTTTTCCCCTAACATTTGGATATAGAATCCCCATAACGTTCTTTTGTCTTTCTCCCTCCCTACTCCCCACACCTCAAAAATAGGAAACATTTCTTTGATCTTTTAAGTTTGATTCTGTTCCACTTTTTTTCACCCTTACATGTAGGAGTTACCTGTATGTTAGATCTGTCTTGTCAGTTCTCTGCATCTAGCAGGCTTTTCTAATAGTCATTTTCTCTAATTTCAGGTAGAATCGATTGAACTTGTCCTCCACATGATGCATTTACGTTTTAAGAAAGCTAATTCTGATCTTCCTCTCCCTCTCGCCCTCCTTTCTTCCTTCCTCCTTTCCTTTCCTTTCCTTTCCTTTCCCTTCCTTCCTTCCTCCCTTCCTTCTTTCCTTCTTTTGTATTTTTTGGTTTCAGGGCTGCATATGGAAGTTCCCAGGCTAGGGGCCTAATGGGAGCTACAGCTGCCAGCCTATGCCACAGCCACAGCAATGCAGGATCTGAGCTCCGTCTTCAGCCTACATCACAGCTCACAGCAACACTGGATTCCTGACCCACTGGGCAAGGCCAGGGATTGAACCCACATCCTCATGGATACTAGTTGGATCTGTTTCTGCTGCGCCACAATAGGAACTCCTGATGTTTATTGCTATCCATAGCATCCATCTATACCATTTCCTTAAGCTTCTCAGCTTCCTTTAGTTTCTTCCCAGTTCCTTAGTTACACATTTACGATGGAGATTAACCTAGAGAAAGCGCATGAGCACAAAAAGCTTCAAGAAGTAGGAGCTCAGGAGTTCCTGATGTGGGGCAGCAGGTTAAGGATCCAGCATTGCTTCAACTGTGGCACAGGTCATCCGTGGCTGCAGTGCAGATTGGATTCGAATGGAAGACACAGAGATAAACTCATCTATTTGCAAATTAAGGTAAATCTAATTTTACCTATGGTTTTAGGTGTATAAAAAGAAGTGAAACAAGATGCATAGTGTGGTAGAAAGTAAGACCACCACAGATTCAGACTGTTTTTTCTTTGGTCCTGCCTGCGGCATGCAGAAGTTCCCCAGGCCAGGAATTGAACCCGAGCTGCAGCGAGGATGGATCCTTAACCTACTGAGCCACCAGGGAACGCCACAGACCCAAACTTAAAATAGACTCTGCTGGTGGTCTGTATGGAGGAACAAAATGAAAAGGCGTCCCACTGACCACAAGGTAGATGATTCTATCCACCCCCCAGTCCCTCAAAACAACAAAATACAGGCTTCCTTATTTACACACGTACAATCGGGGATCTGTTTAGGAATTGGATTGTCTTAATTCTACAGGAGTATCCTTCAAGTCACAGAGTGCCAGATTTCAAAAGGCGTTTTTAGGGGGTGTTGATAACATGTATTTCATATAGATCACAGTATTTATTCAGTTTAAAAGACAAATCAAAGCTTTGTTTTCTGAGACCTCAGAAACTGAACATTCTTTCTCCAATTACGAGGCTCCAGTTCGCATCCCTCTGTTCTGATGATGCTTGACTTCCTTTCAAAGACTAATGAGTATATTTCTTATTTGAAGCTTAATTAGAAGCCATCAATCATGCATATCTCCTATCACATTTCCGAGGTTTCAACTGTCCCTAACGTGAGACACCTTAGTCAAAACAACCACAGAGGTACCTGAATTCAACATTGTCATAGGTATTCTGCATGGTGAATTTATTACTCGGTTGTGAAATGGACATTTGTCTTTAGAGCAATTAAACAAACTCCATAAACCTGAGTTCAGACTCCACCAAGCAGAAATAGGTATAAACTTTAAAAGAAAGCTATCCTTGAGCCCATCCCCTTTCATGGAAACTTTCTAAGGTATAAAAATAAAACAAGCCAATAGCGTTATAGAAAATGTGCTGTCCAAATAGAATTGTTTATAAATAGAATGTTTTACAAAGTTTCCATGAGGCATCAGCTGTCCTTTAACCCCCTGCATGCTGATATTTTCCAGCCCACTAGCTAAATTAAGGCTTAGGAAAAAATTACCTATGTATTGTATTTTTATGTGGCCATTAATCTATTTATACATATGCCATGGATATATAATATCAGTTCATTATAAACATACCAAAAATACCCCCCTCCCCCCCCCACATACACTTACACACCACGACACATGGACAAACATGAACAAAGAATATGAAATATTCTTTCATGTTGCCAGAAACACTGTAACCAAGCTAAGGTCTGGAATGAGTAGAATGAGCAGTGTGCTTGGTTTTCTAGGATGGATCTAGTTACCAACAGCACCCCCTTGTATGCTGAGAAGGGTCCTATGTTGGATAATAAATTCTGTGATCATCCCCAGTGTGAGATGCTTTATTATGTTCTTTGTGAGTTAGTGTAGTATTCAGAGGAAGCAAAATCAGAAGGATTTCAGAACAGAAGGATTTCAGGACAAGTAGAATCATAAAGATTGTTCTGCCCAACAACAATTACCAGGTTTTCAAACTTAGCTATGTTCTGTTCCTTCTGTCCTTGTATTTCTTTCTGTCTCTGGCATACCTGCACATGCACACTACAGCTAGGGTGTAGTTTGCTACCCAACAATGATTGGGCTTGTGGCATCATACCCTGGTAAATATAGTAAGCCTAGATCCAGGGAAAACAAAGCTGAGTTCTTTCTGGAAGAAGGCCAAACCCGTTTTCAGGATCCTGGCACTAACACCTTCCTTACTTTCCTATCATGATCAGGCAACCAAACGTGGAACGAGTAATAGTGATTCTGGTGAGATTTACATTTCTGGCCCTGGATAGCCAAGGCTGAACATGAATGCAAGCATATGTTTGTTTCTAAATGTTTATTAGTGCTAGGTTTTTTTTCCTTATGTTAATTTTAAATAACCAAATATATACGGGAACACGAGGGCCTACTGACATATGTTCCACAACGAACATGCACGAACATTTCCAATCATTGTAATTATTCTACTTGTTCGAAGGCGTGTGATTTGTCTACGTGGGATTCATTAACTGGGCATTGTGTCTTGTTCTTTGCATTTGGAAACAGGCAGGGGACTGTTCCGTGTTAGTTTAATGATGCAGTCAGGAGGATGAAATAACGTCATGGCCAGATAACATCAGTTTACTGTAAAGATGTTCAGGAAAAAATACTCCAAAGTCAGGAAATCAAGAGAGATGATTTTAATATGTCTAGGAAAACATTGAATTGAATATTAATATTAACAAAAGATTGACTTGGTAGTGGCAGATTAGAGAGATCCTGTCTTGTGTATGTGAGCTTAGTGAGAGCAGAAAATGTTGCATATCCGTGCTCACAACTGAACCAAGAAATGCTGGAAAACTCCAATGTGGTGTCAGAAACATAAACTATTTGACAACACAGAATGTACAGAATCTTTGGCCTTTTCATCAACTCCAGAAATGCTGTTATTTTGCAAGTGAGCCCAGAATGAGCATTTCATAGGACCCGTGGTGCATGCAAAGAACACAGATGTTAGATTAAATGGTCCTAAGTGCAAATCCCAGAGCTCCACACTTACTAGCCGTGGGCCTTTGAACCCATTTTCGACTTCCCTCAGTGTTACCTGTAAAGTGATTGGAATGAGTTACGGATGTGAAGCATTTAGTACAGTGTCTGACATACAATCCAGACTCAAGAAATGATGCATGGCCTTTGTAGAACATTCCCCACTAGAGAGAAACCTGCTATTTCTATTGCAACAGACTTTCTAACTTTGATTGGTGAAGGAGTTTGTAAAACAAAGAATAACTAGAGAGTCTCACTCATTCAAGATTCTTTTTAAACGCCGAATAGGTCAATAGATCAACACTTACTTATCTTTTTGCTTCTGCCTGCCAACAGTATTAAACTGGCAGGCATATTCCTTACCAGCTTAGTAGGCAATCGGATCCTACTAGGTCCCTGAAACTTTTTTTTTCTCTCAAACATCTGCTTTTCCTATAATCATCATAATTATATTTGCCAGGCAGATTTGGATGTGACCTTGGCTTTGGGAAAGCAGATTTCAAACTATTCATAGAGAAAAAAATAAGTATGATCCCATGTCAGAGAGGTCTTTTTTTTTTTTTTTTTCGAAAAAAGATAGAATCCTGATTTTGAAATCATGAATAATTCCAATGAGAACGAATTAGGGGCAGAAGAATTAGTCACCATAGCAGCTAGATAAACTAAAAAACTTTTTAAAAAATATGCCAAGCACGGACTGATCCCATGTGTGTGGGTGGGTGGGGGGGGGTAGATGAATTTAAAAGGGTAGAGGTGGAATTCAGTTAAAGTTCATAAAGGTCCAAAAAGGTTCTTTAGGAGAGTAACAGGACCTTCAAAGCATGGACTAGACTAGAAACAAAGTAGGGAGAGGCCTCCTGTTGGAAGGAGCTGGTGGTGACATCACAGGAGTCAGAAGGAAAGCACCAGAAGCCAGATTTTATTTTTGGCATGTTTTGCAAAGAGAAAAAATAAAGAAAATGGAAGATACAGAGAGGAATTTGAAGCATCCGAGAGGAGGACATCGTTAGAGTAGCTGATCAGATTTAAGTCCAGGGGTTTCCTACATGACAAATAATAATGCTTCTTAGCAATCACGCTGGGCTTGATATCTGCCAGGCATTGTTCTAAAGGCTTTACATGTTCGATCCTCACTGCAACCTCAGGAGGTAGGTTTTACATTTATTTTCCCAGCTTACACACAAGGGAACTCAAGTACAGAGACGTTAAATGCACCTCCAGCTTATCAGAAGGGCCAGACTTAGACAGTCTCACAGCTACGCTAGCATCAGGCTACAAGTGCGAGAAGCCAGAAGATGGAATTTTCCTGCTTCGGGTTCATTTTGAAAGGTACAGCTCTCTTAGAGCTTCCCCAGCAGACGTTCTCAGAAGTAGGTCTTGCTTGGCCCTTGGCAAGAACAGTGCGACTAGCGTGAGTGCTTCTATCAAACAAGAGTCACCTTGGAGCAGGGCAGGAGCCCAACAGCCCCAGCAGACTGTGCCCTCAAATATCAGCTTAGCAACATCAGGAATCTGCAGTAAGGGGGAAGGAAGAGAGGGCCCGACAAACAGCCCTTGCTATTTTTGACAATCAGCAGTCCATTTAGTTTTCTGGAATTTCTTAGAAGGAACCGAAATGGAAGTCCAACTGGAGGATTTCATGATCAGAGATAGACATTTCTTCAGTACAGCAGTTACCAGCTTTCCTAAGATCTCCCCATGGTTAAAAGATAAGGATAGCGTTAAGACGTTGGGTCTTTTAATATTATATTTTCAAGTTTTATAGATTTGTATACTATTATAATCATTCTTCTAGTTTTTTGAGTTATATTTTCAAGTTTTATACATTTATATCCTAGAATAATAATTTTCCCAGTTGTGTGTGACTACAATACTCACAGCTCTTTTATTGGTCTTGAGTTCTTAATAGTAATGACCACTTGTTTGGGAAGATTGCATCATCCACATATTATCATTGGACCTGCTATGCTGAATCCTCTTTATTCTGAATGTTCTCCTTTGATGGTCTCATTTCCCTTCGGCATGATCTGAGTTCACCTCCTTAAATGTTTCTAAAGGGGAGGTTTCACAGGCCTCTCTTTCATAACCCTTTCTTCTCCTGTCCCAAGAACCCTCAAAGAAGATTAAAATTAAAATGGAGGCATTCTCATTGTGGCTCAGTGGGTTAAGGACCCGATGTTGTCTCTATGAGGATGCGAGTTCAATCCCCGGCCTCACTCAGTGGGTTAAGGATCCAGTGCGGCACCAGGGTCACAGATGCAGCTCAGCTCCGGTGTTGCCCTGGCTGTGGTGTAGGCCGGCAGCTGCAGCTCTGATTGGACTCCTAGTCTGAGAATGTCCATATGCCACAGGTGTGGCTGTTAAAATTTTTTTTAATTAAATTAAAATGGAATACACAGATAGTTGAAACATTTGAGGGGAGAACATAGTAATGATAACAGATCAGTTTTCATATAGATAGATGGCATAGTCTGCTTATTGAGCTTCTAGAACCTTCCATAATTAATCTCTGCAGCTGGATCTGCTGCTTCCTGGATGATTATAAAAGTATATGCTTCCTGAGTTCTTGGATAACTAGGAGTGACTTTATTCTCATACTTACTCCTCTTAGCCTTTATCCCTGCTTGGTTATGTAGCTGGGAATTAAAATGGATAATAACAGAAATATTATTGTAGAAATGCGTAGGCAATGGGCTTGTTTTATCGCAAGAAATCGGATTTCCATTTCTTCATAGGTGACTGTTTCCTCTCTCCTCTCTTGAGAAGGTTTGAGGACCTTCTCTTTATCCTTCCTGCTCTGAAACATTGATAGGTGCAAAAAAGTAGTTTCTGTTTGACGCTTCCTTCCCTCAACTTCCCATCAGGGCCACATAGTGTCACCCTCTTCATTTTCTCCTCTCCATTTTCCCCCACTCTCTCCAGATCTACCATTCCTCAAAGGTTAGGCCTGTGAGGATGTATTGCCTAAGCATTGCATTTTTCCTCGCCCACTAAAAACAAAAACTTTGAGGTTCCACTTTAAAGAAGATTTTCCCATTACTACACAAAATCCCCATTCCTCTTACAAGATATGTTTGGGAGAGTCACGAGGCAGCAAGAAGCATCTGGAGAGTGGTGTGTTTTCATGATGTATGATCACAGACACGAGAGAGATTTAAGAAGAGCACATGCCATTCTGTAGAAACAAGAGGGAAACTTAAATAAGAGGGTTTCTTGACGAAAACGAAATTGCCAGAATCGAGGCACCAGGTTTTTATTTATATCCCCTCATTTTGGATTTTTATATCTTTTATCCTGTACCGAAGTTTTGCTTCCTAATGAAATGAATAGAATTAACGTATTTGATTAATTTATAATAGTATGCTAATCATTGCTAATCATTATGGGACTTATTAATAGTTTAAAACATCCGTGTTATTTTAAACATGAAGTTTACTGAAAATACTCATTTTTAGGTTGTTTTTTTTTTTTTTTCCATTCCACTCAGGGTATCCTTTCAGAGGACTGTGTTTTAAGCCATCTGAAATAATCTCTCACTGAGTATTTATCCTCCAATGCCAAAGTCCAGTAGTCTCATTTTTCTTTTAATTTTTATGAGTCGATTTTAACTCTACTCTTGTTTCACAGTGACATGAAATATCTATATGATTTCCAGAGTCAAATCTATAAGACAAAGTAGGGAAATCTAACTTCCATTCTCATTTCTTTTTTTCACCCTATTTACTCCCTTCTTCTTCAGGTAACTTTTAAAAAAAGACAATTCATCGTTTAACTAGGATTTTTAATACAGTATATGCGTATGTGCTCAGATCCTCCCTTTCTTAGATAAATAATATCATACAAGACATACTTTGTTCTACCTTGGTTTTGGTCCTCTAGGTTTATAACCTGGAGATTATGCCAGAGAAATTAAGTATCTATTCCTTTTATTCCTCGTAAAAGGTTTTTACAGTGTTTAGAATTCTATGACATGGGATAGCATAATTTATTCAATCTGTCTTCTACCACAAATCATGTCAACAAGTAGCCTTGTATACAGTAGGTCATATTTTTTCCAGTGTATACTTGGTATAAACATCTAGAATTAGGATTTCTGTGTCAAATAATAAATCTGTGTATAGTTTGTTCAGTTTTACAAAAGTCTCCTCTGTACCCATGGTCATTTTGCACCCTCAACACTTCTATTTGCAAATTCCTGTTTTTCCACCCTAACCCACAGAGTATATTGTCAAATCTTCTAATATTTGCCAATGGGATAAGTGATGAAAAGTACCTCAGTATAGGTATAATTGTCCACAGAAGTGCTTTTCCAAGAGCTGGTTGTGAAATCCTTTTAACAGATCTCAAACACGAGTTTATTTTTGATGTACTAGATTAGTGTAGAGGAGAAGTGAACTTTAAATATAAGAATGTAATAAATATGTACAATTTTGTAAAGCTTATTTGGTGAGTAGGAGTTTGTGTGTGTGTGTAAAGGATAATATGAAATATATCCCTTATGGAGAATTGGGATAATAATAAAAACGGTTTTAAATCCACCACTCTAAAGAGAAATTCCGGTCATCTTTGAGAGAGAAATAAGTTCCTTCATGGCCTGGCTTCTGCCTCCTCCTCTTCTAGTTTTATGTCTTAACCTCTCTACTTACAATTGAGGCGTGTTCCCTGGATAAATCCACTTTCAATATCTCAAGGCCTTTGATGACGCCGTGTCTCTTGGTTAGGATAATCTTTACCCATGAACGGTGTAGTACATGTCTACTCTTAAATTTTGCCTAAGCATCCCTTCTTTTAAAATTCTCATTCTGCTCCCACCATACCTGTACAAAATTCCATTGTGTTGCATATAACGTTGCATTGTATTTATTCGTAAAAAGTATTTCTTTCTTTGCCACACACATAATATGATTCTTGAATACAGGGGGCTACACCCTGTTCATTTCTTTAATAATTAACACTTCCATCAATATATATTAAATGAGATAATGAATGCATATACTATAACTATTAATGTATTCTTTTTGTTATTACTGGATTCTTTTCAGGTTGCTCTATCAAAGAACTCCCACAAGTAATATGTTACTTTCAGTAGAACATTTTACAAATCATATACTGAGACAGTTTTGAATAAAGGGATAGTAAGGACTAAAGATAGATGAATTAGGAATGTCTGAGCTTGGCTTCCCTCAAAAGCAGAGCCTACAATAAAGGCTTACACATCGGTAACTTATTTGGGATTTATCCCAAGTCCGGAGTGAAGGACAGAAGGTATAAAGCTAGAAAAGAGAGAAATTAATACAAGGAGGTGTTAGTGGCCTTTGCTAATGAGAAATGATCCTTGATTCTTGATTCTTGAGAACAGGCAAAGACATAAAGTGAGTCCTATACTCATGCTTGCTTTCTCTTTGAAGGCATTTTCTAAATCACAAGGAAAAAAACCAGCATTATTTCTGAACAAAAGGAAATCGTGGCGGCACAAGCTAGGGTTTGGAGAGCAGGGGATTGGATAGGAGGTTGCTATAGGGAAGAACCCATAATATGCTACAAAAATTCACCAAATGCACTTGGCTAACTCCAAATATGTGTACCTTCAGGGAACACTGAGCAAGGTCCCACAGAAAGCCACTGCCAGAGGACAGGGAGGTGGGTTCAGATTTCACTGTCCAAGGAGAAATGGAATTCAGTCATAGCTACTATAACGCCATATTGGTGAACCCTTCTGGGAATTGAGAGGTGGTCCCAGAAAATCCAGATGCTTTAAGAGGAAGAACAATTTTCTAGATTGTAAATTTACAAACAAAATGTATCATCCTTATTAAAGTCCAAAGCCAAGACACGACAGGTCAAAGTGAGCCATCTGAAATGTAACTGACCATCGGAACAAAACTCAACAACAATTATAGGAAGATAACAGAGCCCAGAACGTCTCTAATATATCTATAATATCCAAGAAGCCTTAAGACAATTACACAGATACAAAGCAGCAAACAGTGATTGATAATCAAAAGATAAAATGCTCAATAGAAACAGATTCAGAAATGATCCATACTAAGCATGTGGCTTTGGGAAGCTCTGAGCTTCAGTTTCAACTCATAAACCATGATTAAATAAAAACCTATCCCATAGATTTGCTGTAAGAATTAAATTCATGACTTGTATTTGGAAGTGAATTATGATAAAATTACATATTGTATGATTGTCACTATATCAAAAAATTAAGACAAGCAAACAATGAACTACATAAGAAATCCTAGCCTGACAGCTACTTTTTTTTTTTTTTTTTAGTTGAGGTATAATTGACATATAACCTCTTAGTTACAGGTGTACAACATAACGATTTGTATATATTGCAAAATGATAACTACAATAAGTCTAGTTATTGTTATCTGGGACAGTAACTTTTTAAAATAACTCAGTTTAAGTTGGCATTTACTTATTTCAAGTGAGACAATGTAGTTTATGAATTAAGGGTTTTGCAGTCAGAAAGAACTAGCTGTGTGGCATTAAACAG
The DNA here is from genome assembly GCF_016906955.1 of Phacochoerus africanus. Classification (NCBI taxonomy): domain Eukaryota; kingdom Metazoa; phylum Chordata; class Mammalia; order Artiodactyla; family Suidae; genus Phacochoerus; species Phacochoerus africanus. Next base: position 10,109,469 of record NC_062557.1, on the reverse strand, counting down.
ATTTCTTCCTCTCTCTGACCTTCAGTTTTCTCAACTGTAGTTAAGAATTATAATACCTGTCTTGAGGGCATTGAAAGAGAGTCAAGGGTATACCCAGGTCGACACAGTTTCTGATTAACTGTGAGTCACACTGTGGTGAAGCTGTTTAAAAAGTCTAAATAACAAGGGTCTACACTGGCAAAGGATAATGCTCCAATAATAAGCCGTAGTGAACCTCAGTGGATTCCTCCAAAGGAAGATGACATCGTTACAGATATACACTGACAGACTTTTCTGACACGAGGATTGGCATGGGTGATCCAACTGAAGAAGTTAACCTTGAAAACGAAAGACTAATCTATGATAAACATTGGCCAGGCCACCACGTTGCAGAGCGATGAAACAGATTCTGTGCTGCTCCAGAGGCAGGGCTGTGACTGGTATTAAAAACTACGGGAAGGCAGGTCTTATTGTCGTATTAGGAAGGACATTTAAACAATTAGAGCCATCCAGTAATAAGGCAGCCTGATTTAAGAAGTAGTAATCACCTTGTCACCAAAAGCTATTAAGCAGATGTTGACTTGACTTCTGCTTAGAATCATGGTGGAGGAAATTCCTGCACTGGATAGGAAATTGGACTAGGTGACTCTCATGTTGCTTCCAGCATTAAGATTTAACTTTGTGGAAATTCCATATATGGACCTTTTTTTTTTTTTTTTTTTAAGTTGTACTCGGCAGCTTTTTGTCCGTTTGGTTTAAGTGGATATAAATCCCTCACTATTTAAAAGGTGAGTCAAAAGGAAAAACGCATGTACAACAGCACAGCAGCCCAAACGGTTCATCGTGCATCTTAAAAACACAAGTCAGAGCGGTAGACAGCTTGAAAGGGGACCACACCATTGCCAGAAGTGCTCGCCAAGAAGCCAGCTGCTCCTGGAAAAATACATTTCCCAGCTTGGCATCTGAGCCACGTGATGGCTGTCCAGGGAGGTGGAAGAAGAATGGGTTTATGGGCAGCCATAAATAACGAAGGCACTGAAATTCTGAAAACGGTCCCGTTTCTTCATTATGATTCAAGACCCAAATAGGAATGGGCTCCTGTTCCGGTTTGAAGGTAAGAAGGCTTGAATGCCCCCCTCCCCCCAGAAAACCGAATAAACATAATTCAAAACTGTCTGAGTCAGTCAAGTGCTCTGCAAAAATGCTTCACACGGAATCTTGAGTAGCTCTTTTTACCTCTGAAGATATGGGGAGGAAGGGATGGAGATTATTTCTATAGGATATCCATGGAATACCAGCAAGAAGGACCATATTGCCGTACCTATGTGATTGAACTTTACGCTTATGTTCCTTAATGGACAAAGCAACCTATGCCTGAAACTTGTTTGGAAACCTATACTTTGGGACAAAGAAGCCCTCATGACTCAGTCCCTAAACTCTTCTGGAAGGAATGTTGGCCTTTAAAAAATTCATCTTGCCTTTCACATCGGATTCTTTCTCCCTCTATCCATTCATTCAGTAATCTTTCAGTATGCTCACGATGTTACAAGCACTTTTCTAGGTACTTAGTGTTCAGAAATGAATAAGACCTGGTCCTTGGTCTCAAGAGATGCAAGAAGCCATGCTTATTTCAAGGTGCTTGGTTCTCTGCTTGGCAGTGTCACAGTTTGTGTGAGTTGAAGGGAAGTTGGTAATAAGGAAAGGACATGAATGGAGAGTCATTTGCCGCCTTCTTATTCTGCAGTCCCTTTCTGCAAATAGAACCAAGCCCTATGCCTCAATTTTTTAAATAGGAAAGGTACTCAACAATACAAAGTTTATCATTATGAACACCATGAAAGATCAATGTGTTTTTAAGACAGTTTACACAGCAGGAAACTTTTTGCCTTAACCTTCTCCTGGCAGATTGGACCATATATTCCTTCCATTTCTTCTTCTCTGCCCATGTTTAGTTTTCACTACTGTCTGAATGTTACATCAAAAGAAAGACAAGCTTAACACTTCTCCTTGGCTTCGTGGAAATAACTGTCTTCCTATGCAAGCACCTGATGTTTCTTTATAACCCTGGTAAGAGAAACAAGATTTTGAAAGTCTTAAGCCAACCTCTCTGAGTTGTCTTTCCTTTATCCATCAATGCTTAAAACAAATTATTATTTAATGCGGAAGATAGAAAGGACAAAGAAGAGTAATTAGGGGTACAACTCCGTTTCCTTTAAAAGAGTAGTTTTTAAACAAAGTATATCGTCACATTTCCCTGGAGAGCATTTAAAAGTGCCTTATATCACCCTCAAAAATTCTGAACCGGTAGATATCATAAGACCATCTAAGACTATGCATCTTTTCTCTCTGTACCTGCATCTTTCTAGATAATGTTTCTGATTGTCCATCCCGATCTAGTAACCATTATTTAAGGCAGGGTTTTCAACAAAGGTAAGCATCACAGAGGGAGCCTTCCAAATTATGCTGTCTAGGAGTTCCCTTTGTGGCTCAGTGGTAATGAACCCGACTAGTATCCATGAGGATGTGGGTTTGATCCCTGGCTTCATTCAGTGGGTTAAGGATCCAGCATTGCCGTGAGCTATGGTGCAGGTTGCAGACGTGGCTCAGATTCGGCATTGCTGTGGCTGTGGTGTAGGCTGGCAGCTGCAGCTCCAATTCGACCCCTAGCCGGGGAACTTCTATATGCCACAAGTGTGGCCCTTAAAAAGGGGAAAAAAAAATTGTGATGTCTACACTGTACCCAACACAAGTTTACTCAGAACTTCCAGGGACGCTACTAAGCATCATATTGGCAGTTTCTCTCCGCGGAGGGAGAGGTAATGGATCTTGCTTGTCCTGAGTTTTCAGCTAATGGGAAAGAAAAGAAAAAAGATGAGGGGATAGAAATTTAGAAGGAAGAGAAGTATGAACTGCTACTACTAACATTTCCTCTGTGCGTTTCTCAACTGGAAGTCAGGTCCCCGCTGCTTTTTAAACCCAACTCTTGTTTGCCTTGGCCTGGAGGAGACAAAGCAAGGAAGGTCTTCAACAAAAACCTTTGCTCTCCGTTTCCTCAAGCACCTTCTGAAATGATGTGGACACACTCACATTACCCTAGAAACCAAGTCCAAACTCAGGAAACATGAGGTCTTCTCACGTCTTCACAGATATCTACCAACTAGAGATAAAACCTCTACTCCTATAAAGATGGACTTTAATTCAGGTCTTGACACCTCAAAGCCAAGGATAATTTCTATTTGGAGTGGATAAGCAATGAGATCCTGCTGTATAGCACAGGGAACTATACCCAGTCACTTGTGATGGAACATGATGGAGGATAATGTGAGAAAAAGAATATATATGTGTGTGTATATATATATGACTGGGTCTCTTGCTGTACAGTAGAAGTGGGCAGAACAATATAAATCAACTATAATAAAAAAATAAAAATACAAAAATACAAAATTATCAGGTTTTTTTTTTTTTTTTTAAGAAAAGAACAGAATAGTCACTCCTCAGAAGACTCGGTGATGAACAAAATTAGTGGAAAGAAAAGCTTGTTCTTGATCTCAAATCACTCCACTACCACAGTGACACTTCCTCTTTATTTTTTACCCAACTGACTTTTTTTGTGAGACTATTTAAGTTCAACTCTTTTATCAAGTTTCCGTCATACAATCCACCATTATCAACTATAGCCACCATGTTATACATGAGATCCTCAGGCCCTATTTACTTTATAACTGAAAGTGTGTACTCTTTTACCAGTCTTTCCCTATTTCTCCCACTCCCAGCCCTGACAACAACTTTTCTTGTCTGTTCTATGAGGGGCATTTTTTTTTTTTTTTAAAGATTACACCGTAAGGAATAGCATGCCATATTTGCCTTCCTCTGACTTAACTCAGTGAGCATAATTCCCTCCAGGTTCATCCATATTGTTGCAAATGACAGGATTTCCTTCTATTTTAAGGTTGAATAATATACCCGTGTGTATGTGTGTGAATGTGTATTACACTCTCTTTATCTGTTCATCCGTTGACAGACACTTAGGTTTTTTTCCATTTTTCCATTCCTTGGCTGTTTTGAACAATGCTGCAATAAACACAGGGGTACAGATATCTCTTCAAGATGATGATTTTATTGCCTTTGGATGTATACTCAGAAATCCGATCGCTGGATCATATAGTAGCTCTATTTTTAATTTCCTAAGAAATCTCTGTACTGTTTCCCATAGTGGCTATACCAGCTTATATTCCCCTCAACAGTGTTCAAGGGTTTCTTTTTCTCCACATCATTGCCAACACTTGCTATCTCTTGCGTTTTTGATAATATACATCCTAAGAGGTATGTGGTGATATCTCACTCTGGTTTTGATGTGCATTTCCGTAACGATTAATGAGCACATTTTCATGTACCTGATGACCATTTATATGTCTTCTTCGGAAAAATGTCTGTTTAGGTCCTCTGCCCATTTTTTTTACGGCCACACCCATGGCCAGGGATTGAATTTGAGCGGCAGCTGTGACCTACACTGCAGCTGTGGAAATGCTGGTTCCTTTAGCCCACTATGCTGGGCTAGGGATCGAAGGCTCACCTCTGTAGCAACCTGAGCTGCTACAGTCAGATTCTTAATCCACTGCATCACAGAGGGAGCTCCTCTGTCCATTTTTAATTTGGGGGGAAGGCAGTTTACTATTGAGTTGTAGGAGTTCTATGCATATTTTGTATATTAACCCCTTTCCAGATATGTGGTTTGCAAATATTTTCTTCGGCTTCATGGGTTGCCTTTTCATTTTGCTGATGGTTTCCTCTGCTGTGCAGAAGTGTTTTAGTTTAATTATGAGTCCTACTTATTTGTTTTTGCTTTCATTGCCTTTGCTTTTGGTGCCAATTGTCAAGATTCATGTCAAGGAGCCCACGCTCTATGTTTTCTTCTAGGAGTTTTACTGTTTTAGATCTTGCATTTGACTCTCTCTTTTTGAGTCAGTTTCTGCCTATGGTGTAACATAGAGGTCCAGTTTCATGTTTACATGTGGCTATTCAGTTTTTCCAAGACCATTTAATGAAGAGACTCTCCTTTTTCCATTGTATAGTCCACTACCCAACCACTCCACTAGCTCTTCATTTTCGAAGGTAATATTGAAAGAGACATATCAAAGTGGCATAAATGATTACAAAACTTAAGGTACGAGGTTTAGCAACAATCTTTAGTAACTACAAAGTCTCTGTCCCTGTCTCAATCCCTCTCCTTCCTTCCTTCTCATATTTCCTATTCTTAATTCATGCATTGATACCCTGAAGAAATGCTTCCCTGCTTTATTTTCTCCCTTATTAACAACCTTGCAAAACATATTCTCCACCTATTACTGACTGTATTTCTCTTATCTGGATGGATAAACTTTGTGAGAGTTTTAGACGTTTTAGTAATAGTAAAAAAAAAAAAATCAACACCCTAAATGGAGCAAACAATTTTTGCGTATGTGTGCCTCCTGAGAGAATGTGGTACTCAAATAAATACAGGGATATGGATCTTTTGATAAAACAACTCAAAAGGATGACCTCCCCTTTCAATTATCAATTTCTTTTTGGTTTCCAGTGGGCTGATTTCCCCACATAGCTGTTCTGTTCTGTTTTGACACCTACCAGAAATAGCACAGGAGTGCTTCTCACATTTCAGATTTTGCCAGGCTCTACCAACCACTATGTCTAGTAAACGGGACTGAATTTTCTAGCTTAGTCTTTTCCCAGTTCCTTTCCAAGCAGACATCAAAACCTAGACCAATTTCTGGCCAACTAATTCGTAGACTAAATCTAGTGTCATCATAATGCAGACACTCACGATTTTTGTGTATATTGAACACAGCTGTCCTCATGCTACAGTGAGGACAACTGAGTCATTGTGACACATCTCCTGGCCCACAAAGCTGAAGCCAATATCTGGCCCTTTACAGAATAAATTTGCCAAGCACTGGTCTAGAAACCATCACAGAACATTGATTAGAAACTTCCATGTCACAACGTAACGTGAATAACTTGCTAAAACTACACACCTACCTCTAACCTCCCGAATCACACATTCACAATTCATGACTTAGAGGAAGCAAATGGGTGGGGAAAAAAAGGTGCTGACTTCACTGATTTCTAGAAGGAATCATTACCAGTCCCTTTTCCACCCTTTACAAATCGGTAACTTGCAAAGGAATTGAGAAATTAATTGCAAGCTTGTATGAGCTCAAACACAGCTTTTTGTTTGAATGCATATAAAGTGAGAACTACGCAGGCCTATTAGTAATGAGCATGAGGAATGACCTTTTGGCAATCTATCAGGGTCACTGTTATCTGAAGCTCTTTTCTTTGCATTTGGAATGCACTGAGCTCTTTCTATACATTGGCTAAATATTATTTTAAGGGACATATTTCTGAGAAGTTATTAAAACTTGAAATGCTTCCCACAATTATGAGAAAAAAAAATTTCTCAGCACCAAAATAGCCAAAGTCCTTGCCTATTTATTAACTGTAAGTTAATGGTATTTGGGGGGGGGGGAGGTCACCCGGGATAGAAATTTTAATTCGTTCTGAAAGAACACAAAGTCAAAGATTTCTGCATTAGTTTTCTGTTGTTGCTATAACAAATTACCAAAAACTTAGCGGCTTTGAATAATATAAAAGGTACTACCTTGAAGTTCTGTAGATCAGAATTCTGACAGGGTCTTTTGGGCTAAAATCAAGGTGTCAGCCAGGTCACATTTCCACCTGGAAGCTCTAGGGAAGAAGCTGTTTCCTTGCCTTTTTCAGCTTCTGGAGGCTACCTGCATCCCCTTAGTCATGGGCCCCTTCCTCCATTGTCAAGGTCACCTGGCCAAGACCTTCTAACCTGGCATCCTTCCCTTCTACCTCCCTCTTCCATTTTTAAGGGCTCTGGTGATTACATGATAAGCTGACCCAGAGAATCCAGGCTACTCCCCTTACTTTCAGATCAGTTGATTAGCAACCACAATTCCATTTGCAACTTTAATCTCCCTCTGCCACGTGATGTAACACAGTCAGCAGGCTCATGGGTTCCAGGACTAGGACAGCACATCTTTGGGAGTCATGCTCTGTGGAGCACAACCTCAACTGTAACATTTCTATCGTTGGAAGCTACTACTACATTTATGATACTTTGTTATAGCAACAATAGAAAACCACTGCAGGAATCTTTGATTTCATGTTCTTTTGGAACTAATTAAAATTTCTACCCCAGGAGACATTCTCCCCACCCCAAACACCACTAACTTCCATTTAATTAACAGGCAAGGACTTGGGCTCTTTGAGGGTATGTGCAAAGAGAGAAGCTACCCATCTGAAAATTATTCTTTTTTGTGTGGTTCTAAGGAATGCTGCGCTATCTGAATCTAGATGAAAGATAGGACCCTGACTCCAGCTATCATCTCCCATCCTTGACAACCAGAACACAAACCAACTAGACGCACCCACCCTGGACTTTGAATCTTAGTGGAACATTTCGGTTATACAGGGATTGTTAAACATTTTCCATAGTGGCCATGGCAGTTGTGGCAGTTAGAATTATTGCAGGTGTGGTGAATGCACAGCACCAGAAAAATCCAGAGGTGCTGGGGCAGAGTGTTTGATGGTGGCAGTCCAGGAGGTGTGGCTCCAATAAAAGTTGCCTAATGAGAATGTCCTTGCAGGGAGACCTTGCCTGTGCTTCTTTCCACCTTGAATAATACTCATTTTTCTTTCTATTGATTATTATCTGTCTTATCTCTAGGTTTTCTAGGCTATGAGTTACTCTGCATTCCTGTAATCCATTTTCTTTTTTCTTAAGTTAGCACTAGTCAAATTATGTGGCTTGTAACTAAGAATCTTCACTGATCAAGTTTCTTTGGAGTGAGATCCTTTACTTCCAAGTCATCTCATTTTCCCTATCTTTCAGTCTATCACACAACCTGACTTATAACTTGGGGGACTCTGGGAACACAAAACAAGTTGTCAGACTGATGAGATAGTTTCCTTGGCTAAGTAGGATCTAAGAGAGCTGGCTTCCCAGTCAGACTGCCCTTCCTGGGGATGAGAGGAGAGACCAATACACAGGCTTTGAGATAATGGTAGAACTAAGATTGGCTTGGACCAATCTTCATAACCAAAGAGGTGATTTAGGATGTGAGAAATAGCAGCAGGAACCTAGAGGAGAAAGATTACTCGAGGTTATAACCTTGTTCTTGATAGCTGAGTAATTCACAGGAGGAAAGCTGCATTGGAAAGCACAGAGAGCAGAACCTAGGTACTTAAAAGAAGTGGCAGGCAAGCGTGAGATCCCAACATTGCTATGGAGTGAGCAGCAATACAAATAGCTTCAGGAAAACGGTAGAGAGGGAGAATGCTCATCTCATGGCATAAGCCAGCACGTTGGCAGTGTGAGGCTGCTGAGCTCCCAGGGATCACTCACAATCAGTGGACCCTGGGTAGATAGACAGAGGCCAGGTAGACCGAGGACGGTCAGCAGACTGACTGGGTCTACTCAGTTGGTGCTCTGAGGCTTTTGATGTGTTTCTTGGCTCTGACTTTGAAATCGGGCAAAGTTGAACCCCGGGCAGAAGGAGATTATCCTTGGGCCAAGGTGTGAGAAGAGAGTGACTAATTCATCACCTGACTAATCAGTGTCTTGGAGCATTCTCATAGAAAGACAACAGAAGCTGGGCACGATGTTCTCTGCAGACTAGAAAACCGATTTTGGTAGCATCCTGATGTCTGCATCATCTTTTCTGAATGCCCTGCTGAACTGGTCTTTGTCCTTGAATACTTTTGGATGCAAACAGGTCAAAAGATGTCCTGAAAGATATTCTAAAAGCTCACCCATAGTGTTGTGATCAGATTGAGAAACAACAACAAAATAAAATACACTGGTATTAGGAAGGGAAGAGAAAACGAAAGAGAGAAACTATCAGTCCAGCCAACTTGTTTATAGAGTCCCTCCCCCATCCGAGATCAACTCCAGTCTAAGGTATGACATTGCCCCCTGGATAACAACACTGCAGCAGACAACCGATGGAGTGCTGGGTGCACAACCAACCAGAACCTTGACACAGAGCAGACACCTGTAAAAACAAGATCTTGACAATGACCAGGGACCTATGAGGTTCTTATCTCTTGATCATATTGTATTCTTCATATCTCAGTCACGTTTTATTCCTCAATCTCTGCAAAGGGATTTTTTTTTTTTTCTAGCCCCGGGGGATTCTCTCCTCTCTTTGGCACGGGCTTTCCCTGCTTATGTTTTCAGGATACTCTCAAGGGCACAAACAATCACATAACAGAAAGGACACAATCCTCATTCATGTTCCCATTGGGTTAAATGCACCTCGATTATGTTTCTTGTTCTCCTGTTGTTTGTTGTTATTACCCTTCCTGTATTTGTTCCCAGACACCTTGAAAACATGAGTCAAAAATTACTTTTTTAGGTGTCGAAGAGGTGGGAAAGGAGAGGGAGAGCCGGTAAGAGGGCCCAGAGAATGTTGCCTTACTTGCTGAACTACATGCATTAAAACTAAATTTTATTCAGGGCTTGTGATTTTACATCAGTAGCATCTCTACTTTTCTTTATCCATGTGCTTAGTTTTTTTGTTTTTTTTTTTTGTCTTTTTGCCATTTCTTGGGCCGCTCCTGCGGCATATGGAGGTTCCCAGGCTAGGGGTCGAATCTGAGCTGTAGCCACCAGCCTACGCCAGAGCCACAGCAACGCAGGATCCGAGCCGAGTCTGCGACCTACACCACAGCTCACGGCAACGCCGGATCGTTAACCCACTGAGCAAGGGCAGGGACCGAACCCACAACCTCATGGTTCTTAGTCGGATTCATTAACCACTGCGCCACGACGGGAACTCCCATGTGCTTAGTTTTTTAATAAAACATATTTGATTTACAGTGTTGTGTCAGTTTCTGCTCCTGAGCACAGTGACTCAGGCATGCATACATACAAATTCTTCTTCTCACACTATCTTCCATCAGGGTCTAGGACATGGTTCCCTGTGCCGTACAGCAGGACCCCAGTGCTTATTCATTCTAGATGGGATAGTTTGCATCTACCCATGCCCAAGCTCCCCGTCCACTTCTTCCCCCCTCTGCCTGGCAACCACATATCTGTTCTCCATGTCCTTAAGGCAATCCATGTATTTAATTTTTGAATCCAAATGCATGACTTCGCAGTACTTAGGCAACCCTATTTTTATCATGATAATTCTTTTACTGTTTTCAGCATCAAAGGACTTCCTCTTAGGTGCCCCCAGCATCCCATCTTTCATGCTTTGAATGATTCCGTGAGCGCGAATCTGTTATTTATACAACAAGGGGAGAATCATTACGATCCTTATTTACTAGGCATGCACATCTCTCTTTCTCCTGCTGGTGGGTGGGTGTGTATGAGCTGAGCCCGGGCACACAGGCGCATACGCTGTTAATAATAGATCACAAAACCTTGTTCTAATTCTCCCTGATCACATGGAATTTTATAAGGGAGGGTGTTGCCTCTAGATTTCTGCCAGTATCTTGACCAGGGGCAGCAACCTTTTCCTGTAAAGACCAGATAGTAAATATTTTCAGCTTTTCAGACCACATGCGTGCTGTTGCCATGACTCAACGCTGCCATTGCGGTGTGCAAGCAGCTGTAGACAGTGTATAAATGAATAGGTGCGTCTGTGTTACACAAACAGGTGGCAGGTCAGATTTGGACTTTGGTCTCTAGTTGCTTGAGTCTGATGCTTAGACCCAGGGTGTGACTCTCCAAATATATGTATATCTCTAGAGGTTTCCTTTAAATCAGAGTTTTAGGAAGAAAGAAAAATAAGACTTCGAAGAGGTACACATAATCGATTGCTTGAAATGCGCTTGCAACCATCCTCTATAAGGAGAGCTGCACACAGTCATTGAAAACAAATACAACCTGATACAAAGGGACTTATTCAGAAAGCAGCAACAGACTCAAAGGTTTCAAAATCAAACTTAGGGTTACCAAAGGGGAAAAGCTGGAGGGAAGAATGGATGAGGAGGTTGGGACTGGCATATACACACTACTCTATGTGAAATCCATCTGTAACAAGGACCTACTATGTAGCTCGAGGAAATCTATTCCATACGCGGTGATAGCCTATACGGGGAAAGAATCTGAAAAAGAATGGATATATACGTATCCATATGGCTGATTTACTTTGCTGCACACCTGAAACGAACACAACATTGTAAGTCACCTCCACTCCAATAAAATTGATAACAAATAAAATTACGAGGGCCATGAAACTCAGTGACTACAAAGAAAAACATTTCCTGACAGAAAAAAAAAAATTAAAAAAAAAAAAGCAAATGACAAGTACATTGAGTTGACTTCAGAATCAGTTTCCTTCTCTAAGTAGCTGGAGCCAAGGTGGGCTCTGGGATGATGGGTGATGAATGGAATGGCTCTGGGACATTTAAGTTCTGTGCCCCTGGAGTTCCCACTGTGGCTCAGCAGGTTAAGAACCTGACTAGGATCCATGAGGATGTGGGTTCGATCCCTGGCCTCACTCAGTGGGTTAAGGATCCAGTGTTGCCATGAGCTGTGGCATAGGTAGCAGTTGTGGCTCAGATCCCATGTTGCTGTGGCTGTGGCACAGGCCAGCAGCTACAGCTCTGATTCGAACCCTAGCCTAGGAACTTTCATATATGCTGCAGATGTGGCCTGAAAACAAAAAACAAAAAAAAACAAAAAAAAAACTTCTGCGCTCTGTGCACTTTGGAACTTCCCAGGCCAGAGATCGAACCCATGCCAGCAGTGACCCAAACCCGCTGCCGATTTTCACCCGACAGTGAAAATGCCGGGTCCTTAACCCACTGCACCATCAAGGGAACTCCAAGGCCTCAAGATTATTCACTTCACCCACAAGTACTTCTTAATCTTTGCGTGTTTATTTCTAAATAAACATAGCAGGTGAGCACCAAGGACCGCGTTTGCTCTGTTGGACCCTGCTTATCTGTATACTGAAAATGAGCTGGAGGGGTGTAGCAACTCCAGTTGAGAAACCCCCCCCTCCTATGATATGCCCTGTGTAGGAGTAGTAAACACTTCCCAAGCCCTGCTCCCTCAGATGTACATGGGAGCCTGGGAAGCTACTCTAAACGACTCAATGTCCAATATGTGTTAAGTCTCCTTACCAAAGTCTCCTCCAGAAGAGGGAGGGCTGCCTAGGACTCACTACCTGGAGTCAAGTCCGTGGACCGTCAGCCCTGGCAGCATCTGGGAGCTTGTGACACATGCCAGCTCTCAGACCCCAGCCAGAGCTATCTGAACATCACTTTTGTTGAAAACCCCCCAGGGTGTTCATCCACACATTAACCCCGAAGAGACACTCTTGTCTAAAGAATCCACCTCTCCAGCCATCTCAAATCAGTCATTGGCAAGGCAACATGGTGTAAACACTCCATGGCTTTCCAACAGAAGGGATACACAAATTGTGTCATGATGAAGTGGACACCTGCTTCCATGACTACATAAGTGACTGGATGAATAAATAATTTTCCCTGAAATAGGTAATCAAGTTAATAGAGGGCCTGGGTCATTTTATTAACTGGGTCGCTTCATCATCTATTACTGATGAAGTGAAGTAAATTATGTGAAACTCAGGACTCTACGGTAAAGCGCCAGACAAATGGAGAGGGCGGCATTAATAGGACCAGCCATCTGGTGACACATTAGTGATAACGCATAGAATCCAGGAATACACTCTCAGGGAGGTGCTTGTCCTCGCACTCATTTATTTTGTATAGAGCTGAAAATTCCCAGCCTTCATTGGGAAAACGCATGGGAAAGTGTACCTTAAGGGCATCGGTTGGCGACAACACAAGTTATTGTGTATGTGAGCATTTCCAACTATTGTTCCTTCCGTGTGAATTGAAGAATGTTTTCCTGCAAGCACGCTCTCTCTCTCTCTCACACACACACACACACATACTTACACACGTTCCAGCCAGTACAGCTGTCAGTCTCTCCTCCAACCCGGTGAGCACGACACGGGGTCAGCCGTCTCAGTGTACAACAGAAACATCCTGGCTCAAGAGGGTGGTTGACCGAAAAATGTCATTTTGAGAAGATGACATGTGGAGTCCTTTGGGGATACCTATTGCTCAGCTCAGAAACGCGATGGTGTTCAAAGAGAGAGCATTTCTCCTCATATAGGTGTGCATTAGCAAAACTGAGTGCAAAAATGTAGATAAAGCTGCAGTTCCTCTTTTAAAGACAGACGCTTTATTTTGATAGATTTGAGGACTGCTCAAAGAAGGAGGGGCAGCCCACAATTTGTGTGACGTGCAGTGGTTTAAAAAAGAAGATAGGGCATTTCAAAACTGACCTTGATTGCATTAAATAGCCAGGTGTGTACTAAAGAGCTTATATGCAGGGTGTTTAAGTGGTGGAGCACTGGTTCTTGCAAATATATTGACAGGTGGCTGAAATACCGACATTGAAATAATTCACGTTAGCAAATTCTTCGGGTTATATATATGCTCAAGAGAATCTATGGGGATTGGAAAGAGGTAACCCACGGCCATGGCTGGATATTTGCAGTTGATAAGGGTTGAGGATAACAACTGTATTTTAGTTTGAAACTAGAATCACATATTTAAAAATATGTCATGTATCCAGGAGCACATATTTTAAATGAACATACTGCTTTTATATCTACAGGAGAATATCAGATTTGTAGCTCAGAAATGTTGGGTAAATTGAACACATTTACTAGGCTTTCAAAACTATGCTGAGTACAATAAAACATTTATAAAAAGATGGAGTTATTAATTCAAACTGTAACAAATGTAATCCATAAATATAATACACATGAGATATCAAAACTACTCAAAATTAAAAGTAAATGACATTTTTGCCCTCTCAAATTAACCACTTTTAAAATTTACCTCTGATCAATGCTAAAAAGGATATAATAAAGCTGGCAAAGTTATTTACTTCTGATAATACTAAATTGATTCAACCACTTAAGAAATACATTTTGGAGCTCCTATTGTGGCACAGTGGAAACGAATCCCACTAGGAACCATGAGGTTGTGGGTTTGAACCTTGGCCTCCCTCAGTGGGTTAAGGATCCGGCATTGCCGTGAGCTGTGGTGTAGGTTGCAAACACGGCTTAGATCCTGTGTGGCTGTGGCTGGGATATAGGCCGGCGGCTATAGCTCTGACTAGACCCCTAGCCTAGGAACCCGCATATGCCACAGGTGCAGCCCTAAAAAGACAAAAACAAACAAACAAAAAACCCTAAAAGAACGTGGAAGAGTCAAAATGACTGTTAGAATGATGGAAAATACAGATATGCAGGATAATTAAATAATTTCATATCATCTCTAATTGTGTATGTTTTCATGTCTGACCATTGCTATGGGTTCTTCTTTCATGAAGGGCAGGAACATCTGGTAAAATCTAGTGAGAATTTTTGGAAAGGCAGGATCATGGTATCAAACTTGAAATTTGGCAGGGACCTTGGAAAAGCTTTGGCCAAGATAACATTTCACACAAATAATCAACCAATAACAGTTCACCCTAAACATCCTCTAAAGTCCCATCCGCTGTCCTCATTTTAAGCATCATCTGACTTCACTTTCTACCTTCATTTCCTGAAATGTGTCTCATGAAGCTCTTCATCTAAATCATCCCTCTGAGATGCTGTTCATTCTTTAAACTTTAAAATCTGCTGTGACCCATTATTTGTCATCAGGATTAGCTCATTAAAATTGCTTTAAAAACCTGAAAATAGAATTTAGGCGTTAACCTATGCGCATTTCCATGGAGAAGCCAGTGTTAGCCTAAGGCAATCAATTGCTAAGAGTAGAAGGGCAGGCTGCCACAGTATTTGGTTGATGGAGATTACTGAGTGGAGGGATATATATGTTTATTTTTGGCTGTGAACTTGGCATACAAAAGTTTCCTGGACCAGGAATCGAACCTGTGCCATAGCAGTGACCTAAGCCAAAGCAGTGACCACTGCTGAGCCACCAGGGAACTTTGAAGGGAGGAATAACTATTGCAGATTAGCCCCAAGAACACATATATACATAATAAACAGATCATATTGCTCTTTTTCTTATTGCAAATCTCCCCCCACGCCCCCTGCCCAAAGCGATACAGACCAGCCATTGAATGTCGTCATCTTTAGATTATCTTTAGGAAAAGTGAATCCTGGAACACTGACCTTACAGTTTATAAAATCAGAAATATCTCTAAGAAAGTAAAACAAAGAATTTCTTTTTGTTCCCTCAAAAGCCACCGATGCTTATTTGGTCTGATGAAAAACGTGAGGCATGTGTAAGTGAGGAGAGCAGGTTCTCATAGCTCCATCCATGCCAGCTGTTCTCCTCCTCAAACACATGGGCGATGCCTCATAGGGTATGTTTTCTAAGTTACAGCTATTTCTGTAGGTGTGTCCTGGGTCATTTTCTAGCAGATTTTTCTGACACTTGGCCACAGAGCTTGAATGAAAATCCTGTCACTGCCTGGGAGAGATCAAAAGAAAACCCGGCCTCATATTGCTCATGGTTTGTATCATTAAATGCTGGTACCTCCGTGGATCACCAAAGCCCATGCCCCCAGATGCCCTGGCATTCCTTTCTCTGGTCACCACTCTGACGTTACCGACCGCCTTTCCATTCCTCTGCTCCAATAAAAGTACTCTCGCCCCAGGTCTGTTCACACTTCCCACTTCCTCCACCAGCAGTGACCTCCTCCACTCTCCCCACGGCTCGTTCTTTTCTCATCCTCTAAGTTCAGCCTACATATTATTTCTGCAGACGGGTTCTCTCTGCATATGTCTCTATAAAGGAGCCTCAGATCCCATGTTTAGAAGGAGTCTTCTTCTATCACAAAACACTATATGGTGAAGGTGCTTGTCGATTCCAAAATCACCTGTTTGGTTTTTCTCTTTGGGGTTTAGTCGCCCAATATGTTTCATAAAAATAGAGGCCATGTCTGCTGACTATTTTCCAGACACTGTTCTAACAGGAACTCCGTGGAGGTGAAACCCTTCCCATTTTACAGTTGAGAAGATGTTTCAGAGGTTACAGGATATGCCCGGGGTCATATATGGAGTGAATGACCCAGCCGGAATTCACACGCAGGCGATGAGCATAGAGCTCTTAGCCACTTCATTAAACTCCGAGGCCTGAGTACAATCAACTACATAAAACACTTAGCACAGGATCTGACTCGTAAAACGTAGTAACTGATACCTGATCTCATAAAATCTTCAAAATCATCCTGGGGGAAAAACAGTATGCTCTATCTCCCTGTCACAAATAAGAGAATAGGTGCTCTGCAAAGACGTGAAATAATCTGTCCAGAAAAAAAGGTATAGAGAGAGACTTAGCCTGGTTTTCTCCGGTCTTTCTTGGACACTCAATCTCTGGTGAACCAGGACAGCTGGTCAGCTGAGCCGCGTCCGTATTGAAATCAGCTCTATTTCATTCCAAAATGTATCCTCTCTTCCTCCCAATATTATATTAGATAGGCTTGTGCCTCGGGACCTATGCTGAATGTATCGAACTTAAATTGTTTCCCTTTATGAAGACAAGGAGCAACAGCGCCTTAGAAATACGGGAAAACTTGAAGTGGTTGTTTTAAGACAGAGACATGAAAGTGACCTGGTACAAAAGCAGTCCTTAGAGCCTGAAAGCTGTAGCGTTGCACGGTGCAGCTTTATGTCCCAGGGAACAGCTGGTCCAACCTCACAAGCGTGAGAACTTCCGCAAAGGGAGGTGGGCGATCGCTTTTACATCCCTAACGTTTAATTGCTACCTTTTCGGAAAGAACAAGACGTTCTGCACGCTCTGCCCAAGCTGAACAGCACTCCAGCATTTCACGTAAATGAGCACAGGAACCCCAGACAATGAAAGACACAGCCTAATCACACTCCCTTCCCGACTGAATCTCAATGTCACTGTCAAAGGGACGTTAGGGATGAGAAAGGTTTTCCTGGGTGAGGAATTGAGCGCTTTCATGGCTTTCTGAGAGGTAAGAACAGGGGAGGGAGCAGCAACGTATTTAAAAGATAAATTGTCTGGATGTTAGCTCTCCAGACCACTTACGTTATTATTATTTTTTAATATCCCGGCAGAATGAATTAAAGAATTAACAGAACTGTAATCAGAATTCTGCACCATGACTCACCTTTGACGATAAAGAGCATTGACTGTCCAGGTGGATCTTCCTCACTATTTATAGACACAGGATAATCTCCAAATCTCTGATTTGCTCCCGTAGGAACTATCAAAATATTCACTTTCTGAAGGATAATCAGGACAATCAGGTTCTGGGAGCTTAGCTGCAAGCCGATCTGCCTCGCTGGATTATCGCTACCATGCAGATCTTCATGCCGCACGCTGCCCCACCATCCTGCTTTGCATCCTGCTAACATTTTTTTGACCCCGGGCTCTCTAGTGCAGAGAACAGGCACTTTCTAAATCTGCTGACGAGTTTGGAAGTCCAAGATTCAAAAGGGAGTTAGCATCTTATGGAAAGATATTTAGAACAATTATCAAATTAGCCATCACTCAACTAATCTTTATTGGATACCTTTTACGTTGTTCCAGCCCTTTTGAAGACTTTTCGATTGGGACTGTTAGTTCTGGATTATCCAATAAAGAAATGCATCGTATACTTCTGTGGTTATTTCTGAGAAAACTATATGATGTAAGATGTTCAAGAATATAAACTATAGTTAAATTGACAAGAAGATATTCAAAAATTGGAAGCAACAAATCATGGTGTATGTACAGATTGCGTAAAGTAGATTATATGTAATATATGTTCTTTTGCTATAAAGGTATTAAAATATACTACGTAGTTACAGTATATGAAAATCGATTTGCTTTTTTATACGTGAGTTGGAGAAAAATGCTAAAATGATCATATGTGAAATCAAATATTGTAAATATTTTCCTTGAAAATCACTTATATCACCCAGTGTATATTACGATTAGTATTTTTCAAATGCTAATTAAGGCATTAATTAGAGATTTAGAGTTAGCTTTTATATATGCACATATCACTATTTATACTGAGGTATTTTGAAAGTGTAGTATACACATAAAATAACAAACAGTTGTTGGGATTATCAGAAAGATTCCTCTTTTCAGCAAACTCTAGCAAGTGCATTGTCCCTTTAGTTCTTTCCTGATCTGTATGCAGACCGCTCTGAATCTGTCTGGAGATTTCAAAACATTCTATATCATTCATTCAATCTTAACTTCATCAGCATCTACTGTTATTCCTCAAACTAGGATTGACTTCTAAGAAACAAGCATATTTCTGAGTGTGATCTCCCGGTTGAATCTCTCAGAGCCTTTGAATTGGTGTTAGAAGCTGGTACCAAAGCATGTTCTGCAGCTCAAACTCCTGCAAATACCAAGTTCAAATTCATACTATCACACTCAATAAAAAGAATGTTCTAAATAAAATGAAACCTTACCTTGAGTGGATGACATGAAAGTCAGCCTTCATCATTTTCAGGGAGACCTCCCTCCACCAGGATAAAACTGGGAAAAGATTTTCTCACACAGTCCAGGATGTTGAAGAAAGCTCTCCAGTCTTAGGTGCAAATGCAAGGAGTAAAGTGTGGTCACTGCCCAAGCTGGTCTCCTCCTGTTGTAGCTCGTGTCACCAGCATTTTCCATGAGCGAGAGCATCTATGTCAAAAAATATCAATAAATATCCATAAAATGGGAACCATCTACATATTTGAAGAATAAAGAATGTCAGTGTTCAATATTCATATGAATGCTTGGTCCCCTGTAGGATAAAACTGAACTTTTTTTTTTGGGGGGGGGGCGCCCGCACCCAGGGCATGTGGAAGTTCCCTGGCCAGGGATCCAACCCATGCCATAACAGTGACCTGAGCCACTGCCATGACAGCACTGAGCCCTTAACCCACTGTACCACAAGGTAACTCCAAAACTGACATCTTAACTCAAGTAACTAATAAATAATTAGAACTACTTATTTCTTTCACTCACCTCCCAAATGAAACCTGTTGATAGCTGCCTAAGAAAACCAGCTATCCAGATGGGAGGAAAAATCAGATTATTTACACCTATCATCTATAGACATTGAAATTAAATTATTTTCTGTACTTTGTAAAAGGTGCTATTATCAATTTTAGGGTATTTACAATTATTTTTCGCTTCCTCTTTAATGGTTATCCAGAAACAGGATATATTTTTTTAAAAGGAATCCTGAAAAATAAAACATTTGGCAGAGGTTCTCACAGTGGGTATCCCAAGCAAATTAGGAATGAATGTTGAAGGAAAAATCAGCCTCTTCTCATTGAGGAAAAAAACAGAGCATATATCCCATTGAAAACTACAGCATGATGAACTTTGTGAATGAGGGCAGACAAGGCCTCCTACGTAGGACTTTCACATTTAAAGAATGTATTCCGAGAACTACCAATACGAGTAACTCTTGGAAAGAGCAGAAAGCCAGATGCCTGAATGTCATGGTCAGCAGGCAGAGAGAGATTTGAAGATGCGCAGAAGATACTAAGAATGCCCTTCAGTTTCCCTTAGTAGAGGTTAAATACTAGAACGGTGGGATTTTAACTGTCCCCAAGAGCAACGCCTCTTATACGTTTGATGCAAACTTGCAGGAAGTGTGTGATTTGGGAGGTACCGCGTGTTGGGTCTCTTTTTCTATTTTCCATTTGCGCAGAATGGTGAGTAATACAAAGGATGTTTTATCTTGGATGAGGCCTCACACGCCTTGAGCTCACAACTGGTAGTTTACTGGCCCTCACGACAAGTTGGTGCAGGCTGAGCTTTATTCCATTTGAAATAGAAGAAACTGAAACGTAGGTTAAATGACTTACCCCATGGCCTCCACCGGCCACCAGCCCCTTGTCCGAAAGAAGGGAAGGAGGGAGGTAGGGAGGGAGGGAGGGAGGAAGGAAGGAAGGAAGGCAGACTTCAAGGAGATTTAGGAAGCAAGATTTTCAGCTCAGACTTGGAAATCTTAGGACATATTTCTCCACATGTCAAAATCTTGTACTCTGAAGGTTTTTTTTTTTTTTTTTAATTTCTTTTAAGTCTCAATAAATAAAAATGTCTGTGTCATTGAGCAGTTAGGTACTTTTCAGCTCTGCCTGCAGGAAGCCTCTGTCTTTCAATTCAAAGTTACAGGATCATTCCAATAGGACATTAGCATAATTTACCTGGCTTACAGATAAAGCGACTGGCAGGAAATGTGCTCCCTTGCTAAACCAAATCATTTATGAAAGATTATAGAGGTAATAGCAAATAACATGAAAGCTGTGATAACTGGAGGGAAACAGCAAATTTTAACTTACTCTCGAGAGTTTTCAAGTCAGAAATGATGGGAAGAAAATAAGAAGTTATTAACCCCCTCCAAATATGTATCTTCGATGGTTGCACACATGTATTTCTAAATTGCTTTTTTAAAGGGCTTTATTACTAATTTATACTGTTCCTGAAATGCACACACCGATTTCACTAAATGTACACCTACATTTGGTATATCTTCTTTAATGAGGTGTCCAGGTCTTTCTCCCATTCTAAGTTGTTCATTGAATTTTAATTGTTGTATATTTGTTGTGGTTGAGTTTTAAGAATTCGTTGTATATTTTGGAGTGAACATTTTTGACATAGTCTTCCAGGATGTGGCTTATGGGGTTGATTAAAGCATCTAGAGGCTGAGAGATATCATGCTACTCATTGCAGATGTAATTCTTTATAACAGAAGTAATTCCTGTTTGCACAATTCTTGAAAGCCCTTTGGATACTTATAAAAGTATCTAATACATGACCCTCTAAATAAAAGTACCCTCTAAATACATGACCATGTTCTTTCTGAGGGAAGTGATCAAACTATGCTTGCGCATAGCCTGGATTAAAATTTTTCCTAATGCTAGTTTCTGATGGCTTTGTAGTATTTTCAAGCATAGACATTTTGGGGAAAGAACTTATACAGCTTTACATCAATCATTCTCCTTTTTTGTCTTAGCTTGTTATTCATCTTACCCTACTTTTCTACAATTTAGACTGTGCATTATTTATTTTTAATTGCTTCATTATAGTTGATTTACAATGTTCTGTCAATGCTGTACAGCAAAATGATCCAGTTATGCATATATATATACATTCTTTTTCTCACATTATCCTCCACTGTGTTCCATCTTGAGAGATTAGATATAGTTCCCTGTGCCACACAGCAGGATCTCATTGCTTACCCACTCCGAATGCCATAGTGTGCATGATGAGTTATTTATCATCAGGAAAATGAGAGCCTGAGACCTTTAGGGAATTGCAAACTGAGTCAAAACAGCCATCATGATGATCATTTTTTTTTTTTCCTAAATCATTTATAGCAGTGGTTTCTTTTAGGTTGAAGCTACAGTTCCTCATGTAGAACATTTTTGCACTTGAAGGTTTTCAGCCAACTGTCACCAAGGACACAAAGCAAACAGTTTTTAAATTCCTAATAGCCAAACCAATATAACCTGGGCTTCTGAGTCTAGAAGGAAGAAGAAACACATTCCCCAGAGTATTCTACCTACTTATCTGTGACTATTAGTTGTAGGTAAGTATAGATGCCAGGATTGAGAACAGGGCAATGCTATAACTGAGTTCACTCACTGGTAAGAAAAAAAGTTTAAAAATGGCAGAATTTGGCAGCTTTTAGGATTTATTTTTGATACTTCATGTCTGGTCAGACCTAAGCAATAACCATTTCCCAACTTATTCCAAATGTATTTCATTTGGAAAAGCAAATTTCATTCTCATAGCAGTGGTAGTTTTTCCCCTGGAAATTTAACAGCTCATGTAATTGTGGGGAGTTGTCTCACGTAAATCATCATCAATGATATTTCTGCCTTTCCTTATGCTCTAGGGCACAGTCCTGAGAATTAGCTCAAAACCTTTCACTCCAAAAGATGCAAAGAATTCTTAAAACTCAACAACAACAACAAAAATGAACAACTCAACTTTTTAAATGGGGAGTTCCTCCTTGGTGGGGCAGCAGGTTACAGGTCTGGTGTCACTGCAGCAGCTTGGGTCACTGCTGTGGCGAGGGTTTGATCCCTGGCCCAGGAACTTCCACATGCTGTGGGCGTGGTCAAAAAAAAAAAGGCCAAAAATCTGAATAGACATTTCATTAAAAATGATATGATATGTAGGAGTTCCCCTAGAAATGAACCTGACTAGTATCCATGAGGATGCAGGTTCGATCCACAGCCTCACTCAGTGGGTTAAGGATCTGGCGTTGCCGTGAGCTGTGGTGTAGGCTGGCAGCTGCAGCTCCAATTCGTCTAGCCTGGGAACTTCCATATGCCGCAAGTGCAGCCCTAAAAAGCAATAAAAAAGATATGCAGATGGAAAATAAGCATATGAAAAGATGCTCTCCCTCGTGTGTCATGAGAGAAATGCAAATTGAAACAATGAGATGACACTATACCCGCCTGTGGCCAAAATCCAGGATCCCAAATGCTGGCAAGGATATGAAACAGCAGGAACCCTCATTCATTGCTGGTGAGAATGACAATGGTACAGCTACTTTGGAAAAGAGTTTAGCAGTTAATTACAAAATTAAACACACCAAATAATCCAGCAACCATGGCCCTTTGGTATTTACCCAAAGAACTGAGAACTCAGGGCCACAAGCAAACCTGCACACAAATGTTTCTAACAATTTTATTTTTCATTGCCGAAATTAAGCAAACAAGCAACCAAGGATGCCCTTCAGTAAATGCGTGGATAAAGAAACCCTGGTACATCCAGACAATGGAATGTTATTTAGGGCTTTAAAAAAATGAGCTACCAAGCCATGAAAAGACAGAGAAAACTTAGTCGCCTATTACTAAGTGAAAGAAGCCAATCTGAAAAGCTACGTGCTCTTTTTTTTTTTTTTTTTTTTTTTTGTCTTTTCCAGGGCCGCACCCTCGTGGCATATGGAGGTTCCCAGGCTAGGGGTCTAATTGGAGCTGTAGCCACTGGCCTACACCAGAGCCACAGCAATGCGGGATCCGAGCTGTGTCTGCGACCAACACCACAGCTCACAGCAATGCTGGATCCTTAACCCACTGAGCGAGGCCAGGGATCAAACCCACAACCTCATGGTTCCTAGTCAGATTCATTAACCACTGAGCCACGACAGGAACTCCAAAGCTACGTACTCTTAAGTTTCCAACTATGTGACCTTCTGAAAAATGCAAAACTTTGAAGACAGAAAAGGATCAGTAGTTGCCGGATGGGGCGGGGAGACAAGAATGAACAGACCAAGCGCAAAGCCTTGTTAAGGCAGTGGGACTATTCTGGATGAGGCCGTGATGGAATGAACCGTAAAGTAAACTGTGGACTTTGAGGGATAATGACATGTGAATGTCGCTTCATCACGTGTAACAAATGTACCACTGGTTGAGGATGGGGATGGCCGGGGAGGCTGTACATTGGAATTCTCTGTACCTTCTACTCAATTTTGCTGTGAACTTAAATTGCTTTAAAAAATAAATTCGACTTACAAGTGTGGGGGGTGGGAACCATCTTCACAATATGGTCACATGAGATGGAACAGTAGGAGACTGTTACTGGCTTTTCCATCAAAATAAGTCTTAAGAGAAAATGACCAGCTTCTCCAAGTCCAAGTGCTTTAAGCAGATTTGTCCTTTTCTATTGTCTTGAGTCATTCAAAAATTATTTTTATTTCCTCACTCTGTGCTCTGCTGCATTGAAGAAATAAAGGACTAGCTTTAAAAATTCAAAATCAGGGAGTTCCCGTCGTGGCGCAGTGGTTAACGAATCCGACTAGGAACCATGAGGTTGCGGGTTCAGTCCCTGCCCCTGCTCAGTGGGTTAACGATCCAGCGTTGCCGTGAGCTGTGGTGTAGGTTGCAGACGCGGCTCGGATCCCACGTTGCTGTGGCTCTGGCATAGGCTGGTGGCTACAGCTCCGATTCAACCCCTAGCCTGGGAACCTCCATATGCCGCGGGAGCAGCCCAAGAAATAGCAACAACAACAAAAGACAAAAAAAAAATTAAAAAAAATTAAAAATTCAAAATCATTATAAATCACGAATCATTCCAATGTATTAAGGATACAGGAGTAGCATTTCTCTTAAGAGAACTAGGCAGTTTCCTTGTGGCTCAGTGGGTTAAGGATCTATGTGGCTTTGCCCTTGCTGTGTCTCAGGTCGCTGCTGTGGCGTGGGTTCACTTCCTGGCCTAGGAGCTTCCACAGGCTGCAGGTGCAGCCAAAATGAGAGAGAGAGAGAAAAAACCAGGCAATGAGCTCTATGTATGTTGGAGTCTTTATTCTGGCGATCACTTATCTATTTCTCGGGAACAGATGCAGTCAGCCTCTGCCTTCTCCTCATTTGCATTCTAATAAAGAGTCAGCAATGAAAAGGAGTTTGTAGATAGAGGATATTAGAGATTCAAATGTATTTTTAGGTTTTCCTGGAAAGGAATTGGAATACTAAACCTATAAGCGTTGTTTTCAAACCTGGGCCTTTTGTGCAACTAAAATTTTTGCATTTGCTACTGTTGCTCCAGCCATTTTCAAAATTAGCAACTCTAAGTAAATTCAAGTGTTTTTTTTTTTAATTCCTCTGACCTAAATTAATATCATGAATTAGAATGAAAAAAGAATTAGAACAGTTATTTGTAGTTATATCTATATTTAACAAAAATTAATTATCTCCAGAGTGAAAAAACAGTGTTGGCATCGCCGTTGTGGCTCAGTGGTAACAAACCCAACTAGGATCCGTGAGGATGTGGGTTCCATCCCTGGCCCCACTCAGTGGCTTAAGGATCCAGTGTTGCTGCGAGCTGTGGCGTAAGCCACAGACGAGGCTCGGATCTGGCATTGCTGCGGCTGTGGGGTAGACCGGCAGCTGCAGCTCTGATTCCATCCCTAGCCTGGGAACCTCCCTATGCTGGGGGTGTGGCCCTAAAAGGAAAAAAGAACCCAAGAAACAGTGACTTAAGTTGCCCCATGTTAGGGATGCCGTGACTCAGGAGATGTGGGAATCATCTTCACTAAAATGGAACTTTCCAGTCCTGCTTCGGGAGAGGACGGAGATAGTTATTCTCATGACTTAAAGATCTTCCAGGAACTCGAGGGGCCTTTTGAATCAGGCACATGTAAAATAAACTTTAGCATCGTGTTACTAGTGAAGCATCACTGTATTTTTTCCCTCAAATTATGAAATCCTCTCTTGTAGGGGATCAGAGGCTTACACTGCTAGTGAAAGGCAAGGGGGGTGAAGGTCGGAAAACCACCACCCAAAATCATGGTCTCGGCCACAGATCAGTGGCTTTGCTCAAATACCTCAAGCCAATCAGGTTTTCCACTTTCTGCTCATAGATCTGTGTGTGAGCTGGGACATATATTTAAAAAGAATTTTAGGTTTTCCCATTTTTTGTTTAAACTTTCCATGGAACTTTCTTGGGTCCCCTTAGAGCAGGTGCACTGGTACCATAGGCCAGGTGTGTGTAAGTGGCTTGGGTCTTGCTCTGATCTCTGCTGCTTATGCACAACCTTTGGCCCATCCTGGATATGCGGAAAGATGGCCAAGGCTCCCTACCTGTGTCTCACTTCCTTGAGAATTCCTTGTTTCATCACTAACTATTCAAATTCAACCTGACAGAGCTCCTGGGCCTCTCTTTTCACTTGCTGTCAAGATTGCCACTTGTAGGAGCTCCCGATGGAGCTCAGCAGGTTAAGAATGTGACTAGTATCTGTGAAGATGCAGGTTCAATTCCTGGTCTTGCTCAGTGGGCTCAGGATCTGGTGTTGCTGTGGCTGTGGTGTCGGCTGCCAGCTGCAGCCCCAGTTTGACCCCTAGCCTGGGAACTTCCATACGCCCTGGGTGCCGCCTTAAAAAAAACAAAAACACTAACAACAAAAAAAGATTATATAATGACTATCTGTGTATCCACCAAGCTTTAAGTCATCTTAGCATTTTTTTGAATATTTGCTTTATTATTTTTTAAAAGAAACAAAACTACAAGTGCAGTTCCAACTCCAAGTATATCCCTTTCTGATCATCAGGAACTTCCATATGCCACGGGTGTGGCTATGAAAACAAACAAACAAACAAAATTGCCACTTGTATTAGTCAGGGCTCCCCAGAGAAACATAAACAACAGAAGACATATACACACGTGTATATACTTGCACATATTTGTGTATGTACATACGTATAAAGAGAGTTACTGTAAAGAGTTGGCTCACATAGTTACATAGACCAAGGTCCAGCTCCAGTGGTCAGACAGAGAATGAATTCCCCTTTCCTCCACACTTTTGTTTGATTTAGGCCTTCCTGCCACAGCTTAGGAGATGTGCACCTGCTCTGGGGAGGGCAGCCTGCTTTGCTCAGCCCAAGGCTTCAAATGCTAGTATCTTCCTGAAACATCTTCACAGACACAGCCCCCAGATAAAGTTCACCTCATTAAGGGGGCATCTGTGACTCGGTTGAATGGACACACGCAATTGCCCATCACCCCACTTTGATAATAACGCTCCAAGTTCCGTGGGCCTTTACTGGCAGTGACAGGGAAGCTGCTGTTATTGAGAGCCTGCCCTTCCTGGCTGAATTGCCATGGACGGAACGAGTAGTGTCATGGGAACCGTCTTGCGTAAGAACACCGCAGACTCACACGGTCCTTCCCCCATAGTTGAGTAGTGTCATGTCATATACATGCTACCCACATGGAGACAGCACTGCTGGACGTCTAGACTTTTAGCAATCCGAAATGATTGTTTTTGACAGTTTTTTGCCCAGTTTTACGGTTTTGCATTTTTGTCAGAGAGAGGATTCATTGGTGTCCAAATCCCACTATGCAGGGAAGGAAATCTTATTAACTACCAATTTATCTAAAGTCCCCAAAGCAGCTCTTTTTCGAAACATTCCCTCACCATCTCAAGGCTGCAAGGAAAGATAGCGAAAGAGAAAGCCTGTCGCTTCACGACGGCGTGTACTTTGGACTCCAGTGAACCTAGGTGTGGACACTGGCGTCACAACTTCCTGCTGCAGAAATTCTGGAAAAAAAACCTTAACCTCTTTGAGCTGTCTCTGGAAACTAGAAACTGTAGGAAGATAAGTGCCTGGTCTGAAATAGGTACTTAATGGATGTGAGTTTCCATCCTGAGGCACCTTCCTTTCTCTGCTTTCCAAAAGCACCTACTATGTGCCGCTGCCCGATTTCATTTTCAGTGTTTAAAAACTTCATGAAAATGTGCATTTAGTTATTGGTGTTAAAAAGTGCATAGCTGGGGTTACTGGTAATTCAAGAGAGACACGATGTACAAATGGTTTCCAAAGCAACCAACACCCCTCTGGTTTTTGAAGCCCAAGAATGCAGCCTTGCTTTTCTGTTTTTACAAGCCTTATGCTGATTTATGTTTGCAAATGTACTTTTGGTCGTTTTCTTAGGCTGTATTCCCAGTGTCTTTCTTTAGATAACTATTGTATATATATACTTTCGCAGTATTTTCAAAGTTACAAGGAAGAAGGAATGAAGAGGATAAAATGCATGTTAGTTTTTGTGGGAGCAAGTCCAAACCAACTAATTCTAGTAGAAATTTTTTTTTTCCACTTTTCTCTTGGTCAGTTATCTGCATTGATGTCATTGCAGCACTTGTGCCATTTCTTCTTTGAATTAACTCACTCCACCGCAACTCGTTACTACATTAGTATTTCATTTCTAGTCACTGATCATGGCTGAAAAGGGAAGCAAAATAATGTTTAAAACGTTATAGCCCAACCCAGGCAAGGTGTCCATTTTCCTAGATCTTGCTAATAATGTGTGTGTGTGGTGTGTGTGTGTGTGCGTGCGCGCGCGTGCGCCCCAATATAATGTAAGTTTGAGAACTAAATCTACATTTCTCCTTGCCTATTAAATCTTAAAAGTAAGACACATCATTTACTTTCTCCTTAATTACTTTTGAGTACCAGACATCAAAAATCAACCTGATTGAGTAGAAGCAACACTAGAACTGGAGTGGACACAAGACACAGATTTGACTCTGTTCTTCAGTAGCTGTATATCATTTTAAGCAAATCAACCTGAAATTTGGTTCCCTTATTTTCAATAAGGCAGTGAGTTAATCTCTAAGTTTTCCAGTGCTGCTAAAATGCTGTAACTCTGCAGTCGGCTTATTTCAGTCGGAATTTTGCTCATGTCTTCTCTAAATACGTTATAATTAAATGCTGTTATTTGCCACCTGCCTAATTATGCCAAGGGTTGTCTGGTGTTATTTGTTCCGTGAGGTGGGGGATATTGTGTTCAGAGCTATGATTTAAGATTTCAGGCAGCTAAACTTGTTTCCATGGAGATGGGGACCTCACTGGTGTATGGTTTTACATTAATATTAATTTTATAGTGGCGTGAACGTCTTTACTCATCCAATATATTTCTCTACTTATCTACCTACCTATCCACATGTATGACCCATTATATGTACACATATCTGTACACTGATAGATAGATCTCTGTCTATATCCTCTGAGCCCAGTCTTAAACCAAAGCATCTTGAGATGTGTTGCTTTACTAAGAACAATTTCTCCTCTTTGTGTATTAAATTATTATACTCCATCCACCTCAAGACACTGAAAATGTCTTGAACCTGTTCCGTACGTATCTCATGGGCACGATCGTCAGAGAGAAATGACCCTACTAACAAAACCCTATACTGGATTCTTCTATCTGCTTAGCTCAGTCATGACTTCGGCCAAGAGTTAAGCACAAAATTCAGATCCTTGACTTACCCATCTGGACTTTCCGTGTGGCTCGGCTCGCAACGTTAACACCTCAGCACTGCTTAACTTACCCATTGTTCATGGCAATGATGATAAACAGATTATATACCATCGTACAGGCCTCACCCCCCAAAGGAGCGCACACCTGCCCATTTTAACCTCACATCAGCTCAATCTTATTCATGGTTTCATTTTGGCAGTTACACACCCAAGAGGGAGAGAAAATCCACTCTTATAACAGTGGTTTCCTACTTCCTGCACGAAACTACTCAAACACCTTGTGATCTGAGAGGTTAAGAGGGAATGGGTGTCTTTCCAAATGAATTATCTCCTGTCTGCTGCGTGATTTCAGAAGGATTTACTAATTCACAGGGTGATTTTTCACAATTCTCTTTCATGATATGGATATTTTAAAACTATACTCCTCCATTCCTATGTTTTCATTCTCAAAACCTCAGGATACATGGAAGCAGAACTACTGCAGGAAATATGGGATCGTGTTTCATTTTAGAAAACACAGAGGATTTACTAAATACTCTCAAATCCTCCTGAAAACCTTATCTTCAGCAGAGAGCTTCAGGATTACATCTTCAGGATTTGGAAATTTTAATTGTGTTGTCAAAGAGATTTTCCTTTTTTTTTTAAGAAGTAGTGAAGGATCTGAACTTATGTTTTTGAGGATAGAAATCTGAAATGTGATTTTGAGGATAGGAAACCCACTTTTATATGCAAATCTAAATGGAATTGAATTATATAGTTGTAATAAGCACAACTTCTACCTGGTTACTTGATAAGAGTCCATGATGAATCTTATTTCAGTGATACGTCTTTGTCAATACAGCCATATCTCTCCCCTCCAACCACATAACACATATACGTACACACAAAGAAGTGAGAAAGAAAGAGGGCAAAAGAGTTAAAACATTCTGATAAGTCAGTTTGCACAATATTAAAACATAAATCCTTTGGACACAGGAACGCAGGAGCAATAATTAATCTTAGGTCAGGTATAATCCTGAGTATTTCTTTCATTGATGAAGTGGGATCTTGAAGTTGAAGATACTCTAGAAATCTTAGATTAGATGAAACTTAACTCCACTACCAACTGTGGGGTCTTGATCAATCATATAAATGAGTTTGTTTGCTTGTTTAATTTTTTATTTTTTTATTGTTATTTCCCCAATACCATTTTTTTTTCTACTGTACAGCAAGGTGATCCAGTTATACATACATGGTTACATTCTTTTTTCTCCCATTATCATGCTCCATCATCATTAACTAGACATAGTTCCCAGTGCTACACAGCAGGATCTCATTGCTAACCCATTCCAAAGGCAATAGTTTGCATCTATTAACCCCAAGCTCCCCATCCATCCCACTCCCTCTCCCTCCCCCTTGGCAACCACAAATCTATATTTGTTTAATTTTTGACACTGAGGGGTGCTGTTGGTGAGTTTGCTTAGCTCAAAATGACTTTTTTTTTCCTGCCCATGCCCCCCAGTGGATTGTGTCCCCTGCAGCTAAATTTGAACATAGTTGGTTGAACAAAGGTAAGCATTTGGGAGAAGTGGGACCAGTCAGATCCTCTCCCCCTGATGCTTGAAACCATGGCTAAGAGGTTCTCATCAGCCTAAGCTGCTTTCAGGATGAGAGATGGTTGTTTCCCAAGGTTGGCCTGACCATCTTGCCACCATTCACCATCAGCAAAGAATGCCAATCCATGGAAACAAGGATATGTCCAGAGAGGTTATGAATTTCTCACCAGATTCCTCCAAGATGCCATTAGGGGTTCCAATTATTCTCTACATTCTAGCCCTTGATTCTCTAAGACCCTACTGTGTTCTTAATAAATTCCTTCTCTTTAAATAAAGTTAGTTCGGATACTTATACCCAAACATTCCTGCCTAGCACAGGTAACAACTGAAAATAATAACCGTCGTAACTAAATCTGATTTTATAAATGAAGATGAAATGTAATGATATGGTGGCAATTCTGAGAAATGGAAGTCCTAAGAAATAGATGATTTTTATCAACACATTTTACAAAGCCAGTGATTACTGAATCATTCTTGACTGACTCATGTTAGCCCACTTTGGGGTAATAATTTAAAACACCACATTTGGGTAGGACATCTTGAAAAAGTTACAATTTCATTGGTATGTCAAACCACAAATCGCTTTGGGGAAATATTATTTTAATATTAATCTGGTTCATCCCTAATTAATGTGACGAGTTCTCCCACACGAAAGGAGTCTTCTTCTCAACCAATATCCCCTGAAATTTCCTGCATTCAGAATTTGTAGAAACCCAACATGTGAGACTTTTCTCCGACTGGAATCACCATAATGCTGGTTAGGTTTTTATTTCTCCTGTAAAATGTCTTTTATTTAATAGAAACTATTTCCCAGGTGTTAAATTTTCCAGAAGAGTAATTTCCCTTGTTTTAACTCCTGGCTTGTCTGGTATTGGTCTCTCTTGACTAGTTACTTGAATATAAAAAGAGTTAATTTAAATTCAAGTCCATAACCTATTTTCCACTCTTTGTAGATGACACTACATAGTGGAAATTAATACAGGTCCTTGCTTTTCTACTTTAAAAGCAATGCTATTTTGAATTTGATTTCCTGGTTATTAATGATAGCATCTGATTCAAAGAAGCTATATCTTAATAGATAACAAGTAAGTTGATTTCATTGGGACCATTTTCTGTTTCAGAAGGCTAGGGTGGAAGATTTTTACATGGGTAGGGTTCTATTGTCATTTTAACAGTAACTCGTGTGATATAAAGTCTAGATGGCTATAAACATTAATCACTAAGCCACACACTTCCTTTTTCATTTTATGCAGGCATCAAAGTCTTGCAGAATGTGTTATACCAGGAGGTACCTGTGTCTAATTCTGGCTCACCATTTTTTGGAAGAGAGAACACTAGGATAAATAATCTCTTACCCTAAATCATAAGGAAACAAGATTTCTTTCTTCTTTTTTTTTTTTTTTTAATACTGGCTACAAGTATGAAAGTTTAGCCAAGAGGGAATTGAAAATATCTTCCTGGTACATTTTTTCCACATCTGCAAGGCCTATGCTTAGAAGATTTAATTTTAAAAAGATTTCCTCTTATCGTGCACAGGTTATGACATAAGCCAGTTCTAGTTGAGTATCTTCTTAAATAGAACAGAGTTTTAGTTTTGTAGAATTCCTATGAATTTCTCTGCTGTTTTATTCTTTTCTTTCCTCCTTGCCTGCCATTTTCCAAGTCTTCCTGTCACCTTTGCTCTAATATTTGCAACCTCTGGATTTCTTCAAGGCCTATAGAAACTCTGCAAACTTCCCTCAAAAATTCTAGCCAACAGCTTTGTCTTCCCATACTTGATTTACCAAGGTAGAGATTATGCTTTGCATGTGGAAGTGTTAGTACAAATAAAAGTTAATTGACAAATGGTTCCTATGTGGTAGGTATGTTTAACCTACTATAATTTCTAACTCAGCTCTGGTTTCTCAAACTTAGTAAAATAACACAATACTCTTAAAGCACTAATGGAACAATAGCAATACTTCCTGTCTCCTGCCATCAGCCAATGAAGCTTTTTAAAACTCTTGTTTTTCTGCCAGACAGACTTTGAGGAGGACTTGAAATTTTCCTAATCTTACTGAACATAGAAGCTGTAGAATTTCTGTTTTCTTCTTTCCTCCCTTAATTAGATCCTACCTTCTTTTCCTCATACATAATGCAATACCATCCCTTGCATGAATGAGAGAGAGAGAGAGAGAGAGAATTAACGTAAAAACAAAACATGATAAAGACAGGGGAAGTCTTAATTTTTGAAATTATTTGGTAATGAAAAGTTTATCCCTCTCTGATAAACAGTTCCTATAAGGTTAGGTCCTGTGTACTTTCAACTGCCAGGGCTTTCAGTCCCTTTGAACCATGTTCTTGATTTTAGAATTAGTCTTTTGCTATTGTGTGTATCAACATGCTGTGACATTGAGATGCTAAATGTATCGAATGTAGAGCACACCAAAATATCACAGAATATTCTTTATCCTGTGAGGATAACTTTCTAAATGTATATACTCAATTGAATACAATATGCATATATAAATACAATGATACATTTGAATACAATATACATAATACATACAATTAAGTATATACAATGGAATACAATATATAATATATTCAATTCTGATACATGTATGTGTGATACAAATTCTCCTCTGGTTCTCCAACCTCTGATCTTCTCTTAGAGTAATGCACACACTCCTTAAATAGTTCTTCAAGTTGCAGCAAAACCCACCTTGTTGAATAAGGAATAAGCATTTGAAATATAGATTTTTTTTTCTCTACCTGAAGTTAATAAACCTTTAGATGCTTATCTAGAGGAGTATCTCTTCCTCATTGCAAGCTGAGGGGCCCCTAGAGTGAATCTATAAATGGAAACAATGGTAGCAAGAAAAAAAATTACCGTAAAAATTCTATATTTTAAGAAAAATATATTTCTTAACCATGATGGTGTATAACTTGAGATAATGCAAAAGTGACTCTGCAATCTTTGAAAGGTTTGGTTCATGATATTTAAACACATCATATGTAGGCCTGCAAGTGCTTTTAAGAGCAAAACCAATGCTCTTGATTTTTCATGAAGGAGTGAACAATTAAGAGATCTATTAATGCATACCTTTTGTCCTTTAATCTGTGAATTTAATACTGAACAATGGTATAACCTATAAAAAGTACAGAACAAGGAAAATAGGCCACTGAACTCAATTGTGTGTGTGTGTGTGTATGCCTGGAGGTAATGCCGGAGGGGGTGTGGAGAAAAGGGAACCTTCCTGCACTGTTGGGGGGAATGTAAGCCAGTACAACCACTATGGAGATCAGTAAGGAGATACCTTAGAAATCTATACACAGAACTACCATATGACCTAGCAATCCCACTCTTGGGCATATATCTGGACAAAACTTTCCTTAAAAAAGACACATGCACCCGCATGTTCATTGCAGCACTATTCACAATAGCCAAGACATGGAAACAACCCAAATGTCCATTAACAGACGATTGGATTAGGAAGATGTGGTATATATAAACAATGGAATACTACTCAGTCATAAAAAAGAACGACATAATGCCATTTGCAGCAACATGGATGGAACTAGAGACTCTCATACTGAGTGAAGTAAGTCAGAAAGAGAAAGACAAATACCATATGATATCACTTATATCTGGAATCTAATATAAGGCACAAATGAACCTTTCCACAAAAAAGAAAATCATGGACTTGCAGAATAGACTTTTGGTTGCCAAGGGGGAGGGGGAGGGAGCGGGGTGGTTGGGGAGCTTGGGATTAATAGATACAAACTATTGCCTTTGGAATGGATTAGTAATGAGATCCTGCTGTGTAGCACTGGGAACTATGTCTAGTCACTTAGGATGGAGTGTGATAATGTGCGAAAATAGAATGTGTGGGTAACTGGGTCACCATGCCATACAGTAGAAAAAAAAATGGTATTGGGGAAATAACTATTAAAAAAATAAAATTTGAAATGCTCTTAAAATTATTTTTATAAATAGAATATTCTCAGGAATTTTAAAAAATAATTAGTTTAACTCTTTCCCAAATGGCAAGTTAAGAAAGTAATGAGGACTTAAACTGAAAATAACTTATTAAGAAGGCTACTCCATTAAATCAGTGGGGTAGACACCTTCTTCTCTCCAGGTACATCAAGTTGGCTACTATGGCAACAGCAGAGGTTGTAAAATGAATCAATTCTTATTTACAAAGAGATGAGGGCAAACATATGTGGTCTTCTGAGAGAAAGACTTTTCTCTGCCACTCTGCTCATTCAGTTGGTAAACCATAGGTGACCTTTCCAGTGTGGCATCTCGGAAGACCTTATTTATGAAGTATAAGAGTAAAAATTTTCCAGAAGCACTCCCCCTCAGGGTAAAATGATCTGGACTTGGAGAATCAGTGGAGAAATAGAAATGAATTAGAGGAATTGCAACTGGGAATTTATCTTAGTTGCATGTGTTCCTTTCACGGAGCATGACAATTGAATTGTTTCTTTATTACAGTAAAAGGTTATCTCTAATTTGTACTGATATGAAACCACGAGCAGTGTTCTGAATAATTTGCTAAATATAAGCTGTTGATAGGTGCTTTTGGGAACTGAAAGAAGGCTTCCTCTACTCCAAATGTTTTGATGACTCCCTCATTGGCTTGTTTCTCCAGATTTGCTCTGTCATTTGGGTCTGTTACCTTTGTACATACTGGGCTGATTCAGGGGAAACTGGCTCTGACTCCTCCTGCACTGAGCAAGCAGAACCATAGGGGTTTAATGATTTCAGTGTTTCAAGCAAGTGAGCTGGTTCACATACAAATCAAAATTTCATATAATCTATGATGGTTTTATTGCATGCTATTGCTTCAAAAGAAAAAAAAAAATCTTCCATCCCTTGGAAATATTCCCTAATTAACTCAAAGAAAGGTAGTAAATCTGTCCACTGCATCCTGCCGTAATTTAAAAAATAAGAATAATAGAAAATAATAAATAAAATAATAAATCCTACGATCCTTGCTTTGCCTATCATCCCACAATACTTATTGACATCATATTTAGGAGCATAACATAAGTATGTGAAGGAGGCAAAGAATGTCAATGTATAATGTTAATCCGTAAGAATATTAATGCAAAAGTGGTTTAAACTGCAGGCCAACAGCAAGCTGACTGTTACGCTAACAGAAGCATGAGAAGTACTACATATGTCAGCACCCTCTACACAAACGAATCTCCAGAGAGGTGATTTTGGCCCTCAGGGGACATTTGCAAGGTCTGGAGAGTGTTTGCATCTGCATGGCTGGAGGGGGGTTGCTACTGACATCTAGTGGGTAGAGGTCAGGTATGCTGATAAATATCCTGCATGGCTCAGCCCTGCCAATGCCTGCCTCCAAGCCCCCATCAAGGAATCAAAGTATCTGGTCAAAAATGTAAATAGGGCCAAGGTTTGAAATCCTAAACTACAGGTAAGCAAACTTTTCTTCCTCTATTTCAGAGTGTTTTTGGTGTGTGTGTGACTTTGGGGGTTGAGAAGATTTAAAAAAAAAAAAAAATTCTCTGGTGAACTAATATAGCTGCTATGGAAAACAGCATGGAGGTTCCTTAAAAAACTAAAAATAGAGTTGCCATATGATCCAGCAATCCCATTCCTGGGGATAGATCCGGAGAAAAGATAATTTGAAAAGATAAGTGCACCCCCAGTGTTCATAGAAGCACTATTTATAATAGCCTAGACATGGAAGCAACCTAAGTGCCCATGGACAGATGAATGGATAAAGAAGATGTAGTATATGGTGTGTATATATATATATATAGGAATACTACTCAGCCATACAAAAGAATGAACCAATATCATTTGTAGCAATATGGATGCAATCAGAGATTCTCATACTAAGTGAAGTAAGTCAGAAAGAGAAAGACAAATACCATATGATATCACTTATATGTAAAATCTAAAATATGGCACAGATGAACCTATCTACAAAACAGAAACAGACTTGCAGACATAGAGAACAGACTTGTGGTTGCCAAAAGAGAAAGGGATGAGCCTAGCGATTATCATACTAAGTGAAATACAATACCATATGTTATCACTTATATGTGGAATCTCAAATTTACAAATGAACTTATTTACAAAACAGAAACAGGCTCACAGACACAGAAAACAACCTTATGGTTACCAAAGGAGAAAGGGGGTGTAAAGGGATACATTAGGAGTTTGGGATTAGCAGGTGCAAACTACTCTATATAAAACAGATAAACAAGTTCCTACTGTAACACAGGGAACTAGATCCAAGATGCTGTAATAAACCATAATGGAAAAGAATGTGAAAAAGAACATGTATGTGTATGAGTAACTGAATCACTTTATTGTATACCAGAAACTAACACAACTTTGTAAATCAACTATACTTCCTTTAAAAAAATACACTCTCTAGACATAGACAAACCAGAGACAAACATGTCTCCCCACCAACGCCTCATGTAATACTGAAATTACTAAACTGAATTTCAAAATCCAACTTGTAGAGAAGAAATAAAGATTGTATATTATCTACAGAATATTGTAATAATGTATTGTGTCAGAGAGTTCCCGTCGTGGTGCAGCAGAAACAAATCTAACCAGGAACCAGGAGGTTGCGGGTTCGATCTCTGGCCTTTCTCAGTGGGTTAAGGATCCAGCGTTGCCATGAGCTGTGGTGTAGGTCAAAGACGTGGCTCAGATATGGTGTTACTGTGGCTGTGGTGTAGGCTGGCAGCAACAGCTCTGATTGGACCCCTAGCCTGGGAATCTCCATGTGCTGTGGGCACAGCCCTAAAAAGACAAAAAAAAAAAAAAAAAATATATATATATATATATATATATATATATATATATATATAGTGTCACAATTAGTGTTAAATGAAACAAATAAAGCTGAAAGTTAAAATATATTCTTATTATTCATAAAACAGTATTTTTCTGTAATAATTAATATCTGATATTAGGAAGAACAGTAGGAAATTTGTTGTTTCTCTTTACATTATAACTTGATTTCCATAGTGACCTCTTGGTGTGCCCCAAACTCTGTCTTGACTAAAGGTCCCTCCAGACGTATTTATAAAATTAACGATTTTACTAGTCTCTGGCAAAGCAACCTACAATGGCCAAAGCCATCATGGAATCGCCTTGGGCTAACTGTGGATAGAAACTGATTGCAAAGGGGCCTAAGGGAGCTATCTGGAATAATGGAGCGATTCGATAGCTTGATATGAGTAATGATTGCATAAATGTACATCGCTGTCAGAACTCACTGAACCTGTATTTGAAACAGGTGCACTTTGGTGCATGTGTAAATTGTCTTATTTAAATAAGTTTTAATTACCCAGAATAGGTGATACATCATCATGGCCACTTACCCTCAAATGCAGGAGAAAAGAGTGTCTTACACTCGGATTTGGCAATCGAGCAATATGTTATATGAACACTTCCTCTGGGTGCTCTGTTCATACGAAGGCATTCACTTAGTATTGTCACCATTTAGCAGTAGAGCCATGACTCTGTCTTAAAGATGAGAAAACAAACCCCAAAGATCCTTAAAGTAAGTGGATACTAGACTGTGGGAAAAAAAAAAAAAAGGAGTTCATCCCATTATTATTATATTATTCATAAGTAAATCAGGGGTTTTGGAGACCAGCTGCCTTGCTGAAGGACACACATCTATACAAAGAATGTACCGAGAATCAAATGTATACTTTTCTTAATTTTTCCCTTAATGCTTAGGGTGATCCTGTAACACATACACTAACCTGGGTGGAAAGACAGTGCCATGAATAATTGAATTGGATCATACACGTTCCAGAACGAAACCGGCACAGCCGGGGCATACGACACGTGGTCCTTAAGACCCTAGTTGCCTGTCATTCTGGACACAACATGTTGCATTTTATGGCCTAAAAGAGCTGATTACTGTTTGGTTTTGCGCTGAAACAGGATAGACATTCTTGCTTTTTGAATGCAGGTGTGAATCAAGAGACACCAAGAAAAAACCAACTACTGTTAATTTATTTTGAACTGAGTCTGTTTCTAAAAAGACTGTGTCAGTGAGGAAAGAAATGGTATCAAAGAAAGAAAATGTGAGGGGGGTTTATTTCCAAAGGACCCACTTGGTAGGGACTCACAGAGGGAACCCACGAGTGTGTGGCAGACTCTTCTGTTACTCCTAGATAAGATAGAGGGTGCCCAGTGAGCTCTGTATTTCAGGAAAATAACAAATAAATGTAAGTTTTAGTGTCCATGTGCCTTTCCCCCCCCTTTTTTTTTTCTTTCTTTTGTTGTCTGCCGAATCTTGCAACTGTTAAGTCGTATTCCCCAAAAGGGACAAAAGAAAGGAACAGGTTCCTATAAGGCCAGAAGGCAGTGATTTGAACAAAACCAGTGAAATGCCTTAAGAGGAGGGAAGAGGCAGAGTGAGAACCTTCACAGTCAGGGACCCTTGGAAGAAGGAACCTGGCCTCTGGGAACTTCCCTCCCGCCTCCAGGGCCCCGAAAGAGGCTTCCTTATGTCTGAACCCCAGCACCCAGCTTCCCAGGGCACAGAGCACCACACAGGGAAGAAGGATGGACAGAGTAAATCTGGAGGAACAAATAGAATCTATCTGGCCCAGGCAGGATTACACTTCTAGCACAGCAAAGGTGGTAACCAGGCTTTGGGAGAAGAAATCTATTCCTAAGGTGACACCTGACGAATAATAAACCTGAAATTAATTTAAACTATAACATCCACAGGAAATTACAAACAAATGCACACCATGAGAGGTTTTTACTCAAAATGCTTAGCCTGTGTAACAAAGTTCAAAACAGGGAACACAAATTATACAAAAAAAATATATGTGTGTGTGTGTGTGTGTGTGTATATATAGTGCATCAAAGGAAAACTTGGTAAAACTAGCTTCCCCACTTCTTTCGGAAGGAAAGGTAAGTCCCAGAAAGGAAACCAGGTTCAAGCATGCATAGGGAAAGAAAAAAAATCATAGCCTGAACCTACTGGATTTCTCTTACAAAGGTAAATAAATGAAGGTTGGAATTTCTATAGAGTAAATCAGATATTCTCCTATGGATAAAATTATTTTACGCTATAAAGACATTTTTAAAAACCATTCCACATACGTTCATTCTGTAATGATATTACTTATGATCATTGCCTGGGGTCATGGAGGCTTTCTGGCCAAAGCATTTTTTTTTGTCTTTTTGACTTTTTCTAGGGTCGCTCC
Source organism: Phacochoerus africanus (assembly GCF_016906955.1). Classification (NCBI taxonomy): domain Eukaryota; kingdom Metazoa; phylum Chordata; class Mammalia; order Artiodactyla; family Suidae; genus Phacochoerus; species Phacochoerus africanus. The sequence goes on along the minus strand of NC_062557.1, from coordinate 10,069,904 downwards.
TGCAGCATATGGAGGTTCCCAGGCTAGGGGTCTAATTGGAGCTGTAGCCACTGGCCTACGCCAGAGCCACAGCAATGCGGGATCTGAGCCGCATCTGCAACCTACACCACAGTTCACGGTAGTGCCAGATGCTTAACCCACTGAGCAAGGCCAGGGATCGAACCCGCAACCTCATGGTTCCTAGTAGGATTTGTTAACCACTTAGCCATGACGGGAACTCCTGGCCAAAGCATTTTGCAACTTTTTTTCAGCCGTGATTTTGGATACCTTAAAATTTTTCATAAGTGGAAACCTAAATAGCCATTTACACAGTATGCTCACCTATTTATGGGAATAAACACACAAAAGCTAAGTCACAAAGAATGTGTGTGAGTCCATACATATCTGAAAATAAGTATCTGCACCTCATTGATGACATGACTTCTAATTCTGGGTGTAAGCACCACAGGTGACATTTTATTATTCTAATTTTACTTTTCTCTAGGTTCTAAATTTCCCACACCAAGTGACTCTAATCCATCAGAATAAATATTATAATATGCTCTTTTACGAGCATTTCCTGCTCTAAAATAATAAAATGCTTTTCGTGTCCTTTTCCATGGTTGGTGATTCCGATGTAAAAATCAGTAGAAGAACATATTTGTCCGTGGATAACGCACTGTATTTATCCATTGCAAACACCCCAGAGATGGAGACTGAAACTTTGTGTGTTCCTTTCGTTTTCACAGTTAAATGGAAATTGTTTGTAGTCCTTGCCAAGAATAAGGCTTTGTAACTTTGAGTTTGGCACAGACCATATACTACGTATCATTATCCAAATGTGGCTGGAAAATCTGAGACTTTTTTTAATGCTTCCATAGGAGTAAGTGAGGGATTATCTTATCACAGTTAACAATTACATGCATGTTCTCTTGCATACGTGCAGGGGGAAAAAACCAAGGGGCATTTTTGGCCTGGCATCTCGACTCCCCGGATTTGGCACAGGGATGACTCTTACCCCGTAACTGCGCCAGTGTACAGGGAACTGGGCTCACGGTAGGGGACATGGACTTGGCACTGGTTAGGCCATTTCTCAACATTTCAGTAACTGGAATGCCTCATTTCTCTGTGTCGACAGTCCTGAGTAACATAGTAGGACCCAGGAGATCATTTAAAGGCTCATTTTTTTTTTTCAATAGGTAGCTTTTCCAGGCAAGCGTAGCATTTTGCATTTTAAGTCCTGTCATCACCCATAGGAAAAAAAATATATGATGTATTTCCTTTCATGCACTGAAGTTCACATTTTTGAGGTCATTCTTTTTTCCAAACAATCGCTGGGTGCAGTCCTCCCTCACTGGGTTTCAACAGCTTTACCCTTACAAGACATAACACATTAAAGAAATGCTAAGATTTGCTTTTTTTTTTGGAAACTAAGATTAGCACACACTGTATGAAGCTGATACCCTTCCACGGCGGGGGGGTGGGGGTGGGGGGGATGGATTTGAAGATTTCTAAGTTGATGAATAAGAACATTTTTTAAAGTTCAATCTAAAGCCTCAAGATATAGTTGGCAACAAATAGAAAACAGTGTTGTCGGGTTAACAGAGAGGAGGAGGTAGGGTGAAAACTGCTTGTTTCAGGTTGCGCTTTTGCCACAGGTGTATAAAGAGGGTCAACTGGAAGCATCTGATAACCATTTACTCCCTGGACTGTTAAGAGAATAGCACAAGGTGCTGACAGAGCCAGGAATATTAGTCTTGGAATGAAAGGTCCTTATCAAAGGTGAATCGACATGGCCAAACCGTGTTTTGGACTTATCTGGTTTATCTTCATCAGAAATACGCGGATAACTGTTGTCAGGCAGAGAACGAGCGATGAAAATCTAATTTGAAAATGACTGTTGAAAATTTGCTTGCATACACACACACACGCTCCCATGCTCACTTCCACAAGTCACATCTAGTAGAATAACTCAAGACAAAGAATGAGAATGAGCCCCAGTACATAGAGAATTCTTAGGACCAGGAACTAAAAACTACTACATGTTAAACCTGTGAGCAGCATTTTCATCCTAAGCAACGGAAACGCGAATTTATCTGCGGGGGACCCTACTTCTTTCTCATGGAATAAGTACCTCAATACATTTTCGTCATGGACATTCAAATCCAATACCTGGCATGCAATGTGGGGTGGGCATGGGGGGTGTTCAGGACCCTGATGCAGACTCTCTGGTACTCTAAGTCGGTTCTGCTTCTCAGACCTAAGTCTGAACAACCTGCTCATTTGCTCTCGCTTGGTTTTGAATTCCCTTTCTGGAATTAGACTGCTTTTCTTAAGGGCAAGTGTTATGCGTGTGAGCGAATGCATTTTCTTATCCGTGACTTGGAGGAGAGACCCTGAGAGGCACCAAAATGTATTGAAATCCTGCTATTTCTCTCACACAGGATAACTGACTTAGGAAACAGTGGGGTTCCCATGGCCACAGATCCATTTTGCTGCTGCCCCATGTACAGGGTTGATAATGACTGGGTGGCTTATCTTTGTGGCATAGGTTAAGGTACATCCTTGGTGTACTAATTAATGAGTAGCTGATGGGAGGTCAAGGGTAAGGCTACCTCTCGGGATGAGAGGTGAGTTTTCTGGGTGGGACGTGGGCATTGCAAGCTTTGAGGCTCCCCATCAGACCCCTCCTGAGGATAATACCAGCTCTGGTCCTTACTATTCCTGGCCCTAAGAGTTGCTGCATCTAACTAGAATGATTAGTTAATCCCTGTTTATTTATTTTCTCTTTATATTTAATAAGACAAGGCATCTTTAAAAATGTTCCCTGTGGGAGGTCTCTTGTGGCACAGTGAGTTAAGGAATCGGTGTTGTCACTGCTGTGGCTTGGGTCACTGTTGTGGCACAGGTTTGATCCCTGGCCCAGGAACCTCCACATGCCATTAGCTTGGCCAAAAAAAAAAAAAAAAATGCTTTCTGTGTTGTGGGCCAATAAACCGTCTTGGTCTTGCCTTTTCCATGGGATAATGTGGGTACAGGGCAGAGTAAGAGCAGCATAAGGAAAGGCAAAATCCAGCATTTTCAGGAGAAATGACTCATTCAATATGGCTAGTTCTTCACCCTCTTCATGCCTCCTGAAAGTAACAATAAAACAACATAAAAAAAGGGAAAACCCACAAAGATAAAAAAAAAATTGGAGAGAACTCAACTGCAATTCAGATATTTCCACAGGCTTGGAGAGAAGTGCAGATGCAGGAGAGGAACTGACTCAGCAGATGGTAAGAATTTGCAACCCAAAGAGTCTGATGGGAACTGGAAAGAGAAGCGTGCCAAGTGACCCGAAAAACCCCTGAAGGGGTTAGCCCCAAGAGACAATAAATACTGCTCAGGGGCAGGATAAGGTGTAGGGCTGAGTAGGCAGAAAGTGATCGAACTTAATACCAATGGGGTGAACTTCCAGAGCCTGGAGAACAGGTGACTGCCTCTCCTCCTCCTCCACCCGCCCCTGACTAAGAGGATGGAGATGCTTTTAGGAAGAAATGAAATTTGAGAGGCTCTAGAGATACAAAGATAGAGAACCAATATAAAGTGAGCCCATGGTCTCTGTGTTGGAAGGAAATCCCTGCCCTGCAACGATTCTTGTCTTGCCGTATTAATACCCTTGCAGTGTGAGTGGACTCTCTGACTTGCTTCAGTCTACAGAATACAGCAGTGGGAGGGGATGTTACTTCTTTGATTATGTCACATTATATATGACTCAGCCTAATTAGATCAGAGCTGTAGCGACTCCCCATCCCTGGCCTTGACCAAGTGAACTATCATAACATAACTGGCCACACAGAAGAGACCCATGCAGATGAGAGCTAAGGCAGGGGTGGGGGGGGAGGTCTCCCTGTGAAGGGAAGGCAGCCTCCAGCATGAAATGGAAGCCTCAGTCTTTAAACTGCAAGGAAGTGATGCTTCCAACAGTCTGAGGGCTTCTGTAAGGAGCTCTGTCTCCAGTTGGGCCTCTGCTAGGACCACAGCCTTGGATTTCAGCCTGTGAGAGGGAACCTGGAGCGGAGAAGGCATGTCAGTACCCCTGATGTACGGAAACAGAGATAAGAAAGGTGTGTTTAAGCACCTGAGTTCTTGGTAATTTGTTATGCAGCATCAGAAACTACTTCAGTCTCTTAAACCCCATGTCTTCCAACTAGAATATCAGCAGACATATAACCCCCTCTCACCAAAGAGAAGATGAAAAAATTCTCCATTAAAAGGTGTGATGTACTTTCATGGGACATCCGCTAACTAAAAGGCCAGCCACAGGCTGAAGACCCCACATGCAAACCTGATAACTAACATACATCTTGTATATCACATGTATGTCGTAGCATTCCAAAGGGTTTTTCTAGAGCCGATTTAAAATATGAACAGCCAATTGAGAATGACCAGAATTTTGAATAAGAATTTCCAGTCTAAAGAAAGACACTAAACAAACAAGTTAAAGGTATCCAGAGGAAAGAGGCAATTCAAGTATAAGACAGACAGACAGACAGACAGACAGAAAAAGTTCGTTCCCATTGTGGCTCAGCGGCAACGAATCTGACTAGTATCCATGAGGATGTGGGTTTCATCCCTGGCCCCGTTCAGTGCGATAAGGATCCAGTGTTGCTGGAGCTGTGGTGTAGGTTGCAGACGCGGCTTGGATCCCATGTTACTGTGGCTATGGTGTAGGCTGACAGCTGCAACTCTGATTTGATCCCTGGAAACTTCTATATGCCACAAGTGTGGCCCTAAAATGCAAAAAAAAAAAAAAGTTTTGAAGGAAGAAAGAAAGGAAGCGAAAGAAATAAATACTGCTACAATGGCCAAGTTTAAGCTATGAGCAAGTTATCACCAAATGTGAGGTTGGGAAAAGGTGGTTACAATTGTTAGGACCATGCAGGTCCCCTTACTGCCACTGTACATGACCAGTATATGTCCTGTTACAGATCTTATGAGTCTCAGATGCTTTAACTTAAGCAGGAGTATATGTGGATCACTTTCCATAGACTTTGTGCCAGTTGAGGAGGTACTTTTTTTGGTGGTTTTGAAATGATTAAAAGATTGATTTCATGCAAAATAATACCAGGATGCATTGATAAATTCAGGTTCTTCTGTATGTTGTTGGTACTAATGGAAACAGATTACAATGGAACTTTGAAAAATAAAATTTGCTTCATTTTCTCTTGATGGTTCTCTAACTCAAAAACATCAATGTGCACATTTTTCTAATCTCGAGAAAATTACATGAAAAAGAAAAGTCCGTCCCCATGAAACTGGAGGCATTTCTACATTATTTGCAGTTTATAACCATAAAAAATGCAGATCTACACAAGATTAGAACACAGATGAAAAGTCAGAGTAAGTGGAAGCAACGTAAGATGGATAAAGAAGAAATGGTATATATATATGTATATTTATATAATATATATTATATATGTACATATATAATGCACACACATGCATGCACACACACGATGGAATACTACTGAGCCCTAAAAAGTTAAATTTTGCCCTATGCAGCAACATGGATGAATTTGGAGGGCATTATGCTAAGTGAAGTAAGATAGACAAAGACAAATACTATTCAATATCAGTTATATGTAGAATCTAAAAACTACAGTAAACTAGTGAATATATCAAAAAAGCAGACGCACAGATATAGAGAAGAAACCAGTGGTTACTGGTGGGGAGGGGCAATATAGGCATGGGAAAGCGAGAGGTACAAACTACTGGGTATAAAATAGGCTCAAGGATGTATTGCACAACACAAGGAATATAGCCAGTAGTTTGTAGTAACTGTAAATGGAAAGTAACCTTTTAAATTGTATAAAAAACCATTTTTTTTAAAAAGAGTCAAGAGTTAAGAGGTTTACATAACCAATGAAACAGTTATTCTACGATCCTACAAATACCAGCACAACCTAAGAAGCAAAAATCGGTTCCAATTTCTCCACCTTCTCATTCAGCTTTATTTAACCAAGGTGATCTAGTGATTCTCCTGGCTTCACTTGTGCTCATAAAGTCAAATAAAAATCTAGTGTGGAAAAGGACTGCCAATAGCATTGTGTGTACTAATTAAGACTCACAGCAGGTGCTAAAAATGCTTCTGGTAATCTTAGAAGGAAAGTGAGCTTCGTTTGTTCATGAGAAGGCCTCTTCCTGTCTCCTATCATCCAAATGCTGTGGGTCAGGCTCCCCAAGAAGCAGACTCCTAGACGGAAGTCTGTATACAAATGATTTACTGGGGCCAGGTCTTGAGACCACCTGCTGGAAGGAACAAGGGGTCAGGACTAGAAGGAGAGCTGGAATGGCGATGCAGGTGCCACAAGGGCCTCAGCCAATCCCACGAGAAGTTCTCAACTGGAATGGTCCTTTGAAGAGGTCCAAGGTCAAGGCAAGGAGGCCAGACCTGATGCATAGACAAGTCACCAGACATGGGCTGTCACCAGGGAAGAGTTGTCGGCCAAAGTCAGTCCTGGGGAGGGAGTTAGCTGTGTCAGCACCTAGAATGAGAGCCTGAGTCCTGACGTGGGGATTCAGGGGAGGCTGGTCAGAGAACGGTATTTGCAATCTCATTAAACAAGGAGCCTCTTCTCCAAGGTCTAGTTCTTTAAATTATTAATATTCTACTTCAGTCTTTTTGAAGCAGAACAGATCATAGTTGATTCTTAGTCACTGACATTCTGTTTGGGAAGGAACAGATTCTCTACATTTAATTATTTCTAAAAATATATTCTTATGGAGTACTATGCCTAACCATAAGATGTTTAAACCAGTGAATGCAAACGAATCATAAATACAGCATTTAAATGGTTATTGTGTTAGAGAAACTCTCCCACTTTTTATGTTTTTAAGAAACAAATCTGGGAGTTCCCATTGTGGTGTGGGGGGTTAGGAATCCAGCATCATCTCTGAGGTGGTGCGGGTTTAATCCCCCTGCCCTGCACAGTGGGTTGAGAGTCTGGTGTTGCCATGCTGTGGTGTAGGTCACAGCTGCAGCTCAGATTTGATCCCTGGGCCAGGAACTTTCATATGCCAAAAGTGTGGCCAAAAAAAAGGGGAAATGAACCACTTGAGTATGATTTTTATGACAGTTAATCATAAATGGTGAGAGTAGGATAAATCCCTTTAATATTTCCCCATTAAGGGAGTTCCCATCATGGCTCAGTGGAAATGAACCAGACTAGTATCCATGAGGATGCTGGTTCCATCAGTGGCCTTGCTCCGTCGGTTGGGGATCTGGCATTGCTGTGGCTGTTGTGTAGGCCAGAGGCTACAGCTCCAATTCGACCCCTAGCCTGGGAACTTCTATATGCCACAGGTGTGGCCCTAAAAAGCAAAAAAAAATAAAAAAAATCTCCATTAAGTAAATTTAAGCCATTTAACATCTAGCTAAGTGACAGAGTAGCATCAGGGGGGTCATAAATAGTAGGTTTTATTTCTCAGGAGTTAACTATCATCTCTTAAAATCAAGCCATCCCAAGGATACATCTTGTGAATGAGCTATGAAGTTTCCATGGTAACAAGATATGGACCAGGCATTAGTTGAACAGGAACATCCAATGGCTAGGACATCTAACCTGGATTACAGTTTATTTATCTTTTTAGTTCTGTCAAAGTGGATGTCTTGCAGACGATTCCAGTTTTATACATATTGAATAAGAAACAGCTCAGGGATTTTACCTCTTCAGAGTTCCTTTTTAGAACCTATATTATTAAGTGTGTCTGTGCATGTTTGATAATTCTGGCTTCAGTTTTTATCTCTCGGCAAAGCTAAACTAATGAATATAAATCTGTGGTTTTCTGTTACAAAACAGCATGCAATGTTTCAAACTGGGAAAACAGAAATAACTCTTTATCTTAACGTGGTTAAATCTTAGGTGCAAATTAGAACCTCATTACCGACTTCTCTTCCTCCCTGCATACTGTCTTCGCTTTTAACCTCACCACTTTCTAGATTAAGTATTTGAAACCTACAGAACTACAGCTCCTGGCACATAGTTTACAGTAGTCACAGGTGCTCTTCTTTCAAAGACAATTCACTCATATCATAACTGACATTCTGCATCCTCACAAACAGTCTGAAATCTGAATTTCTGCCCGCATTTGTTCCTAGGTAAATGACTGGGAATAATAATCCATTCATTACATTCTTTCTGAATAGGCATAGAAATTTTATTTTTATTGATGGGGAGAAAATTTTCATATTTGTCTCAAATATTCTGAATGCATCAATAAATACTGTCAACATCTGGTGGAAAACTCCCTAGTGAAACATGACATTTGACTGTTTCCAAGAATCCACAACCTTTATCTTGATGATAATAGGCACTCAGGATATTGAGACCAAATAATTTCCTAGGCGTTACACTAGGGAGGAAAACAGATTTCCATGGGGCCCAGGTTGTTGGAAAGGAAACAAAGAATAAAATTTCCTAGTCTATTCTTTTTCTCACTTTTAAAATGTTAAAACCCTCAATTCTCTATCACCTTATAAAGTTTTATTTTGATTTAAAATATCTACATATTATCTATATGTTCACTGATTTTCTCTATTCTTGTTTTAGACATTACTGAGAAAGGAATACTTAAAAAGCTTTATAAATGGTATTGGAACAACTGGATGCCAATGTGGAAAAAAATGGGCTTTGATCCATGTCTGTACCATATACAAAACAAACAGAAAATGGATCACAGACCTAAATGTGAAATGTAAAACTGTAAAATTTCTTAAAGTTTACCTAGGAGACGATCTTTGTGAATTTGGCTATATAAAAGACTGACACCAAAAGCATGAACCATTAAAAAAAACAATTGATAGGAGTTCCCGTAGTGGCTCAGTGGTTAATGAATCCAACTAGGAACCATGAGGTTGCGGGTTCGATCCCTGGCCTTACTCAGTGGGTTAAGGATCTAGAGTTGCCATGAGCTGTGGACTCGGATCTGGCATTGCTATGGCTGTGGCTAGGCTGGTGGGTACAGCTCCCATTTGACCTCTAGCCTGGAAAAACTCCATATGCTGTGAGTGTGGCCCTAAAAAGACCAAAAAAAAGAATTTAAAAACATAATGGGGTATGACTTCACTTCTAATAGAATTGCTAAAATTTAAAGTTTGACATACGAAGTTTGACAAAGATATGGAATAACTGAAACTTTCATAGACCTCTGATAGGAATGTAAACAGATGCAAACACCTTGGAAAAATCATTTGGCAGTTATCTAAACCTTTAAAATAAATCTCCAGAGTTCCCGTCGTGGCTCAATGGTTAACGAACCTGACTAGGAACCATGAGGTTGCGGGTTCAATCCCTGGCCTCGCTCAGTGGGTTAAGGATCTGGCATTGCCATGAGCTGTGGTGTAGGTCGCAGACACAGCTCAGGACCCATGCTGCTGTGGCTCTGGCGTAGGCTGGCGGCCACAGCTCCGATTGGACACCTAGCCTGGGAACCTCCATATGCCACTGGTGCAGCCCTAAAAAGACAAAACAAATAAACAAAAATAAAATAAATCTACAATATAACCCAGCCATCTGCTTCTTAGCATTTACCTCAAGGAAAGCATGTGCCCGTAATACAAAAACATGTACAGAAATGTTCACAGCTTGTTTTTACGGGTAAATATTCCAAACTGGCCAAAAAATGCATTTGTACATCAATGGATAAATGGATAAGAAATTGTGTATCCATTATATCGTAGCTTACCGCTCAGCCATGTGAAACAACGAGCCATTAATAAATAGCACAACAGGGCTACATTGCAAAACCATGTGCTTGGTGAAAACAGAAAGACAAAAGACAGTACAATTATATGATTTCGTGTACGGAAGGTCCTAAAAATGCGAATTAAATATAGAGATGGAAAGAAGCTGATTGGGTACCTGGAGAAAGGGATGGGACAGAAGGTGCAGAAAGAGGAACTAAGAGGAACCCAAGGAACCTTTGGGGCTAATGTGTATGTTCATTGCCCTGATGACAGTCACTGTTTTACGAGCATTTAAATATGGTGAAAGGTATCCTATGGCAGATTCGAAGTATATGTAGTCAATTATGTCTCAATAAGACTATTAAAAAAAAAATCAGGAAAGTGGTTGCCACAAGGGGACAAGAAGCCATTTACCATAGAGAAGAAACACACAGGAAATCCTGAGATGCAGGCACATCCTGTTTGTTAACGCAGGTAAAACACAGGTGTTCTTGTTACTACAATTCATTCCCCCCCAAATATGCACCAAATATGAACCTATTCTGTGTTTGACACACTACTGATCTATTACACTCCACAACTTTAAACTTAAAAAAATGTATTTATACCTGCTACATTTGGAAACTATACTTTCTAAAAAAAGAAATAATCGTCCCTGACTCATGAGTTATACTCTTATTCCTAAAGAACAGGCTTCATCATTCTTTGATCAGAATGCATTATTGTCCCTTAACCATTTTATAATAATTCCTTACCAACAACCCATTTGGGTCTTCGCAGGCATGGGCATACTCCGTTATGTGGCTTTATAAATTATGTGTGGCCCAAGTTCCTTTTGGAAAACTGAAATCGGGTTCTACTTCATTCACAATCACATTCCTATGCAAACTGCTTGGCAAAGATAAGCCAGGAAAACTACAATTAAATCCTATCTCTCGGAGCCCCACTGGTAGTCTGTGCATCATGGAAATGTTATCTGTTCATCTGATTCTGTGGTGCTGCTAGTTTTATAGCAACACTGGGGTGGGTGCCTACTGAGAATAGTGCTCTATTTGATGTTATTTTTATGGCTTTACTATATTCTGTGGCCTCAGGTGCAGTGCTTCTGTCATCCCCTGGGGTACAATAGTAGATTTATCGAACACATTTATCTCATCTCTGGTGGTTCATTTTCTTTCTTCTCTGCCTTCCATATCCCATGTACAAGCCTTTCCATTCAGTTGCTCAAAATGCATTCTCATGGAGCACAATCTATATGCAAAATCTAGGGGGAAGCATTTGTATCAATAAATGTCTCCAAGAAAATATCCTTTGCAGTCTAGGAGCCTGATTGTCATTTGCATCTCATAGAAAGAGAGAACTGGTATGGAATTTAGAAAGGGGAAAAAAAAAATCTGATATCATAAAACAGTAAAGCCCATAGGGAAAAATGAGAAGCACATCCTAATATTACAAAGAAAAAAGAAAATGGATGAAAGAAAGAACTCTTTTGAAGCAGGGATGGAGAGCTGCCTTCTTAGAGATGGTCCTGATTTCAGGAATTAGAGAGTATCTGTTTTCCTTTGAATAATCCCTGCGTTAGTGGAGCCTTGGTTATTTCCATTTTAAAATAGGGGAGATAAGCCAAACACTCCTTGATGCTAAAGTCGAGACAACAGAGAGAAGTGGGCTCAAAGTGGGGGCTTAGATTTTTGTCCCATTTTGTACACACAATAAAAGCATTCATTATAATAAAACACAACATCGGGTGGCCGAATGAGAAAGAACATATAAATCCATATACGAGGGAAGGTCCCCAGTAAAGAATTGGCTCTTAGACTGAGAATCAGCACAGCGCACTCAAATGCAACATTTCTCATTTGTGCCATGTATAAATCCATAAACTCCCAAAGACACACTCAAATAAATGTTACGCTGTAGCAGACTCAACTGACCTCCTTCATGACCTTGCTTACGTGCATGCTTTTTATTTATCCATTGTACAGTCATCCTTTGATTCCCCTTTTCTGGCCCACATTTGAAAGATAATCAAACAGAAGGTCTCTTTCAAATCACTCCTTATTTAAAATATACAGGTTGAGCAAAATGATTAGGAAACCAATTGATGGCGTTTGGGCAACACTGGCTTGAAGAAAACATTTCCTTTGCCCAGTGGAATCATTCGACTCTTTTGCTTATGGATTTCACTTAAAGGACATACTCCCTAGAGTTAGGCTGCTTCTAATCTTCTCCAGCTGTAAGGTCGTAGTTTGGGGGGGATTTTGATAGGCTACATAAATTCTAAGAACTCTCAAGAACAGTACCTTAGGTATGAAAGAATTGCTTTAAAACGACCACATGCGTGACTACGAAAATTTCAGAGCAACATGAATGAGGCAAATGTGAACAGCGGTTAATCCTTATCTGAAGCATTAAAAGACAAGTTAACCATGTTTGAAAAGGGCAACATCCAATACTCATTAACATCTTATCAAGGTGAGGAAAAAGAAGTCGATATTTATTATTTTAAATTTCTTAGATGTATTTATAGTTGCTGGGACAATCCCATTTTTTCCATTTGGTAAGAACCATGCAACACATGCTATAAAATGCATTAAATTATATGATCTCAGATAAAAGTCATTCCTTGATATCCATGGAGCAATGGTACCAGGAGCCCTTCAGATACCAAATCCACAGATGCTCAAGTCCTTTTAAAAAATGATACAGTACAGGAGTTCCCATCATGGCTCAGCGGAATTGAATCCGACTAGGAACCATGAGGTTGCGGGTTTGATCCCTGCCCTTGCTCAGTGGGTTAAGGATCTGGTGTTGCTGTGAGCTGTGGTGTAGGTCGCAGACACAGCTCAGATCCCGCATAGGCCAGTGGCTACAACTCTGATTCGACCCCTAGCCTGGGAACCTCCAAATGTCTTGGGGGCAGCCCTAAAAAGCAAAAAAAAAAAAAAATGCAGTATACACAGCCCTCTGTATCCATGGGTTCCATATCCATGGATACAGGGGGCAAACTATACATAGCTTTTTGCAAAAGTTTGGTCATTAGATAAATATTAATGATTCCTTTGCAGGTTTAGAATATTGATGATTCTTTTGTCCCATTTTCTACTTAAGAATTCAGGCACACAACCTAATTCGTTAACTTTCCTACGCAAAAGCCAAACTATCCATTCAATGAATGGGTTAAATATTTCTCTCCAAAATGTTTGCTGAAAGAATGCAGATCCTTTGTTTCGTTTGGAAAATAATAAAAGTAATTCCACTGTTTGAAAAATGTCTGCTGGTGAGTGTGGAGTTACCCCGAAACTCCTGTGATTAGTTAATACTATGACCAGATTGGTGACACTTTCCATCTTTCCTGGGGAATGAGAGAATGGAGCAAACAGAAATTCTTTCTGGGGAGCTCCTGTTGTGGTGCAGCAGAAACAAATCCGGCTAGTATCCATGAGGGTGAGGGTTCCATCCCTGGCCTTGCTTAGTGGATCTTGCGTTGCCGTGGCAGTGGGTCAGGGATCCTGCGTTGCCATGGCCATGGCGTAGGCCGTTGCCATGGCTGTAGCTCTGATTCGACCCCTAGCCTGGCAACTTCCATATGTTGCAGGTGCAGCCCTAAAAAAAAAAAAAAAAGAAAAAGAAAAAGAAAGAAATTGTTCCTAGATTATACTGCATTTATTATTTTAATACAATGAGACTGACCTTTTTGCTATCAGCAGTTGAAAATGCCAGTGGCTAGGGGAGGTCTATGCATAAGTCTCCAGAGGAAAGGCATCTGTAAGAAGAGTATTTAATGACCTCATGGATTATTTTGCCTGGAAGGCCCTAGATTGGTCATAATCATGATGGACTCATATGGGACAATAGTTTCTACCTAATCGGTCAATTGTGACAAAACAATGAAATGCTGTTTAACACGAGCTAATACTTCCTAATGAAATTCCTACCTACATTGTTTCAAACCCCGAAAACATCCCAGGCAGAGTCAGTCTTCACACTGTAATTTCATGGATGAACAGACTAACTGTTCAAGAGGTTACATAGTTGTTAAAGGACAGAGCTGAGCTCTGCTTCCAGGTCTGTCTGACCTCCCCCTGCTCATCCTTTTCCCACTGTATTATTCCTATTGCTTCAGGCTTGGAAAGCGATACAAAGAAGTTCTTTTAAGAGTGGGTAAAGAGGTCACTGAGCCTCCCTGTACATCTGAGTATAGGATAGAAGTAAACAGGTGCACGTCGTAACCAAATAACACACCTTTAAAGGCAACATCTCCCAGAAGAAACATCCTGAAGTGGGACCCAAAGAGAGAATTCCAACTTTCTCAGCATTTTTTCATGAATGTTCTTTTTATGTTGGTATACCCTTAACTTTTTTTTTGTTTTTTTTTTCTTTTTTTTAATTGAGATGTAATTGATCTATAACATTGTATAAGTTAAAATTTTTTTTTTGTCTTTTTTAGGGCCACACCTGCAGCATATGGAGGTTTCCAGGCTAGGGGTCCAATCAGAGCTACAGCTGCCAGCCTACACCGCAGCCAGAGCAGCACCAGATCCCAGCTGTGTCTGCAACCTACACTACAGCCCACAGCAATGCCTGATCCTTAACCCACTGAGTGAGGCCAGGGATCAAACCTGCATCTTCATGGATGCAAGGCAGAATCATTTCCATGGAGCCGTGATGGGAACTCCTCCCGTAACTTTAAAGAAAGTCTGCATGATGTTGATGATGTTGCAACTTTACATTTCTACCCAAATCCGGGCAATGAAAATCTCTGAAATCAGCACTGATGCATAAGAAATCTTACAGTGGTTGGATGGAACACATGTTTAAAAATCTATTTCAATTAAGTAAAAGCAGAACCAACAGGTACTCAGTGGTAGATATATTGAAACATGAAGTAAGTAAAACTCTAAAGACTTGCATGGTGTCACTTATGGCAAAAAGAAAGTACACAAGAAACTTCCCTCGTTTTTTAACTTATTTCTAGAAAATTGCATTTTGTTGCAAAGCTGACATGGTTTTCTATTTATCGTCTCTTTGTAGACACAACCCAAGAAAATGATGAATGGGAGGGCGGTCAAATCTATGAAATTGTTTATCTGGGAGAAACTGTGTCTCCGTCCGAGGCAAGGCATTGTTTTAATGCTGGCATTTTTTTAAGGATGTGATTTTTCTTGAAATCATGTTTTATCCTCTGCCAGATAGCAAGTCTGTTGTTATTTCACTCAGTTCTCCTTTCACAATTTCAGAGAAATTCGAAAATAAAAAGGGTAATTAATTTCTGATGTCTTACAAATGATTGACAGTGTAAGAAAAAAGAGAAACTATATTTTTCCAGGTTTATACTCCTGAGATTGGATTTCAGAAACAAACATGCCTGTGCATGGCTGTTCAATGGTGGGCCTTGCTCTTAGGTTGCCATTTTTCCATTCACCATTCCAGGATTTTTTTCCAAAAATATCCTGTGAGGTCCAAAAGGTAGCCAGCATTCTGTCTTTGGTTGATGAGGCCGTACATGTCCGCATCCAACACTTCTCGTGAAAAAGAAATCCAGACAGCATATGGCAATTAATAGTAATGGGGGGATCCTACAATTTTCCAAAAATCGAAAACTTACCTGCTATTCCTTTTCATCCCCTGGTTGAAAGAAAAACAATCAAAACCCCAGGAAGGAAAAGAGGCCCGGGAATCAAAAAGTGGAACTACCGCTAGCCTGTTTCACAGCCTTTATCCCTGCGTGTCACTTGGTTTTTACGCCATTTCAGTAAATGTGTTCATAATAACCAAAGACTTTGAAAAGTACGACCCTCCTGCAGAACGAACTGCTCCTGCAGCCAAAGCACAACCTTCCCGTTTTCATTCAAGAAAGCTTTTTTCCATCTACTTCCCCCCACCACTCATTTAGCCGAGGTCGAATGCCCTGAGTCTTCTGTGTTTTCATCCTCCCTGGCTCAACACCTGTATGTCTCCACTTTCCCTACTTCCCCATTGCTTTCCTGTTCCTCTTCCTCTGTCTTTTCTAAGAATCGAGTTGTTTACAGTTAGCCTTGCTCGCAACTTAGAAACTCCCAAGTGCCAAAACTGCTGCTCAGCTCGTCATGTGCCGGCTCTGACGCCCGAGCAGGTGCATGCAGCCACAACCTCCGTGGGGCTTTCTCAGATTCTTACCTTCTGAAGTTCTGGGAGTCTTCCTGCCCCTGGACGAATTGATGGGAAGAGGGACAACTGTCCCGAAGCTTGAATTTCCGCCGTGCCCACCATGAATCTAACACTGGGTGAGAAACGGAAGGGGTACCAAGTCACATCACATGGTCCTCACCCTCAAGACGTGTCAGCCGTGCAAAACAAAGCATTTAAGAACATGAAGAATGACGAAAAAGGAAGTGGAGGAGAAGGAAAAGGAGGAGGAGGAGGAGGAATGGGAGGGGGAGAGGAAGAAGGAGGGGAAGGCATCCAAGTTCTAATCCTCACGTCATATTCGGGAAGGAACATCCCTGAGATTTGAAATGGTCAAGGAGGAATTCACTCACCAGGTGAAACTCCAATAAGACTCAAAGAAAAAGGTGGAATTTCATGTGCAGTAAAGAGAAGAAATCGTATGGGCTCAGTAGTTCATTTATCCTCCCCCCCCACCCCCATACATTCAATCTGCAAACCTTTCCTGAGTGCGTCCTACACGCCAGATATTTGACTAAGGTCTGAGACACCCAAAGAGATGAGAAAACCAAGTCCTCACCCGAGGGGAACAACAGCAACAAAACTTACTGCGGCTGCAATGAAAAATCATAATAAATCTAATAAGTGCCGGATTCAAGAAAGCACAAAGGTGTCCCAAGCTCGGTGAGTGAGGAGAAAGAGCCAAGACTCACCGAGGGGCTAATATTGAGCAGGTAAAGTGGGAGAGGCAACGCCGCCACGGAAGCTGTATTTACTTTAAATGTCAATTAAAGAACCAAAGCCAGAAGGCAGAACTCATGCAGAGACAATGATAAGGAGAAAATCCTCCAAACTTTTTTTTTTTTTTGCTTTTTAGGGCGGCTCCTGTGGCATATGGAGGTCCCCAGGCTCGGGGTCCAATTTGAGCTACAGCTGCTGGCCTACGCCACAGCCCCAGCAACGCAGGATCCAAGCCACATCTGGGACCTACACCACAGCTCAGGGCATCGCCGGATCCTTAACCCACTGAGCGAGGCCAGGGATCGAACCACATCCTCGTGGATCCCCAGTCAGGTTCCTTAACCCCTGAGCCACAAAGGGAACTCCCCCTCCAAATTTTTATTTTGGAAGCAGCCGAAAACGTCCTAGTGAAGGTGGAAGATGCCACTTCGAGTCATATATTCAGAGATTTAATGTGAAGAGAGACTTTACAGAAAATACCTTCCTGTCCGCCCTTAAAAGCCCTAAGTCACAGGGCCCCTTCCTAGAGGTTCCAGACATCAGGTACTGTTCCAACTGCACCTATATTTACCTGCTGATTAAATCATCCCGACGGTATAATTATCATCATCATCCCCGTTTTATGAATTATGAATGAGGCAATCGAGGCAGAGAGCGGCACAGGATCGCTCTTAAAGATCCACCGCGACTAAGTCTGGGACCCTGGTGGGGGGTGTGCGATGCAGGTTCTTCAGTTCTGAGCTGCTCCAGTTCCTCAGACTTGAACCCGAGAGAGGCAGAGGGGAGGAGGAGGCAAGAAGGCAGAGAGGGTGGGTTCCAAAACTGGCCCCAGGGCAGGGAGGGCAAGGAGAGATCGAAAAAAAGAGGCCGGCCCAGCAGATTGGGAGGTGGCTGGTTCAAGCTGCGGGAAACTTACCTGCGAGGCCTGTCTTAGGCACCGCAGGACCAGGAGGTGCCCCGCCGCCTGCCAGCATCTCTAGGGTTTGTAGAGAAGCCTTACTGGGGGTTCGGTCAGAAAGTCTGAGCACATCGCTGGCTCAAGTCTGCATCCTTGAAAAGCGCTCTGATTTTGGAAACGGTGGGTGGCGTGTCCATTTCAGGAATGCGGGAGGCACAAGGAGCCTCTCATTTACCCGGGTCCAGCTCCGGGTGAACCGCTGGTCGCGCCCTCAGGCTGACCCTGTGCAGCACCGAGCTCTTACCCTCCAGGCAGACACAGGAAAGAGAGAGAAAGAGAAGAGGGAGGGACTCTTTAAAAGTTTGCTGCACATTAAGAAAGCACTCCTGGAGTTCCCGTAGTGGCTCAGTGGCTAACGAATCTGACTAGGAACCATGAGGTTGCGGGTTCGATCCCTGACCTCTCTCAGTGGGTTAAGGGTCCGGCGTTGCCCTAAGCTGTGGTGTAGGTTGCAGACGTGGCTTGGATCCCGCTGCTGCTGTGGCTGTGGTGTAGGCCGGCGGCTACAGCTCTGATTCGACCCTTAGCCTGGGAACCTCCATATGCCGGCGGGTGCGGCCCTAGAAAAGCCCAAAAAAGAAGGCACGCCTCTGTCGTGCGTTTTCTCTAGAGAACTTGAAGTTAAGATTTCCCTGCCCCCGAATATAATTTCTGTTAGATGACTATTTCCTCGAAAGACAAGAAAGGCTGTGTCCAAACCACGAGTAAGAAATTCAACTCTGTAGGATTTTTACCTCTGTCTGGGAATCATCGACTGCTTATGAAATGACTCTTAACCTTCAAGAGATACACAGCCTCCGTGAGTGACAATGGCCAATTAATCAGAGATGCACATCCCTGTAGAATCAGACAGTCCCTGGGAAAGCTTCTAGACAATTCCCAGTGGTCTGCTAAAGAAGCATCCTGTAGCCTCTCTTACTCGCTTAGTTCCAAGACCTGAATAATTCTTCCTGATGTGAAATTCTTAACAGTTGGATTCAATTATAGGAAGAAACTAAACTAAGGCAAAGATGGTTGCTATATAATTGCAAATATATTATTAGGGACAGAAAGCATAATGGAAAAGCTTTTTTTAACATAAGTGATTTTAAGCCTCATTGTTCTGCTAGACTGAGCTGTTGCTGTTACTTGTTTCCAAGTTCAAGGAATCAGTAGCATCCCATTGTGATTTTCCCATTGTGATTTTTGTTGGTCTCCTTTCCGGCTCCACCCAGACGAGACCCTCTTAAGACAGGGAAACTTCTCCACCAGGCAGGTCCAAATAGACAGGTTCGCATGGCCCTGAAAAGCTTCCACTGAGGATGGAGTGGAAAAAGGAAGAAGGTCTAGGAATGTTGAGTAATTTGGTTGCTTGAGTTCCTTGAACACAGTGGGCAGCTTTGTTTCTGTCGTCACAATACAAAGAGACTCTGAGTGACCAGCAGCGTTGCGGCGTCTCACAGACATTTTCACATGTGCAGACCCTTGGTTTACTGGAAATGACTCCGTGCATCCATTTGAAGACCCTCATTTATACATTGTCAAAATGTCAGAACAATTTCGGATGAAAGATTTCTATTCCTGGTGTATATAAAACAAAATTAAAGGCTTTCCCCCCTCGTTTTTCATTTCAGCCAGATAAAGTTTAAAGCTTGGGGGGAAAAAGCAATTACATTTATACTTGGCCATGTTTGGCCGAAAGTTTCAACTTGAAATAGAGTGGAGATTGATAGCACGTATATTCTGCCACAGTGTAATTGTTCTCTAGGTTCTGGAAGCTAAACAATCCGAGAATGGCATTTATATCAAGGTTTTTAAAAAGCCTGATTGTGTTTCCTCTCATTTACATGAACCCCACACATAAGCCCAACTAGAAAGTTTAAAAACAATATTTAACGTATCATTCAAAGCTTAGCCTTACTTTTAACTGCTTGGGTGGTTAAAAATAGAGTTGATTTGTTTCTCTCTGCACTAGAAAAGTATTTTTTTCAAACAGGATTTCATCTCGCTTGAAATGGCATTGGGAATTAGCAGCTTTTCTCCAGTGGAATTGGATTTTCCTTAACCTTGGTTCATTAAAATTCCACAAAATCGTGACATAAAGGCATATCAGCGAAAGTCATAGACTAATCACCAAGAGATTTAAAACATAAAAAAAAAAACCAGAAGAGAATATAAAATGGTGGTTGCTCTTCTAGAAAAAAAAAATGAGAGACTAAAGCAGTAGCTGGGAAGGAGGTAAGAGAGAAGGCAGACTTTGTTCATTTGATAGAGGCCCTCACTGTCCATATTTTTAACCATATATATACATTACTTCTGTATTAAGTAATAATAGTGACATAAAATAAGGATTATAATACTTCTGTACAACTAAGAGAATGTTGCAGATGCACATGACTAGTTAGGGCAAAATCGTCATGCTGTTTGAATGAGGTGTTCATGGTGCAAACACCGTATGTCTGTTTTAATTAACCCAACTCTGCAAAAACAAAAAAATGTATGTCATCGTGTGTATAAAAAAAATTCTCATAGGACCTTTAACCCTCTTTCTTTGCTAGAACCAGGATTTGGTGGAGACAGAGGAGACACTGAAGGATTTATTTAATAATGTGCTGTGGTGGGTAGATCCTTACATACTGACCATGAACGCCAAGTGTTTGCTCTGTGCCAGGTACTCTTCTCAGTACTGTGCACACACTAACTCAGTAATTGTCTTCGTCGGTTTGAGCTGCTGTAACAGAAAACCGTGGCCCAGGTGGCTCAAACAACAGACATTTATTTCTCAAGATTCCGGGGGCTGGAAATCCAGGGTCAAGGTGCAAGTAGATTCTGTGTGTGTCGAGAGCTCTCTTCCTGGTTGGCAGAGGGTTCTCTCCCTGTATCCTTATGATCCCATCTAAACCTCCTAACTCCTCATCCCATCCCACTGGGGATTAGGTTTCAACATATGAAATATTGGGAGACAAACCTGTAGCCCATAACACTAACTCAATAATGAATTACTATCCAAGTACTATGATGCAAAAATGTGAGATATGTAACTTTTAAGGAAACATAAAGAGTACAGAAATATGGAATTTCTGTGCTATTTTCCCTCCATATGAGAATGCTCTGTCTACAGCCCTTCTCCAAATCTCAAGAGTTGCACTAATACTGGCGTTCTGTCGCGGCTCAGAGTAAATGAATCTGACTAGCACTCATGAGGATGCAGGTTCGATCCCTGGCCTCACTCAGTGGGTTAAGGATCCGGTATTGCCATGAGCTGTGGTATAGGTCACAGACGCGGCTCAGATCTGGCGTGGCTGTGGCGTAGGCCAGCAGCTACAGCTACGATTGGACCCCTAGCCTGGGAACCTCCATATGCCGTAGGTGTGGCCCTAAAAAGGACAAAAAAAAAAAAACGAGTTGTACTAATATTAGATATTAACATATGCAATGTAAAGCTTTTATCATAGGCATGAAAGGGAGAAGATTTTTTTAAATAACCTCATAAATGGTTGGAGCTGTGTTTTGTGACTCTTTCATTCCACTTGATTTGATCTTTGACTTCCTAGACCAGTGGTTCATGGAGTGTGTTCCTTCCTATCACAGCAGCATCGACGTTTCCTTAAACACTCATGAAAGGCAAATAATTCTGGAACTCCACTCTAGACCTCCTGAGTCCTAAACTCTGGGGCTAAGCACCTAGCAATCTTTTTAAAAAATATATTTTATAATATTAACTTTCTTTCTTTCTCCCTCTCCCTGTCACTATAGACCTCTCTGTACTTTTTTTTTTTTTAAAGTAATTTCATTGAAGTTTGGTAGATGTACGATGTTGTGTTAATTTCTCCTGTACAGAAGAGCGATTCAGTTATCCATAGGTGTATTATTTTTCCTATTTGTTTCCATTATGGTTTATCACAGGATATTAAATGTAGTTCCCTGTGCTATACAGTAGGACCGCATTGTTTAAACATTCTATAATATAATAGTTTGCATCTGCTAACCCCAAAGTCCCAATCCAACCCTTCCCACCCCACCCCTCCTTGGAAACCACAAGTCTGTTCTCTATATCTGTGAGTCTGTTTTTCTTTCGTAGATAAGTTCACTTGTGTCATATTTTAGATTCCACATATAAGTGATATCATATGGTATCTGCCTTTCTCTTTCTGACTGACTTGTATGATAATCTCTGGTTGCATTTATGTTGCTGCCAATGACATTTTCCATTCCTTTGTGGATGGGCATTTAGGTTGTTTCCATGTCTTGGCTATTGTAAATAGTGCTGCAGTGAACGTAATGGTACATGTATCTTTTTGAATTATAGTTTTAAGACCTAGCCATCTTTGTTTGAATCAGCCCTCCACATGAGCCTGATGCAGGCTCACGTTTGAAAGCCACACGCATCTAGATGAAAAAACATAATTTAGGTTCACTCTCTTCTTTTCTCCATACGACCTTAGGCAAAGAAAGAATGGGACACAACAGTTTCTAGCCAATAAAATTCCCCAAGAATTTATTTGTGAGTCACGCTTTTCTGCTTCTGTGTCGATAACCCCCACTAGGAAGATTTCGGTAATGCTTATCTAGGTAGTTTTTCTGTACTCTTTTTTTTTTGTCTTTTTGTCTTTTCTAGGGCCACTCCCACAGCATATGGAGATTCCCAGGCTAGGGGTCCAATCGGAGCTGTAGCCGCCAGCCTACATCAGAGCCACAGCAACACAGGATCTGAGCCAGCCGAGTCTGCAACCTACACCACAGCTCACAGCAATGCCGGATCCTCATCCCACTGAGCAAGGGCAGGGATCGAAAATGCAACCTCATAGTTCCTAGTCGGATTCATTAACCTCTGCGCCACAACGGGAACTCCAGTTTTTCCGTGTTCTTAATAACTGTCTCACAGTATCCTCTTCCATTATCTATATATACCCATGGAGTTAAATGATGCTCTTCTGATAAGCATTTTGGATCGTGAATTATTTTTACTGAGATGACTAATTTGGTGATGGATGGAATAATGTTTACAGACAGTCCTTAACTTTCAAGCAACATGAGAAGCACAAAAATCACTGTCAATTTGCATTTGAAGGCATCAGTGGAAAATCTTGTTGAAGAATACTTTGAATCTCCCCATGCATTTCTATTTTATGCAAAGCATTATACTGAACCATAATCTTTTCCTTGATATATGCAGTTAAGACTCTTGTTTGCTTTTGTTTAGCTGCCATGATAAGAAGTTACCAATGCGCCTCTTTCTAAACCTAAAATCTTCCCACTTTATCTGGAGTAGCTTCACCTTTCCTTCCACTAGAAAGCTTTTTGGGAAGCAGACATGAATTAAACTATGTTCCCCCCAAATTCATGTCCACTAGGAACTTCAGAACAGGACCTTATGTGAAAATAGGGTCTTTGCCCATGGAATTAGGTTACAGTGAGTTCGTACTTGATTAGAGTGAGTCCTAAATTCAGTGACTGGTGTTCTTAGAAGAAGACAGGATACCAAGAGAGGACGGTCAGGTGGTGATGGAGACAGAGAGTAGAGTAATGCAGCTACAAGCCCAGGAAGTCCAGGGATTACCAGGAGCTACCAGGAGTCAGGGAAAAATTCTTTCAGAGACTCTTCAGAGGGAGCCTGGACCTGTGGGCACCTTGATGTCAGAATTCGCAGCTCCTGAACGATGAGTGAATAGATTTCTGGTGTTGTAGGCTGCTGTGTTTATGGCCATTTGCTAGGTCATCCCTGCAAGATTAAAGTGAAATCTTCTTTCTTGTCATCACCAACATCATCAGCATCAACTCTACAAAAAGAAGAGCTGCTTTGGACAGTAGAGTTAGGTCTGAAAGGCTGAAGTTATCTCCCAGGACTTTCATGATTCTTCAGAAAACGACTGCCCACGAAGGAGTGGGAACAGTGCCCTGGAGGCTTCCTTCTTTGGTTTCAGCACATCAGGTACTAACTACTCTTCCAAAACTTGAACCACATACTTTCAAGGGAAAACAATTTCTATTTTCTTGCTTACAAAGGGAGAGTACAGGGTTCCCCAGATCCTGTCTTGTGAAACAGTGGTTCCAGAAGGTTTTAATAGGAGGACAAAAACAATCAAAAAAGAAAAGAAAGATTTTGGGATTCAAACACTTGGGAAACATTTCACAGTAAGTACTTCTCCTGGAGATTCTTAAGCACAAGGAGAAGGGAGAAGATTTTGAAGAAGCAGCCAGTTGCTCTTTGGTTAAGACAGATTCTGTACTTTTAGAGAAATAGGGAATAGGATTTGAGTATGTCCCGGGAGAATGGAAATTAGATGGCCCAGAGAAGGCTCCAACCTGGCTTGATCCCATTTGGCCAACCTGACCCTACCCACAACCTCAATTTTCTTCTCTGAAGATGAGAGATAGTACCTCCTCTGTCAAGGTCACAGGGTTGGAAGGATCAGCAATCATAATTACATTAGTTTACTTTATGCCTTTATCCATTTACACCATCTCGTGTCTGAGTTGTTGAGAGTACCTATATTATTGACCTCAGAAGGCTGATCCAAAGTAACTGATCTATGTGGAAAAATAAAATATTGTATTGCTAGAAGAATGAACTCACTACTTGTTTCCTAATTTGTGTTAATGCTATGTTAGGAAATTAAATTTTTTTTGACATAGGAACAATACAAACTAAAACAAAAACCAATCTCTACCTTCATTCTAACTCTGTATAAACTTGATCCCGTTTCTGAGATTAACACTTTTGCTCTGCCAGTAATATTTAAGGAAGCGGGGGATACACACAGTATGCTTTTTATGGTCAAAGCATAGAGAAAGGAAACTATTTCCATTGTACCTCCCTTGGTATCCCTCCATACTGTTTTTGTGCTTTGTACCTCATCAAGGATGTGGAACAGACTACTTATTTCAGACGAGGAATAATAGCTACATGCCTATTAGTGGGGCCTATTAAAGTACACAATGAAAACAGTATTATTTCTTCACTGGAAAATGAAATATTATGTAAGATACAGGGACACTTTGTTTTGCTCTGTCACACTGTCTAGTGGAAGTTATCATTACGGGAGGAGTCTGCAGTAGGTCTATAAAAAGAGATTCCTCGTCACACTCCAACTGAATATTAAAATTTAAAAAATGGCTATCTTATTCAGAAACATATCTGACTCATAACAAGTGGACTGTAATTAAAACAAAGGGAGTATAACTAAGGATTTGACGAACCAGCAAATTAAGTTTCAAATAGATTAAACACACACAAACACATGTACGTGTATAACTCACTTTAAGAGAATATATTGTCTAAATTTATTTGTTACGTAACATTTTTTTCAAACCAAATATAACTGTCTACTTCTTCTGAAAATATGAAGATATTAATTAAGCTACACATGCATACCCACAGTATACACATATATTTAAAAAGTCTAAACCGTGTAATTCAAAAGAAAAGACGTTACACTTAAAAGGCAGAGTCAGGAGTTCCCACTGTGGCACAGCAGGTTAAGGATCCCGTGTTGTCTCTGTGGTGGCTCAGGTCACTGCTGAGCCACTCTTCAATCTCCAGCCTGGCGCTTTGTGTTAAGGATCTGGCATTGCCACAGCTGTAGGTCACAGTTGTGGCTCAGAGTTGATCCCTGGCCAGGGAACTTCCATATGCCGTGGGTGCAGCCAAAAAATAAATAAATAAAATAATAAAATAAAAGGCAGAATGAATTGCCTATGCAATTTGATTTTCCAGTTAAATTTTTTTTTTAATGCTGTGGTTGGCTTTGTTTGTTGAGAAGTGACTTTTTAGCTTAAAAAAAAAAAAAATGGCTATTTACTCCAGGTCTGTACAGATCAAACAGACACACATACAGACACACACACACAAACATACACAAAAGAGCATTCCAATGTCTAATGCTCTTTTTCATAATAGAGGCAAAGTGACTTACTACCTGTCACTTAAAAAAAAAAAAAACACCACACCCGTTTCCTCTAATGTTGGGCATTTCACAGAACTGTCTTTGTAACACACTGCATGTTCATATGTGGGCAACGTGTAAAGTACACTTTGGATGTTTTGCCATGGTTTTCAGTATATGTGTTGCTGCTCCATGCCAACTTTCCATTTTCTTTACCAAAGAAGTTGTCTCAATTGTTAATGCAGAATATTTTAAACATAGACTATCATCCAAACCTATTTTTTCCTACTCTACGTTTTAAGGGGAAAAGATCAGAATAGTCCAATCAGTTGTTGCCCTCCATCTAATTTCTGCCCCAAGAAGCTCAAAATTGTGTCCTTCAGCCATTTTTCCATTTGTTCCTAGTAAGATTAGCGATAGATTTTTCTTCTGACCAAATTTTTAATCCAAATGAGAGCAAAGAGAAAAAAAAATAGACAATGGAAAACAGTGGCTGTTGCAGTATTTTGGTCATTAGGGGCCAATTTTGGACACCTGGAAATTGAATTGGAAAGACTCTCCAGGAAAACAGAATCGAATTGTTAACCCTCTCCATCTTGTAAGAATAAATGGTAACCTGAGATTGGTCACCTAGAACTATTTTAAGGACTATGGACTGTTTTTCCTGAGGACATGGCTAATGCCATCTTTCCAGAGTAGAATATTGGCCTTGCAGAAATGATGGGCAAAATGCTAAAAATGGATTTTCATCACTTGCTGCCATTCCAAATGAGATGCTACATTTCCAAAGAGGCTTCCATGGAAAGAAAAAAGTACATTAGTGAAAATAAGAATTTCCATGTGTTTATGCAAGAACAATGTGTTCTTGCCAGTAGGACTGGTAAAACTCCCCCTCCTCACACACACACACAACAAGAACAACAACAAAAGCAACACCAATTCTTCAAAAAAGCAAGAGAAGCAATAGTGTGAACCTCGTTGAAAATTAAATATGAGGCTATCATCTTGTCGAAAAACATCCAAATAAATCCGGGACTTTCACAGATGCATTTAAGGTTTTGTGTTTGTCTGGTTTTTGTGTTGTTTCTGTTTTACATCCCTCGCTTACAGTAAAATGAACATTGAGAAATTTTGGAAAGAGCTGGATAGTTTTTGCTCAAATAGAGTATGCTATGGAAGCATTTTAAAAATCTCAATGCTTGTGGGTCCAGTAGAGGAACCCAAGGTTTAGACTTTCATCTCTCCTGGGACATGGATTCAAAGCTCTCCCGTTCTGCCCTCCTTTCTTGTTGTTCATTTCTCAGAGTGACTAGAGGAAGAGCATTTAATTACGTATCAGTAGAAAGTCATGATGCTCGGTCACATTTTAATAACACAGTTGCATCTCTTAGGTACCTGCCTAACCCCTGGAGAGGACGTTTCCTGTGGATCCCCTTATCTCCCCTCATCTGCAACCTAGCGGATGGGATTAATTGGTCTCAAGGGTCCCCCCACTTTTAGTTTCTGACCTAAGACATCATCTTGGAGAGAGGAATAAACTCTTGCACAAAGCAAGATTTTGGTTCTTGGTTCTGCTTTGTTTAATTTTTTTTTTCAAAAGAATAGTGGTTGTATAGTGTTATGTCAATTTCTGCTGTACTGCATAGTGACCCAGATATAGACAGATAGACAGACAGACAGATAGATAGATAGATAGGAGATATACATTCTTTTCCTCATGTTATCTTCCATCATGCTCTATCCCAAGAGATTGGATATAGTTCCCTGTGCTATACAGTAGGACTTCATTGCTTAATAATAATCATTGTCTACCTTGGGAATGTCCATATGCCTCAGGTGAGGCCCTAATAAGGAAAAAAAGAGAGACTACAAAAGAGACCCCAGGAAGCCCTTCTCTCTTCAGTAGAAGGCAGTCAACTAAAAACCAGGAAACAGGACTTTCCCCAGACCCTTCATCTGCCAGTGCCTCTAACTTAGATTTCTTAGCCTCTAAAACGATGCGAAATAAGTGTTTGATACTTAAAACCATCCAGCCAATGGTATATTTGGAAAAGCAGCCTGAATGTAGACAAGGTATTTCCCTAACTTTTCCAAATTTATAACAGCTTTTCAAGTACTTAATAATAAAATCAAAATAAAATGGACAGAACCCCCACAGAAGGTTGTTCTTTGAATTAGAGTGATTAGGGACACATTAGTATATGACCTTGTTAGTGTCTCGGGCTCTTGGCCTTCTTAATAAAAGGAAGTTGATAAGAGGCCAGACAGACTCTACTGGGGTCCCTGCTGCAGCAGCAGAGAGAGAAAACAAATACCAGGTTTCCTTGCTTGCTCGCTGGAGGACCTGGATTTATTTGGATGTTTTTCGACAAGGTGGGGCATACAGGGGGAATCCTGGCAGCAAGGCTTTGTTTTTAGTAGCTGAATTTCACACATCCTTCTTTTTTTTTTTTTTTTTTTGCTTTTAGAGCCACACCTGTGGCATATGGAGGTTCCCATGCTAGGGGTGGAATCAGAGCTACAGCTGCTAGCCTACACCACAGCCACAGCAAGGCGGGATCCGAGACTCTGCTACCTACACCACAGCTCACAGAAACACCAGATCCCTGACCCACTGAGCGAGGCTAGAGATCAAACCCGAATCCTTACAGATACTAGTTGGATTCATTTCCACTGTGCCACAACAGGAACTCCTTTTTTAAAAATTATAGTTGATTTCAAACCTTGTGCCAATTTCTGCTATGCAGCAAAGTGACCCAGTCATACATATGTATACATTCTTTTTCTCATACTATTTTCCATCATGTTCTATCCCAAGAGATTGGATATAGTTCTCTGTGCTGTACAGTACGACCTCATTGCTTATGCATTCTAGCTGTCATAGTTTGCATCGACTAACCCCAGAATACCCACCCATCCCACTCCCTCCCCACTCCCTTGCAACCATAAGTCTATTCTCTCTATGAGTCTTTCTGTTTTGTACATAAAAACAGTAAGTTTTATACATACTTCACTTAGTATGAGAATCTCTAGTCGCACCCATGTTGCTGCAAATGGCACTATCCCATTCTTTTTTATAGCTGAGTAGTATTCCATTTTATATATATATATATATATATATATATACCACATCCTCTTAATCCATTCATCTTTCGATGGACATTTAGGTTGTTTCCATGTCTTGGCTATTGTGAATAATGCTGCTATGAACATATGAGTGCCTGTATCTTTTTGAATTGTAGTTTTGTCTGAATATATGCCCAAGGGTGGAATTACTGGATCAAATGGTAATTCTACATTCATTTTTCAGAGAAACCTCTGTACTGTTTTCCATAGTGGATGCAACAGTGTACATTCCCACCAACAATGTAGAAGGGTTTCCTTTTCTCCACACCCTCTGCAGCATTTGTCATTCACGCATCCTTCTTTTTAAAGGCATAGGACAGTTACACAATCAATGTGAAAAAAGCCAAAGATCATTTCCCAAACCCCAGTTATTGCCTCCTAGTAAGCAGGCCCTCTCCTGTCAGGATTCAAAATCTAATTTTCTGAAGGAGTTGGGGAAAATGATTGTCCCAAGGATGGATAGAAAAGAAATTTGTTCTCTTATCTCTCCTTGAAGTTCTCAGAATGATGACTCTCTCCAAACATCGATCGTCTGTGTGTTGAGAGTCCTGTTTACTTATGACACACAAATTTATTGTGCCCTCTTTTTCCAGCTCCATTTGTTTAAACTAGCATATCGTTTCATTTTCTCCATTGGGTGTCTTTAGCTAGTCCCGTCATAAACTTCCTGACTCAGAGTAAAACATGACTCCTGCCAGAGTGTACGCTTTATGGATGTGTGGGGAAATTTTAAAGTTAGAAAAATCAACAACTGTTGAAATGAAGGGATGTGTTGATAAAAATGAGGGCTTTTAACAGGCTCTGGACATAACAGGTCACACATATCTTGCATATGTGCGATCGGTCTATCTTCTTACATTAAAAAGGAGGGCACCTGGATGCAGTTTGGGAAATCATTCTGGAAATTTTAAATTTTTAAATTTTAAAAGTAAACTTAAGCACATTTTATTTCTTGGGAAAGGAAACACGACAGCAACACTAGACGCCCCTCGGGCCAACAAATCATGTAAAATCCTTTAGAATTCTTCAGGGTTTGAATGGGAGGGACAAAAATGGAACTCTCTGGGTAAGACATAAAAATCAAAGTTTGGTTAATGCGTCTTCAGTTTTTTTGTTTTTTGTTTTTTCCCTTCACTTTAATCAGTCTCTATATGTTTCCTGCTTCCAGGACAAGGATCCAAAGTCTAAGATTTCAAGGAAAGACTTTAACAGAGTGCTTCGCCTCTTCAATAAATGAAGAGACAGGAAATATCATAAAATAACACTGTTATATAAAATTTCCACCATAGGTTTCCAGCTCAGAGATGCTTAGATGAGTTCCATGAGTCTGCATTTTTCTGATTTTTTCTACTTGAGGGCTGGCCACTGGACATATCTGGGACAAGGACTTACAGGGACTTCCTTTTCCTTGCCTCTGCATTGGCTGCCAACTAGTTCTTTCCCTCTGGGTTCTGTCAACATCTAAAAAGCTCTAGAATCCCCTGTGACCTGGAGTCCTGGCATTTCACCAGCCTTTTACACCTCAAACATGTCTTCATTTCTTCAAAGAAGGAAGTAAAAACAACGTACCAATGATCTCTGTTAACATTTCCTCGACATTCATTTTATTAAAATAAAACTGAATTCTAATGCTTTGGGAACAGCAAAAAAGAAAAGGGACAGACCTTGGGGTTCAAAATCAAAGCTGATCTCTTGAAGTAAACCGGGTCAGATCGTTGCACTAAGGCCAGAGTGATTCCACAAAATCAAGAATGATTTCCACAGGATGGAAAGACCAGAATTATAGCATTCCATCAAGGATTTTTTAAATCAGCTTTTTTTTTTTTTTTTTTTTTTAAGAGAGGTTTTAGGTTCACAGCCAAATAGAGAGGAAGGTGTGGAGTTTTTCAATACTTTACACACCTATAGCCCTACCATTGATGAAGCTCTGTTGACTTTGCGAAAAATAATACAATGCTTTTATACCCTGATTTTTAAAATTAAAAGGTACATACTGAAGGCGTACCACATGGTGTGCTGATTTGCATAATGAAATGATTACTATGGTCACGCTAATTGCCATACCAAGCTCCTCACAGAGTTACCTTTTTGTGTGTCTGTGATGAGAACACCTGAAACCTACCCCCTTAGCAAATTTCCAGTAGTCAAGACGGGGGGATTAACGCTAGGCAACATGCTGGGCTTCAGAGCTCTAGACTCTGACATCCCACCTAACTTCCCCTTTGTCCTCTTTGACCAACGTCTTCACATTTCCCCCTGCTCCCGGCCCCTAGTGACCCAGTGCTATTCTCTGCTTCCACATGTAAGTGAGATGTCTGGCTTATCTCATGTAGCATAGTGTCCTCCAGCTTCACCCATATTGTGTGTGGTCTCAAACGGCAGGATCTCCTTTTGAATGAAGTCTGAATAATATTCCATCAGATACACATATATAATGATATTCTATTACATGCATATATATGTGTGTGCGTGTATATATATATATATATTCTTATGTAAGAATATATGTATATACACATATATGTGCATGTATATTTATAATATTATATATATGTATATATTTTCTTCCATTGGTGGACACTTAAGTTTTTTCTTTATCTTGGATATTGTAAAATACTGAATGGACAAACAAGGGCAGCTATCTCTTTAAGATACTGATTTCCTTTGGTTCATATGCTGGTTTGCTCTATATTAAAGAAAGCACCATTTGCTTAGAATAAGTCACTTTTTGCATATAAATCCTTATTCGTGTACAAATAAACACGAAAGCAAAGCAATGCGTTTGAGACTTTATAGCTTGTGTTCACGTGAGAGAGTCTTAATAGGATCCCTTCATAGAGTAAGTTTGCTTGTGCTTAAAATTACATAGCAACATCTATCTAATTCTTAGAACTATGCCTCCAAGATTTCAGCCGTGTGTATGCAATTATGCATGCACATTTTCTCTGTATTAATGCCATCTGTGCTGACACTTTCTCTAAAGTGAACCTTTTTATGTAATAGAAATGCACTTCTTTGTCATATGGCTATTTAGCACAACCTTCATATAATGGAATCTTAAGTTAGTGTGTTGGGTAAATACTGTCTCAAATTCATGAAAATAAACATCTGACTGTAAAAATCAAAGGCGCATATGAAACTACCAGGAGTCACCTTGGGTGTCGTATTTGTAGGAGCATGAGCGTGAGACATGGGGCTGAAGCAAGAATGTCTCATGATTGTCCCCTCTGGTTTACACTCTCATTCCACTCTCCTCAACTTTAAGTGTCCCTATATTTTTATTTATTTGACACCTTGTCTTAAAACTATCATCATTAAGGAGTTCCCTTCGTGGCTCAGTGGTAACAAACCTGACTAGCATCCATGAGGATGCGCGTTCCATCCCTGGCCTCACTCAGTGGGTTAAGGCTCTGGTGTTGCTGGGAGCTGTGGTGTAGGTCCAACACGTGGCTTGGACCCCGCGTTGCTGTGGCTGTGGTGTAGGCCGGCCGCTGCAGGTCTGATTCAACCTCTAGCATGGGAACGTCCATGTGCCACAGGTGCAGGCCTAAAAAACAAACAACAACAACAACAACAACAAAATCATTGTTTTTCTGTTTTACTTTCCATGACCCAAGAGATGAATTCACTGGCAAGAACAGATGCCTCACTGTTTTCTAACTATCTAGGCAGCTCTTTGTTTTTTGTCTTCATAGTGAAAGTAGAGAAAAAAAATCCTTCACGAGACCATGCTAATATTTATCTTAAAGGGAAGTACTGTTGAGGGGGGTGAAGCCTGTTTACATCAGATGGAAATCGTATTAGTACAGGCACTTTTTCCCCCCTTTACTCTAAATACATCTCTTGTCCCAGGAGTACAAAGAAAGGCCTCAACAGAAAAGCCTAGTTAGAAGCGGACAATCGCACAGCTTTGCTTTTTGTCTGACTCCATTTTCATCTGTTGACTTTTAAAACTGAATGAGAAACATTGTCTCCTGATGAGAGAGGGGAGCAGGAAAGGCTGGGAACACAATGAGGGTTAAAATTACTCACCTCGGGGTACACGTCCTCCAGGTGTCTGGGCCAGGTGAGTATTGTCTCAGGGGAACAGTTCAGCTGGGAGGGAGCTGGGATTCCTGAAACCAATATCGGATGGTGTTATAGGAAGAAAAATTTTTTTCTCTTATTATTAAAATAATAACAACTTTATTTTTATTAATATTACTTATTTTATTACTATTACATATTAATATTACTATTTTATTAAAATATTTGGTGTTGTCAATGTCTGTTGTACAGCAAAGCAACCCAATCGTACCCATATATACATTTTTTTCTCATATTATCTATCTTCTATCATGTTCTCTTGCAAGTAATTGGATAGAGTTCCCTGCGCTATACAGCAGAATGCCATTGCTTATCCATTCTGAATGTAATCATTCAGAGAGAAACATCTTAAACAGGAGAGAATAAATGAATGAGGGGAAAAAAAGGAAAATAAAAATTGAAAGAATGAAATGGATTTTAAAAGTTACATTAAAAACAGCAAATCATCAGGCATCCTTTAAAAAGATGATCCTAACCCCAAACTCCTTCGTAGGTGCAAACTATTGCCTTCGGAATAGATAAGCGATGAGACCCTGCTGTACAGCACTGGGAACTAGATCTAGTCACTTGTGATGGAACATGATGGAGGATAATGTGAGAAAAAGAATGTGTGTGTGTGTGTGTATGTGTGTGTGTATGATTGGGTCACTTTGCTGTACAGCAGAAACTGACAAAACAATGCAAATCAACTATAATAGAAAAAAAAACCCTAAAACATATATACATAAAAAAATAAAAAGATGGAGTTCCCGTTGTGGCTTAGTGGTTAACGAATCTGACTAGGAACCATGAGGTTGTGGGTTCGATCCCTGGTCTCGCTCAGTGGGCTAAGGATCCAGCGTTGCTGTGAGCTGTGGTGTAGGTCTCAGACATGGCTCGGATCCCACGTTGCTGTGGCTCTGGTGTAGGCCGGCTGCTACAGCTCCGATTAGACCCCTGGCCTGGGAACCTCCATATGCCGCAGATGCTGACATAAAAAAAAAAAAATGCACAACCTAAAAGATGAGACTTAAGTTTTATTTGGGGTGAAATCAGGACTGAAGCGTAGGGAGACAGCATATCAGGTAGTCCCGAGAAATTTGCAGGGAGCTAGGACATAAAGGGGTTTTTGCAACCAAGGGCAGGGAGCAGGAACAAAAGCATCCTGGGCTCACTGAAATCATTCCTTTGATATGCACCTCTGCTATCAGGGCCAGTATCCTGAGTTTTCACAGCCTGCAGGACTCACTGCTCTCACCCTTGGAGGTGACTGTGTTTACAGATGACGGTGACATTCTTTCTTTTATCCTTAACTACAGACCAGGTGGCATATTTCAGATAGCTCTGAAATACCACCCGAGGAGGAAAAGGGGGAAATATCAGGATATGATAAAGGCGAGGGGGAGGTGCACGCAGCACACACACATTTCACAAAAGTTTGTTGCTGATCTCCTGAAGGTCTCAAGGAGTGGATATCACCGTGAAGGATGTTTGGTATTTCTCCAGATCTGAGGGGAGGCAGGAATTGGACACAGAAAATCTTCTCCTAGAAACCTCTGACTGTCTGAAGGCCTGTTCTTCCAGTTCTCCCAGAGCTCTGCTCAGCGGATGCCGCGGGTCCGCAGCTGCAGTGGCTCATGATTTAATCCATGTCAAGGCTGAACGGCGAGGGCCAGACTTCAGCTCACACAGGGCTGGTACTCGAGGGAACAGAGTGCTTGGGCATTAAAAGACAAATACTGTTGTGAATGATCCTGGGGAAAATACAGTGGAAGCTAGATGAGGAAGCCGGCTGTAGTCAGAGAGGTGAAAGAGGTGATAGGTATCTTCAGAACCAAGCTGTCAAACCCCGAAGAGGTACCATCGATGAGCCATCTCCTGGTCCATCCTCCTTTTCCCCATGACTTCCCTATCAACTGTGGCATCTGGAATTACATTTTCCATGTCTGAGTTTTCTGCCGACCCCAGTCCTTATGTGAGAGATCTTCCTTTTTTGATGGCATCTCCTCTGCCCAATAGTTCGTATATTCAGACTTGACACCAGTCACTCTGTGCTTCCGAGTTACTACCCACCAATGGGCGGTGTATCTCAGGCATGGCACCGTTGCTTCTTCCTTCGATTTTAGCATTTTGGATATAATATTGTGGTCACTGAGCTATAGATTTTCAAGGTAAGAATCTCACTCAGATACAGTAAAGAGAATATTTGGAGAGCTTGAGATAAACAGTTTCTTATTTGGGTCACTCATGTCGGCTGTTAGGCAGCCACCCACAGAAAAGAAAGTCAAGTCGTTAAAAGTAGACTTCCAAAGGTCCCCCTGTGGCTCAGTGGGTTACCATAGTATCCATGAGGATGCGGGTTCGATCCCTGGCCTTGCTCCGTGGGTTAAGGATCCGACGTTGTCCCTAGCTGTAGCATAGGGCACAGATGCGGCTCAGATCCGGAGTTGCTGTGGCTGTGGCGTAGGCCTGCAGCTGCAACTCCAGTTTGCCCCTAGCCTGGGAACCTCCATGGGCTGCCAGTGCAGCTCTAGAAGGGAAAAAAAATAGTAGTTTCCAGAGTTAATGATCCTAAATCGAAGCTCTTCAGAGAGATATCAGCCAAGGTTCTTACTTCACCTATAAAATGGAAATAATAATTGTAACTACTTCCTAGGATTATTGTGAGTCTATAACTGAAAGAATACAGACAAACCAGCTGGCAGGCTGTCTTACATGTATTGAGTGTTCACTGGGATGCTATTATTGTTTTCTGCTGTGGTCTTTTTTTATTATTTTTAAATTATTTTTATTTTAATGATTTTATTTTTTCCATTATAGCAGGTTTACAGTGTTCTGTCAAATTCTCTACTGTACAGCAAGGTGACCCAATCACACACACACACACACATTCTTTTTTCTCACATTATCATGCTCCATCACAAGTGACCAGACATAGTTCCCAGTGCTATACAATCGGATCTCACTGCTTACCCATTCCAAAGGCCATAGTCTGCATCTGTTAACCCCAGACTCCCAGTCCATCCCACTCCCTCCCCCTCCCCCTTGGCAACCACAAGTCCGTTCTCCAAGTCCATGAGTTTCTTTTCTGTGGAAAGGTTCATTTGTGCCATGTGTTAGATTCCAGATAGAAGTAATAGCATAGGGTATTTGTCTTTCTCTTTCTGACTTATTTCACTTGGTATGAGAGTCTCTAGTTCCATCATGTTGCTGCAAATGGCATTATTTTGTCGGTGGTTGTGGGTTTTTTTGTTTTTTTTTTGTCCTTGTCTTTGTACTTTAGTACCGATGATAGAAAAAACGGTAGTGAGTAGAATGACCAGTTTAGACGGTCAGGGCAATGGAGAAGATCCAGCCAAGCGGGTCAGGCAGAGTTCTGACAGGGAGCAGATGAAACACTCGGTGACCTCCAAGGGTTAACTGAAGAGCATCCAAGAGAAGGGATATTTGCTGAGGTAAGGGCGGGATCAGCTGAATCAGAAAGGGATGGCAAAGTGCCCAGAGGCTCATGGCAGTAGAGGCTCAGCCACAAACCCTCTAAGCCTGGAGCGTCGAGAGGAGAAAGTTTTGAGATAGAACCCGCAGGGAGCTGTAGCTGTTGGAGAGGTCGCCCTGCAAAAGCCACAGTGAGGGAGTGCCAGCCCAGCCAGAAAGTGGCAGAGGGTTACATAACGGCTCTGTGTTTCTGCTGGTAACTCTGAGAGAGCAGAGCCAGAAGCCAGAGGAAAAGATCCTGGGCTTTGCAGTTAAGTCTATAGTTAAGCTCTTTGGATAGAAAACCAGGCGAACATGAATCTGGAAGGGCAGAGAATGATACCGGTGGACAAGCACACCGGAGTTTTAACTCATTTTCATAACCCCCAATTCTTACCAGTATGATGAAAGCAGGATTTGACACCTGGTATTTAAAGAACCTCTAGGAGTTCCCTGGTGGCCGTGTGGGTTAGGGATCTGGCATTGGCACTGCAGCAGCTCAGGTCACGGCTGTGGCGTGGGGTCCCTCCCTGGCCTGGGAACTTCCACATGTGATAGACATGGACAAAAAAAGTTGCTTTGGGGGACCCTGGAGCTTTGTGCATTGGAGCTTGGAACTTTGACTTAGAACTGTATTAGAGAACGGAGAGCTCAGAATCCCTGGGCACAAGTGTAACCTCTCAGGACTTATTTTTTGCTTTTGAACTGTAAAAAACCCAGTTTTCTGTCAAATAGAGCATGGCTAATTTAGATATAGCTCCTAACAAGCTGAGTTTCTGTCGGTGTATTCATTTAATTAAATTATCAAATTTGGAAGTTGAGATCAGAAAGTTAAAACCAGATAATAAAGAGAAATCCAATTTGCTTCTTAGACAGGTGTCCGCTTGTTTGAATCCAGGTAACTAGATGAAGTCACGCTATGATCTTAAGATTGTATCACCTTTCAAACAAAGCTCTCCCTTTGGCTTATTGTGTTATTTCAAACTAAAAGTGACATTTCAACATGAATTTGGGAGTTCTGCTATTAATTATGTTATGATGAGTATATCTCACAAGTATTTTTCATTGACTTTGGCTGCTTGGCCTTTTATGGCAGGGGTCTCATGGTGGCATTGATTTAGGGCAAATGCTAAATAATATTTTCCTTTTAAACGGTTTCTTCCCGAGTCGTCATAAACCATTGCAAATTGACTTTAAAAGATTAAGGCTAGAATATCCATTACACCGAACAATTGATTGAGAAGCTGCTAAGATAACCGGAAGACTTTTTTCACCCAAAATCACACTTGAAATTTTGTGGAATGAGACCAAGTCTGAATGATAAGCAAGTGGGAGTACAAGTCTCCTTTATCTAGTGAAAACCTTTGCACATACTACTTATAAAATAAATCCTTTTCAGCTCAGCAGACCTTAAGGGAGATAGAGTGAAAGTGAGATCCACCATAATTATTATTATCATTATTATTATTTTTTTTTAATGGCTGCACCCATGGCCTATGGAAGTTCTCAGGCCAGGGATCGAATCTGGCTGCAGCTGTAACCTACACTGCAGCAGTGGCAACACTAGATCCCTTAACCACTGCACCAGTCCAGGGATGGAACCTGTACCGTCACAGCAACCCAAGCTGCTGCAGTTGGACTCTTAACACTTCACAACAGTGGGGACTCAAATCCACCATAATTAATACAAGTAAATGTTTGCCATACATTAGAAGTAATGGACTCCTTTGCGACTTCAGAAAGAAGAAAATAGGGCGAAGTACGATTAAACTCACCTGTAAAATATTCCAAATAGCCTGGCTAATGTCAACATCCA
This sequence comes from Phacochoerus africanus, assembly GCF_016906955.1. Taxonomy (NCBI): domain Eukaryota; kingdom Metazoa; phylum Chordata; class Mammalia; order Artiodactyla; family Suidae; genus Phacochoerus; species Phacochoerus africanus. The sequence goes on along the minus strand of NC_062557.1, from coordinate 10,032,003 downwards.
CAAGTGTCATTCATTCCACACACTCTGACCAAGCCATATCCTATTAAAAAACAAAAAAGAAACTGTTCAAAGAGAAGATCAGGAAGCATTTGACATAATGATTGGACCACAATAAAATATTTATGATTCTCTCTTTCATTCAGGAAACTATTTGATACCATCACGGAGGGAATAAAGTTGGAAGCAAGGAAAGAGTATTGACGTCAACCCATATTATGCGAGTGAAATAAATATTGAGAGAATGTTTAGAGAGTCCTGTGACCATGAAACACGTGTATATTCACTTTGAACTAACACACCAGGAAAATGTGACAGTGTTATTTGACAGCTGACGCATTTTTTTAAAGTGTATTTCGTATTACGGAATCAGAGTATTACCTTGATGTCTTTATTGGAAGAGTAACTTTGAATGCTATTATTTAACTTTTAAAAAAACCTACTAATTCTGTATTCTTCCACCATTCCCCAGGCACAATTCTGCCTCTGCAGGAAATACACAGATATCAATCCAATATTAGTGGAGGTTCTATTTCATTTGTCTGGTTATAGTTCAGGGGTGGAGGCCAACATTTCAGAAAGAATAGTAAAGAGATACTAGGAGCCAAAGAAAACTTTGCCCCCTCTATTTTTGAGCAAGCACAGGCAAAAAACCAAAAATTAACTAAATTAATATAAATTAAAAACTGAGAGAGAGAATAGAATATGAATTTAGCAATACGTAACTCTAGGAAGAGGCCATCAATTTCAAGATGATCTCATTTAATTCCAATCAGTACACCAATTCTTTTTTATTTTTTTGCCTTTTATGGCCACGCCTGTGGCATATGGAAGTTCCCAGGCTAGGGGCTGAATCAGAGCTGCAGCTGCCGGCCTACGCCACAGTCAGGACAACACCAGATCCGAGCCACATCTGTGACCTATGCTGCAGCTCTCGGCAATGCCAGATCCTTAACCCTCTGATTTGAGGCCATGGATAGAACCCACATCCTCACGGAGACATGTCAGGTTCTTAACCTGCTGGGCCACAATGGGAACTCCCAGTACCCCAATTCTTATAACGTGTCTCTTCCTGTGACATTACAGTCCTCTCAGTATCTCACACTATTTTAATTTTTATTTGTTTTTTTTTAGAGCCACACCCAAGGCATAGGGAAGTTCCTTGGCTAGGGGTCGAATTGGAGCTACAGCTGCCGACATACACCACAGCCACAGCAACGCAGGATCATAGCCACATCTGCGACCTACACCACAGCTCACGGCACCGCCAGATCCTTAACCCACCGAGAGAGGCCAGGGATGGAACCCGAGTCCTTATGGATGCTAGTAGGGTTCCTTACTGCTGAGCCACGATGGGAACTCCCACTCTCACACTATTTTTACTCTCTGGTTTCTTGCTTTCAGGAATGAGGAAGTGCTCCAAAAAGGGCGAAGGGCTGAAAAGCCATCTTTCTCATTGACCTTTTATCTACATGCAACATAGACTTTAAGTGGTGTAATTCGTACTTGAAAAATTACAATAGATTTCAAATTCTTCTGAATTCCCCTAGACTGCAGGGAAAAAAGAGAGCTTCTCCAAGACCAAAGGTACAGAAAACATCTTAAAGGAAGCCTACTTTGGTGTCAGAATCCTACCATGTGATATGCAATCCTTTGGATTATTAAGGAAATAGGTGGGGTTTTTGGTTTTTGTTTTTTCCTCCCAGCTTATTTCCACCAGTGAATCTGTCTGTTGCAAAAGTTCCCACAAAAACAAAACATATTGGAGTTCCCGTTCTGGCTCTGTGGGGTTAAGAACCCAACATAGTGTCTGTGAAAATGCAGATTTGATCCCTGGCCTCGGTCAGTGGGCTAAGGATCTCGTGTTGCCACAAGCTGTGGCATAGATCACAGACGTGGCTTGGATCTGGCATTACTGTGTCTGTGACATAGGCCTGTAGCTGCAGCTCTGATTCGATCCCTAGCCTGGGAACTTCCATATGCTTCACTGCAGCATAAAATGAAAAAAAAAAAAAAAAAAAGATCAGAAGGAGAGTAGAATAAAGCATAACCCAGGACCCACCAGACTAGAGAAGGGCATGCCATTAGAGGCTGCTGGGCAGCAGAAATGGCAACCTGAGAATCCTAATAATGAGAGGACGGAGAGAGATCTCCCAAGTAGAAGCTTCGATGATCCAACTCCAGGTTAAAACAAATTTTAAAATGGTATGCAGTGAGAACATGAGTTATACTAGCATAGCTCCTATCCATCTGCCGAATTAAAGACAAACCTGCACAGGTATCTGGGAAGGATGCTATAGCAGTGGTACAGGTTTGGGATCTCCCTGCATCCCTATGTGTTAAGTAGGCAGAACAACAAGGTGGGAAAACCAAAGAGTTATTGAGAAAATAGATCTGTGTAAAGACACAAAGACACGGAGCCGTAAGTCATATGGATGCCAGAGAAAGCAGTGATCCAAACAGGGGGGACAGACACTTCCAGGAGCCTCGGGTCTGGAAGGCGCCTGGTGTGTTTGAGGGAGATAGTGGGGGACAGCGGAGGAGAAATCGAGGAGGTGAGGCAGAGAGGCAGTCAGGGTGGTAGGGAGGAGGCCAGCCCATCCCTGGTCTTTGCTTTCAACGCCATGTGAGGGGAAGAAACTGGACACTGCTTAGAAGGTTCTAGGCACTGGAGTGGTGCCCTGTGCTCAGCGTGATCCCTCTAACTGCCATCGTAAGATGTAATTATGTGCACTCCTCCCAGAGAGCGAAGGAAAAAGATATGTTAAAACCATAGGATCAGCATTCCCAGTGCGACTCGGCAGGTTAAGAGCCTGACTAGTATCCATGAGAATGCAGGTTTGTTCCCTGGCCTTGCTCAGTGGGTGAAGAATCCAGCGCTGCAGAAAGCTGAGGTCGCAGATGCGGCTCAGATCTGGCATTGCGGTGGCTGTTGTGTAGGCTGGCAGCTGCAGCTCCGATTGGACCCCTAGCCCGGGAATCTCCATATGCCACAGGTGCAGCCCTCAAAAGAAAAAAAAAAGTAAAAGTATAGGATGAAACATCCAAAAAAAAAAAGTATTTATCCTGGGATTCCAGGGGACAGGAAAAGGGAAATGTGTGTGTGTGTTTTCTTCTTTCCACGCCTCTGATTTACCTGTTACAATGGAAAGCATTACTTTTTAAGTAAGTACAATCGTAGATAGACAGCTGATAGAGAGAGAGAGATGTGTTAACTTCCTGTGTTCCAGCTTACATATTCTATACAAACCATCTCCAGGGGTCCTTAAAAGTCATCCCCCAGGAACTGTTTTTTGTCCTCCCCCAAGTCAGTCTTCTTATTCTGGGGCAGCTTTTATTGTGGAACACGGTTCCCCCACTGGGATCTCAATTCTCTTTTCCTGTAACTTCTCGCCAACCTATCCTCGTTTTAATTATTTAGCAGACACGGAAAATGGGCTTAATTATGCTTTTACATCTGCTTGCCGTAGAAAGGTACCTGGGCTCGGAGACGCCTAAGGAACATTTTGTAAACTTCACTTCACCAGAGGCTGGTCCTGCGTTGGTGGACAGGGCTCAACAGAGACGTAAGAGGAAGAAATACACAATGAAGGAAGTGTAGTGGGAACACGTACTTCTCTGGAATATAAAAAGAAACTCGCATCTCCTATTAGGCAATCTTATAAAACCGTAAGTGACACGGGAAAGTTATTGAGAAATGTGAGGTCCTAGTAGGCTACTGTGGGCAGCACCACTGAAGAATAATTGAGAAATTCAGCCTGGAGAGGACTTCACACCCTCTTGTTGGTTTCAGAGTGGACTGCTTTTCTTACGAGAATTTATTTTTAGAAACGTTATCTCATATTTTCCGTGCTTGTATTATTTTTTTTCCTTTCTAATTTTACACCTGACTGCCCTGAGTGGGTGTGTGTGTAGGAGGGGTGGGAGGTGAAAGGACCAAGTGGTCGTTTCGAAATAGCAAGGAAATACAAATTGCTTAGACTCACATTGCTTAGACTCTTCTCACTAAATTCTCAGGCTGCCACTAAGTGGACTTACGCAATGCCTTTAACAAATGGAAGAGCACTTCACTAATTGCAAACTATTATTAGAGGGTGAGTTCAGTGAAAATAAGGGAATATAATATTTATAAATAAATGCAAGGTGTGTTGATTATGCTTGGTGAGAAGAACCTAGAAGATGTGAGAGATGGAGAAGAAAACAGAGAATGCCTTAAAACATGAAACTTTGTTTTTCATGAGTGAGAAGCTATGCCTCTCCCTGAACAGACAGCATGCCTATCGTCTTGGGAAATGCTTTCTCTAATACAGACTTTGGTTAAGAAAGCTTTTATGGGTGTTCTCGTTGTGGCTCCGTGGGTTAAGAACCCAACATAGTCTCCATGAGGATGTGAGTTCCATCCCTGGCTTTGCTCAGTGGGTTAAGGATCTGGCATTGCCACAAGCTGGGGCAGATCTGGCTTTGCCGTGGCTGTGGCGTAGGCCTCAGCTGCAGCTCCAATTCGACCACTAGCCCAGGAATTTCCATATGCTGCAGGTGTGGCTGTAGAAATAAAAATTAGAAAAAAAGAAAAGTTTTTATGTTTTGGTTTATGTAAGGGATGGGACTGAAGTTATATAGAGCTGAAAATGTTTTCTTGTTCTCCAGAAGTCGCTCGTGGAAAAACACATGCAAACACAAAACATACATCACCAAATCTACACGTGCAAATGCACAGTCAAATCCCAAATGCTGGTGGTGCAAGGCAGACTGATCAGAACAATAGGTTCCACAGAGTCAGTGGAGAGAGATGGTGAAAATGACAAATACATTCATTTCCCAAGAGAAATGATGACTCTTTGCTTACCCCAAAAGTCACCCAATATCTTTTCCCCAAACAAGGCTGAAACCCAGAAGAAACACAAGCAAAAAGTCTGCTATGTTTTTAAGGCAAATATTAGAGTAATAACCACAGCTACCACCTTCATGTTGGTTGAGCACTTTCTAATTTCCAGGAACAGTGCTAAATACATGATGTACTTTAAATGAATTAATTCACTCACTCAACCAATCCAATTTGTCAGAGAATGCAGTGCCTGGTAGGAAAGCAGGTTGGTCCCCAAGCAGGTCTCCTTGTCTCTCCCATCCAAACGTTACAAGCAGTAGCCTCCAAATTGGCTGTGCGCATCTCTGCAGGTGTATCAAATGGTCTACTTGGGTGTGAGAGGAAAATCTGAAAGAGGTTCATTTCAGTTTGGGTGTTTCTTTCTTTAAAAATTGTTTTTGTGTGTCATATACAAAATGCATAATATTGTAAGCTTATAAAGTTTATAAATATAAAAATTTACATACTGTAGGTTGTGCTCAAAATATGTGATGTTAGGAATGTATAATCTAAGAAGTTGTTAAAAGAATGCTTCAAGTATTAAGCCATATGGCTCCAAAATTTACACCAATCCCCAAAGCATGTACACATTTCTTTTAGAGGTTCATTTTTAGCACATTTCTATCAATTTGGTTAAGCCAAATAAAAATCTCCTTGTAAAATCCAATTTCAATTTCACATTTTAGAAAAATTGGTAGCAATGCTGCTATTGTAGTAACCCAAATCCCTAGATTAGAATTGCAGATTTCAAGGGGGAAAGTGATTACTGGAAGCAAAATATTATCTAGCAGTTTGAACTGACAGAGATCAAAATATTTTTATAAACTGTTATAAATAGCAAATATTAAATCTTTTAACCAGTCCATTTGAGGTCATTTAATGTATATTTCACTGTATTGTAACAAGATACCAGACAAAAAACAAAACGAGGGCCCTTCTTCTTGATGAAAATTTCCCCTTCTGCTCAATATTTTCTAAGAAAAAAATCAGAATACTGTATTTAAGAAAAATATATAACACAATGGCTGAGTGTACACATTAAAATGCATGGCAATAACAGCTATTATGATGATGCCATATTAGTTTCTTATTACTGCTGTAATAACCTACCCCAAACCCAGAGGCGTAAAACAATCCAAATTTATTATCTTCCATTTCTGGAGGTCAGAGGTCCTAAATGGGTTTTCTGGGCTAAAATCAAGGTATCTGCAGAGCCGTGTTCTCTCTAGAAGAGCTCAGGGAGAATATGTTTTCTTAACTCTTCCGGCTTCCCAAGATCACCTGCATCCTCTGGTTTGTGTGCATGTTCAAAGCAAATCACTTCAACCTCTGCCTCTGCCATCATGTCTACCTTCGCCCACTCTGACTCTACATTCCACTCTTACACTGGGGCATTGGGTAGTCTGGAATAATCTCCCTATCTCAAGCTCCTAACTTAATCACATCTGCAAAATCTCCTTTACCTTGAAAGGTAACTATATTCTTCAGTTCCAGGGTTTAGGATATGGTATCTTCGGGGAGCCAATGATTCAACCTCCTGCATAATTTGAATGCTTTGTGCAAAGATGCATGTCCATCTCACAAACAAAATACATTCATCTCCACCCAATGACCCCCAAAGTCTCAACCCATCACAGCATCAAATATAATCCAAAATCTCATCTGAGTCTTATGGCTCCAAAGTCCCAAATCTCATCATCTACATCATCTACATGAGGTAGAGGTGAGGCTCTGTGTATAATCCATCAGAGGCAACAGTCCTCCCCATCTGTGAGTCTGTGACACTGGGGCAAAACATTATCTGCTCCCAACTTACAATGGTGGGGCAGACATAGGATAATCATTAATAACTTTAAATAGTCTTCATCCAAAGGAATAAAGTGGAAGGACAAATAAATCGTCACTGGTCCCAAGCACTTTAATAAAATGGAAGGAAAAAATAGTCACCAGTCCCAAGCAATTTTGGAAATTAAGCTGGGCAAACTCTATTAGAGTTCAAGTCCTGGGAATAATCCTCTCTGCTTGACTGCCTGTCCTCTGACCTATGGCTCTGCTCACGAGTCATCCTTCCTTTATTGTGAAAGATAGACTATCCTTAGAACCAAGTGGTTTCATCACCCTGTTTCCTGCCTTGTAGACGTTTGGGGTTCAGATAGCCTTCCTTCATTTAATCTTCTCTTTGTCCCTTTCCGTCCAAGCTGGTGGTGTTTCCAATGATATAACATTCGAAAAAACCCGTGTGAATCTCCCATTTGTATTGGGGGATTCAATTCATTAGACAAGAGGTTTCCTCACAGATTTTTATTAGATAAGCACATCTGTATCCCTGGCCCCTGTTGCCATGGATGATGGGATTTGTCCTTCATACACTTAATCTCTTCAAAGAGGTTCTGATGTGACGGAATGTCCTGACCTTTTGGTCCTTTTGAGGCTCTAGGAGAATGTTTTCCAGCCACATTCTTGGCTTTCTCTCCAGAGCATACTTTGCTGGCCATGGATCTCCTAAATGAAGCATATTTTGAAATCTGGGCAGGCTGAGCATTTCCCAATCATCAAGGTCTAGTTCCTTCGTGCTTCACAGTTCTTTCTTCAACTTACCTTCTGCCGCTCATGTTTTACTAGAAGCAGCAAGATGAAACCAGCTTGTATCCTCAACACTCTGCTTGGAAATTGCCTCAGATAAATAGCCATATTCATCCTTTCCAGGTTTTGCCTTCTACCTAATGTCAAGATAAAATCGAACTGAAGTTTCTGTCACTATATAGGAAGAGTCTTTTTTTCCTCCAGTTTCCAGTAACACTGTCTTCATTGCCTTCCTGAGCCCTTAACAGCAATGATTTAACACTCCTATTTCCACACAAAATCTATTTATGAGGATGGAGTTCTTGTCTAAGGTGACATAGGTTTTCTCTGTTGTCTCCTTCTGTGTTTTCACCTGCAGTATCTTTAAGGACTATCTTTTTATCCATGGTTTGGTGATAATGATTTCAAAATTTTCTAAGTGGAAACATGTCCCCCCCCCTCAATGTTCTTCCCCCCTCTTCCAGGCTCTGCTCCTTATCTGATTTGAAAGCCAGCTTTCCATTTTTAGATATGTGTAGCATACAGCAGCACCCCACTTCTGGGTACCAAAATCTGTATACCATTATTAAATGGCTACCATCTTTCAGCACCAAGTTAAGTACTTTATAAACACCTTAATTATCGTAACAACTGTCCAAGGGAAACATTATTAAAATTATCTTTTAAATGTTTACTATGATAGAATAATAATAGGCTTTGGAGTTAGGGAGATAGAGATTCAAGTTCTGGTTTCATAACTCTGACTGCATACTTTTGGGAAAAAATAATTTAATCTTCTAAATTTTCTTTACTTTCCTCAAAAAAAAAGTGGAAATAAAAATTACCTTGCAAATAGATTTTTCTTTCCTCTTCTTTCTTCTTTCTTTCTTTCTTTCTTTCTTTCTTTCTTTCTTCTTTCTTTCTTTCTTCTTTCTTTCTTTTTCTAAGATAATATATGTAATATTCTAAGATAATATATGTAACATGCTTGCTTACTAAACATGTAATAGAGGTTGTTCTTGAAATGCTTGTATCCTGCTGCCACATATGGAATTAACTCACAGACTAGAGTATTATCAGAGGAGTTCAGTAGATATGATAAGGGTTCCTGGTAATTCGGAATAAAATAGATGCATTTAGAGAGACAGATTGCTATAGCTGATGAAGGTTTCTGAAAGATCTAAGGCAGATGAAATACATTTTACCCTCAATACATTTCCATTGCTTTCAGCAATGATACTTAAGAGTTAAGACTTCAGACCTCATGAGCTGATTAAATATAATGGATTTAGGAAAGTTTGTGTTTGACAAAACTCAAACATGGAGGAGCTCTTGCATTTGTATGCAAATTTATTGATACATAAATTACCAATATCAGCTTGACAAAAGATTTCTCTCTATAATTATTGTTATAATCTTCAGTTAAAATATATATCCTAATTATAGTTCATCCCTCTAAAGTAGTTTATAATTGTTGGTTTGTCAATCTCGGGGATTTAAAAAGTTCATTACAAATATATGTTGAATAAAAGCAAAAATAAGGAATCTTTCCTGGCCTGTATTTATTATTTACGGGAAAGAAAGGATTATTGAAAACCATGAATTTTAACATCAACCAACCAGGAATCATTTCAGAACCTCCCCCTGGGATCCTGTCTGAAAATAGAAGTTTTATCACTTGTCTTTTGAAAAGGGCACCCAACCAGAAAGAACACATGTAGTCAACAGTTTCAAATCCTTATAACATATTTGTTGACTGCATTTTTCAACCAGATTTTTAAGCTGTCAGAAAGTGAAGCAGTTAATTTATACATTTATGTATAAATACATACTGTGCTGGAAACCTCAAACAGTTATTTTTGTACACTTGAGATAAGGAGTTACTAATGAAAATGCTTTGCTCTCCTTTTTAAAAAAATTTCTACAGCAGTTTTAGATGTACAAAAAAATTGAAGGGAAGGCACTGTGATTTTCCATATAGCTCCTGTCTACACACATGCATAACCTTCCCAGAAATGAATGTCACTCACCATAATGGTACGGGTTTGTTTTTCTGTTTTTTTTTTTTTTTTTTTATGAAGGATGAACCTACACTGACATGTCATAATTGCCCAAAGTCCATAGTTTAACTTAAGGTTAACTCTTGGTCTAGTATATTTTGTGGGTTTGGATAAAAGAATAATGACACACATCTATCATTATAATAACATATATATTATTTTCACTGCCCTAAAAACTGCCCACTTATTCTTCCGGATGCCCCATCCCAAACTTTGTCAATCACTGATGTTTTTTAAATTGTCTCCATAGTTTTCAAATTATCTCCTTTTTCAGATTTCATATAGTTGAAACCATACTGTAGGTAGCCTTTTCAGAGTGGCTTCTTACACTTATAATATGCATTTAAAATTCCTCTGTGTCTTTTTATGGCTTCATGGTTCAGTTCTTTCTAACTCTGAATAATATCCCACTTGTATTCACTCACTCACTGAAGGGCATCTTGGTTTTCGCAATTGTGAATAAAGCGCCTATAAATATTCATGTGCAAGTTTTTGTGTGAGTATAAGCTTTCAGCTTCTCTGGGTAAATGTCAGGAAGTATGATTGTTGGACTGTGTGGTAAGAGCATGATTATTTTGTAAGAAATCGAGGAACTGTTTCCAAAGTGGCTGAACCATTTTGCATTCCCACCAGCAGTGTACGGGAGTTCCTGAGGCTCCATATCCTGGTGAGCATTTTATATGATCAGGGTTCCAGATTTTGAGCATTCTAATAGACATGCAGCAGTAGGTCATTGTTTTATTTAGCACTTCCCTGATAACCTATGATGTGAAGCATCTTTTCATATATATACATATTTATATATATGTGTGTGTGTGTGTTGTGTGTGTGTGTGTGTGTGTATATATATATATATATATTTACCCTCTGTATATCTTCTTTGGTGAGGTGTCTCTTCAGATCCCTTGCCCATTTTTTTAAGCCAAGTTGTTTGTTTCCTTATTGTTGAATGTTAAGAGTTCTTTGTATATTTTTGGATAATCGTCCATTATTGGATGTGTCTTCTGCAAACATTTCTCTATGGCTTGGCTTCTAATTCTCTTGACAGGGTCTTTCGCTGAGCAGAAGTCTTAATGAAGTTCAGCTTATCAATTATCTCTTTCCTGGACTGTGTCTTTGATGTGTTGAAAAAGGTATCACTACACACAGAGCCATCCAGGTTTTCTCCTAGCTTACCTTCTAAGACTCTTAGCTTTTTTCATTTCACATTTAGACGTTTGATCCATTTTTAGTTAATTTTTTGAAGGGTATAAAGTCTGTTTAAATTTATTTTTATTTTTTTGCATGTGGCATCAAAGTGCGCTCTCTCCACACATTTCTTTCACCTCCGCCTCCACCTGCACTGGTCCTTCGCAAGTCCCCTGTGCTCTGAGCTGGCTGTTTTCTCCCATTGAGCACCACAGGCTCGGAAGGAAACACTGCTTTGCCAAGCCCTGCCTGATGCTCTTGTTCCCCCTTTTTTTTTTCCGTCGTGCATAACTGGATGAAAACCTCATCTCTGGGTGATAATCATGGGAACTACAGCTACATGATTCCCATAGCATCATTTCTTTTTCCAACTACTTCCAATTCCAGACATAGGAGAAGCATGACCTCCTATTTTCCCAGAATGCATGAGGCCCATCTCAGCCAATCACTCTCCACCCCTGGCTCCTTCTTCGGGTCTCCTTCCGTTTCTTTCAGCAAAGTTAGTTTTCCGTAGTGCTTTTTGCGTGTCCTTAAATTGCTCTTATAGTAATATAAAACAACACGAGACATGAACACATCAACAATTGAAATGAGTCTTCTATTTTTTTTTTTTTTAAGATGCCCAAAGTAATATCAGTATCATAATTTTTGGAAGACTAGGATCTCATGCCTAGGAGATATCTCATGGTCTTTTCTACCGAAAGAATGGTTGAAAGATTATTTCTTTCTACTCTACACGTATTTTTGGTGTACACAATATTGCCTTTCTGAGCCGATCTGTGTATCATCAGTTATAGAATGTTTCATATTCAGCTCAAGAAAGCATACACTGAATTTGTGAACTGAACGACACACGTTACTAATTGTTTATTTTCACTTATTTTATCTGCCTCTTGGGGGTTGAGTTGCTGCCAACATATTTAGCTCAATAAATGTTCCCGTTCTTCTCTTCCTGGCTTCAACATCAACTTGCAGCTTTAAGTTGCATCTCAAAAAAATATTGGCAAAGCTATTCAGATCCTGAAAATGCCTCAGCAGATGGATATAGTCTCAGCTGGAGAAAAAAAAAATAGAAACTGAATCCTCCATCCATATCATATTTGTCAGCCTTTATCACAGGGTTCTTTGACTTGGCCAGGTTCAATGAGTTGAACAACCTTTCCACATGTCTCTCAGACGCTGAAATCTTGAGCTAAGTCAAAGTGATGTTTAATATCCTGCAAGTATACTTGTATTTGATGGTAGTTTCCTGTGAAATGGAAAAGGGAAAATGACCTTATGGACTGGCCCTGACAGAATGCATTATGGTAAATTCAAAGGAAGCTGGATGGCAAACACAGCTATTGAACTGGCAAATTGCCATGGTCAAGAAGGTGTGCTGGAAGGATATGCCTGGAAATAAATGTTACGTTAATAAGCCACTCCCAGCCTAGATTTTCCTCCTTAAAGAACTTGGCTGCCGAATGTCATCTGTTGACCTCAAACAAAGGGACCTCTTCCACTTCTGTCTTAACCAGAGTTTTTGTTTCCCTGGCAGTCAAGGTCAGGGAAATAAGTAAATCATCTTATTTACTCAACAGTTAAGTAAAATCAGAAAGACCTGAAAGCAGAACCAAAGGGAAGCCAGAATTATGGTGTCTGGAATAAGCTGGAATATTTATTGCCTCACCATAGTAGCAGCTGGTGTAGGTATATTTAGTTAATATTCTTAAGATTCCCTGCTGACCATCCTTAACCCCCGCCCTTTTTTGTTAAAAGCACTCATTTCCAGGAGTTCTCTGGTGGTGCAGCAGGTTCAGAATCTGGCATTGTCACTGCCGTGGCACAGGTTCAATCCCTGTCCTGGGAACTTCCGCATGCCATGAGTATGGCAAAAAACCCCACTTGTTTCCAAATTCAACTTCAAAGTGGGAATAAAGGGTATTCCTTTTGAGACCAAAGGCACAGGTTCCCTTCCTGTTTCCTTCCCATGTTTTGTATTTCTCTTTCTTTTGCAAGTTCTCCTTTCTATATCTGTCGCTCAATCTAAAATACAAATGCCTTACAATCCATCAAAAAATCAGATGTGTAATGTGTGGGTCAGTTACCCCAAAGGATATTGTAGAAGTTGCATTGCTGGGGGGTAATCCAAAATAATATGCAAAGCCGATGTGCCCTGCCATTTCAGGAACGTTTCTTGTGTCACTGGGCAGTTTGAGAATTCAGCTGCGCTCCTTCCCGAAGGACGTCTTATCCCAGTATTTCGTTCAGATGGAGTTAGAGACCAGGCTAATGTCCATGAATTATTTTCATTTCATTTTGCTGGTTTAAAGAGCTCAGAACTTCATGTGCAAAACAAAATCCAAATACATTTTTAATTTAATTTTTTAATGAAAGTGTAGTTGATTTACAATGGTGCGCCAAATTCTGCTACATAGCAAAGTGACTCAGTCTCTCTCTCTCTCTCTCACACACACCTTCCTTTTTAAGATTATTTTCCATCATGGTCTATCCCAGGAGATTGGATATAGTTCCCTGTGCTCTGCAGTAGGACCTCATTGCTATCTATTCTAAATATAATAGTTTACATCTATTAACCTCAGACTCCCCGTCCTTCCCTCTCCCTTCCCCCTCCCCCTAGGCAACCACAAGTATGTTCTCCGTGTCTGTGGGTCTTTTTCTGGTTTGCAAAATACATTTTTTTAAAAAAACAAATGTACTTTTCTGTTTCTAAAGCAGAAAAACTCTATGGCTGGTTTAGGTGACAATTCAATAGGAGGAAATGAAATATCTTGAACTAATACCTAAAAGAAAACACTGAGGATTTACCCCCTTTATGTGCATAGTGTTTTTATCACTAAATCCCTCCTCATTAAGGGCCTTTGTTGCAAAATAATTGTCTTTGAAAAGAGGAGTCAAAATAATATTTTTATTTTGAAACCGAGCAATACCGTGCTTTTTCTGTCCGTTACCTACTTTTCATTTAGAAAGGAAGCCGCTTTGGCGTTCGCTTCATGGCTCAGAGGTTAACGAACCCACCCGACTAGGATCCGTGAGGATGTGGGTTTGATCCCTGGCCTTGCTCAGTGAGTTAAGGCTCTGGCGTTGCCATGGGCTGTGGCAGAGGCCGGCAGCTGCAGCTCTGATTCGACCCCTAGCCGGGGAACCTCCTTCTGCTGCAGGTACGGCCCTAAAAAGCAAAAAACAAAACAAACCAACAAATGAAAAAACAAAACAAGAAAGGAAACTGCTTTGATGGCCTCTTGAACAGTAAATAATTTCCTAGGAATCAAAATAGTGCAATATTTCTTGATCACATTCTCTTAAACCAGGAAAAGGAGAAGATATGGACTGTCATTCATGCTGATCAAAATGCAGGCAGAGGGCAAGGGGTCCAACGATCAGCTTTCACTTGACCTGCAACAGAGAAATATAAAGTCTTATTTGAGAGGCCTCGAGGGTGCGATTTCACTTGTGCCTTTCTTGGTGTTGAATTCCAGGGAGGTCTGACCTGGGAAAGTATATGATCCATTGAGGAGAGGACTCGACCACTTTTTGTGGAGGGAAACAATCAAAAACAAGTAGAGACAAATATTTCTAGAGCACACAAGCTTGACTTCAGAGTTTGCAAGCACTTGGATTCATCTTCCTATTTTCGATTTTTGTGACCAAAATTATCAAGCTCCATTTATTTATGCGTGGGCAGAGACCTTCAGATCCTTGTAAGAGGCAAAGATGGAATTGCACTTCAGATGTTAAGAAGCAGGAAAAAAAGAGAAAGATCTCTAATTTATGTTTTTAAATGTCTTTCTTTCCCGGAGCCTCTGGATTTTGGCAAAAGCTGAGCAAGAAGAGGATGGACGAGAGGACGAAAGGAGCTATTCTTATCCTTCAATGTGGGAGCTATTCCTGTGTGCTTCCTCTACCGAACCAGGAACTCCAACCACATCTCGAGAAGTTCTCCTTTACAAAGTGTGGTTGATGTGACCACCCACCATTCAAAGGCAGGGAAGCATCTAAGCTTGATCTCAGCAACATTGTCATCCTTCTCCTTCCACTCGGAATTCTTCTTCGAAGACATTTCCGTCTCCCCAAACAAGACACAGGAATGTGGTACTTGAACAATTTGCATGAGATGACGGTCCCCAAGGTCATTAGTATACTAACGGGGACAGAGTTCTGTTGGTTAAAAACATGAAGGATCTTCTCGTGCATGTTGGATGTTTGATAAGTTATTTCTCTCTGTCTCAGTGCCCAGAGGGAGCACAAACGGTTGCATGATTTATGTAGATATATGCAGAAGCTCTGCCAACAGGTATGCGTGGGAGAATGGAAGTCTTGCTGTCTCCACGCATTTCTTTCACTTCCACCTCCACTCCTCCTGAACAAGTCCCCTGTGCTCTGAGTTGGTTATTTTCTCCCATTGGGCTATTTGCTTTTAGAGCTCTGCTCACATTATAACCCCTGTTTGTATTGCCTGCTTCCTTCTTCTCCCGGGAACCAAAGCATACCGTCCATCTATAAAGTCCAAATGAATTCCAAGGTTTTCCGATAGCCTTCCTCGCCTGGATACATTATGTTATGTTATTTATTTATTTTTTGGCTATGCCCTGTGGCATGTGGACATTCTCCAGGCCAGGGATCAAACCCACACCATCGCAGCGACCCAAGCCACTGCAGTGACACCAGATCCTTAACCTGCTGCACCAAAAGAGAACCCCGCGTTATGATTTTTTATCCCTGGAGCGTAGGATTCATCATATGCTCTGTATGTGTTGAGCGTGTTTGTATGTGTGCGTGCTTCTTTGTTGCACTCTTGGTTTTCTTTTCTCTCAGCGCAAGTATTTCAAGTTTCTGGAACGAAAAGGACCATATTGCAATAGTAGTTACTACCTACTGAGTGCTCACTAGGTAAAAGTAGCAAATAAGATGCTGGAGCAGACATTGAAAAGTTAAGTGATGAAAGAATCAAATTAAACTCTCATCTGATAATTTTATGTGATGTTGAATAGACATCTGGCCCATTTACATGTTCTAAATGTCACAATGGCAGAAAATGTTATTTTCCCCCAATATCGTCTTTCTTTACATTATAGCCAAGAATCCCTTCCTTATAGCTAGATGTCATGTTTTAACTAGTTCTGGCAGAAGTGCTTTGTGCTATTCCTACGATTTGTCTTTATAGGGAGAGGGCAAAATCTTCTTTATTCTTTCTAATACAAATCCAATGGCTGGAGCACAAGCAGCCCTTTTGGGCCAGGAAAAAGCCTGGGACCTTATTTTGTGTACCCACTTTATCAGCCATGGACAGCAACATTTCAGGGAAGGGGTGTTAAAAGTTAATTACTAAAGAAAAGCAGATATATTTTTCTTCAATTTTTTTAAAGCTGTCATTGGGTGGGTTTTTAATATATACAGCTGGAAATTATTCTTGCACATCCATTGAAACCTAGGAGGTCCACATTCTCAGTTTACTTGGGACAGTGCTGGGTTATAGCGATGTGTCGTAATTTTTCTACTACTTGGCACTCTTAATAGTATCTGGCTTAGATGATGTGTTATATGATGATGCTACAGAATCCTCTAGATTCCAAATGTTTCTAGTTGTAGAAACATTTATGGAAATGACATTTTTCTTAGGAGTTGAAATGTAAAACAGCTAAAAATGGAGTTACTCTGGGTTAAACAGGGTTGGAATGGTTACAGTTTTGCTTAACCACAACAAGTCTCAGACGAGGCCTGACTTAATATGTATGTCTATGTTTTGGGAGGTGGAGGGAGGCAGGTATTTATATGTTCACTGGCTTTTTTTCCCACAATGCATGGGAACTTCTAACAACTAAAAATATAATACTGTTCTTAGAGATAACTGTAATGATAAATAAAAGGAAGAAATAAGGAAGACCCACTGGATCATGTTAAAAGCTCTTTCCTAATTGTATTCCACCGAGTTCAGCCAATTTTCTAAATTTACTTAATCCTTACACGCTCATGGGATAAGCACTTGGATTATTTGAATTTTACAAGAGAGAAAATTGAAGCTTAAAGAAGTTTAATGTTTTTTGTGGCTACGTAGCCTCTGACTAAATGGCAAAGCTGAGCTCCAACCCAAATCCACTCTGCCTCTTCTCACACATTTTGGGAACCACTTAGCCCAATCCAGAAATCTGTAGATGATGAATCTGAGACCCAGAGATTGCTAAAACCGACAAGAAGCAGGAAAGTATGTCCCCTTAGGGTCAAACAATGGCATTCTGGCCTTTGGGGAGTGTTTAATTGTAAAACTGTCCCTATGGATGGGAAGGAAGACAACACTTTAGTTGTACATAAATAGTTTTAGACACGTCCAAGCTTCCCGAGGCAACCAAAATCTATCTTTGAGCAGATCCTTGTTTGGAAGTTTTACCTTCAGAACTGGAGGCGAGATGGTATACTGCATAGCCTGCCGTCTCTGTGTGATCACGATTAATAGCATCCTAGGATATTTTAACCACGAATCGGGCTTTCAGGAGCAAGACTGAATGTGAAGAGCAGGAACCAGGATGTGAGTCCTGTGCACATGGGTGTGTAGGTTGTCCATACAGGGCTTCAGATGTGGTGAGATGCTGAACCTCTTAGCCCTTGGGATGGAGCCTGAGTCGCCCAGGCACCAGGGAAGTCTCCTTTGTTTTCCCCAATGTATAGGGCACCACACACTTGGTACCCTTTGGCGTTATGGAAAGCTCTGGCCAAGAGCACCTAGAACTGCACGGAGCTATAGTGAATGCAGGACCGGAAGAGGCATTCTCTGAGCTGAAGAGATGTGACCGTGGAATCTCTGAATCTAGTTCCTATACATTCAGAGGGAGGCATCCTTTGCACACATAAGGTGTATCCTAGGGTTATAAAGGAGGCGACTATGTAATTTGGGAATTGAAGGGGGTGCCGTGAACAAAGCTGAGAATTGTGTGGAAATCGGGACCACCCTAGGAAACTGGAACACGTGCTCACATAGACGTGCAGCCCCTCCCCCCTCAGAACTCTCTTCCCAGGCAGAGATGTCTCAGGGGGTAGAGGGATGCTCTGCACAAGGAGGGATGCTGCTTAAAGATCTAAAGTGTAATTCATTAATTCTTGGAACCCCAGGTGACCCAAACCAAGGGAGAAGGAATAGCTTAATAGGATGAAAGTGGAAAATAAAAAATGGTGTCATCTCTTTGGCAATGAAATCTAACTGGCAAGCAGCAGAAATAATACTGCTGATGGAGGCTCAGAGATAAATAAAGGGCTTGGGTTCCACGTGGACAAGTGCAAGAAATGCATTAGGAGGTTCCTGGCATCGCCGTGCATTTCCACCTTGCAAGTTAGCTTAGGGAGAATGAGTTCGTGGCAGAAATAGTCCTGTAAGGCCTTTGAAGTGCAATGTCTTCCGCCCTCTGGTGGTTACATTCTTTTTTTCCACTTTTAAGTAAGGACCTGGCGTGAGGAAACCACAGAACGCGAAGGACAGGAATAATCGGGGGTCTCAAGGATCACTTGACAGAACCATATCCAGGATGCCTTAAGCCTTAGTTAAAGTGTTAGGCTAGTCCTCAAACAAGAAAGGAAAACACTCCATTCGTTTAGCAGGTTGCTGGGAAGTCCACTTTCTCCCCCTGTTTTTCTCTGCCACTCTCCAGGATCTTTTCCCCTCGGCTTCTGTCATGAGAACACTTGAGAGATTCCTAAAATTCTGACTACACATGCGGCGGCTCTGAAGTCCTGCGGCTTCTCAATCTTCTTCTTTTTCTTTTTAAATGGAAGTGGGGTTGATTTGCAATGTGGTGCTTGCTGAATCTCTGCAGTACAGCAGCGCGACGTGGCCACACACATATGTACGGTCTTTTTCACATTCCTTTCCATTATGGTTTGTCCCAGAGGGTTGCCTAGAGCTCCCTGTGCTGCATAGTAGGACCTCATTGTCTATCCCTATGGAACAGCCTTTTGTGCTTTGAAGGAGAATTTCTAAAAGAAATGAAACCACACAATGACATGAAAAGGGTGATGATACAGAAAGATATTGCATGATGCCTGGCCAGGATCTAACCAACTTGACTCTTTCCCTCTTTGGTGTGTCTGGGAGACAGAAAAAAGAGCCTGGTCATTATCGTGGGAAAATGTCATTAAATTATGTCAAGTGCAAATAGTTATGGCTAACACTCACAAACAAAGAACGGGAGTCCAGGAATAAACTGCACTTTAAAGAAGATTAGATGTACTTTCAGCAACAGATTTTAAGGACCTAGATTCCACTGAATTAAAATTCCTTATTAAGATTATATATATCTATGTATATGATATATGTATCTATGAAGTCCTACATATATATCATACATATATATGCATATATGATTTTATCAGAACCCTAATATGTATGCATTATATATAACTGAGAGGTATATTACTGAAAAGATAAGATATTGGCTATTATATTTCTTGTTTGCAAAATATATTAAAATCCTTATATCCAGTCTTCACGCATAAGGGATCTATTCAAGAAAACCACCACCTACGTGACAAAAATATGCTTTGTGGGTGTGTTTTTTTATATGAAGCTGTGTAGTTCCATACAATGCAAATAGTATATGCTTAATACATATTTATGAATGAATTCAATAATGAGAAATCTGAAAAGCCTTATAATTTGTGCCTGGATTTCTCTGAAAAAAACAGGTTCTGACAAACCACACCACATTCCTGATTTATTTTTTTTGAATATTGTCGGATGGGACCACATTCAGATTCAGAGCAGCATTAAGGTATTTTAAGAATTTTTCATAAGAAAATTTACGTTATGTAAATCTCCAGTGTGGTATTCATTTCGATGGTCATTATACAGGGAAAGCTCCTGTGAATTAGTTACTTCAATCTTGATAGAAATGCCCTAATATTCTAAAATAACTGCCAAATGTGAGTTGAAAGCCCTGTCATTTTCCAGGGTGTTTTGTTGTCGTTGTTGTTGTTTGTCTTTTTGTCTTTTAGGGCTGCACCAGCGGCATATGGAGGTTCCCAGGCTAGGGTCGAATGGGAGCTATAGCCACCGGCCTACACCACAGCCACAGCAACAGGGGATCTGAGCCACGTCTGTGACCTGCACCACAGCTCGCGGCAACGCCAGGTCCTTAACCCACTGATCGAGGCCAGGGATTGAACCCTCATCCTCATGGATGCTAGTCGGGTTCGTTAACCACTGAGCCACAACGGGAACTCTCAGGGTTTGTTTTAATTTAATTTTTATTTTATATTGGAGTATGGTCCATTTACAGTGTTGTATAATTTCATGAGTACGGCCAAGTGATTCAGTTATACATACATATGTATCTTTTTTTTTCAGATTCTTTTCCCATGTAGGTTATTACAGACGATTGAGGAGAGTTCCCTGTGCTGTACAGTAGGTCCTTGCTGCTGGTCTGTTTTACACATAGCGTGTTCCACTGATTCCCCAAATGGGGAAATTCTGAATCCAGATCTCATGGAGAAAGTCTTTCCTGCGAGTGCAATTTTGTGTGTTAATAGGAGGTTCTTTTTCTCTTAAAGGAAGGGATGTGCACATGATTTCCCATTCAGCAGGAAACCCACTGCAATCTTGTGGGGTTCCTCACTCTTGGTTTAAGCTAGACCTTGATTTGACTGCTCATTCTATTTGGCTTCCCAGCAGGAGGGAACCTCTATGTTTAAAAAAGCTAATGATGTGGCTTTCTAGCAGCTTTCGCCCTCAGGAGCCCAAAATGCTCTCCCTGAGGCTTACAACCTTCCTCTTGAAAGAAAGAAAGAAGGAGGAAAGAAAAGGAAAAGAAATAAAGAACAGAGGGAAGGAAGGAAAGGAGGCATGATCTCATAAATCCAAAGGATGTTGGTAAGAAACCAAACATATACGGCAGACTTTCCTACATTTACCCAGCACAGATCCTGACACACAGCATTTACATAGCTGAGGCTGCTGAATTAAACTTTTGCTCCTAGTGCAGAAAATAAATATGCCCAAGAACTAAGAACAGAAAAGCCTCATGCCCTGGAATTAGTATTTTCAGTATCAAAATTTGATTGTCAGTGTAAGAAGTCTGTGCCTAGTAGTGAAAACTTGAAAAATTTCACAACTTGTTTCATTTCCTTAACTAATTATCAATAATCTCTGCCTCTGTCTCTCTTGCCCGCTGTGTCTATAGGTTACGCAATGTGGACTGATATGTAATTTGTTTAGAATTGATTCTCTCGACATTAATGATGTTGAAAATGTGTTATCTGATATGGTCGTATGAACAATGGTTGTTTTACGAAGCACCTGGATTGTATTTGAATATTGCGCTTATTTTACACGAACAGCAAAGAATATTCGAGTTCATTTATTAATTTTAATTAAGCTTTATGGCTCAGTTGAAACCGGAATTATTATGCTATCGCATCAGGTTAAATAGGATTATACACTTGACTAGCTCCAACTCTAACATGGTAAATTCAGGAAATTTCTGAATTTATACACACTATGAAATTCAAGGTGGGCTTTTTATTTTAAAGAACTAAAATGTATCGTTTTGAAAATTAACCGTGATGTGAAAACCACTCAAATATTTCAGCCGTAGAACAGAGAGGTGCAGTATGGTCTATACACACACTGGAATAAATGGAGCTGAGTGACTTGAAAATACAAGCAACAGTATAGAGGAATCTCAAAATGTAATTTTGAGTAAAGACATCAATGCCGAGAAGGTACATACATGCTATATGATGCTCCCTATATAAAGCTCACAGCCGCGCAAAACTCCTCTTTGCTCTAAGGAGGGGAATGGTGGCAACAGTTACGGATGATAAGAAGTCTTCTTAGGTGCTAGTTAATGTCGTGGTATGTGCGTGAGGTTTGGAAAAAGCATTTCCAGACTCATAGCAGGGTGAAAAGAAAGGTAAGTTTATTGAGATAAGAAACACTGATAATACAGCAGGGTGACCTTCTAACAGTCAGGGAGAGCCAACCCCTGCACGTGGTCATGTCTGTTTTTATAGCCCAGGGAGAGAGGAGACGTCTTAAGATACACCTGCTGACCTGCTGATTGGCTGGGGAAAGAAGGGTCTTATGATACACTGGCTGGTTGGTTGGGGCTTATAAAGCCCCGGCGGGGTGGGGTGAGGAATGGCCTCATCTCTTCTCCACTCTTAGCCCTTTCTCTTCCCTCCTTCTCTTCCTTCACTATATTCATGCACACGCCACTGATTTTCATTCCTCAGGACACCAGTGGGTTCCTATTTTTCTCTCACTTCTCCCCTTGGTCTCCGCCTTAGATGTCAGACCTCTCCCCGCATGGCTTAGGGACCTCTTCTTGCTCTCCAAACACTGAGCATTTCCTGCACCTTAGAGTTACTGCACGACTTAGTGCTCGACAGCTTTTCTGTACCTTCCACCAGCATCCAAACTCAGAGGACAGGGACCGTGCTTACCATCACTGTGAAGTCTTATACCTGGAAACCAACAGGCTCTGGGTGTGCATTAAGTGTGCATCTAATGAGATTAATTTGTATCATGAGGCAGAGTTTTTGAAATTATGAATGGAATGTTCCCCCTCTTTTGTCTTGCTGTTTATCAGGTTTTTCATTCTAGTTCACTTAGGACGTCTCTGTGTGTGAGGAAATTGAGATATATTATAGAATGTATACACACGAAAAGACTGACATACTATTCTTGTGGGAGTTCCCTGGTGGTCTAGTGATTAAGACTCATTGCTTTCACCACCATCACCCAAGATCCAATCCCTGGTCTGGGAACTGAGAGCCCCCACATCCAGCCATTGCATCCTGCAGCCAAAAAAAAAAAAAAAAAAAAAAAAAGAAAGAAAAAGAAAAAAAGAAAAAAAAAGAGAAAAAAAAAAGGCTGACATGCATTATGTGTGTGTGTATATAAAATGTATAACATTCTTCAGATAGGTATTTTTAAAAAACTTTCATTGTCTCCTCTCTTTTTTGTCCTTATGAGGTCTTTTGAGAAATCAAGCACTTGTTAAAGAGAAATTAAGAACCCCTGTAAGATTTACATACAGTGGTGAACTAGCTCCTAATCCCTGAATGGAGAAAAACGAAAAGATATTTTGAAAGGTGACATATCAAAGATATTTCATGTATACTCATGATTTGATAAGGCATCTGTATAAGGCATTCGCTAGCTATTCCCAACCGTTAACATAAACGAGATGAGCTCTCTGCATTAGAAGGAGTGGCAGATATATTGTCCGGAGAGCTGGATACAGGCAGGAAGCAACATCTGTGACTTCTAAGATGCTCTGAGCAAATCATAGCAGCCTGGAGTTTCCTCATCTCTGAAGCAAGAGGATTGGACTAGCTGGTTCTTGATCTAAGCCAATAGTCTGATGGCCCATCTGAGCTGAAAACTCTCTTTGAAGAGGTTTTGTTTTGTGTTTTTAATGTCGTAATCTCGCTATCCTATGGCCTTTAGACCTGGTCTTCTGTGCATTTCATTTAGCGAAAATAAAGCGTCTGGAAAATCAATAGGCATGTCTTTAGTAAGATAATGTTTGCTTTTAAGCGCTACAAAAATCTCTTTAGCTACTTTTTTCCATGATCACGCTATATACACGTGTCACCACCAGCCCAGTCGAGATATAGGATGTCCCTGTCTTCCCAGAACCGTTTTCTCTTGCCACATTTTGGTCAATCTGCCAACACCGAGGCACCATCGCTCTGAACCTCTGTCACCGCAGATTAATTCTACCCCAGAATTTTACATAAATGGACCCATATATGTTCTCTTTTGTCTCCTCCTTCCCTTAAAAACCTATTTTTTGAGGTTCACCATGTTATTTTGTCTATCAATGGCTTGTACATTTTTCTAATTTTAATTTTTTGACCTAGCAGTCTTCCACTCTGTCCCCGTACCACGATTTATTTGCCCATTCACCTGCTGATAGACAAGTAGGTTATTTCCAGCGTTTGGGTATTATGAATAAAACTGCGGAAAACGTTCTACAAATCTTTTGGAGGATACACTTTTTTATTTATCTAGGATCAATACCAGTTGCTGGGTTGCAGATATAATGACTGTTCAAAATAAAATGCTATCGGAGTTCCCATCGTGGTGCAACAGAAATGAATCCGCCTAGGAACCATGAGGTTGCGGGTTCGATCCCTGGCCTCACTCAGTGGGTTAAGGATCCAGTATTGCCGTGAGCTGTGGTTGTAGGTCTCAGACACGGCTTAGATATGACGCTGCTGTGGCTGTGGTGTAGGCCGGCAGCTGTAGACCCCTAGCCTGGGAACCTCCATATGCCGCGCATGTGGCCCTAGAAGACAAAAAATAATAAAAATAAAAATAAAATGCTATCTGTTAAAACAAAAAGACTGTGAAAAAGAAGAGAGTCTTCTTGAATTCCCTGAGCATTGTCTTAGTGTATTTCTGAGCATACTCTACTGCATTAGACTGCTTTTTCCCCATTGGCTTGAGATTCATCTGACTTATGGGAATTCAGAATTGCCCTTGGCATTGCATGTGGCAGCACAATTGTAGAGAAGCTTCCGTGAAAGGTTTTGTTTCCATGAATGTTAAGAACTGCCAGCATTAAGGCTTATGTACTCTGAGTGAACTCTCACATAGCTGAAGTTGGTGTCACTGGGTGACAAGCCCGGGGCTTAAACAAAGGAGCCAAGTCTCAACAAGATATTCTTTTTCTTTTTCTTTTTTTTTTTTTCCCCAGAGAGACTGTGGTCCAAGGACCACCTGAATGAAATCACCTGGGTAGCTGGTGGGACATACATTTTCATGAGCATCTTTGGGACTTCTGACCAGAAAAGTTTAAGCATCCCTAGATGAATCTTGACCCGTGATTCTCAGCGGGATTGTACCTTATCACCTAGAGAGCTCTCAAAAGCGCCCTGCCCACGACACTCCTGAGATCAATTAAGTTGGGGTCTCTGGGAGGCGTGGGCGGCCGGCGTCAATACTGCCTAAGTCTCCCCAGATGGTTAGGTGAATGGCCAAGCACGAGCACTCCTGGTCTATTCTGTGCCATTTTTGACATCGTCAAGAGGGCCATTGCTTGCATCTCTGGCCTTTTGTTTTAAATCCACATCATTCTGACAATACTGATGAGGATGAAAGAGGAAGCAGTGTTATTTTCTTTGTACAAAAATACCTTAGGCAAGCAGCATGGTCTCAGGGACATTGTCCTGTTTGCGGTGATCTTTTTTTTTTTTCTTTTGGTCTTTTGTCTTTTTTGTTGTTGTTGTTGCTATTTCTTGGGCCGCTCCCATGGCATATGGAGGTTCCCGGGCTAGGAGTTGAATCGGAGCTGTAGCCACCGGCCTACGCCAGAGCCACAGCAACGCGGGATCCGAGCCGCGTCTGTGACCTACACCACAGCTCACGGCAACGCCGGATCGTTAACCCACTGAGCAAGGGCAGGGACCGACCCCGCAACCTCATGGTTCCTAGTCGGATTCCTTAACCACTGCACCACGACAGGAACTCCTGTTTGCGGTGATCTTATTTCTTGTGAAACATCCCACCTCTTAATCTTTGAAAACATATTATATATATTCAGATTTCAGAAGTGCGTACATTTCCGAAAGTGAAATTCACCTTTTTTTTTTTTTTTTTTGGAGAACTTATTAGGATATTCCATTGGCATTTGCTTGACAATATGTCCTGGATGAAGCACCTTTCTGTACCCATGATTGGATTTCCACTTTAATGTAACCTTCCATTTTAAAGTTTTGCCAATATTAGTCATACAGTAATTCGCCCAAAAAAGCAATTTCTAAGATGTTTCTATTTTCTGTTTCCAAATGCACCATTCTCCACCTGCCATGCCCACACTACAACTGCCTTCTCCCAAGTAAGTAGATTTTATTCTTTAATGAAAATACAACTGTTGGATGAAATACATCTAGGTGAATACACGAGTTCATTGAAACCCTCCAATTCCAGTGTGTTAACAGAAGACGAGCAGAATTTGTCAGCCCACAATATGTCTCTTTGGCTTATTCTTTTTATTTATCATTTTATTTTATTTTTAACGTCACACCTATAGCATATGGAAGTTCTCAGGGGAGGGGTGGAATCAGAGCTCCTGCTGAGACCGACACCCCAGTTTGGCTTATTATTTTTAAAAATAGCTGACACCAGGGAAGCTCTGAAAACCAAGTATAGGTTACCCTTTTGTAAGAGCAATTTAAATTGATAAGGGAAATCTCCACTTGTAAGGATGTCTCCTGCCCTGCACCAGAAAGAGGACTGACTGAATCTGAAATAACTCTTATCAATGGAGAAGGTAAACGCAGATCAGCAAAACACCACACGCTTGTTTCCTGTGCTCTGTCCTAACATCCTGGCCCTTCCCAGCACATCATCCCCCTTTGTCTGTAGCTGGAGATGGTATTTCAGATGAGGGCTCGGACCATTTCTGAGTTACACCCTTGGTCTACATGTTATTAAACATTTGTTTGTCTTCCTCCTGCTAATCATCTTTTATTACAGAGGAATCTCAGCCAAGAACCTAGAAGGATAAAGGAAAAATTATTTTTCTTTCCACACATAACCAAATAACCTTACATTATCTCTAATGAAGAAAAGTCTTTGCGCATCCAGTTAAGAACCTTCGGGTGTAACACAATTACTTGAGTCTACTTGGAGGTAACCTGATACTGGTTGCTATTTGAAGTCGGCAAGTAACTTCATTTTACTCTGATGCAGAGAACTGGTCACACTGGAGAAAATGGATTTTTTCATGTCTTCTGCAAATGTGGTTTGGATTGCCCATTGATGAGGCGAAGCCAGTCACCAGTGCATGGTGACGCTCCTGATTAAAATCATGTTCAGACTTTGAATAAATCATTCTCCATGTCCCACAGATCCCATCATCCAGAGAGGCTTTGAACCACAAATCAAAGAGCAGTTTGGTTGGCACAGAGTTTAAGTCCTCTTTGAGAAATCGTGGCCACCTCCCTCCATCTGTGTCACCATGCCAATCATGCCTCTTTGGAATTTCACAGGCTATAGCTTTTGCTCTGTGCCCTTTACACAACCCCTGTACATCCACCATGCTGTTGGCCTCCTGCCATCCTTAGTAGCACACTTAAAACAAACTATAATTGGCATGTGCTTGGCTGGGTGTCAGTTTATTTTCTTGCTACCTTTCCCAGTTGCCTTAACCGTCGGATGTCTTGACAGCTGGCAAAGGGAGCCTGTGGTTCTGATATGTCACATAAAATCTGTTGGGTGGATATTTTCCTCTAGGAAAGAGTGAAAGTGAAATCCCATCCTGACCCACCCTCTTTCCAAAACAATAAACATTTCCTGGCTGCCACAATTTTCCTAATCATTTAAAGCAGCACAGTTGTTACAGAATAGGCAGCTGAACTTGAGACTTGCCTGGGCCATCTGTTCTAGAATTTAGTCTTTAAGATTACTTAAGTGACTGCAGTTCATGGAAAAAAGGTGGGTTCCATCAGGGAGAGTGTTAGGGCATTATGTATGTCACAGAAAAACACAATCCAGAGACTGAAGTGACTGTGTTTTGCTTAATAATACTGAAGGTCAATGGAAAAAAATAAGATTTTCCTCTAAATGCATAGGCAATACCAACTTATCTCCATGTTTATGACTTGTATTAAGTTGTTGATACAAAGGAAGGATGGGTGGTAGAGGAAAGCCAAATCGTTTGATTCCTTTCTTTTTTTTTTTTTTTTGAGACGTATTGTCCATTATTAAATAGCACCCTATGTTGAAAAGTTCAGATAAAGGGAAAAATGTACACATACTAAGTTTCTTGAAGGAGGTAGGCCTGAAATGTGGAAAGAGTAGAGGTAAAGATGTTTTCTCAAGTGAAAATACTTGTGTAGTTTTTAATTCTTACTTTCCACTGTATTTCTGGGCCTGAGATGTTATGAATAAAGAGATTACAAACAATGATGTTTCAAAAGACTTTGCCACAAAAACAAGGGCTTTTAGCTTTTAAATGTTTTTTCTTTTTTTAAATTAAAGTGTAGGGGAGTTCCCGTCGTGGTGCAGTGGTTAATGAATCCGACTAGGAACCATGAGGTTGTGGGTTATGTTTCAAAAGACTTTGCCACAAAAACAAGGGCTTTTAGCTTTTAAATGTTTTTTCTTTTTTTAAATTAAAGTGTAGGGGAGTTCCCGTCGTGGTGCAGTGGTTAATGAATCCGACTAGGAACCATGAGGTTGTGGGTTCGATCCCTGGCCTTGCTCAATGGGTTAAGGATCCGGCGTTGCTGTGAGCTGTGGTGTAGGCTGGTGGCTACAGCTCCGACTCGACCCCTACCCTGGGAACCTCCATATGCCTTGAGAAACAGCCCTAGAAAAGAGGGGGTGACATAAATTAAAGTAGCTTTTTTTTTTTTTTTTTTAGGGCTGCACCTGCAGCGTATGGAGGTTCCCAGGCTAGGGGTTAAATTGGAGCTGTAGCTGCTGGCCTATGCCACAGCCACAGCAATATCAGAACGGATCCACGTCTGCGACCTACACCACAGCTCATGGCAACCTCGGATCCTTAGTCCACTGAGCTAGCCCAGGAATTGAACCTGTGTCCTCATGAATGCTAGTCAGATTCATTTCTGCTGAGCCATGATGGGCACTCCAAAGTTAAAGTATCATTGATTTATGATATTCTGTCAATTTCTGCTGTATAGCAAAGTGACCCAGTCATTCATATATATGATATGTATATATACATATATATATTCTTTTTTTCATATTATCTTCCATCATATGTCATATCAGAAGTGACTGGATATAGTTCCCTGTGCTGTACAGTAGGGCCTCATTGCCTATTCTTTCTAAATGTAATAGTTTGCATCTACTAACCCCAAACTCCCAGTCCATCACATTCCCCCTCTCCACTTGGCAACCCCAAGTCTGTTCTCTATGTCTGCAAGTCTGTGTCTGTTTTGTAGATAAGTTCATCTGTGCCATATTTTACATTCCACAAATAAGTGATATTATATGGTATTTGTCTTTCTCTTTTATGGTATTTGTCTTTCTCTTTCTGTCTTACTTCACTTAGTATGAGAAGATCTAGTTCCATCCATGTTGCTGCAAATGGCATTATTTGAGTAGTATTCCACTGTGTATATATACCACGTCTTCTTAATTCCTTCATCTGTTGATGGACATTTAGGTTGTTTCCATGTCTTGGCTATTGTGAATAGTGCTGTGATAAACAGGGGTGCATGTATCTTTTTGAATCATAGTCTTGTCTCAACATATGCCCAGGAGTGGGATTGCTGGATCATCTGGTAGTTCTCTATTTGGTTTTCTGAGAACCTCCTTACTGTTTTCCAGAGCGGTTGTACCAGTTATGTTTCCACCAACAGTGTATGAGGGTTCCCCTTTCTCCACACCTTCTCCAGCATTTGCTATTTGTAGACATATTCATGATGGCCATTCTGACCAGTGTGAGGTGGTACCTCACTGTAGTTTTGATTCGCATTTCTCTAATAATTAGTGACGTTAAACATTTTTTCATTTGCCCCATGGCCATCTGTATGTTGAAGGTTTTTTTTTGTTTTTTTTTTTGTTTTTTGTTTTGGAGGTTAGTAAAGAACAGGTTAAAACTCTGAGCAGGATACAGGACCCTTAAACCTGAGGATATGTAACAATATAGACACTTAGGCGCTAGTCCTGTCTCGGAAAGGGCAGTTCTCTACATGATCTCACATCACGGACATGCGGATTTAGTGCAGGAAATTGCCCAGTATAAAAATAGAAGCAAGGCCAGTGGCGAAAAGTTAGAGAGCAACACGTTTTTATTAAATAGAGGAAACATTTCCAACTATGAAGCATCCCCAATGAAACTCCCTGCCTCTTCTAATAGCAAACAAATCAAATGCAGAAATATTAGAAAAGGAGCCTGATATTCTCCAAATCTGGGTGAGGGCTTTGACTAGATGTCCTTGGTGATTCTGAAGGGTTGAGCTCATGGTACCTTCAAATTATATAAAAGTGGACCTTTGTGTTTGGGGGGCAAAAATGCATTAATGAAAGACAAGTAGAATTTCTGTGTCATTGAGAAAAATCTGTTTTTTTTTTTTTAATTTCTTTTGTTGACTTCAAACACACAGATTGCCAGTTACCTCTCCAGCTAAAACAAAAGAAAGAGTGTATTCAGAATCTACAAAGAATGGCAATATGGGGTCTGGAACTGTGGCCAGCCATGGCCAAGTCCTTCACAAAGCAAGGAGAGGAGAATGCTTTTAAAGAGGGGAAGAGAAGTTGGAGGGCTGTGGTAAACACAGGGTCCTTGGAAGAACTGAGAGTTTGGAGTAGCCTGGCTTTTCATTGGCTGATGGTGGCAGTCTTTGATTGGCTGACCTCAGGCCAGGCGAGAAAAAGAAATCTCTCTTCTTCTTGTTGGAAGCACCTCCTTCTGGCATCGCGACCTCATTTTAATTGAGGTTTCTGTTTATTAATGTTTACAACTTCCTTGTACATTTATTAAGGGAAAAATATTGTTCCCGTGGAGTTGACAGCTTAATGAATAACGAGGAGCGGAAGGAAAGAGACTCGTACGCAATATATCATGGAGCTTAGTAGGTGGAAAGCAGATTCCTCTACCGCTGTCATGCTCAAGAAAAGAGCAGTTTCTAGGAAAATTAAAGGTGATTATTACTATAAATAGTGAGGAAAGATAATATGTCAGAGACACACCTTCTCTTCCATTTTCCCCTGACATTTTTACCAACATTTCATTTTGCTGGAGGTGATAATGACATACCTTAAAAACTACATTTCCCAGCTTCACTTTCTGAGGATGGCCACATGGACTTCAGCCAATGAAATATCAGTAGACATCTCTTGAACAGGGGCTTCCAGGAAGCTCTGTAAGGAGGACGACTCGGCTGGCGAGTTCTTTTTGCTTTTCCCTTTTGTTCTTCCTTTTTGTGGGATAGAAAAGCCAATTTGAAAGGGCAGGAAATGTGGAGTTTCTTGTGGCACAGCAGGTCAAGGATCCCACACTGTCACTGTAGCAGTTTGGGTCACTGCTATGGTGCGAGTTCAATCCCTGGCCAGGGAACTTCTGCATGCCAAGGGCATGGCCAAAAATATGTATATATATTCATATACATATGAGAGGGCAAGAGACGATGCAGTAGAAACTCGAAGAAGCCTGCATTTTGAGCAGCATCGTGTGCTTGCTATATGAGAAAAAATAATAAACTTGTAATTAATAAAGTCACTGTTTTTCAGTTTCCTGTTTTTATCAACGGAAAGTGATTTCTGATGGACAGCATAAGACCTGTTTCATGATCTCAATGACCTGTAGAGCGTTAATTTTTCCTTTTGTGAGGACCAGCATTTATATTTCTTCTCCATGAAAGCCATCCTCGCTGCTGGAGGGGAAAAGCATCTCTTAATAATCCGGTTAGTCCAGAGAATGGATTCAATAGTAAATTCCTGACAAAGGCAAGAAGAAAAGAATTTTGAAGGCCTACGGGGACAATCAAAGAGGAGAATGTCTTGAATATGTTCACGCTGATTTACATAGAACTGAAACATTTTCCCTATCTCTTAAAAAAAAAAAATCTGTTTTCACAATGCGCCATCTCAGGTTCTTATATCGTCAGTCTCTGCTCAGGAAAATTTTATGAGGATTCTGAGAATCCGTTACTTAGCTGAAGGACTTCATGGCAGGGAATTGGCTTCACTCTCTTGGTTCATTGTTTTCCCTGACTCTCTCTATTCCACCCTATACTTCATGCTCGGAAGAGTTCTTGAGCATCTGTGAAACTTATCAGACTTATGCTTAGTCATATGGATGAGAACGTATGCCTGTTCACTTGGATAATGTCATGAATCTCTGCTGGAAAGCTTGTGTGGCACATTGCAAAATCGTGGTAGTAAGGAATTTTAAACACTTGGATGGCTTGGTCTCTATGTCCAAGTTAGGAATGATAAATAAGAAAGTCTGCACGTTGTGCCCAAAGAATCAACTGCTAAAACACAGATTTTAGGAAATGTATGGAGAGCACCCTCACACCAAACCAACAAACAGAACACACAAAAATTGAGGAGTTCCCTTTGTGGGAATATACCCGACTGGGATCCCTGAGACATCGGGTTCGATCCCTGGCCTCGCTCAGTGGGTTAGGGATCCGGCGTTGCCGTGAGCTGTGGTGTAGGTTGCCGACGTGGCTTGGATCTGGCATTCCTGTGGCTGTGGTATAGGTGGGCAGCTGTGGTTCCTATTTTAGTGGACAATGAGCATTGTGTTTAAAAGGCTGATTCAACAGCTAAGCTGGAGCAGTGGGGAGCACATAGTATTGGTGATAATAATACTGATTAACATTTATTGACCTCTTAGCAAACACTTGACGTATTCTCTGTTAATTATGTGTGTTACCCATTAAACAATAGACGGGAATAGTTCCACTGTACTATGCGCTTGTCAGTCAACATCCAGAGAACAATATCCCATAGGCAGGTGACAGTTTTATTCTTTTATTTTTTTGTCTTTTTTAGGGCTGCACCTGTGGCATATGGAGGTTCCCAGGCTAGGGATCCAATCAGAGCTGTAGCTGCTGGCTTTCTGCCCAGCCATAGCATTGCCAGATGTGAGTCACATCTGCGACCTACACTGCAGCTCAGGGCAACGCCGGATCCTTAACCCACTGAGCAAGACCAGGGGTCGAACCCACGTCTTCATGGATACTAGTCACGTCCCTTACCGCTGAGCACAATGGGAACTCTAGGTGACAGTTTTAAAAGGACAAAAAAAAACCTCTATTTAGTTTTTTTTTTAAGGAACCTCCACGCTGTTTTCCACAGGGGTTGCAACAGCTGACATTCCCCCCAACAGACTAGCAGGCTTCCCTTTCTCCACACCCTCTCTAGCGTTTATCATTTGGAGATTTTAGGCGATGGCCCTTCTGACCAGTGTAAGGTGATACCTCATTGTAGTTTTGATGCATATCTTTCTAATAGCACAGTTGAGCATCTTTTCCTGTGTTTTTTGGCAATCTGTATGTCTTCTTTGGAGAAGTGTCTCAGAGAAAGGCAAATATCATATGAGACCACTAATTTGCAGAATCTAACAAAAAATGATACAAAAGAACTTACAAAACAGACACGGACGTAAAGATTTTGAAACCAAATTCATGGTTCCCCAAGGGGAAATGTGGGGTGGGAGGGAAAAATTATATATATATATATATATATCCATATATGTACCGATTACTCTGTGCTTTTCAAGTAGCACTGAACAGCGCAGAGGCATCTGTCCGGTACTGTGTAATAACCTCCATGGGAAATAATCTGAAAAATAATAGATGTACGTCTATATATAACTGATTTACTTTGCTGTACACCGGAAACGAACACAACTTTCTCTAAGTCAACTGTACCTTAATAAAATCTATTTTTTAAAAAGGGGTAAACAACCTGCTTCCCAGGAAGGATGACTGGGTTGGGGAAAGGTCATAAATCATGTCAGATCATGTGAAGAAAATGAGCGTTCGGAACACTTCTAATCAGTGCCGCCAGATCATAATCTAGTGCTTACTTAATCCAGTAAGAGCAGCTGATCTTTAAGTAACCACAGACTCCATCAACTTCAAATATCTTTGAGACGTGCAAATCTTCCTGGTCGTTGTATTTTGGAACGTGTTACCTTGACACTGGCCCAAGTACTACAGTTATTTTCTAAAAATGGCAATCCTAGTTCTCTATAAGTAGTTCCAGGCAAAATATATAACCTAGACTTTAGAAATATACCAAAGAAGATCCCCTTAGGCTTTCTGGCTTATAGGCTGGGACTCGGAATGATTGAACACACAAACTTGTATTAATTTTCTTGATTCATTGGAAAAATTGTCTCCTCATGCCTAACGTATTTACAAAGGCACAGTTTGGAATCATTTGTTCTGGCTCCACCTGTTGACATTGATCAATAAGCTGTTTTAGCACTCAACTACATAAAAGATTTACACTTTCTTTCCATTGGAAAACATTCTTTGAAATCCTCACAGTCATTTTAGGATCTGCTATAAAGACTCTTTTTCTTCTTGTGCCATGTATAGAAACATAAACCCAAGCACTGAATATTTCAGGCATGAAATAATGACAACAGAAAAAAAATCATTCTAATCCTGTCATTAACACTTTTAATTGTTCCGTCAGTTGGATTAAGATCCCATTAGCATTGGCTGTTTTTAGAGTCTCAGAACTGATCTATGAATAACAGCAATAATAGCAACAATATCCAAAAGTCAAATTTATGAAGATTAGATTTCAAGGCTTTGGCAAGAGAAGACTTCAGAATAGTTTAGTCAAGAATGTCTTAGAGTCTATGCTTTTAGTGATGGTTCTATACAAAAAAGTATATATTTTATGCATAGATTTTGTCAATAAATATGTAAACAATTCAACACTGGAACACATATTGTCCTAAGTACTATGGCGATATAATATGACACTTGTCCCCAAGGAGGTCACATTTCAGCCAAGGTTGATGAGTAGGTAGGGGATAGAATAATGTAGTGTCACTGTGACAAAAGAGCAAAACAAAACAGCCTATGGAATAATGACACCTATGAAACTAGGATTCCTGTTTATCTTCTAAAATGGCTCTAAAGACTCATCTGCAAAAGGAATTCTAAAAACTGAATGATGAGAGGTCTGGTAGGATTAGTGGGAGCGTTCATGAGATCTTGATTTAAGACCCTGTGATGCTAAATCCCTAAGAGCATGTTTTTACTTTCGTTTTCTGAGTCCCATTTTTTCCATTTCAAAAATAAAGGTGTAAGAATACATAATCTAACTGTATGCTTTTGATATATCATGAGATAATTGACCTGCAGTCATTTGTGAACATGTTCTGGGTGTTGGGGGTGGGGAGGAAATCAGTGGTAAAGACTAACGAAATATCTTTATTTATTTATTTTTTGGTCTGTTTTTGTCTTTTGTTTAGGGCCACACTGGTGGCATATGGAGGTTCCCAGGCTAGGGGTCGAATCAGAGCTGTTGCTGCCAGCCTACCCCAGAGCCACAGCCACGGGGGATCCAAGCCGTGTCTGCAACCTACACCACAGCTCATGGCAACACCAGATCCTCAGCCCACTGAGGAAGGCCAGGGATTGAACCCACAACCTCATAGTTCCTAGTCGGATTCATTCCTGCTGTGCCACAATGGGAACTCCCTATTTATTTATTTGTTTTGTTTTAGGGCCGCACCTGCAGCATATGGAGGTGCCCAGGCTAGGGGTCAAATCGGAGCTACAACTATCAGTCTATGCCACAGCCACAGCAATGCCAGATCTGAGCCATGTCTGCAACCTATACCACAGCTTATGGCAATGCCGGGTCCTTAACCCACTGAGAAAAGCCAGGGATCGAACCTGCGTCCTCATGGTTAGCTAGTCAGATTCTTTTCCACTGAGCCACGACAGGAACTCTGCTGATGAACTATCTTTAAATATAACTAGGTTACTTTTAGTGTTGGGATCATTCCACATTTGTGTGTATTTGTGTGTGTGTGTGTGTGTGTTAGGGGTTTTTTTCTTTTCAGGGCTGCAGGTGAGGTATATGGAAGTTCCTGGGCCAGGGGTTGAATCTGAGATGCAGCTGCCAGCCTATACCACAGCAACATGGGATCCAAGCCACGTTTGTGACCTACACCACAGCTCACGGCAACACCAGATCCTCAACCCACTGAGTGAGGCCCGGGATCGAACCAGCATCCTTGTGACTACTAGTTGGGTTTGTAACTGCTGAGTCACAATGGGAACTCCGTGTGTGTGTGTTGATGCTAACATGAGCCCTAGCAAAAGATGGCAATAATTAACTTCTTTCATTTCAACTCCACCTTTCCACTAGAGAATTCGTTAACTCCCATATCAATGAACCAGAGGAAGAAGAATTTTAAAACGATGTATACCTTACTGTGGATAAAATATCTATTCCATTAAAGTAAAAACAGAATTAAAGGCCTTGAAAAGGAAAAGAAAAAGCACCTGTGATTCCTATCTCCGAAGTCACCACGAAGCCCATCTTTGTAGTCTATGTTTTAATAAGAACAAGTTGAGAAATGAACAAAGCCAATGAAATTGGCTGATGAAATCCTATGCACATTTTTTCAGAGAACTTCACTGTGACCGAAAGCATCCTGTCTCCTTACATAGTGTACAAGAGAGAATGGTACAAGAGAGATCGATATATATTAGGAGCTATACTTTATGGGGGAAATATTTTCCAGGGCAAGAACTCAGACTTTGCAGTCAGCACCATTAATCAAAGATACTATAACACTGTTGAGAACCTGTCCTTAAGCCCTGCCGATAGGCTAAATATTGTAGGGTGGATTAATTTCTTTAACGGGGGCTTTATTTCAGCCATCCCACTCTGTGTTCCAATAGACAGCTCATGTATTTCAAACCGGAGTCCGGGTTGGGGGGAATATATTGCACATTT
The DNA here is from genome assembly GCF_016906955.1 of Phacochoerus africanus. Taxonomy (NCBI): domain Eukaryota; kingdom Metazoa; phylum Chordata; class Mammalia; order Artiodactyla; family Suidae; genus Phacochoerus; species Phacochoerus africanus. The sequence goes on along the minus strand of NC_062557.1, from coordinate 9,995,915 downwards.
GGTCCATGAAAAGAGAAGAAATATATAGCAGACTTTTCTATGGTATGGCTTTTCTTGGTCCTAAGTGTGCACCCAGTTAAATGAGTGTTCATTTGATTAAATACAACATTTCTGGGAAATGGTCTTTCAATTAATATACTTTTTAGTTAACGAATATTTTAAAGATACGGAGGGTATCTAATCCGTGGAAAAGTACAGACACTATTAAACCACCATCAAATGAATAACATTTACTATATTATCAAGATAATTTTTATAAGAACAAGAACTACTCCCTTTATTAAGCAAATATTAATTTTCCCATTTAAAATAGCTGGGCATTTTTCAATTTATTCTTCTGTCCTGATGTTATTTTAGTTTTACTGAGTGTTTGAAACCCGACGAGGACTTTCCCATGATTCAGGCTGACTGTGTGTGCCCACTCTTGGAAAATGATTGACAGAGGTAACACTTCAAGTTTAATTGATCCCAAGTCCAGAGCTTCCTCCTCAGTAGAGCTGGGGCAGATTCTCTGACTCTCCATTGTAACCAATTCTCCATTTTAACCAAAAATGCTAATTATGAACCAGAGGTTCTGTGGCCCATATTTTGAGAATTTGAAAATAGATCCAAGCAATTGCATTTTGGAGTCAAAAAGCAATGAGATCCTGCTGTATAGCACAGGGAGCTATATCTAGTCACATTATGATGGAGCCTGATGGAGGATAATGTGAGAAAAAGAATGTATATGTGTATGTGTGACTGGGTCCCTTTGCTGTAGGAAAGAAATTGACAGAACACTGTAAACCAACTCTAATGGAAAAAATAAAAATCATTAAAAAATGTATGCGAGATAACAAGTGCTGGTGAGGATGTGGAGAAAAGGGAACCTTTGCTTGTGTGCTGTTGGTGGGAATGGTCATTGGGGCAGCCACTATGGAAAGTTCCTGACAACATTAGAAATGGAACTACCGTATGATCCAGCAATTCCACTTCTGGGTATTTACCTGATGAGAATAAAACCACTATCTCAAAGAGCTAGCTGCACAAAAAACGATATAAGACGCTTGAAATATTTTTTAAAACCTCAGCAATAGGATGACATTTATGATGAGACACATAAGGTATTTGTATTGCAATAAATCCCATAGAGACTTTTCTGAGATTGTTAGCCAGGGTTTTTGAGTTAGCATATGCCTTGAAAGTCACATAATTGTAATTCTTAAAAATGAATGAGCAAGAATTTTTTTTTTTTCCCGCATACTCACGGTATGTGGGATTTCCTGGGCCAGGGATCAAACCCACGCTGCATTTGTAACCTGCACCACAGCTGCGGCAACGCCAGATCCATAACATGCTATACCACACGGGAACTTCCTCTTCCTCTTCTTTTGCAAGCCCTGCTTCCATACCACCTTCCCTAACCCAAACTACTCTCGCTTTGTAAGCTTTATTGTTTTAGGGTGGTAGACTATTGCTCAGCCACCCCTATCATGATCAGCTTGTTGATTGCAGGATTATAGATGAAGATGATTTACTTTTCTTTCAAAGTTAAAGATATCGTAAACCTGATTTCAGTTTGCCTGGATTTTCTTTTCTTTTTTGGCTGCTCCTGCAGCATGTGGAAGTTCGCAGCCAGGGTTCAAACCAGCACCACAGCAGTGACAATGCCGGATCCTTAACCCACTGCACCACCAAACTCCTTATTTTCTCATAGAATGTGTTTTTTTTTTTTTAACAAAACTTAGATTTGCCATGGTAGTTACAGGTATATTTGAATCTAAGATTGTCTAGAAAACCCCAATTCCTGTGGTTCCTTTGGCCAGAGAGCTATACACATTTATCTAATATTTCCAAGTAATTAGAGAAGCAGTTCTAAAGATGATACTTGCTAAATCTTGGAATCATGCACCTATTTCTCGCATGTTGCTATTGCAGGTGATATTTTGGTTCCTCCTATTATTAGCTTGTGAAACTGAGAAAATAAAATCATAAAAATACAAAATTATGATGCACGTACCTTTGCTTTCTTACAATATCTCTGGCATATTTAGAGAAGTTAATAACTACCATTATCACCAAAGCACAGACAACCTCAATTATGTGATAATGGATTTATCAAATTAGTGACTGCCCCCGTAATGCTTGAGTTGGAAAAATAGCAAACTGAGTGCCACGGTCAAATAGAATTACCCAGAGTAAAACATGGATGGAAATTAAAAAGTGGATATTTTTAGCACACAAATAAATGAGCGATGTGGTTTCACTCCACATTTTCCAATAGTCAAATGAGCAGTGAGTCGTTTAGCCATAAACTCATTTGTTTTTAATTTTCTTCCAATTCAAATATAATTGCATACAGAATATTACAAAAAAGAAGGCCCAAATAATATTTTGAATTGCATATTTCTGCCAGTTACACAATAAGCTCTGTGACACGTATAAAGGCAGTTAAACTGTCTATGCACAAAAGCTAAGGCCAGGAGCTAGTCATTTAGTTGTTCAGCCAGCCAGTGTTAAGCGAATGCTTTTTATGTGTAAGACACCTCTCAGCAGGGGATGATGCAAACGAATAAAGAATGATCCTGTGCATTGGTAGTGATGTGTGTTTAGGTATAACTAGGAAAAAACCATCAAACCTAGCCTTGATGCATAGAGGCAATCAGTTCGGGAAATCCTGAACAGAGGGTCTGTTTTGAGTGCTTCATAGTGTCCTGGGAGCTGTCCAGCCTCATAAGGGGAGGTTGCCCCCGGGCACTCCTGGCATGGAGGATGACAGAAGAAATTGCACCCAGATACATCAAATGCTTTCAAAGAAATGCAAGAAATTCTGTCTGGCTAAAGCTTAAAATATCAGGAAAGACTGGCACAGAAACTGGACTTAGCAGTACCTTCCTTGCAAAAAGAAACTGATACAATTCAAGAAATACACACATATATAATATATATTTAACATAATGTATAGTACATACGTTTGTAGTATATGCATTTATAAGTTTATATGTACATTTTGCCTTATTTTTTAATGGCTTTTTTTTTTGCTATTATTTTTTAATGATGAAACTGCCCAGTTAGAATATTCTCAGTCCCACTTGGTTCTCTTCTGTACTTTGTAGATAATAATCTCATAATGACATCTGGCAGTGGAGGGACATGAGGGAATCCAAAACTAAAGGGACTTCTCCCTTAGGGGTGGCTTGCTCTGTTTGTACTGACACTTAAACTCTTCTTTATCACTGATGCTCAAAAACGTAATCAGAATATGTTTTAACGCCAATGATCTTCGATGGTTTTCCTTTTCTAAGACAAAGAATGGAGTTTGTGTTGCTCATCGGGGGTTCAGTTCCTCCTTGGTTTCAGAGACCGTTGGCTGGTTTACGGCCAAAAGACTTTCTTTTGCTGCACCTGTTTAGATTTAGGATGCCAAGTATTCTTACACTGTATTGCTTGCGCCCATTCTGCGTTATATTAGAGGTTAATTTCTTAACTCCATACTGTCTTCTGAGGATGTGGGGAGGGTGTCCAGGGAGAGCTCCTGAAAGTGCCTTGAGCTTTTGCTCATGGACACTTGTTCTAGTGTTTCTTCTGAAGTCTCAACATCGTGCAGCAGGAACCTTTCCAAGCAGTCAAGATGGTATTCCCATCCTCCTCAACTGTGGTGCATTTTCCCGGGACAGAGCAATTCCATGGTAACCCGGAAAGTCCTGGTAGCCATTTCAATGGGTGTCGCCATCTGGTGGTAGAAAGTGACGTGCGTCTACTTTGAAAATTTTTTTCTGGGCGCTCCTCTGGGCTGCCTCTTTGCCCCTTTCTCTCCCCACTCTATTTTCCTTCCTCTAAACTAAGATTCATTTCAGTATTCTAGTAAACTGGAAAAAAAAAAGTCAGTATTTTCTCTCCTCCATGTTTCTGAACTTTAGGGAGCGATTATAAGGAGTGTCAGACTCTTCAGGCTGTCCTTTTATAAGAGTTGATGGGTGGTGCACTTCTTCTTTGCTGCTCGTGTGACAGTGTCTTTCTCCAGCTTTTACCTCCTTGGATTCATTGCACTGGATCTCAGTGGCTGTGGTATATCTACCAACTTCAGTGACTAGTTTTCACACTACACTCTTCGTTTTCAAAAATTTTCCAGAAACCCTTGCTGACACAGAGGGAGCTGCTTCATCTTTTTTTTCTTTTTTTAAACTAAAGTATTGTTGATTTACATCGTTGGGCTCATTTCTGCTGTACAGCAAGGGGACTTAGGTACACACACGACGTGCCTTTTTATATTCCTTTCTGCTATGGTTTATAGTTCCCCGGGCTCTACAGTAGGACTTCTTGTCCATCACAGACTCACAGGCATGGAGAACAGTCTTATGGTTGCCAACGGAGAGAGGGGGAGAGGGAGGGACTGGGAGTTTGGGGTTCATAGGCGAAAATGATTACATTTTGAACAGATAGACAAAGAAGGGGCTGACTACTCTTTTATATCACTTCTTGTTAACAACAGAGGGAGCTTTCTTCTAGGGCCATGATACCTTTGATTTGTGCTTATTGTATTTAAGTTTTTAATTCTCTTAGCATCTCATCCAAGGCCCTTCCCACATACTAGACGGTGAATGTGCTCTGTACAGCAAGCTCCATGAAAGCAAGAGACAAGTATCTGTCTGTTCAGTTAGCACAGCGTATAGCACAGAAGAGGCCCTTGACAAGCATGGGCTGAAGGAATAACTACATCTCTTGTGAGTCCTTGCCATCAAAAGTAAATACAATACTTCAAAACAGATTCGAGGGTAAGATTTTTTCTGAGGCTTCTCCAAGACCCTTTATAAATGCTGCATTTTCTTGCACTAAATGCATCATGAAGTTTCTGCTAAGATTTGTCTTTCTGGAAGGTGGATAATCAACTGTGATGCTAATGCACATTATCTCCTCAAGACACCTGACAGCAATTACCTCGGTGATAAATTTGACCAAAGAAAATTGTTCCGTTATCTAGAACGTCAGCAACTGATAAAGAATTAAATGCATTTAAATAGAGTATTTATTATTTAACATCCTGATATTTTGACCCCCGAGGTGCCCATAGCACGTGGCCCATCAGTGGCCTCAGAATAGGGAAGGCTTTATTTCGGGCTCCTTTAGCCAATATAGGGTTTTAAAATGTATACCTTTCTACACCTTAAGATGTTTACTAATTACCAAGTAGTAGAGGGCTGAGTTACTCAGCTAATGGGTGATGACATTTATATTTATTTACAATTATTTGTTTATGTATGAATTCAATAGGTATAGGTCGAGTGCCTATTACTAAAAGGAAATGTGCTGAATACAGAAATGATTAGAAAAGATGAGTGAGGCATAGCCCCTTCCCCCAAAATACGCAGCTAAGAAGAAGATGAATTTCAAATAACTCCAAGTAGAACGAAATAAACACCATGAGAGAGTTCAAAGTTGTATGAGGATTCCAAGAATGACAAGCTCATGCTAGGCAAGCACTACGGGTGAATAAGGTGCACAGACCTTGAGATCAGAGATGCCTACTCTGCTTATGCTACTCACACTTGTGAGCTTATAAGTCTGTTTTCTCATGTGTAACATCAGAAACCTCTAATAAGCCAGTTCATCAGTGGCTTTGCAGCCAACATAACCTGTGAACACTATTCTTCTTCCTTCAGGAGTGGTAAAGAGAAAGGGTGTGTTCCTAGGACTGTCCATCCTTCTCCAAACTCAAAGCTGAGCATGCCATCCTCCTGCTCTGATGTCTTTCATAGTTGTTCATCTGTTTCAGACAAAGCTCAAACAAGGTAGGATAACAAATAGGTCCCTTCATCTTCTGGTTTCTGACTGTCTCTTGAACTTCATGTCTAGCCACTCTCAATTATGTACATCCTCTAGATAAAAGACACACCAGCCTGTCGGAAGTTCTCCAAGCACATCATGCACCTACAACCTTTGCACAAGCACTGCCCTCTCTTGAGAATCTTGCCCCACCCAACAGCCAGGCAGCAAACATCAGAACCTCTACAGAATAATTCAGATTTTTTTTTTTTAATTCTGAGCTTCCCTCATCCCCCATCAGAGAACCATCTCCTCATTTGTCCCTCCACTGGTCCCATTTTCCTATACACACTTTCAGTTTAGCAAGTAGAGTGTCACTTATATTCATAAGTTCTAGTATCTACCTTTCTGTGCCATTTCTTACTTAACTTTGAATTTGCAGAGAGTCTAACTGCTTATTGAACAATGAATGAAACCAATATCCAGTCAATCAATCCACACAGTTAAAAGGTGACGCATTGGTTGTGATTCTGCTCCCTTAGTGTATAAAATGTACCTCTGAAAAATTCTTGAGCCTAAAGAAGGACAATGGTCAATTACATCATGGAAACCCCATTGACCAGCATCTTGAATTCTAGATGAGGGCCCAATAAGGATGCTCTCAAGCCAGTGGACGTAAAGAGCCATGAAGAACTCTACTGAAAGAGCCACCTGACACGTTGCAGAAACTTCCTCAAATCTCACAATTCTCCTTCACTTTCCATCCTCCAAGGCTACCCTTTCAACAGCAATAACCAAACGTGGGCTTGCATAACCATGTCTGTTTGATTAGAGGACTGAGGAAAAAGATGGTTAGAAATGAAGTTACAGAGTCAGTATCAAAACTGGAATCCAGGGATATAGATCATAAATGTTTAATGTGCATCTATGACGGTGATAATTCCTCTTCATCCTGTTGTCTCTCCTAAAAAAAAAAGCCAGGGTGGGGGGGGATTAAATCTAGAAGAACCAGGGCAAGGATACCAACATATGTAAGTTTAACTGTGCGTGCCCTTAGAAGTACGTGCACAGGTTAATACCTGGATTTCATAAGCAGGTATTAATTAGTTATTCAGAGGGAGTTTTTCAAATCCAAGTCCTTCCCTTGTTTTCGTGAGCATGTCTTCAATTCGAAGTTGGACCAGAGTTGGCTAGGAACGTCTTTTGGCATTGGCATGAAAGAACATTTTCAAAATTCAAGTAGCGCAGAGTCAGTAAATGTTGCCAAATATACAAGCCCCGTTCTTTTCTTTCTCTCCTTCTCCCGTGCCCCGCCCCCATGACCAAATTTTCTCTTTCTCTCCCTCTCTCTTTCAACTGCTGAGGGTGAGAATTAGCACTGCCATGATGATACCACAGATAAACACTGATCGGAGCAATGTGTCTGTTGCCTACACTGTGGTGGTGAACACAAAGGACCGGTGATGGACATATAAACAGCTGTCCACCTCCAGAGCCAAGCCTCATTCTGGATGTTCACCAGCTCTAGGAATCATAAAATTGGGTGTCTTGAGAGAGTAATGCTGAACACCACCGAAGGGATTTACCAAGTGCTTACAGAACACTTTTTTTTTTTTTCCATTCTAGAAAAATCTTATCAGGTTTTGGAAGAATTTAATATTCAGGCTTTCTCTCTCTATAGGAAATGACATAAACTTTAGGGATGGAAGTATTTCCCAGTTTCACCTACCAATTATTTCATTGTAGATAATTTTGTAATATTACATATGTATTTTATCAACATAAGGTATTGAGATCTTAAAAACAGTAAAACAGAGTTTCTTTCTTTCTTTCTTTCTTTTTTTGTCTTTTTTTGTCTTTTCTAGGGCTACACCCATGGCATATGGAGGTTCCCAGGCTAGGGGTCCAATTGGAGCTGCAGCCGCTGGCCTACACCACAGCTCACAGCAATGCCGGATCCTTTACCCACCGAGCGAGGCCAGGGATTGAATCTGCAACCTCATGGTTCCTAGTCGGGTTCGTGAACCACTGAGCCATGACGGGAACTCCAAAACTTGAGAGTTTCTTAGACAAGGTGACAGATATTCCCAAATGTAAATTTTTGGGAGTTCCCGTCGTAGTTCAGCTGTTAATGAACCTAAGATCGATGATGATGTGGGTTTGATCCCTGGCCTCACTCAGTGGGTTGAGGATCTGGCATTACCATGAGCTGTGGTGTAGGTCAGAGATGTGGTTTGGATCCCACATTGCTGTGGCTGTGGCGTAGGCCAGCAGCTGTAGGTCCGATTCAACCCCTAGCCTGGGAACTTCCATATGCTACCAGTGCAGACCTAAAAAGCAAAATAATTAATTAATTAATTAATTAATTAATTTTGGGCTATGAAATGTAATATATTTCTAAAATACAAGGCATGCTTGTAGTCTATTTCTAAGTTTACATAAAAATGGTTGTTATAAAATAATTTGAACCATATAAATGGTTAATAAATGTCATTTTTAGTATGTGAACATTTTTATTTTCTCACATGTGAATAACTAGTTCATCCAGATTTCGTGGATGTTTGGCAAGGAGCCTCAGCTAACTGGAAAGGTTAATGTATAATCCAAAATCGTGAAACAAATGCAGAGTTCTAATCCACTGAGTGGTAATCAGATTCAAAAACTGGGTGCGGGAGAGTGGGAGGGAAACTTTCAGCTGAAGAAATATAACGAATAGAAGGATAAGTATATATATGGCTTTAAAATGTGCATAGTCTTTGGCTTAAGGTCTGTTTTGACTCATGCCAGTATAGCTGCCTCTCTTTCTTTTGCTTTCCACTTGCATGAAATATCTCTTTCCTTACCTGCACTTTCAATCTGAGTGTCCTGAAGCTAAAGTGAGTCTCTTTTCAGCAGCCCCCAACTCTTGTTTTTTGTTTGTATGTTCATTTGTTTTTCCCACTCAACCACACTGTGTCTTTTGATTGGAGCATTTAGTCCTTTTGCATTTACCATAATTATTGCCTGGAATGGACTTACTCTTGCCATTTTACTCATTGTTCATTTTCTGATTGTTTGGTAGTTTCTTTGTTCCTCTCTTTTCCTTCGTTTGGGAGTTGATTTTCGGTAATGGTATACAGTCATTCTTTTCTCATCTCTTGTGTATCTTCTACGGATTTTTGCTTTGTGATTATCATATTTATAGTTGTTTATGTTTAATAAATACTATCCTCTGCTTTTACCAAACACATGGATGACCACACCAAAATTTTAAATTGCTAAATGGAACAGAATATTTGACATTTTTCTTACCATAATAATAGAACTGATTAAAAAAAAGTTTAGTTATTGATTTTTCATGCATTCTTAAATTACTTTCTAAATTTTTTGGCATATTACATTTGTTTGGTCTCATACAACTGACGCTATCTGGAGTCAGTCATAGCTTCAAATTCCAAACTTTGCCACTTACTTGCTCTATCATTTTGAACAAATTATGTACTTATGGCTCATTCTTTCACCTATAAAATATACCTTTCATGTGGTTATTGTGAAAAATAAATATATTAATATATGTAGAATGTTTAGATCAGTACCAGCCACAAAATACAGTTTATACAAATGTTTGCTAGTATTATTATAACAAGAAAATTGTAAATTCCTTTTTTGACACCTCTTTTTCTAGATTCCTATGAGGTTTTTCATAGAGCAGAATTTACACAATACACCTGCAACAAAAACTGCTGGGTATATTATGCAGAGAAAGAAATAGTCCACCCTAAAAGTTATATTTGCCTTTTGAATCTCACTGTGTCTCCATGGAGCTCCCACATGTTATTTGAAAATCTGGAAGGGAAGACACAATTCTAAAAGATGAGAAATGGACTTTTCCCTACAGATACATGAAAAACTATTAAACATCTATACATTAGCTAAATTGAGATAAAGACTTTGTAAAAAAGCTAGGAGCTTTGCAACTATTTAGGCTCATTTAAAATCCATTACTTTGATTTTAATTAGGCAAAAAGAGAAGAGAGAGTGAGACTTGATTGTTATTCAATTAGGATGGAATTTGGAAACTGGCAGTTCTTCATCTCCTGGAATGCTGTGTTCATCACTTTAAAACCACTTATTTTTTAAGGCAGATGTTGAGACGTGTAATAAAATTAAATCTGATGTTTGTCTTGACTAAGGAAAAAAAAACGTGTATTACATAAGTGAACTAAAATCACTAACTGGCATTTTGAAACTAGTGAAGTTCATTAATATAATTCTAATTAATATAATGTATGTATATATATGTGTGTGTATGTCATACAAACACGCAAACTCACTCACATGTTTAAGAAATGACTCAGTCCTTTCTAAGATTTTACCTAATCCATTTAATTCTTTCCATTTATTAAATGACTATTAATTTCATGTATTCAAAAATTAACAGACTTTTATTTAACATCTTTAAGCTACATTTGTGGGAAAAGAGAACAAAGAAAGAAAGTTATCCTGTAGTGGCTTGCTGTCAGGTAGCATTTGTATAATCATTTGCGATTCCTTTTATATGTATCTATTCTTGAGTTGATTTTAGTCAGGTGAAGCTGAGTCACATCTGTTAATGCCAAAATGAGGGCCGAGCCCATGATTTCTGCTTCCTTATGCATTGTATCTGTGATGTAGGAACAAAGTGCACCCTTTCAGGCTCACTTTGTGGTAAATATTTGTTACCGATTTGTAACATACATAAATATAATGCACAGATTTTAAATTACAGCTTGAAGGATGTTACTTGAAGTAAACAAACTATGTAAAATCAAAGTCTCATGATCATTACCAGCACCCCAAATAGTCCCTTGGGCCCCCACCCTCACCAAAGGAAAGTAACCATTATTTTGCCGTCTGTCATTAGATATTGGTGTGTTCTCTTTTTGAACCATACATAAATGGAATCATAAGTATATACACTTCTGTGGCTGGCTTCTTTTGCTCAGCATCATGTCTCTAAAATAATGTTGCCATGTATAGTTCACAGTTCTCATCCTTGGATTAGAATGTGTTCAGAAGTCTCATCTTTGTATAGTATTCTATTGTATGAATATACCACTGCAATGTATCCATTTTATAAGAGATCAATATTGGGAGTTCCCATTGTGGCTCAGTGGTAATGAACCCAACTAGTATCTATGAGGACACAGGTTCAATCCCTGGCCTTTCTCACTGGGTTAAGGATCTGGCATTGCCATGAGCTGTGGTGTAGGTCACAGACACAGCTCGGATTCTGCATTGCTGTGGCTGTGGGGTAGGCTGGCAGCTGCAGCCCTGGTTTGATCCCTAGCCTGGGAACTTCCATATGCCTTAGGTGTGGGCCCAAAAGATAAATAAAATAAAATAACAAAATTAAATAATAGGTATTACATTGTTTCTAGTTTGGGGCTATCATAAATAATGTTGCTACAAATATATTTAGACATCTTTTTATGCCCATAGATATGTTCTAAATATAAAAAGGAATTACTGGTTCTTTAGAGCATGAACTCGTTCAAATTAACTAGATACTATTAAAGAATTTCCCCAAATGGCTATGCCAGTTTACATTCCCACTAGAAATATATGAAAATTTTAGTTGTTCCTCAATCTTGGCAACATCGTACATTGTCAATTTTTATTTTATTTTAGCAATAATGGTTGTTTAATTTCTATTTTTCTGATAATGAATAATTTGCATCTTTTCTTATGCTTATTAGCCTATTTTATGTGTCCTATTCACTTCTTTTTTTTAATATAATGATTTTTTTTATTATGTCTGATTTACAGTGTTCTGTCAATTTTCTACTGTACAGCATTGTGACCCAGTTACACATACATGTATACATTCTTTTTTCTCACATTATCATGTTCCATCATAAGTGACTAGATATAGTTCCCAGGGCTACACAGTAGGATCTCATTGCTTATCCATTCCAAAGGCGATAGTCTGCATCTATTAACCCCAAGTTCCCAATCCATCCCACTCCCTCCCCTTCCCCCTTGGCAACCACAAGTCTATTCTCCGAGTCCATGAGTTTCTTTTCTGTGGAAAGGTTCATTTGTGCCGTATTTATATTATATTCCAGATATAAGTGATATCATATGGTATTTGTCTTTCTCTTTCTGACTTACTTCACTTAACATGAGAGTCTCTAGTTCCATCCATGTTTCTGCAAATGGCATTACTTTGCTCCTTTTTACGGCTGAGTAGTATTCCAGTGTGTGTGTGTGTGTGTGTGTGTGTGTACCACATATTCCTAATCCAATCATTTGTCAATGGACACTTGGGTTGTTTCTATGTCTTGGCGATTGTGAAGAGTGCTACGGTGAACATACAGGTGCATTATTCACTTCTTGTGAAGTGCCTCTTCAATACTTTTACCTTTCTAAAAAATTAAGTTGTTATTTTTAAATAATCTGTAAGAAATCTCTATAATCCATATATTACACAACCTTTGTTGTCTTTATATATGAGAAATGTGCTGTCTCAATTTATGGATTTCGTATTTACTTTTAATATTGTATTTAACAGAATTCCTTAGTTTTTTAAAAGTTTAGTCTTATAATCTTTTCTTTTGGAGCTACTATTTTTCCTATCCTATTTAGGAACTATTTGCACAATTCCAAAATCTTAAAAAAATAGTATTATCTTTCAGAAGGATTTTTTTTTTACTTTTTTTTTGAACTGTGAGCTGTAGAGGGGTTACTGTTCATTGTTCTGTGTGAAGACCGAACACAAATTTGATCTAGTGCAATTTATTGGAAAGATTATTCTCCCCTCACAACGCAGCATGGCACCTTGTTGTAATCATTTGCTTCTATTTGCGGCTGTGTTTTTGGACTCTCTCTCCTGTTCCTGTGGCTCACTTTTCCTTTCCTTGTGCTAATGTTACCCTGCACTAACTCTTCCTATGTCTCTGTATCTTGTGGGGTGAGTTCTCCAACTCTGATCTTTCTTGGGATTTTCCTCAAGGTTCTTGAGGCTTTGCATTTCTTTGTTAGAATCAAGCATGTCCCTTTTTATTCTGACATGCGAACAAAACCCTGCCAGGATTTTGGGTGGGATTGTATTGAACCAATAGATCAGGGACGAGTAACGTACATTTTTATGATACTGAATCTTCCAACATAGGAACCAATATCACCCCTCTACTTACATAGGTCTCCTTTAATTTCTCTGTGATTAGTTCATGGTTTTATGTGTAGTGCTCATCAACATCTTTCAAGAGAGATTTCTGTGTTCCATGATATTTATTTTTTATTTTTTGCCTTTCCTAGGGCCGCACCTATGGCATATGGAGGTTCCCAGGCTAGGGGTCTAATCGGAGCAGTAGCCACCAGCCAACACCAGAGCCACAGCAGTGCAGGATCCGAGCTGTGTCTGCAACCTACACCACAGCTCACGGCAACGCCGGATCCTTAACCCACTGAGCGAGGGCAGGGATCGAACCCGCAACCTCATGGTTCCTAGTCGGATTCGTTAACCACTGCGCTATGACGGGAAATCCTACTTTTTTATTTTTTAAGATTTATTTTATTACAATATAGTTGATTTACGATGTGCCAATTTCTGTTGTACAGCAAAGTGACCCAGTCATACATACACGATTCTTTTTTTCATGTTATCTTCCATCATGGTCTGTCCCAAGAGACTGGATGTAGTTCCCTGTGCTATACGGTAGGACCTCACTGCGTATCCATTCTACATATAATAGTTTGCATCTACGAACCCCAAACCCCTAGTCCGTCCCACTCCCTCTCCCATGCCCTCAGGCAACCGCAAGTCTGTTCTCTGTCTGTGAGTCTGTTTCTGTCTTGTAGATAACGTGAGGTAATTCTGAGCTTAATGCCTTTAAAATTTATAATTAGAAAAATTCTAAACTGAATGGTATCCCAAGGGTGATTGAGCCCAAGTTCCTTCCCTTTATGAGGTCTGAAGGGATGAAAAGGCCTGCCCAGGGTGGTTTTAGGGAAGAGAATGCCATAGTTTTCCCATCTCATTCCATTCATGGACACCGTGTCCAAGGATTCTGCAAACCAATATGACCCAATTAGTTAGGATGGGGGAGCAAATATTCTCTTTTCTACTCTGTATCCCACTGTGCGCTAAAGTAGGAAAGAGGATACTGTGGAAAACAATTTCCTGGTTGTTCTAATTTATCCAAATTGAGCTCAACAATAACTATGGCAGTATTATCTGTTGGCTCTTGGACTCTCCAGCTTTCTTCTTGTTTTATTAGATATGTACCATGTTAACACAATTCCTGGTCCCGATGAATTTCTTACAAGTCCCACCTCATTTCTCATGCTGTCTATGTGTTAAGTCACAGTCTTAGACTCCAGAGCCCTTATCTGTGTTGTGTTGTCAGCTGTCACTTCTTCCCAAAGCCAGAAGGCAACTTCTGGTCCTCTATGCTTTGCAAGACATAGAACTTGGGTAAATTACCTAATCTCTCTGAGCCTCATTTTTTTCATGTGTAACTAAGGATAATAAATTGCACCTAATTAAATTTCACTTTAGTTCTACCATTCTGTGTTCCTCAAATATTTTGCCATAAGCATTTGTCATTTTTTACTCACAAAAATTTAATTGGGGAATAAGTAAATATTTCCCATCTTAAGAAGGTGTTAAGGCAATTAAATCAAATAAAATTTTAGAAGTAAAACACTTAAAACAGGAAACAGAAAATACAGCCCATGGGCCAAATCCAGTCTGCCATCTATTTTGGTAAGTACAGTTTATTGGAATACAGCAATGTCCATTTGTTTCCATATTAAATAAGGCTGATTTCCCACTACAAAGACAACTACATTTGGGTAGTTGCAACGGAGACTGTGTAACTCACAAAACCAAGCACATTCACTGTTTAGACTTTTATAGAAACAGTTTGCTGTCCTGGCTTAGAACATTGCCTGGCATAATAACACATGATAATTACTCCGTAAATTAGCTCTTTTTCCAAAACAACCTCAAATCCAGCGTTTATTATTTCTCTTAAATTCTTACTGACAAGTTTGATTGCTATTTAGGAAATTCACTGTATACATGCAAATTTTTATGGATGCCACATTAAAAGAGTATTTTTGCAAGATGCCAAATGTGCTGGTATGCTTCTTTTTCTATGGGTGAAAACAAATTTCTGGTATATTATTTCATAACTAAAGAGTAGTAATTTTGCACAGCTGGAATAAATAAAATTTTGCATTTGAGTTCATGATTTATTGGGTCTGTTAAATGCTACATAGGCTACTTTGAGCTATTAGATATAATGTGGGTTCCTTTTTGACCAGTCTTCTAAAATCAAGATTTATGCACATTAAGGTATTCAAAATAATCTGTCCACTTTCTTAGTGCTGTTATATACAAGACTATTACACATAGCATTTTTTTCAGTTTTAATAATATAAGGAATTAAAAAGGAAATGGATATAGATATAGATATATGAAAGGCATAGGCAATTGCTGTGCATGTCAAAAAAAAAGCATATTTCAGGAATAATTAGTTAAGAAATGATGACTGGACAAAATTGTCTACCTCCAGAAAACCGTGGCTTCTTCCTCATGCTCTTCCTGGAAACAGTCTTTTAAAAATTTTCCCATGAAATGTTGGATCATAACCAATATGGAACCATAAGAAGGGGTATTGTTGTAATAGTCAACACCAAACATAAGTGGCAAAATGAGTCATTAGGCATCTGTATTCACATGTTAGGGGAACATGTCTTAGTATTTCTATCCAAACTCGAGCTTGTAATTATTACATATGAGTTCTAGGCAGAACATTTTGTACATAATGAATAATTCCCTGTTGAATAACAACTAAATAATTTATATTGCATTGTAAGGAAATCTATCTACATGAGGAGGAATTTCAGTAACTATATAAATCTGTAATGATTCTGACATGATCAAAACATCAACATAATGGGGAGTAAGGAAGTTATAATAGAAGTCTTACTGCTTGACAGTATAATAACACAGATTAAGAAGCAAACAATAACAGTGGGGGAAAAAATAACTATGAGAAATAATACATAGAAAAAACCATTAGAGCTTGGCAATTAAACCAAAGTGGAATGATGACTTAAAAAAGAATTCAAGAAAGCCTTCATTCCCACTGTGTATTAGAAAAATACATAATGTTATTTAAATATGGGATTATTGATATTTTGAAAATTGTGGTGCTAAGATAAATTCAGGTTCAATGAAGAAAAAAAGAGTGTCAATATAATCTTAAAATTTGGAAGAAGCTTATTCACAATACATACTACATGGAAACAACTTAATACCCATTGATGGAGGAATGAACAAAGAAAATGTAATCTATATGGTGGAATATTATTCAACCATGAAAAAGGATCCCCCACCCCCACCCCCACCCTGCATTTGTGACAACATGGAGCAACCTGGGGAATGTTAGACCTTATGAAATAAGCCAGACACAGAAAGAAAAACACCGTGTGATCTCATTTATATATGGAATATAAAAAAGTTAAACTCATAGAAGAAGAGAGTAAAACAGTGGTTGTCTGTGACTGGAGGGTAGGAGAAATGAGAATGTGCTGGTCAAAGGGTACAAATTTTCAACTATAAGATAAATGAGTTCTAAGGATCCAACATACATAGTATCTGTAATTATGTGGGGTGATCAGTGTGTTAATTAGCTGAACAGAATAGGAGACCGAACCCCATTAAAGCCTCTATGTAAACTTTTAAGGTCCTGATTTCAGGACACAGAGATCTCCTCATCTCACAGTGCCTAAGCGAAGCCTCCTATGTAAGTCCCCTGCTTTTTAAACCTACCACCTACCAATCTGGAGTGACTGATTTTTGTTTCCATTTCTCCTTGTCCTCTGCATCCAGAGCTACTTTCAGATTTCACTGGGAAACCTCCAGAGGTTGTGAACCCATGTGACATGAACTCCAAATTTTATATTTATATCATGCCTTTCTTAGTTATGGACTCCCACCTTTTTTCATCTTGAGGATGAACCTGGAATTGTTGTCTGACTTACGTTATGAAAAAGAACACAGAGGCTGTTGAGTGGAGAATAGATTGGGCTCCTGGGCAGACATAGGGAAATCAATCAGGGGACCTTGCCTGGCGGGTGGCAGATCATAGTTGGACAAGGATGGAAGCCATGAGGTGGTTAGAAGAGGTTACAATCTGGAAATACTTTGAAGGAGACACTCTCAAGGTATTCTTACAGATTGGACATGAGGGGTGAAAAAGCAAAGGTGTCTTAAATGAGTACATATTTTGTGATCTGCCCAGTGGGTGTTGCTTTGAGCAGACAGGGCTTGTGTTGGAAGAAGAGAAGGAGTTCAACTTTGAGCCCACTTTGGACACAGGCACTGATGACATGCTAGGAGCAGACTTTTTCTTGGGAAAGCGAACTTTCTTGTCTGGGGTTCTTATTGTCTGAATTGTTCTCTATCTGCTTCCTTGAGAGCTTCATCCACTTCACCTGATCCTGGCATCCGGCACAATGAAAATTCTGTACGATGGTTTCTCATCATGTCCCCTCCCAGCTAAACATAACTGTCCACTTCCCATAACCGTTCCTTAGACAACAAATGGTCCAGACCCTTGAGGAATATGAGGCTCAAAATGGCACAAAGTTCCCCAGACAAGATCTGACCAGAAAAGTGTCCCAAAAATTGGTACCTTCTTGCATCCTCACCTCCCTCCTCTTTAAGGCAGACTAAGTGTGGGCTGGTTCTAGCAGCCTCAACATACTTGGTTGCCATTAGCCAGTTCTCAGTTGAAAATGGAAGACTTTAATGTCAGAACTTATTAGCATAACTTTGCTCAAGCCTGAACGCATCTGGTGATAATCTATGTTGTGTTGAATGAGGGTTATTCTTTTCAA
Source organism: Phacochoerus africanus (assembly GCF_016906955.1). Classification (NCBI taxonomy): domain Eukaryota; kingdom Metazoa; phylum Chordata; class Mammalia; order Artiodactyla; family Suidae; genus Phacochoerus; species Phacochoerus africanus. The sequence continues at coordinate 9,978,299 of NC_062557.1, read as the reverse complement.
ATAAAACACATTTATCAAAGTAATGCTTGTTTATGGTTTAATATTAAAATATTTTTAGCAAGCATAGAGCAAAGCCTAGCTATTCCTCTCTGGTGCCATGCCTACAATTGGTCACCAGGCAATCATTTTCTGAGTTTGAATTATCATTTTGTCCTTATTTCAGAATATCTTCAACAAAAATAAGCATATGCTGCTTTCTTTTGATCGACAAGGTTTTAGCTGTCTCACGTACCCTTTTCCTTTCCATCTCCCCATAATTTGATCATCTTAAAAAATACATCTCCAGAGTTCCTGTTGGGGCTCAGCGGGTTAAGAATCTGACTAGTATCCATAAGGATGCAGTTTCCATCCCTGGCCTTGCTCAGTAGGTTAAGGATCCGGCGTTGCCTTAAGCTGCAGTGTAGGTCACAGATGTGGCTTGGATCTGGCATTGCTGTGGCTGTGGTGAAGGCCAGCAGCTGCAGCTCTGAGTCAACCCCTAGCTTGGGAACTTCCATATTGTGTGGGTACGGAATTCCAAAAATACCATATTTTGGCCATGGGTCTGGCAAAATAAAGGAAAAAAAAATTTTTTTAAATACATCTCCATAGCCTCATAATTTGATCTCCTTAAAAAAGTCATAGATGGTTTTGGTTAACTACCTAAAAATTACCTGCTGGTGAGCATTACATATTATAGTTATTTATTTGCACATCTTCCTTTTCTTGGAGTTTCTAACAAATTATTTCACTGAATTTACAAATCTTCACATCTCCTTCAGCAACCCTGAAAATCACGTCTATATACTGTTAGATTAACCCTTCTGATTGTTTTGTTCCCTGACAACCCTTTTCTGGAACCCTCTGTTGTACTCCTGCAATTTGGGGTGGCTCTGCTCCAGAGGGGCTGTCTCACTCTTGCCTGGTCTTCATCACACACACACACACACACACACACACACACCCAGCACAAGTCCAGTATGGTTTCAGAGCATTTGCATTTTCACCCAAGACAGCAATAGTTTTGTGGTTGGATGTTGAATTCTGTGATGGGCATTATTTTCCCCCTCACAATTTTGAAGGCATTTGTGCTTTGCTTTCTGAGAATGTTAAGATTACTGCTAAGATGTCCAAAGCTTTTATTCTTTCTGGTTTTTCACATGTGATCCATATTTCACTTGAATCTTTAAGAGCTTGCTTTTATGTTGGGCATATCCTGACATGTCATAACTTTCATCTTTTCTATCATGTTGCCTTTTCATTTCTTTTTCTTTTTTTTCTTTCTTTCTTTCTTTTTTTTTTTGTCTTTTTGCCTTTTCTAGGGCCACTCCTGCAGCATATGGAGCTTCCCAGGCTAGGGGTCGAATTGAAGCTGTAGCCACCAACCTATTCCAGAGCCACAGCAACGCGGGATCCGAGCCACATCTGAGACCTACACCACAGCTCAGTGGGATCCTTAACCCACTGAGCGAGGCCAGGGATCAAACCCACAACCTCATGGTTCCTAGTCGGATTTGTTAACCACTGCGCCACGATGGGAACTCCCATGTTGCCATTTTTCACTCTGGTTTTGTTTTTTGTTTTTGTTGGGTTTTTTTTTTTTTTTTTTACTTTCTATTTTTCAGGTCATTCTTGTGATTTTAATTTCTAAAATTTTCATCCTTGTTTACTTTGAGCACTTTTTATTCATTGTAATATACATACAATAACATACATAGGAAAGGCTATGCATCTATGACAAGACCACAGCTAACATTATACTCAACAGTGACAAGCTGAAAGCTTTTCCCTCTAATATCAGGAACAAGACAACGATGCCCAGTCTTGATTTCATAAAATGACAAGGGGATGAATTTCTACAACTGAACACATACATCACATGAATAACATCCAAGGAGCAGAATAGTATCCATAGCCTAAAACTCCTCCTTCACCTGCTCTCTTCCAATTCCATATCTCATACGTCTCCCACCCAACTAAGGTCCTGATTTCTAACGGCACAGATTAGTTCTGCCCCTTTTCATCATTTGTTTCTTTATATAAACGGAATTGAATGGTATGTATACATTTGTTTATGATGTATTTCATTTTACTAACATTTTGGTTATGAGATTCAAAAATAGTCTTTTTTTTTTCTTTTGTCTTTTTTAGGGCTGCACCCGCGGCAAATGGACAGTCCCAGGCTAGGCATCCAATCTGTTGCTGCCAGATTCAAAAATATTCTGATGCAGTTGTAGATTGCTTGTTGTTTCTGCTATTGCAGGGGGTGTGCATACGTACGTATGGGGGGGCGGTTGTACAAGAGTAAGAAAGAAAAGTCATAGATTATATTGTGGCAGAGGTAGAGAAATGGGATCTGACCGTGAGAAACCCAGTGGTATTGATGGTAATTGGCAATGTTCCAGTTACTAAATTAACTGGAGGACAGATTTGCAGTGTTTTACGTTGTTTGGTAACACACATATATGTTGCATATACTATTTTAAAGTATAAAATAATACAGAATTTAAAAAGAATAGAATTGGGTGTGCTGTCTCATAGCGTTCCACTTCTTATCCAAAACTTTAATGCCATGCATTAGTGAGATTTTCTGATAATAGCATATTTGCAAGTGAATCGGCAGAACTGGATCACCTTCAACAATCTGAAAATTCTTGAGAAGTGGGTCTCTTAGTCTTGAATATGCATGTCCTCATCTACCCAGCATGTTGGGGAAACGTCCTTTTATTTTCTCCTTTGCTAAGTGCCGATAGACTTGCCCCCACTGGTTCAATGCTGGAGGCTTCTTGCAGTACCGTAAATAGTGGGAGGATGCGTTCACACCTTATCTGGAAAAACACACCAGGAAAAAAACCAAAAATACATGCCTTCGTTCTCCTCCATATGCTCGAACACTATACAGGGTCCCTGGAATGAGAGTCTTCTCTCTGTCCCTATTGATTTAAGCCAAGGAAACACGCAGAGGTTTCCACCTCTGCCAGAGCCATCTTGCTAGAAAGAAAAGCCAGACTTCAAAAGGAGGGCAGCAAAATAGATTTGCACATCTTGGTAAACTTTGGATCAAACCAACCTTGAAATCTACCTTATCTTTAGATTATTCACGGATGAGTAACGTTTTCTTTGAATTTTAATGTTAATTTGGGTTAAGAATCCTAATACCTGCAGGGTAAATAATTCTGATGCAATATCTAAGAACCATTGTCTCAGACAAGCAAAGGTATTAAAAAAAAAGGGGGGGTTCTCAAGGAATTTCACTTCCTTTAGCAAGAAAACTAGCTTCAACTAGCAGAAAGTTAACTGAAAATCCCCACAGAAAGTAATGAACTGAAGCGAGTGCCCTTCAGAACGTCAAAGCATTTCTTCGTTTCTTAGGTCTTTTGATGAACTTGCAGTCCGTGGAGTCCCCTCTGGTATTTTTCATTAATAACTTCTGAAGCGTAATGCTTATTTCTAAAGCCTCTCATATCTTTTTGCATTCTCCCTTATTCCTCTCACTAACCTGGTGTCATTTTGTTCCTATTATGTATGTATTTACTGCCTTTTTTTTTTTTTTTTTTTTTGCTTTCGAGGGCCACACCCATGGCATAGAGAGGTTCCCAGGCTAGGGGTTTAATCGGCCAATACCAGAGCCACAGCAGTGCAGGATCCCAGCTGCATGGGCAACCTACACCACAGCTCATGGCGACGCCGGATCCTTAACCCACTGAGCAAGGCCAGGGATCGAACCCTCAACCTCATGGTTCCTAGTCGGATTCATTCCTAATCAGATTCCCCTGCCAGGACAACGGGAACTCCTGTGTTTACTTCCTAATAAGACAATTTTATTTTCCAAATGTTTCCGTTTTTAACTTTTTAAAATGAAGACAATGCATATAATTGCAGTGCGTTTAAATGATAATGGATTATAATGTGGAAGTAACTGCAGTTATCACTGAAAGTAATTAAGTAATCTCGAAAGCTCTAAATGAAGCCTTATTTTCTTTTTACAGTGTGGAACTATCACGGCTGGATATGCTTCATAAGCTTCCCCTTCCCCTTTCAATATTTGCCTTGGATATAAGTCTGCTTTTATATCTCAGTTAATTTACATACAAATTCCATTTCCACCCCAATCCAAACCCTAGCTGCTCTTCTGTCTTCATCCCACGTACGGTAACCCTCTCAGCTTCTGATTGTCCAGCGTAATTTCTGTCCCCCAAAGCAGCATATGCAGTTTTTTGTGTGCTTGAGCAAATAGAGTCCTAGTTTAAAATTTCTCTCTCTCTCTTTTCTCATTTGCACATTTCCGATATTCCTTTTATCTCGTTCGCCCACACACATCTTGAGAAGAAATAAAGTCTCTCAACTGATGCAACTTTAAGTAGTGCATTTGCCAATATGACTTTGAAAATAAAGTCCTCTCAAACTGCAGGATAGTTTATAATCATAAATTTGCCCATTCCCACCATCCCCAAGGGAATAGCACATACATATTATTATTCCATGAAGGAAATAAGGACTCTCTAAGCCAAACTTCTCTCTTGAGCTCCCTCCTCCATTTTTATGTTCCAAAGTATTCTCTGCATCAATGGTTCTCCAAGTTTGTTAGCCCTGCCCTGGTGACTCGCAGGAGATTCTGAAGGTTCTCTCGCCGCAGAGATGGAATGTAAGCCCTGTGGTTAGGGTTCTAGGTCTCAGGACACAAAACAGCTCAGCCTTTGAGTTGTACATTGTCGTTCTGTCTCATGTTGAACTTGGGAGGAAAAAAAAGTCTCGGTGTTAAAAATGGCTGAAAGTGAGGAATTCCTGTTGTGGCTCAGTGATAATGAACCCAACGAGTATCGGTGAGGATGCAGGTTCCACCCCAGGCCTCGCTCAGTGGTTTAAGGATCCTGCATTGCCATGAGCTAAAAAGCCAAAAAAAAAAAAAAAAAAAAAAAGCTGAAAGTAACTTTTCTATTAAAAGTTTCTCCCTGAACACAGCACACTCGATTTTTCCTAGAAAACCACCCAGTTCAACCGAAAACAAAACAGCAAATAGAAACGAAGTCACATTTCTTTTAATATATAAACATTTTCATGTGCATAGGATGTAGAAGAGAAATTTTGGAGGGGAGGATTTGACTTCTTATTCTACTTCTGGCTACTTCAAATGCCCCCATTCTTTTTCAAGCACTTCCTTACTCTCTGGCTCCACAAAATATTCATATTCATCTTGTATTTTCCCTGCCTCAGCTCTGAAGCCATAAAAAGAACCTGGTTCTTTTTCTGGGAGAATGGAATTTAGAAACCAATGTCTTGATGCTAGGTGTGTACACTACTCCTGAGGTGTCATTTATTATTTCTAGGTCCTCTGAGCAGACAGGGCTGGGAAAAAAATGTGTATATATGTGTGTGTGTGCATGTGTGTGTATTTTACACCATCCTATAAAAAATCTATGATGAAAGTCAATGGCAGTTTTCTCATTTATATTCCCCTAGTTTTCTAAGCTATAAGAATATGTTATTTAAAAATTTTTTTATTATACTTGATTTACAATGTTCTTGACAGAACATTTCTGCTGTACAGCAAAGTGACCCAGTTATACATACATACATATATATATACACATATATTCTTTTTTTCACGTTATCCTCCATCATGTTCCATCACAAGTGATTGGATATAGTTCCCTGTGCTATACAGCAGGATCTCATTGCTTATCCATTCCAAATGTGCTAGTTTGCATTTACTAACCCCAGACTCCCAGTCCTTCTCCCTCCCCCTTGGCAGCCACAAGTCTGTTCTCCAAATCCATGAGTTTCTTTTCTGTGCATAGGTTCATTTGTGCCCTATATTAGGTTCCAGATATAAGTGATATCTTATAGTATTTGTCTTTCTCTTTCTGACTTATTTCACTTTGCATGAGAATCTCTACTTCCACCCATGTTGCTGCAAATAGCACTATTTGTTCTTTTTTATGGCTGAGTAGTATTCCATTGTGTATATGTACCACATCTTCTTAATGCATTCATTTGTTGTTGGACATTTAGGTTGTTTCTGTGTCTTGGCTGTTGTGAATAGTGCTGCAATGATCGTATGGGTGAATGTATCTTTTTCAGTGAAAGCTTTGTCTGTACATATGCCCAGGAGTGGGATTGCTGGATCATCTGGTAGTTCTATGTTTAGTTTTCTGAGGTACCTCCATACTGTTTTCCATAGCGGTTGTACCAGTTTATATTCCACACCAACAGTGTAGGAGAGTTCCCTTTTCTCCACACCCTCTCCAGCATTTCTTATTTGTAGACTTACTAATGATGGCCATTCTGACCAGTGTGAAGTGGAACCTCAATGTAGTTTCAATTTGCCTTTCTAAGAGTATATTATTTTATTAGAGATCAAATCAAGCAATTTTAATGTTTCTGTAAAATAAAGATAATTAATACGTACATACAGAATTTTCTTTTCTTTTCTCTGACTTTAAAAAAAATTTGCTCCACTATTGACTAGTGGGATAAAGTCTCTTATTTGGGTTTCTTATTGTAAACGTAAGTTCCTGTTTTGCTATGTACTAAGTAGGAAGGGCCAAACCTTTCTAGGTATTAGTGGGAAAAAAAAGTCTGTAAAGATTTCAACTTTAAAGTTGAAAACTTCAAACTTTCTGTCTGTAAAGAAGATATCAACACTCCTTAAGTTTTCAGGTTGTCAGAATTATAGATTAAAGTCAAGTATTACATAACCAAGTTCTGGGGGGGAATAAAAAAATTATTAAGGCAACACTATGGTATGCCAGTTTCCGGAGGGCAATTTTGAAAAATGCATCAAGGACTTACTCTTTAATTCAGTTTTAATTCTGTCATTACTTTTCATAGTAAAAAACTCAAAACGAATTAAATGTCAAACAATGGTAATCACTTACACTCGTTTTAGTGCATCTGTAAGGATGAGCTCTGGGCAACCAGTAAAATATCACGGCCTCAAAAAATATGTATACAGTGACTCTTAGAATATTTTTAAACATATGCTTATATGTAAATATATACACTCCACATAATTTTTATAGGCCTATAACTATACCATATATATGTATATTTAAACAAAATATTAAGAAATTTATGGTGTAGTTTGTAGTAATATATTTTATTTGTATTTTTCACTATAAATCATGAAACGTCTATAAATCCATTTCTTTTTTTTATTTTAGTGGAATGCAATTGACTTACAATATCGTGTTAGTCTCAAGTAAGTGCACAGCAAAGTGAATCATATATATATATATATATATATATTATATATTCATTCCTTTTCAGATTCTTTTCCCATATAGGTTATTACACAGCTTTGAGTATAGTTCCCTGTGCTATACAGGAGGCCACTGTTACTTATCTATTTTATATAGAATAGTCTGTATATGTTAATTCCAACTTCCTAACATCCCTCCCCCCGTAAATATTTCTATTTCTATAAATATTTGACTTTAGGAAAAAAATTTAGTATCCATTGCCGTTCTCTCATTTGGTAAGATAATGTATTTATATAATCATTTGAACCTACAATGTAGTAGGCACCAGTGCCTGGGTCACACTCAAAGTTTATATGTCTAAGCAAAGATGGCTTATTTATGGATGTTCCCTTCTATTTCCACTTTGCAGAAATTTTTGTGTGAGTATTGAATTTTATCAAACATTTGCTCTGAATCTTTTCATATGGTTATTTATTTTTTTCTTTACATTTTAACCTGTAAAGTCACAGTGATTTATTTTGAAGTCCTTGTATGGTTCCGATCTAATGAGGCACAACTTTTTCTTAAATGCACAGTGCAAGTGAGTTTTATGATCTGATGTTACCATTTTGAGATTAATTTAAATCTATCATTCTTTAATGGTCACAAGTGGTGCTCTAATTCTTGAAGCTCAAGGAAGATGTTACATTTTTGATGTGTTAGGTGCTGAATTAGAGGCTGAGTGCAGGCTTTCTCAAAAGGTCTTCTGGAGATCACCAACTCCAAGGAATGCTCATTCGTTCTTTCATTTATCAAAGAAGCTTGGGAAACACCACATACAGTATCTGATACTTAGAGAATCACAATGCCTATTGGCAAATTAAAGACTCTCATAAGTCCTATAAAATACATTTAATCTTCTGAAGTCAAGTATTTCCCCAATATTTTTGGACCATGAACTCTCTTCCCTACCAAACACTTATTAATAGCCTTGGAAACCATTAAAACACTTAGGAAAATTTTGCTTTTTATAAATGAGCATTTTTGAAAATCTTTATTTAATTAGAGTTTATTAATTGGTAATAATATAGAGATTTACCAGATGTATGCTTTGTTTTATACTTTAAATGAAAATATTATTTCTTATCTTATGAAAAGTATAACTATCCCAGGAAGATGAAAATACATCATCTATCTGTAACAATCTAAGTAACAAACTTTAAAGTAGACACAGTTTTTCCCTTTAAACTGTCTTTTTATATATATATATATTTGCAGGAATAAATGCTCTATTGCTGAATTTTTCTGCATAACTTAAAGTAAACAACTCCTCCGTACAGGAACAAAAGAAACAAATCATGATAGAAAAGAAAAAGTTTTAAATTTGCAAGTGGCAATTGTATCTTTTTTATATATATGTACCAGAAAACTTAGCTTAAACTCAATATACAAAACGTCATAAACTTGAAGTTCAATGATTCTGACTTTTGAATAGTTTAACATGCTAAAAGAATGTGGTAAAATTAACTTTTGCAATATGTGTGGAAAAAACACATAAGGCAAATTAAAATCATAGAAATGACAGTTCAGAGTATGACACATTTCCCTCCTCTTTTGTGACTACTTAGTATCTTTAGTAAAAATCTCTCTTATCTGTTGCAGAAGCATTTACACACTCTGGGTAACACTGAGTCTAATTAACCTTCCTCTCTGTCAGTCACAATGAACAAACTGGAAGATGCTTTGTAGAAAGATGCTTTTAAAACTCTTCCTTTATTCACTACAGTAACAATGTATATTTCGTGTTTTTAAAATGCTGGGTCACTCAGAGTTCTTTCTGATTCTTAGAATTCTTTGTCCCGTCTCTTCTGAGTCAGGGAAAATGTGCAAGGTATTTTGAGGGCCCCCTAAGTAAGAAGGGTACGCAAGTAAAAAAATCTTTTATTCTTAAAGTTTATTTTCTTCCTTTTGTACCATAATGGGAGAAAAGATTGACGACTAATATTTATGGAGTGGCAGACATGTATTAGCATTCTGTTAGGAACTTCATCTACCTTGCTTATGACAAACGTACAAACATCTCCATCTTGCCCTCAGCCAATCAGTGGCTGTCTTGAAGGTGAACTCAAACTCATCTTGCCCTTAACGCGATGCTATTTTCCATCCTATTCCATGGTTTAGTGTGTGCAAATGTCTCCTTCTTTTTAAGTGAACTTTCAAAGAACACTTGAAATATTTTTTTCTCTTTATAGAGGAGAAAAATAAGGTCCACTGGGACCCATGGGGGTGTCCGAATTGTTTTTTAAGCTCCCTCCCTCTAATAGTCCATAAAGTATCCTCTCTTAGAAGTCAGTTCCATTGGAACATGCTTTGTCACTGAAACAAGATCTTTCAGTCAGCACCTGGAATTGATTTGGCTCATGCTCTGTGAGCCTCATGCTATCTTTTGCAGAAAACTCTTTATTATTATGGGAGCCATCAGTACCATAAGAAAAAGAGGCTGGGAGACTCAGCCTGAGTTCTCCTGTTCATAGTTACTTATTGTTGATGAAAATTAAACCCCACGGAAAGCAGGATGCTTACCATAAAAAATGGACCAAAACAGTTTAAAATGACAAATAATAAGTACAAGGCATCTTAGATGAGTTAATTCATGCACTTGTTAACTTACAGTCTGTAATAACAATAACGATGTTAAAAAAAAAAAACCCTCAGACTTTTTTTTCCTTCAGGTCCACCATCAGCATGCTTATGCATTTTCCAAATGTGATCCCATTTTATATTTTAATTAATCTTCCTGAGCCTGCAAAATATGATCATCAGTTTAGTTGTTTACTCAACACTCGGTAGGATAGCCTGAAAATGTCTTAAAAATGCATTAAAACAAAACAAAACAGCAACTGAGAACAATCTTTGATTGTACTGTCTTGGGGGGGTGGGGGGAAGGGAATATAAAGCATTTTGTTTTGTAATGAATAGATGAATGATAGGGTGCTCCTCAAAAGGATATTGTTTCAAAATCTATTTTATCTCTGTGACTGGGGGTTTTTTGTGCCCCAATCAGCTGTTCCATTAGCACTAGGTGCCAAGGCAAGAACCAGGCTTGCCTAAGAACGAGGTTTGGAACTATTACATGCAACTTAGCATAGATGAAAACAGAGATTGACTTAAAATCAATCACTGTCTACCTCTTTAAAACTATCCCAAGAAGTAAAACTTCTCCATTCATTCAAATGCTCAGAGTTTCAAAGTCCAGACTATATTGAAAGAGTCTTATATTTACTTTCTCCACAGTATGTATTTTTCAAATTGGTGTTTATTTTTTTTAAGCGATAGTCACGTGCACACCCTGAACCCGTGTTTTATTCTAGGTACTTTCTGAACTGCTTTGTACCTATTTCTTGTGTAATCCTCCTATGACCCTATGAATAAGCACTACTGTCATTAAGATGTTCAAATGGGAACATCAAGCACGGACAAGTTAAAATGACTTACCCAGGGTCCCTTGCCTATTGAAACAATGAGTCCGAGATGAGAAACCAGTAAATCTGGTATTAAATCCCACACACTTAGCAATTAAGATGTGTCTGTTATTTCCAACACTGCCCCTTGTTCGATTCCAGCTAAATCCAGTTCTCTGGAGGACTGCTTTCCTTTTACAAGTGTTGGTGTTTTTAGGCAAGAGCCTTTTCTTCCTACAAAGGATTAAGCTAGGGGGCAAAAAGAGGGTGAGGCTGTGGGAATACATGGGTCTAAAGAATTTCTTTCTCCTCCAGACATGGGTGGAGTATCCCTGTAAACACAAGAAGAAACAAACAGTTGGATGAGAATCGAATTGCTCTCAGAGTTCCCTTTCTTGGAATGAGGGCCAGCAAAACCTTACAATTTAATCACGGCTAAGTGCTCTTATAATAAGTAGCAGTGGACACAAATGGATTATATTCTTAACACATTTTCCCTGTGAGAAGCTTAAGTAATTTAAATTACAAGTAATTAGTGCCAGAATTATTCTTCAGCAGAAAGGAGATTTGCAAGCTATGAAGATGGGTCATTTGCTTAGAGCTGGGACAAAGACACTAAAAATAAGTAAAATCCTTGATATTTCTGTGTCTATATATCAACGACTTTAATTATTTTTTGTGTCCTATTTTTAGTATCTCTATATATTCTAGTATTTGTAAACTAAATCCATGCTTTATATGTATTTTTTCTTTTTTTATGGCTGCACCTGTGGCATATGGACGTTCCCAGGCTAGGGGCTGAATCAGAGCTGCAGCTGCAGGCCTATGCTATAGCCACAGCAACACTGGATCCCCAGGGCATCTGTGACCTATGCCGTAGCTTGTGGCAATGCCGAATCCTTAACCCACTGAACAAGGCCAGGGATTGAACCAGCATCCTCACAGAGACAATTTCAGATCGTTAACCCACTGAGCCACAACGGGAACTTTCATGCTTTATATATTTATATGTCTAGATATATGTCATACAGATATAGATATGTTACAATACATTAATCAAGACAACTGAGAAGGCTTTGACCAAATTTTCTATTTTACCATAAATATATTGCAGACAGAAGCAAATGATGGATATTATCACGTGTTTAGACTGTTTCTATGATGCATTTTTGGTCTATCTCCTCACTCTTGGGCTTGTGGATGTTCGAAAATTCTTAAGAAATTTTAAAATAGAGCATCACTGAAACCTTCTTGCACTCCTTATACATAATGTTCCTCAGAAGCCCAAACTTCCACATATTTCAACCAGAGAGGGATAGAATTTGGGGAAGGATGCACACAAGGAAGTAGATATTTTACAGGGCAGTAGCATTCCATCCTTTGATGTACCTCAGACCTCCTTTCGGAGTCACTGCATGTCACTGCATGGGGGCTATACGTTCGGCTTTTTCTTTCTCTGTTCAATGTCAGTCCCAAGGCAGCAGGAATACTTAAGCACTGCACTAATTATTCTGGAAGGATGGTTCTTGGCGTTTCTCTCTAGTTAAATCATTCTGCTGTGTCGAGAGTAAAGAAGAATTCTGATCCAATTCTTGGTGGTTTTTCGTTAATTGACTTCTAATGAGGTATCTGGCGCCAGCAGCTCCACGGGGCTGAAAATGTTTTCCCTTTTTGTTGATTTAGGTCGGTCTTATGTTGAGGGTGAACATTTTTGCATGAAGGCAAATACAGAGCATAAAGAAAACCCTCTTTAAGAAGGATATCAATACCAGGGGATAGAGACTCTTTCTTAATTGATGGTGATACATAAATAAAAATAATAATGACGAACACATGTACCTACTTCACCAGGTACGTTGTTTTCTCCACCTCTACCATGGGACTGTCTGGGACACAATTCTCGCATTTTTCGTGATCACGTCTTTACCATGGAGAGTTAGGAACATGGGTAGACATTGAAGCCAAGACCACCCCTCTCACATATTCTCTCCCTCTCACCCCCACCTTTTTTTCTTGTTCTTCTCTCCTTTGCGCCAGCCTCCCTTTCCCATTCAATTAACATGATCTCAAAAGGCCCAAGGATTCTGAGAGGTGGCTCCTTCTGTTTGTTACCAAATAAACACTTCATCACTTGAAAAAGAATGATTCCATTAAGTACAGGAAATGGAGTATGTATTCAAGCCAAGAACAAACAAATAACAAACAAACAAACAAAAAAAACCAGCTAGGTAGCTAAAGTTCAGGCTATAGAACCAGCCAGACATTGCCTCAATCTTGGCTTCCTTTCTTTGTTAATGACATAAACGGGGTTGGCCTGGTCTTCTCACAAAGACCTAGTCTTCTTATCTGCCTATGGGGATTCATGTTAGTTGCTAGGGAATTTGATGGGTTTAATATACAGCACCACTCTTCCCAACCCAAGTTCTGAGAAAACTGAGAAAACATCCCAGAGAAGTAGCAGATGGGTCCAAGTTATCACCTGGATTAATGAGAAAGCTTAAGTAAGAGGATGTAGCTTACTGTCAGAGCCAAATACCTACTAAGTGAATCTCAGAATGAAACATACAACCATCCTATATGGGCCAGACTGGACCTGCAAGGTAAATGCCAACAAGATTAGACCTAGGATACAGAGGAACTTCGCTTCCTGTGGACAGGGGATGAGAAAGAATGAAAGAAATAAGATAAGCTGAAGTTAGGAGTTCCCTGGTGGCACAGTGGGTTAAGGATCTGGAGTCATCATTGCAGTGGCATTGCTGTGCCACAGATTCAGTCCCTGGCTGGGGAACTTCCTACCACCTGCCATGGGTGCAACCAATCAACAAACAAAAAGGGTAGCTGAAGTCAGTGTGATCAATTTATTCTTAAAGTTGCTGATCTGATAAATTATTCCATCTCTTCTGGTGGAATAGTGATTAAAGGTTAGAAAGGGTCAGAAGTGCTCATAATAGGGGAAAAATTTTGAAGCTGGAAAATCCATTCCTTCAGCTTCCTGTGGTCTTAACCCATTGTGCTTAGACATTAAGCTTATTGTCAATCAGGACAGCAACCAACACCTCAGCTTTTGAGGACAGTGTTGTCAATTTCATGAATTTCTCCAAGATCAGCCATGCCTTCTTTGGACCTCTTCCTGGACCTGCAAGTGGATGCTTCACATTTTCTTCTCTGGAGGTTCAGAAATGGGTCAGAAGGAATGCTAAATAAATGGCATCTAAGGCTACATTTTAGCCAGTGCCGGAAATTCACGTCTTGTTCTATTTCCCATCTTGAGCTACATCCAGCCACATCACCCAACGGAGCACATCAGGGCACTGCATAAAGATTAAATGACAACCCTAGGATTCAATAGTAAAATTCCTCCAAACTAGAGATCCTAAGAGGGAATTAATTCAGTGTACCCCTTGTGAGTTCAAATTTGTATCTTCTGTACAATATATTAGTGTCCAGAAGAACTAACCCTCAGAGTTCCCATCATAGCTCAGTGGTTAACCAATCTGACTAGCATCCATGAGAACACAGGTTTGATCCTTGGCTATACTCAGTGGGTTAAGGATCTGGCATTGCTGTGACCTGTGGTGTAGGTCACAGACGTGGCTCGGATCCTGTGTTGCTGTGCCTGTGGTGTAGGCTGGCAGCTACAGCTCCAATTTGACCACTAGCCTGGGAACCTCCATATGTGGTGGGTATGGCCCTTTAAAAAAAAAAAAAAAAAAGAACTAACCCTCAACCAAATTCTCTGTCCTTTGCAAATCAAAGTTCCAAAAGATAACTATAAATTCTAAAATGCATCCAACTCTGCTTTTTATTCAACAACCTAGAGCTACTTTTCATTCAACAGCTGTAGCCTGGGCTATTTTTCTCAGGAATGGGGGTAGTTTCTTTAGGACATTAGAAGTTTAATTAGTTCAATATCAAGACTCCGATGCCCATGAACCTTTCTCGAAAGATTCCAATAGAAATAACCCCACATGATTATCACCCATAAATTCAGAAAACAAGATTGTCTTCAGCTACTAGAGGTTTATCCCAGGAAATATTAAAATAGTCTTAGAATACCTGGCACTTGGTATTGCCAAAAAGCTGTAATGGGATCCTGTATTATGTGAGCAAATGAAGAGCCACCTTGGTTTTATCATCCTTGGAATGGCCCTCAGTTCATACCAGTTGCCTAAAATCTGCAAACTTGATCAGTTGAGAATAAGCTCCTTGCATTAGAGGTGGTTATTTTGGCACTGCTCACCTGCTATACCCAGGGGGAAAAACTCATTCTTTATTCTCTCAGACATCCCTGCTCTCTTGCCAAATTAAAACTTTGATCTCAGCTCTTTTGGTGTTTTTTTCTTTTATATTCATATATGCTGAACCTATTAATTTCCATTTATCCCCTGAGGCTCATGGTTCCACAGCTCCGGGTCTGCATCCACGCTCTTCTGAGTGCAGGCATTGCATTGCCAATTCTCTATCCAAGAGACTCTTTCCACGGCCTCCTCCTCTTTTTAAGTTGCTTGGCTCCAGAGTACCTGCCTTCTAGGGAAAATTCCTTCTCCAATTCAGACCCTGCTTACGAACCTGGTTCAAGATGTGATTATGGAGCCAGGGGGCAAGCCACAGGAAGGCAAGGCTGGTTCTTTCTCATTTTCTTTTTGGTTGGTCTAGAACTGCTTTCTTAGATCTAAGATTAGATTAAAGACTAATCTAAAGACTCATTCAGATTAAAGACTGAATCTTGCTAAGACATACAGAATTCAGTGTGGCACAAAAATTGTGGTTCGATTTCCCAGTATCTAAAAGATCTGTACACAGAATGATTGTTTTCCTTATGGCTTTTTGCTGAGAGCAAGGGGTACTCCCAGGTAAGCTATAGGAACTTGATGCTGAGGCTTTCTACACCTGCTAAATGCATATTGATGACTCAGCTTAGGCCCAGACACAACCTACTTCTTTGATTGGAGACCACCCAAGTGGCCAGCATTGGCTGAGGCTACCGAGGAGGCAGCCATGACTTTACTGGAGCCGTATGCATGGCCTGCATGCCCTGCCTGGGGTTTGAGTGATCTAGATGTCCTCAGAAGCCCTCTTGCTCCAGGCAGGGCCCAAGACCAGGGCTTCAGCTGAAGGTTAATCTCCTTTGGCTGAGACAGATAGAGTCTGAGCACCATTCACTTGAAACCATCCATGTATATGTCTCTGATCACATGGAAACATTACTTGGCTATGGACGAAGCCACCCTAAGTAGCCCCAAACACACAACGTATCAATAGCCTATGGCTGTTCTATAGCAGTTATGAGCCAAAGACTACAAGGGCAAAATGTTTTCCTGGGTTAATACAAGCCTTTACATATCTCCGAGTTAAGAAGGTTCTTCCCACACACTAAGCTCACAAACCCACATCAAATGCCTCTTAGTGGGAATATTCAGCTTATGTAATTCTTCTCTCTCTCGTTCTTTTTTTTTAAATTCTCAATAACTGTGCTTGAGTTTCTGAGGAAGCCTGGGAGTGGGCACCTTTGTTCTCCGTACATTTCCTGGCCTGACATGATTATGAGGTTAGGTGCACTGGGAAGTCCCGAACTACAATGGAAATGGCATACCTGTTCTACCACCTCGGTTCCCTTTGCCACCTTTGAGAAGAAAAAGGACCGAGAGAGTAGGGAGGAAGAAAATCTTTGAGCATGTATTTTTGGAAAATAGTGTATCCATCTCACTCTGTTCCATCCCCATCATGAGAGGTCTCCCCACCCAGGTCATCTCAAACCTTCCAAAGGGCTATGTGGAGAATGTGTACTCTGACTCCAGCAGGTGAGTGGGATAGCAGGGAGGGAGGGGGAGGGCTGGATTGGGAGTTTGGAGTTAGGAGATGCAAACGATTACATAGGGAATGGACAACCAACAAAGTCCTACTGTATACCACAGGGAACTCTATACACTATCCCATGATAAACCAAAACAGAAAAGAGTATGAAAAAAATGCACATATATGTCTAATTGAATCACTTTGCTGTAGAGTAATTGACACAACATTGTTAATTAACGCTAATCCAATAAAATGCTTTTAAAAAGCAGTGAGCAAAAAGCAATTCTCCCTACATAGTAACACTTTATTTACTAGGTTTGCCAATAGGATTGGCTTGGAAATACAGACACAAGACTCGGGACAATGTTCTTACCGTCTGTGACTAATACTAGCTCTGTAACACATTTTAGGTAAGTGTCCTAATGACATTCTTTCTTGTGTTGAATACACACACCCTGGCCCACTCCTCACCATTCATTTTGCAAGTGCAGCCGTTTCTAGTCATTCCAGCTCTAATGCCACCTATTGTTCCTCCAGATGGCCACTGTGTGCAAAATCATATCACAAAACCCACATGGCTTAGATAGATTGGGTTATGGGTGTAACATCCTTAAATTCCATCGGAATTAAAAAAAACAAAACCCCAAAAGATAAAAACACTCAACCCCAACGGTAGCCCATGTTAAATGAACTCCTACGATAAATACAGCACCTGAAGTTTGCTGGTGGAAGTGGGATGGTGGCCAGCAGCCGTGAGTTAGTGCAAGGTGGTGGAAGGCATGGTCTTGGAAATCAGACAGAACGTTGTCACAGCAGGTGTGGCTAAGTGTGGCTCTTGGTCCTGGTGAGACGTGTGCACGTATGTGCTTTGCATCTCCCCTGCTGTTCGTCGGGGTAGAGTTTTGGGTTTACCTAGTGTTCCTCATTCACGAAAAGCCCATAAGCAAATGCCAACCTTGCGTGAGCTTCCCATCGGTCCTTCATCTACTCATCACGCTGGAACCAATTCATGTTTTGCAAACCGGCACAACCAACCATACGTATTTACAAACCAGAAGCCACAGAGACCTCCTGACCTGCTTCAAAACAGTATCATTTGTGAGAGTACGATCTCCCAAGTGGAAGGGCTACAACCCTTGGATGTCAGCCACAGGCGGGGGCCAAAAGAAATACAGAATAGGGAAGAGAATTCTGAAGGCCCTTGTTAGGAGCTCACAAAGTTACTCAACTCTCTGGCTAAATTTTGTGAGAATACAGACAATACCTAGAGGACTGTTGTGAGGTTGTGAGCAGGAAGGGGAAAAGAAAGAGAGGAAAAACAAACGGCTCTGACCAGTTCTTAGAAATGACCAAGGAAACTTGACTCACCCCCACAATGTCATGTGATAGATTTGAATGGTAACTAATTTTTTTTTTTTGCTAAAAGCCAAGATATAGAAGCATAGAAAAAAATCTATATGTTTACTTAATCTATTAATCCAAGCCATCAAACCATAATTCCTCTTATTCCAAGATTGATGAGGAAGAAAATTCTACTTCCTTGTTTTTTGAGTGAGAAATAACAAATCCCATCTACCAAGAACTAAAGGCTTATTTTGTAATGGAGTGGGATGGACTGGGAATGTGGGATCAGTAGATGCAGACTATTGCCTTTGGAATGGATAAGCAATGAGGTCCTGCTGCATAGCTCTGCGAACCCTATCTAGTCACTTATGATGGAGCATGATAATGTGAGAAAAAGAATGTATATATGTATGTGTGCCTGGGTCACCTTGCTGTACAGCAGAAAATTGACAGAACACTGTAAACCAGCTATAATGGAAAAAATAAAAATCACTTTTGGGGAGTTCCTGTCATGGTGCAATGGAAACAAATTCGACTAGGAACCATGAGGTTGTGGGTTCGATCCCTGGCCTTGCTCAGTGGCTTAAGGTTCCAGCATTGCCATGAGCTGTGGTGTAGTTCGCAGATGTGGCTCAGATCTGGCATTGCTGTGGCTGTGGTGTAGGCTGGCGGCTACAGCTCCAATTAGACCCCTAGCCTGGGAGCCTCCATTTGCCGCAGGTGTGGCCCTCAAAAGACAAAAAGACCAAAAAAAAAATCATTTTTAAAATGATTAAAATATTTTTAAAAAACCTATGTTCTGGAGTTCCCGTCGTGGCTCAGTGGTTAACGAATCCGACTAGGAACCATGAGGTCGTGGGTTCAATCCCTGGCCTTACTCAGTGGGTTAACGATCCAGCGTTGCTATGAGCTGTGGTGTAGGTCGCATACGCGGTTTGGATCCCACATTGCTGTGGCTCTGGCGTAGGCCAGCGGCTTCAGCTCCGATTCGACCCCTAGCCTGGGAAACTCCATATGCCGTAGGAGCGGCCCAAGAAAATGGCAAAAAGACAAAAAAAAAAAAAACAAACCCAAAAACCATGTTCTATAGGAAAGCAAATTGTCAGTCACTGAAAGCCCCTGCCAAAATTAAATCTTCTCATCAGTGGAATAAAAACACTGGAAAAAAGTTGAAACATTATAAATATACTATAACAAGAAATTCGTAAATTATCACACCTTTGTAAAAATTTAATTTTGCTCATTTCTGTAACTCTTGGCTCTTTGTACATTTTTTATTAATTTATTTGATTTCCTATTAAGGTTGGTTTACAATATGCTGTGCCAGTTTCTGCTACACAGCAAAGTGACTCCGTCATACATATACATATATTGTTTTTTATTTTTATTTTTTTGTCTTTTTGTCTTTTTTATTGTTGTTGTTGTTGCTATTTCTTGGGCCGCTCCCGCGGCATATGGAGGTTCCCAGGCTAAGGGTCGAATCCGAGCTGTAGCCACCAGCCTACGCCAGAGCCACAGCAACGCGGGATCCGAGCCGCGTCTGCAACCTACACCACAGCTCACGGCAACGCCGGATCGTTAACCCACTGAGCAAGGGCAGGGACCGAACCCGCAACCTCATGGTTCCCAGTCAGATTCGTTAACCACTGCGCCACGACGGGAACTCCCTGGATCATCCTTTTTTAAAATCAGTATTCCTTTAGATCAGAGGCTCAAAACTGATCTTTAGAGCAATTCAAGCATCCGAACTGCCTTATCGGTGATGTTCACATCCTTCTAAGACATCCGTCTCTTTTATCTGCAGTACATTTCAGACAATGAGTTATTCGACACAACGTAGCAAAGCAACTGGTTGTTTGATATTTTTTCTTTGGTATCGTGTGGATGGTCATTTTTAGAACCACCCCTCAATAATTTTTCTCCAGCATTTAGCTAGTGTCACGGATATTCCAGAAATACCCAGTGAGAACCAGTTGAGCCCTCAGTAGCGGGTCACTCATGGGTCCGCAGAGGCTTCCGAGTTGATGATTGTGTTATATCCAGACTTCAGTTTCTCCTCTTTCCTTTCTGAATCTGGAGGCTCCATCAGGGAATCCTCTCATCTTCATTTCTGTTTTCTCCAGATCTAACACAGTCCTGAGTACAAAGTCAGATCCCTCTCTCTCTACCCATCGGATGGAACGAGCGCCTTAAAGAAGATTCGGGCTGAATGGCCTCTCTTTGGCTTTTTTATGTATGGAAATAATCGACCGTAGTCAGAGCCTCTATGCTGTTTCGCTTTTATACGTTCGGAAAGGGAAACATTCTGGATTTTATTTCTCCCTCATCTTTAAGGCACTAAATCAATTTGAGTCACTGTGGATGTGTGGAGGGGGTCATGAACTGCAATCCAGGGTTGCTATTTTTACTCTTTGAACTCCTGCAGCCCCTTTAACCTGAGTACATGTATAACTTTAAACAGAAAACATCAAGCCCATCAGTAGGCATGGAGCCTCCGGAGTTTCCGGTCCCCCTCCCAGGACCCCCAACCCCGCCAAAGTTAGACCTCACCATTTGTTTCCAAGTCCAATTCACACAGGACCAGCATCTCTAGTTTCCAAGGAAACCCTGGGAAGAAAAAAAAAAAAAAAAAAACCCTGAAATTTACATAATTCGCTTTGCCCACTATTGGAATGCAGCCACTTCTGGAAAAAGGCAGAGCAGCTGTTCAGCTGCTTCATAGCAACACTTCACAACAGTGTGGGAGGAAAACAAAGAAGAGCAATGCACTTAAATTAAACCGCCCAGGGCAGGGTAAGGTACCCAGGCAGAAGATCAGAATTTAGAATCAAGAGTATCGAATTAGGCAACAGACCTGCTCTGAAGGAGATGGCCGTGAATTTTTAATGAAATTAAGAGAACCAGTCTTTGGTTTCACGGTCTCATTGAAAGGCAGTGATACACATTTAAATGTTGTCCTTTTGAGACTCCTTCTGTTTGGAGCAGGCGACCAAAGAAGCAACTTCATAAAAATGTAATGGTTTTGATTTCAAAACAAATCCAGTAAAAAGAACACCCACAGCAAAGAATGCAAGCCACCTGGGTGAGGCAGGTGCACAGTTTTCCACTGATTTCTCAAAAGTTCATAACATATCACTTCACCACCCGTTGTCTAGAAGTGCCAAAACCTAGATAAAAATGCAAGAAGCACCATTCTGTTCTCTTTTTACTGCAGAAACAAGTTGCATAGTAATAGCGACCGTTAGAAAAATGAGAAGAAAACTCAAATTTCCATATGGTAAGAGGAAAACGTTTGAGTGGACTGAATCAATACTGCTGTGTAATGCTGTATAGTTTATTCTGTATAAAGGCAGCCAGCCAAGGGGGTAAATGGAAGCCTAAAATTCAGCGAAATCTTCCTAACTATCCACTCAAAATCCAGGCCACTGTTACCCAAACGAGTACCTTTCTCTAAGCACAAAGGCGCCATCTGTTGACCAAGTCAGAGGGGCTACCATATACTGTACACTATGTAACATATTTTTCTAGCAAAAGTCCTACATGGAATGTGAAAAACTAAGGGGTCCCAGAGATCTTGGAGAAATAGTTCACTTTATAGACAAAGGAATGAATACCAGGGACAGCTACACAATTTGTAGAGCCCAGTTCGAAATGAAATTTAGGGACCCCCTGGTTGTGAATGCAGGAAAACGTGTCATTAAAAGTACTAACATTTAAACTCTTTGCCTTTCTACTGAAATCTCTCTCAATTTATCATAATGTTTTTTATTTGCTTGGTATTATTCGTTTCATGTTGTCCTAAGCAAGGAAATCGAAAAATGTAATTTTTAGCCGGAATTTCCCATCCTTCTTTGCCTTGTGCAGTGCTAGTTTTCTTTTTCGTTTGTTTTCGTCTGCTTATTACTATTTTTTTAATAGCCTCACCTGCAGCATAGGCTAGGGGGTCAAATCGGAGCCACCGAAGGCCTACACCACAGCCACAGCAGCGCAGGATCTGAGCTACATCTGCAATCTACAGCACAGCTTGCAGCAACGCTGGATCCTTAACCCACTAAGCGAGGCCAGGGATCCTCACAGAGACTAGGTGGGGTTCTTAACTTACGGAGCCACCTTGGGAAACTCCCACAATGCCAGTTTTAAATGCAAACATAAGAGCATTTCACTGGTATGTAGAATCACTGAAATGATGCAATTTGTATTTCGTAGGTTAAACATGCACCTGTATTTCCTTCTTGTCGGAATGGTGGAAATGTTACCAAAAAAGACCTGTTGTGGGTTTTTTTGTTTTTTTTTTTTTTCATTTCTTGAGACACACACATCCTATCAATATTTTCTACCTGTGGCTCACTGATAAGTAAACAAACAAACAAAACCGAAAAGGAATTTGGGATACTACTATCTTTGATATCTTTGTCATCCTTTTTAACCTAAATGTTTGGTTTGATGTAGGGAAGTAACTGGAGTAAGAAAGGGTGGGATGGGTTCCCTGGTCATGTGAATTTCCTAAAACATCATGACTTACTTTCTCCATTGAAAAGTAACTCCTGATTTGAATGGAGAATTGGCAAACGTGGCCTCGTGGGCATGCCAGAGCCCAGCTTACTCACCTGGAGATGGAACGTAATTACCTTGTATATGTGAGTCTCCCCAAACATTCATACATCATCCAAGGTCCATTAGAATTTTGTGTCGTGGGGCATCACAGACGCTGTAGGTGAACGGGGTAGTGAGAAACCACAGTAGAGAGATGTGTTGTGAATATCTCCTCCCTGAATACAGAAGTTCCATCATCCCGATGGACTTGATTTAAAAGACACAAATCCAAAAATTACAGTATTGAAAATTCCAAGACAAGGGAAATCAGCGCATTAAATCACACACAGGGCCCTGTACAAGTATCCTGCCTGCAAATCCAGCAAATACCATGGCCCCAAGGGATGTTACAAAACCCCCCATGCTCAAGTCCCTTTTATAAAATAAGGTTGTATTTGCATACACCCTACGCACATTCTCCTGTGTACTTTGGATAACCTCTAGGTACTTAGAATCCCTAAGCCAATGTACATCCTATGAAAATAGTTGTACATACAATGTCAATACTATGTCCATAGTTGCCAGAGGGCATCAAATTTAAATTTTGCTTTGAGGAACTTCCTGAAAAAAAATTTTTTTTTCTGCATATTTTTGATCCACTATTGGCTGAACCTGAGAATACAGAACCCATTGTTGCAGAGGGCTGATTGTACTTTTTGGCCTGCTATGGACTATGGAAGAACAGTTACTGCTGGATGAAACAATTCAACTCTGCTGCACCAGCCAGAGCAACTCTCAAGCTTGCTTCATGTCACCCAGAGTTCCTTGGGTAGAAGTTAGACCACAATCTACCAAGTCCTCAAATCATGGGATGCTTGGGATCTGATCTTCCAAATCTTTTTGTTTTATTTTATTTTATTTTTTTATTTTATTTTATTTTTAGGGCTGTACATACGGCATATGGAAGTTCCCAGGCTAGGGTTCCAGTTGGAGCTGCAGCTGCCCACCTGTACCACAGCCACAGCAATGCAGGATCTGAGCCGAGTCTGCCACCTACACTGCAGCTCATGGCAACATCCAACCCTTAACCCACTGAGCAAGGCCAGGGATTGAACCCATATCTTCATGGATGCTAGTCAGGTTTGAGCACACAACAGAACCTCCCCAGGTCGTCTTGTTGAAGCTCATTCTCTCTACCCCTTCGTGACAAATAAGCTACCCCTCACCTTCATGACGACAGTTCTTGCCAAAGCATTCTCACCAGTCCCCCCATTTGTCATCCACAACAAGAGGAATGGGATAGATGACGCTACCTATGCTGGCAGTTCCTCCAGTGTGGTCTGTGTCACATTCACATGATTCTGTTTTCTCTTGGCATCTTGATGGGAGCTTCCGTTTCAGCATTCTGATAGAGTCACACAAGTGGCAGCTGCATAAGCATTCACAGTTGACTCCATCCCACTTTAAAGTCCTGAATCTTTTCCAGAAAAGTCACGTTGTTTGGTGATTGACGTCATCATGATAAACATACCTGAAAGAATCTACTACCAAAAATGAAATGCATTTTTCCTCAAATACAGGAGGAAAATTGCACTTCATTCTGCAGGGCAGTGAAATCCTTAAAACACTGCATTTCACTCCTCCTTATATGTTGGCTGATATTACTGGCCTCTCAGACTGAGAACGAGACGTCTCACACTCCTTGGAGATGTTTCAACTCTTGCAGATTTCAGAAAGTAACTGCACACTAGGAGAACATGCCCATATATTTTTTCCCATTTTTTAAAGTTTCATTGAAGTATAGTTGATTTACCATGGGTAACAGTTTCCACTGCACAACAAAGTGACTCAGCTCTACACGTGCACACATTCATTCTCTTTCGGATTCTTTTCCCACATAGATATCACAGAACACTGGGTAGAGTTCTTTGTACTATACAACAGTTCCCCTTTGGCTGATCATCCATATACCTCAGTGTGCATATGTCAGCCCCAAACTCCCAGTCCACCCCCCACCCCTACCTGACCCCTTTGCTAACCAAAAGCTTGTTTTCAAAGTCTGTCTGTTTCTGTTCTGAATATTAGTTCATTTGTATCCTTTTTTTAAAGATTTCCCATATACGTGATGTCATAGGACCTTCATCTTTCACTGTCTAACTTCATTTGGAATGATAATTTCTAGGTCCATGCATGCTGCTGCAAATGGCATTATTTCACTCCCCTTTATGGCTGAGTAATATTCCATTGTATATATGTACCATATCTTCTTTATCCATTCCTCTGTTTATGGACATTTAGGTTTCTTCCATGTCTTAGCTATTGTAAATACTGCTGCAGTGAATATTGGGGTGCATGTACCTTTCAAATTATGGTTTCCTTTGGATATTTGCCAGGAGTGGGATTGCTGGATCCTATGGCAGTTCTCTTTTTAGTTTTTTTAAGGAACCTCGATATTTTTTTTTTTCATAGTGGTTGTATCCATTTACTTTCCTACCTGCAGTGTGAAAGGTTTCCTTTTTCTCTGCACCCTCTCTAGCATTTATTGTTTATAGACTTTTTGAGGATGGCCGTGAACCCGACTAATATCCTTAAGGATGTGGGTTTGACCCCTGGCCTCGATCAGTGGCTTAAGGATCTGCCGTTGCCATGAGCTGTGACATAGGCCAGGAGTGGCAGCTCTGATTCAACCTCTAGCTTGGGAACTGGGAACTTCCATATACTGCCAGTACGGCCCTAAAAAAGAAAAAAAGAAAAAAAAGGAAGAAAAAAAGTCTTACATAGGAAACAATTTAGAACTCCTTCCATTGTAGTCATATAGAATGCAAGAAAGAGTTGAGGGTTTTGTTTTGATTCTGACAGTGGTCTCTAGAAAAATTGTATGAAATTATATTGTGATTATCTGGAGAAAAAAAAAA
Organism: Phacochoerus africanus; assembly: GCF_016906955.1. Lineage (NCBI taxonomy): Eukaryota > Metazoa > Chordata > Mammalia > Artiodactyla > Suidae > Phacochoerus > Phacochoerus africanus. The sequence goes on along the minus strand of NC_062557.1, from coordinate 9,953,090 downwards.
AAGAATTTGGAGCCAGTGCAAAAATTCTCTGGTTTTATCTTGATTAGAAAATGTTGAGGGTCGAAGAAAAATTCAAGTACCTCTTAGGCCCTTGAGTTATTGCTGTTTGGAGTAGGAGAAACATACATTCTAAGAATCTCAAAAAATGCAGAGGACAAAACATCCTGATCTTAGTGAAGGAGGATTTAGGATCCGTTGGAAAGAAATGGCAGATGGAAAGGAGGGGAAAATCAGGACCAATATTCCAACATGAGGGTGGAGGTATTTGTGTAGTAGTCCCTCTTGTGATTTTTTTTTTTTTTAAACCATTGGAAACTTCACAAGGCTAACAGTTTTAAGCACAAATAAGGATAATGCCAAATGATGGTGTTTTTTATTGAAAAAAAAAACAAAAACAGCGAAACAAAAAAAACTCAGGTAGAGTTTAGAACATGCAGTTCTGGGTAACAGTGTGTTGAGTAAACCCATCAAGCGCTATTGTGTCCGTGTAATGGAATTGATTAGAGAACATGGCTCTTCCCAAAGTTAACTCCTTCCAGATCATTCTGGGGGCCCCTCATATGAAAACTAACAGTTATTAGTGGCCAGTTTTGCCTAAAATCTTACTGGGTCAATCCAGCTCTTCTGTTGTTATTTCACGAGAAAGTATCAAAATTATTTACTTTAACCTTGATGAGGAATTCCTTAAATGATTCTCTTTTGCTGGGGATCACATTCACCTCTGTGTTGATGAATTAGAGTGCTGTTTTCCCAGAAATACTGTTTTCATGATTATTAATGAGTAGCTACTCTTATTAATCCCAGACAAAAGATAGTTACAGAGACATCAGCTGAGGATATTCTGGTCTTTGTTTTTCCTGGTTTGATTTATTTGCTCCCATGCTAATGATCTGGAAGAAAACATCCCTTCATTATTTTTCTCCTTCAACAGTAATATATTATTTAAGCAATCACTGCAGCAGAGTCCTCATGTTTTGGAAGAGGCTCTGTAGCCAGAGGCACTACACAGAAGTCATGGAAATGAATAATCATGGCAGAGAAGTCTAGCTTCTGAAAATTATTAGCACCTCTTTCCTACTAGGCACTTTATTTTATTTTTTAACATTTTTATTAAAGTATAGTTGATTTACAGTGTTTCTTCAATTTCTGTTGTATAGCAAAATGACCCAATCACACACAGTTCCCTGTGCCGTGCAGTAGGACCCCATCACCCAGCCATTCCTAGTGTTAACAGTTTGTATCCACCAACCCTAAACTCCCTGTCCACCCCACTCCCTCCCCCACCCCAGCCCTGGCAGCCACAAGTCTGCTCTCCTCCTTAGCCATGGTTTGTTTTTGTTTTGCAGATAGGATTATCTCTGCCATATTTTAGATTCCAAAAAATTAGTAATATCATATAGTATTTCTTTCTTACTTCACTTAGTAGAAGAATCTCTCGTTCCATCCCTGTTGCTGCAAATGGCATTAGTTAGTCCTTTTATGGCTGAGTAGTATTCCATTGTATACATGTACCATATCTTCTTAATCCATTCATCTGTCAATGGACATTTAGGTTGTTTCCATGTCTTGGCTATTGTGAATAATGCTGCAATGAACATATGGGTGCATGTATCTTTTTGAATGAATGTTTTGTCTGGATATATGCCCAGGAGTGAGATTGCTGGTAGTTCTATATTTGGTTTTCTAAGGAACCTCCATACCATTTTCCATGGCAGTTGTACCCATTTACATTCCTACCTGCAGTGTAGGAGGGTTCCCTTTTATCCACGCCTTCTCCAGCATTTGTTATTTGTTGACTTGTTAATGATGGCCATTCTGACGGGTGTGAGGTGGTACCTCATTCTAGTTTTGATTTGCATTTCTCTAATAATTAGTAATGTGGTTGCCTATTAGTACTTTTTAAAGTGATTTTAAGTTTTAAAGTTGTGCCCCATTTCTTTGGAGATCCCACCCACAGAGTCATCTCGCATGACGTCAACTAGAAATGGTTTCTGATGCTGGAGAGTGTTCAGGGAGCTCTTGGTTCCCACAGAGACAACTTCATTTCCCTTGGACCCTCTCCCTTGCAGTTCCTGCTCATGCATCTGCTTCTAACCAGAGGCTGAGAAAGCTTCCGCCAGCCTGCACACGTTGTTCAGCAAGGCAGACAGTGAGGAAGCGGGGCTGTTAGTGACACATTGTATCATTGCTTTTTTTGAAGAAGTGATGCAGGGAGGAGGTTCCTCCTTGAACCTGTCTCATCTCCACCGAGGATCTTGAATGACTCTGGCCCCATGCTGAACATTTGGAGGCTCAACTTCATCTGCTAGCCTGGAACAGATAATTCCCAACTGCATAAAGTGCTATTCTCTCCCCTCTTTATGAAGAGGAGACTATAGCTTAATTTGCGGCTTGGAAAATGTATTACATCATTGTATGGTTCAGGGAATTTGAAGGCTAATTAAAGTGGTTTTTTTTAATTGATGTATATTTGATTTATAACGTGTTTCAGGTGCACAGCAAAGTGATTCAGTTATACATAAATATATATATATATATACACACATATTATTTAAAGTTACACATATATTCTTTAAAGTATTTATTTATTTATTTATTTATTTATTGTCTTTTTAGGGCCTCACCTGTGGCATATTGAAGTTTCCAGGCCAGGGATTGAATTGGAGCCTTAACTGCAGGCCTACCACAGCCACAGCAATGCTAGATCTGAACTGTGTCTACGACCTACACTGCAGTTTGCAGCAACACCAGATCCTTAACCCACTAAGCTAGGCCAGGGATGGAACCTGCATCCTCATGGCTACTAGTAGGGTTCTTAACTCTTTGAGCCTTGTTTTTTAAACCTATACTTTTTTATTATCTAATATCATTTTCTTGAAAAAAAAAAAACCAAGTATAACTTCTAGATTATTCAACATTTTGATTTAATTATAATTAATATCTTAGTCAATTTGCTTATTCTTAGATCTATAACATATATTTAAATTAAAGAAATCTTATTAGATCTGTAACTTACATATTTAAATTAAAAAAATCTTGTTAGAATCCTATTAAAATTTAAAAAAGCAAGCTTCTATTATCAGCAAATCAATTTCTTAACGAGTAGGCAGCTTCTTCTCCCCCTCCCACTGAGAAAGCAACAGTATACATTCATTTAATCGTGTTAGCTGAGGATACATTACTGCAAATATTAACTCTCTAATCCAGCCTGGATTTACTCTGTGTGTGTTGGGGAGGGTTAAAAATGCACTGACAGTTGCTTTGCCATCTATAGCAAAAGGAGCTAAACTTGAGCCTTCAATGAAGACAGCCTGTCTGTATCGAGGTATCTGACTTACTCTTGATAATAAGAACCCCTTTGACCTCTCCCTAAATGTGCACCATTAAAGGTACCTTTTGCACTTGTTTCAAGTAAGGAAAGCTGTTGTGCCTACACCAGACGTGGGCTTCTTCTGCTCACACTTGCAGAAGAATTGGGCTGCTTCTGCTCACACGCATGTGTTAATTTTATTACCCAGCAGTACAAATGTGAAGCTCTCAGATTCCTTGACATCAGCCCAGTATATGAACCCTTTCTTCCAGGTGGTCAAGTCCTGGAGACTTAGCGAGTCATCTACCCTAAAAGTAAGATGGTGACATTCAGCATCTCTACCCAAGGTTGAGCCCTCGGGTTTCTCAGTCTCTCCTGAATGATGGTGTTCCAAGCCTGGAGAGTTAAAACGAGTCATTGACTTCCACATCTTTCTTAAAAATCCTATTCGCCTATGGTCTGGAATGGCTGGGTATCTAATTGATTAGGTGTATCTCTCTTGGATAGGGAACTCTTGCCACCCTTACCATGTCCGAGGAGAATTACCTTATAAGGTGATCATTTCCCTGCCTTTGCTGGTCACAAGCCCTTTAATTTCAGAGCTCTTGCTTGTTCAGTTTAAGCACCATCACCTCCTCAGCTCAGAGGAAGCCACAGGGAGCCTCTTGGCTTGGCCCATCCTGGAGAGGCTGTGGAAGGCTGGAAGGTCAGGAGTGAGTAGCACAGAGAAGTTTGAGTTATAATTTTGACTGGGGGAAAATATACTGGTTAGGCCATCATTTTGTCCTTCGAAAACAGATAATATTGGGAAGATAGGAGAACACACACACACACGCTAAAAGGTATGGAGGCGGCATGGCCTCTTGCAAAAATAGGTAATTTTGAATTTAAAGATATTATAGCTCAAAATTTTACCAGATGTTTTTAGATGAGGTAGTCAACCCTTCGCAGTTTCAGTTTCTTCTTAGAAAAATCACAGTGTTATCCATCCGTAAGGTCAACCCCTTGTTCATAGCAGCCGTGCAGCAAATTGTAGGTACTGAAGTGCCAGGAAGGAAGAAAAACGGATGAGGCTAAGGATGTGTCTTGGGCTTTTAGCTGACTCTGGAATAGCCATAAATGTTTAGCCGGAACTTTTCTTTGTATAATGTATCTTGAAGAGGATCCAGTGACCGGTGATTTATTCTACAATCACAGATATTAGTTTTTCAGAGAAGATGAAATATTATGTATAATATGTATGTATCACATACCTCTCTCTCTATGAAATTCAAGACTTATGTAGGTGGCAAGCACAATACGACCCTGCCATCTTCTGGTAGCAAGAATTTGACAACCATGTGATTTTCTCAAGTATCATGAGTTTTCTTCTAATGCCATGACTCGGTGGCACCCTTTTCCCCAAGTAAAGAAAGCAAACACTGGAGTTCCCGTCGTGGCGCAGTGGTTAACGAATCTGACTGGGAACCATGAGGTTGCGGGTTCGGTCCCTGCCCTTGCTCAGTGGGTTAACGATCCGGCGTTGCCGTGAGCTGTGGTGTAGGTTGCAGACGCGGCTCGGATCCCGCGTTGCTGTGGCTGTGGCGTAGGCCGGTGGCTACAGCTCCGATTCAACCCCTAGCCTGGGAACCTCCATATGCCGCAGGAGCGGCCCAAGAAATAGCAACAACAACAATAACAACAACAACAACAAAAAGACAAAAAAAAAAGAAAGCAAACACTAATTAATTGCTTTTTAAAAGTAATTAATTTTTCGTTTTAGCCTAGTATATGTGGACTGCCATTCAAGACGGCATTTCTCCAGTGACGAATGGATAGTGATCATCTTTCTTTGCCCCCGTGCTTATTTATTTGCCATTGGGTATCTTTGTTGGTCAGGTGTCTGTTCACATATTTTGCCCATTCTTCATTGTGTTATTTGCAGAGTTTGTTGAAAGACTGCTGACGATTCTCGTCAGCAAGGATGCTTCTGAAAGCCAGCCAGGGAAGCCACACGTTTTTGACATCCAGATGGTGCACCATGAACGCATTTCTGAAAGCCAGTCAGTCAACAGTAAGCTCACCTGGTTAAGCAGGTGTTCACATGTTCGCAGTTGACGCCAACCACCTTCTGACTCTGAAAGTCTGCCAACCCTGAGCTCTAACTCTTCCAAATCCCCATATCACACAAGCTTCCTGCTTTGCAATCAGGGAGACCATGCCTAAAAAGCCGAGTTCTGCCTTACTTAAGTCATAAAATCAGCTTTTCCCCCCCAGAATGTTAAGTGGTGTCTTCTTCCTTCAACACCACTGAATTTGTCTGCAATTTATTTTTATGTATGTTGTGTAACTTGGAAGAAATCTGCTTTTCCTTTCCTCCAAGAAAGATGTCTTCATCACTTTTTATTGGTGAGTACATCCTTTCTTTGCATATTTAAATACCTTCTTTTCATAAACTAAATTCCTATATATTCCTGATTCTATCCAAAACAATTAATAATGGTTTTCTTTGCATTTCCATGAAGTTTTTTTTTTCCCCCCTGGAAGATCGAGTGCTAATTTGCAACCGAATGGTGCTATTTCATCACCAGTGGGGTCTCTCTTACGCAGTCTCTACAGAATTTAGAAATCAAGCTATGAGAAGCAACCAGGGCAGTCAGCTTATTTAGTCTGCAGCTTTTAAGAATGCCCTTGGGCTGGAGTTCCCTTATGGCTGAGCAGGATTTGGAGTTGTCACTGCTGTAGTGCAGGTTCGATTCCCTGGCCCAAAGAACTTCCCTGTGCTGAGAATGCACCCCCAAAAATAAAGTACTCTTGGGCTCACTCATTGAAACTAGTGACAGCAAGTGGATTGACAAAGAGAAAAAGTAACGAGGAAGAATAAAGTGGATAGATATGTTCTTTCCTGGCCCATCAAAAGGCTTTTATTCTCAACTCAGAGTCTGTGATGCTTCATGAAACAGGGAATTTTTATTTTTTCCACTCTGCATGTCTGGCAACTAGAGCAATGACTCCATGGGATAGACATGGAGTAAACATTTGCAAGATGAATGAATGAATGAATGAAATAAGTGTTGTCTTCCTGTATGTATTTAGGCTAAGCACAGAACAGAATAAATTGAGACATTCTTAATTACAAGTGATGGAAAACAAGTTGGGTGGACAACGTAACAAAGAGTACTTATGAGTTAATATGAGTTAATTTACGAGTTTATGAGTTAATTTCTCATCTGCAGCATCACCAGATGAGAAATTGCTCTTTGTCCATCAAGTGGTACAAACTGAGAATACCTGGAGAGGTGGAAAGCATGATGGGTTACAAAAATCTAGCCTGGGTGGACGCAGATCTATACCTGGACTCGGAAAGGATGTGGAAATTTTTCATTACAACATAGTTGATTTACAGTGTTGTGCCAGTTTCTTCTGTACAACATAGTGACCCAGTCATTCATATGTATATATACACACACACTGTCTTAGATCATGTTCTATCCCAAGATGTTGGGTATAGTTCCCTGTGTGGTACAGTAGGGCCTCACTGCATATTCATTCTAAATGTAATAGTTTGCATCTACCAACCCCAAACTCCCTGTCCCGTCCCACTCCCTCCCCTCTGCCCCTTGGCAAACACAAGTTTGTTCTTTATATCTGTTTCTGTTTCTGTTTCGTAGATATGTTCATTTGTGCCATATTTTAGGTCCCACCTGTAAGTGATATTATGTGGTATTTGTCTTTCTCTTTCTGACTTATTTCACTTAGTATGAAAATCTCTAGTTGCATCCATGTTGCTGCGAATGGCATTATTTTGTTCTTTTGTATGGCTGAGTAGTATTCCACTACATATATATGTGCCACATCTTCTTCATCCATCCATCTGTTGATGGACATTTAGGTTGTTTCCATGTCTTGGCTATTATGAATTGTGGATTTTTTAAACATGAACTTCTCTCTTCTGATCTCCTGAGACATAATACTTGTTGCTTCTTCCTCCAATGTAATTTTTTTCATTTAGTAGCACCTTGATCACTTAGCCTTTAACTCCTCCCACACCTGGCTGACATCTTCATGGTAGAATCAATCACCTGAAGGTCACCTGGAAAAGAATGAAGAAAATTTGTTCCCAGATTTCTGTGTTTAAATAGACATAGCATATTTTCACTTGATTCTTCCAAATATTGTCATTTTTCCAACATTCCTCAAATCTTTCTCAAAAATAAGAATATGATTGTTAATTACCTAAAGTGAGACACATATATTGTACTCAGTTTTTTGTTGTTCTTGTTGCTTTTATTGTTAAAATAACAATTCTGGGAGTTCCCGTCGTGGCACAGTGGTTAATGAATCCAACTAGGAACCATGAGGTTGTGGGTTCGGTCCCTGGCCTTGCTCAGTGGGTTAAGGATCCAGCATTGCTGTGAGCTATGGTGTAGGTTGCAGGCGCGGCTCAGATCCTGCGTTGCTGTGTCTCTGGTGTAGGCTGGTGGCTACAGCTCTGATTGGACCCCCAGCCTGGGAACCTCCATATGCTGTGGGAGTGGCCCCAGAAAAGGCAGAAAGACAAAAAATAAAAATAACAATTCTGGCAGGGTAGAATAATTTAGCACATTAAAAAGAACAAACCAGGAGTTCCCATCGTGGCGCAGTGGAAATGAATCCAACTAGGAACAATGAGATTGTGGGTTCGATCCCTGGCCTCACTCAGTGGGTTAAGGATCCAGTGTTTCCTTGAGCTATAAGCTGTCACAGACCTGGCTCAGCTTGGATCTGGTGCGTGGCTGTGGCTGTGGCTGTGGCCGGCAGCTGTAGCTTTGATTCGACCTCTAGCCTGGGAACTTCCATGTGCTGTGGGTGCGGCCCTAAAAAAAGAAAAAGAACAAACCAGAAGAGATTTAGATGTGCTGCGAAATGTAATGTGGTATCCTGAATCAGATCCTAGAACAGCAAAGGGCCAGAATAGGAAAACCTGGTGAAATCTGAATATGGTCTGAAGTTAGTCAATGATAACAGTTAATAGGAATGTGCCAAAGTTAATTTCTTCATTTTGACAGATGCACCATGGAATAGTAATGTGTTCGATATGAGGAAACTGGATGAAGTGTATGAGAACTCTTATAAATTTTCTAGAAGTGTAAAATTGTTTAAAAATACAATGCTTATTAAAGATGAAATATATTACATGTATAACCATATATTTCAGTAAATATATATACTATATATTTTATTATGTATTCACAATATTTATAAAAGATGTATATATTTTACTGAAGTATAGTTGATTTACAATATGTCAGTTTCAGGTGTACAGCAAAGTGATTCAGATATGTATATATACATGTGTATAATATATATATTTTTTCAGAATTTTTTCTGTTGTAGGTAATTAAAAAATATTGACCTACTGGCCTATACAGTAGGTCCTTGTTGGTTATCTCTTTTATATATAGTAGTGTGTATATGTTAATCCCAAACTCTTAATTTATTTCAGTTAAAGTATATTAGAGTGATTTTTAAATTAGTCATCTTGATATTTCTCAAGGAGACTCTTGGATTCAATAGGTTTTGTTCATTGTGTGTAGCTTGTTGAAAGTACTCAAGAAATATTTGACAAGTCACTGAATAAGGAAAATTCTATATCGTTTTCAACATAAAGAGAGAATTGTATTCTCATCTGAAGCCACTAGGTGGAAGTATCAGCACATCAGTTAAAATTCAATCCGCGTCAATAGGGAAAAACTACTTGAAAACAAATGCCTTTGAAGAATGTTATGCTATGTAGTAGGAGGAAGAATTCCTAGAACTGCGTTGAAGATCAAGAAAGATATGAATTGTCTGTGGACAGGAGTCAGGATTTTGAGATATACAGAAAGAAAGTGGAAAAAAAATTCAGCCATTTATTTAAACATTTCCAGACATGGATCTAAGTGCATCTGCAGAATTAACAGACATCTATCTCTCCCCAGACGTTAGTGTAGCATGCAATGTCTGAAGCTACCAAGGCATGGAAGGCTGAAATGATCAGGTGATGCTGTCAGTGCTTTGATATGGATGACATGTCGAAGTTCAGGAGAACAATTCAGACTGGATGCTACCATTTAAAAGACCAAACTGCATTCTTCCAGCCACTTTATTTTTTACGCCTTCAATCACTCAGGAAATAAAAGCACTCTCTAATATCAGCCAATGCAGGGCATAACTAGGGAATCCAAGGCAAAAACCAAAAGGGAATTAGAAAGACTTTCTATATTAAAAAAAAAAACTTGCTTTGTGGTTTCTAATTCATCAACTGCATGTGTTAGTTTGAGTCATCAGACATTTGTTATATTTTGGATACTGTGCTAATAGAATTCTCTGATCTCTGCCTAAACTCCCTCAGTAGATAGAAGTATGAGAGGAATCCAGATATTTTCCAGAGAGATTATATGAGACTTATGCAAAGTGAAATCTAATGATTCAGCCATAATTGCCAAATATTTACTTAGTCCCACATACTACATACATTGATGCTGATGGTACTGTAATCCACAAATAATGGTTTGCGCTGATCCATTTGCTCAGTTATATAAGCTCTTAGATATGTGCTGTGTGCAAAGTGCTTTTTTATCTGCTTTTCGAGTTAAAAGATGCGAGAGGTCTGGGACATTATTCCTGTCCCAATCGTAAAGGAAATCCATAGGCCAGGAAAGGCGTCCTTATCAATAGGCCCTTTTTATTGACTTTTTTCTTTTTTTAATTCAAGTATAGTTAATGTACAATGTAGTGCCAATTTCTGCTGTACAGCAGAGTGGCCCAGTCATTACATACCTTTCCATTCCCTTTCGTGTATTATCTTCCATCATGGTCTCTCCCGAGAGACTGGCTGGAGTTTCCTGGACACTCATTATTTTTAGAAAAAAAAACCAGCAGCCATATTTGAGAAAGAAAAGTCCTGTCACTAAAAGTTTTACTGCTAAAGAATCCTTGACATGCACCATAATTTGTTCCTAAACAGAGGGACTACTTGTTTTTATCTGTTTGCATACATATGGGTTCCCTTGAAATTTAGACAATGCTGGGACGATGTTTTCCCTGTTAACAGCTGACCACATCGTGGCAAAGCTACAAGTCTCAAAAAGATTCATTGGGCTTCCTCATTAGTGATCTCCAATGAAAACGTGCCCTCTTCTACGCGCCATTTCTTTATGTCCACATCCACCTATTTAATCTTAATCCAGGATATTTGGAGCAAAAATTCCAGTAAGTGGCATTTCCAAGATTATACTTAATAGATCAAGAGCTTGAATGCCTGAGGCTTAGATGTGTAGTTAAAAAGTATTTTATCAGGAATGTAGCCGACCCCGAATCAATCTTGCCTACTTAGAAGGAAATTGCCTCTGCTTGCTGATGTTCCTGTCATAATCAATGTATACAGTTATATAAGCAAATGCCTTGCCAGCTATTGAACAATTGCAAGACAGCATTTTTGGTCCATCACCTGGATAATGGCGTGTGGACCCTTATGAACCTTAAAGACAAAGAACAATAAATAAGGCGGGGAAATTTCTGCCAGACCTAACTGTGTGGGTAGGAAGCAGTGTGATGGATTTCTGTGGATCTACCATTTGAGCAAGAGAGAAGGGAGACAACCCTACTAGCCTCATCAGCAGAGGAAAGAATGAGATGCTGGGGTGCTGTAGTGGCGCAGTTTCCTTTCCAGATTCCTGTAGATGTTATTGTTCCCGTATTTTACAAGTAAAAGGAAGAAGGCATACATTTAGATTGCTTTTATTGTTCTGTTTCTGTTTTGCTTTTCTTCATGCAAGCAAAACAAATTTAGATATTTGATGATATGCTTCAAGCCTTCTATAAGCCATATGTAGGAAAATAACATTTTCTTCTGTCATTCGTATTTAGAAATATATATATCCAGTTTGTCTAGACATAGACCAAGTACTCCAATCAATTAAAATTTTCGCCTTTTAATTAGGTGGGTTTTTTTTTTTTTGGATGTTGTGTATCTGGAATTGGGGAGGTCCCCCCTCTCAAAACATCATAATTTTTTGAGAAAAGAAAAGGAAAAAAAGAGGGAAATGGTATTGTTTTATTTTTTTAAGGAGCATTTCTCCCTTTTTTAGAGTTTTTTTTTTAATTAAAGTGTAGTTGATTTACAATGTTGTACCAATTTCTGCTGTATAGCAAAATGAGTCATTTATACACACACACACATATATATATATACACACATTCTTTTTTATATTCTAAGCAGCTTTTCTTGATTGACTTCTTTTCAGTTCTGTATTATGCTATGAAATAAAACTACAGTTAGTGGATTTCTGGAACAATCTCTCCCCCCCCCAAAAAAATTAATGAATTTCTGAAAAACTAAGATAGTTCATGATTTTAACTATTAACTACCCAATTGTTCAGGTCATTGTTCTCTAATGTATGTTTGTCTCATTCTCATCTATTGATTTTTTTTAAGTGCAACTCGCTATACTTGTTATCTAAGATGCTTTGAGAATCTGCTCTTTTACCTAATTTTTCCTCCTTGATAAAAGATGGTTTTTTTTAGAAGAGAAACCATCTGAAGTTTCAAAGGGCAAAACAAAATCTCGGGCAGGTAGATCGTTCCTGGAGGCACCCAGAAGTTTCTGTTCAGTCAGGATGTGGGTCTGGAGGCCTCCCTACGGAGCACAGACGTTTCTTTGCCAGGACGTAGGTTTATACCTGATGGCGAGGGAATAAGCACAGGAGAGCTAATGATGAATGTGTGCTTGTTGCCCGCAGAAACCTCTTTCCAAAGGGCTGACATGCACAGAAACAAAGGCCAGTTGAAAACACACCTCACCCTCAGACCAGGTGAGATGCAGATTCCCCACCAACCCGGGCATGCACCAAGAAGGCTTGGGCCATCCCTGAATTCACAGCCAGGGTGGTCGTCTGTGTGCAGAATTTAAAGCAAACAAGGGCAAGCTGGAGCCAGATGTGGGGGCTTTCAGGTTCACTGACAGTTCCTAGGGTACTCGGAGTCCAAGCAGCCCATGCACGTTCCTGCTTTTCACCAGGAAACATGGAGGCCTGGAAGCCAAAGGAATCTGAGCAGCTCCCTTCCCCAAGATGGTCTTTTTTAAGCCACAAAGGATATCGAGTTTGTGCTTCTTCAAGACTCATAAGGAACTGCAAATGTCTTTGAACTATCCGCTCTTCCAGAATCTCAAACTGCTCCGGTGGGCCTGCTAAGTCAGTGGCGCCACGGGATGGCTAAGATCCAGTAAGACACGTCCTAGGAGTCTGTTTCTGTGCCCTCATCTGTCCATGAGTTTCTAGAGACGTGGCATCAGCCCTTTCTACTTGGTGGAGAGCGTTTTTGTTATCACATCTTTAGAGAAATACAAAGAAAATTCTTATTTTTTGAAGCATCTAATGGGATCTCTTTCTCCTTTGTGTACCCAGCTCCAAAACTGATAGTTTTATTTGTTCTACAAAGTTCTCACCTATTCTTCTTTCGTTTTTGACTTTCTCATGAACCACAAATCTCACCTGATACGCAAAAACCCAAGACATTTTAAAAAGCACATTCATGAACCCGGCTTTTGTTAATGTAAAATCACCCCTGCCCAGGGACTGACATGGGAAGTTCTTGTCTTGCATGTGAATTTAGGGAAGACCTGGAATTTAGTTGTTAGTTTCAGAGGCTTCAGTCTAGTACTTGTTCAGGGGTAGAGGGTCTTTTGCCTCCTCTGCCTTTCCTTGCTTTTTTATTCTATTCTTTTTCTTTTTTCTTTTTGAAATATTCATTTATTTATTTATTGGCTATGCCTGTGACATGTGGAAGTTCCCGGGCCAGGGATCAAACCCACACCACAGCAGGGACAATGGCAGATCCTTAACTGCTAGGTCCCCAGGGAACTCTTCTTTTTCCTTTTACAATTTGACTGAATAATTTCATCTATATGTCTTCACTTCTGAAATTACATCCTGGGAGTTCCCATCATGGCGCAGCAGAAACGAATCTGACTAGGAACTATGAGGTTTTGGGTTCGATCCCTGGCCTTCCTCAGTGGGTCAAGGATCCGGTGTTGCCGTGAGCTGTGGTGTAGGTTACAGACGCGGCTCGGATCTGGCATTGCTGTGACTCTGGCGTAGGCCGGCGGCTACAGCTCGGATTAAACCCCTAGCCTGCGAACCTCCATAGGCTGCGGGGGCGGCCCTGAAAAGACAAAAAAAAAATAAAATAAAATTACATGCTGGGTTGGGTGAAATAAACAAAGTACAATTACTGTTGAACCTAACAGCAACAATTTGATTTTTATGAATTGCTCACTTTCTGTGGGAGCCTCAAACTTACCTTTGAGCCCTGAAAACTTTCTTGATGTTCTCTGCGTCCTGGTCAAAATGAAACCCAATTTCATTTTATCTCATTGAGAGTCTGTTTACTAATGTCACTAAATCACCCTGTTTCTGACCTCAGCTAGAAGTTCAAACCCTTTTTCACAGCCATTAACTTCTTCAGCGTCCCACCAGGCAGATGTGAGTTCTGGGGCTTAATCTCTTCCATACTGGATGGCAGAGCAGGCCTCCACCTGATGTGGGCTTTGCTGCAGCATGCAACTCTCATCCATTAAAGCCAATGTGCTCATTTTGGTTACAAAAGATAAGTCTGAAATAAAATGTTCCCCCCACAGGAAAGTCTTAAATTTGCTCAGTAATTAAAATAAGAGACAACAGGATTGCTAAGGTATATGCACAGGAGCATCCTCTCAAGTTGTCTTAACACACGTCTCTCCATCTCATGTTTCTTCATATGCTTGTTAAACTCACGTGTGAGTCAGAGTCACATGCTAGAGTCACAAAGAATCAATGGTATCAAAATGCCTTTTAATTGGCACAGATCTTCAGTGTTCTGAATCATTTTTCACATCAAAGGCTCTGTTTGCAAATATAATCTGGAAAGGAGAGAAATAAAGCAATGCACTAAGTGGTGATAGACACAGACTGCCTTGTTTGGCCTACGGCAGGTAGCAGCAAATGACATTTTGTTGTTCTGATTGGCCATCACTCTTTCACCTCTTTTTTAAAAGCAGCATTAAAGGCTAATGTTTGTATTGCTTATCGACAGGCCCTAAGGGCTAAGATACCTCTTTACTTGGTCTGAATTGCTTCTCAGATAAACAGTGGGAGAGGCAAGACTGATCACCCCATTCACCAGATATGAAAATGGAGGGACAGAAGTTTTAGGAAGATAAATTGGCCTCTTCTATTCTGTTGGGTCCCTACCTTGTATTTCTCAGTCTTTGTGCTAATACACATAATGATAGGAAAATACACACAATAATAGGAAATTCAGAAGGTATGGAACATCTTTTGTCATATTTCTTGGGAGGAAATAAAATCTTACTTTCACCTTGATTCTTTTGGGTCTAAAATCATTTCTTGCAGACTCTTAATAGCTATCTCCATACAAAACCATTGCTACATTTGTCTTTAGAGTTTAAAAATGGATGACTTTTAAGTTGTCTGCCTCCTTCCCTCAAAATCATACTATATAAAAAAATATGTGAAAGATGCAGATGACTTTTAGAATCTCTTTGGCTCTAATGTTCCCTAGAAACAAACATAATTGTTACAGAGTCTCTGCTGATCCTTCAAAAATTAAATTCCTCCAAATTAACTCTCTTTCCAGTTGGAGTGTCCAGCTGCCATCGGATTGAATTTTCCTGTTGTTTACTTGTCCCAAAGTCTCAGTAAAAGATTTTATTTCTCTAGGCAACCAGCTGGTTTTTCACATAGATAAGGTCAATTAATTTGACCTTTGTTTCAATATGAAATGCATAATAAAAGCTGGTGCCCCATAGACCGGATGTGGCCTTTCAAAAAAGCTACTTGCCAGGACAGGGAACAATAATTTATTACCTCATAAACCCCAGTTGAATGCTTGTTGCCGAGCATGGCAATGACAAGGGCCCTGTGTGTCTTTATTTATTTATTTTCACTCTATGCGATAGAGAGATGGGAAAAAAAGAATCAAACACCTGCACCCTTGAAGGATGGGAAGTGGCAAAGGCAAAAAATAGGACTGTTGTTTCATCAAGGATCTGCTCACACTGATCGAATTTGTGTTTTGCGGTACCTTGTTTGCTCCTGACAAAAATTCCTAAAAATCGGCCCAGAGAGTTTATGCTTGACGTGGGACTGTGAGATCTTGACATTGAAACCTAGTTCCCAGCTCCGATTTTGAGAGAGGTGTAACGTCATTGTGAAGCGAAGCATAAAACAGAACATTTAAATTGATCTTACAATCGGTAACACAATGATTCGTGTGTGCATTTTGATGGACGGATCCATCTAAGCATCCCATTTTCACAGATTTCTGAGGATGTGAGCTTTCCTAGTGTGGTCTCCTTTTAGCTGGGTCAACCACGATTCTGCCTGCCCTTAGCATCCTTCACATGTGATATGTTACGTGTTTATCACTTCACGTGACTCTGGTATAATTGGCATTTGTGTCTACTTTTATTCTATGCTGATTTTAGTGAAGTAGAGTTGATTTACAAGTTGTGTTAATTTCTGCTGTATAGCAAAGTGATTCATACACACACACACACATATATATACAATTTTAAATATTCTTTTCCATTATGGTTTATCATAGGACATCAACTAGAGTTCTCTGTACAACAGGATCTTATTGTGTACAATTTTATTCTATATTTTAAACAACCCTGAAGGAACCCCTTTGACCTACATCTTTTGTTTCCATCTCTGATTAAGTCCTAGAAATTCAGTCCTGGTCACAACATAGAAATCATTTAAAATCTATCAGTTAGTGATTTTCTCAGTGTAAGGCATCATCTCCAGCCACCATGTAGGGAGGCAGCCATCATTTTAACTGTTCTTTTGAAATAAGCTCTTTTGTGTACCTTGAATTGGGGGTGGAGAATACTGTGAAAAACACTTGCTCCTCAAGATGTGTACTTATTCTTTAAAAAAAAAAAAATAATAAGCTCTGTGGATGCACTTCCTGGGAAGATTTTTTATAGATGTGGAGATCACAAGTTTTGGAAACCAGTGGTAATTTTGGATACAGAGCACTTTCTAAGTAATAGTGCAGTAGGATGCGTGATCAGATGTACTAGAGAGGTTTATAGTCTAGAAGGCACCATGGCCTTTTGGGTTGGAGGGAAAAAAAAATACAACCATTGCAGGGAGGATAGCTTTAGAAAGGATATGGAAAGGAAAATAAAACGGTGCTAAAGACAAGCAAACCTATTTTAAAATTGTTGCACAGTGACTATCATGGAATTTGGGTGGGAACATGAATTAGAACCACCTTTCTCGAAGGCGGTTGGAAATACCCATCGAAAGGCTTGTATAGCAGATACACCGACCCAGCGAGTATAATTTGAAGGCTTTATCTCGAGAAAAGCATCATAGATATGCCAAACCACTGTTTTAGAATATAACGTATACAAATAGAAATGTATTTATATTTTTCCAGAGTTTTTTATATACAGATAGATAGACAAATAATGGTACCATGGATTTTCTTTGCCAGCCGCTGTGTTATTGTTTTCACCCACATATCAATAATGGTTATCACTGCTTTATGATTTTACGTGATGCTAAATTTTCTTCTTTTTCGGGAGTTTCTGTTGTAGCTCGGCAGGTGACAAACCCAGCTAGTATCCGTGAGGATGCGCATTTGATCCCTGGCCTTGCTCAGAGGGTTAAGGATCCGGCGTTGCCGCGAGCAGTGGTGTAAGTCACAGATCAGACTCAGATCCCGCATGGCTGAGGCTGTGGCGCAGGCCAGGGGGCTGCAGCTCCAATTCGACCCCTAGCCTGGGAACGTCCATATACTGCAGGTGTGGCCCTAAAAAGCAAAAATAAATTAAATAAACACGTAAACTTTCTTCTTTGTCAAAACTTTAAAACACAAAAACATGGTCTATTTTTAAAAGAAAAACCACCAGCAAAGGCTATTTTGCAATATCAAGGATAACTCTCTCCTGGATCATTAAAGAGGAAGAAATGTCCTTTTCCATATTTCTTCCTACAGGGTTCCCCATGGCCCCTTGCCACCAAGACTTGGACCTAAGGTTAATGTCATTAGTACCATATTTCAAATACATCATTAGTTAAATAGACTTTTTGTTGACCGTCTTAAGAACATAACCACAATTTATATCATTGTTTCCATGGGGAAAACCACATTCCAGGTTTCAAACAGCTGACATAAAAACAAATCCAAAACAGCGTGTTTGTACGTTGAGGACTGTCTATATTTTTTGGTTCACATTTTTACTACTGAAAACTGATTGGTATCCCGAAGTCATTAATTGCCCGAGAGGACCAGAGGCCTGCAGCCAGAAATTGTGGCCTGGACTGTTTTTGACCTCTGGTTCAGAAAAGCTTTCTTCTAGATCTTTGTGCTGTATAGAATATTCTTTCTATGATGATTTCTTTATTAATTTCCTTTTAAGGTTGTCAAAACCACACTTTTTTTTTTTCCCCAGAAATCAGGGAAATCATAATTAAGACTATTGAATTATCTCTTTCTCACTGCTTTGGTTGATGGCAGGAAAACCTCAGAATAACTCTGTCCCAAACTCCTATTATATTAATCTCCAGAGATCTTGCTAGCTAAAAAAAAAAACAAAAAAAACCCCCAAAAAACACTTTCATTCAACAGCTTCAATATTGCAGCAAAAACTCCCCAAAATATTGTCAGATGTGTTTCAGCCACAACCCTCAGGTAATAAGCTGAGTTTCTAGCTATCTGTGTCCAGATTTCTCTATATGATTCTCAACAATAGTTGGGGCAGGTCAAGAAGAAGAGGTTAAGATACATGGCACTGAAGAGGGAGAAGAAAGCACAGAAAGGCTTTGTGAGTCTCAGGAACATAAAACTGTCAGTTGTGTGCAGCAAAATTCTCACGACCCCAAAGCTGAACTTTGTAAATAGGCTTGGCATCAAACTCTTGCCTGGAGAAAATAAAGAGGAAAAGAAAAAAAAAAGAAGAAGAAGAAGAAGGAGGAGCCCCTTGCCCTGCTTCAACACACACACACATGCACACACATCATCATGTGTGTGTCCTGCTTAACTTCATCAGGACACGTGCAGCTGGCCTTTTGCACAATGAATTACAGAGCCTCTGTGCTACTGACCACAGGATGAAAGCAGTGGCCTTTCATTTGAATGGTGCTTCTCAACAGGACTTTTATTAGCCTGACTAGACTGTGTGAGGCTGAAGGATGGAATAATTTGTACTATCGAACCATCTCCAAGCTCTGGTTTTTTTGTTTGTGTGTTTATTTCCCCTGTTATCTTTTAAGGGCTGCACCCAAGGCATAAGGAGTTTCCCAGGCTAGGGGTCAAATCGGAGCTGTAGCCGCTGGCCTGTGCCATAGCCACAGCCACACTAGATCTGAGCTGCACCTGTGACCTACATCACAGCTCAAGGCAATGCCCCATCCATAACCCACTGAGCAAGGCCAGGGATCGAACCTGCATCCTCATGGATGCTAATCAGATTTGTTTCTGCTGAGCCATGGTGGGAACTCCTCCAAGCTCTGTTTCTTGGAGAGGTGCTTTTTAATGTCAGTCCTAGAACCTCCCTAAGATGCGAGGAGGAAATGTCATATCCAGGGAGAATCATGGGCTTAGGTGTTGGTTGATTTGAGTCTCCATTCCACTAGCTCACTCCTTCGAAATCTAATTTATTCTGTTTATTTTGTTTTGGGTTTCTTCCCTTTAAAACTGTCAAAAGAGTGGCATATGCCTCTTTCAATTATTGTCAGGAATGAAAGGCATACACACCAAGTGACCACACACATTTGGGAAAGCTTAGCTCAATGCTTGACCCACAGTAAAGCACACAATATACATAATAGATCTAATAATGATCACAAAGCAACGAAATTCTACTGTATAGCACAGGGAACTATATCCCATCTCCTGTGATGGAACAGGATGGAAGATGATATGAGAAAAAGAATGTATATGTATGTGTATGACCGGATCGCTTTGCTGTACAGCAGAAATTGATACAATATCAATTGTAAATCAACTACACTTTAATTAAAAAATTAAAAAAGAATATATTGCTCACTGGTATCATAGACCTGGTAAGAATGTATTCTGAGATGTGTAAATCTAAAGCTGAGATGTAGTTTTCTGGGGTTTTTTTAGTACTAAAAAGAGGTTCTTTTAATGCACAGCTGCCCTCGTATATTCCACAGTTAGAAACTTGAACTTATGTCTCTGTTTATTGCAATAATGGAGGTTTTCATCCAATGATTTGGAACTCATTTTCAAATATGATTGTTATAACATCGTACATAGTTTTTATTCATATTACATTTAAACACATTTTACTGCTGGTCATACTGAGAGATACAAAGGAAACAGTACCCAGTGCAAATACGTAGCTGAGAAATTCAGCACAGGGATGGGAGCCGGCATCTATTTGACTTTTTCTGTGAAGGGTTTTCTGTACTTTAAATGTGAATTGAAATATTTCTGTTTCAATAATGAATGTGTCTCTGTTTTTCATTGATGAAGTAGTGAAATCCCATGGAGAAACATCTTGTAAATTTATGTATAATACAATTAATATTCCCTAGTCACTAACACACTCGTTACTAATACATCGTTTTCACTTAATAGTCTATAGTTCCTTGACGTTTCTTGATATAAGCTTTGACATTTATTAAAATTACTTTCAGTAATTTCAAGGTAATAGGTTCAGTCCTTAATCAGCTTCATATATCCTCAACGAACTCAATAAACCTCCTTTGTTTATTATTTTCTAGTATTTTCTATACTACAAAAATGGCTTACTGCTGAATCTTCTTCTTTTGGAATAGTGGTTTACAGTAGATGCTATTTAATGCTTTCTCTCCTCTCTAGGAACTTCCTTCTACATTTTGCTGTCCTTGACTTTCTTACTTTTTTAACCATGCAACCTGACTTTTAAAATATTTTCTGAAGTAGATTCATTTCATGTTAGGTTTCAAAATTAGGCCAAAAGAGTCATGTGCCCATTTTCCCCCCAATACTGTAATTTGTCAATCAGAAAATTACCCCTGACACCTCAGCCTAACTTTCACCTTGTGACAAACTATTGTTCTGTCTCTCTGTCCATGTGGGTCTGCCCATTCCTTACCAAGTTTCTGTATGGTTGACATCTAGTTGTGGATTTCCAGAATCACCAACAAACCTAAGGAAAAAACCATGCAAATATGCATATTTACCTCCTCTGTTTTGTTTTTTTTTTAAACCATCACATTATTTTTGCAATTCAGTAGTTTACAATTTTTCTGCTTCTCTGGCATAACTCCATCTTTATCTCCTCTTTTCCATTTCATCCCAAATTTGCAAGGATATATAAGAATTTTGTTTGTTTGTTTGTTTGTTTGTTTTGCTTCTTGGGCCGCCCCGCAGCATTTGGAGTTCCCAGGCCAGGGATCGGATCTGAACCATACTTGTTGGGACTTACATCGCAGCTGTGGCAACACCAGATCCTTAAAGCACTGCTCTGGGCCAGGGATCGAACCTGTGTCCCAGGGCTTTCAAGACACTGCCAATCTCATTGTGCCACAGCAGGAACTCCAGTTTTGTAAGAATTTTCTACTAGAATGGATTGCTCTCTTTATATCTACTGGGTTTTCATATCCCTTTAAATACAAGCAAGCATAGTAGATTCTTGTTGAATAAATGAAGAAACATATATTAAGCACTGGTGGCTTCTATCAGTTACCTTGTCCCAGAAATCAATGAAAGAATGTGACATGATTAAGAAGTAGGTATCTCTATGAAGAACTTTCAAGAGGAATTCTTTGAGGTGTAAAAAATGTTTACCTCTTATTCAATGTATTTACTTTCTACCTTGTCTAATCTGGATACTCCAGGGTTGGTTTTGACCTTTGCCAATTCCCAAACATCCAGGAATTTGTAAATTTAAAATCCATGTTTGAAATTTAGAGTCTGAGGATTTTTGGAAGTCTTTCCATTTTCTTGGACAACCTGGAAGAGGTAGTCATTGTGAAAACAAGAGTGACAATTAGAGATTGTCCCCTTTTAAAATAAAATATAAGAGGAAGCCTTTAGAAAGACCGTGCAAACTTTTTTCAGAAAATGTTTTCGTATAAACACTTATGCTAATAGTTATATGATGTCTTTTTTTTTGTACATTTATTTTATTTTTGCTTTTTAAGAGCACTTTTAAGTTCACAGTCAAATAGAAAAGGTACAGAGGTTTCTTATATACCCCCTGCCCCCACCTGTGCTTAGCCTCCCCCATTGTCAACATCCCCTACCTGAAAGGTACATTTTTAACAGTTGCTGCACCTACCGTGATACATCATAATCACCCAAAGTCCAGAGTTTACATTGTCGTTCCCTCTTGGTTGTGCATTCTATGGATTTGTACCAATGTTTGACATCCTGCATGCATTATTATGACGCCACACAGTATTTTTACTACCCCCCCAAATTATCTACCCATCCACCCGTGCCGCCCCCACCCTCGCAACCACTGATCTTTTTACTGTCTCCACAGCTTTGCTTTTTCCAGAATGTCATACAGTTGGAATCACCCTGCATATTTTGGGGTGGCATAAGCTGAGTTTCTTCAGTATGCTTTGTTTTGTTTTGTTTTGTTTTCTGTTTCATTTCCTTTGAACACTTGAGTTCTACAACTTAATTAGCACCTTTTTTATTGTGGTTAATTTGGTACTTGTTTTGTCTCACCAGCTCCTGATTGTTAAAGGAGCAACATTGGTTTTCACAAATATAAACCCTCTACAATGTTAACAAACTGAAAATGAGCTCCAACCCCACCATCCACTGATGGTCTTTATGAACATGTCGATATCTGACTCTTTGTTGTGAGTACACATGTGTGTATGCTTGTGTGTGTCAGCAAAGCTCAGGGACATTCTAATTAGAATCTATGCTCATTTCACATCCTCCATTCATACACTTGCATCTCAAATGTCACCCATCTGACTTGTTCCCAGAACTCATTTGTCTGTGTTTACTCCTAGGCCAGTGCAGTGCCATTCTTTTCCATCGTTCCTTAAGCCTGGAGCATCCTTGCAACCTTCCCACCCCTAAGTTCAATTAGGTATCCCTATTCTGCCGTCCCAAGGTTCCCCGACATTTCCTTGTATATGTCAAAGCACATTTCACACAATGATAAATTCTTACCTGTACGTCTCTTCAGCTACACACAAAGCTTCACTATCAGTTGGCTTTTGCTATTGAAATATGATGAGTAATACGTGTCACTAAGTATCTGTTAATCAACTCTATGTTTCAAAATGTTTCTGTTTCAAGAAAAATGCATCAATGAACTTGTATTTCCTAAGAGTCAACTGTGTAAATAGCCCTATGCGAGATGCTATATATCATACAAAACTAATGCTGAGGCGTTCCTGTTGTGGCTCAATCCAATCAGGTTAAGGATTGGACATTGTCTCTGAGCATGTGGGTTCCATCTCTGACCTCACTCAGTGGGTTAAGGGGCTGGCCTTGCTGTGGCTATGGCGTAGGCCTGCAGCTCTGATCCAACCCTTAGCCTGGGCACTTCCATATGTCACAGGTGTGGCTATAAAAAGAAGAAAAAGAAAGAAATACTGAGCACAAGCTGGGAGAGAAAGCAGGTTTGGAATCAGAAGGTCTAATTATTTGCTACATGTGTTGTCTTCGGCAGTTGTAAATAAATTCTTTTATTCTGCAAGTTATAGATGAGGAAACTGAGGTTAATGCCTGCCTCTAATACCATTTGAGACTCTACAAAATTAGTGCTTTCACAATGTGAGGTCAAATATTAAGAAATATTAATATTGCTGCTGTAATTCAACATAGCAAAACAATCACAATTCCAAGAAGGCACCATAATACGGTTTCAGTCTTCCTGTCTTATTGACAGTGTAAAACTTTGGTCTGTTTCTTTTAGCATATTGACAAATAAAATCGAACCTCTTTGAGATTCAATCCTGACTTCTTACATGATAGGGGTTCATACCGTTGGAAACCTCAGCAATCCTTCTTACTGAATTCGATTTTAGACAAAAACAATATAGTTGATGAGATTATCTTAAAAGAAATGATTTGCGCATGAATGGGAAACCAAGACTATAAAAAATAAAAAGCACAGTATTCAGTTTTAAAGTCTTAACTTTCGAACTTAAATTGATTTCCGACACCCCAGGAGCTGCCATTCCATATTTTCTCACAGACACCCAGGGTCTCTTATTTTCTTAAAGGACAGTGTTGGCAAGATCTCAGGAGCGATCCTTTTGTGAATTAACAGATATCCAGAGAAATGTGTACGAATCCTAGGAATTCTAATATTCATTCTGCTTATTTACTAGGTGACAGAATTTTCATAGCTTTTAGTTGCCTTTTTCTTAATAATTATAATTACTAATCATTAATCCTCAGTATTTTCCCTATAAAATACGTCCCAGTTAACTGTTACTTAACACTGCAATCATGCTCTTCGGTTTGAAAGTGTTCTCAATAGAGTTCAAACAGAAATCCCATAACATTTAAAAAGACATCATCGAAATACACATATTCTGTTAGGTGAGTTGTGGTCATTTTTCACACCTCCAAAGATTCCCTCCTGTGATAAAATTCAGCACTCCTTTGTAATTCAGAAATTCTCTGGGAGGAAGTTCGGCTTTACTGAGAACTGAGATTTATAAAGAAAGACCAAGCACCCAAGGGAACTTATTAGAATAACAACATGACAGCTGGAGAAGCTTCAAATGGACTGATAGGACATCAGAATGGATCCCAAATGTTTGATTCTTTCTTCAATTTCTACATCTCCATGTGAAAGCTGAAGAGAATAGCTCAAGCTGAAGATCATTTCATTAGAGTGGATGAACAAAGAATCTTTAAAAAATGATAAAATGTAAAACATTTTAAAAATAAAAATATTTTAATGAAACCTTTCTTTTTTTTCCTGGCTGGTTCAGATTGATTGTTTCTGGTGATTGTACTCACTGATGTGCCGGCTTCTCCCACTTTGTTTTGCAAATATTTTGTAAGGAGTACAAAAATATTTAACTAAAAAATATTTCTAGTTGTCTTTTCAAACCCAAGAGACTATTTACGGGGTTATATAAAGTAATATTAATAATATGCAATTTCTTGTTTTATTTTTTGGTGAGTGGACAAGTCCTGAACAAACAAGGATGGAAATTTCACACCAAACTTTAAATTAATACTCATCCAGGGACAGTTGCCTCTATGCCTAAGAAGTGGTCAGATATTTCATTTTTTAATGGCAACGCCGGATCTTTAACCCACTGAACGAGGCCAGGGATCAAACTCGCAACCTCATGGTTCTTAGTCGGATTTGTTAACCACTGTGCCACAACGGGAACTCCAATGTTGTGCCAGTTTTTTACTGTACAGCAAAGTGGCCCAGCCACACACACACACACACACACACACACACACACACACACACACACACACACACACACACATTATTACATATGCACATTCTTTTCCTTTCCTTTTTTTTTTTTTTTTTTTTTTTTTGCTTTTTAGGGCCTGCACCCGTGGCATATGGAAGTTTCCAGGCTAGGGGTCCAACTAGAGCTACAGCTGCTGGCCTATGTCACAGCCACAGGAAGGTGGGATCTGAGCTGCATCTGAGACCTACACCACAAGTGAGATCCCAGAAAAATCACAGCTTAATAATAAAGACTATGTTCTAGAAGAAAGACTACATCCCAGGTCTCAGTTCCAAGTTCACACTATTATGTCCTAAGAAATAACAGAACTAAGGCTCCCAAGAACAATGGTATCTGCCAATAATTTAACTGTCAGGAAAACAAAAACCAAACAAACAAACCCCACCATTTTAGGAGCTTCTCTTGTGGCTCAGAGGGTTAAGAACCTGACATAGTGTCCATGAAGATGCAGGTTCAATCCTCACTCAGTGGGTTAAGGACCCAGCATTGCCACAAGCTGTGGCACAGGTCAAAGAGGTTGCTCCGATCTGGTGTTGCTGTGGCTGTGGCATAGACCACAGCTGCAGCTCTGATTCAACCTCTAGTGTGAGAACTTCCATAAGCTGCAGGTACAGCCTTAAAAAAACAGACAAAACCAAAAAAAAAAAAAAAAAAACCCCACTGTTTTAAGAAAAATGGTATAATTCAGACTCCTAATAACAAACACATCACCCTACTGTGCAGATTATAATCAAAATTACTGGACAAGGGCAAGTATAGGAAAATGTGCCTTTTTAAAATGTTGTCAGTATAAATAGATGACACAATATTCTAGGTGTAGTAATTAACTGATGCAACTTTTTCAAGCTCAAGGATAAAAGCAATATTAATGAATGGACAGATGAAAAATCTCAAGGGTGAAATTAAAACTAAAAAAAGGGGAAATTTGAACCAAAAATCCCAACATCTAAAAACGAAAAAAAAAAAAAAATCATGGAGTTCCTTAAGAGTAGTTGAGAGACTGATTGCAAATGGGTTAGTAAACCTGAAGAAAAATCAACAGAAACTGCCTACTCTAAAAAAAAAAAAATAGAGGAAAAAAATAGAAAATTAACAGAGCCTCAGTTACCTGTGCAAATATATGAAGTGGTTTCCTACACAGGCAACTGGAGTCCAATAAAGAAAGGAAAAGAGAGAAAAAGAGCAGAAAATATTTCTTAAAGAATCCACCCATGAGGATTAAAAGTAAAGTTACATATACAAGGGGTTCAATGTACACCAAGTAGACTAGATAAAAAAGAATTAAAAAAAAAAAAAACCACATCTACATATTGCAAACTGGTACTGCTTTGTCTTAAATATTAAGACAAAGATAAATTTTAGAATCTGCCAAAGCAAAACGGAGATTACATCTCAGGCACTTTGGTTTTATTCTAGGGAATCAACGGCTTTCTCATCAGGATGCTAGAAAACAAACAACTTTCAAGTGATGGGAGAAAAAAAGTTGACCTAGAATTCTAGGCTCAGTGAAAATACCATTCAAAAATGATGGTGGAATAAAGACAATTCCATTCAGACAAAAGCAGAGAGAATTAATTGCCATCCACATTTTAAGAATGTTGAAAGGATTTCTTCAGGCTGAAGGGAAATATCACTTGATGGAAATAATGCCACGGGAAATAGGCGGTCCTTAGAAAGGCACAGTCTGGTACAGCAAGGATTCTCAAACGACGGCCTGGGAGCCAACTCCAGCCTGCTGACTATTTGTGTAGAGTTTTTCTGGAACAGAGCCACACCTATTCATTTGCATACTGTCTGTGGCTGCTTTTGTGTAGAATTGCAGAGCTGAGTTGTGACAGAGATTGTATCTGGCACTTTACAGACAAAGAAAGAAATGCCAAGTCTTATCTAGAGAATGAAAAGCAGAGACCATGATAAAATAGAGCGTGGACAAAGTACAATATAATATAATACAAAGTTAACCTTGGAAACCTAGCATTAAAAAAAAAAAAAAAAAGCTACTTGGAGATTTTCATCAGTAAATTGAGAGATGGAAAAGTGAAAAATGTATGAATCTTAACTAAAAAGCTGTCCAGAGTCTCCCTCCACCTCCACCAGGACAGAAAAATCTGCAAATGGTTCTTTGACGCCATCCAGGGTCGGATTCAAGAGGTGGTGTAAAAAGTAGGATTCGATTGCTTTTATTGGTTTTTCAAATTTACTTCACAATTTACTGCACAAACTAAAGTAAATAAAGCATTTGTGGGTGGTTTTCCCCCTGCATTCAACTTTTATAAGGCTTATTTCCGCAAGACATTAATTCCTAAAATTTCTTTCACAGAGTAGAGATTGGTTGCCAAATTTGTCTGGCTATTAGACTCCTAATGGCACAGGTGGGAGTTTAGGGAAATAAACAGTCCCCAGAAGGACCTGTTGATAAATTTGAGCTCAGACTTTTCCATCCCTTCTAGCCTCTGTGCTTTCTCTCTCTTTGCACATCTGTGACACTGGAGTTTGGCCCAGAGGAAGAACACACAAGATAAAGAAGTGTGTGCCAAGGGTGCTGAATATTCGCATCAGATGGGATGCAGATGAACATCTGTGCTGAGAAAAGAGCGCCAAGGACCATATTCTTCAACAGAGAAATAACGATACAGAATCCTACCCCCTCTAAAAGCTCCCTTTTTCCTGCCCTGAGTTTTTCAGTTAAAGAAAGAACGTTTCTTTCTCTCCTTTGCTTAAGCGTTATTTGCCCCCTCCTCTGCAGGTGTGTGTTTGTGTCTTGTTTCAGTTTACCAATTCAGGGGCGCAAGCAAACCTCCCATTATTTGTATCCATATTTAAAGTGGGCTTGACAGTCCGATTTTTGCACTGACAGGCACACAATAAAAATCATGTACTGTTACTAGTTTTCTAGGCAGAATTATTTCATAATAATTATCCTCAAATCTCCAATGTTCTGTGCGCTCAAAACCAATTGTCTTTCTTTTCATAATTAAGTTGAAGTGACAGTGGATGACAGCTGCAATTGGCTTCATTTGTGAGGCGAGCACTGCTTTCACTGTCACCATGGAATCATTCTGGCCGGGTGTCAGAATATTTAAGCCATTGAATGTAACCAAATTTGTAGTCAGACAAGGTGCACGTTTATAGGCAAACACACAGTTGTGTGTGTGTGTGTCTGTAACATTATATACTTTTTCACCAAATTCTGATAGCTTTAGCAAGATTTGTAAAGTACACATCTACAAAATATTGGACAGATGCAAAGAGTATTTCCTACGAAACTTCTTTGTTCCCATGTTGTCCCTTTAAGCCAAGGGTTGGCCAACATTTTGCTGTAAAGGGCTAAATACTAAGTATTTTGGGCTTTGTGAGCCATATGGTCTCTGCCACAGCTATTCAACTCTGCCCTTACAGTGTGAAAGCAGAAACAATACATAAATGAATAGGCATAACTTTGGTCCAATAAAACTGTATTGATAAAAACAGGTGGCAGTGAGAATTGGATCTGTGAGCTGCTCTAAACAATCCTTGGACGTATTTTATTTACAGCAGAGTACACACCGTTTTAATTTGAGTTCTCATTCCTTTTTTAAAAATGTTTTGTTGTTTTTTTGTTTTGTTTTGTTTTTTCTTTTTAAGGCTGCAGTTGTGGCATATGGAAGTTCCTGAGCTAGAGGTCCAGTCTGAGCTGCATCTGCAACCTACATCACAGCTTGTGGCAACACCAGATCCATAGCCCACTGAGTAGCGAGGCCAGGGATCAAACCCACATCCTCAGGGACACTATGTCAGGTTCTTAACCCACTGAGCTACAACAGGAACTCCTTATTTTTCTTTTTAATAAAGTATAGTTGATTTACAATGTTTTGTCAATTTCTGCTGCACAGCAAAGTGACTCAGTCATACATACACTCACACACATATACATTCTTTTTCTCATATTATCTTCCATCATTTCCATCCTGTTCTATCCCAAGAGATTGGGTAGAGTTCCCTGGGCTCTACAGTAGGACCTCATTGCCCATCTATTCTAAATGTAATCGTTTACATCTACCAACCCCAAACTCCCAGTCCATCCCACTCCCTCCCCCCTTGGCAACCACAAATCTATCTGCTATGTCTATGAGTCTGTTTCTGTTCTGTAGGTAGGTTCATTTGTGCCGCCTTTTAGATTCCACATGTAAGTGATATCTTTTGGAATTGCTGACTCATTCCCTTTCTGACTATTGAAATTACCAAGTATTGCCAGAAATAGGGCGTGAATGTGGTTTAAAAATAAGAAGTTGGGGGGATTATAGATGATAATCAAACCACCCTAAGTGTATTTTCTGTGGCTATAACAGGTGATATTTACATGGCATGTAACAAATGACCTCTCTGTCATTTATCTCATTTAATTCCCA
This sequence comes from Phacochoerus africanus, assembly GCF_016906955.1. NCBI lineage: Eukaryota > Metazoa > Chordata > Mammalia > Artiodactyla > Suidae > Phacochoerus > Phacochoerus africanus. The sequence goes on along the minus strand of NC_062557.1, from coordinate 9,923,936 downwards.
TAAAACCTTGCCAGTTAGAAAGGACAGGTCTCAGTCTTCAGGCCTGGAAAGCTTAAAAAGGTGAATTGGCTTGAAGTGGCAGGATTTAAAACTTTCTGTTTGGGTCCCAAAGCTTCTATTTGGGGCAGCAGGCCCTTTGGGGAGTAGATTTTTGGTGATCATTCTGAGTGCATAGAAGTGGTCCTAATTCAGCTATTTATGGGCAAATTACTGTTAGAAGTGAAAAAAGAAAGTAAATATTTTCTGTCTTATCAAATTAATGGAGGCAGCAAGAATGAGTCGTTTAAGAGAAAAAAAAAAAAAAGAAACAAGTCTCAAATCCTCATGTTTTTCTTAATAACCGTAGTTCTTTGCCTGAATTATAGAGGTAATTGCCTCAGTGACCCACGTGGCTTCCTTTTGGAGACCACACCTTAATAGTCTTTTGTGCAGGACTCTGAAACTTCAAAAAGAGCGTCTAAAATAATTCACTCCTAGCCAAGTGGTATGAGAGCAATATGTTATGCATGCTTTTGGCCTCTGTACAATTTAACTGCTATAACTTTTATTACATAAAAAGCTGAAAGAAGAGATCAACTACTACATTAGGATTTTTGATAGAGACATGGAGCCACTGGCACAGGAAACCACGCTCGTGGATTATGTCCATAGCTCTCCTGTCTGCCTAAGAACTAATCACCTTATACTGTTACCATCTAACTTTCATCTGTATTGATGGTTTTTCTCCAGCAAGAGCAAAATGTTTTGGAGAAACTGTCTGAATATCTTTACCACATTGGTCTAAGATCACAGGGTTTACAATTTCCATTCTTTAATTTTTTTTTTTTCCAACTTAAATGGCTCTCTCAGAGAAAACAAGTTAAACTATTTCACAGTTGTATGTATACATAAAATCTGAGACTGTTGGCCATTTATAAAGGCTTTGGTGATATGAAAACTATGTAAATATTAAGATTAAAGCTCTTCATGGATAGAAAGTTGGGTGAAAATGACCCATATAAGAAAGTGTAGGCAGTGGGGGCACAGTACTTCACACTATAGAGATGATATCACTGACGTGTCAACTGAAAAAGCAATCTGAAAGATACAGGCATCTGTCTTCCTCTGCAAATTAGTGTCCAGGGTGAGAAGTGTGTCTGAGGGAAGGGTAGGATCTGAGAGTAACCATATTTCCTCAAACATCCCAACAGAGGCAAAGCCACTATCTTCTTGGATGTACAAACGTAACATTATTCAAGGAAGCAGTTTTCATGTCTTAGCCTATTTGGGACTAGATGGGGGTTCCTTAATTTGAGTCACTGGCATTCTCATCTATTGAGATGTATAACAGTGGCTCTGATAAAACAGTTTCCTTATCTTAAAAGGGCATGCACTATTTTTTTTTTTGCATCCTTTTATCACTATCAAAAGTTAGTGGAAGCTGTACCTGGAAAGCAGTGCCATTCAAATTTTATCTCCATTTATCTCTAATCAGCAAGATATCAAAGTCATGGTGATAACATTATCACTTCAGAGCAAAGTTTTAAAAAAGCACTCTGAAGTGCTCTAAATTATTTTTAAAAATTTGGAGTCAACAGCTAGGCTAGGCAGTGTTAGATTAAGTCAGCTTTGGCAAGCACCATAAAATCATCACGTGTAAAAATCCACACAGGTTCCAGTAGGGATGTGGATGGCGTGGGCCATTATATAGCAAGGCCGATACAGAAGGACACAGAGTTGAGAAAGTTCTTTAACAAAAGGCTGTCAGATATGATTTACTGAGCTGGCCTCTCTTGGGCAAGCCTCACTGAGCACTCTGAATTCAAGCTTTCTACCCTGGCAGACTTTTCCATAACCCAACAAAGACGTAGAGTTATAGGCAGTTCATAAAAGTGATGTCTTTTGTTTAGTCCTAACAGGGTCTCTCAACAGGGGAGGCAAAACCAATGAAGTGCAAAATATAATATGAAATCAATTTCCCTTCTCACACAGCCCTGAGAATAAGAAAAGATTCTTGTTTTCCTGCGACGGCTCAAAAGCTGAATGTCTTCTAGGTGGTTGGTTGGAGGTGAAGATTGAGAGAATTTAAGAATATTTTTAGCTTGATTAGTTTAGGCACTTCATTTCGAGACAGATTTAGTGCCTGTTTCATCTGTTTAAAGGATCACAGAATTCTAAGGAAGATCGTTTTTCCAGATATAGGGTGAAGTAGTTTGAGAGAGGGCTTATGCTTAATGAGATCCACTTTGAGGGGAAAATGAACATGGTATTAGTAGCTGAGGCAGAGAAACACCACACTGATCCAGGACCAAATCTCACAACACAGTGATGTAAATACTTGAGTGACGGTATCACAGAGGAGATGCCTGGTAAACATTTTTTGGCCATGCCCCTGGCATAGTAAGGTTCCCAGGCCAGGGATCAAACCAGCACCAAAAGGAGTGTGGGCTGTATATCACCAAGATGTGGCAACAAGGCTATCAGCTGTCTACATGCCTCCAAACAGGTTCTCTTTTTTTTTGGAGAGACCATCTGAGCCTTCCATCACATGGTTGCCACATGCTGGAAATCTTCTAGGTGGAAGATTAGGGAGTATTCACCTGGTGAACCTAACAAAGAACAGCACCTGTCATCACACGTCCAGCGTGATGCCCACACATTTGATTCTAACAGAAGATAGACACAAACTCTTCAAGACATAATCATAAATCTAAAAGCGAAATCATTTCCTCCACCAATTGTTTGCTTTTCTTAACCTAGGAAAAGCCTGTTCAATGCAGCTTTAGCAGCAAGAATCCTTAGATCATCTCCAACCAGATCAGAGTTCGGTGGGGTCGTAGGGTCCTCATATAGCATAGGTTACAACAGACTTTTTTTTTTTTTTTGAAAAAGTATTATTAAAAATTCATGATTTAAAAAAAGTGATATTCATGATGTGCCAGTGGAGCCTTGATGGTTGTGCTCATCAAGAGGAATCATCTAGAATACACCTATAAAGAAATGTGTCTTCACCACCTCTTTATTCCACTTTTACATGCTAGTCGTCTTTTCATTGTCCCGGTTCGCTGGAGTTGCTTTTGAGTTTGTGCTGCTTCCAAAAGCAAAGGATTCATCAGAGCAGCACGTATCAATGAGACTTTCTCCAAGTGTTTCCCTCTTGCCGAGTCTACAATCCTATCTTGTGTTTCATTCCGTAAGTGCCTCTTTTTCTTCTAAGAACCAGATGGATGTATTGAAAACATAAGGTGCATTAGGGAGACCCCTAAGAAAAGAGCTTTCCAGCTTACCTCCAAGAATGGGAGCTATGACAGAGGTACATGGAAAGACAGGGTATCGTATTATCGTGGGTGCCAGCACTTCCAAGACCAGAAGATATCCTGTGCTTCATGGAGAACCAGACGCAGAGCTCAGATTGCTTCAGGATATTATTACGGCCAAGGATATTCCCTCCCTGAGTATATCTCCCATTCTCACTTCTTGTAAGAGAGAAATTGGTCCAGGTCAGTTAATCCAACACCATGCAGGGTTTGGGGCTGAGTCCCCACAGGGGTGGCTCTCCTACCACATGCCCCACCTGTCCCTCATGACCTTGACTTGGGCATCACTCCCTGGACCAATCAATGGCAGCTATGCTCGCAGGGCTTATTTTTCTCACAGCCCTCATGGCCTGAGTCAGAGCTGCTCTGTACATAAAGAACCTCTGGGGGCTGCTTTCTGCAGAAGAAGGCAATTAGAATTTTATGGACTCTCCAGTACAAGTGTTAATGTTTGATGAAACCTAACTAGGTTACTCCTTGCGCTTAACTGCGTTTAACCATTGTTTCGATGCCTATAACTCCACGGACTAGGCTTGCATCGCAGCCACCGAGCTCTTATTTGCCTCAAACCGTGCTGCATGGTCCTCTTTTGCAAAAGTCCAGACTTGCTCATCAGCTGTTGGCGACATGCCCTGGACTAATCATGGCACTTCTTTTGGTAACTGAAGTGAACTTTATCTTCTCATCTTGTCACGGACTTTAAACTTCTGTTTCTAGGGCATGATCATGATTTTTTTAATGACAAGTTGGCTCTCAATCCAGGTTGCTGTGTGATTACTCAGGACACCACATTCTTTGCAGCTCCTATGTGGCTCAGCACCAGGAACCAGTAAGGGTGTAAGGCTGCGTCTGCCAATAACAGGAGCCCAATAAAGTTAATTGTTTCTCCGTTAGGCACTTTGCTAGTGCCCTGAACACATGGAACCGATTATCTGGCACTGCAATGTTGTTAAATAAAATGTGCAAAAAAGAAAATACAATTATTGCTAAAGTAAAAACATACCACAAGGGGTTATTAAAAAAAGCAAGATGTTTTACATTTTGAGGATGTTTCGCTGTTACGTGTGTGTGTGTGTGTGTGTGTGTGTGTATGTTTGGTGAAAAACGACTGGCTCCAAGACACTGAAGAGCCAGTGTTGAACTTTTCTTTCTGTGCCGTTGTCTTCCAGTTGCTGGGAGTAAATGGAAGCAGACCTTTTCTTTCTGAAGGAAAAAAGGTTTTGAAGTTAAAGCCATATTTTGCAACATTGGAATATAAACTCAAAGCACTCAGCTTATACAATAAGTAGGATGATTCTTTCCTTTAAGAATGCATTTACTTCTTTCAGCCTCCTGGGCACGTCTGAATTGTTTTTGGATATCATCACATAAAGAAAGTGCACTCTGGTATAGAAAATATATTGCTCGGCTTGCATGAGAAAAAATAACTAGAATCCTGTTTTAGTTATGCTTAAGCGAGCCATGGGGACGTGATAAATACAACGTGTTTATAAGATAAAGAGTCATAATTAGCTTCCATTTACCTTCAAGCTTTCCCTGTTTCTCACTAACACTTTAAAATAGTCTTATATTGCCTAAATTGGATGCAATTACCTTTCCATTGACCAGTTTAAATTTTAAATCGTTTTTCCCATAGTGCAGATAACTATGTGATCATAGATATTAGGCTGTTGTCCACCAGTTTATACAAGAATGTTTTGTTAGATTTGAATTTTGCCTCAGTGGCCTTCAAATAATCAAACTGTATACATTTCAGTAAAACACTATGATAACTCATTATAGACCAATTCATATGTTAGCCTACAACACCTGAGGACCAGAGAAATTTTTTAAAAATTGGGGTTTTATTATCTATATCTTCAATTAAATAAAACTGTTTCAGAAATTATTTCTTTAGGAGTTCCTGTCACGGCTCAGTGGTTAATGAACCCGACTAGGATCCGTGAGGTTGCAGGTTCGATCCCTGGCCTTGCTCAGTGAGTTAAGGATCAGGCGTTGCCGTGAGCTGTGGTGTAGATCACAGACTCGGCTCGGATCCCGAGTTGCTGTGGCCGTGGTGTAGCTCTGATCAGACCTCTAGCCTGGGAACCTCCATATGCTGTGGATGTATCCCTAAAAAGACAAAAGAGAAAAAAATTTTTTTTTTTAACGTGCTCCAAATCACGTGACATGAAAGCAGCTTTGAATACACTGATCTAAGATCTGGCCATTAATTTTCCTGTCCTAAAATGTGGTTATGTCTTCTTTGCTTACCAAAGACCTTCACATTGGACTTAATGTCAATACAATATTTGATTTTGCTCAGTTTTCCACATCTTGTAACCAGAATGATCAACATTGAGAGTGACTGGAATTTCCAAAATGGAACACATGTCAATCAAAATTGTCATTGTACTTTGATTGCAAGTGGTCTCTTGCAGTCTTGTACCTTCTAAATGTAACACTCTTCAACTAATTATTAGGTCTATACTTTGGTTATTCTGCAGCATTCTAACATACTAATAGAATTCTCAGGAAGGCAAGAACCTTAAAATGAGCAGAAGCATCATTTCCCCCCACCCCCCAGTGGGCAGAATCAGGAAGTTAAATCTACATAGATCACTACAGACAATCTTCTTTGAGGCCGAACTACAAAGTAGTCTGGCCATATTTAACTGGAGAAGCATTAAAGCATCTCCCCCCCCCCCATATTTTGGTGGATTTTGGCTGTCGTTTTTCTTTTTTACTCTCAGAATCACTTGTAGGTGATCATACTCCAATCACGATTTTAATAAAGACTTGTTGGGAGATCTGAGCTTATTATTGTCATTATTTGTGTGTGTGTATACCATCCTTTCTCTCTAGTGCTCAGGGACTATTTGATAAGAGAAAGTCAGGACTGACTGGCTAGGTCAGAAGGAAGCAATAGGCACATTCCAGAGCTGGATGGACCTGGAGTGAATTTATGATGTAAGCATTGTCACTGCTTCTCAAAGAAAGCTGAGATGGGGCATGAATGAGAAAATCACGTGTATAGCCTTGCTCTGACTTCAAATTTTTCAATATAATATGCTTACAGCTGCAGAGCATGATTTAAATGATAGAAAATACAAGGCTGCAGCATTTCCAAGAGGAAGTAATTTAAGGTAATGACTTTAACTCCCCTTTACTAAAAATACAGCTAGTTGCCAACAATTTAAAGAGACTTTGTTACCATTGAGAGGCAAGTCCATCAATTTCAATAAGATGATGATTCAGTATTGATAACCCTGCTTTCTTGGAGATTTTGATGGGTAGAAAAAGAAGATGATTTGGCTATTATTAATAATCATTTGTACAAAATTGAAACAGTCATTGTGAAGCATGAAGCCAAAGGCTATTTGAAAGGGAATCTGGGAGATAATTATAGGATTTCATAAATGACATAACTAGGTTTTGGCCACTTTTTAGAAAAATTTGCAGACAGATACTGTATGTTTAGTAGGTTAACTAAATCATCCAAATTACTCTTTTTATTGGTGTGTTGCAAGTAATGTTATATAACTACCCTATATTTTATAGATTTGGCATAATCAACATGATTTAATGTGCTTAAATTCACATGCAACCCAACTTTTCTATTCAGATGTATTTAAGTTATATTTTGAAGTTTAACATATAAACATATGAATACTACAACATTAAAGAAAAGAATATTTTTTCTTTAAAAAGTAAGTTAATCTTGGAGTTCCTGTTGTGGCTCAGAGAAAATGAACCGACTAATATCCAGGAGGACTCAGGTTCGATCCCCAGCCTTGCTCAGTGGGTTAAGGATCCAGCATGGCCGTGGGCTGTGGTGTAGGTCACAGACTCAGCTCCAATCCTTCGTTGCTGTGGCTGTGGTGTTGGCTGGCAGCTACAGTTCCAATTCATCCCCTAGCCTGGGAACCTTCATATGCCACGATTGCATCCCTAAGCAAGAACAAAACAAAACGAAACAAAAATTAATCTTTTAGTGTTCTATATCCACAAAAAATGAATATTTATTTAAGACTAGACTACCTCCATGATTTTAAAAATTTTCACAGGGAAAATATATATTTAGATGCAATCTTTCTTCAAATCCTAATATGAAACAAGAATTAGTCTGTTTAATATATGTAATGTTTATAACTTCTGATTATTAAGGAATCATTCAGTGAAAGCTATGGGATCAATTTAATATGGGGACATCTCTGAAATCATGGCTTAGAGATGATAGTGGCAATTTTACTTCTCTGTCAATCTACTGTTCATTCCAGTATTTTTATTTTGTTTTACAATATGCAGGACACCTTGATTTAGTAAATCAAATAGTAGAGGGTAACCGGTTTAAATCACTGCTCTGCCCTTTCAGGAAGAGCCTCACATAACAGAGGTAGCTTCTTAGGAGATTTGCACCTTGATGTGTTCAATTTACAGCAAAAATGAACACTGTGTCTTCAAAGCACAAACATTTGTACCTAACACATTTTGTGTTTGTAACCATTTTAAAGGCTGTAAACCATATACATTTTAAAAATGCTGTCCTTTGTGTTTGTAGAATCACGGAAGCATCTTCTAGAGAATTTCAGTGTTCTCTGGAACACAGCATTGGCATAGCCACAATCTCCTTTAGAGTTAGGAGTTATTCGTTACCACAACAATAACAACCCTAATTTCGTTCTTAGCATTTATAATGGATTTAATGAGAGCACACGTGGAAATAATTTAAGAATAAAGGACTGCCTCAGAGGTTTTGGTTGTGCCTGGTAGAGAACCCCCCAGTTGGAAGGTAATAATAAATAGAAGTGTATTTCTCTTACATAAACAAAATTCAGAGGTAGGGGATCGATTCCTGCTCAAAGATGGATGCTTATCTTCCTCACTTTTCACCCAGTCAGATGGAGACAGGGTTGGGAAGAGTCCATGGCTGTTACTTTTTAAGGACGCTTTTTGACACTGTCATACTGCTTCTACTTACACCCCATTAATCAGGAATAAGTAACATGGACCCCCCCAATAATTGCAGGGAATCTGGGAACTGTGATCTTTATCTGGGCACTCAGTATTTTCCATTCTCCTAAGAAGAGTGAAGGAACAACAGTCTAAGAACTAAAGAACAAGAAAGGTTATTTTATTTTATTTTATTTTATTTTATTTTATTTTATTTTATTTTATTTTATTTTTTTGGATTCCACCTGTTGCTCTAAATCATGGCAAGTTTAATTTACATTTGGATTTTGTTTCCTAATAAAACATCTCAACTCCATCCTTTGGTTCTTCAAAGCAGAATCTTTCTGGGTTTTCTATGGAAGTGTTAGCCCTCCCGCCCCCTCCTACCCCAACTTAGAAAGATACATGCCTTAGGCTGGAAGCATTGCATCAGAAATTTTTCATACCAGTTCTTTCTTTTAAGTGTCAACTTCCACTAACGTCTGCCTTGTTTTCATTGCTCTCCAGTGTCTCCTGGTAATTTTATTTTATTACTATTATTCGTTTGTATTTTGTCCAGAGTTTATAGCTGTGATCTGTAGGGATTTAGTCTGATAGGGACTTATCAGCCAAAAGTGGAAATAAAAGCTCATGGAAGTGTTTTTCCTGATAAATACAGGGCTGGTTTCTTCCTGTCATTCAGATTCAACATAAACGCAGTCTCTGTTGTAAGCCTTGTTCTGACCCTAATTTAAAGTAACCTCAGCCTCTCCTACAGAAAAGTAGCCTAGTTTTAAGACTGTGCATGCCCTGCATTCGCCTTACTTGCTTGCAGGTCATCTTACTCACTCGTCCTTCAGACCTCTGAAGTTCAAATGCCTGTGAATTGGGGAGATCTTCTCTGACTATGATGTATCCAAACACGCCACTGTCTTCCCCCACACACACAAACACACATCCACAGACACGCGCACACACATCTAGGGTGAATATATGTTCCAATGTGCCAGGGCTAATCTCAGGTTATACTTCTTGTCACGACATGATTACTAATAATATTTCCTATTGCAGCTCAGAATTTCCTAGATTGGCCTGATAAATTATCTGACAATGTTAAAAATCTCTATTATGCACGGTTTTGTTTTTCTTCATATCACTGATTACCGCCTGATATATTAGACTTTGTACCTAGAGATAGAAATAGGTTTAATATATTGTATGTCTATATTTTAAAAGATATGGCTGTTTCCTCATACTAGGATGTAAACTCATGAAGGTTGGGACTTTCTGTTTTGCTGGACACCCCTATATATATATATATATATATATATATATGTCCAGGACAGCTGTTGGCACAAAGAAGATACTCAATAAAGGTTTATGGAGAGAAGCAATGAACAGATCAATTTCTTTTCTTTGTCTACCCTAACAGAATGGAAGTTACATGATGCTGAGACCTGATATTTGTATTTCTCCAGTTTCCCCCCTCTTCCTGATACACAGAAGACCTTCAGTACATTAAGGCATTCATCTTACAACATAACGTTAATGCTCTTTTTTGAAATTAATGTGAATGATAAGCTATGATGTCATATAGGCAATGTGATCGAATTTCTTTTGCTGCTGGTTTTATCCCAAAGACCGTAAATCTTTTTCACAATCAGATTTCTATTTCCACTGTCTGGACAGAGAGAACTGAGGCAGTTTCTAGACTCCCACATGAAGGATCACTTTGCTCAGTGTGATAGGGAGAACAGTGCTGCCACCCCACCCCACCCCAGAAAAACAACAACATCTATGTCCCAATCCTTGGAAGCTGTGAATATGTTACCTAACATGACTGAATGGACTTTGAAGATGTGATTAAGATTTGCCCAGATGTGATCCTGGGCAATCTGGGTAGGATCCAATATAATCCCAAGAGTCTTGTAAATCAGAGAGGGAGGTTAGAGTCAGAAGGAGGTTTAGAAGAAGGAGGCTTAGAAGAAGGAGGGAAGATCCAGGAGCCAAAGGGTGCAGTCAACCTCTAGAAACTAGAAAAGGCAAAGCAACCCAAACTCCTCTAGAGCCTCCAGAGGGATACAGACTGTGGACACCTTGATTTTAGCCCAAGGAAACCTGTTTAAGACATCTGACCTCCAGAACCGTAAGATGATAAATTGGTGTTATGTTAAGCCACTATGTTCGTAGCATTTTGTTACAGCCACAACACAAAACGAATACACTCTGCGCTAGACTTCTTGGGTGGAATTCACTTCTGGATGGAGAAAAATGCCCCTATCACTCAATCAGGAAAGACAGAATAGCTCAGCCTCTGCTCTGAATTTCTTCCAGACCCCAATCTACACAGTAGGAGGTGCCCCCAAATCCTCTGCTTAAGAGCAGCTTTCAGGGCTCCAGCTGGGAACAAAAGCAGCCATCTGCTTCCCATCCCTGTGGCTTTTTAGCCCAGTGGTGTTTTCTGTCTACTAGATTCCACCCTGCAGCCAGCGTCTCCAGTGCCTTGAAGGAAGGAAGGTCAACTCAGCTTCAGGTTTGGCTTCTGCATCTCAATGATACCCCATGTTTTTTCTTTAGGAAAAGTGTCCAATTTTTAAAATCTCTGACAGCACCTTTTACCCTTTATTCTTACTACAGCCAGAGAGTCCCTATTTTTTAAATGGTTTTATTGTCATTTGCGTGGGATTTGGGGAAGAAAATTAGGCTATGTGTTGAATTTGTCATCCTTTTCTACCTGTTTGGTTACTTTTTGCTCTGTTCATCCCCGTGTGTCTCTACTGGTGAACTATTGGGAGATTATATAGGGTTTTTTATTTGTTTGTTGCAGTGATCAAAGATTCTTGGGGCAGTGCCCTCATTATCTGTCAGGCCAGGCATCTATGATTAAGAACAGGTGCAACCAACCCTTGACTTGGTCTACCAGTTCTGCCTGCACCAAATGAAAAGCAGGAGTACGTTTTCTGGGGGATCTCACCCTCCCTCTCGATTCTCTTGTGCTGGAGAACTTTCCAAAATATTGGCAAGGAACTGGATTTGTGGCTGGCCAATGGTCCCACATCCTGCCGTAGCCCCCACAAACTTTGCAGCCTTGAGATAGGAGATTTTGATGTGGTTCTACTGGGGTCATATCTGCCATGTAATTTCAATTTAATCAGCTGCCTCACATTCAGCAAATTATGGGTTCATTGGTGTATCCTTTATTATTTTTCTATGATCAAGTAATTCTTTGAAATTGCTCTATGTGGATGGCAGCCTTTCCTTATTTCTAAACCAGACACTGATGGCTGGCTTCTCAATTCTTTGCCTATTCCTTTAGTTATTACAGTTGTAGGTGGGTGAGTTAAAGATGGAGTTTAAACATTTGTGCCCAAATCACCTCACAGAGATGTTCAGGTATGGTTTTTTTTTTTTCTTTTTAAAAATTTTTAAATAAAGTATAATTGATTCACAATGTTGTGCCAATTTCTGCTATACAGCAAAGTGACCCAGTTATACATATAAGTTTAGATATGTTAACATGCTCAATAAATTGATGATCACTAGTCTACCTTTTTATAAGTTAGCCTAAATATCTGTTTATCCATTATGATTTCGTTTTGTATTTTAATCCTAAATTCTAGTGGAGGGCATGGGGGACTTGATATGTGCCTGCATGATGCTTTTGTGAGTTCTGGGATATTTTAATGTTCAAAGGAAGTCTAGTCCAGTAGACAAAATGTGGTTTCTCATGCTTAAGGCAAAAGACGATAAACGATGTTTGGATTTTGCTGTCTGCACCAGAGTCCCAACTCCAAAGTATGCCAAAAATGACAAAGGGTAAAGTCCAGAAATGTTATATTATTTAGAGAAGGAGATACACACATCTTTTCATGATGCTGTCAACAAAGAGAGAGACCCAAGTTTCTGAGCTGATTTATAGGAAAGAGAATTGGTTCAGAAAGAAGGGGGTGTAGATCCCAGACCTTAAGGACAGGGATAGACAACAGGAAAAATAGCTAGAAAATGACACCTGTTTATCTGTCACACTATTGTTTGTTTATAACATCAATAAACTCAAAGTGAGACTGTGAAGCCACCAGCCTTATGGAAAGCACATTGCAAATTTTATGGCTCTATTGCTAACGTATTTAATTAAAGTGTATTAACTGTCTGGGCTCAGACAGGTTTATGCAAAATATATTTTGACTTTTTTCAGCCGAGACGAATCAGATTCATCTTAATCTGGGTGACCTTTATTACAAAAACTCAAATTCCATGATCATAGCAATAAAATTAAAAAAAAACAAAAACATATTTAGGCCCTGTAAAGAACCAGTTCTCGAGAGATGAAGTCAAGATTCCTCAATGGACAAACAGCCAACTGTTCCCAGTTGCATTGCTCTTTTAAATAAAGGATTCCCAGCAAACATTCAGAAGAAATCATATGCCTTCCAGGGACAGGCAGCTGGGCAGAGGGAAGAGCTTAACACAGAAAAAAGCCAGGGCCCATCCCGGTCCTAGTCTTCAGTTCCTTGATTGAAGGCATTAAGTTTTATTTTATTAACTTCGCTCTTGCCCTTCCCAAGTTGGGGGTGCTCACTCCAGGGCCCACATAGAACTGCCCCAGGGAACCTCGGTGCAAAGGTTTGAAATCACAGCTGGCTGTGATTAGAAGGCTTGGGAGAGATCAGTGCTTGATTAACTTTCAGCTGCTATTGGTTTGCCTCAGTTCCTGCAGGAGAATTAATCCGTAGGTTCGAGTAAATTTTGGATCTTAATGGATACCAGATAGTTTGAGCTCACCCAGACCACCAAGACTCAGCAATCCCTTTCCTCACATTTAAATTGTACAAATGAATTCATTCCTCCTTATCCAGGGGCCAAAAAAGCCCTACCTCGCTCTGTTTCTCCTACAGCACTCACTTCATCATGCCTCCTCTGCTAAGAAAGTGTAGATTCTTTAAGATAAGGTCCAGGTCTTCATTTTTGTATTTTTAGAAGACGTGTTGAATTCCTTTCTGAATTTTAATTCCTTTCACTCAGAAGAGTTTGTGGGATGAACAAGGATGCATTTGGCTCCCTTTCTCTTGTGTTCAGGGCACATGGAATTATTCCAAGCTCTGTGTAATTAATATTCTTTACTCTCCGCTTCTATTGCAGATACGAATGTATGCCATTCTGGTTAAAGCATCTTGAATTAGAGGGATATACTTAGTATCATAAATCATCATTGTCTTGACAACACTGAAAGGTATCAGGTCATTCCATATTTTTACAAGACCTACCTATGTTTTGGGATCCTTACAACCTTTACCGTGTTGATAAACTTCACAGCAAGGGGAAGTTCTCTTTTGCTCACTGAATATCCTTATACTCGTGGATTGAGGAGCTCACTCAAAAGGGAAAACCTGGCCCGAAAGTAACGCACGCATATTTGTTTAAGCTTCGAGAGACTTCTGTTTTTCACATAGATTATTATGACAGCATTGACCTACAAGTCCCACACTGTTAAGATCAGAGACGTGTAAATAAAAATGAAGTATTCATCAACATAAATAAATCAAACCGAAGTTTTCTTAACGAGCGTGTAACTCATTTCCTTCTGTAGAGTCTAATTGCAGGAAGTAGTAGGGAGAAAAGCCGAGAGAACTCAGAGCTTATTTCTCTGAAGTTTTAATTTAACTAAATGAAAGAGATAAATTTTCGATTGGTGACTTTTTGAAGGGCTGTGATCAACTTGCGTTCAGAGTCATCGGTTCAGTTTATTCTCGTCCAACAATTTTTTTTGTGCCCTATACAAATATACATTTACAAAACGAAATATACCTTAGGAAACCACATGATAGTTCCAAGCTGCATATATAACCCCTGTACAGCTGAGCTGCTTCTCCACCAATATCCCACAAATTCAGTGCATGTATTGATGTGTCTCTGTCTCTATTTATACATTGTATTCTTTCCCTCTCTTAGAAGCTTTGCTCAGTAAAATTGAACTTTTAAGTTTTTGTGTGTTCACATGGTATCTATTCCACATTTTGCCCTTGCTTCAATCACCCTTCCACCTGCCCTGCCTCATCCTTCACGACTTGATGCATCCTAAGGGATCTCCCGGCTCCAGCTTGAGAACCATCTGATCTACAGGCTTTTCCTCAATTCTCCTAAGGGTTATTCTCTCTTTTCCACTTCCATCTAACTTTTTGTTTGAACCACACAGTCAGCCCTTGAAGGATTCTTGGGTTATTATTTATTATTTTGTGAAATTATCTAGTCTCTGGAACTTGGTTTTTAACCTCTCACAGTAGGAGGTATTCTTTTTTTAAAAAAAAATTACATCTCATTCATACAAGCAGTATTTTTACACATCTTTGCAAATTATGCTTGTGGTGCTAACAAAAGAAAACAGTACAACGTCCTCTCCATTTTCTTAGACTCAGGATACTATCTTGCAAAAGTGTACGTGTCGGGGAAAAAAATACCATTTGTTCACATCTACAAATACTGCTGCATGGAGTTCTGGCATGACAGATGACAGGTGGATATTATAAGCTGCCTGTTAGATTGCAAGTACCTTGTAAGTGGAACTCACAAATGTCCTTCCTGGTTAATACTGTATTCTGGTACATAGCATAATACATAGCGCATAGTCAGTGGTCAATAAGTACTTTGAATGAATCGCATGAATGAACAAGTAAAATAATCTAGATAAACACCGTATAAACTGTCCTGTCTTTCTTAGGATTACATATGATGGATTAAAAACAGTGACAGCCATAACCAATAATGGAATGGCTATCAGGATTCTGATACAGAGAATCGTCCTGAGAAGTGGCCAGAGGTCATTTAACCTGGCTTTCTTCAAGAAAAATGAATGTACATCTTTTACATATATGGAGAATTAGAGAAAAGTGAAAGAGAATTCTCTGAGCATCCATGTCTCTACAGCTTCACTTGGCTGACATTTCAGGGGATTAGGATTTTGGACATGTTAGAAAAGTCACGCTATTTCCAAGGCTGTTCAGACCATCACTTACTCGGTAGCTGAAGCTGATCACTAAGATCAGCAAGTAAAATTATCTCTAGGATGAGTAGTGGTTTCCCAGTTTTATCTGATTTCCTTTCCAGTGTCCGGCCTTTTAACAAATTGAGTAAATCACTGACAGTGCATGAAGCCCAGAAGCAATTGCGTAAGAAGCTGGGTTCAGTGGGATTAAAAGGGACAGTGTATGCTTCTTTCTACACTCACCTTTGCTAGGGTGACTGAGGCACAGACGTACCTGCTCTCAGCCCTCACCTAGGACCTCGGCTTCGCTGATGTCGGGACCATGACCTCTATTTCTCTCTCTCCTCAAAATTCCAGTCTTTGAAGTGCAGCTGATACCCTCTGGCGACTGCTAAAATGCACTTCACTCATTCTCACTAAAGCATAGGTTTCTGGGCCATAGCGTCTCAAAGACACAGTTTTTACAAGGTGTGCTAACTCCAATATATATCTCTATATTGGACCTTCTTCTAGATTTTCAAAAAAGTCAGATTAAAAGCCAAATGACCAGTTCCTTCCAGAAATACTTTATAACAGGCTGGCCTTTTCTAAGTCCATTCCTAAGAATGGCTTTAGTAGGCGTCGCTCACAAAATGACTCCTCTCTTTGAATTCCTTCACTTAGATATCACGTTTTCAACGACTTTTCCCATTTTGTGCATCTTGAAACCAGCAAGAAAAACATTGTCCCCGCAGGCAAAGATGCATGGTCCTGGTCTCGTTAAGACAAGGGGGATGTGAAGGAGGGGACTTAAACAATAAAAATGTTAACCCAAGTAGCTTTATGTCTGTGTCTTGGGGGAGTGGTATGTCTGGGGTGAGCATCCTGGGGCACAAGACAGAGTGATGGTGAAATTCACTATGTGTCGGGAACTTCCCCTTTGGTGACCATCCATCATTTGTCATTAAATCAATGAGCTAGGACAGAATTAATACAAAGAGTATAAACCTCGGCCTTCAAGAAGCATAGTCAAAATCTTTGAAATCTCTCATGCATGTCACACCAGAAGTCAAGCAACATGGACCACGTAGTCATCCGGCACATACGCTTGTTAGACACAGAAAATTCAGTCTAGAGAAAAGATACTTTAAAAAGAAAGACACAGGAGTTCCCGTCGTGGCGCAGTGGTTAACGAATCCGACTAGGAACCATGAGGTTGCGGGTTCGGTCCCTGCCCTTGCTCAGTGGGTTAAGGATCCGGCTTGCCGTGAGCTGTGGTGTAGGTCGCAGACGCGGCTCGGATCCTGCGCTGCTGTGGCTCTGGCTTAGGCCGGTGGCTACAGCTCCGATTCAACCCCTAGCCTGGGAACCTCCATATGCCCTGGGAGCAGCCCAAAGAAATAGAAAAAAGACAAAAAAAAAAAAAAGAAGAAGAAGAAAAAAGACACAGAACTTTAGTAGAGAGAAGATATTCTAACAGTCAGGAAATCATGTTGCCACCCGAGTTTCCAGTTTGGAGAAGAGCAAAAAGGCATGCCAGTGAAGGCTTCATTATCTTGTAACTCTAAAAGTATTTTTTAGAAGCATGTGAAATAAACATCGTATACCAATGGGTCATTTTGGACACATCCGTCCTTCATTTTCTAAAGACCTGCCATCTGCTAACAAGATTACATGAGGATGGATCTGTTGGATTATTTTAGCCTGATAGGAAGTTGTCAGCATTTAAGATGACGAAGAACTTCTTCGACTTGCTGGAAACTCCGTATTTCCCGTCACCATTGCATCAGGCTCCTGACTCCCATTTTGCTTATTTCTGCAGGTATGGGAAGGGCTGCTCTTCATTTCCCTGTTCCTCGTTAGACACCTTAAGGGTCATTGGCGAACGGTGGTCTTTTTATAGGAATAAGGGTCTGGCACGAATGTGTCATGGAGTTTAAATAACTTTCTCTTCCCCTAGGATCCCAGGAGTCAAGGTCGAGGTCCATTGCCAAAGACGCTGGCTCAGCTGGAGGTAGCGCCTGGAAGGAAAGGGGGGTTATCTTTGCACTGGAGGGTGTCCTTGCTGTATCTTCCCTGCTGTTAAGCTGCAATTTTCAGAGGCTACTGACCCAGGAGCTTTCATCAGCCTTAAACCCACTTTTAATAACAACAAGCTCAGGGAATCCAGGGAGTTGTTCGCCCAGGTCTGGAACACTGACAAATATCTGCTCAGAGTTCTGCCTGGTAAGGTCCACCGCTGCTTCATGGGGCATATCTCCTCCCCTGCAGAAGTCCTGGAGGTAAAACCAAACATCACCTTTTGGAATGAAACCCGCAAATAAAAACAAATTAATGCACCTCACCACCAGCCTCCCTCCCCACCCCTGGAGGACTGTTTGAGCCCAGAGCTTACTTTTATGTTCTGTTTTACAGCTTTTTTGTGTGTGTTGAATTCTTTGGACAGCCACCATCCTCACTGTGGTTCAGCCTCTTCATTAATCATAATGGAGCGTTCCGCTGGTAGGGTCCCAGCCCATGGACTCCCTTCTCAGCTTGCAGTCCTGTTCAGTGCAACAAACAGGCGGCAAAATGTGTTTACCTTCCATGTCACATATCGTTAGCCTTGAACCGGGACCCTCCCGTGTGAACCATTCAGCAAGTCCAGGGCAGAAAAAAGTCTCAGGTTTCCCCTTCTGTGATGGAAGTGACATTAGATCTTCCAGTGCTGTGATAGTGGTTTTGACTGAACCGCTCGCAGACTCTGTCTGGAAATTGAAATGATGGTTGAGCCTCAGTTGAAGCAATGTCCTGAATGAGGTGTTGCCTTCAGGGTTTTTCTGACTCAAGAGCCAGGGCACACAGCTGGGGAGGTGTTTTGATGAATCGGCATGTTATTTCTCATTATCCTCCCATGTGTGTATTTCTTTCTAGTCTGTCCCCCTTATCACCTTGAACATGGTCATACGGCTCTTCTGGAACGGGATGCTTTCCTATATGCTTGGTGTCCAATTACTCAAGTCATTTCTCACTTTTTGGGCGATGCTTCATACAAAGTCAACATCCAAAAGTTCAGCTTTCCATGATCTCCGATTATTTCAGATTATGTCAAGAGCGTTACTTTTCCCTCACGGGTCAGACAATAAGCTGAGAGTGTCTAGTTCAGAAATGTCCCAGTGCCACTGAGCCTGAGAGAAGGGGAATCTCTAAATGCTATATGTGTTTATTTGGTAAGATTTGGGGAGTAACTATGAAGGATCCCAGAGTCAAAGGATGTTCCTGTTTGTATCGGATAACTTTCTGGATATCATGTGAGCCCAGAGTTACTCATGAGCATCCGTGTTAAAGAGCTGCAAAGGTCAGGCTCTTCCAGATGATGAAGCCTGGTGAAGGGACAGTATTTTCAATTCCTCTAGTCCAGTGGCTCTCAGTGGGGGGAGAGTTTTCCCCCAGGGGACATATAACAATGTCCAGAGACATCCTGGGGAGGAGGAGATGCTAATGGCATTTTCCAGATGCTGGCCAGGGATGCAGCCAGACATCCTACAACTTCCTCACCCCCACCCCCAAATATCGAATTTTCTGGCTCCAAATGTCAATAATGCTGAGGCTGAGAGGCTCTGCTCTGATCTGTGCTAATATGCCACCCAGGGCTTTAATAAAAAATAAATAGTATACATCAAAATCAATTATACAATATAATAAATGCTGGAGGAATAAAGACATGAATGGATTAAGAAGATGTGGTACGTGTATACAGTGGAATACTACTCAGCCATACAAAAGAACAAAATAATACTATTTGGATGCAACTAAGAGATTCTTGTACTAAGTGAAGTAAGTCACAAAGAGAAAGACAAGTACCATATGTTATCACTTATATGTGGAATCTAAAATGTGGCACAAATGAACTTATCTACAAACAGAAATAGATCTTGGACATGGGGAACAGACTTATAGTTGCCAGGGGGCAGCAGGGAGGAAGTGGGAGGGACTGGGAGTTTGGGATTGGTAGATGCAAACTATGATATTTTGAATGGATAAGCAATGGGGTTCTACTGTATAGCACAAGAACTCTACCTAATTTCTTGAGGTAGAACGTGATGGAAGATAGTAGGAAAAAAAGATTATGTGTGTATATATATTTATATATACAAATATATGACTGTCATTTTGCTATACAGCAGTGTCACAACATTGCGAATCAATTTATACTTTAATAAAAAGCTTTTAAAAAGACATGAATGAATCACAAGTTCTGAACTAGAATCCGTGTTCCATTCTGCTCACTTGTGCTCCCTTATTAATCTATCCGCTGGGCTCTTGCCCATCTGCCTGGACTAATGCAACTTATAGTTTCTTCCTGCCAGCCCTCACTTGCCAGGATTGACCTACTCCAACCTAAGATTCATCTCGCCATGGCCCTCATCTCTTTAAACCCTCAGTCTCTACCTTGACAGCTTGCAGAGCCAGCAGACCCCAGAAGCAGGGTCCACAGAAGATCTGGAATCAGGGGGAGCAAGAATAGTCACCACCTCTTCTAAACATTAACGTCACTTGATGGATTTCGGCAACTTTCCCATTTTATGCCAAGCCCTGTTGATACAAGTGCTGTAGCTGTAATGAAGTTAAACTCAATATAGTTTTTTCCTCTAGTTATAACTGGCAATACTTTTGCAAGTTCCCAGCTACCGTGGAATCCATTTGGGGCAGGCAAAGAAAGCAAACAAGCTCCGGTATGAAATGTAATTGTGGTCACCACATGTGAAACAGGTTAGCTACCAACTTTTCTTGTGAGCCTTCCTCTGGTTAACAGACCCTTGCTTTTGCTTAAACCAAGTATGTCTCACTAATAGGAAATGGAGGCAATTATCTGGGCATGCTGGTTAAAGAAAAAATGGCTTTTCCTGGAAACATTCCTATTATGGAGACAAAATGATTCTTCAAATATGTTGCCAGAGGGTGTATCAACATTTTCATATTATTTATCGGAGAGATGTGGAAATCTACTCTGTGCTCAGGTCTGGAAATGCGACTAGACACAGTTAATTAGTGCATGCGTACTATATGCCGATAGTATTTTTTTTTTTTTTGGTCAATAAAAGCTTTAGGAATATTAGTACATAATACATTTGCATTTAAGTTGATAACACTAGTAGTTTCATTTCAAAACAAATTATGTCGGAGAACTCAGTTTGCAGCTATGGGCATCTGTACATGAAATTCTTTTTAAAATTTTTTTATTGAAGTATAAATGATTTTAAATGTTGGGAGCGCCCATCATGGTTCAGCAGTAACAAACCCAACTAGGATCCATGAGGATGCAGGTTTGATCCCTGGCCTCGCTCAGTAGGTTGAGGATCTGTCATTGCCGTGAGCTGTGGTATAGGTTGAAGCTGTGGCTCGGATCCTGTATTGCTGTAGCTGTGGTGTAGGCTGCAGCTGCAGCTCCAATTCCACCCCTAGCCTGGGAACTTTCACGTGCCGCAGGTGCAGGCCTAAAAAGCAAAAAAGAAAATGTTGTGTTAAATTCTGCTGTCTGGCACAGTGATTCAATTAGACATATATATGTGTGTATGTACATATATATATATATTCTTTTTTCATATTATTTTCCGTTATGGTTTATCACAGGGTATTAAATATAGTTCCCGAGGCTGTATGGTAGGACCCGATTCTCTATCCATCCTATATAAACTAGTTTGCATCTGCTAATCCCAAACCCCCAATCCTTCTTTCCCCTACCCCATACCTCCCTTGGCAATCACTTGTGAAATTCTTTTTTTGTTTGTTTGTTTGTTTTGTTTTTTTTTCAAGAGCCATTCCCATGGCATATGGAGGTTCCCAGGCTAGGGGTCTAATCAGAGCTGTAGCCACCAGCCTACACCACAGCCACAGCAAGGCAGGATCCGAGCCTCATCTGCAACCTATACCACAGCTCATGACAACGCCGGATCCTTGAGCCACTGAGCAAGGCCAGGGATCGAACCCGCAACCTCATGATTCCTAGTCGGATTCATTAACCACTGAGCCACGACAGGAACTCCAAAGTTTGTGGGGTTTTTGTTTGTTGGTTGGTTGGTTGGTTTTGTCTTTTTTTGCCTTTTTCTAGGGCTGCTTCCATGGCATATGGAGGTTCCCAGGCTAGGGGTCTAATCGGAGCTGCAGCCGCCAGCCTACGCCAGAGCCACAGCAACATGGGATCCGAGCCACACCTGCAACCTACACCACAGCTCACGGCAACGCCGGATCCTCAACCCATCTTTTTTTTTTTTTTTTTTTAAACCTATCTACTAGAGATTTTTTTTAAAAAATTATTAAAGTGTATTTGATTTACAATGTTGTGCCAATTTCTGCAGTACAGCAAAGGGACCCCGTCACACATCCACACGCATTCCCTTTCCTCTGTGATCTTCCATCACGGGCTATCCCAAGAGATCTAGCTACAGACCTTGGTAGTGAACCTCTTGATGACAGATGCACAGCTGGTTTGCCCGGGACTCACTGGGATAATTGTACTGCTTTAGGATCGGGATTGCTCAGCATCCTCTTAGGCCTCTCAGAGCTGTAAGGCTGGCCGAGGTGACACGGTCAGACAGGTCTAGTAGGAGACACGTGGCTTCAAGACGAGATCCCTCAAGGGGATTAGGTGGTTTTGGTTACATTAAAGCAGATTTCAAGCTCCTTCATTATTTCGCAGCAATTGCCTATGTCAGGAGTTCCTCCATCTGGGTGATGAGGAGTGATGATCCATACGGACAGCAGTGCTTCAAAAACTTTGGAAATATTTTTTTAGCCTTCTTTTAAAATCGAAGTATAGTTAATTTACAGCGTTGTGCTAGCTTCACGTGTACATACAGCAAAGCGATTCAGGTATATATATATATTTCTATAGATTCTTTTCCAGATCCATTTCCATTATAGATTACTACACGTCATTGACTATAATTCCTGTACTAACAGTAGGTCCTTGTTGTTTATCTACTTTTTTTTTTTTTTCTTTTTTGGCCACCCCACTGCATATGGAGTTCCCAGGCCAGGAATCAGATCGGAGCCATAATTGAGACCTATGCTTCAGCTGTGGCAACACCAGGTCCTTTAACCCACTGTGCGGGGCCAGGGATTGAACCTGTGTCCTGGTGCTGCAGAGCTACCACCAATCCCATTGTGCCACAGCGGGAACTCCTGCCTATATTCCGAGCAGTGTGTGTATGTTAGTCCCAAACTTCTGTGAGTCTATTTCTGTTTTGTAAATAAGTCGTTGGTGTCATTTTCTAGATTCCACATATAAGAGATATCTTGTGATATTTGTCTTTCTCTGCCTGACTTAATACAATAATCTCTAGGTCCATCCATCTTGCTGCAAATGGCATTATTTCATTCTTTTTTTTTTTTTTTTGTATTTTCTAGGGCCGCACCCGTGGCATATGGAGGTTCCCAGGCTAGGGGTCGAATCGGAGCTGTAGCTGCCAGCCTACGCCAGAGCCATAGCAACGCTGGATCCGAGCCGCGTCTGTGACCTACACCACAGCTCACAGCAACACCACATCCTTAACTCACTGAGCGAGGCCAGGGATCAAACCCAAAACTTCATGGTTCCTAGTCAGATTCGTGTCTGCTGTGCTATGACGGGAACTCCCCGATGCCACATCTTTATCCATTCATCCATTGATAGACACTTAGGCTGCGTCAGTTTGGAAATACTTTGATGGTTTCCCTCGGATCCAGAAAACAAACTTGCTGCACACATCACCCACTTAACCATCTCAATGACCCTGTAAGATATACAATGATAGTTTCATTTTTATAGTTAAGGACACCCGGGCTCAGAGAGGTTGAAATTAGAAAGAACATTTAATAAAACCTTAAGTTCACTCATATTATAGAAGAACCTTAAACAGCCATTACAAAGTTTGAACACATTTAGCATTGCGAAATATTCCTAAATCTTTAGCAATAAATGCAGTTTTCTATTTTCCCCAATGTTGAGTTACCACCACTTTAAAATTTGATGTCTGCCATTCCTCCTGTTATCCATTCAGTTAACCGACTTCATGAAAGTATAATGTTATCTCTAAAATGTAGCATTCTCTCTCAGCCTAACAAAAGCAACTCATCTGCTATTTTAAGTTCTTTTCGAGGCAGATTATTTCTCCTCTAAAAATCCTGTATCAATAACTGAGCCAAGTTTTAGCGTCTCATTTAGTTTTAGGTTTGTCGTTATAAACACTTCATTGTATCTTTCGATGGAATTCCTTGGCCACTTTAAAACAAATATTTAAATGCGACTTCAGGAGGAAAATGTTTCCATGGGTAGAGAAGATACTCTGGAAAAGAAAATAAGGAAAACTTGAAGTACTTACAGCTACTGCAAGTTTCTTCATCATACTTAATTCATCTTATAAGTAAACTCTATTTACACAAGCGAAAGCACACATTTTATTGAAGTACACCAATTTGCAAAGAGCCCTGTACATACATCTGTAACCTACTATAAACATGAACACACAGAGTCCTTTTATACATATTGTTTTTTTATATTTTTATTTCATATTGAGGATTTCTACTGACGTCAATGGCAGGCAGAATTGGAATGAATGGTAAAGATTTAACAGGCAGTAGCTGCAAGGGTTTTAGCTCGTGGGCAGGAAAAAGAAATCTTGCATAAGTGATCTAACCTGTGAATCCTAATTTAAGAAATTGCACCCATTTCCATTTTTATGAGTGGAACAAACAACATCAGTAAGAAGAGTTGGACAAGGCTTACAGTGTTGGACATTTGCATGCTTAGTTGGGTAGAAGCTTGTAAGACATGCCTTCCCATTCCAACCCATTACAGTGTCTTTCCTTTTCCAAGTCGTCTTTGCTAGAATTTCCACAATTATATAGGATAGCAAAAGATTATGATACAGGTAAAATTCAGGGATAAGTTCTCATTTTTATGGACACTTGAAAAGTTGTTTCATTCAAGTATTCTTCCTGTTTGAAAACCAGCATCTCTCTGCCCAGCTTGCCAACCTCTTCTTAGCAAGTTTCTCAGCGACGTTGAAAATATCC
The DNA here is from genome assembly GCF_016906955.1 of Phacochoerus africanus. Taxonomy (NCBI): domain Eukaryota; kingdom Metazoa; phylum Chordata; class Mammalia; order Artiodactyla; family Suidae; genus Phacochoerus; species Phacochoerus africanus. Next base: position 9,899,735 of record NC_062557.1, on the reverse strand, counting down.
ACAAAGTGTGTTACACCAGGCAACCCTGCATCCTAGATGGGATTTGTACTTCCACAAGGCAGTGTGGATTCTAACTTGCTAATTAATAATATCTTGGCCTCTTCTGTTTCAATTTTTTATTTTATTATTATTATTATTATTATTTTTCAAGGACTGCACCCAGGATTTAGGGAAGTTCCTGGGCCAGGGATGGAATCTCAGCCACAGCTTCCACCTACGCCACGCCTGCAGCAACAAGGGGTCCTTACACCCCTGCACCACAGCGGAACTCCCTCTTCTGGTTGAAAAGTAGTCATTTCCAGGTAATCCAGTCTCAGGCAGGAAATAGGAGGTTTCATATTTGCTCCCTCAACTTCTTCAAATTGTGTCTGGGTGTACACCCTGCAGCCATGGATCTCTTTATTGACCCAAGGAGATCAGAGAGAGGGCTTCCACGAAGACCCCAGCCAAAGAAAACCTAGTCCCATTTTACAACCTCCTAAGGGGGCGGAAGTACAGCCCGTGGAATAATCTAACTTATTTGAAAGCCTGCCTCTTGCCTGATGGGGAAAGCAAGCGAACATTTTTCACATTCTTAATAAGAAGGTCGTTTTTGAGTCTTTCCATAGGACATCCGCATCCATGAAACCCCAGAGCTTTTCACTCATTTTTAATAATCCACAGAAGTGTTTCTGCATCTGGGAGAAGAGGGGGATAAAATAAAGTCAATTTGGTGCATTTATTTTTATCTATTTATTTTTTTAACTTCTAACTCCTCTTCTCACCGTTCCAGAAGTGTCTGCGAATGCATATGCTTCTAGAAGCCGATGTTGATAATTCACTACATCCACACTTATCTGTTATCTTGGGGGGGAGAAGAAAATCTCAGGCTTTGAAACTGATCGGGGTCTTGGGGTGAGAGGGGGTGGGCTTTCTTACGCAGAATCCCTCCTGTACAGCAGTGTGTAAGAGGAAGCCTACATTTCTCCTTTTCACTTTGTACAAAAAAACAGTATTTTTCCCTTGAGCCCTGTGAGGAGGTAGAGGCAGCCTGTCTCTCCAGCCTGCTTTTCCAAACCCTTCCCTCTTTTCCTCCGATCGCCGTTCCCTCGCTCCCAACGAATCCCACATCCGTTGTTTTACCACCCAGCGTATTTGATCCCCGTGGAAGATGAATGGCTTTGACTAAAAAAATTAAACAATGGCAGAACTAAAGTGCAGCACAGAATAAACCTTACTGCCCTGTAGAATTTCCTTTCTTCCCTCCACCCTGCCCCCCACCCCCATTTCTGAGACCAGGTCTGAATTGCTTGGCTCTCCATGTGTATTTGGTAGAATTTTTTTTTTTTTAAATCACTGGTGTTTCTTTTTAGAAAAGTGAAATTAGGGTCATTTGTCTTTCAGAGTTTTCTTTTCAGTAGGAAGCAGTGCCCTGTGTGAATGCTCCAGTGGGTACAAAACAGGAAGATCTGGGATGGTGCCTTGACTCTGTAACAGTCTGATTCCAGGTCCTAGACCTGTCACTTCAGCGTGTTATTTTTCTCACTTGCAAAAGGGAAGCAATAGTTGCCTTGCTTTGACTGTTGAGGAAAGATACAAAAATATAATGGATATAGCAGCAACTTCAAAACTTCAAAATGGACTAAATATGAAGGGAATTAGACTGATACACCTTATAGCAAATTTAACTTATTAAATACACTTGAATCGAAAGCAAGCAGGGGAATATCACCCAAGTCTGTTCTAGCGTTTTATGGACTATGAATTAATTGGTGTAGAGTCTCCTAATATTTAACCGGCAAATAGGAATTGAGTGGCTCTTGCTACAATGACAGCTGAGGTTTCTATCTTGAGATATAACTTGAGTGAGGACAAAGATATTTTGTCACCAATTTGCATCATCCTGAAAATACAATCATTAACGTTCAAAAGTATTCAAGGACTGAAAGAGCTTCTGGAAAGCCATTGCAGGTTCTCCACATCTTGCTCTCAGAGTCTAGAGGTTAAATTATATTCAGTTTGGATGCCAGTATTTTTAGCAGGCAGCAAACCTCAGGGACCAGAATGGGTGGATCTTGATGATGGTGGTAGGGTACCTGGAGAGGGTAGCACAGGTCCACAGTGGGCACCTTAGTGTGATGCCAAGATGACCTGAATGACCTTCCTCTATGCAGCCCAGCAACAAGCAGTCTCACCAGGGAAGGCTGCAAGGCTTCTCGGGTGCAAATTCCCCAGGCATTTAGAGCCCTAGTGCATCCTGTTTCAAAGGCGTATAGCATACCTGAAAGTGCAAACTGGAGCTCTTCCAAATCTATCAGGTGACACTTTTTCCTTCCCACATCCACAGAGGCAAGGAAGTAGTGTCCACACTCCCCCTAGCAACCATGTTGAGTCTAGATGTATCCAGTCTATACAGACATCTTATGCCATGGAAAGAGTTCGGAGAATGTTGTTCACCTACTTCCCTGGTGCCTGTAAATTTCTGCGTTTGGCTTCATCTTGTGTTGGGAGTGTTTGCTCTTCCCCTTTGCTTGACCAGAGGGGAAACAAGAAAAATAAACACCATTCATCCTGGGGGCCATAGCCTTCAGGAAAGAGCAAGAGAGTCTGACCCAGCCCAGGAGTGAGAAAAACACCCTTGTGACTGTCAGCGGGTCTCGTGGTCTAACTTTAATGGGACTTCTTTAGGTACATGGATCATTGCAACATCAGGCCCCCCTGGGGACTGTGAGCCATCCGCAGGGGTGCGTGGCAGTAACCTGACCCAGGTGTCTATGCATAGTTTCCAGGTGGCCAATGTCATGTGAAAGACCTGGAGCGATGAACAGACTGTGAACAAGAAGTCCAGGCAGTGAGACCATGAGGAACATTCAGGTGGAGCATCTGTCTACTTCCTGGGCTAGGATGGGGATGGGAGAGTAACACAGGCAAGTTGCCCCTTTGGAAGTGGAAATTCGGGGTCAAAGGACCCTAGAAGGTAGTCCCAGTCTCCATAAGAGGTGAAAGACTGGGGAGTGGGGGTGGGGAGCAAAGACAGAGAGGTTTGGTAAACTTCCTCCTGAAGCTCCTGTATTTAAAAATGTATGTGCCTACACTTTTTAGAGGAAGGGATTGAAAAAGAGGAAACTGGAGTTCCCGTTGTGGCTCAGCGGGTTACAAACATGACTAGCATCCATGAGGATGTGGGTTTGATCTTTGGCCTCGCTCGGCGGATTGAGGGTCTGGCATTGCCACAAGCTATGGTATAGGTCACAGACGTGGCTTGGATCCCACGTGTCTGTGGCTGTGGTGTAGGCTTGCAACTGTAGCTCTGATTTGACCCCTAGCCTGGGACTTCCATATGCGCAGATGTGGCCCCAAAAAGCAAAAATAAATAAATCGATGAATAAATACATGGGAAATTGAAGAAATTTCAAAAACAAACTATTGGGCAAATGTGGAAACCAATGGTACTTAAAGAGCTGAAGAGCAAAAGGACAACAGAGAGAGAGAAGAGAGGACAGACTGATTGACAAACTGTATCACATTTTAAGAGACTGAGATCAAGAGTCATGTGAGGGATGCTTCTGGAAGGAAAGGATTCCTCGCTAGACGCCTGAGAATTTGACCCAAGACGAAATCCTCTTGGTCACACTGACTCCGGAGTCCAAGGTTAAGAAGCTGAGAGGATGGTGTTCCATATGAAACTCTCTTGACTTCCAGGTCAAGGTTGTTCATCAAGTAACAAGGGGCAGATACTGATGGGGGCAGATATTGATCCCCCTAGAGAATGGGATCTAGTTAGATACCCCGAGCCTCAGGGCGCTATGTGCCTTAAAAGGTTGGAAACTGAAGGTGCCTAGAGCCTAGGGTTTCCCTGAGCCAAGGTGATTCGTGTCCTTCAGCATATGCTCTCTTCAATCACAGGTGACCCCCGTGCAAGCTGATGGGGACAATGGACATGGATACCTGGCCATGATTAGGCGTGTCACGGTGTGTGCCGTTGTTGCTTGGCTCTTTTATTAAAACGAAGTAAACTTGGCGCTTGAGCGAGGTCTGTTAGGTCTCATGAGTCTGGCGGTCCATCTGCATCAAAACTACAGGTGACTGTGTGTAGATGTGTCACTGGAGCACTTTGTGGGACAGCAGAAATGATCACCCCGTGGCAAATCAACTATAAAACTTTAAAAAATGGGAAAAACATTTGAAAAACGAAACGACTAGTGCTGATCAGATCTAAAGAGGGAAACTGTGACATTAAAATCAATCAATCAATCAATCAATACCGAACCTGCAAACGTCTAGAATCGGGCAGCCACTGGTGCTAAAGAAACGGAATAAAAATGAAAATACCCTGGTTGCATTATCTTAGAATTGGAAAAGTTCCCATGGGTGGAAAGTCCAGAGAGAGATGAATTCCCTTAGTGAGTGGTTCAGTGTTCCTGTGATAAAGAACATTTTGCATGTAAATTCCTGAAATCATTTCAAATGATTTATGTCTGTATACACTACAGAGGGGAAAGGAAGTGAGAAGAGCTGCCAACACGAAAATGTCCCACCTAAATACTGGTGACATGGTATATGTTTTTCCTCATATTTTCGTAGTACCCCAAAGAATCTATTTGAATAAAAAAATAATAGAAGTTCACAACTTACTTAAACACCTGTGGTTTGGTGGTTTTGGGGCTGGATAAAACATCACTTTCCATTCAAGTAATTTAGGTTAAAAGGAATTTAAATGGCTGAAAGCTGCATACTGGTTCCGTTACTTTGGGGTTCACTTGCTAATCATTCATTTATAGTATATCTTTTACGGGGATTCTTCTGTAAGTCGCATTTGGAAAGCAGTCTCCTCTGACTGTAATTTTAGGGGAAATAAAACATGGTAGTGATTCAGGAGACTCTAACAGTTGTCCTTAGTAAGACTTATAAAGCCACAGACAAGCAACATAGGCAAAATCCGTCATTTCAATATTGACAAGAACGTGGACTAGATGACAAGAAGGCTCTGAAAATAATTTAGACAGAATCAGGCAGTCAGTAGAATAGCAGCATTCAACCAAGCAATTAGATAACTTGAGTAGTTTTAGAAGTATGAAGTGTAATCAGGGCTTTAACTTTCATTCTTGGACTTTGCATCACAAGATCGACTGACCTGGAAGAGAGGTGCTGAGGACCTAGTCTCCATGGCAACTGCAGCACTGAGCCCAAGTTTCCAGGAAGTGCCAGGTGAATGACGACCTTGCACATCAAAAATCTCCCATTAGCACAGAGCTGCAGACTAGTAAGAAGAATCCCCAGCATTCCCGAAATGATATCCTTGTGACCATCAGTGACCAAACACTTTTAGTTCTGAAAATGTTGAGAAGAGCTAGAGATAGGCAAAGTTAATAAATCCATGATACTCATTCATTATGCGGAATAACTAGTATTGGTATGCCCTGGTTGTGTAGCACATAAAGGCAAATTAATATTTTAGACAATTGAATAGTTTTGCCTTGGAATTCCAATTTTTTTTTTTTTTTTTTTTTTTTTTTGCTTTGTAGGGCCACACCTGCAGCCTATGGAGGGTCCCAGGCTAGGGGTCCAATCGGAGCTATAGCTGCAGGCCTATGACACAGCCATACCAATGTGTCAGATCCGAGCCACATCTGCAACCTACACCACAGCTCACGGCAATGCCAGATCCTTAACCCACTGAGCGAGGCCAGGGATCAAACCCACAACCTCATGGTTCCTAGTTGGATTCGTTTCCACTGCCCCACAATGGGAACTCCTGGAACTCCAATTTAAGATAAATAATTGAGTAGCTGGCCTTAGAATGGGGCTGTTTTAATGGATTATTTTTTTAGTATGTTCATAGGCTAGAACATGTGCAAAGATTTATTTATGGAGGTTATTTTTCAATCAATAACACCAGCGGAAGGCATGGTCTAGACAAAAGAATAATTCACCGACCTTGTTTCAGAATGGGGAAAAGTCACAACTGATGAGATAGCAGGGATAGCGGGGGGGGGGGGGGGGGGGGGGGTCTGATATTCAGAGACTAACAACTTAGTAAACTTCAGGTAAAGTTGCAGCCTTGGCATCACTAAAAGTGTTGTGCTTCCTGACATTCTAACTGATGCAAGCTTAAAGCAATAGAGAAAAAAATTTTATAGGGGGTAAATTGTTGCCCCAATAAATTCACTGTATCCTTTATTATTAAAATGATTTCATTTTTTAGAAAAACATTGTGCTATATCTACTTAGCTTAAAGTAGTTTTGTGCTAAAATAAGTGGGGTTTTTTTGTTTCTTTTGCTTTTTTTTTAGGGTTGCACCTGTGGCATATGGAAATTCCCAAGCTAGGAGTCTAATTGGAGCCACCGGCCTATGCCACAGCCACAGCAACACCAGATCTGAGCTGTGTCTGTGACCTACATCACAGCTCATGGCAACCCTGGATCCTTAACCCACTGAGTGAGGCCAGGGATGGAACCCACAACCTCCTGGATACAACTCGGGTTCGTAACCTGCTGAGCCACAACAGGAACTCCCAAATGTTTCTTTTTAAGGTGCAGTAATGCTCTGTGTTTCAAAATCACGGTCATGATGTGATCCTATTTAGTCCTTGGTCAAGATGCGCAGGAGGCTAGCATGGCTATGAGGAGTGAAACAAGCGAATGCCAGCGATGTCTCAGGAAATGAACCCACTAGAAAGCAAAAGAACTGCCAGCTCATCAGTGTCCCCTAGATCCGTCTTTACACGTCAGGTCAAAACACATCACGCAAGCATCTAAATTCCAGAGCAGTGGTGGTATCTTTCCTGAGACTCTTCTAATCTTTCTATAGTTAAGTTTCTCTTTGGTAGACTTTTTGTTTCTTGAACAACACTCAGACTTCTTCCAAGCCATTCTGAAGGGTGGGCCTCTGTCAGAGTATTTATTTCCTGACATCCCCAATTACAAGTTATGTCCGATGATTTTTGTGGTCCCTTCTGTATCTTTCGTAGTGCACCAGAAATGTCAAGTTCAAGATGGCGCTACATTGCCCACTTGTTCCAAAATGCCTTTGCTTCATGTCATCGTCAATCAACTCATTAAAAGATAATGATCTCTTTTCACAGAAATAGAAACAAGGGGGGAGGGGCGGGGCATGGGACACTTTTATTTAGATTTAAGCCCAAAGAAAAATAATTTCTACCTAGTTGCTTATAAAAGGAAAAAAAAAAAAAGTGGAACAGAGCCAAAATCATCTGAATGATTGTCTCCGTAAAAAAAATTACGCACTTAAAAATATCCCCTTATGGAGCCTGAACCATGCTAATACATTTACTCTATTGCCCAAAGGGAAGTGCTGGCTACTGAATTAAGGATATAATTCATGTGATTTGCTTGTTTTGTATTTAATTCTCAACTTGAATTCTTACACTGGCTATTTCTCCAGGAGCCACTGGGGCTTTCTGGCGCTGCCTCAAACCTCCATCCCACAGATATGCTTGTAATTGATTGGAGGGGTTGCTCTACCTGATGTTCAGTGAAAGGTCAATTAGAAGGACTGGAGGAGTTTTCCTCCAGCTAATTGCAGGTTGCCTGTATCATAACGAAAACTTCTTTGGATGTCTCCTGTGTGGCTCCCTCCCAGTTCCTATAGGTTATTAGACGTGCATTTTAGCAAAATAAAGCTAGGGTGAACATAACTGTTTTTTTCCCTCCTTTACCCGGGTTGAACATTTTAAGCAGAAATTCAGATTGATTTCTGACATCGTCTCATTGTCCAACAGTTTCCAGGAGAAAAATACTAATTTGGAGTCCTTTCTTTGGATTAGAAGAAATGGACTCCTCGGACAAGTAAAAGCAAGTTTTATAAAATGTTAAATTCACCTTTTCACAAAGATTCGAGATGATATTGTATCTCCTTGACTAGAGATGGTGGGTACGAGAAGAAATATTGAGCTGGAAGAAGTCTCCTGGAAACTAGAACAGGAACAAACAGCTCAAGGAAAATATAAAAAATAGATTCTGTGGTGAAATGAAGCCAAAGGAAGTGAAGGATATCTCTTCCCTCTGAATTTGGAAAAGAATGAAGAAATGAAAACTAGAGGATCAAGGTGAGAGACAGAGACAAGGAAAATACATACAACTCCAATAACAGAAATTACTGAAAAGAAAATACAGAACATGCAAAGGCAAAGCAATAGCCAAAGCAAATACACACAAAGCCCCGCAAAATGAACCCCAAGCAGCAAAACAAAACAAAAACTAATATCTAAGCAGAAAGTTGATGTGATCTTTCATATTAAAGGGGTATAGCAAATTCTAAGACAAGATAATTAAAAGCTATAAAAACCATATGTGTATACTATATATATATAAACATATATATAGGTTGTGTGTGTGTATGCGTGTGTGTGTGTATGTATATATATATATATATTTTTTTTTTTTTTTTGCTTTTTAGGACTGCACCCAGGGCATATGGAAGGTCCCAGGCTAGGGGTCAAATCAGAACTGCAGCTGCTGGCCTACAGCACAGCCACAGCAACGTGGGATCCCAGCTGCATCTGTGACCTACACCACAGCTCATGACAACACCAGATCCTTAACCCACTGAGCGAGGCCAGGGATCAAACCTGCGTCTTCATGGATACTAGTCGGATTTGTTTCCACTGAGTCATGACAGGACCTCCCTTGGGGTCTTTACACTGTAGCCACTGGGAATAGTAGCTACACTTTGAGAGAGTGACCAAATGTGCAAAGCCTTCAGTAGGGACACCCAGTTAGCCCACCTCTGAGCTGCCAGGAGCATTCAGCCTCCTCTCCGTGACTGGGATGTCTGTAGTTTGCAGAGGGACAAATGTCCACTCCGGGAAAAGGCACACACACAAATATACATAGACACCCTCACCTGTGATTACATGCTGTGAATTGGAGCTCTTTGGTAGGACATGTGAAACACACTGGACTAGGCAGTCATAAAACATATATATGGGAATTTCCATTGTGGAGCAGTGGTTAACAAATCCGACTAGGAACCATGAGGGTGTGGGTTTGATCCCTGGCCTTGCTCAGTGGGTTAAGGATCTGGCGTTGCTGTGAGCTGTGGTGTAGGTCGCAGATGTGGCTTGGATCCCACGCTGCTGTGGCTCTGGCATAGGCCAGTGGCTACAGCTCCGATTAGACCCCTAGCCTGGGAACCTCCATAGGCTGCAGGTGTGGCCTTAGAAAAGGCAAAAAGACCAAACAAAACAAAACAAAACAAAAAAACACCATATAGATGGGTGTAGTAGGTAGCTCTGAAATTTCTTCTCTAGAACTAAATTTTGGGGGCATGATGGAGTGCATTATAAAGATGTTGAAGGAGCAGAGAAGTCCAGTAATTTTCTATTTGATTAAACTACTGCTAAGATATAATGAAAACATTTAAAAATTTTCAGAACTGCATTTCAGAAATGCACAGGCCATATTACACACACATATATGTGCGTGTATATATATATAACCATGATATATATATATATATATAACCATTATATATATGCCTGTGTGTTTTTGATTTAAGGTTTTAGAACAGCAAAATGTGACCATTACTCTAAGCATGATGGTTAGAGTCAGAATAAGATCTCTCGTGTTCTCTTTAGTATATCCTACTGCTACAGTCTAGGGCCACAGTCACATCTGCCTTTGGCTTAAAGACCAAATGTAGGGCTGCAAAAATGAGCACTTATGTCTCTGCTATAATGAGGCTTCAGATTCAGGATAACCTCCCATGACTCTTTTCCCAGTGAATTTTACCTAAATGTCAAAAGCTGTGTGCCAGGACTAGCTCCAAATATTTTCCTTGCCACCCTGATCTGGCTTCGAGACAAGAACATAACTTATAGAGGCTCCAGTTGCAGTGAATTGAAAGTGGATCGCTTTTATTTTTATAAGGATTTCCCTGCCAAGTTCTAAAACATGGAAACTTATGTTCGCAGGCTTGAGATGGCACTCGAGTTAAGTGTTTGCATCCTTGCTGCCTTCTGCTTCTCAGCGCTTCTGGAAGTTTAAAATGGCCATGATTTTCAGTGTTGTAAGACAGTATTTCAATTCCTTTGCTGCACTTCCAGGTGTGAGAATGTCAAGAGAGTATGCCTCTAAATATTTCTTCTATTATTTTGATCATTTTGTGGTCACCCTACCTCTTTTCTTCTGCACGTCAATGACCAATCTTACAGAATCCTCAGAACTTATCTGTTCTTTTCCAACATAGATTTTTATCCCGATGCCAAAGACTAGGAGGGGATATGTCTTCAGAGTGGCGAATTATCATCTTTTTGATTGTTGTTGTCAAAATATAAAAATTATTTCAACCGGCGTTATGGGTGTAGGTCCCAACATATATATCTAAAAGTATGATGTTTCAGAGATGAGGTTGAGGGTGGTTTATTTATTAGCAAACACACACTTATTGAATCTCTGAGTTGAGCATACCACTAGGCACTAGAAACATATCACTGTATAATAAAATCAAGACCCTGCTCACATGCAGCTTCCATTCCAATGGGGAGAGGTAGACAATGCATAAAACAACCAACTTCTAGAGCAGGTTACACCATGGGGATTAAAGCGGAGTAAAACACACCGGGAAGAAGGAAATGGGTTTGCCATTTTTGATGGGGTGGTTTTTGAAGTCGTTACCCTGAACATGACTGTATCACATGGACTTGAAGAATGTGTGGGATGAGGACTGCAATGTCTGGTCAGAGGAAATAGCCTGGGAAGACTACCGTCTCCAAGCATCAGGAAGGGACTAGGGTGACAGCAGAATGAACACAGCAGGCGAGTGATGAGGACGGAGGGGGACGTGCCTGAGAGATTGTCAGTGTTCCCTGACTTAGAAAATGGCATTAGGCTCGAAGATCAAGGAACATAGCACAGGTGTCTTCTCTGTTAAACTCAGCGGAGAAAGGGGCCGTACAGTGCAAAAGAATCCTCTGGTTGTTACATCCGTGAGGATGGAAAGATGCCTTGAATACAGCAGTGCTTACTAGCCATTCATGGCATTAATTTCAAGCAAGTCCGTATATGCAAAGATGCAAAGTGAAGAAGACAGGAAATGCTTTTCCAGATTTTCCTAATAGTTTGGATAGAAATTCTGAAGCACGTAGAAAAGCAATGCTGGTTTGCTGGACATAAGGGAGGGGAGATAGATTTGAGGCTCTGAGTAAGCAGGAGAGAGTAGCAGTCTGGTTAGCAGCCTGGGAGAATAGTGAGGCTTGAGGGACATGCCAGAGAGACAGCTGCAGTGGCTCCCTCAGAACTGAAGAACATGCAGGCTCAATGGAAAATTTCAGTTGAGTTGGTGGGAATGTAAATGGGTGCAGCCACTATGGAGAACAGTATGGAGGTTCCTTATAATAGAGCTACCATATGATCCAGCAATCCCACATCTGGGCATGTATCTGGAAGAAACTCCAATTCTAAAAGGTACATGTACCCCAGTGTTCATTGCAGCACTATTCACAATAGCCAAGGCATGGAAACAACTTAAATATGCATCAACAGATGAATGGATAAAGAGAGAGAGAGAGAGAGAGTGTGTATGTGTGTGTGTGTATAATGGAATATTACTCGGCCACAAAAAGAATGCAATAATTCATTTGCAGCAACATGAATGGACCTAGAGATTATCACACTAAGTAAACTAAGTCAGAATGAGAAAGACAAATGCCATATGATATCACTTATATGTGGAAGCTAAACTACAGCACAAAAGAACTTATCTACAAAACAGAAACAGATTCACAGACTTGTGGTTGCCAAGGGGGAAGGAGGAGGGGAAGAGATGGATTGGGAGTTTGAGATTAGCAGATGCAAACTATTATATATGTGTGTGTGTTTGTGTGTGTGTATTTTATATATATATATATATATATATATATATATATATATATATATCTGAATTACTTTGCTATACACCAGAAACTAACACAACATTAGAAAGCAACTCTGCATCAATAAAATAAATTTAAAATAAATAAAATTTCAGGTGAAAATTAGATCTAAAAAAACAAAGCATATCCCGTGCTCTCCTTTCTTAATTTAGTAGCAACACTTTCCCTTGGCCAGGAGAGTGAATAGCAGGTGTCAGTAAATAACTGTTGAATTAATTAACCCAATTTTGTCACACCTAACAAAAGTTTTTTTTTTTTTTTTTTTTTTTTTTTGGTCATTTCTAGGGCCACTCCCATGGCATATGGAGGTTCCCAGGCCACGAGTCCAATCAGAGCTGTAGCCGCTGGCCTACACCACAGCCACAGCAACGCAGGATCCGAGCCACGTCTGCAACCTACACCACAGCTCAGGGCAACGCCAGATCCTTAACCCACTGAGCAAGGCCAGGGATCGAACCCCAAACCCCATGGTTCCTAGTCGGATTCATTAACCACCAAGCCATGATGGGAACTCCTAACAAAAGTTCTTTGAGACAGGAGTTTCACATCACATACAAACCCATTTTGTCTACGTGTCTCTCAACAGCTTCAGACAAAAGCTTTCTGTTAAGAAGGAAGATTTTGCCAAAGTGGCAGCACTTTCTAGTTTTCTGAAAACTTTTCTTAGTTTTCTGACCCCATGATCTACCTGAATCCTTTTTGCCTGATGAGACTCTGATTGACTATAGGTTGCTTACCTGATCTAGAAACTTGGTGTTTTTTTTATGGTCTGTTAGCAATGTATCCATTCCAATCTGAAGGGGCACAACTATGCCAACCTTTGCTCCCCATTAAGATGTCCTGTGTAAATGGGAGGCATAGAAATTAGTATTTATAAGATTCTGATGTTTCAGAAACAATGCTCTATTATCTTACTTATCACTCATCTCTACTCTTTGAGGCAGGTTCTTTACAAATCAAGATAATGAGGCTGAAAAAAGTCAAGGCTATACTGCTTATCATAATATAATTACCTCGACCTGATTCGAAAATCTATGCTGTTTTCACTTCATCAAATTCATATTGTTCTCATTCTCCAAAGCTGAGTTCTTGTATCTTGGCTGAATAGGGTTTTTTTTTTTTTTTTTTCTTTTCCTGGTTCTTTCTTTACATTTTCACCACTGTCTCTGTAATATCACAACTTAAAAATCTTTTCTATTTGTTTAATGCAAAGCAGAAGCCGGAGGCGAGGGGCAGTTGGATGCCAAGATTACAGTCTTACCCCTTGGAAGTAGGTTATGCTGGGTGCATTTCATCCACCATGCTATGTCACCTTTACAAACCTGTGCATTAAATATCGTGACAACATTTATGTGTTGTTACGTGAGGATCAGAGAGAATAACCTTTGTTCTTATAGTTGCTTTAAAGCTAATAACCAGCAGAGCTGAGATTGGATAAAAGTCCATCTCTCTTCAAAATCCTTGAAATTAACTTTCTTAGTTACAGTCTTTCGTTCTCGGCCTGAATCCTCTTCCATTTCTGAAAACTTCAATACTTTAAAATTTTTTATTTTATTGAATTATAGTTGATTTACAATGTCATGTTAATTTCTACTGTGCAGCAAAGTAATTCAGTTATGTATGTGTGTGTATATATATTTATATACATCTTCTTTTTCATATTATTTTCATTATGGTTTAGCATAGGGTATTGAGTATAGTTCCCTATGACCTACAGGAGGACCTTGTTGTTTATCGATCCTATAGATAATAGTTTGCATCTGCTAATTCCTGATCCTTGCCTTCCCCACCCATCTCCCCCTTGGCAACCTCAAGTCTGTTTCCTCTGCGAAGACTTCAATATGCCTGGTTGAGAGTAGAATGCAATAAAATATTTACAAATGCGTCAGCTTTCTAGCAACAGACAGACTTATACAGATACACAGAGAGAACAAAAAAATAAGAAAGAGACTTAGATATTCAGCTTCGCTCATAGACCCCCACCCCTTTGAAGAACAAGCCCTTGGGACCTGTATATCAGATACTGGGGGGACATTGGCAGACTAATTAGCAGGGCTAATCTCAGCATTTGTGGCCAATTCTTCTTGCAAAGACGAGAATGCCCATGGAAAGTCCTATGCAAAATTTACTTTTCTATAGGAAATATTATTTTAAGTGCTAAACATGCTCATTTCATATGATTACAAATATACAGAAACTCTCTAAGCCCATCAGTCATAGGTAGCAAAATAACCTGGTATGGGCTTTACCAAAATTCTAAATTCTACCTTTGAAAAATATAATATGCTTCAACTTAGCATATTATAGGTTATAACATGTAGTGCCCAACTCTCTGTTTTGGAACTAGCTCTGTCTCCTTAATGACTGCATTGCATTCCAGTATTTGGAGTTATCACCTATGCACAGTGTCAAATTTTAAATTTTTAAAAGTAAAGGTGAGGAGCTCCCACTGTGGCCAGTGGGTTAATGATCCACCGTGTCTCTGTGGAGGTGCTGGTTCAATCCCTGGCCTGGCACAGTGTGTTAAATAAAGATCCAGTGTTGCTGCAGCCGTGGTGTAGGTCACAGACGTGGCTTGGATTCGATCCCTGGCCTGAGAACTTCCATATGCCATGGAGATGGCCAAAAGAGGAAAAAAAAAAGTGAAATAAATATGTCTGTGCATGCATCTTGTTTTTGTATCTCTATAGGATATTTCAGTTAGAATTGCTGTGTAGGTACATTATAAAACTACATGGATATAGGAGAGCTGCTCACTTAGACTTTTTAATACGTTAAACTTTCACCAATAGTTAAAAACAAATGACTATTTTTCTTAAAGTACTCCAAACTGGATATTATCACTCTGTTTGGTCTTTCCAATTGGATGTATAAAAAATGATATCTTGTTACATTCATATTACTGAGTTTGATTCTTTTAAAAAATTGTTAGCAATGTGTATTTTTTTCTGTGAATTGCCTATTCACGTCTTAAAGTGATTTTATTGTTGGAATGCAAACTGATTTTTGACTCACTTTCTGGTTGCTTTTTTATACATGACGGTCATTAATAATGTGCTACTACATATGTTGAAAATATTTCTCTGCTTTGTCTTTCAAAGGGCACCTTGATTTTTGGTCTCCTTTGTTTATGGCTTCTTTTTCATTATATAAACAGTGTTTTAATTCAGTTTGAATAATGAATATCCCCCTCTTAACGATATCCTTAAAAAGAGCTTTCCACTTAAACTTTATTTTAAAACATCATCTATATTTGCTTTTACTCCTCTAAATGCTTTATATTTTCCTTTAACTCTTTGATACATAGAGCAATATTGGAATTTAAACTTAAAATTTTTTTTTTATATTTATTTGCTTTTTAAATAGCTAACAACCAAGGCAGTTTTCTCTCTCAGAGTTACATTTTAGGGTGGGAAACATCATGAAGTGTTTCAAGGAATATGTATTTCACATCTAATAAATATAACTATATAAATATATGTATATACATATATAGCTATATATAAAGTTATATGTATATATCTCTATACGTATATATATTTTTTATAATAAGCTTATATACATGTGTATAAAAATAGTCTTATCTACCTACAAAATATTTTAATTTGCCTTGAACTAATAATTTTCTTAGCAATATATGAACTTTTTTAGAGTACTACAAAAATAAACTTACATGTAAAATTAGAGTTTTATAATTTTATATTTAATATAGTAAAATTTATGTTAGATATTCTGTTCAACAAAATTTGAATTTTTTTTTAACAGATCTTATAAATAGGTTGGTTTCATGGTCTATTTCAGGCACTCACCCAAAGAAATATAAAGTTAAGATAAATGGACCTAATTAGTTAAAATGATGTATTCTGTCCTTTTAAAAAAGAGTTGAATATGTACTTTATCTCATCCCACTTAATAACATAAACAGACATTACTGAACACTTCAGTAAAATAACACCCTTGCCAATTTATTATCTAGGACTCAGACTTAAATCATGTTTATTTTTCAGGTTCATATGTAAATTGATTTTCAAATGGTGATTTTTCATTCCTGATAACATTTTAAGGTATTTTCTTTCACAAAATCCGGCGCTCTGTAATACAAAAGTAATAGCTAATCTTACCTTGCGCTGAGGAAATTTCAGAAATTTAAATAAAGGCGTCATATACATTTGAGCTAAATTTATCTGCTTTTAAAACAAAAATTGAAGTCAGAATAACTTCAGTTCATATTTTTTTTCCTTTAGCTGCCGCTATTGGTCAGACTTAAACCAAGAACTATAGAAAAAAGAAATACCTGCTACACCGAATTCGTGACTCCTCCCTCAAAAATGTAGAAATTTATTAAGACTCATTAAATACCCAACACTCAAGATAAGTTCTGAAAAGGAAAAACGGCAAAGGCTCCACTCCAAAGGGGAGGGAAAAAAAAAAGATTAAACAGATGAACAATTTCCACTCTGCTTAAAGAAAAAAAGCAGTATTAACCCCCATAAAATGCATTCCACAATTTGTCGTTTCCTCACAGTCAGATCTTACATTAATAAACACGTAAAATAGCTGAAAATATTTCTCCGTGAGCATTTCCCAACATAGTTTCTCAAGGAAAGGTCACAGCCATCCCTTTCTGCAGAGAGAAAGGGTTTATGTTACTCATTCTCCCGATTTAAAAGAAAATAGCCGATTGCAAAGACGCTTGAACATCCTTTAAATTGTTTTTCTCTGTCTTTTCTTACCTCTGCCTTTCCATTTAACCAAGAGAAATAAAAAGAAGGACCAGAGAAAACTGAGGCATGATGACAGGATGCGTTTATTTTATGTATGAGTCCAAATGCGATTTTAGAAAATGGATACCACATTCCTTAAATGAATTTGTGTGGTCAAAGACCATTAGGCAACTTCGGAAGATTCCACAGGGACACCTGAGGCCAGACGTTTTCAATCCCACTGGACTGAGTCCACTGTTTGTGTTTCTGCACGGAGAATTAATAAATGTATCCATCTCCTACCGGCGGCCCTGAACTAGGGAACGTAGAGGAAATAGAATAAGAGGGAAAAAAAATTGCACATGTGCTTTTTTCCTTCCCCTGCCTCCCCATCTTTATTCTACGTGTTGAACTTATTTTTCCTTCAGGTTTTTTTTTTTTTTTTTGTATATAGATTCGTTTTTCCCCTGGTTATTAGTTATGTCTCTCAGCATTTCTGATGATATTGCATTTTGTCTGCCTTAACATGTCTTGCAACCTGGTCAGGGCTGTAGTTCATTGCAATTGGCCCACCTTTATGTACCTTCTGCTCAGAAGATCAGTCCATGGCCTTGGCGTGTCAGATTTCATTAAATGATTTTAGTTTCAAGCGGAGGTGAAAAAAATTAAGCTGAAAGTTAAGGAAACCGGCCGGCAGGAAACATGTATGGTGCCAACAGACATAGCGTATGGGATTCCAGAAGTCATTTCAATGTTTCTGACCTGATAAGGTAATTAATTATTAAAGCAGAAACGTTCTTTGGATACCTATGACCAAGGTTATAAATACACTCCTTTTCAATTCCTCTTTCTTTGCTTTTCTAGTCTGGAACTGCCGAGTGTTGCTTTTAAACTGTACCAAGGTGATTCGAAGAAGTCAATTACTGGGAGTTCCCACTGTGGCTCAGCAGTGACAGCACCCCCTAGTAACCACGAGGATGCAGGTTTGATCCCTGGCCTCACTCAGGGGGTTTAGGATCCGACCTTGCTGTGAGCTGTGGTGTAGGTCACAAATGTAGCTCAGATCTGGTGTTGATGTGGCCGTGATGGATGTAGGCTGGTGGTGGCTGCACCTCCGATTTGACCCCTAGCCTGGGAACTTCCATATGCCATGGGTGTAGCCCTAAAAAGGCAAAAAGGCAAAAAAAAAAAAAAAAAAAGTCAATTACCAAAGTTTCAAATCCCAGCAAGGAATTAGAGGAGCTAAGAAGAAATGTAAATTGCGTTAAAAAAAAAAAAAAAAAGCCTACAGGATTTTTTTTTTTTTGACACAAATTTTTACTTTAGACGAATTGGTTTAAAACTCTGCTAAAGCGAAATTAGAAATAAAGTGATAGGTATTGTCTATATGCTTTTTTTTTTATATCAGCTGAACGTCTCCCCATCTCTCGGTTTAAAACTATGATAGTTGTCAGTTCCTAACTCCTTTCGCAAAAGGCTGGTGGGCAAAGATAGTGAAGCTACAATAAAGCAAATGAACTTAAACAGTTCTGTGAATCGCCTGTTTACAAGTGAGAGTTTCTTTGGGTGTGATTGTATTTTGAAAAGTTCAAAAGAATTTCCCTTAAGGATTCTGTTTTTCCTTAGTCAAATATAACAATTAGTCAATGAGATGTGAAAACATCGGTGCCAGACAAAGAAAAGATGGAACAAATCCAAGAGCTGATTCGTACTACAACAGAAAATATTACTTTTGTGTGTTGTTCTCATTCTGAAAAGAGGGGAAAAAGCAAGCTAAGTATCATGATTAGAGCCTGGAGTTCAAGTGTGTTGAAAAGACCAAAGGCATTTAAAGCACATCAGTAGGTCAGCTTTATATTCTTGGCGTCATTGTGCTAGAAATGGTCATATGAACTTAAATTTTTAAAAAGCCTATTATACATAAATAAAATAAAATGTCTTGTTATTATCACTTTGGTGTTATGGGGAATTGGATAGTGGGATCTTTTATTTGTGTAGAAATAGTGAAAAATATTGAATCTTCTTCCTGGTGACAGGGCCAAACTGTGTTGGAAAGGAGCAACAGTATGTCAAATGAGTTATAATCAGGAGCATTTGTTATTTTACCAGGAGGGAATTTAATATAAAGAATTGGTAAAAGGAATTCCCATTGTGGCTCAGTGGTTAACAAACCCAACTAGTATCCATGAGGACTCCAGTTCGATCCCTGGCCTCGCTCAGTGGGTTAGGGATCCAGCAGTGGGTTGGGGATCCAGCGTTACAGTGAGCTGTGGTGTAGGTCAAAGACTTGGCTTGGATCCCATGTTCCTGTGGCTGTGGTGTAGGCTGGCAGCTACAGCTTCAATTTGACCACTAGCCTGGGAACGTACATACACTGTGGATGCAGTCCTAAAGGAAATAGACAAAAAAAAAAAAAAAAAAAAAGAAGAAGAAGAAGAAGAAGAAGAAGAAGAATTGGTTAAGCTGGACCAAAATGGCAAATGCGGAGCATTGAGGTAACGCCGGGAGAAAAGACTGTCAAGGTAAAATTGTAAAGGCACTTATTAACACGGGCAATGTTAGGGAATCATTCACTGAAACTGCCCATGTTGGCCAGGCACCGTAATAGCTGTTTGCATGAATTGTGTCACAACAGGAGGTTCAGAAAGGAATGTGGTGCTGCCCTGAAAACTAAAGCGGAGAATTTGGGAGGGGCCAGTAAGAGGGAAGAGATGACCAACCACCCAGACTCCTTGGTGCTGGAATCCATCGTGGCTGAGGGAGGCACAGGCCACCAGGAAGGACCCTGAGCCAGACCAAATACGGGCCATGCAAGATGATTGGCCAGAGGCAACCCTCCCATAAAACCTGGGGCTGTGAGCCACGTGGCAGAGCAGTTCTCCTGGGTTCCCTTATTCTACTGCTCTCTGCCCACCTGGGCACCCATGCGAGGGCCCTGGAAAGGGTCCCCCTTCCTGCAACAGCAAGCCAGATTTTATTGGGGTTGCTGCAAGTAGGAGAGAGAAGCTTCAGGACAACTTTGAGCTCAGCTCTGCTGGACAAAAAGACAGGAGGTTTTTTTTCAGCGCTGGGGTGAGCTAGTGGAGAGTCCTGCAGAAGGGAATGCTGCAGGTTGGGCAGTTCCCTGAGGCTGCCTGTATTTGCAATTGGTCCCTTATCCAAATTAATCTCCTACCCTCCAGCAGAGAATGAGAGAGAGGGAGGCTTTCTTCCCTGATAATTGCATTACAGGTCTTCCAGACTGACATTCTTGGGTCAGACAACTAGAAAAAGAATAGGAGATTTACAACATAAAGGGGCAGAAAAAGAAATTTGTAATTGAAAGATTTCTCAAGCAACTGCTCTAAGAAAAAGGGAGGTCAGAGGACACTAGTGAGGACGAAGTCTGTCTAAAGTTTCAGAGAAGCGGATGTTAAGGCCACCTTGGATGAGATGCAGATACAAAGGGGAGACATTGTTGAGTGTTTTCAAATACTGGAATCTTCGGGGAGGGGGCTACGTAGGGGAGAGCCAAACCACTGGGGAAAGGACGATGCTGGACCCTAGTATGTCTGGAATTCCTAGGCGAGGTCTCCTGAAACTGGAAGCCAGGCTGAGATTCCAGAGAAAAGGATGCTATCGGATAGAAGCACTGTGAGCTGGCCCTGGGAAATGTCGACGAAACCGGCAATGGGATCTGTGAGGGGACCATTGGCTGGCTCTGCCCACCTTGGCCAGGCAAAATAATCACCACTTGCTTGAGTTGTCTCACAACAGGAGGCCCTGAGAAGGACTGTGGTGCTGCCCCGAGGATGACCTGGGAGGACTGGGGAGGGGCCATTAGGAGGGAGAGGATAACTAACCTCCTAGGATCCTTGGCGCTGAATCCATCTTAGAGGGGAGGTACTTGCTCCACCAAGAAGGACCAAGCATGGGCCAAGCAAGATGACTGGCCAGAGACAACCCGGAAACGAACTCCATTCCCATAAAACTGGAGGCTGCAAACCACGTGGCAAAGCAGTTCTCCTGGGCTCCCTGACCCAGCTGCTCTCCACCCAGGTGCCCCGTCCCAAGAAAGTGTCTTGCTTTGTCAGCACGTGTGACTGCTTGGACAATTCATTTCCGAGTGTTAGACAGGAGCTCATGCTCAGGCCCTGGAAGGGCTTCCCCCTTCCTGCAACAGATCCAACCAGCTAGAACAAACCGTGAACTGGGAGCAAACGCTGCTTCAGGAATTTTTGTAGGTCTTTGGTTTTTTTCTTCCCGTTTGAGATATAATTGACATATAGCACTGCAGCCTTTTAAAGTGAACAGCTCAATGATTTGATTTACATGCATCATAAAATGATGGACACCAAAACATTTCTGACTCGAACCCAGCCTAAACCCAGATTGGGACTTGAACCCATGGGCTTTTTTTGTTTGTTTGTTTGTTTGTTTTGTAAATTAGAATCACTCACCTTGTGTCTGGACTTACTGAGCCACAGGTTCTTTGTGTCTCAGCGCAGAAGTAATTCAGTGAGGGAGAAAGTGATAGGCAAGAAATAGATTTATTTAGTTAGGACACTTGTGAGGGGTACGAGGGGGCAGGTGAGGAGGCTCTGGGCTGAGAATTAGGTGGGCTACATTTTTATAATTGAAGGAAAGTGGGGAAGGGGAAAGAGACCCCCTTCTTCCTCATTCTTGGAGTGTATGTCAGGCTGACATCCCTAGCTCCTCCTTCATAGCCGGTAAAAGAGTATTTGATCCTATGAGGTCGAACTAGGACTGTCATGTGCTTATTCGAATCAGCAGAAGGGTGGTAACAGGTGCTAAGATACCTTGACTCATCTCAGGTTTCTGGATAAGGAGGTCCTCCCACTTTGGAATATCATCTTTCCCTTCAATTCCTGTCCTTGAACCTAAAGATCATTATCTTGCTGAACTTGAATGCAGGCCCTATTTTACTTTTTACTTAATGGCTTGAGGCATATCTTGTGCTATTATTTATAGTTGGGTTTGTTTGTTTGTTTGTTTCTTTAGGTAGTATTTAGAGTATTTATGGTACCACTAAATTGCCATATCTTTAGGGCCACACCCTTGGCATGTGGAGGTTCCCAGGCTAGGGGAACAATCGGAGCTGTTGCCGCTGGCTCATACCACAGCCACAGCTATGCCAGATCCGAGCCGCATCTGCAACCTACACACAGCTGGAGGCAACACCAGATCCTTAGCCCACTGAGTGGGGCTGGGGATGGAACCTGGGTCCTCATGGATGCTAGTCAGACCTGATTCCGCTGAGCAACATGGGAACTCCTATTTATAGTTTTATAGTTAAGCAAGCCCTGCTTCATTCTTCATTCTGATGGCTTTCTTGAGTGATTATTAGCTTACAGGGTCTCCCAAAGTTCCCTAGGTTTCCCTCTCTATCTATGGTCCCCGACTGGGATTTCTCCAACTACCTGCGTAACTTTCCTGCTCTGTCCCTGTCATTATCACCACAGTAAGTTGAGAGAACCCCAGCATCTCGTATAAATATAAAATTAAAGAAATAGAAAAAATTTTTTTTCCTTGTGATGAGAACGCTTAGGATTTAGTCTTTTAGCAAAAATCATGCTAGACACAGAGCAGTGGTAATTACACATATCATCTGGAACAAACGCTGTTGCCTATATACGGAATCACTGCAAGGACAGTGCTTTCAACAACGGGGAGCCAATAAGTAGCCGCGTTCCTGCCCCTCCCCCAGGCTTCCAGCCTTCCCTTATTATCATCCATTGCATCATGTCTAGCAGAAAGGCAGCTGGCACAGGAAAAATGTGGTCTGCACAATATCAGAGGGCAGGGTCGGAAAGGGTGGGTTTGGAGAAGAGAGACAATAACTTTTTATCTGGCCGCACATTAAGGTGGTAAACTATCCAAAAAAAACTGAATCAAGGCAGCAGAACCAAGATGGAAGAGCTTGTAGGAACTGGTAAAACAAAAATGCCCCCCTCCTCCCAACCCTTGAGTCCCTTGTAAAGACTAGGAGAGATCTAGGACCCCCTCCTCAAGAGGGATAGAATTCCAGCCAGCGCCATCTGAATCTGAAAAGACAAGAGCATCAGGATGGGCCCAATCCGGAGACAAAGGGCATGCAAAGATTTAAAAACAGAACGCTGAAATGATTATTTTTTAATTGTTTTTATGTTTTTATTCACTTATTTTTTGCTTTTTAGGGCCACCCCTGCAGTGCGTGGAAGTTCCCGGGCGAGGGCTCCAATCGTAGCTGCTGCTGAGACCTATGCCACAGCCACAGCAGCACAGGATCCAAGCCGCATCTGTGATCTACCCTGCAGTTTGCAGCAATACTGGACCCTTATCCCACTGAGCGAGGCCAGGGATCAAACCTGCATCCTCATGGATGCTAGCTGGGTTCTTCACCCGCTGAGCCACAATGGGAACGCCCTATTTTTTTTTTTTAAAAAAAAGGATTTTGTGTGTGATAGGCTTTCCTAAATATTTGGTTAGATGGGTTTATAGCACTGTGATGCTAAGTACACACAACTGAAGCTCTACTTAGGTGTTTAAAAGAATCAAGTGCTCTGGGTTTGAGCCTCAGGGGCACAGTGTCAAGGGGTGTTGTCTGGGGCAGATGTCAAGGGGTGTCCTCACGCCCACAATACTGACCAAAGGTACAGCTGTGGGAACCAGAAGAAGGATGGCCCTCCAGTGACCTCTTCTGATGAGGGGATGGTTAGGTAAACTGCTGAAGAGAAAAGCCTAAAAAACACCTATCCCATATCAGGAGTGTTTTTTTTTTCTTTTTTTCATATATATATATATATATATATATTTTATTATAGTTGATTTACAACATAGAGTGGGTTTTGAAGAGTGAATTTAGGTTGAGAGATAATAAGTTGCCTGTATGCAAATAGCATAATTTGGCTTACTTTTCTGTTATCCACTGTGCAACCCTTGGTTGCAACCACAAAGCAGCAGGAATAAATTTGTTGAAAAAAAATTTTTTAAAGATAGCTTAAGAATTTAAAAGAAGGTAATATTAAAAGGAAGATAATGTTGAATAAGATAATGTTATATAAGATCATGTTAAATTTAAAAAGTAAGATAACATTAAGAATTTTAGAAGTATGATAATATTAAAAGTAAGATAATGTTAAATTTAAAAAGTAGGATGACCAGGTATGATGGAAAAACATAAAAATCATTAAAAAAAATAAAAAATAGAAAAAGGAAGATAATATTAAGAATAGTATTAAGAATTTTTAAATACTAAAAATTTAAAAAGGAAGATAATATTTAAGAAAGTAAGATAATATTAAGGATGCAGAGGTATCTGTGTGGTAGTTTTAATTAATGGATCTGTTCTTCCTTGATACAGAATCTGAAATTAGTTTTTGCCCTTTGCTGCTTTGTGAAATGTTCCTAGCATTCCTTCTGTGGCTCAGTCTGTTAACAATAGAAGAAATGAGAGATCTGATGTACCAGCTAGCTAATCACATTAACCCATTTGCATTAAACCACACAATTTCCCCACTTTTTCAAGAATGCACAAAAGCCCAATGGACTCCTTCTTTTATTCAGTATTTAAGTGCTTATCATGGAACAAACATTGCTATTTGAATTTATTTTTCGAGTTTTATTTTTGCTGGCATTGTCTCAATAGTTTATTTTATTTAAAAAAAAAAAAGATACATATTCCTGGCTCCAACAATACCGATGGTTACTAGGCAAAGATGAATAGACAGTTAAGGAAATTCAGAAAACAGTTACTTTGAAGGACAAAAAGCATACCGAGTACTAGTTTGGTTTTGAGCTAAGCAGTTTTGGCTTTCCCCGTTTCTTAGGGGTTGGTATAAACCCCACGTCCACGTTTCAGGATATGGGTTGGCAGTTCCTTACTATTAACGTAAAGGAGAAAAGTGGGCTTTGGCATTTTTCTAAATGCTTTTCTATATCCTCATCCTAAGATTGGCTTCTGGAAGCTGAGCACAAGTTTGTAGCTGACTAGCTTCTATATTTTTTTACATTTCTCCCCAGAGCGGAGACTAACAGTATTTTGGCTCATAATGTTGCTGTTGTTGCTGAGATGTTTACATATATGTTGTGTTTTGCTATATAGTTGAAGGTGCCACGGTTTTTATAGTCATCTACAACCACACACGCCCTTTTTAATGTAGAATTTCATGCTATTTACAGCTTGTTTTCCATTGATCTTGGACAATTGTTTCATCGTGGGTGGATAAATAGTATGTGTAATAGTTGATTTTACTGAGACAGTGTCATAGGCCACCGTGTTCTAATCACACCTGCACAAATCAACTTACTGAATCCTCATAACACCTCACTGCCTTGATCTTGGTGAAGTAAGTTATCTACCTATGATCCCACAATACATGAGTCTGGAGGACATGTCTAATCACTAGGTGCTCCTGTCTCTAGTAGTCAATACGTATGGACAGATTTCCATGAATCAGGTTCAATACGAAGCTTATTGACATCAACCTATTTATTGCTCCTCAGATTCCTACATGTTGGAGGCTGTTACAACCACTCTTGAAAATGAAGAAACTAAGGCCAAGGCAAATAAGGTTATACAGCTACTTAGCAGTGAAGGTGAAGTTTGAACTTGGGTGAATTGTCCTCAAAATCTGTTGCCTTGATTAATCAGCTGTTCCAGAATAAATAGCAAAAGAAAAATCAAATTGCTCGGACATGTTGTTTATGTCCTATTTCTCCTTGGGTATTAGAAATGAAAAATCTAATGTTTATAATGAATGAGGCTGTTCTCCAAAGAGAGACCCTCAGAGTGCAAAGAGGTGGATGTTGCTTCATCTATGAAATGCCCACTGGAATATTGGACAAAGGGGAAAACAAACAAAGAAGGCATGGATTATCTGGCCAGGGCGTGAAGATCTGTATCATGTGTAACAAGGAACAAGCCTGGTGCTTCTTAATCAATGTCTCCTTTTCTTTCTATCCCCACACTCATCATAAAAGAAAATTTCAAGTTCGGGTTATTTAGTGCATTGGATTGATCACCATATAAACCGTCACACTCAGATTATGCAGAGAAGCCTGATCTTTACGTTCCAGGGGGGGAAAAAAAAAAAAGCATCTAAGAAAAAATAAGACATTTCATGGGAAGAATTAGTCTAGCAATCGAAGAAGCCCGATGAAGAGCTTCTAGAATCTTAATTCAAAAGTCTCAGAAAGGGTCCCAGATTTCAAAGGCAGCCCGTTCTCTTCTAGAGCTCTGCTTATGCCTTCCTGCCTGCGGGCTTTCTGATACCCAAGGGCAGTCGTATTTTCTTTCTCTTTTGGCATCATGCAGATTTAATGTTCATCTGTTGAGGCACATTGAGGTGATTTTCCAAATAACTCCTTTTGGCCAGAAGAATGTGCTGGGTTATTATTCTTTGGTCCAAATGAGCCAGACTGACTGTCTGCATGGTGGGAATATGCCAGATAATTACTTTAACCACGTCTTTCCCTTTAGCTGTGTATACATGGTCCTCGGATTCTAGATAAACTTGGTTAAACCTCATATTGAATAATTACTGGCAAGTGGCCATGTGCTCAGAGTAATTTAATGTTCATCTTTGGTTTCTACAGGGTGCTGGTGACAAAAGCAGGTTTTGTTTATACTCACGTTAGAAAGATTTTCTTTTCATAATTCAAAAGAAAATCTCTGAAACATAAAGAGCACTCAATGAAAAAAAAAAAAAAACTGGTTTTGATTTCAAGTTTCCCTCAAGAATCACAAACACAGCGCTAAGAAAAGCTGATGGAGTTTCGCTTTCTGAAACCGAAAGACACTAGGAAAGATGACCAAATCCCTACTGCCTTGCCAGTCAAGGGATTTTTATTGCATTGAAATGACGTCTGACATAATGGTATGCTCTCTTTTGAAAATGAGGACCCGTGTTGCTACATTTTATTACAGAACGTAAACAATAAGATTCATCACGACTTGCTGTGTCTTGCAGCCTCAGAGTAACTAGAAAGAGCCCTAGTTGGGAGGCAGAAGAAAGGGATCCAAGGTCTGATTGTGTCATGCACTGGTTTTAGAAGCAGATGTGAGACATTTAACATCTCTCTCTTCTTTTCCTCGGGAAAATAGTATCATCTTCATCTTGCGAAGCATGTTTGGGAGGCTTGAATTAGATCCCATAAAAAATGATTGCATAAGCTGTAGAACACTGAACGTCTAACGAAATGACAGACTTGGTTTAGGATTTGCCTCCTTTTCAAGGACAGGACACAAAACAAGTCATGCTGGGGGTAGCGATGGGTTAGGAATGCAAAGGAACCTCAGTGAGGAGACAGACAACCTTGGGAATAATCCAATCTGGAAGGAAACTACCCTCACGCAAAGCTATTCTTGCCTCGCCTCAATTGCCACAAAGGAAACCTAGGAATTCCAGAGAGAAGAGGGAGAAACATGAGAGGGAAGCAAATTTGCAATGTGTTTTCCAAGCTTTGAAAATGTTCCTGCTCTTGGACCCGGAATTTTCCTTCTAGGAACTCTCTGGGGTACACCATGATGAATAGTGTGTGTGTGTGTGTGTGTGTGTGTGTGTGTGTGTGTGTGTGTGTGTGTGTGTGTGTGTGTGTGTGTGTGTGTGTGTGTGTGTGTGTGTGTGTGTGTGTGTGTGTGTGTGTGTGTGTGTGTGTGTGTGTGTGTGTGTGTGTGTGTGTGTGTGTGTGTGTGTGTGTGTGTGTGTGTGTGTGTGTTAATGGCTATATCCACAGCATATGGAAGTTCTTGGAACAGGGGTTGAATCCAAGCTGCAGCTGCAACCTATATGCCACAGCTGTGGGAATGCCAGATCCTTAACCCACTGCACCTGGCTGGGATCGAACCGGTGCCTCTGCAGCGACCTAAGCTGCTGCAGTGGGATTCTTAACCCACTGCACCACAGCAAGAACTCCTAGCATTTTTTTAAGTTGTACTATGTTTGACATGTAACATTGTATAAATTCAAGGTGTACAGCATGCTTATTTGATGCATTTGTATATTGTAATATGTATGGTTGCCATTGTGGTGAGAATTGGCACCTCTCTCAAATCATATAATTATCATTTCTTTTTTGTCCTGGGAGTGATTGAGGGCTAGTCTCTTAGCAAGGTTGATGATGATAGGGCAATATTGTTGTCTATATTCTCTCTACTGTGCATTATAACAATAGGACTTATTTATCTATGAGTGGAAAGTTTATATCCTCAAATAGCATCTCTTCTGATTCCCCTCCCCTGAGTCCTCAGTAACCATCACTTTACTTTTACAAGTTGGGCTTCTCTATGTTCCATGTATCAGTGATGTTGCACAGTATTTGTCTTTCTCTGTATACTTACCTTACGTAGCCTAATGTGGCAAGGTCCATCCACATTGTCACAAGAGGCAGTATTTTCTTCTGAAATACTGAATTATATATAATTTATATATATTTATATGTGTGTATATGTACGTACAGACGCAGCATTTTCTTTATCCGTTCATCTGTTGATAGGCACTTAGGTCGCTTCCATCTCTTGGCTATCGTAAATAGTGCTGCACTAAACCTGGGAGTGCATATATGTCTTCTACATTCTATTTTCATTGCCTTTGTATATATCCAGAAGTTGGTTTGCTGGATCTATGACTACTATTAGTATTAGATTATTAATAAACATAGAAAAGTGTCCTTGTGTCTAAATGGATCATATGAAGAGAATGATGAAGTGAAAATCATGGTGCAACCATACGGGGATTATATAGCCACGGGCATAATATTAAGATAAATACATAAATGACATGGTGAAGTTTTTGTCATAATATTAAGCTAAAAATTAGGAGCTGCCAATTATATCTACGGTCAATACGTAGGTTTTATTTATTTATTTTTAAAATTTTATTGGAGTATAGTTGACTTACAATGTTGTGAATACCAGGCATTTTAAATGAACCCTCAGAAAAATAGAATTCTGGAGTTGCCTCTGAATGTTAAGATGATGGAGATATCTATCAGTTTGTCCTTTTTTATATTTATTTATTTATTTATTTATTTTTACAGTTTTCAGATTTTCTATCATGGCTTTTGTGACTGAACACAAACCAGTTAAAAAGAAAAGGTAAGATGGAGTGGACTTTTTTTATGTGGCTAATAGTTATGGGGTTGCAACAATCCCCTAAAATGTTGAGATATGTGCATATGGAGTGAATGTACCTTATTGATGAACCAGTTATCAGGATTTTTGGAGAGTTCATATTCATTATTTGGATGCAAGAGTTTGATTCTTGAAAGTATCAGACATGTGCAATTACCTACTAGAACACTGTCAATAGTTATTTTGAAGTCTTTGCTCTTTCTTTAAATGCTGTTCTGTGATACAACATGAAAAACAAGTTAGGACTCAATAACTTGTTGGCATCGTTTAATAGTCTTTTTAGTTACTTAACTGAGCTTTACATATAATAGTGGCTTGAAATATAAAGTTTACAGTAAGACATACATATATCTCGATTTATGCAGAAAGCCAAATGATATAATTTTTACTTTTTTTCTTTTCAGTTATGCATTATGATGATCAACTTAACTGAATTTACTGTGCAAATTTCATACTCTAATTTTTCACAGTTGTTTTTTTTTATTGAGATGATATTCTGTCTGGGATTATGCTTTAAAAACTCCAGGGAAAAGTGACTGCAGCCATGGTATAGAAACATATGTGTTAATGTAGGTGTTTAGGAATAAAATAGAATATAGACTCCCCTCTCTCCTTGTTCTAGCCAGAAAATACTCCCATTCAAGAACATATTGTTGATGGAATCACCCTAAATGTCCATCAACAGATGAATGGATAAAGATATGGTATATTGTCTTGTAGACATGTTTGCTTTGTATTTCTCTTTTCTCCAAATTACCATGTTCAAGTCTGAATTTATTTTATTCTTCCCCAAACTTGTTTCACTTCTTGTGTTCCCTAACTCCTTAATCTATGTCTTCCTCTTTAATTCAGCCTTTTCTCTTTTTTCCCCCATTTTTTAGTTTTATTGAAGAATAGTTGATTTACAAGGTTGTGATTATTTCTCCTATACAACAAAGTGATTCAGTTATACATATACATAATCCATTCTCTTTCAGATTCTTTTCCAACATAGAATATCACAGAATATTAGGTAGAGTTTTCTATGCAGGTCCCTGTTAGCCAAACATTCCATGTACCTCAGTGTGCATGTGCCAATTCCAAACCCCTAGTCCCTCCATCCCCACTCCCCACTTGTCCCCTTTGGCAACCGTAAGCTTTTCAAAGTCTGTAAATCTGTTTTTGCTCTGCAAATAAGTTCGTTTGTATCCTTTTTTTTAGATTCCACATATAAGTGATATCATATGATGTTTGTCTTTCACTGTCTAACCTCACTTGGTATGATAATTTCTAGGTCCATCCACATTGCTGCAAATAACATAATTTCGTTCTTTTTATGGCTGAGTAATATTCCATTGCATATATGTACATCTTCTTTATCCATTCCTCTGTCAATGGACATTTAGGTTGCTTCCACGTCTTAGCTATTGTAAATAGTGCTCAAGTGAACACTGGAGTGCATGTATCTTTGCAAAGTATGGTTTTCTTTGGATAGATGCCCAAGAATGAGATTGCTGGATCTCAACACTTTCTCAGAGGATAGATCCTGAGAATTTTATGTCTTAAATATGAATAGACCTCTTCTGCTTCTATCCTTTCCTACTGCCACCGTATTTATCTTGTCTACGGTATTTCTCACCTGCCATTCAGCTGCCCTCCAGCTGCCCTCCAGCTGCCCTCCACAGCTAACTCATCTTCAATCCATTCCCTACAATGTATATTAGAGTGGCCTTCCAAAATCATAATGAGGGTTATATCAGTTAGATGGTATTTATCTTGGAAGAAAGTCTAATCTCATCCCTCAGTACCATAGGACTGTGATTTTTCTGAAACAAAAACTCATATGAGATAGTTTCAAATTCACCAGCTCAAGAGGAGGTGCCCGTCCCCTGTAAGAAGGCGGAGAAGGTAAGGCTCTCTCTCAGTTGAATCGAGGGTACTGGGTTAGAAGAAAATACTCTCCTTAGGAAAATACAGGGTGGAGAGAGACCTCTGAGTCAAGTTCAGGGACTGTGTTTGCTGGTCGATAGAGACGTTGAGGACCAAGAACACACTATCCAAGAGCACAGGTTAAAATGGATGCACTCTCAAGGCAGTTGGCCACAGCCAAGAGCAGGGGTTTGTAGCTCAAGGATGTGTTTGAGTGGGTCAAACATCAAGTAACATAAAGAGGATTGGATAGAAAACAATCAACATGTGAATATGAATTTCAAGGAAATTCCTTGTAGATCTTTATAATGATCCTGCTGTCCATCTTAATTTTTAAGGATAAGCATTTTTACTTACTTTTTGGTTGTTGTTGGTTCCACTGTTTTCTTAAGTGTTTGGTGGGAAATGAGAATAGGCTGAACAGAGTTCTTTTTAGCCTGGTCCCCTGTGAGACTAAAGATTGCATTGTTCAATCCTTAATATTCTTTTTCTGTTGTTTGTTTCTTCCCTTTTATCTTTCTGTTGGATGCCAACCCAAGATCAGAAATGTTGTACCAACATCTGTTTATTATTTTATTTAAATCCAAGGACTGTACACATGCACATTGTTTATAGGTTTGCCTGGAGCCCTCAGATGACTTCCTCACATTTATTCTTGATGATTTGGCTCCAAACCCATCTTTTATATTCAATTTTTTTTTTCCTTCAAAGTCAAACGTGTTTCTAAGTGGTACTGCTTGGATGATCACAACAGAATTTCAAACAAGCAAATGTTCTATGTTTCATGTTCAGAACTAACAAACACGTCCCATGGTTTATATGAATGCCTTTACAACATAGCCAAAAGGGTGCTAGCTAAAGCACATCCATCACTTTACTCTGAGGAGTGTGGCTAATTATGGAAGAGTCAAGATATCCTTGCCCTCTCCCTAATACGTTGATAAATAAATGCAGTACTAGGTATTTCGTTTGTAACTTTTAAATATCTCCCTACTAAGCATTTTCTTCAGTAGTGGGGGGTTATTTTATGCATTCAATTATAGGTAAAACATTCCTAGGGCGAAGTTGTGGAGCTGTCTACATTCCATTCCAAATCAGTGAGATTTATCTGTAAACAGACTCACCTTTCTGGTCTGTTAATTTTATTACAAGTTTCCTGATCTAGCCTCAGACCCAGGTCTTTCACCTGTGCTTGGTAATCTGTAGGCTGAATTGTTAGGTGAGATGTGCCACTAGAGTTGGCAGGGACGGGAGGGGTTTCTTTTGTCATGTTGGGTCAAATTAGAAATGTAGATTTCTACATTATCTAGTAAGGGGGGGAATAGAGGTCTTCATTCAGTTAGAAAATTCTGATGAATATAATTTTCCAAGTTATTTGAGTAATAAAGACGGAGTAGATTTGTTTTTGCACAAACCAGTGTATGCGGCATGTTAAATTAACCCTGTTAGCATCTCCTCCATCACCACTCTACTCAACAACTCAAATGCATGGTCATTATTTTAAAAACAGAAAATATATTAGTGTGCAACAAAGACTGTAAAGAGTTTTAACTTGGATTTCTTAAATTTGGGTTTCTTCTCGTAGAGAGCTAGATGGTAGGTATTTGAGGGAAAATCACATACTTCTCAACTCCAATAACTTTTCAAAAAAAAATTAGAACAACTCTCCTTGGAACTTTTAATTATAAAGTTTTAGTTCCTGAACCACTAAGTTGTTATCATAGACATTTAAAATACTCCTATGGTTATGGTTTTTTGGCTTTGGGAAAATGTGAGCAGTCCCTAACTGACCAAAAATTTACACTGCAAATATTTTTGCAAAATTAAGGATAGCCCTTTTGGACAGTTTGATGATCATTATTAAATCTTCCACCCATACTTAGTTTGGATTTGGATATTGTTTGTGTTTGTGGGTTTTTGAAAAAAAAAAAATGTCCTTTACTCTCCATGAACTAAACTATGCTATTAGACTGTCAAAATATATGTTTATTTATATATCAAGGAATCACCAGGAACTTGTGCTTTATAGCAGAATAATGGCTCTGACCTATTTCTTTCAAAAGCATAGAGACATTGCAAGTCATCTAAGAGATGTGTCTCTGCTCACACAGCTAGACAGGAATACAACTGGTCGATTTTGACTCAAGAAACCCAGCAGAAGTGGTGTAATCTAATTTGGTCTAAGATTGACAGATTTAAAAAGGAGTAAAAGAAAATAACCAGCTCCATTCATACCCCAGCATTTCCGTTCTTCCAGCTTGTAGAGTTGGAAGACCATAGGTTTCAGAGTCAGAGAAAGTGGATTTCACATTTCAGTTTACTAGCTGTGTGACCTGGGGCTACTTATCAAACTTTGCTGAGACCTCACGTACTCTCTTGTAAAATGGAGTAGAAAAAGTGTGCTTATTGAATAACAGAATCCGTGTTTGCAAAGCCCCTGCTGCAGAGTGACTGTGTAACGAGTGATGGATTTCACTCCTCACACCTAAAATGCTAAGCGTGTTGTCCTAACGTTATGGGGCATTGTTTGGATTTGGGTTGAAAGTTTGCTATCTGTCACAAATTGTCACAGGAGAAATAAAAGAATATAGTGAGAGCCCTGTGTTCTCAGCTGAGGGCCGTTTAGCTTTTCCAGGGATATCTGGCAATGCCCAGAGACAGTTTTGGGGATCAGCAGGGAAGCGGGGGGAGATGCTACTGGTCTCTGGTGGTTAGAATCCAGAGAGGTTGCTAAGTTTCCTACAGTGCACCCTGTGGACATTCCAACAGGGTATAAAGATGAATGAAGCCAAGGCTGAGAAATCCTGGAATCCTTTGTAAAACCTTCCACACTTCTTCACCTCAAATTACCCAATGATAAAAAATGAATTCTCAATATCCATATGATAAATTCAATTGAAATTATAGTGTGCATTTAGTTATATTCAATTCAACTTATATGACTGCTTGCTTCAGAAGAAATTTACAGGTACACTTTAATTTTCACAATTTTCATATATTTTATAACATATTTATTAAATATAATTATGTTATACTACAGAGTGAAATTTAAGATGTAATTATGAATACCATAATCCAAGAAACATTTTTAAAAGTTTGCTTGTTAAAATCTGTGAGTTTGCCTCGTTCTTACTGGTCTTGGTTTGGGACTATATATATATATATATTATATAGATTATATATCTACAGATTTTATATAGCTGGATCTGCTAACACAATACGTTCTCTATATACCTTAAAATGGCTCTAAGGAAAAAAAACCTGCCATACATACTATTTGAACTAGTTGCTTAAAAATTAAAACAAAACAAAAACAAAAACTTTCCAAGTCTTTGAAATGCTGTTCTTGAAGGAAATGCCCAGAAAAAAAACAACTTTGGCATTTTCCACACTCTTCTTGTTCAGGAAACCACTCAGAATTTACAAGATTTATTCTATATATCTGAAACAAAATACTTTTTGTTTCATCAGATTTCTTTGAAAGATATTTGTTTTCAAGATGTTTGCCACCCCTTGTGAGTAAAAAAAAGAAAAAAAAAATACAGAGCTTTTTCATACTGGAGACATTTTGTTCTGCTGGCCCCCAAGCCAGGCATTCTGAATTAGGTGATTCAGGAAGAATTTTTCTTTCCAGATTTATTAAATGTTAAACCTGCTCAGGCCTCTTCCAAGACTACAGAGACTGATTACAAATTTCCTAAACTGGCTATGAATTTGAAGTGCTGAAAGTGTCTCTTCATAGTAGGGTCTTCATAGTTTAGAACTTTTTTTTTCTCAGAAAGGAAAGAAAAAAGAGAAAAATCTTTTCCTGTTGTGGAAAGGTTTCAGATTCCAAATCTAATATTTCTACACTGCTAAAGTATGCTCCGAATTAGAGTTAAGAAAAAATAATAAATAAATACGTCACCTTTCATCCGAGACTTCTAAAAGCATTGTGAGTATTAGGGAGTTTTCACAGCCTCGGCCCAGGAGACCCAACAACCTGTACTCAGAACCTCAAAGAAAACTGTGAGTGACATGTCTTTTTAAAAATGGGTAATGATTGTAAATCTGGTTATCTGTGGTAGAGTGTTGGTGAAACTGGCCAAAATAATAGTCCTTCCTTTATGTAAAGCTTTGGCTTGGTCCCTCTTATAATGGCTCTTGATTTAGTCAATGAAACTGTAACAGATCTGATGGAATCAGAGACTTGAACAGTGCTTGCATCTTGGGACTTAGAAGCCCTAAGATCACTGTTATCATGTGACCAAATCTTGATGAGGATGAGACCTGTGACCCAGCCGCCACTTTCCACACCCCCTGCCTGAACCACCCAGCCCCAGCCAAACTAGTCCAAGCTTGAAGAACTACTCAGTTGATACACAGATATATGAAAGTCAATGAACAACAAGCATTTTGAGCGGCTACGTGTTAGGGTGGTTTGTTACAGAGCAAAAGCTTTAACGCTATCCCTGAATACTTACTCTTTAAGGTTAAAAATCTTTGTGTGGACACAGCTGGACTTTGTGAAACTTCCTATCCTCTAATTTTGCTTTTAACAGAGTGAGGGGACCTCGTGTTCATTGGAAAGAGAGCTTGCGTGGGACTCTGGATTCAGGTTGTGTCTCTTGTTCTTCCCATCGTTAGGTGGAGGACTTAGAACAAATGAAGGACCTGCACCTCAGTTTCTTTCCCAGCTCTCTTTTCCTAAGCCTGTCAAGGGCTGGGTCCATCAGGGTTGTGTCTCCAGCTGTGGTTTTCACACTGGGTACGGCTTCTCTTTGGGAGCTAATCGGTGCATGACTTCAAGCGCCTGCTATACACACAGAATTCTGTTTCCGAAGCTCAGATCTTCTTTTTCCTGACCGGCACTCAGAAAATCTTCCTTACTTGCTTAGTATGTCCTACAGCCCATTCAGGCTTCAGACACCAAAACCAACCAACCAAACAAAGGATGGAAGGGAGGGAGGGAGGAAGGAAAGATGAAAGGAAGGAAGAGAGAGACAAAGAAAGAGTTTCCCCCTTCATGGTAGCCTTGTTCACTTTGTATTCTGTATCTCTGCTGATGGCAACACCCTTTTCCTAGGTGACAGAGGATAGCAGCATGACACCTCCTCCCATTCTTATCTCTTCTTTAGTCTTAAATCCAATCACTTGTCAAGACCTGCTGGATTATCTTTTAATTATTTCTACATTCATACACTTCTCTCTGTCCCTTTTATGACTGCCTTTTTTTTAACCTCCTTTGTAAAATACTATAGAAATATTTCAGATGGCCTCCCTACAGACAGCCACCGTCTCTTCAAAACCGTGATATCAACCAAGGTAGTCCCTGCAAAACATAAATATGGCCATGTCCCACCTCATCCCTTCTTGCATAGGATCTTTGCATTGGTGCATCACCTCCTGCAAGTAAATTCCAGCTTCCTTGATGTCACAAAAATCCCACTGAGTTGTTCATCTTGCTTTTGTTTTCTTTTTTCTTTCCTTCTTTCTTCCTTCCTATCTTTCCTTCTCTCTTTCACTTTTCCTTTAAGGTAGAGGGATAAGAAAGAACATGAGTTCAGTTTTAAATGCATTAAGGTATTGATAACAGAGATACATCTAAACAGAGATGTCTAATCACTTGGGACAATGGGCCTGGAGTCCAAGTGAAAGGATCAGAAAGGATGTGCAGAGAGCACATGTTACCTTCCATGGATGATTGTGGGAATTTTCACAGCCAAGAACATGAGATCTATCAATATTTAATGAATAGGGGCAAGATGGTAACCCGCAGAGCAATGGGAATGCATGATCAATGAAGGTTTTAAAAAAACAAAACAAAACACCCATTGTATCACAGTGGAAATGAATCCGAGTAGTATCCATGAGGATGCCAGTTCTATCCCTGGCTGCATTTAGTAGGTCAGGGATCCAGCATTGCTGTGAGCTCTGGTGTCGGTCGCAGACGCAGCTCAAATCCTGTATGGCTGTAGCTGTGGCACAGGCTGGCAGCTGCAGCTCAGATTCAACCCCTAGCCTGGGATTCAACCCTGTGCTGCAGGTGTGGCTCTAAAAAGCAAAAACAAAACACAATAGAGTGTGATATAGTTTTAGAAACACAGGAGAGAAGTATTTTAAGGAGAGAGCCCTTAAGTTTCCCTGCTCCTGAAATTTCATGGAAGAGGAAAATTGTGATGTGCCTTTTGGTGATGGCAACATACTGGCCCAGCTCAGAAGGTTCAAAAGGACCATCCATCCATCTCATGAGTTTGCCCCTGAGACAAACATGGCAGAAACTTCAATAACTGTCATCTGCTTTGCTAAAATTACTTTTGATGACTAAGAGGTTTACAGTGATGGGTTTGTGTATATTCACACTTCATGGAAGAACATGCCAGTGTGCTGACATATTGTCACAGAAGCAGAGAGTAACTAGAGGCATTGAGGGAATAATTAGTATATGTTTTCCTGTGACTGAACAGGAATAGAGAAAGAGGATTCTGAGCATCTTTTGGAGTCTGTTCGTCCTACTCACAAATCAAAGACTCCAACAAGGGGACACATTTAAGGACCTGTATTTATAGGGATTTTTAATCATATAGCTTTTATGTTATTCAGGGTTCTAGAAGGAATGAGCAGAGGCACACAGTGGAGGTTTGGAGGAGAATTTCAGGAATGGGCTGTTTATGGAAGTGCAGGCAAGTCTAAGAAGGAAACCAATGAGCAAAGCTGAGACTTCCAGGAGCGCTGGGAGGTCTACCAGTTCAAGGCCTCAAGGAGCAGAGGGTGAGCACAGGATCTAGGGAAGGCGGTGGAAGGAAGAAGGGGACGAGCCTTCCATCAGGAATTAAGGTTTAGGGAAATATCATCACAGGTGCCAGTGTACGGATAGAACAGGGGAGGAATATTTGGGTTAGTTTCATTTTCTTCTTGGCCAATGAAAACAGAAGCCAGAAGGCAAAGAAGTTTGAGGGGTGCCTCCCTAGGGCACAGGACTTCCAGGGCATAGAACAGGGCCAGAAAGGATAGAACATGCACGTGGAGGGGAAAACAGAGAAGTAGTGATACAGCTTTTATACCTAAGGGCAATATACGCTACAGCTTCTTCACTGGCTGAGCATACAACAGCAAGTTCAGAGCAGGGTCAAAAGGCAGCCACCCAAGGTATTGCCATCTGAAATTTTGACCTCTAGCCTTTTTTTTTTTTTTTTTTTTTAATGGAAGTTCCTGGGCCAGGGATTGAATCTGAGCTAAAGCTTCGACCTTCTCTGCAGCCAGATCCTTTAACCCACTAAGCTGGGCCAGGGATTGAACCCTTGCCTCTGCAATGACCCAAGCCACTGCAGTCAGATTCTTCATCCACTGTGCCACACCAGGAACTCCTTGACCTTTAGTCTTAGATTCAAAGACAGAAGGGTCTAATGCCTCAGTTTGGAGGTGGATTCCCTGGGGTTTGAATTCTGTTACTGCCATCCACAGCTACGTTATAGGCAGCTAGCCCAACCTGAGCCTCAGTTTTACCAGTTGTAAAAAATGGAACAGTAATACATTCTGAGGGAGATTTACAAGAATGCTTGACCTATAAATTCCAGTTCCTTTTTTTTCTAGAAAGATCCCTGTCACTCGCCCTTGCCCTTTAAAAATGTACCACTGCTTTTCAAAATATGTGAAACTGCCTAAGTGAAAACCCCTAAATCACGAGCAGTAAGCTCCTGATGGCCCCCATCTTTCACTCCCAAGGACTTTTTCTGTCTCAGGATTTCAAAGTTATAAATAAACCCTACTTTCGTGTGCACTTGTGGCCTTTTAGAGATTGGTTCCTTAATTCTTATTTTTCTGCATCAAAGTCCTCACCTGCCCACACACCAAGACACACACGTCTTTTCTTCTGTATAATAGGCATTAGTTTCTTATCAAATGCGGTTCAGAACCAAATCACGGTTTCCAGGCAAAAGGAGATCAAGAAGGTCCTTTCAAAAATCATTGGGTTGTGTGCTTACAGAAATCTTTCCCTGTTAATCAAATCCATTTGCATGCCACTAATATTCTGTAGGCTCTTATCATAACTGGTACTAATTCTGCCTTTTGGAGGCTGTGAATTCCATAAGACCCTGTTGCCCAAAAGTGCCTGCGCAGAGGCTAAAAATGTGCATGTTTGATGTAGCTTGTGATATGAGGAAACAATCTTATAGCCTTAAAATCCTTCATGAAATTAAATATTATCTTAGGAAATCCTAATTAACTTCATCTCCATCTCCATCTTCACTTTCTTTCTGTGACTTCATTCTAGGCTGGCCTGCCTGTGACCTGGAGCACATTGGCTTCACATTAGATTAAGTGTTCCTAAAGCCTCAAAAAAATAACCTTTTAATTACCTTTTAAGCTCTATAAAGAGAATGCACTTTTTAGCGTGACATCATGTGATGATGGTTTTAGCATGCTCGTTTTACTCCCGTGCTGCACAAATTTATCTTAGTTTACCTGGATAACCAACCAGATGTTGAAGTACTAAAATGGGGCGCATTTTAATATTCTCTGTACATTTCTGTTTGTACAAAGAGGTTGCAAACAAAGACGACCTCCGTGGTTCCAACACAGTTTTGAACTTACAGATCATGTTTTTACTTTTTTTTACATGTAATTGGAGTCTAGTTGGCTTATAATGTTGTGTTAATTTCAAGTGTACCACAAAGTGAATCGGTTATACACATACACATACCCATCTTTTTTTTTTTTTTAGTCTTTTCCCATATAGCTTCTTACAGAACGTTGAGTAGATTTCCCTGTGCTATCCAGTAGGTCCTTGTTAGTTATCTATTTTATATATAGTAGTGTGCATATGGTAATTCTGTCTTTGTTTTATGGTGTCTGGCAAAGAACATCAAGAGTAACAATCTAGTTATCACAGTAACAAAGTTTCTGAGGGAGCAAAAGTTACTTTAGAGACTCCATGACAAAGGGACCATTTTTAACGTTATTGAAATCCTGTCAAAGCAAGTTTGCAGCGACACATCTGAGTGGCTCTGTGAACCCCAGATCTGCCATATAATAAAACCAATACCACATTTCACAAAGTGGTACTTTATTTTCCGCTAAAGATTATATATGGCCCCAAAATGAAATTGTGGTTGTTCAATCCAAGTCCATTGGTCAACAGCTATATGTTTTTATCTTTTTTTTTTTTTTTTAACTAAAAGAAACCTCGCTGAAGTAGATCCTATAAACACATAAAAATCTGGCTTGGTTTTACCTACAGTGATTGAATATAAAACGCAGACCTGAGAAAGCCAACTTAGTCAGCAATACTTTTAAGTTATATGTTCTAATCAGTGGACAGACATTGGAGGATAAAAACATAAGAGTCAGGAGTTCTCCCATTGTGGCTCAGCAGGAATGCATATGACTAGCATCCATGAGGTTGCAGGTTCAATCCCTGGCCTTCTCAGTGGGTTAAGGATCTGGCATTGCCATGACCTATGGTATAGGTCGGAGATGTGGTTCAGATCTGATGTTGCTATGGCTGTGGCGTAGGCCAGTGGCTACAGCTCCAGTTTGACCCCTAGCCTGGGAATCTCCATATGCCACAGGTGAAGCCCTAAAAAGACCAAAAAAAAAAAAAAAAACACAAGAATCATATTTAAATTACTCAAAAATGATCAAGCAAGAACCTGGGGATATTTCCGATAAAATAAAGTTGATTGCCATAGGATTAGAAAGTAGAGGTGCATTTATTCTGGCTACTCTGGCCTGAAATGTCTAGTGAGAAAGAGTGGCCTTTGAGCTGGGCTTTGAGTGTGGGTAGGCTCTTGGT
The DNA here is from genome assembly GCF_016906955.1 of Phacochoerus africanus. Classification (NCBI taxonomy): domain Eukaryota; kingdom Metazoa; phylum Chordata; class Mammalia; order Artiodactyla; family Suidae; genus Phacochoerus; species Phacochoerus africanus. The sequence goes on along the minus strand of NC_062557.1, from coordinate 9,859,364 downwards.
CATCTGGGATGAGGGATGCAGTCATTCCAAATGTCGAAAAGAAGTTCAACAAAGTGGTGAGGTGTTTCGTGAGTGATGAGTGGTAAAGTGCGGCCAGAAACAAGAGCTTCATGATAGCGTTCTCCATCAGCACGGGAAGTGGATGCTCTGTGGGATGTTCTTGGATTTGTGCTTTTTAAAGCATAATTCATATGGGATATTGAACAGACGAAAGAGGAGAGACTGGTTGCATCAACCCGTCAGAAGCTGATCTGATGGTCCAAGTTTCTGTCCCCAGACTTCTTTTCTGGCAAACCCATGATCAGAATTAAAAAATGAAAACGTGATAATGTGAGAAAAAAGAATGTATGCGTGTATGTGTAACTGGATCACCATGCTGTACAGTAGGGGGAAAAAAAGGAAAAAAAAAAAAAAAGAAAGAAAACACACCACACATGCCCCAACAGGTATATTTATTCATAGTTTTCTGTGCACATATATAACACATACATATGCATCTATATATAATTGCTTCAATCTGTGGTGTACACTCTCAAACCACACATATACATAGAAATTGAAAAAAAAATGATGAAATAAAGTTTAGAGAAAGGCTTTTTCTTACTGTGTCCCGGAGATGGTATCTCTTGCCGCGTGTGCAGAGTTCTTTGGTCACCCCCGGGCTAAGTGATAAATAACAGAAGCAATAAGGGCTATAAATAAGACAGGTAAGGGGATTGATGCAAAAGGCATTGCCATGATTACAGTTGCAGATGGCAGATGGATGGCGGATTAAATGCAGGAGTCTAAAATGGATAAATAGGTCATGATCACAAAACTAACTAAATATGGGAGAAGCAGTGATGAAAAAGCAGAGTGAGAACCTTCAGAAATCACCTGCTTCATAAAAGGTATTAGAACATAGGCAACCCTTCTCAGAATAAACTTCTACAGAACTCTGGAAGTTAACTAGAAGGTTGTAGCAATCCGGGAAATAGTTATTCAAAAAGTAATGACAGCGTCTGGGAAAGTGAGTCTTGTAGCCTTTTAACTCATCATTTGTTGCCAATTCAAATAGCCATCCAATGCAGGAGTCTTTCTCTCATTGGCTGTCCTTGTAGCGTATGACATCATGAATCTCCTGGTGATCCACACTTTGCCTAAATGCTATGATGCAACATTATCCCTATGGTACTACTCTTTCTTCTTTGTTTCTTTGTCACACCTTAAATGTTGATATTCCCCCAGGAGGATGACATATAGCCTCTTCATTTTGTCACTTTGTAGTATCTGGTTGGTATTCCATTCAATCAGATGGCCTTGCTCAACATCTGTGTGCTGGTAAATTTGAATTTGGTATAATTAACCCAAGCATCTATGTGCAAGACTCAGAACATCTTTTCGAACATCAAAGAACGCACTTTAATAATCTTAACACATGTATGATTTTGGCTCTCTCAGCTCTCAGAATATCCTTATTCCCAAGATCACAGTTCTAAGCTTTTTAGTCATTGATGGTCTTAGCCCCTTCCGCAGGTGATTGGTTCCTTTGGAATGTATTTAATACCTTGGGATGAAACTGATTATTAACATTTATTAAGAAATATGCATCCTCATGTTCCATTACTATGTTTGGTCTGAACTATACATCATCAGAAGAGTCCTGGAAAGTCATTTTGGGAAACTTTTTAATAACTACCCAGCATAGGAAATAAAGGGAAAAAAGCAACTCTAGTCATTTCATCTGTTCAGGAGTTTCCCTTGGTTTAATTAAAGCAAGCAGAGTTTCAACCCTGACATCTTTAACATCATAAGCATGTTCTATTTATTGAATATGTTGAAAAAATTAATGAATAAAAGATCAGAACAGTCAATGAGATCAAAGGTTTTTAGGATATTTACAGAGTTGTGTGATTACCACCACTGCCTAATTTTAGGACATTTTCATCACCCTAAAAAGAAATGTCTAACTCATTCATAGTGCCAATCTTTCTTCAGTCTTCCCTCTCCTGGGAGAAATGGCAAATTTCTCTTAGTCTCTCGTGGTTGCTGAAAACTCAAAAATATGATTCTGTCTTTAAAACTCAGAAACTAAGATGAAGTTTTTCATTTGTGATTTAAGAATCCTACTCTGAAAGCAGTAATGAAGAAATGTCTTGAAGAGCCACAATGTACCTGTTGATGATCTAAGAAATTCAAATAGGATTTGACCAGGCATAGGATCTATAAATGCACTGTGAATGAATGAACTTTCCAACACATTTTCAGAGGAACTTTGCAGATGATGAAGAATATGCCAGCAATACATGTATTGAATCCTTAACTCTCAGGGCTTAATCTATAAAATATCTTCAATTAATTTCAACCACATTTCCTATTAATAGTTTATCAGACATATCCTAGCAGGTACTAGGTGTTTGGTATAATGCCAGTTAAAAGAAAAAACAAAGATGAGTAAGACAAAACATGCATTTTCTGTTGATGCCCAGTGGAGAGAGACAGAGAGAGAGAGAGACTAATCTTTTTTTTTTTGAAATCTCCCCATCTTCTAAAGCTCTTTGGTGAATTCTTACCTGTTTTTCATCCAAGCATAAGGACGGTTAAAATCAATTAATTGATAAAAATCATCCTCTCTTGAATTTCCAAAACCCTCCAACATATCTTTTTCATATTCTACATTGTATTATATATAATTGAAATTTCTTCTTTGTGCAACAGTATAAATCATTTGTGAATAAGACGTGTACTATATTTTAGTCTAGCTTCCTGTGCTTCTCATTTTTAGCATCTCTTGGCAACTGCAATCAAATCACTTATTTGTTTGATGCCTGGCTTCCTTGACAAAATATAAACTCCATAAACTTAGAACTACATGACTTCTTGATCCTTGAATCTCCATCACTTGGAGTAGAACACAAGTGTTAAACAACCCCAAACTATTTTTGACTGTGTGTATGCATGCTTTTCTAAAACAGAGCCTATTGAAAGCCTACTATTTGTTTGGCTCTGAAATAATCTGTGAATTGATTTTTAATAGACGAATGAAGCCCTTTATAGCCTCAAGTATGCCCATAAGTCAAGATTTCTTTTTTCCCCTCCTGAGCTGTTCAGACAAGTTGGTGATAAATGGGATCTGAATATTGGTTTCTGTCAATTTGCTCCTTATGCTGAGATACGAACCCAAGGTAAACTTTAACTTAATGTGGCACAAATGAACCTATCTAGGAAAGAGAAACAGACTCACAGACGTGGAGAACAGACTTGGGGTAGCCAAGGGGGAGGGGGGAGAGAGTGGGATGGGGAGGGAATGGGATGGGGAGGGAGTGGGATGAATGGGGAGTTTCAAGTTAGTAGATGCAAACTATGACATTTAGAATAGGTAAGCAAGGAGGTCCTACTGTACAGCACGGGGAACTATAGCCAATCTCCTGGGATAGACCTGATGTAAAGGAATATTTTTTTAAAAGAATGCATATATGTATGACTGAGTCCCTTTGCTGTACGGCAGAAAGTGGCACAATGTTGTATATCAACTGTACTTTAATAAAATAAGCAAGCAAACAAACAAACAAAACCCTTTAATTTGACTTTGTAGCCTGAGCCCATGGTTTGTTCTTTCTACACAGGGTTTTGTGGTAACTTGGTTTTCTTTGTCTTTCTTTATGCTTGTTTTCTTTTGTTAGCTTTTTTTTTTTTTTTTTTGGTCTTACCACTGAAAGCAATCAGAGACCATCCTGCAAGTTTGAGATAAGAACAAACTCTCAACTCAGGAGTCCTGTTGATTAGATTTGATTCTGCCCTTGATCAGGTTATGACCTTCAATAAATTATGCAAATCCCTTCATCTTCATCTTAACATGACAATAACAATAACGTCCATCTCACTAGATTGCTGTGTGTTGTTTAAACCACAACAATTAATCAGCAATAATAACAACGACTAAAGTTGATGATTATCATTGCTATCATTTAGTGCATGAAACGAGGAAACTGACCATTGGCATAACATTCCTTTCATGTGTATCAGAACATTGAAATCCAATAGGAGAAAAACAGATACATGCAGATCGCTTTTGCATTTCCTTGCATTTGTCTCCATGGTGCCAAGACCATTTCTGTAAGGTAAGCCATCAGCCCCAGGTTTTCAATGAAAGATTATTCACTCTGGGAGCTCAGTTCCTGCATTATTCATGTCATTCTGCATGCAGCTAGATTTATGTGTCAGGAAAAACATACAAATGGAATCCGATTTACTTGCACAAGTTCCTGGACCATTTGATTTATGTTTGAGTAAATAAAGACATATGTCTTCTAGGTATTGGCTTCTCTTCTCTTTAGAAATGTAAGTGCAGTGCTTCAAGTTCTTTTCTTGGCAGGCATGGACTTTTGAAGTTTTACAAGCAATGCAGCCTCAAATCATACACTTTCAATTTTCAACTGTGTTCATTTTACTTTTGTGTTGGCACTCAGCACTTTCAGTATCAAGACAATGGAAAATCTACAGCTCTTGCAACATGGAAAAAGGTTCCAGAGTTCCAGTAGTTGAGGTACAAATCATAGAAGTTTCTAAAACAGGAATTTCCAATGTAAAACCTCATCCAATCTTCTTCCCATGTCACTTCAGCTTATAGTGTATTTAATACTGTCAATAACTCTTCCTCCAAAGTGTTCTAAATCAGCCAGAGTACTTTTCATGTAGCCTTGCTACATTGTATTCATTTTGCATGAGCTTCTCAGATAGGTGAATGTAGACCTTGGGAGTTATTTTCTTGAACTTTTTAATCGTTACCGATTTTTAAATCAAGTTTTAAAACAAAGTCCTTGGATAATTTTAAAAAATTAATCATCAGTCCTTTTCAAAGATGTCAAGGTCATGGGGGTGGGGGGTGGGGGTTAGACTGAGGAACTGCCAAAGAATAAGGAGACATGGCAACTAAATGCGATGTGGTATCATGAGTTGGATCTTGAAACAGAAAAAAGGTTAATAATCGAAAAAGTGATGACCTTCAAATGAACTTTGGGGTTTAATGAACAGATATGCCAGTGTTGGTTTCTTGGTTTTGACGAATACATGAGGGCATTATGAGATAACATTAAGAGAAATTGAAATGGGTAAAAAATCTATGGGAACTCTCTGTACTATCTCTGCAAATTTTTTCTAAATCTAAAATTATTTAAAAATAAAAAGGTTTATTAAAAGTAAAACAGTATAATTCTTTGGGACATGAAATTCAAAAGTAATGAATGTTTTTCTTCTACAAACAATTATACAAAAAAAAAGAAAGAAAAAGTCTCCAAGTGATATGCTAGCCACTTTCTTTCCTCTTGTCTCTTAATGTCTAAATTATTATGAACCTCAAAAAAAAAAAAAAAAAAGAATTACTGAGCCTGGTTATGGCAATAACACTTCTTTAAAATCATCCTTTGGGAATGAATGTTTATTTGGTGGTTCATGTTACCTAGAGCTCGTTTTGCTGTTAGTTTCTATAAAGAGCATATGCCACCAATACCTGAAAACATATTTTATCAGCAGATATGTTGGCAGGTTTTTTGAATCTTTACAATTTAAGTCATAATTTTAAAGTCAAGACTATTTTTGAGTTAGGATTAAGGGAAGCCAATATGTAAAATAGAACTTCTGTTTAAATGTCACATTTTCTATAACAGTAAGAGGAACAGAGGGCTATTTGGATTTCTTATTTAAGAGATTGAAAAGCACCTGTAGCGTTTAACAACCAGGTATAGATCACTGCACTTTACCCCCATGCAAGTTTTCTTTTAAGAATATTTAAAGCTAAGGATAGCTGTTGGAAGTATGATGCCATCTTTAGAATTAAAATGTATAAAGATGGCATTCCTGGGGTGGCACAGCGGTAGTGAATCCAAGCTATATCCATGAGGATGCAGGTCCGATCCCCGGCCTCACTCAGTGGGTTAGGGATCTGGTGTCACCGTGAGAGCTGTGGTGTAGGTCACAGATGGCTTCGATCTGGTGTTGCTATGGCTGTGGTGTAGGCTGGCAGCTGCAGCTCTGATTCGACCCCTAGCCTGGGAACTTCCATATGCCCCTAAAAGGCAGAAAGAAAGAAAAAAGAAATGTGTAAAGATGCTTCTGTTTAAAATTAGGCTAACATTTACATTACATTTATGTTACAAAATGAAGTAACACTTGACAAAACAATCCTGGGTTGTGCAAATCTATCGAAGAACCAAAGCATTACTCTGGGTGGAGAATAAACAGGAAAATACATAAAATTTTCATTCACTAAATATAAGTCTTAAAACAAGTATTTTAGAAAAGCAGAGGTTCTCAGCTAAAGGAATATAAATGTACGACACATTTGTTCAGTAGCTCTTTGTCATGTGCACACTATTATTAATGAAATCCATAAATTTTGCACAGATACATATGAAGATCTAGTCCACAATGTTTCGAAAATACCACCTAGGGTATTCATTAAAGTATTTTTCTTGAAAACCTCAGTCATTCTGAGTATCAAATGTCTAGCATATATTAGAGAAACTAGCCATGGTTATATGCAAACAACAGCAAAAAACCCCTAAAACACATAAGTTCAGTCAGATTTGTGAGTAAAATCTATAAAATACAGCTGAACTTAATCAGGATTAGAGTGATATTTTTCTGCCTCATAGCTTATTGTCATGTCAAGAAGGGCCTATAATTTAAATTTTCCAAATTGTATCTGAAAAGAGGAATCGAATCCTACAGTTGAAGTTAGCAAATGGCATAACTTTCGTTCAGACTTTAGTTGCTTTTGTCATTACAAGTATTCTTGGAAAATAACACCCATGCACCAATTATGGAGTTGAACATAAATTTCCCCAGCTTTTACAGTAAATATTTTGGAAACCAAGTATCTGCACATGAAAATTAGAGTCTTATTTTCATGAAATGATAACTTTTTCCCTGTTGGTTACAACTCAGCTAATAAAATGCTCCATCTCTATTGAGTACCTTTAAGACCAAATGAGGGGAGTCCCTACTGTGGAATAGTGGGTTACAAATCCAACTGCAGCGGCTCAGGTTGCTGTGGAGGTGCGGGTTCAATCCTCAGCCTGGCACAGTGGGCTGAAGGATGGATGTTGCCACAGCTGCGTCATACATGGCAGCTGCAGCTTGGATTCAGTCACTGGCCCAGGAACTTCCATATGCCGTGCATGTAGCCATTAAAAAAAAAAAAATTCAAGCTAGAATCAATTTAAAAATACATCTTCGTCAATGACTCCAATATATGGTACTCTAAGCCTTATAAAGTTGAGACAATTGATTATGTAATAGCTGTAGAAACATTGATACAAAGTTATTTAATGTCATCTGAATTCAGAATCATGGGAGTCTTCTTAAAAATGGCATAAGACCTTTTGAAATGATATACTCACCTTAATACATTTGAATTTCTGTTCTACACTTTCTTGCACTGAGTGTGCTTACAATGTTTAGAAGAAAATAATACATGAGTAGTTGTAACTATAGGACCCTTACAACCATGATATAAAAGGGAGGGCAAAGTTATAGCCCTATGTAATAGACGTAATGGAAAGATACAGGCTAAGAAGAGTCTCACTGAAAACATGCCCCTTATGCATCTTTCCACTGTGGTTTATCTTCCTCATTTTTGATCTAAGTACCAAGAGCAAAGAAATCTGAATAGCTCAATTTCACTTTCTTTAAATTATTATTTTCATTTCTTTAAATTACGCCAGTCTCTTCCGTGAGTATACCCCTCATTGAAATATATCTGGCTGACTGCAGATGGCAGAGTTTTGGACAGCATTACATAAATGGTTTCTAAAACAGGCGTGGCATGGAAAGTGCAATGTGAAGGGTTGATTTTTCACGTCAGTTGCATCATTTTGTGTCAGTTGTGTTGCTTTGATTATATAATCCCATGAGTTTAATAAATGAGTGTTCCACGACAACATACAAGATTAAGTTTTCTTTCATTTATTTTTCAACTTACTTTTCAAAAAATTTTTTATTTTCTTTGCTTTTTAGGGCCACACCCGTGGCCTATAGGAGGTTCCCGGGCTAGGGGTCACATCAGAGCTACAGCTGCCAGCCTACACCACAGCCACAGCAACACAGGATCCAAGCCGACTGCAACCTACACCACAGTTTGCGGCAATGCCAGATCCTTAACCCACTGAGCGAGGCCAGGAATCGAACCTGCAACTTCATGGTTCCTGGTTGGATTCGCTTCCACTGCACCACAAAGGGGACTCCTCAATTTACTTTTTAAACACAGGTTGGGTTCAATCTTCAGGCATCCCCATAAAACACAGAACAACAAAAAGAAGTTGGAGAAGCACGTGACGAACTTTCTCTGGGAGAGAAAATCAGAGGGGAACACTCCGCCCGACAGCCAGCCCTCTCATTTCTCCCCAGAAACCGAGCCACTGTCTCCTTCCAGGAACACATTTCAATTCTGCATCAGATGTTCCTTTTCATTTTACCTGGAGAGAAGGACAGTTGTTCCTTCACATTGAGGGGGAGGAATGGATCTCCTCCCAATAAGGAATTCCCTGCTCTTCACGTTCAGTGACTCTAGATCCTCCCCCCTTTCCTGTGCAACCTCCCATTTTAGCACTTGACATCTTATGTTCCTGGGTGGAATGAACCCTGCCAGGGGATCCTTGAATCTTTCATCAGTTTGATAGGCTTCAAATGATTTAATTCTTTTCTCAGAGCCCTTTCTTGGAAGTAACCTGGTCTCCTCAACTCGCCGTGTTGAGAATCTGTGTTGTGATGGGGTGCCCTCTGTCAGATCCTATCTCTGACACTTTTGGAACTTTAGAGAAATCACTGCTCTGCTCTGCCTCTGGGAAATACTGAAGGTACCTAGTGCTCACGTAGGAAGTGTTTGGAATCTCCTTTATTCCACTGAATCTGTTTTATTCAGACTTTAGGACGGGAGTTCCTTCCTTCCCTGTAATTAGCCTGTTTCCAGCAGTGGTAGGAAGAATGTTCCATATGTATTTTTCATCTACTTAGCATTGGCCACAGAATGGCAGGAAGTTCTCCTGGAGGGCTCTCAGGAGATTAGCATACACTTATTAAAATGGGAACAGCTTTATAAACCTCAGTGATACACTTTCGGCTCAAAAATATAGGCAGAGAATGTTTGGTTCCTAATAACAGAGGTAATTGAAGTCACTGATGATAGCTGATGCAATAAGTAGTTTGAAAATGTAGGGGGAAAAATGCTTCTGTTTGAGAAATGTCAACATGCAATTTCAAATAAAGAATTAATATGTGTAATGCCTATTCTGTGAATGCAGACACCTTGAAAATTAAATAATGTTAATAGGTGGATGATACATTTTTTTCCTGAACAGATGAAAGTATTTATTGGTTCATAAAACAAAAATGTATTGACTTCCTATCATGCATCATATGGAGTGAAATGATGGAATTCAAAAACAATGTGGAATTAAACAACATTGAATAATACATTTGTTTTGCTCTTACAGAAACCACTAAGGGAAACAAAGATTTTTTAAAATTATTATTTTAAATGCATAGAATAAAATGCGGACAAACTATTAGAAAAACCGTTAGGAGAGACAAAGGGAGTTAGGCAAGGATTTGAAAAACAGGTTCTTACGGGAAATGTCTCTTGAACTATTGGAAAAAAATGTAGGAATCAGACAAAAGGACAAAGGCATGCCAGGAAGGCAGAAATCAAAACACAGACATGAGAAATTGCATACTGTGTATAAAGAGAGGAAAAAAAGTGTCTTTCTGGAGAATAAATCTGCGCCAGGAATTAGTGCGGAGCAAGACTGGAGAGTTGGGAGAAGGCAGCGGCTTTTCCTGTGTTATGGAAACCATTTTTGATGAGAAGCTATTGATGCACATTAGATGGTAAATTGTCTTTTGAATTAGTTCACCCTAGAGTCTCCATGGTGAATCAATTTAAAGGGAGCAAAGCCCTCTGAGAGCGGGAGAGGCAAGTTCGAAGGGTATCGCTGTTCATGAGGCCAAGGAATGCAGGACAGAACTGGGGATGTACGAGACGTCAAGCATTTCCACTTGCAGACCATAGTTAGGGTAGCACAGTGCACTTCTGCTAAGGCCCTACCAATGAGCATGAACCAGTCCATCATTTCATTTATGTGGGTCTATTCAAGCCCCAGGGTCAAGACTCCAGTCCTTGAGAGGACCCACCTCCAAATGGAAATTCTTCACACCTTGTATTCCTCCCTAATTCTTAGATTTTTTTTTTATCCCACCATTTAGACTGTAATCTTGTTAGAAACAGAGTAATTTCCTTTCCTAGGGTCACCTAAAAATGTCATCGAAATAATACAGCCACAGATGGCCTCAAGTTATATATTCCATTTCCTGTTAGAGATGAAGAATTCGTGTGCGTGTGTGTTTATTTGAGGGAGGGGAAACAGAGTGAGGTGGGGCTGAGGCTCTTTATATATGCTGCTAATTCAGAATACATGCCTCTTACTGACATGCGTTAAATCTGAGAGGTCTGCAATATACGTCTGTAATGATAAATGCAGGTTTCTCGCTCATTCGTCTTTCAGATATTGGTTTTCTTCTAGACTCTGACCTTCTTCCGCTTTTTTCCTTCCTACTGTCCTCCCTGGGTGACTGCCTCCATGTCTATCTGCAGCATAACTTCCATGTCTATACCCCTACTTTGTTTTTGATTTGCATGTTTTAATTGCCTATCAAACACCTTTTCTTGGCTCCCAGGAAGAATCAAAGCATAGCATTTCGAAAATGAAACTGATCATTTTTGCAAATCCCTCCTCTTCTCTGCCCAAAGCAGGACTCCTCCTTAGAGTTGCTTGTCCATCTCGGTCAGTGGGTCCATAATCTCTCCTTTCTGGTCATGCTACCTCTCAAAGTAACACTTTCTAATTGTTACCCAATGCCATAAGAGTAAAATCTTAATTCCTACAGTAGCCCAAGTTTAATCATGAATTTATCCTGTGTATTTCTCTAGTCTTATTCCTTCATTTTTGTTTTCTTCTTTAGCCTCACCTATGACATATGAGGGTTCCCAGGCCAGGGATCCAGTCAAGTTGCTACCTACGCCACAGCGGCAGCAATGCCAGGTCCTTAACCCCATGTGCCACAGTGGGAACTCCTCTGCCTTTATTCTTTCCTGCTCCCTTTCCCATAGTTGTTATTCAATGTTAATTTTGCCAGAGGTGGATTTACTCCGAAGCTGAAGAAGCTTCGGTTTAGGCCCTTTCTTTTACATAGGGACTCGCCTGCTCCTAGGCGTTTGTAAAATATTCAGAAACAAATTACTTTAATTGCACTTATTATGACACTGCTCTTTCTCGTCTTCAATTTCCCTTCTGTCACAGACTCAGTTCCCCTGATGAGTGGCCCAGATGATCAAGGACATTTTAGGGATCTGGCTAAGGAGAAGGGGAATTTGAGATGAATACCCAATGGATTTTAGCTTTTGGGCTATTTTGGTAGCGTGTGCAGCCACCTTCTAGGGGCCAGGGTAGGGGAATGGCTCCCACAAAGGCTCTGCCACTCATGGTCATGGGCCATGACAGGGGTCATGGCGAAGTGCAGGACAAGAGGTCAGATGAGGATATGAACGAGCCCCCCCTCCCCAGTGCCCAGAAATGGGGGCATGTTGATAGCAGAAGATACATACCATTTCTTGTTTCCATAGAAACTATACATGGAAAATTCTCTCATACTCCTTGGCCCTTGTATGAAAAAAAATCTTGACCGAAGATCTCCACACTGTGACCAAATTCCTAAAACTGCAAGGTGTCAACAAGTTGTGAGATGTGAAGACGCTTTTATAACCTAGCTGAAAAAAAGTCAACTGTAATAGAGGAAGGACTAAATGATATTGTTATTCTCTTTATGGGACATCCAAAACAAACAAACAAATAAACAAACCTCCATGTATCATCAAGGGATAGGCAGCCAAAAAGAGGTAGGTGGCGTTCCCGTCGAGGCGCAGTAGAAACGAATCTGACTAGTATCTATGAGGAGGCAGGTTCGATCCCTGGCCTTGCTCGGTGGGTTAGGAATCCGGCGTTGCAGTGAGCTGTGGTGTGGGTTGCAGACATGGCTTGGATCTGGCATTGCTATGGCTGTAGTGTAGGCTGGCAGCTACAGCTCCATTCGACCCCTGGCTTGGGAACCTCCATATGCCATAGGTGTAGCCCTAAAAAGACAAACAAAGAGGTAGCTGAAAGGTATTACAGAAGTATGTATAGAAGTATATTATAGAAGTATATTGGCATTTTTATAATATTTATGAGCCTTTCACCACCTGCAATTTGTGGTATCTTTCTCCTAAATATATGTGGATATTCACTACCCTCAACTGGCACATTAATAGGACATGTGTTTCCCCAGCAGGGACTCAGTTTCCACCAAAGAGTTATTTGAAGATAGTAATCAGTGATTTGCTCCATCCCACATGGACTAAAGGTCATTCTGGGAGGGAATAAGATTCCTCTCTCTATATATTCCAAAGGATGCGGTGAAATGACCTCTATTTTTACCTATTATTTTAACTTTTGGGTTGTACATCAACAACTAACAAGGTATTCAACTGAAATATTTTTCAAAGGAACATAATCTATTTCAAACCCAAATAATGGCAGGGATGTGAGAGAACTAGCCATACCCTCTGCTCCTTAGAGCATCTTTAGGGATTCGCACATTAAGTCTAATGTGCCCAAAAGGAAGAAATCTAAATATCTGACGAAGGCAAAAGAACAAGTCAAAACTCTAGATTGAAGTGGTAATTCAAGTATTTGGAAGGAGGCTCTTTTCTACCATTTAAAAAAAAAAATGAATGAGGGAGGTTCCCATGTGGCACAGTGGGTTGAGGATCTGGCATTGTCACTGCAGCAGCAGCTCTGGTGCCACTGCTATGGCAAGGGTTCAATCCCTGGCCAGGGGACACTCCACAGGCCATGGGCATGGCAAAAATAAAAATAAAAGTAAAGTTAAAAATAAAAAATATCTAAGTGATTTTAAAAGCATCATAAAATAATTTAGTGATAGTGCTTTAAAAATGAATAAGAACTACTATGATGCAATCTCTTAATGTATACGTATATGAATTTTATATATACGTATACATATACATACACACAAACCGCCCTCCTTCCTAGGATATAAGAATTATTCTTAACAAATACTCCCTCTCACTGTGGGAGTGCCCATTTTCTTCGTGATTTTTCAAGTGTTTTAACTTCTTTGTGTCATAGTTTATTATTGGACTCCGTTTTCCCCGTCTGGTCATTAACGTAATCTACTTTACAATGGTACAGTCTTTTTGCAGGTATCATTTTTCTTTGCCTCCTGTTTCTTGTTCTGCTTCCCCTTCTTCTAAACTCCATTCTAGCCCCTGTTCACGTTTGTGGCTTTCAGAGAGAGCCAACATGTAGAGCAAAGGAAAACATCATAAATTCATTATGAAATTCTACGTGGTGTATTTTGTAGGTATTCTCCAGCCTGCAAAGGGTATATTAATGGGGGTTTCTAATTTTGTTCTTCGGAAGGGAATCGTGTTGAGTGGTTGAATTCTTGGGCTCCTAATCCATTTTCAATCCTGACACTATCCATTTTGTATGTTGAAAGACATCTTTTAATCCACTAAGTCAACTAATATTGTAAGAAAAGACAGCTGACCATTTTTTTCCTGTCTTTACAGGGTATATCAATACTTTCTTGTTTCCCAAGTTCTCTGGTCAAAATGAGTTTTTACTTACTGTCCCACCTTTGACTGTCTAAGCAGTTTTCACTAAGAATCCTCACCTTACTTCAGCAAATTTTCCTCTTTTCAAGTCATAGAGACTTATGCCTTCAAATTAAACATATTTATTGCCTTCCTGCAGGAGCTTGACAACACATGGCTAAGTGCCTGTCTTAGCCTGGCTGGGCTAACCAAAATACCATAAACTGGTGGCTTACAAAAAGTTAAAATGTCTTTTTTACAGTTCTGGCAAGTTCAAGCTCATGGTACTGGCAGACTCAGTGTCTAATGAGAGGTCACTTTCTCATTGATGCATGTTTCCCAGCGTAACCTCACATGGCTGAAAAGGCAAGGTATCTCTCTCTCTCTCTCTTTTTTTTTTTTTTGGTTTTTAGGGCTGCATCCCCTCTCTTTTATAAAGACACAAAGCCCTGTGCTCTCCTGATCTAGTCACGTCCCAAAGGTACCACCTCCAAGTACCATCCCATGGGGGATTAGGTTTCAACATATACATTGGGAGGGGTCACAGACATTCAGTGCATAACAATATTTTCACATATTAGCTGACTGAATATATTTAACATGCTGTGAGCAAGTATTATTGCCCATTAGCATATAACTAATAGAGGGTTCAGGGAAATTAAGCAAATCAGATATGCAGAGCTGCAAGCGATTTCATTACCTTTGCAAGTAGTGTCATGGCAAAGACCTTGGAATTTTTGTAGGGCAGCATCTGCAGCATCTGGAAGTTCATGGGGTAGGGGTCAAATCAGAGCTGCAACACCAGATCTGAGCTGCATCTGTGACCTGCACTGCAGCTTGTGGCAACGCCGGATCCTTAACCCACTGAGTGAGGTCAAGGATCGAATCCTCATCCTCATGGATACTAGTCAGGTTCTTAGCCTGCTGAGCCACAGCGGGAACTCCAAGACCATGGATTTTGAAATCACACCTACCTGGACAGTCTCCCCTCCTGAGGGCCCTGGGGTCTGCAGTATGTTACTGAACTTCCATTTTCTTACCTCTAAAATGTCTTAAGGAGTTCCCGTCGTGGCGCAGTGGTTAACAAATCCGACTAGGAACCATGAGGTTGCGGGTTCGGTCCCTGCCCTTGCTCAGTGGGTTAAGGATCCGGCGTTGCCGTAAGCTGTGGTGTGGGTTGCAGACGCGGCTCGGATCCCGCATTGCTGTGTCTCTGGCGTAGGCCGGCGGCTACAGCTCCGATTTGACCCCTAGCCTGGGAACCTCCATATGCCACTGGAGCGGCCCTAGAAAAGGCAAAAAGACAATAAACAAACAAACAAACAAACAAACAAATAAATAAATAAAATGTCTTAAGTACCACAGAGGATATTTATTAATGATTCAATGAAATAAGGTATGAAAAGAACGCACACTTATGCAAATAAGGCAGCCTTAGCTGCTAGCAGGAGCATCTCATTTCTGAAGCCAAATCCAGTGCTTTCTACTAAATCGTAGAGGCTCCTCATTAATATCTGCCTGTGCAGGAGTTCCTTGGTGGCCTAGCAGTTAAGGATTCTGCATTGTCACTGCTGCGACTCGGGTTCAATCCCTGGCCCAGGACCTTCTGCATGCCATGGAAGCAAGAAAAAAAAAAAAAATCTACCTATTTCAGATGAAGAAAAATAAAACATCAATGTACAAATATATTGAAAATGTGATGTTGCTCTTCTAAGTCCAAGGCTCATAATCATACAGACCAGCAGGCACCTAGCATCACGTACGACATCCCTGCCATTTCCACTTTAAGGGAATCAATCTGCACTTCACCCTCATGCCAAGACTCCCAAATGTGATATATTATACTAAGTGCAGTTCACCAAGAAACGTTTTAAAATGCAGTCATCAAAAACATAACATATATGTGAGCAAGTGGGAAAACTAGAGAATCTTTGTTTTTAATTACAGACGTCTCTGTAGCCAACTCTGCTGCCTTCCTTAAGTGGAAAAAAGGGCTTAATGGAAAACCCTCTCCGATAGGTTAAAAATCAAATTTGTGAAGATTTTATTAAGGAAAACCAAAACAACTTTCCATTTCTGGTTTGAAACACAGAGCCAAATATCCGACCCTAAGTTAGGGATGGGTGGCGGGAGAGTGAGAGGAGCAAACAGAGCTTTCAAAACTAGCATTCTCGATAAAAAGACGGGCTTCCATTGGCTATTTAGGTTTAGCTGTTGTGGGTCTCCAATGCGACCTCCTGGGATATAGCCCATTAAGTGATTATATGAAAACATAAGAAAATCATTTTATTCCAAGCAGTAGCCACTCCAGTTTTCATCTGGAGTTAACCACGGTTCTTAATGTTCCATTAGTCCAGGGGAAGGTTCAAATTCAGAAAGGCATAAATGAACTCTCCAGATGAAGGCCTATGTTCTATTTGGTTTCTCATTCTGGGCAAAAGTTAAGACAACCATGTATTTTATCAAAACTATCATCCCCCCCCCCGCCCCCCGCCCATGCTTAACCAGTACCTATATAGATGACTGCCAGTGAAATAGGTGCTGTATTCTGGAACATCTATGCTTCTTTTCTAATCATCAAAAGAAACTGACTCAAGTCAAACCTCTCTTCTGTTTCCATCATTAGAGTTGTGTGCGGCCCATGCTCTGGGACAGAAACAGGATTTAGCAAAGACCAGCTATTACTACTCTAGCCCATGCCAGCTACCTACAGATTCTGTCCAGTTTAGATAAATGGCAAATACTCTTGGGCCATATCTACGTTACTGGCATTACTTCAATATTTCAATCTCTCTGAAGAGATTAGTGCTGTAACCAACCAATCAAATTAAGACATGATGAATGTGTTGAAAGTGCTGATTTTTCAAGAGGGAGCATTAGTAAACCTTACATGCCTCAGGCTAATGGAAAGTGCTCCTGTATCCAACCCAGCAAAACCATCGAAAGAGGATAGAAGGAGACGAACCGTAATAGACAAACCACCTAAGGTAGGAACAGAGTAATAACCCCAAATACAAATCTCCATCTACCCTCATTACCATGGCAAACGTCGCTTCAGGGATGCCGCCATGATCAGTGACCCTTCAAGGGACTTCACGTTGAAAACAGAAAACCCATAGATGCTTCAAAAGATGGAACCCTTCTTCTAGCAAACAGCAGTTTGAATTCCCTCCCCGTGGACGTAAAACAGAATAGCTGGAAACTAAGATGCTTTATATAAATGCTGATGTCATTTTCACTTTTTTTTTTTTAAAGTTACTAAATTATATTGACTTTTCCATTCCACGAGGGGAGCTCTGGAACAATTTTTTAATGCCTTAAGGATGTGGTCAAATTCTTGAATGCTTTATAGGATAAAATCACACTTGAGGGAGATGTAAGTCTTAAAGGGATGATGGATAGAAATGAAGGACCTGTAAATTTCATAAGCACATCTCTTACTGTATCCTCTAGAGACGTCCCCTTCCTTCACTGCGTTCGCATTTTTAGTTCAGGTCGTTGACGTCATTCCCACAGACCACTGCCTCCTGATTGGCACCCCAGTCTCCAGTAGCACCCCTGAAAAAAGCCTCACACATGCTCTCCCCACTAATATCTTTAACCATCTCAAATATAAACATGTCTCTTCTCAGCTGCAAACTCTTCAGTAGATCCCCATGGCCCACAAAGCACAAAGTCCCACCTGAGTGCTTAGCTTTAGCCACAACATCTTGGGTAATTTCTAATTTTATCTTCTACAAAGCTTCCTTGTAACCCTACACAGCATCATCTCCTAATGCCCAACTGCGTGTTGGGGCTTAAAACCACCAGGATCCTTCGATACCCACCTGTCCATGCAAGTCACTCTTCCTTCTGCCTGGAGTAAACCCTGCCCCTGCTCCAGCAAACTCTCTTCTTTGTATGGTTGGGAAATAGCTCTCATTCAGAAGTAAGACAGCTTGGGCATCCACGGTTTTATGAGACTTCCTGTTTACCCCTTTCTGCTTTACTCTCTTCTCTAGACTACTTTTCCACCTTGACTGCATCAATTGTTGCATGCATTCATGTGTCCATCTTTTAATTTTTTAATTTAATTTTATTTTTTTTGTCTTTTTGCCTTTTCTAGGGCCGCTCCCGCGGCATGTGGAGGTTCCCAGGCTAGGGGTCGAATCGGAGCTATAGCTGCTGGACTACGCCAGAGCCACAGCAACGTGGGATCTGAGCCGAGTCTGCGACCTACACCACAGCTCATGGCAATGCCGGATCCTTAACCCAGTGAGCAAGGGATCGAACCCAAAACCTCATGGTTTCCAGTCAGATTCGTTAACCACTGCACCACGACGGCAACTCCCCATCTTTTAATTACTGCAGAACGTACCCAGGTTTGAGTTCTATTTATTCTGGTGTTAGATACATGGGGATGCTGTGACAGTACATTGTTCAAAATACTCCAAATCCCATACAATTACTTATTAGTCATTTATTTTTCTATATTTTGTGTTACTCCACTTTAAAAAATAAATTCCAATATCTACATGAATTATGTGTGAATATATCCTTCTTACATGATTTGATCAATCCATCCATTCTTGCTTCAGTATCACACTCACACTTTTTTTGGGCGGCGGGGGCGGGGGGGGGTGGGCGCTGTGCCTACGGCATATGGAAGTTCTCAGGCTAAACCTGTACCATAGCAGTGACAATGCGGGCTCCTTAACCCCCTGAACTACCAGGGAATTCCCACACTTGGAAAATTAATATAGTTGAATAATATGTTGTTATGTCCCAAAGGACAGCTCCTCTCTCCCTTTTTAAATCTGGTGACTCTACCCTTCAGATGCATTGTTATCTGTCCTCAACAGGGTACCCTGTTTTCTGCCTAGTTTCTAACTAGTCTCGATTCTTGGTCTTTAAGTAAAGGAGCACATTGGAGAAAGAGAGGGGGAGAAAGTGAATTGTTGTTTTGGGGTGTTTTTTTTTTCCCCTTTCCACCTTTTTAATAAGATACAGAGTCTGTACATCACCTTAAAAAATCCAGCTCTTTAAAAAATTGTACATCTAGATTCCAGCAATATGTTAACTTTTTAGTTTTTTAGTACTGCTAGACGTTTTCCACATTTCTAAATGATAATTAACTTGTTTTAGGTACATTGAGAAAACTTACCGAGAGAGGCTTATTTAAGCATATGGTTTATTATAAAGGCTGGTCAAAATCCACAAAGAATTCTACCATATCTGAAGAACAAAGAAGTAATAGAGATTGTTCAGAGTGGCTTTAGTAGAAGGAAGGAAAAGTGCATTGTTTCAGGAAAGAATTTGGTTCCATCTCTTGGAGTTACACATCTAGATATTTTCAAGCTAGTACTCTAGCTGTTTATTTTTGCTTTTCATGTGCCTGTGAAATACCCTGAAGATGATATAAAATATTCTGTACTGGAACAAATTTTGAAATACCTATTTTGAATATGGAATTCATGAGATTCTAATGCATGCTATACCCTTGAAATCCTTTTCTTTCCCCTCCAACCTCCGATATTATCTTTTACCTTCTGCATTGATCTGTGTCTGTACATGCCTGACTAGCACCGAAGCGGTGGGTCCGTTTCTCCAGGGTCTTATTTCTCGTGCTCAATTTGCTGATGTTGAAATGCCTCGTAGTCTACTGGGCACAAATAGTCCCAACATCACTCACAGAAATTAAAGGAAAGTAGACCATATTGAAATAGAATTATTCACTCAAGTCAATGCAGTCTAACATAGCTAATTCCATGCGGGAGTCTTAAGTTTAAATAAACTTTCCATGGCAATCTATTTTCTGAAGACTTTTGCTTTGTTTGAATTCTTTTATAGAAAGACATTTTCCTCCATATGTTTATTCTCACGGACAAATACAGGAAAAAGCCCACTTGGTCTTGTTGACCTTTCTGCTTAGCAACTATTACTTGTCTTAGCTCAAAGGTAATTCTTTATTCAAGAAGGCCTTATTTAGAACACATGATAGGCATTCAGCGTTTTTCCAGTAGCCTCTGAACACCACAGAGTATTTATTTACATTGTATAAAATTAGAGGAAATGAAGGGGTGTGCATTTGAAGTAGAAGCAACCGCCTAATTCTCTTTATGGAGAGGTTTCAGTCAATGTCACTTTAGGGGAACAAAAAACAAAAAACAAAAAACAAAAAAAACTCAGGTTACAGACATTTTAAACAATGTAGATTTTTGTTACCTAACAATGAAATATGTTATTTTCTAAATAAGACCATGGTATGAATTCAGGCTATTTCTATTCTACGCATTTGCCTGAAAGTTCATTTTGATTTCTGTCTAAACAAACTAAGACATATGGAAAAATCTGTGCTGACCTAGCCCAAATGAAAACTACTTTTGGGGGAAATATTATTTTAAAAGGACTTATAAGATTTATAACTTTATCTGAGTCCATGTATTGACACATAAATCATTAATAAAAAAATCAGCTGATGAAAAAATGGCATCGGATATGATACAAGTGGAATTTGCACCAGAATGGTTTTTAATTAACATGGATCACAACGCTTGTCCTTTCCATTGCTTTCAAAGTGAGAATCTGATTCATTTAGCTTGAGTTTAATTATTCTTGGGAGCAAATGGAGGAGACCAAAATGATTACATTAGAGTTGGAAAAAATGCTTTAAAATCTCTTTGGATTTCTCAATGCAACATAAAAAAAAGTTATATTTCAACTCAAAGGGCAAAACTACTGCACAGTGCCTATTTGTGGGATGTCCATTAAGTAAAACATAAAGAGAAAACAGGGATATGCAAGCCATTCCGGAAATTAAACTAAATGATTTAGATGTGGTGCAGATACCACATCTAAATCCTAAAGTGGTTGAATATATCTTCATCCTGAGATGATTTTAAGGGGAAAAAATATGCAGCCTATTACATTCATATGGACCCTGAAAATAGACTTGCGTAATCCATAGTAACAAATTCCTTTATGACACGGTCAATTTTTAGAGGTAGGATTTTCCCCATGTGGTGGTCTAAGTCTGCTTTCCTAGGTGATGCACATAATATCAAAATAATGGTGGGTTTTATCCAAAGGCGTGGTCTCTGGACTAATCAATTATCTAGAAGCAGCACAGACCATTAAGGGGAGACACTTGTCCGTAAGTTCACACTCGGCAATCACATCAACAAGAACATGATTTGCAAATATTTATTTTAAAAGACATTTACAGGATTTACGAGTTTTAAGAGAGGGTGTGTGTTCAAATCGCGGTATGAAATGGTTTATATTGAAACTCTTCTAATTTGCTGTAGCTGCAAGCCAAAGACTTACTTCATATTCCAAGTCTTTTGTGGCACAACTGACTCTTCTACAGACTCCTCCAGAAAATGAATGATACATGTTTTTAAAAGCAAAATCTTCCCAATTCTGAAAAGCTGCTGAAGTCCTCTCAAGTTGTAGAAAAAACACTTGTGCTTCTCTGATGGGAACCCAACGGATGGTGCTTCTTCCAAGGATGTAGGGCTCACAGTCAGGAGCCCTCAGGAAAAGGCTGAAATCTGCATGGTGATATACCTGTCAAACTGACACAGGAATGGGTCTGTTGATATTAGCCTGGCTAATCATTTTGCTAATTGGACAGCCAGTTGGGCCCCAGTGCAAAGTCAGATCAGTTTTCACTTTAACTGCTCACACAGATGATGTTTGACTCAAACGTATTACTTTATATCAACACACTGAAAGGCTGTAAAAATAATACCACATGTGCTGCTGCTTCTTTTTAATGAGTGTCTTCCTCAATTTTCGCTCTTATAATAGAGATTTTAACACCGAAAAATTAAAGGTTATTTAAAGGATATCAGTTGGAAAAAAGCACCCATACGATTCTGGAAATAAATGCAACTTCCAGTGCAATTCCTGGTATCATTATTTCGTCACTTGTCGCCACGATAAGCAACTCCATTCAAATCGACCTACCTTGATTTCCTATTTTAAAAAGCACGGTGGCCTTTCCTTCTGCTTCTTTCATACTAATAATGCGGCTCCATCTCAAAAATAAATTCACATTTAGGAAATGAATTGATTGCATTTCTTCCATTTTCAAAGTTAATAAATTAGATGCTTGTGGATAGTTTCACACAGCAGATGAAAATCAGAATCATTATCATCATTATTATTATTGGCCATGCAGAAGTGCCGGGGTCAGGGACTGAAACCGTGCCACAGCAGTGAGCCTAGCCACTGCAGCAACAGCACCAGATCCTTAACCCACTGAACCACAAAACTCCTGAGGGCTTATCTCCTTTTTAATAATCTTGGGATCATAAATAAAACTTCATTCCTGGTTTTGAGACATCTTGTCTTAAAAGCAAACATTGGCTTGTTTTGGTGCCACAATAATTCAATTGATCTGCAATAGGTACAATAATTCCTTGTTTTGGGTGCTCTTTTCTGTAGCTGGCAGACACCATCCTGGCTTTCATGACTGACCCACCTCTATAATGTAACTTTGCAACCCTTTTTTTTAAATTCTAAAGATGAAAATCATTAATAAAAGGGAGAAATGGGTGGAAACCATTATCCAGTAAGCGGTGCTGCTCCTTAAAAGATATGCAGTCTCTTTGACTTAATGCTATGCACTTGGTCAAAATAATTCAAATTTTCGCAGAGTCAAAATAATCCTGCTTTGGAGTTCCCTGGTGGCTCAGTGGATTAAGGATCCAGCATTGTCACAGCTATAGCTTGAGCTGTTAAAAGTTCCTTCTCTTTGCTCTTAACTTCAGGAGCCTCATATGCTTCATACAGTCTCCCACACTCTTATCTTACTAAGAGCATTTATAATACTGCCTTCTAAGGGCTAATTTGTAAAATTCATGAGAATATTTCCTATCTTAGAATCACTTTTGCCCAGAATAGTCTTCCATGGAATACATCACAAATAAATGATCAGTTCATTGATTTGGCACCCAATTATTGGGACGATTTTTCCAAATTTAAACTTGAGTTTATGAGGACAATAACTCAGACTTTCTTTCCTTGGCGTGGCTAGGTTCACTGATTGATACCCTTGATATAATTGCTGTGAACGTATACAGATGGGAAACCAACATTTTCTTCTCAAAGCTTCAAATGTCATATGTTACTATTTTGGAGACTTGTCCAGTCAATATCTCAAAAGACTAATTATTTTATTTATTTTTTTTTTTCGGTCACCCCATGGCGTATGGAGTTCCATGGCCAGGGATCAGATCTGAGCCACAGTTGCAACCTACACAGCAACTGCAGCAATGCTGAATCCTTTAACCCACTGCATAGGGCTGGGGATTGAACCTGCGTCATGGCGCTGCGGAGACACCCCTTATCCCATTTTGCCACAGCAGGGAACTCTGCAAAGGACTCATCTTCAAAGTAAGGAAACATAAAGATCAAACCAAGTTTTATAGTCTCTTGACCTCAACAGCCTTACATGAAAATAATACAAGTTTCTTATAAATGCCTCAAGGACCAAAACTATTTTTTTTTTCATTTCTGTATTCTTAGTGCTAGCACACTCGTTGATGTTATTTAGATCTTCATTGAATTCATGAGCAAGTAGTATTTTTTTTTTCATTTCTGTATTCTTAGTGCTAGCACACTCGTTGATGTTATTTAGATCTTCATTGAATTCATGAGCAAGTAGTATGACTTTCCAAGATTGCTGTTGCCTCTAGGTGATATATTTCATAAACTGAAGATTTTCATGTCTTTTTGAGATAATGTGGTCTGTCCTATTTAGATAGGTAACAACCTAGAACCTCAGAATAAATTTGCCTGAGGGGGGCCTCAGTGTGCCTTTCATTAAAATGGAAAATATTATTACTATCAAAGTATTTTGACTAGTAATCAGAGCCCTGGTCAACCGTATTTGACGGCCCATCACTGTGGCCTTCAAGATCCTGTTGCAAAACACTAGATTTCACTGCTTCGTAACTTTCCCTGATTCAGTATTGTCCAGTCACATTTGCCTTTTCGTATTGTTCTTTTAGCCTGCTTGTTTCTGCCCTCAAGCTTTGTTCTTAGTTTTTTGCCCTCAAATCGTCTCCAGGTTGACTTCGGATCATAAAACATAAGTTGCCCCTTTCAGTCTTTCCTTATTGCATCACATTGTGTTACTCTCTCTAGGGCACTTACCACCATCCAAAAATATCTACTGTGTTTTTATTTTCTGGTCCAATAAAATAGAGAGAGGTTAGAAGCTCCATGAGAACAGGATCCTTGTTGTTGGTCACTGCTATTTATAGATGAGGATTATGTGAGAAAAAGCATGTATATGCATGTGTGTGTGTGTGTGTGTGTGTGTGTGTGTGTGTGTGTGTGTGTGTGTGTGTGTGACTGGGTCACTCTGCTGTCCAGTATAGAATTGAGGAGTTCCCGTCGTGGTGCAGTGGTTAAACCTGACTAGGAACCATGAGGTTGCAGGTTCGACTCCTGCCCTTGCTCAGTGGGTTGAGGATCCCGTGTTGCTGTGAGCTGTGGTGCAGATTGCAGACGCGGCTCGGATCCCGCGTTGCTGTGGCTCTGGCATAGGCCAGTGGCTACAGCTCCGATTCGATCCCTAGCCTGGGAACCTCCATATGCTGTAGGAGCGGCCCTAGAAAAGGCAAAAAAGACAGAAAAAAAAAAAAGAAAGAAAATTGACAGAACACTGTAAACCAACTGTAATGGAAAAAGTCAAAATCATTTAAAAAATAAATCAACAAGTATCAGCTCTTTCTTTTTGCCTATGTCTCTAGAATGGAAGCGACCACAGAGAACTGATGTGGTATTCTTAGACGTGCGTCTGTAGTCTATGGCATAAGCATATCATATAATATAGGATTTTCTTCCAAGCTACACAGCAAAACTCAGTAGCACATCGTCAACGACTCTGGTTAACTATAAGCTGAAGAAGAAGAAAAATTTGTTTTTAGCACTTAATTCAAATTTTTAGGGAAAAAAAAAGCGCTGTACTGTGAATACTTATTATCATTTGGTTGAAACGGATCTGATGTGGATTTGAGGTGCATTAGAGGTGTTTGGAATGGAAGACAAGGGTCTGTAAAGATAATATATTATTCTAGGCTTCCTCGCTTCCCGAAAATGGAAAGTGTGTTCTCTGTGATCCTCCTCTGGGGAAGGAGACTTATTCAGGCTGGGAGTTTGCCTGTATTTGATTGTTCAGCTGTATATCAACTGGCGTGGGTTCAGCAGAGGTCTCTGCCATTTTGCCTTCAATCCTCCAGAAAATCACGACCCAAATATCCTACAACAGGGATCAGGCTTCGGTTGGAGTGCTGCTCCCCTCACATACTTGTGTTCTAGTCATTTAGAAAAGTGTGATTAAAAACCATTATGTGCCCTAACAGATGTGACCTTAAGGAGTCTACTAAGGTTTAAAAAAAAAAAAAAAAAAAAGGTGCAAAGCAATAGTGGTTAGACTAACACCAGGAAAGTATTATATGAGCTGAACCACATTGAATACTTCTCATTGATTACTACCTTCTGTTTCAGAAAAAAATACAGTGATGTTTAAGAAGGAGCTGCAACGTTCCTAAAGCGGCCCCCTTTCCCCATCTCTCTGCTCTCCTGGTTCTAATGAGGAAGAAATTAAACATAGCTGGTTTCTGAATTTTAAAGTCTCTTCACCGAAGAAGAGGCTTACTGGATTGTTATCATCTTCATTTCCTCTCCTCTCTGATAATTTAATCCATGTGCCAGGAAAATACAAAACAAACAAAATAAAACCACGGAGACCATTTAGAAAACGAGATTCCCTGGTTTGAAAAATAATCTTTGTAAATATTAAAGCACGCTTAGCAATCTTGGGGAAATAAGTTAGCTACTGTTTATTAATTGGAGTGCGCCTGTTAGCTGACAGGGTCTTGCTAATTTCCCCAGGAGTTCACAAAAGCATCTCAAAGTTTTGGTCTTTAGTATAACCTGCTACGATGTTTTTGTCCACAAAAGTGCTGCTTCTGAGTCACCAGTGGTAGAGCAAGCAATATAAATTGTCAATACTATGGGAGAGCATTTTTGAAAGTAAAAAGTAATCTCTCCCATTTGGAAGGATTAGCCTGCTCTTCTCTTCATGCTTATTTCTTTGTCCTACTAATGACTAGTGGTGGAAACTGATAAGAATCCTTCCAAGCAAATGGTGGAGCCTGACAACCCTGGATTTGGACTACTGAACGTGCATTCAGTAATATTAGCCACAAAATATATTTGCCTGAAAGAGCTATTAGCAATACACATATGGGTCACTAATATGTATAGTAAAGCTAAGCTATTTTTGCCTCAGTTGTGAGCCTGAATAATGTTTTTCACTTCAATTTTATCTTTTCTTTATATGAAAAACTTAGTTTTATAGGCAGTAGGATAATAAAATAGGGCTAATTGCATGTTGGGAAAGATACATGTGCATACTTTGTGTTGTAAAGAATGATACTTAGAGCAAATGAATCCTAAACAATTAAGGTTTTATAAAGTACACAACATATTGCTAAATTATAAGTACTCTTGAGATATCATCCAGTAAGAAGCTATATTATAATAAAAAACTTATTTTTAGCCATTTTAAGATTTAATTTTTAATAAAGATATAATTGACATATAACATTGTTTTAGTTTGAGATGTATCACATAATGATTTTTACATTGTATTTTTAATTGAGGTATAATTGATATAGAACATTAAATTAGTTTCAGGTGTGCAACATAATGATCTGATGTTTAAAAACTTCTTTAAATGGTCTTCAACATATCCTGCATAAAAAGATGGAGGGGAAAATATTAGGAGTCACTGTGAGCAACACTTGTACACCTGAGCAAATTTGTGGTTTGAAATCAGCCTCCTCCCAAAGTTACCTGGCCTCCAAATACCAACCAATTTAAAAATGAAAGTTTGCAAAAAAAATAGTCTGCTCCTGCGGGTTTTTACAATAGCATGATATGTAGATTTCATTATTAATTAGCACACATCATGAGGGTATAAATCAGGGACTTGTGGAAAATCATTATCATTATCATTATCCTCCATCCCTGCCTCATTTTGTAAACTTAAGTCATCACTGTTCTTCCACTGAACTGAGAATTCTCAGACAGGAAAAAGAAACTTATTGGAGAGAACATTCGAGCAAAAGATGATGCCTTGAAAACAGGAAGCCAAAGAACTGTTCCCAAAGCAACAGGTACAAAGATGATGTCTTCCTTCCGATTTCTGGGTCCACAACCTCACCCCACCTGGGGATCTAGTAAAAGCTGGTCCCCAAAGTCATGATTTCACTAGTGGTTAAATACAGCTCATACCAAACGCATAACTCATTTACGCTCAGTATCCAGGATGATGCTAAGATTTCTAAAGATGCCAGAGCATTATAGGTGAATATGGTGCTTGTAAGGTTTTCTGAAGCAAAAGTAGAGTTAGGAAAGATGACAAGACCCATGATAATCTCTTTATAGTCCAGAGACATTGGTGCCAATCCATAGGGCTGAGTGAAGACATAAAGTTGGAAGGTACCATGTTTAATCTGGCTAGCCTAAAATTCATTCTTGGAATCCTACTTATAAGAACTCACTCTTTTCCAACTAAATTTGTATTTCATATCCATACAAGGGGTATATTCATTCTTTAAAGGTCTAAATTTTTGCTAAGTAAAAGAATTCATTCAGGCTTTTTTGATGGAGGGGGGAGAGATTTTGGTGGGAAAGTGGGGAAGATAATAGCAGTGAGAAGGTTACAGTGGGAAAAGGCGCTGTCTGAAGTCCGCTGTGTTTTCCTTGGCAAGTCACTTCCTCTGACTAAACCTCAGTTTCTTGGTGTGTGAAATGGAAATAATGATAATGACCTAATGGTGCTCCTTGCCAGATCATATGAGATGATGCTTAGTAAGGGCCAAATGCAATGTCTGGAGTGCAGTAGACTCAAACACATTCGTTTCATAAAGTTCCTTTAGAAAATTCATCGTCTGTCTTGATGAATAAAATAAAGGAAGGTAATTTTTAGTATTCTGTTTTCCTTATCTGCTTGGGTTAAAATTTAGATAGGAAACAGCATGGACCTAGATAGCACTCATCTAGCTGTGATACTAAGAACCATGTGCTCTCAAGACTTAGAACAAAGAGGGCAAGAGAGAAAACCAGATCAGTTATAGGGACAGCACAGCATAGAAATGTCCCAGTTTTTACAGGAATTCATAGTGCTGTACTTTTATATCCTACAACTTCTAAAAGGAATGGAGAAGCAATATTTTGGACAATGAGTTATTATCAAGTGCCTTCTGCACATAGGATGAAGTTCATAGCAATAGGATGCTATTGAAACAAATCTCTAGAACGAGAAAATGAGAAGGTAGGAGGAGAAGGTAAAATTCTTACCTTCTGACCTAGCTCTTCTGAGTTAAAGCTTGATCAACATTTTTTAGGATGAATTGTTATGCGAAGCATGGTGTCCTATGGGGGGGGTGAAAAGTTGGGAACACAGGCATCTCTGCTCATCCCCAGCTTGTTAAGTCTTGACTGTATAGTTAAACACTGTGGTAGTTAGAGAACCAACCCTGTGTTAGATGTGGAGAAAACCATTTGCCCAAAGACAACTTTTAGATTATAGAAAAAATATGATTTATCTTTTATTTAATAATTATGAGATCTTAGAAATCTTTTATTCATGGATTTTCTCCTACTCTACTTTGTAACAGACACCAAATAATGTGTTTGTAATCTTTGATTTTGATGCATTTCAGAGTCTGTGTAAAAAAGATTTTCAGAATATTCATGAATTCTTGTATGTTTTTGAACAATAATGCTCTTGTATTTAAATCACTTTTATCACCTTTGGAGTCATTGCCAATCCGATAATAACAAATACTTTATTTAAAATTACACACAGGGTTAGTTAGACATTTTTACAACTTATGTAATACTAATGACAATGTCTCAATCCACATATTGACATAATTTATCCACATATATGAAAGGAGTATGCTCATTAGTGATACAGAGTAATCTGTAATTCACAACTTAGTTTTTAGCCTTTTTTTTTTCAAAATTGGATACATCAGTATCTTTTTCCTCTAACAATAAAGATACTTGTATGTGATATGTCAATTACACTTATGTGTAGCTTCAAGTATGTTAAATGAGAGAGGCATGAGTAAACATTGGATCATATGATAGATAACTAACAACTTATAAATATAAATATATTTTTTCTATTCTCATTTTTTTTCTTTTTTGTTTATTTTGGTTAACTAGGGGACCAAAAAATAGATGTAAAATTAGTTCTTCAAAGATTTCATATAGTTGAAAGAGCTTTAATTGTTTTAGGAAACTTTGTACCTTTAAAAGAGGCATACAATGACTAAGATTTTTAAAAATTCTTTATAATTAAAACCCAAGTGTCATCATAAATGCTTACATTTATATTGCAACCCTTAAACATAATGAATAAATCCAAGCTCAGGTCTTCCTGTATATTTAATATGGTAAGTACCGTTTGGAAATACTTTACAGAAAAATGGTTTAAGTATTTTATTATAAATTAAAAGATTTAGCAGCCATGAAGGGATCACATAGAGGGGCTTAAATTATTATTTTGTTTTTTAAATAAAGAAATAACTTAAACTGATTATAATATTTCATATATTTTGATGTAACAAATGACTTCATGGGATATAACAGGAAACCAAGCTAATTTCCCATCAATTGCACTGTCGAAGATTGTCCTACTGTAATATTTTGGTTTTAAGACATAAGGACTGATTTCTAGCAGAATACTGGAGCAGAACTATTCAGTTCTGACATGGTCATTCATTTCTGTCTCAGGACCTAGGTACATTTTAATAGATGGGATGAGAGAGAAAGGGCTGTTTTGTCTCTCAAGGAATTGCTAAACCAGATGTGGAAAAGGGAGGAGAGATTTTCAAATTTTGGCTGAAAAGCACTATCCAACGAATTAAAGACTGACATCCAATCAGTAACAATACTTCCAGCCAGATAGCTTTGAGCCCCTCAGAGTCCAGCTCCAGCCACTTCTTTACTCCTCTATGAGGTGACTTTTCCAGGTCACTTCTTGTTGTATATTTGTGGAGGATTTGTGCTAAAAGCGTGCAGATCACCATCTGCTCCTCAGATCAAAGGCATCCATCTCCAGAGTTCCTCAACGAAGCAAGGGTCAATGTTGGGGAATTTATCACTGAGAGCCACTCAGAAATGAATCGCAGATTTTAATGAATTTGAATTTTTCAAAAAGAAAAATCTAGTCTCTATGTTACTAAAAATTAAAACACAATAACAACTGGGGTGTTAATTAGTTTTCTCCAATTATCATATTTTCTAGTTGGTTCCTTAGAAAAAAAAATGACATTGTCATATTCCGAGACAATTTTTACAAAGGGCTTCATTCTGACTTAGGCAAAGGCTTTTATACGTGAGATTGACATGTAAATCTGTAAAAGATGAAGCTGATTTTCAAAATATAAAGATACTTTGAAGTTTTCCTGCTAGGAAGTTCATTAGCCTTTAATGCCACAATTTTTCAAAATAGCTTATCCTCCAAAGATTTATCGGAAAAGCTGAAAATACCAAAAACCACGAAATTGAACCCCAAATTTCTGACCTTGGAAGATGGGAATCCAGCTGAACTTTCACAGTAATCCTACAGAGGGCAGTAGAAATCCATAGATGAATGGGATGGTGCACGAAAACTAGATCCCCAGAAAGTAAATCTCTGAAGAGAAATCTGTCTTAACACAGCTACCTCAGGAAAAGAGGAATTATTGCACTTAATTAAAGTGTATTGACACCATATGGGGCCACTCCTCCCTACCTCAACTTTTTGGATTCATTAATGATTAAAGAAAAAAAAAAATCAGACACCAGTAAGGGCCATATTCTCATAGTCTGAACTTCAGCCACTAAACATTAATCCTATAAAAATTACACTTAAAAAACTAGTTGAAAAACAGAAGCTTTCAAACGAGACTATTTGTATTCATCATCTGTGTAACTCAAAATCATTGGCCTGCTTTCATCAATATTTTCAACCACGGTTTTGTATGTTTTTGTGTAATATTTAAACAATTTTGAAAAACAGAGATCTAATTATTTTTGCCAATGAAGTGCACATGAAAATTTGAATATTTCACCTCGCTGAAATAGAAATAAAAATAGTAATTTTACCCTACTGATTCTCCATGTACCTTAAAGTCCTTGATCTTTGAATAAAATAAGTCCATTCTTGTAAAAAATGCAAACTTTTTGTCATGACTTTTTGACATCTACAAAAGAAATTAAACTAAATTAAAGTCTTTGGGAAAACATTACATACCAATGCTTTTAAGAAACATTTGAATATTTTCTCTTCTTTATTCCCTTTATTTGCCAGAATCTTTGTTTGTGTCCTGTTTTTGTTTTCAAATTGAATTTTCACCTAAACTCTTCAAAGCACACTTGGAGGTAGAAATACATATTACTTTCATATCTCAATCTGTTCTAGAATGAACACCTCACATCTGGATTTTTCTTATGTTTTAATTAAGTCTCTTCATAATTTTTAGGATTATGGCATTTTATTTAAAACATCTGTTTATTTTCTGATAAAATTACAATCAATGATGGTGGAGCATCTAGAAAATACAGATACCTATACAGTAAACTGAACATGACCCAAAGTTCTACCTTCTAGATATACACTATGAGTGATTTTTTTCATATATCTGCACATGAAATATTTATTTACTTCATGTATGTCAATATATTTTTAGTTATCTCTCTATACATTTCATATGTAGTATATGTGTATATATACACAGGTATATATTCATGTGTGTATACCAGTTATAGAATTTAGTTGTTTTTTTTTTGTCTTTTTGCTATTTCTGGGGCCACTTCCGCGGCATATGGAGGTTCCCAGGCTAGGGGTCGAATCGGAGCTGTAGCCATTGGCCTACGCCAGAGCCACAGCAACGTGGGATCCGAGCTGCGTCTGGAACCTACACCACAGCTCACGGCAATGCCAGATCCCTAACCCACTAAGCAAGGGCAGGGATCGAACCCGCAACCTCATGGTTCCTAGACAGATTTGTTAACCACTGCGCCACGACAGGAACTCCTCCAGAACTTTGTAATTTGCCTAACATGCTTTGAAGACTTTCCCAGGTCTTTAGATTATTCCTATATGACGTTTTTAACTATTTGACATTTATTTATTGAAATACAGCTGATTTACAATGTGTTAGTTTCAGGGATACAACAAAATGATTCAGTGTGTGTGTGTGTGTGTGTGTATGTCTTTTCAGATTTTTTTCTGTTATAGGTTATCAGAAGATACCCTGTGCTATGCAGTAGGTCCTTGTCAAGTCACTGTATGATTTTAAATGGCTATGAACTATTACATTATATACATTTACCGTAATTCACTTACTTTTTCCTTGTAGATCAATGATTTATCTGACACTTTAGTAGTCCAAAAATTTGAAAACTGATTCGACGCCAAAAGAATTCTCCAAGGTTAATTCTAAGTCTTTGGATTTGAACATTCTGTTAACTTTTGTGTTAGGCTCCTCACAAGTCTAAATAAATAGGAACTGCAATTAAGGTGCTATGAAAGATAAAGAATATTGACTGTATGGTTTTAGGGATGAGAAAAATATGTTAATGGCTATATTTTAATTACACGTTTAAAGAAAAGCTGGTGCCTCTCACTTTATCCATGTTATATATGTGTGTGTGTGTGTATATATATATAAATTTCTTAACAGATAGATGCTTTTGTGTATAATAAAACTTTCTCGATCCCTTTGTTAAGGTAATGCAGGATGATTACCATTTTATCAATAGTCAATATTCATGTACCCCACAGTATTTTCAGATACTTTTTCTGCTCCTGTATAAAACTCAAATGGCAAATTAGATATTTCATTGTATCATTCTGAATCATACTTTCAGTAGCTAAATTTGAATGCATGGTCCATAAAACTTTAAAATCTTACAAAGTTGGGGGATGCTAACGCTAAGGAAAAAAAGTCTTCTTATTGGGGAACAGACTCTGTTTCCCCCCTTACTCCGCTCCCCATAAATCCTAGTTTCCAAACAGCTGTAGGCTGATTCATTTTATCACACTGATATGAAAACGTTGGCATGGCTTGTAAAATAACTGTGTATTTGACACACATGCAGAATGACCATACAGAAGTCAGTTCTAAGAGTAGCTGCCCTTACAAATTTTGTAACTACCTGCGTGCAAGGTGTATTATCTATATAAATATCTATTTCTGTTTATTTTATATACCTTGCCATTTTTAAAAAAGGCTTTTATGATTTGGGGAGGAGGTAGAAAATATTAGAGTATTCTCCTTGCATTATTTATGAGAAGGATTAGAATAGGCTGAAATATTGATACTGTATTGGTGAAGTTATTAGACCACAATCACATAGCAGGCAAAGAACTGAATCCTTTTTTTTTTTTTAATGTATAATCTGCTCACCCCACCACCACATGACATGTTTCTTTAACCTACTGAAGTGTTTTCATAAATGTTTCTAAGTGATTGCCTAAACTAAATATCTAAATATATCATACATAATGCATATATACACACATATATGTACATATACACAGAGAATACAAAGAAAGTATATAGAGAGGGCGTGCAAATGAAAATACCTAACTGTATATACATCAAACTATTTTCAGGTCATAATTAGTCTGAGAAAAAATAAATAGCAACTTTAAGAATCTTACATTGCTTTACACTCTGGCCTATGGATTTCTTTTTCAAACAAAGAAACATTTTCAGCCTTAATCATAGCTCTAAGTAAATGAAAGTGTTCCTGCATTTTTGAATTTCACAGGTTTTGTATTTCACACTGGGAGTCAGGCTTTCACAGTTTTTAACTACCTTAAAACCTTGTTAACTTTCGGCTGAAATTGCTGTTTAACAATGTTATGTTCTTGGGGGAATACAGGATCTTTGAGAAAGCAGTTTTGAGGAGCTCTAGTCCCAGAGCAATCCAGATTTAAGACGGCTGGAAACTATGCTAGTCGCTAAGAGTAACTCCAGCTCAAAGGGCAATTTACATTTAGAGACAGACTAGAATGGAAGCAAGATGAGTTTGCTCAAATGTCAGAAGTCATCGTATGCAAATGCTTTTCTGATAGACAAGGATGGAGACCAGCTCTCTTGCGGCTGCTTGCGGGGTAGACCAGTTGCTTGGAATGGCCTCTTTCTGTTTCCATCCTCTAAGGAAAGGGTAGCAATGTATGGGGGACTCCTGGGTAATGGACATTCTCCACCTGCTCCCACCTGGTGCTTCCCTGGGTAGTCGAGTGCAAGAGAGAGTGTGAGTCTGAGACAGAGGTAGGGAGATAAGTTACAGAGTGGAAGGCATTAATTCTACATGAAAACGAAAAGCCAAGCTGGAAGCCACCTGAAGATTCCTCAAGTCAGTAGGTAAGGAGAGGGGCTCAGGCAGCTTCTCTTTGAGCTCCACCAAAGGGGAGAATGAAAGAGGGAAGACTGGGTAGGGGTCCAAACAATTAAGGATTTGCCATCAGGGATTTAGATCTCAAGAGTACGAGGTCCTCGGCTAGAGAAGATGCTGTGGATAGATTTTTTTAAAGGAATGTGTTATGCTCTTTCCTCTCAAACTCTTTCTTCTAAACCAGTAGGCTCTCAATCTGGGATGTTTGTGCTCCCAAGACACAGTCAGCAATGTCTGGACATGTTTTTCGTTGTCACACCTGGAGGAAAGGGTGCAACTGGCCTCTAGTGGGTAGAAATCAAGGCTGAAATATCCTACAGTGACTAGAACCACCCCTTGTAGAACAAAGAATGATCCAGCCCCAAACGCCACCGTACCAAAGTTGGGAACCCCTGTTTTAAGCCCACTTTTCAGCTCCTATGACAGTATCTACTAGTGAAGTGCACAAGTCATGTCAAAATGGAACTACAGAGACTGGCCGGACATACAAATCCACAGAAAGAATTCAGCCTCGTGCACAGTCTGAGAAGACTCTTTCTTGCGTTTCTCATTTGGGCGTGTGTTTTTCTGGACTTTATCATTCACTCCAAAAACATTTGCCTTAAAGAGGAACGTGTCAACAGGGATCCAGAATGCCCATTTCCCTAAACAATAAGTAAAATGATAAAGACGTTTCAACTTGGGCCAAAAAAAAAAAAAAAAAAAACCAAAAAAAAAACAGCTATGGAAATAACACGTTAAGTGTGCCTGGTAATGTAATAGAGTTTTTTGTTTTTTTTGTTTTTTTCCTTTAAAAAAAGATGCCTATTGAACTGCTTAAAGAAAAAGGCATTTGGTTCATCGCAGAGGTGCTGCATTCCTCATCATGGACTTTGCTCTCCTAGAAAGCTTTCTAGACCTCTCTGCAACAGACACGGTGGGGTGTGAAATTGTCAAAGGCAGACAAAAGCTTCCAAGGGGCCTAGCTGTGCCTTAGAAGGCATTGGTTTTCCATCTCAGAATCAAGCTTGCCTGGGATGAAGTCTGCTTTTTTCTAAAACTTGGCAGCAGCTGACCAGTAAAATTTGGTCTTTGCCGGAAGTCTTAGCTCCAGCGGTGGCAAGGGTTAATATTAAACCCACCACAGCATTTTGCACAATCTCCCGGGAGATCTCTCAATGGATTTCCACTGCCACTGGATATAATGGCTCGCAGCTGCAGCAACCCGTGGTAACACTTGATATTCCCTGCCACAAGCGGGCCAGCGCTTTCGGTGGAAATGAGAAAATCACGAACGCTGTGCTGTACATTTTGCCGGGGTCACAGTTCCTCAGCCGCCACCTCGAATGACCTTTCCGCCCCACACTCAGCCCAAGTTGCTTCTGGATGGGCTCCTGGGTTCATCATCTCTTCGTTTTAGGAAAAGGACACACGTGGGCAGGCCTGGAGGAAGGCATAATAAGTCCACGAGGAGCCAGAGGGAAATGGACAGCTCTGGTGCTAAGGGAATTGATTTGTGCTTTTCACAGAGCCGATTTCCATTGGCTTAAAGCGAATCTAGGGTTATTCTCTCAAAGATGAATAGGTGAGGCCAGACATGCCCAGTATCTCCAAATCTCTCTAATCCAATGGTCTTCGTGCTCTGAGCCTGTCCTGGCAGGTATCATTCTCCGGAGACACAACTTGGAAGGGCAGAAATAGCTGGCGACCATGAAAGTGCCTTCAGAGACATCTGGCAAGCCATTATTTAGAAAAGTCCTGACATGTGGGGCATTTGCCATAATTCCGAGACAATTCGTGTATCTTTCTCGCTCTGATCATCTGATAAATGACCATCCACTCAGACAGGGATTCATTCAGGTATTCAGGGACCTGTTTTATCCAATCCTTCCTTTGCCATTCACTCCTTCCCTGGAGAGACTCTTGCTTCCTGCCTAGCTTTGGCCGGGCACTGTGCCCAGCATGGGGCTGGATGTCATTTTGGTGGGCACATGCTTCATTCTCACCAGCTCTCCTGGAAGAAACACTCAGGCTCTCCAGATACTGCAGCGATTTCAACAAGCCCAACCTTCACCCCATCGCACCACGACATTGCACGTTATAAATATATATGTTTTATTTTTATACTTTGTATGACCTATATTTTATTTTTTTAAATTTTACTTTTTTTTTCTTTCTCTTTTTAGGGCCGCACCCGCAGCATATGGAGGTTCCCGGGCCAGTGCTACAGCAATGAGGGATCTGAGCCACATCTGCAACCTACACCATAGCTCACAGCAAACGCTGGATCCTTAACCCACTGAGCAAGGCCAGGGATCGAACCCACAACCTCATGGTTCCTGGTCGGATTCATTTCTGCTGCGCCACAATGGGAACTCCTAATTTTACTTTTCAAGAGTATAGCTGATTACAATGTGGTGTCAATTTCTGCTGCACAGCATAGTGACCCAGTCATCCATGTATACACATTCTTTTTCTCACACTGTCTTCCAGTATGGTCTATCCTACGAGCCTGGATATACTTCCCTGTGCTGTGCAGTAGCACCTCGTTGCTTATCCGTTCTAAATGTAAGAGTTGGCTGTATGATATATTTTTAAATGCTCTGTATTATGTATCTATATGTGCATACATAGAGGCATACACTCACATGCATATATACACACATGTATGTATGTAAGGGCGCTTTGTGAGACCACCCCCAAGAATCCCACAATCCTCGGTAATGCTGAAAATTGGCTGTGACAGAATTTTAAAGTATCAGGAAGCACTGGGTCTACTCGATGATGTCAGGGAAGTCCCTTGAGAAGATGTGGTCATTAAGCAAGTCGCATGTGGTGATAAGAAGCCATTAAAATAAACAGAACTTCTCTATAATTACTAAATTTCCCAGAAAAAACAATTAGAGTGCTTGAGACATTCTGTGTCTGTCTTCCACGGAGTTCAAAGTTTCCGCTCCGCCCACTTTCTGAAAAGTGCTTGTTGAAATTGTGCAGCGTAACCGAAAGAGAAAAGAATTGGAGGTCGCCCTGGAGTATTTGACAGCAATTTGCGCTGTGTTTAATTTTCTTTTAAACAGTCGGGAGCTCTGAAATAAAATGGAATAAATGGATGCGTTCTATGTGAAAAAATGCCATCGCTTTCAAATCCTTTTGCATGATGAAAGTTCTGAGAGTTGTAATGCTAAAACCGTAACCTTGTATTATCATCAGTCATATATATGGGTGTATAATACATTATATATATATATATATATGAGTCGTTTATGTGTATGTGTGTGTATAAACACATACACTTATCACGTACAAGCTATCCTAACAATTCATTATCTTACATTTTCCCTTA
This sequence comes from Phacochoerus africanus, assembly GCF_016906955.1. Lineage (NCBI taxonomy): Eukaryota > Metazoa > Chordata > Mammalia > Artiodactyla > Suidae > Phacochoerus > Phacochoerus africanus. Next base: position 9,821,883 of record NC_062557.1, on the reverse strand, counting down.
AAAGCCAAGCTCTTAGCATCTGGAAATCCAGAATTAGAAATGCATTCCCATGTCATTAAATTCTTATCTTATGAAAATGTCAGAATTGTAACCATGAAAGCTTTTTTCACTGGAGCATATTGTCAGGTGAATGAAATACAAAGGAAAAAATTGGACAGATTGAATTTGCATCTTTAAATCTAAGAAGAAGATGCAAGTGGAGAAGATATGGCGGCCTTGAGATCTCAGGAGGGAGGAAGGAACTGAAAGGGATGTTTGAAGGCACGTAGGTCAAGGACACAATCCATGGACTTCACGGGTTTGCTCTGGTCCTGCCTTGCTGACTGATATTATACAGGCTCTTTGATTTCAACTGTATCCACTGTTCCTCTGGGTCAGGGAAAAACTGTGTCCCTGGGCTCTGAGCTAATTTTTTTGTAAATTACACCCTATTTTTCTCTACATAATAACTATGTCAAAAAAAGCTTGATTTTTATTTTTAAAAGTAGCATAAAAGATTGTTTGATGTCTGGGAGTTCCCATTGTGGCTCAGCAGGTTACAAACCTGATCAGTATCCATGAGGATGCGGGTTCGATCCCTGGCCTTGATCAGTGGGTTAAGGATCCGGCGTTGCCATGTGCTGTGGTGTAGGTTGCAGATGTGGCTCGGATCCTGCGTTGCTGCAGCTCTGGTGCAGGGCATCCGCTGCAGTTCTGATTCCACCCCTAGCCTGGGAACTTCCACATACTGCAGATGCGGCCCTAAAAAGCCAAAAAAAAAAAAAGATAAAAGATTAAATTATGTCAGCCTGTATTAACAGATCTTACCTAACGACTCAGCTATTTTTGTTGCTCAGAATGGCCTCCTTAGGGAACAAGGACTGGTCCTCCCAGCCGTCTTAAGACACTTAGGTTCTCTTTCCTTTTACTCAAACAGCACTGTGTCCTCACTGCAATCAGAGCATTCATTTCCATGTATATTATTCTTATTTACATGTGTTTTGCCCTTGCCTGTTGTGGATATACTTCGAGAAGACAGGGATGAGGTTGTGTTTATCAAAACAGCACAAAGATCCTCTCAGTAGCTCAGTGAACACACCCAATAACATTTGTGAGATGGGAGTTCCCGTCATGGCGCAGTGGTTAACGAATCTGACTAGGAACCATGAGGTTGCGGGTTCGATCCTTGGCCTCGCTCAGTGGGTTAAGGATCTGGCGTTGCCGTGAGCTGTGGTGTAGGTTGCAGACGCGGCTCAGATCCCGTGTTGCTGTGGCTCTGGCATAGGCCAGTGGCTACAGCTCCGATTCGACCCCTAGCCTGGGAACCTCCATATGCTGCGGGAGTGGCCCCTGAAAAGGCAAAAAGACAAAAAAAAAATTGTGAGAGGAAAGCAAAAGAATGAATGAATGGGTCGCTTTATGATGATGTGCAGAATGCATGGGCATCTGGGATGCCTGACTAGAAAGAAGATGCGCTTTTGCTTTGCTTGCCTATAGGGCATTTAAGAGACATGCTTCTGGCACATTATACATCTCTTGGGATACAGAAGATGGGAGGGTTGACCATTCTCCTAGGATGTTGGGGCGGAATGTCTGGAAAGCTCTCATTTTATAAATAATCCACCAAATTTAAACCTTGTTCAAATGTTGAGAACGGAGAACATGTTTTTAGTGGTTGCAAGAGAGCAATGACCTCTAACATCTATTAATATTCTGCCAACGTTTGGTTACTAAATTTATCATCAAGGATAGATGTTATTTTCTGCACCATATAGAATTTTCTGTTAGAACTGGAACTAAATTTAGAGGAATAACATACAGAAGTATGTGTAGGCTTCACTCATATGTCTATAAAAATAAATACCATGCGTGCATGGAGTCACGTACTTAATGTGGGCCATTTTTTAATGTGGATAGACCTCTGTTATTTTCACTAATGGAGGGGAGCAGAAACAGAGATCGCTTAAAAATGATCCGTGGTTCTCTTTGCAAGGCAGTTTTGAATGTTAGGTGTTCTGTTTGTGTTGCTTTTGAAACCAACTTTCCGCAAAGTGATGAAGTCCCACTGAAGACAATTCAAATGGAAGCTGATCATTTTAAAGATCCCCTCCTCTCCAATTCTGCCTCTGAACATCTGAACCTGTTCCATGTGGGGAAGAGGGAGCATCTTTTTCCCTCCAAATATTACACAGCATTGATTTATGACTCCAGTTCTTAGACTTGGGAAGCTAATGGGTCTTAGTTTTATGGGAACACCTTCATAACTTTAGTTAAAATAAGACTAAGTGAAGTATAAGGAGATGTTGACAAAATCAAGTCACAGCGAAGGTACTTTGTTACCTATTCTCTGTCCCGTGCGAGTCTCCTTGGTCTGAGAGCAGCTGTAGACCTCCCCTGGGAACAGGCTGGGCTGACTGGCAGCTGGGAAGCACCTGTTGGGCTGGGCTGGTGGTTATGGCTGGTGTCGGTTTTGATGGGACAGGGCATCTGTTTCTGATTGGTTGTTGCCCCTGATCTACCAGTTCTTAGGTATGTTCAATATCAGCCCTGGGAATAAATAACCACACTATATTCTTGATCCTTCTACATTTGTCTGTGTACGGAAGAAAGTCACCTTTCTCAGAATTTGATTGAGTGAAGGTTACATTTGGCCAAGTCCCATATGGAGGCGAAAATGGTGCAAAGCGCTATAAAATAGGTTAGATGCCTATGTTTTAGAGTACTTTTAAGGAAAGTAGAGAGAGAATGGCAAACAGCACCAATTACTGATTCACAAATTTAAGTCGGTCAGGTAGGCGGTCCATTCATTCTATGATTCCTTGGCAAACTGATGAGATCGATGATTTCCAAAAATAAGGATTCCAACAGGAGGTGAATATCCTCTATTTAACGCTGGATTTTCGTTTTTACAAAGCAGCCCTTTTTGCATAGGTAGCGTATGTGAACTTTCACCCCTGACCGTATTTGCAGAGAGTAAACAAGTGGGGTACGAATTAAGACTTCTTCCTATTTTCACTTCCTACCCTTGTCAGAAACACAAAATCTGGGGAAGAGGGAGACATGAGGTTCGAGGAGCAGGAGTGATGATAACCGTGCATAGAACTGAATCCACCTCTACCTGACATCCGACATTCACTTGAAGAAATAAACGAGTAATGGCACTTCACAACTTTTTTTTTTTTTTTTTGTTTAAGTCCGGCTGTGAAGGTACGCTTAGTGGCTAGACACAGCTGGAAATAATTGGGAAACAGAGTACAGTGCAAAAGAGTTTAAAAACCACATGGTCTCAATGATATTTTCACAGTGCTCCAAGCAATTTTCTTCCGCAGTCAAATGGTTTCAAGACTCTCCAGCTCAAAATTACCTACAAAACGTAAATGCCAAAAAAAGGTAAACTGCAATGCATTAGGACAAAACAACTAGGAACCCTTGAGGAAATTCCTTGTCAAAATCGTGAATAGGACCCTCGGTGGCACAGCCAGCCTCTCACCCAAACTGCCGTGTCCCTCACCCACTCCAGGGAAGGGGAGGGAGGTGACTCACGCATGATGTTGAGACACACTTGAGTCACCGGCCCCTGTTTATTGCTGCGGATGGTGGCAGGGAGGAATTCTAGAACAAGTCCCTGAAGGTCTTCATCTAAGCAAGTAACGGGTTCCTATGAGAAAACGTGTGTTGCAACACGCAAAGCCTTCCTTTCAGGTGGACTTTGTGAGTTAATGGACGTGTGAGTCAAAGAAAGGCTTAGAACATCTTTCCCCATGATATGTACTCTCATGAGCCACCCAACTATCAACAATTCAGAAGTTAAAAAGTCTTATGCCTAATTTGTATCTCTACATGACAGATGGCTTCGGTTGAATTAGATTCTCTAGGGGCCTGATGCCATATATTTCTTAAATCTTCTGATCACAGAGTTCCCGATAGGGCACAGTGGGTTGAGAATCCAACTGCAGTGGCTCAGGGTGCTACAGAGGTGCAGGTTCAATTCTTGGCCCAGCACAGTGGGTTAAAGGATCTGGCATTGCCGCAGCTGCAGCAGAGGTCACATCTGTGGCTCAGATTCAGTCCCTGGCATGGGAACTTCTTTATGCCGTGGGTTCGACTATTAAAAAAAATATTCATGGAATGATGTCACGTGATACTATCATCTGCTAATGTGTCAATCTTTTTTAGCTAATTAAATATATTAGCAGCTATTTATTTAACATAGCGCATATACAGATAACTTTTCTAAGCTCTTTCCAAATGAAATCACTTATACTTCATAAAAATAATGTATTATTATCATCATACGCATGATAAGACCATCATATTTCAGACATAAGCAAAGAGCACAAGATGAGAGCTGTTTGTTGTTAGCTGGACTGGGATTTTTTTCATTTCCATTCTCTTTTAAAATACATGAAAAACAAACATATCTGAAAAGAATAAACTAGTATAGGAGTTCGTTATTTCTTACATTAAAAAATTAAAACTGGCATTGTTGCAAACTCTCATTCATCTCTGAGAAAGCCAAATACAAAACCCTAAATATTTCCTACATTAAAATGTCTTTATATTTTGCCATGAAGCAAACAGGATGGGGATTTGGGGCTGGATCAAACAACACTGGAAACTGATAATATAAGGAAGATTAAGATGCAAGAGACCCAGAAGCTACTGGTGGGTGTTTAAGATATGTAAGATGTTGGCAAAGCTTAGCAGCAGCACACATGAACACAGCTGGAAAGATTTCTAAAGTTGTTCCCACTGGGCAGATGCTAGTTGAAGAAGCTTTTCAGACCTCTTTCTAAGAGCTTATATGCTTATAAGTAGTTATAATCCACTTTAGTTTTCAAAGAGAGTTAAGAGAGGTTTTTAACTCCATCAAAAAGCTATTTCTCTGTATTCTCAACACTTTGGATGAGGGTAAGATTTTACCAAGAAGTGGTAAACTACCCACTATGGGTCATTTTGATCCCTTTCCCTTTTTTGTAAATAAAGTTTTATTGAAAACCAGCGAGGCTCATGCATCATGAATTGTCTACGGCAGCGTTCGCTCTGCAACAGCGGAGCTCAGTAGATGCAACAGGGACTGTCTGGCCGCAAAGCCAAAAGTATTTTTGTCTGGTACTTTACCAAAAGGGCTTGCCAACCCTGGACCTAGATGATTGTGGCATATGTTTAAAAAAAAAAAAAAAAAGAAGGAAAATAAAGAAGACAACTTAGGCCTTCACCTTAGTATACAAAGGGAGACAGTTGAAATTTCATGCTCCTTTCCAGACAGTGCCCTGGTCCCAGTGGCATGCCATCTGTCATTGCACCATCATGACCATTATTGCAAAGGACATCTCTTGGGCCTAACTGCAGTAATGCCACAGACAGCATTTGCAGAAAGAAAAGAAAAGGTGCCAGAGTCTGTTAGTTTGAGATAACATTTTATTGAATCCTCATCCTATTACAGAATTTCAGCTCCCTGACTTCATCTCTGCCCAAACAGCCTAACTCCTTCGATGTTTTTAATAGGAGGTAATTATTTTTACAAGATTTTAAACAAATCTCTGTAGAATTCAAATATTTTTCAAAACTGTCATAGATGGTATATTTTAGGATAGAATCCATATTGAATTAGCTGCTTCATAAAAGAGATGTTAAAATGATTGAAATCATGGGAGAAAAATGATTAGTAGATACATGTAAGTGGCTCATGTCAGCATCATCGCTTACCATTTAAATTGTGGCACAGAAAGGTTGACTAATATGAGGATTCAGGATGCTTTATCTGTAGCTGTGGGTATGAATTAGCCCTCTAGGACTTAAAATAGACTGGGGAACTCTGATATAAAAATGAGAGGGATGATCCAGAAGTCCTTGGACTCTTAATACTGAATGTCACCAGGTAGCTCAAGAGTCTGACAATTTCACTACCAAACAGCTCAGAAGAATTCTTGGGGGATGATACAATTATATTAGTAGCAACTAATTGTGTAAACAATTTTGTTAGTACATACATTAAAAATTTGTAGGGCTCAAATCATAGACCTCAAAGTATCTACAGTATGAACATTTGATAGAGTATAGTTAGTCTGTTGGAACGGTGTTAAGACTTCTTTCTAACAGAAGTTAGAGCAGAACCTGTGAACATATTTGGGAAATAATGGGTTGACATACATACTTACCTGTAATTGCTTTCTGCTATATAATCACTTTTTTTGTGTGCTTTCTTAGGGCCACACCTGCGGCATATGGAAGTTCCCAGGCTAGGGATCAAATCGGAGCTGTACCAACACCACAGCCACAGTCCCAGCCACACAGGATCCAAGCTGCAGCTGTGACCTACACCACAGCTCACAGCAACACCAGATCCTTAACTCACTGAACTGGGTCTGGGATCAAACCCACATCCTCATGGATGCTAGTCAGTTTCCTTTCCACTAAGCCACAAAGGGAACTCTTGTAATCACTCTTTTTATGTAAATTGGGTACTCCAAGATTGTTTTTTTAACAAGAGGATTGTCCTGGAAAGTATTCAGTACATCAACTCATTCAGAAAATGAAGCAGAAAATTAAATCACTTTTAAGTTGTCTTTTTGAACTGTTAATTTTTTCCTTCACATATTTAGGCAATAAAGCTACCTAAGCATCAGGAAGACACACAAATACATGTAATCTATACACTTTTTTTTTTTGCTTTTTAGGGCCATACCTGCAGCATATGGAGGTTCCCAGGCTAGGAGTCTAATTGAAGCTATAGCTGCCAGTCCCCGCCAGAGCCACAGCAACGTCAGATCCAGCCACATCTGCGACCTACACCACAGCTCATGGCAACGCCCAATCCCTAACCCACTGAGCGCCAAGGCCAGGGCTCAAACTGGCAACTTCATAGTTCCTACTTAGATTCATTTTCGCTGTGCCACTATGGGAACTCTGTAATCTATATTCTTTAAACCTAGCTCATACTAACATGAGATTGAATTACTTTTCTGAGGATTTTAAAATCATCCCATGTAAGCCTACAGAAACACAAAGGTGAATACATAAAAATGCACATTCTGATAAACGCTTGTATTAGAACATGATGCTTCCATTTAGTTGCTTGTACTAATTAAATACTTTTGGGGGAATAAGGTAGCATAGAGATTCTTTAATGTTTCCGTGTCTTTGAAGATACACCAGCAAATCAAGCAAAAATGTTTGCATCTTTGTCCAAATGAGCATACTTTAAAAATCTGTCCATTTTCCAGAAACTAATATGATGAGTTTTGTGAACCTTTGGTTAGATGTTTCATTGACCACCCAGACCAAAGGCAATTTATACAAATCTTCTGAGATACACCCACCCATTAAAAGGCCACAAAACAAAATGCCAAGTAGCACATCCTCGTCAGAGTGGATGCAGTCATGTCCTAGAAATTATTCAATGAATCGTCTATTTCTGGGCTTGTGAATAAGCTATTCTGTCTCAGTTGCTCTTACTCTTAAAATAGGAGGAAAATTTCCATATCCCCAGAATCCACTGACTGCTGGTTCTTCATTCAGCTACTTGATGCCACTCTCTGACCTTATCTCTCTTCTTGCATGTGGAGAACAATCTTTCAGGATTGCTTTACCTGAACTCCTTGGATCTTTAGCTTCAGGTTGGGTTTGATCAATCAGCAGTGCTAAAGGAAAAGAAAGGCAGAAAGAGAGAAAGGGTTATTCGTTGCTCTGATTCTTCACAGCTGGTCTGCAATATTAGCAATATCTGTGTCCCTCTACCTATGGCTACAGTTCCTAATGGGTGGCCCTGCTGCTGGGGCTACAGCTCTCACCCGGTGCAAGTAACACCCTCCTCTTACTTCACCCTTTCAAGCTTGGAGATGGTAACCATTGCATAGTATTGCTCATTCATGAACATTTCACCATCTCTCAGTAGCCTCTTTCAGTCTTCCCACACCTCTGTAAATAGACGCTCCCTTTTCTCTCTAGCTTTATTGAGGTATAATCAACAAATAAAAATTGTATAAATTTAGGGTGTACAACATGATGGTTTGACATATGTAAACATTGTGAAATGATTATCAAGATCAAGTTAATTAAACCATTCGTCATCTCGCAGAATTACTATTTTTGTGTGTGGTGAAAACCACCATGGGAACTCCCAACAGAGCATCATTAACTATAGTCCCCACAGTGTACTTTAGGTCTCTGGAGCTTGTGTGTTTCTAACTGCAAGACTGTAATGTTGGGGAGTTCCTGCCGTGGCGCAGTGGTTAACAAATCCAACTAAGAACCATGAGGTTGCAGGTTCGATCCCTGGCCTTGCTCAGCCGGTTAAGGATCCGGTGTTGCCGTGAGCTGTGGTGTAGGTTGCAGATGCGGCTTGGATCCTGCATTGCTGTGGCTGTGGCGTAGGCCAGTGGCTACAGCTCCGATCAAGCCCTAGCCTGGGAACCTCCATATGCCGCAGGAGCGGCCCAAGAAATAGCAAAAAGACAAAAAAAAAAAAAAGATTATAATGTTGACCAGCATCTCCCCACTTCCTTCACTCTACCTCCCAGCCCCATTGTTCTATTCTCTGCTTCTGTGACTTTGATGTTTTTAGATTCCATGGATAAGTGAGATCATCCTGTATTTGCCTTCCTGTGTCTCCTTTATTTCACTCAGCCTAATGTCCTCCAGGTTAATCCATGTTGTAGGAAATGACAGGATTCCCTTCTTTTTTCATGGCTGAATAATATTCCTTTAGGTATACATGATCACATTTTATTTATCCACTATTCATCAATAAACATTTAAATTGTTTCCTCCCCTTGGCTATTGTGAATAATGCTTCCACGAACATGGGAGTGCAGGTATCTCTTTGAGTTAATGATGTTGTTTCTTTTGGATACCCACCCAGAAGTGGGATGGCTGGGTCATAGGCTCGTGTTGACAAGGGTACAAAGAGAAGGGACCTTTGCATACTATTGGTGTGAATATAACTTTGTATAGGCAGCCACTGTGGAAAACAGTAGGAATATTACTCACAATATTAAAAAATAGAACTTATCATGGGATCTGGTAGCTCCTTTACTACTTTTTAACATAATCCTTTTGAAAGCGTCTTCTCTTCCCTTGGGGACCTGCCGAAAAAAGGTATCATCCTCTGACAATTTGTTGCTGCAGATTTCCAAATATCCGCAAGACTCATTTGCTTTTCACAATGTATCTGTAAAGATTAAATGGAATTCTAATCGGAATTTAGTTAAAAAGGAAAGAGTATGTTCCGTGTGTTGGTGGGGCGGCTTTGTGTGGTATGATCTGCGGAAGCTGAGGGTTTGAGGTCCTATTGTTCAGGATATTTTAAAGTCCTCCACCAAAGATTTTATTCTAATTTCTGACAAAACCACTGAAAAGTGAAAGGGCACAAAAGCCAGTCCCGTAACAGTACAGACAACACTAGCTTTTCCTCTTAACGTCATAGAGGAATTAAAAGGGGTTTCGCCCTCTCAGCATCCATACTCGTGCACGTAGGTGGCATGTTCAGGCTACCGACACAGCCAGAGCTGTATTTTGAAATTTAAAAGTGAGAAGTTACTTATGTATTTAAACTTTTGGGCTGTGCCCGAGGCATGCAAAAGTTCTGGGCCAGGGATTGAACCCAGGCCACAGCTATGACAACACTGGATCTTTAACCCCTGAGCCACCAGAGAACTCCCAGAGTTTCTTTTCTTTTTTCTTTTTCTTTTTTGTCTCTTTAGGGCCATACCCGTGGCACATGGAGGTTCCTGGGCTAGGGGTCCAAACAGAGCTGTAGCCGCCAGCCTACTCCACAACCACAGCAGCACGGGATTTGAGCTGCGTCTGCAACCTACACCACAGCTCACGGCAATGCTACATCCTTAACCCACTGAGCAAGGCTGGGGATCGAACTCGTGTGCTCATAGATGCTAGTCAGCTTTGTTAACCACGGAGTCACAATGGGAACTACCAGATTTTTTTTTGTTATAGGCGGTATTTTCATTTTTCTTGACGGTATTTAGGCCATCATATTAGTGATTCATGAGCAACTGAGGAATTAGATGGAAGAAATGTATTAGGTATTAAGCCAGATGATCTTTATACGTATACATAATGTTATATTGCCAGGGAATGGATAGCTAATTTATTAAGAAACTTTTTGGTGGAAATGGACCAAATACAATTACACCTGTGTTTTCATCTTTAGATGACCCAGGGAGAATCACATGGTAACATATATCAATATTGTAAATAAATATGAAATGTCAAATGACAACCATATAAATCAGTCCCACTGAAAACTAGGCTGGTTTGTTAGTTCTGCTATAAATGTCCTCCTCCATCAGCAGCATAGAATAGTAAAAACTGTCCTTTGTAAAATACTATTGCAGATATTTTGCCAGCCAGAAATACACGTTGAGTGGGATGCGAGTTCTTGAAAAAAATCAATGGAAATGTGATGCATCAAAACTGAAAGCATAAGGAGTTCCTGCTTCGAGGAAGTGGGTTAAGGATTTGACTCTAGCAGCTCAGGTTGCTGCAGAGGCTTGGGTTCCATCCCCAACCTGGTGAAATGGGTTGAGGATCCGGTGTTTTGCTTCTGTGGTGCAAGTAGCAACTGTGGCTTGGATCCCATCCCTGGCCCAGGATCTTCTATATGCTGCAAGTGTGGCAAAAAAAAAAAAAAAAAAAAAACAATTCCCCAAAGCAAAAAAGCAACAACAAAAATAGCCCTAAAGGTATAAGGGTTGATGGTTTGATAGCATAACATTTGTCATTGCGGTAAGACTGTATAAAATCCGAATGTAGATTCTGCACTTATTACATTAGTCACCCATCCCACTGCTAAAAGTGGAATGGCTACAAATGGGCTTCATCAAATATTATACCTCCTATTATCCACAGTCCCAATCTTTAAAAAGGCTGACTTAACCAATCAATTTGCAATTTTTGCATTATTAAGGCCATATTCTCTTCATACCATTGAGAAAAGCATCTGTAGATCATGTTCTCATTCCAGACCATTGCCTCTGGCCAAAGCTTTCTTCTTAACAACATAAAAAGTAAAAAATGCAAAAAACAGCGAGTCCCAGAAAATTCAGTTTAAATGCCCAGCATTCCTTTAATAGAAATGGCAGGTAGAATTTCATCTGTATTAGTCAGGGTTTTAGAAGAGCAGGTAGGATGTGGATCTGACTGTCAAATTTCTAGGAGTAATTCAATTGGCATGGGATAAATCTGGTTATATTTTTGACTGCTTGGTATTTCAAGGTTTTTGATTTTTTTTCCCCACTGGGGAGATGGACCCAAATCTAAAAACCATATAGTGTAGCAATTTCCCTCCACTGATGACCTAACTCCCATATCTCTGTCAAGAAGTCTTACTTTGAAAAACTACAGTGTATTTCTGGTTACATAGGATCCATCGAGCCCACGTATTTATAATACTTTCCTCCCCAAACCCCACAAATAAAAGTAAATGAATAAAAAAGATACCAATGGTGGAGGCCAGTCTGTAATATAGTTTCCAATGATCCTTGCCTGCTGGTACTCACAGCCTCTGTAGTCTGCCCATGTTGTTCCAAGGTCAGTGTGTTTGACCAATAGCACATGACAAATGTGAAGTCTATCATCTCTGATATGAGGGTATAAAAGAATTCTGCTTCCACCTCTCTCATTTCCTCCTCTTTCCCTCGCTCCCTTTCTCTCTCATCTCTCTACTCTGGTGAAACAATCCATTACGTGGCAAGTAGCCCAGTAGATTTCCATGGGAAGAAGCTGAACCTCCCAGCCAACCTTGACCATCAGTGAGAAGCAGGGGCCCGCCACCAACCCCATGAGCAATCTAGGAATCGATGTTTCAACCCCATTTGGAGGATGGCAACCCCAAATGAAAGCTTAGCAGCGATTTCACAGGAGACTCTGAGCTGGCACCACCCAACAAAGCCACTCCCAGCCTCCGGACCCTCAGAACCTGTCAGATACCATCAGTGATTGCTGTTTTCATCAGCTGAGCTTAGGGGACTTTGTGACACAGCAGTAGATAACGAATACATAAATCCATAGTGAGCAAGAAATTGGGAGTATGTGCCCCAGATGGTAGGTAAGGAAATTAGCAGGAATGCGGATGTTATTTAGAGGTGTCTGCAGGAGGAGTTATCAGCAAGGAGCAATCTAATTCAAGTCAGAGCCCTGCAGAAAGACTCAGAGTCACAGGATATCAAAGAAGGTGACAATGGAGCAAGAGGGGAAAAACAGGAAAATCAGATGCCAGCGTATATAGGAAGCAGCCTGATCCCAATATGCTATCCACTATCTAAATTCAGGAGAGATGTGTTTTGTGGAGGAAGCAAACCAGAGAGCTCCAGGCTGTGCCATGGTAGATGCGGGATGAGACACGATGAACTGAAAACATGAAGGTCAAGTGAAAATTCATGCGTGGGGCAATCAGATTCTCAGCCCCCTTCTCACTCTCAGCCCAGGCATATATTATCCACAACTATCTACCTGTCAACATAGACAAGACTTTTTTTATTCTTTCCAGGAAAACACACACACACACACAACCTATTGATTGGAGTTTCCTAACAAAACAGCAGAACCCTAACCAATCATCAGTTGGTAACTCCCTGTCACAAACACTGAAATTCCAATCTTTTTTGTTTGTTTGGTTGTTTGTCTTTTTTTCTTTTTGGGGCCACACCTGCAGCATATGGAAGTTCCCAGGCTATGGGTTGAATCAGTTGAATCAGAGCTGCAGCTAATGGCCTACAGCACAGCCACAGCAATGCAGGATCCTTAACCCACCTAGTGAGGTCAGGGATCGAACCTGAATCCTCATGGATACTAGTTGGGTTCGTTACCGCTGAGCCACATGGGAACTCCCCAATCATCTTTTCAATGCTCTATCCCTTTTTTTGGGGGGGGGGCTGCATCTCCAGCATATGGAGGTTCCCAGGCTAGGGGCCGAGTCAGGAGTCACAGCCACCAGCCTACACCACAGCCAAAGCAACTCGGGATCTGAACTGCTTCTGTGACCTACACCACAGCTCATGGCAATGCCAGATCCCCAACCCATTGAGAGAGGCCAGGGATCTAACCTGCGTCCTCATGGATGCTAGCCAAGATTGTTAATCGCTGAGCCACAACGGGAACTCCCAATACTTTATTCTTAAAAAGAAATGGAAAATTACTTTTCCTGAGACATTGGAAGAAAGCCTGAGCACCTAAAACACAGAGATTAAAAAAAAAGGGGAAAATAATAATTCAGTGGACATGGATACAACAGAGGGATTCAAGTAAAACTTTAAAAACACATAATTTATAAATTTAAATTTTAAGAGGATATAAAACATTGACTCTAGATATGAGAACAGGATGTAGGAAATAAGATAGGGAGAAAAATAGTTTTTGCGAATAAAATTAGGAGAGCCACGTTTCTTAAAAATAAAGAGTTGGATGAAGAGATAACTTTTGAGGTGAGTGTCAGATAGTAGAACAACATTTTTAAATGACCAGTAATAACAGAGGAAAAGATAAGAAAAGTAGAGCATTGGTACATGAGGTCCACGGTCTAGTTAATAAGAATCTCACATAGAAAAAAAAAAGCCATTTTAGGGAAGTAAATTATCAAAGATCCATTACCCAAAAGAAAAATGTTTACCAGAACAGAACTTGAAATTTCACTTTGAAAGTAACCATCCACTGACAAGCAAAACATGAGGAACAAAGTACAATAAAAAGTCGATGTGGTTGACACATACTTTCAAATGGACATGTCCACAAAGAGTTCATTGATAGCTGCTCATATTTTTATTTTTCTTCCAAAATGTAAGGCTTCTATTTATAGTCAATTATCTATTTCCTTACATAATTATGTTTAATTACTACTTACATTTTCATTTGGTTTTAAATCACTTTCCTGATTCAGTCACTATGCCCCTTTTCTTTCAAACTCAAGCAGCCACTATTTGTTTAGTTTTGTTTTGTTTCTGGTTTTGCCACCCGTGTGCTGAACACAACTGTGCAGGGTCTCGCCCTGTTTGCCTAGGTCCAGTTTTTCATCAGCCAAGTGGTAAAAGTTATTTTCATATTGGGGAAAATGTTGGAATATACAACATGTGATGCAAAACTTCCCTTCCCACTCATTTATTTCTGTATTTTTCCCCTCCCTAAAGTATAGTGCATGCCTAATGCCTTCTCACATGTATTAATTTAATGAAATGCCTCTTTACAAGGATTGCTTGCTAATGATAGGATTTGAGTTGTGGCAGGCAATATTTAGGGGATTTATTTTTAAGTAGGGATAATATGTGTATTTATAGGCAAATGGTCCCATTTCCCTTAGAGAGTCATGGGCCTTTTTTTGAAGGTTATTTTCTTGCAAGTATAAGCTTCTTCCTGGGTGTAGAGCCATTAAGAGCGAATCTAATTTCAGCTCACATTTAGCATACCCAGTATTTGCACACAGAGTGATCTATTTTTCACCAAAAGCTGGTAGGCAGTGAGGTTGAAAGTCCATTAGCTGAGCAATGAGAGGAGGGAAAAGATATATACATATATATATATGAAAGTTTCAATGTGTTTTTATTTTAAATATTTAACAACTTAAAAAGCCAGAGCAGTAGTTTATACTTTTGAAAATGGTACAAAGACCAGTGACGGTGACAAAGTGTCTATTTCTGCTTTGCCTCTAAAGAAAGCATAATTAATCTTTCAGAAGACATTTATGAACCCAGATGATGATTTCACAATGTGGATTCCACCTGAGGTACTTTTCAGTTAATATGTGTTTAATTCTGACCTTGGAGACACTACCTCATAAGGGATAGACCAACAGCATGAAAATGACAAAAGAGGCTCTGAATATTTTTACTGGGGATGACCGCCATGGGCAGGGTAAAGCCATCATGCTAAGGTCCGTGGTGAGACATGGACTTGGCCAAACTTCACCACTTCGCCCAAGCGTGAAAACAGGTCTCTAGCCAAGTCTGTGGTGGTGGGCAAAGGAAATCTGGAGAAGGCTTCCCTCCACAGCTGGCTTTGAATGCACAACAGTTGGTGAGCGCATTGTGTTTATGAGAATAAGACCAAGGACATAATCCCAGCCTCATCCAGTTAATGTCATTTATTTCCATGACCACCAACTGCACCAGCAGCCTTGCCAACAACATTAGAAATGCTCACATTTGGTTACCAGGACAATTGGGCAAGAAGCAGCTTAGTCTAACTGTACTCAGCGCTGTGGATAAAAAGCCTTAGATGCTGTGGTCAGCATGATTATATGTGCATGTATCTACATTTCATCATTTTCTGCCTACATGGTATTTTATCATTTTAAGATGGGCTTACAGGAAAATGACATATAAATGGGACGGTGATAGACTAATTTTTACTATAGGGACTCATGGGGAAGTTCCTAGAATTTAGGAGATGAAATTCCCACATTCTGCATGCTTGGCTTTTCCAGTTCATGTACAGTTGAGCTAGGGTAGGTAGGCGAATCCAAGTTTTCTAGTCAGAATCTTCACATGCATGATTTTCAGAAGTGACATAGTATGATTCATAGGAGCATATACTCCAAGTCTTCCCTTTCCTCAATTGCCTTGATCTTTAAATCATAAAATAAAGGGAAAATGGAGAAGCTGGTGGATATAGGCTCCTTTCTATCCATAGTATTTTATCAAAGAATAAAATAGCAGATTGCAAGCCATGAAATTCTTTTAGGAGCCATGTGGCGTTACATGGGAACTTGAGGATAACAGCTGTCCTGTGTAATTTCTTTGCTGGTAGATGGAGGTGATGGAGTGATGGCAGTGAAGTTGTTGGAGTGATTAGAGATGACAGCGCAAATGATGGTGGTGTGGGTGTTGGTGCTGGAATGGGCGCTGGAGGCAGCAGCAGGAGTGAAGATGAGGGGAGGACCATGCAGCTGAGTGTGAAGGTGACGGCGGAGGTCATGGCCCCACTATTAGAGGCCGGGCTGGTGATGGATGGACACGGTGCTGGTGTAGAGGGTAGCGAAAAAGATGGTGGTGATGGAATTTCTGGAGGTGGAGGTGTTGGTAGCCTATCGGAGGAGGAGCCTGTGATGACAGAGGTGCTGGGGGAGGTGGGGATGGTATTAGGGAGACGTGGGGGTGTTTGGGTTGGAAGGGGCAGGTGTAGTGGAGGGGATGAGTTGATATCCTTTTCTGAGCATCTCTTCTTCTGTGTGAAAAAGAAAATGGATGTTCAAACTAAACTTTCTATTGCTGCAGTAACAAATTACCACAAACTCTGCCACATAAAACATTTGTTATGTCAAAGTCCATCCTTCAGGAGTACAGATGGCTTTTCTGGCTTCTCTGCTTCAGGTTGCATATGTCCAAAATAGAGGTGCCCAGTTGTCTGGGCACTTAGAGGGATGCTGTGGGGAGAATCCTTTTGCAAGCTCATTTGGGTTCCTTGCAATAGTAGGTCTGAGGTCCCCACTCCCTCACTGGCTCTCGGACACGCTCATTCTCATGCCCAACATGCAACCCTTCCTCTAGTAACAGTGGGTCAGGTCCCTCATACTTTCCATCAATCTAATTCCTTCTGCCGTATTTCTCCGACTGTTCTTCGGCCTTCCTCTTCTGCTTAAAAGCGATTACATTGGGCCTCCAGATAACCTAGGATTATCTTATGATCAGCTGATTGTTAACTTTAGTTACACCTGCAAATTTCTTCATGGTAGTACCTTGCCTAGGTTCATGCTTGGTTGACTAACAAAGGGACCAGAGCCTTGAGGGGTTACATCCTTAGAATTCTACTATATGGAGAAAGTCTCAAGTATCTCCTCTCAGTTTAAGGATCTCCAGTTCGTCAACCTGACTGAAAATTAGGGGATTCAAATTTTCTTTGACCGCTTGAAGAAATACGCCTGCTAAACGGTCTCCCTAGTTAGCGACATGACGATAGAGTTTGCCGGCTCCCCAGACCTTTATTGACTGAGTATCTCCCTGCCGGATCATTATCCCTGAGGCTTTACATTTCGACATGCCAGGCTCGTGGTCATAACCTTTCCTAATCCATTTTTCCTTTTCTGACCCCCTATAGGACTTATCTGCCTCATTCATTTTGAAACAAGCATATGGGTTTTCATATTATTAATTATCTGTCATCCATATATTTTTGTCATGCCACACAGATTATCCCTTCCTGGAAATCATTGCCCTACTTTGTACTTTCTCATTTTTTCATTTTTTCACCAGAGAGGAGAAGGAGGTGTTGTCTGAATAGCATCACGAGTATAATATGAAGGGCCCTGTGTGTTATTGAAAATTTTGTTATTGTAACAAGAACAATGCTGATTGTAAAGTCTTCCAACACACTGGGAGGAAGAGCCTGGACAATAAATAAGACGAGGGTCACCACAAGCAAATAAACAACAGCCACAACAAAACTCCAACTGAAAGCTCTACCGATTCCCTTGTGTCTTTTTATGACATCTCCTCCATGACCAGGTTTCTGGATGAAAACATTGCTTCCTTTATATTCTTTGTAGCGGTGCCAATACCCTTCAGACAAAGACCACCAAAAACACAGCTGTAGTTAAACAATTTGGGCTTATTGTTCGTCGCAGAAAAGAAGGCCATGTACCATGAACAACCCGGGGGGTGTTTCAGTTAGACGCTGTTAGAAAGAACCTGTTCTAAGAATTGGGCTTTAGTTGGGTGATTTAATGAAGGGTAAGAAAGCCAGAGGTGGCTCTACGTTGGATCAAGCAGGGCCATTCTATGATTATCTTAATAAATCTCGCTTATACCGACCGAGGGGACACTAGATGAGGATAAAGCTCTAGGTGGCCAAATATCCATCCCCCTTTTTGGCCAAGAGAGAGTGGCATTCGTATTTGGTGGGTGGCACTACCAGGACTTCTTTTTATTCTGTGCTTAGACCAAGTGATCTAGCGTGACGTGGCCTTGTTTTGTCTCTCTCATCACAGTCTCAGGGTGACCTTGCCCAAGTCGGGTATTCTGTGAGCTGGGGGATGTGGGGGATGGTCCAGAGCAACATGCTCTCCGGATGAGCCCAGGCTTCTTTCTGGATATCAGATGCACTTGTTGTCTTACTTTCTCAGCAGCATGCTAGCAGTTTCACTTCTGTATCCAAGTGGGCTTTATTCCTATACCTTTATTGTTATCATGAAATGATTTCCAACTTACATTATATTTATGAATCTTCATTCTAGAGTACGGTTTATAAATGTTATGTGGGTGATGATGTGATGATGATTATAATTGAATGAATAACAATAACACCAGCAAAGGAAAAGCAGAGTATATGAGAGAAGAAACGGGGGGGGGGGGGGGTGAGAAGGATATCTCAGTGAGTGCTAACCATGCCCCCCCACATGAATGCCTTATCTTTCTTTCTTTCTTTTTATTAATTTTAATTTTTTTGCCACCCCAAGGCATATGGAGTTCCTTGGCCAGGGATCAGATTCTATGCCACAGCTGCGGCAACACTAGATGCTTTAACCTACTGTGCTGTGCAGAATCGAACCTGTGTCCTGGTGCTGCAGAGATGCCATTGATACTGTTGTACCACGGTGGGAACTCCTATCTTATCTTTTTTTGGGGGGAGGGGCCACCCTAGGCATACAGAAATTTATGGGCCAGGGATCGAACCTAAACCACAGCAGTGACAATGCCAAGTCCTTAACCAGTATGCCACCAGGGAACTCTGTGACTGCCTCATCTTAACTAATATACGTGCAACCATGAGCAGTAGGTATTTATTACCTGTATTTCTCATATAAGAACACTGAGGGAACAAAAGAATTGTTAATTTGAGAGAGATAGTAGCTTATAATATGTGTCTTTAGCTGATTTCTCCAGAAGCAGAGGATTAATATAGAAGTGTTTTGTTTGTGTTTGGAGGTTTGATTGACATAGAACATTATAGTAGAATGCACTTTTTTTTTATAATTTTTTTTTATTTTCCCACTGTACAGCAAGGGGGTCAGGTTATCCTTACATGTATACATTACAATTACATTTTTCCCCAACCCTTTCTTCTGTTGCAACATGAGTATCTAGACAAAGTTCTCAATTCTACTCAGCAAGATCTCCTTGTAAATCTATTCTAAGTTGTGTCTGATAAGCCCAAACTTCCGATCCCTCCCACTCCCTCCCCCTCCCATCAGGCAGCCACAAGTCTCTTCTCCAAGTCCATGATTTTCTTTTCTGAGGAGATGTTCATTTGTGCTGGATATTAGATTCCAGTTATGAGTGATATCATATGGTATTTGTCTTTGTCTTTCTGGCTCATTTCACTCAGTATGAGATTCTCTAGTTCCATCCATGTTGCTGCAAATGGCATTATGTCATTCTTTTCTATGGCTGAGTAGTATTCCATTGTGTATACATACCACTTCTTCCGAATCCAATCATCTGTCGATGGACATTTGGGTTGTTTCCCAGACTTCAAGAAATACTACAAAGCCACAGTCATCAAAACAGTGTGGTACTGGTATCAAAACAGACAGACAGACCAATGGAACAGAAGAGAGAATCCGGAAATAAACCCTGACACCTACGGTCAATTAATCTTTGACAAGGGAGGCAAGAACATCAAATGGGAAAAAGAAAGTCTATTCAGCAAGCCTTGCGGGGAAACCTGGACAGCTGCATGCAAAGCAATGGAACGAGAACACACCCTCACACCATGCACAAAAATAAACTCCAAATGGCTGAAAGACTTAAATATACCACAGGACACCATCCAACTCCTAGAAGAAAACATAGGCAAAACACTCTCTGACATCAACATCATGAATATTTTCTCAGGTCAGTGTCCCAAAGCAATAGAAATTAAAGCAAAAATAAACCCATGGGACCTCATCCAACTGAAAAGCTTTTGCACAGCAAAGGAAACCCAAAAGAAAACAAAAAGACAACTTACAGAATGGGAGAAAATCCTTTCAAATGATGCAACCGACAAGGGCTTAATCTCTAGAATATATAAACAACTTATACAACCCGACAGCAAAAAAGCCAATCAATCAATGGAAAAATGGGCAAAAGACCTGAATAGACATTTCTCCAAAGAAGATATACAGATGGCCAACAAACACATGAAAAAATGCTCAACATCGCTGGTTATAAGAGAAATGCAAATCAAAACTACCATGAGATACCACCTCACCCCAGTCAGAATGGCCCTCATTAATAAATCCACAAATAACAAGTGCTGGAAGGGCTGTGGAGAAAAGGGAACCCTCCTGCTCTGTTGGTGGGAATGTAAGTTGGTACAACCACTTTGAAAAACAGTGTGGAGGTATCTTAGAAATCTATACATAGAACTTCCATATGACCCCGCAATCCCACTCTTGGGCATCTATCTGGACAAAACTCTACTTAAAAGAGACACGTGCACCCGCATGTTCATTGCAGCACTATTCACAATAGAATGCACGTTTTTAAAAGAGTTTTCCCTGGGAAATAGCAGTGGGGAATTAGGGAAGTGAGATGAAGAAGGAAGGATGGCTAAGAAAGAGTCAGTCCCACAAAAAGACTAAAAATGAACAGATGAAAATTTAAAAATCGGAGTTCCCCAGTGGCCTAGCAGTTAAGGATCTGGTGCTGTCACTGCTGAGGCATGGGTTTGATCCCTGGGCTGGGAACTTCCGCATGCTGTGGGATTAGCCAAAAAAATCCCCCCAAAAACAAGGAAAAACAAACAAACAAAAAACCCTCTCAGGATGACACACATACCAAGAGTTGGAGGAGTCTCCATTGCTGTGAAATCCTAAGCAATGGAGACTCTCCTTGTCCCTAAAGTCAGTGTCTATAGCCCATTGACTCTGAAAGGTCAGGAGCATCAGAAACACCCAGAGGCCTTGGTAAAACAGAGTTTCTCATTTCATAGGTGTGGGTCTCAAGAATTTTTATTATTTTTAACAAGTTTCCAAGCAAAGCTGCTCCTCCAGGGACACTGTCTTAAAAGCACTGACATAGTGTGTGGACAGCCCTTCAGCCAGGAGACACGGCTGCTGGCTCTGGGCAGTGAGGCACAGCTCTGGGAGCTGGCCCAGACGAAAACCATGCAGCAGCCCGGGAGGCCGGACAGAATACTGCCGCATCACTCCAGTCTGGACCAGGGTCTTTCTGAATCCAGATCTGGTGGCACTCTCAACACGTGTGGGATAAGACTTCCTAAGGTGCATCATGAGAAGCCACAGAATAGACCTATGTGGGGCTTGTCAAAGTGAACTGAAGATAGGTGGGGCCTCAAATCGCACAGTTTAGAAGCTGGGCATCTATATTAATTAAAACTTGACATATGTATTTACATACTTGGCGGCATTTTGGTTGGCTCGCCGTATCCCCTCTGTGCTGAGGCCCTAGAACCATAGCTGTACAGTTTTACTACTTTAACCAACTGGTTCTAGCTGCAAAATTTCAGAAGTTCTACCTGCCATCATGGTATTTGCTATGCTATGGCTCTCATGATTTAGTTTTCATTTCACATAATTATTTTATTCAGTAAAGGTGATTATTCTAAGTAGCTAACCAAACTGGATTTACTATTTATGATATCCTAAGGCACATCCTATTGATAAATTCACAGTCGATAGATTAGCTTATGAATACCTTGTTCTCAATTTGG
Source organism: Phacochoerus africanus (assembly GCF_016906955.1). Taxonomy (NCBI): domain Eukaryota; kingdom Metazoa; phylum Chordata; class Mammalia; order Artiodactyla; family Suidae; genus Phacochoerus; species Phacochoerus africanus. The sequence continues at coordinate 9,800,304 of NC_062557.1, read as the reverse complement.
GGTTTGGGGAAGAGGTCCCTGTACCGATGACCATAAAAATCTCCCTTTCTCCAGTCCAGGATTTCAACCCACAGAAGAGTTTCTTGTCACAGGAGCGCAGGTCAGCAGGAATGTTCTGGAAAGGGTTTAGGACGAAAGTGGATGCCAGTGCACAGTTTATCTATGTGACACTTTTTTCCTATGGGCTGTCAGAATAATGCTCGTTCTATGCTTGATTCGGGCAGTACCAGGGTTGTCCATATGTTTACACACAAATCTTCACTGCACCCAGTGAGGTAAATACACGAGGGTTTGGCAGAACTGAAGGCTGTTCCATGCATTTTTCATGAGAGAAATTTCAATAAAGTGAAATAACCCGGTGTCCCAAACAGTATGCCAACAAATGACAAGAAAGGCTGTTTACATTTGGATTGTGCAACCAGAACAGCTTGGATTTCCTACATTCCAAGACTGCCAGCCAGCCCTTTCAGTTAGCCCATTTTTTTTTTTTTTAAAAAGCTTCAATTAAAAAAACAAAACAAAACAAAACAAAAAACTGTTTTAAGAACTACCTGGAAAACATGTACTATAAAAAAATTTTAGTTAAGAGGGATTTTTTTTTTTTGTCTTTTTGATATTTCTTGGGCCACCCCTGTGGCATATGGAGGTTCCCAGGCTAGGGGTCGAATCGGAGCTGCAGCCACTGGCCTATGCCAGAGCCACAGCAACGTGGGATCCGAGCCACGTCTGCAACCTACAGCACAGCTCACGGCAACGCCGGATCGTTAACCCACTGAGCAAGGGCAGGGACCGAACCCACAACCTCATGGTTCCTAGTTGGATTCGTTAACTACTGAGCCACGACGGGAACTCCAAAAAGGATTTTTTGAAAAATACCATCACACATAGACTTTCCGTTGCCCCATGCAAAGTTTGTTGAGATTTTGACCCAAATTATCTCAATGATTTCAATGTCATGATTACCAGAAATATTCATAGAGTTGAGGCAAAAATATTTTGTTCTTAGATTTTCTGAACACGAGCCCTTCTTCCCCCGCTAACTAAACACCGGGTATAGTCCTACAACCCTCCAAATGCGCCGAGTAGACATAATTTTAAAATAAGTAAGGAAATAATAATGGGAAATGAAAAACATAACATGAATAAAATACGTTCCGATGTCAGCTAATATTCTTCTATATACATTCATGATTTTCAAAATATGGTCACTGAATCAACAGTATCCACACCACTTGGGAATTTGTCAGTATGCAAATTCGAGGGTCCCTTGCTTAGACTTACTGAACCCTAGGTTTAGAGTCCAGTAATGTGTGTTTTAACAAGGTTCTCAGGTGATCCTGTCCCATGCCAGAATCAGAACCAGAGACCCAGTAGATGATACTTAGTGACTAAATGATAACCACGGAACTCAGAAGAATAAGTAACAGAATGTGGTACCACAGCAGAAATGACAACTTCATTTTTTAGTTGTTGTCTATTTAAGCTCCTGCATAAAAAGAAAGAAAGAATAGAGAAAAAGTACAACATTTTGACAGTATTATGGGCTGTTTATTTTTGCCCCACGCTTTTTAGTTTTTTCCAAGATCTCTTCATTAAATGTGTATTCTTTTTGTGATTATAGCTATGTTATTGAAGAGAAAAGCAAGAAGGATCTTTACACATATTGTGGTGCATTTAGAAACGGTGCCAGGTTCTCATACGGAGCAAACACCATCCAGGGTAGAGCAGATGTGCATAAGTGGCTCTGTTCTCTTCATAAAGTATGAGAAACTGTCATCACATAGATTATAACCACATTTTCACCTGCTCTTTTGGTAGGCGTTTGAAACTGCTTGGCACACAGCAGACTCAAACTTGGGGAATCCCTGGCTGAGAGGGATGTTGCCTCGGGGGACTTTCTTGTTCACATTCCTGCTGTGCTTTGAGCACCTCTCTTGCTCTGGTTTGCAAACGGAGGTATTCATGGCTTCTTTGTTAGCCAAATTGATGTTTTAAGGGTTTTTTGTTGTTGTTGTTGTTGTTGTTGTTTTAAATGATGGAGCAGGTAAATGCTTACATTTTGGGAAATAGCTGAAGTCATCCTTGGAGAGTTAAAGAAAAGGAAATCAGCCAGGTCTTTCTGAATGTCTAACTCGGTTCTGTGCTGGAATGGCCAAGGAATTCAGAAGCAAAGTCTGCCTTCCAAAGTGAATGAGTTTTCTCTTGCTGCTGTAACGAAGCAACACAAGCATGTCTTAAAACAGCACTCATTTATTCTTATGGTTCTGGAGGTCAAAAGTTCTAAATTCAAGGAGTTGGTAAGGCTAGGTTCCTCCTGGAGGCTCTGGGGAAAATCCATTTCTTTGCCTTCTCTAGCGTCTGGATGTTGCCTCCCTTCCAGGTTCATGGCCTCCTCAGTCAGTCCGGTCTCTCTTTGCGTCAGCACACCTTCAAATCTCCTGCTTTTCCCTTATACGTGTAAGGACCACTGTGATTACAGTGTGCCCACCCAGACAATGCAGGGTGACCTCCCCATCTCAGTACCTTTAACTCAATCGTGTGTGCAGAGTCCCTTTTGCATGTAAGGTAACTTGTTTATAGGTTCTGGGAATTAGGACAGAAGCATTTGGGGGGAGCCATTATTCTGTTCATCATACACAGGAGAAAAGTTTTCAGTGCTGAACTAGACTATTCTTTAACCACATAGCAAAAGAATACTAAACTCTAGGATTCCTGTCACATTTGTGAAAGAGGGAGCGACCTCAAGGGTTACAAATCATTCCTGAGAATGACAAGGGCCCATGCAATGTGCTAATGAAGAAAACCAAGCTTATTTAGCAATATTAAGTTGAATTTACAAACACTTGTGCCTCAAATAAAATGACACTCATGCGTTTACATATTATAAAAGGCATGCACTCAGAGTACACGTTAACATCAATATTAAAAATAGAGAGTAAAAAAAGAATGATAATCTCGTAAGTATTTATTTGCATATTCTTTTTTGTTTTTAAAACATGGACCTTCACAATGCGTATCATATTTTGCAACTTTTTAATTTTGGGGGATTTTTATTTTTATTTTTCATGATAGGTGGGTTCTGTCAATATTCTGCTGTACAGCATGGTGACCCAGTTACACATACAAGTATACATTCTTTTTTCTCACATTATCATGCTCCATCATAAGTGACCAGACATAGTTCCCAGCACTATACAGCAAGATCTCATTGCTAATCCATCCCAAAGGCAATAGTCTGCATCTATTAACCCCAAGCTCCCAGTCCATCCCACTCCCTCTCCCTCCCCCTTGGCAACCACAGTCTATTCTACAAGTCCACGATTTTTTTTTTCCTGTGGAAAGGTTCATTTGTGCCATATATTAGATTCCAGATATAAGTGATATCATATGATATTTGTCTTTCTCTTTCTGACTTCACTCAGTATGAGAGTCTCTAGTTCCATCCATGTTGCTGCAAATGGCATTATTTTATTCTTTTTTTGTGGCTAAGTAGTATTCCGCTGTGTGTATATATACCACATCTTCCTAATGCATTCATTTGTTGATGGACATTTAGATTGTTTCCACGTCTTGACTATCGTGAATAGTGCTGCAATGAACATGAGGATACGTGTGTCTTTTTTAAGAAAAGTTTTGTCCGGATATATGCCCAAGAGTGGGATTGCTGGGTCATATGGTAGTTCTATGTATAGTTTTCTAAGGTACCTCCACACTGTTTTTCAAAGTGGTTGTACCAACTTACATTCCCACCAAGAGTGCGGGAGGGTTCCCTTTTCTCCACACAAGCTCTCAAGCATTTGTTATTTGTGGACTGATTAATTATGGCCATTCTGACTGGTGTGAGGTGGTTCCTAATGGTAGTTTTGATTTGCATTTCTCTAATAATCAGGGATGTTGAGCATTTTTTCATGTGCTTGTTGGCCATTTGTATATCTTCCTTGGAGTAATGTCTATTCAAGTCTTTTGCCCATTTTTCAGTTGGGTTGTTGGCATATTTGCTGTTGAGTTGTATAAGTTGTTTGTATATCTGAGAGATTAAGCCCTTGTCAGTTGCATCATTTGAAATTATTTCCTCGCATTCTGTAAGTTGTTTTTTGTTTTCTTTTTGGCTTTCTTTGCTGTACAAAATCTCGTCAGTTTGATTAGATCCCATTGGTTTATTTTTGCTTTTATTTCTGTTGCTTTGGGAGACTGACCTGAGAAAACATTTGTAAGGTTGATGTCAGAGAATGTTTTGCCTATGTTCTCTTCCAGGAGTTTGATGTTATCTTGTCCTATATTTAAGTCATTAAGCTATTTTTTTTTCTTTCATCATTTTATTTTATTTTATTTTTAAAAAATTTTTTTTATTTTCCCACTGTACATCAAGGGGGTCAGGTTATCCTTACATGTATACATTACAATTACATTTTTCCCGAACCCTTTCTTCTGTTGCAACATGAGTATCTAAACATAGTTCTCAATTCTACTCAGCAAGATCTCCTTGTAAATCTATTCTAAGTTGTGTCTGATAAGCCCAAACTCCCGATCCCTCCCACTCCCTCCCCCTCCCATCAGGCAGCCACAAGTCTCTTCTCCAAGTCCATGATTTTCTTTTCTGAGGAGATGTTCATTTGTGCTGGATATTAGATTCCAGTTATGAGTGATATCATATGGTATTTGTCTTTGTCTTTCTGGCTCATTTCACTCAGTATGAGATTCTCTAGTTCCATCCATGTTGCTGCAAATGGCATTATGTCATTCTTTTCTATGGCTGAGTAGTATTCCATTGTGTATATATACACCACATCTTCCGAATCCAGTCATCTGTCGATGGACATTTGGGTTGTTTCCCAGACTTCAAGAAATACTACAAAGCCACAGTCATCAAAACAGTGTGGTACTGGTATCAAAACAGACAGACAGACCAAAGGAACAGAATAGAGCACCTGGAAATAAACCCTGACACCTATGGTCAATTAATCTTTGACAAGGGAGGCAAGAACATCAAATGGGAAAAAGAAAGTCTGTTCAGCAAGCATTGCTGGGAAACCTGGACAGCTGCATGCAAAGCAATGGAACGAGAACACACCCTCACACCATGCACAAAAATAAACTCCAAATGGCTGAAAGACTTAAATACACGACAGGACACCATCAAACTCCTAGAAGAAAACATAGGCAAAACACTCTCGGACATCAACATCATGAATATTTTCTCAGGTCAGTGTCCCAAAGCAATAGAAATTAAAGCAAAAATAAACCCATGGGACCTCATCCAACTGAAAAGCTTTTGCACAGCAAAGGAAACCCAAAAGAAAACAAAAAGACAACTTACAGAATGGGAGAAAATCCTTTCAAATGATGCAACCGACAAGGGCTTAATCTCTAGAATATATAAACAACTTATACAACCCGACAGCAAAAAAGCCAATCAATCAATGGAAAAATGGGCAAAAGACCTGAATAGACATTTCTCCAAAGAAGATATACAGATGGCCAACAAACACATGAAAAAATGCTCAACATCGCTGGTTATAAGAGAAATGCAAATCAGAACTACCATGAGATACCACCTCACCCCAGTCAGAATGGCCCTCATTAATAAATCCACAAATAACAAGTGCTGGAAGGGCTGTGGAGAAAAGGGAACCCTCCTGCACTGTTGGTGGGAATGTAAGTTGGTACAACCACTTTGAAAAACAGTGTGGAGGTACCTTAGAAATCTATACATAGAACTTCCATATGACCCCGCAATCCCACTCTTGGGCATCTATCTGGACAAAACTCTACTTAAAAGAGACACGTGCACCCGCATGTTCATTGCAGCACTATTCACAATAGCCAAGACATGGAAACAACCCAAATGTCCATCGACAGATCATTAAGCTATTTTGAGTTTATTTTTTGTTCATGGTGTGAGGATGTGTTCTAGTTTCATTGATTTGCATGCAGCTGTCCAGGTTTCCCAGCAATACTTGCTGAAAAGACTGTCTTTTCCCCATTGTATGTTCTTGCCTCCTTTATCAAAGATAAATTGACCATAGGTGTCTGGGCTTATTTCTGGGTTCTCTATTCTGTTCCATTGGTCTGTCTGTCTGTTTTGGTACCAGTACCACACTGTCTTGATGACTGTGGCTTTGTAATATTGTCTGAAGTCTGGGGGAGTTGTGCCTCCTGCTTGGTGTTTGTTCCTCAGGATTGCTTTGGCACTTCTGGGTCTTTTGTGGGTCCACATAAATTTTTGGATTGTTTTTTCCAGTCCTGTGAAAAATGTCATGGGTAATTTCATAGGGATTACATTGAATCTGTAGATTGCTTTGGGTAGCATGGCCATTTTTACAATATTAATTTTTCCAACCCAGGTGCATGTAATATCTTTTCATTTCTTTGCATCTTCTTTAATTTTCTTGATTAATGTTTTACAGTTCTCAGCATATAAGTCTTTCACATCCTTGGAAAGGTTTATTCCCAGGTATTTGATTTTTTGGGGTGTAATTTTAAAAGGTATTATATTTTTGCATCCTTTTAAAATATTTCATTGTTAGTATATAGAAATGCGACTGATTTCTGAATGTTACTCTTATAGCCTGCTACTTTGCTGAATATGTTGATCAGTTCAAGCAGTTTTTGGGTTGAGTCCCTAGGGTTTTCTATATATAGTATCATTATATCTGCACACAGTGACAGTTTTACCTCTTCTCTTCCTATTTGGATGCCTTTTATTTCTTTTGTTGGATTGCTGTGGCTAAGACTTCCAATACAAGGTGGAATAACAGTGGTGAGAATAGGCATTCTTGTCTTGTTCCAGATTTTATTGGAAGGCTTTCAGTTTTTCTCTAGTGAGTATTATATTTGCTGTGGGTTTGCCATAAATGCCTTTTATTATGTTAAGCTATGTCCCCTCTATACCCACTTTGGTTAAGAGTTTTGATCATGAGTTGGTGTTGGACCTTGTCAAATGCTTTTTCTGCATCTATTGAGATGATCATGTGGTTTTTGACTCTTGTTAATGTGGTGTATGACGCTGATTGATTTGCATATGTTGAACCATCCTTGTGCACCTGGGATGAATCCCACCTGGTCGTGGTGTATGATCTTTTTTATATGTTGTTGGATTTGGCTGGCTAAAATTTTGTTGAGAATTTTTGCATCTATATTCACCAAAGATATTGGCCTAAAGTTTTCTTTTTTGGTGGTATCTTTGTCTGTTTTGGGGTTTAGGGTGAGGGTGTCATCATAGAATGTCTTTGGAAGTGTTCCTTCTTCTTCAACCTTTTGAAAAAGTTTAAGGAGGATGGGTGTAAGTTCCTTTTTGTACGTTTGGTAGAATTCGCCTGTGAAGCCATCAGGTCCTGGACTTTTATTTGTAGGGAGTGTTTTTATGACATGTTCCATGTCATTTCTAGTGATCAGTCTGTTCAGTTGATCTATTTCTTCCTGATTCAGTTTTGTCAGGCCATAAGTCTCTAGAAAGTTGTCCATTTCTTCTAGGTAGTTAAATTTGTTGGCATACAATTGTTTATAGTATTCTCTCATGTTTTTTTGTCTTTCTGCAGTATCCATTGCGACTTCTCATTTTTCATTTCTTATTTTGTTTATTTGGGATTTTTCTCTCCTCTTCTTAGTGAGTCTGGCCAGAGGTTTGGCAATTGCGTTTACCTTTTCAAAGAACCAGCTCTTGGTTTGACTGATTTTCTTCTATTGTTTTTTGGATCTCTATTTTATTGATTTCCTCTCTGATCTTTATGATTTCCTTTCTTCTGCTGACTTTAAGTTTTGCTTGTTCTTCTTTTTCTGATTCATTTATGTGGTGGGATAAGTTGTCAATTTGAAATTTTTCTTCTTTTTAAAAAATTTTACGATTATTAATTTTTCTCATTATTTCCCCAACACAATTTTTTTCCCCACTGTACAGCAGAGGGACCCAGTTACACATACATGTATACATTGTCATGCCCTGCTGTAAGTATCTAGACCTAGTTCTCAGTGATACACAGCAAGACCTCATTGTTAATCCATTCCAAAGGCAATAGTTTGCATCCAGTAACGCCAAGCTCCCAATCCATCCCACTCCCTCCCCTCCCTCCAGGCAACCACAAGTCTATCGTCCAAGTCCATGATTTCTTTTCTGTGGAAAGTTTCATTTGTGCTGTATATTAGATACTAGATACGATTTTTTCTTCTTTTTTTGAGGAAAGCCTGTATTACTATGAATTTCCCTCTGAGCACTGCTTTGGAAGCATCCCATAGATTTTGAGTGGTTGTGTCTTCATTATCATTTGTCTCGAGGTATTTTTTAATTTCCTTCTTGATTTCCTCATTGACCCATTGGTTTTTTAGTACCATGTTGTTTAGTCTCTATGTAGTAAGTTTTTTCTCATTTCTTTTCCTGTGGTTGATTTCTAGTTTTATGCCATTGTGGTCAGAGAAGATAGCTGAAATAATTTCTATACTCTTAAATTTGTCAAGGTTAACTTTGTGGCCCAGTATGTGATCAATCCTTGAGAATGTTCCATGTGCACTTGAGAAGAATGTATATTCTGATTTTTTTTTTGATGAAATGTCCTGAAAATATCAATTAAGTCTAATTTTTCTATTGAGTCATTTAGGATCTCTGTTGCCTTACTGATTTTCTGTCTAGAGGATCTGTCCATTGATGCAAGTGGGGTGTTAAAGTCTCCTACTCTTATCGTATTCCTGTCAATTTCTCCTTTTATGGATGTTAGTATTCATTGTAGGTGCTCTGGGTGCTCCTATATTAGGGGCATATATACTGATGATTGTAATACCCTCTTCTTGAATGGATTCTTTTACCATTAAATAGTGTCCTTCTTTGTCTTTCTTTATAGCTTTCATTTTAAAGTATATTTTGTCTGATATGAGTATTGCAACTCCTGCTTTCCTGTCTTGTCCATTAGCATGAAATATCTTTTCCCATCCCCTCACTTTCAATCTATATGTGTCTTTTGCACTAAGGTGAGTCTCCTGTAGACAGAAGATGGAAGGTTTTTGCTTTTTTATCCAATCTGCCAGTCTGTGTCTTTTGAATGGAGCATTTAGTCCACTGACATTTAAGGTGATTATTGATAGATATGTATATATATTGCTATTTTAAACCTTGTTTTCCAGTTGATTCTATGTTTCTCTTCCTTTCTTTTTTGGTGGGATGATTTCCATTTATTTTATGCTTGAGTACTTTTCTTTTTGGTTTTTGTGACTGTAATGCTCAGTTTTGATTTGTGGTTGTCCTGTTTTTTAAGTATGTTAACCCCTTCTTATATCTGCCTGCTTTAGACTAATAGTCATATGGATTCAGACACAACATTAAAATAAAATTTAAAAATCTATATTTTCGTACTCTCCTTCCCCACATTGTATGATTTTGATGTCTTTTTATTATTTATTTATTTATTTATTTTAACGTCTTCATGTTTAGCTCTGTATGCTGGCTTATTTAAGTGATTGCTTTCCAATTGTGGTTTCCTCCATTCTATTTCTTCTTCTTCTTTCATTTAGAGAAGCCCTTTCAGTATATCTTTAGAATGGGTTTAGTATTGCTGTACTCTTTTATCTTTTGTTTGTTGGAGAAATTCTTTATTTCCCCTTCTATTTTAAGTGATATTCTTGCTGGATAGAGTATTCTAGGTTGCAAATTTCTTCCTTTCAGCACTTTAAATATATCTTGCCACTTCCTTCTGGCCTGTAATGTTTCTGTAGAGAAATCTGCTGATAGCCTTATGGGGGGGTTCCCTTATAATTAATGCTTTGCTTTTCTCTTGTTGACTTTAGGATCCTCTCTTTATCTTTTGCCATTTTTATTATGTCTTTGTGTGGGCCTGTTTGGGTTCAATTTTGGGGGGCCCTCTGTTTTTCCTATGTCTTGATATCAGTTTCCTTTAGATTTGGAAATTTTTCAGAGATAATTTCCTCAAATATATTTTTTAAATCCCCTTTTCTTTTTCTTATCCTTCTGTAATTCCTATTATGCATAGATTGGCCCACTTTATATTATCCCATAGATCTTTTATATTGTTTTCATGTTTCTTCATTTGATTTTCTGTCTGCTGTCCTGATTGGGTGATTTCCATTATGCTATCTTCCACGTCACTAATTTGTTCCTCTCCATTATTCATTCTGCTCTTTATTGCCTTTAACTGAGTTTGCATCTCTGCAAATGAATTTTCTAACTTTTCTTGGCTCTTCCTTATATTTTCTAGTTCTTTTCTAAGGGAATCTGCATTACTGTTTGTAGCTTCTCTTAATTCCTTGATACCCAGCCTTAATTCCTTCAGTATTTTCACTGTCTCCCTTTTGAACTCAATGTCTGTCAGACTGCAGAGATCTCTTTCATTATTGACTGCTTTAAGTGAATTCTCCTGTTCCTTTAACTGGGAATGGTTTCTGAGCTTCTTCATCTTGCTTATTTTTTCTTTTCATGTGAGCTTGGGGAAGCCAAACTGTATGCTTGTAAGGCTACTTCTATGCCAGAGCACCCCTTTATATTCTTTTGGGGGGGGATAGGTCTTTATTTTTGGTGTGGGAGTTTGAATATTTGCTGTCTCTTTATTCAATGTGAGCAGGCTATTATCCCCAGGATGCTCAGTGTCTTTTCAGTGAGAAGGAGGCAATGGGTAAGGCCAGCAGACAGTGCCTGGTCACTGGGTTCTCAACAGCAGCAAGGACCTGCAGGAAGATGGCACATGCTCCTCCTAGTTGCAGGGCCCTGGGAAGTAGTACTGAGCGCTAGGCAGATCTACAAGGTGACCAGAGCATTTGGCAGTAGCAGCAGCAGGGTGAGTGAGTCCCCAGGGGAGTGAGAGCAACAACAGCTAGTGTTCAATTGCAGTGCCCTCCTCTGAGATTATTGGAAGCGCATGTGGTGCTTGTTCAGGGACCCCTAGTGGTAGCAGGCCACGCCTGTCTCTGGAGTCATTGATAGCTGCGGTGGTTTGCCTCCACAGCCTGTAGACCATGCATGAAATAACTCACCTTACTTAGCCCACATAGGAGGTGCTGCACAGGCTTCTCCTAGTTGCAGAAATCAGTTGTGTGGGTACTGCCCGGAGCATTCAGCAGGGGCAACAGCTGGTGTGTTCCAAGGGGTGCAGGAGCACCAACAGATGGTGCTTGGTCACAATGCCCTTTCTCTGTGGTACCCTTGAGGTGACTGGGGCTGCAAGTGGTACCTGTTCACAGACCCCTAGTGGTGGCGGTCCACTCCCACCTCTGGAGCCAGAGATAACTGCAGTGGTTTGTACCCACCTCCTGTAGACCATGCAAGAAGCACCTCATCCTGCTTAGTCCCCTCAGGAAGTGTTGCACAAGCTTCTCCTAGGTGCAGGTTCCTGGGAAGGGACAATGGTCAACTGTTTGGGCATTGCCCAGAGTGTTTGACAGTGGCAGTAGCAGGGCAGGTGTGCTCCCAGGGGAGCGACAGCAACAACAGGTGGTGTTCTGTTGCAATGTCCTTCTCTGTGGTGCCCTCTGAGGTGGTTGGGGATGCAAGTGATTTTTGTTCAGGTATCCCCAGTGGCGGTGGGCCATGCCCACCTCTGGAGTCAGGAGTAACTGCAGTGGTTTGCTTCTGCCACCTGCAGACCATGCAAGAAGCACCCTGTCCCACTTAGCCCACGCAGGAGGTGCTGCACCAGCTTCTCCTAGTTGTAGCGTCTTGGGAAGGGACAGTGGCCAAGTGTCTGGGCACTTCCCAGAGCATTTGGCAGTGGCAACTGCAGGGCGAGTGTGTTCCCAGGGGAGTGAGAGTGACAGCATATGGTGCTTGGTAGGCACCGCATCACACTTAGCCCCCTGATGCCCTTAGCCCACATAAGAGATGCCTGGCCATTGGTAGCCTGCACAAGAAGTGCCCAATCTCCCATAAACAAGCAAGAGGCTTTTCACCACCTGCAGTATGCGCCAGAGCCACTGGGTCCCCCATAGAGTAGCAAGTGGCTTCTTGCCACTAGTGGCCTGCGCCAGAGCTGCCCCACCCTTGGGTGCGCCCGCACACTCGGGCACAGGGAGTTTCCTATGGCGTCTGTCTCTCCTCCTCTCGCCCTCCCCAATATTGGTGCCTTGCCTCTCCTGCGGGTCCAGACCTTCCCCCGGGTTCCCTTTGCCATGGTGTCCCCTTCTCCAGCCCGTGGCGCACTGCACCTTAGCCCCTCAGGCTGTCTCCACACCACCAACCCCAGTCCTCTCCCTGGGACTGACCTCCGGAGCCTGCGCCTCAGTGCCCAGACCCCACCCGAGCGTCTCAGGCTGTGGTGTCCAGGCTGGTGGTGCAGACGATCTGTGTGGCTCTCACTCTGCTTTGCTGTCCTCAGTGCAGCTGCTGCACTTTTCTCGGCGACTTTGAGGTCCTTCCGACTCGGCTGATCTTTCTGCCAGTTAGGTGGCTTCCCAGGATGAGGGTTCCTTTTCTCCTTCACTGCTCCCCCTCAGGAATGCTAGTCCCCTCCTGATTCCTTTTCTTTCTCTTATTTTCTTTTGTTCTACCCAGTTATGTGAGAGTTTCTTGCCCTTTTTGGAAGTTTAAGCTCTTCTGCCAGCATTCAGTTGATGTTCTGTGCAAGTCCTTTTACACGTAGATGTGTTTTTTTGATGTGTTTGTGGGAGACGGTGAGCACGACCTCTTACTCCTCTGCCGTCTTGCTCTGCCTCCCTGCAACTTTTTAAAAAATAAATCTTATTGGATTATAGTTGACTTACGCAGTTGTGGTAGTTTCAGGTTTACAGCAAAGTAAATCAGTGATACTTATACATATATCCATCCCTTTTCAGATTCTTTTCCCATATAGGTTATTATACAGTATTGAGTAGATTACCCTGTGCTATCTATTTTATATAAGATGGTGTGTATAAGTGTCATTACTTTCCTGAGGGTATTATTCATTTACTAAAGGCCAAAAATTATGACATAATTTATCAAATATTATTGGAGATGTAGGTTGTTTCAGTCTTTCAATTGCCTAAAAAAATGTTTGTTGGACATTCTAGCAGGTAAAAATCTGTCTGTGCCTGTTCATGATCATTTCCAGGAAGTAGAATAATTAGGACAAAGAACAGCTGATTTTTTTAAAAACACTGCCATACTGGGTGACATTACTGCCTTAAAAATTAACCATAGCCAATAATAGAAATCTAGTGTTTGAGATCACTCCATATGTTTAAAGGGAATTTTCTCTTTCCCTTATTTGGGGGTGGAATGCTCATAGTCAAGTGTATTAGTTGTAGAAGAGAAGATCTATACTTTATTTAAAGAGACAGTAAGTAGGAGTTCCCATTGTGGTACAGTGGAAACGAATCCCACTAGTATCCATGAGGATTCGGGTTTGATCCCTGGCCTCCCTCAGTGGGTTAAGGATCAGATACTGTGTTAGACATAAATACATTCTTTGCTGTTTTTAATTTATGAGACAAAATTTACAACATCTAAAGATAATAATAGAGTTCCCATCATAGCGCAGTGGTAACGAATCCGACTAGTATCCATGAGGACTTGGGTTCGATCCCTGGCCTCACTCAGTGGGTTAAGGATAAGGCATTGCTGTGAGCTGTGATGTAGGTCACAGACACAGCTTGGATTCTGCATTGCTGTGGCTGTGGGATAGGCCAGGAACTACAGCTCCGGTTCAACTCCTAGCCTGGGAACTTCCATGTGCTGCAGGTGGCCCCCTAAAAAAAACAAAAAACAAAAAAAAAAAAAAAGAGAGAGAGAGAGAGTGAGCAGATCAGTTCCTGATACACTTTATCTTTCTCTTGAAACATGCAGTAAACATTCAAGTGCAGGAGTAAAACAGAACCTTACCTGAACTCAAACAGGGCCTTGTGTGTGCTGCTAGCATAGATTTAAATTACCAAATATTTTGCAACCATCAACATACATCAAGATTCAATTCTCTTGACTTTAATCATTACACGTACGGCAGTTGGAAATGGCTGAAAACGCATTAGTTTCAATCAAATCATAGTAGACCTTGGGATCTAGCAAACATCTGGAGCAACTAGAAATGGCAACATGAGTTGAAGTCCTAGGCTTTCCTTTAGATGTAGACTACCTTTGACATTATGTGGGTCTCAGCTTGGGAACCAAAAAATCACCGGCAGTGAATTCAACTCCATGTCTTTAATCTGTGACCTCACAAAGTTAATGCAAGTACGGTTATTTGTTTTCAGTGAGCCATTTAATATAACGAAGGAAGGTTTTTGTAATCCCTAATTAATTTTCGCCCACAGCCCACCAACTGATTAATAACCCAGGAGAGTGAACTGTCAACCCCCTCCCCTTCCAAATAATTGCTACCCCAGTAGGAATGTCACATGCAAAATCACCATCGTTAAAATAATAGCAAATCAGAGTAAATGATGATGGCATGAATGAGTCGAACAAATTTCAATTCTTATTGATTAATTGGTGAAATTTATATCACAAGCACTGCAAATCCATCTTCGAGAAACGCAGGCATGGAGAAGGGTGCTGTGATTTTTATTGAGACTAATTCAACTATCCAAACAAATGTTTCTGTTTTTAGTGAGCAGAATATAATATAGGCCTGTGCAAGATGACTGGCTGCTATATTTAACTCAGACAAATGCATAACAAATCACTATTCTGCAATAAGAAGGCACACCTCAGAGGCTCCTTTTTCTTTCTTTCTTTCTTTTTTTTTCCCCCTCTTTCATTGGGGCCTGGATATAAGACCACAGCCATCTAAATAATCCTCCAGAAATAAACCAATGAAATTGTGAGTCTGACAACAGACACAGTATTATACCTGCAGCTGGTAAATGTTTCCATAGTCCAACCACCTTTCCAGTAAAAATTTTATCCCGGGGGAAAGTCAGCAACTAAGATTTTAACTACTTTTCTGCAATAGAAAAGTTTGGAGCAATTGAGCCTTCATAAATTTCAATATTTATAGCCTTTATTTTTCTTACAGATTTACCCACCCATCAAGTATATTGTGAAAATACTACTACAGCGTTCCTACAGTCCCCTATAAATAAATTCTTTTAAAAGATCCAGATGAGTAACAATGAGGCTACTTCCTAAGAAAGCACATAATTCCCAAACCATTTTTTTTGTTTTTGGTATTACTTGCTATGTTCATAATTGTTGAATGAGCATTTCCATTACATGAATATTGGAAACTAAAATGTTTATAGAGCTTTTGGCCAATTACCTGAACTATGAACATCCACTACCGTTCTGTTTTGATGGAATTCTGAAAGCTTAGAATGTTGGGTCTTGCATCCTACCGATTCTCTTTACAGAAATAGTATTTATTTCTATACAACCACTGAACTTATGAACATATTTCTAATGGATACCATGCTAACCTTGGGGTTAAGACATACTGAACTTTGCCACCCTGAAATCTACAGAGGCAGTGGAAAGAAAGATAATTTGCAATAAATAGCAAGCAACTCTCAGAACTTTGGCGAGAATATAAGTAGTTAAAATCGTTAAATGGGAAATTTGCATGATTTCTCAAAATTGAAAATTCATGAACTCTAATATCCTAGTTCCAATAACCCACCCCTATATATCTATGTGTGGCAAAGATATATGCGTATAATGATATCCACCACAATATTATTTGTAATAGCAAAGATGAGCATGATATGCAAAGATTATCCAAAGGAAAGCATTTATAAACTTTGCTTATCCTGAGTTCTTCCCAAAACCACAGCCGGGAGGAGATGGCTTGCCTGTAGGTTTATTTTGGGAATTGGTCCCAGTCAGCGGGCATAGAAACATGGGAATGATATATGAGAAAAGGAAGGGAAATACCATTTCTAGGGCAACTGTGTATCCATCCTGCTTGGGTACCCTCTAAAGAAATGTGTAGAATTTGCTTTGGTATCGTTTCCCTGGGGGTTGGAATCTGATATTTGTTGCCTCCAATATTCATGAGCTTCTCCGTGGAGTCTTAGCTTTCGTGCACCTCCAAGTGCTTTCATTGTAAGAATTTCTGAGCAGTTGCCCCGAGCATCCCAAATGGTGGCGGAAAAGTTCAAGGGCAGAAAGGGCAAGTCCTGCCATGCGGCTGAGCCGAGGGGATGTCAGGTGCAGCCTGGGAACCACAAAAGCATCAAGCCCCATTCAGCTGCATCCCAGACATGTTCTGCGTTCATTTTCATTTTTATTCAATTGAAAATTCAGTGACCTTTTCAAATTTTTTCGACCTACCTGATCTCTAGATGTATATTTAATTTCTAAACATTCGGGACTTCCCAGATAGCTTTCTTTCACTGATTTTTAGTTTAATTGTGTTGTGGATGGAAAACATGCTTCATGTGATTTCAACACTTTTAAATCCTTGAGTTTGTTTAATGGGAAACAAATACAGCCTATCAAGGTGAATTACCCTTGTGTATTGGAATGTGGATTCTGTGCATTGGGTGCAAGGGTCTGTAGGTGCCAATTAAGGCCAAGCTGGATGATAATCCATTCAGGTCTTTATGTATTTTTAGGTTATCTGTTTAATTTATTATTAAATCCTGAGAGAGGAATGCCAAAGTCTCCAACTACAATCGCGGCTTTGTCTCTTTCTCTTGTTCTATCCATTCTTGCTTATTTTGAAGCCCTATTTTGAAGTATATATACATTTAAATTATATTCTTTGTAAATTAAATGCTTAATCATTTTGTAATGTCCCACATGATTTTTTTTTTTTCTTTTTACAGCCATACCTGTGGCATATGGAAGTTCTCATGTCAGGGGCTGAATTGGGGCCACAGCAAAGCTGAATCTAAGCCACCTCTATGACCTATGCTGCAGCCTGTGGCAATGCAGGATCCCGCCCCTCTGAATAAGGCCAGGGATTGAACACACATCTCACAGAGACAACATTAGGTCCTTAAGCTGCTGAGCCACAATGGGAACTCTCCCATGTCATTTCTTAACTTCCTTTTCTTATGTCTCATCTATCTGATATGGATAGCCAATCCAGCTTGGTTGTTGATTTTTTTTGGCCTTGCCTATGGCATGCAGAAGTTCCTGGGCCAGGGATTGAATCCATGCCACAGGGGCAACTTGAGCCACAGCAGTGGCAATGCCAGATCCTTAACCTGCCGAGCCATCAGAGAAGCCAATCACCCACCAGCTTTGTTTAGATTATGGTGTGATTTCTTTTGCTTTAGTTAATCTGTTTTTTTTTTTTTTTTATCCTTGTAGTGGATTTCTCATGAACAATGTATATTGAGGTCTAAATTTTTTATCCGATTGGATCATCTCTGTCTTTTAGTTCATTATTTTTGAATAATGTTTGGATAGTATCTCTTCAATTCTGTCCTCTTCTCTCTCTTCTGGATCCTGAATTTCACATATGTTAGGCCATTCAATATGGACCTACAGCTCTCAGTAAGCTGCAGTTTTCTTGCATTGTTTTTACTTTTCGTTTCTGTTTGTTTCCTTTCTGTGTACCTATTTTCAGATGCACGAAGTCTTCCTGGAGGTGTCAGGTTGGTTTTAAAGGAAGTACAGCTATGATGATTCAGTAAGTAGAATATTAAAGACAAAGCACAGCTTAAATACCACTCTCCCCCACTCCACTCACATCGTTTGTTAAGATCCCAGGAATATGGGATAACTAATACAATCATTTGAAGTGTCTAGAAGTGCACACATCCTGATGCAAATCAATTTATACCTGAAGATACTCTGTTGAAGCTTTAGGAATATTTGCCAATAAATATTTTAAGCATTTTTGTTACGATAAATTTCATTTTTGTCATACGGACACAGCCTCAGTTTGTCTTAGATAAGATCTACCCACCCCTATAAATACCGATATGGCATAAGTGAGAGGTAAAATGAAGATTTTTTTCCGATGACTTTTGAGAGGTGGAAGCCATAAGTATGCATATATGAAAGGGGAAAGTATTTTTAAAAATTAAGGAAAAAACACAAAGAAAAGGAACGTATTAAAAATACCGCCCAAGAGGCATGTCTGTTTTTTAACATGCTTTGGTTATATTATACCTATTTTCTCTACTTCCACCTCCATGCCTTTCACAGTTACACATTTATTGATGTTACTCCTTCTCGGCATTCTTTATTTTAATGAATTAAATATCACCCCTCTGATGGCTGTTATTCAGGGGTAAACTAAAAACACACCTGTTATGAACACACGATTTATTATAGCCCCCAAAACAATTATGATAAAAGATGGCTTTCATTACCTTAATCCTCACCTTTAGCAGTTTCAAATACATTTTAGGAGGAAAAAAAAAAGGTAGGAATAAATAAATAATAAAGTAATTAATTTTCCTTTGGGTTTTGGGAAAAGATAGACTTTCATTAAGCTCCCACTTCACACGTTCTCAAGTTTCTTCTCATACCTGTTTACATATTTGTGGGCTGGTGGACTAGGGCTTGGGGGTAAAATTGGTAGCCATGGAAAATGTTTCTCTGTGCAAATCCATATGGCCTCGTTAATATAGTTATGGAGATAAATTTGCATACTTACTGTGGGAAACGTCAAGGCTTTTCTAGGAATTCCATTGGCAAGCCTGTTTGGGTGTCCTGTGGACACATAAAAAATATTTGGAGCTGTCACCAAGCTACTTAATAACTCAGTTTGGGGCATGGCAATAACTTGGGACCTATGTACTCAAGGAGGGAAGTGCCTGGCTTAAGAATCTGATGTACGTAGAATGACGTAGATGGACCCGCTTAAGTCATTTCAGAAGACAATAAAGGAGTTCCCGTTGTGGCTCAGCAGTAACAAACCTGACTTGTTTCCATGAGGATGTGGGTTCAATCCCTGGCCTCGCTCAGTGGGTTAAGGACCCAGCGTTGCCATGAGCTGTGGTGTAGGTCATCGATGCGGCTGGGATCCTGCATTCTGTAGCTGTGGTGTAGGCTGGCAGCTGTAACTCTGATTCACACCCTAGCCTGGGAACGTCCATATGCTACAGATGCGGCCCCCAAAAAAAGGCAAAAAACAAACAAACAAACAAACAAAACAAAACAAAAACAAAACCAACCCCCCAAAACAAACAAACAAACAAACAGAAGACAATGACAATAATCCCAGAGTGGATTGTTCTTGTAATATCGATGTAACGTGGTGGTATTGGAGTTCATGAGTATAAAGACACTCTAATAATTGCTTTTTAAAGGTATAAGAGGAGAAAGGCTCTTTGCAAGACATGAAATCTTTAGGATACCATGCGGTGTCTTTGGGACATCTGATTACCAAGTCGTTCGGAGGAGGGTGGTGTCAGACCCAGTATGGGCTTAGCATTGCCTCCTACTTGGAGGCTCCCTGTATTTGAAGCTTTACGACACGAGTCTGCCTTGACTCTGGTTGTCTATTTTTGAGTGGCAAATAACTCCACACATTAGGGGCTGAAAACAGTGCCATGTATTTTGTGCACATGCTGAACATGAGAGAGCTCTGGTATCTCTCCCTCTTTTACAAGGACGTCGGTCCTTTCGGACCAGGGCCCAACCCCGTAACCTAATTATAACCTAATTACCTCTCAAATGCCCCATCTCCAGATACCATCATTTTGGAGGTTAGTGCTTCCATATAAATTTGGAAGAGACACAACTCAGTCCATAACTGACATCCAACATGGACCTGTTCTTTTCTTTTCTTTTCCTTTTCTTTCTCTCTCTCTCTTTTGCTATTTAGGGCCACACTTGCGGCACACGGAGGTTCCCAGGCTAGGGGTCGAATAGAGTTACAGCTGCCGGACTACACCACAGCCACAGCAAGGCGGGATCTGAGCTGTGTCTTTGACTCACCCCACAGATCACAGCAACACTGGATCCCCAATCCACTGAACAAAGCCAGGGATTGAACCTGCATCCTCACGGACACTAGTCGGCTTCATTTCCGCTGTGCCACAATGGAAAATCTGAATTTTCCTTTCTTATAATGTTTTCGTTTGGCTTGAGAATTAGAGCAGTGCTGGTCTCATATCGTGTGCTGAAGAATGCTCTCTCCTCTTCTAATTTCTAGAAAGATTGTGTAAAATTTGTATTATTTTTTTCTTAAATGTTCTATAGAATTTACTCTTGAAGACACCTAGGTCTGTATTTTTTTTCTATTTTATCTGAATATTTTAAACTGCAAATTCAACCTGTCGTTTTCTGAAATTTGGCCTTAGTTGTGGGAGATTTAACAGGATTTTATGGTTTTTTGAGTTTCAACTGAGGCCAGTTTCCTAAGCCTTCCTGCTCCCAATCCCCAAACTCTTTCTCTCTCCCTCTCTCTCTCTCTCTCTCCTCTCTCTTCTCTCTCTCTCTCTCTCTCTCTCTCTCTCTCTCTCACACACACACACACACACACACACACACACATATCCTAAATGGACCCCTATGAAAGCTGGGGTCTGCAAATGTATTTAAGACTGAATGCAATTCATTTCTCAAGGACACCTACGCTCCAACCAAACAATACACCTACACAATGGGAAAGGGATGGCTGTTGCATTTAGATTAAAGTTTTCTCTCCATCGGTTCAATTAGAAATACACAAAAAGGACTAGTCCTAGGATTTCACGTCACATCTGATGACTTCATGCCCTCTTTTTTTTACTGAATCACTGAGGAGATTTATTCCTTAAAACAAAAGAAAAATTGGCATGACATTGTAAATCAACTATATTTTAATTAAAAAATAAAAGTGAAACTTCACCACCACCAAAAAAAAAGAGAGAAAAGAAGAGAAAGAGAATGATGGAGAATTTTCAGGAAACTAATGAGCCTTGGAGACTGAGCTTTCCCCCTCAATTGACTTTGCCACACAAGATCAGACTGGCAGAACATCAATATAAACTTTATTTGCTGGGATTGACTCTGGACACACTGCATATTTCCTGCTGGAATATGTGTAAGTAGAGGTATAAATGGATGTACTTTTCCCTAACACTTTGCATTCAACGGCTTCAAAATGCCTGGATAAAATGTAGTCTTTCTTTCTAAAGAAACTGATTTATGTGGATGCTGTTTTACAGCCCCCCACAGTATTCGTCAAGTAAAATATGTTCTAAATCTTGCAGCAGTAACCCCGCCGTCCATACAGCCATTATTTCAGTCGGCAGGAATTAGACTGGTAATTAAGTATGTGCATCCACAATTATAAGGTATGTAGTTTCTCCTGTATACATTTGTGTTTAAAGAGGTCTACGATTTTGTCTTTTGAAAATAAGCTGAACATTGGCACTTAGAGTCTTCTGGAACATAAACAGATAACAAATATATTCTTTAATCAAATAGCTATTATTTCTTTTGTCTTTAGTCTTCCAAATAACTAGCTTAACCGTTTTTCCACTTTTCCTTCTGTAAAGAGATGTGGTATTTTCATTGTATAAGATGTGGTCATTCTGAGAGCCTTCTGGAATGAAGTAGAGGCTGAGAAGGTATTAAAGTATGATTCTTAAGTTATGAGCATATATAAAGGTCACAATTTAATCATTTTGAAGTGGATTTTTGAGTGTTTTTAAATGAAAAACTCTCCTCAAAATTGGAAATGTTAAGGTCACCGATGAGCAAGAATATGAAATAGAGAAGTAAAAAAAAAAAAACCCAGCCAAACCATCTAGTTAAATATCACGTTGGTTTTACAGCTATTTTTGCATAATTTAACTGAAGATTTGTTGTAAATAATAATAAATATTATTTTTATCCCTTTAAATGGTAAGTGAATGGCTCTTTTTATTTTGTAAAAGGAATATAGTAAAATCTTGCGTGAAATTTAAGCAGAAATCATTCTATATATTTTTTTTTAGGAGTATTCCACAAACAGCATTAACTCTTGGAGAGTGTGAACACCCATACCCATGCCAAAATGTGGTTAATCAAAAGTACTGTAATATAGCAGATACTCTGATCAATGAGTTTCCAATCCCCTGTTGTAGAAATTGCCACTTGCTCTCCCCTGGTGAATATCACACGCATGGCTGCATGTACTGCCACGTGGTCCTGCCTTTTGGCAACAGCCCATTGTTCTGGGTTAGACCTTCCACCGGGGCTTGGCCCATGAGACGGTCTCTTTGTCCGTGTGTTGGAATGACACTGCCATCCTCTGACGGTGTTCCTCCAAATGAAGACAATTCCCCAAAGATAAGACATTGCCTTGGTCTTAATTCTTCAGAGAACCAGAACCCCTAGGATAGACAGATAGACAGACAGATAAAAAGAAGTGACCAGAAGGCATGGACTCACGTGGTCACGGAGGCTGAAAGGTCCTAAGATCTTCAGCCAGCAAGGTGAACACTTGAAAGCTGATGGTAAAGTCGGAGGAGTCCAAAGACAGGAGACGAGCCAGGTACAAGCTCCAGGACAGGCAGAGGGGGTGACTTCTCCTGTTGCCCAGCCTTTTGGGTTCTCTCCAGGCCTTCAAAGGATGGGAGGAGGTTTATTAATGTCGGGGAAGTCAATCCACTTACTGAGTCTATTAGCTCAAATGCTAATATCATTCAGAAGCGTCCTCAGAGACCCACTCGGAAACACTGTTTAAATAACCATCTCAGCATCTCATAGCCCAGGCAGACGGACACAGAAAATTCATGATCACAAGCATCATATGACGAGGTATTCGTTTCCCCTCAAAGGAGAAAGGGATTCTGCGGTGAAGTACAAATGAAGCTGCCACGAGGAGGAAAGCAGGCAACTGGGAAGGAAGCACAAGAGGTCCAGAAACACACAAACCCTCATCCCAGATGTTCCTGAGAGGGGCTTTGCTTTTCCCAGGGTTTACGTGTCCTAGGAAATATCCCAGGGGCCATTGATTTCATTCCTGTTTTGTCCTGAGTCATGTGAATTTGGTTTCAACTCCTTGGACACCAAAAATACAAAGTAACAGAGTTGGCTGAATCTGATGAAAAGAACATCCACCTGGGAGAGAGCAGACTGGTTTCTGGAATGGGCCACAAGTGGAGCTTGGGGAAGTCACTTCCCCTCTCTCTAGACATAAGGCATCTTCTCTTAGGAGGAACCCACTAACTTATTTTGTTTGTTTTTTTCTTTTTAGGGGTGAGCCTGTGGCATATGGAAGTTCTCAGCTAGGGTTTGAATCAGAGCTACAGCTGAGGCCTACACCACAGCCACAGCAACACTAGATTGAGCCGCATCTGTGACCCACAGCAGAGCTTGCAGCAAAGCTGGATGCTTACCTCAGCGAGCGAGGCCAGGGATCCAACCCGCGTCCTCACGGACACCAGTTGGGTTCCTAACCCACTGAGCCACAACGGGAACTCCCTAACTTATTTTTTTTAACAAACATTAAACTCAAGCTATGTGCTAGATACCTCTGATAACACAAAGTTGACACAGGCAAATAAACAAAAAAGTAAAACATGTTTGTACAATGTATAAGAGCTCTGCAGGAGAACTGATGCTGGTCTCTCTGCCTCTAATGCTTCTCAACACTCTGGTAAGATCCTCACATGAATCAATAGTAATTTAAAGCCCCGTGTTTTACCCATTGTATCTGGCTTTTTATCCATAGCGAAATAGTGTATTCCCCGCCAATAATTATTCAAACGTAAGTAGATATCTCAGTACCATATTTATACACAGAAATATAAATTATATCCACCCGTAGGCCATTTAAAATATGCTTTCACTTTAAAATTACATGTGGGGGTCGCTCTGTGAAAATAACGTAACTGTTGATTTATGAGTCTTAATAAGAGCCCGATCCTTTCTTATAATAGAAGTGTTATTTATGTTGTTCCTGTGAAGACAGGAAAGTTTCTCCATGGGGGAGGAAGCCCTAGATTTCCCTTTGGGGGTCTTAAAAGTGATTTTCTATTTCACAGGCTAGCAAGGAAACCCCGGTGTACTCTGCTTTAGGCATCCAAAGCTTATCTTCCCTTCCAAACCCGCTCAATCCCTCTATGATTTGTGCTCATGAGTCTTTCCTTGACCTCTTCAACTCTGCGAGCTCCTGCACCGACCTGCCTTTCAACAGCGGAGCTGGGGGACACAGGCGGGAAGCAGAGAGCAGTGTTCCAGGCCAGGGAAACTGAGGCTCGCGTGTGTGAAAGGGTTGGGAAAGCCCGGAAGGTTAAGCATTGCCACGGGTCAGAACTAAAGAGTAGCCTTCTGAAAAGGAGGAGATAATGGATTCAAGCAAAGGATGCTCTCACATGTATAAGTGCAGCCTTTTGGATGGCAGCGAGCCAGCCGATTGCTCGTGTTGAGTCATCTGGGCTACTCCTGGGAGGACAAGAGCAGACACGAGTGTTGTCGTCATGGAGTAAAAATCAGGGAGGTAGAGACATGACTCCTTTAGGAGAGTAGGATGAATTCCAGGGTATGCAATCCTCACTTTCCCAGTGAGTCTGCTGTTGTTATCACTATTATTTTAACTAGCTTGGAAGTTGTGTTAATTTACTCATGATAAACTAACACCATACCATAAATGCAGAGTATTAGTTAATGTTTGACTGATCGGTCAACCTCAAGGCTGTCAGTGACGTACACCCCTAATTGCAATTTTCTCAGAGGCTGGTAACACCTACCAGTCATGTCCTTCCTTGGTCACTGGGGGAGGGGGGGACGCTGTGCGTCCACAGAGGATCAGCTGGGTTTGGCTCTGTGCCACCAGTTGGGTTCAAGTTGACCCCACAGGAGTCCTCATTCTCTTGGAACCAGTAGCTTCCTGTTCTACCCCTGGTGGATCTCAGAGTTACACGTGGGCAAGCCATATCACCAAAATGTGGTTTAAGCCTCCGTGTACCACTGATGTTTGCTAATGCTCCACTGACCAAAGCAATTCCTATCAATTCATGTCTAAGCTCCCAAGCAGAGGATGAGGGAAGTTCCTCTGTTCTCAGTGACAGGCTCTGCAGGTACAGCAGGGTGTCGCTGCTACAGAGGACGGACGAAATGGCAGCATCATCCCGTGCATCACCTAAGGCTAACAATGAATGGTTCCAAAGGGTTGTAAGAAAAATCGAGCCGTTCCCATTGTGGCTCAGTGGGTTATGAACCCGATTGGTATCCATGAGGATGCGGATTGGATCCCTGGCCTTGCTCAGTGGGTTGGGGACCCCGCATTGCTGAGAGCTGTGGTGTAGGCTGCAGACATCGCTGTGGCTGTGGTGTAGGCTGGCAGCTGTAACTCTGATTTGACCCCTAGCCTGGGAACCCCCATATACCATGGGCATGGCCCCAAAAAGACAAAAAAAAGAAAAAAAGAAAAAAAGATCGGTATCTATCCATAACAATCCCGCTCCCAAGAGGCAAATATTTTCTGTTTCTCTTGGTTTTTACCTTCATCCACCTAACTATCTGCCTATCTCTCTACCTACCTGTCTAAAATACTAAGTAAATAATACCGTATTTAGTGTAAATTAGTATTACTACACATTTATCAATTTTAGACATTATCAAATTCCTACAACAACAGATGAGAGTTGGGCTTTTTTGCCTACACATTCATATGTTCCCTTCTCCCATTGTACCAATTTAATATTATCACAATTGGGGGGTTTAATCTGTTATCAATATTTACATGATGTTATAGATAGAATTCAGTGTTTACATAATGTTAACTTCCTACACTTAACAATTTTATATCTGCTGAAATCTCTCTTTGTTTTTTCAGTGTTCCGAAAGACCTGTCAGATTCCTTCACTCATTTCTCCTCGTATATAAGCGCAGATCCTAACACTCTATTAATGACGTCCTCTGTCCCCCAACCCACCACCTTGGACACCTCCCCAGCACGTTCCCATCCTTCCCTCCGGTCTGGACCCACACCCTCTACTCCTAATGCAAACCTGCCATCCTTGGGCTTTCTTAACTTCTCTATTTGAGATACTCTACGAGGACTCAATATTCTATTGGTATTCAAAGTTTCTGGTGAGAAGTCAAACTTCAGATTCTTAGCATATAACCTATTTTATTCCTGCCATATATTTTCAGGATATCCATTTCACTATTTTTCTTCCAGGTTTACTCTGTGTAAGTTTAAGGTATGCAGCATAACTGGATGGTGTTCCCTACTGTTATTCTCTCTTCTCTCCTAGTTGTCACCTCTTGGTTTAATGCTTCTGCATTCTGGAAGATTCTCTCTGTATTACCCTGGTCTAAGTATTGTATTCATCTTTTGCCCTGATGAATACAATACGTTCTGAACTAATTTTCCTACCCTGAACTTTGCTTTATTGTTGATTAGGCTCCGCAACGCAACCACAGAGACCCTTTAAATATGACGTCAGAACAGTCAAGTTTGTTTAAATTATTAATGATATTTCACATTGTCTTCGAAGACTGGTGCATATTTTACGTTTCTGCTACATTTCAATCAGATTAGCTTTTGATCTATAACTGCCCTTCAAAAATGTCCCAGATGGAGTGAAGGGGCCAGGTCCTACATTGCCCAATCATTGCTTTTGGACCACCCCTGAGGAAGGCAAAAAGAAGTTTCCTTCCACTGAGAGCAATGCCTGGGGAAAGATAGCTGTCAATTATCAGCTAGTAGCAACGAGCCATCAAAGTCTTTAATCTGGAGGGAAGGTCTGAGTCATGCACCAGAGCCTCTAAAATAAGACTAAAATGTAATAGAAGTTAAAAATAAAGATGCAGTAGGCAGGCCTTTAAAAACATGAAAATGTGCATTTATTTACAACTAACACTCGTGTGTGTGTGTGCTTTTTAGGGCTATGCATGTGGCATATGGAAGTTCCTAGGCTAGGGGTCCAACTGGCCCTGTAGCTTCTCGCCTACACCAAAGCCACAGCAATATGGGATCTGAGCCGCACCTGTGACCTACACCACAGCTTACAGCAATACCAGATCCTTAACCCAATGAGTGAGGCCAGGTTTCGAACTGGCATCCTCATGGATACTAATCATGTTCATAACCTGCTGAGCCACAATAGGAACTCCTGTTTTTTTTAAATTGAAAAACAATGATTACTTGATACTATTAAGGGTCAAGAATTTTTAGTAAGTCAAGAATTTGAGCAGAGTGTCTAAATGATCAGCTTCAAAACCTAGACTGAAACAGCCAGAGAATTCATATATATTATTATTGTATTTTTACATATGGAAAAAGCCTGCTTTATGGTGAGAGATAGAAAATAAGATTCAAACCACATGCTAAAAATTTTCAAGTTTTTTTTTCAACAAAATATGATGAGATTAAAGAATGATGCTAATCCTTCCTAATAAAGCATTTTGGGAGAAATTAAATGGAAGAATCTTGGTAAAAAAAAAAAAAAATCCTCCTAACATGCAAACCTCAGGAAGAATGAATCTGAGACTTTGGGCCAAGAAAGGACTTGGGATTGATATCAAGTGCTCCAAATGGGTTTCCTGGACCAGAAGCATTTGGATGAATCTGTGAAAGAGATACACCAGGCAGAAAGTCCAGTGGACAATGAAGTTGCTTCTTGATCAGGCAGAGCTTGTCAATGATATTTCAGGCAGCAGCACCAGAAAGGGTATCAGACATAGACACATTGTGCTGGGAATGAAGGCAACAGGGCTTATTGATAGCCGACCCCCCAAAGGCAGCTTTCCCAAGCATGCAGAGATAAATGCCACTGCTGGAAACGCTAACTTGTCATACACTTTCTATTGCTGAAGTGGTAATGACAGGGCACATCTACTTCATCTGTCTGTATGGGGTTTGAGTGCCCCAGCAGAAATCCACCTAAGAGTGGCTTAAATAAGATGAAGTCAATGTTACAGAGCGTGCAGAAGGGTATATAGAATTAGAGATGAGTGGAGTTTCAAAAGAAGAGAAACATGGGGCAGAAGTAACCATCAAAAATAGAATAATAGAAACTCCTCGAGTAAAAGACTTGAATCTGATTGTGTATGGAATGGATGGTCAACAGGGACCTGCAGGACAGCACAGGAAACCCTACTCTATATTCGGTGATACCCTATATGGGAAAAGAAATGATAGGCGTGGAGCGGAAATGAACACAACATTGTCAGCCTACGATACGTCAATAAACTTTTTAAAAAATGAATAGGAGTTCCCGTCGTGGCGCAGTGGTTAACGAATCCGACTAGGAACCATGAGGTGGAGGGTTCGGTCCCTGCCCTTGCTCAGTGGGTTCACGATCCGGCGTTGCCGTGAGCTGTGGTGTAGGTTGCAGACGCGGCTCGGATCCCGTGTTGCTGTGGCTCTGGCGTAGGCCGGTGGCTACAGCTCCGATTCGACCCCTAGCCTGGGAACCTCCATATGCCGCGGGAGCGGCCCAAGAAATAGCAACAACAACAACAAAAAGACAAAAAGACAAAAAAAATAAAGAAAGAAAGAAAGAAAGAAAGAATAAAAGACTTGAATTGGAAGGATGTATGAGTGGAATGCACCAGAAAAACATGAACTGAAATAGACCAATATGCATCACCCCACCCTAAAAGGATCAAGAATCCAAAAGTGTTAAGTAAATAATATACATATCATCAAATTTCTTATGAGCAAGAGAAATAAAAAGGAGGTTGCCCTCAGATGACGTGTCCTCGACCTTGGTCACAAAAACACTTGGAAGGAAGCTGGTTATTATTCATGATTTCTACTATTACCCAACAGGGTGTGATTCAAACGTGAAGAGAAAGACACACTCTCCTGGTTTTCTTAGAAGCATTCACTGAACACAGTCTTTAGCTAACTGGACCAAAAGAAAACCCTCAAAAGTGGGCAGTTTCTATAACAACATTACTGGGGCGAAGGCACAGAAAGACCTTTAAACTGGTGATGAAAAGACAGCTAGTATAAATGCAGTTATAAAGCAAAATGCAGCTATAAGAACAGATGCATGACATAAAATAATTACTACAGAGTTCTCTTGTGGCACAGTGGGCTAAGGATCTGGTGTTGTCACTGTGGTGGCTTAGACTGCTGCTCTGGTGCACGTCTGATCCCTGGCCCTAGAACTTCCACATGTCACAGGCATGGCCAAAAGAAAAGGATCATAAACAGGTCACAGATACCTGATCATAGCCTGGAAGTGAGTGCCCGGGATGTACAGGCAGAAATAGACATGTGCTAATTTCCTCATTCTAAATAGGGAGGTGGCAACAACTCTTACCTTATGGTCGATAATGGTAAACAGAAATTAGGTTCGAGTGTGTTGGTTTTTTTTTTTCCCCAAAAGATAAAGTCATCATTTGTAAGATTAAAAAAAAAAAAGAGTTAGTTGTTAAATCACTCAAGGCAAATCAATTGTAACCTTCAATGGAAAATAAACCAAACCAAACCCCTTCATAAGAATGAAAATAATAAAACACGATATCCAAAGAACAAATTCATGAGCGATGGCAAGAAATCTAGATGAATGAGAACTCCACCACGAAGCAGCAGGAGAGTTTGCATAAAATCTCCTCTCCAAAATAATAAAATAAGATTTTTCAAGCAAACATAACCAAGAATGTACAGTCATCAGTGAAATGAGTGAAGAGGGCCCTTAGCCAAACATAAAGAGTAAAAATTACTTTTACTTTTTTTACTATTGTTATATTTTTCATAAAAATAGAGAATATAATGGACTGAATTTTTTTTTGTCTTTTTTGTTGTTGTTGTTGTTGCTATTTCTTGGGCCGCTCCCGCGGCATATGGAGGTTCCCAGGCTAGGGGTCCAATCGGAGCTGTAGCCACCGGCCTACACCAGAGCCACAGCAACGCGGGATCCGAGCCACGTCTGCAACCTACACCACAGCTCACGGCAACGCCGGATCGTTAACCCACTGAGCAAGGGCAGGGACCGAACCCGCAACCTCATGGTTCCTAGTCGGATTTGTTAACCACTGCGCCACGACGGGAACTCCTGAATTTCTAAAAATAGCAAGGAATCCCCACTGGATCCCCCTTAAGCAAAAGCAGAAGACAGCAAGATAAAGGGATTATGCTGATATTTATAAATTTTACTACTATCCCTCTAAATTAATAGAGCCAGAAGTGGAAGTACAGGCAGTGTTTTGAAAAAAAAAAAAAAAGAGAGAGAAGAATGTTCTCGTTTCAGTCTCTCTTTCTCTTTGTGGAAAAACAACAATATAAAAGCACATTACATGGAGAGCTGGAAAAATCAGTCAAAATTCGCCTCTCCCACCCAACCCCACCATCCTCTGGCAAATGGTAAGCTCGAGGAGACCAGAGTGTAATCTCCTAGCTCTTAAGTGCTGAACAGGAAACAAAGAAAAATAGTCTGATTAAGAAAAAAAAAATTCCTCAAGTGAAAAATTTCAATCCACAAGGCTTTTAATTTTTTGCCTTTTGTCTTTTTAGGCCTGCACCCTCTGCATATGGAGGTTCCCAGGCTAGGGGTCAAATCCAAGCTCTAGCTGCTGACCTACACCACAGCCACAGGAACAGTAACTTGGCATCCACGCCATGCCTGCAACCTACACCACAGCTCATGGCAATGTCGCATCCTTAACCCACTGAGCAAGGCCGGGGATCAAACCCGTGTCCTAATGGATACTAATTGGGTTCCTTAACCACTGAACCACGATGGGAACTCCCTCCACAAGGCTTCTTTAGCGCTGAAGCAAGGAGGCTGAAGCTTAACCTCCCTGGGAATGAACAGTGGGTGGGTTCAGAAGAGTGGACTTCAGTGTAGAGCATTTAGCACAATTCAGGACAAGGGACATGGCTATGCCTTCCCACACACCCAGTGCATCGGTCCATCTCTATTTTGTTTTCAAGCTGAATATGCACATAGTCTGTTAATTATCGTCCTTCAACTTGATGCTATGTTGGAAACATCTGTTCTGTGTCTAAGCTAAAGGAAACAGTGAAAATCAAATAAAAAACAGTTTGAAAACAAATGGGTGAGGGAGTTCCCTGATGGCTCAGCAGGTTAAGGACGTGGCATTGTCACTGTTGTGGCTGGGTTTGATCCCTGGCCTGGGAACTTCCACATGCCAAGGGCATGGCCAAAAAAATCAGTAAATGAATAAACAAGAGGAAAGTGTTAGGGAAGTTACGTTGGGGGAAAGATGGGCTAGATATTGTAGAGATATTGTAGGTAAAACATTGATGCTATGGGAGGAATGGCTTATTTATTAATGCAATGGAAAATAAGTTTCCTCCAAAAGATTCCAAACCTCACATAAAAGATTTTTTTTTATTTGTTTTAGGATGGCTTTTCAAATCCTTTAGAAAAGGACAATATTCAAAGGTCACAATGAGTAATTTACTTATTGGGAGAAAATTAGGTTAAAGCCAATTTTATTTTTTTGTCTTTTTGTCTTTTTAGGGCCGCACCCAAGGCACATGGAAGTTCCCAGACTAGGGCTTAATCAGAGCTGCTGATGCTGGCCTAGGCCACAGCCACGGCCTCTTCAACCTACACCACAGCTCATGGCAATGCCACATCCTTAACCCACTGAGCCAGGCCAGGGATCAAACCCTCAACCTCATGGTTGAAGCCAATTTTATATCATACATCAAAATAAATTTCAGGTGGATGAAAGAATAAGGTAAGTTTTGAAAGTTTTAGAATCAACTATTGGTGAATATTTAGCTCATCTTGGTGACTCTCTATACCAAAAAATCAGAAAAGAAAGCACTGAATAGAAAGGATGACTACTTTTTAATATATAAAATTTTAAAAATTCATATTTCAAAAAAAATCACCAACATTAACAGTGAACAGTAAACTGGGAAATATAATCCCTCAGATAAGAGAGAAAAGTTATTTATGCATATGCTTTTGTAAAAAAAAAATTTTCACTTAAAATGGCACATATGAACTAAATCCTGTGAAGAGTTCCAGATTCTGATTATTTCCTAAACATAGATTTCCTTAAGCTCATGTCTGAGGGTGCATGGGAATTTTATAGAACAAATTTTCAAAGGTGGCATGCCTAATTGGCTTCCTGATATGTTTATTCAATTTGTGGCAATTACTTGAAAAGAGTAGCAGGATGAACTTATAAAAGTATAGATTTTGGACTTTGACAAATCATATTGGAACTCTCCTTCAACTATTTAGCCCTTTTGCTAGATGTAGTCACTCTATTCCTTCGAGTTTCAATTTGAAATGGGATTTGAGCACAAGGTTCTTTGTCAGTATGCAGTGAATATTTGTTTTTCCTCCTTTTACCCCAAAGGCTTACCCATCCCAAGTTTCGAAGTAATACATTATAAAGATAATCCCTAAACCTGAAGTGGCAAAGCACTGTTTGCAGCTAAAAGTGCCCTGATTTTTTTGAAAATAAAGTTTTATTGAGACACAGTCACACTTTTTTTCTCCCCCACATCTTGTCTATAGCTGCTTTCACAGTGTAATGGCAAATCTGAGCCACTGGATTGAGATCGTCTAGCCAGCAAATCCTAAAATAACCCATGGCCCTTTAATAAAGAAAAAACTTGCCAGCACTTGGATGAAAGGATTAAACTAAACTGTTACTTATGACTTAAAAGAAGGCAACACTGTATTTGTGAAATATATGTACCAAGTGAAAGTAAGATTTTATTTGGAGAATATGAAAATGAAAATTCTGTGGAATCCAAAAAAAAAAAAAGTCCAACTCATAGAAACATTAGATGAGTCATTGCCGGGAACTTGGGGTGGGGAGGCAGATAGGGAAAGTGGGTAGAAGGATACAAACTTTCAGCTCTAAGACAAATAAGGCCTGAAGATTTAATGTAAAAGATGGTGTCGCACTAGAGCTGATAACACGATATTTTGTTAGGAGAGTAGAATGTAAATGTTCTCAGCAGAAAATAAATAAAAGAGAAAGATAAATATATGAGGTAATAAGAGTGTTAATTAACTAGACGTTGGGGGGGGGGGGAATCCATTCACAATGCATGCATATATCCAATCACCAAAGAGATGCTTTTGCACAGCAAAGGAAACCAAAAAGAAAACCAAAAGACAACTTACAGAATGCGAGGAAATAATTTCAAATGATGCAACGGACAAGGGCTTAATCTCTAAGATATACAAACAACTTCTACAACTCAGCAGCACATAAGCCAACAACCCAATGGAAAAACGGGCAAAAGACCTGAAAAGACATTTCTCCAAGGAAGAAATACAGATGGGCAACAAGCACATGAAAAAATGCCCGACATCCCTGATTATTAGAGAAATGCAAATCAAAATGAGATACGGCCTCACACCAGTCAGAATGGCCCCCATTCATAAGTCCACAAAAAGCAAATGCTGGAGGGGGTGTGGAGAAAAGGGAACCCTCCTGCACTGTTGGTGGGAATGTAGGTTGGTACAACCACTATGGAGAACAGTATGGAGGTACCTTAGAAAACTATACATAGGACTACCATACGGCCCAGCAACCCCACTCTTGGGCATCGTCACGAGACATGTTTCTACAATATTTTCTCAGCCTCTTTGCTGAAAACTCCATCTTGTCCTGCTTTACTTTACCTCATCTTTCTGCTTAGAAAACAGTCACAGTGATGGTAAATGACTTAAGCTTAAAACAAAGACCTAAAGGCATAAGTTATTCATAGGGTCGGCTGAATGAGGACTTAATGTGTTGGTCTAGGCACAAGGACCTGTGCAAATGGCGCGCAATTTGCACAGCATGATATGTACTCTTAAGAATAAAAGAAAGAGGAGCGTCATGGCCCCAAGGGGTTTTTGAGGGGTCGTTAGCAGGATATGCATTAGCAAGGAGAACCTAGGTGCAAACCTAGGCCTGCCGGGTTGCTGCAGATAGGCATGCAGTCTGCAGAAGCACAATGGTGATGCTTAGATGGCTGAAGCTTCCTCAAATGCTAATGATTGTTAAATGCCTAAAGGTCATAATAAAAGCTTAATCAGCAACTGGCTATGTGACTTTTAAAGTAACTTAAAAATAACCTATATCCTGCACCTACAACCCCCTTCTCACTTGACGTCATCCTAAAGAACACAATAAAAGCTGTGTGGTTTCTTGAGGCGGTGCTCTTGGTCCCTGAGACTTTGAGTCCCCCGGTTCCCACCTTTACTTAAGATAAATGTCTCTGTGTCTTGTTTTATGTTAACTTTTTCCCTTAAGTTTCACAGCTCCTGGTTCTTCAGCCCCATCCTGCCGAGCTGGTCTCGGCAGGCAGGGCATGTATCTGGACAAAAATTTCCATAAAAAAGACACATGCACCTGCATGTTCATTGCAGCACTATTCATGATAGCCAAGACATGGAAACAACCCAAAAGTCCATTAACAGATGATTGGATTAGGAAGATGTGGTATATATACACAGTGGAAGACTACTCAGCCACAAAAAAAGAATGAAATAATGCCATTTGCAGCAACATGGATGGAACTAGAGACTCTCATCCTGAGTGAAGTCAGTCAGAAAAAGAAAGACAAATACCATATGATATCACTTATATCTGGAATCTAATATATGGCACAAATGAACCTTTCCACAGATAAGAAAATCATGGACTTGGAGAATAGACTTGTGGTTGCTGAGGGGGAGGGAGCGGGATGGATGGGGAGCTTGGGATTAATAGATGCAGACTATTGCCTTTGAAATGGATAAGCAATGAGATCCTGCTGTGTAGCACTGGGAATTATGTCTAGTCACTTATGATGGAGCATGATAATGTTAGAAAAAAGAATGTATACATGTATGTGTAACTGGGTCACCATGCTGTACAGTAGAAAATTGACAGAACCCTGTAAACCAGCTATAATGGAAAAAAATAAAAATCATTATATGAAAAAAAAGATGTTACACTCCATCTTAAATTTTGTCTTTTATACCACAATGAAGCCGAAATAAAAATAAAAGATTCTATATTCAGTATGATTTTCATATGTTGCAAATAATTTTAGCCAAATAATGTTTTTAAAAGTTTTATGTTTGTTATGCCTTTGTTTTTCTCTTCTTTTCTATTTAGTTCCTTTGTTTCTCTTTCTTTCTTTTTCTTTTTTTTTTTTGTTTTGTCTTTTTGCTATTTCTTGGGCCGCTCCCGTGGCATGTGGAGGTTCCCAGGCCAGGGGTTGAATTGGAGCCGTAGCTGCCAGCCCATGCCAGAGCCACAGCAATGCGGGATCCGAGCTGCGTCTGCAACCTACACCACAGCTCACGGCAACGCCGGATCGTTAACCCACTGAGCAAGGGCAGGGACC
The DNA here is from genome assembly GCF_016906955.1 of Phacochoerus africanus. Lineage (NCBI taxonomy): Eukaryota > Metazoa > Chordata > Mammalia > Artiodactyla > Suidae > Phacochoerus > Phacochoerus africanus. The sequence goes on along the minus strand of NC_062557.1, from coordinate 9,765,295 downwards.
GAACCCGCAGCCTCATGGTTCCTAGTCGGATTCGTTAACCACTGCGCCACGAGGGGAACTCCCTGTTTCTCTTTCTTTATCAGAAAGTCTATCGAGAGTTCTATCTAAGCCCACTGAATGTGATTCCTGCCCTCCTTGCACTCTCTGTGATTTTTGCTACAGTTGGAAATACAGTTAAGCAGATGTTCTATTCATCAGAGACCCTGGCTAAGGTACAATAGCCGAGTGCCAGAAATCAGACACAGGAGTGTGAAGCTGGTATTATTCTTCAATTGAATCACATCTTGTGTTAATCCTACCCTTGCCGAAGGTGAGTTTATTCACATGTCTTTGGTCTGGAGATCAAATGGTGAGTTTATTGGTATACTGTCTCTTGTGAACTTATGAGTATTTCCTTTCTAAATTCAATTTAAAACAACCCTAATAGAGGCAGTTTTTATGGATTACTGCCCTTCCATTTTGGAAATGAAGAGATGGTTGACTGGTTCACCAATCTGGCAAGTTTCGATAATTCCACACATCCATTTGTTCAAATAAGCCTGGATATTATGCAATGGTAGTTTGATCTGATTTTTACTTATAAAACAGAGAAACCCAAAGAACATGTCACCAGGCTGTTTCTCCCCTTCTATTCAGACCACATTTTGTGTTTGATTTTTTTTTCTTATCACATTAATTTCCTCTACTTCAACATTCCCCCCATTCCTCTGTAGTGTTTATATAACTTAAATACTTGCAGATAGTTATCATATCTGCTTTGAGTCATTGCTTGGACCAGAAGGACACGTGGGCTGGCTTCTTTTGCTTTTTTAAAAATTTTTCCTTCAGAATGCAGTTGGTCAATACTATCACTTTGTTTTGAGAGATACACTCTTTATTCCATTTTTCTAAATGAGTCTGAACCAAAATGCTTTTCCTTTCTGGATGTGTGTATCCAGAAAGTGACCCTTCCTGTGCTGAGAGACACAGAGGGCATAGTGGCCTGTGTTTGGTGTTTGGCTGGGAAGTTGCTTCTACTTTTTCGCTAGTGTTATGATCACAGGCAATCTCATAATTTTCCTAAACCTCAATTTCCTTAGATAAAAATAACCATCTCCAATAGTTTCATTGGTACAAACAATGGAAGCATAGCAATCTGACAAAAGGGGCGCTTTTTCAAGTTTCAGAGATCTGTCCTTCATGTATGTTCTTCATATATGTGCTATTTACATACTCATCTGCTTACAGAACTCGCTTCTTTTTTAGAAGCAAGAATAAATATTAAAAAAAATTAAAGGGCATTTCAGACTCCTAGATAATTTATAATGTTACCTTAAGCTGAATGTTTTCCCACTGGTTTTGGGAAAGAGAGATGACTGAAAGAGAATAGAATGTACAGATAGACCTATTGGTAAATGTTAATATTTTACAAATGAGAAAAATGCAATTTCGACTGACTTGGGAAAAGTTCTGTTATTTCAAACTACGTTTTGGACAAATTGTTAAAAATCCTCATCTTGCAAAAATCCAGAATCTTACCATTTTAGATATAAATAACAAATGTCAAAAAGAAATAGTAAATAGACAGTAATGTGATGCATTGCAATGCGAATAATTTATCTTTTAGCCCATATGAATAAAGAAGACTCTATCAGGAAAATATATCTTAACTGTTCAGATCTTTCAGGAGGCCAATTTAAGAGTGCCTATGCAAAGTTAAAAAAGAAAACACAGGTATTATTTAATTTAGCGGTCCTTCTCATAGTCAAAAGGTAATTAACCACATGGACAAAAATGTAGATCAAAATAGCTTATCCAAGTTGTGTTTATACTGTTAACATAGAAGCAACACAATATCTAACAAAAAGTAAACTGATTACATAAAACTATTAAATTCTTACAAGGGAATACTTCTTAACCACTATTATTTTTAATGTTTGTGTTTGAAAGTGTGTTTGTGTGTATGTGTTTATATTTAAATTGTTTTGAAGAACAAGAGTAACACACTGGTAAAAAATTTCAGATTGCTGATTTCCAAGCTGGATTTGTAATTTTAAAAAATATCCCAGAAAGTTGCAAAAAGGAAAACTTGAATTTGCTGTGCAGAGGCAACTACTTCTATAACATTTTCCTTGCATCTACAACTCTTTATGTAGCACTGACATTAAATTGTGTGTTATAAGCAATCTAGGGATAATTTAGAGTATACAGGAAGATGTGCCAATAGTATGCCATTTTAATAAGGGACTTGAGCATCCTTGGAGATTGTTATCCTTGGGGGTCCTAGAATCCCATCACCATGGATACCTAGGGATGACTGTAGTTGAATGTATTTTGAATCAGTTGAGTGAAAGATCCATCACATTTCACATGACTACTCTGGCAGTTGTTTTCTCTGTATAAGCGAACACTAAAAACCAACGCTTCAAACCAGACTCCATAACGAGAAGTTTTCTCTAACCCAAATCGTGAAGAATAATAAATGCCTACAAGTAATTGACTGAGTGCATGATAATGAGTTTTAGTCATGACTGAAATTTTATACAGGAATTCATTTGGCAGCTCTGTTATTCAAAGGTGGCTCTGGCTATGGGACTTTTGTCAAAATCTCTTCAGTGCACTTGACACTGGGAGACCCCATGTCCATTTGTCAAGTGCTTAATTTTTGGTGCAAAACTGAGATATCTAAATGGTCAGCTTGCTGATTTGTTGATAATTTTACATCCTGGAAGTCAGATTTTATGATCTCACAATCTGAAGGCATCAAAACAGAGAAGGCACCAGGCAACGGCAGTCATTTGATATATTTCTTCTCTCATTTTTGTTTTTTGTTCAGGTTGATGGAAAAATGTAAATGTAGGTTTGGATATCAGGATGTTAGCACAACCCTAGGGGGAAAGGAGAGTTTTCTTTGTAACTTGGCAGGCCTGGAATGGCCGCTTCTGACATCATGGGTATTTTTAATGAAATATTAATGACTCTGATTTTAATAGGAATTTCAGCACAACCTAAATTAAGCCATTGGAAAAGGGATATGGTCCCGTTAAGAACAGTAAAACCGTAAGCCCCCTTCCTGAAGAGTAGCTGTGGGCAGTTAAAGTGACAATCAATTTTACCAGGCCATATTGCTTTGTAAGTCTCTGAAGTGTGAAGTTCCAGCATGCCTGATGTATTTCATTTTAATTTCCTTTTGGACAGAACTATGGTTAGTGGGGAACCTCACACACAAAAAAAGAAAAAAAAATGTGCAAAAGAGGAGGAAATTATTTAACCCTTTCAACAAAGCTATGCAATGTCTTTAGCTAAAGTGAAGAAAAATAAGCAAGATTAGATTTCTCCTTATGTTTTTTAAAGAAAAACCAAAGTGGAGCATGTATAGTAAATAATGATGACTGATCTTATAGATGATTTTTATGAGAGGCCCTAAAATGCTCTCTTGGCACTTATTTTGAGTGGTTTTTTTTGGTTTTGTTTTGTTTTGTTTTTTTAAGGGAAACTGGATGGTTCAAAAATAAATCTTCCTTTGCTGTTTCTATATGGGAAGATTAAAATCATGTAATTACATATGGTTTTCCATCTGCCATTGGAATCAGATTTTTAAATGGGGAGCTGCTGATCCGTTGATTCTTTCATATTCTAGAAGCCAGGCTTCAAGACGGGGCTTTTGAGGCAGCTCAACTTTGATGGTTTTAAGATGGCGGCCTTGTTAACGGTTACGGACGTTGGGTGCATAAAATGCCAGATAAAGCTGAAAGACTTTTCTTAAATTATGCACATGTCTTATACACAGGAGGTTCAAATACCTGCAGAAGTTTCTATGAGACTATTTTTGTTCCAGAGCAGCGGGAGAGAAGACAGCGATTATGCAGTGGAATGTAGAAGGCCAGGTTGGGCTCAGGCATCAGGACTCAAACTAAATTTGACTTTTATTGACTTTGACATAAATTTATAACTTGATATTGTTCAAGTCATTTGCTCTGCCTCGGGTTCATTCCCAATCCTCTACATGAAATACTGGGAGGCGTGTCGAACTCAAAGCAACTTTTGAGATTTTTGACGTGTTCCGGGACAGATTTTAATTTAAATAAAATAGGACCTGTTCAGGAAAGCAACTACTGCTAGAAGCGTAATGGTTTTATCCTGATCCAAGTATAAGGGTGGATATCTGTATTGAAATTGTCCACAGGAATTGTTTCACCCAAGGATTATTTGGATACAAAAAAATGAGGAAGAATATGGTTTTGTGTCCTTGTGTAAAGAAGGCAAAGGATGTCCACCTTGTTCTAATAAGAACAGCATGTATCACCACATCATTTAATGAAATTTTGTCAAATTAATGTTCCTGAAGCACGCAGTTCTGACACTATTACTCACCCTGTTCAAAAATACCTAATGAGTCCTGAGTGTGCCCGGACTGAGACCAAATTCCTTTCATAGACTAGCCCTCAAAGCATTCCAAGATTTCACCTTGACTTCCTTCCCAATGTCTTTTCCCAATATTGCCAAACTGTACTCCTTCCTCTAGTCTGGCTCCTGATGTTTCCTCTTTCTGATTCTCTAATTGACTTTCGAAACTTACCCAGTTCTCTTGGGAGAAAATAGTTGCAAATGAAGCGACCGAGAAGGGATTAATCTCCAAAATTTATAAAAACCTTCTGCAGCTCAATACCAAAAAAAGAACAACCCCATCAAAAAAATGGGCAGAAGATCTAAACAGACAGTTCTCCAAAGAAGACATACAGATGGCCAAAAAACACATGAAAAGATGTTCAACATCACTCAGCCTTAGAGAAAAGCAAATCAAACCTCACACCAGCCAGAATGGCCATCATCAAAAAGTCTACAAACAATAAGGGCTGGAGAGGGTGTGGAGAGAAAGGAACCCTCTTACACTGTTGGTGGGAATGTAAATTGGTGCAACCACTGTGGAAAATAGTATGGAGATTCCTCAGATAACCAAAAATAGAATTACCTTTGCATCCAGCAATCCCACTCCTGGGCATTTACCCAGAGAAAACCAGGACTCAAAAAGGCACATGTACTCCAGTGTTCATTGTAGCACTCTATACAATAGCCAAGACATGGAAACAACCTAAATGTCCATCGACAGAGGAGTGGATCAAGAAGATGTGGTACATATACACAATGGAATATTACTCAGCCATTCAAAGGAAAGAAATAACAGCATTTGCAGCAACATGGATGGACCTAGAAATTATCATGCTAAGTGAAGTCAGCCAGACAGTGAGACACCAACATCAAATGCTATCATTTACATGTGGAATCTATTCCCTGAATTAAGAGTTATCTGAAAAAAGAAGAGTGTTTTCCACAAAGATTTTTGAGACTTAAGGATGAAATGATGAGGCATATGACGGATATTGCCCCTAGTAGGTGTACAATTCCTTCTATTTCTCCTGTTCTCTCCATTATATCATGTATTTCCTTTTGATTTATAAATACATGAAGTATATTAATACCACATATTGTCTATATAAACATATATGGTTATTTCATTACTAAATTGCACAGTAAACTCACACTAACTTTTTGTCACTAGCATAAGGCATTGCCTTCCCTAATCTACGGAATGAGGAGGGATCAGAGCCTCCCTTTGTTCACTACCTTCTGGGAGCCACATGTGAGCACATGACCTTGAGGTTTAACCAGTCAGATGCTCTTGACCCAGATTTGAATCTTGAGCAAGTAAGACAAAGATGAATAAAAGGTTAATATACATGTGCAGAAGCAGCAGGGGCAGTGTCCTGTAGCCACAGCATTGTGGTCAGAATATGTCTCCTGAAAGATAATTCTACGGCTTGTTGAATGCCTGACATTGTTTTTATGTGGTCTATTTCACAAGCCTCTTGCTCTTACTTGCCATCAATTGTTTCAGCCCCTAATCTTCTACTTGACTGCTCTTTGCTTAAGTAAGCCAGTGTTGGTTTTGTTCCCTGCAACTGAAAGCACTGTAACTATATTCTATTGTGTTGATCTTAAAGTTATTGACGGCGGCAAGTCAAAGATTTGACGTCCCATTTATTTATTTTCTAATGAGCTGGATTACTTCATATAGATATCTGTCAATTATTCAGTTGCCCCAAGAATAGTTCCTATAGAAATGTCAGGGTAAATGCTTGAGACTTTCTCCTTATTTACCAGTTTGCCAAGTAATGCATGCATCACTTCTCTAGCTTTCTTCAAGGATGATTTATACGGCATTTTAAATTTTTTTAAATTATTGTATGACATTATTTATTTATTTTTTTCTTTTTAGGGCCGCACCTGCAGCATATGGAAGTTCCCAGCCTAGGGGTTGAATTAGAGCTACAGCTGCTGGCCTCTACCACAGCCACAGCAACGTGGGATCCAAGCCACATCTGTGACCTGCACAAGAGCTCATGGCAACGCTGGATCTTTAACCCACTAAGCAAGGCCAGGGATAGAACCTGGGTCCTCATGGATAGTAGTTGGGTTCATTAACCACTGAGCCACGAAGGGAACTCCCTATATGACATTTTTTAGTATCACCATAAGAACTCATGGATATAAACATACCTGAAATGTTTCTATTAATTGCATTATTGTTCTATTGAAGTTAAAAATGTCCTACCTATGTCTGTAGGGGCCTCTCCAGTTTGAGTTCTGAGTCCTTTTTACAAAAATCCCATAGCTTTGGATAGCTTCCTTGGTTTCTGTTGTGACAAGAGTTTTTCAGACTTATCCTACACATTTTCTGCTCAGATCTAGAATAAAACTTTCTACATTTTAACAAAGAGGCAGCTTTTGCTTGGGATGATGGATAAACATTTTAGTGACATTCTATTCATATGTATTACACCTGTATTCTTTAATTTACCCTAAAAATGAAAATCTTTATATTTTAATTCAAAATTTCTAAATAGTAAAAAAAAAAAGTATATGTTTTTGCACTGGTTCTATGCTTTGTGGTGAGTTTAGTAGATATTATGACCAATATTTTGGAGTTTGATAGCAAAAAAAAAGGTTGAAAGGAAATCATTTGATTCAAATATGTGAGCTATAAAAGTATCCTGAAGTGATAAATGCAGAATAAACTGAACCCTTAGCCAAATGATCTATTATGTGATGCATGGAACTTTAGACCACATTGAAAATAACTTTCATAAATTTACGTCACTCTATTGTGGGAAAAATAATCTGTGTTTGAATCAGTGAAAATACTCCAATTCAACATGACCTGAAAACAAATTAGGAAACATCTTACACAATTGAGCTGTAACTGAAGAAGTCAGTCTCCAGTTCTGCCAGACATCAGAAGCCCAATTATGTCACCAAGGATCCACCTTCTTTAGCCTCTTGGTCTTCCGTTTTCCAGCTTCTTCCTACAACTAGTTCCTTTAGCCTTTAGCAGAGTTGCTAGATAACCGCAACTGCTCTAAGCATTTCAACACCATGACAACTCTCAAGGGTTAAGAGAGACTGTGGAAGAGCCTACTGGTTTAACCATCACATTCACCCCCTTTTGTATAGTAACAGAAGGTAAAAGGCTCCCATCTAATAATCATTTCCTAGCCCCCTTTGCAGCTGTGGATGATGAAGTGACCAGATCCCATCCAGTGGGACGTGAGCAAAAGCAGTGGTACAGGAAGGGACCACATTTGCCATGTTTTTAAAGTCACGCTCTCTGGGGGCACTTTTACACCCACAGTCTAGCTAAACACCTTCACGAATACACGGATCCTCTTTACAAGTGTCCCCTTTAAATTCAGAAGAGCTATCTCAGACATTCCCTAAAATTTCCTCCCCCAAACTGGAAATCTCCTTGGCCAGCAACGGGCCACATGTTCAAGCCGCAACCAATGAAATGGAGTGAAAATAAGAGCATCATGATAACCACGAATTCCCAGAATATCAGGACCTGTGAACTGGCGATGGGGACAGGAACATCTTTCTGTGGTATGTGGGACACTAAACAAATTTACGAAGAAAGAAAGCAGAAATTGAGCTAACAACCCTAAAACAATCGCTGTATTTTAAAATTATGTCTTGTCTCTACGTGAATATGAGAATACATACACTATTTTTTTTTTGGCCACACCCACAGCATAAGGAGGTTCCCAGGCTAGGGGTCGAATCAGAGTGCGACCTACACCACAGCTCACAGTAACGCCAGATCCTTAAACCACTGAGTGAGGCCAGGGATCGAACCCTATGTTCTCGTGGATACTCCACAGATATACACACACCATGATGTACAATGCTGTTTCATCATAGCGTGTACGTAGAGTTATGGGTGTGTGTATATGTGTGAGAGAGAGAACTCCCAAATAGACACAGACCCAGACCCTACATGCACACTTACTGCCTCTTTCATAGTTCATGTGTAGTTTTTATTCTGATTTTCACTTAAATTATTATTGCATTACCATGTCACTAAAATTTTAGTTACTGTGATGTTTGAGATCACAAAAAACTCATTAGGTAAATGAATGGCCTTGCCTGACCCATGAATCACCCTAACTTTATAAGCTCAATTGATTCTCCTTTAAGCCCAAGTGAGGCTGTAATCAGTACCTTCGTGCTGGTAACTCTTCTTTCTTTAGATTATTTAATCAGAATATTCACCAGATCAGAGTGATCACCATTATTTTCACCGCATGCCGCCGAGTCACTTTCCACTCGGTGATACCAGCTTACACTCGTCCAACAGCACAGGAACATACAAGTATAACGTTTCTTGGTTGGAATTTACCTCTTTACTTTACCTTTCTCCGTAAGCCGGATTTAAATTTCTCTGCAGAAATCTTGATCTCTAGCTGTAGAATATCTATTATCCTCTCTCAACAAATGTGTTCATGTTAAAAGCTGAAATCTAGAAAAAGAATATATTCATATATGTATATAGGTATATATATGTGTACACATATATATGACTGAGTCACTTTGCTGTATCGCAGAAATTGGCACAATGTTATAAATCAACTATAACAGAAAAAAGCTGGAATCTACTTTCACATTCACTATTTTATTTTATCTTATTTTTGCAACCATCCTGAATTTGGCAATAAATATAACTTTCATCATTTTTGTAGCATTCGGTAGTCTTGAAGAAGCTCTAGGTGAGGCAATACTGCAGAGGAGGGGATGGACTTGGAGCCCTGCATGTACCACTCTAATTTTGTTTTATTTTTTAATTTATTTGTTCTCATTAGGGCTGCAGCTGCGGCACATGTTAAGTTCCTAGGCTAGAGGTCTAATTGGACCTCCAGCTGCCAGCCTATGCCACAGTCACAGCAACGTGGGATCCAAGCAGCATCTGTGACCTACGCCACAGCTTGCGGCAATGCCAGATTCTTGACCCACTGAGCAAGAACAGGGATCGAAGCCACATCCTCATGGATACTAATTGGATTCTTAACCTACGGAGCCACAATAGGAACTCCACTCCCTGAGTTTAAAACCATGAATCTTTTCCAGTACCCTCCTCGAATGCCTACATTCCTCAGGCTGTGGTGACTTTCCCAGATGTGTGCCCTGAAACCAGAACTCAGGTCTTCTGACCCCCAGGCGGGTCCTCTCGCATGTATAACAGAATAAGTCCCAAGAATATAGGACCTCTCTCCGTTCCTTGCCTTGCATTTACACATCGACCCCAAACCATTTAGTCTGCCCAGGTCAGACCTCTCCCTAAACTTTGCTCAAATTGTCCTTTTTGCAGGTAGGCTCCATACCCCGTGCTTCACTTGGTTAAACCCAGCCCCAGGCAGTTGAACTATGTATACGGTTTTCTGCCATTAACAGTGTCTCACTTCCTGACGAGGCTAGGGGCTCCCTGGAGCAGGGACCATATCTCGTTCATCATTAAATCTGCACTATTTAGCCTAGAGTCTGCCTCATGGTAGGTGCTAAGGGGGAAAAATGTGATCAACTGCATGTCTAAAAAAGACTCACATCCAGAGTTCCTGGTGACCTCATAATTAAGGACCAGTTATTGTTACTGCTGTGGCTCAGGTTCAATTCCTGGGCCAGGAACCTCTGCATGCATGTCATGGGCTTGGCAAACAAACAAACAAATAAACAACAACAACAAAAAACCCCAAAACAAAACAAAAAAACCAAAACACCGAGTGCCTTATTTTCTGAAAGGCTTTCCTTAGCTAATCACGTGTCTAAGTGTGTCATCATAATACACGCAGAATCCTACCCCTCTAAATACCACTTTGCCAACTACACTGAGAACTACTTGAAGTAATTTTTTTTTTCCTTTGGAGGCAACTGTTTTTCTTTGTAACCTTAACAGTAAACACCCTTCCTGATATGCAGTAAGTGCATGTTCTTGCTCTCCCTCCATATAAAATACATATAATTATATTATTACATTATGTATAATGTGTTAAAATATAATGCCTTGTTACATCATTACATATATATTATACACACCACACACATACACAGAGTCTAAATCACTACGAAAAGCCATAGTTTTCTGACAGCTTTTTATAGTTCCACACATCTTCTTTTTTGGCTGGACCCACCCACGACATAAAGTTCCCAGGCCAGGGATCGAATCCAAGTTGCAGCTGTAACCTACACCACTGCTGTTGGCAATACCAGATTCTTAACCCACTCTGCCAGGCTGGGCATTAAACCTGCGTCTCAGCAGCGATCTGAGCCACTTCAGAGATAAATGCCAGATCCTTAACTCACTGTGCCATAGTGGGAAATCTCCAGATATCGTAAACTGCATGCCAAATTGGAGCCACCGGGGACCCTCCTATCCTGGGGTGATGGCTTTCTGCTCTTAATTAAGGCCTTCAAGACAGCGCTGGTCAAAGCTGCTGAGCTGACACATTTATTTTGCTGGAGGACATATATCTTCTTATCCTGGATTTTAAGACTTCATGCTGGCATTCATCGTGAGAAGGATAAGTAAAAAGCATTTGGATTCTTGAATCTTACCTGCTTATCTTCACACTTCTAGGACAATATAAATACTGTATCTGTTCATGTACAAGATGCCGACGTTGTATGTCAAACAAGCCAGACTGGAAATCCCTCCTTCTAGGATTTATCTTCATCCTGAAGGAAAAGACATATATGTTTGTATGAACATATAGCAGAGGATGAAGCAAAATACTAAAATGCATATAAGTTCCATAAAAACACTCTTTTCTGGAGTTCCCATTGTGGAGCAGTGGAAACCAATCTGACTAGGATCCATGGGGACGCAGGTTCAATCCCTGGCCTCACTCAGTGGGTTGGGGATCCAGCACTGCTGTGAACCGTGGTATAAGTCACAGACGTGGCTTGGATCTTGCTTTGCTGTGGCTGTGGAGTAGGCCAGCAGCTGCAGCTCTGATTCGAAGCCTAGCTTGGGAACTTCCATATGCTGTAGGTGTGGCCCTAAAAAGCAAAAAAAAAAAAAGTATCTAGAATCTGTTTTAGTCTCTGCCTTATCTCAAACTATGCCTAAGACATAATATGTGCTTAATAAACACTTGAATTCTACAGCAGTACAGTGGGTAAAGGTCTCACGAGCACTTAATTTCTTTGGGAAAAAGTTTCAGTATATGCTAAAAAAATTATTTATTTACCTTTAAATATGTCAATCTGGTACATTTTTGCAAAACATGACCTAATGCATTTGAAATCAAATATACAATTACAAGCTAATTTTCCTAGTATGTTTTCCTTTATGCCTTTAAACCAATAATTATGAAACAAGCAATTCTTAATAATGACCACACAGTCTGAGATTTTGGATTTTTCTTCTTTGTTAACCCTGGACCCTGTTATTGAAATGGAAAGTTAAGCTGACATTTTTGCAAGGTTTTTTTTTTCCTTTTTGGGCTTTTTTATAGTCTAAAGGTTAATGAGCTGTGGTGTGGTTTAGTGCTGTGTGTGCTAAGCTAGCACCTAATATGTTAAGTTGGGCGTGATTCAAGCCTTCCAAGAAAAGTGGTCTCCGACCTTATGGATGGGGGGAGGGGAGGACAGAAGGAAGAAGCCTGCACCATTGTGGTCCCGTTTTTGCCCAAGAAAGGTGGTCCTGGTCAGCGTGCATGCTCTTTGGGACTTTATATACAAGCTGTTCTCAGGAACATAAATATCCCACATTCCATTTCGAGAGGTGCTGGGTTATAGGTTATTGACCAGTTTAGGGATTTATAGCTAGAGTCAGTAATCATTAAGGAAAAATGGCTTGACAATTTTATTATAGTGGAGGCCTGCTGGAAAAGTTCAATATAGATTTACCGAAGAACTAACTCGATCTTAGTAATAATAGGTATGTCTGTGTGTGTGTGTAATTACGTGTATATATTTTAGTACAGACTACACTTTCACACAGGAGAGTTATAATATGAATTGTGACATATGCATCACATGAATAAGTGTACAGCTGTTTCATGAGATTCTACAGATATGGTAAATAACCGCAATACTGACAAATAAATCCTTTCTAAACAATGAGAAGTTGTTCATTTGTTTCAGATTTCAGAGCAGCAGCAGAAGAAAAAGAAAAGAACAGGCTTGGGATTCAAGCTACTACTTGCTAATATTTCACATCCCACCACTCCTCTGCTCCCCACCGCCCCAAACACATACCCACGCAGTTGTTAACCTTTCAAATCTGAACCTATTAATCCTCTATTTTTTAATCTCGATTTTTTTAAAAAAAAGTAAAAACAGAGATTTAATTATCACTCTGATTCTTTCTGATACCTAATCCCAGAAGAATTCACACATCAAGACTTAGTTCTAAGAATTAATATGATGGTTTTATAAAATGATACAGAATACAATTTTTTGCTTGCTTTTTTTTTTAGGGAGACACTGAGGCATATGCAAGTTCCCAAGCTAGGGGCTGAATTAGAGCTGCAGCTGCTGCCCTACACCACAGCCACAGCAACACCAGATCCGAGCCACGTCTGCGACCTACACCACAGCTTACAGCCGACCTACACCACAGCTTACAGCCGCGCGCCAGATCCTTAACCGACGGAGCGAGGCCAGGGATTGAACTCACATTCTCATGGATACTCGTTGGGTTCATTACCACTGAACTAGGACGGGAAATCCTGGAATATCATTTTTACAGAGTGATACAGACTCTTCTGAAAAACTCTCAAAGAACATTTGCCGGTGAAAATGTCTAGGGTAAGTTTGAAGTAGGAACTCTGGATTTCTATTCACTTGAATGTTGCAAGCAACTCTACTGCGTGCCCAGTGTTAAGGGGCCATGTGCAAGAATTTCTTCTATGTCTAACTCTTCACCTGCAAAGAAACAAACCTGGAAAATGTCTCAGTAGAACTCCATTCTATGCCCTACTGGCCTGCTTCTCATGCTCACTCCCAAGACAGAGCAAGAAATGCAAGTAGGAACAGGGGGTGTTGTCAATAACAGCCCCCCAAGAACAATGTGTTCTAGAAAAGACTACATAGAATGAGAACCAATGGGGGTTTGTATCTAACAAACAGTTTTGCTGAGCAAATATCTGTGCCTTCCACTGTAAAGTGCATTATACTGTATTTCACTATCAAAATAGGTATCGAGTGCCTCCTATGAGTCCATCTTTACTTTGTGGGGCTATATTGGTGAACAACACAAGGTCATCGCTGTCACGGAGCTTCTCTTCTCTTTGGGGAAGACCCACAGTAGGCAAGTGACAAATTCTCAGGCTTGTTTTCAAACCTCAAACATGAAACGAAGAACAACATAAGATGATGATAAAAATCAAAAGTTACTGAAGAGGTCAAGGTAAGAGATTCAGAAAGATCCTTCCAAGAAAATGACTACTGAGCCGGGACCTGAAGGACAGAGTCGAGCTGGTGGGAGAGGAGCAGCTCTTAGAGAGGGATGCTCTTCACAGGTTAGAGGACAAATGGAACAAGGTCTGACCTGGAGACACAGCAGCCGAGTTCTCACTTCACGATGCTCTGACGAAGTAATGAACATGTCTGAGTTTGACAGATGTTTGACTACCTCTAGAAGTTTAAGGAAATACATGGGATTTAGGACTCTTGAACACAGAACCTATTATACCTAAACAAGGATAGCCACCAAGAAAAATGATAGTCTTAGAAATTATATATGTGACATCATTGGAGAGTGAAGTCCATTACATTCCAGTGATCAAGTCTGAAGAGACATGGATTACAGCTGGACGAACTGATGAGGAGAAAAGTGAATGGATAAATAAAACTATACGATTCACAGCCGCTGCTTTTTTTATTTGCTTTACCAATGAGACAGACTTGCGTTAGGAGGTGCTCTCCAACACAGTCTGGAACTAGGTCATACTCCTTCCCTTCTTTGTTGCTTTTTGTTTTTGTTTTTGTCTTTTTAGGGCTGCACCTGAGGCATATGGAGGTTCCCAGGCTAGGGGTCAAGTCAGAGCTATAGCCACCAGCCTACACCACAGCCACAGCAATGCCAGATCCTTAACCCACTGAGCGAGGCCAGGGATCGAACCTGTGTCCTCATGGACGCTAGTCAGATTTGTCTCTGCTGAGCCAGGGTGGGAACTCCCCTTCCTTTCTTTCTTAATGATTATTTGTTGGTGCTTGAGTAAAACAAAGCATCTTTTATCTCATGAATAGGCAAGCCTTCTCTCTTAGTCTGTTCAGGCTTCTAGAACACACTACCATGAACTGGTGGCTTATGAACAGCAGAAATGTCTTTTTGCCATTTCTTGAGCCGCTCCCATGGCATACGGAGATTCCCAGGCTTAGGGGTCGAATCGGAGCTGTAGCCACCAGCCTACACCACAGCAGCCACAGCAACACGGGATCTGAGCCACTTCCTCAACCTACACCACAGCTCACGGCAACGCCGGATCCTTAACCCACTGAGCAAGACCAGGGATTGAACCCGCAACCTCATGGTTCCTAGTCGGATTCGTTAACCACTGCGCCACGACGGGAACTCTGCAGAAATTTGTCACAGTTCTGGAGACTGGGAATACCAAGACCAAGATGCTGGCATACTCTGTTTGGTGGCAGCCCACTTCCTGGTTCGTAGACGGTCCTCAGATGGCAGATGGGAGGAGGGCACTCTCTGGAATGTCTTTCGTAAGGGCTCTAATCCCATTCATGAGATTCATGACTCAGTCACCTCCAAGGGCCCCACCTCCAAGTACCGTGACACCGGCGATGAGGTTGCCACATGTGAATTTAGGGGGCTCACAAGCGTTCAGTTCATGGCATCTTCACTTTAAAATTCGTGTTCAGGAGTTCCCACTGTGGCTCAGTGGTAACGAACCTGACTAGTATCCATGAGGATGTGGGTTCGATCTCTGGCCTCGATCAGTGGGTTAAGGATCCAGCATTGCCATGAGCTGTGGTGTAGCAGACATGGCTCGGATCCTGCATTGCTGTGGCTGGGGTGTAGGCCAGCAGCTGCAGCTCTGATTTGACCCCTAGTCTGGAAACTTCCATGTGCCACATGTGCAGCCCTAAAAAAAAGGCAAAAAATAAATTCACGTTCAGCACATTAAGTCCCGGCATGTATATCCACGTGGTGGGCAGTACCATGCTAGGAAATACACGATGCCACAGGTCTAACCAACATGGTCTGTCTTTCTGGGAGTATGTCCTTCAATTAAAAAATAATTTCAGGAATTCCCTTGTGGCACAATGGGTTAAGGATCCAGCATTGTCATAGCACCACTCCAGTCACTGCTGTGGGGCAGGTTCAATTCCTGGCCTGGGAATTTCCATGCACTGCGGGTACAGCCAAAAAATAATAATAATGATGATGATAATAATTTCCTGTGAAAAATTAAATTTAACCCAAAATTTAATTCCCAAACATGCAATTACACTGAATTTTGCAACTGAGTATGGCGAGAGGCAAATAGCATTAAAAAAGCCAAAATTAGTAAGGTTTTTCTGATGTACTACCTATTTTCTTAAAAGGTATTAATTTAAAAATCATATCTTCATCTGGATACACTAAATGTTCCCGAAGCATTCACACACAAGCTAGAAACCACGAAATAATTAGTACATAGGGTGCCACTTATGGGCTATTACTTTTCAGTCTCAAATCTAGTCTCCTCTGAGGTACTCTGGGATGTGGAGCTAGGACTCTGCCATCCCCATTCCTGCTCTGCCTGTGCCCTGTGGATGCAATGATACAGGTGCACTGGAAAACTGGACGATGAAGAAAGGAATTGCTTTTATGTCCAAGCTGCCTTTTAGCTTTTTCTTTGTTCCCCTACCTGACAGCCTCACCCTAGCTTTCCTCCTTCATCCTGGCTGCAGCAGCTGCTCCTGGAAGGAACTGCTGCATCCAGTTTCCAGGTTTCCAGCACGTACAGACCAGTCTCAGTGTGTCTCCTTGATTAGCACTAGCCGTCCAGCGCATCCTCCCAAGTGGCCGAGTCTCAGTCCCATGATGTCCCTGATATGAGCTCAGAGACATGAGCACAGGGGAGGTGCACGCCCCACTCAGAGGTCTACAGGGATTCTCCTCCGACCTTGTAAGTTAATACCTCCAATTTCCCCTAGTCACTGAGGTGGTGACTTTTAATGCACCCAGGATTTTCTTAGTGTCCTCTTTGTGTCCTTTCTCCTCAATATCAAATTTTCATTTTTCTAAATTTTTTTATTATAGTTGATTTACAATGTTCCTTCAATTTCTCTTGTACAGCAAAGTGACCCAGTCAAGCATATATGTACATTCTTTTTTTTTTTTTTGTACCATCTTCTATCATATTCTAACCCAAGAGATTGGACATAGTTCCCTGTACTGTACTGCACAGGGACCACACCACTTACCTAATTCTTAATTCTTTATTTTCCCTGTTTAAATAACTCATGTAATTCCTGTCTCCCGTCCAAATGCGGACCGATACAGAAATTGACATAGGAGTGACTTCAGGACGCAGATCAAGATAGCACTGGGGGATTGACTAGGTAAACACATTGGAGCAGCACACGCAAATGTTACATATGTTGCTCCCATCCCCCAAATCCAAAATTATCTGCCATGTTGGACACTTCTTTTTGAATGGCAGGTGGTAAAACGTTGGCAAATTTTCTTTTACATTCAATGGGATATCTTGACATATTTACACATTTAGACCCCTAAACTGCACTGAGGATATGAGTCCATAAAATTCTGTCCTGTTTACTTTCCATTCTCTGATTGTCATAATTCAAGGCACCTAAAATATTTGGTGTTGCAAGTCAAATCAACATAATCAAAATAAAATATTCACTGTATGGGCTCAATGACAGGATGGAGACAAAAGACTAAAGAGTAAATGAACCTGAAGATAGATTTAATAAATCTTATTTAATGTGAAAAAAGAGAAATAAAAGTAATTAATGAATAAAAGTATTAAGAAAGTCCTAGGGATCTGCAGGAAAATACCAAAATGATTCAGATTTCCCCTTGGTTAGTACACATATGGAAAACATCAGAATTGTACTATACAGTTGAAAAAACTGGATGGATATTGAAAGATAGGTTATTACTTGTGTTATGAACTTAGCTGATTGTCTGCTAAAACAATCCATGGGATTTTTAAAAAACCCAGAAACACACACCATAATATTAAACAAGTTAAACATACAATCCACAATTACGTTATTGTGAAGAACCAGGAAGATATCAATGACTGGCAGAGGAATAAACAGATAACGCCAATGCTGGAACTATCAGACAAATAATTTACAGCAACTCTCACAACAAGGCTCCAGGAAGTAAGATAAAACGCTCTTGAAAGGGACTAAACGTCTCAGCAGGAGCATGGAAGATACTGAAATAACCAAGGAAGATGTTTAGAACATAGAAATAAAATTCTTAATTTTAAAAAATTAACTAAAATTTTAAAAATCAATAGCATAATGGAGATGACAGTGGAAAGATCTAGTGAAGATAGATCAATGGAAATTACCCATTCTGGAAAACAGGGGAAAATGTTTTTAAAAAAAATGAACAGAGTCTCAGATATCTATGAGATAACTCCAAAAATCTAATAGTCATGACAGCAGACTTCTAGAAGGAGAGGTGGAGGAACATGTTACAAAAAAAATAAATAAATAAAATAATTGGAGAAATAACGGCTAAAACCTTTGCAAATTTGGTAAAAGATGTAAATTTTCAGAATCAAGATGATCAGTGAGTCCCAAACAGAATGAACTAAAAAACAAAAAACACACCCGGACACGTCATAATCAAACTGATAAAAATCACAACAAGTTTTGATTATAGCAGAAAGGGAACAATTGCATTTAGGGAAGCAATCATTTGCAAGACTACAGATTTCTCATCAGAAATTTTTTTTAAAAAGCTAGAGAAAATGTGTTTTATTCGTATTTCCTAAAATGATGGATCAATATAGAGTATGGTGATAAAACTATGTTTTAGGACAAGCAAAGCAAATAATGAAAATCCCATCTGTTATAGGAACCATCAAGAAAACCTAAACTTTTTCCTGTTTTTTGAGATCAGCACTTAGAAGAAAATGAATATAGAAAATATGATTTTTTTTTCTACTGAAGGTAAAATTTTATCTCTACATGAAGTCTGTAGACCTTTTTTTTCCTGTCCAAAACTGCACAGATTGATATTACATATACTAGCCTGATATTCTCAATGCCCACCACATCTTTTGTAGTATCTTATTTTAAATCTGGAGACTTTATTGGAAAAGGATATTTGTAAGAATAGTTGTATTCTTAATAGAAGTCGATATGTTTGCAGAAATGTGCTAAGTTGCAGAGATAATTAAAGACACGGCAGAAATTATCACAGCATTGTAAATCAACTATATTTCAATAAAACTTTAAAAATGAAAAAAAAGGAGAGCCTAATGAATAAATTTATGACACAGATTACATTGCTTTTCGAAAGTCTCATCATTTACTGTGTTGAAAGCAACAGTTAACACAAGAAGGATAAAAAGAGTGATCAGAGATAAGGAACTTAAAGTACAGAATTCATGTTTTTTTAAAATAGAGAGCTTCAGATTGGCTTAGGAAAGCATAGTTGGGTGTAAAGCAGCCTTATGCCTCATAACCACACAATCTAAAAATCTCCAAATAATGCCATTAGGCTGGCAAAAATTCCTTCAGTATTTTCCTCTATGGGCAAGTAAATTAATTTCAACTTTACAGTTTAAATTGATATTTTTCTCTGATGAAGGAAAATAAAGAATTTAAGTAATTTTATCAGAAGAGAATTCTTTTAACATGTGTAAAGACAGGTCAATTAAAAAAAAACATACCTTTCATTATTTCCTTACAAAAACAAACTAATAGATGGGCACTAATATCGTAAGGAAATAACAGGAAGCAGCATGTTTTTCAATGTCTCCTAGCCATGTGGCTGCGGCTGTGTGCCTTTTGTCTCAATGGTTTCCTGAACATGAGTGGAAAATTCTACTCTCATAATATTACTTGAGCTTTCTCTCTCCTCGGTCCTCTTTCAGGTTGGTCATTGGGGGAATCGCCAGATGGGAAGGAACCTTTCAAGTCCATTACTCCTTTCCTATCCCTTCAACACCTCCTGATGTCCAGTGGGGTTTTCACAGGTTCTAATATTACTGCAATGATTCAGCAGCTCTTTGAATTGCATTCAGGAAGGGAATAATATTCTCTTCCTAATTCTCCTAGGAATTCACCTTTCCCTTCCTGAAAATATGGACAAGAAAGAGCCAAGATATTACGTCCAGTGAATTAAATAGTCTTTATGGAGTTAAGTGGTATATTTTCAAAGTCTGGTCTGGGAGCAATGAAACAGGAGCAGGCAAGCAGATCATCAACCAATACTGATCTAAACGTTTTTGGTACACAACCATGTAAATGTGGAGGAAACAAAAATTAATAGCAGGTTAAAATGCTTCTGAGTGTCCTATGAAGTGGGGCAGTCTTGTAGGACTGAACACAATGTATGGGATTGGACACGAACTCTAGGTAGAAAGGGTCAGAATTGAGTTGGAATTATAGTACACCCAACTGGTGTTGGAGAATTGCTTGATGCAAAAACCCATACTGCTTGATAGAAAACCCACATATCTGGTGTCTGAAGTGAACTGTTGTGTGAGAATAGAGAAAACACATTGAGTTTGTTCTAAACATAGAAGCACCAACATTATTTGAGAAATTTAGTGGTGCTTGTCCTCTCTAGGGAAGTGGTTGCTGGAGGAGAGAGGAGGGGATATTACAACAGAATTTGGCTGCTGGAAATGGAGCTGATTGGATTTCAAAATAATAGAGGTGGGAGTTGTTTAATCACCATAGACAAGGTGGGTATAGTTATTATAACGAGTGTACAGTAAGAGTGACATCCAGGGGCCCCGTTCTACCGAGGTTTGTGCAGACAGGTAAAATCATCTCCACAGGAATATGATATTTGGGCAGCCAGACAGGTATTGCTCAAGCTTTTCATCCAAAATAAACAAAGGATGAATGATAAAGAAACTGAAGTCAGCCACGGTAATGAAATGTCAAGATCCCTTGCCCAGTTTTTGAACCTGAGTGATTTTTTCAGATCTGAAAGCTATTGATCAAAGAACAGGCTGGGTCCCACGACAGCACCACATCAAATATATTATCAAGTATTTCAAGAATTTCAAGGATTTTTGGACACAAATTTCAAGATCACATTGATACCCAGTAACCCGAGGCATCGTCATGGCACCCATACAGATGGAGTATTTGGGGGCTATGTAATTAATGTCTACCTCAGCGTGAATTCAAAATATCTACCAACTACCCAGTACCTATGTCAGAGTTCCCAAAGGCATAATTAGATAGTCTTGATGTGTGACAAATTTTGTATTTTTTGATACATGTACTAAGGTGTATTATTGTGGGGGAGGCCAAGTGGGAGGCTTAAGGTAGTAAGGTCAAAACAAATTTGCATCTCCTGGAGGAAGAAGAAAGAGATTGGCACTACCCTAAATGACCTAAAGAACTTTAAAGGAGTTCCTGCGATGGCACAGTGGATTAAGAATCCAAATGCAGTGGCTCAGGTCGCCACAGAAGTGTGAGTTTGATCCTGTGGTCCAGCGCAGTGGTTTTAAGGATGCGGTATTGTCACAGCTGTGGCACAGGTCATATCTGTGGCTTGGACTCAGTCCTTAGCCTGGGAACGTCCATATGCCTTGGGTATGGCCATTAAAATAAAATAAAACAAAACAAAAAACTCTAAGAAAAAAGCAGATGGTTCTGTAGGAAGACAGTGAAATACCATTACTCAACCAACCAACAACTCCTGTCTTAACTGCCATTCCGTTTAGAGTAACTATGCTTGACCAGATTTAAATGGATTCAGGCACACGATACACAGCCTTTGATCTGGTCAATGTGTTCTCTTTCATGACTGTCCGGCAAAAGCCCCAGAAACATCCCACATTCACATGAGATTGGCAACAGTCAGTATTTCCAGTCTTGCTTCACAGCTATAATAACTCTTGCTTTGTTTTGGAGCATAGTTCGGAGTTCCCATCGTGGCGCAGGGGAAACAAATCCGACTAGAAACCATGAGGTTGTGGGTTTGATCCCTGGCCTCGCTCATTGGGTTAAGGATCTGGCATTGCCTTGAGCTGTGGTGTATGTAGGTTGCAGACTCAGCTCAGATCTTGTGTCGCTGTGGCTGTGGCAGGCAGCTGTGGCACTGATTCAACCCCTCGCCTGGGAACCTCCATATGCTGCAGGTGCAGTCCTAAAAAGCCAAAAAAAAAAACCATAGCTCAAAGAGAACTGAATTCTCTGGACTTCCTTCATGATATTATATTGATTCACTCGATGACGTAGTGTAGATTAGTGAAGATGTGCAAGGAGTGAAAAGTTCCTTGGATCAGATGTGCAAAGGCTGCACTTAGTCCCCAAATATGTTAGCTCACTATGAGGGTGGAAGACAAAACTAGATGCCTGCTGCTCCACAACTCTACAGAACATGGTCCTGAAAGGCAGTGAGGAGAGGAAACCCAGCGGTAGATCGTCAGGCAAAGAACCTCAGCATTTACTTGGTGAGAAGTTATTTAAGTCCTAGGGCAGTGGTGAACAGCTTGGCTAATCGAGTGCCTGCAAGAATAAAGTGTGAAGAGTGTATTGGAGCCCCTCAAATTTCATGTTCACCCAGACTCCCAGAAAGTCATTTTATTTGGAAATCGGGTCTTCGTAGGTGTAGTAAGCTAAGATGCGTTCATACTGGACCAGGGTAGGGCTTTCTCTGGTGACTAGGGGGAGAGGGCACACAAGGATACAAAGAGAGAATACACTTGTACGATGACAGAGCAACATAGAGCATATCTGGAGAGACCCTCCAGATGTTGATGGTCCCTTTGGAGGTCCCATCAATCCTTGTTGACTGGACTGATGGGTTGCTTGATTGACTGATTGTTCAAGGATGGATGGTACCACCAGAAGCCAAGACAGATGGATGGGACAAACTGTCCCTCACAGCCTTCCAAAGGGAGCCACGCTGCCAATGCCTTAAACAATTGGAGACGAGCATATCTGAAGAAAAGGCATGTTGGCAGACCAGTGGGAGAGCACCAAAAGGTGAAACATTTTGTATTTCATGCCAGCACCTTCAGGAAAGCATCTGCCATACAAGAGGCTTAAAGGGCCATTAATGTCACCCAGCCTCAGGGACAGTTAATGTCACAACCTCTCCATAAGTGGGTTCCTTATTTCTTTGTTATATTAACAGTTTTATCGTTTTAGGATTAGATAACATAAATGTTCACTTGAAGAAGACGACTGAATTTGCAAGTGCAAAAGAAACTGAGACATGAAAAATATGAAATCGGAAATCCTCCTGAAGTGTAATCTATACTGCACTTTTGTTTATGGTCCACACTCACAAA
This sequence comes from Phacochoerus africanus, assembly GCF_016906955.1. Classification (NCBI taxonomy): domain Eukaryota; kingdom Metazoa; phylum Chordata; class Mammalia; order Artiodactyla; family Suidae; genus Phacochoerus; species Phacochoerus africanus. The sequence continues at coordinate 9,742,505 of NC_062557.1, read as the reverse complement.
ATTACATGATCTAGAAAATGAGACAAAATTGTGCAGATTTGAATTCTTGGATGCTCTGCCTTGGGTTTGGCTGCAAAAGTGTGTGTAAAAAAAAAAAGTTTGAATATACTTGGTGTCTATTATTCATGAAATCAGCCAAAGGTATGGAACCTTCATGGCTTGAGACTAGTTTTATAGACATTGTTTAGTCTACTAAGTTTCAAGTTAAATTTAGCTTCCTTTTCCTTTCCATATACAGATATGTCATTATTGCATAGACACAGGGCATCATAGTTTCATAAGTGAAAACAAATAAGTAAATACATGAATAAACTTACTGAAGAAGAAGGAAAAGGCATATGAAGAACACCTAAAGAAATCAGCAAGGCTACATAAGAAATTCTCTGAAAAGGCCAGATTTAAACAAGGCAGATTTTAAAACTCATAGAGTTGTAGGACAGTTAAAGAAGATGTTATGTGAGGAGCATAATGACTAAATAAGCTAGACATTTTCTTTTTGTCTTCTTTTTAGGGCTGTGGCATATGGAAGTTTCCTGGCTAGGGGTTGACTCAGAGCTACAACTGCTGGCCTACACCAGAGCCACAGCAACGCAGGGTCTGAGCCATGTCTGCAACCTACACCACGGCTCACAGCAACGCTGGATCCTTAACCCACTGAGCGAGGCCAGGGATCGAACCTGCATCCTCATGGATTCCAGTTGGATTCTTAACCCACTGAGCCACAACAGGAACTCCAAGCTTGATATTTTCTTGTAAGGAAAATATAAAGTTTGTAAAACCTTGCATGCTCCATGGAGCTTGGTCTCAAAGCAGTGTCACAAGGACTCAGTCCAAGCCATCGAAAATAATTTCAAAGGGTATAAATTTTACAGAGCAACCTGTAAATCACCCATAATTAGGACCATACATGATTTTGAGTTTTAAGCCCTATCTTGTTATATGTATTTTTGAATGTGTAATTCATACAGTGAAATCCATATATAATATAAATAATTCAAGGCAAAATTTAACTTTACCTCATTTTAAATTATACAACAGAGGCAGGAGAAAATAATTGCACGCATATAAGTTGAATTCCTTGCAAATTTGATAAGTGCATCCTTTGAAGCTAGTAAAATTCAAATCCTTCACCTCTGGTTTTTAAGGGAGTGAAATGAATATATTATAATCAATCCTCAGCAAAACTACCTACCATCAAACTTTGCTTCAACAACCCATTTCCTTTCCACAGTACAGCTGTCCTTCCACTCTTCTACTCAACTGAAATGAAACTTCCAGTCTTTGCACTTGGAGAACTTCATTTTTTTTTAATGCATTATTTTTTTTTAAATTAAAGTATAATTGATTTACAACATCATGTTAGTCAGGTGTACAGCAAAGTGATTCAAGTGATTCAGTTACATACGTTATGTATAAAATTGTTTAGATCGGTTTCCCTTACAGGTTATTGCAAATATTGAGCACAGTTCCTTGTGCTATACAGGAGGTCCTCGCTGGCTATTTTATATATAGTACTGTGTATCTATTAATCCCAAACTCCTAATTTATCCCTCCTCACCCCCTTCCCCCTTTGGTAACCATGGGTTTGCTTTTCATGTCTATGAGTCTATTTCTATTTTGTCAATTATTCAGTTGTATCTTTTTTATTTCTTAGAGTCTGCATGTAAGTGATATCGTGTGATATTTGTCTTTCTCTGTCTGGCTTGCTTCACTCAGTGTGATAATCTCTAGGTCCATCCATGTTGCCACAATTGGTATTATTTCATTCTTTTTTATGACTGAGTAGTATTCTATGGTATATCTATACCACATCTTCTTTTGGAGTTCTTTCTGTGTTCATTCTCTCCCACTTACCTCCTTGTTCTCTACTACAGGAGTCCTGAATCTTCTCAAGAGGCAACAGTTTTTCAAGGCAGCATTCTCTGTCATCAAAAGGGGGGAAAATAGGCCATTAGCAAGCATTCAAAGATCAACATGTTTTATCCTGTAAGAGTAACAACCACAACAAAAAGAAACAAGTAAGAAGATGATGACCCATGATATAGGCTTACTTTGCAAACATAGTAGTTTAAACCATACAAATTGCCATTTTAGTTAGAAAATGATTAAATGCTGGCTTTTTCATATGCATCAATCTAATAAAACAAGGTCCATAAAGAAATAAACTCTTCACATCATTGGTCATCTACAGAAGGGGGAAAAAAAAACTCACCAAAAAACAAGGAGTAATAAAATCAGCATCCAACAATCCAATCCCTTGTCTTCCATTGATTATTCTATAATTTTTGTTCTTTGCGTGTGACATGTGAAATGTCGAAGCCATTTATCTCCATTGTGAAATAATTTATGACCCAAGTGTTTCAGTGATGCTTCACTTAAGGTTGAGGCCACTGTTGGTGCCTGTCCTATCAAGGATTCCTTTCGGTATACCTTGATTGATCTGTACACTCACGGTGGCCCCCAACCAACACTGAAACTGAACTCCCGACTCTAAACCAGACTCCTTCTAGCATTTTCTACTACACGCCCTTGAAGACTTGCATTATTTCCTTCCTTTTCATAATGTTTGAAAACAAAAGTGGTGCCTCCTCTGCTAAATGAAATAGTTGATCATCTCCTCTTGCGTTTTTATTTAATTTATTCCATAGAAAACATGGGGATAATGTTTTAATGCCAACGCATGATGTCAAAGTCTAAGCAGAGCAAAGAAGCCAAGTGATGTTATGAACGTTATCATTTGGGCTAAAGCAGGTTGATTGCAGTTTGCAGCTTAAAATTGGTTATTAATAACCAGGGTTGGCCTTAGCAATATGTGTGTAAAACTCCTTTCACACATGCCTAGTAATTCTAGAGATATTATTCCAAAGGGGGGAAAGTTACCTTCATCATTGGGCTTCCAAAAACATAAGCAGAAGCGGATTAACGTAATTGCTTAATCAACAACATTCAGCCCAAAGCCTCCAAGTGTGTAGAATTAATCATCTTATTGTAAGATTCATTAAAAAGTAATGGGCACAGCGAGAAAGTTGCACAGCTGGGAATAATTTTGTTCCATTAAAAATAAAAATAAATACACCTTGGAAAACACCATTTTGACAATATTTCGCTCCATGCCTTGTCTTAAAAACAAGGATCTTGTTCACTCATGCAGGGCCTAACACCATCATCATTTTTCCAGTAATCCAAAGTGTGTGAATGGCAAAAGTTGCAGGCATGATCCATTTCAGTAACACCCCTTCCCCTAAAAGAACCTCTTAGCCCTGGTTAATGGTCAGTAAAAGTGTGAAAATCTTTATTATTCTTCACTCTGTAAGGATTATGTTTTCAATAAACTAGTTTATAGTTTCTAGAACCTAAAATCTGGTTAGCAGCTTATGAATAGTAAGTTTAAAAGTTATGTATTGAACTTCTTTTCCAAGTATAATTAAATGGTTAAAAATGATGTACTGTTCACTGGCGGGGGGGGGGGGAGGAAATTAGCAATATTAGAAGGGGGTCGGTTGTTCTATCCTTTGACATTTAAATAATCAGTATTAAACCACCATGAACTCTAGCTTCCTGAAGACAATCAAGTATGAAATCACTCCTTGTGGAATGTCTTCTGGCATTTCCAAAAATTCATCATCGTTTTGGGGTATGCTGGAGAGCTGCAATTCGACATTAAATTGACAAAGACATACGACTGTTCCAACAAATTATCTAGAGGAAACGCTTCTGTTCTGTTCTCTCTTTATTGCACATATTCATGGTCCATGGTCACTGGGTTTGAGGACCGTTGAGTCTGGCTAGCCATGAGATTTGAGTCCCTTGAGGACTATAGTTTTAAAGATGAGAGTAGACAATAATATAACCGCTGATGATAACTTCCAAACTAGATCTTTAGCCTCTAAAACAGTACTGACTTGGGTTATCTACATGTGATATCAGAGTTAGTAATACAACCAAAATGAATAAGTGCAGTAATAACTTAGGCACCAGGTTCAAAACTAGCTGAATGACAAAGCACTTGCCTTTACCCCTATTTTCTTTCCATATACCACCTTTAAAAACTTTTCTTTTGTCCATAATCATTCTTTTCCTACCCCTAGTTCATATCCCCCGTTCAGCAGGACTGAAGCTTGGAATGGGGCCAAGGACCACCTTTTGTTCCTTAAACAGTTCCCTTGAGCCTTTCCCCCACCCCTGCCAAGCGGTTTATCAAATATTCTTCTAACATAAAAGAGGGAAAAAAATTCTCCTGCTCAGGAAATAACATTTTTCCACATTGTTACATTATTAATGAGTCTAGAAAGTTCATTTGAATTGTATGGCAGCGGGCTCCAGCTCTAATTAGAATCACCTGAGATGCTTTAAAAACACATTTTCCTGGGACCCCCTCTCCCAGACCTGCAGCTTCAGGGTCTCCAAGGAGTAGACCAGCAACTCTGGATGTGTTTCATCTGTCTCAGGTGGTTCTGAGAAAGCGCCAAGTTTGGAAACCACTGACCTATGGAAACAGCTTTATTATATACTCATGGCCTTCCATTAACCAATGTTTAACCAAAATATTTTGGCAAGCAACTGGAATTTGGCCACACAGAAAATATATTGATGATTTGTTTCTTCATCTTTCACTTTCTCTGTATACCTTAAAATGACAGGCACAAAACTTAAAACAAGCATTTTTCAGCACTGATGCATGCCTTGGAAGAGATAAATACTTATCTAGCATTCCCTCCCCCAAACCTGTTCTGTCTCCTTGGTAGGGTGCGTTAAATATTACAGAAGACCTATGCTGATGCTCAAGCTACTGATAAGCAGGCTATTTTACATTTAAAGCTCTGATGTATTAGCAGAAATGAACAGCTGTCCAATATAAATACCATTTCTTTGATTCCTGGTAAAATGGCATATAATAGAAAATTTTAATAACGCTCTATTAAGTTTGTTAAAGAATTTACATCCTTCGTGTGCACCTTGGGTCATAAAAATTGGGAGGAACAATTGTTTAATCTAGAGTTAAAAGACTAAAACCATACAATTTTATCAAGGCAAAAATCAACATTTCAGTCTATCATACAGTGTAATTTGACTACCTTCTTTTGATACTGAATTAATTAATTTGATAGCCACACACCACACTCACGACACATGGAAGTTTCTCAGCCAGAGACTGAATCTAAGCCACAGCTGTGACCTACGTTGCTGGATCTTTTAATCCACTGCACTGGCTAAGGATCAAGCCTGTGCCTCCACAGTGGCCTGAGCTGCTGCAGTCAGATTCTTAACCCACTGCACCACAGTGGGAACTCCTGACACTGAATAATTGAAAATAAATTCCTGTATTTGTAAATTGTGTGCTTGCCAGAAACAAGAACCAAATATTATAGCATAAGATCTATAATGTACTCAAAAAAATGTTTTCGTTAGAGAGAAGTGGAATCAGATTTTGTTTTCAAGCTGTATTTGCTGAATTGATGTTTTCCTGTGTTCAGATGAAATAAAATTGTCAGGGATTTCTATCCCAGTCATTTAATTTTTAGTTTATGTGAATACACGTCCCATCTGTGCAGATGGAAGACTTTGTTATTCAAAGTCACTGCCTTTATAATGAGCAGGTTATTTATAACTCCGTATCATTAACATGTTTTAACATAACGACTTGTGAGTAATACCTTGCATGTTTCCAGCACTTTGAGGTTTATAACGTGTTTTCTCATATATCTTATTTCCTGGATGGCAACGTGTACCTTTTAGTCCCATTTTAAGATTTCTCCAAAAAGAGGATTAATCTTAAAATCAATATGTTTACTCGATGTGCAAAAAAGGGCTCTTTACGCCAAAGTTTCTACAAACCTTATTGTAATCCGTGACATGGGAAAGTCAAGGAAATAGGGTATTATTTCAGTTGATTCTGAAGACAATACTATTTTCCTCATTTAAGCAATGAGGAAATTGCACCATAATTAGCATCTGTTAAAGTGCACTTCCCAGGGGATTTGTTGCTAAAGTGATTACATGCCAAAAGGTACACTTATTTTAGCCACAAAAAAAGTATTCGATGGGTCTCGGAACACCAACATGCAGACAAGAGAAGGATACGGTGGTGAGCAGTATGATTTTCTCCAGCAAGCCTTTCCAAGAGGAACTACAATATGCTTAGTTTCAAGTACCCCTTACCCCACAAGAGTCATGTGGTAAGCATCTCTGCTAGGCATGAGGCTCATGCAAACTCCATCCTTCCCATTTCTTTGTTTGCTGGAGAATGCTACCTACCTAATACCCCGTGATACTCTCTGGCCCGTGAAACATGCCAAGCTCTGCCTGTTTCTCTCAACTTGGTGGTGACAGCTTCCAGCTGGACAGCTGATCAATCATACCTGTCATTGGCCTGCATGTCAAGGGCGTGATTGCTTTTGTTTGTTTGTTTTCTTAGCTTGCTCCACGGCGTTACTGGCAGGCTCCCTTGCTTGTCCATTAAAAACCAAATGTGAAAGTAGCAAACTCCACCATCTGGGAAAAAGGGAACGGGTCTGGCACATCTCACTGGCCTTGATTATATCAGAGCTCCTGGAGGCTGTGGATATTTCACTCCCTGCAGACGTGCTTTGGCTGCATTCGGTAGTGATGAAGGAGGGAGGTGGTTCGGGGTGGTATTTATTTTTTTTTTTCCCCTGATCTCTTTGTCATTTCAGCTTGGCTCGAATAATAAAATAAAGAGGATATCTTTGAAAAGTTTCCTTCTGTCATAAATTTTTTGTCTACTTTGACCCTTCAAATGGGTGCTCACGCCCCACAGACAGGTGATGGTGAACAAGACTTTTTCAAAATGCAAGGAGCTTTTCCTGGGCTCCTGGAAGGAAAGTATTACAGTTTAGACTTATTTATTCAGTGACAGAGAGCACTCCTCCACGTAGCCTTTTCTTTTTTAAACCTCAACACGTGACGTGTAAACAGCAAGCAGGATCTACAAGAACTTCACAGTTGCTACTCGGTGAAAATTATATGTAAACCTCGGTATCTTCCCCCAGAGCCCACAGAACTGTACACATTTTAGAGCATCTTTAGCAAGGGAGCCTGAAAAAGTCATTCCCGTGGAAACCTCTTGATCGTCTCCTTTCTCCTCTCATCTCATCTGCTTATATGTCACATCAAGATACCAACTAAAGGATGTTTCATTTCTCCAGGGCTTCTACATCTTTCTATGTGATTTGGTTACTGCAGAAGCAAAGGAGGAAGATTAGAGTCTATGAGGTACCCTTTTCATTCTAGAGGGCTGAAAAGGACATGCCACAGGAGTGGAAACTAAGGAAATGAGACAAGAGTGGGTGGCAGGAGCTTACAAATCATTGCAAAGCAGAGTTGCGTGGCCAGGACCCGGTCCCTATGCAATTCGTCTGAAGGAATATTCCCATAGCCCCCTAAACCCAATCCCTAACATAGTGTTTTCAAATGTAGGAAGGGCAGGTATAAACACATAAAACCTCTATATTCCAGAGAGAGAAACGGACCATCCCAGGAAACCCATGTCTTGGTATTGCTGCTAGTGGTAAAGGCAAGAGCTGTGTCATTGAAAGGGACGGAGAGCTTGAGTGAGGCTCTCCCAAAACCCTGCCCTTCCTGCCATAACTGGAAAAAAGAAAAAAGAACACTGACTCATAAGCACATGCTCAATTCCCCTCAGAGCTAGGTCAGCCTCTGAATAAAAAGGGCACCAAAAGAAGCTGCTAGAATTTCTACACTCTCCCACCCCAGTCACCACCACCCATGTAAAAAACGGGCTTCTTTTTCAGACTTACATCATTCTGGAACTTAAATCAGTTCAAGGTAACGCCGTTACGACTTCCATCACCGTGTACTCGGGCACAGGGAGAGCAGCGGCAGGTGTGTAGGTGACGAAATACCAAAATGATTAAATTGTTTGATTATTTGACAAAGGCAGGTTGCCAGTATATTACGGCTGGAGCACATTAGAGTTATACAAAGTGATGTGTCATGTTGCAATAGAAATTGGACATTTCTGAACCTATTATTATCTATGATTGAAGCTTCCTTCGCCTAAGTATAGGAGGTATATTTTCATCATTTCTACAGGAAATTGTATTCTTATTTTCAGGTGTTCCTATAGCCACCGGAATTTCCATCCTGTAGGACCTGGAAATAAGATTTAAAATATAACAAGATAGAAAGAGTCACTGTTTTACAGTGTGGTGATTAAGCTACACTTACATAGAATTATTTTCTTATTCTCCAGTTCATTGTTATGTTACTACAGCCATCTGCAAAATGCGTATGGTATTACATAAGTTAGTTGAAAATATATCAGTGAATACTAAGTAAAAGGAGTATGAAAATTCAACCCTTTGACAGAGAGCATGGGATTTTTCAAAATCTCAGTTTTGGGGGTTTTATTTGGCCACCACCATGGCATGCAGAAGTTCCCAGGCCAGGAATCCAACCTGTGCCAGGGCAGTGATAATGCCAGATCCTTAACCACTAGGCCATGGGGGAATTCCCATAATATCAGTTTTAAGGAAAATTGGAAGGCGATAAATAACACCAATTATTAACTTCTTTAAATAGTTCATTTCCTATGTCACTGCTACGGTAACATCCAATACAAACTTTACGTAGGATGTAAGAATTGGTCAGGGTCTGGGTGAGAATTTTGTATCTCATCTTTAGTGGTTAGATCACGGAATTGAACCATATCAACAGTTCGTAATTTGGAAGGCATCGTGTGTCAAATGACATGCAGGTATGTTGCACTGAAACCCTGCCATCTTTGGTCAGAAGTACCATCTTTGGAGCATACTGCCTGAGTTTGCTCTAGTGCTGGGGCAAGTCACTTATCTCGGTTTCCTCATATGTGAATGTACACTTAGAAGGAGCTCTTACATCTTAGGTCTTAGATAGACATCTGAGGAGTGAATGCATACAAAACATCAAGGATGACCCGTGGTGTCCTATCCCCATGCCATGAACATGACCCACTTGACTCTACTCTCCTACCGTGCAGATGACAAGCCTGGGGTTTAGGTGGGATAAGAGACCTGCCAGGTGTCACACAGGTGTCACAGCCAGGAGACCCTCATGGGGGGGACTCCGCACTTACATACAACAAAAGAAAATCATGGACTTGCAGAACAGACTTGTGGTTGCCAAGGGGGAGCGGAGGAAGTGGGGTGGATGAGGTGCTTGGGGTTCATACATGCAGACTATTGCCTTTGGAATGGATTAGCAATGAAAAAATAAAACAAAATTAAAATAAATAAATAAAACGACAATTTAGCATTCTCTTTCACAGGCATCTCCTAGGCCTAATACCCATCGAGCAGGGTGATAAGCCTTGGGGCTGTGAAGATGATCAACGCTTACCCCAAAATCTGGTGCAGAAGGTATAACTGGGGCAGTTACATAATTTCAGAGTGGATGCCAAACATTTATCCACTCCCTCCTTCCTCGTTCTCTTCCCAATAATGCTTCTCTCATGACAAAATAACGTGCTGATCACAGGAGGTGAGGGAAAGAACGTAACTACGTAAGTCATGATAGAACAGGAAGCGCAACAATACATTAGCGGTGAGTCTGAATAGGATTTGGTCCCTGACGGTGTGAGGACCAGCTCCATACACCTGTTATAAATTTAAAACTCTGGGACAAAGGCAAGTAATACCCCCCCCCATGGAGAGAGTTCTGTTATCTTTAACTTTCTAATAATGCCACAGTGCTTGTGATGCTGGGAGTAGATTATAACAACATAGGCTGGCCAGACTTCATTGTGAAAAGTATGCATACCTTTGCCAGGCATGCTCACCTTATAGCAAGGGGGAGGATGCTTGGTAGACCTGGGGTGGGAAGGGAAGACATCCACACCGAAACAGAGAAAGATCTTATGTTCTTGATGTAAAATTTATATTCAATGAAGTGGGTGGCCATAAGAGTCTTCATAATCTTGAGTAAGATAACAAAATCATCAGAGACTCTGAGTCAGCACTCAGACAAGAGGAAGTGTGGTTGATGGAGGCATGAATTTATAGAGGTTTGGACATAGCAGTACATTTTTTAGGAACAAAGTTGCAATGACCCATGCAAGAGATCTGCCCTGTGGCAGTGATAATGTAATGCGTGATACCTTCCCAACCTAGTTCCTACTTATTCTAAGTGAAGCACATTATTACTAAAATCCCTTCCAGTTTCTTAGAGAAAGAATATATGAGTTTGTGGTCTCTTGCAAAGCTTTCTCTGAACACATTTCGATTTTATTTTGTTTTCCACATGACTTTATTCTCTGCGCGCTCAGCCAGCCCAATCTGTGCTTTATCTTCTTGCTTTGGTATAATGCCTGAACAAAGCCTCTCAAAATAACTTCCTGTCTGGCTTGTTTAAAACATACCTCTTCACTGTCTCTGAGCTGAGCTGAAGGGAGGCTATGAAGTCAACAAGTATAAGGTGAAAATATATAACCATCCAGTTCAAACACACCACTTGCCTCAGTCAATCGTTTCTGGCCCCAGTTCAGCTATACCCAACAAAGTTCCTTAGCTATCTTATTATCACACCTCTTTGCGGTTAATCCTTCCAAGATTATCTTGTTTCGAAGTTCCAAACATCATGCATGCTAAAATGCCTCAGGTATTATCATGTATTGATGATTCACAATGCCCTTCTGGAAAATGGAAACTCAAGCGTCTAATCAATAAAATAATTTTGAGTCTTTGAACTAGTTCCAGGTCAATTTTTCTTGGCAGTTTTTTGGCTTCCTGAATTATACTGACCCAAACCATGAATAATGATCTAAAATTGCACAATATACAGAAACCATCTGTTCGATAGGAACAGGAGGGTGACGTCATGGGGCCATTTCTAATCTCAATTTAATGTCCTGCCAGTGCTGATGTCATTGGCTTGGTGACCCACTGGCAGACTCCGATTATCTAAGGATGAGTAGGTTCAAGAAGGAAACTGTATCATGATTGAAGGGGAAGGGGCTTCTCATTTTTTTCTAAATTGGGGATGGACTAAGAAGAAATGGCAAGAGCTGACGGTGAGCGGCTAATATATACTCCACTGCAATAACATAAGTATTTGAGTTGAAAAATGTGTCCCTGTCTTATTTCCATTTGTTAAGAAACAAAGTCCCTAATCTTCTAAAAAGGAAAATCGTTGCCTAAGTTTCTGTGGGAATAAAATACAATTGCACCGAAAGACGATGGTGAGGAGTGGTCTTTGTGTAAGTGTCCAGAAGAAAATAGGGGAGCCAGAATAAGTGTGGAAGATAGATTAACAATGGATAAACTACAAGTTATTGATATCTATCTACCTATGCATCCATCCATCCACCTTTCTTAGGAACCATAATGTAATCATCCACTGGCACTCAGCCCCCGACAGATTTATCCTTTTTCTGGTCTCACAACAACAAAAATAACAGCTAAATGATACAAAGACATTTGAGAGAATTCAGAGCAGCACAACAAAAATGATTAAAGAGTTCGATTACTGTTTCTGGGATTAAAATGTTATGATACCTGGGGATTATTAGGGACAAGAGAAGTAAAGGAACATGAGGTCAGACACACAGGATTCTTCCCTATAGAAATTGCTGGCTATACACCAACAATGCTGCAGCTTTAAGGAGGTTGTATATAAAACAAAAATTACTTCTTTGGAAGTAGCGTTTTCATCTGTATTACTGGTGAACAGAAAACTGTATCGATCGTCCACTTAAAACTGTGTCAGAGGTCTCAATTTTCACATCCAGTTGTGTGAATGATGTTCAGCTTATTTAGGATTTAGGGGTTTCTGTAATGAATTTCTGAAATATCTTTAATTAATAGATGAGATATACGAAGGTGTATATTTGCTATCTGAGTAACATAGGGTAACTTACAGGAGCTGATGCTAATTATAACTGCACTGAAATAACATAAAGACACTTAGCAACTCTGTGTTTTTAGGTACACCTCAGAAGTACATAAAAACATTCCTGATTTAAAGTTAGCTTATACACTGTATATTTTAAAGTAGCATATAAAAAACTTTGAATTTTTCCCTTAATTTTAAGTGCAAAAAAATGCATACTTGTACAATTACATGAATTATATTTAATGCTACTTTAAGATAACACTAGCTTTGGGGAAGAGATAGAGTTTGCAGATCTGAGGAAACAAAGAAGCAGATTCTACTCATATAATTCATATGTGAGAGGGGAAAATATTACATTTTATTAGTAATTATAGAATTTTCCCCAAATAAATCACATTCATATGAACTTTGGAGAGCCAAAATTGAAGGGCTCAAAACATTTTATCATGAAACCATAGGACAAAAACATATCTGGACTGTGTACTTTACGCGATTAAGGGGGATTTGCTAAACAATTGTAAGCTAATACCAAGACCCAGAGGGGATAGCCAAGGAAAGAAAGTTTTCTTGATTGCAGCCTAGTTAAGCAATTTAATTAGAATGGCTGCTTTTAAAATATGTGCAATTTTGCCAATGGGAAGTGTGTTTTTCTGGTGATAGAAGCATTGATGAGTCCCAGCCAGGATACTGTTTCAAAGACGAAAGGTCACGGGGCTCCCCTTACAACAAGCACATGTTTTCCATTGGATCCCTCCCCTATGGTGAATTTTCTTGCCACTCATTAGAATTTATTGACACATAATTCCCCCTGCAAAAGAGATTATGGAAAACTTAGTCTTACATAACCTTTCTCTTCTTTCTTGCTCTGAAGACCTGAGTGCACGGTGTGTCACCGTGGCTCTTGTCGTGGTGATGACGGTGAAGTTGAGGGAAGAGGAGAGACGGGGGTGGGGGGGTCACACATGCAAAATGTCCATTTCCCATTTTGAAGCACACACAGACCTTTAAATGCTTCACTTATCTCATATTGTAAACTCCCAACTTGAGGAGAAATAGTCGCCAGACAGGTCATAAATCATGCCCAAAGACAGGTGCAATAAATACCAATGTCAAAAAGTTACAAAGTAAAATTATATTGTTTTGACAAGGCTTCCAGATGCCCTGACAACAGGGCAAGTAAATGGTCTCTTTTCCAAGAGCCCTATTCCTGGTACATGGGTGGGGAGAAAGACCCCAAGCCATCACAAGACTAGCATCCCCCGATTTTAAAGCTTGTCATCCTTACCACACTCAGATGACGAGTTAATATTCCTTCATCTGTAGAGAGATCATCACCTGTTACAATGTTATCTGTGGAAAAGGCATTTAACACAGAGCCAAATACCACAGGGATGACAGAGTATGTATATGACACCCTTCGTGGAAAATTTGCTTGTGAATCAAATTGTTTTAAATTGTGTATACACACACACACACGTATATACATACATATTTATTTAAATATATTAAATATTTACTATTTAATGAAATAAGCCAGTGATGCTTTTGTAAATGAATTATTACTTAGCTCTTTTTTTTTATCACTTGTGCAAATCTGGATTTCACCATTCTTAATGAAAGTACTTTCATATGAATTGTACTATTTCTTCTACAAAATAGCTTGTCCTTTAAATTTCACTTTAAATAAATTAGTGCAGAGTTCCTGCCATGGCGCAATGGGATCAGAGGCATCTCTGCAGTGCTGGGACGCGGGGTTCAATCCCTGGCTAGCACGGTGGGTTAAGAATCTGGCATTGCACAGAGGTGGCATAGGTCTCAACTGCTGTTCGGATTGGATCTGATTCCCTGGCCCTTGAACTCCATGTGCCATGCAGGACCAAAAAAGAGGAAGGAAAAAAACAAAAACAAAAACCCTCCAAATAAATAAATAAATAAATTCTAGTATTATTAACAGAGGTATTAGCCATAATAGAGATTTTATTAAAATGACAGACGTTACATAATTTTATTTTAGCCGGTATTTGTTTCTGCCTCAAATTCGCAGAGAAAAGTAAAAGACACAGTGTTCATCGTTTACCGAGTGACCGAAAATTTTATTTCTGGTCATGCTATTGCGACATCCAGCTATTGGAAATGTATTTAGAGTCATAAGTAATTAACCAAATAGTTTAACTTTCTTAGATACTTTCATCTGAAATAAAGAATCAGGGTGGATTTATCAGACCTTCAAGTGATAGTAAGAATGTCCCTGCGTAGAAAGGTGGAACCTGTTCCTAAATGATTCAATTGTACAGTTAGTTTTGTTTTAATAACCATTTCTATTTGTTAGGTCAATTTGTCCAAATCAGCCCTACGAGCCAGATGCTCGCTATAAATCAAGTGGTGATCAATTCAACAACTGGCCAAATGCATAATAACTAAGAGTTCCAAATTGGTATTCAACCTGAAGAAAATGAAAAATAAGCACAAGATCATCTTACAAACATTTTACTCAGAAACGTTGAGATTGACATGGGATCCTTCTTCCATCTTCTAATCTCCTTGCCAGTTTAGAATCACAGGAGACTGAAATTGGAGGTTTCAAAACAGTTTATAAACTTCCAACTTCAGACCGTTAAAAAAGGCAGCTCAAAAGTCATTTATATAATCCCTCAAGAAATGACTCCACAATGGTAATTCAGCTATTTATGCCTAGGTTAGAATGTAATTTTTCCTCTCTATTTTTTTGTTTAGGAAAGAAACAATTCACAAACATATTTCCTAATATGCTTGATATTCCAAAAGGGGGATATCAGTTATATTATTTTGTATTTATGCCTTGGGATTTCGGGGAATTACATACCTCTATTGAAAAACGAATTCTTTTGCTGAATTGTATTGGGGAGTTAGACTTATGACCTAGGGAAGCAGAAGTCAGGAGTGGAAGGCCTGGTAGCAGCATCCTATAAACCAGGCCAATGTGTTGCCCTAGAAAGGAATGCGGTGCCATAAATGAAGGCACTTAGAGGGCAAAGGTCATGGTATGTAATTAGCACAGGCCATTTAAGGAAGAATAAGAAAATAATGTTTTACAAGCTGGTAGAAAGAGAAGCAAATAATCATTTAAATGTTCCAATTGTGAGTTCCGCCAGTGTGTGTGGTTTATTTTATAAGCAACTTTCTTTTCCAGTAAGACTCAAAGCAATACTAAAAAATGGGGTGCTCATTGTTACCCTGAAGTGTACACTACATGGGCCTCTTCTTTGAGCTTACTTGTATAAGGCTGGTTTCCAGCACGTCATTTTTTTCTCCTACTCTCAAATTCATACTGAGAGCGGAGAAATGGTAAGTGGAGTAAAATAAAATATGGAAATCTCTTTAGACCATGGGAAATACTTTTAGCCAGTTTCTAGAAGGAAAGGAGCACTGGATTCTGGTTTATAAAAGTGAGATATTCACAAAGGAAGCTGAAAAGTTTTTTCAGGGCAACCCAGCCACCCAAGGCTTAAGTGACCCATTAATGTCATCTAGTTGCCCATTTCATTTAAAATAAATGAAATGAAATGAATTTTGGTATTGCAACTGACTTATTGTTTTGTATAGGAAGTGACTTCTGTGTAAGCAGAGGTGAATTAAAGGTCCTGGGAAGGCTTTTATGTCTCCAATGCATGCTTGTAATTACAACTTTCCTTTCCAGCAAGAGGCAAAGCAATACTAAAAAATGGGGCGTTCATTGTTACTGCTTTTTACACAGAAAAATAGAAACAGTGAAACTTTCTCTCTCTTTTTTTTTTCTCTTATCATTAAGATACTGGGGCAGTAAAACTTGCCTACGTATATGTAAACTGAAAGTAAAATATGACAACTAAGCTAATAAAGACACTTACCTCCTTGCAGTAGATTGCTAAGTATCTTACTATCATTCCCTGTGAAGTCCCATGCAAAGGAACACTGTGATAGCTTATTCTGAAATTGTCAGAGGGCAAGCATTCTTTGTTCTACGCTAGTGATAAAACTGATCAGTCAACCAGTTGTTTCTATTTCAGGTGCAAGTTAAATTTCTTTTGGCATCATTAAGATGCACTCTTGGATTAAAAAAAAAAAAATTGACGATGGAAGACTATCTTACTCGAAAGGATGCTATGAGTTTATCAAAATGTAAATCTGGGAACTGGTTCCCATTCTTTGTTTCCTATACTGGGTAGTAAAAAGAACACATTAATGGAGTGAAACATGATCTCTTGCCTGCTAAATTCCAAGGAACCAATGCGATATTTAATTACTTACAGATATTGAGCATATTTCACTAATTTTTATTTTGTCCCAATTTTTTTCATTATTCTTTATTTTTTTGTTTTAAGTTAGAGCATGCATGAAGAGGATGTATAAACATAGGACCTGAGGGCATACTATAGAAGAGTCACTTATAAAGGACTTCTTTGCACTGGGTTACAACATTCCTATATTGGCTACAAATCAATCACCAAACATTTGATAGTGGGTTGTGCTTAAACTGGCTCTGGGCTGGGATTGAACTTTTATTTGATTTAATATTTTCTTTTCTTCTAAATTTATTTTTCATTGTTATTTTGCCCAACATACTTTTTCTTCCCCCACTGTGCAGCATGGGGACCCAGTGACACACACATGTATACATAATTTTTTTCTCCCATTGTTGTGCTGCATTGTAAGTATCTACAGTATTTTATTTTCAATGACATTTCTAAACATGTGCTAAAGGACATAATCAGATGTTTTAATTTCATTTCCTAACATCTAAAGTCAAATAGAAAGTGCACATATTTCATGTCCGCATTTTAAAGAACTTAATTTGAGCTTCACTAAATACAGTGTAATAAACTTAATTGTAGTGTTACTTTATTTTTGTTATTTAATTCTATAAGATCCCTGCCCCTCTCTGAAGTTTTAACTTCGAAGGAGAAGAGGAATAAACTCAGGAAACTGAAAACGCAATTGATTAAGGCCTCACTAATTCCCCATTGATTATTTTGTGAACACTTCAAATAGTAAGTCTCTTTTACCCGTAAGATAGGAAACTCCTTGAGGACAAGAACTATAAACTTCTGAAATTCCTAGCACTGTTTAGAGTCAAACTTGAATCTATCATGGGTGTTTACTGACATTTTTAATGTAGTAGGTAAGGTCTACTCTCTTGATAGGGGCAACCCTGAAAAGAAGAAGGAAACAAAAGAGAATGGGATTCATTGCCATATGCTCCTATTGTCTACTATAAAATATACAAAGTCTTGATAAATTCAGTACATTTTCCTTTTGTGTCTAGAAATAAATGTAAACAGCTTAGCCCCCATTTTAACCATTACTGCCCTATTATAAAAGCAATGTCTATTCTTTGAGAAAAAAATTTTAAACAAAACCACATAGCAAGAAAAATGAAAACTGTCTATGGATGCAATACCAGATAAAGAGGCCAATTAATTTGTATATATTTATCTATAGGTAATTTGTAAATTTTACACATGGTCCATCACACTGCACATCGAGTTTTAGGAATAACCCTGCTCTTTTCACATACCTGATTTCATTGGTAACTTTCTCAGTTAATTCAATAACCTATAAAATAGTTTAAGCGGATTTATCTTCTAAAAATACTTAAATATGAGCACTGTTTACTTCCTTACTATAATTTTTTTTTTTTTACTTTTAACATTGCAATTTCAATAAGGAATAAAATGCTACAACCACCAAAGGTGTTATCTGTGTGTGCTTTTTAAAAAAATTATTTCATGTTGGTAAATTTCAAGAAGTAGAATAACTAATTCAAAATGACAATCATTTTTATTAATCGGACTACACAACACCAACTGTTTTGAATGCGATTTATTTCTGAGGACCTTAATAAGTAAAACCTTGTTTTTAGTGATCTTTTCCCTTTTCTGTTTCATGTATGCACGTAGCCTAGTCATTATCTTCTGCTATTTAATACTGAAGGAATTCCTGCTAGGGATCTGCTTTTCTCTGTTAATTCTTGCCCTTTGCAGTTCTTTTTCGTCCCCCCCAAGATATAATCATCTAGAACAGCAGGTCCCTACAGAGAACTCGCACATTTGCTTTTAATCAAAAGACAAAGTTTATATTAAACTCAGTAAACAAAATCAGAGACTTGTATAAATAACAATTTGTGCATATCATTTTCATTTTTGCTAACACTTTTGACTCTGGTATTGATCTTTCGCCAGGTTGGGAAACTCAGAGGGCAAAGTGCAAAGTTCGAAAGTGGCTATTTGCCTCGAGGTTTATTGAAAATAAAACATCAGCGGAAGTCCGCTGAAGTAATTTGAGGAAACTTTTTTTTTTTTCTTCTAGGAAGTATGTCATTATTTGATTTCTAAGGTTCAGTCTGCTTAGAGAAAAATAATCGAGTGAAAACAGGCTTGAAACATTAGAAAGCTGGCAGGGAACATCTATAGACTTGGGTGACTTAATGCAGGCATGCAAAATTTCCAAGGGACTACTTTTCTTGTTCTATCCCTTTATCCTTTCATCATCCAAATACTGAAGCTATAAACTCCACGTTGCCCATCGCACAGCATGTGGACACAAAACAGTTGTCAAATGAGTGGATAAAGAAAAGGAAACGTTTTTGAAATGTTACTTTCAAGTTCTGTTAATAACCAGATTGATTTTTAAAAATCAGTCCAATTGATAGATTGCCATTATGCAGATAAAGACAAAGTTGATTTTTTTTTTTTTTTAATTCTCACTTCCCAAGTTATTATCTTGCCTTCATGCAGGCACTTGCTGGGAGTGTTTTCACACTCAAACAAAACAAGTGCACTGGAGACAGAGCTGTTTTTAATTTTGAAAGGTAACTGAAAACATACAGAAGAGTTCTCCCGTGTTGGCTTAAAACTGCTGTATCTTAAGATTCTCAAGGTATTTATTAGAAAGTGTCCATCCAACTTGTGGGAACTTTAACAGCCTCCCTTAGGTCAGACTGCAAATTAAGCCAGGAGTCAAGAACTTCAGTAATCTTTTCCCAGCGTCATGCAGTAGATCCTGGTTATTTTCAACCAAATTAGACATCCTTTGGGATGTTTATTCTCCCAATTAGCTGCTTTTCTCCTAATCATTCTAAGTTTCTTTACGATTTTATTTTAAAATTCTCTTAGTTTCTGATTACTACAGTGACTTAAGCATCGTCTATTGGAAATCTTAATCACATGTAAGGGGGGAACACAAAAATCATTTATGTAATAAGACTCCAGCCAAAAGGCACCCTCAAGCAATCTGAATACTTATGGAATGGCATGAAAATAGATCCAGAAAATTACACTAAAAGCTGGAGAAAATACAAACTACATAAAGCTGTGCTTTCACAAGACTCATGTGACCAAGTATATAAGGTCTTTTCTTTTCTGGAGCTTACATTTTTTTTTCTCTCTTTTTAGGGCTGCACCAGTGGCATAGGGAAGTTCCCAGGCTTGGAGATCAAGTTAGAGCTGTAGTTGCCGGCCTTCGCCCCAGCCCCAGCAATGCCAGATCCGAGCTGTGTCTGCAACCTACACAGCAGGTCACGGCCATGCCGGATCCTTAACCCACTGAGCGAGGCCGGGGATCCAACCTGCGTCCTCACGGACACGAGTCGGTTTCGTTACTGCTGAGCCACAACGGGAACTCCTGGAGCTTACATTCTAATAGTGAAATGCATATAATAAATAAGTAGCCAAATATCTAGAAAAGAAAAATTTCAGATACCGTTAAGAGCCTTGAGCTAACAAAGCAGTGTTAGGAAAGGATGGCCAGGAAAGACCTCATGTAGGATAGGGTAGCTGAAGTCCCTAAAAGAAGGTGACTATAGAAAGGCCTTTGGGAAGAGAGGACAGAGAAAAAGAATAGGACGCATAAGGCCCTAAAGTGTGGATACATTTTTATTGTAGCTTGTTTTTTCCTCCAGGGGAACAGGACAGCAATCAGATTGCTGGCATATGGTAAATGCAGAGAAGAGAAGTAGGACATGATAGAAAGTAGGCATCATATATCAGTGCAATGAAAGCGACAGCAGCCAGTGGACCGATTCATACTTGAGCCATCATTACAGCTGCCGTGTTGAATGTGGGTTATTGGGGAAACTACCCAGGACCCTACCGTTAGATCGCCTGAGATGCAAGTAGCAGAGAACCAAAGTAGTGGTTACTTAAATGAGATGAAATTGTCACTTTCATTTAGGTGACAGTTAGCAATTTAGGGCTGATAGCCTATGTCCTTCCATCCTGAACCTGAGCTGCTCACAGATTTCTATTCTACTCTCCTCAACGAGGGTACGAAGGACGGAGGAAAATGGCAAGAACAGTTCCTTCTGAAAGTTGCCTATGTCACTTTCTTCCATCAGTGGTCAGAAAGAAGTCACGTGGCTAAGCGGGCAGTCAGGGAGGTCAAGGGCCCTGCCACAAATCAGGCTGACGTCCCAACCATCGTACTACTGTATAAAGACAAGACTGGGACTAAAAAGAAAAGTGCCAAGAGCAGTAAAGGAAAAGCGTGGAAATCCTTGAGTTACTGAATGAATATCCCTGGGTTACTACACTACGAAACCCTGAAAACATCCTCTTTCGAGAATTCTCGAGAATAAGACAAGATCGTGTGTGCTTTATATTTCGTCCGTCATGAGTTGGGTCTTCTGTCACTTGTGGCCAATTGACTCCTGCGTGATGGAATCTCTAGTGGCGCAGAGATCCCTGGTGAAGGCACCTTCTCCAGGGTGTCTGTCCACAGGATGCACTTTTTTTTCCACTCTTAAGGAACTTCGACATTAGTTCCTTTGCAAAGCTGATGCCATTTCTAACCCTCACATCATAAGAAAATAGCAGCAGTCCTGCTTTTATGCAGCAAGTAGAAAGCTGAGGGAAATCTGTAGAAGTCGCATCTGAATCTGCACGTGTAGAGCCTCAGGGATTGGTGCCTGCGTTATACACTTCACCCACGCATACAAAGAAATCGCTGTGATCTTCCTAGATTGATGACATCTCCATTGTGGTTTGTCCAGAAAGTTCTATGTGGTACTGGAGTGGAGTACTTAGGCTTTGAGATCCAACAGGCGAGGGCTTTTAATTCCAGTTCTGCATACTAGTTCACATGTGACTTAGTCTCACTGAGATGCAGCTCTTCATGTGAAATATGATGATTGTTAAGATGACTTGTTTCAGGGGTTCTCTTCTGGGGCAGCAGGTTAAGGATCCAGTGTTGTCCCGGCAGCAGCTGGGTTGCTGCTGTGGGGTGGGTTCAATCCCTAGTATGGGAACTTGAAGGTGCCATGGGCACAGCCAAAACAAAACAGGACAACAACAAAAGACCCCACCTTAGTTCATTGCATTATAATAAGATTCATAGTTTACACTGGTGGAGGGTGGTACAGACACCTTTTCAAGAGACTGACAAATGTTAACTCCTAAAGAGGGAGATATTTAAGTATTACTATTCCCCTTGCACAGGTGAGGAAACAGACAAATATGAGCAGAGTAACTTGCTCAGGCTCCTCAGCTAGCAAGAGCTAGAGCTAGGATTTGACTCCAGGCCTTCTAACTCTATAGTGTTTGTTCTCTGCCCCCTCTCTGTTTAAATGAAATATTGCCTGCAGAGTGTTTGGCACATACGCATGCAATAAATGTCACTTATTATTTTTATTTTGCATTTTCCCATCACTTTATTTTGACTTCAATGTGGGAGAGGTGATTACCCAAAGATGTGAATTATCCAAGGATTGTGATCATCAGAAGCAGAGGAAATATTAGATTTTTTCCAAGTGGGAGTGGGGTTAAAGAGTCCCAGTGCTTGAACTGGTCCAAAGCAAGAAACAAATGTCCAGAAGCCTTCTCTGCTCCACATCTGTTTTTATTTTTCAGTTTATCAGCCTGCTGTTTCATGACAGGATTTTGCAATATTCAGCTCCCCTGGTGACTTATAGGATATCAAGGGAAGAGAGAATAAAGAAATGCTTTTAGCCAACTTCAGCTTTTCCTTCCTTAAAACTGAAGATAAGCTCTGGCTGGACACCATGAGGTTGGCTGAAAAGGCCAATTCATGCATCTGCCTGTTATCAGCTGGAGAGGGGAACGCTGCCTTTACCAGTACCCAGCGCCGTCAATATTCCTCGTCCCACAGGGTCAGGATGGTGGTGTGTGAAGATAAGACAAGCTTGTAGCTGAGGACTGCCCAGAGAGAACGCAACTCCTCTCTCCTGGAGAGCAGGTGTGGGCATCTTTGCCAGATGATACCTATGTCATCGCATCAAGGGTGAGGTTTGACAAGAGCATGCAGAGGAAAGAGCAGAGGTACCTAACCGTTGGGTTCATCTCCCGCAAAACCAGCCTCTCTTTCGTAATCTACAAGGAGGGAATGGCCCCCGGCTGGTGATTTCTTCTAAGAACTCATATAAACCATAGCCAATGTCAAGTCCATATATCTAAGAGTTGGCAAGCTCTCTTGAAGGAGAAAACAGCCCATCTTCAGGTTGGTAGTAAGATCTTTAGGCAAACTTGAGAGGTGATGCTCATTGTCCATTAAGCTTTTATGAATGGCTACCAATTGTTGACAACGCTTCCTTCCTAAACTAGGAAAGATCAACTCCAGATGTTTCCCTTATCCTGGAGGAGACCAAAGAGGTGTCCCTTATACCAGGAAAGCCACCAGAGTTAAATAAGAACTGACTCTAGCAACTGTTCTTCTGAATTGCCTCTGGGGTTCAAAAGTACAGTTGTCTCACTTCCTTCTCTTCCCTGTCTTTCATTGAGCTACCTTACATAGTTTCTCCTAGGAGGTATGAACAGAGACTTTGAAGAATGGAAAACATTTGGGTGTCTTAAAACTATCCGTGCCATGAGTGATAGTTTGGAAAGCGATTTCTAAACAACACTAAGATTGAGGCCAGGTTTGGACTCACCATGTGTGTGATAAAGAGGCAATTACTCTGGTTAACTCTATCCAGAGAACACAAGTTTACCAAAATAGCCCAGAAATGTTGGACACATGAGGTCAGTTTTTTTTTTCTTTCGTCTTTTTTAGGGCTGTACCCTTGGCATATGGAGGTTCCCAGGCTAGGGGTTGAATTGGAGCTGTAGCCGCTGGCCTATGCTGCCACAACAGCAGATCTGAGCTCCATCTGTGACCTACACCACAGCTCACAGCAATGCCGGATCCTTAACCCACTGAGCAAGGCCAGGAATTGAACACTTGTTCTCATGGATGCTAGTCAGGTTTGTTAACCACTGAGCCACGACAGGAACTCTGAATATAATGGTCAACATACTTGCTTGGTTCTCTTAATTTAGTACGGAAATTGGAAGATGAGAGTTACACAGTGGGATTCACAAGCAGTGAAATCGTATTATAAACCTGATTTAAAATCATGGATAAAATATACAGCTTTTTATAAGAATAAGCATTCAGCTTACAAAAACAGCTACTTCTAAACCATTCAGCTTTTTTACCCCTCAGTGTTTTTCAGATTTTATTTTATACATTAACTTAGATTTACCGTTTCCTAACAAATTTTTCCTTTGCTTAAAACTATCTTTCAGAACAATTTTTTAATACCTTAAATCAAGAGTTTTTAATGAGGAGTTCTCTTGTGGTGCCACGGGTTAAGGATCTGGCATTGTCACTGCAGGGGCTTGAGAACTTCCACAGGCAGTGGGGTGGCCAAAAAAAGAATGAGCTCTTAGCCGCTCTAAAAGAAAAGCAGAATTATCTTTGCGATGCTCCTGTTTCTCTCATTTTCTATTTGTCTGAAATTGTCCTAATTTCACCATCATTTTTGAGGATTTTTTTGGTATATAATTCTAGAATTGCAGGGAGGCTCTTGTTTGTTATTTTGTTTTTTTCTTATAGCGCTTTAAAGATCTTGTTCCATTGTCTCCCTGCTTTCATTCTATCTGTTGAGGAGCTGGTGGTGAATATTATGCTTGTTTCCTTGAATGCACTGCACTTGTTTTACTGTTCTTTCTTTGAGGAATACTTTTTCAGCTAGTCTAAATGATGGACCTAGGTATTTTGTTTTGTTTTGTATTATGCTTGAAATTCACCAAGATTTTTGGATCTTTGGGTTGAAGACTTTAGTTAAGTTTTGGAAAATTCTTTGTCCAATTCAACTTAAAAATAGCTCTTGCTTCCTTTTCTTTCTTGTTTACTTTGTATATTTAATTGCATATATCTATTGGACTGCTTGTCATTATCCTGTGTTCCTCACATTAGGTTCTAGTTTTTCGATTTTACATTTTTTAATACATTTTTCTCCCTGCTCTTCAGTTTGATCATTTCTACTTAACTGTGTTTGAATTTACTGATCCTTTCTTACGCAGTGTCTAGTCTGCTAAGTTTATTCCATAAACTCTTAAATAAAGAATTGCATTTTTCAGGCTCTTGAGTTTCCATCTGATGCTCTTTTGAGGGATTCTTTTTGTCTGTTGAAATTCTCCATCTTTTTCTTCATTTTATGCATATTTTCCCTCTATTTTCTCTAACATACTTATACTAGCTATTTCGAAGTCCTGATAACTGATTGTAGCTTCACAGGCAATACTTCTCTATGGTTTTTCTCTTTTTCGCATGGTTTTATACTGCATATGGAGATTTCACTATGCCTTTCTGGCTGCACTCCAGCCTTACCCACTACCCCCTCCATTGCACTTAGAGAAATCTTGTGCTTGAGATCCAGTGGATAGAGAGAAGTGGTTTTAGGATTTCTCTAGATTCAAATAGGTCATGCCAGCCTGCGTGGCTATTAAAAATCTCCACTGGTTTCTTCTTATGCTACTAGAGACCTCTGCCTTTATCAAGCACAATACTCTACCAGCATATGCCCAGTCATGGCTAATGGCCTGAGAGAGGAAGCAAATTCTGATAATTGCTCACCTAGGGAGGTGAGCTTCCTGTGGAATTTAGGTCCTTCATAATTTTGTGCATTTACAGAGAGACGATGCCTGCAGTTTATCTTATCTGTCGTTTATAGGTAGAAGTGTCTGTCATTTTTACTATTTCACTACTTGCAGTGACAAGTAAATGGCTTGTGTGATACCAGAAGCTGGCGAACTATGGTCCAACCCTGGGCCAAAACTGGCATTGAAGCATGCTTTTCATAGCATGTAAGCCAAGAAAGGCTTTTTATATTTTTGAAGATTATAGAGGTAATAAAACCACCCAATACAGGAGAATATGCAACAAGTGATACAAAACTCAAAAACACCGTCATACTTACTATCTGAACTTTTACAGAAAAAAAAGTACTGATCCCTATCTATGGCTTAATTGAAAGGCTAACATTCTCTTTTTCTTATTTTCCATTCTGTTAGGCAGCGGATTCTGACTGACACAAATTTGCTGCCAACATTCTGGGAGCTAGAAGGGTAGAAAGTTAGGAATCTAAGCATATACTTGTAATCGACACCTGTCTTCCACATGAAGCCCTTGTCTTCCAGGCCAGAAGCCAGTTGGTTTACTCACTCCAGAGAAGGCCCCTCCAATAATCACCTTCAGAGACAATCTCCCTGCCTATGCAGAATGACAAAAGGATCTGGTTGTTTCTTTTTAAAACCATTAACTAATCCCTCAGTGGGAATCCTTTCACCCTCATATCACAAACCCCTTTTGTTACCAATTCCAGATCTTGGGGCAAAGTTCTGCAATATACGTGCAATTGCTTCATAAGACTTTCCCAATATCAAATTAGAATTCACTTTTTTTTTTAAATCTAAGTCAGTTACCACCGCTCTATCTTATTTTTAATACCCTGACATTTTCAATGCTGTTGTCTCATGACATTCTCTTTATTTTTGTGAGATTACTTTTTCCCTCCTCTATTCTCTAAATTATTATCCTGAGACTTCTGCAAAGGAATATAGTACAGGCACATGTTCTTCCTGCAATCTTTAACCAGAGTCAGCTTCCACTTGTAACAGTGTTCCTGCAGAGGAAAATTATAAAGGCTGAAACATTTGAAATCTGAACCAAAGGGCAGCCATAGGCCGTGGCAGCGCAACACTGGCTATATTTCTTATGCAGATATGTGTATAGTCAGCCTTAAGTGAAGTAAGAAAGCGATAAACAAAACGCCCCCTGCCAAAGCAATAATGCAAACCACATTTTCATTAAAATAAAGTGACAATGGTAATTATACATTCCTTTGCTGTGTTGATTTTACCCCAAATTGCAGATGATAGCTAAAATGAAGTCAAATTAAATGTTGGCATTCATTCAGAAGGGGTATTAGTACAGAGAAAGGAACACTGGTCTACTGTTTCTGAACTAACTGCTCCTCCGTGATACTGGGCAAGACACGAAACTTTCGGAGGCTAACTTAATGGAAATAATTAAATTCTTTTCTCTCATTTCTTCAGGGACAACCCAAGCATTGCAAATATATCATCTGTCAACAGAAAATATGAGTCGATTTCAATGGGTCAGTATAAAGAAATCACCTTCCTCCTTTGGTTAAGAGGATCATTGCTAAGTTTTTTTACCTTTGTAAGTATTAAAAATGTTTCCTGTGCATAAATAGACCTTCCTTACACAATTAGGTAGAAAAAGAAATGTTAGTCTGTCATTTATATCAATGCAGGCAAATTCACCATACGAAATCATCAAGAAACACCAGGATTCAAAATATCAGTAATTCTAACCGCATAATCATCTTCGGATGGTAGGATGATCAGATTTTACTTGTCTTTAAATAATTGTTAGAGTTGCAGTCATCGGGTAATCCTAGG
Source organism: Phacochoerus africanus (assembly GCF_016906955.1). Classification (NCBI taxonomy): domain Eukaryota; kingdom Metazoa; phylum Chordata; class Mammalia; order Artiodactyla; family Suidae; genus Phacochoerus; species Phacochoerus africanus. Next base: position 9,715,941 of record NC_062557.1, on the reverse strand, counting down.
GAACAAAACTTCAAATCCTACTAAAGAGTTTGTCCACCACTCTGGATGGGAAAGGCCTGATTAAATGTTGTCTGACGGAGCTAAGTTGATGGATAGTAGATGTGCAAGTTTTTGAAATGAGAGAACCGAGGGAGGAAGGAAGTAATTGAAGGACATGGTTTCTAATTTGTAAAGTCCATTTATAATATTCTTAGGGGTAATTTGCTGATGACAGTAAAGCTTAAGGAGATAGATCAAGCTAATTCATTAACTTCTCTATCTTCGTGGAAAGGATTAGAGATGGGGGAGAAATTGGTCTGTAGAATTTCAAGTGCCAGGGGATTTCTGCAGACTCTGCGGACAGAACTCGCAAACCAAAGTGACAGATCATCGGGCTGAATCCTATCTTTCAGTCTCAGACGGGTCATCCGAGTCATGACCCCAGGAACAACATTTGTTTCAAAGCAATAAGAGGAAGAAGAACCACTGATTTGCATGCATCACTTGCCATGTGCTCATTTATTTTAGGGGTGTTTTAGAGCTTTTATCTCATTTCATCTTTACTACCACCTAAGCGAACAATGTTGTCATTGCCCTGCCTTTATGAGAAAAACTGAGGTACAGAGAGGTTAAAAGACAAAGCATGATTCAAGTCTAATCAGTCTGACCTCAGAACCAAATTTCATTTTCATTTATGAACATATTGCCTCGTAAAATGTTTTGTTTCCCACTCGGAGAGAAATTGAAAACAATTTTTTTTTTCTCTATAAAGACAAAAGCGTTACTTTATAACAGAAAGCTGTACGAGTAAAGATGGGTAAAAGAGGACAGCATATAAAAGAGGAACTGGGGTGCAAATTTTAACTATTTTAAGAGACGTGGCCTCTTATCACTCCAACAATGGTGATGCAAACCATTTTTCTTTTTTTGGCAGTTTGGCCTGCAAGCGAGTTATTTAACCTCTTCGTCTTATTATTTCATTTTCTATTTAACCTTTCTCGATGCCGGTTTCCTCATCCATACTCTCAAGAGAATTTTAAAGATCGATGTCATCACGTAGGTAAATAAGCCTAATGCAGGGCCTGGTCTGTGATCCATACAAGACTGAAGGGTCAATGTTCAGCTTAGAATGTTCTCTCAAGTCGACGGGACACGAAGTCTGAAAAACAATCACGTCTGGTGTGTTTGAAATTTGCTCTTGAAATCTCACCAAGGATTTTGGAGGCATCTATAGAGCCTTGCCACACGAAAGTAGGTAAAGAGTTAAGAGAGGCTTTGATTCTGTGTTTTTATTCTTTGCTATTGGTTTTGATTTTTTTTCCCCTTCCCTCTAGCTTTTTGCTTCTTTAGAAGAAATATTTGGCTCCTGATCAATGTCTCCTATTCTAAGAGTGTCCTGCTGTGATCCACTGAGCATTATACTACTTCACTATCAAAAGGGGGCAGGAAGTTTCCCTTGTGGCTCAGCGGGAACGAGCCCGGCTCAGATCCACGAGGACAGCCTTGCTCAGTGGGTTAAGGATCTGTGGTGTGGGTCTCAGATGCGGCTCAGATCCTGAATTGTTGTGGCTGTGATGCAGGCAGGAAGCTGTATGTAGCTCCAATTCCTCCGCTAGCGCAGGAACTTCCATATACCGCAAGTGCACCCCTAAAAAGCAAATAAATAAATAAGTAAATAAGTAAAAATAAATTAAAAAGGGCCAAATAGAATTGAGGAAAGAGAGCTGCCGCCTCCTGTAAACAGAACTGCCCATTTGTGATTCAGAGGTGAGGCAGAAAATATCAAGCTCAGAAACTCCCCTCCCACCAAGAAAACAAATTGTCTCCTCTAGCTTAGGCTTCTATCAATTAAATATAGATACTATTTTACAGTGATCACACAAAACACATAACATACAGTATATAAATAAACTAATATATCATATATGCACATTACAGATGTCTATTTTAATTTTCAAAAAGCATGTGTTCTTTCTGCCATTTTTAGTCCCCTATTTCTTTACCCCAGATAAAATCACTATTAACAAGTTTTCATGTGAAAATCTATAGACAATATGGACACATGCCAAAATTTGTATCGCTTCCCTTTTTCGTACACTATTGAATTTTTCACATGCTGCGGGACCCACCATCTGACTTTCAGGCACACCCCTCTCCTCTTTGCATGTTTCACTTTATCTTGAAAGCTGGCCCGCTCTGCACATAAAGATCCTCCTCATTCTTTCCTGACAGCTACAGCTCCATATTTTTCCATTTAATCACGTTACCATTATTTATTTACTGATCCTCTACTGCCGCACTATCGTGTTTCTGAGTCTTCTGCCTTCATAAGCAATCATTCCTAGACTTCTTGTACACAGCGAATCTATAACCATGTTTGTAAGAATGGAATTCTTTACCAAATAATGCCTCTTTCAGATTTGATGGCGTCTGGCAAATTGTACTTCATAAAAGTCTATACCGCCTCGAAATATGTGTATGAGTACAGTTTTTCTACATTCTCCTTAATACTGTACTTTCTGGTTCTTATTTATTTATTTATTTATTTATATTTTTTCTTTTTTTTTGCCACCCTCCAGCATATGGAGTTCCCAGCCCAGGGATCAGATCTGAGACCCAGTGGCCTAAGCCATGGCTCCAGCAATGCTGGCTCCTTAAATCACTGTGTTGGACCGGGGATCGAACTTGCATCCCAGCAGTCCCAAATGCTGCCCATTGTGCCACAGCCAGAACTCCTAATTTATTTTAAATTAAAAAAAAGAAAACATTGTAGTTGGTTTAATTTTGATTTTGAACATTTTCGTGTTTAAATTTAATGTGTCTTGGAGCCTCCGGGAGTTATCTGTTCCTGTCCAAATGTGTTCATATAGTTTTTATTTTTCCCACACAGGCTGAAACTTTTAACAAGTCTCTCCAGGATATTCAAAGACAAACCAAAGCAGGCACCATATAGTCATTTACAACCGTTACTAGATGGAGATGTGGTGGGAGATCTGCTTCTGGGTGTCTAACACTCAACCTCCATTCCTAATTCCAAGCTGATGCCATATATGGAGAGCCAAGAAACTTTCATTATGGAAGAGTACATCATTTCACACTCTCACCTGCATAGAGTACACACACACACACACACACACACACACACACACGGTTTAAATCTTCATCCAGCTTAATTGCAAAAGTAAAGAGACTTTTACCCCATTTTTCTCCAAGCAGCGTTTCTAAGATGCTTAACACAGATCATAAACAATGTTCCTTACGTCACTGATGAGGGAGACGTGACCCGGACTGAAAGCAGACCGAGTGGAAATGAAGGAACATGTCTGGGGGACAGCATTTATAGATAATTGGCCATGTTCAGGGATGATGAGGTAAAACACAGGGGTAGAGGAAGGAGGAGCCTGGAGGCTCCAAGGTGGGAGTGCTAAAGGATCGCAGGGGCAGGGCTATTTCTTTCTTTTTTTTGGGGGGGGGGGCGCACCCACAGCACATGGAAGTTCCCAGGCCAGGGATCGAATCGGAGCTGCCACTGCCTCAGCCGCAGCAATGCAGGATCCAAGCCGCGTCTGCGATCCCACACCACAGCTCATAGCAACGCCGGATCCTTAACCCCACTGAGCAAGGCCAGGGATCGAACCTTCATCCTCATGGATTCTAGTTGGGTTGGTTAACCGCTAAGCCATGAAGGGAACTCCCGCAGAGCTATTTCTTGCAAAAAGATGAGGATCACAGGCAGTGAGAAAGTCAGAAGCAAATGGTTCACATAAAATCCCTTAATTATGTGCTTAATTATGTGCTCACTTTTACAAACAGTTTCCTTAAGTCATATATTGAAAAACTAAGAGAAATAAACATTTAGGAGGCCACTCAGCTAGACCTAGAGGGACGTTTTATTTCACAACGAGTCACAGTAGCCATGTTTCCATAGTGCTGAGAACCCTTATCTAATTGAATCAGTGCTTGAGGCCAAGTGATGGTGCTCTGATGATGTGAAAGCCAGATACCGTTGGGTTGCCTCGGCCAAGTCATTTGCACCAGATGTTGAGACCTGGCAAGGCAGAGAAGGCAGACCTCACAGCTGTGGGAGACCTCTCTGTTGCCAGCTTTATGTGAGTCCTTACAGGCTTGGGCTCTTTATTTCTACAGCATCGTTCTGTGGCTGAGAAGAAACGCCTCCTCGGCAAGGCTCTGGGAAGCCCCTGTTGTTGGGAGCGTTGCCAGGGAATGAACAGAAACCTAAGAAGAGCCGTCTGTTGATGCTGACTTTGAGATTCTGACACAGAGCCTTTCTGAAGGCAGCACACGATTGACCAGATCGTGCAGCAACTCACCTGGTACTGACCCATCTGCCAGTGAAACCGACAAATGACAAATGGGAGTGGACATCACAATAAGGCCAGAGGAGATGTCTTTCTGGTATCATCTGGCTAATGAAGTAGCATTAATGAAATTTCAGAAGGATGGGTAGCATGGGGTTTCAGGTGCTTACAGATTCCCTGCTTTAACAGGAAATATCTATGTCTGGTTTCTCATGCATATACTTTCAACTTATTAGAACTCCAAAATGGTCATGAATCTCTGTCCTCAATGAGTCTAATTCTTTGGCTCCATGATTACGTGGTGTGGGAACAAATCTGTTCACCAGGGTGCATGTAAGAGTGAAGGCGGGTGTCAGGATCTATTGGAGAACCTATCTATCGGTCTTCTATCTATGATGATGGATTTGAAAATTATCTGAGGTCTAACTCTAAAGTGAGTCCATATAAAAATAACAACGTTTTTCACAAGCTCAACCATTTTATGGCTCCTTCAACAGGGAAGCAGACAATTGCTCAATTCAGAAAGAGGAGGTGAACTTCTCATTGGTCTGATCATTTGACTCCGTGGCCATGGTTTCGCCATTTAATTTTATCCGAAGGCATTTCACAAAATTATCTACCTACCCATTGCATCTGACACAACACCTGGAGCTTTATGTGATTAAATTAGAAAGGAGAACAGAGTTAAACCTGTGAAAAATATGGGTAATATCCTATGTTGAGCTCCTCTCACCCCAGGGTTCCCAGTCCCTCGGAATCCCTCAGTACGTTCAGTAGAATTCCCATTTTACTCTGAGCGTCATGCTCCATTAATCCCTGGATCTCAAAGTGTATCTGACAAGGGTGATGTTGCACATTATAAAATAAAATTTCTCGAGCTCTGCCCATCTGTTAGTGATACAGGCAATCTAAGTGTCCTATGTATAGTACATACATACATTTCCTGCATTGCATAGGCTTTCAAATATTTGCTCTTGGCGTTGCAAGGTGTCCTACTGTCATAACAGACAAGTCATTCATTAAGCTGTCAGCACCTTGCTACCCTGCTCCCATAGAGGGCCCATTTCTGTGTTTTCTATTTCTTGTTGGATGACCTGTTCACTCATCATGAACTGGGCTGTTACTCTCATAACGGGTGCAACTGAGTTGTTCATGTCAACATATATAAACCAAAGCTCGGCTTCTTCATTTCTAGTGGTCCAACACTTGACTGGCGGAGGGCACTAATGGGTTGGAAAGCCAGCTTATGTTCATGAGAGTTAAGCTGGTGTCAACATGATGCAGGTCTTGGCCAAGACATCTAAGGAAGGGGCCTTAAAAGCAAAGGAATAGAACAAACAAGTAACAGCAAAAAAAAAAAAAAAGTGATGAATTGTAAACACTGTTTGAAAATCTGAAAGGGAATTAAAAAAGGCAATTAGACACACAATTTAACTCTTTGTAACAGACTACGTGGAAAATTACAAAAATATATTTAATCTAAAAAGGAAGCATCTGATATGGTACACATGGGACATTAAAAAAAAAATGGAAGTAAATTCCTGAAAAATTAGAGTTAAGCTCTATTGATTTAGACGTTTATCTTTGATTTTTTTCTAATGGTAGAGGGCTTGTGATTATGATACATTTAATATTCACTCAAGAATTAAGATAATTTGTTTGTTTGCTAATTCAAGATTCAAGACTATAATTCCTGAAATCTCCTAACCCTTCCCCTATTTTTCTTGCCTTTTTGCCTAACTCATGACTATTTGTATTCTGGAGAGCAGAAAATGGAAAAAAAGAGGGGAAACTGAAATTGGCCAATTTAACTTCTAATTAACAACTCTGATTCAAGCATAGCAGAAAGTAAATTAAAATCATGAACTTCAATGAGCTCTATTGATAACCTGCACTTTCCAGTTAACTATGCACTTCGCATAATCAGCTATAATAGAAATGACAAGATTGATGATAAAATATAAGAGACAAACACTCTCTCACATCATCTTTCTTGGCTTGGCTTTGTTATTATGGGATAGAGCTGTTAATACATTATGTTACATAGGATTTATTATTCTGTGCTTATTCTGGCATGGAACTGGAAAAGACCACCTCACCAATCAATTAAGTCATGGCATATTTTGTGATGTACTCTTTGCCCTACTCACTTGAGGTTTGGTGCTCATGAAAGTAAAATGTTCTCCCTCCCAGCCCTATGGAATAGGCATGGGGGGAAAAAGCTCATTTCCTTTCCAACAACCAAAATATCAGATAGAGCCATCCCCGTCCTAGAGACACAAATGAAAACATAAAGTCTAGTTATATTAACTTATCTAACTAGTCAAATGAAGTTTAGTTATATTAACTTATCTAACTAGTCCTGCTTTTCTATAGGATAACATAGCTAGAATACTATGGTCCACGTAAGAATGCCATTTATTTCTCCATCCTTTTCCAAGAGAAACCATTTCATTTTGGTGGACCAAGACAGGGCAACGTCACTGTTTGGCTGACTTATTATGAACAGATGACTCCCAACTAACAAGGGTTTGATTTACAACTTTTTGACTTCACAATGGTGGGAAACTAATGCACATTCCGTAGAAAACAGACTTCAGATTTTGAATTTTGATCTGTTCCCAGTCTAGCTATATACCTAAGAGACTCTCTCTTGATGCTGGCCAGCATCAGTGACCTGCAGCCCCTCCATCATAAGAGTCAACAGCCAGGACACTTAAAGCTGCTCTGTACCCAGACGAACACTCTGTTTTTCACTTTCAGTCCAGTAAGCAAAAAACTAAAATTGCATGAGATATTGAGCCCTTCATTATAGAACAGACTTTGTGTTAGAGAATGCTGCCCAACTGTAGACTAGTGCAGGTATCCTGAACATCTTTAAAATAGGCGAGGCTAAGCTGTCATGCTATTTGGTAGCACGTGCATCTTCACGGTATGATAGTTCCAAATTACAGTAGGTTCATCAGGACAGACCCACGTCACAGGAGGAGGAAGATGTGACTTGTCCCTATTGTATTTATTAGCTGAATATCACACAGCCATGGATCACCATCATGACTCTCCCTCACGATGACAAGGTAGATTTAACAACACTGGTATAAGTGACGGACTCGAAGGGCTCAAGGTAAGTCACAAGAGGTCTTTGCAGTGTGCACGTATGTATGTCTGTATACAAATATTATTTTCTACCGGTTATGTTAACCTGTATTCTGTATTGAAATGTACACCTCTTTGATCATAACTGTTAATGTTCTTATCTCTTGAATTAGACGGTGCTCATGCATTCTAAATGTAGGAAGCATTTGGTTGAACCAAGTCCTTGGAATAACATGCTCTGCAGGAATAGTGTTCAGTCCTTCTGTCATACAGCTAATGTTTCTTAGAACTCGGATGAAGAAAAAGAGGCAGGGAAATAAAGGCATTATACCATTTGAAATATTAGTTCCAATTGGTGTTTAAATAACAATGATTCAGAGAAAAGCCCTGGTGAAAAACTACTTGTTTGGGACAAAATGAAAAAAATCGAAGAAGAAGGAAAAGAGGAAGAGTGGAGAATGCCCGCTTTAGAATTTCTCAGTCTATGCGGCTTCAGGTCATCCCTGTAGAAACCAACAGAAGAAATGATTTGTGTTGTGTGGCTAGAGAAGAGAGACCCAAGACCAAACCTATGGCTTATCTAGTCTCTCAACCAAGAAAAATCTAATTCAGGATCTTCCTATTTTATCAAGTTCTTAGCATATAATCATTTTTAAAATTTGTGGTACACGAGTTCCCATTATGGCTCAGTGGATTACAAACCTGAACCCGACTAGAATCCACAAGGATGCTGGTTCAGTCCTTGTCCTGGCTCAGTGGGTTAAGGATCCAGCATTGCCGTGAGCTGTAGTGTAGGTCACAGGAAAAATTACACAAGTTCAAAATATCTATTTTGGAATTTTACTTTTCAGCCAGAGAGAGATATCTTTCTACCTCTACTGACCCATTCTCTTCCTCACACAAAAAAAGGAAGAAAAAAAAATAATCCAGAGACATGCAGATAGTTAATCATATTCCTTGTGCTACAAGAGTTTTATATCTACAAATTCAAAATTCTTAACACAAAAATAGTACCCAACTATCATCACTGACATCTTAAGAGTTTGTTTTCATTCAGGGGTCACAAGTCACTTATCCCCTAACAGGAAACTCCATGAGAGGTAACCATTGCTCTGAAAACCTTAGAATTCTTACTTTAAAGAATGCTTGGATCCTGTGTTGCTGTGGCTGTGGCTGTGGCTGGCAGCTGCAGCTCCAATTCAACTCCTAGCCTGGGAACTTCCATATGCTGCAGATGTGGCCCTAAAAAGCATAAAAAAAATTGTAGTACAATGTAAAATCTGACCAAATTATACTCTTGAGCATATCTATTGTTTCTGATGTAAATTGCTCAGTCCCCATTATTGACTGCCTTCTACAGTTAAACTCTCTCACTACAGATAAATCATCTTAAAACTGTATTCTAGGACTTATAATTTCATGATGGGTATGGAATTCAGAGATTCCTTTTCATCCATTTTTCCAATAAGAAATTCAGAATCAGAGACATTTAATGACACACAGCGAGTCAATGCCTTTAGGGAAAATATGGTGTCTATTTTATCCACCACCAAACCTCTAGTACTTAGCTAATTACATGACATGGTAGGTATGCAGCAATTATTTGATTAGATGAATTAAGAAAAAAGAAGAGCAAGAGTTTTAGGTATTTCTACAGCTCAAAAATTATTCAAGAAATTGCTTTTTGTTCTAACATTGAATCCACATTAGACACTCATCTTCTAGAAGTTGCTATCTTCTATCACCAGATTTCAAGCAGAAACCAATGCAAATTATATCATGGTTGACAAGCCTGTTGGTCAGTCAACTTTTAACAGACCCTGTAATTATGGTGAGTCCACAGTATAGATTTCCCAGCAAAGTCCAGTTTCAGGCAGGCTTCCCTATTGTTCCCAGAAATACACCTACGGTTGCCAAATATGTAAATTGTAAACGCCTTTTCTTTTTGGTTCAGAAAATATGACCACTGTCTCAAAAAAAAAAAAAAAAGTTTGCATGCCAAAGTATGAACCACTCTTTTCGAACCACTGCTTTGAAATCAGGCTAATTCCAAGATGATAAACTGGCTAAGTGACACCAAGGAAAAATGATTAAAATAGCAATTTCACCAGGTAATTAATGAGAGTGGAAGGACATATAGGAGAGAAACTTTGCATATAATCTTCACAAAGGGGATTAAGAAAGGATATTCTATTTGAATAGAAGGTGTAAAGATACACAGAGATGAATTAGCAGTTTTTCTATATAAGCAAGAAAGCAGACTAGCATATTAGCCTGACCTAAGAGGGATCTAATTGAAGATGTTTACACAAGAGTGTGATGACTGCAGCACGGACACAGAAAATATTAGCGAAGTGGGTACATAGATTAATGGACTTTTCAAAACTTCAAAACTGTTTCAAGAATTTTCATTACCAGGAAACATTCAAGATTATATCCGTTCAGAAATAAAGCTGTTACAGCCTGTTCAATGCGGTTTGAGACGGCATTCTATAAGCTTACATAGATCATCGTGTGTAGAGCTGAATGGGTTCTTTAAAAGGCTAAACCACATTCTTCAAAAAGTTGGAATTTCCACGGTGAGAATGTTGTTCTGGCTGATGATGGCATTGTTTTTAGTCAACATTATCTGCGATTGATTTTTTTTCTATAAATCTGGATTTGCTATGGACTCATTAATCCACCAGCATGTGTTTGCCTCTACCTGAAAATGGCTGCATTTCTAAGAGTCAGATTTAATAAATAATAAATCTACTTTCTCTTGTTTCTCAGTTTGCATCTAAGGAAATGTTGGTACCCAGGGCCGCCAAGTAGCCTGCTCACTAGTCAGGAATCCACAGGCTATCATTTATTTCAATGCAAAGGTTGGAATTATTTAGGGATCTGTTTTTCTTTTCAGGCTAAGTGACCTAGGAACATATTTTTTACAAATGTGTGTGTGTGTGTGTGTGTGTGTGTGTGTGTGTGTGTCTATAAAGCTGCCTGGCTAATTCAATAAGTATAGGGTCAATATAAACAACATTCCAAAGATATCCGTCAAGGAACATTTTGCAAAATCACAATTTCGTAAAATATAACTTCTTCATAAATGCCAGCCACACCAAAAAAATGATGCCCAGATTAATGACAGATTTAGAAAGTAAAAATTACACCAGTTCAAAATATCTATTTTGGAATTTTACTTTTCAGCCAGAGAGAGATATCTTTCTACCTCTACTGACCCATTCTCTTCCTCACACAAAAAAAGGAAAAAAAAAAAATCCAGAGACATGCAGATAGTTAATCATATTCCTTGTGCTACAAGAGTTTTATATCTACAAATTCAAAATTCTTATGCAAAAATAGTACCCACCTATCATCATTGACATCTTACAGTTTGTTTTCATTCAGGGGTCACAAGTCACTTACCCCCTAAAAGGAAACTCCATGAGAGGGTAACCAGTGTTCTGAAAACCTTAGGATTCTTAGTTTAAAATTCTATATGCTTCTTATTCAATAACACAGGGTATTTACTTAAGAAAGAGTTATCCCTGGATCGTGTTCACATCCAACATTTTAGGTTGAATGAAAACAAGAACCAAATAAACTTGGCAATTAGGTGAACAAAGTTTCTGGTTTAAAAATGGCTTCTGTCTAGAAGCCCTGTACAAAGCTTCTCCCCAACTCTCATTAACAGGAACTAGATAAAGACAGAAAAGATTTAAATGTCTGCCCTCATAAACCAAGATTGACAGACAACCTACAGGCTGGGTCTGGAAGGAGTTTTCAGGAATTGGAAGTCAGAGAGACTCGGGTGTGCCGACCAGTTGGTGCTCGGTACGGGTCATCTCAGGAAACAGACCATGGACAGAATGAGAGACGGTGGGAAGATAGAAACTCCGGTTCATACCTCCCCTCCCCCGCCCGGCTCCAGCAAGAAGCAGGGTCTATACCGACCAGGAATCTCCTTCGACCATGCTCTTCTTTTTTCACTTCCTTTCAGTCCTTTCGATTCTATGTGTTCTAGAAATTGAAACTCTAAAGACCATCTACACAGTGAGAGAGAGGAGAGCAAGAGAAGAGAAGCAGGGGCTGGCAGTGCAGAGCTAAATCCTTGGCAGCGTAGACCCACAAATAAAGCTCAGGAGGAGGCACAACCCAAGCTGGATTGTAACTGTTCATAAAGATACAGTAGGGGCTCCGTACGCCACCTGCTTCTTCAGCTGCAGATCCGAAGGCAGGCTTTGCTCGGCAAATAAATGATTAGCAAAAGGCCATTCGGTCTGAGCACTGCATCTGGATACGTTTATGCTCATTGGATGATTAATAAAAGCAACGATAATGATAATGATGATCATAATAGCACCTACTAAAAAGCTACTAAGTGACAGGTACTATTCTTGGCACTTAGACATGTGTAATCATTGAATCTTCAAAAAAATCCCTACGATGGTGGATAGGATTCTTCCCATTTCTCTGATGAGACATCCAAGGCAAAGCGAGTTTGGGTTGACGTTAACTGGCCCGGTTAAAGGGTAGCAAATGAAAAAGTGATGAAGATGTGGTTTCCACCCAGACATGTCTTCCAGGGTTCTGGAGTGTCCTTCTCATCAAAGGGAGTTAAGATCTTCACAGCAGGAACCACTGGATGGAAGTGGAGATGGAATTCGTGTTATGTCCTAATACCCTTTGCAGGGCTATTTTCAGCAGGGGTATTAAGGTGTTAAAGAGATTTTAGGAACCATGTCTCAACTCCTTTTTCACAGGCTCAAATCAGTTCTGAAGAGCCTTAGCAGTCAAATCAATATCCCCTGGAGAACTGCCTAAGTCTCCACTTCTCTTTATCTCACATTTTGAGTCTAATGTGGCTTTGCTTAAAGGGTTGTCAGTTTACAATATTTTTTTCTCCTGTGCCTTTTGAAAAATGACTCTGAGTGAACGAGGGTGACAGCAAGTCCAAAGAGAATGAGATGCCTGAAAAATTTCTTCCTTTCTTTCTTTCTTTTTTTTTTTTTTTGTCTTTTTAGGGCCGCACTCACGGCATATGGAGATTTCTAGGCTAGGGGTCAAATTGGAGCTGTAGCTGCCCGCTTACACCACAGCCACAGCCACAGCCACACCAGATCTGTGGCATGTCTGTGGCCTACACCACAGCTCACAGCAATGCTACACCACTGAGCAAGGTCAGAGATCAAACCTGCATCCTCATGGATACTACTCAGATTCATTTCTGCTGCGCCACGACGGCAACTTCCATTTCTTTACTAAGAAGGGGAGGGATGGAGGAAAGGACAGATGCCTTTTTGACAGTTTACTTTCCTTCTTTCTTCTCCTGTTACTGATGTTCAGCAACTTGCATCTGGTTCTTGGCATAGCTTGCCTGCCCCTCCTCCATTCCTACTCATAGAAAGGGGTGCCGCCAATGCGGGCCCCGGAAACAACAGTCCAGATCCCAAAGGCATCTTAGAAGACACTCTAAATATGTAACACTCTACGTATGTGTAAGTCTTAGAAGACACTCTAAGTATGATGCAAACACTCATCGTACTGGTTAAAAACAAACAACAACAAGCACAAAATGACAACAAAATAACAGCCCAGAAGACTGAACCATTATTGATATCGTCTCATGACCCTCAACCCTACATTTAAATAAATTAGGGGATAAAGGAGAAAAAGCAAAAAAAAAAAAGATAAAAAGGAAAAAAATCATAGACAGATACAAAACTCTGAGTTTTATGGGTTAAGGGTAAGAAGTAAACATTAATTGCCAACTCCACCTGATACTGTAGGGAAGGGTTTGTATTTGTGACACACAGAAGAGACAAAAGAAAACAATGAAGGAGTGCCCCCTGTGATGCAACAGGATTGGTGGTGTCTCTGGAGCGCTGGACGCAGGTTCAACCCCTGGCCTGGCCCAGTGGGTGAAGGATCTGGCATTGGTGCAGCCGGAGCATAGGCTGCAAGTGCAGCTTGGATCGGATCCCTGGCCTGGGAACTCCATATGCCATGGGCCCGCCAAAAAAAGGGCTGGAGTGGGGGGGAGAAAAAAGAAAGGAATGAATGGGAAGGCAAAAACCAACTGGACATTGGTCTAAAGCGTGTCCTCCTCTCGTCCTGTGCTGGCAGATGTTCAGTAAATACTTATTTTTTGGCCACGTCCTTTCTTCACCCTCTTCCTTTATAATACAAGAGGCTTCTGTAGAATCATTTAGGGAAGGTGGAGAGAACACAGACTATGAATCTAGACAAGCCCAGACTTACACCCTTGCTCCCTCGTGTTTCTAAATCCCAGCGTTTAATCATAACATACATTTTTATGGAGTTGTTGAATGCAGATAATGCATGAAAAGGAACCTGCACATAACAGGCAATGTGTAAAGGCTTGTTGTTATTATTCGTGCTGATAGTAGTAGTTGCAGTGTTGAGTGAGCTGGCATGAAAAAGTCTTACAGATACAGAAGGTTAATGCTCATCAATTTGGGCAAAGAGAGTCGGAGTGAAAAGGTGGAAGGGGTTCCAGGAAATGAATTTGGACTGGATATAAATTTATCCCTTGACCTTCTTCAAATTCGGTAACAGCAAATTTGAGTAACACAGGGAATCAGGGTCAACTGTGTTGCTTGTCCACAAGTTTATAGCTAATAAAAAAAATTAATAATTTCATATACTTACAGAGGTGCTTTGCAAGAGAAGAGTGTTGTGATAGATTGTTATAATGGCTCCCAGTAAAGCTTGTCTTTTTATGTCTAGTACCTGGTAATGTGACTTGATAGCTCCTTACCAAAGCTGGAAGTGGAGTCTAGGAGTTCCAGGTATGGTGCACTGGGATCAGTGGCATCTCTGCAGCACCAGGATGCAGGTTCGATCCCCCCTGCAGGCACAGAGTTAAGGATCTCGTGTTGCCACAGCTGCTGCAAGGCTGCACCTGCGGCTCAGACCTGACTCCTGGCCATGGGGTCAGCCAAAAGAGAAAAAAACAAAAGAAGCAGAGTCCATTTCATCAACCCTTTCATTTGCTTCTTGAGTTCCTTTCCCTGTACTCACAGGCAGAAACAAAGTTGTGTGAATTCTGAAGCCCACATTTTCACAGATTTTGCAGCTTTGGCGCTTGACGTCTTGGAACGTGGAAAGCACCACTGGGTGAAGAAGTTCCGTCAAGTCTAGTGGAGCCTGAGAGGTCAACTGTCGGGAACCGAGGAGACCCAGCTTGCAGCCAAAGTGAAAAAATCTGTGACTGACGCCATCTCGGAAACTCCAGCCCTGATCCAGGCATCAGATAGCTGTAGCCACATGAAGGAACCTCAGGAAAGACCAACAGAAGAACTTCCCATGTTGCCAGAGCACAGAGTAAGGACAAACAATAACTACTGATAAGCTCCTCAGTTTTGAGCTGGCCTGTTATACTGCTCAAGACAACTGAAAGAAAACTTGGGAGCTGGGAGGGTGGTGCTGTCAGTACAAAAAGCTAAAATCGTTGGCAATATCACCGGACTTGACGTGGCTACAGTCACCCATCGGCTGTCCTTTTGCCATCTATGAGGCACTGGGGTGGGAGGCTTGTGGATTCAGCCGTCAACCAAACACAGCCTTTGTCGTTAAAATACTCACTATCGCCTGGAGAGGATCTAACCAGACAGCATAAAATCACTGCTGCGGAAGAATCACAAACAAGGAGTCTATGATAATATAACTAGGAGGAAAGACGGGCTGTGGGAAACTTCAAGGAAGACAAGGCAATTGAACTGGACTTCGAGATGAATCAGGGTCGTAACAGACAAAAGAGGGGGCTGATGAGCTTCCCAGCTGCAGGCTCATCCTGAACTAAGGCACAGAGATGAAGGCGCATGGGGGCGGGGGCGGGGGGGTTCTGGGAAGAGGGAAGGGTCCCGTTTGACATGTGCATGATGTGCAGAAGAGGCAGACTTGGAGGAGCAGGAACTTGTGCTGGAGGCGCAGCGCCAGGCTTCCAGGTCAGGATGTGTAGACGGGAGTTCCAGGCATGAAAAAGCTTGGACGCTTAGAAGAGCACGAGGACCAGAGTCCATCTGATTTTATCAAGAGCGCTTAAAGAGCTAGACCCCCAAATAGCTCAGCATCCTATGTGTATAATTGTCAATTTTTTCTTTTTCGGATTCAAGATCCTTTAGGATGTTATATGCACTTAGACTATTTTCAAAAACAAAATGTTCTGAAATAAGCATTCATTTTTCTCTAAAACGATATTAAACAATATACGTAATGCTTTGGGCTTGGAGACTGCTAGGGTATTTTTATGTCTGTGCATATTTATTCTCGATCCCAAATGAAGGAGATATTGACATGAAGTGAATAAAACAGAAGGAATGCTTTCGGGTCTTCATTATGTCAATTCCATTCTCTGATATATTGTCTGATTTTTTTTTTTCAAAATTGAAT
Source organism: Phacochoerus africanus (assembly GCF_016906955.1). NCBI lineage: Eukaryota > Metazoa > Chordata > Mammalia > Artiodactyla > Suidae > Phacochoerus > Phacochoerus africanus. Next base: position 9,700,150 of record NC_062557.1, on the reverse strand, counting down.
TGGCCAAATCTACTTGCTGCTGAGAGCCAACCACCATTATTTCTTAGTCAAAATTGATCAAATGTAATTTGATGTACTTCATTTAGTTGATTTGCCTCACACTCTTATCATCAGATATTATCCCCTGTGTACATGCTTCTACTGATAAATTTTATATTTTAAAATAGACTAGAGCAAAACACTTGATCTCATTGCTTCAACTGAGATATCTGAAAACGAAGTACACAGAAAAAGTTAGATTCACCAGTAAGAGGAGCCAACAATCTCAGCAAGGCTTCCTATTGCGATTTAACCAAATACAAGGTTGACCTTAGAAATTGACATGATTAGACAGCCCATATTCCCTGTGTAATCTGTGGTTTATTATCTAATAAAGTTTTATCTAATTTCTATATTCAGACACCACCACAAACAGGCTTCCCATTGTCCCTGACGACACTGTGTGCTAAAACGCAATATTCCTTTAAAACTTCCAAAATAAAAGAAGCAAACACCAGTCTCAGGCCAGACAAGAAGCCTGTGAAACTTCAGACAGTTTTCATCACAGCTGGCCAGGCCTGAGCAGTTTCAGACAAAGGACTTCCGCCTTTATCTGGCCCTTATTTTGATGTCTCATTCAGCTGAAGATAAAAGGGAAGATGTGCTTTGAAATTTAACTATTACGGTGGCAAAGAAATCAACATGCAAATTTCACCCCCGACACGAATTCAAGATGAAGCCTACATATGTCACTGCAAATTTAGGGCTTGTGGGTATTTTTTCCTCTCAGAGCAGTCGGATACAAAACTGTGGATGAAATATAAGTGCTGGATTTATTCCAAATGGAATTCTTTAACACATCTTATTTATAAAAAGCACAGATACAAAAAAAAATGTAGAAATGCTATGAGATAAAAAGAAATTGGAAACTATGCTATTATGATACACTTTATAGTTTTAGGGAATACAGAAGGCTAGGGAGACTTCCTATGTGTGTGCTCAAAAAAATCTATCAATTACTATCATGAGAATAAGCTGCTTTCTTGGAAAGAGGAACTATGGTTCTAAGAAGCTTGCACACCTACAGAAGGTGACAGTAGCCTGAGAGAGGTGGACAGGGTGAGGATTTGCTCTGTACAGGTTCAGGGAGAAAATTTTGCAAATTGCAAAATATTCATTGGATTCATTTTCCAACTTAGAATAATTGCTCTTGCCTCGGCCGTGTACAGATGGTTTCTCACTGTGATTCGGAAGTCGTTTTCCAAAGCTGGGATTCTGAAAAGTCTGTGTGATTTTATGAGCATTTTATGGATGTGCCTATCTTTTCGTCATTTAAAAGCCCCCAAGAAAATGACTGCTCACCAACCCCCCAAGTTCTCAACCTACAAATCCATCGTTGAACGCAAAGGGTGATGAAGAGCCTGGAAAGGGTTTGAACAAGTTTGTTTTGGAACAGAAGACTGGACACTAGGAAAACGCATGATGGTTGTGTTAAAATAACTGGAAAGCTCGCAGATAAAAGGCAAACATTACTTGCTCTAAAGCAGAACCAGGAAACAACATGTTAACTACAGTGAAGAAAAATTGCTGCTATAACTTAACGGAGCCCCAAAGGAGTGGTTCGTCTCCTAAGGTAGGGAGGCTGGGGGATCATCCTCCTGCATTTATTCCTTTTGGACGTGTTTTGGGGATGTAAACTCTGAAGCAGAATTTGGGAACACAGGGACGTCATTTCTGCCTTAAGGATTAACATTTTTTTTGGAGGCTCAGTGCATAAAAAGTACAGTATATCACAGCAGGATCAATAGAACATGAGTCATTTCAGTCCACTCAACAGAAATATATGTCTTGGATTTCTTCCAGGGTAGAACACTTCAGCTGACTTCTGAAGGAAACGTAGGAGATAGCTCAGGTTGAAAAAAAAAAAAAATCCTATGATTATTTTAAAAGGAATTCAGTTGTTAGTTCAAACATTAAGCCAAATGATATTTAAATCCAAGCATTTGTGAATTAAGTGATTTCAGATGTCAATTTAAAATCACAACTTAGGGAGTTCCCATCGTAGCTCAGTGGTTAATGAACCCGCCTAGGATCCATGAGGCCTCGGGTTCAATCCCTGGCCTCGCTAAGTGGGTAAAGGATCCGGAGTTGCCATGAGTTACAGTGCAGGTCACAGCTGTGGCTCAGATCCTATGTTGCTGTGGCTGTAGTGTAGGCTGCTGGCTGTAGGTCCAATTCAGCCTCTAGTCTGGGAACTTCCATATGCCACGGGTGCATGTTTTTAGTATATACGGTATATTTTTAGTATATATGGTATGTATGAGATATATGTGTGTGTATAAGCATATGTGTGTGCATTAAGTAGTGCACCTGCTATAGAAAAAGCAGTCGCAGTTCCTCTAATAATTAAAAATAGAATTACTCTATGATCCAGTAATTCCAGTTCTGGGGATACACACAAAAGAATTGAAATGGAAAGCAGGGTCTTGACTAGATATTTGCACACCCACATTCATTAGCAGCGTTGGTCACAACAGCCAAAAGGAGGAAACAAACTCAAGTTTCCATCAGCACATACATGTATGAACACAATTTGGTATGTACATACAATGGAATATTATTCAGCCTTAAAAAGGACGGGGATTCGGACACATTTTACAATATAAATACACCTGAAGGACATTATACTAAGAGAAATAAATGAGCTTGTCCAAAAAAAGGATGATTCCTGTATTTTTCTCCTTCTGTGACAGACTTAGAATCGTCAAATTTATAGAGGAAGAAAGAAGCGTGGTGGCTGTGAGGAGATGGGGTGAAGGTGGAACGGGGAGCTTTTGTTCAGTGGGTACCAAGTTTCAGTACTGCAAGATGAAAAGAACTCTGGATGGATGGTAGCGATGGCTGCCCAATGTTGAGGCACATAACGCCACCGAACTGCACATTTAAAAATGGTTAATAATGGCAAATTTTCTTATATGTATTTGACCACAATTTTAAAAATATTTTAAGAAATGCTTATCGTTATAATAGAGTGAATTAAGTTGTTTTCCTTTAAAAACTTTTGAGAAGATTTTTTTTTTTTTAATTTTCTTAGAATTATTGGAAACGCATACTGGGGACGACACAAAGCAGTAATAACCATTCTGCAGGATAATCCACAGCTAAAATCTACATTGAAAGATTCTGTACGGCTCTGTTCCTTTCCACTTAATTAAGCTCCCAGCTACATTTTTTTTTTTTCTTTTCTTTTTAGGGCTGCACCCGTGGCATATAGAGGTTCCCAGGCTAGGGGTCCAATTGGAGCTGTCGCCACCAGCCTACACCACAGCCACAGCCAAGCCAGATCTGAGCTGTGTCTGTGACCTACACCACAGCTCATGGCATTACGGATCCTTAACCCACTGAGCGAGGCCAGGGATCGACCCCAAAACCTCACGGTTCCTAGCTGGATTTGTTTCCACCGCGCCACAGCGGGAACTCCCCAGCTACATTTTTGTAGATAAGAAATTCGTGGTGGTTAATGACAGATTTGTTCTCATAGGACTTTTACTGTTAACTCCTTAAACCCCAAAGTATTTCAGCGCAGTTTGGGGAAGAGAAGGGATCATCTTTATGTACATGCTCTGCGTGAGGCTTCCAAGTCTAAGAAAACGATCAAGTCCAGTTACGCTATTTAATGACAGGAATAATTTTTACCGTCATAACCTTTAGTTTGCGGAGCCCTCTCCAAGTGTCGGTAACTGTGCTGGGTGCTTTGCATGCATTACCTTATTTAATTTCAAGGGTCTTTTTCCGGTGTGTAATCTAAGGAGAGTATCTTTAAAATACTACACAGTTTCAACATTCTTTTGTTTGAAAAAGGTTAAAAACCTGTATTTCCTTTCAATGAGGAAAGCAGAAATGTTAGACTCTTTCATCAGCCTGAAAGACCACCCCAGGACGACCTCAGCGCTTAATAAGGTTGGAACTCCTTTTAAGGAAGTGAATTGTAATTTATCTGGATTCAGATGCTTTAGGAATTGATAGGAAAATCTGACTATGGTTGACAAAGGCCATAAAAAACAAACAAAATAAAAAACAACAACAACAAAAAAAACACCCCAGCAAGCATGAGTAAGTTTTTGTCTCATGGGAAGCTTATTATAGGGACCTTCTGTAAAACCTCAAGGCTGAGACAACAGACACATGAATTAAAAGCATAATGTCTATATTGAGATTAGGCATGTAAGGACTAGGTTTTCAGTTATCCTTCGGAGAACTACAATTTTCTATTGCCTATTGGCTGCTCACACATTAGACAATGTCCAAATAAAACAGTGAGTGGAATAACAAGGAAGAACTCGTGAGTCAGTGACGAGCTGGTCATGATCAGATGAAATACTATTTATTTTCAAGTAATCTAAGTGGACAATGGGCAGAGGGGACAAGGGATACATTAATTTGAGTGATGAAATATTCTGGGCAAAGAGTCCCTGTATCCTAGTGGCAAGAGGTCAAGTCTAATTTGCCTACTAAAATGGTGGGAAATCTCTCAAAGAACAAGTTATGGTGGCTTTGGGCTTAGGCAATGGATTCCAGGATAAGACGACTGCAGCAATAATGGTAAATTGGATTGTAGACCTGTTTACACACAACACAGAGCTTGACATTCTCAGCATTGAGCATTATCCTTTTGAAGTCTTTCTAGAGCACTCTTTTTTTTTTTTTTGCTTTTTAGGGCTGCACCCAGAGGCATATGGAAGTGCCCCAGACGAGGAGTTGAATCAGAGCTACAGCTGCCGGCCCACGCCACAGCCATAGCCACACCAGATCTGAGCTGCGTCTATGACCTACCCCACAGCTCATGGCAATGCCAGATCCTTAACCCACTGGGTGAGGCCAGGGATGGAACCCACAACCTCATGGGTCCTAGTTGGGTTCGTTAACCACTGAGCCACGAGGGAACTCCCTTTCTAGAGCACTCTTAATGCCAGTGTTGGGTTTGCCTCTAACACAAATACCTTCTCTGACCTGAGAATTCTGCAACTTTATTTTACAGGCATGAGTGAATTGAAATCAAAGACTTTCTGCCTGATTGTTTTAAAACATCAGAAATACAGACTACTCAGAAGATGATAACGGCTATTCCCTCACTGGGGCAGACACGGTTCCTGACCCCAGCCTGCAGTGCACAGTCATTACCGAGAGCAACTGTACAGCCAAGAACTACAATTTTCAACTCCCTTTACATCTTGGTAGGGTCGACAGACTCTTGCTCACCAAGGAAACGGGAACAAAACATGGAGCAGGTCCCTTTTTGGTTGAAGTTTTTAAGTGGGAGTGCATTCTTTTTTTTTTTTTTTTTTTCCTTCCCTGTTTTGCAGCTGAGGGTCCATGCCCACAAGTTTGGAAACTATGTTTTGAAGAGGGGAGGACCTTTCTCACTCTGGGTCCATGAATGGCTAGGAAAAAACGCCACTTCTCTGCCCTAAACTTACTCCCCTCTACTGCGGACTGGACTTGCCACAAGCTAGGATTAAACTTCTCTTGTGCAATGACACGAAAGCTGCCGGCTTCAGTTTAAATGATGCTGTCACCACTACATCTATTCCAAAGCCTGTAGATTCCATCATTCCGCTGTGTGCTGAATCTGCCCATTGCTTGCCATGTGCACTGGTGGCACTCTGTGTATTATAAACCACCGTGCTCTAAAAGCAAATAGAGACGAGGACAGCTTATGACAATCTCCTGGCTTTCGACTCTTAACTCTCTGATCCATTCTAAACACTTGGTAAACATTAACCCTGAGAATCTAACTCCGTTATACCCCTGCTCAAGTATCTTCCCGAGCCTCTTGGACTAAAACAATTATCTATTTTTAAAAACCTTACATCAGCCTACAAACCTTTGCATGACTTGCCTCCAGCCTCCTTCTCTGCTCTGAACCACCCCACAGCTCCACTCCTCCACCACCAAGCTCTGTCTCGATCACTCAGTGCTTTTCAGCTCGAATGGACCCAGCCTTTTCATTCTCCGAAAATGATCGTACTGCCTCCTTTCTTTGAACACAAGGCTCCAAGATCTTCCCATAGCGGGCTCAGTTTTACGCTCCTTAGAAGATCTTTCTCTCACAATTTTGTTGTCAGTATCCCTCACTTGTTTTCTATTACGTTATTCTCTTTCTGTCCCTTATCATTCTTTCCACGATCTCTAGATATCCTACTTGTTTGTAAGTTGATGTTTTCCCACATAAACTGTAAATTCAACATGTTTGTGGATATACGCCCAGAAGTTAATGGAGAGCCTGTTCGTACACGGATGACCAAGACTTTTTTATTTATTTTTTTTTAAGAATTGTTGAATGACTACAGGTTTTCTTCTATGTTGATTTCTCTTTTGTGAAATTAATTCTAGTTCCTGATACAGGTAAAAACTATAAAATTGTATTGAATCTCTTGGACTGAGTCTTTTAGAATTCTGTGCCTAACTAGGATTGTTTGAAACCATAAAGAGGACCTTGTCTAAACATTTTTTAATCTCTCCTGTAATTCCTTGTGTGTGCCTGTGCGTGTGCGTGCAGAAGCAGGACGCACAGCAAGCCAGCCTGTTTCATGATACATACGCAACAACTGCAGAATTAACCCCAGCAGCACTTCATTTCATCACACACACACACACACACACACACACACACGCACGCACACGCATATGTAGGTATTCTAAGCAGCACTGTGTCTCTAATGGAGGCCCTATTAAAAGGGAGCACCCCCTTCCCCTAGCCTGCTAGTCTACTAATGAAGCCTCTTCAGATCACCACTTTGAGAACGACCACCCTCATCTACTTATTCTTAAATAAAATCTCAGTCGCCTTGATCCGAAAAGCTGAGAAACTCTCTTTTTGAAAAGGATACTCAAAGGCTTTTTTGGAGGCAAGGATTTGACAGTGACCTCAGGAAAATGTCAAGGTCTTTTTTTTTTTTTAAAGCTGGGGGGGGGGGTGGAGTGGGGGGGGGAGTTCTTCTTTAATTGAGAAGCTTACATGTATGATCACTTCTTGTCTGGTTCCATTTCAAAAACAAGATCCAGATCCTACCCATTAAAGACGGTAATAACTTAATTAAAACCAAGTTCTAGGCTCTGTGGGGTCTGGTGTGCAGGGAAAGGCAATGACTACCATCTTGCTATGGATTCTGATAACCTATGCCAGACATACGTGTGTGTGTGTGTGTGTGTGCATATACATATATATAGTCATGGGATAACCCCCATTATAAAACTTCCAGTCTGCAAAACCAGCAGAAAGCTTATCAAAATAAATCTTAACTTCTGACCGTGGTGGAAGACCTACTACGAGGTATTAACGGAGTCAGGACTGTCAATCACTGCCCGGTCTCAATGTTTGTGTTATGAATTCCAACTCGGGCGGCATGAACTCAGGATAAAAACCATTGGAAGCTCTGCGAGTCCAAAAAATACAAACCCAGGGTGAACTATATTGGGGGCTGAAATGACGTTACCCACGTCTGCGATGGGTTTTCTTTCTTCCCCTTCCCCCCACCTGCCCTTTGGAAAGGCAATGCTTATTATTAGATTATTTCTACTGCCAAAAGACATAGCTACTGTCTGGCTGAATTTGCTGGTTTTCTCTTGAATTAAAATAAATAAATAAAAGGAAAAAAGTCTAAGTCTTTTAAACAAAACACATAGGAATATTTTCTTTTTTCTTTTTCTTTTTTTTTCCCCTGCCAACTCGGAGAATATGTCCTCGCATTTGCACATATAGTGTATGTACCAGGAGGGGCTTCCTGAAATAAACAAGCATTGTCTATGGGTAGAGAGATGACTGGGAAATAGTACTTCGCTTTGACACCAGAGTCGTTGGAGGGCTAGTGCTGACTGATGGCTGCTTAATTCTCATCTCTGCGACGTGCAAGCTCCCATCCCTTCCCCATCATTCTGCTTCATCGTTTACCTTCCTGACCCCTGAAAACACAGTCACTGTTTCTTAGTGCTCAGTGAGAAGTTAGAGGACATTCCTCAATTCTCTTCCTTTGTAGGTAGAGAAAGTGAAGACTTGAGAAATGAAATCACCATTCCATATTCAAAAGTCCTCCAACTAATTCATGACTGTATAAAAATAGTTTATATTAGGAATCTCCATATGTGCAAAGTAAGCACTCTGTGTCAGAGACACTGTCAACACTTTGGCCAAGGGGTCGTTCAAGGTCATCCCAGTTCTTCCTTTTAAATGCAACTGAGAGGAAGCACATTTTAAACTTGGGGGCAAACCTCCTTGAAGTAAAGTCTGCCGATTCTTAGGGAGGGCTGAGGAGTGGAGGGTGGGTGGTCCTCTAATTTACCTGTTGGCTTAGCTTTGCCTTTGGTAATTTCTGGGGATTTCTTGAAATTTACCTTTGACACTAATAGCATCCCCTCTGTCTTGCATGGATTCCTACATTTGTCCTTGACGTTTTACCGCTGGTAATGCGCTTTGCATTGAATTTGTTTATGTTGCATCATAATTTTTTTACTTATTTGTGTGAAAAATGGCTAGTATCAGGGGCTACCCCATACCAGGTACACTCATAGGCATTTGCCATAAATTTTACCTCATCTTTAAAATAACATCTGTGTGGTTAGGTGACGGCTTGGATGGCAGAACTGAAAAATAAATCTGGGCTCCATCAATTCCAAAGCTAGTTCTCTCTCCACTTCGCTATGTTGCTTCCTATATTCTTTTTGCTTTTTTTTTTTAATTTATTTTTTGTTTGTTTGTCTTTTTGCCTTTTCTAGGGCCACTCCTGTGGCATATGGAGCTTCCCAGGCTAGGGGTCCAAACGGAGCTGTAGCTGTAGGCCTACGCCAGAGCCAGAGCAACACCAATTCCGAGCCACATCTGCGACCTACACCACAGCTCACGGTAACGCCAGATCCCTAACCCACTGAGCAAGGCCAGGGATCGAACCCGCAACCTCATGGTTCCTAGTCCGGTTGGTTAACCACTGAGCCACAACGGGAACTCCTGGAATAGATTCTTTTCTGTGAGGAAAGTGAGTTGTCCTCCAAAAAGATGAATGGATCCAGACTGTAGCTTTAGTCGCAGAGATTTTAAGGTTTTTTTGTTACCTATGTCATGGTAAGTGCCCCCCCCCCCCCCCCCCCACAACAAAAACCTTCTTTCTAAACACTTAGTTACCTTCCAGATAAGACTGAGCTAAAGCGTAATGAATTCCAAGAGTGATGTTGAACTTGGAGTTGAATGGAGTGAGGAAAGGATTTGCAGTGTATTCACCTTCCCACCCCATCTCAGCTCTTCCATCTCGGGGTAATACAGCCACACTAACTGCTAGATGTGGAATTAACGGTGGGTTCTCCACTAACGAGAGACATGCAGGCTAAGACAGATTTGATCTGTGACAGAGCACAGAGAACAATTTAAAGCAAGATCACTTGCCAGCCCTCCATCTCTTGAGGAACTGTCAACGGATGAATCCTGTCCTGCTATCGGGTCGCAGCCAATGGGAAGATCATTCCCAATAATCCACATCACAGACCAAAAGCCTTGAACGAGCTATTTCTCTTTCCTTCTTTTTTGTTCCTTCATTCTTTCTTTCCTCCTTCCCTACCTCCTCCCTCTCCATCTCTCTCCCTCCTTCTTTCTTCCTCTGTCTGTCTGTCTCTCTCTCTCACACTCAGACACACAGACACACACACAGACACACACACACACACACACACACTCAGGCTGATTACAATCTGCAGTATATTTCAGTTGGCTCTAGGCTCTTATGAATTACGTGTTTATTTTGTCTTCTTGACTGATATTTCCTTATGTCTGACTATTGTGCCTCTAGGAAGGAATATATATATAAAATTCTTGCCAAAAATAAAGTGGTTTGAAACTACACAGAGCTCTTCCTTTGGAAAGAGAGTAATTTCAAAGAATTTTATTTATAACAATTTATATCTTTGAGCAAGTTTTTTGAGGAAGCTGCAAGACCTCAATTAAATAAGATCAGAGAAGACAAATTGAAGCAATCGTGCCTAGTGAGTGTGTTGTAGGGTGGCTGTTTTGGACTTACAGACGTCCTTATTCTACCAGATTTTCCTCATCCATTTTTCACACCTGCAGCAAGTTGGAATATAAATTACAAGTAATCATTTTGGATGGCTGTCTGCTTATAGACTCATCCTCTGCACCCTTTTCCTTCTTTCAGCCACAAAGGGTTATGGACAGGCGCTAAATGCACTCACTCTGACTTCTATGTCTGCCTGCCCCTGTGCGTCTGGCTCATCTGCCTAGGATGCCTTTCCCTGCCCTAACCCCCTCCTTCAGACCAGGTCATATCACATCATCCCTGAAATCCCACTCCGACCCCTCCCCACAAGAAGTCACTCCATCCTCCCTTGAACACATGCTGGTTCTAGTCTGTCTGTCAACAGGGTATAATTATTTGCTTATAGATCTGTCCGCTTCCTTCATGTGACCAACTGGGGTCCCCCTTCTTACTTGCATTGTAGCTCTACCACCAAATATGCTGCCTGACAGACGCAAGGGGCTCAGTGAGCACCTGTACTATGCCCCGTGAGTTCCATGATCTTGACCTTGCCTTTCTTTAAGTGATATAAATGTGGCACCAGAACCTTCGGCTGGCAGGTCCAACCACAGAGTCAATGGGCACTTTCTATAGTTATTTGCAGAAATGTTTTTTTCTTCCACTGAACAGAAAACTGCTTTATTTTATTTATTTATTTATTTATTATTTCAATTTATTTTAGTTTAGTTTTTGCTTTTTGAGGGCTGCACCTGTGGCATACAGACGTTCCCAGGCTAGGGGTCAAATCAGAGCTACGGCTGCTAGCCTACACCACAACCACAGCAACACGGGATCCAAGCTATGTCTGTGACCTACACCACAGCTGACAGCAACGCCAGATCCTTAACCCACTGAGCAAGGCCAGGGATCAAACCCGCATCCTCATGGGTACTAGTTGGGCTTGTTACCACTGAGCCACAATGGGAACTTCCGGAAAACTGCTTTAAATTAGGGAACTTTTTTTGTAGAAAATTCTCCATCTCTTATGCTGCACAGCATGGTACAAAGTGCAAAGCCTGAGCATTGGATGAATGACAGAATATTACGGTATTTGCTCTAGGCTGTTTGCCTTACGACAAACAATAGTTAAGTCCCTAAGGAGTTAATATGTGGTCTATGTTGTTCTAAGCATTTTAATGCATGATCTCATTTGATCCTCAGAACAATGAAAAAAAGGGTACTATTATTCTCCTCAATGTATAAACATGCAGAGAGAAGCTAAGTTGCTCCAAGCCACAGAGTTGTGCATGGTGGTACCAGAAGGTAATCACTCAGCAGCCTTGACTAATAGACTATCAAATATGAAGATGCTACAAAAAGTTTTACTTAAGTGGCAACCATTGGGGGGGAAAAAAAAAACACTAGGAAAATAAGAGGAATGCTACCATAAACTACATTTTACATGTCCACGGCCCAAAGGTCAGTTGAATGCTTCTTCTTACGCTACGAACTTAGCCCTGTAAAGGAACTGGAATTTATTCACCTTTCAAAAAATGTGCATGCCCACTGCATCCTGCTCATAGTCATGTTGCTTTTTTGAATAAAACCCTAAGTGTGAAAACTTACTAGTGAGTGAAAACTTATTGCGAATTCATTATTATGCAAACGGATTGGATTGGATTTGGAGTCATCTTAAAACTAGATATGTTTTGAGTTCCCATTGTGGCTCAGTGGTTAACGAACCTGGCTAGTGTATTCATGAGGACTTGGGTTCTATCCCTGGCCTCCCTCACTGGGTTAGGATCTGGCGTTGCTGTGAGCTGCGGTGTAGGTAACAGATGCGGTTGTGGCTGTGGTGTAGGCTGGCAGCTTCAGCTCCGATTTCACTCCTAGCCTGGGAACCTATATATGCTGTGGGTGCAGCTCTTAAAAAAGACAAGAAAAAAAAAAAAGACCACAAAAAGAATAGAACAAACTAGATACGTTTATGGGAGTGAAAGTTTAGGTAATTAAAAAAAACTTTTTCAAGCATTCTTAAAACCAGCTTTACCCAGGAATAGCTGATATGCTCTATTTTACTTACAACTATGTTTTATCTATTTAAGCTTGTCTGACGGTATGCTTGCTTGGGGGTAAATTGCCAGATGTTTGTTCCTGCTTCTAAAAGTAATAAAACATCCATTGGAAAATGGCTTATGATTGGGACTTCCAGTCACTTCTCCCTCTTTCGTTTCCCCATAGTGAGTGGGTTTTTTACTTAATTTCAGAGTTCCATCTGCTCAGTTGTTTTTCTAAAATCATCAGATCCAAGGGAAATTATTCTCAGAACTTTTAGAAACAGGCTCTTTAGAGAACAACCAACTGATGAGTAATCATAAATATCAGTGAAATTTTGCTGCAGTCTGTCTTCTGTGAACACTTGGAACATGTCAGTTTTTCTTCTGCATTTTTGTTAGATTACACATTGTGGCTTGAACTTGAGTCCAAGAAACTGGGCTCTTCAATAGTATGGGGAATAGATCTCTTGGTAGGAGAGACAGGAGCAATTTGGGTCCTGAAAAACCATTATGGGTGACATGAACCGTGAATTCTGAAACAGTCACCTTGAACTATACCTGCATCTTCTCTTTGGTGATATAACAATTTGTCTTTTGTGATTTGCTTTTGGCTTTTGATAAAGCAACTGCACAATACCATTACCAGTAGATCAATGCAGTCTTAATATGATTTTTTTCTAAAACTCTTCAGGGTACATCCTTATCTACTTATCTTCTTGAACAGAAAGGTTAAGCAGAGTAACAAATTCCGAGCGATTGGTGGTAGGTACCTAATTTTATCAACATCCTTTACGCTTTTTTTTTTGTCTTTTTCTAGGGCTGCACCCACGGCATATGGAGGTTCCCAGGCTAGGGGTCTAACTGGAGCTACAGCGGCCGGCCTACATAACAGCCACAACCATGCCAGAGCTGTGTCTGCGACCTACACCACAGCTCATGGCAACGCCAGATCCTTAACCCACTGAGCAAGGCCAGGGATCGAACCTACAACCTCATAGTTCCTAGTCAGATTCGCTAACCACTGAGCCATGTCAGGAATTTCCCTTGGCCCTTTTTTTGAAGTGAAGACTACGGTTCATTGAAATGGAGCTCCCTGTTTCCTTTAGGCAAGGTTACAGTCACAGATTTTGGCCTCCAGCTGTAGCCATGACATTTGATAGCGAGTACAACCCTCATGGTCCACGCTGAGTGCAGAACATCTTGTGAATAAGTCAAAGAACCCAGTATAGACTGATGGCTGAAGCGTCAATAGTTCCCAGAGCAGTCAGGAAAAAACCCAATCTACGTCAGAGCCCAATATTTATTGGGAACATGACACCAATGTGGTCACTTGTGCTTGTTTACTGTCGAAATGCAGTTTACCAAAATCTGAAATTACCAAATGACTTTTACATGGCTCGTCACAAAGGTGAAAGGGAAAATTAGAGTCTGGAAGGAAAGAGGCAGCAGAAACATGGAGAAAATAAATGAAGAGAGGAAAAGCATACAAACAATATTTTTTAGAATTTATTTTTATTGGGGTAGTATTAGTTGAGGACATTACATAAGGGCTGTGTGTACAACATTATAGTTCTACTTCTGTATTACCCTACAGCGTACTCACCACCAAATATTTACTTCCCATCTGTCTTCATATAGTGGGTCCCCTTTACCCATCTTGCCCTCCCCCGCCCCCTGCCCCTGCCTCTCTGGTAACCACTACCCTGTTCTCTGGTTCTCTGTATCTATGGGTTTGTTTTTGTATAAACAACTTTTCAATAGGCCTCCTGTCTCTATGTTCTCCTATGAGGTAGAGAATTCCTTCCTGACTTTCTGGAGGATGTTCAGATGATACAAATACGATTTGCAGAGTAGGGTCAAACAAACAAACACATAAACAGAAACCTAACAAGTCTGTTCAGATTTCATCTGTCAGGAGTTGGGGATTATATAAACCTGGCCATCTCTCATGGTTTCTCAAATCTATGTAAATTTAACAGAAAGGCCTTTTCACAAGGTCTACCTGTGGAATGCAAAGCTCAGATAACCCAGTCAGTAGAAGGAATGAAGGACGGAAGGATGAGCCCCTAGAAAGAATTTTAAGATGATAATATGCCATCATTTGGTAAGCAGATAGCCTAGGGGGTTCCTGGACAAAGAGAACCGGGAATAGCTTTCTGGACAGGAGAGAACCCATCTTGACCTAAGTTATTTAGTGACCCAACCTTGCCTTTGAAGAGATCTCAGAGTTCTCAGTGATGAATTTAAGGAAGAGAAACAGAAAGGTACTCAAACAATAGTGGGCAGTGATAAAGCAGAGTCCTAGTTCCTCCTCAAAGGCTATGCATAATAATCCGTGTTTGACGGAGTTCCCTGGTGGTCTAGTGGCATGTCCTGTTTTGGCTCCAGGCATGGCTGTGGCGTGGGTTCAAACCCTGGCCTGGGGACTTCCACATGCTGCAGGATTGGCCAAAAAATAAATAAATACACAAATATTAGGGTGTCTGACTTTTTCAGGAAATAAGGCCCCCACCCAGGTAGAGGACCGAATGATGTTGACCCTTCCAATTTCAATCAACTAAAGCTTGTACTCCGTCAACCTTGGCCACATGTCTTTGCTAAATTCTCGGCTCACGCCCGTTCGTGGATCTGCAGGTACCTTCGCCTAAAATGTCCAATTTGCTGTTGGGGAGACACTTCTTTGGGCAAGATTCCTAGAGTTCTCCTCCCTTCTTCCCAACTTTGGCTTGGTTGTGTCTTTTGGCTTGACACTCCCCAAGAGGTGAGCCCAATTTTGGGGTAACAGTTAATCCTGTGAAATGGCTAATGTGACTTAGACTATATTTTTATCTCTCTTGCAGGGGCAAGAGAGATAACTCTTAAGGTTTGTTCTGTATGGGTCCAATCATACCAAGAGTTTGTTTCAAAATTCCCTCTCTCGGATAGAAGAATATGCTCTGTGAGAGACAGAGAGAGAGAGGGAGGGAGCTCCACCACTGAGTTCCCTATGAGTAATGAGGAAACAGTGATATTCAGCCTGGAGAAGCAAAGAACAGCAAAAAGTTTGAGAGTATAAACAAGCATGGAAACGCCACTACGTAAAAGAAACTTTGTTTACTAGGTACTAACGACCAAAGAGAAACCAAGGCAGAAAAGTTATTGGCTAAGGAGATATATATATATATATATAATTTGTCTTTTTAGGGTTGCACCCATGGCACATGGAGCTTACGAGGCTAGGGGCTGAACCCACACCACAGCCACAGCAATGCCAGATCCAAGCCACATCTGCGACCTACACCACAGCTCATGGAAATGCCAGAGCTTAACACACTGAGCGAGGCCAGGGATTGAACTTGCAACCTCATGGATACTAGTCAGATTCAGTTCTGTTGAGCCATGATGGGAATTTCAAGGCTATTTTAATTTAGCAGAAATTCTTCTAGTAGAATGGGGGTCTTCTAGTGGTAAAACAACAAGATTATTGGAACCAAGCAAGGACTCTGCAGGTCTCCTAGGCATGGAAGTCTTTCTATGTCCCCCCGTTTCTTGTTTGCAGGGAGTAGGCTTCAGCATCCTGGACCTTCCCTGAGTTCCAAAGGACTGCAGCTAATCCGGGAAGGGAGGGGATGCAGAGATGAGGTAGGAGCAGTCAAGACCCGATAGAGCAACCTGGGGGCAGATTCCTGGTTCTCCCTCAAGAGCTACACATAGCAATATCTTTGAGCTCCTCTGCAGAACGAAAACCCCCGACAAACAGAAGAGGTTAACTCCTTGATGAACGCTTCTTCATTCTCGAGGGGTCACAGACGCCCAGAAGCACATCAGGAGACCAGCGGAGGCCAGATGAAAGGAAGGCGGGCCCTGCACACACCCCGATCCTTATCAGCAACCCTGCCCCGGCACCGCTCCTAGAAAACTCCTCCCCAAATCCTCTAAAAGTGGGGGCAGGCACAGGCTTTGAAGGCACCTGTCCCCCGTGACCCCCCTTTGCCTGGAAAAGCACTATATTCTTCTTTCCTTCACCCAAAACTCTGTCCCTGAGATTCAACTTAGTGTCCCTGAATAGAGGCAGAGTTCCGGCAACTTTACTCCTATTCGATTCTAATTGTAATTGCTATCCAATTAATATTCCCATTACTAGATTCTTCAAGCATTAATTACAATGCAAATCGGTGTGTATATTATCAGGAGGATTCCAGCACTGGGAAGAAAATGGGCTACATAATAAACAATAGGCATTATTTAATAAGAATATATTTTGTGTCACATCTTGTGATGACAAAACCTATCATCATTGCTAACCCTCAGAAGAATTTCACACAGTTTGTGTTGTAAGGCCCATCCCATAGAGGAGAAAACAGATGGTCAAGAATGCTAGTGAAAATATCCGCAGATGACAAAGCCAGTATTCCATCCACATTTTTTTTTTTTTTTTTTTTTTACTGCTGCACCTGTGGCGTATGCAAGTTCCCAGGCTAGGAGTCAAATCAGAGCTATAGCTGCTGGCCTGCACTGCAGCCACAGCAATGTGAGATCCAAGCTGCGACTGTGACCTACACCACTGCTTATGGTAACACCAGATGCTTAACCTGCTGAGTGAGGCCAGGGATCAAGCCCACATCCTCACGGGTACTGTGTCAGGTTCTTAAGCTGCTGAACCACAACGGGAACTCCTCCATCCAAATTTTATGCCTGCAAAGTTTCTGTTTTATCCTGATACCCTGATGCTAATAAAATCTGACCCTATGGCCAGCATCTTTTCACCGGATAAGCTGATTTCCCCCCCATATACTCTGCCTAAAAACCTGTCCATATTCTCTCAGGTATGCAAAAGTCCATCTTTAATTAAGCTGCCTAATGATTGCAGAGCCTTCCGAGTCGACTCCTCAGCCCAGCCTTCTGTTTTCTTCTGTTGCTTTTCCTGCTGCTTCTCAACCATCCACTTTGGTAGTTTGGCTTATCTGCTTCTAACCAATCATTTGTTTTTCTTCTTCCTCTTTTCTTTCCTTTTTTTTTTACTTTTTCTTTTTTATTAAATTACAGTTGATTTACAAATTTACAATGTTGTGCCAGTTTTTTACTGTACAGCCAAGCAACTCAGTTTTATGTATATATATATATATATATATATATATATATTCTTTTAAAAATATTCTTCCCTATTATGGTTTATCCCAGAAGACTGAATATAGTTCCCTGTGCTCTGCCTTAGGACCGCATTGCTTATCCACTCCAAATGTAATAGTTTGCATCTGTCAACCGCAAACTCCCAGTCCATCCCTCTGCCTCCCGCCTCCTCCTCAGCAACCACAAGTCTGTTCTCTGTGAGTCTGTTTCTGTTGTGTAGATAGGTTCATTTGTGCCATATTTCGGATTCCACATATAAGTGATATCATATGGTATTTGTCTTTCTCTTTCTGACTTACTTCACTTAGTATAATAATCTCTAGTTGCATTCATGTTGCTGCAAATGGCATTATTTCATTCTTTTTTAAGGCTGACTAGTATTTCCTTATATGACATCTTAATCCAGTCATCTGTCCATGGACCTTCAGCTTGTTTCCATGTCTTGGCCATTGTGAATAGTGCTGCTATGAACATAGGGGTGCATGTATCTTTTTGACTTGTAGTCTTTTCCAGACATATGCCCGAGAATGGGATTGCTGGATCATACAGTAATTCTATTTTTAGTTTTCTGAGGAACCTCCATGCTGCTTTCCATAGTGGTTATACCCGTTGACATTCCCACCAACAGTGTAGCAGGGTTCCCTTCTCTCCACACCCTCTTCAGCCTGCTCATTTTTTTTTTTCAACTCAGGCATTGTTTTCTCTCTGCATGTTGGTTATCGGCTATATTTCACTCGCTCTCTGTTAATAGGGCTTTTTTTTCTTCTCCTTGACTTTGAGACCATTTTTTGTGAAGTGATCCCTCTGAGACAAGTCTTGCTTCTTGGCCTGGCCCCTCTCTTGACTCAAATCTTGAAGAATTTAAGACCGTAGAAAATACTATTATTTTTTCCCCTCTGTATTTCTATAGCTTAGAATACAACCCAGCCACAAATTATAGAGTATTCTGTACAGTGTGTCTATTGCTCTCATTTCTCCTATGATCTCAATAAAAGTGTCAATTCTTTAGAGAAAGGGTTATATCTATAGACATTTATTATTCAAAAACTGAGCTTGAAATGGGACTTAAAAGTATTATTTTTTGACTTGTCTTATATAAATGGAGCTCATATTTATTTGATGCAATGAACCTCCTATTTATTTTGTCACTCCAAAGTTTCACGGAAACAACATCAACTTTTTTTTCTCTTAAATAAAATCCAAAACAGGGTTATCGTTATATGACTGACAATATTAAACTAATTGACTAATTACAGATTTTCTTCTAGTGAAAAACAGATTTATCTTTACGTGGGGGAGTCTTCTTTAAGTCTTTTGTTACCCCCAATCAGCAAACACACAGGAAAACAGCAAAGAGAGCAAAATAAAAACCACCAAATATTTTATGACTGGGAAAAATAAAAACAACAGACACAATTTATTGAGATTTATTATGTGCTAGATTCTAACCACCCATTGCAAGCATCTCTAAGGACTGGCTTTCTAGCACCTCTGGGCAAACCTTTAGTCAGCACACATTAGTTCAAGATGTTTAACATGATGGAAAAACTTCCCAACTTTTAGGAACATTTCTGCTTATAGCTTTACATCATGTTTTCTCTACGGAGTTAAAAAAATATACATCCAAACTGTACGCTTATTTTTTTAATGGAATCTTGCTTTTTCTCTGGTCTATGTAGAAATTTGCAAAAGCACAAACAGCACAGGTGCACACATAGGTAGATACATAATGAACAGTAAAACTAGACAGCTTTTTAATAGTCACGTGTGTCTCTGTTTTTCTCATAACCTAGGATTAGGAGAAGTCAGGGTAACCTTTCTGAAATTTGGCTTCATTGTGGATCCAAAGCATTTTTAATAAAAGTCTGAAGAGAGCACCTCCCTCACTGGGTTGCATGCAGCCTGAAGCTCGTGCAGGCTCCAAAGCAACGTGGAAAGAACCGCTGTACCAAGAGCGATTGCAAATCTACCCTTGACTTCAGATCGCCTCCATGCTCTTCAAGTAGAAATATTGCAGAGGGTTTGCCAAATATGCAAAGGCTGTGGCTTTCACCCATTTTGCAAGCAAAGGAAACAGCATTTGACCCTCCTTTGAAAACCTCTTTTTTTTTTTTTTCACATTAAGAGGCGCCACACGAACAGAGCGTGCCATAAATAACGTGTGCTAACATTTTCCAAAAAAACTGGACATCAATTAATGCTAATTTATGAGGAAACGTCTTTGGAAGAGCATAGTCCAGACTCATAACTACTGAAAAGACTCATTAATATGAATGTTAAGGGAGTTTTCTTAAAGGGAAGGGAGGCACTAAGGTAAATGCATATCATTACACTGAAAGCTCATAATTTACAGAAAATTCAGGGGAAAGGAAACTTTACACTGCCTGTTTCCAAAGGTAATGTTTGAGCACATTAATCAAGAAAAGAAAATAAGGACGAGGATGTGATCTGAAGAAAGATAACAATGGAAGTCCTACTTAATGATACCCAACATTTATTGAATAGATGCTACATGTCAGGCATGAGGCATACAGTATCTTGTTTATTTTTTCCAACCAATGCTATGAGGTAGATCATGTTATTTTGCTTCTATTTTTTACAATTGGGAAAAATTAAAAAACAAGCAGTTTGTGTTACTTGTTAAAAGTCACAAAACCGACAACTGTAAAAAGGTCAGAACCCTGTCTCTTCAACTATATAGTTGTATATACAATACTTCATCACACTTCCTTTGATAATTGTCAGATAAATGTATGGATAAATTTAAGTAGGCTTGTGTAATGCTTTATTCTACAGGGTCTTTTCTGCCCCCCCCCTACCTTTTATTGGCCGCACCCAAGGCATATGGAAGTTCCCCAGCCAGGGATTGAATCCCAGTTGCAGCTTTGACCTACACCACAGCTGTAGCTATACTGAATCCTGAACCCAATATGCTAGGTTAGGGATCAAACCCAAGCCACCACAGAAACAGCGCTGTATCCTTAACTCACTGCACCACAGTGGGAACTCCCTAGAGGTTCTTTACAAATAGAATCAAATTATTTTTTCCATAAGTTAGAGTATATATTTCTACACACGCATTAATTTATGTGCACTAATTTGACCAATTTTAAGCTTGAGGCAATGAGTTTATCTCTACCTTTAGGTTTTAACCAGGGTGACAAAGGAATTATCAGTCCCTACTTCTGAATTTCCTGCTAACATTTTGAGGGGCCCAGGTAATACTCATGAGTTGGCTGGAAAATGAAATTTCTGCTCTTAAGATACTTGATTTTCTTGGGTCATACTGATGCTGAAATGAAAGTGGAAAAAAAAGAATCATCTTTTTTTTTTTATTTCTTTAGGACTCGTGTGTGTGTGTGTGTGTGTGTGTGTGTGTGTGTACCTAGGTATATTTCACTAGAGGAAAGAGGTGGCATAGGGGAGACTGAGGGAAAGCCAGAAGAATATTTCACCCAGACTCTTGAAATTGGTTACCTATTGCTGAATAATAAATCTGAGACCTGCAGTAGATCTCTGTGACTTTTTAATGCGTGTTTCTCCTCCAACCTGCCACAAATCTTGTCATTGGGAAAAGACTCGGGTGGGATATCAGAGCTCATCATCTCAGTAGCCTGGAAAACGCATGGATCCTTTTAGAAGAGCAGCCCTTAAACCCGATCATGCTTCAGAATCATGTGGAAGTCTTGCTACAACACAGCCTAGTGGGCTCTCTAGTTTCAGCAGGTCTAGAGCAGGACCTGTGAGTTTCATCTCTGACCAATATCCAACAGATGCTCCTAGTGCTGCTCCAGGGACCCCACTCTGAGAACCACTGCCACAGAGGGGGCAATATTCATGAAATACACAGAGGCCAATCATGTACTTTGGTGATAATGGTACATATTCAATAAACAGATAATGTTGTTTGTTGTTTAGATCAAGGAATAAAATACAATAAAACATACATTAATTCATTTCTAAATGATCTATCAGTAACTGTTACATTCAACTCTCAAACTAAAAGATTCATAAAACAACAGTTGCACAACCACAGACTCGCTAAATCATTCGGTAACTACCAGCAAGCTTAATCAGGCACTCAAGGTACATTTGAGCTCACAAGTGAGAAAACACCTAACCCTCAGGGCTATTCATCTCTGAATTTTCCATAGGAATTGAGAAGCTTCCTTTTTTTTTTTTTTAACCTTGAAACAGGAAATCTCATTAAAAACCAACTTCACTCAGCATACACAATCAAAGGAGTTATATTTGAAAGACTAACTCTTTATAGCTTATCGGTGAGAAACTATGGATGTGATTCTAGGCTTAACAAAGAACATGCACCAAGCAGAAAGGAGGAAAATGTAAGAGATGATGTGGAACAAAAGATGTCATTTCGAATCGTGGAAGCAGAAATCTTGCCTAGGTTTTCTCAATAATTCACTTTTAGAAAAACCTCTCTTCATGAATCTATTCAGCGATAGGCCGTTCTTGGCAAAATTAAGTCTGAAGTGCCTCCAAAGTTTACCTAACATTGGTTTCTAAAAAGAAACACCGTATCCTTTGAGTTCCTGGTGCTAAAGGGAAACATTTTGGGCATCAGGCATGCAAAGTCCGCTCTAACTAAAGAAGGAAGTATGAGTCTAACATGCAAAATTCAGTGCATGAAACTGTGTGAAATGTTTCAATTATTTCTATAATAACATTGAACATGTTCTAGATAGAGTGCATTAAAGACACAGCCAAGAAATGTTCTGAGCCTATGCTGGTTTTCATTTGGTTGTATTATAAGTGTATGAAACACATGTTAGGAATATATTTCATCTTCTGCATTTGTAAAATATCAAATTTATATCAGCAGAAACCGCAAAGGCAGCCCAGGAGCTGCCCCCAGAGCAAGGCCATTTTGCAATCAAACTTTTAACACCACATTATCATTTTAAAGAACAAATCCCCTGGTTGAAATGAAGAAAATGATTTTCACAACTCACGGCAATTTTCTTTATGTATTTATTACCCAGGATTCAAAACATGGACCAAATAAGAATTTGTCTCAAGTTTCAACTTTGTGTAATAGGCACTATGCTAGAAGTACATATTACAAATAAAATTAAATCGACTTGACTATCTGATTCCATTTTATAGCAGAGATATAATTTTGTGAAGTTATCTTGAAGTTTATTCCAACATATCTATATGCTATGATTCTTTATATTATTTTATGCTAAAAAGCTATTAAAGAAAATTATTCTTCTTCTGTGTTAAATACATTGATTTGCAAACATCACCCTTCTTTGGTATTATATTTGAAGTCCTGGGTGAAATGTTGATCAAGTATTTTCTCAGAAATCTATTTATGCGATAACATTTACCTTGTATCCCCAAATATGAAGCCTTTCCTTCCGTGTCTTATTTTATAATCATAGGTGACATTATACCAACAACTGCATTTTTGTAATTAAATAAATTTTTGTTTTCTTTTTATGGCTGCAACTGCAGCATATGGAAGTTTCTGGGGTAGGAGTCAAATCGGAGCCACCGCTACAGGCCTACCCCGCAGCCCAGCTACACTACATCTGAGCTGCATCTGTGACCAACAGAGCAGCTTGCAGCTAAGCCAGAACCTTAACCCAATCAGCAAGACCAAAGATGGAACCCACATCCTCATGGACACTGTGCTGCAATCTTATCTCACTGAGCCACAATGGGAACGCCAACAATTATGTTTTATTACAGTCATAGGTGACATGGATTTGAGTTACACCAGCATAATTTGTCTTATATTGACTTTTTCTCTAGTAAGAGTCCTTTCAGTAAGAGGGACTGGGCTCCACTCTCATATGGCGGCATTTACAAATCCTAGTTTATTGTATGCACATCCTTGACCTGACAAATCTGGTCTGTTTAGGATCCAATTCAGATGAGTGGACTTCAAAATAGTACCTAAACAATCAATCTAAACTCGGTACAACACGGGTCTGTGTACAACTATCTTTAGGCAGGAATCTCATGTTGAGATGAAGCCACAAAAAAGAAACTGTTTGAGGAGCTTGTCTTTGTGGGTCTTACGGAGCAAGCAAGTTACATTACTTCTCTGTTCCTCAGTGTTCTCATCTGGCAAACAGGAATGGCAGCAATTCCCACCTCGTTAATTTGCTGTGAGGACGGAATGAATGCGTATTTGTAATGTGCCGAAAATGTTGGCACAGACTGATCCCTTCATACGTGAGCCTTAGCATCATTAGTTGCTGATGTTTCTCTGTGCCTGCCTGGAAGGAATAGGTACTTCATAAATGAAGAATAAATTAACTGAGTTAATTAATTAATTAAGAGTAAATAAAGCAATCAAGCCTTTCCTTTGTTCTAGTCTCCCATGTTTGTTGGGATCTTTATAATAAGATATATTGTATTTTGTATGGTACTAAAATATTTATTTTCACATCATGTTTCCCTTACATGTACATTTCCAAGATAATTTGTTACAATTCAAAGTTATTTGTGAAAATGTCTATTTTTTTTAATCAGTGCGTACTACTAATAATTATAAGGCTAATGACTGCTGGAGAGATTTTAACATTTGGAGACTTAAGGTCACAGGAAATAAAAACAAAATAAGACTTCAACGTACGTGCATGTTTTGCAGAGAAGAATGATAGGGTGATAAAAAACTGAAGGCAGGAAGTGTGTCTTACTGTGTTTGCATCACGTTTGGTTTGCGTCTCATTCATGTTTGCACTGATGAGGACCATGCCTGAAACACAGGAGGCATCTAGTCTGAGTATGTGTGGAATGAACGAATCACAAAAGCAGAACCCAAAGAAACTTGAGATGCTCTGCCTTTCAATCACTGATGTTGCTTTTTTTTTTTTAAAAAAAGCATTTGTTACATATTTCTAGAGGAGCTAACCTGTGGACGACATTCTGCTGAATGTCACACAGAAATGCATCATAGACCCTTACCTTCAGAAGATTATAAATTCATGGGGAAGGCAAAATAACACAAAATACTTACACATGGGTCACAGCTGACTCACAGAAGAGTCTTCTATGAAAGGCTAAGTGGAAGAAGACATCCTTCACGCAGAGCCAAAAAAGTATCACGAAATTGTGCGGCCATCTCCCCGAGGTACCACCTTTCAGCAAACAGCGTGCTTGGCTATATTCCCCTCCCGTGCCCGCCCCCCCCCACTGGATTGGTTAAATTGACATTTACTTTGTTTCATCAGGAATTAAACTTGTGGCCATTTCACCCCAGATCCACTGAACCACCTGTGAATTCGATCAAACTGATGAAGTGAATGAAACAAGATTCGTGGGCTTTTTTGGATTCTTGTAGGCAGAGCTTGGATATTAATATCTGTTTGTTGGCTTTGGGGCCATGTATGAGGAAGCCAAGACATCCGTGAAACTGTTTCACCTCATCCGTCCATGAGCATTTAATAAAGCGTTCCCAGCTATCAGTAAGCAAGGCACTGTATTCCACACAAACACTAAGCACAGGGAGAGCACATCTGATGGACGGCCAGGAAAGAGCACCCAATGCCACATCTCCCAGGAAGAACGCCTTCCTGGATCCTTCTGAAAGTTCTAATCTGTTAAAAAGCTAATCGGGTAGGCTTGTGTAGACTCAGCACTGGCTACGAGAACCTACTGCGGCGTGTATGTTTCCATTATATTTCTCTACTGCATTTTACTTGGTAGAAATGGCTTGACCCAATTCTGAATGTTCCTGGCAAGACATGTTATATTTCACAAATTTCTAATCAGAGTGGAGGATCCAGAAGCCTCCTGCCAGCTCAGGCCTGAGGCATCCTGCAATTAACATTGTCGAGGGCGCCCTGCCTGTAAACAGTTACCTCACATTACCTCAGAGCTCATAGGAGGCCCTGGGTGCCCAGGACAGACAGCCGCAGCAGAATGGCTTAAGCTGAAACTCTGACTTCTGGAAGTCATTGTCTACCACGTGCACATTTCAATAAATCTGCAAAATAACTTAACCAAAGAGACCCAGAGTGATTTTTCTTCTTTCGTTTTTCTCCCCCACGTCCCCACCCCCCCCGCCCAACCCAGCTGTAAAACTAAGTCCCCTTTATCACAAAAGTCTCCACTCCATAATCCAATTGACTTTCAGAGTTTGCTTTCACCTTCGTCTGTCTCTTCCTGTGCCACTAAATCGTATCAGCTGCTCTGAATTTGGGGTGGATAGTGATCGCTGAGGTGGGAGAGACGGGGGCTGCATTTGTGGGCTACTTTTTCACCAAATGTAGGGATCAGGGAGCACCGTTTGTGGCATTAGTGGAGTGTACTACATACAGAGGTTATTTCGTTAGCTTTCTGGAAAATGTGGTCTTTAGTCAGTTTTTTTAAGATAAAAATCTTGGGATTTAGATTGTTTTGTACTTTTTGTTTCATTCTACATTGCATATAATAATATGGTGTTATGTACACTATTATACCCATACATATGTATACCCATATATAACACATTTATGTATAAAATAAACATATACATAGCAATGATATCCATTATATATAGTCACAGTGTCTATAATACACTCTAGTAATGAAATCACCGAGTAATTGTGAACAGTGGAAACGGTATTGTTTAAGCTAGTTTGTATTAATATTTTTTGATGAGGAGTTCCTGTTGTGGCTCCGCAGAAATGAATCTAACTAGCATCCATGAGGACGTGGGTTGGATCCCTGGTCTCGCTCAGTG
This sequence comes from Phacochoerus africanus, assembly GCF_016906955.1. Classification (NCBI taxonomy): domain Eukaryota; kingdom Metazoa; phylum Chordata; class Mammalia; order Artiodactyla; family Suidae; genus Phacochoerus; species Phacochoerus africanus. The sequence goes on along the minus strand of NC_062557.1, from coordinate 9,674,288 downwards.
GGTTAAGGATCTGGTGTTGCTGTGAGCTGTGGTGTAGGTCGAAGACATGGCTCAGATCTGGCATGGCCGTGGCCGTGGCATAGGCCAGTGGCTATAGCTCTGATTTGACTCCTAGCCTGGGAGCCTCCATATGCCATGGGTATGGCCCTAAACAAACAAACAAACAAACAAACGAAATATATACATGTATTTTGATGACTGTAAATCTTCTAAAGTCTTAATAAATAGTTCACATATATTTATGTGTGTTGGTGTGTGTCTGTGTATGTCTGTGGCACTTTTCATAGAGCACACACCTGAGATAATATGGCCCACCTGGGGACTTACATGGATTTGGGTGGAAGAATTAAAATCCAGTCTTTAAGAGGAGCTTTGATTTAAATTTCCCGAAATGATCCTTCCCTTCAATCAGCTTTCTTTGGTTGTATCCAGGACAAGCTGGGTCTATGAGGATACCTCTTGAGGATGTTGATTTTAATCCTAGCCATATGGCTAATTAGCTGTGTGACTGGGCAAGTCATTGAATCTTTTGGCTCCATCTTTCAGTAAAATGGAGAACATCATAGTTGTCTTGCTTCCTCAAAATTTTTTGGCCTGAATAAATTCAATAATGTGCTGTTGTTAATAATTAATAGTATTAATATAATGAATACGTGCTATGTTTTGAATGTACTAGTGGTATTGGACCTAAAGAGATACTGCGAACATTCTTGTAATGTGGTGATTGTTAGTTATCATTTTCCTTTTTATGCGCCTCTTCTTGGCTTGCCTTTCTCTTTTTCACATCTTTACTAAAGTATCTCTCACTATTCCTATTCTAGCTCTAAGCTAGAGGTTGGTAAATTTTTCTGTAATAAGCTAGATAATAAATATTTTGAGCTTGGAGAGCCATACAGTCTCTTTGCAAGTACTGCAGCATGAACACAGCCATAGATAATTGTTTTGTTTTTTTTTTTTTCTCTTTTGGCGCCCCCACAGCATATGCAGAGCCCAGGCGAGGGATCAGCTTTCAGCCACAGTTCTCACCTATGCCACGGCTAAGGCGATGCAAGATCCTTTAACCCACTGTGCTGAACTAGGGATTGAACCTGCGTCCTGATGCTGCAGAGAGGCTGCCGATGCCACAGTGTCACAGTGGGAACTCCAGTCATAGATAATTGTAAAAAATAAATAAATAATAAATAGGCGTGGCTGTGTTCCAATAAAATTGTCTTTCGGGATACTTTTTTCTAGGGCCACTCCCACGGCATATGGAAGTTCCCAGGCTAAGGGTCTAATCCGAACTGTAGTTGCCAGCCTACACCAGAGCCACAGCAACTCAGGATCCGAGCCACGTCTGCAACCTACACCACAGCTCACGGCAACGCTGAATCCTTAACCCAGAGCAAAGCCAGGGGTCGAACCCGCAACCTCATGGTTCCTAGTCGGATTCATTAACCACTGAGCCACGATGGGAACTCTGGGATACTAATTCTTTTATTTCATGTACTTTTCACATGTTATGGTATATTTTTCAGTATCTTTTCAACATTTAAAAATCAAGAGGAGACCATTCTTAGCTTTTGGTCCTGCAAAAATAGATGGCAGGAGCCAGATTTCTCCTTGGGCCAGAGTTTGCTGCCTCCTGCTCTGAGTAGAGAGCCAATCTCACGACCACCCCCCTGGGTGAGAAGTTCTGGGGTTAAAGGAAGAGTACTAGTAACTGGAGATTTATTAGAAAAGAGGTCATCCCAATACTAAGTTCCACCTCTAATTTGAATCCCAGGGAGAAAAACTAAATAAATATCTTAAAAATATAATCAATAATGTATTATTTCTTTCAAACCACTCATCTTTAGGATTTTTAGGCAGTGAAAGTACACATTGCCAATTTTTGACTCTTTTACATTCAGCTCACTGTAATAGTCAACTCTTTTTTTTGTTTTGTTTTGTTTTTTCTGCTTTTTTAGGTCCACACCCTCGGCATATGGAAGTCCCCAGGGTAGGGGTCAAATTGGAGCTACAGCTCCTGGCCTATGCCACAGCCACAGCAACTCGGGATCCGAGGCGTGTCTGTGACCTACACCACAGCTCACAGTAACACCAGATCCTTAACCCACTGAGTGAGGTCAGGGATCGAACCCTCATCCTCATGGGTAGTAGTCGGGTTCATTAACCACTGAGCCACAAAGGGAACTCCCAACAGTCAGCCCTTAAACCGCTGATGCTATGATGTTTTAGAGGGCAAAGGTAAGCTAGAAACCACTTAACATTCTCTCTCTCATTTCAACCCATAAGCGAGCTGCTGTTCCACTGAAGTAGAATAATCTGCTCAAAATGCGTGAGTGCAAAGCCAAACTAGAACTCCTAAGACCCAAGAAGGGGTTCTTTTCACTATGCATTCCTACTCTTACTATAATTATTCCTGAAAGCTCATTCAAAGCAAAAACAGAATCAAAGAAACAGGCTCTTAGACCCTTCGATAATTCTAGGTTGAGACAATGAACCCCGGTAATTTCTCCCTCATGTTAGAAATACATGACAACGAAAAGACATGAATACATGCCAGGGACATGCTGTGTCTCCTCTGCTTTCAGGTGAAGTTCTAGGGCAAGCTTGGTTGACTAGCTGCTGGATTTGACTGCTCTTTCTCTTCCCATCATATGTATTTCTTATGGTCTCCTAAAAATCTTGAGGTTATAATCCTCGGAAAATGTGTTCCAGCAGACATAGCAACATGGGAGTTTCTTTCTTGATTTGGCCGGTGTGGAGCAGGGGGGTTCACCCAAGATAGACTTTTCCAATCAAACCCGGGACCGGGTCTCTCCAAGAGTTCACAGCTTTGCCATCACCTAGGGCCACGTTTCAAATCCTGCCGTCTCTCCTTCTCGTGCAAGCAGACACCAGAATGGAAAGGTGGTGCATATATTATCCACATCTGTCTGCTACAAATCCTGCTCAGTTTCATGCTTTTAGGACAAATTCCAGGCAAAGGGCCACGGGGAGAGGCTCCATTTCTTAGTACCCCATGCCCAACTCTGTCAGTTAGGCGGCAGAATAATTTCTTTCATAAGGTCCGTCCTAGCCAAAGAAAACATACCGATGCCCTATGGCTTGGGATCTCTGAAGAGAAGGGACTGTGTTCTAAATTACACTCCAAGGGGAGTTGACCTGAGATCAGATGCCTTAAGACCTGGAAAGCAGTGAGACAGGAATATATCAAAGATGGGCTTTATCATTGGGTACGGTTGGAAAATCAATTTTCTATATACGTAACCGTGGCGCGGATAAAATCCATCTCTCTCAGACTCCAGCTCTCCTTTCCCCATGGTATAAATTAGGAGGCCTGCATTTGTATTTGGGGATCAACACGAAAGAAACAAGCATCTCAGAGTCAGAGCCAATCATTGAAACGGATGGAAAAACAAGCTTCCTTTAAGAAAGAAATGGAAAGATGTCATTTATATGCACAGATTAAATTAGCACAAAATATAGGCCCGTTCGAGGTCCCTGCTGGGCTTCCTTAGGCATCTCATGGAAAAATTGTTCCTGATCCAGGATTTTATTATTATTGTTATTATGTGAAATGCCACCTTAGGAAAAAAAACTTTCCATTTGATACCCACCTTGCTAGGAGAGGCTCAGTACAAAAATAAATAGTTGAAAATGTGCTGTGACTGAAATAGTGTTAGCCAAATTAATGCTAAATTTCCATCTGGACTTCAGTGTGCTACCACCCAGAAATACTTTCTGGATTCCATTTCTATCTAGCTTGCTTTCTCCTGTTCTCCTTAAGATGACCTCCATTTGATGACCTTCCACTGTCACAGGGTTGGGAAACTGTTGTAAGAAAAATGACTTTTGCCATAGCTTCCTTAGGCTGGCCTCCCCTCTCCACGGGGTCGATGCATATCACCAGATCCCACTTGAAGGGAACTCCTCTAAAGGGGGTCTTTCCCCCAAGGTGGCTGCTGGCCATTTTAGCAGATTCATTCTTGGCTGGGACATAAAAGGAAACAGGGCTTCGGATGGCAGGGTACATTTCTCTTTGCATCTTCTCTTTCCTTCACTCTTTTTTTTTTTCCCCTGGGCCATACCCATGGCATATGGAAGTTCCCAGGCTAGGGGTTGAATTAGAGCTGCAGCCGCAGGCTTGCGAGACAGCCACAGCAATGCCAGATTTGAGTTGTATCTGCCACCTATACCCCGGCTCTCAGCAGTGCTGTATCCTCAACCCACTCAGCTAGGGTAGGGGTTAAATCCACATCCTCATGGATACTAGTCAGGTTCATTACCACTGAGCCACAAGGGGAACTCTTTGTGTGTCTGTCTTTCTTTCTCTCCCTCCCTTCCTCCCTTTCTTTCCCTCCCTCCTTTTTTTTTTTTTTTTTTTTGCTTTTTAGGGCCACACCTTCGGCACATGGAGGTTCCCAGGCTAGGAGTCCAACTGGAGCTACAGCTGCCGGCCTACACCACAGCCACAGCAACATGGGCTCTGAGCCAAGTCTTCAACCTACACCACAGCTCACGGCAATGCCAAATCCTTAACCAACTGAGTGAGGTCGGGGATCAAACCCGCATCCTCACGGTTCCTAGTTGGATTCGTTTCTGCTGCGACATGACAGGAACATCTCTTTCTTTCTTTTTTCCATCTTCTCAGCAGGCTTTACACATTGTCTTGATTCAGCAAAGTTAATGAATAAACAAACGTGGGACCAAACACACTGCCTCAAACACAGCGGCTGGACAAAACAGGTAGTGAAACTGTAGAATATTTTCATATTTTAAAATATTCTTATTTTTGACAGTTCCAAAAATCCTTGGTACACTGAACAATTCATATCAACAATCCATGCTTCTTTGGAATGAGTTAACGTCTTACTATTTAGGGGGTGGGGATAAAAACCAAAGAGAAATCCAAAGTCTAGGCCCTCCTCCAAGTTTAATGACTCACTCACTCTACGACCTTGTACAAGTCATGCAACTATCTGGTTCTTTATTCTTAAAAAATGCAACTAATAATAGCTGGCCTGCCAACTTCTTGGTTATATCGAAAACAATTCTTGAACAGTTGCAAATAGCCTTTGGAAGCATGAAAAATGTTCTATAATCACAGCCCTTCTTTTTGCCAGGAAGCTCAGCACGAATTATTTTAGAGCTTAAAAAAACTGTCATTTGAAATTCAAACTAAAATGTATTGGGCATCTTTTCTATGCTGGGCACCATGCTTGGCACTTTATTTTTTTTTTAATTTTTTTTTTGTCCTTTTGTCTTGTTAGGGCTGCACCCGTGCCACATGGAGGTTCCCAGGCTAAGGGTCTAATCAGAGCTATAGCTGCCGGCCTACACCACAGCCACAGTAACGCCAGATCCAAGCCACATCTGTGACCTACACCAGAGCTCAAGGCAACACCAGATCCTTGACCCGCTGAGCGAAGCCAGGGATCGAACCCGTAACCTCATGGTTCCTAGTTGGATTCACTGCCCCTGAGCCATGATGGGAACTCCATGCTTGGCACTCTTGAACACTGTCTTGAAGCCTCACAAAACCTTGTAAGTTATGTATTTTAATTCTTTTTTTTTTTTGTCTTTTTGCCATTTCTTGGGCCACTCCTGCAGCATATGGAGGTTCCCAGGCTAGGGGTCGAATCGGAGCTGTAGCCGCCAGCCTACGCCAGAGCCACAGCAACGCGGGATTCGAGCCGCGTCTGCAACCTACACCACAGCTCATGGCAACACCAAATCCCTAACCCACTGAGCAAGGCCAGGGATCGAACCTGCAACCTCATGGTTCCTAGTCGGATTCGTTAACCACTGCACCACGACGGGAACTCCATGTATTTTAATTCTAATTTTACAAAAGGAATAAGAAAATCTCAGAGAGCTGAAATGAGTTGTCTATGATTGCATTTCTGAGAAACGGTAAAGTGGTATCAGATATTAAGACTGGCCCATCCCAAACACCGGGTGCTAATAACCCACTACACAGTTTATGGACATATTACTGGAACAACGGCTTCTTGTTTCAGTTCATTTTAGGTCAGTTTAAGAGTTTCATGCAAAGATCTTAAGATAGAGGGACCTCTTTCTATTGGACTTGAAGTAATATATATTGGCCATATCTGGTATTGGGTGTCTCAAGACCTGTTCACTCTGCTGCTTGGCTACATCCTACACAGTCTAGAATAAGTGCTTGTGTGTGTGTGTGTGTGTGTGTGTGTGTGTGTGTGTGTGTGTGTATTGTCACTAAAGAAAGTAAAATGCCAAAAGAAATTATCTTTTCTATGCTCAATTTTTAAAAAAATTGTCAATATCGACTGCGTCTTTCATTCTCCTTACTACATGTCAGGTTCTATATTAGGTGCTGAGGAGCAAAACCAAAGCTGGCCTCCCTTCGCACAGATTTGAGAGTCCAGATGATGAGATAGAGTTGAGGTTTTTTTTTTGCTGACTCAGAAGACAGAGCATTGCTTAGCCTATGATAATGATGAGGGGTTTGGGAGGAAGTGGATACCTGTAAGAGATACTGAGAAGGTTTAGTCCACTATGCATTGGTGATGGAGTCCACACAGTGGAGAGGGGGCAAGGGAAGAGAGAACCGTGTGAAAGACAACAGCCAAATTTTAAGGCTTGTGACTCAGAAAGAGACCTCTGGAGTGTGGTGGCAATTCCTCTATCATAGAATCGTAGTGAGGATTATGGTAACGAAATGCATGCACATTGGACGACATACATGGGAATTCCACAGAGGCATTCAAGAAGAATTAAATCTCTTCTCCAATGGACCATGTATCATTAACAAACAAACAAAGCTTCCTATTTACCTCAATAAAAATCACACATGCATGAGCTTCTTGGAGTCTAACCTCTTTCTTATTTATCAAGACACATTGGTCAGAAAGAATCAGAGATATGCCACCTCTTTATAGGCTCAGGAAATTCTCTGCCTCCTGCTACAACACCCTGCCACCTGCGTTTTTCCTCTTGGTGCTGCATTAGCAGAAGCAGGAATAGCCAAGGTGAGCTTCATTCTCTGGTCCTTCCCCTCGGGTTAGGATTCAGTCAAAGGTGCTGATGAGCAGAGCAACGGCCCGGAAGCAACAGAAGGAAGGAGAAGGAAAAGAAAGGGAGTGGAAAGCAAATACTCTAGGTTTTACTGCATATTTGAGATTGGCATTTTACTTACATGCATAAGGTTTTGAAATAAAATTTTAAAAAAGAGGGTTAAAAAATTTTTAAGTTTTAAAAGGTCGCTATCGTGGTGTAGAGTATAACATTCGTAATGATAGGATCTGTCCCTTGTAATATCAGCTTTTACTAATATTACCTTGCTTTGGGTTATTATTGGACAAAGATCTTAGAGAATAATGGTTGGAGTTGGGCAGGTTTGTGGAAGAGGAAATCATTTTAAGGGCGTAAGACTTCATCAAGAAAATATACCATAAAGCTCTTGACTTCCAGAGCCAAGACAGGACAACGGAGGAGAAACTTCTAGCTCCCACAATAAACAATGAAGTTGAAGAGGTAGACACAATAAATGGCAGCTAAAGGGATGAATTAAATTATTTAGCACCTAAAATGTGTTAACCTCTAAAGAGACTTCCTTCTCAATGAAAGGGAATAGAACAAGAAAGTAAAATAGATATTTTTTCTTTCTTTCTTTCTTTTTTTTTTTTTTGCCTCTGACCCCAGCATGTCCTAGGCCAGGGATTAGATCTGAGCTGCAGTTGTGACCTATGCCACAGCTGCGGCAATGATGGATCCTTAACCCACCGTGCCGGGCTGGGGATCAAAGCTGCTTCCCAGGGCTCCAGCAATGCCACCGATCCCATTGTGCCAGAGTGGGAACTCCAGCGAAACAGATTTTGTCAATGTGAATTCCAATGATGAAAATAAATGTTAAGATATAAGTATGTGGAATAAATGAATGACACTAAAGGCGGACTCAAAATGAATGACCACACTTGAATTTCTGGTGTGCAGCAATATTCTGTAAATCATATTCTTTCTCCACTTCCATGTCTTATTTTACTCTGTCTTTAATGGCCAGCTCTAGCTTCCATCTTTATTATTTCATCTGTTCTCTTAAGTGAAAAGGCAAGAGTTAATAATTCAAAATTAAATCTCCATGATTTCCCATTTGAAGAAATGGTCACCTTTCAATGGACGTCAGTGGGGCTTTTGCTTTTTAGGATGGGACTCTCTAGTTTACATTTCCAGGGTGGTTCAAGAATCATTCCGATGAATGATTAAGTTTAGAAAGAAACATGATTTTTCTTTACAGAGCTGAAGTCAAATCATAAAGCTCCTTTTCAGGTAGGATGTGAACAGGCTGCTTTAAGGTACCCGTGTTGAAATAGGCTCGATGTCTTTGTAAAGCAGCTTCTACCTTACACCAGTGGGTTCTTAGAACAGCGGGTTCTTCTAACAGTGGGTTCTTCCAACAGTGGGTTCTTCGAACAGTGGGTTGACCGGAGCCACAGGGTGGAGATGTGAGTCTGCAGATAAGCTCCTCTTGCCTGACCGCCCACAAAGAAACAGTCAATGGTCAGGTCAAAGAGGTCCTGAAGCCACAAAGCTGGGGAGTCCATCAAAAGGCCCTTCAGCAAGCTCAGATTGAGGGAGGGGCTGCGTCTGCGTGTGCTCCCTCTCCACACATTCCTCAGGGTACCGGCTGACGCAAAACTGACACTGATGTTCCGCTAAAGAGGTCTCAGTATCCCCAGCTTGGTGTCAGCCAGCTGACGGAAAGGTGAAATTCCCCTTTCGAATTACCTAGCAGCTACTTTTTAACCCTTACTCTTGCATTTCCTTCACCCCCTATGAGATGAGCTAAACACTCAATCATTCAACTAGCTGGCTTCCAGTCAACATATCTATTGCTCAGGAAAGAGAAGTAAAAGATAGCAAACAATTAAAAGGTCATGCACTGTCTTCCTGAATAAGGATGACCCAGCACAACTGCAAAACCTGGTCCACGGGGCCAAGATTTTAATTAATCACCCCGATTTTCAGTTTTCAAAAGGTATTAGGGCATATTCATTTAGGATCTTTTTCTGCAAGTAACCTTCTACCGCTTATGAGAAATTATATACGATGGTTGTAAGGTTGTAGAAGCTTCATTTGCCACTCAATGGCAATAGAGACCTTGACAGTTTATGCGATTTTTGCTTCTTCTTGGTTCTGAGTGAAGACCTTTTAAGAGGGAGGTACTGGCTTCCTCTTAAAATTCTGACCCTAGTACGAGGTCAGGAGGAGTGCTTCCACCAGCACTGCCACCCCAACACTGAATATGTTACCCTCGGGCTTCAGCCAAAGAAAGTTTTCTAGAAATTTCCATGTCACACGTCCCTGGACCACAGGTATGAGAGAAAAGGTTTAAAAGGTAAACGGGAGCATCCTTACCGGAATCGAAGGAGGGGGTCTACGTTTGATAGACGAGAGACTTTAAACATGCATTCTTCAAACACGCACAGACACACACAACTAAATTCACAGGCAGTTTGCCCCAGTAACAAGCCTAGTATCAACGTAGGTGCAGTGCCGTGGCGTTACTTAGTTCTGAAGTTGTGAGCAACAATCAAACAGGTAATTATGCCTCTTTGAATAACCCTGAAGCAACAATCTTTCTCTTGGTCCTGTCTACATAATCATTCCCCTCTTTGTTTTTCTAATGAGTACATTTTTTACAGGGAATCCTGGGCCAGGGATTGAACCCGCATCTCTGCAGCAACCCAAGCTACTGCAGTTGGATTCTTCACCCACCATGCCACAGAGGGAGCTCCTCTCACGAACAGGTTTCTAATCTTTTCTTTCTCTGTCCTTCTCCTTTGAATCCTTCTTAAGTGGTTCACAGAGCCCTGACCTCTCTTGAAGACTGAATGGCAAACACATGCCTAACTTGCTTTTGACACTGCGGGAAAATAATTGAAACCGCACAGCGGATATGCAATTATTTAAAGTGTTGTGTCCACCTATCAGCATTTTGAAATAATTTAATCATTTCAAGTCCTTGTGAGTATATTAACATTTAGACATATTCAGACATTCACATGGCCACTTTATCCTACTAATTTTGTACCTGTCCTTTTGCGCCCATGTGGGGAAGCTTCTACCCAAGTATGGTGGAACCTAAAGCCTCTTTGTAGTAGAAACGTACTGATTTATGATAACTCAACAATAACATAAATGCCTCCTAAACATCAAAAAAGGCATTAGGGAGTTCCCATCGTGGCGCAGTGGTTAACGAATCCGACTAGGAACCATGAGGTTGCGGGTTCAGTCCCTGCCCTTGCTCAGTGGGTTAACGATCCGGCGTTGCCTTGAGCTGTGGTGTAGGTTGCAGATGCGGCTCGGATCCCACGTTGCTGTGACTGTGGTGTAGGCTGGCGGCTACAGCTCCGATTCGACCCCTAGCGTGGGAACCTCCATATGCCGCGGGAGCGGCCCAAAGAAATAGCAAAAAAAAAAAAAAAAAAAAAAGACAAAAAAAAGGCATTAAAACGTTTTAAGACCCAGCTCACAAGGAAGTCAAAATCTAAAATCAGCAAGTTTTAGAGTAAAATTCAAGAGGCAAGAACTCCCACACTATAATTTCAATAGTAACTATTCCATGATACAAACATAATTTTTAAAATATATTTTATGATTATTTTTAATGTAATGTTGGCTTTGGGTGACTTTTTTTCAGCATGAATAACTTACTCTAAATATGTAGAAATGTTGAAGGAAGAAGTTTGTTTGTTTAATTATGCAACTTAAACAGCCAATCTCAAGTGAGTCACGATCGCATATATTCTTTCACTGGTTTCATGAAATCTGAAAATGAAATAAGAAGAGTTGAAATATGCCTAAATTCTATCTCTAAGGGCAGGAGGAGAAAAGGAATGCCTATTAGCCTTTTGAAATCACCTTCGGGTGTCTTATAGTTACTTTCCTACGACAAAACATTAAAATTCTTGTTCCATCTGAGATGTTCCTGCCTTCATGTTTTATTCTGTTGCTTTTCTTCATAACTGCAACCTACATCCATGGGCTGTAAGGGGTCACTTTTGGAAGAGACTGAGGGTGGAAGATGGTTTTAATTGGAACGGGAAAGGTGGTTTCAATTTAATGAATAAGCTTCGTTTTTACACTCTTTCCCCTTCTCAAAATTGACATTCAAAAATGAGTTTGGTTTTAGGCACACACTTGTCTTCTGCTCTTTCCTTCACACCTGCCAGGGAGCAGATAAAGGTGTCAAACAGTGCTGTGATTAGTCCACTCCAGTCATGCAGTTTGAAAGAATGGCTACGGTAATAGGTGTCAAACAGTGTTGTGATTGTAAGAAAGAAAAATATGACTGCTTTAATTTTAGTGTTTGGGCACTGGCAATATATTTGGCTTCTGTCATATACCTCTCTTGTCCACATTTTCTTTGTAATATTTAACTCTGGGAAGAAGACAATGCATTCCCACTAGCCCTGCAAGTTTTAGGAGCCCTTAGTGCACTTATGCATAGTGCTTGCAGCAAAAAAAAAAAAAAAAAAAAAGGCCTTAATTCACAGTGTCTAGTTAAATGTCATCATTTGACTATCAAACCTAATCATGAAGACAATGTCAACATTACCAAAATCTATGCTGGCCCTTCCTCCCCACCAAAAATAAAATTGAGGCGGGGGGGGGGGGGTATAATCTTTAAAATGATTTGAAAGTACTGTAAACAAATTTGTTAAAATGTTTTGAGTTCCTGTTGTGGCTCAGTGGTAATGAACCCAACTAATGTCCATGAGGACACGGCCTCCATCCCCGGCCTCGCTCAGCGGGCTAAGGATCCAGCATTGCCATGAGCTGTAGTGTAGGTCACACATGTGGCTTGGATCTGGCATTGCTATGGCTGTGGCACAGGCTGCAGCTCTGATTCGACTCCTAACCTGGGAATTTCCATATGCCACAGGTGCAGTCATAAAAAGAAAATCAAAAAAACAAATGAATAAAAAAATGTTAAAAAATCAGTCTACAGAATATGATGCCTTTTTACCTAACCCAATACTCATCAAATGGGTGTGTGGTTAGATGTTCCTACAAAGAAGCCACAGATAGACAACCGTGCTGTGACTCCCACATCTGACTCGATTAACCGTGTGTCCTGAACACTTGAACGGTCTATGCCTCTGGGCCTCTGTTTCCTTATCTCTAACAGGGGATAATGGCATGTGCCTCGTTGGCTGTGAAGGGGATGATGGGGCTTAACTTACATGCATCTCTTAGAACCGTCCCTAGAAATAGTACACGGTGAGGTCAACTGCTGTCACTTCTACTGCGATGACACTAATGAAGATAGGATTCCATAAAAGAAAAATGAATCTGCTTTTACGCTGAGGGCAGGGACTCTGTCAGACATTGTCTTCATTCAGGTTCTTTAGAGAAACAGAACCAATAAGGGGTGTGTGTGTGTGTGTGCATGTATACATATGTGCATATACACATGCATATGTACACATATGTATACATACACACACATGGAGTGAGAGAGAAAGATTGATTTATTTTAAGGAATTGGCTCACACATTTGTGGAGGCTGAAATCTGCAGGGTAGACAGCAGGGAGAGGACCTCCTTCCTTGGGCACCTCAGTCTGCTGCCTTAACACGTGCAACTGACTGTGTGCGGCCACCCACATCACGGAAGGTAACCTGCTTTATTCAAAGTCTCCTGATACAAATATTAACCACATCTACAAAATACCTTCCCGTAACTTCTACAGTGATGTCTGATGAAACATCAGAACACCAGAGTTTAGGCACGTTGACATAAAATTGACCACTGCAGGCGTAGCACAATTCAAAAACCATACAGAGCTAATGAGATTTGATCTATGCAGTCAAGTTTTTGCCCTTCATTCATTTCTAGACAGAAAATAATCTGCCAGGCTTCTTCTATCACTTGGTGTGTTGTTCTAAATTCCGAGGACACAACAGTCAACAAAGGGGATTAGTCCTTGGATCATGGAGGTATATTCTGGCGGTAGATAAATAACTTAAAATACACTCACCTACACGTGTGGACATCAGTGGGGCGCAACTACATGCAGAGTACGGGGAATAAGGCGTGCTGAGGGTGGGACATGTGTACCCACACATCTAAGGAAATTAAAGAACTACCCAAGCAGACACAATGGGAAAAAAAAAAACAGAGTAAGGAATACATGTTTTCAATACATTCAAGGATGGGCAAGAATGAGCAGAGGAGAGACCCAATCTGACATCTTATAAGAGTAGCTCTAGGACTGTGTGACCAACAGACTCTGAGGAAGGCAGAGAGCATGACTACCTAACAGGCGATGGCAATAACACATTGTGAGTGTTGACAGTGATGAGAAGACCAGAGTGATGGCGGTGAGGGTGAGGGGACTGCTCAGATTTTAGAAACAGCAGGTTTTTGCTCTGACATCAACCTTACAAATGTTTTCTCAGGGCAGTCTCCCAAGGCAACAGAAATAAAGGAAAAAATAAACCAACGGGACCTAATCAAAATGACAAAACTTTTGGACAGAGAAGAAAACCATACAAAAAAAAAAAGACAACTTACAGAATGGGAGAAAATAGTTTTAAACAATGCAACTGACAAGGGCTTAATCTCTAAAATATATAAACAACTTATACAACTCAACAGCAAAAAAGCCAATAACCCAATTGAAAAATGGGCAAAAGACCTGAATAGACATTTCTCCAAGGAAGATATACAGAAGGCCAATGAGCACATGAAAAAGATGTTCAACATCTCTGATTATTACAGAAATGCAAATCACTAATTGAGGTACTATGAGGTTATCACCTCACACCAGTCAGAATGGCCATCATTAATAAAGCTCACAAGTAACAGTTGCTGGAGAGGGTGTGGAGAAAAGGGACCCCTCCTGCACTGTTGGCAGGAATATAAATTGGTACAACCACTATGGAAAACAGTATGGAGGTACCTTAGAAATCTATACATAGAACTACCATATGACCCAGCAATCCCACTCTTGGGCATATATCCCAACAAAACTTTCCTTGAAAAAGACACAGGCACCCGTATGTTCACTGCAGCATTATTCACAATAGCCAAGACACGGAAACAACCTAAATGTCCATCAACAGATGATTGGTATATATAAACACAATGGAATACTACTCAGCCATTAAAAAGAACAAAATAATGCCATTTGCAGCAACATGGATGGAACTAGAGGCTCTCATACTCAGTGAAGTAAGTCAGAAAGAGAAAGACAAATACCATATGAAATCACTTATATCTGGAATCTAATATATGACACAAATGAACCTTTCCACAGAAAAGAAAATCATGGACATGTAGAACAGACTTGTGGTTGCCAAGGGGTAGGGGAGGGAGTGGGATGGACTGGGAATTTGGGGTTAATAGATGCAAACTGTTGACTTTGGAATTGGTAAGCAAAGAGATCCTGCTGTACAGCACTGGGAACTATGTCTAGTCACTTATGATGGAGCCTGACAATGTGAGAAAAAAGAATATATACATGTATGTGTGACTGGGTCACGATGCTGTACAGTAGAAAACTGACAGAACACTGTAAACCAGCTATAATGGAAAAAATAAAAATCATTAAAAAAAAGAAATAGGATGTTTTGAAGGTCAAGTATAAAAAGATTTAGTGTTGGATGGGATATGGCTTGCAAAATGAAAAAAAAGAAGTTAAAGATGTCCCCATGGCTTTCAGACCAAACAAAGGGAAAGTTACCATTGCCATTTACAGATGTGCTCATAAATGAGGGAGGAGCCATGGGGGTGAGGAATATGGAGTTTAGTCTGGACCTGTTGTGAGATGCTTGATAAACCTAGAGGTAGGGGTGTCAAGTCAGTGTTTTTCTAGAACTATTTAGAGGCTGGTAGTGGGAACCAGACTTGAGATGGAAACATTTGAGTCATTAGTATGTGGATGGAAAGCCCTGAGCATGGATGAGATCAACTTCAGGCACACTCAGGGATACAGCAGGTTTGCTTCCAGACCACTGCAATAGAGCCAATATCACAATGAAGCAAATATTGCAATAAAATGAGTTGCTCAGATATTTTGCTTTCTTAGTGCATAAGCTATTGCACACTTAATAGACTATACATCAATTGTGCAATAGCTTAGTCTAAAAAAGACAATATACATATCTTAATTAAATAATACTTTATTGCTAAAAAAAATGCTAGCCATCATCTACCAATGCAGTGTTACTACAAATTTTCAATTTGTTAAAAAAAAAACCAATAAAGTGAAATGATAAAACCAGGTACACCTGTATAGAGAAATAGTATACATACAACATCTGACTGGGTGATGGTATACTCTGTCATTTGAAGGTCTGAGAAAACAGAAAAGAAAAGCGAAGTAAACAAGGATCGGAAAGGAAGTTCAGAAAGAGCTGAGACAGTGGTTTACCAGGGGCGGGGGGCGGGAGGGGGCAAGTAAAGAAAGAGGGTCTAGGAGGAGAGGATGACCACCTGTGCCAAAGCCTGCTCCAAGGTCAAGTATGATGAGGGCTAAGAATTAGCAGATGGATTTAGATCTGTGAAGGTCTCTGGTGACCTTGGCAAGAGCAACTTCAGCTGAGCAATGGTCAAGGTAATGGAGGTACCAGAGAGTGTGTATCCAGAAACCTTCTTTGGAAGAGTCTGCTATAAACAGGATGTAAAGGAAAAACAATTTTCCCTCTACAGTTCCAGCTTCTTGCCCGAGATGCCCTGCAATAAAAGACAGAGTATCTTTTCTGTTGGAAAGGTTCATTTGTGCCCAAGGGGGAGGGGGAAGGAGTGGGATGGGCTGGGGATTTGGGGTTAATAGATGCAAACTTTGCCTTTGGAATGGATAAGCAATGAGATCCTGCTGTACAGCACTGGGAACTATGTCTAGTCACTTATGATGGAGCATGATAATGTGAGAAAAACGAATGGATATATATGTATGTGTAACGGGGTCACCATGCTGTACAGTAGAAAATTGACAGAACACTGTAAACCAGCTATATTGGAAAAAATAAAAATCATCATAACAAAGAATAAAACAAACAAACCCCAGAACAAACAAACAAAAAAGACAGATTACACACTGCTGTACAAAATACATGATTAACGAGACCCTACTGGACAGCACAGAAAAATCTACTCAAGTTTTTAATAACATATACGGAAAAAATATTTATATGTATGGCTGACTCACTTTGCTGTACACCTGAAGCAAATACAACATTGTAAATCAACTATACTCCAATAAAATTAAAATTTTTAAAAAGACAGATTAACAGGAGAAAAATAAACAGAAGTTTCATAACATGTATACCTCCTGTGTACATGGGAGACACTCCGGAAAACTGAGTAACTCCCTTAGATGAAATACCATTTCTAGATAAAGACAGAGGAAAGGTAACATAAGACAGAGATTGGCCAGGAGATCCTGAAAGGAGGGAAAAGTTAAGCAGAAACCTCAGTTAAATAGCGTTGAGAGACCAGAAGCAGAGACGCTCACACTCTACCGACACAGCAGAACCCAACAGGAAGCAGAAATACTTCTTCCTCTTTTCTGGCAAGAGCTCCTCCAGTGAGAGACTGGTACAGCTCAGCCAATGAAAAGCCATGGACTTTGGTTTCCCACAGTCATCCCAACTTCCTTTCCATTCTAGAAAGACGTCTTCTCTCCTTGTACAAGGCTTGCCAGGTTGCAGACCCTGAACTACAATCTTTCCTGATCCCAAATAAACCCATTATTTTTTTCCGCTGGAGAAATAACGGGCAGCCTATTTGTTTTAGTCAACAAAAGGCAGAGGATGGGAAGTGAAGAATCTGCCCTTTGATGGAAGCACTGAATCTTCTTCTTATGAGAAGGACCAGAAGGATCAGAGAACTTTTCAGAAGTGGCAAGGACACCATGACTTTGCTCTCACTAAATACACTATTTGTAGTCTAGCAAATATCCATATATCAGTGAGAAGGAAAAGAGATTTTTGTGTTGTTGATACTAAAAGTATAAACTCTTTAGAGATTTACATTATAAATATAAATATTATAAACCAAAAATAAAATAAAAACGATGTTTACTTTGAGTGTATTTAACATGGTCTTTGTAAATGGATACATAGATATGCTTATATTTCAATGAATCAAAAATGTATTGTGAAATAATCCTGAAATGCATTATTGATAGGGTTATGTCCATACATCACAACTGTGGAAAATAAAGTGTGTGTGTGTGTGTGTGTGTGTGTGTGTAGGGGTGATGGCGTTTGAAGTTAAATATTTTTAAAAAGTTAAGAATTTAACTTTGAAAGGTTAAGAAAACCAATTCAAAGTCTTTTAAGACCTGCTAGAGTCATTACATTTTATCTTATCTGGAATGGGGAGACACTGGAAAATTAGAAGGAATGGCATGAGGGAGAGCTGAGTTTTGAAAAGATTTTGCCCATGGAGAAAAGTGAAGAGGCTTTTATAGTAATAGTGACAGAGGAGAGAGGAGAAGAGACAGAGGAGTTGGTGGGCGGGGGGAGAGAGAGGAAGAGAGACAGTAGTGATGAGAAGGACTGGAATTCGGAAAAAAAATACGGTAACACTTGGAAAGGAACAGGCAGATTAGAAAAGACTTAGACGATGGTGGTGGTGTGCCTTAAGATAAGTCCTATCAAGTACGAGAATAATTTGGAAGGAAGCTGTGGAAGAGGTAGGAGAGAGGGCAATGGTTCATTTATTTTGGATACATTCAATTCAAAATTCCTGTGGCCAACTTTGGTTGGTTTATAACCAGTAGTCAGCTCTCAGAGTGCACATCTGGAGCCCAAAAGAGCATTCTAGAAGAGAAATGTTGGATTCATTAGTTCAATCTGAAAAACTGCGTTCGGACCCTGTCCTAAAAGGTGGTATCTGCTCTTCCGGTCCGTGTTTCATACTTTTACCACACGTCTGTATCCATATAGAATAACAGCAGTTTTGATTTTTTAAATAGTTTACACGAATGGTACCAATATGTATGCTTCCTTTGACAAGAGGTGTTTATACTCAGTATCATGCTGGCATACTGATCTGCTTCAGAGGCTGGCAAACCCTGGGTCATGGGCTCCAAATCTGGCTTTTGTGCAGCCTTTAAACCCTCAAATTTTTCACAGATGAACATTTGCCATCAATTTGATGAAAGGCAACATTAATTTTTGACCCCAATTAGGTGAAAAGGAAATCCTATTGTTCTTGTTAGCATACCTATGTTAGAAAAAAAAATTTAAAAAAACTCACTCATTTTTTATTACTATACTTTGAATTTCATCCATACAAAACATGTGTTGCTATATAAATACCTGCATAATATTTTCAGCATACACCTTGGCTTGCAAAGTCTAAAAAAGTAAACCTGATCTAGTTAATTCATTAATTTTGACAAATGTTATTTTTACACTTTATAAGTACACTATATGTATTAATTAGTATACTAAATTCCATTTTTTTTTCTTTTTGGCCACACCCACAGCATATGGAAGTTCCCCCAAAATCAAATCTGAGCCAAAGCTTCGACCTATGCCCCACACGGCTGCAGCAACATCAGATCCTAATCCACTGGGCCTGGCTGGGAAGTGAACCTGAGCTGCTGCAGAGACAATGCTGGATCTTTACCTGATGTGCCACAGTGGGAACTCCCCATTAGTTTCTTTTCTTTTCTCTTCTCTCTCTCTTTTTTCTTTCTTTCTTAAGCAATGTTTAAAAACTAACTTGGTGAGATTTCTCTCTTATACACGGATGAAACTTTCTCTGTGTATGAACTTACATGTGGTTTTGTTAGCTTAGAGTTTGAGTGTATCTTCAACTTTATTATATATTGCCTACCTAATCCAATCCTAATCAGCAGTGTGAGAATCTCTAGCCAACATTCTGACCAAAATCCTAACCAATTGTTAGTGTCTTAAATTTTCTTCAATGTATTTATTTGCCAATATATATATTTGTATATATTTCTTTCCTTCCTTTTTTTTTTTTTTTTCCCATGGTCATACACCCAGCACATGGAAGTTCCTCGGCCAGGGACTGCATCCAAGCTGAAGCTGTGACCCAGGCTGTGGCTGCGGCAATGCCGGAACCTTAACCCACTGTGCTCGGCCAGGGGAACCTTCACCTCCACAGTGACCCGAGCCGCTGCTGTCAGATTCTTAACCTACTGCACCACAGCAGGAGCTCCTGATATATATTTTTATTGGAACCATGAATTATTTTTTTGTTGTTGTTTTGTTTTTTGTTTTCTGTTTTGTTTTAATCTTTTTGCCATTTCTCGGGCCACTCTCGCGGCATATGGAGGTTCCCAGGCTAGGGGTCGAATCGGAGCTGTAGCCACCGGCCTACACCAGAGCCACAGCAACGCGGGATCCGAGCCGCGTCTGCAACCTACACCACAGCTCACGGCAACGCCGGATCGTGAACCCACTGAGCAAGGGCAGGGACCGAACCCGCAACCTCATGGTTCCTAGTCGGATTCGTTAACCACTGCGCTACGACAGGAACTCCCAGGAACCATGAATTATTTAGAAACAAGTCTTGTAGTTTCTGAAATCTGTTGTAAAATCTACTGTTCTTTTTCAACTGTACTGGTCTTTAGATTAAAAAAAAATTGATCTGAATGAAAGGGACATACAGATATTTATAACATAGTATATGGTCCATTTTTAGAAATGTCCCATTTGTTCTCGAAAAGAATTTGTATTTTATAAATGCATGGTGTTTTGTTCTATAAGCAATTATATCATCATTTATAAGGCTGAATTCTACATCATCTACTTTTAGTCTGATTTATTTGTTACTATCACACAAGGAATACACAGTGCAAATTACATTCCTTTTTCATTTTCCGTAATAATTGTTTTAAATATTTGAGGAGTTCCCGTCGTGGCGCAGTGGTTAACGAATCTGACTAGGAACCATGAGGTTGTGGGTTCGGTCCCTGCCCTTGCTCAGTGGGTTAACGATCCGGCGTTGCCGTGAGCTGTGGTGTAGGTTGCAGACGTGGCTCGGATCCCGCGTTGCTGTGGCTCTGGCGTAGGCCGGTGGCTACAGCTCCGATTCGACCCCTAGCCTGGGAACCTCCATATGCCATGGGAGCGGCCCAAGAAATAGCAACAACAACAAAAAGACAAAAAAAAAATAAGCATAAATATTTGAGCCTACATCGTTACATATGTATAGCGTCAACATTGCTTTAACTTCCAGATAAACTGCTCCTTTAATCATTAAATCATGACTCTCTTTTTACCCTAAAATCTCTTTTCTGATCTTGACAGTGTCACACTAGCTTTCTTTCAGTTATTAATGTCCAGTTATACTTTAATCCATGTTTTTACTTTCTATCTTCCTGTGACAGGATATTGAAGCATGTCTCTCAAACAGTGAATCATGACTAGGTCACTGAGTCATTCCAGTTTTCGATTCGGTTCTTTCCTAGAAGAGAGGGTGTTGTTTGCAGGGGATGTTTGTTGATATACTTGCACATACTTACATCATCATATTATGTGTGTTCTCTTTACCGTAATTCCTGTTTTGCTTCTCTTTTCTTTATCTTTTTGGACTACCAACCATGTAAGCCCATTTCTCAATTTCCTCATTCTCCTGAATGTGTTCATTTTACTTTTATTCCCAATTCCCCATTCTTAAGTTTTAAAAATAATTAATTGGCTTTATTTTTTGTTTTAGATTTACCGAATAATTGAGCAGATAGGACATAAAGTTCCATATTCCTACGGTACCCCCTCTCTTGCCATAGAGTTTCCTTACTTTTCAAATTTTGCCTTAATGTGTCATGTTTGTTACAATCAACGAGCCAATACTGGTACCTTATTATTTACAAAAGTCCATGTGTTTCATTCAGGTTCCCTCTTTATTTATTTGCAATAAATGCACAGTGTCAACCCCCATGGCATTTTTATCAGAATAGTTTCACCCAAGCTCCACCTATTCATCCTTTTCCTCCCACCCCCAGACTCCCTGACAACCACTGATTTTTTTTTTTTAACTGTCTCTATAGATTTCTCTTTTCCGAAATGCCATGTGGTTGGAATCATATATTGTGTAGCCTATTCACAGTGGCTTCGTTTACTTAGCAATATGCATTTAAGGTTCGTCCATGTGTTTTGGGGGCTTAATAGTTCATTTCTTTTTATTGGGGAATAATACCCATTGTATAGATGTATCAGTGTGTGTGGACCTGTTCACTTACTTGGTAGTTTCCAATTTAGGACAATTATAAATAAAGCTACTTATTTGGTGTGGACATAAATCTCAACTCATTTGGATAAATAGCAAGGAGTGTGACTGCTGAATCGTATGGTAAGTAAGTTTAATTTCATGAGACACCTCCAAACAGTCTTTCAGTGGCTGTACCATTTTGCATTTCCACCAGCAAAAAATGGGCATTCCAGAGAATTTCCTGGTGGTCTACCAGTTAAGGATCCAGCATTGTCCCTGCTGTGACTTGGGTCATTGCTATGGCTTGGGTTCAAGCCCTGGAACTTCCACATGCCCCAGTGCAGCCAAAAAGAAAAAAAAAAAAGCACTTTCTTCTACTCTGTATTATCCCCAGCATTTGGTACCCTTGGTATCGGTAGGTTTTTAGATTTTAGCTGGTCTTTTTTTTTTCTTGGCCACTCCCACGACATGCAGAAGTTCCCAGGCCAGGGACCGAACTCACACCACAGCAGAGGTAATGCTGGATCCTCAACCTGCTGCACCACCAGGAACCTCCAGATTTTAGCTATCCTAAGAGGTGTGTAATGGTATCTCATTTTTGTTTTAATTTCCATTCCCTAATGATTTATAGTATTGAGAAAATTTATTTTTATTCATAAGCTATATTTTAGAGCAAGCCTCTTTAATTTATTAACAGGTAGCCTTTTAATGTCTCAAGGGAGAATGTTTTCACTACCCAGGACCAGACAGCATGTCTCCTGCCCCACATTGTGTCGGGAGATGGAGTTTTGCCTGCTTACATTTCATGGGGGTTAAATCTCTCCCAGGTCTTTGGGTTATGCAGGGGTCTCAGAACCAAGTCAGCTTAGTTAGCCCCAAGCCACATCTTCTAGGTTGGAGTGGGCCATAGAATTTCAGGTAGCCACAGGCCTGCTCTAACGCTGGCATGCATGATGCCATTTCTGGGTTAGTGTTCCCTTTTAAGTTCTGTAATTTGGACGTTCCCATTCCTTCTCTCATGACTACGTTTCTGTTAAATAAAGCAATGTTTATTTTATTTTATTTTATCTTACTTTTTTAGGGCTACACCCGCAGCATAAGGAAGTTCCCAGGTTAGGGGTCGAATCAGAGCTACAGCTGCCAGCCGATACTACAGCCACAGCAATGCAGGATCCGAGCTGCATCTGTGACCTATACCACAGCTCACAGCAACGCTAATCCCTGACCCACTGAGTGAGTCCAGGAATCCAACCCACATCATCCCCCACCCACTAAGCGAGGTCAGGAATTGAACCCACATCCTCTTGGATACTAGTTGGATCTGTTTCTGCTGAGCCATGACAGGAACTCCCTAAATAAAGCATAATTTAAATACAGGCTCCCTCTTTATGGGATAGAAGCTATATATTTTTCAAAATTACTTAATATAATTTCCTAAAAAGAAGAATTAATGAAAATCCATGTTTTTCTTTTTTTAGGTTAGGAATTTTGTTTTTCATACAGAAGCTAAGGTTTTACCTTAAGAAACCAGAAAAGAGAAGACCAAAGTGAAACCAAAACAAGTAGAAGGGAGGAAATAAAAAGAGGGTTTTTCCTTCATTTTAGAACAGAAAAGCAATAGAAAAGCCAATGAAATGGGAAGCCAAATTTTTAGAAAGATCAATAACATTAATAAAACTTTAACCAGAATGATCAGAAATAGCAGAAAAGAGATTACAAATTTAAAAACTAGGAATCAGGGAGTTCCCTGGTGGCTCAGCCGGTTAAGGATCCCATGTTGTCACTGCTGTGGCTATGGTTACTGCTGTGGCATGGGTTTGATCCCTGGCCTGGGAACTTCCACGTGCCATGGGGCACTTCTGAAAAACCCCAAAATCTAAGAAGCAAAGATGAGACAAGACTACAGATTTTCATCTATAGAAGATACTAATAGGATAATTAAAAAAAATACTACCAACTATTTCATGCCTACAGCTTAGATGAAATGGCCCAATATAATATATTTTAAAATAAAAGGCTCTCTCTACTCAGTTTGAGGTTCTGGCTAGAAGCTAATTAATTCCCTTTATTGAAGAGCTGATGAAATCCATACTCCAATCTCGTCTGATAAGAGGCTCTCAAACTGCAGACTTAGGCACCTGCCTTTACTGCTTCAGGGTCAGAGACCATACAGTGAGGAATAGTCACTACACTCCACAGCCCATGAAATCATTAAAATTAGCCAAACCACAGGGCGTGCAGTACCTAGAGCCATCCCTGCCCCACTTGTCAGACACAAGCGGACCCCACAACTCCAGCTTACTGTTAACCTGTCCCCAGAGGCAACTCATGTGGCTTTGCCTGGCAGCGTTCTCTAATTGTTACTGACAGCTGCCAGTAACAGAGTTCTGCCTGTCTCCTATCTAAATGTCACTTATCGTGTATCCCCATCCAAAGCCTTTAAATCTTACAAAATAACTAACATAGCTAATATGGATAGGGATGGAGTAGGCACAGGTAGTTATAGAAGCCCCAGGAGAGGCTCACAGATAGAGAGGGAAATCTAGGGGACTTCGGGAGATCACGGAACGTTAATAAATTGCTCAAAAAAGCCATCAGAACAAGGCAGGCTTGCTTGGCTAGTGGAAATGCGAGATTTGCTCAGGTCATTGGGTGGGGATGGGAGGAGGCCTGCATTCAAGTTCAGACCAAGGGCAGGGGTTTGAGGATGGCCCTTCTGCTGATGTGAATACACACCTTACCGGATACCAAGGAGGAGCTACCACTGGAAGAGGAAGAGGCGGTCTTTTTCCGACCCCCAATCCCCTTGGATGATAAAACTCTGGATCCTCGGGGCAGAGTTTCTGTGCCTTGCATCTCTCACAAGCGTCCTATCTTCATAAATCTGTTTCTTGCCTATCACTTCGTCTCCCCCGCTGAATTCCTTCTGTGTGCAGACCTGAAGAATCTGAACCTCAGTGAGTCCAGACTCAGGGTGAGTGATTCTAATTTAAAACTGTGGGTTTAAGTCCCAATCTGGGTTTAGGTTGGGTTCCGAGTCCCAGCACGTGGGTTCAAGTTCCAGTCTGAGTTCTGGCTAGGTTCAGGCCGTTAGTACCGTCAGTTTCAATATGACCTATGTAGAAAATCCCAAGTGTTAGTTTGAATTAAATTGCAATGAGATACCACTCTCGGAATGGCAAAAAACAAGAAAGCAAAATGCCCACAAACATCTGATATTGCCAAGGACAGGGAGGGTACAGCAGAGTTGGAATTCTTATGCCCTGCTTATGCAGGTACAAAATAGTACAGCAACTTTGCAAAACATTTTGGTAGTTTTTTATAAACATATACACTTACTACAGGAATCAGGAGTCCTACTCTTAAGTAGTTATTCCAGAGAAATAAAAACAAATGGCCATTCAAAAACTTCCACATGGATAGTTTCAGCAAATTTACTCATGATCACCAAGAACTGGAAACCACCCAAATGCCCTCAACTCATGAGCAGATTAACAAAATGCATTATTTCCACACAATGGAATATTACTCAGGAATGAAAAAGAAGAGACTATTGATAAATGTAATTACATGGATGAAAATCACATGCACATCGCATGAAGTATTAAAATGCTAATATACTAAATTGTTAATCTAAATGATATTCTTGAAAAAGCAAAACTAAATAGAGACAGTATCAGTGGTTGTAAGGATTAAGGGTGAGGAGAGGAGCTGACCTCAAAGGGGCAGAGCTTGGGAATTTTTTTTTTTTTTTTTAACCATGGAAGCATTGCATTTCTTATTCTAGGAGACATGAGTCTTCACTTTTTTTGTTAAATTTTGTAGAACTGTGTAACAAAAAGAGTAAGTTTTACTGTATATAGATTTAAAAATAAAATGATGCCATGCTTCTTTATTATCACATCATATCATCAGTATGCTGTCCTTTTCACAAGAAAAATGAATACTCGCTACCCGTGCAGCTGGATTTTGTAGTTAACTTCCCCACCTTCCTGTGGAGCCCCACACACTAGTCACTGGATGACTCAAGAATTAGAGAGATGATCTGGTTTGCGGTCATCATTTTATGTTTTAAAGCAACCGATTTTATATTCCTCAAATCCTTTCCTAAGACAGATGACTCTAGTTATTCCTCACCTCCCTTGCCTTCCATTTCCAGTAACACTAACAAGTTGGGTTTTCGCACATCCACCCCACCCTAAGGCAGAGACAGCCTCTGGGGGATGAGCTTCTTGGTGAGAATAGGATGTTTCCACCACCCCTGTGTATTGACACTTGCTATGCCTCTGGCCATCAATCACTTGATGGCATCACATTGTTGCTATAAATCCATGAACAAATAAGCTATCCTTCCATTAGGGAACATAAAACGGTCCATTTTCAGATTCAGTCTGCGTGCTGTTTATGGGTTGCTTGCTGCTTTTAGGGTTTTTACAAGAGAACATCCACTGTTTCTTTCTGGCCCCGCTCCAGAGAGCTATGTTAACTTTGCCCATTTTCCAAGATATTTGGTGGGAACACTGCATAATAGAGCCACATTTTCCATCAGGGACCTGCGCCATATTTTCGTCTCTATTTCCCAGACAAATTAAACCCACTGTTTTATGAGCTTCTTCAAAGGGGCTGCACAGTAGCTCATTTTATTGAATATGGATATTGCTACTCAGAAAACTAATCATATGATAACAGAGCTTACAAATTCTAGAGCATGTTAACTACTACCTCAGGGTATGACCCTAAATTACTTAACTTCTTTGGGGGAAGTTAGGCAGTGGGCTAGTCTATGACATTGGACTTGTAAGCTTCACGAGCTCAGAGTTTCTCTCTCTGGAGGGTGGGGAGCAGAATGGTATAGGATCTCCAAGCACCAAGCGCCAGGAGGAATTAAATTTTTATGTCACTCACTCCTTAATGTCCTTATTTGACCCAGAAAATGATGCTCTAGCATCAACAGCCTCAACATTCATTTCTGTAATTTTCCTTCATGTTTTTAAGATCAGGAGTTTAGGTTAGGATTCTAAGTAGGAGTAAGCTGGAGTGATAATGAAAAATGGCTAAGAGATGCCTCAGTTTTGCTCAAAGAGAGAGATCGATAGATCTGCATATATGTGTCTGTATATACACATATGTAATAAACATAAGATACACATTTATAGAAACAAAAATATACAAATAAAGTTTTGAATGATTTCTTATTAGCTCATTCTGTTATCACTGATAGGTTATCCAAGCCAATCTCTGGTTTTTGTTTGTTTCATTTCCCCCTCTTTGTTATTCAAATTGAATGATTCAGGCTCAGCAGGTTTTCATCACTATTTTTGTGATTGTAGTTTTCAACTTTTTTTTTTTTTGGTCATGCACAGAGCATGCAGATATTATCAGGCCACGGATCAAACCTGAACCACAGCACTAGCCAGAGCCCCAGCAGTGGCCACGCCTGATCCTTAAGCTGCTGAGCCACCTGGAAATGCCTCTAGTTTTCAACTTGTGTTTAACAAAAAGCAATTATATTAACACAACTAAACATGCTTAATTAATTTATGATATTATAGGCACTAAGTAAAGGTGCTGCATAAGTTTTCTCATTTTAAACCACAACTACTATATGAAGTGAGTACTACTATTATTCCCGTTTCATAGATTAGGAAAAAGAACATCAGAAAATCGGACACCTACCCAATCTTGTTCAACCTATACGAAAGGATCCGGATTTTGAATGCATGTCTAACTGACTTCAGAGAATCCACTTTCAAAAACAACCCAACATGGATCCTGTTTACTAGTAATTTTAACAAGAGGAGTGGGTATGTTGCTATTCAGTAAATAAAGGGCCTTACCATAAATTTGGAAAAAGGAGAGAGTATGTACAACTTTACCTTAAATGGGTTTTTGGTTGTTTTCAATCAAGGATCAATAACATAAGATACCTTGCTTGGTTCTCGGTAAATCAAATCATTGAGTTCAAGATAAATGCACTGATTGGTTGGTGAACCATGGCAGAATGAACTGTTTGATTCTTGTGGGAAGTTCCACCTACTATTCAAGTGGTAATAAAATTATTTAGGTTTCAAAATTATAATGCAACCATCCTATAGAAATATCACCCTGGGCAAAGCGGACTAGGGAGCGACTGGGTAGTTTGTTTTGTTTGTTTTATTGTTTTGTTTGCTGTCACCTTAGGTACTTGTCCTAGGATATTTTAGGAAATTCTGGGCTGTAATTATCTGAGAGGCCATGGGTATTTATTATTAAGAAAATTAACTCAGGGGGCAGCCCCCAAAGGATCAAGCCATTGGGCACTGGCCTCTGACTGTCAGAGACAACCATGTACACTGATTCCCACGAAAGAGGTCAATCAGCAAGCTCTCAAGACCGAGGGAGAAATCAGGGGCCAGTACCGAGTTGGAATGGTAGCTATGGAAGCTGGGTCTATTCCAAGCTTGAAAGATATTCAACAGTCGATTAATGAATATGCTACTAGGTTAACCAAGGTCACAGAGCAATCAGTCAAGAGTGACTGTCGACTCTGAGGGTGGACAGTCCCCAGGTCTCCAAGAGGGATAAAGACGATGATTAAAACATTCCTTCAATGCTATAAAATTTGAAGCCTAGGGTGGGGAAAAAGAAACCTAGATCCAGATGAAATGGCTCCATTCACATCTATAAGCCTCCAGGGACATGACATCTATCTTGAAATTTCCCTGTGAACTGGGATCAGAGTAACATTTGGAGTCTTTATGCAAAGAGAAGGACAAGAAGCAGTTAACTTTAAGTAAGAATCAAGAATCCTTCTCTTTCCAGGGAAAGCATAACTGTAAACTTTGGGATGAAAGTTTGAGCATCTTTCTGCAGCATCAAGACCTTTAAGGTTATCCATATATAATAAAGAGTATCAATAGCATCATTATATATGCTGCCTAGAAAATAATTGATGCTTTTTGTTCATTATATATATATTATACATATACATATACAAAACTCTCATGATCCACTTAGAGAATCTGATAAAAGCTATTGATCAGCTCCCTAGAAAAGATGTCCACGAACATACTCAAAATATGTTTCACAACTCCCTTTTGCTAACTTGAGATAGTGAAGAAGAATCCTGGCAATAAGGCAATTTAAAATCTCTATTTGTCTATTTACTTGTTGCAAATTATCACTCTGTTATCAGGGTTCTCCAGAGAAGCCAGACCAACAGGAGATTGATTGTCTGATTGATCTATTTATTTATGATGAGAAATTAGCTCACCCAAATATGGAGGCTGAGAAGCCCCAAGATCTGCTATCTGCAAGCTGAATACTCAGAGAAACCAGTGGCATTAGTTGCAGTTTGAGTTCAAAAACCTGAGACCCAGGTGAGGTGATGGGTAAGTCCCAACTGGAGTGCAGAGGACCGATGCTTCAGATTAGGAAGGCAGGCAAGGAGGAAAGCGATTAATTCTTCCTTCCTCCACTTGTACTCTATTCAGGCTCTCAATGGATTGAATAACAACCGCGCACACAAGGAGGGCAGTTTACTTCCCTAGTCCATAGAATCAAATGCTAATTTATCCAGAAACACCCTGACAGATAGACCTGGAAATAATGTTTAACCAGATATCTGAGCATCCCCCATCCAGTCAAGCTGACACCTAAAGGTAACTAACACACCCAGTTTCTCAAATGATTTTGTATTTTTTGTTGATTTTATTGGTTTATAGTACTCAATCTGCCTTTTAAAGTTACTAGGTCATTGTGGCTTATGAGGAGAAGAAAAAATAGAGCCAACACACAATATAGTTAAAAGTACAGGCTTCCTTGTCAGATAAACCTGTCTAAGCCCCTCTATCTCATCTTCTAGCTATGAGAATGAGAGCAAGTT
This sequence comes from Phacochoerus africanus, assembly GCF_016906955.1. Taxonomy (NCBI): domain Eukaryota; kingdom Metazoa; phylum Chordata; class Mammalia; order Artiodactyla; family Suidae; genus Phacochoerus; species Phacochoerus africanus. Next base: position 9,645,254 of record NC_062557.1, on the reverse strand, counting down.
ACTTAAATTTCCAAGTCTCAGTTTCCTCATTGTAAAGGGAGGATTAATTTCCTCGTGGATTTCAGTTAGGTCTAAATAAGATATACTTGATACCTAGCAAACGGCTGGGTGCATAAGAACTACTCAGTAGACAGAGTCCAAACTTTGGTGTGTGGGTGTGTGGGTGTGTGTGTGTGTGTGAATAGTCTCCCTTCCAAACCATCACGGTAGAAATGCACTGTTTGTTTCGTATACATACTCCACCACCACCAGCAATGACAAAACAAAAGAGACAGAAAAAAAAAAAATCCCTAGATAATTAAGAAGGCTTCCAAAAATCAGATATTGGCAAGATGGCTCTGATTTACAAGTCCATATAGCTTGTTCATAAATTAAAATTTAGGGAGTTCCCATTGTGGTTCAGCAGAAATTAATCTGACTAGTATCCATGAGGATTCAGGTTGGATCCCTGGCCTCACTCAGGGCGTCAGGGATCAGTGCTGCTTTGAGCTGTGCTATAGGTCACAGACATGGCTCGGATCCTGCATTGCTGTAGCTGTAGCACAGGCCCGCAGCTGTAGCTCTGATTCGACCCGCTAGCCTGGGATCTTCCACATGCTGCAGGTGTGGCCCTAAAAAAAAGCAAAAAAAAAAAAAAATTTGAAATTTAAAGACAAGAACAAGTGTGTGAAAGAAAAAATCCTGCCTTATTTTCAAAGCAAATAATCCATTAAACCAGCAACAAAACAATGTCTAGAGGTGTACAGGCTGAGTGCATTCAGCAGTAATGGTCACAGTAAATGGACTGGAGGTGGGGGAGGGGGGGCCCCCTGGTGAAAGCAGGGAAGGGCAATCTTTGGTTGACACAGTGATAAGCAGATCGTAGCAGCATCTTTCCCTTTGTGGGAGCACCTTCACAAAATTTCTGATTCATATTGATGCAGAAAAAAAAAAAAAAACTAATCATAACCGTGTTTTTACATCTGCGATTTCCATGAGGACAGAATTCTAAAATCACATCAGGGCAATGATGTCATCAAGGACTTTATTCAAAGTGAGGAATCCATGGGCAAAGACCACACTCCGCACTCAGTATTCGATTACCGTAATTACCTCTACGTAGGTCCACTTCTGGGGACGCAGAAGAACTGCCCTATATCTAGCTTTTAATTCAGAGTTCACTGTGACAGGCCATTTGTGTCAGGTGTCTGTCTTTAAATGAAGATGGAAGTCAGTGCTTTGGGAGAGTTGTTTTCAAAATTGGTGGACAGAAGTCACTAGTCAGAGTGCTAGGGAAACTAGAACGGCTGGTCCGTGGTTCATCAAAGAGCCGCCAGTCTCAACATGTCCCAAATAGTGTTTTCTTACTGAGGCTTCATTTTGGCCTCAATCTCCTTCCAAGACCCTGCTCTTGCAACAGCGAAGCTCTATGCTGCCAAGTATCAGCGAGGAAACATCATACGACAAAAATTGAAGCAGGTACTATTAAATCTTTTCCTTTCAATTTGGAAATAGAAGATGAAGAGTTTAATAGTATCTCAATCAGTCAGCTTCAATTAGGCGACTGTGTATCATAGTTAATAGCATTAAGATCACTCATAGGGCTCCTTGAAAAACAAGTGAAGTATTATCATTAGCCCAAGTAGACATATTCTACAACGATTTGATTATATTTATATGTTTTCTTGCAAACTCCAGTGGTATTTCTCAAGATTTTTTAGGTGTCAACATATGGTTTCAATTTCTCTGAAATATATAGCATAGCTTGTTCTCAGAGAAAATGCTGCCAAACAAGACTTGTAAATGTATCTTGAGGTAAAACTTAACATCTCGGCCTTTTTCCTATAAGGCTCCTTGGCTCATGCCTGTATAACCACCTCAGATGGAAAAATCACACCATTACCCAAATGAAGTTTCCTCCACTGAAAAGGGAAATGATTTTCTCCTTCTTATATATACACACACGAACCTATACTCTTAACAGAATGTTTGCCCATCAGGAAGATAAAAATTATAGCCACGTTGAGCTATTTTAAATAATCGTCATCATATTCAATTTTATAACAATTCAAACAGGCCACCCAAATTAACAGCACAGGACCGTTGCAATAGAAGAAAATTTAGAATCATTCTAAAACTTCCCTGGTAGGCTGTTCCTCCAAACACAGAAGAGGGAAAAAAAGTTGCATTCTATTTCTAATAAAATATTACCAGAAATTGTGACAATGTATTTCCTGCTGTACTAAATATTTATACAAAATTGTTTATCTTCAAGGTACATTTCAAATGCACTATTTGTGCATTTACTTACTACACATTCAAAGTTTTCTGTGTATCTTCAGCATGTGTGTATGCATGTTGTGTTTATACATAGTCATAACCTGTGCGTTTTTATCTGTTTTTAAAATACTAAAAGTTCGGAGTGTAAATTTTAAAATGCAGTTGGACATTTGTATGTTTTGTCTGTATTATAACCCCAAATCCAAATACTGTATGGATCCATTTTTATACCTAAGAGTTTGCCGTTGACCTTTTCCTATGTTATAAATTCTCAGGAAATGTGTAATTGGCTTGTTTTGTGGGTTTTAGGGAACACACATCTCTGCCAAATCGGTGCACACCCAGTGCTGATGAAGATGCAGTATGGTTCATACAGGGAAAGGCTTTAAACTTTCGTTTTTGTGTTTTGGTGAAAAAAGACAAAATTGGTGAGTCAAGGAGGGATTTTTGTCTCTGAACCTTTCCCCTAAGTTCCAAATGATTATCTTGAAGCTATAAACAATCCAGCAGTCCATTAAACCGTATCCCTAAATTATTCAAGATTTACATGCTTGGCTACCTTCACACTATTATTATTTTGTCTCAGACCAATGGCGTTTATAAAATATGTATATAGAGACAGACTAAATAGAACCGGACAAGGCTGTGCTTCAGTGAGAACAGTACGTGTGCTCAGTGCATTTCCCTCCTCGGTATCAGGAATGCGTGGGGGAAGATTCAACTCTGGTGACTTTCCTTAGTTGAGCATGTTCTTTCTTCTGATTATAAAAATAGCAACGGTCATAGGCAGAAAAATGTTGAGAAACACAGATAAGCAAAGATAATAAAATTAAGACATCTATTAAGTCACGACGCAGAGATGTGTGACTCTTCATGTATGTTTTTCTGTCCTTTTAAAAAAACATTAGGCCAATAACCTCCATTCTTCATTAAAATATAAGGATGGATCGAGAGGATCTTTCCTTTGCAGTAAGTATTTTTCATTTTCTTTCCTCCCTTCCTCATTTCCTTCCTTTCTTTCTTGTTTCTTTTTTAAGAGCATCATGTTAAAGCAATTTTCGCCATTACATTTCTGGAACATGCCAAATTGTACATGCAGGAACTGTTGAATTTTCAGGTGATTTCTGGCTTTTTATAGCTCTTTTTCTTATTTTTAAATACAGAAAAGATGACTATTTATTGAATGTTTACTATGTTTCCAGTACAGTGCTTAGTACCCTGCATGGATAATCTAGTACCAGCTTGGTAAACTATATACTGCACCCAGTCCCAGCCCACTGCCTGTTTTTGTAAATAAAGTTTTATGGGGACACAGACACACACATTTCATTTCCACATTGCCTACAGTTTGCTTTCTCCCTACTGTGGCCGAGTTGAGTAGTTGAAACAAACACAAATGAGCTGTAAAGCCTAGAATTTGTATGTATTACTAGTAGAACGTGCCATAATGATGGGAAATTCTGTATCTCTCCTTTCCAATATGGTAGCCACATTCAACATAAAACAGTGGAGAACTTGACATGTGCTAGTGTGACTGAGACACTGAATCTCCAGTCTTATTTAAATTTGATTAATTTAAATTTATATTTAAACAGCCATATGTGACTAGTGGTTATTGTACTGGACAGGACAAATCTACACACAAATCTTGCCTATAGGACACGTTCTCCGTAATATCCCAAAGCCCATGCTCTTGAGCTGTGATTTCTGATGTGGAATTTCTGGAAGGCAAAAGATTTAGCAGCTCAAAATTTAGTAGCTACATCTTTTGTGGTTGTCATCATTTTTGCATTCAAATTTTGTAATCGAGCAATATGTGTCAAGTTATCGAAAGGGTTCTTATTTTAATCCCGAAAGTTTCTTAACGTAATCATAAGACAGGTAAACAGAAATAAATTTTTTTTTCCCCGGAACAAAATCCGAAAGTAGTATGTTGAAACAGACAAATAAAATGTTCTTCTATTGCTACTGATATTCCTATTTATTTAATAGACTATCTGGGGCACAAAGAGAAAAATAAAATATCCAAATCTCTGGGTTTCTCATAACATAACATTACCTTGCATTCACAGGGTTTATCTCTTTGAGTTATTTGCAATGACCATCCAGACTACAATTTGTTTCATTTTTGACACATCTTCTTCCCAGCCCAAATGCTGTGTTCTTCAGTTTCGCAAAAAGGAACTGAGAAATTGTAAAGAAGACGTAAAAGAATGATCATTGGGAAGCGATGATTGTATTTTGGAAGAAGGATCGTCTTTCCTTAGGGCCATCTATTTCTTTCTTGGCTTTCCAAAGCTCTGTTCGTCATGTATTTCGTTGCAAAAATGCTTGGCTTGGTAATGACTTGAAAGCCTGTTTCTGTTTGCTTCAAGGCAAACAAATGCTTTGTACATGAAGGATGGCCAAAATGGCCCAATCCATCAGCCTAGCCAAAAACAAATGTCCTCTCTGGACAGCCATTTACAAAATTACCGACACTGCAAATCTCGATCAGAAAAAACAAATCTATAAGGTACAATTCCTTTAACTTAAGTGAACCTGACATAAATCTATGGAGTTACTCGACCTTGAATATATGCCCCCACGTGCACATCTTTCTCAATCTCGTATACATCTCCGTATTTCATTTCCATATACGCAAACATCTGCTGGAACCATATCATGCTAAGTTTACTTGAATTATAGCAAAGGGCTTGACTTCAGGGTTTTTTTTTTTTTCATCCCTTTCTATTAAAAAATTAAAATGGAAAATCCTTACCATAAAATTAATACTGCTGTAAATGGATTTTGTCCATCTATAACTAAAGAGTTAAATAAATCATTTGAAACCTAAAATGCACGAACTCCCAAAACTACATCCACATTTGAAATCTGCAATTTATAACTAATTTGTTAGTGTTAATTTTCCCAGTTTAGCAAAATAAGAGTAAGCTGTCAACATTCGCTTTACTCGTGAGATAGAGAGATACCGGAATCAGACTATAATTTGATTTTTTAAGTGCAGTTTAATAATTGATGAGTTGTTTTGGCAAAAATATGTGTTACGTGAATTTTTAGAGATAAAATTAACTAGACATGGTCTTTGGAGCCTAATTAAGAGACCATTGGTCCAAAATATGAATTCCTTGTTCAATTAATGTACCAGAACCAAAGTGTAGAAATGATTTAACAGATTATCATGCAAAGCATTTCATTTAAAAGTGTCTTCATTATCTTTCCTTTGATTTTCTAGTTAATAGTCGACACCCCCAAAGCACAGAGAAGTGGTGGTGGTGGACAGAATTGTCTAATTTCAATCTAAAGTCAAGTACTGTTAACATCGAAGCATATTTCTTTTTGAGAAGTTTACTCATTTTGATTATACATAATCCATATTACACTGAATATGATTTTCATGGTGCTTTTATTTCCTTAATTCTATAAAATGACAAGTGAAAACTAACTTTGTAAATAGGACTCTAATGGCTATTTGCTAATTTCACTAGCCTATATCAGGAGTCAGCTGACTTTTTCCATAAAGGGCCACACAGACTGTTTATCTGCATTGGGAGCCTCTGGTCTCTTTCCCAACTATTCAGCTCTGCTTTTCTAGGGCAAAAGCAGTCTGACTATCTACAAACAAATGGCTGTGGTTATGTTCCAATAAAACTTTGTGTTTTTTTTTTTTTTTTTCCTTTTTAGGGCTGCACCTGCGGCATATGAAAGTTCCCAGTCTAGGGGTTGAATCAGAGCTGCCGCTGCTGGCCTGTACCTCAGCCTTGGCAACACCAGGATCCGAGCTGAATCTGAGGCTTGCAGCAATGTCACATCCTTAACCACTAAGCAAGACCAGGGATTGAACCCACACCCTCACTGATGCTATGTCAGGTTCTTAACCTGCTGAGCCACAGTGGGAACTCCCCAATAAAACTTTATTTATGGACATGGAATTTTGAATTTCTTGTAATATTCACATGTCACAAAAGAGGATTCTTCTTTTTATGTTTTACCCAACCATTTAAAGATGTAAAAGCCAGTCTTAACTCACAGGCTGTTCAAAAGACAGGGGGGTCAGCTGGGTCTTAGTTTGATGATCCCTGGTCCATAGCCTCTCTGACTTGCAATATCTCTCAGTCTCTCCTAGGACAGCTAAGCTCTTGTTCACCTAATCTGATTCTCCATCGGACCTCCTCAGAGTATCTGAGAAGAGTGCCAGGAGTATTGGTGCTTACGTTACTTCTAATGAAAGCATTTAAAACTGGACGGTTTTGTGGAGAGGGATTGCTAGAAAGTCAGCCGAACTTTGACACCTCCCAGAGTCTAAAACCATCCTGATGTAGGGGAGGAAAAAGCTTTCCCTGACTCCTTCCAGGTCCCTGGCTGGGTGTGAAAATTAAACTGGCAAAGACAAGATTCCCAGGAGAAATGCACACACATTTGTTTAATGTAACTTTTACTGGACATAGGAGCCTCCATAAGGGAGTGAAGACCCAACGGAACTCGACTTACTCTTTCTGGGCTAGCTTTTGGGAGGACTTAGGCAGTCATGGGGAAATCCCGTAAGCTGGGGAGCATGAAGTAGTCGTAGAAACTCAGGGAAACCTAGCAAGACCCGCTGGTTAGGATTCGACTTGGTGTCCCTTTGTCCTCAGAAATAAAGATGCTCTGCTCCTCCAGGTATAGGGGCAGCTCCTCAAACATGAGGGTTTTATAACGTGTTTCAGGAAAGAAAGGCAAAGGGGAGATGTGATCAGACGGACCTTCCTGCTTCTGCTAGTTTCACTGACTTCTTCAGCTCTAAAGATTCAATATGCCAAGGTGCCCAATTTGGGAATAACGTGTCCCGAACCCCACTACAGACGCATGGGCATTTTTCAGAGATAGTCTGCTTTCTTTCAGGAACTGTAATTTGTCCTTGCTCTCCCATCATTGTCAAAAGAATAAGAGATGGCCCACTCTGCCCTTTGAAGAGGATATTAATTTTAGAAAGAGGGAAACGTAACAGAAGAAAATTAACAAAGGTACCAAGAGCACAACCCTTAATTTCAACATGCAAGGTCTAAGAAGACGCCAAAGCAACATTCTAACGTGGGCAAGGAGGGCGGGATTGCCTATGGGGCTTCAGCAGGTGGTGTCTTGTAGCAGCTTTTTTTTCTGGAAGAGTTAGTCAAGGATGGTTCTCAGCAGAGGGAGGAATTATTCCTCTAAATTAGTAGCCACTGTTTGGGGAATTTGGATTTTTATCAAGGAGGGTGAGGAGGAAGAACTAGGAGCTATATTCATCTGCAAGAGGGGGAGGGGAGGGCACACATGAGGGCCACTGCGGAAAATTCACTGTCACACTATTTACTATTACGGGTATTTAAATTAGAAATGTCCCTTTGTAATAAGCCACTTACTGGAATTGTATCATTTTTCTGTTGCCACTATGGTAAAAACAGCATTACTGAACTGGCTTAAACACTATGACAATGCTTACTCATACATTATCTATTATCTTATATAAACAGGTTGATGGAGTGAATTCAGAGGCAACCGACCAGAGCCATGATGCAGAAATGTGTCACTAAAAATTCCCAGATACTGCTTAGGATGTGTACTCTTCAATCACATTCAGCACATGGAAGTTTCCAGGCCAGGGTCGAATTGGAGCTGCAGGTGCAACCTGTGCCACAGCAACGCTCAGATCCTTAACCCACTGAGCAAGGCCAGGGATTGAACACGCATGTTCACAGAGACAACGTTGGGTCCTTAACTCCTTAAGCCACAATGGTAACTCCTCAACTACTTATTGTTCCCAAAGCAATTAAATAACAATAATAGTCTTCCTAGAATGAACAACGACCATGTGACAAGAACATTATCCTATGGGAGACTTGTAACAGTGCCCTGACCTAGGTAACTTAATCTTAATTTTAGAGATGAGGAAACTGAAACTTCGAGATTTTAAGTAATTTAGACCGTATAGTTAACGAAGTAAAAATTTGAGCTTGGCACAGTCTGACCCCTTCTGTATTCTTAACTATCAGACCAAAAAGATAAGACTTGATCATTTAACAGAGTGACTTAAAATTCCATTAGCAGAATTCATTTTCTGGGAAACGTTCATTTCTAGCAAAATAGGTGGCAAACTATCCCAATATATTTAAAGATTTCTCTACAGTGATTTAACTGTGTCTTTTCACTTGTTCCCGCAACATTCCCCACGTGTAACATACAACCTGTTGGAAAGATCTATGTTTGAGAGAAAATTCATAGGACGAACCTGCAGTCACTGTTTTGGTTTTTGGGGGTTTTCTGCCCCCCTCCAGTATTAAGAGCCAGGCTGCAACGTGTTCTTTTAGACTTGCTAAGAGGAAGGGGAAAAAAAAATGTCCCCACAAGGGCACACTGAGACAACGCAATTTGCATATCTTAACAGTCTCCCATCGTGCCCTGCAAATGGAGAGCAGTTGAAGGATAGAGAGCTCCTTTTACACAGGAATCACCAGCGGAAACTACCAGTGATGTTAATTTGAAACAGAATGAGATAGCTACACTGAGGTGCCTTGAGGAAGGATACAAAGAGGGCCTTCTCTTGTTCCCGAGGTGCTGACAGTGTGGGTGAGAGTCCATCCTGTGTGGCTGATGTAAGGAATGGCACATCCTTAAATCTCAACACCTGGATGGAGCTTGGGAGATTTTGCAAGAAGGCTAGACATACGGTTTCTCATAATGACATTGCAAAAATCCCAAAAGGCATCTGCAGCTGGCTCACTTAGGAACTGGGTTTGAAAAAAAAAAAAAGATCCTTTTTTTTTTTTTTTTTTTTTAAAGGCTCATTTATCAACGCAGATAAAGCTAAGCTATTGAGTAAATCCTTTCTATGGTCCCATTTTTGGATAGATACGTTCTTGCATTATTGCTCTTTTTGGGGGGTCAGAAGTTCTCCGTTGCCATCCACCTGCCAGAATTCCAAGTGCAATCTAAGAACAGAGACGCAGGAGTTTATATTTAAACCGTTTAACCAGTCCTTGCTGAATTTCGTTTTCTATTTGTTTCTCCATTGAAAATACCATCCCCCCTCCTCAAGCCATATGCAATTCCAAATGGAATCCATTGGGAAGCTTATAGATTAGCATTTGATAAAATATGTGACCTAGCTACCTTTCTCCAATATCAATCTCACTGCCTTCCAAAATAATCAGATTCAGTGTAGTCATTAAACTGGCAATCAATGTTTCAAAGATGTGTGATTAAAATACTGGCTCAGTGAAACAAAACAGTATTCTTCTCAAGTGATGAGAGATACTGGGGAGGCAGCACAAGGGGAAAAAAAAAACTTACTATCTCAGAGCTTTTTCTCTAACCTAGAGAGCAGTGACAGTGAGTCTCAGTGCATAGAATTGACATGAGGTTAAACAGAATAAAATTAGTACAAAGCATCGTGGAAGTGTCCAGTGCAAAGCCGCTCACCAAAATAATGTATTATTCAGGTTCAGATATAGTGTTTTGGAAGCTCCTTAAAGATCTTTTTAGAAAAAAGTGAAATAAGAATAAAAAATGAAGGAGTTCCTGTTGTGGCGCAGCAGAAACAAATCCGACTAGTACCCATGAAGCGGGTTCAATCCCTGGCCTCGGTCAGTGTGTCAGGGATCCAGTCTTGCTGTGAGCTGTGGTGCAGGTCGCAGATGAGGCTCGGATGAGGCTCGGATCTGGCATTGCTGTGGCTGTGGTGTAGGCCAGCAACTGTAGCTCCGATTTGAGCACTAGCCTGGGAACTTCCACATGCTGTGGGTACAGCCCTAAAAAGAAAAAGAAAAAAAAAAGGAAAAATAGAGAGAGAAAAAATAGTTCTTTCCAGCTGTATCATGAATTCTTAGCCTACACAATTTATGTAGATTACAAGACTAAAGGGGAAAAAAAAAGAAAAAGAAAAAAGAAAAAACAAAAAACCTAGCTGTCACCCCAGAAGCTCTTTTAACTTGTTTTAACTTATTCTAGGATTAACTGATAGGCATAGGTAATCCTACGCAAAAGAGCATCTGTAACTACAAAATGTAACAACAGCTTCAGGGGCAATGAAACACTTTGGAGAAAAGCACTATCCCTACATGGGACCTAAAAACCCTTGGAAGCTGAGCTCATTGGCAAATGGCACTTGTGTTGACAGAGAGAGATTGGGAGAAGTCCAGAATAGAAATCTTTCCGAGATAAGACTTCCAGAAGAAAAGGAATAAACATATACATTTGAATCTGGCTATTGCAGGAGATGGAAGGAAGATAAAATCCTCCAGTTCCGTGAGGAAGAAATGGGAGTTTTGTATTAAGAATGGAGGAAACACATGGTAAGGTTATTGTTTGTGTTTGCACTTATTCCCCCAAGTGCTCCGCTTCAGGAAACACTTTAATACAAGGCCAGCACATGGAGAAGAAAGACAAATCTCCAATTCCACTGAATCTTCCCCACTGCCCCATGTGAGAGGCAGGCTCATCGCCACGTAGATACTAACAGGGGCCCCTTCTCAAACATAGAGCTCAAGGTGGTACTTCTAGTCAATGGAAAAAGCCCAGAATTTGACCCCAGATCTAATTTCAAAACTATTTTATCCTGCACCAAATTTTGTCCTCAAACAGTGGATGATTCTTAGATAATGAACGTAGATGCAGATTTCTGATGATATTGAAACAGATCTAGTCCCAGTTCATGATGCTGTGATAATTTTCCTTTTCCCTCCAAATATCCAGGAAACATGCATACATGTTGCTGCATGGATTATCTATTTGTTTGTTTTTTAATCGTGCAATTCTATCACAGTGTAATTACAGTTATTTAAAAAGACATCCTTATTCCTGTCCTAGAAGGAATATTCTATACCAGGAAGGAAAATGGGCAGGTGTAAAAGTCAATAATACATATTTGTATGTTCCCTGTCGCTCACACTTGCCAAGCTTCCAAGGGGGAAAAAAAAAATCACAAAACTCTCATCCCCAAAGAGGTTTTAATCTCTCGATAAAAGAAAACTAATCTATACAAGAAAACCTGAGACATATTTAAACATATTAATCAAGTATAATTTATCATTTCACTACTAATAATGTCAATGACATAGTTTTATGAAGAGGAGTATCAAGAAAAACATTAAATTAAAAAAAAGGGGAGTTCCATTGTGGCTCAGCGGTAACAAACCCGATTAGCATCCATGAAGATGTGTTTTATTTGTTTGTTTGTTTTTTGTCTTTTTGCCATTTCTTGGGCCGCATACTGAGGTCCCCAGGCTAGGGGCTGAATCGGAGCCGCAGCCGCCAGCCTACACCAGAGCCACAGCAAGGCAGGATCCGAGCCTCATCTGCGACCTACACCACAGCTCAGGGCAACGCCGGATTGTTAACCCACTGAGCAAGGTCAGGGATCGAACCCACAACCTCATGGTTCCTAGTCGGATTCCTTAACCACTGAGCCACCACAGGACCTCCCAAAGACATGGGTCTGATCCCTGGCCTCGCTCAGTGGGTTAAGGATCTGGTGTTGCCATGCGCGGTGGTGTGGGTTGCAGACACAGCCTGGATCCTGTGTTGCTATGGCCCTGGCTGGCAGCTGCAGCTCTGATTACACCCCTAGCCTGGGAACTTACATATGCCACAGGCGCAGCCCTAAAAAGCCAAAAAAAAAAAAAAAAAAAAAGCAGAGAGAGAGAGAGAGAGCGAGAGTAGTAAATGCCTAGTTTTACTTTAGGTCTCCAACATATGAAAAGTTTGGTTAATGAAGGAGTGTTGGGAAGACACTTCAGGCCAGGGACGAAGCCAAGTCACAAAGGCAGTATAATATGGGAGAACCATGGCTATGGTGGGAGAAATGATTAATTTTGTTTTAATTAGTTCTGATCAGATGACGGAAGGCTTTGATATCTATCTATGTGAAGGACCTGAAAAGGAATGCAGCCACGTCCGTTCTCGTAATGCTCCTAGAGAACGCGTCCAATTCCAACCAATTCCAAGATTCTACGCTCTGAGAAGTTGTACAAATTATAGATTCTTTAAGTGTAGACTGTTCTCTCCTATAACCTATGTTAAGGGGTAAGCACACCCTCAACACTTAAATAAGGAAAAATCTGGTTCGCGATTGTGCTCTACCTGCATGAGATAAGAGTATGAGTTATATGTTTACAGTCTATTTGATTTGGTTTTGTTTCTACCAAAAGGCCACTCTTTTCTACGCAGCTTAAGATACCTTTGACTTAAACTTACACCATGTAAGTTTACAGTGCACACATATTGATTTGAAACACTAATACATTGCAAGATGATGACAACCTAAAGGTTAGTTGACCCCTTCATCATCTCACATAATTACCACCTTCTTTTGTGGTGAGGACATTTAAAATCTACCCTGGGGAGTTCCCTGGTGGCTCAGTGGATTAAGGATCTTGCAATGGCACTGTTGTGGCTGTGGTTACTGCTATGGCAGGGATTTGACCCCCCCCCCCCCCAGGCCAGGAACTTATGCATATGCCATGGGAGTGGCCAAAAGAAATAAAGAAAGATCTACCCTGAAAGGGCCACACTTGAAGCATTGTATGTATGTGAACAAGTCTTTAAAAGTGAGTGAAAATTCAGCAGGTTCATCCATGGTGAAAGGGCACACCACCTCACTTCAAGATTCTGGTGTAGAGTAGGGCTCTGAATTTGGCTGCCCATCTCATGCTCCCTGGTTGGTGGGCACTTGTACCAGGTCCTTAAGAATTTCCTGCATCCTTGGAGACTCACTAGTGCCCCTTCCAGGCATAGTCCTGAAAGACTTCAGGGAGTTCAGCCAAAGCCTGATGGAGACTGAACTGTCAACCCCGCTAAGGGTTACCCAATTACCTGGAGAACTCTTAGGTTCTTTGTATAACCCAATAGTTTAGATGTCTCAATTACAACCAAATAGTTTTTTTTGGGGGGCGGGGGGCTGAAACTGAGAAGAAAAAAAAAAAGTGTTACCAGGCTGTGTATTGAACAGAATTAGGCCACCACTTCTGTCCCTCTGAAATCTAACCTCAGAATTACTGTTGCGCATAAAACAAAGACATTAACTTTTAATTACTTGGCTAGAAGAAAATGCCACAGCATGAGGAAAATTAAATTTCACAAAATAAGGATTAGATTAGGAGTGTGGGTTATCACCCACTGCTTCAGTGGTTCCTGTGAGCTCGACAGCTTTCAAATTGCTTAAACAGTTAGTAAGGTGACTGTAACATTGACCAGCCAATGACATAAATCCAGAATTAATTATAAAGGCTTAAGTAAGTGAAAAGAAAGGGGTTCACCGGATCCCGGTTTATTGTGAGATGTCGGCATAATGAAATTTTAATCAATTTGTTTACTTAAGGAAGAATTAATTGCATATCACGTTGCAGAAAATAGAGTACAATTGTAAAGTTACCTGACTGCGGACTATTATTTAAGTGGATCACTTGTATCTCAATTTTCTTAGACAATTTATATAGTTTTGCAGTTTATCAGACCTGCGTTCAGCTTGTTACATTGACGAAATAGTTATGATACTTCCCAAAGAGACCCTTTTCATTGCTTCAGGGAACTCCCAGCTTTCTCATCTTCACAGCTCTTGAAACACCCTTCTCTCATCTAATTTGGAGTAAGTCATTATGTACGGATTGTTTGAATTTATAAAGTGATGAGGGGTGTTCACATTTAGCTGGGTACCCTGGGAAATTCCACAGGTCAGTAGTGAAACTCTCCGTGTACCAACGGACTTTTTTCTAGCTGATAAAACAGGATTCATCTTCATGCGAAGAAAATGAGCTACACTTTTGAATACAGCTGGGTTTATATAGCTGGGTTGTTGCAAGCAGCTTGAGTACCTTGTAGCACCTTAGGTATCAACCTTTTCCTAGAAATGCAATGTGGATCTGAATTAGTGCTTTTTGCCACAGGAGAAACCATAGGGCATTGATATCTATCTTTATTGCATTTCATGTAGGTAATTTCCAAACCTGTTCCTATCAGTGAAGTAATTGCCTTTCATATACACAATAGCCTACAAGAGTACTAGGGTTTTCTTTGCTACCAAAATGTATTCCTCACTGGAGTTCATTCTGGAATTTAGCATAAGTAACAATTAAATGGAAATGAAGTAGATTGGAAGAGTCTCTCTTTACAAGTCCAGAGTTCTAAAACTGAAATGACCTAATTATATAAATTATATTTTGGGCAAAGATTTATTGAAACCTCCAAACCCATCCACCATTGTACCAGATAGTGCTTTTGTTAGGAGTCCAAGAATGCATAGTTCATTGAGTGTTTAACAGATGCCAGGCACTAGTATAAATGTTTTTAGTCCTTGGCAGTTTTATGTGTGAGATGTTATTATTATTCAAATCACAAAGAAGGAGAAGCTGAGGCTCAAAGAGTCAAATAACACTCTGGTATTACAACCACTAGGAAGTGGGGTCATCCTGTAGTCATTTTTTAAGTATTTTCTGTATTTAATGATGCTTGGAGCCTTGCAAACCCCAGGAAGGGGGGGACTGGTCCTCCTAGGGTTAGTTAGTTCCTAGAGATGGCAGACCACCTGTCTGTGGGTGAGCCTTTGCTATGAAAACCAACCAATGCAGAGTCCACATTCTCCACCCTCCCGCAATCACCACTTTTATCCAATTCTCACACTTCCTTGAATCACCCCAAGGCCAGCTGCTGGAAAACCTGGATCCTCCACTTTGGGCCAGAGCCTGCCAACATTTTTCAAACGATCTGATTCTAAACCTGCTCTGTGGCTCACCCTGCCTTACCCCTTTCTTCCTGCGAAAACCACCATAAAGGCTCTGCCCTGTGCCTTCTCCATACTCCATCTGCCTCCCAACTCACATCAGTGCTTTCCTGTGCGGTCCTACGTACCATGGCACCTGCTCCCTTCTCTTGGGAACTGTGAGTAACAAACCATCGTGGGCAATTTTTTTCCTTGTATATTGGCCTCACCATACCTGAATCCAGACAAAATCCTAGGTACAGTGTAAACTGCGTACTCAGTGTTGAGACCAAATCCTTTTCAGGACACATTTCCTCCCAGCCCCCAAGGGCCATCTGCTGCTTCTTCCTCCTTACTTTTATTTATTATTTTTCTGTCTTTTTGCCATTTTTGGGGGGCCCCTCCTCACTTTTCATTGTAAAATACTAAAAGCTTCGTAGGTGGTCACAAAGAAATGTACAGGGAAGACTCTGGCACCCTTCCCCCAGCCTCCTCCAAGACCTACACCTTGTAAAACTAGAATTCAGTATCGCCAGTAGGAAACTGACATTGGCACAACCCACAGAACTTGTTCAGACTGTACTATTTACATATTTACTGTGGATGGATGGATGGATGTGCATCTATGCAATTTTATCACGTCTGTAGCTTCTCCAAGCACCGTCACAGTCGAGATCCTCAACCTCAGCATCACCACAAGGCTCCCTCCGATGACCCATTTATAGCCACACCTGCCCTTCTGCAACTCCTGGCAACAACGAATCCCTCATTCATCTCCGTAAAATGTTACTTCCCAGATGTTATATAAATGGGACCATGTCGTATGTATCCTCTTAAAGGTTCGCTTTTTTTCACTCAGCATTATTTCCTTGAGGTTAACCTAAGTTCTTGCACTCACTTACTCCTTTTTATTACTGAGTAGTAGTCACTAAGATGGATGGACTACAGTTTGTGGAGCCCTTCATCCACGGAGAACCGTCTGGGTGATTTCCAGGGTAGGAGGGCCACTGTGAACAAAGCTATGGACATTTATGGTCAAGTTTCCCTGTGATCCATTGATGGCTCCCAGGTAAACACATCTCCTGATACTCACACTCATGTGTAGTCCCCTCCCCTTAAACATGGGTTGGCCCTGGGGATCACGGTCACCATTAGAAGGTGGCAGAAGTGACATGTGCAGTTCTGAGCTCTTTAGGAAGAGCCTGAGAACTCAGCGCTGTAAGGAACCCCAAGCTGGCCCCACAGAGAGGCTCAGGGGAGAAGAACCAAGAAATCCATCTGGAAGTGTGAACCAAAGCTACTGGCCGACAGACCCATCTGAGTCCAACAATCATCATTGACATACCGACCACGTGAGTTAGCTGATGTCCACGTATAACCACAAACCACCTCAGCTGATGCCACTGATGCAGATGAGCTGGGCTTCCAAAGCACTGACCACGTGGCAGACTCACGAGCGCACAAATGAAAGGTTATCATTGTAAACCACTAAGTTTTCAGTAAGTTTGTCCTACCAAAACTATGCAAAGCAATATATAATTGGAACAGAAATGCACATCCTTGTATAAGTAGGTCCTGGATACACGTTAGTTTTCAATTAATTTTCTAAAATTCGGCTTATTTTAGAAAAAATACAACTATCAACTACATGCATTTAAATAGGTAAAGTACAACCTATATCACATAAACATATATTGTACCCAGATAATCTAGAAATGCTGTGGATCCAGAGTCACAATATCTAAAACGATCACACATCACAGACAACTGTTAGGGTCAGAAAAAAAAAAACTGCTATAAAATTATTTTGTGTGTTGTAAAACATTAAAGAAATAAAGAAATATAGTGGCTCACAATGGATTTAGTAGTTGATCGATAAATAGATACAAGAAAATACAAATGCTAATTATACAGTTTAAGGAACACTGAATTTATCAAACCACTGTCTTTATTTATTTTTATATGTTTGCTTTTTTTTAGGGCCACACTCACAGCCTAGGGAAGTTCCCAGGCTAGGGGTCAAATCAGAGCTGCAGCTGCTGGCCTACACCACAGCCACAGCAACACGGGATCCAAGCTGTGTCTGTGACCTACACCACAGCTCACAGCAACGCCCGATCCCTAACCCACTGAGAGAGGCCAGGGATAAAACCTGCATCCCCATGGATCCTAGCTGGGCTCGTTAACTGCTGAGACATGAAGGGAACTCCCATCAAACCACTGTTGTTATTATCAAACGCCCATGGTATGTTCAGATACGACCTTATATGTGTGTATACAACAGTATATTATTAGAATTTCAGGGAGTTCCCTGGTGGCCCAGCAGGTTAAGGATCTGGTGTTGTCACTGCTGTGGTGTGGTTTTGATCCCTAGCTCAGGCACTTCTGCATGATATGGCCCTACCATAAAAAAAAAAAAAAATTCATTGGGCGTTCCCTTTGTGGCTCAGAGGTTAAAGAGTCTGATTAGCTAGCATCCATGAGGATGCAGGTTGGATCCCTGGCCTCACTCAGTGGATTAAGGATCCGGCGTTGTTGTGAGCTGTGGTGTAGTTTGTGGACGTGGTTTGGGTCCTGTGTTGCTGTGATTGTGGCGCAGCCCGGCAGCGGCAGCTCCAATTTGACCCCTAGCCTGGGAACCTCCATATGCAGTGGGTGTAGCCCATAAAAAGAAAAAAAAATTCGTTAATTTGTGTAGAAATCCAGATTTTTAATAAACTGAACATACGACAAACTTTAACAGCACTGACTCATCATAATGTGCATAATGTCGCCAATCCGAATTCGGCAAAGGATCACATTTCATCTTGTTCCACAATTTCATTTCGTTTTGCGTTATACTTTTACTGAAGCTAACATCAAACAGGAGAAACGCGTGATGAAGCTTGATTTCCAAACTGCTTCTAGCAATGAGTTTCCACCATCTCTTTCTCTGTTTTTAAACCAACCAGTGAGAAGTTGTGACATGTAACATCTGATGTGGCGGCAGACACACACTTCCACGTTTGTTTGTTTCTGAGCTATTTTGGGCTTGCTTTCGTCATTTAGTCCACATTAAGTATTGGCTAATGTGGTTACATTTTACTGGAGCTACTAAAATAAGGTTACATAAAGCAGAAAATGGAAGTAAAAGTTTACAACAAGCTTCATTCTGCCTTCTTTCTTTGAAGCCCAGTGGAAAGTGTGACAGCCTTGCACATTCAAGTCGTTGCATATTATTAAACGAAAAAAAAAAATTATAAAGGACATGACAAACTGAAGGGAAAAAGACATACAAGCCAGAACAAATTCTAGCTGTGATGTCCCAAAGATATTCCCCTTCAAGGCCCACGGAGAAAAAAGCATCACAAATTCTGTCCGAAATTATGTTTCCTTAACATCTCCAACCTGGAAAATTTTTAAAAATTGAGTTTCTTTGGGTTTAGGCTGAGCTAGATAATCGATGTGTGGCCGATATTTTTTCCTCACCTCATTTTCCAGTTGTTTTAGTAGCCACTGCCTGTTAAGTCCTCGGAGTTTTTAAAAAGCAAGTCAGTTACACAACACAAATGAAAACATTTGGTCTCACGGAATAGGAAGTCCATTTCAGAAAAAACATGGTCAGAAAAAAAAAAATAAATGATGACGAAAAACACTAAGGCACTTAAAAGGCTGCCACACACATGGTATTTAGGGGGAAATCCTTAACGCTGGGCTCTATGGCTAGGACCATTTCTCGTCTCTAGAGCTTTCTTTGGACAATTGCACAGCTGAAAGTTTATTTTTGTTGTTGTTGTTGTGTATTCGTTTTGGTTTTTGCTTTCCTTTGTTTAGATCTCGGGCTGCAACTTAAAGTGTCTCTGAGGGGACTCAAGGCTGGAATCTATTTCTTTGCCAATTGACGTGGTTCGAAAAATGATCTGAATCTAAATTAGGAAAAAAACCCTTCAAATTCACTGCTCATTTGAGAGTGTTTAACAAACCATTCAGTGATCAAAGTGTTCACTAAAAATATACTTATGCTACCCTCTGTTAATCAAACCACTTTCTGAACATATAAATTACATCAAATGATAAAAGCTAAGTAGAGAAATAATCAAATACGTTTATAACTTAGACCCAAAGGCTTTAATGGCACCCGCTTAGGCATGTGTGCTAGAGAGTGGTGATGATAACAAGCATTTAACTAATTGCCTAAATGCTTCAGTTTGTAATTCTCTAAAAATGAAATAATTCCTGCGTAGGTGGGCATTACCACTAAACCACGGTTTCTCCAATGCTGACCAAAAAAAAAAGGTATGTCTCGAATTACTGTACTGAAATAATATAAATAGCAGTGAAATTAACAAAAGGAAACTTATACCCTTAAATTGCTTTAATATTCCATTTATGCCTCTACAACCTTAAAAGATTAGGAGTATAAATCTGACTTTGATCTTAAAACATTTATCTAGATTTTAGATATATATTTAACAGTAGTTTAGACTGCTCTTTGATCATATGTTTTCCAGTTACTAAGTACTGAATACACAATATTACATACAGCATATTAGTACAGAGAGTAGATATAAGTATCTGGCAACTAAACAGTCAAAATTCAGATATGTTTATTTAATTTAATAAAACTGTTTAGTTGGAGAAGAAAACCAACTTTTGAAGAGCAAAACCTATTTTGGATTAACTTAAAAAAAAACCTTTAAAAGATTAGCTGTAATGTTTTCATACACGGCTTTTTAGTCTTAAATATTATGGCTAAAACGTCTGTTCCATCCCGAAAATTGTTAAGAAATAAAAACTAAAACAAACAATCCAAAAAAATCGACTCACCTGTATTTTCCTGTGATCCTTTAGTATTTGTACTTTCTACCACTTATTATTTCACCTGGGGTTTAGTCTTATGAAGCTTACGTTTTATTCATATTTTAACCAGTTTTCCTAACTCTATAATCAAATAAAACACTATTTCCTCAGTGCTTTTGAAGTGTCCCTTTTACAGTAAACTACCTCTCTGTATCTAATGCCTCTCTTGCTTTGCCACATCTTTTCGGGCCATTTTGTACGCTTGTCACTGTTGCAGCAACCAGTGGACTGAAATCTGACTGCAACTTGCATCCACTGAAAACAGAACTCTCTCCCTTTCAGCCCCAGGACGTTTTCTGCCGCAGTTGCACAGGACATTTGGTGAAACTACTCAGCCACTATGACACATGCACAGATCTGGAAATTCAAGTGAAGAGTATACGCTTGGTCAAGGGTAACCCCTGATGAGTGTGTGGGATGGGAGACTGGGTAAACACACAGCTCTTCGGCCCCTTGATGAGGAAGATGCCTTCTCATGGCTCCTCAGAGTGTCCCCAGTGGGACCAGGTCCCAGTGCCTCTTGGGTTCTTAGCTACATACTGCATCCCTGGCACAAGCCAGGCTCTGTATCTTGGCTCTGCTTCTCTCCTTGCTCTAGCCTTTCTGGCTGCCTCGAGACAACTCCTTGCACACAATAAGCTACATGGATGAAAAGGTGTATCTTAGACACGGATTTTAAAGCAAACCCTAGCTAAGATAATCATAATTTATTCTTGATTCTATTTCTTTTTTATATATATAATGATTTTTTTTTTCCATTATAGCTGGTTTACAGTGTTCTGTCAATTTTCTACTGTGCAGCATGGTGACCCAGTTACACATACATGTATACATTCTTTCTTCTCACATTATCATGCTCCATCATAAGTGACTAGACATAGTTTCCAGTGCTACACAGTAGGATCTCATTGCTAATCTATTTCTTGATGCTATTTTGTACCATTAATCTGTCCTTTCTTGGTGTGGTAGTATATTTTAATACCTGTGAGACAATTGTATATACTATTCTTTGAAAACTAGGCTTGGGTGCTCTCATGAGTTTATCTTTTCCAGATTAACTATGAACCATTTAGATAATTTCAAAGTTCTATTAATGTCCAAATTAGAAATAAATTATACACTTCTCTTCAATTTCACATTCCTCCAATTATCAGCTGTGTGGACTCATGCTTTGTCCTTCTTGAAGCACCAGTAGCCTGTTTTATAAATTAAACAAAATAATTCCTTATTCACTGAGTTCATATAAATAGTAATTGAGACACACACACACTGATTACTATACAATAGCTAACACATAGTAAACCCTAAATATTCAATCAATAGATTGTATATTTGCTGATATCACTATAATATTGAGTCTCCTAATCTATAAAGACACCATATTATTTCATTAGTCAAAGTACACTGAATATCCCATAGTATAGTCTGGCAGTTTTCTTCTTATCGGTCCTACATTTTTTTCCCTAAAATTTTTCTAAGAATTTTTTTGACATTTTAATGGCCATTTTGGATGAGATCATTTTCCTTTCATTTAATTAAACTAAATAAACGTAATGTTTTAACCGATTAAAACTAACAGGTTATGTTTATTAGGCATGTCTATGGGAGGCTCGGTGTTGAGTGTTTTAGAGCCGCTATGTCAGTTATTCTTATAACAATTATTTGAAATGGTAACTATTATTGGCTTCGCTTTAAAGAGAATAAGAAGACACAGAAAAGGTGAGTATATTTGCCCAGCGAGTGAGTGATTTATCTCAAATTTAATTCGAGGCTATCCTTGATTTTTTAGGAAAGTAACTGATCTCTTTACATTGTTTTTATAGCTAGCCACCAACTTATAACTGTTACTTCTAATTCTGTTTTTGTTGGTTCTCTTACTTTCTTTTATAGACAATCATCTCCATTCCCACTATTGATAAACTTGCTTCTATCCCCCAATGTGTACCTTACTCGAGTCCTTTTGAACAAGCAGAGCTTTGACGAAGAGCAGGAATTTGTTTTTAAGCTCATTTTATGTTGTTAAGAGAAATAAAGACAAGTGTCCCGGGGACAGGGTGTCCTCTCCATGTCCAAATCTAAAATGTTTTGCTAAATGTGTTTGCCAAACCCCGAACACCTAGGAATCCCCCATCTTTTTTATTTTTATTTTTATTTTTTTTATTTAAATAGGATACCGCTACCACCCTATAATTGTCGCAACCTCATTTTGTAGACGTTTTCTGATGTGTGGCTTGTAAAGGCAAACGCTGAGCTACTCGGGAACATACGGCAGCGAAAGGTGTTTGGGATTCAGGTTAACCACTTTCCCACCCAGGACACCACACTTGGCTCACGGCCCCCTCCAGATGCCTCACACAAACCAAAAGGCACGAGTCTGGAGGCCAAGGTCTGAGTGAGCAGTTTCAACCTCCAGGAGCACATGACTCAAAGGTGACTTACATTTTCCGATTCGTCTTTCGGCGTCTTTCCCCTTCACATGCGTAGCCTGGGACACAGAAACCGAGGTCCCTTGTGGTGGAAGCGCCTTTAAATGAAATGCGATCACTCAGAAGGCCCGAGGCTTGGAGCCCTTCGGCCTCTTCTTAGGCGGTCATTGCTTTATCTCCTATGAGCCGGGACAGCAGAGGAGAGCCCCCAGATATAAAGACGGGGCCAGTGTGCCCTCAGAGGCAAACCAGATGCAAAAGAGAAATGATAGCACCTAGAGATGCAGCCAACAAACAGCATCGAGGCCACCCTGTGGTTATTTTGATGGCCTGGTTTTTCCCCCAGGAGTATGAATATTTGTGCGGATTAATTAGACTGAGATGCCAGAATCTCTGTTACCCAGCTCGAAGGGATTCTAGCATGTTTCCTTAAGACTGTCCTCAAAGACGTGCGAGAAGAGTTTCTACAGCTGCAAGAAGGGTAAATGAGTTTATGCGGAGTTTTAGAAAGAAAACAGTCATTTTGTTTTGTTTTTCCTCATGAAACTTTGCTGAGAGACACCGGATAAGAACAGTATCAGGCAGACCTCTCCCAATGAACACAGATGCCCACTACATATTCAGCATCAATTTAAGGATAGGAGGTGTATATATATTCGTCCTGATATGATATATATGATGTATAAACTCGCCTGATTAAAAACAATATCCATCGTACGGCTGTGGAAATGGAGAAAAGAGAGACGCAGCGAAGTTCATCTATAACTACATAAATATACATCCACATATATACATGCATATATACATGCATATACTGCAGCTATATATATCCATATATGCATACATGCATGTATATATGTATATACATATATGTGTCTATATTTACATGTATATACATATATGTAGTTTTCGAAAATATCATAATACCGTAATAGGCTGTCTATCACTGATTCATCTTATACAATGTGTAAACTGTCCATACTGGCCCCATGTCTGCCATCTCCCTCTTCAGGAGAAACTACAATTTGTGAGTGAGTGTTGGTAACAGCACAGCATTTTCATGACACACAACAAAAGGGCAATGATGCAAGTACTCAGCTCTTTCCGTGAACGTTCCCAGACTAGGAGCAAGACTTAGGTATGGGAACGCAGTTTCTCGGACCCCTAAATTAATGAACATACTGCCTCCTTCTCTCAAACAGAATGGTCTGACATCTTTCAGGAAACGATACCAGCACTCTGCCAGCTCAGAAAAGACAAGAACAGCTTCGGAAGAAACCAGGAAGGCGGAGGGGCAAAGCACGAGCCACCGGGAGCAGCGTGGCCACGTGAAGCGAGTGCGAGATGTGAATATACGGGTGGGCGACGGACGAACTCCGCGCAGCCGTGTGATTTTTATAAGGGAAATGGTTTTTCGGAGAAATTAAATATAGAAGTGGCTCGTCTTGGTTTAAGGAATAACAGAAGGCCCAAATTAAAGAGGTTTTCATTAGCTTTTTAAGTGGAGTGACTCAATAAATGACTTGTTTTAAAAACATCGACATCCAATTAACCCGACTCCCGAGATTGACAGTTGAAGAACTACTAATCTTAGAAGGGCTGTTTCCCTTCAGGCTTCTGGAACAGATCCTTACCCGTCAGGGCGAGCGCATGCATATGTTTCGGGGTGGTGTGTAATTCACATACATGCTTAGATACGCACTTAGAATAGTGAATGGACCTGCCTTCAACAACGGAGCACTGATTCCAATGCTGCCAAGGCAACGGGATGAACGTGACCGCGCTAACAACGAGGGTGCAGGAGGGGGTAAGAGATGCTGAGTGTCCACGCCGCATCCCTCCGGCCCCCACCATCTGCGGTTTTTGTCTCCCTGGGCCTTACCCCTGCAGAGCCCAGTTACCTGCGGAAATGGCCAGGCTCCGCTGTGAGCACCAGGCCGTCTCCCGGAGTCCCTACATAGCCGAGTGGAGCCGGAGGGTTGATCCCCTAGCCCCCATACACAGCCTTCCTTTCACCACCTTCCGTTTATACAAAGACTGGCTTATCCCAATTTTTTTTTTTTTTCTGTTGCCTTTGCAATGAAAAGCTCTCCACGCGCAGCCTAATAAAGTTCTACGCCCACCCCACCCCCTCCTCCCCCAAATCCCTGCCAAAAAAAAGAAAGAAGGGAGACTTAAACCTGGAACTCATTTAGCTAAAGGGACTTTAGTTAACAAGAAAGTTACCCATCATGAACTGCAGGTAACACCTCGCGTGATCCTAAATCCATTACCTGGAGACTTAGCCCAGGCTGAGTTTGATTTTATGAACTGTGAGGTTGCAATGTTGAAAGTCTGCAAATTGGACATAAATTGGACGCAAAAGACTGGGGGAGCCGAGTGATTTTCTTTCTAATGGTGTAGCAGGCTTTGGCTCTTACCAGAGATTCCTGTACTCTGGACCAGGGACAAGGATGAGTGCCTGAGTCTGTACTTCTCTCAAGCCAGGATTTCCCTCCTGGCAAAAAGGCTTTTCTCTGACTCCATCAGCTCTATCTAGACTAGCCTTCTATATTCCCATGTGGATTGCTCTTGGTCACAATGAGGTATTTGACCCAGGAATGCCCAAGCATGCACCATTATAGGATCAGTAAGAGCAAACGAGTTTTCTTCCACATCTTGCCCCTTAACTGTCAACAAGGTTCTGGGATGCTTTTGCCTGGATGGGTTTTCATCTGGCCCCCTTGGCTTCCTTTTACGATTCTAGAGTGTACAGCTTATGTCATGAATAATGCAGCCCATTGGTTTATGGGTTTTAAGGAAAATTGCAGATTAATTGCATCTTCTCTTCGCAATTTAATTAGGCATTGACTTCTTTTGACTGTTGCACGTATTAATTCATTTATTTTGACATTGTGGAAGGATTCAAGGACGATCCTTGAATTGAAATCTGGGAAGGTGCCCATGTTTAACACATTCTATCATCGAAATAAAACAGGAAAAGACAGAGGAGGGAAGATTAAATCCAACTGGGGGTTGAAAAAAGAGGTGAAAATCTAGGCTTCAAACGTCTAAATTATGATTCAGCAAATGGATAGGGGTGTTGGTCTGGGGTGGAGAGTAGAGAAGTAGGTACCCCATGTAGAAGAAATTTAGAAAAATTAGAAAAGTTTATGAAATGATCATTTGAGTGACATGGGCAGGGTCTGCTGTACATGAGGAAGAGAGGAACGATGGATTGAAGCCTAAAGTGGCCAAGTCCAAATACCAGGCTGAATGGTTTGAGCTCAATTCCCAATATAACGTTAGAAGTTTCTAGAATAGTTTGAACATGGTTAATGTACCATGAACTTGTGTGTAAAAGTTTGCTCAAGTCAACGATGAGCCTGCCTCTCAGTGTCTCAAATGCATAAATTAATTACAAATCATTCAAATGATGGCATACTATGCATTTTAAACAAAAGAACAAGTTTGAGCATTAAAAAAGGTAAATGTTTTGAAAGTTGTGGCTAAAATTCAAAAAACAAAATCAAAAACATTCATGGATTCATATATGTTAACCCCGGGTGATTAACTACCTATGGGGAAATAGAAAGAACAAGATACATTTATAATATTTTATTTTTAAATAAAAAAGCATAAAATGGGACTCAAGCAAATATGGCAAAATACTAACCTCTCTTTTATCCGGGTCGTAGATACTTGGGTGTTAGCATTTTCTGAATTTTCCATAGCAGTTAAAAGATTTTGTTGTTTTTAAGGGGCCCATTCCCCAAGCTCTTTCCCTCCATATTCTCACTTAATACCTCAACTCCACCCAAAGGTACCTCCAGTATCTCTGAGAGTCTTGGGGAGCATTTCACACGTGGCCATAAATATGGTCAGTCCCCAGGGGGGTCCCTTATATGGGGCCTGCCCTACAGGAGGGCTGTGGGCTGCTTCCCCATCACCTTGTGACTTTTACTGATTGACAGCAGCGAGCACCTATGTCCCCTTATCATGGACAGTACTTCTTTAGAGAAAAGCTATCCTTCAGAGCCCTGAGTTCTCAGAGTGTTTCCACGTTACACTGAGACGCAGTCTGGTTCCTGTGGATTGCAGGGAAACAAGGGTGAGTTAAGTTTTACCCTTCTGCCTTACCTTCAATTTATAGCACACCGATTAATGATTATTGTACTCTTAAGGTGTACAGGGGCTTTGGTATAATACTTCTCTTCACTTTAGCCCCACAGCTTGCCTCTGGATGAAAACTCAAAATCCAATAAAATAATCAGAGGCTCCTGGATGAACTCAGAATCATCCCTCACCGCTGGCAACTCAGCTTTTACTACCTGATGAAGCTTTCCTTTTTAATTCTCTTTTTGCCCCCAGATGACTTTCTCCCAAAGGCTCCCTGAGCCCTCCTACAGATAAACATCTTGTCGTAACTGTCCATCAGTTTAAACGCCAAGCTCAGACGGAGTTTAGGCTCACACTGGGTTCCCCACTATACCAGGAAGTTTATTCTGGCAGGAGACTGTGGGCCAGGCTGGAAGCAGGAAGAGGTTGGAGTCAGGGAGACCAGCAAAGAAGGAAGCTACTGCAAGCACACAGACTAACTTCTATTTTCACATGTAATCATTTACAGCGGTCTTCTTTCATGATGTGCTGTGGATGCTTTACAGAATGCATATTAGACATTTTGAGTGGGCAATGGTATTTTCTTCAGCTCTTCAGGTCTGAAAATCAGCATACTGAAAAACTGAATCTTCTTATGCCTGTCTCACTAGGTCCCCTGACTCTTCCTAATTGGCAACTCTGGCCCTAAAACAAATCTTTGGGGAAGACAAGGGACAGATGAGGAAGGAGAGAGAAGAAGTGAAATAATTTGTTGTGCAAACATTTGATGAGTATTACCTTTAAAAATTTAACACGCTTACCTCTTTATTCTACTTAGAATGACTAATTATAAAGCTACCGATACAGAAGCAAACAAACAAACAAACAAACAGGAATAGTTACGGAACATATTTAGAATCACCGATCCTGCTATCATGTACTTCTGTGTCTTATCATTTACTATGACTTTGAGTTCTAAAAGCAAACTGCCTAAGATCTTGCGGTAGAGTCTTGTTCATCATAAAGGGTTTGTTTACTGGTAGGGTACCAAAGAGAATGAAAACCAAGTAAGAAATAAGCAGCATTTCAATACTGCCTTGAAGTCAATAAACGGCTCCATTTGCCTGGTTCCCGTTATTACAAAAGCTAAGATTTTAAGTGAGCACCATTTTTTTCACCCCAATATCATCTGCCGATGTGTTAGGGTTCTATAGCTTTGGATGTTCACCAAATTTGCCTGCAAATTTCCCTAGCCAGAGTATATCGGAAGGAAAAATCAATCAGCACAGCATATATCTATAAGTATTCTCTTCCTTGAGGGGTAAAAGAGTCAATCTTGGCTGGAGAAGGCAACAAGAACAAACTTTTATCCAGAGTCTAAGTTTTCACATATTTACAGTGGAAAAGATAGGGATAAACAGAGTAAGAGCATGCTGTTAATTCCAATCGTACGCAAAACTATGCAGCTAGGACAAGCCAAATAACTCTATGCCCTCGTTCAGTTTATTGCTATAGAGCAGAATATGAGTGAAGCCCTTTTTCTTTGGGAATGTTTTCCTGTTCTCATGACTCCCACCACAAAAATAACAAAACATTCCAAAATGTTTCCCCATGCCATTTGCCGTCATGATAACATTTCAGGGAAGGCCCAGGTTTCTAGGAAGACGTGTTTCCTTTTGAGTACAAGCTCATTTGCATGGAATGAGAATAATCCCCCTTCTCGTCTCCCTTTGACGCTGACACAGCCATGTCCATCAGATCAGTAAAGGTGAATTACACCTTCACCGGAAGGCAGCAGAAATCCACTTCGACAGCATTAGTCATTTGAACTTTCTTTGTGTCCCAAATACAGTTGGAAGTAAAAAGCATAACCAGAAGCATGGGATTCTAGAGTTAGTTATCCGCAACCCGACTAGAAATATATTCTGCTCACCTCTCCCCTCTCTCCTTCACAAAATAAAAGAGCGTTCGGTTCCTACATCAGGGAATTTTAAGGAATTAACTGCTGGAGGAGGTCAGCATCATAAATAATTTAATTAAGCCTCTTAATAAGAACTGGATAATTGTCTAAATGATTGCCAGCTACAATAATGATAAAAGTGAAAGCGAGTCTTCTGCTGGAGGGCGTAAGCTGAGTAGCAGCAGGGACATGGGGAGGCATTTCCCTCTGTGTATTTATTTATTATATTTACTGGACCCTCCCATTGCAGGAAAAGCCTGAGGGCACAATTAGGAATGGCTGAATGTGCTGGTGTGGAAGGTACCTCTTTAATCTATTTATTTTTCTTTTTGCATCTTACAAGGACACGTCAATACAAGAAAAACTGCCAGTCGGCAGTTGTTTTGGTCCTTAAGCTGCATGATGAGCTGTTGTGTCTATGTGTGGATTTTTAATTCCCCTAAAAACACTAGGGACTAATCTCCATGAATTTAATGTATATCTGATTGGGATGTTATTGGGCTTTTATTGGCATGCTACCAGCTGTCCTTTCTGGTCGAAAGAGAAGAAAACTTAAAAAGTCAACTATGAACATGCGTTAAAAAAGAAAACATAAGCTGTTTCCCTGACTCTATCCTCTGTTGTCTACCCCTATTTTTGATCACTCTAGACAATATGAAGCTGTTGTGTAATTGTGGCACTTTATAGCTGTAGGACAGAGAGAGTGAAATTGGGATACACCGAGACAGGTCGGTAAAGACCAGGCGCTGCATGGCCTCATGTGAGGCAGACACAACACTCACTACTCAAGTGAAGAAAAGCTTTCTTTTTCACGAGCAGGAGTTATTTATTCCCTGGATCCTCTAAGGAAGAAGGAAAGGCTATACCAGCCACCGGACAAGCAATCCAGTGGGTAATCTGCAGTATGCTGCAAAGGTGCGTGCAGACGCTGCAAGGGACACCCCTACAAGGATGCTTTAAAAGCACAGTCCTCTCGGGTTTAAACTAGAGGTTAGAATTCTAATGGTCACCAAGCACTGGAACAGCGTCAGACACCCGCGATGACACGAGCACAAGCAACGCGTACATCTAAATCTTTCTCATTTCTCCTTATGATTTTCTACTGCCCAACCCGATTCGCCTTTCTTCCAAGGGAAACCCCAAAATGCTACAACCACTCCCAATAGAGCATTTATGGATTTTCTTCTGATAAAAGAGGGATTACATGATTTAAATATAATGCGGGGGCGGGGGGGGGGAACTGCCTAGCATAATGTTTTCAAAGATCAATGCTAATAGTGGTTGGAAACACACCTATACCTCAGTCTCATGGTGATTCTCCTGCTCTCCCTATTCCTTAAAAAGAGATCAAACCCTCTAATTTGTTTCACGATATTTTTCATACTGAATGGAGTAAGTTAGACAGAGAGAGACAAATATCATACGATATCGCTTTTATGTGGAATCTAATAAAAATGATACAAAAGAACTTATCTATAAAACAGAAACAAACTCACGGATTTGAAAACTCATCTCATGGTTACCAGAGGTGAAACCGCTGGGGGGAGGGGGGAATCGGGAGGGTGGGAATAGCGTATCCATGCCACTGTACCCAACAGATGATTAATGAGAAGCTCCCGTATGGCACAGGAACACCGACTCAGTAGTTTGTAATAATCTACATGGGAAAAAATGGGTATATTTATATGTAGAACTGATTCACTTTGCTGTACACCTGAAACGAATACACCTTGTAAATCAACAAAACTCCAGTAAAATGAAAGACCAAAAAAAAAACAAAACAAAAAACAAAATATTTTTCAAATTAATTCTATGTTATGAGCATTTATCCATATTATCAAAAAAATATTTTCGGTAACATATATTTTACTGTGAATATTTTCTAATTTAGTGACCCAGCTGTACTTTTGGGACATGACTGGTATAGCTTCTCTGAACATGCCTGGGTGCACTATGACTGTTATTTTCTGGAAAAAGAGAATCCGGAATGTGGGGTACAGAATCAAGTAAGTATTTGTAAGACCCTTGATGAACACTGCGAAATTTCCTTCTAGAAATATTTTGTCCATTTTACTCCACAAGTGGACCCTCTTCTTTTTAAGATGCTGGTGTATGTTGTTTGGTTGCTTGGTTTGGTTGAGTTTGGTTTTCTCACTCTCTCTTTTCTAGTAGCATGGACAATTCAAATTATAAAACTTACACAGCATCAATATGTGAAAAGAAATGTGTATTTATCAGCAGTTTTTGTTGTTGTTGTTGTTGTGGCTGGTCCTTCCCTTATCTCAATTTTACTCTGGGGGTCAGCGGTTACTAAGAGAACCAAGGGTTAGGACACATGGAACAACTGCCTACAGACAGAGAAATATTCTCCTCCGCCACTCATTCACACACTATTCTTGAGTTAAAACTCAATTACTGTTTCTCAGTCTCCTGCTTTCTAGACTAAATGCATCTAATCATTTGTCTTTCCTCATGGGAGACCTACTCAATTTCTTTCCTTACATTCCTGGACTTTTTCTAGATTTTTTCAGCACTGCTACGACCATCGTTTTGAAGATCGGAGTGTACATGACCTAACCTTAATTAGAACTATGAATAAATTATTAATTATCTGGACCTGAGTTACTGGAATTCAAGATTATTCATGAGCATTTTGCTTTTAAATTCGTCTTAACGTTTTCATTCATTCAGCTCATTATGCACTTCATGGAAACAAACGGGATATTTACTTAAGGTTAGACTAGCACGTAGAAAAATAAGTATCTCTTGCCTTAAGGAACTCATGGAGGGGCACGGTTTGCAAAAGACTACTCTTTTTCGGGTGGCTGATTTGAAACAATCGCTCTTGCAGGGGATATAAATAATTCCTTCCTTGGAAGTAAGAAGAGATGAGCTAAGCACGAAGGGAAAATGAGAAAGATGACTTTTCTTCATTAAACTTCATGATATGAATCACTGGATGAAGAACTGAAAAATTCCTAGGTCACTATGCTGTACAACAGAAGTTGAAGAAACATTATAAGTCAATTATAGTAATAATAAAAAAAAGAACTGAAACATTCTACATATCATGTCACTGCCATCATGCTAGACTCTCCAAAGACCTCACAGAAACAGTGTAAGGACTATTCTCTTCCTAGGCTAACGGAGGCATCTTTTGTCCCCTCCCTTTTTTTAGTGCAAATCCCTGCTAGCTGGCTGTGTGAACCGTCACGTAGGGGCTGGGTCAAGACTCTCCCTTTCCTTGGAACATAAGTGAATGGATACAAAGGGCGATGAATGGTGACAAATAAGACATTCCTACTTTATGAAAGGTATCTCACAAAATGAAGAAGACTTTCACATTTTGATTGTCTACGTGTGAGTGGGGTCACGGTGGGCAGACTTCTCTCCTTTCCCCTCAAATACTAACCCCATTCTCTGAATACGAGAGCATTCGTTGCAGATTATTTTGTAGAATTTTGAATCCGATTTGTTTTCTTTTTGCAGTGTTGCATTAGGAGAGATCAATCAGGGAAAGGAAAGAAAAAGAAAAAAGAAATTCTCATTTGGGTGAGTAACGGAATTCACACACACTGGATTCTTTGATGAGTGGGAGCAGGATTTGTTCAGCGCCAAGTCCCTTAGAATTTTGAAAAGGAGAAGAGAAACACTAAGGCATTTCCGTTTAACTTTTGGTAGCATGTTAATTTTTGCTTTATAATTAATTTAGGACCACTAATATTATATGTGGGGGAAAAAAAAACACAAGATCACCCCACAACATCTCAGTTCTCCTGTGGAAGCACGACCAAAGTAAATGCTATCCCTTGATACTGTAGCATGAAATACATTTCTAAGAAACGCCTGGCGCCTTTTCCTTGAATTTCCGACAACGTCTGCTAAAGAAACTCTTCAATGAAACCACACAGGTACAGCCTCAGGAAAAAAAAACTATGGCCCCAGAGAGTATTTTCCAGCCAGTTAGCTGGATGTATTCACGTTTTTCATATTAGCCAAGAAATGTTTGGGATAGCATCCATAGCATAGGGATTTCTGCCAATATCTCTGCGATATTTTTATGAAACTACATCCTGATTTCTGTCTTTGTCTCCATGTCTCTCTCCATTTCTCTGTCTCTCTCTCTCTCTTTCTCTTCCTTTTTTAAATCAGTGCCTCCTATACACCTAGGAAGGGAGACATTCCTTTACAGCATGCAACAGACTTACCACATTTCAGGATCTTAGAGCATTTATCGCAGCACTTTATTGGGTCACTTAAATAAATTATTTAACTACATTAAGTCTATTGTTATAATGAATCTTTTTTTATTTTTTATTTTTTTGTCTTTTTGCCTGTTCTAGGGCCGCTCCCGCAGCATGTGGAGGTTCCCAGGCTAGGGGTCGAATCGGAGCTATAGCTTCCAGCCTACGCCAGAGCCACAGCAATGCAGGATCCGAGCCACGTGTCAGTGACCTACACCACAGCTCACGGCAACGCCGGATCCTTAACCCACTGAGCAAGGTCAAGGATCAAACCCGCAACCTCAGGGTTCCTAGTCGGATTCGTTAACCACTGCGCCGCGATGGGAACTCCGTGAATTTTTTACATAGGTATGAATTAGGAAAGCATATCATTTCATAGAAATGACTATGCAGGGAAAAGGTATAAACTGTATACCAGAAATGTATTTTCCTCTATTGAAGGAAACATGAGCAGATGTTCCTTAGCAAGGAAGAATTCTCAGGTATATTTAGTTCAATTGGTCATGGGGAAAGCAAAAGAACAAAAATCAAAGGCATTCAAGGAACTGTATTACAAAATTATAAATCACGTACAGTACCATTTTTATAAAAATGAATCACGGGAGAAATCATAGTGAAAACACTATATTATGATTTCGTTTTCTATACTGTTAGTACTACTCTGGGTTCTGAGCGTCGGGGTCTCCACACTTTGGAAGAGTTTACAAGCATCTTCCAGGTATGGGACACCCGATGAAAGGCCACCTGAGATCCAGTCCCTGTTTTCCCCATTTGAGACATTTTCTGGCTCTCTAGTCAGCTGTGGGGTTGCAAGATCCCCCAGGGAGTCACCTGGGGTTCAGCTGTGGGGGGAACACGGAAGCCAGAAGAACAGCCTGACAAGTGTGTCTTCTGCACCGAGATTACTGTCTTTCATTCACCTTCGTTATCTATCGCCATTCTTGGCAACTTGGATATCTACATAGACGATCATGCAACAGCTTATCAGTTCTTTCACTTAGATTCTACAGTGATTCTTCGCTCATCTGACTTACACGGTTGTTGGTGTACGTGCCATACCCACGCCTTTGTCATCACTAAGAACTAGAACAATTCTAACATCTTAATTTCAGACACTGCTGTCTTTGCCCATCTATCAACTAATAACCCTTTCAGTTCACTTACTCTGGTTCTCCCCCGCCAGCAAAGGAATGCTCCATCAATCCTTCAATCCATTTACAACACTGCATTTTCACTTTCTATCAGAATTTCTTGGCATCCAAGTGTTTATGTCTCTTCTTAACCAATCTACAGCCTACAGTCTAGTACGATAACCCATCTCTTGCCTGTACCTTTAAGTAAGCCCAGCAATACTTAACCCTCATGGACCCAATCAACCACTTAATGCCTGGATCAGAGGATACGAACAATCCTTGAAGTAACACAGGTGACAAATTCACAATCACAAATAAGCCCCAACAGTTCTAAAGAGTTTCAGCATCTTAACTGCATTATTCTCTTACCTGTCAAAGAGGACACTTCCTTACAGTCTCTCTGCTGAAATCTTGAAAATCTTCCCTCCTCAATTGTACTTGAAGACTTGATCCAGAATTCATAAAGAAAATAGATAACAATGCAGTATGAATTACCTTATCTTACTACAACCACAGCTACAAGATACATGTGATTTCTCTCCCTTGACAAGACACAAACTTCCCTTGCTCTTATTTAACACCATTTGTAGACTCTGGATTTATTCTCCCTCGACTCCTGGAATTACTCCTTTCTCTTCTGCTTCACCTACTCTTCTCATTCAAATGGTTCATCCCCATTGGGACTCAAACATACCTTAGTATCACCCATCACCCATTTTAAAGGAGTTCCCTAGGAGTTCCCAGTGTGGCTCAGAAGGTCATGAACACAACTACTATCCATTAGGACGCTGGTTCAATCCCTGGCCTCCCTCAGTGGGTTAAGGATCCGGCATGGCCGTAAGCTGTGGTGTAGGTCTCAGACACGGCTCAGATCTGGCGTTGCTATGGCGGTGGTGCAGTCTGGCAGCTGCAGCTCTGATTCGACCCCTAGCCTGGGAACTTCCATATGCTGTGGATGCAGCCCCCCAAAACAAAACAAAAAAACAAAAACCCCAAACAAAAAAATAAAAGGAACTCCCTGGACCTCATATCCACCTTCAGTTACTACTTAACCATTCCTTTTGCTAAGCAACAGTCATCAAAGTAGTTGTCCGTAGTCTGAGTTCCTACTTTCTCAGCTAATATTCTTATATCATTCCAACTGGACTTTTATTCTCATAATTCCAAGGATATTTTCCATATTAGTATCACTAAAAACATTCATCTTTTGAAAGATGATGCTCAATTCTTGGGATTCATTTTAAACCACTTTAAACCTTTTTTTTTTGGGGGGGGCGCTGGGGGCGCTTTTTAAGGCCGTACCCGTGGCCTGTGGAGGTTCCCAGGCTAGGGGTCAAATCGGAGCTACAGCTGCTGGGCCACGCCACGGCCACAGCAATGCAGGATCTGAGCTGCATCTGCGACCTCCCTAACCCACTGAGCAAGGCCAGGGATGGAACACACATCTACACGGATACTAGTCAGATTTGTTTCCGTTCTGCCATAACAGGAACTCCGACCAATCCCTCTTTCCAGAAACTCTCCTCCTCTAGACTTTTTTTCCCAAACGTAACACTCAGTTTTATTTTCAATCTTTTCTTATCACACTTTCCTCCTCTCTCTTACTCGTTCCTTCTCCCTTGTTGGACCTCAAAATTATAGAAAGCTGGAGAGCTCCATCTTCAGTCTTCCTCTCTTTTTCACTTACCTGATTTTTTGAGATTTCATTACTCGCATGGTTTTAAACTCTATCTGTACTCCAGGTTTCATCTCCAAACCTGTCTTCTGAGCTCAAGAATTATATACGCCTGTCTGAGAGCTCCACTAGGATACCGAACGCTCATCTCCTTAGAACCTGGCCAATAAACAACAGCACTGGTTTCCTTCCAAAGTTTCCTTGCCCCAAAGTTTTGGACATTTCAGTAAACAATGTCACCGCTACCATGGCATTTCGAAATAGAACTCTTTTAAGAATTTCCCCTGGTTCTGCTTCCTTCTTTGTGCAGAATATCTTCTCCTTTCATAAGGCGTGCCAACTCTGCCTCCAAAGTATTTTATAAATCCAAACCCTTCTTGCCATCACACTGCTGAAAAAGTATTGCAAGGTCAAAGCAATCCCTTGCCAGGATTATTCTGATAATTTTCTTACTGATCTCCCCAGTTACCCAGTTTTTACCTTCCCATCCAATGCTGGCTCCCTCCACAGAGCAACAAAGAGGATCTTTTTCCAAATTGTGGAAAAACACTCTCCAAATAACCCCCCTGCTTAAAACCATCTAATGGTTGGCAATAAGATGACGCAAATACCTCAGCATGGATTACAAGTCTCTATACGATCTGAGATTTGCTCACCCCTATCGGATCGGTACTACCTCAACTTTCCCCACGTTCCCACCGTGGCATATGTTACAGTGCTTGCCTTCTGTCTCGAGTCTGACATACTTATTACTGCCTCAGGATTTCCACTTGCTATTTCTCAGCTTGGGGCACTTTATTCTCCAAAATCTCCTGGACGGCTCACCATGGAGGTCTCAAATCTCAATAACTTGCTTGGCGATGCCTTTCCTGATCACTTCCACCAAAACAGACATCTCTATCCCATGACCCTGATTTTTCCTTCTCCTTCTTTTTCTTTATAGTACCTTTCAAGACTGGAATTATCTTCCTCACTTTTGTGTTCATTTTTAGTATGTCCTCTTGAACCCAACTAGAATGCAACCTATTAGAATGTTTTGTTCGCTGCTGCATCCCAAAGCCTCGTGAGGAAATCAGTCTTTTGATTTAACTCATTAAATGTGTATCCTGGACTCAGCTACAGCCACCCCACCTCCACTGAGATACAGACGGCCAAGCATGCTTAACAAATTGTGGCAAACTTTAGTGCACTCTCAGCTAATGACAGACAAATGATGAGTGACAAAGCAACCCATGGCTTCCTACAATTTTCCATAGATTAATCCAGGACAGCTCTACCTCAGAGGGCAGACGGTGCCAGGTCAGACATTGGGACAGTCTGGTCAAGTCCAACCCAGCTACCTGGATTTCCTTCCTCCACTGTGCAGCAGTGATGACAGAGCCTATCCATGGAGGACCTCAGTGCCTTTGGGGTCTTTGGAAAGCAACTGGGTCATATGAAAGGCTTCTCTGTCCCTCTTTTCCTGAGTGTCAATCTTTAATTCAGAAGAAAAGAAAATTACAGCTCTCTTATTTGGCTGTATTAAAATTTATGGGGCAGGGTGGTTTCCAGGCTTCTGCTCCTGCCGGGCACTGCTCTGATGATGTATGACTGCGACATGTCACCAGCGTAGCCGGGCTCTGATGATCCATTGCAGCAACATGTCATTTGTCATACATCACCGCCTCAACAGCTACCCCCACCCGGGCCTCTCCTGTACACTCCAGCAGGGAGTCCTGGCTCAAACCAAGCCCGTGTTCCTGCTGCCCTCCCACGACCACCACGTTTACCATGTATTTCTTACCGTTAGTGGGAGAGCAGAGAGCAAGCTTTTAGTAGCAAACTCTACTGGAGCATCTTAAGACTTTTAAAGGTAAAGGGGTCCACATATTCAGATGCCATAAGCTATTAGCACAAGATGATTAGAAGAAGGTGCCTAAGGCTTTTAGAATGCCGTAACAGCAGTTCCTGCCATGGTGCAGTGGGTTAAGAATCTGACTGCAGCGGCTTGGGTCTCTGCCAAGGTGCGGGTTCAACCCCTGGCCCAGCGCTGTGGGTTAAAGGATCTGACGTTGCTGCTGATGTAGTGTAGGTTGCCGCTGCGGCGTGGATTCAGTCCCTGGTCCCAGAACTTGCGTATGCCGTGGGGGTGGCCATAACATGAAAAAAATGTTTTAAAAAAGAGAATGCCACACGAATACAAAAACTGTAGGAAGAAACCATCGGGGGGGGGGGGGTCAATTGGGAGGGAGAGATTTAACACATACACACCGCTACATATACAACATAAAATTAACAAGGACCTACTGTGTAACACAGGGAAGTCTACTCAATTGCTGTAATAACATACATAAGAAAAATAATGAATGTACGTATAACTGATTCACTTTGCTGTAAACCTGAAGCTAATACAATATTGTAAATATACTATACCCCAATAAATTGAAGCAAAACAAAACTATAGAAAGGAGTTATGGACCATTCATTCTTTGACAGCAGTCTTCTCAGTGTCTTACAGGCATTAACTAATTTAATCTGCTAAGAGTCCTACAACGGAGAGAGTAGACTATTACCCATTTCATCAATGAGGAAAATGTGGCACAGCAAGATTAATTTGCCCACTGTCACCCAGCGAAGTAGAAGAAACAAGACATAGACCAAGGCTGCCTAGATCTGCAACCTTTGCTCTCAACCACAGTGTCATGCTGTATGGACTTTCCTATACGATGCTAGTGGGACCAAATCAACACATGGACACAATCGGGAGTTTGATTCAATTGCTATAATTTTCTTGCTACTACAAATTATTGTCTTTGACAATGGCACTGTTGAACAACTGCTCGCTGGATTCTAGGTTATGTCCTAGGTGCTTTGCTTATATGAAGTAGATTTTCCCACCTTGAATATGTATCTCTATTTCCTTTCATTTTGTGATTTTTTTTGGGGGGGGCATTCCTGAGGCATGTGGACGTTCCTTGGCCAGGGATTGAAGCTGCACCATAGCAGTGACCTGAGCTGCTGCGGTGACAATGCCAGATCCTTAACCTGCTGCACAGTAAGGGAACTCTGCTTTTGGTTTTTGAATATATGGGTAGAGAAGTACATTAAGAACTTTGAAAGATGTTTTCAAAGAAAGCCCTTGGAAGAGGAATAAAGATGGACAATCAGATCAGGGTCAACTATAAACTGAAAAAGTGAATGGCTGACTGGAAATAATTTTTGTAGAATTGTTGAAATGCCATTTGTACATATTTTAAATAAATCAACTTAGTTACAATCAATTCAAATGTCACTAAAGCAGCATCTATAGCGTATGTCTGCCTTTTTTTGGTTCCAACTTGAAAATTAAACTTTTATGGGAGAGAGAACTCCCTTTACAGATTTTGATTCTTTGCAATTCTTAGCATCCAACCAAAACAGACTAGTTCAAGAAAGAAACAAATGGTATGTTGGACTTCATTAAAATTAAAAACTTCTGCTTTGTGAATTAGAATGTTAAAAGCATAAAGGTAAACTAAAGACAGGCTTATATTTGTAAGACACATACTTGGTTAAGAATGTGTATCCACAAATAACAAATGCTGGAGAGGGTGTGGAGAAAAGGGAACCCTCCTACACTGATGATGGGAATGTAAATGGGTACAACCGCTGTGGAAAATGGTATGGGGGTTCCTCAGAAAACTAAAAATCTCACTCCTGGACATATATCCATAAAAAACTTTCACTCAAAAAGACACATGCACCCCCATGTTCCTTACAGCACTATTCACCAGCTAAATGCCCATCAACAGATGACTGGATTAAGACAGTGTGGTACATACATACAATGGAATACTACTCAGTCTTAAAAAAGGGTGAAATAATGCCATTTGCAGCAACATGCATGCAACTAGAGATTCTCATACTAAGTGAAGTAAGTCAGAATGAGAAAGACAAATACCATATGATGTCACTTACATATGGAATCTAAAATATGTCACATGGGAGTTTCTGTTGGGGATCTGGCGTTGCTATGAGTTGTGGTGTAGGTTGTAGATGTGGCTTGGATCCCGCATTGCTGTGGCTGTGGCGTAGGCTGGCAGCTGTAGCTCTGATTTGAACCCTAGCCTGGGAACTTAAATATGCTGTGGGTGCGGCCCTAAAAAGCAAAAAATAAAATAAAATAAAATAAGGCACAAATGAAACTATTTAGAAAACAGAAATAGACTGACTCATAGCTGTAGAGATCAGACTTGTGGCTGCCAAGGGGGAGGGTGTGGGATGGACTGGGAGTTTGGGGTTAGTAGATGCAAACTATTACACTTAGAATGGATAAACAATGAGGTCCTACTCTATAGCACAGGGAACTATACCCAGTCTCCTGGGATAGACCATGGGGGAAAATAATACAAAAAAATCTATATGTGTGTGTGTGTGTGTGTGTGTGTGTGTGTGTGTATGATTGAGTCACTTTGCCGTACAGCATAAATGGGTACAAGACTGTAAATCAACAATACTTAAAGAAAAAAGAATGTGTAGCTGGAATACACAAAGAACTCAACCACAACAATAAGAAAATAAACAGCCCATTTAAAAAGGGGGCCAAAGATATGAACATGCTCCTTACTGAAGAGATACACCGATGGAAAATAACCATGAAAATATCCTCAGCATCATTTGTCATTAGGGAAATGCAAATTAAAATAGAACAAGATACACTACAGTGATATTAGAGTGGTTAAAAAAGTTTTTTAAAACGTTGATGATACCAACATTGGCAAGGATGAAGAACAACTGACGCCCTCATTTATTGCTGGTCGAGATGCAAAGTGGTAAGACCACTTTGGAAGGTAATTTGGTCATTTCTTACAAAGCTAAATGTAGTCTTAACTTACGGTCATGCCCCTGTGTAATTGCCCAACTGATTTAGAGCATACCCCAAACAAGCACATGCATGGGTCAACTGTCCAAAAGCAAAAGCCGTCCTTCAGTGAATTTATGGATAAGCATCCATATCCGGAAATACTATTCGGTAATGAAAAAGAAGGTGCTATCAAGCCACACAAAGACAGGGATGGCTTTTAAATACAAACTGCTAAGTGAAGAAACCCAATCCATAAAGGCTACACATTGTCTGTGTCACAAGACATAGGGAACCCTCTACTATTTAAAGATAGTATTGGTAGATGATGTTTGTACTTGCCTTACTAAAGTTAATAATGAATAAAGACCAAGCTGACAGATTCTATTCTGAACATCCAGAAATCCATCTGTCCTTCTCCTCTGGGGACTTTCTATTCTCCATGCATGAAATTATTTAATTTTAATCCCCATTAAGCTTTAGGGAAAAGGTTAGACTGTCAGGTCGTATAAGCACCTCTACTTTCATATGCCTCAAGTTATTTTGGAGAGTGTCTCTGGTTACCTGCTCAGCATCTTTCTAAGTGTTATGCGGCTTGGCCCATGGAATCTTCAGTTGGTTACCGGGTTCCTCCCTGAACTGTCTCAT
The DNA here is from genome assembly GCF_016906955.1 of Phacochoerus africanus. Taxonomy (NCBI): domain Eukaryota; kingdom Metazoa; phylum Chordata; class Mammalia; order Artiodactyla; family Suidae; genus Phacochoerus; species Phacochoerus africanus. The sequence goes on along the minus strand of NC_062557.1, from coordinate 9,604,465 downwards.
TCCAAGAAGACCAGCTCTGCCTTTGAAAAATAGTCAAACGACACAGATCAAAACTATGCCTTCGACTGTACCAACTGCTGGTTTTATCTTCTTGGCATGTTACTGTGTGGTGGAAAAATGGCAACTTCACCCTCAATTTCCTCAAGCAGGCCTTTTCTAAAGGAAAGGTTAGCAGATTTTTCATATCTGGGCGGCCAAGGCCTCTCAAGCTAGACTTTCCTCCTGAATATTTCCCCCCACCCCCCACTCCCCCAGGCCAGGCCTTTCATTCCAGCCGAATCCTGAGGCCAGCAATCAATAAGTTGGCTCTCCATCTGCCTTTGACAGAGGAAACGCCAGGCTGACACCAGCCAGTCTGGGATCAGCTGTTTCCCTGCCTTTGATCTCCTCAGTTCGGGCTGTCCTAACTCCCTGGGTGTCTGCTTCAGCTTAGATACAGGCCATGTCATGCTGTTATCTCCTCCAAGGCCTATTGTAGCCATTGTATTTGAGGAGGGGGATCACCTGTCAAAGTGACTGGTTACAGCCCCTCCTTGACTGCGGGAAGCCTTTTTGATGCGGGGCAGATGATAATGAGAGTCTAATTGAGTGATTAACTACCTCAACTGACTTGGAGGTTTTAATGACACCTCTACATTAAGGTCTGAGTTTCCCAGCAGGCCCCCAGCTTGTAACTGTATGGCCATGATATTGAAATTATAAGCCTTTCCTTTAACCAGCAGGGATTTAACAAATGGACTTGGTTAATCACAGCGAGATGGCCCTCGCGTCTGACTTTGTTGCGAAAAACATGTATAAATTCAAGGACATGATGGAATTATTAATGCAGGCCATTTCAGGTCTACGGTTCTATGCGTAGCATGAAAACGGAGTTTCACAAGAATTGGGCAAACGAACCGAAATGTACAATGACCAAAGGAAGCTTCAACAGAGTAAAGACACCTTAAAAGTAAGAACTGGGTTTTTGAGAGTTGCCACACGTACGATTCTTCGGAGCAATGAGAGTCTACTTAGATATACTGTCTTTAATTAACTGAGTCTGAAGCGCCTATTAATGCAACGTTAAAAGGAACCAGTCTCAGCGGGTTCTCGCAGTGGGAAAGGTATCCAGGGCTTTCAATTTACAAGGTCTTATTACAAAAGTGCCCTGCTGTTCTGGTCGGTGTTCTTTCTGCCTGGGAGCGATTTAATGATCTGCTTTGGAGCAGAGAAATGGCAGAGGGAAAATGCTCAGTGTTATGTGTTAGCGATCAAATACCCAGTGGGGTTTACGACGGTGACCAGACACTTCCTTTTCATATCAAAGTGGAACAGGAACAAGGACACCAATACATCTGATCTGGAAAACGTCAACTGAACCAACTGGGAGTCCTCTGTGAACGTCTGCTGATTACAGGAGGCTGGCATTAGCCTGATACCGGCACAAATGATACCGATGAGGAGGCCAACGAGAAATAAAGAAAAGGAAGAAAGAAAGAGCACCTAAGGGTCATGACTTTGACTTGAATGTCCCCTAAGAATCTATTCTTCATTGATTCAACATCTCCCTGAAGAAATATTTATAATTTTCTACCCTACACCAGGCCTTCTACTGCCTATGTTGGGGAAACAGCTGTCTAGACAGCATTTTTGTGCGAGGCATGAATTTTCACCTACGTTCTCTTCCTTTGCTCATTCAAGATGCAGCGGATAAATGGTCATGATTTGAAGATACTGTTGTGCTCTGTTGATGATGTTTTAGTTGCCTTTACTTCCCAGACCTACGATGCAAAATGCCTAAAACATCCCTTGGAGAATGAATAAATGAATATTTACTGAACGATTCCTAGTGTGCTTCCAATGGAAGCACAGACAAAACAAATAGTTATGGTGCGGCATGATTAAAAAATATTAGAAATGTATGCACTATCAGGGAGCCGTGGAAGAAAGGCTGACTACCTCTGCCTAAGTGAAGAGAGGAAGAAAACATAAGAGACGTGAGATTTCAATGGAGTGTGTTGAGTAGAGGGCATTATGAGACAGGGGAAAAACCAGCATCAGGGATGAGCTTCGGGCGTCTGTGCTTTCAAAATTCAGATTCTAAAAGGTGTCAGGCTCACGTTTTACAGATTTGGAAGGCCTTGATTTCCAAAGACACTGGCATAAACTAAATGGCATGAGAAGAGTTTGAGCATCTGACATTTTCAATCTCTACCCTATAGTTATCCTGGAGTTCCAAAGCTTTGTCTCATCCTAGAATTACAAATTAGAATGACAGGAAGGTAGGTGGACCGAGGGGCTGTTTACACTTTGAAAGTCAAGGACACACTGTGGCATTTTAATTCTACCTTCTTATCTAGTCTCCACTTTCAGCACTGGAGTTCTTCCTTCTTCCAGGAAAAGGGAAAGTGCTGTCAGGCAAGTGACCACGACCATCCAAAATGTCCAAAATGACTTTGAAGTGTCCTCTAGTCTTGTCCGGACATCATTAGTCTGCTTTCTCAGATTAACCGTTTCTGACCTTTGAGTATACTATACACCAGAGACAGTTCTACAATAAGCGGAATTAGACCACTGCCTGGAGCCCTTAAATGTCAAGTTCCTCTTTGGGCCAGTGGCTTCAGACTGGATCACTAAAAACTTCCCTTGGGCTTAAATGAAGAACTACACTCATACCGTATTTCAACAATGTTTAAGGGTAGATAGAGTACATTGCGATGTCACACTGGCTGAGATCATTGCACTGGACATTGTCATATTTTTATCTGAAGCAATTGAAAAGTATTGCACATTATGTAAGATAGACAATATGGGGGAAAAATACTGCTTCTCTACAAGAATAATTATTGCAACGTTTTGCAAGAGAATGAGCATCTCTAACATAGGTTTGGGCTAACTGGGCCACTTGAGAATTCAACCCATGAAAACACAGCACAGCTCTGACCACTGGCTGGTCACTAACATGAAGTGTTGCCAACACCATGAATCACGACTCTAAATTTTAGCAGATAATGATGTGACACTTTATAAGCCACGGCATGCAGTGAATAGGAAAATTGGGGATGACAGTAATTCCATGAGTTCATAAGGTATAATTGCCACAGAAAAATAACACCTTCTAGTGGGTAAGTTGATAAGGGCAGATAACTTGAGTCAGGTGAGGCAAAAAGGTCGAAACTGATGACTTTGGGAAGATGCACAATGATCATACACTACTTTCACTTGAGGTCTCATAGATGCAGACGCTAACAGGGAACAATGTACTGCCTGCTGGTTTTACAGTGTAAGGGGTTCTGGATGAGGAGGCACTGAGAAGATGAAATGTTCCAAATTAACCATAACTCCTGTGCTTCTTTGCTTTTCCTTGACTCTCTAAAAAACACGTTTACTTCTATCTTGGGTGTGTCTCTTGTTTGCGACTTAAACAATGCTTAATAAGACATCTTGCCACATAAATGATTTTACAAGAGAATCAAAATTCCCTATATAGTTCCTGTAATTCTTTGGGCTTTTATTTGATAATATTTGACCTCGCTATAATTTCCCTAAATAGAATAAATCAGAGTGACAATTAAGTCACTAGAATCAATAAGACTATCATAATTTTCAAAATATTACTTTGAAGAAGCAGCCTTCTCATTCTCAAAGTTCTGGATGTAAAGACCGCCTCTTCCCGTGATATTAGTCTATTGCACGTGCCAGATTTGACCTGATTATTTTGTCTCTTCAAGTACAGAAAACATATCTAGGAAGCAGCATTTCTCATCTGTCAGAATCCTCAGCAGAAGAAACATTCATTTTAGTCGAGACCACCTTGGGACTCACATTCTCGCATGAACCTATTTCATTCTTCTCCAAATAAGAGTCTCAAATGAATAGAACCTGTCTTTTCTCTTTTAAACATATAGCTTAGAGAAAAGTATCTGAAAACTCCGTGCACACGCACACGCACACGCACACGCACACACACTGGATGAGCAATCTATAAGACGTGATGTCACACTAGAGATAGTCTTCAAGTGATGATCTGTGGTTGGAAAGAGAGGGATAAGAAATATTCTAAATAACATACATTTCAGAGATTAAAAACACTGAATATCCATTTTCTACCCTGGATGAAGGAAGACTGAATATTTTAATTCATTAGAAAAAAAAAATGCTGGTCATTATTCTTTTGTAAAATCCTAGACCATTACAGCCTTGTAGCCGTAAGGGAAAAGCTCCTACAGGAACAGAACAGAAAGGACCTTGGGTGCGTAATTTTATAAATGAAATGCAATGAAAGCCCAAAGACAATATGTGTCTTGTCTACAATCACAGAGCTATTTGGTGGCCTTCCTCAAATCAGAACTCAAGGTTTCCTGATCTACCCCCCTGCTTTTCTGTCTTTCATAGGCGACCCTTACCCATGCTTGATGTCAATTTTGTGGAAAAAAATTAGTATTTGTCCTGGAAGAAAGAAGCTAAAATCCACTGGCAGGGTTGCTACTGATTTGGGTTGGGTCCGGTTGGAATATGGTAGAATGCGGTTTGCTTTATTTGGTGGGAGCATTTCTCTGTAACCCGAGGATTCATTAGTTTGAAGTGCTGGCCTTTTGCCTCTTTCCAAGGCCATTTTAGATGCAAAGTGTACCCCAGACATCATTTTTAAGTGACAGGAAAATCTCTGGAGATAACAAGAATCAGTCTGTGAAATTTATGGACCCTTTGCATTTTCTAATCCTTCTTGATGAATAACTCAGTTTCCAGCCAGGGTTTGAACGTAAGAGTTGATAAAGCATCAGTTTAAGCTGCTGGCTACTAAATCAATGTAAGCAATGGCTTAATCAGCCTTTTTCTACTGCCTTCACCACCTTCCCACAGAATTCCATCAGACGTCTATTGAGCCAGGTCAGCAAGAGACCGACCCTGACAGGCCATTTGTAGCCATTAGTTAGCATGGGAAGAGAATATGGACCGGCAAAATGATTCAGTTCCACCCTCCAAGATGCTGGTATTCTTCAGAGCAAGACTGAAAACCCTGACTTAGAGACTGCTGCACTTTAGGAAGGAGATGTAAAGAAAGGGAGGAATATTATGATAAAATGGGGAGGAGAGAGCCAACGGCTGTGATTGTTTAGAAAGAAGATGCCTATGGCGAAACTGTAGACATCTCTGGGTTTTTTGTTTTGTTTTGTTTTGTTTTTAACCCATAATAGGAATTAATGCCTAGGTGAAGAATACACAGAAAATTGGAGGAGCAGTTTGCAGATATTTTTGAGAGGAGACAAAGCTTTTAAGTGAAGCTATGTCCTCTTTAGTTAGCCTCTCTCCAGACTTCGATAATGGAAATTTCCCCCCAAGGCTAGTCTTCTCCTGGTAAATTGAGAAAAGTTTCCACTTTTCTGAAACCAAAGTCTTGGCAAGTGTAGCTTACATTACACAGAGAGCTCTCTATTGCCACTGACTGATGACCCAGTGAGGAGTTCATCTCATTGAAATAGTGTTGTCTGTATAGCCTTTAATTACAATTGAAAACAAGAATATGCTCAGGATTTAACTTAACTGTCTTTCTGCACCCAAACTCAGGAAGAAGCATGGGTCCCGTCTGGCTTTTCGGAAGTGGTGACTCTGCACTCACTTTTCTAAGCCAGACTCTAGAAGAACACAAGCATGATGGCTGTCTGAGCAGAGAGGAGGGTCATTGTGATAAGACTGTGAGCCTTGGAGTTCCCGTCGTGGCTCAGTAGTAACAAACCCAACTAGTATCCACGAGGACGTGGGTTCGATCCCTGGACTCGCTCAGTGGGTTAAGGATCTGGTGTTGCCGTGATCTGCGGTGTAGGTCTCAGTCTCGGGTTGGATCTGGCGTGGCTATGTCTGGCACAGGCTGGCAGCCACAGCTCGCATTGGACCCCTAGCCTGGGAACATCCATATTTCGCAAGTTCAGCCCTAAAAAGACAAAAAAAAAGAAAAGAAAGAAAGAAAAAAAAAGATTGTGAGCCTTGGGGATAGAGGTGTCGGTTTCTCAATCCTGTTTCTTAGGATCTGAGTGGTTGTCAGGGAAAGATGGCTAGTAAAGAGCAGGCATGAGCAACTTCTCGACGAAGAAGAAATCCGCCATGAGAGGAAAGGAAATCTACGTCCTAGTGAGGATCAGTGTCTCCACGGAATCTTCCACCTGCGGCATTTTTGCTTTTCCAAAGCCTTGCTACTTAAAGTGTCATCCATGGACCAGCAGCACTAGCATTTCCTGGGAGAGCTTTAAAAATGCAAAATCTGGAGTTCCCACTGTGGCACAGCAGGTTAAGGACTCAGCGCTGTCACAGTGGTGGCATAGGTCACAGCTATGGGCTTGGATTCAGTCTCTAGGCTGGGAACTTCCATATGCCAAGGGCGTGCCCCCAAGCCCCAAATGCAGAATCTCAGGTCTCACCTCAAACTTACTAAAGAATCTGCAACTTAACAAGAGTTGAAAGTGATCCATTTGTATCTTTCCGCTTGAGAAGCACTGTACTAAAAGAAAAGCTGCAGGAAAAGATAACAGTTTCTTCCTCCAGGGTCTTAGAACTTCTGTGGCAGACTAAGGTTCTGTGGTCAAATCCTTCTCTTGGAAGAGAAACAAATTATACTGTAATTTAAAATTTGCAAACCAGTTTTCTTATCCATGAGACACTCATGTTTGTACATGACTCCGATGAATTAAGGCTATTCCTCTCTCTCCTTGTCTCTGCCCTTCCTTCCCCACTTCCTTCTACAAATGCTTCCACATCTCTCTCTTCCCTTCTTTCCCCTTCTATTCCCTCCTCTTCGTTTCTCCTCTGTTTCTCTCTGATTAGGAATCAAATCCCTCAGTCCCTCAACCTTCAGTATTTCAGTGTGAAGACAACACCACTTTCTCTTCCTGGCTTAAGAAGCTCCATGAAATCAGGAGAATCTGTATTCTCAGGCATAAATGTGGGATTTTTTTTTTTCCGGCAGAATGACTGATAAAAGTGCTGTCTTTGATCCTTACCTGGACAGCAAGAGTGTCCTCAGTTATCAAATACCCAAAACATAGAGTAATAGGACCTGTTCTAGAAATGTAAATACTTTTTCACAATTAAAGATTTAATATTTTAGTTTAGGTTGCATTTAGGTTTCCCTAAGTGGGGGGACTTGTAAAAGCAAAATTTATTTTTCATCTTTTTTTAAGGAATGTACTTAAGTAGGTACAAAGAACTTTGTGGCCAGATGGGAGTTTGTGTAAAAAACCAAAAATTTGCTTTAAAACCCAGTTTCCTTTTTTGAGTGGATTTCAAATAAATTGCTAAATAAACAAATATTTACTTTTAGCCAAACGCTATACGAGGAAAGAGATAGGATAGGTTTTTCTAGTAATAAGTTCTGCATTTTCAGGTATTGTACTAAGATCTGAACTGCTTCATTCCAAACTCAGGGAAAATCTATGATTATAGATATAAAGTGGTTTCTCTGAAGCCTTAAAAATAGTTTCTTCCACATTATTTTCCACATCCAAATTTAGAGGGTAAATGATCCAATCTTTCCTTTAGATGGCAAAGGGGAAACAGCCAGTATAAAGGAATGCAAACCAGATAGATTCGAATTGAATTTCCAAGCAACAGTAAATAATTATCATTATTCCTAATGATAACAATGTTTAGATAAAAAATATTGTAACTGCAATGTTTTAGCAATATTATGTTCTTTAAAGTTAGAATAAAAACAGTATTCTTCTTAGACATAAAATATCCTATAGATCCTATAGATGATTTAAAATTTAAAAACTAGAAGGAATAAGCAGTCCGTCTTTCAGTTTCTGATGTATATGTGTTTGGATATATTTCTTTCTTTCTTTCTTTTTTTTTTTTTTTTTTTTTTTTTGGTCTTTTTAGGGCTGCCCCTGTGGCATACAGAGGTTCCCAGGCTAGGGGTTGAATCAGAGCTGCAGCTGCCGGCCTACACCACAGCCACAGCACAATGCGGGATCAGAGCCGGGTCTACGACCTACACCACAGCTCATGGCAACGCCGGATCCTTAACCCACTGAGTAAGGCCAGGGATCGAACCCACGTCCCCATGGATACTAGTCAGGTGCGTTAACCACTGAGCCATGATGGGAACTCTGGATGTTTCATTTTTGATTTCTCTATGACCAATGTCACAGGAACAGATCTAGAATGAAACATTCACATCTGGAGTGCGAGAGCAATCCACATCACTCTTGGTTATGCCATGTCTCTAGGATGGCCGGCTGGGTTCGTTAGGTAGGATTTACCTACCTGTCTGCCTGCCTATCTATCTATCTATCTATCTATCTATCTATCTATCAATCAATCAACTATTCTTTTTAGGAGCCATAAGTAGGTATTTTCTCGGTCTCCAGAAAACAAAATTGACTGTATGTTTTTTTGTGTGTGTATAAGTACATTGCCAGAAAGGAACCTTTCTTATTAATTGGTATTATGTGCTTAACCAAACTAAACTAAACTAAACTAGAAGAAAACAGTTTAATGGAGATACACGTATGGTTATTTAGGCTACTCCTGCTACACAACAGTATTCATTTTAAAATTATTATTTATGTTACATTACATAAGCAACAAAGTCCACTGGAAAACATTCTATAATACAGAATGCGTTGGATTCTCTAAGTTTAAAAGTATGAGTATATACATTATTGACTTTAGAGAGCTACTACGAGACAGCTTGGAAGAAAAAGGGGGAAGGGAGAGGCATGACTTTTTAGTGGAAGAGATAACCATTGATTCAGTGCCATTAAATATTATCTGAGAGTTCACTTTTCCTCCCGATCCCCAAACTCTCTGCAGGTCCAAAATTTCACCAAGCCTTATCTTTAAATTTACAACCTACAGTGTGCTTAGTTTAGGATGTTCTTCCCCCAAGAAATTCTAATAAGAAAACAGATATTAATACCTAGGACTGACAAAAGTCCTTTCACAAACTAAAGGTACATAGTGACAATCCATGAGCAGAAGAAAGGCTATAAGAATCAACAGAAATGGAATTCTAATATTTAAGGTGTTGGGATGAGAAGCAAGGGCTTTGGAAAAGTCTAGAACCATGAGTTTTACTAGGAAGCCTGAACTCAGCTAGAAATCCAGAAGTAGGGACATTAAGGCTAAAGGGGAGGTTTGTAAGTTTCCCAGTATTGGGAAGTAGGACACACTAGAAGCAAGCTTTGCCTGGTGCAGACTGTGCCATTGCTAAGTCTGTCAGAAACACACGAGAAGGAAAGTGACGTTGATGAAATGGTTTTGGAACAACCTGGCTCATAGCTTTTGAAATAGAGGATTCATGTGCCACCTTTTAGTCATTTTTGGCTTTTAAGTTTCTGGGCAAATATGAATAATCCCATAGAGAGTACACCAAGTAATCCATGTTATGAAGGACTAGCTAGTAATTGTGGTTGGTCCTGTACGCAATGTTTGCAACCCAGCAGTCCCACCTGAAACTGGTTCCTGAGCAACTGCCCCTCCCTCAGGGCATCCACACTGGGACAGGGCCCGCTGCCCACTGCCCAGAACTCAGAAGGACTTCCGGGCTCCCAGGAGTCTCAAGAATCCATTTTTTTGCTCCAGAGACACTCTTGGCTGGTCTGCCAACTTCAAGAGGGGGTGGCACAAGACACAGTGGTCTTCTTCGTATCTGGATCTCTCAGATGCTCTTCTTCACGGAAGGGTGACTTTCTTGCTTAAGAAATCTTGTGTATATCCCAGAGGCAAGCGGTGTGGCAAGAGGAAATTGCATGGCGGTGTTGCTTGTCATTTGTTTGTTTTATTTTGCTTTAATGAGATATTTGCAGTGTGAAGTTGAAGCCTGCAATGGAGCGTTTCACACCAGGTCTTGGGATCAAAGGTTTCATGAGGAACACGAATCCACAGTTGGTCTTGAGTCCTACCTATGCCCATGTTTTTTCCCCGAAAACCCACACCTATGTACCGGGGAACTCTGTTTCTTGAGATCTATATAAGATTGGGCACGAACTCAGTTTTCAGCCCCAAGAAAGCAAAGACCTGCCTCAATATGTTGTAGCTTTTGAGCTCATGATCTCATTTTTCCTTTCCAGACCCACCTTCACATGTCCAAACTCATCGAAGGCATTCGACACAGCAAAAATCTTTCCATTGAACAATATTCAAACTGGCAAGGAGACAGTGTGGCTGTAAGTAAGCATCTGCCCTTCTTTACACCCATGGAAGCAAAAGTCCTGCCACGTAATAATATTCACACTTCTTAGAAGAGAGGCATTGCTTAACTGTATTCCTTTATGTTAATAACACCATTGCATCTATAATTTTCTCCAAGATCACAAACATGTCTAAAGGGAAAAAATATGTCTTTTTGCCTCCTCTAGTCCTTTGCACCCCAGGTTTGCTCAATCTAAAGATGGGAAGTGCTATGGTCTAAATGTTTGTGTCCCCTCAAAATACATATGTTGAAATCTTAACCCCCAAGGTCTTGGTATCAGGTGTTAGAGCCTTTGGTAAATGATGACGTCACATGGATGCATTAGGATTAGCGTCCTTATAAAGGAAACCCCCAGGATGTTTGATGTTCACTCTTTTCTATTGCTACATGAAGGCACAGGGAAAAGGCCACTACAGAGCAGAAAGAGGGCTCTCGCCAGAACTTGACCATCCTGGCATCCTCGTCTTGGACTTCCAGCCTTCAGACTGTGAGAAATACATTTCTGTTTTCTAGAAGCCACCCAATTTATGGCATCTCATTCTAGCACCCCCATCTAACTAAGACAGGAGGGTAGGTAAGTACTGATTTAGTTTGAAGGAATTTTTTCTTTATGATTTCATCAAAAATTTCTGCCCCAGAGTCATTTTTTTAAAATTACAATTTTTATACTGCCAAAAGCATCTCACAATGCCTTAGAGATTTATCTGTCAATAAATGAGTAGATGGGTGGATAGACTAAAAGAGGACCACATATGTGCCTTAAACTCTTAGATACATTTGATAAACAAGTGAATAAATGCTAGCTATTAAGTCCACGGCAATAGAAAGATGTAGATGACTAGAGGTAGTAGTTCTCCAAATTCTCTCTTTCATCATCTGTTCAGTGTATTTTTTTATGACTCTCTCCCCCAGATTTATTCTTATAATCATATCTTCTTTGGGAACTTATGAATATACTCCTAGACAATGATGCAGACGTATGGGTCACAGATAAATTAAAATCAGGGGAAAAGACCTGTACTCTGAAAACTACAAGCCACTGATGAAAGAAATCAAAGACGACACAAATAGATGGAAAGATATACCATGCTCATGGATTGGAAGAGTTAATATTATCAAAATGACTATACTACCCAAGGCAATCTACAGATTCAATGCACTCCCTATCAAATTACCAAGGACATTTTTCATAGAACTTGAAGAAAATATTTTAAAGTTTGTTTGGAAGTACAAAAGACCCAGAATAGCCAAAGACAGCCTGAAAAAGAAAAATGGAGCTGGAGGAATCAGGCTCCCAGACTTCAGACTATACTACAAAGCAACAGTCGTCAAAACTGCATGGTGCTGGCACAAAGACAGACATATAGATCAGTGGAACAGGATAGAAAGCCCAGAATTAAATCCATGCACTTACAGCCAAGAAATCTATGACAAAGGAAGCAAGACTATACAATGGAGAAAGGACAGCTTGTTCAATAAGTGGTGCTGGGAAAACTGGACAGCCACATGGAAAAGAATGAAATTAGAACACTCCCTAACACCAGACACAAAAATAAACTCCAAATGGATTAAAGACCTAGATATAAGACCACACACTATCAAACTCCTAGAGGAAAACATAGGCCAAACACTCTCTGACATAAATGACAGCAACATCTTCTCAGATCCACCTATTAGAGTATTGACAATCAAAAGAAAAATAAACAAATGGGACCTAATCAAACTTCAAAGTTTCTGCACAGCAAAGGAAACCCTAAACAACACAAAAAGACAACCCACAGAATGGGAGAAAATCTTTGCAAATGAATCAACTGACAAGGGATTAATCTCCAAAATTTATAAACAACTTCTGCAGCTCCATACCAAAAAAACAAACAACCCCATCCAAAAATGGGCAGAAGATCTAAACAGACAGTTCTCCAAAAAAGACATACAGATGGCAGAGAAACCCATGAAAACATGTTCAGCATCACTCATTATTAGAGAAATGCAAATCAAAACCACAATGAGGTACCACCTTATACCAGCCAGAATGGCCATCATCCAAAAGTCTACAAACAATAAGTGCTGGAGAGGGTGTGGAGAAAAAGGAACCCTAGTTCACTGTTGGTGGGATTGTAAATTGGTGCAACCACTGTGGAAAGCAGTATGGGGATTCCTTAGAAAACTAAAATTAGAACTACCATTTGATCCAGCAATCCCACTCCTGGGCATCTATCCAGAGAAAACCACGACTTGCAAAGACACATGTACTCCAATATTCATTGCAGCACTATTTACAATTGCCAAGACATGGAAACAACCTAAATGTCCATCGACAGAGGAGTGGATCCAGAAGAGGTGGTAAATATACACAAGGGAATATTACTCAACCATCAAAAAAGAACGAAATACCAGCATTTTTAGCAACATGGATGGACCTAGAAACTATCATGCTAAGTGAAGTCAGACGGAACTTCTTTGCAGAACAGATGCTGACTCACAGACATTGAAGAATTTATGGTCTCCGGAGGAGACAGTTTGGGGGGTGGGGGGATGTGCTTGGGCTGTGGGATGGAAATCCTGTGAAATCAGATTGTTATGATCTTTATACAACTACAGATGTGATAAATTCATTTGAGTAATAAAAAAAATGAAAAAAAAATAAAAACACACAAAAATAAAATAGAAAATAAAATAAAATCAGGGGAAAGCTGGGCTTGGTATTTTAAATCAATGCATGGTTTAACAAATTGACTCAGAGATAATTGGTTGATTGGAGCTGCAAAGACATAGATGAAGTAATGCCATGGAAAATACCTGGAATCTTGGTACACTCTTTGCTCACTGAAGATGTGGCATCCAGTCTCCAGTCTGTGGCTTTGCCCCAAAACGCTGGGCAGCTGAAAAGAATGTACTGAAGTGACTTGTCTCTTTCTAAATATATCTTTAAAAATAAACCCTGTTTCAGATATTCTGTTTACATTTGAGGACAGTCTTGTCAGGGAATGTATAGCCCACGTTACACTTAACAAGAAAGTGTTTATCCCGAGAGTTAATAGAGATGAGTAATCTCACACTCAAATGCCAGTTCTCTGGAGGTGGGATTCCCGTACACAGCCAGACACTTTGAACTTATGGTTTTCACTTTATGTCATAGTCCAACCACTAAAACAACACACCGCCGTGGAGTTCTTCTCGGCTAAACCCAAACACAGCCACCTCATGGAAACTTACTCTGGAAAAATGAGAAAGAAAAGCATCTTCCTAGAGAAAACTCTGGTTCATCGCCTAGATGTTGCTTAATCTTCCAGTGCAAAATGGGCATGCCCACAGCCAGCCTATTGGTTTTAGGGCACACAGGGGTTCCAATGACATAACGAGTTGGTGTGCAAAGGTAATCTGCACTGACAAGCTTCAGATAACTCTCCCAAGAGTGACCTGCTTTGGAGATGTGGTGGTCTTTCAGTTTGTCTTGAGAGAGTGATTCTATTAAAGATTTCAAGGCTCCTCCGTTTTCTCACGTCCCCTTATGAATATACCTCAGTGAGAATACATTTATTCTTCTTTCATCAACCTTCCCCACTGGACCATATGCTGCTTGCAGGCAACCATCTTATCTTACTATTAAGTCCCAACTCCTAACACAGTGCTTCTATTCATAGGAAGCGCTAAACAAGTGTTTTGTTGAATACATGACTGGATGGATGAAAGAATATCTTTTCATCATTTGATTTATTTTACATATAAAAATAGAAACTGGATTTATTTTTGAGGATGGCTGATTTTAAAATTTTAGACTCCCCCTTAATACTTGCATAAGTTAGAGCAATTTCTATAAACTCTGGTCTCAGAGTTTTGTTTTGGTTGGTTGGTTGTGGTGTGACTGCGGTGTGTGTGTGTGTGTGTTTATTTCTTATTTTTTTGTTTTCTTTCCTTTCTTCTAGACCACTGATAATAATACTTTGCAAGAAATACTGATTGAATTAAATTGGGATGATGTCTTTCCTCAGAACACAGTACAAATAAAATGCAATCTCCACAATGCCCAGGGTTCCCCCTGCTTGTGGCAAGGATTAAATTTATTTAATGATAAATTTAATAATGTGGTTATTCCAACAATGTGGTTATTCCTTTAAATTCATCTCCTGGTTGTAAGTGTTTGGGTATAAGTTAATTCGGAGAACTGTCGCTACTCATCAAATCTGCAAAGCAAATTTCCATGAAAACAGTTTGGTGAATGTGGAAATTTTTCATATCCTGAGAAGACAGTGTTAAAGTCTGAACTAAGTTTTGGCCTAAGATGAGTGATTGGGAACGTTAGAGTACAGTGGAGAATTTAATCCCTGCCACAAGCAGGGGGAACCCTGGGCACAGTGGAGACAGCATTTTATTTCTACACAATGACGTTCTCTGTCCACTCCAAGTGATGGGTTGAGGCAGTTGATTGGATTTTTCAGAACTTTAGTCAGACAAACTAGAAGGGAAGAGAGATTAAAACAAAAAGGCAGAGAAAGATTTTAAAGTTTGAATTATTAAAATTTATTGCTTCTCAACTGCCCTGTCCCTGATGTGTTTTAATCACTTGTAGGATGTGTTGAAAGTAAACTGTTACAAGTAATAAAGTGTAGAATTTTGTAAAGAATTTATCATGGAAATATGTGCGTTAAGTCTGAAGTATGTCTAAGATGTGATTGTTCCCCTGCCTTATTTTTTACTGATACCCCAAACAAGCCACTCTTTAAATTCAATTTCACTAGTCTTTCTCTGTAGGCTGTGTTCCAAAGCCCTGACTTTAGATGATGAGATAAATGTTTGGTTCTGGTAATAGACTTTTCCCACCTAGTTCTAACTATGGATTTAGTTTAAGGCACTCTAAACTGCTGGACTTACTAACTTGAGTGAGTTCAATTCTACCAAACATGAAATAGAGGTAGTTACTCCTCTTCATGAGATTGTTAGGAGAAGAAACTGTTTGCACACAACACCCATTCAAGTGCTTCTAAGTAAATTGCATTGGTATTTATAAAGCGAATGGCTTGTAGCACAGAGCATCCAAGATCATGACCTCTAATCGATGCATGACCAGGTCTGCGATCACGGCCCCAGGATGAACAGATAAAGAAGATGCAGAATATATATATATACACACACACACATATATATATGTATCTCCAAAAAAAATCTTTAAATGGGAAATAAATTCTAGATTTAAAAGTTCAAGATTTTTTTCTTCTAGACTTTCTTACATCACTCATTTTTAAAGACACCCAACCTGCATATCTCCTCTTTCTAGAAACAACTGCATCCTCAAAGAACAATCATTCTTTAAACCTTTTGTTTCCCACCTTCATTTGTGTCTTCATAGACTGAAAGGCTATCTTGAGGACTGCACATTAAAGAAGGGGCTGACAGCAAGACTTAGTTGCTCTTCGCAAACAAAAATACCTGGCTTTTGGTTCCTTTTTTAATGACCTTGTTTATTTATTCAACAAGGTAACTAAAGAGCATTTCATGCTCAAGTGTTCAATGAATACCTGACGACTGGCTCCCGAAGGCTCAGTTACAGTCAGTGCAAGAGGAGACTAAGGTGACACTGCATAGGTGACCTGGTTGATGAATGTAGACTTGCGTAGATGTTTATTGATTTAGCCCCTTCCTAGATTTAGAAGGAACTTGAGATTACATATCTACTCTTTCAACGGGCAGGCTGTACTATTTCAACCAACACATATTTCTAGCTAAAAACAATTTAATATCCTATTTAAATCTGTATGGTTAATCATCAGTTTTAACCGGAGAATGCTACTACCTATGTGTGATCAAAGATGATCAGCAATAATTTAATCTCAAGTATAGGTATCATAGAGTCCATGACGTCCCACATTTCTGGTCCAATTATAAACTCTAGCTAGTCCCACACTTTCTTAAATGATCTTAAGAATCAAACATCAAAAATCACATGTACATGAATATTAACAGAAAAGAGTAATAATAACCATTTATGAGTTCCAGATAGTCCTTACTGTCTAATGAACACT
Organism: Phacochoerus africanus; assembly: GCF_016906955.1. Taxonomy (NCBI): domain Eukaryota; kingdom Metazoa; phylum Chordata; class Mammalia; order Artiodactyla; family Suidae; genus Phacochoerus; species Phacochoerus africanus. The sequence continues at coordinate 9,588,274 of NC_062557.1, read as the reverse complement.
TAAGTCAATATACTGTAGGAGGGATATTTTATCCTTGATATATAGAAAAGAATCTCATAGTATATGGAAGTTATTTGTCCTCCCAATGTAAATTACAGAGCTGAGATTTCTTTTTATTTTTTTTTAATTTTTTTTTGTCTTTTTGCTATTTCTTGGGCCGCTCCCATGGCATATGGAGGTTCCCAGGCTAGGGGTCGAATCAGAGCTGTAGCCACTGGCCTACGCCAGAGCCACAGCAACGCGGGATCCGAGCCACATCTGCAACCTACACCACAGCTCACGGCAACGCTGGATCGTTAACCCACTGAGCAAGGGCAGGGATCAAACCCACAACCTCATGGTTCCTAGTTGGATTCGTTAACCACTGCGCCACGACGGGAACTCCCAGAGCTGAGATTTCAATATAAGTGCCTATGATATTAAGTCCCAAAGACTGAACCACTGCACAGTACTGCATATACACATTCAAGTTTCAGTGTAAGTATTGTCTGTGGCCAGTGAAGAACTTGGCTCCCAATATTATAGCAGCTTTCCTTAACATTCTGGAAAAAAAACTGTCATCTAATTTTAATTAATGAATCCATAAAAAGGATGTAAATGTAGTTAGTGAAGATTTCACACTATGACACTGAAATTTTTTTTTCGCTCTACAGCATGGGGACGAAGTTACACATACATGTATACATACTTTTTCCTCCTATTGTTGTGTTGCGATGTATATATCTAGACAGTTCTCAATGCTACACAGCAGGATCTCATTGTAAATCCATTCCAAGAGCAATAGTTTGCATCCCTTAACCCCAAGCTCCTGATCCCTCCCCCGAGCAGCCACAAGTCTACTCTCCAAGTCTACGATTTTCTTTTCTGTGGAAACGTTCATTTGTGCTGTATATTAGACACTGAAATTTTAAAGTAGCCATATGGAGACACTAGGATGACAAAGGCACTCTATAATCTTAACAAAATCATCAATGCTCCAAACTAAGGTGTCTTCTTGCATCCTTACTTCAACTCTATGACTGTTTAAGATGATAAAGATGAGCTCTTCAGAGGAAAAGAGTAGAGACCTAGAGTCCTGCCATTTGCAACAATGTGGATGCATCTGGAGGGCCGTCTGCTAATTGAAATACGCCAGACACAGAAAGACAAACACTGCATGATCTTACTTATATGTGGAATCTAAAAAAGTCAAACTCACAGGTAACAGTTAATAGAAGGGTGGTTACCAGGAGCTGGGAGTGAGAGCCAAAGGGGAGATACTGGTTAAAATGTGTAAGCTTTCAGCTATAAAATGAATACATTCTGAAGACCTGATGTATAGAACGGTAACTATATTAATAATGATATATTGTATACCTGAAATTTGCTAAGAGAGCGGATCTCAAGGGCTGTCACCACACACACACACACACACACACACACACGCACACGCACACACGCACACACACACATACCCACACAGACTATATGAGGTGATGGATATGTTAACTAGCTCACTGATTGTGGTAATCACTTCACAATATGCATACACATGTCAAAATGTCACACTGTAAAACTTAAATACATTTTTTATTTGTCAATTATACAGCAATAAAGCTAGTGGGAAACACAAACAATGTGGGGTCAAACCCATATCCTCACAGACACTATGTCTGGTTCTTAACCCACTGAGCCACGATGGGTCCTCCAAATAACTTAAATAAAAATGGAGAATTTCTTAGAAAATACAAACTACTTAAATGACTCAAGAAGAAAACCTAAATATACCTACCAAAGGAAAGTGACTGAATTACTAATCGGAAATATTCACTTACTCTGATAAGGTAATTATATCTAGAATGTATAAAGAATTTTTTTTTTAATGGCCACACCTGTGGCATATGGAAGTTCATCCAGACTGAAAAAGAAGAAGCAAAACTACCTCTTCCTTGCAGATGACATGAGCTTGAGTATAGAAAATCCTAGGGAATCCATGGAAATAGTAAAGAAACTAATAAAAGAGAGCTCAGTAAGTTGTAAGCTATAAGATCAATATATAAAAATCAATTTTATTTTGATATACTAACAATAAAGGTCTGAAATTAAATTGAGGAAATGTCATTTACAAAAAGACCCCAAAGAATAAAATACGTAGGAATAAATGTAATCAGAGTACAAACTTTATACTGTGAAAACTATAAAATACTGCTGAGAGAAATTAAATACAATTTAAATAAATGGGAAACATCCCAAATTCATAAATCAGAACATGTATTATTTTTATTTTGTTAACATAACCATATGCCCCAAAATGAGCTACAGAGTCAATGCAATCTTTATCAAAATCCCAGAAAGCCTTTTTTTTTTTTTTTTGGTAGAAAATGATACACTGATGCTGAAATACACATGGGAATTCAATGACTCATGATAGCCAGAAATGACTAGAAAAGGAACAAAGTTGGAGGGCTCATGTTTCCTAATGTCAAAACTTAATACAGAGCTAGACTGACGAAACCTATGTGCAAGGATGGACACATACATCAACGGAAGAGAACGGACGGCCCAAGGATACCCTCCCACATTTACGGTCACCTGATTTTTAACAAGGGCACCATGACAATTCAAAACGGAAAGAATCGTGACAACTGGGTAGTCCCACACAAACAACTGGAACTGGACATTTTCCGCACACTATACCCAAAAATTAACTCTAGGTGGATCATACCCTTAAATGTAAGAGCCCAAATCATAAAACTCTTAGAAGACAGCAGAGGAGTAAATCTTCATGACTTGGGTTTCACAAAGCTTTCTTAGATATGACAACAAACCCACAGTGACAAAAGGGAAAAAAAAAGATAAAACTGTACTTCATTGAAAATGAAACTTGTACGTTCCAAAGAACACCACTGAGCAGTTAAAAGTCAATTCACAGAATGGGACAAAATATTTGCAAAGCAGATCTCTGATAAGGTAATTATATCTAGAATGTATAAAGAATTTTTTTTTTTTTAATGGCCAGACCTGTGGCATATGGGAGTTCCCAGACTAGGGGTTAAATCAGAGCTGCAGCTGCAGGCTTATGCCACAGCCATGGCAACACCTGATCAGAGCCACACCTACAGCCTATAGCTTGCGGCAATGTTGGTTCCTTAACCCACTGGGCCAGGCCAGGGATCAAACCCTCATCCTCACAGAAACTATGTTGGGTTCTTAACCTGGTGAGCCAACAATGGGAACTCCTAGAATGTATAAAGAATTCTTACAACTCAATAATAAAAAAAATACACAATTTTAAAATGGGCAAAGTTGGAGCTCCCATCGTGGCTCAATGGAAACAAATCCGACTAGTATCCATGAGGTTGTGGGTTCGATCCCTGGCTTTGCTCAGTGGGTTAAGGATCCAGCATCACCGTGAGCTGTGGTGTTGGTCACAGACGCTGCTCGGATCCCACGTTGCTGTGGCTGTGGTATAGGCTGGCGGCTATAGCTCCGATTTGACCCCTAGCCTGGGAACCTCCATATGCCACTGGTGCGGCCCTAAAACGACAGAAATGAAATAAAATAAAATAAGATAAAATAAAATAAATAAAATAAAATAAAATGGGAAAGTGGTAGTTCCCATCATGGCTCAGCTGTAATGAACCCCGCTAGGATCCACGAGGATGCAGTTCAATCCTATGCCTTGCTCAGTGGGTTAAGGATCTGGTGTTGCTTTTAGCTATGGTGTAGCTCCCAGATGCAGCTTGGATCTTGCATTGCTGTGGATGTGGTGTAGGCCTATAGCTGTAGCTCTGATTTGACCCCTTGCCTGTGAACTTCCATATGCCATGGGTGCAGCCCTAAAAAGCAAAAAATAAAATAAAATTAAAATTAAATTAAAATTAAAAAAGACAAAGTATCTGAATGGACATTTCTCCAAAAAAAAAATATAGAAGTCCAACAAGCATACAAAAAGATGTTCAATAATTTTATAGGTAAAGGATCTGGGCAGACATTTCTCCAAAAAGGATATGCAAATGGCATATAATCACATGAAAAGATTCTACATGTTATTAACCAGTAGTAAAATCCAAACCCAAACCACCATTAAGTATCACAATTAAATTGGTCTACAGTGTTCTGACAATTTTCTGTTGTGCAGCCAAGTGACCCAGACACACACATACACACACATTCTTTTTCTCACATTATCTTCCATCACATTCCATCACAAGTACACCAACTATAATGGAAAAAAATCATTAAAAAAGGTATCACAATTAAATTACATTTTACACACATCAGGATGGTGATGATGAAAACAACAGAAAAATAACAAGTGCTCCTGCTGATGTAGAGAAATCAGAGTACTTACATACTGCTGGAGAGAATGTAAAATGGGCAAGTCACTTTGTAAAATTTTTTGACTGATCCTCGAAAGTTTAAACATAAGAGTTACCATATGACCCAGCAATTCCATTACTAGGTATCTACCCAAGAGAAATGAAACTCCATGCCCACATAAAAACTTGTACATGAATTTTTATAGGAGCTATATTTACAATAGCCAGAAGTGGAAACAACTCAAGTGTCCATCAACCGAGGAGTGGATAAATAAAAAGGCATATATTGATGCCATGGGATATTATTTGGCAACATAAACAAACAAAGAACTGATCTCTGCTGTAACATAGGTAAACCTTGAAAACCCTTACGCTAAGTAAAATAAGCCAGTCGCAAAAGACCACATATTGTATGATTCCATTTATTTTTAAAAACAGAAGCAAAGATAAACTTCAGTTTAACCTATGCTGGAATTATCACACCTTCTGACATTTAAATGTATGGCATTCCATTGTATGAACCCAGAAGCAACAAAATTAAAGACATACTAAATTCTATTACTAAAATCTCAGTGGCTTACCCTAGATTTTTTTATAGTAAAAGTATCCACTTGTGGAAGAGAGACAATTAGAGTTAATCTAGTCTCCTAAGTGTTAAAATTAAAGCCTGCATTTTGTATTTTGTGGGTGTGTTTTGTGTTTATACTTTGTAAAATGCTCAACTATTCTTTAAAAATTCTCTGAGCATCTGGTGTGAAACAGAAATATATCTTTGTTGAAACCCACAAAAATCCTATTGCTTCTGGGAAGAGTTTACAGCAGTTGGCACAGCGAGCGATGAAAAGTGCTCTTCACCTTGGGTTATAAATTCCTCCCAGACCTTATTCCTATATGACTAGACAAACCAGCCATAATATGATTCCCTGAACACTTTATTTCCCCCACCAACATTTGGAAACTACTATGAGTCACTGTCTGAATTGGGTACTAAAGATAAAACATTTGATAGACACGGAGCTAAAAGAATGAGCAGGGAGGTAGGGCAGCTGAAGAAGTAGATTGAAAATTACTCTGGAATATGTATATGAGCTGTAAAAGGAGAGACAGAAGAAGTTCTAAGACCCCACAGGAAGGAAGCTAAGCCAATCTGTGAGGCTCAGGAAAGGCTGCTAGCTGGCTTTAAATCTTTACCTTTGCATCCAATTAGGCTCTAAGCAGGATGAAGAGGGGATTAAAACAAAGAGGGCATTCTTGACAGAGTAAAGTGCAAGGTGCAAAGACAAGATAATGGGAGAACCTTCCATGTCTGGCCACCTGCAGGTAGTCTGACCCATGAGACGACTGGGGCACATAGTGGGCAGGGCTGCTGTGAGCTGAAGCAAAGGACTGACAACTCCTTGGACCTTATTCCAAGGTGTTCTGCTTTCATGCCAAAGGCATAAACTAATTTTGAAAAGATACTTTATTTATAGCAATGGAAGATACAGTAGAAGATAGATACATGTGAAGCCAAAAGGAAGAGAGAAGTCCATAAACTTATTCAAGAGGTGCTTGAATCTAAACGAAAGCAGAAACATTTGAGGTATAGAGCAATTGATGGATTTAGAGCACTTAATAGACGTAATCAAAGCTATGGGTAATTTGGATAAAGGGATGAGTAAAATGGAATATTTAGGAGGATCCTTGGATTTCTATTTTGTGAAGTCAAAGCAGGATAGTACAGTTGATTGAGAACGTGGTGTTGCAGAGCTAGTGCCTATTTGCCTGTTTGAAATGTGCAGAGATGTGCTTTGAACACATTTAGTGTGTGATGTCCATCAAACAGGAAGGGGGTTGTGGAGCAGAGAACTCTGGACTGCAGGATACTCAGCTGTTCTCAAGAGGGCGTCTGAGAATGGTTAGCATTTAACAGATGAGAAGGGAACAGTTGTTCATGGAAAAGACTAAGAATAACCAGACAGGTTCTGAAATAGCTGTGAGTGTCAGAGAATTCAGGTGATGATGATATTTAAGAAGGGAGGAGTCTAGAATGTCAGATCACGTAGGTAGGGGACCTTAGACCTGGAAAATGTCCATTAGCTTTTCTTTTCTTTCTTTCTTTCTTTCTTTTTTTTTTTTGCAAAAAGCACATTTTAGAATTTGATGAGAACCATTTCATGGAGGTTCCAGAATCTGGCTGGGTGGCTGGGGATGGAGTGAGTGGATTGGTAGAAGAATCCATACAGAATGAAGAAGCATTATGCAAAAAGTCTTGCTGTTGGAAAAAGAATCTGAAAGAGAATGGATGTGTGTTCATGTACAACTGCATCCCTCTGTTGTACAGCAGAAATTGTTGCAACACTGTAAATCAACTATGCTTCAATAAAACTTTAAAAAATGCCAAAAAAAAAGTCTTGCTGTGGAAGATGGGAGAGAAATACGGTAGCAGGTGGGAGTAGTTGTGGACACTATTTCATTTTTAAAAAGAATTTTAATGGGATGTGTAGATTGTATTTTTGTGGAGATGAAGGAAATGGTTTAGGGAAGGGAGTGGGCTCTGTGGTTTCGAGACAGAGAAGAAATACCAGACAGAGGGTTGAGAAGAGAAATGGCACAGAGCACGGCAAGAAGAATTAACTTTGGGCAGAAGAGGAACCCCTCTTTCTTAGAGAAGGAGGATGGATGGACAGACATAACTGAACAAAACTCTTCCTTATTTCCTATGGAAATCCCAAACAGTTAAGAAACAATTTCACTGACCAATAATTGATGATTCCCTGTCGAAGTGTCTCCATCTGGCAGGAAGAGCATATGATTTAAGATAGAGAATCTGCCGCCCTGTCTGCTCTGGGACCATTAGTTGGGGGAAAAAAATTGGCTTGGTGAGTTGAGGCAGTAGAGGGGACAAATGAACTCGCCCTGGGTCCAATCTCACTATATTTTTATTCTCTATGGAAAAGAACAGATGTTCTCTCTTTTTTGTCGAGAAAGCACCACGCTTCCTCCTCAACTTCATTTTAAAACAGGAGGTTTCAAGAGAGGCCACCCACAGCTCTGAGTGTTCCCACTGAGAGGAAAAATAAATGCCAAACCCATGTGCACTCAGCAAGAAGGAGCAGCCGAAAAAAAAATCCAACTCTATAGCCAGTCCTGCTTGGCTGGGCTAGTGGCAAAGATCTAGCTTAGCAAGCTTTCATTATTGTTTTTTAAACAGTAATAGTTCATTGCCATTGATGAGAAGCAACCTAACAACTTGATACATAGTCTAGTTTACGAAGCCCAGAACATCTGAAGAGTTCTTAGAAAAGTGTAACATTTACAGTATAACATGAATGATATTGTGTGTATGCTATATAGTATGAATAGTATGAAGGATATTATAACATTCATATTCTATCAGATTAGAACTGTGATGGCCAGAGGTTTTTCTCATTAGGAAGTAGGTGGTTCTGAGACACTCTGGAGCAAATAAAAAAATTAGGTTATAATACCAGCTACTGTCTTCACCAAATAAAGTCTCGTGTGTCTTTCGGAAAATTCTTTAACCTTTCTATGTACGAATTTTCTTGACCCTAAAATGCTGGGTCTAAAAGCATTTTCTTTAGAGGGTTAAACAAATACATAATACATTTATTGCATGTACTTATATATTGTATTAAAGCTATTTTTATTATTATATATTTTATACTACATTTATTTATTGCTACATGTTTTAATCCATCAAGATCCTGCCAAGAAAGAGAATTCACAGATGGTTCAGACAGAAACACTTGGGAGAAACAGCTACCTAGGAGTTCCCACTGTGGCACAATTGGTTAGGAATCCAACTATAGTGGCTTGGTTGCTGCGGAGGTACGGGTGCAATCCCTGGCCTGACGCAGTGGTTTAAAGGATCTGGTGTTGGTGCAGCTGCTGCAGCTTTTTTTTTTTTTCTTTTTTTTTAAGGCTGCCATATGCTCTGAGTGCAGCCTTAAGAAAGAAAGAGAGAGCGAGCTACCTAAAGAGATAAAAATGGGATAAAAACACATAAACGGAAGGTAAAGTGTGAAGAGACTTAGCAACTGTGGGAAGCTATTACCATCCCAAGACACAGAGGACACCGTGTTATCAGAGGTAAGGCCTGGACCCACTGAGATCATGGGAGAGGGAGCATCCTAGAGGGTTGCTGGTCATGAAGGCACATGGCCCAGGCTAGAGACTGGATGCCTGTACAGGAAGGAAAGAGAAAAGGAAACTCCTGATCTTTCCTTCCACCTGGAATCCCTTTTGGATGCCTGAAACCAACAGAATCCAACCCGTAAAGGAATTCTGAGACTTTCCTGCAAAGGTCCAAATCCTGGGCAGAGAGCAGGACAAAGAAGAGGCTCGAAGGGACCTGGATCAGACTAAGGAAAACACTAGCGATAGTTCCTGGAAATTAGTAAAAGCTTAATAATATTATCTAAAACTATTATAAATAACAAAATGATATTTTAACAAAGGAGATGATGATGAAAATGACCATGTGCTACAGAAAGTCTCAAATGAGGGAAGTTCGAAATATGTATCTATTTATATTTATTGTTTAAAAAAAAATTAAGTGCTAGGTAGGTGGCTAGCATTTCTTATCTTCAAGAATTACATGGGATTTATGGAAGAAATAGATATTAAATAGCTTCAATACAAAGTGTTATATTCTGTTTGGAGAGGTAAATATCCAGCCCTTAGGACAGTCAAAAATTAATTAATTATCAATAATTAATTTATTAAGAAGAGTTGGAGATGTTTTTACATAAGGCAGCTTACCACATTAGCCTGAGATCAACATTCTAATCTGTTAATTTATTAAGAGTTAAATAGTTGTTTGGCATAGAATTGGGTGCAGTTTTCAACAGAAATTTCAATATAATGTATATTATTAAAATGAAGGAAATAATAAAAGAACACTGAACAAAGAGGAAGAAAAGCTTCCTTCTTTATTTACTGAATAAGGTCTTACCTTTTTATGTTTACCTTAAAAATCCAAAGCACTAAATTATTATTTTTTACTTTCTTATGCTATTGTTTTCCTTGCATATCAAGGACCATCAATAATCAATAGACAGCAAAAAAAAAAAAAAAGAATAAAGAAAAAAGAAAAGAAAGTTTCTTCACCCCTGCTTAAGCTAGAATGACCTTAAGAGAAAAATATTACGGATAACTACTCAAATGATAGTTATGTGTAAGTTTTATACTTATCACTAGACATTTTCACCATTTAAAAATATGCTTGAACTTATATTTAAAGATGTCTATAATTTCAATAATAGAAACTAAAGGTAAACAGAGGTCAAGTCACTCAATTTCTCCCTTTTAATGATAAAGAAAACGGGTCACAAGGAAGCCAAGTACCTATCGTCACATCAATATTTAGAGGCATATTTTGAAGCAGGTTTCATAATTCTTACGTCAATGGTGAAAGTCTTACTACCCATTGTTTCTCAATGTTTTCTTGTTGGAAAGCACTGGGTATCCCTTTAGTTCCTGGAAGTTTTAGTGCATCAATGCCATCAATTAACTCCATCCCTGGATCTCCTGGATTTCTTTACCTCTTCAAGGCTGTACTTCCTTCGGTTTGTATGGAGAAAGCAGAGTGCATGAGGTATTATAGCCATAGAACAGCGTCCCTGTCTCCCTAATTTTGCAGTTTTGCTGAAATTGGCTCTTCTACAGCAGATGTTTTTTGCGTGTGAATGGCCACCAGAGTGTTGCATACTTCCAGGGTAATTTATGGAGAAAACAAGTTGATGCAACACTGAAGTTAAAACATCTGTTAGGTGTAGATGGAAAATGAGACACTGAAAGGAATCTTAGTGTCTTAGATCACTCTTTGGGGGAGTTTTGGTGAGTAGAGAGGAAGAGTTTGGGATGTGAGTTCAATCTTGAGATTCTGATAAATGCCACACCCCCGGGCCAAAATGTTACATCCTACTGTTCACATCCTGCTGTATATCTGATAGTAACAATGTTGCTTATTTTCATGTTTCCCTTGCCTTGTATTTGAATAACAGTCAAGTCTTCTACATTAATCTTTAACCCAGATGCAGACAGATTGCCCTCACTTGAAAAATACTGAATAAATAGTCACAATTAACCTTCAGCTTGTCATGAAGTGATAACCCACTCTGAGCAGCACATATTCTAAAAGATAAACTTAATTCACAGATAAACAAAATGACTTACTTAGGAAAAGATATTCACAGTAATGTCCCTGTAATGGAACCAGGTCCCTTTTAAGGTTAAATGTGTTTCATTCGATAAAACTGTGATTCACCTACAATCTTTATGTTTCTAAAGTCAAAATCCCTATATTGTCGCTGGTCTGTATTTTCTCCCTATTATCACCATTTCATGTACCATCAGGTCCTAAGGTCTGTGGCTTCTATGTTTAAATGCCTCTCAAATCTAGTTCTTTCTTTGCATCTATATTTTATTTCAGGTCTTCACTATTCTCCAGAGGAATGCAGTTGTCTCCTGTGTCTAATTTAAATCTGATTAAGGTATCACTCCACATCACTGCTATAAAGTGTGACTCTGATCCCATCATTTTCTCACTTGTAATCTTTCTTTTGTTCTCTAGACATGATATAGCTGAGGGGAGTAGACAGAACATACCCACAGGTCCATCATTTGATATCTGCATATCTCTATGACCTCATCTTGTCCTCCTATCCTATAAAACATGCTATATTCTAGCTATAACAAATTAACTAAAGTTTCTTGAATGAGCCGTATTCTAAGGGGTCTCTCAGTATTCTGTACCTGCATTGCCTCTTTCTGGAATCTCCTGCTATATCCTCTGCTTGATTCATTTCTATAAGTTTATTCGATGCAAATAAAGAAGCATCTTATCCAGAATGCCTTTCTGGACTCATGTTGAATTCAATTCCTTTTTCTTCCTTCCTTTCCTTCCCTCCTTCCTTCTGGGGGAGGGTTCCCAGGCTAGGGATTGAACCTGCAACCCAGGCCATAGCAGGGACAACACTGGATCTTAACCTGCTGAGCCATCAGAGAATTCCTGAATGCAGTTTCTCATTTCTGGGAATTCCCTTTGTGGCTCAGAAACGAACCTGACTAGTATCCCTGAGCATGCGGGTTTGATCCCTGGCCTCACCCAGTAGCTTAAGGTTACAGTGTTACTGTGAGCTGTGGCGTAGGTCACAGACATGGCTTGGATCTCATGTTGCTGTGGCTTTTTGTGTAGGCTGGCAGCTATAGCTCCAATTCAAACACTAGCCTGGGAACTTCGATATGCCATGGGTGCAGCCCAAAAAAGCAAATATATATATATATATATATATATATATATAATTTCTGCTTTTTCATACTAGCTTTTGCATCATTATCATTTGTAACACTGCATCTTAGTTATTGAATTTTTTGCCTTTTCCAGTAAAATGTGAACTCCTCCAGGTCCCTGCCCACATCTTTCACATCTGCATCTTCAACACTTAGCAGAGAGTCTAGCATCAAGCAGACATTCCATATATATTTAATGACCAAACTAGACTACTACAATCCGAGATAAGATGTACTGATGTGTTATGATTACAGACCCTACTGAGGCTCAAGTCAGCAGCTGGAGAAAGCAAGTCAATTCACTAACAAGGTCATATTTATTATTATGCTGCCAAGGTTGATTTTATATGTTTGCTTACATCCAAGTTATTGTGCTTAGGATAAAATGGTGACCTCCCGTTTGAATTTCACATATTTTGCCTGTCACAGCAGGGAACTGTACTAAGTCAGCATTTTTATGTCCTAAACTACCTTCAAGGCATAAGGTCTTACTTAAAATAATAAATGATCATCCTTCAGGAGTCAATTAGAATCAGAATCATAACAATTTCTTTCTGGAAAAGACAGTCTTAAGAGACATGTAGTTCAACTGTAGTTGAACCGACTGACTCATGAATTTGATAATTGTTCCTCCTGCTGTGAATGTTAGCTTCTATTCTGCTTTTAGCCCAACATCTACAGTTCTCCGAAACTGCAGAATCTGTTGGAAATGTCAAAATTGTTAGGTAAAAATGTATCTTTGTTTAGGGGCTGCTTCCGTCATTCGAAAACAGTCTGGAAACTATAAAATGTAGCCACATGAATATTTCAAGGATGGAAGGCATGTTATTGTTTTTCCTCAAACATATTGTTTTTCGCCTAGAGCAAAAGTAAACTTTAAGTGGTCCCTGCAGGGAGTGCTGAGATGAAGTGTTCCTCAAGCTGAAGATAATCCACCAGGTGTAAAAGGGCTAGAGGGCCTCTCTATGGCACAGAAACCCCTTCACAGATAATTTACCCAATGCCTTTGATAGACCAGTTGCTAGGTCCTGGGGATGTTAAGTGCTAGGGCTTGAGAAATGTCTCCCCTTTGAAAAAAACTACTCCCGAGTGGTGAGCTTTTATGTGTATGTATATCTACTAGTCTATATAATATATACGATTCACACATATGTCATACACATTTGTTGATTTTCACCCAATGTGTTCAAGGCCATGATAAATTACAGATGATCTATGGTGATCTCTGGACACAGAGATGAGTGACAGTCAGCTGCAAGGTCAGAGAATACTCTCTGCGGGAGCTGGGGAACAATCATCATTTCGATGGAGAAGTTAAGCAAGGGGAGGTGGAGAGGGTTAGGACACTACAGAGAATTGGCAGCAGAAGCCGACCATGGCAGGAATCCGGGCAGTTTACAAGTCAGTCTGGGTTACTCCGCAAGAAGTACAGGAGTTCCCTGCTGGCCTGGTGGGTTAGGATCCGGCCTTGTCACTGTTGGGGCTTGGGTTACTGCCATGGTGTGGTTCCCTCCCTGGCCCAGGAACATCCATGTGCCATGGGCGTGGCCAAAAGAAAGAAAGAAAGAAAGAAAAAAAAATGAAGGCTGGAGAAAAGCAGGGTAAGGATGGCAAAGTGAGGAGAGGCTGGGTCACAGAGTCTTGAGTCTTTTCTGTCTGGTAACAGGATGCCCATGGAGGTTTTTCAAGCAAGAGCCAGGCAGGGGCTGAGTTTTCTTTGAGGAGAACACTCTAACAGCAAAGTGGAAGATGGAGTGGAAGGCAGAAGCTGGAAACCAGACTGGAGATGACGGCCATACTCAAGGCGATAGATGTTAGAACCTGTTCTAGAACTTTGAAAGCAGCATGAAAAGAAAGGCACACGTTTGGGACATAATGGATGATAAGGTCCAGAAATTGTTTTAAATGAGATCTATATTCTATGATATTTAAATACATTAAGATAATTTGTTTCACACCAAACCACATGCTCTTATCATTCATGCTCTTACAGTTTCCTACTCCAAGTTGTTTGACTCCCCCACTGCCCCACCAGGCATGCGCACGTGCACGCGTGTGTGCACCCTGGCTGAATGCCCTTTATAATGCTCTGCTTAAAGGGTGAAGAGCTGCTCACAATTACATCACATCAATTTAAGGCCTAGGCATAGCTCTCATGAAGGGCACCTCCATTTGGAAGTTAAAAAAAAAAAATGTTGGGAGTGGAGATGGAAGAGGAGAAAAGTCACAGGGGGGCTGCCTTGTCCTCGATTCTTCATTCCACTTTGAAAGTAAATACACTGGCCTGGGGCTCCAGGGCAAAGGAAGTAGTGGGCAATGATTCCGTTAACGTGATCACTGCGGGACAGTGAACCCAGACAACGCCCCCTGCGCTCCTCCCAGCCCTGCCCCCCAAGCGCAGTGTGGTGTCTACACAGCATTTCCAAATATAGCCCAGGTATGTTGTTTCAGGAGCTCAGGAGCTACGGCAGTTTGAGGTTTGTCTTTTGGTCCAATTTTGCAGAGTGCAGCGTCTCAGTAAATCACAAGATATGTGTCTTCTGTTACATGGAGGCTGTTGAACACCAGAGGGAGTTCAGACTTTCCTTTAGCCGTGGTGATCCACGCATTTGGTGTTTCAGAGGCTCTCATGGACAACTGAAATGGGGATAAATATGCTTTTTTTTTTTTTAATTTCTAAATTATGTTGTGAATATACAGAGCTGTTCGTGTGGTACCATTTCTATGATGTGTCATTGTCCTTTCTTTTTTTATTACACTGAAATTAAAGAAGGCAGTTGATGTACAAATTCTTTCCCCCTGTTCTGAAGGAAATTTCCAATAAGCAGAAGTCCCTTCTGTCTTATGTAAGTGAGGTTGTTTGCAGATTTAAGCAGAAAGAAGAAATTCCTCTCTTCTTTCTTTAATTTAAGCAGACGGTTCCTAAGTGCATTTTTAAAAAGGCTACAGAGGTAAAACTAGGCCACGGGGGTGATATTAGCTCCAGGAAAAATAGTCTGATTTACACTTGAATGCAGTTATTTCAGCCTTTCAAGTAATGTAATCTTACAGACCTTGGTTCCAAAAATATGACAATGTATTAAGTAGAAAATCAAACTTCACAGGATCATTTTATTTCCATTAAATTCCACTCTGAATCTTGCAAAAGGCAATTTTTGGTTTTATTATTGTTAATTCCAAATATAATAAATACTCGCCTCAATCTGAGTTGATTTATTATCATTTAAAATAGTAGACTATTGAAGCTTTCACTATATAGAAGGTATCACAGGATTTGGTCCAAACTACTGTTTTTTATAATAATTTCTTTTTTTGCTAAAAGTAGCAAAGTCCCAATTCTTAGAAAGCATACATTATAGACATAACATTTGAGGAAACAATAATATGACTTGCAGTTATTAAAGAACGTGTCATTAAATTATAGTTTCAAGGAAAACAATAATAACAATACACGTGCAGTTATCAGAGAATATTGTCATTACATACTACACATGTGTACCATTTTTTTGGCCATGTCCAAGGCGTGTGGAAGTTCCTGCACCAGGGATCAGGGATCAAACCTGTGCCAGAGCAGTGGCCAGAGCCATAGCAGTGCCAAAGCCAAATCCTTAACCCACTGCACCACCAGGGAACTCCTGCGTGTGTACCACTTCATATTTCGTTACTAATACTGAGCTTTTCTTTTTCTAGCTTGTAATTTCCCAATGATGAGGCATTTTTAAGCTTGATATAACATCTTTCAATCAAGTACTGAAATACGCTATCAAAACTAAACTTAAAAATGCCATCAATGGACCTAGAGATTAATCGCACTAAGTGAAATTGGTCAAACGGTGAATGACAAACATCACATGATATCATTTATCTGTGGAATCTTAAAAAAAAAGATACAAATGAATTTATTTGCAGAACAGAAACTGACTCAGGTACTTTGAAAACAAACTTATGGTTGCCAAAGGGGATGGGTGGGGGTGGGGAGGGAGGGGCTGTGGGTTTGGGGTTGGCATCTGCACACTGCGGTATATGGAGTGACTGGCCAGCAGGGACCTGCTGTATAGCACAGGGAATTCTACCCAATATTCTGCGATGGTCTATATGGGCAAAGAAAAGAATGGCTGTGTGTACCTGCCTAACTGAATCACTGTGTTGTACCGCAGAAATTATCACCCCGTTGTAAATCAACCGTATTTCAATACACCTTTGAAATACGAAAAAAATGAAACAAAATAAAGAGACGCTCACATCAGATTATAAAATCACTGGGAATTTCACCTAGAGAAGCAATGCATTTCCAAGTGCTTTTATTCTTGTTAAGAAAAAAATACCTTTGAGTCTAGTCAATACAGTCCACTATCCTGTTATTCCTAAAATAATCTGTTGACCTCTTGTATGAATGCAGTGGTGATCACCTCTGATATGCTGAAAAAAGGGTAACGGAGCATCTGAACTCTGTTATCACCAGAAAGGTAGCAGAATGTACGGCACTGCATTGGTAGGCGCATGGATGGTGAAGACCAAAGATCTGGATTCAACTTTTAGCCCTCCTCCTTGATACCTCTGTGACTTTCGCCAAGGGACTTGACTGGTCCATGTCTCATTAGCTGTGCCAAATTAACTTGACCTCTCTCATGTTTCTCAGCTGTCCACACAGCGTAAGACTGTAGAAATGTGAGGATTATTGGAATTCATGACAGTAAATGCCTTGATCCGGGTCTGCCATAGACTGTTAGGAAAGTTCGCCATTCGCATTTTTGTATATTGGCCGATTCATGTCACTATTGGTATTTTAGGGAAGAGGGGCAGAGATGTGGGAGGCAAGGAGCTGAGACAGTGGTATTTATTATACCAAGAAGTACTTAAAATAAAAAGGTCAATATCAGCCTCCCTTTATTAGATTATCTTAACCCAATTGATGTGACACTGAAGAAAAAAAACACTGAATCAAAAACCTATCAAGAATGACTTCCTCATTACATATGCTGAATAAATGAAGGCAAATGAGGAAAGATTCCTGGAAGTAAAAAAAATAAAATAAAATCTTGATACAAAGAACATCTGAGGATTTAAACACTTCTTTCGTAATCCCTGAGAGCAGGTCAGTATTTACCATGCATCAAATTTTATTTTATTTAAAAAATTTTTTTTAATTTTTATTTTTTGGACTGCACCCACAGCACGTGGAAGCTCTTGGGCTAGGGACTGAACCTGAGCCGCAGCAGTGACCCAAGCTGCTGCAATAACAACCGCCAGATCCTTAACCTGCTATGCCACAAGAGAACTCCCTATCATGCATCAAATTTTAAATATCTGTACTATTCCTCTCAACACCTTTCTAAAATTATTAGAATTTACATTCAGAAACCATCGTTACGTTCACATTCGGCACCCTTTCAACACTTGCGGAAAAGGAAAAAATGAACACGGAACGAAGCTTAAACGAAACATGTCACCATTCCTGCTAATGCAGACAAAGAGACCTACTGCAGAACGTCCTTCTTTAGAAGTTCAGTATTTAGATGTGTCGTCTCAGTTCAAATAAGAGCCTGGTCTAGCCATGAGTAAAAACAGCAATGCTCCTTACTTTGGGGGCGGGGGGCGGGGGGCGGGGGGCGGGGGGGGGGAACCTTTGCCGATGCTCCGGCCTTGCGGGTTAGGAAGCCTGCCATTTGATTGTCTTCAATCTGCTGTACGAATTGCCTACAAGACTCTTTATCTTCCCCGGACATGATTAATGTGAGCATACATCAACACGCGGGGCTCTACCTTCTCCACTGAGCTTCCCTTAAGGGGATCACCTACCATGGGGAACAATAAAAGATAGCTGGGACTTCTAAAAAATGGATTAGGGTGGTGGGGAAATCCATCTATTTCATCACTAAACCTCAAATAAATAGATGACCTTGCTAGCAGTGCCCTTGGAGCCCTAATGTGATACAAATTGATCGACAAATGTTCTCCCTACAGAGAACTGTGAACGATTCAGCTTACGAGAGCCAAGGACGGAGTTAAATCTCTTAAAATATCACACCCTTGGTGCTTCAACCATTTTCCTTTGTTGCTCTTTAATTTGAGACATTTGTCAAGGAAAGAAAATATACGTCTTCTGGGAATTCCCTTGTGGAGTTACAAAGGATGCAAATCTGGCCTGAGATATGGTGAGCTTTCCAAGAATGTCAAAACTCGCACTGTTGCTTTTCTCATTTATTGCCCAGATTTTCAGCTGGAGCTGGACTATGCTCCCCAAGTCCCTCCGACAATGCTTTCCTCAGTGGATGTGTACCTAATAAGAGGAACTCTTGGATCACATGCTTTAGACACCCTTAGGATTTTTGATGAAAGCAAAAGACTGATTTCTTTTTTCTTTTCTTTTTTTTTTTTTTTTGCTGCAAATGCCATTATTTCATTCTTTTTTTAAATGAATTTTATTACATTTATGGTTGTGCAATGATCATCACAACCCAATTTTTTAATCTCCAAAATTATTAAAAAGGAGGAAAAAGGGGAAAGAAAACAAAAAAAGATCTCCAGCATGTCAACAGGAAGAAGAAAACTGATGAATCTTGTGGTTTGTTTTGCTTGCTCACCCAGAAGAATGAGATCTTTCTCTGGGATTTCTTATCAAGCTTTCCAGTTTTATGTTGTTTGGAACAAACCAATTTCTTTCTTTCTTTTTCTTTTTTTCTCAGCCACACCTGCAGCATGCTGAAGCTCCTAGGCCAGGGACTGAGCCCCAGCCCCAGCAGGGACAATGCAATCCTCAACTGCTAGGCCATCAGGGAACTCCTGGAGCAAACCAATTTCTACCCCAGAACCTCAATATCCTCTTCTGTTATATGAAAAAATCAGAGTATCTAACATCTAAGGTCTTCTTTAGGTCTGGGATTTTTATTATTTGATTTAGTTTGAGGAGATTTCTTAGCAAACAGAAACTGTCAAGCATGAAAACCTATGGAAAATGTAATTTTCATGGTGGCTCCTAAGAAAGCAAAAATTACCAGACAATACAAGGCACCAAAAGCTCATTAGTTTTGAGCAATACATTTTAACTAAGTTTCTTCATTCTAGTCCTCTTTACCTAAAGAAATCTTGTGCCTGAATCACAGAATCTCAAGTGGCAAAGGGATCCTTGGGTCTTCCTTCCCTGTTTCATAGAAGAGGAGGATGCTGGTTAAATTTCAGGGCTCCCTGAGAGATGAAGAGAGACTGCAAAAGAAGGAGGGGCCAGACGACTTCGAAGGCACGTGGATTCCCACACTCAGTTCAAAGAGTAATCAATACAACGCTACTGAGTGCAAATACAACGTTGAAGAACGCTTTATTCCCTCCCTTCAAGGGACTTTGATATGATATGGGGGGGGGGTTATGACATATACATATAAACCAGTACCTGGATGTATGTCATTAGAGCAGAGACTAGTGTAAAGCAGGGGAAGCCATTTCCCACATGGGGAGCCCGGGCAGGCTTTACAGAGGATGTCATTTGCGATGGGCCATAAAACATGGGCTGTGTTTATATTTTAAAGACCTGTGGGGAGGAGGAAGTGGAATCCATCGATCTACTCATTTATTTATTTATTTACGCATTCATCCAACATCTACGAAGCAATGACAAGAGAGGAGGCACTGGGTGTGAGGCCAGACTATGAGATCAAATAAAACAAGGTTTTGCCCTCGAGAGGTGGTGCCTGCAAACGCAGCTAGGCGATCCGTTCATCTCTATCACAGAATATGTGTAAGGAAACCAAGGACATAAAGCAGGGAAGGTGGATCGGTATTTAATCATAAAACGGACTTTAAACCCAGCCTGTTCTTTACTTGACAGACAATGAGAAGGTCGCGGGGGCTGCTGAGCAGATTTCAGGTACAACGTGATCCACAAGGTGCCTAAAGTAAAAGAGACCAAGCAGCCATAGGCAGCACTGACAGGATAGAGTAACGTAGACAGAACTCAAGATGGAAAGTGGAAAGAAAAACAAACCAACGAACCCAGGTTAATAGTGACTTAGTACCTCTATTTGCAAAGCCTGACTCAGATAACTGCCTTGAATCCCAGAACTAATATTTCTTCTGAAATGGCTCTCCCGATGGGTTTAAATACTTTAAAAATGCAAATGCTCGAGTTCTCAGGGAAACAGGAAAGACTAGACAGGGTGGTGGGGGGGAGCAGTGAGGCCCAGAGGGGTAGAGGGACTTGTCCGAGGTCATAAAGTGAGTCAGAGGGGAGTCAGGCAGAGGCTCAGTGAGTCACGGCTCCCGGCTTCTGTTCTGACCACGAGATGAAGCTCCTCCCTAGCAACAGAAGGAGGACTCACCCTTGATGCAGCCAACCTGGCTCTCTCTCTCTCCATCTTTGGCCTCCGCCAAAGGCAGGACTATGTCCTGTTATGTTTTGTTCCACAGCCCAGAATACGTTCTGATGAATAATTTAGGGCTAGGTGGAGAAGTGGTAGCCATGAGGTGGTTCCCCTTATAATAACACTCTACCATTGCCGCCCAGGGCAGGTGGCAGGGCCAGAGGTGGAGGGAGCAGGTTCCAACAAGCCCGAAATAGGGAACATGCTTGACGCAGCTGAGAAAAGATGACCCTGGGGAAGGGAGACCATGGGTTGAGGGAGATGCTGGAAATGTCTTCTCTTTGTCAATAAAACACTTCTGCCCTGGGATAGTGGGTCAGGATGGGGAATGACTATATTCAGATCCAGACGGCCTGAGGAGTTTGCTGAAGTTGTCATGGATGCTCAGTGTTTGTTTGTTAAAATACACACGCTTGCCACCATCTCCTCATTCCCCAGAGTCTAATTTGCCCTCCCTGGTGAAGATAGTGTTTTTTTAAAACCTCCACAGTCAACTCTGATACTTGCCAGGGATAGAAGCCAATGTTTTAACAATGCCAGATACATGATATGGGCCTGAATATTCAATATTCTTTCTTTTTTAAAAGTGACTTGTTCTGTCCATCATTCTTCCTTTGGGTTTTATTTTTTATTTATCTCTTTTTTTGGGGGGGCCACACCTGTGGCATGCAGAATTTCCCGGGCCAGAGATCGAACCCCAGCCACAGCAGTGACCTGAGCCAGAGCAGTGAAAACACTGGCTCCTTAACCTGCTGAGCCACCAGGGAACTCCTTCTTTTGGGTCTTAGAATCTTCTTTTCCTGTTAGTCATATATGGCTTATTGAAATTATTGTTAACGTCACATTCGAACATCGTTTTTAATGAATGATATCAGAAACATACTTTGGTCATTACTTGTCTAGAAACACAAGTCCTCCTTTTACCGATCTGGAGGCATTCCACGCAGTTCCAAGGTAGAGGTATATTTACAAGCGTCTGGGAGAAATGAGTAATAATACCTTTTTCTTATGAAAATATCAATGGAGGAAAGCCAGTGGACTCAATAATTCTTTATAGCGGAGGGTGTCCCAGCCTAGTTTTTATACCTGAACAAGCAAACTATTGCATTTAACAATGTAAACCTCATTTAAGTGGACGATGTGCATGCTCGAAACGTCAAAACCACGCAGAGCTTTACCATGTGGTTGAAAGGTGCATGCAGAGTGGTAAAAAATAAGTGCGAAATCTATTATCACACAAGTCAGGGTCGTGTTCCCTGGCGGGGCTGGGTCGGGAAAGGATTTTGCTCAGCGAGGCGCATGGGCGGGAGGCATTCTAGGGGCTGGCGATGTTCTGCGTTTTGACCTAGATGGTGGCGACACAGATGTCGGCTGTACTATATTGTGTGACCGTTCGGCTATGTTTTCTGCCGTTTTCTGCATGTGTGTTATAACTCACAATGAACCATTTTTTAAAAGTCGAACAGATGACTTTATAATGGAAACCAGCTGTTTCCTGTGCCACTGGCCCCCATCTTTAATGCCTACTCAACGGATGAAGCCACTCTAGCTGTTTCTCATGGTATTGATGGATCTTCATATTTCTAAGGGAAAAGCTAATACATCTATTTTTAAGAAACCCTACACAGTCTATTTTCATGTTGCGCTATAGCTGATGGAGACTCACCTCCGGTTCTCATTACTCAACACACACACAGGCGTGGTGTGGCCCTTCTCCATTCTCCTTTTGCTGCCCAATCTTTTGGTTTTATTAATTTTGGTGAAATTAATATTCAGTGCACATTTTTATGACAAGGCATATATTGTTTATAGCTGAGCCACCCAGTACTTTAAGACTGCATATCGGAGTTCCCATCGTAGCTCAGCGGAAACGAATCTGACTAGTATCCATGAGGATGCAAGTTTGATTCCTGGCCTCGCTCAGTGGCCCTGAGCTGTGGTGTAGGTCACAGATGCTGCTTGGATCCTGCATTGCTGTGACTGTGGTGTAGGCTGGCAGCTACAGCTCCTATGGGACCCCTAGCCTGGGAACCTCCATATGCCATAGGCACATCCCTTAAAAAAAAAAAAAAAAAAAAAAACGATTGCATGCCATTCTGGTCTGTACATTTTTTTATGTTCTTAGGACAGTTAATAATTGCCTCTGTTTTTTTCTTTGCATTTTGTCTTATGGAACCACATCTTCTTTGGCTTCAAAAATTTCCAAAGAAGAACAGAAAAACTTCTCTCAGTACCTTATCCCCACATTGCCTAGTCTATCCATCTGGTGCATGTCTGTATATTTTTTGGCATCTTCCTTCTGCTATCTCAGCCTGAAGTATTTATTGTTCAGGTCTGATACACCAGCTGTCTTCCCAAGACTTCTCTTCACCATTATCATGGGGCTTGTCTTCACTTCTTCCCTACTTAATAAATCCTACAAATTCCTCTTTTATGGATTACTGCCTTGGAGAATGATGCCAGGAGCTTCCTTAAAAAAGGTGTATGGCAGGTAATTTTTTGAGAGTTCGCAGATCAGAAAATATCTTGAGTCCACTTATTACACCTCCTAATGGTTTGGCTAGGATTGTAATTATAGCTTTGGAATTTTTTTTCAGACTCTTGAAGGCATATTTTTTCTATATTCTAGCTACCAATAATCTCATCCATGGTTATTCTTTGCATGTGCATTATCCACATATGTGTGTGTATGTGTGTTTTTTCCTAAAATATTTAAAGATGTTTCCTTCCATCCTTCTTTCTTTCCTTCCTCCCTTTCTTCCTCTCCTGTCCTGAAATTTTATTATGATGTACCTTGATGTGGATCTCTTCTCTTTTAATTAATGCTGGACACAAGGTAGCAGTTTGAAAATCAAATTAAGTCCGGAAAAATGAAAGACAGCAAAATAAGTTAAAAGACGACTGACAAATTTCAGTCAAGAACTGAGGATGAAGCCATGAGTGGAAAGAAGCAGAGGCGCCCCTCTGAAGTCAAAGTGGATAACAGAGGAACAGGCTGAATGATACAGGAATTTTAAAAAAATTTTTTATTAGAGTTGGTGTTTAAACCTGGTGACTCCAATTCCAAAGGTCCCTACTTTGACGATTCAACCACAACTGCCTCTGATGCAAAGGAACATCCTGCCAGGGCCGGCTATCTACACTGCAGGGCCCCCCAACAAGGGGCCCTTCTTGTTCAAAAATTGTTGTGAATTTCAAGATGGCAACCGCAGAACATTAAACCAAGCACAGGGCCCTTCTAAGTACAGGCCCTGCACTTTGTCGAATGGATAAAGGGATAATAATTGTTTCATGTATTGATTACTTACAGTGGTCCATGGACTATTTTAACTTCCTTTCGTGTATTCACTCACAACAATCGGATCGCAAACCCCTAATAAGGTGTCTCCTGTTGTTATTTCTTTTTCCAAGACAGGAAAAGGGAGGTTAAATGGAATTAAATGACAGCGATTGATCTGGAACTAGATGCTCTGCTTTTCCAGCCCTTTCATTCCAGTAACACTGAGAATGAACACACGAATGAGTCCAGGCAACAAAACACTTATTCCACTTTCAGAAAAGTTAAATAATTCTCAAATGAGTCAACGAGATGAATTTTCTTGTCCAGAATAAAGGCCCACACTTCTGAGTCTTTACCCATTCTGTCCTTAATCTAGAATGCTCTTTTCTGATGCATCTGCACATTGTAATTCTTGCTTATTGTATCAATGCATCTATCAGTTACAGATGAAAAAACAAAAAAATCAAGCCGTGGAGTTCCCATCGTGGCTCAGCAGATTATGAACCTGACTAGTACCCATGAGGATGTGGGTTTCTTCCTCAGCCTCACTCAGTGGGCTAAGGATCTGGCATTGCTGCAGCTGTGGCGTAGGCCGGCAGTTGCAGTGCCAATTTGACCCCTCTCCTGGGAGCTTCCATATGCTGCAGGTGCAGTTTAAAAAGAAAAAGAAAAAAAAAATCAAGCCAAGCTAGTTGAAGAAGAAAGGAGGAAATTACTGTTCTGTAATGAAAAGTCCACAGATGACTCCTTGTTTCAAGGATGGCTGAATTCAGGTCACAGAAGGTTACTGGCACCTAGAGTCTCAATGCTTAACAGCATCTCCTCTTCTGTGCTGGTTTCATTTTCAAGCTCCTTGTGACTCCAGTAGCCTCAAACTCACATCACTACAAAAACAGACCCCGATGGCCACGGATCCTACCTCTTCAATAGTGGTCATAAATATTTAGGTTTTATACTATTCACTGACCTGAAATTGATTAAGCAATGCGGGCTTATAATGGATTTTGCCTACAGTTATACCCTCCATCCTAAATATTAGAGTGGCATTACTTCTATTTGAATCATGTAGATAAAAGTCAAAGGGTCTGGGAATTCCCGTCGTGGCTCAGCGGTTAACGAATCCAACTAGGAACCATGAGGTTTCGGGTTCGATCCCTGGCCTTGCTCAGTGGGTTAAGGATCCGGTGTTGCCATGAGCTGTGGTGTAGGCTGCAGACATGGCTCAGATCCTGAGTTGCTGTGGCCCTTGTGTAGGCCGGCAGCTACAGCTCTGATTAGACCCCTAGCCTGGGAACCTCCATATGCCGCGGGAGCAGCCCTAGAAATGGCAAAAAGACAAAAAAAAAAAAAAAGGGTCTGGATCCCCACTTCACTCTTACACTACTTTGACCTCAAGAAGAGGCAGTTGGCATTGAGATGATCCTCCGTTTCATAACTACTTGGGCTGCTCAAATGTTGAAACACTCCCATACGCATCGAGTAAAGGCCCCCCTCCAAGTTCCCTGAAGTCTCCACGCCCATCCTAGCCAGACTGGCCACTCTCTAGAATCTCCTTGGCCTCTCCAAGATCCATCAGTTAAAGGGTTCATGATTAGCACGGCAAAAGGTTTCTAGGACTTTGATCCAAATCCAAGGTCAGGGTTCATTCAGCTTGGTTGGTAATTGTGCCTTATTGGCTATTCTATATTTTTATATGACATCTGAGAGAAGAGGTTTCATCTTTAGGAAAACTAGAGTTTTAGTTTGATTAGATGTGATGGCAAATGTCAGAAAACCCAACTATCAGTGGCTTAAACAACAAAGGGGCTTCTTTGTTGTTTACATAAAAATAGGGGAACAGCCTGGGGCTGGGTTGACAGCTCCTTAAGTATTGAAGACTCTAACTTGCTCTAGCTTCTTCTATTGTGTGTCTCTGTTCCTTTTCAAAATGAACTACTCACTTGTGATCCAAGATACTTCTCAAACCCCAGACATCACTTTGCATTCCATATAGCAAGAAAATAAAAAAGGAAAGAAGGCACCCCCTTCTATCCCTTAATGATGTCTCCTAGATGACGTCTCCTAGCACCTTCATGTCTCCAAGAAGTCACATACGCTACTTCTCTTATATTCCACTGTTTGAGACGTATTCACTGCATCTAGTTCCAGGGGATGTAACTGCAGTTATTATTTCAGAAAACCATAGGCCTAGCCAAACAGGAAGATGATACTGTTATCAAAGGGTAATGATACCAGGGATGACTAGATAACCAGAGGTCTCAACCACAGCTAACCAGGGATGACTAGATAACCAGAGGTCTCAACCACAGCTAACCAGGGATGACTAGATAACCAGGTCTCAACCACAGCTAACCAGGGATGACTAGATAACCAGAGGTCTCAACCACAGCTAACCAGGGATGACTAGATAACCAGAGGTCTCAACCACAGCTAACCATTTCATAGTCTTTGACTTGGCCTGGGAAAAGGATCTTAGAAGGAAAATGATGCTTCGAGAAAACTTTGATGGGCAACTGGAACTATAGACCATCCCCCACAAAAAAATAAAGGGAAGGAAAGATTCTTACTTTATACCCTAAACTGAGGAGGAGGTGCCATCTAGAAACTATGACTTTTATTTTGAAGGGAGAAAGTCTCCCTTTCTAAACTCCATTTTCCATACCTCCATCCAATGTGGGTGTTTTTCTTTCTGCTTGATCTCAACCACATATGGCACATGAAATACAAGCAGGAACTGTGTATGTTCAAACCTCTAACTCCTCTGGCTAATATGTGTTTCTCTCTTCGCCAAACTCTTAAAACACTTAGAGTTTATATGAAGCAATACAATTAATTCATTGAGCAAATATCTATGAGGATCTGGTGTATGCAGAACATTCCATGGAGCTGGTGAAACATGAGTAAACAAAGCAGATACATTTTTTTTCAAGTGTAGAAAGTATCATTTATATTTCTAAGTACTTGAATAAGTAAATGGCCATGTGTTATACTGAGGGTTAGGGGACGATATAGGATAAGGTATGGGAGGCGGGGAATGCTGGGAGTGAGAACTTGCAATTATCAAATAAGGTGCCTCACTGAGAAGCTGATATTTAAACAAAGGAGGCAAGGAAATTAACCACCCGAAATCTGGGAGAAGACTATTTCAGGCCAGGGAGGGAGACGTTCAAAGGTCCTGAGGTGGGAACATGTCCATTCCCCGAGGAGCAATGAGGTCTACCTGTATGGCTCTATTTGAGAGAGAAAGTGGGAGATGAGGTCAGAGACCAGATCACAGAAGGCTTAGGAGGCTGTTTAAGATTTTGTCTTTCATTCTGGGTGCCGTGTGAAGCCGCGGGAAGGTTTCCAGCAGAGAAAGAGCACCATCTGTTATACACTTTTCAAACATCTTACAGGTTGCAGAATTGAAATCAGACTTGAGAGGAGTGTAAACAGAAGCAAGGAGAGCCATTAGGAATCTACTGTAATAATTCAAGAAAATATCCTATAGACATTATATAGAGAGGGTAGATAACGCCTGCAGAACACACAGAATATATTGACAGACTGGACATTGAGTGTGAAACGGAAGGACATGAGAACGATAGGAAGGTATTTGCAGAAGGTATGTGTGATTTGACCAAGATGGAAAATGGTAAGCTTCTGGAGAACTCCCATTTGCTCAGCCTCCATCTGGATGGAGGCGTTGAGTAGTTGTCCAGGATTCGGTGCAACATCCTGGACTAGAAATGTAAAAATGTGGACGCCCATAGCGTATGGCTGATACTTAAAACCATGCTACTGGCTGAAATCACCAAGAGATTGAAGGTAGGTAGACAAAAAACCAGAATACCTATAGCTTCTGGGGACATACGAAATGCATAGATATTGAGGAGAATAAAACAGAAAGTAGCAAAGGAGACTAAGAACGAGCAGCCCATCAAGTAAGTCACTGAAACAACACAGAGCGATGTTCTGGAAACCGAGCAAAGAAAGCGCTTCCAGGATGCCGGGGTGATCAGCTGTGTCGAGTGCACAGTTACAGGTCAAGGCAGAGGAGGACTAATTATTGATCATGGACACAAGCCACAGGGACTCTCTGGAGATCCTAAGAAGATAAGTTTTAGTGGAGTCATCGGAACAAAAGCCTGGTTGGAGTGAGTTTACAAAAATACACGTGGAAAATAAGTACTGAATACAATGAATGTTATCCTGAAATGCTACTATATTAGAGAACAGAAAGTATGCTTTTCCTAGATGCAAGAAAAAAAAAAAAAACACAGCATATTTGAATTACAATGAGAATCATCTAATTAAAAGACAAAACTGATGATTTAAGAGCAAAAGGAAATATTTGCTGGAGCAATGATCCTACACCACCAGTTGGAGGGATAAGAGGAGCATAAACAGTTTACCTACTGTCACAAAAAGGCATTGGTAGGTTAGTGTGTAGCCTGGTAAAGATTTAGTAGGTGTTTTTTATGTTACCTTTAGTTAGTTTCTCATTAAGTCATTGATATTATACTCATCTGTTAAGACTGTAAATTTCCCCATGCCAAAAACTGTCTTATTTTTTAACACCTGTCCAGCCAAGCCATGAGTAATTGTTTATTTAACTTTGATAAATAGCACGGCAAATGGGCTATCAGGGAATAATATCTCAAAAAACTTGAGGCCAGAAGGGTTGCTGTAAAATCTTAAGTCTGATATTCACTAAAATATTCTTAATAAAGTAGTTTTTATCAGTAGGTTGTTAAAGGATTGATAAGACCAAAAATTGACTTAAAAAGCCAGTTTTTAAGAAAAAGTTCTTGGTTTAAAGGTTTTTTTTTTTCATCTTATTGTGAAATGCATTATACATGGAAATATGAATAAAACGTATGTATGATAACATCAATCACAACTAATTGAATAAATATAACATTTCTTGCACTCTCATAAGGAAAAGGAATATCTTCTTCAACTCATCCTCCCTTGTGTAATCGTCATTGCCTTTTTTCTTCATTGTTTTATCATCTATGTACATACTGTCCAAAAAAAAGAATTTAGTTTTATCTGTCTTTGAACTTTATATGAAGAGTCAAACTGTATATATTCCTTTGCGTGTATTTTAGTGTATGTGTCTGTGTGTTAAAAAATGTTCACATTTACAGAATCCATAAAATTTATTTGGCAAAATACTAATTTTGCAATATTTCTGAAACTCTGGAAGTGAAACTAAAAATGAAGAAAAATAAGAATCACATAATTAATAAATTAATATACAAAGTATTTAAAGTGTGCACTTTCTGTCCTACGTGTGCAGTATTACTTCTGTGATATATTAAGTGTGCATATATCTATATATGGTCTATTGTTCAGCTATCAAATACTTTTGCATTTGTCTAATCTTTATCTCTGTGCAAATTCCACATTGATTAATTACTATGGCTGTGTAATAAGGTCTGATATCTGCAAGAGAAAGTTCTCCAAACTTGTCCTTTATTAGAATTCTTACCTATTTATGATTTGTGCACTTTCGTGTGACTTCTAAAATAGACTTATCAAGGGTTATCAAAGGGAAAAAATGGAATTTTTACTGCGATGGCATGAAAGCTAGAGATTGGTTTGAGGAGCTGCAGTATTTACAGTATTAAGGTTTCACTCCATGAACATTATTTATCACCTCACTTGTTTAGGTTTTCTTAAAATATTTTCATAGCATTCATAGTTTTCTTTCTTTCTTCCTTCCTTCCTTCCTTCCTTCCTTCCTTCTTTCTTTCTTTCTTTCTTTCTTTTTTGGTCTTTTTGCCTTTTCCAGGGCTGCTCCCATGGCATAAGGAGGTTCCCAGGCTAGGGGTCGAATCAGAGCCGTAGCTGCCAGCCTATGCCAGGGCCACAGCAATGTGGGATCTGAGCCGCGTTTGTGACCTACACCACAGCTCACAGGCAACGCCGGATCCTTAACCCACTGAGCGAGGCCAGGGATTGAACTCGAAACCTCATGGTTCCTACTCAGATTTGTTAACCACTGAGCCACGATGGGAACTCCAACATTCCATAGTTTTCATCAGAGATATTGTCCCTTTCTTTAGATTTATTCTTTAGTTACTTTCAATTTTTGATGCCATTTTAAGCAACATTTTAATAGTGTGTATATTAAATGTATACATTAATATATATAATATACACTTAGAAAAATAAATGTAAGTATGCAGCATGATGAATTTACACAAACTAAATACATACAGGAGATGTGTGTGTACTTAGCACTCAACTAAAAAACAAGAATATTATCAGTTCCCCAGAATCACTTCTCTTTCTTTCAGCCATCACCCCACAAAGAGAATCACTATTTGAAGTCCGTTTTGTTCTGCCTGCAAAACAGAATATCTCCTTTGAGTCTTTTTTTCACTTCACTCATTAGGCTTATGGAATTCTTCATGTTGTTACGTGTAGAATAAGTAAGTTGCTTATTCTAATTGTACAGCATTCCATTTAATGAATAAACACCAATTTATTCATTCACTCGACTGCATTTTAAGAGTACCCAGATTTTGGTTACTATTAATAATGCCACTAAGGAGATGCTAATATGTCTTTTTTTCTCATGTGTGTGCACCTTGCTCCTGGGTGTATACCCAGCAGTAAAATTGGGGGGGGGGTACAGAACATGGATAATTCAGCTTTATTAGTTACACCAGAGCTTTTTCCAAAATAGTTGTACCAACCAGCTGCCCCACCAGCATCTCTGAGAATACGGTTTCCTCCGCATTCTGGCCGAAGCACTTGGTACTCTTCCCCTTAGCCATTCTTTCAGGTGGGCAGTTCCATCTCCGTGTGGCTTAGTGTTACATCACCTGCAGGACTAATAAGTACCTTTTCTATGTTTATTGGTCTTCCTGATAACTTCTTTAGTGAGCTGTCTATTCAGTTCTTTGGGCCACTTTTCTATGGAGCTAACGCTTTTTCTTATTGATTTACACAAGTTTTTATATATCCTGTTTATAAATCCTTTGTCAACTGTATGATTACAAGTATCTTCTCTCACTCTGTGGATAGTCTGTTCACCATTTTAATGGTGTTACCTGATGAACAGAAATGTTAATATAGTGTCCTCCCGACTCCAAAGTATTATCGTTCGATTAATTTTTATGATTAATTCTTGGGTGCTCAAAAATAGTATTTATTCTGCGGATACTTGCTGCAGTAGTCTGCAGGTGTTTATCAAGTCAGATTTGGATATTATATTGTCCTTATCTACCCTATTCTTCCTGATGTTCGTGTCTTCGTGACCTAGCCATTACCAGGAGAGAGATGCAGTAATCTCTCACTATAACTGTGGATCTGTCCATTTCTTTTCGTATTTTTATTTTGGCTTAGTGTATCTTACTGCCATGACATTTAGTCCATATACATTTAGAATTGTTCATTCTTTTTCTGGTAAATTGACACTTTTATCACTATAAAGTGACTCTCTTTAACACAAGGTTTACTTGTATAAAGTCTATTTATTCTATATCTGTTGTCTACAAGAGCTTTGTTCTCAACAATTTAGCCAATTGTTATGAGAAATGGAAGTCAACATTTAGAACTTTAATCCTGGAGTTCCCATTGTGGCGCAATGGTTAATGAATCCGACTAGAAACCATGAGATTGTGGGTTTGATCCCTGGCCTTGCTCAATGGGTTAAGGATCTGGCGTTGCCGTGAGCTGTGGTGCAGGTTGCAGACGTGGCTCGGATCCCGCGTTGCTGTGGCTCTGGCGTAGGCCGGCAGCTACAGCTCCGATGAGACCCCTAGCCTGGGAACCTCCATATGCCGCGGGAGCAGCCCAAGAAATGGCAAAAAAGACAGAAAAAAAAAAGGAACTTTAATCCTTCTGCAATTACTTTTTATATATGGTATAAAATAAGGATACAGTTCCATTATTTTTCAATGGCAAATCAATTTCTTAGTGCTATTTCTTGCTCATTCCTTCTTTTCCCAGTAACTGGGTCAGGTCCTCTTATCAGAGAGCAAGATTCCATAGACGAGTGAGCATCTCTCTGTACTCTGCTTGCTCCGCTGTGAAATACGTCAGTGCAGCCCTGAGAAGACATCAGGGAGCAGAAGTTTATGGGAACGCTAGCACTAAGTTCCCTATAAACAAAGCACCGTGATTCCTTTGTTGATGGCCTTTCCCTGCACAGGCAGACCTGGTCTCTAACTTTGGCAACCACAAGGGGGCAGGGAAGGGTATTAATTGGGTCAGGAGTCAAGTTCCACAGCCTTTCCAGGTAGAAAGTAAAATAAAAGGTCCCCCATCAAAACACGATTACAAAAGGCGTTAAAACAGTAATACTGGTATGAAGCAGGAACAAGATGTAGAAACAGATACATAATTACAGGCTCATTTGCATGTTGCTAAATATTGTCAACAGTCAGGATATACTTTTTCTATTTTATAAAGACTTCTCGACGATCAACATTTACTTATTTTATTTGCTGTTTTTAACTATCAAAGTATATCCCCTTCTCTACCAAGCAACTGTATGTATCTGTGTGTGTGTAGAATATACACATACAACACATACACTGTGTGTAGAATGTAGAATATACACATACAACATATACATACACAACACATACATCAAATCTTATTTCCTTTTTTCTTCCTTCCCAGTACGATTTTTCTTCATTCTGTAGTTATGTATAAGAGGCACAATTGAAGGTAAAGCGTATATAGGCTTTTGATAGCTCCAGTTTTTTTTTTTTTGTCTTTTTGCCATTCTTGGGCCGCTCCTGCGGCATATGGAGGTTCCCAGGCTAGGGGTCCAATCGGAGTTGTAGCTGCCGGCCTACGCCAGAGCCACAGCAATGCGGGATCCGAGCCGCGTCTGCAACCTACACCACAGCTCACGGCAACACTGGATCGTTAACCCACTGAGCAAGGGCAGGGACCGAACCCGCAACCTCATGGTTCCTAGTCGGATTTGTTAACCACTGAGCCACGAGGGGAACTCCTGATATTTCCAGTTCTAAATATGTAAAAATATCTTAGGAAATTTCATCCTCTGTATCACAGACCCAAATATATAACTCTTTAATCTTTCTGTTACTCCAATTCCGAAAGACTCTCCACTTTAAGAAGACTTGGGCTTTAATCCAGTCAGATTGATATTATGAGCTCTAAAAAAAGCAACAACTGAATGCCCATTACAACGTCACATTATTTTCACCTCTTAGCTAAGGGGAGAGAGTTAGTGATAGAACTTTGGAAATATTTTTTTTTTTCTGTACACTGAAAGCCAGTAAGTAAAACTATGATTATTTCAGCCATAAAACTAGCCATGAAGTTCCCCAATGCCTGAGCCATGGAAAGAAACACAATTTCTTGAAAAGAGGCTAAAATATTTTACTGATTATATCAACCTCAAGACAAAGTTTTGATAGATCACTCTCATAACCATACTGTAAACTCCCAAAGCTGCTGTTTTTTCCACTGGGATTCATTCAAAAACACTTTTAAAAAAAATCACTGGTATTTTAGGAGTTCCCTTGTGGCACAGCAGGTTCAGGACATTGTGTTGTCACTGCAGCAGCGCGGGATGCTGCTGCGGCATGGGTTTGATCCCTGGTCTGGGAACTTCCGTATGTGGCAGGTACAGCCAAAACCATTCACAGACATTTTAGCTTGTATATGAAATTAAACTTGCTCTTGGTTTTTTACCCAAACATTCCATGAAAACCATGCTCTGGAGCTAAAATGGTAGGAGGGAAATATCACACTTGATGATCAAACCAAGACCTTGATCAAGTTACCCTCCTGCAAAATAGCACATCTCTTTCCTCCCATCATGGGCACATGAGTGGCCTGGCCTGGCTGGATTTATATTCCTTGTTATTCCTCCCTTGTTCCTGTTCAGTCATCATGCCAGCTAACAGTGTTTTAAGATTTTTTTTTTTCTTCTCTATTTTCTTACAACGTTCAGCAAGGGAGTCATGGAAAAGAGGGAAAATATTGTATGAAAGGGCTAGTCGCTAGCCTATCTTTTAAATCATACTCTCCAACATCTAGAAACTCTACACGTCCCAGAGCAATCCCTTATTCTTGACGGAGTTCCCTCTTTTTGATGATTCTCAACATGAACGGCATCTGCATGAACCCTTCTGTGTGTTGCTGCATATATTACGGCATTATATCGATATATGGGGGCGTTCTGTTTTTATTTAAATAGGTTCACCTAGAGGGTTTCGTGG
Source organism: Phacochoerus africanus (assembly GCF_016906955.1). Classification (NCBI taxonomy): domain Eukaryota; kingdom Metazoa; phylum Chordata; class Mammalia; order Artiodactyla; family Suidae; genus Phacochoerus; species Phacochoerus africanus. Next base: position 9,554,844 of record NC_062557.1, on the reverse strand, counting down.
AATCAAACAAAAGAGGCGATCGATTCTAAACTTGGCTCGTGGCCTAATTTATTTTATTACTACCTTCTTTCACACCCAGACCCAAGTTGGTTTGCATGGCGAAAATAAAAGAAGCTGGACAGGCAGGTCCCTTCTGTGGGACTCTGGTCTCATTGATGTGACACCACCTAGATTCCATCCACCCTTTCCCGACCACCCCCACTACACTCACCTAAAGGGAGCTAAACTATTTATTGGGTTAGGAGAGTAAGGATTCTTTTTTTTTTTTCTAAAACGTCATATAAAATAACGGTGCAGTATTGGTCTTGACCAACAGAGTCTAAGGCTTCTTTGTAACCACTAAATGTAGGAAAAACCACAAATTACTGTTGGAGAGGGGTTGGCCTTCGGTTCTGGCTTCAATGACCCCCTCCCCTTCAATTCAAATACCTTGCATCTGTGTAAATAAACATGGCTAGGTGTATGGTAAGAGAATATTTAGCACGAATATGTTTCATACAAAATTAGCAGCAAAGAACAACTTTAGGCTTGTAATTATATGAAAAAAAAAATTTGAGCCATTAGGGTAATTAAGGTGTTTCTTCCTTTTCCCTTAAACGGGTAGCATATGATCCATATTCTTCTGCATGGAGACTCTCACTGGTTGAGTTTCCAAAGCACTATTTTTTTCTCCCTTCCATGAAGATTTATAAAGATATTTTTATTCTGTCTAGTCTAGCATTAAAAGTTTATTGGTTATAAATTTAGAGCCATGTTGCTGCCGATGGGCTCTAGGAGGCTAACAGATAAGCTTCTTACTTAGGAAATATAGGCTAGAAGTCTCATAGTCAATCCATAAATAGAAAGGAAATAAATTCTGACCAGATAAAGGCTGAGTTATCCAGCTCTAGAGAGTGTGGCTACAGCTTTCGCCCCCATTTTCCTTCTCTCGGCTATTCTTTTTCTCCTTCTAGTGTCTGGTGTGAAAACTACGTTTTGAAAAAAAAAAAAAAAAACACTGAAAATTCCATCTCGAAGGTTCATTTAATGAGATGGCAACTCATAAAAGTGTGTCTTCAGAACATCCGACTTCTCTTTATCCTGTGCTTGAAGGCGCAACCATCCCAGTCTGTCCTGGTTGCAGCACTGCAAAGTCCTGCATCCCAGGCACCTCCTCGATTCCAAGCAAACATGCTGAACTTGCTACTCCACCCTCCCACCCTCCTTGGTACCACTTCCTGACTTCCTCGTGTCTGCCATTCTCTCCCCCCATATCTAGATCTTTATGATGATGAAAGCCAGGTCAAATCCCATTTCCTTCAGGTAGTCTTCCATCCTCCTCCTCTACCTTCCAACGGGTCTTAAGTTGCACTTCACACAATTAAGCTTTTCATGAAAGGCTGTCTCGCCTCGCTTGCAAATGATTTTGGACACATTCTCCTTCCTCCACCGAGTGCCTTCGAACTTACGATGGCAGAGAATCAAGGGGTAGAAAGGAGCTGGTCTCTGAAGCACTGCTGTGAGCTGGGCATTGCACCAGGGACTTGGGCTCATTGACAACACCGTACTCTGTGCAGTTGGCACCATTATTCATCTGTTCTGCAGACATCTATGAGTTGTAGACAGGGTAGTCGGTTGACCCTGCAAATTAAAATCCAGACCTACCTGGCTCCTTCTGATGCACCATACACAGTGCACAGCAAATATGTCTGATGTTTTTGCATTTCTCACAGCTCCTCACAAAGCGTGGAGCTGAAAGCATATTCTCAGGAAGTAACTTGCTTTTGTGTCTCCACTGCTCTTCCATCCTATCTACACACTCATCCTAAGGATGAAAGGGAAGATAATTTATTTAAAAAATAGTGAATCACAGAAAAGGTGTCTTTTATCCAACTTAAGCAGAGCTGTATTTTATAGATTAGGGTTCTAACAACAGAAATATATTCATCTTCTGTGTCTTCTTCTTTTATTTTTATTCTTTTATCTTGGTAATGGTTTATTTTACATACTCTTGAAATCCTAAGTTATTTAAAGATATTGGTTGCAGTATGCAGAATATTCATATTCAAGCTGTTTTTACAGAATGGAAAGAAATGCAAAAATAATAGTATCGGTGGATGTCTGGGAATATTTACAATAAAAAAAAAATCTATAATGTACTGCACTGGCTTACCTAGTATTATACACTTTAATAACCATTTAGAAAGCTATTTTGAGAAAACTAAAAGAGACAAACTAAGCATTAGGAAAATCATATGTCTAATTTTGAACTGTATTTCTTTTCCTTTTCAGTGGCTATTAAATTTATAATACTTATTTATTAACAGTAGATCAAGGAATTCTCCCTATCTGAACGTATATAAAAGGTAGATAAACTATTGTAGGGCCTTTCATAATCTCATTTTTTTTTCTTGTTTATTTTAGAGTTTATTGGCTTATGGCCATCATCTTTATTGTTTTATAGGAATATATCCTTTTTTTTTTAATTGACCGATGGCAGGATACAAATAGTGAACAATTAATCCTAGCTGTTTATTGCTTCCCTGGAAACAGAAGAGGAAAAACGTCTTATGTGCTTATTACACAAAATAGCTCAGACCATTTCCCCAGCTGTGGAACAGACTGCAAACCTCTTCTTAAAATTATCTAAGGAATATCTTAATTAATTAAAATTCTTCTAGCATCATTTTCAGAAATGGAAATAGTTACTGTGACATTTCTGTGAATCAACTGGATTCCTATAATAACCATCTCTGCCCTTCCCTACTGTCTTCTTGTCAATTATGTATCATTGAAAACTATAAGTGGTTTTATATGTGTGACCCTTATAATGAACAAGCAGGATTTGTAGGATATACTCAGAAAAGGACTTAATCTGTTTCCACTTGCCTCTTTAAGTTTATTATGTGGGGCTGTTTTTTCCCTTGTCCTTGGATGAAATTCAGGACAGCTGACTTTTTTATCACTCTTTTTTTTTTTTTTTTCCTTTTTAGGGCCACACCTCCGGCATATGGAAGTTCCCAGTCTAGGGGCTGAATCGCAGCTGCAGCTGCTGGCCCCAGCCACAGCCACATCCACACAAGAATCGAGCCACATCTGCAACTTACACTGCAGCTCATGGCAATGCCAGATCCTTAACCCACTGGGCAGGGCCAGGAATTGAACCCGAGTCCTCATGGATGCTAATTAGGTTCATTTCCACTGAGCCACAATGGGAACTCCCTCTAATCACTCTTAAATAATGAAGACTTTTCAAGTCACTCTAAGTCCAAAAAATGCGTCGTTTTCTTTTAAAGTTAAACATAAGGTCAAAAATGTATCCTACACACCTCTCTTTCCCTCTCTCTACCTATCGAATTATTTAAGTGTTGCCATAACTTGGATTTTCCTTGGATTTCTTATTTCTCCTTTTTACAAAATTCTTTAGCTCTCCTCTACCCAATGTAGTAGCCACTAGCCAGGTGTGGCCCCTGAACACCTGAAATGTGGTGAGTCCAAAGTGAGCCATTCTGCAGGTGTAAAATATACTCTAGATTTTGAAAACACGATTAAAAAAAAATAGGACTGTGATATAGTTCATTAGTGATTTCCACATTGACTATATGTTTAATTTATAACATTTTGAAGATATTGGATTAAATGAAACATTATCAAACTTAACTTCGCCTGTTTTCTTTTAGCCTTTTAAAAAAATGTGACCACCAGAATGTTTAAAAATTATATATGTAACTTGCGTCATATATCTATTGGCTAGTACTGCTTTAGATCATTTTTAGAGACATCATGTGATCAATACTTTTTATTTTCCTTTGAAATAATCCCATGTCTTAATATACTTTTGGCATCTTCTCCAATAAACCTATATATTTAAACATATGTTAGGTATTTAAATTAATAAAGTCACCATATGTCCCTACACGTGGTCTGAGAGCAATGATTTTTCCTTGATAACAAGACTGATGGTTAAAGGAAAGTTACGTACGTCACCTAAACATAAGTGTGAGACTGAAATCCCAGGATTGTTCTTGAGACGTGAATTATGATATTCAAAGAATTCATTTACTAAGTCTCTTCTTATCTGGGGTTGCTGTATGTTTACCATGAAACTTAACTTTAGCCAAACTGACGGTAAATAAAACTAAAACAGAACAAAATAGTTACTAGGAAAACACAACATACTTTGGAGGGGAGGATGCTGCACAGCTCAACTATGTCTTGAAAACCTTCTTAGATCTGGAGTCTGTGATATTCAGACTTGACAAGGTTATAAGTTCTATAAAACATCATCTTATCAAAGGATGACATTAAGTTGTTTCAGGAAGAAAGATGCTCCACTGTCTTGTAGCTGGTGTGACAATTTTGAAATTAGAGCAAATATATTAACTCTTTCTAAATGCTAACAGCTTTCTGCAGCTCCCTTGCAGGCTTATAAAAGACCTCAGGAGAGGAAGAGGGTAGGGATGGGCTTACTCTGTGTGTGTGTGTGTGTGTGTGTGTGCGCGCGCACACAAACATTATAGAATCCCCTGAATAAAGCCCCTTTGGCATGCCTGCGATAGGCTGGGATTTCCCACTCCAGGGAACCCGACGGGGTATCTGCTTTAATAGCTGAGGTGGCCCAGAGTTCAACAGTGCAGGTAGCAGCCTTTTTTTTTTTTTTTTTTTTTTTTAAGAAACCTCTCCATTTTCATTATTCTAGTTTCTTACTTAGGAGCCTCTGAGGAAAAAAGGTTTCCTGATTTTAAAAAAGAAAAAACAAATAAACAACCCCCCCCCAAAAAAAAAACCCTGAGCATTACAGGTGTAGATTTCAGTTACTAAACAAATAATAACTACTTAAGTCTTAAGATAATTCTTGGATACTTCAAATCGCTTCTTGTCCACAGAGAGCTGGGCAGGCCTTAAGAGAGGGACTCAGGTGTGAGGCACCTGCAGCAGCCTTATCAGCACGGTGGCATTTGGCACTATCTGTAGGGATGTGGTCACGTCACTCAGGCTCTTTGATCTCAGAACCTTCATCTTTGAACGGCAGAGAAACATTCATATTGACTTTTCTCTTGCTCGGCACCTAAAAATTACTCTCAGTACACTCATAAAATCAAGGAAGGTGATAACTTCCTGAGGATCAAACACTCCAGGGGGTATTTCAGCCAATAACAGTAACATTAATAACAGAGTCCTATCTATCTCTCAGGAAGTGGCTGATACCGCGATCAAGTTTTACAGTGAGAATTAATAATGTCGAATTTCTGACTCGAGTATCTCTAACCATCAGGCAATCAGCCTCTCTTGCAGGAGTCGTGAGAAGCACAGGCTTGTTCAGCACATACGGTCTGACAGTCATGCTGCTTGGCCCTTTACATGGGCTGTTTTATTCAATCCTTGTAATAGATCTATAATAAGGTACTATTATTCTCAGAGATGAGAGATTTGGATTCAAGGTTTAAGAAACTAGCCTAAGGTCTACATCTAATCACTGGAGAAGGGGTATGTCCACCTTGGGTATGCATCTGAACCACCGCGGAAGTTTATTAAGTCAGAAAAATGTGGTCCAGTATCGGAGGCTCTGACGTTGTATATGGGATAGGGTTTGGTGACTTGATAAATTTAGAGAGGTTCCTTGAAGGGATGTGATGCGAATGAGGGCAACAGAACAACTGATCTGATACCCTGGGGCTTGGAGGCCAATTTCTCTGCCGCTGTCTTTCCGCTAGAGCTTGACTGCTCTTAGAACCCATTTAGTTTCTTTGAAAGCTTTCGTGATTCAGGTGGACGCCTCCCGCTCTGAGCCATGTATTCAGGGGTTGCCTGGTTTATACGCTTCTTCCTCTTGGCGGAACTCAATATTTGCCTTGTTTACCAGCCTCCCTGGGTGGAGAGATTAGTTATTTATTTCTTAGCCTTGGCTTCAGGGATTCTGCTGATAGGAATCTTGCCAGAGAATGAGTGGGGACTTTCTCGTTCTCAAATTAGAGGCTTGGACTGCTCTATAAAAATGATACTCTAGCTCAGCCCCCAACGTCCACGGAAAGCCTTTCCAACAATGTGCATGCACTAATCCCAGCCCCCACTTCCTTTTCCCCGTCTGAAGAAAGGATACAATTCTTAAGCCACCTGGTAGGGTGGGGAATGACTAGACATGGGGGGTACGATACAGAAGGAGGGAAGAAAGTTGGTCACTTCTGGCCTCCCTCCAGCTTCCTTTGCTCTCTGTTCTTTGAGATTGAGAAGTGCAGTGGGTTTAGATTAATGTATTCTTGGGGGTTGTTTCCTGTTTCAAAGAAAAAAGACGGGATGCCAGTGGTGTCTGATATCAAATAATTTAACCAGAAGAGTAGGTAAGCTGAAGCAAAGAAAGCTCTGGTCTTATTTTACAACCGGCTAAAAGGAAGAAAAGGAAAGCTTCACATATCACTCAATTTGATCCCAGGCATGTTGACCAAACACCTACTAAGTCCTTTGAAACCAACTTGCTATATTACACTGTGGGCTGGAAATAGATGGGTACTGAATGGATTTATCACCGAAGGCGTTGTGCTGTATACAAATGTGGATGAAAGCTGCTGCCCGCCTTTAAGACCTGTAATCGGTTGTGGGAAGAAGGCAAAATGTGTGTGCATCCAACTTCAACTGAAGGCAGAATACAAGAGGGGAATAACAGAGGTGGGCCGGGGCGGGGGGGGGTGCACGGGGCGGGGGGGGGGGGGCTGTAAAGTTACAACAGGCCAAAACAAAAAAATGTGTTTTGACCAGAGGGATTATATGATAAAGGTTTTGGCTTTTGCCATCCCAATTAACTCACAAAAGCTCCATATATACTCTCTCTTGGAACAGTTTTGTGGTCTTGCTGACCGAGGAGACAAGAACCCTGGTGGAGAGACGGGGTAGGAAAGCAGACTCTTAGGGACGTTTTCAAAAGTCTGTCACACAAAAGATGTGGTTGTGACTTTCTAGGACAACCCAAACAAACGTGCAGAATATGGGTTCTGATCTAAGCTAGACATCAGCTGTCTGATCCCATCGGTTGAGGGAAGGTACTAGTTTCCCAGAGCTGCTGAAACAAAATACTGCAAACAGGGTAGCTTGAAGACAACAAAAACTCATCCCCTCAAAGTTCTGGAGGCTAGAAGTCTGAAATTAAGGTGTCAGCAGGAAGAATCTACTCCATGCCTCTCTCCTAGCTTCTGGCGTCAGCACTTAGTGTTTCTTAGCTTCTAGACTTATCAGATCTCTGTCTCTGTCTTCACAAGACATGTTCCATGGGCTTTATGTCTCATGGGGCCTTTCTATAAAGACACCAGCCATTGAATGTAGGGCCCACCTCAATCCAGTCTGACCTCATCTTAACTAAGCACATTGCAAAGTCTTTATTTTCAAGTTAAGGTCACGTTCTAAAGTTCCAGGTGGACATGAATTGTTGAACACTATTCAGCCCAGTCCACCAAGTCAAGATTTTTTTGGGGGGAGCATTTTTTTTTTTTGTCTTTTCTAGGGCCATCCCCGTGGTATATGGAGGTTCCCAGGCCAGGGGTCTAATCGGAGCTGTAGCCACTGGCCTACACCACAGCCACACCCATGCCAGATCCCAAGCCACGTCTGCGACCTACACCACAGCTCAGGGCAACGCCAGATCCTTCACCCACTGAATGAGGCCAGGGATCGAACCCACAACCTCATGGTTCCTGGTTGGATTCGTAACCACTGAGTCATGACAGGAACTCCCTACGTTTTTGAGACTGCTCAAAAGTCCACTGAGTCAAGTGTTTGAGACTGCTATTTAAAGACCATAACATTCCTGACAGTTGTGGATAATTTCCAGAATTCTATAAAACCTTGTTGATTGGGAACAAGATGAAGTACATATCTTCAGATATGTACTATCAGCTAGAATTAAAAGCTGTTTGTAATCAAAGAGATAAAAGCTGTTGTGAGGGGCTGGAGAGTCAGCAAGTCTATTGTGAGTCTACCAGAAAAAGAGGGAGAAATCTACATTTCCTAAAACCTGGCAAAGGGGAGAAGATTGCTTTCTAGTAGAAAACTGCCCTGCTCCTCTATGTGGAAATTCTTTTTATTTTTAGAGTCCTACTTGTGGCATATAGAAGTTTCTGGGCTAAGGGTCAAATCAAAGCTGCAGCTGCCAGCATATACCACAGCCATGGCAACGCTGGATCCAAGCTTAATCTGTGACCCACGTGGCAGCTTGCAGCAATGCTGGATCCTTAACCCACTGAGCGAGGCCAGGGATAGAACCCGCATCCTCACAGAGACAATGTCAAATCCTTAACCTGCTGAGCCACAGCAGGAACTCCACTAAGTAGAAATTCTTGTCCTTTCTATCCCTGAACAGGTTATAGGTACCTATTTTGAAATTCCAATGGTTCTGAGGCACGCTGATGTTCCTAGTTTGTTTGTTTGTTTGTTTGTATCTATGAAAGAAGGGTCATGCTGTCCTCAGCTTCCTGGTTATTTTTAGCAGCACTGAAGACTGATCCGGTATAATAATGAGTATGGAGTGGGTGGGAGGATTTTATAAGTGGAGATGAAGGTGTCCTCAGCTGAAGTATTAGCATAGTTCCAGAAGGGAGAAAATGAATATTTTGCTCAAAGTTTCAAATTGTCCAGTTTGGCAAAAGTTCACTCCCATGGTAAGATCTAATGAGACAATGATTCCAAAAAGTTATGTTGGGGTCAGAGGCTGGGTGGCTTGGAATGACAGCTTAGCAAAGGATTTGACCTCTGGTATATAAATCATAGATGGTACCCAAGATCTTTAAACAGAGAAGGACATGACTGAATCTTGTGATAGATTCATCTGGGTGGAAAAGGGAGGAGTGAAAAGTCTCCTTTCAGTAAAGATTGAATAACCTGTGCGAGAAGTAATGTGTCCTTGGCCATATGAGTGGAAGTAAGACATTCTAGAAAATCTTCACAATGGGAAATCACAGGTTTTGATAATTAGGCACTGAGTACCAAGGAAAGTTCCAAATTACTTGACTTCCAGTTGGATCGATTGAATGATAAAGTAAATAAGAATACAGTTAACCAAGATAAATGAACCTAGGGGAAACGTATACTTTTTGTTTGTCCACGTGTTTGTTTGTCAGAGAGATCATACCTTTTTTATTACAGATATATTGAATTTATGGTGCCAATAAACCACCTCTATAGAGATGTTTAGGTGGAAGCTGAAATACAAAATCTGGACCTTGGTAGAAATGCTAGGGTTCAAAATATAATTTGAGAGCGAGGCAAAGGAAAGTTTTAGCAAGACTGATATCCATGTCTCTCAGGAAAAGGGTGTGAAGGGAAGGAGAGAGAAAACCAGGTAATGGAATTTCAAAAGACACCTACACAGAAAGGTAAACTGAAGAAGGAGCCAATAAATGAAAGGAAGTGGTCACAGACAGTGAACTACACAAGATGAACCAACAAAATTGTGTCACAGAAAATGCAGAAGGGTTTCCAGTTGCTTCAGAGGCTAATGGGGTCCAAAGACCTGGGCTCGAGACCGGCTTCCTCAAGCTCATTATCTTTCGGTCCTTGTGCACAACCTTTTACATCCGGGAGCCATCACTGCTTTGTTCATAAAGTGGGAGCAAGACTCATGTCAGAATTAAATGCAGTAGCTGGCCTGAATGTAGAAGATCAAGGAATGCACGAACTACAACCATTACAGAATGTTTGGGCTGGTTGACAGCTGGGAAGCAAGTGTTGAGATCGTAGCACACGGGACGTCTTTGTGTGGGCCTAGAGTGGTCAAAACAGGTTGGAGCAGTTAAGGATAAAGATAACGTGAAAAAGCACAGCTCCTGGGTGTGAGCTATGTTTCTTAGATTTTTATCAGTGGAAGGAGGGAAAACCATGACATGGTAGTTTGAGAAGGATGCAGATTGGAGAAGGATTGCTTTGTTTTTCTCTTTGGGATTTAGGGAGATGAGAACACCTGGGTAGAGTAAGCAGACGTCTGGAGATTGATTATAAAACAGAAGAGATCAGTATGCAGAAACTAACAGGAGGTCATGGAATGAAGTGTGAGTTGGAGTTGACTGGACAAAGCAAGAAGCAAGCCCAGGTTAAAAGTCAGTTTGGAAAAACAGTAAAGTTCTGTGTGTGCTTGTGTATGTATTTGATATAAGAACAAAAAACAAACAGGAAAAAAGAACTTTCTAGAAAAGGATGGTTGGTTTAAGAAAGAAATTCTGAGCTGGAGAGGTGAAATACAGAAAGACTGTATAATGAATGGCTTCTGTTTTGCCAGCGAGTTGAAATAGGCGAATCAAGGAAATGAGAGATGCAGTAAATGGAGGCTTCTGGTGATAGCGTGTTTGAAATGCCTGTCACTGGGTCACAGCTGGGCAAGCAGCCAGATGAAGCTCAGGGGAGGGCAGAAGGACCAGGGGAAGGAGGGTAAGTTAAATAACCCGAAGGTGCCACCAGGACTAGGAGTAGGTTCAGCTGGAGTGGAAGAGCGGGAGAGGGGAAAAGAGAGCGAAAGATGATCAAGCCCATACAACAGTCAGAGCAGCATCGGATACTTCACTTCTTTTATAATTTTATGGTTTATAGAAATGGTCATCAGGCCTTTTATTTTTTAATTTGCACGCACGTGCGCGTGTGTGTGTATGTATGTGTGTGTGTGTATGTGTGCGCGCAGGACCGGCTATTGGCCATACCAGGAAAGCAGTCATCTGGCCCCAGGAAGGTCCAGGATATCCCCCTATAAAGGAGAATGGACCAAAAGGGTAATGCTAAGTAGGGAAAAAAGGAAGGTGAGCTTTTTTCTGTGATTTTTGTTAGAAGCAATGGAAATGATCAGCCAGCTGTTATTAAGGGGAAGATGGAATGGGCCCATCAAAAGGGACTGAGATACTGGGAAGAGAGGTCATCCAAGCCTTAAGAAGGGATGACCAGTTGCCTCTGCAGTTCTGGGTCATGTGTACCCTTAAAATAAGTCCTATCTTTAGGGATGCCTAATTAAGTAATAACCTTGAACAACAGGGTTACCCCCCCACCCCCCCACACACAGCGGAGACCACACAAGTCTGATGAGGTCTACTTAAGCCACTTTGAGAACCTCAGGTGTGTGTTTGCCTCCTATGGGAGCTTTGGACCATCTTCCATGACCTCTGCGGTAACCTGATGCAACTTCTAGGCAACAGGTTAAAATCCAACACACCTGAGCTGAGTGCTGAACACACAGCAAGAGGAAGGCGGTATCTCCCGAAAATAACTGTTTCCGGTCTTTGAAGAATAATTAGCAAAGCAACTGAGAGCGTATCTGAATGAATCGTGGTCTTTTGCATTCGAAACAAAAAGTATTTGGAAAATAGCACCTGGGAAGATCCCATGCTTCCTTCAGCATGACACGGACTTGGGTTGTGAGTTAAACTCGGATGTTTAAGTGGGCATGATACACTGAATTGACACCCCTGGCAAAGCTAAGAGGGATCTGAAACATGTGCTTTTCGCCTGCAAAGGGATCCACCTGCAGTGGTCCAGAGAGGTGAAGAAAAACAAAGGCTCTCAGATTCCTTTCTCCTTTGTTCCTTTCTTCTTCCTGTTGGATGTTGGGAGGGGTTGACCAGCCTCAGGGATTAAGACATTCAAAGTGGCCAGTAATTTCCATAATAGGATTCAGTGATCAGATTCAAAAGCAAAGAACAACTAATAGGAAAGGATAAGCAGGATGAATGACGGTCAGGGAGCAGCTCTGGGAGCTGGGGAAGAGGATTGTGAAGAGAGCATTTTGCTAGCCCTCTGCACTTACACAAATACTAAATATTGAAAGGCAGGGACGTCTCCATGGCTTAATGTCTTAATGGAATAATTTCTTATACCAATTCAATAGTGGGCTACAAGATTAAAGAACAAGAAAGACATTTTGAAAGTGAGAACATGGAAGAGGAAGAAAATTCAGCATTCAGCTGTTAGAACAAATTTTTGGAAGAGCAAATGGAGTTCTGAGAATAGGCATGAAGAAAGAACCTGAGGCCAGATTTTGTTGCTGAACTTGACTGGGAATGAATCAGCGATGTGTAGGGTTATGTTAACAATATTTTCTGAACAAAGCCATTAACTCCCTTCTTTTTTGGAAGAAATACTAAGAAAGGGGTTTACACTACAAATCAGTCTCTCTCCCTCTGTCTCTGTCGGTCTGCCTGCATTTCTTCCTTCTCCGTTTTTCCTTCCTTCTTTCCTTCCTTCCTAATATGTATCTTAATCGAAGTCAGACTCACTGATTGTCCTCTTAATCATATTTCTTTCCTTCTGTACTTTTAAAATATATATGATTTTTTTGGTATGTATTTTTATGTTTTGGGCAGTGATATAATAACACTAAGCTTCCAGTGTAAGGATTATAAACAAGCTAGGGCATCAAACAAGCCCAGTTTTAGTTCTCCATTTGTTGATCTCTGTTAAGTCACTTAAATTTTTGAGCCTGGACCTAAATTTTTGAGCCTGGGTCCTGTTTTTTAAAACAGTTGCTTTTTTAGAGCACTTCGAGGTTTTTATAACAAAATTCAGAGGGAAGTACAGAGATTTTCCACATACCTCTTCCCACACGTGCTGAGCCTCCCCCATTGTCAACACCACTCCTCCGAGTGGCACCTTTTCAGCAAGAATGGACCGACATGGACCCACAGTCACTCCAAGTCCATGGTCTATATGTCAATTCCCTCTTGCTGTTGTACATTCTACGGATATGGACAAAAGTATGATAACATCCATCCATCATTATAATCACACAGAATAGCTTCACTGCCCTAAAGGTGCCTGTACTCTATCCATCTCCCCTTCCCCAACCCCTGGTAGCCACTGATATTTTCATTGTCTCCATAGGGCTGCCTTTCCCATAATGTCATACAGTTGGAAACAGACAGCATGTAGCCATTTCAGATTGGCTTCATTCACAAAGTGATATGTATTTAGATTTCCTCCATGTCTTTTAATGGCTGGATACTTCATTTTTTTTACTGCTGAATGATATTCCCTCGTCTAGGTATAAGGTGGTTTACTTATCTGTTCTCATTTCATACATACATGCATATACACACGTACTTAGTATATACACAGACAGACAATTGCGTGTGTGGTGTTGCACGTGTGTGTTTGTGAGGGGGGATAGGTAGGTGAGAAATAGTGCAGATGAGGTGAAGCAGAAAAGAAAGTTTCTTTGTTTCTTTTTACTGCCACACCTGCGGTATATGGAAGTATCCGGGCTAGGGGTTGAATCGGAGCTGCAGCTATTGGCCTACACCACAGCCCCTGCAACACCAGATGTAAGCCATATCTTCCACCTATGCTGCAGCTTACGGCAACTCCAGATCCTCAGCCCAGGGTTCGAGGCCAGGGATCAAACTGGCCATGTAATGGGATACTAGCTGGGTTCATAACCCACGGAGCCACGACGGGAACACCAAGCTTTATTTTTTCATAGAAGTGCATTAGCATTTTAGATGAAGAAAAACTATTTTAGGTGTGCTGCTACTTTAGATGAAGAAAAACTAAAAACAAAAACAAACAACAACAAAAAAATAAAGTACAGAAATGAAATAACACACTTGCACCTAAACTTCACTACTCAGAATTAGAATTTTTCGTTTTCTAAAAATGTGTTTTAAATGTGATTTAACACGTCTGTGCAATAACACAAGAAATAAAACATCTGAAGATAGTGGGCATTGGTAGGAGTACCCTAAATGTTTGTTGGGAGATTAAAAGTGAAGCTATACACAGAGCACTTAGCAAATACAGAAACGTTAGTATTACATTATTATTGATAATATTAAAAACGTAGAGTCCTCCCTAGGTCCCATTTCTCTTTCCCGCTCCAGAAGCAATGCTCTGGTGCATGCGGTTTAGAGCCTTGCAATCCCCGTGACGGTTGCTGACTTAGGTGCATGGAATCTGATTCATGTCTGCGTGTGCAGGTACACACCTCGTGCTTTAACTTTTACACCAGTAATAAAGTAATACTCATTTCCTTCGGTAAATTTTTTTCACTCAGTTTAGTTTTCGAAAATCATCCATTCTGATACATAGGGTTCTCGTTCATTTCTTTGGAGTGTTGTACATTATTCTGTCATATAAAAATCCCATTTTGAATTTGCCTTGCACTTTTTCCCTCCTTTTCATTTTTTAAATTTTTTCCATTACAGTTGATTTACAGTGTTCTGGCAATTCCTGCTGGAGAGCAAAGTGACCCAGTCATTCATACATACATACATATATATATATATATATACACACATATATATATATTCTTTTTCTCACATTATGTGTATATATATATATATACACACATATATATATATTCTTTTTCTCACATTATGTGTGTATATATATATATACACATATATATATATATATTCTTTTTCTCACATTATCCTCCATCATGCTCCATCATAAGTGGCTAAATAGAGTTCCCTGTGCTCTACAGCAGGATCTCATTGCTAACCCATTCCAAAGGCAACAGTGTGCATCTATCAACCCCAGACTCCCAGGCCATCCCCCTCCCTCCTCCTCCCCCTCGGCTTGCACTTTTTGATGAAGGTTTAGTTCATGTCTGAGTTGGAACAATTATAAGCAGAGTTATCATGAATATTCTCATACAAATATGTCCTTTTACATGTGGCTGAAAGTTTTCTCCCCCAATAACCCACATGCCTAAAAATGACCTCCTCCGTTATCTGCATGTACTTTCCAAAGTGACTGTACCAATTTATACTTCAGTTGTTTGTGAAGGTTCCATTTACCTGCCTTTCTGATCATGTGTGGAAATAGAAAGCGTTTTGATTTCCGCACGTTTATAAAATGGGACATTATTTTTCTTTGGATTTGTAGTTCCTTGGTTGCCTGTTAAGCTGATCACCTTTTCATATTCCTTGAATATTTGAGTTTCTTGCTTTGAAAGGCTTTTTGAAATATTTTGCCTCATCTTTCTCCTAAGTTACTTTGCCTTTTGAAAAACTGGCTTATTGGTCTTTATACTAAGTATTAGCCTTTTATTGGTTTTAGATTATGGTTTAACATTGGTCATGGTGTCTGTAGTTATATAATCACTTGTTTGTCTTGAAACAGCCACATTTATTAAGCTCTCGATATCTGCTTTAAGTTTTGATTGAGAACTGTGTTTGGTGTGGCTGTATGCAATTCCAATGGTTGTCAAATTTTAGCATAACGACCATTTGGAAAGCTACTTAAAAGTACAGATTTCCTGCCTTCTCCCTCTTGAGGATTCAGGAGTTCTAAATTTAGGACATGGACAAAAAGTTCTTTTTATTTTTATTTGTATTTTTCTTTATTTATTTATTTTTGCTTTTTAGGGCTGCACCTCCAGCATATGGAAGTTCCCAGGCTAGGGGTCAAATCAGAGCTGCAGCTGCCGGCCTACACCACAGCAATGCAGGATTTGAGCTGCATCTGCAACCTACATCACGGCTCACTGCAAAGCCGGATCCTTAACCCACTGAGCAAGGTCAGGGATCAAACCTGCATCCTCATGGATACAAGTCAGATTCATTACCACTGACCCACCATGGGAACTCCCATGTAAGTTCTTTTTAAAAAAGACTCCCATGCAAGGTGATAGGCAAATACACTTTGGGAAATTCAGCAGTGCCCCATACAGGAGTTACCCTGGGTGAGGAGACCAAAGACTGCCCTCCGCTGAATCATTTTCCTTTTTTGATTCTATTGGACATGCTTGTCTGAAGCAGCTGTGCACCTGGCCAAATGCACAGAAATATATGCATAGCCTCTCTCTGATAATAGGTAACAATGCGGTCTTGTTTTCAGTCCTTCCCAGTGTTCCTGGAATAAGGAGTTTTTTGAGGTCTCACTAGGCTAATACCTCCAGTGGAGGTAAATCCAAGTTGTGACGAAAAGTGTAGGCAATTAAAAGAAAATTCCTGCGAAGGTATATTTCCATCATCATTGTTATTTTTTGCCTCACCTGCGGTATGCAGAAGTTCCCGGGGCCAGGAATTGAACCTGGGTCACAGCAGTGACCCAAGTGACAATGCTGGATCCCAACCCCACTGTGTCACCAGGGAACTCTTACTTCCATTATTTTATTCATGTCTTCTAGTGAGTTTTTAAAGAATAATTCTTCTGAAAAACTACTGTGAGATGGAAGTAAGAAGAGCATGGAGCGCTTAAGATGCAGATTTTTGATGAAAATAAAATAAGGGATAAAGAAAAATTGAGGAACATTATGAAAATGAAAGGTATCAGGAAAGATTTTTTTTTTTTAACTTTAAGGAATTTAAGAGAGATCGGACATAGGCATTTTTCGTGTTCTCAGCGAGATTTATTTCCCTTTTGTATTTATGTGCAATATCAGATGTTTTAATGTAGTGGATTTGTCCCAAACTCCATTAATAAAGTGGCTTCCTGTCTTAGCTTAGGTAAGCTATTCACCTAATTTAGGAAATAACTGATCCATGTTTTGAGACAAAGCTCTTTTGTTTAAAGGACCTTAAGATTCAAATGACAACAAAGGGACATTTGACCCAAATCCCAGAAAGTCCTGAGAATGGATTTTCTCTGTTTAGCACATTGCTGCAGTTGAAAATATTAAAACAGAAGAGAAATGTCCAGGAGAAAAGCTCTCCTTTGCCCAGGAGAAGTAGTAGAACTGATATATTCTTTCCAACAGCCTTTGTTTATACTTCTCAGAGGAACAGATGGATTCTAGTGAGGTGTTTTGGTCAGGTTTATTAGGAAGTTGACTCAGGTCTGTATTGCTTGTAGAAGCCAGAGAGAGGGCAGGCGTCCTACTCACAAATCTTTAGGAAGTGTCGAAAGCCGAGTCATTTCAGACGTGTAAATCCTGTTGCAACAAACAGCACACGTTGGCTTCTTTTGGACAAATGCAGAGAGAAAAAATCAGATGCAAATTGAATATCAAGATGGTGGCTGAAGGACCATTAAAAAAAGAGTGAAATGATGCCATGTGCAGCAACATGGATGGAGCCAGAGATGATCGCGCCAAGTGAAGTGAGCCACACAAAGACAAATATTATATGATATTGCCTATATGTGGAATCTAAAAAAAAAAAACACACACAACTACACACACACACACACAACAGAGACTCACAGACACAGAAAATAAACTTACGGTTACAAAAGGGAAAAGAGGAAAAGCGGGGGATAAATAAGGAGTGTGGGATTAACAGATACACACGACTGTATAAAAAATAGAGAACCAACACGGACCTACTGTATAGAGCACAGGGAACTCTACTCAGTATTCTGTAATAACCTTTAGGGGAAAAGAATCTGAAAAAGAACGTGTGTGTGTGTGTGTGAATCGCTCTGCTGTATGCCTAAAACTAACACGATGTTATCAATCGACTATAGTTCAATTAAAAAAAATTAAAAATAGAGGCCGAATAAAATACAGGTAAGGCATGGTGTGGGAAAGGGACCTTTCTGCACTTTTGGGGTCCACTCTACCTTATGATTCCCTACAATCCCCCTCCCCCACCGCCCCCCCCCCCCACCCCGAAGGGTAAATGAGACGACATACTCTTTGGAAAAAGGCATACCCTAAACTCTAGCATAAATGTTACCTTGGTCCTGAAAATGGTTCAAACAGTCTACAAACGAACAATGTTTAAAGATACCGAAAATCTTGGCTGAGTTCCGAGCTGGTGTTAAAGATATTGGATATGCATGTTTTGGAAAGTCAGGGTGATTCGAGTGACTAAACAAAGAAGCTTTCCGAACAAACACTATCACGGACTCTCAAAGGTCTCAAAAATGCATGCTGACATTTGTCAGGAGCCTTTATAAACCTTTTAATTTCTGTTTAATAATTCACCGGTTCGCAAAAAATCCTTCAATGATTTTTTTTTTTTCCATGAACACAGAGAGCACGGGTGTTAACAGAAGATTTAAATATAGGGGATCTGACTTCCATCTGGCCAGCTCAAGCCGTCTCCTCATGAATGGCCACATGTCCCACCTTGCGCCTGAGCTCTGACAGTAAATGTTTGACTGGCAGAGCTGCAGAGGACCCGGACAGTAAATATTTTATGAGGGGAAATGGGAACTCCCCTTTGCTCTGTCCTTCTCCTACGTCCAACATATTAATTTATGGGAACTGGAAACCAGAGGACTCTCAATCTATCCCAGCAATAATTAGTCATGATTTCAAATCCCAAAGCCTGCCTATATTGCTTATATGACAGTTAGGATGCACTTTTTTTTTTTTTTGTCGGATTGGGATACGTCTACAAATCTACAAATAAGCTGCAGCACTTGGCTGAGAAGGCTTAGACAGTACGTCGTAAGCACGGACAATTCGTTCTCTGATAACAAGGGTATTGACAGAGTCATCTTTTTCCCCCTCCTCCTTCCCATCAAACGCCGTCTTTCTTGAAATGACTTCACAAGTCAGACCCCAGGCTGTGGATGCGTCCCTGGTACCCGGCTCCTAGAATACCCGGCCGTGGTTTTCCTCTTCGCCTCTGCGGGGCAACAGCTGGTTTTCATTAGGCGTCAGATTATGATACACGCCAAAAAGAAAATGGTCAAAACGAATAAAGAAAGGAGTTCTGGTAGTACTGTGGTTTGTTCTTAGGGTGTCAAGGTGAAGAATCCATCCTGTTCTTCAGACCACTGTAAACTGAATCCATTGCTGCATACACATGAGTGAAATCCAGCAGCGTTTTCTTAAGAATCTCTGTCGCTTTTATTTACTATGGGAGAGGCCCCTGGGTTTTTCTTTCTTCTTCCTTTGGTATAACGCTAATGCACTTTATATGTCCTTTAATCTCCGTTCCAGTTCTGTCAATATTTGAGCTTATCTTAAAACGAAGAACTCCAAAGGAGGGTCAAAGAAAGTAAATGCTCACTCCGGAAGGCAAATAACAATTATTTCATTAAACATCCAAATCACAAAGCACCCCTTGGACCAGATCTTGACAGAAACAGGAGGGGTGAAGGTTCCCCAGGCCCCTCCCCTTGTGATGAACATCTAAAAGGTCCCAAGTTTTCGAATATGGGGACAATTTTCCAAAACTCATTCGTTCTGCTAACAAATTCAGTGACCAGTGACTACAAGATCTCCCTCTGTGTCTCCATCTTTGGAATGTCTATTCCTGATGATGAGAGACGGGTAGCAAGGACCTAGGTATTAAGCCCGGGTTGGCCCGCTGTGCTGCTCTAACAAAACATCACTGGAAAGAGCAGCTCAGCCATCCTAATAAAACATCCCAGATGACAGACTTGAAACCCACATCTTCCGCGGGAGCCAAGCAACCCGTGCTGGCCTTTGGTTCTTCATGCTGTGATGCAGACAGAAATACAGACTCAAGTTTAGTCCACCATTATGAGTTCCGCTGGAGCTGTCAGAGTTGCTCAGCCTGTTGGAACAGGTATTTATTTTCCCATAAGCTTCCACTGTCATAAACTCTGGAGATGGTGTCTTCTTAATAAAAGTGAGCTCAACCTCCACCCAAGTGTTATAGCCAGACCCACTTTCGGTGCCCCTACTGGAGCTTTGCAAACAAGAGGTGGGTGGCCAGGCGTGGGAGATGGGTGTTTGCTGTTACGAGGGGCTTTCACATTCTCTGTGCGGCAGGACAATACACACAGACATATACTATTAAAAATGGAGGTGCCTGGAGGCTTTTCACACTCCCCCCCTTCCATATGAGTTTTGGCAGGGAAAGTAAGGAGACGCGAACATTCTTTTAGCGTAATAACTTCAGGGATTGTTCACATGGACAGTGTGAAAATGCAGTTGGTTTGCAGATTCCACACGTTGCAGGCAGATTCCACAGGCTGGCTCTTTTCTTTTCTCCTTCTTTTGACTTTTTCACCATTGGAGACTCTGGCTCCATCCTGCTGGGAAGCAATTAGTGCTGAAGGAATGACAACCAGCACACAAGTGGCAAGGGCCAGGAGGGTGGGAAGCAAAAAAGAGAAAAAAAAAAAAAAAAGGAGGGGGGATGGGGGAACTAGAGAAAGGAATCCGGAGGTAGGGATGGCTTCCTCTGGAGACGACTAATGGAAGGGCCCTGTGAGGACGCCAAAGTTCAAGAACTGAGAGCTTGAATTTGCAGCGAACCGAAAACGTCCCATGTAATGGAAAAGGAGAGAACGTATTATCCAGTAGAACTTTCTGCAGTGGGGCGACCTCCTATAATCCAGACTGTCCAAAGTAGTGGGCGCCTGGCCGCTGGTGAGCATGTTCAAGGAAGTGGCTGTGCAAGTGCAGAAGGGCCAGTTGGGCATGAAAACGAGTGTTTTATTTCATTAATTTCAAGCGATGTGAATGGCCAGATGTGGCTAGGGACCACCGCGCCAGGCAGTGCAAGGGTAGAACAATCATCACTCGCAGATTCCCCTCTCTTCTTAGGAACCTTTTAGCAAGGTGATGTCAGGTCACGAATCCCGAATAAAGGACTGTGTGATGTATCATTAGAGATGAGCTGTAAGCATCTGGCCAACATGAAGAGCATTTGGAGGTGGATTTGCCTTCTAGAGTAGGTCTGGATATATTGTTACATGCACATACCCAAACAAAACGGTATCGGAACCACACCAGTAGAGGGCACAGTGAGCAACGGGCATGGAATCAGATGTAACTGACCTTCCATCCTAATCTCACCCCTTTTTGTCCTGCGACCTTGGGCAAGACACTGAATCCGTATCATTCTTTGCTCCTTCATGTGCCAAAATGGAATTAAAATGTTCTTTCATTTGAGTGTTATGATGATTCAATTGAGTTTACCAAACATTATAATAGTTATTTTTCCCTCTTTAGCTACTTCTGGTGTTTAATCATAGGCAAGTTCTCCCAGGGTCATTGTAGACTTTACGTAATAGCAATAGAACAACAGTAACAAGACATTTAGTTACCAATTCATTATATTTTTTTGTATCAGGTAACTAGCTTTGCTGTAACAAAGAAACCTCAAAATATAATGCTTTAAAGAAGAAAAGTATTTCTTTCCCTCCCATATTACTGCCTGAGTTGAACAACTTAGGTTGATGGGGGTAGTTGAGCTGCATGAAACCCTTCAAGTACTCCGTTTTTCCCCATCTTATTCCCCCAAGGACCCCTAGAGCTGGCACAGGTGAAGTGCAACTCAAAGTTCAAATCCAGAGTGCTGTTTCTGTAGGTAAAGTTTCACTGAAACATAACCACACCCATTTGTGTAGGTTATCTGTGGTTGTCTTGAGGCTACAAGAGCAGAGTTGAGTATTTCTGCAACTTCATGGCTACAAGTATTTATTGTCTGAGCCTTTACAGAAAAAGCTGGCAAGCCCCTGCCCTAGAGTGCTGTGGTCTTCTGCATGCTCAAAGCTGGAGCAGAGGCTCACCTGTATGCCCGGGAAGATACAAGGCAGCCGTCTTTTTAGGAGAGGCAGAAGTTGCACACATCACTTTTTTTTCCCCCTAGTCCATTCATTTTTTTTTTAATTCATTCAACAAATATTTGAATACCAATTTGTGTCAGCCACAACACGAGCTACTTGAGAATCTCATTGGTGAAAATTAGGTCACATGGCAACCTCCAACCACTAGAAAGTTCAGAAGAAGAAAAAAAAAAGACTCCAGGTGAGGCCATGTGTCCAGCTTAAGGTCATTATTATTGACTGTCCACTTTGCAAACCATAAAGTGTTACCTGGCAATGAGATCATGTGATTAAGAAAAAAAGGAACTAGAGAACAGCTAGCTCTGGAGAAGAACCAGGATGGAAAACAAGGTATTAACAACAGCATTTTCAGGAGTTCCCTTGTGGTGCAGCAGGTTAAGGATCCAGTGTTGTTGCTGCAGTAGCTTGAGTCGCTGCTGTGGCGCAGGTTTGATCCCTGGCCTGGGAACTTCCACGTGCCACAGACATGGCAAAAAAAAAAAAAAAAAAATAACACTGTCATATGCTTAAGCTCCCATAATAGAAGACTGGGTTTCTTAAGTAATAAATGTTTATTATGCTTCTGTTCTATGCCAGGCTTTGGGACTATGGTAGTGAAAAAAGCCATGTGGTCTCTAGGGATTTGGACACATAGCAACTCGTTTCACAGTCTAAGAAGTCAGTGTGTGATCCATGTTCGCTTTAAGAGTCGGCCTTCACAAAGGGAAGAACACGCCTTCTCCAACGCGGCAAGAAGTTCGCGCTGGAGTAAGAAACTGATTTTAAATCCAGACAAACTTATGTCTGCTTCATCAGCTTCCTTTCTCTAAAGTCTGAGTTGCACATTTATTCTTTTAAAGCAAGAAATAAATTCCAAACACAGATAACGGTCTACATGCGATTTCCCACAAAGATCCTATAAATTAATATTTTGAAAACTATATATTCTATACACTGTTTGAGAGAAGCCGTCCACTGAATTTACAATTATGTAAGGATCCGACCATTGACTGACTAGTTTGTGGCTAATACTGTTATAATTACAGCAGAAAGAGAGTACCAAAACCACCACCTCATGGACAGGAACCAAGTGTGTTCATTTACAAGTCAATTTAATAAGGAGTATCTAATTTGATCCTCATAGGAATTATGATATTGATATGATTTAATAGACTAAGGAGATGGGAAATAAAGCTGGGAATCCGAAATCTGATCTCTTAATTCTGTCTCTGAAGTGCATCTCATCTGTTGGAATAATTAAAACTAACAAGAATGAAAGCCTAAGAGGGGAATTGTGTATACATTTTGATCTGGCCACAATAGACTCTTACAATTTGGACAGAAGTCTATAATAATAAATTAGAACAGAATGAGAAAAGCCAGGACTCTGAATGAAGCTTGTGCTTGTATAACTTCTGGATGCCCAGTCCTAGTGACTCACAATATCTGGAACTGGGAGCCAAGAAACTGGGCATTTAATGAGCCGCCTAGGTGATTCCGATCAACAGTCCACTTGGAGGGCTATCATCTAAGGACCTTCCAGCATCTTGACATAAAGTAAAAAGGAGATGACACAGACCCTGGCACTTGGAATGGAAAAGAGAGAGGTCTGTCCACATGACTTCATTTATTTATGAACAAATATTTATTAAACATATATGGTATGCCAAGCCCTGTGATAGGTGCTGGGAAACAATGGTGAACAAAAGAAGCAAAGCTTTTCTATTCATCAAGTTTACACTCAAGATAAACATTTCAAAAGAAGCAAGGAGAGCTTGTGATGACAGACTGGATAAGAACAGTTAAGACAGAAGAATCGTTTCTGAATCGTTCCAAAATTTCTAATAGTGAAATGTGATGATTATGTTAAGAAATATATTCTTTCTGAGTTCCCACTGTGGCACAGTGCGTTAAGAATCCAACTGCAGGACCTCAGGTCGTTGTGGAGGCGCAGGTTCATTCCCTGACCCAGCGCAGTGGTTTCAAGGATCCGGCATTGCCACAGCTGCAGTGCAGGTCACAGCTGTGGCTTGGATTCAATCCCTGGCCTGGGAACTTCCATGTGGGAGCATCCATAAAATTGAAAAAAAAAAAAGAAAAAGAAAAATCTTCTTGTTTTGTCCAGAGTGGGTTTCAGCTCACTTAAGGACATACTAGGTTTAGGATAATTTGTGAAAAAGTAGGAAAGTAAGACAAGGGCACAGGTTGGGCCCAGGCCTGGGAAGGCAGGTGCACATGCACGCTGACGAACCACTAAAGCCACAAGTGAATGAATGAATCTAGAAAGTGATGCCGTAAAGAGAAAACCAATGGTAACATTTTGGGCTTTCATATTCACAGATAAGAAGCAAGGTTAAAACAAAAACAGAAAATATGAAGCACAGACAGAAACCAGGAAGATGGCAGAAAGCACCGTATTTGGAAACTGCAGAGTCAGAACCAGGAAGGGAGGATTTCAGGGACGAAGCTGAAGACTCACAGAGGCCAACGAGCAGAAGGACTGGGGACCGCATCTGAGTGAGTCCGACTTAACATGTCCAAGGGCAGACCCAGGACAGTGGCGGGAGATGGCAGGGAGACTGCAGAGTGTACGACGGGAACAGGCAGGTAGAAATTAAGGGCAGCACGTACAGGCGGGACAAGGAAGAATAAAAATTAAAAGCTGTGCGATGACAGACATATTAGGTTCCAGTTAAGAGACTATAAAGGACCCGAGCATTATTGAAAACAGAAACAAAACATGGCCATGCAGAAGAAGGAATCGAAAATCATAGTAAAAGGGGAAAATTCTATCAATGGGGAAGAAAGGGGTCCAATGGAGGTCTCACTAGGAATAACACGGCACTCCAAGTCATTTTATTCTAAAAATGCATCACCTCGCTCTATTCCAACCCAACTGCTAAGAGTTTTCACTTGCATTTCCTTGTTTTAGGTTCTGAACGTGGAAGGTCAGTTTTCAGACCACTAGGCACTGGAATGACATTGCCAAGGGAGAATTTTCCAGTCCTTGTAAATGTGCTTATCTTTCCCCAGGTGACCAGCTAACCCCCTCCATATTTTTTCCACCAGGTGGCAATGCCCCCTTACTATTAAAGAACTGAAAATAGCCTGATGAGAACAGTGAATAACCTGGATTTCTGAAAGATCATTCTGACAACTGTCTTTGTTTAGAAAGTTGACATTTTCATCAGAGCTGCCTCTTGGAAAATCCGTTACAGATTCCCAAACTGCGGATTATATGCAACCGGAGCAGAAATCGAAAGGAGGGTGACAGAGCGCTTTATATCAAAAGAAGGTCACCTAATGTCTTGAGGGAAAAGTGAGTTTTTCTAGAAAGAAGGGGAAAAAAAACATTTTTTTCATAATCTGGAATTTGGGGAGTATTGGAGAGAATGATAGGATTTCTGAGGTCTCTTCAAGAAAGAACAGATGGGTGAAATAGTTGATTACAAAATGCTACAAAATGAGGAAGCAAGGGAAAGATTTGAGGGACTCATAAATATTCTTAAATGAGTAATCAATATATATTTAATGCATGGATGAGAGGAAAAAAGACACCCTTAAAAATGCTATTAGCATCCAGTCATCCAGAAGTTGTTAAAAGCATGAAAGGAAAAAATTATTTTTTTCAAATCAAGTTTATAGAGCAGGACAAGGGTTAGCCAATAATGGTCCATGGCCCAAATCAGGCCTACTTCTTGGTTTTGTTAATTTACAGCCACACTTTTTTATTTGCATATTATCTCTGGCTGCTTCCATGGGCTAAAACAGCACAAGTAGGTATTTGCTGCCCAGATCACCTGCCCATCAAACTCTAAACTACTTACTCTTTGGCCCTGAACAGTCAAGTCTGCCGATCCCTGGTGTAGTGTCGCAAAGCACGAGTTTTGGAACCAGACAAATCTCAGTCCCAGTCCTAATGCTTCGTAGCTGTTTGACCCTGAATGAATTCTAAAGATTAAAGCAAGTTCTGGTTTGAAAACACTCTGTGGCCTGCTGGTACACAGAAGCTATGCTACCCGTCCCTACCTTTCCCTCTTAAACTACACAAGAAGCTGAGCTAAGTTCTGTGATCCCCACCTGCCCTTGCACACAAAAACCAAAATCCTTTGTCCGTATAGAATGCTGGCTGAAGAGGAATTTTCCTCCTTTGGATTCTTATGAGGCTGTTTTCTCCAAGACATGCCCCCCTCCTTTTTCTTTTTTTTTTTCCGACACAGACTTCTGTTGATGGGAAAATGCAGTTAATAAGTGCCTATTGTGTTTGCGGATTTCCAGATCTCACCTTCTCCTCGGCCCCTGACAAAAGCCTGGGTCCTGGATCTTGCAAAATGCCAGAGTAACGAAAAGTGGAGAGGGGCAGGGGTGCGTGTCGGGAGGGGGCCCTGAGCGCTTCTGACAGTGGGCATCTCGGGGCCCGATCTTCGTTAATGTGTAACGAGGATCTGGATGGTTCACGTTCTAGTTTCCAACTAATCCAGTGCTTAGCTGCCAGTTAAGGCCTTTGGCAAACACCTATAGGAGAAATGTCTAAATGTAAACTGTGAATCACTGGAAATGGGAACTCTGTCAAAATAAGGGAATTAAGTTCATTAAAGGTGTGGTGGCTTAATTTACTGAGCCAGCACGTCATGATCAGGGCTGGCACTCAACGCTCAGCTAGTGCAAACCCACCCGAACTTGGCAGAGTGAATGACCCCGACCAACCCAGCTGCTGGGCTTTCTTCTCTAGGTTAAATGTGCTTAAAGGAGGAAAAACGGGCTTTGAACTGTGGGCCTTTCTTGTCTCCTAGATAGGAGCGCCGCTGTATCGACACCATAAGGACAGAAAGCCAAGTAGACTCTGCTCATCGGGGAGGGGTGGCTGACATCTTCAGGTGCGAACGAGTGTCTCTTGGGCTCCAGGGGCTTTGGAAACCACAGGCACAATGAGGAATGTGTCTCTTCAGACTGCATTGAGTTCCCTGCCTCTCGAGAAAAAAGGAAGCAGGGCCCTAGAGAAAAAGGCCTGCATGCCAAGTGAGAGTGCTCCTGGGTCCATGGTAACCACATTGGCACAGGACCGAGACAGCGGGGACGGGGTGGGATGAGACCGCACGACCCCTCCCTCAGAGATACAGACCTTAACATCTAAGTGGGGTCTAGGTGGGCATGTGGCAACATACCAAAATGCAATCTACTGGGGACTTCTTCTGAGGAGCAGAGATTTTCCTAGTAATAGAAAATTACTAGGAATTTTCTAGTAATTCCTAGAGCCTGTTTCGAAGGATCCGTTCTGAAATCACGTCAATGGGTCTGAAGCCTATTTTGCGTGTGATGGACCCAGATGCACTTACTGACCAGACATCCACTGAGTGCTGTCCTGCAGGCCCTGGGTAGAAGATGAAAGTGACTGCCCTGCTCGCAGAGAACTTAGGTTCCGGATTCGAGAGAGAGGTGTCAATACGAACGAACAGTGATCGTATCATCGGAATAATGATAACGGCGAGATAGATGCTGGGTGGTAGGTAAACTGAGAAAAGAGTTACGGTGGTGAAGCAATGCTTCACCAGCTGGGGATGGTGGACCCGGGCCATGAAGGATGTGGTGACAGTGAAAGGGCATGCTTCTCTCTGGCCCTCTGCCCACCTTTATATCTTCCAAGAAGAGAACCGAAGGGTTGCTGAAAAAATAATAGTTACAGATACACATTCTTCTCTTCTTTTCTTAACCCTGGTGAATGCCCTTAAAATCTAGATGAAACAGATGGATTTTTGGAAAAGACCATGGAGGGAAAATGGCATACTTATGTTTTTCACTATGTGTGGATTCTTTCTTTGAAGTTTCTGTCTGTTGGGCATAAATGGACAAGTGGAAACACGACGTAAATCATCTTTGCAGCTACACTGGGGTTCTAGCAGACCTAGTAGCCCCTTTATTAAAATAAACAAGGAAGGGGGAGAGACCCCTCCCCCCGACGTGGTTAGAAAAAAGGGATACCTGGGGTTCAATTTTTCAATGTATGTCTGATTGTTTGCTGATTTGTTTTTCATCATTAAAATTGCATGGCCAAATTAGTTGTGATATCTACAACAGGTAATGGCATGTCTGTCTTCACAGCACAGCTGGCCTATATAATATTTCCTGATCATTATTAAGCCAGAAAAAAATGAGTTGTCCAAGGTTCTATTTTTAGGGCATCTATTTAATAAACGTTTATGGAGCAGCTATAATATGCAATGCACCAGCCAGTGGGTACCAGAGAAACAGTTATGAGCCAGGCAGACCCAAACCATGTCCCTCTGCATCTGATGCAAGAAACAGACATTTTACCATCAGAGTGATGATTCAAAAAAAAAAAAATTTTTTTTTCAACGAGAATGTGAAAGAGGAAGAAACTTACAATTGCATGGAAAGTGGGAATGTGGCTGAGAATGGAAAGAGCAGAAAGGTGACGTAAAATTAATAGAGAATTGGCTTGAACTGTATTGGCAGGGAGAGTTTTTTCGTGACCTTTTACTATCACCCTCAGGCTCTGGCTGAACCAAAGGATTCACACCAATGTCCTTGCCTTGTCAGAGGAAAAATATAGGTAACAAAAAGCCGAAGTATGGGTAAGGGTGAGAGGAGGCTAAACAGCAAAACTTAACATAAACAAGAGAAAAGGATGATTGTTTCCTTAAAAATAAACATGTTTGGAAATCCTTCCTAGAAGGAGTTTCCTTACCATAGAACTTTCAACCGCAGTTAATGGGAACCTCTTTTCCACACCCTCCATTCACACGCCTTCCTATCTTCTGCCCCCTGAATTCTGCCTGGGACGCTCATTCTCTGCATTAATGCATTTTCTCGGATGATATTTACAGAGAAAACTCAAGGAGAAAAATCTGTAAATCAAGGGCGCTCCCGTTGTGGCTCAGCGGTAATGAACCCAACTAGTATCCACAAGGATGTAGGTTCGATCCCTGGCCTGGCTCAGGGGGTGAAGGATCCAGTGTTGCCGTGAGCTGTGGTCTAGGTTGCAGATGTGGTTCCGACCTTGCGTTGCTGTGGCTGTCGTGTGGGCCTGCGGCTGTAGCTCCGATCTGACCCCTAGGCTGGGAACTTCCATGTGCTGCGGGTTTGGCCCTAAAAAGCAAAAAGCAAAAAACAAACAAACAAAAAAAAAAACCTGTGCCCTTTTCCAACTTCCATATTCACAGCGTGAGAGAGCAGGCATTGCATAGATGGGCGTAGAGATGAAGAGTCTCCGGTTCTGACCCTACAAAGGTCAGAGGTTTGCTATCAAATAGAATTTAGGAAGCGTTTTTAAAAAGTGTGCCAATGTTAAAATCATGCTAAAGAGGTAATATTTAAACTCTGTAGACATCTACCTTCAAGGATTGGCCATTTAAGATTTATGTCATTATGTAACAAAAAGGGAACAGAGTCCTCACTTTCTTTCTTTTTTTCTTTTTTTTTTTTGGTCTTTTTAGGGCCACTCCCACAACATATGGAAGTTCCCAGGCGAGGGGTCGAATGGAAGCTGCAGCTGCTGGCCTACACCACAGCCACAGCAACGCAGGTTCCAAGCTGCATCTGTGACCTACACTGCAGCTGAATGTCAGATTCCTAACCCACTGAGCGAGGCCAGGGATCGAACTCGTGTCCTTATGGACACTAATCGAGCTCCTTACTGCTGAGCCACAACAGGAACGCCCACTGCTTCCTTCGCTGGTTGTTTTCCCTTTAGTGTTATCACCAGGCAAACTTTATGGTATTCAAGACAAGAATACCATCCACACATAACAACATTTATTTTGTATTTCTTTACTAAGCATCTCTTGCGAAAATCAAAATTTTTACCAATTCTTTTCAGGGAAACTTTAAAACCTTCAGTGAGAGAAATGGAAGGTATTTTTATCTTCTATAGGTCATTAAAAAATCATATGTAGTGTGGGAGTTCCCTGGTGGCTCAGCAGGTTGAGGATCCAGCATTGTCACTGGGGTTGCCTTCGTGGGGAGGGTTAGGCCCCTGGCCCCAGGGAACTTCCACATGCCGTGGGGTGTGGACAAAAAAAAAAAAAAAGAGAATTGTATTTATTGACTATGAGCAAGGTATTCTTCTAAGGGCTTCACACAGAGTAGCCTGACCTACCCAAACACCTCCTGGGGTAACTGCTGTGATTATCTCCAGAGACAGAAGGAACTAAGAAGCAGTTACATAATTTGGTCCCAGCGCCCAGCTGCTTAATGCAGGACTCCAAATCCCAACCCGGGCCATTTGATTCTTGTGCACTGAAGCACAACGATATCCTACAGAAACAGGTCAACACACACTTAACTGCCATCACGACCTCGGGGCCCTGTGCCTTTTTTCCTTCTCCTTTCTCCTTAGCACACGAGCAAAATCGGCTCAGTGAGAAACGTCCAGAAAGCATCAGAAAATCGCAGGAGTAGACAAAGGCATGACCTAAATCCCTAGTGACTTCACAACCTAGACATCCTCCTAACACAGCAGACTGCCGGGTGTTACATAAACGTATTGACGATACGATCATTGTATTGGAGTCGGCCTTTATTATTTGTCAACATATTTTCAATATGGTCTCCTGACTGTAAATGTTCTTCTAAATCAGGGATCAGCCATCTATAGGCTACAGGTCACCTGTCATCTTTTTTGTAAATAATGTTTTATTGCAACACAGCCATGCCTATTTGTTTATGTATTGTCCATGGCTGCTGTCACCCACTAGGTTGGCAGAGTTCATAACTGTAACAGAAACTCTGTGACCCACAGATACCAAAACATTTACTATCTTGCCAACGCCTGATCTACCTCTGGATGTCTAATGACTCTTCTGGTGTGGCTGTGACAAAATTCCACAGTCGTATTTAAGGAAACAGGGGCGGGGCATCCTTTGGAAGTTTTCATGGGTCAATTTCCTGTTGAGAGAAGATATAAATTGGGCCAATATTTCCTATAACTCAATAAAAAAGGCATGGGTTTCCTAAAAAAAAAAAAAAAGACATATAGGGTGAGCACGTGATCTATCATCTACTATATAAGCCAAAGAGGTAACAATAATTATACCAGGACCGTCCACAGCAAACAGATGTGGCCACCTCCTAATGTTTAATAATGCCATTGCTCCTTTTTCGCGTCAACTAAATCTCCAACTACATTGTATTCTGGCAGTTTGGCCCCCATCACGTCTTTTCTCTCTACTAACCTCTCCTTCCTTGTCTCTCTGAATAGTCCTCCCGGAGAAAGTAATCCTCATGCTGGGTAACCAGGCACCCTGTCCTGCTCCTGCCCTCCCTTCAAATGCTCTGTGTTGCACAGAGAAAGATCCCGTGCATGTATACAACTAATCCTTTAGCTCTTCATGCTTTCTCTCGATTCCTGACAATGTTCTCGGCAGAATTTGTTCACTAGGGAATACATGAGTTTTATGCAGTGCTAGAGCCATTATAGTAAACATTTCGAGAAAGAAGCGGGGGGGGGGGGGGGAGTTAAGGAAACATGAAGTTTCTTTCCCAAAAAAATGCTCCATGGTGGCTCCAGAAGGTGCCTTGCTCAGAAATGCAGAATCTTGTGTATGAACCGTTCAATGGCAAAGGAAAACAGGCCACCCTTATTAGAAATTTTCTACAGCTAAAGATGTAACATCATAGCTAAATTCAGTCGGAGACAGGTCGAGCAACAAAAACCAGGAGCCAGGGCAGTCTAGTCGGCTCTGAAATTTGACTCAGGCACCAGATTATGAATAGATTTAACTAGTTCGCCAAATGAAAATGTAGATTTTGGCACCGTCTGAATTTTTTTTTGCAGGGGAGGGGGTATTCTATATGTGGAGTCCCAGTACACACCGAAGGGACATGAAAAGGAGCTTTTTATATTCTATAACTACTCAGTGTATGTGAAGGGGAAAAAAAAAAAAAACAATTAACCCAATAAATGCCAAAAAAAAAAAAAAATTTCCAGCCTCTTTTCACTACCTAGAGCATCCAACTCCTTCCATTTACTTTATAACACAAGCTTTTCCATTATTCAGAATGACCCGGCACCCACCATCAATAGCCAAGTGGTTCCTCACGTCAACTTATTATTAAATTGCTTACATCTGGCCCAGTCCCTTTCTGGAGGCTCGGTGATATGGCAAGAGGCTCAAATCGCACAGCAGGTAAGTAGCACATTGTCAGTAAGGATATGGAAATCAAATTTTAATTGTCCTGAGGTTTCTCAGATTCCCTTCCCTTTCCTGGAGAGGGTGGTGATGTGTGCCACTGACACAATGAACTTCAATTTCCTTCTATTTCCTTAGCATTGGCCCTCAGAGCACTATTATTCTAGGCTTTGTGATGATCAACAGAGATTAAAACAAATGAAAATAAATAATGGAGCAGGGGGATCCCTTTCTACCCCAACATTGCAACCTGTTTCTCCTCAATCACTTTGTTTTAATAAAAATTTTCAAATTGTCCTTCATCAGAATGTACTGTTGTAACAACCAAAAAGCTAATAACCACATTGAAAAACGGCTGTAAGGCTATTTGACACATAGAGACGAGAAGTCAATAAAAACACTGTTGATTAAAAAAAAAACCCAAACATCTGTTACTAGGAATACCATAGCCACTTTTGATAATGCTTTTTTACCTATAATAAGGGGTTTCTAAATGGATTGAAAGACTACGATTCATACACATTTGCTTCTGTCCCAGTGTGCGTGGAGGGAGTCCAAACCGGAGTTCTCCTGGCAATTTCAGCTGAAGAATGAGATATTTAGTCTGTGCATAATGAGGAAAGGGGACTGTCATCCCTGCATCTCTAAAGCTTGTATGTAAGGTGCAGAGGACTCAAGTTCAGGGCTAAATACTTGACCTTGATCAAGTGCTACCTGACCTTGATTGAGTGTCCTAATCTTTCCAAGACATGGGTTCTTCCTCTCCACATTAGGATAATGATACTAATCTGATGAGATTTAAAAACATAGTAGATATCATAAGAAAAATTTCCTGTCAAAACACATGTCATGAGGGCCGTCTACATGCGAGTAAACTGAAGGGGGTATTTCAAAGACGGAAATCATTTCTACTCACACCAAAATGACCACTCAAGAGCAAGCCTATAGATATAGACATTTCTGAATTTAGTAAAGACCCGTCAGGTGCAAAGAAACAAAATGGAAAAGGATATATGAGTTTCTTGGGTGCCGGATGGGACTGGTACTAATAAAAAGAATAAATAAACAGACCTGAAAGAAGTTGCTTTGCCTTTTCCTTTTAATTCAGCTTGTCTCTTAGGGTAGGAATGTTTCCCAGCTGGCGGTATAAAGATTTGACTAATATTCGCTTTCAACTATCACCAGGTTGTATTGGTACTTTCACACAAATTATAAAAATATAGTTATTTAATATACTGAGAGGGACTAATTGTATTTCTAAAGCCAAGAAATGAATGTCTGTCTCCTAGAAGATGAAATAAGTGTGTCTGCAAAATCATATCAAATCTTGAACACACATTTGACTCTCTCAAGAGTTGTGTAGTACATTCAAATCATAAGTAAGCTAGAGGAAGGGGTGGAAAAAGGGAATAAATAGGAAAAGTCTCAGAAGCCAGTTGAATACCAATGCCTTCCAGGAGGAAAGACACCAGATGGTGGCTGCATCTCACAGAGGGATGGTAGAGAGAGAGAGAAAGAAAGAGAGAGAGAGAGAGAGAGAGAGTGAGAGAGAGAGAGAGAGTGTGTGTGTGTGTGTGTTGAAGGATGCTTCTATACATAATTCAGATAAACATAAAGGTACAATACAATTTGGCTTAGATCCACCACTTGTATCTGTGGACATTGTAGTGGACTTGAGATTTAAAGCTCTGCTAGAAAGGAAGCTAACATTTGCAAAGGGCCAAAGAGTTCTTTACCTCATATAATTACTTAGAAGGAGCCAGAGGCTTCTATTTTACAAAGGATGTGTTTAACGTTGACCAGCATTAAATTAACAAAGGCTGAAAATTACTAATCTATTTCCTAACTTCAAGTGAGCTGGGGAGAGGGGAAAATAGAGCATTTCAAGTACAGTACAACCTACTAAATATAAGTTTTATTTTACCATCTTAGGGAGATTGGTTTTATCTCCATTCATCAATCACACTTTGAAAGAAGGCAACTTTTCCCCCTAAGCCAAAGAGATACATTGCTATGGATTATGTTGTGTTAACTATTTAAAAAAGTGTCCCGCATCTTATTTCCTCCCTAAGGTACAGATATGTTGGCATTACTTAAACCATCCTAGTATGCTGTGAATGGGGAATACTGTTTGTCTTCATTAAAATGCATATTTTTTGTTCTTATGTACTTTATCTGAATCTGGCAATGAGAGAAGCAGGAATGAAGAATTTATTCACTTCCCATGACTCCGTCAATCATTAGACCTGATTCCTCTCCAATATGTTGCTTATTGTTGACAGCTTTTTTTTTTTATGGTTTAAATGTCTCATTTTCTTTTGCTATACGTGCATTTATGCTCACAGGTGGACGAGTGTATACAACTCAACACATTCTGTAGAATGAAGGGATATTTTTGTTAAAGATATTGAGGTGGGTATTTCACTCACATACATTTTTAAATACCACAAGTCTATAGACCACATGTGTACAGAGAGAAAAACAAACATGAAACCTCTAGAGGTATAGTTTGATTACAGACGTCCATTCCTTGTGGTTGGATTTTGCTCTGATTCCGTTCAGGTATGTGATCTAGGAAGTAGTAAATGGTAGATGTTTAAAAAGTAAAATATAATAAAGAAGAAAATATAAAGGAACAGCCGGGCATATGCATATTTTCAGTCTATTAGTGGTGACATATTGTGATGAAAGGGTCTAAGTATTTAGGTTATTTCATTAGCAGAGAAAATACACATGTCCTTTTATTTGCTTTTAGTTGTGACACCACTGAGATTTCAGGCCAAATATCATTGCCATGTAAGAGGCACCAGGGTGTTGTTACCACGGGCAACGGGAGGAAGGCAGTGTTACGATGGCATTTGGATGGTCTCACTTCCTCCAGGGAGCATGCATGGATTTAAAAAGAATAAATCATAATGGAAAGGGAAGTCCATCCAGGGATGAAGAATGTATAGAGCTGTGTCTTTCTGGGATCTAATAAGTTTCCAGGTTTCTATAAAAAAATCAATAAAACCCAAGTGAAAAAAAAAATGAAATTATTCATTGCCCCCTCTCATTTGGTTAATTTGAGTAGAAAACTGCGTACAAAATAACTTGTCAGAACAGCTTTAGGATATGTTTAATAATAATGTTAGATAATGCTGATATAGCTTAAGCATGGGTTCAATATGGAACACATTGTTGGGGGTATGAATATATGTATGTGCATTTTCTCATTCATACAGAGAAAGATTAGTGTACTCACAGTCATTTTTGTTTCTTAGAAAGACGAATTTTAGAAAACAGAATTGAATGTTCATCCTGTGCTTTGCTACAGCCATTCTGCTGGTAATAAACCCACAGCCAAGTTCTCCCAAGAAAAGTTTCATCGAAACAGAACAAAACAAAGTAAATCTAAAGTCAGTAAGTTGACAATTTTACTTGATAAGTAATATAATGCAATTCAGATAAAATAGTTATTTTAAAACATTGTGGCTATAATATCTTACATTATATCCAGAGGTATATTTTGAAGATGCACTAAGGCCTCATTTGATAAAATCTGAATTTGTTCCTTATTTTTTTAAATCCTAAAACTAGAAATATATATTTCCTTAACATGATAAAGATAATGAATATCTTTCTCAAAATTAAGACATAAAAAGCAATAGAAACACACTAAAATCAGCAGAGTAAATCTGGAGACAAATATTACCACTATTATTAAAATCTGTGGTGAATACACACACACACAGATTTTAAAATGGCCTATAACATGTGGAAAAATGTTTGATCTCTTTCATAACTTGAGAAACACACTAAAAAAACCACTGAGATATTGATCATTTCTTACCATCAGATTTGTGAAAAGTGAAAAAATTCTCTTTGGTGAATATGAGCGAAGATAGGCCCTTTCTTACACTGATAATAGATATGTAATCTACCACACACTTTCCAGAGGGAAGTTCAGCAATACTTGTGGAAACTACCCAGGCACTTCCTTTTTGACCCAGCAACCCCACTTACAGAAATCTGTCTTGAGGACACATCCTCAACAGCACAAAATTAAACGAGCACAAAATTAGTCATGCATCATTATTTGAAATTAAGAAGTATCGGAAACAAATGAAATGACTCTATTTAACAAAGCAGTTAAAATATTGATAATACATTCACACGGTGGAATACTATGCGATGGTAAAAAATGATAAGGATTGCTGTTATACACTAAGATAGAATGATTTCTGGGATATACTGCTTGGTAAAAAACAGGAATAAATTTTCCTATAGTATGCTTCATAAAGTAAAGAAGAGGATATAAAAAAAATACACATGCATCTTCATCTTCTCATTTGACAAACAGAAATCCAGGAAGGGTAAGCCAGAAACTAATAGTATTGCTCATCTAAAAAGGACGAGTGCAAACAGGGTGGAATTCCCAGGAAATGGGAAGATAGCATTAGAGATAATTAAGGCATGACTCTTCTGAGTAGGCTTACACATACACCCACACCCACCCACTATATATATATAACAGATCAACAAAATCAATCAGAGCTTTAAGGACAAACTCCAAATGGAATACAAACAGTAATAAATTAACCTATTACTCATGAATGACATAACCAAATTGAATAGAGTGGGGGAGAAAAATACTAACTTAGGTAAATTGGCAAAACGTATCTGTACTATGATGCTAAATACTTGATAAGGCTAAAGCCAAAAGAAATCTGCACAAATACTGTACTCCAGTTATGAAATCGGTTAGCGACACTAAAGCCATCTTAGGCGTATCCTAGAATTGAGAAAATAGGTAAATATACTGTGGGAAAGGAGAGCCAGTTTCATATTGCTGGAGAGAGGAGTTGTAAGGAAGGCAGGTGGGAAGGCTAAAATGAGCTTTGTGATGCGACTGGAATCGAAAGTGTATGAGCCCATTGTTTCATAATTACAGATGGATAGACAAATACGTATGCACATATATTTCCTAGCTCCATCCAGTGAGAGGGCCTTGAAACAATTGTATCTCAGTAGCAATGATCACATCAAGTTCCTGATCTTGATTTTTAAATACCATTTTCAAAAAAATGAACCAAGATTCCTTGGAGAAAGAGCTGGGGAAGGGAAAATACAAAATGAGTCTGGGATAACCCAGAGAGTACAGAAGTGTTTTTTTAAACAATGTTGGGAGCATACCAAAGGGAGCAGGAACTAATTGAAAGAAGTTCCCAAGGGTTAAATCTGGGACAATTTGAATAAAATAAAGGGTATAATGATGGAAATCATGAAAGCAAAGAAATCAATGAAACCCATCAATGAATCCAATGAACTCAATCAATGAAACCCACGAAAATCAATGTTGATGAGCCCCAGTTAATATAAGTAATTGAATGCATTCACAAATGACGGAAAAGGGAAAGCTTGTGATTCACACAGAATTTCAATTATTAAGCATAGAAGGAGTGGTGGACATATAAAATCAGCCTTTGCTACGAACGAACACGCATTAGCAATCGTTGCAAGCAAAAATCACCAATGGATGCTAAAATTAGTAGGCAAAAAGTTGAGAAATGGGATATATGCATAGTCTCAAATTATTTACCCACAGCATACTTCTTATTTATAAAAGGAAACCCAGTAATTACAGTGGGGAAAGCTGACAGGCAAAGTGAACCATATGATCCACGGGAACACTGCTGGTCATAAGACATGGAGACGTGATGTATGACTTCATATGCACAATAAGGATGACGCAATGTCACCTCTGACCAAAGAAACGTGTAACTTCATTCCAATCATGAGAAAGTATCACAAGGGAGAGGAACATCCTACAATAGATCTAGCCACTGCTCTTCGAAAGTGTCAACGTCATGAAAGCAAAGAAAGACGAGGAAACTGCCCCCAGTGAGAAAGACTAAGGAAGTAAAACAATAAAATGCAACGAGTGATTTCGAATTGCATCCGGACCCCCAAAAACGGACAATGCTGGGAAGACAGCATATTTGAATAAGGCTGGTAGATCACTCAGTAGGCCTGTAATTAATTTCCTGGTTTTGAT
Source organism: Phacochoerus africanus (assembly GCF_016906955.1). NCBI lineage: Eukaryota > Metazoa > Chordata > Mammalia > Artiodactyla > Suidae > Phacochoerus > Phacochoerus africanus. The sequence goes on along the minus strand of NC_062557.1, from coordinate 9,517,302 downwards.
CACTGTATTGCGGTTGTGTAAGAAAATATTTCAGGAAGCTAAGTGACGGGCGTGTGGGACATTTGGGGGAATTTATTTTTACAACTTTCTGTAAATTTAGTTATTTCAAAATTTTAAAAATTAAAATAGAAAAAAATGGAAAACACAAATGAGGATAACGATGTTTTTAAAATGTGAAAATTTTAGTCAACACAATGATACAAAAATATGGTCATATTCTAACTTTTTGAAGCTTTTGTGACGATCTCCTGGGAAAAAATAGAATTGGCTTAGAGATCAAAATAGATAGGGTATAATTCAATAATTTAAAACCTGATAGGTTTCTGATACATCAGCAATTGTCAGAAAATATAAAAATATATGTTTGCACAAGAAAAATTCATACTACTCTAAGAGTAAACTTAAGAAAATTATAAAACCTATTTAAAGAAAACAATAAAGCATCATTAAAAGACCAGAAAAAAAGATACCGAATTAGGAGACAGTACCATTTTCCTGGATGAAAAAACTCAATACACAAAAGATGCATTTTTTTCAAATTAGCTTATAAATTAACTAAAATTCCTATTCACATAATAATCATTTTTAATATTGTCAACATTAATATAAAATTACCTAAACATTTAGACTGGGAAAGAAGCATAATTATGTGGAAATGTCCAAATTCAAAAATTTGACTCTAACTAAATATTCATATTCAATGGAAGTTCACAATTATTCAATAAACTGTACTTGGTCAGTTGGTAATAAACTCACTGGTAACAATAATAGACACTCCCTCATATTATACCATAGAAAAATTAAAATTACAATAAATAATATATTTACAATAAATCATAAAAGGCAATAAAATTATTCAACTATTTTTATAATTAAATTTACCTACAATTTAGACAAATGTGTATGTTTTTACATGGTTGAAATTCAAGTAATTTTGCATTCCTCTTTTTTCATTTATATTTTATTGCAACAATTTTATAATTCTGAATAATTTTCACAATTCATCTCTTTAAGATTTCACCATAAAATCATATGATTACCTAATTTAGTCATATTTATCCAATAAAATTTAGTAAACATTTTCTTTAAGGTTGAATGCTGGCTTGTTTCTCATCTTCGCTCTTAGAATTAGCTTCGGGTAGGAACATCTTAATGTGGCATTTTTTTACTTCTGTTAAATGTTTTCTTGAGACTCAGTTTAAAGTAGTAGAATTAGAGTGCGACTATAACTTTTTATATGTTTTTGCTATTTAGTGTGATGATGGATAATGCCTTCCAAACTGTGTGTGTGCGCATCTACACACATATATGATACTACTTTATATGTGTATATATAACAATTTAATGTAAATATAACTATGCATGTATATGGATGTGTATACATACGAAGTTTTATAAACATAATACAAAATTATAATATATTGTCATGAATATATATTTATTTGATATGATATGTGTGTTTTGTTTTGCATCTTAATAAATGTGACCTTCCAGTCTCATGAAGGTTACTTTTATTTGCAGTTTTATATTATATGTCTGGATATTTACTGGTTGCAAAGAAGAAAACTAGAGCAGTTTTGCTTTTTAGCAAGTGGAAGAGGGGTAAGAAGATACCTATGATCACCGAAGCCCACGGTATAACTTTGAAAATCAGTCTGTAAAATTAGAGCCCTGTTGCTCTTCAGACTTTTTTCCTTTGGATCAGATTGGCTCATTTTTTCAATGAAATAACCTCCTTCTGTTTTGTCCTCAAAACGGGAACAGGAACAAAAACAAACACCCTCACCTCTGTCTTGCATCTGTTATGAAGGAAGAAGCATACTCTATCCTGCAGTCAAATGCAATTCAGTGGTTGGAAACATTTTTCCACATGCTTCTCAAGTCCATAGGAGCATTATTTGATCCAGAAATTATCTCACTAACTTGGAGGCCAGTGGATTTCACACTGGGTAAGACTTCAGCACAGAGAATCCACATGCTGTTTTTGATATTCATTAATCATCTAGCTAATTTGTTTTAACATAGGAGCGCTGACAGCAAACGAATGTTATTATAGCAACGGTGACTGCATAATCCAGACTATTATGGCATTAACATTGACGAAGCTGGCAGCTCTGTGTTCAGATATGGTCAATGTTGTCTTTCAGTCTAATTGCAAATATATCTATATTTAATTCACATCTGCTATAATCATTGGCTGGACTAGATGGGGCCAGTGGGATAAATGGATTACAACTTTATTTTTTTTCTTGTTTTGTTCATTATCCCAGTAAATACATTGAAATCCTTTGGTTTATGAATATGTTTGATTGTTGTATGGATTTTATTTTAATGTTATGCAATTTAAAATTTTATTGTGCAATATACCATCTAGTTAGAGTACCAATTTAGGTGTCTTGTTGCAAGTGGTAGTGAAATTAATCCAACTTGGGAAAAGCTTTCTCTCCACATTACAAAAAGGAGAGAAGTAAATAATTTTGTGGGGTTTTTCCTCAGCCTTGCAAACATTCTTTATTTGAAAACTGTATAAGCTCATGTAAAGAACAGATTACCAACTGGAGAGTTAAAAAAAAAAGTTTTAATTTTTCAAAATACCTTTTTCTTTGCTATTTTATATTATTTTCATTCGAGCTCCAAAAAAGATCATCTTAATTTTGTCATTAATAATGATTCTTAAATAGATTAAACAACTTATCTAAAGTCTTCTAACTTGTTCGTGGTTGTACTGGATTCTAATTAGGGTCTGTTAATTTCCAGATTTAGGGCGCATCCTTTAACCAACACGGCATCATTGCTTTAGGTGACCATGGCTCCTTGGTATTAACAAAGTGATAAGCAAAACGGGTATCGAGAACTTATAAAAGACTCTTCTTCTTTTAAATATATAACATGAACATCCCCTTCTTTCATCCTCTTGTCCATGTCATTTCGAAAAATTACTTCCAAGAAAGAAGATACTCCACTTTTTTGAGTCAGAATTTTCTAAGAGGCATTATCAGAATGTGTCTAACAATGTATGACTTCATTTTATTCTCTGAACAAAAAACTAAAGTAAATCCTTTCATGGATGGAGAGATATTAAATACAAGGGAAAAAAACCAAGATATGCGACAGGACCCTTGTTCACTGCACCAAACTACAACTCTCAGCCACCAGGATAATAGAGGAAATAAATGGCTCTTTCCCTGAAATGTTTACATTGTTATCTAGAGTCTTTTAAACAGTAGCAGAACTGTGGTTCTCTTGATTTGCTCACTCATTCTGTTATTAGACGAATTCTTAACTTCTTCCATGGGGAACTATTTTTCTGTCTTCACTCTTTTACAAAGGCCTGTTCCCAGTTCGTCAGGATACTATCAGGACTTTGAAAGTGTGTCTAGGCTTCTTCCTTCCCTTATGTGGTAGAGATGCTTGGTTATCTCTCTTCTCAAAGGAGCTCAGAGGTCTTATGCATGACAAAAGGCAATCTGACATTTAGTCATTTTGTTTGTGGGGGGCTGGCCACTCAAATACCGGAAGTATTAAAAATAAAACACGTGCCTAGAAAGCAAAAAATACGCAACATGGACATTGAGGGGGGTTTTATAATGGTCAGCACAATATATCTTTATCTGCCACGTAGAATGAAACATATTAATAACAGCTAAAAAAATTGCTCTCGTAGATTTGAGCTGTATCTTTAAAAAAGTAAATAGCACACTCGACGAATGCATTTTATCAATTTATTTCTAAAGAAACTTTTTATTAAATTAAGCCATTTGACTGAGAAGATATTATCACACTGGAACTCTGAGCTGTGTCTTTTAGGGCAAGGGGAACGAATACCAAAGCATTCACAGGAATACTGGCGATCTTGAGCCAACAGGCTGTTAAAGATCTAACATGTTATTTCAGAGCAGTAAGTCCCTGTATCTAGCTTTTTAAAAAGTATCTTCTTATTTCAGTTCAGTGCTTTTAACTGAAATGCAAGTCCTTATGGTTTACTTATTTTGTACAATTAGTTCTTACCAAATTGCAAAGACGATAAACGCAGATTATGCCATAAGGGAGAGTTAATTTTCTTGGAGATGATTCAAAAATAAAACCATAGCTCATAAAAACAACATTTGAGTTTGCATCCGTTTAAGGTACTACCATCAGAATGAAAATGCTCTTGGGCCATTAACTTAAAAGGGCCAACTGGATACGATTCTTTTTTTTTTTTTTTTTTGCTTTGCTTAGTCATTCCTAAGTTTTACTTTTCTTATTATATGAGGTAGAGTATGCACCAGATAATCTGATACTAATTATTAGATAGAGAAAATAATTATTTTCAAGTATGTTTTGAAAGCTGCAATTAGCATCTTAACTTGGAATTTGAGTATGATTATTATTTAATTTACTATGTAAACATGTAATTCAGTACCTTCATATAATTCGTTTAAGCAAATTACTCTTAAGAAAATAAACAGAATGCATGCTTTTGTCTGAAACCAGACAGGGACATCCTCAGGGCAATTCTCCCCCTTGTACTTACTTCCTTTCTTTCATCTCCAGCCCTAAGAAGGAGGCTATACGAAGACTCAGAGCACTCATCCTTCAACACCTTCAAAACCAAGTATAAATCATGGGCACAAACCCAGGTCCCTGTTTTAATAGGTGAATACAAGCTGATGCGAAAGTCACTCTCCAGGAGTAATATTTGGTGTGAGTAACAAGACAAAAGTCAAGACAAGAAGGGGTTTTTGAATGCAACACTTTTTTTTTTTTTTTTGGTTTATTTACCCGTTTAGGAAAATTGAATGATTCTTACATATTTGAAAAAGTTTTTCTGGTGAAATTACTTTTGTCATCTTATAGACCTATTTTAATTTTAACTATAATAAGAATATCAGAACTGACATTTTAGCACAATGTTTCATCAAAATATGTATTGGGGTAAGGATCGCTTTTTAAAATTACAGTTAGAGTAACATGAGAATGCTCCAATTTCACTTCTGCTGAACTACGATTTGTTCCTTACGTCTTTTAACAAGAATACGTGGAAGAAAAAACACTCCTCATTTTAAAACTCTAAAGATGGCTTCGTTTTTCTTAAAAACCATCCACCAGCATCTTGTTTTCAGTTAAGACAGAAGAAAGCGAAAGCAGAAAATAAATCAAATGACCTCCCTCAGTTTCAAATAACAGGTGGCAGAGGCTTTCATGAGCAATCACAGCCCCTGTGTTTGTAAACTAATGAATTAAACACCAGAGTTCTTGCAATAATTTTGGTTCGAATTCTCGGGATGAGAGTTAGAGCAGAATATACACCTAATCAAGGCCTTGAAAACCTAGCAAAGTCGTGATTGGTCCTTCTGATTGTAGTCCCTAAGATAATTAGTTATTTAGGGGCAAAGGTCTCCATCGATAACCTAAATTGATGTGTTTATATTTCCAAAAAAAAAAAGGTAAAGGGCAATACTTTCCTGTCACATTTTAACCAATTTTAGTTTTATTTATAACGTTATAATTCAATAGCGCATATGATTTCCAAATACCTTTCCCCCGTGTTGTATCATTTTGCTACTACCAAAAGCAGTAAAGAAGTGTAGATTTCTATTTCTGGATCTAAATAAAATTGAAATAAATAAATGAAGCAGTGTCATCAAATACGTAATTTCAAATCTACCTTCCCCATATTAGTCATGGTTTATAATCTAAACCTGTTTAAAATGATTGATTTATGTTTTTAAATGATTTATTTTAACTTTTATTCATAATATCAACTTTTACACCCAATAGAGCAGCATAAAAGGCATACTTAGAATATTTATCATGTAGAATTTGTAAATTGGTATATGTATAAACATTATCATTTATTACTTGAAACTACATAAGTAAATAGAAGGTCCAAAGGAGACATAAATTTTGGTAAAGAAATTTGGCAGATTATTGAGATTTGGCCATTTGGCAGAGCAAGAACCATCCTAGTACATAACCCGCATGAACACGCCCGTAAATGCAATTCAAGCATGGGGGAAGCTTAGGGAAATAATTTATTCTGGAAATATGATAATTTGTCTTTTCCTGTAAATCCACATGTTGGCTGGTTGTCCTGAGTTTATCACACACACAAGTCAGAGCCCATGCACGGTCCGCTTACAAATGATTTTTCCCTGTGTCCATGGTCTGTTTTTCCATGACTCATGTCATACACAAATGAATAAAATAAAACTGACCTGAAATGATACTCAAGGTCATTATTTGACAGAATTTAGGGACCTCTAGCACACTGATAATCACGCTAAAAAGTTAAAACGATGGTCACTGTAAAATGGTAACTCCAATCTTAAGTCCGAGACTTGATTCTTCTTTCTTAATTAAGAAATTATTCTTAATTTCTCAGAAGAAAGAAGTAAGAGAGCTTTCTTGTAATTTCCAGCCGGTCTGAAAAAAGAACGAGAGAGGGATTCAAAGACATCTTCCCATGAGGACTTGGTCTCATGGCATTTCTAACCTGATTTCCAGGCCAGAGAAATTGTGATGGATACTCAAACTTTGAATGGCTATGCAAATCAAACTTATGAACCTTTGGAGAGCCATCCTTCATTAGGCTTGACTTCAGCGGGGAATAAGCAGTAAGAACAGATGGGCTACGAAGGCAAAAGGTCTCCATGCTACTCATATCAAGAAAGCCCCAAACCGAGGAAAGGATATCCTAGCAGATTCATGAGAGTCTCCCCTCCAAGTTAGAAGGCTTCTCTACGGTTTATTGCAGATGCCAGCTGAATTTTAAAGATGCAGTCACAATCATTCCACACTTCTGTGCACGAAGGGAACACAGTTGAATGAAGAGCACAGCACCCCCTCCCATGATAATAAGCCAAGCATCAGTTTGGAGAATCCTTATGATGAATGTAATTTTTAAACCAGGAGGCCCGAAATTAAGGAAAATCCAAGTTCAAACTCACTTCGGAGAAAAGTCAAAATGAGAATCAACAGAAAGACACCCTGAAAGCGCATGCGTAAGATTGCGGGTGATAAAATGTTCAAGCCTAGCTGTGCCCAGCTCCATTGCCAAGTTTATGAGTCATGAAAGCATATTCAGAAGCTTCCCTCCGTGAGGAGGTTACGGTAAGCATGATGGGAACAGGCAAATCTCTTGTTCCCACCAAGTATCTTCCATAGCAAGTATTGTAAGACATGCTAGTTCATCAACAAAAAAGTTCCATCATAAAAGTGTGAATGCAAGAAAAAAAAAATCAGAAAAGTGTCATTCCCCTTGTGGTATAAGTAGATTAAAACCTACCGTCTTTCTTCTACCAGAGTGAATGGGTTGGATTCTAAAGGATCTAAAAATCTTCACTTATTGATTGTAAACTAGTTCAACTTGACATTGCAAATGTGCTCTTTACATGGCATTCTATTCTTCTGCATTTTACAAATGAGTCATTTGAGAGAAGGCAGGTTACTCTGTACGACATGAAGGAAGGAAGAATAAGTTCTCCGACTTTACCTCCTAACTCACGGAACAATCAAAGTGAAAAAGAAAAAAACCAAACTAACAAACCCAAACCACGAATTTAGAAACTACATTGGTGTTTTTTTTTTATTTTCCACATTGTATTCACTTGGTTCTTTCCTAGCTGTCTTCTTTTATTCTTTTTATTTTTCCTTTTCTCTTTCTCTCTTACCCCTTTGTTTCTTAGTTTCTTCCTTTTCTTCTTCCTCCTTTCCCTCTCTCACACACCTTACTCTCTTTTACCTGTTCTCTCTCACTCTTTGTTTCTGTTCTTTTCTTTAAAAATTTTTTTTTTTTAAAGAAAACCATTAAAACAAAATTGTAGACCTGAACACTGGAGTTCTGCCTCTCTTTTTAGGCTCCATGCCACAGAGAAAATAATATCATTTATTTATTTGGGCAGGAAAAAAAAAAAAAACCAAAATGGGAAGTAACCTTTTTTTTTTTTTTTAAACATTGTCAACATGACAGCTTGACCTCTGAGATACTGAGAAATGAAAAGCAAGAATTCTTTCTAAGGCTTTTCTTCTCAAGTGCCTGATACCAAGTACAGCTAATTGTCAGCAGCATTATGAAATCCTAAACCCATTCCATGAACCTTTACTTAGAAGCCAACTTGGGCTGAAAAGGACTCAAGCAAACTTTCCCTCCTCCCCTTTTCCTCCCCTGTTTCTGGTTGTTTTCCCTCCATCCTTTGTAAGACATCCAAAACTTCACATGGAAACACCCCATGGCTTGTTTTTCATTGCAGGTTAAAATCAACTTTAATTTTGTTATTTTTTCCCCCCTAAGATGTTGCCCATCTCATTAAAATGATTAGGCTTTTTTTTTTTTTCTTTTGAAGAGTTACCTGAGGTAAAACCTAATTGGTACACTAGCCACTGAAGAACGATGCCAAAGGCAGGAGGGGTACCAGCCAAGCTGAGACACAGCAAGAGCCGCCGTAGCCGGGGCTTGATTTCACGCCGTGACTGAAGACACCATGGGCTCGGCTCTGATGATACAGCGTCTGTGGTTGTTCAGCATTTGAAAATAGAACTGTGTCTCCTCAACCGAGAGGAACGAACCAACATGAAACACCACATTTATGTGCGGAACAGCCACATATCGCATGACACAATGCAGCAAAGGTTCCTGCTAGAGAGATGCCGAACGCCTCGCTGAGCTGGGTTTGTAGTCTGTGCGGTCTTTTTTTCATTACTGGAAGCTCTGGTATTACCAACATGAGTTACAGACTGTCCACTTATTAGCCTAAATGAAATTATGCTTTACAAACTGGGTTTTTAATGTGGTAACATGATGCAGTCAACAGTAGTTAAGGGGAAGTCATAGGAAAAGATTTAACAGCAGCTTCACAGTGTCTTCAGTAAAACAAAGTAACACTTCACACTCAGTGGTACAGTATAACTGCATGTGATCAGGGAGAGAATATTGTCTTTAACCAGACTGGATTTTGCCTCTACTCATAGGCAAGGGACTGGGGTAAGGGTTTACCGGTTGCTGCAGTGAATATTTTTTGCTTCAGCAGCTCAATGTGTTCTTTAAACAAGCTCTCTAATTTAATATCATGTTGACATGCTGCCACTGCCGATTTTCCAAAACAATTTTATCCCAAATGCCCATCTGCTGATGAACAGATACGCCAAATGTGGTATTACAATGTAATACTCTCCGCTAATAAAAAGAAAAAAAAAAAAGAATACAGTACTGACATACACAACATAGGACAACCTCGAAACCATGATGCTAAGTGGAAGAAGCCAGACACAAAAGATCATATAGTGTATGATTTCATTTCTACGAAATATCCAGAAAACACAACTCTACAGAAATAGAAAGTAGCTTAGGGCTTGCGGAGGACTGGTCCTGGGAAGGGAGAGGGACTTCAAAGGGGCAGCAGGTTCTTATGCAAATGTCAGAAATGTTCCAAAATTGGATTGTAGTGATGTTTCCACCACTTGTGAAATTTACTCAAAGTCACTGAATTGCACACTTACAAGGACTGAGTTTTATGGTATGGAAGTTATGCCCTAAGAAAGCTCTTAAAACAACAAAAATGTTCACATTTGCATTTTGTCCTCTGCATTAATACTGCTGGGAGAAAGCAGGACCTTGTTTAGCACTAATGTCCTAAACATGTTTTTGCTGCAGCAAAACCCAAGGAAACTTTAAAATGTAATCATAAGAAAGCACCAATGGTTAGAGCCTAGACTTGTGGAATCGCTGCTGATGGGGTATCCATTGCAAAACCACACGACCCTCAACTTGCTATTATTGGAGCAAGTGGTGAAAATGTGCAGAAGTCAAGTTCACAAAGCTTCTAGCACCAATTGTGGGACTTGTGTGTAAATTATCTTGATGAATTCTTAGATTTAACTGTCTGTCTAAAATGTTGACCCAACAAAAAACCGTAAGGGGAGAGTCCAGGAGAACTATTTATTTATTTGTGTTTGCAGTGCCCTCTCCATCAGATGTTTTACAGATTAAGAAGAAGGGACGGGGAAAATTCCGCACGAGGGAAAACAAACTTAGGGCCAAGTTTTCTTTCTGTCATTACTCTAACTCCCCCATCCCCTCCTTCTTCTTTTCCTTTTTTTTTCCCCCCAGCCCCATATTGCGACTTTGACAAATGACAATGCAAGAAGAGAATTTATGTTGGGTCTTGGAGATTAGCACATTATCACAAGCAAAACAGAGCCCTCAGCCTCCGCCACCAGGGAGCAATTGAAAAAGTCTTTGAATGTGATGCATGGGTCAAGACCCATTTCTGAAGAAGTGACGATACTGTTATGCTGGGACAAGTCTGGAGAAAAGCCCTCGGAGAGCCAGGTGAAGACACTCAAGGCTGGAGGAGGAGCATTTAGCCAGAAAGCTCAGTCTGGAAAGGAAAGAGGAACCAGGGGGGCTCCCCGAAGACCTCCGTGTTGAATGATTTAAGGCTACCTGTAGGAAATGCCTCTGGCTTTATTGCTTTTTAGTCTCCCTTCATTTCAGGGAAAAAAAATGGGGAAAATAGAAGCACAACACAGACCTTCCCTTCCTTCAACTCCCGCCAGTATTCCCCAGAAAGTTTTAGTAGGAACTCTGTCCCATCACCATTCCTATAAGCCTCTCCCACAATAACAAGACGGTCTGCAGGTGGGATCTCAGATTAAACCTCAGTGGGCCATAGAGCATTTCAGTTTTTGAAGAATGTTCACTTATATGCACACTTCTTTTAAAAGTTTGCATGCTCAGTTTACAACTGTGGGCTCAAGCATCTGAGAACATTTGTCACAAAACAATTCCAGGGCAAAAGCCAAAAGTGAGTTTTTAAGGCTGAAATATACTCTTAGCCTACACAATATTACTCCATTCCCTAAGTTATCAATAAGCTGGACAAAATAACTTCAAGAAAGTATTCAGAAGAAAAGCTGTTTCTGAAGGTCGTAAGTAGCCAAACATGATGGACCATCTAGCTAGTAACTTGCTATTCACAGCATATTATGAATAAAACATAGGTGAGGATACAATCATCTAATGGCAGGTTATGAGATAGTATTCAAAATGTGAATTCTAGAAGAATATTTATCGGTGCTTAGGTTTCTCAACCTAAGAGCTACTCACATTTTGTGTCTTTTTATTCTTTGCTGGGGAGGATATCTTGTACACTTAAAAATGTTTAGTGGTAGCCTTGACTTCTTCTTCTTCTTTTTTTTTAAAGTTTTATTGAAGTATAGTTAATTTACATGGCTGTGATAATTTCTGCTGTACAACAAAATGATCTTGTCATACACATATTTGTCATCTCTCAGATTCTTTTCCCACACATATTATCACAGAATACAGGGTAGAGTTCTCTGTGCTATACAGCATGTCCCCACCGGCCAGTTGTTCCATAGAGCTCAGTGTGCATATGCCAGTCCCAAATCCCCAGTTCATCCCTCCCAACCCTCCACCCATCCCCCTTGGTAACCTTGAGTTTTTCAGTCTGAGTCAGTTTCTGTTCTGCAGATAAGTTCATTTGTATCCTTTTTGTTTTAGATTCCACATAGAGATGGTATCATCTGATGTTTGTCTTGCACTGTCTAACTTCACTTAGTATGACAGTTTCTAGGTCCATGTGTGTTGCTGCAAATACCGTTATTTCACTCCTTTTTATGGCTGAGTAATATTCCATTGTTTATATGTACCACAACTTCTTTATCCATTCCTTGGTTGATGGATATTTAGGTTGCTTCCATGTCTTGGCTACTGTAAATAGTGCTGCAATGAACAATGGGGTGCATGTATCTTTTTGAATTATGACTCTCTCTGGTGTGGGACTGCTGAATTGTATGGTAGTTCTATTTATAATTTTTTGAGGAAACTCTACACTGTATTTCCATAGTGGTTGCACCAATGTACATTCCAAACAGTGAAAGAATGTTCCCACATCCTCTCCAGCATTTATTATCTGTAGATTTTTTGATAATGGTCACTCTGGCTGGTGTAAGGTGGTGTCTCATAGTAGTTTTGATTTGCATTTCTCTATAATTAGTGATGTTGAACATCTTTTCATGTGTTTTTTTTTTTTGGCCATCTGCATGTCTTCTTTGGAGAAATGTCTATTTAGATCTTATGCCCATTTTTTTGATTTGACTGTTTTTTTGATATTGAACTGCAGGAGGTGTTTGTATATTTGTCAGTTGCTTCATTTACAAATATTTTCTCCCATTCTGTGGGTTGTCTTTTTGTTGTATTAAAATTTGTTCAGAAACACAAAAGACCCTGAAAAACAAAGCAATCCTGGGAACGAAAAACGGACCTGGAGGAATCAGGCTCCCTGACTTCAGACTATACCACAAAGCTACAGTCATCAAAATAGTATGGTGCTGGTACAAAAACAGAAGTATAAATCAATGGAACAGGACAAAAACCCCAGAAATAAACGCAAGCATCTATGTTCAATTAATCTATGATGAAGGAGGCAAGAATATACAATGGAGAAAAGACAGTCTCTTCAATAAGTGGTTCTGGGAAAACTGGACGGCTGCATGCAAAATAATGAAATTAGAACATTCTCTAAAATCATTTGCAAAAATAAACTCAATATGAATTAAAGACCTAAAAGTAAGACCAAATACTATAAAGCTCTTAGAGGAAAACATAGGCCAAGGCCAAATAGTCTCTGACATAAACCACAGCAATATCTTCTCAGATCCACCTCCTAGAGTAATGACAATAAAAAATAAATAAATAGGACCTAATTAAACTTAATTTTTTTTGCACAGCAAAGGAAACCATAAACAAAACAAAAACGGAATCATTGACTTCTATCCACTAGATTCTAGTAACATTCTGCCAACAACCCCCACCAACAGTTGTGTCAACCCAAACATTCTCAGACAATGTCAAATGTCCTGAGGGGTGGAGGCAGCAGCAAAATCAGGCCTGATTGAGAACCACTGGTTTAGCAGAATAGTTATATACTGGGTTTTGACACTGCCCTTGTTTGTGTCAGCCTTCCCAGTAAAAGCCAGATGAAGATACTGGCAGCATATGTGACTTCTGAGGAGCTCCTTGGTTTAGAAGCAAAGCTGAAATTTTTCTTTTGGCTAAAATTCATGTAGCTACTGGGTGTAGGGTGCTACCATTGTTCTTGTAGGACCTGAAATCCATTCATCGCAAGTAGCTCTTCTGGACCAACATGTACGGGGTAGTTGTCTACACATAGTAAGAACAATGACAGATATTGAATGATTCTCATGTGCCAGATACTTAGCTGAGGGCTCTACCTGTATTATCGTTTTTAATTTCACAAAAGTCATTTGATGTTGGTAACTATTACAATACCCATTTTATGGATGAAGCTTAAACATCAAGGTTATTCAATGATGGATGACTCTGGGATTATTCAGTTTAAAAAAGGCATTATTAAGAAGGTTGAAGTTAAGGGTACGTGTATGAGGGAGTTTCCTGGTGGCTAAGTAGGTTAAGGATCCAGAATTGTTACTGTTGTAGTTTGGGTAGCTTCTGTGGCATGAATTTCCTCCCTGGCCCCAGAATATCTGCAGTTCTTGGGCATGGCCTTAAAAGAAGGGTACATGAATGAACATAGTACCTGTTTAAGTTATAAGGCGACCTCCACGAATGATGGGCTGTTCCTTCCCTAACCTGGAGAGAAAATATGCTCCCAGTGACTTCAGGAGAAATTCAAGTGGCTCTCTTGTGCGGTCTAAGTCTACAGATATCAAAATGATTCTAACACCAAAGAGATCCTGTTGGCCTTCACATTTCCGCCACTGCCACATCTTCCCTACTTCTTTTCATTTTCTAGGTATTTAGGCCGAAGCAGGGATATTTTACCAGTACAACTTTACCCTAAAAGGGGACATTTGGCAAGGTCTGGGGACACTGTTGGTAGTCACACCTGGAGGAATGCATCTAGGGAAGAGACCAAGGGTACTACTGAACATCTTACAATACACAAGATATTCCTCACAGAGCAAAAGGTCATGCAGCCCAAAACGTCAATAATGCTAAGGCTGGGTGAAGAATCTTGAACTAAAGAAATACAATCAGCTTGAACTTGTAAGCAAGAGTCTCCACTACAACTTCTTTGGCAAACAAGAGTCCATATGGATTAGCTGGGATATATCATGAACATTGAACTTTCTGCAGATGCCCCAAAACATCACACCACTCACCACTCCCTCCAGGTTTCTAAACAGATTGAAACATAGATTCAGAGATCAGATAGAACTCTAAGTATCAGTCCTGTTACCATTATACTTAGACTGCAGGAATCAGCCTAAACAGGAAGTCAACCTGAGTTTACTACCTCTTTCCCCATGAATTAAATGCACCCACGCACAAGTGAAGTAATTAGGGAAGATGAAACCATCCAAAGGGGTCTGGGGAGATTAGTTCTATTGCCAGTTTGAATGCACTATGGGGTGTCCTGATTAAGCACTATTTCTGGCGTGTCTGTAAGAGTGCCCTCAGATGAGATTGGATCAGGAATTTGGATTGGTAGACTCAGTAGAGTAGATGGTCCTCCCCACTGTAGGTTGGCATCATTTAATCCACAGAGGGCCTGAATAGAACAAAAAGTAGAGGAAGGGAGCATTCATTCCTTACCTTCGCAGGCTGAGATATTGGTCATCCGTGGACTGGAACTTACACCATTTGTTTTCCTCAATTTCTAATTTGTAGACAACAGATCATGGGATTCCTCAGCTTCCAGAACCACATGAACCAAATACTCATCATAAATCTCTTTTTTTTGATGTATCCTTTGGTTCTGTTTCTCTGGAAAGCCCTGACTAATATAATATCTTCGGATGTTTAATCATGGAGTAAAAGAGAATGCACTTGGCCGGCAGCCTGAAAGAAAAAGACCCTGCATAGTCAGTGATTATCGTCATCAGCTCAATGTAGTTCCCACTCACCCCAAGAGTGGAAAAAGGGGTATAAAAGTCCAGTACCTTTAAAGGGGTGGAAGGTTTTTTTTGTTTTTTTGTTTTTTTTATATGGGTCATGAGCATAGGAAGAGGGGTATCTTCTTCAAGCCAAAAGTTTTCTTTGGAGGAATAGCCCCAAAGTCACTCTGCCACATGGAGATTGGGGGGGGGTTGTCAATCAATGCAAAATTATTCCTGATTGGAAAAGATTTAGTTATATACTTCTTGTAGAAAGGTGACCCTAGTGACAGAACTATTAAAGACTTGGTATGGGTGGGATTGAGCGTTGAAAGATGTTAGAAGGTTATTTCAATGCCACATGTGAGAAATGATGGGGTCTGAACTCCTTCAGTAAAAGCAAAATGGAGAAGAGCAAGTGGCTAGGAGGGTGACGGGATATGGGAGATAATCTAGAAAGAAGAGTCTAGAAAGAATGATCAGGTTTAGTATCTACCTCTGGGGTCCTAGAAGATGATGCACTTTATTTAACATTTAAATGGCCCTTGCTATGGGGCAGGGACTATAGCAAGTATTTTATAAATATTTATGCAGCTAGTCATTATAATGGTTCCTATGAAATAGGGCTTCTCCTGATCCCTCTTTTTCACATAAAGAAACCGAAGCACATCATTTATCCAATATAACACTACTGGTAAATGGTGAATTCAGAATGCAAATCCAAGCAGTGAATCACAAAAATGTATTACTTTACAACTGTTAACCCATGGGTATATAAGAAAAGCACAGTTTTGTGGAAAATATAATACATTTTCTTGGATATCAAATTCTGCTTTTAGTTTTCTGTGTAACATTTAGCATTTAGCAGCTTTCTCAACAAATTCTAAAATGTTGGTATATTTTAAGGAAATCCAAAGCAAGAGGTTCTGTAAATCTTGGGGGTTTATTTTTTTTAAATAATGCAGAAAAAACCTTTCTGTGAAATACTCATTTTGAATTAAGAAAAAGAAAGTAGACCACAGAGAAATATATCTCACCCAATCATGATCGTTACAATCCAGAACAACAACAATGACAGGATTTATTTTTATAATAAAGGTGTAAGCTTTATCTACCTAACAGATTGTGCCAGTAAACTAAGTATGCAAATGTAGTTTTAAAATGTCTAGATCTGGAGTTCCCGTTGTGGCGCAGCAGAAACGTATCTGACTAGTATCCATGAGGACGCAGGTTCCATCCCTGGCCTTACTCAGTGGGCTAAGGATCTGGCATTGCCATTGAGCTGTGGTGTAGGTCACAGACGTGGCTCAGATCTGACGTTGCTGTGACTGTGGTGTAGGCCAGTGGCTACAGCTCTGATTCGACCCCTAGCCTGGGAGCTTCCATATGTCATGGGTGCAGTCCAAAAAAGATAACAAAATAAAATGTCTAGATCCCTTCCAGAATCCTTACCAGGAAGAAATTGCTAAAATTGTCAATCTCTGCCCTTTTCTCAGCACCACTCACTACTCATCCCCCACCACCCGCACACATTCTCATCTGTGGGTCTCTCCATCTGCAGCTGCATCTACATCTGCATCTGAATCCACATCTTCACCTGCATCTGTATCTGCATCTACATCTGAATCCACCACTGCATCTGCATCCATCACCTATATTTACAATGGTCCCTCAGTATCCGCAGGGGTTTGATTCTAGGATCCACAGAGATACTGAATCCAGGGATGCTCAAGTCCCTGGCTTCCACGTCTGTGGATACCGAGGGCTGACCGTACCTATAATCTAGCCCCACTAACTACTGGACTCTAAGCTTTTTCCTACTGCAGCATCAACTGTTCCCTAATCAATTTATCTTTCTCCTGTACTGTTTTTATACCAAAGAATTCTTCTTCTTTTTTTAGATTTAGCTAATCAGATAGCGCAATCCAAGCCAGGATATATTCTCTTCCTTCCTCAGCTTCCGATGATAGAACATTAACTCAAAAGGACAGTGAAAAAGATCAGAAATGCGGGGAACCTTGGCAGGACATATTTTGGGTAGGAAGTATCCCGAATCCTACATTTTCTCCAAAGGTAACTCTCAGCAGAGATATATCACCAGAACCCTGATTCCCTAACTTTCCAAGACTAATAACTTAATTTCAGAAACATAGAACAGCAAAGAAAAAGGGGCCCTAGACAGCAGTTTTAAAATTTCACTCTGCTTATAGCTTGTCAATCAATAAATGTATTGGCTGAGTTTGGGAATATGCAGGTTGGGTAAAGGTCTAATGACCTGATAAAAATGCAGGACATTTTTATAAACACAAGAGTGGTTACCAAGGGAGAGTACGTTATGGGCAGTCGTGTATGTCTGACAACACAAATGAAAACCTTGCTACACGAAAGGAGACATAGATCCCTTTCAAACGTGACACTTTAAAATTTTACGATTATAATTTCTTTCGCATGTAATTATCGGCATGTTTACATTTATCTTTTAAACTTGCTGACTGTGCTTTTGTTTTTCTGTGTGTGGTTTTGAAGAGGCATAATACAAAGATTTGAAAGTATAATGGAGTGTAGTGGATCATCTTTGCTTTTACTAAAGCGAATAGTAAAATAGTGAATTTTTATTTTGAAAATGTTTTCCCTGTTGGCAGATTTAAAGAATAGCCATAGCTTACACCGATGGTTTTCCTCTGTGGACGCTGCACTCTTTAAGGAGATAACTGACACGTCTACCATGTCATATGCTTTGGATGAAAAGTAAATCAATGTTTTGAGAAACTGCATTTGCGATTGTGAACTGTTACATCAAGGGGAAAAATAATGTGATTTGTCATCAATCTCTCCGTGGGGCAAACAAGGGCTGACTTGTTGAAATTTTGTAGGCTTTTATTTACAGAGAAAACACAGACCCTGGGCTGCTCAGTGTCCTCTCAGCCCACACATTCAAAGGGATCACATCTGAAAAAGGGACTCTGCTTAAATCATAACCTTTACGGGTAATCTAATCCATGAAGAGACCAAAATTACTTTGCTCCTGTGACTAAGAACACAATGAAAGAATTTAATTATTTGCAAATTATTCACAAACATTTTGATCCTGGCTCAAGGCTAAAGTTGGAAAAGAGAGACGATCACTGACTATCACCAATCAGGTTTCATGGAAGAAAAACATGGAATATTTCAGCCTCAGGATAACACCCCATATTTCCAGTTTTTTTTTTTTTTTTAAAGAGGTGTTGCTAGAGACAAGTGATCCTTGGGTGGAAGCTGAAATAAAATCAGACCCTCTGAGAAAGCAATGGGATATGAACTGTTGCTGGGAAGAAATTATTGCAATGATGTGTGTTGTTTAGTTATAGTGCTCAGATTATAAGTTACATTTTGTGAGAAACATATGGCCACGTGCTAAGCATCCATATGCCATAGTTAATAAAATTGAATTCCATTGATACGTCTGGTACTACTGATATTACTTAGTGATTGGAACCTTCATAAGTGTCCTAGTATGTGTGTCTACATACTTGCGTCTGTCTGGTGGATGCAAATAACTAACATGTACTTAGTGCTTGATATGGATGGCTTTTGTCAAAGTTATGGAAACCAATCTTGGGGTGTGACTTGTTCTTGTTTCTGTGTCATCGAAGCCTTAGATGAAAAAAGTACTCCATGTAGTGGCAAGAGCAGAAGATTTAACACCATATAGGTCCAGTTTGAATACCAGTTCTTTTGCCTTGTAGTGTTTGTCGACCTAGGTAAGTAGTTGAATGTCTCTGAGCATCAATAAAGAAAGAAGATAATACAATCCACCTCTGAGGTTGAAGGATGATAAAATTTGATATTAAAAATCCAGCATGAACCTCACAAAATCAAATACCTCGGAATACACCTGACCAAGGAGGTAAAGGACCTATATGCTGAGAACTATAAAACTTTAATCAAAGAAATCCAAGAAGATGTAAAGAAATGGAAAGATATTCCATGTTCCTGGATTGGGAAAATCAATATTGTAAAAATGGCCATACTACCCAAAGCAATCTACAGATTCAATGCAATCCCTATCAAATTACCCATGACATTTTTCACAGAACTAGAACAAACAATCCAAACATTTATATGGAACCACAAAAGACCCAGAATCGCCAAAGCAATCCTGAGGAACAAAAACCAAGCAGGAGGCATCACTCTCCCAGACTTCAAGAAATACTACAAAGCCACAGTCATCAAAACAGCGTGGTACTGGTATCAAAACAGACAGACAGACCAATGGAACAGAAGAGAGAATCCGGAAATAAACCCGGACACCTATGGTCAATTAATCTTTGACAAGGGAGGCAAGAACATCAAATGGGAAAAAGAAAGTCTATTCAGCAAGCATTGCGGGGAAAACTGGACAGCTGCATGCAAAGCAATGAAACGAGAACACACCCTCACACCATGCACAAAAATACACTCCAAATGGCTGAAAGACTTAAATATACGACAGGACACCATCCAACTCCTAGAAGAAAACATGGGCAAAACACTCTCTGACATCAACATCATGAATATTTTCTCAGGTCAGTCCCCCAAAGCAATAGAAATTAGAGCAAAAATAAACCCATGGGACCTCATCCAACTGAAAAGCTTTTGCACAGCAAAGGAAACCCAAAAGAAAACAAAAAGACAACTTACAGAATGGGAGAAAATAGTTTCAAATGATGCAACCGACAAGGGCTTAATCTCTAGAATATATAAACAACTTATACAACCCAGCAGCAAAAAAGCCAATCAATCAATGGAAAAATGGGCAAAAGACCTGAATAGACATTTCTCCAAAGAAGATATACAGATGGCCAACAAACACATGAAAAAATGCTCAACATCCCTGATTATAAGAGAAATGCAAATCAGAACTACCATGAGATATCACCTCACACCAGTCAGAATGGCCCTCATTAATAAATCCACAAATAACAAGTGCTGGAAGGGCTGTGGAGAAAAGGGAACCCTCCTGCACTGTTGGTGGGAATGTAAACTGGTACAGCCACTATGGAGAACAGTTTGGAGATAGCTTAGAAATCTATACATAGAACTTCCACATGACCCCGCAATCCCACTCTTGGGCATCTATCCGGACAAAACTCTCCTTAAAAGAGACACGTGCACCCGCATGGTCATTGCAGCACTATTCACAATAGCCAGGACATGGAAACAACCCAAATGTCCATCGACAGATGATTGGATTCGGAAGAGGTGGTATATATACACAATGGAATACGACTCAGCCATAAAAAAGAATGACATAATGCCATTTGCAGCAACATGGATGGAGCTAGAGACTCTCATCCTGAGTGAAATAAGTCAGAAAGAGAAAGACAAATACCATATGATATCACTTATAACTGGAATCTAATATCCAGCACAAATGAACATCTCTTCAGAAAAGAAAATCATGGACTTGGAGAAGAGACTTGTGGCTGCCTGATGGGAAAGGGAGGGAGTGGGAGGGATCGGGTGCTTGGGCTTATCAGACACAACTTAGAATAGATTTACAAGGAGATCCTGCTGAATAGCATTGAGAACTTTGTCTAGATACTCATGTTGCAACAGAAGAAAGGCTGGGGGAAAAATGTAATTGTAATGTATACATGTAAGGATAACCTGACCCCCTTGCTGTACAGTGGGGAAAAAAAAAAAATCCAGCATGACCTTGGGTACATAGTACATGCTTAATAAACAGTACAAGATTTTTTTTTTCCTCTCTTAATGTCCATTAGTTGCCATTGAATAGAACAAATACATGCAGCGTTTTGATACACAGAAAGTAGCCATGGCTCTGCACCCACATCCATGCTCCAAACCAGTATCCAGAATGCAATCCACACAGACTGAAAATAGTACCCAGGTAAGGAACACGCCCTTGGCTGAACCATATGTTATTTTTATTCTTTCTTCTTGAGTTTAGATGAACAAACAAAACACAATTTAAATCTGGGAAGCACTTAACAAGGACACCTGTTCTAAAGACAGACATGCCCTGGACTGTTTGCGCAGTCAGAAAGACAAGACCAACCCACTATCATAATTATTAGGGAGTCTATATACTAAATGCTTCAAAATGGGAACCACAGTATTCAAACCACTGATTTCCATTAGCAGTTAAAAGTATTTATTTTGTGCTATTAAGTAGACAAGGCTTTTAGGCAGTTCTGTGCCAGATGCATTTATATCTTTTATTTTCTATAAAATTATATAAAATGATGATATATTTTATAATATATCAAATTATACATGTTACCTATGTATTGGATAATATATTTCTATAAATTGTATATAATAAACATAAACAAAAAATTAATTTTAAATAAATGAATATAGCATCTTCTGGGTTAGACACTATGTTAATTGCTAAAGCTACAGGGCTTATGTTTTCTGGGGGGTTCTTTTTGGTTTTTTTTTATGGCACCTGCGACATGTGGAAGCTCCTGGGCCAGGGACTGAACCCTTCATTCTTAACCTACTGAGCCCTGAGCTTCAAGGGAATTCCGAGGGGCTAATTCCCTTTTATTTTTTCCCCCTAGGGCCACACCTGTGGCATATGGAAGTTCCCAGGCTAGGGGTCACATCAGAGCTACAGCTGCCAGCCAACACCACAGCCACAGCAACAACGGATACAAGCCACGTCTATGAACTACACCATAGCTCAGGGCAATGCCAGATCCTTAATTCACTGAGCAAGACCAGAGATGGAACCCTCATCTTCATGGATGCTAGTGGGATTCATTTCTGCTGTGCCACAATGGGAACTCCTAGGGGCTAATATTCTAATGAAGGGAGAGAGGCAGTATGTTAGTAAACAAAGTAATAAACACACTCATTCCAGATAATGACCAGTGTTGACAAAAGTAAAATAGGGTAATGGGAGTCAGAGTGACTGAGGATGACGGCTGAGGGAGAGGCAAGGGATTAAGAAGAACTAATACTTGACACTGGGTATTTGGGAACAGCCTTTCTGAGGAGCTGATGTTTCTTCTGAGAAGTGGTTGATGCAGAAGGGTCAGCCAAGTGAGAATTTCAGAAAAAGGATCTCTAATCTGAAGAAAGAATGTAGGTCTGGAGTCTGAAATGAATTTAGGGGGCTTAAGAAACAAAAAGGGATCATGGAATAAGATGGAATTGAAAAGGGCATTTTGGACCCAGGTAAGGTCCAGATCCTGGAGGTTCTTTTGGACCCAGGTAAGGGATTTGGGTCTTAGGTCAAATGCTACAGAAAACCACTGGGGAGATCGAAGTAGGGGCCTGATCTGTTGGGTCCCAAGAATGGAAGGAATCAGACTAATGTTCAGGCTGTTACAGTGCCCGTGAGATAAAACAGGGGTTGGCGTCAAGGCTGGGATCAAGGAGGAAGCAGGGAAGATAGAGGCGAGTTCCTCGATTTGGATGCAGGGAGCAAGGGGCAGAGCAGGATCAAGAATTACTCAGATATGTCAAGTGGATGCCTTCCTGTTCAACAGAGTTTCCATGACTCGGCATAGCCTTAGGCTCCTATGAGTAAGCATGCAATGAGTGTTAACTACAATTACCAAGAACTAAGCTCTTTTCTAAGTACTTTATATGGATTACTTCACTTAATTCTCACTTCCCCATGGGCTAGATGCTATCATTTTCTGCATTTTATATAGAAAAAAAGTAAAGGTCATTTGATGAGTAACTTCCTCAAGGTTACCTGGAAGAGGTGATGCTTGGAAGCAAACCAAGAGAAGTTTGTCTGACTTTTTCAGAGCTCATGCTCTTATTTGCTATTTCTGGAAATAAAGAGTAAACGCAAGTCACTAGCATCTTTCCTAGAAATTATCTACATAGGTTCCTGTTTAGTGGTATTTCTGCTGCTTCATATGTTTTATCCTTGGTTCTTGGTTTAAGAATAAGAAGAACCAGTATTTGTTGAATCATTCCCATGTGTCAGGCACTCTGGTAGATACTGTACCCTTACAAGATTTAATTTAATTTGAACAAAAATGAGATACATATACTGTTCCTGCTTCACTGATTTATAGATAAAGTTAAAGGCAAAGTATTTGTCCTAATCTATTTAATTCCACAGCCAGTGATTTTAACTTGAAGTTACTGGAATAAACCAGCAAGCATATAAAAATGATGAACATCAGGGCGATGCAAACGAAAACAGTATTAGGGTATTATGATACATCCATCAGAAGTGCTACATTCAAAAGACTGACAAAATCAGGTGTGGCAAGAATATGGAGAAATTGAAATTCTCATGGGGTTCTGCTGGGAATTTTTCTTTTTTTTTCCCTTTTTTGGGGGGTGCAGGGGGCATGCCCACCACGTGCAGAAGTTCCCGGGCCAGGGATGAAACACAAGCCACAGCAGTTTTTTTTTTTTTTTTTAAAGTATAGTTGATTTAAAACATTCTGTTAGTTTCAGGTGTACAGCAAAGTGATTCAGAAATATATATAAATGTAGAAGTATTATATATAAATATATATAAATGAAATATATACAAATACATATATATATATATATCAGAGTACTTTCCCTTATAGGTTATTACAAAATATTATTTTATTTTATTTATTTATTTATTTACTGTCTTTTTGCCTTTTCTGGGGCCATTCCTGAGGCATATGGAGGTTCCCAGGCTAGGGGTCTAATCGGAGCTGTAGTCGCCAGCCTATGCCAGAGCCATAGCAACGCGGGATTTGAGCTGAGTCTCCAACCTACACCACAGCTCATGGCAACACCGGATCCTTAATCCATTGAGCAAGGCCAGGGATCGAACCGGCAACCTCATGGTTCCTAGTCGGATTTGTTAACCACTGCGCCACAACGGGAACTCCTATTGCAAAATACTGAATATAGTTCCCTGTGCTATACACAGGTTGATTATCTATGTTGATTATTACATATGATATGATATCGTAGTGTGTGTATGTGAATCCCAAACTCCTAATTTATCCCTCCCCTTCCTTTCCCCTGTGGTAATGCGGAATTTGTTTCCTATGTCTGTGGGTCCATTTCTGTTTTCTATGCAAGTTCATTTGCATCATTTTCTTTAAGATTCCAATATAAATGATATCACGTGATACACTTATTTTACAAAACATATCAGTTTCTCAAAAATCAAATATACACGTGCTTTGAACCAGGAATTCCACTCAATACCCAACAGAGATGCAGATATTTTGTGGCAGCTATTTTGATTCGCAGAACCCTTATATTAAGTACTCACTAGGTACCAGGTAGGATGTTGTATTTGTCAGGATTCTTCAGAGAAAGAGAAAAAATAAGATGTATAGAAAAAGATTTAGAATAAAGAATTAGATCTTGGGGTTTACGGAGGCAGAGAAATCTAGACCCAGAAGAGCCAAACGTATGGTCCCTCTTTGAGTTTGAGAAACAGGTGAGCTGAGAAACAGGTGAGCTGTTGGTGTCAATTCGAGTCCAAGTCCGAGTGAAGGCCAAATGCAGATGAAGATCAGTGTCCCAGTTTCAAGTCAGTCGGGCAGAGAGAGCGAATTCGCTCTTACTCAGCCTTTTATTCCATGAAGACCTTAACGGACTGGATGAGGTCCACCCACAGGGACAGGAGCAATCCCTCTATCCTGTCTACCAGCTCAACTATTCGTCTCATCTAGAAATACCCCCCTCCAAACACACACACACAGAGACATATGTTCAACCGCATATCTGGGCATGTGAAACTGACCATCACACATATTTACCAACCTAATGATACCTCGCCGTCTAGCTATGAAGAATAATACCCATTAGAGTGATCATGCATCACAATGTGTCTGTACCTACTGCCCTGGTGATATTAATATTGGACCTTCTCACTTTCGAAGGATTCCGTTTGAACAGCAAATTACTTAGTCAATTTCAAATCCATGTCTTTTTTTCCCTATGAGCTTGTTATCCACTAGGGTGTAATCTGCTATGTGTATGAAATAAGGTTGAAGATTAAAATGTGGTTAGCTACTTGCACATTACTTAGGAATTGAATATCTGTATTTGATTGAGAGAGGCCATGTGCACATGTCTTTATATCGCAACAGCCTTTTCAAATGTCACATTTGCTTCCCGGCTCTGAGCCATCAAGACAGTTTCTTTATTAACAGGATGGCAGTCTCATTGTATAAAAAGTCCTATAACTTTTTTTCCTTATGCTTTATTTTTTTCCATTTTTAAAAGTTTCATTGAAATAGAGTGGACGAAGAACGTTGTGTTAGTTTCTGCTATACCACAAAATGGTTCAGTTATACATGTACACGGATCCATTCTTTTTCCGATTCTTTCCCCATACAGCTTCCACAGAATACTGAGTAGAGTTCCCTGGGCTGTACAGCAGGTAGGTCCCTGGTGATTTTCCCTGTGTTTTAATATTGTGTTTGATTTTAAAAAACAATTTGAGTATGCATTACCTAATATGATTCTCGAAAGAATCTCTTAATGGAAATAGAGTAGACACTGTCTCTCCAGGCCTCTAAAGCCCTAAGATTCCCTGTTCTCTCCTCTCTAACAAGGTCCCTTAAATCATATCTAATGAAGGCCTCCTAAATCATTCCTACATGTATACACTTCCTTTCTCCACATCCACTTTGGTCGTGGATCCTTACTGTCCTGTTGGCTCTCCTGAATGATCTCTCCATACCCCTCACTCTTTTCCATGCTGCTAGAATCTTCTTCTTTCAAGCCAGCCTTTGTTGACAAATTTACAAAATAAAAAACCTGACCATGTCTTACCCTTGCTTAATGGATTCAAAGGGTCTGGTCCCCTGAGCATGGATGGCATCAAAGGACTTTTCACTCCTCAGCTCATTGCCCCGTGCATTAGCATTCTTTCCTGCACTATGAAGGGGTCCCAGGATGTCCTATTCTCCCTAACATTTAGGTTTGGAGGCTTTAGGAATGCTATCCCCTACACCTGAAAGTCCTTCCTCAAATTCCACAGTAGTGAGTATTATTTGCTTGTCCTGTTTCTGCTTAGGTATCACATTCTCCTTTAAGCTTTTCCTCATCCTCGAAGACACTAGCGGCCCGCGACACTTTGTAAACATTATGCCCTGGGATTTATTAAGTACAATAATGTTCTGACTCACCTTTACTCTTCCAGAGTTTTCTATCTTAGAAAATAGACAATTTGATGGCAAGAGGTTATGGTCACTTTCTTTGTCACTATATTCCCAAGGACCTTTTGCATTACCTGCTATATAGTCGGGACTTGAACAATTCTTAAATAAATTCATCAATGAATTACTCTTTATTTTATAGACATAACAAAGAATAAAACAGCCACCCAACTGAAAAAAATAATCAATACCTAAGTACATAAATAAACACCTGACATGATATAAACATAAAAAAAAGAGATTATAAGAATAGATGGGAGTTGGAGAGGTAGATTGAAGGTGTGGTTCTTTAGATAAATTGGCCATAAAGGTCTTTTCTAAAAAAGGTTTGAGCTGCAGTCTCCATCATAAGTTCCAAAACCAAACACAAATAAAGAAAAAATTTGTTTCTCATATTTGCTCTGGCAGGAAGAATAAATTCCCTGAGGCAATGGGACACTAGGCAAATTAGTCTGAATGGGCAAAGTGTTTAGAGAAATTTCATGTAATGGAAAGATTCTACATATAGAATCAGTCTAGTGGGTATATCATGAAATAGAGCAAGGAATTCAAAGATACTAACAGGAAGAAGAAAATGTAAACAAAGTTATACTGATGATTGACTTCTACTAACATGGAACTTTTATCTGTAACAGAGACTAAATTCTACTAACATGGAACTTTTATCTGTAACAGAAAAGAATCAAGCGACATCTCCTTTGTGAAGCAAGTGGGGCTGCCTTTTTTGCCTCGAGAAGTCATTGTTTAGCTTTGTTTCCCCTACGAAGAGGCCAACTCTGCCAATGAGATAAATACACAGGTATACACACCCATATATATTCATACATTTTCTCTCCATAAACTAAAGTGAAAACTAATTAAACTCTGAAACAAACCTGTCTATTTTCTATACATTTCTGCTTTCCAACGTCAATGTATCCTTTTCATACAGATGCTGAGAATCTACTCCAACAAATTTGTTCTTCTCGCCGAAGCAAATGATTACATTTATTATTTTTTTAAACATGAAGAAGGTGATGAGATCATTTATTGTTGCTAAACTTTAATAGCGTCTCACTAAGAGGGTCAGTATATTTTTTTTTCTTGTTTGTCTGTTGTTTTTTCCGCTCTTGCCTGGACCAGTAGCAGCCTCCAAGTGACATGATGCTAAATCAGACTTTTTTTTTTTTTCCAATTTGCAAGGAAAAAAGCAAACCTCACCTCAGCACCAAATGAGGCAGTTCATGCTGGTTTTGGAAAAGGAATTAGCTCCAGAGAGAAAAATAACAAACCCAGTCCTGAGGTCTTTCCTATAGATTGAAAAGGCCAGTTTGGAAAGGAAATGCGGAAAAAGAAACAGAGGGTGCCCAGGTTTCTTTATCATACCTGGAGAAGGATATGCGAAAATCTCCACCGCCGTGTCCTGGCGCCAAGTCTTGATTAATTTTTCTCTTTTAAAATGGCACCCACTGCTCTATAAAATGATCTATTGGGACTTCAAAGCTGTGGCAATTGCATGTGGCACAGGATATACGCAATTAATTATGTGATGCCTAAATGACAGGGTGTAGGAAAAAGAGGGGAGAAGAAAAAGTTTTTAAAAAAGCAAAAAAAAAAAAAAAAAGTCCAAAGTAAACTGAAAGACCTAGTTGTCTGCCTGCCAAGAACCAGTAGCAGATAAGGCCTCCAGTTGCTGTGGAAACTCGGGCCTCCAGGAGCCAGAATCCAATTTCAGAAACCACAAAATCAACATAAACGTGTGCAAAAATAAAAAGGTTTGTTTGGCAAGTAATAAGGAGAAGGCTACCAATGTATAAAACACATGAACCAAGGTGACCTCAGCCGATTGAAGCCATAATGACGGCGATGTCCACGGCAGACTTGGCACCTCCGAAATGAGCGGTAACAAGACTCAGTCCACGCTGCTTGCTGTTATCAGGTAATTGCTACCTTTCTGAAATATTAACCGCCCACCACCTCTCCCCAGGTCTCACCTCGAAAAACATAACACCACCCTTGATGAAAGCAGCGTTAGACACCTTGATTTTAACCCCAGAGGCCAGAACACAGACAGCTAGACTTTGCCCTTGTTCCTTAAATCATGAATTACATGCTCTATCACCCAGGAAAAAGAAAAATAGATTACCTATAGAGACGTCCCTATCCCTTTGGCAAATATGCCAGGAACGACGACCTTCGAAAGGAAGAAGCAGGCTTCGCGTGTCGACTCTTAATGATTACAGATCTTAACGTTATTCTGAACTCCTGAATTTATGGAAACTTGGAATAAAGGAGAGTCGTCTAAACTAAAAGCCCTTGACAGGATGGACAACTTCTAATGCACCTTTATACTCTCCCATATTATTTGCAGATACAACATTATTTTCTGTCTTTCATTTCCCTGGGAGTCTATATGGTCTCTTAGACACGTCATCAATAATAGGTTGATGAACCATTTGCATAAATAAGATCAACTCTGTGTTCTATCGAGCACTAAACTCAGAGGACTTTCGACATATATTTTAGAGAATCCGCAAACTTGGGATCATATAGAAAAGTCATCAGCATGTTTGGTTCTGAGAAAGTGACCTCCAACTCTTTTCCAGAAAGGAAAACTTAAACAAATCAAATGAATTCCAGACAGATCCATACGTAAAGAAAAAAAACAAACCAGACCCAAACCATAGAAATGTCAAGTATGCATCAAGTCACTGTGGACACAGCCCTTTGTTTTTAGCCTGATCCTAAGTTTTTATTCCTCAAATTGCGAATCAAATTGAACATGTATAATTTTGTGTACGATAACCCACCCTGCCTATTGTTTGAAAACATACTCCACCTCTGTGGCAGAAATTCTGCTAAGTATATACGCCATCACTTCTCTTCATTTCATGGGCCCATAGCCATATCTCCTCATGACTGAGTTCTGGCCAGAACAACGTAGGCAGAACTATTGTCAAGACTGGCCCTCCTAAACCTCTCTTATCATCTCTCATAATCTCTATAGATGCCTGTTTGCCAGTAAGATACAGAAGGGCCAGTGGAAGCCCTCATATTCCTAGGAGACAGCATGTGTATTAACAGAGGGGTTCTGGTTCCTGGCTTACCACCTGAGAAGAACCATCCAGGAGGGCCACTTGACCAAGAGCATCCATGCCAGACTGGGCAGGAAGGACAAACACGCTTTCTAGATGTTGACCCACCCAGGCTGGCAGCACTGGAAACCACACCACATCGCGTGGGCTGTATCTACGACAGCACCCTCCGTGGACAACCTAAGCAGGACCAAGGTCTGTGAAGCAAACTTTGACAGCTCGAGGAAAGTGAAGACATCTTCTCTGCACATCTTTGCCTGCTGCATCCAGCTCTATCAGAGCTCTCATTGTACGTGAGTGTTACATAACTGTTAGGTTAGTAAGGATACCAGGATTATGCTTTTTTTTATCAATATTTTCCAGAGATAGCATGACACGAAGAATGCATGTGGACATTTGGAGTCTAGGAAACGTATTTTTCAATCTGTATCCGCCTAGTAAGGTGAAGGGTAAACAAAAACAAAAACAAAAACAGAAACATCTAGAAAAGATAAATTCTTGCCCACCCCTATCGAAATCTCTTTGGGTAGCTCTTTAAACAGATCAATGGGAAACTGGGACAACTAAGGGAAAACTCAAAATCCTGAGCCTAGATTCTGAAGAGTAAAGGAAAGAGAAATAACTCCTTTCTGGGTAAGAGGCAGACAAAGCTCAGGGCCCTAAGTTTTTCAGCATTGTGCTGCATTTGGACCTTCAAATATGGGTTATTGAGCAAGATTTGCCCAATAGAAATTTCTTCACAGGAGTGGAGAAGAACTGAGTGACCAGAAGCCTGAGAGCCTGGTGATCTGGAGAGTCAGGGGAAGCTGAAAATGCTGCCTTCTGCTTCCAGAACCACTCAGGGCACTAGAAGAAAGGAGGCCAATAGTAGAAAGCAGTCACTTGACTCAACCATGAGCAGAAAATGCCGCATCATTTTCTTACTTGAAGTTGCAACTTTAATTTCTTTTTCAATTCACTTATAATGATTGGGTTACATTGTTATAACCCACTTGGGGGGATACATTCATGGTTTGGGTACCTTAATGGTTTAGTTTTATCACCTGTTGGGTACATTAACGGTTAAGTTATATCATGGCATTTTATCCAGACCTTAAACATCATGTTCCTAAGAATATTTAATAACTTCGGAATGTTTTTACATATTGTAAGTGAGAAAAATAAGGATACATAATAAATTTAAACTCCGATAAGAAAATATTTGAGAAAGAGGCTAAAATAAACATACAAAAAAGCTGTATTTTATTCAGGAGAATTCTGGGGGATTTTTATTTATTTTTATCATTTTCTATAATTCTAAGTTGAATCTACTAAATATAAACTGTGATTTTATTGTTAGAAGAGATTAATACTTGTTATTTGTAAAAATAATGCACACAATCTGCCTTCATGATACGTTTAAGGCAGCCTATAATATTAAAATATATTTAAATAGTGCATTCAAAAAAAGGAGAGTTCCTGAAAAATCAACAAAATTAAATTCTATAACAGTAATCATCTTACAACGTGTTGGGTGTTCTTTGAAGTATTGTGCATACATTATAACTAACTTTAATGTTTAGTAACATTCTCATAATACCCAATGAAGTAGGTAATCATATTACTTCATTTTAAATTTTATTTTTATTCATTTACTTATATATTTATTTATGTATGTATTTTTAAGGGCCACACCTATGGCATATGGAGCTTCCCAGGCTAGGGCCTGAATCCAAGCTGTAGCTGTCAGTCTATGCCACAGCCACATCAATGCTAGATCTGAGCTGCGTCTGCAACCTATACCACAACCCAGGGCAATGCTGGATCCTTAACCCACTGAGCAAGGCTAGGGATCGAACCCACATCCTCATGGATACTAGCCAGGTTCGTTACTGCTATGCCACAATGGGAACTCTTACTTCTTCTTCTTCTTTCTTATTTTTTTTCCCTTAAACAAAGAAACTGAAGCACAGAGAGGTTCAGTAATTTGCCTAAGGTCACTCAGCTACTTAGTGGAAGAGGTGAGATTTGATCCCAGCTAGTTTACTTTAAGGCACCATGTTGTAGGATGTTTGCAAGAAATAAAAGTGGAGTTTTCCCACAGGTTACTCTCTTCCAAGGCACACAGAATAACATGTTATACAAATTTATCTAATATAAACACACTCACACACAAACCCATTTGTCTGGATATACCAATGTTTCTCCCAGGCCAGAATTTTAAGAGGAATTGACTGTTAAAGTTATTGAGTGCAAAAGTGGGCATGATTTTCAACTGTATTATGATAAAATACACAGAAATAAAATCCAACCTAGAAAACAAAAGGAAGCAATGAAGCCTTACTTGATCTCATGAGGCATGGCTTTTCAGAGTTTTCATCTCTTTGTGGGCAAAGGCAGATAAAAGTGTTTCCTTTCTAAGAATAGGGGTTGTTGCTGGTGGTACCCTAGCTCTTTCCCAATCTCCTCTTAATAACCAAAAACTACTACAAAGGTCAAAGTGGAGCAGAGGAGCAGAGTTCAACAAAACCTCTTTGGCAAGATCCCTTCTTTCAAAGGGACCTGATTAGTCTAATAATGTTGCACATTAAATCAATTTGCACCAAGAAAATGAAAGCCACACAGGGTGATATATAGCCTATGGGAGCTCCCCAAAGGAACCCCGAGCCCCAGCCAATGTTTTAGTCCCTTGCTACTTCTTTTATTTTACACAGAAAATTAAATTTTAGCAGTCAAGTTCTATTTTCATTTAGAACATCCATTAAAAGTCTGGCTGTAATATTTATGAATACCCAAACAAGACCACCAGGGCATGTATATGGTAAAAAGCAAGTCTCAGTTAAAGACTTACCAAACAGTTCCTGAGACATTAATGATAATAGCAATGACGATGATACAAAGCATGATCCAAAAGGAACTATATTCAACAAAGAAGTGCAAGTTGGAAGAACAGATAGAAAGAATAAAAATTTTTCAATATTACCATAAAATTCCTTCCTGTGATTTAGAAGCCCTTTCCTTCCCATTCCTTTGCTCCTGGGACTAGAAGATGGAAAATCAGGCTCAATGATACGTGGATCAGATTTCATTCTACAATGTTTAGGAATATAGTTTAGAGGAAATGCTTAACTAGATTAATAAAGAGCATGTTAAACTCTAAACTGCTAACTAATGTTTTTTTTTCATCTTAAAATGTCTTTTTGCCAAAAATTTTGCTGAATTCCTATATTTTTTAAATACAGGTAACGACTGGCCTAGAGATGGACTTGGGATAGAATGAGTAGAAAGAGACAGAACAAGTTCCTATGAGACTGTTAGTGGCCAAAGCTGAATACAGATAATAGTGATGAAAACTATTTTTTTAAAAAAACGAAAAACATCTCAAATAATAATGTGCATTAAGGGAGCAACAGGATTTAATGTGAAAGAAAAAGGGTTAGTTTTCTGTACTCTTTTCCAGTGACACATTATCATCTACAATTAACCTATCAAAGATAAAACTAAAGTTATTCCTTGACCCTTGAAAACACAAATATATGTTTATAAGATGAATTAATTTGAATCTTCAGCTAAAAAATAAACCACCTCTTTTGGGTTCAGCTTTGGCTGTGAGGTGATCTTTGTCTTTTTTCCTGGATAAACTTGATGAAAATATAATATTTTCTGAGCAATAACTTTCCAGACTATACCATCTGCATCATTTAAATTGTTGCACTGTCCCCCCAAACCCAATGCAATGGAAGGAAGAAATAAAAGAGGAAGATGAAATGGAGAAATACAGAGCCTTTCTTCACACTTTCCCAAGTCTTAAAAGTTCTTCCACCCTCCCCTGACACTCTCTTAGCAGCCAAGCTATCCTTTTCCCTTTTGTCACCCTCTCTGCTAATCTCCTGGGAGAAGGGCTTCATTTATTCAGCCCACACTGGACCCTTCCAGAAGTCTCTGTTCTTTTACATATTTCTGGGCATGGGAATGAGGTTATGCAACGACTGGCCCTGGGATTATACAAATCTTAATGGTTCCTGCCAAAAAAACTGCCTGGAAACCAACATACCTCCCTATTTTTTTTTTTTTCCATATAAAGCTTCTCATTTAAACTACAGGCATAGGGAGAAAAATGAGGAGAGAGGGTAGTGATATGGAACGAGTTGATGAAAAAATGCTCCAGAGTTCTTAAAGACTTTGCTCGTCATTTGAGCTTCATTTCGTAGCATTTTCTGTGTCACTGGATTGGCCTAATCAGAGAGGATTTAGGTGCAACACCATGCTGTGATTCACAGGTTCTGTGTGTGTGTGTGTGTGTGTGTGTGTGTGTGTGTGTGTGTGTGTGTGTGAGGGAGAGAGAGAGACAGAGAGGGAGAGGGAGTGTCTGTGAGCATAAGCATGATGACTTTTATACTGTAGAGAATTGCTGAGCTAAAAATCACTCTGCAGTGAAAAGAGGGCATGGTTTTTTTCTAGTCACCTTTCAAAGGAACTGCTCTGTCATCTGGACCCAGAGCTGAGGTGGCCCACCTAGGCTTTGCAGGGCAGATCTGCCAGGGTCCACTTCTCACTCTGCCTCCAAGATGGCAAAACGCCAAATTCTCTCCTTGTTATCACGTGCACTCTGCAGCTTTCCGTTTTCTCTAGAGTTCATACCTCTGTAGACTCTTTGGAAGTGACTTACTCTGGCTTTGCTCACTTCCCTGCGCTTCTCCAGAATGCCTTTGCATGATGTTTGGACTACAAAGGAAGGTCCGATTGGAAAATCAAAATCCTGGAATCCCAAGTCTTAAATCTGAACACTGCAGAGAGCCAGAGTTTGAGGACTGTTTTCCTTCAAAACCTTCTTTGCCACCATTGTACTTCATTTCTTAAAACAGAAGTACAACTTTTGAGGATTACAATGTAATTCAGCCTTCAACTGCTGATGTTCCCTTTGGTGGGGAAAGAGCTAAGACATACATGATCAGACCCAGTAACTGAATGCTGAACTTGGCTGACTTTCCTATTTAGTGGGCTCACGGTGGGTTCTCAGTAACAGAGGTTAACTGAATTAAAGAACATGGCCCATCTGCGTGGATATGGTAGGTTTTACCATAGCAACGTCCAGAAAGGACTAATTTCTGGAGTCAGGGATATGCAAATTTTAAACCAAAGTAACCCATGTGGGTTTTGATAAGGGAGAGCAGGTGCAGGTCTGCCTGGAGGGAGAATGGGTTTTGGAGTATCAGGCAAAGGTCAGAACCTCCGATGATTATTTCAGAGGATTTCAGGCCTGAAAAGAGCCAATGGGAGGATGAATGTATTAAATACCAGGTGGAAAGTCTAGGTGAGCAGAAGGGCCATGGGGTACGGAGAAAAGTTGGAGGCTTGAAGCACGGTGCTTGCGTGGGCTCTTTAGCCCCCAATCCCTACAGATCTATTAGATAGATGGCATTCCTCCACCTGCATCCAACCAAGTTGTCTTTTACTGGTTCTGGATAAACCCGAGCTACACTGAGCTGACCGTTATTGCTGCAATTATGGAAGAGGGAGGGACAGAGAGAGGCAGGAAGATCTCAAGTGCAAGACCTCAAAGGTGTAGATGGGTGTGAAGAGTGGAGACCAGAATAGGTGGGTAACGGAGCAGAGTTGGCAGGACTGAAAAGAGTGCCTAGATGAACAATAGTCATTAGATTTCTGTTTTGGTTAACCAATATGCGTGATTTTATCCTTACAAGCATGGCCACAAGGAATAAATAGAAAGACAGCCTCCTCATCCTTTAATGGAAAAAGCATGGGAACTTCTTCAGCTCATTCCCAATTATATGTCCACTCCAGGTAGATGTTTTAGTTAAAAGTCTTAATACGACTGAGTAATCAGTCAGGAAATTATGTCTCACCTTTTGTGTTTGATCTATGTGCTATCTTTGGTGATACAAAGGAAGTGATTGACAATTTAGTCAGTTTTATAAACTTTCCAATTTGGTATATATATTATTTCAGTCATCCGTTTAAGCAGTAAACGTTACAGGTATACATAAAACCTTTAGGCAAATGGCTTATTTATTTTTAACATTATTATTATATCATGTGACAAATACTCAGTAACACATAGATTATTTTTTTTAATGAATCAGCCATATGGTCATTTTTGCAGGCATTCTTATTTTGTGTGACCCAGATAATCACTTTGTGGAGTATATTAAATGTGTGTGATTACTATAACTTATAAAGAATGTATCTGTTAGTATCCTATATCCAGAATCCTTTCAACTCTGGATGCCTATTGACAAAGAAATGGGATCATCCATTTGCAAAACTATTAAGAAACAGGGTGAATTTCTCAAACCAAAAACACTCCGTTAACAGTGTTTTTTCTTCCAACAGATTTCCACTTCTTAATGTATTTAGTATATTATTCAATAAATATGACCTATATATACCACAAATAACAAATGCTGGAGGGGATGTGGAGAAAAGGGAACCCTCCTGCACTGTTGGTGGGAATGTCAGCTGGTACAACTACTGTGGAGAAGAGGATGGAGGTACCTTAGATAACTATACATAGAACTACCATATGATCCAGCAGTCCCACTCTTGGGCATATATCTGGACAAAACTTTCCTTAAAAAAGAAAATGAACATGCACCCGCGTGTTCATTGCAGCTCTAGTCACAAGAGCCAAGACACGGAAACAACCCGAATGTCCATGACAGAGGATTGGATTCGGAAGATGTGGTATATATACACAATGGAATACGACTCAGCCATAAAAAGACTGAAATAATGCCATTTGCAGCAACATGGATGGAACTAGAGACTCTCATCCTGAGTGAAATAAGTCAGAAAGAGAAAGACAAATACCATATGATATCACTTATGTCTGGAATCTAATATGTGGCACAAATGAACCTTTTCACAGAAAAGAAACTCATGGACTTGGAGAATAGACTTGTGGTTGCCACGGGGGAGAGGGAGGGAGTGGGATGGACTGGGAGACTGGGGTTAACAGATGCAGACTATTGCCTTTGGAATGGATTAGCAATGAGATCCTACTGTGTAGCGCTGGGACCCATGTCTAGTCACTTATGATGGAGCATGATAATGTGAGAAAAAAGAATGTATACGTGTATGTGTAACTGGATCACCACGCTGTACAGTAGAAAATTGACAGAGCACTGTAAACCAGCTATAATGGAAAAAAAATCATTATATTAAAAAAACAAATATGACCTATATATGACTAAGTTTTTAATCACTACAACTGTAAATGCCAACTTATGGAAGATTTAAGAAATTCCATGATCCCCTATAGAGGGAAAAGACTGAAAAAATTACTCTGTAATGACCTTCAATTTCAACCAAAAGTTTGTATGGAAACAGCAACAACTAATGCTCCATCCTAAATAAGGTGAAGATGACTGTGAGTCACAAAGATCTTCACTAATTGAAGAAAATTAGGTTAGTTTGGAGGATACAGCAAAATCTTACCCAGGGCCAAGATTTATACTCCCTTTCCTCATGGTATTTTGTGAAACACTCCTTGATGATCTGAAATAGGTAAACCATAGGCTTACTAGCCTACAGGAACATGAACTTGAAGCCCTTGAGATCTTTTATGGCCATGGGAGTCTGTGAAATGTTGCCTTTAATTCCCTGCTATCACCTCACACACAGAACTAAATGTATTTGCTGGCTTCCTTCCCTCTTTCTGTCAATGGCGCCACCATTCTTCCAGCCACCCAGGCTTGAAATTTTGGAATTAGTTTTCATTCTTTTGGCTTCCTACCCCTTAACCCAGTCATTTACCAAATGTACTCAATTCTTTTATGCCTCTTTTCTATCCAAGTCTATCTGGCTTGTCCCACTGGAAGGTTTTAATTCAAATTCCTATTATTTCATGCCTGTTCAATTGCAGTAGTCTTGTTCTTAGACTTTTCCCCATCCCACTGGTACAAGTGCCACCACTGGATTAATCTTCTTATAATGGCACTTTGATCATGGTATTCATCTCCCGTGTCTGTCTTCCCTTTACCTGTGCCGCAGGAGCTGATGATCTGTTCAGTGACAAGTGGTCACGTGATCACACACATCTAAGAAACTCCCTTAGGAAATCTATGAGGCTCCTTAGCATATTAATGACTTGAAGGAATCTCTCAATGGAAAACCCGCTTTATTTTATTTAACATTCCACATTTTTCGGATTTAGTTGAACATGGGCACATTCTTTTTCACTTGCTACCATTTCTTGGATTGAACATTTCAAATAGCATGCTTTGGGAAACATTTGCGTCTTAATAGTCCAATCGGGTTGCCATTTGTCTTCACAATCACACACCATTCTGTCTAGTCTCCTACTGTACTATTATTTGAGTTAGATCATCCCCAGTGCACACGAGCAATACTACAAAGACTTCTCCACTCACCAGTCTACTCTCTCTGATCAGATTGATTCCTTCTGCATCACCTTCTCCTGGTTAATGAAAAACAAATCATTTGTATTTTTCACGATCCAATTCAATGCCACCTCTTTTATGAAGATTTTTTTTGTCTTTCGTCTTTTTCGGGCTGCACCCACGGCATATGGAGGTTCCCAGGGTAGGGGTCTAATCGGAGCTGCTGCTGCCAGCCTACACCACAGCCATAGCAACAACAGATCCGAGCTGTGTCTGCGACCTATACCAAGCTCATGGCAATGCCAGATCCCTAACCCACTGAGTGAGGCCAGGGATGGAACCCTCAACCTCACGGTTCCTAGTTGGATTTGTTTCCACTGCACCACGACGGGAACTCCTATGAAGACTTTTTAATTCCTAGCTCCAAAGACTAGGTCAGTTGCCCATGATAGGTGGGACACAATAATTATAACAGTCATAGAGCAATATTCCCAATCCATTCAACTCAATTTAGCCAAGCCTGTAAGCACCCTCTAGTTGCCAGGCACCGATGATAGGAAGTTAATTACGTTATGCCTAACACGAGGTTAGGAGATGGTGCTCACGGAGGTGTTTGGAGAATTAGAGATATTGCTGTAAGAGTCACATGCAAAGTGCTATGAAAACCTAGTTGATTCTAGTTGGGAATTGGGAATAGTGGCTCATATAAAGCTAGAGAAAGATGGCCTCTGAACTGTCTCAATTTAATCAAAACCTTAAATACTTATCATCACTGGACAATGAATTATGGTTACCATATATTCCCATGTTGAACTCAAAAGCTATCTTATCATCTGGCCATGCTTCTTGAGACAGAGGACTCTTGGTTATCATCCCTTAGTAAGAGTTTCTCAAGAAGTTGAAAACTATTATTAAATAACCCTTCAGACTACAGAAACCCAGCTCTTTTTATCTTTTCTCAAAGGTCTGATTTTCTCAGCCTATAATCATCATTCTGTTTCTCTGAACTTCCTCCAAAGTTTCCTGCCCTTCTTGATGTGTCAATTCCACAACTGGTTACTATGCTGTGTAAACAGTGGACGAATGTCATGGACCACCAAACAACGTGGTTAAGGTTTGATTTAGTTAAGAACCCAGCTCACAAATACTGATTCAGAATAGCCCAAGCCCGTAGTGCAAAACTTGGCTGTGAATCAGAAGTGTTTTAATGGCCTGTTCATACAGCATTACATGAGGGTGATGATTTTTTAAAAATTCTTCTGGGCATAATATTAAACTACAGAAACCCCAAAATAAGTACACCCACACAGCACCAGATATTTATGAGCTATTTATGATTTCCACTATTTATTTGTTTAAGTAAATATGACATAGTAAAATAGTTAAGGTATATATTTGTATATGTATATGTTTGCATGTGTATAATTCATCTATACTATCCTAAATATATATTAAATATCTAGTTACATAAAATTAAATAAGGCGTGTAATAGTTTCTTTTTTTTTACATGATTTAACTTTGGAGGCTTTTTTTTTCTGTGTTCTAACATGGTATATTTCCTACTCCTAATAGAAGAGGAAGGTAGAATACGTCCTTTTTTTTTCTTTTTTTTTTTTTTGTCTTTTCTAGGGCTGCACTAGTGGCATATGGAGGTTCCCAGGCTAGGGGTCTAATAGGAGCTGTAGCTGCCAGCCTACGCCAGAGCCACAGCAGCTCAGGATCTGAGCCGCATCTGTAACCTATACCACAGTTCACGGAAATGCCAGATCCTTAACCCACTGAGTGAGGCTAGGGATCGAACCCGCAACCTCATGGTTCTTAGTCAGATTTGTTAATCACTGAGCCACGATGGGAACTCCTAGAATACGTCTTTAATCAAAGTGAACATCCCTAAATAAATCAAATTTTAATGTATAAATTTGTGGCACAGTAGGCAAAGGTAAAAGACACTTCATTAATAAAGAAATAAGAATCAGGCTAATAACCGATTTCTTAAAAGAAATGACAGAAGTGAGAAATCAGTGGAATATTCAGCCAGAGTGCTTGAGAAACTGTCAAACTAGAATGGTGGACTAAGCTAATCTATCTTTAAAGAATAATAATCTGAAATAAAAATAACTTCAGATTAAAAAAAACCAAATTTCTGCTAGTATAATACCTTAAAAATAGAATTCAAGGAGAAGGAAAAATACGCCTAATAGGAAATTCAGTGTGTGAAAACAAATAGGAAGAAAAAATGCTGAATACATATTAAATCAAAACAAGCATTTGGTTTAAAGGAATGACATTAATACTATTATTAAAAAGAAGTGATTCTTCTATGTGGGATATGAAAAGTAAAATGAGTTATATAACAAAGTAGAAACAGGCGCATGGATTCAGAGAACAAACTAGCGGTTACCAATAGGTGGGGGAGGTAGGGTATGAGATTTAAGAGAAGCCGACTATGTATAAAATAAATAAGCCACAAGGATATATTGGACAGCACAAGGAAATACAGCCATTGTTTTCTAATAACTTTAAATGGAGTGTAATCTATAAAATTATTCAGTCACCATGTTATACACCTTAAATGTAATATTATACATCAATCATACATAAATAAAACAAATGAATAGAATAAAATGAAATAATAGGTGATTTTTAAAGGACATTAAATTGCAGGAAACCGATAGCATCTAAATTGAATGAAGGGAGTTGAACAAAGGTTTCAGATATTAAGCTTTTTACTTGAATAACCAAACATGTATGATAAAATTTCAGGAGAGATCTCCGAAGAAAAGCAATATCCAGTTCGAGTCTAAGTCCAGTTTCGAAATTTTTAAATGCTGAACTTTGGACTTAATTAAATATTCTTGATATAATTTCCAGAGTAACTTCTATAAATGTAGAAATACATTGATTCAAAACCCAGTGGAAAATTTTTTTTAAATATGGAAAAATGAGAAGAAAAATAAACCTCAACAACTCAAAAAAAACCCTTAATTAATCATAAAGAATACAAGAAAAGAGACTAAAAAAAGGAAAAATAGAAATTAGAAAGTTTTACACTATAAACGAGCCCATTAACATTGACAGTGTAAACGGACTAAACTTGACATTTAAAAGACAAACATGGGAGTTCCCATTGTGGCACAGCGGAAACAAATCCGACTAGAAACCATGAGGTTGTTGGTTCGATCCCTGGCCTCGCTCAGTGGGTTAAGGATCTGGCGTTGCCCTGAGCTGTGGTGTAGGCTGGCCGCTGTAGCTCCAATTCGACCCCTAGCCTGGAAACCTCCATATGTTGGGGTGCGGCCCTAAAAAGCAAAAAATAAATAAAATAAAATAAAATAGATAAATAAAATAAAAGACAAACATGATCAAATTGTACTTTAAAAATTCCCGGTTTATAAATATATATTCAGAATCATACCAACCCTAATCCCTATGCTCCTCATAAGAGACTCTTCTACAGAATAAAGACACTGATTTGTTTTTTTTTTAATAAATAAAGGGACTGTGAAAAAGATATACTCAGGTTATACTAACCCAAAGGTAGCTGATGTCTCAATGTAAAGATCATATAAAAGATAAATTAAGGCAAAAGCACTACCTAAAACAGCTACTATAAATAAATAATCAATAGTTCAATTCATCAATAAGATTCAAAACATTTAAACTTGCACTCACCTACTAATTTAGCCTCAAAATGTATATGTAAAAAATGGACGGTAGAGTCCTCCTGTGGCACAGTGGGTTAAGGATCTGGCATTGTCACTGCACCACTGTGGGCTGGGTCACTGCTTTAGGGCAGTTAGCATAATAAAAAATAAAGGTTCAATAAAGAAATCAGCAAAGCCAAAAATTGGTGTTTTGGAAAAACTGATAAATAAACTTCCTTCGAGATCAAAACCAATAACCAGGAATGGAAATGGTGTATAAATACATAAACCGTATTTTACCAATCGATTTGAAAATTAAATAAAATAATTTTGTAGATTTTAGTACTCAAAGGCAATATCCCGAAAAGCCCTGTAATTACACCAGAGAAAAATAATGCATACATTTAAAAGCCTCTCATAAAGAAAATACCAAGGCAAAAGAATTTTAAAAGACAGTTTTCCCAGAATTCTAAGTACAAGGTTATTCCAAACTCATTCAAATGTTCCAGAGAATGGGAGAACCTATGTCTCAACTCATTCTTTGAAGTCAGTATAATTGAAAAATCATTTGAAAAGAGCAAAGGGGAAAAGAGAAAAAAAGAAAAGTTCATTTATTCAAGAACGTGGATACAAGAATTCCAAAGAAAACCCCATTAAATTAAACTGAATCCCTCACTGAACAGGACTGAATTAAGGACTGAGTTAAGGAAGACGAGCACTGTTGAGCAATCTGACGTCTGTAGACTCACCTCACTGCATAACAAAGGCCTGAGACAGTGCAAGGCAGCTGCCCAGAAACTTGCACCCATTCAGTGAACAGAAACTTACATGGGAAAAATATTCCTTAGTAACAATCTTATACGAAAATGATATGAGCCTTAAATGAGATTAAAGCATGAAAAGAGCAGGGACTGACCGATAGAAAATGATCTCCGCACAGGAAAAAAAGAGTATTCTTTTAACTACTTTATATTTTGCCCAATTCTTCACTCCTCCCCACTGTTCGCTAAACCTCTTGGGTTCATAGACTCAGGGGTATTAGAGAAAGAGTGTGTTGTTTTGTTTTTTCTTTTTAAACAATTCTAAATAATTCAACTATCTTTTTTTTTTTTTTTTGTCTTTTTGCCTTTTCTGGGGCTGCTCCCACGGCACATGGAGATTCCCAGGCTAGGGGTCTAATCAGAGCCTTAGCCACCAGCCTACGCCAGAGCCACAGCAACACGGGAATCCGAGCCGCGTCTGCAACCTACACCACAGCTCATGGCAACGCTGGATCCTTAACCCACTGAGCAAGGCCAGGGATCGAACCCGCAACCTCATGGTTCCTAGTTGGATTCGTTAACCACTGCACCAC
This sequence comes from Phacochoerus africanus, assembly GCF_016906955.1. Taxonomy (NCBI): domain Eukaryota; kingdom Metazoa; phylum Chordata; class Mammalia; order Artiodactyla; family Suidae; genus Phacochoerus; species Phacochoerus africanus. The sequence goes on along the minus strand of NC_062557.1, from coordinate 9,474,899 downwards.
AACAGGAACTCCTCAACTATCTTTTTTTATGGGGCTTTGAGAGGGGCAGAGGTGACAGATAAAGCAGGAATTGTGAAGATATTGCCAGAATCAAGGGTGCTAAAGTGATACTGAGAATGATCCACAACAGCCAAACAGGTCACTCAAATAAACTGAGCTGCATGCTACAGCTGAAGTTCCAAATCACCCAAGTGGAATCAGAGTGAGTTCTGAACCCTGATTTTTTTTTTTTTTGGCGGTTGGGGTGGGGGGGAACCCACGGCATATGGAGTTCCCGGGCCAGGGATCAGATCTGAGCCGCAGGTGTGACCTAAGCCACAGCTGTGGCAACAGGGGATCTTTAACCCAAGGTGCCGGGCTGGGAATCGAACCTGCATCCCAGCGTTCCCAAGATGCCACCGTTCCCATTGCACCCCAGTGGAAACTCCTGAACCCTGATTTTAAATGTGTATTACTGTTTTACTGTGGGGTATATAATTCAGAGAAACACTTTTTAGTGTCATTTCACATTTCTGGGTATTTTCTCTAGGCCCCTCTGCTAATTCCTGGAATCGCTCCATTCAGAGTTGGAGTCATAATCAGATTTGGCCAGTCGATACCAAGGCAACTCTCTGTATGTTTTCTTTCCACTGTATCATAGGACGCCAGCACACAGCTTAAGAAACAGTCAGGAAAATGAAGCCTGTTTCTTGAGGGGCTGATTAAGCAAGACAAAGTCAATTAACATCTGATTCCTCGCCGGTTTCTGCAAGCAAATTGTTCCAATTACCCCAAACCAAGGAGCAAATTGTGAGATAATTAAAAGGGGCAGTCATGACTCCACTGACATGGTCCTGCCACTGTGCTGTCAGAAATTCTGGATGAGACTGATTAAAGAGCAATGTGAAACATGCAAATTTTGCTGCAGGAAAGTTCCCCTCTGTAATAACAGCATATATATTAAAGTACAACGCCTCTATTTTATTTAAAGTACATTTGAGGTGTAATGTGTTTATCTTCATTTTACATTGTTTTTTTAAAAAACAGTTTAGTGCTTTCATTTAAATATAAAATAAATGCAACATCTTTAACAAAGTGTGTTTAGTTAAACGTGTTGTCACAGCCAGAACATTTTACAACGCTATGGAATAAAAGATAGACTCCACTGTTACTGTTTATAGTCTGTAACAGGCAACATAAAAACAAAGTCCACATTAGTTATGTAGACAGCATACTTTTATGAGCCTGTTAAACTCTGTTTTCACAGGCTACTTAGTCATTTCAAAATAGAGCCTAAACAAACTACCCCTATATTTACTCTGTTTGTCACCAAGAAGTAAGATCTGATCTCATTAGGTAGGTGGTCATTATTGCAGAGTTGCAGAAATTTCTTTATCACACTTAGGGAAGAAGCTACTACCAAGAACCAATATGGAAAGGACCAGCAGATAGGATGGGACAAGACTCCTTCTTAATATGGTTCGAGTAGCATTTTTAATGTCATGGTATCAGCCTCCAGAGCAGAGAGAGATCAGGCTTCTAGAGAGAAGCTGATAAAGTTAGGACAAAGAATTTCTAAGGCTGTACTTTTAAGAACTTGTAAGAAATTCCATCTCCATCTTGAAAGGGGAAGAAGGTATAACCTGTTAGCATGATTTCGGATTTTTGTACTTTGAAGATTATGTATTTATTTATTTGACTTTTTTAGGGCCGCACCCACAGCACATGGAAGTTCCCAGGCTAGGGGTCTAATCAGAGCTGTAGCCGCCGGCCTACACTAGAGCCACAGCAACGGTGGATCCGAGCCGTGTCTGTGACCTACACCACAGCTCATGGCAACGCCCAGATCCTCAACCCACTGAGCGAGGCCAGGGATCGAACCTGAAACCTCATGGTTCCTAGTCGGATGCATTTCTGCTGCACCATGATGGGACCTCCTGAGGATAATTTAAATGAAGCTCAGGGTCACTGGTTTTAGACTCTAAAGCGAGTAAAGCATGCGTTTAAGGTAGCCAGAATGGTGAATAATCAGAAGAGTGAATCATACGGAGAATATTTGCAAAGGAACAGGATTGGTTAGGGTTGAGAACACACGCTTCAAACACTTGGGGAATGATGCGGATGGATTCGACTTTGCTCCTTGGGTCTCCCACATGCAGAGATCTTGCCTCATGACAATACATGTGTTATCTGATAACATTCTCATTTACAACATTTTAAGGTTAGCTTTTATGCTATGATTTTCCTGTAAGTATGCATTTTAAAAAATTACATGTAACTTTCTTATACTCTCATACTTGAGTAAAAAATAACTCATGTTCGTTTCCTGTCTGCTGTGCACAAGAGATTCGACTGGGTGGCTGGCATCCATTGAACTTATTTGGTGCTTACAGGTAACCTCGGCAGTAAGAATAGGTACTTACATTGTTTACATTAGAAAAATAAGATGCAGAATATTTAACTCATTTTCCCAAGGGCACACTGCTAGTCGTGATGGAAACAAGCAAGAACTCAAAGATTCAGACAAGCGTTTGTTTTGTTGGCACATTTTTATCTCTTATTATACTGGAGGGAACCACTCAATGCTTAGAGCATATATTTTTAAAAATTTTTCTGTGAAACAAGTATTTATTATGTACCTATTATATACCAGATGCTCCTCCAGACGTGCACAAAGACATGAAATCAGATAGAGAGCAGACAAAAATGAAAGAAGCTAAGTATGTAGGGGCTAGTGATATAGACTACGGCAAAAAAAAATACCTGGTAAAAGACTGGAGGACTCAGTGGGGTGAGTTATGCTCTTAAACAGGGTGGTTTAAAACAACGAAGTTAACCACGTGGATGCCAAGAGGTAGAGAGTGTTCCAGGCAGAGGGAACAGGGGTGTAGAGACCACAGGAGAGAGACGGTCAAACATTTAAGAGAAACAACCCAGAGGCCAAACTGGCTACAGAGGAATAAAGCATTTGAATTTTATAATGGAAACTTATGTGACTGAAATATAACCTACAGGGAAATTCTTTGTAAGAACTATAAATCTTTTTTTTTATAAGAGATGCTATTTTATCCACTTAAGAATTGATGTGTAGACTGAATACCTGCTATGAGCTAACATTCTGGAGCATGGGATGCATTAGTGAAAGCAACGTGTATTTTCATTGTACCAGGGACCATAACCCAGCAGACCATATCCCAAATTTAACACACATTAGTATTAGGAATTCTATTTATATAACAATTGCATGACGATGTCAAAAGACAAAACGCTCCATATATGTTTAAGATAATTAGTCATTTAAAAGCCCATTTAACTTAGTAATAATAACTCTGATAAAATAATCAATGGATGATAAACTATTTAAACATAAATACAAGAATTTCCATCACCGTCAGAGTGAGGGGTAGCCATCATTACATCAAGTATTCCAGAAGTTCTAGTCAACGCAGTAAAACTAACAACTAAAAAAAGGAAAACTGTCACTATTTGTAAATAAAATAGTCTATATCTAGAAAACACATGAGAATGAGGTGGACAATTATTAGAATTCAACAGGGAATTGCACAGGCAGTATTTTCCCCCCAAATACACATAAGATGCCAAATAGTTTTCCTCTGTTTACCAGAAATAACCAATTCTAAAATATGTGTGTAAACTAAAACGACAAATATTTAGGGCAAGTTAAGCAAGAATTCATATAAAGACATACCTTCAATTGAGAACACTCAACAATGTATCTTCCAAAATTAATTTATAAATATTTGTTAGTTACCATTAAAATCCAACATGGCATGGTTTTCATCGGTGAAGGGGTTCTGGAGTTCATCTCAATGCTAATAATTTGAGCACAGACCAGAAAACGATGAAAATGGGGGAAGGGTCATAAATAATAAAACTACAAAAATAAAAATAAGTGGTATAACCAAAGAATACTTAAAAAACTGGACTAAGAGAAAGCCCGGAAGTAGCTATATATGCATACTTCATTGCCTAGTCAAGTTAAAATGCCCGATCCTCCAAGAAAGAATGAACTCATCCATAAAAGATGTCTTTCCTTTCCTGCTTGTCCAGACTGCTGGTTCCCTGGGCTTCCAACCCACTTGCAGGATCGCAGGTCATCACTGCTGAGGATCTAAGGCTCCCACCGCGGCAGCAAGGATAAATGCAAACAATGGGTCATTTCACAGAAAAAAAGGAAAAACAACATAGAACACACAGACCAAAAAAAAAAAAAAATCACCCCCAACGTATCTTTTATTGTAGAACTGTGTTGTCTACAGTGCTATTCGACTGATTCACAAAGGCTTTCACCTTCCAAAGGCCAAGGTGTCCTCTAGAACAGCCCTAAGATCTCCCCCACCAAAAATGACTCCTTTCCGAGAGAAATAGCCAGGAAGCCCAAACTGGGAAATCAGATGAAGGGGACAGGATGGCATTAAAAACAAGTCATGTCAGTCTGAGGCATCCACACACCAGTTAGTGCAGTGGCAGCCGAGCCCACGTGCTGGCATTACATGAACACTGCCGTCGGTTCTTCGGCCACAGTGGCTCCATAATGCAAGTAATGTCGGGTGGACGCTTGTACGATTCTGTTTTTATCTAGAGATGTATCAACGTTATAATTTTTATCTTATTTAAATTTAGTATACCAACTCATTGCAAAAAAAGAAGCACACACACATGTACGCACACACACATGCACACATTCGGATTTTGGGTACTTATATCACCTAACTGAAAACCTCTTCGAAAGTTTTGGAACATTACATACATGTGAGAGAGAGAGAGTGTGTGTGTGTGTATGGATACATATGGATATACATGTGTAATATACATGTACTCACACATAAGCACACATATGTGTACACACACATATACATATATCTCCACTACATACATGTGTGTATATAGAGTATATATTATCTACACAAACATACACATACATGAACACAATATATGCACATATATATCACACAGCATGTATATATGTACACGTGTGTATGTACATATGTTACAAACATGACACACATATGACACACACACTATTTTTCTTCTAAGACATATATGCATGTATATATGTACATATGCATATATGCATGCATATATGTACACGTGTGTATGTACATATGTTACAAATATGACACACATATGACATACATACTACATTTTTTTTTTCTTCTAAGATAATCCTCTGAAGTCTATTTGTCTTGGGTCAAAAGGTTCACATAGTTCTTAGAGCTTTTAAAACAAATTTTCCAATTTTCCCTCAGAAAGCGTTTTGCCACATGTTCATTAGGATTGGAGACTGGAGAGTAGAGGGGAAAATGTCCTTTTCTAGGAAAACTTTCTCTTCCTTTCTGTTTTTTGTTTGTTTGTTTGGTTGGTTGTTTTTGTTTTTGTTTTTGTCTTTTTAGGGCCACACTAGCGGCATGTGGAGGTTCCCAGGCGAGGGGTCAAATCAGAGCTGTAGCTGCCAGCTTACACCACAGCCACAGCAACCGGGATCCAAGCCATGTCTGTGATGTACTCTACAGTCCACGGCAATGCCAGATCCTTAATCCACTGAGCAAGGCCAGGGATCGAACCTGCATCCTCATGGATGCTAGACAGAGTCGTTTCCGCTGAGCCACTATGGGAACTCCTCTCTTCCCTTTTTAACTCATAAAATACTCAAGCTGGATGTGGGGATGGAGTAAAATGCAATGTAATCAATGGATTTGATCTGCTGTAAAACATTCCTCTAAAAGATGATTTATAAGCCTAAACTACCCTGAGCTATAGTTATAAGGATTATCCAACTAGTAAACAGACACAATTTCTAGAACATAGACAAAACACAGACCGAGAATACCTTTGGTTCTCAAAGTGCCTGAGTGCTTATCCTAATTTTTTCTCATAAGAATCTTTTCCATTTTTTTTAAATTTCAAAATAATGACTAGATGCACAACTGGGGAGGAAGCTGGAGGAACGTGCCTTCAAGCAAAGCCTCGTAAGAGGTCCCAGTTTCTATGAACCTTTACAGTCAGCCTAGATCCCCTATTTAAAATGCCCCTTGAGAGAGGAATGCGCCACAGAATGAACATACTGATCCCAAGTAGCCAAAGAACATAGGGGATTTAATGCTTTATTCACTGATATGGCACAGAGCTACGGATAAAAGGCCATGCTAGCTAATAGCCAACTCCACTTCCTGAAAGTAATTCCGTGAAGAGGACACTGATCCAACACGGGGCTGACCAAGAGCGAAGCAGAGGTACCCGTCTGTGATTTTCACTTCTGCTGGGCTGAGTCTACCGCCATGCCGCTGGTTTTGGCCAGAGTACACATTTCTCTTTTCCTATGACTAAGCCACTTTGGCTCCAAGGCTATTTCACCTTAAGGCTCCAACTATCTCAAAAGAAGCTATAAGTTCTATTAAGACTATTCAAAAATGCGTGGCCACCCAGGACCCTATCTCTTGGCCCTCCGTCAAACCTGCCTCGTCATGGAGCAGACGGATGAGACCAGCACGTTACTAAGAAGGAGAGAAACCTGTCCAACTTCTCATAGGCTTATGATTCATCCTCTGACGGCTCGCAGGCCCTTCTGGACAGCAGTGATTGGCCATCTGGTTTCACTGGGGATGATAAATTCAGCAATAAACATGACTCTTGGTCCTCTGTCCCTCCAAATCCAAGTCACAAATATCGTGAGTCAGATGTCCCCACCCAACAACACAACGGATCCTGAGCTCAAATGCTCCTTTGACTCAGTCCGTGCCACCCAACTTCAATTATGCCTGGGCTACATTTCTTTTGGAGGCACCACAGGATTTTTTTTTCCTTTTAACACCACACACACACACACACACACACACACACACACACACACTATTTTTTTTTAAGGCGGCAGAGGCATCCAGCCAAATAAACTACGTTAAGCAGTGGGTTCCATTTTAGGTGTTGACAGTGTATAATAAATCCAGACCTACCTAACATTTACAGGAACGTTATAAAATGAGTGAAATGGCATGAGTTGGTTGCCAGGCCAACCAGACAAACACAATAAACAGGCAGCAGTGACAGGAGTAAGTTACACCATCTCTCCGGTCTGAAATATATCACTTTACATTAGTCTTTGACCACTTTGAAAGCTCTTTGTTTTATATTTTTCAAAATGCTCTTTTATAGCATAGATTACCATTAAACCTTTTCAGATGAGGAAGTTTCTTTTCTACTACCACCCCCCCCCGCCCCGAACTTGCATAGCTCTAGAAAGCGAACATTTATTTTTATTTTAACTCTAATTAAAAAATAAATTCAAGTCTTAAGAACAATGCTAAGACTCAAATCCTGAAGGTCCCTTCTGGCAGATTAAAAAAAAAAAAAAAACATTTCCCTAGACTAGAAAGAAAATAAACAATAACAGTAGTTAGTATACTTGGTTGGTTTAAAACATTCTGTTAAAATGGCAGCATTTTGCCGTGCCTTTTAACTCTTTAAAAGCCAGGGTGCATTCTGAAGTACATTCTCTTAATGGGGAATAAATTTTATTATAAGTATAGAGTTTTCAAACATCATAGCTTGTTGTCATAGCTGGTAGGATCCTAGAAATCAGCAGACAACTGTTTTCTCTGACAGAGGAAAAAGAAAGAAATAGATTGGGGTTTTGTAGAATTATTTAAAATAATGACATTTCATTTCTGTTACTTATACTATACAAAAAGTATTTATTTTTATCCCTTTAGCCAATTTCATATCAGTGAAAGAAGCTTTATCTCACTTTTACTTTCAGCTTCAGCTTTGGGCAGCAAATTAACACAGGCTAGTTTAGAATTTTCCACGTAAACTGAAATAAAAAGACTAGAAAAGAAAAACATATACAAAATACTTTAATACTCAGTTTAACTAAATTTTCTTGACCTATACAAAGCATGGCCAGATGATAAACCATCCTTCCAAAAGGCATGCTGGTGAACAGGGTGGCCGACTTGCCATAGCAGGTTTGAGACACTTCATGTTTGAGCAACTCCAAGTCCACATCTCAGAAAATCCCTTAGTTCTGGGCAAAGAGGTATACCTGGTAACCTGCTTGTTTTCCTCTCATTGTTTCATAGAACATTTAATAAAAACTTGTTCATAAATTATTCTGAGGTCATATGGAAGTTCTATGTATAGATTTCTAAGCTATCTCCAAACTGTTCTCCATAGTGGCTGTACCAGTTTACATTCCCACCAACAGTGCAGGAGGGTTCCCTTTTCTCCACAGCCCCTCCAGCACTTGTTATTTGTGGATTTATTAATGATGGCCATTCTGACGGGTGTGAGGTGATATCTCATGGTAGTTTTGATTTGCATTTCTCTTATAACCAGCGATGTTGAGCATTTTTTCTTGTGTTTGTTGGCCATCTGTATATCTTCTTTGGAGAAATGTCTATTCAGGTCTTTTGCCCATTTTTCCATTGATTGATTGGCTTTTTTGCTGTTGGGTTGTATAAGCTGTTTATATATTCTAGAGATTAAGCCCTTGTCGGTTGCATCATTTGAAACTATTTTCTCCCATTCTGTAAGTTGTCTTTTTGTTTTCTTTTTGGGTTTCCTTTGCTGTGCAAAAGCTTTTCAGTTCGATTAGCTTCCATATGACCCCGCAATCCCACTCTTGGGCATCTATCCGGACAAAACTCTACTTAAAAGAGACACGTGCACCCGCATGGTCATTGCAGCACTATTCACAATAGCCAGGACATGGAAACAACCCAAATGTCCATTGACAGATGATTGGATTCGGAAGAGGTGGTATATATACACAATGGAATACTACTCAGCCATCAAAAAAGAATGACATAATGCCATTTGCAGCAACATGGATGGAACTAGAGAATCTCATACTGAGTGAAACGAGCCAGAAAGACAAAGACAAATACCATATGATATCACTTATAACTGGAATCTAATATCCAGCACAAATGAACATCTCCTCAGAAAAGAAAATCATGGACTTGGAGACGAGACTTGTGGTTGCCTGATGGGAGGGGGAGGGAGTGGGAGGGCTCGGGAGCTTGGGCTTATCAGACACAACTTAGAATAGATTTACAAGGAGATCCTGCTGAATAGCATTGAGAACTTTGTCTAGATACTCATGTTGCAACAGAAGAAAGGGTGGGGGAAAAAATGTAATTGTAATGTATACATGTAAGGATAACCTGACCCCCTTGCTGTACAGTGGGAAAATAAAAAAATTATAAAAAAAAATTATTCTGAGGAAAACGGTACCCTTACCTAAAAATATGAAAAGTGAGGTAAGTTCCTGATAATGACTCTTTTGTTTCTATTGGATAAAATCCATATTTGAAATCTATTTCTGCAGCGGGAGCAGCAGGTTTCATAGGAAAGACTCTGGATGTACTTAACTCATACTGCATGTTCAAGTTTTTAAGTTGTTTCGTGCTATCACTGGCACGTTTTCATTGCTGGTAGGAAAGCAGTTTCTACCTTATGGCCAGGTTTCCTGTTAACTGGTTTATCATTCCTTTACTAGCACCACCAAGACGTGGCTTCAGAGAAAACAGTGCAGCTGTTTAGGAAAGCTGGAGATGGGTAGAGGACAACGAGGTTGGAGGGAGCCCTACCAGAACCTGGTCATAAACCACCACAAATTCTCAATGTTCTTAGAAATGCTACCATGGAATACTTTCATATCTATGAAACTGGTATCTGATTATCAGTGGCACAGAATTTATTAGATTGACTGAAGCAAAAGCACAGTTCTTGCTTTCTATGGGCAGTATTGTAAGTCAACAGGGTAAATAGCCCTTTAATAACTTCCTTTTCTAATTCTATATTTTTGGCATTTTATGTCTATACACAGCATCTCAATCAGTTAAATCTTGAAAAAATTAAAATTTTCTGTTCAAACTATTCCTGTTAAGGAATAAAGGCATGTGGATTAATTGTATTTATGGGCCAAATTCTTCATCCCTTGCTGTTCCCATCAGGCAGGTTGCCATATGGTTTTGAAGGTCCCTTCTCCAAACAGGTGGGGTCTATTTCCTCATCCTTTGACCTTGTGATGTGCTTCAGTCACCAGAAGGCTAAGGGATGGAGGGGGCACTAGTTCCAGGCCCAGGCATCAGCATCACAGGCAAGTCTTCTTCCTCTGTCTCGATTCTCTACCTCTGCCAGAGAAACTGACCAGAACAAGCCTGCTAGAGAATGAGAAACAGGCCAAGTGCCATCTTGGTCCCAGCCCCGAGGCCATCAAACTGCCAGAGAAGTGAATGAGCCCATCTGAGACCAAAGAACCACACAGCTGAGCCCAGCCTAAATCAGCAGCCAAGCCCTAGATTCGTGATATTAAAATGATCATCATCGTAACCTACCTACCTTTAATATGGTTTGTTATGTAGTATTACTGCACAATAGACAACTGGGAGAAACAGAAAGGGAAGGGCCTCCATAATACCCCACCCCAAGTGAAACACTGCACAGACTTTGTAAAAAACTGCAAAAGGGTCTGGGTGTCAATATTTCCTATACCAGCCATGTGAGGATTTGAACTGCAACTTTACTGACTCCCATCCTCTAAGCCACCCTATGAAATAAATACGTGAATAAATAAAATTTAACAATCATTCTTTTAAAATCACACCAACACCCACAGAAATAGAAGGACTGAACAGCATCTGGGAAATTTCCATTTCAATAGCATAAACTTACAGATCATATCATGTTAGCAAAATGCAATGGTAAACCTTTAGATTTTAAGAATGCAGGGAGACAGTTCGAAGAAGTAATCGGCATATTTTTGGAAATTTTAGAATATGGCAACTGCCTGCCACAGCCAGAGCTAGTCAATCAGTTGCTTAATCTATGTTATTCTAGAGCTTCCAGCCATGTCCAGCATAAAGGCTGTTTCTGAAGAACCTAACATATTTCGGCACGGAGACTGGAGAGCTGCTACAAAAAGCATCATTTCCATACGTCAGGGGCTTTAATTTCTAAAATATTGTTAGCTGTCAATTCTGTCTTTAGACTATGTTCTGTATCCAGTATCCTGTGAACAAAGACGAAAAACTTACATGTCCTGATCTCTGTTACGACCTGAAGTTTGGCACTTGGTACATGATTATTAAAGGACTGCAATAATTATGGAAAAAATGATAAGAGATGATTAAATGCTCCATGAGAAGAGATAACTTACTGTGTTTTATTAATTAGGGTGCTGCTAAACATAATAATAAGACAGAGAAATCAAGTTAGAAATACAGTTCAGGAGAAAGGCAAAACATGTGCTATTTCATAAAAGACTGGAGAGAACCTTGACCGTCTACAGAGGATGGATTTTCCTCGGGGCTCAGAAGCAAGACTGTGTCTGTTACTGTGACTACCTTGACATCATTCTTACCACATCTCATGGCCATTTCCACTCAACAGCTTCAAATTTTTAAAAATTATGTAAAACAGATATTCTACTGACCAGCTCTGGGCACTCCCATTCTTGAAAGCTACCCTCAGAAAATAAACAGTAATGAAAGGGAATTAAACATGGTAAGAAAGGAAAAAGTGGTAAGGAAAAGACAATATTGAATGTCATGGGCTGTCCTGAAATGCAAGAAGCCTTATTTTCTGATGCCCACGTTTGACAATACTTAACTTAAATGGTAAAGCAATAAATGGTGAACTGTCTAAAATGCTTCGCGACAGAAGTTGCTAAATAATCAGTCTTTGAGTAGCTGTCCATAGCTGAATAAAGCTGCCTTAGTGCATGAACCCATTCTTAAGTTTTGCTCAGGTTCATGGCTACGTGTTATTTCCCTCAGCTACCCTTCCCGAGTCTTGCTCACCATGCTGTTTGGAAGTCTCTAAAGGAAGGGTGGAGTGAGTCCCATGACTCCTGCTCTCTTGCCATTTTTAGCTGCCTGCAACCTTTCCTGGCTGCCACAATTTATAGACTTGGGCTCAGTGGCCTTGCCAAATAACAAGCGTCTGGCTCATGAACCCTGAAGTGGACTCCTATTAAATGGAAACGTGTCCACCCCACCATCTGAAAGCAGAGAAGGGGCTTGAAATGTCAATGTGTGAAAAGTCAAGGTTAATGGAGTGCAAGATTTTTACAAGAGAACCACCACCCTGTGATGACTAATTAAACTGAGTGAGGTCCAGATGGCAAGCATCTTTAAAGATGCCAATTATAGATTCACATGTTTTTGCGTGACACTGTTTTCCTAGAAAGATTAAGTTGAAACGATGGCTTGGTTTGAGTACTAGACACCATTTTACTCCGTCAGAGACCTGCCCTATGCCCGCCCTTGGCTGCATATATTTGTGCAATGGATGTGAACCTCATAATATACCCTGGGCAGAGAGCAAATTCACCAAGCAAATTCAAATATGTGTGGCCAACCCGGAAAAAGAGAGTGGATCTCTGGTAAGGAATCAAATTTCCCACATCTGTATTGCCACACTCGGGCACAGTAACCATAGGCTTGGCATCCAACAATTTACAGACACTTATCGGATGTGTACTGAATCCCCAAACGTCCCATCACCAGAACGACCTTCTAAGGGAAGATTCCTAAACTGGTTCAAGGACACAAAAGATAACAAGGAAAAGAAAGTCCCGGAAAGAAGCAGCCAGACTGAACAAGGGTGAAAGATTTAAGCTTCTGAGGCACAGGAACAACTTAGAATGAGGTCAAATTCCTCCACTTTGGAATACAGAGAAGACAAACCCATCTTTTATTTCCTCTTCTTCAGAGGCTTGTATTTATATAGAATTTCTCAATCTTTGCTTAATATCCCCACACAGGCTGATTCTACAGATGCTATTAAAGCAGTCGACATCTAAAATATTTTAACAAACTCTGTGTTAAACTAAATTAAGGTTTCTTTACTCTGACATTTCTCAGTTTCTTTATTGCACTATGGTGCACCATGGATTTCTGGAAAAGGATAAGATAGAATACACTTACTCTACCCCAAACACACATGTATATGCATCAGGGCTTTCAGAATCTACTTTCTTAGATGTTTTTTTAATTTTGTAAATGTGCATTGAGCGTGGTACTAAATAAGATTTAAGGAAAAATGAGAAAATCTGACATTTGGGAGCATTAATCTGGCAAGGGAATTAGGATATCATGAAACAAAGTGCTCGAGTAAGGAAATCAGTTCAAAGTTCATTTTGTTTCTCACCATAGTCCTTACACAAGATTAAAAGGGAGACAGGGATGCAGGGGTCATTCAAGAGCAAACTTCCAAACTTAGTGGGTCTGTGGAACTTCGTATATACTGGGAGCAAGAAAGAGGTCCAAGATAATTCTGAGGTTTCAAGACTGGAGAAAAAAATACATCAATAACATTGGGGTGGCAGAACTGGAAAGAAATTCAATTTTGTACTTGTGGAATTTATAGGAATGGGAATCTTTTGGAGGTGTGTTCATAAAATGGAGAGTGACCCTAACAAAAATAATGCATAATTCTCAGAGGCAAGGTGCATTTAAAAAGGCAGCAATTTAAGGCTTTTGATGTCATGATAGACTTAAAGAGAAAATACTATATGATAAGAAAGCAGGTAACAAAAATGACAGCTGCACAAATCTTGAAGGGATTAAGGGAAAAATATCTTAATAGGTATTGTGCCACCTAAAATGAATCAGATACAGAGGCTGAGGGGTGTGTGTGTGTGTGTGTGTGTGTGTGCGCGCGCGTGCGCGCACGCGTGTGCACGTGCAAGCGTGAGTATGTGAATAATTGCTGAAGACCAAAAGGAAATTTGGAAATGAGCTGATTTTCATGGACATGAATGGTAACAGTTTGGGTTAATTTTAATGAGCACTTACTAAATCCAAGAACTATTTTACATGGATAAAACTAATTCATCATCAATGAAATCTTAGAATGGATAAGCAATGAGGTCCTACTGAACAGCTCAGGGAACTATATCCACTCTCTTAGGATAGAACACAATGGAAGAACGTAAGAGAAAAAGAATGTCTATACTTACATATGACTGAGTCACCATACCTACAGCAGAAATCGACACAAGACTGTAAATAAACCACACTCTAATAAAAAAAAAAAGAGTAAAAAAAAAGGATCTTATTATGCAGACACCACCCTTCCTTTCACTAAACAATCTCATTGATAAAGTACATACCTTAACGTTTACCCATTTTGAGAGTACATTTCAATGATGTTTTAGCAAATTTATTGCGCTGAGCAACCATCACCATGACCTATTCTGGAACATGTCCCCACCCAGTAAAAACCCTCGTGTTCATTTATGGGTAATGACTGTACCCAGCTTCAGCTCAAAGAACCCAGAAATCTACTTTCACTCTCCATATGTTTTCCGCAGGTCCCATTTTATCCTCATTTTACATCTGAGAACAATTTTACTTTATCTCTTTTCTAGTTCCACAAAGAACTGTCCCATTTAATAAGCAATTGCAGAAACAGGATGCCCTTGAAAAACATTTGGTGACAACACCACAAAAGAAAGAGCTGATGCCAGAGGCATGATTTCTATAGCATATGAGGTGGGAGAATTTTCTTATAATAACTTAGAATTTTCCGTATTCAAAAAAAGCAAGCAAAGAACTAAAGCCATGTTTCAGCATAAGAGGCAAGGTCTTACAAGAAACCTGGTAACGGGAAGAAAATAAATGATGTTTCACCCTGAGCCGAGTTTCAAACACCACCAGCCTGGCTAGGTGAGTTTGCGGAAAACGGGATTTGGCCTTCTCCAGGAGAAACCCTAATGGGTGATTGCATTGCAAAGACAGCCAGTGTGGTCGGCCAGATATTTGAATTTGGCCTACAGTTCGAGAAGGGGGCAGAAATGGACCACATGGAAATTGGCACTCAGAGAAATTACATCTGGAAGGCAAACTTTCCAGGCTGCTGACGGCTCAAAATGTCAAATTGTTTGAAAAAACAAACATTGTGACATAACAGATACCTGCAATGAAGTTTCCAAGATGTTCCCAACAGAACAGCATGCAGTAGCTGGTACGATCAACCTACTCCCCAAACCCCCAAATACTGTCCCAATCACCAAAAGAAGAAGAAAAAGAAAAGGAAAACTTTGGGACTTCAGCAAAGTTGTTAAAAACCAACTCCCATCGGCTGGATTTGTTCCCTGCCCTTCCATTCACACAGTCATAACTGAATTTCTCTGTTAAACTCAACCTTTTTACAAATGTCCCAGTCTCTTATATCTGGTAAGTGTGCATTCCTAAATGCCAAAAAAAAAAGTCTAAATATTTTACATGTATTGAAAGATTAAACCTTATGACAAAGATAGGACTCAGGGAAAAGCAAAGAAATCTGTTCAAAATTACCTTGGGAATGGGACAGTCCTTCCATGAGCTGGTAAGCATTGATAACTGAGCCCATCAAGTAGCAAATGGACATTTGAGATATAAAAAGAAAGCTGGTAAGAAGAATGAGATTGTAAAGCCTCCGGGAGTTTTTAAAACACAGTCTGATTTTACAAAGTATAAAAGTGAACTCTTATTCTCTCCAAAGATATTTGTGGTTGACTGGACGGCTGCTTGAAGTTTCAGTTGTGGTTTCTTTATTCTCACTCATCCTTTAAAAATGTGGTGAGTGTAATAAGCCTTACATCCATTTTCAAGGCCCCAGTGTATATGAAGTCTACCAGCTCCTCTCCAGCAAGTGTCCTTCCTGCTTCTGAAAACTTCCTTCAGCACTCAGCTCAATGCCTGGTGTTCCATGATCTCTCCCAATTACCTGGCTTATCATTCTGATTATCAAGTCTATCGAGCTTCAAGGTGTTTTTCCTTTTCACACCTTCTCGCTTCTCTTCTGTGTTTATATAAGTGATTGATAGACCTAAAGCATGAGAAATAGGAGCATGGATACGTATAGGTTATTTGTGTTAGGCATTTCAACTTTCCTAATTTCTCATGGATGTAAGGAAAGCCGAGATGCAGACATAGCAAGAAACTTAAACGGCATCTCTATCTTCTGCATCTACCTTTCCCATGTTTTTATTTTTGGCATTTTAAAAATTATTATGCTATTTTTAAATATGTTTAAGGTTTAATGCAAAACTGAAGGGAAGACACAGAAATTTCCAAAGGCTTCCTACCCCCTCATACACACAGCCTCCTCTGTTACCAACATCTCCCACCAGAGTGGTACATATGTCACAACTGATGAACCTACACTGACACATCACGATCATCCAAAGTCCATAGGACACCTCGTGGTTCACTCAGTCTTGTATATTCTATGGTTCTGGACAAAAGGTCAATGATCGGTACCTACCATTATGATATCATGCAGAGTACTGTCACTGCCCTAAAAATCCTCTTTGTTCTGCCCATTTACCACTACCCCCCACCCCGAGCCTTAAGAACCACTGATCTTCTCACTCTCTCCATAGTTTTGCTATTTCCATAATGCCATATAATTGGAATCATAGGGTCGTCAGCCTCTTTGGATTGGCTTCTTTCAGGGAGTAACATGTATTTATGTTTCCTCCATGTTTGTGCCTGGCTTGACAGCTTTTTATTATTATTATTATTATTTTTATAGCAGTGAACAATATTCCATTGTCTGGATAGGCCACAGTGTATTTATTGATTTACCTAATGAAGGGCATCTTGGTTGCTGCCAAATTTGGGCAGTTGTGAATAAAGCTGCTAGTTGCATGCCTGTGTGGGTTTTATATAAGGCATACGTTTCCAACTCTTTTTAGGTAACTACCAAGGGTTGCAATGGCTGGGTCATATGGTAAGAATCTGCCAAACTGTCTTCCAACGCAGCTGTAACTGTTCTGCATTCCCACCAGTAATGAATGAGCATTCCTGTTGCTCCATGCCCTCGCCAGCCTCAGGTGCTGTCACTGTTCCTATGCTTTTGACAGCATCTGATGGCAGGTACGTCTGCTTGGCTAACAGAACTATCAGGAAAAATCAACTTGTGAAAATAAAATAACCGTATCTAGCACTTAGCACCTCCTTTTCATAAAGGGATCGTTTTATTTCAGTTTTAGGCTTTTCCTTTTTTTTCTTCGCTTGTTTGTGTTGAGTCACATGAATAATCGTGATTATTTTAGAAAAATAAAAGGAAATGCAGATAAACAAGAGTAAAATCCACCCATAATCCACGTCCCAAGACAAAACAAAAATACTAATAACATTTTGGTCTGTGTGGCTTCAGAAACATAAGCTTGCACCACACCCAGAAACAAAAGGTATCCATTAGCTCTTGCTGCATAACAAACTATCCCAAAACTTTATGGCTTAAAATAATAGTCATCTAGTTAGCTTTTATTTCCCTGAGTCCTCAGTTTGGGTAGGACTCACATGGAAGGTTCTTCTGCTTCTAGTAGGTTAGGTGGCTCTATTTCTGGGGATTGTCTAGAGGTGACTGGGCCATAAGTGTCATGTCATGTGACTTGTGCTAATTGGCAGTAGCAGGGTTCCTAGGAGAAGCAAGAAGCCGGGTCCCTAGGCACAAGCTCTTTCCGAGCCTCTAATTGTATCCACTGTTATATAGGCAAAGCAATTCACAGGGCCAATCCAGAGTCCAGGGTGGAGAAATAGCCTCCACTATCTGATAGGAGACTCCGCACTGGGAGATCTTGTGGCCACTCTTGCAGTCATTCATAATCCTGCCACCCAAGGGATGGGGTACTAGTAACTTTTTGGTTTGTGTTTTTTTAAAACCACACCAACCCACACTAAATTAAAATACTATAAATAGAGCCCTGTTATCAATACGTATTGTTCTACCTCATTGTTTTAAAAAGCAGCATCGGCCAGTTTAGCTGAACTGCAATTCATCTGACTTATCTCCAGCAATCCGTCTTGAGACTCTTTCCAGTTTTTGACTCTCCAGCTGTCATAGGCATCTTTGTACACTCATCTTCCCATCTAGCTATGATATTTTCTTTACTGCCCTTTGGCCAACTTTCTTCTATACACCTTTGCAAGGTTTTCAAAAACGCAGCCTTTGTTCACTGGAAGAAGTGGAGAGAAGAGAGCACAAAGGGTAAAAATAAAGGCGAGGCTAAAACTTTACCACAAGCTGTCACCAGTATGAAAAAAAAAAACCTAAATAAAAAAGAAAAAACTGACTGTAAAGATAATTATAAAATAATCACAGAATCCCACTTGTTTACAAAGAATAATGTGTATGTGTGCTCTCAACGTATTCACTTCCAGGGTGTTTAATAAACTGCTTCCACCACGTCACACAAGACCATGTCTTACTTCATTGGCCGGAGGGCTTAGCCACTTCCTTTATGTTGGCCTCTTCTTCATACTGTTGGAACAGAGGTGGCGGATGGTCAGTACCACTGGAACCTGCTGCCTCCAACTCACAGGGCTTGCCTACCTTCTCCACCTTTCCGGTTTAGACTCCAGAACACAGAAGAGATCATTCACTCCGTTTGGTTTCACTGGCAGTGACAGTCTTGGTGTCATGGCTTAGCTTCCCCACCTGCTTCTGGGCCCCCTCCAATTCTCTACCACTCCCTCATCACTTTCTTCCGTTTCAAGAACAAGGGGGAAATTATAGCACTTGCTGTGCACCTGTTATGTTGCGGGTAATGAACAAGCAAAACGGGAGAAGAAATAAAATAAACACCTTATTATAGTCGAGCTGGACGGGGTCCAAGAAGATGTCTAAAAGCTTTTGTCTGTAGAAAACTGAACTCTGAGGGCTGATAACGGAGACCGGGATGTCAAAGGTATAATAAGAAATAAGGCTCTTTAAAAACAAACTGCAAACACCATAAAATCGTATGGTTTTCAACTTCCCTCTTTAGTGGCTTTGTTATGCGGGTACATTACAGCAGACATTCATGCCAACGGAAGACAAGAATCTTCTAAGCTTGTCATGTGTTTATACATAACTTCCGGAATTAAGGTTGCACACATGAATTTTTCATTCACCCGGTATAACAGGGCGGGTAAGTTTGAGAGAATAGAAAAGTGAAGGGCTTGAAAGTATGCTTCACTTGGCAAGGTTTCTTCATTTCATGATATTTGCATTCTCAGAAAAAAAAATCAATTATTTTCATCTGTGTTTTTAACTTTCCATGGCTATTTTCAAGTTCTTAATTCCTCATTTATTGATTGATTGTTATTTTTACTAGAAACACATGGTAAGACAGTGTTGTACTGGAGATTTAAATTTGCTTTCTTTTTAATAAAGAGTTTCTGTATGGAAACATTAAAGCAAAACCAGGAAAGAAGACCCAAAATCTATTCTTGATCTAGGGTCATACCATTACAAAGACCATCCTGGTATATTTTAATCTGAATAGATTATAGGATGGAAGTCCTATAATCATTACACGGTTCAGTTATCATTTCTTCATCGAAATGATTCAAAAGCTTAAGAAAAAAGGTACTATTTGAATTTTCACTTTCCCATTACGCAAAATCTTGTTCAGAATAAAATGAAAAGTGAGTCTCTGATCGGGTCCCTACTGATTAGTACTTAGCATCCAGGGGATCTCATTTTCTGCAAGGAAACAAGAAATGCTTCCATTCAGAGAAAGACGAGTTTCGTTTTAGGCATGACTATTGATGTCCCTGGCAAGTCTGCTGACTGAAAAGAAAGTGTTTATTGATCCAACCTTTCCATAACCCTCTACTAAAGTAAACATGTCCGAGACAACTAAGCAAAACATCAGATTTCACTCAGCTACCATGTGGCCCTCGTTGCTTAAAGAACTTGGCACGGACCACGAGTCCAGCCGAGGTTCCGGCGGCACGAAGGATACCACATTTTGTGTGCGTTAGTCCTTCCCACCATCCTTTTCCTCACCCATCACCGTGGGCACCCTGTCTGGTGTCCTTCCTCATGCTCTCCTCTATCTCCAGTTCACTGCTGGTGACTAAAAGTTTAGTATCATCCTCACTATAATAAATACTGCTGCAATAAGGATCATTTTCATCTCATTCCAAACTGGTATAAGCAATTTATAGCTTCTCATAGGAGCTGAGGGAGTACACCTGCACAGTTTCATCACCTTTGGGAAATCTCACCTTGCTGATAATGGGGTAATTGTGCATCACCCATGACTTCCAGGTCTGATTCAAAGAGGAATTCTATTTTATTTTTTTTGAGGGCCACACCCACAGCATATGGTGGTTCCCAGGCTAGGGGTCCAATTGGAGCCACAGCTGCCGGCCTACCCACAGCCACAGCAACGTCAGATCCGAGCCGTGTCTGCAACCTACACCACGGTTCACAGCAATACCGGATCCTTAACCCACTACGTGAGGCCAGGGATAGAGCCTGCTTCCTCATGGATGCTAGTCAGATTTGTTTCTGCTGAGCCATGACAGGAACTCCCCTAAACCAGAATTTTATATTTTATATTTTCAGTGCTCCAGATTCCCAACTGAACATCAATCTTTACTGAACTTCAGATTTTCACAGCATGGAGAAATTAGTGAAATATCTTCACATTCTGTGATAGAATTTTGATAACATATTCATTAAGGCAGAAATGCTTAAGCATATATACATGTGAGAAACCATATTATTATTACATTGGTATTTGCATTCACACTTCATTTTTTTCAGTTAACAGATAATTACTGGCCATCTACTTTGTGTGAAGCACCCTACCAGCTGCTAAAATCACAAGGATAAAGAAAATATGGCCTCTCAAACTCATGGTGATAATTCCCCAGGACAGAAATGTAAAGATGGTAACATATGACTACATATGAAAACAGTAATCAGAAAAAAAATTGATAATTATTTGATGTTGTTAAAGAAACAAAAATTTTTGAGTTTTTCCTTCTAACAGTGATTTTTTTTTTTTCTTTAATGGCCGCACCTGCAGCATATGGAAGTTCCTAGGCCAGGGGTGGAATCAGAGCAGCAACTGCTAGCCTACACCCCAGCCACAGCCACAGCAATGTGAGATCTGAACCACATCTGTGACTTACACCAAAGCTCATGGCAATGCCTTATCCTTAGCCCATTGAGTGAGGCCAGACATTGAACCTGCATCCTCATGAATACCAGTAGCATTGGTAGCCTGCTGAGCCACAGCGGGAACTCCCTAACAGTCATTTTTTATTTCCACTGCTCACTAAAAAAAACTCTTGGAACACACCTTTAAGTTTATGCCATCCTTATAAAGTATAGATTACTTTTTCTCTTCTATTGCACTAAAACCATTATTCAATTAATTTTAAATTATATAAAATTAAAATCTATACTTTTAAAGAAAATCTTAGGACAAACTCTCTTGTACATCACTTCAGATTATACTCTTTGGGAAGCCAGAGCCTATTTGCCACATTCTGTTTCTCTTGATGGTATTATTATAAATACTCTGAACGAGATTTAAGAAACTTGGATCAAAAATAACATCTTCCAGCTTGGCTTACATAGAATATCTGGGTATAAAAATATAAGTTGGCAGTAGAATGATGAAATGCACAAACCATTTTAGTTTTGTTCTCATTTTTCACTCGTGTAAATGAAAGCATTAGTGGGTCAATGGCAGAAGAGCTGGCCCCCTAGTTACATGCTTCTTAGGTATAATCTGGTAAAAATGTTCAGATCTGAAGTTATTGGGGGGGAAATATGCTGTGTAACTTGAAGACATTCATCAACTCTCTAAGGGGAATGCAGATAATGTTCTTTTTGTTTCATTCTAGATGAAATAGATTCCTGTTTGAGTCTGCTCTAAACAAAGTCTGGAGTAGTTAGGGTACGCAAGCAAAATAGGCTACAAATGGCAGGAAGATTTAAATAGTTTCAATATTTTGCAAACATCTCTGAGAACTTTTTAAAGGGATTATAAAGACTATCGTTAACATACTCAAGCTAGAGGGGTATTTACAGGTTTGAGTCAATGTTACTGCCCTACCTAGTACCACATTCACAGAGTTTTCTTCCAAAGACCCAACTCACTAGAAAGCAAGTCATGGTATCTTGTCCCTTTACCATCACTCATAGTGAGTGAGTTATCATTGGACATTCAACCTCAAATAGTCCAGTCAAACAACCAAACTATCAACAACAGTATTTAAGAATATATATTCTGAAATGTATTTGCCTAGGTTCAAATTCACATCCTATCTGCAGTGAAGAAGCCAAGTTATTCAATTTCCATTTCTCCATTTCCCTAATCAGTAAAATGGCATGATAACAGAACCTATGGATTATTATTGGGATTAAATGAGAGAATATATTTGGTGTTTAGAAAAGAGAATGAAATATACTACAAGACATAATTACTGCTCTTGGAGATGAGTTCTGCTGGCACATGAGCCAAGAAGACACAGAGGGGTTAGGGTGATATTCGCTCATGTGTAAAGGGAGTGAGAAGGAGAGGGACAGAGAGAAGTGACCACAATAGCAGAAAGTAGACACATAAAGAAAGGTGAAGAGATGATGATATTGTATCAGTTAAGAAGGAAACAGATATCACACTCAAAATACAGTTAATATGAGAATGGTTTAATTAACAGGACTTGATAACACTCCTAGGCCTAGACAGTGGGGAGAGAGAGAGTCATTACTTGAACTGGAAATGAGAGATTTCAGTAACTCCTCACATGGGTCTGCTCATTCCAGGAAGATGTGGCTATGGGTTGAGATGTAGTCAACTGAGGTGCACCAACAGAAGGGCATAAAATGTGCCAATCTCACCATCATCCTTTCTAGTCTCCTACCAAAACTCCCCATTGGTTAAATCCAACAAGAACACAGAGGGCATTCAAACCATGTGATGACACCCCAGACAGGTCATCCTCCAGAGACCACCTGAGCAGAGTAGGGACATCACCTTTGAATGAGGTCTCCTCCAGTTCCGACACTTCCTGTCTTTGGATTATATGCCAAACCCTTGCATCTTTCTGTTACTAGCCTGGGTTCCTGGCCTTCCTTAACAGAAATTGGTAAGAGGCCAGGCCAGAAATTCAGGCAAGGTTTTACCGGGACCCTTGCTGCAGTAGGGAGCAGTGAAAACAAACAAGTTCTCTTGCTTGCTCTCTTGCTTGGGGGAGGGGGAGTGGGCAGAGAGGGAAGCCGGTTCCTTAGATGGGACAAGGGTAGGGGTGGGTCCAGTGGTCAGGACAGAAGGATGGCTTAGGTGGTCTGGCAGGGGGCATGCCTTAGTATCCCGCTTTTGCTCTGGGCTCTTCAAAAATGGCAGTTGGGTTTTTAGTCTTTTTGTATCTTCCTGCTCCTAATTTGCTCCAATGCACTGGCACATGTAGATATTTTTAGTTCCTTATAGTTTCTTTGTTTTTTTTTTTTTTTTTTTGGCTAGAGGAGATGTCTGTCTAGGTACAACCACTACAGCCACTGCAGCAAAGGGTCCCAGGTCCCAGACTGTCTCCTTTCAAACACACTTCTTATTTTTCAGCCTAAGATATAATGAGCGATTTTTCTATTATTTGTAACCAAAGCAACTTTGGCTTAAGCATAAAAGTTCTGGCAACAACATGATAGCAGTAGAAAGTTTCTGGGTATGGGAGCAGAGGAGCAGGATCAGCACTGCCTCATTCACCAGTGATTCTTTCTCATGAAGCAATGCCAGGAACACACATGCAGCAACATTTTTGTTTGTCACTGAACACAATAGTTAGGCTTTGGGCTTTGCTGGGATCTATAATACGTTTGGAGAGGAATACTGAATACGTTTTGGATCACGAATGCTTTCTTTTGGAATAAAAATGGCACCTTGCCATTTGTTCTACTTCAACCCCTGAATCATACCTTTCTAGAGAAAACTGTCTTTGTTTTTGCAATCTAGGATTAAAATTGTTAGTGCTGTTAACTTACTTTTGAGCCAGGGAGATTATTTGGACTTCTTAGTCCCAAGCCTTGAGGAGTAGGAGAAATTTTTATCAAGAGGTACATCATGGTAAAAGGTAAACATTGTAGAAATAAGGTTAAAAGGGATTGGTGTGGTTAATAAGGCTGTGAAAATAAATGGCTAACGTGGCAACATGAGCATCCGTAATTACACAATAAAGGGAACTGAAGTGAGTCACTCTTAGAAACAATGAACACATGGATAAGAGAAAGTCCCCATCTTCCAATGAAACAGAATTCCTCACAGACATTTCACACGAATGAAGGGAATCAGATGTAGGAAGAAGATGGGGAACAATCTGGTTATGCAGGCTCATGCCCGCCTTGAATGTGACATACAAGCTACGTTTCTTTGCCAGCGTTATGGCCAGTCTGACATAGGTCCACGTGAGGGAAAAATTCACAAGACTCTCCCGGCAGATCTTAGTCCACGGGGCTCTTCTATGGCTGCCCAGTACAAGAACATATATGAGAAGGAAATTTAGGTCAGTCTGCTCTGAATTTAGGGACTTCTTCTGAGGTTCTAAATTAGGCTTCGGTTTAATGGAGAATTGTTAGGACTCTCTGCTTGGAAAGATGGAAATCCAACAACTGAATGACTGCAAGTCAACGCACTCATACGAGGGTTTGCCTCCCTAAGGACAATCCAATCTCCCCCATTTCCACATTCTTTGGGGTTCCTCATGGTCCCTACCAAATACTAATAATAATCCCAATGCTGATGTAAGGGTTTCAAGGCAAAAATGCTGTCAGGACCTTGAGCCCCCAATTTTCCATTTTATCTTAGTCACCGACTCAAGAGAGGGTACGGTCTTCTTAGATCAATTGGTCCCAACTGAGAGCAGTATTGTATCCATAAGGGACACTTGGCCATGTTCTAAAAAAACTGTAATTGTCACAATTTGGATGCAGGGCTGAGAGGGCAGAGTGGGGAAAGGTCATTGCTCTCAGGTGGTTACAGGCCACGGTTCCTGCTAAACATCATACACTCATCCCCCTCAACACAGAGTGATCCGGCCCCCAAATTCAGTAATGGTCAGGTGGAGAAACCCTGCCTTAAGATGTTCTCTTAACTTGAAAATTATACTTATGGTGTCCTTGTTCAAATATCTCGATATAAATGGGGACACTGCTGTCTTGAGAACAGTGATAGGCTTTCTTCAACTTTCCATAATTTTCTTAAGCCTTCAGTAATGGCTTTCTGTTTGTTGAATGTACCTTACCTGGTTAAAAAGACTTTATATCAGAAATATGCTTTTTTTTTTCCCTTCTAAGATGAGGCAGTCAAGTGGTGCTGAAAAACCAAAGTATCCAGATAAATTCGAATGTTTTCAGAGAGAACAAGAAATTTCCCCTGTAACTGAATGGATGCTACTGAAACATGTAGAGGAGTCTTTTATTTCTAAACAACAATATCTTCCAATAAGTTCCCCTTCCTACAGAGATCTGGGTGAAAGCAGGAGTCTTATACTTTGTTTTACGTGGTGCAGAATGGAGAAAGGCATCACTTTTGCCTTTTTTTACAGAATCAAGTAGTCCAGAGCTTTCATAGTACAAGGATCACACTAAAAACAGAAGTTCAGGGATACCTGTTACCCCAAACCAACATCCAAGCTCTGAGACCTATGGCTTAAACACTCCATTTTCATTTCATGTCTCAAGAAAAACTGGGCATGACCACATTACAGGTGTCTAAGAAGTTCCTGTGATTAAAGATACGGTCACAATATCCAGTTAGCGCGCTTCTCTCCATGTTCGCCACTACCTAAATATCCCTTTTCCACATCTTCCTTTCCAACTTCGAGCTGACTGGGGCTCATCTCTGACCTTTCTCCAGAGTTCCACCACCTCTGTTCAGGCGGTGAGCCCAGAAAGAACAAAAGCACAACAAACCCAGCCCAGTAAAAGTCTAAAACGAGTACCATTACAGCTGGGTTTACGACTTCTCCCTGTTCTGTTGCCAAGACGCTCTCCTAAGCTTCATAAAGACACACGCAGGGTTGTAGTAACAGTCACAGAACACACACACGTATCTTGTTTTTTTTTTTTTTTCATGTTGACGCTTTCTTGGGTGAGAACCATACTTGACAAATTCCACTCTGTGTCCCCCACCCCCGCAACAAAAATGGCCAAAGAAAACAGTTGAACTCTTACCATGGCTGGAGTCTGGATGAAGCTGTCTTGAGAATCATGGAATACGCAGCTCCCTCTGTGGGGGGGAAAGAAAGTGATTATGTCGTATGCAAGGCCTTTAAATTGAGAGAGAATTAACTCAGCTTACAATAAATCACTGTTGACATCCTCACTAAAGACTTCATGCTCTCCCAAGCCAGGGGGAATTTTCAGCTGGCCAAGAAGGAAACTCCACAAATGCCGGCTATTATTTGCATGTGCAACCATCACAGAGGAGATCCTGAAGGGTTTTCCCTACACAGTCTGAGCAAACTCCACAGAGAACAGCTACCCTACTAAAACAAACAAAGGCTGATTAATAACTTATCATATTTTAAAATTGAGACTTTGGAAAATATGTAACAGCAGGAGGCTCTGTCTTCACCTCGCTTGTTTTTAACTTATATATTGGTTTTTCACAAAAGAGAAAAAAAAATCAAAGTAAAAAGATGGAGGAGGGCAACCCTTCCTTCCACGGTTAGAAGATAGATATTTCTTTTCCTTGGTACGCTGCAAGTAAAAATCACTGGTCAACCAACATTATGAAATCGTATAGATTTTATAGCATATAATTTGCCATTTTATGTAATCCCTTGTCTGCTCCTTGCAAAGTCCCTGAAGAAATGAAGGCAATTTCTGCGATAATTCTTTCAGGTAAAGGAACATTTTAGTCTGAGAGATGAAGTGCCTTAAAGGCATCTGGGTAAGAAAAGCTAGAAGGAAAACATTACCTGAACTGCAGCCCAAAGCCTATTCTCTATCACAGAAAACACTTCAAAAAGAAGACGTGTTTCTTAGTCAATAAGGATCAAATTTTATATGCATGATACTTATTGGAAACATAAAACAGTCTCAAAGTGCTACTCAGTCTCCAGTATAGAGTATTTTTTTTCTCCCCCGTTTGGGATGTCGAACTTTGTACTAGCTAAATAAAGTGATTCAGTCAAAACTGGATTCACAAAGGTTAATCTCTGTACTCCCAAAAGAGTTTCAGAACATTTTTCTTGGATGAAACTAGCACATTTTAGTGTATTTGGGGGGAGGGTCAATTCAGAATCATGTATAAATTAAATGGATACAAACAAGATTTGTATGGTGGTTCCACATGATTAAAATTTACTTCAATTCATGGGTAACTCCAGAGAAGTGCTTGCCCTTCCTGATACAATCTCCACTTGGGTCCACTCTGCTTAGTGCCCTAAAAGGCTGACCTCTAAGGGTTACAACAAGGATCCCCTTGTCCTTGGACTTCCATTTGGGTTCAACCAACGGGAGGCCCTGTCAAGAGACTGGAAGGAGCAGAGGCAGTGAGGTTGAACTATTTTCATCCCCCTCACTCCTTCCTCGAGGGCAAGGCTTATCTGTTCACTGCTCTCACCTGAAGCATCTCTCCAGACAACTGTCCTCTCTTGGTTCCACGCATGCCTCCTTCCTCTTGCTCTGTCTAACTCAATGCAACTGCACATCCCCTGAGACTTCCCTAAACTCTGCCCTGATATATCAGTGCAATCAGTTTTATGGTAAAACCTTCCTCGGATCACCCAGATTGGATGGGATTCAGACAGGGCTCTGGCAGGAAAGGGCAGTTACATTCAGACTAGGTTTCCGTCTTTCTGATGGATCTCAAATCAACGAGTTCAGAACTCTACACATATCTGTTTGTATCCATTTAATTTATACATGATTCTGAATTGACCCTCCCCCCATCTTGAGATGGACTAATTCAAGGTAAAATTGTCAGCCTGGAATTACAGTCCAAAAGACAGAGACACAAGCCAGCAGAGTGATCCTGTTCAATAGAGATTTTTTTTCAGGGTAGGGGGAGGAGGTGGATTGATTCAAAAGACAGTAACAAGCAAATGTATATAGACAAGGTTTGAATGATGTTTCAAATTAGTAAAATTTACTTCAGCTAATTGAGTACTCCAGGGAATAATAAGGAAATACCAGAATGATTAGTGGTCAGCCTGTATTAATTGGGTAAATTTGCCTATTTTCACTTCATGCAATATTAATATGAACTAATTATCATGTCTCTAAGTAATTTGTATGATCTTATATTGATTTTTATTGAGGTTTTCATCTTGGATAAATTAAGTTACATGACCATATATGAATTTACATGTGTATGTGCACACATCTATACGACATACATAGAAATTCCACTGTTCACTAACTTAAAGGTTTCTTCTGTACAATTTACAAATGCAAATACTACACATCATTCAAATTCTGGTTTTAAGCTCCTAATTAGCAGACCAATAAATTATTAAATAGGTTTTTAAATGATACTCTGATGTATATATATATGTATATATATATATACACACACACACACACAATGTTTTATATATATATGTTAATATATATTTCCTGTTAAGTGAAAGACTGATGTGGCTCATTGAAGACTAATTATTATTTTCTCTTGCAGCACACTGTGGCATTCTGGTGAACTATTTCGGCATCAGGACATTCCTAAGTGTGGTCAATAGGCTACTATTAATATAGGATGGTATTTTTAACTTAGGCTTTAGCTTTTTAAAACCACACTCCTTAAAGTGTCCCTTTGCAGTAAAAAAAAAATGCTATTGCTATATTAAAGCATAAGCTCATCTGTATATATCTACCCAAGTCCATCAGCCTACGAAATGAGTACTCAACTGATACAGAGATAAATGTATATTTAATTTTGGCAAGATTGCCCGTAAGAAATGAATTTTATAAAACGGAAATATTTTAATCTATTAGAATGATCTTCTTCACTCTTCTAGAGGGTCTGAGAAGCACTGGCAACAGCACAGATGTGACATGAGTATTTAAAGAGAAATGAAGTTGCCAAAGATAAAGATGCACCCTGTATGCATCAGGCTCTGAACAGTCACCAAATGGAAGATGATGTGGGCTATGAAGTCTCAGCAGTGGCTCTCCAATGGGATTTGCTTGGTTGACATTTCTGTGTGTGTGTGTGTGTGTGTGTTTGTGCATGTGTGTGTTCTTGTGTGTGTTTCTTGTCTCTTTCTATGCAAAGCATTCTACTCCCCAGAATAACAGGTCAAACAAGTTCTCCCACAAACAAACGCAACACTGTTCATCAATCACTCTTTGCACTTAGAGAATTTACTTCCTCCTGAAAACCAGTTGTGAAATGAACCATTTTTCCTCTTCTTCAGATTTGGGAATTGAACAGGAGGAATCAAGACATTCATGGTTAGAGACTGACATTTTGAGACAAGCGTAATTAAAGGCAGCGATGCTGTTAGGTATTTGATTCTGCCAAGCATAGATAACATAAGCAATACAAGAGCCATTCATCACCAATTGCGACTTACTTGGGTTTTACTTTCTAGCTGTCTATGATAAAGTTGACACTTGAATCTCATATACGTCACAAAACCAGAGGCTAGTTCTATGGCCATTTCAGTGAACCCAAGCGAATCCAAGAAATGGGGAGCCAAAATGATTCTGCACAACAAATTTCATGTACAGCACTCAGAGTAGAGCCACCAAGTCCTTCCTTCAAATGTCACTTATTTTCAGTTACACCAGCTTTTTTCAAGGCGATGTTAGTACATGGTCCTTGACAAGGAATCCTTTTGGGACACACTGGCACACAAAATGAAAAACTAAACACAATTTTTAACAGGCTGCCTAATTTTTCTTCCCACATTTAATCTGTTGCTCCTCTCCGAATATTTGAAAGCATAAGTAGATGTTTCAGAATTCATTTGAACCTTCCTTTCAAGTCTGGCTGCTTTAGCAAACGTGGCTTTAGGCAATTATATCAAGTTGATTATGCCATCTCAACAGGTTTGGAAGACAATAAGGTAGACTGATGGGAAAGATCATTTGAATTAGACATAATTATACCACCAATGCATAACAGCTAATCTCCCAATGATGCTTTAGTGGGAGTACAGTTGACCCCGGAACATCACGAGTCTGAACTGCATGTATGTGGGGGGAGGTCCATTTATAGGCTGAACTATAAATGCACTAAATTTATCCACTGTTGGTTGAATCTGTGAATGCATAAATGTAGATACAAATGGAAGGCTGGGTGTAAAGGTACATGCAGGATTTTCAATGGCACCAAGAGTCAGCACCCCAATCCCTTCATTGTTCAAGGGTTAACTATACTGAAATAAATAGAGTTCATTCATCTTAAGCGATGAGGTGGAGCCATACTGGGGGTTAACAAAAAATTCTATGAAGTTCAGTTTTGAAGGATTTGCTAGGTTCACAACAACACAAAAGCATTTCTAAAAGGATGGCCTTTGACCATCCTCAAACATATAAATAATCAAGTATTGAAAATGGAAACTTGGGTGAGAGCTAAAAAGTTGCTGAATACAGCTTTCTAATTTTTACAGAGAAGGGACCCGAAATTCTGGAAGAGTCCTAAGATGTTGGCATGAGTCAATTCATTTTGTGTGTTTGTTTAAAAAGAAGGGAACCCAAATCATTCCTTTATCACTTAACACTAATGTCAAGCTATACGTATAATACATTAAATATTAGCAAGTGATCAGATAAATGGATAAATGAGTTTGGTTACTTTTTTTTTTTAACCTGAGGGAAAGGTTGAAATGAGGAATCAAGTGTATTCATTATTTACTACTAATCAAAATGTAACTTTGAGTGATATTTTCAAGCATTCAACAATATAGGAAATTGTGGAGAATACATTGAAGGGCTTCCCAGATCTTGCTCCACAAACTGGAAATGCTGCTGGCATATATGCCTGAGATGCCTAGAAGTGCCCTTTGGAACCATACTGAAGCCTGAAGCAAAGGAAAAAAAAAATGTGGGCCACTATATACACTTATCAAAACCCCACAACTATAAGTAGAACGTCGCACTACTCAATACGTTTGCATGCCATTGTCAATTGTCGTACCTGCCCCGGGATGATTTAATGCCTTTGAGAGCCTGAGAACCGTCATCTGTTTGGAAAGGACTGTTTCCAACACAGGATCATCAAACTAACAACAGCTTGAAGTTATTTAAATATTGATATTCTGTTCGCTGAGTATTACTGTATGAATTTTGACTTTGTCTTCTTAGGGATGCACCCGCGGCATAGGGAGGTTCCCAGGCTAGGGGTCCAATCGGAGCTGCAGTGTCGGCCTACGCCACAGCCACAGCAACACCAGATCCGAGCCTCGTCTGAGGCCTACACCACAGCTCACGGCAATGCTGGATCCTTAACCTACTGAGCGAGGCCAGGGGTTGAACCCGCATCCTCAAGGATACTAGTTGGGTTTGTTACTGCTGAGCCATGATGAGAACTCACGAATTTTGATTTTTTAAATTGCATTCAAATATTAGTTATAGGGAACAGACTTGTGGTTTCCAAGGGGGAGGGGGTGGGAGAGGAAAGGATTAAGACTTTGGGATTAGCAGAGCCAAACTATCATATAGGATGGTTAAATAACAAGGTCCTACTGTATAGAACAGGGAACTAAACGCAATATGAAAAAGAATATACATATATGCATAACTGAATCACTTTGCTGTAGAGCAGAGATCAATACAACCCTGTACATCAACTATATACTTCAATAAAATTTAAAAATTAAAGAAATGAGGAGTTCCTATCATGGCTCAGTGGTTAACGAATCCAACTAGGAACCATGAGGTTGCGGGTTCGATTCCTGGCTTGCTCAGTGGGTTAGGGATCCAGAGTTGCCATGAGCTGTGGTGTAGGTTGCAGACGTGGCTCGGACCCCGCATTGCTGTGGCTCTGGCATAGGCTGGCGGCTATAGCTCTGATTAGACCCCTAGCCTGGGAACCTCCATATGCTGCGGGAGCAGCCCTAGAAATGGCAAAAAGACATAAATAAATAAATAAATAAATAAATAAATAAATAAATAATAATAAAATAAAAATATTAGTTATCTTGATCACTGAGTTTTTGGTGCTGCTTTAATTTTTGCACCATGATTCCTTATGCTTCATCATAGTCCTGGTCCTAACACTCTGACCCTTTAGAGGTTGCCTCAGCTGTAAAGGCCTGCCCCGCTAAGGGTCACTTCCAGTAACTGAGCCAGATGGAAAGAGCCTGGACATCCAGGCCCAACTGGGCCAACTCTGAGGGGCCATTTGAGCCCCAGAGCTTCTTTGGGTTACCCAGAGCTGATATGGGAACTGAGTTATAAGTAGAATCCTTCCTCTGCCCACCCCTTCCTCCCACAGGGGTACGTTGTAAAATGCGGCACACTGAGCCCATTTCTGAGGATGCTTCTCAGAGAACACGATCTCCGGCAAATGTTAAGTCATATGAGCTCATCTTTATCCAGCATATTCCAGGTTCACTGCATGTTTATATGTAGTTTTACATTATCTTCTCAATAAACCAGTAAGGCAGGCACGCTAAGCAACACCAATTTTTTTTTCATGGTACTAAAATCAATTGCACACAATGTAATATCTTTGCAATTGGATAAAGGGACGAGAAGAAGCCCTCACGAAACCAACATGCTGTGTTTTAACACAGCACAGGTCAATGGTTTTCCCTTCTTCACTGCCCGGCATGTCACAAACATTTAACCTCAGGGTGAGGACTCACGCATATGGTCCAGGACACATGCCTTAAAAAAGCCAGAGGAGGATTTAATACAGGTTAGGGTTTCAATTCAAATATTTCAAACTCAAAATTAAATTCACCCAAAGAGACACACATCAGCTATTTAGACAGTTCACTATTTTCATTTCCTTCCGTTCTGATACGTTGTCTATAAGAGGGGTTTGATTTCATTTAGTAAATGTTAGTGCTAGTGGTTGAAAAATTTAAATGTTTTGTAATCTCAACATTTCTACTTATTCTGAAACAGAATACCTCTAAAGACAACATGGTATTATATAAGCACAAATTATTACCTCTGTGTATTAAAATGATAATACATTTGCCTGTAAAATATAATAAAAATATTCTCACTTGAATGAGATTTATTTTGTGTGGTCCAGTGTGGGGCCCCACAGATTCAAATGAGCTCTTTAGAAATGCAAATCACCTATCAGACATGGCTTCATTCAGCAGCATTCTGTTTTTAAGGTCCTTTTTGGTCTGGGTCATTTGCTAAATCCTATTTCTGAATTCACTATGGCACATCTTTTCTTTCCGCAGTTATGATCCCCATATTTTTGAGCATATTGTACTTTATATTCAGGGCTCTTCATGTTCTGGTTCATATGAAACGGTGCTATTTATTTATTACAAGATCTCACATTTGTTTTATCCATCACAAGCTAATGTTTGCATGAATTAGGCCCTAGAGAGGTAATATCATCTTTAAAAAGCTGCCCCAAAGACAGAAAGCTGAGAATCAAAAGCAGAATTAAGAACCAAGGTGCATAGCCTGAGTTTCCAAGTTCATATTTCTTGGAAGTAACTATGTGAAAAGCTTAGATCCACAATCTGCTTTTTTTTTCCTCTTTTTTGGTCAAAAATAGCTATTAGAGTGCTGCAGTGATGACTGGATAGAGATGGCTGCCCAGTGACCCTGGGCCAGAGTCAAGAGAAAATGATAAATGATTCCATGAAGCTACTACTCTGTCTTTACCTGCTCTTAATTGCACATCTCTCAGCCTTTTTCAAAACAATATTTTAAAATGGTGTCATTTTACTGGCTGATTTTTGAACTGTAAATGTTCCCCCAAATTGACTATTCTTAATAAAATAATCTGAGATTGCAAAATTGCTAGAGCTTGATAGAGATTAAATCTGATCTACTCACACTCAATTTGTAAACTAAAACCGTTAGCAACTTGCAACCATCTGGTTTTCTTGGGAGCCCAGCGTCGTGTCAAAACAAATCTATTTAAAGAAGTATTTATTGAGATTATTTTATGTGCCTGGCTCAGTACTAAGCATGAAGCATTCAAAGATCATTCATTGTACCTCTTCTTGAAGCACTTGATGTAACTGAAAGGCTTTCTATGTAGGCACTGAATTATTACTATGGCAAACAATTTCATAAGCCTAAATGCTCGTTTCATTGAAGAGTATGGGCTATATCCATGAACCACATTTCAGGATATGTCTGTTTAGCTTATTATTGGAAGCACACTGGAGTGTGTTCAAGAGAAATAAATTTTGAGGATGTTCAAAGGAAGAAATTCAACTTTAACTCTCAAACATGCAAGATACTTCAGCCGAGACCTTACAGCAAAATCTTAGAGTCAACTGGTATCAATGGGCACAAAACAATATTCAGTGGCACAGTATTAATCAAGATTCTAAAAATGCAAATAACCATCCAGGCTTACAGGAGTTTGCCATCATAACTGGAAGACAATTCTGGATATTCTAGACCGTTTGGCAACCTTATGGAAGTGGATAGGATTGTAGAAGACTCACCATCATTGCTACCATAACAATATCATTTAAAAGAATGCTTTACTTAATGCTTTTGTCCAACAACTTGCATCTGCTTTGTTTCCAGACTATTTGACCATTGTTCACGTTCCACAGGGATTCATTTCCGTGACTTTTCAGGAATTTTAACAAGTAGTTGCCTTAAATTAACACCAGAGTCCGTCTCTATGAAGCTGATGGATCTGTGACATAGTCGTTATGGACTGTCCATACCAACACCAGCTTATGATGTGTGGGCCCCTGCCCAAACATGTGTCTATGCCAGAGGATGCAGAAATGACGTCCCACTGGCACAGGTTCTGGCTACCACATTGCCTTGACTTCATGGGTTGGGGCACACTCTATTTGGGTTTTGTAAACCAAGGTGACGATTGCATAAAGTGGCGGCCCACAGATGGCTGTTTCTTAGGTGACCTGATAGTCTCTGCTCACAGCAAAAGCTGAGTGAGAGTCACCCTGGGTTTCTTTGGGACGTGGCAAAGCAAACTTACTCAGAGTTCCTTGGTTGAATCCAGGAAAAAAAAGTCAAGTACTAAGATGAGTCACTATTGAGCAAAAAACTTTGTCTGCAACTCTCTTCAGAGGCTATGTGCTCTTCTAAAATTACATATGTGGACTGATATATTAATGTGGCTGTGCTGCGGTTGCCCGGAGACAATGTGGAAGCCACCGGGCTGGATGATGGTGTTCTTTCTCATTGATTACATCATCTTAGGCATCGAGCTTAACTTACATCTTTCACAAACAGAAATACAGTTGCACTTTCTCACCCATTAAAAAAAAAAAAAGTTTTTGTTTTTTTTTTTTTGTCCTTTTAGGGCTGCACCCATGGCATATGGAGGGTTCCAGGCCAGGGGTCAAATCAGAGCTGCTGGCCTGCACCACAGCCACAGCAACACCAGATCTGAGCCGTGTCTGCGACCTACACCACAGCTCATGGCAACGCCAGATCCTTAACCCACTGAGCGAGGCCAAGGATCTAAACCATGTCCTCGTGGATACGAGCTGGGTTCGTTACCAATGAACCATGATGGGAACTCCAAGATTTTTTTTTTTTATGTATATTGTCTGCTCATCTCTATTAGGGGACATTTAAACTCAAGGGCACGTCATTCATTTGATGATACCCTAAAGGTTACTATATTCATAAATCACTGGGACTGAACATTATGCCACTGAAGAGACTAAAGAGAAAATGAAGAAACAAAGACAATCTCAAGACAAGCTTTGCTTCGAATTATTTTTGTTTCTCTTTCAACAACTTGAACAACTACTGTATATGATGTTTGAGGTGAGACTGCAGAAAGAAAATGGAGACAAATAAGATTCTTGTTCTCAAGAAGATGCT
This sequence comes from Phacochoerus africanus, assembly GCF_016906955.1. NCBI lineage: Eukaryota > Metazoa > Chordata > Mammalia > Artiodactyla > Suidae > Phacochoerus > Phacochoerus africanus. Next base: position 9,439,208 of record NC_062557.1, on the reverse strand, counting down.
ATAGGAGAAATACCACACAAAAAATAAAAACGATAGGAAGTTACTGACACAGTGCGTGTGGTCAAAGACACAGTGTCTGCCTACGGAGGATGGAACCAGGGGGGACTTTTCAGAAGAGTTTCTATGGTCTCTTCCTCAAAGGAGCATAACTACTCAATATTCATAGATAAGAAGGATGGGCTTTTTCTGTGACATAAACCATGGAACAAAGGGGAGTATTTGATAAGCTGGGAAATAAATGATTGTCTCCAGGAAGGCTGGTATGTTACAAAATGGATCTGAGCTGTTACCTGAGGGTGACAGAACACGAAGAGAAATATTTCCACAGTTAAATGAAGGATCTTGGCCGAAGAGATGGCCTTAGAAATTAAGAGCAACACATAACTGGGAAGAAGAATGCAAGGTGAGGTACAATAGAAAATTTGGTGAGAGCGGATTGGAGCAATGAGGGTGAGGCGTTACCAAGAGTAATTCTGAGATTCTGAACCTGGGTATGAGCAGAAAATGAAGTGTCAGAAAAGGAAACTGATGTGGGCTGAAGAGAGAAGGGCAATGAGCTCACTTTTGTATTTTTGTTATTACATTTAAATGGGATGACTTTTAGGTGCCAGGGGAGCATTCGGGTAAAGACGTCCATCAGATATGTGCATTTGTGGGACATGAATTCAGGATACACGTCAGAGCCTAAGTGTTTTACAAAGTACAATCTGAAACAGTGGAGCTAGAAAACATGGCTCTGGTCTCGAATTAGCTGTATCTGTGTAGTACCACCATTCAATAGTTTTGTCCTTTTATCTTCGAATCATACATCCCAGGCTTAGAGCTGAAGAAGCCACCAACCTAGAAACAGCAGTGAGTGCAAGACCTATGGGGTCCCAATAAAAGACCAATTTCTCTGGCCAAAGGATCGGCAAAGGAGCAGCCTTTCAAGAAGAACACTTCTAGATAACAATTACTCTACTCCAGCCAAACCCCCCCCCCAAAAAAAAATAAATACTATGGCCTTAACCCCAACCTCACAAGCAAAGACTGATTGGGAAGTCAAGATTTCTACCCTTCTCTGGGAGTCATGAGGTGGTATGACCTCTACTTCCATGCGAAAGCAGAGCCCAAACATGCATCTAAAACTGAAGCTACAAGTAAGATACAAATTCACATCACATCATACCCCAAATGTTCAATCAGGAAAGTCACTCATCACAGCAAAAACAAGGAAGATTTCAACACGAGAACGGTAGCAATGCTAAAATGATCTGACCAACATTTTAAAGCAGTTACCACACCCAAAAATGCTATCACATACAAAGAGGCCTGAAAGAGCTGGAAATAAATTGAAAGTCTTGGCAAAGAGAAGATGCAACAAAGAGCCAAACAGAAATTTCAGAATAATAATAATAAAAAAAAATCAGTAACGCAAATTTAGTAACTCAGTAGATTGACTCAATAGCAGAATGAATGGGGCAGAGGAAAGCATTAGTAAACTTGAAAGTGGGACAGTAGATGTCACCCAACCTTAAAAATGGAGATAAAACAGACTAAAAATGAAACTAAACCTTCGGGACTATAATATATTTAACATTCATGTCATTGGGATGCCAGAAGGGGAAGACATGATTCTTAGACACATCACCAAGGAAGACATGGATGGCGATGACACATTATAACATTTAATGTCATATCTCTGATTCATTAAATTTGTTCATTTGTTTTGTGTTTTATTTTATTTTTGTCTTTTCAGGATCACACCCACGGCATATGGAAGTTCCCAGGCTAGAGGTCTAATCAGAGCTGTAGCCGCTGGCCTACACCACAGCTGCAGCGACATCAGATCTGAGCTGCGTCTGCAGTCGACACCACAGCTCAAGGCAACGCTGGTTCCTTAACCCCCTGAACAAGGCCAGGGATCAAACCTGCATCCTCGTGGATACTAGTCAGATTTGTTTCCACTGAGCCACGACGGGAACTCCGGTTTTGCGTTTTAGATTCCACATAAAAGTAAAAGCTTGCAGTGTCTGCTTTTCTCCATTTGGCTTCGTTCACTTGGCATAATTCCCTCCACATCCACGCGTGCTGTTGCAACTGGCCAGATCTCACTCTTGTTTATGGCTGAATAATACCCACATCTTCTTACCATTTATCTAGTGATAGACATTTATTTATTTATTTTTTGTCTTTTGTTGTTGTTGTTATTGTTGTTGTTGTTGCTATTTCTTGGGCCGCTCCCGCGGCATATGGAGTGATAGACACTTAGATTGCTCTCATATCTTGGCTACTGAAAATAATGCTGCTATGAACACTGGGGTGCAAATGAGAAACAGAGGTAGAAGTTGTGATGATCATTGTACAACGTAAATGTAATAAATTCACTGAGTAATAAAAAGAAGGTGATTAGTGATACCATTTTGGCAATTATTTTCAATTTTCAAATGTGTTAACTAATTTAAATCATTAATTGGATAAAAATGGATGTAAAAGAAAAAACAGTGGAAAAATAACTTAAAACATGAAGCCTTGTGACTGGTACCAGTATGGGTTTCATTATATAGTTATTCCCCATTATTGTTTTCATTAACTTTTATATAAAGAATTTAAGAATTCTTGAAGACAATTAAAAAAAATAATTAATGTTACATGTCACAGGGTGTTAGCAGTTTGTAAATTAAAACAGCAAAATGCCACCATACTTATTAAATGGCTATAAAATAAAAAACTGACAATTACAAATACTGGTGAGTATATGGAACAACTGGAATTCTCAGTAATTGCTGGTGGGAATATAAAATGGTATAATAACGTTGGAAAACAGTTTGGTAATTTTTTATAGAACTAAATATGTAACTACCATACCACTCAGAGAAATGAAAGCTTACTTTACACAAATACTGTGACCTTCACAGTGGCTTTAGGCACAAAGCCAAACACTGGAAACAACCCAGATATCCTTCAACAGGTGAAGAGTTAAATTCATATGCCTATAACATGGATTGCTACTCAAACAAGAAGAAGGGATAAATTATGAATATATACAACAATTTCAATGAATCTCCAAAGAATTGTGTGCTGGATGAAAAAAAAAAAAATCCCAAAGGTCACGTACCATGTTTTTATAACATTTATATAACATTGCTGAAATTTACAAAAATATGGAAATAAAGAACAGGTTAGTGGTTGCCCCCAGCTAAGGAGGGCATGGGAGCAGGGGTAGGAATGTGCAACTGCTTTAAAAGGGCAACACGAGGGGGTCCTTGGGTTTACGGGAACGTTCTGTGTCTTGACTGTATCAACAGCCATATTCCTCCTCTGACGCTGTATGATGTTTGCAAACTGTCGCCACTGGGGGAAGCTGAGGAAAGGATCTCTCTGCAATACTCCTTACAGCTGTGTATGACTCTACAGTTATCACACAATAAAAATTTAATTAAAAGCAGACAAACAAAAATAATCAGAAAATATGAAGGTTAAGATTGTCTTAGTAACGTGAACTTATCCAAAATCAATTATATATAATTCTTGGACTGCTGAATAGGGCTCTAAATGTACTTTATTTAGAGGCAAAAATAAACCTTTTTTTTTTTTATTATAAGGCAAAAAAAAAAAAAGTTAGGAAATCTTGGAGTTCCCGTCGTGGCGCAGTGGTTAATAAATCTGACTAGGAACCATGAGGTTGCGGGTTCGATCCCTGGCCTTCCTCAGTGGGTTAAGGATCCAGCGTTGCCGTGGCTGTGGTGTAGGCTGGCGGCTACAGCTCTGATTGGACCCCTAGCCTGGGAACCTCCATATGCCACGGAAGAGGCCCTAGAAAAGGCAAAAAGCCAAAAAAAAAAAAGTTAAGAAATCCATGCTGTTATGAAAACCCTATGTTTCACTGTCTTGAGTTAGGGAGATTTAAATTTGCAACCCTACAACTGCATTTGCATGCGATTCTACAATTTAATTAATTGTTCCAAAAATGCAGAAAAGAATAATTTTGAAAAAGCACTATTCAAGAAGAATTATTGTATATGTAAATATATTGGGGAGGATAAAGCAATATGACTCTTTGTAGGTAAATTAAGACAGTTTTCAAAGAAACTAGAAAATTCATATTTATATGAAAATGAATAGTAAATGTTTACAGTCTTTAAATTTGAACATACTCATGGAGTATGAGGCAGCAGTTTGCAGTTATAATTTCCTTTTTTCCTTTTTAAATTTTAGGTTCTAATTGAACATCTCCCAGGTAAAATTAAACACACAAAATGTGCCCTACAGAGTGATGATTGCTTTTAAATATTACATAAAAAGTGTTTAATGATTTCAAGCGAATTCAGTATGTTCTGTTTCTTCTTTTAGAAATATGAGAATTTCATTGTTGTTCTTGGATTTCTGTACCACGATGGATCAGAAGGGTTTTCCGTAGATATTAACATGGTATGTAACACTTCAAATGTCTCCACTTTTAAAAAAAAAAGTTATTATTCTTCCTCCAAATAATTATACGGATGGCCTTTTATGATGGGATGGGATGGGATGGGCCCGAGGAAGGGTTATACATGGTCCCCATTTGAAGTACAATGTGACTACATTTATATAAATTCATTCCTTCTTGTAAAAATACAGAACTAACATCTTCTCATGCATTAGCCACCCTCACCTTCTAGCCTAATTTTTCCTACATGATGTCTGTAATATTGAAATACCCTCTAATCTGCTTTTGGTGCCCCAGGCTCACTGAAAACCAAGTAAGCTCTCACAGCCCCCAATCCCTGCCGATCTGGCCACCACAGGTGTCACACGGCTCAAACACTCAGCACTCTTCCCAGCGCTTGCTCTGCTACTGATAAGGGGGACTTCTTCAAACACATTCAGATTTTTCCACCTCAGAACCTCTGCATATACTTTCCTTCTACCTGGAATGTATTTCTCTTAATTATCCGCACAATTTGCTCCTTTATTTCATTTCAGTCCCTGTGCCAATGCTGTCTTTATCAAAAAAGGTCTTTTCCGAGCACTCTATCTAGGCACTGTCTGTTCCCATCACTTCCTACCCCTTGATCCTGCTTCTTTTTTAAAATAAAGAATGCTGACATAACATTGCATAACTATTTGTTTTGCTCCCACCACTAGAACGTAAGCACTTTGAGAACAAAAATGTCTTACTCCTGCATCTCCAATGTCTAAAACAGTGTGTAGCACACAGTAGGTGCTCAATAAATATTTGCTGGATGAATCCCTTAAGTACATCGACATTCTATGGTCTGGCTGATCTCTCAAGAATAATTCTTTATGGATTTCAGACACCTTAAAAAAGGATCCCTAGTTCCCTCTACTGAACATAAAATACATTTCAAATGCCCCCATGTGAGGCTCAAAGTCCCTGACACGTGGTCCAAACCACTTTTCTTCAGTTTCTTCTTCCAGTTCCACCTTAACCAAATCCTCCAATTTAACCTGCTCCTCATTTCCTGACCTTGTCCTGTTTGTCACTACCTGGTTGGGTGACCAACCATCCTACTTCGCTTAGGATTGCAGAGTTTCCTAGAACACAGGACTTCAAGTCCTAAATCTGAGAAAGTTCCAAGCAAACTGGGTTAAATTGCTCACTCTGGTACCTAGACATCTTACTCTCCTCCTTGGCTGGAAAGCCTTCTGCCCTCTTCGTTATTTATCAGGTTCCCATTTCTAGTAAGACCCAACACATCCTCCACAAAGCCTCTGCACAGTCTCTGCCACAATCCATGATGTCTTCTCCAGGAGATTCAGTAGCAATTCTTGTTTCTTACCTTAGCAAGTAATACTGGTTTTTGTTTTTGTTTTTGTCTTTTCTAGAGCCGTTCCCACGGCATATGGAGGTTCCCAGGCTAGGGGTCGAATCGGAGCCGTAGCCACCAGTCTACACCAGAGCCACAGCAACGCAGGATCCGAGCTGCGTCTGCAACCTACACCGCAGCCACGGCAACGCCGGATCCTCAACCCACTGAGCAAGGCCAGGGATCGAACCTGCATCTTCATGGTTCCTACTCGGATTCATTAACCACTGAGCCACGACGGGAACTCCAAAGTAATATTGTTTTAAAATGTATTTTTTATTCATATATGTACGTGTCTACATATATATTTTTTTCTGTCTCTCCAATGGAATTTGCCCCTAGACAGAAAGAACTATACCTCATTGTTATATATGTCTAAGCATCTAGCACTGTGCCCAAAACACAGTAAATATTCAACAAATATTACTGTTGATGGATATACTTTGTCTCTTGAAACCTAACTACCTCAAATGGATACATAATCAACTCGTAGGCTGGATGGAGAAAGTGTGAGGCAGAGTTTAAAAAAAAAAAAAAAAAAACCCCAGGATGCATGGTTTTGGCAGACCCAAAACAGGAGATTATTTTAGTTTTAAAATAAAGGAAATAGAAAAAGTACAGATTTGAATTGAGATATCTTCTTTGAAAACATATCTGATGAATATGACCAATACTGAAGACGACAAATCCCTGAAATGCCCTTATGGATGAAGTTTAGATTGGCATCCACACAATACCAAAATACGCAGTAAAAAGGGAGAAAGTATAATGAAACCTCTTGATGACTTATAATACAACATGTTCTAATGTTTGGCAGCATCCTAATGGCCAACTGAAGTTTTCACTTTTCATCTCGCTATTTTGGTGCTGTGTAGACACAGGCCAAGAACGGGAACAGTAGGAAAATTGCCATAGTAAGGCTGGATTTTACTGGCTTAGCAATGAAGGGAAACTCACATATTGCTTGCCAGAAAAATAACTGGCTTTAGTTGGTGCTATTAGTCTCACGCTTTTTAGGAGCACTTAATTTAAAACAAAATTGCGGGCTTAACTCCCACCCTGATGTTTTGAGACTGCTGTAACAAGCAAATGTTCAAAGTGTTCTTTATCCAAGCAAGTGGGTTTCTTGTTCAAGCTCCATCTCTAACAAAAAGATTTTCATTGGGTGAGTGGCGATCCCTGATTTAGCACGAGCAAACACATCAAAATGCATTCAGGCTTACAGCACAGAAATCTGTGAGCAGTAAGGATTAACCTGACAAAATAATCACAGTGGAAAAACAACTTACAAATCACACGAGCCACCAAAATAGAAGTCTGATTTTCTTGCTGGCTGGTAACGGAAGCCCTGAAACAATATGGGGGATTGTTAACAGAGGTTTAAAGTTACTATCTCATGCCTGCCCCTGAAACCTTAATTCTGGCCCATTGCTATAGGGTCTGTGGTACATTAGCACTTGGAGGATGCTGGGATTAATCCATCCTCAGAATATCTTAAAGACGATATTATATTTCAATGAGTATAAACCTTTGCCTTTTTGGTAATGACGTCTGGCTTTCGTCTTGGTTTCATCTCCACCAGAAACGTGGTTTACTTGGGTAAGAGAGTATTGGGGGAGCATACAAGAAAAAAATGCCATCTCGATGGAGTGACACAAGTACAAGTTTTTTTGTTTTTTGTTTTCACAAACTGTATCATGGTTTCCTTCATCCATGCGAAACTTGTCACGGGAACAGTAACAGATAAGATACAATATCCTCGCCTCTACTGTTATTAATTTTCCGATTAACACACCATCTGAAATACTCAAGTGCCACACTTTTGTTGCATTCATTTACATTACCTAGCGCCAGCTGAGCTCCCGCGGTGTCTTCATCTTCATAAGGTTCTTGATAACAGAAATGAATAGGCATAAAACCGTACTCACTGCCGTTTACTGGAGGCTTGCTCTATTTCGGACACTCTCCTGCATATTCTCAAGTGTTATTTCTCACCCTAATGAACAGCTTGCTCTGTAGCTATTATTTTAACCATTTTACAAACGAGGAAAGGGAGCGTCTGCGTGATCACGTAACTTTTCTGATGCCCAAACCACTAGGCAAGGTGTCGGCAAAATAAAGCCATACCTGAATGCTGCTTAACTTGCATTCATTTCCACTGTGCTGACAGAGTGAGTGGATGCTGAGCATTCAGAGAAGGCGGGTCATGCTGATCTAGGATAAGATCGTGTCCTCTGTGATATTATTTAGAAGCAAGTCAACTTCTGCCTTTCTTCCTTTTTTACTGTAAGCAGAACAGCGCACAGGACATCTGCCCTTTTAACATATATCTCAGTGTAAAATACAGTATTGTTAACAATAGGCACAAGGTGATACAGCAGATCTCTAGCTTCTATTCATCCTTCACAACTGAAATTGACACCTGCTGAGTAGGAACTCCCCACCCCCATCCCTCCAGCCCCTGGCAACCCCCATTCTCTTCTTTGCTGCTATGAGTATGGTGAGTATAAATACCTCACATACGCGGCATCTGACAGTCTTAGTCCTTCTGCCACAGGTTTATTTCTCTTAGAATAATGTCCTCCAGGTTCATCTTAAGGAGACCACGGGTACTCAACTCTGCTGAGACCATCGTGTGGCAGAACCCTCCTAAATGAACAGCCTTTTAAGCTCATTGTGTCAAGGAAAGAGAAGCAAAGCCAGACCAAGAGATGAATGGGCTGATATATCGCGTCAAGCTAGAGAAACAGGTTGGAATAAAAGGCTCATCTGGGGCCTTTTATGGTGTTAAATAGTCTTTTCTGTGCAGATTTGTGGCTCTTGTTTTATGATGTACTGTCATTTGGTTTAAGAAGTGCATAGCTGAAGTTTATATAATTGAATGAAAACTACTGACTGAAATGACCGGCATGTCTGCGTGGCCAATAGTAAATTCATGCTTATTTTCATTCCCCACTGGTCAGATAGACAGTGCGCAGTTATAGGATGGAAAGGAGTCAGCTCTCTATTCAGACCGAATAGCCCCTCCATTTTTACAAGGTCAGCCTAATAAATAACATTCCTAGAAGTGCAACAAAGTTGCATGTAATAAATGATAATGATAAAAATGTTTCTGATATTTAACTGTACCATTGAGACCAAAAATAATTTGAGAAACAAAAGATAAAAGTTACTCTAAATCAGAAAAACAAAGCTACTATTTTCCCTAGAGAGTTAGAAAATCAGTATCAGAATTTACAGACAGTCTTTCCTCTGAACTATAGGTTTAGAAAAATCTCTCACTCCCGATGAATAATCTCTATCTTCTATTTTAATGAGGCAGTCAAGGCATATTTGGAAGTCGTCAACATAAAAATTCTAATATCTCTGATGACAGCTGCTAGAAAATCTGAGATTCAAAAGCACCATAAGCAGTAGGGTGGTGAACCTCAGATACTCTGTCCGCTCTGTCTGGGCTCACTGTCTATCTCTGTTCTAAGAAGAACTTTGGGTAAGAGTCTTAATCTTTCTACGCACGCATCTTCTAATGTGTAAAATGACAATAACAATTACTGCTTCTCAGAGTTTCTGCCAAGAGTGCCTCAGTTAACATATATAAAGTACTCAGTAGAGAACTGGTATGTCGATGTGAAGGACTTGAGAATACACTTAGTAATGTGCAACTTACTCATTTCAAAAGGAAAAACATCCATGAAAACTATTCCAATAAATTCACATCAGGAAGCCAAGAATAAAAGGGGAGAGGATGAGGAGGGGGAATGTGAGCAGCTCAGCCAAGTCACACGTCCCAACAAATATTCTGAAGGAGGCACAGTGTTTATGATGACAAGCATCCTCGGCTTTTTACTGAATCAGAGCCTGCTTCATTCAGCCAATCCAAGCGACACCTCGCCGGACCTCTAATTTCTACTGCTCCATCTCTGTTTAAAGGGAAAAAAAATTAGCTGCAAAATGGACAGACTGTTTATAAGGCTCAAAGATTGTATTTGTCCTGGGGTCTCCCAGCAGAGATGATCCAAAGGGAGGACCCCACGGGGGGAACATCATTAATCAGGCCGCCAGGGCCAAGGAGGTGGGTGGCTGCTGATAGTTTTGGCCCATTGGATATGGCTTTGGATGACTGCCAGGTTGTGTGTAAAATTTTGAAATGTTTGAAACAATACAGTCTTTACAATGTTATAAAATACTAGGGTGGCTGGAGCGGGGCTGCAGACTGGCTCATGGCCAATAAAACCTCAGGATTCCAGTCAGCTGTAACCTGGAGTTTAATGTCGTCTGAGGTGTTCAAGGTCATCTCTCTCCAATGTCCTGTGGGTCAACCCAGTCTGTATGCAACCGCCTCACCGAGCTACTGCTCTCCAGTCGTCCCTGTTCAAAAATACTGGAGTCAGTTTACTTCCCCAACCCCCTAAAAAACGTCATTTTGAGGGCTCTCACCTTAAAAGTTCTGCTTAGGAAAATTTTGCTAAAAGTTGAACTTGTGTTTTGTTTATCCCTGTTTAACTAGAACATGCTTGCTATTGACATGTGGCTTAAAAAAATGAGCGGGACCCCTCTGATTCCATCTCCCTAAGGTAATCGAACTCAATTAGCGGTGTTTTTCACCCTTGTACTTCTTTTAGAGTGCATTTCACATAATTATGAGCATTTTGAATTTATAATTTGCAATAATTCTTTCAAACTTTATATCAAAAGTCTATGCTGTATGAATACAATTTATGTCTTAAGTATTATACTATGGCAGGATAGTATGTTATTTTATATTTAATCATGCATAAGCATTTCATTTTTTTCTTAGAGAGAGTGCTATGTTAAAAAGTGTTACTATTTACATAAAGCTTTTCTGTATTCAGTACGATTTCCATAGGATATATTCCCAGAAGTGAAATTAAAGAGTCCAGGGAGATAGTCACTTTTAGAGTCTTGACAAATGTGGCCAAATGGTTTCCTAAGAGGATTTTTTACAGATTGCCAGCCCATCCGTAATGCCTGAAAAGGTTCATTTCATACCCTCATCCTCAGCAATAAGTCATAACAAGCATTCTTCTAAAGAAAGCAAGTATGTTAATATTAAAAATGAAAAGTCATCCTGTTCCAAAAACGAATGTATCAGTAGATCAAGGCAAGTGCTCAGAAGGGCTGCGTAGGAAGGGCCATGGAGCTACGTTGTGAACGATTTGTTTTCATTCGTTCTCCAAGAAGGAAGTCATTCTTCTTCTTTTTTATTTTTATTTTTTATTTTCCCACTGTACAGCAAGGGGATCAAGTTATCCTTACATGTATTCATTACAATTACATTTTTTTCCCCACCCTTTGTTCTGTTGCAACATGAGTATCTAGACAAAGTTCTCAATGCTATTCAGCAGCATCTCCTTGTAAATCTATTCTAAGTTGTGTCTGATGAGCCCAAGCTCCCGATCCCTCCCACTCCCTCCCCCTCCCATCAGGAAGTCGTTCTTTAATTCTGGGGTGTCACTGTAGTAAAAGAAACAGACAGAGAGGACAAAAGACAGAATGCCCCAGACAGAAGAAAAGGACATACAATTTTCTTTTTTTTTTAATTTTTTTTTTTTTTTTTTACTTTTTGCTTTTTAGGGCTGCGCCCACAGCACATGGAAGTTCCCAGGCTAGGGGTCTAATCGGAGCTGCAGCTGTCGGCCTACATTACAGCCATAGCAACGCGGGATCCGCGCCACATCTATGACCCACACTACAGCTCAGGGCAATGCTGGATCCTTAACCCACTGAGTGAGGCCAGGGATTGAACCCGCATCCGTATGGATACTAGTCGGGTTCGTTAGAGTTGAGCCACAACGGGAACTCCCAAAAGGACCTACAACTTTATGCACTGTTCCCAGCCTGGTGAAACCTGCTAAATACAGGGAACCTGAAAAACAGAATTTGAGGAAGTGCATCAGCCAAAATGTAAGAGCTTTCTACAACGGTAACAGAGCTTTTGGATCAAGAAGAGGATGTCCCTGCAGTAATAGTGAAGGAGAAGAGAAGGATGCAAGATGAGGAAGAAGAACTCAAGCCTGAAAATAGACACTTATTCGTGCTTTCATACAGCCTAACTAGCATGGCCAGCTTTAGAGAGAAATGATGGGAGAATCTCAGGGAACATTAGAGTTTCTTGTCGATGCCTACCTGAATAACTGTGTCATAAAAGATACAGGGTTGCCGTTCTATTCTAGAATGTTCTTTCGCCAAGTCTCAAGTTAATAAATCCCTGTTAAGTATCTTTATATATCCGGGTTAGTGGGAATGCACCTTACTAGCACAGTTTAGGTTTTGCTACTGAAAAAAAAAACAAGCTGACACCTCCTCGTAAAGAATGTTGGCTCATTTTCATTGACATGTCCTACAGATTATCTTTCCTTCCCTGGACATGGTAGTCCCTTTTCTCCATTATTAGAGACTCTAGTTCTAGGAGGGATTTCTTATGCCTACTCTTATGTCAGCTCTTACTCCAGCTTTTCTTCTGGAGAGAAGAGTATAGCGTCTTTGATAAGAACTATCATATTAATTTCTGAGCTGAAGTGCTTTTTTTTTTTTTAAATGATCATGGACATTTCTGCCTCTTTTTAAAAATATTATTTTATTAGAGCATCGTTGATTCAATAGCTCCACTTGGTTTGACTTTACACTTGGAACATTCAAAATAGTTAATGAAAAACTATGAAAAAATAAGATACGTATATAATGATTCTTGACGCAAAGTAATCTGGAAAAAATCAATGAAAATCAACCACTAAAAAGAAAAAGAGAAGAAAATATCTCATTGAGGAAGTCAAACATGAAAGTAAAATTCAAGATTTCTGCTGAACCAAATAAACAAAGATCTCTGAAATCAAAACTACTAAAGGATATAAAAGAAGAGTTAATGAAAGCAAATCAATAAAATATGCAATACTGTTATTGTGTAAATTATTACTAAATTAATACGTCATGATCCTATTAAAATTATCAGTATTATTTGTATTTAGGAAAACTCCTTTTGAAATATATATGAAAAATAAACACTTTGAAAAAAATGGTCATGAAAACCCCCAGGCAGTTTAATCTGTGCATTTAATCCACTTTCTTAAGGTCTAGGGTTCTTCCTGGATTACACCTAGTGTTACCTTTCTTCATCATCTGAGCTCTTGGAGATACAGAGATATGGATATATTTCTTCCCCCTCAGGTTCTCATGATGCCCTGTCATCCATGAGGGATTTTTTTTTTCCCCTCTTGCTGATAAAAATGAAGTACAACAGCTCCCACCCATAATTCCTTCATTTTAAGCAAAATATAATCTTCAAGGAAAATCAAGACTATATCAGATGTTCTGGTTTCAGCAAAACTAGACATTTTCCAGATGTTGGGCGCTTGAAATCTTCCATCTGTAACACAGTGTGTCTCGATTTCAGTTATGACGTCTGTTCAGCTGGGCACTTAACCTCTCTGTGCTTCAGCTGGCTCATCTCTCAAACGGATAAAAATCATCCCTGCCCATACAGTATCAGAGAGAATTAAGCAATACTAGAGAAAATTAGATGAGTTAAGTGGTGAAGTGCTGAGGGCAATGCCCACCGGAGGGGCACACCTTAAAGGTGAGATATTATATTAATTGTGATAAATAAAGTCTCGCTCCCCCCTCACTTGACCACGATACTCTTGCTATGCTTTGACTCTCCTTCAAATGTTCCCCATTGTGCAACTGTCCTCAGCCTATGAATTTCCAAAAAAAAAAAAAAAAAAGCTTTGTAACTTCTTACCAGCAGTGTTTTCTCCTTTCCCCCTCCAGTGGATTGTTTCAATTTGGACTATGTATACCATTCTATTCTAAACATAAACCCCAACCCACAAAGTCTCTTGACACTTGTGAGGCTATATATAATTTCATGAGCTAAAATATCAAGTTTATTTTATTACCTAAATGCACTCATATAACGAAGAGGAATCTCGTGTAAAATCAGGAACTAATGAAATCAATGCTAAATTAAGTATTCCTTAATGAGTTTTCAAATTCTTGGTTTTGGTGAAGTGAAACTTTTATTTTATTTTATTTTATTTTTGTCTTTTGAGGGCCACACCCGCGGCATATGGAGGTTCCCAGGCTAGAGGTCTAATTGGCGCTACAGCTGCCGGCCTACAACACAGCCACAGCAACGCGGGATCCTTAACCCACTGAGCGAGGCCAGGGATTGAACCTGCAACCTCATGGTCCCTAGTCAGGTTTGCATCCGCCACGCCACGAGAGGAACTCCTAAACTCCTATTTTAAAGTGCCTTTATTATGACACGATGCTAGGCAGTAAAAGCTAATGTGAGTGGCTGTTTTCAGGTCTTCTCTCTTATTTAGCAGTATCTCTCTATATCACAGACTGTGTATGTTATTGCTGAAAGGAGTAAAAGTGCTTCCTTTAATTCGAGTCCATTAGCATTCCAACATTTTAATGACGCTATCCACATTTTAAATCTCTTTAAAAACAATTCTACTATAATGAAGCTAAACAGGAGATTGATGAGTGATTGCCAAGCAGCTATGTCAAAAATAAACAGAGCTTTGAAGGAAACAAGCTTTCCTTTTTCCAAACTTTGCTGTGTACATAAACACACCCCATGTCCCCATGTTCTCTCCATATTTCACACACATAAAATTAACCCCAATTAGGTGTTTCTCTATTTGCCTCTTTTTCTCATTAAAATCATGCCCAGGGCTTAACCATCCTCATGCACTGCACTGTCCAAAAGGCTTCTGTGCCGCCAAGCCTGTCCTCTTGAAGATTTTACATTTGCAGCTGACTGACTCAGTAAGTACACTCTGGAAACTCTGGTGAACAGTTCAGCCCAAGGCTGGTCTTGATGCCTGGCCAAGGGGCTCAAACAACAGACATAAAAGCTAAATCTGTACTTCCATTCAGTTAGGAGGTTGCCAAGTTAGTTTTCCTGATACTGTACCTACAGTATATCCATCTCCCAATGTCTCAGACTCACTTCATTAACTGTGTGACATCAGCCTCTGATGTTATGAACTCAATTTTGCTAATATAAATGATACAGTACCCTACAGAAATTTAAGAGGTTGTAACATTAGAAGTCTCTTCAAGATTCCCATAACAGTTAAAGAACAAGGAACCCAAATTCCCAGAACCAATCCTTGCTGGGAAATAATTCCTTACGTATAATCTTAAAGCTGCTCTCCCTGCCCCCTCCCCCGTCCTCTGCTTCTGATTCTCATTTAGGTTTCGAATAGCTTTTAATGACAGAACAGGGAAATATGTTGTGGTTTCACACTTTCAGGGATTTTATGCTTACTTATTCCTAACTAGGAGATAGAGACACATGGCAGAAAAGACGTTTTGTTGGTGTTCAAATGTAAACCAGTTTAGTCTATCATGCTCTTTGTTATAAGGACCTATTTAAGAAATAGCACTATTCAAAGATCAACTAAGAGACGAATTTTTTTTTTTTAATGGCAAGCCTCAATATCAGTAAGGATGGATTTACAAACTCGCCACCAACTGAATCTATCTGACCAATTTGGAAACTGAAATTCGCCACCATGAATTTCCATGATAGACCACAACAGCCCACGAGCTATGTCCCCACAGAGGTGGGGAATATTTGTCCCACATTGACTATGCTTCACACAACGTAGCTCATCTCAAAATCACAAGGAGCCTTTTTTTTTTTTTTTTTAAGATGCAAATCTCTCTTCACAGCATCTCTTCATTTCAAGTTTAACAGCCGTCTGTGATTACGCTATACGTTGGTTAATGCGGACATAATGAAAGAGTACACGCAATGCTGGGAAGAAATTAAGACATCAGGCAGCCTGGGAGCAGTTCCTGGCTTTACCATTATTTAACATGTGATGGTGAACAAATTATTCAACAACTCAGGGCCTTAAATTCCTCTCTGTAAGATGGGAAAAGAATGCACCCAGAGCTACGATGGAGACGAAATGGTACGAAACACGTGAAGCAATTACAACAGTTCCTGGTGCCTAGTAAAAGTGGACAGAGGATAGACAGACAGACAGACAGAGAGACAGACAGATAACGTTGTTATTAAGATATAGTTGAATATTTACTAAACCAAAGCAGGGAGGACATAATTGTCCTTAAGCATCTCTAGTGTTAGCACTGACCCTCGTTTAAACTTATTTCTCCCACACTCCCCCTCTCAGTCCTTGGGAATGCACGTGTCACGTGTGTAGTGTCAGCTGAAGCATCGGTGTGTGGGTGTGTGCGTTGAGGCGCGAAGTACATGGCAATGATTGTCATCAGTCTGGGTCCAAGTCTTCAAATGACCAGTGGGCTCTTAGAAAAGTCACAAGTCTTCATTTTTTTATTTTTATTTTTTTAAGTTTTAGATGACCTACAATGCTGTGCCATCCTGGTCTATGCCAAGAGATTGGATATAGTTCCCCGGTTTCTTGTTTTTGTGGTTTTTTGTTTGTTTGCTTGTTTGTTTAATCTGCCTTTTCTCTCTCACCAGATCTTTGGTATCCAGCCTTCTCTCCCATGAAAGCAAAGGGCTTCGGTTGCCCATTGTGCTTGTGACTGAAGTGCCTAACTGTTGATTCTCTGTTTATGTCTATATGCTGTTCACAGCCTCCAGAGAGTAAGCAGCCCAAGAGTCGGTCTACCTGTGTGTCCGCCACCAGAGCTTATCACAGAGTCCCTGGGAAAAGGTTCTGCAGACACTTGTTGAACTACTTTAAACAGTAACCTGGAAATAGTATGCTATAACCGCATGGAATGGTGGTCAGGATTGCAGGTTGTTGGATTAGTATTTGAATGGAGCAAGTGCTTCTCTTCAAACGTTGGGCAATTATTACTGATTTATCCCAGCTAGTTTCCTATGCTATTTTTACTTTATCACTGATTTTACGCTGAGATTCAAATGGCATCGAGAGACGAGCACAGTGCTTAATCCATAAATGGTTAATTAAAATATTTAACTTTTAAAATGACATGAACGGACAAGGAGGTAAAATACCTGGGAAGTTAATTTGTACCTCTCATTCCAACTATTCTAGGATCTCTTTTTCTACCTCTCCAAATAATTGCAAGGAAAGTGTCCATAACCATAGACTTGGGCTTATGAGAGTTGAGATTTGAATTGAGTAGACTAGATTTTACTCTAACATCAGCAGGATTAATGCAACATATCCCTGAAATGAAGGAAGCATAATCTTTTCTCAGATTCCCCATTACTCCCTGAGATTCATGAGTACTACTTATCCCTAATGCAGCAAAATGAGAGAATTAAAAGTTGGGGGAAAAAAAAAAAAAAAAACAGTGGCAGGTCCTCCACTCCTGGAAGGCCTCTAATTCTATTTCCCATTTGACATAACATTTTATTTCCATTTTCCCTAAATGTAATATGGGAACTTTCCATAATAAACGGTCCTCTAATTGGCCAATTCTTTGATTGGCATTTTTTGATTTTTTTTTTTCCAAGGAGTGTATCCATCGTTCCTTCACAAATTGCAAAAATAAACGAAAACACTGAACCACATGCCATTGTTGGGCAGAATTTTCTGAATTTGTCTTGAAGCCAAGAGAATTTATTTGACTGTCTGGGGAGTACTGAGGCAGATCTCTTATTCTCAAACAGATACCAAAGTTGCTTGAACAAATGGTTCGTGTTAGCCGGAGAAAGACACTGAATCGAAACCATGTGCCTCTGGGCCTTGTGGTTTCAAGTTGAACCACCAGCAGCAAGAAGAGCTGTCAGTCTCTAGTCTTGATTTCAGCCAAACGCATGGGGAAGAGAAAGACTGTCCCTAAGTACCACCTCTTGGGCTGTCTTAATGGGGACCCTGGGAGCTCTTGCAGCCCTGGTGAGTCTGCAGTTGTGTGAAAATTAAGAGATGGGATTTTAGACAGCATTCAGGGGGACTTAATGAAGAGACACAATTTTTCTCTGTGGGCATCCCCATGTGGTAAAGGTAGCAAATTGAAGCCTTTCTGAGGAACAGAAACTACTCAGGGAGGCAACGAAACATAAAAACCTGGCGTCTTCGTACAGCCATCAGAAAGCGGAAGAAAAACATCCTAGAAGAATTAGTTTAGAGACCCAAGAAGGTTAAGGTTTACTGGACCAGAAAAACAAGAAAGACAGATTTCTAAGTGGTACCATTTATCAAACTCCAAAAGCAATGCGGGGATGTTAGAGAGAAATCGTAAGTCCTACTTTTTATCACAAAGGCGAGAGAGTAATTTAAGCACGTATTAGTGCTGCTTCCCCAGTGAACATGGGTTGCCTTAAGCAAGCCATTTGGATGAGGAGATAAGATTCTGGAAGATGGAGTAAGGTTTGCTTTGAAGTTATCTAGCAACTGGAAGGGATAGTAAAAATGTTTGCTGCTTCTCCTTTGCTTTCGGTTAAAGAGCCTTTCATCACAGAGGAGTTTATTTTAAGCAGCCCGAATATGCCCATCAGTTTAGGGAAAGGAATAAAGTGTAACCAAGGAAAGGAAATATGTATCACAATTAATGTTAAATGTTCAAGCCTTCTATTACGGCTAATGTTGAGTATTAAAGCATAGGCTCTAATACTACCTCTACTACATATATGTATGTATATAAAATATATATACATATACACACATATATATACACGAATGATTCAAATTAATATAAGATATAGTGCATACCCATAATCAAACCATGCTGGAGGACTCTGATGTTTTACAGTACGGAAGGCATAAATTTAAATGTCTTAACTGACCTACAAACATTTCACCCAAGTCTTGTAAGACACCTGTTAGCTCGAGGTTATAGAGATATCATACTGCCTCGACACAACTATCTATGAGATGCCTCCAAGTCACCTTTCATCTCTTCTGTTTTTTCAAGAAATGGGCTCAGTGGAAAAAAAAAAACAAACCATCCTGTCAAAAGCACTGCAAAAAATAAAATTGAGTAATGACTCTCAAACTTGCTTGCAAATTGAGTCAATAGAAATTTTTATTTTATCTTCTTTTATTTTTGCTTTTTAGAGCTGCATATGCAAGTTCCCAGGCTAGGGGTCAAATCAAAGCTGCAGACGCCTGCCTATGAGACAGCCACAGAAACATGGATCCAAGAACATCCGTGACCTACAATGCAGCTCACTGCAATGCAGGATCCTTAACCCCCGGAGCAAGGTCAGGGATCAAACCCATGTCCTCATGGATACTAGTTGGGTTCATAACCTGCTGAGCCACAATGGGAAATTTTTGTTTTGTTTTGTTTTGTTTTTGTTTTTGTCTTTTGTTGTTGTTGTTGTTGTTGCTATTTCTTGGGCCGCTCCCGCGGCATATGGAGGTTCCCAGGCTAGGGGTCCAATCGGAGCTGTAGCCACCGGCCTACACCAGAGCCACAGCAACGCGGGATCCGAGCCGCGTCTGCAACCTACACCACAGCTCACGGCAACACCAGATCATTAACCCACTGAGCAAGGGCAGGGACCGAACCCGCAACCTCATGGTTCCTAGTCGGATTCGTTAACCACTGCACCACGACGGGAACTCCCACAATGGGAAATTTTTTTAAAAAATATTTTGATACCTTAACCCGACACAGACAAAATTATAATCTTGAATGAGGTCCAACTATTATATAGATATTTCCTGGGTGAAAAGAATTATTAAAATGATTGCATTAAGTTTTGTTATTAACATGAACAGAATGATTATATCAGACTTTAAATAACTCTGTAAACTGCAGGTCAACCTCAACATAAGCCTAGCTGTCAATTTGACTTTGCTCTGATCAATAAGATGAACGACACAGGTGGATTCCCTGCCATTTTGTACACTGTTAGAATAATTTCTGGTGATTTTAATTAGGTGAAAAGCAGAACTGGATAAGCCATCAATCGAAAGCACTTTCCAAAACATAACTTTGTTAAAATAAAACGAACGAAAACAATATACATAGAAGGTTCCCAAAGAGTCAATAACAACAATCTGTATAGACCCATAAGCTCAAAACTAAATTTGAGCCCACATGTCAGTCCATATTTATTAACCACCTACTATGTGTCAAGCACATGTGGAATTTGTCAGTCTACATCCTAATGCTACAGAATGTTCTTAGAACTGCTAACACCTTCCAAGACCTATGCTGACTCCAATGTCTGATGACATTTAAATTCTGCAAATATCGATGGTACAGTGCCAAGCACTGTCGAAAGCAAAACATTCCCAAATACCATCATACCTTACCCTTATTTAATTAACCTAATTGTAAACATTAAGTTGACTTAGGATGTAATTCTGAATGTCTCAGTTGTGCTCAGGATCAATTTAAATTATAAATTGCTGGAGTTCCCTTGTGGCACGGTGGGCTAAGAACCTGGTGTTACCCCTGCTGTGGCACAGGTCCAGTCCCTGGCCTGGCAACTTCCACATGCTATGGGAGTGACCAAAAAAAATTTTAAAAATTGCTATCGTGATACCTAGTTGTCTTAAATGCTATGGTGCCCAAAACTTTCTTTTCTGTGTTAACATTTCTAAACTTAAGATGTCTTATAACTAAGTATACATTGGGTTTGGGCTTATTCACTCTCCCATGAGTCTCCCCAACCCTACAAAATTGATCATTAAATCAAATGCATTTCTTAAAACGGAAGGTTGTTTAGAACAGAGTGATGCAGAGGATTTTCTAACTAATTCAATAACCCTATGCATACACTATTCATGTCAAGCAGAAAAGGAAAAATAAAGTGCATGGAACATCGATTTTCTAATTCTGCCGAGGGACACAGCCCAAGTATTATTGCAGAAGAGTCCATATTATCCGTTTCCAGCAGATGGCATCTTGCACTTCTAAGTCATTAAGGAGCCTATAGGAAAGAGGTATCCCCTGCCTGGGTAGCACAGGGAACTCGAAACGAAGCTTGTGTTTCACCAAAGTGCATTTGCCAGCACAGTCACCTAGAATGGGAATTTCTGCAACTGGCCTCAGCATGTGGTCACTAAGACTGCCCACAAGCATTTGGTATTTTCAGCAGGACTAAAGCAGAGCGTGCACTGTCTCCTGTTTTTAGAACAGTCTGCACTACATAATTGCAGAGCGAGGTGGGAATTATGAGTCTTAAATGAGTACTGTAGGTGGGGATAACATGTGTATTAAAATAACCGAAACCACTGGCTCTCCTGTTCTGGAGATAAGCCTCGCACAGCTATGATTCACTGCACTGTAAAGCTTTCCTTCTGGAGCAAATCTTGCCCCACTTAACTGTGCCTTCTTCTGGGATATTCAATTTGCTTACCTTTGTTAAAACGAGATGACAATAAGGTTTCTGTTGAGTACTTGAGCAAATAAAAAGACACTTTAACATATAATCTTTCTACACTAGGTGCCTCTTCTTATCTAATGTTCACTTAAAGAGCCATCTTCTATGGCGACAGCTAAGCCTGTCTTTTTTAACAGTATGTTATTAGACTTTGTGGGATCCTCCTCTCCCCCACATTTCTTAGGAAAATCATCCAATGTGACTTTTTCTCCGCGGTCTATTTGTTCTGAATTTTCAGCTGACGATGTCAATGAGCATGCGGATCAACAAGGGTAAATAAACACCTCGCTGGGCTCAGCCACCACCACTGAAAATCACTACAAGACACCTGCACGAAAGGGCTGTATCTTGAGCTACGCTGGTCTTCAGTTTGATGGGAGTTCTATTAAAACCAAATTGGGGAGTTCCCGTCGTGGCGCAGTGATTAAGGAATCCGACTAGGAACCATGAGGTTGCGGGTTCGGTCCCTGCCCTTGCTCAGTGGGTTAACGATCTGGCGTTGCCGTGAGCTGTGGTGTAGGTTGCAGATGCGGCTCGGATCCCGCGTTGCTGTGGCTCTGGCGTAGGCCGGTGGCTACAGCTCCAATTCGACCCCTAGCCTGGGAACCTCCATATGCCGCGGGAGTGGCCCAAGAAATAGCAAAAAGACAAAAAAAAAATCAAATTGGGGAAATAAAATCATGCTTTAAGATAATGCGATTCTAAATTATTATTATTCTTTTTTTGTCTTTGGTCTTTTTAGGGCCACACCTGGGGCATGTGGAGGTTCCCAGGCTAGGGGTCAAATTGGAGCTACAGCTGCCGGCCTACACCACAGCCACAGCAATGCAGGATCCAAGCCACGTCTGCGACCTACACCACAGCTCACGGCAACACCAGATCCTTAACCCACTGAGTGAGGTCAAGAATTGAACCTGTGTCCTCATGGATACTAGTCAGGTTTGTTAACCACTGAGCCACAACGGGAACCCAATTCTAAATTATTTTCAAGTGTAGATGACATCATAAAAGACGGTACATAAAAATTTGCTAACGAATGAAACAACAACAGGTAACACGGGGGGGAATATTTTCAGCAAGAACTAATAAAAGGCAAGTATGGTTTTGATGCTATAATGGAAAGAGAAATTCTAATATCTTACTTATTTGGAGGGAGGTAATAACAGAATATGTCAACTGAATAAATGTGGGGATTCAATAAAAAGTAACAGATGAGTCCATGTTGGCAGAATGCTGGCATCGAAAATCTGCAAAAGAATACTGAATTCAGAGAACGGATTTTAAGGTTTTGCTTGGGCTGAAAAAATACGTTACAATAGAACGTATCTCAAGAGTAGTTGCAAATGCGGGTCTGGAATTCAAGGGACTTTGGGGCTGGAACTTACAATATAAGAATATTCCATGCAGAGACAATAGTTGAAAGCTCAGACATGAGTAAAATCTCTGATACAGACTGTAGAGAGTCACAAGGACCGCAGAAGGAAATAAAAGTTGGGATAGCCTGTTCTTGTGTGATGCACGGCCTGGGCTTCTAGAGTGTGAGGGCGACTCCATGACACGTGCATTGCAATGAGCTAAGAGGAACATCTTCTAGCCCCCTGCTCATGTTATGCAAACCTATACGACTTCGGATCCCACTTACTTCCCCAGGACTTCTGAAAGACTAAAGGGGAACCTCAGTATGACATATTCACTTGAATCCACTGTTCGCCATTTCCCCCAAATGCATGATTTTCCACTCTCCCTTCTCAACCAGTGGCCGAATCCTTTTCAAGAGACATCAAAGATGATTTTTTACATGAAAGAATGACGTACGTAATACTCCCTCATTAAAGGGCCACTAGCTCATTGTTCCTAGACAGCTGTAGCAAAAACAAAGATTTAGACTACTGACCCACTGAACTGTCTTTATATGTAGCAGTAATTAGCCAGTGAAAATATATAATCTAGATGATTGAGAGGGATAGTATCTTGGGGTCTTTTTTTTTTTGTCTTTTGTCTTTTGTCTTTTTAGGGCTGCACCCAAGGCACGTGGAGGTTTCCAGGCTGGGGTCTAATCGGAGCTATAGCTGTCGGCCTGCGCCAGAGCCACAGCAACGCCAGATCCGAGCCGCATCTGCGACCTACACCACGGCTCATGGCAATGCCGGATCCTTAACCCACTGAGCAAGGCCAGGGATTGAACCTGCAACCTCATGGTTCCTAGTCGGATTCGTTTCCGCTGAGCCACGACAGGAACTCCCTATCTTGGGGTCTTTTAAAGCAATAGTTTTTAGGATCACCTAAGGACAAAAAAAAAGGAAGTGACTACCAATCAGAAAGAGAAAAAAACCCCTTGTTTTTAATTCCCAGATGGAGCCCCAAATGACTGCGTAAGTAAAAGCAGGCTGGGCGTCTCTGTTCTCCACCCTCGATCCCCTCGTCCCATCAAGTCCTTTCTCCTCTACGTCGCACCTTCGAAAACCTGCTGCTGGCCATGAATTCTGACCTTCCCACTGCAGGATACACGAGACAACGTTACACAGTTTACTTGGGTGGGAAGAGGGCTCGGGGAGAGGCAGAGTTGAATTTCATTCTGGAGTAAGTCAAACCAAAAAGACCAAACCTCGTAAAACACCGGTGGGTAAATTTCCAGCCACTATCCAAATTTGGAAGGTCTGGGGTTGGGGGACAAATTCAAGAAAACCTTTGAGAGTCTTGATTTAAACTGAGCCAAAGAAGGCAGACGGCAGTGTCATGGAAGAGTGGGAAGAGGAAGAAACTGGGGATTTCAGAACTACAATTTGGCAGATCATTTTGGGACGAGCTCTCCCTGCACGGGAGGTAAAGCTATATGTTAGTCCGCCCTCCCCATAGCATTTCTGCCCACCTTATGTTATAATCCACCCAGATTCGAATTTTTTTTTTAATGGCTATCCAACACCAGACACATTTAAAATGTTGACCCTTTTAAACGTCGTGACACTTTTCTTAATTTACATGGATGATTACACGATCTAAAATCGACAAAGGCTAAGAAGGTTTTTCAGAAAGCTCTTAGAAACCATCCCAAGGTGCCAGTGCTGTAGGGGGCTAACTCTACAGCTAATCCCCTATGCCTAGTCTATTCGGAAAAGCTCACGGGAGGGAATACATGCTATTTTTCCACAGAAGAAATTAAACACGAGCACACTAATATGTCACATCCAGGAGTTCAATGCCTGCACTGTAGTTCCACCACATATTAATGGGTGATTCCACTCTCTGAGCAAAGGAGACTGCGGGACAGAGATTTCGGCCTCTATGGTTAAACATCCCCTACCTGAGGCACCAGGATCTTGTTCAGCACTTGAGTCCAGAAACAGCAAATTCAATCTAGCTGTGGCAGGCCGAGGGCGAACTAGAATGCCAACTCCAGACTGGGGTTCCAAACCACGAGCCCCTGGAAATGAAGTTTGGCCTTGGAGAAATGACACTAACCTCAAGCCAAGAAATCTCACCCAGTTTTTTTTTTGTTTTTTTTTTAATTCAGTGCAGAGTGAACACAGATAAGCATTAACATCACAACTGTTTTTGTTTAAAACAAATCGAACCAAGAGCTCAATGTCGGTGCCACAACAAGGAAAGAGGCACACTCTTCTCAGACTCCTCACTTTTTTCGCCATCTGAGCTGTCAACTAGATTGCAAAATATAGCAGCAACTTTTTGAGGTCTGGTGTGCTAAGATAGTTTCATCTCGTTTGTCTACTTGTCTTGTGAATTACTAGTTGACAGGGGAATGATCTGTCCGTCCGTGGGGGTGCCGTGTAAGCAGGTTCCATTTTGTTTTTTCAATAGACGTAGCTTGAAATGTCTTGTTGGGACAAAAATACTATTTAAGTCAGGAGGCGTGTAGGTGAATGATGATACGGTAGTACAGATGACATTAATGGTGAAGACGGTATCTGTATTGTTGAGTGTTTAGTCGGTGCCAAGACCATGTTGACTTTTACAATACACTATATTTTAATTAAGTGAGCATTCTGCAAGTTGATCTTATATATTTTTTTCTTTCCTCAAGTAACTGCCAACACTCAACTTCTGAAGCCAGTAAGGGATATTGTATCACGTCATTATCTGTTCGCTCTCTCTCACCCCTTAATGAGTGATTTACCTTCAGTCAATTGGTGGATACAAGTTACAGACAGTGGCAGTGCTAATTAATTTGCAGAATCACCAGGCCAATGGAAGAACTAACAAAATTAAAATGGCAAATATTTCACACTGAACAAGCAAGATAATGAATTACCCACTCATGTCCTCATTAGCTATTCTATGGATACCTGCCAGGCAGTGATAAGCTTCATAAATAATCT
The DNA here is from genome assembly GCF_016906955.1 of Phacochoerus africanus. Classification (NCBI taxonomy): domain Eukaryota; kingdom Metazoa; phylum Chordata; class Mammalia; order Artiodactyla; family Suidae; genus Phacochoerus; species Phacochoerus africanus. Next base: position 9,413,805 of record NC_062557.1, on the reverse strand, counting down.
TTCATTTTGGCATCTGATGTTCTTGACTCCTTGTTTAAGGGAATAATATTGCCTGAAGTTAAGAGATAGAGTATGCCATCATTAAATAAATTCGAGCTTAATCTTGTAGAAATGTTGCTATATTTTCAATTAATGATTACTCTTTATTTCTAGTCCATTCAAATTCTTTACATATTAATAACATTTATATTTATTGAGTGCTTAATTTATCCTTGGCACTGGGTAGTTCATATACATTAGCTCTTTGGACCCTACAGAACCCCAATGCTATGGGTATTAATATAACACCCTCTTGGAGTTTCCTGGTGGTTTGGCGGGTTAAGGATCAGCATTGCCACTGCTGTGGCTCATGCTGCTGTGACATGGGTTCAATCCCTGATCCCAAAACGTCTGCATGCCACAGGCGGAGGGGAATATATATATATTCACGCACATATATATATATATATACATATATACACATATATATAGCAATCATCCTCTCTATTTGACAGATGGCAACAAAGGAGATTTAATCACTTAATCACTTAGAAGGGTACATCCAGCCAACAAGAGGGCTGGGATGGGACCTAGGCCCTATCTGCCTTCCTAGCTAAGTCTGGACCTGAAGATCTATCTGAAGATCTACTTTGCGTAGCTACTCCAACACTAAGTGTGTTTCTATGCATATATTAGGTCAGTGTGTCAGAGATTTTATATTTTCCTCTTCTTAAGCATAAGAACTAGGAGCCATAAGCACAAGGAAAAGGCCTTGCACGACACACCCACGGAAGTGTAGGTCTCATGCCTCCATGACACTGCTAACTGGCAGCAACACGCGTCTTCCCTCCCTTGTTCTACCAAAGAATCACCTGTGGATGGGAGGTTAGGTAGACTGAGGCTGCCCCAGACCCACCATTCTTACTTCAACCTGGGAGAGTCCGTTTTTATCTTCACGTATTATAGGTTCAAACAAGATACCATTTTGGAGGGGGGATGAAAGGGAAGGGAAACGATCCCTTTGTTTATAAGAAAGAAAAGAAAGTTTAAAACACTAGGTCTTAAGAATGATACAGAAGCACTTCTGAGCACATCTTATTCCAAAGAAATTTTCCTGTTGTTCTTATGTAGCTCTCTCACATCCTCCAATATCCCGAAAATCTTCACAGGAGGCTCGACGTTCTTCCTAAATGCACGTCCACATTTATTTTGTTAAATTCACCTACCATGATAAAGAATTTATAAGGTGAACACATCTTAAATGTCCTACTCAAGCTATTACAAAGTGCAACGGGCTCTGTGAATGCCAGTCTATCTCCCCATGTTGGAACATCTCCCTGCAGCACTGATTAAGCATTCAGGAATAAGATTTCATACCCGTGAGTCAATGCAATCAAATCCAATGTCATCACCGGAAGACAATGCTCTTGAACCACTTTTTCCCAGGTTTATAGTGAAACATTAATGGATTCTGAAACTGCACAAGGCAAATATTTAAATCCTGAAACCTGCCTGACAACATACCATATTCTTTATACCAGAATGATGCTTTGAACTCATCGTCATTAGGCTATAGACGTGGATTTACTTTTTTTTTTTTTTTGTCTTTTTGCTATTTCTTTGGGCCGCTCCTGCGGCATATGGAGGTTCCCAGGCTTAGGGGTCGAATCGGAGCTGCAGCCACAGGCCTACGCCAGAGCCACAGCAACGCGGGATCCGAGACGCGTCTGCAACCTACACCACAGCTCATGGCAACGCCGGATCGTTAACCCACTGAGCAAGGGCAGGGACCGAACCCGCAACCTCATGGTTCCTAGTCGGATTCGTTAACCACTGCGCCACGACGGGAACTCCTGGATTTACTTTTTTATTTTGCACAGTGGGGAATGGTTGATAGCATTTAGCTCAACTTTCTTATTATTGGTGATAAATAACAGGCAATTAGCAAGAGGGGCTTGCCGGGTATTCATGTTCATTTACTGTGACAACGGAATAGATTAAATTTAATTGCTTCATGGGAAGGCTGACCCAGGGACTTGTTTCCACTAGCGTGTGGCTCTAACTATCTAAGCTAACTGGGAGCCTGGGTATTAGTAACCCACTGCTTTGGCTTTTTCTTGTTTGAACATTTTCAAAATGAATTTTCAACTTAGTCTTTTTATGACTATCATATGCTTTAAAAAGAAGCCATTACGGAGTTCCCGTTGTGGCTCAGTGGTTAACGAATCCGACTAGGAACCACAAGGTTGGGGGTTCGATCCCTGGCCTTGTTCAGTGGGTTAGGGATCCGGCGTTACCATGAGCTTTGGTGTAGGTCACAGACGCGGCTCAGATCCCATGTTGCTGTGGCTCTGGGTAGGCCAGCGGCAACAGCTCCGATTACACCCCTAGCCTGACCCCCATATGCCGTAGGAGCGGCCCAAGAAAAGGCAAAAAGACAAAAAAATAAATAAATAAATAAAAAGAAGACATTATGTATCTGTCTTAAACATAGAGCACTTTTGCTAAAGGAGGAAACTAACCATCTAAAGCAGAACATCACTTGCTCAACTACCACAATAGAAAACTAATATTTACAGATCACCTAGAAGAAACATCCACTAGAGTGCTTCAGGAACCCATTTTATCTTTTCTTTCTCTCATCGGGACTGCAGAGGAGAAGGCAGAGATTTCCACTAGTTGATTCTCTATGATGCCAGTCACTGGCAGCGTGGGCATGGTCCCCCAAATAGGAAAATACTGAAAAAGGCAAACAGTTTTCCTGAAGGATACGGACAACTATATGTGTATTTCCATAGCTGAATGAATTAATTCACATTCGGATTTTTCATGAAAAAAAGCAATCCTAATAAAAGAGGGTATTTCATCTCATGGTGTGTCCAGGGGGATAAAACGTTTAAGTCACGATTGTTAGTGGACACTGGTCAGATGGAGAAAGGGAGAAGGGAGGTGAATGAAACTGGAGATTAGGAAGTAACCAAAGAAGAGAAATGAAAACCAGGCTTCTGTAACTTTTGATCATTCTTAAACTCAGCAGGATCCACAATTATAAAGGGAAGCAAATCTTGTGGAAATGTGAGGGTGACACGTCTGTACTACACACTGAGTAATTTCCCGTGGAACAAAAAAAAAAAAAAAAAAAGGGAGGGGGAAGGTTTATTTTACTATGAAATAATGTACTCCACTTGGCAGACTTGCCAGCAAAGCAACAGAAGAGCTGCAGAAGTCCTGTTTGCTCTGGGAATAAGATGTTGGGGAAGTTTCCTAAGCAGAGAAGGAATCTGGGTCTCATCTCCCTTCAGAAACCATGTTCTACTGGAATAACGAGATCTGATCTTGTGATCCCACAGCTAAGTTACTTGTCCCTCAAAGCCCTTGTCCTCAGTTTGCTGAAACCCACATATTAAGAGGGCAAATGTTCCTGCAGCCTGAATTCACTTTATGAAGGTTTTAAGGGCCGAATGGAAGACTCCCCACCTTCAATATATTTTCTGGGCTCTTTCAGGGTCTAAATTGCCACCCACCGATGACTTGTTGCTTTAAGAGCAATCCTTTGTTTTCCGGAAGCCTCAACTTAAAACAGCAATGCCTAGGAGGGAAATACAGTGACAATGCCTATCAATTAGTGGACAAGTGACTCCCCACATGAAAGCTGGCTGAATGCAGCCCTGTGAAAACACGTAATCCAAGATATTTTGCCAAGACAGAGAGGAGAAGATGTCCAAAGCAGAAGCAGAAGGTTCTAACTAGAAAAGTCTGGAACAGAATCTTCCTCATTAATTGGTGAAAGAGTGAGCAGATCAAAAAAAACAAAAGGGGGGACCACCTATTACCTTGCATATGACTCAAAGCATCACCTTCTGACTCCCATTTTCTAGATGTTTCATCGCCTAAGCGGTGATGTTTTGATACCTTATTTACACAACTTCCTCTACTGACAGCTCATCAGAGGCTTGTTATAAAAATGTCCTGTAGCCACTCCACCCTCTTCCATTTATATTTCTGGGCCAGAGCACAGGATAACGTGCTCAGAAGAACCAGGCATTTGGAAAATGTTTGGAATTCTCTTCCAGCCACAATGTGAAGACTCCACACCTTCAGGAAAGAGGAAGTAACTAGAAAGAAACTATGCGATGTACACACCACAGACGCAACTTGAAACATGAAGGAGGGAACGGGGCACACACGAACTAGAGACCTACGTTGCCATTTTTTTCTAAAACCTCAGGATATAGTCTTTACAGGGCAAGTGAGGACTGCTAGCACTGAGTCTACACATTGTGTGTAGCCCCAAACTACTCCTGAACATATTTATGTTTTCAGCTACCTCTTTATTGAGCAATGAGGAACAAATCTCTCCCTATACTAGAAGAGAGACAGAAAGATACACTCAAGGAATTAAAAAAAAAATAGGTAATGTTTATTGTACTTTATTTTGTCTTTTTAGGGCCACACCCTTGGCATATGCAAGTTCCCAGGTCAGGGGCCCAATCAGAGCAGAGCTGTAGCTTCTGTCCTACACTAAAGCCATAGCAACACAGGATCCAAGCCGCACCTGCGACCTCCATCGCAGCTCACCGCAAAGGCAGATGCTTAACCCACTGAGTGAGGCCAGGGATCAAACCCGTATCCTCATGGATACTAGCCGGGTTCATGACTGCTGAGCCACGGCAAGAACTCCCAGATGTTTTGTGAATCAAAAAAGGAAGTCGACTCATTCATTTTGGCTGATTGTTATATTGACATTGCTATTTTTGATACGTGGAACTTAGAATAAAGGCTGTGAATTGCTTTCTCATGGGTAAGGTTGGGTTCTCGATAAACCATCCATATACTGATGATAAAGGGACATGAGCAAAAGTTTTATTCTATGCAATTCCATTGTCTGGGACTGAAATAGAAAGAAACTTTGTAAATACCTAAAGTTTTGACCCATGGCGGGATCAAGTAGGTAAGCTTGGCTTCATTCGCACCTTTAATCAGCTGAGCTGACCGGCCTCCTGCAAAGAAGTAGGAAACTAAATTCCTGGGTGCATTCCTTTCTTAGCATTAATACAAGTCTGTGCAAGTTGGAATGAGAGGGTTTCCAGCACTGCCACTTACCAGCTGTGTGACACTGGGCATACACCTCAATATTTCTGGCTTTGTTTCCCTATCAGTTAAAATATATAATATTTTTAGCCTCTACGGAGATGGAGGGAGGCAGAGAAGAAGAGTTGGAGGGAAAAAAGGGAGTATATTCTGAAATTTATACCTGAAATTCTTAGAAGAAGGATACATTGTGGAAATTCTATCACTATCACCATTATTTTAACTGTTATCACCTGTTATTCACCCAGCTGGTTGACTTTCTGAAGTCTTTTTGCAAATCTGAAAATACTTCCAAATTCCTGAAACTCATAGGAATGAAAACAAATTGGTTAGCAAATTTCCTACTTAAAAATATTGAAGGGAAAATTGCACAAAAGGATGGTTTGAGTTTGTTTTCTTCTTCAGTTGTGTTGCAAATAGTTCCCCCAGTGAAACCTTGGAATTTCCTCCAGTCTGTTCCCCATTACCTCTGTGGGAAAATTGTGAAAAATCAATCTGTTTTCTGCATAACCATATTACATCCCATTATTTGAGGAATGTCAAATGCAAACCCCAACGACCGACAATATCAATCTTCTCCCTCTCTTTTCCAAGTTTAATTTCAGCAGTAGTTATGAAAAAGAAAGTGCATGCAGAATATCATTATACCCCAGGCAACTGCAGATTTTAATAAGAATTTATATAAAACAGAAGGGTATGTTCTCTTTATAGTGGATTATATCCTTGACCTTGAGAGTCACGTGAACCTCCTATGACTGTGATGTGTTTTAGAAGTCACTGAAGAATGGAGGCTGCGGCAGGCAGGAACCAATGCCTTCCCTCTGATTGACATTATACATTTAGATAGTGCCAGGCCAAGGCTGGAGTTTTTGGGGGGACAAAAAATAAAAGATCCTAGAGAATGTGATGTCCTGCTTTGGTGACATTTGGTGTGATTCCCATAAAACAGTGAGGGCTTAGGAATCAATTACGCCTTATTTTTAACATCTCTTTATCCTTAATATCTCATATATGTGTATATAGATCACATATCATCCTTGGGCCAAATAAAAATCAAGATTTCTTTTTTTTTTTCTTTTCAGGGTTATACCCACAGCATCTGGAAGTTCCCAGGCTAGACGCTGAATCAGAGCCGCAGCTGCCAGCCTACCCCACAGCCCCAGCTATGCAGGATCCGAGCCATGTCTGCGACCCACACCACAGCTCATGGCAACGCCGGATCCTTGACCCGCTGAGCAAAGCCAGGGATCGAACGCACATCCTCGTGGATACTAGTCAGGTTTGTTAGTGCTAAGCCACAACAGGAACTCCCAAGATTTCCTCTGAATTTGAACAGAGGTGCCTAAATGCTTCCCAGTCAGCATGGAACATGACTTCTATTTTAAAGAATTCTTTATTGTGAGCAGGGGGGCTTTTTGTTGTTGTTGTCTGATAAGTTTTTCTTTTTTGAAATAACATCTAATTTTGTTAATTTTTATATAACTTTTGATTCGATTGCTTTTACTGACACATATTTTATTAGTTGTATTTTACATTGTTCTAAGAAAATAGAAAAGCTAAAAACAGAATAGTGTACGAGAAGCATGAGGCAAGAAGAAAAGGAAAAGGCTCTCCCTTTCTCAGAGAACATCTGTCACAACGTTTTTCCCCCTTGGAGTTAATCTTTTTGTCCAGCCATTTTTCTCTCTCAAAATCCCTCACCCCAGTTAAGACCCTGTTTCTGAAAAAAAGAGCCAGACCTGGTAGGACATTATTACCTTCCATGCCAATCTAGAATCTTTTCATCTACGGTTTTACGGAGATCATGAGGGAAGAAGGCTGTCACTTCCAGAAGAGAGGAAAGGAACTGGTGGCCAAGTTTTAGACGGAGAGATTCTCCACTTAGTCATAATCCTGCTTCTTTCTATGGAAAAACGGGGACTCAGACTTTCGTGAGATAATGTGCATGAAAATTTTCTTCAAAATATAAGTCCTTCTACAACTCCTAATGATGGAGAAACTGGAGCGCGTGGACCTCGGTGTTAGAACTCCTGAGTTTGCATCCTGGATCACTCGTTAGCTCTTTATACACTTGGACCCCTCCCTGAACCTCTCTGATTCCATTTCTGTGAGATGGATGTGATAACCACACTTCCCAAAGAGCATCACTGTGAGCATGGAAAGAGATCATGCGTTTGCAAGAACTTAATGCTCTGCCACATGGTAAGAGTTCAATAAGTGAACCGGATGAAAATGATCAGACACTTGCACCAAGAGCGATTTAGGAGAGTCTTAAGGCTGAGTCTTAACTTCCTTCTCCCAACACTCTGAAGTCGCATGTCCGCAGAGGTATGCATTAGAAGGAAGCATTCAGTCCGCTATTGATCATTGACCATTTTACCAAGTTTAGTCGCGATAATAATCACCGGAAGCAAAAGCCTCAACTAGATGACCATCAGAGACCCTTGGATTCTTTGCAAAGGAAAAGTGTCCTCATTCCATTTATGTTAGGTATGAGAAGAATGCTTTCCTAAATCCACAGTATTTTCTTTCCATTAAAGATAAATCTTTTGGAGTTCCCACCGTGGCGCAGGGGGTTAAAGACCTGGTGTTGTCACAACTGTGGTGTAGGGTGTAGGTTGCAGCTGTGGCTGGGATTTGATCCCTGGTCTGAGAACTTCCATGTGTGATGGGTGTAGCTGAAAAAAAAGAAAAAAAAAAAAAGAATGATAACTTCTTCAGATAACACTGGAAAGGTCTTTCGATGGGGAAAGAAAATGAATTTGCTTTGCCCTTTCAGCCCTTCTCCGCCTCACAACCTGAAGAAGAAGAAGAGAGACCTTTCCAGCTATGGCAGGGACAGTGGTTTTGGTGGTTGATGAGTGGAACCTGAGACCTGTCGTAAACCTCCGTCATCAGGCAGCTGTGGGAGGGATCGCCCCACTCCCATGAAGCACACAGGCTTTCTAAATAATCTTTCCACCAGCCTTAGACCTGAGCACAAAGGCAGCTTTTCTTCACCTAGTCTAAGGGAGTCACTGTTCTTGGGTTAGAGTGTTGGACCAGATTAACCAGCAGGATCCCCAGGTGCCAAACTATGCAGAAGCATAATGAATGGGCAACAGGAAAGAGTTTGATTCTCTAGTTCTATAAACACCATTTCTTTTTGGCGTCCACTTCTGTAAACTACGTGAAGCACAACCCTCTCTGCCGAGATATAACCATGGAGCATATCCACAGACGGGTCCGTGTATGGCTATGGATGTGCCCATTGTATCCATGCTTCTCTATGAGGGTAAGCCTTTGACTCTCCACTTTCTCAGTGCTTCATTTTACTTTCCTGTGCAATACTACCCCGTCACTTTCTTCCCCTCTTCCTCTCGTTCCTTTCCTTCTTGTTTTTTCTAGAGCATGTAAAACTATAAAAATAAAACAAAAGAAGAACACATTTGCCTCTATTTTCAAGTAGGAAGGAGACTAGCCTCAAGACAGGGAGACTCCCTTACAGCCAAGATGACTGACAAATTCTTGTGGCTTTCTCCAAAAGTCAAACCAAAATCTAACCAGCAGCCAGGCTTCGTTCTGGCAACCCTGCTCTGCCTGGAAATGAGCACAATCACATCCTAATAGCTATTTGGATAATTGTTCATATGAGTGATCTGCCAACTAATGTTGGAAACAAGTCCTTATTACAAATATAGCATGCAGTCTAATCTGGAATATATTAAAATGTTATTTCTGTAGCTGCCTATTTCCAAACTGAACTAATAACCAAACCATTTATCACATTTGTTTTTAAGGAGAAGGGCTTTTAAAGTACAATGGTAATATGTGAATAGGCGAATCTATAGCTTACATTTGAAATTAGATATGAAATTAAAATAGATTTTGTCTAAACTGGATATTTTATTCATGAGTCCTGTCTCCTGAATCAGTATCAGTCTCAAGAAGAATTCTATTTTATTTTTTTTAGCATGGCCACAATAGAAATGATTACATGTGATCACTGATTCATTTTAACTTCTCATATTGGAAAAGAAACTAAAAGACTGCCTGGCCTCCAGATACTTGAGGATAGAGACGCATGGTCCCAGTCAATGCGAAGGAGATAAAGAAGGTGCTTCTCAGAAATCTGGAACTGGAAGCAATCAAAAGTAAAATTCCCTCAAATTAAAATGACTCCCTCATTTTGAGGTAAAAGGCTGTGAGTTTAACTGCTGCAGTGGGATTCTTTAGTTGTGCCCATAAAGTTAGAGATAGAGTGGAAAGCTTTTGGCCATACTCTCATAAAGAGGCGTTTGGCGCAGTGAAAGAACAGGGGCGTTGGACTTGACAGCCTGGGTTTAAATTCTAACTTGCCTCTTAGAAGGTGGAGAATCACAGGTAACTCACATCCTTTTCCTGAGCCTCAAGATCCTTATCTTTGAACCATGGTAATCATACAGCCATTTCACAATGTAATACGATGCTTAAATAAGAGCCATGGGTACCATGCCAAGGACAAACTAGGCATCTGATGAACAATAGTTCTGCTCTGTAGAGAGGCACCAATAACGTGGTGCTGAGCATGGCTGTGGCGCCATATTGCCTGGCTTCATACACCTCAGTATGGCATCTTCCAAGTGGTACAGTCATGGGCAAGCTACCGACTCCTTCGGCTCCATTTCTTCATCTGTCAAATGGGGATAGCAGTATTACTAACCTCAAAGAGCTGCTGTCAGGATTGAGTGAGTCAATAATATAAATGCCAGGCACAACAAACATTCAATAAAGCTAACACGTTATTATTATTGCTGCTGTTGTTATCACTCCACTTGGGATAGAAAAAGCTATAGCTCCCGGACACGTCCCCTACCTCCTTATTCCGCCTATTATCTTCTTCCTTTTTTCTACTTTTTGTCTTTTACTTTCATCTTTTCCCCTCGGCTTCTTACTAGAAATAAAACATATCTACCCACGTATAGGGGTTAAATAGACTTTCACTTTCTGTGGATCTACCCTGTGTGAGGCAGGAAGAAAGAAAACAAAAGGGCTTATAAGTACTGTGGCTGCCAGAAGAAGCTGATTGGTTTCCAAAAGACATTTAACGCTGTCTCCATTTGCCAGTATGAATCATTTCCATAAATTAATTTATTCTGCCCTTAATAAACAGCTATTAGACGGACACCACTGGCACGGTACTAGGCACAATAATAATAAAATGGTGACGAGATCACGAGAAGGACTTCAGAAGGGAAGTAGCCCATAGAAGTTAAGAGGAGAGAGAGGTTATTTTCCTCCTTTGTGGCATAATCAAGGTGATCAGGTCCTTCTATTTGGATTTTGTTTGTTCTGTGTTTTCATTTTTTGTCTTTTTGGGCTGCACCTGAGGCATGTGGAAGGTCCCAGGCCTGGGATCAAACCTGCACCACTGCAGTGACCCAAACCACTGCAGTGACCGCACCGGATCCTGCACCTGAGAGAATTCCAGGTACTTCTGTTTCCTGTCAGTTTAGGAGGATAAATGATAAATGAGCAGCACTTAATAAATGAGATGATTATCAAAAAATTAGTTGTTGATTATTTAAATTCCAAATAATCCCCAAAACAATATATCATATCTATCTTAAAATTATACATCTTTATGTACAAAAACTAGGACAGTTTTCCACTTCCCTTCCCTTGAGTTGGCATCATCTGCTTATGTTAATTCTAAGCAGGTGGGTAACCACCCATCCATAGAATAATTCAGCAGAACACAGAACAAAAAGGGAGAGCACAGCTTCCAGACTCTGTATGGTGACAGGTAGTGTCAATGATTCCAGTGCCAGTTAAGGGCCCCTTGAACCTTTTCAGCATTCTGGAGTCTCAGTCCTGGATAGTCTACTTTGGAGGTCAAGTTCACAGCTCAATCTCTCCATTTGGAAGGAATAAACATAGAACAAATGCCCCTGCCTTTGTCCTTCGTTTGTATTCAATTTCAAAGCAAAATATGAGCCTGTATGTAACACTTCATTGGAAGATTCCTGGCATTTATAAATACCTACCTCATCCTGTGATTCTCTTTTGGACATGCTTCCTCTTGCCTCTCTCTTTCATCCCAGGATTTATGTCTAAAACAATTGTGGATCCCCCTCCTGTTCGCTTCCCCATCCCGGGATCTAAAATGATGTTGTGCGCTTAGCTTGTGTTAATAACCAGTTACAAAAGGAAGGAATAAAGCAATCAAGGTGTAACCAAGTCCGTAACATCTTGAAATAGCAAAACTGGGGACCAGGAATTATCTACGAAAGCCCACGAAAGCCACAGAGCTATGATCCCTTACCCAGAGCTTTAGACACAACGACATCCTTACTGTGAATATCAGCGACCATACACATACTTTCGTTAAGATACAATCTTTCGAGTTAAGCATGCTTTGTATTCTGCAGATGTGCAGTTGTAGCCATATTTCAACTCTCCACCTTCACACCTTCCACCCGTGTCAACCTCTTTTCCCCCTGATTTATGCCTTTTTTTTTATTGTTCTGTCTGGAGCTGTGCCAGACCCCAGGATCAAACTCCCCAATCTCACCAAACCCTTGGGTGACGGGACGGAAATCAGACTTGGTAGAAAGGCCTGTGCTCACGATGTGGGAAAGGAAATGGCTTGCCTGTCTCCATGGAAACATGCACACTTTCCCGTTGCTGCTGAATAAACGAAAGTTGTGCTCTTAATTCACAGACCTCAATTTCAAGCAAACCTAGCAGAGTTCTCAGGGCCACTGCCTTGAGCAATTTCAAAAACGACGAGAGTTTGTGGTGCCTGATTGGAGTTTTAGAGAGGATGGGAGGGGTGGAATTTAATATTTTATTTCTTATTTGTTTCCCCATCCCATCCTTTTAACCCAGTAATAATGCTAGGTATTATCTGTCGAACAACCAGGATGTGCTGAATTCCTAAAAGTAACAAATTATTGATTACGACTGCTTCAGGATTTAGTTAATTCCTTTAAGAATTACTAGAAAACTTCATCAAACACAACATGGAGGACCAGATATTGAGTATGGAATATTATTTTACCAAAGATACGGCCGGATACAGAGGATTTTTGTTTCAACAATCATGCTTAAATTCTCAACAAAAGGTTTTTGAAGGAGAACTTATTTAAAATAAGTCCATATTTATTCCCTATTGTTGAGTTTTGAAGGAAGTTGACAACGATGTCATAGAAATTGGCAGTGTACTTCACAATTGGGGGTGGGTTTTTTAGCAAGTAGAGAGCTCTAGGCCTCACTCAAGACATAGTCAATCAACACCTCTAGGAGTTTCTGGAACCTACAGCTTCCCTATAGTGTCGTATTGTGCCATATACAGCCGAGTGTTTCAGGCCAGCTGGGAGAGGTTCTCTTACGTCTCAGTTATGTGGCCTTGAACAAATGGCTTAACACCTCTATGCCTCGTTTTGTTACCTGTAAAATGATAATACTAAGAATTTTTTTTTTTTTCTTTTTAGGGCTGCACCTGCAGAATACGTAGGTTCCCAGGCTAGGGGTTGAATTGGAGCTGCAGCTGCCAGCTTAAGTCACAGGCACAGCAACGCCAGATCCAAGCCGCATCTGCAACCTACACCACAGCTCACAGCAACGCTAGATCCTGAACCCACTCATCGAGGCCAAGGACTGAACCTGAATCCTCATGGACAACAGTCAGGCTTCTTTACTACTGAGCCATGACGGGAACTCCCAGTAGTAACAAGAATCTTTAAAGCTAAAACATTTAGAAAAACAGTATCGAGCATAGGAAGTGCTGGACCCACGGCAGCTGTTTTCTCCATCACTACTTATTAGTTGTATGTTTGATAAGCTTTATAGGTTATTTGGATACACAGAGAGGGCTTAAAAATCATGATCTCAACCTGCACTGTGCAACTGTACAGCCACTAGCTAAGGTGGCTTTGGGGTACCTCAAATGTACTCAACATGGTAAATGAACAAAATTTTAATTTTTTTCCCTTTAATTATTTTTAAGTCTAAAACTTGATTCAGTTATTGGAAAACATTTTCACATGCCTAAAACAGCTGGGTATGTCGATCTATTTTTCGACAGTACATTTTATATAATATAAAAAAGATCAAGTATTTCCAAAGAAATTTTAGTATATGAATTGAGATGTAAGTGTAAAATAATACCATTTTTGGAAGACTTCGCACAAAAAAAAATGAGAAAAAATTTCATTAATGTTTACATTAATGAAATCTTGAAACGATAATATTTTGGATAGATTGGACAAAATAAAATATATTATAAAATTAATTTCACTTGTTTCTCTTGACTGTTTTAATATGTTTGCCAGAATATTTAAAAGCAGAGCTGTGCCTTGCATTCGATTTCTCTCAGTCAGTGCTAATGCAGGGGAGGCCAGAGGTTCACGGTTTGATAAATGAATTCCACAGTCTGATCACTCATTTTTCCAAATCCAGAGATGGAAATCCATCCATAGACCCAAATATTATTAGCCTCTGGAAAACAGGTTCAAGAACATAAGAGGAAGACGTACAAACCAAAAAGAAAATTTGTGCGTGAATGCATGTGTGTATGTGGGTGTGTGTGTGTGTGCAGCGTGTAACTGTGGGGTAGACGCGTTCACAGAGAATTCAAAGTATTCTGCTGTCACAGGCAAGCCGTAGGGTAAGCTGTTTACAGATGTGTTTGTTTATCTGAAGACCATTTCTTACGGCCAAATGAACCAAAGTTTTTTTTGCACTTTCCGCAATGCGCATAATCTACCAAAAAGACCAATATTCCCATGTTCATTAATAGAACCCTCTACTTTCTGAAAAATCTGGTATAAATACGGATGTATATCTCATTCTCGGTTCTCTTTTACTGCTCCTGGTCCCCAGAGACCCCACTGTAACATCCAGATCGCCCCAGATACCTGCATGACAGTTGCTGTGGATTCTGAGTATCTGTCGGGGAGACCACACACTGACTTCAAGCCTAGCGGTTAAGAGACTGGGCTCTGAAGTAAGGGTTTCAATCCTGCTTCAGTCACTGACTGACCCTGTGACATTTAACAAATTATGTAACTTCCCTATGTCTCAATTTCCTCCCCTTTGAATGATAACGATGATAATGGCATTTGTCTCCTGGAGATGCTGTGCTTAAGCGGTGTAATACTGATGCACTGCTTTCAACAGCCTCTGGCAGAGAGGAGGAATTCAAGTCATATCAACTATTCTTTTATTTATTTTTGTCTTTTTAGGTTCCCAGGCTAGGGGTCGAATCAGAGCTGGCTGCCAGCCTACACCACAGCCACAGCAATGCGAGATCCAAGCTGCATCTGAGACCTACGCCACAGGTCATTGCACCGCCACATCCTTAACCCACTGAGTGAGGGCAGGGATCGAACCTGCATCGTCATGGATACTAGTCAGATTCATTTCTGCTGAGCCACAATGGGAACTCCTATTTTAATTTTTTTTAATGGTGTGGCATATAGAGGTTCCCAGGCCAGCAATCTAACCCACGCCGCTGCAGGAACTAGAGCCAGATCTTTAACCCACTGAGCCACAAGGAAACTCCAATACATATTAGTTATTAAGTAAGCAATGCTTTTGATATAACCTGTGTCATAACAAACACAACAGTTAGCACACGTGTGTGCACACACACACACCTTTAAAAAAGTTTATAAACAGGCCAAATTCTCAGAGGTCCTGCTGTAAACGTCATGGTCCCTGGTGTCCCAGGTTCAGAAGTAGTAAACTATAGCTTCAAACGTCCCAGCTTTCATTGGGAGGGTCGTTCTTCTTCTCGTAGACATTTAAAGCATATATTCTGCAGTTGCCTGTGTAAGCTATATGTGAGCTATGTTTTCAGATCTTCTTGCAACCTTCTCATGATCCCTTGAGGGTCACTAATTTAGAACAAAGCTGATACTGTCCTTTGTCTAGGAAAGTGTAGAACTAGCTGGGATAAAGCCTGCTCAGGAATTATCTTCTCCATCTCAACTAGCCAGGCATTAGTGATTTTAGGAAAATAACATAGAGCCAGTTGGGTAATGTCTTCTTTCTAGTCAATGGACGTAGTGCTTGGGGAGTAAAAAACCCTAGACCGGTATAAAACAAAACTAGTTCCTTCTATGGCACCATGGGTTAAGAACTGAACTGCAGCATCCTGGGTTGCTGCAGAAGTGCAGGTTCGATCCCCAGACTGGTGCAGTGGGTTAAGGAGCCGGCGTTGCCACAACCGCGGTGTAAGTCACAGCTGTGCCTCGGATTTGAACCCTGGGCTAGGCAGGAACTTTCACATGCCAGAGGTGCATCCAAAGAAAAAAAGGAAAAAACTAATTCAGCTGAGGATCCCACCAACAATTTCCTGAATCACCTAATCCTTGGGTATTGGTCTCCTGAAACTGTTTTCTAAAACTAATGCCCATAAAGTAAAGGATTTATAGAGCCAACTGCCTTGATTCAAGCACAGGCCATGCCAGAGCCCGAGACACCTTCGCACCTCCACCCCACAGCTCAGACCTCACTCTTCAGTCTTGATCCACAGCCTGGTTCTGTTATTCAACTCCTACGCCGCTGCCAGCCCCACCTGGCCAGTCGTGTTGGTTGGGACCAAGAGGTGCCAAGTCATTTTATTATATGGACAAATGCCCGCTGACATGTAAAGCCGTTTTCCCTCAAGACTAAACATGTTTTTGAACTGGGGTTTTCAGAGATAAACGGTTCAAATGGAAACTCATGAAATGTCCATACTCATCAGTGGCCAGAGAGGAACCTAGGACAAAACCCCTAATATATAAAATGGTAAACGACCAGTGTTTTGTGTATCTTGAACCAGGGGAGGGCAAACGGTGCCCTCGGGCCAAATCCAGTATACCACCTGTTTTTGTAATGCCTGTGAGCTAAGCAAAGCTTGCACATTTTTAAAGGGTTACATTTTAAATGGTTCTAGAAGTATCAACATGATACCCCTTGATTTTGCCTCTTTTACAGAAAAAAATTTGTTGGTCCTGGCCTTAAACTATAAAAAGTTTGTTTCTTTGTTGTTCTGAGCCAGTGGGTTTGCTTTTTGTCACAGGCTTTATTTTTCGGATTAGAATTAGTGGTATTACATGTAATAAATTTATTCTTCAAAAGTTCTGGGTGACAAAAACTAGAGTTAATTTGAAGGAACTGGATTATATATAATCTGAAAAATGTATAGGATGAAAGCCTCTAATTTATGGGGGAAAAAAGACTATGAATATGAACCCCTACACACCCTCAAAATATAATATGTTTTATACTGTCTTACTGTATAAAGCAGTCTGGTAACGTACTGGTATTTACTATTAAAGTTTTTTTATTAATTTGTCTGTTTTTATATACAGCGTACACACGTCTGTTTTGCATTTCAGTATGTAGCACACAGGATGAGTTTTATTCTTTTAATATTTTTGGCAATGGAAACAATAGCTTTAAAATGGTTTCTACAGAGGTGAATTGTCCCCTGGCTTCATGATATAGGTGTCTGAACATTTCTAATGCAACAATGAAGCAAGACCAAAGACCCAATAACAAACAGCTGAGTAGATCAATAACCCCTGTGTTTTCAGTCCATGCTTATTTAAAGCGGTGGATGGAAAAAAAAAGGCTCTCTATTTATATCTGGAACTTAATGAAGTGAAATTATCACAGCCGACAGGCGCTGGTGTTGTAATTCTGAGACAGGGCTTGGCTTAGAGGGATTTGCAGGTTGTTTTTATTCCAATTTTTAAATTTTTTTTTTTTTTTTGTGAAACTTCATCCCCTAATCAGTTCCAATTTACATATTTGCTGGTCTTTTTTTCCTAGCTTGGTTCTTAAAGGGCTGGTGTTGGAGGCATGGAGCAATTATTCGATGAAATAATTATTCGTCACAACATGGCCCGCTCTATTCTGAGTTGAGTGGGACAGTGGCCAAAAAACCAGATAAACTTATACGCATAGGACTGGGGACTTCTATAACCTTTCGAACCTGTTTCCTCTCACATGTGTGTGCACAGACGTGTGTATGTATATGGGTGGACGTGTGTTTTTGACTTGATCCACCCTGTAAGGCTTTGTTCACACTGGCTCTCCTTTCCAGTCTCAGGGGATTAATATTCTGCTAGATGAAGTGTTGCAAAATTTGAATTTTATTTGGGGGCTAAATGGAATACCAAATGTCACTGCTTGTAATCACGGAAGAACTGTGCCCTGTCACTGAATAGTTTCATTCCTTGCAAGAGCAAGCATGTCGGTGAAATTATCTTCCTGCTGTGATGTCACCAAACCCTTACGTTACACATTTTTCCTTTGAATTTCCCTTAAAATTGGGAATTTCCAAAAGATCAATAATCTTCTTTTTCAGGGTTAATTCTTTTCCTTATTTAAAGAGAGTCGCCATAACAGTGGGAAAACCATCAGGAAAAAGCAAGAGGATATGAAGACAGGCCCTCTAATCTATCATTTTCACCAGGTTTTCTGAAGAATCATTGGTTATCTTGATTCCCTGAGCCTCTTCGTGAACCTCAGACAGATTCGTTTTAAAACAAACGGAAAATTAAGAATGACCTTGATGAAAAAGTTCTTTCCTAACTGGACCACAGGCTTATATTATCAGCAGTCTGAAGTGTAGCTTAGTTACCAGGAGGCAGTTATTATTCCAACCTCAAAATTAATCCTAGACTTTTCAATACTGCTCTTGCAAGCACTGCTTGTATAGCGAGCATAGCTTGCTAAGTATTTATTAAGGATGTACTAAATGAACTAAATGCTCTGAGAAACTAAACATGAAAAGTAATCAAACAGGAACACTACCCTCAAAAAATGTGTTCTATTAGGAGATGGCTCATACAGAAACCTAAAGAAATCTGATCAAATGAGATCTTGGTTTTTTACCAGTTTTCATCAGAAGTCACTGAAATCTGTTTTTTTCCTTTTAACAACAGGCCTATCAAGCTAAAAATCATCTGCATGTGATAATTTTTAATAGACTATGTTGATATATTGAAGAGGAAGGGATTTAAAGTGGCCAGACCAGTTAGGAGGGAACTGTCATACGTTAAGCCAGAGCAAGGAAAATGGAAACAACAACAAGAAAAGCAATGGAGACGAGAAGGAAATTAATGGAATTAATAGGTCCTACACCAAAATCTTGTTGAAAAGCAGTAGGAGATAAAGAAAAAATGTCAGGCCTAGATTTATAGAAAATTACTGATGAGAAATTCTTGCAGAAGAACTCTTGCCCTCCTGACTCTCCCACCGGCCTTCGAGAAAATAAGAGACAAGAGGCAGCGGGGTGCTTTTCACTTTCCCCTGTCCATTCATGTTAGAAAAACAAAAGGGCGTGGTGGCAAAGAGTGTAGGTTTTGGAATCAGACCAACCTCAGTTTAAATGCCACTGCAACTGCTTCTCAGTCGTGGGCCTCTGGCCAACTGAGTTTACCTTCCTCATCCTCAATCTTCTTACTTAGAAGAAAAAGGAAAAAAAAAAAAAAAACTACAGTATCTAAGCACACATGTGGATTAAAAATGCGATGATAAATTGAAAACTGCTTGACACAACGTCCACAATACATGCGGTCCTCAAGACAGTAATGGATTGTGATGATCATTTGAGTTGCTAGAGCCGAGCGTAAGGGAACCATGACCCTTAAAAATCATAGCCCATAAAAACCTCCATAGATATTTTTTTATGTTTTGACTTGCAAGAAAGCTCTCAGTCAAAAGGGTTAATCTTTGACACAGGTTTTCCTACAAATTTCTGTAAGAAACTTTCAAACATTTGATATGAATTATATACTATTTTCTAAATTGTTTTCCCTGGATGCTAATTCGATTAGAGCCAAAAAGTATTTCTTGAGCATTTGCTGTATGCCCAGAAGCATGGCAGGCACCATGAGAGATATAAAAATATTTTTATAAGCTCTCTTTGTGGCTAAGAATATTACAGTTAAAAAGATAAAGAGTATGCCCAGGAAACAAGGAAGAAATGTTATAGTAGGATATAAGCAAACAGTTGGGAGTATTGCTTCAAACTGGCGTTGCTAAGAGAATTCAGAACATGGAGCATTAGAGCTCTTTTGACTAATCAGCAAAGCCTTTGCTTTGCGAAGCTGGGACTGATTCCTGAAGTAAGGATGGATCTAGGCTTCAGAGGGAGAGAGAGAAAGCTATTCCTAACCTGCAAAAAAATGCTGCATGAAGGAATGAGGACAGAGAGGGAGTGTGAAGACACACTTTATTACAGAAGAAGAGAGATGTTGCAGCACGTGAGAAAAGAGGGTGCATAAACCAGGTGAAACTGATCAACATCTTCAAGAGCAGGTTCATAAGTGCAGACTCTATCCATGGAGGATGAATGGCAACAACCCTTGAAGCAGGGAAAAAGATGTTTGCTGGGGAGTTCCCTTTGTGGCTTAGAAGTTAACAAATGGTATATATACACAATGGAATATTACTCAGCCATTAAAAGGAACGAAATACCGGCATTTATAGCAACATGGATGGACCTAGAAATTATCATGCTAAGTGAAGTCAGTCAGACAATGAGACACCAACATCAAATGCTTTCACTGACTATGGAACCTGGAAAAAGGACAGAATGAACTTCTTTGCAGAAAAGATACTGACTCACAGACTTTGAAAAACTTATGGTCTCCAAAGGAGACAGTTTGAGGGGTGGGGGGATGCCCTGGGGTTGTGGGATGGAAATCCTATAAAATTGGATTGTGATGATCATTGTACAAATACAAATGTAATAAATTCATTGAGTAAATTAAAAAAAAAAAAGAAGTTAACAAACCCAACTAATATCTATGATAATGCAGGTTCAATCCCTGGCCTTGCTCAGTGGATTAAGTACCCCTTGCCGTGAGCTGTGGTGTAGGTCGCAGAGCAGACATGGCTGGGATCCTGCATTGCTGTGGCTATGGTGTAGGCCGGCAGCTGCAGCTCTGATTCAACCCCTAGCTTGGCCACACTCCATATGCCGCAAGTGTGGCCCTAAAAAGCCAAAAAAAAAAAAAAAAAAAAAAAAGGAAGACAGAAAGAAAGAAGAAAAAGAAAAAGATGTTTGCCTGTTTTAGTTTCTAAAACTGGGAAATTCAAAAGTGGACAAAGTTATAATAGCAACGACAGACCAATCATCAAAAGGGGCAAACTGACAGATAATGAACACCTGCCAATAGAGGACATGGCGATGTGGGCAAGGTGGCAGGAGGCCATGGGGTGGCCATTTACACAGGGAAAATAACATAAGAGAAAACAGAACAGGAGATGAGAAAAGGCACTTTTCAGGGGACTGCTGTGTTTTTCCCCTTCAAATGTATATTTATCTGCCTGGTTTCAAGCACTTGTATTATCTGGCTTCATCCCCCACAAGCAATTATGTTAACCCCTATTATAAACCCTCCTCTAAAATCTGAGCCATCTCAGATGTCTATAGGCAAATTATGTCTTTCTCTGTGCCTATATTTTAATGTTCTTATTTCTGTCCTTCTTGGACAATTTCTACATTGAGAGCTAGGGCTGTCAAAACACAAGACACTCAGTTAAATTTGAATTTCAGATCAACAATGAACATAATTTTAGTACAAGTATGTCCTAATATTGCAGGAGTCATACTAATAAAAGGGTTTAGTTTTTATCTGAAGTTCAAAATTAACGACATCCTACATTGCTGAATCTGTCACCCCTACTAATGGCATTTCTCTTACTCTCAGCCACATATTGGCATAGGTCTTTTCCAAATCATTTGGATTTTAACTTCCCAAAGGAAAAGGCTGTATCCGCATCTTCCCCTTAAAGTAGAAATGCTGAACCCTTGCATGGCCTTGTGGAGCCCTCCTGAGTACCAGGGCCTTTCTGTGTCCCCCAATTCTTGTTTGGAGGTAAAAGGTTTCAGCCTTCAAGTCCTTCTCTGAGTTCCAAAGGGCAGATTCGAAGAGTTGGTAGTTAGAAGAGGGAGGAAAGACAGAAAGAAACGGTAGTACAGCACTGGTCCTGGTTTCTCCTGGGGGGTGGGAGGGGATATGCATAACCATTTGACACGAGGTCTGAGTTCTTCTACAGGAAATCGAGTCCCCCACTGGGTGAAGGATGGTCATTTCAGGTTGAGCACAAGCCTGTAGAAGGCAGGCTGGTTAGAACCAGAATGCTGATGACCAAGACCCCTGAACAGCCTGTTACCTCACCACCAACCAATCAGGGGAGGGTTACACACCTGCAGCCTTCCCCTGCCTCAGTTTTGACTATAAAAATTCTTCCCTGAAACCCATTGAGGAGTTTGGGCTTTTTCAGCATTAGCTGTCCTGGACTCCTTGTATGGCGCCTTACAACAAACACTGCCCTTTCCTTCCCCACGACTCAGTGTCAGTGGATGGGCTTTACCGCCAGAAGGCAGGTGGACTCAAGCTGTGGTTCAGTAGCAAAGCCCCTACCACAAAAGAACAGGCAGCGATTATTACAGGATAACCAAAGCCTGCAGGGGTCTGGTTTAAGACAATGACTGCAAAGCAGGGCAATGGAGAGGAGTTTTGCACCAGCAGGGGCACGTCCTGGATCTTTCTAGAAGAAGTGAGTTACTAGTTAGGTCTGGAGGCTAAGGTTATGTTCTTTTAGTCAACAAATATGTAGTGAATATGTATAACCAAGATTATACAAATCACTGAAGGATGCAACAGTCTGGGTATGAGGTTGAGTTTGATAATCAGAAGCTTAAAATACAAACCAATCATTCTATCTATCTATCTATCTATCTATCTATCTATCTATCTATCTATCTATGCATCCATCCATCCATCCATCCATCCATCCATCCATCCATCCATCCAACCTCAGGTAATCTGCGGCTGCCCATAGGTGTGGTACCAATATTCTAGTGATTCTCTGCTGCCCTCCCCCAGGATATCTGGCACTACCTGGAGGCACTGTGACGTCCATGACCGAGGGAGTGCTACTGAAATCAAGTGGGTGGAGAGCAGGGATGCCAAAACTTAAAGTGCACAGGACAGAGAACAGGGGTGCCCAGATGAAAAAAAAAAAAAAAAAAAAGAATGATCTGATTCAAAACGTCAGGGATGCCTCAGGTGAGAAACTGAGGTCTAAACGTTTGCAGTTAAAAGAAGCAACACATCTGCCTGTGGGGATCCATCCATGAATACAGTGAAGCCAAAGACAATGAACATGGCCTGAGCAAATGCAGCCAAGTTCAACATCTAAGGAAGAGACAGTACCAAGGCTGGATGATCTTGAGGTCATGGTCTGTGGTGGAGACCCAGGGAGCGGGCAGTAAGGCCAAGATCACCTTGGGCCAGAATTGTGGTGAGCACGGAAGGCAAGGCAACGAAGCTCCAGAGTTTCAAACATCGAACCTCAGAATGGTGATGGAGAATTTGGGGAGTAGGATCAATGGGTGACAGAGAGGAGGTGCCACTGTGGTGCAGCCAAAACGAACCCAACTAGTACCCATGTGGATGTGGGTTCGATCCCTGCCCTTGCTCATGGGTTAAGGAGCTGGTAAGCTGTGGTGTAGGTCACAGAGCCGGCTCAGATCCCGCGTTGCTGTGGCTGTGGTGTAGGCCGGCAGCGGTAGCTCAGATTCGCCCCCTAGCCTGGGAACTTCCATATGTCCTGTGGGTGCGGCCTTAAAAAGCGAAAATAAAAAATAATAAATAATAAAAGGAGACTGGGATAAGTCCATCAGGGAATTTTAGTTTATATGGGGGAAAGTGTGAAAAAGCCTTTGAGGATATTTACTTTCACGGGGCCAGGCTTCCAAAACAAAACATGTTTGCTTACATTAGGAGTTAGGGACTCGACCAGGTTTCTAACTGCAACAGGTTAGTTTCCTTGACCCTTCATTCCCCCTGGAACTGCAGCTCTGGCCCCTGGGTGGTAACCTTTTTTTTTTTTTTTGTATGACATCACAACCTTGTTGGCTCACCGTTTTAATCCTTCCTCTCCATCCTGTGGTCAAATCACAGGAGTCCCATTTTCATCTTGGGCAACTCTACTGAATTTTACATGTTGAACCAGACCCAGAAAATGGGAAAGAAGAACTAACTGGATAAGTTGAGAACCTATCTGAAATGCTGTGGTTCCGCATTTGGAACCGAACCCACATATTTTGGTATTGGGGCTTATTTCTCCTTGGCAAAAACGGGGCCTTCTGTTTTAAAGGAGTGGGGGAGGGGAGGTCTTAAAAAGCTTATTAAAAAGTCTCAAAATGCTTCTTTAACATCAAATAGCTCCTAGAAAAATATTTTGATGAGTTAAGTGTAAATGAATCAGAAACATATGGATTACATTTCCTTTAGATTACACATGGGTTTCAGAATTAAGGGGGAAAGTGCTCAGGGCAAAACGCATTTTGGATTTTATTGAACCCAAAATATTTGAGAAATAACCCAAGATACTTGAAGAACCCCAAATCCTGCCAGACTTCCCAATCCCTTGTGTAAAGCAAATTAGATTTTAAAATTCTTTTTGCTTTAGTGATCTATGGTGTTACACGAACTGTGCATGAAAAACTCCTCTTCTTATATATGGTTTTTATCCTGGATATTTTCACTTACGACTTTGGCAAAAATGGAGATTTTAAGTATACCGTAGATTGGCTAAGTTGTCTAGATGGCTCCCCAGACTTTCTCTGCCCAGCCAGGTGACAAGAACCAAACTGGACTTGTCTCATATGCACAGTCACAGGGTCAGGAGATGAATCCAAGAGCTTCAGACCATTTTCCAGGAAATAGGAGCAGACAATATTTATAATTTACCATTTTGCAATCAGTTTCCCACCTATTTATTGGGCATTAATAAAACCTTCTGTATTATTTCTTGTTCCCTTTATGCTTTAATGGAGCCCGTGATGAGTCTAAATAGTGACCCATGTCTGTTTATTAACTCAGTCTTATTTTTATTTTAGTTTTATTTTTTATTTTTTGTCTTTTTAGGGCCGCACCCACGGCACGTGGAGGTTCCCAGGCTAGGGGTCTAATTGGAGCTGTAGCTGCTGGCCTATACCAGAGCCGAAGCAACACCAGATCCGAGCCACACCTGCGACCTACACCACAGCTCACGGCAACGCCGGATCCTTAACCCACTGAGCGAGGCCAAAGATCTTTCATGTATTTCAATGGCAAGGCCAAAGTATGGATAGAGAAGAATCTTAGACCCCTATTTCCAATCCCCCAAAGCCAGCGTCTATGTAAAACCAGCACACCCTGCTAAGCAAAAGGCTTCAAGGATAACCCCCCTCCATCCATATTCCCAATCGCCCCGTGCTGTCCCTAAGCCCCTCCTACCACGAATTTTGAGAGGCAAAAATTTAGTCTTTTATTCCTTCACTGAACAGGTCATTTCTGAGCACCTGTTACAATGACGTGCACAGTGGTGAGTACCAGGGATGACAATCAAATGACGCCTAAGCACACGTTTTCAAGGAGACTCACACGTACGCACAACTCTTTAGGACAAGAGCGCCACAAATAGGTAGTTTTCAAAAGGACACTGTGCCCAAGAAGGGGACCCCAAAAGGCAAACAGCTTCCTCAAAACACAACTAAAAAGAGCAGCTACTTACCTCAAATCTATATGACTCTGGGCAGAGCATTTTATCATCAAGCAAGTTGCCGGTTGTGTACGTCTAGTATCTGCCTCCATTCTTCCGCTGGCAGACTCTCACTGGTAACTCAAGACCCAACTCAGTGTCTCCGCTACCGTGAGAGCTCTCCGAGTCCACCATGGCCGAGTGAAACATTCGTCTGAATTCACATCGCACATTGAACATGCACTTCTTTACATCATTCTTAGCCAGTGTTTTAATTAATTTCTCTGTACTTCACAGTCTCCGATTAACCATGGACTTTTTTCTTGAAGAAAAGGACTATATCCTAGTCTTAGTTTTTATTCCCAGGACCTAGCATGTGGTCTGGAACATCACCAGGACCTACATGTTCCTGAATTAGTGGGTGACTGGATAGAGGATGCGTCGAATTAAGAAGGAAATGAGAAAGACAAAGGTACACCACAGTTCTGATCTCAGGTACGTTGCTACGAGTGGCTTTAAGAGTCTCTTTCTAAGTGTCCTCATATTATTCTCTGGAGAACAAATGACTTGTACTCATGAATCGGCTTACTAGTGACACGGACGGCACATGTAAGAACAATCTCAAGTTGAGGTTTGGGATTCCCTCAGAGACATGCATACATTCACACAGTCGGTCACTCCCCAGCCTTTCCTCCTCGCTGGACCGTAATTTCTCGAAGACCTTCCTTACCATCGGCAGTCAGGAGTCCTGGGGAGAACACAGCGGAGTTCTAAGTGGGGGGTACTAAAAACCTAAAATACGTCCCAAATGCAAAGGGTTTACTTTTTAGGATGGGAAGCATACCCCAAGTTCCCCAGGTCAGTGCCAATGCCTACCAAGTAAATTCTGTACCGTTTCAAACAACCTTTTCCGGTAGGTAGTCACAGCTTTTGAATTTTCTTCAATTTTTACATGGTTTCCTGGATTATAGACAATATTCTAAATGACACCGGCGCCCACAGTCATCTCCAAGTGGAAAGGGACATTATTCTAGGAGACCTTCCTTCCCAGGGAAGATGTCTTTGAGAGGCCTGTGTAGTGGGAATAAAACAGGAGAGTTACCGCATTCATTCTAAAACCCCAAGATCCTCCTACATAGAGATTTAAATTTTTTATTTTGTTTTTCATTCATTCATTCATTCATTCATTCATTCATTTTTGGCTGCCCCGCAGCATACAGAGTTCCTGGACCAGGGATCAGATCCAAGCCACACTTATGCCACAGCTGCAGCAAAGCCAGATTCTTAATCCACTGTGCTAGGCGGGGGATCGAACCTGCGACCCAGTGCTCCCAAGACGCCACCGATCCCGCTGCGCCACAGCAGGAACTCCAAAAAAAAATCATTTTTAAATTTGAAATATATAATCAGTATTCCATGGAATCACTGGCCTCTCAAACACCGGTGTCAAGAAAATGTAACGGGACTCAAGGTCTAGTCTCGTTCTTTAAGTGTCTCAAATCTTTGGTCTTTCCTGATTTTATTTAAAGCCTCTATTAGTTTATTAGTTTGACAGGAGCCCAGGTAATTATGTCGGCTTCTAAGTCCTCCTGTAAGTCACGTCTGCATCTCCCTGAACGCACACAAAATTTAGTGCCACTGCAGCACTTCTCAAAACAAATAAAAGATTTGTGAACTAGTCACCAAGCATCCGATGCAATTAAATGGCATTTGTTTCTTTTTCGGCCCTTCTTACACAATCGGGGCCTTGTAAGAGGTGGGCACTCCTCAGATCAGACTGTGTTTTCTTTAGAGGAAAGAGTGCCAAAATCCTCCTACCCGACATAACGAAAGTCTCCACGAGCAGGGGGTGGACAGTTACACACACACACACACACACACACACACACACACACACACACACACACGATTTTTCCTCCTCTTCCACTAACACCATAGTAAGCACATAAAGAAAGAGCACAAACCCATAACTACAAAAATATTAATCTGAGGATGGGGATAACACTTGCTCGAAACCGAAGCTGTCCTGCCTACAGTCTCAATCAACGGCCGCATGACTTAAGATAAGACAAACATGATTCATTGAAAAGCAGAGAAAATAAAACAGCAACTGTTTGGGAAAAACGGGCTTCTCAATGTTTCCGTTTTTGAGACAATTCACAATAAAGCTTACCTGGAGGTACCCAGTTCTCAGCAGCGTTTAACTGCCCACCTCAAGCTGTCACACTTTGAACATTTTTTTTTTAAGCAAAAGTCTTTAAAAATCTGGTTAATTAGAACCAAGTACCATTAACTCTTTGACTGATCTAGTATCCTGTTGTGCTGGCTCGTGCTCACGGGTTCCCCACAGGCTTTTCTGAGCTGCTCCCCCTCACCGGTGTGGATTCGAGTATGAACCTCGAGCCACACGAGAGTCCGTATCATACAAATCACTTCTCGGGGAGAACCCAAAGAAGGTATTCATGGGATCAAGCCGATCCAGGTAGCTGCAGAGACTTACATCCCAACTCAGCATCAGACAACCCCTTCCATTTCTCCATGATTCTGTTTCCTTGTCTGCATCCTAAATACGGACTGGCGAGAGCATCTCCAGTCATCTGGGTCAAAACATCCATTCGTACCACCAACTACTGGACACTGGGTAGCACGCACTTTGATCAACATTTTCCACACACCATCAGAGAATCCTATAAAGTAGGGGGTGTCATCCTTATATCAAGGATGAACACACCTGAGGATGAGCAAGCTTTCATTCACTGGCATCTAGTAAGAATCTGAGTTTTCATTTAAGCTCAGTTTTGTCTATTTCCAAATCCCAGCTTTCCCATTATCCTAGACCACTTTTGTCTGCCAAGCTCTTTATGGTTTGAGGTGTCAGAGAGGCTGCTCCTACTCCATTATTTTATAGAGAGAGAAAAAAATGGGGGGGGGGGTAAACGAACTAAACAAAATAACTAATGGAAATAGTAAAAGTGCCTGCCTCTCCCCTAAAACTACGATCTTTGGAAGGGCAGAGATGCATTCTCCTTGGGCTAGTTGGCTAAAACATATATGAGGGTTTGAAAGAACTACAGCATTGCTTAGGGTTTTCTTTTGAATACTTAGTCATATCTTGAAATACTCATTTTGCAGAATGATAAAAAGGTCTATCTGGAATGGGCAAAGGGATCCTACTGTACAGCCCAGAGAAATGCGTGTGATGGGGTCACTTTGTTGTACAACAGAATTTATACTTTAATCATAATTTTTTAAAAAGAAAAAAAAGGAGATACCAAACTTAAAAAAAAAAAAGAAGGTCTATAGTTAATGCAAGAC
The DNA here is from genome assembly GCF_016906955.1 of Phacochoerus africanus. Taxonomy (NCBI): domain Eukaryota; kingdom Metazoa; phylum Chordata; class Mammalia; order Artiodactyla; family Suidae; genus Phacochoerus; species Phacochoerus africanus. The sequence continues at coordinate 9,385,914 of NC_062557.1, read as the reverse complement.
AATGTTATTGATGTGTATCGGGAGACGATTCTCTATACATACATCTCCCATGTCTTTTGTCCTACCAGTAGGGACACCGACTGCCCTTTGCTCGAGAACAACCTTGAGAGAAACAGATGCTGTGTTCCTGGGAGCAACGTGTAGGCAAGGATATTATCCAGTATAACAAAGATACTGTCTCCCTCTGCAGCTAGGCAGCCATGCTTGTTGCCTGGTATAAAAGATACAGATTTCTTAGGCACAGAGCTCCTCACCCGTGGTATAACCCACCGTATCTGTCTCTGTTACGTGACCCTCTTTTGTGCAGCCCTGTGGGAACTGGAGGTTGGGGAACCAGTGCAAACACGCCAGTGATTGCTACAGCCACTGTCACTGCCATGAGGAATGAGGTATCTTCCATCGGGGACCCAGCACTTCTACCAGTGCTCATGGAGCCAAGGCAGTTTTGCCAAGTCTGGTAAAAGCTCCGATCTTCACAGGTCGCCTTGATACTGTTAATGAGTGGTCGGTGAATATTAGTTTTGTCAGCCTGACATATTCATGGTAGAGATAAAAGTGTGGTTTTACTCTTGATAGTCTTACATTGTCAGCAGGCTCCTCTGAGACTAGAAAGAATTAAGTGTTGGGTGCAGGTCCGCTGAAATGTTCATCTTCATGAATTACCCTTCATATCAAGTATTTTCATATATTTGTTAAAAGAAGTATCTTCTTAATGCATCCTGGCAGTCGTTTATTAAGTACCCTGTGTTTCCGAAGTACAAGAATTCTGCTCTTTCTCATTAAAAATTCAGAATAGGAGTTCCCGTCATGGCGGAGTGGTTAACGAATCCAACTAGGAACCATGAGGTTGAGGGTTCGGTCCCTGCCCTTGCTCAGTGGGTTAACGATCTGGTGTTGCCGTGAGCTGTGGTGTAGGTTGCAGACGCGGCTCAGATCCGCGTTGCTGTGGCTCTGGTGTAGGCCAGTGGCTACAGCTCCGATTCGACCCCTAGCCTGGGAACCTCCATATGCCATGGGAGTGGCCCAAAGAAATAGCAAAAAGACAAAAAAAAAATTCAGAATAATGCATCATTTATTTAATAACCTAGATATATGCTCTCCTTAAAGTATTGGTTTCCTAAATGAGCTACATGAAACAGGGAGCTGTGAATCCGTGACTGAGTGGCGTGCCCAGAAAATAATATATAGTCCTCATTCATAAAATTGCTTTCTATTGTGTCTTTTGCTTTCGTGTGGCAGTGTATTAGACTGCTATCTTTAAAGATTAATATACATCAGAATCAACACGGATTTCTGACAAAAATGAAGACCCTTCCGTGTTGACTTGGGAGTCCTGGAGGAGTTGCCAGGTTAAAAAAGAAAACTTAAAGCCTCCAAGTGATTGTGATGCAGTTATTCTGTGAAACATGTGGACATGGCATAAAATACATTAGAATTTGGTTCAGGAGACTTCAGGTTCAAGTCTTTAACTTTGAGCAAGCTGCTAAAGCCTTACTTTCTTCAGTATCCTCATTTACAAAATGACCATGTTAAACTATGATTTACAAAAATTTTGTTTATTTTGCATTCTATAAACATAAATATTTTACATGACATGGTCATCCCTCTCTTTTACAGAGATAATCAGAAGTGTCTTTGATTTGTGTTACCCATATCCATTCATTAAATCTCTCATTATATCTAGTTTTAAAAATATAAAATTGACTGTCTATTTTTGTAGGACAGAGACCCCCCCCCCAAGAAGTTTGTAAGGCTAAGGAATGTGAAGTATGTATACATCATCTTTATGGTCCTTTACGTGTCATCTCATTTTTTTCTAAATAATAATACATTATCCTTGGTAAGGATAAAGGTAAATTCACAGGATACTAACAAGATTGTAAGGTCCCTTGAGTATGGGTCTGATGCCTCTGGTTTTATATTATCCTCTAGCATCTGAGTCACCTTTTATCATGTATTTTGGACATTTAATACTTCTAAGTAACTTGACTGTATTTTATGCAAGGATGAAAGACACAGGTGATATGCTATGTCCCAGTGTACTGTTTTCTGTTTTGTTTGATTCCGTGTTTGGCACTCTTTCAGAGACCATAGCGTGAAAAAAGTCACGAACACTGGTGCCACTGAGTCCGGGATTCAAATCCTGTTGTATTACTTCTCACCCATGGCATTGGGGAGGTAAATTCAACTCTCAGAATGATTCATTCTCTAGTAAAAGATTCCTAATTTCTGCCAGAAAAAAAAGTGGGTTGGAAAGGCAGGATATATAATACATACAAGCATGGTGCTGGCACACGTATAAAAAGTTAATGCGAATTTCCTCACTACTCTCCTAAAGAAACCTTTCTAAAAATGTCTCTTGGCTGATGCCATTGTATTATGCTATAAAACAGGAAACTTATCTATAGGAGTTACTCTTATTCCAGATTAAAATTTATACTGAGAGATAAAAAATCAGGAGGAGAAATCTAAATGTAAAGAAAGTAAATTCAAAGATACCTCTCTCGGAGTTCCTCTTGCGGCTCAGTGGGTTACGAACTCAAAGAGTATCCATGAGGATGCAGGTTCGATCCCACACTCAGTGGGTTAAGGATCCGGCGTTGCTGTGGTGTAGGTCGCAGACACGGCTCGGACCCTGCATTGCTGTGGCTGTGGTGTAGGCTGGCAGCTGTAGCTCCAATTTGATCCCTAGCCTGGGAATGTCCCTGTGCCTTGGGTGTGGCCCTAAAAACAAACAAACAAACAAACACCTCTCTCCAGGAGACACACAATATCTATCTAATAGACTGAATGTGTTTCTCCAAAACTCAGGTCTTAAATTCTAAAAATCCAATGTATTTGCAGGGGGAGTTGGGAGTGGTTGGGTTATCAGGGTGGAGCCCTCATGAGTGGAATCAGTGCTATTATAAAAGAGATCCCGGAATAATCCACCACGTAGGGCCACAGTAAGAAGTGAGCCCTCTGCAAACAGGAGCAGGACCTCAGCAGAACTTGATCACACATGGATCTCAGATATCCATCCATCCCCCAGGACTGTGAGAGAGACATTTCTGTTGTCGAGAAGTCACCCAGTCTGGGGTACCGACCACGCTATAGCAGCTCAACGTGACTCAGAACTGGGGTCATGGTCGTTTATGTATTAAGACAAACACATCACCTAATAAATACAAATGCATGATGATCACGGCCATCTCTGTTACCTCTCTGAATAAGCGTCATGTCTGTGAACACAAGTATAGCCAGATAATTACATTGCCGAGTAATCAGTAACCGTTTCCAGTAGAAAGAGATTTTCTTGCCCATACAAGCTAGTGATTTTTTTTTTTTTACCATAAATTACCAAATATACAGGCAGTTAAACAATTACTTTTTAAAACGATCCCCAAGAAGCCAATCTTGAATTTTATGGGAATGGCTTTGCAAAAAGAATTTTTGACTTGAGAACTGCTGCTCGTGAACAAAGGCAATCGGCAGCAGAGAATTCGAAGTCGCCTCCTACTCTGACCACTGTGGTTTCCCTGCTGGTCACTGCTACCTGCTCAGGGACACAGGAGAGGCGGGGGGATGATCCGAGGACTCGATCTCCCGCGGGAGGGGTATATGGGGTCCCTCACCCTTCTTCTCTCAATAACATAAACTGTTCTGATTGAAATGGTTGCAGGAAGGGAGAGAGGAGAGGAAGGAATTCGAGGAAGAAAGGACAGAGACAAGAGCGAGGAAAAGAAGAGAAGATAGGAGAGAAGAGATGAAAGGCGATTTCACCCCTTCTGCTTGGCAGCTTTTCCCTGGTGTTTCTTTCTTCTCCCCAGGGTGGTTTCACAAATGACAATCCTACCACCTGTAGAATGAGCCCTAGCATGACTCAGAAACGCTGCCTTTCCAGAGTTCCCTGGTGGCTCAGCGGGTTAAGGATCTGGCCTTGTCACTGCAGCTTGGGTTGCTGCTGTGGCATGGGTTCAATCCCTGGCCTGGGAACTTCCACATGCCATGGGTGCAGTGAAAGGAAAGGAAAGGAAAGGAAATGAAAGGAAAGGAAAGAAAAGAGAAGGGGAGCAAGCAAGCAAGCCTCCCCTCAGCTTAGAAAGACATTTAAAATCTCCTTCTTCTAGATTAATGGAGGTTGGAGAAATTCTTAGGCTCTGTGCCTTGGGTCTGATGCACGAGGGAGGAAGAAAACCCGAAGTATGACTGAGTTACACTGAGGTGCATCCTAAGTTAATTTTCCCGGTGATCCTTCTTCCATGGTTCTTATTTTAATTGATTTATCTATTGGACAAAGCTCCTGCATTCAGTTAGTGTCTTTAAACCATCATACATTTCCTGCGAGGACTTTCCCAACAGAGACATGTGCCCTGCTTTTGCTAATACCCTGTGATCCTAAAATTTTGGATGTTTCAAAACTCCTGTTATCGTACCTCACACTACCTCTGCCTCTACTGGAAATGGGATACTTTTCATCCTATAGCATCCTGTGATCATAAGTGCAATTGGAATGAACTTCCTACTCATTTCTAATCATCAGCGACAAAAGTATCAGAATTTCAAATATATCAGAATCATCCTAGATCTCCCTGGGTAGGGTATGTCAATGATATTTGTCTTCTTGTGAAAACAGTGAGATTATGTAAATAAATGCACTTCCACAAGAGTGGACTAGGTTTACTACAACAATAATTTTAAATAAAAAGAGATAAAATGGTAAGATCTAGTCATTCATTCATTCATATTGAGTGTCTATTACCTACACTTACTACATAAAATACTGTAAAAATAACAGTTAATGAAACAAAGCAGGTGCCAGACCTCACAGAACCCAAAAGGAAGATGTGGTAGAAGTGATTCAAACACAGAGTCGGATTATCTTTACGAGCAGAGAATAAAATAGATAAAATAAACGAAGACATGATCATGAAATATCGGTCCAGAACAATCTTTTCATTCTACCTAAGAACACAGGCATATAATTAATGAGGTTATCCATGAGAAATAAAAGCTAATGTGCCTTCTTGAATGGAAGGCATTCTGTGCAGAAAGTCTGTGAGAAGCACAGATCCAAAAGAAAATTAAACTTACAAATGGGCTAGGAGTATTCTGTAAAGAAATAACTGTTTGAACATGCAATCCCATAATTAGCCTGGATCTCTCATTCAAGTACTGCAGGTCAAAACCACCAACTTTTCCAAGTCAATGGGGAAAAACCTTCCATTTCTCTCTTGCGTATTTGGATGTGTGTAATTAGACTTGGCCCATGCCAACAAAAACCCATGAAGGCTTTCTCCATACAAGTTTAGATTGTTCCAGCTCCAAAAATGGGATCAGAACGTGCTGGTACACCATCAGCAACACCACTGGATGGGAAACACCACCATGCCATTTCAGCTCAGAGGTTGCTGCTTTCCACTAAGATAAACAGCAGGAATAAAAAAAGAAAATTGAACCAATGGAGTAAAGGAGAATGAGATTCGTCTAATGACTGCCATAGATCTGATGTTGAATTTTGCCTGCTAACCTACATTGCTTTGCTTCAAAGGAGATGTTTAAGCGGATGGTGTTTATGGATGAGGTGTGGACGTGGTAAAATCTGAGGTCACTGACCACCATATCAGTTCGGATTTGGTTTAATTACGTATCACATAAGACCAAAATAATCAATCTTTTAAACAGCATAAAAGTCTATTTCATCCATCTAGGGCAGTCACAGCGACTCTGTAAGGTTACTGGAGACCCATATGCTTGTGATTTTGTTGCAACCTGGTGGCAGACTGGGGTTGGCCAAGGAGGATCATTACCATATGCACGACCTCATTACCATACATTCTTCTGCAATATGATCTTACTAATCTCTTATAAAGAGGTGGGAGAGAAAAGTCACCCCTCACCTGAACCTAAGCTGGCCTGTGAGAGTAGAAGGGATGCTGCGTGACTTCCAAAGTTAAGTCAGCAGAGACCACGCAGCTCTGCCTGCTTTTCTTGGAATATCTGCTCTTGGAATCAAACTCCCAGACTGTGAGAAGCCCAAGGGCACAAAGAGGTCATATGCAGGTGCTCCGGTTGACCGTGCCAGCTGAGACCAGTCTGGAGACCACCCGAGGGCACTGGACGTTTGATGACAGAATCCTCCAGGTCATCCCAGCTCTCAGCCGTCTGAGCATCACTGCCGAGGTCTCAGACACGCTGAAGCCTCGGAGAGCCGAGACAGACTATTCCCACTGTGCTGTCTAAACTCCTGACCCCCCAGCATCTTCAAGCATGATAAAACAGCTGTCATTTTATATTATCGTTGGAGAAGTTTATGAAACAGTAATAGATTCTCGGGACACATGTTCAGAAGGCAGGGACCTCTAAGGCGCGTGCTGGGGATCCTGCCATTCCATCTGTATTCCAGACATCAAGGAGCAAGAGACAGAGAAGCAGGATACACTGAGTCTATTGGAAGGAAAGCAATGCTGCTTACATTGCATCAGGGACAATCTCATCATATGGGCTTACCCTGCTTCAGAGCGGGCTGGAAAACACGGTCTCAAGACCAACACCTCGAATCGGAGCGAAATACTCTATTCCTAGAGGGGTCTGCAAGAATGTGTGACCAATTGAACGTCGCTGCAGAAAACGTTTCTTTTTTTCCCCTCGGTTTGGTGTTAGGCACTCCCACTTTTATAAATCAGTCATTTCATCAGACACCCATCTCCTGAAAACTCCTGCTCGGTACCAATGGAAAACAAAGAAAAAGGTCTAAGCGAAGATCCTTCTCAAATCACTATTCTGCGTAAAGACAGCTCAGATGAAGAGACTCAGCAGAGTTAAGAGAAACCAAAGACACGGCCTGCGATATAAGCAGAGGAGCAAAATACTGGTCTTGGGAAATCCAGCTGAGTCATGAGGGCCCTGGGCTCACTGAGGATGACGAGGGATCATCAAACTAGATGTCAACTAAAATTCGTGTCACCTAAGGAAGACATAAGATGCAAACATCTTAGTGTCTTTATTCTCTAGACAAATTCGGTTAAGACAGTGTTGCGTAACCTGTTCTGATGGGTTTAGATTGAAATAATTTAATTCAATACAGATAGGTCCCTCTTATCTCTCTCCTTTCTTCACATAAACACCCATGTCTTCTTTTGAATGGGGCTCAAGACTTAAATTTGTGCAGAGCTATGCTTCTTTTTGATAGCTACAACCCAGCAACTGCAGCCAAGATGAGTCAGGATGGGCTAGATTTAACGGGGCATGGACTTCACTCAGGTTGCACAGCACCTGAGTAAGGGCTTCCGCCATCACCCGACTGAATATTGATTCACTGAAAGCAGAAGATGTTTTAAAGCCTGGTCAGTTTCTTCTTTGAACACGAGGGGATCTGGCAAAATGTTGGAGGGATTTTAGGTGATTGACTATGGCCCTTTCAAACCGATGCTTAACAAGGAAAAACACGGTCTGGTCTTGGAGGGAAACCGCCACTCCATTCTATAGCGATGGTTCCCTAAAGAGCCCCAGGAACATTTAATGTAGGAATTGTGAGAATCCCGATGATAATAATAAGTAACATTTCCCAATGATAACAGATATTTTTTCAGCACAAATCTGCATCAGGTTCTTTCGGAGAATTCTGCAAGTTATCTCTTCATTTCATCTTTACCACAACTCTATAAAATAGGCTCGTTACTGTCCTCATTTAACCAGGGAGGAAACGGAAAATGAATGAGAGTCAGCATCACCCAGAGCTAAGATTCAAACCCAGACCATCAGGCAGCTGAGAAAGCAAATTGAGCCTTGTGTGCCTTCCGTCTGATGTTCTATCTCTTTTGACGCCGTCTTACAGTCGAGGTTTATGCAGTGGACTGAAGCCTCTGGCCCTGACCAGAGTGCCCACCATGGCTCCGCAGAAACAAATCCAACTAGTATCCACGAGGACGTGGGTTCGAGCCCTGGCCTCGCTCTGTGGGGTATGGATCCGGTATTGCTGCAAAGTGTGGTGTAGGTCACAGACGGCTTGGATCCCACATGGCTGTGGCTGTGGCTGTGGCGCAGGCCGGCAGCTGCAGCTCTGATTCGACCCCTAGCCTGGGAACTTCCATATGCTGCGGTGCGGCCCTAAAAAGCAAAAAAAAAAAAAAAAAAAAAAAAAAAAAAAGAAAGAGAAACCAGAAGCGCCTCTGTGGGTAGAGTTACAAGGTGAGAGGGACAGGGGACAGTCAGCAGTGATGCCATCGGATGGTGAGTGTGTCAGAGGGAGGGAGCTTCCTTCCTTCCTCTTTTTTTTTTTTTTTTCCTCCTTTTTGCAAGACACAGTGCCCTCATGGAGGAGTGTGGCTTAGAGGCGGCCTCACTTGGGAGAGATCCTAATACCTCATATTTTTAAAAAGAAAAAAATACACACACACATAACACACACACTCACATATATAACCAAGCCAAAAATATCAAGCCGTCCGTGGCTCTCAAAAAGCCAGGGAGAACTGAGTCGCTCCCTTCCGTGTTTTTCTTTCAAACACACTGACCACCCCTCTCTTCACAACATCTTATTTATTGAAGCACAAGGTGTCCAAATGGAATAAACCTTTGCAACAGTGAAATCTGGATTCTGCCCGAAGGGCTTTTGCGTTGTGAAACTTTCTCTCTCTTTCTCAATCTCTCTCTCTCCCCCCCGCCCCCCCCCCCCATCCCTTTTCTCTCTCTCTCAATTCTAGGCATTAGAAGAAATATCTCCATGGAGATCTGGAGGGAAAGGGGTTAATTTGAGAGGCTCGGAGCCAGGCCTCTCTTAACTGGGGAATTGGCAGCTCGCAGTTTGGAACGCTGCCTTGCATGTCTGACTGAACGTTTTTATGATCCTTTTTGCCCAAAGGTGGCTTTTAGACACCCACAGCAGCACAGGGCCTTCTGATCGGGATTCGACAGACGGGAGCCAGAAAGCTGTCTGCCCCTTCTGTGATGGCTGGGGAACCCCATGGAGGAAACCGCCATCCCCCCCAAAAGGAGGGTGGACTTGCCCCCCCACCGCCCCCACACACACCCGTCAATAAACTGCAGACCTACCAGGGGACTCGTAAAGCCAGTAGGGAGTTCTGGGGGGTGGCGGGGGGGGGGGGAAGGAGGGCCTGAGACAGGGAGTGGGGAGAGAGGCAGGCCTGGATGGAGGCTTAAAACAGGTTATAAGGAAGACAGGGAGAAACAGGACCGCTGAAAACAGGGACAGCCTGATGCCAGGAAGGCAATGAAGCCGAAGACAAAAATGAGCTCTGCAGAGAACTGGAAGGTGGAGGGGAAAGAAAGGAGATAAAAGAAAGCCATGGAAAGACCTGAAAGCATCCTCCCTAAGAAGCTCCAATGCGAGATGTGCCTCCGTCAACTGCAATCAGGCTATGAAGGGCCTGAGGTGCCACGTTCGTGCAGGTGTGACAACGGCTTCCGCCTGACCTACTCAATTCAAAGCAACTGGTTTTCACCAGCTCAGAAGTGCCATAAGCTCAATGGCAGTAATTTGTGGTTTGATTTCTGTTCCCCAAGAGGAAATAGGATGCATCCAGGCAGTGGACTCAAACGTAAACGAGAAGCTATTGTCAGAACACACGGAGGAGGTGAGCCTCCAAAGAGATGCTGCATGTGGAGGAGACAGTCACAGATCTGGTGGCAGGCAAAGGCTCTTGAGGGCTGCCACCTTCAATCTCCTTCCCATGCAGCCCTGTGAGATCAACATGAGAATGTATCCATCAGCTCACAAACCCGTAGCCCTGTTACTGAGAGATAGGGAATCAGAATTCTGCTTGACCAATAATGCACTTAGGATAGATGTAGGGGCCAGAGGCGGGGTGTTTCCTGGTGGCTCAATGGGTTAAGGACTTGGCATTGTCACTGCTGTGGCTCTGGTTATAGCTGTGGTATGGGTTCGATTCCTAGCCCAGGAACTTCCATATGCCACCAGTGCAGAAGAAAAGAGAAAAAAAACAGAGAGAGAGAAAGATCGATAAGGGGGTTCTGAGGCATTGAGCATTTATTTAGCAAGAAGAGCAATTTAAGTTGACTTTATGCACAAAGCACCTTCTTCTCACACATGGTCTCTTTGGATGCACCCAATGCCATGGCATACACAGAATGGTGGGCGTTACACATCTTCGCAGTCAGCAGAGAAAGGAAGCAAGAGAGGTTGGCTCAAGTGTGCTCCACAGACCGCATTCTAATTACCTTGTTACAAATGCAGATTTCCTTACCTCTGCTACGTAGAAACTAAATCGGACTCCCTGATGGAAGCTGAATTTTTACCTTGCACCCTGAAGAGTCCCAGTACTGAATTTCAGGAGCACAGGGCCAGCAAACTGGATAAGTATAATATCAAGATCTTAGTGGGGTTCTTCGAACGGGTCACCTATTTCTATTTTTAAGGAAGATGAAATGGAGGTTCGAAGAGTTTAAGAGACTTGTCCAAAGTCACATCAAAGTCTGCTGCAAGTTGGTAAGAAACATAAGGATAAATCTATAATAAACAAGAAAAATGTGTAACAATGACTAGAAATAAAATAGATCTTTTGACTTCTGTTATCCTCTGTTCTTTCAGCTACGCTAGGCTGCCTCCTTCAGACACAGGGCAGATTTGACATAGTTTTCTTTTTACTTTTTTTTTTTCTTTTTAGGGCCACACCATGTGCATGTGGAAGTTCCCAGGCTAGGGGTCAAATCAGAGCTGCAGCTGCCAGCCTACATCACAGCCACACCACCAGATCTGAACCACATCTGCAACCTGCATCACAGCTCACAGCAACACCATATCCTCAACCCACTGATCGAGGTCAGGGATCAAACCTGCGTCTTCACGGATGCTCGTCAGATTCGTTTCAGCCGAGCCATGACGGGAACTCCCTGTTCCAGAAGCCTCTTGTCTTCTAGCTTTGAAAATTCCCAAGTCCATGGAGGAGGCTCAAGAGCACAAGGGGTCAAGTGCGAGCATCGTTTCAAGCCTCTGCTCGCCTTGTTATGATTCCCACCATCTTATTGGCCCAAGCAAGTTACAAAGCTAGACCCGAATTGAGGGCACTACAGTTTGCCAGTAAGGCAAGTGATCGACCACAGTGAGGGCGGAGGAACAGCATTGCATAGGATGCCTGCTGAGGAGGAGGAAAGAAATCAAATCAAATTAAATTACTCAATCTGAGTTTTAACCTCCAAACTTCTGAGGTCAACCTTCCATTCTGGGAAACGTTTGCTACGTTTACTGGATTGAGAGAAATACAACATTTGGATAAAATTAAGAGACATGCAGAATTGAAGATACATGTACCATTTTATCATCAACCTAGGTTCACCACGCTGTCAAGCATCATAGTGAATTTGGTGGTTCCTAGCTTATTCATAGATATATGCACTTAGGTCCTTTTCAAGGAAATCTGGGAAAAACAAATTTTAACTTCAACTGAATATATATTCCATTGAAATTAAATGTTATAAACATTTTTCTATTAAGATTTTATAATATCTATATGTATGTCATGCTAAAGTGAGTTTGCTTTGACTATAAATATAGATAATTTATACAACAGTAATGTACTATCGATTTATAAAAGTTTAATATATTTGCAACTTGTCTACAAATTCATCTAGACTACTTTGCATATAGATAATGGAAACATTAAAACATTTTGCTTTAGTAAACTGGGGATCTATATTTTTAGAGGGAAATCTATTTTTTAATGTGTGTGAGTATGTGGGATGAATGTTGTTTAAAGATTAAAATATTTCTCTCAGGAAGGCAAAATTCAAGTGTCACTTTTTTAAAAAAAATTCTGTTATTCCTGGTAAAGACCAAAACTATTTTCACCTTTTCTCCCTGCTCGTTGGACTAATTCCATAACTCACCATCCTCTAATTATCACTTTCCAAGTCACTTGAAAAGAGTTCTTTAAAAGGACACATGTACTCACACAGCCCCACAAGCATGCAAGCAGCCATGAAAGCAGGAAAGGAAAAAAAAAAAAAAAAAAAGACCAAAAAAATAAAACCAACCCCCAAGTAAAAACCAAATAAACACAATCCTACTAGTACAAACTTACAAAATCTGTTCATAAAGGTGTCTCACATATTATATTAAAGTCTAATTACAAAATTAAACATAAATATTAAATGGCTTCACTTGAGTTGCTGGCTTCTCAGGAAAATGAGATGATAGCACTTGGAGTGTTTTTTTAATCTTTTTTTTTCTTTTTAAATAAAATTGCTGGAAACAGATTAACACCCTGACTGTTACAATGGGTCCCCTGCTAGGCTATTGTAAGAGGTTAACTGTTTAAAATTTGATGGTACAAATGTTATCCTTTAAAATATAAGACCATTTAAAACATGTGAAGTGCAAGGTAACGACATCCAACTTCAAGAATTCCAAAACAGTTTTATGCAAAACCCCTACTTGCCATGCAATTATCCTCTGCTCCTGGCTGGTTTTTTGTTTATTTGTTTAAATACTGTAAGAAAATCCTACAGGTCATTTTACCTGAAGTCTTCAATTTATTAAAGGAAGCATGTTTTCTTAATCCTGGAGGCAACGACAACTTCATTTTCATGGGGGGCAGGGTAAGACTTATAAAAGTAACACAGATTCAACAAAAGGAACAACCCAGAGGTTGATGGCTTGGGTCAGTTCTTTGGGTTTTTCTTTCCCACCTTCAGTGGCTTACAATCATGTCCTAATGGGTAATTCAATGTTTTGGCAGACCTGAGGATCTGCTTTTAAAAAGTTTAATTATTAATCTCTGGTCACTATTTATCAACAACTGTTCAACCTGATGACATCTTGGGGCATATATGTTTTCTCTCTAGCTATGGGTTTTTCTTTGTTGGTTTTCAACCTCAGGAGTTTCCTGGGTGAAATCTGAATCTGGCCCCCATACACAGAATACAAGGAGAGACCAAAGAAACAGGCAGATCACTCCAGACTGGTAGGTGGCAGGTTTAAGAAGCAGGGGACTTAGACATGAGGCTTGTCTTCATTAACCACAAGCTGAGGCGATCTCCATACCCAGTCAGCCAAATCTTCAAAGTTCGTATAAAACCCTTAACTAGACTCAGTTATGTATTCAGTCCAGATGGTCTCAACACCATGTTCTCTCTCAAGGCTGCATCCTTGAAAGGCTGCTAGCCTAGGAACAGTATGCAGAATGGGCATTCCCAGGATAGCAGATGCGTGGAGGAGCTTCATGGGCGTTTGACTTCTATAGCTGTCCATGTTACCACCTTTGGATGGTCCCACCTTTGGTTTAAGACCCTCTAGTCACCATCCTGAAGTCTGAAAACTTGAACAGGCACCCCACATTTTCCTCGCCTTGCCCCATTGAGCCCTACTGATTATGTAGGCAGTCTTTCTGAGCTACATGGGTATATGCAGTAAGAATTGACTGTGCACAAAGAAAGGATTGTCGCTTGGCCCCCAGCTCTAGGGTGATAAATTCTAAGTTCTTGGAATGCCCTGCCTGAGAAGAGTCACTTTGTTGACTTTGGGGTGCATGAGTTCACAGCAGATGGTCTATGGTAACAAGGTGATTAAGGTGGGGCTTTGGGCCACATGGTATCAGTTCATCCTCCAGAGGGGCTGAAGATGAAGGTCAGTCACATGGGCAGTGCTTTTGTCTAGGTGACCAATTTTCAATAAAACTCTAGACACTAGTGCTTTGGTGAGCTTTCTTGGTTGACAGCACTCTGTGTGTATTGTCATGCATTGTTTCTGGCAGAAATAAGTACCGGTCAAATAACTCCACTGGGAGAAGACAACAGAAAACTTGTGCCTGGCCCATTCCAGGTCCTGCCTCAAGCACCCCTTCCTTTGCAGATTTTGACCTGCATCCTTTCACTGTAATAAACCATAACCATGAGTATTACAGTATTGCTGAGTTCAATGAGTCCTTCTAGCACATTACTGAATCTGAGACCACCCTCAGGTCTCAGCGACTTCCCAAACTCGTCAAGTAACATTAAAGGGTTTCTGTTTCCTCTGACACACTGTTATTTAGTTTTGGTTACTGGGGAAGCCACACAAAAGACTGGAGGGAGATAGAGAAGGAAGGACAAGGTGTTTATTATGCTGATTCTTTTCTTGCGAGAGAGTATCTCAGGCTGGCCTTATTTCTGAAGGTTCAAGGACTTAAAGTGTCTCACAAAGCATCTTGTCCTACATAACTGTCTCTCCTTCTGGCTCCCAGTACCTTTCCCCTAATATATTTTGGCATCAGTCCTCCACTGCTAGCCCTGGATGTTTGTCTTATGGATCTCCTACATTCAACCACACCATTGTATTTAGTTCCTTTATAAGTAACCTCCCCCCGCCCTTTTTCAAACATGAATGTGCCTTCTGTTTCCTGCCAGGACTTTTGATTGTTATGGAATATAAGAACAAAATGTATGTAACATTTTTGACAGCACTGTATTCTGTGTACTGCATTGTGTTCTTGCCTTATCCTAAATTTTATAACATTTGTAACCAAGGGGGAAAAAAAAACATTATTTTGAAAAAAACTAGGATACATCTGCACAACTAGCATTTCCACTCTCAGACATCCTAATCCCTGAAAGAGCTCTCTCTTGGTTTGACCATCTCTCTATGTGAGGACAATAATCCCTTAACTCTCCTTTTGTCTCTCACTGTCACTCATTTGTTATTTTGGCCACTGCACCTTCTTCCTTCTCATGCTGTGAAAATCCCATAGAACTGCTGAGTGCCTCCTTCCTGTTAATCTAGAGTTGTTGTTTCATTTTACTTTTTGTCCCACAGAGTTGAGCGTGGTTTCTGAGAGAGACAGGCTGGCTTCATCCTTCGTCCTGCCTGGTTCTCTCTCACCTTTCCAGTCTATAAAGAATGGCAGCAACAAGAGGGCAGGACACTGGAGAAGAGCAAATCTGACCATAAAAGGGCAATTTATTTATTTAACTTTTAACAAATTCCCCCAAGAGTATAATTATGACATTCTCACTATTAACTGGAATTTGTTTTTTTAAACAGAAAGTTCCCTTATTTTTAATAATTATTTTTTAAAAATAATAAAGAAGACATTTATACCCATTAAGTGCTACTCTAGTTGCACTGACTGCTTTATATTTACCCCCAATTTCTAAGATTATCAGTAGGAAAAGGCTGTGAATATTATTTAACATTTAGTAATACTTGTGGATATTATTTAATATTTAGAAATACTTAGTTTCTCATAGAATTACAAAGGTAATTAAATACTTTGTATAGCACTTTTCCTCAGGGACCTTATACTGGTAAATAGAGATGATTAGATATTTTTGCTCTGGATAAAGACGGATATGAGGGGGGAGCAGGGAATTGAAACATTAACACTTAAAATATGCTATACACTATAATTCATGCTCTATAGATATTGCCTTCTTTTGCAATATTTTGAGATGGATATTATTATCATTTCCATTTTATAGACAAGTAACTTGCCTGAATTTCATAGCTGATAACTCTGATTCAAAGCTGTATCCATTCTGGTATAGCAAACTGCTATATATGTTAATTATAAAAACTGCTAATATGTTAATATGCTAAAAATCTTAATTTATCTAGAAAATATTTTTGTTCAAATTTTGTTGTCCAGCAATTTGCCTAGTATATATATATTTTTTTCAAATTCAACCATGATAACTTATTTTGTTAAATGAACACATTTTGTTAATTTATACTGAGGAATAATAATACCAACTAGGAGAATTTTCAGACATTGGGGAAAGTGGCTTATTCATGTAAGACACCAAATGTACGCAGAAAGAAAATAAATCATCGAAGATAATCAGTGTTCTACTGCTCAAAAAAGAAGCTGAGTGATAAACTTTCCAAGTACGAACTTGTCATGTTCTCACTCTTTGCTACGGCTGACTCACAACACATCTAACATTTATCTGGTTTCTGATTTGCTCTTCATAGCAAATGCTGACCTTCTGTGGCCCTGAAACTAATTCCTAGGTTTAAAATATATAATATATATATAGGTGTGACTGTGTCTGGGAAAGTTCAGGTCCAGGTTCATGACATAGCTCTGCATGAACCACACATTATGATTTTCTCAATGGACTCTGTCATTGTTAAGTTGATTTTACTTCAGTGATGTGCCCTTGGCCCTACTGGGCAAGTTGAAAGTGCTCTCTCCCAGGGCTTTCACTCGGGTTTTTCTGACCCCCTCAATAGCCTCTTGACTAGGACCTTGTTCTCCCATATCCTTAAAACCACTAGGTTATTGATATGCTGAATCATGGTTTAAATTGACAAACATAGGCAAATAGCCATAGAAGACAAGAGGTTTATTCTATAGAAAAACTGAACTGGTAAGTCTCTAGACTCCAGGAGTCTGGACATAGGAGAAGAGAGGGAGACTAAAGGGAAGTCTGTGCTGTGACCTGGGAAACACACATGCCCCTTCAAATCATTTCCACTGTCACCCTGAGAAAATATATACAGAACTCTCCAAAGAAAACTTTCAGGCACCTCTGAAGCTGACACTTGGTATCACACCTCCCCCGTCCACCACCTGTGATAACTCTTGGGGCTCCCTTGACCATTTCCCTGCCCCAAGCTTTTGTGTGCTTTGGCTTCTCTTTGGAGGACATTCCTTGCTCCCAGAGCCTCTTTGTCTTGAATGCCAGAAAGAGAGCTAGAAACGTTTGGGAGTTACCATCTACCCAGGATGAAGACAGCAAGGAAAAGAGAGCATGGAAGTCTGCCACATCCCTCCCCTCAGATTTCCCTGCAAGATGGGCTGCTGCTAGGGTTTTGCCTGGAGCTGCTCCCTTGCTTGGATTCTTGCCCCTCTCCACCATGCTAATCCTACTCCCCTAACAATCTCACCAGGGAAATTACTAAATAAATCACATTCATAAGGCTGCCCCTTGTAAAACCTGCTTTTGACCCTATCCAAGATGGCACAAAACTACTATACAGACAAGCACTAGACACACAACTTTTCAGTATGCTTTCTAGTGCCTCAATCCTATACATGAATACACACCCAATGATCACCAAGCATCTGCTGAGGAGAATTTTAAGGGAGAAACTCAGAGACCAAAACAAAAGAAACAGTATGGAGATTAGGGAAGAAAAATGACATAAACAAAAATGCCTATCAGAGTCAGTATTTACATTAGTTTGATTATTTAAAATATTTTAATATTACAAAGAATTGCCACAGCCCCATCATCCTGGAATGTGTTAAAATGAAAATTCTCAGGCCTCCTCAGCCCTAATGAATCAGAAACTCTGTGTAAAGCCTGATCATCTGGGTTTTAACAAGCCCTGAAAGTGATTCTCATGGACATCTTGTCAGAAACTTGTAAAATCTTTTAAAAATATCTAAGTATATTAAGAAGATGGGAGAGGAAAAGTGTTTGTTGGGAGGATGGTGCATCAGAAATCTTGGTCCCATTTACCATAAGTAGAAATCAATAGATTAAGAACTGAAATTGCTATACAAGTAAGCAGAACCATCCATTCATTCAATATATATGAGTACTTGTTATCTGCTATGGGTGGTTCCAGAGTCTGGGAATGTAACAAGGAGCAATTTTTAAAAGTCACTGTTCTCACTAAGCTTAAGCTTACTCCTCAGTGGAAGACAATAACCACATACACACACAAAAAGCAAAAACCTTCAATCTGATGTTTACAAGAAACTTACCTTAGGGCAAAGGATACATACAGATTGAAACTGGGGGGATGGGAAAAGATTATTTCATGTCAATGGACAAGACAGGAAAGAAGGAACTGCAATACTCATATCAGACAAAATGAAGGCCATTAAGACAGACAAAGAAGGACACTATTTAATGGTTAAAGGATCCATTCAAGAAGAGGCTATTACAATAGTCAATATATATGCCCCTAATATAGAAGCACCCAATTACCCACAACAAATATTAATGGACATAAAAGGAGAAATTGACAGGAATGCAATAAGAGTAGGAAACTTTAACACCCCACTCACATCAATGGACAGATCCTCTAGACAGAAAATCAGTAAGGCCACAGAGATCCTAAATGACACAATAGAAAAGTTAGACTTAATCGACATCTTCAGGACATTTCACCAAAAAAAATCAGAATATACATTCTTCTCAAGTGAATATGGAACATTCTCAAGGATTGATCACATACTGGGGTGTAAAGCTAACCTCAACAAATTTAAGAGTACAGAAGTTATTTCAAGTATCTTCTCTGACCACAATGGCATGAAACTAGAAATCAACCACAGGAAAAGAAATGAGAAAAAACTTATTACATGGGGACTAAATAAGGTGCTACTTAAAAACCAATGGGCCAATGAGGAAATCAAAAAGGAAATTAAAAAATACTTCAAAACGAATGACAATGAAGACACAACCACTCAAAATCTATGGGATGCCACAAAAGCAGTGCTCAGGGGGAAATTCAGAGCAATACAGGCCTTCCTCAAAAAAAAGAAAAAAAGAAAAATCTCAAATGGACAACTTAACCCACCACATAAATGAATCAGAAAAAGAAGAACAAACAAAACCTAAAGTCAGCAGAAGGAAGGAAATCACAAAAATCAAAGAGGAAATCAATAAAGTAGGGATTAGGAGTTCCATCGTGGCGCAGTGGTTAACGAATCCGACTAGGAACCATGAGGTTGCGGGTTCAATCCTGCCCTTGCTCAGTGGGTTAAGGATCCGGCGTTGCCGTGAGCTGTGGTGTAGGTTGCAGACACGGCTCGGATCCCACGTTGCTGTGGCTTTGGCGTAGGCTGGTGGCTATGGCTCCGATTGGACCCCTAGCCTGGGAATCTCCATATGCCGAGGGAGCGGCCCTAAAAATAGCAAAAAAAAAATAATAATAATAAAATAAATTTTAAAAAAGTAGGGATTAAAAAACAATAGAAAAAAATCAATAAAACCAAGAGCTAGTTCTTTGAAAAGGTAAACAAAATTGACAAACCTCTGGCCAGACTCACCAAGAAGAGGACAGAAAAACCTCAAATAAACAAAATAAGAAATGAAAAAGAAGTCGTCACAATGGATACTGCAGAAATACAAAAAAAAAAAAAAAAACATGAGCGAATACTATGAACAATTGTATGCTGACAAATTTGACAACTTGGATGAAATGGACAACTTTCTAGAGACTTATGGCCTGACAAAACTGAATCAAGAAAAAATAGATCAACTGAACAGACTGATCACTAGAAATGAAATGGAATATGGAATAAAAACACTCCCTACAAATAAAAGTCCAGGACCAGATGGCTTCACAGGCAAATTCTACCAAACATACAAAGAGGAACTTATACCCATCCTCCTTAAATTTTTTCAAAAGGTTGAGGAGGAAGGAACACTTCCAAAGACATCATCACCCTAATCCCAAAAGCAGATGCCACCATCACCCCAATCCCAAAAGCAAAGATATCACCAAAAAAGAAAACTATAGGCCAATATCTTTGGTGAATATAGACACAAAAATTCTCAACAAAATTTTAGCCAACCAAATCCAACAACATATAAAAAAGATCATACACCACGACCAGGTGGGATTCATCCCAGGTGCACAAAGATGATTCAACATATGCAAATCAATCAACATCATATACCACATTTTTAACAAAAGTCAAAAACCACATGATCATCTCAATAGATGCAGAAAAAGCACCAACTCATGATCAAAACTCTTAACCAAAGTGGGTATAGAGGGCACATACCTTAACATAATAAAAGCCATTTATGGCAAACCCACAGCAAATATAATACTCAATGGAGAAAAGCTGAAAGCCTTCCCACTAAAATCTGGAACAAGACAAAGATGACCATTATCACGACAATTATTCCACATAGTATTGGAAGTCCTAGCCACAGCAATCAGACAAACAAAAGAAATAAAAGGCATCCAAATAGGAAGATAAGAGGTAAAACTGTCACTGTATGCAGAAGCAATGACACTATATATAGAAAACCCTAAGGACTCAACCCAAAAACTACTTGAACTGATCAACAAATTCAGCAAAGTAGCAGGCTATAAGATTGACATTCAGAAATCAGTCACATTTCTATATACTAACAATGAAATATTAGAAAAGGTATACAAAAATACAATACCTGTTAAAATTGCATCCCAAAAAATCAAATACCTGGGAATAAACCTTTCCAAGGAGGCAAACGACTTATATGCTGAGAACTATAAAACATTAATCAAGAAAATTAATGAAGATGTAAAGAAATGGAAAGCTATCCCATGCTCCTGGGTTGGAAAAATTAATAATGTAAAAATGGCCATACTACCCAAAGCAATATACAGATTCAATGCCATCCTGATCAAATTACCCATGACATTTTTCACAGAACTAGAACAAACAATCCAAAAGTTTATATGGAACCACAAAAGACCCAGAATTGCCGGGAGTTCCCATTGTGGCGCAGTGGTTAACGAATCCGACTAGGAACCATGAGGTTGTGGGTTCCATCTCTGCCCTTGCTCAGTGGGTTAAGGATCCGGTGTTGCTGTGAGCTGTGGCATAGGTCGCAGACGTGGCTCGGATCCCGTGTTGCTCTGGCTGTGGCGTAGGCTGGCAGCTACAGCTCCGATTAGATCCCTAGCGTGGGAAACTCCATATGCCACAGGAGCGGCCCAAGAAATGGCAAAAAGACAAAAAAAAAAAAAGGACCCAGAATTGCCAAAACAATCCTAAGGAACAAAAACCAAGCAGGAGGCATAACTCTCCCAGACTCCAGGCAATATTACAAAGCCACAGTCATCAAGACAGTGTGGTACTGGTACCAAAACAGACAGACAGACCAATGGAACAGAGTAGAGAACCCAGAAATAAACCCAGACACCTATGGTCAATCTTTGGCAAAGGATGCAAGAACACAAAATGGGAAAAAGACAGTCTATTCAGTAAGTATTGCTGGGAAACCTGGACAGGTGCATGCAAATCAATGAAACTAGAACACACCCTCACACCATGCACAAAAATAAACTCCAAATGGCTGAAAGACTTAAATATGACAAGATAACATCAAACTCCTGGAAGAGAACATAGGCAAAACATTCTCTGACATCAACCTTACAAATGTTTTTTCAGGTCAGTCTCCCAAAGCAACAGAAATAAAAGCAAAAATAAACCAATGGGACCTAATCAAACTGACCACCTTTTGCATAGCAAAGGAAACCAAAAACAAAAAGACAACTTACATAATGGGAGAAAATAGTTTCAAATGATGCAACTGACAAGGGCTTAAACTCTAAAATATACAAACAACTTATACAACTCAACAGCAAAAAAGCCAACAACGCAATTGAAAAATTGGTAAAAGACCTGAATAGACATTTCTCCGAAGAAGAAACACAGATGGTCAACAAGCACATGAAAAAATGCTCAACATCCCTGATTATTAGAGAAATGCAAATCAGAACTACCATGAGATACCACCTCACACCAGTCAGAATGGCCATCATTAATAAGTCCACAAATAACAAGTGCTGGAGAGCGTGTGGAGAAAAGGGAACCCTCCTGCACTGTTGGTGGGAATGTAAACTGGTAGAGCCACTATGGAGAACAGTTTGGAGATACCTTAGAAATCTATACATAGAACTTCCATAAGACCCAGCAATCCCACTCTTGGGCATATATCTGGACAAGACTTTTCCTTGAAAAAGACATATGCACTGCATTTTCACTGCAGTAATATTCATAATAGCCAAGACATGGAAACAACCCAAATGTCCATCAACAGATGTTTGGATTAGGAAGATGTAGTATGTATGTATGTATGTGTGTGTTTATATACATACACACACTATATATATATACACACACACACACACACACACACTACACACACACACACACACACACACACACACACACACAATGGAATACTACTCAGCCATAAAAAAGAATGAAATAATGCCATTTGCAGCAACATGGATGGAACTACAGACTCTCATACTGAGTGAAGTAAGTCAGAAAGAGAAAGACAAATACTGTATGATATCATTTATATCTGGAATCTAATATATGGCACAAATGAACCTTTCCACAGAAAAGAAAATCATGGACTTGGGGAATAGACTTGTGGTTGCCAAAGGGGAGGGGGAGGGAGTGGGATGGATGGGGAGCTTGGGATTAATAGATGCAGACTATTGCCTTTGGAGTGGATTAGCAATGAGATCCTGCTGTGTAGCACTGGGAACTATGTCTAGTCACTATGATGGAACATGATAATGTGAGAAAAAAGGCTATGCATATATGTGTAACTGGGTCATCATTCTGTACAGTAGAAAATTGACAGAACACTGTAAACCAGGTATAACAGGAAAAAATAAAAGTCATTATATAAAAAAATACTAATATCATTAGGTGTAACAGTGATGTAATTGTAGTTATATGTAACACACACACACTCACAAAACTGATGATGGAGAACATCTAACTATCCAACATTGAAAACTGCAGGAATAGTTCTATAATAAATGACAGAGGAACAGAGAGAAGATTATAGGGTAGCCTGGAGCCCAGTTTTACAGGCTTTGGGAAAAGTTTTGGGACTTATTGATAGTAAAATAGGAAGGCACTGTAGGATTCTCAGTGGATAAGCAATTTATATAAGGCTCTGTGGATGTGGTTGTGTTTTCCAAAATACACCCCATATACTTTCTTGATTCTAGTCCCATTGAAAGGCAAAATCTGTGTCACCTCTCAAGTCTGGGGAAGTTTCTGACTCTCTGTTATTTCTAAGACTGAATCAGAAAAAGCAGTGTAGCGGCTTCTTTTCTTTCTTCTTTTTCCTTTTTTTTTTCTCCAAGAGTAATAGTGTTGAGAGCGCTGAACTTCCGCGTAAGAGACCTAAGGCCACACAGAAGTCCCTGTAATGCTCTCCTAGCTCATGGGGTCATGCTACCTCTCAGGCCCCTCTAGTCCAGGAGCCAGCTATGTGAATGACGATGCATTCAGACATTCCAGCCCCAACCATCAAATCCCAGTCTTGGATGGTTACCTGTGCTATACAGCAGGATCTCATTGCTTATCCACTCCAATGCAATAGTCTGCATCTACTAACCCCAAACTCCCAGTCCATCCCACTCCCTCCCCCTCCCCCATGGAAACCACAAGTCTGTTCTCCAAGCCCATGAGATTTTTTCTTTTCTGCAGATAGGTTCATTTGTGCCGTGTATTAGATTCCAGATATAAGTGATATCAAGCAGAATTTGTCTTTCTCTTTCTGACTTCACTTAGTAGGAGAGTCTCTAGCTCCACCCATGTTGCTGCAAATGGCATTATTTTATTCTTTCTTATGGCTGGCAGTATTCAATTGTGTATATATTCCACATCTTAATCCATTCATCTGTTGATGGACATTTAGGCTGTTTTTCCATGTCTTGGCTATTGTGAATAGTGCTGCAATGAACTTAGGGGTGCCTGTATCTTTTTCAATGAAAGATTTTTCTGGATGATGCCCAGGGGTGGTAGTTCTATATTTAGTTTTCTGAGGCACTGCCATACTGTTTTCCATAGTTGTGGTACCAATTTACACTCCTACCAACAGTGAAGGAGGTAGTAGCTTGTCTTTAAAAAAATGAAATAAACCAACAAAACCCAAAAAAACTCCTGTGTAGTGATTCATTTGAATATACTACATTTTTAATTGCATTTTCCTGTTGATGGCTATTTGCTATTTTCCAGTGTGGGGTTATTGTGAATAAAGTATTTTCTGCATGTCTGTATGTATGTATGAGTGTGAACATTTGCATTCATTTCCCTGAGAAAGAAGTGCCCAGGAGGGGACTGCTGGGTCACAGGTAGGTGTGTGTTTAACTTTGTTAGAAATTGCTGAAGTGTTTTCCAACGTGGCTGGGCCATTTGGAACAATAAGGAGAGTTCCATTCATTCTACTTCGTTGACAATAGCTGGTATTATCAGTTGCTTAAATACAGCCATTCTGTTGGGTGTGTAGCAGAATCTCTTTGTGGTTTCATTTTGAATTTTCAGATGACTAAGGATGTAAAGCACTTTTTCATATACATATTCAGGTTTTATCTTTTGAGAAGCACCTCCTTGAGTCTCTTCCCCATGCTTTGCTTGAGTTCTATGTATTTTTTCTACTGATTTACAAAAGTTCATTGATGTTTTGGATACTTCTTTTTCAGATGTATGCATGGTAGGCAGCACCTGATACAGTTTCCAACGATCCCCACTTCTTTGTTTTCACACTTTGTTTTGGCCACACAGGTGGGATGAGGAAGGTCGTGGGCCAGGGATCGAACCTGAAGCCCATAATGATCTGAGCCATTTATGTGTGTCATCTTCAATATTTCTCATTAATGTTTTATAATTTTCAATGTACAAATCTTTCATTTCCTTGGTTAAACTTATCCCTATTTTATTCTTTTTGATGTTATTGTAAATTGAATTTTCTTAATTTTTTTTTTGTAGATAGTTCACTGTTAGTGTATGCAACTTAATTTTGTATGTTATTTTGTACCCCTAACTTTACTGAATTCACTTATTAGTTCTACCAGTCTAACGCTAATAGTGGAATCTTTGAAGTTTTCTACATGTAAGATCATGTCATCTGCAAACAGACAATTTTTACTTCTTCCTTTTCGGTTTGGATGGCCTTTTCTTGCCCAATTGCTCTTGATGAGACTTTCAGTGCTATGTCAATAGAAACCTTGAGAGTGGGTACCCTTATTTTGTTCATGATCCTAGAGGGCTTTTCACATTTAGAAGAATGATTCTGAAGTTTGCCCATGCTGTTGGTGTGGATCAATAGCTTGTTTCTTTTTGTTATGAAATAGTATCCTGTCATATGGATATGTCGGCAGTTGATGAACATTTGGACTATTTTTAGTTTGGGGATATTCTGGATAATGGTGCTATGAACTTCTGTGTACAAGTCTCTATGCAGATGTACGTTCTCATTTCTCTTTGGTGGAACTACTATTTGATCATATGGTATGTTTGTGAATTTATATTTAACTTTTTAAAGAAGCTGCCAAACTATTTTCCAAATAGGTCATTTTTAATTAAAAGATTTTCCAGGAGACCTCAAATCTTCCAAAGCTTTTGACTTCTTCACTATATTTACGAGGTAGAGAAAACATTTTGATTGACAGTTAAATTGTTATTACTACACATGTATAGATGTATATCCTTCACACCAGCAGCCTAACTAGTATTTTTCCATTGTTTTACATTACCTGTAGACTAAAATCTATAAGCTGATTTGGAGAAGTACCACAAAAATCTAATCTATTTCTATTCAATGCCAAAGAACAAATACCATAGAACAAAAAGACATTGACTTTGAAAGTTAACTGGGAAATTTCAAGAGACTCACGAAGGAAAGTCTCATAATCTCACCTTACAGTTATTATTGACATGAGTTCCTGGTGCCTACTTTGAGAATTCTCTCAAAGCATACAAGGTACTTTTTCCTTTAAGATAAAGCAGAATTGTCACAGCAAACATTACTTACATATATAAATGTTTAAGCTTTATTTTATGTTTCTTTTTTAAAAAAAGAAAAATGGCAGTCTTCAAGTGTGTAGTAGAAATTGAGCAATGTTGTTGGATCTAGTTAGATGAATATCAAAAATGACATGTAGTCAGATATCATCTGTACAAAACATCCTTTGTTTTTTCTAGGAAGTGCCCTATGCCTTTCAATTACATCCTGGTGCACAGGAGTGTGATGGATTATTTCAAAATATTACGTTGTCCAATTACTGTGAATTAATGATACACTAAAGAGCATGAGAACAAAAGGACTGGGGAAACCAGTTCCAGTAAATTAAGATCCACCTTAGCTGTCACTCCCATGAACAACCTTCACTTGAACTTGACCAGAATGATTATAAGGTCTTGCTCCATTCTGACCCAACCTGTATGCATTTCATGAATAACAGAAATAGCAACACATCTTTCTTTAAAGAGCATACATTTTCCCCATTCCAATTTAATTTATGAAATAAATCAAAGAAAGAACCTGCATAGTTTAATTCTTGAATTTTACTGGGTATGTTGCTTTTGACAAGAAAGATCTCTTTGTTTAAATTCCAATTTGATATAACATTGGAATGAAACATTTGAGAGCATCATTCAGGCTTCAAACCAGAAGGAGAAAAAAAGCTGGCATTTTGCTAATGCGTGCCATTTAATTTTGTAGAGAGAAAATTTCCCACATTTCACTGTGAAAGAGTTAACATGCTTCTCAACGTTCAGCAAGAGAAACTTATGTACTGGATGTTCCTCAAATATTTACCGTTTTCTCCGAAATATGTGGCAGCATAATGTTATCATTTTTAAACTGCTACCAATGGCAATGTGAATATCACTGCCATCTTTGAGATGTTTTGCAAATATTTCTTTCCTTGGCCAAGCCACAAATTCAATTTGTGCCCAGTTAAGTCCTCACAAAATAGTGTCTTTGACAAATGATTGTTTTTTCCCTTCCAATCCAGAGAAATGCCAGACTGGGCTATTTTCACTTTTGGTGGGAAACGTTCCATTTAGACTGACGCACAATTACGTGGCAAATATTCTGATGTTCTTTTCTTGTCATACGGCTCAACTTTAGAGGGTTGTGAAAGTGACCTGATGACTGTAATAAAAATAGCCACCTTAGTTATGTTCCATGTGTGTTACTGGAATTATCTCATTTATTTGCTACACCAATGCTGAATTAGATATTATTATTCCCATTTTACACATGAGGAGACTGACTAATGAAGACTATATAATGTACCTATAATCAGCAAGTGGTAGCTCATTTCCACCATCTTCGATCATTCTTCATGAGTACTGAGTAATAGGACTTTGTTTCACCCATGCAAAAAACACTAAAAACAGTATTAAATATCTTTTTGAATTATAAGCACAAAAATGAGTGCCTCTAGCACGCAGAAAAATTTCCTATGAAATCATACAGCTTTTGCGGATGAACACAAGTTGTGTAGGGGATTCACAATGGCAATGGGGATCTAAAATGTATTAATACAGTAAAGATGATATATCTTTCTAATCATAATGTAGTAAAAATAGACTTTTTAAAAACTAGTTTGTATAAGAGATATATAACATACATATATGGCCAAAAACAAGTCCTAGACTGTTAAGTAAATCCCTAGGCAGTCTCTTCAGAGGTGAAGCTATGAAAGACAAACTGCCTGTGTTACAGGTAGCGGAGATTCAGAATAGCTTCAAAAAGCAATGGCCTTAACTCATCGCCCTGGTAATGGAGATGCATCCTGATTGATCAGTGAACGGCTGCTGTTCAGGACTAAAACAGGAGCCAGAAGGATGGGTGGGCAGAAGCTGTCCTGACTCACTCGAGCTTTATGTAACCTTTATTTATTAACCTTTTTTTCTCTTTTTTCATGATTCGATCCTATATACCAGCTATCTTAGCCTCCTTCTTGATCCCTAAAGATCCTAGAATGATCGCTAGGCCACCTTTCGGAGTGCTCTGGAGTAAGGACCACCATCTCCACCTCTGTACTTCCCGTTTTACTGCAATAGGAAAGACTTCCTCATACCCTCCCCACCGCCTGTGAGCTACTTTTTTTTCCTTCCATGACAAGGAAATTATGATTCCATGACCTGAAGACATTGTGTGAAAGAGCGGCCACTCCTGGTTTCGAATAGGCATCAATAAATGTTTTCCTTCAAGGTCCAAGTAAAAAAATATTTCTGACTTTGAGGGACATGCATCCCCTGTGCCAACTACTCAACTTTGCCTTGGTGCAAAACAGCCACCGATAATAAATAAATGGATGAGAATGGTGGTGTTCTAATAAAGCTTTATTTATAAACAAAGGTGAGTCCATGCTGGGTTCTTTATGGAGCTTGGATCCCTCCTTTCCCGTCATGCAAGACAGGAGGGTGAGCACCTCATGGACCAGGTCCTCACTGTAACTTGAGAGCCCTGTCTTTATGGATAAAGACATGAACAATAAGATTCTTGGAGAGGAGTCAGCAGAAATGAATCTGACTCCTCAGTCTTGTTAAGGTACTGTAACGTGGATAGTATCACTGAACAGTACCAGGAGAGTCTCTCTGTATATATTTTTTAAACTGTGGGAAAACAATTTATCCCTGGCTAATAACTGCTGATGTTATGAAAAATGGCTCACGCAGTATTTTCCTTAACAGACTGCTTTTGGTCATTGTTCAGGGGGATGTGGTCTTAGTTACACGAGTAACCAGGCAGGGCCAGTCTTCACACACAGGTTCCTTTGCACAGCGACGTGTCTGTGGCAACTTGGCTGATGTGTTTAATAGGTGGGTGGACTCTGCCACACAGTTTGCATTTTTAAAAATTAAAGGCTTGCAGCTGGTAGTTTCCAAGGGTTTGTGTCATGGAAAGAGAGAATGGAGGATTCAAATAGTAAACACAGCCATCTTTTCAACAGGCCCTTATTTGGCATAACATTGGAACACAGCCTTCTTGGAGGGATCTGAGCTTACATGTGCCTAAGTGACTGGTGGTAAAAGATGGAAAACAATGCATGGAGGGCTAGCTCAGCAATTTGTGGCGAGTACGAGAGCTGTTTGGGGAAGGGCTCTTGGCAAAGCCCTGGAACTAAGCTTTTAGTCCAGCTCCCTTTTCTAATCCTAAATCAAACCACTACACTCAGTCTCTCACTTTAATAAGCACTAAATCCACATGCTAGGTTTCAAAAGAAAGAAAAAAAACCTACTTTAACTGTTAAAACTTCCCCGAAACCTACTCATGGGAACAGGGAACATATGGTGTTGTAATTTTTTTTTTTTTCAGCAAGACATCTGTAGGATTCAAGAAATTGCTAAAATCTGTTGGATTCCAGAAACTTTTATAAGCTGAACTCCAAAACAGATAAATTATTTTTATTAGATTCAGCAATGGACAATTCCTGAAGAAAATTTTACTGGAAAACAACTATTCAAAAGAGGTGCCCGGGTTAAGTGCAAGCGAACATCTTGATTTCGAAGAGCAAGCGCTCAGAAAGTTACTTTAATTTTCAGTGCGTGTGTGATGGAGTTTGGCTACAAAAATCCTGTGCACAAATAATGGGAAACAATGGTGGGGAGATCAGTGTTCCCACTGTGGCCTCTCTAGGAAGTATTTCTGACTGCTTGGTGCTGGTAATTCATACGATACATATTTTTTAAGCACCTGTGATATATATACCACGCATCCTGCAAGGCTCTTGGAATGCAGAGCTACCAAAATAATAACAATAATAATAACAATAGCAGAATATCAACCTGCCAAGAATTTACATCTAGAAACAGATATTAAAAATGACAGATAATTAATGGAATACAGTGGGGTCTGGGCAAACTTATTTAAGAGGTTGGTTTTTGACCTGCAGCCTGAATACTAAGTGTTAGTCAATATAATGGCTGGTTGGGGAAGTCTTCCAGGCGGCTAGAAGAGCATCGAGGCCTTGAGGAGAAGAAGTGGGATGTATTATTGGAGGAGAGCAAAGCCTATCAGCAGAGCTGGAGCAGAGGAAACTGGAGGCAAGAGAAGGGGGATGGGATAAATTCTAGAGGGGCCTGGAGCACACAGCAAGGACTTAAACTTGTATCTGCATAATCCTTCCTTTCTCCTTGCAGAAATGGACTTCCATTTCCAGAGAACAAGGCTCCAGGGAAGAGGCGCTAAATCGTGGGTCACAAGGTATCGGTCCATCAGGGAATCACCAGGCCCACAATGTACCTCGTGGCTTCTCTGGGCCGTAGAAACACATAGGATCAGGAAGCAAACAGGAGATGGTATGAGGAAAAACAAATACACTAAGGGAGGAACAGGTACCTCGTGCAGCACCGATATTTCAAATGCTTTCATTGCAATGAACTCTCTTTTAACCAGAAAAGGATCACAACTGCTTTGCAATGAAAACAAAACCAACGAAGTGCAGGAGAACAAGACGATTCATTGAAAAAAAAAAAAATTGACCACAAAAACTCTGCATAACAAGGTGAATTGTTTCAAAACACCGAAGGAAAAACAAACAAAAAAAATCCCACCACTCTGATACCGATTTTTACCTACTTGTTTTTGGCAAACTATTGTCCAGTTTTGTACATCTTCATAGTGATAATCATTCCTTTATTTTCTGCTTTTATATAGTGGGTTACTTTCCATCTCCTGAAAGATTCTACATCCATCTATATGATGACTGCAAATACTCCATCTCTAAGTAATTAATTGTGACAATTTAAATTATGTGTCAATGCTGGATGATGGAGGAACTTGTTTAAAAAGGGAAAGTTTTCTGTACTAGGGTTTAATGCATGCTTGCATCACTCAATTTAAGTTAAAAAAAAAGGAATCATTTTAATAAAATTGTTGGAACAGCGCATGGCCCATTCACCTCTAAAATCTGGCAATGCCACAATGAATGGAATTAAATTTCAGAAATCTGAATATCTGCTAAAACCTCTTATTATTTAAATAGGACTAATTATTTTTACTAGGCTCTTTAGAGCAGTTTTAGGTGAATGGTAAAATTAAACTTATTTAACATTTTTATCAAGAGCATGAATGAAAATTTAAAAAAAAAAAATCAAGTCCACGGACGCTGCAAGCTCCCCTCCTTCTTCTCTGTCTGTCTTTCTCTCCATCTCTTCAGGCCACTCTCATCATATTTTTGCTTCTGCCATTCCACTGAAACTCTTCTGGTCAAGGTCACTAACAGCGCCTCCTTGCCAAATCCAGAAATCAATCATCTGGCTTCTTCCTGCTAGACTGGCAGCTTCCACATGCCACACTTTCCTGCAACTAATTCTGTTCATCCTGCTGAACACGTCTTCTCATTCTGTGCCCTCAATCACATACTCTACCTCCGAGCAAACTCTAAATTTGAGACTCAAAAGGACTCAGCTACTCTTCACAACAGACACTTCCCCCCGCCCCAGGTCATCTCATGCAATCCCATGGATTTAAAATCTTTTATCTGCTGATGAGTTCAAAACGTATAGCTTCAGTCCTGAGCCCTCCTTGAACTCCAGACTCATAAATAGAACTCTAAGACTTAAAATACACAAAACAATTCATTCATAAATCTTCCTTTTCCTACCCTCATCCACACCCTAGATTCAATATTCTGTATTCTCATGCTTCTCGGAAAATAAACCCCTCTCAATTCATTGGCTTGAGCCGAAAAGTTCAAAGTCGACCTTCTCTGCACACCACTCCCAGTAGCCAAATCAGTATTAAATTCCTGCAGCTCTGTCTTCAAAACATCCTAAATCCTTCTATTCATCACCATCTTCTTTCTAAAGGGCTATTGTGTCTCACCTGGACTGCTACTGTTGCCCACCTGGTCTCACTCCTTCCTCTCCTGTTTCTAAACAGTGCATTCTTCACAGTGGCTGCAGTCACATAACATGATGGAAGAAGTAGACTCTCCTTGTCCCAGTTTTATTAAAAGTTTAATAGCAGGTACCAAAGCAAGTGTCAGGCAAATCCTCACGGGCAGTTTCTCAAAAGAACTCCAGGACTATCCAGAATCCGCCTCACCCATTCTGAACAAGAAAGGGTCCAATGGCAAGAGAATTTAGGAAGATGCTGGGCAAAGTGGCATCTTTATCTCCTCTCCAATAGAGCTGCCAGGAGGACAAGGACATTCAGCAGAAAGGCCCTGGAGAAATTCTGGAGGCTCGGGAGCCTACCAAGAATGTTCAGTGGTCAGCAGTGTCAACTTTAATAATAGAACAACCAGTTATTTCATTAGCAAAGGCAAGTTTATTCAGGGACAGCTGGAGGAATTAAAATTTTGGATGTGTGAACTACAGCTGACCATAGGCAAACTCAGAGAACCAGGAAGGGGAACTTGTTTTTATAGGGAAGGAGGGAAGTTAGGAGGGGGTGTAATAATAAAAAGCCTATCACAGGAAACTGAGTCCAACGTATGGAGGCTTCTCATTGGTGGGGCTGCTACAGTGAGGGATTGGCTGGGCTATTGTTCTGGCAGCAAGAAGTTTTTTTTTTTTTTTCTTCCTGGAGGGTAAAGCAGGCAACACTTTCCTGTGGGAGATGTAGGTGTCCCTCTCTCCTTGCTTGGAGTAATTGAGGATGCTTGGCTGGGTGTAACAGCGCCCCCTACAGGTCTGTCCTGACTCCAGTTGTGGCTTAGGTTTCTTTAATTAACTCCGCAACAGGAATAGAGATTTCGATACCCGTGTCTAAGGAAAAACAGGAAGTATGGACTCACAATAGGATCTCATAAGAGTAAGTTTCTGTTTTACCATGTTTTAAGCCCAGAGAATGCAATGTGATCCAGCCTAGTCTCATCCACCGGCCAAGGCAGTGTGGCGGGGTGCTGGTGGGCAAGGAGGAAAGCAAGGATAGACAGCCCCTTTCCTGAGGCCGGCAGACTGCCTGTTGGTGCCAGCGTGATGTGGAGAGAGGCAAAGAGTGAACATTAAGTCAAATTCAGGACTTGGATGGTTGGGCAATCCAACACTTGCTGGACACTCAATTGCTGGACACGCTCCTGAACTGAAACTTGGCAATTTAAAACCATCGGAGAACTGTTTATAACAGAAAAAGTGAGGAGAAATGTTGTGGGCCTGCCACCGTTTTCATCCAGGACTGGGGCAAGATTATCTCCACTGAGCACATTTTAAAGAATGGTGGAGATACGATAGACGGGCATTCCGCTGGTTTAAAACTTCAATGGCGTGATC
Organism: Phacochoerus africanus; assembly: GCF_016906955.1. Taxonomy (NCBI): domain Eukaryota; kingdom Metazoa; phylum Chordata; class Mammalia; order Artiodactyla; family Suidae; genus Phacochoerus; species Phacochoerus africanus. The sequence continues at coordinate 9,353,257 of NC_062557.1, read as the reverse complement.
TACTAAAACTACAAATCAGATCGTCTCATGTTAATTCCCTCGGATGCCTTTCACTTTATTTAGAATACAATCCAAAGGTCCTCCACTGCATTTAGAATAAAATCTAAATATTCTCTACACTGCAGCCTTCAAGGTTCTACACAATCTGGTCCCTGTGGAACTCTCCCAGCTCCTCTGCAACCAGCACCCCCTCTGCTGACTACTCTAGTCATAGTGGTTTTCCTTCTTTCTCTCTCTCTTTTTCTTTCTTCCTTTCTTCCTTTCTTTCTCTCTTTCTTTCCTTCCTTCCTTCCTTTCCTTCCTTCTTTCCTTTATTTCCTTCTTTCCTTCTTCCTTTCCTTCCCTTCCTTCCCTTCTTTCCTTTCTTTCCTTTCCTTCTTTCTTTCTTTCTTTCATTCTTCCTTCCTTCCTTTCTTCCTTCCTTCCTTTTTCTTTCCTTCCTTTCCTTCCTTCCTTCCTTCTTTCCTTCTTCCTTCCTTCCTTCCTTCTTTTCTTTCTTTCTCTTTCTTCCTTCCCTCCTTCCTTCCATGGCCACCCCTGTGGCCTATGGAGGTTCCCAGGCTGCCAGGCTAGGGGTCGAGTCGGGGCTGCAGCGGTCGGTCTACATCACAGCCAGGACAACACGTGATCCTATAGCCACGTCTGCAACCTACACCACAGCTTGCAGCAACCCTGGAGCTTTAACCCGCTAAGTGAGACCAGGGATTGAACCCACATCCTCATGGATACTATAGTGGGTCCTTTACCCACTGGGCTACAATGGGAACTCCCACACTGGTATTCTTTCCATTCTTTAAACCTCATGCTTATGCTGTCCTCAGGGACTTTCTCCTTCCTCAACTCTGAAATCTTTTTTTACTGAACCCTCACTTCTTTTAGGTCGGCTAAAGTGTCACTCCTTCCAGAGAGCTCATCCTCGATCACATTCTCCAGTTACCACCCTCCTGCCAGGCCACCATCAGCACATGACCCTTCATTGCTTCATAGACGATATCATGTCACTACACAGAACGGTATCTTGTATTCACTGACCCACCGGTAGACTGCAAGCTCCTGCCTCCCTGAGCAGTCACAGATCTTGCCTTGTCCACCGCTGCGGTTCCAGCATCTAGAAGGTTGCCTGGGACACAACAGACTCTCAATAACTCTTTTTGAAAAAGTAAATGAGTCAGTGTACAGAGCCGAATAATTCGACTCATGTCTCAAGCACATTCTATAGTAAGATATCCGTTCTTTGTATTGCCCGGTGTTGACTGAGTCGTGTGCCCTGCCTTGAAAGGCGTATGTTGAAGCCTGCGTCCCACTGCTTCAGAAGGTGAGTGCATTTGGAGACAGAACCTTCAAGGAGGTGATGAAGTAAACATGAGGCCATTAAAGTGGGCCTGTCATCCAATCCGACTGGTGTCCTTAGGACACATGGAAAAATACCAGACTTATGTACATGCAGAGGGACAAGCAGGTGAAGCGGAACAAGAGGGTGGCCGTGTGCAGGCCAAAGAGAGAGGCCGGAACTCCAACCTTCCCTCCGGTCATCAGAAGACATCAACCCCGATCTTACTATGCCTCCACCCTCCAGAACTGGGAGAAAATAAATTTCCGTTGCTGAAGCCAGCTCGACGTCAGCCTTTTATTACGAAAGCCCCAGCCGACTAACACACTGTCCCTCCCCACCCCTCCCACCGACGTCATAATTTCCAGTTCTACAAAAGAGCAATCGAAAGGAATTCGTAATCCACAGCTTGGAACAACTTTATCATCATAACTATGACAAAAACTATGGGATACGTAAGAGCCTTGCTAGCAAATGACTAATCAATGTTTAGGGGAAAAATGTGATATATACACATATATATGTAATGTATATATTTTGTTATATGTGTGTATATGTATATATATACATACACATATATACACACATACACACGTGCACACATATATAACAGAGAATATATACTTACACATGTATAGAACATAGAATATCTATGGTATATGGTTTGGCTAGTATAAAATAGACCGTCTTAACCAGTTTTAAGTGGAGTGTCCATTAAGCACATGCACACGGGTGTGCAGTCATTGTGACCAACCATCCCTAACACTTCTGCATCATCCCAAACTGAAACTCTGTATCCACCAACACGAACGCCCCACTTCCCCTTCCACTAGCCCATGGTACCCACCATTCTACTTTCTGTCTCTAGGAATCTGACTACTACCCCGTGCTTGCCCTTCTAAGCCTGGCTAATTTCACTCAGCACAGTGCCTTCGAGGTTCCTTCCCGTTGTGCCCTGTGTCAGGATTTCACCCTCTTTAAGGCTGAATGATCGTACACGGTGTGGCTGGACCACTTCTTGTTCATCTGTGCCTCTGTCGAGGGACATTTGGGCTGTCCATACTTCTCGGCTACGGTGAACAAGCTGCGATGAACATGGCTGTACGACTATCTGAGTCTCTGCCAGCAGGTATTTTTGAAATATATCTAGAGGTGAAATTCCTAGATCATATGACAAGTCTACCTTTCATTTTTTTGGAGGGACCACCACACTGTTTTCCACAGAGGCACACAGTGGACTTTTAACTACACAAGCATCGTTAGAAAGGTGTGTGGTCTATTTTGTCTGCATCAGGTCCTTTCCTTACGTGCTTGACCCAAAAGATTACCTTCAATGCGCACATGAGATAGGTTCTTTTATTATTGCCTATTCACAGATGAGGAGGATTGCCCAAATGGGTACTTCAGTAAGTCGCAAAGCCTGGACTCAGTTCAGGTCGGCCTGATGCCACGGCCCATGCTCCCATCCACTCATGGAACTGTTACTGCCTGGAGCCATTGCTATGGGTTATCCAGCGAGGGGGCATGTCCAAGCTGCCCATCTGTGACTTGCCTTGCAAATAGTTTCATTTTGTAAGTAGACAGCATGAGAACATAGCACTTTTTTTTTTTTTTTCTTTCAAAGCCCCCACTTGTGACATATGGAAGTTCCCAGGTTAGGGATTGAATTGGAGATACAGCTGCCAGCCTATGCCATAGCCACAGCAATGCTGGATCTGAGCCACATCTGTGACCTACACTGCAGCTTGCGGCAACCCCGGATCCTTAACCCACTGAGCAAGGCCAGGGATTGCACCCACCTCCTTACAGAGACTATATTGGGTTCTTAACCTGCTGGGCCACAATGGGAACCCCAACACAGCACATGATAATCTCTAGAGCCCAAAGAAAGCATGAAAGGTTACACCCCAGGAAAAAGAATACACATAGTGCCTATTTTTCCCATAGAAAAGGAAACGATGAGTTTTTGTTTTTGACATAGATTATTCTGGGTTCGATTCTGTTAGCACCTAAGCCTTTTTGAGTTGAAGGTCACCTTCTGAAATCCCGTTTGATTTAGATGGTCAGTATAGGAGAAAAGGCAGACAAATGGCTGTTTCTCAGAAGAATGCAGAAGAGCCAGACTGTGGACACATGTCACGAAGAGGGAAGAAATGGCGAAACAAGCATGCTTAGCAGGTAACACTTAGGAGTCTGCTTACTTCCACAAATGCAACCAAGTAAACTCCCCAATGGGAATATCAAGATAAATAGAGCTCTCCCGCTAACCTGAACAAGACATTCCTCCATATTCTAAACAAGGGTTACTGCATCAACTTACACCGGGATTCAGATAATATGTCAGCAATAAGCAGCCCAAAGAGGAAATCCCAGTGAATGAGACTCACTGTTTTGAGCAAATATTAACATTGGCTCGCCAGCGTCTCCCTCTGTATCACCGTTCCAGATCGCCAAAGAGTTCAAAGTAGCCAAATCCGGGAGACCGAACTAGATAAACTATTTGGATCACTAGTTTCATTACCAACAGCTTCAGTCAACTTACCTAGTATTTCTCCGAAACAGAGAAGAATTAAAAAAAAAAAAAAAAAAGTTTTCCAGGCACTGAAATAGGCTGGCCTTGCTCTGATAAGTGCTGAGTCGAGAAAAGATCTAGACAGCATCATCTCCTGTCGACCAGTTTAAAATCAGCTCAGTTTGAGTCTAACTAGGAGTCTCAGAGAAAACGAGTTTATCACGTCAAAGAGCTTCTTCAGAAGTTCTTCCATTGGCAAGCTCATCGCACCAATATACAGGATATGTTAACACATCTTCAGCAAGGACACGTGTTATTAACATACTGAAATGGGCAACTTTACATTTTTCTGGGAATTAAAAAATAATACTGACGACATTACTCAACAAATGAATGCCCGCATACAAAATGATAAGCTAACCCTTTCATGTAAAGGGTTAAATTGAAGAGGTAGCTTAGATGAGCTATAAAGGAAGTCCTTCTCAGACCTAAATCTTTATGCTTCTTTATTTTTGATTAAAGTCAAATTGATATTTTATGCCCTTACGCTCACATACAAATGTATGTTAAGTTTCTCTCCTTTTTATTCTAATTTAGGTATAAGGCTTGCAGAAATCTTCCTGTAAGAGATAGTTGATGAAGGGATATTTTGAAGCAGCTCTTGGATAAGGGACATTGAGAGATTTGTCCCACAGGATACAGGGACTGCATAGTTTTAGGATTTTCAGCTTTATTATTGTTTGGCCAACAGTGTTCAGCATTTTCAGTGAGTCATACATGCCTTCAATATATATTATGTCTGCAGAATCTTGCACTGACTGCAGCATAAGTATATGTGAACACACATATTGTCAGAACATAGGGCTTCTAGGGGAGAGTGAGGAGAATTGGATTGAGGAACACAGGATGGCAGGAGAGCAGAAAAAGAAAGAGGAGTCAATGCTCGGAACACACATGTGCATTAGAAACCCTGGAAGAAGGTCGAGCAAAACAAAATCTCAAACGCAAAGCATACAAGAGCCCAAGTGATGAGAAAAAACAGATGTGTGTCCCTGGGTGCATATTGTAATAGACTAACACTCATTACCATACGTTCCCATGTGTGTGTATGGGGGGGTAATTACATGTAGAACCATTCAATACAGCATTTTGGAAGACATAATTGCTAAAATGAGATCAACACCTCAGAGGGGAAGAAAGAAGGCAGAGGAAAGAAGTGAAAGATTCGCTAGGTCACAGTTTGACTCCGTTTAGTCAATCATGGGTCCCCTTAACCCCTCTTCCTAGACTATTGATTTAGCTTTGATTCTGAACTCTCTCTTGGGTGCCACTTGATTTAGAAACAGTAAAAAAAAAAAAAAAAAAGAGAGAGAGAGAGAGAGAGAGGCCATTGATTTTCTCATGGTCAGTCTGTTCCCGAGGCCCTTCCAGCTAATCAGTTACCACCTCCTCCTCTTATCTTATCGGGGTTTTCTAATTTCCGCCATTAGGAGACGTCTGACTCTGTAGTTGCTGAAATCTCTCAGTCTGGGTACAGAAGGAGATTAAACTGAGTCACTGAGTCCCCTTGATCTTCTCCACTTCCTCTTGTTGAAGGCGTGTCTCTGTTTACCGTGCAAGATAAGGGGGTGCAGACGAGGCAGAATAGGACCTTAGAAGACGCAAAGCACTGAGGTATTTGTGTTGTGTATACAGTAGGTGACAAGAAAATTCCACACGAGGAAACCATCAAGGGTTCTTCAACTATGGTTCATTATACTCCGCGTATGAAAACCCAGAGCTCTGGTGATGTCTGAGGGTGTAACCAGATCCCAGCCCTTTTAAAGACTAGTGATTAGGTGAAGTGTTTCTGACAGCTAAATAAATATTTTCTAAATAAAAATATACTGTATGTTTTAAATGGAATATCAGGACCATTTTTAGAAAGGAGGACGGCTACTCTGGGATTCCCCAGCTGCCAGGTTCTGTTCGAAGTAGAAACTGCTATGTCCTGACTGTCGCCAGCTGGAAGCTCTGCTGTGCCCAGCGGAATGACACCCTGGTTAAAACAATACAAGGTCTAGAGCTGCGAGAAGCAAGACAGACCTGAACGAGCAATGCCAGCTTTAGAAAAGTCACATTTGAAAAGCTCTGTGAAAATTGAGGTAGCATCCAGATCTAGCTCTGTGGAATGAGGAATAACTGGAGAGACTCAGACGCAAAGAGTCCTAGACCAAGAAAGAAACATCACACAGTCCCCGATCCCAATCGTGGAGGGTGACACGGGCACCACAGATATCAGTGTAGCAGCATGGAGCCTCCTCCCACGAGATTAAAAAGAAACGGAATTGCAAGAAAAAAAAGGAGGGTTGAGATCAAATCAAGGACAGCTAGAAAATTTTACGAAACTCTGGAAGAACAGTGCTAGGGTTCTGAAACACCAGAGTGACTTGAGAATACATGTTATCGCTGTGTTTATTATTACAGCAAAATGATAGGAACGCTGAAGATAGCCTAACAGTTAGTCTTCATTCCCTGCCTCCCTCTCAGAGAAGCAATCAATGTGGCTTCTATGCAGTTTTTCGGAAATTGTATTCACGCAGGCAAGCGAGGTGTACATCAGTAGTTCTCAGACGGAGGCAATGCTGCCCCCTCTTTGGAGCCCAGAGTCAAGGACTAAAATAGAAATTAATTTGTTATTTGCATAAATGACGTATCGCATATCTGGAACCAGATAACCTATAACATACAAAGAAATGACCTCAAAGCGACTGTCAGAAATCTTTAAAATCACGAAGGAGACTTAAGTAAAATGTTAACTTGACTTCAAAGGGAGAGATTGGATAATTTCTGATAAATGTGTACTTGAATCAGAGTGCCTCTCTTTTGAAAAATTCTAGAGCATATTGTCCCACACATGGTTTATAGACAGAAAGGGTGCAACCAACACTACAAGTTCATATGGGTCCTAAGGGGGGAAAAAAATCACAGAAAGAAACTTAATTGTGCATGATAATGAAATAAAAATGTAGGTTAGGTGAAATATACAGAGAGAAATTTTATTTAACAAATATCTGGAGTTCCCATCGTGGCTTAGTGGTTAATGAACCCGACTATTCATGAGGATACAGGTTTGATCCCTGGTCTCGCTCAGGATATGGAGTTGCCATGAGCTGTGGTATATGCTGCAGACGCAGCTCGGATCTGGCGTTGCTGTGGCTCTGGCATAGGCTGGCAGCTACAGCTCTGATTCGACCCCTCGCCTGCGAACGTCCATATGCCAAGGGTGCAGCCCTAAAAAGACAAAAAAAAAAAAAGAATTTTTCTAATGTATTTAGTACTTTATATTCTTTACACTTTTTTGCATTAATATGTTTAGTAATCGCAAAACCCTACTGCTATAATTGAAGGGGAAACTGAAGCACAGGGAGGTTAAGTAACTTGCCCAAAGCCGCACAGCCAATAAGTGTGGGTCTGGGCTAAGAGTCCAGGTGGTCTGGCTCCAGAGTTTGTGTCATCAATCATGATCCTTTCCTGTCTCTTTGTATAATGAAGTCATAAATAATAAAAAGATTCCAACTTATTTCAATAAATCATAGTATGAAAAAGCTTATTATGGACACATGTCAAGCCTCACACCAGACTCCAAAAACTTCATTATTGCAATTATACCCTGGGTTTTGGCACGTCACAGGACTAGCAATATTCTGCGCATGACAACATCAATTTTTGCTGTGTCCCACCTTGCTCAGCTGGTGCCTGGCAAGGATGAGTCCACGCTAAAGACGCAAGTACCGACATTTGGCAACGCTGTGCCTACCAGAAGAGCAGGACTCAGGAATAACATTTTATCTTCTACCCAGTTTCAGGTGGCCTCTGGGAACCTGAGTGATGACCAAACCACACGGTGACCTAAGCCTGCCTCTGGTAAAGCAGACTGCTAAGCATGTGAGTACGGGAAGAGATGGATTTGGATATCTGAAAATATTTAAGTACCAATCAACTGATCATCTAAGTACAATGTGCCAGAAACGACTTCTGCAAAACTTCAGCAAAAGTCTTCTGTCGTGTGAACATCCAGAAGGAAAGTCACTGAGGAATAGGAAGGGCAGGGAAGAGAAGAGTGACAGATTGCTCCCTCCCAGGGTCACCTGCCGTCAAATATCATCGAGGGGGCCAACTTAGGTGTCATTCCAGCCTTGCGGTGACCAGGGCAAGGCTCTCAGGTTGGGACAGAGCAGCAGAAGCCTTAACCAGGATGGAAACGATGTTCCCGCCCACGTGCCCAGTCTAACCGATACACAGTGGGGCTGGAGCCCAGGGTCACGGAAAGCATCGGAGGCTGCTCCCAGCCCTGTGAGTGGAAGTGGCCTGATTGACTTACATGTGCATCTTCCCTCTAGCCAACGGAAGGCTTTATATCTAGGTTTGTAACATAGAAGATTCTGGTTCTAGGAAGTAACCGGACAGAAGAGGAAGCCCCAGGGACTTTCTGGAAATACAAATGCAGAGAATAGTTCCAGGGAGAGATGATGAGGAAGAGTTAGGCAGGCTTTCAGGACAGAGCTCCACCCCAGGCAGAAAAGAGAGCAGGGAGGAAAAGGGAACACCTCCCTAACTACAGCAGTGGAACACACACTGGTGTGAGGAGGTGAGCTCCATCCGAGCAAGCCCATTGGTCTTCATGGGCTCAATCTAGGCACACCGAGTTCTCGACAAACGAGCGCAAGGTATTTAGCTAATATCCTCTCAGATAAATGAAACACTAGGTTAATTCTCACAAGGATGTAAACATAATGGTTTTCACACATTCTTTGCATGTTAGATTTCATTCTCAATTCAAGTATATCCTACTATCGAATACGTAAGAAAATTCAAACACCAATGTAAATGCCAAAGGAAAGAGGAAGCTCCTATTGGAAGGAAATTCAGACAATCCTTTGATAAGGGCATCAATGCTTCCAACAAGGTATAAATAAAGGAGAAATGATACAGACAAAAACAGTCAGATTTCTAGAGGTTTTAAAAATACATATCTTTCTTTTGCATCATTTATGTCCCTAAGGTGAACGATGTACTTACATAATAAGCGGTTTTTCTTCCTATAATTTACCAGAATCATTCTAATAATTCAAATTCAGAAAAGGAACAAAGGCTCTTTGGCATCTGAATAGAACACAGGTTTCTGAACACTGGCCTCGTGCCATATGGGGTCCTTTGGTTTGATAGTGTGTCTTGCTGGGTCAGTCGTGGCACTAAGCTCAAGTCAGGGCCCATACCATTAAAACTGCTATTACCAAGATTTTATTTTATTTTTTTGTCCTGGAGGATGCCAGACATATTTCGCTATTATAGCTCAGTTGTGCATGAAAAATAATTGCAGTCATAATAGAAATCAGAGTCACCAAGAAGCATCGTGTAGCTTTTAATAATCCCACTGACAGCCTGGATTTGATGTCATGATCTAATGAGTGGTGGTGGTTGTTCCCCTGAGAAAATGAGTCCTGTCTCTTCTGTTAGAAAGTACTTTTCTGCAACTGCTACTCACAGAAAATGTAAAAGCATTCATGAATTTCTCATGATTCAGGGGACTTGTAGCAATAAAACAGAAAGAAAGAGAGAAAGTGAGATAATTAGAAGGTAAAGAGGAACCTTCTGGAGAACCCAAGAGTTTCTGCGGATGATTTGTCACGTTCCATTTTTTTTTTTTTTTGCTTTGCTTTTTAGGGCCCCACCCATGGCAGATGTAGGTTCCCAGGCTAGCAGTCCAATGGGAGTTACAGCAACGCCAGATCTGAGCCGTATCTGCGACCCACACCACAGCCCACAGCAATACCAGATCCTTAACCCACTGAGTGAGGCTAGGGTTTGAACCTGAATCCTCAGGGATCCTAGCTGGGTTCGTTAACTGCTGAGCCATGAAGGGAACTCCTCATGTTCCATTCTTAAAGTGACTTCTATTTCTCATCAGAGCATTCCATCAAATGCAATGTTTTAAGGCCAATAAACCTCCACGAGTGTCCAGACTTTTCTGTCTGATGGTGGAACAAACCAGTGGGTATTACTTTACCACTGATTCTATTGTTAAAATTCAAGGCTGCCATATTTTCCAGAATGGGTGGATGGTGAGAAATGATGAGGGTTTAAAACTTGGTCGAACTGAATTATGTCACAAAACGTTTTATTGGCCGACTATTGGATTATCACTTGGGGAATTTTAAGAAAGAGTACTTCCAAAATACTTTTTAAAAATTAAAAAAACCTGAAGAATCATCACTTTTCTACCTGGCCCCAAACATGAAGTGTTCTATGTGCCTCTGCAGCGAGAAACTTGGGGAAGTTTAAAATACCAATTAGAGGGAGGGAGTGGGATGGACTGGGAGTTTGGGGTTAGTAGATGCAAACTGTTACATTTAGAATGGATAACTAACGAGGTTCTGCTGTGTAGCACAGGGAACTATAGCCCATCTCCTGGGTTAGACCACGAAGGAAAATAACAGAAAAAGGAACGTATACGTATGTATGGCTGAGTCAGCTCTGCCACACAGCAGAAATGGTCACACCACCGTAAATCAACGACACTTTACTAGCCTATAGTACTACACTATACGATGCTACAGTGAAAGAATAAAACACCTGTGAGAATTCACAACAAAAGAGGCCTGTAATTATCACTCTAAATCCAGGGATCCTGTTCCGTAATACAACGAAGCCCAGAAATTGAGGTCTTCCGTGCCCCTCAGGCCTCTTTCACAAAGTTTAGAAGTTTTAGAATTCAAGGCTCATTAAGACTATTTCCACTGTTTTTTATGAAACACCATTTAAGATTAAAAAATTGGAAAAGAAAACCAGCCCAAATATCTTTCTCCTTTCCAAAATTTCCTTGTATTTCTTCATTTAAGCGACTCTGACCATCAGCATTCGTACAGTTATTCATTAAACATATTTGTTCCTCTGATTTCCAAGTCATAAAAATCTTTCCACTTAGACACGGAGCTTATTAAAATCCAAGACTTTCTATCTAGCGTCTGCTCTTTCTTTTCTCTTATTTCCTCCGAGCTTATTTTATGTTCCATCTCTGCCAGGCTAATGAAGTTTGAATTTTATTTCTCTAAAGATCACACTGCTCTGTTGGAGATTTGTCCTGAAGGAGGAATGGTCGAGAAAGGGAAGGGAAAATCTATATTACTTCAGGTGAGAAATTTTACTGGCAGACCTCACACTAACTCTTAATAGCCGTGATTTTCAGGGATGGAAATACCATTCTGAAGTTTGCATCAAGTCTGACTCGAAGCTTTGATTTCCTACGAATTCCAAAGACCCTGGATCCCCAACAGGCATGTGACCCTAAGGTCAATGATTTTTAAAAGCTGAGGTGTTGATCATGGAACAATTATTTCAAACTATGATCATCGAGTGACTTGAGATCCTTCTTTTCTTCACGCTGTTGCCCTGATGCCCTTCCGTTTGGGTTTCTACTCCCTTATTCCGCCAAAACCACTCTTTTTAAGATCATGAATGACCTCCCTGGGACCAAATCTATGGATCATTTCTTTTCGGATTCTTTCATTTTGTAAAGGTTTATTGAAGTATAATTGAGTTACAATGTTGTGATAAATGTCTGCTATACACCACAGTGACTCAGTTATACACAGACACACCTCTATCCTTTTCCAGATTCTGTCCCCATACACATTATCACAGAATATTGCGTAGAATCCCCTGTGCTTTACAGCAGGTCCTTGCTGGCCAATGTGCATTTCCATTTTCTTCAACTTGCAGCAGCACTCAGGGACGGTGCTACTCTTTGAAATAGATATATATATATATATTTTACTTTTTTTATTACTCAAATGAATTTATCACATCTGTAGTTGTATAATGATCGTAACAATCTGATTTCAAAGGATTTCCATCCCACAGCCCAAGCACATTCCCCCCACCCCCCAAACTGTCTCCTCCAGAGACCATAAGTTTTTCAATGTCTGTGAGTCAGCTTCTGTCCTGCAAAGAAGTTCCGTCTGTCCTTTTTTCAGATTCCACATGTTGGTGAAAGCATTTGATGTTGATGTCTCATTGTATGGCTGACTTCACTTAGTATGATAGTTTCTAGGGGCATCCATGTTGCAAAAAATGCCAGTATTTTGTTCTTTTTAATGGCTGAGTAATATTCTATTGTGTATATGTACCACATCTTCTTGATCCACTCCTCTGTCGATGGACATTTAGGTTGTTTCCATGTCTTGGCTATTGAAAAGAGTGCTGCAATGGACTTCGGAGTACATGTGTCTTTGCAAGCTGTGGTTTTATCCGGATAGATGCCTAGGAGTAGGATTACTGGATCAAATGGTAGTTCTATGGTTAGTTTTCTGAGGAATTTCCATACTGTTTTCCACAGTGGTTGCACCAATTTACAATCCCACCAAGAGTGTACTAGGGTTCCTTTTTCTCCACACCCTCTCCAGCATTTATTGTTTGTAGACTTTTTGATGATGGACATTCTGGCTGGTGTAAGGTGGTACCTCAGAGTGGGTTTGATTTGCATTTCTCGAATAATGAGTGATGTTGAACATCTTTTCATGTGTTTTTTGACCATCTGTATGTCTTCTTTGGAGAACTGTCTGTTTAGATCTTCTGCCCATTTTTTGATGGGGTTGTTTGGTTTTTTTGGTATGGAGCTGCAGAAGTTGTTTGTAAATTTTGGAGATCAATCCCTGGTCAGCTGATTCACCTGCAAAGATTTTCTCCCATTCTGTGGGTTGTCTTTTCATTTTGTTTAGGGTTTCCTTTGCTGTGCAGAAACTTTGAAGTTTGATTAGGTCCCATTTGTTTATTTTTGTTTTTATTGTCAATACTCTAAGAGGTGGATCTGAGAAGGTGTTGCTGTCATTTATGTCAGAGAGTATTTGGGCTATGTTTTCCTCTAAGAGTTTGATAGTGTCTGGTCTCATATCTAGGTCTTTAATCCATTTGGAGTTTATTTTTGTGTATGGTGTTAGGGAGTGTTCTAATTTCATTCTTTTCCATGTGGCTGTGCAGTTTTTCCAGCACCATTTATTGAACAAGCTGTCCTTTCTCCATTGCGTATCCTTGCCTTCTTTGTCATAGATTAGCTGGCTGTAAGTGCATGGGTTTATATTCTGGGCTTTCTATCCTGTTCCACTGATCTATATTTCTGTCTTTGTGCTAGTACCATGCACTTTTGATGACTGTTGCTTTGTAGTACATTCTGAAGTCTGGGAGCCTGATGCCTCCAGCTCCATTTTTCTTTTTCAGGCTGTCTTTGGCTATTCCGGGTCTGTTATACCTCCAAACAAACTTTAAAATATTTTGTTCGAGTTTTGTGAAAAATGTTCTTGGTAATTTGATAGGGAGTGCATTGAATCTGTAGATTGCCTTAGGTAGTATAGTCATTTTGATAATATTAACTCTTCCGATCCACGAGCATTGTACATCTTTCCATCTATTCGTGTCACCTTTGATTTCTTTCATCAGTATCTTACAGTTTTCAGAGTACAGATCTTTTGTCTCTTTAGGTAGGTTTATTCATAGGTATTTTATTCTTTTGGATGCAATGGTAAACGGGATTGCTTCCCTAATTTCTTTTTCTGCTCTTTCATTGTTAGTGTATAAAAATGCTGTCGATTTCTGTATTCATTTTGTATCCTACGACTTTGCCAAATTCGTGGATGGGCTCTAACAGTTTTCTGGTAGAGTCTTTAGGATTCTCTGGGTATAGTATCATGTCATCTGCAAATAGGGATACTTTTACTTCTTCCTTTCCAATTTGGATTCCTTTTATCTCTTTTACTTCTCTGATTGCTGTGGCTAGGACTTCCAGAACTATGCTGAAGAGTAGTGGTGAGAGCGGACATCCCTGTCTTGTTCCTGATCTCAGCAGGAATTCTTTCAGCTTTTCACCATTGAGAATGATGTTCACTGTGGGTTTGTCATATATGGCCTTTATCATGTTGAGGTAGGTTCCTGTTATGCCCACTTTCTGAAGGGTTTTTATCAGAAATGGGTGTTGGATTTTGTCAAAGGCTTTTTCCACGTCTATTGAGAGGATCGTATGGTTTTTAGTCTTCAGTTTGTCAATGTGGTGTATCACACTGATGGATTTGCGGATATTGAAGAACACTTGCATCCCTGGGATAAATCCCACTTGATCATGATGTACAATCCTTTTAATGTATTGGTGGATGTGGTTTGCTAGTATCTTGTTGAGGATTTTTGCATCTATGTTCATCAGTGACATTGGCCTGTAATTTTCTTTTTTTGTGGATTCTTTGTCTGGTTTTGGTACCAGGGTAATGGTGGCCTCATAGAATGAGTTTGGGAGAATCCCTTCCTCTGCAATTTTTTGGAATAGTTTCAGAAGGACAGGTGTTAGCTCTTCTCTAAATGTTTGATAGAATTCGCCTGTGAAGCCATCTGGTCCTGGACTTTTGTTTAATGGAAGTTTTTAATCACAGTTTCAATTTCAGTTCTTGTGATGGGTCCATTCATCTCTTCTATTTCATCTTGGTTTAGTCTTGGAAGATTGTACTTTTCTAATAACTTGTCCATTTCTTCTAGGTTTTCTGTTTTATTGGCATATAGTTGCATATAGTAGTCTCTTATGATCCTTTGTATTTCTGTGATGTCCATTGTAACTTCTTCTTTTTCATTTCTAATTTTATTGATCTGAGTCCTCTCTCTTTGTTGCTTGATAAGTCTGGCTAGGGGTTTATCAATTTTGTTGATTTTTTCAAAGAACCAGCTTTTCGTTTCACTGATCTTTTTTATGGTTTTCTTTGTTTCTATTTCATTGATTTCTGCTCTGGTCTTTATGATTTCTTTCCTTCTACTAACTTTAGGTCTTGTCTGTTCTTCTCTCTCGAGCTGCTTTAGATGTAAAGTTAGCTTGTTTATTTGAACATTTTCTTGTTTCCTGACATGGGCTTGTATTGCTATAAACTTTCCTCTCAGAACGGCTTTTGCTGCATCCCATAGGTTTTGGAGTGTCGTATCTTTGTATCTTCGTTGTCATTTGCTGCTAGGTATTTTTTAACTTCCTCTTTGATTTCTTCAGTGATCCATTGGTTGTTTAGTAGCATGCTGTTTAGTCTCCACATGTTTGTGTTTTTTTGCAATTTTTTTCTTGTTGTTGATTTCCAGTCATGTAGTGTTGTGGTCAGAAAAGATGCTTGATATGATTTCAATTTTCTTAAAGTTACCGAGGTTGGATTTGTAGCCCAGGATATGATCAATCTTAGAGAATGTTCCATGTGCACTTGAGAAGAATGTGTATTCTCTTGCTTTTGGATGGAATGTCCTATAAATATCTATTAAGTCCATCTGGTTTAATGCATCATTCAGGGCCTGTGTTTCCTTATTGATTTTCTGTCTGGTTGATCTGTCCATTGCTGTAAGTGGGGTGTTAAAGACCCCACTATGATTGTGTTATTGTCGATTTCTCCTTTTAAGGTTGTTAGCAGTTGCCTTATACATTGTGGTGAACCTGTGTTGGGTGCGTAGATATTTAAAATTGTTATAGCTTCTTCTTGGATTGATCCTTTGATCATCATGTAATGTCCTTCCTTGTCCCTTCAAATATTCTTCATTTTAAAGTCTATTTTGTCTGATATGAGTAGGGCTACTCCAGGTTTCTTTTGATCCCCCTTTGTGTGAGATATTTTCTTGCATCCTCTCACTTTCAATTTATATGTGTCCCTAGAAGTGAGGTGGGTCTCTTGAAGACAGCATATATATGGGTCTTGTTTTTGTATCCATTCAGCAAGTCTCTGTCTTTTGGTTGGGGCATTGAGTCCATTAACATTTAAGGTAATTATTGATATGTATGTTCTTATTGCCATTTTATTAATTGCTTTGGATTTGCTTTTGCTGCTCTTTTTTCTTTCCTTCTTCTCTTGTTCTTTTCTGCCTATAGAAGTTCCTTTAGTATTTGTTGTAAGGCTGGTTTAGTGTTGCTGAATTTTCTCAGCTTTTGCTTATCTGTGAAGCTTTTGATTTCTCCTTCAGATCTGAATGAGAGGTTTTCTGGGTAAGGTAATCTTAGTTGGAGGTTTTTTCCTTTCATTGCATTAAGTATATCATGCCACTCCCTTCTGGTCTGCAGAGTTTCTGCTGAAAAATCTGCTGATAACCTTATCAGGGCTCCCTGGTATATTATTTGGTTTGTTTCCCTAGCTGCTTTCAAGATTTTCTCTTTGTCTTTAATTTTGGTCAGTTTCATTAATATGTGTCTTGGGGTGTTCTTCCTTGGGTTTATTTTATATGGTACTCATTGCACTTCCCAGAATTGAGTGAGTGATTCCTTTCCCATGTTAGGGAAGTTTTCGGCTGTTATCTCTTGGAATATTTTTTCTGTCCTCTTCTCTTTCTCTTCTCCTTCTGGCACCCCTATAATACGGATGTTGATGCATTTAATGTTGTCCCAGAGTTCTCTGAGACTCGCTTCATTTGTTTTCAATTTTTTTTCTCTTTTCTGTTCCGCATCTGTAATTTCCGCTAATCTGTCCTCCACCTCACTTACTTGTTCTTCTGCCTCCTGTATTCTGCTGTTAGCTGCTTCTAGTGAATTTTTATCTAAGCCCCACCCACCAGAGGGATTAGAATCAGCTCCACCTACCAGTGGGCATGCATCAGCCCCTCCCATCAGGAAGCCTACAGCAAGCCCCCCATACCAACTTCAGCCACAGGGGGGGTATACATCAGAAGTAAGAGAGGCTACAATTCTACTCTCTGTAAAAAGGTCACCACACCAAAAACCTATAAAAATTAAAAGACAGAGAACTATAACTCAGATGAGGGAGAAAGGAAAAACCGCAGAAAATCAGCTAAGCGAGGAGGAGATTCTCAGCCTCCAGGAAAAAGACTTTAGATTGTTGATGCTGAAGATGATGCAAGACATTGGAAATAAACTGGAGGCAAAGATGGATAACTTACAGGAAACACTGAGCAAAGAGATACAAGATATAAAACTTAAACAAAAAGAGATGCAAAATACAATAACTGAAACAAAATAGATACTTTCTTTCCTTAACTTACATACCACTGCATTCTCCGTTTGAATCTCACCTTAAAGACTCTCACTGGAATCTTCGGAATTGCTTCTTCCTCTTCTGATGGACCTCTACCTATGGGAATTACTTTCCATTCTAGCTACATACTTTAGAGAGGCTGATTCATCTAATTCCTTGACTTGAAATACAGCATAAATGCCAGTGATTCCCAAAGCAGTTCCAGTCCTAACTTCTACTCAGAATTTCATCTGCCTTCTTGATACTTATACTGATGGCTAATAGGTATCTACACTTTAAGGTACAGCAACTATTGGTATTTTCCCTTAAACTCTATCCTCTCCAAGATTTTTTCCCTAACAGAATGAACCACAACATCAACAACCTTTTTGCCATAGCCAAATATACAGGATTTATCTTTGGTTTATCTTTTCTCCTCACTCCCCATCTAATTCATCTTCTACCTGCAAAAGACAGGCCCAAACCTAGCCATCTTCCCTCCATCTTCACAACCACACCCCTAGCCAAAGTCATCATCAGCTTTTACCTGGAATTCTCAAATGGTCTTCCTTTCTCTCTTGGTCCTCTTCAACAGAACTTCTGCCCAAAAAATCAGAGTGGTACTTAGGACATAAACCAGATTGGAACACTCCTCTTCTTAAAACTCTACAAGTGTGTCTCTCAACAATTAAAATCAAGCAGAGGTGCTCCTTCTCCCTTACGAAGCCCCACAGAGCCATGCCTGCATCTCATTTTTCACGACTCTCTCTTTTGCACACTGAACTGTGCACACTGGCCTTACTGCTGTGCCTCAAACACATCACACTGTTTTCTATTTTAGGAGGACTGAACCAGCTCTTCTGGTCATCTTTACACTGGTGATATCGTCTGGATATTCAGATCACAGCTAAAATATTACCTTCCCCTGAATACCCAAATTTTAAGTCCCTACCCAGTGTCTCTCTCTGATAAATTACCAGCATGTCTATCAACATGACTGCTCACTGTTATCCTGGTATCCTCCATGGAGAGGATAAACTTTTCTCTAGCTACTTTGCTGCTGTATTTGTGTCACCTAGAATAGGGCTTGGCATTTAGTAGATAATCGGTTCTTTTTTTTTACTAAATAATATTCAATTTTTAATGAGAAAGCAAGATGAATGACAACTTCTGTAGAAATCAGATTATGGCTGAGAGCTACAAGTTCACAGCTAAAGGCATTAAATCCAGATCAAAGGCTCAGGATTTTACTTGATTCATTTGCAGGATGATCTACTTCAAGCAGGTCTTATTTATGATGGGACGTTTCCTTCAAAATTTCACCGAGCACTTACAGTGGAGTAAAAGGGTCAAGCTTGTATTATCTTGGATAAAGAAATATACAGAGAAAGAGAGACAGAGAAATAAAGGAAGGAAGAGAGGGAGGGAGGGAAGGAGAGAGGAAGGAAGAAAGGAAGGAAAGAAGAGAGAAAGAAAAAAGAAAGAGAAGAAAGGAAGAAACAAGAAAGAAATAGAAGAAAGAAAGATGGAAAGAAAGATGGAAAGAGAAAGAAAGAAAGAAGAAAGAAGGAAAGGCATGTACTTATGAGTGAAGGAATGCTTTTGTGTATTTTAGTCTTGTTTTCTCACTTCCGCTATCTAAAACTTCTCTTCTTAGCTTTGTTCTTCCCTATGAGTGTCTTCTCCATGCCTTTGGTGAGAAGGAGAAGTCTCATTCAGCTATTCCAGAGGCTATCCATTTGAAGCCAGGGCCAGACTTATGAAGGCAGATCAAGGCTTTTTGACCCAGTGGGCATCCATCAGCTCCAAAGACTGCCTACCCAGAGATTTCCTCCCACCTCTCTGTCCCAGGGTCGTCAAAAATTTCCTTTCTGAAGGCTTTCGAGGCTTCTGAGCTCCAGAGTAAAATGCTAAAAACCTCTGCCCCAATACCTCTGGGAGAGAGAATGCCTTAAGACATTATCACAAACACCTAAAGGGAAGTCCTTGAAAAATGAGAGCAAGATTAAAACCTGATGGGGTGAGGAATGAAATGCCCGGGAAGGGGAAAGAGAGGCACCAAAAGAGGAGGGAGGGTGCCAAGACAAATCCCACCTCCCAGGCAAAGGTCTCAGGCGTACCAAGAGAAGTGAGAAATGCTTCTGCTGAGACCCAGCATTTCTGAAACCAATACTTTCCATGGGAATACAAAAAAGAGGATATGAAGTTGCAGTTGATGTATTCATATATACTCATGTATACATTCGCTGAAACATAATCAAAACCTTCCCATCCCGATTTGGAAATAGGTTCCGTTTTCTGCAGTTGTCAGTGGCAGCTCATTCTTTACTGGAGCTTGTTTGTGCTGGTAAACTCCTTGGTGACAGAGCAGACCTCTGGAATCATGTGGCAGGGTCAGTTTCTAGCACTCGTCCCATATTTTCTGATGCAATCCCCTGTAACAAGGTTGTATCCTAGTAAACATGGAGATGGACCAAGAAAACATTAGCCTGTCTCCTTTTGAAACTAACAGAGTGGACTGATTGGGACTGAGGTTTGAATTCAGAAAGCTTCTTGAAGTCTTTGTTTTTATATCAGGTCTCTTATATTCTGTTCGTCTAGAGATGAAAAAACAGGAGCCAGTTATGCACCACCCATTAGGTATTCAGTTGTACAGATTTCAGAATGGACAGGTGCCAAAACAGGCTGCAAACATATCTGATCTTTGGTCATTCCAGCTGCCCTTCCTATGCACAGAAGACTGAATTTGGTCTCCTTTGCATGCGGATCTTTCTGGCTGAGTGGCAGAAAGGAAAGCCCCTCTTCTTGGTACTGAATCACTCACCAATATCTGACCTTGAGGAAGCCTCTAATATCTCTGGACGCCTATTTATTCATGTATAAAGTTGAGAATGTTATATGTATAAAGTAAAAGGGCTCAGTTCTTAGGCATATGAAATTCTAAAGAAATAAGGACTTTGGAATCTTGTATGTTTTTTTATTTTTCGAATTTCACACCTAAACACAAAGCTATTTCGTTTTAACCAAATACTGGGATTTTTCCATCTTAAAGCACATGCTAAATTTCTTTTTGTTATTGTTGTTGTGTGGAAGTTCCCAGGCCAGGGATCAAACCCAAGCTGCAACACTGACCCAAGCTGCTGCAGCGACAACATAGGATGCTTAACCCCAAGGCACCACAAAAGAACTCTTCTTTTTTTTTTTTTTTTTTTGGTAGCTAAAACATTTGATGTGCGATCTACCCTTGTAAAAAAGTTTTAAGTGCATGGTATTGTCAGTGCCAATCACAATGCTATCCAGCAAATCTCTAGAAGGCATATTCATCTTCTACGTATGTTGATTAGCAACTCTTCACACTCCCTTGGTACCAGGTCCTGGCAACCACTTTCTTATTCTTTGCTTCTTTGACTGTTTTAGATACTTTGTATAAGTAGAATCAGTATTTTCCCTTCTGTCTCTGGCTTCTTTCATTTACTGTAAACTCCACAAATTTTATTCTATGCTGTCGCATATTGCAAGATTCTGTTCTTTTTTTAAGGTTAAATAGCATTCCACTGCTGTATACCCTACATGTCTTTATATATTCTTCCATCGATGGATTTTTTTTATTGATCATATTATTAATTTTTTAGAAGTTTTGGAAGAACCCTTATAAATAGATTTGAAGCAAAACAAAATACCAAGGAAGTTTCTGATATGGGGGAAATAAAATGTTCAGCTATAAAATTGTGACAAGGTACTGTATTTTTGTTCTCCTTTTTTAAGGTGTTACTGAAGCATAGCTGACTTTCAATGCTGTGATCATTTCTGCTGTACAACAAAATCATTCAGTTCCACATGCAGCCATAAAAAAGAATGAAATAATGCCAGCAAATGGATGGACCTAGAAATTCTCGTACCAAGTGAAGTTAGTCACAGAGTGAAAGACAAACATAGGAGTTCCCGTAGTGGCACAGCGCAAACAAATCCGACTAGGGACCATGAGGTTGCAGGTTCGATCCCCGGCCTTGCTCAGTGTGTTAAGGATCTGGTGTTGCCATGAGCTGTGGTGTAGGCTGCAGGCACAGCTCGGATCTGGTGTTGCTGTGGCTGTGGTATAGACCGGCGGCTACAGCTCAAATTCGATCCCTAGCCTGGGAACCTCCATACGCTGTGGGTATGGACCCAAAAGGCAAAAAGAAAGAAAGACAAACATCATAGGATATCATTTATATGTGAAATCTAAAAAAAAAAAAAATGATACAAATGAACTTATTTGCAGAACAGAAACAGACTCACAGACTTTGAAAACCTTACAGTTACCAAAGGGGACAGGCTGGGGAGAGGGATGGTCTGGGGTTGGCACTGGCAGGTGCACAGTGAGGTATAAGAATGATTGACGTTTATCTAGATGATTTCCACATCTCAGGTGTTGCAAATGATGCTGCAGTGAACATGGCCGTGCTCCTCTCTCTCTGAGATCCTGTTTTCAATTCTTCTGGATAAACAGATTTAGGAGAAGTACGCGTACTTGCTTGGTGTCTTATACATCAACGATAATTAAACCACAGGTATCAAGAATCACAGTCTTAGCCCTTTCCGAAAAGCAAATAAGAATAATTTAAAAAGGGAGTCCAGTGGCCCAGACAGTGCAGAGAATGATTTAGGGATATGAAGGGCTCACTGTGGGTCAAAAATTGAGCTAAATGATTCATATTTACAGTACCATTCAATCTCCCAGCCAAAAAAAAAAAAAAAAAAAGGGCTTGGGAAGAGAAAGTAAGATTCAGACGATGAGAAACTTGTCCTCAGGCTCACAATCTCAGGCAACAGAGGCATCGTCCATAGGTCAGACAAGCACACACTCAATGCTAGAGTTTTTCATACCATCTCCTTTCAATCCCATATATTCACAGTCATATTACTGTGCTGTTATTCATGTTGAGCCCATTGCCAGAATGGGCAAAACATCGCCATGTCCACTCCTGTTTAAATTTCTTTAAAATGACTGTTAACAAGTAACCTACAAAAACCAAAGGCAGACTCTTGCAGAAGAAAACAATTCACTTTGGCTTTTAAAACATTTTGTGAGTATTCAGATTTCCTTATTACATGATATTTCACAATAAAATGCCAGATTAAAAAGAATTTGGTGGGGCCATATTATATTTCAAATATACCTGCTGGATTGAAACATGCTTCTTGCATGTGTCTACTGCTTGTTCAGTATAGTTTGGAAAAGTTTTGGGTGGAGATAGGAAGTAGGCTTTTGAATGTCAAGGGTAAGGTTTGGCACCTGTGAACTTGATTTTCTCAGCCAAACACGTTACTCAGTCTAGACCTGTGCTTAAGGTAGACTTTTTGAACTAAAGCCTCTCAGAAGAACACTGAGAGGCTTAAGTCAATATATGATGATTAAATGCCTTGGCGTTTTTTAAGTATTTTACTAAACATGGGAGATTAAGAAAACCAGGCATCATAAATCTCTTCCTCCCTGGCCCACATATGGTCTAATAATAGAATAAAGAATTTGAAGCATCTTAATCCTTTCAACTGGAGGAAGAGGAACGTGTGCCATGGGACTATATCCTTCTGAAGTCAGACTATGGTCCACTCTTTCTAACTGAAATAAAGGCATTTGAAGGCATCTCTGAGCAGAACTAGGTATTTTACAAGACTTTCTCCTGGAATATCAAGGGGATAGAGGGGAGAGCTCCCTTTAGTCTAGTGTCTCAAGAGTGTTGGTCCCCTTTCACAGCTGCTATGGGAAAAGAACCAAACAGAGAGGTTTGGGATTTCATTTTGCACAGGCTATAGTTACATATTTCTTAGTATTACACAGTCAGGCAAAGGATATTGATCTGTTTTTTTAATTTCTACTTGAGAGCAACAAGCCTGATGAGAAGTGACGGGGGGGGGGAGTAAGGACTTGTTCTTAGGGAACGTCTCTTTTGATGGCAGCATCCTTATAATTTTGGAAATTAAAAGCCTTAGACAGGATTGTCTGTGCCGGAATGAATCTTCCATAAAGGGCTCACTGCATGTGCTACTGTTACAGGTGTCTAATTCCTATCTCCTTGCCTTTCCTTTTTTTTTTTTTTTTTTGTCTTTTTGCCATTTCTTGGGCCGCTCCTGCAGCATATGGAGGTTCCCAGGCTAGGGGTCGAATCGGAGCTGTAGCCACTGGCCTACGCCAGAGCCACAGCAATGCGGGATCCAAGCCGTGTCCTCGACCTACACCACAGCTCACAGCAACGCCGGATCCTTAACCCACTGAGCAAGGGCAGGGACCGAACCCGCAACCTCATGGTTCCTAGTCGGATTCGTTAACCACTGCGCCACGACGGGAACTCTTCTCCTTGCCTTTCTAAAGCGCAGTGTGTGAGAGAGGTGGAGGGATGGCCCCCTCGTTTGTAAGAAGTCAACCCACCAGGGTGGCCAATGGTCCAATCACAGCTGGAACGTTCCCTTCTCATTTCTCAATTGCTACCAACTACTTTGTACTGAGCCTACTTCAGCCTGGATCACCCTCCTTCCCATTTCCTGCATTAGAAACTGTCGTTATTCCCCAGCACAAAAAAATAGGACTCCTATTCTAGGTTTTCCATTTGCATAATATATTGCTAAAATATCTAGGCCAAAAAAAAAAAAAAGGAGTGATAATTGCCAAATATCATTTCCTTTGTTTTGATAAATTAAAGGTGAAATGTAGAACCTCCCTGCCACCAGCAGAGTCGAAAACAACCCGTAATTGAAGGAAAACGGATCGGGGTGGGGGCAGGTATGGGGGGCATGAAAGATCCTAAGGGAAAGTAAAACCAAGTGATAATTATGTAGGCTACAGGTTCTAATTAATTCACTGCCCTCATTAAAAATACTTATCAAATTCCAGCTTTCGTTACAATGATAGCTTCGAACCCAAATTCCTTACACTCCCCCTTCTATACTTCTCATGACAAGAATGAAGCCAAACCTTTCTGGTCTGGACTATTTCTTCTAACCCTCAAATATAGCCCTGGAGAGGCTGACTTTGGAAGCAACAAAAATAGCCCTGCCGTCAACCACAAAATAGAATGTTTTTACCACTAGCCTGGTCCTCCTGGGACCGATCTGAGTTGTTGGGGGAGCGTTCAAACTGGGATCTGAAAGGTGGCAAGAGGGGTGGGTGATGCTTGTTCCCAACGGCAGAAAACAGATTTCTTTTCCATTCCTGTGAAACACAGCTAAAGAAACGGTGGACTGGCCTGGACGCACGCAGCCGTCTTATGTCGGCCTATTTTGATGTTTCCAACTGCCCTGTGTTCGTTACAATACCGTGTCTTAGAAATTCCCCAAAGATCTGTTAGAGGACAGGATGGTACAGATTAAAAGGAATAAATAAATAAAAGAAAGGACGAAAAGGGGGGCAGTGCAGCCCCGTATTTCCTTATTTGCGATATATTACAAAATCGCCTCTCAACTCAGTGCCAGGACAATGCTTGGGGCAAAGGCAAGGTCTGTCCAGACACGACTCTTCCTCCAACTGAGGGATTCTTTTGTACGGTGGAGAAACCTCCTCTAGTTTTAACGACTTTGACAAGACGTGGGGGGGGGGGCTCATCGTTTCTAACAAAGGTCTCATTGACAAAAGGTTATGATTTTTGTTCGAAAGCACTTCCTACCAAAGAACAAGACTTTGAAGTCTATTCTTTGTTCAGTCATGCTTGTTATGATTTCTTTACGAAGAAAAAGAGGAAGACAGGAAAAAAAAAAAAAAATCCCCAAACAAAACCCTTGCTACCTTTAAGGCCAATTCTCTGTACGTGAAAAATCTAAAACTACTTTTGCTTAAAGGACCACGAGGCAAACATGAACTGTTCGCTCAAAGTTGGTGACATCGCACCTTTGATTACTAAAACATCAAGCTACGTGGCTGATAGAGTTCTCTGTTTATAGCTTCTTGCATTTCGTGTGAATGTGTGTTGATCATTTTCTAGATCTGCGTATTTTGGGGATCTTTATGTGACGGTTTCAAGGCAGGGCTTCAAACGATCCTTGCTCTGTGTATGTGTGTGTGTGTGTGTTTGCGTGTCACTGCAATGGTTTTCAAACTCAAATCTAAGTGAAGCTTAATGAAGGCAACAGTGTCACTATAAATTACTGATTTCTGGAAAAGTTCTTTTCTTTCTCTCTCTCTCTCTTTTTTTTTTTTTTTTTGGTACATATTGCCAGCAAGTATTTGCCATGTGTCTGGGTCTGGTTAATGCTGTGGCTGTTTGCTTTCTTCCTGTTGTTAAGTCGTGGTGGTCTAACAATTGTTTGTGTTGTTCCATCCACCTGGCCCCCAGCTGCCCACTGGTTCTATAAAATCATGTTGAAAGCTCACCGTGTAGGATACAAACACCAGTCAAGGAATCAAACGTGTCAGGGAAAGCGTCTCATGGAAGAAACACAAAGGCTTGTGTCCTCTTGTGGCTGAAGGTGGAAGGCCGGGCCTGTGGGAGACACTTCATGAGCAATTTCAGTTGAGACCACAGACGTTATAAAATCGCTGCAGAAGACTTCCTGCAGCTTGACACTCGGCTCCTTCGGCCAAGTAGACTCCGCGTATTTTACTTCTTACTAACTTTCCTTTCATACTGAACTTCAGATTGCAAACGACCTCCTCTTATTGTCATCCACCAAGGAGAGGTTGCTTGGCAGAGAAGGAGGGTGAAACACTGCCAAAAACATTTTTTGGCACCAGCTATCAATTAAAACCGATAGCCCGACCTCGTGATGCGAGATTAGAGTTATTTCCCAGCACTGTTTTCTCGATGATTTCAGAACAAGGCAAGGGAGTTCTCCGTGCTGTTTCTTCACAACAGATGTCATGGCCAACATGATGCTTTTGAATGTAGAATCATTATCAGAGTAGCTGTATTTATATTAATTTCTTGTTAGTTTGTTTTCTTCACCTCATGCTCTTGCTTGGTTGTTTGCTTTGTTTTTGTTTTTTTGTTTTCTTTTGCTGGCTACACCCGTGGCATGTGGAAGTTCCCTGGATAGGGGGTCGAATGGGTGCTGCAGCTGCTGGCCTACACCACAGCCACAGCAACTCTGTGGGCACCACAGCTTGTGGCAATTATCAGATGCTTAAGCCACTGATCGAGGCCGGAGATCAAACCCGCATGGTCACAGTGTGTCAGCTTCTTAACCTGTTGAGCACAACAGGAACTCCTTTTCCTTGTTGTTTTTTAATTTTTCTTGTACGTATTTTCAATTTAAAAGAGGGATGAAAACAAAGGCCGTGACATTTAAAAAAAAACATAAAAAAAAGGTTGCGATATGATACAAGATAAAAGATAGAAATACAAAAATAAGGCTCCTGGGAAAATGTTGGGAGCAACGGATAAATGGTTACAGTGAACTTTCTAAAGGAGCGCCAATAACAGCTTGTTTCAATGCCTCGTATGTAACAGTATGACCTCCGTCCACGGCTACCTCCGCTCTGCTGCCTTTCCCAATACATCTGTTCACATCCTGACACTGTGGAAGCCAGTGCAGCACA
Source organism: Phacochoerus africanus (assembly GCF_016906955.1). Classification (NCBI taxonomy): domain Eukaryota; kingdom Metazoa; phylum Chordata; class Mammalia; order Artiodactyla; family Suidae; genus Phacochoerus; species Phacochoerus africanus. Next base: position 9,326,903 of record NC_062557.1, on the reverse strand, counting down.
GTAGGTTGATCTGGGTTCTGAAGTCAGAATATCTGAGTGTAAAGGCCAGTTTTACCATTTCCTAGTCGTGTGACATTCACCAGCTACATAACTTTTGTGGGTCTCCGTGTCCTCATCCGGAATCAGGGACAGTAACAGCAGCCACCTTATAGGAGTCCTGCTAGGGTTAAACAAGAACACTGGAGTTCCCACTGTGGAGCAGCAGCATCAGCGGCGTCTCTGGAATGCTGGGGCGCAGGTGTGATCCCCGACGTGCCACAGTGGGTTAAAAAGATCCCGCATGGCCACAGCTGCGGCATAGGTGGCAACCGCGGCTGATCCCTGGCCTGGGAACTCTGTGTGTTGCAGAGCAGGGAAAAAAAAAAAAGTACAAAACTTATGCAAAGCATATAATGTGAACTCTTATCACATCATGGTAGAGAAATCAAGAACTGCTTTCAGTCCTAAATTCCCTGTGATTTCTGTTAAGAAATCCCCCTTATATCAATGGCAGTCAAAATTTTGCTCTGGAAATTTAAATTCACTCCTTCTTCTGTCATGAGGTTAACTGGGATTCTCTAAGGGGTCCTCCCACTTCAAAATACCTTTAGATAAGGTCTTAGATGAGATATATTCATAGAGACACAAAAAGGACGGACTGGAACACTGAGCTGGCAGCAGCCCGAGAAAGAAGGAAGCTGCGTCTAGAACTCTGGGCAGAAACTCTCCAACACAGCAAGGACTCCCGGATACCAGTAAACACAAGACTGGATCCCAGAAGGACTGGCTAAGTCTGTAGGTGCCAATAAAAAATGGAAGGTAGTCCCACTCAGGGGGCCCCGAAGGATATACTTTAAAGGTGGCCCTAACGCCATGAGGGGAAAGATCTCCTGGGGGCAGGACAGAAAAAAAACACACAGTTTCACGGGCAATGGTACATGTCTTGGCGGATGGGCTAGGGACTTAGAAACACTGGAAGACTGGGGACGGGCCTGCTAAGAAGAGGCATGTGGATGACTCGGTGGGAAGGAACACACAGAGTGAGGAACTTCGTGTCTCCTCCTCACATGGAGCCAAGAGCCATGCCCACTGGCGGAGACACAACCAGGGTGACAGAATGACACAGCCAGATGTCAGCCAGCCTCCAACAGCCTTGGACAGCCCAGGGCTTGAGCCACGGGCTTACGTACAAAGGAACTCTGGCGGCGGAGGAGGAGCCTACACACGGGTCTCCAGGTCAAGACTGTCTCTCACCAAGGCTACTGCCGGTGGATGACAGATCTGCTAGCAACTGAGACCAAGGCTATGGCCCACCCTCCGCTCTTGAGTCTAATTCCTCCTGTCTATGAGCCAGGCACTGGGTGGCATCTTGGAAAGAGGGTGGATTGCCTTATATTCCGGACATGCATTTGCATTTTTTTTTTTTTTTTTTTGTCTACTGTGGCTCAGGCTCCATTACTCTTCTGAGTCTCATAGAGTATCTGGTCTACTAGCACGGGAATCTCACATAACATCACCTCTGACAAAGGGCAAGCTTAATAGAAAATAAGACATAAGACTAGGAAGATGACGTGGGATCCTCTGTTGCTACCATACACCATGCCATCCAAGGTGCTGAGTCAAAAGACCATGCCTCTCAAAGCTTTACCTTTAAGGCACCAGGTTGAAGAAGACACTCTGTGAAGAAGGGGCACCCTCCCTCAGGAGGCAGCTTATCGCAGACCGGCGTCGCATCCACAAGGCCGTGTTCCCAACAGGCAGACCACGAGGGTTTGGGGATCAAAGGCAGGAGCAGAAGTGCTTCCACTGCTCCTCACACCTGGGAACCCATGTGCTTCCTGCCCCTGCAACTTTAGGCTCTAGGATCTAGACGTCCTGGTTTTCAGAGTGGATACTCTCAGCAGGAAACATCGTAAAAACTCCACTCAAATTAAGCGAAAGCTGTCATATGTAATTTGGGGATCTTCACGGCAGTAAAGTGCAGGCACAGAGAGTCATTCCCATGAGGAGGTTGAACCATTCCTATAAAACAGACTCAGGGAGGAAAAAACTCGCCACTGAGACATCATCTCATAACAAACAGACAAACTCAAAGGCTCAGGAGCCTCCAGGGTGAGAACCTGGGTCACCCCACTCCGTAAGCCACCAGACCAGCGGAAATGCTGGACAAAGGGAAAGAGTCGAGAAAAGGTAATGGAGGAAGGAGACGATGGATCTCGGTTCCTGCCTCGGGACCAGCAGCAGCGGCAGGGGCTGCAGCTAATCCCACTCACACTTCTTTTCCAGTGTTGCTAAGGCTGTAATGGGGTATGGGGATTTGGGGGATGAGACGAATTTAAGTCTGATTCATTCCCTCACAGGTGCCAAGTACTCCATAATCAAGGTAACACACATATTACATGACCCAACTTTTCCAGATAGCTCCAGTTTTCAAAGAGCCCATCCTTTTAGTGACTTAAAAAAAAAAAAAAATCTGGATTTTCTTTCTGCTCAAACACAGACAGGGATTTGTCTTTTACCGAGCTGCCCTCCCCAAAAGTTTTTGATAATCTAAGAAATGCTTATGCATTTCACAAATCTGTCAGCTGGCTCCCGGGGAGTCAGGCAGCTAGTTTGCACTTTTTCAGTTGCCTCTTAGTATTTCAAGCATGGCTCCAGTCATGCAAATGCGCCACTCCTCCAGTAAACCCATCTCTCTTAAGACTTCTCCTGCTGTGGGTCATAGAAAACTCATCTCCAATTGTCTTCCACAGGAAAGGGAACTTAGCAGCTTCTGTAACAGGAAGGGCTTCAGGGCTGATGAACCAGCTTGAAGTACCTACCTCTTCCACTGCCTTCCTCTGCCCTCAGGCTGTGAGCTTCCTCCTACGTCTGACTCTCCTCTGTTCCCACTCCCCGTGACCCCATGGTCGTGGAAGGCTGCCAGTAACAATAACGCCACATGTCTCCTCATTCTTGTTCAACAGGAAAGAGAGTGTGCCTGACCCAGCGTCCAAAGAATGTATCAAGATGCACCCTGACTGCTTGGCTGAAGTTGCCTACCTGCCTCAGAATGCAAGTGTGTGTGCCCACGAAATTGCACACATTGAAACCTAATCCCCAGTGTGATGGTGTCTGGAGGTGGAGGCTCTGGGAGGTGACTGGGTCTTGAGCGTGGAGCCCTCATGACTGAGATGAGTGACCTTATAGAAGATACTCTGGAAAGCCTCTCCCCTGTGCCGTGTGAGGACACAGCAAGAGGGCCCTCCAGGAACCAGCAAGTGGGCCTTCACCAGACGCCAAATGTGCCAGAACCTTGATCTTGGACTTTCCAGCCTCTGGAACTGGGAGGAACCCACTTCTGCTGTTTTTAAGCCACACGGCTGATGGCATATTCTGTCACAGAAGCCCAGGTCGACTACGATAAGACCCGACTTTGAACCCACAGCTGTGCAATAACACAGCCCGAGAGGACAAACACACCAGGACCCACTTCTTGAGCTAGGATAGGTTCAGCTTCACCCAGAGTGCACCGACTGTGTTGAGGAGAAGAGAACAAAGGAAATCAGGGAATTGTTAAGAAGCGAAGACGGAGGTTTTATCAGAACCAGCCCTGTGCGCTAGAAGCACCATTTCTTCAAGCACAGGCAAGGCTCTCCCCTTAACGCCCACGGAGCTGAGGCTTGACAAACAGAACCCAGAAAATTTACAAAGTAAAACCCAAAGAAGACAGCTTACAAATGAATCCTGGATAAGACTATGGCTGGACTCCACAGGCCGGTCTCTCGCCCTAGGATATCCTTGGCGACCGTTCCTCTCACACTTTACTGCGCACACATGTCCTTGGACATCTTGGGAAAATGCGGATCTGGACGGAGGCCACAGGTTCTGCAACTCCATCAAGCTCCCATGTGACGTTACGATGCTGGCCCGAGGGTCAGCTGTTCTCCTGATTTAGTTCATCACCAAAGTGCTCCCTCCAGGCAGGAAGCTCCTTGGAGCTTGTCTCTTCGCCTCATTTCCTTGATTCCCATGGAAAGAAATACACGTTCCTAAAAGGAAACGCTCGGCAGAATTTTAAGATCATCTTTGCGAAAGATAAGCTTTAAATTATCGCGAGAAGAGTTTAACTTCAAGGTGTTGCCAGTCCCTCCTTTCCAGGGCATCTTCAAAAATGTCCCTAAAGTATCTTTGCTAAAAACCAAAGTGTCTGTGGCGTCTGCCTCCTCAGTGATGAACTTAAACTTCCATACCACGAGAGAAACCAAAACTGAGCAAGAGAGAGAGAGAAAGAGGAGATGGACGATCTTGACCCTTGGGCATCTTTCCACAACGTGCATGTAGATCAGATTGTCTGTCACTGTACGCTTTAAACACACACAATAATTTTTGACAATTACTTCTCAAAAAACTTAAGAAAGTAAAAGAAGGGCACTACCCACTTTTAAAACTGGACAAACAAAAGCTTTAAAACTTAATTTTTCCACACTTAAGCTGTCAAGAATTTTAGGGAGTTCCCTCCGTGGCTCAGTGGTTAACGAACCCAGCTAGGATCGATGAGGATGTGGGTTCGATCCCCGGCTTCTCTCAGTGGGTCAAGGATCCGGTGTTGCCGTGACCTGTGGTGTAGGTCGAAGACATGGCTCGGATCCTGTGTGGCTGTGGCTATGGTTGTGGCATAGGGTGGCAGCTACAGCTCTGATTCAACCCCTAGTCTGGGAACTTCCATATACTGGGGATGAGGGCAGAAATAACACGAAAAAAAAAAAAAAAAGACCCAAAATACAGAATTTTAGAATCACAGGATCTCATCTCAGGGATGTGCTGTACGTGCTCCTACCTATGCATACAGGGACACACACACTCACCAGCACACATTAAGCCAACACCTAACAGCATGCTTACTTCTGCTCTTTTTCCGTCTTTCCTTTTGAGGCTTTGGTGGGAGCGGGGGGGTTGCTGGGAATCTACGCAGTGTTTAGCATAACATTTCTATCTGAGCATGCATTTCAGTTCTAAACAGCTAACTCTCCAACAGTTCAAATACCGTTCATCTGCCTACAGAGGAGCATCCCACAGGAAGAGAACTACAACTGAGGCAGCACGGCAGGACCACCGCGTCATGGGAAGTGAAATATGGAACCAGATTTCCCCAGATGAAGTGAGTTTGTGACACATATTAGAATGTACCATTATTAGTTCTTGGTCATTGTATTTATACTGGTTTGTTTTTGTTTTTGTTTTTGTTTTTTTAACAGCTGCACCTGTGGCATATGCAAGTGCCTGGGGCTAGGGGTTGAATCGGAGCTGCAACTGAGGCCTACCTACACCACAGCCGCGGCAACACCAGATCTTTAACCCACTGAGCGAGGCCAGGGACTGAACCCACATCCTCTCAGAGATAACATCAGGTCCTTAACCTGCTGAATCACAATCAGAACTCCTATACTGCTTATTTCTTTATTTCTTTATTTATTTCTTTCTTTATTTACTTATTGGGTCTTTTTGCCTTTTCTAGGGCCGCTCCCGTGGCACATGGAGGTTTCCAGGCTAGGGGTCTAATTGGACTGTAGCCATTGGCCTATGCCAGAGCCACAGCAACGCAGGATCCGAGCCACGTCTGCAACCTACACCACAGCTCACGGCAACGCCGGATCCTTAGCCCGCCGAGCAAGGCCAGGGATCGAACCCACAACCTCAAGGTTCCTAGTTGGATTCATTAACCACTGAGCCATGACAGGAACTCCTATACTGCTTATTTAAAACAAGCTTTTTGATATCTGCCGCTCTTGCACTCATGATCATATTTACCTGGCAACAGAGAAAATATACTTCTCATCTTAAAGAAGTGCACACTGGGGAGGGAACAGGCTTCAAAGGGAGAGCTTTCCATTAAATCCGGAGCCTGCAGAAATGCCTTTTCAGGTGTGGATGGCACTTTATTCATGAGTCTCTCATAATGGTTCTACCTTTGTCTGTAATTAAAGGGCCAGAAGCTAGTTTTATATATAACTCAAGGCAATTGTAAAATATAAGTATATTTCCCCTCTGTTTAAATAAATGAAATAATTTGTCCCATAATCACATTGGTCTCTGTGAGCTCTTGAAGTTTTATTAAGGTGTAACTCATGAGTCACATGATTACATGGTTATGAAGCTTGAGTCTCACAGTACTTTTTAAAAATATGAACCCTAACTTCGTGGAACCCTAAAGCACAGAAAGGTTGGAAGACACGTTCACCATGCAAATGGGAAGGTCCTGGCAGGTCCCTCTCCATCCGAGCATGACTGTGTAGCATGGATCGTGGGTTTGCGGAGAAGTCAAGAGGCCCACAGCCACAGTGCCGAGGGCACACACGGTCAAGTTGGACCGTCTGGGTGTAAATCCTGGTGCTGTCACCGCTTAGCTCGTTACAAGGTCTTGGGAAAGAGGCCTACAATATCTTACCTTGCTTGCTCACCTGGAAAACAAGGGAAATTACAGCATCTTCTTTAGGGATATTGGTAGAATAAATGAGTTAATAAATGCAAACCCCTTGGAGTTCCCGTCGTGGCGCAGTGGAAACGAAACAGACTAGGAACCATGAGGTTGCAGGTTCGACCCCTGGCCTCACTCAGTGGGTTAAGGATCCCAGCATTGCCATGAGCTGTGGTGTAGGTCGCAGACGTGGCTCAGATCTGGCGTTGCTGTGGCTGTGGTGTAGGTCAGCGGCTACAGCTCCAATTCGACGCCCAGCCTGGGAACCTCCATATGCCGCAGGTGTGGCCCCAAAAAGACAAAATAAAAATTAAAAAAAAAAAGTAGACATCTTATTTCTCCCTATTAAGAGAGAGCACGCAATAAGCATCAGAGATTATTATCATTGCAGGGCAGTAGTTCCCAACTTGGGGAAATAATTTTACTCCGCAAAGTACATCAGGCAATGTGAGGAGACCTATTTGTTAGGCCTGGAAGTATGGCCACTACTGGCATCTAGTGCCTGGAGGCCAGGAATTCTTCTAAACGTCCTACAATGCAAAGGATGCTCTCCCACTCCCAGTCACAACCGCCCGCGAGGAATTATCCAGCACAAACACCAAGAGTGCCCAGGTCGAGCGCTCATGCCATAGCATCAAATGTTCCTTGTAGATCAAGCATACATCCCAGAGAGAAACTACAATAAGTGGGAAAATCTCCACTTTTAACCTCCTTCAGCTGATCCTCTATAGAGCAAAGCAGAACTTGTCTCCCTTAAGTATAACATAGAGAACAGCGCACCTGTCACAAGCAGACAACTCAGAATTTTCACAGACTTAACCTCATCCATGCAACTAACACCTGGCTCAAAAGTCAGTATATTACTAGGACTCGAGTTACGACCTTCCCTAAACATACTCACTTTCCTTGACTTGAAATATCCTAGGAGATTTTTTTGTATGTTTACACCCTATAAGCATGGAATCATACATTAAGTATTTTTCGGACTGTAATTTTTGTGAAATATCATAGTTTTGAGATGTGCCCATATTACCACAAGTAGTTATAGTTTGCTCTATCTCACTGCTGTGCAGAGCTCCACTGCACGAATACACAGTGCATTATACGTATATTCATTCTACTCTTGGTAGCTTTCAGCTTGAGGCTATTATGAGTGGTACCGCTGTGTACATTCTAATACACCTATTTCTGCGTACGACTGCACGGATTTCTATTGGATATATGTAGCATAATCTCAAAACTAACAGAAAACCCAGTCATGACTTTCGATCACAATTCAAATCGAATTCAAGGTCCTTTAAGTGGCCACACTTCCTAGTTGGTCTGAGGGAGCGCCCACGTGCACCTGTGCCTCTGTGACATTCATCTTTACACTTGTGTCCCACTGTGGACAACAGAGATGGCTCTTATCCTAGACAGCATCTTGCCTAACCTTCCCCACTAATTTTCCTGACTCCACCTGCAAAGCTCCCATTGTTCCCGCTGCCTTAGCTACACTGTTCTCCTTCTGGTTTCCCAAACATATCACTTATCCTTCATGGCGCAATGCCGGTCATACGTGTTCATTCCTCCACTCTGGGAAGAGCTGGAATCTTTTCAGCGTTCAGTTCTGCGTTAAAGTGCCAGCTCCCTGGAGAACTGCCTGGCAGGGCTACGGATGTGCTTTACGCCCCCGCCCCTGCCCCGTCCCCATATTTACTCCGCCTGCACTGCACACTTTCTCCTCCAGAGCATTTATCACCGATGCAGTTGTTTATTTGTGTGCCTGAGGGTTTATATGCTCATTGAAGGGACGTGCGTGGCGTGAGGCGCAGTAAACAGATTACGAAGACTGTGGAGGTTGGAGCTAGACAGGCACGTGGAAATCATAGCTCTGCCACATCCTACGTGTGACTCGCTGGGCCAGGAACTTCCCTGTACCTCGGTTTCTAGATCTGTAACATGGGGAGAGTGCATTAGTACGCCCTCCTCACAGTGTGAGAATCACGATAAAAATCTAACAAAAGTTACTAAAATAAGCAGGCTCAGAACAGCGCCTGGTGAAAACCAAGTTTAGATGTTGCCTATTATCATTACTGGCATCTGATTGACCAAGATCACTGCATTACTTAGAAGCAAAGCGGGTACCCAGACTTGGCATTCCCTGATCCCTGACATCTTTCTACCTTCCACCACTTAAGGGTCCCCAATCTGGAAGGGATATAGCTGTGCTTTTTACTGTAGTATGGTTCTGGGAAAACACGAGATTATCCGGAGTCACCTAAAAAGGTTCATTGACTGAGGCTGGATATGGGAATAACAACCATGTAGGCAGCTGGAAGGTGAAACGGCCAATTCACAAACAAAACCTATTGTTTCTCCCCAAAATGAAAATGACTTCTCACCAACTCCTCTGCTGATCTTTAGACTAAGTCAGGACCGTGCCTCTGTTAGACCAGTGCCAAAGATGCTTCTCCCTGCTTCTCCCCATCCCGGTCAACTTTCTGCACAGATTTAAACTTCTGACATAGATCCAGCAATCCCACTCGTGGGCATCTGTCCAGAGAAACCATACTTCAAAATGGTACATGCACCCCAATGTTCACTGCAGCACTGTTTACAATAGCCAAGGCATGCAGACAACCTAAATGTCCATCAACAGAGGAATGGACAAAGAAGATGTGGTACATATATATAATGGAATATTACTCAGCCATAAAAAGAATGAAATAATGCCATTTGCAGCAATATGGATGGACCTAGAAACTATCATACTGAAGTTAGACAGTGAAAGACAAATATTGTATGATATCACTTATATGTAGAATTAAAAAAAAAAAGGATACAAATGAACTTATGTGCAGAATAGAAACAGCCTCACAGAAAAACTTAGGGTTACGAAAGGAGACAAGTGGTGGGGTGGGAAGGTGGGACTGAGGGTTTGGGACTGGCACATGCACACTGAGGTATATGGAAATGACTGGCCAAAGGGGACCTGCTCTACAGCACAGAGAACTCTACCCAGTAGTCTGTGACAATCTAGGTGGGCAAAGAGTCAGAGAGAATGGATATGTATGTATGTGTGACTGGGTCACTTGCTTGTACAGCAGAAACTACCACAGCCTTGTAAATGAACTACACGTCAACAAAATTAAAAAATAAAATATAATGACAAGGTCTGTTGCTGCAGGGCTCAAACCTCAGAAGGCTTCCTTCACCCCCACAAGGCACGGTCTCAGGTCTTTGACAGGGCTCCCCAGGTCTCCATGCTTCCCACCTGTTCACCTCCTCCTGTCCTTCCAGCCCTTACTCTACTCCAGGGTCCTCGGAGGGCCCTTAGAGGGTCCATAAACATGCCAAAAGTGGTCCCCAGAGGGATATGGCACAAGGCCTTCCCTTTGCTCAGAATAATCCTCTCTAGACATCCACCTGGCACGGCGTCCATCACCTCATCCCAATTTCTACTCAGCCATCACCTCCTCCGAGAGCCCGTCCCCGCCCACGCTTCCAAAAAGAGCACCCCTGACCTGTAGTCCCTGACCCTGGCTTCTTTGTCTTTCTAGCTTCTACCGCCTGAAACATTAGCTACGTATTTGGGTGTAACTGGTCCATCTCTACCACTAGAATAGAAACTCCATGAAGCTAGGCACTAAATTTTGTTCTCTACGCAACAGAACACCAGCTGGCATGCACTGGGTACCATTCACAGGAATGAAACATTAATTATAATAGCATCAGTAATAACCATCATGCTGAAGCTGCCTCAGCACACGATGTTGGTGGGTCTAGACACTGGGTGATTTTCCTGTAGGATCTAATTTAATTACGCTATTGGATGAGTGCTGGGACTTAACCCAGGCTTACAAATTAAGGAACAGAATGAGACCGTTCAGTCCATTTGCTGTAGCCACACAGTGGCTAATGAACAGCCTGGGAACCCATTCACCTCATGGCTGGGCTCAAGAACACATCCTTATTACATTCGGTGATGCAGCAGTGATAAACCCCACTTAATTCCGTTTTTCCTTAGGACTGCTCACAAGGGTCAGCGAAGAAACAGGAGTAGTCAGAAAAGCCAGAGAGACCTCCCTTTTCTCCTTTATCTCAGAGTAAAACTGCGAGTCACCAAAAGGCGGGCAGGGACTCGAACTTTCTTGTCCTAGGAAGTGTCAGAATGAAGAGACTGTGCATGGAGCAGAGAAGGCAACGTTCAGAACTCGCAGCCTAAGAGACGCTCGCTTTCAGAAAGAGCCTTGAATTTATCTCCATTTTAATGTCTTTCCACATTTTAAAATATTAGTTGAAAAGGGGGATTTGAGAGGGCGGCACAGCCAAAGTAAACATTCAGCACACTGTTACAGTAGAATTTTATTATCCTCAAGTTCGCAGGCCCTTTGCCGCTGCTGTTGCTGCCCGTCCAGAGACTGGTGAATCAGTGGTTGTGTCTGAAAAGCAGACAAATAGGATGGAAAAAATCTCCATTTCTCTGTCTGCGTGCGTATTTTACAAGGCAGCACAGTTGCATCATGCACTTATGATAACAAAGTGGTTAAAAGAAAAAGCCTGGTTTAAGGATTGAATTAACTTCATTTTTTATACCACCGTGACACAGGTTTTTTTTGTTTTGTTTTGTTTTTTTTCTTTCTTGTGCACCAGACATTTATATTTTCATATTGTCATGGAGACTGAATGGGATTCAAATGATTCTGCGCCCTGCTATGGAATAATTTGCCTTCTGTGAAGTCATTTTTTGGTGATATATTCTGTGGAGAGAACAGATTAAAGAAGCCAGCTAGAGAGGGGATATTTATGCAATGCGACAAGTACATACACAAAGGAGAATGATGTCATAGTGAAAGTAATCTTAGAGGTTCTGGCAAGTATATGGGTGGCAAGCCAGGACAACAGTTGGCTCTCCAAGGGGAGGCTGCCTGCTCCTGGGGAAATAGCTGATGTTTTTTTTTTAAGAAGCACTGGGGTTCAGAGGGTATCCCCTCAAGGCTAATGACTGCTCATCTTCTGGCTCTGCAAGAACTAAAGACATGCCACTGGAGTCCTTATTTTCCTCAACGATAAATTTGGATTTTTTTACGAAATGCAGATTTTCTTCTCTCAAGATGAAAACGGCGAAGTTAGTGAGGCAAGCAGGATCTCTCTCCATCAACTCAGGGCAAGATCTCGCCAGCAGTGTCAAAATCCCCGTTTGGACCTCCCAGTTTACACTTGGGAAAAGCAAGACCATTCTAATTGCTGGGAGTAAGAAGCAGATTTCATGACCCTGGTAGAGCCCATTCTGGGGACACACTGTGATATGGACTGGCATTAAAGTAGCACAATGCCTTTATTTTTCTGAAACTTTTTTTTTTTTGGCCACGCCCATAGCATGCGGAAGTTCCCAGGCCAGGAATCCAACCTGCAACCCAAGCGGCTGCAGTGACACCACCAGATCTTTAGTCTGCTGCATCCCCGGAAAACTCCCGGAAATTGTTCCCTTTAGAAAGCAAATTTTTATTTTGGAAGGATTTCAGATTTATGGGCTTATAACACCGGGGATCTTGCCCAGTTTTCTGTATAATAATCGTCTTATGTTACTATGAAATTTGTCAAAACGAAGAAATAAACATCATTACATTACTATTAATTAAACTCAGATTCTGGATTTCATCTGTTTTTCCGTTTATGGTCGCTTTCGGTCCCAGGAACTAATCCAAGATACCTCATTACATCTGTTAACCCTTTTAAGTCTTTAAACGGGGGGCAGGGCTTGCGGCAGGGTGCAGAACCTACTAGATTTGACCGTCAGGACCAGCATCACGAAGGAGGTGGGGGACTGACCTCACGTTAGTTAACCCTGCTGAGGTTCCAAACTCCCTACAAGCTCATTTCCTGCAAAAAGAGGACCAAGCCCGCCATGTATCAGCCAGGGAAGGACACTGATAAGATACTGCCTTTCCTTGGCACAGCTGCCTGAAAGAGTTGCCACCAAGGCAACGCCAAAGAAAAGAAGCCACATGAACCTTTCTTGCTGGCCCCCAATTTGTATCTGTCAGACTTGAATGGACTCTGCCATTCAGGAAAGAATAGAAGAGAAAACTTCCACTCTATCAAGCTTTAGAAAAAAGATGCTGCTTCCTGGGACAACCAGGGCTGCTAGCCATTCACAAGTCTGCAGCGCTGGAGGAAGCTGCCTTTGAGCTGAGATTCTCCAAAAGCCTTGAGACAGAAAGAAAGGGAGGGGAACCGGCCTGGAGAAGATGCCTGGCAAGCCGTACCTTTCAGTTTCTGTATGTCCCTGGCTTCATCCATTCCCCCTCCACCCACTTCCCTGCCCCCCTGCCTTTTCCTTGCTGCTTGCTCTATTCCTGCCTGTACTGTCCTTCTCCTGCAGCAGGACACCAACCCTGCACGCTTGCGGAGGCCAAACAAAACCGGGACTCAAAATATGTAACTGTGTTCCTTAGCTCGTGGCATAAATCAAAAAAAAAAAAAAAAAAAAGGAAAAAAGAAAAGAAAAAAAAATCTGTTAGCACAGGGCTCAGGAGTGTTTATTTTTTTGCCAGCTGCAACATGCTACCCTCACAGGGGATCACCTAAAACCAGTTATGGTTTAGGCTGGAGGGGATGTCGAACCCAAGCTGCGGGCTTGGCCTCTCTCAATGAATTACGACCTTGTCAAGAACCTATTTTTTTAAATCAATGCAGGTTTTCTATCAAATCAAATACCTGCACACTAAATTATATTTTTGGTGCCAGGCTGGCTCTCCAATTTTTTTTTTCCCCTTTGCTAGTTTTTTCCAGCCTCCTCTCCCAACCCTCCCCCCCCCCACCATGATACAGACAGTTTTTGTCCAAAAGAAGAAACTGAAAAGGAAGCCCTGCATGTGGGGAAAAAGAGGGGACTGTCCTTTGTCATCCTATGTGTGGTAAGTGATCTCAGTGGCTTCAATGACAAAAGTGTCCCTTTAAACTAAGACAGTCAACGGGGTCCCTCAGAATCACCCATCTATTTGCAGTGAACACATCTGCTTTTGGAAGAAAGGTGGGTTTTTTTGGTTTTTTTTCCCTTAATTTTTTTTTTTTTTTTTTTGTGGAGGTGGACAGGGAATGGGGCTTGGGAAGGCTTCTAAGACAGCTGTTGGAATAAAGAGTTAAATATTTAGATCATCTTTTAAACATATTTTGAGACATACCATCCCATCTGATGTGACTTGATATATAAAAGCAGATTTTAGAGACACAATGAATTTTTCTTTCTTCCTTTCTTTTTACCTCCCCCCTTCCTCTCTTTTTCTTCCTTTTGTTCTCCAATTACTTCTTTTAAACCAGAAAGAGGACTCTTCTGCCCTCAACATTTCTCTTCCTAATGGGTTACTTATGTAATTTCAGAAGTGAACTGGTCTCCTAAACTGGTAGCTTTGGGGAGACACCGTTAGGGCAGAACCTGCTCGCCCTGAGACTCCAGGTGGAGCAGCAGCTCTTGTGGAATTGTGGCAAGGGTACTTCTGCAATAACGGGAATCTCTATGGATCAAAATCCACTTACAGCAAAGCCATGGAGGCATATGGCTTTGGACGGGCACCACTGGCGGTCCCTTTACATGGCCCGGAAGTCTTTATTTGGTGGTTTTTCAATTAAATGCCACATATACTTCAGGGCCTGTGTAAAGAATCCTCAGATGAATTGCAAATTGTTTTCAGTAGCAACTGGGATGGATGAAACGCACACAAGGAAATCCCAACCAGCTGCGTTGAGTCTTTGGAACCCAAATCAAATCTTTTCTGATTGGACTCTGGACATTTTTGATAGGCTGTTATGGTGCCAATACCATCTTCTCTGAACACTTGCATGGCTGGCTTGGCAGGCACTTCTCTCCTCTTATTCCCCCCCCACCTTATTCCATGGGAAGCCCCCACCCTTGGCATAGCCTTTGCTGAGGTAGGTGCGCCTAAGTTTCTAGGTCAGGCAGTCTCGGCTGTGAGTTATTCTCTTCACTCTAGAAATTCAAGGTAAAGAGAGATAGCCAGAATCACCCTGGGTGGGGAAAAACAGATGACGATAATCATGCACAGACTAAACTCAAAAAGCTAAGACACATGAGTACGTTCGAGAAACCCAGGTACACCAGGGTCCACCTGCTTTAACCATCTCTTCCAAGCATTCATATTTCAATGGGGGAAATATCTAACTAAATTCTTACAAAGCTGGAGTTCCCGTCGTGGCTCAGTGGTTAACGAATCTGACTAGGAACCATGAGGTTGCGGGTTCGATCCCCGGCCTTGCTCAGTGGGTTAAGCATCTGGTGTTGCCATGAGGTGTGGTGTAAGCTGCAGATGCAGCTCGGATCCCACATTTCTGTGGCTCTGGTGCAGGCAGGCAGCTGTAGCTCCGATTAGACCCCTAGCCTGGGAACCTCCATATGCCGCGGGAGCGGCCTCAGAAAAGGCAAAAAGAAAATTCTTACAATGCTAACATTTCTGTGCTCGCTGTTACAGGATACAGTTATCAGGAGCACACAGTTCCTGCTCAGAGAAGGCTCAGAGTCTAAGCAGAGAGGGAGGAGTGTAAACCATGGGTGATCACACACAATGAACCGAAGCGAGTGATGAAAGTGACAGGTCACTTTTGAAATTCAGCCTCCATGTACTTCACCCCAATGTCTTTTTGAGAAAATCATCCCCATGATGCCTGGATCCGCAGCCTATCTGACTAGGATGGAATTATCGCGATCGCAGCTTCAGCAACGGGCCCTGATGGTCTTAGCTAATGAATGGATCCCCTCCTGCTGGTTTCAGGGACTGGATGAGAGCTGGCGTTAACCCCTGCTTCTCACCAACGAGCACCAGAGTGTATGCACATGGATGAGAGTCCAGACCCAAGAAGAGGAGGCCTGGAGTCTGCTTCATGGAAAGTCAAAGGCCAGCAATCCAAGACTCATGCTTGAGAAGCTCCTAGCTCAGATCTAAGCAATCGGTAAGAGGTTAAGGAATACCAGGCACAAATACAGAGACGATGGTCTCACCCTCAGCAGGAATTGGAGACTGCGTGCACTGGGGAGGACAGCGCACAAAAATTAAAAGTAAATCTTAGGGATTTTCTTGTTCTCAGGGCTGTTTTTGTTTTTATCAGGTTAATTGAATCATGTTCCACCGAGGTATCTACGATAGAGAAAATACAAGTGAACATTCATCCCATAAGCACAGCACATGCTTTTGCTAATAAAGGCAGGCATTGTATCCAGGAAGTTTCATTTCATTAGCGGTCCCACTGGACACTGAATTCCCTCGTCTTAGGGGTTTTGCTTAGGGTCATCCTCACTGGTTCTGCGCGTGAACCTGCAACCAGGCACTCCTTGTCTGAAATTGTTTCTACGGTGTCATCTGGCCTTTGGATTCCCGAATCTGGTGTTTCTAGGGAGAACAAATCTCTCTTTAGAACCTACCTATGAAAGAAGATAGTGCCCTGGGATCCTTCTTCCTGTGGGATTTCAAACCCCTGTAAACTCTGGGAGACACAAGAAGATGCCGTGGCTCACCTTAACTGAAGGAGCCACTCAAGTCTGCTCATAATTATCCACATTTTATTTCCACTTGGGAGTTGGTGCATGTGAACCACCATGAGTACAAGCATCACACAGTCATATGTTATTTCTATTCTGAGACTTTTATTGAAAAGGGGGGAAAAAGGGATTGCTGACTCTTGGCTGTTTGGCACCAAGAGCAAGGCAGTGAAGATAAACTTAATTTTATTATAATCATTATTAAATAAAGATTTGGGAAAACAGCAAGAGTATATTTGTGAAATAAATTATAAGAAATTATGTAAATAACCATGTAGATTTTATACATCCCTTAGGCTCCAACGTATATTCCAAATCCCTACTGCCCCTTCAGAAACATGATTTTTTTTTTTTTTTTCGTTTTGAGGACTTATCAATCCTGGGGTTCCCATTAAGTTGAGCCTAAATTGAAAAAGTGTTTTCAAGATGAGAAGCCAGCTTTAATCATCAAAACATTTGTTTACCAATTTGTTTACCTTTCCTTTCGAGAACTAGGCTTTTAAATTCCAAGGTTCTGGTTTTGTTTTCATCGCAGGGCCTAACGGATTCACATGCTCCTACTGTCTCCGGTAGCTGAGATATTTTACTTTCTGCTCCCCAAGCTGTGTGTCAGCACAGCGCAGAGACAAACTACAAGGTATGAAGTCAGGGGGTTGACTGCAAGTCCCTCTGCTCTTTCTATCTGCTTTGCAGTGTGAAGCAAGTTGCATTACTTTTCTGAGCCTCAGTGATGCTCCCAAAAGTAGGAATTACAGATATTCATCACGCCTGCCTCAAAAGGTTATTTTAAGTACCGAAGGAAACAACGCGCCGGAAAAATAAACTGCAAATGTGGATTAAGGGACTGGCGCTTGGTTGAAAGGTAGAACTATATGAAAGCAAGACCAGGAGTTCCTGCTCCGGCACAGTGGGTTAAGGATCAGGTGTTGCCACAGCCGTGGCGGAGGTCACAACTACGGCTCAGATTTGATCCCTGGCCCAGGAGCTTCCATATGCCATGGGTACAGGAGGAGAAGGAGAAAAAAAAAAAAAAAAAAAAAGCCCAAATAGTAGAACAGAGAGGGAAAGAGCTAAAGAGTATAATGTAATCAGTGCTTGGAGCGAAGGAAAGATTTTAGGAAAGCGCGGAAGCAGGACATCAAAAGCACAACAGGAGGTAAGGGAAGGCCAAGAAGAGGATGCTAGAGCTGAAATCTGAAGCCTCTCTCACCACCTCATCACCTCTTTAGAAATGAAATTCCAGTCCATCAGTAATGGGTGACTCCACAGCCTGATTTTTCTAGCACAAAAGCCAGTGTGCTTCATTAATTACCCAGACAGATTATCTACCCCGGCCAAATCTCCCCCTCCCCACCTGTCTACCAGTTAAGCATTCAGCCCCCTCTTCTGTGCAATGGGGACGGTCTCTTAAGTGCAGGAAGACTGCCAAAATGCAATTTGAAGTCCAAGTGAGTAAAAAAGGTCATATTTTTTCTTTCTTTGGTAAAAGCACACTTATGGGTCTTTAATACTCTTGCCATTTTACATTAGAACATGGATACTTAATGTCCAGAAGCTATTTGACTTAAAGACATGTGTGGCTTTAGGTTACTTTCCACATTCTGACTCCAAAGTTGCTGTTCCATACACTCCCCTTGGCCTGGCCTCCAAGATGAGAGTTGAGTCTGGGAGATAATACGTTCACTTGACAATGGGATGATAGGGCGTTCCCAGCACAGGCAGCTCGGCAGCTCCGCGGAAACGAATCTAACATCCAGGAGGACCCAGGTTCGATCCCTGGCCTTGCTCAGTAGGTTAAGAATCTGGCATTGCCCTGAGCTGTGGTGTAGGTTGCAGACACGGCTCAGATCTGGTGGTGTTGTGGCTGTGGTGTAGACCAGCGGCTACAGCTCCAATTGGACCCCTAGCCTGGGAACCTCCATATGCCCTAGATGCAGCCCTAAAAAGACCAAAAAAAAAAAAAAATTGGGGTGGTAGAAAAATGGTGGGGGGGCAAGCTCATCTGTATAAATGCAGCTATGGATATTCAGCATGTTTAAGTGTGTATTTTTCTACAAATTCTTCAGATGCTTGTTATATAGTGGGATTTATTTGCAATAAGACAGCATCATCGGAGGATGGCTATTTCTCCTCTCCATCTGCTGAGGTACTTTATAAAACCCCTTAAGGGAGAAAGAAAAAAAAAAACCCTGTCCCCACCCAAGTTGTGAAGGTCATTGGTTTATTTTACCTGTTACTAATATCACTTTTACGGCACAGTTTTGCCTGCTTTAAAAAAAAAAAAAAAGTAGCCTGTGTGGATCTATTCAGTGTATTATTTATACTGCTGTGGCCAGATCGCTTTATGATAAAAATGTAAAAACTTCCTGTAAAAATTCCTTGTTTCAAATAAAAAGAACTCATTTCTCCCCAGTCTAGATCCTCTCTTATTTGGCTGTGAGACTACCAAACCTTGAAAACATCACGGACACGAGTTGATGGGCCAGTCTTCGATGTGCATTTTAAAGCCGCGCTTCATGTCCGCTTTTGCAGTTGCAAAATGACTTTTTTTCCCCCCCATCTGGCTAATTAACCGGCAGACACTAATCCTTTGCCCATCTGGTACTAAATGTTTGCTCACAGGGGTTCCCCCGTGAGGAAGTGTGGCCAAACAGCGACTTTGCGTGTGCTTGATTTCACTTTAAAATCTTCACTCTCTGGGATTAAAATCTTGAGATAAAACATCTGGATTTCAATGGTGTCCCCGGGGACTGAAAGTTATAGTTCTATAGAATACATATTGCACATAATATGGGCTTGTTATTTCTACATTAGCACCACTCCAGCCGGTGCCCGCCGTTAGCTTGTCAGTCTCCCGACACATCATTAATAAACAGGTCATTTCATAACTGATTTCCACCTAGTGTCATGTTGAAAACCACCTGGGTTTTCGTTTTCGCTAACATTAAAGGGACAGGCTAGAGGGAGGCCGTCATTATGAAACTGGGACTAATTTAATTGAATAACGGATCGAATCAGGGAAAACAAATGCATATGCAGGAGGATAAAAGAAATTTCCAGGCCAACGGATAGGTCTGGATCCACTAACCAAAATGGGACTGTTCCTTCCCCTTCCTCTCACCAAATGTACCCATGAGGAATTATTCCAAAACTGTGCCCACTGCCTCCAGGAAATTTCTGAAAAACACCAAGGAAGCAACCATTAGTGGCGGGGGGGGGGGGGGGGGGACAAAACTATACTTTTAAAATTGTGATGTGAAATTGGGTCTATAACATGCTTATGTATTCACGGAATTCTAACTGAATGCTGCATGTTATGTTATGTGCCATTAAAGATTAAAAACACGCACCAGGGTAGGCCACTGTCACAGACGGCTTACAGATCTAGCCCAGTGTATAGGGACAGAGAATAACATCGTTAAATATAACTGGAAACGATTACTGAGATGTAATCCTCATGGCGGCCTATGCTGGGCTTTTTTTTTTTTTTTTTGGATCCTGATGTTATCATCTCATCAGCACCACTCCTACTGCATTGGGAAGCTGAGAATTGCTGTGCCCGCCTTCGCATCATCAGGGAGAAGTCTATCTAGTGGTTTATGCGGTGCCTCTCAGTCTTGTGATGTACTTGCGGAGGAATTTTTTACTTTCTTCATGAACCAAGGCTAATAATTTAATAGCTTGGTCTCTGACTTCCACTCATGTGAAATTTCAATCACAGCATGGAACCCAAAGAATGCCTTCCGATGGAATTTGCCATGTTCCAGCCATTCGTATTTAGCAGACAGCAGACAGGAGAAAAAAAGTACCTTCCCTTCCACTCTCAACCCATAACGATCTGCCTTCCCTCTTCCCAACAAACACGTTAAAGGACAAGTTACAAAATCTACTCTTAGTGGTTTAAGAAAAAAGCCTGAGCAGAAATTGGGAGATGAAGAAATGCGATGCCACAATTTCCTGAATTGGGGGTTTTCACCATCAAATTTGTAGGAAATGATTCAGTGCACACAGAAACACGGGATCTCATGGGACAGTCAACACCATACACGTAGCGAGAAATGTGAACATCTATCACTTCCATTCTACAGTTGAAAAAAACAGAGGAACAATAAAAACAATTATCTAAAGTCCATAATTGCCGAAATTCTGTCCCAGAGATCATGGTCGAGTTGTGATGAGAGGCTGAATGCTCCCAAAGGAAAAGGAATACGACGCCAACACACAAAACTATCCCAACCTTTCTTCCTCCATCAACTTCTGCTTGTAATTCATTTAAGTGCTTTCTTCCCCGCAGTTCTTCACAGGTGCTAGGAAGGTCTTTCGCTCACACTCAAAATAGTATAAGCCATTAAATGATAAACCAGTGAAAGAAATCAACATTCCAGACACTTATAAGAGTTACCCAAATATGTGGCAAAGGTAGTTAAGCCCTTCTCTAGACTCGTGATTCAGCACTCCTGCTGACTTTGCACCCCGACCAGGAGACAACTGCCAATGTCTGGACACATTTTTAGTTGGCACAGCTGGGTGGATGGGGAGAAAATGCTGCTAATGTCTAGGGGTGAAGGCCTGAGATGCTATAAACATCCTACAATGCACGGGACAGCACCGCCCCCCGCCCCAAACAAAGAATTATCTAGCCCCAAATATCGGCGGTGCTAAGAAAGAGAGACCCTGGTGTAGACTACTTGCTAGAGGCATCGATCAAGCTACCAGCTTGTAAGAGCCTAACAACCAGAAAAGGTTTCTATAGAGAGTGTGTATTTCATCTAAGCCCTGCATTGTTCCATTCCCAAAGCAAAATGCTACGCTCTTCCAAATCCCAGGGAAGCTAGAAGCATAAAGCTTTGGGTGAAATGTAAATTTCTTAAAATATTTATCCATCCATAAGTGGCTACATTTTTGACATTATTATAGGGTTTCTCAGTGTTCCATTTTATTAAAAAATATTTATTTGGTTTCTAAGATTACTGCTTTTCTAACCACAGAAAATTCAATTACTGAAAACTGCAGCTATCAA
Source organism: Phacochoerus africanus (assembly GCF_016906955.1). NCBI lineage: Eukaryota > Metazoa > Chordata > Mammalia > Artiodactyla > Suidae > Phacochoerus > Phacochoerus africanus. The sequence goes on along the minus strand of NC_062557.1, from coordinate 9,305,912 downwards.
ATTGGTTGAAAATAAATAGCCTTTTATCCAAAGCTGGCAAAGACTGGTTCACTTTTAATATGTAGCCATTTTTAAAAAATATATATATAAAAATAAGAAAACATTTCCATTGCAAGCTGATGGACTGCAGAGTCAGAAGCCAGTCTTTCGCATCACCGGGCTTTCTTTAAAATAGGATGAGAAAGGAGTGGGGGCAGTTAAAAAAAAAAAAGAAGTCATCAAAAGAGTAATTTAGCATTATTTTTCCTCTTTTGTTTTACAAGACAGAAAAAATGTGAGCCTTTTTCTTTCTTTCTTTTTTTTTTTTTTTTTTGCCAGTGGAAATCACTTTCTCCTGCTTTCTCTCCGTCTCGGTTTGAAATGTTTAGTAATATACAGGAAATGTGGTAAGTGAGATCTACAAACGTGGGCTTCCAATATCAAGGCTAATTATGTGCCAAGCAATGGAGATGGCAGCAGCACTGCCAGGGAACCACAAAGGAGGCTGCAGGAGGATGCTGAGATCTCGCTCTCATTTGCTTCTCATTTGCATTTTAATCTCCCCCACATTTTTTTTTTTTCATGTCGCAAAGGAACACTTGTCCATGTTTCCTCAGTAAAAGCCAATCAGCCCACAAGAAGAAGCAGCTGAAAAGTCGGTTAGAACCACACGGGGAATAAAAGCACAGAGATCACCTTCCTGTAGATTCCATGGAACGTTTCCATCTTCAAACCACCGCTCTCTCACCACGGAACGTGCACCTAGGCCAGCCCTCCCGGAAGTGACATTGATCCCCGCCCCAAATTTGAGCTCATTTTATATTAGGATAAATTAAACATCACTGGGATTTCGATGCTATTGAGAAAATCAATAATGCTTATGTCAGGGAGGCAGTGCATTGCTCATGCCCTTTTGGACAATTTTCAGGGAATTATTGAGGTTGTAGGTTACAAGAAGCTCTCGAAAGATGGGAATCAGGAGACCTAGGTTTGCTTGTTCTGTTATTAAATCAGCTGGGCAAACTTCAGCCAGTGGGTAAATCGCACTGAATGGCAGTTTCTTATCTGTAAAATGAAGCAGTTGGAAGGAAGAGCCTAAGGCCATTTCTCTTTCTTTCTCTTTCTACCACGTTATATCTTTGAATAGGGTTTTTTCTGGTTTTGTTTTTGTTTTGTCTTTTTTGCCATTTCTTCGGCCGCTCCCGTGGCATGTGGAGGTTCCCAGGCTAGGGGAGGAATTGGAGCTGTAGCCACCGGCCTACACCACAGCAGCCACAGCAACACAGCATCCGAGCCACATCTGCAACCTACACCACAGCCCACGGCAATGCCGGATCCTTAACCCACTGAGCAAGGTCAGGGATCAAACCCACAACCTCATGGTTCCTAGTCAGATTTGTTAACCACTGAGCCACGGTGGGAACTCCTTGACCGGGGTTTGATTCTGTGCACCCAGGACACTATGAACTCTGGGCTAAAGACGTGCCACCACCAGAATGAGCATCGCCACATCAACTCTGAGATTCCGCCTTCCTGCAAAATCGGTTTCCAGTGGTGGTGGGAAGGTGAGACTCTTCCTTGACAGTTTATTTTCACAAAAAGTGCTGCCTTAAAGTGAAAGTGCAAATGATGATGGGTGAACAGCCTTGGAAACTGAGACTGCTTTTGTACAGAAGGGTCGCGTGCAGTGAGTGTGTGCTGAAATGGGATTGGCGTGGCCTTGTCCTCTGCTTTTCTCCCTCTCTCTCTTTCTCTCTGTCACTCACACCCACACACCATCCTGCAATGACTCTTCTCAGAGGATAGGAGGGGATTGGCAAAAAAAAAAAAGGTTTAACCACACGAAACGTATGATGTCCGTGGCAAAGCCCACGATACCTAGGGAAGACAGAACGACCGCTGTGCAGTGGTCAGAACTGGGGCTGAGCAGGGAAAGGCTGACTTCATGAGGAAGGAGTGCCCTAAAAAAGGAAAAAGAAAACATAACCGCTCCCTCTCTGTTTTCTTGTCTCCCTTGGTTAGGGGAGAACCACAGGCTCCCAGTTTTTACTGTCTGGTTTTGTGGTCTTATTGAGGGCTAATGTGACGACAGACAATAATGGTTCTGGGGCCTCCCATTCTGAAATGTCTTTATCCATTTTCCTTCATCTGCCTTACTATATTATAGTTGTGGGTGCTGGATAAGAGAGACTACTTCTTGCAGCTAATCCCACCTGTTCAAGCCTCTGCCAGTGTGTTAGAGACAGCAGCGGGAAAGACCTGGGTAGGAACTTCTCTTGAAAAGTCAGAAGGATAAGCAGAGAACACGGACTTTCTGGGAATTCAGAGTGAGTGGAGAGAATGATGCTTTTATGGATTACAAAAATCAAATTGTGAGTTCAAGACACATCTCCACCAGCACAGTGTGATTCCACTGTCATTGGGTTGTCTCTTCCCGCCCAGTGGTTTGAGATCAGGGGCTGATATCTTCCTGTCAGAGGGCAAAGGGCCTCAAAGGATGGAATTTAAACCATCTTGAGAGAGCACGGGGTCATCAGATCTCTGTTAACAGCTTCTGTTAGCAGGACTGCCAGTGGGTACCCTGTGTTTTGGGGGGGCATTCTAACTGATGATGGACAGCTCCGTGATGATGGGACCTGACAGGAGAAGCTCCCATCAGGGCAGGACTTTCAAAAAAAAAAAAAAAAAAAAAGGATGATGAGAGGTGGGGAGGAGCTGGTGCTCCGTATTCAATAGGCTTTTAACTCTAATAAGTGGCTGCAGCTCCTACATGGTGATCATGGTTATAACACTGTCACCACAAAGGTTCAAGGTCAATGACGGATTAAAGCATTTTATATGATTTGACATACAGAGCCAAACCCTAAAGCAATAGGCAGATTAGGAAAAGCAGGGGAGGAAGGTTAAGGGTTTGTCAAAGTAATGCAATTAACGGCAGAAGAGACTTCCAACCTAGGTCTTGGTTCGCTGGAAAGTAAAATTAAGAAATAATAGCCAAGACTGCCAGATTGGTGGACACAACCAACCGATGACCGGATGAAGTGTGCTCTTTAATCAGGCAAGACATAGGGAAAGCGCGGAGCATTTTTAGGACAGTGCAACGCTCTATGGTGCTATAGTGATGGATATACGGCATCACGCGTTTGTCCAAACCCATGGGATGTACATCAACAAGGGTGAACTCTATGGACTTTGCGTGGTTATGATGTGTCAGTGTGCATTCACCCAGTATAACAAAGGTACCTCTCTGGTGGGGGATGTGGACAACGGGGCAGGCTGGGTGCATGTGTAGAGGTGGATGATATGCAGGAAATGTCTAGACCCTCCTCTCAATTTCCCTGTGAACCAAACACTGCTCTTAAAAAAATGTGGTTAGGAGTTCCCTGGTGGCCTGGTGGTTAAGGATCTGGCATTATCAGTGCTGTGGCTTGGGTTACTGCTGTGGCTCAGATTCAATCCCTGGCCTGGGAACTTTTGCCTGGTGCAGGGGCGGCCCAAAAATAATAAAGTTAAAACGTCAGATGATCTGACGGCACCATTTAGACAAAACCCAGATATTTAGAAGGAGGTGCCTAAGACCCCTCTTGTGAAACTCTGTTTACATCTCGGGTGTACACTGGCAAATCGAGGTAGAAACTTCAGGTTGCAGAAGGGAACACGTGTGGGTGGCGGACTGAAAAGTACCCCATTAATTTAAATCCCGAGAAAAAAAGAACTAAATTCTTCATTGTGCCTTGTTCAAGTGAATGGAGCCTTTGCAAAGTTAACAGAAAGAAAATGCCTTTCTATTTTAAGAATGACTAGGCTCCTTTAACTACCCTTTAAAAAATGCAGCTCCCTTTGACAAATTCATTGGTCATCTCCTACGTAGGAAGCGTACAGTCTGTAGGTATTGGTGGAATTCAAGGATAAACGAGACTTGTCCACAAAGGTTTCCTCTTACACAGATGCCAACTGTGAGTGTTCTAATTATTCTTCTGTCCCTTTTCACAAATAGAGTAGTTACCAAACAGAAAAATTAAACCATCACGCGGGAGACATATTTAACTTTTTTGGAAATTAAAGATTTAGCGTTACAGAGGGAAAACAGAAAACCATATTTTTGTCTGTTTTATTGCCATTAAAAATGTTTTTGCATCTTTGTTGAAAAAGGTTTAAACACAGCATAGGCGAGACTAGGCAAAACCATATGGGCACGGTCAGTGTTGAGTATTGCGGCAAGAAGCAGGGAGCTTCAAAGTCAGACAAATATATTGTTTGAACATACATGGCAGGGAAAAAGGTTGAAAACTCCCACTCTAATCTACTGTCGATATGATTTCCAAGTTCATCTGGCGGCTGGTTAACGAAATCCAACCGCTGCACATTTGAGACATAATTATGTGGAAGTAGGAAGAACGTGTGTAATTTATACCGATGCCTACCCTGTGTTAGCTTCCAAGAGACCTGACCCTTTCCCCAGCCTCCCTTTGACCAAGCCAACTCCCCTCATTCCCCAGCCGGCTTCGAAGCTACGGGTTCCACTGGAAACATAGTTTATGGATAATGTATCTGTAATGGACTCTCCACTCAAAACCAATAGAGCAGTAGCATAGCCATCAGCAATCAGTCCATAAAATCTGTAGTTACCTTCTTTTTTTTTCTTACAGGGGGCAGGAAGCTAATGGATTTGAAATTGCAGAAGCGGACCACAGACCTTTTTAATAAATGAAAATAAAATTGAGTCTCAGGTTTATGTTGATCTGTAGAACTGTGAGTCCCAGAATCCTCCCACTGTTTTCCCCCAGGGTTGATTCCTAGCCTAAAGCACCCAACATTTATAGCTGATAAGTGTCTACTGAAGGGTAATAAAACAGAGTGTGTATAGTTGTAGAGAATGTAACTTATCACTTTCATCAAAAGCTCCCTGAAAATGTGTTTATCTAAAAGGCTTGTATGTTTGTGTATATTTCAAATATCTCTGCCGTTAGGTTGAGCTCCTTGGGCATTTAAAAGCTATTCCTTGAAAAGGCTTCTTTGGAAACTGTTTAGCTGTGGGTTAATGGTTACATTTCCTTGGATTGGAGATATCCTCCAGGTTACAGAATTCATACAAATATATACAAATGAAACATTGACTATCGCCCAATTTTATTTTCTCACTAAATCAAGGTAAAGATTTAAAGCCCAATTCATAAAGGAGGAGAAAAAAAATTTTATGTGGGTGTGAGGTGATTTTTAACTCCAGCACAATTGATGCTGGGAACTTTCCAAGTATGCAGCTGCCTGGTAGGAAAAAAAAAAAAAAAAAAAAGCTTGAGATGTTGAGAAAATGTTTAGGACGCTCCGGTAATAGCTGTGGAATATGACTGCATGTCACTTTTAAAAGCTAGCTGTGCTGCAGATGGTTTATAGCTGGGATATAGATAGTCTTATCTGAAAATGATTCTAGACCACTCAAGAAACAGACAAAAAGCAGATTTTTTCAATCAAACACTGTTCAAGTTATAAATGCCCCCGTGACACACTGAGGCTTTCCTTAAGGAAGGTGCCACTAGGTATCAGTGATGGAACAGTTAAGGGGAGTGGGAAAGCAATCTATTTCCTACATTTGTATTACCTGCCTGGAGGGATGGGTGGGTCCGTGTCACTTAGACCATTTAGCCAATAGCACGCAAGTGTTGAAAAATGTGAGCCTATGCAAAGTTCAGAAAACAAGCCGTCTCATTTGTCTCCAGATGCGCAATATCCGGATCAGTGGGCCATTTACAGAGCATCTGCTGTTTCGCCAAGACAGTTTTATGAATGGATTTTGATGTAGTATCGGGGAAAAGCCCAGGTGCTGAATGTTTTCTCCCAGACAGACGAGCATGGGGATCACAGTGCAGCTGTGCTCCTTCTGATCCAACTTGTAAGTCGCAGCTTATGCTTGACTTTCTTTCTTCAGCGAGTTTGGAAAATCCATTCCTCCAGCTAACACGGTGGCTTCTCCTTCTGGGCTGAACCAATCCAGAAGGATGGCGAGAAGGCAGGTCTCGTGGTAGCACGTGAGGCTTCCCATCTGGAAGGCTTTCCTTTTCACCCAGGTTGAGGAAAGATCTTGGCCAATGAGATATGGGCCCTCTTATTTGGTACCATGATATTCAAGAAGGGACACCTTCTGACGGGGTGAAGCCATTGCCATTTCCAACCCCAGATCTGTCTCTCACAGTACATGCAAGAGTGTGGGGCTTGTAATGGGCACACGATAAATACACTGTTTATCCTTCATTGATAATTCAACCTCTTCTCAAGTTCCACAAGCTAAGGAAAGATGGCTATTTGAGGTTTTAAGATTTTGCTTTCTAGATCAGTAGAATATAGGACTCTAATTAAGCTGGACCACCGTTTATTTCTTCACTTTTTCCGCAGAGACCCCCAAATTTAGACACATGAAATTAAGATTTTGGTATCTACCTTATAAGGTCTTTAAGAATTAGAAGTGGCACTAAAGTAGAGCTTATACAAGTTTTAAAACGGAACATATTAAAAATAATAATCTCTAATAACATTCACTCACTGGAAGATCTTGCCAATCTCATTTGAGGAAGCAGCTAAGAGCCTCCAACAGGCTGAAGACACCAGGCTGGGACTTTGAGTTCCACTCAAGAGCATCCGTCAGTGGGAACTTCTAAAGCTCTGGAGTCTGGGAAGGAGTTACTTCTGAGACAACCTTGAAGGGCTTTTGAAAAAAATGAAATGGCCATCTTCTCACCCTAATTGTGGGAAAGATGGCCATTTTGGGGGGACCCAACCCCATTTGCTGAAGCTGTATGTAGCCTTCCAGAAACTAAGGCCAACCTACACAGGAGACAGGGGCTCCTATGGGTCTCCCCATCCTACAGGATTCAGTTCCGTCAATAAGAGGGCCTCCTCCTGCCCCTGCTGCAGAAACACTACGGGAAGGCCACTAAAACTCAGAAACAGTTTGTACAGAAACAGACTCACAGATTTCAAAAACAAATCTATGGTTACCAAAGGGGAAAGAGAGTGGGGGCGGGGGAGGAAGGATTGGGAGCTTGGGTTGGCATTTGCACACGATGGAATATGGCACAGATGGTCCACAGGGACCTGCTGGATAGCACAGGAAAATCTACTCAACGTTCTGTGATAACCTATACGGGAACGGATATGTGTATATCTACAACTGATGTGTACTCCTGTACAGGAGAAATTACCACAACACTACACATCAACTATTCTTTAATAAAATTAAAAAAAAAGATAATGATGTTTCACAGCTCTAAGTGGTGGAACCCAGTTGGAAGCTCATGTTGTCTTCAGGCTTTGGCTCACGGGCTCTCTGTTACTTTCTTTCTTTTCTTTTTCTTTTACTTTTTTTTTTTTTTTTTGTATTTTTAGTGCCACATATAGAAGTTCCCAGGCTAGGGAGCTGCTGTCCTGCACCACAGCCACAGCAATGCTGGATCCGAGCTGCATCTGCGACCTATACCACAGCTCATAGCAATGCCAGATCCTTAACCCACTGAGCGAGGCCAGGGATCAAACCCACATCCTCATGGATACTAGTCAGGTTCATTACCGCTGAGCCATGATGGGAACTCCCTATATTACATTTTAAATTAAACCCCCAATTGGGTCACTCTGATGTGGGAGCTGCATACGGAAGGGTACAGAGCTAAAGTTCTAGACAAACTAAAGGTTAAAGCAAACCTACACTGAATTTGAGAATTTAACCCAGATCTTACGCAATACCGTCCTTCTTTGGAGAGGAAAAGCTGTGTGCCTAAACAAGGGTTTCAGCCTCTGCAGTTGGTAATAACACAGAGACGTCACGTCTCCATGCCTGGTAATTCTATCCAGGACCCCTTGTATGAGCGCGCAAAACGAAGTACTCAGGTAAACAAGATACAACCGAGGCGGTGATTGCTGCATTTTTGGTTGAAAACCTTATGTTTGCAGCCTATAAAAATGGTAATAATAACAAATTTCTTCACAGTGATGCAGCAGAATGGAATAGAAGTAAAGACGTCTAGCTGTACCTCATTAAAAGCAGTCCTGTAAGAGATCCACACCCCTTAAAATCCTTTTCCCCTGCGGTTCATGAGCGTGTGTGTGCATGTGCGTGTGTGCGTATTCCAAGATTCCACTTGTGATTTCAATATACAGATTAATTCACGTATATGTATATTTGTACATGTATGTCTTATATATACACGTATGTACTCAGGTAGCACGTACACAGACATACATATGCATATCTTATCATATATAAGATAACGATTCCAATAGCTGACAAATCGCTACCACAGACAAAATCAATGCATAAAGTGGAACCTTGGGAGTAGCTAACGAATTAGCATCATTTAGTGTAAGTGGTTAAATTACATTTTTTTTCATTTTCAAGTGGGGGTTCTGAAGCCATGAGGACACAATCAGATGGAACCTCAAAGCAGTTATGACCCAAAACACATTTTCTAGAAATTCAAAATCCTCTCCATCTAAATCCACGTCAGACCGATTTCCTAATTCACTGAATTTCAAGACACAGCATGTATAAAATGGCCACTGGACTCACCAAAATGTTCCGAAAAGGAATCCTTTTCAAAAGGCCAATTAGCAAACAATGCAAAGAGCTTTCAGAACAGAATGGTGCTAATAGTTTTTAATATTTTAGGAAATTCTAAGGAGATTATGCACATTGCTTATTTAATTCTCTATGTCTCTCCTTTTCTTTCTCTGGTTCAAAATCCTTATTTTGCTGCTTCACGCCATCTTCATATTGTCAGTTTCATCCTGAACTTCGGTGCCCTAAAAAAGACCTACCTGTGCCAAGGGCACTTCAAAGAAGAACGGGGCCCCATTTCGATTCTGCAGACATTATTACAACTTATTTTTATAGAGTCAAGCCAAGCCAAATGGAACGCATTTTCAATAGCTGACAATTACCAAAATAGCCCACAGTATAAATTGTGTCTCCCATAATATATCGAGCTTCTTCCAAAAGAGGAACTAAGAGATAGATTCCATTTTAGCCAGTTAGAGCATATCCCCATACTTTTAACTTTAGAATCAGGCTGTTAAATTAAAAGTCTGAAAACTGCTACTGATTTGGGGCACGCATATCCACAGGGGTGGAGCAGACACAGTCTTTTTGTGCCCTGGGTAAAGCACTTTGCCTGGGGGAAGAAAGGTGCAGAAATCACCCATATTTCTCAAAACCAGGGATTCCCTCCGCCCTGCAAGAGTATGCAAGGCTTCAATCAAGTCTGACTTTCTCAGACAGGCAGAGGGAGGAACCAGGGACGTTGAGTTCAAAAGAGCTGTCAAAGAGTCTTGTCTCAGGTAAACCTGCGTGCTCTGCTCTCAGCAACAAAGGCAGCCAACTTTCGTGATTTCTCTGCCACGTGGGCTACCCAGGGACTGCAGCCCTGTTCACTGTCATAGGCACACACATGCATGCACTTCAGAGAGGACTGCTTTTCATGCATATTTTAACTATTTTTTTTTAATGTTAACCTCTTTGAAATCTACTGTTAATGGAATTCCCAACTCTGGTTACACTGTTGATTTATAGAGCTTTGGCTGACTAGAGGTATAGGCTCCCCCAAGAAAATAAGATCTGTGCTAATCACGTCCTGAATAAGTTGACTTTCTGGCCAACCTCTAGCACTATTTTAAAGCTTCTCTTTCGGCTCCTGAGAGTTCCGTTTCATGATTTGCATCTTGTATCTCTCCTTCACAGGCAAGCCAGCTGGCTATAGTCATTTTTATTCCAACAGGTGCTTTAAAGACGTCTTGACAGAAGATGTGAAGAGTGTACGTGTAATGAATGAATTTCATCTGTGAGGTAAATTGATGTTATCGTCCTATGATAATTCTATCATAAACTTAGTCAAAATAGACAAATTTCCCCGGGACAGTTACTTTTTACGCGGCACCCAATTGTTTAGATCAAAGGTAAAATTCTCTATCATCTAATTAAATGCTTTCTGATTTCTTTTAAAGCTGGGAATTTCTTTTCCAACATGGAGTATTTTTAATATATTGGTATTTTTCAGAAGCCAAGGAAAGATGCTCAAACAGAAACCGTGATGGGACGAGGCTGGTCTGTGGTCCCAGAATCTTGCCCAAATGACTTCTTTGCCCTTCTCCAGAGAGAACACTGCTGCCTCAGATTCTACCTTATCCACTATTAGTCTGGAGATTTAAATGATGAAAATGCCAACTACAAAAGTACCTAGACAGCAAAACTGCTCTAATCGAGGATAGATAACTAGGTGTGTACGTCTTTCTATGTACTCAGAGGTAACACCAATATATTAACCAGTATATATTAACCACCTACTACATGCAAATTACATACAAGGCATGGTGTTGAACTTCGAGTCCTATGTATATGGTTTTGAAATGTGTTTTTTTTGAGAAATTAATTATGGGTTTTTTTAATTCATGAAATCTGAACCTACATCCTACCTTTGTCACTGTGTGACTGTGGGCAAACTACTAACATGTTCTCAATACTGTTTTCCTCATTTGGAGAAAGAGTAAATGTTCTCCACTTCTCTCTGTTATCTGTGGGGTTGAATAAGATCAGAGATGGAGAAGAGCCAGCACAATTCCCAGCACACTGTAGACACTTGGAGAATGTGAACTGAATGAGCGAAATATATGAGCCACTATCTCAGCCATTCACAAATTGACCATCTACTGAGAAATAGAAATTAATACCAATGTAAGTTCATTTAGCCAAGGTCAAGATGAGGGTTGGTGGGGCTTACAGGTCCCTTCCTCCGCAGGGTCATGATCAGGTGGATGTTTGTTACGTTGAAAGTTACCAGACGCAGTTCTTCCAGACATCCAAACCTTTGAATGTTAGGTAACAGATTGAAATAATGCCACCCAATCCATCCCTGTAAGCTCTGGGGTGTCCCAGCTCTTCTTCCTGCACACACTCTAATACCTGCAGTATTTTGCAGGGAGGTTCTCGCAAGAAAGATGAGAACATATGTTAGCGGTCAGATTCATCTAAACTTCTCATCTGCTGGGAGATTTCTCCATTAAGTGATGGTGCACAGGAGCCACGAGGCACACCAGCTTCTTATTCTTTCTCAAGCAGAGGCAGGAATAATCCACACCTTTAGACACGAGGATTCATTTCACCCAAGAAAAGTCATTTTTAACATAAGCTACTTCGGGAACCCTCTAATGTTGATATGGCTTAAATGGCTCCAGGCTTTGAAAAGCTATCTGCAGAAAAAAGCTATCTCATAATTAGTGCCTTTCATATACTAACAGCTCTGAGGGGCTGTATTGCAAATTCAATGTATTGCTAATGTTAGCTCAGCATCCTGAAAGTATTGATTAAAATACTGTGTTGTTGGAACTCTAGTATTGTAAACTAAAACAATAAAACAGATACATTTAAAAAACTGATATGATGCCTAGTAAGGCAAGGGCCTAAAATTTCATGAAGGCTTTAAAATGTCGTGAAAGCTTTATTCATGAAATCTGATCTTAATTCCTGCCTCCTTTACTATGCCATGCTATGCTACTGTGTCTCACATAGCCACAGATGCTTCCATGGAGACCTGCTCTAACCATTGTCCCTGAGGAAAAGGGATGCCTCAGCACTGCTGTTGAATGCATGATGCTGACATCAGCCTGTGCGGACCCACAGCTGATTGGACCAGGGTTGCATAATTGTGCCTGCATAGTTTCTCCATTAACACGTTACTGACATTCGAAGCAAGACAGCACTTCATTACATGTGACTGGCTCACACATTACAGGACACGATATTCCTGCCCCCTGTCCAGTCATCTCAACAGTTACAGCCATTCACATATTTTGAATTTCTGGGGTTGGAGCTGGGAGGAAGTACCATCACCAGTTGAGAACCACCGGGCTAGCCGATGAGGTGGCCAGGTAGGGTAGGAGTCACTGGAGAATTCAATTTCTAGGACTTACTTAGAGAAATTATAAGCAAGCCCACCCCCCCACACACACCCCTCCAGTGGATATAAGACCTTGGACGAGAACACAAACAGTAGCTAAATTATCATCTAGCCAAAATATTTAACAATTATACATTAGGTCAACAGGCTGTTTAATGGTCTATCTTCCTTCCTAACTCCAAAGAAACAATTTGACAAATGTATCTATGTAAAGCCCTAGAATGTCAGATTAAATTTTTGGATTCTCAGAACTTTGTCCTTTTCTGTCAAAAGGTGGCTGCATGGGGAAAGGCAGGGACTGCTCCTGGCTTGAGATCTGTTCTCTCGTCTCTTCCTACCCTTTCTCCTTCCTCATCACAGGAGACCTTGCACGCACGCACATGGAGATCTCAGCCCACGTGTCTAAATTCTAACTATATTTTTACAAAGAGCTGGCCACCTCTCTGGAAGCCCTGGAAGAAGGTTCTGGGTCCTCGGAGGAGGGACTTTCAGGGACCCTTGCCACCGAGTGTGGTCTAGCAGAGGCAGGGTGCAGGCTCTGGGTGAACACGCTTGCTTTGCCTAGAGATCTGACGTCAGGGAGAGTGCCGCGGCCTGAAAACGGCCAGAGGGGGACCTCTGAAATGGGCGGCACTGGAAAGGGGCCTATCTTTCTAGTTCTACGGACAGAACTGATTATAAGCTGTTGTATGTAAACTGTGAATACACAGAACCTCCCAGGTGGAGAAAAGATGCATGCCCTAAAAGCAAGAATAAACTGACTACGTGTGAAGAGAGAGTGGACAAGTGAAGATACACACAGAGCAGCAGAATCACAGAACGGGAGAAATCAATCATGAAGCACCACAAACTTCACGCTGTTGAAGTTCCTAGAAATGCCTAGGACCCCACAAGAGGCTCCCATTCCTGTCTTCATGGGGCCGTTCACACGCCACACGCTTTTTGTGTTTCCCTGTGTCCTCATACCTACGTATACGGACGGTACATCTCCATTCCGGGAGATAACTTGAACGAATCTGCTGTTACAGATCAACAGCCCGATTAAATCAGGAGCACTCAGAAGAAACTGGGAGGAGATACCGTTTGAGATGGGTCTGTCTGAGGGAGGCAGCCCTGCCTGGGGAACCTTATGAGTAAGGAGAGGACCTTCTTGTGGAGCTCCCCAGGGCGACCGGAATGACTATTGCATGATGTGCTGGAGGTGAGACGATGATGATGATGGTGGTGAGGATGGTGGTGATGATGGTGGTGAGGATGGTGGTGAGGATGGTGGTGGTGATGATGATGGTGATGGTGGTGATGGTGATGATGATGGTGGTGAGGATGGTGGTGAGGATGGTGGTGGTGATGGCAGTGGTGATGGTGGTGTTGATGACAGTGGTGAGGATGGTGGTGATGGTGGTGGTGGCGGTGATGATTTAGGATTAGTGTTCATTGCAAATGACACTGGTTTAAACAAAATAGAACTGTGTCAATTGTACGGCTTCCTCTCACATCTAAAAACTCCGATTATCAGGAGCCAGGCCCCTGTGGTTTCACCTCCAGCTCCTGACATGCACTCTGGCCTGAAGAGAAGAGAAAGAGGGGCATATGGTCTTTCCTTTAATGACACTTAATGAGTTAGATGTGCCACTTCCACTTCCAATCCATGGGCTGCAATTTGATTCTGTAGCTGTTGCTAATATAAGGGAGGCTGGGGGTATAGTCTTTACTTTTGGGGACCACATGGGCCCACCTAAAACCAAGGATTTTCTTGCTCTAGAAACTAATGAGAATACATCTGAGGAATGTTCCAGCAGCCTCTGTCACAGAAAGGTGGGTTGGGATCTTATTGGGGAGGCATTCTATCCCATACTAAGGATTTCACATTTGGGGTGGGACAATTCTTTGCGATGGGGGCTGAGCTATGCCTTATAACATGTTTACTATCATCCTTATCTTCCACCCATTAGATTCCAGGAGCATCACACCACAACCACCCCCACTCCTACTCTAGGTTCTAACACCAACTATCTCCAAGCATTACCAAATATCCTCAGGGCTGGGGGGGTGGGGTGGAAATCACCCCAAATAGAAAATTATTGAACTAGGGAATTCATTATAAATGTAAATTCAAGTGAAAATCTCCTTAAGTATTTCACATAGGTAAACATTTAGTCAATTCACATTTAATATATATTTATTATGATGATAAAGTGGTGTATCTTTCCTTTTTTTCCATTCTTTAAAACTATAGTTTATAACATGGTGTTAATTTCAGGTGTATGGAAAAGTAATTCATGTATATAGAATGTGTGTGTGTGTGTGTGTGTGTGTGTGTGTGTGTGTGTGTGTGTTCTTTCTCAGATTCTTTTCTATTATAGGTTATTTTAAGATACGGAATATAGTTCCCTGTACTATGTAGCAGGTCTCTGCTATGATAAGGTGGTGTATTGATTGATTGTGATAGTTATTAATAAAGTGTCTAAATACAAGACTTTCAACCAGTTAAAAAATACATGAATATACAAATAATAGTTATTTAATACAAATATAAGAAAGAACATTAGCTAGAAAATGTAATAAAACATTTTCTTATGTTATCCAATGTTTATAAAATAAATAAAAATAACTATATAATAATACAAAACAAAATAATATTAATTTATAATTCTAAGTCCTTTATAATGACTTACTATACTAGTATTCCTAATATCAAACAAAATATCCTTTAGTATGCAATTAATTTACAGTCAATGACTAAATTTAGTTTATAATTTGCTTATAAAAATTTTAAATTTGGAATTTCTTGAAATCTTGTGATAAACAACTAAAAAAAATGTCAACTTTCCCTCTTAAAAATTTAATGCAAGGAAAAACTAAAGTCCAAGAACAAATATAAAAAATGAAAAAAATGGGGAGAAAAGCAAACAAAAAAAACCCCACTTACAATTGATATCCTGATAATAAATCACCTTTTATCCAAATACAGTGATGAATATAAAGAATGTGAAAAAGTAAGAAAGTTTTAGAGAAAAATGTACTCAGAAACATGTGCTTCGACTACCCACTCAACCTTCAAAATCATAGATTTTACAAGTATAACAGGAAAATTTAGTTTCAAATCCTTAGTGGTTACATTTTTAAACAAACAAACAAAAAAATGTTGAAATATTTGCCTATAGGCTGCCAACCATTTTCAGGAGTTGAAGAGAAAGGTTTTTGATATTATATGTTAGAAATACTAAGAACAAAAGTTCATTGTAGAAAACATGTTACTAAAGACTTGTATTTTACTCTCGGTTATCAGAAATTTTACCAACATTTTCAAAGTACCTTCGAAAATGAGAATGCATTTATAATTTTTATAACTGCAAACGTGTTCTTTCGAAAAAAGCTAAAAAAAAAAAAGACCTAGGATCTGACAATCCCAAGAAACAACTGCTCCTATAGTATAATATGACATGCATTTGACAATGATAATCTTGAATGATAAAATATTAATTTAATGAGAATTTTTAGTAAGATGTCAAATATATCTTGGCAGGCCAGAAGTAATTTCTACAGCAGTGACCTCTGCCTTCACCTTCTACCTTGGTTTTGGCTAAATATTGGTCATAGTGCCAGGCCATATGGCACCAGGCTGGGCTTGGTGCATCTCTACACATATACGCAAGTGTGAGGCAGGATGAAAATCTAGTCTGGAAGCTGTAACTCAGAGGGCCTCAAATACCTGAAAGATGAGACCATTTTTAGTTCAATTGTCAAATGAAAATAACTGAAGACACTTGCTCGATTTCGTGATCAGCTGGAAGTTTTGCAATTTATGTAAACATGTAATGTGCTCTAGAATCAAAATTAATTGTACATGAATTATCATTCCACTATTTTACAGTAACTCCTCAATTTCAGCATTCAAATAACTTGCTACTTTCACTAATAATGATAAGCGCTTATCTTTAATAGCTACAATATGCAAGTACCCCAGAAGGCACGATCTCATTTAATAACTAATACATTAATAAAGGTGTTTATAAATAGTAAAACAAGGCTTTGAATCAAGAATCTATACTCTTCCTCCTAGTGATAAAATGTATGATAGAATGACTTAGCAGTTTAAATCAGACCATTTTATAATCATAAGTAATTCAACCAGTGTCACAGATGCAGTTTGTGTGTGTGTTTAATGTCATCACACTAGCTCCTAAACTGAGCTTTAAAAAAAAATGATATTCTGTTAGATGTTTCCTTGAGCTTCTCTTTCATTGCAATCCCTAATCCTAATCCTTAACATGTGAGGAAAGGCCTGGATACAGAATGCCTTTTTATTGAAGACTTAATCATTTGACCTTGATCCGAAAGCAGCTACTACCAACCTTGAAAGCAACTGCTATTGTCACTGTTCCAATAATTACAAGCTGATATTATTTCATTTCTATTTTCATCACATACACTGACAATGGCACTTGCTTCTATCACATCATATTAATACCCTCCCCACAAATATGTCCTATCTCCCAGCCAGACAGAATGCTCACTGTGCCAACCAAGACATGGCATATGTATGAAGATATTTTGCTCAAGACTTGTCGCTGAAGTGATTTAATCAACTGGAAAAAGGTCTCCCCACGAAAAGCAAGGTTTCTCATGGCATCTCCAATAAAGGACCAGATGTGCTGGGCTTGATGGGGGATACAACATAAAGACGGCACCAGCCAGGACTTGCATGAGCAAAGGGGTCACCGGTCAATGGCAGCTGTCGTCAGAAAAATGAGACGGTCGCCATGGCATCATTTAGGGGGCTTCCTCTTACCCCATCATGACCCTTCGCATGTCTGAGTCATCTTCTCTGCCTTTTCCTCGGATCAAAAACTCTCCTTTCATTTCCAGAGACTCGGGAAACTCAATCGGGGCTTGGCCACACGCCCTCTAGTCTGTATTATGTTTCATTCGTAACAGGGATTGCGAGTCACAGCTTACCCATGAACCGGTGTTAACAGTTTCGATACAAAGCCATGCTGTGGACTTGGCATCCCAGATCCCAGAGAGCGTAGAAGCCTAATATGACAGTTCCCAGAAAACTTTTTCAGCTTCTCAGCCAATCAAATACCGGCCATGTGTAGCTAGAATCAGGACCAGACGACTGTGCAGAGAACATGCTCCTATAACTCTTCTATAATGCACATGGTACCGAGAAGCAATAACCTGCCCAATAAATCTACTGGGAGCACCTCCCAGCCGCCATCAGCAATTGCCGGTACTCACTTAAGAATAGAAATAGATCACACTCACACACACACACACACACACATATTCCTTTCTAGTAGAGCTGTAAAATGTGCATGAACTCCATGCCAGCCTTTGACAGAGAAATTTAGCTTTAGGTCTCTCAATTTATGCCTCTGCGGAACACCAATTCCCCAGAAGATTAAACTTTCATTAAGTTCTTTCTTTTATTTCCTGCCTTTGCACCCATCATATCATGAGTTCCATAACTGATGTCTTACTGTGGTCATAAAACGGCTGAGCTTGAACTTTAGGGACCTGTCAAACACCTCTCGCTTTCGCCCTGCCTCCCCCCATAAAAAACCTTTTAGAGAATGGCACTTAAGTTGACAATCTCCGGGGTCACCCTCCCTGGCCTATGTCAGTGAGAATGTGCCTGGCAGAGATGGAGAAAGCAGTGGGCACTGGAGGCAATCCCATTGCGAGGCCGACAGTCCACACTCCCCGCCCCCTACCCCCCTATTGTTAGGACTGGACAGGGGATCATACTGAATAGATTAACCAGTCATTGGCTTGGGACACCTACTGCTTGGAATGCCACTGCACTTAGAGTGAAAAGGGATAAAAATGTCTCCCCTCCAGCCCTGATCCCCTACTCCGTGGCAATATTTCTGCCACAGAAATACCTGGCTGTCAGCTCCAGCAAAGCAACCCTGGATAGTCGCAGTAGTTTGTTGTCAGAATGAAAAATGGTTCTGCGCAAAAGGTCTTGAGGCTGCGATGCTAACAGGCAAGGGGCCCTAAGTCAGGCATTTGACAGAGAACTTTGGTCTTGCTGTTAAATACCACTTAATACTGTCCTGCCTGATAATCCCTGCTGTTTAACAACGGTGCGATCACGGCTCAGGCATGGCAGAATGCCTTTTTGATGGGGGGGGGGTGGAAATGGCCAGATATCATACATTTGCTTAGGAGAAAAGAAAACACATCTCTTAGCATCCAATGAAAATAATAATGCTTACAAGAAAGAAAGAAAGAGAGAGAGAGAGAGAGAAAGAAAGACAAATGCAAATCCATTATAGCCTTGATTCATCATGAGAGTTGCCAGGCAGGAGAGAAATGAAATTCTATCTGAGGTTAGCTATAGGTGACGAGCAAAGACGCTTGATAGAGCCATCAGAACTGCAGACAGTGCCTCTGTTACTCTGAGGAGTTCGCTGGTAGTGAAAAGATTTTCAAACTAGTTATTTGGACTTGGGTGTCTCATAATAAACTGATTTTTTTTCATGTATGGCACAGACTCGGACTTAAAATTTGTGGACCAGCTCCTGCATTTGTTCTTCGCCCCCCTCAGTTTTGGGCAACGTCATCATTACTACAAGAAGAAGTATGAAGCACTCATCTAACGATGCTTTTTGCCGCTTCGCTCTTTTCCAAGTAAGATGTCATTATTTTAATACCAATTCTCTTACCTAGAGCCACAGGTGACCGTTCCGATGATCGTTTATGAAGCTTTAGAGGCTAGATAACACTAAAACATGCTTAACTCAATTTCCCTGCTTTTCTGGTGGTTTCTTAGAGAATGTGCTTAAAATATGACTATGCATATGAATATTCTTCAATGCTTTAGAAGGAACTATTTAGATGAACAAACGGGATTTAGGAAAAATAACATAAAATGCAATTCAGTTTAAGGGAAGCAAAATGTTATCACCATAACAGATATAATGAGGAAGTAGAAGCATTACTCAATGGAAATTCTGGAGTCACTAAGGATGTTCAGATGGTCCAATGGCCCTTCCAGACCTAGTGCGGATGAGATTCTTTTGCTGAGGTACAGGCTGTGATCTATCACTTGTACACTGCTTCTCAGGATGCGAAAATACTAAATAGATGTACGGAGATGACACAAATAAGCCTTTGAACACGTAAAGATAAACAGTGGTTTTCTTATGGAACTAAAGAGTCTATTCATTTAGAATCACCTTTATTCCCTTGGTCGGAGATTGATACCTGTATTTCTTTGGTGCGATGTATTTTTTTTTTTTTTACATTATTCAAAAATAATGAAGGCAGGTTAGGAGAATGTGACACCTTTGGAAGGATGTGAAACTGGCCGTTATTACTTGATTTGGAGGATGTGGAATGGCTATAGTTAGGCTTGTAAACCTGAATCTAATTCATTGGACATCTCTGACAGACTCAGCACGACAGGGCTGTGTTTTAAGTCACTCCTACTTATTCTCCTCGCTAAACCTCAAACCTCAAACCACCAAAGAAAAGAGACAAAAGCAAAACAAAAAATAAAACACACAGAAAGAAACCTAGCAGGCTTCATACTTGTGGTTTATTTGGAAATCTCAGTGAATTCCTAAAATAGTTCATTTATAACTTCTCTTACGGCTTTGTCACTTTCTATCATCTGCAAGAGCTGTTTTTAAAAGTACATCATACCTTCCCTACCATTCTGTAAAGTTCCTTGATGCTAGCACTGGTATCTGATTAATGCTTGTGTCCCTGATTACAACTGGTATGGTAGCTGGCTTTCAGCAATATTCAGTACTGGGTACCCCCTAAAATATGTTAATAAATGTTCTTTAAAAATAAAGGTTTTTTTTTTTGCCTCCATGAAAAAATGAATTTTAAGGAGAGAGGTACTTTCTTTCAAATTATTCATTTAGTACCGTATTTATAACACCCTAGGATATTAAATGAGAGTAACTTAAAAGATAATTCATTTTTCCACACATTACACACAAACATTTTCTTTCAAAGTTTTTAGTAACAGGATTTTTTAAGAAAAAAAATTTTTTTGAGCAACATATCACATTTTTTTTCAAAAGCATGTGATTTTTTTTCTTCTTTTCAAGTGTTTGTGACTCTGTCCTGTACGTATGTGAATGTTTTTACTGGAGGTTACATCGAAACCCATTAAGTCCCCTTTGGGATCATGGAAAGATAACTGCAGCAGTTCAGTCTGAACTGTGGGTATATGGCTGCGATCATCACACCAACCTTATTTTTAAGTGATCTATGAGGTCCTAATTTATAAAAATAAGGACATTCTTTTTACGCTCTCAAGTAATCCTATATACATCCAAAACTATTATTGAGTGATTTACTCAGAAGACAATGTGTCTTGCCAAACTACTAACTGCATTTCAAAATAAATAATTGAGTATCTCACAATAGAAGAGGCTTTGTAAACAAATGAAATTTACTGACTAATGTTTTTGCCGCTAAAACCATCTTACATTCAGGCATATTTATGCGAGTCCCTCTTAGATCCTAGATTCTCTTTAGGACATCAGAATTTTATATATATAAATACTTTAAGAGGACTCAAATTTGACCATTTCTTCAACTGTAACTTACATGCCTTTTGTGAGGAATCAATATAATGTGTGGAAAGTATCTGATATAGAATAGACAAGCACCAATCCCTATCTGCCAACTGTATAATTATTGGTTGCTCTGTGTCCATTTAGTAAATGATATTCACGGCAGTCAGTGAATACAAACTATGTGCTAAACGCTTGCTTCCAGAGAACTACTGAACAGTTAGAATTCTTTGGTAAGGAAGAGACTTTTCTATTCCACGTTTTCAGATGAGGAAACTGAGATTCATGGATGTTGTCATCCACGTATCTTTAAAGTGGTACAGCTAAGCCTCGTACCTAGGCTTACCTGGCTGCAAGACTGCTATATTGTTCTAAATGTGTGTGTTTTTTTGTTTGTTTGTTTTTGTTTTTGTCTTTTTGCCTTTTCGGGGGCCGCTCCCACAGCATATGGAGGTCCCCAGGCTACGGGTCGAATCAGAGCTGTAGCTGTCAACCTTTGCCACAGCCACAGTAACTCGGGATCCGAGCCGCATCTGCGACCTACACCACAGCTCACGGCAACACTGGATCCTTAACACGGCAACACCAGATCCTTAACCCACTGAGCAAGGTCAGGGATCGAACCCACAACCTCATGGTTCTTAGTCGGATTTGCTAACCACTGAGCCACGACGGGAACTCCAAAATTGGTGTATTTTTTTTAAAATATTTCATATTGATGCTATATTGCAAATAATCATGGGATAACTCCCAAATATGAAAATTTTGCAGTCACTACAAAAGGGAAATTCCCTATTTCTTAGTCCCTCAAGATCTTGAGTAAAAATGATGACGAGGTTCATTTATACCCTTTATATTCAAACAGTGCTTGCACTATTCTGTCCTGCCTGGGTTCCCCTGCACCTTGAGCCTCCAGACTGGGCAGAAGAAACTTCGCACCTGTGTGTCCTCTAGATGCACACCTGACTCACCTGGACTGAGTCAGCACCGTTGCCCCAGGACCTGCCTGTACCCTCCCGGGGCTGCTCTGCTGCTGCCTTCTTGCTTGTGTTTACGATAGATACAATTACTATCTGGGAGGATCAGCAGACGGAAACCCTGCCACTCGCTAATTAGCTTTCCCAAAGCCAGTGTCAAATTAAGACCTGCCCTCCACATTCACAGAAACATCAAGGGAGGCAAGAAGAGCCAAGGTCTGAGCTTTCCTTGAGAACTGGCAGCTCCATTTCCCCCTAAGCAGTGTCTTCGCTGAGCTGAAGAGACTTGCCCCCAGCAAATGACTGCCCTGAGCACTTCCATACTCAAGTAAACAATACTGATGCTGAGCTCAGGGCATTTTCTTGGCTGGGTGCTCCATCTTACTGCAAATTAAATCCAGTGCTGGGCAGACGAAATACATGCATCTGCAGCCCAGCCTCTTCAGCGTCTCTGGCGGTGTAGCCACCTGAGGTGTAGGAGCTGTGTCAGGGATCAGCCTGGATTTGCCTCTCAGCTCTGCTCTGTGACCTCGGGCGAGTTGCTAAAATCTTCCAGTCTGTTCCTCACTTCTTCATCTGCATAAATCCTTGATCGCTTAGGGTTCCCAGGTGTCTGGACAACCCAAGGCCAAGCACCGAACGCTGGTCTGCTCTCAGGAAGCCCTGAACAATCTAAACTCTCACTTGCTGCTGCTTCTGATAGAGATGTTGCCCAGCTTGCTGGGGGGATAAAGGCGGATGGTGTTGGGGCATCCCCAGGTCCTGTCTGTGTCAAGAATAAGACTGGAAGTGAGCATGGGAATCAGCCTTCATTCTGAATGCCTCGTCTCAGAAATCGGAGAGGGTTCACTGACACGAGGCCAGGAGGTACGCTGTAAGTCCCGTGGAGCCCTCAGTCCCTGGTTTGATGGGGGATACACACCAAAAGGAGACTGGTCAGGAAGTATCAGACATAGCCGGTGCCTCATATGGTGGAAGGCAAAGCATATGGGTCTTATCATTTAAGTCTGAATGCCGGCTCCACCATTCAGCACTCCTGTTCCTTTCGCTGAGTTACTTAAATTCCCTCAGGCCTCAGTTTCCTCTTTAAAACAAAACAAAACAGGGATAATAATATTTCCCTTCCCAGGGAAATTTTATGATTAAAATTGAATGAGATGACATCTCTAAACATGTAAACCATTCTTCCTAGGAGCTATTTTTTTTTTTAATTCTTCTCCTTCCCCCTCCCTCCACTCTTCTCTTCATTTCATGATACAAACAGAAGTTAAAAAAAAAAAAAAGCTGCAACGAGCGAGGAAGAAAGGGTAAAAGTTGTGAATAGGACCAACGGAAAACACGTAGGGGAAATGAAGAGTGCAAAGTCAAACTATTTCTAAACCTAAAAATGGTACAACTCCAAATGTTAAATGTGTTCAGAGGGCATCTATTACATTTCGCACTTCGTATCATAGAGGGCAGATACCATCCTTCCTAACAAAGCATTCACTGCTGCGACTGTAAGGGGCAGAATGCTATTCTGGGCCCAGATGACAGCTCTTTTGTTCTTCAGTACAAGCATCTTTTCAGGCTGTGAGGTTCCAACTGTTCAGCCATCGGCCCAGATGAGTCTGCACTTCCACAGATGTCATTGGTGATTTCTAAGGCTGTGTTTCAGAGACACAGGGAGGGTATCCTTGGCTGTTAACCTCAACTCTGACTGGAGGCACTTTTTAAGAGGAAGAAAAGGGTTACATCGGGAAAGAGTTTGAGGCTGAATCCATTTTCCAAGACAGTAAAAGCACCACATACTTAGACCCAGAGTCCCAACAGGGGTCCCATTCTAGTTAAAGGAGACAATCGGGAGACCGGAACTCGCAGACCACAGGGTGAGCTGCTCCCTGACGCTGTGGTTCTGCCAGGCACCTGCTGGATTGAGAAATACCACACAAGTCAGCTCTGATTCACTGCCCGATCAGCATGATACCATCCGTCACCTTTTCCAGCCACAGAGCTGAGTCTCCGGCGAAAACTTATACAAGGAAATGCATCCCACAGGTAACAAATGGTAAAAATGTCTACATAAAGAAATGGAAAAAAAAAATCCACAGAATTTTCAAGATCCCCAATTCAGGGCCTCACACTTAGTACGTCTCATGGAAACTGAGATGGAGGGGGTGGAGCTTTATTTGCATGCACCTTTCCTGGCACATCCTTGTACCGTATAATTGTCACAAAGGTCCTGCATTGCAGGCAATCCTGTCCTCACCTTGTACCACAGGAGACTGAAACTTAGGGAGCTTACCTAACACACCACTAGCTAAGCGGACGGCTTACAATTTAAGCTTAAGTCTCAGCAGTCTTTCTACTCGCGCCTCCTGCCTTTAAACTCTAACCTCCTTTACCTTCGTTCTTCAAACTGACTTCTTGATAAGTGAGCCTTAAGACTTCCTAAACCCAGAGACTGGTGGCGTTGTATCATGGGTTTGAAGGAGCCACTGGAAGGAGCAATGGGCCAGGAGGCAGGGTTTTATGTTCAGAGGAGAGTGGAGAAGGAAAAGAGACGCAAAGCTTTGGGAATTACAAAGGGGAACCCAGCCCCTGGGGCCAGCGCTCAGCAAGGGAGGATTCTACCCCTCAGTGGACACTGGACTTTGAGGGATGTATTTTTGGATGTCACAACAGAGGCCGGGACACGGCAGTCAGGGACATGGCTACGAGTTCTGCAATGCACAGGACAGCACCCCAGTGCCCCCATAAAAGAATGGTCCAGCTTAAAATGTCCGCTTGAAGTTAGAACTCTTTGAGGAGGAGGGCTAGGGACAAATGAAGGCAACTTGAATATTTGTGAATAAATGAATGAAAGAGTAAGACATAAACGAATGATCAGGTTATGAAATACCTACATCTGGTAGCACCAATGAGACAGTGAAACGTGGTTTTAAATTGTATTTTGACTGACAGTTGTGTATCTCTCTCTTTTTTTTTCTTCTTCGGCCTCACCTGGGGCATGCATAAGTTTCCAGGTCAGGGGTCGAATCCAGGTGGCAGCTGCGACCTACACCACAGCTGTGGCAACACTGGATCTTTAACTCACTTGCCCTGGCTTGGGGATCAAACCTGGGCCACGATAGAGTCAGGGTTGGGTCCTCAATCCACCGCACCACGGCACAAACTCTGACAACTGTATACCTCTTAAATATGGGTGCAATTACACACGTGTAAAAATGTATCAGTTCATTTGGTGTTGAAGAGAAATATGTACCTGCTTCCACTCTCTGACTCCATCAGGGTAGCTTGCGCAGATCATATATTTTTAAGTTCAAAAAGATATTCTGATGCACAGTATTTAACATTTCCAATACTTATCTTGTTCTTTTTGTACTTCCTTGACACCTGTGCCTTTTAGAGTGCACGCTGGCTGCGGCTTCGATTCCAGATTCCGGGGAAAAACAGCTCTAACACTTTTTGCTACAGCACCTTCTCGTTCCTGCTCCTTTAATTAAGTTTAGGCCACACCCTCAGCAGACATTAGTCAACCAAACGAACGCAAAGGGGGAGGGAAAAAGAGCAATTAAACCCATCCCTGCACTCTTCGTCCGTGAAAAGACTAACCAATAACCTCACTTCCTGGTATGATCGGTATTATTATAGTGGAGCTCTTGATGCTGGGTTTCATTACAGTAAACCCACGGTTTCACTAAGGCATTTTCCCATGAGAACATTTTAATTAATTTTATTAATTGCAAATGAAGCTACAGGTGTTTGAGTGGGTTGGCGGTGGCAGGGTGTGTGTGTGTGTGTGTGTGTGTCTAGAGCACATGCGCGTTTACGTATATGTGTGTCTTAATTGCTTCTGTATCCACCTCCCTGGTTCAACCTGTCCGGGCTGGTTAGCAGTTCCTGCCACTGATGCCCAGACAAGTCTGTGCGGGTGACTTGTCACGTGAGGGCACCATTCTGTCAGGCCTGCCCAGCTATGTAGGAAAATAACATTGTCATAATCAGGTGCTGGCTTCCTGGCACCGGGACACTGGCTCTCGGGAAGAGACTGGCAGCGTCTCCTTAGAGGCTGAGGTGTAATTTCTAACTAAGAACAAATGTTTAGATAGTTTTTAAAGCTTCCTCTTCATGGTGAAGAAGGTTCGGGCTCCCCGGTCAGGGTTAGCACCTTGGCAACGATTTTAGATACAGTTTCTAACCTAGTGATAGCGACTGAGTGGTGGCCTTTGCTCTCTTAGCACAAAACCCTTGCAACTGAGTCTTGGGGTTTCAACAAAGTGTCACTGAACTGAAAGGTCGAGATTTGAACATGGGCACTTCTTAGGAGGGAAATGGAAGAGGAAAGAGAGCCAAGACTTCGGGGTTTGATTGAGCTGATCTTCAATTCAAATTCTGTACTCAACTAGATATTGAGCAACTTCTCTAAAATACCATGGAGTCTCCCTTTGCCCATTAATAAAATGGCAATAAACACAGTTCCCTTTCGCACCATTGTTAAGATAAAGAACTGTCTGACACAGAGTGGGCACATGTAAATGTCTATTATTTCTTTTCTTCTTTTCCTTTTTTTTTTGGTGTCGTTTTATGGCTGCACCTGCAGCATATGGAGGTTCCCAGGCTAGGGGTTGAATAGGAGCTGTAGCCACTGTCCTACACCACAACCGCAGCAATACCAGATCTGAGCCGCATCTGCAACCTACACCATGGCTCACAGCAACACCAGATCCTTAACCCACTGAGCAAGGCCAGGGAGTGAACCTGTGTCCTCATGGATGCTAGTCAGCTTCGTTTCCGCAGAGCCACAATGGGAACTCCAATGTCTACTATTTCTTCATGTCATTACTATTGTTCTTCCAGTAGCCTGACCGTAATGGTTGGCTGTTTTCGCTCTCAACTCTTTGGTTTCCATTTAAAAAAATGATTTGACTTTAAATTGAAATACACAAACAAATGATTAAAGTAAAACAACTTGTACGTCCCTTTCTTGTCCCTCGCTAACTTGAGGACATGACTTAACTCTGGTAAATCATCTGTTTGTTTGCTGTGTCTTAAGTGCAACCACTGTGGAAAACAGCATGGAGAGTCCTCAGAAAACTCAAAATAGAACTACCATGTGATCCAGCAATCCCACTCCTGGGCATCTACCCAGAGAAAACCATGACTCAAAAAGACACATACACTCCCAATGTTCACTGCAGCACGCTACTCACGAGTCAAGACATGGAAACAACCTAAATGTCCATCGACAGAGGAGTGCACCCAGAAGATGTGGTCCATACACACAATGGACTATTACTCAGCCATTCAAAGGAAAGAAATACTGGCATTTGCAGCAACATGGATGGACCCAGAAATTATCATGCGAAGTGAAGTCAGTCAGACAATGAGACACTAACATCAAATGCTATCACTTACAAGCGGAATCTAAAAAAAGGCCACAATGAACTTCTTTGCAGAACAGATACTGACTCACAGACTTTGAAAAACTTATGGTTTCCAAAGGAGACAGGTTGGGGGGGGGGGTGTGGAGGGCACTGAGGGTTTGGAATGGAAATGCTATCAAATCTGGTGGTGACGATTGTTGTGCAGCTATAAATGTAATAAAAGTCATTGAGTAATTAAAAAATAAAGAAAAAAAAATGTAAAGCCCTCTAGGGCAAGAGCTAGGTATTTTCCACTCAGTGTAACTGTTCACTCCTCACTCCTTCACTGTATTAGGAATTACTGAAGTCTTAGGAGATCTCTCTGAAGGTTTACTGATAAATTTTGGAGTCATAATCAAAAGTAATATCGCTCCGTTTCACCAGCAATCTTTAAGTCCCACTAGGGCCCATAGCACTTCAAGCATCCTAAATCTATAATTTAAGCTCCAATGGGAACTATAACTTCCAAAATATCAAAAATAAAAATAAATTATAAAAATAATGCAAGTCACGGATGACAATTTTAGTGTTTATTTTATAAGGATGGGGTCTACTACAGAATATATTATACCTCGGTGTGTTTTTGGTTCAAAAGCTTATTGCCAATTAAAACAGACATTAGATTCCTGAGGTTTACTGAAATTTATTGCTTTTTTTTTTTTAATAAAAAGGGCAAGCGTGTGTGTGAGAGAGAAAATGAGCAAGACAAAGATAAAAGTTAATTAATAGAATTTGGCCTTCCTCCAAAATATACTCCGAGTTTGAGGTATTTGAGATTGGGCGATTCAGGTTGGTTGGTATGTGAAAAACATCTGTCATGATGGTCTTGCCATAAAATGCCATTTGCTGGGGAGGCACGGCAGGCGGCATCTTCAACTGCCTCATTATGACTTTCAAAAAATGTGCCACTCCCTGGGCGACACCGTTAAGGGTCTGGGTCCTCACTGGCCAATACTCTGCATTGACTGCAATGTGTTTCCACTTCTGAGATTGTCTTGGAAAAAGCTGAATGGCAAGTGGAGTCATTAGTTCCCCTGGGAGTTGATTTATATCTCCAGTGGGAGCTAGATTTTCCACTACTTTTTCTTAAATGGAGTCGGGAAAATTTGATTGGATTTGGATGGCCTATCTGGTACTATTTATAATCTATTAGTCCCCCTTTATTACAGGGCCTGGAACTAATTGCACATAAAAATTCCCAACCAGCTTCTAAATTAAAATCGTTATTTTAATGGCCAGAGCTGGGCTTCCCAAAGGGTCTTCCATGAAATACAAGTACTAGGAGATGCTCTTTGGGCAGGAGTTTATGGTTCAAATAAATTAACGGGGAACCAGTCCATTGATTCTCCCTCTTGTTTATATATTTCTTGATTTTAGAGTCCCAAACAGCAGGATCGGTATAGATACTTATCATCAAAGCACCTGACATAGTGAAGATCAAATGGGAGACGTGAAAATACTACTGATAAATAAAGAAACTGATAAAGGCTTGTAAAGTCTTGCAGTGAACAAATCCATTCAGCTTCGTTCAATCAAATATTTTCAAATTGATTCAAATCATATAACCACTCTCTTTGCATAGAACTAGCAACATACACGGAACTAATCTTCAAAAAAAAACCCCACACTTTAAGAAAATGGCTTAGAGTAGTAAACACATTCATAAAAAAATCATATATACATTAATTCATTCAACAAACATTTTAACATGTACTATTGTTCTATGTCCCGGGGACGTATCAACCAATAAAAGAGAAATTCTTCCATTGTTGACCTCACAACCTACTAGGAGAAATGTAACATATACATATTTTTAATATAAGGCAGCATATGATGTCATATGAAAGAACAAACTAGAGGACCACAGGGTGAGAAATGGAAAAAAATTACACATGGTTATCCTCCTCATGACAGAGAAGTTAGAGAGGGCTGCTCGTTTGTGTGGTTCATGTACGGTTATTGCTTACATCTAGGTTTTAATCTGTAGGATTTATGAACAAGAAGACCCACTACTCCTGGAAAGAGGAAAGAGGAAAAGAGAGTTTGTTTCAATTTCATGAGCTTTTTTTTTTTTTTTTTTTTTGTCTTTTGTCCTTTTAGGGCCACACCCACGGCACATGGAAGTTCCCAGGCTAAGGGTCAAATCAGAGCTGTAGCTGCCGGCCTACACCATAACTATAGCCACAGCCACAGCCATAGCCACTCGGGATCCGAGCCACATCTGGGACCTACACCACAGCTCACGGCAACGCCGGATCCTTAACCCACTGAGCAAGGCCAGGGATCGAACCTGTGTCCTCATGGATACTAGTCGGGTACATTAACCACTGAGCCATGATGGGAACTCCCAATTTCACAAATTTTTTTATTTATTTTATTTTATTTTATTTTGTCTTTTTGCCTTTTCTAGAGCCGCCGCCCCCCCCCCCCCCCCCCCCCCCCCCCCCGGCATATGGAGGTTCCCAGGCTAGAGGTCGAATCAGAGCTGTAGCTGCTGGCCTACACCAGAGCCACAGCAACATGGGATCCGAGCCACGTCTGCAACCTACACCACAGCTCACGGCAACGCCAGATCTTTAACCCACTGGGCAAGGCCAGGGATTGAACCTGCAACCTCATGGTTCCTAGTCGCATTTGTTAACCACTGAGCCACAACAGGAACTCCCCCAATTGCACAAGTTTTTAATGAGCCACCGCCAATGGCCCCTCAAATAGTTTTCTTCCAGAGAAGTAACAATCAGCTTTATTCAGCGTCACCAAGATCATCACCCATACAGTTATGACACCTGCCATCAACTGTTATAATTTATTTTGTTTGACTATAAGAGTTAAAAACTTAAAAATTGTACAAAGGCCAAGCAAGTATTAGGAATGCATGAAATGCTCTGAGTGTAGAACAGTAAGGAGTGGTGGGAATTGTGTTTAACTAAAAAGCACATGTTCCTTTTAAAGAAGGCAGTTGCCAACCAGATACAAATAACTACTGTCATGGGCCTAGAGTCAGCAAATCTTGCTATTTGTCAAGAGAAGCCATAAATCTGGATTTTGATCTACAATTTCTTATTACATCATTATTTTAAACTATTGACAACCAGTTCCATTACTCAGAAACACCTACGTACATATACGGTAGATTAAACAGACATATTAATTTTCCTTTCTTTCGAAAATCCCGCTACACATTACAATAGAGTGATTTTTTAAAAAGGATGTAAATCTCAAGGAAGTGGGAAACTGGAGACAGACAAAAGCAACACAATTTTGGAAGCTGGGAATGAATGGGCTGCACCAGTGGTAACTGGCTCAACGGACCCAAGAAAGCTAAATCCTCCGCTTGGAATGAGGAAAGCTGCATTCTTTCTTAAATTCTTAATTTTCAAAAAACTCAGTAGTGACGCCAGGTGCCCCCGTGACTGGGCAAGAAGGCAGGATGGCTAACACCAGAAGGTTAAGAAAGTTGACTGAGAAGCATTTAGATCCCTAGATGCTCAGTCTAACTCGCTCTGAGCAACTGCTCTTCTCCGCACTTTCAATAATGTGTAGATAGATCCTGGGGTTAGTATGAAAGAGGGAGCCTGGGGACTGGGGATGCCAGGCCAGCATGAGAAGGCGGATGCCAAAATGAATGAAAACATGCAAACGACGCAACCTGTGTTCTGCATCTTGAAAAGAGGCATCCTTTACATCGGTCGTCTTCCCCATTCACCTCCAAACATACTGGTAGCTTGACCTTTAACCCTCAGACAGGAACTTGGGAGAATATCCTTTTGGGAATCTGGCTATTATTCTTTGGGGATGCAGACCTCAAGGGATCCAAAACCAGTGGCTCATATAGATTATTCTACAGTAACATTAACAGTAGTCCTATTGAGAATTATTATTTTTTTTTTTTTTTTAGTCTTTTTAGGGCTGCACCTGTGGCATATGGAAGTTCCTAGGCTAGGGGTCAAATTGTAGTTGTAGCTGCAGGCCTACACCACAGCCACAGCAACATCAAATTCGAGCCGCATCTGTGACTTATACCACGGCTCATGGCAACACTGGATCTTAACCCACTGAGAGAGGCCAGGAATCGAATCCCTGTCCTCACGCATATTAGTCGGGTTGGTTATTGCTGAGTCACAGTGGGAACTCTCCATTGAGCATTATTCTAACCAGCATTTGAGTCTCCACCACTTTCACAGAACAGATGGCCAAGAACCTACAGATACTTGAAAAGAGCCTCTAATACAGGCAAGAGGGACAAAACCAACAAAGCAAGACAGAAGACTATACAGAAAGAAAATAAACTTTCAGAGAGGGACCAGGTATTCATAGTATCAGAAACAAAATATTGCTTCTATGAAATAAAAAATAATATGCAATAGAAAGGAACATTTAAAGAACACAAAAGAGGTTTTGCATATTAAAATCATGTTAGAAAATAAATGAAAAACTCAATACAGAAGGTAAAAAAAATAAGTTGAAGGAATTCTCCAGAATGTAGACACAATATCAAAGTGAGTAAAATTATATAGGAGATAAAAGTTTTAAAAATATAGGAGAACCAAATGCAGGGTGTCCAAAATCTAGATAGCAAGAGCCCCAGAAATAGAAAACAAGGGGGCAAGATTTTTTTCCAGGCCAAACTGTGAGATTAAATGTATTCACCTTTTTTATTTTTTATTTTTTTGTCTTTTTGTCTCTTTAGGGCCGTATCCACGGCATATGAAGGTTCCCAGGTTAGGGGTCCAATCACAGTCTCCAAACAGACCTACACCACAGCTCATGGCAACACTGGACCTTTAATGAACTGAGCGAGGCCAGAGATCGAACCTGCGTCCTCATGGATGCTAGTCGGGTTCTTTAACCACTGAGCTGTGACAGGAACTCCTAAATGTATCCACCTTTTAATTGTCCAACACAGAGGATGAAAATAGAATCATGCCAAGAGCCATATTGTTGAAA
Organism: Phacochoerus africanus; assembly: GCF_016906955.1. Taxonomy (NCBI): domain Eukaryota; kingdom Metazoa; phylum Chordata; class Mammalia; order Artiodactyla; family Suidae; genus Phacochoerus; species Phacochoerus africanus. Next base: position 9,274,122 of record NC_062557.1, on the reverse strand, counting down.
TTTTAGAACAAAGTCCTGGTTAGGAGGTAGGGCAATCCATGAACAATAGATCAGGAACCAAAATCACCTTGCACTTAACACTAAACTCAAGACAACAGTAGGGCAGTACCTTCCCTGCAGAAAAAGAAAGCATAAGGAATCCTATATCCGACCATGTTATCAATCAAGCCTGAGGCAGAATAAAGATGTTTTCTGACATGCGCAGTTCTCCAAAGTTACTTGCCATTCATCCTTTCCCAAGAACTACAAAAGGACATATTTCAGCAAAATGAGACCATACGCTGGAAAGAAAGAAAGAAAGAAAGAAAGAAAAGAGAGAGAGAGAGAGAGAGAGAGAGAGAGAGAGAGAGAGAGAGAGAGAAAGAGAGAGAGAGAGAGAGAGAGAGAGAGAGAGAGAGAGAGAAGAGAGAGAAAGAAAAGAAAAGAAAAGAAAAGAAAAGAAAAGAAAAGAAAAGAAAAGAAAAGAAAAGAAAAAAAGAAACACAGGACATGGGAAACAGTGCATCTATTACAAGAGAGAAAAAAAATGAATCCAATATCCCTGCTGCCTTTGAACCCTCTTTAAACCTGAGGACAGAATACTCAGAATACCTGGCACAGACGTTGCTATTGGCTCATCTTCATTGTGTGCTGATGTAATCCCCACTCTCCCCACCACTTCCTGCTACCTGGCTCAAAGGAGGTTATTCATTGAACACTATGCATATATTCTGCCTTGCCTTAGGTTTGAGAGCTGGAGTTAGGCCTTTGTGAAAGTTGTCTCTGGAACATGGTAGCCCAGTGAATAAATTTCTGCCAGATAGTCAGTACCAGGCTCATGCTATAACCACGTCAGGTGCACCAGGTTGGTGAGTCATGGGTTACTCTAGTCTTACTCATGAACTTGCCCACTGATTTCCCCAGAAGGAGATTTTGTAAACTCTCAGGGAACTGACATGAGAGCTACTGTTCAGTTTATTTTCTCTGTGGACTTCTCATATAACTTATCGTAATATCACTCTGTCCTTACACAGCCAGAATTGTGTTTGCTGCTCAGGTTTACAAACTTAACAGCGTATCATTTAAAGATAAGTGCAAAGGTGGTACAACATTAAAATCAAATAAACAAGAAATCCAGTGATTAATGACAAAAGTCAGAATAGTGGTTACTTTCAGGGGTGGGTGTATGAGTTTCCTATGGCTGCTATAACAAATTACCACAAATCTAGTGACTTAAAACCAGACAGTTGCCTTTATTCTCTTATAGATCCAGAAGTCAGAAGTCTAAAAGCAAGATGGAGGTGGGGCTGTGTTCCTTCTGGAGGATTCAGGGGGTAAAAATCCATTTCCTTTCCTCCTTTAGCTTCTTGAGGCTACCTGCATTCCTTATGTGTAAGAAATGAGGTATGAGATCCTTGTTCTCATGGAACTTACTTTCTATTAGAAAAAAAAAAAAATATATATATATAAAACAATTTCACCTAGTTAAGCCTCCCATGAAGAAGACAGGACAAGTTAAAGTACTATAGTTATGATCATTCTATGCTTTGCAGTCATGAAAGACCTTTCTAAAATAGTGAAGAGATAGCATTTGAGTTGTATGATAAGGAACAGTGAGGCACAGAAAGCTCTGAGGGAATGCTATTGTAGTGGAGGAAGCTGCAAATGCACAAGTTTGCGGCAAGAATTATACTCATGAGAATGGAAAGACCAGGAGGGGTAACTTACCACCAGCTGTGGTTAGAAGGCTAATGGGAAGCTAGATCTTACATGAACTAGTAGGTCATGATAGGGAGATTCAATTTTATTTTAAATAAAATGAGAAGACACTGGGTCAGGGAGTGACATAACATCCAGCACAGGGACTACACAGTAGATGCTAGTCCTGGGGAGGGGCGCTCACAGTTATTTTCATGCTTTGTCTTCACGCGGCAGGGAAGGTGAGGGATCTCTCTGAGGTGTCTATTATAAGGCCACTAATCCCATTTATGAGGGCTCCACCTCCAAATACCGAAGAATGTGGTTTCCAATGTGTGATTCACAGATGCCAACTCATGAAGATGCATATAAAAATGCACATTACTGAGTCCTCTGAGAATTCAACTGAGTTAAAATATTGGCCTCTGTCAAACTTTAAGAGTACAGTAACTAAACAGTGGTGTGCTGGAGCTGGCTCCCTGTGACTTGCTCTTGCAAGAGGTGATAGATAAATTTTCAGGAATTTTGAGACTGAGTTGATGTCACACAGGTAGCATGAAATTGATGATGGCAGTATTTACACCTGCTATAAAAAGAAATGGGCAAATGTTACAAATCAGGATGTTTTTACCCCAGAGATGAGGAGGTTAATCATTGAAGCACATTCACAGGGGGTAGGACAAGAGGACAAGGAGATAAATGACGAAAGCACCACCACATGCACACAAACATGCATAAATATCTTCATAAACCCATAGCAGAAGCAAAACAAAAGAACAACAGAAAGGTAAGTCATGAAGTTCTGGAAATAAAGAGACATTTCAAACAACACTATACTTTGGGGTTGAAGAATTTAGGAACTAGTATTTTAATATTGAGAGAAACAGAATTGAGACTGTAGGCACCCTGCATATTGAGGAGTTACAACTGGGATCCCTGCACAAAGCCTAGAGCGCTAGAGGAACCATCTGATGGCATCAAGGATATGGACTGAACAACTATTAAGTTTCGCTGGAAAAATATAAAATTATACATGCTAAAATCCAAAGAAATCCTGGGGGAAATATGAAGAAAAACAAAGCATATCTTTCAGAACAGAAGTGGAACAAGTATAGCTTCATAAAAAAATTAATCCATAGTATCCATGAGAATGCAGGTTTGACCCCTGGTCTCACTCAGTGGGTTAAGGATCCGGCATTGCCCTGAGTGGTGGTGTAGGTCGCAGACGTGGCTCGGCTCAGATATGTTGCTCTAGCTGTGGTGTAGGCTGGCAGCTGTAGCTCCAATTCAACCCCTAGCCTCGGAACTTCCATATGCCATGGGTGTGACCCTAAGTAGCATTTATAGGGTATAAGAAAATTATTCTTTTTTATCATTAGTAATGGTTATAAAAACTACAACAAAAAGCTACAATAATAGGAAATAGTATGACTCTAAAACTAAGCTTTAAAATAGATGAAGCAATCATGGACAGATGACAAAAATGACAAATCTAAAACTACATCTGGAGAATTTAAAAGTACTTTTCTGAAAAAAAAGTTCTGACAAAAAAACAATAATAATCATAAGATCTGAAAAAGCATAATTAACAAGCCTGATCTGATTCTCTACATTCAACAGTTTAAAAAATTCATGATTTTCAAGCAAATTAAAATACTTCCGCCCCAGAATTGATCTCTAGGACAAAAAGGATATCAACAAATTAAAAATAATACTTAAAACCATATTACATAACCATGATGGGTTAAAAGTAGAAATCATTGAAAACTTAGCTCCCAAACCTACTTGTTTAAAATCTATAAATCAAACTTTTATGAAAATCATGAATATATTAAAAAACACAACAATAAGTGCAAAATACTTAAAACGGAATATTTAAAATACTACAAACCATACCCAGCAAAATGAAATTCTAGTTTTATGATACCAGAGTGGAAACAATTATGTTTCTTTCACTTTTTGGAAATCACTCCAAAACAAGAATGAGAAAAAAAGAAACGAATGCAGACATCATCCTCAAGGCAACAAAGAGGCATCTGTAACCTAAGCCACTTAGATGCCCAAGGACTGACAATTGATCTGAGTACTAAAGCGGGGCTGAGAAGACTCTGCAATACACCTGTAGCCACATTATCTCTGACAAAGCCAGAGGGACATGGTTTTCTGAAGCAGATGGGCACCCTGGAAGGGAGTAACCATTATCTTTTGTTTGGAACAATCAAAACTGGGCAGTTGGATTCACGTGGGGACATCTTGGATTCGCTTGGTAAGACATAATAATAAGGGGTTAGAACAAGCAGGGAAATACGCAGGTCAATACCCGTATCTGCAGGAAGCAATCAGTCGATGAGGCAGGGGAGGGGAGAGAGACCACGTTGTGAGCAGCCCTGAAGGTGGCATTCCATTTCTCCCTCTCTCTCCAAGCACGAGCGCGCGCGCGCGCGCACACACACACACACACACACGGTCATAAGGAGCTTCACTGTCAGTCAGTGAGAACACCCACTACGAGGGAGCACAGCCCTGCCTCTCTCCCACTATCTCTTATACTCTCCTGCAATATGTGATCCATGGAGAATTCACAACATACCAAGATAATACACAGTAATACGACAACAAAGATGGTCTCTCTGTGTAAAAATAGGTATGTATCTACGTGAACACTGCTGTTTGATGGATAAGAAAAGGACACATGTTGCAATATACGAAAAAACACAAGGAAAGTGTTTTCCTAGAGCCCTTCTTGAAGAAATGGCTAGAGGAAGACCTCGACAACTAAGAGATAAATGGAAAAATTCTGGCAAAAGCTTTGACCATGAGAATGGACTTCATTTAACATAGGTCTAAGGTTGAAAAACCTGTAGGTTTACGTTCTATAACAGAATGTACTGTAATGTACATAGTATAAAGGTTGTATCTATCAATTCATCAATCTCTATATACAGATGCAGTATTGTAACATATGGCAGATTATATGATATGTACATTCACTATACATAGAGTATATAACAATATAACATGATACAATATATACACTATATATATACATACTATATTGTATGTATACATAGGATTAAGGCAAATAATATGTCATATAATAACAAAATTTGGAAGAGGAGCAGGAATAGAAGTTATGAGAAACTGTAATATGCTGAACTTTTATACCTGGTGTATAAAAATACAATAAATTATAGAGAACAAATAATAATGCAAAATTATATTTAGTGTATAAATGTAAACATTAAAGGAACTACAAAAATAATGTGACCCATTAAATTCTAATAATAATGCAAAGGATGAAAAAGAAGGTAAAGTGAAAAAAGAGCAAACATAATATTTTATTTGCTCAGTCAATACACTCTCTGGGAGAAGGAGTTGAAAGGAATAGACAAGTTCTGACTGCAAAGAAACAAAGAATAATCAATATCCAGTGAAACATTCAAATATGAGTACAAGCACACACAAAAAACAGCTGAGCTTAGACAAACATAATATTGTCAAAGATGGAAAATAAAAGGAGCAGAAGCAATGTATACAGAAAGTATAACATCAATTATGGCTTAGACCTTATCAGTAAATACAAATTATATAAAAATACGAAGGTCAAAAAGAAAGTAAATAGCACCTCCTTACAGACTAAACTCTGTGCTGTAGAACTCTATACAGATGGCCACTCTCTATCACTAAAAAGTGACACCAAAGCAAAGGGACTTGACAGAGAGGGAAGGTGAAGGGCAGCTGGGTGGTTGTTGAAAATATACATGTGCACAGAGGAAAAATAAGCAAATAAGTGATCAAAAGAAACAGTGATTCTAATCTTAATATAAACAAGGTCGAATTCAGAGAAAAATAATTTTAAAAGGATACACAGGGAACATGAACATTTTAAAACCACAATAAGTAACTAATAGGTATGAATAACTGTGCACCAGCAACCAAAATGACAAATTCCTTAAGACAGTAACAGAAGATACAAACAGTGCACAGAGTCCCAACCGTAGCAGATTTCACCATACCTCTCTTTACTCATGACAGATACAGTGGATAAAAAACAAGCATGAAAATAAAAATTTTAGAAAAAATGAATATGGGATATCTAAGTGTGTGTGTGTCTGTGTGTGTGTACCCATATATTTAATTCTAGACTCAAAAAAAAGAGAATACATCTTTACAAGGGTCCATATGACGTTCACAGCTAATAGCATATGGAGCCAAAATGGAACCTGAAAGTTCCGGTAAGGTAGAAATCGAACAGTAGTACAAATTTTTTTTTTCACAAAGATAAAAGAATATATGACAACAAAATTAAGGGGGAAAAGGAAGAAATAAAAAAATATAAAACTTGCTGACTAACAGTGAAAATAAAATCCAAGATTTTGGAAAATCTAGTAAAGAAGTGAAAACATATGTTAATAAAATAAGAACTGTAGATATTAGATTTTGGAAGATTAAATTAAAGTATTTAAGAAAAAAATTCATATGCATAAAGACTCAAACTGGAAGTTCCCATCCTGGCTCAGGGGAAACAAATCTGACTAGCATCCATGAGGATGCAGGTTCAATCCCTGGCCTTGCTCCATGGGTTAAGGATCCAGTGTTTCCATGAGCTGTGGGTGTAGGTCACAGATGGGGCCTGGATCTGGCATTGCTGTAGCTGTGGTGTAGGCTGGCAGCTACAGCTCCGATTCAGCCCCTAGCCTGGGAACTTCCATAGACCATGGGTGCAGACCTAAAAAGAAAAAAAAAAAAAATCTCAAACTCATAAAATAATGAGGACTAAAAATAATGAAGTCACTGTTGAACTCAAGAAGAAAAAGGATCACAAAAGAAATGCAAATAAAATTAAAAATGAGAAATCCCCAAAATAAAATCACTCATCAGTGTATTTAGTAATATAAAATAGAAATGATTATAACAATAAAAACAGCTTGTACTTACTGTATTCTTAATTTATGCAAGGCATTTTTTACACTGAATTTACATTCTTATTTAATAATAAAAATCAGGAATTAAAACTATTTCTGAATAGACAAATAAGCCATTAAAAAGTTGATTAGGAAAAATGGGAAAAAAAGAAAAATTACACAAAATCAACTATAAGAAGACAGAAGTATAAATACAGAATGAGGAAAAATCATTAGACAGTATATCAATTGCATCTGCTGGGAATTATGATATCTCATATTAAATGGTTATTTTAAAAATAAATATGAATTACCAAAATTGACTCAAAAGGAAATGGAACACATGATAATATTCTCTCGGATATGCTTTAACAACCACAACAAGAAAAACTGCATTCTATAGGAGGAGTTTACAAATAAGATAATTTACATAAAAATGGGCAAATCTATCCAAGGAGCAGTCTGGGGAGCCCAGGTAAGATCCATGTGTATAATGAAATGTATTGGCTTTACAAATTAGTGATACATGTATGTATAACTGGGTCACTATGCTGTACAGTAGAAAAAAAATTGTACTGGGGAAATAAGAAAAATAAGTAAACAAAAGAATCTAGCTGCTATAACCATTCATGTGCGAAAAAATTAGTGATTACAAATCAGTGAGGATGAGTCATGAATGAAGGTTACTAGCACAATTCACATATACGTATTTTTTAAATTAAGTCAAAACACTCAATTGTAAATGCGTCAAATATTGTAAGAAGTAATTCACAAAAGAGGAAATCCAAATGACCAATGAGCGTATGAAAAAATGCTCCCTTACTCTAATGGTTAGAAAATGCAAAAGATTGGCCAAAAATGCATCAAAGAAAAGACCTGAAAACACCAACTGCTAGAGGTGACATGAAGAAATGCCATCGCTCACAGACGCATCATTCACTTTTAGTGAAAATCACGTGTTCACTGAAAGACCAACTTGTTTTTCTCCCACTCTGAATCCTCTGTCCGCAACAGTGTCCCTTGACCTAACGCGTGTCCCCAGACTTCCTCAGAAATCATCTTCAAAGACCCTCTCACTTCTTGCAGATGCCATGTGCATTTTTAAAAAGCCTACCTGTAATTTATTTGCATTTCAAAACACCATCTCCAGCCAAACTGGGCATCAAAGGGATTCAGAAGTCGATACGGAACTGCAGGCTTCACGAAAGGATACACATCATCTATGTTCTTCTGTTTCATCAAATGGTTTGTGATTTTGTTCAGGCCTATTTCAGGTGTATGCACAAATCCACACACTCATTATTGCATATAATATACGGACCACCTTGGTGTCAAACCCACTTTGGTGACAAAGCAGTTGGGTTGAATGGCACCTTCTCTAAAGGAATGAGGGAATGAACAAGAACCCCCCCGCCCCCCAATCCACTGTCCACAGCAGGCTCAGCTGATGTGGCTCTGAATTTCTATTTTACAACAGATCCACGTGTAAAGAGATTTTTCCACACTGAAATCAAAATGGGTGGGATTGGTTTTGTTTTAACTAGTTTTCCTTCATACGTGCGATTTCTGGCATCCAGCCTGAGAAGTCTGCTGTAATGAAATGCATTTAGTGTGGAGAAGGGGAAATAAAACATTTCGTCCTCTTTTTAAATTTTTTTTCCATGCCTGTAAACACTCCATTTCACCTGGCAGAAAAGCTGTTCGTGAGCAAAGGCTCATAGGCAAAAACAGGTTGGGACCCAAAGGAAATAAAGAGCGCTCGTGTCTTTCCTGCCACGCAGCGTGATTTCACAGGCACTGACCCACTGATTGTATGATTCTGTCCCATCGGTTTTCCCCAAGGTGGCCTGGCCCAGGTGGAACGGCGAGGATTTACAGGGTAAACCCCGGAGGAGGCAGGCATGGCCTTTCTCGGCAGACACCGTTCTTGTCATCAATTTTTTACCTGTGACTCCTTGCCAGGGAAATAAAAGTCCTAACAGTTTCTAGCTTCCTGTGCTATGTGCCACTTCTTGTGCACAGCCGTCATGGGTGCACGGTGAGCTGATTTTATCAGGAGACGTATTTATAGGCTAGTGGTGAATGCTGTATCCAAATGTGATGGGGTGAAGGAAACAGCCAGCAGATTTTCTGCCTTAATCACTCTCGAGGGCACAAAACAGAATCGCACAGGTGTGTCTGATCTCCTCGGGGAGTTAAGCTCATGATAACCACATCCTCTGTAATTCCCTTACTGCTATTTTTCTTCCCCAGGTTCAGATACAAAGAAGTGATTTAGATGATTAGATTGACTGACAAAAAACTGTCAGCTGGTCTGCACCGTGACAATTGAAAAGAGACGATCCGCCAGGTTCGACCGCCACTTAGGTCAGTGTCAGCAAATTCAATGCTTCCCGGAAGAGCCAGGCTCCTGCAGAAGCCGTGGGTGTTTACATTCCCAGGGTCCTTTTCACAGGCAATTCACAATCTAAAGCCTAAAAAACCTTCACTGCTCTTAAGGGAAGCGAAGGGCACAGAGTGGAGTTCACATCACAACTTCAGACAGACGGGGTTGTGTGCAGTGCTTTATGATGGACTTGGGGAGGTCAGCGGCTCTATCAAGATGGATGTAGCGGCTCAAACACAGCAACAACAACGTATCTCTTACATTCAGGCTAAAACAAGAAAAGCCCAAGATCAGAGGGTTGTAAGCAACAGATGACCTACCGTGGACAACTTCCGATCTGACTCTCAGATAAAGTGATAGATACTATCTCAATCTAGTGTAACTCAAAGACAAGAGACGATGATGATGCTTACATCCTGTTTTTGGACTGAGTACTTTGAAAAGTCTCTTCGTTAGGATAATGCCCAATGCTTGTTTAGAGAACAAAATTAAGTAGGGGATTACAGGAAATGAATACTAATTTAGTCAAGGATTGTGTTCTGTCTCAAGAAAGAGGGTGTGCATGAGCGTCTAATTACAGGTTTTTGGTGTTACCGTGCCTCCAGCTTCTGTGTTCTCTCAGGGGGATATACATTATCTTAAATTTTAAATAAGGCATTCCCTTGTAAATAAATGGCCTGTTTTTTCTTCTTAATAGTTCTTAACCATTAAGTGTTCTCATTTTCATTAAAAAAAAAAAAAAGAGCCTGTGAGTCTTTTGAAGACATATTATGTGCTAAATAAGCTCTCTGCTAGGAGCTGGGAATGCACAGGTGACATGAAATTTGTACACACAGATTCAGCACCCTATTCTACCAGGGGAGTATGAGAATTCAGAGTCAGATTAGATTACTGCCTCAACACGGGTACCAGGGCTCATATGGTGGCTATTCTGTGCAACCCCAAAATGTCCTGACAGCAAACACTTCCTGGGCACTTTTACGGATGAATGTGCAAATTGCACAGGTGCTCTGAAGCAACACTTTGGGAAAACCCAACCAAACACTGGAGAAATCAACAAAGTTGATGCAATTGGAAACATCTAACAATGGGTGATGGATGGGTCAGCCTAAATAAGTGTGCATGGAGCCATTTTTATGACATGTATTCAAATATCATGTTTTTAATGGTTTAATGCTTACGGTTTCCTTTCTCGAAAGGAATCCCCGCATTTTCATTTTTTCTATATCATGTAGACGTTTGCATAGCAAGGGCTCAAAAATATGTGTTAAATGCTAATACTAACAAATAATACTAATGACGCTAATTATAATAAGTGGTACTACTAATTAGGATTAAAAATTATAAATTCTCCCTTTTCCTCAAAACTGAGAATTTTGGTTTATCCATGGTATAAAAAAATAATGTTAGCAAAAGCAAAAAATATTTTAAATGTTTGCTTTCTCAGGAACATGAACTAAGAGATGGAGTATAATATTAAGAGTGAAGCCTCTCTCCTAGCTGAAACACAGTTCAGCTAGAAAACATTCATCACAAGAAGGTAACCTGGTTAGGAAATGATATGAAATACCATAAGAGAAAATGGGTCATTGCAGGTGGTAATTAAAAGACCACAAGAAAAATTTCTCCTTATACTTACAGCTATAACTGAACTTATACTTACAACTTATAACTGAAATGGGGTAATGTTTAAGTTAAACTGTTATGTATCTCAGCTTGGTGGGTACATTTCTTTCCGTTTATGGTAGAAGAAACAGAAAGGTATACATTCATTTTACTACATGAACAGGGCTGCTAAATATGGATAGCATATTTTTGTAAAGAACATAAACAATTTTATAGTTTATCTTTCTAATTTTCCAGTAAGTCCAGGTTATTGGTAAAATGACTCGATGCAAATATATATTAAGTTTTCATTTATTTTTCCTGCACTATTCCTGAACACCTGAATGAAACATTTCATGAATGGAAAGTTAATCTACCTGGACCTGGATGCCTAAAGTATTATGAGAAATTGGACACTTTTTTTAGACTTAGTCGACCACATAGAAGCATTGTACAAAAAGGTTAGGATAGGGACTTGATCCCAAAGTCCAGAGCTTGATCTGCAGTTGAAAGAATCAACAGGCTTTGGATTTTTTTTTTTTTTTCATTTGAAAGGGTTCAAATCACTAGCATACTCAATTTTCAGACTTTAATACACTGAGGGATCCCCAGGGTACAAAACTTTAAGTGAAATCATGATTTCTGCTGACAAATGTTCCTGATGGCATCTGAAACATGGCCATCGTATAAGTTCTGCGTCTCTGGAAATGCACTTGAGGATGGCTGGATTTGGACACCACACAACCAGCTATACAACGTCTCCATTAGTTTTCGTTTTATATATTTTTCCAAGCACACAAACAAGAGGCTTAGCTTAAGACAAGGATTTACAACTTAAATCTTTCTGGGTTTGGTGAGCAGCTCCATTCAAAAAAATCCTTTTTTTTTTTTTTTTGCTTTTTAGGGCCGTACCCGCAGCATATGAAGCTTCCCAGGCTAGGGGTCCAATTGGAGCTACAGCTGCCGGCCTACACTACAGCGATGCCAGCTCCAAGCCACACCTGCAACCTACACCACAGCTCATGGCAACGCTAGATCCTTGACCCACTGAGCGAGGCCAAGGATTGAACCCACAACCTCATGGTTCCTAGTTAGATTCATTTCCGCTACGCCATGATGGGAACTCCTGAAAATCCTTTTTTTTTTTTTTTAATTATAAGATATTATAGATAACTGTAGACATGCATCGGAGGTGAAATAAGCAGATGAGTTTAGGATCAACAGTCACCATCCTGATCACATCCAAACAGTGGTCAGCACCATGAAAGCCTAAGATGACGTCTACACTGACGTCATTTTACTCAGTTTCATCCCTGCCCTTGGAAAAGTCGCGTGATACGAATTCAAGGGAGGAGCATGATGAAAGGACAAAGCAACTACAATTTGAGAGAGAAAGACAGCTACATGCATTGATATTATTAGTTTGAAACCAGTTATTTTATGATATATGGAATATTAGGTAGAATAGATAAAATAACCTTATAAAATATTTTTATGACATAAAAAGAGGCAGTACAGCAATGATCTCTTCTCTCACCACACTAAGAAATAGTACATTATAATAGTTTTCCAGCAGTGAGTTTTATACCTATGCAAAAAGCTTAATAACAAATAAAATATCATTTGACTAAGGGATGTAGCTAATTAAGGGAGGATACCAAATTATGCTTCTACTGATATGTTTACTTGTAAGGCTTTAAAAATAAGTCAGGAGTTCCCGTTGTGGCTCAGTGGTTAACAAATCTGACTAGGAACCATGAGGTTACAGGTTCGATCCCCGGCCTTGCTCAGTGGGTTACGGATCCGGCGTTGCCGTGAGCTGTGGTGTAGGTTGCAGACGTGGCTTGGATCCCGCGTTGCTATGGCTCTGGCGTAGACTGGCGGCTACAGCTCTGATTCAACCCCTAGCCTGGGAACCTCCAAATGCCGCAGGAGCAGCCCAAGAAATGGCAAAAAGACAAAAAAATAAAAATAAAAATAAGTCGAAGATCATACATTTTGACTCAGCCAAGCACTGGTATGTCATTAAAATGTGTTTCTACAAGCTTACATTATCCAAGAATCAGTTATAATAAAAGTGTTCACAATCAAGTCAGAAATTACTTAATGTCTGTAGTAATTCACAGAAATCTACCTCACGGTTGTGCTAATTTTCTTTCTGGCGAATCCTAAGGTCGAAGGACACCAATATTCAAAGGACATTCAAATTTCAACTGTACTTTACTCTGGATTTTTCACATGAGACCCTTTCTATGAGCTATGTTTTCTGCTTCACCACATTCCTAGAATCTGCTCTCAAGTGAAGTGTCCCCATCTATATTATTGCACAGGTCAAGGTCCATAAAAGCAAGCTTCCCTATTTTAACTCTTTCTCAGTTTAGAGTCTGTACTAACCTCCAAACTCAGGGAGGAGAAGTGGTTTTTTTCTGCTCTTACCACACGGAGGTGGCTCCATCTGAATTTGCCTTGGGCAATGAGGGAGAGACAGTATGGCATGACTGTAAATGAAGAAAAATAGGGAAAATTAAGCAAAGCATCCTGTTTACTTTCAGTTGGAAAGTCGAGTAGAACAACCTGCTAAGCCACAGCCTTGTTTTTGGACAGATTATGCATTTCGTTAGCAAAAAGGTGGTTTTCCAAAGCACCTTTTTGAAAAAATAATCACTGGACATGAAGAAAAAAATCGTCATTTTAGGTACCATTCCTGGAATAGGCAGACCTCTTAATTTATTTTAACTACTTGGGCAGGGATATTTCAAAGACACAGTCTCTGGGTACGTTGGCACCAAGATTCAACTGGGCAAGAGTTGTATCTTAAGTTCTTTCCTTGGGGAGCATCGGCCATGTACTGCTTCTCCAGCCATTCTTTGAGCAGTTCTAAATATGAGTGACTCTGCAGATTATCCTGCCTCTATAAACAACCTGGAGTTATTACAGATGCGGACAAAACAGTTTGTGGGATTACATGGAAATTTACAGTGGAAACACTGTAAAACTATGGGCAGACTCTATAAGCACTGGGAAGTCTCAGCTTGGGGAGCTGGGGACATTGGGGCATTATCCTTGCACTTTGGCCTCTTCTCTACAGGACAGCTGGAATACGCTTAATCTCAAAAGAGTCTAAAGAACCTTAGGGGCGGGGGGGGGGGGGGGAACACAGGTTAAAGAGAGCTGAGGTCCATTAAGTTTGTTTTAAGTCAATTTTAGTGTCAAAAGGAAGAGGAATGTCACAGAGGGCCTTGACTCCATGGATTTATGTCTGGGAAGAATAACTTCCTAAAGCGGCAGTAAAAAATTAAAATGCTGTTTTTTATAAGATCTTTGGGAGTTACTGAGAGGCCTGAATGTCATTGCATAGCTGCTTTATCAAAGAATGGAGATTAAGTGATGGTTAAGTGAACACGCTCCATTTTAGAGATGCGAAACACTTACGGTAGCTAAAGCAGAGAGCTACACACAAGAACGTGTGAGAGAGAAATGCACAGGAGGACATATTTGGGGTAGGACCAGGCGGCAGCTAAACCAGGTATCAGGGTGTGAAGCAACAAGGCACATCCCCAGAGGAGCCAGACAGCGAAACAAGCACAACTGAAGAAACCCCATGACTGGTAGGGACAGCTTGTGGCTCTCCTACCTGAGAGTCTCCCTGCGGATTTCCTAAAAGCACGGATGCCTTTGACCCCATTAACTTCCTCTTACTTTCCATTCCATTCCATTGTTGGGGTCGCTGGTAGCAGATTAAATATATGGCCATAAGAAAAACCTCTTGACTTGTCTAGGAAAGACACAGTGAAAAGTGAAGCTTCCAACCAATCAGCCAACTACTAGAGTCTCAGGTAATGTCACTGGTAAATCCTTGAGAGGTGTGATAAAATGTAGCTGTTCTTTTGGTCCCAGGTGTCCAGTTTTATTGAATTTCCCCTTTTTTTAAATTTTAATTAACTTTTTTTTTTTTTTTTTTTTTTTTAGGGCCATACTCTTGGCACATGGAAGTTCCCAGGCTAGGGGTCTAATGAGAGCTGCGGACACAGCCACGGCAGCATAGGATCCGAGCCGCGTCTGCGACCTACAGCACAGCTCATGGCAATGCTGGATCCTTAACCCACTGAGTGGGACGAGGGATCGAACCCACATCCTCATGGATACTAATTGGGTTCGTTACCACTGAGCCACAATGGGGAGTCCGGGTTTTCCCCTTTCTAAATCAAATGTGGAGAAAGTCTTATGAGGGTCCTTTGGCTACTCTCACATGGAATTATTATATATGTCATATACTTTTTTTTTTTTGCTTTTTTAGGGCCAGACATACCTCGTTTCATTGCACGTTGCTTCGGTGTACCGAGTAGACACTGCATTTTGGGAGCAACCCTGCATTAGTCTTGGGGCCATTGTCCCAACAGTGTTTGCTCACTCCATGTCCCTACATCACGTTTTGGAAATTCTTGCAATATCTCCGACTTCTTCATTATTATTATATTTGCTACGGTGACCTGTGATCGGTGACCTCAGAGGATGATTAGTATTTTTTAGCAATAAGGTATTTTTCAATGAAGGTATGCACACTTTTTTTTTCAGACATAGTGCTGCTGCACACTTAATAAACCACAGGATAGTATAAACATCACTTTTATAAACACTGGCCAATAAAAAAATTCGCATGACTCACTCCATTTAGGTATTCTCTTTATTGCGGTGGTCTGGAATCCACCTGCAATACCTTTAATATATTCCTGTAATTCATCTTTGAGTAAATTAAAAATCATTACAGTTGCCTACAAAATATATATATATATATATTTTTAAATCTTTCTAGGGCCACACCCGCAGCACAGGGAGGTTCCCAGGCTAGGGGCTGAATCGGAGCTGTAGCTGCTGGCCTACATCACAGCCACAGCCACAGCCACGTGAGATCCAAGTCGCATCTGCAGCCTACACCACAGCTCACGGCAACTCCAGATCCTTAACCCACTGAGCAAGGCCAGGGATCAAACCTGTGTCCTCATGGATGCTAGTCAAATTCATTTCCTCTGAGCCACAATGGGAACTCTGAAAACATATTTCAAATTATCGATTTAAATAAGAATATCTCTGTATATAACAACTGTTAAATTTAGTTGCCATCACACTGACCAGAACCACAGAACCTCAGTGTTGGGAGAAACCTATAAACTCACAGAGTGCAACGGTTTCCAAATTCTTTCCTTTGTCAGCCAAACCCTTTAAAAAATATATATATCCTTTCCAGAAGTCCGGTATTTATACCCAGTATGAGTATACTTGCTCTGATATCAGCAGACATGAGCAGAGGGTCCCTCCCAAGAACTTATCAAATGATGTTCACGTCTCCCACTCCAAGGAAGCTCCCAGAAGTTCCCATCTCCTGAACGCAGAGCAAGACACAGTCATTTATCCCCTTTCTTCTACAGAAAAAAAAGCTGAAAGCCAGGGAAACTGCTGTTCACTCAGTAAATATATGCTGAGAGTGAAAATGCTCAGAAAAATAATCCAATTAGGTAAGAACACCGTGAGGGCTGGAGCCAGAGCACACTGGCTCCCGAAGTGCCCGCGTCCCAGTTTCCCCAGTGTGTTCTTTGACCATCATGGGAAGACAGAGACTTGGGAGAACAGTCATTTTTTCCATAGTTTGGTGGCATAGAAAGTAGCTGTACACTGTCACCTTCCCATGTGAACCCACATCTTTTTTTTTTTTTGTCTTTTTGTCTTTTTGTTGTTGTTGTTGTTGCTATTTCTTGGGCCGCTCCCACGGCATATGGAGGTTCCCAGGCTAGGGGTCGAATCGGAGCTGTAGCCACTGGCCTACACCAGAGCCACAGCAACGCCAGATCTGAGCCGCGTCTGCAACCTACACCACAGCTCACGGCAACGCCGGATCCTTAACCCACTGAGCAAGGCCGGGGACCGAACCCGCAACCTCATGGTTCCTAGTCGGATTCGTTAACCACTGAGCCACGACGGGAACTCCTTTTTTCTTTTTTTAATCTGGAGTTAGAGTGTTTCTTGGTGATCCTGGTAAGATCCCATGGTAGGGCACAAGGCGCTCTGGAGCAGGTGTTAGAGGGCCTGTGACCCAGACACAACTGCTTTGCCAATAAGCAGGTGAATGAACCCAGACAAGTCCCACTCTCAAAAGTCAGTTTCCTCTTCCAAGAAAAAATATATTTGGACTATATTCAACCGAGGTCCCTCTAGTTTGAAAATTCTTCAAGATTGATGGCTATTATCATTGGTATCACTACTGAGTAATTATCTTACGGCATAATCCCTGTATGATGCATGCGTAAAACAATTAAATATACATTGCTTTCATGCATGAGGCCATGACAGGAACATCTAAACTCCATGGACTTCCGTAAGAAGATGAGGAAACTGGGTCTCAGAGAAGTTAGGAATTAGAGTTTTCAGAAGCCAGTAAGGGCAAATCATGGCTTTAGATTTTCAAGTGAAATAACTGCTGTGCAAAAATCACTTACTTTTGCCACATGGATTGAAATCCAGTTCCACCCATCGCCCTGCTTGCCTGTTCAGGCTCTTGCTCCAGTAACCCAGACAATAATACAGTTCATGGTTGCTACAAGCTCACCGGGCCCTGAGAAGCCGAGCGTTAACGACTGCCGTTCGGAAGTGGTGCCAGTACCATTTTGGTTATCAAAAGGACACACGGGAACATGTGTATATTTGCAACAGTTTTTTTTTTTTTTCCCCCTATATGTTTACCTAATTCTATACTGATGAATCACCCACTTCAGAATGAAATGACTAAAAATTTCACCAAGGGCTGGGCATCTTTTATTTTGGGAAAAGAATCCAAAGCCTGTGGCAAGCAAACCAAGCTCACTGGGGATGCAGGTGGTATTTTGGGAACATGCGCGTGGGTGGGAGCCTTAGGACACTCGTCTTCCTTCTGCAAGCACCAGCACGGCGCGGTGTGCGGAGTCCGGGGGAGGGCTGGAAATCCCCAGATGCTTAACACTCAGAAATATTCTGCTCGCATGTCAGGGACGGGGGAGGTCACAGGCGAGAGGAACCCTGCAATGAGAGCGTCCTCGATTTCTATCATCAAAACTCCTGGAAGGAGAAGCTCTAACTCCAGACACTATCCGGTTCGCTCCAGTCCGATGACTTACACACACACACGCACACGCACACTCACACACACAATGTAGGGATGCAAAGCCCCTTCTGACAGTCATCAAAGACACGGGGGCTCAGGAACGATGTCTGGGTGTGCCCTTGCAGGTGGTCTGGCTCTGCCACAAAGGTGGTAACTATCATCCACCCACTTCCAGAATTTCCCAAGGATTCTGAATTTCAAATGGATTTATGCTTCCCTTTATTTTTGCACTAAAAGCATACTGCAGTTG
Organism: Phacochoerus africanus; assembly: GCF_016906955.1. Taxonomy (NCBI): domain Eukaryota; kingdom Metazoa; phylum Chordata; class Mammalia; order Artiodactyla; family Suidae; genus Phacochoerus; species Phacochoerus africanus. Next base: position 9,256,168 of record NC_062557.1, on the reverse strand, counting down.
GCTAGAGGTCACCCTGTGCTCCCCCAGGGCTGTTGGATTTGGGCTGAGAGCCTCCTGGCAAGGAAGTACCAAAGAGGGAAGAAAAGAAGTCATTGCAGGGAATTGGAAATGCACTTCGTTTTCAAACCAAGACTGAAGGTAGACTGTTATATCTCCTGGCTGGACAGTTTCCCCTAAACTTTTGGGTTTATTTGATGTCATTTTTGGAGAATCTCTCAGAGCGTTATTTCCTTTTGAGGTATGGAGGTACTGTCAGGAAATGTTCACTCCTGAGAAATGGTGAAACATTTAATTTCTAAGAGTGAGATAAAACAAGCAAATCATTTCCTTTTGCATTTCTGTGGTGTAGATGCATTTTATATGGCTGAAGATAATTTTTTAAATGTACACAAAATATCTCAGCACTGCCCTATCCACACCCACCAGGTCTACACTGTTCAACTTTTCTACCTCATAGGTCAGAGTATTTACTCATTCCTCACATATCTTTGTACTCCTTTATAGACAAGGAGAAGAAATAAAATGCTGTTTATTTCTATGTGATTGTGGTGAAGAACAGTGAACAACAAAATCTATCCTCTCAACAGATTGTAAGTGTCCAACATGGAAAGGAGATCTCTAGAACTTACCTTGTACAATAAAAATGTCCTTATCACGTATCATATGTCAGGAGAGCCATTATTAGAAACAAAACAAAACAAAAACCCTAAAAGATAACAAGTGTTGGTGAAGATGTGGGGAAATTGGAACATCTGAACTCTTTTGGTGGGCATGCAACACGGTGCCGCTACTATGTAAAACCGCAGGGCGAAGTCCTCCAAACACTGAAAATAGAACTACCACAGGATCCAGCAATCCTACTTCTGGGTATTTTTCCAAAAGAACTGAAACCATCATCTCGAACAGGTCTTAGGATTCCCACATTCACTTCTTCGCTGTTCACAGTAGCCAAGATGTGGAAACGACCGAACTGTCCACCGAAGGATGAGTGGACCAAAAAAACATGATACATGCATTACATGGAATATTAATTGACCTTAAAAAAGAGGGAAATCCTGCAACACACGACAATAGGGACGAACCTTGAGGGCATGATGTTAAGTGAAATAAGCCAGTCACAGAAGGAAAATACTTCATGGTTCCACTTAGACCTAAAATCCCTAAACTCACAGAAGCAGAGGACAGAAAGACATAAATTCTCATGTTCTCCCCTTCTTACGCAAATGGGGGTATACAATATATTCGGTAATGCACTCTTCTGTTCTTCACCTAATATCCTAGATATTTTTTCCAAAATCGGGACACTGTGTTTCTTTATCCCTTCCTACGGCTCTAAAGTATGTAAGACACAATGCTTTTATCGATCCAGTCCTTGGTAGAGATATCCTTGGATGGTTTCTGGTTTTCTGTAATGAAACTATCCATGGATTCACATAATACATAACATAAATTGTCAAGTGGTATTTCTGAGCTGGGAAACACATGAAACTGCCATTTAAAAAAATATTGCCAATCAGCACCATTACAAAGAGAGTTTTAAATATTTGGGATACCCATATAAGGTGTTGTTCCTAGGATAGGGTCTGGCAAAAAAAAAAAAAATAGAATTTCATCCATGTTCCATCATTTACACAAAGCTAATTCATCATCAGACTTGTTTTGGGGAGCTTTTAACATACAGACTTCTGGTTCATCCTCTGAAAAGTCTGAATCTTTCCATCTGGAGTGGGACCCAGGAATCTGTATTTAAGAATCTTCCTGGTGATTTTTTTTTTTCTCCTAAGGCCCAACCCTGCGACATATGGGAGTTCCCAGGCTAGTGGAGCTGCTGGTCTATGCCGCATCTGAGACCTACGCTGCACCTTGTGGTAGTGCCAGATCCTTAACCCACTGAGAGAGGCCAAGGATCAAACCCACCTCCTCATGGAGACTATATCTGGTTCTCAACAATGGGAACTCCTCCTGGTGACTTCCATCTAGGTGATTTGAAGATTGTCTTAGGTCTTAGGCACTTAGACTTCTGAGATGACTACCCACAGAGTACATAACAACATACAACGAGCCAACATTTCTCTCTTCTATTGTAACGAAAGGATTGATTCTGTAATTTTAATATTATGAAACCAATAAATATTTTCCCCACTATGAAATAATTTAACAAGGTCTTTGAAAGTTTGTGAGACCTAAGCACTCACCATGAAACAATTCAGATTCGTATTTGGAAACCTCCCGTCCAGTTTTTTTTTTTTTTTCTTTTCTTGCTTTTTAGGGCCACACCTGTGGCTTATGGATGTTCCCAGGCGAGGGGTCAAATCGGAGCTACAGCTGCCGGCCCACACCACAGCCACAGCAACGCGGGATCCGAGCTGTGCCTGCAACCTGCACTACAGTGCACAGCAATGCCAGATCCTTAACCCACTGAGCAAGGCCAGGGATCGAACCTGCATCTTCATGGATACCAGTCGGGCTGTTACCACTGCGCCACAACAGGAACTTCCTGTGGTTATATTTTTTAAACCTTATTGGCATTTATTCTATCCATACCAGTGATCCCTGGTATTTCAGAGAATTCTATTCACTGTACTTGCTTGGGAAACACGAAACACAGCACGTTTGATGACTCATCACGCAGTCAGTGTGCCCAGAGGATCTGGACTGCTCTGCCCAAAGCAAAGGCAATGCAGGCTGTCACGTAAAGGGAATCAGGCTGATCTGAGAGGAGCCAGAATCTCCATAAACTTAGGGGAAAATAATGTTGTTGAATTTCATCACCAGCCCCTAAACGTCTGAAATTTGGTGGCTAGTTACTTTGAACTTGGAAGTAACGTGACTCGAGGGCTATTTGTGACAAAGTTTGTGGGAACGTTGAAGAGACTGTTGTTGTTGTTGGCTGGGCTGGGCTACTCCATCGGAGAGGAAGTGGTTGTTGTGTCTGAATGGACACGGGTTTCATTTCTACACGGGCCAGATAGGTTTCCTCAGGCAACGTGCTGCAGATTCACTCCCCGGACGCAGACGGTTCGAGCCCGGAGAGAGGATCAGGTAGGAGAAGAGAGTGGCGGGCAGGACGGACAAACTGCATCCTGGGTTGTGACCACGAAGCCACATGCTCTCCCGACGGGGGACCTGATTTGTCTGTGTGTACAAATGAATGTCCCAATCCCTGTACGTCAACTATCTTGGATGTTTCCAAATTCTAACTTAATCTGACTAATATATGTGTTAAAATGGTAAGGGGTTCCAGGGCACAAATTGCACTGATAAATTGATGAACTGTATGTAATACCCAACAACTGAAATACAAAAAAAAAAAAAAAGGTCAGCTGCATATTTAGTCTGATTCCTTCCTGGTTTTGTTCTTTCCACTTTCTAATTTAGAGGAAATGGATTGTATAAGCCCCAGCGTTTCGGCCCTATGGATATGCTAACATTTATTATGGAGGAAGGTGGAAATCCAGCAGTCATAGGAGAGAACGGATCTCTGGTTTCTTATTAAAGGAACTCCACAGACCAGGAAATGTCTATGACTCGAAGTTACTGTGACAACTAATGGCTTAGGCTGTGGATTGTTTCCATTGCCACCAAGAAAGAAAGTGCGGGTGTTTTGAGGATTTTCTAAGTGGTGGTACATTTACTTTCCAAAAATGAGTAACTGGCCCAAAGTTTACAGCAAAGATACCTAAACACATCAGGCTTAGTTCATTCATGATGCCCCCTTTTTGACAAAGTGATCTTGACTGTAAGAAGGAATTCTGTCTCTCCCAGAAATTCTTATTTCTGGCAAGTTTAGACACACCACAGAACTTATAAAAATGCCATTGTTTTTCATCAAGAGTCACTCATACTTCACATAGCAACATAGGACAGATATGTGTACAGCATTCAGATGATAAGCTACAACTTTCAGAAAGAATCAAATTACTCTATTTCCTTCATCCTATTTTTACTCAAGTCCACTGCTGCAGAAGGCAGAAGGCTGGACAGAATGCAGAAAGCCAGGTAAACTTTCCACGCAGGCCTATGGGGATACACTGGATGGAAACTTTCAAAATTCCATACAGTTTGTTCAGGCAGAACCAATGATTTTAAAAGGAACAGTGACAGATCAATTTTTAATGGTAACTCTATTATTTTCCTCTATTATGAATACTACATTTTAGCAGACCATGAAAATGATGTTGACATTTGAAAAGCATGTGATTAATTGTAGCAGAACAAACACTGCGACGGCAGCCTCCATTGAGGAAGGTGATACCAAGCACAGGCCTTGATTCTAACGTTGCTGGCACACGACAGCCCTGGCTTTTTTTTTTTTTTTCTTTTCTTTCTTTTTCTTTCTTTTTCTTTTCTTTTTTTTTTTTTTTTAAGCCACTAAATGTTAAAGATCATAGGTGTGCCAGTGATGGAGTGATATACATTGGAGGCACAAAGGATTGTGGCGATGCCGTGCTGAAAACAGAGCAATTCATTCAACTAAAATCAAAGAACGTTTCAGAAGTGAAACCAAATAGCCTTGCAGCTCTGAGTCCGAAACGCAGGCCAAAATGGCCCAATGATGTTTACAGCTTACAATTTCCAATATTTTCTCGATGTTGCCAAAAGATCTGCGCTTAGGCATTACAAAGCAGGCACTGTGCTGTATCACAACGCGCATGAGAAAAATTTTAGTTTTAAGACAGCACAGCCGTGTCATTTCAATTTTCTGTTGTTGTTGTTGTTTTTTTTTAGTGGGCATTTGGAACTTTCATAAAATAATGAGATGGGCTTTCCTAATATTCGGCTGTCCAGCGCAGAGGACTGGGAGGTGTTACCTAGGTCAAGACAGCTCTCCATTCCAGCTATGCCATCCAGCTATTTTCCCAATTTCTTTGATATTCTCACCACTTTTAATTGGATGGTTTGGGGATATGATATTTAGCTACGAAGCAGAAAACACTGAACCAGCCCACGCAGGAATCTAACGTAAAATTATATGCTTACTTGTGCCACATTCAAAACACCTAAGTTCAATGATCCGGTTTGCAAAATCCATGGTTTCCTTTGCTTTTTCAGAGGAAAGGGAGGAAGTCTAGGACAATGATGTGATGGGAAAGGAAAATTCTGAGGAAAAAAAATCAAGTCAGGATCTGGGTCAGAACTCAACCGCCAAACGAGCTGGCTGTCGAATACTGCAGGCTCTTGGAGGCTGTCTTTTCACCAAAACCAAGTGCATTTACAATGATAGCTGCCTTTAAACTGGGCGGTGAGAAAGCACTGAGGATTAAAGAGGGGAGAATAAATGAGAGAGTGTTTGACAAAAGGGCAGGCAAGCTGAGTGGTACAGTTTCATGGGAGGAAAAATGCAGCTATGGAGTCAATGTGCATAAAGCTCGCTCATGTTTTCTGGCTGTGATGTGAAGGGTTAGACCCTTAGTCTCTGGACTCTGGATGGGTGGATGCACATCTTTAAGGTAAAACTTTTCTACAGGATGAGACACTGCGTGATCAAAGGGAAAAAGAGGGTGGTGGGATGTAAATCTCGGCCTAGAGCAATGCCATCGATGGGTCCCTAATTCTAGAAAGCTACTTTAAACATGTTCTTCCACTGGTTGGTGAGGCACCTTCAACCCTCTAGGCTTCAAATCGTCCCCAAATCAATAAGGGAAAGAAAGGAAGCAACTTGGGGTTAACTAATCTTGTTAGGAAGTGAATGGTTGGGTGAAATCCGAAGACAACAAGAATTTTCCAGAGAGAAAAAAAGAGAAAGTGTTTCAATTTATATGTCTTCTTAACAAATCCTGCTTTATGTCTATGAATCATGACAGCCAGCCCTCCAAATCTGCGGGTTCTGCAGCTGCAGATTCAACTAACTGAGAACTGAAAATATTCCAGAAATATTCCAGAAAGTTCCGAAAAGGCAAAACTTGAATTTCCCACAGGCAGGTAACTCTTTACATAGCATTTATGTTGTAGTTGATATGCAAATACCCTATTTCATACAGGGGACCTGAGCTTCCTTGGATTTTGGTATCCAAGAAGGGGTCCTGGCACCAATCCCCTGTGGATACCAAAGGACAACTGTATTTGTACTTTGCAACCTGCTTTTGGTACAAAGAGTCTCACTGTTCTATAAAGGAGCTTTATACATATGTATACTTTTTGGAGTGAATGAGATTTCAAATGGTAAGAAGTTCAGTGTCTAGACATGGAATGAAACAAAAGGAAGGGAATTTAGAGAATCAAGTTATTAAGTTTTTATAAACATTATTATATATGTCATTATATATATCATATATGTCATTACTATGTATGTCATATACTTTTTTTTTTCTGCTTTTTTAGGGCCACACCCACGGCATATAGAAGCTTCTAGGCTAGGGGTTGAATCAGAGCTACAGCTGCCGGCCTACACCACAGCCACAGCAACACAGGATCCAAGCCACGTCTGTGACCTACACCACAGCTCACAGCAACACTGGATCCTTAACCCACTGAGTGAGGATTGGAACCCGCATCCTCATGGATACTAGTCAGGTTTGTTACCACTGAGCCACAAAGGGAACTCCTGTCATGTATTTTTATATATATCATTAAGGGTTTATATTTCTTTTAAAGAGCTGGGAAGCAACCTAAGGTGTTTTCTTAGAGGTTTTGCTACTCTAAGCAGCAGCTGAAATCTGGAGTCATTAAGTAAATCAGCACCTTTGAACTGTGACCATGAATTTTGTGGCTTTTAATTGTTTTTTCGTTTTGTTTTGTTTTGTCTTGTCTTTTCAGGGCCGCACCAGTGGCATATGGAGGTTCCCAGGCTAGGAGTCAAATCAGAGCTGTAGCCGCTGGCCTACACCAGAGCCACAGCAACGCCAGATCTGAGCCGTGTCTGCGACCTACACCACAGCTCACAGCAACGCCGGATCCTTAACCCACTGAGCAAGGCCAGGGATCGAACCCGCAACCTCATCATTCCTAGCCGGATCCGTTTCTGCTGCGCCATGATGGGAACTCTGGCTTTTAATTGTTGTTCATGTTCAGATGGCTTTCTTTTCACTCTGATTGGGTTGGAGATTTAGATTTGTCTTTGGGGTTCCTTAGTCACGATAATGTATCTAAGTGGTCACTACGTTGTGCCTAAATAGATTAATTTTCCATTATATTTTTGAACCTAACGATTTTTGAACATAAGGAAGACCTATCCATTGATTCTGTGAAATTCCGAATCACTCTTTCTTTTATAATTGCTGGTGGAGGTTTTTTGTGTGTGTTTTGGTTTGGGGAATCCTGAAATAGGAAAACAGTGTAAATTTTAGCCTCAAACCTGTGAAATTCTTAGGATTTCTGGAGTTGTTCCGCCAGAGTTTTGTTTGTTTGTGTGTGCTTCAGCCAGGGCCCTGACAAACATCGACATGCCTTCGTACTCCATGTTTCATTTTTTCCTCATCTGAAATTGCTGCCTTTCAAGGATTCCCAGTTTTATGTAGAGATCTCAGTTCTAATTCCTTGTGTTGACGTCTCCAAATGGACACAACCTAACTTCTAGGTTATTGGGTCTGATGAAAACCTCTCCTGGCTTCCAGAACATCTCATGACTATTACACTGGTTGGCAGGTTTCACTTTGTTTCTGCAAAAAGACCATTTTTCAAGTTCAGAAACAAACACCACTGTTATCAGGTTGATCCAGAATTTATGGCGAATTATATGAGAGGACATTCTAGATTATTGTAATTTACCATTTTACCCATCATACGTGTGATTTTTATAGCTCAACACACTTGCCTTTAACTCTGGCAATAAGCAAAGGTCCTTCCGGATTAAAAACTCTCTGAACTCTCGTGAGGCGGCCTACATATTCCCCGAGATCATCTGGCAACTGAAATGAAACAAAATCCTCGGACCCATCTACTCAGAGCCAGCAACCTCTGGTGGGCTTACCGACTGCCGTGCCTGGAGGTAAGTGATCACGAGACCCACGTGCCACAGGCTGGTGCCTTCCAGGTCTGAACTTTTAGAATGCTGTGGTTTTTCTCTTCCTATAAGGTCAGGCTGCCATGTTCTGGTCTTTTCCCAATGCTTTTCACACATCCTTTCCTTGGAGAAATGTGAGAGGCAGTCTGGAAAAACATCAGTGTTATATATGTCAGAGCCTGCTTACACAGGATGCCAACAGATGGCAATATTTTATCATTATTACAGAATCCAGAGACCCTTCGTCTGTGGCCTCGGGGAACGGGAGGAGTCGGCTCTTTGGTGTGACACGTGTCACCGAAGCGTCACCCCCCATTAACCGTGCTGTTGTTTGTGATTGTTAAGCTGCGTGTCTCGCCGTGTGTCACATTCTTGACTTGTACAAGGGTCCATTAGTAAGTAGCATCTGAGGACCGTGAGTCATAGAAGGCCCCACTCTTGGAAAAATAAACACTGCACATTCAGCTGAGATTAGAGCCACCGGCTGGTAGTGCACTGGATGGCGTTTCATGTACCAGGCGGTTTCTGGGATTCATCAAGGCCTCCCCCCCATATATGCGCTGGAAACTCACATTTCTGTTGTCCGGCACTTTCTGTTCACAAACTCAAGCCGGGCGCCCACAGGGTCTCGGGTGCAAGGCAGGGCTCGGTCATGACCACGGAAGAGCCAGGCCCGAGGGGAGCATGTGAGCCACATGTTTCCAAACTAGCAGGAGCCCTGATGAAAGCAATGTTGGGATGTCACGTCAAAGATGGTTTCGATTTCCAGAGAAATTTTCCAGTAACCGACTCCTTCTTTTTCTCTTTATCATTGTCTCGGTCCCTTCGATATGATCTTCCGACTCTGCAAATCGCTCTCCCTTCTCCTTCTCACACCCTGCGTGACTGGAGTCTTCTCCTTTCCCTTTGCTTTTCCTCGCCAAGGTTGGAGTCTTTCTACATCAAGTGCTGTTTCTCTGCCCACCTTGCATAACCAAGCCCTGATGCGCAGGGCTCCAGCCCGGGAAAGGCATTCTGGCGCTTTGGGGGGGGTGGCCCCAAAAGGGCGCCACTGCCTTGCCAACACCACCTACCCAAGGAACTGAATCTAAAAAGAGAATCCCCTCCAGCCACCACCTAACCTGGCCACGGCCAGCATTATAACTGTGAGTTACCCAACGGTTAAACACTGGCCTGAGACTAAAGAAAGCCGGGCAGATAAATGTTCCAAGTTGGGTTTAGGGAAAATTTTGGAGTTTCTATGTACACGTGACTTTTGAGACTGTATTTCAAGCTCCGATCCCCTTAGCAATCTGGCACACTCACTGTTTGTGTTTCTCTTTTCTAACTTTTTTTTTTTTTTGGAAGTCAAATTCTGGCATTTCTTCCAGGAAGGAAGGAACGAGAGGGTTGCAGGCACTGCCGGGAGGCATGAGGGCGAAGCTGCACGGCCGCCTTCACAGACCATGTACCCCTCTCAGTAGCAGGTCACGACCACGTAGTCAAACAAGCGAGGGTCAGAGGGGAGAAAAGAGATGGGGACCGTGGGCTCCCAGATCCCACACCTTCTTTCAAAACCTGCTTCAGAGGGCGGTTTTCTGTGAAAGCAGATTTCCGAGGGTTGTGCTTTTATAAACACTCCGCGCATTTCGTTGGCCTGCGAGAGGTGTTTTGTGTGGGAGCCTTTGCCATCAAACAAGGTTTTATTGAATATCCCCCTTGTTGTTGTTATAATCATCCGTGCTGATATAAGCCATGCTCCATAAAATGCCACCATCCACACCCACCGGGCGACACCGCACGGCAGGCTCGGGCCGAGGCTCCTCGGGCCGTAAAACCGAGGCCGCCAGAAACGCGGCTGCCATTTATTTCCCCGTAATGTGCTCTCTCTCTTTCTCTCTCTCGGCAGATTTTCCTCGTGTTGAAAGGGAACCTCTGGTCAAAAGTCAGCAAGCCGAGCTGCAGAAAGCTTTGATCGTCAGTGAAGTGAATCATGGCTACACGTGGCCGTGGCGTTGCACCAATGCGGCCTCTTGCTGGGCAGACCTCCCTCCAAGAGTGACTTCTGGTCATCCGTCAAAGGGGCCCCCAACGAGTTTTGCACAGCCAATGGTTTCACCAGCTCCACGGTGCCTGGGTCCCAAGTTGCCCTTTTCCACAGGTATTGCTAAAGCAAATAGCAGACGGTATTTACTGGGTGTGATGCTTTCAATCACATTAATCTAGCCAGTAAAAAAATTTATGACCAATAAAAATTCCACCATGACATGGCTGATTGGAGGGGAGGCTGCGCCATGGAAATTCAAGCCACGCCTCTGCCTCTAGCTAGACGGTCGCAAACCTTGGAAGGAAGTGGGAGTCGGGGACGAGAAAGACAGAAAAATCTCTGGGATTGTTAAAACCAACTCGAGGGTGGATGGATCAAACTCTTAAATCGCTTAATAAGTCCAAACTCTTGGAGCTTGGAGGGTGATGGATTGAACCCCTTCGTTGCAAAGCTACCTGCGCAAAGGACAGATGTAGTCCTGTGTCCACTAGAAAATTTCCCTAGGTGCCTTCTGGTCCTCTGGTCACGTGATCCTTTGTGCATACTAAGATAGATATTTTTAATTGCAACACTTAAAAATGAGCTAGAAGGATGCTTGGGTGGGGACTCTCTATCTGGTCTGGAGCCAACAGGGAATGTAGCTTCACATAGCTGTCTTTCTCCTGGTTGATTCACTCAGGGGTTACACAGATCCAGAAGGGCAGTGACTAAGCTCTATTAACATTTGTGAGTCATTCCTTCTTTTCCCAACCCATGGTGACAGTCCTCAGATGGCATCGTTTCAAAATGCACACTCCCCAAATCCTACTGTTCCATGGCTTCTCCCTGGAGTGGGCAGCTGATCCAATTATTTGTTAATGATCCCAGACCACACATGGCAAGGAGGATGTTATTTTAATGCATGTATATTGGAAGTCCTGCCACTGGGAGCAAGTACCTGATTAGCTAATTGTGGCCAGGCTAATACTTCAAGTAGCTTATCCAATAGCCATTATCCCATTCTCTCTGAGTAATAGAACCCCAAATTTAATCTGCGTGGCAGAGTGCCCAGCCAAAAGACTTTATTTGCAAAATCCCTTGTTGGTAAGGGGTGGCCAATCCGATGTAATTTCAAGTTTGTGTGTGAGGCTTTCGAGAAAGCCCCCTAAGAGGCGGGCAGATAATTGGCATTTGCCCCTTCACCCTGCTCCAACTCCCTTCTATGTCCTGCCTAGAGTAAAGAACCAAGGGCTAGAACGCCAGCTGTCAGCTCGGCGTGTGAGATGGACTTAATCCCGAGAGCCTCACGCTTCAAGGAACGGAGAGATTCAAGGAGCAGGGAGATAAAAGAAGAGTGACTTGGGGTCTCTGAAGACCCATCAGTCTGATCTCTAGACGCCCACCTGCAGACTGCTTTCTTTTAAGAGAAAAAGAAGCTTTTATTGTTTGAGCCACTGTTCTTTCCAGTCTCAGGACTAGATTCCCAATCAGAAGCAAAGCCCTGGACATCGAACAGTTCTCTCCAGAAGCCATTTTTTTCAACAAATGAGCACTCAAATCTCTCCAACAGACTGGCAATCGTATTTCACCTTTTTTTTTTCTTTTTTTCTTGGTGATGGGCAATCTCATCAGAAAAGCAGCCCTCTACACACAACCTCTTACCAATAAGACAAACTTTAAAATGTTTGCTGAAACATGGCTGGCCACAGTATTAACTAAACCATGGGTTTTATAGCTGGAAAGATCAGGCTTATGAATCTGAGATAGTTCACTTATTAGCAATGTGACATTAGGCAAGGGACTTCGACTGGGCCAACAAGATGAGAGACTGCAAAATGAGTAAAACAACATCAACACAGGAAAAGTACTGACAGGATGGGAATATATATATATATATATATATATATATATATATATATATATATTTTTTTTTTTTTTTGCTTTTTAGGGCCACATTCATGGCATATGGAGGTTCCCAGGCTAGGGGTCCAATCGGAGCTACAGCTGCCAGCCTACATCACAGCCACAGCAACACAGGATCCGAGCCGCATCTGTGACCACAGCTCAGGGCAATGCCAGATCCTTAACCCACTGAGCGAGGCCAGGGATCGAACCCACAACCTCAGGGTTCCTAGTCAGATTCGTTTCCACTGCGCCACGACAGGAACTCCGAGAAAGCATATTGTTAAAGTAGACATAATATAGCATAAGATACCAGATCTGCCTTCCACTTCTTAGTCTGAAATTCTATATTTCGAGTATACTGGTTTATGTTCTCTTAATTCATCCTTGGAGACACGTAAAAAAATATATCCTCTGCCAACAAACATTTTACCAATCATTGTATTTACTCATCTCTATTTCCTCAATTACATATTCCCATTTTCCTCCCAAAGCCATACTCTCTGCATCACTATTAAATAGAGACAGCAGTATACAAAAGTTAAAAAACAGAGTCAAAAAACACCTACGGAGGCTACCTAATTTACGAAAACAGCAGGCAAAAGAATAAGCTGAGTCTGTGCATTTTAAGTCCAACAGCTGCTTTTCCGTTGACATCTATTTTCTTAGGTAAGACCTGGCATCCTTCAAGGCCAAGGCAGATTGCTCTGCTGATTTTGACGGTAGTGCCAAAATATACGGAAATTATCAGGTGTTCATGGAGAGCTCTCTGAAATCATAGGCCACCGATAAATTCAGCAGCACTTTATTAGTTTTATTCAAATGTAAAGGACACAATCCAGCACACAGTGGTGAAGGGAGAAAACATGGGTTCAGACAGACCTATGCGCCTGGGTGCCCATGGACGAATTAACTGACCTCTTTACATTACTTAAGTAACGGTAGACACTTCATCAAAGTCGTGAGAATTAAATGAGACAACGCATACGGAGAACACAAGCAGGATGCTTGACATACATGGTCATTCCAATAGTGGGTTTCATGATCAGCATCATCTGTGATATCGGGAACAGTCAGCTTATCATTGACACAAACTTGCACTGATTTCTTCCCACCTCCTTCAAGAGTTTATTTCCAGGACTTAAAAAAAAAAAAAAAAAAAGCCACATCAAAGTCCTTCACTTCTTATCTCTTGAGCAACTTCAAAATTATTTATTTTAGAAAAAGATATGGGGCAAATACACCCACAAAGGCATAGAAAACAAACTTACGGTTATCAAAGGGGAAAGGGAGGGAGAGAGAAATTAGGATGCTGGGCTTAACATGTATACATTACTATGGATAAAACAGACAACCAACAAGGACTGACTGTATAGCGCAGGGAAGGATAGTCAATATTTTGGAAAAAAAAAAAAAATGGAGTTCCCGTCGTGGCGCAGTGGTTAACAAATCCGACTAGGAACCATGAGGTTGTGGGTTTGATCCCTGCCCTTGCTCAGTGGGTTAACGATCCGGCATTGCCATGAGCTGTGGTGTAGGTTGCAGACGCAGCTCGGATCCCGCGTTGCTGTGGCTCTGGCGGAGGCCGGTGGCTACAGCTCCGATTCAACCCCTAGCCTGGGAACCTCCATATGCCGCGGGAGCAGCCCAAGAAATAGCAACAACAACAACAACAAAAAGACAAAAGACAAAAAAAAATTTGTAATAACATATAAGAAAAAGTTCATATATATACATATATATAGGAACTAAAAGTGCCTATATATATATGAACTAAATATATATATATATGAATTAAATCACTGGGCTGTACGCCTGAAGCTAACGCACCATCGTAAATCAATTATCCTTCAAAAAATTGTTTCCACCCCCACCCCCAATAAAAGAGATGGGCCAATGAAGTGATGAATTGGGGTTTATTAAAAAAAAACATATATATGTCTCTTTAAGTCAGAATGTGTGAAAATGTCGTTTTCACTACACCTGTACAAGGGTAGACAGTCTGGGTAAGAAGACTTGATCGGAAACCTGATTCTCCTTTTTAGCCACTATGTGACGGGGCTAGGCAACTCCCTTCTCTAGTCAACAAACTACGTTTCAGCTGGAATGCTGGCCTCTGAGGTGTTCAGGAAAGCTGCAGGCATTTGCAAATGTGAAGTAGCTAAAATCTGGGAACATGGCAGTCACCCAAGACTTTTCTTCTTTCTTTCTTTCTCCAGTTACATGTTGCTGTGTGTTGCTTTTGTTTTTTGAGGTCCTTGTCCTCCAACAAGGTTCTTGCCTCTACCAGGAAGAACTACAAGATCTTTCTGGTGGGGAGGTCAGGAAGGAAAGGAAGGAGGAGGAAAGTAGCCAGGAGTCACTGCAAACACAAACACTGAAGAATTCTGCTTTGTTTATACTACCGTGCCAGTCCTAATGCTAGTTTCAGCCTGGCACCTTAGTGCTGTCTGGAGGCAGAACTAGAAAAACCACACCCAGGCTGGGATCCCATCACAAACCACCACCTCTTAACATAACAGTCCCTATGCCCTTAGTCTTTGCATTTCCTAAACCTCTGACATAGGAAATTCTCAGGGACAAGACCCCCAAATTCACCAAAACAGTCTACAATACAGGTTTTCAATCCTGTGATCTGAGACATCTGAAATCAAGACACTTTACCTCCATAACATTCAAGGTGATTTTGCAAGTATTTATAGGCTCTTTCAAGAAAGAGAAAAAAAAATTTTTCCATATTTAGGAAATTTCATTTTCCCTTGGAATAGAGTACAGAGGGCTATTAGCCCAGTCTTCATGGAAGGAGATCGTCTCCTTAAGAAGAGCAAAGGGAAGCTAATGTGTTTGCTCATTATTCATACTCAGAAGTAATGAGGAAAGGAGGGGTCCTGACTGGGGCTCATACTTTCAACTACCCTCTGATTACCCCGACCCAGAAAATCGAAAGGCATTTCTGAACTTGAAATTAAGTCTTTACCTTGGAGCCCTTCATCACTTAGCACTGGGTGGTCCATTAAGCAACTGAGAACACTGCCTTCACTCATTTCTGGAATAAGGACTCCAGAGTCAAGTGTTCTTAGTACTTGAGACAGTTGCCTTAATGTCACCATCTAAGGATGTTAAATCAACTCCCATGATGGAGTGATGACAGAAGTGGTCCATTAAATTCTCAGCAATTTATACAAACACAGGTTATGTACGTATTTACTGTTCCTGTAGCAGAGCGCTGGCCGGTACCTTAGTTTCCACAGTATCAGGCAAAACACCTTGGTATTGCTAAGTCAGCAAGACACTCCCTTAGAAATTACCATGGTCCAAACCCAATCCTGTGCAACTGAAGAGTCAATAAGATACTGATTCCAGGATGAGGGGTCCTTTTAGGGAGGAAAACAATCTAAAACGCAAAGGGTCACGGTACTTGGCAAAAGACATCGAATATCATCTGGGGTAGAAAAGTTCAGGAAGTCATGGCTGAGGTCTCCAGCACCCTCGAAGCTCCCATCACCACTGTGCTTGCCGTTCAGCCTCCACGCACTCCTCTGAGTCCAGGAAAAAGCTAACCATCGACCACGTGTCTAGGCTTTGCGTGGTCTGGGGCATACAAGACCACACAGCACAGGATTTCCATCAGAAACCGTGGCTTTGGCCTGCATGTACTGAACGGCTTGCAAACATCACCGAAACGCTAGACTTTCCCCTCCCTGGGCTGATAGCAGAGGCTCCCTACAGCTGTGGTAGTTCAACCTGGGTGAATGAATATTGTCACTTTCCAAGCAGGGTCCGAGCTGGCTAGGACTTTCGGAAGGAGGCATGGAGAAGAGCACAGAAGAGTAGAGGAGAGAGAGAGAGAGAGAAAGGTAAAACAAAACTGTGAGTTAATTATATTTCGATTTCTAAAAATATAATTTCGCCTTTATAGAAATGACACATTTTTTAAAACTTGGGTTAAGACGAACTCATAGTCCCAAACGACCAAGACTCTAAGAGCTCAAAGATTTTCTTTAAAAATAGAACAGTTGCTTCTGCCATAGTCTGGGATTATAACCATAGCTGGGCCAGAGAGCTAGTGACTTGAGCAGAAGGTTATTTTTCCTTGAGCAGAAGGAAAAATGGGGAAACAGAAAAATACACCAGCGCTTTCTTTGCTTTGGGGTATCAGTTAACCTTTCCCAGCCCTGACTCGAAGGCAGGCAACATGGCCATGGGCAGCAAGGAATGGGTTTGGTTTGGAGAAGCTCAAAAAGGCTTAAGAGGCTATCATCTCTCCTTCGTCTCATTAGCATTAAAAAGTAAAGATCTTGTTAGTTTTAAGAAACAGGATCGAGGGGAGGAAAAGAGGGTAAGGGAAGGAAGCCTTCTCCCTTTTGCTGGCCATTACTAGTGACATAATTGAATAAGCTCCTACTTTAAACCCAAGTCTATGTGGTGTTTGTGATGATTCGCAGAGATTATCTTCATTCCTAAGATTTATCAGATGTTTGCTATTATTTTATAGCATAGATTGTAGATAGAAGGTTATGGAAAGTGTTGATGGCAAGGATTACATGGACGGTTGAGTCGCTAGATAAATACAGATACCCTTTATTTGTATTTGCTACCTCTGGCCACAGCAGGTAAAGAGTAGTGATTGAATGAGGAGATATTTGGGGAAGCCGCTGGAAAGAGAAGGGTTGACCCTGAACAAGTTGGACTGAATCCCAGAGTTTTTTGTTGGTTTTACCACGTATGTATTCCTCGCTTCTTGCACATTCCTCATCACCAGCTTGGGCCCACGGTAGCCTCACTCACATGCTAATTGACTGATTCATTGAGAGATAAAAGAAAAGGGCCCAAAGGAAGCCAAAGGAAATAAGGTTTCTGGTTGTCTTTCATGGGCCAGATGCAGGCATGGATTTCACCACTTGAAAATGCCTACTTTTGAAATTGCAAAATGCATTTTAAGACTCAGGTACCCTTTCAAGTCCTGTGCTTCTATCTTAGTAGACACCACAAAACAATTTTTCATTTTTCTTGGTGAAAATGGCTGATGTGTACAAATGAGTATCATTTACGCCCCCCCCCCCCCAAAAAAAAAACCTCTCACAGAGCCAAAGCCAGCTATAAAACAGAACACCCCGTTAGGAGTCCTCCTCTTACATCCCCCCCCCCAACCCCCGGCATGTAATGGATTTCTCTTTTCACAGTGTTAAAAGGATCAGTAAATCATCCAGTCGCCCATTGATATGAAAGTCTTTTCATTTGAAATCATTATTGTTTTTGCAAATTGCAAAAGAAAAATACAAAAGAGCTAATAAATCAAGAAGAAATTACAAGTTTTTACGAAGTATGGGTGGAGTGGAAAAAGTGATCTTGGCTTAATTAACCACACTTAGTCACACGATGCAGGAAGCAGAGGTTTTAAAAAGTCCAATTGGGGCTGTTTTATATATGTATACACACATGCACACACACACATACATGTATAGTTTAAGGTGTTAATTTCCATCACATCATTCTGTGCTGTGTTAACCAGGAAAAAAAAAAAAAAAAAAACCTGCTAAATCTTGACCTTTTTGTGAAATGTTAAAATCACACTCCCTCTTTGGAAGGCCCGACTGTCACAAAATATTTTCTCTGCGTAGTCATGGAGGGGCATCTCTGTACACGTAACACCAGCTCAAGATCTGGATGTGTATTGCCGGAGGTGTGATCATCCGATAAGTCTGGATTTCCTCTCCATCAGTAACATCTCACTTTTAACCTCTGTTGACTCCTACCATTATCTGCGCTTCAAATATCTTAATCCTTACCCACTCTCCTAGGCTTCTAAACTGCAACCAGGCCCACATCATGCCTCAAGTCCACCCCCACCCCACCCCCCGCATTCTATCACGGCCACTAAATTCTTCCTTCCCTAATACTCAGTTACAGCCCTTATACTTCATACCAAACACTCGGTTATACACTTTAACACTTGACAATTTAATTATCTGTATTATTGTCTTTTCTCATGCATCTTTTCTCAGTCCCCCTATTACTGAATATATCCTAAGGACTTAGACCTCTCTGGGGTGTTCTGGAACCAGTAAACATCCATGCAGAGTAACAGCTACCGTGCTTGCAGAATTATTCTACACATATTCCTTAGAGAACCTAAATATTATTTCGATTAGCTCATTCTAAAGAAAACTAATCACACATTAGAATGGAGAAGCCTGAGACTTAGGTTAAAGAGGAGTGGGCACTGAATCAGTGAGGGTGCTTTAGAGAAACAGAACCAACAGGAGATTATTTTATTTCTAGAAGTTCATGCAGTTGTGCAGGCTGGCATGTCCAAAGTCTGTAGGGTAGGCTGGCTGGCTAGAAACCAAGGCAAGAATTGATGTCGCCAACTTGAGTATGAAATCTGAAGTCATCTCTACAGGCTGGATACTCAGGCAGGAATTCATTCTTTTTTTTTTTTTTTGGTCTTTTTGCCATTTCTTGGGCCGCTCCCGCAGCATATGGAGGTCCCCAGGCTAGGGGTCGAATCGGAGCTGTAGCCACCGGCCTATGCCACAGCCACAGCAACGTGGGATCCAAGCCGCATCTGCAACCTACACCACAGCTCACGGCAACACCGATCCTTAACCCACTGAGCAAGGGCAGGGATCGAACCCACAACCACATGGTTCTTAGTCGCATTCATTAACCACTGTGCCACGACGGGAACTCCCAGGCAGGATTTCTATGTTACAGTCATAAAGCAGACGTTCTGTCAGGAAACTTCAGTGTTTGCTCTTAAGACCTTCACCTGATGATATGAGGCCCACCATATCATCAAGGTAGTTTCCTTTACTCAACATCAACTGACTGCAAATGCGAACCATCTATGAGACACCTTCACAAGAACATCCAGACCACTGTTTGACCAAGCATTAGGCAGGATGGCGCAGCCAAATGGACAAAGACAACGAACTGTCACAGGCACTTGATCATGTACTAGGATGCAGATACTGGTACCTTATATCCATCCACAACCCCCAGAGCAAAGTCTCTGTTTTGCTGAAAATGGCTTCTATTCAACAGCGAGCTACCTGTTGGTGCCTGTGATGGCCATGATGACTAGATTTTTTTTTTCTTTTCCTTTAAATATTCTTGTTAGGCTAATCTGGAATAATTTCTTGACTCTATAGCCTTGTCTAGAGGAACTTTTGGCCTCTAATTGGTCCAGAGAAGAGAGAACCAGTACCCAAAGGTTCTTTCAAAAATTATATATATACACATAGACACACATACACACACACACACACACACACACACACACAGCTTGAGGGGACGTGAAGAATAAAAAAAGTGTCTTCATTCCATGATTACTGACAAGTTGTAGCTGGAATTACTTGAGTGTTTGCACAAAGCTTCCTCCTGACTTGAACACCTGATGGCGACAACCAGGTATTATTATC
This sequence comes from Phacochoerus africanus, assembly GCF_016906955.1. Taxonomy (NCBI): domain Eukaryota; kingdom Metazoa; phylum Chordata; class Mammalia; order Artiodactyla; family Suidae; genus Phacochoerus; species Phacochoerus africanus. Next base: position 9,236,895 of record NC_062557.1, on the reverse strand, counting down.
CTTGAATCCCCAAACACTAGCAAGCTGCTGGCTGTCATGCAAGCTAAAGATGTACATGCTGAGGGTGGTAGAACCAGAATAAATCTGTGGGCAGAGAGGGTTGCCTCAGCTGCCCGGGAGCAGCCACATCTCCTGAGAGCTTGAGAGAAATGAATGTGCCAGCCCAGACCCCCTCCGCCAACCTCTGTATTTTACTAAGATCCGAAGGCGACTTGAACACACAGTAAAAATTGAGAACTACTTAAAACATCTAGAGTACTGTCTAGGCAGGGAGAATTCCTAGGATTTCCCCCTTTCAGTTTTCTGGATCGTCATGTTCTTCCTGCTTTTACAATCGAAACTAAGGTTGACTAGCTCATCTCTGCTCTCTTTGACCATCAATGATAGACCTAAAGACTATCAGTGTTTGAACAATATCGCACGATTAACATCTTCCCGCCTTTGCTTTTATTCTCCTTTCACCAAGTAAGTGGGGAAACTCAAAAGGAAGGTCAAATTTCACAGGACTTCTGAAGAGTCAGCCCAACATTTTCTGGTTATGCCGTTTGGTATCTCTGTTACCTACTTACATGAATTCCTTAATTTAGACTTGATTGATTGTTTCATTAAAAATGAGAAAAAAAGATGACACATGGAGTTAGCTGTCACAGACAGTGGTAAAATTATCGGAAGGTATACGGCAGAAACGGGCACAACACTGTAATGCAACTATAATAAAAAAAATTGTTTTAATTATAAAATAGCAATGACGTTATTAATCTGTCTCATCTGTACCCAAAGACTATTAAAGCATTCTACAAGGTGGACTTCCAGATGTCACTGGAACACTGGGGAGGCCCAGCCTGAGACACAGAGGCTTAATTTTAACATTGCATTTGTCTTCTTAGGGCTGCACCTGCAGCCCAGGGAAGTTCCCAAGCTCGTGGTTGAATCGGAGATGCAGGCCTAAGCCACAGCCACAGCCATGTGACCTACACCACAGCTCATGGCAACACCAGATCCTTAACCCACTGAGCGGGGCCAGAGATTGAACCCGCATCCTCATGGATCCTCATCTTGGGTTTGTGTGATGGGAACTCCCAGGATATCTTCTAAGTGATGTTGACCAGGAATATAAATAGAACCGAAAAACATTTAGCAAACTGCCACCACAGGGACAGTCCTCTGAGGAGAGGATGCTGGGATAACGCAGAGTTGAAGGCAGGAAAAAAAGAAAAAGGAAGTGTTTTAGTGACTGGGAAACTGAAAATAATATTTTCTCAATGGGGTTAGGACGCAGACAAGGGCAGGATTCTGGAAGGTCAGTGTCGGAGTGAGAGGGGTGCTGATGAAACATGTCTTGCCTCCTGAAGGATGTGCCCTGGGTTGGTCAACTGGGACTCCGCTCTAGCCTATCTCTGCAGTGCCCAGAAACACAGGATGTCCAATAAACTGGCTGCATGTGGACGTTTCAAGAGGGAGACCATCTTTTTCAAAATAGAACCCTTGTTAGCCCAAGGACACATTCCAAGGTAAATGGCCAAACCGCATAAAGCTAGTCAACTTTCAAGAATAGAAGATGAGGAATCATCGAGCACTGACTCTGGGATGATTGAGATGACATAATAAACAAAAACATAAATAAGTTTAACTTTTATAGTCTGACGTAGTGTCTTTTCTCCCAGGGGTTTCTGGGCAAATCTCAACAACTTGAGCAAAATACTAAGAGCTGTTTCTTTGTCCATGCATTGGAAATAGCAGTTTTCAAAATTTTTCTATTAAAAAACCCCTCTAGTTCAAGTACTTAAGGCCCTCTTTGATAAATACATTCCATCATCTTATATGATATGACAGTTTCTCTAAAAAGGGCAAAAAAGCAGAAAAATTGTAAAAAGCTGTTGCATCATCTCACTAAATTTAAATAAAAATCTAATATTGAAAACAAGTTCAAAGGGTAAGACCAAAGTTAATAATTCAGAGAATTTACAATGCTTGTAGTCTACTGATGAAAAAACATCTTTCTATCCAAATACTATAAAAGTTAGGGTCACAGGTAGAAGCCATCCAAAAACATTATATTTTCTGTTCTCTCAAAAAAAAAAAAAACGAGTTTACTCATATATTTCAAGTTTTCTTTTGTTCAACTAATTTTAAAGCCACAGTCTATGAAATATGGGTTCTAAAATATCTATACTTATAATTACCCACTATATAGAGATGTTGGATAATACTTATGTGTGCCAATGTTACACACTATTTACAAATTGATTGTTAAAAAAACAACTGTAAAATGCTGGAGGGGGTGTGGAGAAAACTCTCCTGCACTGTTGGTGGGAATGTCAGCTGGTACAACCACTATGGAGAACAGGGTGGAGGTACCTTAGAAAACTACACACAGAACTATCATATGATCCAGCAATCCCACTCTTGGGCATATATCCAGACAAAACCTTCCTTAAAAAAGACACATGCACCCACATGTCCACTGCAGCACTATTCACAATAGCCAAGACATGGAAACAACCCAAATGTCCATCAACAGATGATTGGATTAAGGAAAGTGTGGTACATATATACACAATGGAATACTATTCAGCCATAAAAAAGAACAAAATAATACCACTTGCAGCAACATGGATGGAACCAGAGACTCGCAAATAAAGTAAGTCAGAAAGAGAAAGACAAATACCATATGATATCACATATCTGGAATCTAATATAAGACACAAATGAACCTTTCCATAGAAAAGAAAATCATGGACTTGGAGCATAGATTTGTGGTTGGCGGGGGAGGGAGAGGGAGTGGGATGGACTGGGAGCTTGGGGTTAATAGATGCAGACTATTGCCTTTGGGATGGATTAGCAATGAGATCCTGCTGTGTAGCACTGGGAACTGTCTAGTCACTTATGATGGAGCATGATAATGTGAGAAAAAAGAATGTATACATGTATGTGTAACTGGGTCACCATGCTGTACAGTAGAAAAAAAAATAATGTATTGGGGAAATAAAAAAAAAGTTAAAAAAAGAGAAAAACTGTAAAGTATTTTGATGATGAGAAAAGTTGAAAAAGTAAAAATTTAGATAAACAATGAGACAAAGAAATTGACCATTTTCATTTGTAAAAGGAAATTATATTTCCAAAAAACAAAAGAAGATCTGAAGGATAAAATGATTAAAGAAGATAAAATGATAAAAGATAACAAGATCCAAAAATCAGAATAAGTACTGCTATTTGAAAAAAGGAAAGCACTCTAATAGTATCAGAAGAGATTGAACTGGAAAATTTTCAACTAGAAATAAAAGATCACCTCAACTAGTAGAGTCTTTTTGATGTTAATTATGTGTTGGTATTTTTATTTAGTCACTTATTTGTTTTATTTTATTTTATTGTCCTTTTTTTTTTTTTGAGGGCCACACCCGCAGCATATGGAGGTCCCCAGGCTAGGGGTCAAATCGGAGCTGCAGCTGCCGGCCTACACCACAGCCACAGCAACGCAGGATCCGAGCCGTGTCTGCGACCTACACCATAGCTCACAGCAACCCCGGGTTCTTAACCCACTGAGGGAGACCAGGGATCAAACCCGTGTTCCCATGGATACCAGTTGAGGGTTTGTTACCACTGAGCCACAATGGGAACTCCCAGACTGGCATCAATTTTTAAGTCCAAGTGACTTTAATTTGGTTTAAGAAAAACACTCAAGGCACACACGTTTTTACTTATGATGTTCAAACATAATTATTTGTTTGCTACTCGTCTTTTAAGCCCTGACGGCCTCCTTGAGTACATAAGGGCATCAACCTCATATTTACTAGTACGGTATTTAGGATTTTTCAGGTACTTAAAGTAACTATTCGTTGAGCCATAATATGAGTGCATGTATGAGCTTATCCTCACTTTTGAGTTTTTGTGGGCGATTCTAAAAGCAAACTTTGCACACTGGAGAAATAATTGGTCATTGTTTTGATTCATATGCGAATCCCAGTATGATTATTTTATGTTATAGTAATGCTAAAATTTAATAAACCCAACTCTCATCCCAAACAATTATATTCCTTTCATGAATGATTTCATTTTTGGGGGTAGAAACGGACCTGAGCTCACTGCAGCCCCAGAGTCAGGGGCACAGTAGACCTCTGCTCCTGAAAACACGACCATAGATGAGCAGCATCAAGGTGACTTGCGGGTTTGCAAGAAACAGACCCCATCGCAGACCTCCTGAGCCAAATTCTCACAGGACCAACATTTCCAGGTACTCCGTGTGCACAGAAAGTTTCAGAAACACTTCTTACAGTGTTTAAAGTTTGGATGTTTACAGCATGTAAGTCAAGACTCTGTGAAGGACAGAGAATGGGGGTATGAGGAGAAAAAATAAGGGAAATAAATATTACAAAGTGATATTTTCATCTGCGTATTGTACAGTCTAGTGATGTAAACAGACCTACTTAGATCAAACCCAGTAGATAAAATAAGATTAAAATAATCTTATAAATTTAGACAGATCCAAGTTAGTGCTAGAAGAGGGTCAAACCAATGGCAAAATCTTCAAGATCAACAGATCAAAAAATAAGGCACAGATCTTTGGTCTTGTGTTCACGAATACATACACATGAATGCCGGCACATGTGCACGTGCGCGCACGCGCACACACACACACACACACATCCATACACTTATGCTTCCTGCTTTCCTAAAAGGGATTTGATGTGGCTGAAATATGTATCATGGCTATTCTCCAGGTAGTTACGTTTCTCCTAATAATATACTTAAGCCCTAACTTCAAGGCCCTCATTAGTAACTTGAATATCTTAAGGCTATCCATAGGGAAATAAATCTCAAATGAAAATAACTGCTTTTGACATGCACTGACCTTGTTAACCTTGCAGGTAAGAGCTCACCAAGCAAATAAATGTCATGTCACTAATGCAAGAATCGACACACGAAACACAGGGTTATGATGAGGTTCAGCTGTGGCTCTTTCTTTTGGAGCTAGAGTACAGCCACTGCAAACCTTGTGCACAGAAAAATAAGCTTATCCGGATGAATCGAGGATACCGAAATGAGAATACAAAATGCCCCAGGTCTAGAGTTTGGGATTTATCGGCAGAGAGCACTTCCTTGACAAAAGAATCACATGTCTTTTGGTTGTATTTATAAAAACCACCTTAAATCTCTATCTTCAGCCTGCCAGCCTGGTGACTCCAGTACACTTTGAACAATAAGATTTGACTGTATGCTTGTTTAAAATCATGCATGCTGAGAAAAACCCACTGAACCTCTCACAAAGCTATTGATCTTAAAGACACATTTTAAAAACGGTGAACCAGGCAAATCCTGCATAGGGACTTGATTACCACAAGTCATTCATATATTTGCTGTTACTCTTAGAAAAAAATCAATTTAACGAATACTAAGCGCTTCCGTACTACATGGCAAGTTCTGTGCCGTATATTTGAAATCAACTGGTAACTGTTTCACAACATAACTAAATCAACGTCATGACGTAAGTACATGCCTTAATCTGTACAGTTTGTATGTCAATTATTTCTCAATAAAACTAGAGAATAATGGAAATCACCCAATTGGGACAGCAGACAGAAAACCAAATGAAATAAAGCCAGGGGGAAAAGAAGGAATCAATTATGACAGTTTCCTGGGAAGATTTTCTCAGACTCCCTTTCCTAGGATGAGCCAATATCCTCTCCTGGGTTACTTTTTGTTTCTATAATGATTTATACAACAGAACAAAGCCTACAGCACAATAATAATTTCCTTTATGCTTCTGATAACCACTATCGTATGAAGTCCCTTAATCAGAAACACTGGTTTGTTTTCTTTGCTTTTCTTAGACCTGAATACAGTTTTCTGAATCAAAAGTGCTCAAAAATATTGAATGAAGGAACAATATGTTGATGGAGATAATTCACACATAAAGTAATCAGCTACACTGATAGAACGAATACTGGGATATTCCTCTTTTAAAATTTTATGTTCCTTTTATTTTATTTTATATATATACTTTTTGGCCGCACCCACAGAATATGGGAGTTCGCAAGCCAGGGATCGAACCCATGCCACAGTTGCAGCTTGCTCCAAAGCTGTGGCCACACCAGATCCTTAACCCCAATGTGCCACAGGGGAACTTCCTGGGCTGGCTACGCTCAATAATGCCTTCTGGGAATAAGAGAGACATTGTCAAAATGAGCAATAAAAGTCAACAAATATGAAAATATCAGATATGTGTTTCTCACCTGGACATGTCTTTTTACTAGGCAGCATCACCTAAAATTCCAGGCAAGTATGTTTTCCTTTTTCACATTAAAAAAACTGAACCTGATCCTTCTGGGAACAGTCGAGGAGAAGATTCTCCCACCTTCAGTTGTCAAGGTTTCTGAGGTTATCAGAATTCACACTGCATTAGAAGAGTCCATGAGAAATACATCCTGAGCATTTGCCACGGCACTCAAGGCCTTGAAAAACGTGTACAATACTGAAGTCTTTACATGTACAATGGTAAAATGAACTGGAATCAACTTCAGAATCTTTCACCCAAAATGAATTTGAAAAATCACGGAAACTTGCTTATTATTAACATCCTGAAAATGTTTCGCTTAAGGCTTAGAGATTTTGATAAGATTATAAATATAAGGCTCTTCATCTTCACAGCAGTAACTATCTAGATGAGTCTGTTCATGAGGTATAGTTTGACCACGCATTAATTTCTCAGTTCTCATCTAGCCTTGCTCTCAGTCCAATGGCCAAATGCGAATAGTCACACATTAACCAATAATCACACACGTAATGTGCATTATCGCCGGGGCGATAATGCCTGCTCTGCAATGCAGAGCGAAGGCGATGAAGTTTTCTGTCCTCGCTTGCTGGTCTCATCCACAGAGTGCCTTGTTTAAATAATACTGTCAGTATATTTTGTTTGAAAAAAAAAAATAGCCCATGTGCTTTGAACATCTGTGTCAGATTCGCCAAGGATGCAATGGACTTTCGGACAGAGTGACTTAACCTGGTAAATTATTGCCATTTGATTCAGAACTTGAATTTGCTGTGGGAGGCTGGCTCTCATACTGAACATAATGCAGTCATTACAAGGAATTAAAATTTCGTCACTTTTCCCCCTCCTAGTCATGAAGTTGAATTTAGTTTTCCTTGCTTTACAATAGTTATACACACACACACACACACATAGATACATTTACATGTATAATATACATGTATATTATTTACCTATGACTACAAATATAGGCACAGATGAGACAGACTTGGACACAGATCGATTAGCCAGCAATGACAGACCATAGCTGTGGTCTGAAAAATATGTGCATGTGGCCATTCCTCAAAGAAGGTGCCTGTTTTCTCCTAACACATTGCTTTTAGAGAATTTCATATGCATAATCCATGCCCGATTTATGTCATAATGAGAAATGCAGAGTTTTAATACAGACCTAAATATATCAGTCTAAAAATAGAGCCTGTAAATTTGTTTCAACATTCTTATTTTAAGATGTTGGCGTCCTCTCCATGAATGCCGATTCCAAAATGACTTTATTACCCAGAAATTAATACTTTTTATTGCTCAGAAGGAATGATCAGACGAACTGATGCCACTCATACAGAGCAGACTCCTAGGGACATTTGCTGACGGGGGTACAATGTCTTCGCCTACGTGAGTACTAGTGGCCACAGCTGACAGAGGAAATTTGTTTCCTAAAAGAGTGAATGTTTCTTTGGAGGGAGGGGACAAAGAGACACAGTGTAGTCACAACTTACTGCAACAGGAGGTATCCCGATGTTTTAGCTACAAAAGGAAAAGCTATGGTTAGTGCTGACTTTTTGGGGCATCAAAACCAGGTCCCTATGTGATACAGTTCAGTGTTTTTAGAAATGAATGTCTTACCATATATAATTATACATAGGTATAATTGTTTTTAGATCGAAGTGACTGAGATTACCCAGCAGCAAATCATTTTCCAAATGTTAACTGCATCCTTTCAAGAAGGAGAAGTGTTCATGAACATGAATGTAATTGTATTTTTCCAGCCACTCCAAGCACGGTAATGGCTTACTTGCGCTGGCACCTGTGAGACCAAATATTGTTTTTACTTAAGTGAATTAGCAATTATAGATCAGGAAAGAAATATCAGGACCAACTGAGACTTGAGGCCTAGCTTATATTTTCCCAGGTTGGGCCTTACAGGGGCCCATGGAAAGAACCTAAATTATATCTACCCTTAGGTACCCACACCCCCCCCCACCCCGCGCGCCAACCCCAACTATTTTATGAAGGTAATTAGTACTTTCAGTAATTGGACCTCACACTCTCCATGGCTTGAGTCCCACGTTATAGGTTTTGCTGTAGAATATCTTTGAGCCGTGATGGGGAAATGGCCACCTTATAAGAATTATCAAATTTAATAGGATACTTGAGTTTCTGACTTAATATATTTTTCCAGGGGAAAAAGGGGGGGGTCCAATTGTTGCAGCTCATTATAAGGGCTGCCTTCTGGGGCATAAACATGGGGAGACGCAGGGTAATGTGCTCGGAGGAAGGGGGAACCGGAATATCCACCAGGCTGCACGGCTCCTGACCCCAGGTGGTATGGGCTGCTGTGCCTGGTTGGGAGGCTGGACTTCACTAACTTACAGTCAGGCCTAAACGCTTCCACAGGAATCCCTCTAGACTTGCCACGGCTTGTCCTGCAGAAAAATATTCCCACGGACCGAACAAGTGGGGAGGTTCAGCCGCAGGTTACAGACGTTCAGTCAGCCAGAAACTGACAGTCGTCACACTGGATGGAGAAACGTGGCTGGTGTGATTTTTGTTTTTCCCCAAGCAGTATTATGCCAGGGTAAATGTTCCCTGGTTGTTTCTCTCTGTTTTCCTCTTATTTTGTTCTTTATTTCTACCCATTGTCAAATTTTAATTCTCTAGAACATCATGCCACAATCACATTTTTACGGACGACTAAGATTTCAAAAACACCTGTCATTTTTGCTCCTTAACGTTGCAAACACATGCTTGAAAAAGGTAGCTGAAGGAAACGTGGAAAAATCATGATTCTTGGAAATACTTCCTCTTCGTAGGCCAGAGCCTTGTTTCTAGACAGCTATGCTTAGATTGTGCCCATATATGATTCAAGACACATGATATATAGTACACATGTGCCTCATGCAATATCAGTTATGTTCTACATAAGACTGGCGAAAGCCACTTTGATATTGTATATACAGTGGATGCTCTACTATTGATAGAAAAATAAATAAAAATAGGGCAGCTTACGAACGACTTTGTGTTATTATTATTTAATTTTTAATTCTCTGTTTTCACCCGGAATCACTGTATTGGCTTGACATCAACTCACTACTGATTTTTTCAGTCCTTTTCCCTCAGACCACTGGTTGAGAATGGGCCATTTAAAGCTTCCATAAGCTCTCAAGAGCTGAGTTCAGCAGAGTGATGGAAGAGGCAATTGTTCTTTTGAGAACACTTAACATCCTGAATCAAAAGAGTAACACAGGATACCAGTCAAAACAGAAGTGATAAAACTCAATTCATTCATGGTATATCATCTTTGGATATTCTCTAAATTAGTAAATCTGAGGCTTTTTTTTTTTTTTTTCCTTTTTTGGAACAGCCACAAAAGCCTTTCTTCAAAGAAATCCCTCACAGAAATCAAATACACAAAACGGATGCTGTTCAAGTTAGGGCTTGAGGTGAGGAGTCCAGAGCCAATCCAGCTTGCTCCCAAGCTGACCCCGTGAAACCCAGAGGCTCGGAGACACAAGCCAGAGAATTCCTAAAACTCTGAGATGTACAGCCGGAAACTACCGTCCAAGCTTATTCGAACTCTAATAGTTTAAATCTCACTAATCTTTTCAATGAGTGATTTTCCACCCTGACTGCACTTTCAAATCACCCAGAGAGCTTTTAAAAATGTCTGTGCTGGGGCCTCACCCATAGAGATTACGTTTTAATTGTTCTGGAGTGGACCCTAGAAATCAGTGGTTTTTTTTTAAAGTTCCATAAATAATTTTCAATATACAGCCAGCTAGTGTTGAGAAATGCTGCCAGAACGCGAAAAAAAACAGCAAATTTGGAGCCCAACTCTATCTATCAGGTTTTAATTTCCTTGAGGACAGAGACCATACTTTTCTGTCTTTTCCTGCAGTCTACATTCGAATCCACCAAAGAAGGAAAGAAAATGCTGCCGCCAATCAAAACATCCAAGAACACGAATCTGTCTATGGCACGTGGCAGCATCCCGGGCTGGAAAGCAAAGGGCCTTCTTCCTTCCTTCACCCACCCTGCAACCATCTACACGCCGGGTGCCAGGCTAATCGTTGTTTTCTAAGTCTAAGACAGAAGGCGGATGCTTAAATAAGCATATAAGTGTTCAGAGTATCTAGTAAGTACTATGGAAAAGAAATCGCCTGAAACCAGCCTTAAAAGACTTGGAGATGCTTCCTGAAACAAGCGCTCTCAATGTGATACAGACCTCTAAGTGAGAAAGGAGAGACGCAGGAAAGGAATGGAGAGGGGAGAGAAAGAGGAGGAGATAGCAAACTGATGACTCCGAAACATGATCTCAGGTTTAAATGAAAAAGAGATAAGAAATAAAAGTTATATGAGTTCCTGTCGGGGCACAGCAGAAATGAATCCGACTGGGAACCATGAGGTTGCAGGTTCGATCCCCTGGTCTCGCTCACTGGGTTAAGGATCCCGGCGTTGCCATGAACTATGGTGAAGGTGGCAGACGTGGCTCAGATCTGGTGTTGCTGTGGCTGTGGTGGAGGCCGGCAGCCGTAGCTCCGATTAGAGCCCTAGCCTGGGAACCTCCAGTGCCACGGGTGAGGCCCTAAAAAGCAAAAAATTTAAAAAAAAATTAAAGGTAGAGAGAGGAGGCAGATGGGGAAAGGACAGGATAATTAATGAGAGCTGTGGGGAACCAGGACAGCTCTGCAGTTCTTATGAGACACTCGACGTTGAGCTGAGAGCAGGTAAGACAGTCCTTCTCAAACCCGAATGTGCAAAAGCAGCAGCTGAGGGCGGCTTCTCCAAGTGTTGATTTTCACCCGGTAGATTTGGGGTTGGGCCTGAGATTCTAAATTTCTAACATATTCCCGGCGATGCCGATGCTGCTGGCCCATGGATTACACTGTGAGTAGCCAGGGCCTAATGTTTAGGCAAAACTACAGTGTGTTTTCCTGCTTTCAGGGGCTGGAGTTTATTACCCAACTTCTTTGCTTTTTCCTAACTTCCTGTATATTGAATCTGCCCTTTTTGAGCTTCAGTCACCAACGTGCTCTTTGTAGAGCTGGATGTCAAGAGTCTGCGTACGTCCTTGAGACTATTCAACAAGTGGTGGTTCTAATCAATTACTCCACCTGCCAAGCGTTTATTTACTGGGCTCCCCTGAAGTGGCCAGCATGGTGCTACCCACCTCTGGGGACATAGGAGAATTCTAAGGCAGGTTCTCTACCTGTAAGGCACCAACTGCAAACTTTGAGAGAAAGGATGAAACACACGGCACTTGTGTGAGGACAAGGCCTTAAAAACAAGGTGTCCCATCTGCCGCATTAGAAGAAAAGAAAGTGGGACATCCAGGAAAAATACCCTTCGATGGTGCCCTCTAGCTGTAGCCCCGCTAAAAGAGTGTACAAAACCTTGCCAGCTCCAGAAACTTTCTTTGCGAAGCATGTATGGATTTTTTTTTCCCCCTAACTGCTCTAAGAACATAAAAGGGATAAAATAAAGCCAGATAAAGCCATTTTATATCTTTGGGGGCAACCGGAGTTTGTGATGCGAGAGAGGGTGGAGTGTAGCCACCGGACCTCAACCCCCAACTGTACAGGTCCCTAAGCCACTGAAAGGGTGGACAAAGGGAGAGTCTATTCAGCAGCTCCCCAGGATGGGGCTCCAGACACATAAGTAGCTCCTTGGCGTGTTCCTTTGGCCTGCCATGCAATTAATTAGGCCACAGTTGTTTATTTTGAGACATTTAACTAGAGACCTTGAGAGAGGCCTACCCTGTGGTTTATCCTGATCCTTCTCTGAGTGTGGGAACCTTTGTCTAATTGGATTGACTGTAAGTGTAATGATCATGGCGTGAGTTCTCCAAGCAGCGCGTAAACCAGGGACATTCACATGGAAATGAGGTTAATTACACAGCATAGATGCGTCTAATGATTGCACCTGCAACCTCCCTTTAACTCAGTTTCACAAATAATTACAAAGAGCAGCTGCATTCGTTTCCACAGTTAGAGTTAAAAAATCTGTAATGATCCCCAACAGAATAGAGGTGCAGGGGGTGAGCGCAAGGAAGGAGAGGATTCTTCCGGTTCAGATGTCCTTCCCCAGCCACCTGCTGATTGTGCTAATCCGGGAGCCTCCGGAGCAGACACGCAGCCACAATAAGCGGCTGCCAGTCTCCGTCTTTGCTCCCACTCTTCCCCACCCCCCGAGATCAGAGTTTCTTCTCCATCAAGATTCGTTAATATGGTGATGGAGATTTATGGAGGGCAAGGTCAGCAAACTCCAGAATACCGGGTCATTATATGTAGCCAAACTGTATTAATCAATGCTTCAGAGAATCAGAGCCAATAGGCTATCTTATATCTATATTTGTATCTATGTCTATACCTATATTATATACATATATATATACCTACATCTATACCTATATCTTTTTTTTTTTTTGGTCTTTTTGTCTTTCTGCCTTTTCTTGGGCTGCTCCCGCAGAATATGGAGGTTCCCAGGCTAGAGGTCCAATCAGAGCTGTAGCCACCGGCCTACACCACAGCCACAGCAACTCAGGATTCGAGCTTCGACTGCGAGCTACACCACAGCTCACGGCAATGCCAGATCCTCAACCCACTGAGCAAGGCCAGGGATTGAACCCACAACCTCATGGTTCCTGGTCGGATTCGCTAACCACTGAGCCACGAAGCCACGACAGGAACTCCTATCTATACCTATATGTGTGTCTAAAGGGTTCTGTTATATGAAACTCGCTTAGATGATTTGGGAAGCTGACCAGTCCCAAGACCTGTAATCTGCCAGTTTTAGACCCAGGAGGTGTGATGGGGTAACTGCAGTCTGACACCCAGCAGGCTCAAAACCCAGAAGGTGTTAATGTTTCAGTTTGAGCCTTTAGGCAGAAATCTAAAAACAAAAGCGATGTCCCAGGTTAAAAGCAGTCAGGTAGCGAGAGTTCCCGCTTACTCGGGGGATGGTCAGGCTTTTGTTCTACTCAGGCTTTCAACCGAGGGCATGAGGTCCTCTCACAAGAGGGAGGGCAATCTTCCTTAAATGTTCAGTGCATCCAAAAATACTCACAGAAACATCCAGAATAAGTTTTTTACCCAGTACCTGGATCCCTATGGCCCAGTCAGGTTGACACACGGAATCAATCATCGTCATACAAACCACTGCCCAAAGCCTGGAAGAACTGCCTGGGAGCCAGGCGACTGGGTAGCCCCCAAAGGACTGTCTTTGAGCTCTTTATCCATCCCCTTCCATGACCGTGCTATCAAATCTCAGTCTTCTCTCCTTCTTTTATCTTTTTGTTTGTTTGCTTGCTTGCTTGTTTGTTTGAGGGCCTCCCCTGTGATATATAGAGGTTCCCAGGCTAGGGGTCCAGTCGGAGCTACAGCCGCCGGCCTACGCCACAGCAACACAGGATCCGAGCCGCGTCTGCGACCTACACCACAGCTCATGGCAACACCAGATCCCCAACCCACTGAGCAAGGCCAGGGGTCGAACCCACAACCTCATGGTTCCTGGTCAGATTCTTTTCCGCTGCCCCATCATGGGAACTCCCCCTTTTTTTTTTTTTTTCTTTTTCTTTCCTGCTTTGTGTTCTATTTCCCTTCCCTGTGTCTATCATTACCCCCACAGGCACTTTTTAGAAACATCAAGACACGGTACCACACCAAGGGCTGGTTCCCGCCCCTAAACATAACCAGATCTCTGCAGAGCTGAGTTGATCTGATCTGTATGTGACCCACTGCTGCATGTTCACGTCCCAGATGGATCACGGAGAGAATCTCTGCATTTATGTCCACGACAATGCCAGGCGACGAAACCACAGGCATTCACGTGTCCACAGTCCTAATCCTCTTGGACCTGAAGAAAGGTTCTATTACAGACGTAAGAACATCCGTCCTACGACCTTAGGTAGCTGCAACTGTAATTGTGAGAGCCAAATGGGATTCCCCGTCAGTGGCCGGGAAAGATAACTGACTGTGGCCAAAGTCAGAGAGCCTCAAACATTTAAATATTTAGGGAATGTGCTTCAGGCTGTGAGAGCAATTCTGCAAAGAGTTGCAGAGGTCCACGGGAATGATGCATAACGTATAAACTGTCGGAGGGGCTGAGCTGAAGAAGGACCTCCACGGGGATGTGTGATGGTGATGTTTGTTAAAATAACTACATTCACTTACCTTTCGGTCTTGCCCCAAGTCTCTTCATTTTGTCCACAAAAGACAAGTGAGGGGCAATGAACTAGACCCACTCAATAGCATTCCCCGATACGGCAACCAGGAATTCTGTTCTTACCAAGAGTTCCGAGCTCTGCTCCACATTCAACTAACTACAGATGGGTGGGAGGCAAGATTAGGTGGAACTAAACTTATCTTGGGAAAAAGCCCTCTAAATTCCACCTGCCGCCTCTGTAGGTCTCCACATACCAAGCTCTGCGTGAGAAAACCAGGCTAGGCTCTCTTCTGCAGATGCGGGGAGGAGGGGCAGGGCTGGAGAGTGGGTGAAGGAGGTGATGTTTTTCTTCTCACCACTTCATTTCGAGGGTCCATCTCATAGGTAGGAGGCAAGTAAATTCATTTTCTAAGTGTGAGACGAACAGGCAGAGAGAGATCGATGGACTTTCGTAAAAGAGACTCCTTTTCTAAAATACTGGACAGAACGCTCTATCTACATTTTGACTCAACCCAGAAAAGACACACTGAGCTTCTTTCGAAAATGTTCACGCCTGGCCTTGTTCCTCATCGCTTCCCTTCTCAGAGATTAACGACAAAGTTAAGCCCAGGCACCGAACCCCAAGCTGTGTTGCCATCGCGAATAATGGTTTGCAAAGAAGTGAAGAGTCACGACACGTGAGATGGAAGGCATGATACAGGCGCTTAAGGAAATGGTACTTGGGGTGGGAAAACACAGACTTGACCTCATTACTGGCAAAACAGATGCTAGAACTTGCCCATCTGTACTCACACAGCGGCACCCAACTGGTTTCCACCAAATTATGTGTCACCAAACTCAGATCCCTAGGGATGCTGAAACACAAACAACGCACCGATGCCTTCTGTTATCACCGGGGACTCGAGAATCGTGTTTGCCGAATGCAAGAAAACCACTTATAGACGGGACACCTTTTTAAAAAACCACAGCCTCGCTGGGAACATCTGGGATAAAAAAGGATTGCAGGGATATCATATAGTTTTAGCACTTGAGAGGAACACACATGCCCTTTAAAGGGACGCCATTTGGTTTAATTTGGATTCTTAAAAACAGTTCATCCAAACAAGATCTGTGTTTACACTTGGGGAGGCTCATTCGACTTGTTCTGTTTTGCAAAGCGCAATGTGTCTGTAATGTGTTTTGGTGGCATCATTTCAAATCAAAACAAGGAAAGTGGTTCTCAAAAATAAAACCAGAGGCCAGCTAAATAAGGATTTGCTAAGTCAATTGGTTGTTTGCTTATTTATACTACACTTCTTTTCCTCCCTCCTTTGGGAATTTCTATTGAAACACACACACACACACACACACACACACACACACACACACAAATAATCTTGGTAGAGGTTATAAAGAAAGAGAGTATCATGTCCCCTGGTTCCTGTGAGAGTTTGAAAGAGTGTACACACACACACACACACACACACACACACACACACACACACACACACACACCCCAGACGTATAGATATCATATGTATGAGACATCGTGTGTGTATATATACATGTATGTGTGTGTATATATATTATACATATTTTTTATTGATCCAAAGAAAAGAGAGTGGCTACAAGCCGAGGGAGCAGTTTAGGATATAAAACAAAGAGACTTCCGCCAGGCTTTGCCTGTTGAAACATGCCATCTTTTTTTTTTTTTTTTTTGCTTTTGCTTTAAATGAAAACCTCTGAAGCTGATTTGCAACTGTTAAGCTAATCTGTGGCCTGGGGGGGCAGGGGAAAGCCACCAAAACCTTATAGAAATGAAGGAAATTACACAGACATGCCCACCCCCAGATTTAACGTTCCACTTCCATGTGGTTTTGGAACACGCCAGAAGCTTGAGCGGTACTTGGAAAGGGAAAAACAGGCACCAACAGCATCTGGGAGAGGCGTCGCTGTAAATACAGAGATCCCTACAGTGGTTGGAGATGCCACGAATTGAGGCTGGCAGCAGCTGCATTTATCTCACCTTTACTGCAAAGCAAAGCAAAGCATATACATCCAAAAGCTGGGGACATCCGTACACTGAGGATTTCGTGGACGTGTTCAAGTTGCTTCATTCACCCGCTGGACAATGACTTGAGGAGGACCGACTGTGTGCCAGGTCTTGGGTAACAGTAGTGGCCGAGGATGAGGAGGCATCGTGCCCTTGCAGTCACACTCTGGAGGGTGCTGGTGGGCCGTAAACCCATTAACATCGGAGCAGAGCGAGTGCAGACTGTGACTGCTATTAATAGAGCAAAACAGCGCAACACAAAACATGATGACGGTCACGGAGGAGGAGGGCAAGTGGCTGCTTTCATCTGAGTGGCAGAGAAGGTCTTGCTGGGGAGGCAGCATTGACCTAAGACCCGAATGCAAGATGGAGCCAGCCAAGCTAATACGTGCAAAGACCCTGCCTGACATATTTTTATTTCCCAAGTGCCTTAACCAGATACATTTCCAACTCGCTGCCCTGTCATTCAAGCCCTCCACCCTCTGGCTATCACGTGTCCCTCCAAGCCCTAGCCCCTAGGACACTTCTGCAAAAATTCTTGGCTCCAGCCCTAACTAGGGTTCTTTGTTCATGACTGGATGGTTTTCTCACATAGTTCTGAGTCCAAGGATGGCTTCTGCAACTGTACTTTTTCATGTGCAAATTCTCGCATCCTTCAAGAGTCTCTGTACACGCCCATCTTCTCCATGAGGTCTTCTCTCAAACCACTGATGTCATTTCCCTTCCTTGTCTTTCTATCTCAACATGAATATATCTTTTTTCATACCACTTTGTAATCCCTGTTCTTTACCTTGTCCCCTGGTTATTTATTTATGTCGCCTAATCCTCTTGATTGAAAGTGAGCTCTTTGAAAACAGCTCTCTACTCTTTTTGTCCGAGCTATTAATATCTTTTCTGATGTTTCACTGGAAGTTTTGTCAAGCGCTGAATAAATAGCTATGGCACAAATGATTAAATGAAAGCTAACTTCTACATACAAAAGAAAAAGTGGGGGGGGGTGTTTATTTGTGTGTGCATGGTTAGAGCTGGGCTGGGCAATCAACTGTGATAACAGTGGAGTGAGGACATCCTAGTTTCTAAATATTTTTTCTGCTTCCTTTTCGTTATATTTGTCATCACCACTCAACGTTTGGGTCAATCCAGTGGAATTCCGTGTCCATGGGGCCAAGTTCTCCGTTTGGTGCTGATAAAAGCCAGCAGATTTGCTTATGAGACAGGAAATGATTTCCAGCCGTAACTCCAGCCAATGGTCTAGTCCATTCTACTAACGGAAAGTCTGAAAAGCATGTGGTATACACCACACATCAGAAGCAGCATCTTTCTAGGGAAAGGGCAATGCATGCCTTCGTCGGCCTGGCTTCTCATTGAAATTCTTTCTGAAGGGGATGCTAAATTTGCAATGCCACTCAACGATCTGTATTCCTCAACACGGCGAAGAGTAGAATACAAAAACTAAAAGGGACTTCAGCACATCTTTTGGGGAAAAAAAGACAAATTTGAAGCTTTGAGAGGTAAAGTGACTGGCCCAGGAGCTTACTGGTAGATTCATGACTCTCAGCTCTAAGCGCAGTATATTCTGATACCATACTGTCTTAACCTCGTATCATAATTTTAAATGAGAAGAGGTATTTTTGTGGTTTTTTTTTTTCCCCCCTGTCGTGCTGTCTTTTCAGAATTCAGACAAATTGCTTCTGGGGGGGAAACAATCCCTTAATTACTAAGATATGCAAATACCAAAAAAAAAAAAAAAATCCTCAAAACCCCTATTGATGAAGCTTCACACCAGTTGCATCACTTCTGGCTCCAGGCCACCCAAAACAGAGGAGGTAAGTGGCGTTTATCTCTTTCTGTCTCTTTCTGTTTCAAAATAACTGACTTTCAGGAAGAACTACAACTGAAATTGTCCCCACCATCACTCAAAGGGAACTGGGTGCAATGAGGCGCTATGGGAAAGTGAAAAGAAAGAAAGAAAAAGGAGGAAAAATGCATTGATGCATAGTAAAGCCAGAATAGGATAGAGATCTGGAGGGCTTGTCGGTTCCAGCAATAACAAGAGTTGACATTTGTTACATGTTAATTACACGGTATTGTCTTTTGGAGGTTAAATCAATCAGAAATTTCCTGTACAGCTAATAAAATTGGAACCCATCTGTGGTTTGCCAAGTCACGTTAGACACTGTCTCAGGACAGGGTTAGAATGCTCAGGCTTTAGTTTGCTCAGGGCAGGAGAAATGAGAAACCGCTTTTAACCGAATTAGATTAAGTGCTGTCCTATAGTAGGGTGCTAATGGTAATAAAAAGTATTACTGTAACTGGTACTTACTGAAAGGGCACTTTTTTACCAGGCACTATTTTAAGTACTTCACAACAGAATCTTACTTCTTTGAAACGAAAACTGAAAAGTGTTATTATCTCCGTTTTAAAGAAACAGAAACTAGATCT
This sequence comes from Phacochoerus africanus, assembly GCF_016906955.1. Taxonomy (NCBI): domain Eukaryota; kingdom Metazoa; phylum Chordata; class Mammalia; order Artiodactyla; family Suidae; genus Phacochoerus; species Phacochoerus africanus. Next base: position 9,217,996 of record NC_062557.1, on the reverse strand, counting down.
CAGAGAGGGGAAGTAAGGTTCCAAGATCACACAGGTGGCAAATATTGCACTGAAAACTTGGAGTCGGGTGTGTCTCATATCAAAGTCTCAGATTATAGCTAATATATTCCGTTGCACACATTAAGTATTCAGCTAATACTTGATGATTTCAAGGGAACACTAGCGAGGTATATATTAAGGGCAAAATCTTACAGCATTTACTAAAAATGGGATATATTGAACTATTTTAAAGTTATTTTGAATATTTAAACTCTTTAAGTGCCTCCTAAAACATGCGGCTGTTTTCTTATCGAAATAATTTATAGATAATCGATACCATGCAACAGATCAGATGAGCCATAAGTGGTTTTAATTAAGTCCTCTCTTTACTAAAACTGGTTTAAGCAAGATAATGAGAAAATAAATGACTGGGCTCCTTGAACGACTCACTTTAGGTTGATTTTTATATGCATTGGCTTTTGAGGTCTCTTATGAAAACCAGGACACAGATCCCTAGATTCATGGGGGTTTTTTTTGAACTATTTTATAATTTAACTCTTCCAAGAAGGAATTTCCCCTGATTTCCTGCATCAGAGACTTCCCGTTTCTTCACCCCATGCTACTCCGAACTTCATGACATACCATGCATTTATTTAGGACTAAACAATTAAAAATGCCAACAATTTATTGTACGATGTTTTATGACGACACAGGTCGTCAAACCTGCCCCAAATTCAGAGATGTCAAAATGGAAGAGACAAGTCCAGCCTGCAGTTCGTGACATATATTTACATTTTTTTTTCCCCAGATATGTCCAGATAAGATATTCCATCAAGGTTGTGGATTAGCGAACTGGCTGAAGTGGGGCTACAAAGAGTTTAGTCTTTGGATGTAAAATTTCACTCTAGGGAACTTTCATCAGCCAGAGTGATGCTGCTGGCGGGCATCGGTGTCTTAGAAGGGTTCTGAGGACATGGAATTGGTTCCACTTTCCGAAAGTGGGATTATGAAGGTCCCTGTCAACTCTCATTCCTCCTGCTGATTGCTTCTCCATCAAGGAGAAGGTTACAGATGCCCAATAAACTCGTGGGAGTTTTGTACTGGCTTAATTTTCATTTATTTATTCTCATTTTGTATTTTCAAGACTTCTAATGCTAAACAGGTTTTAGCGGTCAAGGGACACACTCTACGAAAACTATCTCATACCTACAAAAATGAAAGCCCCGCTTTGGTAAGGTCATCTGAGTTAACGTGCTGCCTTTTCACAGCCTGATGTCCCACATAAATTCTTGACAAGGAGAAATAATTGAAATATGACCAACTTCTAATATTTAGTAAACCTGGGCCCCCATGAATCAGCCACAATTTACTTTCCCGAATTCCCTCAAGGCCCATACTGACTTGGCTCCATACCGCTTCCTTTGTGAGAACTGGCTTCTAGCTATCCTACTGCAGAGGCCCTTTAATTGGCTGCCTGATAAACGACACGCTGTATTCTTTTTATTGGGATAATTCCCAGGCATCTGATTGGATATATGGAAATGACAGTTACCAGAGGATTACTGGCTGGGCTGGAGTCTTGCTTATTAACCAACACAGGTGGGACTGGTATTTGTCAGCTTAAATTTCCTTCTGCATTCATCTCTGTTCTGGTTAGGCAGACCTCTGGCTCACATCAAGATGTTGAAAGTCAATCCTTAAATTTGCATCAAGCCTGAAACTTGATTTTTCTCTTAGGTAATGACATTATGGGTGATGCAAAAAGGGGAGAAGTCACCACATGATCCGAAAGCATCAAGGCTCCAAATCTAGTAATGAACGAAAACTAAGTTTTGGAGACAGGGGAGAGGGAATTTCATTATGGGAGCTTTCAGATAACTAGACGTAAATTCCAAGGTCAAAGTGACGGTGTCACTATACCGACAGTTCCAAAGAATCAATCCGATCTTTATGTTTCCTTTCATGTCATGTGCTTGGAAAAAGCGCTTGTCTCCTTCCAGGGCAAGTAGAAATTTGCTCATCGGGGAGTTGGGGTTTTTGCCCATCTGCTTACACAGATCGAAGCCTGGTTTCCTCCCAAGTCTAAGGACACGTCATTGCTATGCAGCATTCTTAGACTTTCTCCCCCAAGCCTAACATATGTACTTTGCCTCTAGCAAGTGACAATATCGGTTTTACATGCATGCATGAAGGGCAGCTAGTATTTGGCACGAAGTTACAAGTAAGCTTTTTAAATTTTTTCCATTTGGAGGTGGACAACTTTGAACTCTTTCCACAGTTCCCTTTAAACCATGCATGTGTGTGGCTTGGCCGAGACGTAAACGAAAGGAGCCCGATGGACACTTTCCATTTATGGACGCGGCTAGTCTGGGGTCTGCCTCCTGTGCCTGAGTGTGTCAGCATGACACGCTCTGCCACCCACACCTTGTAAAATGTTCTTCCCTGCTTTATAATTGTTTCATCATTCCAGGGAGGCAAAACACGATTGTGGGGATAAATGCTAAATTACACATTTAAGAAAACACATTCTTGGAGTTCCCGTCGTGGCGCAGTGGTTAACGAATCCGACTAGGAACCATGAGGTTGCGGGTTCGGTCCCTGCCCTTGCTCAGTGGGTTAACGATCCGGCGTTGCCGTGAGCTGTGGTGTAGGCTGCAGACACGGCTCAGATCCCGCGTTGCTGTGGCTCTGACGTAGGCCGGTGGCTACAGCTCCGATTCGACCCCTAGCCTGGGAACCTCCATATGCCGAGGGAGCGGCCCAAGAAATAGCAACAACAACAACAACAACAACAAAAAGACAAAAAGACAAAAAAAGAAAAAAGAAAACACATTCTTAAGGAAAACTGGGGAAAGGGCCAGATGTGATTGAAGCTTCAGCGACTCTTGCTTTTGATGCTTAATTTCTTCCATCTCATAGAATCCCATGACTTTTGAAACTAGTCAGAGTTCTTAATTACAGCGCCTTGTCTAGGCTGCTCTCTTTCAATATTACTTAAGTTCGAAAGTCTTTCCTGCTACTTTTTTTGCTCATCTGACCCCCTTCTTCTAAACAGAATTTGAATTACCGCATAGAAGTAGGACAGTAATCTACCTTAAACGCATATGCAATATCACATGAAAAATTATAACTCATGAGTTAGCTCATGCTGTTTCACTCCGTCCCATTCCTGGAGTCTTCCTGCTTCCTCTCTTCCTACCCAGTTTCTCTAAAGACCTTTATTTTTTCAATTCTCATTCTCTCCTTTCCTTGAAACCTCTGATTGCACAGCAAATAGAGAGCTCTCACTTCCTTCGGTTTCATCCTTCTACAGCTTTAATTAGATGGTACTATAAACTTTGTAATTAGCTCTCTTCTCTTTCACATTATTCGGTTGTCCCCAAATATAACAAATTAAATTATACATTCTTGGAAGGTTATGATAATTGGGAGACAGCACAGGAAATGGAGTTAGGAAGACCAAAGATGAAATTCTTCTCTGCCATTTTCTGTGTGACTCTAAACAGGCTATCTCTTCAGAATTGTTTTTATGTTCTACAAAAAGGAACCAGCAAAAAACATCATTTAGAGGTAGAGTAAGTAAGCGAATAAGCTCCCACATATAAGTTGCTTAGTACACTGCCTGACAGTTACTGGTGAAGTTAAACGTAAATTCCCCCCTCAGCACCTTTTATTCTCAGCACTTGGCTCCGCGCTTTACTTTCAGCAATTAATAAGGGTATTGGGATTGATGTTGCTGCTACCATGAGTTTCTTCTATTGTCTAGATCGCCCTGAGAACTTTTTAATCTTCAAAAAAAAAAAAAAAAAAAAAGGCCTGATTCTCAGTAACTCCAGCTCAGGAAGGAAGGAAGGAAATGGGTCGTTGTCTTCAGGGGCTGCTTCAGGCATCACACAGCATTCAGCACCAGACTAAGGGAGGCCAGGGGTGGATCCTGCCTCCCCCCAGGATGGAAATCCAGCCATTAACAGTCATTTTGGAACATGAACCCTAAAGAAATGGCACAATGCACAGCCGAAAACTGACAACAGGCTGGGAGCTTTTGCTAATAAAATAACTGAGGGTTTGGTACAGTTAGAATCCCTGTGAGACCTGGTGGGACAGTTCCAAGAATGAGCCGGAGGAGGCACACACTGGAGGCAGGAGGACTCCACTGCTTCTCTCTTAAGCTCAGGTGCCCCCGCCTACCCTTTCCTGCTTTGGGCTAGGAATGAGCAGTGTCTCCTTTGGGGTGCTTTGGGAGGTTTTTCTCCAAGCTACCCCTAGAGGGCGACATGACTCTCCTCCTCGTGTTCTCAGCCATGGGCCTGGGGCAAGTGTAAAGCTGGAAAGCTACATTGTTCTACGCCACAGCAGGTCTCAAATGATTCAAAATTTACCTGCAAATAATTGAGGCCCAATTATCAACTGATTAACCCTAGCACCCAACATGGATAAACTGGCTACTCTGTGTATGTATTTTTCTGTTGGCACAATTTTGCCATTAGACATGCAGAACATAAATTGGACCTCCCTTTTTCCAGAGTCAAAAACTGCCCTCTCTACTCTTAGGTCAACTCTAAGAGTAATTTAAATAGATGTTGTTTTATTTAAAAGAAGTGTGCTTTGTCTCATTCATAAAGGAATGCGATATCTTTATCCAAAAAGTTATACACAGTGATACCTACACTTTAAAATGTTTAATTTAATGCAGAGACTCCTAATTTTCTGGGATAAATTCAGTTTTTCTATCACTACTTCATACATAGATTAAAAATTACATCTTTTTTTCACTCATACATCCATTGGAAGCACAAACGTTCCTTTAATCCGCGAATGTGCATGCTTACTAAAACCAACATCATGCTCAATGGAGGAGACGTTCTGCTCTAAGCCTACTTCACCATTTACAAAAAAATGCTACTGGTACGTCTCTCATATGGTGGCATAAAATGAGACAGCCTATGTGATGCACTTAGCGCAATGCCTGTCGTTAAGTAAGCAGCCAATAAATATCAGCTATTATTACCAAAGACACAAAATTTTGCGGCATGCTGCTCTAAAACCTTTTAACGACACATTTGCTTTAATACAGAGAGGCCTCCTATTCTCATTATTCTAATCTTCTGGGTGTCACTTATTGATGACAGACACATATAGGTGTAGTATGCTCAGAAGGAATGATTTGAGAAATACATAAAGAGTGGTTTCCATTAGACAAACACACACACACACACACACACACACACACACACACACACACACACACACACACTGCAATGCACACAAGTCTCAGCAGACCAATATGAATTGTGTCCGTCGATGACTTGGAAATGGGAAATTGCATAGAATTTTTTATTACATTTTTAGTAATGCCAGTGCTAATTTATGGATGTAAAGCTTTTTAAAATTGGTGAGCAATGTGTGTGTGTGTGTGTGTGTGTGTATAATCTTGACAATTTGCTTATCAAGTCCTGAGTACCTGCTCGCAGGGAAAGCTCAGCTCTTTAGGACGAAGGGTTTGACAGATAACACACCCTCTCCCTCAATCCCACCTTCTTTTTATGAAATCAAATTTGTCCCTGAGACATTGTCAACATCACATAAAAACTGTGGTCGACAACTTATTCTCATCTCCTCCACCTAGAAATAAAAAGCATTGGACTTGAGTGAAAAACGGAAACGCTTGGAAGGGCTTCAACACGGCTTCATCCTGTGGAGGAACTTGATGCGGGATGGACGTTCGGGGCGGGGGGTCCCTGCGGCCGGATGAAGCCCGTCTCATCTCCTAATTCATGTTGGCGACGCCACTGCCTGAACTCTTTGCTCGTCTCCCAGGTTTAGGTATATGTGAGGAATATAATTTTATACTGTCTTTGGTCATTTGAAACACAAAGGAAGAACTGACGACTAGTTAGTAAAGGACGAGGGGAGGGCAGCCACCGGCACGGGTATTCTGATAAAAGGATGGGAACGAAAGGGTTCATTTAGAAAAGACCCACGACTCAAGGCTGAGAGTATGAGGACAGAATACCAGGATCGCTCAAGACTTGTCCAAAAATGTATAGAGGAATGAGAAGGACTGCCTTTCGGCTTTCTAATCGTGTCTGTCAGGTTTCACCTCTGAAATGCCAAGCATCGGGGTCTCCTCTACCTTCTTGCTCCCCTCCTAACTTCACCCGGGACATTCTTTTCGCTTTTTATGCACAAATGCATGTTCGCAGCCACACAGGCAGGCTGCACTGGTTCCCGTGGGCGTTCAGGGCAGGCTTACGTGATTTGTGGCTTTGGCGGCCCTGATGTGGGTTTTGCCCTTGAGAAAAACTCCGGTTCTGATGTGTGCAGCTAGTAAATGAAGCATAGTAACGGCATAATTGGGACACGGTGGATCATGCTGTGAGCCCAGACTGCACGGACACCTCAACAGCGAGCTGGCTTAGGAACGGCACGTCCCGTCGCATGTGGCCTCTGGTGACCTCGCTGAGCCTTCCCTCCCAGGCAGGGTGCGCAGAGTTGGGGCTGTCCGGGTTCTGGACTGTAGCTTTTGTTCCCAGCAAACATAATACGCTTACATAATAAAAACAGTGTGCTATACCTGAAATAAAAATTATTATCCTGGAGATTATCTGTGCCAGTCTCCTCCCCCTCCCGTGGGTACCACTGTGTCAAAGCAATGAGGCTTTGAGAGGTGTGAGAATAGCCATTTCATCCACTGAATACAAAAGTGCCCTTTATCAGCCGGGAGGGGAGATGAGGTATAACTCTGTTCCACTTAAGCTTAACCTAAAAGTGACTTAGGGAGGCTACTTCAACTGTCTCAGTCCAAACCTTAACTTGAGCTGAGCATATCATCTCTGGGAACAAGGCATGCATGTGTGAGAGGCAAAGAAACTCTTTCTGGACCAAAGCAATCAAAGTACCTAACTTCAGGTACCAAAGGCAGGCCGGGATGCCGGAAGTGAGAAGCAAGAGGGCACAGCTCAGCGGCAGCGAGAGCCTGATGCAGAAAGGCGTGTGTTCTTCTAAGGCATTCTGCTTCCGAAGAAGCTGGCTGTGTGCCCCAGGATTGGAGAGAAGAAAGATCTGGTTTGCTCAGCATCGTGGGATTCTTGAGGCACAGGACTTTGGGTCTGAAAGTCTGAGCACACTAAGCTGAGGCCCTGACTGCTTGATGAGTTCAAAGTGAGCTCTAGAAAGAATTCTGCCAAAAGCCTTTCTAAGGGGCTGGTGCCACAAGCCCAACACCTCTGGGCAGTTGAGACCCATGGCTCTGGTCCTTTCGATAATGATTTTCTACCTCGGGGAATACGTTCACCCGTTTCCCATGGTCCTTGCAGTGTTCGCTGTCACCTGGAAATCCACATTCTCAAAACTGCTTAAATCCCAAAATAAATCCTGTATTGAAGTAGACGGCTTTCATTTTTCCAGTGCATTGAATGTTTGGCCACTGACTACAGATGTTTTGGGTTAAGGTGGACATGGCCAGGAAAAAACCTGCAGATGTCTAATTCTTTGCAGGTTTTATAATATTATATAGTGACGGTTTTATATCCCATTACAATAAAATGAGCTGGGTTTATTACACCCTGAGAACAACAACAACAACAAAGAAATGACAAGTTGGACAGTAATTAGCTTGAATAGACATGTATTTTATCCTTTTACTAGCAAGACAATTGTCATTTTATGCTCCAGAAAAACTCGTACTTAGAGGTGGTGTCTGAGGTTGCTTTGCCAAACTGATGCTCATGTTGTTATTAAGCCGATGGCAAAATGTGCTCCCAAGGCCTCTGTCCTATAAAGGACTTGGGGTTTACAGCCAACATGAATCTGCCGTTCACGCTTGCTCTTGCATATGTTTATAAACCACAGAACAAACCGGACTGGCCATTTCTTGTATGGCCAAGATGGAAGAGCCAATCTTTCTATCCCTCCATCCGTTCTCGAAATCCTCTTCCTAAGATAGGTTTCATGACACACATTCCAAGGTGGAGATCCAGGAAGATGTTGCACCCTAATAGCTCACGTGTAGAAGAACAGTACAGAGGCCAAGCTTCTAGATGGTATCCAGAGCCCAACCAGGGGGGGCAGAAAACTGCCTTGAGGTCTGATCACTCTTCTTAAAGGCCTCTGACACCAGGGGCTCCCAATAAGAGCAGCTGCCACGCTTTCTGGTCCCCTGCCACCACTCCATGATCTCATTAGAACGCCATGCTTCTGCAGCCAGCAGCACTAGAGGAAAACTGACCTTTTCGTAGACAACAGAATGCTTCCTTCGAGAACCTACCCACAGCTACAGTGACACCTCCACAAACTCTACCACCATCCGAAGACTCTGAATCCAACTCAGCAGCATTTGGTACATTTTATCAAGCACCTTTTATCTTCATATATCGGGGGAATGTTTTTCCTTGAACAAAAGCAAAGATTGCCTCTTTAGACTCTCATACTAAGTGAAGTAAGTCAGAAAGAGAAAGGCAAATACCGTAGGATATCACTTACAACTGGCATCTAATATACGGCACAAATGAACCTTTCCACAGACAAGAAACTCATGGGCTTGGAGAACAGACTTGTGGTTGCCGAGGGGGAGGAGCAGGGTGTGGGATGGATGGGGAATCTGGGGTTAATAGATGCAAACTGTTGCCTTGGGAATGGCTAGGCAATGGCACCGGGAACTCTAGTCACTTGGGATGGCGCGTGAATGGAGGATAATGTGAGCAAAGGGAATGTACACATGTGTGTGTGACTGGGTCACCTTGCTGTGCAGTAGAAAACTGACAGAACACTGTAAACCAGCTATCATGGAAAAACTAAAAATCATTCATAATAAAAGATTGCCTCTTTAGTTATAAAGCCCTGTTTTACCAAAGTGAAGCATTTAATGACGCCAGTAAACATAACTTAGCCAAGACACCACCGCTTACTGAGGGCCAACTCTCCCATTCCTCCCGTTTGTTCATTTAGGTGTCCCCTTGGAATGGAATATAAATATTCAAAGTCAATCATTTCCTACTAGGAACTGCCCAAGGGAGCAGTCAGTACTGAAGAGAATCAAACAAAACCGGCATTAAGGTGTTTGGATCAAGGGGACAAGCAGCCACCTCTTCTCCCAGAAGCATAGTGCAAATAAAACTAAAGTAACTCTGAAAAGAACATACATGTGTCCTATGCTCACAGCATATCTGAGCAAGCAGCGAGCACTGGTAACCCGGTCCAGCCCTGTACCTCACATGCAGCTGGTAAAACTAAGTGATATAATCAACGTTGAAAGAACGTGGTATCAAAAGAGTAAGGCTCTGATTCCAGACATGTTACCAAAAGCACACATATACCTCTTTGGATGAAAGATACTAAAATAAAAAAGAGAAACCCCAACAACATTAATACCTTCTATGATCACCTTCTAGTCTCATGATCGAGCAATTGTTTCTGCTGGCAATATATAAGCATCTTATAACTAGGAGTACATTTAATACATTCAGGTAACCAATTTGTCATACAAATCTATGTCCTGTATAGGAACTGCACGGTAAAATCCAAAGAGCTGACCACACGACCTCATTACAAGACAAGACAAAGGCTGAACTGGCTGCTAAAATATAATGCTGTGTAGCCCAGTCCTAAAACAGTGGTTGCCTGCTTCCTGCATGTAGGCTGTAGTCTCTGAGATAGAGTATATTCTCAATGTTAAAATAACAATCAGAGTGATTAACAGCCTCCAGGTAGTAGTGTGGATTTCATCCCACATACACACCCAGTGCATTAACCTTCCCACTGCAAACCAGTCCAGCAAGCACAAAGAATACATTGAGGGAAGGAGAGGGAATCACTGGGAAAACAGATCCACTTAGGAGGTTGGAACCTGCCTCCAGGGAAATGGCTTATTGTAAATACCTTAGTCTTGAATGCCACCATTTCTAGATCATCCTGCTTTATTTCTGGTGGCTTAGCCATAGTCCTGAGACAAGGCTGCGACAGTGGCTGTTCACAGCATACACGTAACCCGGTGCTAAGAGAGAGAAATGACCAACAGTATCACTGCAGTGTTCTGGGGATTCTGCCGGATTCTGGTGATTTCTCAAGAAGTCTGCACCCTCTCCAGAGATCTTTTGGCCTCTCCTGTTTTTGTAGAGTTACACAGGAAGTGAAATTATACCATTTAAAATAAACAAACCCATAAAACTACAAACGTAATAAATTCATTAATATAAAAAAAAGTAAACCAACCCTTCTGATAAGCCAACCCCCAAACACATTCATAGAAGAAACATTATGATGTTCCTAATATTTTAGTTCAAAAGTGAGTGATTTATGGAGTTCCTGTCAGGGCTCAGTGGTTAATGAACTATGACCAGGATCCACGAGGACGTGGGTTCAACCCCTGGCCTCACTTAGTGGGTTAAGGATTCAGCATTGCCATGAGCTGTAGTTGAGCTCACAAATGCAGCTCGGATTCCGCATTGCTGTGGCTGTGGTGTAGGTTGGTGGCTAAAGCTCTGATTCAACCCCTAGCCTGGGAACCTCCATATGCAGTGGGTGTGGCCCTAAAAAGACCAAAATTAAAAGTGAGTAATTAATTTATTGAAAACAAATAATGGAAAAAAATCCAATTAATAAGACCTGGGGATTATATTTCCAGTTGATCACTCTTCTTTCTCCCTCTTCCTCTCACCATGACAATCACAAATAAGCTTGGGGGTAAACCAATGTTCAAAGAATTTTATTTGTTTGCTTTGTTTTGTTTGCAAACGACAGATAAAACTAGGAAAATATGTGAACTTCAGTATTAGAGACTTTCGTGATTCATCCTAGAGACTGCAACAACTGATCTGGTTTCCCAGCCATCAACCACAGAGGTTATAAATAAGTATGTTTTAACGCTGAATGGTTGATGGAGACACGGCACCTGTGGATATGTGTGTGCGCGTCAGTGTGTGTTTACACACAACGGAGTTCTAATTAGAACATCAATAGCATCTTTAAATCTCTCGAACATATTCAGACTAGCCTCCGCCATGAACTTGGCAAAGGATCTGCAGCGGTCTTGGAGTAAACACTTGATTTCTATTACATAACAAAATCGTATCACTGGAAATGCAACCAGCAATACTACAGATTGATTAAAGTAGTGGGGAGGGGAGTCATGCCCGTGGCATGCAGAAATTCCCAGGCCAGGGATCAAACCCATGCCGCAGCAGTGACAGCACAGGATCCTTAACCCACAGAGCTACCAGGGAAAGAACTGCTTGATTTAAGTATTAAAGCGTATTCTATTTAAAATCTTTAACAGATCACTGACAAATCATTTCACAAAATTTCAGTACTTCTGCACACGGACAAACACATGCTCCACACTGTAAAGCCTCGCGACTATTCACCAGTAAAAGACACATCAGCTGTGAGGTCCCTAAGGATGAGTCTGATTCAAGGTTTCTCACCCTGGACACTAATAACCCTCTGAGATGGATAGTTCACTATTGGAGAGGGTTGCCCTGTGAATTGTAAAGCTGTGGCACTCACGCCAGTCTCTGCTTCCACTAGATGCCAGCAGTGCCCCCCTCCTCCACCCCGAGCTGTGATAAACAAAAATGTCTCTAGTTGCAAAACATCCCCTCGGGAGCAAAATCACCTGCAACTGAGAACCAGCAGGTGAACAAAACACAAAAATAGAAATTTTTTTTTTTGCTTGCTTTCATTTTTTCCTCAAAGCATTTAGAGAAAGAATTTATAATTGCCTCTGAGAAAGTTCTGGGCACTATCCTTCCAAGAGTATAGAGGTAAGCATACATGGCATTGCATTTTTTTTTTTCAACTTGGAATATTAGATTCCATTTGAGAGAGAAAATACTGAGGGCAGAAGGCAGATACATGGTAGGACAACCTCCTTAACGTAGGCTCAGCACCTTTTAAAAAGGCTTGTGTTAGCACTATTCACAATAGCCAAGACATGGAAACAACCCAAATGTCCATCGACAGATGAGTGGATTCGGAAGATGTGGTATATATACACAATGGAATACTACTCAGCCATAAAAAAGAATGACATAATGCCATTTGCAGCAACATGGATGGAGCTAGAGAATCTCATACTGAGTGAAGTGAGTCAGAAAGACAAAGACAAATACCATATGATTATCACTTATAACTAGAATCTAATATCCAGCACAAATGAACATCTCCTTAGAAAAGAAAACCATGGACTTGGAGAAGAGACTTGTGGCTGCCTGATGGGAGGGGGAGGGAGTGGGAGGGATCGGGAGCTTGGGCTTATCAGACACAACTTAGGATAGATTTACAAGGAGATCCTGCTGAATAGCATTGAGAACTTTGTCTAGATACTCATGTTGCAACAGAAGAAAGGGTGGGGGAAAAATGTAATTGTAATGTATACATGTAAGGATAACCTGACCCCCTTGCTGTACAGTGGGAAAATTAAAAAAAAAATAAAATAAAAAGGCTTGCGTTGAGGGTCTCTTCACAATTTAGCAAGAAAGGTGAACCGCAACTTCTAAATGCTGGTTTTGACTGTAGACCTCAGGATACCCAACGGCAAACTGCTGCCTTCTTATCCAAACAGGTTTTAAGAGTGAAGAGGCAGAATTCAGGTGAGTCTAAAACAGAAGACACCAGACCAACAAAAACACCATGTTGATGACTCATAGATTCTGCGACGGCGTGTAGGGATAGGGAGCTTAACACAGGACTGCAGAGGGAAGCTGAGAAGATGCTTTGTCTTTCTGTACCTGATCATTAAAGGTTAAGAGAACTGAGGCAGCAAAAGGGCACATAACTCAGGCTCGCCTTGTGGGTTTGACCTCTCAGCTGCATTTTAGGAATGCAGGGCTGCTGCAGATGAATGCAACCCCTTTCCCACCCGACGCCCAGCAGTGTTCCACGCAGAATTCAGTGCTCAATAAATTTCTGACAATTTTGTTCCACAGGAAAACCCAGCTAGGAGACCCAAGATTTCCCATTTGAAGAATCCTAGGCAGGAAATGCACTGTCAAGGAAGAAGCTTTTTACCAAAGTCAGGTGTTACTGACATTTGCAGGTGGAGGTGCCCAGTGTAAGGATCAAACTCGCACCATAGCGGTGACCTGAGCTACAGCAATGACAACGCCAGATCCTTAACCACTAGGTCAACAGGGAACTCCGGGACATCTTTATGACCAAAAGATACAAGACACCGTTCTCATAATTTTCCTCAGGGAGCACATGACATCAACTTGGTATCACAAGAGTTCATCCTCAAACCTCTTAAATGAGAGATCATCGCCAAGCTTGTCTAGGAAAATGGGAAACGAAAGGCAAATTCATAAGACCTGCTATGCAGTAGCTCGTTTGTGAGCATGCCGAAAATTTCAGTTACTTGATGTCAGTTTACATAAAATTAAAAATGGAGCACACAGGCTGCAAGCTAGCGTCACTGGACATGCTCAACAGATACGAAGACACCAAGGGAGACGCTGAGGATTAAGGAGAGGCAGGATGACTCACAACCAGCAGACGTATCATGAAGCTGGTGTCACTTCTGATATTCAGTTAACTAGAGGAGGTAATTTATAAGCAAAATACTGAGGTCTGCGTAGAGAGGGTTTTCACAGGATTTCATACGTGAGTCCAGGGAAACTGCCAAATACCCCCAGTCCTTACCAGGGCGTAGAAAAACTGCATGTCCTCTATCTCTCTCCCCAAAATATTTTCACTTTGTTCACTACTACGAAGCCACTTGGTTTCCTGGCATTTCTCTTCTAGCTTTAGAACTCTGTACTTGCCATCATTCTCTCTAGAATGCCCCCGGCCCCATTCTTTTTTCCCACACTGGGTCTCCACTTACCGTCTGATGTGATGTTAGCTCCAACGTCCCCCCTCAGAGAAGCTTTCTCATCTTGTCCTTTTAGCTAATGCTTCCACCCACCAACACCCATATTCCCAGGGGCTCACTCTCAACCCCATTATCTGGTGTATTTCTCACCCCCAAAAATTATCATCATCTGGAGTTCCCGTCGTAGCACAGCGGAAACAAATCCGACTAGGAACCGTGAGGCTGCCAATTCACCAACCCCTGGCCTCGCTCAGCGGGTTAAGGATCCAGCATTGCCATGAGCTGTGGTGTAGGTCGCAGACACGGCTCAGATCCGGCATTGCTGTGGCTGTGGTGCAGGCCGGCAGCTACAGCTCCGATTGGACCCCTAGCCTGGGAACCTCCATATGCTGCAGGTGTGGCCCTAAAAAAACAAAAAAAGCAAAAAAAAAATCATCATCTGAAATTACCTTCATATTTATTTGATTATATGTTGCTTGCTGGCCTCTGCCAGAAGGTAATCATTGACCAGGCAATTGGTGCATTGGTTCTTGACCCGTAAAACTAGTTAAAAAAAAAAAAACTTTTTCAAAAAGTCAAGCTGAAATCTCGTGCTATCCGGTGTGGAGAGGAGTGAAGATTTCATCTCTTTATTGTTGTATTAAACTCTTACCTGAAGTAAGAAGAAATAAACAGGAGATGAAGAGGAAAGAGTTCCAGATCAAAGAAGAGCAGCCTTGACTAATACAGAGGTGGCTTTAGGACTGTCCCCGGGGAGCCTTGCCCACAGGGGACATGAACATTACCTGTGGTCCTGACAAAGGACAAGAACAGTTTTCAATTTTCCATCAAGGAAGGGGTCATTAGGGCCCAAGCTCCAGTAAATTTCGACCCACCATCGTGAGCGTTTGTGTACCTTGTACCCAAAGATTTCCCCTTTCTGCCTTAGTCCCTGAAAAATATGATTTAACAAGTAACGTCCCTTCCTTTTCATCACAAAGGACAACCAGGCGAAACCTGATGAGTCTGACCCACTAATGAGACAGAAGGCACTAAAACAGCAGTAGCAAAATGAAAACACATCTGACACGCAGACGTTAGATGTCAAAAAGCTGGATCAGGAGGAACTTCATTTCACAGGAAGGATCTGCTTTACTGCCAACTTTTCAGAAGCGCTAGTTTGAAAAGATAAAACTCCAAGCTGAACCTTTAACTGGGCCTCTACCATTCAAAAACGCTCACAGAAGAAGTTTGTTGCAACTGCAGGCAGATAGCGGAGGAATGAGAAGGCCGTGTGGGCCTGTGAAAACAGACCACAACAATAAGGAGTCTGATAAAAACTCTGAAAGAATCTTTCTTCTTCAAACTATATGGTCTGAGATCCTGCGCGTTTGCCTGTACGTTCAGACAAATGTATCTTCGAACAAAAGGGATTCTGGCGCTTGGGGGAGAGCAAGATAGTCAGTGAAAACGAGATGCATCAGAAGGCCCGTGGCGAACTGAAAGGGGAAGCCCGTGTGAGCAGCTGCAGGATCCCGCTTGAGACAAGCAGCTGAAAGGAGGGCAAGGATGTCTGAGAAGCTCCTGTGCTCTCATCAGCCACGAGAGAGGGAGGCACACAGTGTGCTTTCTCCGCGTGAGTAAAGGCTTAGGTCTTGATGGAAGCTGTACTTTGGGGAGGGGCTCTGAGCAGAAGACGAAGAGAAGCTAAGCAAACTGAAGAAGCCAAGTTGAAATTTCAGTGGAAGAATTTAGTCCCCACCGTCATGTCATAACCAACAAGACTCGGGCTTTGGCTAAATGCCTGGGTCCAGGCCAACGTTCTTGTCGTTAAGACTGACGTCTCTGCCCTATTATCTCCACTTTTCAACCAAATCATCCATGCCTGGAATGTACTGAAATTAGTCCCATCAAATTAGCAAGCAGTTACGGAATAACTCTAGACCCTAAACTCTTGCGGCACGGAGGCCATCTCTGGCTTAGTTCACAGCGTTCTTCCCTCGATTCAGAGGATGTGGTACGTTCTTACTACAGAACTGCTGAGTGAATGAATGACTGGATGAATTCCTTTTCCTTGCCAGTCCATGTGTTTTCCAGATTTACATCTCCTTTAATGAGATGAATTTCCCTTTGAGGTTCTGGAGCTATGACCAAGGATGCACGCTAAAACTGAGGCACGTCCACTGGGTAATTTCTCACTCTTTTTCAGTAGCATGTTTTTTGGCAGCGCAGAAAAGAAACCAAAAGGCATCTATCAAGAGCACAGGCAATCGCTAGAGCATTCAGATGCCGCAGTATACAAAAATGCACTCCTCAGAAAGCACTGACCTTAGGATATGGAGGCACCCACTTACTTGGCATTATGATAACTAATGAGAAGTTCAAGGGCACCTGGGTCTAGGTGACGTATCAGAAGGAGGAGCACGACTGCTCATTTAATTCATTAACTAACTGACATTCAAGACCAGGGAACTTTGGGTGGGATGGTCATGAAATTTGAAGAACTTTGGTATTACTCTTTTTTTTCCCCCCAAAATTAACCTGGCTCTCTGTATGTGGTTACTCATAAAGAAATAAAGAAGGAAAAATTTTAGGATAGCCATGGGTATTTTTAAAAATGGTGCCCATTAAAGGCCATAATATTGACGCAATTTTCCAGGGCTGGTTTCAGCTTTCCCCCCGAGTGGTAATTAGGTCATTGGGCCAGTCCTTCTCTGGACTGGCCATTACCATTTCACCAGGTTTGCTTCTAAAAATAGTCTTTTGTAGGAATTGTTAGTCACTATCAGCTTTTTCCTGAGTTAATTTGGCTTTCGCGTAAGGTGCCAAAAGCACCTCCCTGGAAACTTAAGTTTTCCATGTGTTCACAGAACACGTGTATGCTCGTTCAGCTCACCACGGTCTGGATTTTCAACAGCTCTGATCTGGCGGCACCAGCCGAGGAAGATCACTGAGGTTGCGGTCCCCGGGCTTGCCTCTGGGGACAGCCGCTGTCACGCGCTGGGTCCTTGCACGGGGACAGTGTCTCCTGCGACTAGGAAAAGCACCTCTGTGCTACTGCGACCTGGGGCCGAAGCCCCCTAGCCTGCTGTCTCATCCTGTGCCCTGCTTTCTTTGAGGACTTACACGTCTTCACGTAACATTGTAAGTTCCGTTCTCCAGAGACCTGTTTCCACAGAAAGCCAAGGGGGGTGGGTCAGCCTGGAACAAAGAAACAGGGGTCTCAGAGAATGTGCTCTACGGCGATTGAAGCCAACTGGACTGAAATCCAATGCCCCCCCCCCGGAAATTCTGGGGTGTGACAGATCAAGGCGACCACTGCCAATGAGGGCACGGAAGACGATTCGGGGCCATGGTACACACTGCGTGAAGATCAGAGGTAAAGGCAGCCCTGCTCATCCTAACTTTACCAAGGTGCTTCCGACTCCTTGCTTCCACCCACATCTAGAAGAAGTTCAACCTTCCGTCGAAGGAACACAGAGCCAAAAGTGAGGGGACCTGACTTTTAAGGAGTCTAGTTTATTCATTCCTATCACAAAGATTCTCAAGTGCCTGAAATAGACCGACGGCTAAAATAGCCCTTAACTCGGCCAGTTCTCCATCCTTATCTACACAGTGATTAGATGTAAAGAAGGAATAATTCAGTTTTGTGAAGTGACTTTGACATTTAAAACAGCAGTTCTTAAAGGGGGGTACACAGTGTTCTAGGGGACCCTGATATCATTTGGAGTTCTCTGAGAGAGAAAAAGTATCCTTTATGATAACATAAAGAAAACGACTGGTCTTTTGCCTTCGTGTTGACATTTGTTTTGGTCTTGCAGAAGCAATGCTGGCACTAACTGTTAACTGCCAAGACTTGTCATCATATTTTTCATTGCCAGGGATTCGTAATAAAAAGAGAGAGAGAGAGAGAGAGAAAGTCAAGTTCATTTAAGAAACCCTTGATAAAGCAATAAAGATTATTAATCTTATTAAATCTAGCAGTGTGCAAAAAGGTCGTTTAATAATTTGTACGATGAAGTGGGAAGAAGGCATAAAGCATTCCTACTGCCTACAGAGCAAACAAAATACCCCCAGTATGATTCTCTGACTTACACCATTTTTACTTGGAAAAAAAGGCTTAAAATATGACTATTCAGACTTGGGTATTTGGCAGACATTTTTTCAAAAATGAATGAAGCAGTATCTCATGGTTTTGATTTGTTTTTCCCTGATAATTAGTGATGGGTTGAGCTTCTTTCTATATGTATGCCTTCTTTGGAGGGAGGTCTATTCAAGTCTTTAGCTCATTTTTAAATCAAGTTATTAGTTTTCTGTTTGTTTGCTTATTTGCTATTGAGGTGTAGGAGTTCCTTATATATTTTGGAAACTGATGCCTTCCTATATATTACCTCTCACTTTTAAGGTTGCCTCTGTGTACTTTCTTATGCAGATACTTTTCAGTCTGATAGAGTCTCATTTATCTACTTTGCTTTTGTTTCCTCTGCTTTCAGTGCCACATTCGCAAAATCACTCTCAAGACCAATTTATGAAGCTTTTCCACTATGTTTTCTGCCAGGAGTTTTAAACTTTGAGGTCTTACATGTTTAAGTCTTTAATCTATTTTGAGCTGATTTTGTGTTATAATGTAAGAAAAGGGTCTAAATTTATACCACATCTGTAGAATGGCTATTATAAAAAACAAAAACAAAAACAAAATCAAAACAAACAAAAAACATAAAAAAAAGTGTTGGCAAGGATGTGGATAAATTGGAACCCTTATGCACTTGTTGGGGATGCAAAACAGCACAACTACAATGCAAAATAATATTGAGGTTTCTCAAAAAATTAAAGAGCCCTATATCAACAATCCTACTGATGGGTATTTATCCAAAATACCTGGAATTGGGAGCTCAAAGGGATATTAAGACGCCCATGTTCACTGCAGTGCTATTCACAATAGCCAAGATGTGGAAACAAGCTAATTGTTCACTAATGGATGAGTGGATAAAGAAAATGTGATATAAACATACAGTGGAATATTATTCAGCCTTAAAAGGAAATCTTGCAATATGGATAAACCTTGGGGACATTATGTTAACTGAAATAAAGTAGTCACAGAGGGATAAACATTGCATTTCCGTGGTCTAAAAAGAGTCAAAAGTCTCAAAAGCAAAGAAGAGGCTGCCAGGGGCTAGGAAGAAGTGGAAATAGAGAGTTGCTAATCAACATTAAAAATGCTCACTTAATCAGGAGTTCCCATTGTGGCTCAGAGGGTTAAGAATCCTCCATGAAGATGCAGGTTCAATCCCTGGCCTCCTTCGGGGGGTGAAGGATCCAGCGTTGCCACAAGCTGCAGTGTAAGTTGCAGACGTGGCTTGAATTCAGCTGTGGCTGTGGTGGCATAGGCCAGTAGCTGCGGCTCTAATTCAACCCCTAGCCTGGGAACTTCCGTAGGCTGTAAGTGTGGGCCCCCCCCACCGCAAAAAAAAGAAAAGAAAAAAATTTTCAGTTAAGCAAGATGAGGAAGTTCTACAGGTCTGCCATACAACACTGTGCCTCGTAATAACAACACTGTATCACAAGCTTAAAAAAATCTACTGCGTGTGGACCTCATGTTAAGTATCCTTACCATGGTTCTTGCAATCACAAATATAAATAAATGAATTAAAAGAACCTGTCTCTTCAAGGAACACAAAAGGCAGCATTTTTGTCGATGATAAACTGCAAGCTCTCAAACAACAAGGAGCATTTTGGATACTTATTTCCGTCATCATGATTATGACATTCGCTCAAAATTTCAAAACCCCCGTGACTTGATAGGTGACAGGAGTAACAGAGAGGACTGCTTAATCTAATAAAATACATGTCATTGTTTAGAGGAGCCACATAACTTGAACAAATATTCTCCATGTACCAACGGACAATGTTTGAAAATACGGCTGGGCTAGAAGACCCATTCAACAGATTTCTCACATAACAGTGTACAGGACTATATATATATATGCATGACTGGGTCACTTTGCTGTACAGCAGAAATTGACAGAACACTGTAAATCAACTACAGTAAAAAATGAGAATCTGAAAAAAAACGTATTGATACTATGTCACACTACATTGCTGTGAAACTGTAAGACATGACGTCTCCTAGAGCCTTGGTACAGTATCAATGAATAAATACCCACCATGATCGGACAAGGCTATTAAATTATTCCTCCGTTTCCAGATACACATCTGTATGTGGCCAGACTTTCTTCCTATAATTCAAACACAACAAAATGTAGAAACAGAATGACTGCAGAAGCAGATTTGAGAATTCAGCTGTCTTCTTGCAAGTCAGGCATTAAAGAGAGTTCCAAAAATGTAAACCAATGCCGTCTTCTTATTTGGAGAGGAAAACACAGTCATTTTCCATTAAAACCATGTTATTGAGTCTGTCATGTAAAGATTTATTACTGCTATTGTAAGTACATTAACATAAAATTTCTCTTTTATTTTCCAGTATGATGAATATTAACTGACATTGTCCGTATCACCCCAAAAGCTCTTTGGTCTCAATGTTTTTTAAGAGTGTAAAGGGTCCCTGGACCAAAACATTGGAGAAATGCTACATTCAAGTGAATGGCTTCTGTTTCTTCTGCTGATAATACTAATAGAAAGCTTAGGAGGAGATGCTAGGAACTCAAAGACATCCTGGAGGATGGCTGTCTTAAGCATTCAGTCTTTGAGCCAGCTCAGGACTCACCAGGTTCATCACTGAATCGGGTTGGATCTGGTATATGAAATATTATAATTACTGATCACCAATTTTCAAGATCTGGTTTGAACGGATTCCTCCAGTTCCCAAGGGGTATATAATCCCCCTTTTCTTTACTCACGTTCACCCTTATTAGCAATTGTTCATTGTTTTAGAGAAAGGAGAGGATGTCCACTGTGGCCCGTCAAAGGCACAGCCAGTTTGCCTTGACAGCTACTGAGGGGATTACTTGTTTGGCGTGTTTTCCTCTACTTCTGAATAGCTCTGGCTTTCCTCTTGGAAGCAGCTGAATTGTCCACAGGTAATCATGTGTTAATATTAAGCCTTAGAGCTTCAGGATGTCCTGAAAAGACTTCTATTCATAAGGGTTCCATACACAACAAGTTGAGGATTTGTACAATACAGCCATTAGAAATGGCATTGTTTTTATGCCGGGGTCTCTCTTACTGTGTGCAATGAGCTTAGAACCATAAATAATAAGCTTAGTTGAAAAGTTAAACACTCACTGAGGTGGGTCATTGTTTCACTGAATAAATAGCTGTTGCAGACCTACTAAGCCACGGACCCCATCCCTGAGAGTTTCCATTTAACCCTTTCGGCACCTCTCATTCTTCTAAAATGGGTGTGGCTCTTTCAGTCTTAACAGAGCGCAGGATAGAACCACAGAGTGGGAAACTTTCGGAGCCAAGATTAAAAATGAGGTTTCTGTGCCTTCAGATCTGTAGGTGACACAACATGGATGCACTAGAATAGGAACAGATTTGAAGTAGCAAACCAGTTAGGAAGACACTATATTGTCCCAATGAAATTACGATGAAATTTGATTTTTTTTTTCTCTTAAAGAAAGACTCAGAATTTTTCCATGTAGTTTCCTGATAACCACCTCTCAAATACTCAACAGAGAAGGCAGTATTAGTGCAGAAGGACTCTGAAGTTTGGTGTTTCCCATCTATTACTGATTTGTAAATAATCCTGAAACAATTGCTAGGAAAAAAAACATTTTATGCTAGATCAAGTGCTCTGGTTTTGCATTTCAAAAAAGTCAACAATGGATGTATTTTCACTTGACATGAATACAACAATCTTTATTCTCCTGACTAAAAAGTCTCAATCTACAGGTTTCCTTTTCTTTTTCCTCCTCAGCAACATAAACTGAGGTCTGAGGAGCAAAACCCAAGCTTTTGTTTCGACCTCCATGAACAGGTGATTTTGAATCCTGAATCACTACTTCTCCAGAGGGAAAAAGCAGAATTTAGTAATTGAATATAGACCTAATCCCAAGTATGGAAAGGAGATTTCTACAGAATGATTTTGTTCCCCTTTTCATTTTCATAATGTGATCTCATTTGAGTATTCAATTCCCATTTTTTGAAAAAATAATAATTCAGCAAAAATGCTTAAAGAAGAAAACCCAAATATTTCTCAGTTTCCAAATTCGGATTTTAAAATTTAGCAAACATTTAATCTTTCTTTTTAGGGCTGCACCTGAGGCGTATAGAGGTTCCCAGGCTAGGGGTCGAACCGGAGCTACAGCTGCCAACCTGCACCACAGCTCCACGGCAACACCGAGTGAGGCCAGGGATCGAACCTGCGTCCTCATGGATACTAGTCGGAACTCCGCTGACATTTTGATCATATTTAAGTTTCCAGCAGTTTTTGAAAAATGATCATCTTGCTCCGCTGCATGAAGACCCTCCTGAATTTCCCTCCATGTTCAGGATACGTCACTATTCTCGCATCTGAGCCAAGAGCCGGACCACATACTCCCGCCCATGCCTTCTCTACAGCCTCAGGGGTCCTGGAAACCCAATCTGTCTCTTTCTCTCTCATCAGGCTGATGTATTCCTAACTACATCCATCTGCTAATGCTCACCCTGCTTCTTGGAAAGCTCTCCCTCCTTCCAGTTTCGTCTGATGGGGGGCATCCACACATTTCTTGAGTCTCATCTCGAGTGCCATCTACTGACATGAGACACCAAGTCTAGAAGCCGGCAGAGTCTATGAAGTCTTCTTCTTAAACCTCCTATCGCCCCCTGAGCCCCAGCCACACCTGAGCACATCCCCTCCTGGCTGCTATAACTGACCTGAACACCCTCCCACCAGAGTTCTTCTTCCAACACAGCTCACTCCATGTTTCTCCCCATAAATCTATAAACCTGCCAAAGGCAGAGTCCTCTTTTGCTGACCTTCTCATCCGGGCATATAGGACAACACTAGGTATGTATTAGGCACTCACTAAATAACAAATGTGTAGATTGCTCTCTGCCCAAGGACTTTCCCTACCATGCACCTTAAATCAGCATTCTGAATGATTTAAAAGGCTAAGGCAAACAATCAGATGGAACCCTGAAATTCTGATCTGTGATTACTGGGGGAACTGATTTTTTTTTAATTAGTTGATAAAAACAGCATGATTTCAAGCATGAAAATGATTCAGAAACTAACGGATATTATCTTGGTTTTAATTATATTCAAAGCTGAGTCAATGTGTGCTTTTAGTGGCTTGGGTTATAAAAGCAGTCTTGTGAAATTAACTCTCCTGGCTATACAAAGTTTATCACCTTTTTAATTAAATATGCAGTAGCTGAGCTGGATGGAACTTTATGCTTAAAAAGTCCAATATCTGGGGCAAGTAAAGTACCTGATAAATATTTATTGAATGAATTAATGAGTGAGCTGAAGAATGAAGGAAAAGTAAATACGTGTAAATCATTCCTGTGAGTTTACAGATGATAAAACTGATACCCAAGTAGCTGCAGAACTATTACAAATAACCCAACATCACAGCTCTTGGGTCAGCATCTACTGTGTTGTGTGTATGCTGGAAACAGTATAATATATAATGACCTTTGATGGATGAAACACACCATCAGAGACAAAGAACCTCAGTGCAGGACAAGAAACATTTATCACACCCTTACATTTTGCTTTGGGCTGGAGATACAAAGGAGGAAGGAATACAGTCTCATCGAGGAGAAATACAAAACAAATGTTTGTGGTGTGATACGATATATAAAGTGTTAGGAAAACATACAGTTCCACCTGGGGGCAAGAGAGGGTAGACGGAAAGCCATCCGGATTAGAAGACACTGGAGCTGCCTCCTGAAGAGTGCGTGGGCATTTTCCGAGTAGAGGGGATGGGGACTAGCATTCCAGGCAGAAGGCGGGGAGGAAGGCCAACTCATCAGGCATCACTGAGCCAACAGAGTCACATGACAACGTGCTGCAAGGAGAGAACCAAGGCTGACCTCAGCCGAGGGGAAGGACACCGCATAAATGGAGGGGAGCAATGACCTCCTTCTCCAGCCATTCCAGGATGGGAAACGAACATGGCAGAAATCATAAAGAGCCTCAAGAGAGTAAGAACAAAGGAAACCCATCTGTGTGAAGGCGATGGGCCCTTCCCTGTGGCTACAGCACTGCATGTCATGTCAACACATCTTTGTTAGAAATATCCCAACCTCACGTAGTATGAGAATCTCTAGTTGCATCAGTGGTGCTGCAAATGGCATTATTTCATTCCTTTTCATGGCTGGGTAGTATTCCATTGTGTTCTGCTATATAACACAGGAAACTAAATCCAAACTTGTGATAGAACATGGTGGAAGATACTGTGAGAAAAACAATCTACATATATATGTATGACTGGGTCACTTTGATATATGACCAAACACTGTAAACACTATAATAAAAATAAAAATAAAAAAAGGAATACCCCCGGCCTGAGCCAAGAGCAGGAGACAGTCAGTAGCGAACTCTAAGCTCTAGGTCGACATCAGATTATTGCTTACTTGCTAATTCACTCATTTTATTTATTTTACCGGATTCATTTTTCCATGGGTTCTTCTTGTAGCTTTTGTTTGTTTTTGGCATTTTAATTCATAGAAGGGTTAAAGAAGAGCTGGGATTTGAATGTTATCAGTACATACCTGATATCGAAATTCATGTTTCACCACCGCCTTAGATAGAAAAGCATCACGCTGATGTGGGTTTGCTCTCTAGACTTGATCACATCCAGCATCAGAAATCCAGAAATCCTGAGCCGAGAAAGGCTTCCCAGACCCACTCCTGTACATTAATCTCAGTGACGCCCTTACCCTTGACTGAAAGGGGACTGTTTCCATGAACAATTACTGAGAAAGGGTGTATCTCCCCAGGTCACGCCACCCACCTCAGTTCCCCAGTAACCACAGGAAGTAAGAGATCACGGACCAGGAGAGGAAGGCGGCTACACCAGGAGATGCGGCCAAAACCTTGCAAAGGGACAGTGGGAGAAAGGAATTAGATACCCGAGACAGAAAAGCCGATGGCTCGGCCACGTGGAGGAAAGAAAGCTATTTAACAAACAGCACAGGAGATGGAAAAGAAGGCCCCCAGGGGCATCAGTGCCTTTGTCATCTTCATCATCACCACCTCGCCCCCCTCATCGCCAGGAGCTCCTGCACGATGGTTCGAGCCTCAAGAACAGTTTCCCAAACGCTGGTCTAGACTTCCTACGGGTAACCCTGAACCCCTGCAATTGTCAGACCACCAAAGCCTCAATTTCTTCATCTAGAAAGAGCAAAAAGAGCAGCACCTAACTCAAAAAGCAGAGAGCCAAAGCTCCTTCCCATAAAGTTTCAGTAGAGTATCTGGTCACGGAAGAGACTCTCAATAAATTCCATTGTCATCATCAGAATTAAAGGGAACTCCTGATGGCGAGCTGTGGGTCATACTAGGAAATTCAAGGAGAGATTCGCGGATCACAGACCAGACATCTTGTGATGTTCACCCAAAAGCCAGGTGGATATGAAGTATCAATTAGACTGGTTTCTCACCAGGTAGGAAAACTGCCCTTAAAGAAACAGGTATGCTCATATTCTCCAAAGTACTCCTTGAATTTTCTACAAAATAGCAATGAAAGGCATTTTTTTCCCCCCTTGGTGAAACATTATAACTCTGACCAGTTTAAAAATTTTTTTAAGTTTTTTTTTCTTTTTTTTTTGGTCCACTCTGCCTGGCTTGATTTTTTTTTTTTTTTTAACTCTAATACATGCTTCTTCTTGGGCAAACTCCAGCCAGACAGATATTTGCCATTCCATTATTGTTTTAAAGTGTTAGCCCCAGACACATAAGCATTGTTGGAATGCAATGGAAAAAAAAATCTTTTAAATCTCAAATGGGGTAATAAACTGCAGCCAGAAGCTAATTGTCCTGAAACTTGAGCTTTTATAACATGTTACTACTGTAGTGGGACCACTCAGCACTTCTTTGGTGGGGTTGTTGTGTAATTGGTAGTAGATTACGTTGCAGACATATTAAAAAAAAAAAAGATGTCAAATCAGACATTTCTGCTTATTACTGTAGACCTCAGCATAATTCTCAAAGCAATCAATGCATTTCATCCATTAAACTATTGATGGGGGGTATTAATTCATATAATGTTTAACTACTCACTGTGGACTTTCTCTCTGCCAACTCTCCTCCACCCAAGAAGTCCTGAAATGTTGCCGCTCCTGTCAAAAGAAATGAATCATTAATAAGAACCAGCAAGGCCAGAGGTGAGCTAGAAGCTGGGCCGTGATATATACAGGCTTCATATTCTTTTAATTTGGTGCTGAACTGAGTGTGCAAAAAGGAGCAAGCAGCCCAGGAGGATTTTACCCAGAGTCTGGAAGAAATACAAAGAAGGGTATATTCAGCAAATCTTTTTATTGAATGTTTGGGGCTACGAGAATCCTTTTTGTTTTCAGATTATATATTGGGTAATCACTTTAGGGTCCATTTAAGTAACACCCCCTCCTGAACTCTAAACAGGGGGCCACAGACATGATCAAACTCATCTGCCAAAGTCTTAATAAAATTAGGACAAGACCAGGTAAGAGTAGGCCTACATACAAAGAAAATTTTGCGATGAGAGTGTGAGAAGTACCTCTTCTTCCAAGTCTTAATCTTTGTACTGTGTTCATTTATATTGTTTTTTTTTTCCTTCTGTTTCCTCCCACTTTTTTTTTTTTTTTTTGAAACTTCCCAACCTTAGGGCAACTCCATGTCAAGTGAGCTTACAAAGTAAAAGGGGAGACTGGCTGTTAGAAAAGAGAATGGCATGGTCACAAAACCGTGAGCTTTAAAGTCAGAACTGAACATAAATATGGTTTGGTACCTCCTCATTGGAAAATAATTTACCCCCATCTGGGTTCCAATTTCCTCCTTTGTAAAATAAAGAGACTAACACCTACCTCACAGACATATGATAAAGTATAAAAGGAATAGCATCCAATTGCCAAGTAGGATTCTTGGCACTAAGACGATAAGCAGTGATGAGTAATCGATACTGACAGTGGTGGTAAAAAGGAAATGAGGCCACTGGATCAGTCCTTTTAGTGAACGGAAGTCCCAAAGCAGGTTTAAGGCCCAGTTCAACATCAGTATCCCCCAAATCTTCATTCGATCCTACACGTGCTTTTGCTTAAATCACCTGCTGAGCATTTGCCAGATGAATAATTTCAAAGGCACTGGAAAGGTAAGCCAGGCCAGAGAAGAAAGTGCGTAGCCTTGATCTGACTTATGGCTAAAAAGCCAAGCCACTTTACAGAATTTGGGAACAATGCTTGGAACCTGACTATTACCAAAATATTTTCGGGCTGTCTAAAGGACTCTCTCGCATGGGCCCAAATAATTCCTCGAATCGAGTTTGGAATAAATCTGACAGCAAAGTAAAATTTGGTGGTAAGAGAATCATAGAATTGAATTCATTAACCTTTATATGTTTTCTCTTGGCCTGAAGACACCGTCCTTACCACTGTATTTGTAGCATTTTCTTAGGTTTCTCATACTTGTAGCATGTTTGAGGTTTTATAAAACATGTCCAAGATCTCAGCTGATCCCCACTGCAATCTTGTGAGGTCCTTTTTAGTATCACCGTCATCAATTTACGGCTTGAGCTCAAAGTGGATTTAGCAACTTGCACTGTTATCGCATCGCTGGTGTGTTGCAAAAACATAATTACAACCCTAAACTACAGATGCTCAGTTCAGAGATCTTTCACTAGAGGATTAAGGTGGGTTTACAGTCATACTGCTGAAGGCCACAGATCAACCTGAGTAGGCATCCTATAATCCAAAACTCAGAGGGAGGTATCCTTTGGCTCTGAAAATGTTTCACATACAGAGGCCTCCTCTTTTCTTTCTTTTTTCTTTTTCTTTTTTTTTTTTTTTTGGCCATGCCCACGGAATGCAGGAGTTCCCGAATCAGGGATTGAACCCACACCACACAACAGCAGCAACCTGAGCCACACCAGTGACAATGCTGGATCCTTAATCCACTGAGCCACGAGGGGACTCTGAAGGTCTCCTACTTTTTGAGGATCTTCCAGCTCAAAAATATTTTTAAATATGCAAGATACGACTGATTTCTTAATAACCATATGAATTTAACTTTAGGTGAGGAGTATTTACCACAAAGAAGATTTTTCAAGTGTTCCAGACATACTGCCCGCCATTCATTCATATACATAAAAATACTTGAAAGAGGCCTTTATTCTGGCTGGGCACTATTCTGGGCACTGTAGATAAAACGGTAAAAACAAAAAAAAAAACAAAAAAAAACAGACAATAAAGCTGATCTTCCGAAGCGTTCCTTCTTAAGTAGGGAGATGAAATATTCAAAAAGTGCACTATACTGTTTGTCTATGATGTGGAGTGTCTGGAAGAAAACGCGAGGGGGGGTGAGAGAGCGATTGCTGAGATGCTCTTTTAAGTAGGGTTGTTTGGAAGTATGGTGGTTCCTTAAAAACCTAAAAATAGAACTACCCTAATGCCCCAGCTTTTCCACTCCTGGGCATATATCTGAAAGAAACAAAGACACTAATTTGAAAAGACACAGCATCACTGTTTACAACTGCCAAGATTTGGAAGCAACCTAAGTATCCGTCAACCAACGAATGAATAACGAAGACGTGGTATATACACACATGCAGACACCCACACTCAAAGGAATACTACCCAGCCATAAAAAAGAATGACATTTTGCCATTTGCAACAACAGAGAGGGACTTGGAAGGCATTCTGCTAAGTGAAGTGAGTCAGAAATAGCAAGACGAATACTATGTATCATATGTGGAATCTAAAAAATACAATAAACGAGTGTACATAACAAAAGGGAAAGAGACTGACAGATATAGAGAACAGGTCAGGGGTTACCAGCGGAGAGAGGAAAGGGGGCAGGGCAAGATGGGGGGCGAGGGGTGAAATGATACAAACTATTATGCATAAAATAAGCTACAAGGATAGAGTGTATTACACAGGGACTATAACTAATATTTTGTAACAGCTATAAATGGAGTATAACCTTAAAAAATTGTGAACTACTACGTTGCATGCCTGTAATTTATATAATATTATACATCAACTAAAATTTAAAAAAAATAAAGACAGAATGGTAAATCTAAATAAACAAATACCTGAATAAAGTTATTTGGGAAGACCTCACTAATAAGATCATATGCGATCAGAAACCTGAAAAAATAACCAAGCATGGTGATCCGGCTGCAAGACTGTTGTAATAATCTAGATAAGACATGATAGTGGCTTGGACAATGGAAGGACAGTGTAGACAGTGAGAAGTGTTAGAATCGGAATATATCTGGAGCCAATAGGATTTGCGAACAAATTAAATGCCAGCAGTGAGAAGACAACATCCTATTTGACCTAGACTCTGATGAGCATGTTTCCTACCAGAGAGAGTGAAGACAGAGGTGGAAGGAGGTTTGGGAAAGAAAATCAGGTGTCCATGGGGTTGGACGTATTAAGTGTCAACTGGATGTTAGGTCAAAGAGTTGCAATCCTGCAGGATATAAAAAATTGAGAGTTGTCAGGGTGTGGAATGTACTTAAAGGCACAGAACTTCATGACTTTCTAGGGGGTGTGAGGAAATACAGACAAGACTCAGGGATGAATCCTTGGACACCCCTCTGATTAGATGCAGCAAGACCAGCAACACAGCCTGAAATGAAGATGGAGAAGGTTCCTGCTCAAACACGAAGCCCGACTTCTCCAGGGAGGAAGTAGTCCCCTTCTGTTTTGTTGCGGGTCCGGAGTGGGAGCTGGGATGGGTCAAGGAGATCGGGGAACAAAGATGCTGTTAGGAGCCAAGTCTAAAGCAATGGAAAATAAATAGACCAAACACAAACAGGCGACGTGTGACCCAGATGCCTCTATTGGTTTCCTCATCCGGCTCCCACACTGACGCGGAAGCCAGCAGGTTTGCGAATCTGGGCAACACTGTAGGCTATGGAGTGTGTGTAGACCCTCCTGCTTCACTTCTGGTCACTCCTTTTCGTTGTTCTTCTCTACGGCGTCCTTTAAAAACAAGGATGTAGCTGTGTTCCCTTTTCTCCACCTCTCTTTAAGTCATTTCTCATTTTGCCGCAGATGGCTCAATAATGAAAGAGGACTCTTCTGAGGGCTTGGGTCAGGTTTCAGGGAACGCGGTCTGCGCTTGCCAGGTCCTGCCCAGACTGTTTGTAGGAAACGTGCCCCTCAGCAGCTACCGAAAGGACAAATCGACTGCCTAACATTCAGAGGTAATCTCTGCAGGATGAATTCTGCGTGCTGCCCCTAACATCCAATAGGAGTGAGAAAAAAAAATTGGCAACTCCTCAAAAAGTTCAACACAGAATTTCCATACAGGAGTTCCCGACGTGGCGCAGTGGAAACGAATCTGACTAGGAACCATGAGGTTGCGCGTTCGATCCCTGGCCTCGCTCAGTGGGTTAAGAATCCGGCATTGCCGTGAGCTGCGGTGTAGGTCGCAGACACGGCTCGGATCCTGTGGTGCTGTAGCTGTGGTGTAGGCTGGCAGCTGTGGCTCTGATTCGACCCCTAGTCTGGGAATCTCCATATGCCAGAGGTGCAGTCCTAAAAAAAGCAAAAATAAAAATAAATAAATAAATTTTAAAAAAATTTGAGTAGGTTTGCTCTAGATCAGAATTGTATATGTGTGAATATTATATGAATGAATATTTTATGTATTTATTTATCCTTATGTCTCAAAACTGCAATTTTCCTCAGCACAAAAGTAACTCTTCATATGTGGATTCAATCTTCCTTCCACATATGATGGCAGAACACATGATAGAATGCGGCCCTTTCAAGGATGTTTGAAAAATGTTTTGATTTTTAAATGTGGAAGTGATTTCAGATATACAGGAAAGCTTCAAAACAGTGCAAAAAAATTCTGGTATGTTATTCACTCAGATTCCCTAAATGTAGACTTTTTTTTTTTTTTTTTAAGATGGCTCTCAATTTATTGTGTAAATCGTGGAAAAGAAATGTCAGGTGGTGTTGTCCTTACTGTTATGGTATACCATTTTTCAGCTTTCTTTTTTGATTTCCAACAAGTTTCTTTTTATTTTGATTTTTATTTTTTCCATTAACCATTTTTATATAAAACATAACAAATGTAGAACAGGTTTTAGTGATAACATAAATGGGTAAAATATGCACACCTGTGTATATTCCTATGTACATGAATGTATACTGTCTACACACATACGTGGAATATGTTTTAGCATATATGTACATTCACATGTTTCATATATGCATATGTGCGCATGTGCATACAGATGTGCGTGTATTCGTGTGTATATGAAAACAGCTGCATATATAATCGTGAACACTGTACAGTGCTGCAAAGACACATACATCTATGCATATGCACATGTATATGTACCCATATACACACAGAATTTTTCTATTAACCGTGCAAAAAGACCTGCTACTCCATGACTCCTATAAGCAGTTTGTTATATCCTGAAACCCAGGACATTCTGTTGTGGTACAATAACACAATTATTAAAATTAGAATGCTAAGATTTAATTAAGTACTAAAATCTGATCTATAGACTTCTTTTCAAATTTTACAACTTGTAATAAAATGTACTTTTTAGTAAAAGAAAGAACACGGACTTGAAATCCATGTAACGGATTAGAATGCAATCGGTAACCAGAGGTTTCTGAAGACCTTCCTTTCTATCTAGCTCACTGTATATTTTTAATTACCAAGATAATATATTATGCAGCCAGCATGCCTGGGGTGCAGGAAGATTGGATTCAGGAATTAATTTCATTCAATTACTTAATCCCAAATGTGGGTGCCTTTACATTGTGAAACTATTCATCACGCTAAAGAATAGAAGGAGGGCCAAAAAAAAAAAAAAATCATAAGGGTCTGAATATCTTTCAGCCTAAAAGTGTTCTCTGTTTACTTTTTCTTTGATCATGGAAATCCACAGGCAGCCATAAAAATTTTACTGGAGCTATAATTATTTGAAACTTTCAGGGTGTCTCTAAAGCACTTTATAACAACCTCAAGTATCACAACTTGATATTATTTCTACTTTTCTACTTATAATGAAAACAAGAGTTGTGAGTCCTATTCATCACTTCCACATGAAAAAACAGTAGGAAAAAAATGGTGTGTTTATTCACCTAGAAAATACCCAGATGGGGTTTATTAACTACATTTTAGTTACTCATCTTTATGCCTCTCAAATAGAGATAAGATAAAATCACAAAGACCTCCCAGATGACAGGTCCAGCAAGGCCACAGAATTAGAGGGAAGCTGAGGTAGTCTGTGTCTGCTTCCACGGTCAACAACAAATTACGTTCGAGGTGTCAGTTCTCCGCAACGTTTTAGTTAATTAAAACCTAGAGCCAGTTGCACCTCCATCCATGATCTAATTGGCATCTCCTCTCAATACTGAACTGTTGAGGGTACCCGACCTGCAAATCCCTGTTAACCTGGGATAGATACATATATATATCCTAAATAAGGGTTGATCATTCTTCCTACCCATCCATCCAGCCACCCACCCATCCTGTTTATCTATCTATCTATCTATCTATTATTTGACTGTTTAAAAACAGTCTGCTATAAGCGACTAAAATCAACCATATCCTCTATTAAGAAAGAGACACCAAAGAGTATCAGTGCACACATATTTGGCCATAAGAAGCTCGCAGACTAGCTGGGATCCCTGAAAGTGAGAGGATAAACCACAAGCCAATAGGTCTCTGACACACAGATGTGTTCGCTGACACACTGAGGTGCTGTGGGATCACAAGGAAGAGTCTGATTGAGACTTCCTGGATTTATCTGGCGAAGGTGCACAGAGGAGGGGATACCTGAGCTGTGAAGTCTTTATAGCTGAACAGTAACGTGACAGGGGAAAAGGCTGAGAAGGACATCTATATATCGCAAGATCTCTCTCCCCGCGTGGCCGATGTCGGTTTCTTTACGTCCACAGGCATGTGCAGGTGCGCACACGTACATATCCACATCCACACATGTGTGTGTGCAGATCCACATGGGACGTTCAGACTTACGTGGTGTCTGCGAGGTGAACGGGGGTTAGTCATGAGAAGACCGTACACATAGTCAGTATGTAAAACTTGATGTAGAGGTCCAGAGGACCTAATGGCCCAGGGTACTGGGTACCGGGTACGTGACGTCAAGGGCTCTCTGACGTCATGGTTTCCTCCGGGAAACCGTGAATGACGCCACAGTCCCTGCCAAAGAGCATCCTGTGCCTTGGCCACCATGCTCTACCACCTGCCCTAACGCGCCAGCCGAGGGTGACTGCAACAGGAAGGCACAGCACACCCAGCAGAAGTCAGTCTATAAACTGGAAGGCATTCTGTTAACTGGCCAAGCGTAAGAGAACTGGCCCACACTGGACGGTGATGGGGGAGTCACGGTGCCTCTTTCAGCCTCCTTTTCTCTGCTATGAGCATCTCACCCCTCTGTCGAGTGTCTGGTCACAGACAAAACCAAGGAGAAGCCATGACCCAGAGCGGGAGGCTGAGAGTCAAGCGCTGACCTCCCCTCCAGGAGGAGGACTCCTCCCCCACGGACTCCTCTCCAGCCTCCCTCCCCCACACCAGGCTTCTGGCTTCTTAAGGGACTCTGTGCCTGCTGCTTCCACTATGCTACCCCCTCCCCGGCCAGGCTCATTTTTTGAGTAGATTTTTTTCAACAATGTCACCTTTTCAGGGAACATCTCTCCAAAACGGGCAGGACTTCGGGTCACTCTCTCTAAAACTCTACCCCTCCTTCCCACTTCAAACCCCGCTTCTCGGCTTCATTATTTTCTCCTTAGTGCTTATCAGGATGGAACACACCCTATCTCTCCCCTCTCTTCCCTGCATGTCTTTTTTTCCAATGCTGTCACTCTCCTGCCTTAGAAGGTCATCTCCACCAGTGAGGACTTTGTGACGGTGGCCTCATTCTTCTAGCCCCAGGGCTTAGATCCCGCCAGGCACGGGGTGGCACTTGGACGAGCAATTCTTCATCCCCAACTCGCCCCGGATCCATTTTCCATTTTCAGTGCCACTGTACCCTGCTCTGGGCCCAGGAAGTAAAGTCCTAGGGATGGCACTCATTGTTGGGTGGCTTCGGGGCACTTCCAGAAGGGAGGATAGAGAGATGGTGGTCCTTCCCCTCCCCCGCCCCGCCCCCGGCCCCGCCATCACTGCCTCGGTCCATCATCTGGGGCGGCAGCGGCATCCCCCGGCAGCCGGCGCTCCCGCCTGTGCTCTGTGCTCTGCTGAGAGCACCCTCGACACTAATTCCTCCACTGTGGGGTGTAACGGCTCCCTGTTGCTCCTGATCTCGGGGTCCTGCATCCTCTCTAGGGTTTCACTTGGAACCCCGCCCACATACAAGTAGACCGTCCATTCAAATCTTTCCATGGGTACCATCCGTGAGGAGCTCTCCTTCCTGCCAGGACTCTCCCTGACAAAGAACTCAATAAGCACGTGCGGAAAGGTGATTGAATCAAGGAAAAATCTTGGCATCCTTTGAGACCGTGATTGATTGGCTTGGCCCCTGGAACTGCCATTGGAGAGACAGTAAGAGGAGAGACTGGGAGCGGGCAGTGGGAAGGTAATGCTGGAAGGCCCAGCCAAGCCTTGGACGTGTGTAACTCTACAGAGGCAGAGCAAGTTCAATTCAGAGGCAGACGACCCTTCACTGTGCCAGTCACTTTATTTCTGGTTACTTTGTGTGTCGGCGGAATATTTTTGTGCTGGTAAAACGTGGCATTCGAAACAGATCATGACACTGGTAGAACGTGGCGGCAGAGCGTGAGAGGCAATGACATTCTTGAATTCCACTTTGCCATCTGACTACTCTGCCTAACCTTTCTGAGCTCAGCTTACACGTCGACAAAACTGACAGAAACTTCATGAGGGGTTTACAAGCGGCAAGATACGACTTCTGGAGAGGGCTTAGCCCAGTGAGCCACATTGTGTTTGCTCAAGAAATGGTCATTTCTTCCCTCCTTTTCTTGTTTCCTTTCCCCTTCTCTTTGCCTCTCTTCTTTCTTACTGCACTGCCTCAAATAAAATGAGCTCAGAGAGATTTTTCTTCTGCGATAGCTTAAATTCTCTAGTTGAAAAGAAAATTCTGTGCATGGGTAGTTCCGGTCAGGAAAGGGAAGGCAATGATTTCTTGGTGGACACTCAGAGAATCAGATACCAGAAGAGGTTACCAGAAAAAGAGAGGGAGTCAGAGAAGAGCCTCTGAAGAGTCACCCTCCCGACACAAAGCCTCCAAAAAGTCTGTCCCACGATGGTCCAATCAACTTGCTATGCTTGGTTGCTTGGCAAGTTAAGCAATATTCCACAAGCGTTAGAGTTACATACCACTGCGTCAAAACTGAGCCCATTTCAAGATACTGAACAAGAGAAGCTTGGCTTCTTTTCTTTGCCATAGAGGAAGACAGACGGGCCTTCCTGGAAGGTTACTGGTGTGAAATGGCTAGGTGGAGCTTTAAAATGTACCACTTTATCTACATGTTAGGACATGAGACATTTTCCACTGCAACATACACCTTCCCCCTTGTCTTATGCTGTTTCTAAAGAAAACAGCATATTACAGAGGGGAGAGACCATTTAGGGGTTTTGCTTCCAAAAAATTGGACACACTGCGGGATGGAATAACAGGATTGAATGCACTTTCAAACCAAGCGCTGTGTTTTGGGAATATGCACATCCTGTGAGCCCACGCACGAGCCACAGCTCCCCCAACGACTATGGGTCTGTGTTCCCTGCATTGCTTTTCTCGTGCCCCTGTGTCCCTTTTTTGTGCCAAAGCAAAGGGAATCATCCAACCAATTGTAAAACCGCAATGACTGCTCTATCCCCGCAGCTGCCGAATGAAGCTCACATAATTGTGGAGACAAAACCAGCACTGAACTTCGAAGGCCAAGAGGACGGCAATGAACGAGTTCCATCCATTGCAAAACAAAACTAAACAGACCAAAAGTGGACCATGAAGCTATCCTGGATCACAGCCTTCCCTTGGGTCCTGCCATGCTGACTTCATCTTTCTGCCTTTAGCCATGGCCACCCTGCCTTCATTGTCAAACACTCACCTTCCAAGAGTCAGTATGATATTACCTGCTTCCTGATACCTACCCCCTACTCCAGGGAGAATTCATACCCACACAGAGTTATTTGCAGCCCCTGTGACTTCACTGCATTCATCAATTTCCATTACTCTGTTTAACCAAACTAGAAGCCACGTGAAGGTAGGAACTACCTGTATTATCGCTAAGCCTGCCATCCTTGCTCGTGGCACATACAGTACGTGATCAACAACAGCTTGTTAAAATAAGTCCTGCCCTTTGACTCCCCCTGTGATAATGGTCAGTGGTCTGTTGCCTACTGTCCAAGGGTGCTGATTTACTGCAGGAAACTGATATACCACGACTAGAACAAAAACTTTGCATGGTCTTTGTATTTTTGCTTTGTTGTTGTTTTTTTCTGTTTGTTTTGTTTGTTTTTTCCAGTAGCGGGAATGGATTTGCTCTGCTTAACCACATTTTTATTACTTTCTTGACTCCTGACCCATGTGTGGACTGACTGAGTAACTGGCTGGATTTAAGGTTGTGATTGGTGAAAATGATCTCAAGAGCACACTCAGGGGGTTCCATGCAAACTTCAGATGGATGTTTATGACTTTCTCTAGAGGGTCTCACTCTGGCGCGAAAGTGCTGCCCAAAAGGACTCCAATAAGACTGATAAATTGATGTCTCATATTCTTGGAGAAACCCCCAAGCTAATATATGTTCTTAACAGAGGGGGAAATTCCTGCCCGCTGGAGAGGTGAAGAAAGAGTCACAGTAATAACTTGCTGATTGGCTTTATTTTCACTGCAGATGTGCCAGGGGGTGGATGACCAATATTTACTAATTTCCTGACATCCACACATTCCTATGAATGAGACAAATAGTCTAAAACTTCACAAAGAAAAGGGAAGGCATAAACGATAATGAAAGGAGTGGTGTCTTTGCAATGCCAAATGTCCAAATCTTTTGAGTTTTATTTCCTAAATGGCTCTGAAGCTACCCATCCACTTCCTTCTCTGTTGCCTTTCGGTTCCGTTCCCGATATTTCTCCCCTAGACAAGTGGGGAGTCAGCTGGCCTCATCCTATACTTGACTGCCTCAGCCACAACGATCTTTTGAAATGCAGGTAAAAATCAAATTGCCTCTCACGTCTGCCCCTGCACCCCCTCAATCCATCACCCAAACGCAGTTAGTGGCTCCTATCCCAATGAGCACGTCGACCCAAACCCGTGACACAGCCTCTCAGGCTCTGCGTTATTTAACCTGTCTCCCCAGCCTTTTCCTCTGTGCTTTAGCCACACTGCCTGGTTAACTCCTACCTGACCTTTAGATCTGTTTCTCAAACACGCATCATCATTATCTAGGGAACTTGGTGAAACATGGGTCCCAGGCCCCCACTCCCGAGAAATCCTTATTCAGGACATCTGGGGTGGGGCCCGAGAACGTGCATTTCTAACCAGCCCAGGGGATGTTGGGGCAGCGCCAGGGGCCATGCTCAGAGTCCTCTGGCTCCCATCTCGACTCACTCGTTTTCTCAGGAAAGCTTTTCCAACCTCTCGGACAAAGACCAGCTTTAAGACTGTGGGAGGACAGCATCCATGTCGCACGTGGCTTTCTCCACCATCGTAATATTGCCTTGATGTGGCCACTGTTTCTGCCACCAGGTGTAAGTTTTATGATGGCATTTGTCCATCTCTGTTTCTGTGATGTCGAGAAACAAGTACTTTTAAGTGTATAAGTACATGAATCCTGAATTGTCCTTGTTAGTTAATTTCCTAGTACTTTTGTTGGAAAAAATTAGTTTGCTATACCAACTGGGATATCTTGATGCACTGTCCCACACCTCTCTAAAAAGAGGTAGCCATTATGAAAACATATACATGCATAGTATTCCAGGACAAAAAAAAAAAATGGTACCATAAAACAAGAGAAGAAAATTGAGGTCT
The DNA here is from genome assembly GCF_016906955.1 of Phacochoerus africanus. NCBI lineage: Eukaryota > Metazoa > Chordata > Mammalia > Artiodactyla > Suidae > Phacochoerus > Phacochoerus africanus. Next base: position 9,180,157 of record NC_062557.1, on the reverse strand, counting down.
GCCATCCCCAATTCTTATATGCATAAAACCCATAATTACACATATAGGGTTGGGGGCAAGTCATATGAAGTCATTGAGATGGAAAAATTCACTTATTTTGACAGGTGTCAACACTGCTCTGAAAAAAAGTGCCAGTGTGTTTTACACACACACATTCCTTATGCCTTACCACTAAGATTTTTTTTTTCTTTTAGGCTATACCAGCAGTATATGAAAGTTCTGGGGCCAGAGATCAAACCCATGCCACACCAGTAACTTGAGTGGCAACAGTGACAATGCCGGATCCTTAAGCCACTGAGCCACAAGGGAACTCCCTTTTTTTCCTTCTTGGCTGTGCCTGTGGCATGTGGAAGTTCTGGGGCCAGGGATCGAACCCAAGAACCCACACCACAGCAGTGACAAGGCTGGATCCTTAACCTGCTGTGCCGACAGGGGAACGCTAGTGTAAGATTTATACAGCCTATTGTGAAAGAAAATTGCCTACTCAGATACTCAAATTAAGGGTTCTTTAGGCAAAAGTTATATAAGATTGTTATTAAAACTGTACTCATTATACAACAAATATTTGGCATCTATGACGTGTTTTTTTTTTTTTAATAGGATGTCTAAAGTACACTCCTATCCTCAGCAGTTTACAGTGGGGGCAGAGTCAAAACACTACGAACGAACTTGCATAATATACGCAAAATAAAGTTTACCAAGTGAAGAGGAGGGAGGGATCACTTGCAGTAAGGGAGCAGGGAGAGCAGGATGTTTCATGGAAAAAGGAAATTTAATGAGGAATTTGGTTGCCGGGTAGAACTTTGATGGGTGAGGCAGAAGTAGGGTGAAGAAAAAGGGATAGTTTTTTCCCGAGAAAGAATACTGACATCGAAATGAAAAATCAAAAGGCCCGCACAGGCTGGACCTATTGAGAAATACATCACTTGAAAGGCTGAGATTGCGGATGAGCCTTGGATGTGAAGAGTCTGGTGCCTGAGCCATGCCCTGGATTCCACGGCCTCCCTTGGTCCTACGAGGACTCACCCAGATGGTGTCCTGAGTTCTGTGTTTGTTTTGGCCTTATTTTCCAGACAGCCGGTCAATCACCTCAGCCAACAATGTTGTCACTTCTTGAGTTTTTTTTTTTTTTTCCCCCATGGTACCGTGAAGAATTCATTGTGTTTAAATCAGGTTCTTATTCGGGATCTTCTGGGGAGTATTCGTAAGAAACAAAATCATTTCGAACATGAGGTCATTACCGAGAAGCCTGGTAACAGACATAGTTCCCAAAACTTCTTGTCGCCCATCGCTTGGGGCCTATTTATCTGTTCATTTAGCAAACATCACCAAGGGTTTCTCTCCGCCTGCAGCAGATGGAGTCCGGGATCCAGTCCTTATTATTTCAGTGCCAACTTCCAATTGCCAAATCCTGCCTGTTTGATTTCCCCTTACGCTCCTTCTCTTGCAGCGGCAGCAAGTTTTGCCCCCCAACTGTACGAGTAATTGACCCTAATTATCATTAATAACGTCACCAAAAGGGGCCATAAGGATGTGCAGAACTCAGAGAACGCACTGAACGTGTCTCGGGGCTTCCAGGCCCGGTGGTAAGACTGAATGTGTGACTGCAGACCTCAGAACAGCAACGGCCTGACAAGGGGGAAGGAGACAAGGGTTCTGATCCTCAGGGACGAACGTCTGAGGGCTCTCTTGGGCAGGCTGCCAGCAGAGAGGCAGGGCAAGAATCAGGACGATCTGGGCCGCATAGAAGAGAAGGAAGAAAATGCATATCGATTGCAGGTTTTGACATAGATGGGGACCTGGGACCCTTGCTGCAGTGGTTGCAATGCTTGCAACTGGACAAACATCTCCTCCAGCAACAAAATACAAAGACACTATAAGATAGGACTGAAAAAATACCTATGCGTGTGCAGCTGGGGCAAATTCTGCGTAAGAAGATTAAAAGAAAAAAAAAAAAAACCTAAAAATCCAACTGCCACTTCTGAAGAGCCCAGAGCAAAAGCAGGGCACTACGCATGCCCCCTGCACACACCACCATCTAAGGGGAGGGCAGACCACCTAAGCCACCCCTCTGACCTGACCCCTGGACCTGCCTCTACCCTCGCTCCATATAAGGAACCATCTGGTCCCCTAGCCCCCAACCCCACCCAGTGAATTAGCAAGAAAACCTATTGGTTGTCTTCACTCCCCGCGCTGCAGCAGGGACCCCAGTAAAGCCTTGCCTGAATTTTCCTGTGTGGCCTCCCATCAATTTCCATTGATTAAGAAGGCCAAGATCTCCAGACAGTAACACCCTGAGATCAGGGGCAACAGAATGTAGCTTATCTCCCTGTTGTAAGGACTACGTTTAATTATTTAATAAATCATATCTGGCCCTACCTTGAAGAGTCAGCACAGGACAGGGTGAAATTAATAGGGGATCTGAGGAGCACAAGGGCCAGACTGTGGTAGATCATTCATGGGCCGAAGGCATCTTCCGCTCCCCCCACCACTTCACTTCCTGCTGGAGTGCTCGTTCTGCTTTTCGAGGGTGCTCTGCCGCAAGCACGGTAAACGGCAGTGTCAGAGTATCACAACAACTGTCCACCAATACAGTCGACTGGACTTTGTCTATAATTTCCCCGGTGACCTCACCCTTCCAGTAGGATGACTTTAAGCCATGTGCTCTGCCCTGGCTCCGGAAGTTTCCCCAGTGGGTAAGTTCAGCTCCATTTACCCACTGTTGTAACGGGTTTGGTACCACATCCCTTGCTGGCTGCCTTCCCTTCCTTGTCTATCTTCCTCCCTCTCCTATGTATGGATGCACGCCCCCCCCCCCCCGTCCGCCAAGAAATACTTTTATTCAAATCCTTAACTAAGGGTTCTACTAAGGCAATCTGGTACCTGTCATTTAGTCATTCTGTTGGCTGTTGCCCAAGGAGATGGAGTAGACAGATCCTGACGTTAGGTCAACAACCTCCCAGAGACAGTGGACGGGAAGCTAGAAGGCAAATGACATCACTGGCAGGAGTTCCTTCTCTACTCTATATCCAGGGCACCTGTGATGCAGCTGCTTTCAGGCTACTCCTGGCATCTTATCTAGATCCTGATGAGAAATAACAGATTATAGAAAGCCGTCACGCTCCCATCAAGAGACGGCATCACAGTTCCTGTGGCAGTGGAGTAGAAACTATAATGCCGTCTCCTTTCTTCGGTTTGTTAACAGATGTTGACTAGTTCACTGACTTTGTCTTCTTCAAAATCTCATAAAGCAGTCACATGACATCTCCTACCTGTAACCTCATCATTGTGGTACTTTAAGTGTGTAACTGTAGGAATCAGATCCATCAAAGGTACCAACGAGTTCTCAGACCTTGAATCTCAAAATCAGCATGAACCACTAAAGGTTAGCGGCGAGTTGGACCAATCCGAGGGTCTCCTCCATCCGTTCTGAGCTGAGAATTACAAAAGCCAGCCATTAAAATAGGAAGTTCCACTGGGCAGTTTAAACGGAAAATTCACCTGAGAAGGACCGACTGAGATCTACGCCTCGTTAAGAAAAGACAAAGTCCTAGAAAGCTGAGAGCAAGAAGAATGAAGCCCATCTGTACGAGAAAGAAGAGCTGGTGCAGCGAGAGAGTCAGAGAAAGTAATCTGGTTTTTAACAGCTTCCTAGTGACTACTTCCAGGCTTTTATGTGGTCCTGCTGTATTTCTTCCTCTTGGAAATACAGATACCCCCGCACCTTAGAGCAATTTTCTCCTGTTGGCCTTAAGTTAACTTGAGGGATTTTTCAGTCATTTGAAACCAAAAGAATCTTGGTGAAAATAAGCACGCTTGGCTCTGAGCACAGGGAGAAAGGAGACCATCGCTTCCCTGGTTTTCAGTGTCTCTACGTCAGTCCCTGGCACACAGCAGACCCTCAGTGAGGACCGGTTAGGAGAAAAATGAACAAAAAATACGAATAAACTCCAGGAGAAGCACTTAGCAGCACGCATACTTTTCACAATGCGAAAGCCGTTCCACCAATGGCAGGAGGGGGACCAGTGTCCAGCCACACAGAGGGCTGGAATGCTCATGCCTCGGGTTTATTTTAATCAGTAATTGCCCCACTCATTTAATCCATTTGAAAAACAGTCTTAACCACCGCTCAAATTATTGGTGTGTGTTTCTCCAGGATGTGTAGGGAGGTATTAATTCACCTTGAAACATTTAGGCGTCTTTATCACTCTCAGATGTTCAAAGTGTCTGAGCAGAGGAGAGGGATGAAGGGCAGTTTATGATGGGTCAGCCAGAGAAACGAGGTCCCAATCTCTGGCAAATCCGCCACGTCATCAAACCCGATGGGACGAGGGGAGCGTTGGGGGCTGCTGTTTCTTGAGATGTGCGTTAAGGAAAGACGAAGTTTAGCAAACGCCAGAGTCCCTCTTGGAACGTTTTATGGTTGTCGCAGTCTTTGGTAACTTCTGTCCCCCTCTGGCTGTGATGTGAGAGGCTCCCCCCGCCCCCCACGTCCCCCTCAGGACAGCCATCTCTAGCTGTAAAATGGTAAGACCGTCAGCCAGCAATAATTTGCAATCCAAACAGACCTGACGCTCCCTGACATTTATTGAAACCTCAGACCCCGTGCACTGGTTTCAGTTTTCCTCCCTTTGCTCTGTTTTCACAGACAGACAAGTGCTTAGATTTAGGTTTAATAATGAGGAGAAATTTCTTCTTGGCCTCCTCGTGCTTGTGTTGGCTGCACTGGGGCTTGCAACAGACGGGTGGTTGGAGTTAATTACACTAAATGGTGAGAACATTATTTGACCCCACTGGTTCAGCCCCAGAGGCTGTGTGCCTCCTCAAAGACACGAGCAGATGGAAGGCTTCACGGCTGGGCAGAGGGCAGGGGCCACGGAGAGAGAGCTCCCTGCTCAAGACCAGACATGGGGTTTCACCCCACTGAGAGCTTGGAACCCCGGGCTCTTTTATAAGAATAAACCAGTGAGGCTCAAAAAAACAAAGCAAAACAAAAACAAAATCAACACCACCAAAAAAAAAAAAAAACCCACAGAGGGTGACAGCAAGGACCAGGAAAACACACTTTCGTCAGTGGATTTGCTGCTGAACGGAGGAGTCATCTTCAAAGGTTCCATCGGCCTCACGTCCTTCTCCAGGAAAGAACAGCAGGAAGACTTCATCAGCAACTTGACTCGGACAAGCCAAGTGAGGACTGTTTTCATAAATGTTACGGTAGGAGACCCGGCGACATATTACAGTTACATCACAATTCTATTCGAGAGCCAGTGATAACCGCCTCTTTAGCTCAGTGCACCGTCCTTAGCGCCTGCCAATGTTCTCATTGCTGCTATTTCTAACGGAGATGATGACAATGACGGCACCACACCAAGTTCTCGACTGAGAAAGAATCTGCCCTTCATGATTCCCAAGAGGAAGAATGAACCGCCACACCTCGGTGGCGTGGAGACGCATCTACAGATCAGCTGTGGAGCCGTGACAACGCAGGGTCCGGTGCCCTGCACGTGTCAGAAGGCCCGGGAGAGAGACGGCATTCAGTGGATGACTTAATCCTGACAAGAAGATTTCTGTCCCTAGATGTGTGCTTTTCTGACACATGTCAATCCAATGCAGAGCATTCAGAAGCTCCTGGAAACCTCTAAGAAGTAACGGTTTCCCTGATCTGTCTGGCAGTACGGACTCCGTCCAACAGCATTCTGCAACGGCATGCTTTTAAAGACCTACTGGTATAATTGCTCAAAGCTGCACCGTCAAATCATTTCTGGTCTCTGACATGGTTTGTAAAACCCACGGGGATAACAGGGGAGGAAAGAGAGGAGCGGCACCCCCAAAGATGTGTCCCCCTCTTACCTAACAGGAAGCAGTCCAGGCAATTCTTGATCCTTATTCTCTACTCTAGACACCTTCCTCTTCTACAGCATGGTGGCTGCTCTCTTTCCCTTTCTGTCCACGGTCAAAAATTACCACCAGTAAGAGAAATGATCTTACACACCAGCACACCCAGGGTCTCTGGGTAACGCATCAGTTGGGAAATAAGGAACCAGGATGGAGTTTTAATTTAGGTCAGGCCCTGTGCATCCTCTTCAGAGCAGCCTGATTCGCTCTGTTCAGTGATCAACACGCCTCTGCCCTGGTCCTAGTCAACTGATGTCTGCTTGATCGTCATCACGTTATGAGAGCAAAGCACGGGTGGGTAGGATAACTCACCGCCTCCCATGCAGAAGCTACGCAAAGCACATGTATTTGGTGAGTCGGCAGCATCTTTTTCAGAGGCAGCACATGGTCACAAGTATAATGTCTCTCTCTGGAGTGAATGGGAGACAGAAGTACCCCGTGGTGCTTAATCCTCGTAAAGTGATTACTACAATTCATATGAGGCATTTGCTTTGCAAAATGTTTATATAAAGCACGTGTGCAACGCGTATGTTCCCCAGTAAAAGATAAAGTGGTAGGATATGCTCTTAAAGTATAGAAACAATGAGATTGGAGAGTTTAAATACTGTTGTGTCATAATCAACCGTAAACAAATAAGGAGCAAATGTAGGCATAAGCTACGCCTAATAAAAGGCTGACATATCTTTTAAGTAAAGAAATGGTATTTATTGGAGTGACTGCTTTCAGAACAAAAACACCGGCAACCCTCGTACAGACTTTATTGCAACAGCAGAGACAGGATGAAGGCGTGAAAGGAATCCAAGACTGAACTCTCTGTAAGAAGCAAGGTTAGGTGACAAGAAGACAGAAGCAAAGATAAATCAACTGAATGCTATTTTAAGCCGAAGAACAAGGATTTCAGGGGGGGGAAGAAATGAGAAACTGTTGCTTTCTGTGGTAATTATTTCCTAGTCATAGGAAAAGAATCAGGAAAACAAACAAATCTTGATGCTAAATCTAAATATTCACAATTGTGTCATGGATTTGTGCTTCGTTTTTGTTTGTGAGCCTCTTGTTTATTCTACAAAGAAATCACAGGGGCGAGCTGCTGACAGTAGAGGAACAGTGGGAAACAGGTCGTAGGCATGAAAGACCTCGACCCATTCAGAAAACGCCAGTGCGCCTGGACCCTTCCGTGCAGGGACCAGGGCCGGCCAGAGGTGGCTGTGAGGACCTGGCAGCCCTCCTGTGTGCAGCAAGCAGGCCCCAGGAGTTGCCTTAGGAAGGCAGCATGGCCAGGTCACGTTTCCAAGAGATCCCAGGAGTGACATTATAAAGGATGGATCAGTGGCTACAACGGAGTTACAGTGAGAAGGCGGTCTCCGGGGCATCGCACAGGGTCCAGACCAGGACAGAGTGAGAGGCCGGCGGCTGGGGACGCCGGCAGGATGCGACCGCGGAAGAACAGGGTGCGGTAAGAAAGGAAAAGCCTGTCATGACCTACGTCTGAGTCAGCGTGGCTGGTGGAGGTCAGAAATATGAAAGAGGGATTAAACCCTGAGAAAAAAACGGATCTGAGTTCAGATTTGAACGGATGCTTGACGTTCCCATGGGTGACAAAGTTCAGGTCTCATGCATCTAATAAATATCACAGCCAGGATTCAACCTCAGGTCTCCTGGACGCTGGACATGGTCGTCTTATGCGCCTTGTGTCTCCCTAGAGAAGAAACTAGGAGCTATGAAAGTATAATAAGTTATTATAAAAATAGTATGAGATGTGCAGAGGCAAGAGTTATTCAATATACTCAGGGAGGCACGCTATAATCTCTCAATTTCTGCATTTTTTAAAAAGTTCTTTTTACGGGTCAAAATCACAATCACCTTGACTAAAAGGACGGGATATGCCATCCTCAGCAGAAAATGACGGTTTATGGGAAAACCTTCCCGCACCCCACACACCCTAATTAAAAACTAGGAAAACAATTTAACATATACAGATATACTTTCTTTTTTTTTTTTAGAGAACATGCATTAAGTGGCCTTTACTGACATTTCATATTCAGTTATTTTCTTCATTACTAATTAATTCTTTTTTTTTTTTAGGGCCACACACATGGCATATGCAGGTTCCCAGGCTAGGGGTCCAATCGGAGCTGTAGCTGCCAGCCTACACCACAGTCACAGCAACACAGGATCCGAGCGAGCCAAGTCTGCGACCTACATCCAGCTCACAGCAACGGTGGATCCTTAACTCACTGAGTGAGGCCAGGGATCGAACCCACATCCTCATGGATACTAGTCGGGTTCGTTAACCTCTGAGCCACAACAGGAACACCAAATTGAGTCAATTGTATAAATAGGATAAGTTATTTTATATTATTTATCACCGAAATAACTACTTGTGAGGTAATACGTTCACAAACAATTTGCAATCAAGGCAGGTTAATTTAGACTGCTAGGTACCTATTGGAGTTCTGTCCTCTTTCCTTCATCCAGCACAGAGTTAAGTGCAAGAAGCTCTAGACAGACTCCTAGGGTTACACTGATGAAAATGATGCTAATAAAAATTGATGAAAATGGAGGGAGGGAGTTCCCTTCATGGCGCAGTGGAAATGAATCCAACTAGGATTCATGAGGATGCAGGTTCAATGCCTGGCCTCGCTCAGTGGGTTAAGGATCCGGTGTTGCCGTGAGCTGTGGTCTAGGTTTGCAGACAGGGCTCGGATCCAGCATTGCTGTGGCTGTGGCTGTAGCTCCGATTTGACCCCTAGCCTGGGAACCTCCACATGCCGTCGGTATGGCCCTAAAAAGCAAACAAACAAACAAACAAACAAAAAAAAAAAACAGAAAATGGAGGGATTCACCAGATTTGAATATGCATTCCTCTAGCCAGATTCTATTCTTAATACTGTCTCATTTTCAAGCAAGTGTTTCTTATCTTTTTTAAAATGATCTGCTGTAATGCACACTTTCTTATCTTTTCAAAGGGACGATATAATGAAGACATCAGCCTTCGACATTGGAGATTTAAATAAGATTTAAAGATTTAAATGAGGACATAGGCCTCACCATTAGAGAAGAGATATTAGCTAGAACTTTAAGCAGCCAAAGAGGCTGAAAGATTTATGATAGCACTTAGAAAACACAAGCCTTCAGAATGCGTGCCCAAGCAGGACCAAAGAGCAGGTAATAACAGCTCTCATTAGACACTGTTTATTTAATTTAAAATTATTCTGTCAGAGATGTTTTCCCTGCTGGAAGGAGTTCTTTTTTTTTCCTTCTATTTTTTTTTCCTTTTTTTGGTTGCTCTTTTTTTTTTTTAAATCTGGCAATGCCCAAATACATAAGAATATGCTTGTCCTAACAGAAGGCTATGAAAACAAATTCAGAAAGTCACCAAATCATCCCCACTCAGTATAATATTCTGGAGCTATAGCTTTAAGTTTTCTGCATCTGTTCTCTTCTTCCCCGAGAGCTAAGAAATAAGCCATGCCTACTAGCTCAGCAAGTATCCTAGGAAGGAAATCCGCCCCCCCCCACAGACCCCATCATCATCATCATCATCAAATTCTCCTTGTAGTGTCTAATTCACGTTTCAAAGAATTATATGCTTGTGTTTGAAATTACGGCAACCTCTGGATAGAACTGTATAGAACAAGATATGCCAACATTAATGATTTCATATAGAAACCAGGATTCTTGAATATTTATCTGACAAAAATAAAAGATGACCTTGGAAACACCACACTGCATACATGCCCACTTCATTTTCTGCTTATGCCATGTCCGTGTTCATGCAAAAACAGGTTTTAACAAACATTCCTCAGTTTTATATGCATGTAAAATAGAATAATTCATTATTCATTAAGATAATATAATTTAAACTTAGTGAGGCCATCAGCTTTTATGAGGCGTTATTAAAACTAAAATGGACAAGAAAAGGAATTAAATTGTCCTCTGTGACGTTGACAGTATCTCCAATATGAATATGGAAGTAATAATAAAAATTGTGCTGAAAATATTGCTTGATGATTAAAACTTCTAAGCACAATGCATTTCTGAAACCCTATGAAATAACAGAATGACCTGCTATATATTCTATGTTTAGACATTGATCAGGTCTAAAATCATCTCATCAAAGATGTTTTCAGTGATCATGTATTGCCTATTGTTGTTCAGTTAATTCAAAGTGATTCCATCACATCCAAGCTATCATTCAGGAATCAAATTAACTAACTAGAGAACCAAAGTTTAGGACACTGTAACATATATGGTTGCATACATTCAATGGAACATTACCCAGCCACAAAAAGGAACAAAGCAGTGACATGTGCAGTAATATGGATGGACCTAGAGATGATCACACTGGGTTAAGTCAGTCAGGCAGAGAAAGGCAGTATCATGTGATACATGGAATTTTTTTAAAAATTGATACAAATAAACTCATATACAAAACAGAAATAGGCATGCAGACACAGACAAGAGATTCAGTTACCAAAGGGGGAAGGAGGAGGTGGGTAAATTAGGAGTTTGGAGCAACACATACATCCTCCTGTATGTAAAATAAACAACGAGGTCTTACTGTCTATCAACATTTTGTAATAACCTATAAAAGAATCTGAAAAAGAATATACACATATACACACATATATATACATATTAACTGAAGCACTTTGCTGTATACCTGAAACCAACACGACATTGTACATCAACTATACGTCAACAAACAAACAAAGTTTAGGAAAAAGTCATCAGAAAAGCCGTGAGAATGTTCAGACTACCCAGCCAGGCCTCCTACTTTGATCTTGATTCAACACTAGAACTCTCCTTGATGCTCAAAATATGAATTATATTTGCTTATAGTCAGAGATGATATAGTAATAGTTTTTAATTCTCCGTGATTTTCTGGAAACGTTTATCCAGAGATGCTTCTCTTCTGCGTCTTTCTCTTCCCAGCGTCATGATGCCCTCTGAGGTCACTGCCCTTGCAGTCAACACAGAACTGAAACCTCCACTCATTTCCGACTTTTCCTCTGTCCCATCCTCTATGTTATGTCAGATTTTAGGTTATGTCAACACCGGCATCTCTGAGTTAGAACAGGGGCTGGCAAACTGTTGTTGGTATGGTGCCAGATAGCAGTGAATTCTTTGTGGGCCATACAATTTCTGTCACAATAATCAACTCTGATGCTGTGGCACAAAAGAAGCCATAGATAATGTGCGAATGAATGAATGTGGCTGTGTTCCAATAAAACTTTATTTCCAAAAATAGGCAACAGGCAGATTCAGTCTAAGGGACCACACTCTGCCAATTGAGCTAAAGCATGGGGTTTTTTGTTTTTCTACACCCACTATCACACTCTAACAAAACTCTCCCTAGTTCACCCCTGCGATCACTGCTCCTTTCTCATTTCCTGCTTCTTCCCAGCCAAAGCTCCCCTGTGTCAGCACCAGAATTTTCTTTTTTTTTTCTTTCTTTTTTTTTTTTTGCTATTTCTTTGGACCGCTTCTGCGACATATGGAGGTTCCCAGGCTAGGGGTCAAATCGGAGCCGCAGCCGCCGGCCTACGCCAGAGCCACAGCAACGCAGGATTCGAGCCGCGTCTGCAGCCTACACCACAGCTCGCGGCAACGCCAGATCCTTAACCCACTGAGCAAGGGCAGGGATCAAACCCACAACCTCATGGTTTCTAGTCGGATTCGTTAACCACTGCGCCACGACGGGAACTCCTGGAATTTTCTTTAAGTGTAACTCACTCATCGTGTTCTCCATTCAGAAGAGCCCTCTGCGAGCCTCAATTATCTATAAAACTAAGTTTGAAGAATAAAGCACCAGCCAAGTTTCACGCCTTCCCCCTAGTATTTAAGGATGATAACTGTTCTTCAAATAGTCTTGCTGCTTCTTGCAACTATTGTTTTTTCTTATACTTTCTCTTCTGCTTGGAATAATCCTCTCCCTATTTTCACGTGTTAAAACCCTATTTGTAATTCAAGGCCTTCACCCCCTTATCAACTATTCAGGACTTACTCCTTTGATTTGTCTACAGGGGAGAGTCAAAAATATCTGCGTACAAGGGACCACCATGGGGGAAAAAATGAGATTAAAAACGACCCAGGAGCAGAACTTTGGAAATTAATGATACCTAGGGAGCAGGGAGAGGACTGGTGTAAAAGACACCAAGGGCATATGGGGAAAGAGACGGAGAGCCAAGGAGGCATTTAGTGATAAATGAACATCTGGATAAATCACCGTGTCTAATATTCAAGTACCATTTCATGGAATGAATGCCTTATAATACATTTAGTCTAAAATTCCTTATATTAGGAATTCAAATTGTTTGTATTTGTGTAGTTGCAAACAACAATGCGAATGGAAGTCTGTTCATTTAACACATATCTGAATAATTGCTTAGTGACTAGACACTAAGCAGTCAGACAGACACTGTACAGTCATCGAGGTGATGGGCAGTGCTTCTTAGTGATCTGTTATCCCGGAAATAACCCCTGAAAAATGGGCTTTCCCTCCGATGCCTAATGTTAGAGTAACAATGGGAACCTTTTACCACAGGGTTGACTCATGCTAAAGAACTCAAGGATGAGAAGATTGACAGACCTGTCCTGTGGGAAAGTGAAGGATATCAGTTGAGAAACGGACCCAGGAGATGATAATCTTACAGGTTAATATTTTGGTTTTAGCTGCTCCAGGGCAGAATTAGAGGACATACACATGTACGGTATACTCCGGATTATCTGTAAAATAGAACACAATAGCATCGTCTAGATCACAGGGAAAAATCCCAACGCCACAGATTTGCAAGATTAGATGCTTCAGAAACAAAGCAGGACTGACTTGCAAATGAATACTGTTGATTAATCCTGGAGACGTGTCCAGGGCTCAACTTCTCTTAGGTTACATGATGTACAGTGCCAGTGATGAAAGAAGCACTGGACTCAGATAATAGTGTGTTCATACATAAAATACGCAAAATAGGTGATTCTCCATGTATTAATGGATCAATTTCCCTTTGCAGAAAAAAAATACTAGAAAAAATATTAAAAATCACTTTTCAGAGTGCTGGAAAACACCCAAAGGCAAGCAAGAACTTGAGAAGGACTTGTTCATGAAAAACTACTACTGCATTGTGGGGGGAAAAAAAAAATACAGTGAGCTTTGGGGATTCTAGCCTGGGGGATTTCTCTTCCCCCAAGTTCTAGCAGCAAAATCCCACTGGCCAGAGGTGGGGAACTTGGTTTTGGGTAGGTGGTAAAGCAAGTAGCAATTTAATGAGGAGATTTTAGAAGCAAGAGAACCATAGAAAGGCTGATAAAATTCACTCTCTGGCTGCTGACGCAACGACATATGCATGTGGGAGACACCGGAGAATCTGGCAAAAATCAAAGGCCTGGGGAGACTTGTAAACTTATTTCGCCTTTGAATATGTTCCTCAAGCCCCACACATAGCTTGGGTGGCACAAGGGTGGAAGCCTCGCAGGCTTAAGGAATTTCGTACAACCTCTGCACTAAACATTGGCTGACCAGGAAAGTGCACAGACATAGGGGAGACTTCTGGAGGACTAAGCATAAAAACCAAAAACCAAAGAGCATGGACTTCAGCAGTTTCACACCACAAGAAAGACAGATTTTTTTTTTCACCTCGAACCTCCGCATGTTAATGGCCCACTGAAACATAAAAACTCTACCTTTAGAGGAAGAAAATACAACCCAGACTCATTATAAGGGGTTGTCCAAAATGACTCCTTTCTAATTTTTTTTTTTTTTTTTTTGCTTTTAGGGCCGTACCCCTGGCATGTGGAAGTTTCCAGGCTAGGGGTCAGATCAGAGTTATAGCTGCGGCATATGGAAGTTCCTAGTTTAGGGGTCCAATCGGCGCTACAGCCGCCAGCCTACGCCACAGCCACAGCAACGTGGGATCTGACCCGCGTCTGTGACCTACACCACAGCTCACAGCAACACCAGATCCTTAACCCACTGAGTAAGCCCAGGGATCAAACCTGCATCCTCATGGATGCTAGTATGATTGTCTCCACTGAGCGACCCCGGGGAGCTCCCTAAAATGACTACTTTTAAAGCAAAAAGTACTAGACCAATACCCTCAAAGAGAGTGTGGAAAAAGGGGAACCTTTGTGCACTGTTGGTGAGAATGTAAACTGATGCAGCCACTGTGGAAAACAGTACGGAGGTTCCTTGAAAAATTAAAAATAGAACTATGATATGATCCAACAATCCCACTTCTGGAGATATAGTCAAAGAAAAAAAAAAAGATACCAAAGAGATCTACATTCCCAAGTTCATTTTAGCAATATTCACAATAGCCAAGACAGGGAAACACTAAGTATCTATCAACAGAATAAAATTTATGGGATCTCTCTCTCTCTTTCCTACCTACCTACCTACCTATCTATCCAAAGGAAAGAAAGAAACCCTGTCATCTGCAGCAGCACAATGGGCCGTGAGGGCCTTATACCCAAGTGAAATAAGCCAGACATAGAAAGATAAATACTGCATGGCATCATGTATGTGTGGCATCCAAATAAAAAATCAAACTCATAAAAACAGAGAGTAGAAAACGGATGACCAGGATGCTGGGGGGGAGGGGCAGGGAAATAGGGAGAGGTTGGTAAAAGAGCATGAACTTTCAGCTATAAGATGAATAAGGCCTGAGAAACTTCTATAAAACATGGTGACTCCAGCTGATAACACTATATTGCACAACTGAAATATGCTATGAGAATAGATCTGAAATGGTCTCACCAAAAAAAAGAGAGAGAGAGAGAGAGCTTGAAACTTATGCCTGAAGGTCCAGATGTTTGATTCCACAAAGACTTCTAAGCTGTTAGAAATATGCTCAAAGAACTAAACAAAAATATACTAGAAATGAATAAACAAGGAGCGACTCTCAAGAGAGAAATAAGAACAATTAAAATGAAAAAGATCAAATAGAAATTCTAGAGCTTAAAAATGAAAAAAAATAAAACCTAGAATTTGAAAGTCAACGAGATAAGCCTATGAGCATATTTTAGACGGCAAAAGAAAGGGTCTGTGAACTTGGAAAATAGACCAATAGAAATTATCAACTCTAAAGAGACAAAAACTTAAGGAAAACTTCATAGATCTTAGAAATCTGTGAGAGAATGTCAAACCCTCCAACATATATGTAATTGGGAATGTCAGAGAAGAGAAAAAAGGTGGAAGAAAAATAAAGAAATAATGACTGAGAAATCTTTTCTGATGAAAAATATTACCCTTCATATCCAAGAAGCTTAACAAACCCGACCAGTGTAATAAACACACACACACAAAGACACGTTATAATCAAACTGCTAAAAGACGAAGAGAAAGTCTTAAGAGCAATAAAAGAAAAACAACACATTATTTATGGGAGAAAATGGTAGGAGAGATGGATGATGTTTTTTGTAGAAACAATGAGGTAGAGAAAACACTGGAAATGACACAGGTTTGAAAGACCAAAAATAAAAAGTTCCAACCAATAATTCCATATCTAGCAAAAGCTGCTTCAAAAATAAAGGCAAAATAAATACATGTCCAAAACAAACAAACAAACAAACAAACAAGCCTGAAAGAACGTGTTGCTAGCATCTCTACTCCACCAGATATACCAAAGGGGATCCTCAAGTCGGAAGCGAAATGGTACCAGATGGTATCCCAGATCTGCAAGAAGTGGTAAATACACGCACACATACAAAATACTGGTGTCTCTACACACGAATCTTTACTTCTCTTAATTTCCTTGAAAACATATGAGTCTAAAACAAAAATAATTTAAGAGATTAGAGCAAACACTTATTGTTGAGTCCATAAGGTTTATAGATGTGCTGTATATAAAAACAACAGTCCAGAGTTGGAGTGGGTGAGCCATTCCAGTACAGAGTTCCCATCCTTTGCTGAATACACTTCAGTATTAACTTGAAACCTATTGGTATAAGTCAAAGACACATACTGCATACCGTCAAGCAACTATTAAAATAACACGAAGAAATATAAGTGAAAATAACAGATGAGTTAATCCAGTAAAAGATCATTCACTGCATGATTCCATTTACACGCAATTCATGAAAAGGCAAAACAATTGTCACAGAAAGCAAATCTGTGATTCCGCAGGGTCAGTGTTGGTGACAGATATTAATCACAAAAGGACATGAGAGAAATGCTGGAAGGGGTTAGAAGCATTCTGAAACTTGATTTTGTCACTGCTTTCATGACTGTAGGTGTTTACTTAAACACAGAATTACATACTACGGGGATGCATTTCATTTTGTAAAAATTAGCTTTTTTTTTTTTTTTTTTTTTGTCTTTTTGCTATTTCCCTGGGCCGCTTCCGCAGCATGTGGAGGTTCCCAGGCTAGGGGTTGAATCAGAGCTGTAGCCACCGGCCTACGCCAGAGCCACAGCAATGCAGGATCCGAGCCGCGTCTGCGACCTACACCACAGCTCACAGCAACGCCGGATGGTCAACCCACTGAGCAAGGGCAGGGACCGAACCCGCAACCTCATGGTTCCTAGTCAGATTCGTTAACCACTGCGCCACGATGGGAACTCCCATTTTGTAAAAATTAGACTTCAATAAAGTCTTTGTCAAAGAAGGAAGTATATTCAACTGTAAAGTTATTAAGGTCCTCAGTATGCATGTGCGCACGTGTGTGATGTGTTTTCACGATGTTTTTTTCCTTCTGTGAAGTCATATTTTATTCTACTTCAAAATCCCCGGACCTTTGCTTGTACTGATTAAGAAGCTGGCTTAAAAATTACATTCTTACCTATTTATTCAGTAGCTCAAACTCACAGTGTGTTAGTGGAGAACTGAGGGCTACAAGTTAGCATTCATGACTGGTGATGAGCAGAACACCTGCTAAGAAGCTTTTGGGTCACATAGGGAGAGAGTGTGGCGCTGCAGTACGTATTTCGGTCTGAGGAAGGAATCCACTCTTATGCTGCACACTTCCTCGTGGAACAGCGCAGAAGCAACGTAGCCAGGAGACTTGTAATTCCTATCAGTTCTGATTGTGGCTGTGGTCATGGAAGTATTGTTGATGGTGGTGCTGACACTGGCAGGGATGTACGTGGTGGCAACAGCAAGAGCAGGAGGCATGGGGACGGGGGAACATTATCATCAAAGGTATCAAGGAGAGTAGACCAACGTATTGCTATTTCACATACACACGTAAATCTTCCCTGAAGTCCTCTGCCTGTTCATCACTGCCATTTGCTTTTCCACACAGTAACCCAGTCATTCTCCATGGCTTTTCTCACAACATAAATGGAAAAGGTCAGCTCAGCTGGCACCCCTCCACCTCCCATACTGCATGGAAATCTACTCTCATGTATGCAGCTCTTTTAGTTAAAACAGCTCATTGTGGGTTGACATTTTCCTTTGTGTACAGCAAGAAGGTCATGAAAAGGAAACACTAATCAGGCCATCCTGCTTCTTAATCCTTAGGACTGTCAATGGAAAACACTGCATCGACATGCTCCACTGTGGGCTTGTGCCATTTGATTGTGTTTTCTTTTGTTTTCTAGAGAGAACAATGCTTTTTTGGTTTGGGCACGGTGTTGCCTGAGGAAGAAAGGGAAATGGCTGTTATTGCTTGCTAAACATCTACCATGTAACCAGCCAAACCACAGGAGCTAATCCCAAATTGGGGAGTTAACTTCTCAAGGAAGGAGTCCTGTGGCTTACATGCCTTTCGAACATGGCCTCCGGAGGCTCCATGCTTTTCCAGTTACCTTTTCTGTGTGTGCTTCAATTTGTACAGCCTGGTTTCAGATTTGGTGCAATCTAAGTGCTTTATGTAAATTTTCTTTAAAAGGAGAGAGAACCTCTAGGTGGATACTTCTGTCTTGGTGCTGAGGAGACTAGGACCAGAGCACACATTTCGAGGACTCTTTTAGGAGTTGTTTTGCAACTCCTGTGTTATTTCCGTGTAACACATTCTACAATGAGCATTCATTCACATATTCATTCTGCCAATAAACTCTTTAAAATTCTTCCTAGAGGGAGTTCCTGTCGTGGCGCAGTGGTTAACGAATCCGACTAGGAACCATGAGGTTGCGGGTTCGGTCCCTGCCCTTGCTCAGTGGGTTAACGATCTGGCGTTGCCGTGCGCTGTGGTGTAGGTTGCAGACGCGGCTCGGATCCCGCGTTGCTGTGGCTCTGGCGTAGGCCGGTGGCTACAGCTCCGATTCGACCCCTAGCCTGGGAACCTCCATATGCCGCGGGAGCGGCCCAGGAAATAGCAACAACAACAACAACAACAACAACAACAAAAGACAAAAGACCAAAAAAAAAATTCTTCCTAGAGATACTGCTAAAAGCCCGAGTCCCTTTTAAGGCACTAAGGACATAATGATAAAACATAAATAACCTACAGTCCATTAGAATACCAGAAACAAACACAACATTTAAAAGATGTACCTGAGAAGAGTCTAATGAAGACACTATTTACAAAAGATTAATAGAAACCAAAAAGGCATGATAAGCACCCCATAACTAGTAAGATCAAAAATCCATTACCATTGCTAGGACTGAAGAACAAAGGTTATGCATATTTTATACATGGAGAGACCTACATAGGAAGAAAGTTATGGAATAGGATTTTTTGTCCTTATGTTGAGAAATAACACTTCTGTAAACTTGTGGCCAATAGAAAGAGAGCTAGCAAATTAAGTATCTCACTTTCAGCCCATCTGTTACCAGTGCCCCTCACTGGTCAAAGCCAACTGGAAGCAATCAGAGCTGTAGCCGCCAGCCTACACCACAGCCACAGCAATGCAGGATCTGAATCGCATCTGCGACCTACACCACAGCTCACAGCAACGCCAGATCCTTAATCCACTGATGGAGGCCAGGGATCGAACCCGCATCCTCATGGATGCTAGTTGGGTTCGCCAACAGCTGAGCCATGACAGGAACTCCCACACTTCAATTTTAATTTGACTGAAAAGAGTGTGGAAAGAGAAAGGAAGAGAGAGGAGGAAAGGAGGTCAAAATGAGAGAGAGACAAGAGAAAAAAGAAAAGAGAGAGATTCAGAGGAAAAATGACAATGAGATGGAAATACTCTGTGCAACTGTAGCTGATTCTGAAAAACCCTAACCATATGAGACGTCCTTTTCAGCTGATAAATCCAAAGTTCAGGCAAAGAGCAAACCCCTTGCCTCCTTTACTTCCTCTGTGCAACTGTAGCTGATTCTGAATAACCCTAACCATGTGAGACATCCTTTTCAGCTGATAAATCCAAAGTTCAGGCAAAGAGCAAACCCCTTTGCCTCCTTTACTTCCTCTGCCTTTTTGTTTCGTGTTGCTATGACATCGAGTTCTCCACTTCTCTTCTTGCTCTACCCAATAGCACCAAAAAAGATGCTCCAAATACCATCTCCGTGTTTATGATCCCCATACCACTACATCAGATTTAACCTTTACCCTTCCGCCATGATTAAGACCCATAGAGCCAAGAGGGCATTAGACACCTCCGTTTGGATGTCAAACACATGCCTCAAACTCAATGTGTCTAATATCCTATCTGCCATGTTTATAATCAAACCTTCACCGTTTATCCAAGCCTGAGTCTCAGCATCGCCCTTGAATAGTCTTCCACTCTCACGGGCACGCATCTCCACATCCAGTCCAGTGTTATTCTTTGCCTTCCTACAGGATGTCTGACCCCATGCTTCCTCCCATCGTCCAGCATTTGTGAACACTCTTCACACTTTCTGTATCCTTTCCTTCCTCCCTTACTCTTCCCCAACCTTCTACCTTATCAGATGAACTCCAGCACAAAACTCTAGAGTTCAGCCTAAACCTTCCATTATCTCAAGTCTGATTTCAACGACCCTCTATGTTTTATTTTGGTTTTTCTTTTCCTTTTTTCCTTCCTTCCTCTCCCCCTCCTTTTTCTTCCTTTCTTTCCTTCCCTCCTCTTTCTTTTTCTTTCTTTCAAACTTAGTCATTATATCTAAACTTAGAACCCTAATTCACTTTCATGTACAGAGAGTTTTCCTAATTTAACCCCTTTTGCAAAATAATTTCTTTCTGCATCCCTTTCTACATGGAAAGCAGGCTCTACTTTAGTGAATCATGGACTAATGTTTGTCAAGTTAAACTGAATCAGAGGCATGTTTCTCTGCCCACTGTGATTCTCAGGCATCAATATCCATCTGATAGAGTTCTGCTTATCAAAGTATATCCTTTCCAGGCGTTGGTCTCTTATTTTACCAGTGTCTGATCTTAAAACCTGATGATGAGTCTGCTAAGGGGATGATATTCTGAGTACAGAGTGTGCATTCTAATTTGTTGGGGAGATACCTCCACTGACCTCTCGCACTTATATCCTGGGTTATCCAGAGATGCAAGGATAATTTACACATCTCTTTTGACCTGTTGAAGAACCAAACCCATTTTCTGAATTAAATACATTTTGAAATTGAACCACAGGAATATTGGGCACCTAGACTAATGAGCTTACTCTGAAAGATCTACTAAGGAATAAAATACAGCTGAACCATGCACTATTTTAACAAGCTGGAACTTGGGTTAAATTTGACTATTGATTCATTCTCTGGCATCATCACTTGTAAGAATCTTTGCCTCTCTTTAACCTTAGCTAAAGCCACAAACATTGTCTGATCTTGCTGACACCTGGGCTGCACTCAGAATGATGAATGTAGAAAATCTGGAGAGGTAATGAAGTCACAATATCCATAATATGAAACCAGCTCAAGGACTAGCCATGAATTAACTTGAAGATCTGGTGAGAACTGGGCCAGCCGGCAGCCTAAACATCTAACATCTATTGCTATTAATAAGGAATCTCAAGCTGCCTGCTCAATTGAAGAGGGAATAAGCAGCCATTTAGGTCTTCAATATACACTAAAGGAATTATTGAAGATTTTCATTTGCCAGTTTGGTTTATTTTTTTGGCAGTGGTGGTGGAGTACGCAAAATAGGCTTCCATCTCTCTTACATTTACCTTATGTCAGTATCTCTTAATAGGGTACTTTATAATCAATTCTCTATTGGGTACCTCCTAGGGAAGGAGAGTAGGAGAGGCTATTTGATAAAGAATAAGTATTATCTCAGTATCTTGACCTCAGTTTTTGTTCATTATCTGTTCACATCTGGTCAAAATTTAGGTAGAAGCAGTTGATACCTCAATCAAAGGAATCATCAAAGACAGTGGTCCGAGGCCATCAGAATCATCCAAGGACTCTTCGCAGAATTCATTCTTGAACCCCTAGCTTATCTGAAGTGAGGTCCAGAAACCTCAGTTTAGGAGCCCTTCTGAAAACCTACTGTAACGAGTATGTCTGCCTATCTTCCGCCTTTTCGACTTCATAAGCCTCTGTATCAAATCAGATAATGACAAACCCTATATTCTTTATTCTTTAGATCGAACAGAATTGCCTTCTTGTAGTATTTATATAATATTTATATGTAATATATACAACTGCACATATACTTACATACACTTATCTGCACAGAGACAGATAGATAGATATTTGCTCACCTTGCTATTTAATACCATACAATTTCTATCCCGACAAGTTCTGCACGGGTTTAGTGTTACAAAGCAGTGTCTCTGGCTGGGAGAGCTATCTGATATATGATTAGCACATGCTATGTAATGCATTTCTTTTTTTACCGTATCTGACAAAATGATGAAATTTAAGCTCAGGAGCGATATTTTCTTTATTTGAGGGATGGCCATGTATTTCCCATTGCTACTCATTAACTGGCTCTTCAATTTTATGATTCGATTGTATACAAGCTTTTAATTATACACCTTTTACATCTTTGGAAATAGATGTGACACTGATTATAAATGCATGAAATATGAGTAGAGTGATTCAGCCAGTGTGAGAGAAAAGTTGAGACAGAGAGCCAATTCAGTCATCGCCGTGCCAGACTAAACTGATTTGCTATTTTGATAGTATCTTGAAACTAGTAAATAATGGGAAAATTCTATAACTCGACTTTTAACAAGTTCTCTGCCTTCCAGGGTTACATTTTCCTTTAATAAATAAATAACAAAAATCTGAGACTGCAATCTATATGACTTCAGTGTGCCCAGGGCCTTTGAAAGGATTGCAGAGTGTCCCTCAAAGTTGCTTATATGTCCTGATGGTTGTTTTGCACCTCTGACTCCAGACTTCTGTCCCGGGCTTCCCAGCCAATAGCTGTTTCAACACCATTCCATGCAACTGCCACTCTCTTTGGCTGCTTCCCCACACTTTTGCTTTCCAGAGCACAGCTAACACAAGGCTGTCCCACATAACAGGAAATTAATAAAGCTTCAGTCTGCCATAAGAAACTCAGAATGTCAAAAGAAGCGGAAATGTGGAGGTAGTTCTCCCCAAGCCAGTTCCCAGGATGTCTGCCCCTGGCCCCTCTCTTTTTCACCCCTGGCTGGGGCACGACTCATGACAGCACACTTGCCTGCCCCGGGTGAGAGCTCCTCTCACACGATCTGTCCCACCCCAGTCCAACGCCTGCAGCTGAAATGTTCAATGGATAACAATATCAGGTAAGACATAAACCGTTCCAGTGAAAGCTCCCTTTTCCATTAATAAACAAAATAATTAGTAGGGCATCTGGAAGCAACTATATTTTTATTCAGTGATTCAGTAGGGTACCTGTCCCAGTTGGGACCTTGAGCAATGGAGGATCTGCTGATGGGTACTTTTCTGCGGAAGGATTTTTCTTAATGGAATATTCTGAACCACACTTGGAGTCTTATGAAGGAAAAAGTCCATTTTTAATTCCAAGTGTTATTGGATAACTGGTTAAAGTGATTACATATGCAACTCTCAGGGTATAAAGATGGAGGCTTAAAAACAGAGATAGCCTGAAAGAGCTCATTTCATAAAGTCCTTGAGAAATTTTAGAAACACTGAAGTGGCTACATTGAAAGCAATGTATGGAGTTAAGAGAAGGGCGAGAGGGGAGTCTTTCTACTTTGTGTGCTCTGAGACTCCGAGGTTACAGATAAATTCCAGTTAATATGTGTAGAGCCTGTACTTGAGCAGTGCCTGGAACCCCAAAACAGTTTTGAGCCTTTTAGTACTGGAGAAGCTGATCCATCAGAAGTATCAGCATTATTGGCAGGTAGTTTCTCTGAAGGGGCTTTGCACCTTAAAACACCTTTGGGAAAAAGTACAGAAGTGTCTGTGAACATGGGTGCCACGTCGATGGACTGAATTGTCAGGCAGCTTAGCAGATGCCTGGGTAACACATACCTTGAGGGGTCTGGGTCAAGAAGGGAGGACAGTGTGACCTAACCTGAAATAGCTAAGATCGGCCATGCCCAAATGCCAGTGAGATCACCCCTCAGGATTCCTGGAAAGATTTAGAGAATTTACTGTATATTTGGACAGGCCTTTCTAGGGACCAGAGGATGTAGGAGGACATACATGCTTTTTATGTAAATGCAACCCAATTCGTATCCCTAGGCGGGTGTGGTCTGAAGGAACAATGGTTACATAATTGGTACTGACTGTGGCAAAGTCTTAGCCATTGTTTTTTCAGATAGTCATAGATAAGGCAGCAGGAGCTGGTTAATGTTAACTGTAGTCAAACCTGGTTGAAGAGTTATGTTTTAAGAGTGCTTATTAAGAACTTTGTACCACTCTGTAAGGAATTCTCTAATAATTTGTTATAAGGCTCTTCTACTTCTGGTGCTTCAACAATTTTTTTTTATTAATTTGAACTACATAAATAACTGTGTGTGTGTGTTACAGCAACATAAAATTATCTAATTTGCTGATGATACAAATCTGGACAGGGCATTTAACCCCATAACTGACTTAAAGATTTAATACAAGCTCACCAACCTTAGAACAATGAAGGAAAACCTAAAGGAGGAAAGCACACAGAGATAAATTCAAAGTGGTGGTTCTTTTCGTTAATCAACTACACAATCATGATATGATGGAAAGAGCACCATGGAGGGACCTGGTTTCCAGCCCTTGATCTGCGGGTAAGTTAGGTCAATTTAGACAAACTAGATCTTGAGAGATAATGTAGACACCCTTTACCCTAATATGACTAGGTCTTGAGAAGATCATCTCTGAAACTCCTTGAGACTTAATTATGAGTGTGAAGGTTGTCTGGTTTTGTTTATTGGAGGAAAAGCACATGGCTTGAATCCAGCTGTCATTCCAGGGTCTAATGTTTAGTAGCTATGTTATTATGAGCAACCTGCTTAAATTCTATGTGCCGCAGTTTCCTCATCTGTAGACTGGAAATCAAAGCTATGTTCCAGAGTTTGAGGAAGCATAAAATACCATATACAAAGCACCAGAAGAGAGCCCAATAGATAGTAGAAAATAATAAGCATAAGTTCATTTTCTTGTCTCATTTTCTTTCTTCATAGTCTTGTGAAAGAAAGAAAGAAAGAAAGAAAGAAAGAAAGAAAGAAAGAAAGAAAGAAAGAAAGAAAAGAAAGAAAGAAAGAAAGAAAGAAAGAAAGAAGGGAGGGAGGGAGGGAGGGAGGGAGGGAGGGAGGGAGGGAGGGAAAAGAAAAGAAAAGAAGGGGAAAGGAAGAAAGAAAGAAATGGAAAGGAAGACAAGAAGAAAGGAAGGAATAAGGAAAGAAAGAAAGGTGTAGGGAGAATTTTCGTTGTTCAGAAGTTCAAATGAGCCAACAATATAACATTTACTGCCCCGACCCTCACACTGATTATTGCTGACACCATGTAAGAAGAGTTCTCTGCTGACTTTTACATCCAGGAGTAATGGCTCCAAATCAGATGCTCATATTTCAAGATGAACCATAACAAATTAGAATCTGTTTAAAGGAACTTCTAGGGCAAGAGGGGAAATACTGTAACATACAAAGGGTCACTGAAGAAAATGCAACATATCATGCAAGACTCGGGTTCAAGAGGAAGACTGAAAAATGTATAGAATTAACTTTGATAAATGGTATCCATGACAATGAAGAGGAAAGTGTCTATTTTGCTGCTGCCTTTAAAAGCCAAGCTAGAGCTGAGTAATCGATTTGACAGGTTAGGTTTCAACTCCACATGAACTGGGCACTGGATCAACTAGCGAAGTCCAATATTGAAGGGACAGCCTCCTGACTCAGTTACGTCCCTGTCACTAGAGGCTTCAGGAAGATACAGACGACCTTCGATCAACACGGTAGAAAAGAGTCTTGCACTGGGTTAGAGGTTGAACCACATGATATTTAGATTTCCTGCTGACTTTGAGACTCTCTAATTCCAAGAAGGAAGTGGGTCGATAAGGATTACAGTCTGCAAACCAGTTTCATCAGAACTGCTGTGTTGTGACCTGAAATACGAAGGCGTTTTTCACAAACAATAAGACAGCCTCATTCCCAGCACAAGAATTTCCCCTGAGGAATCCTCTGATGTTGGCACCTTTTGGGATGGTGCTTTGGCAACATCCACGGGCCTGGAGCAAATATTTCCAGATCCCATCTGCTTTGTTCCCTCCTCATCACCCTAACACTTTTCCTCGCGCCAACACACACTACTTGGCTTTATTAATTAGTTAGAGTTGTGGTGTATTTATCCAGATTTCCGACTCCTTGAGCGTCCTTTTCTCGTCTCTTACTGTACACTGCTGAGGGCTTGCCTCGTGTGGGTACAATACTTTCAGGATAGGTTTTGGCCCTGGCTTCAACCGCAGACGTTGGGTTATTTTTTGTTGTCCCATCTTTAAGAATGACACAGGAATGTGGAGAGGGCTGAGAAACTTGGGCAACGAGACACACATTTTTGAGATCTTGGCTTCTATTACCACGGGCTAAAGCTATGAGCATCTGGGGGAACTGAAAGTTCACGGCCTGGACCGTAACATCTTCCTCTTCTCAAAGACTGGCTTCTCTCTGCCGTCACTGCACATCTTGGGGCTTCTGCTAATATTCACGGGGGCCTTATTTTTAGAAAACTTGATGCGGTGCCCAGTCTTCTAAGGTGGCTCCTTCTCATCCTCACTTCCTGTTGGTCACACTCCTCTTCCCTCGGGGTGGGGATCGGGCGGGGGGGGGGGGTCAGGGTTGGGGGGCTGGACCTAGTGACCTGCTTCTTATGAACAGAAGGCGAAAGAAGCCACTGGATGTTACCTCTGTGATTGTGTTACGAAAGCAAATAGTATCTCCCTCTCTCTCCCTCTCTCTCTCTGTTTCTCTCTCTCTCTGGCTTTGATGAAGCAAGCTACCAGAACCACATGGCATAGAACTCAGGCCAGACTCTGTCCAAAAAACAACAAACTAGGTCACTCCATCCAACCCTGCCAACAACCTGTGAGCCTGGAAGTGGATCTTTCCCCAGTTTAGCTTTAAGATAAGATCACAGCCCCAGTCAACACTTTAACTACAGCCCCCGACATCCCCTGAAACCCGGAGCCCCGCCGGCCAGGTCTGGATTCCTCGCTCACGGTAACAGGGAGGTGATCGATGTGCGCCCTCTTAAGTGACTAGATTTGGGGGTAATAAGCTGCACGGAAATAAAGAGCGAATACACATGCTCCAGGGTTCCTTTTAAACTAAGTACCTTTGAAGAAATTGAGTACTGTGTATCTTTGACTATTAGCAGTAGAGAAATTTAGAGGTAAAAGACAGTATTCATCCATTATTTTAAAAATTTGCCAGAAGGTACAATAAAGTACTTTTATAATTTTCATGAGTATCAGGATTTCGCTAAAGAAACAGAACTAATAGGAGGTAGATATTAAGAGACATCGCAAGAAAATTAGCTTACATGTTTCTGGGGGCTGGCTAGGCAAGTCTAAATTTCACAGGGCAGACCATCACAAAGATAGGCTAGGACTCTCAGGTACAAACTGAAGCTACAGTCCACAGGGAGAATTTTTTTTTTTTTAATTTTTCTGGGAAATCTCAGTTCTGCTCCTACAGCCAAATAACTAATAGAATTAGGCCCATCCGGATTATCTAGGATAATCTCTCTTACATAGAGTGAGCTGCTGCTGGACTTTATCACATCTACAAAATGCCTTCACAGCAACACCTAGATTGGTGTGCAACTGAGTAACTGGAGACCATCTAAAGCTGACCATCATCATGAAATTCAAAGGCGACTTAGAAACTCACCATCCATCATTGAAATCAAAGGAAAATAAGGAATGTGATTCATAAAATTTTGACATGTTCAGACCATTCTAGTAAACTCCTCCTGCGAAAATTAAAGTAAACGTCTTATTGTAATCTTTTTGTTTGTTTTCTTGTTTTCTCTTTTTAAGGCTGCACCTGTGGCGTACGAAGGTTCCCAGGCCAGGGGTCAGATCAGAGCTGTAGCTGCCCGCCTACACCACAGCCACAGCAACATGGAATCTGAGCCACATTTGCAACCCACACCACAGCTCACGGCAACGCTGGATTCTTAACCCACTGAACAAGGCCAGGGATCAAACCTGTGTCCTCGTGGATACTAGTCAGATTGGTGTCCACTGAGCCATGACGGAAACTCCGTTTTATTTTAATCTTAATGGAAAAGCTTCTGTAGCTGAAAGGTGAACATGACCAAGTATACAATTAAGTTTAAAATGTGCTTTCCCCCTACCCCTGGAATGTTATTATATTCAGAACTCTTGAGTCATATGTGAATGAACTTCAGTTATATAAAACTATTCAAATGTTTAATGATATTTATTTTCCAAAGTTTCAATTGTTTGCATGGTCAAAGGTGTTAAATTTAGATTATACACATATTTTCTATATCTTACTGATAAAAGAAGGAAGTAAATTTTCCTCTGATTTGCTTACTAGGTCTTAAAAACTTATTCTTTATTATTCAACCACTGGGCCATCTTAGGGGAAAATCGGAGGATAGATTCTTTCCCATTTTCCCAGTCCCTACAGATGCTACTACCATAAACAAGAAGTGACTAGGACAATAAACCAGTAGCTGTGAGGAAATTACCTACTGTCACCAAAAATTAAGATCACTGCATCCACTATTCATATGTTCCTTCATTTTGCAAATATTTATTAAGTGCCAGACAGGGGTTTAGGCACTGGCAATGGGAAGATTCTTGCCTTTATTTTGAGCTGAAAATAAACAACCAAACAAGATTTGCGTGAACACAATTAAAATTCGTTACAGCGGTAACCACAAATTTGCATTTCTAGCAAGTGAAATAAACCCGATTTGCCAGGACCCGTATTCTTATATGGATACATCTTCAAATATCCCACGTGAACAAATTTTATCAGGTATTTTCACTCTCTGAGAGTAGGAGCTACCAAAGGGTGGCTAGAAGGCACGGAGGAGAGGAAACTTGACACATCAGAAATGAAGTGCCGCAAAAGTGGGAAGTCTCTGGGTGAACAGACTACTCTTTTTGTGAACTTAAAAACACGTTGGTTAAAATCAACATCTGCCTACACATTCTGGAATCGCTGGAGGTGGCTTAATCCCGAAATGTGTGCACTTTCTGTTCCTGCAGAAAACAGCCTTGAGAGGACAGAGACTCATGGCAACTATGTTACATCAAGTATAATAAGCAGCTGGGAACATATTCAGATATACACGGTACTGAGGACATTTTGAGATACTTTTGTTATTAAAGCGACCTTGGTTCATTTGAGAATTCATAAAGACTTTATCACAGAGATTAACACTCCACTGAGGTTCACTGTGTGGTGTGTGGTTTCCACACGGTGTGGGATGCAGGTGGATTATATTTACATGCCCCTCCGTCTTCTCCCTCCTCCTCCCCTATTGTCTACCTCGAATTTATGGTTAAAAATAAAAGCTAGTTCAAAGTGATACAGTAGGGATACAGTGCCGCCTACTAATTGTGAGCTACCTACAGATTCTTCGAGAAGTCTGAAGCCGAAATCATTTTGTTCGCTTTAAATGAAAGATAGAAACAAATCCATATAAATCAATAAAAGGAAATCTATTTTTGATAGCAGCAGAAAATCTGAAACAAATTAGAAAATATCATTGGATAAGCAATGAGGTCCTGCTGTACGGCACCGGGAACTCTATCCAATCTCTTGTGACAGAACAGGATAGAAGATAATATGAGAAAAAGAATGCAGATGTATACATAACTGGTTCACACTGCTGTACAGGAGAAATTGACAGGACACTGTAAATCAGCTATAATGAAAGGTTTTAAAAAATATCTATTTTGTTACAATCAAATTTGAGCCATGAAAGAAACGTCTGGCCACTTTTCCGTGATCCACAAGCACAGACTCGTTTTTCTAACAGATCTCTTCCTTGAAAGTGGACGGGCTTAAACCAAGGGCCTAACCGTTTGGAAAGGACAAAAAAAGAGCAGGCAGGGAAGCGAAAAGGAAAGACGTTTGCATATGAGACCAGATGCTGGGCACAGTCACATTTCTTGGACCCTGGGCCCTGGTCACCCCAAGGATCTCTGACAGCTCCAAAAAAGGGAAAGAAGACAAACCCATTTGCAAGACTCTCAGCCACTCTTGCCCTTTCTCGGCCAGCTGCCAGCCATCTCTGCAGTCTTTGCCCATATGGGGATTATCTTTTCCCATCATTTGAAATTAAACATCCACCAGGAAATAAATCTCTCTCCCACCTACCTCTCCCTCTCTCTCTGCCCCCACCCTTCATCTTCCCATCATCTTATCTCTGTTTCTCATCCTCAAGATGTCCAGTCTTAATACAATCTTTGTACTCAGTCTTTGTCAAAATCTGTCAGGTGAAAGGGATGCAAAGCCAACTCAGCACAGCGAGGCTGAGAGCACATTTCCTTTCAGATTGGGTGGCTGTCAATTTTTGAATAGGATTCTGGAACTTGTCCTTGGAAGCCAGTGTAATGTGAATGAATGTGTCGAATACAAAACTCACACAGCCCTGGAGTTCCTATCCCATCGTGGCACAGCGGAAACGAATCTGACTAGGCGCCATGAGGTTGTAGGTTCGATGCCTGGCCTTGCTCAGTGGGTTAAGGATCCAGCGTTGCCGTGAGCTGTGACATAGGTCGAAGACGTGGCTTGGATCTGGCGTTGCTGTGGCTCTGGCTGCAGCTCTGTTTAGACCCCGGCCTGGGAACCTCCATATGCCGAGGGTACGGCCCTGAAAAGACAAAAGACAACAACAACAACAACAAAAAGGTAGAAGGGCTGCGTGACTTTTGTGTTTGTTGTTGAATAGAAAATATCCGTATCTTTTTACTCAAATGCTGGATGACGTGGAGTTGGCATGGTACCATTTCTCTTTTATGCCTTCACCACGTTTTTTAAAAAAATGGAAAAAGATTTCAAAATTGTTCTTTAAAATGTAGTAATACTTTATAGTCATATCTTCTTATTGTATTGCAAAACCTCAATTAATCAGAAGTTAGGTATTATATGTGGAACCACTCAAGAGCAGACACACACACATTCTCGCAGACATAAGCTACTGTGAGGAGTTTTTTTTACAGGTTAAAAAGAGCAAAAGGAATTTTGGTATATGTAGTGTTTGTTGTCAGTACAAATCTTTGTCCCTTTCCCACTCCATTCTCAACTATCAAGATAGGGAATTTCACCCCTTTCTGTCCTCAAGGGCAATTTCTATGTGTTTTGTTTGTTTCTTTTGTTTTGGTCTTTTGTCTTTTTAGGGCTGCACCTGTGGCCTATGGAGATTCCCAGGCTAAGGGCTGAATCGGCGCTACAGCTACCAGCCTACACCAGAGCCAGAGCAACACCAGATCCAAGCCGCATCTGCGACTTGCACCACCGCTCACAGCAACGCCGGATCCTTAAGCCACTGAGCGAGGCCAGGGATCCAACTTGCAACCTCATGGTTCCTAGTGGCTCCACTGCGCCACAACAGCAGCTGCCTCTGTTTAAACTGCTGACAGAGCCTCTCCTGTGAGGCTGAGAACCTTTTGTCATTCATATCCCTTTCTAAATGCTGTCTTTTCAACCTTCTGTTTTTACTGATTCCTTCTTCAAAGGCGACCATCAGGATAAGTTTATCCATCAGACTCCCACCTCTTCCTTCCATCTTCTCATTACAGCCTGAAGTCCTAAGATGAGGTGACAATCACTATCCCTAACTCCTTGGCTCCCAGTCCCTCTATATTCTGGTATTTGTTAAACTGCTAAATACGTCAAGTGTACAGAAAAGCAGTGAGTGACATAACATAGGCTTGTGTGTGTCCCACCAGCTTTGTCACGTGCTAAGCTTGTTCCATTTTCTTTTTCAGTCTTTACAAGAGAAGGAACGCTACAGGTCCAGCTAAGCTTCCTGGTTGCTCCCTCCTTTCTGAAGGGTATCTGATCCACCTCTGCCTTCAGAAAATTGAACTGCAAGGGGTAAATACTGACCTGTCCTCTTATTTTGAAAGTTCATTAGGAGATAAAATATTAAACTACTATAGATTCTCCATGACTCTGCATACTCTAATGAAGGTCAAGCCTCTTCTACTTGGTGTTAAAGCCTGTACAACAGTTTGCAGTGAACACACTTTTATGAAGAATACACCTGATATTTTATACATCTTCCTGACGCTGTATTTCCCAGACCTGGGGGGACAGCACTTAGAATGTGTCTGGTGGCTCACAGGGTCTTGCCCCCTTCTCCACCCTGCTCCTGAAGTTGACTGGACGGCCCCTGAGCTTTGCTGCTTGTGGTACTTTATAACTATCCTGGGAAGCTAATACAGCACCCTTAAAAATCTTTTATCTTCTGTCTGTGCTGAAAATCCCACCATACAGAGGCAGTCACGGGCACTCTGGATTTGACAGCTTTAAAGAGTTTTAAAATGAGGAAATAAGTACAGGATTCCTGTCTGTTTTGTTCATTGCTTTATCAGTAGTGCCTGGCACAAAACACACAGAGAGCTAATGTGAGGTGAATTAGTGAGAGGTTTTCAGGAATAGGTAATAGCAAGTGGGTTCCTATAGGCTGTTGTTCTTCGGTATGAGAGCAGCCAAGAGCTGATCAATTAAGGAGTGTGAACTTTGCAAGTGGGGCCAGAAGTCACTTACCCAAGTCATTATTCCTTAGACTAATAGGACCTCCTACCTACTAAATGTGTATTTTCAAATGCATTCCTAAGAAATTCACCCCTTTGCTTTAATAGCTCCAAGAGAAGTCAGGGAAATTGGAATTTAATCTGCGTCCTAATGCCAATTTCTGGTATCCCTTAGACGGGCTCAGACCTCAGTTTCCTCACCTATTAACTGAGAAGCTTGGATAAATGAGTCTTTGCAGCGCAAGACCATGCCTGTCTCCAGGACCTCTGCAGTCAGGTGGCAATCATAAAAAAACAAAATCAAGCGAAGGTTTTCCGACTTCAAAGTTTTGTCCGGGGACTGGCTACCTCCGCCTGCCTCCACATCCATTTGCATTTCTGGAACACCTAATTTCTAAGGGATGAAGCCTGACATACTTTTAAAATAAACACAAACAACCCAGGACTCAACATGGTCGGCGGCTAAGCCACAAAGTAGATAAAACACACGCAGATCAGCAAGAGAGCCCAGCCGTGGGCAAAACATCAACGAAACCACGAAGGCCATCCTGGCCCTCTTGTTAAAATGGGTTAAAGGGTGAAGATGAAGACGAAAAGGGGAGTAAGAAAATCCCTGAAGCAGGGATCGCTGTTTGGAAGTATACCCAGCGTTTGGAGTTTATTTGGCATTTGCTACTGTTTTCCATATAACCGTCACCCAAGTGAGGGTGTCTTTAAATAATGGAAAAGCTGACTGACTACAAAGAATGGAAATTCTAATAAAATCTGAGAGCAAAATTCCCCCAGACAGGTTCTACCAACTATTCCCCCATAGTCATCCTTTTGTTTCTAGAAGTGGCAATAAAGCCACCCAGTGAGGGACAGGAAAACTATACAGACTCCTGTTCATTGTGGGCACTTAAAACCTCGCCAGCAAATGTAGGTTTTGACTCTCTGCCCAGCACAGCTTTGAAAGTTTTGCCACGAGGTCCTAATTGCTAAGTAAATGTTCGCTCAATATTTCTCCATAAAGGGGAGAAAAAGGGAAAAAAAATAGTGAGAGAAGAGAAAGTGGGAGAAAAACGTATGTCACTTTGTTGGGAAAAATACACAAAATTCTAGGTATTCTCAGGCTGCAAATTATTAGTCCTGCCTACAAAATTGGTAATTTCTTTGTTTAAAAATATGATATTTTCCGTGTTTCTAGGATTTTTGGTCAAAATTCCATTCCCCCCCCCCCCATGGCACAGGCTGACCTCCTCTAAGCCTACCCCGTACTCTGTAGATGAAAATGCCTTTCTAGTCAGCGGTATTTGCTGAAAGGAATGGCTTCTGAAATCCCCTTGACATGTCACAAACCATGACCGCTCTACCTGGGACTGGAAACGAGTTTTGTCTGCAACCAGAGGGCTGATTACAGATCCGCTGAGACCCTGTTAGACTTAAGATGAGCACGAGCAAAGAGACTACTGGGGCCTTGCCCTGAGGGGTTAACAGTATTTGGAGAGGCAAAGCGAACGGGTATGTTGGTTCCAAACTGTGCATACAATAAGAACACACATTAAACAAAAGAAAAAAAAAAGTGTTTTAGTCCTGATGGATTTGGCATAAAAAAAATAGCCTAAGCAAGGACATAACAATAAATTAGCCATTGAAAACCGAGATGATTTCTCTAGGTTTTATGCCCCGGGCACGATGTAATACTTTCACTCTCACCAGGCTGTCAAAGTCTCATCACGATGAGATTTGGCCTGGATCATCGTTTGTCCGGGAGGCTATTCGGTGCGTTACAGAATGACTGACAGCAGCCATGGTCTCTGCTCAGTACATGTCAGCAGCCTCCCTGGCACATCTGCGACTACCAAACATGTCTCCAGACACTGTCGAATGTCCCCTGGCGGAGGGGGACAAATGTACGTCCAGGAGAGAATCACTGATTATGGAATAATGTGATCATGTCAATTGATTGGACTGATTAGGAACCCAAATAATGACATTCTTCCCAAGTACCAAGTATCTCACCTGTCTATCCAAATGGTTCACGGGCTTTCAGCACGAAAGGGCCATGTCCTACAGAGAGCGCCAAGGTCTGCTAATAGCACAGCAGTCACGGGGTAGGGAAGGGCACAGGGAAGGGGGCAATGTCCCTGAATGTCCCCAGGATAGACAACTCCCAGGGCAAGAGACCGAGAGGCTGCAATGACTGGCTTCGCGATCGACTTGCCACGACGCGCTGGTGGGCTCACACTCCCCCAACAAGAACATGGATGCTGTGATCACCGCTGAGTTGGCAGCTATTGCTTGTTCTGATTTAGAAACTTCAGGAAAAAAAGACTGGGTCAGAGAGCAAACCCTGCAGCTGGACGGCACAGAAGCTGAGAAGCGGCTCCACGGACCCTGGGTAGGGAAATGGGGAGAGAGTGCCCCCATCACTTGTGACTTAACTCTATTAAAGGGAGCAGCCAGCCGTCCATGTAGAATCTATACATAGGCGTCTAAGCCAAAGTTCATTTTTAGAAGATTAGAAAAAAAAAATTAAAACGCTCTCTGGAGAAAACATGATCTTTCCTCCATGGTTAAGGTGTCAGCTTTGACAAGAATGACACAAGCTAATTAAATTTTTGTTAATTTATTTTGTCTGATTCAGTGACTGCCTGTCACACAAATCCCTCAATAAGTAAGATTTCTCTCTGCTATAAACTTTCTACTCTTTCTCTGAAATGCCATTAGGTAAACGCACGAAAAGTGGACCTGTTTTACTCAAATAAACACTAAAAGCACTTAAACCCGATCCGCCCTCAATACTTCAACTCCTCATGTCTGTTTTGGAGAGGACCTACCTCTTTCCAGCTTATAAATCTCCAATTGGGACCATTACCCTTTAAAAAGTAAAAGCCTTTATGCAGATAAAATACAAAGATGAAGTTAAGACATTGATGGTAGATAAAACAGAGAAATACGGGGCATTCCTGTTTGCCTTGAAATCCCCAAGAAATACTATCTCACATCATTTCTCTTTGAATTACAATTTGGGAATGACATTGTGTAATCACGTCAATCCTAGTTATCTAGAGTGATTCAAATCTTTTTTTTTTTTTTTCTTGGCAAGATTGATACAAGAAAGTCACATTATCATAAAGAACAGAGTTTGATGTTTGAATCAATATAAGCATACTCGAAAGGCATGCTTATTGAATCCATCTTTTTTTCTGCAACGTTTTCATTGAACACTTCATTTCTTGCTCATCTTCTGCGATTTAGCCCAAACATCACCTCCAAGGCAAATCCTGTCCTAAGTGCCTTCTCCCTCTATCCTCCTGTCATGCCCTCTTATTTTTAATTTTTAGGGTCTTTTTAGGGCCACGCCCGCAGCATATGGAGGTTCCCAGGCTACAGGTCAAATCGCCATAGCCACAACAACACCAGATCCATGAGGCATCTGCAACCTGTACCACACCTCATGGCAACGCCAGATCTTTAACCCACTGAGCAAGGCCAGGGATTGAAGCTGCATCCTCATGGATACCAGTCCTCCATGGATACGAGGGAAACATCCGTCTCCCCCGAGGCATGACGGGAACCCTGTGTCATGCCCCCTTTAGAAGAACATACTGTACTTTTTCTCACCCTACATGGCAATTTCTTGCATGTCTGTTACATAACCACCGTCTCTTAAGAGTGTGTCTTCAAATCACTCAAAGGGTAAGCAGAGGAAAAAAGGTATAAGATGTAGAGTGAAGACAGAAGATGGGGAGGAAGGCAGAGGGACAGGAGAGAAAGGGCTCTTTTTCTACAATTTAGCTACTTGTCTATCCTTTAGACGAGAGCAAATCCCGCAGTGCTATTTCCAGGACTGCCTGGGGCGCACACATAACTTTGTATTAATTATCATTACACAGAAGATTCATATTTCATCAATGTTTATTCCCTAGACCCTATTCATATTGGATAATATTCAGAATCAACCTTTAGAATCTCAACAAAGTTTTATTGGTTCTGGTGGCCGGTGCTGGTCTTTTATATCCGAAGCAGAAAATTATTCATTATGCATTATGCTGAGATGATAGCATTGCAATAATAACTGATCCACCGAGTACCTGTGGGCCCCAACGCCTTCCTACATAAGGCCACCTGCGATAGGTACTATTATCATTTCACTGAATGAAAAAACTGAGGCCAAAAGAGAGAAAATAAATTGCACCTGGTCACACAGTTAGGGCGTGGCAGAGACCAGACTAAAACCCAACCGAGCCCATGCTCCGGACAGCCCAGTGATCGATGACATGACTGTGTAATCAATCGGCAGGTATCTTACTTGTTGACATTTAATCTATCGGTTCTGTGCCACACTTCCCGTGATGGATTACTTAGATTAAATAAGGTCCATAAGCCACGCTCCAAGGGTTCCCTTTACTGTGCGCTCACAGGAGATAAACTTCTGTCACGCCTTACTGTTCTCCGTAGACGGTTACACTGCTTTTCGAGACTCTAAGTTTCATAGGAACTTACTCGTTATCATGCCTTTCACTGTTGTTTTTGCTGAATAAAGTACTGTTTTAAGATAAAGTAAAAACATCCCCTTCTTACGGCCCACCATAAAGACAATTATTAATTCACGTATTTGTCTAAGTCTCCTGATTCCCATGTTTAGGGATAGAATATTAACTTTAATTTTTATCATCCTTATAAACCCCCTTGGCCTGTGGAAGTGCCTTTGGAAAACCAGGCAGAGCATTTTAATCAAGGCGGGGCAGCGGGGGGGGGGGGGGGGGGGGAAGCAGAGCCTGAGATGCTAACACAATCAATTGAATTTTTCAGAAACACTTCAGAATTTTCTTCGTTTGGGCTTAGTCATTTTGCAGGAACCTCATAGTCAAAGAACCTTTTAATACCAAGCACAGTTTTGTTATGTTGTCTTGCATAACGTGGTCACTTCGGCATAAAGGCATCTGCGTGTTTTAATTCCTCTTGGCAGCAGAACACTCAAGTACGTGACTTTACACTCATAGACGCTCTGGCACGTTAGCTGTTCCCTCTCCCTACACCCCACTTCTTTTCTCCCTTCTCTGTGGCTGGAGTTCACTGCCAGAACATACTGCACTCTCCCTCAACTCGAACGGAATTAAAGAGCAGCCCTGGACCAAAGAGCTGGTGTCACAGATTTGCTGAGTCATCTCGTGATACTCACTGATGACTAATGCTCCCCTAAGCAGAATCTCCATCAGCAGTGTTCGGACACTTCAGGTGAAAGGCATGATGCGAGGTGATGCTCTCTTTATCTGGGTTCCTTTCATTTTGCATCCCTTTAAGTCTGGAGTCGTTAGTGGGTACCCCCCTCTCCTAGAGTATTTCCAAGACTGTGCAAGAGGTAAAACGCTGCTATATCCATAATCATGGAATAAGCACGTCCAGCTCTCTAAAATCCTATTTGGTAACGCCATTTGCAGCAACAGGGATAGAACGAGGGGCTCTCATACTAAGTGAAGTATGTTAGAAAGAGAAAGACAAATACCACATGATAGTACTTACATCGGGACTCTAATATATGGCACCAATGAACCTTTCCACAGAAAAGAAACTCGTAGACATGGAGAACAGATTTGTGGTTGCCAAGGGGGAAGGGGAGGGAGTCGGATGGACTGGGAATCTGGGGTTAATAGATGCAAACTATTGCCTTGGGAATGGATAAGCAACGAGATCCTGCTGTATAGCACTGGGAACTCTATCTAGTCACTTGGGATGGAGCACGATGGAGGAAAATGTGAGAAAAAGAATGTATATGTATATATGTGGCTGGGTCACTGCTGTACAGGAGAAAATTGACGGAACATTATAAACCAACTATAATGGAAAAAATAAAATCCTATTTGGATTACCAGATACCTGCCATGTGACCAAAATCAGCCCTGGGGATGAGACTATTATGCCACATGAAGG
Source organism: Phacochoerus africanus (assembly GCF_016906955.1). Taxonomy (NCBI): domain Eukaryota; kingdom Metazoa; phylum Chordata; class Mammalia; order Artiodactyla; family Suidae; genus Phacochoerus; species Phacochoerus africanus. Next base: position 9,142,402 of record NC_062557.1, on the reverse strand, counting down.
TGGGCAGCCAACACGTGGCAGGACACCAGCCCAGCAAGCCTGCTGTCTGCTCCCCTCTTCCAAAGACGACCGGGCCCTCTCCTCTATGAAATAAAGCTGCAGGGGAATATGAGCGGTAATAGCTTTCTCGACAACCAAGCTCCTTTCCAGGAGCAGAGCGCGTGTAGGGGAAAGAGGTGGCTCGGGCACTGAGCTCTGAAATACGAGGAGGCCACGGGTAAGGGACAGCATTAAGATGTCCCTGATTTAGCCACTGGGTTATCCAAATTCGGGGAAATGAAGATTACATTACACTTATAATCTTCATTTCCTCTCCGACCTCAAGTGCACCCCAGCGCTCTTACTAAAGCTGCCCGGGTGGGGGTGGGGGGAGCTAATGTCCATTCCAGACCAGAAAGGCCCAGGCTTTTGTGAGCCTCAGCCTGAGGCTCCTCGGGTCTGGTGGCTTTGCCCAGCCACACAGTGATGTCTGCAGCTCGGTGGGAGAGGAAACCTGGCCCCGGCTCCTTGAAAAGGCTGCAGCGATGAGCCAGACCTGAGCCCTCGGTGCGGGGACATCATGGATCCTATCCCAGGTTCCGAGCCTCCTAATCCCCCTCGCCCCACCCCAGTGGCTTTAAATGTTCAGTAAATTAGCCTCCAATGTGATCAGTCACTTCATAAGTGGCCTTTTTGGGGGAAATTTTCCAGGACAACTGTTGAGTGATGTCTCAATTTATGGCCCAAGGGGGACAAAGCATCCCTGGTAATGCCATTACCAGAGAAAGATGAGTGTAAATGTACCGTTTGCTTCTTTCGGTGGTAACTTTAAAATGTTTTTAAATATTTTTGGCCCCATCATCATGGTATTATGGCTGCCGGTGGAGGAAGAGATGGGGGCTCCGGAGGAAAAGAAGAAAACGCTTAAATGGGCTCCTCGGATTTCTTCACTTTTATGGCATAAGATACTTTTTTTTCTCTCTTGTTCATAAAAATATATATATTGCTATATATATATATATATATATATATAAATATATATATATATAGCATTCTCCTCTCGAATCTTGGATTCTCTAGTAAAGGCTGTAAAGATTTAATAAAGATTTAATAAAATTCCCCCAGGGGCTGATAGGAGCGAATGCTTGTGTGGGCCCAGGCAAAGCCCGCAGGACCACAGATGAAGTGACACTCTTTCCTTTGTCCTCAGTTCCAGGTTTGCTGCAGGCAAGGACCTGAGGCCCACAGGGCACTAGCGACATGCATCACGGGGGCCTGGGGCGCTTTCGAGAAAGACGAAACTGTGCAAGAGTGTCTAGCGCGTTCCCTTGTTGACCCCTTTCCTTTTCTTGGGCCTCTTCAGCTCTTCACCCGTAGGATGGAAATAAGAAGTGAGCCGCAGGGTCTCACGTGGGAACCAAAAATAGTCTAGGCCCGCTTGTTCAACCATCTCCTAAAGGTTATGGATTTGGGCACAAGCAAAAACAAACTCCTCATTTCCTCGCAGGGTAAAAGAATGAACGCGATTTGCCAAAAGCAGTCTCGGATTAATTGGAGGAGAGCACAGGCGTCCTTGGACACCGCCCTGTCTAGACGTGAAATCCCAGAGCCCCCTCTGGTCACTTTTCAACCCTGCCGTAGGGAGCGCATACATCACTGACGCCCTCCTCGTGGAAGGAGCTCTCATCGTAGGCCCGGACGGGCCTCGTCCCATCGACCTCTGGGGTTCCCAACACTTCATCTCTAACCGGGGGGTGTATGGAGACTGTCCTTGCCCTGCCCCCTCCATCAAGCTGGCTTCTCTCCACTCACCAGCTTAGCTAATGCATCTGCCACACGGACAGGGCACAGCGCAGAATAATGCACTGAAGGACCCTCTATGCTGGATGTGGACGGAAAGCATCACCATGCCTATCTCATCGTCTCATAGTGCTTTTTTTTTTTAACAATGAGTAGGTGATTTATTTTATTCATTTATTTATTTATTTTTGGCCCCGTCCAAGGCACATGGAAATCCCCAGGCCAGGGATCAAGGCTGCACCACAGCAACAGCGTGAGCCACAGCAGTGACAACGCCAGATCTTCAACCACGGGGCCACCAGGCAACTCCAACAGTTATTATTCTTACGTATGATTTTGTTTTTAAAAGTATATAAAGCAATCACTCCTGTCCCACTTTGTAACATGGTCCCAATGAGAGACGAGGGATAAGACTCTTATGCAGGAAGTTGGACACCGATGTGTGTTCACTGTGGGACCCGACATGATGGGAGGGGGCAGCTTTGTGTCTGTGACCCAGGCCCATACCTACATGCAATAATTTAAAATGGGGACAAAAACGCCTCTTGTCTCACCTCATTTAAGAAGATATGTCTTATTGCATTGTGTGTGTGTGTGTGTGTGTGTGTGTGTTGGAAGGGAGGGGAAAAGAAGTCACAACTGTTGCAGCTGGCACTGAAATATGTCCTTTCTAAATAATCGGTTGTTAAGGTTAAACCTAATTCATTATCTAATCATCAACAAATGCTGCTGATTATTATCTCCCTATGGTCCCTTTTTAGAGCTTGTGCATGAAAAAAAAAAAAAAATAGCATGTGTATCTCTAGTAACTGACCGTGGACACATGCACTAATAAGAACGGCAGGACCTGGCAAGGAGAGTCCAGAGCTCGGCACGTGCACAGGAAGCTCACCAGGTAGGAGGCAACTGGAGATGAGCATTTGCCACTGGCCCTGAGGACGAGGGACACTGAAAAGGCAAGACCTCCATGCCACCAACCATCTTCAAACCTCAGTTACTCAGATCCTGTTTCCTGTTACCCAGATCTTATTCTTTCTAGATTACACAGAAAATCTCATCTATTTCTCATTTGATCCTCACATCCCATTAGACGGGCAGGGCAGACATTATCATCCCCCCTGTACGCCAAGCAAACGAATTCAGAGTTCAAAGTCACATATAGCACTTAGGAGCTGGGACATGAACTTACACCTCTGGACAATGAGGAGGCTGGTGCCTTTTGCAACAATCCACTTCAGAACCTTCTATTGATACTGCCCAGGTGCCCGCAAGAGTGGCAGAGAACAGCTCTCCCTCAGGTGACCCGAGCCTGAGTTCCTCTAGGGACTCATGACTCACCAGTGACACGTCCCAGGAGATGGTGGGCATGAGCCCATCCGCATTCATCTGCAGGATGAGTCCTCCCCTTTTAACAAAAGAGCTGGAGCCCCACTGGCATCTAAGAACGGTTGTCCGAGGAGATGCGGGAAGATGCCACCGCCCCGTATCTCCCCAGGGCTTCTGCCCAGAAGTCCCTCGAGACGACACGTCTGACCGAGAGAACACAGGCAGTGCGTGCGCTGCATCCACCTCCATGCAAACCTGGACGCAGCTCAGGATCCCGGGCCCTGCACGGAAGGCCCGGCCCCTCCCCAGCCACCCTTCCTTGAAAGGATGAAAAGGGGATCGGACTTGACCAGGATTTCGGGGTTTGAGGCAGACTGGGCCTCGGGAGGGAGGTGAACTGAGGCGGGGAGCAAAGAGAATGCTCGCTGCTGACAGGATGTGGCCAGATGTTTATCTTTCGAGCCACCAAGGGCACTCATGGGCCAGGGCTGGCCGGGGCTGGCCGGGGCTGGTGTGCTGCATCTCCCCCCCAGCGCCTCTGCCAAACCACCTGAATCCGCTGCCTTAGCCCAGCGCCTCCGCTAAGGAGACCAACGGAGGGGGAGCGGCGCTTCCTCGCCCAGGTCAGACCGTGCAGACAGGGTCCAGCCGGGGCCTGGTCCGGCCGACAGATGCTTTTCCATTCCCAGTCACCAGCATTCAGAGTCACGAACAAAAACACCCTCGCAGCTCTCTGGTTTTCCTGCGACCCTGCAGTCCAGGAAAAAGGATGTCTACCGCGAAATTCCTCTGTGTTGGAGATGCACTGTGGTCAAGTTGGAAGCTTTCAGGGCTGGAAATTTGGAACCTTTTCTTCCAAATCGGGCTCTATCAACTAGTTCTGTGGACCTTGGGCACATAAACCAAACTAGTCATGCAAGGAGAGCGACAGTGATCTAGCTGCCTGGCCCCATGGAGGCTTCAGATACAGTGAGAAAATGCAGAAACTGGACCCCGAGGGAAGAGAAACCCAAGAGCCAGACGATGGCTTCGATCCAGCCCAGGCGCTGCGTGTTCCAGGGCATACTGGCTGGGTTGACTTCGCCTGGGCTCTGCCTTCTCTCCCCAAGCTTCGTATTTTCTATGCCTTCATTTTCCTTCTGATTCTTTTGGCTTCTTTTAGAAGCGCTACACTACATATATTTTTAAAGCCGTCTGAAATCATGTTTGGAACACACATGAAGAGAGAGAGGAAGGAGGAAGGGAAGAAGGCTGGATGTCACTCAGCACTGCCTCTCATCATTTCGTCACTCTGCTCCCCACGGGGGTCTCCGTCAGCGCTTCCTTCTCTAAAGACCCGCAACCTAACTCTGGACTCCGCTCCACCCCCGCCCAGGCGTTACCACGGACCACGGACGCCAAGGGCAGCCTTCGGCCTGCTGGCCTCTCAAATGGCTGACCCCTTGCTCTCCGAGGACCTTCCGTTCTAGTCTGCCACCTGCTTCAGCGCCACACCGTGTACCACACCCAGACGCCAACGTCTCCAAGTTTTCCACCTCTGAAACTGTCAATTCAAACACACCACTGATATCAGTTAGGCCTCTGTATACTGCAGGTAACAAAAGCTGGTTTAAACTGTACAGGGAACTTAGGGGTTTACGAAACAGAAAAGTCCATTAGGACAGACTTTCAGGCTAGATGGATTCAGGGACTGGATAAGGTCTTCGACCAGGTCTCTCTCCGTGTCTTTCCAAAGCCATGCGCAGCGGCACCTTCAGGGTGGCAAATTATGCAGTGTTCTGGGTTTCAGTTGAGAAGGAAAACGCAAGTCCCTTTCCAGCAATGTCCAGAGAAGGTCTTCTTCACTCTCGCTGATGCAAACTGGGTTGCACGTTCACCCTTCAACTGGAAACACTGGCTCAGAATTGCACCACTGTACACTGATGAGCTGAGGTCTAAGACACACGTCTGAAACTGGCTCAGAATTGCACCACTGTACACTGATGAGCTGAGGTCTAAGACACACGTCTGAAACCCTGGACCCGGTGGACGTAGCTCTACCCACCAAGTACAGGCTGCGAGAGGGAAGGAGAAACACCCAAGGCAAAGCTGGGTGACTTTAAAGAGAAGGGGAACGGCTGCCGTGCAGGCAGCGACAGTGTCATGTGACACTCAGTGGACACAGACGCACGTTCTCCTGCCTCTCCACTGAGGGATCTAGTCTGCCTCAGGTTCCCAGGTCATAACAAGCCCAGAGTGACAGCCACCAGCCACGTCTACCTATTCAGATGTAAATGAATTAAAAATGAATAGAAGTTCAGGTTTGGTTCTCATTCCCCCCAGCCACATTTCAAGTGCTTGATGGCCACGGGTGGCTAGCGGCCGCCAAAGTGAATGACAGGGATTTACAACACCTCCATCGTTAATGAAGGTTTCTTTTGGACAATTACACTCCAGTTCCTCCCTCTGACTCCTCCTACTTCTCAGCATCTTTCTGTCTTCACTTCCACTTGAGACCCTCTTACCAGTGTCTTCAACGTCCTCCACTTCCCTTTGGCTTCACCCATCGTGGAAATGCCACCTCTACGTGAATCCAACTGTCAATATTACGTCTTTATGTATCTGGGTTGCCAAGTGCTACTGGAGTCAATGATATGTGCAGAGGGGGTGGGTCCCTCACAAATTTCATCTCCAATCTCATCTAGACCCTCAGTGCTGCCAAGCAGTCTGTTTTTCTAGCCTACTGTCTCTCCTCTTTCCTGCTGTCTCTCTTCCTTCCTTCCTCCCTTCCTTCCTTTGTTCCTTCCTTCTTCGCTTTTTTTGTCCAGGAGTTGAGTCTCAGCCACTTCTGCGACCGATGCCACAGCTGTGGCAATGCCAGATCCTTACTCCACTGCGCCACAGCACGAGCCTCCTGCTCGTCTTTTTAAAACCTTTTGGAGTCTCCTCAAGCATCTTCCCTGATTCTAAGATGCCCCTCCTTTCTTCCAGGGAAGGACTCTGGTATGCCTTCTCAACAAACAAACTGCAACCGCACCTTATCTTTGATCGGTCTCTGCTGGAATGCCAGCCCCTACGACCCACCCCTGTGTTCCAAATTCCTGGACTCCTGGCTCAATTATCGACCTTATTACTTGTAACGTAAAATCCTCCGTCTTTACCAGACTCTTCTTGTTCTCATTCACACCCACTTCCACCATCTCCATCAACTTCAAACCTTTCCGTGTGATTTCTCTCTGCCTAAGGTTGGGACTCTCTTTCTACCTCAATAACCAAACTTGTTGAAAGAGACGCCTACGCCTGCTTCCTCATTTCCCATTGAATATGCCCCCCAACCTTCTGCAAGCTGCTTATGGCCTTGAACGCTATACCCAAACGACTTTTACTGAGATCACTAATGTGTGTTATAACACCGTATCCAATCCACCCTCTTTAGGTCTGGACTAACTCAGCTTCCCAGCAATATCTGGCTTGGTGCCCTAGACCCATTTTATTTTTTTCATGAAATTCTCTCCCTGCAACTTTTCGTTACAACACAGCCTTTTAGAATGTGGCTCTGGCGCTTCTTCCTCCACCCCCCCCAGTGGCTGAAGTCAGCAAGATTCTAAGTCCACTTCTCAATCCATTCCCTCGTCCTGTGCTTGGATTTTGCCTAAATTCATGAATCCACAAGCCTGTGGATGAAGACATGAAGACAGCTCAGATCTTCTGCTGGACCTCAGACCTATACATGCAACCACCAACAGGAACAGGTCCACATGGGTATCTCCAGGCTCTCAAACGGGACAACACTAAACTGACAATGTTCTCCGCTGCGCCTCCCTCTCCATGTTCCCACCCTGTGGCTGGGAATTAGCTCTCTACTCACTCAAGCCAGGAACCCAGGCATTGTCGTGACATCCTCTCACAAAATCCTGGCCGTTTTACCATCCAAAGAGCTCTCGCATGTCCTTAAATGTTCTCCGTATCCACTGTCATTCCCCTCATCATGCTAAAAATCACCTGGAACCTAGATCACTGTATCAGTGTTCTTTCTTTCTTAGTTTTTCTTTCTATGGCTGTGCATATGGAACTTCCCAGACTAGGGGTCAAACAGAAGCTGCAACTGCCAGCCTAAACGACAGCCACAGCAATACAGGATCTCAGCCGTATCTGCAACCTACGATGCAGCTCATGGCAATGCCGGACCCTTAACCCATTGAGCGAGGCCGGGGATCAAACCCGAAGCCTCATGGACACTATATTGGGTTCTTAACCTGCTGAACCACAACGGGAATTCCTGTATCAACTTTCTAACTGGTCTTTTGAACTGATTCCTTCGATCCATTTTCCAAAATGCAGGCAGCATGACCTTTTAAAGGACTGTCTCCTAAGTAATAAGGTTCCTTGTCCACTTCTCTTTGGAGAAACCCTTTGGAGATGGAAAATGACTTACATTGCTCTTCATTATCTGAACATTGCTCATTTCTGTCACTTTGACTTTTCCCATATTTTAATACCCCAGTTTAAGATATGGGAAAAAGCACTGTATGGAAGCTAAGAGTTGGGATTCTAGTTCCATGATGTAGGCTCAAGCCCCAGTTCCCTTGTCTTTCCTTCTTTCCGTTTCCCTTTCTCCCTCCCTTCCTCTCTTTTTATGGTTGCAACCACAGCATGTGGACGTTCCCAAGCCAGGGACTGAACCGGAGCCATAGCGTGACCTACACCACACCTACAGCAACACCAGATCCTTTAACCCACTGGGCCAGGGATCAAAGCCACACCTCTTGCCGCAACCCAAGCCACTGCAAGTCAGATTCTTAACCCACTGTGCCACAACGGGAACATCCCAGGTTCTTTTCACTGGTTTCTCCCTCTGGAAAATGCTTTTAATCATAGCATTTAACCGAGAAGGTTAATTTGAAAAGAATTTAAGTACTAGTGTAATGCCCGCCATATGATATTCGTTTAATAAACATTTTTCAAATTAAGGAAGGAACTATAGTTTTAAAAAATAAAACACCTTAATAACCACATATTACAAGCAAGAGTTCCACTGCCCTAAACGTACTTTTTTTCTTTTTTTTTTTTGTCTTTTGTCTTTTTAGGGCCACGCCCGAAGCATATGGAGGGTCCCAGGCTAGGGGTCTAGTTGGAGTTATTGCTGCTGGCCTACACCAGAGCCACAGCAACGCCAGATCCAAGCCGAGTCTGCGACCTGCACCACAGCTCATGGTGACGCCGGATCCTTAACCCACTGAGCAAGGCCAGGGATAGAACCCACAATCTCCTGGTTCCTAGTCAGACTCCTTTCCCCTGCGCCACGACAGGAACTTCTAAATGTGTTAATATAGAAAAGAAATACATACACTGGCCATGTTTGCAAGGAGGTATATTTGGACTACAGAACATTTCTATCTTATAACCAGATGAAAACTATTGATTGAAGGGCACAGAAAAAGACCATTTAATTACTAAAACTAAGGTAAATTAACACACTTGTAACATAATACTCATAAGACTATAAATAACACATAACTCCTTTATGGTACTTTCTTCTTAGTGGGGCAAAAAGACAGAAGCAAGTATGAAAAGAGAGATGTAGAGTTCCCGTCATGGCTCAGTGGCTAATGAACCCGACTAGCATCCATGAGGGCATGGGTTTGATCCCTGCCCTAGCTCAGCGGGTTAAGGATCCGGCGTTGCCGTGAGCATGGTGTAGATCGCAGACGCAGCTCAGATCTGGCAGTGCTGTGGCTGTGGTGTAGGCTGGCAGCTACAACTCTGATGAGACCCCTTGCCTGGGAACCTCCATACGCCACAAGTGCAGACCTAAAAAGACAAAAGATAAAAAAAAAAAAAAAGATGTGATAAATATCAAGAAATGATAAGTGCTCTGAAGAAAAAAATTTAAGTTATAAGTGATAGCATATGGTATCTCTCTTTCTCTTTCTGACTTATTTCACTCAGTATAAGAGTCTCTAGTTCCATCCATGTTGCTGCAAATGGCATTATGTCGTTCTTTTGTATGGCTGAGTCGTATTCCATTGCGTATATATACCACATCTTCCTAATCCAATCATCTGTCGATGGACATTTGGGTTGTTTCCATGTCCTGGCTATTGTGAATAGTGCTGCAATGAACATACGGGTGCAGGTGTCTTTTTCAAGGAAACTCTTGTCCGGACATATGCCCAAGAGTGGGATTGCAGGGTCATATGGAAGTTCTCAAAAACAAATACCATATGATATCACTTATAACTGGAGTCTAATATACAGCACAAATGAACACTTCCACAGAAAAGAAAATCATGCACTTGGAGAACAGACCTGTGGCCGCCAGGGAGGGGGGAGAGGGAGGGAGTGGGAGGGATTGGGAGCTTGGGGTTATCGGATACAACTTGGAATGGATTTACAATGAGATCCTGCTGAGTAGCATTGAGAACTATGTCTAGATACTAATATTGCAACAGAACAAAAGGTGGGAAAAAATGTATACATGTAAGTGTAACTTGGCCCCCATGCTGTACAGTGGAAAAAAAAAATTAAAAAGATAAAAGAAAAAGTTTAAGGAGAAACACATTAAGCAGATAAGCATAATGGGCAAGTAGGTCCTGCTGTAGACAGGTGGTTGAGCAAAGTCCATCTGAGAAGGTGACATCTGGAGCAAGGCCTGAAGGGACAGGGGGATTGAGCCCCACAGAGCCCTCCAAGCAGAAGGCACAGCATGTGCAAAGCCTCCGGGCTGGAATGGGCTTGGTTTGGGCAAAGAACCTTAAGGAAATTTATGCAGCCACACAGGAGTGAATAAGGAGAACAGAGAAGAAACTGGAGGGAGCAGACAGGACATAAATTACACAGGACTTTGTAAGTCACGCTATGGATGCTCCTTAAAAAAACTACATACGGAACTACCGCAATCCCACTCCTGGGCATATACGCGGAGAAAACCATAATCTGAAAAGATGCATGCACCCCACTGTTCACTACAGCACAGTGGTTGCTAGCCAAGACATGGAAGCAACCTAAGAGTCCATCAGCAGGTGAATGGATAAAGAAGATGCAGTACATATATACAATGGAATATACGACCATAAAAAAGAATGAAATGATAGATGGACCTAGGGATAATCATAGCAAGGGAAGTAAGTCACAGAAAGACAGATATCCCATAACATCACTTATATGTGGAATCTCGTAAGAACTGATACAAAAGAACTTATCTACAAAACAGAAAAAGACTCACGGATTTCAAAATCAAACTTATGGTTACCAAAGGAGAAACATGAAGGGGGGATAAATTAGAAGCTTAGGATTCACATATACACGCGACTAAATATAAAACAGATAACTAACAAGGGCACACTGTATCACACAGGGAAGTCCTCTCGACAGTCTGTAACTACCTATATGGGAGGAGAATCTGACAAAGATTGGATATATGTGTATGAATAACTGATTCACTTCGCCGTACACCAGAAACTAAAAACACTGTAAGTCAACTATGCTCCAATAAAATATTTTTTAAAAAGAGATTCGGATGTTATTCTAATTCCAAGGAAAACATTCCAGGGAGCTCTATAATCATGCATGGGGGGGGGGGAACACCTGTCAACTGTAGTTTTCTGTTGCTTTCATCCTTGGTATTCAGTGTTGAGCTGTAACAGATACACAACAGTAAAACAATTTCAGCTGAACTGTCGGATCACTTCTGTGACTATTTAGTCCCCATGTGAACCATCGGGTTCTCCACTGGGATCAGCTACCGTATAGGGTGTATCCGGAATGAACAATTTCACTCAGTGGGATCCCTGGAACATAGTCTTATGATCACGCATTGCCAGCCATCTCCCTCTAAAACAGTGTTTTCTCCACAGAAAAACAATAACAGGCAGATCTGTCCTAACTAATCCTCCAAAAAAGTGGTAGAGGGATAAGGGAACTCACATCTTTCTTGCAAATTTCACGTATCGTTCTATATCCTTCTACGTGTCACTTAACACCTCGTTTTCTTCTTTGAACATAGGATGGGAAGGAGATGAATGTGTAAAAGAATTAAGCAAAGCCAATTATGTTTAGTATAGAATTTGAGAATCTCAACTGCAGGGTTTCTCTTGTTAAAAAACATTATGTTGAGTAGGCATGCTTGAGCTCGAAATTTTTAGTATAATTATCTTGCCACTTGTCAATGATGAAAAAACTACATTTGAAAAACACACAGAAGAGAATACCAGTGACACTGCCTTGACAGATTTTTCCTGTCTTGTAAGCAAATCTATTGCAAGAAAGGAGAAAGAAACTGCGTGACTCTGCCCTTCCCTCTGTCCTCGTTATACTTCAAATGTCCTCTGGAATAACCCTGGTTATCAAGGCGGAGAGATTTAATCAAACAAAAGCAGGGATCAACCAGGATCCAGAATTACTGGCTGAAAGGTCTATTACCTTGCAAGGATTACACTGTTTCCAAAGGATGGTTTAGTACTTGGAGGAGGGGAAAAAAAAAAAAAAAAAACCAACTGCACACTAGTTTTCATGTCACTTATAAGGACTTAATTGTTTTGAAGCAAAGCCTATGATTTATCAAGACACATCGAAAGGACCACAAAGTCAGGCTTAAAAGTAAGGCTGTAACTGGTACCCAGCTGCCCTGGTCTTTCCCCAGCCTCTAAAAAAGAAAGAAGACTGTACTTGTGAATGTTTTCATGTATAATATTTACATTTAGATCAGAAAGAAACAAATGGGCAACTTGGCCCCAAATGTCTACAATGTGTGGGCAGATGTCAGCTTATGGGGTCACTTGAATGGCATTTTATGGCCGAGGACACACGATTCAGCTTGTTTCAGTCCGTTTGAGCAGCATGTCAGTTCCATCACTCTTTGCTCTTGGGCATATGGTGGGATGTCATTAACCCGGGAGACCGACAGAACCATGAAAGTGGAACCATATGTGTCGCAGCAAGAAAAAATTTATTTCCCTCATTTTCCACTGCAAGTATAAATGTCTAATTTCTGCCAACCGTTCCTTTATATATGGAAGATTATGTTAACATGCCGATGCGTGTACTCTCATTAGTGGAGCATTGGGGTACTCTAACTTAGCACTGGATAGGTCAGAGAGGAAGCCCCCGAGTTTGAACCAGAGAACTCAGAGATGAAATATGAGGGCAGATGGACCAAAGAGCTCCAGGTGCATCTTTCATCAGCACGTTTCACGAGTGCCCAGCACTGAAGGAAAAGCTCTTGGTCTGTCATTACAGGGGTCACATCTACCAGGACCCGGGATACCTGACACCATCTGGAGCCACTCCCAGCTACTGTGAAGCAGGGCTGCTTAATGAGGAGAGTTCGAATGTGCCGGTGGGCACTTCCACTCACTCTCCTGCCACTGAATGTCACGCAGGCTCCCATCTCCTCATGGACTTAGGAAATCACTACGACGTGATGAATCTTCTGCTGTTACTTTTGACTCTCCTCCTCCTCGAGTCAATGGACTGTTTTACCCCACTGAAGGGACATTTTGCCAGAAGTGCCTTACAAGTTTAACTGTTTCTTCTTAAAATGCATTCTTCTTTGTAAGCTTCAAGAACGACAACTTGTATGTGCGAAGACACTTGGGGCTCCCCTAGAACGCTGGCCAACATGTCTCTGAGCAGTCGAACTACCTGTAAGTTTGTCACGTGCAATTTCACTGTTTGGTTTCAGATTTGTGTGACATGAAAACAGGGATGGCAGATTGTTCCTAATGATTTCAGTAGTGTCTCCTAAGTTAAAGTGAAGTCACTTAAAAACTGTCTGTATCGGAGTTCCCGTCGTGGCGCAGTGGTTAACGAATCCGACTAGGAACCATGAGGTTGCGGGTTCGGTCCCTGCCCTTGCTCAGTGGGTTAACGATCCGGCATTGCCGTGAGCTGTGGTGTAGGTTGCAGACGTGGCTCGGATCTGTCGTTGCTGTGGCTCTGGCGTAGGCCGGTGGCTACAGCTCCGATTCCACCCCTGGCCTGGGAACCTCCATATGCCGCAGGAGCGGCCCAAAGAAATAGCAAAAAAAGACCAAAAAAAATTTCAATGTCTTTGTACCACAGTGATTCTATTTTACAGTCTTTTTTTTCCCCTCTTTTTTGGGCCGCACCCAGGGTATATGGAAATTCCCGGGCTAGGGTCGAATCAGAGCTGCAGCTGCCGGCGTATAGCCACAGCAATGTAGGAGATGAGCTGTGTCTGCAACCTATACCACAGCTCATGGCAACGCTGGAGCCTTAACCCACTGAGCGAGGCCAGGGATAGAACCCACGTCCTCACAGATACTAGTCGGGTTCATTACTGCTGAGCCACGACGGGTACTCCTTTTCAATCTTTTACAAAGATGAAGGCTGGACACAAAAGAACACATGTTGCCTCAAAAGCCAATATATAGAGATTGAAAATAGATTTGCAGTTGCCTAGGGCTAGGGTAGGGATACAGAGTGGTTTGAAATTGGTAAAAGATTTCTTTTTATGGGGATACAAACATTGTAAAATCAGATTCTGGTGATGGTTGTATAACTCCCTAAACATACTAAAACTTATTGAACTGTACACACAAGTGAATTTATAGTATTTAAATTTATTTTTTATTTATTTTTTTTTGTCTTTTTGTCTTTTCTAGGGCCGCACTTGCGGCATATGGAGGTCCCCAGGCTAGGGGTCTAATCGGAGCTGTAGCCGCCGGCCTATGCCAGAGCCACAATATTTGAATTTAAAAAGCCAGAGTAATTTTGAACCTTTCCTTCCCTCTTTACAAAATATAGAATTTATATATTTATTCTAATTGACTAATTACAGTCCAATAATATTTGAAAACATATCATCTGGAATGATGCACATTGTTCATTTGCTCCATATACACAACGACCCATGAGAGAAGAGGCTGCCCTCCTAGCACCATTTCTCATGTAGCTGAGGACCGGTTTAGGTGAGTTGCTGTACGACATGCAGGGTGGAGTGAAGCTGCTCCGGGTGAACCAGACAGCATCTAAGGCACCTCTTCCCTTGGTGGTGGCAGAGGTGGAGGAAAGTGAATGGCAACAGGCAAGGTGTCTTAAAGACGAACCTCCCAATGGCCAATGCCAGGCAAAGGACAATCCCCAAGCAAGAAAACATACGCATGATAGACATATAATAGATATAACATTATATACATCATTTTACATATATATATATATGTAATTGGATATATAACACATTTACTGTTATATATCCAACTAATATATAATATACATTATATTATATACTGTAAATATATACATTATACACAGTAAAGCTGTATATAATGTGTATATAATGTATACATTACATATAACATACAATGTGTATATAATGTATATAGTGTATAATGTGTATATATATTTGTTAGATATATAACTATACTGTACTGATATTTCTGTAGTATATATAGTAAATGTGTTAATATATCTAACAAATATATACATACGCATTTATTGTGTTATATATCTAACAAATATCTAACATAGGTGTATATATATATATAATAGATATAACATTATAGATAACGTATCAGTAAATGTGTTGCTGCTACAGGAGAATCACCAGGCTTCCTGTAAGCCTCCCAGTTTTCTCTGTGTCCATGGACTGTGAAGCAGGGAGAAGAAGCTGTGGTTCACAGCGTCCTTTTTGTAGAAATACTACTAGGTAATAGAAATCTGGATTCTGTAAATACAGGTGTCCACAGAAATTAGAAGCATCATTTTCCTGCTAAAAGAGTTAAAATGACCTGCTTGTATGTCCTCTGGGCTTCTACTACTTCCTAGAACACGGCGATGTTTCCCCACAGTGTAAGGGTGTTCGTTCAAAAGAAATACATCAGGCTGCGGCCATTACCCAGAGAAGCGAAGGGACAGGGAGGGAGGCCAGCTTACCCGGAATGCTCTACTTTCTGAATCTTACGGTAATCTGTAATCCCTAAGGAAGCAGAAGCCCTGGGCTTGAAATGGATCATCACATCACAGACTGATTTCTACTCACAATATCCCTATGACAGTCTCCTGAGTATTTCAAGGAGTCCCATCCTCAAAGATCACATGGGAGTTTCCATTGTGGCTCAGCAGTAACGACCCCAACTAGATCCATGAGGACTCGGGTTCGATCCCTGGCCCTGCTCAGTGGGTCAGGGATACAGCATTCCCATGAGTTTTGGGGTAGGTCACAGATGTAGCTCGGATCTGGCTTTGCTGTGGCGTAGGCAAGGAGCTGTAGCCCCAATTCAACCCCTAGCCTGGGAACTTCCATATTCCATGGGTATAGTCCTAAAAAGAACAAAAAAGAAAAAGATCACATGGCATCATCAGAGTCATCATCACACGTCTCTTGCTGAGGCCTCTGCTGTGTGTAAAGGGTCTGGAAGGCACTTTATCATCACCCTTGATGCTGACCCACCTCTGGTACCCTTCTTCCCACACACATCAGGCACTGCTGCATTTCTGCTCTCAGAGGTGCAGTGCAGCTCTTGAGAGGCTGGCGTAGTCCAGTGCTCTCTGCAGCCACATCTTGCCTTATGCAGAAGTGAGAGGACGTTTTTCATTCCCTGGTACCTAACTGTGCCCTGTAAGCACCAAAACAGTCCTACTTCTGCTCCAATTAGTTAGGGTATTTTCGATGAAATATCTCCTTTTATTTTCTGCTCTCTACAGTTCTCGTATTAGAATAGATTTGGGCATTTTGAGGGGTTTTTTTGTGGGGTTTTTTTTTTTATCTTTTGGTATTTTTACAGCCACACCTGCAGCATATGGAGGTTCCCAGGCTAGGGGTCCAACTGGAGCTACAGCTGCCAGGCTACACCAGAACCACAGCAACGCCAGATCCAAGCCACGTCTGCAGCCTACACCAGAGCTCATGGCAACACTGGGTCCGTAACCCACTGAGCAAGGCTAGGGATCGAACCTGAAACCTCACGGTTCCTAGTCGGATTCGTTTCCGCTGTGCCACGACGGGAACTCAAGCATTTTGAGTTTTAATGAATACCGTTAAGTTATTCTTCATAGGGGCTTATCAATCCATACCTCACCAGCACTGACACACTAACCATTCTGCCACATCTTCACCCACTCTAATGGTTCTTGGCAGATTAGATGGGGTCTCAAATAGCCTGCCTTGGGTAAAGAGCTTCTGAGTTAAGACTGAAAGAAGTGGAAGAAGACAGGGTTTTAGCCTATGCAGTTTCTGTTAGCCAGGTGTATCAGCGAAAGTTCTCCAAAGAAACAGAACCAATAGGAAAGGCAGCTATGTAGATAGAAAGATAGACAGTAGACAGACAGACACACCCAAACATATTTATATATGTTAAGGGATTGGTTCACGCCATCATGGAGGCTGGCAAGTCTAAAATCTGCAGGACTGACTGCCGGGCTGGAGATCCAGAGAAGAGGCAATGCTGCAGTTTAAAGCCAAGGACTGCCCACCAGAAGAAGTGCTTTTTGCTCAGAGGAGATCAGTCTTTTGTTCTACCCAGTCCTTCACCTAATCGGATGAGGCGCACCCACTTCCTGAAAGGCAATCCATTTTACTCACATCCACTGATTCAAATGTTCATTTCATCCAAAACCACCTGCACAGAAATTTCTAGAATAACCTCTGACCAAATACACGGGCACTATGATCCAGCCAAGGTGACACGTAAAATTAACCATCACACGAGGTTTGGTTTGAAGGGATTCCTGGTGCCCACGAAGGGCAGAGAAGTAGTAAGAAAAATCACCACAGCAGAGGGGCCCTCACAATCCGGAAGTTAATACTCAGCAGCGACGAGAGTGGATGGTTAACAAAGGACTAGTTAAAATGACCTTCTTCTTGACAGATGCCTACACGGATTGAGAACAATGAACATCCCCCACCCTCTTGGAAATATGGAAACCCTTTAGGAGTTTGTCCTAACTCAGAGGCGGGAAGTTCCCACAGTGGCTCAGTGGTAACGACCCCGCCTAGCACCCATGAGGACGAAGGTTCAATCCCTGGCCTCGCTCAGTGGGTTAAGGATCCAGCGTTGCTGTGGCTGTGGTGTAGGCCAGCAGCTGTAGCTCCGACTGGACCCCTAGCCTGGGAACCTCCATATGCCGTGGGTCTGGCCCTAAAAGGCAAAAAAAAAATAATTAATTAATTCAATTAAATAACTCAGGGGCAAAGCTGGAAGAGAGACCCTGACTTGACTGAGATGAAGTCTCTCCCACCTAAACTACGGATGGCACAATGTAGAATTGCTCGTCACTAAATCAGACCTTCAAAAAAAGAAGAAAAACGGTGATCTGAGTTAAATTGCTATCATAGAAAGAGAGGGTTTGTTCGCGCTGATTCTAAGGACTTTGTCATGATCCGAGCAGGTGAAGAATGACGCCGAGGTAATACCCTCTGCCTTCTCCGTCTTTCACGTGCTGGAGTACCGTCTGCAGGCGGACCAGCTTTATGCGAGCTGTGATAACAGCCCTCCAGCAGCAGAGCTGATTTAATCATATTGAGCGTGCATTCTTCACGGCCTATCTTATTACCTCTGGCTGCTGTTTTTGTGACTTGACCATGGCCCGAACTGGTCAGAGATTCATTAAGACCTGCAAAGCGGCTCACCAGGGGCCCCAGAGGAAGGTGTGAAGATTAACAGCCTCGAGTCCAGGCTGTGAGAGGATGTGCTTAATTCATAGTGACAAGGGATTACTGGCTCCATCGCCTTTCTAGACGTTCTTGAACCGCATATACTGACACGGGTTTATTTTTGTTTGCATTAGTGAGTAAACTAGAAACTCAGTAGATTTACAGTCGTTCCTTCCTTGAGTCAGCAGGACCTGGAGGCCCCCGTTCTCCTGTAAAGTATGCCACGGGTATCTCCTGGAGCGAACTGCTTGTGGGGTGGGGGGTAGAGGGCCTGCCTTGTCCATCCTACACGTCCTTTTACCTTCTCCCTTGTGCTGATCGTAATCCTTCCCCTCCTCTGCACCTGCTACCTTATTAACATCTTATCAAGCCCTTACCTATGACACCGACAGGCCCTAAGCCTGGCATTAAAACGAAGCTGGTTTTTCATTATTAAACAAACAAACAAACAGAATAAAACTCAGTTGGTTTTAAGTTCCTAATTTAGAATCTGTCTGCAGATCAGCAAGGGTGATAAGTCATCAGACACTCCATGCAGTGGTTTTCCGGGAACCCTGAAGGTACGTTCGAGCAAGACATGGGCCAACAGGGGAAAGAATTATTAGTCACAAATAAATATTACTTAAGGATCATTAAAATTTTCCTCTATATAGCTTGGTCATGGATTCTCAGCTACTTTCTGACTTTCAGCAACCCATGGTATATATGGAAATATGCATACGTGGCCGATTACTTGTTACACATGCAGTTGTTCCTTCGCTTATGAAATTTATTAACAGATGAAACTCAACCTAGTTGAATCCTATTAAATCATTTACACCCATTTTACAAAACAGCTTGAAGAAAACAGTGAGTTCTGGATGTTTATTACTCAGCATTTTATAAATGACTCTTGATATGTTGTTCATAGTTACTGCTTTTAAACAGAATTTTTTAAAAACCAAAAAACCAGAGTTCCCGTCGTGGCGCAGTGGTTAACGAATCCGACTAGAAACCATGAGGTTGTGGGTTCGGTCCCTGCCCTTGCTCAGTGGGTTAACGATCCGGCGTTGCCGTGAGCTGTGGTGTAGGTTGCAGATGAGGCTCGGATCCCACGGTGCTGTGGCTCTGGAGTAGGCCGGTGGCTACAGCTCTGATTAGACCCCTAGCCTGGGAACCTCCATATGCCGTGGGAGCGGCCCTAGAAAAGGCAAAAAGACAAAAAACAAACAAAAAACAACAAAAAACCATAATAACTTCATGCATCTTGAACCTCTGAACTAAAGTCTAGTTTTGTTTTTATTTTTTTTTTATGTCCCCACCCATAGTATATAGAAGTTTCCAGGCTAGGGATGGAATCTGACCCCCAGTTACGGCAACACCAGATTCTTTAACCCACCGCACAGGGCCTGGGATCAAGCCCACGCCTCATGCAGTGAAGCAAGCCACGGCAGTCGGATTTTTAACCCACAGTGCCACGGTGGGAACTCCCTAATTCTTTTTTTAGAATAGCTCATGAGGTAGTTAGGGCCTTAATCATTAGACTCATTTTGTTAGCGGGGGAACTGAAATTGGAGAAGCTGTCCCTTGTTCAAGATATTTATGAACAGTGCCACAGGAAATTCTCCTCTATTACGAAAGTGAGAGCTGTTTTCACTAAAATAGGAGTAGCTGGTAAACAGGGTTGCCAGATTTAGTAAATAAAAATACAGAATACAAATTGAATTTGCATTGTAATATTTTTAGCATGAGTCTATCCTTTGCTCTATTTACAAATCATGGCCCACAAAATGAACCATTAGTAGGTCTGCAGAGTCCACTTAGGGGAACTTCTGCGGGGAGGAGGAGAGGCGGGCAAGGCTTGGGGTTTTCCCATCCCCTCCCACATTCAAGGAGGCAGGCTCTCGGCTTTTACGTAGGGTTTCCTTGGATGAAATATCTGAGTCAATAAAAAAAGAAGAGTTTAAGCAAAACAAATCTAATGCTGGAAGACTTCGCCTTCACTGTGTGACAAGAGGTTTGATGGGAAAGAAAGAAGAACTTCAACAGAAGGAGGCACATACATTTGCTGAGAAGTATATGAAACCTGCATTTTACAATTTTAAAGCGATAACTTCAATCCCTGCTGATTTCGAACATACAAAAACCAAATGGCAACCAGAGGAATATATTTTATAGGTTGTATGTTTAATTGTAAACAGGAAGAAACATACTTTAGAAAGCAACTCTACTAGAATCAATAGGAAATACTACATACAAAAACACACACGAAATGTGATATTGTATGCTACACACACTTTAGGAGATGTAGAGATAGAGATACATCCAGATGTAGAGCCTTTGTGTCTATGAATTGGGACGTACGTAAATAAGAATACAACTGACGCGGACATGCTACATCCTTTATGTGGAAGTTGGTCTTCTGAATAAAGGAAAACCTATTTTGCTTTATTTCTCGCCCAAATTTAAGTTGCCCACAGTTTTAAAATACACCTACTGGGGATCACTGACTGCGAATTAGCAGCATAACCATACAATGGCATCGGTTTCCTTTTCAGACTTTAAGAGATTTATCCTTCATTCTTAGGGAGACAGAAGACTAGTGAGGAATCTCTCTGAAATCAGAGAAAACCATGCCAAGGGTGTGGGCAGGGCGCGAGCTGAGTTCTTCCCCTCAGGCTCACCCACTTGGTCTGGGCACCAATAGTAACGCCCTTTTAAAATGGCCCCGTTTCAGTATATAAAACATACACAGTGATTCAGTATATAAGACATATACAGGGATTCCTGCTTGCCTTACTAGCGCAGCACTAATCTATCCATTTTCATGAAAGTATGCTATTTCAAGTCAGGATAGGACACAGGGATGAAAAAGGCAGTCTTGACTGGACCAAGTTCCCATGCAGCCTTAGGGGTGAAAATGGGGTGTCTGTGCTTATATTTGCACTACTATGAACAGGTACTTAGAGGAAAGAGCAATTTACAATGACAGGGAGTGGAGGACAGGAGACCAAGCGTGGTGCTGTGTCTCCTAAAGCAGCACCTGTCTCCAGAGGGGCTGTGCATCACATCACAGGCCTCCGCCCACGACCGTGTCTGAGCAGCCCCACTCCTGACATGGAGAATCCAGACTCCTGAAGTTCCCGTCCTAATTCCTGATCTTAGGAAAACAACATTCTTGCTGGAATCACAAAAATATTCATGCACACAGTTCATAAAACATCTTCCTAAAGAGTGCTGGACGGGGAGAGGGAAGAGGGCGTGGGGAAGCACCAGGCCGAATGAATGGTCCCTTAGAATCGAGGAAACGCTGTTGGTGCCAAGAGCCTGCCAGTGGCCACCTCTGAGCACCCGTGGGGCACCTTCTCGTGAAGTGCTCTGGGTAAATATTTGAGCACCTCTCCTCCTCAGCACTTTGATCAATACACTGTTCACTGGCAAATTTTGCCATAGGGATGAGGGGACTGCATCTTTCACATCGTGCCACGACTTTCCTGGAAAGGGAAAGGACTAAATGATATTTTCAGCACGGACCGTAAAGGAGGGAGAAAGCTTTTTGCTTTTCCTCCTTTATTCTCCAGGCAGGCATCTCACCGGGGCATCGGGGGCTTGTACTATTTTCTCGACATTCCAGTGGTGAATCTAGGAATCTATCTAGGAGAGAAGCACAGAGGTGGCATTGCGTGGAGACAGACCACCGGGAAGAGGTTCCTCTCAGGGAAGAAATTACCTGGATTCACAGCCACACATGAAGAGCGAGCGAGTGAGAGAGAGAGACAGAGACACAGAGAGAGAGAGAGAGAGAGAGAGAGAGAGACAGAGACAGAGACAGAGACAGAGAAAGAGAGAGTGTGTGTGTGTTGGATACTTTCCCATTTGAATGG
This sequence comes from Phacochoerus africanus, assembly GCF_016906955.1. Lineage (NCBI taxonomy): Eukaryota > Metazoa > Chordata > Mammalia > Artiodactyla > Suidae > Phacochoerus > Phacochoerus africanus. The sequence goes on along the minus strand of NC_062557.1, from coordinate 9,120,841 downwards.
TACTGAATTTTTTTTTTTTTTTTTTTGGCATGACTTCTGACTTTTCTCTGGGCATCTAGAACCTGGATAGAAAGCAGCATTCAAGGTTTAAATGGTGAGTTCAGAAGATCTAACATAAAGTAAAATTCACTTCCATGTCATGTCAACCCTGATTTCTCATAGCTTCATAAAAGCAGGACAGGTTGCTGCCTATATAGGATATTTCAAGACGTTTCCAAATAATCTCACGTGTCTTTCTCAATGACACCTTAAAATACTATTGTCAGTGATTTGGGGAAATAAGGAACACAATGCTTGAAGAATAAATGTGAAAACAGGTTTAAAAAATAAAAATATTACATTAACCTATTTCCTTTCAGTTTAAATATCTTGTGATTTGAGGGATTTTATCTACCACAGGACTGGAAGCCTGGGTATCCCGTTTGGACATCTGACCTGTGTCACATACAGACCAGAGGAAACTGCTGACCAGCTCTGAACTACATCAAGCCCTTAAGAGGAGATCTTCGTCAAGGAGATAAAAAATGTAATAAGAATTGGAGTTCCCGTCGTGGCGCAGCAGTTAACAAATCCGACTCGGAACCATGAGGTTGCAGGTTCGATCCCTGGCCTTGCTCAGTGGGTTAAGGATCTGGTGTTGCCGTGAGCTGTGGTGTAGATCGCAGACGCAGCTCGGATCCCGAGTTGCTGTGCAGCTCGGATCCCGAGTTGCTGTGTTGTTCCTACCTGTGGTATAGGCCCGTGGCTACAGCTCTGATTCGACCCCTAGCCCGTGACCCTCCATATGCTGCGGGTGCAGCCCAAGAAAAGGCAAAAAGACAAAAAAAAAGTAATAAGAAATAACCACACCAGTTGGTTTCTACATGCCGACACTTTCCTGAGTACTAGTGCAGGTCTGAACCAATTTATTCCTTACAATGGTATTATGAAGTAGCCATTATCATCAACCATACTTTACAGATGAGAAAACTGAGCTCCGATAACTTGTCCAGCCTCATCTAAGAATTGATAGAACCTGGAGTTCCCTTGTGGCTCAGTGGGTTAAGGATTCAGCAGGGTCACTTGGGTCACTGCTGTGGCACGGGTTTGACGCCTAGCTCAGGAGCTACCCAGGCTGAGAGCACAGCCAAAAGAGGAAAAAAAAATTGACAGAACCTGATTCTTATTCAGGCCATCAAAGAAGGAAAAGGAATGGCAGCTTAATATGTAATCTACAGTACCTCTCTCCAACATATGCGAGTTAAGGTGAGATAACAGAGCAGCAATAAAGGACAACCTTCCCAGTGAGGGCGAGCCTGAGTGGGAAGCAGCAGCAGCACTCAGTCGGCCTCAACTCCAAGGGCAGCCGAGGCCAACTGGGTTCTTTGAAGGAAAGCAGGGGTGCCAAAGATGAAATGTATCCTCTTGCACATTTGCCCAAGGCCTCCATCAGCGGCTTCTTTAATAAACAGAACACCCTTTATTCCTTAGGTGGAATCACCTTGATGCCGCAGGACAAAGAAATGGTCTCTGCGCTCGAAGAAACTGGGACAGAGGTTAAGCCACGTGATACTCAGGACCAGATGGAATTTCCCGAATCCCAAGGCTATGGGTGAGCGCGGCGGCAGTAAACGCACGGTCATCCCTATTGACTGCCTTCAGCTGTAACCACCCCCACGACTCTGAACCTCCAGAGACTGTACGAAAGTCGACCAACCCAATGGGCAATGAGGTATCAGCAGTTCCCTGTCTTGGAGCAGTGGCTCTAGGGAGACACGGTCTTCTTTCCCAGTCAGCAGAAAATAAAAACCCTTTGGGTTTCCCTTTGGGTCTCGTGTGGTACAATTAGCAACCCAGATTAATGTGTTCTCTTTGCCAACTTTTTCAGTGATGCAGGTTTGGGACCTGAGCAAGATCTTGGCCTGGCAAGGATGACGCACAGCCTGATAAGGACAAGGAAACAGTGCACTGCCCTTTCCCGGAAGGGGCAGGGGCAGAATCGACAGTTAACACCCAGGATGGAAACTTAAGGTTCAAAAGCTACTTGGGAAGAAAAGCAAACCTGAGTCTCGATGCAGGCTGGTGTGGGCTCACTTTGCAACTCCTGATATGTGAGGCCAAGGGCTTTCCGATACCACATCATCTCTCGTCTGCTCCTCTACTGAGATGCTACACACTCCTGGACCAGACAGCGGGCCCGATGCTTAAGGATGATCCCAACACTGGAACGCTGTATCACTCTGCACGTTTTTTTAATTTATTTTCATGTGGGGATTTAAAGCCTACTCCTGACAACAGCTGAGATTACCCCCGTGTTTATAAACACCAGCAGGTGAGACTCAAGGGTTGCCGAGTTTTAGCAGGTAGTTGGAACAAACAGCCAGGGGATATAACAGAAATTAGCGAGTTAAAACTGATAGGGAGAAGATGTAATGAAACCATAGAGAAATACTAATAGTGATACAATCCAGATGATAAATGTACGGGTAATTTTTATAATGAGAATGTTCTCACATGTCTCAAAAATCGTATAAAAAACTCCCAGGTATTCATCATCTTATGGGAAATATTTTATGTCCTGACATGTGCTTTTTACTCTCAGATTTTCCAAATATACCATCCCTCTTTTTTATTAACGTACAGATCTACAGTGTTGTGTCAATTTCTGCTGTACAGCAGTTACCCAGTTTTACATATATACATATATATATACACGTATGTATACACACAGATATACATACATACACATGCACACGCATTCTTTTTCTCATATTATGCTCCATCACGTTCTATTCCAAAAGATTGTACAGAGTTCCCTGTGCTGTGCAGTAGGACCTCACTGCTTATCCATTACTCTTTTTAACACTGAAAACGTGAACATGATAAACGGCTCCAGAAAGTGGATTCAAATTAACAGTACCTTTTTTTCTTATAAGAAGACTATACTTTTTAGAAAGACACCAACGCAGAGGTAGCATGAATGACCCATCCCCAGTTCTTTCCACCAGGAGATCGGTCTCACAAATGAAGGACATGCGAATCGGCAGGGAGGGGAAACGGGGGAGCTGCGAGGTTCTGCTCTCCTCTTGCTTCTGGGAGGGTCAAGAGCTTGGCAAGTGCAATATATACTGAGCAAACCGCTGGCGCGCCCGCGCCCCCTCCCGCAGCTCACCTCTTGGCTTTGCGTAAGAAACTGACTCGGGGCTTGGATCCACGCGTGCGGCTGTGCGGCACCCTCCACCCACCAAGAACGTGGGGACATGATTCATAACTGTGCTCCATTTAGAAGACAGTTAATTTAGAAATGGGCAATAGGTTGAACAGGCACAGAACCAAACCAAATGTTTGCAGTAATAGAAATTTCCATATGCTGTACAACATTTAAAATATGTTATTTGCCTACACGAGCCTTCAACAGCGGGACCTTTCTCTAGGGCTAAAATGACGGGCTCTATGCAGTCGCCAGTACTAACACTGGTGTGACACACTGCACACTGTGTGCCTTCGTGGCTTCCAGGCAAGGTGCCTCCCTTCCTCCAGAACTCCCATCACTTACGAACGGCCGCCCCACGCGACCAGAGCACAGGTCTGTGAAGGGGACTGGACAGAAAGAACTGAGAGAAAACGACTTTTCAGTGGAGAGCTGCAAAGAGGGAACTTTGGAAAGCGTTGCTTGGGATCCTATAATTGCACATGAAATCAGTTTTCTAGAGTTATTATTAGTAGTAGAACTTTACGTTAGTAAGTATAATAATATCAACCTTAAGTAGAGCATTTTGCCTTTTTAATATTATCCACATCCTCCCTTGACACATAAGAAAATTGAAGCAAAAAGAAAATTAAGTAACTTCCTAGCATCACACAGCTAACCACACAAAACCAACCACCACCACCACCAACAAAAAACAACCAGCAGATGCTCAATGTATTTGACGGCTAAGGGTTAACAAACCGGAATAAACAAGAATTCGGCCTACATTCAAGGCACGTTCATGGTCTCCCTGGCCATGAAGAGACACAGAGAGAAAGAGAGAGAGAGACAGACGAGACAGAGACGATAAGGCCAGGCATCAACACAATTATGTACAAGCAAAGTCTCTTTGCAAAACAGACTTTTGATACTTGTTAGCAATCCTCTGCCTAAAGCCTCCTCATTCCCATCCAGTGATGCGATCAAGATACCGCCATCCTGACCCCTGTGGACTGGGTGGTACTGCTCAACACCTGCCCTTCTTAAGCACGGACTCTGAAGTTGATATTTGATTCTTCATTTGTTCAGGGACGTTGCTCTCAAAGGAATTTTTTCATCGGCACCCCAGGCTGTCCTGCTCAACCAGGTCTCCTGGAGAGAAGACATCCGCCTCCACCCTCCTCTGGGTTCCTCAGTGCTGACCCCTGGGCATTTTGAGATGACACGGGACCAGTCTACATTAAAATGAAAGGGAAAGAAGTTCTCGTGTGGCACAGTGGGTTAGGATCCAGCGGTGGCACTGCAGCAGCTCAGATACTGCTGTGGCATGGGTTCAATCCCTTGCCCCAGAATTTCCACATGCCACAGGCATGACCAATAAAATAAAATAAAATAAAATAAAATGCAAAGAATTAGTAGAAATTTCCAATGCCCATTCTACTCTCCAGAGCACCAGCTGCACATTCAAAAAATTGTACCAAAGAATCATCTACATTTAGAAAAGTGCCTATGCCAAAAGTACGCAGTGCTGTGACTTTTCACAAAGTTGAACACACTTGTGTAAGCAGCACCCAGACCAAGACACAGAAGGCGACCAGCCCCTCAGCGTCCTCCTCATGCTCCTTCCCAGTCACTGCCTCTCAACCAAGGACGACGACTATTCTGACTTAAAACAGCAGGTACCAGTTTGGCCTGTTTTGTTCTCTATATAAACAGAATCACAGACCATGGTTTCTTTTTTTGCAGGTCTGCCTCCTTTCACGCAACATCATTTTTGTTCAGTCTCATTACCGGGTGGTGCTGGGGGTCTTTGACCCCCCTTGTTTTTCTCCAGTGTGCAACTGCAAGAAGAGAGAGCAATGCCTGTACCCCTTCTGCAACTGAAGGGCATTTAGGTTGTTGAAGCAGTGCTGCCCTGAACATGCCAGGGCATGCTTTTGGTGAACACACACGTTTCTGAGGGCTATAAACCTAGGAGTGCGATCGCTGGATTCTGTAGGGTGGACATATTCACGGCTTTATTTGATACAGCCAAATAGTTTGTCCAAGTGGTTTTAGGAAAGTTCAGCTGGTTTTGAAGCTTGCTAAGAATTAGTATTTCCCTTCCCTTTCATGGGATCCTTTTTGCAAGGTGTGCAGTGGCGTCAGATTTGGTTTTTATTGGCATTTCCCAGGTGTGAACTGCAGGAGGTGCTTGTAGACATGTCAACTCTGACTCAGTGCCCTTTCCCGAGAAATGGCTTTCAAAGAAGGGACTACAGAGAGTCTAGATTGAGGGCCCACCACAGTGGACCTCATGGCATTTGCGACTGTACAACCTTTTATTGTGGGGGGCCGTCTTGTGCATTTCGGGATGTTCAGGAGCACAGCTGTGACAACTCAAAAGTTGTCTCCAGAGGTTGCCAAATGGCTGTGGTTGGAGGAGGAAGGTGAAATCTTTCCTGGCTGAAAACCATTGCTCTGGATCCATGTGGCACATTCTTGGAGGTGCGTCAGTCTCTGCAAAATCCCAGAGGTTATGCCATGCTGGGAACACATACATAGAACCGAGCAGAGCAACAAAGCAGGGCCCGGCCCCGCAGGCGGGAGGTAAAGGAAGAAAGTCCGCTGGACCTCTGTGTCTGTCCCATGATTAAGGGGGCAAAAGTTCACTTGCAAGACTCTAAGAATGTGCGGTTGCCCTGCCACCATCATTCCAACCGAAAATCTCTGAGATTCTTCAGCATGCTGTCCAACCACACTGAATGGAAACACAGTCATTCAGAAAGCTTCTGGCCAGCCAGGACCTGCAGATCCGAGAAAAGTGGGAAACCAAGCAGTTGAGTTGGATTCCTTTTATTTTGTAAATGTGCGATATAAAAGGAAAGGCGAGTTGCCAGAATGGGTTTTTCTTTTTCAATTCAACTTGCTTGAAGCAAATACACTTTGAGGCCAAATTTTTTTTTTTTTTTTTTTTAATCAGCAAGGGTGTGTGTGTGTGTGTGTGTGTGTGTGTTAACAAGGGAAGCGAATAGGTACTGAAGCCTGGAGATGAACCAGGATAAGTGTGTGACTCTGATTCTGGGTGAACAGCATCCACCGTTGCATAAACCACTGTTTCTAAGTGAACTGAGGCCTCTGGAACCAGAGACCTAGAGTTGAAGCCTGGCTCTGCCACAAAATGCTGGGTCCTTTCATTTTATTTAACCTCCTTGTATCCCAGTTTCCTCATCTATAAAATACGGCTGACGAGATTAACCCCTCTCACAGGGTTCTCGGAGGATTAATGGCTTAACTGTCATGAGGAAGAGAGCAGAGCTCCCCAGCGGAAGAGCAACAAAGAATCAAAGTTGTCTGCAGCAGGTTATAAAAATGTTTCTCAACAACCCTGTTGAGTAGGCAGTGTTACCTTACTGTACAAAAAGGAAGCGGATTCAAAAAAGTGAAATATATTGTCGAATGTCATTTGTCGAGTCTCAGCAGGGTTTTGTGAGCCGGGCAGGGTCCCCAAGCAGTGTCCTCAGACTCTGAGGACTGAGACACTGAGGCTCAGTCAAGATGCCTCTGCTCCAGGGCAGGGAGCCTGTGGCCACCTCAGCCTCACACTACTTCCCAAGGGTCTTGCAGGAAATTCTCTAGTAGGAAATCCAAGGCTGTTCCCTACAAAACCCCAAACTACAAAACCCCACACCTCAGTCCTGGTTTCAGTCTTAATTTTTTTCAACTTCACATTTTTCAGTGATGCAACAAATGAACTGTATCCATTTTAGTAATGACTTTTTGTTACATAAGCAAAGCATATAAACCATGTTTATAAAATATAAAATCAACTACCAAAAAAAAAAAAATCAAGAGTATGCTTAATGGAAATGAGGCGGCTGACCAAATTAAATGAATTAAACATTTCCTTCTTCCAGACCCCCTTAGGATTTGTTGTTGCGATTATTGGTGTTTTCTTGGGCGAATCAAGCTATGTAACAACATCATCTCTGCAGGCAGATTTTTTGTGTGTTGTTTTAGCAAGGTGACGTGATGAAGGGGGAGTGGAGGAGATTGTGGGATTTGAAAGTAACTGAGGAAAAGGAGGTAGCGAAGGCATTAATAAATATGATTTTTATTCCATGTGAATTTTGCAAGACAAATGGAATCTTTGGACCCGATGATTTTTGAAAACTGTTTGCAAGACCTAATTATACTCCCATGGAAAGTATGTGAGTTGGGCCAATCTTTCACTGAAGAAAATCAAGGAGAAAAATCAGTGGGCCTTTGGGCTGAATAAAGGCTGACGATAAGGCCTTATAAGTTAATTAAAGTCAGATTTATACCCTAAAGCCTCAGATCATTCAGCAGACTTCCTAGGGCAATTCAAGCTTTGCTACTCACGGACTTGGCCACACCAACCATCTTTTTGCTTCACACTAAAACTTAGCTGTCTGAAAAACAAAATCGAACACATGGAGGTTTCTGTGCTGGACCGCTTTGGAAAACCATGACAATGCACCCCACATCAGGGATCCCAGCAGGGGCAGCAAGAGCTTTGGGGAACCTCTGTACTGTCTGAACTTGGCATCCTTTGTACTGTCAGATCTCTTGTTTTCCAGCACCCCATCTTCATCTCCATGTAGACTTTATCCATTTGTTTTACAAGAAAGAGACTAACGATGGGTCACAGGCAGCATCGAGGAGAAACTGGGCACTTCCCATAATCGTCCAAGCCCAGACCTGGAGCAGGTGCAGGGCCCGGGCCAGCCCTCTGTAGGCATGAGCCTCTTGGAGTTTCCGAGCCTAGGTCACCATGGTTCCCATTTCCCATTCCCTATAACTGACCCAGTGGCTCTGAAGATTTCTATACAACCCCTCTGTCTGTGATACCTGCAACAACAACAACAGAAAAGGCATCTAGCAAGCCATGTTCCAGAAGAAAATCTGCTCAAGTAATGGGCAGAGACATACCTAAGCTTTTCCACCTCTCAGCTTCATAAAAAGAAGAAAAAGAAAGCGGAGCAAATTCCACCAGCCTGGTCCTTCTTTCTCCGCATCTGACCTGCTGGACATGAGCCAGCCTCAGTCGCCAGGACAAGCCACAGGTGGCCGGGTTTGACTAGGGAGAACTGAAGGGGCCACCACCTTGCATCTGTCACTTTGGAAAAGCTGTGTTAGCTCTTTCAGAGCACCCGTCCCTGAAACCATTATTTATCTCAGGGGTTAGTAGCTGCTGGACAGCCTGGCTATGCGTTAGGATCCTCGTGCTGCCCCAAGGCCAGTGAAATTTCTGAGACCTAGAGACCTATTTTTGGGTTTCGTTATTATTGTTTATAGTTTTCCCCCAGGAAATTCCAATGTCTAATCAAGACTGTGAAGCCCCAGGTTTTATTCTCCATCCAAACAGTCACATCTGGAGCAGCTCACGCCTGGACATCTCATCATTCGCGGTATCATTTTATACAGATCGAGAGAGAGAGACAAGAAGGCCTGCAAGCAACCCTCTCCAGGTAAACATGACATTACCTCTCTCTCTAAATGCTTTGTTTTCCACATACACTGCTTGTACAGAAACGCTCTACCCTTTAAGAAAGTACCATAAATATATTCTTCCCAAGAATTTTCCCTTGAGAAGGAGGATAATAGAATCAAATGTTTCTCCACGCCTGGCAATTCCATGAGATTCCAGAATACCTATCTTTCTCATGAATAACTTGAAATGCCACTTTAACATACAACTTCTGGAGTTCCTGTCATGGAGCAGCCGGGACGAATACGACGGGGAACCAGGAGGTTGTGGGTTTGATCCCTGGCCTCGCTCAGTGGGTGAAGGATCCAGCGTCACCGTGAGCAGTGGTGTAGGTCACAGGTGCGGCTCGGATCTGGCATTGCTGTGGCTGTGGTTGGTGTAGGCCAGCAGCTCCGAATAGACCCCTAGCCTGGGAACCTCCGTATGCTGCAGGCGGACCTAAAAGACAAAAACACCAATATATATATATATATATATAATATATAATTTCCTAGATGCAAACAGGAGACTTGACAGTGGGAGCAAAATAAACACTTTTTTTCCTGTCAATTATTGGTTGTGTGTGGGAGACAGGAGAGATGGGCAGACCTAATCACTCCACTGAAGGTGAGAATGTCTCTGCTGCTCACCTTCTCGTCCCTCTGCTGCATCTTACACAATGGCTACGATATGTGTGGTCTTTTTCAAACATATTTTTTAAATTTAAGTATAACTCAGATGCAGAGAAATGCACCCGTTGTAAGCCTTCAGTGGTAAATGTTCAGAAAATGAACATACCAACCAGCGATGGGCGAGATTGTCACCAGCCATGCAGAAGCCTTTGTTATACACTATTACCCCCCAAGAAGAGAACCTTCGTGAATTCTACCCACTTCTGCTGTTCCTACTTTGGAACTCTGAATACATGAAATCTTCGTGTAGTCTGTATTTTTGTGTGTGTGTCTGGTTTCTTTCCTCCAACATGCTGAGATCCACCAGTGTCTGTACAGCGATACGTTGTTAACTGCTGTCCGTAATAGTCTACTATTTGAATGTACCACCAGGGACTCATCCCCTCACCTGCTGATGGACACTTAGATTGTTTCCAATTTGGGGCCATTATAAATAGCGGTGCTATCACATTCTTGGGCATGTCTCTGCCACACATGTGCAAGCAGTTCTGGGTACACACGTCGAGCATTGGAATGGAGGCATCTGGTACACACATGTTCAATTTTAGTAGATACTGACAGTTTCCAAAGTGATTATACTAAACTCCCAACAGTGGATGAAGCTTAAAACTGTTCAATCTCTTCACAGAATCCTGGTAGTCTTAATTTTAACCATTCCTGTGGTATATAGCAGTGTCACACTGTGGCTTTAACTGCATTTCTGGATGAATAATGAGAGTGAACATTTTTTTTCCATGGGTTCAGCTTTCCTTTTCAATTGACTTTTAGAAATTCTTCACACATTATACAATCAAACACTTTGTAATTTTTTTGCTTTTGTTTTTTATGACTGCACTTACAACATACATAACTTCCTGGGCCAGGGACTGAATCCACACTGCAGCTGCAACGTAGGTCACGGCTTCGGCAACACTGTGCTGGGCTGGGGATCGGACCCACACCTCTTCAGCAACCCAAGCTGACGCAGTCAGATTCTTAACCACGGCACCACAGTGGGGACTCCACTTCCTAAGTTTTATGTGTAGTAAATATTTTCTCCCAATCTGTGGCTTAATGGTGTCTTTTTATGAACAGAAGTTCTTAATTTTAATGCAATTAATGTATCAATCTTTTCATTCATGGTTCATTTACGGGTTTGTTTCCAATAAAAGAAATCACTGTGAACCACAGAGTTTTCTAGTTTTTTTTCTACCAGTAATCAGAAGGATACTATATATTTTTTTCCACATGCATCATCCACTGACCAAGTATCACGTGTTGATCTGTAGTACTTGCTACCTTTGTCAAAAATTAAATGTCCACATATGATGGGTCTTCTTCTCACTCTGTTCTGCTCAATTAGCTTAGTTTTCCTTCTATCAGTTTGCTGTTTTTTTTTAAGTCCTGTAAGTTTAGATGAGTTTTGATGCTCACTAGTGTATGATCTCCGGCTTTGTACCTTTTCAAGGTTTTTAGGACTATTCCTGAGCCTCAAAGAGAACTCAACTTTCTCAAATTTCTATTCCAGTGGAATATTTTTAGGGCCGCATCTGTGGCATAAGGACCAAGTTCTCAGGCTGGGGTCAAATTGGAGCTGCAGCTTCCAGCCTATGCCAAGCCACAGCAACACGGGATCTGAGCTGCATCTGCCACCTATACCACAGCTCATGGCAATGCTGCATCCTTAACCCACTGAGTGAGGCCAGGGATCGAAGCTGCATCCTCAGGGATACTAGTCGAGTTCATAACCTGCTGAGCCACAACGGGTACTCCCCAAAATAAATAATATTATTACAATGATAGATGCGATGGAGAAACCCAGAGAAAGGAAAGGGTTAGAGAGGGACTGGTCCAGGGATTGGGGCAGCTTTTCATGGGATATTCTGAGAATGCCCCTCAAAGGAGATGCCCTTGGGGCTTCCAGTCAGAGAAAAGCTTGAGAACAAAGCCTTGTGACAGGAATGGGGCTGGAGGCCAGAGGAAGGGTCCTTGGGAGAGTGTCAGTGTTAGTAAGAGTGATAGGACACTGCAGGGCAAGGCAGGAGAGCAATCAAGCAGGGCTGGCTCGGGTCATTCCACTTCATTCGGATGCTGGATGCTGTACAAGCGGCAACGCTCTTTTGGAGGCAAAATTGGCAATGCTTATTAAGAAAACCCACAAAATATCTTATATTTAACTCAATAATCCCACTTATGGAAATATATTCCAGGAAACGTGTTCCATTCCATGTCCTACAGTGATTATCCCAAACATTTCCAGGCTCCAGAAATGCCCCATCCCACCTCCCACCCCTATGACAGTCCCTTCTCCAGGCGGATGAACTCACTCACTTGGTTTCCGAAAAGACCGTCTGTTGGGTAAAACCTCTCGAAGGTCTGCATTTCAACTCGCCATCTCATCTTTCCACCCGTCCTGGCCTCCCACCCGCCTCCTTCCCGGAGGAGAGGGCCCTCCTGCTGCTTTAGGGCTACTCCAGCTGCACACTCGGACCTGGCCTCCTCCTTCCCTCCTCTGCAATCCCATGCCACCATTTCTCCTCAGTGAGGACCTGCCATTTCTCCTTCGCTCCCAACTCCTTGCCTTTGACATTTCAACTCACTCGGAAGCCACCGTCATCACAGAAGCAAAACAAAGAACCTCCCCCTCCTGTTTCTCCCTTGAGCTCGCTTAGCCATCGTTCCTCAAAAAGGATTCTTTACTTTCACTCACTGTACCTTCCCACTTCCATTCGTTCCCATCGTCCCCACCACCTGCTCTTGCTCCCATGGCTGCCCTGGAAACTTCTCTGGAAAACATCTCCAACATTCTCATCGTTACAGCATCTTATTTTTATTTATTTATGTATGTATGTATGCATGTATGTATTTTGCCTTTTCTAGGGCCGCACCCATGGCACATGGAGGTTCCCAGGCTAGGGGTCCAATCGGAGCTGTAGCTGCCGGCCTGCGCCAGAGCCACAGCCACGCCAGATCGGAGCCGCATCTGCGACCTACACCACAGCTCACGCCAACGCCGGATCCTTAACCCACTGAGCGAGGCCAGGGATCGAACCCGCAACCTCACGGTTCCTAGTCAGATTCGTTAACCACTGCGCCATGACGGGAACTCCAGTATCTTTTTTTTAAAACCCACCCTTTTGCTGTGGGCCTGCTTCAGGGGTGGCTTTGGGCAGAGGGAGCACATAAAGCCACCAAGGATGCATGAATGGTGCGTCCTAAATGTCTTATCATCCTCTCTGCAACGAAGCCTTAACTTATTTTGCACAATGTTTGGTGGAGGTATTATAAGCCATTTTTTCAATGTTTGCAGTACCTGAGCTTGAATTAATTCCACACGTAAACCCTAGAAAAAGCATCAGAGTCCAGATAAGGGGTCCACAAGCACACAACCTGTGATTAGAAAAGGCAAGTTTCTGGGTGCGGGGCCGCGTGAGGCACGGCTGACTGCAGGTGGGGAAAGCTGAAAACCTCAAGGACGCCTGGTGGCACACGCCGAGTGACAGGAAAGGGCACGTCAAAGAAGATGGGGCAGAACTGAAGACACACGTTTGTCTTTCCTAATGTACCCTAATGACCTACTGAAAGCTGGAATGTGTGTGCGCCTGATGCTGTTTTGTGAGGAAGCTGATCCTGCCTTTGTTTCTGTCTTACTGAGGACTCTATCCTTGAGCAAAGGGGCTGTTTTATGACATGAACCCCCCCCCAAAAAAAAGTATTCACTCAGGCAAGAGGTGCCACCGTCCACTCGTTTCTGATACATTTAGTTTTCTAGCGCAGCCAGCAAACTGCAGGATAAAGTACATGGAGTAAAATTATACAGACTTGCAAAAATCCTGATTTGAATTTAGGGTATTAATAGCAGAAGGAATGTTCTTCTGGGAGTAATCTAAGTGTTATATTTACCTTTGGTTTGCGAATATTTGCAGTGAGGAATTTCAAATGCAAATATTTTAAAAGCATAGCATGTTGGGAGAGAGACACTGTGGGCACTTCTGTTTTCCTTAAAAAAAGGTTTTTCTTGACTTTTTATTGGAATCCTAATGAGACCATAATTACGACAGCAAAAAAGGGGAAAATGCAGCTGTTAAAAGCTTGGTGTTACTGTATATATAGTTCTTGCACTAAATTAAAAAAAAAAAACTGAAGCCATTCAAAGGAGAAAAAAAAGATGATTTAGCAAAGTAAATCTCCTTCACTTATATCCTTGGTATGCATAAGGTGTTTTTCTTTTTAATATAGATTTTTGAAATTTGACAGTCATGTGTTTTTATGTTTTCTTTCACTAGCTGGACCATAGTAAAAAATACTTAAAAAAAAAAAAAAAAAGAGCAACCTTTGTTTTTGTCCCTTCCATGTATATCCAACATCCCCAAACCTAGGAGTCATGATGATGAAACTAAACATTTCCAGAGGCTAAAGATTCAATTATTTTCCCAGCTACACTGCTGTTTGGAAGTTCTGGGTGTCCATGCATGAGAGAGAGGCTATCTTTTAACACAAGAACCGTGTACCTTTTAACAAAGGACCTGTGATTACAGGGACTTTCACCTTCTGGTTCAAAGCAGATATTTGTATTTCTGCTACACCTGACCACAGGAAGCATTATGTCTCTTGAATAGACGACCACTGTAGATGGGGTAAAATTCAATTTAATTTTTTTAATTAAATGGTTCCAAAATGGCGCCCTAATGCTTCAGGTCATGCCCTAGATCCTGACCCAAGCAAAGAAGTGCTTTTTGAAGCCTAAAGAGGAGGCTCAGAGGAGATGCTAAAGGAGAGTGTGTGCAGATGGACTGGTCCTGAATGGTACTTATTAACTTCATAAGGCGTTTTCAGCCGGAAGTTGGAGGAGTGATCATCTAAACCAAATCCCCCCTCTCTTCCTTTCTCTGGCTGAGATAATGAAGCTCCATGCATTAGCAAAACATCGGGAGAAATGCGGACCAGCAAAGAAGCATGCATCTTCCAAGGGCTGAAATGAAGGTCCACTGGAGCACTGCTTTGTTTCTGAGCTTCACTCCCCCAGCACCTCCTCAAGGGCGTCTAAAGGGCATTTCCTCAAGTTTGACTCCCTTCCTTTTCCTTGGATCCTTCAGGAAACGAGAAAGAAGAGCACAGAAACCCTGCTCACATCTCACTGTGCCCTAAAAGAGGACAATGCTGTTAGGAGGTCTAATAATGTACACGGATGCCTCAAACTCTGATCCAGGTGAGGCTCCACCACAACCAGGCAAACAGTAAGCTCCTAGATGGGTATCTTAGAAGCCCACATTTCCCAGCTCTGGGAGAGCTGAACTGTCATCATTTCCAGAGTTTACAAAGTGTAGAAAACACTTTGTGCTCTTGGTTTGGTGACTTGTCAGCTTATATGACAGACGAATAATGCACGTCTAAGCACCTTTTCACATATTTGATACTATTTCAGGATTTTTAAAATATGTCCATTGCTACACATGATGGATGTAGCATATTCATTTGTAAACGTACATTATTGCCAATTAATTGTTTTTCAAATTCTGATATATGCTGCACCCATCTACTGCTCAACCCCACAACAATTTGCAACACTAGTACCCATTTCTTTCCTACTTTGAGAATCTGACATCTCACTCAGCAGAAAGTATTTAAACCATCTCTCCCTTTTTCTTAAAGATTTTTAAATGATCAGACCTTCCTGAAATGGAGATGCTAATTATAGCTCTGGTAGGACTAAGACCATAAGATATAGCTATATGGGGGTGATAAGTGCCTCTGGCTGCCCGTTGGGGTTACACTGCTTTCCCTGCCTTGTCCTACTTACTACTCTGTTCTATCTGAATACGGAAAAAAGCAAGTTGCATGTGACATCTGTGGAACCATACTTTGATGACACAAAAGGGTGACCCTTTTTGGGGGGAGTGAGATTGCAAAACAACTTATATTTACTTCACCGTATATCACATTGCAATATGCATAGGAACCCCCAAAATATTAAAAGAATCCAAAAGAAGCAGGAGTAATACTGAGTGTCTCCTGTGATAACCCTTCTACTGGATCAGTCTTCATCCCTATCAATTTTTTTCTTCTTCAACAGTAGGTTCTTTTTTTCT
Source organism: Phacochoerus africanus (assembly GCF_016906955.1). Classification (NCBI taxonomy): domain Eukaryota; kingdom Metazoa; phylum Chordata; class Mammalia; order Artiodactyla; family Suidae; genus Phacochoerus; species Phacochoerus africanus. The sequence continues at coordinate 9,105,442 of NC_062557.1, read as the reverse complement.
GATTTTAGTGTAAGATATATTCATTCTAAAAATATATATAAAAATAAAGCATAAAATCAGAATAACTCCCAACACTGAGATAACTGCTTTTTTTTTTTTCCATCAGAAGGAATATGATTTTATCCTTTGGGTGTGTTTGTGTGTGTGCATGTGTGTGTGTATTGAGTATTTGTATGACTTTTAAAAATAATTTTGGAGTTCCCATTGTGGCTCAGGGGAAACAAACCTGACTAGTATCCATGAGGATGGGGGTTTGTCACCTGGCCTCGCTTAGTGGGTTAAGGATCTGGTGTTGCCGCAGCTGTGGTACTGGTCTCAGACACGACTTGGATCTGGCATTTCTGTGGCTGTGGCATAGCTGGCAGCTGCAACTCTGATTTGACCCCTAGCCTGGGAACTTTCATATGCCACAGGTAGGGCCCTAAAAAAAAAAATAATTTTGATCATACTTACATCCTCACAGCATGGTGATATTTTTAGGCTATGTATCATTACCTAGCAAACACTAATACGATTTTTAATCTGATTCTTAGAGACCTGAACTTCTCTACCATCACTCACTTCGTGATTTCCTATTTGGACAGGAAGTTTCTCAGACTAGCACCTCTGCTGCTATCACTGTCAGAAGTGAAGTCTTATACAAACTCACAAACCTCTGAATACACCACGTTTCTCTGTCCTAAGCTTAGGCTGGAAGAATAACACCAGGCAGAGACAAAGGCATGGGGATTCTAATCCATCAAGCTTGCTCCTCAGTGCTTTACCTGGAGAGTCTACTCATCTTTTCCGCTAGGATCGTGCCGACGTCTTCCTCTCGCAGCGGGCCTCCCTTATTTTAGCCTCTTGTTCTCACTCATCTGTAGCATCCACCAAGTTCGGCTTGAACCTGTGACTGAGTCCCAGTTCCTCCCCGCTAACCCTACGCAGTGGTGGCCCACCATGGCATCCTGATACAATCACATAGCTGTGCTTTCCCTTCAATTGTCTTTTGCTTATTTCCCAGAAGCCCCATTGTCTTAGTTCAAGTCACCATAACATAAAACCCTAGACTGGGTAACTTCAACAACAGACATGTGTTTTCTCACAGTTCTGGAGGCTGGCAAGTTTGAGATCAAGGTGGCAGCAGAGTCCGTGTCTGGCGAGGTTTCTCTCTTTGGGCTGCAGGCGAGCACCCTTCTGCATTCTCCCGTGGCCTTTCCTCGGGGCAAGCCTGCAGAAAGAGATCTCTCTTCCGCTTCCTACGAGGCCCCCAATCCTACTGATTAGGACCGCCCTTATAACCTCATTTAATCCTAATTACTGCTAAAGGCCTTGTCCCCAAACTCAGTCAAATTTCAGGTTAGAGCTTCAACATATTAATTTAAGGGTGGGGGACAATTTAGTCCATAGCATCACTTTCAAATAACGTACAGATTTTATCAATACCTTGACCATTGCAAATTCTTTCCTAGAGGAAAGGCTCACGCCCCCAATATGATGGCAGCCCCACTCCGAACGCAGGAGCAAGCACGACACAGATGCATGGACCAACCACACTCGACTCCAACAGAACGGCATTCCCATGAAGACCAAGATGTCCTTTCAGCTGTCATCACCCCCCCAGCTCACTTCTCTGCCTTAAAAACAGCACACCTCAGACGCTGCTTCTGATTACAAACCTGTCTGGCTCCCAAGTCACAAAACGGCAGCAAATTTTAACTAATCAATGTTTTATGGCGGTAATTAACCCACGCATTTACAAATAAAACGTCACACTTAAAATCAGGCCCCAGTTTCTCTAAGCTGCATTAATATTTATAAAATGCTGATGGCAGACAGGCACATTCTTTTACTGCTTATTAGGGCAGACCGTATGCACGCAGGGGTAGTAAATTCTTAATTATCACAGAAGGGGAAGGCCATGGTTCCTCGGTTCCTCGGCCTTGTCCCGACAACTTCCCACCTTCTGAGGCCTCTTTTATGGAGAAGCTTCTGGTCTCTTTTCACTTCCCCTACCTTTCCATTCCCAAGAGATGCTACTTTAAGAGTTCTCCTCTGAGAGAAAGCTGGAGGCACGGACCTTACTGTATGGTTCCACGGCATGAATGGGGCAGAGGCTTTATCCTCAGCTGGGGGGGTGGGGGGTGGGCAGTACAGTAGCTTCTGCTCCGCTATGAATTCCACAGCTCCAGTGACGACAATTTCTCTCCCTCAACTCCCACCCAGAGTTGTTTCCAGCAGACCACCATGGTCTATTATTAGCCAATATAAGGGGCCTGTAATATCTCCACGGAATTTTTGTAGGGGTAAAAATCACATACTTACATAACGGAGGTGGGAATGGATTTACATTGCGATAGCATGAGCTCTAAAGCAATACAATATTTTAGAAATATTCATTGGCCCAGAAGGAAATTTTAAATGGTAAAAACGAACCCCACCAGCTGGCAGCATAACAGAGCAGAGAGGGGATAACACACTTGGCCAAGTTCACATCCATCGGGGCTTTGAGACTTCACAGTCTCAGCCCCTTTTGGAAGCTCAGGTTCCTTTTATACTTGGCAGACTGTTATTTCCTGATGCACAGAGAGCAAGACAATGGTTTTTGAAAACTACGCACAGGGGTCTGACAATATCAAATGACTTTTTACACAACATTTTGATGCTCTAACTTGAAATTCATCAGAGAGGTAGAGATTGTATTCACTTTGTGAAAATGTTATTTTTATAGAATTGATTCTTGAGTCTAAATCTCTCGTTGCAGATGAAAGTAGTAAGGTCAAGTGAAATTAGTTGTCTGTGGTTGATCAATTATAGGCTCAGAAAAACGTGAGGTGACTGGAAAAGTAGTCTTGCCTCTATGCAGAATGGATTCGGCGAGAGCTTGTCTGTATGCGTACTTAACAGAAACTACTGACGATGGCAGTGGAGGAAGTGAGAGAAGGAGTGAAGCTGCCAATTGCGTATTACGAATTCAGAGCACAGAAATGTACATCTATTCCATAACCGCACAAGCTGTGAAGGGGGCTCCAATGCCCCCGATCAGCATCCACCTGTGGAATTTAGATTTTTATCACCACGGAAACCCAACTATATGTGAATATTTCAGAAAGAATAACTTGGGAACTACCTGCACACTTTCCAAAGACTGGTAAGCACTTAGGAATTATCTGGAGGGGGTGGGTGCAATTTTGACATTGTAGTCTGGCAGATAACATCAGCAGGAATGTGGCTAAGGACACAGACTCACTGGCTCTAGTAATTTAAAAAAATGAATAATAAAATTTTAAAAAATTCTTTTCCTATTTATGTTCTAGCACTATGATTTTATAGTCCTGAACACGGTGGATTTTATCAGTGATGAAGTACATAATATTTACATTTTGCTCAACAAAGAAAAACTCCACAAATTCTCTGATTACCCAATCTGATCCCTTCATACATATGTGTCGGGATTGTCCAGATACATCTCAAACTGAATCCCTGTGCAGTTGATCATTGTATAAAAGCAGTGTGACTGGGTGAGAATTTTAGTGTCATCAAGTATCACTAGTGAATACTTTTAGGTTTTCATCTTTGGCTCTCCCAAACCCCCGAATTTATCTTATGATATTAAAAAAAAAAAAAACAGCTTATGGACATTCTAAGTAGCTACTGGGAACTATGAAAAGACAAGTTCACATATGACCAGGATGTCATCCATCACATTAGAGAAGTCTCGTATTGAGCAGACCCCATACAGCCTTTTTTGGTAACCCCAGTGGTTCCTCCAAAGCCACCGGAATGTCCACAGACCCCAGCGCCCCAGGGAAGCCTCATCAAGAACCAACCTGAATCAGCTGCTTCTTCTGAGCTTTTACTAACCATGTGATGGCTCTTTTGGACCCAGCTTCCATCACTTGACCAGTAACTGTAATTTTTGTTCATATTTAAAAATATATCTGTGTCCTTATTCATCTGTCTCTCTCAGTATATAGAGTAACTTTTCAGGAGTAAAGGTAAATGGAATAGTCGTTAAAATTTAAGGTGATAAAGACGAGCATAAAGCAAAGTTATCATTCATAACTCCACTGCCCTAAATAACCACTGTTCACAGTTTGAGTATATAATTAAGCGCTTATATGTTTACCAAAACAGGTATTTATGAAATTAAAATCATGATATGGGTAAAATTCTGCACCTTTTTAAAAAAAAAAAAAAAAAAACAAGTAGCACTCTATGGTGATTCTCTCTATAGGTCAGAACGTGCTTGTATCTTTGATTGTCGGTTTGATGCTTACTTAGACAATTTGTTTAGCTCCTGACTCTACCGTCCCTCATTCAATATCTTGCCATTTTTTTTTCCACCCTTGGCTCCCAGTCTTCAGATTAAGACTGTTAAGGCTGGGTTCTCCCCACAGATTGAAATGTGCAATTGTGGCTTGGACTCAGCACAAGGAAAAATCATTGTAAGGACTTTCCTGGGGCAACAGATGAAAGGAGAATATTCTATGTAGATAACATTACCCACAATAGAAACAACAACAATAAAATCTTTGGTCAGTATTCTTTCATTTGAAACCTAATGTCCATATTCTTAAAAAAAAAAAAAAAAAAAACCACCAAAACATACACTTAAGAATTTAAAAGTAAAGGAGCAGGATTTCTGTAACTCACTCTCAAATAGTTTATTTATTTATTTATTTTTGGTCTTTTTGCCTTTTCTAGGGCCACTCCTGAAGCATATGGAGGTTTCCAGGCTGGGGTCTAATCAGAGCTGTAGCTGCCAGCCTACGCCAGAGCCACAGCAACGCCAGATCCAAGCCACTTCTGCAACCTACATCACACCTCATGGTAACGCTGGATCCTTAACCCACTGAGCGAGGCCAGGGATCGAACCCGCAACCTCATGGTTCCTAGTCGGATCCGTTAACCACTGAGCCACGACTGGAGCTCCTCAGTTTTTTAAAAGGGATAGCTAAAGTATTTGTGGTAAAATGTTAACAATTAATTACCCTAAAAGGTGTACAGGATCTTTTCTTGAGACTTTGGTGAGTTTAAATTATATTAAAATTAAAATTAAAAATTAAATGCCAACTCCAAAATGAGTTTAAGCAAAATAAGCAAGTACATGAAAACAAAGAAACAAAAAAACCAAAGGGAGAGAGAAAGAGAGAGGATATTTTTGTCAAATGGTTTGTCTTTGCCCGTTGAAGTTAATTAAACTAGGCATATTATCTTAGAATAAAAATCCCTCAGAAATCACCAAATATAATTTGCCTCACTTAAAAAAAAAAAGAAGCAGTTGCTTTGTCTAAAACAATTCTCACTTAAGAAAAAAAAAAAGTAGGTGCTTTGTCTAAGATAAAACAATATATTTTCAATTCTCCATCAGACACCCTACAAGAGGCCTTGATCTCTATGGCTTAGAAATTGATAAAATCTAGTTGCTTGAGATTTTCCTATAGAATTTACACTAAAATTTGGAAAGATAATGAGCAAGCTCTTAGTTTCTTTTGATTGAAATAAGAGAGGACAGAAAGTTCAGTTCAGCTTCTAGGCATCAGAAAACTCATTCTAAGATGAATGTTCAGTAGGCTGAAACATAACAAAGACACACACACACATGCACGCACACACTCCTACCTTTAATTCCAAACTACAGTTTCACTTTTGTTCAGACTGATATCATGTGTACAGTTTATATTTTTCAGTAACATAGCAACATTTGCTATGTGTATAATAACAGCATCTAAAATGACATAATAAAAAAAGAATTATCTGCGATTAGAAGTGAACTGTTCAAACTACTCCGGTCAGTGCCAAAAATCAAGGGAGTTTATTATTTCAGTAGCTGCAGTGAAAAACCCCTCTGGGTGCCCAGAAACCTACCCCTGAGCTTTCCACTCATCCTCCTCACTGACATGGTAATGGGCTTTGTTAAATTCAAAGACAGTTACGTCAGCAATGTGTGGTCTCTAGTGGGTTTTCCAGGCCTATAAAGCACACCAATTATACCCAAATATTGGCCCAAAAAATTAGTAAGCTATAGGATTTGTGTTATTTTAGCCAAGCTTTACTGGAGTAAAAGAAACCTAGGGACCCTAAAACACAGTAGTTTCTTTGCTGCGTTATTATTTTCTTTTTTGGTGGGCCGATTCTGATATGCTACTACTGTCTTTTGCTCTTTTTCCCCCTTTTTCCTCATTATTACATCGTTTTTATTATTTTTGTCACACTTGGTTTTCTCTGACACCCGAGGACAATTCTGACAGCTGTTAACTAACATTACATTTCTGGCGCCTATAAAACCCCGTTCTTTGGCTTTTGCTTAGAATTGAGTGGGAGTCAACAAATATCTAAAACTATCTTCCTTTCTTAGACTCTGCCACGAATATCCCTGAACATTATAATGCCCTTGGCTATGAGCTGCAAGTACCAGTAGGCATTGCGTCCACACAGTTTCATACGTCAGAATGTGAAACAATAGTTACAGCCCTGGGCTAAGCCAGGTAAGAACACTGCAGGGAAGGGAAGTACTGACGCCTCCTAGAAGGAACCGCAGCACGGATTTAAGGAGGAAAAGCACTAAACTTGGGAGTCCAAATACCTGAACTCAACACCACATCGGCACTTACAAGCTTTGAACTACTGTGGCTAAACTTTTTCTTTCTTTTTTTAAGTTTGGTTATAATGTGTTTATTTCATAGTAAAATGCAAATATGGAAAATCACACAAAATCTACCAGGCTGAAGGAGTTCAGCTGAACGTCCTTGTAAACAGCCACCCGGGGAAGCCTCCAATGTGCCCACTCCCATCACGACTCCTTCGTCTCCATAAATAACCATTATTCCGACTTTTATAGCAATAAAGAGACAAGGAAGTACTTGCTATAAAAGTCAGAGCAGCAGTTATTTCTGGCCGAATTTGGAAGCCTCCTCTTCTTCACTGGAGGAATATGCACACTGATATCACAGGAACTCACTCACAGTGGTGTCTGGCAAAACAAAGCATAGTAAACACATAACAAGGTAACGTGTTCAAGGGCCCTGGGAGCTATCAAGCTCTCTACCCAGAGAGAGGATCCCCATTGAACTGAGAGCGTCTTGGGTCGGGGGTCTGACGAGACGTATTGCTAAGAGCTCTCTCATCATTCATATTTATGCGCCGTGAGCTGCAGGGAGTTCGACTCCAAAGTTTTTCAGAGTATTATCCATCCAGGAGGGAGACAAGTACAAGGAGCCACTGGGAAACATAATTGCTAATAAACAGATGTGTCTTTGAGGCTACTTATACTTAGACATGACATTTTCCACCAGACCTTCACAAATTTGCCACACTTCCGGTGTTTCACGTCCATAATTTAATTCCCACAGACGTTAGTGCGGAGCTCCAGAGGTCAAAATCCAAGCGGGAAAAGGAGACTCCGTTGAATAAAGTTATTGACATAGTTAATCAGGAACTAAAACCCAGGAGAAATGCAAATGCCCATGTTTCCAGAGAGGGAACAGCAGTATAGTCTTTGGCCAGCATTCCCACCAGAGAGACAAACAAAAGATTTGACTTTCTTCCCTGGAACTTCTTGTGTGGATGTGACCGTCCTCGGTTTCAGTTTTCAAGTTTATAGAAATAATCTTCTGGGTGAAGCAAGGTCAAAACGGCAACCTGGGGTTTAACTGCTGATCAAGCAAACAGGATGTCCAAATATTTCCCCGAAGCAATAAACCATCAGTTAATGGTGTCATCCCCCCCCCCCATAAAGCCTTCTTAGACCAACAGGAAATGTACCTTCCTTTGCTGGCCATGTGTAGTAGGAAACCATTTTAAATACTATATAAAAGCCATCACAACAGGATTTCTAGCTCCATCCAAGGAAGGAAACTTTCAGAGAATTATAGGGTCAGTGTCTTCCCAACTACCTCCCTTTCTTTTACACAAGTGTTACAGGATCTAGGCGGCTCCTTTATTTTAAAAAAATAATAGGGAACACTTGAGAGGGATCCTAGGCTAAAATTCAGACGACCTTGAGTCTAGTCCAACGTCTGCCTTTAGGTGGTATTTTACAAGTCACTTTAAAATAATGAACACAATTCCAAGAGGTCTGATTTAAATACGGAACACCGTTAGGGTTTATAACCTCCCCACTTGAAAAAGGCTTTGTTGGAGGTTACAAGGGATATATCATCAACGGGAACCACAGTGAGGACAGGGGGAAAGGGAATAAACAACAGCGCGAAGAGGGTTTGAGGGGTGGATACAATCTTAGTGGGTCTGCATTAAGAAACACTCAAGAAATGTCCAACAGCCTGTGAATAGAAACCACGCCCATGATGCTCTGCTAAGCCTGGATAATAGGATTCACCCCACTAAGCTGTAAGGGATAGTGCGACGAAAGTGATCTTTAGTTTATGTTCAATCATGAAGTTGAAGCTTTTCTTTTCAGATTGCAGTGTACCTATTCTTTTGATATTCTATTCTCCACACCTGATTAAAAGGACTTCATTTGTACCCTGCTCTTGTTAAGACCTTAAGTCCAGAATCAACTGATGATCTTAAGCCAAATGCCCTCTTCCTCAGATCCTGGCGTTTGTTGTTGTTTTTAACTCCTTACTTAGCCCAAAACCATAGTCAACATCTTGTGATACTTTCTTCTCTACAGATTCTGGAATTCATCCCCCTTTGTTTTTCTCTGATGCAAATTTCCACCTAGACAACCCTTTTTCCTCCCTGTTAAGGAAAGTCAAGAAACACGGCTGAGTATACTATCAATGTGAGAAATCCCAACCTGGTCCAACCTTGCCTGTTCCATTAACCTTCTCCTCTCACATTGTTACAGCGACTGCTCTAAAATGACTGTGAATTTTTAAATGCCAAATCCTGTTTCTTCCAACTGATCATCTACTCTGGTTGCTCAGTGCATTAGTTCAATATTTTATTCTCTCATACTTACTATGACTGCTTTGCATTTTTCCTTATTCTTCACATTCTTAATGTCACCTCCATCACTCACAGCTCAAACCTCTCCTTTACCAAGGTTCAAGTTCTTTGCCTAAGCGTCTTATTTTCAATCATCACAATATCCACTTCATTGATCCAATATTTTACTGACTCTTCACGCAAACTTTTTTCCTTCCCTTTTATATATTTTCTATTATAGTATTTCCAAATGTACTGATACACATAAATGTTATGATTAAAAAAAAAAACTATGTCCCATCCAGCAATCCAACTCCTGGGCATCTATCCAGAGAAAACCACGACTCGTAAAGACACATGTACTCCGATGTTCATTGCAGCACTATTTGCAATAGCCAAGACATGGAAACAGCCTAAATGTCCATCGACAGAGGAGTGGATCAAGAATATATGGTACATATACTCAATGGAATATTACTCAGCCATTAAAAGGAATGAAATACCAGCATTTTTAGCAACATGGATGAAGAAATTATCATGCTAAGTGAAGTCAGCCATAAAATGAGACACCAACATCAAATGCTTTCACTGACATGTGGAATCTGAAAAGAAGGACAGAATGAACTTTGCAGAACAGATACTGACTCACCAGATACTGACTCACAGACTTTGAAAAACTTATGTTCTCCAAAGGAGACAGTCTGGGGGGTGGGGGAATGCGCTGGGGTTGTGGGATGGAAATCGTATAAAACTGGATTGTGATGATCATTATACAACTATAAATGTAATAAATTCACTGAGTAATTAAAAAAAAACTATGTCCTATCCTCTTCTGTTTGCGTCTACTTAACCTAACCAAACCCTAGCATTTTTACAGTTTGTTTCAAATCTATTTTTTTTAAATAGTAATAATAGAAAAAACTTAGGCTTTCTGTGAATTTTTTCCAATCCAGTTCCCTCTTTCTCAAGGAGCGGTAATATCAATTTCATCCCCCTTTTCTCCATGCATGTTTCTAGAATCTTATTTCATATGCAGTTGTCTATCTAAAATAGGTAGTGTGACATGGAGAAAAAAGGGTCCACTAAGATGTTTACGTTTCGACCCTCGGAAACTATGAATCTCTGATCTGGAAAGAGGGACTGAGCAAGGGTCATTAATGGGAAGGACTGAATAGAAATTTTATAACAGGGGAGTTCCCGTCATGGCGCAGTGGTTAACGAATCCGACTAGGAACCATGAGGTTGTGGGTTCGGTCCCTGCCCTTGCTCAGTGGGTTAACGACCCGCCGTTGCCCTGAGCTGTGGTGTAGGTTGCAGACGCGGCTTGGATCCCGTGTTGCTGTGGCTCTGGCGTAGGCTGGTGGCTGCAGCTCCGATTCCACCCCTAGCCTGGGAACCTCCATATGCCGAGGGAGCGGCCCAAGAAATAGCAACAACAACAACAACAACAACAACAACAAAAAAAAAGAAAAGAAAAGAAAAGAAAAGAAATTTTATAACAGAAAATGGGTAAGAGGGGAGGAACAAAATAATGTAATTCAGGTGAAGGACCTCGAGGTAGGGAGGTTACCAGTGACGATACGGGCTAGACCAAAGCAATAATTTCAGTCTCTAAAAGTGGAAGAGGAAGGGAGAAGACTAGCTCAGAGAGATATGACAGAAGAAGAAGGGCTCGATCTGCCACTGCTGGCTTTGAAGACGGCGAAAGATCTAAGAGCCAAGGAAGAACGGGGCATCTGGAAGCCGAGAATAACCTTCAGTTACAGCTAACCCGAAAACAGGGCCTCAGTCCTACAACCGCAAAAAACAGAATGCTGTTAACGACCTAAACGGAGCAAGGAAACAAGGAAACACTCTTCGCAAAAGCCTCGGATTAAGAAGCACGGCAGGCCGACACATTAATTGTAGTTCCGTAGACCTGTACTGACCTTCCAGCTTCCAAAATTAAAATAATTAACGTGTGCTGTTTTTAAGCCATGGAGCTTGAAGCGATTTGTGACAACAGCACGGAAAATGAATACACACAGTACTGTTTTGTGTGCTAACGCTATAAAAAAGTATGCATTCTTCTGCCTTCTTTTTGAACCACATTATTATAATTTGGGGAGGAACCTATGTTGATATATACAGTTCGAATTAATTCACTGTATGTTTTGTGATGTTTTATAAATATTCAACAACATATTATCTTCTTTATCGGTATTTGTGTTTTTCTGAATTTTTACTATATATTAATATTTTAGTGTTTTCCTAGCTTTTGTGAGGTATAATTGACAAATAAAAAATACGCACGTAAATACATGTATTTGTATCATACAACATCATTTCACACTGATGACCTAAACCAAGTTCACTTACACATCTATCACCTCACATAGTTCCTATTTTTATTTTTGTGGTGTGAACACTTAGGGTGGAGTCCCTTGGCTAATTTCAAGTACCTATCACAGCATTGCTAATTACAGTTACTCTGCTTTATATTGTTGCCCAAAAGTTATTCATCCTTTCCTCCCTGCCCTGGTAACCACCACTCTACTCCCTTGGGTCTGTGAGTTAGGTTTTCTTTAGGTTTCACATTTAAGTGAGATCACGTAGCATCTGTCTGTCTGTGTCTGGCTTACTCTACTTAGCAAAATGGCCTATAGGTTTATCCATATTGTCACAAAGGACATGATTTCCTTATTTTTATGGCCGAGTAACATTTTATTGCATGTATATATCACATGTTCTTTATCCATTCATCCGTCAGTGGGCACCTAGCTTGTTTCCGTATCTTGGCTTCTATGAACAATGCTTCAAGGAACACGGAGTGCAGGCATCTTTTCCAGATACTGATTTTAGTTCCTACATATATATATACACACACCCAGAGGGGAAATTGCTGAATTATATGTTTGTTCTATTTTTAATTTTTTACGTAATCTCAAGACTGTTTTCCATATAATCTTTTACTATGAATAATTTTGAATGAACGTTAAAAATCAATTTATCCCTGTGTATTTCTGCATGATCTTAACTTCATCTACAAGTAGAATTTGAGTCAGAAAGCATATGTGGGTCATGAACTTCCGTGGTTATTACTACCTTGCTCTCCAAAGTGATTGCACCAATTTATATTCCTGCTGGTGGTGGAGGAGAGTTCACGGTAGCTTCCCTTTTTGCCAATAACTGATTTTTATTGGACCTCTTTGTTATTGACTATCTGACCAACAGGAAAAGGAATCTCTGTATGTTTTTAATTTGAAGTATTTGTGAACTTAAGACGACTTGGGGTTTTTTTTCAGTGTATTTCTTGTTTATATGATTATTGTTTTATTGGGTCATTTTCAACTTTCTCATTGACTTGTTATTTACAATTTCTGGATATTAATTCATTGCTATTTATAACTTCTAACTGTACTGATTTTTGTTTTATTAATGGTTATCTTTTATTGAAATTATGTTTTATGTTTAAAGTAGTAAATTAGTTTAAAATATGTAAATATTTATAAATCTTTTAAAATTATGATTTCCTTAATATTTTCCTATTTAAGTATTCCTAACCTGAGATCATAAATATTTTCTTCTGATTTTATGTTTTTAATGTTTTACACATACATATATTTAATCCATCTGGGAGTGACTCTTGTGTTAAGTATACATTTTTTTTTTTCAGATCAATCAACCTAGCACTACTAAATGTTTTCCCCCAAAACAATTTTAATGTGTTACATCACTTTTCCATGTATGTGTTGGATCTTTTTCTGAGCCCCTCTACTGCTTCACTGGTTTATTTGTTCTTACTTACGTACAAACATCAAAAAGCTTTAATTACCATACTGTCAAAATGTCTTACTGTCTGCTTCCATTCTGCTATTCTTTTTCAAAATTATCTTTGTTAATTTTGGCCCTTTGGTGTTTCTTATGAATTCTAGGAAATGCCTGTCAAGTTTCGTAAAAAATTCTACTGGAATTTTACTTAGAATTTCAGTTAATTTATTAATTTGAATAAAAGCCAAACCTTCACTACATCCATGAATATGGTATATTTTGTCATTTAGTTATTAGCACTTGTTTTACAACAGTTATTCCTAGATACATTATGCATGTATTTTCTCACTATTTATTCCAAGTGTACGAAAATGCTAATGACTTCTTTTTGTTGAGTAGTTCACCTGGAAATCTTCCTGAATTTTTATCAATTTGAAAAAGAAGGAACCAATAATGCCTTTTCTATGTCACATGTGCTTGGTAAATGATAAAATTTTGCACAACTCTAAAAATGTATATTTACAAGCACACACAAGATTGCTGTGGTGATGGGCAGGATGTATTAGGAAGGGAGACGGTACAGAAGCAGTACGGTTAAGGCCTAAGGCTAACAGGGTAGTTCAGAAATGAGGTGCTACGATGGCTGTTCTGGGGGTTGTGGGATGGAGTGGAAAGGAACAGAAAAACATGGGAGACACTGCGATGATTCTGCAACTCTGGGGACTGGATAGAGAAGTAAACTGCGAGGGTAACACTGAGTCTGAATGACTACAACCACTTTTTCTTTTTCTTTTTTTTTGGTCTTTTGTACTTTTAGGGCTGCACCTGAGGCATAAGGAGGTTCCCAAGCGAGGGGTCTAATCAGAGCCCTAGCTGCCGGCCCTACGCCACAGCCACACCAGATCTGAGCCGCGTTCGCAACCTACACCACAGCTCACCACAACACTGGATCCTTAACCCACGGAGTGAAGGCAGGGATCGAACCCTCATCCTCATGGAGCCTAGTCAGGTTCGTTAACCACTGAGCCGCGACGGGAACTCCACAAATACTTTTTCAAATGCAGAAGTGAATGTTCGGATTCCTTTTATTTTTCTAAGACAATTAAAAGTCAAACTAAGGTTTAAGTGAAATTAAGTCAGAGAAAGACAAATATCACATGATGTCACTTATATGCGGAATCTAAAAAAAAAAATGACACAAATGAACTTATTTACAAAGCAAAAACATACTCACAGATAGCGAACATAAACTATGGTTACCAAAGGTGAAGGGGGAGGAATAAATTAGGAATTGGGGATTAATAGACACACACTACTATATATAAAATAAACAATAATGACCTATTTCATAGCATAAGAAACTAAATTCAGTATCTAGTAATAACCCGTAATTATAAGAATCTTTTCTATTATGTATATATAAAACTGAATCATTTTGCTGTACACAGGAAATCAACACACTGTAAATCAACACTACTTCAATGAAATTAAAAAAAAATCAAATCAAACCAAGTTTGAATTTATTCCCCTCACAATTCAGAATCATAACCCTGCATCTGAAATTACAAATTTTTATGGCAGTAGCTATGATTTTTCTATTGCCTCACATAATCTATAACCCAGTGCTTCAATATAAAATGAGTTTTGATGATAAATGCTGAGCTCTAATTGACAGAGAAATGGAACAGTGATTGTTCTTGATTTGGGAAGAAGGCTAGAAGCTTTTATTGCACTGTCTCACTGAGGAGGAAATCGCATCCTGAACAGACTATTCTCCCACCTCTTAGCTGTGAAACGTATGTGTCCACCCAAAAAGTTAACATGGAGTTAACTGGGCAGAAAACTTCAGCACTAGCAATTTTCATAGAAAGACAAATTGAAAATAAAGAGATTCAATCTTGTCTACTCCTACCGTTTCATGCTGAAAAGAGAGGAAAGGAAAATAATGGAAACCCCTACTCTGGGTGGATTTACCCCCCCCCACACACACATATATACTTAATTGGTTCCATGATTTATATGGTGTGCTTTACACTTCTTTTCTACCCACTCGTAATATTACAAATATTAATCATTTCCCATGGTCAATTATAAGGATTATAGCCTAGAACTGTGTATGTTCACAAGCAAGATGACATCAAAATGAAAGGCGCTCTGCTTTTTGTCTCCCCCACCCCCCACCCCCGACTGTCCATATATCATATTCTGATCTTTAAAAGAAGGGGCTATATGTGTATCTAAGTAAAGAGTTTTTCTAGAAAAGCAAACAACGAACAAAATCAAGAGGAAAGATAAAACCCTTTCGGGAAAGATCAAATCACATGTAAAAAGCTCTCAGAGGATGAATACTGTTTTCACGCATGGATTCTGAGTGCAAGACATCTGAGGGCACTGTCCATACTCAAGTTGCTGAAACCAAGAAAGCAACAGCTGAGAACCTACTAAGGGTGGGTCAAGGAGCCAGGAGTTGGCAACATTCTGTACAGGTATTTTGCGGTCCTGAGGTCAAAGATACTGCATGTAACTGAGCTTCTTTAGGTTCAGGCTTACTTTCACTGTGATCCACGAGGGCATCTCTGTTCTCTGGACGAACCCTGGCAGGAGAACGAAATCAGACAAAGACAATAGATGTATGAAGCTGCAAAGCAAGCAGGGGTGCACTATTCAAAGGAGTAGCTTATGTTCTTCTGCACTCAGTCAATGAGAACATCCCTATGCTGTCCTCAGCGTCTCAGCCTGATGTGTCAATCACATTCTTTTCATTCAGAACTATCCCAGATGTGAGTACATGGACCAACCGCTTACAAGTTAGCAGTTCAGGGAGTTGTACATGGAACACCCTGTATCAGCAGGATAAACTAGGTTACTCTTCAATGAGAAATAATTTCAACACTCGGGGGGGGGTGAATAAATGAAACTGTATTTTTTGCTCATCCTATACATCGTGTAGAGAAAGAATGAGTAGGGGGGGTTGCACATCGAAGTTACACAGAGATGGAGGTTGAAGGATGCTCTATCTCGGCATGGATTTCCAGAGGAAGGCATTACGGCATACCACTCCCTGGCTCTTAGAGCTATGCCCGTAAGTGACACATATGCATTCCTGGTCCATGGCTTAAACTCAGAAGGAGCAAAGACGTGTGATCTTTTCATGTACCAAGAAAGGAGAAGTGGAATAAATGTGAGCAGCCTTAATGACCTCAGTCCACTTGATGAAAACGAAGTCACATCCTTCCTTATGACACTCGCACAAAATATAAAGACGCTGTAAAAGAAAAGACACTGGGTGTGAACCCCACCTACACACCACAAAAGTATCACCTAAAGCAAGCCAGGAAATGGAAACATGGAGGAGACCCAACTCGATTTTATTCAGTCTTCGGCTCCCACTTTCGTTCTTCCTTGCTTTTCAATTAATCAAGAAACCTCTTCCTGGGCTATACGCCTGATGTTTGCTTTCTCATATTTTTAAAATATTTCACTTTCCATCTCCTACTGTTCCCTTACGAATTCTTTGGAACAAAGTAATACAGTCAGTAAACTCCCTGGTGATATTTTCAAGCTTTAAACGCCTGACATTAATTCATTAACTTCTTTCCACTCAAAATCATTCCAGAACGTATCAGCTTTGAGCTTTGAGCATAGTAGAGCAAAGAAAAAATAAAGATTTGATTCCTGCCTCTGTAAAACTACAATGCCTCCTAGAGAAACAGTACATAAACATAAATAGTACATAAACGATGAACTACTTGGGAGAAAAAAATAAGAGAAAATGTCTGTTCAACAAAATATTTTTTCAAGTCCCTATTACTAATATTAACTACTGGCATATTCTTCAACCCCACTGATCCCACAGGAACAGAAATAGTGTCATACGCGATGACAAAAGGAGCTTCTCCGAAGCGTCTTGCCTGTGTTTAGCTAATGAAGAGTGTACAAGCCTTTAGCTATGCCGGCAAATGCAGAGTGAAGCAAAGATTTTTGAAAGGTAAAGAAATAAGTACTCTGCTTGGAGGCAGGAAAAAAATGATGCTCTTTTTCAATTATCAAAACAGAAACAAAAATGAAGGGGATTTTTTGGTTTGCTTGGCTCTTCCCTAGTTATTATAAATAATTATTGAAATTAAGGATTCAAGCTAAACACTAAATCAATCAGAATGTTCCTGCCCCAGTCTTTTGTGCATATGTCTGGACCAGGGCTTTCTTTTTCATCCTTACACATCCACAAGTTGCTGTCTTCAGTCCTTTACCTGAATCATGTTTTAAAATTGTGTGTGTGTGTGTGTAATTTTTTGGAATTCCTCCTCCCCACCCCCCACCCCTGAGCATCCCCTGCAGTGCCTGGCTGCCTGGTCTGCTATTATTGCTTTCCTAAAGGCTCAGAGGACCGTGTAATTTGGCTGCTTCCAGAAAAATGAATCTGCTTCAAAAACAATTTTTGCTCTTTATTCTGACATGGGTAAGAGAGACTGTCTGAATAGCTGAGGGAATTGTCTACTCTGTCTCTCTAGCATTTGTCAGTGGCAATGAAAAACCTGAAGCTTCAGTTTCACACAATTTTCCAGCAAAGAACCCCTGGGCGAAGATGATAATAGCTTCTGTGCATGTATGCAGTCACAGGCACATCTCCATTTGGAAACTGAGCTCAATTCTTTAGAGCATGCTTTCATGGAACAAGAAGTGAGACAGCACCGTGTCCAAGTTCTAGAATTGGAAACCAAGGTCAAGAGAAAGTATCAACTACAAGAGGCTAGTCGGCCAGGCCCCCCCAGTTTCAAGAAAGATCCGAGCTTTGACTCTGCTTATCTACTGAGTATCAACAGAGGCCATTAGCCTACAAGCACCTATGAATTCCCACCATTTACACTGGTTGCCTCTGCCGTCTGCTGTGGTAGTGAATGAAACTTACACTACATCGCAGGGAAACTTGAACAGACGTGTTTCCATTAAGATCTGATACAATATGTGGGATATACTATATCAGTGGATACCTCCTTTTTGTTCTTATAAAATTGAGGAGGTATTATTTCTTTTGGAAGTAAGAAAAATACTGTTATTAAAAAGCAGAGATATTTCCATGTTACTTCCTTGTATTCTACTCCATTCCAAATAGGCGATGTTTCCATGATTACCATCATTCTTTTTTTTTTTGGTCTTTTTCCCTTTTCTAGGGCTGCACCCGCGGCACATGGAGGTTCCCAGGCTAGGGATCCAACTGGAGCTATAGCCGCCGGCCTACACCACAGCCACAACAACTCAGGATATGAGCCGTGTCTGCAACCTACGCCACAGCTCATGGCAACACCAGATCCTTAACCCACTGAGCAAGGCCAGGATTGAACCCAAAACCTCATGGTTCCTGGTCGGGTTCATTAACCACTGAGCCACGACGGGAACGCCTTACCAGCATTCTTATATGCACCTTTAATATTGTTCGAAATGCGATGGCAGCTAACCAGGCAGCTTGCAAGAACCAGGGGCCCTGGAGCTTGTCACCTAGGTATAGCCTGACATCCAGTCCCATCCGGGAAGAGGACTGGGAAGGGCAAAGTCTAGTGCTCATGTAGTGATGGAGTTTCAGGAGAGTAACAGCTTCATCCCTCTGCTTCAACCCACCCTGGGCACTACCTCTTCTCCTAACTTTCAAAGTGGCTCAATCCTTAAGGATCTGCCAGCCTGTGCCCAGGGCAACCATCATCATTTCCTGCAAAACAAAATTTTTAAAAATTCTCCCTTAAGCATAGAAGCAGAAGCGAGGCGAAAAGCCTTACTGTTTCTGTAATCTGTACATTAGAGAACTGCCCGTGCTTTGAACTGTCCCTCAAGGAAAAAAAAAAAAAAAAGTAAACAGAAGAGCAAAAAGGATGTCTTTACAGTTGTGCTCTCTCCACGTTCTTGCCTGTTCACACCTGATCTGAGAAGCCTTTTACAAATCATTACACAGAGCCTGGCTTTTTGACAACACAAGATCAAAGTCTCCGTAGCTTCGGAGTCACTTTTCTGCATAAATAAGTACAGCACTGGTATACTGTGGGGCCACATAAAGAACTCTGGGCTTAAGCATTCCGACTTATTTTTATAGAAGCTGATGTCAAGAGCTACAGCCAAGGACTTGGAATATTACAATAGGGGGGAAAAAAAAAAAAACAGCCAAAGACTTTGTGATATTTATGCTTAAAGACTGTACCAGCAGGACAACATTTATGAGGCTTTTGCAAGTGAAGTTCACCAATCACCAGCAGAACGCTCAGCTCAGACTAACAATGTTCTCTATTTCTCATCGTTTATGGGATCCCTGTTGGCCTCTGAGTGTTGTCTGAGGACTGGAAATGTGTGACATAAATCTTTGCTGGTCCTTTTAAATGAGACTTCACTTGTCTCAAGGGAGAATGGCACTGGGTCAGGTCCATCTGGGAACCTCAAGTAATGATGGGATACAGAATAGAGGCCATAGTTATCCTCAGAGTATGAGGATATAACTTTCCTCTAAGCCTGATCCTTCTTCACTGGAGCACAAATATGTCTTTCCTAATTGCTAACTCTGATTTCAGTTTTATTCTTAAAAGAACCGACTTTTTAGTGAAATGGAAGCCTATAGCTCTGTGGTTCTTTCTTCTTTCCTTCCTCCTTCCTGCCATACATAACTCCATTGACCATGCCTCTGCAGCTCATGTACATAAAATTCATATTACACCATCTTACAGGTATTATTTCCTGTTGTGTTTTTTTTTTTCTTTTTTGGGCTGCATCTGGGGCATATGGAGGTTCCCAGGCTAGGGGTTGAATCGGAGCCACAGCTGCCAGCCTACACCACAGCCACAGCAATGCAGAATCCAAAATGTGTCTACGACCTACACCACAGCTCATGGCAATGCTAGATCCTTAACCCACTGAGCAAGTCCAGGGATTGAACCTGTGTCCTCATGGATACTAGTTGGGTTTCCTACCGCTGAGCCACGACAAGAATTCCCCTAGTTTTTTGTTTGTTTGTTTGTTTTGGGGACTGTATTATTTCCCCACAAAAGAATATATTACCTGAATCTATTTAAAATCTACTCATCTATTACTTTCCAAAATCCCTTCCAATAACAAGTGCATCCTAAATAATCATTGACTACATGTGTGAATAACGCTGGCCTCTTAAAATGTTTTCTTGACATGTGTCTTCCTTAAAAAAAAAAAAAAAAAACCTGAGATTTTGAACCTCTATTGCACCCTGGAGAGAATGCTTTTTATATCCTACCCTTAACTTTTTCTACTGAGTGTTATGTTATTGTCCCTTCAAAATCCATGTTGAAATCTTAACCTCCAATGTGATGGTAGTAGGAGGTGGGGCCTTTGCAAGATAATTAAGTCATGAGGGTGGGGCCCTCATGAATGATATTAGTATCCAAGAGAGCTTCCTGGCCCTTCTTCAATATGAGGACACAGTGAGGAGAGAGGTATCTATGAACCAGGAAGCAGGTCCTGAACAGCCACCGGATCTGTTGGCACCTTGAACTTGGACCCCCAGCCTTCAGAACTACTAAGAATAAAGTTGAATTGTTTAAGCCACTTAGTCTATGGTATTTTGTTACAGCAGCTCAAGGGGACTAAGACATCCCATAATCCCGTAATACATCTTGTGTTGCTGCCAACTTGAAAGTCTTCCTATTCCCTAAAGAGATGTTCTTCCACAGCCTTTAAAACCTTTCTCTCTTTTCCATTTAAGAACTTGAATTTATCCTTCAAGTTATAGGGCACATATTACTTACTCTGTCTGTTTTTATTTGATTCCCAGAGCAACTTTCCTTAGTACTTAAGTGATACTTTGTAACTCTCTAGCACATCAACAATCACACTGTAAATATTACACGTGGTTATCTGTTTACCTGCATACCATCTGTCTCTCAATCTCACACACACATACGTACACACGCCTTCACACCACACACATGTTCCTGGACATCGATATTAAGTCCCTTGCATAATACCTAGAAAATAATTTGTTATTATTATACATATTATTTCAAATATATATTAACATTTGTGGAAGGAGAGAATGACTCAAATAATGAATGAATGGAATAGGTAGGACTTTGGAGGTTAACAAAAGATTAACCTGAGTTCGAATACTATTTTAACCATTTCCAGCTTTTGATCTTGGGTACATTCTTTATCTTTCGAAGCCTTGTCCACCTCTAAGTTTTTTCACCTCTAAATTGGAGTCATACTAATAAACATTTTCATGACAGAGTTGTGGTAAAAGTTGTAGAAATTAATTCACGGAAACAGTTGGCAGTGTCTGAAAGGAAGAAATGCAGACAAAGAAGATATACGAGGAGAAAAGAGGGTGGAAGAGGAGAATGAGAGGGAGGAAGAAAAGCTGAGAAAAGAGAAGAGAGAAAAAAAATGAGAAAGGCAGTGAAAGGAGTGAAAGGGGGAGAAAGAGAAGCAATAATGATAAATACGTCTTTACCCAAAGTGAATGGAGACACAAGGCAAAGCAGACAAAATTCAACAAATCAAAGGATAATTCTACCCAGGAGCCCTCACTGAGTGCTGTGGGAAGGGGAAAAAAATAGCGATGACAAAAGAAAGTTGTCGTATTCCTGGTGAATCCATCATCTACTCTTAAAGTTGTTCAACTAACACAGATACTCGGAAATTAAAGAATGGATGAGAAGCTAAAAGAAAATGAGTTATAATACTAAGCAATAAATGCATGAGAATTTTGTGGTCTTTTCTCAAATATTTTAACAATGAATAAAACCATTATTGAAAGGTATTACTCTTATAGTGTATTGCATTGGGCAGGATGCCTGCAGTGAGAGCAAGATATCAAAAGTAGACACAAGTAGCCCAAATGTGACAGGTGGTTGAGAAAGCTTGATATAGGATGCTTTTTTTTTTTCTTTTTAATTGCCACAGTATGTTGTCACCACTGTCTTGGGCATGTTTTAAAGAGGAAGAGGAGATAGGGGCTTTCCAGAGAGTCAAATTTCACTCAACAAAACAATTTCTGAATTAACTGTCCTACCTACATCAAAGCCAGTGGGAAAAAAAAAAAAAAAGAGGTCGCATACAGAAACTTTAACCTGGATTATAAAGGGGATTTTGGCATGCGGGTGGAGAGTGTGGTTCAGGGCTCATACCCCAGGGAAAAGCGGAGAGAAAAGAGAAAGCAGTCTCCTTTAAACTTAGGAATAATCTTTATCTCCAAATAAGTGAGACTTAGTGAAATGCCGGCCAGGAGTTGCCAACAGTAACTGAAGACACCTCCTTAGATACCAGGGCACCTTCTGCTACTGACCAGGCCAATGCGGGGAAACAGGAGTCAGCCTAACGCCCTCACGAAGCACCACTCCCACGCTTAGATGTTTGTCATTACCACACTGAGCACTCCGACCGCTCCGAAGGCTCCCACCAGCCCTTATCCACAAACACACACACAGACGCCTGCACAAACACATGCACCTACACACATACACCACGGAAAACTCCTCCCGTGTTGTCTCTACGCCCCCAAATCTGTTAGAGAAAGACCCTAGGGTGCCAAGGGCTCTGGAATACACACACCATTGAGTCATTTCGATGTCATGGGGGCTCAAGAGAAGTATGACGAAGGGACAAGCGGTTTAACAGATTTTAATGGCCTCTAAGTTATCGGTTTACTTTAAGAAGTGTTCTGAGTGCCAGAAAGTTCTTTAGCTGAAATTATGTTTCCAAAGTATTCTTCCACATAAGGTGAAACAAATGATGAATTTAATTTCAAAAGCTGGGTGCACATAACCTCTGCATATGTGACAGGCCAGTAGCTATATATATATGTGTGTGTGTGTACATACAAACACACACACACACACACACACACACACACACACACATTCCTTGAGAGTTAGGACAGTGTCTATTATCACCTCTCACCCAGGATGCTCAATCAAGTGATTTATACACAGTAGATGTTCGATAACATTTTTCTTCTTAATGTACCTGAGCTATGGCCAGAGCGGCACATGTGCCCACATTCATACGGTTGTTGACGTCATTATAAAAGTGGTTAACATGTCCTCGGAAATTTTTCAGTTTCCAAAGCATATGCCAAAATGAGTGGTCTCTGAGAATACCGGGGAACTGACGGTGAAAGAAGACCCCGTTTCCATCTCCTGTCACAGCCCCGGACGCTCTTCTCATTTATTGAAGGCCAGCGCTTTGCTTGGCACTGCGCAGCCTCAGGGGAAAGCTCTGGGTCTGCCCACTGGGGATTGAGGAACAAAACTTTTAAGACTTAAAAGGCAATTAAGAACTGGCAAGACCAAGGAGCAATCTAAGCCTGTGACTTGAAATACCATTAAAACAATCATTAAAACAGGCATCTAACACACGCCATGATGTAGGCAAAAAATAGAGGAAAATGAAAGATTTTTTGCCTGTAACCATAGACTCCTTTTGCAATTGGTAGGCATCAGGGAAGGGAGGGATAAAATCCTTCCTAGATATTCTAGGAGAGAGCTGTATTGTTATGAACGCTTTTATTACACATCACAGGACCACAGTTTCATGGCTCACACTGGGATACATACGAGAGTGACATGTGATGGGAATCATTTCAACAGGAAAAAAGAATATTCCACATGGTGCCTAGAATACAACTCATAAAAACTAATATCTAAAAACGTTGAAGCCTAGACTAATATCCCATAGTGTGCCACAGAAGGGCCACGGATCACGTGACTTCCAAAGAAAGGCATATCCTTCGAATGCTAATTCCCCAAATATGGAAAGCGTGGAGGGTTTCCTGTGAAAAGACATTAGGATGTGTGGTAGGCAGAATAATACCTCCCAAAGATGTTCAAGGCTCATTCCCAAGAAACTGCAAATATTACCTTATTTGGCAAAAGGGTCTTTGCAGATGTGATTAAGGACCTTGCTATGAGAAGATAACACGCCATCACAAGGGTGCTGATAACAGGGAATCAGGAGGGTCAGGGTCAGAGCTGGAGATGTGATGATGGAAGTGGAAGTTGCAGTGATGTGACCAGAAGGCCAGGGATGCAGGAGGCCTCTAGAAGCAAGGAGACGGATTCTCCTTAGACTCTCCAAAAGAAAGGCGGTCCTTCTGAAATACTGATTTTGAAACTTCTGACTTACAGATAACTAAGAAAATATATTTGTGTTCTTTTAAGCCACTAGGGTTATGGTAAATTTTTCACAGTAGCCATAGGAAACTAATACAGAGAGAAATAAAAGAAAAAAAATCATTCGTTCCAACTTATCTTGATAACAGGCACATCTAAAGGTCTGCTGCATATTCTGGCTCCTTCAGAAAGTATCAGGAGACACTTGCACATCAAACAAGTCTTCCACATTTTCCAAGGCCATCAGCCTATGAGTATAAGTATACTAATATTATATCTATGTTTAAGACACTATCTACAGAATTTCTGAAAAAAGTAGAATTTTCCTCTCCCAAATAACCCTGTACTAGTTCAGAACACTCCAGGAAAAGTATTACATAAAACAGTGGTTTGGTTTAACATGTAAAGATTAGTGATTCAAGTGTGCCACATTAATAGAACTAAAGGAGAAACACTATATAATGCCAATAAATAAAATAAAGCTGACAAAATTTTTATACCTATTCATGACGTAAACTTTCAGAAATTCAGAATAGAAGGAAATTGTTCCAGTCAGTTACAGGGATTTGATGAAAAAACAAGCTAACAGTATACTTAATAATCAAAGGGGCAATGCTTTCCCCCTGAGAATGGGAACAAGGGAACAAAATTTACTCTCACTAGTTTTATTAAAAAATGTGCTGGAGAGCCTAGCTAATTCAATAAGACAAGAAAAAGAAACAAAAGACTTACATGTTGGAGGGGAAGAAATGACTGTCTTTATTCAGAGATGATATGAAGGTCCATTTAGAATAATCCAAATAATTTACAAAACAAGCAAAAAACTAATAGGTTAGTTTATCAAGGTAAAAGATTAATATACATATTAAATTATTTTTCTATAGACCAGCAATAAAAATTATAATTGAAACAAAAAATAGCATCACGATTACAATTATATATGTAAACATAAATAAAAAATTCCACAACATATACTCAAGACCCATAATTAAGAACTACAAAACAGAGGACTGAAAAAATAAAAAAACAATGCCTCGATTTAAGTAAATGACATTTCTCCAAGGAAGAGATACAGATGGACAACAAGCACGTGAAAAAATGCTCAACATCCCTGATTATTAGAGAAATGCAAATCAAAACTGCCATGCGATACCACCTCACACCAGTAAGAATGGCCACCATTAATAAGTCCACAAATAACAAATGCTGGAGGGGGTGTGGAGAAAAGGGAACCCTCCTGCACTGTTGGTGGGAATGTCAGCTGGTACAGCTACTATGGAGAACAGCATGGAGGTACCTTAGAAATCTAGACATAGAACTACCATATGACCCAGCAATCCCACTCTTGGGCATATGTCTGGACAAAACTTTCCTTACAAAAGACACATGCACCCACATGTTCATTGCAGCTCTATTCACAATAGCCAAGACATGGAAACAACCCAAATGTCCATCGACAGACAGCTGGATTAGGAAGACGTGGTATATATACACAATGGAAGACTACTCAGCCATAAAAAAGAATGAAATAATGCCATTTGCAGCAACATGGATGGAACTAGAGACTCATCATACTGAGTGAAATAAGTCAGAAAGAGAAAGACAAATACCATATGATATCACTTATACCTGGAATCTAATATAAGCACAAATGAACCTTTCCACAGAAAAGAAAACCACAGACTTGGAGAATAGACTTGCGGTTGCCAGGGTGAGAGGGAGGGAGTGGGAGGGATTGGGAGCGTGGGGTCAACGGATGCAAGCTACTGCTCATGGAATGGATTTACAATGAGATCCTGCTGTGTAGCACTGAAAACTATGTCTAGATACTTACAATGCAGCACGACAATGGGAGAAAAAATTATGTATACATGTATGTGTAACTGGGTCCCCATGCTGTACAGTGGGGAAAAAAAAAAGTGCATTGGGGGGACATGACAATGAATAATTAATAATAAATAAATAAATAGATAGATAGTCATAAGGTAATTATGGATCTGAAGACTCAATATAATTAAGATATCTGTAATTTTATGTATAAGTTAATGTAAACCCAATCAAAATAA
Organism: Phacochoerus africanus; assembly: GCF_016906955.1. Lineage (NCBI taxonomy): Eukaryota > Metazoa > Chordata > Mammalia > Artiodactyla > Suidae > Phacochoerus > Phacochoerus africanus. The sequence continues at coordinate 9,079,635 of NC_062557.1, read as the reverse complement.
CAGAAGGCTACATTTTTAGAAACTGGCAAGCTGATTCTAAAATGCATGTGTTATATAAACAACCTGGAATAGTGATTCAATGGGGGAAACGATAGTCTTTTACACAAATGCTATAGAAACGTGTTTATCCATAAGAAAAAGTAAATCTTAATTTTTAACCTTCCATAAGAAAAAGTAAAGCTTAATTTTTAACCTTCCATCATGCAAATATTAACTTGAGATGTATCACAGAATTAAACATGAAAATTCAAAAATTCAAACCTCCAGAAGACAACACAGGAGAAAGCTTTACCACTTTGGAATGTGTTAGGCTTTCTTAGCTGAGGCATGAAGACCTCATATCTCTGAAAGATATTAATAAGAAAATGAATACAATTAGAATGAAAAGAATACTAATAGCAAACCGTCTGGAAAGAATATTTGCAATATGTATATCTGACATAGGAATTATACATAGAATATGAGGATCCTACGGAACTCAATAATATATCAAGTCAGTCTATAAAAATAGGCAAAAACCCACCTGATACGTCACAAAAGAAAATATGCAAATAGCCAAAACATAAAAATAGGCTCCAGCATCATTATTTATTATGAAATGAAAGTTAAACGAAATTAAAGTTAAAACTACAAATAGATACCACACATACTGGAATAGGTAAAATTAAAAAGAGTCTCAATACCAAAAGTTGGCAAGTACTGGAATAATTTCTACGCTCACATACTGCTGGTAGGAAACCAAAATGGCACAACTACCTGGAAAATAGCTTGTGGGTTACTTATAAAGCTAAACATACATTTCCCAGAAAATGTGGCCATCCACTACTAGGCATTCAGCCAAAATAAGTGTAAACGTATATCTACAAAAGTCTTATACATGAATGTGCATAGCGGTTTTACTTGTCTCAACCACCTGTGAGAAAGAAGTCCATCAAGAGGTGACTAAATAAACAAAATAGTTTTTCCATGCCAAAAAAATACACACACTCACACAGAGTAATCAGTAATTAGAAGGAAGAGACTACAGGCACACAACGACATGGATGAATCTCAAAAACATTATCTGAGTGGTTAAAGCTTTACACACAAAAATACAAATTGAGATTTTAATTGCATGAAACGCTAGAAAAGACTAATCTGTGTCTGACTGGGGCCAGAGCTTACGGAGGAATTGTCTGGAAAGGGATATACTCTTTGAGGGTAACAGAGCTGTTCTCTATCTTGGTTGAAGAAGAGATTAGAGGGATGTATTTCTCAAAACTCAGCAAAATGAACACTTAAAAAATGGGGCAATTTAGTTTATGTAACTTATACATCAATAAGGTTGATTGTTTTTTTTTTCCTCTTCCCAATACCAAAATATATAAACAATTACCAAGTACACATCTTCACACCCAAGCTTAGATTTTTATGTCAGATCTGTGCGCTCTCACCCGATCTTTTCTTGGGCAAATTCCTTCCCATGTGGTTTTTAGACAATTCAAGTAAACAGCACCCTGGGTGCAGGGGCACTTCATGAACCCTAGCAGTATGCTCAGACTCTTAAAGGATTCTGCTCTCACTGCGGCCTCGATTACAGATATTCAACCCCACAGAAGAAAGACTAAGAGCTGGTGACAAAAGGTAGGTATTTAAGGAATGACAGAAACAGGAAGAAACAAACGTCTAGGGAAAGTCATTAACCGTCCTTGCGGTGATGAGTGACTTCCAGAGACCAATGTTACTACATCAAAGTACCCCCTATGCTTTTGAAGGAGGTTATTTCTGTCTCCGCAAAGATGTTATGAAATGTTACACTTGATGATAACAGTTACTGCTCCTCCACCCCCTCAGTGGTATAGAATTACAACACGAGGGGATAACAATTAAATATTATTAGAGCCTGTGGTTTCCATGCTTAGAATGCATATCTTTAGCGTGTTAAAAGGCCTGAAAGTGGGTGGCATTGCGGAAAAATTCACTATGAAAAGACAATCAAAGCCTTGAAAAAATAAATGGCCATGCTATCAGGATGCTTGAAGTCAAGTCCAGTTAGAACACCGCATTATCTTAAACGTATTTTGACTTTCCAGAGCTTCACTACTTTTTTAGAAACATTTATCTGAATCACCTCTATTTAGATTAAATAGAGTTGGAGTTGAAACAGCAGGCAAATAGCAGGTCAATAAAATTAATCTTTTCTTCAGTTAATGTATACACTTTTTGATTATTTGTATGAAGTGAGGAAAGTCATGTGGATATTCCAAAACGGTTGGAAATAAAAAAGTCACTTCTATCTCAGCTTGAAAGGCTATTTTGTGTGTACAGTTCATTTACTGTTCTCATTCTTCTGTCATTTCATAAAATGATGCTCTCCGGGCAGCAGGAGAAAAAAAAAAAAACATTAGGCAAATACAGAAAATCATCTGAGATTAAAAGTTTTCCAGGAAAATGTCAAAGAAGACCATAAGTATATGGATAATGCAAAGATAACTATCTGAGGGTCTCTGGGAGAAAAACTTCTAAGAAGCTTCAAAAAGTGTTATCATGATTCCTGCTGGAAACTTGAGCCAACTTCAAAGCTTCCCTTAGTGGATTATGCCAAAAGGATCCATTATCAGAGAGGAGTAGTTAATTAGAGTGAATTATTAGAATGCTCGAGCTGCCTTAAAATGCTGAGTCACACATTAAAAATGAAATGGGACCACTCCTCTGACAGTATTAACAGCTCTTATTTGAATCAGATACCTGATTTATAAGCTGGAGCAGAATGACACCAGAACATCACCTTCATACAACCTCTTCTTGATGACTTTTAAGTGTGCTACATGCTTTTCTGGACATTTTAAACGTTTAAATCTTGTTTTCTTGGAGTATTATTTCTTTTAGCATAAAACAGCCACTGTCCCCAGATGTCTGCTTTAACTGTACGGATAGTGCCTGCAATACGCGGAGTCTTATTATTTAATGAAACTGCTCCATAAAGGGGAATTCAGAGTGAAGGTCACAATATAATAAAATCATTTTCTGAGTCACTGCTGAAAGAACTTGAAAGGAACAGGTGTGCAATCTGGGAGGAAGACTGAGCTGATAGGGTCAAAGATCTTGAGGGTTTTGTTTTGTTTTGTTTTTTCTTTTTTCTCTCCATAGTTTCTAAAAAATATATATAGTAAAAAGTAGTTTGATAGAAGCAGATGCATCTTATTCGAAGGAAAACATGGCTATCAATCATGGAAACACAATGGCAGGTACAACTGATAAAATGAAAGAACTGCTGCACGATTCGCTTTCCTTCGTCTCTGGTGTGCACACATCTGGGAACTTGATAAGCGGTCTTAAGGTTAAGGAAGTAAACAGATGTCGGCTGCTGATAACAATCTCTGGTGAACTTTCAGAGCCCAGTGGAGATGTGCCCAATGGCTCTCTCCTTATCGGAGATTATAAACTCTCCCCTGGGTAAGCGCTCCAGCCTGCCCAAGCAACTTCCATCTGGCATCAATCGTGGCCATAAAACAAGCCCATGAGTAATAGAACAGCCCAGGTGTCTACAATTTCCAACTTCCACAGCACCTGACAGCATGTAACCACGTTGGGAGCAAGACTTCCTTATCTCTGTTTAAGGACAGTGACGAGAACACTAAGAGTTGTAGCCCAGTCCCCGACATGCTTATGGCTGAACGAAACGCTCTTACTCATTTCCCAGAAAGTCAGCAAAGACGGTGAGTGATCAAAGTGGAATGACACACTCAACGAGTGTAAAAGCAACGGGACTACCATCGGCAACGCAGCTCGCATAACCGGCAAATGCCTCATCTTGAAGAAGATTGTCTTGACTTGCGAATGTGTTCTTCATTCAACGGCTGGGAGAGCACGTTGGTGGTACCCAGACCTGTGCGCCTCCATGGCTAAAGAGCTCTCACCCTGCTAAAGACAGGCCGGCAGTTATGATCAAAAGCATTTCTCGTCCTGTCTGTCTTTTTTTTCTGAGGTTTTGAGACATGCAAATGATGCAGAGAAGTGAAATTTCATATGGTTTCTAAAGTTAGAGGAGGAGACCCTGGTGGAGGGGATGGCTGTACCACACTGTGAATGTACTAAATGCCACGGAAAGGTTTACTTTAAAATGGTTAATTTCAGGTGATATGATGTCTACCTCAAGGAAAATGAATTTTCAAATGGGGGGGGGGGAAATAGCTCAGAAATTAAGGCCCAAACATTCAGAAAATAATTCTTGATTAATTCATTCCACAAATACTTTTTGCGCACTTAGTAACAAAGGCCAGGCAGTTCGGTATGGGGCTTAGAAAATTAAGTTACTTATGTTCCCATATCCTTAAATCCTCAAAGGACTGACTTACAACCAAGACTTTTTTCTCTTTTTTCCCCCTCATCAAATTTTCTGGGAAAGGTTATCTTTTTTTCTCTCTTTCATGCCGAAGTTTCCAGGGATAGAGAACCTGGATGGAACTCTGTCTTGGCCCCTTCCTAACTGCAATTCTAAGCAAGCTGTTTAACCTAACCCTTTATTTCTTCATGTGAAAATGAAGTTAATAAAGGCACTGACTTGATTAAGAATATTTTGAGAATCTTACTCAATAATGCAGGTGAAGTTTATCAACTAGCATCAGAATTAATTTGATGTCGGTCTTGATTATTGATATTATTACGATGTGACTTTCTAACATCTGTCACATCAGTATGATTTAAAATGTACTTGGGAGTCCTTCATTTCTTAACACATTCCCATGATCATATAATATACTGTAATGATGATAAAATCAGCAGTTCTGAAGCAAATTAGTCTTTAAAAGGTTATAAATTTGGACTGAGGAACTATAGACTCAATGGACTAGTTAAGAGCTAATTCTTTCTTTGCCTTCAAGTTTTCCCACCCCAAAATGTTACCTAGTAAACGCTGGTCAATCTCTAGTTAGTCCTAAGTTAGGCTCAATATCATATGAAACAGCCTTGATGCTAATGAAAGTTTTCCTAGGAGGATAAAGGTAAACTAAATATATCTATCTCTAGCTGCAATTTATTTCTTTTTCTTTTTTTTTTTTTTTTTTTTTTTTTGCTTTTTAGGACTGTGCCCACGGCATATGGAGGTTCCCAGGCTCGGGGTCAAATCGGAGCTACAGCTGCCAGCCTATACCACAGCCACAGCAATGCAGGATCCAAGCTGTGTCTGTGACCAACATCACAGCTCACTGCAACGTGGGATCCTTAACCCACTGAGCGAGGCCAGGGATCGAACCTGCAACCTCATGGTTCCTAGTCGGATTCGTTTCTGCTGCACCATGATGGGAACTCCTCTTTCTCTTCACTTTTTTAGAAAATCAACTTTGTTGAGGTATAAATTACAGCTATATTGAGGTATAATTTACAACTGTGTTTGTTAAAACTCATCAGCTGTACACTTAACATAGGACATTTTATTTGTAAATTATACCTCAATAAAGTTGTACGTAACTACCACTCCGATCAGGATATCAAACACTTCCATCAGCCCCCAAATTACCTCTGCACCCCTTCACAATCAACCCTATCCCATCACTGACCCAAGGTGACTATTTACCTGCTTTCTGACATTAATGTTAGTGTAGTTTGGTCTATAGCAAAACATTTGCAGACTACAGCCCGAAGGATAAATCTAGCAGTAGACTCTTGTAAGGCCCACAAGCTTAAAAAAAAAAAAAAAAAAAATTCTCTGCTGTTGAAGGTTGGAAAAAGCAAATACAAAAGTACTATTTCTTTACACATAAAATGTTTATAAAATTAAAATTTCAGTATCTAAAAAAAAAAGTTCTATTGTAATTCAGCCACACGCATTTGCTTACTATCTATGGCTGCTTTTGTGCTGAGATGGTAGGCTTAAGAGTTAAGTAACCGCAACAAAGACTAAAATACGTATTATTCCATCCTTTTCAGAAAATGGAATCATAAGGTATGCAGTCTGCTGAATCTGGTTCCTTTTGCTCAGGATAACTTTTTTTTTTTTTTTTTGCCTTTTGTTTAGGGCTGCACCCAAGGCATATGGAGGTTCCCAGGCTAGGGGTCCAATCAGAGCTACAGCTGCTGGTCTACACCACAGCCACAGCAACATCAGATCCGAGCCGCGTCTGCGACCTCCACCACAGCTCATGGCAACGTCAGATGCTTAACCCACCGAGCAAGGCTAGGGATCGAACTCACAACTTCATGGTTCCTAGTCGGATTTGTTTCCCCTGAGCCACGACGGGAACTCCTGCTCAGGACAACTTTTTGAAACCTATCTATGTTGTTGCATGTAACGATACTTCAGCTTTTTAACCGCTGGGTCGTATTCCATTGCACGCCTAGGCATGCTTTGTTTACTTGTTCACATGTTGATGCACATTTGGGTGGCTTCTAATTTGTGACTGGTATGCATTAAGCTGTTATCAACATTCTTACACAAGCCTTTTTGTGCACAGATGCTTTCATCTCTGTTGGAAACCTATGTCGGAATGGATTTGCTGGAACACATGATCAGACTATGATTAACTTTATGATGAAGACTGGGAATGAGAGTTCCACTTGCTCCACACCTTTTGCCAATAATGGAAACATTTTAAAATTTGTATCTTAGGGATTAAAACAGCAAGCATATCTAAGTAAAAAAAAAACAAAAAACATAATTCGACTTGGGTTAACTTCCTGGGATATACGTATTGTGTAAATTATTAATTATGTTTACATGTCTACCTCTCTTATCTTGTTTTCTCATAATAATATTACCGTTGGATTTCTACCTAACAACTGTATGTTTCTTATATATGACTGAAATACACTGCTTCCCTTTTTTTTTTTTTTTTTTTGCTTTTGAGGGCCGAATCTGCAGCTTGTAGAAGTTCCCAGGCTCGAGGTTGACTGCCGCTGTAGCTGCCGGCCCGCACCACAGCCACAGCAACTCGGGATCTGAGCCACATCTGCAACCTACACCACAGCCCACAGCAATGCCAGATCCTTAACCCACTGAGCGAGGCCAGGGATCAAACCTGCATCCTCATGGATACTAGCTGGGTTCGTCACCACTGAGCCACAACAGGAACTCCTACACTGCATTTTTTCAATAGGGTCAGTCTATTTTTCCTGTAAAGAGCCAGACAGCGGGGTGGTCTCTTCTGTGTGGTCTCTTCCTTCCCCATCACCCTCTTCTTTTTCTTCTGTTTTTTTTTTTTTTTTTTTTTTTTTTTTTGAACAACCCTTTAAAAATGCAAAAGTCATTCTAAGCTGACAGGCTATACAAAAATAGACCATGGGCCAGATTTGATCCACAAGCCTCTAGTTTGCCAATCTTTGACCAAAAAAAGGTGTTTTTGGAAGTTCCCCTGTGGCGCAACAGGTTAAAGACCCGGCACGGTCTCGGCTGCAGCACAGGTCACAGATGTGCTCCGGGTTCAGTCCCTGGCGTGGGAACTTCCCCATGTCGAAAAAATAAAAGGTATTTTAACGATGCTCCGAATTTTCTCCATTGTTTCCTTAAAACTATTGCTTAAAAGCAAGCCAATCTTATACAGTAAAGACTAGATACCTTTCAGGGAAGTATTCTAAGACACAGAAAACACTTTCTCAGCTGGGCAACAACCAGTGTTCTGCTGGAGTCAGTTTCCACCAGCCTGAAAAGTTAATTGTTAAATGTTCATGAATTTGGTCAGATGAATATTAAGCTACTGGCAGCTTACAATGGGCGATGGTGGGAGAATTTACACCGTGAAAGTCAGTAAACACTTTGCTTTTTTTCTCTTTGGAGGGCACACCACTGGCAGCAGCCCTTCTGAACACTGGTACTTATGCAACCTGCATGCACAGACTTGACTGAACGCGGACTAGCATAAAAAAGGACATCCACCAATCACATTCCGCGATACTCTGGGAGACAACCCGTGTCCTTCTTTCCCATGATAATGTGCAAAACCCATGTTTTTCTCACACTTGTAATCTAGCTCAAAACTTTGAAATTCTGACCATAAATTAGAAGTTCCATCAGTTTCTAAATCCCTCCCCCAGATGGAACAAGAAACTAGGAAATACTTGTCTATCTGAATTGCTGCATATTTCTGGTCTTATTCTTTCTGCTACCATGCAAATGCACATTTTAATTTCTCCTTGGATATAATCAGAAGGATAAAGCCCCCACAGTTTTAGAGTTTAACATTTCCCTCGTACTGTACCTGCACCAGTCTCAGGTGAGAGCTCCTGCCTGGTCTGCACTGTTATGAATTGGGTTGGGTTATAGCATACGTTATGCTATATGTACGTTATGCTATATGTATGTACGTTACAGATGCAGGCCCAATCTGGCCCCTTATCACAGCCCTGCCAGGAGCTAATAACGTTTTTTACATTTTAAAGAGCTATAAAAGGAGAAGAAGAAAGAAGGGGAGGAGAAGGAAGAGGAGGAGGAAGAGAGGGGATGAAAAGGAGAAGATGGGACAGAACCATGTAGTCAGCAAAGCCTAAAATATTTCTTATCTGGCACTGTGCGGAAAAAAGAAGTGTGCCAACACTAGGCATAAAAAATAAGCATAGCATTTTTAAATAATTTTTATTTTTTCTCCATTAGGGCTGGTTGACAGTTCTATCAATGTTCTACTGCACAGCAAGGTGACCCAGTCACACATAGCTATACATACATTCTTTTTCTCACATTATCTTCCATCATGCTCCATCATAAGTGACTAGATATAGTTCCCAGGGCTACACAGCAGAATCTCATTGCTCATCCATTCCAAAGGCGATAGTCTGCATCTACTAACCCCAAATGCCGAATTCATCCCACTCCCTCCTCCTCGGCAACCACAAGTCTTAATAGTTGATAATCTACTTACTACTTTGCACATTATGAAATCAGACAAATGACATGGGATAAATTTTCTTTCTATATATTCCTTTTCATCGAATGACAAATCCGCAGGAAAAAGAGCAACGAGCTTAACAGAGATCCACCTGTTTTTCTCTCCTCGGACCTATGTTTCTTTCAATCTTCATCATTTTTCGTAAGTAAGAATATTAATTTAGAATCAGGAGAGAATGAATGAAGCAGAGAGTGATGACAGTATGAAGTCTATTACTTCATTTACCACCATGCAGGCCATCCTCAAATATTCACAAGTTCTAGATCTTTAAAACAGGACATGCAAATAAGCTTTACCCACTGTTTGCGACAGGCAGGGTACCATAAGATTACAACAGCATTATCTACATAGAGACCCATTTACGTTAACTCAGGATAACTTACTGAGAATCTACTGTATCTCAGACTCTACAGTGGCCGTCTGGATACACATTTAGCTATAACTAAAAAAAAAATCAAACATACAATCACACTATAAATGATCCATTTTGTTCAGGCATTCCTCCAAACAGACAAGTCTTCCTATTTAACACTACCAGTTTGCACGATTAATTTGCATTTACAAAGGGGATATTTGACTAACCTGTTGACAGAGAGACCCAAGATGGAAGTGCTTCTTCAATCTTGCTACTGTTGTCTCAGCCTTCCCCCAAAGCAAAAAACAGCTCTGTTTGGTTCAGGTGGCTGTTGATGGACACCTAAGCATACATGGTAGAAGCCTCCCGAGCCAATCACGAAAGTCAAGACCTGGCTCTGCTTCAGGTTACAAGCAGCCCAAATCAAGTGGATGCAGCTTGTATGATATTTAAAATATAAAGATAGAGGAGACAACAGTGAGAAGAACCAGGAAAGGACATTCCAGACAGAAGGGATACGAGTGCCAAGCTCTGGAGGCAGAAGGGATGGTCCAGCCTGAGGATCGGGGAGGAAGAAGAGGCTGCCTGCATGGTCAGTGTCCCGTGAGGAAGGGAGAGCAGTGCAGGATGAGCTGGGCACCCACCGGATCCTGCAGGGGCTTGCAAGCCGCAGAAAGAGCTTAGATAGCACCCAGAGCAATCTGAGACCATCGGAATGTTTTAAGAAGAAATGAGAGGACCGGAATATATTTCTGAAAGCACATACTGTGCCTGCTAGATGGCAAATGAGTGGAAGGCAGGCAGGAGAAGACAGAAAGACCCAGACTCCAAGGAGCAGAGGGAGTTGGCACCAGGGAAGGGGCAAGAGAGCACTCTCACAACATATTTTTGAGTGGCTACTATTAGGATTTGGGCAAAGGCTGGTGAGGTTCTATTTTTGGTATGAATTAAATGAGGAGTCAATGAAAGATTTTATGGAAAAGTAATCTAGTACTCCAGGTCATTCTCCTAAATGACACTGTATGTTCTTTAAGAAAAGGTAATGTCTTCTTTTCTTGCACAACCACTGAATAAAGAGTACCTGTTACAGACTGAACAATTGTGGGACCCCAAAATTCACATGTCGAAATCTCATCTCCAATGTGATGATATCTGGAGGTGGAAACTTGGGAGGTAATCAGGTCATCAGGGTGGAGCCTCATGAAGACGATCAGCACTTCTTTTTTTTTTTAAACAGCCGCACCCACGACACATGGAAGTTCCTGAGCTAGGGGTCCAATTGAAGCTGCAGCTGCCAGCCTACAGCACAACCACAGCAGCAATGGATCTGAACCGCATCTGTGACCTATGCCACAGCTTACAGCAATGCCAGATCCTAACCCACTGAGGGAGGCCAGGGATGGAAGCTGCATCCTCATAGACACAATGTTGGGTTCTTAACCGGCTGAGCCACAACAGGAACTCCAGATCGGTGCATATTTAGGAAGCCAGAGAGCTAACTTGCCGTCTTTTGGCCATGTGCAAGTTCAACAAGAAATCAGCTGTCTCCACTCCAGAAAAGGACCTTCACCAGAACTGGACAATGCTGGTCCCCTGATATTGAATTTCCAACAGCCAGAACTGTAAGGAATAAACTTCTGCTATTTATGAATCTATGGGACAGCAGCCCGAACTGACCCAGACAGCAACTAATACTTTCTTCTGCATGAGGTTGGCACTCAAGTGAGGGTTTTTAGAGTAGAGATGTGGTGGCCAGAGGCATGTGGTGCCCAGATATTTCTTCTAGACAGACTCTGCTACGAGAAGAGCAGCTAGCCGACCACTCCATCTGCCGCACTTTTGTGATCTGCCACAGTGCTGCTCCCAAGCGATGACGGAGCAGGTGCACAGCTCCTAGACCAGACCACCCCCGTCTAACATGGGACTCTTCTACTGAGCAACCTCTGTCCTGAGACCACGCATCAGCCTAGCAGTGCTTTCTCAGAGCTGCACTGCAGTACGAGTCTCATCCTACTCAAAGCCCCTCCCTCCTGCCCGTCTGTCTTTTCACAGACCTAAGACCTGCACCACGTTCTTTCCTCCTACACTCCCCTCCATCTCCCCTTCGTGCTTCAGACGTACTGCAACCAATAAATCCCTTCCGCACTTAGTACCATCTTGACATCCACTTCACGGGAGTTTCCGAGCGAACACTAGAGGTCCTTACAAACATCAAACTTAACCATCATGCAACGTAGTGCTGCTATCTCCTGGAAAAAAAAATGATAAAAAATATTTATTAATGACCAAAGCATCCCATCAGGAAAAAGAGAACCTGTAAAAAAACAAAAGAGGTTCAGGGATTTTTGTTTGTTTTTTAAGCTAGCAAGTAGATGAATGCGTGTGATCAATTAGGTACAGCAGAGAAAGCTGAATCCCAGGTGAGAGAGCACAAAGCCAAAGAGCGATTTTATTTACCTGAGATGCCCTCAAAGTCTCAGGAAATGGTAGCAGCAATTACTTCTGGAATTGAGGGTGAAGATGGGGGTAGGGGGTGGGGTCAGAAGTCTACTTAAGATGAAATCAGAACGGCTCCTCATCCCAGGACCCCCCTTCCTGAGTGAGGAGCAGGCACACTTCTGTGTGCAGCAAGGTAAGGCTCTGCCCATCCCAGCAGACTGAGATTTATGCCGTGGAGAGAGCAAAGCAGCAAGACTCTGCACTGAGACAAGCTGATGGAAAAGTACTCTTGACTGTGCTTCACTTACATGTTAGAACATGCCAGAAGTCTACTTTCCCTGTAGGGAACAGAATGTCTCTTCTATGGAATATTCAACTAGAACAAGAATGAAGATCTGAAGTAGTGTCTCTGGGCTTCTGCAAGGAAATCATCTCATGAGACTCATGACACAGAAATCAACAAACAATCTAGGGTCCCAGGCATTTCAAGGAAGAATTTAATATTAAAGTGAATACATTTAAAAAGGAAATGAAAAATACAAACGCAATCATGAAAAAAATGGGTATTTGGAGGGATTAAAAATTAGCAAAAGAAAATGTAAAGAGACAAAAGTTTATCAAGGAAAAGGAATAGAATACTAGAGGAAAAAGCACCTCCAGCACATAAGAAAGCTTTCCGAAATTAAAAATGTGAGAGAAGGAACTTTTTAAAACTCTAACCAAGTTTGGGCGATGAAGTTGGTGAAGTCAGCAAAAGAGAAAAGATAATAGTAGAAAAGGAGAGGAATAGCAGACACAAAATAGTCAGACAAGTATTTCAAGACAATCCCAAACAGAAGGAGATGCTTTTCCAGATTAAAAGGGCTCAGAGTCCATAGGACAGCGATTAAAAGAGGACCTCAAAACACACCATCGTGAAAGGTTAACTCTAGCAACTAACAAGGATCCTATGATTTTTATAAGAAGAAAAAGTGGGTTTTCTATAAAGGTCCTGGAATCTATAATATAGATTTCTCAGCAGTACCCCTAAATGGCTAAATGGTATGAAAAAAAAAAGTCTTCAAAATGTTTAGGAAAAATTATTTCCATATAAAAATTAGCCATCCTGCTAAATTTTCAGTTCAATATTAAGATAAAGTCAAGATATTTTCATATGTAGAAAGTGTCCAAATTTTACCTCTACCAGCTCTCTTAAATTCCTGGAGGAAAAAGAATGAATTCTAGAAAACAAGGAACTAACCTGGAAGAAGTGAGAGTGATGGTTAAGAGAAATCCCAGTATAGCAGCTATGCAGCCAATACAGAAAGCAAGCAATCTGGATTAGCGTATGCCAGAACATTCTGGAAGATCATATCAGAAGGTGAAATTGATAGATTATCAAGTACCTATAATCACATTCAGAAATACAGTGCTGAGGCAAACATGAAGCTTAATTAATGATCAATACAAAGAAAACACAAAAGGAAGTCAACAATTATTAAAAAATTATAAAGGAAAAAAGATACAGTATACTTTATGGCTCAGCTATGACTAATAACTTCATAGTAATAATATCTAATAGAAACAAATATTGGTCTAATAATAAAAACCAAATAATTATTCTGGAAAGAAGGGGTGATATGATTCTCGCAGTCAAGGTATAAGGAAAAATCAGTCCAATTCCTATAGTCCATATGTGAGAGTTCAAGATATAATTCTTAAAGCTGAAAAATTAAGAAATGGTGATTTTTATCAAATATTAATTAGAGATACATGGGTAAATATTGAAAGAATATGCTAAAAGAGCTGACAGTAACTGCCTTGTGGGGAGCACAACATGGCAATAGGAGACAACAGTTTTCAGCAACAAGACAGAAAGGCAGGCAGAAAATCACCCCCTACACACACATACACACACACAATTTTATTTTAATATTCAAACCATCCCATAAATTCGCCAATCAGGTTTGGCAAAGAAACCCAGCCCTGAGAAATCTTGCTGCTATCACTGGGATAGAAAATTCCACAATTTTGTTGTGAGCGTCCTAATTTTGAATGTCATTCCCTATTTTTTTTTTAACAAAATATTCTGCAGAGAAGAAATGAATACAAATTTTTTAAAAAAGATCTATGAAGAGCCAAATCTTAAGCATCATCCTAGTTAACAGAAGAGGGGGAAAGAAGGGAATAAGAAGAGGTTAATTTGGCCACCCTAGCCTCTGATAGGTAATTGCTTATTTTTTTAAGGATTTTTAAAATCTACGCCAAGTAATCTCTCACACACATTTTTTTTTTATTTTAACTATCAGGAAAACTCCATGGCTGGAGCTGAGTGGCTCAGAAATTAAGCATATCTAGGAAAGTAGATGGAATGATGCAATAACGCTAATACAGAGAAGGTATTCCCCAGGCAAAGGCTCTGCAGGTGCGTGCCCCCAGATGCCCTGCCAAACACACCTCTCCGCAAGCTTTTTATGCTCTTCTCTGACCAATCCCACCTACAGGGAAAAGGGGCCGTCTTGGTGGAACACAGATTCCTTGTTTTCATGCAATAGGCCAGACTCTAGAGTTGGGGGTAGATTTGGATTCGTGTGTGTGTGTGTGTGTGTGTGTGTGTGTTTATTTTAATTCAGAGGAGACTTGTTTAGGCTTTGGTCTGAGAGTATCCTATTCTGTGAAGAGTTTCCAAACCAGGCCAGGGTGTGGCGAGCAACCTTGGCACTTGGAGCAGCTGCAGAGAGACACGCGGTGGGACCCAGCCAAACATCACACCCACACGCTATTGTCATGGGTACCTACTAGACACCACCACCACACCCTCCCAGGCACTAGTATGTTCCATTAAATGCCCTCCTGAGGTTTCAGTGTAAATACCTTACAAAAGGTAACACGGTGCGGGCCATTGTTTATGAGGACTCTGAACAAAGACCTCACACTCCCTGCCATCACTGCATCTGAATACACAGGGGAAACACGGAGTCTCTGAAAATGATGCAGGAGACCAAAAAAAGGAGCCCATCCCGCAAATCAAAGAGAACTCTACAACTTCACTTACATATATATATAGGCAATACTATACTGTCTCACATTTGGCTTACTACTAAAATACCTTTCCAGTGGACTATGTAACCTGAAAAACAACCAATCTTGAAAGCAATATAGACTTGCTCATTCAGAACAGGCCACTGGACTAGACAGAACACATGCTATTCCATTTATCATGTGATGACTCCATTTCCCTAAAGAGAAAAAAAAAGAAGACACTGGACAACATTTGTGAGTTAACATTCTGGTCATTTTCATTACAAATCCAAACTGGGAGAACTTAGAACTTTCTCTAACTTTAAAGAGATCACTAAAAATTGGTCAGTTCATCCTAAAGTTTCTAAGATGCCCAGCTCCTAAGTGGTCACAGTGCCAGGATCTTCTCTCCTCCTATGAATGAGTCAAGCCCTTTTGCAGGACACGGGAAAACTGACCTTTCTCTAATGAAATGGATCCACCCTCCACATAAGCCGTGGCATTAGCCTCTACTCACCTAGGAAGAAGGCGAATGGAAGGAATACTCAGTGTGGTCATTCGTTTTCCTGTGAATTTTCCATAAAGGTTCTACTGATGGATACAGTGAGGTAGGGGGTTGAAAACAAGGATCAGGAAAAGACGGTTCATTCTCTTTTGACTAATTTGCCAACGAGACAAATTAAGTATGTGCATCATTCCTCCTTCCTGAAGCAACCTCCATGTTTACCTCCAGAAAAACAGAGCCCCTCATTACAACCCGAGGCCTCAAGAAAAGCTCTGGAAACAAGTGATTCAAATCAACAACCTTTCCATACACAACCTTACCCTAATTAATGACCATAATGACACAAGGATTGGGACTCTTGCCAAGTATTTGCTTCATCTCCGTGTTCTGTTTCTCAACATAGATTCAATAAACAATTCAAGACTTGCTGGAGTTTGAAAGCAAAAATCGAAGCCAAAACCCTAGGTATATTAAAACCATTCCTGCAACAGTAACCTCTGCCTGGGAAATGAACAAATCATTCCCATTGTTCAGCTAAGCTCCTAACTGAAGAGGCTGAAATCACAGCCCCTCAAAAAGGAAGCTCCAGCTTAGCCAACAAGAGGAAAGTATTTACTGACCTTCGGGTACCCTTTGTTTCTGAGCTGCTCTGACCTACCCTCTCCTTCTACAGCACATGCCTCTCATTCCTCCACGCCAGCATTTGATAGCTGAGCTTAGGACGGTGAATGGAGATGGGTGACTCATACATAACCCGTCGTTTATATTCCATTAGAAGAAAACAAGCGAGATAGATAAAATGTCAGGTAACGTGCTTTTAGCCAGATCGTTTCAATATTCCCCTTACCTGTGCTTTTTCATGGCCCCAACCAGGAGAAAGTAAGAGCACTGGTCAGGAGGAAGGGAATCCACCTGTTCAATTCACTGTATACCTGGAAATCTTTAGAAACATGAGGAAGCCTTTGCCCCAAATCCTAAGCCTTTGCCCCAAATCCTATCTTGCGATTTATCAGACTTTGTACATACTAAGTGATTTGAAGACGGGTCTGTGTGCCTGAATGTGGTCCTTTGAGCTCAATACAAGCCTCATTAGATGCAACAGAAAACTCAGAGGGGATAATACAGTCATTCAACAACGCGTTCACAGGATGTAAAGTAAATGGATGATTCTAAGCGACAGTCAGTCCAACAAGAGGGCTCCATGTCCAGCCATTCAGTTAAAAGTGATGAATGACAGACAGAAGGACAGAACAAAGACACAGGACGCTTCCTTTAGAGTCAGAACAGAACTGGTATCTGAGGCGCTGACATCAGAACGCCCTACAAATGCAAGCTCTGTGAGCGGAAGGATTACGCACAAGAGGACAGTAGCTCGGGCCAACGTCACACTAAACAGGTGCCTTCACAGAGGATAAGCATTCGGTCTCATTTGATGGGACTCGGTCACAGAAAATGAGTAAGTGTGGTGACCTGAAACCTCTCTCCAGATGAAATCTATGTCTTAATCTACTAGTAATGTCTGAATGCACTGATTTTTTTTTTTGGGGGGGGGGTCTGCTTTTCAGAAGTCTCTCTTTGTCCTCTGGTAAAAGAATACTGATACCCACACCTTCAACTGCCTAGTCAATTCCAGTGCATGAACGTCAACTAATTAGGGCTGTGTAGATCTTTACATAAAGGGAGAACGTTTTAGAGGGTTGTGAGACACACACGGTTTTGCATACACGACGGCCATCTTTTGTCTTTTCCTTCAAACTGAACTAGCTGACCTCCCGGGAGGGAGGGGACAATCACGGACGTTCGTTTTCCCAGCTTCCCCTGCAGCCAGGAATCGCAGTGTGGCCAATTAGACGTGGAAGAATTCTGCTCAGGGACTACTGAGATAGAACCTTC
The DNA here is from genome assembly GCF_016906955.1 of Phacochoerus africanus. Taxonomy (NCBI): domain Eukaryota; kingdom Metazoa; phylum Chordata; class Mammalia; order Artiodactyla; family Suidae; genus Phacochoerus; species Phacochoerus africanus. The sequence goes on along the minus strand of NC_062557.1, from coordinate 9,062,588 downwards.
TCCTTAGGATAAAGAGAGAAAGCAGGAAGCCAGCTCTCTTTCCATATTCTTTCCTCTAATATTTGGGTACTGAGTAAGGTCACACTGCATGGAGTTGTAGCACGAGGGGACAGAATATTAGCAGTTAGGGTGACCAAAAAATGCAAAGCATTTGACTCCATAATGATATCATTAACCGGATGAACCTACCTCGGGACCTCCACGACTCAAATCCTTTTCATAAAGAGAACTCTAGATGGTCTTCTAGACGAGGTATGAATGGTCTGAGTTGTTTTAAGCCAATTGTAGCCTGGAAATTTCTTACTCGCTGCACAAAACAAGTGATGGTTTGGAAACAGGGAGAAATAAGCCAACTTGAACCAATGTAATACGAGGAGAGAATTTTTTCTGGGCTTCTGGGTAAAAGAACCTGTCAAAAGTGAACAACGAAGCATACGTCTTCAATTATTGTTGATGGTTATTTGAGGCCTTGAAAGGAGCCAACCTGAGAGTGAGCCAATATACTGAAAAGGGCTGAGGAGAAAGATGAAAAGTATCTGTGTCACTGATGACATTATTGAGTCATCTGGTCAACCAACTCCACAGCCTAGACCGAATCTTGGCTCCCCGTGATGTGAGATAATTAATCCGTGTAAAGTTGGAGGAAACAGTATTTTGTGTACTGTGGATGTCAACTGCATTCATAGCCTCAATTAATAACATGCCTGGGTCTATGTTCTTTGTCCTGTAGTTCTGGAGGATCGACCCACTCTGGGAGAACTGCTCTATTCAATAGAAAGTGACAAAAGTGATGGTATGCTGGTCCTGAGCCTAGACCACAAAAGGCCTTGAGTGTCTTTGCTCTCTCTTGGAATTCCTCTGCAGGCATGACGGCTAGCCCGGTCCAGCCAGTAGAGAAGGAGAGACCACATGGCAAAGAGCTTAGTCATCTCAGTTAAGGTCATCCTAGGCTAGTCTACAACGAGCCGACACCCAAACATGAGAGACAGCCAGGCCAACATCAGCAGAAATACCCACCCAACCACCAGCTACCACAGACATATGAGAGAGCCTAGCCAAGACCAGAAACTCTGCCCAGCTGACCCACAGACTCATGAGCAATAATCAAGGTTCGTTGTTTTAAGACACTGAGATTTGGAATGGGGTATTACACACCAAGAGTTACCTGATTCAGATACTTGTGCTACCTGTAAATGAAAGCATCCTAGCTAATGAAGCCAAATAAGCAGCTGAAGAGACAGGCAGGGGGGTGTCCTTAAACATATTTTGAGCGGCTGGGACATCTCTGAAAGGTTCTGATTAGGGAAATGACCATCTCTGTATTTTAGACAAAGCATTCTGACATGGATGCAGAGGATGGTATTAAGAGCGGGTGACTAAACCTTCCCTGAAAATAACTGGGCCCACAAAGGAAGAAAAATGTAATGCATAACATAACATGATCTAAAAAGAGGTATCGAAGCAGAAAAAAGGTAAAGCATGCAGGTCGAGGTGGGAGAGACGTCCTGAGACCCTGCCAGCACAGGCAAGTTTATGTGCAGCTCAGCTCAGGTGCTCAGACTGAGGCCTCCGGACCAACAGCAGCAGCAGCAGCTGAATTTATTAAAAACCCCATTTCTCAGATCCACCTCTGACATACTAAATCAGAAACGGGGGATAAGTCCAGCAATCTGTGTTGACAAGCCCTCCAGCTACTTCTGATTTCATGCTAAAGTTTGAGAACCACAAACCGAAGCCACAGGTAAGAAGCTACCGAGGATGCCTATTTTTAAGGACACCAGCACCTATTTCAGAAAAATTTTCCTGTAAGGAATGGAGCGGCCATGTCCCCAGCTCTCCCTTGTTGACCATCTTAGTCTGCTGATGGGAAGCTTCTTCCCAGGGTTACTCTTCTGGATTCTAACTGCTTGCTGGGTTCTGGCAACAGCCGTAAGGTCGCCCATTGGTTCTGAGCTTCCTTTATATCATGGCTCAGAGGAGCGACTTCCTGAGCCACAAGCAGAGAGTGAGGGGTTTCTGAGCCACAGGCAGAGACTGGAGCGCAGCGTGAATACACACGGACAGGGAAAACTGAATTCACCAGATCAGCCAATTGATGATCTTGCCCGCCTCAAAGGGGTCCAGGCCTGGCCCTCCACTTTCTGGCTAAAGCGGTGACAATCAAGTGCTGGACGGTCCTGTCCCTGAGATTTCTTGTGTGAACAGACGATTCCAAGACGAGAGGCAGGGACAATGAGAAAGGTCTGGCAGGAACATTTATATTACCACTAAAAGAGAAGAAGCGAAGATAAGCTGCGCTTCCACCTGTTTCAGTTTCCTCACCTACATAGTGAAAATTTCAGTAGTACTGTCAGGAACAATATTAAATGAACTAAAAATCCAGAATACTTAGGCTACTGCCTCATTCATAAGGAACGCTTGACAGACACTAAGCTTTTACCAGTGTTAGTGTACTGATGGCATTTATTATTATTATGACTTAGTTTTGCTAGTGAAAGTATAGCAGATAATCATGAAAATTATTAAGAAGAAAAACTCAATAGGACACTGCGTCTAGACCGCTCAGTTATTCTGAGCACAGCTAAGCGTCATCAAGCAGTTTCATGTAGAGGGCAACTAGGGTTCACTCCCATGCGGTGACTCGGGGAGACAGCATAAAAGATGATTCAGGGTTATCCCAAACAAGAGATGGACCTACGCTATTGCTCAACTACTTCCTTCCGTGACTGGGTGAGGATTGTTCCCAGCCAGGTCTTTTCATTCCTGGCATCTCTAGCCTCTCCCATCTGTAAGCTGTTCAAACTGCAGTGTCCAGGGACCTCCTTGAAACAGAGTCACAGAGGCTTTGTGATGGGAAGCTGTTAGCACATCACGTTTTTTAAAGACGGTGCAACAGTATCTCCAACCCACATTCCTCTCTGCCTCATGAATGCAGAATGTGCTCATAGCTGGAAGGGGGTCTCCGTTAGCCCGTCTACCACGCTCCAAAACTGCAGCCAAGAGAACCTGGTAGATACTTAAATATACTCTATTATTCTTTGATCTGTTGCAGCCATTCTAGAGCCCTAAGAGAAAGTTCTTTTCCATAGAAGCCCACAAGATTAAGAATAAAGTGCTCTCAAAAGAAACCTCTGTCTCACTTGACTCCAGAATCCAAGAAGTAGGTTAATGACATAGAACATACTTCTAAGACTTTCACAGCTAGAAGCACATCTCAACAACTGACCGGGTCTCAAGAACATCTTGGATTGCTGAAGAAAACCATATACTAGTTTCTAGGGAATGCCAAATCTCCGACTAAGATTCAGTAGAGTTCCCTGAATACAGTAGCCAGAGAAATGTTGAGGTGTATAGGCTACCGTGTAATAAGCTAAAACCCTTCCATGTTCCAACAAATGATCACGCCTGCCAAATAAGCAATCCAGATTCAGATGAGAGTGTCTTCAAGTTAGAAGGGAGGAATGGTGAACAGACCAGGCACAGATGACCTCCGGGTCCAGGAAACCACGTGCTCTGCATGATACTCTAACAGTGACTACAGGTCATTCATTACACATTCTTCAACCATCTCTCCCCACCTTAAAAAAGAAAGCCTCCAAGGCTAACATCCTGCATGGACCAGAGAGTGTGTACAGCTGGATGGGTGTCAATGTGTGCGTACAGGTGGAGGGATGGAATATAAGGCTAAGTGTAAGGGAGACAGTGGAACTTCCCACCATCCAAAGAGCTGTGGCTTAGAAGTACTCTTGTTCTCAGCAGAAGGCACGTTTTAAGACAGAGGGATAGAAATGCTCAAGTCTCTCATTTTGAGGGAAGGGAAAAAATTAGTATTTCATCCTGAACAGACCAAAGTACAAACAGTGCTTCCAACCCAGAAAAGAAGTAACCCAGATAGATTTTTACAAAGAGGGCCAGGAAGACACAGCCTAAAAATAAAGCAAGGAACGATGAAATAGCTACACTGGGAGAAGCCAGTCCAGATAATTTAGATTCAAGATCCCACGTTTTTATTCTACAGGCCCAGACAGTGAGACGGGGATGACAGGCAAATCAGATTCCCAACTAAGTCTTGAGAAGCTGAGAACTGTGACTTAAAATCCTAACGTTCTAGAACTCAGCCATAACTGAGGTCGAATTTTTTGTACACTTTTCAAAAGCATTCCTATTCTTATTAATATTAATGAATAGCATTGATATTCTTTCTATGTTTAAAATAAACACCAAGCCATGTTAATTACAGAAAGATGAGGGAACAAAGGATTTAAAAAGCCGATGATCAAAATCTATAATCTCATCACCCAAATACGACCACGGATAGCATTTCTGATGTACAGCTGTCACGAGATTCTCTGCCTAGGCATGTATATAATTTTACTGGAATTCATTGAACATGCTATTCTGTAAGCTGTTTCTTGCCAAAAGCACTATGGATGCAAGGTCAGAACTTGAACTCAAAATGAGGATGTTGACTTGGACGAAAGGACTTTAGGAGAAAATACAGAGTATGAAGTTAATGGTCTTTATTCAAATTTGTAATCGAATGCCTTCTCTGTTGACATCTTACTAGGAAGTATAAAAATATACATATGGCAAAAAATACTCTTAGAAGCCTCGCTTCTGCAGAAGGTCTCGTATCTTGCGCTCCTGTTTGCTCTCACTCAGCCCAGAGCATACTTCTGGGGCTCCACGACGCCTTCGACCCTTCTCGGCTCTTGCTCTTAGCCTCCCCAGCATTTTCTGCTCAACATGACAGCTCTCCAGCCAGCAGCGCAGACGGCAGACACGGGAAGGCACCGCCGTCTGGCCGCTTCCACTCGCGGTACCGTGAGGACCTGCGCTCCCCTGTGTGTGCCACATCCACCCCCGCCGCTGTGCCAGGTGGACTGCCAAAGCTCGCTGACGTGGAAGATGGTTCATCCGGAGGCAATCAGCTCTGCCCAGGGAAGGGAGCAAGGAAAACATGTGCGGTTTTTGCCGCCTTCCCCCTGGCAGAGGGAAATGGATGACAACTGGGGCTGGGGTGCAGCCTGCAAGGGTTCTGGAAGACCAGCAAAGCCAGCCCGAGCCAAGAAAGAACACATGGTGGTTGTGTGTGGCAGTGACACCTCAAGAAAAATCACTCTGAGTCGTGCGCCTGATCATTTAACTGCTGTGGGCACGGGCCCAGCTCTCTCCCCAAGTCAAATGTAAATGGTTTAAGGAAGCTGGTCTTTTTTTCCCCCTCCACTCTTACCCTACGAAATGTCTGACAGCCATTTTACTGTGTTTACAAATTATGAACATTCTGGGCAGCTAATTATGAAAATACTGAGAAGTCGGACGAGAAGTAACTTTTGGAGCAGGTTAAGGCAGAGACCAGACTGTAAAGTCCTTGAAAACTGAGCTGCTTGCTCTCCATTTCTGCCAGTAAAATTCTGGTGTTCCAGCATCTCGCTGGGCTAATCTGAAACCAAAAAGACTGAAATCAGTAAAAATCGCAGAGAAGGAGCAGGAGAGGAGGCAGGCCGTCTACACTCAACAGATGAGCAAGAGCAGATTCGTTTCAAAGGTCTATACATTCCGCTTCCAATGGATCAGAAGCCAAAGAATCCAGGGGAAAATACGAAAAACAAGTTTTATAACCAAATGAGAGGTGATAAATTTTAACTTCTCTGTAAAAAGGGACGGCCTTTCTTCAAGTTTGACCTTGCTGTTTTCACACCATCTGGAAAGAAAATCTAGTTGTCTTCCCCCATTTGTTTTATGTTGAATAAAATTAATGAATGTGCAGTAATAACAGAAAGAATATATGTGCATTCTAGACTGATTACAAAGTTGGTTAGATTTCATGATATATCATAATAACTTAACAAATGAAGTTCTTCCACAATGCCTTTCTTTCTTGCAACAGATTTCCTTAATTCGTTTTTTATATGAAGCAAATCTATACAAAATAGACTTATTGTCATTCTCCCTGTACAGGAAAGATGAGTTGTGGTGGTCAAGCCAGTTTATACATGGCACAATAATTCGCGAACACAGCTATTTGATAATCCCGTCCTATAATCTTTTCATCAGAAAATGAAGCCTTCTGTTTAGATAATGATACATAAAGTTCGCTTTGTATTCCACACTATATAGCTTTGCATACGGTTGTGCTATAAGATAATCAGTAATGCTGTAAAATGCACGAAAAGTTAAAGCAAATTCCGTGTGGCATCATTATACGCATTCCCCAAGCTTTATTATGCCAGTTAAAATCTTGTACGTGGATCTGACAGAAATATGCATCTTAAATTCAGAATCCTGCAACAGTTACTAAGATTCTCTGCAATAAACCCTGCCATTTTCTTGTTCTTCTTGATCTAGCACATTCATAAATTGGAAGTAAAATACCAAGAATTTTATTAATTAATAAAATGTAAAGTCTGGTCGCATTTTCAACTTCTCCTACTGTCTGTTTCCGTTAGAAATAGGACAAGCTCTGGTCCTGAGCTCCTTGTGCAATATTATAAGCCAAGAAATATACTAAGTTTTCCCTGGCTTTCCATTGGCAGAAAGCTTTATAAAAGCTGTGATTTATTTCAAGTACAGAAAGGCAAGGAACACACACATTAATACATGTGAAAAAGTGGGGGGGAAAAAAAGAGTGAAAAGAAATAAACTGTCCGTGCATTTATTTGACTGAAACACATAGGTATGTATACTTTATATTCTCCAGTTATCTTTCAACCGGGCATCTGTATAGATATGGGGACATATCAGCATCCTTTTCACTGGAACATCATACACACACAGGCAGACTCTGTAGATACCTTGGGTTCAGCTCCAGACCACCACCATAAAGCAAGCACTGCAATCAAGCAACCCACAGCAAGTTTTTTAGTCTCCTCGGGGATATAAAAGTTATGTTTATACTGTATGATAGTCTATTAAGGGTGCAATAGCTTATGTCTTTAAAAATGTACATCCCTTAATTCGAAAATATTTTATTGCTAAAAAAGCTGAACACCGCCTGAGCCTGCAGCGATCTGTGGTCAGGACATCGGAGATCACTGAGGGCGGACCATCATAATAAATATGACGATGACGCAAAAGTTAAAATACTGTGAGAACTACTACATTTGTGACCCCGAGACAGAAAGTGAGCAAATGCTGTCGGGAAAATGGCCCTGATAGTCTTGCTCAATACAAAGGCGTCACAAACCTTCATTTTGTAAAAACTGCAATATTTGCAAAGTGCAATGAAGTGAAAGGTAATCAAATGAGGTTATGGCTATAAATTAAAGGTCTTGGTGAAGCCGAATTACTTTAATGTCTGCCGTGTCGTTCTGTTTTAAATGCCTAGAAACTTTTCCAGGAGAAAATTCTTAATCTTTCTTGGAGCTTAAAAATCATCCTTTTGCACCCAATCCTAGAGTTCATCCCTCGAATGCAAGCAGTTATCTAGCTTGAAGAATTCAAACCGAACATTCGAGTGCTTGCCCATTTTCAATATTCAAGCATCCTTCCCACTCTTTGTTTTGTTTTGTTTTCTTGCAGATACTAGTTTGTGAATCTGCTTGCCTGCCAGCACTGTCCGTATACTACACCAAGTAAATCAACTGAGACCCACATTTTGAATTCATTCAAAACAGCCAGGGACATATCTGAAAATATTCTGCCCATCTTTGGTATCATGTCCCCCTTAGCAAATTCAGCCTCCCCTTTCAACTCCAAAGCGCACCCCTCTTGACTGTGTATACAAAAAATCAAGAGACTTAAAAGAATTGTGGCAGAATTTGGTAGATCACCACTAACGACAGTTGTCATTTCAGTTTTTATTTGAACAAACCATTGATCTGGAAATTGGGAGTAAAAAGAGAGTAATTCGCAACAGAAAAAAAAATACTAATTGTGCTTCCTTGAGGCAGACATTTTCTCACTATTTTGTCACAAGCTGGGATACCATCCCCTGATTATTGCTTCAACTACTAATTAGCTACCTGATTTTGATACACGGAGACAGTATGAGAACACAATCGCCATCCTTCTCCTTTGGGCTAGACATGCGAAGTTAAGCAAAATGTGCCTGCGTTTAATTCCAAAAGAGTACAAAGTGAAAACAGTCTGGTCAAGTTTTTTTTAAAAGCCCCAAATAGAAGAGCAGATTCTTTATTAAAACCGGGAAACACCTGATATGTTGAGACAGGATTTTTCTTTCCTTCTCGCTTGTGCTCTGTCTGAAAAGGGAACATTCAGTGGAAGGAGGCAGCTAGCTGCCTTTTTTAAAAGCTGTCATAATTCACTTGTTTTACATACTTTCTGCTAAGGTATAATTTAAAAATCAACAGTGCACATCTACCCCCATGGAAACTTGTTGAGAATTTGGGAACTGCCCAAGAATGCCTTGTATCCTATCATCTGCTATCCAGCAGCACTGGAAAGGTACCTGCTCCCAGCAACCCTTTCAACAGGTTCAGCTTTACAAGGGAGAGAGGATGCCGTCTAAAGACACAGAAACCATCTGGAAAACAACACACCTGTCACTCTACGGGGGTAAGGTGAACCCTGAGTTTTCAAGCAGGGTTTCCTTCTTTGGCTTTTACCATTGAATCCTGAGGGTCTGAATTAAATAGATACTGCCTTTCCATGTGTCATGCTTCCTTTGCAATTGCTCAGTACTAACATATACAAATTTTCATTCTGATTTGAAAACGAATGCCTCACTAGCCAAAACTCCATGAGTATACATGCTGTGTATTTCTAGAGGGCTACAAGGGCTTCCGCAAACATTTTCCAGAGCGTAACTTAATAAACAGTTTAGTTTTTGGAGACCACGTGGTACTGCTGAAGCTACTCAACTCTGCATTTGCAGTACAAAGATTTGCTAAGCTCTGGCCTAGAACCATGTCTGGCGCCTAATAAGCTTTAACAAAGCTCTGTCGATTAAGGATAAAACCATGCCAGGGAGTATCTCCATGAGTTTAGAAGAGTGCAACATCACACCTTCTCACTAGGTTCTCACAGGGCGGACGAGTAACAAGCTACGAACTAGACGAGGTGAAGAAATGCGTTGAAGCTGTCGGGTACTCGACATCCGTACGTCTTGACAGGATGGCATCTTAAAAGGACACAGTGGTTTCTGGATTAGACAGTGCAGAGCAACCTACAGTCGAAAACTACAAGACTAGTGACAAGGACTAAAAAGAGTCACTGATGTCCTCGACCATTTTCTCCACAGACATCTCTTCCTGCTCTCTCCCTCCCCTTTATGTTTCTCCTGTTTCTCTTCTTTCTGTCCTATCTTTAAACATGTGTGACATTCCTTTACAATTTCAGTTTTGCCCACAATTTGTTATTCCATTCCTCCCAAGCCTCCTCTGACTTAGATCCTGCCAAGTCAATCATTCTTTTTTTCTTATCTCTCCAGCTTGCTTCCTGTAACCCACTATATATTAAAGTCTCCTTTGGATTTCAGAAAACCACCACCATTTTTGTCCATCTGTATCTTCCATCTCCTGCTTTAACTCCCCTCCCCCATCACGGCCAAGCCCATCCTTTCTAGGAGCCTCTGCCTGGTCCATCTCCTTCTCCTTCTCTGTCGCCTTTCTTATTATGGGCTCTAATCCAATGGCCCCCAAATCCATACTCTACTTAGACATATCTCCGCAGTCAGAGCTAAATGTCCGACTGCACAGAGTATCTGCAAAGGCTGCACTCACCCGCTGACTTAATATACCCTGAAATTAGCCGATCGCGTCTCCCCTGTCTTCCCACCTTCTCCATCTGCAAACCTGCTGTTATCTCCTTTCTGGTGACAAAATCAATCAGCGAGCCGCCCCAGTGGTGTCCATCTGCTGTATGCAGCCCCTTTTCCCTTAAACTTGACCATTGCTGCCCCAAACGGCATCTTCTTTCCCCGCATGGTCTTCTTTCAAAAGATTTCTCACTGTCGCTAAGTTCATAGGCTTGCTTTTCTAGGACATTGTCACACTGTTTCTAGAGTCACCTGTCTGATACCAAGGCCACACCATAGTGTACCTCAGTGTGAAGCAGAATCTCCTTACGCATCAAATGTCAAGGTTGTCTCCAGCGTGTGATGTAATGAGTCATTTAATCTAGCTTCCACTCACACACTACTCCAAGCATGTAGAATTCAGTTTCCAACCCTATGGCATATTAGCAACTATTCTGGAAAAATAGGAAGTATAATGGCATACCTCAAACTTTGCGATTTCCTTTTTTTGCACATGATCTTTCTCTCCTTCTGGGCATCTATAGATCTATAGTTTAATATTCTGATTTCAAATACCACAAATATTCCATGTTTCTCAGTAGTCATTACCCATTAATGCACTGGGTCAGCCAATACAGTGAGGTCCTGCGTGCCCTCTTCCGTGCGGTCCTGACATCCAGCAGTGAGTCGTTTCCATCACAACCTCCACTGCTGTCCTCCTCGCCACACCAGGACGCGGATGGCCTAAAACTCGGAAAACCACTGTCATCACTGAAGATGCTTCCCATTCAGCTGGCCTGCTGTGAAAGTACTGTCATGGTATCGTATGCGTACAAGCAAACTGATTTTAGATTTTGTGAAAAATATTTATTCAAGATCAATTCCCAGAAGCAGACTTACGAGATCAAAGGAAGTGATACCTTCATCACATCATAATTATCCACACCTTCCTGACATTCGGCAACCTGCTCCCTGAGTTGAGGATACCACCCCCGGCCAATCACGCAAACACATTCAGAGATACTTTTTCCTTCCCTCGCTCTCTGTTTCTCTGTCTCTGACTTGCTCTCTGTTTCTCTAGTTCTCTGTTTCTCTACCCCCCCCCCCGGCCAACCCCCGTTAAAATCTCCATCTCCTTCAAGGCCCTGCTCTCCTGCTGCGTTCTCCCCATAGCTCACTGTGAATTCCTAACAGGATCAATTATACTGAAACAAATTACTAAGTCTCTCCTAGTCCCCATTAGGCAGTTCCATCGGGATACATGTACTTGCTGCCTCAAAGAGCTGCTACGTTATAGATCACCTGAGCTGACACATGGGAAATGGTAAACATGCATTCGATATTAGTTCTCTTAACACCGGTCTCCCCCGGCCCAGCAAGCCCCACAGACGCAATCGGCCCTGAGGTCCAGGACGGGGTCCACCTCGCTCAGTTTCTCCCACGATGAGGGACAGAACAGCCGCTCTGCCCCCCGCTGTCCAGGCCCCGCGCTCTCGCTGGCGTGCGTCCAGGCGGTGGTGTGCTCTCTGGCACATCTCTCGCCACGTCCCTCCACGTTTGCTCACAGCACACCAGCAGCCTGAGACTGGCCAAGGCGGGAGTCATTTACACCACAGAAGATGGCAAATGCCACCAATGAAGGCCTTCTTTTTTCTTCCTCAAGGGCCAGTTCTTATTGCGCCAGCATTACTGTGTTTCTAGGCTGCATCCCATCCTTTCCCTTGCAAAGCTAAGTTTGGTGTGAATATTTCTCAGTAACAGGATGTGAGTGGAAGGAGCACGTGCCACCCTCCGGAAAGGGCAGTAAGGCACAAGGATGCCTTTGCTGTATTCAGCCTCTCACTTGGCCTCTCAACAGCTACAGAGGACCCAGCTGTATTCTAAAAACTGCTGGAACTTTACAGACGAAGGCTCGGGGGTCCCTAAACTACTTTGTGGAACAGAGAGCCTCTTCAAACCCCCATGGGGTTGTGATATAATTGAGAAAATGCTACTGAGATCTTGGGGTGGCTATTACATCAATTAATATAGGCATTATGAGGGGTTAAAAATACAAATATGAGTATGAATAAAATCTCACTTTTAAATCACACTGGAGTAGCATCCAACACTCAATGGCAAAGCACGGACTCTAAACGTATCATTTTTCTCACTAAAAAAAAAAAAAAAACTGTTCATTTCATTTCACTGAATTTATGCATGGAAAAAATACTAAACATGGACAGGTCTACCCTATCAATTTATCATAAAATATTTCCTCTCTGGAAGAAATCCTCAAAAATCACATTAACAGGATGGCTTCTCTGTACCTGCCTTCTCTCTTGGAGCCTTTCCGTGGCGAGTGTGATTAGCTCTATGCAGCAGATCACCCAGTGACTCCAAAGGCCTGGAGGATTGGAGACAAATGAAAATTGCAGCTTTCTAGTCTAGAGCACGGGGTGATCCCATGCTGATTTCCTGTGAGGTGCTTTTTGCTGTTGTTAATGACAAGGTCAGAAGAGAATGCTGAGTAACGGGGCGGGGGGGGGGGGCGGTATTTGAAAAGACTTCATTCTAATGTCATCAGCTTTCATTCTTAAGTCACTGCAGAGAAAAAATGTGGATAAAGGGAGGATAAATACCACCAGGGGTTACATCCGCATGTCCTCCTGGTGATGAGAGCAGCTGCAGTGAAGCCAGCCAAGCTCAGAAAGAAAATACCACGTTGATTTGAACGTGGCACAAAGTCGAGCCCCAGAAATCCATTCCTGACTCCCTCGCAATTCAGAGACGGAAGGCTGCCTGTGTCGAGAGAAACAGAGGGTATCTCTCCCTCCTGAAGCAGCTGACATTCTCTTTTCTAAAACCCAGGAGATAGCTGCTCTCTTGGGAAATTTTTGGCAATAGGATGCTGTGCTCTGAGTAGAGAGGACACATGGCCTACTATTTCGGAGCATGTGGAAGAACTACATTCTACACAGTGCATGAAATATCAGTTTGGCCAGCCCCATCAAAAGCTAAATTGAGCCATATGATTGGAATTTTGCCCAGACCCTTTAACCAAAGGGGGGTGGGAGGGGAGGCACCATTTCGAAATTAGCATTATCAATACAGTAATACGTTCTGAATGCTAGTTGGGCCTGACATAGCCAGTGATGTAATAAGAGAGTGCTTACTGCTCCTGCCCCTTGAACAGGAAATATTTTCCTTGAGGAATAGAATACTTGAAAACTGCAGATTGCATTTTAATATTAACCAGATTTCTACATTAAACATGATTTCCGAGAACAATTTGATTTTTCTTTCTTCCCCCCATTTTTGCCCTCACTGCGCCCCTCAAGCAAGTGATCAGAACTGCGTTCCACCGCGGGCAGCTCCTGGAATGGACCCAGGGCTGCGTGCAATTTAAATGTCAAAGCTTGAGAGGGAGAGACTCTCACTCAGCAACACGTGTCACTCATTGCTGCCTGTCCATCAGGACTGCTTCTTGACGCATGCAGGCTGCTACACCTCCTCCCCTGGTTGCTTTGATAGTCTCCGAGTGTGAAATTTCAAGGCTTGTTTCTTCTCCTTTGCTACGTTTTAGACAAGTAAGTGTAATCACCTTCTAGAACAAGCGGGAAGCAACACGAAAACGACCAGACCTGTTTTAAATTTCGAACGAAGCAGAGAGTAGGTTTCTGAGCGCCTAGAACGAGGTTCTGCAACGAACTGCAGAGTTTTTGTGTTTTCTCAAACTGGCAAAGAGATCAATCCCCAGTGGACACATACAAGAGAATTCTAAGCTACCAAAAACGGCCCCTCTCAGGGCAGATCTGACAGCAGTGACAACCCTAGACTGGTTAATGGAATCACTTCAGGATTGATCCGTTTTGACTGCTATCGTCTTCAGCAGCCAGGAAACTGGTGAAATACAGACAGTGGAGCCAGAGTCTTGGGGGGACAGGGAAGGCTGTACAAGGACTGTCACAGGTAACGTGCTGTCTGTCACTCCTGATTTGCTGAAAGCAGGTGGCTGTGAAGTGGGGGCCACAGAGCAGGATGGATACAGAGGCGAAGACTCCAGAGCTGCCAGGTGATAAAGCAAAAGCATGATACACCTGATGATGGCTGTCACCTTATACGATACTTAGGAAGGCATGGCTATAAACAGAGTTTACCGCTTCACATAGCTAAATAAGAATTTATAGTAAAATAGGTGAAAGAAGGAAGCAGGCCAACAAAAAGCAACCGGAAGTCGCTCTGAGGTTCTTGGAAGACTCCAGACCACCCTTCCTCCTCAGAAAACAACGGCGATATGATGGCCAGGGAACCTGCCAGCCAAAACTGGCAGCAGTCACGGGCCCTTAGAGGTGTTCAACGAAGCCACAACCAAAGGGAGAAGCAATTGGTGGCATGTGCTGAAAAAGACACCACCTTCTTTCTGCAGGGGGGTTTCACCCGACCAGCCGAGAGAAGAGGGTCTGGCAGGATTTTCAGACTTCCAACATGAGAGACTCCTGAGAGGACAACGGCACTGTATCTCAATCATTTATTCCACCTCGGCATAAACGCCTCAGAACTTCCTCTTCTCCTTCTGCATCCATCCTGAATCTGGCTTTACACAGAAGAGAAGAAATCTAACATTTACGGAGACCCTCGTATGGGCTGAACTGGATGTTTCACATGTTACGTCTCACAACATCCTCATACAACCAGGTTATGAAACAGATATCATCTCAGTGTTTAAGATGAGAACACGTTACAGAAAGATACAGAAGGGCATCGAAAGGCCAATTATCTCTTCAAGATCAGAAAGCATAAAACATGCTTGGGGAAATAAGACACGGAAGCAGATTCTGGACTCAAGGTGGCTGGAATCGAAGACTAGTGCCCTTTTCATTATATGAAGTCTGCTCTGTCTGACCGGATGCCTGATCTCAGTAGCTAGTACCCGGCATCTGTGCTTTCGTGCTCTCAGGCTGCCCCACTGCACTGGCACCACCCCCAAGACGAGCCTTCTGCCTTAATACATATTCCTTACTCTAACCAGCTGCTCTGCTAGGAAGCAATCCATTTTCTGTGGCTAGAGCCAAGGTCCCCTGCTAACTAACCCTCTGCTTTATTTGACTAGAGACTCTACCTGGACACACATCACCTTTAGAAAATCACCAGCCTTCCCTTTACTCCAGTGGTTTATGCAAAGCATAGCTAAACATCCACAATAACTGCCTCCTGCTGACTTTTCCACCGGTGGTTTGATTCCATACACTGCTCCCTCCATGTACATCTCCAATCAGGAAGATTGTAATTCTGGAAGCAGGTGATACCTGTGGATGGTGTTCTATCAGAGCTTCTATCAGAATTTCAGATAGAAATGTAGCTGTTTAATGTCCGATTTTCAAAACACTTGAAGCAAAAACTGACAGAAGAGAAAGGGGAGGAAAAAAAGGTAAGTTCACAATGACGGTTAAATATTCAGTGTTCTCATCTTAATACCTGGTGGAATATATGGGTAGAATTCAATTGGTTTACATACTTATCAGTCAACTTAGTTTAATATCTATAGAAAAATAAACCCCAAATCCACAAAATACAAGTTTTTTTACAAGTACACATGGACTAGTCATCAAGAAAACCATATGTCTGGCTATAAACTAAGTATCAATGAATTACAAGGATCAAAAATCAAAGAGAACATGTTCTCTGATATGACAGAATTAAATGAGAAAATAAAAACTGAAATATTTCAGTAATATACTCAACCATTTGGAAATTAAAGAAAAAACTTGTAAATAACTCATGAAAAAAATCACAAGGTGCAGTGAATATTTTAATTGACTAAACATAAAAACACAACATATTGATACCTGCAATGTACAGCTTAAGGAGTGCTGAATGAAACATGTAGTTTTAAGTGTTCATAAATAAGAAAAGCCCAAAATCAATTATATGAGCTTCCAGCTTAAGAAATGAGGAAAAAGAAGGAAGAGGAGAGGAAATTAAATCCAAAATAAGTAAAAGGAAGGAAATAATGAAAATTAAAATAGAAAATAGAGAAATAACAAAAATCAATGAAACCATTACCAGTTATTCTTAATAATGAATAACATTGATAAACCTCAACCTAGACTGATCACTAAAAATTTTCAAAATCAGGAATAAAAAGGGATATCAGTATACAGTCTTTAAAAATTAAAGGATAATATAGGAGTATTATGAATAATTATTCCAACAAATTTGAAAATCTAGATGTAATGGACAACTACTTTGAAAAACAAATTTGCCAAAACTGACACAAGAAGAAATCAAACATCTAAATAGCCCTCTACTGATTAAGTAAACTGAATTTATGCTTAAATATCTTCCCCAAAAGAAATTTCCAGATCATATGACTTTACTAGTGATTTCAATCAATTAAGAAAGAAATAAAATAAAATCCATGCAAAATATTTCATGAAGAATATCTAACAACACTTTCCAATACATTATTTAAGGCAAGTACTGCACTATTAATAAAACCATAAGAGAATAGTACAAAAAAGAAAACTGTAGATCAATATTCCTCAAAAACATAGAAGCAAAAGTTCCAAACAAAATTTCAAGAAACTGAATTCAGAATATATAAACTTAATAGGACATCATCAAATGGATTTTATTCCATAATATGAAAGTGGTTTAACTTTCAAAAATCTGGGAGTTCCTACTGTAGTGCAGTGGGTTAAGAATCCAGTTTTAGCAGTTCAGGTCACTGGAGAGGTGTGGGTTCAGTCCTCAGTCTAGTGCAGAGGGTTAAAGGATCTGGCACTACCACAACTGCAGCTTAGATTTAATCCCTGGCCCAGTAACTTCCATATGCTGCAAGTGGCCATATTACATATGGGAACTTCCACAGGCCATGGGTGAGGCCATAAAAATTAAAAAAAAAAAAAAAAGTTTATGTAATTCACACTATGTTAACAGAACAAAAGAGAAAAACCATATAACCGTCTCAATAGATACAGAAAATAAACTGGACAAAAGTAAACACCCATTTGTTACAAAATATCCCCAGTAAATTAGGACTAAATGGGATCTTTTTCAACTTTTTAAGAGTATCAACCAAAAAAAAAAAAAATCTGCAGCTAATATCAAACTTAACAGTAAAAGACTGAATACTTTCTACCCAAAATCAAAAACAATGCAAAAGTTTCTATTCAACATTGTATTAGCATTCCTAGCCAATGCAATAAGACAAGGGAAAAAAAAAAAAAAAAAACAGCACATTGACTGGAGAAGGAACACTTGATTCACTGATGACATGAATCATACACATAGAACTTCCAAAGAAAAGCTGTAAGAAAGCTATGAGAATTCAAGAGATGAATTTACTTGGGTCACAATTAATAAGGTTATAACAATGCATTTCTAATAATAAAGAACCAACAGAACATCACCTTCAAAAAAAACTGGATAATATCTGACACAGCCATTTTTCAAATAAACTATGGGATAGGAAAAAATGTCTTTTGACAAGAATCAAGAGATTCAGAGAATATGAGAGAATGAAGAGAATACAGATTAGGAGAGGCATCCTCTCTTAAGGGCAGTAGAGTCTACACCACAAATAACACTTGAAAATCCAACAATATAGACACTACTCTTACAGAAAAGTTGAAAATGAGATATAATGACAGGCCTATGTTACTACCAATTAGGAAAGGTAATATCACTTTCAGTTTATTGAAACTGAATTCCAGCATGTGAGACATCAACCACCAATCAAGAGAGAGATGCCAAATGTATTAAGAAGTTCTGGAGCAAAGAAAATAATATAAGCCCTAAATCAGTTATGCTAAGGGATCTAACATCATTTCAGCACCTGTAATTTGTCATTATTATTAAGCCATGAAATGAAAAGGTGAGCCAAATGGTATGTGCTTTCCAGTGGTAAGTTTTTGTTGGAATGAGATACTGGGCCACCAGAGCCGCTAAAATATTTTTTAATGAATTCATAAAGAAAATCCAGACACTTAAAAATAACAAGGCCTACAACAGTGCATTTCAACAGAGTTTGCTGAAGGGAAATCAATATTTTTCCTTGAGACTTACTTCCTCTGATTCTCTCTTGCGAATACAGACATTAGAAAGTAAAGAGATCATTAGTTTCCTCTTAAACATTAATGAGTAAAAGGCAGATGTTTCAAATTTAAGGTCTAGATCTGTGATAGAGCTGCTCTTACACAGGCAGCTTTACCTCATATGCTCCTGGGAATGTAGCAGCAAGAATTATTTTCCATATATTCCTTATGTAAACAGAATGACAAACATGTAGACAAACTTTATCAAGTTAAAATGATCATAGCTGTGAATAAATTATTAAAATCATTAAAATTATTACAACTCCAAAGTTTTATTTTCAGTTAAACTTCATGCAACAACAGTTTATTATACCTAAGAAATGCCACGTAATATAGCTACTACTACCACTGCATAATCAACACTTTGCTTATACTAAGTATTTACTATGCACCACACACTATGCTATGATGCATTCAATCCTTCTAATAACTTCGTGAAGAATATATCCTTATTATTTTTACTCATCAGAGAAGTGAAATAATTGAGTTATAGAGAGTTTAAATTGTTACCAAAGTCATTTAGCTAGTTAGTGGTTGAGTTTCATAACCAATTTGTCAGAGTTGAGATTCACAAATAAGCATGTCATATTCTAAAGACTAATTTTTCAACACTATAATATTCTGTATAACAGTGGAAAAAGGAACTATCTAGAACTATTAAATATTCTGTAGCACCTCCCCTACCCCTTTGTGCTTGGTGCACAAAGGAAAAGTGTAAAAAGGCACCGTGGCAATTTGAAATTAAAAAGAAGTAAGCCTCTACTCTCTTAGAAATTAGAAGCTGCTGTTTAAGCCAACAACTAGGACTTATACAAATTACACCGTTATATTGAAACAGGCACATAGAAAGTAATTAGAATGGATCAATCCTATTAGAGTCTAGCTGAAAAAAATTCTATATATAAAGTTCAGAAGTTCATATTTACACACACACACACACACACAAAACCCTTTCTTGCAATTCCATGAGTTAGTGTCCCATAATTTCAAATAACCAACACATTCTACATTTTTGGTCTCCAGTTAAGGGAAAAAAAGAAAAATAGTTCAAAAAAAATGCCTTGGCGAGGTGAAAATCAAATCACTTGTAAATACATAGTAGGGAAGAGGACTGTCAGGGTGGACACAGTCAGGGTGAGTGTGCGGAAAACACACACGGCTAATGGCCAACCACCTTAGAGGCTAATTACGTAGAATTACAAAGACAAAGCTGAAAGGGTCCCCGAGGATGTCTGAATCCGTCCCTCCCACCCCTACAGTACCAGGGAGCCTTAATCCAAACAATTCTAGATAAATGGGTCTCTTCTTTGTTTTAAAGAACTCTCCGGGGTCTCAGGTTTCAAAATCGCCCTCACTGTGCGTGTTCCATATATTTTCCCCAACTTTCATAAATCTCTCTTTTTATTAAGTCAGTCTAACTTTCCCACATGAGTACTGGGTTTGGAGGAGAAATATTATACATGCTTTCACTATTTCCCCAAAGTTCCAACATAACCATAGGAAAATACGTGTGATCTAGCAATATCTAGAGGTTACGGGATTCCTCAGCCACCATTTTTACCTATACATATCAACTCCCAAACAAAAATATTCACACACACACACACACACACACACACACACAGGTCTCCCTTGATGAGCATTGACCTTATTTAACATAAATTCTAGAATCCTTTTATTCAAACCCAATCCTACTCTGCTTCCAAAGCATGATCTTTGGAACACAATGCATTTTTCACGTTCACATGTGGTATTTCTTCGACGCACATATTCCAAAACTCCTTTCCAAGACTACGGAATCAGAAACTGCGGGGAATGAGCCCCGGAACCTGTCATTTGTAACAGGCTCATTTAGCAGTTCTTACACCAATGCAACACTGAGAAGCACTGAGTTAGCTTAACATCAAAAAAACGGATGTTTTACTACTACTCTAGCTGCAGTCTAGAAGAATCATTTCACAATAATGCAAATCGGGTCATGCTATACACCTCACACTTTTGCGAAAAAGAATGCGTGTGTGTGTGTGTGTGTGTGTGTGTGTGTGTGTGTGTGTAAGACCGGCTCACTTTGCTGTACGGTAGAAACGGACAGAACACTAAACCAACTATAATGGAAAAAATAAAAATCATTAAAAAGAGAAAAAATTGCATGTGTCAGTTATATCTCAATAAAACTGGAAAACATTTAAACTAAAAAAAGGGAAACTGTATGACTGCCTAAATGTGCTGCCCAGAGACGTTAGAGGCCCAGGGAGGGGAAACCCATATCCTTGAGTAGAGGAGACAGAGTTGAGAGCGAGGAAATGCTGCGACAGCTAGAACTCCGAAGGCGTGACGCCAGTGAGGAGTCTGAGGCTGCTCAGAGGATTGTCTTAAGTTTCCAGCAGTGTATTGACACACACGTACTTGCGAAGAAACCACCTGAGGCATGAAAAGAACCACTAGCAAGGGGCAGGGTGAATCATGCTCAGAACTCACACAGCGAGGAGAAAGAGCTCATGGATCCACCAGCCAAGGTGAAGAATCCTCATAAAAGATGAGGCATCAGGATAGACTCAGAGGAGCACTTCCTCAGCAATGGGGACACCTGGTCCTATCCTAAAGGCCAGTCTCTGGTCTCCCCTGGCAAATACTGAAACCAAGCCTTAAAAGGATCAAACTGATTTCAAGTAACTTAAGTGTGTGGCAGAACAAACTTCCAAAAATTATATAGGATTACAAAAAAAAAATGAAATCCAAAAGTGAATAAGGACAGAACCAGTAACAACGGAAACCAGTAAACCAGTAACAACGGAAAAAAATAAAAAATCATTATATAAAATAAATAAATAAATAAAATGAAAAGACAGAGAAATAACAACAAAAAAAAAGTGAAATTCACACTGTCCAGCATATAACTTAAAAACAAACAAACAAAAAAATCCAAGTACGCAAAGGAGCAGATGACTATATAACCCATTATGAGACCTAAAAAATCAGGAGCTCCCACCGTGGCTCAGTGGTAAAAAAGCTGACTAGTATCCATGAGGATGTGGGCTCCATCCCTGGCCTCGCTCAGTGGGTTCAAGGAGCTGGTGTTGCTGTGAGCTGTGGTTTAGATCGCAGGCACGGCTCAGATCTGGTATTGCTGTGGCTGTGGTGTAGACCAGCAGCTACAGCTCTGATCCAACCCCTAGCCTGGGAACTTCCACATGCTGCAGGTGTGGCCCTAAAAAGCCAAAAAAAAAAAAAAAAGAAAGAGAAAAGGGAAAAAATCACATAGATGGCATTCCTGTTGTGGCTCAGTGGTAACGAACCCAACTAGTACCCACAAGGACAGGTTCCATCCCGGGCCTCGCTGACTGGATTAAAGGATCCACCACTGCCCCATGAGCTATGATGTAGGTCACAGATGCTGCTCAGACCCCACGTTTCTGCAGCTGTGGCTTCAGCTGGTGACTACAGCTCTGATTAGACCCCCAGCCTGGGAACTTCCATATGACACAGTAAGGCCCTAAAAAGACACACACACACACAACACACAAAAAAACAACCCACAGATGATAAAACAAATAAACAATATGTTAAATATGTTAAAACAGCTACTGTAAACATGAGGCCACTAAATTCAACAGCTTAGATGAAATAGACAAATCCTCAAAGAACAAGCTATCCAAACTCATTCAAGAATCTTTGAATGATAAAATACTCAACACCAGAAATGGAAACAAATCTGATCTTTTATGACAACCGTCTACAGAAAATACAGAATTTCTATCATACATGATGATAAAAGCTGGGATGACTTCCCCCACGGTTAGTAATGAAGCAATCATGTCCGTGCTATTTGTTTAACATTTGACTAGAAGTTCTGGAAAAATGCAATAGGCAAGAAGTGAAATTAAAAGGAACCCAGATATGAAAAATGTTTTAAAAAAAAAATGAGTTTAGTGGAGTTCCCGTCATGGCGCAGGGGAAGCAAATCCGACTAGGAACCATGAGGTTGCGGGTTCCTGGCCTCTCTCAGTGGGTTAAGGACCCGTCATTGCCATGAGCTGTGCCGTAAGTCGCAGACACAGATCGGATCTAACATTGCTATGGCTGTGGCTGTGGTGCAGGCCAGCAGCTGTAGCTCCAATTAGACCCCTAGCCTGGGAACCTCCATATGCCTCGGGTGCAGTCCTAAAAATTAAAACAAAAACAAAAACAAAACAAAACACAAGAGTTTAGTGAGCTTGCAATGTCAACTGAGAGAAAAAATCAATTGCATTTCTATACTAGTAATGAACAATGTAGAAACTGAACTTTACAAAGAAATATCATTTATAACTGCATCACAAAAATGAAATACTGATGGGGTAAATCTGACAAAAGACTCTCAAGACCTGTACACTCAGAACTATAACACATCAGTGAGAAAAAAAATGTAAATAAAATAAATGAAGAATAGACCATGTTCATGGGTGAGAACAGTTTTATCGAAACGACAATTTTCTCAAAAGTGATGTACAGATTCGATTTAATCACAATCTTTTTGTGTGCAGAGAAATGGACAGGCTGATTCTAAAATGCATGTGGAGATGCAAAAGTTCTAGAGAATCCCTCCTCCACTGCAACGTAAGTTCAGAGTAGGACAACTTACACGATGTAATTTCAAAACCAATACAAAGCTACAGAAATCAACACTATCTGAGGCTGGCATTAAGATTAACACATACAGCAATGGAACAGAACAGAAAGTCCACAGACAGAGCTGCCCATAGGTTCACAGTCGATAGTCGATTTTCGATTTTCGAGAAAGCAACCAGACAATTCAATGGGAAAAAGGTGATCTTTTCAACAACCTGTGCTGGAACAATCAGCCTGAAGCAAAGCCATGAACCTTGATCTTTCCCTCCTCTAGGGACAAAACTTAAGTCAAAGCAGATCATAGACTGATAAAGTTATATAACTTTTCGAAGAAATCCACAAGAAAATCTTAATGACAGTGGGTTTGGTTAATATTTCTTTAATTAGACACAAAAGAACAAGCTTCAAAAGTTTTTCAATTGTTCAACTGGACTTCATCAAACTTGAAAATGTTTGTATTTGAAAAGATACTACTTATAAAGATGAAAAGGCAAGTCACAGATTGGAGGAAACGATTTGCAAAACACATGTTGACAGAGAACTAGGGTCTAGGATGTATGAAGAACTCTTAAAGCTTCAGCAATGAGAAGATGGGCGGCCCCCCAAAACTGTCCAAAGAGCAAACCAACACTCCACTGAAGAAGATGTACAGATGGTCAATGAGCATGGTGATTTAAAAGCAAATTAAAATCAAAATGAGATGCTTCCTTATACGACGTAGAACATTCAAAATTAACAAGAATAATTACACCAAGTATTGGCAACACTGGAAAAAATAGAACTCCTTTACTTTGCTAAGCAAATGTAAAACGGCACAAACATTTTGGATTGCCAGGTTCTTAAAAATTTAAAGATATACCTACCATAGGATTAAACCATTTCACTCCTAAGTATTTATGCACGAGAAAAGAAAGTTTATGTCCACACATTAAATTTGTACATAAATATTCACATATTTTTTCATAATGATAAAAATTGGAAAGAAGCCAGAGGTTGATAAAGCAATGAATAAGAATGTCCACATGAATGAAAAAGCAAACATTAATACAGCCACACAATGGAATAGGACCTTGAAAATTTTTAAAAAATGAGCTGTTAATACACTCAACAAATTGGATAGATGAATTTTCAAACAGGTATGCTGAGGGAAAGAAGCAAGACAAAGAAAAAGCACACGTAAAAAGCTTTTATATAAACATGAATATGCATTTATGGAAAACTCTATAAAATGCAAACTAATCTACAGTGACAGAAAGGGGGTCAGTTAACAATAGGGGTGAATGGTGGATAGGTAGTTAGGTTAAGACTGAGTACAAAGAAGCATAAGGAAAGTTTGGGGGTGATAAATTCATCTCATGATCATGACAACAGGTTCACAGACAGGTAGAATGTCAAAACTCATCAAATGTACAAATTAAACTGCACATGCAATTTATTTCCCTAAGAATGCTGTAAAATTGGAATTTAACTGGAAAATCATATGCAATTTATTATTTACACACTCAACCCAACAAGGTGAAGTTGATGACAAGTCTGCCATTGTCGTATACCGCGTTCCCCCCGCTGGAATCACCATGCTATTCGTATGGCTGAGATCCTGTTCCCTCGTTATAAGTATCTGCGTATAGCCCAAATTACGTAAGTCACTACACAGCAGGAATAAAAAGAAAGGGGTCCCTTCAACAAGTACTAGGTGAAAAATCATCTAGAGACTTCTAATCTGACTATAAGAGAAAACAAATACGTTTTGAGCCCAAGCTTCTGGTAGGATGGGGATGCTAAGAATGAAAAGAGAGACTTTACGGAAGCTATGTTTAAAAGGAAGTTGAGTTTGGAATTGAAACATGCTGAGTCTTCAGAGTCAGCACAGGGTGTCTGAAAGTGGTTGGAAATATGAGACTTCAGTAGGGGTAGCAATCCCCATTGCCCCCGCCCCCCAGTCTTCATTCTATTTAGAGCAGTATTGTGCCAAAGAATTTCCTGTGACAACTGGAAGTGTTCCATATCTGTACTGCACACTACGGTCGTCACTACCCGCTGAGCACTTGACATGTGGTTGGTGAACAAATAAATTCACTTTTTTTTTTTTTTTGGTTTTTGGTTTTTAGGGCCGCACCCAGGACACACGGAAATTACCAGGCTAGTGCTGAACTGGAGCTACAGCTGCCAGCCTACACCACAGCCACAGCCATGCAGATCCGAGCCTCATCCTCAGCCTCCACCACAGCTCACAGCAACGCCAGATCCCACTGAACGAGGCCAGAGATCACACCCGCGTCCTCATAGATACTAGTTCTTTCGGCTGTGCCACCATGTGAACTCCGGTCTTTAATTCAAATTAGATTAAATTTAAATAACCACATCTGAATAGTGGCTACCCTATTGGACTTCAGAGGCTCAAAGCATCATTGCCCATTCAACATCTCAACCCAGAAACTCCAGATAAACCTAGCTCTTTCCTCTCTTATTTTTCATTCATTCGTTTACTGAATAAACACTGTCTTATTTATTACTGTATCCCCACCATTTAGCATAAACAAGGTCCTGTACTCAGGAATTTTATGTTCCAGTGAGTCCCGTTAATCACATCTTAACTACAGTCTCAAGTGAAACTCCATTCGGTGTTACCCATTTCATCTCTGCTATGGTTAATACAGCCTTAAGATCATTAAAAGTCATAGAAAAGGGAGAAATAATCCGAATGTCTTGTTTCAGTTTCTGTTGTTGCTGTTTGTTTTTGGTACAGTGAAAAGAAAATGTTAAGACTGGAAGTTATTAAATGTTCAAGGTATTGCTTCATATGATGCCCTCATATCGTTTTTTCCATTGCCAAAGATCTGCTGACAATAAATACTGGTTGAAATACCCAGCAAACTTTGATTTAGGCTTTTTTTTTTTTTTTTGGTCTTT
The DNA here is from genome assembly GCF_016906955.1 of Phacochoerus africanus. NCBI lineage: Eukaryota > Metazoa > Chordata > Mammalia > Artiodactyla > Suidae > Phacochoerus > Phacochoerus africanus. The sequence continues at coordinate 9,037,295 of NC_062557.1, read as the reverse complement.
TTATGGCCACACCCACGGCATATGGAAGTTGCCAGCCTAGGGGTCTAATTGGAGCGGTAGCTGTCAGCCTACGCCACAGCCATGGCCACTTGGGATCCGAGCCGCGTCTGCAACCTGCACCACAGCTCACAGCAATGCCAGATCCTTAACCCACTAAGCAAGGCCGGGGATCAAAGCCGCGTCCTCATGGATACTGCTGAGCCACGATGGGAACTCCTGCTTCAGGCGTCTTAGTGTTCATGCTGATGTGTTTCCACACATTGTTTCCCTATGTCTGCATACGTGTGTATCTATGTATCGCCACAGATTATGTATTTTTATCCAGGTTAGAAAAAAATCTTACCAAAAGAGAAAAACTAATTTGAAGTGGCCCAAATATTCAAATACTCAGGGAAACTGTTCATTACATCTGAAGCTCTAAGCAATAACATGCGACATATGTAACAGTTTTTCCTATGCAAAACACCTGGGCATAACTTCTAAATTGTTTTTCATTAAAATTTGTCTTTAGGTAATTTGACAATAAAGACTTGGCAGTCAGACGGAAACTTTTTTTTTTTTTGGTCTTTTGTCTTTTTGTTGTTGTTGTTGTTGTTGTTGTTGCTATTTCCTGGGCCGCTCCCGCGGCATATGGAGGTTCCCAGGCTAGGGGTCCAATCGGAGCTGTAGCCACCGGCCTACGCCAGAGCCACAGCAACTCGGGATCCGAGCCGCATCTGCAACCTACACCACAGCTCATGGCAACGCCGGATCGTTAACCCACTGAGCAAGGGCAGGGACCGAACCTGCAACCTCATGGTTCCTAGTCGGATTCGTTAACCACTGCGCCACGACGGGAACTCCCAGACGGAAACTTTTAATTAGCAAACCTGGGTTTCAAATCATGGAGAGGAGGTAAAAGAGAACAAACAAAAAAACTTGCCAAAGATTTTACCTTGTGCTTGCACATCCATCCAGGACTGTAAATTTGTCAGAGAAACCCAGTGAAGGACCCTGAGGGAATCCAAGCACGTTCATGAAGGAAACACGAACCTCACACAAGTGTCAAAAGGAGAGGAGATCAGTGTCTGTGAAGTCCTTGGACTGTCAAAAAGACGCACTTCTTGGCTGCTTTGGCGCCAACTCTCTGGGACACCCAAAGGCACTATCCGAGCCGTGGACCAGCAAGCTTCCTTAGCATGGATGTAATCAAGCTTATTTTCTGCAGACTTTTTGATTATCACCATGTACAGTGGTGAAAAGCCGGTATCCCCAATACTCTCATGAAAGATAGGGTCACTAAATCTAATTTCTGAGTCTAACATTGCTAACTTCCCAGCAGAGACAACAGAATGACACGGATAACTTTCTGTTTATGCTCCTAATGAAAAGTAACTTGTTGTATCAAAAGCTTGTTATCGTCTTTCAAAATAAAGAAAAAAAATGTTTCCGGCTTAACCTCACTGAAGTAGAATCGAAATCCTTTATTCTGATGGGTCACAAATAAAAAATACCACAACGTTCTACATCCATGAATTAGCTTAACACATGGCTACGTGCAGAGTACATTAGCCAGCATGTGGCTGTGTCTTGGGTAACACAGAGAAAGGAAGACCACCAGTCACCTAGAGGGAATACGGGGACCTCAGGAAACACCCAAAAAGAAGAGTTCTCGATGCCTCTGAGCAGACATCAAGCCTCAGGTTCAGTCTTATACAGGCAGGCATTTCAGCTGCTTTATCATCATCTATCCCAAACTGTGGACCCAGAGAAAAGGCACCGGGTAATCTGTCTGTCCAGCCTCTGAGGGATTCTACTGCTCTATCACCAGAGGGCTTTAATTTCCATCATGAACAAACAGGGCTTTGAGAAACTGCACAGCCGATTTGTTTACTATTTGCATTCATGTGGTTTTCTGGGTAACCAACATGGGAGCAGAGGAGGTAGCTGTTGGGACCTCAGAGCCTCTGAGTAAGGCAGCTGATAAGAAAACGTGGCTCTGCGCAGATAATTTGTTGCTATTTCTGTAAAAATAGTTTCTCTCAATAGTAGCATCTGATAAACTTTGGGGCATAGTTTAATTTTCCCAAACGTGCCTGAATATAAGAACCTCCTCATGATTGTTAAAAATACTGATCAGCTTAGACCCTTCCCTACAGGTTCTGATCCAGGGAGGAAGGGCTTGGAATCTGAAATGTTTTTTGTCTTTTTGGGGTTTTTTTTTTGCTGTTTCTCGGGCCACCCCCGTGGCATATGGAGGTTCCCAGGCTAGGGGTCCAATTGGAGCTGTAGCCACCGGCCTACGCCAGAGCCACAGCAACTCGGGATCCGAGCCGCGTCTGCAACCTACACCACAGCTCATGGCAACGCCGGATCGTTAACCCACTGAGCAAGGACAGGGACCGAACCCGCAACCTCATGGTTCCTAGTCGGATTCGTTAACCACTGCGCCATGACGGGAATTCCGAAATCTGAATTTTTAACACTGCTTGAGAAACACTGCCCTAGGCTAGCATCCTGTTGCAAACAACTATCAGAAAGTAGAGACTGGTGCCAAATGACAGAACTGAACCTATCTTGGGGTCTGATCAAGTCAATTAAATCCTGGTTACAACTAGTTCCTATCAGCTTCTTTACAATCTCATAGTCTTACAGAAATGTTTATAGAAATTGGTCCATCTGACTTTTGACGAAACGAGGTCAAGGAAACTTTGTGCCTTGATCTGTTAATGCTGCCTTTCACATTTAGTGTTGGATTCCACACTGCGACAGCTTCAAAAATAGCTTGTTCATCTGCTGAACACTCTAAAACGGATGGGGCTTAGGCTTCCAGGAACCAGACTCTGAGATGGAGATTTGAAGGTAGTAAGTTTACTGGGACCTTTTGGGATCAACCCTTTCAAAGAAGTGAAAGAAGCAAGAGTAGCAGAGAGAACAAGTTGAACACAACTGCATCAGCTGATCCCAAGGCGAGCTCTGCAGCTAGGAAGGCCATTCAGCGTGATCTCCAACACAGCAAGACCACCAGCTGTTAATGTCTGATTGGGTGTGAGCTGCCCTTGGGCTATGACCTTGAGCACAGCAGTTATCTTCTGAGAGTTCCCTGGGAGAACGTAGTCAGAATGCAACGGGAGTCGACATCAACCGGGGAAATGAGTTGGTCTGGAATCGGGCACACAGACCACGGCATCCACTACAAAGACCAGCTACCGACTCCAGTCCTGCCTACTTATCTTCGTTCATTCTGGTTGCTCCACATTTCAATAAGAGAACAAAGAGACGGGGGTCCATCACCGCCTTTGAGAAAACTAAGAAGCTCTGAACATTTTCAGGCTGGGTGATTTAGCAGACAGTTTATGCATATTTCCAAAGTACAATAAGGGCAGAGGGGGAGAGTCGACATATTTTTAGCACGAAGACGTCAGGTTTCATTAGAGTTAGTTGTTCCAGGAAAGCAGAGGGAAATAAAACACAGGGAAACACTAACAAAGACTCACATTACCGGCCTTTTAAATACACTGACCATACACTGGTAGTTTATACTGAAAAAAAGGAAATGTGCATTTTACACATTTCAGGGCATCAACATTCTCATCCACTACGACCTCTCATCAATCATTCAGTGGTCAGACAAGCCTGAAAACAAGGAGGGCATCCAAGCTCACTTCTGGATTTATTACGAATTTCAGGTGCTGTGTGATAGCTTTTCACAGGGAACACTTTCACAGGGTACTGGGCAGCATGGGGCACCAATCCACTGCCAAATGGTCTGGTGCTCAAATTCTCAGCTGTGGATAATCATGCTTAAGTCACGTGTCAACAGAGGTCTGCCTTACCCCTGAAAATCCAGACCGTGCCATCTATGCTCCGGCACTGCCTGTAAGACCAGTGCTCTTCCAGGCTAGGTTTTCCAGTGTCCCTGCTGAAGGAGACTTTGAGAAGGAAACTGGCAACCGGGGGTGGGGAGTAGCATAAAGTCTCACAGACGTGCAGATTCAATTTGAGAGCAGGCAACAGTATGAACTTGGAACATGAGTCATCACTGTTTTGGTCAATGATACATGTTTGGTGAGCCCAAACCTAACTCAACATGCCCCCCAAAGAGCACGAAGGTTCATTTCATCTCATTAACTCATCTTGACCACGGAGAGAATTCTAGGTCTTGGTAACTAACCCCAACGCCTTTTTTTTGTTTTAATTGGGAATCATCACTTTCTCTTGATTCTCTGTGGGAAAGAAGGGACGGGATGTTTCAGAATAAGTCTTCTGTCACCCTCGCAGAATCTGCTGTTCAACAAGTGTGGTCCTTCTCACACCCCTCTTTCCTCCAGGCCAACACACTTGTCCCTAAGCACCAGCCTCTCCATCGACTCTTCTCACTTAATCTGGGCATTCATGGAAGGGTGAAAGAAGGTGACACTACAGCCCTGTTTGCTGTCCCAGAGCTGTCCTCGCTTGACTACTTCTGCAATGACACAAGTTACAGGCAGTGTGACCAAATTTAATAAATAGTTGCGATGATTCGGAATTACAACTCAGGGTTTATTGCCTCCGCTATGCTACAAATAAATTTTTTCTATCATATAAGGAAAAGCCAACCAAGAAGTCACACGTTTTCCAGGGTTGAGCCCTATTTCCCAACTCTGCGTACCTGTTCACAGGGTCTGCGCCTCCCCGTGAGAAAGATTCTTTCTAAACTCTGCCTGAGGGTCTCTGGGGCCACTCTTCAGAAGTTTCTCCCCTCACGCATGAGCCACTTTTCTTCTAGTGTCCATTTCTCCCTCCGCCCCGCCCCCAGCACCAGAACTATTTTGACCAAGGTTTAGCTATTTGGCTGGAACAAAAGCCAAGAGTGATTTTTATATTGGAACTGGGGTCAGGGAGGAAGGTCAAAGTCAAGAAAGGAAAAAAGGCATTGGCCTTTGGTTTTCTAAGGTCTTAAAAGGGCCGAGGCATGAAGAGGGGCCCGGCGTGCTGAATCTACAGGAGGAATCCATCAAGTCTGGGAGCCTCAGGCCAGGTCCATTCACATTCGTCCCATCAGGGTGAGCTACAGATGCACTTTCCTATTTTTCTAACTGAAGTAGCCACAGACACCATCGGGTGAGTGCCTCCACATACCTCTTACAAGGACGTGTAACAAAAAACAGACATCTTTTTTTTTTTTTTTTTTGCTTTTTAGGGCTGCATTCGCAGCATATACAAGTTCCCAGGCTAGGGGTCGAACTGGAGCTATAGCTGCCGGCCTACACCACGGCCACAGCAACACCAGATCCGAGCCACACCTCCAACCTACACCACAGCTCTCTAAACCTCCATCAAAACCTCCACTCTCACTCTCACCAACAGCTTTTTCTCCACAAAGAGCCCAAAATATATTTTAAGAATTATAAAAACAAAACAAAAGAGAAAAAGAGTTCCCGCTGTGGCTCAGCAGTCACGACCTCGACTAGTATTCAGGAGGATGCGGGTGTGAAGCGCGACCGCGCTCACGGAGTTCAGGATCCCGCGCTGCTGTGGCTGTGGTGTAGGCCAGTGGCTACAGCTCCCATTTGACTCCCAGCCTGGGAACTTCCATACATCACAGTTGCGGCCCTAAAAAAGCAAAGAAAAAAAATATACATATAACCCATGGATCCGATTTTGGATGGAAGTTTAGAAGCTTCCATTCTATGTAGAATAAAATCCAAATGCCCTGCCTACACTAGTGCGAAGACCACGCGTGACCAACCTCATTTATTTGCACACCTCTCGTGCCCTCCTCGGCAGCAGGCATGATGTTTTCTGGCTCTTTCTCAAACACGCCGGTGTGTCTGTTCAGGCGTCAGGGCTTCTGAACGTTCTTCGCATTCTGTGTGGAACACGCTTCCTAGACCTTCACGTGAGCGGTTCGGTCAATAAATCAAGTCTGTGCTCACAGCCCACGGCTCTTTGTCAGAGAGCCTTTCTTCCTTTCTCATCCTACCTGAGCGTTCCTTCATCCCCACCAACTCCCAATCACCTACTGCTCATCACTGTCACAGCACGCAGAGTATCTGCAATTACCTCCTCTATATTTCCTGGGTCTGGTTAAGGCAAGGTCCCGGAGTGTAATGTTTAATCCCGGAACACAGATCAGTGCCTGGCATGGAACAGACACTCAATAAATATTTGTTAAATGAAAGAATCAGCTTCCCTTCTCTGATTTCTCCCTTTTAAATTGTATCCTTTCACTGGTCACAAGAATCAGGCTTTTATTTAAAACATGTTCCTCTGGAAATCTCTATTCCAAGTTACATAAAGATCTGACTCACCCTTTTAAATCACCCACTGGTTGGGCTTATTATTGGATAAGCCGCCTTGTCTAACAAGCAGTTGGGAGGGTCATATTGCTTTCTTCTAATCACAGAGCCATGTTATGATTCATTATGTGTGGACAACATACAGATCCTATAAATAAATAGTTGCGTTACTCAGAGAGAAGACATTTCAAGCAAGACTCACTTTCCCTAGACTTGATCTTCGACTGACTCAATCATAACGCGCCCACTGAATATGCTGTTTATATTGAACATTCTGCTCTTCAATTAAAACTAAATCACTATGAGTTTAGTAGCCCCCCCACATTCTCTTACATATAACTGTAAAAATCCAGTGTAATTCAAAAATTAATTTTATTTCTGAAATACAAAGCTAAGTAAGTTTATAATGAAGTTTGTCAGCAAAGCATGGCCTAAGTGGATATAAGGTTATTTACTGTCTTATGTATTTCACTTCATGTGACTATTCATCTGTCCACAGGCAGAGTCACGGGTGTGTCTGATGGCAGGGTACAGTCTCAGGCCCCACTGAGTGTGTGACGTAACACTGGGGAAATGCACCCTATTATTTCTGTAAAATTGAAAACCTTCTGTTTCCAGTTGGGGGGGGGGGTGGCTCTTACACACACTCTCAGAACAGAATGAACAGAGCCTCGCCTTTGGGTCTGGGTTGCCCTCATTTTCGAGATAAAACCCTCCAGTGACTCATAAGCTGCACTTAACAAGCCTTGCTTTCAACATGCCACTGCACTGAATGCTGCAGAGGAGCGCCCACCTAAGCTTGGCCTGAGATTTAACTCTTAACCACCCCAGCACTACCACTGTTTCTACTGCTTCAATTCCAAACAACATTTCCTGAGCACCTACAAGGTAGGCTTCTGCATACTGAGAAGCCTAATCGATCCCACCCTGAACGACTGTTAAGCTGAAATACGGTATCCTCATTTCACAAAGGCCTGAACCGGGCAGCATCTAGACTGATGTTTGGGAGATACAGTTCAAAAAGGGTGGACGGAGTCAGGCTTTGACCTGATCTCAGGAGACACTCTCGAAATACATGTTGAATAAACACCAATGGAGCAGGCCTACTCTCCTGTTTACCTGCAGTGTATCTTTTTGAAAGAGGAATGTTTCCATACAGTACAACATTTTTTAAAAATCCCATTTCACTTCAAAAATCAAATTTCATTTCTGAAACACTAAATTATGTTGCAAATTTGCAACAAACACATTTATTAGTAAAACCCAACTTAACATGGATCTAAAGCTACCTAACATCTCAGATATTGCAGGTTCAGTTCCAGACCTCTGCAACAGAGTGAATATAGCAATAAAATTAGTCACACTCACTTCTGGTTTCCCAGTACATACTCTTTAGATGCAAAATTATTAAGGTGTTTGAATACAGATAAAATCTCGATTTTTCTCATGCATCTAGTTCCCTTAACAGAGAGCAACACCGTCACCATTGGGGGTTTTTTTGGTGTTTTTCCAAGAGATACATGCATTTACAAGTAAATATGAATAATCAGTTTTTACACAAACGCAGCACACTAGAAATACTACACGCACATTTCTGCAACTTGTTTTTCTCACTTAATATCTCATAGATATCAATTTATATCAAAAAAAAGTCTAATTTTTATGATGGCATTTTGTTCCATGAATGTCATCATTTCTTTCTTTCTTTTTTTTTTTTGTGATTTCTTGGGCCTCTCCCGAGGCATATGAGGTTCCCAGGCTAGGGGTCGAATCAGAGCTGTAGCCACTGGCCTACGCCAGAGCCACGGCAACGCAGGATCCGAGCCGCGTCTGCAACATTCACCACGGCTCACAGCAACACCAGATCCCCAACCCACTGAGCAAGGGCAGGGATCAAACCCGAAACCTCACGGCTCCGAGTCAGATCCATTAACCACTGAGCCACGACGGGAACTCCAGAATGTGTTACAATTTCTTTAGCTAACCCTCTATGTATAGCTACTTTAATTATTTCCAATATTGTGTCATCATTAATTATATATCAGTGTTCATACATCCAGGCACAGGTGTCAAATAAACACTAATTTTTTTAAAAAAACCTAGTAAAATGGGCAAAGGATATGAACATATAATGCAATAAAGTTAAATCCCGACTCTCTACTATTAGAGAAATTAAACCTTTATCTCTAAGATGTTTTACAAATATATATTTCCAATTGATTACTTGACTTCTCACTTTCTTCATGTTATTTTTGTAAGAATCTCTTATAAGATACCTGCGGTGACTCCTCTATTGCCCCCACTCCCCGTCAATGGCTACCCAGGATTCCTGATACCATTCATTGAGTAAACCTTTTTTTCCCCCAGTTTTTTTTTTTTTTTCAGTTTTCTTTTCATTACACAAAATACCTCAAGAGTACAGAATGGTAACCAATAAAGAAAATTTTATTTATTTATTTTGTTCATACTGACCAAACTGCAGTACAATTTCTACTAAAGCTGGTAACGTTTCTGCTCTGCTCTGGGCCTGAGAATTCCTATTAGGCTGCAGGACAGACTCAGAGGGGCCAGGGCCACCACCACCTCCAGCAAGTCGAGGGGCTGGGCTGGGCTGGGCTGAGGCTATGTCCTCACTCATTTGCATCTGAGACAAGGTGACACGAGAGGCTAAAGCCAAATGGCTTTTCTCTCTTCTGCATCCTGGTACCTGTTTTGGAATCTCAAATATTAGAAAACAGCTAACGGAGTAAAACAAATCCTGTTAGGAAGTTATGCTTCCTTTTCACTGCAGTTTTTAAAAGAAATACTTGACTGTCAGAGCCTCTATAATGAGAGTTAAACATTTTTATTATATACATATATATGTAATAAAAGTAAACTGAGCATAAAAATACTCAGGAATCCTATTAAATGGGTGAATTATATATAAAATGTATATCTCATTTTATAAAATGAGCTGTGTTGCAAGCATTACCCATTTTGAATTGTCGGATTAACTCTTTGTTAGTAAGTTCTACCAGAAATGAATTCATCCATTGAAGAAAGTTCTTGAACATTTTTTATATGTAATTTATCCCCCTAAGGGCTGTGAAGGACTCACACGCGAAGAAGACAGGTTCTTATTCCATCACCCTTTTTCCTGGCAGAGTTGAAGCAGATAAGACAGCAGCAGAGCACTTGCCTTGAGGAGCAGAAGATACTTGTAACACACGGGAGAGTGGGATAAGCAGGGCTATGAAGATTCAAAGAACACCTCTGGTATCTAAAAGGCAGAGAGAGATTCCAAATGCTAAAGTGTCATGGAAGGAGGGACAATGCACCGGTTCTTAAAAATCCGTTTATGGTCTTAACATGTCAGAACAGATACTTGAGGCCATCCCAAAAGGTGTGAACTCGGCGGGGGGGGCGGGGGGGGGGGGGCACGTGGCACGGTTCATTTTCTGTGTTAACCTGACTGGGCTAAGGGAAGCCCGGAGCACGGGTACCACGTCATCTCAGTGTGCGAGGGAGCTCCTGACGAGACTGGTACCTGCATCAGGGGCTGCGCCAAGAAGCTCTCCGCTCACCAGAGCAGGGTGGCCGCCACTCAGCTCACCGAGGCCCCGCAGAGAACAAGACGTGAAGGAAAGGAGAGTGTGCCCTGGGAGCTGGCACATCAGTCTTTTCCTGCTCTCAGACATCACAGCTCCTGGCTCCTGGGCCTTCAGACTCCAAGGCCTACTGCAGGTCTGGTCCTCAGGCCTTCAGGCTTGGGCCGAATCATACTGCTGACTTCCCTGATTCACCAGCTGGCAGACAGGAGGCTGTGGGCCTGCTTGGCCTTCAAAACAATGTGAGCCAATTCCTCTAATAAATAAGTCAACCTCTAGACAGACAGACAGCCAGACAGACAGATATTAGAGACATAGCTCTCTATCCATCCATCCCTCTCTCTCTTTCCTCTACCTACCCATCCATCCATCCAGCTCTCCATGTATCTATCTCCCCTCCTGTTTCTGTTTTTCTGGAGAGCCCTGACTAACAGAACATGGAAACAAACCGATGGTTCAGGAGGTTTTAAGCCCTGAAACCACAAAAGAGGAAGACGTCCTCCCTATACCCAACTCCACCTGCCTCAAAACTCTGTCGATTTGAACTTCCCGTTTTTTGATAGAGTACCGAGTTCTCCTCCATCAAGTGGTCGCTGCCTTAGCTCAGAGCCTGAGCCCAACTGTCTGATGCTTCAAGGATTTAAAAACCTGGAGCTCACGGGTACATCCATTATGTTTTAGGGTGTTTTATTTAATACAAATAGGACCATATTAAGGCTTTAGAGAAACTGCCATCAGGATGTATCCATACGATGATTTCCATGGTCCGTCTTGATTCTACTTATTCACCTATAACCTAAGTAACTCCTTCTGGTGCTGCCTGAGTTTCAGCCACTGCAGAATGCTTAGCATTTGCAGGCTTCACCACAGAATGTTCTATCTTCACACCCATACTCTGTCCACCTAGGCACATCCTCCTTGACACTCCTGTCCACCGGGCACACTTACTTATAATTAAGCTTTCAAAATCAATGTGAGCTTGTTCTCCTCTGTGAAGTAGTTTCTGACGAAACTGTCCAGAATGAATGACCACCTCCCCAGGGCTGTCAGTCCACCGCTTCCATGAATTTATCTGTGCCTTTTTCTCCGTGGTGTTAATGATACTTGTTCATTTTCTCGCCACGTGGTCGAGCGCAGTCCTAAAAGGGTGCACAGTAGGTGACAACTACATGACTTAACTATTCTCTGAATTATCTGTCCTTTATGGCCTGTCCTCACAGACGGAGAGACACGGAGCTTTATGAGGAGGTAGGATGTACCACATTTTTTATTTTTAGATCTGCTATATCATCGCTTGGGATTTGGGCACTTATTAGGGAAAGTACAACGAACACCAAAAACAGAGACAGACTCATCTTAAACTAACAGCAAAAGAAGAGTGACTATGAAGATGGAAGAGTCCTCTGAGATGCTGGGATCCGTTTTCCTGGTAACATCTGCTGAGGCTGGTTCTATGCAGCACACGAGCCCCAGATCCAGTCCTACTCAGTTTTTAATGATGGCGGAGCACTGACGCTTTCTTTTGTCGCTATTTAAAAACACAGAAACATCAAGAGGGTCAACCTAAAGCAGGGGGATTATGAGAGATGGGATAATACGACAGGGTCTTCCTCAATGTATTTCTCTTTAGGAGACTTAGGGGATTATGTGAAAGGTCATCCTTTAAACAGCCAGGCCGATTTTACCAAATGCCTTATTATTAAAGGGATTATACACAATAGAAGACCAGAGAGTTGTAAATCCTACCGTGAAGATTTTCTGCTTTATCCATTGGAATTCTTCAATGACTCAGTCAAGGTATCATTTACCTATTACATTTGAAACATCGATTTGTAATGAAACTACACAAGGTACTTTGAAAGCGAGTAAATTCAATACCACGTACCGCACACCGTCTTCAGGGATGGTTACGGTGTCTCGACACTTGTATCAGGTGCTGCGTGTGGGAACTACCCAGTGTTCAGCATCTTCCTTGGTAACACATTCCGATTTTAGGCTGTGACCAAAGGCATTTTGATCTAAGCCAGGTCTTTAAGCTTGTTTCTCTTTACCATCTCCTGTGTAGCTGGAGGGGCCATGTGATCCAGTGTACGCAATGAAACCTAAGGGCACTATCCTTGAAAGGGAATTCTGAGAAAGTTCTTGATGAACTAACAAGCAGGGCTGATCAACTTGCCCTCTTTCTTTTCACCTATATCCTCAGAAGCCATGTAATGACCAAGAGGCAAAACAAAGGACGTTTAATAGAGAAGAGCAAGCAGAGGGAGCAGGTAGGTTTTTAGCGATGGTCACTGAACCAGTGGATCAGCTCCCTCTTCCCACCATGTGAGAGAACAAAGCCCACTCTTGGGAGGGGCATGCTGTTAATTGCAGACAAACGTATTTCCACGGATAATGTGCTAGGTAGTTGAGGACAAAGTCTTTCATTCAAGTCTTTCCTCTGAGCCAACCCTTCAGCAATTTTATGGAGGATAATCTATAAACAAGGGCTTACTGATTTTTAAACAGACAGACATGAAGACAGTTCCCTAGATGCATGGTAAGACATCATATACTAAAACATGAGAGAAGTTGTTTACAAATAAATGTGAAGCAATAACAAAAAACTCTCTTTCAATTGTCTCTGTGATTTCTAAACACTCCCAGAACCTTAGAACTAAGCAGGTTGGTCTTAAGGTCCCATGTCTTCACTTAGAAACACTAAAAATCTGACCATTTAACATAAAAGCCACAGTGTGCGGCCGTGTTTAATGTATATAGCTGACAGAGGTAATCTCAAGAAGAGAAGGCTTTGTTTCTCACTATGAAAAGTAGAACTCTTGGCTGGTAAATGTTTTCGGTCAGCCAGGCTTCTAACCCGTGAATTAAAAGCAATTAGTTTTCAAGTTTCAAACTTTTTTCTTGCTCTACAGGCTTTGCCTTCAAGTTATTTTCATCTTAAATAGCGTTTCTGGGCCCTGAGCAGATATTTTGATACCCTGATAATTTGTGGTCTTGCTAAAGACTAACTCTTTGCACAGTCTCCCCAACTTGATTTGTTATTTCAAAGTTCCAGATATTTCACACCTTGCTTTGAGACTTTTTCTAATTGGGTTGTATTTTCCCAATTGAAATGAGAACCTCACCTTAATCAGAATTTGAGCCCGCTTTTAAAGATTAAAATTCTACGATGTTTTTAAATAGATGTTATTTTTACAGTCTTCCTAATTTCACTCTTGTGGGACAAACGAGGACCTTAAAATAGTGAGAAAATATTTTCGTACTCAATCCCCAAGTCCCATCTTTACTTACGTAAATTTCCCATAAATACACACTATGGACAGTATGTATCGCTTTTAAATATTTAGCAGCCATTGTGATAATTAGCTATGAATCAGCAAACGAATTTTATGATTTGTGACTAATATTCTTTCTGACTTCATCCTTTCCCCAGATAGGAAAAGTCATATTACTGCCATGCAGCATATATCCAAAGAGTCATTCAAAACCAAATTAGTCTAAACCCAGATATCAACTGTATCATTAGAGAGAAAACAAGAAGGAAAAGTTAAGACATTCTTACATGACCAGGGCAACTGAAGGTCATTCCAGGAATATAAGATCTTGTTTTAGTCCCTTGTAGACTGAGAATAAATGCTTTGAGTTATTGGAACTTGATGGGTGTGATTTACCATTATGTTCCACTTCCTGAAAAACCTTTAAAAAAATAAAATCACAGTTCATATGCTCCACTGTCTTTTCCCTAAACTTTTAAGTGTTTAAACTGCTTTCTAAAATGCTCCTTAATTTTCATGTATATGTCTCTCCATTCATGTGCATGTTTTTTGCTAGTATAACTATCTCAGTATATGTCTGCTTAATGAATTGTGTTTCTAAAATTGAGAGGTGCTGGTTTAATTGGTGATTAAACACTTTATCAAATCTCAATTAAGGAATTTTCAGCTAAGGAAAATCCAACAGCAGGTTCACAGTTTCAAGGGAATAGTTTGATGAGAATAAAGGAATAGTTCCATTATATCTTACCTGAGTCCTCCCAACATGAATATTATTATGATAATTTTTTTAAGTTACACCTCCCACACAAGAAATATTTTAAGCGTCCTAGCCTATTAATACATTGTCTAGAAAACAAAACCCAAAGATTCAACAAAATAGAAGATCAAAAGACTTCTGGCCATTAAAATGATGTCACAAAGTTTCAAAACTTTACTCTTCCTAAACTTTCATCTCACTCAGTGCCTAGTTGTTCTTGTCAAGATACAAGGGTCCAAATACCTTTGTTTTTAAGTTATAAGACTCACAGAAGGGGAGTTCCTGTCGTGGCGTAGTGGCTAACAAATCCGACTAGGAGCCACGAGGTTTTGGGTTTGATCCCTGGCCTTGCTCAGCGGGTTAAGGATCCAGCGTTGCCATGAGCTGTGGTGTAGGTCGCGGATGCGGCTCAGATCCTGCGTTGCTGTGGCTGTGGCGTAGGCCGGCAGCTACAGCTCCAGTTAGACCCCCCTAGCCTGGGAACCTCCATATGCCATGGGAGAGGCCCTAGAAAAGGCAAAAAGACAAAAAAAAAAAAAAAGACTCACAGAAGGTTTATAACAATTAGAAAAAAGCCAGGGTTAATACCGTAAAATAGAAAATTAAAAAAAAAAAGCAGAAAAACACTAAACAAATCAACAAATAAAGCTACTGAAGTTTAAGACCTTTAAAGTGGTAAAAATAAACATGTATCTTCAACAGTTATCTTTTTATTTTGGTAACAGTTCAGATATTTGGACCAACAGGAAAATGCTCTATTTTTTACTTGCTGTATTTAAGAAAAAGAGGTTAAAGAGAAGGGGTGATTCTTCCTGGCCAGTGATTATCATAAGTTAGTTTTGTCTAATAGAAAAAAATACCAGTCACGAATGTGAGACACAAACATATTTAAAAATTTTTAATAGCCTCAAAAAAAAGAAATTATGTGAAATTAATTTCAACCATATTTTATTTAGCCAAGCTTATCCCAAATTTTATAAATTTGACATAATCAATATAGGACTACTAATATAATAGTTCATATTATTTTATGTCTATTAAACCTCCAAAACCTGGTGTGTATTTTACATTTGCATCTCAGTGTGGACTAGCCACATTTCAAGAGCTCAACAGCCATATGTGGTTAGTAGCTACTGCGTTGAAGAGGGAAGTTCTAGATGCTGGGGATAAAGCAGCAAACGACACAGAGAAGGTCTCTGTGTGGAGTTTACCTTCTCCTTCAAGGAAGACACAGAAAATTACCACAATAACAAAGAAAAACAAACAAACACATAATTCTCAAACCCTTGAGGAAACAAAAAGGATAAGGAAGGAGAAAACGCTGGGGCAGGAGTGCTCTGCAGATGTGACATTTAACCTGGGACCTGGGGGAGTGGGAAGCATGCAGACTGACGGAAAGCACGCCGCGCAGAACAGAGAGCTTTGACCACACATCTAAGAAAGAGAGAAGCCTGTGCGTTTAAGCAACAACAACAAGAAACCAACGGTAAGATAAACGCTAACGAGTAGAGAGGAGAGCAGCAAGGATACGGTGAGCCCGAAGAGGCAGCACCAGATCACTCAGGACTTTGGAAACCAGGATAAAGAGCTCAGGGGTGGCCGAGGGGCTAGGGACCCTGGAAATACCGTGAGAGTTTGTGATGCAAACCCTGCAGGGTCATGCCCTGCACGTGAGGGCAGCAGGAAATGGTCTTCCCAAAACTGAAACAAAGCCTCTGGAGTCTCACACCTAACTGCATAAAGGTGATCTTCCTAGATTAACTGTCCTACTAATAGGAAATCAATCTACTTTAAAAAAAAAATGCAAAATGCCCAGCATTTAATCCTAAATCACCAAGAATACCAGCAAACAAGAGCAAACAACCATGGAGAAGGGAAAAGGAAAAGAAAAAACAAAACAAAACAAAACAACAGCAGCATTTTGGTGATTCAGACTTTGAATTGTCAGATTCCTGCTTTATAACTTGCTAAGATGAAGAATTTCACTGAAGAACTAAAATACATGAAAAAATGAAGGAAATTCTCCTAGAATTATACATAGAGGAAAGGCAACAATAAATTTATAGTTCAATGCAAGAGCTCAAAAGCGGATATGATGGAATAGAAGCAGAGATGAGTAAAATGGGGAATAGATCAGCAAAAAAACCCAGATCAAAAAACAGAAAGAAAATTGCTAATAAAAGAGCATAAAAGCCATATGGGGAATAAGGAAAAATGATCTAAAATGTATGTTACTGTAGTTCCAGAAGAAGAAGAAAGAAAAAAAAAGGGGGGGGGGAAATGGGGTGTGGTTTTTATCTTCTTAATGCTCCTTTTTATATTTTCATGTTTTTATTACTTCGAAAAAAATATATAGATCATTACCTCACATCGTATATGAAAATAAATCCCAGATGGATTAATGAATTTAATGTAAAAAATAAAATCACAAAACCAACCAGAATAAAAATGAACAGGCAAATATTTATCTTGCCTTTCTCATCCCAAACACAAAATCTGAAACCATTAAATAAAGGCTGTTATATTTGTCTACATATGAATTTTTGCTTATGGAAAACACCATAACCAAAGCTCAAAGGCTAAGGACCAGATGAGAACATAGTTGAGCCAGGTGTATGATGGAAATATATGCAGTAATTAAAATCATATTTCACAAGAATATTTAATAACATGGAAAGTGCTCATAATTTGTATTTATATTTAAAATAGTTTATTGACTTTCCCTCCCAGTGAGTATGCAGTAACAAGGGCTGGATTTACTCTTTCATGATAAGCAACAAGAAAATCAGACAAAACACATGAAATAAGGCTTTCAGACACTGAACGACTGGCATCACAGGACCACAATCCTTGAGACCTTGAGAATAAACACAATGGGTCCCGAAATGGTCCCAGTTTACTGCTTCGAGGCAGTTTCGAAACTGCACTGCAGGAAGGGGAAACCCAAAGAGAGCTAATGATCTCACCGAGTAGAAGGAACCGAGAACAGAAGTCAAGGCCACCAAGGAAGGGAGGGGAGAGGGGTGCATAAGTGTATAAGTTCCAGTTCAAGTTCGAGAGCAGGAGAAGATTGATAGATACCCCGGCTGAAAATAGGCAGAGAGAAAGAATTCTTCATTACTCAGCCTTTAATTCTATCCAGGTCTTCAATGGATTGGATGAAGCCCACCCATATTTAGGAGGGTAATCGGCTTTAAGTCTGCAAAGCCAGATGTTAATCTCACCCACAAACACCTTCATAAACATGCACAAAAATTGTTTAACTAAATGCCTGAGCACCTAGTTGAAACATAAAATCAACCATCACAAGTACACCCTCCGTCAACGTGACACCTATATACACCACCTTACGCCATATTTAATCCCCAAATAAAGACAATAAAAAGGTCCTAATTCCTCCTAACATGACAAAACGATCCTGAACACAACTGAAATACACTAACCCCTTCCACAGAAAAGGAAACATTCTTAAGTGATGCTTCCCGGTCTCCGTGAAAGCCTGTAACTTAAGGTCTTCCTTACGTCAGGTGTAGAGGAGTCGTCTAATTTCCCCTTGGTGGTCGGGGTCAGTCACCCCAGCCAGTACAGTAGCTCCTTTTGTCACTGATCCTGCGGCACAAAGAAATCCAAAGTGGTCAAGCATCAGTCTTAACTTCCAGTTCAGCTGGACCACTGCTGTGTCTCCTGACAGAAGCACTCCTCCTTTTAGAAGTAAGACCTCTAGGCCAACACAGTATGAGGTCATGAGATGTAAAACTTCTGCCAGTTAGTAACATGAGTGACGCCACTTCCATTTCTACCCCTTAATTTCTGAACCCGTAAATTGTCTATGGGAGAAACATCCTCACATATTGGATGCTGATTCAGAGGATTCTGATTCAGCCTTCTGGAGGACCCACTCCCTACCTTGCAAAGTACTGTAGCCTAGCTTGCGCTGCAACTAAGACTTCACAAGCTCATCCACCATCCTACCATGCCAGCTGCTTCAAGCTGGTGGGAAACAGAGTAAAACCAATGGATTCCACAAGCATAGGTCCACTTCCACTCTTCTCTTGCTGTAAAGTGAGTTCCTTGATCTGAAGCAATGCTATATAGAATGCCGTGATGCTGGAGAAGGCATTCTCTAAGTCCATGGATGGAAGTTTTGGTAGAAGCACTGTGTCTAAGAGAAGCAAATGAATATGTAGAATGTCTGTTGCGGTAAGAACAAAATGCTATGCTTTCCCTCATGGAAACAGTCCAATACAATCAACCTGTCCCACCAGTAGCTTGCAGATCACCCTGAAGAACAGAGCTATACTGGGGGCTCAACATGGGTCTTTGCCGTCGTTAGACTGGGCACTCAGGTTTGGCCACAGCTAGGACAACCTTGGTGGATGCAAGTCCATGCTGCTGGACTATTACAGAACCTCCATCATTGCTATCATTGCCACTTGGTTCCTCAGCCCGCTGGGCTTTTACAGGGATGCCTGGAGAAAGCGGCTGACTGGTATCCACAAAACAGGTCGACCTATATACTTGATTATTAAAATCCCTCTCTGCTGATATCAACCTTTGGTGAGCATCCACATGGAACACAAATACCTCTACAGTTTTTGCTCACTCAGAGAGATTTATCTATATACCTCTTCCCTGAATTTCCTTGTTGCCAGTCTTCCAATCATGTACCTTCCAAATCCCCGACCATTATAGCCAAACCACTGGCCTCAACCTGGCCACTGTTCTTCCCAAACGAAGTGAATAACCAGGAGCATTGCTCCAAATTCTGCCCTCCGAGAGGACGTCCCTTCACCACCGTCCTTCGAGGATGTCCCCAAGAGTACTGTGGCTATCCACTTTCAATCGGTGTGGGCATACGATGCAGAACCATTTATAAATCAGGCTTGAGTTTGCTTCTCCTCCGCCAACTGATCATAACTACCTTAAGAAGCTAAAAAAGGAGTTCCCGTCGTGGCGCAGTGGTTAACGAATCCGACTAGGAACCATGAGGTTGCGGGTTCGGTCCCTGCCCTCGCTCAGTGGGTTAACGATCCGGCGTTGCCGTGAGCTGTGGTGTAGGTTGCAGATGCGGCTCGGATCCCGCGTTGCTGTGGCTCTGGCGTAGGCTGGTGGCTACAGCTCCAATTTGACCCCTAGCCTGGGAACCTCCATGTGCCGCGGGAGCGGCCCAAGAAATAGCAAAAAGACAAAAAAAAAAAAAAGCTAAAAAAGAAGAGAGAAAATAATTGAGTAGAGCCAAGATTAATGAAACAGAGAATACAAAACAACAGAATCACAATACCAAAAGTTGGTTCTTTGAAAAGATCACCAAAACTGACAAACCTTAAGCTAGAATAAGAAAGAAAGACATAAGTACAAATAACTAAAATCAGAAAGTGAAGAAATCGCTACTGTTATAAAAATAAACAGTGTTAGGACACTATGAACAATTGTGCACCAACAGGTTAGATAACCTAGATTAAACAGAAAAATTTCCAAAAACACATGAATTATCAATAAAAACTCAGCAAAAAAGCAAATCAGAACAACATAATGAGTAAAGAGATTGAATCAGTAATGAAAAAATCTTCCAAAAAATAAAAGATGGATTCTCTGGTGAATTCTACCAAATACTTAAACAAGATTTAAAACCAATCCTCAAACTCTTCCAATTAGTGAAGGAGGACAGAACAGTTCCTGACCAAAGACAGAAGGCTAGCATTACACTGGCATCAAAGCCAGACAAAGAAAACTACAGATAAATATCCCTTAGGACTATCAGTGAAGACATCCTCAGCAGATTTCTAGTAATCTAAACCCAAAATCATACTGAAAGAATTATACACCATTACCAAATGGGATTTATCCCAGGAATGCAAAGACAGCACAACGTAAGAAAATCAAGCAATGTAATACATACATCACATTAATAGAATAAATGAAGCAAAACATACTATCATCTCAACTGATACAGAAAAAGTACTTTGATAAAATCCAACACCATTTCATGACAAAAAAATTTAGAAAAGTTGGAATAGAAGCGACTCATCTTAATAATTATTTTTCATAATAAATGGCATTTATGAAAAATACTCAATAGTGAAATACTAAAAGCTTTCCTCCTAAGATCGAAACAAGGCAAAGATGCTTGATTTCACCTCTGCTTTTCAACAGTGGACTGGAAGCTCTCGTCAGAGCAATTAGGCAAGAAAAAGTGGAAGGAAGAAGTAAAACTATCTCTACTCAGAGATGACATAACTCTATACAGAGAAAATCCATCCAAAAAAAGAGACAAAGCTAATGAATGAATTCAGCAAAGCTGCAGAGTATAAGATCAAAACACACAAAAATCAGCTGTGTTTCCATATACCAACAAGAAACAATGCAAAAAGGAAATTAAGAAAACAGATCAGTTCTTGCCAGGGGCCAAGGGCGCAGGAGGATACTTACTGCAAATGGATATGAGAAATACTCTGGCATATTTAGGGATGATGAAAATGTTCTATATCATGACTGGGGTGGTGATTACAAGAATGTGCACTTAACAAAATCCAGTGATCTGTATTGAAAACAAAACGTACATTTAATATACTCTTTTTAAAATAACGAATGCCTAGAGAAAAGCAGGGAAAGATGGACAGTACAAAATACCCAAGAGGGGGGTTGTGAGTAATTTTTACTTTTTGTTTATGCTTCTTTTTACTTTAAATTGTTTATAATGTACATCCACTAGTTTTATAATCAGAAAAAAATCTGTTTAAAAATATGTAAGAGCATTATATTTAGATGTATTTCCATTTAAGAGTTAACAGTTTTAAAGTATTGGCACTTACCATGTGAAACAGATCAACTTCTGACGATGAGAGATAGAGAGAGGCACTGTAACATGCTGAGCTGACATCAGGTACTTAACGCCCATTTTCACACGATATCTCATAAAAGCCTGTGTACTAGAAGTCCATGTTTATACGGGTACGACAGAAAAGACTCCAGAAATCTAGATCACAACTGAAACTTCGAAGGCCATTTTCTCATAAAATTGCCCTGGTGTGCTTAAGTAGAAATCTGGAAAGCTGCTTGGTTACCACAAGCCCATCTAAATGTTAAACCAAGTCAAAAAGTAACAAGATAGTTTTAAGAGCCCCAGTAAACAAACTTCAAGTGATGGAGACAGAGGGAAGCAAAAGCCGGCATGGATGTTAATAATCAAGCCTCATGCTGTCCTCGATCTCATAAAGATCGACTGGCAGAAGAGCTGAAGACATCCCGAGAAGTGTCCTTGAAAACAGACTAAATATTAGGGATGACTAGACTAGCTCAAACACAGATTTGGCATCCAGCTCTGAAATCCTAGCATTAATAGTCTAGTTTTGAGAGGTAACAGGAAGCGCATCTAACAGAGTGCATGCAAATATAAAAGCGGATTACTCTAGATGCAGATACGCACTGAAGGATGAACAGACGTTGAATCAAGAAGTTCATGGATAAACTGATAGATTATTAATCCAGAATGAATGGTGGAAGCAAAGGCATTTAATTCCACTGTAATGGACAATAAAGCCCCTTGGGAAACTTCCCTAACTAAAATAACAACGAAACAAAAATCTTTTAAAAACCAAAATAAAACTTTTTTTAAAAAAAAGCTTCCATGTGTAGAGTGCTTACTATATAACAAGCACTCTGTGTACATTATCTCTAAGGTCAATTACATACTCACATTTTCATAGGAGTTTACGATGGTTGAAACAAGTAGCAACAGTCTTTACAGTAAGTAAACATTAGCACAGGGCTGAAATCTCAGGACTCTTTCAGTAAAAACCTCAGGTTCTTTCCAGTCTCATGCTTTTTCCCTTACACGAGGCCGAGAACATGTCTGACTCTGTTTAGAAAGAAGAGAGTAGAGAGCAGAGAGCCTGCCATGTCCCCTGCATACACCACATAAAACACACTGCCTCCAGTGTGTTCGTTGGAAGAACTCAGTCTTCCTTTTCAAGGAGGAGCAGTCACGTCTTAAGTGCACAGAAAGCAAAGATTATCCTTCCATAAATTCCCCATGTGGGGCTTCTTTTCTTACCTCTTGGGTCAGACAAAAGATAAAGATGTGTCTCACTTTTGCTAAATTCATTCTCTTTCAATTACACAAGTAGAAAGGATAAAGTATTTCATCCGGCGTGTTACGCATCTATCTATGAAACAAGAACAATGACACTCGCTCTAAAGAACAACTAAGAAGTCCAGTTACAGAAATGTTTTAAAGCACTGAGCATGAGGTTGGCACCTAATAGGTACTCAGGTCGGGTAGCTGTTTTTAACGTCACTTTTAGTCCTGTCTGATAGGCCGTCCCCATGACAGCTTTCTGAAGAGTCAATGTGGAAGAAACCATCAAAGCAGCAATCCGATGAGCCTGGCACAGGGGACCCGAGGCTCCTGCTATTCCTAGTCCTCTCTCCTCCAAGGTCACACTTCAGCTCCCTGGGAGATGGTTCTTGGAGGTACATCACTAGGTGTCAATGTCAACACAACGTTTTCTGAATCCAACTCTCAAGCGCCCTCTCCCTTCCTTTTGCATTTCACAGCTTGAACTGTGCACTCCCCACAGGGGTCATATACTCCACTTAGGAGAAGGAGGTTAAGTGTCCAAATAATAATTAAGAAACCATTTCATTTCTGCCCGCACTAACTCAGTCTGCTCACAACATCAGAACAGTCAATAGCAATTCGGGACACTTTCAAAACATGCCATTTCACCAGATGTGCTGGGGGGGGGGGGGTGTTAGAGAGAGCAAGAGCGAGACGGAGAGAGAGAGAGGCAATGACACCAAGAAGTCATTGCCTTGTTATCCTGAACACAGTTTTGCAAACCCAGTGTGGATACATTAGACCTTTCACTTCGAGTTTTTACTGGCAATGGTACTAGAACAACCTTCTGAATAGCAACTACTGCTGAATTTTAAAATCTTCCTGGCCCCTCCATGAGCCAAATTTTAGGAGTACATCAAGCTTGGCTCACTTGATATTCAGGAATCTTATCTTATTTAAAACATAAATTAACTGTACTATTACCAAACGGCATATCCAAGTACTATCATAAGAAGATAAGATTTATGCCACTCCATACTGCTAAGAAAAAGGACGCAGAAATTTGTATAAATTTCCAAAGGAAGATTAATCAACCTAAGCCAAGTTTTACTCCATTTCATCCTTTTTCTCTTGAGGAATTCCTTGTTGCTAAGTAAAATGAACCGTATAATTTTGTTTGACTGGCGACACAAATGATCAGATGAACGGTATCAGTTTTTAAGGTTTTATAGAGCAATCTCAATGAATTAATGGGCCATGCTTCACGGTGTCTCACAGAGGACTCCTCTAGTAATTTAATCAAGGTTTCTACCAGACTTATCTATCCTGGTGCCGTTAGTCCCGTGAAACAACCGCAGGTTTTAGTCTTTGCAAACACACGTCCTTGTCATTTACCACTGAGATTTCAGCGTAGGAATGTTTCCCATCAAAGAATTTCTTCAGTCTCATCAACTGGCACACAGGAACTGCACATTCCAAGGAAGAAGGCAATATTTATTTTTTCAAAGCCTATTCCAGCCAACTACCATAAACTTAGTTATTCTGAGGGCTCCTTGTTTCACTTTTATTTGGAGTCTGCCAACAGGTGACTGGATACTAGAGCACATTCGTCTGCTCCTTGGGGATCCTTCTAATGGGACTGTAACTTGGAACCCGTTCTCCAAGTGGAAAGCCCTCGGTCCAGAATCAGCGGCCCCCTCAAGTGCCTCTTCCCACATTCACACCGGGAGGTAGTGTTCCACGGTGGTCTCAGCACTGCACTGGCCAGTTTATTACTGCATCAGCAGGAAGCTTAGGAAAAGGAAAGAAAACTCAATGAGCATCAGGTATTCTGCACCAGGCAGCTAAAGTTGTAACGCATGTCACTTAAGGTCACCAGACCCTTTGAGATTTAAATAAAATTGGCGTGAGCCCCTATTCCACATCCTGCGGGATATTCCCAGCTTTCCCCAAGATCTCTGCAAAATACCAGAGTCTCGTGTTCTCAGGGTCATATCTAGCTTCAAATTCTTTTTTTTTTTTTCTTTTTTACTGAACTTTTGATCTTGGTTCCTTCTGCTTCTATCTCATCTCCTGTGGGCATTTTCTTTCCTCTGCTCCAGACGTGGAACTCGGCTGTTTTTCTTTCCTTCCCCCTTCAAGCTCGTGGCATTGGTGCGGTGAGTGGATTTTCATGAAGCTTTTGGATGTGAAGGAGTTTAAGGCACATCATTTAGAATAGCAGGGGATGCTGATCATCCTTATTCTTACAGTGGGTCAGACATCCTGACACTGGAGCGTTTTCCTTGTCTCTTTCATAAGGCACTGAAATCCCGCCTGGGACCTAAACACCTCCCAAAGGCTCTACCTCTTAATACCATTAATTAGAGGGTTAGAATTCAAAGTATGAATTTTGGAAGGATACAGACACTCAGTCCCTCTCACCTTTGTTTTATTCTCTGAACACATGACATTCGAGGGGCTTCACTTTCCGCATCAGAGTTACTTTCCTAAGGAAAAATAATCCTCTACTTAAATAAGGCTATTTGTTACAACTCCTAAAACACATTAATTCCAGTTTTTAAATTCTGCTCCGTAACAGTTTTTACAATCCCATGAATACCATGTACCAAAGCCCCTTACTTGGCTGTGAGGTCTTTCAAACCAACACTACTTCTGCTGGGGTCCTATCTTCTCCCACCAATGGCAGCCCCACCAATTCCTCTCAAATGCTATCAACTCCAAACATCAAGAGCCTGTAAGTATGTTTCTATCAGTTCCATCTGTGACCCCTTCCACAGCTGGTGTTGCATCTGAAGAGGTTTACAGGGGACACATCCTCATTTGCCACAGGTCCGAAGGGTCCCTACAGTCGGAGCTGCTATGATTCAACCATTTATCCTGACCCGTGAGCCATGACATGTTTTTCCTCAACCCTCTATCTCTAAACTCTGTTTTGTGACAAGGCACCTAATAAGAGCTATGAGCTGAATGGCATCTTTTGTTCACCCAAAGCTGGCCTCCACTTTACCTGGCAGAGGAGGCAAACTGTGCCCCATGACATCCTTCCTTCAATCCATCATCCAGCCCAGGTCAGGTCTGTGCTTTTTATTTGCCGGCCAGCTCCCTTAGGTGTGTCTCATTTTGTCTGTACCTCGCTTTTAAAAAGACGTAGCAACCCCAAATGCCTTCAGAGGGGACCAAAAAGAGAGAAAGGGGGACAAGTGGAAGAATGAATAACCTGGGGAGAAAAATCCCCACCTGGAATGACCTCACTGCTGGCTCCAGCTGACGGCTGCCCCATGAGGTGGTGAGCCTAGGGTGCAGTGTGTCCATCCCTGGAATGTTTTATTTGAAATCTCCATATTCTCTCTTTTTTTTTTTTTTTGGGCTGCTCCTGTGGTACATGGAGGTTCCCAGGCTAGGGGTCTAATTGGAGCTGTAGCCGCCAGCCTACACCACAGCTCACAGCAACGCCAGATCCTTAACCCACTGAGCAAGGCCAGGAATCGAACCCACAACCTCACAATTCCTAGTCGGATTCGTTTCTGCTGCGCCACGACTGGAACTCCCGAAATCTCCATATTCTTATTTTTAAATTAATATTTTAAAGTTTATTAGCAAAACATATATATCTCCAAGTCCAACATAACCCAAAGACAGTCACGTTGAGACTACTGGCTCCGACTCATGCATCATATGCCCCAGGAGCATGTTCCCTTGCAGGACTCTGCCTGCTACCCCATTTGAATAAACCTGTCATCTTCAAGCTCATGGAACAGAGCTAGCAGGACTGATCCTGGTCCTCCCAGCCAAGCCCTCGCAAACTGGTCTGAATTTGTTCTAATTAGTTCTTCTAGTCTATAGGGATTGGTTCTTTTGAGATAAAAAGCCATGGTTTTATCTCCCAGGGGGGGACTTGAGAGTTAGTTTCTAGACCTGATTTTTATTTGAGGAAGTCACTGTTTGACTTCTGTCATTTGTTCCATGTCCTTGGGCCACAGCTCTTGTTATCACTCTTCACGGAGGCACAACTCTAATACTCCTTTATGCTGGTTCCACTTTTGAATGCAGTCACAGGAAAGTTTTGCTTTTGGATATCTCCTTGTTTGGGCTCTATGAGCTACCCTTGCCACAAGGTAAAATTTACTCCCAATTCAATCCATGCTTCTGCCTTCATTTAAAAAATTCTCTCGCCTATTCATACTTTTCTTAGTGTCTGACCCAAATCTTTACTTGACTTTATTTCTTCCAAAGTCTCCAAGGAAATCTGATGTCCTGGAGATAGTGCTATGTTTCAGTCCTTTTTAAAAATTCACTTTTTAACTTTGGAGCTTATAAGAACTACACCGAGCTGCTTCTAGATTTGAGGCCAGGGTGATGGCATCACTTCTGCAATAAGCGCCTCTGGGGTCTCTACCCTTTCACCATCCTGGTGAGGTACATACATCCTGGAAACCCACAACCAGGACCAACGCACTGATGATGAATAATCCAAAGAGAATTAGAAACACACACAGTATCTAAAGGAAGGTGAAGGTGTCAGTGCTGAGTGATGACTTCGGGAGTCTGCAGGAGAGTCAATGAAGCCAGAAGTTACTCACTCAACGGTGTCTTCCTTGATGTGAGATAAAGTTAAAGAGACAGAGGAATAGAATTAGGAACACCTGGTTTCTCATTACCAGGCAATGGCAGGACAAACAGGCAGAGAGCAAAATGCCAAGCATATGTGTTCCGTGTCTCACATGGAATGCAGCTCATTTCTGGAGCTCAGCTCTAATAAGCGAATTCCAGAATCAATGCCTAAAATGCTATGTACGACCATAATATTAGTTCCTACAAACACACAGCTCAAGAATGGCCAGGATGGCTTCCCCAAGACCTGCCTCTCTGAAGTTGTATTTCTGCCTCTAATATCACTTTGAATTTCTACCCAAAGGGGTTTCCTGAGTCATGCATAATAAATGGGAGGTCTGGACAAATCAAAGACTCTTCTCTGGGTTTATCTGACAGAGAAAAGAGGTGCAAAGATTATTAGCCCAAATAAAAATCAAAGGAGGAGATTTATTCAGGGATCTCTGATTGAATAGAGAACGGAGTAGCAGACCCGTCCAGATGTACACCTCCGCCTTCCTTTGCCCGGGCTGGGGGCTGGAGGAGGACAGAACACCCCATGCCAAGAGAAGCCACCTCCCCGGACTGCTGATCATGCTGGAGCAGGCAACAGCATAAAAAAAGTGCAGTGTTTTCAAAGACAGAGACAATCTCATGCACCCATTTTATTAACTGCTGGTGGCTCTAAGTCCAGCATTAAGGATACAGGAGAACCTGAAAAATAAATTTTAAACCGAGTTGAGAATATGCCGATCTACTATAATTCTTATAAACCCTTTATGGCAATTTCCAAAAACTTTACTGTTTATAATGCATTTTGATAGCAGTGACATGAGACAAGGAGCTATTGTTTACTTTATACTCATCATTTCCCTGGGGATGCAGAAAAGACCGCGTTCACTACCACAGGTCCAAGAATGAGACTTCCTCAAGTTCAACTTGTTCTCCCAACATCTAAGTGGTTAATTGGATGAAAAACGAATTCTCATAAAGCCTATGCCATTCTCTTTTCTCCTCTTGTCCGTCATCTCATTTTACTACCTTTCCCTTCAAAGTCCTCTTTACATAAGCCACGTCATGTATCAATCACAATTTTGATACGATGCAAGAGAGAAGTTATACAAGATCCAGGGTGCTGTCTCAGACAGAAACAACCCCCTTTTAAACTCACCATGAAGTACACGTCTTTACTTGGAGGGAAGTGTGTGATACATCTGTGGGGCTGAAATCCAAATCTGGCATAGTTTTCAACTGGCCTGGCTTTTCCAAGGCCTTCTGGTACCCAGATAGGCCTCTGCTCTGACAACAATTTCTATGGTCCCACACACAAGCCAGAAACTTCCAGCATATCAAAGCAAAGAAGATGCTCTTATAAGGACAAAATTAAGACTAAAATGGACTTTCTTCCCCTTGTTCATGTTTGGGGTTGGAGCATAGCCCTCATGGCCTCAAGAGTCTAGGAAGACCTGAAATCTTACTCTCAGGCAGTTGTGTGCGACGCCCTTGAGACCACGAGCATAGCCCTCACGGCTTCACGAGTCCAGGAAGAACTGAAAGCTTGCTCTCAAGCCGTCCTCCCCCCTGTGTGTGGGCTCTCTCACCCAGGAAAGGATGGGTTGGGGCTACATAATATTGAAGGGGCCCGTCTGATCAACACTGAGGAGATGGCAGCTACCAGTGAGTTCTGTGAGAGCACCAGGAGAAAGTATGCCAGCAGGCTCATCAGGGAAGGTGTCACAGAAGAAAGAGCATTACTGCAGAACCTCAGAGGATGAGAGAGAAAAACACTCCAGACAAGGGGACAAGGTAAACAAAGGCTGGGAAAAGGAAATACACCGCATTTTCCTGGCTCTGCAAAGAGTCCAACATGCCTGGTCGTTGCAAAGGAACTTTTCCATAGGCTCGTCCTCTTTTACAGAATGAAGAAATAAAAAAAAATTTAAAAAAAAGAGTTCCCATTGTGGCACAGAGGAAACAATCCAACGTAGGAACCATGAGGATGTGGGTTCGATCCATGGCTTCACTCAGTGGGTTGGGGATCCTGTGTTGTCATGAGATGTGGTGTAGGTTACAGACGTGGCTTGGATCTGGCGTGGCTGTGGCTGTGGCTGTGGCTGGCAGCTGTAGCTCCAGTTGGACCCCTAGCCTGGGAACCTCCATATGCCATGACTGCGGCCCTAAAAAGTGGGGGGGGGGGGGGGAGAAATACAAAATTTTCTTCTAAAGCAAGTAAAAATCAAATGATGGTTTTAATTACAACCTTCTTGAGATACAATTTATAACCATACAACTTACCCTTTAAAGTATACAATTTAATGCTCTGCTGGTTTTTTAACAGATATGTGCAATTTCAGAATATATTCATCACCCCAAACCCTTTAGCCATAGCTCCCAAATTCCAGCATCCCCTTCCCCAGCCCTAACCAACCACTACTCCACCTTCTGTCTTCATAGGTTTGCGTGGTTTAGACTTTTCATATAGATGGAATCATTCAACCGAGGCTGTGACTGACTTCCTTCACTTAGCATATTTTCAGAATTAATCTCAGCTGCATCATGAATCCGTGTTTCTTTCCTTTGACGGCTGAACACTTCTCATGCTGCAGGAATACACAGCATTCATCGGCAGGTGGACATCCATGCTGTTTCTGCCTTTTAGCTATTCTGAGTAATGCCGTTAATAAACACTCATGCACAAGTTTTTGTGTGAACAAATACTTTCATTTTTCTGGAGGGTATACCTAGGGGTGGAATTTCTGGGTCATGTGATCATCCTATGTTTAAACTTCTTAAGAAACTGTCAGAAAACTGGAAAAACGATTTTCCAAAGCGGCTGCACCAATTCACACCCTCACCAGCAGAGTATGGACGTTCCAATCTCTCTACATCCTCACCCACACTTGTTATCATCTGCCTTTTCAATCCCAGTGAGTGTGAAGCGGTTTTAATTTTTTGTGGTTTTAACTTTCCCCAGTTACTAAAGACGCTGAGCACGTCTGTCCGATTTGACTGGGCACCGGCACTTCTTTGTAGAAATATTCCGAGTGTTTGCCCATGTTCAAATTGGACTGTCTTTTTATTCCTGAATTGTAAGAGGTTTTTTTTGTTTTTTTTTTTTTGTCTTTTTGCTATTTCTTTGGGCCGCTCCCGCGGCATATGGAGGTTCCCAGGCTAGGGGTCGAATCGGAGCTGTAGCCGCCGGCCTACGCCAGAGCCACAGCAACACGGGATCCGAGCCGTGCCTGCAACTTACACCACAGCTCACGGCAACGCCGGATCGTTAACCCACTGAGCAAGGGCAGGGACCGAACCCGCAACCCCATGGTTCCTAGTCGGATTCGTTAACCACTGCGCCACGACAGGAACTCCAAGAGTTTTTTTTTTTTTTAATATATTTTAGGTATGACCTTAAAAGATACATAAAATCAGATGATTAACACTCACATTTTAAAGACGAGAAACACATATTCAGGTACTAGATTAAAATTACTGCACTATTTTCTGCAAAAAAACATATTTTTGTTTTTATATAGTAATCATTAAATGTTTTAAACCCAGGTTTTTTTTCCTTAACTCTCATTAAAGTCACCCTCCACTCTGGTCGGTAAAAGATTTCGTACAGAAATGTGTATGTCCCTGCCTCTACAGAGAGCGTCTGATTGCCTCAGTAAGACCATGGCAGCTTTTATAAATCATGTTTTACAAATTCATGTACTAGAATTACATCCCAAAATAAGCCTTGGAAGGCATCTGGCTACATGCTGTAACCATTAAAATGATGTTCTGAGCCACAGAAAAAAGTGTGTGAGAGACACTCTCTACATGAAGTATGACGAGATAGTTCAAATCTCGTATGAGTGGCCAGTAAGTTGCTTCCAAAGAATAAATACCACAACTGCAGGAGCTGCGGGAACCCTGGCTCACGAACACAAGCCACTTTCATGTTCGGCTGTGGCCTCAGCTGTGTGCTCAACGGTACAATGCAATTCACTGGTCACCTTGCTGTGAACACCCAAAGATTTCATTTCCAAGAACACACCCGGGCCGGAAAAGGTGTTTGTAGACTGCGGAACTCAGAAAACAGGACTCTTTACGTGGAGTGGGTTCGGAGGCGAACACGAGTTCCCCACTACTCCTCGGGCCCTTCATCTTCCGCTCTGACAATCGAGCCGGGAGCCTCGCTCCAACCTTACCTTGAAATTCCCTTTCCTGGCACAAGGAAGGCTGAAGTGCGTCTGAAGCAGTTGAATTCTGCTCCACTGGGCTGAGCCACAAGCCCTGCATGCAAGGACCTGGGAAACATTAGCTTGCTTCTGGTCTGGCCATAATGAAAATAAATGAGGGCTTCAATTTAAAGTCGTTACTAAAAATTTGTTCTTTCCTCCATTCTAATTCTGAAACCCACTTGCAGCTAATTAGAACGGTTCCCAGCTTGATCTCCCAGCACACTGCTAGTGTAAACACCAACCATCTGAGTTTCATTACAATAAAGAAATCAAATAAACAGTGGACCAGAAAACAGTAGTTTGGGCACGGCTCATTACAGCACAACGCAGTTAACATTCCTCACTCAGGAAGCAGAGGGAGGCATCAGGGAGCGAGGCCGATGCCCAGTGCTTTCCGTTCTCGGTAACGATGTCAGTGGAACTCAGCACTGTTTCTTACTGTGAACATTTTCTGGAAAAGTTAGGAGGGATTTTTTTAATGAAAATAAAAAAAGTGCGCTCTGAACCTCGTTGTAAACAAAGCGAAAAGGTAAGTATTTGCTTTGGACTACTCACTGCTTCTCCCCTTCCTCATAGGATGGACTGTTTACCATTTAAACAAGGAAAAAGAAAAAGAAAGAAAGAGGAAGAGAATGGCCATTAATCTGCTTAAAATTTTTATTATGTGTCCCAGGTACAAACGAATCTCTGCCAACACAGGCTTGACAGGACTATACGCTTCCTAATACCCAGAATGTTAAAAATCAAATAAACAAGCATATAACTAAGAAAAGAGTCACTCATGTACTTAGGTATTTCACTCATCTCATTCCCATTGACCAGTATTTGGAAAATTCACATAAATAAATACTCATTTTAAAAGTTCAACTGCGTTGTTTAGAGTGACCTTGGAATCAATAAAAGGAAAAAAAATCCAAACATTTCTGTCTCTAAAATTTAATCCCACTCCTAAGTAAAGTCTAAAGACATTGATTATCCTTTATAAAGAATTGCTGTTTGTAAACTCAACAATAGTATGAATTCTGATGACAGAACGTTCTTTGAAGAAAACATCAACAAACCCCAGTGCCTCCTGAGATGCAGCTTGTATGTCTATGACGATCAGAATCCACAATTGGCCCCTGATGAGGCCATGATTTCACTGCACGCGGCAGACGTTTTGTGGCCCTTAATGGTAACGCAGCTTCAGTGAGATGAGTGAAAAAACCCCCTTCCTTCCTCTCTGGTACAGTCTAGGTCTAGCTGTGTAAGTATCCGACGGCTGGTATTTACAATTTTTTTTTTTTTTTCATTTAAATGGGTACAGAAAGACGACGACACTTGTGGGAATGTATCTGCTCAGAAGGTTCTAGAGGCTTTCGGCCAAGATTACAATGCTTCTAAAATACTCTTTAAAATAGCCTACTTAGGCCTCTCTAAAAACCTGTTGCATGAAAGGATCCAAACCAAGACCCTAAACCACATGAATTATTAATTTAAGAAAAGTCACACCAAAAAATGCAAGTAGTATTGAAGTGGACCATGTTAGAAAAAAAGAGAGCATGTGACAGAGAGAGCGAGCTCAATCAATGGAACGAAGTAAGAGCTAAAATGCCTGCTTTAACCTTGAGATTCATTTTTAATCTGTGGAAGGAAACAATCACTCACGGGGGGGGGGGGGGGGCGAGGACAAAAAAAAGAAACAGAGAGGCATTTGTCTGCAGCAGTTGTCTCAGTAAGGAACACATAGAAAATAATCTGCCACTGTTTTGGAATTGTCTATCATCTACATGTTGAAAGAAAATTAAAGTCAAGGGAACTAAAAGTACATGTCCAGAGAAATCAAAACTAAAGACAGCAATTTTTAAAAAATGTGCACAGTCATTTCACATTTTTTGGTAATTTTCTTAACCTGCTTCACCTCAAAACAATCTACTTAGGTCCAGAAGACATACGCTTTCTTCAACTTGAATACCAAGTACCTGTTCAACATCTGTCCGCTAGATGCCAATTCTATGCACGGACGTCCCCAGTGGAATGTGAGTGTGCGCTCTCATACCCACCCCTGTGGGATGAGAGACTTCGCCTGGGTCACGGGGGAAGGGGGTTGTGACCAGCACTTCGGAGTTTACGGCAGTTCCCTCCACGACAGGCAGTGCACGTGCCTTAAGCTCTGGAAGGCAGCCAGGGTCCTTGGTGCAGCCAAGACGTGCTGTTCGAGCATCAGAACGGACCGGCCTGCTCCAAAGCTGTGAGCTTAAGACTGAAACGTTCTACGGGGCTGAACGGGGAAACGACGATTCCGTCACAGTGCCCTTCGCATCCACGTTCTCTCAAGACTGGAATACTGCCGAGAAACAATCTGAGTTATTTCATGAATGCCAAGAGGATGACAACCACTACCCCAGTTCGTTTTACTTGATGTTAGACGGTATTTTTCCTTTCAAGGCACTTTTATTATTAATTTCTCATACAGCATGACTTAACCCAAGCAGAGCTCTTAAAACTGTGATGACTATTAAACCAAGAAAATTGGAATGAATTGCTCCAATAACGTTATCATTCCCTTACCAACAGCCTACAATGTGCGAGGCCTTTAAGTGCTTTATTTTATTGCCTCTTTATAACATGCTAGGGGGTCCACACCTCAAGATGTGGATTTGCCTGCTCAGTTTCTCAGTTGGGAAGTGGAGGAGCCAGGATTTGAGACCAGGTTTATCTTTATGCCAAAACCCATGTTTTTTCTTTCTACCTTGTGTGTATTTATTGTATTTATATGTACTTTGACATAAACTATGTTTTGGAAAATAAATCCACTGAATACATTCTAGAAAATAAATATACTTAGGGAAAAACTGTGTGACGCAAAGAACACACCGTTCTGAGGTATAGTGACCCTCCTTAGACCATGCCCATTCTACTGTTAAAGTCTGATGTTCTAACAAATAAAACAGACAAGCAATTATGTTCAATCCCAGCGAACGAAACCACTGAACTCCATAGGTAGAAGAGATTAGCTTTAAATCTTAGATTGCTTTCCCTGTCACCTGGTACGCTTGCAGAACGTGCATCCCATCAATGGCGGGTTACCCAGAATTCGAAATCATCTCAGCAAGCAAAGCCTGGCATAAAACTTTTACAGGGAAAACAAAGGGAATGAAGAACTGATTGCCACATTATTCTCTGCTTGGGATTACACATGCTATTTTTCAGACCATCATGAAGAAAAAATGAAAATGAGATAACTCACTATGATAAAATGAGCATGGAAAAGGAACTAGGAAGCCTGTTTTTTATCTGTGCTCTTCCACTAAGCACTGCCTGAGCTGGAGTGGGATAAACCGTTTATACCTTCTGCTACTTTACATCTGCAAAAAAAAAAAAAAAAAAAAAAGGAAGGTTTGGTCTCAGATTTCCCTTCCAATTCTGACGTTCTGTTAGACTGTGAACCATAAAAAAAGAACTTCAGTGTTGTCCATCGTGATTTTAACATAGAAATTATTCTTCCTCTGGCAGAAGGAAATTCTTGTGTCTCTTCAAATCAAATACCCTGAAATTCAAGGTAATTGTCCAAAAGTCTAATCAAGGCAGGAAAGAAACAGATGCTATCAGAAGCTTAAAATACTAAATTTAAAAGAGTGTGTGTGTGTGTGCGCGTGTGTCCAGGAAAGGTCACACATTTGACCTCCGAGAAGCAGCAAAGGTTCCACCCATGGAGCCTGCTGTGACAGCATCTGGAAATTCCTCACTTGGGTCAGTGGGGAGACATTCTCTGTTTGCTTTGCTTTTGTTTTATACCCATGTGGTGTTCAGCGTATCAATAATATATTTCAATCTCATCGTGAAACCCTTTAATGATTTACTTTTCAAACCTCCCAGGCCCATCGAGCTGCAGGAAAACCCATTCCTTTTGTTACAAGCTGAAAGGACGACAGTCAAAACACAGACAGAAGAAAAAAGCACTCAATGGAATCTTATGTTGTTCCTACTGTTTGCCCCAGTAGCCATAGCTGAGCTTTCAACATCTGGGGAGACATGGGGAAGGCTGCTAACTTCCTGAAATAACTTTTTCTACAAGTGACACGCGTCAAAACGTATGGCGTTTTCACATGATTGGCAGTATTCCTAGAACATGTTTCAGTGAGACCGAAGACGGCAGAAACCGATTCTGGAACACCTTCCTGCGTTACTGTCTAAAAACGCTGCAGACCTTTCCATACATTCACAGGCGCCTGTGCAGATCACATCAGAAATTCAGTTGTCAGAAATACTCTGAACTCACATGGAGGAGGTCACTGGGGTTTTGTGCTGCTCGCCAGACAGCTTTGCAGCAGCCATCGAATCAAGACCATTCTCAGCAAAGACAGTACTCCTCTCTCCAGGCGCCCAAGCCAAAACCGTCAGCATCATCTTGGTCCATTTCTTCCCACGCACCCAGTGGTTCTTAGTCAGTGTGCATGTCTGGCCCCTCTCCCCTCTAAAATCCCCCAAACCAGGAATTCCCTGGTGCTGCAGGAGGTTAAGGATCTGGCGTTGTCACTGCCATGGCCCGGTTTCGCTCCCTGGCCCGGGGAACTTCTACATGCTGTGGGTGTGGCCAAAAATAAAAATATATAAAGAAAAGAAAAGAAAATGTCCCAAATCAATTCACTTCCTTCTCCTCCACAACAATCCTCACCTCCAGGACACGGTCCTGTGTGGCCCAGAGCCCTTCCCACGCTCCTACATTCTCTCTTTCTGCCCCACCATCAAAATGGAATAACCATATTTCAATATGAATCTGACTGTGTCACTTCCATGCTTGAACCATGCAAAGTTTCTCTCGGTTCACAGAGATGCTCAGTCAATGTTGTTGATTGTCTGGATGACTTAAATCGAATAAGCGGTGTTCGTGCAAAGGTGGCTGTGTGCACAACAAAACACTGATAATCTCCTCACATCCAAGTGAAAACAAATGGAGTAAAGCGAAACGGGGCAAAGACAGGGAGCAAACGTCAGCACTCGTGCGCCTGCCGACTGAGACACACGGTGCCACTGATCGGGGAACCTTTCCGAGTAGGTTTAGGAAGCCGAGGCACAGGGACGAACCACCTTGCCGACGGAGAGTCAGACAGGTAACAGATGTCAGGCCTGGCTCCAACCCACTTCACTCTGTGCTCGCCCCATGCAGCGGACGAGTCAGTCTTTAAGGCCCTCATCCTTCCTGGAGATGACGTCTCTCTCGGCCGTAGGACTAACTCCTCTTTCCTCCGGTTGCTGCCTGCTCCCTAAACGTGCCCCCTGAGTTCAAAAGCAAAAGTCACCTCTTGCTTACACATGCCTGTCTCACCAGGTCATCTCCCCCTCAACCCTCAAACCTCCGGAATAAGACTCTTTCCCAGCCTCACGCAGGCATTTCCTACCAAAGTCACCAAAGACTTTCATGCCTCAGAATCACACGGTCCTTTTCAGCCCTCTTCTATCTTTGTCTCAGCAGCAAATCATAGCTTTTGACAATTTTATATAAAACATTATCTTAGCCCAGAACCTCCTGCTTTTCCTTTCTTCCTTCCTGACCTCCATTTCTCTGTTTTTTTAATGGGCTCATCCCTCTTCAGCACAGTTTTTTTGTTTTGTTTTGGTTTGGTTTGGTTTTTGGCTTTTTAGGGCTGTGCCTGCGGTATATGGAAGTTCCCGAGGTAGGTGCAGAATCGGAGCTGCAGCTGCCAGCCTATGCCACAGCCACAGCAACACAGGATCCTAGCAGCATCTGTGACCTACACCAAAGCTCATGGCAATGCCAGATCCTTAACCCACTGAGCAAGGCCAGGGATCAAACCTGCATCCTCATGGATACCAGTCAGGTTCGTTCCAGCTGAGCCGAAACGGGAACTCCATGCCACAGCTTTTAATTCCTGGGAATAACCAGTCTATTACTCTCCCTCCTTCCCTTTCTCTCTATCCTGTTCACAGGATATTTAATAAACTGTCGCACAACCCTATAAATCTAAGAGTGGTCCTTTTTTGGCCACACCTACGGCATGCAAAAGTTCTGGGGTCAGGGACTGAACCCACACCACAGCAGTGCCCTGAGCCACAGCAGTGACAATGACAGATCCTTAACCCACCAGGCCACCAAGAAACTTCCTAGGAGTCATTCTTGACACACCCCCGTCCCTCATCTCTCTCCATATCCATTTCATCGCACGGTCCTGTGGGCATCTGAACTCCTAAATATCTTCATATTCCATTGATTTAGTTCCATGTCTATCAACTGCATGGTATTTAGTTACTGGGGAGTATGGGAGCATAAAAAGAATATTATTTTCTTTATCCCTTTAGTTCCTAGAGAAAGAGGCAAGTTCTGGGACAGATCTGTGGGGCATCTAAGCCAGTGACTTCAAAATGTTTCTCAAGAGGTTCCTTTAAATGAAACTCCTCCTCCAAAACATTACTGAACAATTTCCCCTAGACAGTCCCCCTGAGCTACCTCTTCACTGTCTGAGCGCAGGCAAGAAATAAAGCAACATAGATGAGGTACCGGCGGGAGACTAGAGAAAGTCAGGAAAGCTCTGTGCTTGGGGCCATCCTGCAGTACAAGCCTAACCAGAGGGATTCTGCTGAATCCACGTTTCTCTGCGTAACGAGCATTGCCTGTTGAGGCTTCTACCAGACCGTGAGTAGAGAAACCTCACCCCTCCGTCAGGGTGAGAGGTCCTCAGACCTACAGGAATAAAGCACATGGCTCTGCTCACCTTCAGCGTTCTTATTCTCATAGCACAGGCGCAAGTGTTTCCACTTGTCAACAGAAATAGGTAAAGAACGACATGAATAACCAATGTGTCCAAAAAGACATCACAAGAGAACTTAGAAAATACTCTGAGACGAAGGAAAATGTGACATGTTATACAGGATGACTTTAAAGCAGAAGGAAATGTGTAGCTGTATGTGCTGAGAGTAAACAAAAGAACCGTATCGATCCATAACTGAATCTTCCACTTGAAGTAACCGGAAAAAGGGGGCTAAACTCAACCCAAGGTAAAGAAAACAAAGGAAATAATAAGGATTGGAACAGCAAGGAATGAAATAAAAAGAGA
Organism: Phacochoerus africanus; assembly: GCF_016906955.1. Lineage (NCBI taxonomy): Eukaryota > Metazoa > Chordata > Mammalia > Artiodactyla > Suidae > Phacochoerus > Phacochoerus africanus. The sequence goes on along the minus strand of NC_062557.1, from coordinate 8,999,480 downwards.
GACAGTAAAGAAAATCAAGCTAAATGTCGGTTCTATAAGAAGATTAAAAAGACAGACAAAGCTTCAGCTAGACCGACCCAAGGAAAAAAGAGAGTAGACTCAAAATATGACAACTGTAAAATGTGGATAAAACATGATGCCTGCGGGTGGGAGAGCAGATCATGGTCAAAGATTCGGGTAGACGGGGAAATCTAAATAGGCTGAGGACCCCACAAATGAGGGCGGGGTGCAAGACGGAGCGCTGGAAATTTGAAAATCAACTTGTGGCAAATCTATAGGAGGCGCTGGGGCAGGAAAACCAAGACAAGGATTCAAATAGGGACACGGAGAGAGGAATCCCTATTCCAGACTTGACATCGAAGGAAGAGAAAAGGTATTATACCTAGTAATCAGAACAAAGGCGAAAATTCTGGGCGGGAAGTACAAAAGGGAAATGATGCTAATACCTCAAAGCACTAAGCCAGGGTTTTTTTAATCCCCAATGCAAAAGAGAAGATGTGTCCTAAAAACTAGTGCACCAGACATTTGGGTTAAGTACCTCTGCAATTCAGAAAAATCAACTTTCAAATTCTGGAAAGTATATAATGCTAAACGTGTAACCTAAAATCTATCACTGTTTCCCTCTTATTCTCCTTTCTTTTTTAAGGAGGTCATTTCAATGTAGTTAAATAAAGGACAGAACTACGGATAAATAAAATTTTCAAACAGAAAATTACATATATGTATATCTCAAACTACATACACCATTTAACTTTACTCAAGACAAAGGGATCTCTCATTCTCTCAATTTCAAACATCTCAATTTTCTTCAGACCTCAGAGAGAGTGAAGAATTTAAGAAGTTACAGTTTGAAGTGTAATATTTTTAAACGGAATACCGTATTACATTTTGTCTCTAGGTCAGTGATTTTCAAAAGAGGCTGAATCCCTGATTTGTCAGAGTGAGTTTGTTTTGATTTTAATAGACTCTCACCTCCTAATGAAAGCAAGTATTTTTTGAGTTCTTCTGATGTACCACGCAAGTATAAGTGTTATTTCTATGCTACAGATGGGAAAACTCAGGCAGGAAAACTAAATTACTCCACCAAGTTACCCAGCTAGTAATGGAAGAGCTGGAATCCACATCGAGGCAGTCTGGCTCCAGAGCTGGGCACCTCACTGACACATCCATCAATATTTCAGGGAAGGCGCCCAGAGTGTTGTATGTTTTTAAAAGTCCTAGAGGATACTCAAACTCACCTGGACTTGGGAACCACTGTTCTGGCATATTTCTGTTTGAAAGTGCACTTACAAACAGTTTGTGGTTCTTCTAACATCTGTGCTAATATGGCATTAAGTGTTAGGCATTCAGAGAAAAGGCTGTTCATGCATCGGCTGTAATTTGGTTTAGAAAGTTTCTACACATTACTTAATAAGCCCATTAACAACATAAAATACACTGCTGTGTAAGGAATATACTTTTACCGAATATTAAGTAACAATGATGGCTAAACCCACTGAGTTCCATCATCGCAAGGCACTGGGCGGAGTGCTTTACCTTTGCTCTAATTCTTGCAACACTGTCACCATTATAAAATGACAAAAATCAAGGCTGTGGAAAGGACCAAGGGGCGAAATCTGAATTTGAACTCGTCTATACTGATTTCAACATTCTTATTATTTCCATTAAGCCCAGGGGCATCCTCTTCATACACTGAATGTGTAAGAAGCAGCATCTTAGAGGTCTGTACCTGTGCCCACGTTACACTACCTCCTGCTTTGTAGGGTTCATTCTATGGTTAAAGCCAATTAAATCCTATCTGGGGACTATGATTTTCTTCAGAGTCCTCTAGTTTCCGGAAAAGGTAGGCGAAAATAATTCTGTTCCCTGTAACGTTTCTGCAGTAGTGAAGAGAGGATTAACGCGGTTGGTCTAGGGAAGAAAACCAAGAAGAGATTAGTAGCGTATCCAATCAGGGAGCTGAAGAGAACAGTAGCAATGTTTACGATAAAGTCCTGATACAGCTCTCTGTATTTCAAACTAGCTTCATAGATTACCCTGGTATATGAAAACACAGGAAGAAACTTTCCTGAGTTAATAGGTATGGGATCCCTTGGGTCACACATGAGAAGACTCAAGTAAACAGAACACATGCACATTTAAGTGTAAAACTCACCTACACTCAATTTTCCAGCCCCAGTTCAGTCACTGACACATATTAGCTGACCACGGGCAGCCTGTCTGTCTCCTCTGGATTCCAGACTCTTTAGTTATACATCATTAAGGCACCAATATAGGCTATGGCCCTTCTTCCCAGGTCCAAATAAAATAAATCACGTATATTTAAATTAAAGGTCACAAAGGAGAAGAAAAAGGATACACAACACACCAAGCTCCGAGGACGTAAATCCCAGCACTTCAGGTTAAGTCATGTAGTGATGTGGGGAGATGCACAAGTTTGCAAACGACCAGAAGCTGTGTTGGGCATTCTCTCTATTCAAATACGTATATGTATGTATATGAGGAGAAATGCTAAACCAAGATTTTATTGATGACCTTTCAAATATTTTAATAATATTTTTGACATTATCAAGGAAAAATATAGAAACCCTTGTAAGATTCCTCTCCTGAATGCTGCACAACTGGAATGCTTATACCTTGACATAGGCGTACAAGTTGGTATAGCCTCTTTGGAATACTATTTAGTCTTATCTTTTGAAGCTAAACATATGTATAACATATGGTCCATGGATGTGTGCAGGCAACATTCTATTTCTTGACCTGGGTGCTAGCTGCATGGTTGTTCTCAGTTTGAAAATCTGTTTAGATTATACTTAAACTTTAAACATGTTTCCGAATATTTGTTATACTTCACAAAACTTGATTTTTTTGTCTTTTTTTTTTTTTTGCCTTTTCTAGGGCTGGACCGGCATCATATGGAGGTTCCCAGGCTAGGGGCTGAATCAGAGCTGTAGCCACCGGCCTTCGCCAGAGCCACAGCGATGCAGGATCCAAGCCGTGTCTGTGACCTACAGCACAGCTCACGGCAACGCCAACGCCGGATCCTTAACCCACCAAGCAAGGCCAGGGATCAAACCGGCAACCTCATGGTTCCTAGTCAGATTTGTTAGCCACTGCGCCACGATGGGAACTCCCACAAAACTTGATTTTTAATCCTATGCTAACATTGCAAGTTATAAATGGCTGGCTTGGGAGCTTAGCTGCTAACAGTGGCTAAACGTATCATCTCATGTAGTAATTACAGTAACTCTGTGTTATGGGTTGAATCATTTCTTCCAAAAATTGTTGAAGTTCTATCCCCCAGTACCTATGAATGTGACTTTATTTGGAAATAGGGTGTTTCTAAAAAAAAAAAATCAAATTAAAATGAGGTCATACAGTATGGGTCTTTATCTGACTTCGCTCACTTAGCATAATATTCTCAGGGTCCATCCATGTTGCCCCAAACAGCAAGCTTTCTTTCTTTCTCATGACTGTATACTACACACCGTGTGGGGGGGTGTATATGTAAGGGGGTATATGCATATACACGTACATATACATATACATCTTCCTTGTCCATTGATTTGTGGACAGATCCTTAGGTTGTTTTCATATCTTGGCTACTGGGAATAATGCTGCAATAAACATGGCAGTGAAGATATCTTTTCAATATCCTGTTTTCACTTCCTTTGGATATACAGCCAGAAGTGCAGCATCACTTACATGCGGCATCTAAAAAAGCCAAACTCATAAAACCAAGGAGTAGAAGGGCGGTTACTAGGGGCTGGGGATGGGGGAATTGGTGAGATATTATTTAGGGGTACGAACTCATAACTAGTAGATGTATAGTCCTAGAGACCGAATGCAGAGCCTGTGATCACAGGCAACAATACTGTATTACAAACCTCAAAGGTGCTAAGTAACTAGATCTTAATTATGATCACCACAAAAAAATAAAATAAAAATTATGTGACGTGAGAGTGGTGACAGCTAATACTAAGCTATGGTGTAGTCACATCACAGTGCACAAATTTATCACATCAATACACCGTGTACCTTAAACTTACATGATGATATATGTTAATTATATCTCAATATGGAAGTTCCCATTGTGGGTCACCGGTAACAAACCTAAATAATATCCACAAGGATGCCAGTTCGATCCCTGGCCTCACTCAGGGGGTTAAAGGATCCGGCATTAGCGTGAGCTGTGTCACAGACTCAACTTGGATCCCACGTTGCTATGGCTGTGATGTAGGCTGGCAGCTGTAGCTCCAATTTGACCCCTAGCCTGGGAACTTCCATACGCTTTTTAGGTGTGGCCCTAAAAAGCAAAAAAAAAAAAAAAGTCTCAATATAAACAAACCAAAAAATGACGTCATACTGAATTAGGGTAGGCCCTAATCCAAAATAATGGGTGTCCCTGTAAGAAGAGAAGGGACAAGAAACAGACACACAGGGAGAGTACCACACGACACAAGAGACAGTCAGAGTGATGGGTCCACAAGCCAAGGAACATCAAGGATTGCTGGCACCCAAGTTAAGAGAAAGGCAAGGGACAGTTAATTCCCCAGAGCCTTCAAACAGAATGGCAGTGCCAACGCCTTGACTCTGGATCTCTAGTCTACAGAGCTGTGAGAGAGTAGATTTCTGGTGTTCCATCCCACCAGTTTGTGGTGATGGGCTGCACTACCCCGAGGAAACTCAGGCGCCCTCCGAGGTAGGTGGTGCTGCCCCCACTTTACAAGTGATGTGACTAAGGATCAGAGAGGCTCCCCACCGTGGCCCAGACTGCACCTCCAGAGAGTGCTGGGCCGAGAGACAATCCCAGGCCCGCCGCGCTCTAAGCAAGGTCTGGTAACCACATCACCAAGCCTGCTCCCAGCCACTTCCCCCTCAAAACCATCTTTCTGCATTGTGCTTGCTAATGGGAGTCTGATGCCTCCATCCCTAATGCTCTGAACGAGTTGTGAAGCAATTATTGGTAATTTAAAACATGTAAGGATGCCTAAGGTTACCTGGAAGGCAAGCACTTTTACTTTTGCCAGTCATAATTTTCCCTCTATTTATGGTAACCAATCAAGGCAAACCCTTTTCCCCCAGGCACCTATGAAGAAACCAATTCTGCTCCTACAGCCTCTGGAATATATGACAAAGGTAATCCTCTATGGCGCTCTCATGTCCCTTGACACCAGGAAGAACTTATAAGTAGGCACATACCCCAAGTTATACCAGTCAAGGCCAGCACAATTTCCAAAACCTCTGTCTCAACCCTCAAAACTCCCTTTCTCACTAGACTTGGGGGTGGGAAGATAAAGCTGCACAGTGAGAAAGAGCTGCCAAAAATGGGAAGTGAGACTCCAGTCAACACCGCATATAGCTAAGCACTGAAGGTAATCATAGCTGAAGCCAGATCTTTGGTAGATCTTTCAACTTATGAAAGACAACAAATGATCTTTTGCCTTAGGACCATTTGTCATGGATTTTCTGTCTGCTGCAACCAAGAGAGTCCAACCTAACACCGCCTTCTCTTCGACAACCTCCAAAAATACTGCATGTGTTTCAGGAGGCATTGCTTTCTGACAGCTATGTCCACCTACTGCATCAGCAAAAGCTCCGGGATGTTGAGAAGTAAAACAGAGTTCCCAGGAGCCCTGCCTCTGGCATCCTCTTCTACGAAGGGCAAGCAAAGTCCAGGTAACCACACAATCTGCGGGGCACACGGTCCTACTGTCCTCTGGGTGGGTCCTTTTCTAGCCAAAGCCCTTCCCTCCCATCACTTAGCCTTTACCAGAGACCAGTGTAGAAACATGGCAGTGCAAGAATGCCCTTACCTGCCAAATGGCAGGGCCCAAGTTGAGTGGTCCAGAGGGCAGGCAGCGGTGCTGGGGGAGCGAGTCCATCCAGCTGCTGACAAGGCATCAGGCAGGCAAGTGGAGCGTGGCTACCCACGCGTAGTAACGGAAGAAGACTTTTAACAAATCTCACATTCAGAAACATATACTAAGCATCTCTTCCTTAGGGCTCAGAAGCAGCCTGAGCCGGCTTAAGTTTTCCTTTTAAGTTTGGAAACGTTTATCATTGGCAGAGGCAGTAAATAAATTCTCCTAGATGCCACCATTAAGGAGTTAAGGAACACCCTGGCTTTTTTCTTTCTTTCGTTCTCTTTGGTATTAAGATAATAAAAGGCACACATTTTAAGACTAATTTACCCTCTAAAAAATTAAAGCATTTTTTTCCCCACTGTTTGCTTTTCCAGTTTCTTTAATTTGGGTAATTGCTTAGTCAACTTTCAAAAATATATATTCTGTCTTAAAAAAACAGCCAAATATGACGGATCACCTTCATTTTCATTTCAGATTTGGCATGCTGGACCCAGATTGTGTATTCTTTCCATGGCGCCACACCAGGGCCACACCAGCGTCGGATACTTAATTAATTTCCTTTCATTTGTGCAGGCTTGCACTTAAAGAGACAGTGTCCCATTTTGATGGCTTACTTTTGGCTGAAGTTCAAAAGTATCACTTCTTAAATCTTTTTTTTTTTTTCCCCCTTCAAAACTTCCCAGAGTGCTATATAGAAAAAATAAAATAAAATAAAATAAAATAAAAACACCCTGGTGTTTCTCTCCACCCTCACCCTTCTCTCCCACCATTTCTTTCACTTATTTATTCTTCCTTTAAACCAATCTTTGCTTAAAAAGAAAAAAGAAAAAGAGAGAGAAGAGAGAAAGGAAGGACTGAAAGCAAGCACAAGACGCATGCATTCTTGTTTCCCTCCTCCTGACATTTGTTTTCGAGGCGGGTGGTCAGGCTGCATCTCACTGGCCAGAATCACTGGGAAGGATCCAAAACTTTCTGAACATTAAGATAGTTTCTCGCCACAAATGAAGACCTACAACCGTCTTATCAGGTATCCCACACCATCTTTCGAGTAAAACAAAATGTCTTTAAAGACAGGTGATAAGCAGGTGCGTCTGGGAATAGGTTTCCAGTTGGACATGCGAGAGGATGGGAGGGAGGTGAGTGTTTGCCATGGAGACCTGACAACACCCTCGAACGTGACTACACCCCGCAAGCCCTTTATCTACCGAGAAGTCCTTGATCACTCATCGTGCCTTGTCACGCTAGAACAGAAAGTCCTGGTTCATGTGTGCCATGGACAGTGGCATCCGGCATTACAGTACACCCAGCAATGGTATATACGCTGTGTCCTGAACAAAAAGGACATCTTTTTTAAACTGTTTTGTTATAGTTGATTTACAAGGTCGTCAATTTCTGCTGTACAGAAAAGTGACCCAGCTATAGACACATACACACAAATTCTTTTTTTTCATATTATCTTCCATCATGTTCCATCACAAGTGACGGGATATAGTTTCCTATGCTGTACGGCAGGACCTCAGGCCTTACTCACTCCAAATGTAACGGTCTGCATCTACCAACCCCATGTTTTTAACAAGGGGTTGTTGTACAGTGAATTTTTTCTCCACCTAAACCCACCCTTTTACCCAAGGGAGGGAGGGAGACAGGGATGAAATATTTAACCCCAATTTGCAATGACACTAAACAAAAAGAATCTCCTAGGGGGAATTTGGCTTTAGCCTGACTCTGAACAACATGCTCCTATTCCATTGTCTCTGTGTCTCTCTCTTCCTCTCTCTCTCTCCTCTCTTATTTGCTTTCATTGTGGTAAAATACATGTAACACAGCATTTGCCATTCGACCCATTCTGAAGTGTACACTTCACTGGCACTAAGACTATTCACACTGCTATGCAATCATCACACCATTCAGCTCCGAAATGTTTTCCTCTTCCCATGTGAAACTATCTACCCATTAAATGAGAACTCCCCATCCCTTTCTGCCCTCAGCCCCTGGCAACCACCACTCTGCTTTCTTTTTCTCTCTTTTTTCCTCTTTAGGGTCACACCTGGAGCATATGGAAGTTCCCGGGCTAGGGGTCAAATCAGAGCTGCACATGCTGGATCCTGAACCTAGTGAGCAAGGCCAGGGATCAAACCCGCATCCTCATGGATGCTAGTCAGGTTCTTAACCTGCTGAGTCACAACAGGAATACCCACCACTCTACTTTCTGTCTCTAGGAATTTGACTACTTAACTCTTGGTACCTCTTATAAGTGAAATCATTTTAGTATTTGTCCTTTCATTACTGGCTTACCTCAGTCAGCATATTTCTTCAACGTTCATCCATGTTGTGGCATGTGTCAGAATTTCCTTCATTTTTAAGGAAAAATACAATTCCACTGTGTGCGTATACCACCTTTTCTTTATTCATCGACTGGTGGAAATGTGGGTTTCTTCTACCTTTCCGCTACTGTGAATAATACCACTACCAACATGGATGTGCAAATACCTGTTTGAGTCCCTGCCATCAACTCTTTGGGACATATACCCAGAAATGCAATCACTGGATCATGTGGCATTTTTTTCTTCCTGTCTTTTTGCCTTTTCTAGGGCCACTCCCACGGCATATGGAGATTCTCAGGTTAGGGGTCTAACCAGAGCTGTAGCCACCAGCCTACGCCACAGCCACAGCAACGCAGGATCCAAGCCGTGTCTGCGACCTACACCACAGCTCACAGCAGCGCCCGATCCTTAACCCACTGAGCAAGGCCAGGGATGGAACCTGCAACCTCATGGTTCCTAGTCGGATTGTTAACCACTGCGCCAGGACGGGAACTCCACGTGGCAACATTATGTTTAATGTTTTGAGAAACTCTCGTTCTGTTTCCGTAGCAACGCACCATTTTCCATCCCCATCAGCCACGCACAGGAGTGGCTATTTCTCCACATCCTCATCGACACGCACCACTTTCTGGAGCATTCTTCTTTTATCGGAACACTACTCCGGTGTCTCATAGTTGGCTAACTTCCAAACAATGTCACCTTTATTGTTTTTGGAAGTCTTTTCCCAACACTAACTAACTAGGACTCTCAGCTGATTCTTCTTTCCCAGGTTGAACTGGAGGTTGATACAGAAAACAGGGAAGCGTGGGAAGCTAATCTCTCAGTTGATAAACCTGAAACAGCCTTCCGTGGTCTGAGGGTAGAGGTTCAGCATTTATAGGCTTGGCGAGAATAATTCTTACCTATAATCCAGCTGTCAGTGGGCAGGAATCTACTCTAAAACCATTTCTACAGCAAAAAAAGTGATCAAACTTGGAAGGAATGTGAAGTAAAGCAATTCCTTGTTGGTGGCCATAAAACAGCAGTTCCCAGTACCACCTCCTCACTCATCTTTACTGCCCAGGCCCCCGGACAGCAGGGAGCCCACACTTAATATTTTATGTTGCCCCCTGGTATTAGCTTTACTGTCTATTCTATGCAATACATATTTTATAATATATGTACATTTACCATAACAAAGATAATGTATTTGGGGGGTTAGTTGTATTTTTGTTATATGAAAGTTTACACATACATAAATATGTACGACAGACATATAAACAATACATACAGATAACCTACACACACACACACACACACACACACACAGCTTTTATTGCAGCATCCCACCCGCAAGAGTGAGTGACAGAAAGCAAGCTCCAGTCTGCCTCCACTGAGGCCGCAGTCACCGTGTTTTTGAGACCTTCACACTTCCTTACTTCTTACTGGACCTGCAGGTTCCTGGATGAGCTCTGTTTTCCACAGGTACTCTCACCCTGCTTGGGTACTGACTGGTGAGCTCCATCATTTACTAATTTTCTGCCTCCAGTCCAGGACAGAGTTCTCCACGGTGAATTTTTCTACCTATTTAAAAATCTATCAAAGTGACGTAACATACCGAGTCAAGGAAGAGCAAAGGGAAAGCATCAGGGAAGAAACAGCCCTTTGAAATATGCCCTCTATAATTTAATAACAGCCACCAAAATTTCAGAAGACCTTGTGCTTGGTGAAAGGGAACGAAGAGGGCCCCCTCCTGAAGGGAGACAGGCTGTCTGATAACACTGGCTAATAAAACCAGGAGGTCTCCCACGCAGCTGGGACCCAAATCAAGCATGGCAAGTTAAGTTAAGCATCCCCCATCCTCCGATCGGGGGTCCTCCGATCATACACCTCCCAATCCATGAGTCACGAATAGCCAGAAATACTCAACAGGGGCAAATTTTCTGGAAGCATCGACATAGGGAAACAGACAACCCACACCAAACAAGGAAGCTCCCAACCATACTCACATCTATGAGCCACGAACCTGCTAACCCTCAGTTTAATCTTCAAGAGCAAACTGTTTTTCCAACGAGAGAGGAAATGTGCAGTGTTACAGTTTAGTAAGCATCTCCTCTCATACACTTAACGCTAATGTACTAATTCCTGATGTAAGAGCTGTGTTGCCTGCTTTACATTTACATTATAATCTCCTACTGCTCACCTGAGGCACGTTCATCCCCCCCCCCATTTTACAGGTGAACAAACTGAGTCAGAAAAGTTACACAACGGGTCCAAGAGGAAATGTTGGAACTCTGGTTGGAGTTACACAGTAAATACAGTAAATATGCAGTAAATACGCAGATGTAAAAACAACGCCCCAAATGTCCACTGAACAAAATCACATAAACCTGGAGAAAATGATGCATGAGCCATATCCTGAATAACACTGCGTTCCAGCTCAAGGGCTGGCAAATTGGAGCTTGTGAACCAATTCACCATTTGGTTTGTACGCCCCACAAAATGAGAATATGTTTTATATTGTTAAATGGTTGAAAGAAGAAAGAATATTTCATGACGTGAAAATTACATGAAATTCAAAATTCATTGTATCCATAAATAAAGCTTTTTTTTTCTTTTTTGCTTTTATTTGGGGGCCACCCTCACGGCATGTGGAGATTCCCCGGTTAGGAGTCTAATCAGAGCTACAGCTGCCAGCCTATACCACAGCCACAGCAATGCAGGATCCAAGCTGTGTCTGTGACCAACACCACAGCCCACTGCAACGTGGGATCCTTAACCCACTGAGCGAGGCCAGGGATTGAACCTGCACCCTCACGGTTCCTAGTCAGATTCATTTCGGCTGCACCACAACAGGAACCCCCACAAAGAAACTTGTACCGGAACACAGCCATGCTGATTCACTGTGTCATGTCTGTGGCTGCATTTGCACCTCCGTGGAAGACCTGAGTAGGTGCAACAGAGACCCTGTGACCTGCAAAGCCTGAAATATTTAGTATGTTGGTTTTTACACCAGAAGTTTGCTGACCCCTGTTCTAGACAACATACCCTGTTCTAGAAAACATCTCATACAATGAAGCCTTAACTATCAGTGATCAGTACATTAACTTGGGTGTTCCCAAAATTTTCACTTGAGGTATAACTCTAACACACATACTCCAAATACACAAATCTGTGTCTTACATAAAGATAAATTTGAGGCTCACTGTTCACTTCCCAAAGGATTCACTCAGTGACGCTCGTTAGGTTATTTCAGAAGAGACTTGAGTTGCTGAGCCTGGTTTCAGTCCCTCTTCCATGAACACGCGTCAGGTAAAACGAGGTGCACCTGCTTTGCCAAACGCAGTCCCGTACAAATCTGTCTTGAATCCCACCCGAGGGAGTCTAATTTTCAAAGGACCAGGGGGACCTCATTAGAACCACTGACCCTTCTGCCCGACGCCCCATCGCATAGACTCCCATGAGTAGCTTTCCAACCAGATCCCAGGACACTGAGGCAGAGCCAGGCAGCTAGCACATCAGGATTTGGCTTCAGCCAGGAAAACCACCAGGCTCTGTGAGAAAAGTACTGGCAGGGGAAATAAAATGGCCATTGGGCCTCTTTTCAGAAATAAAAGCATGTAAGTTGGGGGAGACAGTACAGAGGGTCAAATTTAAGATATTCAAAATATCCCACTTCAAAGCTACAGGAGACCTAAGACTGTTTCAGGGACATTCCTAATGTTCCGTTTGGTTAACACATGGCACCCTGACGACAGGCACTGATTCTAGAACACTGAGCAAAGAAAGGTTTAGCCATTAACTAATACAAATACAAAAGAAGCTCATGGGCTCATGGGCCAAAAGTGGGACATGAAATCAGGCCCTAAGAGGTTTCTTAAATAAGCTCCACAGGAAAGGTAACGATGTATTGGATTTTCATGTGGCTTCCTGGTTGAGTCTGGTCTCACTAACGGGAGACCCCTGTTACCTGTTTGATTTCGTTCTGCTGGCCCTGCTCTGTGGTTTCAGGACACCCAGTGGCAGCCTCAGGATTGGAGGAATCAACGTGTCCTTGTATTTGTAACCCATCCACAGCACCCCAAGATACTGCAAGCACAGTAGCGGGGAAGGGCTGGTCTCCTCTTCTGCTTCTATACTCCACTCGTTAATTCTACCCACTCTCTTTCGGTCAGCACCTGGAGACTGAGAACGCCCACATCCGTCCCTCGTCTCCGGAGCTCCACCCCTTGCTCAGCTCTCAGGACGATGTGCATCACCGCTGGTGGTAACACATTGCAGGATGTCGCACATCTGACTACATCCTCTACTCAAAGTGTGCTCTCCTAGACTTTGCTCTCCTGGATGGCAATTAAGCCTGTGATCCAAACTAAAAACACAGGAGTCACCTTTTTCTATTCATTTTTCAGCCTCCATAACCAAACAACCCCGAGGCTGGCCAAGCCGAGCTCTCGCCTCTGTATCAGCTCCTCCTCTGCTGGTTCAGGCCCACGTTATCCTTTGCCTGAACTACATAAGCCTAACATGTCTTCGTTCTTCCAGTCTATCCCCTCCAATCCATTGGTGGGCTGGGGTTGGCTGTACTAGCTCATGAGAGTCAACTACGCTCTTCTCTTGACAACTCTTGGTTCAGTGGCTTCAAGTTGGTAGCTTAAGATCTGCCACCCTGGGAGTATTTACACCATAGGAATGGGTGAACATTATAATCGAGACTTTTGTTTTCACACTGGCATAGTACTGCTCAAACCTATCTTCTACATAGAATAATTTATTAAAAACAAACATGTAGCCATGCCATAATTTAAGCTATTCTGCTCCTAATTTCCCATAGGATTAACCCAAGCTCTTAAAATGTCATAAGAAGGCCCTCTGAGATCACTCCTAGCTCCTCCTAAAACCTTATCTGCTATCATTTCACCTCCATGACAGGTGTCACTTTGGGATGCTAAAGTGACAATTACCCCTGTATCAGGCTATTCTTTTTGCTTTTTTAGGGCTGCACTGGGGGCATATGGAGGTTTCCAGGCTAGGGGTCGAGTCAGAGCTGTAACTGCCAGACACAGCCAAAGCAATGCAGGATGCACAGTAGCCACATCTGCAACGTACACCACAGCTCATGGCAACACCAGATCCTTAACCCACTGAGCAAGGGCAGGGATCAAACCTGCATCCTCATGGATGCTAGTCAGATTCGGTAACCGCTGAGCCACAACAGAACTTCTATCAGACTATTCTTGACTCCACGATTTTGCATAAACTGTCCCAGAAGCCGGGAGTCTCTCACCTTAGATTAGCCTCTTCTGCACAACTATCTCTCTACTCATAGTTTAACGTAGAGTGGAGACAGCATTTTCTGCAGAAATTCTTTTCTGATCACTAAGCTATGATGACCACTTACCCTCTTTGAGGCACTGAGAGCTTCTTCACTCTCAATTCTATCAATGCATTTATCATACTCCATTATAACTAGGGGTCTACAGCTCCCTTTATCTATCCCCCAGAAAGAAATTGGGCGACATCTGACAGCAGAGTCCATGTATATTCATCTTTGCACCCCTGGTTCTTGAACAGTAACTTACAGATATTTCAAATTCAATCTGTATGTACTGTATACATAGATAAAAGAATAAATACATGAATGAATACATATTGGCTATAACTATAGAAACTTTTAAATAACTATAGAAATTTATAACATTGTTTAAGTAACACAGACACTGGAATTCATACTTTCTAATTGACTACCCAGGATTCTTTAGTTACATGGGGACAAAGAGCGGCTTAGATTTCAGCCACCTCATACTGCTGAAGGCTGTTATAAATATGCTCCTGCAAGGATCATTCTCTTTTCTACAAAGCTTTGCTGCCTATGCGTCTGGCTGACCTGACCGTAGCAGACCTCCAGATACACTGGCCGCTCATTTGCAATTAGAAAACGTGTGAGAGCGTGTGCGTTTGGGGGCTGGGGGAACAAGGGAGGCGGCTTTGAAACAGATAGAAGGGCGTTGGTGTTGGTAGGTCACCAAAGTCAACAATATCTGTTTTCTTGCTTCCTGACAGTCCTGCTACCAAGAAGAGGACTCTAGTTGAATGCTGTGACACTTAAATAATATTATAAACCAATGTTAGCTCAATAAAAAAAAAATTCTAAAATAAACAGCGTGATACAATGTCATCGTGAATAGATTTTTAGAATAATTTTTCTCTTTTTTTGTTTCTTTTTCTTCTTACACTGAAATACAATGAGACTCCTCTACATTAAGTACTCGTGTGAGTCGTGAAATGCAGTGCTGCGGTTAGGAAGGGAGGCAAACAAAGCATTCATTTCTGAAAGGCAGTATGTCTTGAATAAGGCTGTCAAAAAAGAGGGATAACTGCTTCCTGAGCTGTAGGCTCAACCAAGATGCTTAACAATATTCCTTTCCTTTGGGGGGGGGGGGAAGATAAGCCTTTTAAGACACTTTGTAATAACAGGAAGATCCTCCTTTTCTATCTTTTTGTTTTCTCCTTTTAAGGTCCCAAAGAAGGCCCTAAAAGCAGAATCCCATGAATATTTATTGGATATATTTATTTTATTAAATAAATACTATTTACATATTAGAAAGAGTATTAATACATGATTATGCAACTAAAATTATGGCCATAAAGAGACACACTAATGACATTTAGAATCAACAGGAGTTTGCTGATGTCAAGGAATAGCTATTGAAAGTATTCTGAAAAATTCTGCTGCAAGATTTTCTCCACACCACCCCCGCAATACCATCACCACCATCAGCGGGACCACTAACCATCTGTCTACCCACAGTGCTACCAAAAAGGTGACATTTATTGCAAGCTTGGCATTTTCTGAATCTGTCCTGAACCACAAAAATTATGCTGAACTCCCCAAAAGAAATGAAGTTGTGTTTACTTTATTCTTCATCTCTCTCTTTTTGCCTGACTAGTAACAGGAAGTTCTTGGAAACTTCCCAGAGAATGGCTGGTCTTGTAAGAGTCCCAAACCAATCTTGTAGGCGCCAGAGTCCTGGCACATCTCAGGGAAGGGTTTTAGAAGCACCTGCACTGCCCCTTTCAACCAAATCTCCCATCACTAAGCCTGAGAAATTCCCCTTGTTATTTATTCGCCGTGATCTTGAGTGGAGGGAGGTCAAGCAAAAAAGCTACAAGGCTTGCCCCAACCAACCCTGCACAGCCATTACATAAGAACATGTAGAAAAATAACTACAAAAAGTTTGCAAGCAAATTAGGACCCTTACTTAAACCCTGAGGTTGAGTTATAACCTCTTCCCTATTCAGAACTTCTTAACAAATAAAAGGCAGAGTTGGGAGGGAAAACTCAAGATGCCTCCTGAGTCTAATGAGCATATCTTCTTTTTTTTTTTTCCCACCTTCGAGCCCCTCAAGAATTATTCGTGAGGGAGCTCGCTTACATTCCTGCTTCAGTCTATACCAACGACTCTTAAACCCTCGGGCCCATTCCTTCTCCTCCTCCGTCTCCATTATGTGGTTAGACTTCTGAGGGAGGGGGAGACAAGGCGAGAACAACAGAGATCATTTGCAGGAATGCCTCCCCTACCGCCTGGCGCTAAGTGGGCTCTACCTAGTGTTGTTATGAACCGAGAGGTGGCATCAGGGACATCAAGGGCTAGAGGGACAACACGAGGGCTGCCGGGAATAAAGAAGAGCTTCTACGGTCTTCGGAGTGGACTGCAATAACCATGGAGATGAGGTAATTCATGAAGCTAAAAGCAAGAGAAGGGGTGGGTTACGGACAAGCTGTGGTTAAGAAATTTTGTTCTGCTCTCATTTTTCTTCTTTCCAGTAGTTTCATTAACTTCTCAGTCCCAACAGTAGTTGAAACTCTAAGGATATTAACTCTCCTCATTAAACAGATGTATGGATTTCTATAAAAGTACCCCAAGCCCACAAAATAGATGCCTAATTCATCTTATCGATGTCTGCAAATCCACCATTAAATATTATTTTCATTTAAAGCCTTCTGGCTCATTAGAACAAAAATGTTCCTAAAGAAACATATCAGGTAGCATCCGTAATTTCACATTAGTATAAATTCGTAACTTGACCAAATAGCTAATAATAGATAACGATTCACTGAGGGTTTATTTTGTGCCTGGGATTGTATGACGTGTTTCATGTGCAGTATCTCATTGAATCATTAACGAAATCCTTTGGGTGGCAGTCACAGAGGTGGCTCTGTGAAATCTATGCTAAGTGACTGTCTTGACCATTTGCAAGATCATTCTTCTTGTCAGTGCTGATCTAGGCATGGGCATGTGACCAAATCCTAGCCAGTAAGATGTGGAAGGAAATCTGGAGAGGGACTTTCAGGAAAGATTTTCTTACTCCTAAAAAAGGATACACACAGTGTGAGATTCTCTAGTTCCATCCATGTTGCTGCAAATGGCATTATGTCATTCTTTTTGATGGCTGAGTAGTATTCCATTGTGTATATATACCACATCTTCCGAACCCAATCACTGTCGATGGACATTTGGGTTGTTTCCATGTCCTGGCTATTGTGAATAGTGCTGCAATGAACATGCGGGTGCACGTGTCTCTTTTACGTAGAGTTTTGTCCGGACAGATGCCCGAGAGTGGGATTGCAGGGTCATATGAAAGTTCTGAGCCAGAAAGACAAAGACAAATACTTATAACTAGAATCTAATATCCAGCACAAATGAACACCTCCTCAGAAAAGAAAATCATGGACTTGGAGAAAAGACTTGTGGCTGCCTGATGGGAGGGGGAGGGAGTGGGAGAGATCAGGAGCTTGGGCTTATCAGACACAACTTAGAATAGATTTACAAGGAGATCCTGCTGAATAGCATTGAGAACTTTGTCTAGATACTCATGTTGCAACAGAAGAAAGGCTGGGGGAAAAATGTAATTGTAATGTATACATGTAAGGATAACCTGACCCCCTCGCTGTACAGTGGGAAAATAAAAAAAAATTATAAAAAAATAAATAAATAAAAGAAAAAAAAAGAAGAAAAAAAAAGGATACACAAGAACGAGACATTCTTTCCCATTGTTGGGTATGACATCTGGGGTGAATGCAACCACACTGCCACCATGAAGTGACCAAGGGGAGAAGCAGAAAGCAGTTGAGCCCTGAAGGGCACTCTTGAGCCACTGGTCCCACTTCACCTGAACTCAACTATCTTCTGACTTCCACTTAAGTGAGGCAGATTTCGTGACTAGGCATGTCGGTGTGACACGGGGTTTCCTGTTACTTTCGGCAGAGGTCATTCCAACTGAAACACAAGGAGCTTAATGTCACTGTCGTCCCCCTTCCACTGGTGAAGAAAGTCATAAAGGGAAAATAAGTTTCTGCATCTCCCATGATAGGAGGCTATGAAACTGATTTGAACCAAACAAGCAGACTTCTAAATTCATACACAAACCACTATGCCATGCTTATAACAATGTTAAAAAAGCAATAATGTTAAGGGACACAGCAGCCTGAGATTGATCCCACAGGTAAATGAGAGCAATGTCAGGAGACAAGAGGGCTCTCTGAGCCACTGAGGCTCTCCAGTGATTCACATGGGTGGTGCTCCCTGGAGAGCTCTGCAGAAGTGCTCCAACCATCCGACTCAGCAGTCAGTCATTGAACGCACTGGGCACTGTTTCCCGAGGCTTACCCTCTGCTTGGTAGCAGAGAGCCAGTAGAGAACTGACTATTAAAGAGGCATTATAAGATAAAGGCTATAAAGCTACTTTCCTTCAGGAACACAGCAAAGAGTAAATAATTCAACAGAGGATGAATCTCTTTATCCTCTTGCCCCTTCCAGGGTGGTCAAGAACCTCTCTGTGCCACCTCCTTCTATGTCAATTAATTCGGATCTTTTATTTCTTCTCCACAATCCTTGTTCAAGCCAGTCATCTCCAAGGATGAGGAATCACGGCATCTTATCAAGGCTCCAGGAGAAGGAATGGAGTGCATCTCCTTCAATCAACTGACGGGCTTGTCTAATATTCTCGGCTGTGAAACTGTGAGCAGATTGGAGCCGAAAGCACTATCTTTACCATATATATTAAGCAATCATTTAAGCCAAATCAAAATGTTAATCCTGGTATTCAAGGTCGTCTTCTATGTACATGCAAATATCTTTCAAGGTCATGACCTTGATATTAAGTGTTTATCTAAAAATGCCACAGATCTGTCACTAATTGTTTACTCATGCGCAAAGCAGCCAAGCTGCTCACAGCTGCCAACTAAGAGACCTGGCAGGAAATGAAATTATCGGAACGTAGGAAAGACCCAACCATAACATCAGAATTACATAAAATAGGGAATTATCTTATTTTGGGAGAGCAATGTCAGAACGTGGCTAACCAATAAAAATCTCTCTCACCCCATTTATGATTATTTTCTGTTAATTCCCAGAAGACTAGAAATACTCATTTCCAAAAATACCCAATTGGACATAAAAGGAGAAAACAGAGTTTTTAAGATGTCTGTTCCCCCTGAAAAAAGGTTTAAGTCAAACTGCTTTTAAAAATGCTCCTCACTCTCCATTTAGAAGCACTGTTGCCTAAAGAAGATGATGAGCTGGCCACATTTTCGCCCTCAAAGCTAAGTCTACAAGCAACTTTTCTCATAAACAGTCCCTAAGAAGCACTTCTTCCCACGTTATATGTCAAGGAACTTTTAAAAGAACTGTTCCAAGTGCGAACATTTAGAAACACACATGCCCATGTCACAGGAAAGCCATCAACACTCTTGCAGAGCTATAGGCCTGCCCTCAAGGGACCCAGAACTATTCCATTATAACAGAAAGTCTGTGGAATGTAAATCCAGGGCCCTGAAATGCTGTATATTTTTCAAGAAGTACAAAGTGGAAGCCATTGATTCCATGGACTCACCAAATGAATGGATTGTTTCATCTGCATAAATGAACTGTCAGAAACAATGGCCACGTAACACATTTGCTCCTGTTCCCCAAAGAGGAAAAACCCATATCCCCAATAAAGCCATATCTTTTTACGAAACTTAAGCAAAGAAGCATGGGGAAAAGAAAGCTTGATTTATACTCTAAAATCTAGATGGCTGAAGTCAGACATGCGGCATGGGCCAGAAATATGCAGCTCAATTCTTTCTGAAGACACAGAAGGCACTTTGCCTTCAAAACACAAAAGAGTGACTCTCTATTCTATATTCATGGCTATTTGACCAAATTCACAAAAGCACTTCTCATATTATGTATAGTTTTACTTTCTAATCACTCTTTTTCTTAAGTACTTTTCTCCAAAGTTTTTATTCTTAACACTTTCACCCTCCACTTTTATACATGCCCTTGTTTTCAGATGTGGTGTTTCATTATAAAATATTCAGAACCCTGAAAAGGTTACAATGAATAATGTAAGAAAAGCCATTTTGTCTCCACTTACCATTACTATCAAATCTTACATTTGCGTAAGGTGTTCCAAATTTATCTTAAGAAATTATTCTTAAGTTGTCGCTTCTTATCTACTGATCTCCAGAATTACCCCTCTCCTTTTTGCTTATGATCTCTTCTTCCTGAAGTCACTACTGTCTAAACTTTGGTATTTATTATTATTCTCCTTCATAGACACTGATCTTCTTTACACAGGACTTTAAAACAGTATGACACAGTACACAACCTTATGTAATTTGTTTTATTGTCTGGCTGTTTATGCAAAACATTCTTTTGCACATCAATACACATATATACATATAGACCCTGAAGCTATTCATTATAATGACTTATAGCACCCACTGTATAAATACAGGAAAGTCTAATTTATTTTTGACGAACATTTTCTCTCCCTTCCCATCACTGCTTTTCTTTCTTGTGCTCTGTGATCTCTTAAGACTCCCATGGACTGGTTCCAGTGCCTTCTCCTTGAAGAGATGTCTCTGTCATCTTGGGCAGCAACAGAAGGCCATGCGCACCTGTCGGCTTTGACTAATTACCTATGTTTTGATTTCCTTTCGGTTTATTCACATACTGTGTGTTACACATGAGTATTCTGCTATTATCTTTCTGCACTGCTCATTTAAGCACAGAGCTTTAAGACTAGCAAAATCTTCAAAGCTACAGAGCCCAATCTTCCTTTTATAAACTATGACAGTGCCAGGAGGAGGTGAATGATGTGCTCACAGTCAGGCAACGTCTTAGTGAAGAGAAGGGTTTGAGGACTTGGATCTTCGGGCTCCCTGTCCCTGTTCTTTTCACTACACCAAACTGCTGCTCACCCACTCAGCCAAACAAGATTCCTCTGCTATGAGTGGTTTCTCAACAAATCTGTAACATCTTACATCAGAGAAAACTAGGCAATATGGAAACATGCCAAAAGGGTTCATGTCCTCAGGGACATTAAAGACAAAAGAAAACATTATAGGCAACTATATGACCCCAGATAGGATAAAATTCCCAATCGCAAAAGCAACAACTTCTCTATCGGTACATCTATATAATTTTTATGAACATTTCAGAGTATGTTGGAGACGGAGACATCACAGCACTTTATTATTGTACGTTATGTCACTGTGTTTTTCCTTAGAACAGGGTTATTCTCTTCCATGGCTACAAAACTACTAAAATCCATGGTATTTTACATTGATATAATACTAACAGTCCATATTAAAATTTTATCAATGTTCCCGAAAGTGTTCTTTGCAGCTTTTCTCCTACCCCAGTACACATCCACCTTAGGATCACACATAAAACTGTAACATAAGGAAAACACTTTGCTCTGCGTTGTCTCTGATTCTTCTACTTACATAACCATTACCGGAACTCTACCGAGAGTTCAGGAGACCTGCTCTACTCTCCACACACTCGAGCCACATGGTGGAGGGTGGATGAAATAAAATCTAACTTTGATAGATTATGATCAATCCTGTGCTAGAGCTAGCCACTGAATACTCTGCCATGAGGAAGCTTTACACAGACGCTGAGACTGTAACAAGTGGAAAGAGGAGTTTCCATTGTGGCGCCGCAGAAATGAATCCAACTAGGAACCATGAGGTTGCAGGTTCAAGCCCTGGCCTCGGTCAGTGGGCTAAGGAACCAGTGTTGCTGTGAATGTGGTGTAGGTCGCAGACACGGCTGGGATCTGGCATAGCTGTGGTTGTGGGATAAGCCAGCAGCTGTAGCTCCAATTCAACCCCTAGCCTGGGAACCTCCCTATGCCATGGGTGTGGCCCTAAAAAGACAAAAGACAAAAAAAAAAAGGTGGAAAGAGTGGTAACAGCTTTCCTACCCAAAACAGCATGCATTTTTCTTTTTCTTTAGATGATTTTTATTTTTTCCATTATAGCTGGTTTATAGTGTTCTGTCAATTTCTACTGTACACAGCAAAGTGACCCAGTCACACATACATATATATGTTCCATCATAAGGGACTAGATGCATTTTTCACAGTGTGTTTAAAGAGCCACAAGTAGCTCAGTAGTTCAATACAGTCGCACCAATGCGTGTATACATGTGTACATACATATGTACATGCATGTGGGTTGGGCAAGATTTGGTGCTTAATCGAAGGAGAACTACATGTAAGTTAGATATAAAAGCATTTCTATGTCCCGATGTGGAATCTGATTCTGAAAGCAACGGAGAACTCCTTGGAAAATTTAACTAGAAGGTCAGTAAGACTTAATTTCATTTGCCTTGTCTAAAAGGTCAGTCTGGCGGCAGCACTGTATGGGAGAATTGCATCAATAGGGGTGATAAATAATAAAAGTTTGAACAAGACCAGGAACACTGCTGAGTGAATTTGAAATATGTTGGAGAAAGTGGACAAGACTTACAAACTGCTGGATGGAGGATGGTGGGTAGCAAGTAGTCAGAGGCAAGACATTGTCTAGAAAAATTTCCCTGGATCCCAGGATGGGCCTGGACCCATTCTACCAAAGAAAACAAGACAAAGTCTAGATTTCAAGCTATTGGAGCTTATCCTCCTAACAGTCTCTCTACAGGCTCTGGGAATATGGAAAAAGCACAGATTCCCGAGGCCTGCCCACACAGTTCCCTGACTTGCACGCAAGCTTTCCTGTCTTCCAGAGGAGCGCTGGTCTGGTCTTGGTCCATGCTCCCTGGGTGATCTGGCCATCTTCCTTCTCGCAGCTATTTCGCCTTCCTCTTCAAGGAAGTAGGGAGCACGCCATCTTCTTTTCACTGCTGCTTGGGCCTCATGCATCATTCTGCCACCAACTGCTGCTGGACTTCATAATGATCTTCCCACAAATATTTCATATTTGGTATTCAATATGGTTTAGGGTGTTTATCCTTCCCCGTCTTCAAACCAATAGGCCCTTTTTCATAAACTTGAATACATTTCTCAGCCAACAACTTATTTAAAAATCTGCAAGTCCCTTATTAAGTTCGGCTGTGAGCTCATCTACTGGAGAACACTCCTATTCCTCACGGCTCTAACGATGCATCCTCAGCCAGTTTTGCGTCTAAATCTTCATGTCCTCAGGTTACATCAGCTTAGGTAAACTTATCTTCTTCTTTCCTTTCTGTTTACTACCGAGACAAAGATATCTTCTGTCTATCATGCGAAACACTTACTAGTTAACACTACGTTATGGGGGGTGGGAAGAGAAGGACAAAGGTGTTGGAAGGAGAGCAGGTGAAATCAAAGAGAAAAAGGGGAGAGAGAGGAGAGTGACATTCCATTGGGAATTATGAGGGCAATGAGTCAGAATCCCATTTCCATCTCTTCTTCTATTACACACGCGTGCCTCTCCCTTCAACCCCAGCAGACTTCTGCTTCGTTTTCGTTTTTGCTGTCCTGTCAGCCGTGACCCTAGAGTTCCTTGTTAGTAGGATCATGAGCATCTAGCAGTTCTGACTTCAGATTGAGCTCTCAAAACCATTTATCTCAGTTCTACCAAATGCCCAGTCCTACTGATTATTTCAAATTACATGCACTGTTTTTCTTAAATCCCACACACACCTTCCTGAAATATTTTTCTTCTACTTATTTCTTCCCTTTTGATAAAGAGAAGCTGCAGTGGGAGGGATGCTTAGCTGAAGAATCTTTCTCAGAAAATGGAGGTGATACCCTTCTCCTCGCCTTCTGTATCTATCAGTCTTGCTGGGGACCGTCGTCCACTGGACCATTTCCAGAAGAAGGAGAAATTTAGTGCCACTGAAATGCTCATTTCATTATCATTCTCTTTTCTTTTTTTTTCTTTTTAGGGCCGCACCTGCTGCATATGGAAGCTCCCAGGCTAGGGGTCAAATCGGAGCTGCAGCTGCCAGCCTACACCACAATCACAGCAACACAGGATCCAAGACGCACCTGCAACCCACACCGCAGCTCATGGCAACGCTGGATCCTTAACCCACTGAGCGACACCAGGGAATGAACCCACATCCTCATGGATACTATTCGTGTTTGTCAACTGCTGAGCCATGACAGGAACTCCAGGAGTTTGGACTTTAACATCAGGAATTTGGGAAGCCATTGAAATGTTTAAGCAGGGAGCGCTCTGATCAGATTTTTGTTTTAGAAAGTTTTCCTTTTGCTATGGAAACAAATGCTTGTACATCAATGTTCACAGCAACACCAGGCACAAAGTCCTACAACTGGAAACAACACCAATGTCCGTCAACTGATAAAGGCATCAAACAAAATGTGGTCCAGCCGTATGATGGAACATTACTCTGCCAGGATGAGCAATGAAGCACAGAACGTGGTACAAGGTCCTGAAAACACCATGCTTAGTGAAAGAAGCCAGACGCAAAAATACGCACGTCATGTGATTCCATGGACACGAAACATCCAGAAAAGCCAACTCCACAGAGATGGAGCACAGATGGCGATTACCAGGCGTGGGGGTAGAGAGGAATCAGGAGCAACAGCTTAGCGGGTGCAGAATTCCTTTTGGAGTGACGAGCATGTTTTGGAGCTAGCAGAGGTGATGGTGGTACATCCTTACGTGTACGAAATGCCACTGAATTTTACACTCTGAAATGGTTCATGGTTAACCAAAATTTTAAAAATTACCAATATTAAAAAAAGAGAGAGAGAGAAAACAGGGAAAAAAGGAAAGATAACCTTATGCTTCTCTTTATATGTAAAATAATTCTGATTTGTGCCTTAGGTATTTAAAATACATTACTGAGACTCTAGGTTCAGTTATGTTTCTCTAAGGCATATTGACTTTAAAAAGAAAACACAAGCATTTTTATTATGGCAAGATATTGTAGGACAAGATGGAATGTTTTCCTTGTCCCATTACCCCCTTCCTCATGAAATGCACTCAACTCCTTCTGGGGCCAGAGATAGCCCAAGCTAGGGTGAAAAAAAAAAAAATTACAGCAGACAAAATTTAGCTAAATTCAAACTTCGAGCTCTGAAGTACAAGTTCAGTTTGTTGCTGGTTTTTTGTTTCATTTGCCTTAGGTGGGATACTTGGGGTTTTCCTGGAGCATGTCTAGTCCAGGAGTCAAACAGAGATTTGGGAAGATTTTAAACGTATAATTTAAAGCTTCCCCTTCCGGAATTCTCCCCTCCTACTTTCCAGATAATGTGATCACCCACAACTCCTTCCTTTGGCTTTTCAAACCAATATGACTAAGGTTTTGTGTCTGACTTCTATATAATGCAGACTGATTGAGGCCTGCCCTCAGGCTAAAAGCTCTGATAAACGGCAAACCCACCCATGCTGTTATCATCTTTCCAACATCAACTTCCTTTCCCTATGTGCCTGTCTTTGCTTATTCTTAGTGCCTCCACATATGTGCATGTTGCATTTTGTCCAAAATTTACTCTTTCTACCTATTAGAGGATTGGCCTGACAGGAGCTACTCAGCCTTGAGAGAAGCAGAATTCCACCGTATTATTTACATCTTTCAGACAGAATAAAAATCTACAATGGAGTTTTTAACAAGTAATAAAAGTATCCAAATAGTACCATTCTAAACATTCATGTTTTCCCCTCCTGTGATTCTTTCCACTTCTTGTCCATGAATATATTTTAATTAGTTCATAAATTTCCTACACTATTGGCCCAAGCCTGCCATTCTGCTCTCCGTGTTCCACTCTCTGTAACACGGGTCATGACGAACATCTTTGCTCCTGTTTCACAAATACAGAAACACAGGTCTGCACAGTACAAGTAAATTCCCCAAGACTGCACAGCAAATCAGAAATTAGAATGCAGATATTCTGATCTTATGTTGGCTATTCTAAAGATAAATTCTAAACAAGACTCCCCCCCCCCCCGAAAATATTCCCCTTTTCTGACATTCACAGAGGACACTAGAAGTCTGAGCTTATTTCAAAATGTATGGGCATGCCTGTAGGTTTCTTGAGGCATGGAGATAGAGAGAAATCAAACAGGACAAGCTTTACTATAGTTCTAAGTACTTAAAATTCATTTAAAAGCAAAAATAAAAACAAACAAACAAAAATCCTTAGCTTTCCCAAACATCCACAAAATCACTTCTTTATGAAGCTAACTTGACTGTGTTTCCTTACCTGCCCATGTCCAGTATCAAATTTCCAAAAACTAATATACTTCATGCTTCCTACACACAAGCAAATTCCAGACAGAACAGTCAGTGCCCACACATAGGGGATGGATTCCCAGCAGGGTGTATGTGTCTTGGAGCTGTGCTTTTTTTTCCTTAATGTGTGGGATTTGGAAAAGGAATGTTGAAAATGTCTTTTCCCCCATGACAGTTTAGGATTCTAAGTCATGTAGAACTGAGACAGCTATTTGCCATGCAATATAAACACCAGTACCACAGCAGCCCATACCCTTCACCAACTTGGAAAGACTCATTCGTTTGGAGATGCTGGTTCAAGACTTTATTATTCTCGGAGATATTTCTTGTAGGGAAACACACCCTTGGCTTCCCTATGGTGGTGTGGTAGACCACCTCTGTCAGGAGAGTTTGGCTACTGAATGTTTAGCTACCACGAGGTCCTTTCCAGGTCTTTCTTGTTATATTTAACCTACTCTCCTCTGATATCTCTTACAGGAAATTATATGTTTTGATATATACATGACAGGCTGCACATATATTTATTTACATTTATAAAATATGACATATATATCACAGGCTACTGGACTATAAAATTCTGAGAACAGTGATCCTACCTTATTCTAATATCTTTTGGACTTCCTACAGAGTTCTGTATGCAGCAATTATTCTTTTTTTTTTTGTCTTTTTTTGCCTTCTTCACGGCATATGGAGGTTCCCAGGCTAGAGGTCGAATCAGAGCTGTAGCCGCCGGCCTATGCCAGAGCCACAGTAACGCGGGATCTGAGCAGCATCTACAACCTACACCACAGCTCACGGCAATGCCGGATCGTTAACCCACTGAGCAAGGCCAGGGATCGAACCTGAAACCTCATGGTTCCTAGTCGGATTCGTTAACCACTGAGCCACGATGGGAACTCTGCAGCAGTTATTCTATAGCATCTCAGATTCAATTGAAATATAAAATCTAGAAAAATTTTAATATACTCTCTAACACCTTTAATGGTAAGACCAAAAGAAGGCTTCTGTTTTCAAAACTTAAGTGGAGTTCCCGCTGTGGCTCAGCATGTTGAGAACATGACACTCCCTCTCTGAGGATGTGGGTTCAATCCCTGGTCTCATTCAGTGGGTTAAACATCCGGTATTGTCATAAGCTGCAGCGTAGGTCACAGATGCAGCTCGGATCTGGTGCTGCCGTGGCTGTGGCATAGCCAATTCGACCCCTAGCCCAGGGACTTCCATATGCCACAGGTGTGGCCATAAAAAGAAAATTAAAAAAGGGAAAAAAAAAAACTAAGTAACTGAAAAATGTTTATAAAACAGGAATATTTATTGCTTAAGAATTTACAGTGAACTTTATGTCTTTAGGACCCCTTATTAATGCACCTCAGATATGCTTAAGCCAAACACAGCCCCAAGAATACTGCCCTAAAAAAAATACTTGCTAGTTTGATACCTTAGTATTTAAAAAAAAGAGAGAGAAACTTCACAAAATGTATATTTATATGTTAAAAGAAATTTAAAGTGATTTGATAAATTATATGCCTTATACAGTTTTGACGGAAAGGGGACCATAAAACCAGATATTAGTATGCTGCAATTCCAAAATAATATTGATGCCAAGATATCATCTGTCAGTGTATTCCTAATAAAAGGATTCCTGAAATATTATCCTAGAGTACTGGAGAAAAATATGGGCAGCCAAATATTTTCACAAAGCAATGTTTACCATAGCTTCCTACTGGAGATTTGTAGTGTACATTATTGTCCAGCAGGCTTTAAGAAGCCTCATTTATTTAATCCAGGATTCCAATAAATTTTATTTTGTAAAGCAGTATGAGAAAAGAAGATGGAATCTGCATTCAGGCACAGCAGCTTTTACCCCTAGCTCAGTTAATTATTTGTATAAACTTAAGCAACTGATTTAAGATTAGAGTCCTTCAGTTTCATCATATGTAAAATGGCAAATGATCTTTACTTCACGAGATGTTTGTATATGAACTATATACATTATGCTGTACACCTTAAATACATTTCTGTCAATCATACCTCAGTAAAGCTCGGAAGAAAAGACACTGAAAAAAAAAGTTGTATAGAAAGTGCTGTAATGCATGGAGGAAAGCAGCATGTACTACTGAGATAGAAGAAAAAACAAAATATTAATTGGTATAAACTAGACGGAACATGAAAGAGGAAACCGCATCTCTTTATAGATAGGATTTGGGTATGTATGTACTGAGAGGGTCATTATGGGTGGAATTATGCCATCGTTCCCCCCCCCCCAACCCGCCCTGCGCTCCAAATCTCCCAAACCCATATGTTGAAGTCCTAACCACCAGTACTGTGGGGATAGATCTGTATTTGCAGCTAAGGCCTTTAAGGAGGTGATTAAGTTAAAATGACCGTAAAGGTGGTGCCCTAATCCCATAGGACCGATGTCCTTACAAGAAGAGGTGAAGACACCAGGGGTGGGCAGGCCCCCACGAGAGACCAAGCGAGGACAAGGGGAGAGGGTGGCCTCTTCAAGCCCAGGAGAGAGGTCCCACCAGAAACCAAACGTGATGGCATCCCGATCTTGGACTTCAGCTTCCAGAATGCGGAGAAAATAAATGTGGGGTTTTGAAGCCACCTAGTCTGTGGTATTTTATTACTGGCAGTCCTAGCAAACTAATAACACAGGATTTATCAGATGAAGTAACAGTTACGACCAAAAATAGATAGGAAGGAAACCCAAGGCAATTTGCAACTGCTTCGCCACTCCGCCAAAAAAAGACCAAGAAACAAAAACCTAAACCGTGGCGGTGTAAGTATACTGACGTGGCGTGATGACAGTGTAGGAGACGGGTTAAACTTGCGCAGCTTAGGTCTAGACGACAGAGGACATAAATTCACGACTGAGGGCTACTGACTTCATCCAGGAGATAACAGGGAGCCGCCGAAAGTTTTCGAAGAACAGAATCACATGATCAGACCGAAGACTGAAGTCAGGCAGAGCGAAAGATGCTACGTTGTGGGAAAGAGGAGGTCGCGAAGAAGCAAGTTAGAAAGCTACAGTAAAAAAAAAAAAAATACAAAAAGGAGGTCAAGGGAATCTGAGTGACAATAAGAATTAACATGAGAAGACAGAAACAAAGAAATATTATGGAAACAGCAGTAACAGAACTTGACGTGAAAAAAAATGCCTGAAACTATCCAATTGGCTGAATTTCACTTTAAAGCACATTACTTTTTTTTTTCCTTTTAAAATTACACAAATCCTTAAAACATGGGATTGGTTTCAACCTGTTGGAGTTAAGTCCTCTCGTAGGGTCATTACGTGGGTGTAATTTTCCCTCCTTGCTTTGCTTTTGAGGAGGAACAAAAGAGAAAGGGCGTCGGAGTCCTCGGTGCCGTCTTTCTGAAGGCCTTCTCCCTGCAGAGCTAAACATCTGCTTCCCATCAGTCACAGATGGGGCTGGATCTGCAGCAGGGCCCAGGGATGAAATGCAGCAGATCAAGGCTAGCATCTCATTCATCAGGAGCTTCCAGACGACCTTCCAGCCACGGACACGGGACCTCAAATGCCACCTCCCACTCTCCCTCCCCCGCACCGTGGGCCGGACAGTGACTGGGTTCTCAGACCCGGAGTATTATGCTTGCCCACCTTCCAAGCGGTTCCTTGGAGAACTCATCAACTTCCAGGCCCTCTCTTCAAAAGAGAGGAGTAACTCTTAAGGGTGACAGAGGAGAGTAATTCCGTTTATAATGCAGCCTCAGAGCATCTCTAGCTAGCCTCTTCCATTCCATGAGCGGTTAATACAAATTTGCTGTGCAAAATAAAGGGAGGATAACGTAAGAAAGAAAAAAACTAAACTTTAATAAGAAATATAATATCATCAAGTCAATTTTATTCATTTTCTCAGCAGCGATGAGCTGTGACAAAGTTGAAAGGTCATTTAGCCGCTCTCATTCACATCAAAGTATTTCAGGTTCGAGGGTAATACTGACCTATGAACACTGAACCATCAGGGACAGACAGCTACCTCTTTCGATCACAAACCTAAAGGATCACCCCCAGAGCCCACTCTTTGTACAAAAGCTCATTTGGGAGGAAATCACTTTTCCCTGAAGGCTCTTGGCTGAATAAGTGATTACTTACGCAATTAAATGTATAAGGACTTACTGAGCACCTACTATGAACTATTCTACTGAGGAAGGATACCGTGGGGCGGGGGGGGGGGGGATAAGAGTCCTAGTCATCTTGACACTTACACTTCAGAGAGTAACAGTAACAAAAATGAAAGGAAACATAAATATGCAGACTGCTAAACATGGAAAAATACAGCACACGATAGGGTTAAGAAGTGTCAAGGGAAAGGGCTGCATTTTTATGCGGGGTGTTCAGAGTATTCCCCAGTCAGAAGATACAGGCGTAGACGACTGCACAAAGCAAGTGCCTTATAGAAGAGGACTCCGAGGAGATGGAGGACCCAGGGGAAGAGGCAAGGTGCATGGCTGGTGGTGTCCGGGAGCAGCAAAGAACTCCAGTGCGGCTGAGTCCAGTGACAGAGAGGCTAACGGGTGGGAGGGAAGGTACTGGGAGAGCAGATTATGAGGATATTATCAGACACCGGGGTCTTCTCCTGAAAGAGACGGAAAGCCTTTGAAGGGTTCGAGTACCCCAGCGGCATGACATCACAGAAGTTTTAACGGGACTGGGCTGTCTGCTGTCTTGAGGACAGACGAAGGATGGACTCATCTTGGCAAAAATCTCTTAAATTCCTGACAGCCATAGAAGGCAGATGAACCCAAAGCAGTGCAAGAGAAAAAAACAGACTGAAAAAAGAACAAAACCCATTTTGAGTCAAAGTATAACCTGCAAGGCAATCATCACAGAAATTTCCTCTAAGAATAACTCTCAAAGTACGAAAACGAGACCTATCTTTGCTCTGGGCACTTCCTCTCACTGTTCCATTTTCTGAGTGCTGGGAGCCGCAGTTTACTCTTCTTAACTAATATATGGCTTACCCCCCCGTTTCACTTTGCTTAGCTTTTGGAAAGGACTCTGCATTTTTGGAAAGCTGATAACCTTATTTTTTTCCCCACAGTAAATGCTGAGTTTCGGCTTTCAGAACATGTGGGCCACCCGGATTTTGCTACAATTCCCTGTCCCACAGGCTTGTCTCGACTGGGGAAGGTGAGGAAACGGTGTGTCCCAAGAACATGGCCTAGACCTCACGTGGAAGGAAAAAATGTTCTATCATCACGCCGAACATCTGGAAGAGTCCAAGATTATGTTACAAATGGTTCTGAAGGTGACTTATTGGGCAAATGATGCCCACTAAAATTAGGCTCTTTTTTACTATCTGGTAAAATGTTACTGACTGCTCTAAAACCTACTTATCATGGGATCCTTAATATGTATTATATTTACACTGAACTAAAAGGGAAGAAGGTGCTTTCTTATTTAGAGTGAAATGGAAGAAGAAAGTATGGAAGAAATTAGAGACGGGGAATAATTATTTCCTGTATCTATGCTGATTTCCCTTAGGAAAATGTAATGTGTCATACTTGAAATCCAGTACCTGGATTATATTAACAACAACAACAGCAGTAGTAATGGCCATTAATTTATTGTGCCAAGCATTTTACAAGCATTATTGCATTTACTCCTCAGGTACTATTATTACTTTCATTTAGCAAAGGAGTGAACTGAGGCTTAGAGAGGTTTAGGTAACTTGCTGCGGTTCAAGCAAAGTTACCTGGGGAGCCGAAATCCAAACCAAGCCATCCTAATCCCTAGCCGTCACCCTTACACTCTGTGTTGTGCTGAATTAACTTGCATTTCACTGCCATGTGCAGACCTCCAGGTATGACACAGAAATCTCGACGGGTGGAAAATCTGTACGCTTTCCAACGTACTCCTCTCTTTCTTGACACTACGTTTCGTATATTTTCCAGCTATAGTTCAGCACAAACAATTCTCCCATTTCCTCACACCTGGATGTGCTATGAGCTCTGGGGACTCCAGATTCAAAGATGATTTTCCACCACTGAACTGGCCTTTATCAAAACATACACTTCGACATTAACGAATTTTCAAGGACTGCAATTTATGTCTGCCCAGTCACATTTGGAGTGTGTGACACACACTCAAAATGAATAGCAAACATGAAAAAGTATACATCTTGGCTTTGCATTCCTTTGTAGTAATGCCTATCTCCAAGAAGCCATGAATCGATGGCTGGACATGGGAGAGGACGAGAAATCTACCTCCAAGTATTTACAGATTGGAATTTGGTGGTGTGCTTTACTGAAAACGAACGGCTCCCAAAATCTGCGAGATTCTATTACTCTATATTTCAGCCTATAGCTATCAAAGTGAAAGGTGGACATATTTTTTTTCTTGGTATCTGGGGCCCTTTAAGAAGTAATAAAACTTTTTTTTTAATGTAGAAGTCTTAGTCTTTAAAAATTATGGCAAATCAACTCTGATTCAGAAGCCACTTAAGAGGTCTTAATACTCAAGAAACACCACGAGGTATTTTTTTTCTTTTTAAGGAACAGAGATCTTTTGCAAGGAATATAACCACTTCCGAGAGAAAAATGAACATATTTTGCTATTTGCATATTAGGCCAAAATGCTAAATTTGACTTCTGACGCTATACGTGCAGCTTGTCGGGGGCAAGGTCACAATCATACCTGTGTCTCACGGCACTTGTAAGGCTGATGTGAAGCAACGATCTGAAAGACTTTGGGAATGCTAAAGCTCATCTCAAAGGCTAGTTACTAGACTAATTTAGACTTCAGTCTCTGTTGTCTCTTAGAAATGTACATTTAATGAATACTTTAAATGAAGTATTCCTTAAAGTGAGGCACAGCTCAGCATGAAGTCTTCAGCCAAGCAGAAAGCACTTGGCAAGAAGTAAACCACAATCGGAGTTATCGCTGTGGTGCAGCCGAAACGAATCCGACTAGGAACCATGAGGCTGCAGGTTCAATCCCTGGCCTAGCTCAGTGGGTTAAGGATCTGGAGTTGCTGTGAGCTGTGGTGTAGGCCAGCAGCTGTAGCTCCGATTCGACCCCTAGCCTGGGAACCTCCACGTGCCGGAGATGTGGCCCTAAAAAGCAAAAAAAAAAAAAAAAAAAAAAAATACAAAAAGTAAACCACACTCATTTCTATAGACATCCACTTTCTTTGCAATTAAGTTCTCATTTCTTCTCATTATCACATTGTGATACTGTGATTTATAACAAGAAATAAATATATTTGGTCTTTGTCCCATTTCTGGCACAGAGCCCCTAAAACCCTTGGAAGTGGTAAGCCTGATGACTGCATCATGTTATTCATATCAAGCCCCTTTCAGCCACACCTGAGTTCATGCCAACCAGGTGACTTTTAGAAAGCTCCCATGGAGGAGAGATGGTTGCCAGGGGAACCAACCTTGATGAGAGGACTGGGACTTTTAGTCCCAAGTCCTGACCTCCAGGGGAATCGGAGAGGGGCTGGAGGTTGGCTCTGTCACCAAAGGCCAATGATTTAATCAATCATATCTATCTAAAGAAGCCTCCATAAAACCCAAAAAGATGGGTTTGAGAGCTTCTGGGCTGGTGAACACATCCAAATGCCAGGAGGATGGGGCACCCTGGTTCAGAGGAAAAGAAGCCCAGGGCCCTTCTGGACTCCAACCTATGTTCGTCTTTATCTGACTGTTCATCTATATCCTTTATAACGCCCTTTAAAATAAGCCAGTAAATGGTAAGTAAGTGGTTTTCCCTTCTGTCAGCCACTCCAGCAAATGAACCAAATCTGAGAAAGGGGTCAGGGGAACTTCCTCTTTACACCCAGGACTAGTCTGAAGCACAGGGAACAAGCTGGGCTTGAGACGGGCGCCTGAAGTGGGTGCAGTCTTGTGGGACTGAGCCCTTACTTGTGAGAGCTGATGCTAATTCCGGGTGGTGTCAGAAGTGAACTGAACTGTGGGATACCAGTGTCTTCTGAGAACTGGAGAACTGCTTGGTGGTACTGGAAAATACACACTGCCCACGGCATTATCATATTCAGGATTCTTTTTAAGTAACTATGTGTGTTCAATGTTATTTGTGTTACTTTCCACCAGAAGCACACAAAAAAATCTTTTTAAAGAAAAATTAGAAACACCAATACATGACCTTTAACAACCCAGAAAAATGAAAGTACAAATTAAATAAAAATTAAAATAACTAATTTACATAATATAATCTACACATCCTCCTGATGTATTATATTGCTAGGATAGAGCTTAGACTCTTTCGTGAATGTAGTTATCAAAAACTCTCAAAATAGTCCTAAAGAAAAATAGAAATTTCTTCCCAAGCCAATATTTGCAGTTGTTATCATGACAGATAGCTCTTCATTCATTAACCCACCCACTCATAATTTTATTTTGTATCCATTTATTAATTGCCTTGCTGAGTTCTGAGACTACAGATTTGAAGATGCCATGGTAACTGCGACAAAAGCTCCCAGCCTTCCCGAGGACACAAACCAAGATACAAGTCAATGATATTAAATGTCCTTAAGTATAAAGAGCTGAGCATGTGCACACCCCCTGCACATAAAACAGCTAATCTGCTTTAGACCTTGGTATCTTTACTGGATCCGTGTCTTTGGTAATACTGCCATTTTTTCACCATTTTTTACCTTTTGGGGAGATCGTGACAGTTGGGCAGAGGGTGGAAACATCCATAAATATAAGCCTATTTAAGGTTTGAGTTACACTTAATCATTATTACTTCTCAAACGTGGTTATCACTTTCCTTATTGAATTATTGATAACACTGATTTTGCACATTATTAATACGGGTAACAGCCCCTTCAGTCCCTTGAAAAAGTTATCTGTCCAAAATATACAAAGAAAAGAAAGAATGTAGATTAGTGATTATTAGAGAATGTGAGTCATGGTTTCTGTGTGCACAGCTCTGGTGGGGTCAGGTGTCTTTGATAAAAGTCACCTCCTTTGCGCCCCCATTCCATCTAATCACCAGGAGACCGTATTTCCCATGGTGACTTGCACAGTAACTATGACACAACTTGATTACTGCCCTTTGAACAGTGCTACGGTGAAACAGTGGAGTTTGGGACACTTAATTGAGAAATAATGACCCATATGCTTTACAAATGTCTTTTCCCTTTCACTGCTGCCTAGACCTCCTAGGTCCACTGTGTAAGTACACGTCAAAAGCAGAGGAAAAGGATGGACGTAAATGTAAATTAGGTTTAAGTCATACCTAAAATACTATAATCACTGTCAATTTTTAGCATCACTGAGTAGCAACCTTTTTTATGACTTGGGATCTGAGAAGGACTCTGGAGAGTAGGTCAATTAATTCTGGTGGGTGACTTCTGACTATTTCTATTCTGAATAGAGAAACTAGATACAAACTCTTGAGTTCCACTGGCGTCTCTGTGAGTCACCACAGTGGATTCAAAGTGGCAGTGTGTCACAAATTCACTCACAGGGTATTATGTTTTAAGAAACTACATCATGACTCTGCACAAACCCCAAGAAGACAGAGCTACACAGATCACAAGGGCAACTGTAGCTGAACATGCTCTTACTTTTCAAGATGCGCCAGGCAGATGAAAGAGTAGGATTTACCATGGGCTTTCTTGGGCCACAGCAGAAATGGAGTTTTCTGCATGGGGGTTAAAAAGGGAAGAGATGCTTCTCTTTTTAGTCCTCTTCCTAGCTTCCCATTGTTTTAAAATCCCAGCTGTACTCCACAGAAAGAACATCATTATTTTCCTTAACCTGTCTGCTGCCAGCAATATTAACTACATGGGGAGAAGGGTTTGTGATCACTACCTAGGACCTCATATTTTAATTTCAGGACGACCTGCATTTTGTGAACAAAGTAACCTCAAGATTTTTATTTTATTGCCTACAACACACACACACACACACACAGAGCTTACAAAGTAAGTTTCACTTTTCCAATCAGCTAAAATGCTTTCAATTTCCATAAAATAAAATTTGAAACTAAACTAGTTAGTCAATAAACCAAAAAGCTTCATTATTTTATGTGTCAAGAAGTTCTCAGCTACCACAGATCTAGGACTGGACAACTGAGGGGATGAAAGAGTCTATCAAAGATCTACTACTTTCCATCCTGCTGCTCTACCGTCCTTATCACACTGGCTTTGTTCTGTGTGTACCCTTTAGCGTTATAAGATGGCTGCTGAGATTCCAGCCATCACAAGCAGACACAGCAATGACCAAGAGTAGAAGGTGAGGCTTTTCTTGCTCGTATCTTCTCTTAATTAGCCACGAAACTCATTCTACAAGCTCCCTATGCATACTTTCTCTCACTTCTCACTGGCCACAACACTGCACTATATGCTGTTTCCTAAACAGCTCACACACAACAAGAATGTAATTAATTTAGCTTGAAAGGAGTATGGGGAGAGGTAGAAATGGTTGTTACAGCTACTCAACACTTATCTGCTACATTCTCTATGTTTCTTATATAGCTGGTCTATTACTGTACATGAATCACTATGAAAGAGTTAAAGGATGGATTAATTTGAATAAGATTCAGGCCCTGGACTTAAAACGTAACAGTGATACAGGACAAAAAGCTATTAAGAATACAGTATATCCATAGATATCCACATGTGTACATTTGTTTACTAAAATATATAGAGAGATGATGTTTTAAAAACACAAATAAAACATGCTTAATATTTAACAAGTGTAACTATTTGGGAGGCTTGAATGTTTTTAAAAAAGTATTTTCCAGTGGATACAAATGGTAGGAAAAAATGGTAGAAAAATGGGGGAGGGGGAGTCGCTTACTGTCTTGTTTTTGTTTATTTTGTGTGTGTGTGTGTGTGTGTGTGTGTGTGTGTGTTTTATGTTGTATTTGGGCTACCTTCTATAAGATTTCTTGAGACCGTTACTAACTAGAAGTTTCAAAGGTCCAAGAACAAAAAGCAGTATTTTGATGTCCAGGTGCACCATTCTATCTATTATGTTTTCTTGACCAGTATCCATCATATTAATTCAGGACACAAGAGGACCTAGGGAGCTGCCCTCAAAATCCCAGATGTTGAAGGATGGCAAATAGAAAGAGAGAGAAAGTAAGGGGCTGGCTACTAAAAACAAAAAGGGAAGATTTATAGCCACTATATAGCCAGGCTGACTCAAGGCCAAGTTCACTCAGCATCCAGCCCCACTTGTTCATGTCACAGAAGAATGAGCTGAGGACCACTGCTGCCAGCAGGCTCATCTGCAAGATGCTAGAAGCAGCCCCTGCCAGTCCTGGCAAGGATTCTGAGAGGCACCCTCTTTTCTAAGCAGCAGATCCCTGAGCATAATCAGGCCAGCGCTGTGAGTTACACATCAGCTGCTCTTGTCTGCACATAAGCTGCCTCCATGGTGATTTACAAGGTGCTGATTCTTCCTGCCCCAGTGAAGGGTCTCCGCAGGCCCTCCTTCATCTTACTTCCACCCTACCTGGAGACCGTGGGTGATAACTCAAATTCCTCCTAAAAACATTGGCAATTAGTGCTCTCTCTCCGGTCTTGAAAATTAATATCCCAGTTTGACTATCCTGCAGAAAGGCTTTCAGCAACCATTACCAACGTCACCACTAGCAAAACCTCTTCCTCAACTCCAAAAAGCTCATGTACACACAAGAAAATGAAGTCTTACGATAATGGGCCAACCTAAATCATTTCCCCCTCTGGGAAAATGGGCAAACAGGATGGGTATAAATGGACTATCAGGGATCTTAAATCAGAAAACACAAAATACACACACACAGGTGCTAAGGGCATAAAATTATCTGCCCAAGTTATTAATACTGCCTATCTTTTCACAGATCATTGCAATTGTTCCTTAAAGTGTGGAGCGAAATGAAGAGTCACTGATGAACGTACTAGAAGCCCTGTTCACGTAAATAAAATCTTTGTATTTGGATGTCATTCCAAGGCCTAGTGCTCACACCTTGGTTAGTCTGGGATGATGAGGCCTGTGGTCATGTGGGTAAAGCCCCCATTATTCCTAAAGGCTTGGGGCCTTTCCCAGGAGCGACCTGCACAAGAGCCCAGGCCTCACTATAGGCTGCACAGGACCCAGGCCGTAGAAAGACCAGAGTATCAGCAGGGGTGCTGGTCTGCTGCAGTGGAATAAAAAGGTGGGAGACCTCAACTGCCTCCAGGCTTGGTGGGGACAGGCCTCCTTGCGTACGGATCCCCAGAGGTGACACCAGAGACCACAGGCCCCATCTCCATCTAACCTCAGACTGCAGGCCTAGAACCAAGCCCTGGAAAGAACTGGGATGTGGGAGATGGAAGAGTTGCCTGCGAGGAAGTCAGTCACTTTGGTGTCTTTTTTGTAGAGATATTTGCAGGACGCTTTAATTTTTTTTCTTTTCATGGCCGCACCCATGGCATATGAAGCTCCCGGGTTAAGGTTCGAATCAGAGCTGCCACAGCCACAGCCACGCTGGATCCCAGCCCTGTCTGTGACCTATGCCACAGCTGGCAGCGCTGGATCCTTAACTGACGGAGCAAGGCCAGGGATGGAACCTGCATCCTACAGAGACAACACTCAGCCACAGCGGGAGCCCCTGTAGGGCACTTCAGATAGAGCTGCTCCAGGAACCTGGAAGATGGATTCAATCATCTCTGGAGCAAAAAAAATCTGGTGATTCCAATGAGCAGCTCTCATAGGAGAAACCAAAATTTAAAGAATTTCTGTAACTTGGTTGAAAACACAACGGATTTTACTTCCTAAATGGCACGTATCCATCTTGATCCTGCCTCTACCAACTTTCCTATAAAAGTATCTCCAAAGACCCTCCATCTCCTCTCACCTAAAAAGTAGTGAATTCACACTAACCCAGAAACCCCAAATTGCTGGACAAAAGAATTTTCTGAACTTGAAAGGTAATGTTATCAAACACAAAGTGAATGGAGCCAAAATATGGGTCAATCGGCTGTTTACACATGATAAAAGACCCCTTGCCTGAATTTTTAAAAAGGATGGATACACTTTGTATTTCTACCATTTTGGCTATTTTCTAAGAAAGAAAAAATATATATATATAGCTCCCAATTTCAAAATTAGGCAGTCATAATTTCACTAGCGAATGCTACTTTTTGAAATACTAAGAAATCTGTGTCCCCCTGGGCCCTTCCCCACAAACGCTGCCATTATTGCATCCATGTGGGGCTGTATTT
This sequence comes from Phacochoerus africanus, assembly GCF_016906955.1. Classification (NCBI taxonomy): domain Eukaryota; kingdom Metazoa; phylum Chordata; class Mammalia; order Artiodactyla; family Suidae; genus Phacochoerus; species Phacochoerus africanus. The sequence continues at coordinate 8,960,607 of NC_062557.1, read as the reverse complement.
CCAAGGAAACGAGGCCAGAACAGGGTGGGGAGTACTGACGTAAGCAGTGACTGGCTTAACAAACTAGGTTCACGGTTGAGGCCCTGCAGGAGTTGATGGAAAAGGTGCCTGTTGCAAAGACATTTCATTGATGCGCGTTCTAGAGACGGAGGCAGAGAAGACTCTCTCATCTCAGCCTAGTGGAGCTTCCAGAGGGAAGCTCACCTGGTGCCGTGTCCTGGGCTGGAAGCCTCCTCTTCACTGTCAGAGAGAACAGCACCCAGAGTACAGCACACACCCTGTATGTTTACAAACACGCAACGAGAAGAGGCTCCTCGTTTAAGGAAAGCGAAGAATAAAAGGAAGACAACTAAGCAGGACCTAAGCCTAGGAGACTTTAAGAGTGAAGAAAAGGCTTGTGAAAAGTCAGAAAATACACACTTCTGAGAAAGACACAGTTCAGAAACCAGGTCATGTTCAATTGCATAGAACAACTGTCTTCCATAAAGCAACAATTAAAACCCACAAGTCCGAGTTCCCGTCGTGGCGCAGTGGTTAACGAACCAACCAGGAACCATGAGGTTGCGGGTTCAATCCCTGGCCTCTCTCAGTGGGCTAAGGATCTGGCGTTGCCGTGAGCTGTGGTGTGGGTTGCAGACACGGCTCGGATCCCTCGTTATTGTGGCTGTGGTGTGGGTCGGTGGCTACAGCTCTGATTTGACCCCTAGCCTGATATGCCGCAGGTGCGGCCCTAAAAAAGACAAAAAATAAATAAATAAAAAAGCCCACAAGTAGTAAACAGAGTAATACTAAAGGATTAGATGGATCAGAAAGATAAAGGAATTAGCTACAAAGGCACTAAGCTGAAACAAAACATAAAGCACATGTAGGAAAAACAGAAGAGACACAGAAGGACTGCGTGGCAATTAAACCACAACGGCGAAATTAAAATCCTCATGGCAGAATCTTCAAGGCAGTAATGGCCAGCAAAGAGCTTCAGTCAGTGACTTCAAAACAAACTCGGTAACGCCTTCTGCAATAAAGAGGTAAAGGACAAAAGGCCAAATCTGGTCAAAGGACAGATGATAAACACAGAAGCTAAGAATTACAGATATTTCCAGGGATGGAAAAAAATGCTCAACTTCAACACTAGCAGAAGAAACGCTAACCAAATCCATAATTAAGAAAAACCTTCTGGAACTCAAAACTAAACATCCTAAAGTGGAGATTAAACAGATTCAACTTGTTCTCCACAAATATTGATGGAAATAAACCAGCAGATGGGTAAATTCGGACAAAATTATGAATTATGAACAAAAGGGTAATTTCACAAAAGATTCTGCACTGATAGCAACCCAAACCTCAGATAAGATGCCTGAAAAGAAAGGAAAATCCTCAAGAAGACAGATGTTGGGAAGCCATTCTTACTAGGAGCTGTCAAGTGTCACCCAGGACAAACCCTTCCACTTGTCCTCCCTGGATTTATACAGATTAGTTACCACGCTGAGCGCAAGAGCCAATTCTCTCTCTCTTTAACTCCATAGACTCTATGTTGGGTCCATGACAAATCTCTCTCCAACAAGTCTGAGCAGATAAACAGACCAGCTGATGGCTAACCTCCAGATGATAGTTCTTCACTTGAGTTTTATTTTATTTGGATTTAGTTTTCATACATCAAAACATCACGGATCCAAAGTTTCCCTGGTGGGTCGTAGGTCACAAGATCCAGCCCGCAATGGTGGGATTTTCCTCAGACTGTTACGAATTAGCGGGAGACCACATGTTTCAAGGAAATAAAAACCAGAAAGGGCAGGAATTTCTATTTAGCTTCAGGCAGTGAAGCACTGGATGGACACTTTATGGAGTCTTCTCTATGAGAGATACAGTTTGAAATACAGCCCAGTATGGATAACGACTCCATAAAGTTTCAGTTCTAGAGTAAATCGATTCAGAGGCATCTGCCTCCTTTTAGTAGGAGAAAGGAGGGAAGCAATTAGATCATCCGAGAAAACTATAAATAAAACTGATCGCTAAAGCAGAAGGGGAGATATGCATATCCAGTGTGACAAAAGCTGGGGAGAGAGGGAATTCGAGAATAATCAAAAATGTTACACTCTGCTGAAGTTCAAATTATATCAAGAACGATGAAACACTGTTGGGTCTGGTGATGAGGAGGCCACTAATAACCATCTAACTGGGTAGTTTTCACACAGGGGAGGCGTTGGCAGTTGGAGGTAAAGCTATTTTGCAAGAGTACCAGGTAGAGACTGCTCTATCATGAAGCTTGATTCCTGTACACAGGTGAGAGACAGGGCACTCGCCTAAAGGGATATTGGAGTAAAGTATACAGAAAAAAATCAGGACTGAGCAAACACTCAGCATGGGTGCAGCTAGAGAGGTCTGTGGAAAGCAAAAGCTAAAACAATTAGGCGTGTGACTATGAAGAGAACAAGGCACCACAGGATGAGGAAAGGTATGGCACCTGATCGCAAGAACAAATGAAGGGACGTGTTGTAGCCCAGAGAGAGGGATACTGCTCATGAGGCAGGGGCATAAGAGAAGACAGAAATGCAAAAATGTTGAGACTGGAGGAGCTGAGGAGGATGCTGTCAAATGGGCCACAGACCTTTTGCCTTTAATTAACATTGACTATTAATCCACAGGCTAAAATTAAACATGGATGAGAGAGGAGATTACAGATGTGAGCAAAGTTTAAAGGGTCACAAAAGAAGCAGTCGACAAGAGAAGAATAACCACGACCTTCCCGAAATCACATGCACGTTACCTTCCTTGGATCAAACTACTGAGATTTCATTGTGTTGTCCCCACTTGGAAAATTACCAAAGGAAGAGGAGACAGTGCCCCCGGGAAGCTGCCTGGAGACGTGGGACGTGGGACATGGGACTGATACGACAAAAACAGGGAGATCTGTGCTAAAAGTTCGGATGGATTCTGAAGAGTCAGCTTTTTCAGGACACAATGGCCCTTGTGATTCCAACTGATAAAGGAGGGATGTGGGCTAAAATGAAGGAGACAGTCAGGGCTGGAAGAATGCAGCTGTCAAAAGCAGCAGAATCTTCAAAAAGAGATACCTTAAGAATACCTTTAGAGAATGGACAGCATAACAAGAGCACCGAGACGGCCAGTGCCCACCAAATCCCCCAGGTCTTGGTGCATCTCTCAGCCTCCACCACAGCTTTTCAGGGGCCAGTTGAAAAGTTCAACTCAACGGGACTTGAGCAGAGACAAAGTGCACCTCTTACAGGGCGAGGCAGCAAAAAAACTGCCTCATTCATCCCATTCTACCTCTATTGAGGTGACCTTGGAAGCCATGTATTGAGATGACAATGTCACGAGGCGGAAGGAGCCAGGACTCCAGATGGAGGTCCTGCTGAGCCATATGGGGTTTCTGTAAATGAGATACAAGCTTCTGCTACATGAAGCCACTAAAATGTAATGACTCTGGGGGTGAACAGAATGCCTCGTATGAGTGATAGGGTGGAAAATATGAACAGGAAGGAGGTCATACTCTGAAAGGGGGTTTCCATATCCTGAGACCCTTTAAATAGGCAGTCCCAATAAGGATGGGATCTCAGAGTGGCCACATTTGGGAATGGTTCATGCAGAGAGCACTGGACCTGAGGAAATAAAGTAACAGTGAGCCCAGAGTTCTATAAAGGCATCAAGGATGATTTTAGTGGCTATGATTAAGAGAAAGACTGACGTGTTCTGAAGTTACAAAGGAAGTTAAGATAGTGTCCTTGAGGCTGGAAGAATACAGTGTCAATAGCAGCAGAATCTTCAAAAAGAGAAAGGTAGGACTAGGGTTCCCACGGTGGCGCAGTCAGTTAAGAATCCGACTCAGTGGCTCAGGTTGCTGACAGATTAGATCCCTGGCCTGGTGCAATGGGCTAAAAGGATCACAGGTTGCAGCTGCAGCTTGGATTCAATTCCTGGCCTGGGAACTTTCACATGCCATATGAAAGAAAAAAGAAAAGAAAAGAAAAGAAAAGAAAAGAAAAGAAAAGAAAAGAAAAGAAAAGAAAAGAAAAGAAAAGAAAAGAAAAGAGAAAAGAGGGGAGGGGAGGGGAGGGGAGAGAAAAGGCAGGACAGCTGTCTGGACATTGCCATGGAGCCAGAATACACCAATTCCGAGTCCTGCCCAGGGGAGTTGAGGCGAAAGGGGAGAGTAATGGAGGAAACAGAAGCGTTAGTAGCCTTGATTCTGGAAGCTCTTCTGCATTCTGACGTGCTCCGAAGACCTGTGCCCCAACTCTGCCCAGGTCACAATCTTGCCGGGGCACAGGTGACTCGGGAAGATGAAGACAGTTACTTCCAATGCCCAGGAGAGACGCCCCCAGCTCTGAAAATTTCCTGAACTAACTGATCCCCACAAGCGGCCCGCCTTTGCTTTTCTAGATCTAACCTCCTGGGATCCCAAGTTGCCTTCTAGTCTCTATCTCTAGAGATGTCCTGTCCACGGACCTTGCGGCAGCCCTAACTGCCCGAGCGACCCGGCCGTGTTTTGTGAATGTTTTAATGTTTTGTGAAGAGAACGAGTTAGCAGCACTCCCACAGCCCAGAGAGAGGAAGGAGGAGGAAGAAAGGGGGAAAAAAGATAAACTTGCAAATAGCATGCACAGCAACGAATCCCTACATTTCCCCATCAGACCTATTCCTACACTGGGAAGGCAGCTTTGACCTTAATGCAGTCTGGTTAGTGAAGAAGACAAAAGGCAAGGCGAAGTGTTTAAAACAGGGATTCTTAGCCTGAGGTCTGTGAACCACTTAAAAGGAACTCAGGACTCTGGGAATGGGTGCTGCTCCGACCACAGCTTTCAGGCAGGAGACTTCCGCAGCTCTCACCAAAGAGTTAAAGGGACTGTGACCTAAAAATTGTTGAAAAATAACCTGTCCAAAAACAGAGCATAGGTGATGAGCACTAACACAAACTGTCAAATAAAGATACCTAGGATGTAGTTAATGATCGATTTTCTGACTTCCCAAAGTAAACGTAATTAATTCACTGATCATGGAGAAAGAAACCCCACAGTGTCGCTTTGGGTTGAGATGTTTCCTTGCATGTAGAACCCAGTGCCCTACCTCACCCTGCCCTGATACCCTCTTTTATGCCTAGGTAGCTATTTTCTTCTTCTGGAATATCCTCTGGTTACTTCCCTGACTGAGAGAATTCTGTGACATTCAAAATAAATGTTATAAACCCTGACAAAGTAAAAATAGTATAGACCACAAAAATGAGGAGGCAGCAGGAAAAGTGGGAGGAAGTGTAAGAATGTTAAACTCTCTGTGTTACAGCGCTACATCAATTAAGTTCAAATTTTCAGATACACAGATTTAAACTCTGGAATGTTTTCATATCATATTTTTCTTTCTTTTAAATTTTTTTTATTTTTTATTTTTATTTTATTTTATTTTATTTTTTTGCTTTTTAGGGCCATACCCACACCATGTGGAGGTTCCCAGGCTAGAGGTCCAATTGAAGCTGTAGCTGCCAGCCTACACCACAGCCACAGCAACACAGAATCCAAGCCGTGTCTGCGACCTACACCACAGCTCACGGCAACACCAGATCCTTAACCCACTGAGCAAGGTCAGGGATCGAACCCGAAACCTCATGGTTCCTAGTCGGATTCGTTAACCACTGAGCCACGACGGGAACTCCACTCATCATATCATATTTTTCTTTATCATAGAGCAACGGTTCACAACCCTGGCTGCCCACTGGAACCACCTGAGAGCATTAAAAAACACCAATGCTTGCATCTCATCCCTGAGAGTCTGATTTAATTGCCCTAAAAAAATAAGATTTAAATTTTAAAAAGTCCTTAGACTCTTTTGGATACAAGTCCTTGGATTTTTGAAGCCTTCTCAAATTGCCCCAGTATGCAAAGTTGACAACCTCAGCCTTAGAGAAATATTCTAAGAACTCATCCCTAGTGTTTATCAAACAGTCATCTGTAGCTTAGAAATTCATCCAGCTTTAATTCAGTTTTTCTCCTATGAAATACAAGGAAAGTTAAAGGTAATCCATGAAGACGGCTTCTATATAGTAGCATTCCTTCTTCCTTTGTGTCTGTGTACTATCGACCCATCTCTTTGTATGTAAGCAGAGAACGTGGTCAGGAACACATGTGAAATAGCAACGCCAGATTCAGGGAAAATCACTTTCGGTCTGTTCTGACTTCTCTTTGTGTTTGGAATTTGTATAATAACCATGAGTCACATTTTTAAAACAAGAAAATCATTTTAAAATGAATTGTTAAAGTAAAGCTTAAGGAGATAAAAGGAAGTTGGACAAATAAAAATGTCAAGGCAAAATTGGATATGCCGTGCATATTTCCAGTTCATAAAACAGCGGATTTAATTCTTGAAAGTGTAAATGGAAGCCTGTCGGGACTTACTTTATGGCTGTCGGTAAGTCTGTCTCTTAACCTTTCACTGGAGGGTGAGGTGACAGGATAAACACTAAGCTTACCCCGTCAGAGAATGAATAATGTTGTTTTTCACATGTATGGACAGAGTTTCTAGGGGTACTAATTGAAACAACAACAAAAACAGGGTTTTATAATAACGAGGACACAATCCAGAGACGATGCATCATCTGAGAGAAGGCAGGCTGTCGTGGTCCAGGTGATGCTTAAGTGTGTCCTTCAAATGACTGATTCGTTGCTCCTCTCCCTTCCCCAAGTATAAATTTGGTATACCCTTTTGGAAAGAAAAATAAATCCATCCCACGGCACTGACCTGGATAAATCAAAGTCAAATATACTTGCATATACACGCATATATTTACATTTGCATGTATATTTACATCTTGGTACATATTTATTTACAGTATGTCCAAGCAAATATATGGAGTTGTGAATAAAGAGAATGGCCGGGGATTTATCAACGAGAGATATCGGTACAGAGAGGCATACAGTGGAGAGAGTATTGATCTGGGGTTTTAACCTCAGTACTACTGACATTGTAAGCCAAATAATTCTTTGCTGAGGACTGTCCTGTGTGCTGCAGAATGTGAAGCAGCGTCCTGGCCGGGGACCACTAGGTGCCGGGAGCAATCCCCTCTCAACATACATTCAGTTGTGATAACCAAAAAGTGTCAGGGACATCCTCAAGCGTCTCAGGGCGGGGACAAAACTGTCCTCTACTGAGAACCCTTGGGTCAAATTATAATATGGAACATCTTAAAAATATAAACAGTGGTTACTAGGGAGCTGGAAAGAATGAGAAAAACTAAGAGAGACTTTCCAGAATCAAAGTACATACAGCTTGCGAGAAATTTAACTTTCTTTAATAGTTTCCCTCTTGTGATAAACTACCAAGACCCTAAGTATCACTGATAGTATTTTCAAATATTTTTCACAAGGCTAATCATATTGTCTACGAGGAAGATATATATATCTCTGTGTATGTATACAAAACATAAGAAAAGGAGTCAAAAGTCACATCCAGCACATTCTCCGGAACCATGTTCACAGACTTTGAGGGAATGGGACTCTCAAGATTCTACTCTTTCCCTATTCCCTCTAAGAAGAGAATTTACTGTGACTTTGATTACAAGGGATTAGGTGAGTGCCAACAAATATCCATTAGATCCCATTCTACAATCCAGGTCGGCCGAGTATCTTGAGCTGGAGTTGAGCGTGAGCTGAGCCAACAGTGAAGTGGTACTTTCCCACTTACCAGAGCCATTCATGTGCATATATATATCTATATATGTATATGAGAAAGCACATGGTGATGGGTGGCTATGGTTTAGGATGGATTCTAGCATGCAGATGACCCTTGCCAAAATGCCACGCTAATCCCATTGTAAAACCCCAAAGCTTCCACTTAACACACGGCAAGAGGGAGTAACCATCTCTTGGACCGTAGGCTGAAATTACACCAACGAACTTATTTAAAAAACCAAAAACAAACAAGGCATTTAAAAAGTCTCATCTGGAGTTCCCGTCGTGGCGCAGTGGTTAACGAATCCGACTAGGAACCATGAGGTTGCGGGTTCGGTCCCTGCCCTTGCTCAGTGGGTTAAGGATGCGGCGTGGCCGTGAGCTGTGGTGTAGGTTGCAGAGGCGGCTCGGATCCCGCGTTGCTGTGGTTCTGGCGTAGGCCGATGGCTACAGCTCCGATTCGACCCCTAGCCTGGGAACCTCCATATGCCGCGGGAGCAGCCCAAGAAATAGCAACAACAACAACAACAACAACAAAAAGACAAAAGACAAAAAAAAAGTCTCATCTGTTGACTGCAGCAATATGCATGTAAACCTTGAAAACATTATATTATTTCAATGAGAGGATCACATAATCAATCTTACAGAAAGAATAAGGCCAGGAGACTCAGCTTGTCATGACATCAGGCAACCCTCTTTGTGTGATGAGTTCTTGGGGCCAGAGAGCTCTGGGGGAGTCCGAGTTGACCCAGACTGACTTTGTGGATGCCTCGAAAGCCCGCAGGATTGAAATCTAAACTTACAACCAGCCTTTTTCAATGATAATTTGGTCAATGAGGACACCAGGCAGCCCCACCCAGACACTCGTCATTACTCACAGGGGGAAGAAGAGGAAGAGAAAGCCTTCCTGTGGGTGGTGAGGAGCCCCCCACCCACCCCCACGCCACCTGCCTGCTGGCAGCAGAGGCACAGAGTGGAGTGACAGGGAGTCCAGCCTGTCTCTCCGGCTCCCTCTCCACCTTGACTCCCGCTTTCTGTGGTTTCCTCTGCTTCCTTTCCACAAGCACTGAGGTCAAGCTCTAGTTTAGCAAGACCTCTTCTCACCTCCACTCTCTCAGTTCCTGCTCACGTGAAGCCTCTGGCCACAGACACTCACTACCTCATCTTAAAGCGAAACTACAAAGATGCATAAATGCAAAATCCTCAAAAATCGATTCACTTGAACCTTGTAGTCATCTCTTTGCCAGCTTTCAAAGGTAGTTTCTAGCAGTGTTTACATTTTCTTTACTCCTAGTCTATTGCTATGAGTTTTAGGGTGTGTTTTGGCTTTGCTGCTTCTTGTTGCTCCTTGGACAGCCAACCAGATGGGGAAAAATGCAACCCTGACAGATGGTGCGATGTTGTTAATTACAACAACAGAATTCATCTTTCAGAAGTACTTGAAGGTTTCCTGCTTGTATAAATAAATTAAAGGGAATACCAGGCTTTTAATTGCCTACATGGACTTTTTTTAAAACCTCTTATTTAATTAAAATATGTAAATGATTATATATTCAAGGTCAAGAAATGCAACCTTGCCAAGAAGGTGTATTTGTACTACTTGACTCTGGGGAATTTAAACAAAGGATTCTCTCCAAACCCAAGATTCATGTTCTAAGAACAGAACCAGAAAGAATGCTAAAAGTGAAGCCAAACTGGCAACTGGATGCTTGAACAAAGAAAGCTGAAAATTTACAAACTCATTTCTTGGATCATCTTTCTTTCCATGTAAGAGCCATCATCTCCCCCATTCGAGCTTGCATGATTTCCCAATTTCAGATTTCAGTCAAGATAAATGTAAGGTGACATCATGTTTAGGAGAGGAGGGAGAAAGACAAAAAAAAAAAAAACAAAAAAAAAAAGTATGTTATGGTGGAATCACCTAGGCTTTTTCCCTAACTCTCAAAAAGAGTATCTTTCGGGAAAGACTTTGGATGAATAACTGACGTCCTCATCAACTGAAAACTGTGTCTTTGAGAAAGAGGGTTCTGGAAGAAAGAAAAAGATTGTCCAGCCAATGATGTACAGGTCTAAGGGTAATAACAGCTCCTGAGGTTTATGGCTAATCATGTGGAAAAGGGATACTTTCTGATTTCTTTGGAATTTACGGTAGCCTTGGGTTTCACCTTCCTCCCTTTGCACATCTTTTCTTTTTTTTCTGGAGCTTTTGTGTGGACTTGGCCAAGACTTTAGGAGACACTTCAAGTATCACGTGAAAGATGACGACTGCAGATGTAAGGCAGCAACTGGGGAGAGGAAAGGGTTAGTTGTTAACACACACCATCACTTTCAGGAGGAAGGCCAGGCTCAGAGCTCTCTGAATCAGAAGCAGTGATCAGCGGCTGTTTTGGAGAGAGAGGAGTAGCCATGGTGTACACATGTTTGAGCTCAGTCCCCTTTTAATATGTTGAATCTGTGCCTCTGGTGTTCAAAGCTTCATTTTTCTCAACACCATTCACGTACTTTGTACCTGAACATACAAATGTCACCAGGATTCAGGACCTCACACGGGTGTTAAGATCTGAAATGACACAGGATGCGTGTACAGCTGTGTCAAATGAAGAACTTGCCTCGAGGAAGGGCCATCAACCTCTATCGGTGAGTGAGGCAAATGGAAGCCTGTGTATTTGTTTCTCAGCTTCTTATTTCATTTTCTATCTTTACAGTTCCTTTGTGACAAACATGTAAATAAAAACTGATCTACTCATTTATGTGAAGAAAATTACGAGGGAAGACAGACCTGATGACACTGGCTTGCAAAAGCACAAGATTCTGAAGAAAAGGGGCGACGGGGGTGGGGGGTGGGGGTAGAACTCTAACAGGCTGTCTGCTGTTCCTCCTTCCCCCGACGAAAGTCCGCACCCCCTCAGAGACGCAGGACACCTCAGGGTAACAGGACTTCCTTGTCACTGTAGTAGGATGACTGCTAACGAAAAAAGCCTTTCTGGACACTGAGGCTGGGGATATAGTCGAGAAGAAGGTAATGACCAAGCACACAGCAAAAACCCTGACTTCCTTCTGGGGTCCAGATGAGAACTGCTGATTTGCTACAAGGGACTGGCTCTACCCCACTGCAAGAGCTGGCCGAGCAGTTTCTGTAAGTCTGCTGTCTCTGGGTCTAGTGCAGAAGTCGGGCAGGCAGCTGGGACAGAACAATGGATATAAAACGGGGGGGGGGGGGGTCAAGCTCAGGTGCAAATTCACAAGCACAAATCAGAACCGCCCCCTCCCCCAGAATGGATGGCAACCCATGTTAGTTCCTGTTGCCTCTGACCTTGGTGCTGAGCTTCTCCTGAACAAGTGAGGGCCCTTCGTAGGAGACCTACACACACGACCCTGTCTAGGAGCTGGAGAAACTGCAGGAGGATCCAGGAGAAGGCAGGGGAGTTTCAGGTGCCTCTGCCGCTTCCTAACCAACGAGGCAAGTCAGATCAGCAAAAACATACATGAACTCCCAAATGGCTGCTGCTTCCTTTCCACCCTCCAAATCTTCCAAGAACCTTCCTTCCAGTCCAATCTAACCAGAGACACAGAGTAAAGTTGGGCTGCCCCATAAAATACAGGCCACAAAGTTAGGTTCAAATTTCGGATAAACAACAACAAAAATTTTATGTCTTATAAATAAATATTGCATGGGATATACTTACATTCCCCCCCCAAAAAAATGTATTATTTACATATATTCGAATTTAAATGAGCTCCCTGAATTTTTAATTGCTTAATCTGTCTACCCTCAAAGTTAAAATGGAATTGTGGGAAATGGAGTTCAGCCTGCCTAAGCTGATACATTCCAAACGATCACGTCAGGAACCAGGAGATTTGTGAACTGAGACTGTGTCAGTCTCAAGTGCTTTCGCCTATGGACCATTTCTCTGCCAGAGTTGGGAGGCAGAATGTAATAAAACATGGGTGCCTAGGAGCTTCCCCTTTAGAAGGAGTTACTGGTAGAGAAGCTCCCTTCAATGGAAATGTGACCAGTCACAGTAAACATGAATCAGATGTCCAGTTAAAAGCTCCCCATTTCAGAAAGCTGTCCCCTTAAAGACTGGTGCCCGCCCAGGGAACCCACAAACCCCAGTGGACCTTCTTCAAAAGCAGAGACGTCTAGGCCTAATCCCCAGACCGTCCAAATCTTCTGAATGAGAATCTTCAGCCTTGAGAATAAAGCCCGCTTTTTCATTTTCAAGATTACAATAGGTTGTCCCAATGAGCACTCTTTTTTTTCGCTTTTTAGGGCCATACCTGCATCATATAGGAGGTTCCCAGGCTAGCGGCCGAAAGGGAGCTATAACTGCCAGCCTACGCCACAGCCACGGCAACTCAGGACCCGAGCCACGTCTGCAACCTACACCACAGCTCACAGCAACGTGGGAATCCTAAACCCACTGAGTGAGGCCAGAGATCAAACCCACTAGTCAGATCCGAACTCTTAATCAAGAATCCCTGACTTACAGGAATAATTAAGAGGAAATAAGTGGAGTGAGTGGTAGAATCTCATGGGTCATGCGAGGTTGCCACATTATATGTTTCCTCAAGCCCCCCCTATAAATTCCTGATGACACTAACTTTAAATGCAGCTGACCATGGAGTTCCTGCTATGTCACAGCAGATTAAGGACCTGGGATTGTCTCTGCAGCAGCTTGGGTCACAGCTGAGGCACGCCCAATCCCCAGCCAGGCACACTGTGGGTCAAGGATCTGGTGTTGCCACAGCGACGGTGCAGGTTGCAACTGCAGCTGAGATTTGATCCCTGGCTGAGAAATGTACATACGCCCAGAAGTGGCCAAATAAACAAATAAATAAATGAAATTGACTGGGTGCACTGTGCCTCTGGCTGGTGTTAAGTTTGGGTTTTATGGTCGACAGGTCTAACGGTAACACGCTGGCACCGTGGACACATCTCTGCTGTCACCTTTATCACTAGGTTACCCTCCATCTCTGCCTGGGACCCTCCCTGCCTGGTTCCTTGAAGCTGAAGCCACGCGGTGCTCTTTCCTGCATCTCTGACGGCACACAGGGGTCACGTGACACCCTGAAAGTCCTCATTGTACACTGAGTGAATCAAAAATGTATGCACATCCCCCTCTTGCTCCTGATTTGGGGCTTTTGCTAGTCGTCATTAAGACTCTCAGAAATCAGAAAATAACTAATATTAATGAGTGCTTATCACAAATGAGGCTCTGTTGTAAATTCTTTATATTACTGCCTGAATTTATGAGACATACATCTGAGAAAACAGATGCACCCAGAGATTAAACACATGGCCTAAGGCGAAGGATTGTGGCCTGAGTCCAGAAGCCTTCCTTTAACTCCCAGACAAATGCGTCCCTTGGAAAGCCCTGCACAGGACAGAACGGCAATGGGTCACACATTCTGAAGCCTTCAATCAGAAGGCTCTGTCCTTTCAGAGGGAGGCAGAGCTGGGACTGGAGGACATGTGTCCTCATGCGTGGTCCAGTGTTTGTCACCCCTCACTCGCGTCCTTCACCGAGACACCGAGAGCTGCCATCCTCTCCACTATGAGATGAACTGGTCCCCGTCTGGCCTCAGAGTGGACCAGGCAGAGTCTGTACCACCTGCAAGGGAGCCCTGCCTCACCCATCAAGGTGCCCCCGTCCCTGAAACGACACTTTCTCTTGCCTCTCCAGGGCAGAACCCACAGTCTTAGGGGACAAAAGTGCCCCACAAAAGTGCCCCACTGCCAGGACTAGCGTGGGGGAGGACCCCCAGAGCCCTGCTGGTGCGGAGAGGAAGGAGAAGGTGTGGTCCTGCCCTGGCTAAACTCAAGGAGGGATTTCTAGAATCTTCCTTAGGGACCCCAACATGGTGCCCCTGGCCTGACAGACATAATCAGGGAGCTTCATGAGACAGGCGTCTCAGCCCCTGGCATCCCAGGAGTTAAGACATATTTGGAGGTTGTGCCTTTGACTTTCCTTACTAATTCCTGTCCCTCTTTTTCTACCAAAAAAAAAAAAAAAAAAGGCAATAGCCTCACAAAGACAACTTCATAGATGGAGACTGCTAAATAGAAAACATAGACCCAAAAAAACAAACACTGGGATGGGATAGGAAAAGAGGCTATTTAAGGGGATAAGCAAGAGGCGTCATGAATCCCTGCCATAAACAAATTAAAGAATATTAAACACATATACGCCCGTTAAAGAGCTAACATGATCAGAGGGCATTTATTTTTTCAGTGTTACTTAGCCAGGCTGGAAAACAAAACCCTGAAATTAATGCCAAGATAACAGAGATGGGCGCAGAGCTTTTCCCTCTGATAATTATCTTACTATCTGTCCATCTTAGGTCAACAAACATGCTATGATTGACAGGTTAAAATGTTTAGGTTAGTCTGAGCTCACATAAACCATTTTAAGTTTTCTAGGTTGGGAGAATGTTATAAAACAAACACAGAATCTTCTCTCCAACTTCCTACTTTCAAACCATGGTCCCACCTGCCCCTCCCTGTCTTTTGTGGGAGTTATGTCCACAAAGCATGTCAGCTGCTACCCGTGTTATCGCCAGGCTGGTGGGCACAAGTCATAGTGAGAGACCTGACAAATTACTGCATTCGTCAAATGAAAGCAGAGGAAGTGCTCGAGGAAATCGAATCGGCTTCAGCATAGAGAGAAGGACAAATAAAGAATTTGAGTACCTATCCCTGTTAGTCCCTGGAACTCTCTTACAGACTCTGGGGCTCCCAGATGCTGTGACCCTGCGCTGGGGAGGACTCGGGTAATGGAATTGGAGGTAACTACGCGGGGCCCGGGCCTTCGGGGAAACTCACGTGGAAAGAGAAAGGAATCACACATAAAAAAGATGATGCCCTCCAAAGGTCAGATGGAGGCAGAGGAAGATTTTTTAAAAAAAGCTTTAGGAAGAACATTTTTGGGGAACGTGAGAGGGAATGTGGTTGGTGGGCAGAGCGTATGAATATGACATAGATTCATACATCAATGATAAATATAATTGGTACATTTTTATTCCATTTAATATACACACTCAGAAATCAGGAGTGTGTATATTAACTGAGATAAAAATATACCAATTTTGATGTCAGTAAAGAGAAAAATGTCCTTCCAGTGATTGCCAACTGGGAATCAGTTTTTATCTCAACATGGCACTGTGCGCGAACAGAACAGGAAGCACTCAGATATTCAATGATCTGCTTCAAAGGATGGCTCAGCTTATCATCTGTGCCCCCATCCCATGCAACCCCCTTCTGCAAGGGAAAAAATTCACTGTGAGGATGTTTATAAGGAGACCACATGAAGACTCCAGTAGCACATAATTTAAAATTCCAAGGTCGTGCATATAACAGAAAATATTCCGGTGCCGCAATTAGAAAACCTGGGACTTAAGAGTTGACTGCCACTGGAAAATGTGAGGTAATATCCACGTATCCATTAACTAAAGGAAGAGAAATCTGTCGTGCCTGTGGCTCTGGCGCAGGCCGGCGGCAACAGCTCCGATTAGACCCCTAGCCTGGGAACCTCCTTATGCAGCAGGTACGGCCCTAAAAGGACAAAAGACCAAAAAAAAAAAAAGTCCCTTGTTTGTGGAGCTAACTTTCTAGTGAGGAGAAACAAGCCATTCATAAACAAATAAGTATAACATATAGATTGTCATTTGGGGTAAGTGAAGTAAAAACATACAGTAAATCAATAAAGGGGTTTAGGAACTGACACGGGTAGGAACGGTGTTCCTAACTTAAACGGGACAGTCAGGGAAGACGTCACTGATTTGAAGGAGTCGCAGGTACGAGCTATATGAGTATCTGGAGGGAAAGCATTCCTGGCACTAACTGCAAAGGCCCTGAGGCAGGAGCTTGACAGGCATTCATGAGGCGCCTACGATTAATGGAATATTTGATAATGTTCAAAGTCTCATTTATTCATGTATTCCCAAGAGGGGTAAGAATGTCAACCTCATAGAACCCTTACAAAATAATCAGAGATAATGCAGGGAAAGTGCCTGGGGTTTTGGGAACTAATTCATATGAGTAAGTAAATAGTATTCTTCTTGCCAGAGTGATGATTTGCCAAGAGATGTGTGCGGCTGTGGGAAGTCAGATCACAGGAGAACAGGCTACAGCATAGTTCAGCCGAGCAGCAAAAAGCCACTGAAATAATGGGTGCAAATTCAAATCTGCATAAACTTCTATAAATTACTCAGCATCACTAAGCCTCTGCTTCATAATCTGTAAAATGGGAATAATAATATACATCTCTCAGTGTCACTGGAAGAGTTAAACAAAACACTGAGAATAAAGACACAGTAAAAAGAGCTAACATGTATCAAGCACTCGCCAGATGCAAAGCGATTTCCTTGCATCCTGTCATTCCATCCTCTAAGACTAGGAAGTAAGAGTATTATACTTATTTGGTAGATGAGGAGACTAAAGTCTAGACGAAATGCCCATGGGTCCACAAGTAGTAAATTACAGAGTCAGGACTCGAATGCAATAGCACAAAGACAGCGTCTGGGTTGCTGACTACCACACTGTAAATCCCCTCATGCTGCGCCCAGAGCATAATTAGTGCTCAATAAATGGCAGCAGATGTTATTTCTACGGATGGTGTTGTGGTTATTTCTCCATTTAGAAGATGCTACTCCTTCAGAAGGAGACGAACGCTAAGTTTAAATTAACACTGTTAATCCATAAAAACAGCCACCATGTTGTACACCTGAAACTGAGGTCACATCCTAAGTTGACTATACCTCAACGTGTGCCATTAACAAAAATAATGAAAAGAAAGCAAAATAAAATAAATAACACTGCTAGAAGACTTAGAAACCAATATACCCATCACCAAGGTATAAACCACCACAACAAAAAGGTCTGCCAACCAGACGTCCAATTTGCAATAAAGGAATGAGTCACAGATCTGAGTCAGGGGACAAAAACCAGGGAAGGCACACAGTTTTACCCGAGTCCCAGATATTCTAAAAGTGGGAACACCGAGTCTTGGAAAAATGCATTATTGAGTTTTCTTTCAACGTGGCTTCGGTCTTGTTTTCTCAACAACCCAACAGACATGTATGTAGAGAGGTGTCAGACACTCCGCCTTCCTCCCTGGAACGTGGAATAAAAGTAACCCAGACAGGCAGCACCTTTCCCCCCAAGCCCTAGGATCCCTCCTCCCTCCAGACCTGCCCTATACCCCGCCACCCCCCACACACACACTGTGCTTGCTGCCTATCTTCCTTTTCATCACTCCAGTAAGTTTGTACAGATGGTTTTCTGAATTGACTTCTTTTTAAATAACTCCTACTGCAAAGCTGGTCCTTCCCCTCCCTGCCAACCCTAACCAGCACTGCTTCTGTACACTTCCTTGGTAACTTTCATCCCAGGTGCATCTTCCCACGTCTCACAAATGCAAGTTCATCCTGGTAAACTCCTGCTCCTTCAGGGGATCAGGAAGAGCCCATATTTTGACCTTTATACATAAGCATCATCCCAGTGCTTTAAAAACCCTCAGTTTCCCCAAAAGGAGGAGAATAAAACTCTTCCACGGGCAACACCCTATCAGGTATAAATAAAGGTTGTCCCATATACTGCATCTCCTAAGTGGAGAAACATAGGTGGGAGCAGCAGTAGAGAAGGATTCTGCAACTGGATGGAATAAGGTATTACAGGTGGGTGCTTCGAGCTCTTGGGGGTTTTCTGTGCACAGAAAGATGCCAGAACTGCTCTGCTTATTTTATAGTAAATGTCCCAGGCCCACTGAACTGCTAACCCTGTGAAGATTCACAGCTGGTAGTTACTAGCGCATTATTAGCACACATCCACACACATGCTCACTCGCAGCCGCAGGCAGAGTCGTCTGTGAAGACATCCAGCCTCGATCGGGAGCCCTGCTCAGGGCGACTCCCATTCGGAAACACAGGTTACATTCCCCTCCTGGTAGTAAATAAACGCATCCTTGTTAAAAAAGCAAAAAGCCCCTTCTTACAACCACAAAGCAACTCTCTTGTCTTCAACTTAGCTTCAAACACCTCTAAGTTCCCACATGCTTAACCAAGGGGAAGACAAAAGGCAATAAGGGATTCCCAAGTCTGGTGCAAACGCAAAGCACTTTAGGAATCAGGAGACCTCAAGAGAGAACGGCCTCGATGCTCAGACCGGACCTGAGGTCAGCACCCTCTTGGCAGCAGCCGCCCAGAAGCACCACCCTCGGTCAGTCCTGAGCGTCTGACGCTCTCCCGCTCCCTCTTTCACACACAGGCAAGGCTTTTTAGTTTAGGTTCCCTTCTTACACTCTTCTTGCAAACTAATCACTGCTGCTACCTCCTCCCATCCGACCTTCGCAAGTGTCAGTGGGCTAGTTAATAAAGAGTTAACCAGTTCTCCAAGCAAACGCCGGGAGGGCTCCTCAGTGTGGGACCTTGATTCAAATAAGACGTTCTTTCTCCAAGGTGGAGTTTCTGCCAAACTTTCCTTTTCCCCTCATTTCCCTCCCACCTCGGGAAGGTGAGAAATGGAAAGCGAAGAGGCAGCAGGACCTTTAACGGTGTCAGGAGTGGAGGCACAAGACCCCTTCGACTGCCCCGGGGCTTTCGAAAGGGAGTCGCTGCTGCTGCTGCCGGGAATGGCTTCTCTCACCCAGTCCCCTTCCGTCTTCTTGCTGAGTGTGTGGAGCAAGGCAGTGAGCTGTGGTTTTCTCAGCCGGGCCAAGGCAAGCAAGCCGGATGCCACTTGGAGTGCTGAAAGGCCCCCGGGTCACTTCAAGGTATGCACTGAATCAGGGACTTACGAAGGTACTGATTCACGTTCGGGACACATTAAAACGGACAGGCGATCTCTGATTTCCAGTTCCAATATTTTTAGAACGCCTGTGTCTGGATCGTACGTGCGGTCAAGAAATCCAGGTGAGGAGTTCCCGTGGTGGCGCAGTGGTTAACGAATCCGACTAGGAACCATGAGGTTGCGGGTTCGGTCCCTGCCCTTGCTCAGTGGGTTAACAATCTGGCGTTGCCGTGAGCTGTGCTGTAGGTCGCAGATGCGGCTCGGATCCTGCGCTGCTGTGGCTCTGGCGTAGGCCGGCAGCTATAGCTGCGATTAAACCCCTAGCCTGGGAACCTCCATATGCTGAGGGAGCGGCCCAAGAAATGGCAAAAAGACAAAAAAAAAAAAAAGAAATCTAGGTGAATGTTAACCTTTGACAAATAATTTCTATAAAGTCGTATGTTTAGCTCCAATCCTGATTGTAAGTTCTTTCCTCATTTAGGAGACTATTCTTCCCCCAAAACATCTATTTATTTTTCTCTCTTATGTTTGTTTCTGCTTCGCTACTACTTTACTACTGTGGGTGTGGGTGTGTGTTGGGGGAGCGTGAAAAGGGAGCAGAGTCCAACACGTAATGGCACAAGGCAGGGAGCCAGAGACTCAGAGTGATGGTAATTTTGGTGTCGACGTGACTGCGCCATGAGGTACACAGATATTTGATCAAACTTTACTCTGGGTATGTCTATAAGGGAGTTGTAGATGAGACGGACATCTAAATTGACAGAGTATAAAGCAGAGTATCCTATGAATGCAGGTGGTCCTCATCCAGGCAGCTGAGGGCCTGAATAGAACAGGCTGACTCTTCTGTACACGAGGGGAACTGTCTCCTGCCGGACTAGTTGAGCAGGGGGCATCATTTTACCCCTGCCTTTGGCCTCAAGTGAAATATCTGCTCTTCTTGGCTCTCTAGCCTGCGAGCTTTCAGACTGGAACTACACCATCAGGCTTTCTGTGTCTCCAGCTTGCTGACTACAGATCCTAGAACTCATCAGCCTCTATAATCACATGAGCCAATTCCAGTTTTACACACACACACACACACAAATACATAAAACCAGGCCCTCCTTCTCTGGAGAACCCTAGCCAATGCATTCAGGGTTGGGTCTAGTCAAGGATCTTTAAGATCTTGGATGATTCACTAAACTCGAGCTCTCCCTGGCTCCTTTTCCTCCTCTATAACGTGGGACCAAAAATGATCACATACCTCCCGTGCTAAAGATAACTTGCACGGAGATCCTAGAAAGATACACGGTAGACACTTCCATGCACTAAGGAAGCAATCCGATGGCTTCATTAGCAGAAGCAACAAGCTTTCAGCTCTGACCAAAAATGGAAGACTTGCCTTCCACCATTAAGGAGCAGAGCTGTATGCTGGCTTTAGCCATTGAAATCCTTGCATCCCTCCAGAAAACTGGTTCCTTTTGGTGGAAGGGATGGGAAGGCCGTTCATAAACATATTTTGACAATAAGTAAGGTGCTTGACATGAAATAATTGAATGTGGGAGTGTCTATTTTCAGTGTAAAAAGGGACCTAAGATATCTGGGGGAGTACTCCAACATAGTAGTCGAACCCTTAGTAATTCCAAAAATGAGCACGATTTTCCATTACAACAAGTCTCCATTTTCCGAATTCAAGATTCTGATGACGTAAACTCAACATTTTGAAGGAATACCATTTTACATTAGATTTGACTTACTTCCTGCCCTAACAAAATATCTGGTGCGGTCAATAATTTCCTATTCAGTAACTATTTGCCATGAGTGAGTGACTGCAAAGCAATGTCACATGGTTGTAGAGAGCATAGTTTTTTGGGTTTGTTTTTTTTTTTGTCTTTTTGTCTTTTTAGGGCCGCATCCACAGCACATGGAGGTTCCCAGGTTAGGGGTCTAATCGGAGCTGTTGCTGCCGGCCTACACCACAGCCACAGCAAGCCAGATCGAGCCGCATCTGCGAGCTACACCACAGCTCAGGGCAACGCCGGATCCTTAACCCACTGAGCAAGGCCAGGGATGGAACCCACAACCTCGTGGTTCCTGGGCGGATGTGCTTCCGCTGCGCCACGACGGGAACTCCAAGAGAGTATAGGTTTTGAATCAGACAAAATGAACTACAGTCTTGCCTATACAGATTGCTAAATAAATGACACTGAGAAAATTCCTTAACTCCTTCAAGACTCAGTCTTAGAATCTATAAGACAGATGATCATAGCAGTGAGTCTTAAAGGAGTCGATGCATTGCACACAATGTACTTAGCAATACGCCTGGCACGTAATGACGCTTTCAATAAACTGAGCACTGATCATTAGGATGACAGCCTAGAAGTTAACCAAAAGTATCAGTATGTTCTGACTTTACCTATCTTTCTACCAAAGGAGAAGAGTAACTCTCTTCACAGATTAGTGTCTTTTCTTTTCCACGCAAAGGAATGGTAAGCAGGACAAACCGACCCTCAGGACAAACACATGCTTCTTGAAGCTTTCCTTGGAGGTTCTCAGAGAACACTGGTGTGGAAACTGAGTCATGGGCAACCGCAAAAATGAGTGTGGCACGCTGAAGAGGACACAGGCTTGTTTTTCTTATATAGATTATGAAATAAATGAGCCTTCATGACTCAACTGAATGACTTGGCAGCAAAAATAATAATTCATAAGCCAAGGAGAACAGAGAAAGGAAGGAAAGAGAAACCATGAGGGAAAAGCTAGAAGCTGCATCTCTCGATAGAAATGTTAGCACTTCACGTCCTTGTCTGTTTTTAGCTAACCATTACCTTTCAACAGAAAAGCAGGAGTTTTGACCCTAAGAATATGCTTTATTTTCTGATTGTTCTGTGTTACTAACTCAGTGTGTATAGCCATGTCCCAAGTGGGATCCAGAAGATGATGCCAAAATGTTACATTTTATATGTCCCTCGTCCCTCGAAATCCTCCGATGGCTTCACACCCAACTCAGAGTAAACCCCGCATGCTGGGCAAACACTGTAATTGTATGTAATCTTTGGGACAACTCTGAGAAGTTAGTTTTACAGCCCCATTTTTACAGGGGACAGGATACACTTAGGCTGAATGGTCTGCCCAGTTTCACACAACTGGTACACAACAGAGTCAGGTTGGGAAGAGAGACTGTCAGACCCCAAATGTCAAAATCTCTGAAAGCCACTCCCCTGACCTGCCTTCCAGTCCCCAGGTACCTTGCTTGAAGC
The DNA here is from genome assembly GCF_016906955.1 of Phacochoerus africanus. Classification (NCBI taxonomy): domain Eukaryota; kingdom Metazoa; phylum Chordata; class Mammalia; order Artiodactyla; family Suidae; genus Phacochoerus; species Phacochoerus africanus. The sequence continues at coordinate 8,938,906 of NC_062557.1, read as the reverse complement.
TGTCTTTCAAAGGCTGAGTCCAGCAATTATGAAACAAAAACTCTACTTCACCTGCGCTGGCCACTGACATACCAGCACCAACGCTGTCCTTAACTTTGTGCTTTGCAATGAATGTTAACTACAGTGACAAAAAATACAGAGAATGCAATTATAAGGAATATTTTTTCTTGCTATTTTTTAAGACGCAAATTCAACTACAATACTACAATTCATGGGTAGTTTGTTGCAATCCTATCAATGACTCAGTTTGCTGCCATGGTACCTATAAAATATAATAAAGTACAAGCAAACATATTATCCTACTGACAATGGGACCAGTAAAAGATGATGGAGCCTTTCGACAGGATGGGAGACATAAGGGTTGAGGGAGAAGGGGAGGGAATTCTCTCGCTAATTTTGTGAAAGCTTTTCGTGCTCCACAGAGAGTATCAGTGTTTCAGTGAATCAGAAAATACTAGTCAAAAACTACTATTTAGACCTCGGAGCATTCCTGCTCAATGAAAGACCACACATGGCAAACTATACTGTCTTAAAGGAAAATAAGCCACGGTGAATTTAAGGAAAGCAGGCAGAGTGCTGCAGGAAAAAGGCAGACGGGAGGGGAAAGGAAAGGAATGAAAACGACTATGTCTTCGATCTTATCTCCTCCTTCACTTCGCCGTGGAGATGGAAGGTTACTGTCAGCTAGGAGTCCGGTACTTAAAATATCATGAAATAATGTTCTGGAGAGAAACTTAGGTTTCTGTTCCTAGAAATAATACGAGAAGGTGGAAGGGGTGAATGAGCAGGAGGAGAGATGGATCCTGCACTTCCTCATAGCTTTGAATCACGTCTCTGAAACATCTTCTACGGCAGACGCCGTGCTAAGTGACTGCATGTACACTATTTCATTCGATTTTCATGACAACACTCTGAAAAAGTTATTACAATAACCATTTACTGTTGAGGAAACGGAGGCTCAGAGGAATTAAGTGATTTACCTCAAGGTCACACACTGCTGTTTAAGTGGCAGAATGCTTGGGCCGGGCCTACGGCTTTGCCGGCTACTTCCTCTGCCTCAAATGGTTATAGCATATGTTACTTCTTAGACAGTGTGTCTATGAGGCTTAGACGCTCACAGACACATCGCAGGGTTCCTCAACCCCTGAAGCTTAAGGGAGGCAAAGCGTGCAGGCAGCTCCTCCACATCCCAGCGTCCTTTAAAGAAACGAGCAAGCAAACATGCGAACCGAAAAGCCCAAAGGCCTCTCTGAGGGTCTTCTCAGTTTTTAGGCCAGATCAGACCCCTCTAATCAGCCACTTCCTCTCTGTTCTCTAGAGAGTTCCAAACTGGATTAATATCTTATCTGATCTCTAAGTGCTTTTCCGTCGTTCTGAGCTTACTTATCTGGGTTTTCCCAGCTTAAAAAGCTGCCAATCTCGCGGTGAAGTCAAAGTAGTCATTTTCTCATTCTGTTACCCGCTCCACTGGGTTAACTCCGATTGGGAAAAATTATCACCTTGTTTTTAAAGAACTCTGATATCGCAGGGGCCACTGTTATGCTAGTTTCGGGAGCCCCGTCCTCTGAGGTCGTGGAAGCCAGTAGCTCTGTGGAAGCAATGGATTAGAAGAGAAAACTGAGCTCTCCCTCCTCTTCCTCCTCATTAATATCTCCAAAGACCCCGGAGTCCTTGCCAAAAATGCAAGTGAGCCCTCACGGGGGCTTTGAAGGCAAGCCTCACTGTGTGCTTGAATGGGATGGCAATCTTATCAGTTTGATTTCATATACCCATCGGAGTTCAGCTCGATTTTAGGCTTCCGAAGTTGACGTGGTAATTTCTAATCGATGTCAAATATTACAAAGGTTCAGATGTGCAGCCAAGCGTATTTGGGCCACAAGTTTTTGGAAAGCTGGAACTGACTCTCTTGAGAGATTTCCAGTAGGGATGGGTTAGTGCTTTTTTTTGCCAAGTTTAGAACCCATTCCAAATCTAAGAGGGCTAGAACTCAGGCTTGGCTAGAATCTTCTGGGAGTCAAGGGGGAGTTGTTCTGTTTTATTTTCCCCTAATTTAGCAAAAGTCTTCTTAGCTTTCAGAATTATGTCCCAAGGGAACTATGTGTAGATGTTCAGTGGCTCTGAGAAAATGTCCTTTAAATTACTAAATGCGATTTTTTTAATGCTCTAATGTTTTTGATCCTATACAGCCAAAAGCATCTGCATTTCCTATTTTTCACTGTCTTCGTGTGATTGACAGAGCTCTAGTCGTTGGAGAAAACTCACCTCTAAACATGCCCTAGGAAATCATTTCCTCTTCCCTCCTAAAGTTGGAGGTACATCGCCCCTCCCGGACAAATGGTTTGTGCCCAAAGTTAATACATTCAAGACAGCAGAAGTTGTTCCTTGGCTCCAGGTGAATTTTACAAATATAATTTTCTCGAGGCCCCATTTCTCCTCCAGTTTATGGAGAAAATGTCATAGCCAGGGCGGACCCTATTCATGGAAGCAGGGGTAGAAAGCAGGGCGTGACCCATATGGATGGGACAGGACATATGGAGAAAACAGAGGGAGCCTATAATCAGGAGACCCCAATCCAAGTTCCCAGGTCTGACACTGACTCACTATGGCCTATCGTTTGCAAGTTATTTCATCACTGATCTTGCCCGTAAAAGAGGAAAAATAATACCTGCTTTATTTACCTTGAGGGAAGATGATATATATGAAAGCACTGCTTAACATAAACACACAAATACACAAAATTCTAGGAACCGTAAAAAGTGCTCATCCTAAATTTTGTAATCTGCACCCATTTTAGAGGATATGAAACAGGATCTGCCTAGATAATTCAGTCATTATAGTGCTTTAACATGATGCAGTTTTAAGGGACAGAATAACCGGCGACTATGGAAAGCTTAATGAAACCTCCTTCCCAAGTCTCACTCCTTGAGTGTCCCCCCATTAAAAAGATCTCCTTTAAAACAAAGAGTGAGTCTGGAAAAGACCAACGATGACGACTGTCCCAGACTGGCAAGGAGCAAGGCCTCACTCTTCTTATTTGGGACCAATTAATATTCATGGAGTCTCAACCCTGAAGGGATTTAGCCCCAGCATTTCATAAAACTGAAGCAATCCATCATCCAAAAGGGCAAAGAGGCAAAATCTCTGAGCACTTTTCCTCAAACTCCATCAGAGAATGCAAGCTCACATTACTTCCCCTCCCCAGTCTTTTCCTTCTTTATGAAGTGAGACTATTGTGGATAACTGTGGCCTCATAACGCATTTTTGGCTGGCCACGGCAATACCATGGCTTCAGAAATTCTCCTTAGTAGAAGTTGGCCAGTGTTCTATTGTTTGCATCTGGGATGCGGCCAGGAGAGTTCGGACATCTGCCCATTGTGTTAGCTCCTTGGGCGCCAGCGGGCTGAAGCTCATTATTCCGCTGGGAATTATGCCTCTATTCCTTGAAAAGGGGAGTGACTCACCAACAGCCCTCTATCACATCCGACATTTGGAAGACGAAAACCCCTTGTGAGTTCCAAGTTGCACTGTGAGTGAGTTTCTTATTCTGCCCAAACTGATCCATGGAGGTACTGCCTGACCATGCTCATGCTTGGTCATCTCAATGGAGTTGCAATTTATTAGGAAATTCGGGAATCCCATTTCTAGACATGCTGAAGACGGTGCCAGCCTGAACGGTCAACCCCCACTGGCTGCAAAACCAGAAGATAAAAAGAGAGAACAGGCGCTGAAAGAGGCAGTGCTTCTTAATGCTGGCATGGGATAAGGGGCTGGCAAATTTCTCACTCCTCTCCATAATTTTGGCTCTTTTATGTCCCTTCCTTTTAACCCTATTGCAGCTGCTTTTGAGCTCTCTGAGAATCTCAATACACATTTCCATTCGGGCCCCCTGCTTCTGTCATTAACTAATCATGGTATACCGAAAAAGTCAGTTTACCTAAGGTTCCATTTCTTTGCCTCAAAAATGAGCATTCACCTCACAGGACGGTGAAAACGGAAGTGCTTCGTACAAGAGCACAGCACATCACAACTGCTCAGCCAGGGCGAGAGAGGAAACGGCGACGGTGGCGGCGGTGTGTGAGCGCAGCCTGGTATTCGGCACGCGATGATGACTCGAGGAGTCCCGAGAATGATCATAAAAATCATTACATTATTAGCTGCTCTAAATAAAGGATGAACACAGTCCAGCTGGCGTCTCTGTTAAGGTCTGTTTACAAACCATACCCCATGAGGGTCCACGCGCGGCTTTCACCAAACCTCAAGATGAGGCTTGATCTTGAAATACCATCGTCTCCACTGTTCCATGACCTTGCTCCCCAGTAACCACTAACCAACTTTTTAGTTCTTTCAGGGGTTCCAACCTGGCCTCTGTGGCTAACAATAGCCAATAACTTCCAGGAAAACAAAGAGCAGGATATTGGGGTCTTTTGGCCTCTGCATCAAAGAACAGCTGGATCTAATTCAGAGCTTTAACTGAAGAAAGAAAGAAAAATGGACACCCTTCTACTGGTCATGTGTCAGCCATTACAGGCTGTGTCTCTACCACCTGCAGGAACAGATTCAAATGGAGCATTTTTATTATGGAAAATCTTCCAGCAGATGATACGCAATGACCCAGCGAGAAACCAACCCTATTGGGAATGGGTTGACAATGCTCTCCTAGGATGTTGCAACAAGGCACAGCCTTTGGAATCAGAGAATTCTAGGTTCAAAGCTTGACTCTGCACCCTTGCTTTGGGCAGCTTTGTTTATCTGTTCTGAGCTTCAGGCCCCTTATTTTACACAAAGGAGAGATTCTGATAATTACATCCTACTTACCTGGCGGGGGGGGGGGGCGGGGGGGCTGATCTGAGATTCGAGACCCTTTAGCTAAAGAACACAGCACAGCCTGCAGTACTTAGTAAGTGTTCGATACATGTCCACACATCACTTCTCCCTCTCAGAGCTTTCCTGGGCGTGTAGCCTGAGTATGGCGGTGCCAGATACACAGCAGGTGTTGAGCAAGCCTACAAGGCAGCGAGGAATCCTGATTCCTACAGCCCCCTGGGAGTAGTACCTTGTGCCCAGTACCAGCGGGTCGCTGGAAACCAGTAAGCCAGCATCAGGTCTGAGCTTCTGGAAGCTCGCTTCAGCCTGTAAATTACTGTCGTGGCCTTCTTGTAACTTCAACTCTTCCTTCCTCTTCCGCAAGTCAAGTGCTGGCTTTCCTGCCCTTGAAAGACCCCTCTGGGGAGTCTGCAATACGGCCCAGATGCTCTCGAAGATTAGGAAGGCTTTTAAGTCTAGTCTAAAAAAATAGTCCTGTCCTCTGTCTCAGGCCATTATTTCTTCTTTTACCAATTTTGGAGAACGCAATGTTCCATTCTTCATTTATAATATTCTGTTGAGGGTATTTGTAGATCGTCAGCCTATATGTCAAGCCTCCTGCTTGATTACACCGTATAAATTCAGTTCTATTTATACGCTGACGCAAGTGCAACTAGAATAGGAATTAAATATATATGCAGTTTTGGGGGGGGGGAACAAAGCTCATTTTTCTAACTTAGTCTTTCTTCAGATTATCCTCCATCTAAAAATTAGAATTTTAGTGCTAAAGGAACTGCCTCGTTTCGGAGATTAGAAAGGTAAAGAACTTCCCTCCAGTGGTCCTTTCTTGCTGATGGCAGGATCAGGGCTGGGTCACAGACGGCCAAGTCCTCCGGTTGGGTGTCTCTTCACTATCCTGTGAGGTCTGACCCGGTAGACCTGACGTTTAAACTCCTCCGCATCACACCAGCCCCTTGGTGTGTGTGGTCCTGCCGAGATCTCCTTCTTGCCCCACACTCTGCTCAGTGTAGCGACCGTGGACCACCTGCCATCCTTCCAACATGTTTACGGGACTTTTCCCCACACCCTGAAATGACCCGCCCCACCTGTGGACCTGGAGAATCCACTCACCCTCTAAGATCTAATAGCATTTATCTTTTCTTCTGTAACTCTCCAAAACTCCCCCAGAGAAATCAGTCCCTCCCTTACCTGTGGTCTAACAGAACTTTGTACCTGTCTCCTGCATAGAGCCTAGAGCACTGAAGTATAGATGTTTGTTCATCGTTGTCTCCCCACTAGACTGTGAATTCTGCAAGGTTAGGAAATGTTACCTTATTCATCCTTGAATCCAGAGCTCTCTAATGAGTTTCAGACCCACAACACTAAGCCTTAATGACTCTCATTTTTTGTTCGTTTCTGTTTTTATGTTGTTTTGTTTGCAGATGAGAACTTTCACATCAGCTGCATTAGGTGAACAAGAACACGCCATGAAGTATAAGTCAGGTGAATTGATTCTGATCAATGATTTGATTCTGATCAACAGCTGAAAGTGTGTGACCGTCTATGGATACCTTGGATTTCTAAGGACGAGAAGTACTAAAAATTAATAATAACAATTGAAAACTTTGCCTGATGAACGTTGGTGACTTTGTTCATAACTTGGGTGACGTTGTGCAAAGACAGAAAGAACGCAAAATCGGAGCCCCAAGTGCAACATCCAGAGGGTCCCCCTTTATTAAGATAGCTTAATTCGATAATTTTAAAAATTCCATCAAAGGTCCTGTTGTGGCTCAGCCATAACGAACACAGTTAGTATCCATGAGGATTCCGGTTCAATTCCTGGCCTCACTCAGCGGGTTAAGGATCCGGCATTGCCACGAGTTGAGGGTGTAAGTCACAGACATGGACGAGATCTAGCAATGCTGTGGCATAGGCGGGCAGCTGCAGCTCCAGTTCAACCCCTAGCCAACTGCCATATGCTGCAGGTACAACCCTAAAAATAAATAAATAAATAAATAAATAAATAAATAAATAAATAAATAATTCTATCTATTACATTTACAATGGACAAGCAATGAGGTCCTGCTGTAGAGCTCAGGGAACTATAACCAGTCTCTTGGGACAGACCGTGATGGAAGATAACATAAGAATGGGAATGTGTATGTGTATATATATAATATGACTAGATCACTCTGTTGTGCAGAAATTGGCACAACATTGGAACTCAGCTTTATTTAAAAAAAAAGAAAAAATTTCCAAAATGTTCCTCCTCTGACAAAAAAAAAAAAAACATTTATGATGATATATACTCCGATATCTTAATATAAAAAAGATTATATTTAAAACCTGTAGCAAAAATAAAACTTACCTTTTTGAAAAGAAGTATAGTAACGCTAGCATGCAAACCTCCAGTGCCTTAAAATTGGGCCTTTTATTCCGAAACGGTTATTAAGTCTTTAACTATAATTAAAATCTCTCAATAGCGCTCAAAGTAGAATTCTTTAAAAAGAAATATGACCGCTAACCTAGGATCCCATCCTTGAAAGGTATCATGAAATTGCCCAACTCTGTCATTTGTGCCTTAGCTTGGTCCGTTTCCTTCAGGCTTCAGCAGAAACGATGAGCATCGCACACTTGGCAAGTGGCTTGAAAGCCGGGAAATACTAATGCCGAGTGACCGAAATTGGCCTCTAAATACTAGCTCTAGGGGCAAATCCTTATTTATGGACATTGTGGGGAGTCCACTGGCCCCGCCATGACCTTCGCCATGTTCCCCTTAGACTGAAAGGGCTACGAGTTCAGTCGTATTCAGTTTCCAACTTAGCTTACCCTAGGATAATATCACATCGATATTTTGAGCCTTGTTTGGTTATTCTTGGCACCAGGCAAACACAGTTTCTACCAATCAGGTTATGTCATGCTATAATGGGAAGGCACGACACATTGAAAAAAGCTGAAAACCTAAAAGATTCCCAGTGCATGGAATACACATTAAGTGATGAAGGAAGGAGGCTTCAGGTGTGTGTTTATTCTTAAGAGCACGAATAGCATTCAGCACGAACTAGAAAAAGATAAAGTAGAACAAAGCCCTATATGTTGAAAGCAGCTCAAATGAGAAGCTCCAAAGGCAAAAGTTATTGGACATAAATGCCACGGTTAAGATCGCTTAACATGCTCTGCGAATTTCTCTTACCTTCGAGGCTGACGAGGAGAAAGAGAAATATCAGCCTGTGTGTGGAACTGAACCACAGGTCACAGGCATGACTCTCTCATCTGGAAACAGAAATAAAAGTCACACTGATGACGTTTAAGGTCAGACGCTACCTGGCATCTGTTCAAATGCTAGGAAGAATTTCAACTGGCTGGATCCCGACTGCCAAAAGTTCTCTGCCCGCCCCCCAAAAAATTCCTGGCCAGAAAGACTCGTCCAAACACATCCAGTCTAGTTTTGAGGGTTTCCGCCCCTTTTTCCCTCACCTTACCAACAAGAAATATTTTGTTTTGGTTTTGTACTTTTCTAAGGTTCCTTCCTATTTGGAACGATTATAAATCACATAAACCATGACCCAATAGGGAGCTCCTGGGCCCCACAGGGAGTTGAAAGGACAAATCAAGGAGAGGAGCATGTGAAGATGACTCTGGAAACTGCCACGGAGGCTGGCAAAAGCAGAAAGGCTGAAGCTCGGGGTTTAGGAGCTGACTGACTGGAGGCTGCATCGCAGCTTGACTTCCATCTCTGTACGCCTCAGCAACCTCACCCCTGAGACGGAAACCACAAAAATCAGTACTTCGGCTTATGGCAGCCAGCTCCCTGCCTGACAGACAGGCATCATACACACATGTGAGTTTGTATTCTGCTGTTACAGAGGTGTTTATAAATAGCTCTCTTTACGGTGCTGTATGTGTACTTTTTACATATGTATACATATATTTTCTGTCATATACAACAATTATTATTTTTGAGTTCCAATTAGGCATTAGGCAATATGATACAGCAAATTACGAAATAAGGAGAAAACAACATACAAATGAGGGTCTTCATTTCCTGTAAGGTAGAAACGGTGGGGGACGTATGCAATGCAACAGAAAAATGCCAAGGCAGCTGACCAGACAGACCCGTTTTCCCTGGATCTCCCTGATTTATATTATACTTATTAATAGCTCCCTCTTTCTGAAGAGTGTCTTGACGTGATCAATTAAATGCTCATGCATTAATGCTCACATTGGGGAAAAACCAAAGTCCAGGCACCTGATCCACACAGGGAGGCCGGGTGGAAAGGCGTCCTAGGGCCAGGTAAGACCCAGGCTGCTGAGTGGAAGTAGCTGTGTGAAAGGTGAGGCAGACGCATGATTAGGAGCATGAATTCCGCAAGTGTGGAGGAGTGAGTTTGAAGGTAAAAGCACAGTGGAGAATGTGCTTTCGGAGAATGAAGAATCACAGAGAAAATACAGTAGGATGATACAGCGCAAAGGAGAAAACTGCAAAGAATAACACTTTCCAGATCATGGGGATCAGACAAAGGATGGCACAGGAGTGGCCAGATCATGAGGGCTCAGATAATTTGGACCAATCTATCCTTTTTTTTTTTTTCTTTTTACGGCCACACATGCGGCATTTGGAAGTTCCTGAGCTAGGGGTCAAATTGGAGCTGCAGCTGCTGGCCACAGGCACAGCAACTCGGGATCCAAGTCACATTTGCCACCTACACCACAGCTTTCAGCAGCACCAGATCCTTAACCTACTGAGCAAGGCCAGGGATCGAACTCACATCCTCACAGATACTATGTCCGATTCTTCTTGCTGAGCCACGACAGGAACTCCAGGGGCTAATCTATCCTAAGGGCGATAAAAAGCCAAGGGAAGTGTTCCACGGGCCTGAGAGTCTGCAATGGCAGAAGGTACCAGGAATGCAAGGAGCTGAAGACCTAGAGAATAAAGGGCCTGTTTTATGTGGAAGCCCTTGGGGAACTGCTGGTTTTACAACAAATTAATAGCACTTTGTTCATGGCCTCCTTTTTCCAGAGCATAGATGGGACCTGGCTAAGAACCGCAAAGCAAGCAGCTTCCATTTCGCTGCTGAGTTTACGTTTCAGCCTCAACAATCCCAGAATGAATCACCGCGCGCACAGGTTGTTGGTTACGCCAGTTTAAAGCCCACTCTCGGAGCTCCTTTCTCCTTTGAGATCAAGGCTGAGTTTGCAGAGATTTATGTGGAGGTTTCTTATCCTCCCTAAAAAATATAAAATCTTTCACCAGAATGTTTTTCTCACTCAGTGAGGCAATGCTGGGCCTCCTCGTTGTTATTCCCTAGAAGACCTTTTCTATCTCCACTCAAATCCCTATCATTCTCACTTAGGAAAGGGAGTAGTTGAGAACGGAGAAATCATCCCTTACAGGTTCTAGAAGATGGAAGGGCAACGGAATGCAACCCTTGAAATCAACGGAACACAAGACAGAAACCAGTGACTCAATGAGAGAAAGCCATGTGCTGTAAAATAGAGAACTTATTTTGGGAGCATTTGATTTCTAAAAACCCCCTTAGAAGTAAGGCCTGATTTGTTGCAGGATCTGAGAAATCAGTAGTTTCATTCCCACCGGGATGACAGTAACTCAATGTTGGAGAAAAAAAAAAAAAAATCCTTCTAAGGAAAAGATTTATATCAAAGATGCACTTATACTCAAAGAGGAAAAATGGTGCCTAGATTATAAAGACAAGGTTTCAGAAGAAAAGAAATATGGGGAATGAGCAAACAGTGGCAAAAGAACACAGGGCTTGAGAACAATACTATCTGGGCTCAAAAAGCAGGCTCTTCCATACTGTGTGACCTTGGACAAGTCTCTTAAATTCTCTGATCCTCAGGTCCCTCTTCTGGAAAATGAGGAGAATAACAGTACCTACCTCCTAGGATTGCTATTAGGATTAAACACGTTAATATTTATAAAGTACTGGAGTTCCCATCGTGGCTCAGTGGAAACGAATCTGACTAGCATCCATGAGGATGCAGGTTCGACCCCTGGGGTCAAGGATCTGGCATGGCTGTGGCAGTGGCGTAGGCTGGCGGCTACAGCTCTGATTCGACCCCTAGTTTGGGAACCTCCACATCCCACAGATAGACAAAAAGACAAAAAAATTATAAAGTACTTAGAAAAGTTTCTGATACAGTGTGCTTGTCAGCAACAACAGTAACACAAATCTATCAATACCTGATGCGCAGGGATGTAACCTACTCTAAAATCTCTGTAAGTTCGAAGCTTCCGTTCCTATGAAATGTTTCAGTCTCCTGCTATGCTCCTGTCACCTATCTCAACTCTTCCTAAAACCAGGTAGAATCTGTAACTCTTAGGGCAAAAACTTCCAATTCAAAATTAATAAACAACAGAATTCACAATATTCTCTCCAAATCTTCAGTGACACATCTATATATACACCAAAGTCCCTCAACAATAAGGCCATTTGCCAAGAAGCCACATGGGGATGGGAAGGCCCAAGACTAATGGGAAGCTAAGCAGGGTCAGAGTTTATCTTTATATCTCTTTGTCTCAGTTAAGAGAAAAAGAAAGGTCCGAGCTTTCAGACAGCCGTGAAAACAAAATAAACAAGCATGTAAATGAGATGTGTTTTGGATGTGGGTTTGTATATATTGGCAGGAAACGCAGTGAAACTTAGGACTCTACTTTCTTATTCTTTTTTTTCTCTCTTCTGTCCCTCTCAGTGCCAGAGGAGTTATTTTTAAAAGCATGGGTTCGTGTTTTGGATCATAATGTTATGGCAAAAGGCGAGACGACCTTTCCATTTAGTTAGTAGCTGTTATACAATCAGCAAGCTCCACATGACAGCACTTCCTGTTTGGGGACCAATAATTTGGGTATGCTACAGCTTTTCGTTTCTCCTCACATAGAGCACTTACCAAGCCTGAACATGTTGAGACAGCAATTTATTCCTTAATTCATTAAGACAATCTATACCCCTTGCCAAGTTCTGCCAAAGCATCTTGCAAGGCCCCATCTCCTACAGAATGCCACCTAGGAATAAGGGAGCACCCTAAATCTTTACCAACACCTGCAGGTGTTAATCCAAGTTTGCACACAAGGACTAAGAGAGAATGAGACAGTTTAAGTGTTTCTCTGTAAAACCCACAGGATAAAGAGCTGACCTACAGAAGCAGCCATGTGAGAGGCAATCTCACTTAACCAGAACACCTGAGCTCCCAGCAACAAGAGGAGACTGGAATCCCATGACTTACGCAGCGTCCTCATTCTTCAGCATCTTAATTCTTATTTTTGATTATTCTTGGGCCTTATCCACCACCTGGGGGAAGAATGATAATTTCTGGGAAATAACAACAACAGATGCTGACTTTGCGTGTTTAATGCACTAATCCTTTTGCTGGGGAAAGGAAAAGAAAAACTAAATGATTTCCGTGACCTAACATTTTTTTTTTCCGGTCCTTACCTGAGAGACCAGAGAGACCACCGTCTATATTATTCCAAAATTTTCACAGAAAACTGAAAAATTTAGTAAAAATTCCAATTTTTTTTTTTAATATAGAAGTAAACAACTTGGAAAAATCTTACCAGGCTACTAACTGATTTTCTCTATTTTCTTGGGATATTTAGTGAGGGATGGTCTAAAATTGTCCATTAAAATACATGTATATAAAATATATTCGCATAAAAGAATATGCACTCATGAAGATTTATCTGATCTTAACTGTTCTCGTTTTGTTGTAAAACAAACTCTCCTTTTCAATTCCCTAATGTCTGGTCCAGTAACGTTATTATGCAGTGAGAACTGTATCTAACAAAACTGGTATCAAATTAGACTCGGTCCATCCAAAGAACCAATTATTTCTTAAGAAGAGAGTGGGACAACAGGACCTCGTCATATTCCTATAAAAAGAGAGCAAAATTTATGTTGTAAAAATGAGTAATGTTTAAAATTTGTATTTATTTGCATCAACAGAAAGATTAACAGTTTGCCGACCTGTGTTACAATCATTAACACGAGCTTCTGAAATAAACAACTTCTGAATATTAGTGGCCTGGCCCAAGAAGATTTATTTCTCACACATGCAAAGATCACTGTAGGTGGTCCTGGGCCCCTCTCCCCTAAAGGGGTCATGGGTCTGGATGCCTTCTGTCCTTCAGCCCTGCCATCTTGGAGTCCTTTGCTTCAGCTGCACAGAGGGTGGCAAGAGAGAAAGATTGAGAGACTGAAAGAGAGAGGAAGAAAGACGGTGCAGAACGGTACTGAAGACGGTAAGAAACATCTGAATTGATTTAAATGACACCTGACTGGCTAGAGACCATGACCTGTGAACCGTACTGGCTTCAGTATTTCATCCACAAACAATCCGCTACCCGACCGCTGGATCTTTGTCAACCACACACACTCCTCTTAAAGGGTAAAGAATGAGACGAATGGACAGGCCAAAATACAACTGCCAAAGCCTGATTTATTGGCAAAAAGTACACACCACCATTAAAAAAAAAAAAAAAAAAAAGTCGCATTCTAGCAAATGATAAAGCGGTTCTCTCTCTGTTGTCTCACTAATCAAGCACCCAAAGCACGTGAATACGCACAGCTTTAAACAGCCTTCGAAGATAATTAGGTGATGGCGTGTGTTAAAAACAAGACAACAAGCCCAAGGTGGAGCCATTTATGCCAAACCCCAAGTTACCAAGACGAGACTCAATTACAGTTTCAACTCTCCCAGGAAATGAATCTTAAACCAGTCAACCAGATCATATACCTGCTAGACCCCTGCCAGGCCCTAATGAAAAGTAACTGCAAAACCCAACCTGCTCTTTTTGCCCAGTCTAAATTCCCTGTTTCCGCCCCCTGGCCTGTACAGTCAGTCCCCCCAGTTCGATGGGGTGCTGCCCCGGGGGCAAAGAGATTTTTGCCCAAACAAACGCTTACAATTTCCAATAAGCCCCCGTTTCTTTTTCAACAGTACTGGTTCCAGAAGAGGGGACGCAAGGAGACCCTGTGGTCCAGAGCGACCAGCAAACCCGGCCCAGGTACCTGTTGAGCCCCCGTGCCTTCTGCCTCCTCGCCGCCTGGGGTGGGGGAGCGCGAGTCCCGCTCGGATCCTGGCTCAGCAGTTTTCACCTTCCCGCCGCCAAACTTCCAACATTCCTTCTTCCAGGCGGGGTTCGGAAATGCGCCAGGGCTGGACTAGGCGTGACGCGCAAACACGCGGCGTCTGACGTCAGACTGGGTCTCACATCAGCCTCCGACGTCAGACTGGGTCCGATATTGAAACTGGACTGGATTAAGGTCGGACTGGATTGGACTGAAAAACCGGACTGGATTTCGGTGGGACTGGATCTGACTTACAAATAACTGGACTTAGGTCCAATTGGATCCCACTTAAGCTGGACCAGGTCCCGTGTCAGGCCTCAGGTGAAGAAAATGTCGTTTCAGGATTGAGCGAGTAATTTGTCTTAACAAAGTTTTTTTCTTTTTTTGGTCTATTTAGGGCCACACCCACGGCATATGGAAGTTCCCATGTTAGGGGTCCAATTGGAGCTGTAGCCGCCGGCCTAAACCTCAGCCACAGCAACACTGGCTTCCAGCCGCGTCTGCGACCTAGGACAGCTCATGACAACGCGGATCCTTAACCCACTGAGTGAGGGCAGGGATGGAACCTGCGTCCTCTTGGATACTAGTTGGGTTCATTAACCACTGAGCCGTGACCGGAACTACTGTCCTACCAAAGAGAATCCTGAATTATAAAGCCACAGTGGAGAACTTTTAACCATCTTCCAGAAGCTTTCTATGTATGAGGTGCCCTAGGGAAAAAAAGGGGGTCACAGCCAGCATGCTGTACAAAGGGCAGAGGGAAGATTCTTTTTCCTCTACAGTTTCTGGTGTCCAGGTCGAGAACTGCTGGGACATCCCACTTGCTCCAGAGTCTGCAGACGGAATCCCAGGAAAACTGGCCAAGGATGAGAATTCTTTTCAAACACGTCTCTCCCAGGAGTCCATCTGGGGTTACCAGGTCAAAGAGGCCCTTTCTGGAGAAATTCAGATTGGCAGGAAAGAAACATTTGTGAGACCCAGATCTGAATTGTAACTTGTAAATTAGCTTTCAGGTACCCATGGGTTTTGATCCTCGCTCTCCCAGAGGCAGCTAATGTCTTCTTCTTTGTCTCTTTTTGTGCCCTTGAGAACTTGGCTTGGGAACCATGAGACTGGGGAGCAGGGGGGATGTGGCTGGACAGAAACGTTGGTTACGGTCCATTTTCGGCTTGGGTCCTACCAACTATTGCCAGCTTTTAGCGGAATTGTCTGTCTGCCTTTTGGTTACCTTTGGGAGTAGCTTTGGATCTTGGGAGGGTTGTGTCTTTTGAACCTTATGTGGGACACTTCTCGTGTCCATGGGGTAGTTTGATAGTGACTGAAATCCAACAAAATGTTTGAAAAGATTTATATATATTTTCGTAAGTTGGACAACTGGAATTCAGAGCCTGATAGGAACTTTTTGTAAGCTTTCTCCCCTAAGCTAGAAGGAAACTATGTACCCAGAGGGAAAGAAAAACATTCTGAAGCCCTTGCAGAAGGATTTACCAAAATATTCCAAAGACACACAGCTCTAACTCTAGAACATAGGGATTTTGTTTTCGCTTCCATCTTATTTGAAGATCCTCTCCTTGATATAAAGAAATAAACTGAAGATCACATAGTTGGAGGGGTGGGTTAGCACCTTACCTTTATAATAGGTTTGCTCTTCTCTGCCATTTAATCTCATGCTTCCTCTTTTAGCCCCTTTTTTGATGTTTTATTAGGTTCTGTAACCTCTGAGTCCATGCTGCAAAAATGAGCATTTTGAGTAGATGTTACTCTCTCCACCTACCCATTCATCACAAGCAAGCACACCCCCGAACCCTCTATGTCAATTCACGTCCTCCAGGCAGGAGGCACCAAGATGGAATTAGAAGCAGAGAGATGTATTGACTGAAAGACAAAGTGGGGGACAAAGCAGGGGGAAGCATGTGCAAACAGGTCTGACAACCTGCAAAAGGAAAGGGGAAAGAAGAGGCTCCGAAGGCACTACAGCTCTGACACATCTCAGCCAGCCCACGGAGAGCCGTAGAGCAAAGATAATGGGGCAGAAATGGCCCAGACACAGTCCCCTTGTTTTGCTCAGTCATTGCCCAGACGCAGACCAGGGAAAACATGGCTTCCTGTGAATCCCAGAGAGATCCTCAAAGTGTGTGCACATACATGTGACCTTCCCCATGTTTTGTTGGACACGATTTATTTACTTTACATTTTAAAAGTGTTCAAGGGTCTTTGCATCATTTATTACATCTATGCACAAATATGAATATATATACATAATATAATTCACATATAATTTGTTCAAGAGGAATTTACTGAGTTCCTACTCTCATCTGTATCAGGCAGAAATACTTGATTTCATTTCCCAGGTCCAGCCTTTACACCACATTTTCTCCACCAGTTTCATTTACCTCTAATATTTCCAGAGTACATACAGATAGTTTCATCAAAAGCGTACATAGGTAATCCATATTTTCTACATCTTCATACCTGAGAACATTTTGCTTTTGCTTTTGCTTTTGCTCATGAGTGATGCATGACATGTTATGGACTGTTTGCACCTTGCCTTTTCCACTCCAAACTCTGTATTAATTAAATAATTAATTAATTAATTAATTCCAAAATTATCTTAGCGTTAAGTATTACTAAGGAGAAAGGACGTCCTTTGGTTTCTTTGTTCATTTGTTTATCTTGGGTTTTTTTGTTGTTGTTGTTCTAAAGATAGGGGTCCATTCTAGCTGCAGCTGCCAGCCTACACCACAGCCACAGCAACACAGGATCCTAGCCACAAATGCAACCTACACCACAGCTCAAGGCAATGCTGGGTCCTTAACCCACTGAGTGGGACCAAGGATGGAATCCACGTCCTCATGGATACCAGTCGGGTTCATTACCACTGAGCCACAATGGGAACCCCTTTATTTTTGTATTTATTTATTTGTTGATTTATTGTGTTCCTTTGTATATAACTTAAATTTTCTGCTTAAATACATAGAGAATTCTTTGTTTTAAAGCCCTTGAAATTCAGGTGTTTTGTCAGTGTACATAAATCAATAAATAATAAAATTTGAAATTACTGGAAATTTAATAGTCCCATTATTTACAGATTTGAACCTCCTTTATCAGCAAGAAGCATTTCTTTTTTTATATTTAAGAATCTAGGGAGTTCCCGTCGTGGCGCAGTGGTTAACGAACCCGACTAGGAACCATGAGGTTGCGGGTTCGGTCCCTGCCCTTGCTCAGTGGGTTAACGATCCGGCATTGCCGTGAGCTGTGGTGTAGGTTGCAGACGCGGCTCGGATCCCGCGTTGCTGTGGCTCTGGCGTAGGCCGGTGGCTACAGCTCCGATTCAACCCCTAGCCTGGGAACCTCCATATGCCGCGGGAGCGGCCCAAGAAATAGCAACAACAACAACAACAAAAAGACAAAAAAAAAAAGAATCTAATAAATCACTTCTGTCTTCATTATTTACTTCATTTGCCTAGTGGTGCTATTACTTTTTTATCTGAAAATATACTGGAAATAAATATCCTAATGCTTCTCAATGTCAGTTTAAAAGTTCGAAGAGCTGAAGTTCCTGCTGTGGCACTGCGGGTTAAGGATCTGGCGTTGTCACTGCAGCAGCTCGGGTCACTGCTGTGGCTCTGGTTTGATCCCTGGCCTGGGAACTTTCACATGCCTTGGGCACAACCAAAAAAAAAAAAAAAAGAAAAAAAGTTATAAGAGCGATTTTTCTAGCCATACCACTGAGCCTTACATTTAAAGCACCGTCTTGAAATTTGTCACCCCATTTCTTTCCTTTTATTTTTCACCCGGTCTCAAGCACTCCTCTGGGAAGCAAAAAGAGGTCTCTTAATCATCTGTATTTTATTAAGTGTCTAATAGACTAGAAGAGAAAGCCAATTCTCTGTTTTCCCAACATTTCAGCTGAGTACCAGGATTCAGGGCCAAACAAATTACAGCAAACCATTTTCTAAAAAAAAAAAAAAAAAAAAGCCTCTGGAGTTCTATAATGTCCTAAGCAGAGCAAACAAACCTTGGGTGTTTAGAGACCTTATCCAAAAGACCCTCCCGCCATAAACCAAATGCAACTCAATTTATCTCAAAAAAGACGAAAGGGTGAGTCAGTGTGGCTGTAACTTGAACTTTACGGTTCTAGGGAGTCTCCCCATTTCCAACCTGAGTCTCAGACCACTAAGCTATCTTCCCAAGTGGATTTATTTGCCTCTTTTCGTTCCTTGGTTAAAAATGTCTGAGTCACTATAAACCAAACACTGCAAGAATCTCTACTTTTAAAAGAGCATTAAAAGTGCACTGATGGATTTGGTGAGATGTTGGAGACTCTTTTGTTCTCTGCAAATTGCAAAGGATTTTATTCGATTCTGGGACTGTCAGTGGAGGAGGTGACAAAGGCAATAACATCAAGCTCTCGGCCTGAAAACCCTCCCCATGGCTCCTCGCCGCTTCCTAAAGGGACCCTTCCGGCGGCTCTTAAAGGTGTGTGCACATCAAGACACCTGAAAAGACTGAGCAGCCGGGGCTTTGCTCACACCCTATCTAATCCGAGCAGAGCACGAGACCAGTCCTTCCTAGAGAGAACAGCGTTCACTTAGTCATGTGTTCACTGCTTCATCACACATTTTTTTGAGTGTCTGCTGTGTTTACTCACGCCTCCAAATGCTCATGCTGCCAAGATGAATGGAACCTTGAGGACAATCTAAATATCCTGTGATGGTAAATGATAAAGAGGAGTAGGAAGAAGAGAGGCAGGAGGAGAAGGGAAATATCACTATTCCCACTTCACGGAGGACAAAACTCAGGCAGAGGAAGGTAAAGGAACATACTCAGGCACACACGAGCTATTTGTACTTAGTGGGACCAAAATTCTAAGGCCTGAGTTGGGCTTCCCCATCATAACCTCCCTTCTCTACTGTATCGTTAGGGGACAGAACAAATCGATTACAGAAGGAATTCAATGTAACCACGTTTGACCCTTGATTCAGCCGGAGTCATAATCACATCTGGATTCCGAATGCTGTATCCTGTGGTGGGAGTTCCCAATGCAGCAAATCGGAAATGAACCCAACTAGTATCCATGAGGATGTGGGTTCCATCCGTGGCCTCGCTCAGTGGGTTAAGGATCCAGGGTTGCCGTGAACTGTGGTGTATGTCCAAGACATGGCTCGGATCCAGCGTTGCTGTGGCTGTGGTATAGGCTGGCAGCTGTAGCTCTGATTCGACCCCTAGCCCAGAAATCTTCATATGCCTCGGGTGCCGCCCTAAAAGGCAAAAACAAACAAAACAAAATAAAACGAGAAAACAAATGCTCTATCCTGTGGACTTGATAGTTTCTCTTTTTTGATCTGTTACCTTTGATACCTATGGCAGTGTTTGACAGAAAAACAGTAACAACAACACATTTTTATGAGGTCCTATTGTACCGCACGGGGAACTATGTCCAGTCTCTTGGGATAGACCACGATAGAAGAAAATATAAGAAAAAGAATGTGTATCTACCTCTGTCTGGGTCACGATGCTATACAGCAGAAATTGAAACAACACAGTAAATCAACTATAATAAAAATAAATTTTTTTAAAATTATTTAGAAAACATTTTTTCCTTGGCCAGGGATAGAACCCGATCCCAGCCACAGCAGAGACACCAGGTCCTTAACCCACAAGGCCATCAGGGAACACCTAGAATGCTCTTTGAAGCATGTTAAGTTCTATTTAAGTTGGTGTGTCTGTGTCTTAAGTTTATCTCTGCTGGACTTCACTTTTTTTCACTCCATTTATGTCCAGTTTTTATGCTTAATTGTTGCAGAGAAATACTCAACTGCATTGTAACAGAGGAACTAATTTAAGAAAGAAAACGTCCAGATAAACCGAGGTAGCAACCTAAGCTCTGGGCTGAGAATCAACGTTCTGCCCCTGTCACAGAATAACTGAGCAAAAGTACGAGATAAAGGGTTTGGGCCACTTCCCCAAATTCCACTCCAAACCCCCAGGTCTGCAATCTCAGGTTGGGCTATACACACCGCTCCCTTTTTGACGATATCATCAAGAAGCCATCAGCATCCTTGGGTTTCCCATTCTCCGAAGAAGAAAAATGGGCTCCACGAATTCTGTTGTCCTGCTCTGTTTCTGTCCATGAAGAGGATGGAGACAAGAGGGAAGGGGATGAGAGTTCTAGAAAATCCAGACAGTGGGCACCCAGGAGACGGCAGAGAAGGAACTTGGTACTTTCCGGTCACTGATGGATGTCCAGTCCACACTCAACATACTTTTTCATGTCTTATTCCATTCAATCCTCACAGCAGTCTCTTACGGGAGATTTATTATACCCAATTTAGAGAGGAGAAACTTCAGGGTCTGAGACAATAATAAGCAGGCCCAAAGCTACACAGCTCATTAGAGACTAAGCTATCACCAGAAGAGAGGTTTGGGTGATTCCAAAGCATATAGCTTGATAGGCTGTGCTTGTTTGTTTTATTAAACGTGAGCAGGCAAGCCTCTCTCGTTCAAAATGAGGATAGGGACTCTGCATGGGTCGATGCCTGGTAAAACTGTGAAAGTATTAAAGCTCAGAAAAAAAAAAAATAAAAAACCTGTCTTGGGTTATAAAGATTCTTGATGAGGGGAATAAAAAATTTTATATGAGCAATAAGAAAGTCAAGCTTAATTAGCTCAGGATGGGTGACTGAGGCACCTAGCTGTACCCAGGAATTCTTAAAGTTTTGGTCTAATTGTATGTCATTTTAAAATATATAGCTATCCATTATACCAAAAATTATTTTATGCTGAGCGGATTTGTTACATGTTTTGTTATTTTATTCTAAAATAAGCCCTGGAGTTCCTGTTGTGGCTCAGCGGGTTAAGAACCCAATATAGTGTCCATGAGTAGTAGGTGGGTTCAATCCCTGACCTCGATCGGTAGGTTAAGGATCCGCCGTTGCCATGAGTTACGGTGTAGGTTGAAGATGAGGCTCGGATACGGCATTGCTGTGGCTGTGGTTTAGGCCAGTGGCCACAGTTCTGATTTGACCCCTAGCCTGGGAACTTCCATACGCCACAGGAGAAAAAAAAAAAAAAAAAAAAAGAAGAAGAAGAAGAAGAAGAAGAAGAAAAAGCCTCGAATGTGGAATGTACGAGGATTTCTCTTATTTGACCACAATCACAGGGAGTCTTGCAGGCTGAGTGAGGACACGGTGGGACTGGCTAGATGCAGGTCCTATAGTGGCCAAAAAATGCAAAAGGGAACCAACAGCCCCTAGACACCGGCCTTGCAAATGGATTCCTCCAGAATGATCGTTAAGTGGCGAAAACACATCGGGATCACTGATCTCCTAAAAACTTCCCCTGGTCATTAAAATTATGCTAAGAAGAAAACATTCCCAGGGAAACTCTCCCCTCTTCCCAGCCTTCAAAGGCTCTCCGTAGATTTTACTTAAGAGAGAGGAGTGGAGGGGAGGTTGAGGCTGGAGGGGAGGGGTCAATAGGCTGTACCTGGGATGCTACCAGGAAGGAAATAAAGTCACAGAGCAAAAGTCAGACCCACAAGGTCTCACTGACTCTTCCCGTAGTTGCTGTCCCCTCTAATCCAGCAACACGCGTTGTGGGCCCAGGGAGACGACGGGAAGGCCTCTCCTGGCCCCACTGGCCTCCATAACCACAATCTTTCACAGAACTTAGAGAATATAAAGTCCACCAAATGTAGCATGTTTAAAACTTTTGAACTCCACTGTCTGATACACCATTAAGAATAACTTGTTTTTGTAGTAATTAAAGAAAAAAAAAAATCAGGCCAGGAGTTCCCCAGTGACCTAGTGGTTAAGGATCCAGCATTGTCTCTGCTGTGGCTCGGATTCAATCCCTGGTCAAGGATCTTCTGCATGCCACATATATAGACAAAAAAAAAAAAAAAATCAAGCCAATTTCCCACAGCTATAATTTTAGAGAGAATTGAGAGTGAGATGCTACAGAGCCAAAAGACACCATCATTATGTTGCCTTCCCAATTTCCTGGTTTGAAAAGTTTGCAAAGAGATACATCTGGTCCCACATTTAATAGGTTTAAAAAACAATGATAATCTTTCCTTTTCCTCAGTATTAACATCACCAGAAACTATTAAAATGAAAGAAAGATAGTGCTAAAAATAAAGTTGGGTTCTCAGCCAGAGTTACAAAAAAGCATGGACAGGCCCCCATTGGAAGATGCGTGCAGTCAGTGGATCCCAGGGGCCGGGCAGGGAACTAACAGACCCTGAGGTTTGTTGTTTCTTTCTGATAAACAGGACAGCAGCGATATAAGGCCACACGATTATTTTATTTTCAAAACAGGACAGAACCCAACTGCAGCTCCCTCAGCAGAGCCTTACTTCCCAGCACTGGGTCTGCATAAGGAGCCTTGGCATTTCCTCTTTAGCCGAAAATGCAGCCAGCACAACAATCAAGCTGTGATTGGGAGCTGAGGGCAGTAGTTAATTAAGGCTGCATCTTTTATTCTCCAGGGCAATTCAGTGCAGCTTGAATGAGCCCCAGAGCCCGTCTGTGGTGGGAATGTCTCCCTGGGCAGTGGGAGAATCCAGTCTCATCAGCATGACAATAGCCCCCAGGATGCACTTGGGCTGATGTAATGGCCAGCCTTAGGGAGGGGGGGGTGAAAGCCTTGCAGCAGAAGCCTGGAGTTTTTGCAGCTGACTGGGGCTATTTCAGTGCATGAAATTCCTTCCCTCTTTCTTTCTTCCTTTTATAAGAGTTGTTTGCTAATTGGTAGAGCTCAGAAAACAATATACCATTAAGAATCCCTTTCCTTCCTCCCACCCCCCATTCCTATTAAAAAAACAAAACAAAAAAAAACCCCTGCTTTCTTGCTTCACTGGAAATCTCAACTTTTTGTTCTTCAGCTTGCATGAAGTCTTCATTTTTTTTTCTTTCTCTTAAACATGGAACTTATAAACAACCATTTACTAAAAGAGATCTGTTACTCTGGATCAGGGTTTTCCTAACATGCTCTCCGCCTTGGAGCATCTTGGCTGAGGTCCTGCTGTACAAGATACACTGATACAAAGCATTTTGGAAAAGTGAGTCATGGAAAGTTCGTCTGATTTTGTAGTTTTTTTCCTTTAAAAAAAAAATCACAAGAACCCATTTTAAGCTGGAGCACGTGAATCATTTAAGCTGACAGGGCAACAGTCAAAATGGAGCAGCATGGGGACGTGCCAGGTGAGAGACCAGTGATGGATGTCAAGTTTTGCCACCAACCCAGTGAGTGGCCTGGGCAAGACACTGGCCTCCTCTCCTGCCAGAGTCTCAATTTGCTCATCTGTCCATCGGGAGGGAGGAACTCAATCATTTTTAAGGCCCCCTCTGGTCATAAAGGCACTTTATGACTGATGGTCACATTTCTTAATTGATGTGGGACCTCCGTGGTAAGATACCAGAAAGTTTCCAATGTAGTAGTTCCTAACAAACGTGATTTCCAGATTTCATCTAGAGATTTTAAATTAAGGGCTTCTGTTATTCTGGATGGTATCATTTCCAAATGAAGCAAACCGCGAAAGATACTAAGCACTGATTCTGAGGCATCTGAAAAGCTGGCAGGTGGAGAACAGAAAGAAGAAGAGCACCATTTTAGGAGAAGTTTCTGTACTTTCCAGGGCACACAGACTCCTGAGAAGGGGGCAACAGTGCATCCTGGCCTCCATTTCCTACTGTCTCATCGTACCCTTTATGGGGGTCCAACATTTGTAGGACCATGAGACAGATTTGAATTGTCTTTTAAGCTTTTCCTAAAGTCAAACAGTTTTTTAAATGGGCTCGTGGTATGCAGTTACTCTTGAAATCACAGTCACTCCAGCGTCCTTCTTTCCACTCTTACCAAATTATGCCAATTGATGGGCATTGGAAATATGGCACCATCTTTCCCCCAGGACAAATTCATTTTCACAGAGACCAGAAGTTGCCAAGAAGTCTTGGGACCTGGGGGATGGTTTCTCAGGAAGTCTGGGAACTCCCTGAAATGATATGCACTGTACATATTACTTGGGAGAGTGTCCAAGACTTTCATTCTGCTAAGATGGTAACAGTCACGTCTTAACATAAACAATCTGAAGATGCGAAGTAGAACTTGTTGGGGGTCACGGGTTATAAGGTGGAGACACCTTACATTTCTAAGGACGGTCATCTCTTCTTTTGATGATTGAAATAAACACTGTGATGTCTCTCAAGATAGTCCTAGAAAAATCCTGGAACTGCAGAACCGGTTTTTCATTTCATTACTTCATTACTTTCTCTTTTATTTTTTCTTTTTACCGCTGCAACTGCAGCATATGGAAGCTCCTAGGCTAGAGGTCAAATCAGAGCCGCAGCTGCAGGCCTATGTCATAGCCACAGCCACACCAGATCTGAGCCACATCTAAGACCTACGCTGTAGCTTGCCACAACGCTGGAGCCTTAATCCACTGAGTGAGGACAGGGATCGAACCGAATCCTCAAGGACACTGTGTGAGGTTCTTAACCTGCCGAGCCACACCGGGAACTCCCATCTCATTACTTTCTGAGATTCCACAAAGGAAAAGCAAACTACTAATCTTTCAGAACCTATCAAATCCACAGCCCCTTAGATAAACTGTAACACCTCAGCTGCAAAAAGCCAGGGCACTGCCACCAGGTCATTTCAGTTCTGGGGTTATTTCAGGTGAGCCAGTATCTGACTTTCCTATTCCCTCTCCTCACAAAGCAGCAGAATTCCAGTGGATTCCCGCTCTCCTCTCTGCAAAGATCCCATCACAATAACCAGTTGAAAAGCCTCTTTGAACTTGGTAGGGGACCGTTTTATTATCATTATTATAAACCTTTGGAGAAGAATGCAGTCTGCTTGATATTTTTCTCAGGCCCAAGTCTGAGCTTGAGCAAAGGGATAGAAGACCGATGTCTTTTTAAAGGTGCCAGATTTATCATCTGAATTTGCCTTGGCAAGGAAACACACATACACTCACACACACACATCCAGACAGCCCCAGTTGTCTCCTCAAAAGGGAAAGAGCCTGTCCCTGTCCTTCAGACTGTTTGCAGCTGGGAGCACAATATGGCAAAATGAAGACCACACATCCCCTCCCCCGTCCCGAAGCCGCCAAAGAAATCTTTGTCCAGCCCAGGTGTTGGCTGTGTCCTCTTCACTGACATCCTGTCGTGAATTATTCAGGCCCATTCATTATGTATCCCGCATAGACACAATGAAATCCTTAACTTTCCCCTCGGGAGAGCTGCAGAGCCCCAGGGACTGCAGGACCGGCGTGTTCCTCCCTGCTGAGAGCCGCCTGGTGGAGCTGATGAGAAGGGGAAGGATTTGCAGAGGCCCTGGGCCGGGGGCCTCTCTGCTCCGCCAATCAGAACCCCACCACCCTGCCAAGTCATTGGGCTGCAGAAGCAGCTCCCATGGAGGACTCCAGGGAGGGGAGGGAAGGCAGTACGGAGCAATTTGCATTTAGTTTTGGGGGTCTGCCTAGCGTCCCCGAGGCGCTTCAAAACCGCAGAGGGACATTTTATTTTATGGTGAGTATGCATTTGGTTCCATTAGGTAGAAAGCTGGGGATGAACTCCGGATTTCTGCCAAAGAGACTCAGGAAGGATGTGGCAGGCGGTCAGCAAAGTCTCAGCCTCATATCTTCCTGAGACCTACAGTTAGATAACTGAGGAATTTAACTCAAAAAAAAAAAAAAAAAAAAAAGGAGGGGAGGGCTGCTGTAGGACTGTTCCTTCCCGTGAGTCTCAGACAGTAACACGTGGCTTGAACAGAAAGAAAGAACCATTACGAGATGGGTCAGGACATCTCTAGACACATCGGGGATACAAGCAGACCCAAGTTAGGTAGGTGTCGAGGGAGAAGAAGGTGGGAGAGGGTTTCCCTTCCCTTTGGGGTATCCCCTGTCCTGCTTCTCTGTCCCTGAGAGAACTTCAACTTTTTACGCTGAAGGGTTCTGACCAGTATCAACCAAGTCGGTTATTGGCCACTGTCCACCCTGCTGAGAGCTGACTAAAGGCGACTTGGTCCCACTTCTTTGGTTCTCTGGGATAGACAAAGGTGAGCACCCAGAAGGTCAAGGTGGAAGAGGCCTGATTATTCCCCCACAAACCGGTGAACCAGTTATAATCTAACCAAGCAAGGGTCAGACCCACTCTGTCTCCCCAGTTAATTCATATGTAGATACGAATGCAAACATTTATTAGCAAGTAGGCACAAAAAAGCTGAGGACCTGTCCCGTGAACCTAAAGACACCTCAGTGCTCCACCCTTCTAGGGGTCTGGATGCACCTTCAATGAAAGGTTTACTCCAGTAGGCGTGATAATGGTCCATTGCCAGAACTGTCTTATCCTTACAGCTGGTCCCACGTCACTATACCCTCTAAACGAGTCCTTCTTAACGGAGGGGATTTTGTCCGACTCCAGCCCCAGGGGACATTCTGGAGACACCACGCACTGGCAAAACCAAAGGAGAGGAAAGAAGGTTTCCACTGATATCTAGTGAATAGAGACCAGGATGCGACTGAACATCTTACAAGACACAGGACACCCCCAAGACAAAGAATTATCCAGCCCCAAATGTCAGTAGCTACAGTCCTTGCTGGATTCGTATGCCCTCTAAGCGAGGGAGTGTGGAGGTCTTTAAACCGTTCCAGCCAAGTCACATCTCTCAAATGCTTTCCATCAACGACCCTTCCAAACCACCCTTATGCTAATTAACAGACTACTAACTTGCAGGCAGATCGATAATTAGTTAAAAGTCTGGCACTGAGCAGGGATTTGTGCCACAAACTTTCTAATAAAATCCACATCTGGAATCTGTTCTTTCTGTGATATTTTCAGCAACCACCCTTGGGTGTGGGTCTCTGACTAAAATGACAATGGTATGTAGGATGAAAGTTCAGATTCCCACACACAGAGACACACACACACTATGAAGAGCTCAGTGGAGATAATAGAAAGCACATCCCAGACCTCTCATTTGTGCCAAATGATCAGGTAATGGATGAGGACTCAGGCTCAGATCATTTAAGTGTCTCGCCTAGAGTTGCACTGCTAGTTAGAGGCTGAGCGGAGACAAATTCAAGCCAGTTCACCCTCAGAAGCGTCCCTGAGGCATCTCCTTGGATGCAGATAAGACCCAATGCATCTCTAAAAGTTCTTCATGGTTAGACGATAGCTTTGGCCTGATCTCGTGTTTATATTCCAGGGATCTTAAACTCTTTTCCCTGGAAATTATGAGCACCTATCAATTGCTAGTTTCACACAGACAAATGGAATCTCCAGCTTAAAAAAAAAAAAAAAGACTCATTTTACATAATAACTTCAACAACTTTTCCTTTTGAGCTCTTACAACAACTTCTAAGTGGCAGTATGCAGAGTGGATATTCCCTTGCCCTCATCATGCCAACAAAAGATGGCATTTTCAGCAAAGAGGCTGAGGAAGGATATGGGTAAACGCTCCTAAACTTGCACAAGCTTCATTATGACGACTTACTATTATGAAGAAAAGGGGGAGAAAATATAGCTTACTTCTGTTCTCTGGATGGAGACACGGCAGATCGGAATGATTAAAGAGGCATTTTTCCTGTTCCCTCTCAGGATGAGTTCCACCTCTGTAAGTCACTGGTGGGGACCCAGGGGCTCCTGGGGTGAGCTATATTATTCTGGGCATCCTAAGACAGGAAAAGGTATGACCTCGGGTTATGATATCACTTGAACTTATCGAAATGGGATGCTTGTGGGAGTCCTCTGGTGGCGCAGCAGGTCAAGGATCTGGTGTTGTCACTGCTGTGGCTCGGGCTGCAGTTTCAGCACAGGTTGGACGGACCCCAGCCCAGAAATTTCCACATGCCACGGGTGCAACCCAAAAAAGGGGATGTTTGTGAGAGTGAAAGGACGCTATTAATATTTATGCTGAAGTAAGAGTAAAACTGGGAAACTGAGACTTGTGGTCATTCTTAAGGCTAATGCAAATTGCACTGTTTTTTTCTTTGGTTTTTTGTTTGTTTGTTTTTGTCTTTTTAAGGCTGTGCCCATGGCACATGCAGGATCCCAGGCTAGGAGTCCAATTAGAGGTGTAGCTGCTGGCCTACGCCACAGCCACGACGCCAGACCCGAGCCACAGCCGCGACCTGCACCACAGCTCATGGCCACACCAGATCCTTAACCCACTGAGCGAGGCCAGGGATCAAACCCGTGTCCTCATAGATACTAGCCAGATTCTTCCTTTTCCACTGAGCCATGATGGGAACTCATTGAATCCACTGTTCTCGAAAGAATGTAAGTGATAGAAACTCAGTGAAAATAACTGCAAGCTCCCCCCCCCCGCCCCCGCAAAGACGAGAACTGGAAGGGACACCCGAAGGGGTAGGGGGACAGGATGCAGGACAAGGCTGCAAACACTGCCCTTGTCGTGCGTTTGCCTCGGATGGGCTTAAATGCATGAGAATGAAGAGGACAACAGCATCAAGGAGGCAGAGGATGAATGAATGACGGCAATTGCATGGCCCAGCCCTACCCTTGCCTACGTTCATCTGTAATCCCTTGCTTTCCTGCTTTGCTTCTGATGGCTGACAGTAGCATGAAAAGAGAGAAAGGTGATAAATCCATTGATAGAAAATAAGTTTTTGCAGCTGAGCCTTACAAGAGCAAACATGAATTAGATGGCACCAAACCAGGGTATGATATAATTTGAGAGGGAGCTGAAACAAAAGGATGTGTTGGCCTCAGGCATGGAGTCCTAAGGGGAAGGACTAGAAACTGATTTTGAGTGGCATTACCCTGCGGTGGTCTTGCTCAAATCCTGCCTCCGCCACTTTACCAGCTTTGTGACATTACATAGGTGAATATACATTCCACAAGGTCAGAAGGTGCTACCTTTTTGCTTATGAAGGTTCCCAAGGGCCTAGAATAGCACCTGGCAGAACAGAGGTGTGCAATTTTTAAAAAATTGCATGTTACCAGTGCTCCAGTTTCCTCATCTGTATCACGGGTTGTTCTGAAGAGAAGATGGGCTAGTACATGAAGAGGTCTTAGAACAGTGCCCAAAAGATGCATCAAAACAGCAAGCCATCAGCCTTATCAATATGGTATATGGGAGAAGCAAGATTGGAGATATTCGTGGAACTCCCTGAGTGAGGGTCCCAGTTCAGGATACAACACGTTTTCTTTTCGTCGCAAGTGGTCAAATCACAAGTCCACCCAGAAAAATAATTTTTCTAGAAGGCAGACTCTAGAAGAAGGAATTCTTAGATCTCAAGCACCTGTTAGAGGCTGGAGAACTTACTTGCAAGAACCAAATGAACTCAAGTCGGGAGACTAGGGATTTGGGAAAAAGGCTGTCTAAATGTTGGAGCTGAAAGGTTGGTGACTTTCTTGGAGGCCAAGTCTGGGGCCCCGCAGAATGTGAGTGATTTAAAGTCGCATCTTGACCTCATACTCTCGGCAAACCCCTTTTCAAAGGAACAATTTCGATACATGTAGAAACACCGACAATGAGCCTGGGACACCTGTGAGCTTTGAGGAGAGGCACTTAAAGTAACTGGCTTAGCTTCTCCCTTTCGGCCCATGCGCTGGTCAGGCAAAATCAAACATTTAGCTTTCACTTTTGCATGACGCATCATCCTGCACACACCTCTCAACACATGTCCATTAGCCGTAAATGGTCCCAAATGTGGACCTTTCTGAAGTGATAACAGCAGAGCTATTAAAACAGTGACAGATCCTAAAAATATCTGCTACCCCATCCCTTCATTTCATGGCTCCCTCCCACCCCATTTCCTACCATCTTGAATAACTTAGCTTCATTTAGCTTTCATTTCCTAGGAGATTAAAACCGCTTTATCTTGGCTTATTTACCTCACTTATCAAACAAAGAGTAAATACGCTAGTTAAAAATAGCAACGAGAAAAAAGAGAAATTACTCATGAGGGCAAATCATAGTTTATAACTCTCCTTTTCCAAAATAAGGCTCATGGAGATCAGAATCTAGATAGAAAATGACTGTATGCAGGGAAAAACTGTGCAGATGCTAGTGACCTCCAGGATGCTTTAGAGTTAACAGAGTGTGAAAACTGCCGCAGATATTGGAAGACAAAGGAGTTCAACCACCTGTCGTTCATGTATCCACTCATTCGAATGTTCACTCAAGGTTGAGTGAGTGCACCTACTATGTGCCAACATGTACCAAGCTCTGGGAGCATAGAACTGAGCACAACACAAACTTCGCCTCCAGGCATACACTTCCTAGAGCAAGCTCCTTCTGGAAAAAGCCGAAGAGGAAATATTTCAGACGTTTCAGACGTCTGTGCTAACTACTGAGCTCTGCCATTGTGCACAAGCAGCCGCAGCCAATAGGCAAACAGAGGTGACTGTGTTCCAATAAAACCTGACAGACCCTAAAGTTTGGATCTCATGTCATTTTCACATGTCCAAAATAACATCTTTCTCTTGGAGTTCCCGTCGTGGCGCAGTGGTTAACGAATCCGACTAGGAACCATGAGGTTGCGGGTTCGGTCCCTGGCCTTGCTCAGTGGGTTAACGATCCGGCGTTGCCGTGAGCTGTGGTGTAGGTCGCAGACGCGGCTCGGATCCTGCGTTGCTGTGGCTCTGGCGTAGGCTGGCAGCTACAGCTCCGATTCGACCCCTAGCCTGGGAACCTTCATATGCCGCAGGAGCGGCCCAAGAAAAGGCAAAAAGACAAATAATAATAATAACATCCTTCTTTTGATGTCTTTCAACTATTTTAAAAATGTGAAAATCATTCTTAAATCATACATTGTTCAAAAACAGGCAATAAGAGTGGTTGGCTGGCAGGTTATACTTTCATCTAGGAGGGAAACAGAAGAAAAAGCATGAGTTGCTCACTGGTGACCTCAAAGGTGAAAAAGAGTTGTGATTCGATGTCACCATGGGCCTGTAATTTCTTTTGGAAGTGACAGAGTAAAGGAAGGCAAACCTTCAGGTAACACACTTTGCTCTCCAAAATCGCACCTGCGAGATCTCAGGTGCTGCTGTTCCTGCTTCACCCCCCTCCCCCCATCCCCAAGAGAGGTTCCTGTGCACCAGCCCGTGGGTCTGAGATCATCAAGACCCATGAAGACTCACGAAGTTATGGACACCTGCCTCAAGACAGAGAAACCTTGAGGAGTTTGCATGATACGCCGACATTGTAATGAACTGGGAATACACGGAGCAGGATACATGTGAAAAATTTATCTGGCCTAAGACTCTCAGAACTTTTCATCTTGACCAAAGAATCAAAGCTCTTGGAGGAAATATCCCACCTTTGATAGGCTCCAGATAACAGGATGCGATCCAAATCAGGACCATAAAGAATACCTCACTCAGAAGCGGGTACAGGCGTTGGGAACAGGGGATAAGGTTTGAGGTCGGCCCCGGCAGGAGACACTGAGGTATGTTTGGAAGATAAATAGAAACCTGTCGTGGGGTTTTATTTTCAGCAGGGACGATAGCCTAGTGATTAGGGGTCACCTCAGATTGTTCAACCTTTGGGGGTGAAGCATACATGGCCAAAAGATAAAGGAACATCAGGAAGGGTCTTGAATAACAGGGCAAGAGAGGTGAACCAAGGAGAGACTCAAGAGGGTTTCAAGAAGGAGAATGACACCGTCAGATCAGAGCTGTTACAAATGGGTCAATTCTGGTCACGAGAGAGAGAATGGAATCAAACAAGAATCAGAGACATGACAACTTGCCTGAAGTCACAGAATTAATAAGAGGCAAAAAAAAAAAAGCTAGAAATAAACAAAACCAATGCAAAATAAGACCGGCTGATGTCTCTTCTAGCACTTTCTACATGGTAGGATTTGTTCCGCCCTCTCCAGCCCTGACCGTAAGAGACGAGCTCCGTGGAGAAGATGACAGTGAAGATTCGCTCTGTAAAACACCTCCTTTGAGTAATTTCTCTAAACAGACAAGTGTATTTGCCAAGAGCTCTGTGGGTTTTTTTTTTAACCTCCTGGTAACCAGCACTGGCGTTTGACCGTGTAGTGACTGCAGGTCACACCGACGTCCCCTGCCTCATCAATACCAGGGAGATGCTACGGAAACTTAGGGCCCTCCGGGAAAAGACCGGTCCCCCCTCCTGAAAGGTAGTTCTTTACCATCGCTTGCATGGAAGACAGAGGGTGTGAAATTTGGAGAAAAGGGAAAGAACACATTGTGGGCGCCCACCCTACCCCTGGAGGTGTTTTTCTTACTTCAGTCACGTACATGTTTTCTCCCAATAATTAGTCAATGAGGGAATCCATTCTACTCCATCCCCCATCATTTCGCCAGGTCCGGCTGGCTTGGCAGAGGTTGAGAGAGCTGGTAGCTGGACAGAGGGCTTCTCTTCAAGGAATGACAGGAGGCAGGCACGAGATCAGAGCCGCTGGCCTGTCAGGACCTACTTGTGGAAAGAGAAATCCAAAAGTCTACAGCAAAGGGAGGGAGGGCCCAAACCGAGGGCACTCATTGTCACCCCACCCCCTTTTCAAAAATAAGGAAAGAAGAAAATGGCCCTTGAAGCACGAGTTAGAAAACTTTTTAAAAATTGGTCTCCGATTAACCATTAACCGTATAAGTAAAAACAGTGTTCTCATCAGCTTGAAGTCAAGGACCCTGGCAGCTCTACCCTCTGCGAAGCCGATGCCTGGAAGGTCTTCAGGAGCCACTGCCAGGCTTTGGATAAGAAGCCAGGAGAGATGAATCCTAAGAAAAACCTCCTTCTTTAGTCAGGAGAGAAGGGGTTACAGAATCCCCGCATATCACCCCCGCCCCCCCGCCAGGACTTGGAGCCTCTCTACTGGAATTTGCGGCCTACATGCGGTGTAGGCGCTTGAAAAGCCAGGAATACCAGAGAAGGTGGGCATTTTTATTCCCATTCTACAGAATGCCCCAAGGCACATGCAGGACCCCACAGAGCCTTCCCAGGACAGATCCCTGGCCCACATCCTCTGCTCTAGCTCCTTTCTGGAGTACTTAGTTAACAGTTTCTGCTGCACATTTCCTGAGTTGTTTTCGAGATGTTAAAACCGCCCCCAAAAGGAAGAGTTAACCAGTTGGTGACCATGAGTACTTTAGCCACCAGGTCCCCTGCAGCCTAAAGACTGACAATGTGAACCCCTGTGACACCGCCCTGTGACCTCACTACCAGCCAGTCAGAGGACAGCGCATGAGCTGATCACACACCCTGGGACACCCCTCCCTCATCTGGCCTCTGAAAAATGCTGTCCTAGACACAGCAGTGCGTGTAGGCCAATCCCATGCTCCCAGTTTCATCCCCCTGCCCCACTGGTTTCCCCTTCGGTAACCCCAATTTTGATTTTGAAATCTGTGAGTGTGTTTCTCCTCTATAAATACTGCAATTTTTTTGTATCGTTATACGCGCGACTATATATAGAACAGATAACTAACAAGGACCTACCGTACAGCACAGGCAGGTCTACTCAATGGATATGTGTATGGGCATAACCGATCCATTTTGCTGCACACCTGAAGCCTATACAACATTGTAAATCAACTATACCCCAATACAATTAAAATAAAATAAATAAATAAATAAAAACGCTTTCCTGAAACGCATTGAGGAGTTCGGGCGCTTTGAGCACCAGCTGCCCTGAATGTCTTGCTTGGCACCCTGCAATAATGCCACACTTTCCTTCGCCACCCTTGGCCTTGTCGGTAGATTGGTTTTACCACGCAGGGTAAGTGAACCCGGGTTTGGTTCACTAACAGGCTACTGAGTGGCAGAGTTAAAATCTCACCAGCTCTGCTTGGCTCCAAATCCAACGTTGTCCTCAGTTGGTGACACTGGATCTAATTCAGCCAGTAGTGTCAACTAATTGGATGAGGAAGACAACCAGAAATTACAGAGTATCCCAGGCAATGTACCAAAGGCTCACACTGTTTTTATTTTTATTCTAAAATGTATATTGATCTATTTTTTATTATAGTTGATTTACAATGTCGTGCCAATTTCTCCTATACAGCAAAGTGACCCAGTCATACATACATACCTTCTTTTTCTGTCATCCCCCTTCATGGTCTATCCCAAGAGATTGGACACAGCTCCCTGGGCTATACAGCAGGACCCCACTGCCCATCTCTTCTAAACATCGTAGTTTGCATCTACAAACTTCAAACTCCCCATCCATCCCACTACCGCCAACCTTCCCCCTTGGCAACCACAAGTCTGTTCTCCATGTCGTGAATCTGTTTCTACTTTGTGGATAGGTTCGTCGTTTGTGCCATATTTAGATTTCACATGTTAAGAGAGATCAACGGTATTTGTCTTTCTCTTTCTGACTGACTTCACTTAGTACGATCATCTCTTAGCATCATCCATGTTGCTGCACATGGCATCATTTCAGTCTTTTCATGGCTGAGTAATATTCCATCGTCATTTATGACATCTTCTTATTATTTTCAGGTATGTAATAGGCTTTGAAGGAACACACAATCAATTAGCCCAAGAAGCCACAATGACATATCAGCCATTTATTCCACCCATCTTCGTCTCATCCCAGAGAAATGAAAGAATTCCTAAGGCAGGCTGCATCTGGATGGCCACCATGGCCAGAAGGCCCCCCAGAGAGGAGCTGGCGCATACACACCAAGCTCGCACTTCGCCTTCTCCCCTCCGTTTGCTCCACAAACACCCCAGTCCCTTTCTCAGACCCATCGGAGCCCAAGGGTTTCAAATGAGCTATAGGAAGAAGGTGCATTATGAAGAAAATGGGAAATAGCAAAAGTGGACTCTAACCAAAAGGCAATGCCTCCAACTGCAGTAGTTTCCAAAATAGGAACAATTGGGAAGTCAGAATGAGGGTGGGCGAGCCCAGAGGTCATAGAAAAAGTCTAAATTTAAGAGACATTCAAGGCTATCAAGAATGTTCCAGCTCTGCTCACTTGTGACCTACCCAGAGCCACGGATGGAGCCGAGAATCTACGATCATTTCCGCTGCTGTCCAAACCTTTTTTTCTGCTAGACTTGAACACGTCCTGGAGACAAGGGAGCAGAGCATGAACTAATCAACATGGAATTACTTAACGATAATAGTTTCCAGAGCGATTACATTACTTTTGGATTCTAAACACAGGTTTTGTTTCTAAAAGAAAACTATATTATTTGTTTCTAATACTTGCCTTTTTTAAATGCTTGTCTGGGGTTTTCTCCATGGAAGGCGGCAGTAGTAGTATTATTTTTCCTAAGTAAAAAGCATCCAAAGGGCCATTCAGCAACTTATGCATGAACGTAGGCACATTTTAAAAATGTATAAATGTAGTCCTTTAGTCCCTACACCTTAGCGTGAAAGCCAGAATATATTACTTTGTGTATAGTAGTGTACTTTTCTCCAATTATCTGCTACTACTATGATTACTAGCTGCTTTCTAACATTAAAATAATACGTTCTCAGGAGTTGCCATTGTGGCACAGCAGAACTGAATCTGACTAGTATCCATGAGGATTCACGTTCAATCCCTGGCCTCGCTCAGTGGGTTAGGGATCTGGTGTTGTGAGCTGTGGTGTAGGTCGCAGACGTGGCTCAGATTTGGCATTGCTGTGGCTATGGCATAGGCCTGCAGCTGCAGCTCTGATTCAGCCCCGAGCCTGGGCACGTCCATATGCCACAGAGTGGCCCTAAAAAGCAAAACAAAACAAATGATCTATCTAGACATACTGACATGAATCTATCTAGATAAGGAGATAAACATGCACACATACATCTATATCTGGTGGACCATTGTGGCTGAAATGCCATAGATTTGACTCCTATTTTCAAGGCTAAAATCTGTTTACAATCACACATGAGTGAGCAACTTGAACATACATTGCTGTCTGCATCTTGTATGGGTTCTTTATTACAGGATCTTAGGTAACACTTAGGGAAACCAGCACCCATTGTCAAAGTGCACCAATTTACACTCTCGAAAGGTATGGGAGATACCAGTTCTCAAAGCAGCCTTGCCAGCACTGAGTGGCATC
Source organism: Phacochoerus africanus (assembly GCF_016906955.1). Taxonomy (NCBI): domain Eukaryota; kingdom Metazoa; phylum Chordata; class Mammalia; order Artiodactyla; family Suidae; genus Phacochoerus; species Phacochoerus africanus. Next base: position 8,903,015 of record NC_062557.1, on the reverse strand, counting down.
TATTCCAAAACTGTTTCTTTTCAAAGGAGGTAAATATTTTAATTTGCATCTCTTTACCAGGATGTTTTCTTATATCCATTCACAATTTGCACTTAGGGTAATAATTCATATTTCAAAGAGACAGAATGGATTAACTATGACAGGGACTACATGAGGTATTTACCATCCTTCAGCTCTGATGGTTTATTTGGTATGTCCCTGCGGGGGCTACGGGTGAATTCTCATTCATGCTCTCCATAAACTCCCAGAAACAGAAGAAGCACGAGGAAAAGGCATCGCGGTGCCTATATGGGAAAACCCACTTCTTCTCTTCTGGGGTTTCAAACAGCAACTTTAACCCTCATCACAGCCACCCTGCGGACGGGTGAGGAGGAGCCCCTGGAGGCTGGATGGGAGGACGGGCAGGTTACTCCGGCACATGCCCTCCCTTGTTCACCTTATTTTCCATCTCAGATGCGATGCCCACATGCAGGAGGGACCTGGCAAATACCTGTGGAGTGACTGGTCACTACGTTTCCCCCTTTATTTATATAACCTCGATGAATGCAGGGTGGAGCAACAGAAATACAAAAACATAGGAACCCACACAGCCATGTAAGAAGTGCTGAAATGATTTGATGCACACCAGGGAAGGCCGTGTGGCTTGTAGCTGGAGGCGTGTTTGTAGCAGGTAATATCATAATCGAGCTAAGCCTTAAAGAATGAGAAGGGACTGGTTAGGAAGATGAGGCGGGAGCAGATTCCAAATCAGTGTGTTTCAGAAAGTCTGCGCTGCTTGGGGTGAAAAGCATGTGAAGCATATACAGTCAGTGAGTGGATGAAAATAAGATGGAAAGAAGAAGGAGGAGGAGAGAAGGGTTCCTTTTCGTGTGAAGGAATCCATCTGGATTGTTCCCCAGGATGACTGGAAGCTCCCGAAAGATATAAGCAGCAGAATTGCAAAGTACTCTGGCGCCGGCCCACAGGGTGGATAAGCGACTGGAATCTGGGGGTGAGCTAGGCCTGTGCTACAGGGAACGGGAGGGTCTATGAACAAACAGGTGAAATGAAGGATAAGCAAAGAAGCTTGTGGCCCAAGAGGTAGAGAGGCAGGAGGGGCAGATCAAGAGTAAGGTTTCAGACTTAGCAGTTACCTGCCAGTTAGCAGGAAAGCCAGCCTGACCCACATGTCACACAAAGCAAGAGCACTCTATTCAAGCCAGTATGAAAAACAACAGCTAATAAGGAGGAGTTTCTTTTTTCTTTTTCTTTTCCTTTTTTTTTTTGCTTTTTTAGGGCCTCACCTGAGGCATATGGAAGTGCCCAGGCTAGGGGTCAAATTGGAGCTGTAGCTGCCGGCCTAGACTTTAGCTCACAGCAATGCTGGATCCTTAACCCACTGAGCAAAGCCAGGGATCAAACCTGCATCCTCATGGATGCTAGTTGGATTCATTTCTGCTGAGCCACGAAGGGAACTCCCAGAAATTTCTAAATTATTTACACATTCATAGTTCTTAGAGCTGGACAGTGAAATTTTGGTGGTTTTTGATGCTTTTCTTTCTTATTTTTATATGCATGTGATTTCATATTATAAATTAATATAATTTAGTAATTACAATATATAAACTATATTAATTATAATATAAATGTTATATAATATGCACTTTAATTATTCTGTAGTGACATATAGTACCAAAAACGTCAGTTCTGTGCAACTAAAAATAAGGGGATAATAAAAATGGCCACCATTTGTAACATCTACCTGCAGCTTTTACACAATATCTGCGGCTTTATTGGTGTCTTAAGGCCTCATAACACTTACTTACCTCAGTAAGTGTCTCAGAGGTACTTACTTCTCTCAGAGAAAAACAGGAAGAAGTGCAAATGCAGACTAGTGTGGTAATTACAAAAACAACCCATTTCTCCGCACTTCTCCATATGCAACCCCTCTGCAATGTGACTTTTAAACCTCTCCCATCAATCAGGAGAGTCTGTTTCCCCAGCTCTGAATCCCAGCTAGTTTTGGGGACTTTATTTGGCCAAGAGAATGTGGAAGATGCCATGTGGCAGTTTAGAGCTGGGGCTTGGAGAGCCATCAGACACCTCTGCTCTCTCTTTTGCAATCCACCCTCCATCACATCGATAAGGCCAGACTAGAGTACTGTATGGAAAGAGACAGTGCCACAGCCACATCTGTCATCCCAGCCAAAAGCCAGCTCCCTGTGAGACATCAGACATGGAGTGAGACCATCCCAGACCAGCCTGACCTCCTGTCTGACCTGGTCTCCTGAGCGAGCCCAGCCAAGATCAGGTGAACAAGCCAAAATTGGCAGAAAACCCTGCTGACCCATGTACACTGGTTGTTGTTTTAAGACACTGAGCCATTTGTTACACAGCAATAGCTGATTGATACAATAGAAAGTGGAAGGGCTGTGATTCCAACTCAGCTCTAGACTTCTCTGTGTGTCTCCAAAGCTGCTTCTGTTTCCACTGCATACCTAGTGACCTCACTGGGCTTTACACCAGATTCACTTTCCCTGACACTCCTTTCCAAGTGCTTTTAATAGGAAAACACACTATCTCTGCTCAAGATCTCTTTGGGTTGCTGTATTTAAATTTAAAGACTCTTCTTGGACTGCCCAGCACTGTTTTATCTTGTTTCAAGTAATTTATCATTATAATTAAGTTGCCAGAATAGAGAGTCTCTATGCCTTGGTTCACCAGTTACATTAGAATGAACTTGAGAATATACTTCTTTTGTATGCCCCCCCCCTTCCCATTTTTTATCTGGCTTTATATTTATATTACCACAAGGTTAAAAAAAGTATCGTTATACCAATTTTACAGGTAAAACAAACAAAACAAACAAAAATCAAGAGTGAGATAGATATATGGGACTTGTCTGGGATTGAGTAGTGAATCGGACACCCTGCCTGCAAGCTCAGCCTGACCTCACCACCAGACCATGAAATCTAGATTCTGAACCAGAATTATTTAATCCAGCTGTGAGACGTAGGAAGCCATTTCACATGCTGGCTTTCTAGTTAAAAATAACAATTCATTTCCTATTGCATTTCAAATACTGCTGGTTTAACCAAGATTCTTCATTGTCCCCAGAAAGCGTAAGGAAACTATCAGCCCCCAAAGAGGGTAATAACTTTTAGGAGGTGGGCCACTGTCTATTTCCTTTGCCCCTGAATCCCCAGAGCACAGAAGAGGCCCAGAACATGGAATAAGAAAGTGCAGGTATTAAGCATCTAGGTGCTAATTTCTTTAAAATACTCATTTGATCCTCACACAATCTTATTTCTTGCCATTTTCCCCATTTTATAGTTGAAGCATTAAGAGTCAGGGTTTTATACACTTTTCGTAAAATAACTCAGAGAATGAGTGTTAGAATTAAATTCTGAACCCAGGATTGCTGAGGTCAAAATGGATGCTTTTTTTTTTTTTTCCCTAATCACCCTTCCCTCTTCCCAAAGTAGCAGATATGCTTACCTGCCAGACAACCAGTAGGGTTAGAGTCTAAATAAGTGACCTCGAGTGGCTGTCTCTACCAGCGATTAAAAATGAGGAAACATGCTGTTATTATATAGCACAGAGAAATGCACTCAGTACTGTGTGGTGACCGATACAGGAAAAGAATCTGAAAAGGGATGGATATACGTACGTGGATACCTGATTTCCTTTGCTATATGCCTGAAATTAATACCACCTTGTAAGCCAACTACATTCCAATAAAATTTTTAAAAATTTCAAACAAAAAATATGAGGAAACAGAATTAAATGAAAATTCTGATGAAGGCAGAACAAGTATAATCGACGTTAATTTTAAAAGTACTTTCAGATTGTCAGATTTGGGGGCTCTTGGAGTGTATGGCGAAGTAAAATGGGATTTTCTGATTTATGGTTTAATTCTATAGGGAAACAATTCCACGGGCACCACAGCCTGGGGGACTGCACCGAGGTATGTACAGGGGCTGGAGCATGACTGTAAAGGCCAGATCATTCCCATTTGCCTCCTGATTTGCTCTTCATCCAGGCCTCTCCTAACGTAGCGTGAACACAAAGGTCAATTTCCTGCAGTCAATTTGAAAAAGGCCAACTCTCAATTAACTTTGCAAAAGGGGTCAGAGGTGATAGGGAGAAATAAAATCAGCGAGTAATGCAAAACACCCATTTCAGCTCCAAGCTCTAATAGCCACTGCTTCCCAAATGCTGACCAGAGCGGCTGGCCCATAGTCACTCGGATAATTTTGCAAATCTGTTGCTCAAACCGCACTGTTTCTGCTACCCACCTCAGGGGGCCAGATCAAGAAGGGAGGATATGGAAGACCCGCAACGGGAGAGAGAAGGAAAAAGCTGAACAAAAGGGATAGGAGAGTATCATGCCGGATAAATATTATTATTAAAGTTAGTGCTATTTAGAATTTATGAGATTCTTTCCTCCAAGCTCAAAAAAAAAAACAAAAATTCCTCTTCGTCTTCAATCGCCCTTCCACCCCTGCCCATGAACCGAGACTTCATGCACCAAGCAGAGGACTCTGTGAACCACTGAACGGCTGTCCTGCCCTCCCACCCTGCGGAGGAGCTCCCTAAATCCGAGGCAGACAGGCCCCTCGGCGGAGAGGGTCACTGTGGTCTACCAAAATTAAACCCCAAATGCTCACTGAGCCCCTAACTGTTGACATGGGGCAGAACCAGGGGCTTTTCAGTAACGTCACGCTCCCTAAAGAAAGGTCCGTTCAACCTTCTTGAGCAAAGGACGTAAGGGGGGAATGGTGGGGGGGGGGGGTGGTAAAAGGCACCATTCCACCTTTGATACAAATCCCTGTAATCAAAACCATATCCAGCCAGCCCGGTCTTACCTCCAAACTCCCTCTGAGACGCTATAAACATTGGCAGACAATGCATATAATTAAAGGTGGAATATGTTCTCATAAATGTTTGCTTCCATCTGCTAGTTGTTTTAGAGAGTATTAGAAGATTTCTTGTGGTCAGTCTGGGGAACAACAGGAGGGATTCCTAAAGCTCCCCGGAGAAGCAGCCCGGGAGCAGGGCAGGGGCACCAGTGCCAGAGCCGGCGGCCTTGGGAGGCAAGGAAGGATGGAGAGGTGCGCCTGTCTCCCAGCCTTAATTGTCCCAGAGCAGGCTGGGTGCACGGGCGACAGGATCCAGCTCCCCTTTTGGCTGTAAAGAAACACGGAGAGACTGCGAGCATTGTTCTTTCAATACCAAGGGAGGGAAGTGGGCAAAAGAAAGGAAGAGTGTTCTGGCACCAGAATAATTTCTCCATTACCTCAATTAGTTCCAATGATGTGGAAAAGTTCTGTCTGGAGAAATCAAACTAAACGTAAAATCGCCGAAGCGCCAGTGGTGGTGGCGGCGGTAGGTGTTGATACAGGCATTAGTCAGCAATACTGATTCCAATGAAGTCACTCAATCGCCCTGTCGCTGGAACCCAGGCAGAGAAATAAACTCATTAGATCACCCCCTTTCGTGAAACATGTGGTTTTCAATGAGGCACCAACGCCACCTGGCCTCCACCAGAAGATTTAGCTGTCTGCCCCTGGAAGGCACAATTTACTAAGGTGTCTGGTAAAGAAATCTGCCTGAGCACCGTTATTATTTTCTGCAGAAACATAAATAAGTCCTCTTTCTTAGGAGCCCAATTTGCCTTTAGTTAGGAGATGTTGGATTTTCTTTAAGGAAAGTAACTAGTTCTTTGTGGCTTTGGAGCACAGAACTGAGACGACGAGGAAGAGACTGTAAGAGACATGTGGGCTTAACACAGGGAAGGGTCTGTGATGCTTGAAGCTGGCCATAAGCCTCTCATGCAAGGTAGCTATTGAGCTCCCCATGGTTGTTCAAGGAAGTCTGGGTCACACATGCCAGGCACAGTACGAGGAGGATACTTGCCTCAGATTCTTGTATGGCATGATCTAAAAAATCTCTCAGAGTTCCCATCACGGTGCAGCGGAAACGAATCTGACTAGGAACCATGAGGTTGCCAGTTCAATCCCTGGCCTCGCTCACTGGGTTAAGGATCTGGTGTTGGTGTGAGCTGTGGTGTATGTCACAGACACGGCTCGGATCTGATGTTGCTATAATTGTGGCGTAGGCCAGCAGCTGTAGCTCTGATCGGACCCCTAGCCTGGGAACCTCTAAATGCCATGGGTGCGGCCATAAAAAGAAAAAGAAAAACCTCTCAAGTTGGATCCAGTGTGCAGAAGGAACTGAGAGAAAAGAAAATATATAGCATGTTTCTTTTGATACGATGTTGCTATATACACATCCCCTGCCCCTCCTCTCTATAGAGTCATAAAGTCAACCTCTTGACTCTGAAAGGATGTTCTCTCGTATATAGAGTTATATTAACTTCTAAATGCATGGAAGACCTGATAAGAATTGTGATGCTCTGTGACCAGCTGAACAACTCTCTCGGTGGTATATTTCTCTCTCCCAGTCTAAGCACAATCTTCCTCAAGCGCTTATTGGGACAAAAGGTTGATGTTATGAGCACAACAGGCAGATGGATGGGTGAACAGATGAAAGAAAAGCAAGCAAGCAAGCAAGCATCATCCACTTCCTGTGTGGTCAAGGACCTATTACATTCCCCTCTAAAAGCACACTTATGTATGGTACCCAGGTTATGTAACTGAAGAAACTGTCTCAGAGAAGTTGAGTAAGCTCCCTAAGCTCCCATGGCTAGAAAGCGGCAGAGAGAGGATTGAGTTGGTGGGAGGAAGAGACTCCCGGGCCCACCAGCTCTCTCACACTGCTTCTGCAAGCCCAAGTCAGGCTCACCTGGCTTCGCATAACCTGCTTTGAACGACTTGAAGGTTAACACCAACATCAAGGAAGGGTCAAGGTCACTATGTTTTATAATCACTGTGTAGAGATAGTAACAAATAAATGATTGATTAACGGGAGAGTTTAAAACATCTCAAAATGATTTTCTCCTTTGTAACATGACACGGTACGCACCAATGGAAGTTACGGACAAAGCTGGAATTTCACACCCTGATAGGAAGCTGGAGCCAGTTGGCTTCAGCCCAGTCCCTGAAAACTGGAAGAGTAGTTAACCAGTGTCATGAGCCCCCAGGGCACATTGTTAAGGGAGCCACATTCAGAATGAACCGAATTATTCCTGGGTATGTTGCAAGCTCCCCTCCTAGAAGTGACCTCTTTTCCCTTTGAGTCTAAAATTTTACGGGATAGATGAGAGAGACGAAAATATTACCTTCCACTTGGGGATTTCAACAACAGGGAGATGTTTTTGAAAATGTCATTTGGATTTTCCAGTTCCTAAAAGGAGACTAGTTTTCATAGCTTGACATAGACTAGGGACTCATGCAGGAATCCAGGTTAGAAAGAGTCCCTCATCCACGGCTTTATGTTGGTACAGGTTTGCTCACTCAACTAGTCTTTCAATTATAAACAAGTCCTTATGAGTGAAAACAATAAGGAATCATTCTATTTTACATTACTGCGTAGAAAATTCCATAGAGTCTATCAAGAAAGGGCTATTTTAGTTGTGTTTAGACTAAAATTTTGATTATCTACATCAGTGTTGGAATAGGGATTGCAAAAATAAACAAAAGCTGCAGATTAACTGGAAAGGTCACACCAAGCTTTGATTTCCATGTTCCCCCACACCATTCTTTCCCTACAGTCATGTTAAGGGCGCCACAGTGATTTTCATTACAGATGCTAAAATATCATATGCTGTTTTTACCTTGGTCTTATCACTCCTGGTTCATAAACAAGAACCATATCAGCTGCAATGAAGTACAGCATAGTGGGGAAGAGCTTGGATCCATTCCATGAAAAAAAGAATCTAGATTCAGACACTGATTCTATCCACTTGTGTGTGACCTCGGGCAAGTCATTTAGCCTCTCCTAGTATCTAAAATGAGGATAATAACAGCGCATATCTCATCTTATTGGTGAGAGAAACAAATGGCTACTTATCAAAAAGCACCCAGCACAGGGCCCGGCACAGAGGAAAGGCTTATAAACATGAGCTATTCCTACGGTTATGTCCTCTTCTACAAATAGTTTCATGCTGAGCACTCAGCAGAAGCTCAATATAAAAGTGATAATTTGCAACATGAGAGAGACAATAATCACAAATTGGACTACATTGTAGAGTCATTCTGGGAGTTTAAAATTATTTTAGTTTTTAAAAAGGGTCTCCCTTGTTACCCAATTCTTTCCCCGTCTTTCTTGTTCCCCTATTTTACGGTTTGCTCAAGGCATCATGGAGTGTTCCAAAATATTAGACTCTTATAGGTATTCAGAAGCCCCGGGAGAAATGGAATACATTTACAGACCCATAAACATCTAAATTAGGGCTATAAATGGGAAATATAGTCTACAGTTGGAGATTGCCCAATCCATAATATGTTGTGGCATAGAAGAGACTTCCTTTCTGGTGGCTGGAAAATCTATTTGCTCTAAGTATTCAATTTTAAAATGGATAATAAAAATAAATAATAGGTATGCTTCTGCTTAAATTGCACCTTTCATGGGAGATCTCAAAGAGTTTCTCAACTGTGAATTTATGACCTCTGGGGAAAAGTAGGTGGCAAGTAATATCTTTCTTCCTCAAATGGAGAAACAGACGTAGAAGAGGCCCCCGTGACTTGTCCAAGGACATGTGGCAAGCCCCAGCTTCAAGCCAACAAACTCACAAAGAAAAAAATGCAGAGATAATCTCCTCAAATGAGTAGAACCCGTATTATTTGACTGTCGGACCAGAGATGCATTCTAACGTGGCTTGTACAAGAGTCAGCCAATGAATACTCTTTTCATTAGTATACCAGTTGTCTGATTCCAGCAAAACAAGCTACCACAAAAGCTTAGCAGCATGTATTGGTAAATATTTATTCTCGCTCATGCATTTGCAGGTAGGCTGGAGTGGACTCTCTAGGCCAAGCTCCAGGCTGAGCTCCGCTGGGCAGTCTAAGAAGCAGGTTAGGTCTGGATCTTCTCCCTGTGTCTCTCATTCTATGTGGAACAGGGGTCTAAGTCAGGGCAAGATCGTCTCACGGCAATGGCAGAGAAGCAAGAGAACAAACCCCAAACATGCAAGTAACCCCTGACATTTCTACTAATCCTATTTGCCAAAGGCAGTCGATGACTGAGCTCAAATGGAAGTGGGGAGCAATACGCTCTCCCTGCCATGAGGCTGGAAAGTCACACGGCCATGCCCCAAATCAGTTTCCTTAGATGAGCACCACTCCCATGAAAGGGAGAGAAGGGAGTGAATGCCTTTAAACAATAATCTAATTTTCCACAACCAACACTTCCTCATTATTATTTCAGACACTGTGTTCGAACATGTGGCTGTATCATGTGCTTCTGTCATCTGCCGTTAGATTGAAAGTTGATTTCAATCTAACGGCAGCTCTGGATTGGACCACTGGCTTGATCCCCAGTTTGGAAGGGTGACATTTAAGTAAAACATCAAATACCTCTTGTCACTTATTACTGTCCCCTTGATACCAAATTAAAAATACTAAGTGGAGATTTAAGAAGAAATCACCTAATAAGGAAATAATGCTGATTAATTTAGATGAAGTTGTTTATGGTAGATCAATGTGCATAATTTCAGTTTATGAGTCTATTCACAGACACTCTCCAATCCCTGAGATTTCTAAGGACCAGGAATGCTTGACCTCTATAAAAGGTGCTGTGAAATACCGTCTATATCAACGCTCACAGCAGATAAGATGCCGTTAACTAAAGGTTTTCCCCCACAAAGCCTCAGAAAACTCAAAAACTCCAGGATGCCACATGAGGATTCTGGGTTTGTTGCATCCTGGTAGAAATCCACCTTCCCCTTGAAGTCCTTTCACTCCACCTCCACACTCCTCTTCCAATGCTCAACTCGTTCCTCAACCTAGACCAAGATGTCCAGATTTAATATGCATCAAGGATGAGACATTCTCTTTCCTTCTTTCTCCTCAGACTACACAGAGTCAAAGAAAAAAAGAAAGGACTGGGCGTAATTCAGCGTAATCTGAATTTTCTAGACAGCGATGAAACTTAAGGAAGCTGCTGTCCCTAGAGAAGTACAAAGAAGAGTTGGCTGCACAGCCAGATGCCTGCAGGGGCAGCCTGGCTTTAAAAGGCACGAAGGAAAACCAATGGCCCTCTGCATCCTATTTGGAAGCCCAGCTTTCTCTCCGAGGTAGCGGAGTCCTCTCCACATCACGGCCAGCCCCCGCCTCCAAGCTCTATCTGAATCACTTTTCTTTCTGGTTCAATCTGTAGGTTCCTGCAGGGAAAAGAAGGGCCCCGACTGGTTCGGGACTCTTTCTCCAGGTTACATATGTCACAATTTTCCGTGCTTTTAACAAGAGTCAATTAAAAATTAATCGGCCCAGCATGGCAATTTGAGAGGTAATTGTTTCTTTTCCCGACTCCATGGCCATAGGCTAAAAGCACACCCAGAACCTAAATTAATCATCTAATTGGGATTTTTCCATACTCCAGCCACTCAGCCTTCCAGGGGTCCCAGCAATGTGCTGCCTGACCTCAATAATTAGATTGGCCTAGTGTCCACTCTGTGGCTGTCTGCCCTACTTTCCCTTCCAACTCCCTTCAGTAAAATGGACACTAGCCATACAGGCTGTTTACCTGGGCCTTCTCCAATGACCAACAGCCTTTATTTTCAGAAGATAAAACAGCCCTCGTGAGGAAATACTGAAAACAATGGGGTAGGTTAATATAGGCAACATAGTCGGTGAGAGCAAAAGTTGATTTCAATCTAACGGCAGCTCTGGATTGGTTAAATGAAGCATGATCTATTCATATAACATGGAGCAATAAAAAGACATGAGGAAATGTTATGGATACAGCTACACAATGTGTTCCACAGCAAACCACATATATCCTCACATAAGACTCACAGCAATTCTGCAGAGTATTCCTCTTTCCCTCTCTCTCATTAAGCAGAAGAAATTAGGTTAATGCAGAGGTATTTGTGTGTTAACACACAATAGCTAACACACACACACACACACACACGCACACACACACACACTACCATCATACTTACTCTCGATATAAGAAATACAATTTTATTTGCTCTTTCCAAATGTAAGATAAATACCAATGTTTTGGTTTCTATAATGAAAGAAAGTGAAGGCTTATGTTTTATTATTTCATTTTTTTAAACCTGGGCACGAATGAGTCTTGCACTTTCCTAAAGAGTTGGTAGGGAGGAGCCTCTGTATCTTATTTTTCTTAAGTTGTTACCTGGGAAAAACAAATCAAATTTGTTTACTATGTTCTTCACATAGGTTCATTCATCATCACCCTAAAGGTCAAAAAAAATGTTTTAAGGATTTTGCTATTTAAGTATAAGATTATTCTTTATATATGTAATTAATATTCAGAAGACCAACCAATGTTTGAGTCTCTTAAAAGAATTTAAGTTCTCTTTCCTCCACAAAATTAACCATAAGAGCATTTCTCTTCATCAAACATTGTTCTCTCTTAGAACATGCAAACTATGTATTTATACCTTCTTGCAAACTTTGCCAGTTGTGAAAGCTTGGATCACCAAAGACGTATTTGTCACCTAGTAGGTAACTAAAAAATGAAATTGAATTCACCTAACCATACATACCCTTCAGTTTCACACCAATAACTAAGTAGCTTTAAATGATTCCAGCAATATAGGTTTGTCAGCTGTAAAATAATATGCACATATTAGGTATACATATTAATAATAAATATACACGTCTCTATTTGCAATAAGTTAATAGCATCAAAATAATTATTCTCTAGCCACTAGGATTTAATCAGTCAAGGCGGCTGATCTCATCCCAATAGTAAATGCAGCTTCAAATAAATCTGTTTCTTAGAGCTGTACGAAGTTAGCGAAGTTTATTTTCTCTGGGATTACTTGTAGGTGTATAAAGAATGGTGCCACTTCTTTTTCAAAAATCTTTGTCCACCAAATAAGAAAATGAATATAGAAGTGTACAAGATCTGTGTGTCCTGGAGTTCCCGTCTTGGCTCAGTGGTTAATGAATCCGACTAGGAATCATGAGGTTGTGGGTTCGATCCCTGGCCTTGCTCAGTAGGTTAAGGATCCGGCATTGCCGTGAGCTGTGGTGTAGGTTGCAGACATGGCTCAGATCCCGAGTTACTGTGGCTCTGGTGTAGGCCAGTGGCTATAGCTCCGATTTGACCCCTAGCCTGGGAACCTCCATATGCCACAGATGTGGCCCTAGAAAAGACAAAAAAAAAAAAATATTTGTGTGTCCTGATAATGGAACGCTTACACTGAAACTATTACTTCAAGACCCTAGTTCCATTACTAAAGGGTCCTGGCTCTAGAAAAAATACTTAACAGGCTTGATAAATACTAGTATCTAGATAAATACTTGTATCTAGTGGGATGAATACTTCTTTATCCCACTAGATCCTTTTTTGAAACAGGAAGTTCTGCTTTTATTAGCCTCATTTCAATCTTTAATAAGGCAAACACTTACATGGACAAACTGCTGGGGTATGGCACTTAGTCTAATCACGATAATCAAACGATGCTTAGAAGTTTCAACAATATCTACTTTCCACATATGTGGACGGGGGGACAAATCCAATTTTTAATTTACCTCCTTTGTTGTGTTCTGTAAAATCCAGTGTTCACACCGTCAGGTCACAGATCCCATCTGATCAAAATAGTTTTTTACAGAGTTGCTAAGGGCATATTATAGACAGCACTGTTATGAGTCTCCCCACTACCTGTCCATCATAACAGTCCCAGGACTATTATTTACTGGCTATCTCCAGGCAAAGCATCTCCCTGGAAAGAAGGATGTGCAGCAAGCAGGAAGCGCAAGCCTCGTCATGTCCATATCATGAAAGCTCAAGGGGTCCCCCGAAGACCTCTGACCCTTTGTCCATGGTCGAAGTCACCTTAAGGGTCCTTTCCCTTTGAGAAAGAACCACCAGCCTACTTTCCCTTCTCGCCTTCCTCCTTCCCTGGCCAGCCTCACCTGTGATCACGCAGGGTAGGAAGAGACAAAAGCCCTCCCTGGGCTCTGATAACAGGGTTGCCTGACTGTAATTATAGGCTTTTGCTTCCCGGCTTCCAAATGACAGTCACAATCGAGACTGAAACCCCTTCGTCAGATGGAATCAATTACGGGGCAAAATTGGGAGGTTAATTTTCCCCAGAATGAGATGTGCCTTTTAGCTTTGCCATCTCTTTCCCTCCAGCTGGTGGCTTATTTGGTTGCATTGTTCTCTGGCCGCATGAACAAAGTTCCACTAGGAAGGATTTCCAAAAGAGTGGATTTGAAAAAGGAAAACTCTGTCATCCCCCAAACTCAACACGTGCTGAATAGGCCTGTGATTAACCACAAGCAGCATGGATGAGTGATCACTAGAATTTACCCTGGATGGACATGGGGTTCAGCCAATGAGAAGAAACCGAATTTGCCAGCTCAGTACCATTCCCTCCTTGAAGTCCCCTTGGCTCTACGCTAACAAGATCCGGCTCGGAAGGAGCCTTCCCATGGAAACCAACCAATTCCCGCATGAGAAAAACTTTCCGAGTATGAGAAAGCACTGCTTTAAAAACAAATAAAACAACTGGTATTCATCTTCTCCAAAGAGAACTGCCACTTCTGAGTGGCTTAGGAGAACGGTCTAAACAGCTCCCATTTAATAGGTGATAAATACAACAATAATAATGACAATAAAAGTCACTAAAATTTACTCGACCTATACCACATTTCAGGAAATGCTAAATATTGCTATCTTTTTTTTCATTAACTCAAGCCCCTCAGAACTGTCCTACACTGAAGCACCAAGAAGTAGGATAACTTGCTCATTCTCACCTGCCCGGTAACAGGGCCAGAATATGAACCCAGGTCATCTGACTCCACAGCCTATGAAGTAAAATCTCTCCTCGGAGTTCCCATTGTGGCTCAGTGGAAATGAACCCAAATAGTATCCATGAGGATGCGGATTTGGTCACTGGCCCCACTCAGTGGGTTAAGGATCTGGCATTGCTGTGGCTGTGGTGTAGGCTGGCAGCTGCAGCTCTGATTGGACCTCTAGCCTGGGAACTTCCATATGCCACAGGTGCAGCCCTGAAAAGCAAAAAATAAAATAAAATAAAACCTCTCCACTTTGTAAATAAATTCCCCCCAAAAAGGAGATACTGTCATCACTTTCTAGGTGGGGAGTCTGAAGCATAGGGGTATTAGTTACTTTATTCACGTTTAGATAATATCTCCAATTAATGAAGCTGCTATTCTACCTCAGGTCTGTCAGACTCAAAACCCTGAGCTTTTCTATGAAAATCCCGACAGAGACTTGTAAAGAGCCACCTTTGCAAGGTCTTAGGTTGATAGTGATTATCAATTCTCATATCATTTACATTCTCACCAGTCCTCTTTAGGACTATGGCTAGGTCAAATTTAGTGAATTTATATGATTCCCACAATAACATTGTATACTTTTTATCCCAAACCCTATATAGTTGTTTCCCTTATGCCATCTTTTTTAAGAAGGCCATTTATTAGGTGGGTACACACCTTATCAGGAAACAGACTTTCAGAGTCTGAATAACTTGTAATAAGATCTTTGGAATTAAAACCTGTGTCATTTCTACTCCTGAAACCCAACATCCCTGTGACATCTGACAGGTTTTAAAGGCAGGTATGTCATTATTGCCTCTCAGCCTCCAGGTCAGAAAAATGAGCTGGTATCTGTTAATGGTATGCCAGTTATTAGAAGTAGAGCTTGACAGGTAGTTCAACTGTTCAGCCAAGCCCTCTTTAGTTTCTACTGCCTACCAGCATGGTAGCATCAAAGCGAGGCTCGGCTAACATCCTAGAACAGTATAGACAACATCCCAGCTCTCATGGACCCCATATCCTACTGATTAATGCAGCAAGAGCTACATTTAACATTTCACACCCCCCCGATGTATCATGTAACGTGGCAAATAAGTTCACGGGTTCTGGTTAGAAGTAAAGTGAGCAGCTAGACTTTTTTTCTCCCCCTAAGGAGTATATGTTGCTAACAAAGGTATTTATAAATACATGAATGTGACCAAGGGGAACAGAATCAAAATGGAAATGGAGAACACAGATAATTTTTCTTTCATTTTTGGGATGTGGGGAGCAGAGGGTGGTATTTATGTCACAGCAGGACTGTTTGTAGTTCATATACATGTTGGCATATTTGGCTCTTTAACTTCATAAAGAAATACTACTGCAAAGAAACATGAACAATCAGACTGACAACTACCACTAATTTAAAACCAATTGTAGGAGTTCCCTGTTGGCTCAGGGGGTTAAGGATCTGGCGTTGTCACTGCTGTGGCTTTGATTACAGTTGTGGTGTGGGTTTGATCCCTGGCCCAGCAACTTCCACAGGCTGTGGGTGCAGCCAATAAATAAATAAAATAAAAATAAAAATAATTATAAATGAGCTTAAACTTCTAAAGTTAAAAAAAGAAATATAATTTATAATTACATATGATATATATTCTATAATTTCTATGTGTATATATAAATTATAGGATTCATTATAAGAATTTGATTCACCAGCATATGTTCTGGATCGCAGATTTCATAAAGTGAGGCTTACCTCTATTTAGGAAATGTATGGGGAGTTTCCATTGTGGCTCAGTGGTAACAAACCCGACTAATATCCATGGGGATGCAGGTTTGATGACTGGCCACTGTCATTGCTGTGGCTGTGGCATAGGCCAGCGGTAGCTCTGATTTGATCCCGAGCCGGGGAACTTCCACATGCCACAGGTGTGGCCCTAGAAAGCAAAATAAATAATAGAAAGAAAGAGAGAGAGAGAGAGAGAGAGAGAGTGAGAGAAAGAAAGAAAGAAAGAAAGAAAGAAAGAAAGAAAGAAAGAAAGAAAGAAAGAAAGAAAGAAAGAAAGAAAGAAAGAAAGAAAGAAAGAAAGAAAGAAAGAGAAAGAAAGAAAGAAAGATTGATCCGGGGTGGCACTGTATTGAATAAGCCAAGAGGACATTCTGCTCTCAGTAGACACTGAGAAATAGTGTTTTGGGAAAGCCAAAAGAAACACACACACACACACTTTTTGTTTCCCATAATTTTGGGGGGCAGCATAACATGATTTCTGGATTCAGGAAGGATACAAATCCATATGGCCCTGCACTTCCATGCCATTTTTTCTCTTTACTCATGAACTGGCTGTTCTTCTCATAGGCCCTGTTTTCTTCCCTGCAAAACGGAGTCCCTGATAAGAGCTGGAATGGAGGTGCAGGCTTCAGGAGCACTGGCTTTGCCCCAGTTACAGCATCTTTAGGGTGTAGGTGTAGGAGCAGACCTTGTAAAAGGGGCTTTCTCATTATTATTATTTTGTGGTCAAAAGGTTGCATACACTATTTTTTTTTCTGCTGCTAAAGCTTAGAAAGGGTGGAAAGCAAAATATTTTGATAATTATTCAGGCCATCAGGTTACATAAGAGGTTCCATAGCTTTCTGCATCAAACTCGAGCAGTTGAAACCACAAATTCTGTTTTTGCAGCCATAAAACATTCGTGGCAAAAAAAAGAGAAAGAGAGAGAGAGAAAATAATAAAATCCATTTTCCATTCGCTTGAAACTTATAAAATTTAATGTGGTGAAAAATGACAGTTTATTCCCCGTAGGAAACTGCTTGGAGCCATGTTTCACAGGCATGGTGTGGAGACTGCAGTATAGGCTTGCAGTCACTGCATCCTGCAAGAAATTGCATGCTGCGAGGGGGTGTCGCAAGGTAAAACATCCAAGTGGAAAGGTACGCGAAGCCCTGATCTAAAAAGAAAAGTTTTGCTTTTTCACCAGACTCACAGAGCTGCATCTCTTCAGTAACATGCTCTGCTGCCCGCAGGGCAGGGGATGGTCCCAAACCCAGACCCAAGACGTTTTGCTCTTACCAGTAGAGGAATGTGGTTATCAGAATGGAAAACAATGAATTATTTTTTTAAACGATACAGGGGCAGTAGTTGTGACCTCCACGAAAGAGAGTATTCACATAATATTTGCCTTACTATAGTATCTTTCTGGAAGCAAGATCAAGGCATCCGAGGTAGCAAACATGTTAGACTCCATTCTAAATGTAATAGTTTGCATTAAGTAGCAAGAATGTTAGACTCCATTCTAAATGTAATAGTTTGCATTAAGCAGCAAGAATGTTAAACTCCATTCTAAATGTAATAGTTTGCATCTACCAACTCCAAACTCCCCGTCATCCCACTCCCTAAGCAAGGAGTGGGGAGCCGCCGCATAGCACAGGGAACTATACCCACTCACTTGTTACGTAACATGATAGAATATGAGGAAAAGAATGTAGGTATATGGATAACAGGGCCACTTTGCTGTACAGCAGAAATTGACAGAACATTGTAAATCAACTATAATAAATTTTTTTTAAAAGAACATTAAACTCCAGCTCTGTAAGGAACTAGAGGAATAGCTACAGACATGTCCTTTTTAAAAATTTTAAAATAATTTTATGAGAGTATAGTTGACTTACAAAGTTGTGTTAGCTTCAGGTGTACAACGAAGTAATTCAGCTGACATTTTAAATTCTAGGTTGCCTGAAAATTAATAATGTGTTTCTTTAGTCAAATCGAAACTGTATATAACCTGCTCTTCAGCAATTACCTTCTTTTTAAATTTAATTTTATTGTAGTTGACTTACGATGTTGTATTAGTTTCAGGTGTACAGCAAAGTGAATCCATCATACATAGAAATATATCCATCCTGTTCTCCACATACATTATTACAAACTATGGAGTAGATTTTCCTGTGCTATACAGTAGGTTCTTATTGATCATATATATTATACAGTAGTGTGTACATGTTACTCCCACTATAGACGTGTCCTTTAACTCAACTGGCCTTGATTCCTTTTCTATAAAGTTAAGAGTTGGACTGAATGACTTTTAAGCCTAATGTGAACAAAAAATTTCATAGAATTTTTAAAAGGATAATTATCAAATCAATGGAGCACTGAATCAAGTGACAAGTAACCAAGAAACTGAAAACAAGAAAGACCTTGACCACATGTAGTGAAGCTGAATATTATATGTGGTCTGTGGAATTTCTGGGTCCTGCTATTATTGCTTTAGTCCTATCTTTAATGTTGACTATTTGTATCTGTTATCTATTGCCACAATAATGCTCTCTAGTAAACCACCGCAAAATTCAGTGGCTTAAAACGATAATAAGTATCTATTATCGCTCAAGGATCAGCCGGCCAGTTCTGATCTGGGCCAGGTTTGGCTGGCCTTAGCTGGGGTTGCTTATGATTGCTTACGCAATTCACTGGTGGACCCGCTGGGAGATGGCTGGTCCCGGGCAGCCTCACTCATGGGTCTCGTGATTCATTGTCTGGTGACTGGAGTGACAGGCGTCACACAGCCAAATGTCCCTCATCGTCAGGGAGAAACGCAGAAGCTTGTCCTCATGGCATATGGGAAGAGTATCCAAGAGAAAGAAGAGACGCCAACAAGGCCACGTGCTGCCCGTGCTCACGTTACCACTCTGGCCACATTCTACCGGCGAAGGCCAAGTTGCAGGACAAGTCCAAGGGATGGGGGAAGACAGAGCATCTCTTGAAGAAAGCAGCTGCAAAGTCACGTTGTAACGCGTATGGATTTAGGGAGGTGTGGAGAATGATGAACATTTTGGCCATCGACTACACTTAGACACAGGTATGATCTTTATTTTGGGGCAGGGGTTAAAAATGTGTTTCTCTACTGTTTGTAAGGGTAAAGTAATTTACCATAGGTATTGTCTTTCCTATGGAATCCACTATATTTACTACCATTCAGAACCGTATTTGGTCAAACCATAATTTGGGGGTAATTAATGCCCACTTCTTTATTGCGGCGTTTACTGCCTAACTACTTTTGGATTAATGGTGAGGAATTCTTTATCACAATTAAAAATATATAAATATCCATCTGAAATTGCTCCTAATCTAGTTATTATACAGGAAAAAGATTTATGATTCTTGCATAGCCTGAAATCTAAAAATATTAGTCACAATTAAATTCTAGAGATACACAAAACTTGAGATCATATACTACTTGCCTGCTATCTTTGCAGATCATTTAATCTTTTTGAGTCGATTAGCCTTCCTTCAAAAAACGAATTAACTCATCTAAATTTTCTTTCTTTTTTTTTTTTTTTTGCCTTTTTGCCATTTCTTGGGCTGCTCCCGCGGCATTTGGAGGTTCCCAGGCTAGGGGTCGAATCAGAGCTGTAGCCACCGGCCTGCGCCAGAGCCACAGCAATGTGGGATCCGAGCCATGTCTGCGACCTACACCACAGCTCATGGCAACACTGGATCCTTAACCCACTGAGCAAGGCCAGGGACCGAACCCACAACCTCATGGTTCCTAGTTGGTTCCACGACAGGAACTCCTAAATTTTCTTTTAATGTTACATTCTATCACTTTAAGTGGACTCAGTTTACTAACATTCCTGACTAATGTTGCAACCCCTGTAACTCACTGGTCTTAGAATATATGCTTTTAAAAATTTTGAGCATCAAAATATAAATAAGTAAAAATACCCAGGTACACAGTATATATACTGATGTCAGCAAGTGGTTTTCAAAGAATTTAGCAGGGACAAATACTTGCTACAACAGATAAAGATTAATTTCATCCCATAAAAACTTTATCAGGCATTCCCATTGTGGCACAGCAGAAACAAATCTGACTAGGAACCATGAGGGTGTGGGTTTGATCCCTGGTCTCGTTCAATGGGTTAAGGATCTGGTGTTGCTGTGAGCTGTGGTGTAGGTTGCAGACTTGGCTCGGATCCCGCATTGCTGTGGCTGTGGCATAGGCCAGCAGCTACAGCTCCAATTCGACTCCTAGCCTAGGAACCTCTGTATGCTGCAGGTACGGCCCTAAAAAAACCAAAAAAAGACAAACAAACAAAAAAACTTTATCAGTACTTTTCTTAAAATATGCTTGTAAAAATACTGAGAATGCCTTTTCATACAAATATTTTCAAGTAATACTATAATTATTCCCCAGCAGTTATATCCAAATCCTGCTGCGTTATTAATAACCTTTTAAACCTAGTAGATGAATATGACTAAAAAGAGAGAAACACTTGAGATCAAACATGGTAGTCTAACTTGGTAATGCACATCTTATTTGTTATCTGAAAAAATATATAGTAAATAAAAAATAAGATAAAATGCTTATTATTGTTCACATACATTGAGCCACAGGAAAGTTTAATTGGCACACAGATGTTGAGCGTTGATTTCCATTTTAGAATGAGTTCTAGCGATGTTTATAGGAAAAAGACTTACTTTTATGCCCAACATTTCCGTAAACCTTTCAAAAAACTAAAAATCATTTAAAAATACAGGATGAAGAAATACATTAGAAATTCCCTAAGAATCAACCACAAAAATGCAATATTACCAACTTAAACCCATTCCCCCTTCATTAGAATTGGGCACATTTGAGCATTAGATACAATTAAAAATATCTTTGAAGAATAAAACTCAATGTTTTCTATTTGAGAAGAAGAAAAATGTAATGCTTGAAATATAAGCTAATGAGCAAATACAAACACTGAAAAATAACTAAACATAAGACAGAAACACCTGGAATAAGCAAAGTCTCCAGCATTTTAAAAGCTGGTCAGTACTAAACCCACAACTTTTTGTTGGCTATTCACGTGCCCGAAGAGTATTTTCAGTTGGCGAGGCAGTACAAGGTGCATACGCTTTTTCATACTTTTTGTTGTTTATCCAAAGCTATTTTGGTTGACTCTACACAAAAACGGGGAAATAGAAGCTTGAGGCCACCCTTGGAATTATTCAAAAAAAAAAAAAAAACACACAAAGAAAACCCATGTGTTTCATTCATACAGCAATTGGGGTGAGTGTGGTTTTTGGCCAACATTTTCCAGAAAACCACTGAGTCCCACCAGTTCCTTCTGAGTCTAGCTACATAGCCAGCATCCCAGCTGACATGTTTTACTCAGTTTGGAGATACAGACTAGTCCAGGAGGTACACTCAACATTTTTCTGAACTTGTGGAAGATCAGAGGACGTTTATAGATAATATGGAATTAGGAAGCACTGGAGGTCTTTCAAATTCAAACAGAGCAAGACATAGACGGCTGGCTCCCTCCAACTGCTCAGCACCCAGATGGCATCCTTGACTGTTTCTCATGGCCCTTGTTTATACTAACACAACTGTGCACTGCTCCCTGGGCTCACGGCCAGACTTTGCTATTCACGCCTAGTGGGATCCTGATTAAGTCACTTACCTCAGTTTCCTCATGCATAACGTGAGGGTAATGGTATATAACTCATCGTGTTCTTGTTAGCAGGAAATAAGCATACACATACAAATCTGCTTACTATAGTGCCTGGAACATGGTAAACACTATTGATTTGAAATGTTAGCTATTGCATTGTTCTTATATCATGTCATCACCATCATCAGTCACATGCAACCGAACACACATAAGGAACTCCATAAACCTGACCATAACCCTGACATCAGTCTCACCTATCGGGCAAATGCTTATGACTAAGGAGGGAATTCTCTGTGAATTTCTAATTGGAGAATTCCTCATACAGAGAAGAGCCTCCATAACCCTGGGCTCCAATGCTCATCCGTGGCAAATCATGAAAGGGGACTGAGAATCCTACTGTTCAGTCAGGCTCATCCTGACCTCTGAAAGCACCATTCATCCCTGGACCCATCAATCAGTATTTATGGAGCACTACACCAGACAGTGATGGAATTAAAGACGGAGGAACGTCCCCTGCTCCAGCCAGACTCATCACCCAGAAAGGAGACAGCCAGATTCACAAATAATTACCGTGCGTGCATGCATTGCACTACCGCTCAGAAAGCATTGGGGAGATGGGGGGGCACTCTTATGCCTAAAAGGGTTGAAGAAGACTTGACCCAAGATGGAACATGGGATTCAAGCTTTGGAAGATGAGAAGAAGTCAACAAACAGAGAAAAGGAGAGAAAGGACTCTACATAGAGAGGAGCAGACCCCAAGGGTAAGTTTCCAGTGGGAATTATGGGAATAGACCTCTTTCCTCCCCTACTATACAGAATGTGAAAGTGACTTAAAACATAGACCAGAGATGCCCACACAAACCTCAAGCCTAAAAAAAAAGGACCCCAAAAATGGCAAAAGAAAAAGAATACTTGCTTAGATAACACCATATTTTACTTGCTCTTGGAAAATGAAAATCTCTCTGTGAATGCCTTCTTTCCACAATCAGCATCTTTTTTCTTTTTAATGGACCAAAGGAAACGAAGTAATATTTATTGTGTCTCTTGCATTTGCTCCTTACGAAAATGGTATTGGCCTCATATGGAAACACTTTGACAGGCCCCTGAAAATAATTTCTTAACCACAAACATGTCTTCTATTTGTCTGATCTCAAATTGTTCCAAGTGAGTGTCACAATTTCAAGGTCAGGTTGAAGGATATGACAGGCACTATCAGTCCATTAAGTATGAATGATATATGAGGGAGAGGGCAGAGGTGTTGGCGCAGAAGGAAAGACTGCCTGCCGTGGGAGCCCGGTTGTGGGTCTTGTAGGGTGTCTGCCTCTCTAGGAACTTTCCAGTCTCACCTGAAGACACTTAGCAGCAGCTCCTCAACAAAGATAAAGGGAGGAACAATGGACGGTCTCTCTGTGTGCATCACCCAGATACCATCTAGGAACCTCAGTGGAGCATGATTATTGGGAGCAAAATAACGCAGATAGGATTTCACATCCAAGCCCTGGAGATGGGAGGGACAAAGATGCAGGGATACAAACAACCTCTCTCACGGCACCCCCCCACCCCCGCCTCCACCTCCTTGCTGGTCTTTTGCTTCCAGCTTCTAATTGGCAGACACTTGATCTGCACAGCCATTTCATTTTCAGAGTGCACAGGCCCCTGGAGACCTACTGATTGATACGTGTGGGGTGGGAAAGTGGCGGCCATGTTCCCTGCACCTGTTGCCGGGAGCTGCCCATCACCCCTCTTCCTGCGGTCCCCATTGTGTGCCATCTCATTCTGTTACAGGAGCAGCAGAAAAGAAGTCAGAGGAGCTGGAATTCAACATGAACACATACAAAAGGAGGTCCGAAAGCATCCTTGTACCTCTTTCCCTCCCAAAGCCTGCCCGGTGTCCTATTTCAACAGTCAGTGTAGCCATCCTGTCTCTTCTCAGAGCCACTGCATGTAAGTATCAGCAAAAGCCACATCATGGGCTTTCATTTGGACAGCCCACTGAGCATGACTGGTGTGAATCCAACACACACACACACACAAAATCCATCTTTGGCATCCTAATTCAAAACTACTCCTATTTGTTATCCTCAAGTAGACCGTATCTGTTACTTTAGTGGAAGTAAATAGATTTGAAATCAAAGGCATTGAGACTTTTAACTTTCAAGAGGATGGGCTGCAATACCAATAAACTTTTCACAGCAACCTCCTTGGAATGTAGACTGAAACCGAGTAACTCTATATACAGATCTTAATGGCAAGAGTGAAGAACACGATCAGATTCAAAGAAGGGGAAAGAAGCACAGCAGCTACCGTCTTGAGCAACTGCAGCAACGAAGCACGACCAAATTGCGAAGTTGGATGGCCCAACTGTTTCGTTGGTGTCCGTTACCATGTGGATACTAAAATGTTAGACTATAACCGCTCAATGGTGGTAATAATACATCATAAGACCTGGAAATGGAAAAGACTCATTAAATCATCAAGTCATGCCTTTGCCAGCACAGGATGCAGTTCCCAGAGAATACTCCTTAAAGCGTCCCTTGGGACACACTCCAAAGACCAAGTCATTTTATCCATCTCCGAAAAGCACAATCCATCTATCTCCAGTATCCGATTGCTGTTATGAAATTAAACTTTGGCCTTAAAAGCACTGTTCCATCTCTAACTAGTCCTTGGTACCAGGTTTTCATTAAGGACCAGTCACAGCCCATGGAGGAGGCAGGAAAGGTCATTTTATCCATTCCCCTACCTCCGGGCAGGTCTTGTGTGAAATGACACCAGCCTGGCTCTTATTATAAAATTCCCAGAGCAGGAAGTTCTATAACCCCTGTTGTAATGGTGCTTTCCCATGACACATAACCCTCATGTAGAAAGGGTTTTCTACAGTCTAGACAAAATCCCTCCCACCACAGTTTAAAAACATGTTCCCACAGTAGCAGAGAACTATTTATCACTTTCAGGGCACTGTGGCACCTGGAGAGAAGAGGACAATTTAATAGTGCTTCCTCTATATTGCTTCTTGTAGTGCATAGGATTATCATATGAGAATTTGTCAAAACCAAAGGTGATACGGGCTTTTGGAAGGCAAAGGTTGTTTTCCACTTTGCTATTTATGAGCATGATGTTTTATTTGGGTTAGTTACAAAAACAACATTGAAAATAAAATGGGGAGTTCCCGTCGTGGCTCAGTGGTTAACGGATCCGCCTAGGAACCATGAGGTTGCATGTTCGATCCCTGGCCTCGCTCAGTGGGTTAAGGATCCAGCATTGCCATGAGCTGTGGTGTGGGATGCAGACACGGATCCCACGTTGCTGTGGCTCTGGTGTAGGCCGGTGGCTACAGCTCCGATTAGACCCCTAGCCTGGGAACCTCCATATGCTGCGGGTACAGCCCTAAAAAAGCCAAAAAGACAAAAAAGAAAAGAAAAGAAAAATGGCACGCTCCTGAGACAGTTAATTCAGATTTTAAGTGTGACACAAATCCATTAAATTCTTTATTTCATATTTCATTTTCATTCTTTTGAAAGAATCATAAAGAGATTTACTAAACCAATTAAATGCAAGAAATCTGGTCTAAAAGCTTTCAAATATTAAAATATTCACCACATAGTATGTGAATCATACACCATTACTATAACCACTTTTCTATTATTTAAAATCGATAAGAAGACAGGTCCTTTTTTAGCAATCTCTTATCACCCTATTTTAAGTTACTACAGGTGATTGAATCCAAAGAAAAGACATTAAAGGCCAAAAGGGAGAAGCAACACAATAGCATACAAGGGAACCCCATAAGGAAAACAGCTGATTTTTCAGCAGAAACTCTGCAAGCTAGACAGGAGTGGCAAGACATATTTAAAGTAATGAAATAACATGTTTCGGCACATTGCAATTTGCTTTCATTACTTTTAACTGCTCTTTAAAAAATTTGCTCCGAGTAATGAAGCCTAAATAGTCTTTCAGTAAGGAACCTAGAAAGACATATCCTGAGTTTATGCTTCTGACAGCTTTATTATCTGACTTTCCATCAACTGATGAGAATATGCTTACCAACAAGATGCTTTGAGGAAAGAAATCAGAATTGATGACTTTCACGATACTCTTATTTTCCCCATTTTTGAAAAACAAAGTCTATAAGAATAAGTTTATACTCAAACGTATGTTTTCGTATTAATATTTACCAAAATTCCTAAAAGGGGTCACATTGATGAAAATGAAACAACCCAAAAGAAAATTTTACAAATGCATCATTTGTATTTTGTGTGCCTTTCAAATTTTTGACAAAATTTTGATAAAATTTGAAAGCATTAAATTCTAGAGGGTAAAAAACTGAGCTAAAAATGCCTTTTGCTATACAGACATTATTGCTTCCCTTACTCTGTCTTGTGTGTGTGTGTGTGTGTGTGTGTGAGAGAGAGAGAGAGAGAGAGGGAAAGGGAGAGGGAGAGGGAGAGGGAGGAAGGTGGCATTTTCTTGACAATAACAAGCAGAGGAGTATTCCAATGAACATTCCAAAGCAAATTTTCCAATAACAGTGGTCAAACCAGGATTTCCTCACAAATCATAAGAAAGTTTAGCCTCATGAATAGTCTCAAGATAGAGACACCTTAACTCAAGGTTGGTTTGTAATCTTAGAAAGAATTTTATGTTACAGCCAAGTACACAGGGCTCATGTACGCCCACGGTGCCTGTATATGAGACAGGAGTCTGAGTATCGTTGTGCTTGATCCTTGCATAAAACTTTAGGAGAACTTTCTTTTCAAGTCTCTGCCTCAGAGAAAGATGCACCTTTTGTGGATTTCTAAACGCAGCCAGGGGTGCTGAGAAAGCACCCACGCATCTATACCAGCACTAACAGTTAACATTTTATTGAGTGCTTACCATGTGCTAAACACACCACATGTATCGTATTATTTGATTTTCATAATCACCCTGTGAAGCAGGCGCTATGGTGACTTCCACCGTGCAGGTGAGGTTCACCAAGGTTAAGTCTCTTGCCCAGGGTCACACAGCTGGTGAGTAGCATGGCCAGGATTTAAACGGTGTGTCTGCAAAGCTCCAGACTGGATTCTACGCCAGGCTTTGCCCTTGCATCTCTTGAAGTATCACTTTTACTATCACTCCACTTCCCTCTGGCCAGCCCATTCCACAGCTTGGAATCATTAGAAAAAAACAAAGCACACAGAACGGCAAATCAAGTAGATCTGGAATTAAAAATGGTCTTTAAAAATACCTCTTTCAATCTCACAATCAGTAAGGATGAGAGTAAAATGAACCCCCTCTGTTAGATTTTCTTTTTTCTTTATTTAAAAACTGGAAGGCACCCAACTACCTTAAATTCTGACCTAATTATTGTCCTGTGGGCCTTTGGATCCCAAAGAAGAGGGACTGAGAATAAGACCAGCTTTCCACCTTTCTCCTAGAAAGAGTAACAGTAGCAGCAGCATTTATACAAGCCAAAGCCACTCCTGGTAAAATTTCTAAACCATCTATCCCCCTCAGAAGTGTGAACTGAAATACAGAAGGAAAGAAAATAAGACAATCAGAAAATAATTACAGGCATGTCATTTTCAATAAAAGCAATTTCTTATTTTAAGAACGATGTTGCCTTTTTTGTTCAATCATCAAGCATTTCATGTGAACTGTAAACAGGAACCATTCCATAATAATGCATTTCTCCTTTTGGGGGTTCAGCTGAATAGCTATCGCAAAGTAACACTTCTGCATTTACTTTAGATTAAAAAAAAAAACAAGCACATAACTGTTATTAAGTATGATGGGGCATTTTGTGACACAGGAAATAATTATTTGACACAACTGGGCATTTTAGCTGATTTTAGAAAGTCTGTCTCTGTAGTTGGGGGCTCATGGCTAAGAGCAAACGGATGAGCTTCAAAGCATTGGTTTGGACCACTGGAAACAGATAATCAACAGATGATGGAGAGAAATAGATCCTCCAGCCCCTTCCTCATTTTTTTTTTTTTTTTCTTTCTAGAGCTCCTTGTCAAAGGATGATTGATATGTGTGGAGCAGCCCTTCAAACACCAGCCACTGCCTGAGGCACTTCCTATAATCAAAGCACACGCCCACCCAGAGCTAATTAGACATTAGATTAGTGTCAACTGATTGATTTAAAGCAGCCGTCCCCCCCCACCCCCACCCCATCTCCCAGCCCAGCGAGGATGGGATTGGTCTCCAGAATGGCTCTCTCAACAGACAGGCAAATTATTCATGGGAGCTCCAGGAAGGAAACCTAGAGATAATGCAATGTGGCTAAAACACAACCAGAGGAATATTTCCAGAGGGAATGCAAGAGGGAGGAGAGAGAGAAAGAGGAAGAGACAGAGAGAAAAAGAGAATGAATCATGTTTCCCAGAGCAATGGAACCCCTTGGTCCAATTTGTTGAATTAAGTTAGAGAGAGTGTTTGTGATGTTTGAAAGAAAATTATTTGCAATTCAACCTAGGAGAGTTCTGAGTACATTTGGCTACAATTTAGATACCATTATTCAAAGTCTTTTCCCTTCATTTTTTCCCCCCTCTTCATAAATATATGAGCCGGGAACATTCAAAGTTGTCTTAATGGATTAAGCAGAGACAAGGCTGCAAGGAGCAAATTAAAAATGAAACAGTTACAGCTGTTGGAACTGGCACTGGGCAGAGAGAGGTAAAAATGATTTCTCTCCTCACAGGATAAAGGCAATTTCACAAAACATCAAGCCCTCGCAGCATTCAGACACGCATGCTTACGAAACAGTATGAGTGATCCCCTGACTTCTTAGCAACTGCACAGCTGAACGGCCACCTACTCTGTAGAGGAGCCCAAATCATTGCATTTCAACTAAAAAGTGAGCACAGAGAGTTCCCATGATGGCTCAGCGGTGGGCAAACCCGACTTGCATCCATGAGGATGGGTTCCATCCCTGGCACTGCTCAGTGGGTTAAGGATCCAGCATTGCCATGAGCTGTGGTGTAGGTAGCAGACGTGGCTCAGATCTGGCATTGCTGTGGCTGTGGTGTAGGCCAGCAGCTGTAGCTCCAATTCGACCCCTAGACTGGGAACCTCCTTATGCCGCCGGTGTGGCCCTAAAAAGACAAAAACAAAAAAGAGAAAAAGTGAGCCCATTTTCAGGAGAGACCCCCAGACTAGGGGCCAGCCAGAGGCCAGTTTTAGACTTTTCATTTGCAGATTAAAGGCCTTTTCCACGTGTCACATGCTCCTACCACTTCACTTGAGGTCACAGCTGATCCCACGCAATGGAATTATTTCTGAATATGGGAGCTCAAGAAGGGCTGTAATGGTAGCAGAAACATACAAAAAAGATAGTACAATCGTTGCTTGGTATGGGCAGGGATTGGCTCCAAGACCCATGCCCCTACCCCTGTCACCTCCCACTGCAAACACCAAAACCCCGGGATGCTCAAGTCCAGTACCTCAAGTGGTTTAGCACTGTCGGTCGGCATCTGCGGATGCAAAGACCTGACTGTAGTGGCTCATGGAACTCCAACAGCCTTCATATAAGGCCACTTGCTTATTTCCTGAATTGGCAAGGGCTGCAGAAAAGGAAGAGCCAACGATCTGGGGGGAAGCACACAGAAGTTGAAAAGAGCAGCAACGGCCAATCCATTGACCTGGTGTTCCAGTCTTTATGTCAGATGTTTTTAAAGTCTTTCTTGTTATCAAAGCCATATGTATCCCCTCACTCACGTCATACAAAACCCCTAGAAGAAAAATAAAGTATGGGTCACTCATGGACAGACTGGGTATTTCGCCCATTTGCAGATGAAATCATTAAAGCAAGTATCCTCCCACCCCACCTCAGGATGGAAGGAGAATTCAATGGCACAGCACCAGGTCTGAAAACTTGCGGCTTCTACTTATTAGTCTTACCAATACGCTACACTACCTCCCCACCCTCTGCCCTTAGGGCGTTTCACATACACATATTATTATTATTACTATTATTTTAATTTAGACAGTCCATTGGCAAGCATTCTAAGTTTAGAAGAACTATCCCTCTTAGCTCAATAAATGAGCCGGACTCTAACCTGGGGGGCATCTAGGATGTCGCGAGACACGATCCAGTGTAGCAAGGTGAGGCGAGGTTAAATACAGGAGCTATAACTCAGATATTTATCCTATGGGAAAAGACCTAAGCCGGTTTCCAGCTGATTTCCACCAAAGCAGTAAAGATGCAGGGAGGTAGGCACTGCAATCTTTACACCTCACTCAAAAGCATGTCATGAAAATCGACGGACGTTTCTGGAGTCCAAGTTGCAATCAGGCACCAGGGCGGAATGAAATTACTGTTTTATTGTTCTTGGGTGTGGGTCATCATGACAGCTTTCAAGGTCTACTTAGGTTGAAACAGGAAGCCCCAAAGGCCGAGGGTAGGTAAAGTCTGGACAATTCTATCCACGTCACTGTTTTCCCCTGGCTGCCTCGTCTCCCTGTGGAGTCAGGAATTCAGAGAACAGAACTGGAGCGCCAAGAGGGGTGAGGCAGACGGGAGAGTCCTCCAAATGCCGAATCGGCAAATTTTAACTTTTTCAGCTATAAACCTTTCAATACCTCAAAATAAATCCTTCAATTTTATATGCGATCTCGGTTTCTGCAGCTGTAGATTTATGCAGTGTGCCGAGGCCCGGCCGGGAGAAGGGAACATAAACGATGTGACAGATATAGCGTAAGGATGTTATTCAGCTTCGCACTCCGCGTTGCTCGCCTAGGAACTTTCCGAATGTCAGGCACAGCCCCCGCTCATTAATTAGCTGCTAAAGCAGCCGAGCGTCTGCCATGGATGCGTGTCTCCAACTGCTGGCCCTCGGAGTGAGAGGCGCAGGAAGCTGGACGCTTCCTCCCCCCTGGCCTGGATCTGAGACGCACCGCAGGCCTGCCCTCCTGTGTGCCAAGTTTTGTGCCTTGGTTGCTAGTGGGAAACGGAGTGTTGAAATACAGTGGGTTCCAGGAGCCAGCTATGGTCACTCAGAAGGTATCTGAGGGGTTCCCACTATGGCTCAGCAGTAATGAACCCAACTAGTGCCCATGAGGATACGGGGTTCGATCCCTGGCCTCTCTCAGTGGCTTAAGGATCCAGTGTTGTTGGGAGCCTCGGTGTGGGTCGAAGATGTGGCTTGGATCCCACATTGCTGTGGCTGTGGTGTAGGCTGTCAACTGCAGCTCCCATTCAACCCCTAGCCTGGAAACTTCCATATGCTGTGGGTACAGCCATAAATTAAAAAAAGAAAAATTACTTAAGACATGTCAACTGTGTAAATAGCCCATACGTTTTGACAACAAGACCATGTAAGAGAAAATAACAGGCCTATCACTAGATCACCTTTATTGACGTGTTGAAGAATAAATTAACTAGAATTTTCTGAGAATAATTGTGAATCAGGCTCTGTGCTGGTTTTCTTACAAATATCTTTGTTAATCCTCACAGTGAGAGTACGGAGTATCATCCTGACTGTGGAGAGGAAGAAACGAGGGATCAGAGGTGAGGTGACTTACCGAAAAGCACCCCGGGGACCGAATTCACTTGAGGCATACGCCTGTCTCCTTAATCCTCAATTACATGATCAGTTTAAAGTAGGATGACAGTTCCCTTCAAAACAGCAACCTGGAAATAGGAAAGAAGACATTCTTCTCTGGCTCAAATTATTGGAAGAGACCTAAGTTTTTTTCTTGAAAATCGTGAAGGCTTTGTCACCATAGCCTCAGCTATAGGTGAGAAGACCAGAATTTGTTGAGTGGCTGAGACCATGATTTTTTTTTTTTAATGTAATTTTATTTTTATGTATTTATTTATTTATTTTTGTTAAGGCCACACCTGTGGCATATGGAGGTTCCCAGGCTAGGGGTCCAATCGGAGCTGTAGCTGCCGGCCTACGCCAGAGCCACAGCAACATGGGATCCAAGCTGCATCTGGGACCTACACCAGAGCTCACAGCAACGTTGGATCCTTAACCCACTGAGCGAGGCCAGGGATTGAACCCGCGTCCTACGCTTTATTACGGCTGAGCCACAACGGGAACTCCTTTTAAATGTAATTTTAATTTTATCACTGTCATATGTGTGAGTACTGCCTCTGGCCAAGATGGAGTAAAAGAGACCGCAGGGACCCTCTCCCCTGAAACAAATTTTAAAACCTGGGACAAAAAATACGAGATAGTTCCAAGACATTGGACATGAGTCAATGAAGGGCCATAAACCCTGAGATAAAGGCTGCAACAAGGTGAACCCTGCTGTTTCCTTAGCTCTCTGCCCAGTCGAATCTGGGGAACCCGGGTGGAGTTTAGCAATCTCCTTGAGTGGAGGGGATGGAAACGGTTGTGTGGGAAGGTCAAGGCAGCCAGAGCTGGCAGGACAGAGTCCTCAGGAGAACAGCGCTGCACGGAGCAGAGAGCTCCAGAGACTGAGTCCTTCCGGGCTCACGCGTCCACTGGAGAAAAACTAACCTGAGGCTGAGGAAAGAAACCCCTACAAGGGAACACTCTCTAGAGCTGACCCAGAGCCAGGAACAGTGCCTGTTCCCACCAGCCAGAAGGAAAACCTTGCAGCTCACGAGCCACCAGTCGACTCTGAACTCAATGCCGCTCTGGTCTTCCCCAACAGAGCTAAGAGCGTGACCCCCGAGACAGCCAACGATGGCTAAGTAACTGTGTCTTAGAAAAGTTTCCTTCTTATCTCTCAGGTGATATATTGTCCTCAGAATAACTCTGGATCATCAACATTTTTCTGAGAATAAATCTGCTGCCAGGATGTACCTGCTGAGAACTAGTCACCACAACGAAGGTCCAAAAACGTCCTTAATCCCGAGTTCTCCATCTACAGCATATCCACTATTCTTGGCGCCCAGTTCTGTCTGCTGTTCTCCAGAAAGGAACCAACTGCCTTCTGTTGGGGTGGGGTAGGGATATGGGGATAGCAGGTTGGGAGCCACATTTTGTTTTTTACACCTTATCCTTCATTCTGGCACTCCCTGACGCCTTCCTTGGCGCTAGGGTCCTGAAATTTACTGTTTCATTAGCATAAATCAGCTCATTTTCTTCTCCTTCTTCTCCTCCTTCTCCTTCTTCTTCTTCTTCTTCTTTTTTTGGATGAATCCCCAGCATGCAGAAGTTTCCGGGACACAGATTAAGCCTAAGCCTCAGCAGCGACCTGAGCTGCTGCAGTGGCAATGTCAGATCCTTCATCAACACTGAGCCACAAGGGAACTCCTGAGCTCATTTTTTTTTTAAGGAAGTAGAAGAGATTTATTGAATATACTGCTAAGAGAAGCAGTGGCAGGAGAGCTTGTCTCTCAGCTCATTTGTAATTAATATCTTCATCTACAGGCTTGTGGCTTTCAACTTCCTACCATCTCTTGACATGAAGGACGAGGATGCACTGTGCTGAACCAGGGAATAATGGCCTTCCAGTGGGAGCAATAGTAATTGTATCAACTTGTGTAGTGACAGGGATGGAGTAGGCACAGGTAGTTGTAGAAGTCCCAATAAGGGACCATGGATAAAGAGGGAAATTTAGGGGACTTTGGGAGATCACTGTAAATTAATCCCAAAAAAAGCCATCAGAACAAGGCAGGCTTGCCTGACTAGTGGAGGTGTGAAAATTGCCTCAGGTCTTTGGGTGGAAGATGCGATGAGGCCTGCATTCAGATTTAGACCAAGGGCAGGAGTTTGAGGACTGCTCTTCTGCTGATTTGAATACACACCTTAGGGGATACCAAGGAGGAGCTACTACTCCCAGAAAGGAAGAGGGAACCCCCACTCCCCTTAGCTCACCAGATCCTCAGGGCAGAGCTTCCATGCTGGCCTGCTTGCATCTCTCACAAGTGTCCTATCTTAATAAATCTATTTCCAGCCTATCACTTTGTCTCTCACGGAATTCCTTCTGCATGGAGGCATGAAGAACCTGAACCTCAGTGAGTCCAAACACTGGGTGAGTGATCCTAAATTAAAACCATGATTCAAGTCCTAATCTGGGTTTAGGCTGGGTTCGCGTCCTGGCACGTGGGTTCACGTCCCAGTCTGTGTTCTGGCTCGGTTCAGGCCGTTAGTGCTGTCAGTTTCAGTAGGGCTTACATTCGTTTAATTTTTGATTTTTTAAAAAAAAAATCTCTGTAAGTAGCCATGAAACCAAAATACATCAGGAGACGGATGGTGAACTGGACATTCTTTCAGGAGAGATGGAATAATTCTTTCTACTTTGAGAAAAATAAAGTCTAAAACCTTCAGTCATTCTTTGGTCAAATATTTTTAGTGTATACTAATGCTGCATTTAATTATATTTTCGGAAATCCCTGAATCTGTTATTTTTCTATTTTTGTTGTTGTTGTTATTGTTTGTTTCCAAGTAACCTCTAAAAGTTTCTGCCCGAGGCCGTAAAGGAAGGATTAACTAGTACCAGCCCAGCCTTCCTGCAATAAACAACTAGAAAAACGGGACAAAATATGTGAAACAGCAGTTTTCAGATACTGGGCAGCAGATGGCACAGACTGTGATCCCTACAACAAGGGAAACAAATAAGGTGAAACATGTGATCTCTCTGGCTTTCTGCCTGGAGGCAATTTCTGAATCCTGGGACAAGGAGGGGAACACAGGCAGAGCACAGTGGCCTCCTTGAATTGGAAAGTCAGTGATCAAGGTTTAGAGAGACTGACGGCTAGAATTTGTGTAGCTGAGGACAGCAGAGAGATGGGGCTCTCTACAGAAGGAGTCCCAGAAATCTGCATGAGGACCACTTGGGTCTTTGGCTACGTGTGCTTAGAGGGAAACTCCATCCGGCTAAACAGGGAACAATGAACAGAGATGGGACAACTTACGGGAAGCTCTCTGGAAGAAAATAATTTCATTACACACACGCATATATATAAAACCTAAAAATTGTATCCAAAATATATAAAGAACACTTACAAATCAATAATAAGACAAACATGCACTGAAAACTTGAAAACTATTTTAGCAGTATTTCACAAAAATTCTATGCATGGCTGACACACACATATATGAATGCTTATGAGACATCATGGAATTGCAAATTAAAGCCGCAAAAAAATTATTTAAGTTACTGCCATAGGCCCATATGACAATGGCTCATATTAAAAAGACTGATGAAGGCAAAATTTGGAGCAACCAAAACTGTCATGCATCACAGTGGGAGTGTACAGTCACTTTATAAAACTAAGAGCTGCTGGCAAATGTAAACATACACCTCCTCTGTGATCCAGAAATTCCACTCCCAGATGTTTCTCAAAGAGAAGTGAAAACACAAGCCCACAAAGATATTTCTTGTGAATGTTCATGCAACTTTCTTCATAAAAGCCCCAAACTGGAAACAATACAAATGTCCATTTGTGGGTAAACAGATAAATTGTTCTATATTTATAAAATGAAACAAACTCAACAATTTAAGATGAATCATCAAATCCAACAGCAAGGATGAATCTCAAAATATTTTTCTAAATGAAAGGAATGAGATACAAAAGAGCATATACTATGTGAGCCTATCTTTATGAGAGTCTCGATTAAATCCAATTTATAATAAGAAATATATATTATATATGTTACATATAAAATATAAATATATATGTAACATATAAACTTTATAAATATTAAAATAAAATAAACACAATATAAATGTTTAATATAAATATATTAATAAACATAAACTTTATCAATATTAAAATAAAATAAATAACAAAAATAAAACTAGTTAATATAAATATATTAAATATTAAATGTACAGTGAATATAATTATATAATTTATAATAAAATACAATATAGAAATATGTAATATTTGCTTGGAGCAGGATTGGATGTGAAGGAACATAAGGAATATTTCTGAGGCAGATGAAAATGTTCTAAACATATTGATTTGGCTGATGTTTACATGAATATAGAAATTTATCAAAACATCAAACTGTATGTCAAACATTAGTGTTACCTTTAGGTAATACTTTTGCTCTGCTTAGGTCAAGTGGTTTTTTAAAATGTTTAATGGCAAATATTTCCACCCCCAATCCATTTAAAAATAAGATTTTTAGAAAAGGAGATTAAAAAGCTTTAATGGGAAAAACAGCTGTGTAATGCAACAATAGTTATTTTTAAAGATTCACACATAAATATTCTTCTCCAACCAAGAGTGATTTGGATTCTTTTTTTTTTTTTTTTGGTCTTTTTGTCTTTTCTAGGGCCACACCTGCGGCATATGGAGGTTCCCAGGCTAGGGGTCCAATTGGAGCTGTAGCCGCCAGCCTACACCAGAGCCACAGCAATACAGAATCCAAGCCACATCTGCGACCTACACCACAGCTCATGGCAACGCCGGATCCTTAACCCACCAAGTGAGGCCAGGGATCAAACCCATAACCTCATGGTTACTAGTTGGGTTCGTTAACCACTGAGCAACGATGGGAACTCCTGATTGGAATTCTAGTAGAGAATAGGAAAACTTGGGTGCACCAAAAACACTCACTTATCAGACAAACAGAGATGCTCTGATGGGCTGCTCTGCCGGCAGTGAGCAAAGTCAGGTAGGGTACCTTCCCCAGGTGATTTCCAAATCTAAGGGATCAATGAGGGGTAAGAAATTGGCAACCAGCGCATGATCCGGAAACTCAAAGTTAGGATCCAAAGGGAAGCATATGCATCCAAAAGGAATTAAGAAGAGGAACACAGTATAGTTGTGTCTAATGAAGGGCTAAGATGAGAGTACCGCTGGTTCTTTTTGGGAGGAGAGATAATATCATGATTTGTTAGACTCCTAAACACAAACATGGTAATGCTAAAGAATCTTAACCGCCAGCCCAGAATGCCAAGGGACCCTGGTTACTCTACTATATTTAATTGGCATCTTCTTTTCTAACAGACTCTGATTGCAAGTTACTTCTATTTGCTCAGACCATTTGTTTCTACTCAAAGATGAGTTTTCTCTGATTGCAGATTTAGAAAATACCCTAGAATATGTCTCTCCCTGCTAAGAAACCATTTGAGAAAGGAGATCCAAAATCATTGTCACTACAACAGTAGGAGTCCACAGAAAGTTTGGTATTGAATTACTTGAGACATAAGTTATATCAAATAATGTGCTATTTTTGAGAGTGGACTGAGAGGTTACAATAGACGTGCTAATCAGTATAAATATTTTTCTTGAGCTATGAATTCCATTCAAAGGAAAGATTTTTTTTCCTTTCTTTTAAAGGCCATGGATCATGAACATTTCAGTATACCAAGCCTAGATCTGGCAACTCCGAGAAATTTTTCAGAGGAAAGGCACATAATCCGAGTGACTATCTTAATTACCTTCATCAGCCCAATTAATTTGTGGTGTATTTCAAGCTGAAACAAAGGCCCAGGAATGAGTCTTGCTGTCCCAACCTAGCCAGAAAATTCAACGCAGCCTCTCCCTCCATCACTGCAAGGAAGAGAGACAATAGATTGTAATTGAACCCCCAGGGTCTTGGCAGCCAAAAGAAGTGGAGAGGAAACTGCCAGGGCCTGTATCAGTGTGGAAAATCACTCACAACGAGCAACACTGAAGAATTCTAGAGAAGGGAAGGGGCAGACAGTAAAACATCTGATAAAATCAAATTTTAAAAAAGTGTCCTGAGGATGCATTTTACTGTCTGAAGCATCAGATTTCTGAAATGCAGAAACTCTTCCAAAATCTTTACTGGCCTCTAACTGCAGGCAGCTCCTTGTCCCTCTGTGTCATTATCACTGAAGGGTGAAGCTGGACCCTGGGTGGACCTTCTGACAACAGGGAAGATTCATCCACCCAACCGCCTGAGTACCCTTATCCCCACTTTTCTGTCCTATTTCCTCCACCAGGTTAGATCCTTTGCATGTGGCCACCACTTTGAGCTTACTTTATTCCATGCTCTGCTTCGAATTGTTTCTACTGTAGAGCAAACCAATGCTGTGTCACAAATCAATGCTGAAGCTGAACAGATGAAAACCCAGATGGCTGTTCAGTAAAGATGCTGAGAAGAACAATTATACCCTAAACACCTATAACCCCCTCCCCCACAAGTCCATTTCTGATGTCAGAATTTCCAGCCTTGCAAGTTTATTTCTCTGGGTCAAAGTAGAAAAATCGACCACCATGCAAAAGGTATGTCGACAGATAATTAAATCATTATTAGTCATCAGCCACTTACCATGAATTTTCCTATTCTAAATGTTTCCAAGGGAACAAGGGTCCTAAAGATTTATATATAAGAAGGTGAAAATGTAAACCTATGCACCAACCAGATGGAAAGAAGCCAAGTGGGAGTAAGGAAATCGGGGCAGGTCAGGACACTGAAGATCCTGAGAGGAGAGGCCCCTTGAGAAAATTAAACGGGGAAATAAGCAATTGTCCAAGACCGGGTCTACCTATTTCACAAGTATGCAAATTACCCTAACATAGGGAATGATCCCTGGTCAATACTTCCAGAGGAGCAAAAGCCCAAGGTGACCCTTTCCTCAACTGTTTGCAAGAAGCAACTGAGTCAAGTCCGTGAAAAGAGAGCTTCCCAGGGCAGGGGATGCTTGGAAGATGAGCAGAGTGGATTTTATGCAGAGGGAGCCGCAGTATTATGTAGTCACAGGCATGAGGAGCAGAACAGAGTGCCTAGAATGTGTAAGGAGTGAGAGGTGCAAGGGGTGAGGGCCACGGAGGCAGGGGCGAGGCGCCCAGGGTCTCCCTTCTACGCCCCGCTAAGGAATTCAGGTAAGCACGAATCCAGAGTCCATGTTTGTATGAATATCCCCCACCTTATTCCACAAAGGATTTAAAGTGGCGGTTGCTAAAAAAGTTTGGATTGTATTATGAATGCAATTGAGTGTAATTGAAGGATTTTAGGCAAAGAATGGCATGCTCAGGCATGCATTTAAGAAAGATTACTCAGGCGATGTAGAAAATAAATTGAAAGGGGTACAGGGAAAGGGCGAGACTGCAGGCAGTTAAGGGAGAATAGAGGCAATTACAATAACCCAAGAAAAAAACAAAAAAAAACGTTGTGGGCCTGAACGAATGCAGTGGCCCTGAAGATGGAGAGGTCCAGGCCTGAACTAATGCAGTGGCCCTGAAGATGGAGAGGGCACGGTCTGAACTAATGCAGTGGCCCTGAAGATGGAGAGGGCCAGGCCTGAACTAATGCAGTGGTCCTGAAGACAGAGAAGGCCAGATGATGTGAGATGCACTTAAGATTGGGCAGAAGGATTTCTCAGCTTGTGGGCCTAATGACACCTGATGCTACAGGAGTAAATGGAATAGAACAAACTTATTCAGGAAATGTGTCTTGATCAGGAATTTGCTTGATATTAGAAAGTATTTACAGTGTAGAAACATACAATTGCTTTCTTTCTTTTTGGGGGGCAGGGGTTGGGGGGTGGCATGCCCGAGGCATGGGATCAAACCTTCACCACAATAGTAACAAAGAACCACTACAGTGACAAATCCTTTACCAATAGGCCACCCGGGAACTCCAGAAATACACAGTTTCAAGTTCTATGAGTTTACTTTGAATTTCCATTCGAAGCCTCAGCCTAGTTTCTTTTAAACATAGCCTTATTTCTTTCAAGGTACAAACTTCTGAAATTGTCCAACTGTCCTAACTCTCCTTGAAACTACCTAGTGCATTTTTCAAAGTTGCTATTGTTGGGAGCAACCCCTCAAGATATAAAAACACATCTCACTGTCATGTTTAGTTTATAGCACGCAGAAACTGAGGGAGGTGATTTTTCTCTAGAAGAGAAAACCTCTTCCCAGATAAAGCAAACACTTCACATAGAAATTCAACAGTCTGATTGATATATAATATATATAGTCACACCCAAGCATATGGAAGTTCCCCAGCTAGAAGTTGAATTGGAGTTGCAGCTGCAGACCAATGCTGCAGCCACAGCAACGCCAGATCTAAGCCTTGTCTGCAACCTACACCACAACTCATGGTAACACTGGATCCTTAACTCACTGAGTGAGGCCAGGGATCGAAACCACATCTCTGGGGATACTAGTCAGGTTCATTACCCACTGAGCCACAACAGGAACTCCCAACCATCTGATATCTTATACTAGACATCTGAATGAAAATGTCTAGTACATTATCTGTATGATAATTAGTTCTCATTCAGTTTTCATTGGACCTTAAATCACTTTAAAACAAGAATCTTAATTGTCATTGAAAGAAGTGATTAATACAAACACAAAATCTCCTAAGGCTCACTAGAATGGAATCTGGCATATAAGGAAATGATTGAGGTGAAGGAGGAGGAAGAGAATGCACTGGTGAAAAAGGAGGAAACAAATGTATGATTTTCTTTTTCTGGACAACATAATTATCCACATAAAAATGACTCACAATCAAAGAAAATACCATATCTGAATAAAATAGAGCTTTAAATAAACATACGGAATAAATCATTTTTCTCTGTATGTTGACAATAACGATGGGGGGAGGAACATCACTGGAGATCTGCATTTTATTCACCTACTTTTCTCTCTTTCGAATCAATATATCAATATACCAAAGACACATCCTACTGATGTTAGAGGCCATTCATTTATTTAATGTCGTCATTTATTTATATCACAAATATTGCTGAGTATGACTGCTGTTTAGCTCTTGTGATCAGTGTGGAGGAAACTCTGGCAAGTCATTGTCATCAGGACAGGAGGGCAGGCTGCAACAACCATGCATGATAAAGGATATGAATTAATCCTGTCGGCTAGGGTCAACTGATCCAAGGAAAAGTATAGGGATCCTTTAAAGCCATAAGGGGGTAAGATGGTTCCAGAAGGAAAAGGGTTAGAGTTTAGAAAGTGAGTAGGAGGGAGTGGGATGGACCAGGAGTCTGGGGTTAATAGATGCAAATTATTGCATTTGGAGTGGATAAGCAATGAGATCCTGCTGCACAGAACAGGGAACCATATCCAGTCTCTTGTGATGGAGCATGATGGGGGATAATGTGAGAAAAAGGATACATATACACACACATATATAAAATATACATATATGTATGACTGGGTCACTTTGCTGTACAGTAGAAATTGACAGAACACTGTAAATCAGCTATAATGGAAAAAGTAAAAATCATTACATAAAATAAATAAATAAGTAAATAAATAAGTAAATAAAAGGAAAGTGGGTTAGGAGAGAAGGGAGGAGGCTAGCCTGGGTGGGTTGTTGTAGGGATTAAGCTGTTGTCGTGAGGACACTGCGAGGCAACCCAAAGTTCTGAGTAAAAGGGATGAGAGACATGAAGGAATTGGGACGGTGGGAGGTAGACTCGACTGTACCTAATACTTGGCAGTTGTTGGGGGTGGCTGAAGCGTGGTGCTCTTGTCTGAGACAGTGAACAAGGGGGAGGGGAGAGCTGGAGAAGCAGGTTCCCAGCGAAAAGACAGGACGGCTCTACCTCTGCAGTTCGCAGAGTGAACCCTTGACTCTTGCCAAGTTCAAATCATCTTGGTCCCTTTGGTTGAATAGTTTAACCTTTAGGATTTGGAGTTTCTCCATGTATAGTAACAGGTCCCACCTCGTGAGGAATATCTGAAATGATCCTCTGGTTGTTCAGCCGAATGTCTGCTAGCATGACTCCCACCTAGAAGGGGTCCTTGAGTATCACCATCAATGGTATTTAGATACGTATTCCAAAATGTCTGGAAGCATCCAGGAAGGAACATTTAAAAGATATTTGGCTATAAAGGCCTAGACTTCTGGAAAGAGGCTTGATTGGGAAATACATTTGAGAGTCAGCGTGTGCATGGTATTTGCAGCATTTTAAACAGTGGGGAAAAGATTGATTGCTGAATGAATGGTTGAGGTAACTGGCCAGTCATTAGGGGAAAAAAAATAAAGTTAGGTCCTTCTCACAATACAAACATATAAATGTAAAGGGGTTAAATGCATAAACATTTAAAAAGGAAGTGTTAAAATATTACCTTAATATAAGAAAATGCTCGGTAAACTAGAAACCAAAAGCAAAAACTATCAAAGAAAATATAGATATATTTGAATGCATTATATTGTGGTTTTGTTTGTTTTGCTTTTTAGGACCACACCCGCAACATATGGAGGTTCCCAGGCTAGGGGTCAAATCAGAGCTACAGCTTCTGGCCTACACCACAGCCACAGTAATGTGGGATCCGAGCCACGTCTGCAACCCACACCACAGCTCACGGCAACACCAGATCCTTAACCCACTGAGCGAGGCTAGGGATTGAACCTGCAACTTCATGGTTCCTAGTTGGATTCGTTTCTGCTGAGCCA
Organism: Phacochoerus africanus; assembly: GCF_016906955.1. Classification (NCBI taxonomy): domain Eukaryota; kingdom Metazoa; phylum Chordata; class Mammalia; order Artiodactyla; family Suidae; genus Phacochoerus; species Phacochoerus africanus. The sequence continues at coordinate 8,861,476 of NC_062557.1, read as the reverse complement.
CATCAGGAACTCCTGAATGCATTACATTTTTTAAAAATTTAAAGTTAAAATAAACAAAGTTATAAAACCAGGACACATTGGGAAAATGTAACATGTGAACATATAGGTATAGAAACAAGTTAAAACGCAAACGAATTGATTGAAAAGTGGAGAACATAAGATCAGGCTATTAACAAAAGAAGAAATATAAATTAAATCAACATTGAATATTATTTTCCCATCAGACTGGCAAAAACCTTAAAGTTTTAAAGGTTTTTTTTTGCCCCTTCCCCACCCCACACCCCAGCTCTGCCCATAGTGTGTGGAAATTCTGGGGCCAGGGATCAAACCTAAACCACAGCAGTGACAACACTGGATCCTTAACCTGCTGAACCATTAGGGAACTCCTAAGTGTTGAAGTTTTAATTAAAGTTTATTAAGTTTTAATGAAGGTAAAAGAAAGTATGAACTCTAAAGTAGTAATTTCGCAATTCTTTGCTTATTTTACCAATAAAATAGTTTTCCAAAGCTACAAATACTGTCATATTTCAAGTTAATATTATTAATTCTTAATTGTAAAGAATTGCAATATTGTAAAAGTTGACATCTAAAACAGCCTATATCACTTTTACATTTTTTTCAATGTAATATAAATCCAAGAATTATATGCCACCCACCATCCTGCATTTTAAAAAATATTGTCCTTAGAAATACAGATGGGCAACAAGCACATGAAAAAATGCTCAACATCCCTGATTATTAGAGAAATGCAAATCAAAACTACCACGAGATACCACCTCACACCAGTAAGAATGGCCACCATTAATAAGTCCACAAATAACAAGTGCTGGAGGGGATGTGGAGAAAAGGGAACCCTCCTGCACTGTTGGGGGTAATGTAAGTGATACAGCCACTATGGAGAACACTATGCAGGTACCTTAGAAATATATACATAGAACTACCACATGATCCAGCAATCCCACTCTTGGGCATATATCCAAACAAAACTTTCCTTAAAAAAGACACATGCACCCGCATGTTCATTGCAGCACTATTCACAATCACCAAGACATGGAAACAACCCAAATGTCCATCGACAGATGACTGGATTCGGAAGATGTGGTATATATACACAATGGAATACTACTCAGCCATAAAAAAGAATGACATAATGCCATTTGCAGCAACATGGATGGAACTAGAGACTCTTATACTGAGTGAAATGAGTCAGAAAGACAAAGACAAATACCATATGATATCACTTATAACTGGAATCTAATATCAGCACAAATGAACGTTTCCACAGAAATGAAAATCATGGACTTGAATAGACTTGTGGCTGCCCCCCCCCGGGGGGGCGGGGAGGGGAGGAGTGGGCGGGATGGGGAGCTTGGGGTTAACGGATGCAAACTATTGTTCTTGGAATGGATTTACAATGAGATCCTGCTGTGTAGCATTGAGAACTATGTCTAGATACTTACATTGCAACACAACAATGTAATTATGTATACATGTATAACTTGGTCCCCATGCTGTACAGCAGAAGAAAAAATAAAAATAAAAAAAATACTCTCCTTCAATATTTGAAAATTATACTAATTTTTTTCTCTTTGTATTTATATTTTTATTTTCTTTCCTTCATATCCTGATGTAATATATTTTATACTTCCAGAATTTCATTGGCATCCACTTTGATGCCTGGCTATGACCAAATTTAAATTGAAATTTTAAAAGCTATTTTATTTCCTGTGACCATAAATCTTTTCTGAATTATGTTTACAGTCATTAGTTAATACAGAATTGAGGAAAATTGCATGTAATATTAGATACTTTATAAATAATTGGTAAACATAAGAAGAAAAATTTTAATAGATATTCTTCTCTGGAGTAGTCAGAATAATAATGCTGCCAAAAATGTCCTTACCCTAACACCTGAAACCTGTGAATGTGTTATCTGATATGAAAAAAGGAACTTAGCAAATGGAATTAAGGTTATGGACATTAAGATAGGGAGATTATCCTTTGGCACTTGAGTCTAAAAGTGGAAGAGGAAAGCAGAAAAGTCAGTTAGAGGGATGAAATAATGGGGGGGGGGCAAGAAAGATTGCAAGTGTGAGAGAAACTCTATCTACCATTGCTGCAGCTGAAGATGGGGAAAGCAGCAGAGAGTGGAATGAGTGTGGCCTCAGGAAGCAGAGAAGGGCCAGCAGCTGACAACCAGTGAGAAAACAGGAACCTCAGTCTTACAACCACAAGGAACTGAATTTTCCCAGAGACTTGAATAAGCAAGGATATGGATTCTCTCTAGAACACACTTCCTAGTTTTTTGCCAAATGGATAGGCTAAACATTTTCCAAATCTTCAAGTTTGGGTTCTTTTTGGTTGCCAATACCTTCAATTTTCTCTCTCCTCTTGCATCTCATTATAAGGGGTAAAGAGAAACCAAGCCATACCTTCAACACTTTGCTTAGAAATCTCCTCCACTAAACAGCCAATGCCATCGCTTGAAAGTTTTACCTTCCATCAAACACTAAACACAATTCTGCTAAAAAGTTCTTTGCTACCTTATAGTAAGGATCATCTTTCCTCCAGCTTCCAATACGTGTTCCTTGTTTCAATTTCAGAGCTTGCCAGAAGAGCCCTTAGTGTCCATGTTTCTGCTGGCCTTCGGTTCATGACAGCACACGTACCCTTTGAGACAACAGAGGGCTGCCTCTATACTCTCCTCTTTTCTCCCTGAGCTCTCACGAGACTTGGGCTTAACAGTCTTAGTAAAGTCACATTGCCACCAAATTAAATGCCCCATCAAAGACATTATTTCAACATCAGGAGCAGCTTCGGTCATAAACAGGGGAACAAAGTGACCTAGGATTTCTTTACCACTCACTTGCATCTCACCAGGTCAGACAACACGCCTTATAGAAACACTAGTTTCAATGGAATAGCCGTCTCTCTCTTACTAAATGTAATACCTCACACTTCTCTACTTCTGGTTATATTCACTCTGAATTCAATTTTAGGACATCTGGTGTAAAGGGAACACAGTTGTGTGCACTGCTGATTTTCCTCTACCTGTAAGAGCAGGGTTGACTACACTAATAGAAGCATTTTCATTTAAAAAAAAATATGGAGAAAATAAGTTTTGAGTTGTCTTAGTAGGAGAAGACAGAGTCTTCTGAAGCACAGCATACACAAAGGACAAGACCCTATGGACAAGCCAGGGGGCAGAGGTGAAGAATCAGAGCAGAGAGGGGACAATGAAGCTGAGTCCCTGGGAATAATTCCGAGAACATGCGTAATGGCCAGGACACCTGAAATCCAGCCCTGCCCCCCAACTAGTTAACTGTGGCTTAAGCAAGTCCCTTAACCTCCCAAGTTTCTATTCCCTCTTCTATTAAAAAAAAAAAAAAAAGGATTAGATTAGAAGGCTTTTAAAGATTTTTTTCCCTAGTTCTAAAATTCTACAGTTCTTAATACATTCAGACTTTCTTTCACATGCTCTAGAAACTCCATCTTCTTTTAATAAATTCTATTTACTTGCAGGTGGTTGGACTATTAAGAAAGCAAATTGTTTAAATAATGTCTGACTTTTTGACTGGCTTGACTCTCCTAACGGGCCATATATATAATTTTTTTTTTCCTGCGTAGTGATTTTTTGGTACATCAATCAAGTAGCCAGTATTTATTGCATGGAGCTAATTAACTTTCAAAATGACATTTTCATTTGTAACGTAGGTTGAGATTTGAACTCAGATCTCATCAATGGAAAGCAGCTGCACTAATAACCCAAGCCCCCTAATTCTGCCAGCTTACCCTCACCATAAATGTGTGATTAATCGCAGGTTTAAGGGCGTTCTCAGTTACTGTGAAAACAAATCATTACCAGAAACTGGCATTCCCAATTTATTTTATTTATTTTATTTTTATTTTTATGACTTATACCCTCTTCTCCATATTTTCCATATGTTTGGGGTCCTTTTCACCCAGTCAGGACCCCGTAGAGAGCTCAGCTCACCCCCATCTCCTATTAGGTCATGATAAACAAGAAAATTTTGTTGTTTTCTCTTCGCTTTGCCATTTCTTAGTTTGTAGACCTGTGAGTACCTTCCAGGAAAGGGTGCGCAAACAGCCCAAACACAAAACTTCACCCTCCTGTGAGATCCAGGGAAGTGAGAAATGAGCAACTTGGGCAGAGGGGCCTGAGAGTGGCTTGTCTTTAGCAAATTCTCTTTCACTTTCTCCCCTGTAATTGGAAAAAGTTATCTAAAGAAATCTCAATGCACAAGATAACCTCTTGGCTCTTGTGTGTCAATTCCCCAAAATGGTGAGAGTCACTTGACAAAAGTTTGTAGCGTATCTGAAGGATATTCTGATTAAATTTACCCTGGGGAACACTGAGGCACAAGTCAACTCATGGGCTGCACAGCCGTGAGAAGGGCCATGGCAATCAAACTGAGAGAGACATGCTGCAATGCCGAGGACAGAGAACGCATTCCGGGCGGTTAAATACAAACCTGAATCTGAGGTCACAGGATGCAGACTCCGTTACTGGCCTTTAACGTTCTGTTGAGCTGCCTCTCCAAACTGCGCCTCTGAGTAGACCAGCATTTCTGGTGGAGTACCCACAGGAATTAATTTATTTGATTACAATTAACAAGACTTTCTAGCAGTGTCAGGTAGGCTGGCTAGTGAGAGTGTGTATTTGTGTGGGGGTGTGTGTGTGTGTGTGTGTGTGTGCACGTGGTGTGTAACTTACACCCCAAGATCTCCTGTGTCCTTCGATTTAGTGAGGACACCTTTCGGGTAATATCTAATAAACTGCCTCCATCCTCTATTTTAGCAGAGACACAGGACTTCTCTCCTAAGTCGGGTGGGATTTCTAAAGGAACTCATGTTTTCTCCAAGGGCATATGCTGTTGCTCCCTGCCTTTACTTGATGTCTCACACACATGATCTCTTTTCCTGCCCAGTGTAAACCTTGGAAACACACCCCCCTTGCCGTTCCCTTCCCCGAGCATCATCACCCTCAGCCAGTTCTATGTAATCCACACATACGGAAGTCTGAAGTTAAACAAGTTAGAAGTTAAACAATGAAACAAGATAGTTTCATTGTAAGATATTACAGTGCCCAATCAAGCATGTCCCTGCATTGAAACCCCATTGGCTGATCCCACACCAGGAAATTTCTCACTGTTTCTCTGTGTCTTGTGCTGTAGCCACTGCCCTGTGTTCTGCTTCCTTCTTTTCCCCATGGCTTTGCCTCAATGTCCTTGTCCTCCTCTTGATCTGCTCCTGCTGATTTCTCATCCTCTTCCTCTCTCTCTCTTTCCATCACGTACTCTCTTTAAAATATACATACTGGAAACACAAGAAACCAGTGAAGCAGCCAATTCATCCTCACTCTTCTCTGAGACATGGGGGAAAAAACATGGAAAAAGAGCAAAGTCAAAGAAAACAAGAGACGAGAGCAAAAAGCAGACGCAGTAAGGAGGAGGAACAGAAGAAAAAGTTTAGTGTGTTGTCTGGCGCCTGTGATCAGAGCGGATCAAGGAGTTAGAATTCTAACTGACAGCCATCACTGCCCTTGGAGCGGTGTCTCCCTGGTCCAGCCCAGCCTTGGGGTCACCCCGCCCATGGGGATAACATACTGACATGGGCTGTACCCACGTGCACAGCAAATTTGTCCAGGTAGAGACATCACACAGACTCACATGTATGGGTCTGCATTTTGGGTAAGAGCTGCCCCCTCTACCCCTGCAGCGGATGATAGCTGGAGGGGAGAAAGGTTGCTGGGATAAAACAAACAAACAAACAAACAAACCCAAATGCATACGCCACCAATAACTGACCTTTCTTTTATAAATGGTATTTTTTTTTACTTTGTTAATAAGACATTATAAGAAATGTGGTGGATTCCCTAGGCATTAATAAAGAATAGATTTATTTTTTAAAGCTCTTCCTCTCCTTCTGGCACCATGGAGACCAGAAATTGGGACTGCTCAGGGGAGATTCAGGACATAAAGATCAAGGTCAGCACGTCCAGGAGAGGAATGGGAAGCCGTGTCCCCAGGAGGTCTTTTCTTGTAACATTTCCAGCCTTATAATTCACCCTTCTGAGGTTTAGCAAAGTTGCCAAAGTAGCCAAAGCCGAGGGTGTTAATACAAACCAAACCTCAGGCCTTTTCAAGGCTCCCTCCCAGCAACTCCAGCACTGTCACGTGGTCCCTCCACCCTGCGTCGCTACCACCCATGAGACGAAGGCTTTGGAGAGGGTCATGCCCACAGACACGTTTTCTCTGTGTGTGACCAGCATCTGCCAACTTGCGGTGAAGCCTTGGGTGCCAAAAGTAACCAATGACAGGAGTCCCCATCCTGTGGCTGAAGGCATCTGTCTGTGGGAGCGTGTTCCCTGGATGCTGTGTGAGCTGGGATTACAGACCATGGGGCTCCCCGGGACATGTGGAAGGGAGTCCTCCCGAGCTAGCACTTCCCCACGGGGAGCATGGTCCTCCCTGACTGCCAGTGTCTACAACCACCTCTTTCAGACGAAGACTGCTGAGGCCATTAGTCACCAAGGAGAACCTTCTGGACTACCCAGGCTCCACCATTTCTTTAATCTACCAGATGCCACAGCCTCCAGGGAAACCAGGACAAAAGGAGGAAATGACTGAATAGAAATATGAAAAACAAAACTGAGAGATAACCTGAAAAGCACCCCCAAATTAGATGGTGACCTCTTTTTCTAGCTCATCCTGAAAATCCCACGGTCTCTATCACATCCTCTTCTCCCGTCTCTGGACCCTTTCACCATCTTTCGCTTGGATTCCTGTAAAATCTTTGTCAGTCTTCTGCTTTCTTCTAATATCTCCGTCTTCTGAGTTACCCAGCTCTCTTTCTGAAAACAAACATCTGATTGTGCTTCTTATCTTTAACGGCACTCTCTCTTCTCTAGCATGACATGCAAAGTATTTACGTTTCCTCACCCACGCCAGACACGTCTGTGCCAGTCCGCCACTGCATATTCCTTCTCCTGGAACATTCTTCGTCTGTTTCTTGTATTGGCAAAGTGCTGCTTCTTCAAAGGCCAACTCACCTGGTCATCTGTGAGCCCTTCAGATAGGGCTCCTTCTTCCTCTGTTCCGGTTTTACCTCCCTTTATGCTCACCTCTTTTATAATATGCATTCTGTTGTAAACTCCTGACATCTTAAGCCCATAATTGGACTTCTGTGATGTAAATTATGGTCAAGCACAGCAAGGACCACATTCTCAGGTCTCAGGATAAGACATGACACATAAAAGGTGTTCGACAAATGTCTGATGAACGTCTGATAAAAAATTAATAAATAAACAAACAGATGACATTCAGTGTCACTAATGGAGAACACACGTGGCCCGGGTAGTGTAAAACAGCAGATAATCTGCACATAAGTAGGACGACACGATTCATACAAAACTTAGCCTACAAACACACATAAAATCCAACACTTTGAGGATATATATGCCATGTGTAACTTGCTTTTTTTATTTATTTATTTACTGGAAAATCTGTCCTAAAAATCTTTTGACTCAGGCCTTCCTGTATTTGTTTATTTTTTTTCTTGTTTTTCTTTTTGCTTTTCTAATTACTACTTGGGAATCCATCGCCCAAATATATCCCAGATTTTTAACTACCCTCTCTGGCTGAAAGATGTTTAGTGGATTCTAATTATTTTTTCCAGTATTAGGAGCAACTGCCACTATGAAATCCTTGAAGAGATATGCTTCTTTGGGCACCTATGCGTGTTTTCTTTTCTTTTTTTGGCCATGGCGTAATGTGGGATCTCAGTTCCTGGACCAAGCACTGAACCTGTGCCACAGTGGTGAACGTGCTGAGTCCTAAGGGAACTCCTTGCATGTTTTTCTCCAGGGTAAACCGAGAAGAAGAATTGCTAAGTCACAGAAATGCAGTTACCCTACGTATTGGTTTATAAGCATGGCTACTTCTATATACCCTCACAAATACTAGACACACAAAATGATTTTCTTTCTTTCTAGTCTTCTAACCTCCCATTTCACCCCCACTAAATTCCTCATTGATATATCCTGGACATTTATGTCCAGATTTTTTTTTTTTTTAAACAACGAATGTTTCTAAAGCTGAGCATTAAGTTTTTCTTAATATTGTTGCTCATCTTAGGTTCTTCTACCTCTCTATTTCCTCTTGGATTCATCTTTCTTGTTGCTACTATAGAGCTTCTCATAATTCAGAACGTTGAGTTTAACCGTCTTCCTGCTCATATGCAGAAAGTAATCTTTGCAAACTCATGCTTGAAGAATACCACTGGGTATAGGATTATAGGCTAAAAGACATTTTCCTAAAATTTAAACTTCCTCCAGCATTAAAAATGCTCACTCTATTCTGACATCCAACGTCGATGAGAACTCTTGGGCTGAAGTGACTCTTCAGCTATCGTAATCAGTCTGTATGTTTTCTCCTTGGAGAGATTTTGGGATGTTGCTCTTTATTCTTGATGTTCTGAAATGTTAATGATATATATCTAGATGAAACAGTAAAGGCTGGTAAGTAATGAAGAAACTCCTAACTATTTGGGTGTTTTAAGTGGATAAGCCATTTACCTGAATACTTATTAGACTTTTAGAGCCAATGGAAAAAGGCATCAAATAACTGAGTCCTGCTTCTAGCTCTGTGCTAACAGGCTTGTGACTATCGCCTGGGTTTAAAACTTCTCTGGGCATCACGTTCCTCTTTCCTCACAGATGAAATAACGTAGTAATAGAAAGTTCTCCAAGACACTTTTCAGTTATAAAAGGGTGTGCTAGGAACTCTGAGTCTTTAAACTTTAAAAGATGTCAATTCCTTCTTTCTCAAGACAATATTGAACTAAACTATCCCGGTGATATTATCACTTCTTAGAATTATTTCATTAAAGTGATTTCTAAAAATGCACTCTCTTCTAACTCCCTTTCTTGGGTCCCTTTTCTCTGCAACTGCAATTCTTTTGAAAGGACGGCATTAAAAATTAGAATACAGATGTGTAGGAATGCTGTTAAAGGCTCCTTTTAATCTTAAAACTGAGGTAGGAGGGCGTGTGTATAGGTCCTTAAATTAAAGAAGAATTCTATATGAGATGCTACAAATATATATATATATATATATATATATATATATATATATATATTCCAACTTTTGCCACAAGGACACTTAAAACATTCACAAAGGGAATTCTAGAAAGCCAAAAAATTTCTCCCCCCAAAAGGCCTGGGAGCCCTCTGAATTAAAGCTTCCGACCTCTGCGTACCAGGCTGCCCCTGATTAAAAACAAATGGAACATGTGCTATGAAGCATAAGACTACCTGATTTATGGCTTGGAAAATTAAGTTACTATTACTTATGGGGCTTGGAAGCAAAGGCCCGATGCAAGAGCTAATTGAGAGTGGAGAAGGGGTATATGCTGAAATTGGGAAAATATATTTTAGAGAATGGTTGAGTGAAGACATCAGGGTATGTAATTAAATGGCCTTAAAAAAAAAAGTCACACTCCCAACAACCTCTTATATCAAACAATTGGAATGTGTTGGTTTTATTAACTGGTCTTCTGCTCTTCTCTCCATCAAGCTGGTCCTACTACTGAGTGAACTTCACTGTTGACTCTAGTAAACATTAAAACCTTCACACCAGGTTTCTTAGAATAACGGAGCATTCGTTTAGGAGGAAAGGCGGTGGTTCTCCAATAATTAAAGATTATTTAAGGTCCAGGCAATTACTAGGTTTTGGTTAGCAATACAGATGTCTTCTTCTAGGTTTTCTAGAGTCATAAAAGCATATGCTGATGGGTTTTCTGACTCATCAAGTGAATTCCCAATAAATCCTAGGAAGGAATTTTATTTTCATAAGAGTTAGGGGCCAGGAAGCTCTGGTTGTGAAAGGTCAAATGCTGGAAGGCGTGGGAGGGAATGAAATTATGCAGTGTTCTTGCCACCAGCTCTCATTCCATTGTAAATCCACCTTCCAAGCAGCTCAGAATGTTGCGGGGTAAGAAACTAAAAAATTAATTCTTTCTTAGAGTTGGGCTGTGACTACAGGAGTGATAAAATTGATGACATATGTAAAGACTTTTCATTGTGATTGGCCGACCAAACATTCCAGACTGATGGCCCTCATTTGTTAGGACAACTACTAAAAATCTTTGAAATTGCAAGGCGAGGTTGTCTAACTGCAGGAAAGACCACTTTCATTGTCCCGAAACTTGGTTATTGAGGAAATATGTCTATATACTTGTTTAAATGCAATGAAGAGCTATTTTGTTAATTGAGTTGTTTTTGCTAATTGAGACCCTAAAAGAGTATTTTCCCTACCTACTCTTACTTAAAAAAAAAAAAAAAAATTCAGACGCTTTATTCTATAGTTGTGGTTCTCATCTGGGGGTGATTTTGCCCTCCTGGGAACATTCTGCAATGTTTGGAGACATTCTTGGTTACCACATCTCGGGCAGGAGGTTACTACTAGCATTTAGATGGTAGAGGCCAGGAATGTTGCTAGACCTTCTATAATGCACAGCCCAGTCCTCATAACTAAGAATTATTCAATTCAAAATACCAGTAGGACCAAAGTACCAGTAGGCCTTGATTGCCCTACTCACAAGACACCTTTAACTATTCAGTATGTAGCTCATTAACTCCATAAACAATAAACACATAAAGCATATTGGGGAAATTACCAATTATTACTCTAAAGAGACTCAAATTATAAAAATTCAATTTACTTATAATTTTTATGGACGACATTTATGGTTGAAAATGAGATCTAAGTCCCCAGATTTATTTGTTTGGTTGTGTCCATGGCATGTGGAAGTTCCTAGGCTGGGGACTGAACCCTCGCCACAGCAGTGACCCCAAAGCCACAGCAATGACTGAGCTGAATCCTTCATCTGCTTAGCCACCAGGGAAGTCCCTGAGTTTACAGATTTAAACTAAACATTGACAAAAAGAAAACTGAGTAATGACACCATCTAGAAGGGAAACACATTTCTGATGCCTGACCTGGCACTTTGCTAATAATAAGAACGCAATAAATACCTGATGAATGAGTTTGCATTTTGGGGGGATGGGGGGAGCTGGCCATGACACACAGAAGTTCCCAGAATTAAACCTGAGCCACAGCAGTGACAATACTGCAGTGAGGTTTTTAAAAAGAATGTGAAAGAGAATGGATATATATACGTCTATGACTGAATCACTTTGTTGTACAGCAGAAATTATCACAGCCTTGTAAATCAACTATACTTCAATAAAACTTTGAAAAAAAACCTATGTTATTTAAAATATTTAAGGAGACATGGTTTTTTTTTTTTTTGCCATTTCTTGGGCCGTTCCCGTAGCATATGGAGGTTCCCAGGCTAGGGGTCGAATCGGAGCTATAGCCACTGGCCTACGCCAGAGCCACAGCAACGTTCAACCCCTAGCCTGGGAACTTCCATATGCCATGGGTGCAACTCTAAAAAGCCAAAAAAAAAAAAAAGAATTTATATAACTTCTTTTTAATAAAGATCTAAAATGCCAACAGGAGGAAAATTATTTCCTGAAGAAAAATATATTCTCACCTTTTTCCCTGATTTCAGGAAGATTACTTTTTAAAAAATTTGTTTGGTTGTAAGGGTGCAGACTTTGTCGAAATGGTAGACAGTTCTGCGGCATTTTTAGTCTCGGGTCTGGCTCTGTCCCAGTGAGATACACTGAACTGTTCCCAGATACAGAAATATGCATGTGCCCTTGGGAGGGCATTCCACCCTAACTGGCTCCTCTCCCCAAGCAAGTCTGTTCCTTGGGACCCTCTTAACTTCAGCTCACTAGCCCGAGGTAACAAAGATGTTTCACACCCGCTAATTAGGGGCTGGCAGGTAACCCATCTAACCCCTGTGATGGAAAACATATGGTTAATAAATTGCTTGGTCACACTTCCTGCCACTCTGACTCAGTGATGCTCACGCATCAAATGCCCATCCACAAGGCTCTAACCTTTTGGGTTTTCCGGTCAAGAATTTAGAGGAGGGCAGAGAAACAATGACAAAAAGAAAGAGATCCCGAGAGACCCAGAACCAGAGAGACCAAGCGTACAGACAGTTATCTGGGATCGAAGTTTTTCAGATTGTCGCTGAAATGTTTCCCTCTCTCACACTCACATAAACAGAAAAAGTGAAAGGTCATTAGACAAAGAAACATGAATTAATCTACCTAGACATATATGTCTATGGAGAAAGCATCTTTTACAATTTCTTGGTCGTTTAAATTATTGATTCCAGACGAGCATAACTTTCATTATAAAGAATTTTTAAAGGTTATAATAAATGAAAGAAGAATTAAATATCATGATAATAAGGCTGCAAATGGAACTTAAAGATGTATAACAAAACTCCCCCCTCTCCCCCCTTTCCTTTTCCCTCTCTTTCTTTACATATATATGTATGTGTATGTATATTCTTTTATCTATGAAATGGAAAAACATTAGTAGTATTTTTCCTATGGTCAATATTAGTCATATTTTATTTCTGACAGTCCAGCCTGTACTTGGAAATAAATTAATGACTGCTTAATGAAAGCCAAGTATAACTGAAAGATGAAAAATAACTATATTGCAAAAAATGCATCATGTAAAATTAGAGAATTTTTAGAAAGTGGTTTCAGAAAAATGGCTAAACCTAACTTCACGTGTGAGCCACGGCATACAACACTGAGAAGGGTCAATGGGTACTTATTTAGTAAAAATGAAGAAATCACATTGGTGAGCTGTTACACGGAAGAAAAAATAAGAAATCAAACCTAACATCTGCTTGTTTAATAAGTTCCACCACATGAAACTGTTGAGTTTATAGGTCAACAATAAATGCCAACAATTTCACATGGGTTAGTTGAATAGCATCGTATGCACACACATAAACAATGCTTCACAGAAAAATTTAAATATCTCCCCTTATTGCCCAAATTATCTATGAAAGAGACGCGTGAAAGGTAAATTCTGTCTTTCCCTAGCACGGGTGTTGGGTGACATCTTAGCTATAATTTCTTCCTCGCTCAGCATCTAAAATAATTTTCACTTCAAGAAAGAGCCCATCGTGTCCAGATACATTGGGATTATGTGGGAAGTATAGCTGGGACTGCACAGCCGAAGCCGAAGGTGTGGGATCAAAAGAAAGGGAACCAGTTTGGAACTGGCACATGCACACTATGGCGTATGGAATGACTGGCCAGTGGCGACCTGCGGTATAGCACGGAGACGTCTACCCAGTATTCTGTGATGATCCATGTGGGAAAAGAATCTGAAAGCGAATGGATGTGTGTACATGTATCACTGTACCACTTTGTTGCACAGCAGAAATATCACAACATTGTAAATCAACTATACTTGAATAAAATTTAATTAAAAAAAAAGAAAGAAAGAAAGGGAACTGGGAACAACCCACACTCACAGAGCCAGGCTCTGTTCTAAACTCTTGACATACATTTTACTCACCAAATCTCACAAGAAGCCAACAAGGCAGTATCGTGATAGCCCATTTTATAGATGTGGTAACAAAGGCACAGGGCTGGTTGAGTGACTCTGCTGAGGTCACACATCTGTGGATACTGAGACAGGTTTCAAGCCTTTGGCACTTTTTTTTTTTTTTTTGGTCTTTTTGCCTTTTCTAGGGTTTGCACCTGCAGCATATGGAGGTTCCCAGGCTAGGGGTCCAATCAGAGCTGTAGCCGCCGGCCTACACCAGAGCCACAGCAGTGCAGGATCCAAGCCGCATCTGCAACCTACACCACAGCTCACGGCAATGCCGGATCCTTAACCCACTGAGTGAGGCCAAGGACCTAACCCGCAACCTCATGGTTCCCTGTCGGATTCATTAACCACTGAGCCACGATGGGAACTCTGCCTTTGTCGCTTAACCCAGGCCCTATGTTCCTCCCCGAACATCACCTTCCTTACTGAGTTATGTTTCTTTATGGCACTGGATCTCCACTTGATGAGCAAATTGGCGTGGGCTCATATACTTTTTGTTGGTGTCGTCCCTCTAAATGCAAGGTCCCAGACTATATCAGTTGCCTCTGCTTCATGTGTTGACGCGTCCTCAGTTTAGACAGACATAGGAGACACTAAATAAACAGTTGTTGGGATAAGTAACTGTGTGAACGGATGAATGACTGGTGTGCTCTACCCAGGAAAAGTCAAAGCCTCAAGTCTTGAAATTTAAGAGTAAGGTCCTAATCAAAGGTGAGACACAGAATCAGGGACTAGGGGCCAAGCCTGAGGATTTTCCCAGGAGCATCCTGGAGGCTGAGAAGAGCACATTTTCTGACCTGCCTGGTGGGAACACATGGTGCCAAGCCAGTAGGGTGAAGAGTTAAGAGTATGGGCTATTCTTTGACTCAAAGATTTCAAGGTCAAACTTAGGGTTACCAAAGGGGAAACCGTGGCGGGGGATAAATTGGGAGGATGGGGTTGGCATGTGCACACCCCCATGTATAGGGTAGATGACTAACAAGGACCTACTGTCTAGCCCAGGGAGGTCTACACAACGTTCTGTAATAACCTGCAAGGGAAAAAACAGATATATGTATATGCAGAACTGACTCACTTAAGCTAATACGCCATCGCAAATCAACTATACCCCAACACGTTTTTTTTTTTTTTAAAGTCACAGGCAGGTTTGACCCCGCCCACAGACAGCTTGGTTCAGTATCTGGAAAACTCAAGGTTGGCTAGAGATCACTGAAATACTGATGCTTCCTTTACAAACAAATAAAAAGACATCCCCACACAGACCAGTGGAATTATAGAAATAAAACTTTTTTTTTTTTAATTCTCTATCTTTTGCAGTGGCGATAGAGTGATGCTATACAATAGCAGGATTACGCTAAATAAAGGAGAATATTTCAAAGAAGAAAGAAGGAAAGAAAGAGAGAAAGAAGGAAAGAAGGAGAGGAAGAAAAATGTGGTCCATTCTTGCCTGTGTGCCTGGTCCCTTCCACCACGACCAACACCATGAGTACAAGTTCCCTTTTCAGCTGCTTTCCAGCCGAGTCGCTGCCCTGAGTCATGTACGGGCTCCCTCTGATGCATTTCCAAGAGGATTGATCAGGATTCAGGTTTTGCTTGGTGGCTCCAGATCAGAAAATTTCCCCATGAAATCCAAACAGCCTCAGCAAGGATTGAACCCAAGCCTTGGTCCTAATTAGCACCAAAGGGTGGCCAAAGCTACCAACTGCGGAAAGGGACGTAGACAGAAAGGAGTGGAAGATTGCGTAACTGCATGTGAACTGCTTCCATGAATTCAAATGAGAACCGTTTGAACGCATTTACACTTTTATGCATAATGACTCCTACTACTTACTGAAGTTGTAGAGAAAGAAAACAACATCAATGAGAGACAAAATAGGGGGAGAGCGTTTTCTCTTGATGCGGACAGCAGAGAGGAGTCCAACACCAGCAATTAGTACAAAGTGGGGCAGAACACTTGAGGCATTTTCATTGAGAGTCAGCACCAGGCAGCTGGATTTACATCTGCCTACAGGTACGTGTGTGGAGGAGAAGGAGACAGAATCTGCATGATCGGAATCATCCTCTGTGGTCCTTTATCCCACAGAGGAAGAAATAATACGAGTGGAGAATTTCTTACTCCTCTCTTGGTTCAGGGTAAGGAAGCCTCTGTGTCAGTCCACACACAGGCATATATGGATATTGGGATACTGTGAAGTGTGGAGACTACACTTGGCTCCTTAATAGCTGGAGCACTCATGGGAACTGGCCAAGGCAAGGTGGACTCCGGTGTTCACTCCTTGACCTACACATCCAGCCAAGGGCCGTTCCACGAACATGCATTGAGCCCCCCGTTAGGTCCTCTGCTCCTAAGACGCAAAGATGATTCAGGCAGGGGTCCTGCACTGAGCACTTTATAGGAAAATGTTAGTCCCAGACCAGTTAAGAATTATGACTGAGTCTGGTAAGTGCTGACATGAAAATAAACAGGAGATTGCATGGGGACACAATGGGAACGGCAAGGATGACTGGGCGGGGGTTGGAAGTCGTAGAACCAGAGGTCCAGCCAGAACACTTAATAAAAATATATGTAAGTGAATCTGAAGATATTTCCATCATGAAGACCACAGATTGCCAAACCGATAATCAACCTTATCAAATTGAGTGGTAATTGCTGGTTATGGGACGTCAAGACCCCTTCAAGAAGATTGAACTCAAAGCCTCTGGCCAAGACAAGAATTACCAGACCTTCATCATCTCCCCATCAGTCTCATTTAATGCCCCCTTCCCCACCTTGAGTAACCTGGGCTAGTCCTTCCTGTCCCCTCCTAGGAGGGTGGCCCGATCCTCACCCCGCCCTTAGAGGGACGCTATATGCCCCAACCAACCAGCAAGTGTATTGTAAGACCCTGCTTTTCCCAACCAATCAGCAGGTCGGCAGGTGTACTGCAAGACCTCTCCTCTCCCTGGGCTATAAAATCAGTCTCTACCTGATTATTCAGGTATATATAATTATATAATCAGTCTCTATAATTATATAATTATGTGTACCTGAATAATATATATATATATATATATAAAATCAGTCTCTACCTGATTATTCAGGAAGTCGTCCCACTGTGCCAGCAACCTCTCTCTTCTCAATAAACTCTTCTTTCTTTTCACCTTGTTATGCTGGAAATTCTTCTTCCAACTCATGTGCACAGACCATGAGACTGGTGACAAAGTGACCTCTGAGGGAGCTGGCTGAGTTCACAAGGAGGTGAAGAAGTGGCATTCCAGCTGGCTCAACCTTGGCTGTACATTAGTCTGATGAGGAAGGGGAGGGGACTTCGGAGAGCAAAAAATCTGTGAAATGGAGTGGAGGCATGAAAATGCGTGACTGCAGGAGACATCACAAGAAGTTAAGTATTTCTGAGGAGTGACAAAAGAAAAAAAATCTTAAACTAAAAATTTGGGGTGATTTTTGAAATAACCTACAAATACACACATATGTCCATTAGTACTAGATCTCAAGGAATTGTTCTTTCTTCCTTTCTGTCTGTCTGTCTGTCTTTTGCTTTTTAGGGCCATACCCATGGCATATGTAAGTTCCCAGGCTAGGTGTTGAGTCAGAGCCGTAGCTGCAGGCCTATACCGCAGCCACAGCCATTCGGGATCCAAGCCATGTCTGCGACCTACACCACAGCTCATGTCAACGCCAGATCCTTAACCCACTGAGCGAGGCCAGGGATCAAACCCACATCCTCATGGATACTAGTCAGGTTCATTACCACTGAGCCACAATGGGAACTCCCCATTCTTTTCTTTTAGTACAGGGTCTGGATTGAGGTTACCAGATAAAACACAGCATGTCCTACTAGGTTTAAATTTCAAATAAACAATTGTTTAAAATACAAGTAGGTCCCACACCTCATATGGAACATATACAAGAAAAAAAGTGTCGAAAAAGTGTTTTGTTGTGGTTGTTTATCTGAAATTCGGAATTAACTGGCGATCCTTTATTTTTTGTTTGCTTAATCTGGCAGCCCGCGCCCGCATACTGGAGAACTCCCTCAGGGTGTTCCCGTTTCCATCACGCGGCGCACGTCTCTTCCTGCTTAGTCTGTGACCCCCGTCCCCCCTCTGATGTCACCCTTATTACATCCCACCCTCTGTCCTTGGGCCACTCTCCCAGACATCCTGAGAGCAGGCTAAGGAGGAGCGTAGGTGGTTGAACAGGGAACCCTCAGAATTTGGAGGCCGAGTGGGAGACTAGGTAGGTAGAGACAGAGTAAACTGCCAACAAAGTGGGCAGCCTGCTGGTGAAGCGCGACAAAGACTGTGTTACTTGAGCACAAAGGCCGTCCCTGGTCGGGTCTATTGAGGGAAGCCTACGGAAGAAAGCTGGCTGAGAAACCCATTCTTCTGGATGCCACTGAGTTGCAGCACAGACAAGGCAGCGCCTCGGGATGTGTTTCAGCCAAATTCAAGCCCATTCTTCACAAGCACCCATTACCAGCCTCAGAATTCAGTTGCCAGCAGGGTTCCAAGCAGCTGACACCTTTACAGCAACCGTCTTTTCTATAATCCGGCCACTGATCCCGGAATTAGGGGCATAGGAACTGTCCTCCGAGTAGAGGAGGAAAGGAGTATGAGCTCACCAGAGGTGTGTTCCGACGCAATCCAAGGCAGAATTAAAATTTTAATCTGATGTGACACAGTTATGTGGAGAATCTGTGGACTTGTCATGAGGCAGATGATTAAAGCGGAACTAAGGGATTTGGGCCTGTCTTTGTGAAGAAGATTAAAAAAAAAAAAAAGTTGGAGGCGTTTGCTTTGTCTCTCCCTTTACCCAACCCACGCAAGAAAACTGCGCTGGAGACACTTGGCAATGCGCTGGGTTCCAACAGCCAGGCTAGGCAGGGAAAAAGCCAAAAAAGAGACAGTAAAAAGTGCTTTCTCGCCAACTTCTCAGTATAGAGTTCGCTTTTCTTGTCTTCATCTCTAGTCAGCTTTGCAAAAGGAGGTAGGTAGCAAGACCACTGAAATGGAAGTAGTATATTTCTTTTCACAAGAGAGTCTTATAAGCAATCTTCAATGATGGTGGAAGGTCAACAGATGCAGTTTGAGGGGCGTATCCACAAGAAAAGACTGTGTCTGTTCTATGATTCATTTTCAAGTCCAGTTCCAAATTGATCCTGAGTGAGATCAATTTTTATTTTTAAATTATTTTTTGTTTTTTTAGACTTCAATGAATATCATATTTACAGCTGTACGATCATCAATCACACCCTACATTTTACTTATTTTCAGCTGTAGAAATGAAGCATAAGCTGAGCAGTCTCCAGATGGTCAAGCCAGACAGCATATGGTCTGCAAGTTTCAAGAGAACTCCGCTACCGAAGCAGCTTAGGTGGGTGGAGCATAAAGACCTGAGTGGCCTTTACCCCAGGAGAACACGTGTGTGTTAGCATGTAGCATGCTTGCAGATGGCTTTTGTTTGTTGTTACATCGTCTCACAGGTTCCCTCTTTTCTTCCTAGCTACCGCAGGATGATAAGGGCAAGTCCCTTACTCAAAACAGGACAGGAGTCTTGAGTTTGGCTCAGCTGGTTAAGAACCGACAGAGTGTCCCTGTCCCAGGTTCGATCCCTGGCCTCATTCAGTGAGTTAAAGATCTGGTGTTGCTGCACGTTGCAGCGTAGGTCACAGCTGCGTTTCGGATCTGGTGTTGCTGTGGCTGTGGTGTAGCCCTGCTGCTGCAGCTCTGATGCTACCCCTGGCCCAGGAATTTTCATTTGCCCCAGGGTGTGGCCATAAACAGACAAAAGAAAAGAAAAAAGAAAAACCAAAAAGGGCAGTGCGCAGCATCTTTGGTATCTAAAGATATTTCTTTTGTTCCACGTCCAAGAAGACTCCAAGGTTGGAAGATCAGAGGACCACACCCCTCCCTCCCTCCATCAACACCAGGAAACCAGGTTGCTCTGTGCGAGGAGCAGCTGTTCCCGGCGGGACTCCAGCTGTGGAACCTGAGGCTCCTGAAGGAGGAGTCAGTAGGTTCGTGAGCCTCATGCGGCGCATGGAACGGGGTGGGCCAGCATCTCCCCAAGCCCTGACCTCCCAGGACTATTTTTTATAGGAGTCCTCCCACTCTTGGTCTGAGAGCTTCCTCATGCCCCCTGCTGAAGACCAACAGAGAGGTGGTGTTCTACTCTTGGTATGGAGATTTCCAGGCCTTGTGTTTTGACCTTGGGCAAATCACATAAAGTCTTGGGACTCCGTTTCACTGCCTATAAAATAGGAGTAATCCTATCTACTCCTCCCACCTTCACGGGTTTGTTTTAAGGGCAAAGTGCTGAGCTCATCCATTGAAAAGCATTGAGAAGTGGAAAGGAATGCAAGGCAGGCATTAATATCCTCGTGGTTGTCATCATTCTGAAAACAGCATCACTATCCTTGTACGGTTGCCAACAGACATTGTGTAACTGCCCCCACATGCATACCCTGTTCCAGATGCAAGGAATATGCTCCCACCTTTGCACTGGCTGCTCCCTCCACCTGGAAACTTCTTCCACCCTATAACATCATGGCCAGCTTCCTCTCCCCCTTCAAGATGTGCTTAAGTGCCCTCTTGCACCGGGGTATGCTTGCCTCATTCTATTCAAATTACAACTCAACCCTCCACCCCCAGCATTCCTGATCCTCCATGAGCTGTTTCATATTTTTCTACAGAATTTATTTCTTTCAACATACTATAAAGTCTATTGTGTTTAATTATGATTAAAGAAGATACATTGAGTTGGCATAATAAATGTGTCATTTATTATGTTTATGACCTATTGCCTCTCTCTGTTTCACAAGGGCGGAGAGGTAGGTAGGTCTGTTTCACTTATTAAAATATCCCAAGCTTATTTAGGATAGTGCCTGGCACAAAGTAGACATTTAAAAGATGTTTGTTAAGTAACTAATTGTAAATAAACTTGCGGACATCCACTGTATATCAACTAGCTATGCTCCGTGTTTCTTAGCCTAGAATCCAAGGTCAAACACAACCTAGTCTAATCTACATTTTCAGTGTTGTCTTCCTCTGCCTCTTCCTTTTCCTTTCTTTTTTTTTTTTTTTTGGTTTCCCTCTTTCAGCTAACGTGGATTGTCTTCAGTTGCTCTGAATATCCTACAGAATCACTGAGACTGTCCTTATCCTGTTTCTTTTTGCTTGGAATGCCTACCCTCCAAGGGTTCTCATTCCAAATCCCATTTCTCTTTCAAGTTCCAATTTTTTTCCTCTACTAAGCCCTTTCTGATTTTCAAACAAGGACATGCCCTTTCCCTCCCCTTAACTCAGCATGTAAAGCAGGCCTCTGCCATGGCCCTCACAGTTAGACGGCCCTGTGATTTATTTGCGGTACTGCTTATAGTCTGTGAGGGCTACCATCACAAACTATCACAGACCAGGTGACTTAAACAAAAGAAATTTATTTTCCTGCAATTCTGGAGGGGAGGAGTCTGAGATCAGGTGTGGGGAGGGTTAGTTTCTTCAGAGGCCTCTTCCTTGGCTTGTTGAGAACCGTCTTCTGCTTAGGTCTGCACCTGGTCTTTCTTCTGAATGTGTGTCCAAGTTTCCTTAGGAGGACACTAGGCGTAGTGGATTGGGGTCCACCCTAATGACCTCCTTTGACTTGAGTGTCTCTTTCAAGACCGCATGGCCAAACGCAGTCCTATTCTGAGTTATGGAGCTTAGGACTACAACATATGAATTTCAGGGGATGCAGTTCAGCCCATAGCAGGTATGTACCCTGAAGCACCCCCAAGGGACCTTAAAACCTGCTCCAGGTTCTGAGCTATGAGTTTCTACAGGACAGACACTCCATCTTAACTGTTTTTATAATTCCCAAGCCATCTAGCATAGTGTCAGACCGACCTGGCTCTCAAAAACGGTTGACTACACCATTCACAGAAACCAGAGAATATGGTGAAGATTTTCATGACTCCCTTAGTCCCAGCTCTTTGGATCACCTGTCAAATCAACACGATCTGCTTGAATTTGTCCCAACCCTGTCCCTTACCCCTTTTCCTTTCCCCCACATCAGCTCTCCTAGGGATCATTTCCAGCTGAGGAAAGATTTGCTTCTTCAATTTCTTTTTGCAAATGAGAATATGCTAAGTCTTTTTCTTGCTTGTCAGTAACTGAGCATCCTTATAACTTTCAATGAGGACAAATCTTGCACAAACATGCTCACATTTTAATAAGTAAGGGAAGGTCAAAACTTAAGGAGATTTTCTACCTGAACAATGTTCTAACTGATTATCTAAGTTAGCATCTGCCTATTTTGTAGCCAGCGCTTGTTGATTTGAAAGCACACAGTATCCTTGACAACACGGACTTCAACTATAGAATTTCTTAAGCTCCTTCCAAACCACAAGAATTGTGTATATCAGTCAAAATGCAAAAATGCTGTTAGCTAATACAGCATTCCAACTTGAGAAACCATTGAGCTCTAGAACTGTCAGTTAGGAGATTAGCAGTAATGAATGCTGTGAGCCTGGAATCAGAGAGAATTCTTAATTTTCCAGAAGGTGGCTAATCTTTTCAGTATAGGTTAAAGACCTTATATGTAGAAATTCAGTCCTTAATTTTTTTTTTTTTTTTTTGGTCTTCTTAGGGCCACACCCACAGCATATGGAAGTTCCTAGGCTAGGGGTTGAATCAGAGCTACAGCTGCTGGCCTATGCCACAGCCACAGCTAAATCACAGCAACGCTGGATTCAAGCAACCTACACCACAGCTCACGACAACGCCAGATCCTTAAACCACTGAGCGAGGCCAGGGATCGAATCCACGTCCTTATGGATATTAGTCGAGTTCATCACTGCTAAGCCACAACGGGAACTCCAGTCCTTAATTAAAATTCTTTAGTTGGCATTTATGAACAAAACTGTGATCCTCAATTTCCTGTTACTGCAAAGAACACACGTTCCATCAGTGAGACTGAGGGGCCCCAAACTAGCTTATTGGTTTAAAAAAAAAAAGCAGATTGCTTAGAAGTTTATGCTTAAGGAATAATGTCATCAAGAAGCTACCTCGGAGAAATAAGAACACCCCAAATCTCTGAAATCGAGTTGAATAATCCCTGCAGTAAGTTTTAAAAATCAGAGGTAGTGTTTTCGGGGGGGGGGGGGGGAAGAAGGACTAAATTACGTAAAGAAGTTTAAGTTGCAGCCTGGTTTCTAGTAAGCATTTGCCGTGTGAATTGGGATACCTCACATATGCTTTTGGGGGCTTCAATAGCTTCAACGGGAAGAAGAAAGGGCAGATGAAGTGATAACCATTCTTGAGGCAAGGCTGAACTCTGAACTTGGGGAACTCAAACTTCTCTGTGAATTTGCATTGTATTTCAAAAGCTTCCTTCCGTTCCTGGAAGCCCCGTTGACCATTTTGTGGGGTGCTTGGGTTGGGCAGGGAACCAATGCCAGGAATACACAGCACTGTACAATGACCAGAAAAAAAAATGGCTCCAGATACACATTCGTGTGAGGAGCCGTGACGGTGGACAGGGCTCTCTGACCCTCCCAGTGTCTCCCACTTGCTGAAGCAGAGACACTCAGACCATTCAGCAAGAGGTCCCATGTTGACAACAGTAAACACCCACAAGACAAAGTGTTGATGAAAGCGTGTCAATAAAGCACACGAATCTCCTTGGGTCACACTATGTCACTCCTCAGCTATCTTACAAGGCATAATATATAAAATACCATAACCCTAAAGATGCTGTTGAAAGCATAGGTCAAGTTCACACAGTAAAAATGAAGAGGGAAAATGATCACTTTTTCAGAAATTCCTACGAAAAAAACGGGGCATTTGTCTTGCATTGTTTAAACAGCCTTGTCCTAATAATCCCAGCTTTCTTACAAATTTATTCCAATGGAAAAAAATCTCCTGAGTATCCCAGAGTGAATAGCAGGAGCTGTTGATGTAGGTATCACCCACAGCCCCTAGAAATATCTACCAGTTTCCATTCCTACAGCATCTACTGGCTGTAGACAGACAACCACCTTACCCAAGGAACCGTCCATCAGATAGAGACCAAAAGCTGCTCAGGTCATAGCAAGGTCTATTTATTTACAGAATTGTATACTAACTAGAGTGGTCTTTTCGTCTTCCCACTTGGCAAGTCTCATTGCAAAGCAAATCGAGTTACTGATGGTTGCCCCACCAAAGCTTTCAAAAACATGGAAACCCAAAGAATCTCATTCAGTTAAGAGATCTAGTCATCGAATCCTGCAGGCTAGTAAACATCAACAGAGGAGTCCACCCAGGGTTATGGCAACAACAGCAATAATCATGTACCGAACCAGGCAACCACATGTACCGAATATCAACTGAATGTCGGTCATTGAATCTTCTCTTGATACACGAGCCTTTTTTGACACTTCACGTGAAGAGAATGACATAATATTCGTAAGTCTATACATATCTTTTACATATAACTTCTTTCATTTAGCGTAACAATTTTAAGGTTTATCTACATTATAATCATATCCATATTTTGTTCATTTTTAATGCCAAATAGTATTCCATTGTATGGGCTAATTCCACACTTTATCTAGTCATCAATTGATGGACATGTTTAGGCCCTAATGAATAATACTTTTTTGAAGACTTGCTTTCATTTCTCTTAAGTTAACATTCAAAAGTGAATGCTGCGTCATAGGGTAAATTTATCTTTAAGAAACTGCCAAAGGGAGTTCCCATCATGGCGCAGTGGAAACGAATCCGACTAGGAGCCATGAGGTTGCCAGTTCCATCCCTGGCCTCATTCAGTGGGTTCAGGATCCAGGGTTGCTGTGAGCTGTGATGTAGGTCCCAGACGCGGCTCAGATCTGGTGTTGCTGTGGCTCTGGCATAGGTGGGCAGCTGTAGCTCTGATTAGACCCCTAGCCTGGGAACTTCCATATGCCGCAGGTGTGGCCCTAAAAGGATAAAAGACAAAAAAAAAAAAAAAGAAAAAAAAAGAAATTTACGAAGTAACTGCATCATTCTGTATTCCCACCAGAAAGGTAAGAGGCCTCCATTTTCTGCACACCCTCACCAACACCTGTTATCATCTGTCTTTCTTATACTAGTAAAGGTTTAGAAACTTAGCTTGTCTTTGGATCTACTGACAGCTGGATATTCTTCATGTAAGTACATAGAGAAAAATATTGTTGATAAGTTATTGTAAGTATGTGAAGACAAATATCCATTGATATTCAATAATCATTCCCTCTATTATTAACAAAAATCCCTAATTAAAACCTCTCCCTTGTTTTATTATTTGAAAATAACTTGTTCTTCTCTCTCTCTTAACTATTTGATCATCTCCACTGCAGCTTCATATAAAAAATTTTCAATTGCAGCCAAGAAAAAATAACCTAGAAGTAGTGAAAGAAGAAATGACAAACCAGAGTTTTTCAGCAGAAACACACAAAAAATTGTGCATCCTGATGTTTCTAAAAAGGAAATGGAAACAGCTCAAGACATAGCAGCAAAATCTACGCTATTGAGCTTTGGCTTCTCATTTTACCAGTTCCCAGTGGTTCCACTGAAATGAAAAGGTTAGTCATTACTCAGTGGAAAATTTTGCTGAAAGGAAAAAATACATACACTAATGGAATCTGTTGTCCAGACTTCAAATTACTTTACAACTGATAATTAATTAGGATCCACAACACATGCATAAAGCGGTTCTACCCCACACTGCAGCAAAGACTTGCTGAACCTAGTTATTTCTTAGGATGTCACCTTCTGGGGGAGGGTCTTTGGACATGGGAATTTCCTAAGAACTTTTACAACATATAAAGGCCACATATACGCTCTGTGGGAAAAGACTTTTCCTTTTTTCACGCTAGAAACATAGCTGAATAAATCTAGTGGATTTTCCCTATGTTATCAAAAGCTCACTCTCTTTGGGGCATGGATTAAGTGAGACTCTCCCCACTTAAGTCTGAAGACATACAATGAATACAAATTTTTTTTCTCAATCATAACACCCAACACAGTGTCACCAACACAGCAATAGTGACAAACTATAGTTTGTGGTTCAATCAAAACATAGGTACTGAATATCAGCTAAATGTCAGTCACTGAATTCCCTGAAATTGCCCATTCAAGTGTTTTTTATAGTAGTGTCACAGCATCAACATTGCCAGCAGCGGGTGGTGACAGAGCTGGGTGTGGGAGGCAGAAGAACCGCAAGATAAAACAAGATGTTAAATCATGGAATCTTTGTAAAATAAGAGAAACCACGGAACAGAGAAAGTCGAACTCCCCTTCCCTAGGACCATGACGTCATTCGAGGATCCTTTCAGTGCGCTGTTGATGTTCGGGTGTTCTCTTCCGCCTTAAATCCAGCACTCTTCCAGGTTCAGGCAATGCCCAAACCATTAGGCCAAGTGCTATTTTCAGCTCCAGCAGCTCCCTTGTTTTGCAAGCAGCCCAGACAGGAAACCACTCTGTCTGGGAGGATTCAGTTAGATCCCAGGACGCACATACTCAGGTGCAAGACCTTCAAGGCAGCAAGGGATGTTCCGCTTCATCACCACACACACTTAAGAGGTGAACAAGCAGCCACTGTTTCTCCCAAGAATTAACACTATTTACACACACACACACACAAAATACCATACATTTGTATTCATGGAAATGTATGGGTGCATATACATATATGTATGTGTGTGGAAATACATGAGCGTTGGATCTAAAAGGCATTTTAAAATCCCACTCTTCCTCTCCATGTAGACCCCCATAGATCCCCACAGGGAACCTGTGGATAGTTTAGAAATGGGGGGGGGATGTGTGTGGGGGTGTGTGTTTTAAGGAAGATGTTTCGTTTTGATTGAACATCTCACCGGTTAAAAATTATGTGAGCATGAGGAGAGTAATAAACAGCAGATTTTGTGGACAGCAAAAAACACCTGTCACATATAGAATTGTGGTCAGAATTCGCAGTACTTTGGCCGTACCCATGGCACATGGAAATTCCCAGGGCAAGGACTGAACCTGTGCCGCGTCAGTGACAATGCCTGAGCCTTAACCTGCTGAGCTGCCGAGAGAGAACCCCTAGAGAACTTCTCTAAGGTGAGCCAGACACATTCGTCATCTCCTGTGAGGAACAGAGCTTCTGCGAGGCTCCAGCTGTTTAAGTCCACCTGGCATTCCCAGTCCTATGAGGGCCCACAGTGGCTTTAGAGATAAAAGAGGGGAAGGAAAGGAAATAAGACTCATCAGACCATGCAAAAGCATGTGCAGGATGTGGGACCTACTTACACCAAAAAGTGACTCCGTTTATCTGGAATTCATGTTTAACTGGGTTTCCTGAAATTTGTCTGGCAACTCTCTCATTAGCACCCATTTCTCACTCATTTTTACACCTTGATTTCTTCATGGTCACTCTGCCTTTTTTCATCTTTATTTCCCTTTGGGGCCTGGTCCCTGATTGCAAACAGGATAATCTATTAATATTTATTGGATCAATGGATAAACTCATGCTAACTTAACCCAAATCATTAATTCTTATAAGCCCCACTATCTCACATAAAATGGTCAGATTCAAGTTAACCGAGAAAATAAAATGTCAGGAAGAACTTTCAGGTGCATGACTCCAGGCTAGACTATTTAATTCAATAGTTGGTTTCTGCAGTTGGCAGGTTACTATTGAATTGGGATGAATTTCTCCTAAGACAGAAAATCAAGAAGTTCCATTCAACCATGGGTAGCTACCATTTATTGAATGCTCACTACAGTCCAACATATATTTATATGAACATTTAACTTTCACAAAACCCTACAAGGTAGGAGTTTAATCTTTCACAAATGAGGAAAGTGAAGCACAGAGACGTTAAGTAATTCAGTCAAGATCACACTGGAATGCGAACCCAGGCTCCAAAGCTGGTATCCTAACTATGTAGCTACACAGCGTCTCATACAGAACGATACTATGTATTCAATCATGCTGACTCCACAGCTTTTGCATCTGGAAGTAAGTGAACTCTTACAGCCCGTGTCCTGGCCCTCTTTCTCCACTAGCCACTAGTAACCTTGAACAGACCTTGTGTGGATCTTTTCCTTCTACAACCCTCTCCCTCCCCACCCCACTTTCATATAACTCTTAGCCAAAATTGCAAATGGATTTCCAAAGTGGTGACAGTGGAGTTCCCATTGTGGCTCAGTGGGTTAAGAACCCGACACAGTGTCCATGAAGATGCAGGTTTGATCCCTGGCCTCGCTCAGTGGGTTAAGGATCTGGCATTGCCACAAGCTGCCATGCAGGTCGCAGATGTGGCTTGAATCCAGCATTGCTGTGGCTTTGGCGTAGGTCTGCAGCTGTAGGTCTGATTCAACCCTTAGCCTGGGAACTTCTATAGCGGCAGGTGTGGCCTTAAAATAATAACAATAATCATAGTAAATTAATTAATTAAAATTAAAAAATAGTGACAGCAACATACAAGAGGAATCTCCCAGTGGACCTGTGCCCTCAATTTAAATGCTTATCCAGTTCATCCTCCCCTTCTCCCACTGGAAAGGACAGGGTAAGAACATAGGAACAATTAATACAGTATAAGAAGGCTTCTATTTTGAAGCTTATGTTTGTTGAGGGGGAGGGTGGGGCCTGGGGTACAGGTTTCTCAGACTGGAAATTCATATCCAATAGATAAACCCAGAAATCTGAGCATAATTCTCTTTATTAAGGATGACTCAGTGGATCTCTAGTGACTCACAGCATCTATGTTTTGGGGGAAAAGAATATTTTTGGAAAATTCTCTAATGTCATTTCATGTAGAGGACTATAAAAATATTTGGCTTCATGCTCTTTTATCTGCGTTTGATAGAGATGTAATGTATCTTTATTATTCAATTTAAAATTAATATTTTAGGTGATGACAGGCTGAGAAGACCAGATCCATGGAACTGGAACTGGAAATTATCAACTGGGAAAATCAAATCCATTTTGACTGATGGCTGGAAGGCACAGGGGTAGGGTTGAATTAACATTTTAGAAGGCCAATTCATCAGCTATAATAAGCCAGTTTCAAGGGGAAAAACTGTGTGTTAAACCATGAGATCCTCCAGTTAGAAAGAAGGAAAAAATACTACAAAAGGTCAATACAAAAGACATTTCCAGTACGAAAGACACTACTCAAACTATACCCCAGAATTTTTGTTTCAGAAGTGATTTTATTTATTTTATTATAATTTTTTTTTAGGGCCGCACCTGCCGCATATGGAAGTTCCCAGGCTAGGGGTCAAATCAGAGCTGTGGCTGCTGGCCTGCGCCAAAGATATAGCAACACAAGATCTGAGCCGCGTCTGCAACCTACACCACAGCTCACAGCAAAACCAGATCCTTAACCCACGGAGCAAGGCCAGGAATTGAACCCGTGTCCTCATGGATCCTAGTCAGGTTTGTTACTGCTGAGTTACAATGGGAACTCCAGAAGTGACCTTAAAGAAAATGAAATAGTTCTCCATCTGTAATGAGTGGAGTGTAATTCTCACTTGGCAGATAAGGATAGGCAGAAGGAGAGTTTTATTTCTTATCAAAGGCTTTCTGTTCAGTTTATCATGATTGTGTTTGTTTGGGTTCCATCATCTGCCCACATCTACTCGCACTACTATACATCAGCCCACTGGAGTTTGGTGTTCTGGGGCTTAGGCAACATGGCGAAGGGCTCTAGCACATTGAACGCTGAAAATCCCTGGCACTGCCTTTGGGTATCAGTGCCCTATGTTCCTCAATCAAATTACCACAAGCCTCAAACCCATCCTGGCCATGAGGTCTTCTCATAGCCAGGCCCAGTGGAGACAAGCCAACCCAACACATGGCTGCAGTGTAAGCAAGGTGTATAGACGCCTGGGGAGCAGCCAGGCGTGTTCAACAACTGCATCTCACCAGCAAGCAAAACCTCATTTTGCTCAAAGCAAAACCCTTGGTTTATCTCTTGGGTGGAGGTGACAGGGATCAAGCTCAAGTAACAAACATGAAGAATGTCTGTGCCTTACCCCTTTGAGGTAAGGAGACCCTTGGTAACCTCATCAAGGTAGATTTGACCTGGGAGTGTGATTCTTCATATGCTGGATCTGATGTCTTCTCAAGTCAAAATGATCACCTCATTGAGAAATATCTAGAACAGTTCATCCAGAACACACTGATGAAGCAGCATGGGTAGGGAGAGGGAGGACAGGATGAGAAAGAGGAAGGAAAGAAGAGAAGGGCTAGGAATAGGAATAAGACAGAAGTAGGAATAGGGAAGACGGAGGGTGGGGAGAGGTTAACTGAACTTGCTCTGATTGAAACTCTGAACCACTGCCAGCCCACGAGAAGCTTGCTGTTGTTGTTTTTAAGGCTCCATTTCATTAAGACCAGGAGTTGGGCAAGGTTCCCTCCTGATTGCTGGGCCAATATGCTGCTCTGTTATTGCTACCATTGAGAAGGAAAGAAAAAAAAAAAACCAACATATTTGGCCTCGTTGCTTAGACAAATTTACATTTCATTGTGGAAGATTCCTGTTTGTTCAACTTTACTCAGTTCCAATCGGTTCTAGCCAAATAACTCTTTTATCCTTCTTCCACATTTTTATAGGGAGAGGAAGTAAAAGAGAGGAGAGAGAGAGAGACAGATAGAGAATGAGAGAAAGAGAAAGAGAGAGAGGAGAGAGAAATATGAGTGAGAACACAGGCTCTTAGGGTCTACTGAATTTGGCTTGGCCCCCTTTGAAAGTGGGATGTTTCTTAACATGTGTACAAGGAATTGGAATTTGGTTGAACTGATTCTTGAGTCACCAATGCTTTCAAACAGAAAATAAGGACCCAATATGGCTTGAGGATTTTTTTAATAAAAACATTTTATATGAGGTTGAATTCAACACAAGCAGATCTATCTGGGTTCCTATCCCCCAAATAAGCCCTTCTTTATAAAATGCCTAAGGAACTTCATCTTAGGGCAGTTGTATCCATCAGACAGTTCAATACCTTGAACCCTAAAAAGAATGCAAATAGGCCAGACCAATGGG
Source organism: Phacochoerus africanus (assembly GCF_016906955.1). Taxonomy (NCBI): domain Eukaryota; kingdom Metazoa; phylum Chordata; class Mammalia; order Artiodactyla; family Suidae; genus Phacochoerus; species Phacochoerus africanus. Next base: position 8,830,947 of record NC_062557.1, on the reverse strand, counting down.
AGACAACGGCCATGCCTCTGATGTGCCTAAAGTTTCTCTGATTAAATAATTCATGCCATTTTGCATTTGCCAGGGGGACAAAACAGTGCCCATGCCAGGATGAGGCTCCCTTGTTTATCTGCAAACCACAAAGACGGCAAACCTGGAAAATGCAAATCTCATCTTGGAAGCTGGCATTAGCAGAGACTGTACTATTTAAGCCCCCCAAAAGTCTAAATAAATAAAGTAGGATTGTAAGCCTTAAGTGGAAACCAGAGCCAACTGCCAAAGTACCTTATCAGGTATGATCCCAGCCCTGAGATGGAGGTGGAGTGAATGAAGTAGGCGAGCTATAAAATCAGATCTTTGGAACACGCATATCTACACTGGTCAGGTTTTTATTCATTTAAAAAAGATCTGCTGCATTTGGAATTATTTGACTTTAAAAGAATGGGTAACTATTGCCTTCATTTTCCCTAAAAGTACAGATAGATAGGTATACATGTGTAGTTCTACAAATACACATTCCAAATAATTTAGGAAATGATATAATTAGTTTAGCATGGTGGTTGAAGTCACTTTAAAAAAAAAGGAAGAAAGCTCTAACTGCCTATTGCCTGTTCCTGGCTATTTAACAAGGAACTTAAGGGACTCCATATAGGTTTGCCCTATTAATGCTTTCTGCTTTGGAAAATTGAACTTCCTTTGTCCTGATCAAAAACAACCAAAATTGATTTGGCCAACTGTCTGGTTTGTAGAACATTTCAGAAAAATTTTGAATATTCTCTATTATTTGTTCTGTGAAGACAAAAAAAAAAAAAAAAGATAACGCAGCTGGAGAAGGAGGAGAAAGGAATGGCAAATAAGCACTTGAAAAAACGTGTACCGCTCTTGGGGAAGGGAAAGGCAAAGAAGAAAGAAAGGTTGCATTATGACTTGAGAAAGAGGTGATGTATTTCCACCAATCACTGACAAGAAATTCCCAGCCTGATCCCTTCACTAACCATAGCATGATGCCTGTGGCTTAAATCCAGCCCCATTTACCTAATGAAAGGTTCTACCCAAATCAAATCCAAGCTACACGTAGCACATGAGTTGAACTTACAAGAGATAAAAGAACTCATTTTACCCTCTCTTCTACATGAGCTAAACTAAACCCCCAATTCTTTCCATTTTCTTAGGAAATCCCGAAGAATGGACATGACCGTAACACCTCGAAACCTACTGCATGCCCAGAGGATGTAAAAGTTAGGCATCGTACATTTTTTCCCTCAATGCATTTGACTGCACAGTAGCTACAAGCTTTTCTGCACCCATGGTCACCTTAGCAGAAAAATGGCAAAGCAGAGACTGCAAAAGAATTGGATTTTTTTTTTCTTAAGAACTGGCATTTAATTGCTAGCAGTAAGTCAATGAGAGAAGTGTGAAGTCTTATTTTAATCAGAAATTTCTCAGGATACGATGCTCACACCACCTTAAACTAATCCAATACTGCCATATATGCTGAACTAAGACAAAAACCAGAATAAAAGTCTGAACCAGTGATTTCTTGCATGGCTGTTGTTCCAAGCATCGTATTGGCTGCTGAGGAAAAGGCTGGTGGACAAAACAGATACATTCGTTGTCTTTATGAATTTTAATTACATCTAGAAGGGGAGAAAGTCAATGAGCAAATAATTACCTAAATTGTGTCCTGTACCATAAAAGGAAAGTATTGGAAATCAAGAGAGGTAGATCACAGTGCCGAATTTATTTATTTTTATTTTCATTTTTTAAAGTTTTACTGAAGTGGAGTTGATTTACAAGGTTGTGCTCGTTTCTGCTGTACAAAGAAGGGACTCAGTTATACATATACACACATCCATTCCCACATAGATTATTACAGAATATTGGGTAGAGTTCCCCGAGCTATCCAGCAGGGTGGGGTGAGGATGAGCTCTAACTTAGATAAGGCAGGAGGGTGAAGGTAACAGGGAAGGTCTAAACATGTTGTGGCAAAAATCTCATTTTCCACTGTGGACTCAAAATCACATGGTTGTGGCTGGCACATAAGACAATACGCGGGAGCAGGGGCATGAAGGCCAATTGCTTCATTAAATATTTAATTTTTGTCTTGTTTTGAAAGAAGATTTTTTTTTTTTCCCCTCTAGGTAGATGAGATACAGGATTCTTTGGAGAACACAGATAGCAACAGTAAGAGAGCAGAAGGAGGCTACTTGAACTGGAAGTCAAAATTAGACTCTACTATAAAACCAGGCGAGAACTGTCAGTGAATTTCTGCCATCAGGTGGTAAGAGTTTTCTCTGCTTAGGTCATGAGGAAGGGACACTGGGTGACAGAAGCAGAACCTCACCCAGAAGCCTCAGTGCTTAGGCAAATGCTTTCCGTCTTTAGGACAATTCTCAGGAGCCCACATCCTGTTTTTATCCAGGCTCTGAACTCCTCTGCATAGCCAGACCACGCCACAGTGTTCCTCCCAGCTCTGGGTCTCTGTACTGGGCTGGGGACTATTTTAGTAGCCCTCGATGCATCATAGGTCAACTATCAATGACATCATGCAAGAGGGCCCAGCTCCAGGTATCCGTAAAAGCCTAAAAATGGGCAAAGGCTACTTTGCACTTTGAATTTTCATATGCAGAAAAAGACCATAAATCCCTCTCTCCATCTCATCAATGGAAGAACCTAAGTTAGAACTCAGGCTTCCTGATTTTTTGCTCAGAATTCTTGCCAGTCTTTATTTTTTTTAATCTGTGGGTAGCAGTGAAAAAAAAAAATGTATGTTCTCCTTTCCAAATTCGAGGTTTGTAAAATACTATGTGCCTTGTTTAAATTGCAGTGTCACTTTATACAGTATATTTGTATTATTAAAAGTTGACCAAGTTAAATGACTGTAAAATATGTGGAATGGCACCAAACAATTGCTAGGTGGGTTTAAATGCATTTCCAGTACCTGATGTCACAAAATCCCCTGTGAGAGTCCGGAAACCAGTACGGTTATATTTGCCATTATAAGAGTCATCTTCAACATATGCAAAATGCATTTAACCTAATGTAAGCTGTAGGTGGAAAAAGAGTTAAGACTATGGTTTCATGTAACTGCCCTTATTAAGTGCTCTGAGAACAAAAGATATAGAATCACAAATTACATACTTGGAAATATCATCCAGCCTAATCTCTTCTCAGGTACTTAAATGCCTCTAATGATAGAAATCACTACTTAGTGAAAGGGGTCTCACTACCTCCGAAATAGCCCATTAAGACCCCATGAAGAGGAGTTCCCTCATGGAGCAGTGGTTAACGAATCCGACTAGGAACCATGAGGTTTCGGGTTCGGTCCCTGCCCTTGCTCACTGGGTTAAGGATCTGGCGTTGCGGTGAGCTGTGGGGTAGGTTGCAGACACGGCTCGGATCCCGCGTTGCTGTGGCTCTGGTGCAGGCTGGTGGCTACAGCTCCAATTCGACCCCTTGCCTGGGAACCTCCATATGATGCCGGCCCTAGAAAAGGCAAAAAGACCAAAACAAAAACAAAAACAAAAACAAAAAACATGAAGGAAGGAAGGAAGGATCCCCAACCCACCTTCAGTGTAAAGAACAAGTTACTAAGAAAACAATACAGCATTATACCAGGATAGTCAAATAAAGAAATCACTTGTTGGAGTTCCTGCTGTGGCTCAGCATAACAAACCCGACAAGTATCCATGAGAACTCGGGTTCAATCCCTGGCCTCACTCAGTGGGTTAAGGTGTTGCCATGAGCTGTGGCGTATGCTGCAGACACAGCTTGGATCCCTGCTTTGCTGTGGCTGTGGTATAGGCCAGCAGCTGCAGCTCTGATTCGACCCCTAGCTTGGGAACCTCCATATGCTGCAGATACAGCCCTAAAAAGCCAAGAAAATAGGAAAGAAAGAAAGAGAGAGAGAGAGAGGGAAGGAAGGAAGAAAGAAAGAAATCATCTGTTAAATAAAATATTGCCTTAAAGAGAAGCAGAGCTAAGGGAGATCTAATATACCAAGTCATTAGTTTAACAAATATTTGTTAAGTATTTCTTATATACCTAGCACTGCTCTAGGCATGGGGGATAAAGCAATGAATAAAAAATAGACTATGTTCTGGCAACTTCTATTAAGCTTACACAAGAATAGCTTATATAAAAAATCAGTAATAATGATAGCAAGCACTTCTAGAGTGCCATGTGCCAGATTTTGTTCTAAATGTTTTACGTCGTGTTGATATGCTTGATCCTCATAATGACCCTATATAGGAGGGGCCTGTTAAATTCCCACATATGGGAAGTCTGAGACCTTTCCTCCAAAGTAGCCTGCAATGGAGCTCTGTGCATCCAGGCAGCTTAGCTTCACAACCATCATGTTTGGTTGCCTTTTAGAAAAAAAGAGTGTGTGTTTGGGACAAGGGCAGGGGTTGTTTGTTCAATTCTAAGGGAAAGACTGATGCTATGGGGTGGATGCCAAATTTTATTGTAGGGGGAGGACCTGTAAGTGCTTGAAGGGAGCAACCCTAACCTGAGGCCCAATAGTCAAATAGGGAATAGACTGAGTTTGCTACTGGGGGAAAGTATGCAGGGGACCAAAAGGAACCACAGGTGCCCAGACCCAGAGGAGAAAGAGAGCATGACCTGTGCCAGGCACAGAGGATCACCATCTACCCGGGTCCCTGATAGACAGACGGTATGTAGCGCGATGGTGACACGACTCTTTACTGCAATCGCTGTTGTCAGTTGGGTCACTCCTTCATCTACGAGTTAATTAACTCTGATGCGTCAGTCACTCCACAGAAGCTTATTTGCAGTGTCCTCTTCTCTGAGGTGTTCCTTGTTCTAGACAAGGTGATGGGACAGGGGACCAAACAATGCTCAACTAAGCAACCTTAATGCCTTGAAGATGAAGGCAAGTTGTAAATGTGTCCTTGCTTTCTAGATTAATCTCTCATCAATACAAATGACTGGTACTTGAAAGAATGATTCTAAAGTGTATGGGGAGGGGGAAATGTGCAAAAATAAACAGTAATTCTTTGGAAAACAAACAATTTGGATTAGAGAACAATCAGATAATAAAATGTATAATGAAGTCATAATAATTGCACCTAGTGGAGCTGCGGCGAGAATAGACAACTGGTCATCTCATGACACTCAGTCAGCACTGATAGTGAAAGCTTAAAGATCACTGAAAGTCTCTAATGATAGGTGAAAAAGGAAGTCTTTTTTTTTTTTTTGCTTTTTTAGGGCCACACCCATGGCATATGGAGATTCCCAGGCTAGAGGTCAAGCTGTAGCTGCCAGTCTACACCACAGCCACAGCAATGCCAGATACGAGCCGCACCTGCAACCTACACCACAGCTCATGGCAACGCCAGATCTTAACCCACTGAGCAAGGCCAAGGATCGAACCTGCGTCTTCATGGATGCTAGTCAGATTCATTAACGACTGAGCCACGACGGACACTTCTAACTTTCCTTTCTTTAATTGCTGTTAAGATTGAATATTTTTCATACGTTTATGGGCCATTTGTATTTTTCTCTTGGTGAATGGTCTGTTCATTATCATGCCTTTACAAGACTTTTCTTGACTTATGATGGGGTTACATCCCAGTAAACCCATCCTAAATTGAAAATATCATTAAGTCAAAAATGCATTTAATATATCCAACCTACAGAACATTAAGCTTAATCTAGTCTGTCTTAAATGTGCTCAGAATGCCTACGTGCGCCTACGGTTGGGCAAAATAATCTAACGCAAAGCTTACTTTATAACAAAGTGCTGAATATCGCTTATGATTGATTGAATCCTGTACTGAAACTGAAAAATGGAGTAGTTGTCTGGGTACGAAGTGATTAGATTGTTTACCCTCGGGATCACCTGAGAGACCCAGGAGCTGCAATTTCCTACCACTGCCCAGCATCACGAGAGAGGATCTTCCTGCATATCGCTTTCCCAGGAGGAAATCCAAATTCTAAAACTGAAAGGCGGTTTCTACTTAATTTGGATAGCTTTCACACCATTGGAATGCCAAAAAATCATCAGATTTGGTAGCGTTTCTTTGTTGCCAACGAACCCATGCATTCGCTTTAATTTATTGACACACCTGCAGACTCGCCCTCTACCTACAGCCTTGATGCACACCTGTATACGTAAGCCTACTTGCTTGTCTACCCATCACTCTTTCTCTCTCCACAATGATAACAAAGAAGGTGAGGCAACTGAACCTGGCAAAACCTTATTGTGGCATTTTCTTGGGACCCCACCTGAGCCAAGTCATAAACTTCAGAATGATGTCTCTGCCACATAACTTTCTTTTGTGAGAAACCCCATACTACCTGAGAAAGACTTCAGAACTACAACATTTGAGGTGGGGGGAGGAAAAAGTATGTCCATCTGAAGAAAATTTTCCAGATACAAAAATATTTACAACTCTAATTCACCCTTATCCCACAATTTATCCTTGGCTATTTACAAAGTAAACACCATGCTTTATTTCTCTCCAAAGGTTATTTCCACGTAGATTCAGTGCTTAGAGGAGATATGTAAGGAAGTGGGTAGCCTGACTCTCCACACACCTGATGTCTGAACAAATAAGCAAAGAAGTCTCCCAACTATGTGCTCATTCATAACATCAAATCCAGTGTCACTAACTCTCCCTCCCTCAGGCTTGACTGACTTCTACCCTCAAAGCTTCTCCTAGGACTGGGTACCTAGCAGAGTCTTGGATTATACCATGTAGCATATTTATCTAATGAAATATGACCTGTGGGTACAATGAGCAATGCTTTGCCACAGACACACCATCCATCTGCTGAAAATAATCAATCTCGGAAAATAAAAGTCCTGGGAAAAGTTAAAATTGGTTCACGCCGAGGATGAAAAACGGGCTCAAGGGCAGAACTGCAGTTATTTTATTGACTTGGAATCAGTGCTTGGGGAAGGGATTTGGTTGTTTACCATTGGTCTAAAAAACTGCATTTGTCATATAAAGGTCAGGGTTTGCCTACACAGCAGCCACCTGGGTTACTCAGCGTTGCCTCTCAGATGGGAAGTCATGCAGTTGTACGGGCGGCTGCTCATTCTGACTTCTGGACAGACTGATGCTCCAGACCGGTCACCTTAGAGAACTTTCATGCCATCCTATGGCCCCACAGGATACCCTTATCCTTGGCTGAAAACAGTGTGAACAACAACTACCAAAATAACAAAACTAGCATGTAACATTCATTGAGTGCCTATGATATCCCAGGAACTTTCATAGAGCTGCTTCCAATTAAAAACCTCCTTTAGTCCTCCTAAGAACCCTTTGAAGCAGTTATTATTTACTCCTAGTTCATGGATCCGCATTGAAACTGAGAGTCAGAGAAAGAGAGGATTTAAACTCTGTGACTACAAACCTTGCCACTCATAAGGAGGCACCACGCTGGTAGAAAGTTAGGGAATAATAGCTGTTTGTCGCAGTGCAGCCCATTTTTCATACAGGAAAAAACGAAGAAAAACCCCAGCTTTGAAAACTCTTATTTCAGGTTGATAGGATAGTAACCAACCAGGTTGGGGAGCAGGGTTTTCCATGGCAGCAGCTGGGGCAGGGAGGATTCAGATTCTAAGGAGACTTTCCAAACCTCATGATGCTCAGGAAGGGAGTGAACACAGCTGTGCCCATCTCTGCTCCGGGCAAGGCTGCTTTCAGGCAATTGCCTTTCTAGCCCTGTTCGTGGGAGGAACTGCCAGCACCACCAAACACTCCCAACACTTCCCAATTTAGCTCTAAACACATTTATTTCTGTGAAAAAAGAATCAGGTTCAGATGGAAAAGTTTGCTCAAAAAAGTGACAACTTGAGGCAGAAAGTAAGAAAAAGCAATGTTGCAGAGGGCTCCCTAAAGGTCGCTCCGGAAAAGAATGAAGCCCTAGAGTCAGCGAGACTTAAGTGTCATTACAGACTCTATAATGTGAACAAAGTAACTTTTCTCCTATCTGTAAAACTGGGTTATTAATAGAACATATTGGGTAGGGTTGTTGTCTGGATTTCATGAGATCAAACAAAGGAAAGAGCTTTGCACCTACAAAGGGCTCAACATGGGACAGTGGTTACTGCTGTCATCATCATTATCACCTTCCTCATTAGCAGCAGCAGCAGCAACAGCAGCAGCAGCAGCAGCAGCAGCAGCAGCAGATTCTTTCAGTTCCCCTTCCAGCACCATGATGCTCCCTGCATCCTCACTCATCCCTGTATCAAAGCCTCCTATACATGCAGAGATGGAAGTCAGGATTACGATAAGGAGGAGAGAAGTGGCTTTCCTCATTGCTTTCAGATACGGCCAATAACAAGTGGACATTTTCACCACTTTCTTGTCTGAAGTAGAAGCAGAAAGAATGGAATCCTGAAGATCTAGCTGTTCTCAACTCCATTTTTTTTTTCCCTTAATAAAACCCATGAAGAGCTCCTAACTTGACATGTCAGCCACCCCCATTCAGCTGTCTGACATTTCGGCAGAGGTATCATCCCCTAGAAAGGGCTTTTTTCCCCTACATATTTTGTATCAGATTTCCAGTTTCAAGGTGCTGATACTTTTTTCCAGTACTTTCCTTCAAAACTGGTAGACCAAATTGTTGAAGAAAATTTGGGGAAAAAATGTAGTCTGGCAAAAATGCATTTTTCAAGAACCAGAGATGGAAGTCAAGATGTTTAGCTTGGAGTAACAGTGAAGGATTTATGCAAAAGCCAAGGGGGCGCTAGCTGAAGAGAAGATTCCAGGACAGAGCAAGGGAAAGGGCCCAGATTCCCTGAAAGCCTGGCTGAGGTTCTGGGTATTCCCCATGCCGCTCCGGGAGGGCACTCCACCGAGCAGACTTCCCTCTACTACATACACATCCATAAGCGCAGCCCTCCGATTACGCTTGTACAAACTGAAGAGTCACCTCGGGAGCCTTCTTATATCCAAACAGTGTCTTCAGAAACGGGGTTCCCAGAGAGAGTCTGTGGAAGCCGGTGCAAATAAAAATTTCAGAAATGCAATCCAAATAAAATAAACCCAGGGTTTTTCCTCTGCTGACCTTGAATCACAAATTATATTTCTTATCCCACACAGAGAGACTTTTCCCTGCAGAGTCCCAGAGATGAAGCCCGAGTGTCAGCTTCAATATTAGAATTTAATTCTACATTTCCTTCAGTGGATCACTAATTCCAAGGTTCGGCGTGCCTGACTGTTCTGTGGTTGAGTAGATTTTAGTGGTCTTTAAGAGATTACCTCAAATGCAAAAGCCTCTCAATACGAGACCAGAAAGATTTTGAAAGAAAAGAAAAACACTTCCCACTGCTTTATAATTTAGCTTTCAAGAATTTAAATTTACTTAAAACCATATTTTCAAACCTAAGTCCTGCCAGGTTCCAGGCATGGGAGATGGCCTGTTGGTGGTTTGCAGACAATGTGTTATCAGCCAAGTGCACACTGAGTGAGTCATACATACACGGCAGTGTGCAAAGGCAATCGCAGATCATAATGAAGAAGGAGGTAGCTCTCTGCCCTCAGGGGACTCACCGTTTAATTGGAAGCCCTTTGTTTTATGTATTGTTGCTGCTGCTGCTGCTGTTATTTTAGCTCCTCTGTTCCTAGGGTTTTTTGACATGCCGTCAATCACAGAAGACTGTCTTATTTCGCTCATTCAGTTTTGGAGAATGATTTCCACCCCTGACCATTAGGGCTTCCAATCTGCCTAACAACACTTTTTTTCTCCCCTTTTTAGGGCTGCATATGGAAGTCCCCAGGCTAAGCGTCAAGTCGGAGCTGCAACTGCCGGCCACCATCACAGCCACAGCAACACAGGATTTGAGCTGCATCTGTGACCAGTGCCGCAGCCTGCAGCCACGCTGGATCCTTAACCCACCGACCAAGGCCAGGGATCAGGCCCCGCACCCTCACGTCTACCACACTGGGTTCTTAACCCACTGAGCCACAACAGGAAGTCCTGCATAACCACTCTTCATTGAAGCTGGTGCAAAACGTTCATTTCAGAAACAAGGGGACAGGCATGAAGCCAAAATCAAGGAGCCAGCTCGGTCTGCAAGGAGGACGGGGGCAGGCAGGGCTGCGGAGCAGAAAAGCCGGAGCGCCGGCTCCAGGTAGAAGGGGAAAGGGCGGAGCGGGCGCAGGCGTCCCGCGCCAGGTGCGCGCCGCGGGCCGGCGCCGAGGGGCCTGGCGGCGCCCTCTGCTCCGGCGGACCCCACGCTTGTGGGGAGATGCATTCACAGTGAACTTGAAAGGGGAGGAAACAGAAAGTGTTTTGTCCCCTTCGCAGAGTGTCCCATTTTCCACTCAGGCCCAGTGTGCGTGCCACAGTCCTGAGTCGGAGCTCTTCCTCTCAATGGACGCTTCTGTTCTCGCCAGGAAGGGCAGCCCTCGCTAAATGTTATGGTTTGGAATGATCCTTCACAAGGATGGAAAACCGAGTTAATTCAATTAAGGCCCGGGGTCCTGGGCTTTGAACCAGCCACAGTCTCAATTTTATGAGAGGATGAAAAGTTAATTATTTGCCGAGCTTGAGCGAAGTCCACTTTGAAAATCCTTTTCCAAAAGAGTCACTTCCACATCAGCTTCCCTGTGGAAAATCAAGGCAGGTTGAACTCGGGGTCAGAAGGAGAACCTCGCAGCTGAGTGGGGAGCTCCTCCTCGCCCGGCCTTGCCTCTCTTCACCCCGTAGTCAAAGGGCTGGCTGGTATCTGGAAGGTGACCAAATCCTCTATTTATCCCCATAGGTGACTTTGAAAAATAGAAAACCCAAGTGGAATTCAGAAAGTCAAATTCTTAGGGTGCTTTTTTTTTTTTTTTTTAAGGGCCAGGTCTTAATAATTCATTTGATGCGGTTTTCCCTTCCTAAAAACTGGCAGCTTCGTTGCTGCTTTTAATGTTATTATTTTACTTAACTTAAAAATGTTAACTTGCAAAGTTAAACACTGTTTAGAAAATTGCACGTAACACAGAAAAGTTTAAAATGCATTAGAATAAGTTGGAAAAACAATGCAAACAAAATGACAAATACAGGTACAAGATTAAGGTAAGGATAAGCCAAACTCGGTCAAAATGCTGTATTCTACATCTTTAACAAAAGCATTTGGGCAGCCAGCACAAAGAGGAGGGGCTGGACAAGGAGGGGTGAACAGTACAGTCTTATCAGGATCATTCTAATAACAGTTAAATTCTGCTGTGGGATACGGCAGGCAGGCAACAGCCTAAGAATTTTACATATAGATTAACTCATTTAACCTCATAATAAACTATGAAGTAATTCTATTATTATCCCCAAACTACCGTTGGAGACACAGACTCAGAGTGGTCAATTAAATTACGCAGGGGCACCCAGCTAGGAAGTCCTAGTTAGAGTTGGCATTCAATTTCAAGCAGTCTCCCCAGACACTGTATCCCACCCTTCTCATTCTACCCCTGGGCGATGGGATGAAGGGAGAGGGTTTATACTTTTTCAGTTTGTGTTTCATTCCTTAGACTTGAGTGCTCCTCGTTCTCTGGAAACTGACATGCAAATCTCTGTTTATGATCAGAAAAAAATTAATATTCTGATCAGAAATATTAATATTCTTACAAACATAAACAAAGCAGGCGAAACTTAGCGACCCGGCGAGTAAGCTGACCGCAAGATACAGAGGGATCCACCTGATGAGGAGGGTGGTCAGAAAGGCTTGGTGGGAGAGGGAAACTTCAACAGGGGAGGCTTGGGGGAGCATCTCAGGAAACAGGGATTGTGCCAGTGTATTTTTCGGGATCTGCTGACCGAGCTGAGTTCCTAAGCAATGAATGCTTGCGTGAAAGTTCAGTTCGATGTCCCCAGGACTCAAAGACATTGACTCTCCAGTGCTGAGAGATCAAAGGGAGAAAAAGTCCCGTGTTTTCTGTGCATGTGTTGCCCTCTGCCTACAGAGACCTCAGATTCCTTCCAGGAAGATGATAACCCTCGTGGCCTCCATGCAGTCATCTTCCTTTCCTCTGTTTTTCCTCTCATTCATCCATTCCTAAAGTCACAAATCCACAACTTCAGGTAAGAATGACATAGCGGGGAAGGGCGGGAGGTTGGGGACAGAGAGAAGGAAAAAGGAACAATGAAAGTAGCTTCTGGATCCTGCTCCTCAGTCATTCCTGCCAGGAGACCCCCTTGCAAAGATGCAAACACCCACCCTCATTAACAGCCTGGTGACAGACAGGAGAAAGGTCACCCATCTGAAGCCCCTGGAGCTTCCTGGTCTCTGAAAGTCCCAGGGGAACAAAACCCTGCTAGCAGATATTTTTCAGAACATTCATTTACTTCAAAATCAGATCAGTGAAGGGTTGAGAATATTCGCTGGGAAATCTGGTCAGTCTTTAAGGAGAGGGTTCTAAATGCAGTCATTGATGCAGCGATTAAGGAATAATTATCCCTTCCCTTTCTTCTGCCACAGAAAATTGCTAGAGGCCAAGAACCGATTAGTGCTGGCTAAGAAATTCTGCCCTACCTCTACCCCCACCCCCCTGCCCCTGCCAGCTCCCAAATGGAAATGGGAAGAATATTTTTCAGCTGAACTAATTCATGAAGCTATAAAACTAGCAGCCTTGCTTACCATTCACCATTTGGGATTTCAAAACTCAAAAATAGGAGATTAGACAGATTGGCTTTATATACTGTTACTACAATTAAATAAACAGCCCCCTGTGTGAATTAATCGCCTTGATGCCATCTAAAACAGTGCAAGAAGTGCAAGAAGTCTAGGTGAGATTTTGAAAAATGCTGAGACTGATTTGCGTCAATTAGGAATTCCTAATGGTTTTTATTGCTAATACTTTCAACTCCCTTCCCCTAAAGCAAACACACACACACACACACTCAGGAATATGGCTGTGTCTCTGTGGCTAAACCTTCATCTTGCAAAATGAAGATGTGTGTTACTCTTGCACTGCTTTCCTTCTAAACTCCTCGACATGGCTAAGAAGAGACAAAGACTTCAGTGCAGGTGACATTTCCTTTCCAAAACTGCAAGCTTATATTTTATGACCTGCCCAGTGTTTATTTCATCACTGAGAGGTCTTAGACCAGAGCCCCCAACTGGTTGAACAATAATCCTTGAAACAAGGGCATCAGTGTGACGAAAATGGTTAAAAACTGACATGAACACAGAGAATCTTATTTCCTAGGAAAACTCTAAATGCTTCAAGACTCTACCTAAGACAGAAAGAAACAGAATATTAAAGAATAGCAGTGTGCATGTGTGTATGTGTGACTAGCCATTTACATTAACTCATTTTAATTAAAAAAAAAAAAAGATGAGGCGCTCCCTTGTAGCTCAGTGGCTCAGTGGGTTAAGGATCTAGCATTGTCACTGGCATAGCTCTAGTCACTGCTGTGGCAACGAGATTTCAAACCCTGGCCCAGGAACTTCCACGTGCCTTGGGCGTGGCCAAAAAAAAAAAAGAGAGAGAAAAATTATATCAAATCATTAAGAGAGTACATGTCCTGAGGCACCAACTCTGCAGAGGTGGCCTTGTGAATACAGCTCTGGGACAGGTGGCACTGAACTCAATTAGCTCAATTTTTTTATATTTAAAAAAAAAAAGAAAACCATACATACCACAAACAGTGCATGTGATAGTTCTGGGGATTATTGAGGGGAAAAAAGTGAAAGAAGAACAAGTTAAGCCAGAACCGTGACAGCTTGGGTCATGAACGAGAGTGGACACACTCCGTGAAAGCCCCAAACACAGCAGCAGGTGGAGAAGATGTTGACTTTATTTAGCATTAATTGCAGGAAAGGGTCTATAAAATGTGGTCAAAAATTATTAAACCCCCAAGGTTATGCCAACATTATGCCATCCCCTGTTCCAAGGCAGGTGTATTATTGCTGGTCCCTGGGATTAAAGGAAATCATTGCTTTTCCATGTATTCTGAATATTGCATTTCATTATTTTTTACTGCCCTGTTTCTCGAGGTTTTGCGGCTTAATAGGCCCTGCTATGTATAAAGTCATCTTGGGTTCCATGTCAGGAGAGGCAGTGTCGGGAAAAGAATACAGGCATGCCCCTTTCAGCATTCCCTCTCCATCCTTAAATACCTAGGTGAACTTGCTCTACGTGCACTTCCAGAAACTTCTCTGGAGTGAAACTTATTTCCAGCCATGGCCACAGATAAGTCTCGCACATCCCACTGACACTCGGATCCCCACTCAGATTTGAGAGACTCATCTGAAGAAGCCCAGATGTGCTTACTTGAAGACCAAAACTTTGTTCCAGAAGCCACACGATGATGCTAATCATTTCAAACAAAAGATGGGTTGGGGTCACACATGAATCCCAAAGGAATCCAAACATCTGTATTAAATCTCCACTGAAAATTAAAATGCCCAAGTAGCATTTTGCAGTAGGCTCTCGCTACCAGCCGCAAAAAGATTCATGAAAATCCAGATGAAGATAACTCAGACTGATTAACGGCCTACTGGCAGGGTCCAGAGAGTTTTTTCATGTACCATGTGATCTCACAGATGGATTGTGAGGAATCAAACCATCCCAAATATTCCCACGCGTCACTTCGGGCGCTCTCTGTGATCACAGCCAGTCCAACTGCTGGCCACCACCGGTGACTCAGAAACACCACTCAAGCTGGCCGGAAAATGGAGCAAACCTCCCCCTGTCCTGATGTTTCCTGATTTTGGACTGGGCCAATACACTGTCCCTTTAAGCTCTTTCTCACCGCACCCCTCCCGCTCCAACTTCCCCTCTCATTTAGTCTTTAATTCACTGCAAACAAAAGGAGAGGCAGGCCTGAGCGACCTGCTACCATTGCTCTGCCTCCCTGCTTGCGAAGTGGCAAAGTGATGGGCAGTGTAGATTCCAACATGGTCAGGAAGGGCAATGGAACATGCAGGGCATGTGCCCAAACCCCAGGTGCTGTACAGAGGGCAGGAGTTACGTCTATGTTTCGTAGCCTTTTTTTTTTTTCCCTACTATCACTCCTTCCCAAGGAAACTTTTTGCCTTTTTTTCATAATCACCTTCCTCTCCATGAAATGTTAGTGCTACAGATGTACTGTATGTCCATTTATGAACTGCATGTATATCTGCACTTTATATGTTTTTGAAAAAGTGGTTTTTTTTTTTTTTTTTTTGCTCTTGCCTAGAAAGAACCAATTTTCGCCCCCTTGGTAGCAACAACATTTCTGTTGAGAATGCACATGCCAGCCAGTACCAGCTCCCTAGATTCTGGGATTTAGGTTATGTGCCCACCGTAATTTTCTTCCCCTATAGGGCTGGGCTGCTTCGCCTCCAAACCATTCTCTTCTGCAGGGGCATTCCCGGGCAACATAGCATGTTTAGCTTTATCCCTGGCCTCTCCATGCCAGTAGCACTTTAATCTTCCATTCCCAGTTGTAACCACCAAAAATGTCTCCAGACCTTGTTAAAGGGCCCCTGGGGCATTTATGGGGGGACAAAATGCCCCCAAGCTGAGAACCAGTGCTCTGGGGGTGAGGAAGACAGCAGTGTGCAAGCAGAGCCCCTGCCTGTTTTGCTACTAAGCAGTTAATTAATTTTAACAGCTCTCAGTTGCTTTACCTCTCCAAAAAAAAATATTAATAATAATATCGAAGGTTGCCTCCAACTTTATTATCCTATCTCAAGTGATTTCTTTGTGTTTTTAATTGAACAAACATTGGCTATTTAGCTCTTTTCCCCCCTAAAGGCTTGAACTGAAATCACATACACAATTAATTCCACTTTAAACAAAGCTGAAACGAATTTATTGATATTCTTCCAAAATTGGTGTGTAACTGATCCCATACAGGGAAAGTTATACAAATATCATCTCCATGTAGATCACAGCCCTGAGCAAGCAATGTGGGGTTTCGCAGAAAGTAGAGCAGAGCAACGTACAGAATCTAACATCCAGTGGATGTCTTGCTTCATGAGCATAAAGTCATCAAAGAGTGTAATAAAATCACATTGAGCCTCGTTAAAGAGCTTGTTGACATTTTTTATAAACGGCATCTCCCTCTCCTCCCCCCTCCATCATTCATTCATTCTCTTGCTCTCATCTAAATTGATGTTGTGCAACCCAAAACTCAGGACTGAATTAGGTGATTGTAATGGTGCTAAAACCAAGGTCTTATCACGCCACCTGGTATCATCAAAAATGCTTAATCTGGAATTCCTGGTGTGGCTCATGAGGATCTGGCGTTGCCACAAGCTGTGGTTTAGGTCGCAGATACAGCTCAGATCTGGTAGTTGCTGTGTCTGTGGCATAGGCTTTAGCTGCAGCTCCGATTTGACCCCTGGCCCAGGAACTTCCATAGGCCGAAGGTGTGGCCATAAGAAGAAAGAAAAAAAGAACTCGATTTTCAGAAATAGCCTTACGATGTTGATACTGGAAAAAGCGTTGGTCCAGCTTAAGACGTAATGTGGAGAAGAGAAGCTTAGGTGAAGGGACTAGAGTCTCCTCATAGGCCCCATCATCAGGTTATGCGAGAGAGGATTTAAAAACTTAGTAGCTATTCTTGCTACTGCCACATTATGTTTGCCCCAAATCACCAAAACATTTATACTCCTGGATTTAGGAGTAAACTCAGCATATGTCTGAGTGAGAGGAGGACTGAGGTCAGTTTTTATACCATTCATGTCCCTTCAACCTAGGAGATGACATATCTCAATGAACAAGGGGTGAATGGTAAATGGATTCCTTTACCACCTGAAGCAGAAAATTCTATCCAAGTGTGGAACTGACTTAATAAGTGGGTCTTAAACTGGGTGCATCTTGGAGGCTGATCCACCACTCTCGCTTCATGTTTTCCACTGCAAAACCGTCATCTCAGAGTACTGGTGATGCATGTGTTTTGGAATCCCTTAAAGCACTGGAGAAATACATCAAAGGTCGGGATGAGCCCCTACCTTTTTAAACAACTGAGCTATGTTCCTTGGATCACTCTCAGCCCTAGAGTAAACCAAAGAACTACCCGGGAAGGGGCTATTGGGTTTTTTTTCTAGATAGATAGGCACTGACGGTTGATTTCTCTTTTCCTTCAATTCCAATGGCCAAATCATCTTGAAAGGAGAGGACATTTTAAGCTCCTAAAACTTAAAACTCCATCTCCCATGCAGGGGCTCGCTCAGCATCCAGGAAACTTGTAAGTATTACCTGGTGAGCTGTTCCTAAACAAAGCTCTTTGGTGCTGGAACTCATTGAAGAAACTGAGGAACCCCACCCCCAGTGTCATAGTCCCATTGCTAAGAGACCAGGTGTAGACAGTCCATGCTGCCAAACTAATTCAGTCCCTATGGGTTAGCTAAGTGACTGCTGTGGCCAACATCTGGAGAATGTTGCCAGAAAACCTGGATGGTTATTATCCTATTTTGGAATCTTCTCACCTTCTGGCCAAAAGTTAAAAAAAAAAAAAAATTGGCTGAAGAATCAGAAACTTCTCCTAAAGAAGCATCCAAAAGGAAAGCCAAATAGCTCATAAAATCTTACCCTAGTCTGTAAAACAGTGAAAGAGACACTTAGCATAGAGGGTTGTTTCCCTGGTTTTTGTGATTTTATGAGGTCTCAATAAGTTTCCTGGGGCTGCTGTAAAAAAGACTTCTTTTTTAGTGGTTTGCTAGGCTAGATCCCCCCATCTTCACATGCCCTCTCAGTCCCACCTCCTCTCCACACCTCCTCTCCCTTTGTTTGGTATACAAAAGGTTTTCCATGTTCTAGGCTAGTTCTGTCAACCAACTTTTTTTTTTTTTCCGCCCCAAATGCTTCTTTTCTCTCAGACAATGTTTGCTGCTGATGGGGCTTGTCCCAGTTCAAGTTAGAGGCTGAGCAAGGCTCTCTGTTTAGAGTTTTATTAAAAAATGAAATATGGTCATGTCTCACATTCATGGAAGGTGGACGCTATGATGTGGTGCCCAGACCTCCCTGCAGGAATGGATTGATCCAGCAGCTGGTTGGGCTGAGATGAATCTCAGCTGTCAGCTGCCTTTAAGGATGGCTTCCACTGAAGAAAGATGCCTGACCCAAGGCTGTGCCTTCTTCTGGGGCAGCTCACACCCAAGAATGGATTAACACAAGGTATAAAAGCCCAGCCCTCTCAATCTATCCCTAGCCAACTAAGAAGACAGTTCTAGCTCCAGAGCTGACTGTGGTGTTGGCTCTGCACTGCAGCCTGGCTTTCCTTCTGCCCAATTCTCCTCCCTTCCCTTTTATGCCACAAGACGCTAATCCCAGGAACTCCCCATAAAAACCATCCTGTGTACTGCTCTTTAACTTAGAGTCAGCTTCCCAGGGGGATCTGCCTGTGATAACTGGTGTGAGGGATGGGCAGATAAAGCAGATGCCAAGATGGGACTTTGGTCTTGTTTCCCCGCCACCAGCTAACAGTGAGGACCCCTGACTCATGCCAGATGTAGCACAGTGGAGCTGTGCGATTGTTAAACTTCCACCAGCAATGGATGGGGGCTGCTGCACCTGTGAAAGGTAATGCATGAGCTGGTGTAATGTGTTAAGACATTTACAAATACAGGAGGAAAAGCACCTATGAGGACAGCGGAGTGGGTTGGCCATTGCCAAGCTCGACTGACACCCTAAAAAACAGAAAATCTGGGTGTGATGAGTCAGCAGTTAAAAGCTAAGTGGGAAAATCAGAGGGCAATCTTGGTGGCAAATACAGAAGCTCTCTTTGCCTCCAGAAGAAGGCAGAGAAAACAGAGGACTAGGTGAAAGAAAGCTCATTTCCAACCAAGTCATGGGGGCTATGCCAAGGCCAAGGTTCTAGCTGGAAAGAATGGGGCTTCAACTCATGGGATGGGGGCATCTGGGGTAATGATACCCAGAAATATTGGCCCCTCAGATTCCTCTGGACCCTCTGAGTCTATAGAAGTTATCCACAACTCTCTATGAGCTAAGGTTTGCCTCTTGCCTTGAAGGCATTGCCTAGGCTTCTTCCTTGCAAGACCCTCCACCCTTAGGATCTGGCCCCATCTCCTGTCCTGGCCACTGGACTAATATCCAGGGATAAGGCACAACACAACCCAGCCAGAGAGGTGCTGGGCCCACTAAGGGAGGAAAAGAACCATGCCCCAAGGAAGCCGGAGGACCTGGCCAGTACATCCTGGCAGGAGCTGGGAGGTGCTCCCGGGATTGGATTACGAGGGTACTAGACTAAGGAGGCAGACCATAATGCTGGATAAAATAAGAGTTTTATTGACATGGATGCACTTTCTTAAAAAAAACCCAAAACAAACAAACAAACAAACAAAAAACAGGATTTAACCACCATGGCAAGGACTTTGAGAGATGGCAGGAATGCATTGTTAGAATGGCTCCCAGACGAGTGGGAAAAGCGATGGCCCCCACTAAATTCGGCAGAAGGGGCAGAACTCCCATGGCAGACATCAAGGAAGGGATAAAAGGCCAGAGAAGGACATATTTTAGAATGACTGAAAATCCTACCTGGGAACAATGTTCACGGGGCAGCCCAGAAGTACTAACGTTTTCCAAAGCGATATTCTTCTGAGAGGGGTACCAGCCTCTCGATGTAGGGCAGTGGTGGCTCTGCTCTTTAGAACAGGGTCCACAGGAGAAGATGCTGATATAAAACTGAGCTCACTTGTAGCAAAAAATTGATAAGACCGCAAAACAATGGGGGCTAGATTATAATGCTAAACTGCCCAAAGCCAGGGGCTATAATTATCACAATGAACAGTAAGGAGAGAGAATCACCAAGGAGCTCTGGCCACCAGACACTCCTGGAGATGGTTAAACTACAACAATAAAACATGACAAAAGAAAAAAGAAGCCAACAGGGGCTCACTCAACCTTTATAATCAAAGTAAGTCAAGGATGGATGATTAGGTGAGGTGAGTTGCCCCAATAAAAAAATCTCAATACCTTGCCTAGTTTTCAGACTCGAGCTGCTTATTGGCCTTGGAACCTACAGAATAAGGAAGAGTCAGGATCCCCAGGAAGAAGCACCCCTACAACCCTGCTGCCCATGCACAGTGTGATGGCTTCCTCAATCCCTCCCCAAAGGAGGCTACTGTCCTTTGCTCGAATAGGTCCACGCAGGGGAAAGGGGACTGCCCAGACATTTTGAGGACTGTGGGACCTGGGTCTGAGTTCACACAGGTAGCCCACTCACTGGCAGCACCCTCACGGCCCCTCTTTGAATGGGACCATATGGGGGCCAAGTAATCAATGATGCCCTGACTCGAGTTTAGCTCGCAGAGGATCCACTGTGTCTTCAGCATCACTGCGTGGCCATTTCCCTAGTCCCCGAATGCATAAATGGAACAGACGGACTTGGGATTTGGCCCAATCCCATAATGGGTCCTTGGCCGATGGGGTGAGAATTATCAAAGCCGAGGAAGAGAGGAGGCTCTTAAACTCCCTTCTTCCAGAGAAGAGAGTAAATCAATACAACCTTTCATTTTGAAAAGGATGGCAGAAATTAATGCCGCCCTTCAAGACTTAAAGGATTAAATCAGACATCAGCAAGCGCTAGATCACTCTAGTCTTCTACCTGTGAGCGGCCTATGAGTAAGGAATGGATTTATATTTTTAAACAGTCCCATTTTATTTACTTATTTTTTTTTTCGGCAGTAGAAAAAAGGAAATTGGCCTTTATCAAAACAAAACTTTTTGCATCAAAGGACATTATCAAAGGAAGTGAAAAGACAACCTACGGAATGGGAGAAAATATTTGTAAATCACATATTTGACAGGGGTTTAATATTCAAAATATATAAAGAACCCCCAACTCCATAACAAAAAACAAACCGGCCATATAAAAAATGGGCAATGGACTTGTAGAGACATTTCTCCAAAGAAGATGTACAAATGGCCATGAAATGGTACATGAAAAGATACTCAACATCCTTAGTCACTGGGGAAATGCAGATCAGACACAGAATGCAATACCACTTCATACCTCAAGCATGGCAATAATACCAGCAGCAGCAGTAGTAGGAAATACGTATTGATGAGGGTGTGAAGAAATTGGAATCCCTGCTGGCGGCAATGTAAATGCTGTAGCTGCTACAGAAAACAGCACAGCAGTTACTCAAAAAGCTACAGAATTATCATAGGACCAGCAATCCCACTCTTAGGTAATCCCTTCCTTGACAACCACTCATTTCCTTTCCCTATAGTTTTGCCTTCTGTGATACCAGATAGATAGAATCAGATGTTATTTTTGTGCCTGGCTTAAGCAAAATGCATCTAAGATCATCCCTGTCTTGTGTGAGTCAACAGCTTGTTTCTTTTTACTCTTCAGTTTATTTCATTGGATGGATCTATCAGTTTGTTTATCCACTCACCTCTTGAAGGATATTTGTAAGGATAATCCTGAATTTTCCCTTTTCGTTATAAAATAATTGAAATTCCTTTTAATTCCTAAATGAATATAGCTTTGCGTTAATATTTTAATTTCTAAAAATTTGATTAAACAGTCCCATTTTAGAGGTTATCGAAGTACCTATAACTGCCTCAACTTTTCCACGTGACTCATTAAGCCTAAAATATTTACTGTCCAGCCCTTTACAGCAAGTTTACCGACTTTTCGTATCACAAGATAGTCCCCATTTTACCTCTGTTTATTCAGGAATCTGACGCCTTCAAAAAAGCAGACAAATCCTGGAGGTTGACAGTGGATTACTTCAAACTGAACCCAGGAGTACCCCCAACTGCAGTGACTGTGTCAATTGTGGTAGCTTGGCTGGAAAAGATTAACAGGAGTCCTTCTATGGTTTGTAGTCATTGTCATGGGGAAAGCATTGTGTTCCTGCCTTATCAGAAAAGAGAGGTATAAAGAGTATGCTTGTCTTGGAAGGGACAATAAAACACATTCAAAGTTTCACCCCACGGCTTGGTTAACTCTCTCACCCTCTGTCAAAATATAGTCCAAAGAGATCTGGACCATGCTGACACTCCCCGGGACAACACGCTAGCCTGCTGGGTTGATGACACTGTGTTCATCAGACCAGGAAAGCAAGAAGAGACTGGCACACTGGAGGCTTTGGTCAGGTCAGCATGCTCCAAAGCACTGCAAAGACACAGGAACCTGCCATGTCAGTAAAAGTTTCTTTCGGGGTCCCGGCAAGGGAGGCATTTTAGCACAGGGATCAAGAGAATAGTCCTTGGCCATTCTCTCCCAAGCAAAAACCAGATGCTCAGAAATTGGAAGGTAAAGTGATTACAGTATTGACGATGCTGATAACGTTTAGAGTTAGGAAGACCTGGCTCTGCATCTGTTGTGAACCTGCCCATATCTTTAAGCCATTCATTTTGTAAGGCCATGTGGCCATACAATGCCTTGGATTTGGAATATTGGAGCTTGATCAATGATGGCTCAGCTCTCTCAGTGGCTGTGAAACTGAGCATGTTATTTAATATCTCTCCGAACTATGTGTACTATCCCCTGTAATGATCACTTTGAATTAGATAATATCTAAAATATCTTCCATCTTGACATAACCTTGCAATCCATGATGGTGGCCACTAAGCCACATGCAGCTATTTAAAGTTACTGCTAGATGAAATGAAATTAAAATTCCAATTTCTCCACTGCACGGGCCACCGTGTTCAATAGTCACAAGTGGCCAAGGGGCTACCAGACTGGACAGCACAGGTGAAGAACATTCCATCATCATGGAAGCTTCTATTGCGAGTGCTGCTCTGTAATACTGTCATAATATACTCCAATCTTTTTAGGTCCAATTCGCACACACACACACACACACACACACACACACACATAAAAAAATACATGAACTAAGAGCTAACAAAGTACTTGAATTAGCCATTCATAAGGGCTCAATAGTAGGAGATTTAAACATAGCTCAGTGGATTTCGTCATACAATATCCCTTTGAAATTAGTACTATGTGCTTCCATGTATTGATGAGGCATCTATTTAGTTTCTTAGTGTGATTAAAACCTTCACCCCAGCCACACAGCTGGGAAGTGGGGGATTAAAGGTCCATACTTCTTGAGTCCTTACCCTTAAAGCACGCTCCCCCACTTCCTTCCACTGAGTTCGAGGTGGACGCAATCGCAATGTGCTTGTCTTCTGAATTCCAAAGTGACAGCTTCTTCAAGGCTGGAACTCGACTGGCTTGCAGGCGCTTGGAGGCAGAGACTTGCCTAGTTTCTTAGTTCTCGGGGCAGTACATGGGGAAGAAAGGGAGCATTGCCTGGAAATGCCCCCTTCCCAGGGCTTTCAAGTTAATTACTTTTGCCTCAAGCTGACTGTTTGACCACTTTGTGCACATCCCATCCCTAATCTTCACACATATCCTCTTTGTTAATACATTTCTTCCCCTATATGGCTGTCTGAAAATAGCCTAGAGGTCTGGATATGCTTTTATTTCATTGTTTAATAACAGCATAGATGTCTGGATGCTATTATTCCCAAACACAGCTTAGCATAGACGCTAGCCTAAAAATAGCTTTGGTATCTGGATACTGTGTTCTTCTATTAATTTAATAATAATTCCAATAATATTCCGCTTTCATCCTATAAGCTGCTTGCAGAGTGTACATAAGTGCTGGTGTTTGTGTGTGAAAGAAAACTGCCTCACTATTAGGACTGGAGACTCAGAAGAATTCCTTGACATGGGCAAGTTGAGAACTGAATTTTATATTTTGGAAGGAAAAGGGGATTCCCAGGTGAGAGTTGTGAAATCTACCTGAAGTTCAACTGGCTTTGAATATTTTTCAAGGTGAAATGATCCTGCATATTTTGAGGGACAAAATGTTGCTTAAAGGCAACCTGGCTTGGAATCAGAAAGCTTGTGTGTTGATATTAACTCTAGCATTCTTAGCTGTGAGACTCGGACAGGCTTCATTAAACTATTAGGTCTCATTCTTCTCCATGGTGATACACCCTCACCTACTGCAGTGGGTTCTATGGTATACGGCCCAAGCTACCCCTTTGAGATCAGGAATTTCTTTTCTAAGGTATAAGAAATGTTATCTGTTGATAGCTCACAGACCAACCTGTGTCCAGAAATTGCCTTTAGTCTAAAGGAGATAGCTTTCCCAAGTTGAAGCACCATCCCTGGAGCAGCCACATCCAATGACTGGTGTATGTGGTGTACCAAGGTCCAGTATCATTATCTCAATTCAGGACATCTCTGAGCGGCCATTGCAGCTCCAGAGCTCCTCCTAAGACCAGCTAATACCTCTGCTGTAATTTCACTGCAATTCAATTTCTCCTTCTGCCCAATTCTGTTTTTCTCACTCCTTTTGGGGATGATCTCTTCAAGTACCCGCCTTAGTTAATCATACGTGAGCAACGCGACTTTGCAGAGCCACCTGAAAATTCCCTTGGATCCATGACACATATGATAAGGGTTCTGCTTCTTCACTCCCACCCCATAAACACTGAACCAAACACACTACTAAAAATGTTTCTTGTCTGTTTCTATACTGAAGCTTTTTGCTATGAAATACACAAACTAGGAGACAAATTTGAAAGGCTTATACTCCTTCTATATATCCTGATGAAATAACTGAAATCTGGATACAACCACTGGAATATTTAAACTTGGCCATTTTGGTGGAAACAAAGGTCAGAGATGACAATGTGACATAACTTAGAATTTTAAAACAATATCATCAGAAAAGTGTTTGTTATTACCACCCAAGATACTTCATGCCACCCAATTTCTGCTTCACAATGTCTTCCCAAGTACCCACAGTCGAAATGAACAATTCTTTCTTTTCTGCTTCTGTGTCATTATCTGAAAGAAGACAACAGTAATTTGTATATATGCTTTTCTTCCTCACTGGACTGTGATGCTTCCGTAAGCCAGGAATTATATATTAGTCACATATTATCTTCCCAGTGTCAAGTATATTGTATTTCACTTAGCAAGCTGTTCACAAATATTGGCTGGATGTCAATTTGGACAGTTATATTCATTGTGGTTTATACTCATTTATAGGTGAAATTTTCCTCCATTTTCTCTGAAGACTACAGGAAAAAGAAAATGTCTTTAAACTGAAGCCTGAGAGATGGAGGTTTAACAAACAGTTTTAGAATTGTGAAGTTTCTTACATATTAAAAATGGCTACTAACACTCATATATATTTATGGCCAATTCTTGTCAAGGGTATCAAGATCATTTGATGAGGAAAGATAGTCTCTTCAACAAAGGGTGCTGGGACAACTGGATATCCACAGGCAAAAAAAAAAACCAAAAAAAAAATGGATTTGGACTCCTACCTCATACCATATATAAAACTTAACTCAAAATGGTGTAATGACTTAAATATAGGAGCTAAAATAATAAAACTGTAGGAACAAAACATAGGATTAAATCTTCATGACCTTGGACTTGGCAATGAGTTCTTAGATATGACAATAAAAGCATGAATAACAAGAACAACAAAAAGCTGGATAAACTAGAGTTTATCACATTAAAAATGATTATGCATCAAAGGACATTATCAAGAAAGTAGAAGGACAATCTACAGAATGGGAGAAAATATTTGTAAATCAAATGTCTGTTAAGGGTCAAGTATTCAGAACATATAAAGAACTCTTACAATTCAACAACAAAAATATAATGACCTCTATTTTAAAATGAGCAGAGGACCTGAATTAACATTTTTCCAAGAAAGATATACAAATGGCCAAAAAGCAAATGAAAATATGCTCAACATCATTTGTCATTAGGGAGGTATAAATCAAAACCATAGTGATATACCACTTCACATCCACTGGGATGTCTATAATTTTTAAAATAATAATAATAAAAAGTGTTGGCAAGGACATGGGGAAACTGAAACTCTCATACAGTGACAGTGGGAATGTAAAATGGTTCAGCCACTTTAGATCTGTGGAAAACAGTTTAGTTGTTCCTAAAAAGTCAAATATATAGAATTATTACATGACCCTGTAATTCCATTCCAAGGTATATAACCCAAAGAACTGAAAACAAGAACTAAAAAGAAGTTCATAAACACACATATTCATAGCAGCACCATTCCTAACAGCAAAAGGTAGAAAGAGTTAATGAATGGATAAACTAATTATGGCCTACACATACAATGGAATATTATTTACTCATAAAAAAGAACAAAGTACAGATACATGTGACAACATGGATGAACCTCCAAAACATGCTAAATGAAAGAAGCCAGACACAAAAGGTCACATATTGTATAAGTCTCTATATAGTAAACAGCCGCAAGAGATAAATCCACAGACAGAACATAGATTGTCAAGGGCGGGGGTGGGGGTGGGGGTAGGGAATGACTGTTTAGGGGGTTCTATTTAGGAGTGATGAAAATAATTTGGAACTCAATAGAGGTGATAGCTGCACAAAATTTTGAATGTACTAAATGGTTCTTTAAAATGGTAATTTTATGTTATGTGAATTTATACAGAAATTTCTATGAAAATAACCTCAAAACTTACTTTTTAAAAGTTCAAATGGCCAATCCTAAGGGAGGCTTTGAAATGCCTCCTGTGTTAGCCCTCTAGACTTTACAGGATTATCTAAACATGTCACTGATCTTAAGTCAAGGGAAGAAGTCACTTTCCCTTCCAGGTTCTTTTTAAGTTGGCAGATAGCAGACATCAGAATCATTCACCAGTATCTTCTTCTGTTCTATTTTGTGGTGTATAAAGAATGATACTTGCTTAGAGTCCTCTTGAATTAAGGAAAGCCTTTGGACTATTTCTGTCCAGTAGGTTTTGGGCAGAAATTAACTTGCATGATTTTTTTTTTAATTGAAGGGTAGCTGGTTTATGATGTTGGGCCAATTTCTGCTGTACAGCAAAGTGACCCAGGCATATGCATATATACATGCTTTTACTCATATTATCATCCATCATGTTCTCTCCCAAGAGAGTGGATATGGTTCCCTGTGCTATACAGTAGGGTCTCATTGCTTATCCATTCTAAATGCAATAGTTAGTATCTATAATTCAAAAAATATACATCCACCCCTACATTTATTGCAGCACTAGTCATAACAGCCAGGACATGGTAACAGCCTAAATGTCCATAGACAGAGGAATGGATTTAGAAGGTGTGGTACATGTAGCACTACTCCATTTGTGTGATTTCGAGTGCTACAAAATACACCATGCTTCCTCTGCAGTAATAAGAGAAAAAACAAAGCGTGGGTTGACACGGAGATGTTACAACATTGAAACAGCCTGGAAAGCTGAGCTCTTGATGGAAGAGGGCTTTTCCACACTCACAGGCGGGCTGCGAATGGCTCTAACACTGTGATCTAACACGAGAAAGAAAAACCTCTTCCCAAAACATGAAATACAAGTTTTTCCTTTTGGTCTGCCTGAGTTAAGTCAGGCCCTACCACATGAGAGACACACTTAATTTTTACAATGATAAAAAAGTATTCAGTGTTTATCTGAAATTCAAATTTAACTGCCTGTCCTGTATTTTATCTGGTAACCCTAGTCCTGACGGATTTAGACTAATCCAAAATGTCCTCCAGAGGGAGGCAAGGAGGACACAGGAATAAAACCAGGCTACCGGTCTGTGTCGTTTTTACCAAAGAAGAAGACAACCTGGATGCTAAAAATGCAAACATCAGCATCTGCTACAGCAGATGTCAGTTAAGGGATTTTCGAAGAGAAACTCCAGGATGAGTTTCTTTATCCAGCAAATAATCTCACGGCTTAAACCCTGGATTAGTAAGTATTAGAATTCAATCCAATTGCACAAATATTTCCTGAATAATTCTTTAAAAATTTTTATTACAGTTGATGTACAATGTTCCGTCAATTTCTGCTGTACAGCAAAGTGACCCAGTCAGACATATCTCTATGTTCTTTGTCTCATAGTATCTTCTATCACAAGTGATTGGATACAGTTCCCTGGGCTGTACAGCAGGACCCTGCTACTTATTCATTCCAATAGTAATAGTTTGTGGCTCCTAACCCCATCGAAAGGCACGCTGAAGATTCTGGAGGCCAACTAAGTCTCTGCTACCAAGGTGCTTCCAAGATAGGGGGGAGAATTAAGGAAGTGCAAGAACAAAATGTCAGCGGCGCCAAGAGAAGGAAGGAGAGAGCCGTGGAGCTCCGAGGCCACGCTTTCCTTGAAGGGCTGGCCTCGAAAACATGCAGAGGATAACAGATACGAAGGAGACGGTGGAGAACTGGCAGAGAGAGGCTAGAGGGAGACCTTATGGCTAATTTTTACAGAGGAGTGACAACACTTGAAGCGTCATCCAGTTAAAATGTGGTAAAGAAGATTTGTGAGCCATGGCATGGCATGGCATGGCCAAAGTTGAATTTTGAGAAAAATCAGCCTGACAGCAGTGTGTAGGATGAATTGTGTGGAGAAGAGAATGGAGGTAGAGAGACCATCAGTGGAATCATCTAGAGCAATGCTGGATTATCGTTCAGATCTAACTTCCTCTCTCGGCAACCCAGATCCTGAAAAGGCTCCTTTACCATCTCAAAATGAAATTCACACAGCTTTACACCTGCCTACAAACACAATTCCCAGAAAATAAACATAATGCCCTAACTGCAACATAAAGAAGAAATGAGGTGACGATTTTATAATAATGAGAAAACATATAGTCTAGTACAGGAGTCATTACACTACCAAACAGAGCCTTTGACTTCTTTTTTTTTTTTTTTTAATATGGCCCTACGGCCCGTGAGATAATTTTTTTTTTTATTTTTAAAAGTTTTTTAAAAAAATGTTTATATAAGTTCTTGCATAGTATGCTTGATGCCCTCTTGGCCCTCAAAACCTAAAGTATTTACTACCTGGCTCTTTGCAGGAACTACTTGCCAACCTCTATGCTCAGGAATGGCTATATAATTTGCATGACGCAATGCAAAGTAAAAATGCAGGCTCTTAATAAAAACCACTAAGAACTTTAAGACGGTGATAACAGAGCAGCCAACCCAGTGCGGGGTCCACGCCCATGAAGCCAACCTTGCTGTTCCAGTACATAAATACTCAGATGTTCAGTATGTAAATACACTGCAAACATAATGAACTCGGCAGGCATGCCTCCCTGAGACTGCACCAGCAGCAAATGGAGCCTAATACACACAGAGCCATGCATGCTACGCCATCCTGTGTAGCAGCCCCCATACAAATATGTTGTATCAACAGCTCATGGACTATGCCGGTGCTTCTGTTTCTGATGTGATTTTTTAAAATAACAAATAACTCTTGGGGAATTTTTGAATAATGCACAATATGATTTTCTAAAGTGTGAGTGTTGCACTTCTGGAATATTGGTGGAATGTGAAAAACCATGAAGAACTGTGTTTCTGTGTGAGACAGAATTAGCTTCTAGGCTCTGATATTAGTGGGTTTTACATACATGCTCAGTGAAAGACTCAGGGCGAGTCTTTGCTGTGAAGCGCTGGCCCGCACCCTCCAGAATGACAGTGTCTCTGATCCAATGCACTCGAGGCTGCTAGCATCTCCATCCCCCTTCCTACTGTAACACTCTGAAATGCCCATGGGCATTTTCAAACCCCCCTTTAGGAGGTGGTTCTATCGAAGTTGATAGCCATTAGAACATCTGTAGTAATTGGATATTGGGTGGTGGTAAGAGTGAAATGCAGAAAAGGAGTTTGTGCCCCTTAGCTATTGGCTGGAAGCGGGGGAGAATGAAAGAGGGAAATTTTTAATATGAAAAATGTAACCTTGTGTACTGACATGGTCCTTTTAAACATACCCAATCAGAATTGCTTAGGTACCTGACTTTCTCTGTGACAGCCCTTTGTAAGGTAAGTAGAGCAAATGCTCATGACATAAGGACCATAGAGCAAGGCAGGGTTAACACGTTTCAGCATTTAAAAAAATTTTACAATTCACAAAATGCAGATTCAGCACAAAAGTTATTAGTCCATCTATGTCACTATTTTTATTAAAATATATATATTCATTTGAGATAATGATCAACACTCATTATATATACAGAGTGCAAACAGAGAAAAGAATAGTCAAACCTAGAAAGAGCAGGTAACTTGCCCAAGTCCCCACATCACGTAGATGGCAGAGCTAGGACCAGGATTCAGCCTTTATGATTCTTAATTTTGCATTTGTCCAATTTTCTTTCCCTCATGGGGCAAACTAATTGGCCCAGCACCTGCTTTGGATGGAAGGCATTTCAACTCGCGACTTAGAAGAACCAAGAGAACACCATCCAGCATGATCACATCCAATTCTCTTCCACGTCTTAAAAAGGCACTCACTCGGCACCTCTCGCTAATTGAAGGAGAGAGAGTAGTTTACAGACAGTTGGCAAGAACTAAAGGCCAGTGAATCCCCATGAAGAGAGTCTTCATATCTATACTCACGTAGAGCCCATGGAAAACGCAGAGAAATGAGACATGGGAGTGTTTTTAAAAATTGTTATTGTTGAATCAGGCCCAGAACCCCACGACAGACCATAGAGGTCTGGAACTTGGCAAGATCCAAAATTAATGGTATCGTCATAAAGTTATATACATATATAAATATATATATGTAACTTCTTAAGCCATGCACCAGGAAGGAGGCTCATATAGGGTAACCACCTCAGCCCACCCATAAATAATCCATGTTAATATCCTAAGAGAGGTCACGGACTTGAGTAATGTGCTGACATCTGGCTGCTTCTGGCAGGATAGCCTGTATGGTCGAAACAGATGGCTTTTAATTAGTGGGGGGTTGTCCCAGCAGAGGGCAGCTTGGGCAGGAATGATTATTTGGACTGCCCACCTCATGCTTGGCTTCTAGAACTCTTGGCACATTGTCAGAAGCACCACTGCGGTTACTGCCAGCAGGTCTGATGTCACCGATGGCAGCTCTTGAGCCACCATCCTCATCGGAGACAGAGGTCCCAGCTAAGATGCCATAGTGCAAATAGGCTGGGGAAACATGGGAGATGGAGGAGGATGGAGAGAAACCATGGAATAAAATTGCCTTCAGGGGAGTTCCCCACTGGAATCGCTGGGTTCTAGAGCTGAGATTGCTCCTGATTCTTCTTGAACTCAACAGACTCCGAACCTTTTTGGTACATGAACTACACTTGTTTCTCACTATGGAGAAGCTAAATGGCAGAGGAAAAGGCCCATAGGTCGTGTTTAAAGAGCCAAGCTGCTGAAGGATCACACATTCTAGTGCCCAGATATGAAACAATCAGGTTTCTGTTTCAGATATAAAGAGAACATGACCTGCTGTGTCCAAAAGGGAAGACAACGACCAGCAAAATCGTGTCTTCAACTCCCTAGGTCCTGAACATCCAGAGAAGGCGTGGCCCCTGAGCAGTGGGGCAAGCTCCTCCTCTGAACTGACAAATAAGACAGGATATTCTTGTGTACTGGACTCTAAGCTGGGACACATCATGCGCCTTCACAGCTAGGTTAGCTGTGGGTAAGGATCACAGCTCAGCTCTGTCAGCCACGGTGAAAGTGTGGCTTGGCTTGTAGTCAGGTGAGCATTTGGCCAATTTCCTATTTTTTTTTCCCCCATTGGTGGCCTTGGAGTTCGCTTTTTAGTATGTGATGCTGGTAGGAATCACACTTAGCTGACTCAGCTTCCACAAACTGAGTAGAAACAAAAGAGCAGCATGAGAAAACATCTTGCGTCTTCAGAACTTTAAGCACATGCCTTCCTTCACTTGTCTGGTCCCTCAATATCTTGCTTGACCACTTTCATTGGTTCCTTCAAATGCAGTTTCCAAGACTCACATGGTTTGCTCCATTACACGGAAATCCTAAAAAGCCAGGAAGAATCTTCTGCATGCAACTTGAGAGACCCTACATTGCCTGGATGGGAGAGCTGGCTGCCGTCTAGCACGAAGCATACTGTACAAACGCCTAGTCAGAGAGAGGAGCACTTCTTCTATTTCAGATGAGGGAATCTTGAGGAACTTTGCTCGGAAGAGAAGCACATCTTCTTTATGACTGGGAAGTGTTGTAAAAGTCCTGACACTTTGGGGAAGCATATACATTACAAGAAGAATTAATACAAAAAAAAAATCCTGAAGTGCTACACACACACACACACACACACACACACACACACACACACATGCTATCTTCAATCAAATATAACATCACGTGGGCTGAGAATACCCCAGACAGAAAGGATTGCAGTGATTCAGATGTGAATCTCATGGACTTGAGTTGAAAGTGACCTCATGGCATGAAGGTAAAGTCAAGAAGTCAAAGCCCAGATATTCTTTTTTTTTTTTTTTGTCTTTTTGCCTTTTGGAGGGTTGCACCCACGGCACATAGAGGTTCCCAGGCTAGGGGTCAAACTGGAGCTGAGGCTGCCAGCCTATGCCAGAGCCACAGCAACCCCAGATCTGAGCCAGGTCTACGATCTACACCACAGCTCATGGCAACGCCAGATCCTTAACCCACTGAGCGAGGACAGGCATCGAACCCACAACCTCATAGTTCCTAGTCAGGTTCGTTTCCACTGCACCACAATGGGAACTCCAAGGCCCAGTTATTCTGGATTTCTCGAGTACTGTTATTATTCTCCTTTATAGGGATAAACCAGAGAGACATCTTGAGATCCTGGTATGGGCTTTGACTCAGTACTATATTGACTAAGTGATCAAGCAAGCTTCCTCTGTAAAATGAGAATTATACACACATATGTTTTATTTGTTCCTTCAGTTGATATTTGGTGCCTTTTGTATATGGGGAACTATTTTAGATGTTAGAAATGCTGCAATGAACAATGATGACAAAAGACAAAACTTCTACTTTCATGGGTCTTACCTCCTAGTAGGGAGCTAGATAATAAATATACTAAGTGAATATATAACATGCTGATAGTGGTAAAAAGGCAGAGAAACAGGGGTGAGGGATAGAGAGTGACTGGGATGGTGGGGGTGCCATTTTTGATGGTTTGGAGAACAAGACTCTCTAGTAAGTTAAATTCAAGCCAAGTACCAAAAACAGTGATGGAGCGAGTCACGAGGCTATCTGGGCATAGAACACCCTGGCAGAAGAAACAGCAAACATAAGGCTTGGATGCTTGATGTGTATGAAGAAATTCCAGAAGGTCAGTGGAGCGGAGTCAGCCAGGTCCAAGGTCAGAGTGCAGGTGGTGATATTCGAGTGAAAGACTTTATTTCCACGTGTTGGTCACCTGTAAACCTCTGAAGCTAGAAACACAGCTAACAATTCTTGAGCGCCTGCTGGGTGCCAGGTCCCATACTGAAGGCTTGCCTGGAGTCACATCATTTACTCCTCACTACAACCTTAGGATGTAGGTGCTATTCTTATCCCCTTTTACAAGTCAGGAAACTTAGGCTTAAAGGTTAGACAATTTGCCAGAGTTGCCCTGCTGGTAAGCACCAGAGATTCCAAGGTAAACAAGAATAAACCACAAAGTGTTTAAAAGGCTCACCCTGCTGTCTGAAACCCCCTACTCTGAAACAAAATTCCAGGAGACTTAGGCTTGGCTGTTCTCAAGTAAGGAAGCAAAGTACAGGGAAACCAAGGGGCTAGACCCTTCGGAAGAGCCCATCTCCCTCCCCAGACATTCACCAGGCTTCTAAACCCCTCATTCTCAAGAAGCCTTAGCTCTCTGCTGGCCCCAGCGTTTATGTTTCCATTGATGCCGAGAATCACGCCGCGCTGAGAAGCCCTCTGTATCCTCCTCGTGCGGTTAGAGGTGGAGGAGAGTCTGGGCTGCAGCGCCAGGGACCACACCTCTTGTCAGGAACATATAATTTAAAAAGAAAGAAAAACGGGGGGGGGGGGGGAGAAGAGCAAAGAAAGAGCCACCCACCCCCATTTTTCCTAATGACACATTCACGCGCACACCTACGCGCAGAAGCCGGCAGACGTCCATCGGCAAGGTCCTTGGGATGCTGATGAGAACATTTTCCACCTGGCACAGTCAGGCATTAAACACCCCTCAAACCCAACCTGAGACTTGGCCCGTCGGTGGAGATATTTTTAAAACCATGACACAGAGAGGAGTGTGACACACTCGGCTTTCTCAGTGGGTGGGTAGAGTGTTAGTTCATGTTGTTCTTGTCACTCAGCCCAGCATTATAAGTGTGCACTTTATTACTGCACAGAGGACGCTCTGCAACCCTGCCCAGCACGGTGTGTTCCCAGCCAGAGATGGCAACCTAGACATTGCAAAGGGGGAGGAGAAAGCTGCTGGGGACACAGGCTGCCCTCCTGGGTTCTCCCTCCACGGGTTCCGCTCACGCTCAGTAGGAGATGAAGCGTCCTATTGCTTTGTTTGATAATCTGCATCCCTTGGTTGCTGTCCTTGGGAAAGTTCTCGATAGTCACATATTTAGTTCTTTAAATGGGTAGTTGTTTTTTTTTTTTTTCCCTCACTCTCTTGTTCTCCCTCATTTTCTTTTTCCCAGTGGGAGGTTTTCCCCAACATCACACGAAACTTATGGTAGAATCAGGACAAAGTTTCCGTGTCTCATGGTTCACATGCGAAGATGTAAGTCCCCAGGGCTCTCACCATTTCCTTGGGGCAGGTAAGACAACGATGTATGAAGGGGGGGGGGGGCGGGCGGGTGCATCTGCCCTGGACACAGACAGTAAAAAGGTGAACCGAAGGTAGAGAACTTAAAGGCAACCAAGAAAACAACCCTCAGTCCATCTGCTTTTCACTGGCACCTCGGGCTGGTGATTCTAAACAACGCCAGTGACTTCTCCCCAGCTGAGAAGACCCCTCCCACCATCACTCCCCACTGCCACACTCTGGAGGGGTGCTGAGTACCATGGGGATTGAAGACTGGTTCGAG
The DNA here is from genome assembly GCF_016906955.1 of Phacochoerus africanus. Taxonomy (NCBI): domain Eukaryota; kingdom Metazoa; phylum Chordata; class Mammalia; order Artiodactyla; family Suidae; genus Phacochoerus; species Phacochoerus africanus. The sequence goes on along the minus strand of NC_062557.1, from coordinate 8,796,227 downwards.
GAAGAATATTTTATTTCAGCAGAAAATCAGGGACCTCTGGATGGAGCGTGTCGTATTTTCCACTAAGGGGACTTAATGGTTATTTCAGCATCGAGAAATAACCTCATGTTTTCTGTTCACCCTAATAGCCTAATAGGAATATAAACAGTATTGTTTGAGGAATGATGAGTAAAAAAGGCCCACACAAGCAGTGCGAGAAAGCAGAAATATTAAAAAGTAGATCTTTCAAAACCACAAGGTATTACCTCACCCAGTCGGAATGGCCATCATCAATTGGTATACAAACAATAAATTTTGGAGAGGGTGTGGAGAAAAAGGAACCCTCCTACACTATTGGTGGGGATGTAAATTGGTACAACCACTATGGAGAACAGTATGGAGGTGCCTGTAAAAACCAAATACAGGAGTTCCCGTCGTGGCGCAGTGGTTAACGAATCCGACTAGGAACCATGAGGTTGCGGGTTCGGTCCCTGGCCTCACTCAGTGGGTTAAGGATCCGGCATTGCCGTGAGCTGTGGTGTAGGTTGCAGACACGGCTCGGATCCCGCGTTGCTGTGGCTCTGGCGTAGGCCGGTGACTATAGCTCCGATTCGACCCCTAGCCTGGGAACCTCCATATGCCGCAGGGGCGGCCCAAGAAATAGCAAAAAAAAAAAAAAAAAAAAAAAACAAATACAGAACTGCCATATGATCCAGCAATCCCATTCCTGGGCACATATGTGGAGAAAACCATACATCAAAAAGATACCTGCACCCCAATGTTTTCTGCAGCACATTTAAAACAGCCAAGGCACGGAAGCAACCTAAATGTCCACTGACAGAGGAGTGGATAAAGAAAATGTATGTGCATACATACACACAGTGGAATATTACTCAGCCATAAAAAGAAGGAAATAATGCCATTTGCAGCAACATGGATGGGCCTAGAGATTTTCATACTAAGGGAAGTAAGTCCCTTAGAGAAAGACAAATATCATATAATATTACATATGTGTAGAATCCCAAAAAATGATACAAAGAAACTTATTTGCAAAGCAGAAACAGACTAACAGATTCTGAAATCAAGTTTCCGGTTCCCAAAGGGGAAAGGTGGGAGGGAGGGATAAATCAGGAGTCTGGGATTAACATATACACACACTATACACAAAACAGATCATCAACATGGACCTACTGTCCAGCGCAGGGAACCCTACTCAATAACCTACATGGGAAAAGGACCTATATATATATATATATATCTCCAATTATATATATATGTGAATCACTCTGATAGATACCTGAAACTAACACATTACTAGAAATCAACTATATTCCAATATAAAATTCAAAAAAATTTTTAGTCAAAAAAGATAAAAAGTAGATCTCAAAAAGAGGTCTTGGAGCCCTAGGCTTCCATTTTTAATTCAGCAGCAGCGGGACTGGCCAGAGTCACTGCTAAAACAAATGCCTGTGCTTCGGGCCAGACCAAGCCATCAGCATCCTTGGTTTCGAACGAAGGTCTGCGAATTATGGCCCCTAGGCCAAAACCAGCTGGGGGGGGGGGGTGGTTTACAGACTGTAAATAAGTGTTAATTACTTCATGTATTGTCTGTAGCTGAATGAGCAGCTGCAACAGCAGAATTCAGCAGCTGTGATGATGGAACCCCACGTGGCCCTCAGAGCCTAAAATACTATGCAGCCTGTTCTAGTCAGTTTTAGTCACTGCTGTAAGAGTGCCACAGAAGAGGGAGCTTAAACAACAAACATGTATTTCTCATGGTTCTGGAGGTGAGGGAGTCCAAGATCAGGATGCCAACAGGGGCCGGTTGTTGGTGAAGGCCTTCTACTCGGTTTTGAGAAGGCTGTTTTTTCACATGACAGAGAGGGAGAGAGCTGGGTCTCAGTACACCAATCACATCACGAAAGCTCCATGCTCACGACCTAACCACTCCCCCAAGGTCCCATCTCCAAGTATCATCACTCAATGTATGAATTTAGTCGGGAAGGGGGCACAAACTTTCAGTTCATAGCATGGCTCTTTACAGAAAAATTTTGATGACCATTGCGCCAAAACAGTGCAGTAAGCTCCTACCTGGACCCGTTGCTTCTGCTCCCAGTCACTTAAAATCCATTCTACACCAGGGAGCCAGCATCATCTACACAACATAAACCACAACATCATACTCTCCTGGCTCAAAATGGTCTGCTTGCTTCCCGATACAATGAGCATAAAATGCAAATTTCTGGCTTATCCAGGCTGAGAAAGACCTTTCCTCATCTGGCTTCTGTCCATTGTCCTAAACTCCTGGGCAGTCTGAACCCATCCTTCTTGCTCTTCGGACACATGTTCCTGACCCCCTCATGACCTTTATGCTTACTGTTTTCCCTGCTGGAATGACTGCTCCTCAGATCCTGCTGGAGCTTGTGCCTTCCTCTATTTCAGGAAAGGCTCTGCTTTAATGTCATGTTCTTTTTTTTTTTTCTTGAATTTTTGATTCATATTATTTGCCAATATATCAACTAAATTATATGCATTTCTTATTGGTTTTTAGAAACTCCTATATGTTACGAATATTAAGCCATTGTCTACTGTATATGTTACAAGTTTTTTCTCCTAGTATTTTGCTTGTTTTTTTTTTTTTTTCCTGTCTTTTTGCTATTTCTTGGGCTGCTCCCACGGCATATGGAGGTTCCCAGGCTAGGGGTCCAATCAGAGCTGTAGCTGCCGGCCTATGCCAGAGCCACAGCAACGTGGGATCCAAGCCGCGTCTGCAACCTACACCACAGCTCACGGCAACGCCGGATCGTTAACCCACTGAGCAAGGGCAGGGACCGAACCCGCAACCTCATGGTTCCTAGTCGGATTCGTTAACCACTGCGCCACGACGGGAACTCCCTAATGTCATGTTCTTAGAGGGCCCGTCCTTGACCATGATTGACAAGTAATACCTCCACCCTCTCCATCCTTCTGGTACATTCTGTCCTCAGACCCTTTCTTATTTTTCTCATAGCACTGAGTAGTCCCTTCCATTAACATGTGCGGCACAGAGACATGTGGACGGATATGTCTGTGCAATACAGGAAATGAAAGGGTTCGAGGATGACTCCTATATTTGGGATCTGGAGGGTGGGAGAATGGGGACACTATGTACTAAATGGGAAAACCTGTGGAAGGACCATATTTTGGGAAACGGGGGACAGGGAAGAGATCAAGATTTTCATTTTGGACATATTATATGAAACTTATCCATCTGATGTCAGGGTGACGATGTCTAGTAGACATCATGGAGATATCTAGGCTGGTGGATACACAAGTCTAAAACTCAAAGGAAAGATTAGGCCTGAAGATAAAAATTTGTGAGTCATCAACATATTGATGGTATTAGAAGCTATGGTCTTGGGAGTTCCCATTGTGGCTCAGTGGAAATGAATCCCGCTGGTTTCCATGAGGATGTCGGTTTGATCCCCGGCCTTGCTCAGCAGGTCAGGGATCCAGCGTTGCCATGAGCTGTGGTATAGGTGGCAGATGTGGCTCAGATCCCACATTGCTTTGGCCGTGGCTGTGGTACAGGCCAGCAGCTACAGCTCTGATTTGACCCCTAGCCGGGGAACTTCCATACGCCGTGAATGCAGCCCTAAAAACAATTTTAAAAAAAGAAAGAAAGAAAGAAAAAAGAAGCTTAGATGAGATCTGCTAAGTATCTAAGTATCATAGACACAGAAGAGAAAAGGGCCAAGAGCTAAGCCCTAGAGCAAATAAATACTTACTTAGAGAATAGAAAAAAAAAAAAAAAGAGAGAGAGAGAGAGAGAAGGGGCAAAGGAAAGGAGATTAAAAAAAAAAAAAAGCAATTGAGGAAACAGGAAAACAAGAGAGTATGATGTCCAAGAAGCCAAGTGAAGAAAGACTTATTTAAAATGCTGCTATAATCTCCAGATGAGGATTAAGAATTAATCTTTAAATCCAGCTGAGGGCAAGGACAAGAGCAGAAAAATGAGGACAAGAGGATTGTCAAGAATTGATAAGCTGAAGGTAAAGACGTGGAGACAGAGTATAGGTAACAGTTTCAAAGAGTTGTGTTTTATGACCAGAAGAAGGCAAAATAATTGCTTGAAGAAGCTATGAAGAAAGATGGAAATGACCTAGAATGGGAGATATTCTAGAGCATTTAAGAGCTGACATGAATGAGAGCTGACATGAATGAGTTCCCTGGTCGTGGAGTGGGTTAAGGGTCCAGCATTGTCACTGAAGCGGCTCGGGTTGCTGCTGTGGCATGGGTTCTATCCCTGGCCCAGGAACTTCCACATGCTGTGGGCATGGCCAAAAAATGAGATAATATTGAGGGAAGGAGAGATTATTAGCAAAATCTCTGCAAAAGCAATTCAGGATGGGACCCAGTGCACCAGCGTCTGAGTAAGTCTCAGAGGGGCAGGGTACCATCTGCAGGGAAAACAGAATATACGGGCCCTACAGGATGTGGTGGGTGATACATCTGTAGGTGGATGAGGAAGTGCTCTTCTGCCGGCTTCTGTTTTCTCAGTAAATAAAAGATGAGTTCATCATCTACCAAGAGTGAGGGGGTAGCTGCAAGAAGAGACGAGATGAGAAATAGTGGCCTTAGAGAGTGGGATTGTGCCTCGACCAGAGGAATGCAGCCTCACTGTCGCGCAGTGCTGAGCGTCCAAATGAGGTTTGTGGTCGAAAATGAACCAGATGGCACTGCTTTGTGCTTCCCTCCTGCTGTATTCCAATACTCTGGTACAGGCTCAGTCAGTGGAGAGCTGAGTAGAAGCAGAATGGGAGACTTCAGTAGGAGATTTCAATAGGCTGAAGGGAGAGATGGAAGCTGAGAGTTTAAGCAAGGCAGCGACTATAACACTGGAAAGAGGGAATGAAGGGCGTGGAAGATTGAAGGAACTGTGCTAAATGGAAGAGTCAATGGGTTAAAGGTCTCACGAGGGTCAAAGGATTGCTGAGGTCAGGGCAGTGGAGGGAACCATCTGGAAGATGGCAAGTGGTGGTCGGAGAGTGAATCCTTAAAAATGAGATTTGGGAAAAAGAGTAATTACTGACTGGCTGGGTGTGGCCATGGAGGGAGAGGCTGAGGAAGCAGAAAGGTCGAGGTCTTTGGAAGAGAATAAATCACAAGTCTTAGAGACCTGAGTGGTGGAAGGCCAAGCTACATGAAGACTGAAAGTACCAATTATGGCAGGTGAGCCAGCGTGAGCAAGGTGCAAAGTCTCCTGCAGATGAGAGGAAGTTCAGAAAGCAGCAGTGGTCAGCTTACCAAAAGAAGGGGTGGTTAATGTACATAGTTTCCCGCTATGGGCATCAAAGGAGCCGGGATGGGGAGGGTGATGGGAAGGATGGAGAAATAGTCTGGAGGTTGGGAAGCGGAGCCAGTAAGACACATGAGCCCCTTTTAGAATCGGTGTCCACCGGGAGCACAGAGGAGCCACTACTGTTATAGGCTGAAAGGAAAGCCGTGACCTCAAGGGAAGGCTGACTTCAGTTGCATCAGGCATTCAAAGAGATCACTTTTAGAAAAAGGAAAGGATCCGGATATTCTGATAACAAGAGACCCTGAGTCACAGTGCACAGTGGGAGGATTTTAAGGGACTGTTAGAATTTCCCCCTTTTATAGACAGCGGTTGTAATTAGTGCCCATTCTAATGACTTCATCTTAACGTGATGAAATCTACAAACCCCCCTATTTCCAAATAAGGTCACCTCCCGAGGTACCGAGGGTTTGGACTTCATCATATCTTCTGGGGGAGACACAGCTGAACTCATAACAAGGGCTGAAAGTCTAGGCAACAGTGGATGATCCTGTAAGCTTGGACTTTTGATGGTAACCTGCAATGGAATGCATGAGGAAGGGATCTTGATGGTTTCTTGGGTAGCCAGCCTTCTTCTTGGGGTTTCTCTCTGAGAGCGTCCAGGACAGGATTGGTGGTACCACAACAGGGGAGTGGTGAGCTCACCAAGGACACGTCAATTCTAGAACTACACAAAGGTTGGTTGGCCTTCTTTTCAGGCCACTGTGGCGGAGGGTGGGAGGGTGGGGGGGACAATTGGTCTTAGATCGCGGCTCTCCCTGTTTATTCTGCTCACTATATTTCAGCTTCAATGGTCTATCCCTGTCTCAAAAAATACCTAGACTTTGCCAGCCTCAGGGCCTTTGCACTTGTCATTCATTCCACTGCCTGGAAAACGTGTCTCAGAGTTTCTCCTGGCTGGTTGTCTCATCACAGAGAGCCTGGGGGGCCCTCCCCGGCCATCATATCTAAAGTACCATCACCTCCTTCACTGTTTTCCTCATCCTTTTCTGAAAAGGTACCATTTTCACATTTGTTCACTTTATTTAATGTTAGGTTCCCCAACCAGTCTCTAGGCTTCATAAAACAAGAACATTGCCCCCTTTTGTTCACCAATGTCTCCCCCAGTATCCAGAACAATGCTTAGCATGCGCAGGTGCTAAAGAATAGTAACAACAGCAGGAACAAAAAAAGCAACAGTAGCAATAATCCTGGATGGTACCTGTAGGTATAGACAAAGCCTACGTCATTGGACCTCTCTCAATGTCATTCATGAAGACTGTGACCTAGGTATTATCTTTAAGATCCTTTCCAGTCTTGCAATGCCAGTTATATAACAGCCTGATATAATCTGAGAGACCCACAGGAATGTTAATGCCTAATATACATGCTAATATCTCAAGGCCAAGAGAAGAAAGGTTCTGTGCATTATCCCTCGGTGGAAAAAAAAAAGCCTCTTTGTCAGGTCAAGATAACTGATCTAATTTGAGAAAAGAATGGTTTTACTGACACCTCTTCTTGCACTTCACACTAATCCTTTAAGCTGCAGCTAGTCTAGGGTGCTTAAAAGGTAAGGCCAGGGACAAGATGGTCCCACAGAAGTGGACGTGCTGACTCAGCCACCATCTTGGACCTTTGGGTGAGTCCCATTTGGGTTTGATGTTTCTTCTCCTGTGCTTAGACTATACGAATGGGCTTCCCCAAATTGCCAAAGTTGTCTCATTCTCTCAAGAATCACAAAGTTCTTTATCAATTGATCTTAGCCCAATTTTTTATTAAGTTGAAAATAGGAGTTCCTGTTGTGGTGCAGTAGTAACAACCCCAACTGGTACCCATGAGGACACAGGTTCGATCCCTGGCCCTGCTCAGTGGATTAAGGATCTGGTATTGCTGTGGCTGTGGCATAGGCTAGCAGCTGCAGCTCTGATTCAACCACTAGCTTGAGAATTTCCATATGTCACAAGTGTGGCCCTAAAAAGAAAAAAAAAATTGAAAATAACCAATTTCATCCATTTGCATCTTTCTGCAGCCATTATTAATAGAATGCCTACTGTCTTCTAAGGCGGTGGGAATTCAATGCCACTTTCAAGCTCTAAATGTTCAATATTCCCTTCCTAAGCTCCACTGAGCATGAGGTCATCTGGTGTCCCACTATCCTATTCACGTGTTCTTTGGCTGAAGGATTCAAACACCTGAAGAGGTAGTTTAGAATAGGCAAAGGTCACGGTGTTGCGGCAAAAGTCTCGCCCTCACTGACTGTCATCCTGTGTTTCCTCTTCTGGTGTCCAATTCAATGTCCATTTCACTGCAGGACAGAGGTATCCTTCTTTCCCCCAAGTCATTACAGCAATAACCTCCCCTCTTCTCTTCCTTTCCCCTAATTCCAAAGCCCAGAACCCCCTCCCAGGCAGGTTAATGTGCCTTTTGGGGTTGTATGATCTTTACGAGGCTGAGAGATGGAAGTCAGCAGCCAAACAGCTCTGCTGGAGGGGGGAAGCCTCCGCACTAGGGAAAAAGGCAGGAAGAGTACAAGAGGCAAAGACCGCCTTTTTTGATGACTGGTCTAAGGCTTCTTACTTGAACTTTGGGTTTTATAGTTCTATAAACAGCAGCTGACAAAAGAGATCCCGTTTTGGGAGGGTCCAGCTGGCTAGGCTGAGCTGGGTGGGGTAGCCCCAATATTTGAAAGCCAGGTCTGATTTTCCTCCGTGATGTCAGAGAGGCATGGGGTTCCCAGTGAGCCAGAGGGTGGGAGAGCCGACAGTCCCGGCCCCCGCCCTGGCCTGTGCCAGCAGCAGCTTCGAATGCTGCCTTCCTGGCGCGTCTGCAAGAGCCTTTTCCTCCTCGGAGACTGCAGTGTTTGGAAGGGAAGCTCCTTTGCTTGGCTGGCGGATGTCTGCCGGGACAGGAGAGCCTGGAGGTTCCCTCTCACTGCCTCCCGTTCCCACATCCAGGCGGGGCCCCAGCTGTTTGCTTTCACGTCAGTGGTGGGTTCACTTTGGGGCCGGCCACTCTTGAGGCCGTCTTTTTACAGACCTGCCATCCCAGGCCCTTGGGCCTTAGGCCCCCTCTTCTGGCTTTGGGGGGCCAGCCTCTGCTTGCTCCTCTAACATGAAGGCAGAAGCTGGACCATCTTGCTAGCCAGAGGAATGAGTGTGGGGTGAGAGGTTGTTTTCAATCAAATCTAATCTGGAGAAACGAAGAGACTCCCCCGCTCCTTTTTTCCTTCTGCCTACTCACATCAAACTACTCCACTGCCCTGGCCCAGACCCTGCAGTTCCCTCTGAACAAAGCGGGTGGGCTCCCCAGGCCTGCAGGGCTGGGGATGAAGCAACAGCTACTCACTGAGCCCTGACTCAGAGGACCTTCTTCCTCCCCGCCAGGACCTGCCACTGCCTGGCTCCAGGGAGAGGCTGGAGGAGAGACAGTGGGAGGGAGCCAAGGAGAGCAGTTGCAGGGGGCATGGAGTGCTTATTTTAGGATTCTCGATTCTCAAAAGGTGGCACAAGTGGAGGGGCTCTGGCAGCTCACGGGTCTCCCCGTGGGTCTAATTTTCAGTCTGTGTGCTCAGCATTTTCCTTTGGAGGCTGATCAGATTCATCCTATGAGCCCTGGCAGCAAGGGCGGCAGAGCAGGGTTAGAGCCAAACCCCATGTAAGACTGCTGAGTGGCTCGAAGTACTAAAACCATCCATCTCCACCTACAGCTATCACACTGCACAACTTCCATGAATTCTCCTGTTTTCTCGGCTTTCTTTGTGTATCCCTGACCTCATTTGTGTATTCAGTTGTCCAGTGTTACGTTCAGCGTCCCGGTCCGCTACATCAGAACAACTATATGGAGCTCCATCAAGGGATGTTTCTTTTTCTTTTTTCTTCATTAATACCCTGGATAGTGTCTTAGCTTAGTCTGCTATGGCAAATTACCATTACCTGCTACCAGCTTGATACCTCTGCATGGCAGAAAGACAGCCAGTGAGGGAGGTGACATAATACCGTACTTCACGGATTAACGGATTCCCCAAAGATCGCCGCTCTTTGAACCAAGCTTCCCTGGGGAAAGGGTATTAGAGGGAAAGTGGTTTCCTCTGTACCACGTAAGACCAGGCGTGAGGGTGGCCTTCTGATCCTCACAGCCTATGTGTGAGGGTGCACAAGGTTCTAAGACCATCCCCTTCCAAGAGCAAAGGTCCAGGCTGAAGATAAAGAAATCTCCCCAAAAGAGTGAAAATGGAGTTTACTCCAGGCAGTGGAAAGGGACTCTACCACCTGCCCCACATTCTTATCATTCCCTTCTTCTTGCTTTCTCCTACTCATTTGTTATTCATTACATATTCATTGAGGGCCACTCTGGGCTGCCTGCTATCCTTATGAGGCGTTACTGTCTATTAAGTATATAAATCCAATCAAATGCGCAATGCAAAAAAATAGTAATAATGTACGGCAAGAGAGCAACCCAGGGGCTTGGGAAAGGAGTGAGTGGGGTGAGTTGTAGGTGGGTGTGCAGTGGGTGGGAGCAGGCACAGGCCTCTCTTTAGCTGATCTGGGTGAGGTCCCAAGAACTACTTGATTAACAACATGCTTTTCAAAGTGCCTTCTCCTCATCTCCTTGACCCTTATGATAGTTGTAGAGAATAGGTCCATGGGAATAAGGATGAATAAACTGTGTTTTGCAATTAAGTAAGTTGACTTTTTAAGCCAAATATTTTGTTCTTGGCAGAAAGAGAACCTGACCTCAGAACCTGGAGTTACTATCCGAGGACTCCAGCAGCTATATCAGAACAGGTATATGGAGCTCCATCAAGGGAGGTTTCTTTTTCTTCTCTGTTTTATTAATTAATGCCTTGTACAGCGTCTTAGCTCAGGCTGCCTTAACAAATTACCACAGATGCAGTGTCTTAAACAACAAACATTTCCGACAGTTCTGAAGGCTGGCAAGTCCCCAGTCAAGGTGCCAGCACCCAGTGTCTTGTGAGAGCCCACTTCCTGATTTATAGAAGTTCATCTTCTCGTTGTATCCTTACACAGTGGAGAGCAGACGGAGAGGAAGCAAACGCTCTCTTCTATGTTCTTATAAGGGCACTAATCCCATTCACGAGGGCCCCACTCTCATGACCTCTTCGCCTCTCAAAGGCACCACCTCCTAATACTGTCATAGTGGAGGTTAGGATTGCAACATATGATTTTGGAGGTTGGAGGACACAAACATTCAGTTCCTAAAAAGTAGAGATAAAACTTAAAAGAGCATTCTAGTTGTTCCAAATATTAATGCTGCCTGGATTTGAAGTCAGAGAGATGACCACATAAAGACCCAGCCCACTGCGGCTGGCTTTCAGGATGGAGAAAAGCCATAAAGTGAGTAACGCAGGCAACCTAAGTTGCAAGAAGCAAGGAAGAGGGTTCAAAAAGGAACTCAGGCCTGCCAACACCTTAACGTTAGCCCAGTGAGACCTGTCTGATCTTCAAAACTGTAAGATAATAAATCTGTGTTGTTCTAAGCTTCTCCATTGGTGATAATCTGTTACAGCAGGCACGTGAAACTAAGACAGAAGATCACCTTCAGTTTGAATGACCCTGGTTAAGGCCCTATTGGTCACGTCCCAAGAATTATCTGTGGGTTATCATACTGCACACATAAATCACCAAACAAAAAAATGGCTCTAAGGGCGTTGAGGATTTCTGTCTAGCTAATTCCCTCAGACCACTTACAGAGTCTGCCTTTATCCTGCTCACACCATCAATGAATCCGGCCCCTCTCTGCTTCCCTCCGCCTTTTTAAACAGGTTCCCTTCAAGGCCCTGCTGGAGAACAGATAGGGTAAGAGCTGTGCAGCACAAGTGACCTTGATCATATTTACTGGCAAAATGCAGTTCCAACAAGTCACCATCAGTAAACAAACAAACAAACAAACAACAGCCCACAAAGCTCAGGGCTCCCCAAGGAGGTCAGAACAACAAAAATCAAACAGGAAAGTTTGGTTGGACCTGACCAAACTCATGCCAAGACTTCTCCACCTACCTGTGGGCAGAGATCATCCTGATGTGATGCTAATTTGGACACTCAAGTAGATGCTATAGGTAGTCATGGCCCTATCTGTGAAATCCACAAGAAAAGGCCCAGCCAAGGTGGGCATGGGGATGTGGAGAACTTTTAAGTTCTTTGCCTGAAAGACCATGGAAGTGGTCTGTGAGTCCGAACCATGTAAAGGCACTTGGCAGATAGACTATAAACCAGAGGATATCTCCTTGCTTACTTTTTAATATTCAATTTGACAACATAATTGTGCTGATGAGCATCTTACTCTCAGTAAAACATAAGAAAAGAGTTCAAAGCCCTGATTTGCTTCCCACCTCTCCCTGACTGAAAGTTCCCTCCTTATGCCCCACCGTCCTATTTGGAAAAGGGGAGATAATAATAGCAACCTCACAGTGTGGTGAGGGTGATTAAATGAATCAGTGGTTGAAAAATGACTAGCACATTACATTAAAGTCCCTGCTTAACCCCTTCTTGACTGCTTCAGATTAAACAGATCCCCCTTTCCGCTTTCAAAAATGGCCACAATTAAATAGTTCCTAAAATGGCAGAAACTACCATGTTTTAAAGATCTACAGTGAGAGACAGGGGTTCTACAGTCTCCTTTGGCCCATATTTCCATCTGACCTTCTCAAGCCCACTTGTTTTTATTCTGTCCTCTGCAATAGTGACACAAACAGGTTCCCACTTTCTGTTTATAGATAAAGCACCTCCTTGCAGTTTCTTCAGTCTGTTCCCTCTGTGTCACACGGATGGCATTTGGGAGGCTCTCTACTGAACGTATGTCTTTACTGAAGAGTTGTTAGTGTTCATGCATTCACATCCTTACATCCAACGTCCTGTTGTACAGAGACTAGTTCACTGCATCCCCATAACACATTCCTTCCCTCCACACTTTCACGTCAGAAGAATGCCATGATGCTTTAATCAGAGAAATATGTCCCAAAGACCTTCACCTCTAGGCTCCTGGTGACCCAAGGATGGGATGATGGAATGCCATTCCCATCTGATAACCAGTTTCTTGACTTAGGTGAAACCTAATTCTAGGAGGCAGAAAGCCAAATTCTTAGCCAGGTCCTGGATAGGCACTCACTTGTTGTGTTTACTTGTCCGATAAACCTTCTGACTGGATGTAGAGATGGCTCTGGTTGGGACCTATGTCCTCAGAAGATAGGAAAAGGAGCCTGCATAGACTTCTTCTAGCCCAGCAAATCATGTCTGCCCTGAACTCTTCCAGAACCTCCAGAGGTAAGAAAAAATGAGTAGATGGGAACTTCCTGGAGGATCTGGAATTGGTGTGGGTTCTTTGGCTAAGTCCTGCCATGAGTTTGGTTCCTAGTCTGACTCTGCTCAGTCATCTCTGGGGCCTTCTCTGGGCCTCAGTTTCTCCGCCCTGCAATGGCAAAGGCAGGATCCAATAATCTTGAGGATCTAGTCAAGCTCTCAAAACTCTGTTTCCCTTTCTCCCACTTTCAGTATTATGGTGAGACCTTTTTATCCCAGGCTGTGAATGGCATTGCAACAGTAACTAGATAAATATTTTGGGTATATTATTAAATGTGTTTTATTTTTCCCCCTGTTTATGTGGAAGTATTTCTTCAGGCAAATTGAAGTCATCAGAAATAATGACTATTAGTCAGTCAGTGAACATTTAAGTGCTACTCTGGGCTGTGTCTTTGGGCACAGGACAAAGGGCAGACAGAGCCTCTCCCACAAAGAGGTCATATCCTAATTGGAGAAAACAGAAACTAATCATGGAAATAAGAATAATAACAGGAATAACGCAATGAGTGTTCTGGGGAAGAGAAAATTGGGTGATCGGGGAAGTGCTCTTATGAGCAAGGGCTTGCCGCTGCCCAACCTGCACAGAAGCCAATACTATGGCATTAACTTCTGAGAAAAGAAAGAGCTTTAGTGTGAGGTGGACCAGCGAGGAGGCAGGAAGCAGGGGTCCCCAATCTGTCTGCTGGATTCAGGGTTCATGGAGAAATTTAAGGGGTTGGAGGCTGAAGCTGATTGGCTAGTGGTTGAATCAGTCATCAAGTACTTGGGCTGCTGGAAGCCAGATTCTCATTGAAGAACTTCTTAGTAAAAAGCTACGGTGGCAACATTTCTATTCTCTGAGCTTCTTAAACTGAAAATTCTTGGTTCCAGGGTCATCCTGGAGACAGGGGTTTCCATCGTGCAGCAGTGCTGTCTGTAAAATAACTCAAGGTTTGATTAACCAACAACCTAGTTGAGGAGGCAAAACCAGTTTAAGCTGGTGGACATTTTTATGCTGTTTCATTCAGTACTTCTGCTAGGCTGGGGAGAACAGAGAAAGCCCTTTGAAGAAGCTGCCATGTGACGACTAGAGGAAAAGTCAGGAGTGTTCCAAGCAGAAGCAAGAGAGTGCTCAGGCTTGATGTGCTTGAAAGGCTGGAAGGAGTCCAGAAAGATTAGCAAGGGCCAGATCACTAGGCCTTACAGACCAGGGCTAGGAGATTCATTTTAGTTTATTTGCTTACTATTGTTTATTTATTTTTGGCTATGCTCAAGGCATGGAGAAGTTCCCAGGCCAGGGATCGAACCTGTGCCACAGCCATAACCAGAGCTACAGCAGGGATCTTTAACCCACTGCATCACAAGGGAACTCCTAGAAGATTAATTTTAATTTGAAGGATTTTATGATCAGACTTCAGTGCTGCGGACTGAACTATTAAATTCCAGAAGAGTCCATGTTAAGTGTAGGTAAAGTAAAACAATTGATAAGCATAGTTCAGTGGTATTCCCGAGGAAGAGCGTGGTGGCTGTTGAGTAGATGGAAACCCCACGCCATGTTAATCTGGCAAGTCAGCCCGGGAGGGCTGAGATCAGAAGAGGAGTCCCAGTGATGAGAGAGGGGGAAGTTGGGGTGCCAGAACGGAGAATGCACTGGGCTCAAGGTGCTCCTGGGTGAAGGAGTAGGAGACAGGATAAGAGGAGGGGGTGGTACCTTTACCTGGGAAGACCCCAGAGGAATAACAGGACTCCGGTGGAGATAAAGAGGGGGTAGTCTGGGGAGCCTGATTTCTGAAAGAGGATGAGATGTTGGTAACACGAGAGAAATATGATCAACACACACCCATGTGCATCTTTTCCACTCCTCACACAGACCTTGCACACAGGTCACGGGCTTGAATTTAGACAAAAGCCTGGTTTCCCCTGACCTTGCTTATCTCATCAATTCTTCCCTAGTTAGGACACTATGTTTGTATTTTTTTTCTTGCCTCGATATATGTAACTTTCTAGTTATTCCCATCTGATTCTAATTTATATTAGAAAATGTTCAGTTTGTTGGTTGATTATGAACAATAATACCTAGAACCATTTTTAAAAACAGCCATAATAAAGTCAATCTCACTCCTCCCAGTCAGAGACTATCCTTAATATTTGACATATTTATTTTCAGTCCTTTCCTGTGCATATACATATAGTTTTCTATTCATCATTGGGAGAGTATTACATATTCCTTTCACGACGAACCTTTTCTATATTGAATATGCCTTAAATGCATTAATTTAATGGATGATGATATTCCTTTGTAAGTTCATACCAATATTAATTTAACTGTGTCCCTATTATTTTGCTGGTAAAAAGTAGCTGGGATTGGATACATGTTATTACCCTGTAACAGGTCTTTCTAAAAATCTACACATACCCTTACATGGAATCTTCACAATAGCCATGCAGTTAGTTGAACACTATTTTTTAACTCCCATTTTACAGATGAGGAAAACTGAGGCACAGTGAGGCTTGGTGACCTGCACAAAATCACCCTCGCTAGTTAAGATATACAGCTGGGGGTATTATTATTATTACTTCAGGGAATATGCTCACCTTCACATATTTGTATCTGTAAATTCTCAAGATAGCTTCTCAGAAGCAGAATTTCTGGATTGAAGGGTGAAACCTTTGCTTTCTTTTCTTTTAAGGTTCTAATGTCTATTCGCAAATTGCTTTACAACATCACCCCCAACCAACAACACATGAAGCTGTCCTTGTCACAACATCCTTACTCCAAATACTGTGACAGGATTGTGGCTAATTTTGCTGTTCTTTGATCGCTCGCCTAGTGAGGCTGAATTTCCATTTTTTCATATGTTACCTTTTAATTTTTAATCCATTGAACAGCCTATTCGTCCTATGTCCATTGTTAACTGGGAGATTTTTTAAAAATTTGGAAGGACCTTTTGCGTCCTTATGGTATTATTCTTTGCTTTGGTATATTTGTGTCAAATGTCTCATTTTTTCCTCACTTTGCCTTTTAACTGTAATTTTTTATGTAGAGCTAGATTAGCAAAGTTTTTCTATAAAATGCCAGACAGTAAATATTTTAGACTTTGTGTATGTTCTCTAGTGAAACTACTCAGCGCTACCATAGTAGCCGGAAAACAGGAATAGATGATATGTAAACTAATGGGCGTAGCTGGATTTGGTTCATGGGTTGCAGTTTGCAGACCCCAGATGTACAAAAATGTCTAACCTGGAGTTCCCCCGTGGCCTAGTGAGTTAAGAACTGTGCATTTCACTGCAGCAGCTCAGGTCACTGCTGTGGCGTGGGTTCAAGCCATGGCCCAGGAACTTCTGAATGCCGTGGGTGGGGTCAAAAAAAAAGGTCTAACCTTGAGTTAGGAAATCCTTCGTTGCTCCCCTCTGAGGTTTTCTCCACTGCTTTTATACTCATAATCCAGGTCCTTGAGAGGCACCTCCTGCTCTGTAGAGGCAGCTGAATACTCACCCAAACTCTAGCTTGGAAGTTGGAAACAATTCAAAATCTTGCTCCTTCTAAACACTCCTTTTCTTCTTCCCCTCCACACACATCACGTCTCCTTCTCCCTTTCTTGTTGGAGTATCAAGGCAATTCTTCCTGTCTTCCAAAGAGCAACGGTATTACTCAGCCCCCTTCACTGCCTCTCTTCCTGCTTCATGAACTTTCTCCAACAAATGAGTTCCATTCACAAGTGGAACTGTGGTGAACAAAATTTTCCCCATCTCATTATACACAGACAAACTAAACCAAGCTCAAGATCAGAGATATATCCATCTCTATTTTATTTTGGCTTCTTTTTTGTGCATTTGACTCTTCAGTCCTTTTGGTCTTTATATTGTGGTATATGCTTTGAGAAATGATGCCAAATAGTTAACCACTCACCCCAAAAATAGACTTGGGTATACATAGAAGAGTGAGTTTGTGATTAAATTTGGCATTCAAAATTAGAGGAGAAAGAATCATTAAGTAATTCTGGGACATCTTCTCTGCATTCTCTGCCTATCAGTTCTTCTACCACCACCATGCTGTTTTGATTACAATCTATTATAATAGCTCTTAAGAAATGTCTTGGCTACTTGCACCATTTCTGCTTCCAGATAAATGTTAGATGCACTTTTTCAAGGGCCCTTTAGCCTATTCTGTAAGAATTTTTATTAAAATTATTTAAATCATAATATAACATCAGAAGAATATATATCTATATACCATTTGCTCTTCTGACGAGGAACATCTATCCAAATTTTATTTTGTATCTTTTCAGGAAATTTTACTTACTATTTGTGCTAATTAGTATCAAAAATGTAAGGTCCTTTTTGAATTGAGAATTTTGAAAAATTTATTAGCTAAGAATTGATATTCTAGAAGCACAATTTACTAACATTTTCATGTGTGATTTTTGCATCAACCATCATTCGTGACTGGCTCTTTCATTTCCTTCTATAAAAGCGTCTGTAATTCTTTAACAGGTCTTTGTTCTATCTCCTCTATATTAGTCATTTCCCTTTTTGGCTTTTCTCACTCTTGTTCACCTTTTTCTCTTCATTTTGGGAATTTCTTAAGTTTGTCCCACATTGCTGATCCTATTTTCTACTGTGTCAAGTCTACCACTTACCATCTGCAGGACAGGCACCTTTAATGTACAAGTTCTATTTCTCTTTGATGCAAAAATGACTTGGAATCTATAAAACAAAAAGAAAAAAAACAGGGAGTTCCCATTGTGGTGCAGCGGAAATGAATCCAACTAGTATCCATGAGGAGGCAGGTTCGATCCCTTGCCTCACTCAGTGGGTCAGGGATCGGGTGTTGCTGTGAGGCTGTGGTGTAAGCTGCAGATGTGGTTCAGATCCTCTGTTGCTGTGACTGTGGTATGTAGGCTGGCAGCTGTAGCTCTGACTGGACCCCTAGCCTGGGAACTTCCATATACCACAAGTGTAGCCCTAAAAGCAAAAAAAAAGAAAAAAAGAAAGAAAGAAAGAGAGAGAGAGAAAGGGAGGGAGGGAGACCAGAAGGAGAGAATAGGTTAAAATAGAAGGTAATTTTCAGAGGTATGTTTTTCTTTCTTTCTTTCTTTTTTTTTTTTCTGGATACACTTTTGTTTTCTTTGCGTTGATTGTTTTTCTCCTACAGGAGGTATGATGTTAATATTCTCTCCTCTCTCTTCTCCCTCCTTGTTCTAGCAGGAGAGTTCTACCCAAAAGCAATGTTTGCAAGAAGCTTCCACATTTAGACTCTTCTTAGCCTCTCCTGCTGTTCATTTCTGGCCTGAGTTAAACTGTATCTTACCTGGAGGATAAGTTGAAAAAGTAAATGAATCCATAAATCAATGAATTGTAAATGGGCAGGCTAATGAACACATCCCTCAAACCCCAGATCCAGAAACATGATGGAGATTCATGCCAGGATGTTCGTATCTGCAAACCTCCACATCCAGACTCCTGCGCCCTGTCAGCTATGGGGGGTAGGGGGCATTTGTTAAACGCTTCTCTGAGATGTCAAAGATAAGTTCCACAAGACTTCGCAGCAGGAATGCACAGCGCCACAGGAGCCTGCCAGAACTGTAGGAGGCAGATACTCTCTGCCCTACAAATCTTGTTTCCAGGCACCAACGCTGCAAGCAGCGACTCAGCCTGTGACTCAGGGATTCCCAGCTGTGTGGGTGATGATCACATGAATCCCAAGCTTAGACATGGGCCACAGGACATTGGGGATTGATCTGGAACAGCACAGGAGCTTGGGAGAGGCCAAGGACACAAGAAGAGATCTTCACTGCGTCTCTGTGGGGTCCAGTGATAGGCATGGGAAGGTTAAGACAAGTGGGAGAGAGTGAATAACAAAGCACCACACAGCCACACTGATCCTCTCACCCAGCCTTAAGTCATGCCTCTGAAGGGCAGAGCTCAAAGTCTGCCTGTGACCTAGCAACGTCTATCAGTCAGCCATCTTGGTCCACCTCCTCATCACGGCACGGGGAGGAGTACCAGCTCGCCGGTTTGCCACCAGGCAGGGTCACGTGACTAGTCTTGGCCAACGGGCTGTGGGCAGAAGTGATGTGGGTCATTTCCAGGACACAACTGCTGGTGAGAGACTCTTTCAGAGTCTCCTTCACTGGCATGGCGATCAGAGCAATGGACACATCTCCTGGCTATGACATTGCAAGATGGTGAAGATGGCCTTCGGTCTGGGTCTCCGAGTAATTATATGGGTCTGTGGTGTACATGAGTACACATGCGTCACTTTAAGCCATGAAATTTGAGGGCTGTCTGGTGGGCTTTGAGGATGATTGATGACCACGGCATAATCTCGATTATTTTGACAAATATATTCTCTGATTAACTGAGTGATCATGGGCAACTAGCTGAACCTCTCTGGGTTATCTATCATTTCCTCATTTAGCAAATGGAGAACATTATAGCACTTGTCTTATAAAAAAGATTTAAATGTGAATGTGCTGTTTTAAAGGAGGTAACTAATGTGTGTGTGTAGCATGTAACAAGTGCCTCACAAATGTTACCTCTTAGCTTTATTTGATTCTCCAAGAGACAGAAATTAAAATGAGTGTTCTGTCAATTTACATCAATTTATATGTGAAAAGAGAAAGGGGGGGATAAAAGGGGGAAAGAGAGAGAATCCTTTGGAAACATACCTCATTTATAGAGCAATTAATGGGATGTTTATCAAAACAACCAACACTTTATCGCCCAAGTCACATAAGCCAGTGTGTTCAAGCTTTCATGAGATCTGAGCTCCCTGAGTTTTTGTTAAAGATACATTTCTAAGGAGAATAAAGGTTCTCATTCCCCAGAATAACATTCCCACATGCCATTCATCTTCCTCTTCATTACTGTCCCAAGATGGAAGTGGCAGACCTCTGGGAAAGTAGGATTGATTTCTAGAGGCTCTTATTTTCTCACAGCAGGGAGGGAAGCCAACTCCGGGTGTGGTGTCCCTGCCTGCCTTCTCCACACACATTCTCCTTGGGGTGCCTCAGCATACCAGAGGAGTGGTTGGTAAGTATCACTCCACCCATGGGTTGTCTTCTTGGCCAAGCCTCATATGACCCAAACTCTCATTAATAAGACTGTGCAGCAGCAGGAATGAAGGGGATATATTTAGTGTTCTCCATTGTCTCCCCCAGTAGACTGGTGGATCTGTCTTCCAAGAACAGTCCACCTTCCATAAAACCACCTCTCTCCAAGCAGTTCCTTGAAGGTCTCCCACTCAAATATCTTCCTGGCCCAAGCAGGCTTCTTGGATGAACTGTGACACCACCACAAGCCAGATACGATAGCGAAGGGCCACAAAACGACCCAACACAAATCTAGGGAAAGCCTCACACCGAGGCCGCAGGGTTCTTCCCAAGCATCACACCCAGGAGAGCCAGCTTCTCAAGAGGTGCTGTTCAGGCTTGTCCCGAATATAATCACACAGTGGAGTCACCAGTGTTCCAAGACAATTATGTAGTCCTTGGAGGCTAGTGAGGTTGGTTAAGCTCAGAATCCAAACTTCTTCTCTTATGGGGACAACGTAAACAAAGACCAGTTTCTCTAAACACACACTGATCCCTCCAGAGAAACACACGCACCTCCCATTTCCATCGAGGTTGAATTGTCAACATGTTCCCCTGTACCAGCCTATTCTCACTGAACATTGGTTCTGAGATTTTTTTTTCTAGTGAGTGAACATCCAAGGACAACTCACCTCAAGGATCAAAGACAAAAGCCCACTGACAGAGCTGGGGGGGAACCAAACACATATAAGTATGACATGGATGGATGCATTGGGGATTGGTGACAGAAAGGATGTGTGTGTGTGTGGTGTAGTATGCAACACCAGTGTTTATAGTCTTTCAACACACATAAGTATGACATGGATGTATGCATTGGGGATGGGTGACAGAGAGAGGAGTGTGTGTGTGTGTGTGTGTGTGTTGTATTGTGTAGTATGCAACACCAGTGTTTATAGTCTTTCAACACATATGACATGGATGGATGCATTGGGGATGGGTGACAGAGAGGGGTGTGTGTGTGTGTGTGTGTGTGTGTGTGTGTGTTGTGTTGTGTCGTATGCAATGCCAGTGTTTATAGTCTTTCAACACATGTAAGTATGACATGGATGGATGCATTGGGGATGGGTGACAGAGAGGGGTGTGTGTGTGTGTGTGTGTGTGTTGTGTTGTGTAGTATGCAACGCCAGTGTTTACAGTCTTTCAATGTGGCTGAGCCAAAAATGGAACTGTTGAAATCCAGGCAGTCTTTTCAACCTTACTTCCAAGGGAGCAACATTTTTTTAAGACTCTCCACAAAAACTGGGTAAATGGTACTATCATCCTGAGGCTATAAATTCTGGTGTTGGAGGCGAATATGAAGACCTGTTCCCTCTATTACCATCTGTCTACACTTTGTGATTCTTGAAGACAGGTGTCCCTCTACTCCTGTCTCCTTTGTCCAGGTAGAGAGAAAATGATGACTTCTGCCAGCAGGCTGGGCCAAGTCAGAAAATCCCATCCACCAAGACCAGGGAGTCTCCAGTTGTGGAACCCTCTAGCCTGCAAGCCTAGTCCCAACAGGACATTACACTGAGGGGCAGGATTTTAAAATAACATTGGATACCTGTGTATTTCTTGAGCCCTCTCGTTCTCTTAGATGTTCTCCTTCCTCCACTGGCAGAACACAGATTAACACTACATTAATTTAGGAGCATCTAAAAGGACATAACATAGCTCAACTTAGTTCCTACTTTACGGACTCAGTCCCCCATGAGCCTCTCAAGAAAGTCCAGAAATCCTGGGAGAGTGGAACAAGGAAGATCTATTTGTTTCTCTTCAAAATCCCCATTTTCTTACCTCACCCATATTGCCTCCTGGAAGCTCTAAGATATAAAATAGCACGTTATGGGCTGTACTTTCTCTTCTAACTCTGAAAGCCTGAAACCCTGGATTTAAATGATATTAGGATCATCTGTATTTTTAGGTCACAAACCAGCAAGTAGCTGTTTGACATTTCTCACTGACTTCCCAACGGCAGGTCTCAAAGATAAAAGCAACTCGATTCTTCCTTGTAAATACTCTTCATCTAGGGCTCAACTCCTGAAATGGACTTCTATGACTCGGAGAAGTCATTTAAAAATCCCAGGTCACCAGCTTCCTTTGATCCAATACGGCCTTTCCACTGGCTGCCTCTATTGTCCAGGAGCCAGTAAGAAGTTCAGTGGTACTTCCTTCCTGGACTTGTGGCCAGCTGGTTTTACAGGGGGAGCCCCCCATTACATACAATGTCTTGTGCCAAGAAAAGGCCTTTCCATGAATGTACACTTTCAGCTACACTGAATCTATTGGAGAATGTGCAGGTTTTTGGAAGGACAAGCAATCTTTGACTTGTAGAGGTAATTCTCATCCATATTCAAATCCCCATGTCAGGAGTTCCCATTGTAGCTCAGCAGCTTAAGACCCCGACTAGTATCCATGAGGATGAGGGTTTGATCCCTAGCCTCACTCAGTGGGTTAAGGACTCGGTGTTGCCATGAGCTGTGGTATAGGACACAGTCAGAGACCCAGCTTGGATCTGGTGTTGCTGTGGCTGTGTGTAGGCCGGCAGCTACAGCTCCCATTCAACCCCTAGCCTGGGAACTCCCATATGCCATGGGTGCAGCCCTAAAAAGACACACACACATATACACAAAATCCCCATATCACAAATAACAAACATTGATCACCCACTACGTTCAAAGAAAAATTGTGCTCTGTATATTTTTCCCATAATGCTTTAATATTGCCTCTGTGTTCTATCCTCTCCCTCCAAAAAGCTATAATTTTAAAAGGGAACATTAAAAAAAAAATAAAAAGCGTAAGCAAAAGGCAAGCTTCCTCGCTCTCCAAGTCCACTCTAGATCGTTAAATTCACAGGGGATGGTTCCATCAGAGTTTCTCTCACCACCACCACCACCAATTTTCTGGGGATTATAAATCACTGATTTCCACACTGAAATCGCAACTGGCAACCACTGAGAACATCTGCCAAGGGTGTGTCACATCTGCCGAAGGCGGTTAAGAGTCCATACAGGAATCCTGTTCTCAGACTTGGGGACCCTGAGATACCACTGGAATTTGCCTAAAGGCCAGGACCAATTACCACAGAGCTCCCGGTGGAAAGCTCAGGATTTCCTAGACTGCTTTCTTCGTCACTTCTTCCAGAAAGATGCTGTGGATGTCAATGAAGAGACTCTAGAAATGCTCTCTGCCATCGGCCAGAATGTGCCACCCCCAATGGCAAGACGCCTCCATGATTTCTCTCACTTCTTATTTTAAAACTAAGGAATCCATCTCTCTAGTCCATAACCCTGTTTGAAGCAGTCACTTTTAATATACGTCCTCCTTTATTAAGGGTGTTTATTTAGTGACATCCTACCTTCTCTATTGACTTTTACTTGACATGTCAGTCTTCAAGAAAATACGTGGAAACCAAAAATATCACCATCACAGAATTTTAGGCAGGTTTTAAGACAGGAAAGCTTGATTTAATTTGGTGTGCTACATCAATTTAATGGATGAGAAGCATGTTTCTTAAACGGAATGAGTTGCAGAAAGAAATCAGAGGATTGATGGAGAAACCAGATTGCCTTCCAGGTCCTTCCAAGTAAGTGGACTCACAGATTGGCTTTAACTATTTAGTTTAGAGTAAATCATCACTACATTGGTAGAAAGACCAAAAAGAAAAAAAAAAGATAATACTAAACAGAACTTTAAAAAAATAATCTGCAATTGTTTTTTTTATAATTTCAAAAGCCAAATTATCCAATTTGGAGGGATTCTGATAATTTTTACATGAAGGAGATTCATATAGTGATACAAACAGATAATCAGTACTCCAGAAGAATGATACGGGGAAGATAAACAGAAGAAGAATTTACAGAAGTTAACCAATTTGGCTAAAAGCTTACAAGACAGCAGAGATACTTGGAATCCATCCTAAACTCTCAGCCCACAAGAGTTAAGAACTAATACTCTGCTGAGGTGTTCAACAGGTGTAAGACCACAGCCTACAGCTTCCTAGCACAAACAGCTTCTTTGCTTACCCAAGTGATACTACATTTGATGGGGTGAGATGGTAGGATAAAATGTTAATTATTTAGTAAGGTAATGAGTAAAACAGAAGGTAGAATGTATTGATTGCTTACTTTTTACACCTGATTATCACACACAGATTGGTCAATCTAAAAATGTTGTATTCTACAAGATTCCATTTTCAACCCACTTCTTCTTCACCAAAATAGAATGCCCACAAACAATATGTACTTCTGCAAAATGCATGGAGCAAGCCGAGTGTAAGGAGAGGCATCTGGTCGCTTATGTTGCAACTAAGACTATTTCCATCTTGCATTGCCTTTTTTTTTTTTTTTTTTTTAACAGCCATACCTGCTGCATATGGAAGTTCCCAGGCTAGGGGTCAAATTGGAGCTGTAGCTGCCAGCCTACACCACAGCCAAGCAATGCAGGATCTGACCTGCATCTGTGACCTACTCCATAGCTTGGGGCAGTGCCAGATCCTTAACTCACTGAGAGAGGCCAGGGATAGAACCTGCATCTTCAAGGGCACTAGGTCATGTTCTTAACCCACTGAGCCATGACAGGAATTCCTTGTATTGCCTTTCAACAATTTAAAAATGCCTGTCTTCACAGCCTAAGTGCAGGGCTGCTAGTTTGAGACTCTGCTCCTACACCTGCTAGGAAAATGTAGCCATGTCCTCAGCATCAACTGTCACCTGTATGCTGTTGGCCAACAACTCTCAAATCTACTTTTCTAGTCACTGTATCTCTGCAGGATTCCAGGACTATGTCTGACTACCTGGTAAACATCTCCATTTAGGTGTCTGACAAGCACCTCCAACTTAACATCTCTAGACCCCAAATGAAAGCTGCTTCACAACAAGGGAAATGAGGGCCCCATGACATGTATATTAAGGGAAAGCCTGCGGTTTGAAAACCATCCAAATCCCTACTCTTTCCAATCATGTAATACATGGTCCACTTTCATCTCCCTCTCATTATTCTCTGGGCATGTGGGCCTTCCTGTTAGTTTACTGCCCAGCATTTCAACCACGAGGGTTTCTCACTTGCAGTTTGCTCTTTCTAGGTGCTTCTCCGATCTTTGACTATCTGAGGTCTAATAGGCATACACAGCTCAGCTCAAATGGCAGATCCCAAGAGGACTTTTCAGACCCCAAAGGCTCCTCTTTCCCTCAATTTCATTCTCTGTCACTCACTGGATCCTGCATTCTGGCTCTCAATATCTAAACTTTAAATTTTTTATCCCCCACCCCCAGGTGAGCAGGCACTTTGCTTGCCTTGGTCACTATTTCCCTGGAACAGTATTTGACACACAGTAGGCATTCATTACATATTTGTTGAATAAATGAATGAATGACAGAATGAGTCATCATCCCCCACAGACCTGTTTCTCCCAACTTCTCCCTTCCTTGCAAGTGTCCCTGCCTTTCACACAATTACTCAAACCAAAAAGCATCGGCCTAGAAACTTCCCTCCTTCTTAATCACATCAAAATCCCCAAAAGAAAACAAATAACCTTCTAAAATATTTCTCTGACCTAATTCCTCCCCCCTGCCTCTGGGCTACTGTTCAATTCCCCCACACACACACCCAACTGAACCTTTCCCATTTGTCCCCTAGATCTTCCTAAAACTTAATTTTGATCCTATCACGGTCCTTCTTAATTCTTCAAAGACTTCACTGCCTAAGAATACAAGGAAAATTCCCCATTAAGTCCTGGAAGATATTTCATGAACTGGATTCTATTTGCCAGACCAGTCTCTTCTACCATCTCATGCTTATTAACTTCAACCATAGAACACACATAGCCTTCCCCCACCACCTGGAAATGTCCATTACACATGCCTGGACCTGCTGTGTGACAAATGGACCGTAACTAGTAAAATCCTAGCTCAAGCATTTTCCAAGTTGTCTGAATACATGTAGGTGCATCTGATCCAATCATACCTCCATTATAGGACGTTTTACACTATAATAATAGTCTTTTTACATATCTATTGTCTTCTCTTTGGCCATGAGGTCAAGGAGGGGTTATGTCTTCTTCACATTCATATTCTTAGCAACTAGCATAGGGCCCAGCGCTTTGAACTTTTTGTCCCTGTTGAATTAATAGGTAGAGAGATGTCAATAAATCTATGAGAGTAAATTTTTGT
Source organism: Phacochoerus africanus (assembly GCF_016906955.1). Lineage (NCBI taxonomy): Eukaryota > Metazoa > Chordata > Mammalia > Artiodactyla > Suidae > Phacochoerus > Phacochoerus africanus. The sequence continues at coordinate 8,770,393 of NC_062557.1, read as the reverse complement.
GGTGAGTTTTCATCAATTATAATTCTCTGGAATTTCTTGATGACATATTGGCTTCTGACTAGAAGCCATTATTCAAATGCTTAAATGATTACAACTCCCTTGAGAGCATCCGTTTTAGGCTGGGAATGTGGCGAGGGCTCCAGTAATCACTGTAGAATATGATAAAGGGAGCCACACCCAAGCTTGACTGGATCTGAGCCCTCCTCACTTTAACCATTTGAAATTCCATTTGAATGGGATTCATTTTTCTAGTTTCTTATAGAACGTAGCCATCCATGAACTTTCTGCTTTTAAACAATGAGAAGAGACTCCTGCTTCAAGCCCTGATGGAGTAACTGGTGTTGGAGTAGCTCTTCTCTGTAAACAGTGATAAAATTGGCCAAAGTATATAAGGTACACATTTTCAGGCACTGGAGGATAGGTGGCCTCGGACTGAGATTCCTGAGATAAAGGAATCACATGAGGTAAGCCTCATGTTCACCTGGGCTCTCTGTTGGGGAAAATCTCCCAGCCCTAGCGTAGGGAGGTAGAACCCAAAGTGCATGGCAGTCCTGCTGAAATGAAGAAGCAGAGATCAAAGTTTAGGAATGCTCACACAGGGGGCAATTTCAGGGCAGAGTACTAGAAAGAGCTGAAGCACATGGGAGAGTGAGTGGTGTGAGCAGTCTGTGTAGGGTTCTCTGCAAGACCTTAACCAAGGCCAAGCTGCAGATGTGCATGATGAGATTCCGGGTAGAGAGAGCTGCTTGAGGGTTGAGAATGGTGCCTCTGGAGGTCACACAGTACTTGGAGACACTGGATTATTATCTCACCCAGAATAGAGGGATACTACTGACATATCAGGCAGGCAAGTGGACATCAGTGAGTCCCCTGCTTAGGAATAAGGTCCATGGTCCAGAGCAGGGAACAACTATGGCCCATGGATGGACCATATAGTTTTATAAATAAACTTTTAGTGAAATATAGTCATGCTTATTTACTTACATGGTTTTATGGCTATTTCCATGCTACAATGGCAGAGTTGAATAATTACAATGGAGACCGAATAAGTCATATACCTAAAATACGTATCATCAGGCTGTTTAAGAAAACCCTGCCAAACCCTGCTGCAGAGTAAAGACTATTCCAGATTGCCCTACCAAAGCCTAAAACCAAGCTCCAACAGACTCAAGGAGAGCATCTAGTATGTTATTTGCCTGTCAGGATGTAACCTAACATGCTTTAAAAGAGGACAATATAATCTAGACTCTAGGAACCTCCATATGCCACAGGTGTGGCCCTAAAAAGACAAAAGACAAAAAAAAGTGATGAAAGAAATAAAAAAGGTCATCCCATAATTCTCTATCCAGGGAAAATATTCTAAATTTCCTGTTGTGGCTCAGCGGTAACAAACCCAACTACTATCCATAAGAACCTGGGTTCGATCTCTGGCCCTGCTCAGTAGGTTAAGGATCTGGCGTTGCTGCAGTGTAGGTCACAAACACAGCTCAGATCTGGCATTTTTGTGGCTGTGGCATAGGCCAGTGGCTGAAGCTCCGATTTGACCCCTAGCCTGGGAACTTCCATATGCTGTGGGTACAGCCCTAAAAAAAAATAAAAAAAAAATGAAGGTGAAATAGGATATATATATATATATATATATATATATATATATTTTAGTGGCTGTACCTACAGAACATGGAAGTTCCTGGGCATCCCAGCCATAGCTATGACCTACACCGTAGCTGTGGCAACACTGGATCCTTTAACCCACTGCACCCGGCTGGGGATTGAACCTGCTCCCCCACAGGGATCTGAGCCATTGCAGTCAGATTTTTAACCCACTGCACCACAGCGGGAACTCTAAATAGGACACTCTTAAGAGAGCATTATGAGAAATACTAAGGAATTTCCTCAGACCAAAAGTGAAATGATACAAGTAGAAACTTGTATCTACGGGAAAGAAATACACCAAAAAGGGTCAATATCTGGGTCAGTAATGTAATATCAGATATTTCTCTCCAAGTTTAAAACACAAGTAATTTTTTAAACAAACTAATATCTAACCTAGGGTTTATCACATGTGTAAAGATAATGTGACAAAGGATGAGGGCTGCTGTAAACAAAGGAAGGGGGAATTTCCTCTTTTAATTCTTGCCTGGCTCTTTGAACTGCAAGGTCTTCTCCTGACCTCGGACAGAGATTTGTACCCTTGGTTCCCTGGTTCTCAGGCCTTTGGATTCAGGCTAGAATTAATCACTGGCTTTCCTGGGTCTCCAGCTGATAGATGGCAGATCATGGGACTTCTCCGACTGAATCATCACGTTCGTCAATTCTGCACAATAAACCTCTCTACGTCTGCCTGTCTGTCTGTCTATGAGAACACCTTGGAGATATCATGGATTCAGTTCCAAGTCACCACAAGAAAGAGACTATTACAATAAAGCAAGTTCCAGGATTTTTTGGCTTTCCGAGTACATGTAAAAGTCATGTTTTCTCTATCCTGTAGTCCATGAAGTATACAATGGCATTTAGTCTGAAAAGTCAATGTACATAACTTAATTAAAAATACTTTACTGGGGGAGTTCCCACTGTGACTCAGCAGTAATGAACTCAGCTAGTATCCATAAGGATGCTGGTTCGATCCTTGGCCTTGCTCAGTGGGTTAAGGATCTGGCATTGCTGTGAACTGTGGTGTAGGTTGCCGAGGCAGCTTGGACCTCACGTTGCTGTGGCTGTGCTGTAAGCCAGGAGCTGCAGCTCCAATTCAACCCTTAGCCTGGGAACTTCCCTATGCCACAGGTGCGGCCCTAAAAAAGCAAAAAAATAAAACAAAACCAAAAAACTTCATTGGTTTAAAAAATGCTATCATCTGAGCCTTCAACAAATCATTACCTTTTTGCATACCAACATCAACTATCACTGATCACAGATCACCGTGGCAACTATAATAATAATGAAAAACTTTAAAATCTTGTAAGATTTACCAAAATGTGACACAGAGACACGAAGTGAACAGATGCTATTGGAAAAATACCACCAACTGTCTATTTGACACAGGGGTGCCACAAACTTTCAATTGGTAAGAAAAAAAAAGAAGTAGCGTCTGAGAGGCTCGATGAGGCCTATTAGAGTGAGGCCTGGGACTTGGTATTTCCGGAGAACTCTACCGTAGTTTTTATATTTGTAATGCACCATAAATGAGGTGGCACAACAATAATTCTAACAGTAAAAAACCAACAGAAAAAATGAAATGGAGGGTAAAAAATATTCAATTACTGCCTTGCTCCCCTCCAAAATAAGGGAAATGAAAACAGAGAGAAACAATGTATGAGACAAATAGGAAGCCAATAGCAAGATGGTGGACATATATATAACTAAATCAATGACAACATAAAATGTGAGTGGACTCAAGATTCAAACTAGATGTTTTGTTAAACTGGACAGAAAAGCAGGACCCAATTATTTGCTATCTATAAGAAACTCCTGTAGGAGTGCCCATTATGGCTCAGCAAAAACGAATGTGACGAGCATCCATGAGGACGCAGGTTCGATCCCAGGCCTCACTCAATAGGTTAAGGATCCAGCGTTGCCATGAGCTGTGGTGTAGGCCGCAGACACGGCTCAGGTCTAGCATTGCTGTGGCTGTGGTGTAAGCCGGCAGCTATGGCTACAATTCGACCCTTAGCCTGTGAACATCCACATGCTGTGGGTGTGGCCCTAAAAAGACAAAAAGAAAAAACAAGAAAGAAAAGAAACTCATGTAGATTTCCTACATTTTAAATAAAAAACATTTTGAGGAGTTCCCGTCGTGGCGCAGTGGTTAACGAATCCGACTAGGAACCATGAGGTTGCGGGTTCGGTGCCTGCCCTTGCTCAGTGGGTTAACGATCCGGCGTTGCCATGAGCTGTGGTGTAGGTTGCAGATGCGGCTCAGATCCCAAGTTGCTGTGGCTCTGGTGTAGGCCGGTGGCTACAGCTCCGATTAGACCCCTAGCCTGGGAATCTTCATATGCCGCGGAAGTGGCCCAAGAAATGGCAAAAAGACAAAAATAAAAAAAAAAAACATTTTGAGTAAATACCAAATAAAGATATTCAACATTTATATCTGTAAACTTTTTTTTAACAATTGCTTTGGTTTGTTCATGGCTTATGAATAGAGAACTAAAGTGTGTTACTTAAGCAACTAGATGGGTAGATGGACAGAGAGATGTTAGACAGATCCCCCACCCACCCCCAAACATAAACGAGTATACTACTTAGGATCTTGCTCTGTGTTCAAAATTCCAAAAACAATCTCCCGCAGCAGCCCCACCGAACATATTCTTTTTTAAAATTTACATGTCTTACCTTCTCTCTTAGACTGAAATCTCACTGAGAGTTCAAATACTGAATAAATCTTTACTGATCACTCAGTAAAAATACATCATGCACTGAAGCCATACCCAGAAACCAGTTTCACCAGACATTTACAGACTGGTGCAAGGAAATAAAGAGTAAGCAGGCAATCGTAATAAACTTATTATACATATGATAAGCTATTTGATAGATAAATAGGTAAAAGAATGAATGAATGGAACATATTTCCCCAAGTTGGTAGTTTTAATTTCTAAATCAAGTCCAACCACAATCTGAACAATCCCAAGGCATCTCCATGCAGTGGCAGCTGGCAGAGGAGAAAGCAAAATATCAGGCAGGAACTAAAACCCCTTAATAGGATTTGCCCTGAAAACCTGGCATTTCATAAAGCAACAAAGTAAAGGCTTTCTACCTTCTATTTAAGTGGAGCACAGACAATATCTTTCCAAAGCATCATCTGAACCATAATGCCTTTGTTGTTCTTTAGCCTTAATTTAATTGTAAAGAAATGTGGTATCATGTTTTGTTCCATGAAGAGGAAAATAATCCATGTATTATGCCAGCCAATAAAAACAACTCAATATGAGGTCTAAACTCCTGATTATCTTCATTTCCCCTAATTCTAGGGTTGTGTGGTTTTTTTTTTTTTTTTGGAGTATTTGGCATTAAATCAAACTCAAGTCTTAAAGCAGATCTTACACAGTATTGCTACTGTCGTTTGTTTTAGTGCAGGTATCCAGCAAAAACCCGATCGATTCACCACGAGAGGCTTTGGCAATGACCAGATGGCAAGAATTCAGTGTCATCTCCTATAACATGACCCAGGGAGCCAAAGTCATAGCCCTATGAGGGAGACAGAGGAGATCAAATAAAATGGAATTTGGAAGCACTCGTTTGAATGTGGGATCTTGAGTATTTCAGAAAGAGTCGATTAATGAACTTTAAGATGCCAATAAGCCTTTGTCATCTTTCAGTTGAACTGTTCATACCTTATCTCAATGAAAACATTCTATGAGCTCCTTATGCGGTACAGCGATTTGTAGGACAGACACAGTCCTTTACGGATTGCCATACCATGTAACCACCCATCCACTCCTTCCATGCCAGCCTGCCCTTATTTTGTTCAACTATTTATTCCTCCAACAGGTGGCTTAAAGGGAATGAATACTGATTAATCGTTTTTCTCCTTGAAAGTGGTCAGTTTGAAACAGGACTCGTGACCTAATTCTTACCAAGGAGATGTAAGAAAAGTCTGAAAAGGGAAAGGTTTCAAGGAAAAGGTTTCTTTGTCATGAAAGAGCCATTTTGCAAAGGCTCTTTCTGCAGCAAGGTGATGTGTCTGTCTGTGACCTGTGATACTGCCACAGCCACCTTTCCAAAGCAACAAAGATAATATGATAAGGATGATAAAGCAGTTAGAAGGAACCCAAACCCCTGAAGACCATCCCTGAGCAGAAGGATTAATCAAAGCTGCATTTCCCCATTATGGGACATTTTATTACAGGACACAGGACTTCAGCAATCTTTCTTATTAAGAAGGTTGTGTCATCACTTCCTTTTTCCTGAGCCCAAGGAGATCCTGATACAAGTCTCTCTCTTTCCATTTCTAAGGTGATGACTGATTCCAGATTGCAGAAAACCAAAGATGATGAGGGGAACTGGGGAATAATACGTGGAGGGAAAAGGACTGAATGACCGTGTGAACTGAAATCTAAGTGTGTTATCATTTCCAAAATATTTTGTTCACGTGGGGATATTCCACAAAGTTAGCATCCTCCACTTTGCATCATAACCCACAGGTAACTAGGCAAGACTACAGCACAGGTGTTCAATCCTAAAGCCATTTCATTCTTCTGCAAATCAGTGGGCAAAGAGCTGGTAGATCCCACTTGCATCTCTTTCAGCTTCAAGAAGACAAACTCTAGTTCAAAAATAAGTCTGATATTTGAGTAGAGTTGATTTACAGTGTTGAGTCAATTTCTGCTGTACAGCATAATGACCCAGTCATACATATACATACATCTTTTTCTCATATTGTCTTCCATTATAGTCTATCCCAAGAGACTGGATATAGTTCCCTGTGCTAAAAAAATAAAACAAAACAAAACAAAACAAAATAAAATAAAATAAATGAGGTTGAAGACTGCTAAAAAAAAAATAAGTCTGATATCTGAAAAATCATTGCTTTGCTGGCCTTAAGGTATAACAGCGACAATTCTTAATCAAGATTCTCCATTCTCAGCTAAAATAATCTAAAATAAGCAATAAAGCTAGTTATGAACCAAGCAATAGAAGGACAAGACCGACAGGTAATTTCAGTCATTTTAAGCATAAAATCAAGTCAATTCACTTCAACAGGCATTATAAAGTTGCTTATTATGTGACCACTATGGTTCTAGTCCTATTATTCCTTTGATTAATATAACATTTGAACATAACCCCTGCCTTTAAAATCCTTATTGTCTAGAAGGAAAGAGAAAATAGGTGTGTGTGTGTCAAATAATTATAAGTAGAAAGAAAGCAATGATGTTAGCCTGTCATTCATACAATATACTTAAGCACGAATAGAACTATGAGTACATGATGGGTCCTAAGACGCAGTTGGTCAGGGAGAGCGTTTTGGAGGAGTTACACGTTGAAACAGATCGTAAATGAAGTGATGAATATGGAGGGAAGACACTGCCCTGGGTAAGAAAAATTAGATCAGGTAAGTGGTCACCTTGAGTAAAGCTACAAGTAAAAAAAAGAATGTGATACTTGCAGGGAATGATAAAGAGGAGATACATGCCCAAAACAAAAGTGCCATATTCTGAAAAACTGAAAGATGAGTCGTGATTTTGAACTCCTATGTTCTAGCATACTGTACGCTATTTATATTATCTCATTAACTCTCAATAGAAACACACAGGAAAAATACAGCCATGAGGAAATTTAGGCTTAATGAGGCTGAGGTATTGTTGATAAATGCTAAACCTCAGAATCCAACGTATTTCTCTCTGACACAAAAACCTGGGCTTTTTCCAAAGCATGTGTACTTACTGCCTTGCAAAGTTATCACGGGCCTCCAATGCCAGGAGGGAAGAAGAAAAATAACAACTCTATTTGATCAAAGATACCAAATTTCCAGAAGTAATACATAGTGCAGAGTATGCACCCAGTTTGCCTCTCCATTTTTTTTTTCTTTTGTCTTTTTAGGTCAGCACCTGTGGTACATGGAAGTTCCTGGGCTAGGGGTGAAATCAGAGCTATAGCTGCCAGCCACAGCCACAGCAACGCCAGATCTGAGCCTCATCTGTGACCTACACCACAGCTCACGGCAACACTGGATCCTTAACCCACTGAACAAGGCCAGGGATCGAACCTGCATCCTGCAACCTCAAGGATGCCAGTCAGACTTGTTTCTGCTGAGCCACGATGGGAACTCCCACCTCACCATTTCTATGTGAACTATATACACAAAGCATTGACTTTAGGAGTGTTACTACTTCCCCAGACATGACAGACAGATGGCCAGTTTCCTCCTAGCTTCATGACAGACAGATGGCTGTGTCTTCCTCCTAGCTTCTGAATAACTCAAAATTTTCACTTAAATTTTTTTTTTTTTTAGTAGGCCCAGAGAAAAAAGCAGGTTATTTTAACACTATCTGGAATCAGTTGTGACAACACTTTTAAAGAAAGAGTTGTTAGTATGTTCGTTAAGACAGCATGGCTGATGAAAACAGGTAGGGGACTCAGCCCAGGTTACCTGAGTTTTGGCCTTGGTCCATCTAATAATAAGAGCTGTCTGCCCAGGCACAGTTGTTATAATCCAACTCCTCAAGCCAGGATACAGAAATAAATAGGAATAACAGGAAGAAAGCTGATTCCAAGGACGGAACACACAACTTAAAGATAAAGTTGCCTAGAACCTACCCATTACAAGTATTTGTCTTTCTCGGAGTTCCCGTCGTGGCTCAGTGGTTAACGAATCTGACTAGAAACCATGAGATTTCGGGATGGATCCCTGGCCTCGCTCAGTGGGTTAAGGATCTGGCGTCGCCATGAGCTGTGGTGTAGGTAGAAGATGTGGCTTGGATCCCGTGTTGCTGTGGCTGTGGCACAGGCCACAGGCTACAGCTCGGATTAGACTCCTAGCCTGGGAACCTCTATATGCCATGGGTGCGGCCCTGGAAAAGACAAAAAAACCAAACAAATAAAAAAATAAACAAGTATTTGTCTTTCTGGAAGGAAGACATGGATGAAGGGAACTGGGGGGTACAGAAGGGTGGAGATTAATATCTGTACTTTAAAAGGCTTTCTCATTTCCTTCTCAATTATTTAAAAAAATTTTTTTTTTTACTTTTATCTTTTGGACCTCATCTGCAGCATATGGAAGTTCCCAGTTCAAAGATTCAATCTGAGCTGTAACTGAGACCTATAACACAGCTGCAGCAATGCCAGGTCCTTAACCCACAGCACCGGGCCAGGGATTGAACCCACACCACTGCAGAGACCAACCTCATATCCTTAACCCTACGTGCCCCATGGGAACTCCAATTTCCTTCTTATTTGAACCCTTTAGTTATGGTATTATTACACCCATTTTATAGATGAGAAAAATAAGTAACAAAGAGATTAAATAACTTGCCCAAGGTCATGGACAAAAACCTAACATCAAAGTCAGCAAACCATCAAAAGAAATATTTTGAGCACTTTTACTCAGAGTAATATAGAGTATACAGAATATTCCTTTTCATTCTATTCCATCTCCTAAAAGAATAATATCTGAATTTACCAAAGTAATCTTTAAAACCTGATACTTCATTTACAGTTATTACAAAATAATTGATCTGTGCTATACAATAATAACTATAAATGGAACATAACTTTTAAAAGTTATGAATCAGGAGTTCCCACTATGGCTCAGTGGGTTACAAACCCAACTAGTATCCATGAAGATGTGGGTTCAATCTCTGGCCTCACTCAGTGAGTTAAGGATTCAATGCTGCCATGAGCTGTGGTGTAGGTCACAGACATGGCTTGGATACCACATTCCTGGCAGCTGCAGTTCCAACTGGACCCCTAACCTGGGAACTTCCATATGCCTTGGGTGCAGCCCTAAAAAGACAAAAAAAAAAAAAAGGTACGAATCACTGTACTGTACACTTATAACTCATATAATGTTATACATCAACTACACTTCCATTTTAAAAATAAATTTAAAAAATAAAATCTGAACATATATCCAGACAAAAGTATAATTCAAAAGATAACATGCACCCCTATGTTCATAGCAGTTCTACTCACAATAACCAAGACTTGGAAAACACCTAAATGTCCATCAACAGATGAATGGATAAAGAAGATGTGGTACCTATACACAGTGGAATACTACTCAGTCATAAAAAAGACATTTGCAGCAACATGGATGAAACTAGAGAGTATCATACTAAGGGAAGTAAGTCAGACAAAGACAAATATCATATGACATCACTTATATGTGAACTCTAAAAAATGATACAAACGAACTTATTTACAAAACAGAAACATGGAGTTCCTGCTGTGACCCAGCAGTAAGGAACCTAACTAATATCCATGAGGATGTGAGTTCGACCCCTGGCCTTGCTCAGTGGGTTAAGGATCCAGCATTGCGTGAGCTGTGGTGTAGGTCGCAGACATGGCTTGGATGCTGTGTTGCTGTGGCTGTGGTGTAGGCTGGCAGGTGCAGCTCTGACTCAACCCCTAGCCTGGGAACTTCCATATGCTGCAGGTCTGGCCCTAAATTTGACCACTTGCCTGGGCACTTCCATATGCCACAGAAGTGGCCTTAAAAAAACAAGTAAACAAACAAACAAATAGAAACAAACTCACAGATTTCAAAATCAAACTTAGGGGACACCGTAGGGGGAGGGATGAATTAAGAAGAAGAGAATAACACATACATACTATGGTATAAAAGTGATAATTAACAAGGACCTACTGTATAGTACAGGGGAATCTACTCAATAGTTTGTAATAACTTATATGGGAAATATAATGAATATATGTATAACCGAATCACTCTGCTGTACACCTGAAACTAATACATTGTAAGTCAACTATATTCCAATAACATGTTTAAAAATTAAAATTATAAAATTTTTTAAAAGATGTGGTACATACATACAATGGAATATGACTCAGGCACAGAAAGTAATAAAATAATGCCATTTGCAACAACACAGATGTACCTAGAGATTATCGTACTAAGTGAAGTAAGTCAGAAAAATAAAGACAAACACCATATGATATCACTTATACGTGGAATCTAAAATATGGCATAAATCAACCTATCTATGAAACAGAAATGGATTCACAAACATAGAGAAAAGACTTGTGGTTGCCAAGGAGAGGGGGTTGGAGAAGGGGTGGAGTGGGAGGTTGGGGTTAGCAGGTGCAAACTATTATACATAGAATGGATAAACAACAAGGTCCTACTCTATGGCACGGGGAACTATATTCAATACCCTCTGATAAACCGTACTGGAAAAGAACATTAAAAAGACTGTAAAAAAAATAAATAAACATCATTGTGAGCGTGCGCACACACACACACACACACACAGACATAATTCCTCCATCATGAAAGTGAGGTGAAATTTACTAAATGGTTTTTGTCATCCTTCAAAATGATCTATGGGCTCTTCTCCTATAATCTGTTCATGTTCATTTTTCTAATATTAAAACATCCTGAAATAAAAAAATGGATAAATACAATCTGACACTTCACTGCAGTTCATCTTCAAACATTTCATCATCTTTTTAAAAATCTACTACTACCTGACTCGGTGCTACGCACAACACTCAGAGCATCTGGATGAGATCTCACCGGTCAGGTTCCTCCAGGCTGGTCAAACCCCATAGCTCACATCTGAAAGCTGAAACCAAAAAAGACTAGCTGTGGACTTTGAGGGATAGTACGAGTCATACTGCAATAGGGACAACACTGGTGTTTACACACAGTTACCATCAAATGAATTAATGACACAAACGAGAATCCTTTTTTGTTTTCCCCCTCCATGTTTACAGCTCAGATGCTTAACCCTAGGGCTGCATCCAGTTTCCACAGATCAACTTGAGAAAACCTGTTCCAGAGAGCAACTGGCTTCAAATCGAACTCCGGGAGCAATTAGGAAGGGAGCAAATGGAAGCATTTGGTTTTCAGGAAACAATTTGTGGTCTGTCCCATTTGCAAACACGGAGCAGCAAAACTGAATCTTACAGAGATCTGATGGGGGTGGGAGGGTGAGAGGTGGACGAGGGACCAGGAAAAGGCAGTCTGAGTATGAGACCCCCTGCAGTTGGTCAGATTCTATTGCTAAGTCTCAGGAAACACTGAACTATTTCTCCTGGAAATTAAATTGAGATTTGAAACTAATGAGGGGCTGAGGCATAGAGGAGTGTTGAATAGCATGTGCAGCTAATTATTTCATCCAGAGGAGCCAAAGGGACCTTGGGACATTTCCATTCAGCCTATAAACTAGGGAAATTAATCCTAAAAGCTTGAAGGAACAAAATTAGAACGCTAGCATGAAAGCACAGATATGAAATCTGCTGATAATTTCTCCTCATCTTCCTGGGAGGTTACATTAAGGCCAGGTGGACATTTTCACTTCCAATGAAGGTCGATCTGACTCTTTCATGAAAATGTGGCCAGGAACAAAAGGACTGCTCTAACCTGGGCCAGTCCCAGACCGCTCTAAATATGTGCACATAAGAATCCAATGTTCTGTGAGTGCAATTTTATTTTCATAGGAAAATTCTTTCCTAAGATGGGGAAGGAAGTCAATATATGTTACCAGGAGCTGTGCTATCTAGTCAGTCAAGTGACTAGGTTTGAGCATCCCCTAGGAGCGAAGTCCTGTTCCCATGACGATGGTAGAGACGGTAGAGCTCTGAGGGATTGGGAGGTAAAGATTAAAAAATTAGGGAAATCAGTTTCACTGTCAAAGAGTTCCAAGTCAGGTGGTATCTACAACACACATCCCTTTGAAAAAGCATAAAATAAAATAATTATCTTGACCAGTTATTCCCAAATCAGGCTGACTCTTAGCATCACCGGCAGAACTTAAAAACGAAAAGTTCTGAGTTCCGTCCCCGGATGCTGCTTCATTAAGCCAGGACATTTTACATTTCTCTGATAATAATGAGGATGAGCCAGTTTTGTGAATGGTTTTCCTAATGTATAAAGCGTCAAACATCTGGAGAGCTGGTAAAATTTGAAAGGTTCAAGAAAAAAAATCTTTCCAGATAATCACTAACATGTAGAAAAGCCCAAATCTAGAGTAGACAAAGGGTAGGGTCCACATAGGTGACAAGCCCATAAACACTTAAGAAATATAATTTTTAAGCGAAAATTAATATGCTACATGCCACATGCTACAAGGGCAGGCAACACACATGTGCTCGGTAGAAAGACGCCATCAGCCACTGATCACCGTCATTGTCATCATCGAAGGTCACCATCAGCGCTACCGAGGGACCTTCTAAAGCAGGGTGTGGCCAGCTTTCTCCGTAAAGAACCAAGGAGTAAACATTTTAGGTTCTGTGGGCTATCCTGTCACTGGCACAACTATTCAGCTCTGCTGCTGGATCACAAAAGCAACCACACGCAGCCTATAAATAAATGAGCGTGACGTCTTCCAATAAAATGTTTATTCATGGCAACCAGAATTTTGAGTTTTATATGATTTTTACATGCCATGAGATATTATTTTTCTTTTCAACCATGGAAAAACATAAAAATTATTCTCAGCTTGTGGGCCATACAAAAACCGGCTGTGGACAATATAGGATTGTTATCTACAGACTCTCTGTGGTACAACACATCCCTAGAAATTACTCACCTTGTGTAACCAAAACTTTGTATCAATGGAACCTCTTCACATAAATATTTGTTAAAAGGGCAGATCTCATGTTAGGCATCCTTACTCCAAAAGAAACCAAAAACAGCAAAAACAGCAACACCACCAAAAAAAAACCCCCAAAGGGACACAAGAAAACTTCTGAAAGTAATGGGCATATCTAGTACTTTGATTGTGGTGATGGTTTCCAAGCATCTGCATATGTCTAAATGCATCGAACTGTAAATACGCAGACCTGGAAGACATTGTGGGTTTGGTTTCTAGAACACTGTAATACGACAAATACCACAATAAAGGGAGTCAAAGTTTTTTGTTTCCCAGCACATATAAAACTTATGCAATAGCAGTAGATCTAGAAAAATAATACATAAACCTTATTTTAAAAATGCTTTACTGCTAAAAATGCAACCCATAACCCAAGGCTTCAGGGAGTCATAATCTTTTCACTGGTGGAGCATCTGCAATATTGTGAAAATTACTAAAATGTAACACATTGATGGAAAAAAAACTTGCTTGACACAGGATTGTTATGAATCCTCAACTGGTTAAAAAAAATAATAATAAACAAATTATTTTTATTTGCACAATTAAGCAAAACTCACTAAGACGAGGTATGATTGTACACTAAATATGTGCTATTTCTGTATATCAACTATACCCCATTAAGGCTTTTAAATAAAAAACAAAAAACCCAGAGACTGTAGGCTCAATTTGGCCCACAGACTTTAGTTTGCCAGCCGCTGGTTTACAGCCTGACTCCCCATTCATGGAGTCGTCTGCAGAGAAATAATTACACTCTGGAATCTGGCATCTGTGACTGGTTGGTCCCCCAATGCTGCACTGGGTGTGTGTGTGCTTTCGGGATGCACCTGCCATTGAGAAGGAAAACCTTGCCATCTTTCAAGGTTCGCCTAACCCCGATGCAAAGAACATCTGATTTTCAGAGTGATGTAAATCCCAGCTTTGCCTGCCAGTAAATTCACATACATCGTGTTAACATCAGGTTTATATTAAACATTTACATTAAGGATTGGATTGGAAGATGAAATTGTTTGCATACATTCCAGCCACAGAGGGAACAGCCCCACCACTCTGCCTGCCAATGCCTCCCCATCAGACAGTGACCCATCTGAAAGGTGAATAAGACACTAATGCTTGGTCCGTAGTGAAGCTGGGCAGCCTCTGTCCACTCTGCTGTGTCCTTAACAAACTGCCAGACAAGTTGTGAGTTACACTGCCCAACTCCCCTGGGAGGGGTTTCATTTATGACAACAAAGATAACTTGCTCTAACTCGAAGATTCAGAATGGGTGTCTTTTTCCCAGCCCTGGAATTCTCCTACCCACAAAATCACTCAGGTTTTTTTTTGTTGTTGTTGTTTTTTGATTCAAAACAGTCAAATGGCAATGCTGGGATACTGTGGGGTTAAGATCGACATTTGATTGTGTAGCTTATATTTTTGGCAAGAGGTTTTGAATTGAGAAGAGACCCAGAGTGGTTCTAAGTCAGGCTCCTAAGGAACACTGTGGTTTTAACTCTGAAATTCAGACCCAGAGAGACTGGACGCCAGAGGAACTGGGCTCTGCAGTCTCCCCTGGGCCAGTTCTCCCTGCCGTGGACCAAGAGTTGCCCAGGTTACTCTAACAAGCAAATGGTCTGCAGAACAAATGTTTTTGTGGGAAAAAAAACAACCGCCACGGATGCCAAGTGAAGTGGCTGGAGAGGAGTGATGTTGTTAAAGCGATGATTCATTAAGTCTTGTCTGAGTGTCAGATGTTCAGCATTCGATGCTATTGCCTCCAATTTAAATCATTTTTAAAGAAGTGCCGGAAAAGGTGCTGAAAGGCACCTCACTCTGTTCCCGCACTTGAAAAACACTGTCTGCTTGTGCGCTGTGGTAAAACTTTGCATTTTGGCTAGACACCCTGTGTGGAGCTATGCTGGAGCTGGAGCTTTTTCTTTTCTTTTTTCTTTTTTATGTAAGTTTGTACAGTCGCCCGAAGGCAGGAAGAGAACATAGGATTTCCACCAGCCAAAGAGTTCCTCCTGATGGCATGAAGTTAGAAGCAAGTGCTCAATGGAACTGCCCCTCTGCAGGAAGAAGCCCCGGTGCAACCGACCTCCAAGTCTGCACGTGACTGCCTCCTCCGCCTCCTAAAGAGCGTGTGCTTTTCCATGGGGAGTCCTTGTCTTCTAGAATTCTTTTCAGAACCCCCAGAAAGTCTGAAGCTACCGATAGATTGTGGTTTATCATCACCAATTAGGAGTGAGGCTAATGTTGCCAACACATCCTGGATCCCGGTCAGTATCCGGGGAGGTCATCGAGCCTCTAAACAGGCTGGGTCTTTGGTACCCCTCCACACACGTCTCTGGGGGTCAGAGCTACCACTCCCCCCTCACGCGAAAAGAGGACGCCTACCTTGTGGATGAACCCTGAGGACATGATGTGAAGGGAATTAATAAGCCAGTCACAAAAGGAAGTACAGATATGAGGACCTCCACCCAGCAGAGGCACCTCACTTGAGCCAAAACCAAAGAGAGAGAAGGCAGATTGGTGGTTGCCAGGGGCTGGGAGTGAGAGGAATAGTTTTCGTTCAAGGGAAGGGAGCTGTAGTTTCGCAAGGTGAAAAGAGTTCTCGAGACAGACAGTGGTGATGGTCTCACAGCAATGTGGATATATTCAACGCCACTGAACCGTACACTCGGAAACGGTTAAGACCGTAAGTCTGAAGTCGTGTGTACCTGACCACAGTTCACAAGGATGATGCAGGTCTCAAAGTGCTTAGGAGAGTCCCAGGTAAGACCCCCAGTTCTTCCCCAGATAAGTGTGAACTAGCATCCACAAAAGAACTACGGTTTTCACATATGTCACGTTAACATCAGGTTTATATTAAACATTTACATTTAGGATTGGATTGGAAGATCCACCTGAGGTCTGGGCCTCCATGTTCTCAGACTTCTTTTTGGCCACACCCATGGCCATCCAGAAGTTCCCGGGCCAAGAATTGAACCCGTGCCATGGCAGTGATAATGAGCCACAGAAGTGACAATGCCAGATCCTTACCCACTGAGCCACCAGGGAACTAATCAAGCATCTTGACAGGGATGTTATAAATTTTATTAGAAGTGCAGTTCTTACTGATAGTAACTGCACCAAGAAATAATAATGATGCATAATTTGTTTAGCAATGTACAGATTTCCAAATATTTTCACAAACAAGTCGCATAATCACCACAACAAAACCATTATTACTATTATTATTTTGGCCATGAGATATAGCAGCTTAATGTGGGATTTCAGTCCCCCAGACCAGGGATTGAACCCAGGCCGCATGGGTGAAAGCACTGAGTCCTAACCACTAGACCACCAGGGAACTCCCCCAAACCCATGGTTAATGACCACCACTCAAGGCCTGCAATGTACCAACTGCCATCTTCATCTATTGCATTATTTCATCTTCGGCCTAGATGAAGAGGTTTAGAGAGGCCAAGATCATTGGGCCTAGTACGTGGAAGAGACACATAAGAGAGGAGTGTTGGCTTGCTTGTGGAAGTAATGCTTTTTCATCCCCAATTCTGTCCTTTGCCTTTCTCCCTAATATAAGAGTCAACGAAGAAAGAAAAGAAGGATAGATTCCTTAGACTCTCTAGGTGATAGATGGATTTTAGGCCTTCAAAAAAGCTGGAATACCATCTCATGGACTCCCATCTCTCCAAGGCTTTGGGAAATATTCTTTCAGTAAAAAAAAAAAAAAAAAATCACAGCCCAAATCAAGGCCCCCAGATAAAGTACTCAGGGTATGGAATACTAAGATGTTCTTCCTAGTCCCACTATATCATTTCTTTAGCAGTGTAAAGGTTATGTTATGCTGGGCAGAAATAAATGCAACAAAACATATTTAAAAGCTCAGCACCCATTATTCTCACCATCGGATGGTCATGCGTTCATGCGCAGTAATGGTTAAATCTTTAAGGTCAAGCATCATGTGCCACTGCCCGAAACAGGCAACCATGATGTACCTCCCCTCTTTCCCTTTCCATCCTGCGTGCAGATGTCCACCTCAACTTCTCTTTCCTCCGGCGTGAAACAGGACAGAGAGTCCCAAGTCACAGACACACGGCGGAGCCGGAGGGAGCCTAAAAACAGACCCCTGCAGGTCTGCTCTTAATCCTTTCCAGACAAATGAGATACAATTTCAAAAGATCTTCAGGAAATACAAATCTCCTCCCTCTTTGGTGACCTGTTTTGAAGCTTTACTCACAGGGTCTGAAAAACCTTCATTATCATGACTCCCAAGTTCATCCCGCTGCCAGTTCACCGTCTAAACAAGTGGCGTATCCAACTTTGCAAAAACCTCGCAACATAAAAATGAAGTTGGAGCAAAACTGACTGAGTTGCTGTGGGTAACTTATCAAAGAGGACGTAGCATAGAGAGGTTTTAAGTGATGGCTCATTCTAACATCTTTAAAATAGACTCAATACAGGAATATTTGTGCTATAGACAATTTCACAGAGACACAATTATTGAGTAAGGTTAAAGACCTTTGCATACATGAATATACTTAGACGATGCTTTCTTGGTGTCAGTTTCATCCATCCCTATCACATCCCTGTGTAAGTAAATAATTCTTCCTAGATATAGCCACAGTGATTGGACGTTGCTGGTCCACATGCATTTGCATCCGTCTGTGAGTGAGTCCATTTCAAGTGCATATATGTGTCTGTGCATGGGTAGAGAGATAAGCTTAGCAATTGTGTGATTTGTTTCTGCTTAGGTAGTAAGTTTCTAATCTCCTGATTGGAACCAGATTTGTATGAATTAGGAGCTGAAATTGGAACAGTCACTGCTGTGTGCAGGATGTAAAGTGAATAAAAAGAAGGGGGTATTAACCTTCAACCACTGAATATTAATCAGCTTTTCATAAGAAAGAAAACACAGAGCCTGCCACACTAAATATTTTCGGCGCTTATTGACAGGATACGATTTCTTTTCTCCCTCAGCCCTGTTACTTCCACTCAAGGACCCAACAGCGGACAATAGTCAACTTCACCCAGACAAATGTAGGATTTGAAAAGCCCTCGGTACCATGGGTAGGTCAGACTCTGTGAATGTGTGGGACCTGACGAAATGACATGCCTTTATCAAAAGCAAGGCTGTCTTCCAGTCACTCCTTCAAACACAGGCCACATGCAGCCCAAAGGGAATTCAGAGAAAGACCGTGGACAGGAAACCCTGGTGACCACAAAAGGAACATGTAAAAGGAATACATTTCCCATTGCCCCGGAAAGGACTTGCAACTGGGGAGTACGTCTGTTTGGATATTTGGATGATATGTACATCTACCCCAAGGAGGATTAGGAAAAGGAAGAGTCGTGTAATAATAGAATCTGGGTGAAAATCAAACCTGTAAGACTCCTTTTTTACTTATGCAAATATTGCCATTGTTTTCATTTGAGAATACAAAGTCTTATGTTTATGTCTATTTAATGATAACATGGCATGTTTATGTCAATTTTTTATGCATCCACATCTATCTATATAAATCCATAGCTATCTATACATATATATGGATCAACAAATAGAAATACACATATAGTCCATGCTGTCACCAAAGAAGGCAATGAATTCTTATCTCCTGAAAACAATATGTGTTATATTTAAACATTAAATGTCTAGCTCTCTAAAAGTATTTCTCAGGCTATAAATAATGTATTTCAGGTGGCTAGGCGTAATGGGCAATGGGCTCAATTTAAAAATCTAAGGAGGATGAAAAGGGAGAGGAAAGGATTTCTTTCATACCCAGCTCATGCAAAGCTCTTCAAATTTTTTCTCAAATATTCAAATATTTCTTTCACTCATTCTCACGGCAATACTTCAAATGAGAGCAGTGAATCTTTCTATGATGTTGTGTTATTTATAAGTCAGCAGGTACCTCTCACCTCAAAGATATCAGAGCAGTGTTAATTATTTCCCCCCTTTGTGATCTCTCTCCTTCATTTTTCCAATAGTGACCCCTCCTCTGCCTATACCACCTAGCCTAGATCTCCACTGCCTCATGTGCTCTCTGCCAAAAAAATTCTAACTTTTGGTCTCAAACACTAAAGTAAACTCCCCATGATGTCCATTTATTAACCAGTCAAAGGACATTTATTTTAATAACAAAAAGAAATCTACTTCCTTTAACTGGTAGTGATTCTAGAAATCCACCCTTTAGGCCAATTCCATAAAGGGACAGATGACTCATGATAGTTTTAGGTTACCTTGTAGGACAATTTCTTAGGCAGAAATTCTAAAGATGATTTCTTCCCACTCTCATGGTATCTGTGTCTTGATTACTCAAGCAAACACGAATCTAGGTACTGCTGTGAAGTGACTTTGAAGAGAACATGAAGGTGACTAACCAGCTGACCTTAATGTGAGGAGGAGAGGCCGGACTATTCAGTTGGGCCCAGTCTAATCCTGTGAGCCTGAAAGAGGAGGAAGGCAGACCAAACAGAAAGGAGGCAGTGGGAGAAGCAAGAACAAGAAAGGAGGTCAAAGGGGAAGTCAAAACTTGAATTTTTGACCTGACTTGCTGTTGCTGGGTTTGAGGGGAGGAAGGGAGCCACGAGCCAAGGAATGCCAGCCACCCCATGCCCACAGCCTGCAAGGAAACGCGCCTCAGTCCCATGACGGCTAGGAAGTAAATCAGACAAGAGCTGCGTGAACTTCAAAGTGATTCTTCCCCAGAGCCTCTGGTAAGGGATGTTGACCTAGTGAGACTCATGTTGGACTTTTGACCTATGGAGACTATGAAAAACACTAATAAGTTAGTCTTGCCTTGATTAATGGTAAATTTTTTATGTCAGGAATAGAAAACTAATATAGGCAGCCAACAAAGACTCTTGAGAGAAAACGTTCTTAATGCAAATAAATAAATCTCAAGTGAGCCCCAGCTTCACTGGGGAAGGGAGTAAGTGCTGGGGGCAGAAAAACGTAACTGTAGGTAGGGCGTTCCTAAATTCCACCTCTAGTCTACCCGTATTTACAATTGCCTTTAAGAAACTATACTGGAACTAACACAATATTGTAAAATCAACTACACTTCAATTTAAAAAAAAAAGAAACGATCCACCTTTACCTCGATATTCCGGCTAGAGTGCAGTTAAGTATTTTTTTAAATAAAGTATTGGCAAAAAGAACTATAAAAGTGTGACAGAGAGGTAAGGAATCAGTGGTACTTCCCCACTGGTTTCCCTAGATATTTGCTCACAGCATCTTAGCCAGTTCATTTCCTATTAAAGATCTCTGACCATGAGAGAAGTTAAATGGCTTTAGTAAGATCATATAGCTAGTTAGGAGTAAATCAGAAACTTGAGTTCAAGTCCTCTCATGTCTTACTTTAAGTTTCCCATATCATTTCCCTAATCCCTACTTATTATGAAAACTGGCTGACCTTTTTAAAAGAACACATTTAATAGGCCACAAGAAAGTAAGTTGTGTTAATACCTGGAAAGGGAACATAAGCATTTACCTGGATCATTTGCAGCCCAAGTCACATCATCAAAATGCAATGCTGGTTGTCTGACTCACTGATAACTCAGAATGAAAAAAAAAAAATTACCAAAAATATCCAAATACTTGGGATAAGGTGGATTTAGCTTAGATTACCTAAACTGATGCCTCAACAATTCTCTACTGAACTTTCCCCAAGATCTCATGGCCACTCTCAACATTAAATAGCCCTGGTACTCACAAGCCTGAGTTTTGCATTAGCGGATCATATCCATTTGTAATCCTGGAAGGCAAGTTGAAAAGCTGGAGGAAGAAAATGGAATGACTCAGCCTGCATATTGAGAATGGAATCCAGAAACCCAATGCAAATGCCCGGTTATTTGCAGGGAGGCTTATTTGGAGAATGTTAGTTCTCACCCCCTCCCCACCCGTCTGAATTCCACTGCCATCACTAGCATCCTCCCTTTGGTCTCCTGGGTTTCTCCCTTTCTGCCCTTCTCCACCAACAGCAAAACACCTCAATCCCCAGAATCCTGAGGCAAATAACATTTGCTGTCTGCAAGTTTCAGGACCAGACCACAGATCCATCCCTATTCCAAGTCACCTCATCAAAACATCCAGAGGGGAGGAAGATTCAGGTGGCTTGTGCTGGAGTGGCTTATAAACCTCCTGGCTAAAAGCTCTCCAGCCCATAGATGGAACCCTAACATCTTGGCTGAAATAATGAAGAAATGGAATGCCCCTCCCTCTACTTTTTGGAATTAGATCCATAAAGAAGTAAAATGATCTGGAAAGCATCCTTCAGATAAAAACGGATATGAAATGTCTGCTTTCGGCATTTCTATAAATATTTAAGCGTTAGCCTAAGAAATGCATCTCGGCTAGGAGAGCCTTAAATCTCTGGCTGGACTTAAGATGAATCCTTAAACTAATGAATGAAAAGGTATAGCCTCATTGGAGATTTTTATAAGGAAGAGAGAGAATGCACAGAAACAAAGAGGTGTAGATTCAGAGACATTTCAGAACTTACTTCCCTTACACTGTCAGATCTGAACATCACTCACTGTCAGTTAGAAAGAGCTGCTAGGTCAACGGGAGAAGAAGAAAGGTTTCTTGACATTTTATTTTTGTTCAGAAGAGGCCACACCAGGCTACTGGGATGCCACCGTTTATTACCTTTGATTCCCTCTACAGTATGATTTGATATTCTCTGGAAAGCAAGAGCAAGCACAAACCCGCAGACAGTGATACTGGCAGCTTAGATGTCCAGCCCTCACTCCCCATCACACACCACACTGTCGTTACCTCCGTGCATCACCAGCATCCTGCCTGTCTCATCGACACGTGGCTATATGACTGGACAACTGGAAACAAAAAGTGTAGCCTCTAGCTCCCTAGAACTTCCTTTATGTCACTTTTACGGCAACCTTTTCCAGTGGCTCTACAAGAGTACGGAAACCTACCAGCTTTGCACGATACGTATTTACTTAAACTGGGGGGTCTTTCTCCAAGTACAGAAAGGTTATGGATTGAGCATGTTCTGTCTTTGGGAGCATAAAGGCTCGTAGGAAGGGGAGGAGGGAGTGGAGGTCAGAACACCTCTCCAACTGCGATACAATCCCGTTCCGGAAAGACAGACCCAGGATGATTAAAACACTGTTTTTGCAGCTGTCACACAAACGCTTTTTAAAATTCCTATTCTGCATCCCAGGATTCAATGCCAATTGTCCACATAATAGAGGGTCACAATGATAATTTAGATGCAATTAGCCAGATGTGTTAGAATGAAACTTCTCCCACCCACCCCTGCAGAATTATCTGAAATAATTTACACATACATAATCACCTTCCTCCAGTGGGAAAATAGTATGCCCTTGTTTATTTCCCCAAAATACCCAGACTCCCTAACAGTGTTACACCCAGAAAGTGCCAAGTCCAGAGAAGTGAATACAATAACTGTGAGGCCAAGCTGACTCTCTTAACTGCAGACAGAATTAATTTGTTTTCATTAACTCGTTATCAAGTTACTTTGATTCCCAGCACAAAATGTATTTTTTAAAAGGGAAAGGTAATGGTAGTAGATTTTCAGGAAATAGCAAGTTCTTTTTCTACTGAGATAGAAATCATTTGGCAAGCCAGGGTGAAATACTTCTAGTTTCCAGTAGAAAGAGAGAGAAAAAAATTTTTAGAAGATGCTAATGAACCACAAAAGAAAAAGAAGGAAGTTTTGTTTTGTTTGTTTTTTGTTGTTGTTTTTTTTTTAATGAGAACTTACTTTTGAAAACATCTCAGTTTGCAAGCAATTTTCGAAGAAATGTCAAAATGTATTCCTTTGGGAGCTTTGTCAGAGCTAAACCAGGCCTTAGGATGACTGCAATAGAGATGTGAGCCATTCAGGTGACTTTAATTAAATGGCCCAGAATCATCAGAACTGACCTTTCAGACACAGCCTTTCATCTCCAGAAACGATGAAACCGGTAAGAGCAAACAGAGGGGACTTGGAGCCTTGGTGCCGGAGTGCACTGCACAGGTAACTGTGTTGGGGTGAACATGGTGGGGGTGGCTGCTTCTTGACAAGGCAGATTGTTTTCTGAAATTACACATCTGCAGGAAGGGGGATGCCCCACAGGTTAGGAGGAAAGAGTGAAACCACAGAAGACTCCCAAGGTTCACTTGACCTCTTCACTGGTGACCTTCATCTCGCTCTCCAGGGTTCAGATGCTAACGTGAAAAGAGAGGGTCAACAGGAAGAACTTCGGATGAGATGAGAAAAAGGGAAGCCAGGGAACCCCTGCAGAGCATGCTTGTAGCCTCATTCTCACCAAGAGCAGCAAGGCTGCCTAGCTCTGCTCTGAATTGAAGGTGATTCAGATGTCAAGGCTGTCATGAAACCGCCCAAGAAAGCAGCTCGGAGACCATCAATGAAAGAAGTCATCGGCCTCATTATCCCTCCAGAGAGAAAGCAGGTCCTCATCAGTTGGGGCAGAGGTGGAAGGCAGAAGAGGAGGAGTAGCAAACTGCAGGGGCTAGGAGAGAAAACGGGATGGTGGAATCTTACTGCTTCAATTTGTTCAAATAGAGGAAAGAGCATCCAGCCTTTGCTTCTTCCCTTCTGGAAAGAATTAAGCAATTTGGGAGCCCCAAACACTGAAAAGCTTACTGTCCTCCACATCCCTCCACCTATCACCTATCTATCTTATCTATCCATCTTATCCATCCATCTACCTACCTACCTATCTATCTACCTATCATTGTTTATCCCCCAGGAGGCTGGGTTTTCTCCCCCCACACCTGTGGTGGAACTGTCCAGCCTTACCTCCTTGAAGTCCAGTGTGCTGTGAAGCCTGCTTTGCCCAACAGCATGGGACCACAGGAGAAAGACACTTTCCAGTGGAAGACTGATTTTAAGAGACAGTGGACAGTGGCCCGGGCCACCTCCCTATGGCAGTGAGGCCAGGGCTGTTCCAGTTGGTGGAAACCTGCTTCCCTGAGTGAAGACGGAGGGCTGGCTGACCCATGACTGTGCAGCACAAATAAATGATATGCCTTGGTTATTTCCACCCACTGAGATTTTGACCTTTTTTTTTTTTAACTGAAAATACAAAAACATAAAATCATAAGAAGTCCAAAAGATTGTATTGTTTTCCTAATGACAGCTTTGATTATTTGGCATTTCCACAAGATGGCTGAAGTCTCTATAAAAAAACTCTCCCTCTTTTGATGC
Organism: Phacochoerus africanus; assembly: GCF_016906955.1. Lineage (NCBI taxonomy): Eukaryota > Metazoa > Chordata > Mammalia > Artiodactyla > Suidae > Phacochoerus > Phacochoerus africanus. The sequence goes on along the minus strand of NC_062557.1, from coordinate 8,745,954 downwards.
TGTTACACTGTTGCCCTCATCGTGCACTTCATCTGTCTATCAGGAAATCTTATCCTTCTCGTCACAGTCTGCCCTGCGGTCAAGCACAGAAGACGACACAATTTAATTTTTATTTTTTGTCTTTTTAGGACTGCACCGAGGCATATGGAAGTTCCCAGCTAGGGGTCGAATTGGAATTATATCTGCCAGCCTACATCAAAGCCAGAGCAATGCCTGATTCTTAATCCCACTGATTGAGGCCAGGGATCGAACCTGGGTCCTCACTAGTCGGGTTCCTTACCACTGAGCCACGACAGGAACTCTACAGACTATTTTAAATACTGTGCTAAGATTCTCTCACTGTCATTTACCAGCCACATGTCCCTGGACAGTTTACTCAAACTCCCTAAACTTAGCTTTCTTAGCTATAAAGTTAGCACCATAATTTCTATCTTTCCAATGTATTGTGCCATGAGGGGCAAAAAGCATACAAGTTGTAGTGGGCTCCCACCCCTACCCCCATTCCTCTCCATCAGCAGAAATGTTACTCAGGTCTCCGGAGGATGTTTCCACTCCATAAAAGGAGGATGATGACACCTATCTCCCCCACTAGGGTCAGGATTAAATAAATCTGTCAAGACAGAGCTCTGAGCAAGTAGATGCACTGAGAACACAGCAGTGGATGTGACCACTGTGACCATTAGAGTAATAAATGGCATAGGATCTAATACGTACTCAATAAATCTCAGCTGCTTCCCCCTGCGTTGGAGAAAGGGCCCTTCCTGTTTCCGAGTGGGATCATTTGGAATAGCACTATCCTTTTTTTTCTTTTCTTCTTTTTTTTTTTTTTTTGGCCACACCCACAGCATGTGGAAGTTCTGGGACCAGGGATCAAACCCATACCACAGCTGCGACCCAAGCCACAGCAGTGACAATGCTGGATCCTTTTAACCTGCCGCACCACCAGGGAACTCCTGGAATAGCATTAGCAATAGTTGATCAGCAAGATGGCCACGGATCTACCACCTAAGAAGAAAACAGGGCTCAAAAAGTCTCTGCTTTAGACTCATTTACAGTGAGACATGTCTGGATCCTTAAGATGCCAGGTTTTTTCCATTCTGCAAACACATGGCTTCCATTAGTTGACTGATACTGACACATCCGAGGCTTCCAAAGTCCTCTGGGCCTCCGATGAGTGAAAGGTTTGCATGCCCAACAAGGAAAAGGCAGGCTCTGCAGGCATGAAAATGCTGCCAGGGGTGGAGTGGCAGAGGTGTTGAGTTTAGGTAGGAGACCAAATCTGGCTCTGTGTTTAATGACCATCCTGTCCACACCTGAAAATAAACTAGCCACACCTGGTGAGATTTCTAATGCTCTGGCGCTCCGATGCTGATGTCACCATGCATATATAGGCTCCATTAATCAGAATGAGTGTTGTGTGGGTGGGTGCTAAACAGGGGCCAGGGAATTGTGAATAATTTGCACCGTGTTCACCACACCGTCTCTGCTGAGCTTCGTAATCCAAAGCAAACCCAAGCTCCAATGTAGTGACCCTTTTATTTTGTGCTCCAAGGACATCATTGTTCCACTGGCTTCTTAGAAACAGGCCTGAATTCTAATTAGTTTGCAGTTAGAGGCTGCACAATGGTAACTCAACCCTCGACTAAAGTTTATCGTCTGTTTCCCATCTCCAAAGCTGCATGGTCCACTTTTGTCCTGTGCAACTGGGATGCCAGGGACCTCGTTTTGGATTTTGTTGTCTCATAGCAACAAGTGTTGTTGGAAAGGGGAGAAAATAGTGGGGGCATCACTGGCCTGAGGACGTGGGACAATTCTTTGTTCTAAATCTCACCCGTATTTCCTTGGAGTCATTCCCTTGATTAAAGAGGGGATCTGCTTAGGGTAGCCCTGTTATCTCTGAGAACATCTGCAGTTTCGGAGTGTGCGGTAAGGGTGAGCAAATAAGAGTGCGAGGAAAGCATGCAAGCAGGTTTATCTAATATTCGGAAGCTGATGTGTTTTCACAGATACCAAATCATGAGACTGTGTTAACAGCCCTGCAAGTTAGGCGAGCAGCTACTGTTAGCCCATTTTATAAGTGAGGAAAGTTAAGACTGAAGGAGGAGAGCCCACCCAATTTGTACCACAGCTCCACCTGACTCTTACGCTCCGCACTCGTTTCTCCAGCTGTGTCTGGGTGTCTTCCCCTGTGAAGAAGAATGGGGGGGGGGGGACAACAGTTGCTACTTCTTGAGTTGCTATTAGGTTTAATGAGTTAATAGATGTAAAAGTGCTTAAAGGTCATTTGTGACATAGAAAGTGTTTCATATACGTTGGTTGTTGTGATTAGGAGGAAGGGTATAAGGTTGAAGTTTTGGGACTCAACAGGCTTTTCAGGCTGAAAATGTCTGTGGGAATAAGACTAGGGCTGAAATGAAACCCACATCATTGCAGCACAAAGGAAACAAAAACTGCAAAATGCCCTTATTCACAGAGCTATTCAATACGTGAGCCATCTCTACCCCTGGGATGGGAACCTTCCTACCCTGGGATGTCCTCCGAGAGGACACGAGTTCCTTTCGGTCTCCAGGAAGACTCTGACCAAATCTGACAGCTGGTTACGGAAAGTTGTATTTCCCTCTTATTTTACAAAAGCACATCCAAGATGCATGGAAGGAAAAACTGATAATGTTTGACCCCTTCCAATCCATGGACTAAAATAAAATATTGTATGTGCCAGGTACCATGCCACATATATTGCACACATTTTCTTATTTGCTTCTCAGAAAATGACCAACTGTACCGATCTGTGCAGGACTGAGGAGTTACCTAAAACCTGGGGTTTTCAGAATTAAAACTGGGAGAAGCGGAGTTCCCGTCGTGGCGCAGTGGTTAACGGATCCGACTGGGAACCATGAGGTTGCGGGTTCGGTCCCTGCCCTTGCTCAGTGGGTTAACGATCCGGCGTTGCCGTGAGCTGTGGTGTAGGTTGGAGGTGGCTCGGATCCCGAGTTGCTGTGGCTCTGGCGTAGGCCGGTGGCTACAGCTCCGATTCGACCCCTAGCCTGGGAACCTCCATATGCCGCGGGAGCGGCCCAAGAAATAGCAACAACAACAACAACAAAAAGACAAAAGACAAAAAAATTAAAAAATAAAAAAATAAAACTGGGAGAAGCCTAAGCAAACCAGGGCAGCTGGTCACCCAACACAGGGCAGGAACTCTATCCATCCTACTTTGCAAGATGAAAACAAGGTAAGCTTGCAAGGTCCCAAGGCCACACAGTGAGCCAGCCTAGCTGGGATTTTTAAGCCTCTGCTTTCAAAACATGATAAGATACTAGTAGAAAGAGCCTCTCCCTGCGGGGCAAAGCTGTAGCACGCCAGCGAACGAGTGAAATGAGCTGTCGCTCTCCTTATGAGACTGGGTTCACTATTCTCCTAGACTTTCTCTGCCGATGACGCTGTCTTCCTTTCTGTTGTCGTTAAGACTTCCACGTGATTTCCGGCACAATCGGAAATGTTAACAGACTTCTGGTTTTGCTTTTGATTTTAAATAAGTAAACACATACCTTTACTTTGTGTCACATTTAATATACCTGAGATTGCTATGGACTTAACATATATGGCCAATTATCAAGGTACTGTCTCTCAGCTCCAAACCTGCCCTTCGGTAACTGTTTTATGATGCTAGAGCTAGAACTCCTTAAACCACACTGCTGCTTTGCCTCCCCTGTCATGTTAGCATCTGCCAAGACAGCATCATCAAGGAAGACTGCACACTTCTCCAGGATTTTGGAGCAAATCTATGCTGACTTCCAAAGATCAGTACCTTCTTTTGAAAAAACATGGTGGATACCTCAGGACATCAAGTGACCTGAGCTTACATCATGAATTGTGCTTACCCGACCCATAAAAGCATAGCACTGGGAAAGCAGAGCAAGCATCCTATTATCAATGCAAATAAAATATAACAAAATATAAATAAATGGGAGCATTTAGAGGCACAAGTAAGTTTTGTGATCAGGTAATTCAAACTCCTAAAGTGACTCCTGATACAGAAGGCTTTTGTTTTTTTAACCAGTGTCATTTTATCTTTGAGGGAAAATTACAGGGACATTCACATTGTCAACTCCAAGAGAACTGAGGCTTGATTTCCTGGGGGCGGGGGGGAGGACATATGCAATAGAATTCATCTATTTCCCCTTTAAGGGAGATCTTAGCCAGCTGGGACTTTCTATGAAATATAATTTCAGAGGCCACCAGTAACCCTCAAAGGCTATTATGTTAGCTCCTCCATGCTTTCCAACTGTATTTCAACTACATATCACCAAATATATGGCCTCTATAAAACAGGCTCAGAGTGGGACCTATGGGTTGTATGAACCAAAAGAGTATCAACTCAAGTTATAAGGAGGCCCGGGAAGAAAGGTTCCACCTGGAAAAGGATTTTCCCATTTCCCAAATAATTGTCCATGAATGGATTTACTTAAGCAGAGCTTAAGTGCATTTCAAAAGAAACCAGTGATCATAGCTGCAAGATGAACACTGCATAAATTTAAAGGCTACTTGGGGACACTCTAAAATCCCAAGGCAAAATTGGCTTTCTTGATTTAATAGAGGAATAGGGCCAACTGGGAGATTAGGCTGATTCTGTTTTTCATGAGTCATTTTGTCTGAGGACATGCCTCACAAATTAAAACACACATTAAAAAATCCCTAGGTGTGAGATGATTAAAAGTCTCAAATCTGGTCATTTGAAAATCACAAAAGTGTTGGATAAAAGCCATACTGTTTGGAAGATATTATTTTTCTTTTTAAAATCCTAGGAGTTGCTGAGCTTATTAAAAAAAAAAACCCTTGATCCCAATAAAAAGTGAGGGCTTTTGGAGAGAGTCATTCACTTTGATATCAGATGTATTTTAGTCTATAATTTTCCACTCTGGCTTATGTGAATGTCTAGGCTTGATTCCATCAGCTCATTTAATCTCTGATTTCATTTAAAAAAAAAAAAAAGCATGTTTTCTGTTTATCTTTGCCCAAATTGAGTGCAATCTGTGCTTTCTAGTTCTTCTAACAATCCTAACTTTCTGAATTTCATATCAAATGCCTGTGTGGCATGGTAAATCTATGCTTGTCTTGACAGGTTGGAACCTGCATGTTCATAGTGAGGAAATTAAGTTACAACTTCCAAAGACACCCACTTTGCACACTGTAATTTAAAAGCGGATCATCACTTTTAAGTTACTGCAAGTAAGTGATGAGGGGGAAAAGAGAAGTTAATATAAATAAGTGCTGAGTTACAAGTTTCAAAACTGATGGAGGCTACTTTCCCCCAAACGTGTAATTTTCACATACAAGTTAGTTAGTGAATTGGAGAAAGATCAGTATTCCATACAAGCTCATTTGAAACAAACAAATCCAGAAACTTGAATTCTCTTATTGTCACATCCCTCTATTTCTTGAAGCCAAGAAGACTAACAGTATTTCAGGGAAAGCTGGTGACCGTCTGGTCACAGAGGCTGAACATTTTAATATCACATACCTTCTAACCCAACATATAGCTAAGAACACTAAAAACCACCTTTTGTTACTAGTAATGATCCCTGATTTTTTGCAATTTGGTCATGAGTTTGTAAAGACACACCACACTTTATTGTATCCATCATTACAGGGCAGGGATTTCCAACATCTAATAAAGAAAGAAACAACTTTACGGTCACAAACATTGGTTTGCCAAAAACACTTGCAAAATTGTTTGTCATTTTTCTCAATATATATTTAGGATCCATTCTCTCTCATATCCTTAACACTGAGAAAACCAAGGCCTGAAAGAATTATTAATTCTCTACCCCTCCACCACACACACACACACACACACACACACACACACACACACACAGAGCAACAGCTTTTGCAAATGAGTACACCCGTACAGAAAAGAAAGTTCACTCTACCAAAAATCATGAAACAGACTCACTTAAGTTCACTGTTCACGGGGAATAAAGTTTTTAAAAAATAAAAAGTTTAAGATTAAAGGCAATACTTTTGGTTATTCATTTGTTTTCATTTCCAATTCCTCATCAGTTACGTAACTTCGGCCTTTCTAAAAAGAATTTATTTGTAAATAAGAGTAATGAGCTGACAGTTGAATTCAGGTCTGGCCATTTTACCTGAGCAATGAAAAAAACAAATGCCACAGAGGCCTGCAAAACTGTTGAACTCCCCCTTGGCAATCCTCTTGCGTCCCCTGAGATTGTCTAATTACAGAGTAATGCTGGAAGTATTCTTCATTTATAGATTAATTAGTTGATGCCTAAGCAGTTCTTTGAACATAAAAGGCAACATGTAAATCTACGTATAATTATTCCTCCTCAAGCTAATGATCATTTAATTAGTGTTTTCTTCTGGTTTGATGGCCCATAAAGAAAAAGGCAATGGGGGGGTGGGTTCTACTATTACTGTAAGAAAGGTTTAGAATCTAACTAGAATAGAAAACAATGTTTAATGTTCAAATAAAGGTTTTAAAATTGGAAATAAGTTGGAAATTCACTCTCTCCTTTCCTGGTGACTAAGAGCCATACGGCAACAAAAAAGGAAGCAGAGCTTTTGGCATCATTAGCCTATTTCCAGAACTACGAATCACAGTTTCAATCAGGCTAATCTGATGTTTCATGACAAATCCAAAGACCTACCTGAGGTGAAGTTTATAGAGCAGAAAAGATGTTAACTCTGGGGTGTTTGTACATGTTCCTGTCTTCTTAGCAAAATAGAATACAAGTTTCCTAAATGGGAAATCATGGCCAAGCTGAAAGTCATCAGAAAAAGCTAAGTGTTTTGCAAAGTACCTGCATGAAACCTCCTGACATGGATTTCCAACTATTTCTCCCTACATTTCACCTACAGCCAGGTATATGACATTTCTGCTTCTATTTCCAGCCTTATCCACCCAATAGACAATATTCATTAAGTGAACCAATGAGCAAATAATTACTAGAAATATACATATACAACTAAGATGAGCAAATATGCCTCTGGGGACAAGAACTGTTCTTATGAACTTAAAAGAAAATGTGACCAGCTCTATCACATGTTCTCAACCCAGAAGTCACGGTTTTCATACTAGGTCATTAACCCAACTTCATCACAAGGGGACCGTCCAGGGAGTTCTTGCTGTGGTGCAGTGAGTTAATGATCTGGCTTGTCTCTGTGGCTGTGCCGGGTTCAATCCCCAGCCCCAGAAGAGTGGGTTAAAGATCTGGCATTGCCGCAGCTGTGGCGTAGGTCAGAGCTACAGCTCAGATTGGATCCCTGGCCCAGGAACTTGCCAAGAAAGGAAAAAGGGGGGGTTAGGAGGGCTGTTCAGACAACATTCTCAAGCAACCTGGCACTGCAAGCAGCTGTACTGGTTTGTCGAATCAATGTCTGTATCAGGTGACTACTTTACGGCACAATATTCTCAGTTATGAGATGGGGCCCTTGTCACAGTAAACAGAGTGATCATAAACCTCACAGAACGAAATTATCTAATAAGTATCAGCTGCATTCACAGAAGCTGTTTTCTTTTTATAGGAACTTTGATTCGAGAAGAAAACTTTGGAGTTCTCTGGTGGCTCAGTGGGCTAAGGACCTGTCACTGCCGTGGCAAGGGTTTCATCCCTGGCCCCAGAACTTCCAAATGCTGTGGGTGGCAAAAAAAAAAAAAAAAAAAAGGAACATTTTAAACTAGCTGAAAATAAGAGTGGACTTACCCTCCAGTGACAAGAATTTCCTTTGCCAACTGATAATTTAAATAGCACAAAAGCAATCCCAAATCCCCAGTTCATCCCTTCCCCATACCTGTCCCCTTTGGTAACCATAAATTCGTTACTGAACTCTGTGAGTCTGTTTCTGTTTTGTAAATAAGTTCATTTGTGTCATCTTCTAAGATTCCACTTATAAGTGATATCACATCATGTCCGTCTTTCTCTGATTTACTTCACTTAGTATGATCATCTCTAGTTCCTTCCATGTTTCTGCAAATGGCATTACTTCATTCTTTTTGTGGCTGAATAATATTCCATTGTATTTAGGATTGGCATATGCACACTACTGTATTTGGAACGGACGGTCAACAGGGACCTGCTGTGTAGCACAGGGAACACTACCCAATATTCTGCCATAACCAATATGGGAAAATAATCTGAAAAAAATGGATATGTGTATATGTATAACTGAATCACTTTGTTGTACAGCTCACAGCATTGTAAATCAACTGTAATTTGATAGGGCTCTTTAAAAAATTAAGTGGAAGAAAAAAGCACAAAAGCAGTATTGGAACACATCCTGCACCTAAGGTTTGGGGAATGCTAAAAATTAAACATTCTAAAGGAGGTTTCTTTTTTTTAAAAAAAAAAAAAAGCAAAAGCAGATATAAAGATACAAATCATATTAACTTTTTTTTTTTGGTCTTTTTGCTATTTCTTTGGGCCGCTCCCGCAGCACATGGAGGTTCCCAGGCTAGGGGTCGAATTGGAGCTGCAGCCACTGGCCTATGCCAGAGCCACAGCAACACGGGATCCGAGCCACCTCCAACCTACACCACAGCTCACGGCAACGCCGGATCATTAACCCACTGAGCAAGGGCAGGGACCGAACCCACAACCTCATGGTTCCTAGTCGGATTCGTTAACCACTGAGCCACGACGGGAACTCCCAAATCATTTTAACTTTTTATCAACAAGAAAACAGTTTTAAAATACCAAGAATTTAACAGTAAACTACAATATTTTGGGGAATATGATAATAATGCTATTTGAAATTCGACTTTTAAAAAAGGGAGACATTGGACTTGCCGTGCGGCTCGCAGCATAACTAAAAATGGGAGACATTTCAATAGTAAGTAAAAGATGAGTATCGTAAAGTACTCAGAGGTCTACTCTGTTATTCAGAAAGATGGCTTTCATCTTCTCTTACAACTCCTGGAAGAAATTCTAAAGCCAATTCCTCAAAAATCTCTACCGCTATACCAGACAACCTAGAGATATCAAGCATTCCTTACCAAATAGGCTAACACTACAGCAACATTGGACCACGTTACCAAAAAACGTGTCTCAAGAAACTCTGCTGGAAAGGTCCTTGCAAAGGAAGAACATCTATAGCCCACACTGGCACTGGATCCACAAATACGGCACAGGATTCACAAAACACATTTTCCCTTGCACTCTTATGACAAGGGTCTTGCCTGGCTTAGCCTCCAACTTTTCTTATTTCTTGATCTGTTCTGTAATCACCAGCTTTTACAGTGTGTAAAAGATCTTGATCTCTGCACCTGAAATCATGGAAGAACAGAAAATATATTTTGACCTGAGTAAAATACCAGTTTTTAGAAGGACTGAATCTGTTTAAAACACAGCAGGAGAAAAATAGATATTGCGAATACAGATAACTTGAAACTTAGACCAAGAAAAAAAGCCTCCACTTAATAAATAATATAGTCGATAAATTTGAAAAGCATTGTATAACATTTTTCCTTGGCTTCTTTTCTGAATGTAAATGCTTTCTGTATTTGCTCAAGACTATGAGAATTAAAAAAAAAAAAAAAGAACAAAATTTTTATCACTGATGATTTCATTTATTCTCGTTTCCTCCTCTTTCTGGAAACATGAGAACAATTGCACAATAAACAAATAAGATGCTAGATTCTGTGACATTTACTACGCTGCAGATTAATTGGTAAAATAAGATAAAATACCTGAGTTCCCAGTTTTATTTACAATGCCATTACTGGCATTAGGGAATGCAAGAACGTCCCCTTTTACCCTAGGAAGCCCAGTGAAATCAGGCGAAAAGCGAAGTAGCTCACACCCAAATAATTAAAGTACAAATGTATTTTGTGAAGACTCTGATTCCAGACAGCTGCCCTCAAGGTCCTCCTCCCCCTTTTATTGGAAGCTCTGAAACCATTTCACTGGGGGGGGGGGGCGGATTTTAGTGGAGTGGGAAAATTGCCAAACATCCATGGCAACTTAGAATTTTTCCACTTTCTTTACATGTTCAATTGAGACCTTCATAAAATTATAAATGAAAGGACACATTATGAGGACTTTCTTTGAAGGGGGGAAAAAAAAGGGTCCTGCCTGGAAGTAAAATTTTGGAGTCTCTACCCTTCTCTGGAGAACCCTTGGGAGCTTTCTCTGCCAACAACAGGGCCCCTAAAAGAGCTTGTCTTTGCCTTCAGAATTCAAAAAGGTAGAACCACCCATTGTTTCCCTGATTGTGGGTGAGATGGTGAATGCCAGGAGGGGACTGGAAAATCCTGGGCTCCGGGTTGGTGTGTCTCAAGGGCTGAGGTCAGTGTGTCTTGGCGCCTATTCTCCACCTCTTTCTCCCTGCCCCCCACCTCCTTCCCTCCCCCTCACCAGGGATTCGCTCCTGTTTACTTTGGGGAGACTGCAACTTCTGTTTCTTAACGTTTAAGAGAAGTTTAAAAGCTTATAAAAAGGCTCTTAAGATTTCTTGGACACTGAATGCCTCTTACAGAACAATATTTTGATGAGTTAAGTGTAAATGAATCAGAAACCTGGGTATTAAATTTCCCTGGACATACACATCAGTTTAAAAAATTAATGGAAAAAGTGCCTGGGGCTCAAAGTGTTTGGGGTTTTCTCAAACCCAAAATGCCTGAACATGAAGAGCGGAATTCCATCTGAATCAGCCAGGTCTGCTGATCATCCCCCGACCCCTACCAGCAGAATCCTCCTTGTAACAGAGGGAGTGGCATTTCTGGATGTCCCCTGACGGCTGGGGACATGTCACATTGCTGGTCATGATGCTCAAGTCAGAGCAGAAGCCAAAGGCTGTGGGGATGTCCAGCTGCTGTTCGCTAAAGGCTGACCCTAAAAGCTGTCTTTTTTTTTTCTTTCAAACCAAGGAAACTAAATAAACAATCGTGGAAGATCATAAATCACTGACAAAGGATATTTAGATTTGAAACAGCCCTCGAAAACAGAATGTGTCACAATTGGTCCCTCAAAGATCCTGGGTCCTACAATTGTGGATCCCATGACTTCAGATAATAAACTGGCCCAAGGGTCAAAATTTGAGAACACAGTATAGTTTTGCTTTTTTTTTAAATGCTCATTGCAGGTCCAAGAAAACCCCCACAGAAACACAAATCATCCCAAATCCTGAAACCAGACCGGATTTCTACAATCACTGCTCTTCCAATTTTTTAGTTTAGATGAGTTTTCCATCTCTTTCACTTTTGTTTTGTGAATGGATGCCCATAAAAGGTGAGCAGCTGACTAGGAAGACCGCACCAAGGCAAACAAGATTTCAGCGCTATCCTGATGTGATCTGGTCATTTAGGGACTTGAATGACCGATGCCACCACCTGGAGCGAATGCTAATTTTTGGTGAACCGGGCCATATACTTGACCCTCCACCAGTATGCTGGCCGTGCCAAGGACTCAGGAGGCCTGCCTTAGGCACCTTCATCCCCAGCACTAGCCTCAGGGGCCAACAAGGAGGGATCCTGGCTTAGCACTCACTCTTGACAAATCCTTGTTAACTCTGAGCAGGCTATCTGTGGACCTTGATAAGCTATCTCCACATAAGCCCTTTTTAATGTTATTTTCAAAATTCACACCCACCCTCTTTTAGGATACATTGCAGTTGGTCCCCAGGGTTGCAGAGAGGCCTGGGATCTCTAGCTCAGGAAGAACGGAGAAGCGAGGGAGAGTGTGCTTGGCATGTATCTGTGCCTCCCTCACCGTCTCTCAAAGAAGCACTCCCTCAAAAGTTCCGCAGGGCCTCAAGGGATTGGGGGGGGGGGGGGGTGACATTTGGAGAAACATAACTTTTAAAGACAGTGCTCACTACGATCCACCAATTCGGTAACAAAGACCTACTTATAGCACAGGGAAACCTACTCAGTGTTCTGTGATAGACTATATGGGAAAAGAATCTGAAAAGGAATTGATATTGATACATATATATCAATATCATAGATACATGTAACATAAATATATATGTAACAGATTCACTTTCCTGTGCACCTGAAACTACCACAACATTGCCATTGTAAGTCAATTCTGGTATCACTTATATGTGGAATCTAAATATGATAAAAATGAACCTATCTACAAAACAGAAACAGACTCACAGACAGAACAACAGACTTTTGATTGCTGAGGGGGGAGAAGTGGGATGGATGGGGAGTTTGGGCTGGTAGATACAAATTATTACATGTGGAATGGATAAGCAATGAGGTCCTACTGTATAGCACCGGGAACTACATCCAGGCTCTTGGGACAGACCATAATGGAAGATAATAGAAAAAGAATATGTATGTATGTATGTGTGTACATGTACATATGTATGTATGTGTATTTGTATGTGTGTATATGTACATATGTATGTACGTATATATGTGTGTGTGTGTGTATGACAGGGTCACTGTGCTGTACAGCAGAAATTGACTCACCACTGTAAATCACCTATATCCTAATAAAAATATATTTTAAAAAAGAAAAAATAATTTTAATAAATTTCATCTCTCCTTAAGAAAAAATTTAAAGTGTCCTAGAATTTTTTTGAAGGTAAAATTAGCAAAGTATAAAACAGTGAAACACCCTGATGTCAAGAGAATCCATAGGCATACATAGCAACACTGACTTTCCAGTACAAAGGAAATGTAGGGTCAGACTATTCACTGATTTTTCTCAAAAAAAAAAAAAAAAGTTAAGGACCCTTGAATTACTGAGTAAAATTTGACTCTTCTATGAGTCAAAGGACTGGATTTAATGCCATTTAAATAGATAGTGACCCGTGGTAACTGAAAGCTGCAGAACATCACAGGAGAAAAATCTTAAAATTATGTTCTTCATTTCAAGATTGAGTTGGAGTTGGAGAGAATATTTATTTATATATTTAACCTAAGTACGTGGTAAAGTGATAATGGTCCCAATAAAAATTACTAATTTAAAACAGAGACAGTGTTTAGCCCTCTTCCGCTCCAAGCATGTGCTGGATACATGTTTGTTGAATGAATGAGTGAGTGACTCGGCACATGATAAGTCCTTCACAGGAAACGCGCATGGACGATGAAAAGTTAAAAGATGGTTAGAGACAGGCATAATGCAGAGTCTCTCCATCTCCGAGAGCCGTCCCCTCGCCACCAGCCCCTCTTCCCTATGAAAGCTGATTAGGGTTTCATTGCAGCAAAGGCGAAAAGCCGTCACTGGCAAAACCTGTTAACAATTCTTGGGAAATATAAACAGAATCTGGGTAATAAAACAAAGTCTAACCTTTTGTTTCTTTTCCTTGGGTTCATACGGGGCAGCACGCACAACCCTGGAAACCAGCGCCTTCCGACCAGAGCTTTTACTGCAGATCTGCTGCAGGACCTCTGAGTCCAAGATGGCGGTGGCGGGCTGTGTGCAGAGAGGCTGTGCAGTCTCGCGAGAACTCTACCCTTCCCTTGAGAACTCACCCCTTCCCGTGAGAACTCACCCCTTCCCGTGAGAACTCACCCCTTCCCGTGAGAACTCACCCCCTCTGCAGCATCCCGAACCCCACAAGACCGCTGAGCCCAGAGCCCGTGTGGGCAGCATGTGCTCTAGAGTGAGACCTGGCACCTCTCATTCCTTTGATCAACGAGTAAAGCTTCCCTTTGCTCCAGAACCCAATCTGGTCTCATTCTACTGGCTCTCAAGACACCAGGCAGGAAGACCTTCGTTGGCATCTGACTCAAAAAGGTAGGTTACAAAGCTAGAGAGCAATGAAGCACTCTCCAAATAGCAAACAAGATTCTCTTGTCTTTTTATGTACACCTTTCTGGTGGCCACCAGTTCTTAAAAGCTCATAAGGCTTTTTTTCTGTGTATCTCTATTTGGGGGGGGGGGGGGGGCGTGCTGCACCTGCAGCATATGGAAGTTCCCAGGCTAGGGGTCGAATCGGAGCTGCACACCACAGCCACAGCAACTCAGGATCCAAGCCACATCTGCAACCTACGCCACAGCTCAAGGCAACACTAGATCTTTACCCCACTTTGTGAGACCAGGGATTGAACCTGTGTCCTCATGGATAGTAGTTGGATTCGTTAACCGCTGAACCACCATGGGAACTCCTCCCAACGTTTTTCACAGAAAATATAACTTAGAGAGAAAGCAACAATAGTCACAGCTTCGCGGGACCCAGCAGACCCAGAAAAATATGGAGGTGCTAGGATGTCTGATAAAAAGTTTCAGTTCCTCTCAGTGAGATCCAGGGACTGGAGAAGATATTATCAGGGAATAGGACAAGAAATGACCAGTTCCAACATAGTCTCTCACACTCCTTTCCCAGTATAGGTAGGTATTCCTACCGCAAAATTATTCCTTCCCATCCGAAGTAATTGAAAGCAAATCATTTCCCCCTTAGCTAGGCTTCTCTCATTCCAGCTGAGAATTCAGGATCAAGATGCTTGCCTGCCTTCTAAGGTTTGCTCTGGAAGGTGAATGGGGCTAGAAACAAAAAGCAGGCAGTCCCTGGTGCTACCAGCTGTCCCTGGATTCTATGCAAATTTGGAGGCCCATACTTTCTCCAAAAAGAAGCTCTGATGCTGGCTCCTGGAATCTTTTACATTCTGTGTTCAGGGGGTGAAATTAATTGTAATGCTAGTTAAAACCCATCTCTCCCCTAGGGAGGAGTTCATACTGGTAGAAAGCTAGCAGAATAAAACAAAAGTTACCTTTCAAGACCTAGAAAATAACCCCGGGGGATTGCCAGCCCCTCCCAGTTGCTCAGCCCTCCTCTCTACCAGTTGTAGCCCCATGGAGTCAGATTGTATTTTGATTTGCCTGTGTGCGCGGAAGAGCCACAGAAATGTGGTCCAGAAACTCAACTGGTGTTTGGCTGAAATCTTCTGGGCTTGGACCCAGCCCCCCCCACCTCCAGTCCAGGACCTGATGTGAGGTGGCGCAGACTTGATCCCTTTTCCTTTGATATGGAGCCTGTACCTACTCAGGGCTCTTGGTGCTAAAGAAAACAGCCCTTTTTTGGAATCGGATTTGCCTCCTGCCCCGGCTGCAGTTATTCTGCAGAGCCCCCCTGCCACACTATTGCTGCAGTTCAGAGTCGGTGTCGTGGGGGCAAGTGGCAGGGGTCCTTTCTTCTCTGGGTTTGATACATCCTTCCTTCCGCTGCTCCCTGCAAAATCAACTGCAAGGAAAAGGAGGGGAGCAGGCAGGAGGGAGAGGGGGAGACTTCCGGAAGTCTCCCTCCTCCCTTGCCCTCACAGTTTGCCCGATAATGAACCCGCAGTCTTCCACCTGCCCCCCAGCAAAGGAATTGGTTACTGTCCCGAGCCCTCCCAGGCATCGTCCCCTTGCTCACTTCCTCCTCTTCCTGCTCCCAACCTGTACTCCTCCAGCCTCCTGTGGCTCCAAGGTCAAGTTCCCCATCTCAGGAAGCAGGAGATAGAACTCTGGAACAGTAAGCTTTCACACTTCACCCCACATTATCCTCACCTCCAAATGCACAGACACAAAGAACTGCTTTCCTGGAATTCTATGTGAATCTAGAAGCATGAGGCTATTTCAAAGACAGTAGGGGGCTTATTCTTCTCTCTGTTTATGTATGATACCAAAGTGTGCTGAGGGGAAGGGGTTTGTTAAGGTATATTTTAAAACTAATTTAGAAGTGGCTTGTTTTTAATACCACTGTCTTCTATCTTGCCCTGGGATCAAACAGTCTAAACTCAAACTTGAGGCTTCTGCAGTTTTTTTAAATACAGCAGGAATGGGGGACCCACTCACTCCCCTACTCACCAGTTTTGCCAGCGCTGGTTGCTATATCCTGTTTCTTCATTGTGAATCTCTGCAGACTGAAAAGCAAAGGCTGGTGATCCTCCTCAGGTCTCAGCTGACGTGCCCATCTCTACCTGCAGCCCATGGCTGGTAGGACACACCCCCAGCAAAAGCACTGGTATGTAGAAAAAGTTGTTCCTTCCCTTTTGCTCATTTTATTGGAAGAATTATTATGGCTGGGAGGCAGGTGCACACCTGTGGCAGTTGAGATCTTTTATTAGAATACATGCTTCCGATGCTTATGATTTTTGTGGAATCAAACCCCTCGTTACCGATTCGTTTCAGTCTGTTTCAGGATCAGAGATCATACCTCGAATCCTGGCCAGTTGTCTCACCAATATATGTCATAAGGGGCCCAGGGCAAAGACAAATAGATGGCCCAGCCAGAACCACTACTTCTGGAGAAAAACAACTCAAAGGACATGTCCTACATAGAGCAGACCGTGGTTAGAGGTTGGCATGATTGCGGTCACTAAATTAGCATGGGTCTCTCAGCCAGAGGCTAATCTAAACCAGACCTCATACAATGCCAGGCCATGAGTACACCACAATCGCAATTAAAGAGAAAAGAGGGAGTTCCCATTGTGGCTCAGCACTAACAAACCCAAATAGTATCCATGAGGACGTGAGTTCAATCCCTGGCCCTGCTCAGTGGGTTAAGGATCCGGCATTGCTGTGGCTGTGGAGTAGGCTGGCAGCTACAGCTCTGATTCGACTCCTAGCCTGGGAACCTCCAAAGGCCGTGGGTGTGGCCATTAAAAAAAGGAAAGAGAAAAATCACTCTTGGTTGCCGAAAATGTATTTTTCACATGGCAGGTACTTAGTAACACAATGAGATAGGAAGGCATCTGGAATAAACAGGAAAGGCAATTTTGTTTACTCATCCTTGAAAGATTAAAGAATTTTGAATGTATCTCCAGGGCCAAGCCCTTTGCATGCTTCCCTTTCTCTTCTGACTGTAGCCGCATCCATCCCACCTCTGTCGCTACATTTTTGTTGCTACTCAAGATCTCCAGTCTGCATGGTCCAAGGGTATCTACTGCTTGATCTGAACCCTCCTGCTAACTTCCTTTACCTGGTCCACCTAGCCCTCCAACTGCTGACCAGCCATCGTCCTTGGACCCTCTCGAGTTTGGTCTGCTCTCTTTTCAGGTTGTCTTAATATATGTACAGAGTCTCTCAAATGCACTTCCACTTGAAGGCAGAAGTCCGGTCTAGGAATCCACAGCAAATGCACTTTCTCAGTGGTGTAGTTAGGAGTGGTTTTCCCTCTACCATGAACACGCGTTTATTTTGCACACTAAAGTCTTTCTCAGTTTACTTCCAAAATTCAATATATGAACACGCGAAACTTTGCTTCTCTTGACTTTTTAGACCTTCTTCCCATCCCACGACTCTGGCTTCACTAGTGCCATTTATCTTTGAATTTGCCACTTTGTTTGTTTGTTTGTTTTTTAGGGCCGCACCTGTGGCATGTGGAAGTTCTCAGGCTAGAGGTTGAATCAGAGCTGCAGCTGCCCATGTACACTCCAGCCACAGCAATGCAAGATCCCAGCTGCATCTGCGACCTACACCACAGCTCATGGCAATGCTGGTTCCTTAACCCCCTAAGCAAGGCCAGGGATCAGACCTGCATTCTCATGGATACTAGCTGGGTTCATAACCCACTGATCCACAATGGGAACTCCTGTTTGGGTTTTTTTGTTTGTTTTTTTAATCAAAGTGGATATCATAGACTCATTGTGTCTCTACAGGTCAAATCATAGTACATTGTTGCCAAGAATCCATTTCTCTGGGTGAATGGAAGGCCTATTTTTCAGTTTTCTTTTTGTTGGGGATGACTGCCTTGATAAAACTTAAGTCTTTCCCTGGCTAGGACCTAGTAACCCCTCCAGCCAAATTACAGTGAATTTTGAAACATTTGGCCAAATATTGGGCTCTACTGGAATTTTTACCTTTTTGAATTTTGGAATAAATAGGCTATCAACAGGACTGCGGATAACTTTTGATCACACAGAGAAACATTGTAATAGGATTGTTTTCTGTGTTAATATAATGATTTAATAAAGACATTTGGCACATAAATAAGTCTCTCATAGACCAAGCATTTTGAACAATGAGAGGATTAAGACCAGCCTATAGGGGATATTAGCAAAAGTGTCTTTTCTAGCTTTGTAAAACTCTTCCATCTGTTTAGAGATAAATTCATTATTCTTAACTAAAAACCCTCCTGAAATAGATGTGGTGAAAAATGTTCGGCCCAGTAATGAGCCTTCCCAAGCAAGCTTAAAATGGCTTAGAAACAAAAGGCCATGTCTCCAAACAACGAGGTCCCACCTTTGTGTTTTATCTGCAAAACAGCAGAGTTTGCAAAGTCTGGATCCCATTTCATTGGAACTGAACGTAAGTGTAGTGCCTGGAATTCTCCCAAATGAATAAATTCTTTGCTGATAATTTTTAAATGAAGAAAGATCAACAGGATAGGGGCGTAGGGGAGGATTATAGGCTGCAGGGTGTGGGGGGGGGCAGCACATGCTCACACAAGAGTGTGTGTCCACGTGTGTGCCTGCCTGTGCACACGTGGTTGGAGTTGGGGTAATAGAACATAAATGAAAGAACACAAACCCTCATCAAACGTGCCCACTGATGCAGGAATCGATAAAACAAGAAGGGGGTGTGTGTGCGTCTTTGCATTTAGCAGATCATTTGGGAGAATGGTGGACATAATTCTTTTTCTTTCTGATGCGCCCCGCTGAATTCCGTCTTCCTTTCTTGGAAACACCCATAGATTGACTTCCTCTAAAAGCACTCCCGCGGACTCTTCGCTTGTGTTCATTCCTGCTCAGTTTTCCTGTCCCATTCTGAGGACAGCAACATCGGCTTTCTCACATCAGCTCCCGATCGTCCGTCCCTGTTTCTGGAGGCTGGCTTTTCCTCCCCGGGATGGCAGCCAAAATGACGCCAGTTTGTGGCAGGCGAGAGAAGGCCCTGCGGACCGTCTCTCCCTTGACTTTTCCTCCGTTTGCGAGGTCTTGCTGCGGACAGAGCGCCCCGCACCGTCTGTGGTGATGCCAGTGATGCCGAGGGCGAAAGGCCACAGCATCCTCACATTCACGCTCGGGACCGAGGCTGCCAAAGGAGGAGCTGAGTGACTTAGGTGTAAAAACCTCTCCACCCAGTCTTGGCAAGTCCTGCGATGAACACTGTTGTCTGGAGCAGCCGCTTAAGGTTCTCGTTTGGCTTCTTTGAAAAAAATGAAGGAAAACGAAAAGGCCGTCGAGTCTCCTCCTTTGACCACTGCAAGCAAGGTAGAGAAAAAGAAAGTTAACAAAGAGAGGACACGGGTCCCTCCTCTTTCCTTCCCCTCTCCCCATCTGTGGGCAAAAATCTAATAAAGATGATTAAATTACATGTCTTTTCCTCCCATTGAAATCCATGGCATACTATTCAAATATTGGAACTCAGGAAATAAGGCAGGACAAGGTCCCTCATGAAACCTTAGAAGGCAGCACAGGGTCTGAGCTGGAGGTCTGCCTGGCTGGGCGGCTCTAATTAAGAAATCACCCTGCTGAGCAGAACTTAATCTAAATAAAATATAAAAAGGAATTCAGTGAAAACCATTACCTCCTCCCCACACACCTCAGGTCCCGAGCCTCCATTCCTCTCCGCCCCGTCCTAAGAATAAGAAGGCTCCCTCCCAGCGCTGGGGAGTTCTGTGTTGTTCTGTGTGTCCAGGATACAGTCAAGGATAAAGACTCAGCTCTTGGGAGTTCCCACTGTGGCTCAGTGGTAAGGAACCCAACTACTATGCATGAGGATGCAAGTTCTATCCCTGAACTCGCTGAGTGGATTAAGGATCCATCCGTGTTGCCATGAGCTTCGGTATAGGCGGCTCAGATCCCATGCTGCTGCAGCTCCAATTGGACCCCTAGCCTAAGAATCTCCATATGCTTTGGGTGGAGCCCTAAAAATACCGCCCCCCCCCAAAAGACTCCACTCTCAAAGAGAAAGCTGGGTCTAGTGCTGCTTGTGCTGGCCTTCGGCTGGGTGACCAGACATTCTCGGGGCCAGAGGCAGATGCAGCCTGTGTTGTTTGGGAGTCCATCTTGTCGTTAAAGAAACAAACAAAAAAATCATGAAACACTGTTTAAATATTTTTTAACAACTCCTCCAATGGGAGTCCCTTTCCCCAACTGACTGCAGATAAGTATTGAGCAGTTAAACTTGAGTAAGAATTCTGTATTCCAGAATGGGCTAGAATGTCACTATTTGAAATATAAGGGAAAAATCACACTTAAACGGAATAAACAATAGTAGAACTAAAACGTTATTTAAAACAATTTTTCGGAAGAGGGGATAATTCCAAAAACTGACTGAAAACAACATAATGGTTTTTGAGCTGTGTACAACCACTATTTCTGTTGAAAGGTGTTTTCTCCATTGTGCAAAATTCCTAAAAAAACGTAAGGACAGGAATTGGCAAGCATCCCATCTCTTTTGAATTACTTAGCACATACTAAGTATTCAGAAGTTCTTACTGTCTCTTTCCTCTGAAAAAATGTCCTTTTCTTTTTCAAGCCAGGTGGATATTTTCTTTTTCAATCACGGTTTTGTTTAGAAATGCCCACATAAAGAAATAAGAGATAAATTCTCATATTTCATACAAATTCTCAGGACAGTCATGTCTCAAGTAAAAATGCCAAGCTTTACATGGATCTGAGCAGAAGGACAATAAACGTATAATAATTCACAGCCTCTCTGTAGGCTGGCTGGGTTTTGCTTGCCTATCCATGAGCTGTTTTTGACGGAGATGGCCGCCTGAGAGGCACTTGGTTCAGTACCCTTGTTTTGGTGAGTCTTTTAACCTGTACTGAGTCAGCCTCCGACTGCTTCTGCATGAAGGTCCTTGGTCATCCTTCTGCCAGTGGGGGATATGTGTTTACCCTCATTTCCAGCCACACACCATAGACACCTATGGTGTCCGCCAACACGCCTGTGTTGTGTTCTTGCTGTTTTATTGTTCTCCTCTGTGGTTTTGCGTGGGCTGCCCTGTCTGCCCACAATTCTTAAATTGTTTAAAAAAAAAAAAAAACCTGTTGAAAGAGATGGACCCTCGCCCTAGGGAGGAAGAAGATGCACATATGCATGTAAACACAGATTTTGGCAAACAATTTCAGGGAACCCCTGGGCCCTCTAAGGAGTCCAGGGTCACCAATTTAAGGACCCTTGAAAGATTGTGCCTGCTCTCTTTTCTCCTCTGATAAAGACGCAGAGACTCTCTCCTGTGACCCAACTGGAGTCCTGATCCCTCTTTCTGACAAGGTCCCGACCTTGGGCTCTGTCGTCAGATGTGGTCTAGTTTTAGCAAGTCTCCTACTGGATGCATTTTGCAAAAATCCCCCACCCTTCACATTGGATCAAATTTCTCATCCTGCACCCTGGATATATGTGCTCACCCTGGCCAGTCTTCAGCAAAAATCCTGTCACGTTGGTTTAGCCAGAATCCCCGTATTCTTGATGTTTTTTTCTGAGTAATTTTCCACCAACTAACCCCCGTCTTGTTCCTTAGCTACAAATCTCCATTAATCCTTATTGTATTTGGAGCCGAGCCCACTCTGTCGCCCCTACTACAAAACTCTGTCAGAGTAGACACCCCTGAATAAAGTCTTCCTTGCCGTCTTTAACAAGTGCTGTGAACAGTTTTTCTCGAGCACCTCCCATCACAGGAAAGCCCCTACTTACCCTCGAGGGGACCTGTCCACCAAACCTTCCCTGACCAACCCAGCAATAGTTATAAGCACAAGTCCTGCCTCCCTGCTCCCAGTTACCCTTGTCTGCAAGTCTAGCATGTTACACACAGGCCACAAGGCAGTAATTATTTGTTTGCATGTCAATCTTCCACTGGCCCAGGGGTAGGCACATTTTCTCTTAAAGGCCCAGAGAGTAAATATTTCAGGCTGGGAGCCACATGGTCTCTGTAGCATCTACTCAACTTTGCTACTGTAGCCAAAGCAGCCTTAGACAATGTAAATAAATGGGCATAGCTGTGTTCTGATAACCCTTCCAAAACATTGCAGTTAGATCGTTGTATCATTTTCGTGTGGCACAAGATAGTCTGTTCCTTTTGTTTCTTTTGTCCAACATTTTTTTTTTTAATGTAAAAACCATCCCTATATCATGAGCTAAACAAAAACAGAGAAGGGAAAGGACAGACTTAACCCACAGGACGTAGGTCGCTGACCCCCTAGTCTAAGCTGAAGAGAGGCTCTCAAAGGTAAATCTTATGGATTTTTGAGTTTTGTTATCTAGTTCCTCTAGTTTTATTTGAGCTTCACCAATGAGTACCTACTTATACAGAAAATGGGTGAAAAAAACGCCTAAGTGACCAGTTTGCTTGAGACAGACACTGATGAGAACAACCATAGTTGTGACTTGGGGGACATAGGTCGGGTTCCATGTTTCTTCATGTTTAGGGACATCTCTGTGGTTAGCTGCCAAAGCTACAGTCACCCTTCTCTAAGCCTAGGATGATTCCAAAAGTCACTGGGTAGGTGCCTGAAACCTTCTAGAGTAGTCCAGGAGTTTCCGTCGTGGCGCAGGGGAAATGAATCTGACTAGGATCCATGAGGACACAGGTTCGATTCTTGGCCTCACTCAGTGGGTTAAGGATCTAGCGTTGCTGCCGGCAGCTACAGCTCCAGTTCGACCCCTCGCCTGGGAATCGATACGGGGCAGGTGTGGCCCTAAAAAAAAAAAAAACAAAACAAAACAAACAAAAACAAGTCCAGTATCAGTGTAGTCAGAAAATACCTTTTATTAATTTTTTTATTTTATTTTGTTATGCAGCAGAAGATAACTAATAACATCAGTGTATATGACAACTGGATGTATGTGTAGTTTTCTTCCCCACCAAAATGTTAAATCCCTCTCGGGCAGGAGCTAGTTACATCATCCTTATTTTGCCCCATACAGAATACACGGGTAAAGAAAGTTTGTTAAATTGACTTGCATTTGGGGTTTCATTGAATTCAATTAATTCAAACAACAGTAGTGATATTTAATTCATCAGTGGTAGGACAAAGCTAACAGCAGTTCAGGGCAGAATGTTTTTGAAAGTTGTGAGAAAAAAAAATTGTTTGGATTTGTACCCAGTTTATGCTTCACAGACTCAGGGAGAGGGGAGGTCATTCCTTTGCAGACGACTTCGAAGTTGTTGCCTTGTAGCCAGAAGACTTCGAAGTTGTTGCCTTGTAGCCGGCCATACTAACGTTCCCCATTGGATGGTCGGTCTACTTAGGCAATTTTCCTCCCTTCTCTTGCTTCGCATATTACATGGTCAGTGAAAAATGCTACAAGGAGAGAGGAAAAAAATGGAACTAGAACTGTGAAAAAGTTGAAAAAAACAAAGACGAGGGAAGGAAAAACAAGAGCAGAGGAAAGAGAAGGAGTCAGAGCACCCAAGCCAGATGCAGAGCAAGGATTCGAAAGAAAAACGTCTGATTTTCCCATCTCTCGTCCTAAATATTTTGACAAGGAGCTTGGCATTTATCAAACAGGAAAACAAGAAAAACAGAAGTTGTCTTCCAGGGACCCAAGGCTGTTGGAATTCAATGACCTAATTCGGTATAAGGTTGCAAGGAGTGATTACCTTTCTTGTCTGAATTTCATGGCATCAGGACCTCTGTTTTCTCAACAGCACAGGCCACACCACTATCAGAGGTCAGGAGTAAAGAACAAAGGATGGGAGGGAAAGTCTGGATACTGGGCTTAGAAAACATATTTTTAAATCCCTGTAGATTCTCATGCTCTATCTTACTGGTTGCTTATCTTAGCAGTTAAGTCCACTTTTCATTACTTTTGTAGACATTATATAATATCTTCTTCCCTTGCTCCAGTCACCAGCTGTTAGCCAGTCTCATCCCAGAACAGGGTGGGGGTTGGGTCGGCTTCAGCAGAATAACCTTCACGCTGACAATTGAGACAACCCGTTCCCAGCTACTGAGCAAAGCTAAATTTTCTGCAATTGAAATTAGAACACACCCTCACACCATGCACAAAAATAAACTCAAAATGGCTGAAAGACTTAAATATACGACAGGACACCATCAAACTCCTAGAAGAAAACATAGGCAAAACACTCTCTGACATCAACATCATGAATATTTCCTCAGGTCAGTCTCCCAAAGCAATCGAAATTAGAGCAAAAATAAACCCATGGGACCTCATCAAACTGAAAAGCTTTTGCACAGCAAAGGAAACCCAAAAGAAAACAAAAAGACAACTTTCAGAATGGGAGAAAATAGTTTCAAACGATGCAACGGACAAGGGCTTAATCTCTAGAATATATAAGCAACTTATACAACTCAACAGCAAAAAAGCCAATCAACCAATGGAAAAATGGGCAAAAGACCTGAATAGACATTTCTCCAAGGAAGATATACAGACGGCCAGCAAACACATGAAAAAATGCTCAACATCGCTGGTTATAAGAGAAATGCAAATCAAAACTACCATGAGATACCACCTCACACCCGTCAGAATGGCCATCATTAATAAATCCACAAATAACAAGTGCTGGAGGGGTTGTGGAGAAAAAGGAACCCTCCTGCACAGTTGGTGGGAATGTCAACTGGTACAGCCACTATGGAGAACAGTTTTGAGATACCTTAGAAATCTATACATAGAACTTCCACATGACCCCGCAATCCCACTCTTGGGCATCTATCCCGACAAAACTCTACTTAAAAGAGACACATGCACCCGCATGTTCATTGCAGCACTATTCACAATAGCCAGGACATGGAAACAACCCAAATGTCCATCGACAGATGATTGGATTCGGAAGAGGTGGTATATATACACAATGGAATACTACTCAGCCATAAAAAAGAATGACATAATGCCATTTGCAGCAACATGGATGGAACTAGAGAATCTCATTCTGAGTGAAATGAGTCAGAAAGACAAAGACAAATACCATATGATATCACTTATAACTGGAATCTAATATCCAGCACAAATGCACATCTCCACAGAAAAGAAAATCATGGACTTGGAAAATAGACTTGTGGCTGCCTGATGGGAAAGGGAGGGAGTGGGAGGGATTGGGAGTTTGGGCTTATCAGACACAACTTAGAATAGATTTACAAGGAGATCCTGCTGAGTAGCATTGAGAACTATGTCTAGATAACTCATACTGCAGCAGAACAAAGGGTGGGGGGAAAAATGTATACATGTAAGGATAACTTTATCCCCTTGCTGTACAGTGAAAAATAAATAAATTATAAAAAAAAAGAAAGAACCAAATCGACCTCAAGAAATATATGTCTCGTTCATTATGAGACAGAGCTGTGATTCATAAGAATGTAAACTGATGCGAACTTTCTGTAGGATAATGTGTCTCCAGTTTTTAGCATTTGTTGTAGTAAATAAACAAAGCAAAGATTTCTTTTAAAAAAGCAGTGACTATTGGAGGTCCAGCTGTGGCACAACGGGATTGGCAGTGTCTCTGCAGTACCAGGACGCAAGTTCAATCCCCAGCCTGGCACAGTGGGTTAAAAGGATCCAGCGTTGCTGCCACACAGCTCAGATGTGATCCCTGGCCTGAGAACTCCATATGCCACAAGGTGGCCAAAAAGGGGGAGAAGGGGAAAGGCAGTGACTATTAACCACCAAAATGATCTCATTGACTTTTGTTCTAGAAACATTTTCACACTTATTACTACTTAGTAATATTTAATACTTACACGTGCCTCCCATAATATCAGAGCTCAGTAAATGGTGTTTAAATCTTTATAAGACAATGTTCTTGGTTGCAAAAAAAAAAAAAAAAAAGATAAATAAAACTATGTTTGCCCTAAAAAAAGAAAAGAAAGAAATCTAAAAGAGTTCAAAGTTAAAACAATCTGTTAGAATTTTTGGTTAAGTTTCAAAATTTTTACCTGTACAGTGGGGACTAAATAAATAGTATGTGTCTCATAGGGTAATTTTGAAGGTTAAATATGTGTAAACGCCTCAGGCTACTGCAAGATTTGTCACCTTTAATGCTGTTGACATTTCAGGTGGGATAATTTTTTGTTGCGGGTGCCTGTTCTACGCACCGTAGGATGTTTACCAGCATCCTAGCTTCTACCGGCTAGATGCTGGTTGTACCCCCACACACCTGCCACCACCCCTCCATTGTCACAATCAAAAACATCTCCAAACATTTCCAAATGTCCCGGGGAGCGGGGAGGGAGCAAAATCTCCCCTGCTTGAGAACCAGTATTCTAGTGTTTGGCATATAGGAATTGCTCCATAAATATTAGATGTTATTTTGATTATCATTGCAATTTTTTCTAACAGCAACATCACCCTGCAAAGAGGACAGCTCTTCGCTCACTGAAATTTTTAAAAATATTTTTAGAAGTTTAAATTTTGTTTTTAATTTTTTAAAACTATTTTTTTAATTTTTAAAAATCTTTAAAATAAATTTATTTATTTATTTACTTATTTATTTATTCACTGCAGCAGGCAGAGGTTTGATGTGGGATCTCAGTTCCCTGGCCAGGGATTGGACCCAGGCCATAGCAGTGAAAGCGCCAAGTCCTAACCACTAGACCACCAGGGAACTCCCTCCCTGAATCTGTTAAATAGTGCTGCATTTTTGCATCCTTTCAGTGGGGAAAGTGCTGGAAAAGGGCAAGGTCATTAATTTGAGAGCAACCCAAGAGGAAACCTACCATCTCCCAGGGTGTTTTCTTTCATGGAGAAAAAGGGCTGCCATGCCATTCGACTCTAAGAATTAGGTACCCGTCTTAGGCTCACAGTGTGTGAGATGCTACAGGAGTCTTCCATTGGGCATACATTTTCCAGCTGGAGGCACCACTGGGTTTTGACTCTTGAAGCTGTTTTTGGAGGTTTCCAAGAGTGCCACCCCCTGAGAAAGGAAGGAGAGAGATGCTCAGAAGGAGACGTCTCTGACAGGACTTAACTCCCTTTGCTGCTTTTAGTGGTTTGGTGCTTGTTTGGGTTTCCAAGTGTGTTTTTTTGCCGAAATTGTTCTTGCATATTCTAACAGTATTTGCTGTAGGTGTTTTGATACCATGCTGTTTTGAAGGGACTAATGTTTTTCATGGCATGTCTTGTGCGAAGTGTACAAACTGAGAGGTAAATGTTGGTGACTGAATAGAGCGCAGTATTCCTCAAAGTTTTCAACCAAATAAATGCTAGTCGCAGAGAAAAGTGAAAAAGAGCTCTGGGGAGTCTGGGAATGGCCAGTTGAAAATGTGAACTGTCTCTTCACCTCTTGGTTTTAGCTTTAGAACACATGCATATTTTACTTTTTACGCGAAAATATTTTTTCATTTGTTTCAAAATATGTAAATGGCCTCTCCACATCGGGCCCTGGCTATCTGGTGGCTTTTCCTACTCCCCTTTGGAAAGGATACACAACGCACTTGCAAAGGAAGAAAGATCTTGGCCTTGAAATCTGAGAGACCTACACAAAAACTTGTTTTATTTAAAAAAAAAAAATTGTCAGCATGGCCAACACTCAGATCCTGCATTTATCCCTTCTTCTGCACTCTTTTTCTTCCTTAGCGCAAAGCCTGACTCCTCCCAGGATAAGTCGGTCATTTTCTCTCTCTCAGTCCCACCACCTGTCTCCATGCCAGCTTCCACACTCTTTCTACGATCTGCTCAAACCTGGGGGTTTCCCCTTTCTGGAGGCCTGTCTCTCTGTGACCTTCAAGTTCATCAAAAGCTGTCTTTTTTTTTTTTTTTTTTTGCTTTTTACAGCTGCACCTGCCCCGTGTGTACGTTTCCAGGCTAGGGGGTCATATTGGAGCTGCAGCTGCCAGTCTCCACCACAGCCACAGTAACACCAGATCCGAGCATCAGCGACCTATACTGCAGCTGGTGCCAATAACAGATCCTTAACC
This sequence comes from Phacochoerus africanus, assembly GCF_016906955.1. NCBI lineage: Eukaryota > Metazoa > Chordata > Mammalia > Artiodactyla > Suidae > Phacochoerus > Phacochoerus africanus. The sequence goes on along the minus strand of NC_062557.1, from coordinate 8,718,227 downwards.
CACTGAGCCAGATCAAACCCACATTCTCATGGAGACTAAGTCAGGTTCTTAACCCATGGAGCCACAACGGGAGCTCCTAAAAGTGTCTTCAATCCAAACCACCAATGAGGATTTCCCTGATTAAATTACACTCCATGACAACTGCACTTCCTGCACATTAGTCATATCATGTCACCACAAAGGAATGCTTTAAAAAACTTACTTTCCAGTCAAGCTTTCTTCCCTCAATTTATATTTTTGTAACTTTCTAATCTAAGGAAAAGTAATGTCTGTGTGAATTTGCGTTTCAAAAATCACACATTTTCTAGTAAACAACAGATTCCACATTTGTGTTTTCTAATAAAAATATAAGCAGGAACTACTTATAATCTCTCCTTATGGCCTAATTCTGATTTCCTTGAGGGCAAGAAACTTATCTCTTTTCCATCTGTTTTCTTCCTAGTGTTTAACTCAAAGGTGTGAACCCTTAAGACATTCAAAAAAGATATGTTGAGTAAACCTAAGAAAGAATGAATGATTGTATTTCGAAAATTCGTTTCTCTGAACTTTAGTTGATCTGCACACTTTGGCAAAAGCACCTATTTATGATACCTTGTTGGTATTCATCTTACACGGTTCGCTTGTTGCCAGGCAGTTATGGGCTGGTCCTAGGCATGGTCATTGAATTTCCCTTTTTATTCTTGACCTCACCCATGTCCTTCAAAGCCCCAAGCATTGAGTTTTGCCTATAGTAGGTACTTTCGAAATATGATGGAATGAATGCCATTTGCAGCGTAACACAAAGAGCTCAGGCAAAAAGGAACTGGAGAAAGGGTAATCAGTGAAAGTAAATACCAGCCAACTTGTCCCCCCAAATATGTATATGATTAGATTAAACGTTCATAAAGGGAGAGAAGACCATCTGGGGAAGGATGATGGGCACATCTGGGGATTAGGATACCAGGACCGAGACTGGCTCTGTAGATATTGTCGGCCCTCCTTATTTTCTGCAGCGCTGGGTTGATGTTTTCTGGAGTTAAGAACCTGGGGTATGGGAGTTCCCTGGTGGCCCAGTGGTTAAAGATCCAGTGTGGTCACTGTTGTGGCCCGGGTTACTGCTAATGGTGCAGGTTCAGTCCTTGGCCCAGGAACTTCCACATGCCACCCGTGCGGCCAAAAACAAAACGAAACGAAACTAGAGGATGATATTTTTTCTTGATATTTGTGTTTTATTAACTCCCGTATTCCAAGCAAGGGGACAGTCTGTTATGAGGAGGCTGTGATCCTCTGGGTTGTTAAGAACTTAATTAAAAATCATAACTGATAGGCGTTCCTGCTGTGGTGCAATGGGTTAATGATCCAGCTTGTCTCTGAAGAGACGCTGGTTCAATCCCCAGTCTGGCCCACTGGGTTAAGGATCCAGCATTGCTACAGCTGCAGCTGTGGCGTAGGTCACAGCTCTGGCTCAAATTCGATCCCTGGCCCAGGAACGTCCATATGCCATGGGTACAGCTGAAAAAGAAAGAAAAAAAAAAATCCTAACTTGTGTATAATACATGTGACCTGTGGATTTTTTTACTTGTCGATGCTCTCAGGAGTTTTTCAAAATGAAGACAAGCCAGCAGTAATAGCACAATTAGAAGTAATAGCATTGACTGTGGGCAGAGTGTGCTGGTTGATAGAAGAAATAGTGGGAATGAGATCATGATGGGACCGTAGTTCCAACAGGAACTGGAATTATGACTTTGCCTGGCCTTCGTCAAATACAAAGACTTTGAGCACTTTCGCAGCACTCAACTCTAACTAGGAAATTAGAAAGCAACCTTAGAGCTTCCATGCCAGACATCACAGGAACAGGAGTTCACATGAAGTGTTGTTCCATGGACCCAGTGGACACACTCTTACTAGTCTCAGCTAAGTTGCCTATGACACCTCGAAGTCCAATGCGAGTCACCTGGAGGCCACATACAGCAGTCTCTCTTCTGACCAGGTGAGACACAAGTGGGTCTTCCAGTCTGCAGACCCGCCCAGTCTGACAGAAAGACAGCAGCTGCGGAGTGGAGCATTTGTTACTCTCTTAGGCCAAAGAGTAGTGAGAACACGACACCTGAATCTGAACAGCACTCAGTTACAGATGTGTGATAAATGACTGAAAAATCTTCCAGCGGGCCTCTCAACTTCAGGCATGATCAGTTTTTCCAGGAAGACTGACACAAAGCTGCCATTCGGTGGACAAGTACTCAAGAGAAAATTTCTTCCACTAGTGAGGTTTAGCATAAAGAAAGACACAGCATAGGAGGCAGTCCAGGCTGGCCTTGTCTGGTGCTTACAGTCAAGCTGGCCCTTCACCTGGCACCTGTAAAGCACGCCCAATGATACCCACCTCATGGTGTTGCTGGAACGGTCCCATGACATAATGTATGGGCAGTGCCTGGCAAGAGCTCCGTCTGCAGCAAGCATGTACAAATGCTTGATGCATGGGAAAGACGAACACCCAGCCACACACCCCACCGCCTGCAGAGCCACACTGTCAGACTTAGTCTCCACTATTGGCTGTGATGAAACAGGGCTAACCAAGAGGGCCAGGCCCGCAGAAGGACAACAGGAACATTCCGGCAAAGCCAATCTATAGCTCACGGGCAGTGAGGAACTAAATCTTTGCCGTGGAGTCCAAGGGATCCGTGGGCGGGTGGGGATGCTCCCTGTGGGACTTGTGAATAACTGCCATCAGCCCACCACCTAATTCCCAGGACTGAAGTTGCTTCCTTCCCTCATAATAACTGTCCACTAGGTAGCTTGCGGCCAGTGGGCTCAAAAACAGAAGGCGGTTAGTGTCAGCCTCCCAAGATGCCAAGTAGAGACATTTTTCTCAGGTTTCTGGGTGGGTTTTTAAGCCAACACCCTTGAAGGGAAGCAGAGCCTGCCCGCCACAGGCATCTGGGACACAAGGCCTACACAGTATTTTTGAAAAGTCAGTATCGCTCACTGATGATAAAGGGGCATTCACCACCGCGGGCAAAGGCACTCCATGGAGTGGGTGGAGTTGGGGCTGCCAGGCGGTCCGAGGACCAAGTTTGCAGCCAATTTTCTTTTTCCACCAAGTCTAGCATTGAGTAGGTGCCAATACAGCTAAAAGCTTTTGGAGACACCCAGAGACACAGATAGTGAGCCCCCCGGCCAGCCCCCCAACCCCTGTCTTTTCCATGGAACTTCGCAGCAGCTACCAGGGGCGTCATCACAGAGCATTCATTTTTTCCCTTGCCTGGTTTCCCACATTCTGTGACCACCTTGGAGTGTGCCAGGGAAAATACTGAGAGCCTAGGTAAACGAAGGGGAACCCAACATTCACCAGACTGGCCTTAAAATAGCCGGCGGAACGCCCCCATCCCAGAGAGTACACAGGCAGTGACTGTTAACCAGTGTGCTCCGAGCACCCACCCCCGCCCCAGGCCGGCGAAAGCCTATCTCAGACAGAGGACAAAGGAGTAGCCTTTGCTGCCTCGGTCCCTTTGCCCCCGCCCCCAGCCCCACGACTTCGGTGAATATTAATGAACACAGAGTGACCTGATTGATGCAAACCAGGGCACGACCACTGGGCGGGGTGGGGACCTCGGTGAAACATACATCTGGCGTGGGGTGGAGGGTTGGACGAAGAGTCTGCCTGCAGGAGAGTGGGGGCTTGGGGATTTGCAGAACACAACCCGGACTGGGCATGGGGCAGAAAGAAAAATGTCTCCACACTGACCATGGGACAGCCAGTGGAACTCGAGACTGTGTCTCGAGGCTGTGTGTTCCGGATGGAGTCGTGCACCCAGGGAGGGGGCGGGCGGCTCAACGGGAAGAGATGGAGTCAAAGAACAGGAAGGAGATGCTAGTCCAGGGTGAGAACAAGGAAGCATGTTCACGTAGAGTATATACTTCACAGTATATACACCTCATCAGCATAATGTTTTCTAAGTGCTCTACCTGTTAAGTTGCCAGATTTAGCAAATAAAAATACAAGATACCCAGTGAAATTTGAATTTCAGATCAACAGTGAATAGGGTTAGGATAAGCCTGTCCCACCTGCAATATCTGCATATACTTATGATTTTTAAAAAATCATTTTCATGGGAAATTTAACATCCAGCTAAATATGAGTTCTAGAGAGACGAAAAATAATTATTAGTATAAATGTTTCATCCAGCATTTGAGACCTACTTATACTAAAAATGTTGGTTGTTTATCTGGAACTGAAATGTTAACTGGGCGTTCTGTGTTTTATCAGCAAACCTACAGCCATGTCTAACCTCCTCAACCAGAATGAAAACTCTCCCGGAGTGCCCGATACGGCTCAGCAGATTATGAAACCGACTAGTATCTATGAAGATGCAGATTTGATCCCTGGCCTTGCTCAGTGGGTTAAGGATCCGGCATGGCCATGAGCTGTGGTATAGGTTGGCAGATGCAGCACCGATTTGACCCCTGGCATGGGAACTTCCATGTGCTGCAGGTGCAGCCTTAAAAACCAAAAAAAAAAAAAAAAAAAGGAAAAAGAAAAGAAAAAAGAATGAAAACCCTCAAGGACATACTTTTCTGCTGGATTCTCTGCAAAACCTAAGGGTGCCCATGTAATGCAGTACAGAAAAGCATAATCACTGGCATAAACGCACACTTTGCGATCCATTCTGCCTTAACCTACTATGAGCCACGTGATCCTGGGCCAGTAACTTCACCACTTGATTAAGTGGTGAAGTTATTGTTTCCTTGATTTTCTCATCTACTATGTAGGAAAAATGACAGATACCTGCCTTAGAAAGTGGGTACAAGGAAACGGTAGGGATAAAGCTTTTACTGTATCCTAGGCTCAGAAAAAGTACTCAATAAATGTTAGCTATTGTTATGGCTATTATTATTATTGGATACTTTATAAATAAGTGGATATGATGGAAAGAAAGTAGCTCCTGGCTGTCAGAGACCTGCCCGAGTGGACCTCTGGGCTTTCTCCACCAGCTCTCTGACCTTGAGAGAGACTTTGTCCTCCTGTCTTTTCCTTGGGGTTTCAAGATTCCTTCCAAGTCTAAAATCTCACAACTTAAGTAGACTGGATGGATGAGAACCAAATGGAATAAAAACCAAGTCAGGGGAAACGTGTGAAGGGGATAAAGTAGAAGTGCCCTGGAGGATGTTTCACCAGACGAATAAAAGAGGCTGTTCCAAAATGCAGGACTCTGACCCCTCGGGGCTCTGATCTCACAAAGGCTGGGTTTTGGAGACTTAGACAAAAGAAAACCCGCAAAGAGCAGAGTATTTCTGCCTCGACTTGGATTTACACCGAAAGGAGCCTTGTTGAAGCTTGAGTGGGGAGCCCTCCCAGTTGGCAACCTACCTGGTGGCAGTAACTAAATTCACAGCATGCCAGGGCCAACATGGCAGAGACGCCAGGGTCCCCACCATCCACAAAGCCTTTGGGGGCCCAGAGTTAGTCTTTGATGATGGGCAGCATTCCCAGATAATTTCACATCTCACTAGTGACTTTTATAACTATTTCTCATCATCTCCGGGAAATTATTACTGAGCCAGAAAGAAAATATTTGCCCCTCTCATATTATTCTGAGGAAAGAGTATGGGCATGAAGAGGCCAGGGATAGGCACACATCCTCCCAGCAATGGTTTTCCCCCCCTCCCCAACCATGACTCTTTTCTGTACTAGGGAATGGAAGCATATGGAAGAGTTTCCATCAGCAATTCTACTAACAATATGAACTCACTTCACATTGGATTCAGAAGCCTTTGGGGACCAATGCAATCAAGAGAAGATACAGTAGTCCCCTACTCCAGAATATTTGCAAAACCCCTGGAAGGCAACATCATTCTTCGATACAGCAATGACTTAAGAGGCTGAGTCTAGCAACATCCAGGTGCAAATAAATGTAAGGCAGATGGCATTCTTTTGTGACAAAATGACAGAGAATGGGCTGCATGTGAGCTTCCAATGGGCACATGTATGGTTGCATAAGAAAGGGAGAATCTTGAAAGGATAAAGAACATTCTATGCAAAGGTAGGAAGGTTTTAAGAGCTGCCAGAAAATCAGCATGGAGGGGAGCCTAGCTGAGAACAAGGTGGGTGATAGGCGAAGAATTCACCACGTAGACTAGGCTCTGGATTCAGTAAATTAACTCACAGGTCGCACTTAAATAATTGGATTTCTTATTATTGTTTTTCTATTGCGCTAAGATTGAAGGAGATTTGCAAGAACATTGAATGGTCCAGCAATTTAAAAACATTTCCTCAACCACCTTGAAATTCCATCCACTGAATCATTTTGATAATACATTCCTAGAGGAGTATAAATCGGTTCACTGTCTTTGAGAGGCCTTTGGCAACAGCGTGAGAAATTACAAATTGCATTCTCTTCAAGGAGCCATTCAACTTTCAGGAATTTATCCTGCGGGAATCCTTGAACGTGAACCAGGCTATTTACTCCAGCGTTGTTTATAAGACCAAACTACTTTGAAGCAGCCTAAATGCCCACAAGGGGATAAGTTAAGTCAGATATGCTATTAATAATTCATAGAATAAATACAAATTAATAATGAGTGTAGAAGCTCTTTAAATACTGGTATAGAACAATCTTTAAACTGTTGTTTAAAAAAAAAATCAAGGCACAAGAAAGCTTGTAAAATATGCCACCATATTGTTCAAAATTAAAGGGGCTTCAAGGAAGTAGAACATAATTTCCTACCCACTGGGTATGGCTTAAACTTAGTGCCATATTCCAAAGAAGTGCCAAAGAAGTGTGGAAGGGAGAAGGAGTAACTTTACAGTGTAGAGACCTAGCAGACACTACCTCAGCCAGGTGATGAGGTTCACACCACCCGTGGTAAGTCATGTGGGTACCATGTGCCTTTGCTAGGATGATGAGAATGGCATTTCATCTTTTAGGTCATCCTCCCCAAAACACCACACCCTGGCAAACCATGAGAAAACTCTTGAGCCAAACTCAAATTAAGGAACCACCTACAAAATACTTGATCAGCCCTCTTCCAAAGGTCAAGGTCATCAAGGAAGGTAAGTCTGAGAAACTGTTACAGACTGGAGGGCCGGAGAAAACATGATGATTAAATGCAAGTCAATATCCTGATTGAGATGCTCAAACAGAGAAAGGATGTCAGGATGAAACACATCAAATCTGATAAACTATGGAATTCCGTTATTGATAATGTACCAGTGTTTGTTCATTAGCTGTGACAAATGTGCCACAGTAATATGTTAACAAAAGGAGACACTGGATGATGGCATATGTAGGAGCTCTGTAATAGCTTTGCAACTTTTCTTTAAAGCATTTATAAGATAAAACACATTAAAAAATAAAGGTAGGGATTATACAATGGCCATAAAACATCTATGGAAGAATATGCCATAAATGAACCATTTCAGTTGCCTCCAAAGAAAGATCTGCTATTGGAGAAGTTTCACTATATGCACTTTTATGTTTGGAATGGTGAATCATGCAAATTTACCACGACTTAAAAAAATTAAATGTACTGGGAGTTCCCGTCATGGCGCAGTGGAAACAAATCCTACGAGGAACCGTGAGGTTGTGGGTTCAATATCTGGCCTTGCTCAGTGGGTAAAGGATCTGGCGTTGCCATGAGCTGTGGAATTCCGTTATTGATAATGTGCCAGTGTTGGTTCATTAGCTGTGACAAATGTGCCACAGTAATATAAGATGCAGCTCAGATCTGGTGTTGCTGTGGCTCCAACATAGGCTGGCAGCTACAGCTCTGATTAGACCCCTAGCCTGGGAACTTCCGTATGCTGCGGGTGTGCCCCCCCCCCAAAAAAAATTAAATTTACATTTTGTAAAAAACAAAGTCAAGTTTTTAATCCAAGTTATTTCTAAAAGAAATGTTAGTTTATGTGTACTGTGACATATGGAATGACTAGCCAAGGAGCACCTGCTATATAGTATAGGGAACTCTACCCAGTATTCTCTGATAATATCTATATGGGAAAAGAAGTTGAAAAAGAATGCGTGTGTGTGTGTGTGTGTGAGAGAGAGAGAGAGAGTTCTGCTGTGGCACAGTGGATTAGGAATCCGACTTCGGTGGCTTGGGTTTCTGTGGAGGCACGGGTTCAATCCGCAGCCCTGTGCAGTGGATTAAGAGGGTCCAGCATTGCCAGTGCTGCAGTGTGGGTCCCATGTGCAGTTCAGATTCAATCCCTGGTGCAGGAACTTCCATAAGCTGAAGGTGCAGCCGTTAAAAGGAAGAGAGAGAATGAATGTGTGTATAACTGAATCACTTTGTTGTGCAGCAGAAATTTCACCGCGTTGTACATCAACTCTACTTTCATAAAAATTTTTAAAATGAAAAAAAGACATGTTGGTTTGGAGATGCACTTTTTTGAGTAATCCAGTCCATCAGTAGTCCCCGCAAGAATTAACCGATTTGGGTTAATTTCTCATATTGATAAGTTGGAGAGTCCGAAAGAACAGGGCTTCAAGGACAATGGTATTGCAGATGCGGAAGCGTTGAGGGAAAAGAAAGCCCTCGGTAAGGTCTGAAAGTTGGATATGGCTCAGGAAGGTTCTGAGCACCCAGGTCACCAAAGGGAGGGCGGGGAACAGAGAGAAGATGCCCAGTGGCAGTGACGGGATGTCACCAATACTAACATGGCTGACATGAAACATACCTAAGATTAGCTCTCCATCAGCTTCCCAATAGACTATATTCTCTATCACCCCAGCTCCAAAATGAGCCTTTCTCTGCTTTGACCCTCAATCAGGAAAAATGCTCAAAGCTATTGGATGTCTAAAGGGCACTCTGGACCATTTGAGACCGGACTCTGAAGTCACTCCCAGCTGCCCTGACCCATCCCCCTTCTGTTTCAGCCACTACTTGGCAAAAACCCACAGGGAGGTGACAATGAAGTGAATTCACACTGGACTCCAGAAAGAGAAACCGGGCCCTTCAGGCAGAGCCATAAGCCCGAGGGAAAGGACACAGGATTAACAGGTCCCTGAGCCAGCAGGGGGCCAGGAGCCAGAAGGACACCCACCAAGGGAGGCAGGGAGACAGTTAATAACTCAAGGTGACCAGTGAAGCCAGCTCGTCGTGGGGCTCCAGTCTGGCTGATGGCAAAGTCAAAACAGAGCTGTCGGAAACTGGGAAGGCGCTGTCACTTTTACTGTATTTTTCCACACGTATTTTTATTTATTTTTGTTAATTTGGAAATGTTGGTGGGGAGCGGAAAACGCAGGCTGGAGGACTCCTGGGGTCTGAGACGGGAGAGGCTGTGTTTCTGCTTGGCTCTCCATAGAATTCAGATCAGCAGCTCCCTGGGGGCCTCAGCCAACGGGGGCAGCTAGGTTACCTAGCCGAGCCACCCGCCCTGTGGAAACACCCTCACCTCTCGTTTTCACCGCCTTCCCATGCCAGCAGCCTGCCAGCCCTGCCAAATTACACTAAAAGCACGCTCCGTCCACCGGCCACACCAGCCTCCTTGCTACTAAACCCAGCAGCTGCTTCACAGAGATGGAGAGAGACGAGCAACACCCCCAACGTGGGCAGGAGGGAAACCCAGGGCTGAGGGGCGGAGGAGAATTAATATCCTCTGTGCTCGTCCCAGCTGATACATCGGCAAATACCCCGCTACCACAAAGCCTAACGTTTGAGCAGGGAGCCCCGGGAAATTCACAAAGAGGAAGCAGTGAGCCCAGCGTGTTTGACATGATCCTGTGCCCCAGTTCGGGGAGAGTGGGGGAAGTTAGCACACACTGTGGCAGACGGCCTGGGAGGTTTACCTGCCCTTTGGCTCCTAGAACCCTTGGCTTCTTGTTCTGACCTTCTAGGCATGAGTCTTTACTAAACGCTCCCTGTCTAGATGATTAGCAGTATTTTCACCACCATTGAACGTTTAAATGAACACTTTCTACATCAGAGGGCATGTCCTCCTCCAAGATTAACCTTGGAGATCTTTTCTGTTCTTTTTTTAGGGCCGCACCGGCAGCATATGGAAGTTCCCAGGCTAGGGGTCTAATCAGAGCTAGAGCTGCCGGCCTACACTACAGCCACAGCAACACTAGATCCGAGCCTCATCTGCAACCTACACCACAGCTCACAGCATTGCTGGATCCTTAACCCACTGGACAGGGCCAGGGATCAAACCCGCATCCTCATGGATACTAGTCGGATTTGTTTCTTCTGCGCCACAATGAGAACTCCCAACCTTGGAGATTATTTTAACTTCTCACAGAGCAGACAACTCGACAGTAACATCAAGGGTAAATGTGTCTGTCCACCACCTCACACACACCCACACACCCACACCCACCCCCCCCCACACACACACCCCCCACACACACACCCACACACAAACTCCCCTCTCTCCTCCAGCAAACCTTTCTAATTGCCTCTGAGTTCCCCCCAAAGGGCACTGGATCGGCTAACCCTAAAACAGCAGCTCTTCAAATGGCTCAGCTGGCGAAATGTTTCCCTGTAAGGTGGCCCAAGCCCTATCATGGTCCTTCATAATGGCTCAGGGCTAAGGCCTGGTGGGTTGTCCGTTGCAGACCAGATCTGCTCTGTCCCCTGACCTGTCTCAATACAGTTCCTGTATTGTTCTCTGACCTGAGGATGGAGGGAAGGGGGAACGTGCCTGCACACAAAACTTCCCTCGAAAAGATTAGTGCAATTATGAGCCAACAGTAATGGCTACAAGCCAATCTGCTCGCAAATCCTCGCGAGCACCAGGTCACCTCAGAGTCTCCTAAAGCCCCAAACACAAGGCTGTGTGTTCTCCTGCATGTGGCACGTTGTTCTAGAAGGCAACTAGGCCAGTGCTTAATGCCGCCCTTACCCACAAGGCCAATAAGCAGAGAAAAAAAACAAAAACAAAAACCTGTGACTAATGAGTGTGTCTGATCCTCAGGTCCCCATGCCCCCATAAGTCTGTAAGAGGCAGATGTCCGGGGTCAGACATCCGGAGTGACTGCTTCACCCCATGTCCTTTGGGCAAAATGCTGAACGGAACACGGCTAGAGTACAGCTTGTGGTTCGTGTTAAGCGCAGACCTGTTGGGCAACGACAGGCTTTCTCCCCCTTTCACCTTACAACCACCACTGGCCCCTCTCTTACCACTCTGCCGGCCACGCTCATCTCCCGTTAGGAGTTCGGAGCGTGTTTCGGGAAGGAAAAAAATTGTTTCAACTTCAGTTGTTCTTATACTGCAGACATACTTCAAACCGTAGTCTCAGAAAATATGGACTGATTGTTAGCCTACCCGATATATACTGATGGAATACAGATGATGGAGATGTACCAAGAAGGAAAGTTGGAGGATGGAAAGACTGGTGACCTCTTTAATGCCAAAGCAGTCAGTCGATTAATTGAATTCAAGTCGCTGATATATTAAATGAAACGTTAAAAGAATTTGCCAATTGAGTCCAGGCCACTAGTCCAATCACTGTGAATATTCTACTCAAGAAAGCCCATATATGTGTAAATAAATGCAGAGGTAACCACTACCTACGGTTCAAGGAATGATTCCTTCATTCTCCCAACGCTTACTGATTTCCCCCCCTACCGGAGGCAGGTTTCTCTTAGAGCAACCACATTAAAAATCCTGTTATTTCCAGAGAAATCAGTACCGTTTGGAAAACACAGGCCTGGGAAAGAAAGCCTGAATTCTGAGCAAATACAAAGGACATTTTCTACGCAGTGGCAAATTGGGAAAGCTTGCACGTGTCTGTGCTTCCTTGTTGAGAAGACCTGGGGACATTAAACTCTGCACATGTCTATGAAATACATTTACAAAGTGTTGACTATAACCTCGCTCCTACGAATTAATGCCACATCTTGGCCGTGTTCGGCCTTATTTCCCATGCAGCAGGCATGAGATCTAGAGCCTACATCTAAATTACCAAATCACAAAGACTCACTATTCTCCGGTATGATTAATTAATTCTCATATGCACACACCTGAACAGAACAAGCTGTTTGTAACTTTCATAGTTACATAGTAACTGCATAATAACACACACACACACACACACAGCCGTTCCCATCCTGGAAATCCAAGGTTTTAGTTAAACTCCAGAAGGCCACCTTTTGAAATAATCAGAATACAATAATCAGAAATCTCTGATGAATCACTTTCGCAGTCAACTCGCAACATGGAGCTTAAAAATAATAATAATAAACAGATCATTCAGAAAGTACCTGAAATTCTGAGCCTAAACGTGTTAACGTAAAACAGCCTGATCTTATAGAATATGTACACCAAACCACTCTTTGGTACGATTCAGTAATGACGAGCCAGATGTGAACACACACCTGCTAGAACAGTTTTCTCCTAAGGGTGCCTAGCACTGAACAACATGATATTAGAACGCTGTCCGTAAGCAAGACGGGCATTTTCGAGGCTTCATCCAGCAAATATCTGAAGTATGCACATCGCACTCAGACTCAGTCGTGCCTGTCCACACACCAACAGACACAAATCCTTCCAGACTTTATAGTCCTCTCTGTAGACCTGATATAATTTCATCCTGGTTTATTACTAGCTCATGTTCCCAGCAATGGTGATTGTGATTCAGGAAAAGAACAAATAGTGGAGCCAAGAAGATCGAGGCTCTGTGGAGGCCCCGGGTTACTTGTCAACCCAGAGGTCCAGCCTATAGGAGCCAGCTCACCAGCACCTGCGTGTGGAAGAACTTTCTAGAAGGGGATGCTCACTGGGTACCAACTCACAGGAGGAAACCAGATCCACTGGTGCCTGCTGCTCATGGGTGCCCAGGCTACATCTCTTTGAAACCAGACAGGGCCAAGCGTTCCTTTATTCACTTCGGGTGAATCTTGCAAATTGAAAGCAAAGGAGGATTACGGAAGAGGCGAAGCTAAGGGGTAGAGGGGCAGCCCGGACCCAAGGCAGGAGAGCCTGCTTGCTAGGAGGAGGATTCTTCAGAGCCTCTCCATTCACCCACTGCTGATTTTCCCCTCAAATCCAATGAGTCCACCCAGCTCTTTGAGTGAGTCCGCCCAGTCCACAGCAGCACGATTCCTGTGCGGAGTCTGGCACGCTTCTCCCACAGCAGGCCCCCAGCCGGGATTCAGCTGGAAGACTGACATGCCCACCAGTGCCTAAACCGTGGCAAAAGGGGGAGGAATCAGAACCACCTCGAATCATCTGCCCGAGTCAGTGGGGAAAAAACATCAGACTCCACTGACGAGCAGTATTTTCACCCAGGCAGCGACTCACCTGGATCTGGCAAGAGGATGGACAGAGAAAGTCAGGTCAAGCTCCAAGAATCCAACGGAGCAGCATCCAAGGGGAGCTGCTCTGCCATGTTCCCCTCTGTCCCTCAGGCGCCGGCGGGTGTGGTGCGGTGGACCAAGGATACGGTCTTGATAAATTCAGCCAGGTTAGAGAAAGGGGGCGAGACGTGCCATCTCTCCCTCACTTTCCAACCCGCTCCTGAAGCTAAAAGCACCCAGCGCTGGTGTGCCGAGTGCCCGCTCCCGACATTGAATGAGCCGACAGAATACCTCAATCTGATCTTTTATAGTGCTTTGTTTATTACCTGTGTGCCCTTATTTCATAAGGGAACTGAGAAAAGGAGAGAGAGAGAGAGAGCGCGTGCTCGCGTGCAGGAGTGATGAAGATGACTCTTAGGAGCAAAATCCAAAGACAGCTTTTCTTAAGCCTCATTCATAGCAGCAGACGTGGCCAAACAACCTAGCAATTGTTCTCTCAAATGTCACCTTTCTGTATGGGCCACTGTGCCGATAAAACTCGGCTCTCTCGTGTTTTGCTCCCTGGTGCCCCCCCCCAAAAAAATGGCTGTGTTATCCTCCAAATATCTGCCCAGAAATTGAACCGACAAGAAAAGCTTTTCTTTGACTCCCGACCGCCACCCCCCAGCCCCCACCCCAGCCGTTTTTTCTTTCTTCTTCACGCAGCTTGAACAATTTGGCTCTGTTCTGGGTGCATTCCTGTGGCCCATTCTCTTTCAGTCCCCTGCGCAGGGCTGAGGATGGTGGACCAGGAGAACACAGGCCCACATTCAGACCCGGGACGGTGCTTGCAGGGGGGGCGGGGGCAGGGAGGAAAGGGAACCGAATCTACCTAGGATGGTTGCGCCACCAACTTAATACCTGGGCACAGAGACAAAGGCTCTTTAGAAAAAGCCCCAGGCTGCGGGGCAACCCACTCCCCCACCCTGCAAGAGTTCAAAAGATAACAGGAGCTGAAAATAAAGCCCTCGCATAATTAAAGTTTTCCAAGTCATTTCAGGAGCTATTACAAATGATGACAGAGAAATCACTGCAGCCTCTTCTCATGCGTGAGGCGAGTCTCTCTCTGTGTGTGTGTGTGTGTGTGTGTGTGTGTGTATGCACACACATACGTGCATCCATTCCTGAGCAAAATGACCAGTGCCCTGAGAACTCTGCGCCTCCTCACATAAAGCAGAGGTGTCACCATGGCTTGGAAAGTCCCCGATTTGAAGGGAATCTACAAAACAAGGAAACCCTCTCAATGCGAACTCTGTTATTCTTAACAAAGGGTAGGTGGGCACTTTATCATTTTCATCCCTGTGTTTATTCCTACTTGGGATCCAGATTTTTTTCTGGCCCACGGAAGAAGGTGGTAGCCTCAGGAATACGTCCTGAGGGTAAAGGAAAGGGGGTTCGTGTGGTGTAAACAGATGGCAAGGTGTTGAGAGGACCCCCGCCCCCAAGGGGACAGGTGCCCTGCGCATATGACAGTCAGACCTCACAGGCCAACCCAGAGACAACTCCTCCCAGTCCTGAGCTCCATGGCCTTTTCCCAAAGTTCTTCATTAAGAGAAAGAATGGTTAGCCAGAAGCCGGGAGAACAAAGACAGAAAAAGTCAGAGTAACTGGGAAATAGTGGGACGAGCAAGCGTTTGAACGCCAGACAGGATCTTTCTATCTTGCAATTCAAAAACACACACTTAGAAGACAGCTCTGAATCACTGCTCTTTGCATTTGCTGTTTCAAAAAGACTGGAAACTCCGTGAGAACAGGGACTATAGCACTGAATCCCCAGCATCTATCATATATAAAACTGCTCAGTAACTTTTTTTTTCTGGCTACAGCATGGGATCTCAGTTCCCAGACCGGGGATCAAACCAGGGCCACAACGGCACAAGAGCAAAATCCTAACCACTAGGCCACCAGGGAACTCCCTCAATAACTCTTTTTGCATGTTGAGAAATTCTGGGAGTTCCCATCGTGGCTCAGTAGTTAACGAATCCAACTAGGAACCATGAGGTTGTGGGTTCGATCCCTGCCCTTGCTCAGTGGGTTAAGGATCCGGCATTGCTGTGAGCTGTGGTGTAGGTTGCAGACACTGCTTGGATCCTGCGTTGCTATGGCTCTGATGTAGGCCGGCGGCTACAGCTCTGATTAGACCCTTAATCTGGGAACCTCCATATGCCGAGGGAGCGGCCCAAGAAATGGCAAGAAAGACAAAAAAGAAAAAAAAGAAGAAAGAAGAAAAAAAGAGAAAAATACTGGATTCATGAGGAAGAGAAAAATAAACCTGTGGTGTCCTGGGGAAACCAGCCTGTATCCATTCATGGGAGCCAATTGTTAAATCTACTAGAGTCTTGCAAGGCCGTTGTTAAAAACTGCCACTATTAAAAGTCGAATTCTATAAATGTATAATTAAATACATTATATCAAAAACAAAGGTAAATAAGGGTCCCACTTACTTTTTCTTCTGCAGTGGTTACTATTGTCTATGCCCTTGAGGTAATTTACATCTATCGTGTCCATAAGGTGGAAATACTGTATGATGCTTGATGACTGCACATCTGTCCCCCACTCTATGCAATGATGTCACATTTTTAGCTTAATTAGCCTCAGTGGGAACATGAACACCATAGAAATCTAAAACTGCTCCAAATTAGGGTTTGATTTATGTAACAGTCTACACTTGAGAATGATGAAGAAAATGTGAAAAATGCCGATTAAACACCAAGGTATATCATGTCGAAGTTCCCTTGTGGCTCAGCAGCTTAAGGATCCAGCATTGTCACTGCTGTGGCATGAGTTCAGTCCTTGGCCCGGGAGCTTCCACGTGCCACGGGTTGTGGACAAAAAGAAAAAAATATATATATCAGGTCTATAGTTTTTCCCTTGCGAGTAGCCAGCAAATATGTATTAAGGCAATATTCTTTCAGTATTCAAAAACCACTCTCTGGACCAGTGGAGAAAGCACGTTATCAACTAAGACATGAGGTTCCAATATACATCTCTCTTCTTTCATCTTATCCATAACAGAAGTGAAAATGTCAACCAGCCTTCGTGTTGCAATGACACTGCTTTGTCAACTGCAAAAGAAAAGTCGGTGAAATGTTTCTCGAGAGACAGTTGGCTACGCGGACTAATATACACAATGAATGGTGTGGCATATTTTACGATTATTTGGGAATTTTGTGCTACACATCCTTTATATCAATAAGACTTGTAATCAACTCATGTATGTATGTTCATGAATACGTTTTCTTCAGAGTGCTGGTTGTTATCTATTTATCAGCCCATTACTATCCAATAGCACAATTACATGAAAGGAAAGGGGATTTTTTTTTTTTTTCTTTTTGCCGCCCCTGCTGCACGTGGGCTTCCAGGCCAGGGATCAGACTGCGCCACAACAGTGACAACACAAGATCCTGAACCACTAAGCCACCAGGAAAACTCTGAAAGGGGATAATTCTAATGACTTACAGGATGGTGATTAAATAGATGTAGATGCATATGTGCGTATGCTTGGAGGCAAATCACTTCGCTTTGGCTTAGTGGAGGCACAAAACAGTGAAAGAAAGCTATTGCTAGAAAAATGACACAGTATGAGCTATTCCTACCTGCCCTACTGTTTCGTTGGGACATATGAAATAGCCTGTAATGTTGAAGTTTCCCCAGCGAAACAAAAGCATGGGCAGGGAGCCAGCAGCATTTCCTAGAGGCACCCCTCTCCCCCAGTGCCTCAGCTTCCTAGGATCAAGAAAGATGTTCCAGTTTTTTCTTGGGATGACCAAGGGGCGACGCTCTGCCTGTGTTGTCTGCTGCTAGTGCCTTGCGGAATGTAGGTGCTTAATAAATATTTAGGGACTTTGTCCTGATGGACGGATCTAATCTATTTATTGACTCTTGCTGGCATCAGCACCCTCTTTAGCACTAGATTTTAAGCACCAGGACTGAGGAAAATCCCCATCCTCTCTCTTGCCTGGTCCTTTCTTCCCCTTGTATCCATCTCGGCAGGAACCAATAGCAAGCGGGGCCAGGGCCCCTTGGCTCCATCACAAAGCCAAACAGGTGTGAGAGATTAGCTCCCTGGACCGAGCCTCTGTCCAACAAAACAATGTCAAATTCCCCCCCTAATAAAGTCCAGAGCTGTAAGCAATTCCCCTTGTTATTAAGCAGGAAAGAAAACACAGCCCGGCTCCTTCCCAATTAGCTCGGAGGACCCTCCGATGAGCCGAATTTAAACCAGAGACCTGCCATGATCTGGCTTCCAGCGCAGACAGGGCCTGCCTGCCCCAGCGAATGGAAACTCACTGGCCCCGGTTCCCAGCCATCTTGGCACAAGGGTGCAGACGCCCCCCCCCCCAAGCCTCCCCCCAATATCCACGGGCTGTCTCTGCCTCTGATTCAAACCATCTTTGCAATTCCCTGCCAGGTCCCTTACTTTGATTTTCCATATGGAGGCTCGGTCTCCTCTGCCAGGTTAGTGTTTATAGGGATGGGCTTTTTTGACAGTTTTGCTGTCAGTGAAGGAGAGGCTGGGTTCCTCCCCTGAACATGAATCACTTTCTTGTCATCCCAAAGAGGGGGCAAGAGCAACATCCTGAAGCAATAACAACAAAACAGAAACCCCAGAGGCATCTAGCAAGGGGGCTGTCTCGTCTTCCCTGTCCTCCTCTCCCTCCATCCCCCGCCTCAAACTAATAGGTCATGGAGTGGAAGACAGACACACAGACTCCAAGGGGCTTCCAAACATGGGGTTGGAGCAACTAAGGCCACTAAAGTCATCTGGTCCTGTCCCCCCACCCTGTCTGAGAAAGTAGTTGGAGGAGAGAATCTCTTTCAATCCTAAAGCTCTTAACCGAATAAGGGATGTTTAAACCGTTTTCATAATAAGCCCCAAGTTTGGATTATGATTGCCAGGCACTGCCTCAAGGCTTTTTTTTTTTTTTTGGCTTTTTAGGGCCCGCACCCATGGCACTTGGAAGTTCCCAGGCTAGGGGTCGAATTGGAGCTGTAGCCATTGACCTACACCACGGCCACAGCAGCACTGGATCCTTAACCCACTGAGTGAGGCCAGGGACCTAAGACTTTAAAGCATTACTTCATCGAACACTACAAGAACCTTACAGAAGGTCCCTCATTTTATAAATGAGGTCACTGAGTATTTAGAAGGTGCTGGTCCACAGCACATCACTAAGCCACTGGTAGGAGCAAGCGAACCCAGTCCAAATCTAGAACCATGATGGATTTGAGCGCTATTTGCCAAATCTTCCTTCTTCCTCCTCAGCTCCCCCTTCTGGGCACATGGAGGGATTACATGTCCTGGGCTCTGATGTTGGATGGGGCCTCGTGACCAGCACTAGCCAATGAGTGGTGAAAAAAGATGATGCAGATCACTGCAAGGCTGAGCCCATGCAGAATGTGTCGTTTCCTCTGCCATGCTCACCAGCAATGTTCCAGAAAGTTCTGTCAGCCTGGGTCCCAGAAAAAGAGTACGAAGATAAGGGAGCAGCTTCTGGTGATAGGTGCTATGAATAAGAAATATGTGTTAGTTCTTTTAATCCATTAAGGTTTGGGGGTTATTATGAAAGTGAGGAAGGTGGTTAGTTTTGGAGGGAGCAGAAGAAGAGGACACGTGAAGAGGTTTCTAGGAAGCCTAAGTTCCATTTCCTAGCTTGAGTGCTAGTTAGAAGGATGTTGGTTTTATATTAATAGGATAAAGAGTTATTTTGAGTGAGTTTCTGTATCTTTGTTTTTATTTTACACTCACAAAGGTTAAAAAACGTTGGGGGTTGTTTGTTACCACACCCTAACAGCCCTGACTGATACAGTGCAGCCAGCCCTGACTGAATCACCATCATAGACCCTGTTGCCAAGTGCTTCGGAATGTCTCAGTGATCCCCCTTCTGCTTAGATGTCAAGAACTTTTTATCTTCTGACATGAGAGCTGAAACCTTTGTTTTTCTTTTCTTTTCTTTTTTCTTTCTTTTTTTTTTTCTGGTACGTCAACATCTTTTTAACAAAAAGGACAAAGTTAGAAACATGAAATGAAACATGGAATGGATTTGCTGGGGCAGAAAATCTCCAACATCCTCATCTGTAACTTCCTTAGGGATGAGGGCTGCCTTCCAAAAGGCATGGCATGATTGGCTCTGAAATAGAGAACGCACGACGAGGCCATCACCAGAACCTTCCCTCTGACTCCCCTCGTCTCATCCTCAACCCAGCCTCTTATGGTCAGTTTAGTCTCTAGAGCATGCTGTTTGCATTCATTGCACACACACAAGGAGGCGATGAAATAGCTTCATGGGACATTTAGGCCAGAGGTTTCACCCAAGGGAGAGGAAGGTCCTGATGGTCTGTCCCTGTTGGCAAATGCCTGTGAGATATTCAGAGTAATCTTACTCGCCTAGAGCTAAACCAGGGTACAAGGGCAGAGGGAAAACTTGAATGCCTTTCCCTGGCCATAACCCTAGCACAAGCAATGAAGGCTGGCTTTTGCGATATCTCAGAGCTTGGAAGGAAGGCAGGGAGTCACTACCTGTTGTGCCAAAGCAACTCCCCACCCCCTGACCCATGTTAGCCGTAGTGAAGTAGGGTACTTTCTTCTGGAAAATCACTATGGTGCTCTGTAGTCCCTTCTATGCATTGCTCCCCAACTCCCCCTCCTGGAATTTAAAGCCATCGTTGCATGGGGAAATGACAAGTACTACTAGCTTAAAACAAAACAAAAAAAAAACCCACTCTTTTTTATTTTTATTCATTTATTTGTTTTTGGCTGCACTTGTGGCATGCGGAAGTTCTCGGCCCAGGGATGGAACTGACACAGCAGCCAACCCAAGCAGCTGCAGTGACAACACTGGATCCTTAACCCACTGCACCACCAGGAAACTCCAATTCTCTTTGTTTAAATTGTAACTTTTGTTTTACTTATTTACTGATCTACTATTGATCTACTAATGTGCAAAATTCTCTGCAGCTTCAACTCTGTTTTAGAACTCTTGCTCTCCTGAAAGCCCGTTCCCCAACCAAACTCAGATTCTTCCCACCCACCTGCAGGCAAACTGCTGAGTTTTCACTCCCAATTCAGCTCTTCCAGGGCTTTCCCTCAGCACTCAGAGGCTGTTGAACAACAACTGTTTCCCAAGCTTGGCACTTGCTGATCTAACCTCATTAAGCCAACGCAAGAAGTCTAGGAGATTGATTTATCCCATATAATAAAACGAGGCTCTTACTCACTGGGGCAACCTGGCACAGGATCTGGTCCCTTCTGTAAGAGGTAGCAAACCTGCAACATAATAAACTGCCCTGCTATTTGGGGAGAGATAAATTGCTAATCCGTGGTTGTCATACCATAAATGAATTTTCATTACAGTCTAGGGCAACACTAAACTTCAAGGTCCTGTCATTATAAACCATTGATTTTTTTTTATTGTCACCTGCTAAAAGCAAAAACATAAAACATTATTACTTTAACACCAAGATCCACTTGGGTGTGAGCCCTCCCGCTGTAAATTACAGGTGGCAGCAGAGACATGCACGAGGTCAGGCAGTTATGCTCCCCCTCCCCCAACCTG
This sequence comes from Phacochoerus africanus, assembly GCF_016906955.1. Lineage (NCBI taxonomy): Eukaryota > Metazoa > Chordata > Mammalia > Artiodactyla > Suidae > Phacochoerus > Phacochoerus africanus. The sequence goes on along the minus strand of NC_062557.1, from coordinate 8,697,414 downwards.
GAAACGTGCTCCAGAGAAGCCCATCCTGGGATGAATCATTTACACAGAGATCAAATCAGGCCACCTTTTCCAGGCACAGGAGCCTGAGCTGTCTCTCTCTCTCTCTCTCTCTCTCATCCTGTTTCTCTCTTTCTACCTTTTCGGCTAGTTATTTGCAAGTGATGGCCACATACAGATAAAGGGTGCAGACCCAGGAAGCGAAATTCTTGTGTCTGAATTCCAGTTCCCCCTTATTCTTAGTTATATGACCTTGAGCAGCTGTGCCTCCATTTCCTGCTCTGTAAAATGGGAAGGTTAGCAAGAGTAGCTGCCTGCCTCACGGGGTTATTGTGAGGGCCAGGTGAGTTCAAACACATCAAGCGCGGAGAAGAATACCTGCACAGAGAAAGAACTCAATGCAAGTCACGTATTATTGTTACAATACAAATGAAAGCATGGGTGGCTGTCATTCTTTGCCTTCTAGACTGTAAGTTGTTCATAGGATGCTTGTTTTACATCTTTTTTATATATTTACCTAGTTAGCCTGAATTGGTTAAAGACAAATCCTATAATTTACCCATCATTACACACTACAGGTCCAGCAGTGGGTCTGGTGCACAGTAAATGCTTCATTACAATGCTTATGATGGCTGGCACGTTACAAGTACCATAAATTCCTACTGAGTGGACAAATGAGTGTTCAAAAATGTCTTTTATTCACTCTTCCTTTAAGTAGCCCTGTGCTCTGTTTAAGGGATTGTGCTGATGAACAGAGATTTCGGGAGAAGGGTTCTGCCTGAACAGAAGGAGAGGGAATGACAGGATATGGGATTAAGAGAAGAAATTTCCTCTTCGCATAAAAAGAGACTCTATTCTCCCAGCTTGGTTACGTAGCTTTTGTTGTATGTTTTTGACTCTGGAGACCACGGGTCCGAGGGGCTCCAGTAAAGTGTTGTGTCGTGAGGGAGGGGATGTTGAAGGTTCTGGACCGTCCGTGTGTGGTCAGCTAAGTGTGTGACGGAGGAAAGGAGATTCCTGGGAAGCGGGAGAAAGATACGTAGGGCTCTGCGGAATTTGGAACCCTGTTCTCCATCTTCCTGTCGATACAGGTCACTCCACTCCGGGGTCGTGCCTCCAAATTTATGTATTTAAATTACTGAAGTGTAGTTGCTTTACAGTGTTGTGTTGATTTTAGGTATAGAACAACTGATTCAATTACATATATATTACATATGATATACGCGTGTGTGTGTATATATGTGTATGTATATGTAGCCGAACATCTTGTAATAATCTACAAGAAGAATCTGAAAAAAGAATATATATATATACATATATATTCTTTTTCAGATTCTTTTCCGTGGTAGATTATTACAAGATAGCGAATATAGTTCCCTGCACCTCGAAATCTTCTTTTGTTTTGTTGTTTGTTTTTTAGGGCGGCACTTGCAGCCCTCAGAAGTTCCCAAGCCAGGGGTCGAATCAGAGCTGTAGCTGCTAGTCTTTGCCACAGCCACAGCAACGCCAGATCCGAGCCACATCTGTGACCTACACCACAGCTCACAGTAACGCCGGATCCTTCACCCACTGAGTGAGGCCAGGGATCGAATGTGCAACCTCATGGTTCCTAGTCGGATTCGTTTCCACTGCGCCACAACGGGAATGCCTCAAAATCTTTCTTGATTCAATGCTGCCTGGCCCCCTGTTCCCAGTTCTCCTGGTTCAGTTACCCTACTATCGCGTGGACATTCCTCGCTTTAATGGCTCCTCATCTCGGCAGCATAAAATTCAGACCCTCAGCCCAGCATTCAAGGTCCACACGGACCTCACCCCGGCCCACCTTTCCAGAATCATCCCTTCCTTCGCAGCCCTGCTCTCCGTCTCGGGTCTGCTAGGCAATGCGTGACTCTGGTGTGGGGACAAGTGATCACGTTTTCCTTCCCACCTTCTGCCACTTCTTCAGTCTAATGAACTCTGACCTCACCTCTCAAGGCTCCGTTCTGTGGTCCCATCATCTGCAAAGCCTTCTCCCACCTTCCCCAGCAGAACGAAGCCCTCTCCCACCTATGGCCCCCAGGAAAATTGTGCCTTATGTTCTGTAACCGTTTCCACTGCTCCATTCTGAATCCCCTAAAGACAAATCCTGGGATTTACCCAACTTTCTATCCCATGAGCCTGGCATCATGCCTGGCACAAAACAGGTGTTGAACAAAGAAGGAGTGAGAAGTAACTGGAGGTCATATCCCGTTTCGTGAGAGAGAGAGAGAGAGATTTTAATTATGAGAATAAGTCCCGAACGGGCTATGCTGGACAGGTACAGAGACCTGTGATTCCCATACAAGGATGTTGTAGAAGGGACTCCCACATGAAGCAGAAGGTTGAACCAGACCACCTTTAGGACATTTTTCGGTCTGGACTTGAGATTCAAGGACACTATCGGACCTTCCAGACCCTCAGCCACTTCACTGAAAAGAGACACCCAGAAGTCTTGGCCCTGGGACTTTGCCATCCCACAGTGGTGTTTCTCCAAGAAAAGGGATGGTTTTCACCTGTGGGAAATGAAATAAATATGAAAGCTTTTAACTCTAGGGCAAAAAAGAAGGATCGTCTCGCAGCGATGGAATGTCTAAGACCTTTCTCCAAAAAAGGCGTAAAGCCATGAACTTGCTTTTGTGTGTGTATAATTTTTTTAAAAATGCCTTCATACCCTATGTTCTCATAACTGAAAGAGATAGAGAACAGACGGGGGGCAAAACCTGGCCTTCCAGATGTGTCAGAGTTGTGATAAGTCATGTTTAAACTTTACCCAAAGTGAAATAAAGTGTCAACAGAAACTGCTGCCCAAACTCTCTGATCAGGTCAGGCAAACAACCAATCGAAAAAAATCAATCAAATGTGAAAGGTGGCTTCAAGGGGTGGGAATGCTTAACTCTGTGATTCCCATAGGAGCCAGGCCTATTTAACATGTTTTTCCCCTCCTAGCCATGAAATAGCCAGAAGTACACCAGAGGGTGTTGTTTTGTGAGCCAGCTTGGCCGTGGGCAAACGAAGAACGTGAGGGCATTGGTTGAGCCTACTTCTCTGGGGCCTGGAGGCCCAGTCTGGTCCCTGCTGATCCCTGAGGAAAAGGAGTCTGATTTGCTCCATCGGTCTTAAGCCCACCATTCTGAGCATCCTTCCTGCCTCACGGCCAGTGCTTTGGGAGAGAAGGTGGCCAAAACTCCAAAGAGGAACGGAAATTTTGAGCTCCATCTGGAATACTGAAAATACACAAGGAGATTGGCTCTTTGGGGTGGGGCACAGGAGCAAAAATGTCGAAGTTGATGTGACACAATGACAGCAAAGCGTTTGCATGTGGCCCATCCCGTTGGCCACAGACTCCTTATCCTCAGGGATCAGCAGGGACCAGACAGGGCCTCCGGGCCCCAGAGAAGTGGGCTAATGTTCAGGACAGGGTTTTCATTGCAAGGAGGAAAGTGAAGTGTTCAGTCAGGAACTGGGGGACCAAATAAATATGGTGGACTCAGGTGGGTTTTGTGGACAGGAAGCTGTTTGGGTGTCACCACCCACAAAGAACCCAATTCCAGACCCCCCAGAGCCAGTGAAACTGCTAATGTACAGCCAGTCTCATCCAGATGGGTCTAAGAACCGGCTGGGCTCACCCTCCAGTGGTTTCAGTGGATGAAGCTTGAAGAGGGCAAGGATTTGACATGGCAGCCAGCTCGCACATCTTCCCACCCCCCTGATGATTGACTCCAGAGCACACCCTGCCCTCGCCCCTTTGTATTTTAAAGTGGCAGAGACTGCAAAGAAGATAACCAAGGGGCACAAAGAGACCAAGAACTGGATTCAAATAACAGCACTCGGTGTGGACAAAAAATTGGTGCAATCACCTCATGACCCACATTGAGACCTTTTCCAAAAATGTGTATATGCTTTAACTAAATAGCTTCACTTCTAGGATCTTGTTCTTAGGGGGAAAATGCATTAAAAATAGAGAAGGAGAGAAGTCAGAAAGAGGGTTGGAAAGGACAACATTTTGAAGGTTTATCACTATTATATTAGAAACTGCACTTGGATCCTCTCATTTCATCCTCACACAATCCACAGGACTGGGACAACGATGCTTATTGTAGCATTGTTTATAATAGTGAAAAATTGGAAACAGCCTTCTTGTATAATGGCTGAAAGTAACATTATGCGGCGCTCATGTCATGCTTTACCACCAGACCCTTAAAACTGTTTATAACCAATTCTGTGTGGACAGGAGACAGTGCTCAGGGTACAATGTTAATAGAAGTATACAAAACCACACGTGCAATGGAAGGACCAGAGCACTTCTGGTTTCCTTGTTTACATGTGTGCGTATGTGATGGGGTTATATGTTCATGTGTCCGCATGTACATAAGAAAGTCAGCACTGTTATAAGTGGGCGACGGGATACTTCTCTTCTTCACACTTTCCAGTATTTCCCCAAATTTTTACAGCGAGAATAATTACCTTAATAAGCAGCCAAAACATTTCATGGAAATAGCTTATTTTCCATATGCTTTTCATGCTAATATCTGAATACACATCACCCCTCTGCTAAAATACCGTCATCAAAGGATTTCAAGTGGCCGTAGGTGTCTAACAAGGACAAATTATAGACAATTGGAAAACATCTAAAATATGCCAGCAGCTTATCAGCCTTGGAAAATAGTTCACACATTCTCGTAACAAACAAGGAGTGTGACCCTAACATCAGCTCATATATATTCAATATATTTCTAGTCTGAAAATAGCATGACCTCGAACATTCCTGCCGGATGTCGAGAATACTTCGAGGATACTATCATGTCTTCGAAAATGATTAGAGCCATGTATGTGTTATGCCCATATTTTTAAATAATTGAAGTGATAAGTTATACTTTACCGTGTGCTTTGTTGGAAGATGGCACCCCTCCTGTCATAATCCTGAGATAAAGAGCTTGAAGAGGGCAAGGATTTTAAATAAACATTTTAAATACAAACACGAGGTAGGTAGGGGAAATTGATGGAGCAGAGCTTTTGAAGGGTGGTTTTCTTTCTCTAAAACAAAGTCATAAAAGATGGAAAGAGGTCTGGGGAGAGGAAAACGGACTGTGGTTCATCACTGAGGATCCCAGCCCTAGTCTTCTTCTTAGGGAACTGGGGGAGAAGGGGCGAGAGACTCTTGGACCTCCTGAGACGTTCCATTCCCTAATAAGGAAGGTGCCACAGCAGAGCCTGTGACTACATCAGAGTGGGGTGGAAGCATGCTAAGAAGGCACCTAGGAAGGTAGATCATATTCAGTTCCAAGAGACTCAATGAATTTGCGGTTTAGCAGCCCTAAATCATGGATATTCCATGTCAGTCCCCAAAAGAAATCTCTTCATTCTATTCAAGGGTTTGGAGGAAGGCAAGTGTGGTGATGTCTTGAGGACTCCATCCTGTTAAATATCCGGGTGTGTTTCCAAGGAAGGTTATATAATATCTTGCTCAGAATATTAACATTGATAAAGTACCGATCAGGAGTAGGTGCCTGCCTGTACCCAACAATTTGAAGAGAGATAAAAGAGGCTCATAGCCAGAAATGTCTGCTTCCTCTGGGGATTATCACACCTAGGGCTCCACTACTGGAAAAGTGAGCTAAGCCATATGTTTTCTTCAAGAACTCCATCTTGGAGTTCCCACCGTGGTGCAGCAGTAGTGAATCTGACTAGTATCTGTAAGGATGCAGGTTCGATCCGATCCTTGGCCTCGCTCAGTGGGTCGGGGATCCAGCATTGCCATGAGCTGTGGTGAAGGTCGCAGATGCAGCTCAGATCCCACATTGCTGTGTCTCCGGCCCACAGCTATAGCTCTGTTTCCACCCCTAACCTGGGAACTTCCATATGCCATGGGTGCCGCCCTAAAAAAGCAAAAAAAAAAAAACCAAAACAAAAAAACAGAAAAACTCCATTTCCAAAGGCTAATAGAGTTGCTAGTGAGAGCATGATGAAATTCGTGCATGAGATAACCAATTAGATTGTGTTCTCCTGCAGATACACTTATCCAAAGTAGCCTGAATATTGCTCAGAGAAGAGGGAGGGGTGTTCAGAATTGCAGAAAGCACTGAAAAGAATGCAGCTGATGGCAGGAAGTATAGGCAGTCTATGGACAGCAATTCTGAAAATTGCAAGGTTCAGAATCTGGCCTTGGATGGTCCCCGGGTTTGGTGTTTGAGAGGATGGATACAATGACCACTGAGGTCCCCTTCAGTTCCCGCGTCTCCTCATCCAGTTACCGCATCTCGGGGACCCCCTCCGTGGCTCCTTTCTATGGCCACACTCATGAATGGACAGAAAAGGGGAGCAGACATATCTTGAAGCCTGTTTTGATGAAGACGATGTTTTCTTCATGCCACAATATTATCAGCGTTAAGCAAAACCAAACACAGTATAAATAACTGAATTTGAGGAGTGTCTGTTGTGGCTCAGGGTTTTAATGGCTGCAAAGATGCCGGTTCGATCCCTGGCCTTGGTTAGTGGGTTAAGGATCTGGCGTTGCCACAAGCTGTGGCATAGGCTGGCAGCGGCTCTGACTCGACCCCTAGCCTGGGGACGTCCGTATGCTACAGGTGCAGCCCTAAAAATAAAATAAAATAAAAATGAATTTGAGTCTTCCTACCAAACAACAGAGGAGCTTTAGCCCAACCATCACTACCAAGTTGCTACTCAGGAACTCGAGAATTCAAGATTTCTCAGTCACAGTACTACTGATAATTGGGACCGCATAATTCTTTGCTGTGGATGTTCAGTAGCATCCGTGGCCTCTGTTTACTAGGTGCCAGGAGCACCTGTCCCCCTTTTTGACAATCAGAAATGTCTGTAGAAGTTGCACATGTCTCCTGAAGGCAAAATTGGCCCCAGATGAGAACTGCTGAACTAAATGGACAGAAATCTTCATTCTCAGGAATGGAGGCTACAAAGTACAGTCCCATTCTATTCCATCCCATGTACCAAAGTCTCTCATTGAACTTTCAGCATGATTTTAAACCCAGAGGTAATAGAAATGGATGCTCTGTCCTGGTCTCTGCAGAAGTTTAAACAACAAAAGGACATTTCCCATGCCTGGGAGAGGCTTTCCCAAGAAGCTTATTGGCCATTTGTTCAAAAACCATTGGGTTCTCTGCACCTTTGATGCCGACAAGGAGATCTGAGGAGCATTTGTCATCAAGGTATCTGTGTCTTACTCTGACTGCCTGATACTGTGGGCAGTTATCCTCTTCTTAGGGGACATCACATGGAAGAATAACCCAAGACATCTCTGTGGTTCTCCATGGCATGCTGCCATTGTGATCCCTGACTCAGTTTGAGAAGACGTAAAGGGGGGCACAAGAACCCTCTAACTTGTCTTGGCACCGCCTTCCAGACGGTTCATCTGGAGATAGAACCTGCCTGTGTCTACTCTGCAGACTCGATGAGCTTCCCTGGAGTTAAAGACTATAAAAGTCAAAGCCGGAAACAACACAAGAGACCCACCCCTCCTTTCATAGCAACCTGGAGATAGTCACAAGGCAGAGTAGCACTGGAACCCAGTGCAAAAGACAATGGGCTGGTCACAGCTTCAGATGGACACATCAGGTTCACAGCAATAAAGAAAAAAAAAATTGTCAGAGCAAACGGAAGCCTCACACTAATGCCAGTCAATCCTGCTGGGTGGGTCCTAGCTCACTGAACTGTAACAACAGTGCTCTCAAAAATATTTTTTAAAATATTTTTACCTTAAAAAAAAAACATATTCCATAGATCCTTTTTTGAAACTCCAAATATTTAGAATGGCAAGCTTTCAATCACTCTCAAAGTACTGGACAGACTGGTGGAGCAAGGAGGAGGTGAGGGGCTGACTGTAAGCCAATCCATTCTCCCCCACTTCCCTGATCCTCTTCCCCCTCCCCATACCATCCCCTGCTGTCATTTATCAAGACTGGCTTGATCCTGTGGAATTCCTCTCATTCTTCATCGGGGCTTTGACCTCCTCCAACCAAACAAGCCGTGTAGATTCTGGGAGAGCGCTAACACCAGGGCATGGGGAGTGAAGAGGAGGAAACAATCGATGTCCTAGGACTTTCCCACACTTTGGGAGATCAATTTTATCGGTGTTTGGACACCCAGTGTCAAGGCTGGTCAGCTGGAAGCCAAAGGTTCTGTGGGGGAGGAAGGTTGACAGAAGTGAGAGAAGGTTGGCTTTTTTTTTTTTAAATTCATTTTTGATTAGGGTAGAGTTGATGTGCAGTGTTGAGTCAATTTCTGCTGTATAGCATAGTGACCAAGTCACCCATCATATATACACATTCTTTGTCTCATGTTTTCTTGCATTATGATCTACTTCAAGAGGTTGGATACAGTTCCCTATGCTGTACAGTAGGACCTCATTGCCTATCCATTCTAAATGTAGTCGTTTGCATCTACCAACCCCAAACTCCCCATCCATCCCACTTCTTCAAGACTCATGGCCATAGAGGTAGTTGGCTTTAATCATAGGACAGCTTCCTGGAAGTGGCTGACTCTAGCAGCAGCTCATGCAGAGGGACCTATACCTCACACCCCATATATGGAGATGGGGTGGGTCCCTCCTTCTCTCTAAAATGTGAAAAAGACCCCAGAGGTCCCAACACACCCTCTAAAACCACAGACAAATATGGATTGGTCTTAGAAAAAGGCAGATGCCAAGGGCCCTGGGTCCTGCCTTCATGAATAAGTCAAGACTGGTCTTGGGGCTGTCTTCTCTCCATTAACCAAGAGCTGATGGTTCCAAAGGGATTGTCCAAATCTGAATTTTCTCTTCCTTTGGTTGTTCTCTGAGAGAGTGGTTATTGCTCATGGGGGAAACCCAAGCCAGTCGGTCTGCTCCCTGGTAGCTTGTTTGAGCAGAGAAGGATAAAGCTGCTGCCTTCATGAAGACGCTAAATTTCTCCTGCTATCCTTCCCACTTTCTCATGGGCACCAGGCTGATCCATCTCTCTGAGTCACATTGCTTCCTGTTCCCCTAAACTTGACCCTCATTGAGCTCTCACCCTTGTATCAGCACTCAGTGATGTGTCTCCTTCCTGAAGCTATCCCTGACGGGCCCTTGTTAAGTTACCTCCTCCTCAATTTTGTTCCCACTCTGCCAGGAAAAAAAGTGGCTATTGTGCCCTATTGCATGCACTAATTAATACTTGAGTGCTTCTGGAAGAAGCGTCTTCTTACCTAATTCATCTTCATATTCTCAGACCCTAGCATGGTGAGTTGCATGTGATAGACATGCCATAATTATTTGATGGGCACATGCATATGTAGATTTATATTATTAAGCATCTCAGTTTTCTGGAATTGTAAGGAATTGAGAGACTCCAGGGTATGAGTGTTTCTCTAGACCAGTGCGTTGATTGTGCTATGTAAAAATGATATTGTCATGGTCCTTCAGATATTCCATTGGTTTCCTGTCCATCAAACCCTGGCTGCAGTTCAGCCCAACTGTAGAGTTTCTGGTGCCTGCGTAGTTGGGCAAGGGGCACTGTCACCACCACCCACAGCTGTGCATGCTGCAATCTCCATCTTCCCACACCAACCCCACTCTCTCTGCCCCAAGCAACAGGACTGTACAAACAAGAGACAGGACCAAAGAAATCTGAAGTCTCAATGACTCAACTGTAGGCTCTAAGCCATACCCGCATGACCTGCAGACTTCGTATTGAAGCAGCCTCTTCCTGATACCAAATGTCCCTATAAGTGACTGGCGCACCCACTGGTAATCTGAAAGCGTCCTACATACCTGTGTCACGTAGTAAGCTGTGGTTTCTCAGCTCTAATATTCCTATACATGGCACATGATGCTAAAGGGTATTCCGCAAATGCTTTTTCATCCTTGCTAGATGTGTCTTGATAGGTTCTGGCAAAAGGGAGCACTGGAGAGAGATTAAAAGCAGGAAAAAGAAGAATGTGTTCGAATAGAATGTATATGTGTGTGTGACTGTATATATATGTGTGGATCACTTTGCTGCAAAGCAGAAATTGACACAACATTGTAAATCGACTATATTTAATTTTATTTATTTATTTATTTATTGCTTTTTAGGGCTGCACTCGCAGCATATGGAGGTTCCCAGGCTAGGGGTTGAATCAGAGCTACAGCTGCCAGCCTTAACCACCACCACAGCAACGCAGGATCCGAGCTGTGTCTGTAACCTACACCACAGCTCATGGCAATGCTGGATCCCCAGCCCACTGAGTGAGATGAGGGATTGAACCTGCATCCTCATGGATACTAGTTGGGTTCGTCCCCTCTACCATGACAGGAACTCCCCTTCAACTGTATTTTAATAAAAAAAAAATGTTTTAAAAAGAGAATATATTCCCCTCTCCATTTTACTTGCAGTTAAGGTCAGTGCCACCCAGCAGTCGCATTTCATCCATCCCAACCACAGCACTTAGAGACAGCCTCCATCTCCCAGAGCCGGCCCCCAAGTGCTTTCCCAGAGGTACCAGACCTACAAGGCAACATCACTTCCTCCTCAGAGATCTGGATTCCACCTGCGTATGTCCCTCTCTCCAAGCTCTTCACGTGCCATCAGCAGCCATACAGAACCTCCTCTGCATAGTTTTGGGTTCTGTCTTCTCTGCCTTTCCTCTGATCTTCTGGGATCCATAGACTTAGCATCTTCCCATACTCCCCCAGCATTAAACGGGAAGCCTCTTTCATCAGCTGCTATGTTATCTCACTCTTCCCATTTCACTTTTTAAGTGCTCCAACAACTACATCACCCATCCCCTCCATTAAATTCCCTCTATTGAAATACCTAATGTGGTTTCTGTTTATCTGCCCATACCCCTAACTAAGTCACAACATCCAAAGGTTCTTTCTGCTTGTCACCTAGGGGAAATCTGAGAATCAGAATCTTAGCTCAAAAAAGCAGCAGAGTCTAAGAAGGAGAAAAGTTTACTCTAGGTTTGATCCTAGTTGTCTGAATAAACTTAAACAAGTCGCATCATCTTCTGAGTCTCTTGAGTCCCTATAGCCTTCAGACCATAAAGGGGAACAAATCATTTCATCTCCTTGCTTTGTCCTAGAAATTCAGTGAGAACTACAGGGAATCGAAAGAACTTTAAAGCCTGTGTTAAAAAGACATCATAATCTGCACAAAACTACTTTAAATGTCAAGCTGTAAATAAACTTTCTAGTTTTGATCTCAGCTGGCTCTGCAAGACAGCTCATCCCACCTACATCAACCATGCAGGAAATATTCCAGATTTGTTGCTTTGCGAAAGACTCACCTTGATGGGAAGAGAGGGAAATGTTCTGTTCTTTTATTGATAAGATCACAACCCCTCATTTTCAAAATAAGATTGATTCTGAAAGTTGCAATGCCACGTCGAACCTTGTCTCTGCTGAAAGAGGTCCATCTTGAGGGATCTGAGTTTTGAGGAAAGGGTAGGAAGCAGAAAGGAGGGAAGAAGTGGGATGAGGATAGGAAGAATGTGTTGTTTTCACATTTTGGAGGCATGCCAAGGTATCATACGCCTATTAAGAATGGTTAGATCTGGAAGAAACTTGAGGGATTAGTGAAAAGTAGGGGTAGGAGAAAGAGGCGGCACCATCAACTGCCTAAAATTGGCCCCAAACAAGTTTCCTTATTGTTCTGCCAATAGGTTTTGCAATAAATTGGAGGAAAGGTATTCAACAATTCGGCAAGGTATTCAACAAGATCACGGACAGTGCCCTGGGACCAAAATAAATAACCGTGAAGAAGGTGGCAGTTTCTTATTGGTATTTCAGAGGTGAGTTATGAGACACCAAATTGTGAGTTACTTCTTATAAGTTTGCCTAATGAAAATTAAAATGAGGCTGCAGAGGACGGGTTTCAACTCTTAACATTTGAATTAAGGAAGCAAATTAGAGAAAAATAGGATTAGATCAAATATTTAAGATAATTTAGGTAGTGTCAATACATTGAACTAAAGGGATTAGGTCCAGAAACTCCACATATAGAAACTATTCAGGCTTTCTAGTAGCTGGGGATTATTTCTTCTAGGAAGAGAGATCCCTGAGATCCAGCCATTGCTATATTTTTTTGAATGAACATTTATGAATGTACAAAGGTTCTTACTTTGTGTACCATGAACTCTTTTGGAAATGTGTTGAAGCTTTTTCTAAGCATTGCATGTTTAAATGTATAACTCAAAATGTGCATAATTATAAAAATAAGTAATATTGTCCTTGAGGAATCACTCAATTATAGTCGGACTGTAAAAATAGAGTTGCCATATGATCCAGCCATCCCACCCCTGGGCAAGTATCTGGAAAAATATATATATATAATTCGAAAAGATACATGCACCCCTATGTTCATAAAATCAAAAGCCAAGACATGGAAGCAATCTAAGTGTCCATTGATAGATGAATAGATAAAGAAGATGTGGTATGTATACACAACGGAATATTACTCAGCCATTAAAAAGAATGAAATAATGCATTTGCGGCAACATGGATAGACCTAGAGATTATTATACTAAGTGAAGCAAGTCCAAAAGAGAAAGACAAATACTCTAAGATATCACTTATATGTGGACTCTAAAATACAATACAGACGAAACTATGAAACAGAAACAGACTGACAGACATAGAGAACAAATTTGTGATTGCTGGGGGACGGGGGGCAGCAGAGGGATGGATTGGGAGTTTGAGATTAGCAGATTCAAACTAGTATATCTAGAATGGATAAACAACAAGATTCTATCATACAGCACAAGGAACTATATTCAATATCCTGTGATAAACCGTAATGGAAAAGAATAGGAAAAGAATGTACATATATATTATCACTGAGTCGCTTTGCTGTACAGCAGAAATTAACCCAACATGGTAAGTCAACTATACTTAGATAAAATAAATTGACCCAGCAGTCCCACTCTTGGGCATATATCTGGACAAAACTTTCTTTGAAAAAGACACATGCAGTTGCATGTTCATTGCAGCACTATTCACAATAGCCAAGACAAGGAAAAAACCTAAATGTCCTTGACAGATGATTGGATTAAGAAGATGTGGTATACATGCACAATGGAATACTACTCAGCCATTAAAAAAATAATAATAATGCCATTTGCCATGAAATGTAGGGAGATAGAGACTCTCGAACTAAGTGAAGTCAGTCAGAAAGAGAAAGACAAATATCATATGACATCACTTATATCTGGAATCTAATGTTTGTCATAAATGAACCTTTCTACAGAAAAGCATGGACATGGAGAACAGACTTGTGGTTGCCAAGGGGGAGGGGGAGGGAGTGGGATGGACTGGGAATCTGGGGTTCATAGATGCAAACTATTGCCTTTGGAGTGGATAAGCAATGAGGTCCTGCTGTGTAGCACTGGGAACTATATCTAGTCACTTATGATGGAGCATGATAATGGGAGAAAAAGGAATGTATACATGTATGTGTGACTGCTGTACAGTAGAAAATTGACAGAACACGGTAAACCAGCTATAATGGAAAAAAGTAAAAATCATTATTTAAAGAAAGAACCTAAATTTTAAAAAATGCCTGTCGGACTAGCAATGTTTGTGACAACCTGTGGATGTTTCCTTTAGCTCCTTCAGCGGATGTTATGGGTACTGTGCTTTCGTGGCTGGATTGTCAGGGGAAAGTTTTCAATCGGAGGTGATTTTCAGGAAGTGTGCCCCTGCAGCAACCTGGAAGCATGACGTTCAGACCTGTCACTCCCAGTTAGCATCCCCATCAGCGGCGGGTCTGGTGTTGGCAAGGTCCTGAGCGTGACCCCCGTGACCCCCTCACTAAACTACAAAAGTAAATTAATCTCTTCCAAATGCGGTTCCTTGCATTTGGCTATTAAGGCCTGAGCAGTCCAGATGGCCGGGTTAATTGAAATGAAAACCATTTTTCTTGCGACCAACTCATAGATTCAAGCAGAGCAGACCCAGCAATGACTTGACCTCTTTTCTACTCAAGCTCATAAAGAGGCAACAGATCTTCAGAGGGCTGAGCGTGCGTGCATTTCCTTGTTCATGAGAGGAGATGAATCCAGGACACTGTGCAGTAATGAAAAGTCTCTGGAAGCATCAGGAGCTCGGATCATTCCTTTCCTATGAGCAGGCCCCGACTACATTGCACCTGGAATTTTCCATCTGAAAAGCACACTTAGCAAATGTGGTTTCTGAGCTTAGGAACTGATGCGGGGAGAGAAGAACCCCAACAAAGCTAAGCGTTGCTCTCCCTCAGTGATTATTCATCCCAGTAGGTCCTGGTACCCCTTTCTTTCCTTCCTTCCCTGCCCATTTATGCATTTAGAGCAAATTCTCGATCTGCTTTTCTAGGATCCTTCATCAATATCTTATTCATGGAAATGGTGAAACAGCCAGTGCGCAGAAACTCCAGTGTTTCAACCTCAAGGACAGATTGTGTGTGCTAGTGCCCATGCTTTCCATTTTTAGGTGATGGCTTCTAGAGCTACAAGAAGTGCAATCAACTTTCTGCCCTCTACCTTTATTTATTTATTTATTGCTTTTTCAGGGCTGCCCTCCCGCGGCATGTGGAGGTTCCCAAGCTAAGGGTCTAATCAGAGCTACATCTGCTGGCCTACACCACAGCCACAGCAATGCTGGATCCTTAACCCACTGAGCGAGGCCAGGGTCTAATGTGCAACCTCATGGTTCCTAATCGATTCATTTCTGATATGCCACATTGGGAATTCCTACTTTACCTTTTAAACAGGACGAAAAAAGATATCGACTAAATCTCACCCATGTTTATGTTTCCTCTTACGATGGAATGTTTTTGGCTGCAAGTAACAAAATATGCCATTTAAAGTGGTTTAAATGGAGAGTTCCCTGGTGGCCTACCAGGTTAAGGACCAGGCACTGTTACTGCTATGGCTCAGGTCACTGCTGTGGCATGGGTTCCATCCTAGCCCAGGAACTTCTTCATGGTGCAGGTGCAGCCAAAAAAAAGTAGTTTAAATGGTAAGGACACGTCAATAAGTCATGGGGTAGGGTGTCTCCAGGAAGGGTTAATTCAGCAGTTCAGTAACTGGTCCCTTTTGGAGTGTCTTGGCTGCAATTTATAGCAGCTTCTAGCATTACTTCCTACATGACAACAGTTGAAGCAAAAGGGAAAGACTTATTTTGATGACTCTTTTTGTGCAATATTTTCCAAGCACATTCAGCAGATTCCATCATCTTTCATGTGCTGTGTTTAGAATACCCACCTCTAAGCCAGTCACTAGCAAAGGGAAATTTAAGAGTCTCATGATTGGCTAATATCAGTCAAGTTATCTCCCTCGGTATTTTTCTGCTCCACCTTCCCTGACATACTACTTCCCTAAACCTCAACTATATCAGGGTTCTTTTGTGGAAGACACAGCAGGGATTTGCCAGTGAGTTGTTGTTATAATATTTGCTCACATCTATCTGTTTGAACACAAACTCTATAAACTTTCTTAACTGCCTAACTGATGACGTAGTTTTCTGTACTTGGAACAGAAATCAACCATCTATATGATAGGCATATGGAAGTCTTTCATTATCACTTAGTAGGAATTTACAGCCAATTTTCCAGTTATTTCCAAGTTTTTATTTGCTTCACAATATCTGGAGCATTATAATCCTAACATTGTTTTTAATTTTAAAAAAGGTTAGGATTATAATATATATACTTTTTTCTTTCTCTCTTTTTTTTTTCTTTTTAGGGCTGCACCTGTGGCATATGGAAATTCCTGGACTAGGGGTTGAATCGGATCTGCAGCTGCCACCCTACACCACAGCCACAGCAACACCAGATCCAAGCTGCATCTTTGGCAAAGTCAGATCCTTAACCCACTGAGAGAGGCCAGGGATGGAACCTGCATCCTCATGGATATTAGTCGCGTTCTTAACCCGGTGAGCCACAACAGGAGCCCCCTAATACTAACATCCTTACCAAGCTTTTTTTACCCCAAAGATCACCTCTTTTTTTTTTTTTTTTTTGGTGGCCATTGCCAACCAAAGATTTAAATATGTACCATTATGTCACTAGAGGCCCAATCAATTTTCATCCTCTCCATTTTTAATATCAATATCTGGCAAAGAAATCAAGCATTGCTGAGATTGAAATGACTGCAACTAACTCAGGTTATCATGTAGCAAAATGTTCTCTGTGTGCGCATATCTCTTTGGGGAGCGAGAACGTGTGTGTATTGAGGCTGTGTGATGTTAGACTTAAACTTGCAAAGCGGACAGAGCAAGTTCGGAATGTAGCTTGTCGATCCGATTCTTGATTCAAATAAAGCTGCACGGTGTAAGTCCACTAAGGACAACAGTCGGCAGTACCCCCGAACTCAAGAGTAGTTTAGAGATTTTCACAGGGACCAAGCAATGTGTGTAGTCAGCCACAGGTAGCCTCCCTCTGACACCGGAATCAAAACAAATTTTAGAGAAAAGGGGAAAGAAAAATCTATTTAGAGAAAGCAACTCCAGAATCAAAGAAGGTTTCCTGCCAGCTGAAAGCACACTTGGGAAGTGAGTGAATGCCAGCTTCCGTGTTCCTTTGCCCCTTTAGACAACTCCCTCCATCCACATCCTCGCCACCCTGCCCCTTGCGATTGTCCGAATCTCAGGGAGCGGAACTTCTTTCCCAAATATGCGTTGTATGCAGTTGGTATCTTAACCTTACTTCCTCCAAGTTTACTCCTCCTGTGTCTGGTTCCAAGGTGAGTTACTTCTAAAGAAGAAATGAAATGACAGTAGGTGCTCACGACCAGCGATGGCTCTGAGAGGATGCTTTTGCAGGCGGGCAGCTGCTTCCAGCTCCTTCCTAAAAGGGGCTCCTCTCTGAGAAGACTGGAGGCATCTCCCTTTGGGAGGCAGGGACTTCTCTTTGGGACAGAGGAGGTCCTGCCCCAGATCGGACCCAGGTGTCGGCCTCTGACTCAGTTGAGGCTTCTGGCCAGTTCTGACCATGAGGATGGAGATCTGGTTCAGGGCCGTCTTGGACGCCTGTCTTCCTACTTTTACAAGAGACAAGCGATCCAGTCTCAGAACCTGAAATGCAGAGGCTCAGAGCGAATCCCAGACTCTGCAATTCACTCTTCCCCGCAGGCCAAACAAGAACTAATTTTAAACAAACCACCGTGGCCAAGCCTGGGGGAAAGGCCGGGTTCTCGAAGCAATGGAGCCGGCAAAACTGCACGCCCCACCCAGAGTTTACTGCTCAGAACCTTTCAGGGACGGGACGCTGGGCTGGGCTTTGGGATGCCAGCCATTCCACCCCGAAATTCCCTTTTCAGGTTAAGATTAGGAAATCCTCCCCCACACCGGTCCCCACCGAGCCAGAAACTTCTGCCCTCATCCCTTTTGGTTGTTTTCATTAAGAACTCCAGTCTGGATTCCTATAATAGATGAGCCGAAAAAAGATTCTGCTAAAAATTGTCGACATACGTGTTTCCGCCATGGGTTTCTGTGTCAGTCAGGGTTCTCGAGAGAAACAGAAGGAGTAGGACATTTTTTACAATGTGTTTACGTATTTATTTATTTTGATTTATATTTATTTTCTATGCATACCTTAAATATATATAATTACATAAATTATTATATAAAGAGGTATATAAATATGTAGGTAAAACACACACCTATTTAAACATCTATTTTATAGTTATATATAAATTTAAATATATAATTTTATATACATGTGTGTGTATCTCTGTGTGTATACACATATAGGAAGAATATTGTTTCAGGGATTGGCTCATGCACTTATGGAGACTAGAAAGCGCCCAATTCGTAGGGCAGGCCGGCAAACGGGAAACTCAGGTGTGGATTGATTCTGGAAGCGAAATTTCTTCTTCTTTGGGAACCCATCATTTCGGCTCCCAAGTCCTAGGACTTGCGGTCCACCCACGTGGCTGAGGCCATCTCCTTTACGTAAAGCCAGCAGGTTGTGAATGTTAACCACACCTACAAAACACCTTCTCAGCACTATGTAGATTCACGTTTGATTAAAAAGCTGGATGCTAGAGTTTCACCCCATTGACATATAAAATCAACCATCGCAGCTGCTGGCAGCTTTGCTGGCTTCTGAACCTCTGTGAAATTATGGTATTGTAAGAAGCTTTGGGGTTGTTCAAACCTCTTAGCTATGGAATGCCAACGATTTTGTGGACCTGGGATTCATGGCTGCAACTTGATCCAAGGCCAGGCTGTGCCCACCCACCCCCCCACCCCCAAAATGGGAGTCTCCATGGCTAAATCAAGTCAAAATGAACTAGCTCTCCAGTTGCCTGCTTATTATGGGTCAGGCAATTTGCTCAGAGTTTCACAGCATCATTTGACTAAAGTTATTTCACTGAAAAGAACCCTCATGTTCCAAAGCTCAGAAAGGTTAAGACACTTGTCTAAAGTCACACAGTGCTTTCAGTGAGGGGTCAGTTTGTCTTAGCACAGACTTAAAATGTTGCCTCCAGCCAAAGATGTCCCAGGAACATCTACCTTCCTTCACAGTCACACTTACCCAGAACACTTTTTTTTTTTTTTTTTTTGACTGCACCCATGGGATGCAGAAGTTCCCGGGCCAGGGATTGAACCTGCTCCACAGCAGCTTCCTGAGCCACCGCAGTGGCAACATGGATCCTTAACCCCTTAGGCCACCAGGGAAATCAAGATAATGTTTTTGGATGTCAACTTCTTCTGAGTCCCAGGCCTGAAGAGGCCAAAAGAGGCTGCCCAAATCAGTCCCCGCCTGCCAGCAAAAGTGCTCATCATGTTCTAGATCTTTCCAGAGGAGGCATCCAGGCCTCGCCTAACCTAGTCACCTGCCCAATCAATGACATATACTATTGTCTTTGTGGATTTTATCCTCATGCAGCCTCCAGGAGGACTTGCAAATTCACTGCATGAGCAACACTGCCTCGTGTGAGGTTCAAAATCCATGAGCTAAGAGCAGAGCCCCCAGAAAGACTAAAGGAAACAGAGCCCGCAGCCATCAACCCAGGATGGTTTTATTTCATGCACATCAGGCAGTTTCTGCCACAACTTTTTCCTCCAAGTGAATCAACAGCAATGAACACTGGCCGATGGTCCGGTCCACCAGAGACTGCAGAACAAAACCGCGAAGTGGAGACTGCCCAATTCTAATTCAAGTCAGAAGAACAAACAGAGAATCACTCAGCAGCCTCAAATCCCTGGTCAGAAGACTGTGCCCCTGGAGCCAATGGACCATCTACCCCACCTACTCCCTCTTGCCACAGCAAGTGGATTAAAATAGCCCATAAAGTCCTGCCTTGGTGAGTGACATTCTCGGGGGGGGGGGGGGGGGGTTGTTTGTTTGTTTCGTTTTTTGTCTTTTTGCCTTTTCTAGGGCCGCTTCCGCCGCACATGGACGTTCCCAGGCTAGGGGTCAAATCAGAGCTACAGCTGCTGGCCTATGACATAGCCACAGCAACACGGGATCTGAGCCACGACTGCAACTTACACCACAGCTCACGGCAACACCAGATCCTTAACCCACTGAGCAAGGCCAGGGATTGAACCCGAAACCTCATGGTTCCTAGGCGGATTCGTTAACCACTGAGCCACAACGGGAACTCCAAGAGAAGTCTTTTAGATACACCTAGAAAGACCAGATTTTCTCATGAGAACAAAATGCATTGGTAAACAGCATACCAATGACAAGATGGGGACAAGATGACAATAGTACTGGCAGAGGAACTTCAGGAGGAACCCCCAATCTTCAGATGCCTAAGTCGCCCATACACACACGTATAAGGAGAATGGCTCAAAGGGTTCATTTCTACCTATGAGGTAGGATCTGCCATGTTGTGTGACTAAAACAACCCTGCTCTCTAACCCCATCTGACTGCTCCAGGGATCGGTCCATACGTCGAAGGCAGACACACAGGGATGGACACAAAGACATCTAAATGTCTCTGGAACACACTGTTTCTAAATTCTGCCCAGTCAGGCTGTCTAAGTAGGATGGCGGCCTATAAGCCCAATCCAATCCTTTCTTGCAGGAAGGATGACTATTAGGCCAACAAAGAGAAGACCAGCCTCTGGAGTCCAGTGCTCTGTGATGGTGGATGCACCTCACCGTCCTGGGTCTGCTAAGATCCAGGCAGGCACTGTGAGGCGAGAGAGAGAGCATCTCTCTGTCCCCTGAACCCCCAGGAACCCTTGCGATTCATCCCCGTTCCGGGAGGTGACCTGAGTGACCGCCCTGCAGAGCTGGACACAAAGCCTCGTGTGTACCTGCCGAATGTTTTAACATTTCTTGGCAGTGATCTCACTCTCGACGCAAAGGAGAAAAAAAGGCTGAAATGCCAAGAACAAACATCGTATCTTTTCAATGCCGATGACTGGTTTTGAAGGAGTTAACGAAGAGACCCACAGTGATGTTCAAGGTGCTTGCACATTTTAAATTATTTCTCTGTCCTGCTGGTATGCGAACGGGCGCGCAGAGCTGGAAAGTGAACCGGGTGCGCTGCAAGACAGCGGCTCCCTAGGTTTGCTTAATCACAATAAATTGCTCTCCCCCTAACTTACCACGACTCTCAACGCAGATGAGATGTAGGTCTTGAAATAAATCCCAACTGAGGAAATAAAATGGAAGAGAAACCTGTAATTAGGGTCAGTCTTTTGTGTGTGTGTGTGTGTCTTTTTAGGGCCACACCCTGTGGCATATGCAGGTTCGCAGGCTAGGGGTCGAATTCGAGCTGCAGCTGCCACCACAGCCACAGCCACGCCAGATCCGAGCTGCACCAGTGACCTACATCATAGGTCTCAGCAACTGCAGATCCTAAACCCACTCAGCGAGGCCGTGGATGTTAGTCAGATGCGTTTCTGCTGAGCCACGGCAGGAACTCCCAGGATACGTCTGGAAGTGACCAGCTTTCAAATATGCCACTGGGGCTGTGAGACCATTTAACAAAGGCAACACAGCATATCCTGCCATTTTTATTCCTTCCCCCTCTTCATTTGGCCGAAAGGTGGGGGCCAGTTGTTCTCCCATGAAGTGTCCCTTCAAACATAGATGTCAAAGCGTTCACGCTCAGGTCCCAGATGTCCTGGCTAAACAGCTGGCAGTGGAATTTGACTCTCAGGGAAAGGGTTTGAGACATGATTGAGTCATTGACCGCCAGTGTTTGCTCTGACTTCTTACAGGCCAGTTCGAAGAGGAGCTGTGAAGTTTCCCAAGCTCCTTTCAGGTGACAAAGGTCCACCCTGCAAACACCCATCCCTCACCTTCTGAAGACCTGACATCTATGAGGCAGCAAGGAAGGAATTTTCTGGCTCTGCTTCCTGGCACAGTCAGGGTCTTGTTGATTTCAAATTCGTCGGCCTTCATCCCTGAGCCTCAGGAAATGTGTAGTTGGTGATGTGAATGAACGGACCATTGAATCAGAAAAGGCGGAATTCCCGTTGTGGCTCAGCAGGTTGAGAACCCAACGTCGTGTCCACGAGGATGTGGGTTCGATCCCTGAACTCACTCACTAAGGGGGCTGAGGATCCGGGCATTGCTGCAAGCTGTGTAGGTCGTAGATGAGGCTCAGATCTGGTGTGGCTGTGGCTGTGATGCAGGCTGCAGTTGTGATTCGGCCCCTCAACCCCTTGCCTGGAAACTTCCACGTGCCACAGGTACGGCCTTAAAAAGAAAAAGGGGGTGGGGGCAACAAGCAGATCTCTCTTTCCTCCTCCCACACTGACCTGAAGTCTCTGGAGTGGCCCAAACGAAGAGGAGCTGGTGAGACTGAGTCCAGAGAAGAGCAAAGTCGAAAGACGAACGCTCAGCAGACCAGACCCGTTTCAAGTCCAATGCGTAACATGTCTGTCAACGTCTGTGCGTCTGTCATTTAATAGTATATTCTGCTGGGATGCTGATGGAGAGCCCACTTAAGGATGTAAACGCCAGCAGGAGATGAAAGGACAGCGTGTCTACTTTGTTTTCTCTTCTGAGATGCCCCGGTTGTGCTCAGCCTCTGCTTCCTGATGTACAGCAGGCCTCGTATGTCACTAAGGTATAAAGCCCCTCAGGGCCTCACATCCCTGTCTGCATCCCAGTGGTTTGGGCTACACCACCTTCAAAACACACCATCAAGGCTGAGGTCCTGAAACTCAGCCCCTGTCTCTTTAGTGTCCCTTAAATCAAAGGTGGGGGGGGGGCGGGGGGGGAGATACACCTGAACTGAAAGTCAGGAAGGTGCTGACACAGGGTCAAGGTGGGGCTGCACTCCCCTCTGTGGGAGTTCAGCTCCCCAAAGAGGAAATGGCCTCATCCTCCAAGGGAACCCCCCAGGGTATTGAAGCAGATCATGAAGAAAATCTCCACTGCTCTCTCTACCGGAGTGTGGGATGGGGAGGGAAATGCCCTCGGTCTGCAGCCCCGGAGGGGGCCTGTGACACCCAGCCTCTTCACTCTGCTGTGCGAATGGGACCGTGCTGTCTCCAGCTTCATAGCCTTCATGGGTTTGGGATAAATTCCAGAGTCTCGGACATCGCCTAGAAAGCCTGCTCTGATCTGGCACCAGCCTATTTTCTCAGACGTCTCTCTTACCCAGCCACCCACACACACATACTCCCACTAACCCTCTTTTTTTTTTTTTTTTGTCTTTTTAGGGCCATACCTATGGCATAGGGAAGTTCACAGGCTAGAGTTTTCATTGGAGCTATAGCTGCCGGTCTATACCACAGCCATAGCAATGCGGAATCGGAGCCACGTCTGCGATCTACACCACAGCTCACGGAAATGCGGGATCCTTAAACCTACTGAGTGAGGCCAGGGGTGGAACCCAAACCTTCATGGATATTTGTTGGGTTCACTGCTGCTGAGCCATGACGGGAACCCCACGCTAGCCCTCTTCCTTCCATCCACCTCGCTCATTTGCATTCCCAGAACCTGCCTATTTTCTTGTGATACCTGGCTTTTACTCATGCTGTTCCCTACGTCTGGAACTTATTTCCCCCACCTTCCCTTTCTCTGGCTAACACCTACTGGACTAGGAAGCATAGAACAGACAAGAACAAGCTCTCAGCTGAGTTTTTATGTTATGTTAATAGTTTGTTTCTCTGAAAGCTTCAAGAACTAAAGGATGGGCAAAGCCACAAGTCAAGCAATGCCATATGGCAAATAATTTTTAAGCAGTACATGTTAAATACAGTTTATAAGTGCTTGCACAAGTTTGTTACAAACATGAACATTGATTACTCAGATTTTTAGGTGCGTTTGTAAAAAAAAAATGATCTACAGGTAACTGGTAGAGCATCCTTTTTGAAGTTGGATATATATGGCTTTGAGGTTCAGCTCCACCCCTTATTAGCAGTAGGATTTATGGCAAATTACTGAGCCCTTTTTGGCTCAGTCTTCTCATCTGCAAAGTGGGGGTGACTCTAGCACCTGCCTGATAGAAATTGTGGTGAGGATCAAATGAGGTGGTAAGAATGAAGTGCTTAGTGCTGTTCCAGGTGCAACGGACTGAATGTTCCTATCTTCCCTAAATCCACACCTTGAAGTCCTAACTCCCAAGGCAATGGTGTTAGGAGGCGGGGCCTTCGGGAGGTGAGGAAGTCATGAAGGCAGAGTTCTCGGGCATGGGATTAGCGCCTTGATAAAAGAGACCCTAGCGAGACCCTCACCCTCCCCATCACGTGAGGATACAGTGAGAAGACAGCTACAGAGAAACCAGCCCTCATCATTGAACCTCCCGTGCCCTTGACCTTCTATGTCCAGCTCCCAGAACTGTGAGAAACAAATTTCCGTTGTTGTTCCTAAGTCACCGGTGGATAGTTTTATTTTTTTTCCTTTCAGCTTTCAAATTATAGTTGATTTACAATGTTGTGCCAACTTCTGCTATAGAGCACACTGACCCAGTCATACGTATCTTATATCACCTTCCATCACGGTCCATCCCAAGAGACTGGATAGAGTTCCCTGTGCTGTACAGCAGGACCTCACTGCTTATTCATTCTAAATGCAGTAGTTTGCACCCACTACCCCCAGCCTCCCCATCCATCCCTCTCCCTACCCCCTTTCCCTTGGCCACCACAACCAGTCTGCAGTATTTTGGTTTTAGGAGCCTGAGCCCTGAGACACCAGGCATGCAGAAGTATTCGACCTCCTCGATCAGTGCCAGCGGTCACCCTCCCCAGCGTCATCAGCCTCATCCAAGGGTGAAAATTCCCTGCTGTATCTCTCTAGGGCAGCTCCTGGTGCTTTAAAACTTGACGCGGTACCATTTGTGCAGCTACCGAAGCCATGCACAGGGTTACCTCAGCCTAGATCCCTCTAGAGATCTCCACCCACCACGTTCACCTTTGCAAAAAAGGGAACGACAGGAGTCTTTCCACAAGATTATCCCCAGGAGGGAAGAAATCACTAGGACATTCTAGAAGGTCAAGCCAAGGACATAGTAAAAGAGAGAGCCAGCCCCCTTTTGCAGTTTCTGACATCTCAAAAGGGCCTTGCCCTTTCCTAAAGCTAACCTCATCCCTATAGCCAACCCAAGGGAGGAAGGCTGCATATTTACTCATCTCCTAATTTTATTTTTATTTTATTTTATTTTTTGGTCTTTTGAGGGCCGCACCTACAGTCTATGGAAGGTCCCAGGCTAGGGGTCGAATGGAAGCTACACCTGCCGGCCTGCACCACCACCACCACAGCAATACAGGATCTGAGCCACGTCTGTGACCTACACCTCGGCTCACAGCAATGCCGGATCCTTAACCCAATGAGCGAGGCCAGGGATGGAACCTGCGTCCTCATGGATGCTAGTCAGATTCGTTTCTGCTGAGCCACGACAGGAACTCCTCTTGGCATAATTTTAGATGAGGAGACTGAGTCCCCGAAAGGCAGACTGCCCAAGCTCACATGAGTGAACTCCTCCGCCTGTCTTCAGAGTCCCTATCCCCACCCCCCACGTACCCTGGGCAGTGGCCCCTGCACTCAATATCCTCTCCCCTTCCCAGGGGCGCCACCGTGCTCCTTGACACAGTTAAACTTTCCTTCTCCTGACAATGGCCGTCTGTAAGAGGCCCTCAGTGCCTGGAATTCGAAATTGTTTTTCTTCCCTCCCTTCCTGAGGACCAGATTGTTCCTAAGCTCCAGGCTGCCCGGCCAGTGCAGGCCTGACGGGCTGGCACCGGGGTTGCACAGAGGGTATGGATTTGTTTTTTCAGGATTGCTCATGAGCGGTGGAGTGCTGGCATTGGCCTCCTCGTGAAAGGTGCAAGGCTGTTCGGCATGTATTTGCAGGGAAGTAAACTTCAAGAACAAACAGAAAACACACACTCTCTACATCCTGCCAGCCGAGCCCCAGCCTCCCAGGCCTGACAGGTGATCCATTCTGACTTCTCACAGAGACACACACACGCCCAGCTGACGGCACGCCTTGGAGCACGGGCGGGCAAGAAAGGAGCAGAAACTAGGATTCTTCCCTTTCTAGCGGGGTGGGCTTGAAAAACTTTTTTGGTCTCTAGGCCACAGACTCCACATTTGAACACTCGTCAGCATTCTCTGGGTTCCTCCAACATGCCACAGTCTTTCCGACCCCAGGGCCTTTGAATGTATCCTTGTCTCTGCCTGGCAGGCTCTCCCACCTCCCCCTCCTTCTGCTCTCTCATTCTCCTGAATGGCATCCCTCATGTTTCAGGGTTCAGCCAACATGCTATCTTCTCTAAGGGCCTTTCCCCACCATCCCCCAGCCCAGTGGTTCTCTATCTTGGGCCTTCCTTTGCTCTCTTCAAATATTTGTCGCAATTTCTCCTCCTCGTTGTTTGCATTGTCCTCCTGTTCAAACGTAAAGCTCCTTGGGAGCCGCTTTCTGCTGTGTCAGCACAGTACCTGGAATTGGATGAGGACTCAATCAATAACTGTTTAAATAATAATAAATGTCCTTGCTTTGTCCCGGCTTTAATTAGTTCAAGGGAAAGATCAATAACAGCCATCAGAGCCCAGAATCCCTGATCCTGGGAGCAATTTTATCTTCGGCCGGGTTCAGGTGAGTGATAAATACCAGTGGCAGAAAGACCTGTGTCCCCAAAGGCCAGGGAAACCAATGATCTCCTTGCCAGAAAAGACATCATAAACCCTTTGTCGTATATTCCATGAATTGGCTACCTCGTCAGTTGCGTAACAATGTTTTCGCCTCTGCTTGTGAAACTTCTCTGCCTATGTAAGTTTGAGAGTGTGTTTCTAAAAATATCTAAGTCACTGATGACTTGAATAGCAGAGTAGATGAAAAAATATTATCAGCGACGAGTTCATACATGGGAATTTAGGGTTAACTTCTATGTATATGATACAGATTTATCAAGTGCCTGCGATGATAAATGAATGATGAAGTCATTCTATACTTGACCATGAATAATCTTGTTCAGAAAAAAAAAAAAAAAAAAAAAACACACTTAAGAAACAATTCTAGGAGCCTATTAAAAAGGCAGACAATAGTATACCAAAGTCATTGGGTTAAATGCTTTGAGTTAGAATTAGGTAAAAATCAAGAGTTTTGGCTCGGGAGTTCCCATCATGGCTAGTATCTACTACCTGACGAGTATCCATGAGGACGCAGGTTCGATCCCTGGCTTCACTCATTGGTTAAGGATCCAGCGTTGCCGTGAGCTGTGGTATAGGTTGTAGACATGGCTTGGATCCTGCATTGCTGTGGCTGTGGTGTAGGCCAGAAGCTGTAGCTCTGATATGACCCCTAACCTGGGAACCTCCAGATGCCATGGGTGCAGCCCTAAAAGGACAAAAAAAAAAAAAAAAAGGAGTTTTGGCTCAAGTCTTAAAGAGAATGATCAAGTAGAGATTGGCAGAGAAAAATTACAGTTTTAGAACTGGAAGAAGGGTTTGTTTTATTATTAAATAGAACCCCCTTATTACTAGTTTCTTTTGATGGAAGTAGACCCGACATATAACATTGTGTTAAGATGTATAACATGTTAATTTGATATTTATTTATTTTGCTTTTAGGACTACACCCACTACATAGGAAGGTTCCCAGGCTAGGGGTTGAATTGGAGCTATAGCTGCTGGCCTACACCACAGCCACAGCAACACTAGATCCAGGCCGAGTCTGCAACCTACACTACAGCTCAGGGCAACGCTGGATCCTTAACCCACTGAGTGAGGCCAGGGAATCAAACCCAAATCCTGATGGATATTAGGTTCATTACCGCTGAGCCACAATGGGAACTTCTGATATTTAAATATTGTAATACAATTGCCACTGTAGCAACAGCACCTCTATCAACTGACCTAATTATCATCTCTGTGTGTGATGGGAATAATTCAGATCTAGTCTCTTAATCTCATTTGATGCTTATGATACAATATTGTTGTCTATACTCACTACGCCATGCATTGTATTTCCAGGGCTTATTTACCTGTAAGTTGCAAATTGGGAATATTAAAAAAACATCTCTCGGAGTTCCTGTTGTGATGCAGCGGAAACAAATCTGACAGGAACCATGAGGTTGTGGGTTTGATCCCTGGCCTCACTCAGTGGGTTAAGGATCTGGTGTTGCCATGAGCTGTGGTGTAGGTCACAGATGCAGCTTGGATCTGGTGTTGCTGTGGCTGTGGTGTAGGTCACAGATGCAGCTTGGATCTGGTATTGCTGTGGCTGTGGTGTAGGCTGGCAGCCACAGCTCTGATTTGACCCCTAGCCTGGGAACCGCCAAATGCAGTGGGAGTGGCCCTAAAAAGCAAAAAACAAAAAACCGTCATGTCTCCTATCCATGCACCTCCCAACCCTTGGTAACCTCCACTTTATTCTATTTTTACAAATTTGGATTTTTTTTTTTTTGGATTAAACATTAAGTGGGGTCGTACAGTGTCTGCCCTTCTCTGTCTGGTGTATCTCAGGTAAAGTCCCCAAGGTCCAACCATGTTGTGTTGTTACACATGGCAGGGTTTCCTTCTTTCTGGTGGCTGAATAATACTCCTGTGTGTGTGTGTGTGTGTGTGTGTGTGTGTGTACACACATCTCCTTTACCCATCCATTCATTGAATAATGGACACTGAACCTATTTCCCTATCATGGCTATTACAAATAATGCTTCAATAAACATGGGAGTGCAGCTATCCTTTCAATATCCTGATTACATTTCCTTTGGAAGAACCCCTTATTAACAAATGCAGAAGATGAGGGACCGTAGGCTTTTCCCCCTACCTGGTTCCTGCAGGGGCAGGTCAAGGAGGGAGGAGCTCAGGTGCCCAGTCTTTCCATGACATCATTGGGGCCATTTTAGGAGATGGGGCAAAGCCTTGGCCATGGCACCCACCTGAGTGAACAGGATGTGGCAGTGGCCATGGCAGCAGGACTAGGCTGGGAATGGAGAGACGTGACAGGAAAGGCTTGGAAGTGGACTGAGGGGTGGCCATGTGGCTGGTTTCCTCATAAAACATCCTTATTTCGGGCTTGTTGACTTGTTAAGTGGCCCCTGAGTCATCCCTCTCGAGGCTAGGAACCAACTCAAATAGAGGCGCTCACACATTACCCATTTCACCATGGGTCTCGTGGGTGCCCACCCCATCTTTGTTGATTTGCTCTGACTATGATGCTGGACCTATAACGGTGGCACAGGGGAGTCTGTGTGTGCCATGGCCACGGTGCATTCTGCTCATATTGGGAAGGTTCTGAGCAGGAGAAAATAAACCACCTCATTTACAGATAGCCAGCATTGCTCCTATTGAAACGAAATGCACTTGTTGACTTAACACAAGAAACGGCCGAGCTGGAAGAATGTGGCAGAGAATGGAAATGTAGCAGGAAAGTACCATTTTCATCCTCCCGATGCTGTTTTCGACTGCACCCACAGACGGCCCCACGGGCGTGGTCCCCCTTCTCTAGCAAGAGAAAGAACCTTGCCCAGACAACTGTGGATTCTGCTTTACTTTTTAACAGCTCTATGATGTAGGGCATGATTTTTAATTTCTTTGAGCCACTGGCCCCTCACTTGCTAACACAGGCAGAGCACTCAGCATGATGTCGGGTGAAGAGGGGGTCTCTAGGAAACATCCATTCCTCCTTCCCTCCTGATAAAAGTAGCCCAAGGAGAGGGTGCAGGATGCACAGAGCAAGACAGCAACCTGGGGTGGTTTGATGGCTGGAGGATGGGAGTTTGGGGAAAATAGAAGGACGAGGAATCGACAAATCACGAGGCAAGCCTTAAACCTTCCGGAGATAAAGAAGGAACAGAGATAGAGTGTGAAATGAAGAGAAATGTTTAGAATACCTGGATTCAAGGTCCACTTTCATGCAAAAGCATCTGACAAACATCTGATTCCCCATGTGGACCTCAACATTATCAAGTAAAACTAAGGCAGCTTTAAGGGTCCTTGGAGGAGTTCCCATTGTGGCACAGTGGGTTAAGAACCTCACAGTGTCCATGAGGATTCAGGTTCGATCCCTGGCCTCATTCAGTAGCTTGAGGATCTGACGTTGCCACAATCTGTGGCATAGGTCACAGATGTGGCTCAGATCCAGCATTGCTGTGGCCATGGTGTAGGCTGGCAGCTGCAGCTCAGATTCAACCCCTAGCCTAGGAACTTCCATATGCAGCAGGTATGGTTGTAAAAAGGGGGAAAGAGGGTCCTTAGAGATCTACGGTTCAATGTTTATTAAAAATTTTTACTGGCCTATAGTTGACTTACAGTATTGTATTAGCTTCAGGTGTACCACAAAGTGAGTCAGTTATACATGTACGGATATCCACTCCTTTTCGGATTCTTTTCCAAATGGGCTACCACAGAGCACTGAGGAGATTTTCCTGTACTCTATAGTAGGTCTTTGTAACTTACCTGTTTCATATGTAGTAGTGTGTATCTGTCAGTCCCACCCTCCCAATTTATCCCTCCCCTGCCCATGTTTTGCCTTTGGTGGCCGTAAGTTTGGTTTTGACATCTTTGAGTCTGTTTCTGCTTTGTGAATAAGTTCTTTTGCATCATTTTTTATTGGATTCTACATATTAGTGATCTCATATGATATTTGTCTTTGTCTGACTTACTTCACTTTATATGATGGTTTCTAGGTCCATCCATGTTGCTGTAAATGGCATTATTTCCTTCTTTTTTATGGTCAAGTGATATTCCATTATATATGTACCACATCTTCTTTATCCATTCCTCTGTTGATGGACATTTAGGTTGCTTCCATGGGTATTCTTAGGTTGCTTTTAAGTTCCATTGAACTTAGATACAGTTCAATAGTATTAAACAATAGTTTTAAACACATGACAAAAAGCAAGGGTCTGGGCAAGAGAAACCCCTTCCCCAACTGTCCTTCCCATCACAGAGCAGAAGCTAAGGAGACAAAACAACACATCAGGACATTGTGGTCCTGGTAATTCCCAGGAAAGTAGCCAAAAGATGAAGGTGAAATACACTCACTATTTTCAGCCCAGAGGGTCTCCACTCCCCACGCCACCTCCGCCCTCCCGCCCTCCAGTTAACATTTGGGGGAAGTTGCATGGGAAGAGAGCTAATAAGAACACTCTCATCTATTTCAAAAGATCCTGAGATGGGTCAAGTAGGTAAGAAAAATCCACTAAAACTGTCGTTGGCTTTAACCATCCTTGACTAAAGTAAGCCCCTGATCCTAAGTGACTTTCCCTTGGCAGACCTTCCAGGGGGAAGGGAGTGATGATAAAAGGATAAAGGAGAAATTCAAAGTGGAAGTCCATCATACCACCCAGCTGTCTCCACTGCATCCTGACCCCTGTTAGTAACGTGGCCCAAGGCTTGCTGGCTGAGAGCCGATTCAGTCCCTTGAAACTTCAACACCTCCAAGGCAGGCCGGGCACTTTCAAGACCTCAGTCATAGCCACCCAAGAGCCTGAAAACCTCCCACAAAGTCAAAGGACACATGTGTTCTTTGACCTGGGGAGGCCGACGCTGCTCTTCCCGTCTGAAGGATCCGGATCTGTAGAAGCTAGGTAGATTCGTTTCCTTGGGCTGTCGTAACTAAGTATCACAAACTGGGTGGATTAAAATAACAGAAACATATTGTCTCATGGTTCTGGAGGCTGGAAGTCCAAAGTCCTAGTCTCAGCAGGGTGACAGTCCCTCTGAATGCACAAGGAAATGACCTGTTCCATGTCGCTCTCTCAGCTTCTGGTAGCCTCTGATGTTCTGTAGTTTATAGATTCATGAACCCAATCCTCTGCCTTCTCATGATGTCCTCCCTATATCTTCCTACTGTATGTGTCTGTGGCCAAATCTTTTTTTTTTCTTTTATTTTTAGGGTCACACCTGTGGCCTGTGGAAATTCCTAGGCTAGGGGTCCAATTGGAGCTGCAGCTGCAACCCATTGCTGCAGCTTGCAGCCCTGCCAGCTCCTTAACACACCGAGTCGAGGCCAGGGATCGAACCGAATCCTCATGGACACTACATGTGGTTCTTAACCCCCTGAGCCCACAATGGGAATTCCCCAATTTTCCCTTTTTAAAAGGACACCCTTCCTCCTGGATCACAGGCCCACTCTATTCCAGTGTGACCTCATTTTAACTCATTCCATTGGCAATGACCTTGTTTCCAAAGAGGTCAGATTCTGAGATACTAGGGGTTAGGGCTTCAACATCTTTTAGGTGGACCTAATTCAACCCACAACACTAGCCTTCTCTAACTGACAATCAAGAGGTCAAGATTTGAAAATAACTTCCCCAAAGAGTAAAGACAGTGAGCATCCACTTCTTGTCCCTAAGCCTCTTCACCAGAAATGACACTTAAAACGGACGTCACTGCAGGCAGCTCCAGCAGAGAACTGCTCGTCATCTCTCTCCCTTCACCCAAACCCAGAATATCTTCAACCTCCTTAAGCTTCCAGACGCTTGTAATGAGTATCAGGTACCAAGTAATACACCACTCAGATGACCCTGTACAATTATCCTATACCCATAAACCAAAGTTGTTTATGCAGCACCAAGGAGCCCTGCTTCAGCTGCATCCAATAGAAGGAAACATTTTATTCTGTGCCATGAAGGAGGGCTTCCTGGAGGAAGAGGTCACAGAAAAGCCTCTAGGAAAAGCCGTATATGGGAAGAAATCCCAACACTGAAAAAGTTTCCTTTCTAATCCCTACCCATTTCCCCAAATCCCCACAAAGAAACAGGCAAGCTAGATTCGTTTCAGGAGGATACAAAGCTGGCAAAACCGCATTTCCTTTACTTGTGCTTTTGCTCCAGGTACAGAAAGTTGCGAGGGAGGGTCCTAAAAAAAAAGGCAACAAGAAGGGCCCCCTTTCTGGTGTCTTCTAACATCATTTCTACGTTACTGTTATCGGGCTAGTTACCCAAAGACGGATGCAGAACAAGAAGCCGATCACATTTCCCAATCTTATTTGCAAACAAGCGTTCATTTCCTGCTTATCAAGGCCTAGTGCGGGTACTTTGTCCGTTCAAATCATTGTCTTAAGCCAGTGATGCAAACCACTGAACAGGGTCTGCCCCAGCCAGAGCCTGGACGCTCCATGTCATTGAACTCAAGCAGAGGATAATTAGTATTGAAAGGTGTGATTGCGGTCCAGTCAGCCAGGTAATCAGGCCCTGATTTCTCTTCAGGATTCTAGACCAACTGGAAATCTTAGCCCAAGAGGAGGCTGGAGGGGATTATCCTGGAAGTGTGGTATCCTTTTTCAAATATAAACACTGGACAATTATCCCAACCAGTTAGCCCTTCCTTGCTCAGCCTCCTGGGTCTCAGGCTGTGAGCAGAGGGGACCATGCTCTTCCCAGGCAGGCCTGCCTCCCAACCCTGGCTCCCATCGCCTCTCCCCAGGCTGTCGCAACCTTGGGATGTCTCTGCAGAGTCTCTTCATCCCGGTACTTGTTTTGCAAACATTTGGCTGCTTCGTGGGAACCTGCCCCAACCTGAGCTCCCTCTTGGCTGGGATGGCGAAGCCTTCTTGAGAAGGGCTGGTCTTTTTCCCCTACTCAGATCTGATGGCTTGGAAGTGAGAATGCCTTGGAATGCCTCTTTCTGCTGTCCCTTCAAGGATGCAATTCCAGTTCTCAGATGCCAACAGCCAGCTTGGACATAAACCTTGGTTAGCGATTTAAATAGGCACCGGCATAAAAGCAAAACTGGGGCAGCCGGGGAAGGGGGGATTAGATAAAGCCCCCACAGGGAGCTCTGGTCTCCTTTTGGACCATAGGTGGGCCCCCTCCATGGACAGGGGTGCCATCTGACAAGGAAGATTCGTGTGGAAATGTGGTTGCCTTGCTATCAAAGGACGCTTTCTCCATCTCCTTACAGGGCTTGGCTTTAACCAAACTCACAACGGCTCACATAGTTAGACAGCAAAATAAACACGCATGTCCATACCATACTGCCTCTTCCAGGCTCTGATGGAGGCTACCTGCCCCAGACTCAGAGGGAGGGCCCCGCATATAAACAAAGTTTGCATTCAAGGCTCCGTGTATTATCAACATATCACGTTCAGGTTCCTGTCAAGCTTCACAGCAGGCACATAATTCTACATTATGTAATGTGGAGATCAGCAAGGTTCTGGGAAAAGAGGCTTTTTGTTCCTTAGAACCTATCTTCCACGTCAGGCAGATGTCCTCTGACTCAGACCAAGCGACTTGCAGGAGCTGGGCCCCCAGAAAAGGGGCCCAGAGCTTCATTCAGGCCACTGCTGCTCCTTCTTGCCTCCAAAAAATGCCAAGACTGCAGTTTGTATTACTGGGCAAAGGCCCTCTTGGCTTCTGCATCAACCTCACCGGCTTCCATTGCACCATAGTTTATCCTTACATTCTATTATGCAGATTTTCAAAGAAGACGGGAGAGGGATAAATTAGGAGTTTGGGATTAACATATGCACACACCTATATTTAAAATACTTAGCCAACAAGGACCTACTGTAGAGCACAAGGAACTCTGCTCAATATTTTGTAATAACCTATAAGGGAAAAAGAATCTGAAGTTTGTGTGTGTGTGTGCATGTGTGTGTGTGTTTATAATATATATAACTGAATTACTGTGCTGTACACCTAAAGCCAGCATAACATTGTAAATCAATTACTCTTCAATTTAAAAAAAGAAAAAGAAAATTTCAAATTTCCAGAAAATTTCGAAGAATCACCCAGCACTCTAACCCATGAGACACGTTTTTAAGTGATCACTCTTCTCCTGGATGGCTCTTGTATGTTTGGTGTTTTGTTTTGGTTTTTTTTTTTTTTTGGTCCCACGCATGGTATGCAAGGGATTGAACTTGAGCCACAGGAGTGACAAGGTGGGATCCTTAACCCACTGAGCCACCAGGGAGCTCTATGCTGTATTCTATCCTCTTCTCCAAGTGACAGTTTTCAAGAGACGTGTCCTGGGAAAACTGTGACATGGGAAATCACTGCTCCACAATTGCTCAAATCGTTCATGCTGCTCTCCCAGGCTTCTGACCATCCTCTCTCAGAAATGAGAAGAGCCCAGATAATACTCGCACACAAACCTAGGTTTTGACCTCAACCCTCCCATTGACCTGCTTTGTGAACTTGGACGTGTTATTGTATTGCTCTGAGGCTCAGTTTGCTTCCAATATATGATGAGCAGAGAACTCACGCAATTCACCCATGCTGAGCATTTATTAGATGCCAGGAGCTCTTCCACATGACACTTGGTAGCTCACAACATCACAGTGACCTCGTGAGAGGGGCTCCCTCATGAGAGGGAGTCTCCCATCCTACAGAATCTGGCTGGATGCCCAGGTCCACTACCTTGTGGTGCCATCACGAAATGAGCCATAGGGTACCTGGCGTGCTAAGTAGAAAGTTTTTACTCACAATGGCTTTTCAACAAATAAGTCAAGGTTTGGTCTTAGCATTGTAGTATTTAGGTAGGGTACCCAATCAGCCCCCAGTAATAGCTGAGAACATGGCTTCTTGTTGCCTTGGCTTCCTAAACTCCATTCTTGTAACACTTGAGGCCATTGCTGCTGCCCTAGCACTAAGGGTGCTACCCCCAGACCCTGAGGCCAGTGCAGAGCTGTTTGCTATCTCTCTGGCAAAGACCTTTCTGCAAGGCACTGCTTCGAGTGCTCTGATCTGAAATTCAGAACAATGGACGGTATGGTTGTGAGAGCGGCCGGAGAATGTTAACGAGCCGTCGTTGGGTAATTCCGTATGCCCTATCAGACAAAGAGCATTCAGACACCAGCTCTTGCTAAGGTATATCTTTTATTGGCTGGATCATCTTTTTTTTTTTTAAGTGATGGAAATTTATCAAATCTAAACTCTGTCCATATGCCCAACTGTAAACACAGCTATTTACATTGTGGAAATATTTCCAGACTGGGCTCATCCCTCATCTGTTCAGCCCAAAGATATTTTCCATGGTGGCTGCCATACACATTCGAAACCCTGAGTGTTCTGGGGCTAGTGCTCCAGAGATAATGAGCTCTTCTCTGTTTCGAGGGCCAGGCACGGGAGTCCTTGAGCAAAATGATTGCCATCTTTCAGGCCAAAAAGCTCTCAATGGTTTCCATTCTTTCCCTCATTCTAAGCTCCTTCAAGCTCAACGCTAACCAGACCATGAGGGCACGTGTCAGAGCTCTCTAAGGTCAGTCTGCTGGCCTTTAGGAAAGCCAAAAAAAGAGCGAAGGGATGCTCCCTAAGGTCAGTCTGCTGGCCTTTAGGAAAGCCAAAAGAAAGAGCGAAGGGATGCTAACTTTTGATGAAGAACTGCCTTTGCTTGAGAGAGAAACAGAAGCCCAGGGATGTGGTATAGCTTGTCTAAAGTCAAAGAGCAAGTTGATCAAAAAACAGAAATAAAAAGAGGCATTCTAGTTGTGACTCAGTGGTCATGAGCCCAGCTAGTAGCCATGAGGATGCAGGTTTGATGCCTGGCCTTGTCCAGTGGGTTAAGGATCTGGCGTTGCTGTGAGCTGTGGTGTAGGCCAGCAGTTACCGCTCTGATTGGACCCCTAGCCTGGGAACCTCCATATGCTGCAGATGCATCCCTAAAAAGAAAAAGAGAGAGAGAGAGGAGTTCCCACTGTGGTGCAGCAGGATCTGGCATTGCCTCTGCAGTGGCTCAGGTATCCCCGGCCCAGCGCAGGGTTCTGGTATTGCCGCAGCTGTGGTATAGGTCACAGCTGCAGCTTGAATTTCGGCCTCTGGCCCAGGAATGTCCACATGCCACCTGTGTGCCTCATGTGTAGCAAAAAGAGACAGAGAGACAGAGGATTATTTTTGAGTTCTGAATCCAGAGTATTGCTTTGCCTTAGATAAAATCATCCATGCACATAAGCCCAGAGACTGAAGCCCAGAAATCCTCGTAGAACAAGAGTTCTGAAAACAATTGAAAGTATCCTACAGACACTGTCTTCCCAGAAGAGATGCAGTTTCAGATACAGCAAGGTTGATGTGGTCGATGGGTCTGACACATTTTGCCTCCGCGATGAAAAAAGTAGGGACGTCTTCTGAGCCTTGGCCATTCATAGTTGAAGAAGAGAAGTTAGAGTTTGGCTTGGAGATCCCCAGCCCAGAAAAGAGACAAAGACCCAGAGAGCGGATGGGCACATTCAGCAGGCAAGGGACCACCAACCAATTCAGCAGGAAATTCTCCCCAAAGTGGAGTTGCAAGCAACTCCAGAGCTGTATCTAAACCAACAGGAATTCTTGCAAAAATCTAAAGAGTAGGGGAAGGAGGGGGTGAAATAAGGTAGCAGGGTCCACGAGGAGCCTCCGCACAATTATGAGAATTCAATAAAATATTTAAGAACTTGCTATGGGGCAGGACACTCCTGCCAAGACATCTGGTCCCATTAATCCCTCCTTGGGCCCTGGAAGTTCACGGCCAAGTAGCTGACATGTCATCCTAGAGAAACAATCAAGGATGGGGAAGAGAAAGTGATATTTTAGGTGGGCTGGCAGAACAACTTTGTGGCCTGCCCTGTTTTTTAACATACCCGCAGAACTATGTGAAGCCAAGTGTTCTTTAGGCCGGGCCAGACTTTCCTACCCCACCTTGGGGGTCTGCCAGTTTTCGCTGGCTCCCTCTCCACTGTCAAGCCTTCTTGTGAAATGACTGGTACTTCCTGCTTCCCGTCGCACCCCAGCCCCAGACACGCCACCTCTCCCTGGGTATCCGCCCTCTGGTTTAATGAAAGGACGCCAGGGGGCTCTTGAGGACACAGGAGCCCCTGTTCAGGCAAGGGCAAAAAGGACCAGGGGCACTTCCCTGTTTCCTAGTTTTCTTCCCCCTTTTGCTGCTCCCCTCATCCCTTGCCATGGCTGCGCCCTGGCTCTAATTCAGCACCAGGTGCCTGCTTCTCTGTGCCCCAGCCTCCCGGCTGCAAGGCCACGGAGATGTTCCGTGAGTTCTAGCTCCCAGAAGTTCTCATCTCCATAGACCTGTCTACCCACCTCCCACCTGGCTGCCGGAGAAACAGCCGACATTCCTTCAGTCCCACAGAGAAAGGGTGTGCCTTGAATTACTCAATGAAGCCTCCGAGCCAGCCTCGTATGCCCCCAAAACAATAGCGTTGTATTTTTCTTGGACTTCCTTCGTTTTATTTGGTTTCTCCTTTGATTAGCAGAAAGGACTCCTCTCCCTCCCCGTCCGCTTTTCTCTCATCCACCAGCCCAGTGCTCATGTGCTTCCGGGAGAATCCCAACCCCCAACCCCAGCAAGGTAAAGCCTTGGATCATGAACTTGAGTGATGTCAGTGAGCTTGAGAAACGCCATGCGTTTTTCTCCCGGGCTTTCTCACACGTGGGAATCATCTCTTGAGAGTCTAGAGCCCATCTCTGATCTGTTTGTTTTGGATGCTAATCCCAGGACGCTGGGTGAGGTGTTAGTCAGACTGACCTTTCCCGTTTTTTTCTGAGTCAGTGATCTTAGATCACTAAGTCAGGCGCTAAGTGTCGAAAATTAAAATCGATGTGTGGGGCCTCATCAGAAGGAGCCAGGAAGGTGGGAACAAAGGAGTGAAAGGGGAAGGTGACACTTTGGTTTGGGTTGAAACAAAGACCTATCTATCTGCCATCAAATCCATCCCCAGTCAAAAAGGATGAGGCTCGCATGACAAAGTATATTCCATGGACGCGACCCCCTCTAGGTACAGATTGCCTGTACAAAGGGTAGCATGCGTCTGAAGTCTCCAGGGAGCTTCGGTCCATCCTCCAGCATCCCGCCCTCCTGGTGTTCAGGGAATTTTCTGTTTAGCTGTTTACTGAATTCCGGAGGTATATTGGGCTGCAAGAGACAGTTCTAGAATATCTTACCACATATTCTGTATCAGGCTGGGTCATTTAAGGCACCGACCAATACCACCCCCAGCTTCTCTATCGAACAAATAGATCCAATGGAACAACAATGCTAATGATGCCAGGTGTTTGCTTTGGATTGGTTTTTTAAATCAGCTCTTACCTCCGAGGTCAAAATCCCTAGTAAGCTTGAGTCAATGCAGCTTAAATATCTAGGGAAGCTCAAGGAAGACAACTTCTCAATTTAACAGAAGCAAACAGGCTTAAGAAGCCAAGTATTTTTCCGTTGGTCACGCAGTACCCTCACAGGCGCACCGAGGTCCTGCTGTTCGTCTAAGAAACTCCAGATTTAGGATTATGACCGGAAAGATAAATGCAGGTTGCACCGTGTTGCCCAAAGTCAGCTTTTCAGTGTAACCAAGTGTGCTGACCGTCTGCTTAAGCCTGGTTGCATCCGAATCTTCAGAACCCTCGTACCTCTGAAGATGTCAATAAAATTTTTTACTCCCAGTGAACTGATTCCACCACATAATCTGGGCTTCTTTTACTCAACCACGTCAAGCACAGCAGGTGCAATTCTTTTCAACAAATACTTGTTAAGCCTCCATTAGCTTCAAGACATTTACCCAAAGCCGGTAAAAAATGCTCAGTGCCTGGTGAAGCAAACCGTCACATCATACTCTCCATATAGATGCTTCCAGAATTCAGCCACTCACTCCTTTCTTTTTTTCCTACAACCCTGTTCTCAAGAAGAGACAACTGGATTCTAAAAGGAGAGACATTACGCCTAGTTTCTTCTCTCTGAGAGCACACCTCCATGCATACATAGAACACAGCCCACCACGGCCCAGGTACTCAGGCCACCTGTATAAAATAATTCTTTGCCGCATAGGTCATGGATGCAAATAAACTAGGCCTGTCTAGGTCTCAGCTTCAAGTAGCCACCACTTTGGGTTTTTTGTTTGTTTTTTTTTGTTTTGTTTTTTTGTCTTTTGTCTTTTTAGGGCAGCACCTGCAGCATATGGAGGTTCCCAGGCTAGGGGTCAAATCGGAGCTGCAGCTTCCAGCCTACACCACAGCCACAGCAGCGCTGGATCCGAGCCACGTCTGTGACCTACACCACAGCTCATGGCAATACTGGATCCTTAACCCACTGAGCGAGGCCAGGGATCGAACCCGAGTCCTCATGGGTACTAGTTGGGGTTCGTTAACCCCTGAGCCACCATGGGAACTCCAACCGCTCTTTTTTTTTTTTTTTAAGACTCCACAAAAAGAAACAGAAAAGGGAAAACCCAACAGGACCCTAAAGGAGTCAGATCCCCCTGTATTGTCAGGTAATTGTTAAGAGAAATCGGCTACAATCACAAGCCATTTGAAAGGAATGCCAATTCAATTCTCTCCCACCCAAAGATGATCCAGAGCTGGCCTTTGCTCCTAACCTGGGCAGTTTTGAGAAAATAACAATGCCTTCTTTCAGAGACAGTGGGGGAATCTGAATGATAGGGCTTCTGTGCTCCCAGATAAGGGCCGGCAGGAAAGGTGACAATCTTTTGTGCTTCCATCACGAGGAGGCTGGTGTCAGCTAGGAGCCCCCAAAGAAAGGGCCAGCCTCCGGAGAGGCAGCAACGTTTGGGGGAGGTGGCAGGAAGAGAGAGTCTTGCCTTTAGACACTTAAAACAGCATTTCCACGCCTCCGTGCGGCCTGGGCCGCCAAGGCCTCCACAGTGGCAGAAAGGCCGGTCTCTTCCGAAACGGCTCCCAGCTGAGGACATGTTTGCAGTCTGGGACTATTATATCCCGCTGGTTCCTTCCAAGAGTCTGAGGTTTAGGGTTTGGGTGAGCTCGATGGTGAGCCTCCCCCCCGCCTCTTTTATTCACAGTTTCCAATACACAAAGCGCTTTATGACATCCATGGAAACCTTCGTGGCCACAGACTTAGAAAAAAAGGCTATGAGGAGCCTCCAACACACGTGGGGAAGGCACACGGCAGCGTCCAATTATGTGGCACCCATGTGTGGCTTTTCTAAAATCAGGTCCCCAAAGTGGCAGCACTTTGCAAAAGGCCAGGGGGGCAAGGACTTTGGTGGAAAAAGCGGGGCAGGGTGACATGATGGATTAAGAAGTGCAGTTGCCCTTGAGATGGGTGTGTTTGGGTAGCTGTGCAGCATGGAGCCAGGCCTCTCTTAGACATGCGTGAGGTGTGTGTGGAATGAATACGTGCTGCGTTTTAAAAGAGCCCCATGTCATTGTTAGAACCTGCTGGGTGCTTCCCAGAGGCAGGAGTCCAAATGCTTGAATCTGGCATTGTTCTTGTCCCCGCTAGACTCCATGACTCCCCTGAGAAGGAGCTGAGCTCAGGCAACGTCAAGAAAACGGGCGACTAAACTCACTGGTCTTTGTCCTTCCCCTGAAGACTTCTGTGTATTGTCCACACAGAGCCCAGTGCAATAGCCTTTACTCACCTGGCCTTTTTTTTTTTTTTTTCCAATCAGTTATTCAGGGATGATTGCCCGAAATTAAGACTGAGCCCGGCTGAATTCTAATCTGGCTCCTCCATGGAGAAACAAGCTAGAGAATTGTCAGAAGAATGGAAAAGACAGCATCCTCATCGGGGAAAGCGAATGCCAAGGCCCCAGAGCCATCTGTCCACCCCACCCTTCCAAGCAGCAGCTTCCTTCTTCCTTAAACCAGCATCGCGCCTGGTACATGATCAAGGCTTCTGCTGTACCAATGTGTTATCATACAGACCAAATTCAAACCAGAGGGCCTTTTGGTTGTTGTTGTTTTTTTTTTTCTTTCTTTAATGGTCACACCGCTGGCAGATGGAAGTTCCTGGGGCAGGGATTGAATCTGAGCCTAAACTGCGACATACGCCGCAGTTGCAGCAACGCCCAATCGTGTAAGCCACTGAGCCAGGCCAGGGAACCCTCACCTCCACAGCGACCCGAGCTGCTGCAGTTGGAGTCTTAACCCACTGCTCCACCGTGGGATCTCCCTAGAGGATTCTAGTCTGGATTTCTTGCCCCAAAGCCCATGTCCTTCTCCTGTATCATCCTTCAGCGTCAGGGGGGAAGGAGCGAGAGGCTCTAAGGGAAACAGCGAGGACCAATGGGAAGTGAGATGGAGTGCATTACAACCAATGAGAGTCAGAGATCCCAGCAGCCCCTCCTCCCTCTCTATCCATTCTCCTCCACTGACAGCCTTGTCCCCAAATGATTGCCCCCGCAAAACACAGAGTACAAAGGAAATAAGGCAAGGCCAAAAAGGAACACGGCTGTGAGTGAAGTTCCTCCACCCCAGAGAGTAGAGATGACAATGGCTGCGCCCATCTGATCTTGGCAGTGAAAGAGTTTTTATGCAGTAAACATCCAAGGCTTGGTGCCTAACGTTTTCTTGTTTCCCAGCCGCTGATGTTGGTGAGGATTTTTACCCTTTAACACTTAGAGCTGTAAAAGTTTGGACAAACAAATCAACCATTCTAAACCTCAGTTTTATCATCTGTTAAATGGGGGAAAATAAAAAAGTGCCATGAAAGGTTTTCTTAGGGAGAGGGGCACAGGTACAGGTCATATATCCGGGTAAAGCCCTTAACAGATTGCCAAGCACATGGTAAGGGTTCTGCAGACATTTCCTCTTATTAATAAATGACCCAGTAGGAATTCCCGTCATGGCGCAGCAGAAGCAAATCCATCAAGGAACCATGAGGACTCGGGTTTGATCCCTGGCCTCGCTCAGTGGGTTAAGGATCTGACGTTACCCTGAGCTGTGGTGTAGGTCGCAGACATGGCTGGGATCTGATGTTGCTGTGGCTGTGGTGTAGGCCGGCAGCTGTAGCTCCAATTAGACCCCTAGCCTGCGACCCTCCATATGCTGTGTGTGCGGCCCTAAAAAGCAAACAATAAAATAAAATACCCAAGAGCGCAAAAAAGGAAAGGGACAGGGTGGTGACACGAGAATGATAAAGACTACTCCAGGATTAGGTGACTTTCCATTTCTACTTTGCAGAACAAAGTGATTTTGAAAATCTGGACAAGCCTGAATTGCGATGTGAAAAGGCTGCCATCTAACCCAGAGAAGAAAGACCTTCCAACACACATCTCTGCAGACTGATGGCTGGGGAATGAAGTCAACCAAGGTACCACTCTGGCAAACCCCGAGAAGTTCTCATGCAAAGGGAAGACACACTAGACACGTATGGTTCAAGCCCCACTTTGTTCTCTGCTCCTCCAAGACAAAGGCAGCCAGACCCTGGTTAGGGGAGAAGGGAGAAGATCAGGTCAGCGATGCATGGCCAAAAGAGTGGAGCCCCCATCTCTCTGCATGACCCAGAAAAGAGCCGGGGCCCAAGGAGAACTCCGGAGAGCCATAGGGATTGGACTGGATGAGCTGGCCTCAGTGCCTGCGAGCCAGAGCCCCACAATAACAGTAGCAAGTGGAATTCTGCGTGTTCACCAGCATGGAGGGCTGGGGGTGGGGACAGGTGCAGTGCTGGCAACTTGGGATCGGGGGGTCCTGCCTCTCCTATTAACAGCATGGCCTTGAACTTCCCCCACGCTATTTTCAGGGCTTCTGTTTCTGCACATGAAAAAGCAGAGA
The DNA here is from genome assembly GCF_016906955.1 of Phacochoerus africanus. Classification (NCBI taxonomy): domain Eukaryota; kingdom Metazoa; phylum Chordata; class Mammalia; order Artiodactyla; family Suidae; genus Phacochoerus; species Phacochoerus africanus. Next base: position 8,654,633 of record NC_062557.1, on the reverse strand, counting down.
GGATAATTTCTTCCCCTCACAGCCTCCTAGAGATGTCCAGAGTCTAAAGCTGATGAGTGGACTAAGGGCACTTCACAAACAAGCAGAAGCAGGAAGGAGCAACAAGGAATATTCATTAGCAGTGAAATTGTTTTTTCAGCAATAGGTGAGCAGATGAATATGTGTGCTTTAGAGTGATGCATGCATGTGCATGTGTGTGTGTGAGAGAAAGAGAAAGCACATGCGAGAGAATAAAGTGTTACCCCCAGGATTCCTGCATGAGGGTGAGTGATTCGTGTATGAGAATGTGGGGCCTGCATGGCGCTGTGATGGGAGAATCCAGGGAGTTGCTGGATTTGGGGGGCAGAGGGATGGAAACCACGGGATGGACGGAAGTGGACACAGTGCCTTGGATTGAGCAGGGAGTATCTGGGCTTTAGACAGCCTGAGGCCAAGCTGGAGACTTCGCCTCCCCCAGCCAGGATCCCACATTTCCTACACAGGGGGGCTGCCCATTGGCTGGAAGAGAATGCCCATCCTAGACCTCTCACTGTATCACCCTACCTACCCATCTGGCAGCAAGTTTCCCCCAGGAGGAGCAAAAAGCTGTGGCCCTTCCACATTTAACAACTAAATAAAAAACCTATTGAAATTCCAACTCTGCCCACCGTACCCCACCCTCAAGCCAGTGCAATAGCACCCACAGCTAATATTTCTCTCCTCCTGTTTCTCCTTGTCTTCCAGCCCTCCTTCTCCCGCTCCTTCTTCCTTCAAGTAAATCACAGTTGGGAATTAGGGGCAGGGGTGGAGATGGGTGATTTTGGGTTTTAGTGCCTTTGGTTGGGGAGAATGTAGGGTGTAAGGTCCAAATGTTATTGCAAGGCTCCCAAGTCCCTATACACGGTACGTCCACATTCACACACGTTCATTCTCTCGTCCCCTTTAAATCCCACCCGCCCCCAGGAGTAGGGGAGGGGCTTGTGCTGCTGGGGCTCTTGGGACGGCAGTCCCTGGGGCCATCTGGGAGTGATTAGCCTACAGATTTCAGGTAGCTCCCGCCACACGTGCAGCCCACAGGACAGCCCCTAATTCCAGACCACAGCTCTCCTTCTCCAAACAAACAGCAGCGCCCTTTACAGAGAAAAGAAAATGCCTTTCTTAGAGGAGCTGCAGAGGAAAGCCAGGTCATAATTGTCTCCTCTGCTCCAACCAACCCCCTCTGAGCCCCCCCCCCCCCCAACCCCCCCCCCCCACTATTCATTCAACAGGCAGCCGTGCCAGAGGCTCATCTCTGAAAGGACTGTGCCTGGTGCTTAGAAAAGCAAGCAAGAAAACCAGGAAGAAAATATATATATATATATTTATTATCCTTGTATAGTTGGGTAGCAAGGTCTGAAGCTTTTAGAGATTCTGATATGTTAATTACGATTTCAGTTTGTGGTTTCGCTGTTTTCTCCAAACCTGTAAATCCAGGCCAGAAATGCATAAAGACTGCAATCTTAAAGCTTTACATCCATCCCTTCAAATACCCTCCACAGGCATGTCTCCGACACACTTCCCTATGGAAAGAAGTCACAGGGTAGGAAATATGAAAGAGGATTCCAGAAGAAGGACAAGGACAGACTTCCTTCTAAGTGGCATAGGCATCCATCTACAGGACACTTTTTGAGGGGAGCCATGAAGATATTCCATCCCACTGGCCAAGGTGCCCCACCATGTGCCTAATTGAAATCTACCGTTAGGTATTCATTGCTCCGGCTAAATTTGGGCCATTCACTCTCTAAATGAACATTTATTCAATGGTGTGGCATAGAGATTGAGAATACAAAGGGGATAACACTCTGGACTTGTCCTCAAAGAGATTACAGTTTAATGGACAAAAGACCTCATGAACCAAATGTCATAAAAACAGAGAGATAAGAGCAAATACCTATTTCTGGTGAGACCTCAAGGCTTCCCAGAGGGATTAGCATTTGACCTGGACATCTATCTCCTATTAAAATCTGGCCACCTCTTAGACTGAGAATATACTAAGTAGATAGTCATTTACTCCATAGTCTGAATGAGGCTCACATCTTTCCCAAGAGAATACTAGAAGAGGGCAGCTTTTATCTGAGAGAGACCCTTCCCTGAAAAGGTAGAGAAGTGCTACAAGAAAGAGTTGTAAGGAAGTCGCCCCAGTCCATGAGAAAGGAAATTCTTGAAGATGGGGAATAAGCCAGTACATAAATCCAGAAAGACTGGGCCAGTTCAATACATGAGTCATTGAGAAGCAACAGCAGAAACAGGGGAGAGACTTGAGGAGTTAGGGCCACTGTCAGGAATGAGCAAATGAAGGCAAATCAATGATTTTTTTCTATGGAAATTCTAAGGTAGCATTAGCTGGGGCTCTTTTTTTTTTAGAATCAAAAGGGAATCTAGCCTTTTCTCTGAACCTATTCTTAAGTCTCAAAGGCAACCTCACCCTCACTTCATGGTTTGTTTAACTGAAAATCAAAACGCCTTTGGCAGAAGTGGGCTGGCAAAGCCCAGGGACAAAGGAGGGGGCTGTGGCACTGCTCATGCCATCCTCCGCCTAACCTGTGCGGTCCTCCTGGCTAATGCCACTAACTCAAGTGCTGGCTAAAGCAGTCTCGGGCCAACTGCGCTGAGGAAGTGCACTTGGAGGCGATGCCCTCACCGATATCACTCTGAAGCCCTGCTTGCCTCAGACCTAAGTTCCTGGAGGAGAGTCAGAATCAAGAGAGCCTTCTCAGTGCCAGGAAAATAAAAAGCAATTAGTGACTTTTGCTTTAGGCGGAATCTAAAGGGGAAAAAGAAATCTTGGAGCCTCACAAAACTCCACCTCCCTGGGCCTCTCCCGGAACCGCAATGTTCAGCCCACTCAGCGCTTGGCCACTGCCATGCTCTCCTCCCCCAGAAGATTTCTTTGCTCCTGGAAAATCATCTGGAAACTGTCATCACCACGGTGCTGGTTGGCAGATGTCCCCCAAAGAGAGAGTGAAGTGTACCACACACTACAAGGCATTTCTGGGCTTGGACCAAGAAGGGGGGCGGGGATGGTGATGGTGATGGCCTGGGCACAGAGCAGCACAGCATCCCTGGGGACAGAGGAAGAGAGGTGACTTCTGGGGGCGTGAAGCAAGAGATGGAAAGGGATCCGACACGGAGCCAGGAGCTTTGGACCTCTTCTCTCACATGCTCTGTCTTCCCCTCAGCCTTTGGTTAGGGCAGCAAGGATGGGAGGTAGCTCTCTGCCACCCATGAGTTCCTTCAGGGTAAGAAGAGGGGAAACCATGGCAGAGGCCGAGAGAGAGGGTCTCAGAACTCAGTGAGCCTGGAGGGCAAAGCAGGGAATGGTGAAATTCAGAGGCGGAATTCCGAAGGAAATCAAACAGGGGGACAATAACCCAATCTTGTCCCCTCTAGATGTTCAGGCACATCAGGAGATACCTGCTGAACTGACATACATGGGAGCCAAGAATTGTGCCTGGTGGGCTTCCTGGGACAGAGATGATAAGGGAATGAATGACAGGGAGTGGCAGGGGATGGAGAGGACAAGACGGCCCCACGGCATTGCACTTCTACCCAGAACTGGATCCCATCATCTGGTCCATCATCGGACCTACCCCCCCCCCCCGCCCCACTCCCCCAGCTCCTGCACCTCTTCTCCTGGTCACGCATGCGTGTAAAATGTGCCAGCACCAGCAGCCACCTGATTGGCTGCCCATGATCCTTATGTGTTTAGCACAGCAGAGGTTCAAACAAAAGATGAATCCGGGGCTCCTCACAGGCCAGGCCTCTAGGGGAGAGGAGACCCTGGAGGCAGGAGGTGAACCCAGGGTAGAGCATCTGAGCCAAGACCACCCACCCTGCCTTCCTCTCCTTCTGGGGACAGCAAACCTCCCTCTGTCAATCACCACTTTTCTCCTACTGGCAAGAAAAACCTCTGGACCTGGAAGATGTCTCCACTGCCCCCAGCATGTATTTAAGGGAAAAGTGCTTCCATGGAGGGCTCTCTAGGACTCTCTCTCCATTTTTGAAGGATAAGAAGTGCCCTGATGTTGGAAGCTACACTGAGCCTACCCCTAAATTTGACCAGTAACTGCTATTTGTCTCTGCGTTGCACGCTGATAGGAAGGCAGATAAGACTAAAAAGGCAGTCCTCTTCTGGCAACCCAAGCTGACAGTTTCCTGAGCTGTAGGGGCCCCCCAAAGGGAAGCAGTTTCTGCAACTACTCCTGCCTTGTCCAGGGTTGGGCAATCTCTCACATTTCTGCCCCCCAGGAAATGGGGGCAGAAGCAGTTCCCGCCCAAGAACGCAGCGTGACAGAAGCAATCAGTACGTTCCCTTTGGATGTCAAGACGGGTTGTCCTAAAGATAGTGATAGGGACACTGTGCGATTTTCTGGGTCCTAATGATTTCAAAGAAGAGATACAAAAACAAAACAAACAAACAAACAAACAAAACCCTGTCTCTTTCACCTATGCCAGGCCAAATTTCACACTCATCAAAAGGTGGCGTGGGGTTGCATTTAAGAGTCTACTTCTTTTCCATCAGTCAAAGGGCCTTGGGAGAAAAATGTCATAGAGGCGGGTGAAAAAGAAGAAAGAAAAGAAAGAAACTGCTTTCTCACAATCCCTCATCTGCCTGTTGAAAGCTGGGAGAGTGCCACTGACAGCCCTTGCTTCTCCCCTGAAACAAACCCCGGATGGTGTCAGGTAATAATACCGCTAGTCTCTCCTGCAGGCTTGCAGACAGCAACATGCACCAAGAAATTAATTTGAAATAAACAATGACAAGGCAGGAAGCCCAGTGGGTCCCCCAGGCTTCCTTGTGGCCCCCACTTGGCGAAGCCCCAGGACTCTCTCCGTCCATCAGGCTCTCTCCGGCCGCCCACCCTCTGCAGTTTTTGCGACCTCACGGCTCCTAGAAACCTCAGGGGCCAGAGCGCCACGTGTGAAGACGTCACTCCAGGGAAACTCGAAAGGAGGGGACTGACCTCATGGCCATGGCCTTCCTGGTGCCTCGGGCAGGCAGAAGGCGCTGAGCCTAAGCTCTGACCAGAGGAGGGGAGGCGACCCAGTTGGGCTCTTCTACCCTGACTCATTCACGTAGGAGCCCTATCTCATCCGAAAGACACCGGCTTGCTCCCGGCCCCCGCCCCGCAACTTATAGGTTCCAGAAACCTCAGAGATGCGCTCTGCCCCTGGGCCGCCTCCGGGGCCTGCTGAGATAGAAAAGGATGGCGAGAAAGACACAAGATAATTTGTCTTTAATTCTGCCGGTTATCTTTGGAATTGAATAGTCAGAGTCTGTCTACCTTTTCATCGTGGTTTGATGGGACGTTTCTTTCCCCCCCCCCGCCCCATTAATAAAGGATTAATAAAGATCCGAAACAACCCCCCACTGATGACATCTTAGGGGAACAGCTGGTTCCAGTCCCTCAGGCTGAGAGGAAGGCATCGCTCTAGAGCCTACGGTCCCTTTAGGACCTGAGAATCTCAGCTCTTTTCTTTTGGCTGCTTTCTTGGGACCCAACACCCCGAAACCTAAAGAGGTCTCGAGGGGAGGCAGGTGGGAATCTGCGCAAAGCAGAGGAAACCCTGGGGGCTGACCTGAGGGGTCGGTCCTTCTCCCCCACCCCTCGGCAGAGTCCTCTGCCAAAGAGCCACCCAGCGCTGCATCAACTGCCTATTTGTCTTTTTAAATCAGCAAGGCAAAAGCACCTTCCGCTGAAAAATGCCTGAGAGATTTTTAAAAGAGAAAAATTGAGGAGGAAAGAAAAAAAAACAAAACAAAGCAAAACAACTTGGCCTAGGAAATTTCCCTCAGGCTGATCTAGGGGTGCGTGGAGGGAATCCGAATGACGGGCGGCTCGTCGTACCTTGACTAAAAACAGATATTTTCGGAAAAGGAAGGTTAAAAAAAAAAAAGGGAGCACATACTCCCTTTGGAAGCAAAGTCCCTTTGGGACTGGGACTTCCCCACCCCCAAGCCCTCCTTTCCCCTCAGATAGGCAGCCAGTCCTGGACTAGCCAGCTCATCCGGTCTCTTGCTTTGGCTCCGGTCCGCGCCCCCGGGGCGCCGCGCTGGGTTGCAGCCGCCGCTGCCCCAGGGCGGCCGGGTGACCGCTGAGCACATGGAAGGGTCATGGCTCCCTCACCCCGACACCTCCCCGTCCACCTCATCCCTTTTTCTCTTCGAAAACAGGGTGGGGAAGAAAACTGAAACACCCCTCTCGGCCTGCAGTGTCAAGGGCGCCGGAATGATACGGTCCTGGGTGACAGATCCCAGGGAGTCTCCAGAGCAGGGCGCCCGTGTGGGAAGAAATATACATGGAGAAATACACAGTCACATGCGTGTTGCTGGGCGGTCTGAGGCCTGTGATGGGACATATACACACTCGGGCAAAACGGGCAAAGGTCACATTGATTTGGCAGGTCAACAGATATTTTTTGCGGACCTACGAAGCTATCTGGGACTTTCCTTCTGCCTTTTGCTGTTGCTGTCCAGCCCAACGCTTGTCGGGAGACAAGCTTACCTGCCGCTTCTTTGCAAAGAGAACTGGTGCCCAGAGTGAAGAGAGACGGGCAAATAGGCTCCCTGCCCAGGGAAAAGTGCTCATTACCGAAGAGCAGCTGGGAGCGGAGCGGAGCAGAGGGAGGGCGCAGGGAGCTGAGTGTCCCGCCAGGGATTGGGGTCTTTAACTTGAAGGGAACCCGGCCAGGGGAATTGGCAGAGAGGAGAGAGTGCCCCTTGCCCTGGGCACCTTATAGAGAACGTTGCCCAGGGCTGAGATCTTTGGGAGACGCTGCTGTTCTTACCCCCACCAATTTCTTCTAGGACCTGCCTCACTGCAGAAAACGGATTTAGACACAACCCTCACTTTCATGCTAAGGAATTTTGGAGAGGGAGGTCGTGGTCTTCAATTCCCCAGGTAAAGGGAACCCCATCCTCCCACACCGTCCACCCGCACCTGAGACGGAAACCCCCAGGCACCGTATGTTTGCGCCGCCCCACAAAGCAGCTGAAACTCGCTCAGCGCCAGCAACCCTGGGCTCCTGCCTGAGCTCCCGCATAGACGCGGAGGGAGATTGGCGGGCCCGGCTGGGGAAATTGAGCTCGGCGCCGGCTCCGGATGCCGAAAAAGAGACAAGGGGCGGGGGTATCCCAGACCTCGGTTTGCCGAGGTTCCCTTTGGGATCCGCTCGCACCTCCAAGTCTCCGCGCCCGGCGGTAGACCTTGCGGCGCTGTCTCCGGAGAGGAACCCGAAAGCACGTATGCCCATCTCTATTTGTGAAGTGCCGTCCACTGCGGGCCCCTTTTCTTGATCCCCCTTTACCTCCCTCAACCTCACCAGACTGTTTAGTTCTTGGCAGAACCCTCTGGATCAAACTGAGCCAATGGCCTCAGTTTCCCAGTCTGTAACCAGAACATTGTGAAAGGGTTTCTTTCCCTAGGGTTCTTTCTGATTCAAGGGCCCTGGTCGGGGACTGCGAGCATTCTTCCCTGGGCAGGGAAGCGAGGTCAAGGGCGAGTAAACCCAGCCCGGGCGTGGAAGTGGGAGACCTGGCACTGGAGCGCCTGCAGAAATGCAGGACCGCCCCCGCTGACTAATCAACGGTGCCCACGCATGAGAATTGGCGTGATCCTGACACGCAGAGCAGAAGGCAACGCTTGGCAGCTGGGAGCTGGGGGTCCTTGCGGTCTCGGTCTTCCCCGTTCAGTGCAGAATAGAAATCAGGCATCTTCAACTTTTTTTTTTTTCCTGATTCCCTATAGACACACACCTCCCAGTTCCCTTAACTGGGCTACCCAGAGGTAGATCCGCATGGGGGGGAATATCGAGTAGGAATTTCTGCCGAGATAAATCTCAGCAGCAAAGCAGTCCCGATTGAATGGCACACACCACCCCCCACCACCATCATCTACTTTTTCCTGCAGTTTTTGTGAGTTAGACAGTTTCTGGGCTTTTGGCGCCCCCTCTGGATACGGCTAAAAATGGCAGCCCCTTTTTAAAGTCAAACGTTTATCAAAAGTTTTCAAAAAGAGACAAAAATACAAAAATTACTAGCATCAAACGAACAGAAAAGGTCTACAGACCGGTAGTTTATGATTTAAAAATGCTATGTATTACGTATCTCCTATTACACAGTTGCATTAAAATAGATTTATATAGGTACTTATTTATCTTGACAAATAATTGTGAAATAGTCCAAAATACCTTAAAGTCACAGTCCTCTTCACTAATTTATGCCAATAAACATGGGAATTACAATAAAAGGCAGCTAAACACAGACAGTCTGGTTAAAACTTCTGCCCGAAGGTCTGGTCTATGAGTCCCCTCTTGGGTCAGGTGTCTGCCGATCACACAGTTATGCCAACAACTGTCCCCTCCTTAGGACGCAGAAATCAGTCCATACTAAGCGGGACTTTTTTCCTCCCAAGAAAGGACGACGTTGTTCTTATACTTTGCGAGAGTTTGCACGGAGTCATGAATACAAGGCTATTGTATGAGGTCTCGTAAACTCATAAACAAGCTGCAAGGTTCTAGCCCACATCCACTTGTGAGTTACATTCGTTCAAAAAGTAAATACTGTTTAACAAGTCTGTGACTTACTACCTCCTGAAGAGTTCCATTTCCTAGACCAAATGTCGACTTCTTCGGAAGAAAAGGAGAGAAAACGAGATTTAAAATTTTTCCTCTAAGGAAACATTCTCTGAAATCTTGCAATAGAGTCCGCAATTTGCAAATGAGAAATAAGCAAGTCTTTGCTGTGATGCGGGCCGATACACAATAACAGTCATTTAATTCGGAGGCGAACATTGGCGAGAGCCAGAAGGAGGGGAGGATGGGATTTAAAACTGAGTTTTCCACAGTTGTGCGTTTATTTGTGATTCTGAAGACATGTAACCCACAGGCGACTAAGATTTTTCTTCTCCCCCAGTGCAGAGACCCAACCAGGCTTTAAGCGGTTCGTGTAAACACAAAGATTGTGCTCAAATCACACTCGAAATACATCAGAGACTCCCTCACCCACTCCCCCGAACTCCCAAATGTCTACAAGTCAGAGAAGAGCCTACTAAAGTCGGGACGACCGGCGCTTCACCGCTCCAGGTGCTTTGTAAAAAAAAAAAGGGGGGGGGAGAAAGCAGGCAAGCAGCACGACTCTACCAAAGTGGAGTGTTTTGTCTGCGGCAGTGCGCATTTGTTTGGCCTTTTCAAACCAGTGACCGGCCTCAGCCTCGCGGCCCAGAACAGCCACATTTGCAAAGTTCGGTTTCTCAAAGTCAGAGCAGTACGCAAACTCTTTTCTGCGGCAGCTCTGCTGTCGTTCTGACTTTGCCAGAGGTGAAAAGCAGAACTTTAAAGCACTTGCCCTGTCACTGAGGAGCGTCGGCAGGGTGGGAGTCGCGGGGGGTGGGGTGGGGGGCTGGAGAAAGACTTGTCGGAGTTCAAGGTCGGCGAGGCGCGGGACGGCCCCGCGAGCTCGCAACTACCGCGTCGCCGCGACCTCCAGCCTGAGCGGGGACCTAGCTTTGGTTTTCATTGATTCCCTTTGCAAGAGCGCAGCCGAATCCCAACCGGCCGCACCAGTCCCGGTGAAGCAGAGCATGTTAATCTGTTTATATGGATTATTACAGAGGAACAGCGGGTGTTGAGTCACCAAAACATTTGTTTCAAAAGACAATTTCTAAGCACTTTCGGAGGAGGCAAGCTCCAGGCGCGGAAACTGGGCTACGCTTTAAGGAGCTACAGTTTTTTGAATACTGCAAACTCCCCTGGCTTAGTCCCCAAGACCGCGGAGAAAGCAGTGAACAGAAACGCTTGGGGGTGGGGATAGATCCTAGTCTACACACACACACACACACGCACACGCGCGCGCGCAGAGATTCGCGCGGAGACGGTACCGAATTCTGATATTATGAGAGTACAGCAAACTTACACACTTGTAGGTCCCGGGTCCCCGCAGCACCCCCCCCCCCAAAACCCGCCGGACCAGCGGCAGTGCTCCCCTCCCCGCTCCTCCCCTCCCCTCTAGTCACCCAGCCCAGAGCCACAATCCTCCCCCCCACCACCAGACTGCGCCAATCAGCTGCCTGACAACCCCCGAAATGCCGTGCTGTGATTGGCTAGAGGTCCCTAAGGTGAGGGGGTGTATTTATTAAAGAGCCCCTGGGCTGGGAGTTGGAGAGCTGAGAGCGGAGCTTGAAACTGACTGGAAACTTAAGTGGCGCCGCGACTTGCCAGTTTTACCCCCAGGAACTTTTCTTTGCAGGAGGACAAGAGAAAGGGTGCAACCGCCCCCTGCTTTTTGCTCTCTTTCTTCTCCTCCTCCTCTCCAATTCGCCTTTCCCCACTTGGAGCGGGCAGCTGCGGGCTGGCCACCGCGCGCCTTCCTAAAAGCTCGCCGCTGCAGCCGAGTGACGCGCCAGGCTTCCCGGGAGCCGCTCGCCCCGCGTCCGGGCAGCCGAGGGGAGAGGAGCCCGCGCCTCGAGTCCCCGAGCGGCCGCGGCTTCTCGCCTTTCCCGGCCACCCGTCCCCTGCCCCGGGCCTGCGTATGAATCTCCTGGACCCCTTCATGAAGATGACCGACGAGCAGGAGAAGGGCCTGTCCGGCGCCCCCAGCCCCACCATGTCCGAGGACTCGGCGGGCTCGCCCTGCCCTTCAGGCTCCGGCTCGGACACAGAGAACACGCGGCCCCAGGAGAACACGTTCCCCAAGGGCGAGCCGGACCTGAAGAAGGAGAGCGAAGAGGACAAGTTCCCCGTGTGCATCCGCGAAGCCGTCAGCCAGGTGCTCAAGGGCTACGACTGGACGCTGGTACCCATGCCGGTGCGCGTCAACGGTTCGAGCAAGAATAAGCCGCACGTCAAGCGGCCCATGAACGCCTTCATGGTGTGGGCGCAGGCGGCGCGCAGGAAGCTGGCGGATCAGTACCCGCACCTGCACAACGCGGAGCTCAGCAAGACTCTGGGCAAACTCTGGAGGTAGGAGGGCGCGGCAGGGTGGGCTCCGCGGTGGCGGGGGGCGCTGGCTACGACTGTCTCTTCGCGCCCCGCCTCCCAGCAGGAGGGAGTTGACGGTCCGAGAGCTGGCGGGGCGGGGCGGGGGGGGGGGGGGCGGTTGGAATATGGACGAGGTGTAACTTGGCTCACAGTTTGACAAAGTTCTTGGATTGCTCTTGGGGAATGGGGGAGGGGTAGGTGGAACGGGGAGGAGCCGTGGCGGAGGTGGGGGGGAAGCCGGAGAAGAGGAGAACACTTGTAGGAGACGGGGGGGGGGGGGGGGGCTGCCAGCCGGATCTCCCGCCGCTGCGAAGTTCAATCCCAAGTGGGGGGTTGGGGTGGGAATTGAAATTTGCCTCTGTTTGCCTGAAACTGCGCTCTCTCGTGAAGCCCTAAATCCAAAGAGATGGGATGCAGGGTGGGGGGAGAAACCGAAGCTAGAGGGCCCCCTGGCAGGAAGGGGCGGGGGAGAAGAGAGGCTGCTAGAAATAGGTGGGGGGGGGGGGGCTGCCATGGCGGGGCCAGGAGGAGCTCCTTGCAGATTAAGTGGTTTTTTAGAAAGTTTTTAAAGGATGTTGGGGACGGAACGGGGCGGGGGGCGGGTATAACTCCAGTAGCAAAGGCCTGTAGAGCGGGAGCAGCGAAGAGCTATTTTCATCTTCAGGGCTTCCAAAATAGAAGAGAAGGGGAGAGGGCGGGGCGGGGAGGGACCGGCTCAGGTCCGACTAGAGGAACCGAGATTTTTTTTTTCCTTTTTTTTTTTTTTTTTTTTAAGAAAAGTTTTGAGCTGCAGTAGCGGGTGGAACGTGGGGAGGAGGGACGACGGGGGCTGTGTTGGAAGAGGCCAAGTGGTGGGGGTCACTCCCCCTCCCGCCGATCTGACAGCTCGGCGGGTTTCACAGAGCCCCTCTCTCTTTTTCTCTGCGCCCCCCCTCACCCCGCCCCCAGACTGCTGAATGAGAGCGAGAAGCGGCCCTTCGTGGAGGAGGCGGAGCGGCTGCGCGTGCAGCACAAGAAGGACCACCCGGATTACAAGTACCAGCCGCGGCGGAGAAAGTCGGTGAAGAACGGCCAGGCGGAGGCCGAGGAGGCCACGGAGCAGACGCACATCTCTCCCAACGCCATCTTCAAGGCGCTGCAGGCCGACTCGCCGCACTCCTCCTCGGGCATGAGCGAGGTGCACTCTCCCGGCGAGCACTCGGGTGAGTCTCCTCCCGGCCCCCAGGCCAAGCCACCGCCGCCACCCCGGCCTGGCTCCGACCGGCACACCCCCAGGCCACCACCTGGTGGGCTCTGCTTAGGGACTTTGAGCTTCTCGGGAAAGGAAACTCTAACCGCTATGCCTAGTCCTCCTCCCCTCCCGGCCCAAGGCCCCAGAAATACCATGAACACACACGCGCGCGCGCACACGCACACACACACGCACCCCACCTTAATCCCAGCATCCTGACAGATTAATTTTTATTGCGAGGTAAAATGCCTTCACAGCTTTCCAGGACCTCTCCCTTTTTCACTTGGCTCCCCCACCCCAAAAGCACACACAGGGCTCTTCTACTAGTAGCAATTTGGTCTTCCGGACCCTCGGGGCCTCAGACCCTCCCCTGATAAAAGGCGAAGGCCTAATGTGTACTGGCGGGTTAATCATTGGGCGGTTTATCTCGGGTGCAGCGCGCCTCCCTCGCGAATGCGGGACTCTGGAGCGGGGCGGGAGGGTCCCTGGAGGGTTCCTAAGACTAAAGCCTTGGCACAGCCCTGGTTGATTTCCCTGTGCTTCTTCCTCTTTGCCTGCAGGGCAATCCCAGGGTCCACCAACGCCACCCACCACCCCCAAAACCGACGTGCAGCCAGGCAAGGCTGACCTGAAGCGAGAGGGGCGCCCCCTGCCAGAGGGGGGCAGACAGCCCCCCATCGACTTCCGCGACGTGGACATCGGCGAGCTGAGCAGCGACGTCATCTCCAACATCGAGACCTTCGACGTCAACGAGTTCGACCAGTACCTGCCGCCCAATGGCCACCCGGGGGTGCCGGCCACGCACGGCCAAGTCACCTACACGGGTAGCTACGGCATCAGCAGCACCGCGGCGACCCCGGCGGGCGCGGGCCACGTGTGGATGTCCAAGCAGCAGGCGCCTCCGCCGCCGCCGCCGCCCCCGCAGCAGCCGCCGCCCGCCCCGCCGGCCCCGCAGGCGCCCCCGCAGCAGCCGCAGGCGCCTCCGCAGCAGCCGCAGGCGCCCCCGCAGCAGCCGCAGGCGCACACGCTGACCACGCTGAGCAGCGAGCCGGGCCAGTCCCAGCGAACGCACATCAAGACGGAGCAGCTGAGTCCCAGCCACTACAGCGAGCAGCAGCAGCACTCGCCGCAGCAGATCGCCTACAGCCCCTTCAACCTCCCGCACTACAGCCCCTCGTACCCGCCCATCACCCGCTCGCAGTACGACTACACAGACCACCAGAACTCCGGCTCCTACTACAGCCACGCGGCGGGCCAGGGCTCGGGCCTCTACTCCACCTTCACCTACATGAACCCGGCGCAGCGGCCCATGTACACCCCCATCGCCGACACCTCCGGGGTCCCTTCCATCCCGCAGACCCACAGCCCCCAGCACTGGGAACAGCCCGTCTACACACAGCTCACCAGACCTTGAGGAGACCTTAGACAAAGAGTGATGATGGCCCGTGATGCGCATAAAAGTAACCCACCGAAGAAAGACCTTAACCCACCAGAATTTCCTTTGGACCTTTTTTTTTTTTCTTTTTTCTCTTTGTTTTTTAAAGACCTTGACACTAAAGGCAACTCGAACCCACATTCCAAGACAGAAACATTAGCTATCCAAACGCATTACCACCTTGTGGCGAGTCAGTGGCCAGGCCACTCTTGCTTGGCTAGATGGACCAGCAGAACCGACAGGAACCTGGACTTGAAACCTTCCAAGCCCGCGTGGAGGAGGATGGAGATTCAGTGTGACCAGTTTGCTCAATCTCTCTGCCTGTTTGGACTTTGTAATTATTTTTTAGCCGTAATTAAAGAAAAAAGTCCTCTGTGAGGAATATTCTCTATTTTAAATATTTTTAGTATGTACTGTGTATGATTCATTACCATTTTGAGGGGATTTATACATATTTTTAGATAAAAAATTAAATGTTCTTATTTTTCCAACAAGCTAAACTACTTAGTTGAACAGTGTGCCCAGCTCTTCTTGCAACCAGAGTATTTTTGTACAGATTTGCTTTCTCTTACAAACAAACAAAAAGTGTGTGTGTGTGTCGTATTAACCTACAAACCCCACAAATGTGTGTTTTGTGATCAGTTTGGGGGGAGGGGGGGTTAGCTTTGCTTAATTCCTCAGGCTTTCTGATTCCAAGGAGGAATTGCCTTAGAAAGAAAAAAATAAAGGCCTTACTTTGCAGATGCGGACGCGAACAATAATAGTCTAGAGACCCATTTGATAAGGGTTATAGATATATGTTTTTTAAACAAGAGAAAACACCTTGAGCCTTAAAACCATGCTGCTGGAAAAAAACTCGTGCCCTCTTTATGTGCATTTCCTCCTGTATTTGCTTGTTTGCCCCCAATCTTAAGAAAGAAGCAGAAGACAAGCAAAGGAGATGAAATCTGTTTGGGGAATGTTTTAGCAGCCAATAAGTGCCCCAGCACAGTGCCCCCTGGTTGCCCGCCGCCAGAGCCCCATGTGGAACACAGATGCTAGAGGCAGCTCACCTCCGCTGTCACTTCTGCCTCTCTGAACACCAGCAGTTAACCTTCCAGACATGCCACGTGCTAAAATTATTTATTTTGTAAGGAGAGGTTTTCATGAAAAACAACAAAAATTGCTCTTTTTTTATTTTTTAAATTTACCTTCTTGAAAATAGGTTGTTGGAGCTGTCTGTCCTCAAAGGGTATGGTGATCTGTTGTTAAATTATGTCCTTAACTGTAACCAGTTTTTTTTTATTTATCTCTTTTAATCTTTTTTTTTTATTATTAAAAGCAAGTTTCTTTGGATGCCTTGTCCTAGATTTGTATAAATGCCTTTTTGTCTGTCCTTTTTTTTTTTTTGTTTTGTTGCAAACAAACTGGAAACTTGTTTCTCTTTTTTTGTACAAATGAGAGTTTGCAGATGTAGTGTATCACTGAGTCATTTGCAGTGTTTTCTGCCACAGATTTTTGGGCTGCCTAAACTGTGTGTGTGTGTGTGTGTGTGTGTGTGTGTGTGTGTGTGTGTGTGTGTATTGACACAAAACAAAGCAAGCATGTGTCATGAGGTTCCCCTGCATGTTCTCTTGGAGAGAGGGAGGAGGGGAAAAGAGTCAGCCCACTGACAGACCTTAATTCTTCATTACTTCTGTGGCTGGAGAGTTTGAGGATTGCTTTTTAAAAAAGACAGCAAACTTTTTTTTTTTATTTAAAAAAAAAGATATATTAACAGTTTTAGAAGTCAGTAGCGTAAAATCTTAAAGCACTCTTATAATACGGCATCTTTCAATTTCTGTATAAAAGCAGATCTTTTTAAAAAAAAATATTTCTGTAACTTAAGAATCCTGGCATTTAAACCATATTTTGTCTTTAGGTAAGGTTTGGTTTGTGTTTGTGTTTTGTTTGTTTCGCTTGTTCCCAACCCCCACCCCCCAACCTTTTGTTTTCTCTGTGAAACTTACCTTTGCTTTTTTCTCTTCCTTTCTTTTTTTTTGTATATTATTGTTTACAATAAATATACATTGCATTAAAAGGAAAACAGCCTGTGGTCTTATTCACCAGGTTCTCTGGTTAAAAGGGCGATTTGAAGAATCGGGCACAGAAGCGATGCTTAGATCCTGATCATGGTGGTGGTTTTATTTGTCACGTGTACTTTCAGCAATCCTAGCATCAGCTCTGAAGAAAAGACTGTGTGCCCCCCAAAATCAAAGCAGAAAAATCTTGAACAGGGTCACCTCATTAGGTCACAGAGAGAATCACATGTCAGTAGTTACCCTCCCTGCAAAATGTTTGCTGTGGTTTTAACACCCTCATGCTGCAGGGCAAAAGCTGTTCCCTTGTAGGAGGCAGAGGGGGCAAGTGAAATCTGCCGCTTGTCTGTAGACAGAACGCCAAAGACCTGCTTGTCTGAATTTCATAGCGATCCTTCTGTGCTGATGAACACGTAGCGAAGAAACAGGGTGTCCATTTAGAAGGCAAAGGAAGCCAAAATAAAACAGCATCCGAAGGGGACCGGGAGGAGGAGATCTGTCCCATCCAGTCTCCGGTTTATCTGCTGTGTCAATGCAATGAGATGCCCTTATTTTTTGGTTCCCTCCAGTTTAACTCATTCTGGGAAGATACAAAGCCATCATCGAAGTAATAAGACCTAATCCTGTTTTCCTTGGCCTCAGTTACATGGGAGTTTCCAGGATCAGAGAAACGGTCAGGTCATTTTTCATTAAACAGATGAAATCACTCCTTCCCTCCCACCCCCACACTGAGACACCCCCCCCCCCAACAACCCCCTCCCCGCCCCGCCCCCAGCTGATTGGGGAAGTGACTACTTGAAGGGGGCAAGTCTGTGCTCTCACCTCCCCTGGTTTCACGACTGGGCGCGTGTCCCTGAGAGTGGCAATCAGCCTCCTGACTGTGCCATCACCTCACATTGTTTTTTGCTTATTGGATTCCTGGCTCGCCTCCCACGCCCGGATCAGGGCGACCAGGAAAATAGTAGTTATCAACTCAAGACAACATTATGCTCTCGTCCTTTGCAAATGCCGTCAGCAAACACTGACCGAGGGCCTGTGACCTTCGGGGGGCTGTGCAAATCCCTCCCTGACCGTCCCCCTCCCTGACACCAGACTCCGTTCCTTGTTTGTGCTGCAGCATCCTGTTCATTCGGGCCCAGAGTCTACCCTCCTTGGGTACAAAAATCTATTTCCCCGCCCCCCCCCACCCCCGCCAAGTGCCCCAGCCCTGGGCAACATTCACAAGGTCCCTTTTCAAAGTCTCCGTGGTGTTCCCCAGTTCTTAGACACCCTTGTGTGCCCTAACCCCGTTGACCAGTCAAAGAAACCCATCGCATCCCATAGCGACCACCCCATCTCCCCAAATCTTTGCTGTGTGCTCGACTCTTCTCTTTCGTAGAAATGGGCTCTTTTTCTCAGTATTTGACCTCTGGCCGACCTTCTCAGGCCCAGAATGAATTGTTGGAACATAAACGAGGTGTCTTGCTAGGTGACCTAGGGCAAGTCGCTTCCTTGGCAGTGCCTCAGTTTCTCTTTTTCTTAGGAAAATTTATAAATTCTCCCTGGTGGAACAGGGTTGTCATCAGAGGAGTCTTTAGCAAGGAGCAGCCTGGGAACGGACTGGTGTCTATGGGATTCCTCCTGCCTTGGAACAAGAGCGAAAGGGAAGAAGGGTTTTCAGAAGCTCCTCCCCACCCCACAAGGGGTTCTGATGCACAGGAAAATGCAACAGAGAATGCATCAGACTCAGCTCACCCATATCCGCTGGACCTCGTAAAACCCAATATCACCAGATTATAAAGTATGTTAGAGGAATTTTTATTCTAAATCCAGAAATGCAGAGCTTATCACCTTGGCAACAAGACTGTGATTGAAAACCTAGCAAAGAGTCCTCCAGACCAGAAAAAGTTTGTAATCCAGGGTTATTTATTTGTACTCAGAATAAAATCAATCTCTCTCTCTTTAACAAAAAAGTGATTTCTTTTAGCAAACTGGAATAAAAAAAGGGAATTTTTAAAAATTCACGCAGAATCCGTGTTTTCGCATTATTATTAAAATGGAACAACTGGAACTAACGTGTGGATTAGTTGGAGCTGTGTGTTTGACTTTCCCACCTCAACTCCATCCCGTCACTTCCCCTGATTTGATTTCTGAAACAGACATCTCTGAGGCACCACAGTGGCACTTTTTCAATGAAATGAATTGATGCGACTGTTGCTGTGACCAGAGATGGACTTCCTAGGATGCTAAAAAAGGACCCATCACTTGCACAGGCTCTTTTGCACGCCCTGTACTTAAACTTATATTTTAAAAATCTATATTCTTTTTCTTAAAGACCCCCCCAAAAAAAAATAAAAAACTATATATAAGATTCAGGCCCAGCAAAAACCAAGGTCTGCCTGGGACTTACAGCTGCTGGACAGCCAACCATGACGTCAGAGGGCACCAACAAGATGTTTTTCTTTCTGTTCTTGGCAGCGTCTGATACACAGTAGGTGCTCAATAAATACCAACCTACAAAAGTTTTCTGGGATCTGATTGGGCTACTCTTTTTCCATCACTCACAGACTAGGCCAGTCTTACTCCAAATATTGAAGAGGAATTCTTTGGGGGCCAAAGACAACATGGGACAGGCAATGTCATAGTTAGAGTTCTGCAAAACAACCAGGCAGAATTGGGGACAATGGGAGCATTACTGTGTAGCTATTGTCAGACACATTTCTTGAATTTCTGGATTTTTATACTGAACTTAGTCCGGTTGCCATACTTTCATGCAGCCATATTCCACTTTAGGAAGATTTAAACTCCTCATTCTTTCATAAACATTTTCAGAGCATCTCCTATGGTGAGAAGTCAGTACAGAATAAGACAGGGCATAATCCCTGCCCTCAAGGGGGCATACATTTAAGAGAGGAGAAGGTGGTGAAAACAAATAATGTATTTGATGTCTCTGATATTTTCCTTGTTATTTTCTCTGGTATTTTCTGCTATTAAAAAAAAAAAAATGCAGGGAGTTCCTGTCATGGCACAGTGGAAACAATCCCGCTAGGCATCATGAGGTTGCAGGTTCGATCCCTGGCCTTGCTCAGTGGGTTAAGGACCTGGTGTCGATGCGAGCTGTGGCATAGGTTGCAGATGCAGCTTGCAGCTGGCGTTGCTGTGGCTGTGGTGTAGGCCAGCAGCTGTAGCTCTGATTCGACTGCTAGCCTGGGAACCTCCATATGCCTCCGGTTCGGCCCTAAAAAGAAAAAAGAAAAAAAAAAAAGCAACTGATTAGGTCCATTTGGGAGGTGATGGTAGCCATCCATTTGGGAGGTAATGGTCTGGTCTAGGATAGCAGAGGGACAAGTGAGATGAAGGATTTGGGAATGATTTGGGGAGACCTTCCAGAACCCATTTTTTCCCTTCCTGATCTCCGTCCATGTTTCGGTGCCATGAAATTTACTCTGACCCAATTTTACAAATAGGTGACCACCCTATATCAGTGGTTACCCCCGCCACCGCCACGATACTTCTTTATTTCTCTCTCTCCTTCTTGATAAAACACAGATTCACCTATCTCACAGTCCTCTTTTTCTCAGAGAACTCAAGAGAAGGATCCGGTCTCTGGTATCCAGGAGGGTCTCCGGATGGCCAGAGACTTGCTTACTGCAGCCCACAGGTTTATGGAGTCAGCAATTTGGAAGTCACGATGAAAGGTCTTTTAGTCTAGTTGCACTTTTCATCGCACGAATCCTTTACCCAGCATCTCAGATCTTGAATTTACTCCTCCGTCTCTTCTAGAAGGCTTACATTGATTTAGAGCTCGCTTCTCCTATCAGGGAGACTTTTCTTTTTTCTTTTGTCTTTTTAGGGCCAAACCCACAGCACATGGAAGTTTCCAGGCTAGGGGTCGAACCAGAGCTCCAGCTGCTGACCTACGCCACAGCCACAGCCACGCCAGATCCGAGCCAACTCTGCGACCTACATCACGGCTCACGGCAACAGCGGATCCTTAACCCACTGACCAAGGCCTGGGATCGAACACACATCCTCATGAATACTAGTCGGGTTCATTACGGATGAGCCATAACGGGAACAAGGAGGCTTTTAACGGTGGGAAAGCCTCACCCTGCAGGTTCCACCGCATGGTCCAAGGTGACCCAACCCTACGCTACCATGGTGTGAGTCCCCTCCTTCTTCCAACGGACCGCCCTTTAAAGGAAATAATGCCATTTGCAACAACGAGGATGGACCTAGAAATCATCGTCCGAAGTGAAGTTAGACCATGAAGAACAAACAACCGATGATATCTCTTATCTGTGGAATCGAAAAGAAAAAAGATACAATTGAATTTATTTGCAGAACAGAAACAGAGTTTGCACAGAGTTTGCAAAACTTACGGTTACTGAAGGGGGCAGGTGAGGGGTGGAGAGGGATGGACTTGGGGTCGGGGATTGGCATGTGCACCCTGTCATATATGGAATAATTGGCCAACGGGGACCTGCCATATAGCACAGAGAGCTCTACCCAGTTTTCTGTGATGCTCTGTGATACGGGGATAGAATCCAAAAGAGAATGAATGTGTGTGCACGGGAGACCGGATCACTTTGTTGTACCTCAGAAATGGTCACTATCTTGTGAATCAGCTCTACTTCAGTAAAACTTAAAAAAAAAATGAAAACAAAGACCAACCCTTTAACTCTTTGTGCAGTTTTCAGGTTTTCTTTCCATTTTCTTTTTAACCACATTAAACATTTCCAGTACAGTTTACATGCAATATGGTTCCTAAGCCCTTGCACATCTTAGTTATTATTATTTTTTTTGTCTTTTTGTCTTTTTTGCTATTTCTTTGGGCTGCTCCTGCAGCATGTGGAGGTTCCCAGGCTAGGGGTCCAATCGGAGCTGCAGCCACCAGCCTACGCCAGAGCCACAGCAACACGGGATCCGAGCCGCCTCTGCAACCTACACCACAGCTCACGGCAACGCCGGATCGTTAACCCACCGAGCAAGGGCAGGGACCGAACCCGCAACCTCATGGTTCCTAGTCGGATTCGTTAACCACTGCGCCACAACAGGAACCCCTACAGTTATTTTTTGAGTGTACTTCGCTTACTAATGTCGCTCTCAATTTAGCATGCCCAGAATTATTCCCAGGGCTCCAAACATAGTTTGACTAACGTGGAATACAGATGGATTCATCCCTTTTGTCATCAGACATTGTGTGTCTATTAATTTAAATTAAACCTGTGTTTGTTACTATCGTAAGGGTCAAGTTATGCAGGAGAAGAAATTCTACCCATCCTGTAATTGTGCAATTGATTTTTTTTTTTTTTTTTTGGCTACACCTGCAGCATGTGGAAGTTCCCGGGCCAAGGATGGAACCCACTCCATGGCAGTGACTTGAGCCACTGCAGTGACAATGCCAGATCCTTCACCCCCTGCACCACCAGGGAACTCCTGGAATTGATTTTTTTTTGGACTAAGTTTCCGAGTTTTACATTTACCTCTCTCTTGCCTGGAGGGTGACAAGTACAGATCCAGTGGAAGGAAAAAGAGGGAAAAGGATTTATAGGATTGAATCCCTACTTTGCCAGGCACTGTGACAGAGGTTCTATATACATGACCTCATTTAAGCCACTTAATAACCCTCAGAGAGAGGGGCTATTACAGTTTTATTAAGAAAGAAAACGAAGAGTTCCCACCACGGCTCAGTGGATTAAGAACCTGAGCATGTCCATGAGGATGTGGATTCAATCCCTGGCCTCGCTCAGTGGGTTAAGGATTCAGTGTTGCCTTGAGCTAAGAAAACTGAGGCTCAGAGAGATTAAGCAATTAATCCAAGGTCACTCAACTAGTAAACAGCACAGACAAGGACCAATGACTGCCCCCACCCCAGAGCCTGCCTCCCCTGCTCCCCAACCAAGTCCTCAATTTTCAAAAGAGAATATGAAATGGACTTTTTCATGGGGGGGGGGGAATAAATTCTTTTGTTGTAAATTACATGACAGGGAATATCTTTAAAGCAAACTCTGACCTGTGACCTCCATCCTGCATCCACCACCCCTAGTTCAAAGCTTTCCAATGGCTGCATATTTGCTTGGAATAAAATCCACATGCCTACTCATAGCATGTCATGTCCCAGTCCAGGGGTTTGACCATTAAAGCCCACGGACCAAAGGGAGACCCCCGCCTTTTGTCCCAAATAAAGGTTTATCAGAACTCGGTCACACCCATTAGCTTTGTACTATGAATGTGTCTTTCCTGCTGTGATAGCAGAAGTATGTAGGTGAACAGCAATCATGGCCTGCAAAGCTGAAAAGAGTTACTGGATGGTTTTACAGAAAGACCCTTTTCCCCCCTCATCCCTTGCTATTCTCATGATTCTCTACATCCCTACTCTTCTGCCTTCTTTCTCATTCTCACATCTTCCAAGCTCTCTGCTATTTAAGGGCCTTTGCACGTGCTCCTTTCTCGGCCTAAAGCTCCCTTCCATCAGAATTTTCCACTGTTTCCTTCCTACCTTTCAGGTCTCAGCTCAAACATCATCTTTGCCAAGGGAACTTGCCTGACCCGCTGGGATCAAAGAGCCCACACTGCCACACCCCAGTCACTCACTCATCTTTCTGTGTGTTTTTGAAGCACTTCCTGGAAGGATCTTTGTCTTTTTTTTTTTTTTTTTTAAGGGCTGCACCCACGGCATATGGAGGTTCCCAGGCTAGGGGTCCAGTTGGAGCTGCAGTTGCCAGCCTACACCACAGCCACAGCAATGCCAGATCCGAGCTGCATCTGTGAACTACGTCACAGCTCACGGCAACACCGGATCCTTAACCTACTGAGCGAGGTCCAGGATCGAACTCACAACCTCATGGTTCTTAGTCGGATTCGTTACCGCTGTGCCATGACGGGAACTCCTGGTCTTTGTCATTTATGTTCCTCTCCTTTAAGACTTTGAGCTCTGCCTTATTCCCAACTTACCTCCAATACCTAGAAAATTGTTCCACACATCACAGAAGTTTAACAAAAATTTTTTTGTCTTTTTTTTTTTTTTTTTTTTTTGCTATTTCTTGGGCCACTTCCGCGGCATATGGAGGTTCCCAGGCTAGGGGTTGAATCGGAGCTATAGCCACCGGCCTACGCCAGAGCCACAGCAATGCAGGATCTGAGCCGCATCTGCAACCTACACCACAGCTCACGGCAACGCCGGATCGTTAACCCACTGAGCAAGGGCAGGGACCGAACCTGCAACCTCATGGTTCCTAGTCGGATTTGTTAACCACTGCGCCATGACGGGAACTCCTAAAATTTTTTTAATTGATGAATTCATTGATGTTTTAAGCCATTTTTATTCCCCCAGATTCTAAGCTGGGAATCAAGAATTAGGGCTTCAAAAGCCAAAAGTCATCAGTTACGCTGTAATTTTTTTTGGCCAAACCCACAGCATATGGGAGTTCCAGGGCCAGGGATCAAACCCGTGCCACAGCATTGACAACCGCGAGTCCTTCACTGATAGGCCACCAGGGAACTCCAATTACTCTAATTAAATAACCAATTCAATAAACATTTGATGAGCATTTGCTATGTGCTAGGTCGGATTTGGGCACTCCAAAATGAATAAGATAAGGAGCTTGCAAGAAAAATGAAAGAGGTAGGAGTTCCCATTGTGGCTCAGTGGATTAAGGACCCAACACAGTCTCTGTGAGGATTTGGGTTCGATCCCTGGCCTCCCCCAGTGAGTTAAGGTGCTGTTCTGGCTTGCAACCTATGGTGTAAGCCACAGATGTGGCTCAGGTCCAGGGTCACCACAGCTGTGGTGTCAGGCCAGCAGCTGCAGCTCTAATTCAACCCCTAGCCCGGGAACTTCCAAATACCGCAGGTGTGGCCATAAAAAGAAGAAAAAAAGGAAGGAGGTAAAGTAATTAAACCAACAATAGTGTTGGGTATTAAATTAGAGGTGTGCCCAGAATCCTGTACAAACATAGGGGATGGAAGGCCCAGGAAGCCTTCCGGAGGAGAGGGAGGTGGGTTAGCTGAGGGGAGACATTGCCGGCACAGAGAGGGGATTGTGCAAGAAAATGGGATTGGAAACAGAGTCACACGTGGGGACAACTACCAGTTAGTTGAGTTTTCATTTTGGTTTTTTGTTGTTGTTGTTGTTGTTGTTTTAATTTTTTTGTTTGTTTGTTTTATTTTCAGGCCTGCACCTGCAGCATATGGAGGTTCCCAGGCTAGGGGTCAAATCAGAGCTACAGCTGCTGGCCTATGACACAGCCACAGCAATGCCAGATCCAAGCCACATCTTCGACCTACACCACAGCTCACAGCAATGCCAGATCCCCGGCCACTGAGCGAGGCCAGGGATCGAACCCTCATCCCCATGGATACTAGTCAGATTCGTTTCCACTCTGCCACAATGGGAACTCCCTCAATCTCTTTTAAATGAAGGTCTACTTGCTAAACTTGGGGTTAGTGGATCACAGGCCTCTACCTCTCCAATGAGCAGAGCATGAATATCCATTGCATGGTATAAATCTCCAAAAAAATCATCCTTCGCAAATTTCCTTCTCCCTTTCTGACTCTACCCGTCCCTTATTTTTACCGAGGTGAAAAAAATTTTTAATTACATTCTGTGAAATGCATAGATCTGAAGTGTGTAACTCAACTGTTTTTTCTAAGTTTCCCCTCTGAACAGCGACCACCTCAAATTATCGCACGTGACCATCACTCTAGAAAGGTCTTTCCTCTTCGTTCAGTCAATCCCCATCTCCCATAGACAACACTGGCCCGATTTCTATCAACACACACTTGATTTGCCAGTTCTCGAACTTTGTGTAAATGAAACTATGTAATATATACCCATTTATATCTGACTTCTTTCGCTCAACATAATTTCCTTGAAAGTCAGCATGGTTTTGCATGTATTCAATTGTTCATTCTTTTCTCTTGCTGGATAATATTCCATTGTGTAACTATATAATCACACGTTGATCCATTTTCCTGCTGATGGACATGTGGAAAAAAAATTTTTTTTTTTTTTTGGTCTTTTTAGGGCCACACCTGCAGCATATGGAAGTTCCCAGCTACAGGTCAAATCGGAGCGCTAGCTGCTGGCCTACTCCACAGCCACAGCAACGCAGGATCCGAGCCACATCGGTGACCTATACCACAGTTCATGGCAATGCCAGATCCTTAACCCACTGAGTGAGGCCAGGGATCAAACCTGAGTCTTCATGGATACTAGTTGGCTCCGTTACTACTGAGCCACGATGGGAACTCCAATTTTTTGTTTTTAGTTTAGGACTACTGTGTGATGCATATAGCACAGGGAATATATCCAGTCTCTTGGAATAGAATACTATGGATGATGATATAAGAAAAGGAAAGTATATATATATATATATATATATATATATATATATATATGACGGTGTCTTTTTGCTGTACCGTATAAATTGGCACAATATTGTAAATCGACCCTACTTTACTTAAAAAAAAAAAAAAAAGAAAGAAAGTAAAATGGCAAAACCTAAAAATCTCTCTTGGGAAGATACCTAGCAATGTTCTTGCTGGATCACAGGCTAGGTAAATGCTCATTGAAGTAAGATACATGCTTGGTTTCCCAACTGTTTTTCAAAGTGCTTAAATTATTTTACTCTCCCGTCAGCAATGTAGGCGCATTCAAGTTCCTCGTCATGAATACTAACCACTTGTTGTTTGATTTATAAGCTGCTGACCCCGTTTTGATGAGTGAGAAATGGTATCACATGCTTTCCCCATGCATTTCCAGCGACGTCTCTTCCTTGACGCTCTCTGGGATTCTTGCGCGTGTTGTTTCGCGTTACGGAATTAATGTGACATTCGTTCGGACGCCCCCCCTACACTCTTTTGGAACCCAGATGTTTATTTATTTCCTTTCTCTGGATAGGGAGAGTTTGCCTATCCATCTTTCTTATGACTTTTCATTTTTGCAGCTGCCTCGGCACCGTATGCATCCAGCTAGACCCGCGTAGGGCGTGCCAAGCGCTGCCAGGGAGCCGATTGTGCTGGCTCTCCAGGTCCAGCTGGAGACAAATAGGGCTGGGAGTCCAGGGGCATATCGAATATGAGCCTCGCCGCTCCCTTTACAGGCAACTTGGGAGGTGGAAGAAGTCAGGACAATGGAGGGAAGCGTTAAAACCCAAATAAACATCTGAACTTCTGGGTGGTGTTTATTCAGATTACCCTGACTTCTCAACCCGAGGGGAACTGACCCACCTCTATGCAGATAAGGCGCCTTCCAGAGAGACCATGTTTGTGGGGCTTTCATACTTTGTGGCTTCAGGCCGCCAGGCAGGGTGACATGTGCTTCGATTCTGACTGTCCTACATCTCTGCAAATGGAGCAAAAACACAGACCCTTCTTTTCTAGGGTGCCCCCACACAGAGACAGGGGCGCGTCTCGTACCTCTTTTCCCCGTAAGCGCAGGCCCCTGGTTCCCAGAACCATCACGCGTGAGCATCTCCCCTCCCCAGTCAGCTAATCTGCCTCTCTCCAGAGCCAATTTTGAAAGTCCCTGAAATTTCTGAAGCCTTCGCTGAACATGAGCGCACATCTGACCTCTGAGTTGATTTCATCACCCAGCTGGCCCCTGTCTGAACCCCTGCCTCCATGGAGAATTTTGGAAATCCATCCTCTTCTCCACCTGCAGCTGTTTCCTGGGATTTGAACAATAACAAAAAAATGACATGGCATTTTAAAGTCGTCCCAATGCCATTGCTTCTTAACTCCCTGTTCCCACCAAGACTCCTTCCTGTCCCATTTTCAGCTGTGTTATCTGGTCATTTGGATTCAACCACAGCACAAGTGGTTAACTCTTGAAACCAAGCCGGCACCTCATGCCAGACGGCAAAATTAAGATGGCAGGAAAGCAACCTGAGCCAACAGAGCAGCAGAAACCAGCCATGAGCGGCAGCCCATCAGTGGACATGAGGCCAAATGGAATTCAGCTGTCCAGCTAGAGACCAGCACCCAGAGCTATTAATCACAGCAGTCCTCGTGGACAGAGAGTGTGGAAAGAGCCGTCTTGCTCTGGTCTATTCAGCCACGTTGCTCCAGAGGTCACAGCCACTGAGACGACAAATGTTTCTTCCTCATCCACCCCCCGACAGGCTCAAGGCTGGAGGCGGATGGTACAGAAGGACCCCACACCTCGCAGGGAGAGACGCACATTCAGCAAGTCAAGTTCATAAATTAAGGGGCGTTGGGTTCCTGGATTAAATATAGTCCAGGGAGTTAGGTGGAAAGAAAGAAAAAGAGAGGCCTTAAAAGTCAGGAGTTTTCCTAGCTTCATAAATACCTTCATCTGAATGTATATTGCTATTTATTTACTTATTTATTTATGTTTGGCTTTTTAGTCTTTTCATTCATTTATTTAGCCGCTGTGTTTATTTATTTCTTGTTATTTATTGATTTGTCTTTTTAGGGCCGCACCCTCGGCCTATGGCAGTTCTTGGACTAGGGGTCGAATCAGAGCTGTAGCCACTGGCCCATACCATCTGAGACGCCTCTGTGGCCTACACCACAGCTCAAGCCAAGGCTGGATCCATAAACCCACTGAGGAAGGCCAGGGATCGAACCCGTGTCCTCATGGATCCCAGTTGGGTTTGCTACCGCTGAGCCACGACGGGAACTCCTGTACTGCTTTTTCATACCAAATGAAAAATACGTGATTCCTGAGTCAATAGATAAAATGATTATCCCCATGAAATAAACTCAGCGTCCTGATTCGTAGAGCCACGGTCCCCCTGGCCTGCGTGGCCACCTTATTCTTCGTCACATCAGTGATTTGACTGAAACCAATTCCCATTCATGACGGGTGGTGGGGGTGGGGAAGGGGTGGCAAATGCCTCCCTTTCCCAGAATCTCTGTCCCGTCTGATGGGAGAGCCACGCTCCCCCCACCCCCCACGTTGCCACATTTTCCCTCCTGATTTCTCAGAGCTGCCCGGCCCAAAAGTCCCTCTGAAGGAAGTCCAGTCGCTTTTGACAGGGAGCCAGTGCGATGACTAAATGCCTTTTCTGCTTAGTCAGTGTGTCCAGCCAACCCACCGTGGACTTGGTGTGCCCAGACCCCGCCAAAACACAGGTTTCAACAAAGTTGGGGGCCTTGATCTGGATTGAAGAAGGAAGGGCCTCACTGTCAGGAGAGCTCACCACCAGCAGTCGTCACGGGGCTTCTTTGCAAATCTTCTCTTCCAATTCATTCGAAGTTCATTTCATGGAGTTCCTGTGGTGTCGCAGTGGTGAACGAATCCGACGAGGAACCATGAGGTTGCGGGTTCGATCCCTGGCCTTGCTCAGTGGGTTAAGGATCTGGTGTTGCCGTGAGCTGTGGTGTAGGTCGAACACGCAGATAGGATCCCACGTTGCTGTGGCTCTGGTGTAGGCTGGTGGCTACAGCTCCGATGAGCCCCCTAGCCTGGGAACCTCCATATGCCGCGGGAGCGGCCCAAGAAAAGACAAAAACCAAACAAACAAAAGACGAAGTTCATTTCATCTTCATCTTCCAGGCTGGCCCGGAGAGTGACGAGGGGCGGCAGGGCGTGGGGGGCCCAGCCACGGCTGTGCTGAGGGCAGGGTTTTGGGTGATACCCAGCCCGCCTGGGAGCAGGATCTTGACAGATTGCACCCCCTCAGGCTAGGACCCACCCCACAAGCTGCTGTGGTCCTGCCACAGCTGTTTCCGTTTTTTATTGCGATTTTCTCCGCCTTTCATTTTTTCCAGGCCCAAGAGAAACTCAGGGGGCCCGTCTGTTCCTCCCTTGTGCTCTGCCCTGTTCCCAGATGCAAAGCAGACACATGCACGCCCTCGCACACACACGCCACACCAGGCACCTCGCGCTCCTCTCCGGACAATGAAGAGCAGGAACCAGAACGGAACCTTCCCCACTCCCTTCACGCTCCAGGGCCCTGAGCTGAGAGGCAGCCGCAGGGAGGAGGGGGTGTCCTCAGAAAGCTTTAAAGGCAGCATGTCTGATGATAGCAGATCCAGGAGCCAAACCTTCTCCCAAGAACAAACGGTCTTCCTCCTGGATAACTTGTGGGTTGTTTTGTTTTGTTTCGTTTTTTTGTTTTTTGTTTTATGGCCAGACCCATGGCACATGGAGGTTCCTGGGCCAGGGATCGAATCCAAGCTACAGCTGCAAGCTACACCACCGCTGTGGTGATGCTAGATCCTTTAACCCACTGTGTCAGGCCTGGGATCGAACCTGCACCTCCTTGGTGACCCGAGCTGCTGCAGTCCTAGTCTTAACCCACTGCGCCACAGCAGGAACTCCTTGCTGTTTTGTGTTTGATTTTATTTTAACTTTTCTATTAAAACAAAAACAAACAAAAGCAAGCCTAATGCTTTAAGCCCGCAGTGCAAATTCACTCAATTCCAGAAAGCCCAAGAGAAAGGATGCCTTCAGATTTCAGAAAAGTGAGAAACGAATTGAAAGACCAACTTATCCCTCGAGAGGGAGAGAAGGCAGGTCATTCCTGAAAAGACAGACACCGTAAGAGCCAGCCAGTGCCCCTCAGGCCCCAAGGACAAAGCTAGGGCTCTGAGGACATGTCATATTGAAGCATCCAAACAGGACTCCGGATGACTCTTGGTCCTTTGGTTTCGTGGCGGGAGTCCGTCTCCATATACAGTACATGTCCTTGCTTCTGCTGTCATCAAAGCTCACTGGAGCATCCATTTTCTTATGTTTCTGGATCATTCAAGAACCTCCAGCACTGAGTTCTAAAGCCCACTCTCAGCCAGGCAAACTTGTGGATTCCTTTTTAAGCCCGGTTCCTCCCCTTCCCCAGTGGCTCCAGCTCCAGGCATCTCTGGATAGGCTGTCCCAAAGCCCCATCACAATGCTGCATCCCTCTTGCTGGCAGATCTAGGTTTTTCACCCTCCAACGCTATGGACATTTTGGGGAGGTTGCGGGGATGTCCTGTGCAGCAGAGGGTGTTTAGCAGCATCTCTGGCCTTGAACCACTCAATGCCAGTAGCATCCCTCCCTGGTTGTGACAATACTTAAGAGTCACTAGATATTCCCAAATGTCCCCTGGGGAGGGCGAAAAGGCCCTGGTCTAGAACCATTGCTATGGCTCTAGAGTCTCATGATTCTTGGTCTAGCGCATCTCCTACCTTCCCTTATTTAAATCTTTGAACACCCGAATCAGGTCCTCCAAAGACCCTGAGCAAGTCACTCCCGAGCTCAGGTAGCCTATGGCTTTTCCATGCTACCCAGGTAACACTTAAGTATTTACTTGTATTTCACATTGTCATTGCTTCCCAGCTGTTTATATGGTTTTGTGGTTTTGTTTGTTTGTTTGTTTTTTGCTTTTTAGGGCCGCTCTCACGGCATATGGCGTTTTCCAGGCTAGGGGTCAAATTGAAGCTGTAGCCTCTGGCCTCCGCCACAGCCACGCCAGATTTGAGCTGCGTCTGCAACTTTCACCACAGGTCACGGCATCGCTGGATCCTTAACCCACTGAGCAAGGCCAGGGATCCAACCTGTGTCCTCATGGATGCTAGTCAGTTTCAATAACTGCTGAGCCATGATGGGAACTCCAGGTTTGTCTCTTTTTCTTTAATAGCAATAACTTTCAAGCTTCTAGAGGACTAGAACTGTGCCTTACTCTTTTTTCAGGAATCACCTGTAGCACTTGGCAGCTAATACAGTG
This sequence comes from Phacochoerus africanus, assembly GCF_016906955.1. Classification (NCBI taxonomy): domain Eukaryota; kingdom Metazoa; phylum Chordata; class Mammalia; order Artiodactyla; family Suidae; genus Phacochoerus; species Phacochoerus africanus. Next base: position 8,624,257 of record NC_062557.1, on the reverse strand, counting down.
TTCCACTCATCACAGACTACGTGGCATGTAGTAAACTCTCCATAAATATCAGTGGGGGGAAGGAAGGAAGGAAGGGAGAAAGGGAGGAAGGGAGAAAGGAAAGGGGGAGAGAGAAATGAAGGAAGAAGGGATGGAAGAAAAGAAGGAAGGAAGGAAGGAGGGAGAAGGGAAGGAAGAAGCGGGGGGAGATATTAATATCTTCTTGTAGAATGAGAGAGCGAATAATATTTAATGATCTTGTCTTTGCCAAAATACTCCTGTGTCCCCTTACTGGTCACCGAATCACTAAAGTCATCATCAAAAAGCTTACGTCTGGGTAGCTCCGGACTCTTTAGCCCCACTTGCCAGGTATTCGGATGAAAAGGCAGTGGTCAGAGGAGCCAATGAGACAGCAGGAGGCAGGTAGGCTGAGAGCTAAACTAGGGCCACGGAGCAAGGAGCGGACAGTGGAGGACCACTGATCAAACAGATGCTCAGTTATGACTCTGAGCTTCTGGGCAGAGCATCTGTATCTCATACCACTACTGATCCCATTCCTCTCTCCCAAAGATCACACTAGCCCTTCTCTCTCAACAAGACATCTCACATCAGCTCTGGAAAAGTGTCCGCACTCTCCCCGGGAGACAGACTGAATGTCTGTCTTCCTTCCACGAGTGTCAACTCTGCATTTTGACTCAGGAGTCCAGGGGGAAAAGAAAGAACTGCCCATTCATCTACTCATAACAAATTGCCTCTCCTGGCTTTCAGTTGTTAGAATAAAAATACCATATCAGGGAAAATTCGATTCCTGAAAACGATGCAGAATTCCCATCCCTGTAGCATCCGAGCAGAATGTTCCATCACCTCCAAATCTTACACCTACTCTAAGCTGGCTGTACATGCTTTTGAACAAGCAGATGCTATCCCAGAAGGAAAGAAAATAATACCAGCAGGGATGCTAAACTTGGACCATGTTTACTTTTGATCATTTCTGTTTATAGGGCTGTGAGATCTGCCCACTGGGCTTTATTTTCCACCTAAGGGATTATTACCCTGAGTTGCTGGGGCTCGGAGTTCCTTATCGCCCCCAGTGGTCCCAAGTCATAAATTTCAAGCCACTATTAACGTGGCCAGACAGATTTTCAAGACTCCTATAGACAGCACACAATTAACCATCTCCTGTCAGCTGGAAAATCAGTTCAATGGCTATTCAAGTTCATGTCCAAACTCCTTTACATTAAGGAAGGCTTTGCAAGGTTCCTTGAGTCTCAGAACAAGAATCCTTCTGAAGCTATGAAGACAAGAAGAAGTCCAAAATGGGAGCCAACCATGAAAAGGAAGTGTTGTGCAAATGTCCTGTGTGCTCATGGGCTATACGTCAATCGCCATAGCCACTTGTTGCCTTTTTTCTTACCCAAATCACTTTATTAGAGTAGGTGAGCAACTAAGTCCTGTAAGATACCAGCCTATACTTTTTTTTTTTCTCCCATTTGCTCTGTCCCTAGAAATTTATATGTAAGTGTGTACTACTTGGGACAGGCAGTAAAATGTCCAGAGGGTTATGATTGACTGTGACTGGGGGGACAAGCAGGGATGACAGAGTGTACGGATCATTCCTGCAGTGAGGCAGAAGGAAATACGGATGCACAGAGTGAATCTTTCACTCTTGGCACTGGGGCCCCGGCCACCAACTCAGAAGGGACGCCCCATAACCAATCACCACCACCAGGAGGGATGCTAACAACAAATTCATGTGTCATCCCAAGGACACAGCGGGCAAGACCGATTACTGCTCATGGGTGAAGACGGTGGGGAACTCATCCAAATCAAAGACAAACGAGTAAACCCTCCGTAATGTTGACTCCATCTCCAGGGTTGGTTTGATGGCTCATGACTCTCCTCTTCAGTCATCCTGTGCTCCTTGTACAATGAATGACCTCTCCCCTCTCCCCAGTGCCTTTCCTCTTTCTCTGTATATTCAAACTTCATCTGGAGTTCAAGACCCCTCTCAAATGTTGCCTCCTTCGCCACGTCTTCTGTTATTCCCCCCTCCATCCCATTTCACGGCAATTACCAGTTGGAGAAGTACACTTGCCTAAGGAGTGGTCATTCTAAAACAATCCTCACTCTCCCAATCCCCCGTGTGAAAAAATTTCAAAGGCTTCCCTTGTTTATCAAGTAAAGTCCAATCTCTTTCATCAAGGCTGGAAAGCTTTTTGTGACCTAGCCTCTCTCTGCTCTGAGCAGCTTTATCTCTCACCCCTCCTTGCTGTGTTTGCTTTGTTCTTTAAGGTGAAAGCAATAAGGGACTGTACCACGTGTCACTCCTTCAGGAAGCCTCCCCTCCCCTGAGTTGGGTCAGCCCCTCCCCTGTACTCTCAAAGCACCATCACCTCTTTTCTAGCATTTATCACGCATGGTCCTGCAATGATCTGTTGTCAGACACGTCCTTCCCATGACATTGAAACTTCTCCAGGATGGGGTCAATATTTTGTTTGTATCCCAATACCTACCAGAGCATCTTTTTTTTTTTTTTTTTGTGGTGGTGGTGGTTGTGGTGAGGAGAGGTCACTGCCGTGGTTGTAATTGGGGCAATCGGAAACATGGGTGGAATGCTTTATTTCCTAATCATTGTGATTCCAATGCCTTCAAAAGATTCACAAGGAAAACAACACTTGGGAGTCAGGGTTCTTGCCCACCTGGCAAACTTTGTATCTGGGCTCATCCTGGCATGATGGTGGTTGTTGGTGAAAAGTGTCCTAGTCAGTTTGGGCTGCTCTAATAGATTGCCGTACACTGGGTGGCTTATAAACAACAGCAGTTTATTTCTCATTGTTCTTGAGGCTGGAAACGTCCAACACCAAAAGGAGGAGGACCACCTTCCAATCTTCCTGCTGTGACTCCACAGGGCAGGAAGGGGCTAGAGAGCCCTCGGGAACTTCTGTAAGGGCACCAATCTCCTTCTCGAGGGCTCCACCCTCATGATCTAATTATCTCCCAATGGCCCTACCTCCCGATGCCATCATATTGGGGGTTTAACGATTTCAACATATGGATTTCACGGGATCACCAATATCCAGTCCATTCAGAAACATCAACTTCCAGGCACCCAGGGCAGGGAAATCTTATGAGATGATTTCATTAGTGACACAATATTATTTTCACCAAATTCAAAACTTAGGTGTGTCCAGAATTTGAAAGTTAAAAAAAAAATACAAACATAAAATAATAATTAAAAGAAATCAACCGCACTGAGATTTCCTTTCATTAGGAAGGATTTTCAAACTTCTGAAAACAAGACACGAACATAAGGTTGCTAGGATTTCCCTCCTCTTGCCTGAAAATGACAATATTAACCATGGGATCTAACCAATCAGAGATCTATGAAGCAAGAATAAAATATTACTAAGTTTGAAATTCCAGGAGAAGGCAGTCTGGGCTGGGCACTTGGAGCTTTTATGAGACATCGATTTAAAGGCAGATTAAAACTTTCTACCTGGGGTTACTAATCTGTCTTGTGGCCAATAAAATACGAAAGGCTTTTTCCAAAATGGAGCCTGCGCAGTGTTTGAGTGGGTCATTGAACTCTTCAGCTCATTCTCCAGGTCTTTCTTTGCAGTGGCTGCTCTTAGGGCCACTTTTTCTCTTGCTCACAGCCCAGCTGTTCAGGAAGAAAACAAGTGGGATGGATTGCATGACAAGAGTGTGAGGAAATGAAGAGCAGGGTCTGGGGAGGATGAAGAAAAGCAAAACAAGTGTAAGGTCTGGAAGCAGTTAGACAGGGGTTGTCTTCCTGTCTGCAAAGGGGAATCAAAGTTATTATTTACACTGTTGTTCAGCTAGATTTTAACTGCATCTGTATCAAAGCCTGCTGAATCTATAACAATGTTTCTGCAGGGAAAAATACATCCTGAATTCCAAACAAGGTTATTGAAGCAGGTTTGGAAAATAGTCTGCTCTGAAAGTGGAAATTACAGGCATCTTTATTAACATAGCAGAACGTGACATTCAATAGTTTTAAGTGCTTTCTCAATACTTTCTTTTTCCAAAATTTTGTTTACCATGGTTGATTTACAATGTTCTGTCAATTTCTGCTGTACAGTAAAGTGACCCAGTTATACATACGTACATACATACATATATACTTTTTTCCCCTCGCATTATCCTCCATTGTGTTCCATCACGTGACTAGATATAGTTCCTGTCCTTTGCAGCAGGACCTCATTGCTTAGTCACTCCAACTGCAGTAGTCTGCATCGAATACTTTTCATGCTGAGTTTGTCCTTAATCTCAAGATCTCATTTTATTCCCACCCAAAACCAATCCCAATGGACTGCTGAAACTAATATTTTAAGGACTTTACTTTTGATCGCACTGAATTTCATTTGACCTTTTTGGATTTATCGTTGCGGATGCTTAGATCACTCTGAGTTTTGATTGGCGAAGCCATCAGCATAAGTTATCCCTTTCAAATTGTTGATCACAAAACAATGTCACAAGTCTCTTTTACGGCTTCATTGAATTTGTATTGATTAAAATGTGGAAGAGGACTGACCCTCCTCTGGAGGTTTTCTGTCATAGTAACTTCTGTTTAGTTTTGAGCAGCTGAAATTCGTTTATGAGACATGCCCATCTTGAGGCCAAGACCATAGGTTTTATATCTGTCTCAAATCCGTTTTCTTTTCTTTCTTTCTTTTTCTTTCTTCCTTCCTTCCTTCCATCCTTCCTCCCTCCCTCCCTCTCTCTCTCTTTCTTTCTTTCATTCTTTTTCTTTCTTTCTCCCTTTTTCTCTTTCTCCTCTCTCTCTCTCCCTCCTTTCCCTTCCTCCCTTTTCTTTTCTTCTCTTTTTGCAGGGCCTCACTTGCAGCATATGGAAATTCTCAGGCTGGGGGTTAAATAGGACCTATAGCTGCCGGCCTACACCACAGCCACAGCAATGCAAGATCCCAGCCACAGCTGTGACCTGCACCACAGCTTTCAGCAATGCCGGATCCTTAACCCCCAAGCAAGGCCAGGGATCAAACCCGAATCCTCATGGATACTAATCGGGCTCTTAACCTGCTGAACTACAATAGGAACTCCTTGGTTTTCTTTTTTCCTAATTACTCTTTTTTTTTTTTTTTAAACTGAAGTATAGTTGATTTATAATGTGTTAGGTTTTGGTGTATAGCAAAGTGGTTCATATGTATATATATATGCACACACACACAGAGACACACACACATATACTCAAGCCCACTTTCTGATGTCATCCTGCCATGGGTACTACTCAGTTATGGTGCCAGGCCTTCATGAGTCAAGATCAGACAGTGGGCTGGTCTTTCCATCACACCGTCTGATAAAGGACTCACAAAAAGTACTTTCAAAATTACTACCTATTTGCTTTACAGTTAGTGAAAATATCTCTTTTGAATTATTAAATGTCTGTATAGGAAATCATCTTTTTATATTTCTTGAGACTGAGCCTGAGTTTTTTGTTGTTGTTGTTGTTGGGTTTTTTTTTTTTTTTTAAGTGTAAGAAATGCTGCTAAAATACTCACTCGTCCTCTAGGCCAGTGGGTAAAGCATGCCCTCAGCTAGTGAGATGCCCTGTTTCTGCTCTTCGGGGACATGGTGGGGCAAAGCTACAAAACGCAAAATTCCTTTTAGGTTGCAGGGGTTTCAACTCCACCAAGCCAATCTTGTTCTGGGGAGGAGGGAACATTTTATCCCATGAGACACATTGTAGATAAACCTTCTAGAACTTGCGGCAACCACAGTAAAATGAGTTAGTGGGGCTCCTCAGCTAACCTCCTACAAATCAGAGACAGTGCCTTCCCCAGGGCACTGTTTGCTCATGAGCCGTCCAGTCCGCCAAGCCAGCCACCCCCTGGGGGTGGCAGTGGTGGGGGACACTGGTGGAAGGCTGAGGGTGGGGCTGTCAATATAATCAGACACCCATCAGTCAAAGGGGCCCACCTGCGTTATTTTCTAAAGGGACATGGACACCATTGAGTGGCAGAACTAACCACGGATGAAAGGCCAGATATTGATGCCAAACACTGGTGATCCTTACCATGTCCCAGGTGTGTGCCAAGCACCTTCTCTAATGAGAAAGAAGCATCACGACGCTAATTTTGCCTGTAAGGATATGGGATCAACAAAGCGTTAAGTCACAGGGCCAAAGTCAGGTGGCGGGTGAAAAAGCAGAGATGGGATTTGAACCCAGATGTTCTGGCTGCAAACCCTCCCCTTGAATTCTAACAGCTTCCTAGAGTGGAAGTGAGGAAAGCAAGACTGAACAGCTGCAAGGTGCCAGGTTTTAAGTCCTTCTTCCTGGGAGAAAGCTGCAAGAGAAAGCTACAGCCTGCTCCGAAATAGATGTCCAGGTGCTTGATCAAGCAAAGTCCACACCTCATGTGTCCCCATCCTTCCCTCTGGACCCCCGCTCCCACCCTAAACCCACCTGCACCCACAGCGGCTTCTCCCCTAATATCACCATCACCTAGAGGCTGGCCGGAGGCTCCATTGGTTTTTAATTAAAGGATGCACACACTCACACCTCCTTCTTGCCTAAGAGGTGGGAGGGAGAAACGAGGATCTGGGGAGGTTTTGAAAAGCATTCCTTCCACCTCACAGCACCCTTTCCTTCCCACGAAGACAGCCGGCCCCCAGGGGATATTTCCCTGGGAGAGGGATGGGGGCTTCCCACTGTGAGAAGGAGGAGGCGGGCGGGAGAAAAAGAGGGAGGGAAAGAAGGAAGGAGGAGGAGGGGAGGGGGAGGAGGAGGAAGAGGTCGCCTCCTCAAAGGAAGATCCTTTTCCCAGGGAAATGCACTGTGGCTGGTGCCATTAGCATCCCTGTGCATAATTAGGGCCCGGGCCATTGTCATGCAAATTAATTCAGATGACAACACTCGCTCCAGGACAACACGCCTCAGCACGAGGAAGTTTCTCACACTGCCTCAGCCAATACTAACCGGTGGCCTCTCCACCATCTTTCATTAATTATTTTTCCTCCCCCTTCCCTCCTGCAAGGTTTGTTTTCAGCTACAACCCTTCACCTCCCAGCTGCGGCTGGCTACTTCTCATTCTGGAGCCGTGGCCAACATCCCGATGCACAAAATAAAATGTTAACACCAGAAATAAAAACGAGAGGAATATCCGCATTTCGGATCCATCCTGGAAAAGAAGGGTTTGGCTCCACGGAGGGGTGGAGGTCTTTCCAGGCATAGGCAGAACAGGGGCTCCCCCTTTTTTTTTCTCCCTCTTCCACGGTGATGATTTCTTTTCCCCAGCGAGCCGCAGTCTGTCTGCTGTTGCCCATTCAGGGCCTGAGAAGATGGATTCTTTAAGTTGGATCAGAGAGGGGCTGACCCATCCTGGCCATTGTTTGGCCTGCCAACCTCTGACTCCAGGCCACTGACCAAGTATTTCCCACTCACCCACATCCGCAGGCTTCAGCTAGGGCACCGCTGCTGCAGGCTGAAACCCGTTCTTGCCCTGAAAGGGGGGGTCTCTGTCCAAAGAAAGAGGGTCTGGTGGCTCCGGACAAAGTCAGAAAAGAAGAGAGTGAGAGCAGAGCTGCAATTCCTTCGTGCCGCCTGCCTGGGCTCTGCTGCCTCCTTCCTCTTCCTGATTCCTGGGATGTCCAGACATCTCATACCCCACCCTCTCCTGGCCTGAGGGTCTATCCCCGCAACCTCAAGTTCAGAGCTGGTCTTCTCCCGCCCTTCCAGAACTCTGCCTTTTTGTTCTATCCACAGCGTAGTAGAGCAGTTCCATCCCAGTTCTGAAGTCTGAGGACCCGTGTCTCTTTTCAAGTTGTGCGATTGCGGGCAAATTACGTACTTTTGCGGGTCTCAGTTTCCTCTTCTCTAAAATGGGCATAACCATGGGTCTCACCTTAGAGGGCTGTTAAGGTGACTAAACGAGTAGACATTGTCCAGCCCTGAAATAATGCCAGGCACAGGCTGAGCGCTTTGCATGAGGTTTAGCTCTCGTCATTAATTAATTTCTCCAGACTTTACCATTTTTTTGACTTCCTGGGTAACTCTCCCCTTGCCAATTCACCTGCGCTCCCTCCTCTACCTGTTGCCTCCAGCCCTCCAGGCTGCCCTGAACTGGTTCCTTCTGCTGTCGGAGATGTTTTGTGACAATAAAATGCATAGTGACATGCGGCAGTGCTGACACAGAATGTGTGTGACCCAGCGACAAAGGTAGTCCTTGAAAGCCCCGACTTCGCACCCTGTATGTGAGCAGACGGATGGGGAGAGACAGGACAGTGGGACATTCTGGAAATCAACTTGAGCTTAAAGGTTATCTGAACAACACATAGGCTTTGTCACTGGACACAAATTATATGCAAATTATATGCAAATCTGAATGTAAATACTTTGGGTCCAAGGAGAAAATCCTTGAGGAGACATTCCTATTCCCTTCTCCCCTTCTTCCCAAGCTGCATTCTGTTTTCTGATTGGTTAGTTTGGAATTCATTATGAAGATTCAAAGGTGCATAGAATTCTCCAAAGGAGTTCTTTTTACCTGCTCTTCAGGGGTCAGAGGCTGAAGAGACCTTGGGAGGCCGATATTTCTCTTTTCTTTTCTTTCTTTCTTTTCTTTTTCTTTTCTTTCTTTTTTTCTTTTTTCTTTTTTCTTTCTTTTTTTTTTTTTTTTGCCACCCTGTGGCATTTGGAGCTCCCAGGCCAGGGATCAGATGCCAGCCACAGTTGTGACCTAAGCTACCCCTGTGCTAACACCAGATGCATAGCCCATGGTGTGGGGCCTGGGATCGAACCTGTGTCCCAGTGCTCCCAAGACACCGCCAGTCCCTTTGCGCCACAGCAGGAACTCCAGGAGGCAGATATTTCTGAAGCGAGCTCTCTGTCCCTTCTCACCCAGGTTCCAAGTGAAAGAGAGGACACCCATGTCCTGGACCAAGAGGCAAGGCAACTGAGGGACCTCAGGCGGGGCTGGGGAGGGCTACTTTGCCAGTGCCACCAGGCTGCCCTTCCTGGACTTGGGTCCCCAACAGCACCCTTGCCCTGATGCCACCTCTACGAGGGCTTGTTCACACTCTTCCCTTCTTTAACCAGATGTGAAAGGAAGCATAAACTCCTTAGTTGGGGGCGGGCTAGGAAGCAGGAAGGGAGAGAGAAAAGATGGCAACTTTATTCATTCAGCCAACCCAATTTTATTAGGTGCCTCCCCAGCAGCAGATGCAGAGTTTGTCACCTGAGTTCTCGGAAGGCAGACATTCCACCCACGAGAAGACATGGGTTTCCAGGGTACACCTGGCTCTAAGTTTCACATCAGCGCAGTTTCTGGAGAAAGTCATATTACTGGGCAGTGGTCATTATAAATTCCCATCCCCAACCCAAGCTCTCCTGGGCCCTAGGAGTGGCCAGATGTCATGAATGTTGCATCATGCAGCTCGCTTCCCAAGTCCAGGGAATGGCTCTGTCCACCCCCAGCCTTCCTCGAATGTCACACTTCCCTTCTGTTCCATCCTTCCGGTGCTGATGGTCCCTCCTGCTTCATAGCGCAAGCAGAAGTCATTGCACCAAGCTGACCTCTCCTCTCCTCCCCTAGTGCTCAGAGGACACTGTCCTTTGCCTTCTAACACCAATTGCCCCACATCCTCCCCAAGGACTCCCTCACTGAAGCCTGTCTCTGAGACACCTTGAAACGTCCCTTCGCTTCTTTATCTGGCTCTTCAGCCTTCAAACAATTGATACATACATTCAATGGACGACTTCCATCGCACACTTAGAAAAATGCCTGTTATGCAGCAAGTGCATCTAGGAGCTTGCCCTAATTATTCTACAAAAAGTGGCTCACTAGGATCAGAACCATGCATCCAAAGATAAGGAGGTCGCCCTTTTTTTTTGTTGTTCAAGACCAGCACTGTTTGGAGTTCCTGTCGTGGCTCAGTGGTTAACGAATCCAACGAGGAACCATGAGGTTGCGTGTTCGATCCCTGGCCTTGCTCACTGGGTTAAGGATCCGGCCTTGCTATGAGCTGTGGTGTAGGTCACAGGCACGGCTCGGATCCCGCATTGCTGTGGCTGTGGCGTAGGCCGGCAGCTGCAGCTCTGATTAGACCCCTAGCCTGGGAACCTCCATATGCCGTGGGAGCAGCCCTAGAAAAGGCAAAAATACCAAAAAAAAAAAAAAAAGAAAGGAAAAAAGATTGGCACTGTTTAGTAGAACTTTCTCTGATGATGGAATTGCTCTCTAGCTGTGCTGTGTGATATGGCAGCCGCCAGAGCCAGGTATGGCTAGTAAACTCTTGAAATATAGATGGTGCAACTGAGGAGTTGGATTTTCTTTTTTATCTTATTCCTTTTCCTTACCAAAATATGCATTTCCCAAGGCCACCCTTCCACTCTCTCCTTCTTTCTTCTATTTCCCCTCCACCTTGCCACTGCCACCTCCTCACAGGTAAGGGAATGCATCTCCTGCCTGCCTTTAGCTCCACCAGAAGAATGTTGAGTCCGTGAAAACCTAGTGCAAAGGGGAGAAAGGGACTATGGCATCTAGCCCATTTATTTATTTGTTTATTAAGTTTTCATTGAAATACAGTTGATTTACCATGTTGTGTGAATTGCTGCTGTGCAGCAACGTGATGCAGCCACACGCATACACATATCCATTCCCACCGAGGTTATCGCAGAACACTGAGCAGACGTCCCCGTGCTTTAGGTCCCCGGTGACCATCCATTCCATCTGCAGCAGTGTGCACTGCTTCCCAGTCTCGATTTCCAGTGGTCCCTTGGCCTGCTTTCTCTGATGACGTGAGCCCAATGAAGAGCGTCCATTTGAGGCTCCCTTGTGCTGTGGACGAAGACAAGTGGTTGGACCCCTGGCCACCATCCACATGACTTCATGTGCAAGGTCCAGGGGAAAGGACGGGGCATTGCATCACATCCCTTTATCCATGTGGGGCCGGGCGGGGAAGGACAACAGTGCAGAGCAAGGAAGACAGCGCTGAAGGCGGCGCTTCCATCAGCTGACTTCTGCTTTTGATTTTGCAGCCTGCACAATACATCTCCCCACGCCTGCCAATCGCCCCAGCAGGGGAGTGGTGGGGCGGGTGTTGGGGAGGGGGGGAGAAAAGCCAAGGCACGGTTCAAGCTGCCTGCCCTTGGCCCGTCATTCCCTGTCTGTGCGTGGACTGGGCTTCTCTGTTCTCATCATTCACTTCCCCGAGGTGTCACGGTGGGAAGGGACGAGGCATGCTTCTCATGGTTTCCCTAATCCTCCCGTGTCAAGTAACATATGCGTCACGCCCTTACCCTCAACACTGTTTTGGCAGATCCTCCACCAACATCTGTTGCCCGAGGTCTGCCCCACACAAGCTTCCCCTTCATCAGTGACAGGGCCAGCAGGTAAAGCGTGTCTCTTCCTCCTCCTTCTGCCAGCTCGCAGCTTGGGGTCCCAGGGTCCGGCCCTGCAGCCGTCAAACAAGCACGGCCCCGGGCCAGGAGGTGGAGGCGGCCCCAGGAGGGTATCACCAGAGACATCTTCCTCCCCAGCCCCCATCCCAGCGACGCCCGGGTGACCTCCTCAACAGCATCCGCACATTTGTCTTGGAGAACCGCCATACCTACAGCAAACACAGGAAGGATTAGGACACAACATATGCCGCGCAGCCACAGAAACAAGCGAAGGTCCTTCCTGAGTCTGCGGGATTATTGAGGGGGAGGAGAGGGAGAGACAGAGAGCAGGAAAGATGAATGTGGAATCAGAGAAACCCCATTTATTCATCCAGGGCAGAAAGGAAATGGATGCCTCTGACCTGGGTGTGTCGAGGTCAGATCTGATATGGGCTTTGAGCTGCAGCCGCTTGAAAGCCCATTGGTGACAGATGTGGACTTTCGCCAAGTCAACCACAAAGTAGGATCAAAGGAAGTTGAAAAACAACAACAACTGGGGCTCCCCAGCTAAAGTTTTTTTTTTTTTTTTTTTTTGCTGCCCTTAGCATGTTAGTCCAGTGGACCTGATCAGGAAGCGGAAGAAAGATGAAGAAGAAGCACATTAAAATGAGTTGGGGAAAAAAAATAAAGGCCTGGAAAAGAGTCTGATGCCTTGAACATGGGGGACTTCCGTCACTGCAGCGGAGAAGCAGAAACCACGCACCAGGGTGGCGTGTGACACGGAGAACCAGCCCTGCCTTCAAGAGGGCACATCTCTTCACCTTCACTCAAGGAAAACAGAAGTTGAGTCATGATGAATGCATGTGAAGGGTGAAAGGGACAGGAAAGCAAAGTGGGTTTCAGCTTACTGGCTTTGAGGTCATACTCCCTGAGTTCAAATCCAGGTTTGGCCACTTCATAGCCGTGTCACCCTGCGAAAATCCCTAACCTCCTCTGTGTTTCACTTTCTCATCCACGAATCGGGTTGAAAATAGTGCCCGTCTAAAAAGTGCCGTCTCAATTCTAGACTCAAAGAGTATCAGGTGACAGGGACTTGCAAATGAAAATCGTGTTGTACAAACACGTGTGAATTTCAATTCCCTCATTCCTCACTTCGAAAGCCAGGCGCAGCCACCCATCCAATGTTGGTTGAATTCAACTAAAACAACAAAAATAATTGCCTTGAGAAGGAAAACATACCTCAGAAAAGGTTAACACATTTTGCTAGTGACTTTCTAGCTGTGGCCATAGTCTGACTTATTCTCTGGCCAATGAGGATAGCTAGAAATATCAAGAACTGTTTGGTCATCAGACGGCACCCACGGAATATCACCCGCTATGTCTCCCCTCTTCCAAATAGGATCCTCCTGCATCTCCCATATGTTGAAGACCTGAAATTCTCAGGTTTCTTTCAGCCTGGTTCCGTGTGGATCGATTCCCCCAGGTTGTCAGGCTTAGTTATGCAGGAGCCCTGTGGGAAAGGAGATATGCTGTCATTGCTAATTCTGGGGCCAAGTGTCTTTGTGCAAGACATCCATCCATCCCATAAACCAACAAATGTTCCCAGCTGTGGGAAAGAGAATTGGGGGCCTTTCCACGTCACCCACAGGCTGTTCCTCTCTGCCAAAAGAACATCTCCAGGACCAGTTGAGTGCAGCCCAGGGTAACAAACGCAGATTTGGGGGCATACCCCACACAGTCTCTGCTCTATGACTTAAAGCAGATGTTTGTGGTGGGGGTATGGGGGACACTATGTTTGAAAGTAAATTTATCATCTTAGAAAACAATTAGAATTTAACTGAATGAATGAAAGAGTGTCCTGGGTTTTGGAGGGAGTCAAAGAAAGCAATGAGAAATGTCTGTGACAGGTGTGGCAAATAGTTTTATTACATCTCAGCAACCAGTCCTGATGGTTTGGTAGTAGACTCTGGAAGCACTCTACTAAGATGGATTGTGACACCATAAACCAGCGTTAAGTTGGCCGTGATGGATTAGCAATGTCTTCCCTGTGTGTGGGAGGAAGTTGACAGTGATTGGTTAGCAATGTCTGCCATGAGTGGCAGCCTTGGATATGTGCCTCTGATAATACAAAATAAAATACCTAGTTTGTCACTATGGCCATTCCGAGGAATCTTTGTTTCTTAAAATTCCTAGGCCTTCCTTTCCATTTATGTAGAACATAAAAAGGAGAGGAGGAGGAAGAATCAATTGTTTTAATGTTTGAATGAACTGGTGTCTAAAGTCAGTTTTTATTTGTATATGCTAAAGCAGGCATGAAAACTCTTCTGTCTAAATACCAGATCCCTTCCTAGGGAGTTTTGTTAAAAAGAAAAAAGTTTTCTATATCTATAACAGTTTTCATTTTTTGCTCCGCTCAAATTTAGCAAGAAGCTTGATTAGCCAGCCACCTTCTCAACGCTGGGCATTCTTGTATCACCACTTGAGGATCTGAAATTATACTATCCATGACTGAGGGACAGGGCCTCACTGGGAAAGCAGGTATAATCACCGCAGGTGATGTTAAAGATAGGGGTGGGGAATAAAACAAACACACAAAAAAAGTAAATTGACTGAAATAGATCAAAATAGCTTTCTCTATATCCTGCATAATTCCCTCTCTTTCCCCTCCGTCATCTGTCTCTGTCTGTCTCTCCCTCTCATCTTTGAATGTCTCTTTTTCCGTCTTTAAGAGATATGCCAGAGGAAAGTAGGAAAATACAACCCTAGCCTATAGTCTAGGGTTGCTTCCACAGGGAAGTAAGGGAAAAGAGACTGATTCCAGAAACATGAAGAGAAACTCAAGAATTTGGAACTAAAGTTTGATTGCATTAGCTGAAAACAATTGTTTATCCTGATCTGTATTTTAAGGCTGGCTTTTGCTGTCCCGATAAAACGGACAGATAGAACTAGTACTATTAATTTCTTCCTTCTTCTTGCCCTGAATGCTGATGTGATGCCTGGAGCTACAGAAGCTGTTTTGTGACCATGTGACAACATCCACGAGTGTGAAAGGCCAACAAGGTAAGCTAAGGAAATGTAGAAAGGTTAAAGGAAGCATAGATTTGGGGGTCATTATTGAGTACTGAACCAGTCCTGCACTACTATCCTCTAGGCTTCCTTGTAAAGCAATCAATGCCTTTAATTTTGAAACCACAGTTACTATTATTTGCAGCTCAAGTGTTTACTACTATAATGTGGTATTTTTTTAAAGGCATTGGACCCATACTGATTTCCACAACTGCCTTACATTGGACCTTTAAAAAAATCCTAAAGATATAAACCTAAATTATCAAGAGGTTGCGGAGAAAAAGCGATTCATAGCAGCTAGCATAAATGGGGGCATGGGAATTAGGGGATGACAGTCCCTAAGGAGAGGAAGGCCAGAATTTCCATCTGACTGACTTTTCTAACATATTCTAGATGATGAGAACATAGCCTAGGCCATCGGCCAACCCTTTCCAAATACAGCATTTCCCAAAGCTGGGCCCTAGGTGTCAACACCTTTGAGACATGAGTCAGAGAGACAGAGCCATCTGTATGCACAACCTCCACCCACCTTCGGCTTATCCAGTAAGCAGACTATAATTGTGTCAGCTCCCAGAACCTGTGTTAATAATTTGGGGAGCACACAGCATGCTTTTCTCTCTGTTCAGCTTACAAGAACAACCCAGCAAACTGCTATGGCTTTGGATGGTAGTGCCCAGATGTCATGGCAGTACCATTCTGTGCCTTTATCCTTTCCAACAGATCCTAGAAACACGGCCATCAAAGCCATCAGGAAGGGCTTGACATAGGCTAATAGTTTCTTTCCAAACAGCCAGCTATTACTCATTCGCCTTGAGAAGATCAGAAAAGAATGCAAATGGCATCTCCTCACCTCCTGATTTATCCAATTAAAACCATATGTGGACCATCCTGCTTCCTCTTTTCCCAAAGGCTCTCAGGAACAGCTAATAGGGAGGAAGGGTGGGATTGAAAAGCAAGGGGGGTGTTGCTTTAGCCTCTGCTCTGTGCCTGGCACTCTACTGGTAGGTTCCTTCCAGTGCATTATCTTATTTAATCCTCCTGAGAATTCCAGAAGCTAGGGGTTATTGCCCCCATTTTAGGGACAAGGAGGAGAGAACGGGGTGATTTCTCTGAGGCCCACGGCTAAGTGCGTATGCCAGAGATCATCAGTGTTCACCCACATTTCTGTGCATTTCAGCATTTCCCGATCTACTCTGCAATTGCGTTGATTGTGTCGCTGGGTTCTAGACAGAAGCAATGCATACCACCTCTCAGCAGGCTAACTCAAGCATCTTGCACAAGCAGTTGAAACTATCCCAAAAGGAGTTGGAAGGATTGTATGTGAATAGGAAAGATGTACGTGTGTGTGTGTGTGTGTGTGTGTATTCACTCCTCCTTCTTCATCTAACTTAGAACTCAATAGAATCCAGAAAATACATGTTGACTCTAAGCTAGCCTTGCCTCCAACTGGGCTGGAACTCGGTGTATTGGGCAAATTCCTGCTGAGGTTCATGTCTCAGATTTTTCCTTCCTTCAGTGGAATAAAGCCCATGGCTCTCCTTCTGGAGTGTTCTTAAGGTGTATGAGAACTGCATAGCAGACATCCGGTCCATCCAAAAGCAAAGGAGCCCAAGAAATCCATGCCGTTATGGCTAGAAGTGACTTGAAGAACTACAGGCATGTATAATTTCTGGCTCTTCAGGTACCTATTCCAGGCCAGGCTGAACTCTGAGAATCCAAACTGGTGATTATTCCAAGAAGATCAACTTTTCTTAAGAAGCTGTCAAAGAAATGGAGGTGGAGGGATGGATTAGTGGACTAGAAAGGGGCTCAAGGCTGCTGGTGAAAAGCAACAAAGATTTCCAGGAGATTTTTTGAATCTTTAGCTCTCCCTCTCAGTATTTAGCATCTTCTATGGAATGTGACTGTTGATAAATATTCATTGAAGGGGGGGGGTATGGACCTAATGTGATGCAAATCACATGCAAAGCAACATGTAAATCAGAGCCATTATATGAAGTCAATAGGTGAGGTACTGTGCATATTAAAAGTACCGGGACCAAACTCCGAGAGACCCAGACGAGGCCCAGCATCCTAGCAGAGGACATTCTGTTCCCAAAGGAATCGGATAGTCCGAGAGAGACCACTGTTGCCAAAGAATGTCACCGAGCATGATGTAGGGACAGTGGGGCCATGAGGGAAAGAAGTGGGGGTGCAGAGAGCCCCCCACCCCGCCCTGCGCGCCCCCATCCCTTTCACCGCTGTATTCAAATCGAGTTCCCCTTCGTCCCTTCCCATACTGATCAGACCTGATACTGATTGATTGGTCAGATCCACTTAGTGACAGGGAGGCCGTCTGATCCGCTTGTCCATTCGCCACGCTATTCAGGATGGCTCCGTCAAGCCTCCCAACAAAGGAACAGGGGACACTGAGACAGCCGGGGAGGCTGGTCCCTTTGAACCTGCTTGCACCACAGGCCGGACGTTGACAAGCTTTTGTCCCCCCTGAAAGCGCTCTTCCCGTGAGTGGCACATGCTCGCGTGCATGCGTGTGAGGCACAGATGTGCATGCATCTGCAGAAGTGCATCAAGTACCTATTCCAGGTGAGGCCGAACGCTGCGGTTCTCAGGGACACGCCTTTCACCTCCACCCAAGTCCTGAGGGAGCTGCAGGAGAGTCTGACCGTCATGACTGCCTGGGGCCAGAGAAGGTCACGGGCTGTTTCTGATCGGAGCCCTCCCCCATGTTTGCTTTCTGTGCCCCCACGGACCTCCTGACAGGACTGGGGGACATGGAAATAAGTCACAGGTGACCTCTGTGGTGACCCATAGCCTCGCCAGCCAACTCCTGATTGCAACCTTCTGGCTTCAGTAACAGGCTTTAATTCAGGTCCTTCTGGCTTCACTGAGGCCAGAGCGGCTGCAGACCTGTGACGGTAAACACAGCCACGCTCCAAAGCTCCGTGCCCTCACTCCCCACGTGGGACAAAACCCAGAGTTGGAGGGATGGGGGAGGAATACACAACAGGAAGGAGCAGAGGCGAGAGGAAGAAGGGAGAATCTTCCATTCGCCAAACATACTCTTTCTTTGGCTAAAATTCATCCCTCTGTTCTCAGTGTTAAGCTGATACCCATGCGAGGACCTGCCGGCGTTCAAGTCCCAGGATGCAAACCAACCATAAGCCGTGAGCAATTGCCCTGCCTTCAGACCTCCACCTCTCTGACATTAGGATGTGGAAGCCGTCCTCGCAATTCCCTGATGATATAATAAAGAATACGTGTGGATGCTGACCCAGCGCTATAGGTCCAGAGCACACCCACTGTTTATAAGGGATTTCCCACACATGCCCCTGCCTATGGCACAGTCATGGCAGCCCTGAGCACCGGGGTCATGTGCTTTTTTCAAAAAGGATGTCGAGTTAGGCAATTAACATGGGAGAGTCAAAGCAACATCCCTGTTCTCTGCAACTTAATGCCTGGGATTTTTCTCCCCATCGCAGATGGGACATCTCATAGACTCTGCAATGGCTAATGCCTCCCATCTGATGGCCTCCTATAAGAAAGAAATGACCTGATCAGAGGTCATCACATTGCTGAGTCGTGGGGACAGCAGGATTGCAATTCCAGGAGATGGACTCCCAGCCCAGTCCCTTTTCCACCACACATGTACGCAGATGTCTGGCTGATGCCCAGGACCTCCAGACACCACTTCCACAAGCTCTCCCCATCCCAGCCCCCTCTCTCCTCCACAGGACTCTTGCAGGAGGTAAATCCTAAATAAATAGCCCTCATAACCCCACAGGAGGTCCGAATAGGAAGCACAGGTGAAAGGCAAGATTCTACCCGACAAGACTTTTGTAGAGAAGACTCTGCAAAACTGACTCAGAATCCAGGCTGGCCCTCCACGGGCCAAGAGCCCAGGTCTGATCCAGGTCCTGCTGATAGCCAGGCACCACCCCCTCCCCCAACTTCACCAATCCAAATCCAAACATATCCTATCTTTTGGAAAATTTGCTTTTCAACTCCAAGGTCCTTTTTAGGTTCAAGGAGTTACAAGACAAATAGCATAAAAAGATGAAAGTCACTGGGAGGAAGTCAGCGTTGATAAGCCGTCCTTTACAGGGGTATAAACCCAGCTCCTCCTTCTCTCCGGGGGAACCAGCAGGATCACCTTTCCAACCCCCTCCCAGTGCAGGACGGGACCTCAGCCTCCCAACAGAAGAAACCTGGCTTCTTAAGACCCCTCTGCTTCTACACGTATTCAACACACTCTGTCAAGGTGGTGAGGGCTTAACATTTGACCCACATTCATTTTTCTTTCCCTTTTGCAGATGTGGTGGCGAGTATGCTTTTTTTTTTTTTTGCTATTTCTTGGGCCGCTCCCTCGGCACATGGAGGTTCCCAGGCCAGGGGTCTAATCAGAGCTGTAGCCACAGGCCTACGCCAGAGCCACAGCAACGCAGGGTCCGAGCCGCGTCTGCAACCTACACCACAGCTCACGGCAACGCCGGATCCTTAACCCACTGAGCAAGGGCAGGGACCGAACCCGCAACCTCATCGTTCCTAGTCGGATTCGTTAACCACTGCGCCACGATGGGAACTCCCAAGTATGCTTTTTTTTTTTTTACTTATTTTGAGAACTTCAAAACAAAGCCTGTATCACACTATTTAAAAATGAACTGCCAAATCTTTCTCAGGGGTCCCTTTCAATGATTAGCGTGATGTTTAGCCTAAATGATTTTCCTTTCTAAAAAAAAATTTTTAATTGTGGTATAGTTGATTTACAATGATTCAAGTATCTAGCAAAGTGATTCCGATATATTTTTAAGATTCTTTTTTTTTAAGATTCTTTTCCATCCTATGTTATTACAAGATATTGAGTATAGGTCCCCGTCCTATCCCGTAGGCCCTGTAGTCTATCTATTTTACATATAGCAGTGCGTATCTGTTAAGCCCAAATTCCCAATTTATCCTTCCTCCCCTTTCCCCTTGGTAACCATAAAGTTGTTTTCTATGTCTGTGAGTTTATTTCTGTTTCGTAGATAAGTTCGTTTGTATCATTTTTTAAGATCCCACATATACCCGATCTCATATGTTTGTCCTTTTCTCTTCGACTTTCTTCACTAGTACAATCACCTCCAGCTCTATAAAATGCTCTTTCAAATGCACATCTTGGAGTTCCCATCGTGGCACCGAGGAAGCAAATCCGACTAGGGACCATGACGTTGAGGGTTCAATCCCTGGCCTTACTCAGTGGGTTAACGATCCAGTGTTGCCGTGAGCTGTGGTGTAGGTTTCAGACGCGGCTTGGGTCTGGCATTGCTGTGGCTGTGGTGCAGGCTGGCGGCTACAGCTCCGATGAGATCCCTAGCCGAGAAACCTCCATACGCCGCAGGTGTGGCCCTAAAAAGACAAAAGACAAAACAACGACAGCAACAAATAAACAAACAAAAAAAAACCCAAATGCATGTCTTGCTTTGGAAAATTGGACCCTCTTGTACGTTTATATGGAGGCAATGTTAGTCAAAGCCTGACACTTAAACCCCAGGAGGGGGTTCTGAGTGACTCCTTTTCAGGAACCTTTCCTTGGTGACCTTTCGTTATCGAGTCTCTACGGGATGAAAGGGTTCTGAAGCATCATCTCTCTCTTTTTGGCAGACCCGAGGCGTATGGTGCTCCCAGGCCAGGGATTGAATGGAGCTGTGACCTACACCACAGCTGCTGCAATGCCGGATCCTTACCCACTGCTCAGGCCAGTGATCGACCTGCGTCCATGCCGCTGCAGAGACACCATCAATCCTACTGTGCCACAGCGGGAACTCCATCATGTCCTTTTTGAAAGGGACTTTTAACCTTTTCAGTCTTGGGTAGTTTATTAGAAAAGAACTCCGTGAACCCAGATTAGAAGGCTAAGCAGCTGAACATCGCACCCGGGTCATTTTCCAAATCCAAACTCCCCTCATCATTCATCCATCCTTCCCTCCAGGCATTCATTCAACAAACATGTTGGATAGATAAATGTGACCCCTGACTTGACAGAGCCCACACTTAGGGAAACAGGCAATAATCAAGGGCCAAAACTGATGGTGCTTCGTTGCCAAGAAAAGGAAAGTCACAAGATGAGTCTGAGAGGCAGGCAAAAGCTGATTCATCAGGGCCAAGGTGCCACAGAGGCCATCCGAAGGGTTTTGGTGTTTCGTCTAAGAACAGTGGGAAAATTTGGGTCCAGCTTTCGCCTTTCTCTTGGCTTTGTGTTCTTTCAGAGAGGACACACCCTTCTGGTTTTGAGTTAAAATTTTACTTCCATCCACCCTAAAAGTCTCTCCCCCAGACCAGAGAGTATCTCTCATGTTACACCCACAAGAGTCTGTGACACAGCAGGTGCCACATCAAGAAGACAGTGTGGGTGTTGGAGGTCTGAAGATCAGCCATGAGAAGGTTCGAAACAGTGGAGGCTCCCAGCCTGGACCGGAATTTCAACCCAGCTGGAAAACAAGTGTAAAGGTGATCCAATGGTAAGTTGGCCAGCTTCTCCTTTCTGTTTGGAAAGGTATCAAGATGGTGCAACCTTGGAGTTCCCGTCGTGGCGCAGTGGTTAACGAATCCGACTAGGAACCATGAGGTTGCGGGTTCGGTCCCTGCCCTTGCTCAGTGGGTTAAGGATCCGGCGTTGCCGTGAGCTGTGGTGTAGGTTGCAGACGCGGCTCGGATCCCGAGTTGCTGTGGCTCTGGCGTAGGCCGGTGGCTGCAGCTCCGATTGGACCCCTAGCCTAGGAACCTCCATATGCCGAGGGAGCGGCCCAAGAAATAGCTTAAAAAAAAAAAAAAAAAAAAAAAGATGGCGCAACCATAGTGTTTAGGAGCAGAGATGGGTCACTGACCTTCCCATCATGGGGCTAGCACATGTTCACTCAGGCAAGGCCAGCCACACCCTGCAAGTTCTGACAGCAGGCTCCGGCCCCATGGAAGAGTGCTTTTGCCAAGAGCCACCCTTTCCAGCTTAACAACTGCACAGGAGGCAAAATAAGCCACGGTGTAATTAGCAAAACGATGGGAAACTGTGGACGCAATTCAAGTACCATTAGCGTCCCCTTAAGTGAACACGTGGACAACATTCCCTGCCTGGGTGAAGGGGAAATGCAACTACGTGACTCCACTGGACAATTTTGCAAATATCTTTCAGAAATCTTTAGATGGTGGCCACCCTTCGGTTTAAAAATCTTCTCCAAGAATCCAGCTCAGGAGACGCAATATCACCTCTTTCAAACAGGCTGAAATTATCCTTTCCTGCTGATTTTCAGAACGTAGAATCTGCTTAGAATAGGCTTAACGTCAGGCTGGGTCTCTAAACCTTTGCTCTCTGAATAGCAGAGAGACAGCACCTAGGAACAGATGTTCTTATTTTCACACATTGTCTGAACTATATTCTTCTAAGGTGTAGGGAGACTTGACTTTGTCTAGTAAGTGGTCTCATTGGCTGGAATCAGAAAGACAAAGGGACTGGATTTATTGACAAAACAGAAACAGGCTCACGGACCTAAAAAACAGACGTATGGTTACCAAAGGGGAAAGGGGTGGGAGGGATACATTAGGAGTTTGGGATTAGTGGATACACAGTGCTATATATAAAATAGACAGCCGACAAGGACCTACTGTGCAGCACAGGGGCCGATATTCAATAGCTATAATGAAAACCAGTATATATATATATATATATATATATATATATATATATATGTATATATATATATATGTATATATGGGGGTGTGTGTATCTGAATCCTTTAATGCACACCAGACACTAACACAGCCTTGTACATCAATTATACTTCAATTTAAAAAATAATGAAAGGGAGGAGGAAGACAGGAAACAAGCCAAACCACCTTTCCCTCAGTCCCCAGCTCCATCATTTTCCTCAAGGAGAACGGACGTTATATCCAACTGTCCCAATATCCGGAGTGACGTCTCAGTGGGAACTATGGCCAGGAAAGTGGAAGAGTCTGGGATGTACCACCAGTCACGGAGGTTCAACATCGTCATTGTTTTTCATTACTTTTCTCTAAAGTCACCCTTTTCCCCCTTCACTATCCATCCAGTGAGAGACCCGCAGCCATCCGGATGACCGAGCCAGAAAACCAGCTGCCATGTTGGTCTTTTCCCTTCTCTCACTTCCCAAAGCTAGACGTCCTACCGATTTCACCTCCTGAAATTTCCTGTCATCTCATCCCTATCCTCACCATCTACTTTGGGCCATGCTTATTCTCACCAAAAGATGTGTGTGGTTTCCGCCCAGTCTTGCCATGGCTGGGTCCCTCATTTCATCCAGTTCTCTGCTTCAATTCCACCTGCTCAGAGAGCCCTTCTCTGGCCGCTCCGTCTAAACTGTGACTCCCGTCACTCTTTCTCTTTACTCATGTCAGTTTTCTTAACAGACTCTATTCCCATCTCTCATCAACGCACACATACACACCCTTATACACAGATATCACGTAGTTACATGTTCTGCCATTATATACCATGTATTTAGTTGTATATATGTCATGTATTTATCGTTGGCTTTCCCTTCCAGAAAATAATCCTGTCGTGTTCATTGCTGTATCCTCGGAATGATGCCGAGTACACAAAAGGAGCTCTACCAATATTTGCTTAATGAACGAGGGAACCAGTCTCGCCTCCTCCACTCTCACATAGCCCCCTGTTCATCCTCTGTAGGATGAGACTTACCTTCCGAAACGCAGACTTGACCGCATTATTTGACTGCTGCAAATCTTCTGTGCTGGCCAGCCATCCAACTTACTTCCATGGCAACCACAGTACACATGGCCTGGCCCCATTCTGCAGCCTCATTTCTCATGCCTACCTCCAACTCCTCAATTCATACACACACAACATACTAGCCACGGTCAATGATTCTGGGGCCCCCCAAAGAGTCATAATCTTTTTGCCCTCAATACCATCATGGGGGATATTTTCTAAGCCTACAGCGGCCCTTTCCTCTTGGACTTCTGGGCAAACTCTGAAAATGCACTCCTTATCCACCTGACCCCCTTCTGTACCCCCGACTGTACCCTGAACAATATGCCTATTACAGGTTACTGACCCTTGCAGACTATAGCGTGTGCATTTGTGTCTTTATCTCGATCCTTCCTTGGTCTAGGAGCAGAGAGCACATCAAAATCATATTTTAGTAGACACTCCATTTTCCTAGCTTTAGAAAACTGTCCTTTCATGTTTGCATTTCTTATATAAAGTAAGACAAAGCTGTGAAAGAGAGGAAAAACTCTTTAAATCTCTCAACTCTGCTTTTTACATGCCTCCCCTGAGATCTCTTATTTATTCAGAAAAGTAGCAAGAGAGAAATCACAAAGAGGAAAAGAAAGGAAAATAAAGAGAGTAGTGAGAGATGAAATTTTCAGCTGAGTGAGAAAAAAAAATAACTGGCTTTTGCTTTTTCATGGCATTGATTACATAACTGAAGCCTGAACTCAGATGACAGAGAACTTGGCAGAAGGACTTGCACCCACCATGAACAGCCGCTGGGCAGGTCCAGTGAGTGAAAACGGCAAGAAGCCAATGTGGACTGGAAATCACTTCGGGCTTTGACTTTTCCTTCTCTGGAGTGACAGGGAGAGGGAGCTGGGAAATTAGGAGGCCTGAGGTCCAGTCTAGGCTATAGCACCCTGGTGACCAAACCGAAGCCAGCAAACCCATCATAAACCTGACCTTGGCTTGTTCCTTCCTGCTCCACTCCTCTCCCCCCACTTCCCAGCTTTCCTATGAAATGACTCCGTCTGTCCTAAGACCAGTTTCCTTTGCTCTGCTCTGTTTTCTTCAAGGAGCTCAGGCTGAATGCAGGGGGCAGTGGGGGCTATATTGCAATACCCATCATTGGTGGAATATGCAGGTCCATGAGCCACCACTGGTCCCTCTGATCTCCCACCCCAAGCTGTGAAATCAAGATACCCGCAATAAAGTATAAAAAAATACACTTCACTTCTGTGAAAGGGAGGGTGGATGAAAGCTTTAAAGAAGAGAAGGTTCTGGGTGGCAGCATCCAGTGGCCGTGGGTTGTTCCCTGAAAGAACCCAACATGGTGTCTATAAGCATATGGGTTCGATCCCTGGCCCTGCTCGGTGGGTTACAGATCCAACGTTGCCGTGAGCTGTGGCTGCAGGTCTCAGATGCGGCTCGGATCTGGCATGGCTGTGGCTGTGGCATTGGCTGGCAGCTGCCGCTCTGATTTGACCCCTAGCCTGGGCACTTCCATACGCCGCAGGGACAGCCATTTAAAACAAATAAAAAAGAAAACACACAAAAACCATAGGGACTGCCATAGGCTCTGAGATATGTACGTACACATACACACCCACACGCATGCACAACACCAAAATTCTTATTTTCTTGTCATTTGGGGGGCGAGGAAGGGAATAACAACGTTAAAAAACAAAGAAGTAGTTCCGGTAGGTGACATGTCAGAGGATGAGGGCTAAGGGAAGAAAAGACAATGGAGAGAGAGGAAGGGATGGGAGCTGGATTGATTGGGGCTGGGGTTCACGAGGGCTGCTGGCGGAGGGGATGTTCGAAGGCCACAGGCGCGAGGGGGCACATCTCTAAAGCAAAGACGTCGCGTTAGAGCGAAGCTTCCCCCGCGTCTCACATTCTGTCCCACCCTGAGGCACGAGGGACAAATAAAAATAAGAAGGGGTGGAAACCGAATCACTCCCCGTACTTGCTGGCATCTGGCGCGGCCCTGGAAATCATCAGTGTGTTTGGTTACTGTGTTTACACAGCCGGCAGGACACACGGCGCACGCAGGGCTCCCAGGACAGTCAGGATGGTCCCTGGGTCCCCCAGTTCCCAAGGCCCCCGCATCAGCCCCCCTCCCCGCATCCACACCTGCATCCGGGCCCTGGAGCCACGCCCCTCATAGGGGCTTCCAAATCCCCGTGGCTTGTCCAAAGACAGGGGATCCTCCAGGAACTCCCCAGATCAGGTTTCGGTCTTTATCTACTTTGGGGTCTGGCAGTGGAGCTGGGGTGAAGGGCTTTGGAATTCGTGTGCTCAACAAGGAAGGGAGACGAGGCTGGGCTGGGCCAGGCTGCAGGGCTGAGGGTAGTAAATAAATGAATCCTGTAACACCCACGAGCACTGCCTGAGCCATGGGAAGCGGTGCTGGATGTGGGCTCTGATTAAAAACAATCCCTGCTGCAGCTCTGTTCCAGATGTGCGAAGTATATACCTGCCCACCAAGGAGGTTACACACAAGGCTTTTTTTTTTCTCATGACCTGCTTTTATTTATTTATTTATTTGGTCTTTTTAGGGCTGCACCTGAAGCACATGGAGTTCTCAGGCTAGGGTTGAATCTGAACTGTGGCCACTGGCCTACACCACAGCCAGTGCAACGCCAGATCCCAGCTGCGTCCGTGGTCTACACCGCAGCTCACTGCAATGCTGGATCCTTAACTCACAGATCGAGGCCGGGGTTGAACCTGCGTCCTTGTGGATACTTGTCAGATTCATTTCCACTGAGCGACGACAGGAACTCCATAACCTTCTATTTTTGATCAATTTTAGAGCAAAGACACCGAGGTCAAGAGTGGCTCAATACCGCTCACAAGTTGGCACCGGTAGTAAGCGGTGGCCAGAATTTGACTAAAAGCCTCTCCTGGGGAGTTCCCTTTGTGGCTCAGTGGTTAATGAACCAGACTAGGATCCATGAGGATGTGGGTTCGATCCTGGCCTTGCTCAGTGGGTTAAGGATCCGGCATTGCCGTGAGCTGTGGTGTAGGTTGCAGACACGGCTCGGATCCTGTGTTGCTGTGGCTGTGGCGTGGCTGTGGCAGCTACAGCTCCAATTCGACCCCTAGCTGGGAACCTCCATATGCCGCGAACCTCTATATGCCGCAAAGTGTGGCCCTAAAAAGCTAAATAAATAAATAATTAATTACAATAAAAGCCTCTCCTGTCCTAAAAGACTCTCAAACTCTGTGCTTAAAAAAAAAAAAAAACCCTTAAAAATAAAATATAAAAAAAGTCCTCACCCCTGCTCCCAAAAAAATCTGTATGTTTTAGCCTCTACCTACATTTAAGAAGTAAAATCGAAGCCACACCTCCAGGTCTTGAGACAAGGTTGACTATTCTCTTCCCAGTTCAGAACATTTGGGGTGGGGATGGTTTATACAAGGAGAAATCAAGGAAGAGTCATATTCAATTATCTCACCAGCTTCTAGTACTTCTCTTCCGAGAGGCCGTATTTCTTTCAACTGTTAAGAATAGTACTTAGGATGCTCTGAAGAACAGGCTTGGGGCGTTTCCATTGTGGCGCAGCGGAAATGAATCTGACTAGGAACCATGAGGTTGTGGGCTCGATCCCTAGCCTCGCTCAGTGGGTTAAGGATCCGGCGTTGGTGTAGGTCGCAGACGTGGCTCAGATCCCACGTTGCTGTGGCTGAGATGTAGGCTGGCAGCTACAGCTCCAATTGGACCCCTAGCCTGGGAACCTCTACGTGCCATGAGTGCAGCCCTTAAAAAGCAAAAAAAAAAAAAAAAATGCTTGCAGAGTGAACAAGCCAAGGGTCCATCACAGGAAGCACCCAGTCAGTCCTCAGTTTTGTAAACATGGTGGCCTCTGGGAGCCCTGACCCGTCATCGCAGGATCTGCATAATGTCTCGGATGAAATAGTTGTACTGAGGCTGGGGACTGTGTCTCACTTCAGTGGCACTGAAATCCGCCGTAAGAAAGGCTCCAATGAGCTGCGGCTTCCGTCTAAAAGTAAGAAAACAAGAAGCTGGGGGGCGGGGGGTGGGTGAGAGGTCTGGTCTGAAGTCACTCACCAGGTTAGCAGAGCCTGGAGCCAGAGAGGACCCAGCTAACTCCAAGCGTCCCTGGACCCTCTGGCCAAGCACGCAGGGACCGGACAGCCTTCGTTGTGAGCCTTGGGCTCACATCATCAGACCAGCAACCAAGATCTGTATTTAAAAGAGGAAATATGTTCCTTCTTGCCCTCTTTTCCACCACCTGTCACCCCACTCCCCCAGACTCAGAGCCGCATCCGAGACACATCCAAATAGACTTTGGAGGCTGGGCTGGGGCTACTCGCCCATATGAAAAGGCAAAAGTAAACACTTTTCCTTCCAAGGACGGGCCAAGGCGGTGGGTGGACCCGCCTGGGCCAAGCCGAGCGGGAACAGGGCATCGAAAGCATTATTGACAAAACGGGTGTGTTCATGGACCCGAGAGTGGCCAGTGGAAGCTCCAGAGAGAGAGAGTAGGAGAGGGAAGAACTTCCAGAATCTCTCCTCCAGCCTTGGCTCCCCGGGCAGGACCCCAGGTGCTTCGCCTGCCTCCCTCCCTCCTTTCCTGCCATTGCTCAGCGAGCCGGGCCTGCCTTCAGGCTGGCTGTTTAACGAGGCAGGTTGAGAATTTTCAGCCTCTAACTCATGTGTTCTAATCCTATTAAATATGCACCAGCTTCCAAACTCAGCTTTTTAAAAACTTGCTTCCCCACCACCCACCACCACCCACCACCACCCACTCCCCCGATCCCCCCTCCCCCACCCCCGCCCCCGCCTCGTCTTACTGAGTCGGACTTGCTCCCTTCCAGCTTGAAAAGCCATTGCTTGGTTGTTGGCAGGGGTCCCACCGGCGTTTTTGCAAGGATTTGGGCTCCGATTCAGCTACCTGCAGCTGTTCCCCAGTTACCACCCACGTAAAGGAATTTCTGATATTAAAACGGGTGACAAACTTCCTCCCCCGACCCCTTCCCCCAACACATTAGTTAGATGGACGTCCACAGTCTAAGTGGCCACGTTCACTCTCCCGTGATTCCCCCATATTCCCTTGATGATCCATTTAATTCCACCCAGCCTCCCCCGCCCTCCGTGACTTAGACACACTTCACCTGGTCCGAAGGACTTTGCCGATAAAGACCGTTGAGATACCATTGGGGGGCGCTTTAAAAAACAATCTAGTACATCCCTTGAGAACTCAATTTGGTTCTCTCTTTGGCTATCAAAGGCAATCCCCTTCCCACCATTGCCATAAATCTTCCTAATTTCTCCCCCGCCCTGGAATGTCATCAAGTGGGAGTGGGGAGAGGCAGGGGGAAGAGAGAGTTGAAGATACAAGTTCAGAGAGTTCCATGGACCCTTCCAGACCTAACACTGAGGACCACCTGCTTCTCTGACGGCACAGAGATGCTGGGGGGCTCCTTTTGATCAGATGGCGTTGTCTCCAGCAGGGCCCACCGAGACGGTATCCACACAGCTGGGAGCTTCCCGGCTGTGGCTACTTTCCTTTGTGTGTGCTGGGGTTGGGAGGGATGCGGGGGGGGGGTGTGGAATGTGCAAACTGGGCAGATGGCCCTGCCATCCACGGCCTGTCCTCCTCTGGCACAAGGCCCACCTCAGCCTGGGCTGGTCCAAGGAGGATGGGATGGAGGCTGACCCAGTATCTACAAAAGCATCAACTTTAGCATCCCTGGTACCTACCTTGAGAGCAGACACTCAAAAGGGGCCTGTGGAGCCCTGATTACACCGGAGCTCCTGAATAGATGCTAAGAACCTGGGCTTTCTTGGAGTTTCTCCGTTCTGCTTGGCAGACACCCTGCCGGGTGAACAATAGAAGGGTCCCACCAGTCTCATCCACCCTGAGGCCGTGTCCCCTTGCTTCTGGGCAGTAGCCAGTAATGTGATCCTTCCAGGCAGCGCCAGCCCTCCCCCTCCCCCATTGGGAACTCAGCCAATCTTGGGGCTCTTCAGAGAAGAAAAATTCCTTTCCCTGACCTCTGCAGGTGATTGGATTGAGGTCCCTGCAGCTTGAAATTTGATTTGATCTTTGATCTCTGCTTGCACAGCTGCGATGGTTATTATGTACCATAAAGGGTCCCGGCGCCCTTTCTCACTCACCTACCCTCCGTAGCCAGTGCTTGGGGCCAGGTATCCCTGGGCTGGGGCAGAATATTGCTTCTCTGTTTTTCTCATACGGCGCTCCCCCCCATTCAGTCCTGCTTTCTCATTCCCCTCATTCCTGGGACTTAACCCCAAATTCCAAGACCGTGGACATTTTCAAGTCCTTCTAAATGAGAGCATGTGGTTTCAGGAAAAAAAAAAATAAAATTACTGTGTGTTAAGAGCCAAACATTTAAACAAGGTCATAGTCCCAGAAGAACGAGGCATGTGTATAAACAAGTCCTTAGAGGAGAATGGTCCCGAAAATGAGTTTTCCTGCATTTAGTCTACTCGGCCATGGTGAAATCATCCTTCCCATGCGAGGTGTGAGGAGACACAGCTAGGGGTGCAAGTTTAACGGACTTCATCAGACCTATTTCTTTTTTTTTTTCCTTTGGTCTTAAAAACAAGGTTAATTCAAGGGTAGTGGATTTACAAGCTCCTGATGATTTCTGCT
Organism: Phacochoerus africanus; assembly: GCF_016906955.1. Taxonomy (NCBI): domain Eukaryota; kingdom Metazoa; phylum Chordata; class Mammalia; order Artiodactyla; family Suidae; genus Phacochoerus; species Phacochoerus africanus. The sequence continues at coordinate 8,594,469 of NC_062557.1, read as the reverse complement.
GTGCAACAAAGTGACTCCGCCACACATATACACCCATCTATTTTCTTGCAGATTCTTTGCCCACCTCGATTATCACAGACTACTGGGTAGCGTTCTCTGTCCTGTACAACAGGTCCCTGTGGGCCAATCATCCCATATGCCTCAGTGTGCATATGCCAATCCCAAACCCCCAGACCATCCCTCCCTCTGCCCACCTGTCCCCTTTGGTAACCACAAGCTTTTCAAAGTCTGTGCAACTGTGTCTGTTCTGCAATCATGTCCATTTGTATCCTTTTTTTTTTTTAAGAGGCCACATATAGGAGATGTCATATGTTGCTTGTCTTTCACTGTCTGACTTCCCCTAGCATGATAGTTTCTAGCTCCGTCCGTGTCACTACAAATGGCGTTATTGCTTTCTTTTAAGGCTGAGTAGTATTTCATTGTATATATACTGTGCATATGTACCCCATCTGTATCCACTCCTCTGTTGATGGACACGTAGGTTGCTTCCATGTCTTGGCTATTGTGAATAGTGCTATAATGAACACTGGGGTGCATGTATCTTTTCAACCACGTTGTTTTCCTTTTGTTTTCTTTTTGTTTTTGTTTTTTTTTTCCTTTTGCTTTTTAGGGCTACATCAGTGGCATATGGAGGTTCCCAGGCAAGGGGTCTAATTGGAATCAGAGCCACAGCCATAGCCGCTCGGGATCCGAGCCGCGTCTTTAACCTACACCACAGCTCACGGCAAGGCCAGATCCTTAACCCACTGAGCGAGGCCAGGGATTGAATCTGCAACCTCATGGTTTGTAGTCAGATCCACTTCCACTGTGCCATGATGGGAACTTCCATTTTCTTAAGAATAACTCCTGTATCCACTGGGAGAAAGGTTTGGGGAACTTGACATTGAGCTCTGAAGGGTGATTCTCAGCGCAGTGGGAGGAGAGGGGGATAACCTAGTGCTGCCTGAAAAGACCCTGGTTCTGTCCTGTCAAGGACGGGGACGGGGGACGTCTGACCTCAGAGTGGGAGTCCTTTCCCAGGAGAGGAGACATAGCTCAGGTTGCAAGTTGAACAGACTTCAACAGACCTATTTTCTTTTTTTATTAGTGGCAAGTGTCATAACAACAGGAGCTAATAATGGCAAAGCTGACTGTCCTTTGGTCGTTATGCTAATGACTTCACCTGCACGGACACTTCTAAACCTTGATAGCTCTATCAAAAATATACTATTATTCTCTCATTTTACAGATAATGAAACTGGAGCTTGGAGGGAAATAAGTAGGTACTTTAAGATTACCCAAGGGATGGCGTTCCCGCTATGGCTCAGCAGATTAAGAACCTGACACAGTGTCCATGAGGATGCGAGTTCAGTCTCTGGCCTCGCTTGATGTGTTAAGGATCCAGCATTGCTGCAAACTGTGGAATCGGCCACAGATGTGCTTTGGATCCCGAGTCGCTGTGGCTGTGGTGTAGGCCGGCAGCTGCAGCTCTGATTCCACCCCTAGACTGGGAACTTCCATATGCCGCAGGCGCGGCAAAAAAAGAAAAAAAAAAAATTACACAAGCAGTGAGCAGAGTTGAGAGGGCCTCACGGGCCTTGTCTGATCCAGAACTCAAGGTCTCAACCAAATTCAAAGATTACCCATCTTAGGGGTTCTTCACTTAATCTGCAAGACAGAGAAAACAAATTTATGGTTACCAAAAGGAGTGGCAGAAAGAGAGGCAGGGAGAGAGAAATTAGGATAGTACCAGATCACGTTACTATATATGAAACAGGCAAATAACAAGCAAGCACCTACTGTATAGCACAGGGAACTATACTCAGTATCTTGTAATAACCTGTAATGGAAAAGAATCTGAAAAAGAATATATAGATTATATACACATATATGTGTGTGTATACATATATATACATGTAATATATTTTGACTGAATCACTTTGCTGTACACCTGAAACTAGCACAAAATTGAAAAATTACCATACCTCAGACTTCTCTGGTGGCTCAGCAGGTTAAGGATCCAGTGTTGTCCCTGGTATGGCTGGGGTTGCTACTGTGATTTGGGTTCAATCCCTGGGCCAGGACGTCTGCATGCCACAGACATGGCCAAAACAAAACAAATAAATTATATACTTCAGTTTTTACAAAGAGAGAAAGAACCTTGATGTCTATACTGTTCACAGCCCAAAAAGACCTCTTCAAGATTTATTTTGTGGGTACCTTTTTTTTTTTTTTTTTTTAGGGCTGCATCTACAGTGTATGGAGTTTCCCAGTCTAGGGGTTGAATCAGAGCTGCAGCTGCTGGCCTACACTACAGCTCCAGCCATGCCAGATCCGAGCCAGATCTGCAACCTACATCACAGCTCACAGCAACACCAGATCCTTAACCCACTGAGCGAGGCCAGGGATCGAACCTGCATCCTCATGGATACCATTCAGATTCGTTTCTGCTAAGCCACTATGGGAACTCCTATTTTGTGGGTACCTTGATTTTAATCTGCAAACAAGATCAGAATAACATTTTCACCTCTTATCTTTTCAAATTCAAAGTGTATTTAACAGCTTACAAGAATGATACAAAGCTTAAGCACATCTTTTAAAAGAAACAGTCAAATGGATATCATTTGGTAATATTCGTTCTAATATTCTCATGTGGATCTTACCTTTGAGCCTTGGCTTGATAAAAATATTTCTCCAGCTAGCTTTTTTTTTTCTTTTTTCTTTTTTAGTCCCTATTAAGTGCCCAGCATTAAGGCACTGCAGTTGTTTAAAAGCCATGACAATCTTTCATTATTTCAAGGAAAGGAATCATTCCTGTGCCTGCTCACCCCCACCCCCATCCCACTCCCTCCGTGATGGTTTTATTTCCCCTGCTTTTTCTCTCATACCTCCTTCTTCCAAAGAACTGAGTTACAAAATCTCAGCTTATACAAGAAAATATATCTTTCAACAGGAGGTGACAGTGGCCTTTCCACTCAGAAGTGTTTTCTCCTCTTTTTGTTTAAAGTTACAGGAAATTAGAAAGAATAGTATAGATAACATCTAGGGAGTTGGTCCCTGGAGTCTTTGCCGTATATTCTTTTCCTCTGTAATTTTTGATTTGGGGTTTTTGTTCTGTCACGGGGCCATTTGGGGGTAAACTGCAGACTTCAGGACACTTCACCTCTCAGAAGCCTAGAATGTTACATCCTATTTTGTGACCAGAAAGCACGGATGCGCCTAAGAAAAACTCAGAGCTGTTGTGCATCGTTACCTGGTACCCAGCCCATATTAATAATTCCCCAACCAGGAGTTCCCGATGTGGCCCAGGGGGGGTAAGGACCCAACATAGTGTCCATAACGATGGAGATTCGATCCCTGGCCTCGCTCAGTGGGTTAAGGATCTGGCATTGCCGTGAGCTGTGGTGTAGGTCACAGATGCGGCTCAGATCTGGAGTTGCCGTGGCCATGGTTGTAGGCCAGGGGCTGTAACCCTGATTTGACCCCCAGCCTAGGAACTTCCATATGCTGCAGATGTGGCCCTAAAAGGACTAAATAAATAAGTAATAAAATTCCCCAACTGTCTTACACATGTGTTTTAGAGCTTTTTTAGCTCCTGTTTCTCCCCTGAACAACTGTCCTGGTTTACCTGCATGTGTCCCATCCCCGGGGAAGGTCTGGGGAACATCCCAGCCCCCTGACTCCATCCTGGGCAAACTGGGATGGTCGGTCCTCTTAACCAGGAGATGATGGAATTTCCTCCATTGTCCGGGATTGTTGTATCTGCTTTGTATTTGGTCTCTCTTAACCACATCTATCACCAGACTGTTCTCAGAAGAGTCACGTTTTTAACTTAAATATCTAACGAGGTCTCCTGACACCCAGGGCGAGTCTTGGTTGGGGTGATGGTGGCGTGTCCAGCGAGAACCGGCAGAGACTCCAATAGAGCTGGTCTTACCAATAACATCCTTCACAGATGAAGACGGTTGACCGTCATCCCCCCAGTAGTGTTTGGCTTTTGCTGTGCTTTGTTGTCGGGGTTTGATTTGCTCTCCTGCTTCAGAAGGGTTTACAGGTGGAGTCGTCAGCACAGGTAACACCAACAGGCATGTTCGGATGCTGGACCTGGTCATTGGCCGCTAACGTGGAACCCCTTCCTCATGTCGAGGGGCAAAGGCTGGATGTCAGAGGGCCAGTTCCTCTCTTATGTCACACGCTTCACCATCAGGCTCAGGATGGTCCTGTCCACAAGGCCCGAGGTGAGGACCGTCAAGGGGACACCCAGGTTCAAGGTCCAGCTCTGCACGCAGCTGGACCGTATGACCTCGGTCAGAGCATCTCTCTTCTCCAAGGCTCTGTTCCCTGATCTGCAAAGCCATGAACTGCCATAGCCACCTTCCTCTTGGCTGGGCTCATTGCGGCTCTCCCAGGCATGAACCCCTGGGCCTCAGAGCGCGCGCTCAGATTAGAATTAGAATTTCCTCCTGGCAAGTCCAGGAAGTCACTCCTTTGACACAAACCTGATAAATCGGTGGAAGGTCAGGACACTGGCAATGACCAGGCTTCCAGAGTCCACTCTGCCCTCTTCCGGCCCTAGAAAAGTACAAGTGATCCCCCTGGCCCTGGGCCCTCAAGAGCAGCCCCACCTCATCCACTCTTTTAGCCCCTCTGTGCTTCCCGTGGGTTGGAAAGACCTCATGTTGCTTCATCCCGTCTCTTCACGAAACGGGGGGGAAAGATGTTGGCGTAAGAGACAAGATACTGGCCTGAAATCTGCAGTGTGCTCCGCGCTCCAGACCTGCCTATCAGCTGATTTCTCAGCATCTCCAGTTGAGTGTCCAAGAGGCATCTCAATCGTGATTATGTCTTGGCCACTACTCTTAATGCTCTTCCAACCCTTCCTCCCTTCACTTTCCCCAAAGCATGAAGCACACCACTGCTCGCCCAGTGGCTCAAGACCAAAGCCCCGGAGTTGTTCTTGATACTTCTCTTTCAGTCACATCCCACATCCAATCCCTCCACTAGCCAGGCAAGCTCGACCTTCCAAATATGCCTGAGATGCTCCTGCCTACCAGCTCCACGGGTGTCCCTCTAATAAAACTGGCCACTGCCTCTTGCCTGAACTCCTGCAAGCATCTTCTGTATTTCCAGCTTCCGTCTGGCCCTTTGACTGTCCAAGCACGGCTTGGCGACCACTGAATCATCTCTTCGACACCAGAAATCAGACCAGACCTCCCCCGATTTCCAAATCTATGGATTCCCCCACCAGGTTTGTGATTGATTCTCAACCTTGGCCCTTCTCCCTCCTCTGCTTCCCCGGGCCATCTCCCCTCATTCCACTTTCTCCCTTCCTGACTGCAGCCAGTGGCAGAGGGCGTCTTGTTTGCCCCTCAAATGTAGTGAGTCCATTAGCCCCTTGACCCTTCCTGTGTTTGTCACCTGGGTTGTGCCTCATGTAGAGGCCACTTTTGCCACCTTCCTGCCACCCCACACCCACTCTCGTGGGCCCACTTACTTCTCTCTGCCCTCCTACCCCAAGTCCTATGCGCTTGCTTTGTGTCTGCTTGCTGCGCCCCATGAGGACAGGTACTGGCCTGCTTGGTTCCACACTGAATCCCTAGTGCTGGGGACATTTGCTGTCCCAAGTAAGCACTCAGGAAACCTTGACAGAATGCATTAATTAAATGGAACCTCATTATTCCAATTAAGGCAAACAAGGATGTGAGGGAATAAGCAAAAGTGCCTTCTGTAACCTTGCCTTTTTCAGTAACAGCTTTGAATTCACTGGAAAATAAGACTTATCCGTTATCAAGTGTTATGAAACTGGTTCCCAACGCATTTCTGTCATAATAAAGCATCATGCTGTTCACTTTTTTCCTACCCCCTTTTTACAACTCTTAATTATATTCTTGTATTCATTACTACCCACCCCCCATTTATTTCTGGCTGTGCCCATGGCAGGTGGAAGTTCCCGGGGCCAGGGATGGAACCCATGCCACAGCAGCGACCTGAGAGCCTCAGCAGTGACAATGCCGGATCCTTCACCTGCTGAGCCTCCAGAGAGCATCACTACCCGCCTTTCGTCTGTCTCATTCATTTTTTTTTTGTCTTTTGTCTTTTTTGTTGTTGTTGTTGTTGCTATTTCTTGGGCCGCTCCCTCGGCATATGGAGGTTCCCAGGCTAGGGGTTGAATCGGAGCTGTAGCCACCGGCCTACGCCAGAGCCACAGCAACGCGGGATCCGAGCCGCGTCTGCGACCTACACCACAGCTCACGGCAACGCCGGATCGTTAACCCACTGAGCAAGGGCAGGGACCGAACCCGCAACCTCATGGTTCCTAGTCGAATTCGTTAACCACTGCGCCACGACGGGAACTCCTGTCTCATCCATTTTAGGATGCAAGCTCAGGAGGGCAGGAACTTCTTGCACTTGCTCCAGGCTGCATCTGATCTGATGGCCTGGCACACAGTAGATGCCCAATACATGTATGTTGAATGGGCCATGTAAAGAAAAAGACTAATCAGGGCTGGAAATCTCATTAAAAGAAATCAAGAGCAATAACTAGATTTTCTTCTTCTTCTTCTTCTTCACTACCTACTAAAGCCTGGATTTCTCTTGTAGTTAAGGGTCTGGTATTATTGCCGTGGCTTGAGTCGCTACTGTGGCATGTGTTTGATCCCTGCCCAGGGATTTAAAAATAAATAAATAAATAAATAAAAGTAAAAGCCTAATACACTGCTTTGCACTTAGTAGGAGTTCAGGAAACATATTTATTGAGTTGAATTTCACTGCACAAGCAAAGTTTCAGAGGCTCCATGTCCTAATCAGAGAACCTCTTCTGGAGAGGATAAAAGCTTGGAAGTGGAGGTTGTCAGGAGACCTCGGTTCCCAGCTTGGCAGGATAGAGACAAAGGGTTCAATGGGCTCATTTGCATTTGTTTTGCATAAATATGCAAGCTGAGTGGCTGCGCTGGTGTCTCTAAGTATGTCAAATGGCAACTGACTGTGTTTTCAAATAGGATATTCAGGGTCTTACAAACAGGCAGAGGATTCCCACCCCCCAAAAGAAGGCTCTTCATCTGTCCTGGTTATAGGGAGACAGCCCGAATTTGGCTGACGGGGGCCCTCCCTAGGCCTTGGCCACTGCCAGCCACTTCCCCACACTCACCCCCACCCTCAAGACATTGGCCAGCCTGTCTAAGGTGTGGTCACTTCCAACAGGGCCCCCGTTGACAGAGCTTAAAACAAACTCCCTGTTCACACACGGCTTCGATAGATGGAGAGGGCCAAGCTGGGGCAGCGACTCCACCAGGGCAGACGAGAAGTTTCTAACAGAAAACAGCACTTAAAAAAAAAATAAATAATCTTTTCTGGGGCCAACACAGTGCTGGGAAGGCTCAGGGAGACCATGGGATTTTGTTTCTTCCCAGTTAATCCAGTTGCCCTCATTTGCATGGGATTTGCATAAACAGCACGTTGTATTCAAGCAGCCCTCACTTCAAGGCCAAGATTAAGGCTGAGGATTTGTCCCACCCACAGCAGTTTTGTTCGACTTCCACTGTTGAGAAGCTCAGAGACACCTAAAATAGCTCTTTATATACTGGCCGAGGTGAAAAGGATACAAATGATGATGGAGAAATGGAGGGGGCCTGGGGAACAGAGCACGCCGTCCAGGGGTGGGGTGGTGGCGGGGGTGTGGGCACGGAGGGTGAACAATGTGAATCTGAAAGTTGCTTCCAGTTCTGGAATTCTATACATCTCTGCAGGGGGCCGGGCACTGAAGGGCTGGCCTCGCCAAACCCTGGGATAGCACCGGGAGCGGGAGCGAGATGTCCTGTGGCCAGATCCAGGTTGAACTAATATTTGTGGAAGGCTTTTCTGGGACAGCCACTGTCACGTGGGAAAGGGAGGAGATGTGCCCAGATTGGCCGGGGGAAGGGATGGGCAAGAAGGCATGTGGAATTCTTCCATGGCCCCACCAGCAGCGCCCTGCCAGCCATTAAACTGTGATAAACCCTTTAAAAGACTTGCACTTAACACACCTCTCTCAACAACCAGCCATCAAGCCTTACCTTGTCCTTGAACAGAGCACAGACGCGCTTGGCACTGGTCGACAGTCACATTCCAAATCCCCATGTCAGGATTGACAGATGGGCCTTCCTATCCAGAGCTGGCTCTCCTAGTGCCAGTGGGGGTCTATGAAATTCCCCATGTTCTGGGCTTGGAGGAAGTTGCCTTGGTCCAAGCTCTTTTTTGAGTCCACACCCAGAGAACTCAACCTTAGCGTCTGGATTGTGCCAAGAAAGATCCTGGAGCATACAGGGCTCCCCCAGGTACGAGGAACAAAGTAAGATCGAGAGCTTTCCAAGAGCAGATCAGGCAAACCTGCGGGATAGGCGTCGGGGGGGTGGGGGGAGACATGTCCCTGTTTATTTCTCCCCAGCTTCCTCCTCATGTGCAAAGAGTATCAGCAGCTGATTACTACGTGCTGTGTCCAGCTTCCAAGAAGGCCCTGCACTGAGCAGGGAGGGAGGGAGGCTGTGAGAGGCGCAGGGACCTAAGACCATCCTGACTTGGCCTCATCTAAGAACCACTCACTGTATCTTTATAAAATCATGCAGGTCATCTCCTGAACATTGTTGCTTTGGGACGCGGGGGGGGGCGGGGGGGGGGAAGGGGGGCGGGGGGGGGAAGGGGGGCGGGGGGGGGAAGGGGGGCGGGGGGGGGGGCGCTACTGAATGGAGGTAAAACAACTCAGCAAACCCAGAATCCTGTGTCTAGTCTTAACCCTAAGGCTTGAAACGTATGGAACGTGCTCACGTCCTTTTCATTCCTTAGGGCTTTTGCGTGTCCATCTTCTTAAGAGATTTTAAACGTCTGCCCTACTTTCCGGCCCAAGGTATGTGAGAGCCACCAAGGACCTCACACAGCTGCTGATGGGGACAGACAGGTGTCAAGGACTGTTAGTCCCCTGGCCTAACCCATGCCCAGAAAAACAGACTTTAAGATTTTTTCCAACTTGTCCACAAATACAGAGATATTCAGATTATCCTGAATTTGATTTTCCCCTAAACATTTCAAGATCAATTTTATTTCTTGTTTTTGGGGTTTTTTCCTTTCCTTGAGGCTATGGGAAGAAAAGAAATACGGATCCCTGGAGTCTTTCCATCCACATGCAACTTCTTTCTTTCTTCTTCTTCTTCTTTTTTTTTTTTTACTTTTTAGGGCCGCACCAGCGGTATATGGAGGTTCCCAGGCTAGGGGTCGAATCAGAGCTACTACTGCCAGCCTACACCACAGGCACAGCAACACAGGGTTCGAGCCACATCTGCGACCCACACCACAGTTTATGGCAACGCCGGATCCTTAACTCACTGAGCGAGGCCAGGAATCAAACCTGCGACCTCATGGTTACTAATCAGATTCGTTGCCACTGTGCCACAACAGGAACTCCCACATGCAGCTTCTTTAACAGCTGGTAGATTATAATGCCTGGCCCATGAGAGCAGTGATAACACCTCATTATGACCATAAAGCTTAAGAAAACCCTGTGTGATTCGGTGACTCTGAAATAAAGAGTATTTTCTCAAAAGGAGTAGGGTTTTTGGCTATCTATGGTCTTGGGATGGCTAGGAACCAAAGTTATCTGCTAAAGAACAGAAGAGAATTGATCCTCTTTTTGATGCTAACGTCCTATCAGGCTTAGGTGCCTGCGGATGACTTAGTCCAACTTTAAACGGTTTCTACTAACAAATTATTCTGCTTCACGTCTCTCTTTTTTTAAAAAAAAAAAATTAATCTGGAAGCTCAAAAGATTAAATTTGAGGACATTTCCCCACAGCCTTTTGCCAGTTAAAGCCTCATTTTCCTCTGAAATCCTTGGATCTCCACAGCAGATGAGCAACCAATCTCAGGCCCCCTTCAGTTTATAGGTGGGACCCACCCGCCCCCCTGTTTATGTACAGATGGTTGGGGGGCCCTGCTCTCCACCACTGAAACATTGCCAAAGTCCAGGAACCAGGGATGTGGGGAGGGGGAAAAAATATACCATATTGTTACAATCCCTCCCTCTCCTTGGCCATTAATTGTATCCTGCTGGGAGCCCTCCCCGCGCACCCTGGGTGAGCATGTGTCAAACTCATTTTCTTCCTCCCAGCACTTGCCAAGGGCGTGTTAGCCTCTCGGTTTTGAAACCCTCTGTCGGAGACACCGAGAAAGTCAGACCCGAGGAAGGAGGGGGAGGAAGAGATTACAGCAGTGCGGGGGGCCGGGGTCAAGTCTCCCTTCCTCCTCGGACAAAGGAGGGGGGACGGTCAGCTCTTCTGCAGGGACCGACTGGTGGCTGGGCGGGCAGAAGGGACCCACTGTGGTGACCGGAAGTGAAGGTGCTACAGACTCAGCTGGGGATCTCGGGAAATGATGGAGCTGCTCTTTTCCTCCAACCTCTCTTCTCTCTGGAGCCCCCACCCCCCGCCCAACAACCCCAGCAGCCGAACACGGCTGCTTCCCCTCCCAGCTGTTTTGCGTTCTTCCGAGAGAGCAAAGAAGAAAATCCTTCCTGGGTATTTATTTCCCCCCAGGGGGCCACAAGGTACATCACTGAGGGACCAGGAAGAGTCCGTTATCCTCTCCCAGGGGATGGGCAGGCATAATCCGGGGGTTCGCAGTCGGCTCTGCTCACGTGGACGATTCTTGCCTCCCAGAGTTTCTCCCCACGCCCAAGCATGAGATCCAAGTCGGCCTCAGCAATTTCCCTGAAAGAACTGTGTTCTGTCACCCAGCCTAGCCCTCTCTTCTCTTTGGCCCCAGCAGTGTGAAAAAAAAAAAATCAAATTATTCTTACAGATTAAGGTTGGCTTGAAGAGATGCCATTTCTCCAAAATACTGAGAGATCATCTATCTTTTCCCAGGATCTGAAGAGGGAGCTACCCAGTACTGAACTTTCTTTTGGTTTCACCGCAACCTCTCCGGATTGTAAGATGATACACAGTATCTTCAACCCTCCATTGCTTTCAGGCCTGCCTGGTCCTTGGGATAAATTATAAAACTTGCTGGGAAGTGGTTATCACCTCCGGTATAGTGTAGCGCTACTAACATGCCAGGTTTAGAGGCAGTCAGACCTTGATCTAAATGTTCTCTCTTCCTGCTATTAGCTGTGAGATCCGACATCTCTGAACATCTTGAGCTTTTTTTTTTTTTTTGTCTTTTTGCCTTTTCTTGGGCTGTTCCAGGCCCTATGGAGGTTCCCAGGCTAGGGGTCTAATCCACCAGCCTACGCCAGAGGCTCAGCCACGCGGGATCCGAGCCGCTTCTGCAAGCCACACCACAGCTCACAGCAACGCCAGATCCTTAACCCACTGAGCAAGGCCAGGGATCAAACCTGCAACCTCATGGTTCCCAGTCAGATTCGTTAACCACTGTGCCACGACAGGAACTCCTGAATATATTGAGCTTTTTAGGGCCATCATCTCTCAAGTTATTCTTAAATTGAATTTTATTTTTTTATTTTTTATTTTAGGGCCACACCTGCGGCATATGGAAGTTCCCAGGCTAGGGGTTCAATCAGAGCTACAGCTGCTGGCCTACACCAGAGCCACAGCAACGAGAGATCCGAGCCTTGTCTGTGACCCACACCACAGTTCATGGCAACGCTGGATCCTTAACCCACTGAGTGAGGCCAAGGATTGAACCCACAACCTCATGGTTCCTGGTCAGATTCGTTAACCACTGTGCCAAGACGGGAACCCCTTAAATTGATTTTTAAAAGACTGAATGAGATGCTGTATGTATGGAGGAGGCATATGTGAAGTCAGTCAAGGGCCCACGAAGCTCAAGAACTCTTCCCTTCTTGCAAACACAGCTGGACCTGGTACGACACCTGCAAGCCCATATGGGATGGGCCACATTTCCCACCACCATCTCCAGGCTCCGTTTCTTCTCTTGCCCTGTTCAAGGTCATCTCTTTGGGCGAAGAGAACACATGTCCATTAACCACAGACTCTTCACTATCCTGTGAAACCTCAACCCAAATGGAGACAAAAAAAAAAAAAAAAAGCACTGTCTGGTTCTCCATGCACCACTGCTGCTTAACTTCCATTTGGCACATTGCCCACTTCTGCCCTAACTGCCCGGCTGGACTTCCTGCCAGGCTCCTTGTGTCTGTCCCCACGGGCCAGCATCTTGAACCCGAGTCACAGCTGGCTCCTTGAGGCCGCCGGAGGCCGGACACCACCTGTAAAGAGAAGTCCTCCTTCCCTTGCACAGGCACAGGGCCCCCTCCGCCCCAGTGCCTGCCACGCCCCTGACATTGTCCTACTACTGTTTCCGTGTAGCACATCTGGCCAAAGCAAACAGCTCTCCAGAGCCAGCTCTCCGGCGAGCAGCTGCAATACAGAGTTGGCAGGCTGTTTCAGGAAGCCTCGGCCTTCCCCCGCCTGCTCGCCCTGGGAGCTCTCCTGGAAGACACAAGACATGAGGCCTAACCTTTTAATTCACCCTCGCACAGAGCGGACCTCCTTCTCTGGAGGCCCTGGACCCCTCTTCCCCCCCTGCCTTTGCTCTTATCCCCTGCGGTTGGGTCCCTCGAGACTAGGATTCTCTTCTGTCCTCTTGGAGAAAAGGGAGCATGTGCTGGGAACACAGGTTGAGAGGCGCTAGAGGAGAAATTATGAAGCTCAGACGAAGGAAATTTTATTATTTCATACTAGGGGGGTGCCATCTGAGTTGGAGGTTTGGGGATGGGCAAGGGTCTCAAATCCAGGAGTCACGAAGAGTGGAAACACTGGAGGAATAAAGAGAAGAAAAGGAGGGTGACAGGAAGGATAAAAGAAAGGACATTTAGCATCTTTTATCGGTGAGTGTGAAAACTCTTTCATATATGTTTTTACCCTTAAATTCTCTAAGACCCTAGGTGTTGATGATCCCGTTTTATTTACGAGACTCTAAGGCCCCAAAGACAAGGGTCATGCTCAAGGTCACTCCATTGCTAAAAGGCAGGATCTGAGTCTTCGGGCTCCAAGGCCAGAAATTTTCCAAGCTGCCGCGGCGGCCGGTAGCTTTGGGATTGCTGCTGTAGCCTCTTTATTCCGTCCCGTTACCTTGGCTAAGGTCGAGAGTCCCTAACTCTGGTGTTCCTAGGAGCTACTTGGTGGTGGCGATGGTGGTAGTTGGGGTGGGGGGAGCGTGTCAGTGGTGGTGGCGGGTGGTGGGGACGGCGAAGGTGACAGTGATGATGGTGATGGCGGGGGGGATGGGTCCCCGTTCTTGTCATTGCGAGGGCCAGTGGTGGGAATAACGAAAGACACTAAGCCAGCTAATGGGCTTTTTTTTTTTGTCTTTTGTTGTCTTTTTTCTTAGGGCCGCAATGCAGTGGGGTTGAAGCAGAGCTGTAGCTGCCGGCCTACACCACAGCCACAGAAACATGGGATCTGATCGGCATCTGTGACCTGCACCGCAGCTCACGGCAACGCCGGATCCTTAACCCACTGAGCGAGGCCAGGGATCGAACCCACGTTCTCACAGGCACTAGTCCGGTTCATTACCACTGAGCCATGATGGGAACTCCACTAATTGGCTTTCTTGTGTCTAAAAATCCTTCCTTGGGTCCCATAGGCCACCTTCTTATCTTTGGCTTTTGTAAAAATTATCCACATTTCTGAACCTCTGTTTGTTGGTAGCAGCACCTGTAAGATGATATGACAGACTTCTATTTATTTATTTTTGAAAGGATGTAAGGGAAACAGCTTCCCTTATTTAAACAAAACACAAGCTCCCCAAGGCTTTAAAACTGGAAGCCAGCTCTCCAGGTTGGCGGGGTGGGGGCTGACCCAGCAGAACTGCCCTCTCTCCCTGCCCTTCTCCCCCTCGGACCCTCCCACCCACAAACACACCAGCCTAGCGGTGAATTGTCTTCATCTTTCAGAGCTTCAGCCCAAGTGTGGCCTGCTGTCTGCTCCTTAGTTTCCTTCAGCCCAATAGAGAGATGGAAATTTAAATGAGAAAGAGAGACAGAGGGAGTTCCATTGTGGCTCAGGGGTAATGAACCCAACTAGTATCCATGAGGACATGGGTTTGATCCCTGTGGTGTAAGGTGGCTCAGATGGCGGCTCAGATCTGGTGTTGCTGTGGCCGTGGCCTAGGTCGGCAGCTGCAGCTCTGATTTGAACCCTAGCCTAGGAACGTCCATATGCCTAGGGCGTGGCCCTAAGAAGACAAAAGACAAAAACAAGAACAAACAAACCAAATCCCCCAGAGATGGAGAGATAGAGAGACTGAGAAAAGAAAAGCAAACAAAATGCAGGATGCTGAGCCAACCTGCAGATCACATGGCTTACTTTTCTGAACCTGCACAGCTAAATCCTTCCCCGGCCCCCAGCCGTGTCTCAGGCCACACCTGGTCTCAGAGGCTCAAGGAGCTCAGGCCAGCTTAGGAGACAGCTCCCAGGGTCCACACTCCCGGGGGAAGGGGTCAGAGCACTTACGACATGTCCCTCTAGTGATTTTCTGCTCTCGGAGCCTGAGCAAAGATCCCCCATCTGAGCCACCCACCCAGGCGCTGTTTCCCAGCCCCACTGGCCCAGACGTCCTGCAACGCTGAAATAAACGAACACCCCCTTTAGGGGACTGGCCTGGTTCGTGTGATGGGCCTAACAACATCCTCAGAAGCACATAGTCACATCCCAGTGAATTTCACCCCTAAAGCAACGGAGCTGCCATCACCCCAGAGGGCTCACGGCAGCATCAGGGTTGAAATTCCGGGTGCCTGGAAGCATCTTCAGCCATCAGCCTTCTTCCTTGGTGACGGCAATGCTGGGGAAAAAAAAAAAAATTAAGAAAACAGCACACTTAAAACTCAAAGGAGAAATAATGCACATCTCCCCAGGGCTGCAAATTGAGTTCCTTTAATGACAATTGAAGTTTCTTTGGAAGCATAAAACATAACATAAATAGACAAACAAATGGTACAGTGAGCTTTCTCTCTCTCTCTCTCGGCTAATGATTGTTCCTAGGCAGTCTGGGGGAATCAGGGCACTGACAGCAAACAGCCAGCTCCCACTCTGAAATCGGCACCAACTCCCCACCCAGGGGTTGCCCAAAGTGGGAGCCCGTCGGAGCGTGTGGTCCAAAACCCCGAGACCCCCCCTCCCCTTCTGACCCTCACACAACAGCTCCCTCTGGAGCCACCCTGATAAGGGATACAGGATGAGAAACAGAAAACAAGCTTGAGACGCCTATCTGTGCTCCCCCCCACCCCCACCCCCGCCCGCTTTGCTGTGCAAGTAACAATTTATGCCTGATCAGTTTGGACAGCAGATTCTATTTATTTTGCTAGACTCCTACCCTCTTCCCATCCCAGGGGTGGGGCAGACTGATATTTTCTTTCAAGGCTCTCCGAAACATTCCAGCCTCTCTCCTGTGATTCTAACTCCCGGAATGGCCACACCGCAGGCAGCCGGTACCTCTCCGTCCCTCTCCAGCCTCTCCCCCTGACCCCCCCGGGGCCAGCCTCTCAGCCTCTCCCCCATGCACGTGAAGCCGGGCGGCCTTGAAGCTTTTAGACACATAAGGGCCCAAGACATTCTGTCCCTCTCCTATCTCTCCGGTGGTTACTTGAGGGTTGTAATTGTTTCCTTTCAGCAGAGCAAAACTCTGATTCTTCCCCCAACCCTGGGGGGTTATCACGCCCTCCCTATAAGGAGTCTTAATCTTTACCCATGTAAAACTCTTGCCAAGCCCCATCCCTCAGATGGAGAGCCCCCCGCCTTCCCCCGCCCCCGCGCCCCTGCCCCCCAGTCTCTCCTGAAGGGGGAGATTGGAAGGAAGCCTGCAGCCTGGCACTGGGAGGGTTAAACGAGCCTGGTGGAGGGAGAGGAAGCAGGCATTCCCCTGGTCCCAGATGGAGCATGCTAAATCACTCCCTTCAGCAAGTCAGCTTGTTTGGTTATCTTGGAGTGTGTACTGGGGCCTAACTCATCCTGGCCGGTCCTTCCGGATGTAGCCTTGCTCAAAATCAAGCCTTATACAGGAGTCTTATTCCCCGGGGGCTGGCTCCTCCCAGGCTGATAAAGAGTTTCATCAAGGATGATTCAAGGGGTTGAGATACAAGCTCGGGTGATAGCTAATGAGGCCTCCAGCCCCCAGCTGACCTCACTTTCTGGTTGTTGACAGGTTCAGTCAGGCTGGCCAAATAGCATCCCAACTGGGCCAAGACAAATGAGCTCCAGCTCCTGCACCCCCCGACCTCCTCCCAAACGCCCCCCAGCCCCACCCCATGCCTCCTCCAAGTCCTCCTTCTGGATTTGCAATCCACCTCCCAGCCTCCCCCTGGATCAGCCCCAAGTGGCCTCTCCTTCCACTGGCCCGTAAACGGATGGGGACAGGAAAGCCTAATTCTGGACTCCACGCTGGCACTGCTGGCCAGGCAAGGAGACCTTGGCCCGGGTCCTCCTGGACCCTTCTTCTTTCTTCCTAGACTCTCTCCTTCCCACTCGAAGGGTTTGGGACCTGAGTAGGTGGTTTTGAGTCTTGAGTCTAGCGCATACTTTCAGAAGCATGCACTAGGCCCCATCCTCGTGTGTTCGGAGAAGACTTTAAGCTAGGCAGGAACACACACACACACACACACACACACACACACACACACACACACACACTGGAGGCCTTCTTATCATCCGCACAGCCGGTGGTGCTGAGCGTCCCCCCAGCTCCTGGAGTCTGAGTCCAGAACTGGAAGAGGTCAGAGAGATGGGAAGACAGCTCTGAAGTCTCCATGTGGGTACCAGACCGATGGGACCAGGACGTGATGTGCTCACGGAGACTGCTAGGGTTAAGCGTCGCTTTGGAAACACTACAAGGGATGGAAAGTGCCGGCAGGGTTTGGGGGGACCCCTACCCCCTCTTTATCCCCCCAGCCAAGGCTTGGGGGCCAGTGCTCAAAGCGATGTGCCGCTTGGGCTGTGTCCATATTGGGCTCAAGGCTGGAGCTGAAAAGGCTCCAACTCTCATGGGCCGACTTAGTCGGCAGAATAAGACCCCAGGGCCTCAATAATAATAGCTCCCTCTCCCTGACGGCCGAGGGATGCTTTGCTGTTCCCAAAGGCCTTTCATATATATACCGTCGGGTCCTCATGCTGTGCCTGTGGTTACCTATCATTCCGCTTCTCTCGTTGACGGAGGAGGAAACGGCTCCATAAGAGCAGCAGGAGGACACACACCGTGGGCCTCCGACCCCAGATCCTTTGCTCCTCCTTTGCCGAAGGAATCTAGTGATACTTGGAAAACACTTTACTGCAACATGGGGAGGTGAAGACTTAAAGGCCCAACAATGAGGATGACAAAGGCAAGGTGACAAAAGTGTGAAGGCCACATATCTCTTAAGAACGTGAAAAAAATTCCTTTACTTTAGCACATTGTACATTTAGCCATTCATTACTTTATATACTTAGTCCATGGTTATTGTAAGACATTTTATACCAATCAGAGGCACTCCCGTCGTGGCACAGTGGTTAATGAATCTGACTAGGAACCATGAGGTTGCGGGTTCGATGTGGGTTAAGGATCCGGCATTGCCTCGAGCTGTGGTGTAGGTCGAAGACGTGGCTCAGATCCCGCGTTGCTGTGGCCGTAGTGTAGGCCGGTGGCTACAGCTCCAATTGGACCCCTAGCCTGGGAACCTCCATATGCCATGGGAGCTGCCCTAGAAATGGCAAAAAACCAAAATAAATAAATAAGTAAATAAATAAAAATACTAATCACAGAAAAGAAAAAAGCACTAATTATGTTTCCAGCCGCCTTCTGTATGTACATCCATACAAATGTGCGTGTATACCCTGGAGGTTTTCTATTTCTTTATGCATGTAAATATTATATATAAAGGTTACATGTATATTAATTGCATATTAATCTATATTTCTGCTTAGCTTCTTTTTTACTTAGAAACATAGAAAAATGCTGGAACTATCTTTCCATGACAGGGTCTGGGTTTATCCTATTCTCTAATGACCGCCTCGTGTTCCACTGCATTGATATTATTGGGCACTCATCCTGTTTTCACTTTTTTATAATTGCAAATTCTGCTGTAATGAAGCTTCTTATGCACATATCATTGTGCAGCTGTCTATTTCCTTCAGATCAATTCCTGGAAGTGAAATAACTTGGTCAAAACACACCAAGGGTTTCAGTCTATTTTGCCAAAGGGTGTGCCTTTTTAGAGTCCCCCCAGCGGTACGAGGAGGCAGAAGGCTCACTGAGAGTCACAGAGTAGACAGAGGGTCCGAGTGCCAGCCTGCTTACGGGGACCTGGTGGGACATGAAGTAAAGACTGGACTTTGATTTCCAGGGATTCGAGAGATACTGAAGTTTTGGAGCAGAGATTGACTTGGCCGGAAGTGGGAAAGGCAGAAGGAAGAACACATTGGAAGCGGGAGAAGCTGGAATGGCACAGAGCCCTGATGTCGGGGAGGGAAACCAGAGCAACGACTGTGCAGAGACGGGCTGCGCCATTGGTGGGGGACAGAGCGGGGAGGAGAGAGGAGGAAGGTGGAGGAGGGGGAGGAAGAGAGGAGGGAAATAAGACAGTTGAGAGTCATGGTGTCTGCGGCGATCATTAAAGATGATCCAGAGCTTTAAAAAATGTTTAAATTAAATCATAGTTGATTTACAATGGTGTGCCAGTTTCTGCTGTAGAGAAAAATGACTCGGTCATGGAGTTCCTGCCGTGGCACTGTGGGTTAAGAATCTGACTACAGAAGCCCTTGGGTAGCTGGGGAGACACAGTTCTATCCCCAGCCTGGCACGGTGGGTTAAAGTATCCAGCTTTGCTGCAGCTGCAACTTGGATTCAATCCCTGGCCTGGGAACTTACATATGCCACAGGTGCATCCATTAAAAAATATTATTCCATCATATATATGTGTGTGTGTGTGTGTGTGTGTGTGTGTGTATCTAATTCTTTTGTAAATTCTTTTCCATCATGGTCTATCCCAGGAGAGTGAATATAGTTCCTGGAACTATGCAGCAGAAGCTTGTAGCTTGTCCATTCTAAATGTCATAGTTTGTATCTAATAACCCCAGAGTCCCGGTCCATCCCTCATCCCCCCACACACACCGGCAACCACAAGTCTGTTCTCTACTGCCTGTGAGTCTGTTTCTGTTTCATAGATATGTTTGCTTGTGCCATATTTTAGATTCCACGTATAAGGGATACTGGTGCAAACGCTATGGAAAAGTATGGAGGTTCCTCATAAAACGAAATATAGAACTACCAGACGATCCAGCAATCCCACTCCTGGGCATCTATCCAAAAAAACTGTAATTCGAAAGATAAATACACCCCTATGTTTATAGCAGCGCTAGTCACATGGAAACAACCTAAATGTCCATTGACAGATGAATGGATAAAGAAGAATTGATACATATATACCATGGAATACTACGCAGCCATAAAAGAGAACGAATTTGCAGCAACATGGATGAACCTAGAGGTTATTGTACTAAGTGAAATAATTCAAAGACAAATATCATATGATATCACTTACATGTATATTCTAATGCAAGGATACGTAAGAATTTATTTATAAAACAGAAGCAAAAATGTCATTCACAGCAACATGGATGCAACTAGAGATTCTCATACGAAGTGAAGTTAGAAAGAGAAAGACAGCGACAAGGCTTTTGAGTCTGAGCATCTAGGACCCTGGGGATGCTAAGGAGGTCAAAGGAAATGGGGGTGCATTTCAAGGGAAAGTGGCACTTGAGTTGAGGAGCTGGAGTGTAACGACGGTGCAGAGCTGGCCCCTCAGGTCGGCGGGGTAGGACAACGATCTGCTTTCCAGGTAAGTTTGAGCGGCATCCTCAGGGTCTGTTGTCGAGGCTGGGGAGGCGGGGGTGACATGGCAAGGAGAGAGCCCTGTGAGGACAGGGCCAAGGACAGAGCCCTTGGGGAATACCAACCCTTAAATGGTGATGGGACACAAAAGAGCCAGAGAGGAGGCTTGAGAAGCGTGGGCAGAGAGGAAGGAAGAGAACCAGAAGCGTTCTGCGTGACTGGACCTGAGGAGGCCTAGACGCCTCGAAGAGGAGGGGCAGCAGGTCTGTCGAGGATGCAAAGAGGCCAAAGAGATAAAAGCAGAGAAGGGGCCCTTTGATTTGGAATGAGAGGGGGCATCAGACGCCTTGCCTTGAGTCCAGGTAGAACTCGGTCTGAGACATTGCTAAGGGTGAAAATGGGAGTGGAGCAAAACAGAGAGTTTACTGGGCCCAGAACGGTGGCAAGAAGGGGCTTCCTGGAAGTTCCCTGGTAGCTCTGCTGATCAAGGATCTGACATTTTCGCTGCTGTGGCTTGGGTCAGGGCTATGGCTCGGGTTGGATTTCTGGGCCTGGAAACTTGCATGCACCATGGGAGTGGCCAAGAAGATAAAATAGCTGGCTTTCACCAGGAAAGTTTCCACGCATCTGGCCTGGCTTGATCTTTTTCCTTTTAGGACCGTACCTGCGGCATATGGAGGTTCCCTGGCTAGGGATCTAATTGGAGCTGTAGCTGCCGGAACCACAGATGTTATAACCACCAGAACCACAGCAATGCCAGATCCGAGCCATGTCTGCAACCTACACCACAACTCACAGCAATGCCAGATCCTTAACCCACTGAGCGAGGCCAGGGATCGAACCCACAACCTCATGGTTCCTCGCCGTATTCGTTTCCGCTGCTTCACAACAGGAACTCCACGGCCTAGCTTGATATTTTTAAGCCTGATTGGGAGGTTGTGGTGGGAACAGTCTTTTTGTGAATTATCTAAATGAAAGCACAGTGTACAGAGAAGGTCCAAAGTCGAACAAGATACACAGCGCATGCTCTGTGGGTGTCAGTGAGACAGTGGTAGCCTCACCAATTTTTTTAAGTGAAACTCCAACCCAGAATAAGAAAAATAACATCTTATTCTTTATCATGGGGAGGGGGCGACATTTCCTTCCTCTGAATTCAACCGAAAGGTAAAATTCTTCCGGTCTGACGCAAATACCACCCTCCCTCTTAAAACCTAAAATCTGAATTACAGAATTATTCTCCCAGAGAAGGGGAGCATTTGGTTATAATCTCCAGGTCTTGGCTCTCTCTGAAGGCAGCTCCCGCAGTTCCATTCTCCCCCCCGCCCCCCCGCATCAGGATCAGAGGGTGGGAGCAACCCGTCCGCTGAATCCCTCTGCTCTTCTTTGCCTCTCCCAAGACTCCATTGAGAGCACACACTAGGCAGAACAAAACAGTGGCAATTGATGACAAATGGACCGAGCTGCCCCCACGTCCCCCTCCTCACTCTCTGTTACCATGGTGACGCCAACCAGCCAAAGCCAAGAGATCAGGAAATATCCATAAAGGACAGTCTGGTGGACACAGGTGTTTGGGGAACTGACAAGATCCTTCCATCTATTGAGGGTGAGAGCGGGGTAGGCAGAACTGGGGGAGATGGGGACTGGGGGCTAAGGTACAAGCAGGTGGGCTTTGTCTTTGGGACTAGAAGTTTTTTTTCCCTCTTTTCCCTTTTTTTCCCAGGTACTCTACTGATACATGCTGACACCATACCAAAGTTCTGTTTTCTTTTTAGTGTTCATTTCTCCTTCTCTCTTCTACGTCACCTACAAGTCTGGATAACCACGAAGACGGACAGCTGGAAACATGCTGGAGAAGGTCTGAAAAGAGGCAGAGCGTTAGAAAGAAGGTCAGCAGGACCTGCTTCAACCAGTTTGCAAAGTAGACGGCGAGGCCTCAAATTCCATCACAGGATTCCTCCCACTCTTTCCAGTTGGGAACACAGTGAACATATCCTCTAAATTTAGAGGCAGAAACCATTTCTTTTTTTTTTTTGTCTTTTTGCCATTTTCTTGGGCTGCTCCCAAGGCATATGGAGGTTCCCAGGCTAGGGGTCCAATCGGAGCTGTAGCTGCCAACCTACGCCAGAGCCATAGCAATGCCAGATCCGAGCCGCGTCTGCAACCTACACCACAGCTCACGGCAACGCCGGATCCTTAACCCACTGGGCAAGGGCAGGGATCGAACCCACAACCTCATAGTTCCTCGTCGGATTTGTTAACCACTGAGCCACGATGGGAACTCCCAGAAACCACTTCTTTAAAAGGGTAGAGACACCAAAGTTTGAGGAAGAATAGGAGAAGAGAGATTTATACTGGGGTTTATTCTGCACTATTATTTGTGTGTGTGTCACGGAAAGCCAATCATCCAATATTAACTGGAGTTGTCCCACAGCTCAGTGGCTTTGGTGGACACAATTTCCACCAAACAACCATCATCAAACATAAACGTGGGAGGAACGGAGGAAAGAAACTGCTCAGTTACTCTTACTTTAAAGAAGAAAAATCTAAATAACATGCTCCTGCCTGGGTGCTTTGAAACTTGTTCACTTGAATCATTCAAATTCTAGGCATCCATCAGGAGTCCTGTAACCAGCTACTCTCCACAGGCACCCCGCAACAGCTGGAGGACAGATTCAGCCTGTTCCTTTAAGCCTTCAGATCATTGCTTTGTCAATACTGCAGCCATAAAAGTCACCCGGACTTTTGCATTCAATTGCCAAAAATCTATCAGGGCTCATTTCTTATAGAAGGCATTTAAAACATGCTGGTTTACTGAATATTGCGAATGGCTTAACGTCTTACTGTAGCAGAAGTTATAGCTAAATCTCCAGCAATATTTCTCTCCTCCTTGGTTCGCAGCCATGGAATTTAAGTGGAGATTGACTCCACCCAGCTGCAAGTTTGGACCAATCAGAGATTAATTCCAGTCCTCTTGCTACAATGATTGATTCAGGTAAATAAAGTCTGATTGATCAGCACATGGACTTTTCCCATCTGGGTCCTGAGGGCAAGTTTGCTAGGACCTCCAAGAGAATTAGCTCTCTCTCTCTCTCTCTTTTTTTTTTGTCTTTTTGCTTTTCTAGGGCCGCTCCCGCAGCATATGGAGGTTCCCAGGCTAGGGGTCCAATCGGAGCTGTAGCCGCCAGCCTACCGGCCTAGGCCAGAGCCACAGCAATGCGGGATCAGAGCCACGGCTGTGACCTACACCACAGTTCATGGCAACACCAGATCCTTAACCCACTGAGCAAGGCCAGGGATCAAACCTGCAACCTCATAGCTCCTAGTCAGATTCGTTAACCACTGCACCACGACGGGAACTCCGAGGATCAGTTCTTAACTTTGTCATTGAGAGCAACCAAAATGCAACTCCTCCCTACTCCAGGGCAGCATGGTTTGAAGATAAAAATCCTAGAGATTTGGACAGTTTGCCTTCCCAAAGGAAAGTGGCCTGAAGATAAAGGTGGTACCAGTGAGAACAAAGCAAAGAGTCAAAATAAAACCAGCTCCTTGATGACTTAATTGGTCTGTTGGATCAAACTAACCCTGAATTCCACTTTATCCAATCTTCTTCCAATAGAGTAAACCCATAAGTCCCCTCTGTTCTTTAAGCCATTTTGAGATGGGCTATCTTTTTGGGTCTTGTTTATTTTGTTTTCAAAAGAAAGAGTTTTAATAGATGGTTTTAAAATTTTGATTTAATAATAAAGAGTCCTAACAAATATCCTTTGTGACAGGGTCATCTCTTGGATAAGTTTGTTTTTAATGGACAAAAAAGTAAGTTTCAGAGTCCCGGAAACTAAAATAACAAAAGGAATCTCTTGTTTGGAGAGATACAAGCTGGGAATCCACCAAAATGTCTTCTCAGGCTTATACTGTTCAAGGCCAGACATACAATCAACTCTTTTTTTTTTTTTGCATTTCTTTTTTTTGGGGGGGGTGGTTTAGGGCCAAACATGCAGCAGTTTGGCCCCAGTTCCCAGGGTCGAATCAGAGTTAGAGCAGCCCGCTTACCAAAGCCATACCAAAGCCAGATCCAAGCTGCGTCTGTGACCTATACCACAGCTCACGGCAACACCAGATCCCCCAGTGACTGAGCAAGGCCAGGGATTGAACCCATATCCTCACGGATATTAGTTGGATTTGTATCTGCTGCACTACAGTGGAAACTCCAATCAACTCTTGATAGTTCTTCTTAAAGGACATAGAAAAAGTCAGAGAAAATGGAAAATACTTCGCAGTGCACAGTATGTACTCTGAAAAACAGATCCATCTTTATGTGTAGCTAACGCTAATGTTAAAATGAATTTGCAGAGTTCCCGTCATGGCTCACTGGAAACAAATCTGACTCGTATCCATGAGGACGCAGGTTTGATCCCTGGCCTCGGTCAGTGGGTTAAGGATCTGGTGTTGCTGTGGCTGTGGTGTAGGTGGGGGCTGCAGCTCCGATTGGACCCCTAGCCTGGGAACCTCCATATGTCGTGGGTATGGCCCTAAAAAGACAAAAAAAAAAGAATTTGCATTCTGTAAGCATACAATGTGGACCACTGTGAAGGAGAGACATCAAAGGTGCTTAATCATTCCGGAAAATAACAAGGAGTTTAAAACTGAAATGAAATGTAGATAATTCCAACGCTGGTGGCTGATAAAGTTTTTTTAAGAATTTTTTTTTTTTTTTAAGAGCCAGCATCTCCCATCTATTTCTTCTTATTTCTTCCTTCTTCCGTGAGGACATCTGTGTGTCTTGGGTTCACAGAGTTCCAACAAAACCATGCTATGTGCTCTTGTTGACGCCTCTAGCTCTGTTAATAGAACCACCATTTTTCTTTGCCAAGTCTCCAAATTTGGAACAACTGTGCTTGTTCCAGACTACTCATTGGGCCCCACATGCACGCTGTGAGCTCTTAAGAATGTCTCATTCTTATATATCTGGTTTCCTCCTATCCATTGCTACTGCCACCCCCTACTTCAGGTCCTCATGCCTTTCTCAAATAATATCAATTTCTCCTTTATTTATATCCTTTTTAAAATATTTTTCTTTAGGGTTGCACCTGCAGCATATGAAAGTTCCCAGGCTAGCTGTCTAATTGGAGCTATAGCTGCTGGCTTATGCCACAGCAACATGGGACCCGAGCCGCCTCTGCCACCTACACCACAGCTCACGGCAACGCCTGATCCTTAATCTACTGAGGGAGGCCAGAGATCGAACCCACATCCTTGTGGATACTAATCAGATTCATTACCACTAAGCCACAAAGGGAACTCCTAAATTTATCTCCTTATTTCCAGAATTCCCCCCATGCTTTTACATTTTACC
The DNA here is from genome assembly GCF_016906955.1 of Phacochoerus africanus. Lineage (NCBI taxonomy): Eukaryota > Metazoa > Chordata > Mammalia > Artiodactyla > Suidae > Phacochoerus > Phacochoerus africanus. The sequence continues at coordinate 8,569,334 of NC_062557.1, read as the reverse complement.
CAACATAAAAAAACATACTATTTCAATAGAACCTCTTTTTTTTTTTTTTTTCAAATTGAGGTCTTACCCAAGATGGAAAAAAGGCAGTTTATCTGGATACAGCTGGAATAGGGTTGCAGGAACAGGCACTGCATTCCCCCTGCCCATGCCAATCGCTATGGCAATTCCACAGCACTCTAGAGCTGCAGCCTCTCTCCTGCTGCTGCCACGGGTGCTCTCCAGGAAAAGACTGCTGGGTGGATGCAGAGAGCATAGGACTTTGAGATACTAAAGAGGATGGTGTCGTGTCATCCTCACTGGACTGTAATCGCATCTAGAAACTTGAGGCAATGGGAAGTATTCCCTTTCTCCAACTGTGGATCTCCTCATGTCACCTAAACACACCTCACTTCTGACATGGAGTTTTCGGAGTTTTCGCCTGCAGCTGCTTTTTCTTTTTCTTTTTTTTTTTTGTCTTTTTGCCTTTTTGCCTTTTCTAGGGCCGCTCCTGCGGCATATGGAGATTCCCAGGCTAGGGGCCGAATTGGAGCCGTAGCCACCAGCCTACGCCAGAGCCACAGCAACGTGGGATCCAAGCCTCGTCTGCGACCTACACCACAGCTCACGGCAATGCTGGATCCTTAACCCACTGGGCGAGGCCAGGGATTGAACCTGCAATCTCATGGTTCCTAGTCGGATTCGTTAACCACTGTGCCACAATGGGAACTCCATGCAGCTGCTTTTTCTACAGAGCAAGCTTGTGTCTGGGGCCAGGTTAGGAAATGGTCACCATTCTGTTTGCCACGTTATTCTTGCCTCTTCCGCTCTCTCCCAGGGACAAAAACAATATGATCATACCTCTATAATGGGTAAATGATAGATAGACAGATAAATAGATAAATGATAGATAGCTAGATGAAAGGAGGGGGGGATGAAAAGGAGATATCATTTAGACATAGATATGGATATACCAGAGGGTTTCACTGACCCGCCAGTTTCTTAGATGCAGCCAGTCCAGAGTTATTTCTACAGTCCATGTCTATAAACTTGTTTTCCAAACTAGGACGTTGCCCTCCATGTTTAATTTATTCGTTCCAATTTCGAGTTAACTCATTCTCTTGATTCCATCATCAAAACATTTCTCATTCCCATCACCTTCTGGCCGTCTCCACTGTTCAGCACGCTACTTCAGGCCCCAACATCTAATGCTTGAACTTCTGACAGCTCTACCTCAAAAATCCATTTAATTCTTCAACTTGAAATTGTTCAGTGGTTTTCCTTGGCCTAAAGACCAAATCCAAACTCCCTCAACTATCTAGTCTTTTCTCTGTAGTGGTTTCCTGTATGGTTGTCTCCCCAGCAGCTCTTTTGAGAACTGGCCAGATCCGCCTATGCCCATTCATGACAGTACAGAGAAGGTGATCCTGTTAGAACTTGAGCCTGCCCTGTGGCCAGAGATGCTTAGTCCTGAGTGGGCATTTGGCCATGAGTGGGTCAATGCGTTTCCTTACCAGGCTCTGTGTGCAATGTTAACCTCAGAGGTGTTTTTGGCCTATGCTGCCTGCTATGCTTTATGGGAACCTACAGTGGGACAGAATGATGGAGCCAGCAAAGGCAGAGTGTTGGGAAGCTGACCCAGAGAGAAGGGCCTTGAGCACACTTGAAGCCAAGATCCATCCCTACCCTTCCAGGTGCGTTGCTGAGAGAATCCTTCTTGGATTCCAAGAGCTACACCTGTATTCTTCCCTTCAAGTTCTCTTTTTCTGTATGCCCATTAGAGTTGGGTTTCTTTATATGCACTTACAAGTCCTAGCTATGCATCCCCCTTACCTCTCAACTCCTTGAGACCAGGTCTGTGTCACAGTCATCTCTGCCATCCTCAGTGCCAATTTATTGCTGGCACTCAATCAACACTTGTTGAATAAATAATTGGTTTGGTACCAAGTATAAATTTCTAGAGAATAGACTTGCAATTGCCAAGGGGAAGGGGGAGTGGGAGGGAGTGGGATGGACTGGGAGTGTGGGGTTAGTAGGGGCAAACTATTGCATGTGGAGTGGATAAGCAAGGAAGTCTTGCTGTACAGCAAAGGAACTATATCTAGTCACTCGTGATGGAACATGATGGAGGATAATGTGAGAAAAAGAATGTATATATGTATAACTGGGTCACTTTGCTGTTCAGCAGAAATTGACAGAACATTGTAAATCAACTATAATTTTAAAAAGTTTCTAGCAATCTTCTTTTGGCCACCTTCCTAGCCCAAAGAAAAATTGAATAATAGTTTGAAACTGAATAATAATTTGTAGCTAGCACCTGTTCCTGGAGCAATAGCATCTTTGGAGAAAGTTTCCAGTATCATAGCAACAGTGGTGGGTACCTGCTAGTGCCCACCATAGACATCCACGTGCGTTACTCATTTCACCCTTCCAACAATCTCACAAGGTCATACTATCATTACAACCATCTCTATTTTAATGGATGAACTGGGGCCTGGAGCAAGGAAACAGCATGCCCAAGACCGAATGGTGACGCTGCAACGGTATGGTCAATCCGTCTGGCTCCAATTTTGCTTGATGGCCTTCTCTTTAGATTTCCTGACCTGATGGACTCTGTTTTTAGAGCAGAAGAAGCCCCAGAGCGTGAGCAGGTATTTAAAAAACCCTGCTCTGGGAGTTCCCCATTGTGGCTCAGCAGGTTACAAACCCGACAAGTATCCAGGAGGATGCAGATTTGATCCCTGGGCTCGCTCAGTGGGTGAAGGATCTGGTGTTGCCCTGAGCTTGTGGTATAGGTCGAAGATGCAACTCAGATCCTGTGATGCTATAGCTGTGGCATATGCTGGCAGCTGCAGCTCTGATTCAACACCTGGGAACTTCTGTATGCTGTAGGTGCGGCCCAAAAAAGCAAAAAAAAAATTATATATATATATATATATATATATAATATTTATATATATATATAAATTCAAAAATAAAAATCCCTGCTCCTCTGCCTCCAGTCACTTCTGCCAGGTTGGGGAGGGGGGAACATGCAAACACCTGTAGAGAGGCAAATGGTCATATCCTGAGCCAGACTCAAACCAGATGGCCTTCACTGCCAGCAAAGTAGGATTGCACAGGACAGGGACACGCTTCATCGTCCCAGGGTGTCCCAGGTGTGGGAGACCCCACGCCCCTACCCCACTCGTCCGTGAAGTCACCCTCCCAGATCCCAGAAAGGTCATTTTAAGAGCTGGCATTTTGAGGAAGGAGCAGGCAAGCTGAAGGGCCCTCGGGAGGTGGGTACGAAAGAGTTAAGGCCGCAGCTGCTGGCCCCTGCAGCATGGAGTTATGTTCAAACTGTTCCCACTGGGGACCAAGTCAGCTGTCAGCAGAGAACAAAGAACCCCCAGAGCCGCTCAAGTTGTGTCGCACCCGGGCAAGCCCTGAGAGCTCCCCCGTTAGGATTTTTCTAAATCAGCCCCATCGAGGCCTGAAGAATAAAGCGAAGGAACAATGAGCAGGCCACATTCACACAGCCCTCGGTCCGGCCGCCCCACCCCCACCCCCTCCCACGGGGCCCCAAAGGCCACTTCATCTCCACAGGGAAAATCATATCGCGTCCAAAGCCCCCTGACCGGCTGGGCCGGTGTCCAGAGAACTCAGCGGTGGGGGGAGGCTTTGCCGGGAGGGTTCCAGATGCCCTCAGAGGAGGGGACAGAGGAAGTCCCTCAGGTGTGTGTTTTGCGGGGAGGAAGGAGGGGGCCAGGGCAAGGATGGGGGTGTGTGGCTGCAGGCACAACAGAGACTCCATTTGGGATTTGGGAGCTCAGATTTTGCTGTTCCCGTTTCATTCCATCCAGATCTAGGTGATACAGCATTTTGGGCTGGAATCCTGAAAAGCTCTGCCCTGGTCCCTCAGCCCCAAGGGAACTCCTCTCAGATCATAGCTGAGGCTCCTAATGGGCCCTAGCGCCTGTGGCTGTAGCAAGATCACGCGGCAGGGAAAATTTATAGGTTAAAAAAAAAAAAATTGGCAGCATGCAGAAGTTCCTGGGCCAGGGATGGAACGCAAGCCACAGCAGCAACTGGAGCCACAGCAGGGACAACAATAGATCCTTAACCCGCAGAGCCACCAGGGAACTCCCAGAGAAGATTTACTTTTATGGCCAGAACCTATCACAAGATGCACCTTAAATTCAGAGGTCTGACTTAACCTCCATGGAACTATACAGAAAGTCACAGCACCGTGAGGGCTGTTAAGTCTGTTCCTTTGTTCAATGTAAATGTTTCAAAAATACCAAATGGGAGTTCCCATCATGGTGCAGCGGAAACGAATCTGACTAGGAACCATAGGTTTCAGGTTCAATTCCTGGCCTTGCTCACTGGGTTAAGGATCCAGCATTGCCGTGAGCTATGGTATAGGTCACAGACGCAGCTCAGATCCTGTGTTGCTGTGGCTGTGGTGTAGGACCCTTAGCCTGGGAACCTCCATGCCGTGGATGTGGCCCTAAAAAGACAAAAAAAAGACCAAAAAAAAAAAAATCCAAATGGTTAGCACCTTGAACTTGCATCTATTTAAAAATTCTAGGAGTTCCCATTATGGCTCAGTGTTTAATGAATCCGACTAGCATCCATGAGGACTCGGGTTTGACCCCTGGCCTTGCTCAGTGGGTTAAGAATCTGGTGTTACTGTGAGCTGTGGCGTAGGTCACAGACACGGCTCGGATCCTGCGTTGCTGTGGCTATGGTGTAGGCTGGCAGCTGCAGCTCCTATTTGACCCTTAACTTGGGAACCTCCCATATGCCACAGGTGTGGCCCTAAAAAGACCAAAAAAAAAAAAACCCCAAAACTGGGATATTCCGGGGAAGGGCGGGCTGAAGCCCCTCCAACTCAGCGGGTTTTTGGTTTTCATTCAAACGTGAACACTTTTCCTCTTTTTGCTCCCAACAGCCCGAGCATTGTCTGACACAGTCTTTCTTCTTCAGGTGTCATGGGGTCCCTAACAGGGAAGATTTGGTGGCTGGAGCTCAGCTGGGGGGTTGTGGCTGTCATCTTCTCTTCCTGTGTCTAGGTCAGCCCCGTGATCTGGGAGTTGTGGCTTTTATGAAGCCACGTGGAACGAGGCATCCGTGGTACCAGGAGGCTTTGTCGGCCTTGTGCTTTCCCATCATGCCTTTCACCAGCTGGACTCACAGGAGATGAACTTGCAACTTCAGGTCTCTGGCACACTTTCCTGAAGGGGGCCGAGGACTCCCAGACCTTCTCTTACAGCTCCAGCCCTGAGTTCTGAGAGGGGAAGGGGGCACAGGGCTGGGCAGCAGAAGAATTCAAATGCTCACTGGTTTTCAGCTGTAGGGGTTCTTCCAGGAAGCTAATCCACAGGCGAACATAACAAATGCATCATAGCTGCAAGATTTGCCCAACAATACATATCCAAAATGGGACAATCTACCACAGAGTCCAAACTCTGCCGAGACCCTGGTTCTGATAACATCTGCCAGCATGGGACCCCTTTTAAGGGTTAAGCATATCTTCCAATTTATGCCATCACATTTAATCCTTATGAGCCTATTTATTTTATTTTATTTATTTTATTTTTGTCTTTTAGGGCTGCACCTGTGGCATATGGAGGTTCACGGGCTAGGGGTCGAATCAGAGCTATAGCTGCCGGCCTACCTCACAGCCACAGCAATGTGGGATCTGAGCCGCATCTGCGACCTACACCACAGCTCACGGCAACGCCAGATCCCCAACCCACTGAGCAAGGCCAGGGATCGAACCAGCATCCTCATGGATGCTAGTCAGATTCGTTTCCGCTGAGCCACGAAGGGAACTCCAGGGCCTATTTTAGAGAGGAGAAAGAGTTCAAAACTCCCTTCAGGACACACAAGTAGCACAGGGAACAAAATACTGGCAGAGCCAAAGTTTGAGCCCTGTCTGCCCTGCAAAGCTCTTGATCACTGAGGTTCCTGGGTCTCTTCTCCTCCATTGAGTTCCCTGTCTCAATTTAAAAGTCTTCAGTACACTTACCCTTTCTTCTGTTCTCTCCGCTCATGAAGGATGGAACAAAGTGGGACTTACCACCACCAGGGGACATTCATTGCTGCTAGGACAAAAGGCCTGGTCGCAGGATCCAGCCCAATCAGGTCCAGAGCTAACTCGGCCAACCAGAGGCTGGGCGCCTCGGGCAGATCCCCTACCCTTCCGAGCCTCAGTCTTTCCATGTATGAAAGTCTGGAGGCAGTACTGATGTCACTGATATCGTGGGGATTCCAGGGAGAAACCTTAATAGAAATGCCTGATCCATTGTACATACTCTAGAGATGCTAGATTTTTACCTCTTCCCTCCGCAGGCGTAAAGGTAGCTATGAGGTAGCTGTTAACCCCTTCCTCAAATCACGCTGCTCCAGATTAAATAACTTCCCAGAAATGCTTCCATGTTTCAACTTTCCATTTTCTTTGCTCTTTTTTTTTTTTTTTGGACCTTTTTTATTCTCCTTTAGCGACACCTTCTTGAATCCTGGCAAGCAGGCTGCCAAGCAACGTTGCCAAAGATGAATATTCATAAATAGAAAGAGAGAAAGGAAAGAATGATGATGTGGTCAGGCCATGGATTCACTTTAAAACTTGGGAATGAATAAGTAAGGAGAAAAACAAAAAAGATGAGCTTTCAGTACCTTGGGCATAACGGTCAAATTGTGTTGCTTTCATAATCTGGAAAAGAAGTCTCTTAATTTTAGCATAAGTGCCTCCAAGCCCATCACCTCTGCTTCTGGATCTGAAAAAGGGCTGAGGCACTGAATGAGGAGAGAGCATGTTAAATACGAGAGCTTCCTCTAACACTGAAGGCCAATGGGATTGCAAGATGCAGCTGACCAGTCAAGGCCTTCACGCCTGTCTCCAAAGTAACAGTTTAGAGATCTGAGTTCAATGGATATTCAATATGTCAGGTGAGTGGAATGAATGAGTGATGAATAAATGAATGAATGCTACAGACAACTCAAATCCAGACTCTCTCCTCTCCCAACTAATGTTTACCCAATGACATAAAAGTATTCTCAAATCCCCTTTCCCATCTTTTGTTTTGCAATATCCGCTCAGCTCTTGAATGAAACTTTCAAATGGATGTCAGTAGATGCCAAGAAAAGGCATCGAAAAATATTAAGCAGGAGAGCAGAGATGTGACACGATTGACCACATGCCGGGCGTGTAACAGGACCAGGCCAGGGGGCATGTGTCAAGGCTGGGAAGAAGAATGAACAACCAATCTGAGTAAGATGCGAATCGTTGTGATCGTTTAATGGCGTTCGTGGAGGGCGTTAAGAACTCTGGGGGCAGGTCTGTGCAACGCAGTTGAAGGAGCTGGGGCTCCGAGGGTCTGGATTCGCACTTGACCACTTATGAAACAGAAAACCTCAGTTTCCTCACCTATAAAATATGGAAACAAACAAGGCTGTCGGGTGAATGGGGTGAAGTAAAACACAAATACGGAGTCTGCTGCAAAGAGACGCTCAGTGGATGGTGGATACTATGGGGCCAACAGAGTGAGGACGAAGCAACAGGCTGAAGAGCCCAGTAGATCCAGGTCATGGTGCAGGAGAGACACGGTCTGTGGCCATAACCCCAGCAGTGACTGTTCCGTGGGTAAGAACACTGCCTAAAGATCTCCTCTCGAGTGATGAGTGATGACATTGAAGCTAATAAGAGAAAGAGAGGAAAGATCTATTAACTCAGGGGACATAGGAAGTTGAAAAAGTACCCAGGAAGGGAAGAGTGTATTCTGGATGACTTCCAGGATGCTGGCTTAGCCCGAGGAAAGGTCCCTCTGATGGCCACCATGGCCCCAGGGCCAGGACCATCGGGGTGCAAATTGTGAAATCCTCGACATCTGTCCTTGCCGGTACTGTCTTCCTGGTCCATGTTTGTTCTAAGTCCCAATTTTGCCCTTATTCCCAGAAGCCAGCAATTTCACACTGTCCCCTCCTCCCTGACATAAAAACCACTGTCCACACAGTCATTCATTCACCTCTGCCAAAACATAGAGGACAGGTGACAATTTAAAATAGAAACCCACCCCACAGTTATTTGACTTTGGAAGCTGATTAAACACGAGAGTTGATTTGACCAACAAATTTGGAACTTTAGTTTGTTCCAAGTATTGAGACAGGCACGGAGAAGCAGAGAGAAATTCTTGGTCCCTTAATAACATGACGTGGAGGAAAGGAACCTTCCTACACTGTTAGTGGGAATGTAAATTGGTGCAGCCACTGTGGAGAACAATATGGAGCTTTCTTAAAAACTAAAATAGAGCCACCATATGATCCAGCAATCTCACTCCTGGGCATCTATCCTTAGAAAACCATAATTCAAAAAATACACGTACCTCCATGTTCATTGCAGCACTATTTACAACAGCCAAGACATGGAAGGAACCTAAATGTCCACCGACAGAAGAATGGATAAAGAAAATGTGGCACATATATACAAGGAAATGCGACTCAGCCATGAAAAAGAACAAAATAATGCCATTTGCAGTAACATGGATGGACCTAGAGATGATCAAAGTAAGTGAAATAATTCAAACACAAATATCACATGGTATCACTTATATGTGGAATCTAAAAAATTATACCAATGAATTTATATACAAAATAGAAATAGACTCACGGACATAGAAAACAAACTTATGGTTACAAAGAGGGAAATGGAGGGAGGGATAAATTAAGAGCTTGAGATTAACATAAAAATACCGCTATATATAAAATAGATCACCAGCAAGGACCTGCTGTACAGCCTAGGAGACTATTTTCAATATTTTGTGATAACCTAGAAGAGAAAATAATCTGAAAAAATCTATATATGTATGTATAAATGAATGACTTTGCTGTACACCTAAAATAACCTCGTAAATCAACTATACTTCAATAAAAACAATAAAAAATAATTTTAAAAAACCTTTAAAAAATAAACACTCTATGCTCAGGGCTGGGGGGTGGAGATAAATTGGGAGTATGGGATTAACAGATGCCCACTACCATATATAAAAGAGCTAAACAACAAATATTTACTGTATAGCACAGAGAACGATACAGTAATATCTTATAATAAACTATAAAAAACTATAATCTAATACATCACAATGGCTGGGAGTCTGGGGTTAATAGATGCAAACGATTATATTTGGAGTGGATAAGCAATGAGATCCTGCTATATAGCACAGGGAACTATATCCAGTCACTTGTGATGGAACATAACAGAGGATAATAGAAAAACAATATATGTGTGTGTGTGTCTGGGTCACTTTGAGTAGAAAATTGACAGAACACTATAAACCAACTATAATGCAAAATATAAAAATCATTTAAAAATAAAATATTTAAAAAAATCTGAAAATAAGTGAAAATTATATATATATATATATATAAAACTGAATCACTTTGATGTACACCAGAAACTAACAAAACACTGTAAAGCAACTATCCTTCAAAAGAAAGATATAAAAAACACAACGTGCCTATCATGGGAATTGAGCAGCCTCGCTGGTCAGCCTCCCAGAGGCTGACCTTCCGTCATCAGGGAGACCCGCTCCTTTCAAGGGTAAGAAAGGTCTTGTTGGAGTTCCCATCGTGGCTCAGTGGGTAACGAATCCGACTAGGAACCATGAGGTTGAGGGTTCGATCCCTGGCCTCGCTCAGTGGGTTAAGGATCTGGCATTGCCGTGAGCTGTGGTGTAGTTTGCAGACGCGGCTCGGATCCCGTGTTGCTGTGGCTCTGGTGTAGGCCGGCGGCTACAGCTCCAATTAGACCCCTAGCCTGGGAACCTCCATATGCCACAGGAGCAGCTGTAGAAAAGGCAAAAAGACCAAAAAAAAACAAAAACAAAAAAAGACAGGTCCTGTCCACAGCCCCCTCGGTGGAGCCCTCTGCACACACCACCCTGCGGGGAGCAGAGCAGTTCTCCCAGCGCCCCGGTCTCACTGTAGAGGGGAACTGCGGTGGAGAAGAAGCAGGAGGGGTAGGAAGTCCATGGATTGGGAAGCAGGAGACTTTGTTTCTCTTCTGCACCTGTTCTATGACCTTGAGTAAATCATCTCCACACTCTCTGCTTCAATGTCTCTTTATAAAAGCCAAGGGGCTCTTCTGGCTCCAACATTCTAGGAATGAAATGTGATGGCAAATCATATTTTTGGCTCAGAGGACCACACATACGTATGCACACATGTGTATGTACATGTGTGTATATGTGTGCATTAACTGCCCCATTTAGTTATCTATGCACACACATACACATATATGTATGTATATACATATATATTCATATACATGTGGGTTATAATATTTTATTTATTTTTATTTTTTATTTTTTGTCTTTTTCTAGGGCCGCACCCACAGCATATGGAGGTTCCCAGGCTAGGGGTCTAATCGGAGCTGTAGCTGCCGGCCTACGCCAGAGCCACAGCAATGCCAGATCCGAGCCGCGTCTGCGACCTACACCACAGCTCACGGCAATGCCGGATCCTTAACCTGCTGAGCGAGGCCAGGGATCGAACCTGCAACCTCATGGTTCCTAGTCGGATTCGTTAACCACTGAGCCACAATGGGAACTCCTAGGGTTATGATATTTTAAAAAGTAAAGTGGTCGTGGGAGGCAATATGAGCAGGAGGGAATACAGACTTTAAAATACAGACATGGGGAAGTTCCCATTGTAGCTCAGTGGTTAACGAATCCGACTAGGAACCATGAGGTTGCGGGTTCGATCCCTGGCCTCGCTGAGCGGGTTAAGGATCCGGCATTGCCGTGAGCTGTGGTGTAGGTTGAACATGCAGCTAGGATCCTGCATTGCTGTGGCTCTGGCGTAGGCCGGCAGCTACAGCTCTGATTCGACCTCTAGCCTGGGAACCTCCATATGCCGTGGGAGTGGCCCAAGAAAATGGTAAAAAGACAAAAAAAAAAAAAAATAAAATAAAATAAAAAATAAAGTACAGACATGTTCAGGAAGTTCCTGTCATGGTTCAGCAGTTAATGAACCTGACTAGCATCCATGAGGACACAGGTTAGATCCCTGGCCTTGCTCAGTGGGTTAAGGATCCAGTGCAGGTTGCAGATGCGGCTCAGATCCTGCATTGCTGTGGTTGTGGTATAGGCCGGTGGCTACAGCTCTGATTGAACCCCTAGCCTGGGAACCTCCATATGCCGTGGGTGTGGCCCTAAACACACACACACACACACACACACACACACACACACACACACACACACACAGACATGCTTTGTTAAAAGCCAGTGTTCTTAATCACAGAATATCTTCTTCCTAAAAAAAAAAAAAAAAAAAAAAATTACCCACAATTCAGTTCAGAGTCGGGAACAGGTCTGCTGCTCTTTGGACAGTGTCCTCATAGAGCTGGGCCCGCAGGGGGATGGGTACCTGAATGATTTCCCGGCTCCAGTGTGAAAGGGCTGGGTGACTCTCTCCCCGGCTTGCTACCCCTGCAGGTACTCATCGCCGCTGTGTGCACTAGGACAGTGCTTTTGATTCTGAATGGCCTGAGGGGACGTGTTGCCTTTACATAAAAGGGTAAAATGAGTGAACTGTTGAACTTTAATATCAAAATAAATGATAATGACAATGATGAATGATAATGTAGCTGTCTCCAGACAGTGAACAAAGCATCCTGGAAGGACCTTGTGTTCCTTGTGCCAGAGAAGAACTGGTTTGTGCCAGCATCGTTCTCAGGCTCACAGAATGTCTAGGTTGGATGGGACCTGAATGTTTATTCACTCCCATCGCCCCTGATACTGTGCCTTCTAAACTATGCCAACAGGTCTTCCTGCCGCTTCTGTCTGCACACTGTTGAAGGTGTTTAGACATTGAAAACCCAAAGTTTTAAGGTGTGAGTTAAGGTGGGGAGGCAGGTATCAAGGCGTCAGACTTTTTGGGGGGGGGTGGTTCTGTGTTTATGTACCCCTGTCTACTGCATGACATTCCTTAGCACCTGCAAAAGGCATCTTTTTTTCAGGGAAAAGTCCAACAGAAATACTATGGAGTAGAATAGAACCAATTTCCCAAGTGTTTCTGGGAAATACAAATACACAGAGTAGCCTTAGATATCCAGGGTGTTAGGCGACCTATCCTTCCTTCTGGGGGAAGGCCATGCCCGATTCCTACAAAATTCCCTCTCAGACAAAGTTATATCTTAAAGTCTGAGCTCTTAGAAGGCTGAGAATGAATAACTATTATTTATGCATAGATGCAGATAAGCAGATAATAAATGCATAGAAGCTGGCATAGGCCTATTTAGAGGGAGGCACTCAACTTTTTAATAGCGGTAAGGGAATCTTCATTTTAGAGACAAGCACTTTAGTAAAAAGAAACATTTCTCAGAATTTCCATTATCCTATCACTTTTGCAAATCTACCTTTTAACCTCCAAAGCCTTGGGAGATGAATCTTCATATTTGAACATTAGCTTTTTTCTATTAAAACCAATCTCTCGGAAAAAAAAAAGTAGGCTTTTGGGTTAATTAATTGGAAAGTGGGTTTTTCTTTTTTTCTTTTCCATTTCAAGTGTTAATCATTCCGAAGAGGCTGATTAACTCAGAATCACTGTCAGCTTACTCATAGCCCATCCCACTCTCAGGAGGGCAGGGGCTCTAAGGGAGCCATAGAGGGTTTAGATTTAACTCTTCTACTCACCCCCATCGGTTTTTTTCAGTGTGCCTAAGGATCCTCTGGGTACTTGTCCAAATGCAGATTCCCAGAGCCCTCCCCCCTGGGGAAATCTGAAGCGTCTCAGCTGGGGACCAGACTTGCATTTTTTTAACACCTTCTCTCCCCACCCATCCCCTTGGCAGACACATGGGGATGTGTGCTATATAGAAGCCCTTGGATCTTGGTTTAATCAAAGGAGGAAGATCAGACGCCCTTGGAGCCCAGGCCACTTCCTCCATGTCCCACTTCCCTTCAGGTCCCATGTCCCATTGCCAAAACCTCGCCTTCCTGCCCCTCAACTATGGACCTAAAAGACATCCTACTTATCATGAGAAAGTTGACCCTCCCACTTTGTCAAAGCCCCCCTCCACAATCTCAGAGACACAGTGCCACTCCCAACCAGTCCCAGCCAGCAACTACTGTGAATTCTTGAGAGCACTGCTAAAATTGTCTGAGTCCAAAGCTTCCTCTATTCTTACTTTTTCACTTAATACCTGGGAAGATTTGATTTGGCTTGTCCATTAAAATGCTACCATGTCTCCCATTTTTTTCTGTTTTTCCTCTTTGTCTATTTGTAACTTGGAGGCTGTCCCATTTCCAAAAATCAGAAAATAGCAGTCATTTCCAGATGCCAATGCAAAAGTAATTATTAGCCTGACTGCCATGCAGCTAGTCCTACAGACAGAGTGACCTCTGAGTGGCCCAGTGGAGGGTCCTGACTTCCCCAAATCTGAGACTAGGTCTTCCCATTCTCCTCACGCTGGCGATTAATATTTTTAAATGCCTGGTACCCCTGAAACCACACACAGGCAGATAAACAGAAAGCCAAGTTGAAGCAAACTTAGTGTCATTTTACAAATGGGAAAAAAGGGCTTTGCAGGGAGTTCCCTCGTGGTTCAGTGGGTTCAGGATCTGGCGTTGTCACTACATGGGCTCAGGTCGCTGCCGTGCGTGACCCCGTTGGATCCCTGGCCTGGGAACTTCCACATGCCTCAGGAGCAGCCAGAACAAACAAACAAACAAACAAACAACTGCTTCACATACATTCTAACCTAGTCTCAGAGTTCGTGACAGGTCTGAAAGAGAGACCCAAGTCCAGTGGGTGGGGTCCACCTGGCTGCATTCACTTCATTTCATCATTGGGTGATGCCTTCCAAGGATACACATCGACACTTGTCCACTAGTTGGGGCCTGGTGGGGTGACAAAGGTGAGCCACAGACAGACCTTGTCTTCTGGGCTGGACAGGGAAGGAAAGAATACTCTGGAACCCTGACCACTCCAGGGGAAAAGTGGTAAGCGCCATGAAAGAGCTACAGAATCACAGGAGAAACAAACAAACAAAAAACTAAGGAGTTCTTCTCTTTAGGAAATGGGAGAGACTCCGTCTGAGCTGGTTCCCCCAGCCTGAGGTTTCAGTATCCAACTGACCCTGGAGAAGAGTGATTCTGGAAGAAATGACAGAAGGGCAAAGGGCAGGGGGAGAGGGTGCCCCCTCCAGCCCTGGGTCTTTGGGAGCAAAGAGGCCAGCATCTCCAGGTGGAAAGCCTGGACCAGGTAAAGGGCAGGAGGCGAGCTCTGCCGAGGGCTAGGATTACAGGTGGGCTGCCAAAGCCGCAGGACCGTGTGACAGAGAGGAAAGGCAGGTCCTCAGGAATGTGCCCCATTTCCCCTGGCTCCTTGGGGACTCCAGGCACTCTAACAAGAGACGTGTCGCCTGCCAGCCAGCAGATGTGGCCCATGAATAAACATCGCCGCGGGGCCGGGGCTGGGGGGGGGGGGGCGGGAATAATAAATATGAAGAAAGTGGTGGCCTGGCCCTCCGGGTCCCCCTCCCCTGCTCCCAGGGCGGTAGACACGCTCGCTCACCCGAAGGGGCGGACTCAGACGGCCTCACTCCTCGGCCGCACATTAATCCGGGTGGATTTGGCCATCTTGTGACACAGCCAATCAGTTCGAGGGAGGGGACGGCAGGAACGCCTCTCCTTTCACGCCACAAAAGGATTTTCGTCCCTTGAGAGCACAATGAAAAAAAAAAAAAAAAAAAAAAAAAAAAAAGGAAAAAAAAAAAAGCCAATCAAGGCGGGATCAGCTGTGGGCTGGTCGCTGCAGATCTGTCTCTCCCAGAGGGGGGTGGGGGGGACATATTGGTCCGTGTGGGAAACCCACAGCCTCGGCTTCTCACACATTGTTCTCCGTCTCTTCAACGGCACCCCCTCCCCAGCAGCCCGTACCCTCCCCTCTCCCCTCCCCAAAGCCGTTAATGCTACAAAAGATACTTTCCCCATTGTGCCCGGGACAGCTGAGCGGTCCCAGTTAGCCATACCCAGCGCGGCCGTCCTCTCCAGGGAGAAGGGGCCTGGACCCTCCGAATGGAGAAGAGGGGATGCTTATCATACAAAGGAATTAAACCCTCTGGGACGCTCTCCGGCTAATCTAGGACTGTGGGGGGTTAAATACGGTTACATTTTCATTAGGTGCTAATAGCCAAAGGGCAGCGCCGCTGGGCAGCAGGGACCAGACATTGTTATGCAGAAAATTCCCTCCAAAGGAAGGTCAGGGCAGGTGGAGTGGGGGAGGGGAGGGCCCCCCCCCCAAGGCTTGGTCCAGAGGAGGAGGGGGGGGATGAGATGGTGTATTGTTGGCCCCGGAGTGAGTTCCTTCAATGGGAAAAGTCATGTTTTCTCCCAAAAGAAACAAGTGGAAATTGCTGGGGAGGGGAAGGGCTTGTGGGTGGCTGGGGACAGAGCTAGGCCACTGGAGAGCAAGGCCACCTTCGGGGGGATGGGGGGGGCGACGGCAGTCCCCACCCCCAGTTCTGCTTTGAGGCTTTGCCAGGGGAAGTGGAAGATTCTGGCACAGGCATCTGGGTCTGGAAGAAGCAGGGGGCAGTTTTGGAATCGGCAAGAAGAAAGGTGAGTGATGGTTTGGCAGGGGTCCTGTGTGCCTGGAGCACCTGTGTGACTCTGAGCCTCAGTTTCTTTTTACTGCAAAATGGAGATAAAACCTACTTCTCCAGGTTCTTAAGAGTCTTCAAGGAACTTAAAGTGGCAGGTACAAATAAGGGGCCCCAAAAAGAGGAAAGCCTTTCTCCTCTCCCCTCCTAGCCCCACTGTCGACCACCTCTGAAGAGCAATTTTAAAAGGGCCAAATGAGGAGTTCCTGTCGTGGCACAGTGGTTAACGAATCCGACTAGGAACCATGAGGTTGCGGGTTCGGTCCCTGCCCTTGCTCAGTGGGTTAACACGTTGCCGTGAGCTGTGGTGTAGATTGCAGACGCTGCTCGGATCCAGCGTTGCTGTGGCTCTGGCGTAGGCCAGCGGCTGCAGCTCTGATTAGACCCATAGCCTGGGAACCACCATGTGCCAAGGGAGCAGCCCAAAGAAATAGCAAAAAGACAAAAAAATAAAATAAAATAAAAGGGCCAAATGAGAGAAGGCAGGCTGGGATACAGCAGGCAATTGTCCCTTCACCCCCCCACCCCCCCAGTGTTCCTGCTTCCTCAGCAAACACCTCCTATCCTCTCCTGTCTTCTCTTTAGCTTCCTCCAAAGTTTGGGCGGGACCTCAGCGCGGCCACAGGGTCTCCCTGCTTTGACGTCAGTCCACGCAGACTTTACAGCCCCCCAACCCTGAAACCTTAGCCATAAGGAAATTCACACGTGGGCTTGTGATTTAGTTTCTGTTTTGTGTGGCTAGGGTGTGTTTCTTAACACACTGTGATGAGGGCATTGACCGTGGGGAGACCCTGGGGAGGCAGGGCTTCGTCGGGGGGCAGGGGAAGATGAGAAGACGACCTGTGTGGTGGTAGGTCTGTTGCTTTTCCATTTCAGTCACAAGCCCCGGGTTCGCCATCATCTCTCACTGCACCCGGGATCCCCAGACACTCAGGATTCAACTGAAAACGGAACGGCAAGGTGTTGGATAAAGAACTGCCAAGCCAAAGACCCCAGTGATCCTTTCTACGTAGCAAATGACAAGAAATGCAAGTATCAAGTTCAGCAGAGGCCACATTTGGACCCAAGTGAGGTCCAGATGGGAAGCACAGCCTTCCCCTGGTAGTGATGCCACTGCTGGCTACTCCCATGTTCTCCCTGGTACAAGCCTCGGCAGGCAGTGGTCCTGGAGGCACATGCAGCGACCAAGTGCCTCTGATGAGGTTTCAGGCTCCACAAGATGGCTTTTCAAGCAGCAAGAAATGCCAAGTCAGGCTAATTGTCTCCAAGCGTTCCAAGGCCACTTACAGTATCTTTCCATGGGGGTCCCTCCATATTGACTCAGGAAAAAAAAAAAAAAAAATCAGTTGTGACGTATGCTTGGATGGGGAGAGTGAGGCAAGCATTTCTTAAACTGGCTGAGACTGTCTCTGTTGGTGCTAATATCTGTCTTACCGTGACCATGACTGAGGTTCTCTAGGCATTTCGACTTTGTAGAAAGTAGTTTGAAAGCTGCAGAGCAGCATAGAAAGAATGAACTCAGCTACAAGATTTCGGAGATGATGGAACAGATTTCAGTCCAATCTAAGTAGCATTCAGAAAACCGCTTCACTGCAAATTCCTAACCGGGGTCTGAAGCTAAAATCTTTAATAAACTCCTTATCCTCATCAAATGTCACCGGTGATTTTTGATCTCTTAGTAAAAGGCAAGGTTAGACGCAAACAATTTGGAGGGAACTAAGCGCTGGGGGCAAAATGAGGTTCCTAATTTCAAGCTGGATTTTTTTTTTTTCCCTCTGAAAGAGGAGAAAATGCCTCACCCAACGGGTTAATAAAATTAGAATTCAAATCTTTCCAGGTGCAATGATGGATCCCTTTAGAGGAAACTGCTTCCCTGAAGCGAACAGTGCTCAGAAATTACAACCGGTTTCAGCAATTAAGAGAAGTAAAACATTAAAAAGCATGAGGCAAAGTACATTTGCATGCTAATGGCCCCTTCTGTAGGGCTGGGAAGCTGTGTTTTACAACAAAGCAGATACCTTTCCCACTAGAGCAATATTAACCCTCGGGTGCACCCTCCAACTCTTTGGCCCCCACTCTAAGATCTGGGATTCCTCTGGCCCAGGATGGGAAAGATGTTGGGTTAACTGTGCAAATCAATCCATCCCCTGTGCCTCAATCCATCTCTGGCTTGAGGAGAAGCAGAAAGAGACTTAAAAGTTTGGACTATCTTTAGGGGTAGAGAGAGGAGGGTGGAAAGATGTACCAGGGAGTGAAAAAGACAACACAGTGAAATGGGCAGGGCATGGACATGGGTGTCCAATGACACTGCAATTGGAATCTGGCTCTACCTCTTACTAGTGGTATGACATTGGACCAATCCTTCAAATTCTTGACGACCTGGTCAGCTTATGGAATTGGGTGGCATGAAGACGAAATGAGGCAGGGGGTGGTAACGTTTCTGTGCTCTAGGTGACTATGGCGGTTCCTGCAACGGGGTTGTAGGTGGCATTTGTGATGTTACACGCGTTACAAAGAGCCTTTGGGTACAATGCTGGGAAAAAGCACCATGTCTGTCTTTATTGAAGGTGTAAAGCAGTCCTTTTTGCCTCATGTAGAAAGTTAATCTTGGAATAAAGGCTGATGGGGCATAAAGACTCCTTTTCTTTCTTTCCAGGGTAGAGGCCACCAATGTTTTGGATGCCATCAAGTGAGCCACCTCAAGCGTGTACAATTGGCCCCCAAAAATCAGGAGAAAATTATCAACTCCTTTGAGAGGAAGACAAGATGTCATAGCATATAGAGCTTTGGGGTTTGGAGCTAGAGGGTCCTGGCTTTGAGACCCACTTGCTCTGAAACTGCTTCACTGTGTTTTGCTATGAAACAAATTTCTTAACCTCGTGGTGCCTCAGTTTCCCATAGTGAGGACGATCAAAGCTCATGTCAATTATTAAGGGATATTTCTTGTGGCACTTGAAAAAACATGTTTCCCTTTGTCCTTCCCCATGACACAACCGGGAGGCCATGCCCAAATTACATCCTGTCTTAGATTTCAAGCCAACTCATTGAAATCAGGTCAAGATGAGGGAAAGAGATGTTTCTCTTTCTACACCCATGTCCTTGTCACTTCACTCAGTTCTGCTGATGGCTAAAAGAAGCTGCCGGAAGGAAACAAATTCATTGAGGGCTGGCAAAATATTAATCTGGGAGCTCACGGATGGGCAGTGATGCACATTCCCCGACAGCGGGCGTTCCCTTCATGTTGGTGCTACCGGTGGGCTGAGACGCTGAGACAGCCCACCACCCCAACCTTGCACGGGGGTGGGGGGCGCTCACCGGGATGCCCATTCATCCCCACTTCTAGAACCACCTCCAAACGACTTTCCAGACAGAGCCGGGAGGGGTGGAGAGAGACAGAAAGTGGACCAGAACACAGCGGTCTGACTCCCTCTGCAAACAACCATTTTCTCTAAAAGATGCATGCTCCCCACCCCCGGATGGATGGATGCACATTTGAACCACAGTGGAAGCTTTAAAAAAAAGTTGCTGGGGCTCTATTCCCACTGGTTATGATTTAATTTTTCTGGGGTTAGCCTTTAAAATGTGTCTAATTCAATTATTATTATGATTATTATTAATTATTATTATTATTTTGGCCACAGCTTGATGTGGAATTCAGTTCTCAGATCAAAGATTAGACTCAGTCTACAGGGGTGAAAGCACGGAATCCTAACCACTAGGCCACCAGGGAACTCCCTAAAACATTTTTATTGAAATATAATTTATTTCCAATGTTGTGTTGGTTTCAGGTGTGCAGCAAAGAAATTCATATATGTGTGTGTGTGTGTGTTTTCTTTAGATTATTTTCTATTGTAGGTTATTACAAGATATGGAGCATAGTTCTCTGTGCTAGACAGCAGGTCCTTATTGGTTATTGTTTTCATATGGGGTGAGCCTTGAACATGGGTATTTTTAAATAGCTCTTCAGCAGCTCTCAGCAGCCAGGCTTCAGAACCATCATCCTACTTGGAAAACCCACCAAGAGAATCCCCACCACCCTCTTTCCTTGCAGAATATGTTTAATCTGCCTCGGTGTTCCTCGTTATCAGCTGACGTTAGGATTACCTGGAGGGTTTTTTAAAAATGAGGATGTCTGGAACCCAACCCTGGAATTTTTGATTTACTGGCTTGAAGAGTGGTGCAGGTATCAAAGACAAACCCTGCAAGTTTATAATTCCATTTACATAGGATTATTCATATAATTTCTTTTTTTTTTTTTTGGTCTTTTTAGGGCCATACCCATGGCATATGGAAGTTCCCAGGCTAGGGGTCGAATTGGAGCTGTAGCTGCCGGCCTACACCACGCCCACAGCAATGCCAGATCTGAGCCACATCTTCAACCTACACCACAGCTCACGGCAACACCAGATCCCTAACCCGCTGAGCGGGGCCAGGGACTGAACCCACATCCTCATAGGTACTAGTTGGGCTCATTACCACTGAGCCATGATGGGAACACCCTGACAGCATAATTTTTATTTTATTTTATTTCATTTCATTTTATTTTATATTTTCGCAATGAATTTATTCCATTTATAGTTGTACAATGGTCATCACAACCCAATTTTATATCATTTCCATCCCAAACTCCCAGTGCATCCCCCTACCCCCGAACCCGTCTCCTTTGGAAACCGTAAGTTTTTCAAAGTTTGTGAGTCAGTATCTGTTCTGCAGAGAAGTTCATTGTGTCCTTTTTTCAGATTCCACATGTCAGTGATAGCATTTGATGTTGGTATCTCATTGTCTGACTGACTTCACTTAGCATGATAATTTCTAGGTCCATCCATGTCGCTAAAAATGACGTTATTTCTTTCTTCTTGATGGCTGAGAGTGGATAAAGAAGACGTGGTACACATACACAATGGAATACTAGACAGCATAATTTTTAATAGCAAAGATGGGAGATAACCCAAATGTTTATCTACAGGAGACTCATTGAATAAACGCTGGTCCAACCTCAACCTACAATACTATGCCTCTGTTCAAAAAGAAAGAGAAAGATCTCTCTGCAGCTGATATAGAAAGACCTCTAGGATATACAGAAAGGCAAAAAGAGCAACAGACAAAACAATATTTCTAGGTACTGCTGTTTGTACAGGAAGAAGGGAAGAAACACGTTGTTTATATTTACATAGAGGAACAGTGGAAAAACATACAGGAAAATAGTAAAGGTGGTAACTCTGGGAAGAAGGGGCTGATGGAATATCTGGGGACATGGACAGGACAGAGATTTTTTTAGTGTTTTGACTTCTGAAACAGGTAAATGACTGCTTTTAAGGAATAAAGTTCTTAAGAAGTTCCTTGGGTTCCATCCATGTACTTAATTGTCCAGTTCTGGCTTGTGTGTATAATGATTTTAGAATTGTTAACGCCTATGCCTTTAGTCTTGCCAACTCCACTCATTTGCAAGTTTACTCAGGTCAGTACTTTGTTCTCCAGCTCCTTTCACAGATGTGCTTACGTTTTTGTTTGTTTGTTTGTTTGTTTTGTCTTTCTATCTTTTCTGCAGCCACACCCACAGCATACGGAGGTTCCCAGGCTAGGGGTCTAATCGGAGCTATAGCCACCGGCCTACACCAGAGCCACAGCAACATGGGATCTGAGCCGCATCTGTGACCTACACCACAGCTCATGGCAACACTGGATTCTGAACCCCCTGAGCAAGACCAGGGCTTGAACCTGCAACCTCATGGTTCCTAGTCGGATTCATTAACCACTGAGCCACGACGGGAATTCCGTACTTACATTTTTAATACATTGAGTTTCTGCTGTATCCTTTTGCATTCATCCTGGGGTCCCCTAAACTCTTAAAAGAATTTTTAAAAAATTTTAATTAAAGTAGAGTTGATTTACAATGTTCCTTTGATTTCTGCTGTATGGCAAAGTGACCCAGTCACACAGATATGTACATTTTTTGTGCCCCATACTATCTTCTATCATGTTCTAACCTAAGAGATGGGACATAGCTCCTTGTGTGGTACAGTAGGACCTCATGTTTATCCATTCCAAATGTAAGAGTTTGCATCTACCAACCCCAAACTCCCCATCCATCCCACACCCTCCCTGCTCTCCCCCGGCATTAAATGACTTGCCTTAAAAAAATCAACGTACATTAAAATTTACTCTTTGTGCCATAAATGTCTCTGCATTCTGATAAATGCTTGCTTGTACTCATTATTACAGTATAACACAGACCAGTTTTACCACCCTAAAAAATTTTTTGTGTTTCACCTGTTCAGTGCTCTTTCCCCTTTAAACTCCTGACAACCACTAATCTGTTTATTGTCTCCATTATTTTCCTTCTCCAGAATGTCATATAATCAGAGTCATGCACTATGTAGCTTTTCCAGACTGGCTTCTTTTACTTAAATGCAATTAAGATCTACCCATGGCTTAATGGCTCATTTATTCTTATTCCTGAATGATATTCCGTTATGGAAATACCACAGTTTATTTATCCATTTACCTACTACTGAAGATTGTCTTGTTTGTGTCCAGTTTGGGGCAATTATTAAAAAAAAAAAAATCCTGCTATTCACAGGCATACTTTTGTGTGGGCAAATGTTTTCAAACCAGTTGGGTAAATACTTATGAATGGGATTGCTGGATCGTAGGATGAGATGATTCGTTTTGTAAGAAATGGCCAAGTTGTCTTTGAAAGTGGCTCTGCCATTTTGCACTTCCACCAGCAGCGAAAGAAAGCCCCTGTTGCTTTGCATCTTTGCCCATTTGGTATTGCCAGGTTTTGGATTTCAGTCATTTTTAAGAAGTATGTAATAGAATTCCGCGGTTTGAATTTGCAATTCCCTAATGACAAGTGGTATCAAGTATCTTTCCTTGTGCTTAGTTGCCATCCATATACTTTCTTTGGTGAGGTTCCATTTTTATTTTTTACTCATTTTTTAATTAGGTTTTTTTAAATGAAAAGTTCTTTGTATATTTTTTGATACAAAAAAAAATCAGGCATGTTTTGTAAATATTTTCTCCCAGTGTCTTGTCTTTTCATTCTCTTAGTAGGACCTTCTGCACAGCAGAAGTTTTCAATTTTAATAAAGTCTGATTTATCTTTTTTTTTCTTTTCTGAATTGTGATGCTGGTGTTGTATTTAATAATTTATCACCAAACCCAAGGTCATGTAGATTTTCTCCTATATTTTCTTTAAGAGTTAACTTTTGTGTAAGGTGTAGGTTTGAGTCTAGATTCTTCTTCTTCTGTTTGCATATGGATGTCTAATTGTTCCATCACCATTTGTTGAAAAGATTATACTTTCTCCATCAATTGCCTTTGCTCCTTTGGCAAAGGTCAGCTGACTCTATTTTGTGTGAGTCTTTTTCTGGGTACACTATTCTGTCCCACTGATCTGTACGTCTATTTTTCCACCAATACCACACCATCTTGATGACTGCAGCCTTAGAATAAATTTTGAAACCTGGTGATAGGATTCTTCCAATCATGTCTTTCTTCTAAAGTGCAATGAGATCCCTTGCCTTTTCATATAAACCTTAGAATCAGTTTAGCAATACTGACAAAATAGCTTGCTGAGATTTGGACTGGAATTGGAGTGAATCTACAGGTCAGGTTAGGAAGTATTTATTTATATCTTAACCATATTGAGTCTTCCAATCCATGAACATGGTCTATCTCTCCATTCATTTATTTTTAAAATTTTTTCAGAAGGGTTTTGCCGTTTTTATGCTTGTTTTTATAAATAATATTGATTCATAGCCATGCTCATTCATTTACATATTATCTACAGTGATCTCATGCTATCCCATTAGAGTTGAGTAGCTGCAACAGAAACCTTACAAATCACAGAGCCCAAAATACTTACTATCTAGCCCTTTACAGGAAAATTTTGCTGACCCCTCATCTCAAGTTTAAATTGTAGAGCATCTTTTCTTTAGGCCTATTTTCCATCTCTTTCTCTTTGCTGGCTTTGGAAAAGAAGGCACCACCACCACCACCAACAACAACAAAAAAAAGGAATGAGAGCATCTTAGCCTCGCAATGAGTTAAAAATTCTTCTTTGCGGGCAGTGGACAGGGGGTCAGTAGGAACTTACTTTATTATCAAGATCTTGTGGGTTGCCTTTGAAACTAGGTTCTTGTTATGTGTGTTTATGTCCTGAGCTTAGTGTTACTGGCCTAGAGGTATCTCAAAACGCCCATCATAATACCTGGAACACAGTAGGTTCTTAACAAATGCTTGGGTGAAGCAAGGAATAACTGACATGTGACAGAAGAATCCCCCAGTGGCTCCCCTGGGGTCAGCTGAAGTGCAGAAGTATCATCATTAGGAGCTATGAAACTGAGGACAATGGAACAGATGCATGCGCCATGTAGCCAGTGGTAGGTACATGGGAAAGATGGCCCTTTGTCTGCCAGGGAGCTAATAGTCAGATAACATGAACGCTGGTTTCTGCACCTACCAAGTGTGATCTTGCGTTGAATCTGTATCAGTATCAAAGCAACAAGAAGGAGAATGTTTATCAAGCATCCTTCTGTTCCAGGCACTGAACTAGGGTCTTTACATATACTATTTGCAATCCACACAATATCTGCAAGGTACCCGTTAGAATTTCAGCTTCACAGATCAGCAAACTAAGAATCAGAGGGCAAAGCGACTCCTTCATGATTTCTCTGTTTTGAAGTAGAAGAGCCAAAACTTCATGGGATAAAGGAAGGCTGAACCACATCATATCTCTCATTCACGTTCAGGGTAAGCACCAGAAAAATAGCACCATTTGCCATAGAGTTTCCTGCTTTCATTCAGTTGGCATGTATAGATGCCACCTCCAGGGACTTCACAGCATATTATTGGTTAAGAAACTAGCAAACCTATTGCCATGTCTGTGCAAGCCCATCCCTATTCCTAGTCCGTTAATCAATGGATTGATCAGCCATCCACATAGAACATAGCCCTTCACACGGGGCACCGAAAGAGCACCAGCAAAGGGAGAGCCCTCTTTCCTGCCCACAGGAAGCTCATGCTTTCCTGGGGACCATGCACAGGTCTCTACCCCCACAAGAAGTATCAATGAACCTGTTAAAAACACTCAGATAAATGATAATTGCTATACCGATTTATATACACAGGTATTGATTCCATGTGATTGAAAAGCCGCAAAGCCTACAAACTCTGCAACTGTTTACGCATCCTGTGTATAAAAAAAATCCTCATCAGTAACTGATTTCCTCTGTCCAAGCAGTCATCTTAAAAAAAAAAATCGAACATTTTATAGCCCCTTACCAATTTCATAGACCTCACAAACACATTACATACCTTGAAAAGTAACTAGGGCAGGAATTACTATTGCACCATTTCAGAGACTTGCATACTGAGGCGCAGATACGTAAGGTGCTTTGCCCAAGTTCACACAGCTAGTAAGCCAAGGTCTTTCCACAAGCTTACCACTCTCTTCATTATCCTCCTGTCCTCAACCTCTCACACTCAAGTCTCTTCTCTCCACCCATGTGAAGTCTGCATCCTGCCCCTCCAAGGCCCCTGAGAATGTCATGACAAATTTCTTCTTCCCGGAGAGCTTCCCAACTAGACGGCTTTCCAAGAGGTTCTCGGTCTTTTTCCCTTCCGTGTCCAGAAAGATGAAATGACACCCATTCCAAGGAGTGGAGGGGTACAGCCCCCTCCCAGTGGAGTATCTTCAGCCTCTGGCTGCCCTGGCCTCGCTGGTTTGAGTTCCTTCACATGGAGGCTCAGGGGAAGCGTGTAGCTCCCAGCCTACACCACAGCCACAGCAACATCGGATTGAACTTGCATCCTCTTGGACTCTCTGTCAGGTTCCCAACCCGCTGAGCCTCAACAGGAACTCCTAGAGCTCTACCCATCTTGAATCTTGAATCGGAGAATGAAATGCCTGCTCTGAAAGGGCTCAAGACCCTTCTTTCAGAGGCATCTTCCATTGTCCTCTTAACACAAGGCAATTGGATCTGCTTGCACCTCAAAGCTCTCCAGCCCTAACCCCCTAGCTCACCCCACCTGCAAACCAGCCACCCAGGTCTCATCCTCTCCCACTATTTTCCCACACCCTGTGACCCTCTAGTGTCTTCCAGGAAAAAGGGAGACCTACCCTTCCTGAAGGATAAACAAGAGAGAAGGAGATGGAAATGGGGGTGGGCTCCCTGAAAGATTAACTGGGAAATCCCGCACCACCTTCCTTCAGCAGCAGCTAAGCACCCACCCAGCTGTGTCTCAGATCCTTTCTGAAGTGCCGAAAAGTTAACCGGATTAACTATTCTGTGGACAGGCAGAGATTATGACCCAAGCTCCTGGATACTAAGGCTGACATTCAACACCCGTCCAATGGGCTCATCTTGGAATTCAAAACACGGACATGCCTGGTAAATAAGGGACCAGGACCGGGAACTGGGCCAGCAAAGCTCTCCACCCACCAGGCTCTCCGTGGGGACAGGGGGCGGGGATGGGGCTCTTGTAACTTGTTCTCCACCATCTCTCTTTGAGCTGAACCTGTGACATTGAGATCAAGCCAGATCAACCCATTTCAGTGGCCACTGAACCTAGGGCCCCTGGGCCATGCCGTCATGCTCCACGAATGCCTTGGATCAACACAATCATAACACAGATTCGGAATGCAGGTTTCGAAGGCTAGAAGGTGAGTGGTGATGGAGCTCAGAGCTTCACACCGTGGGGACTAGAGGAGACCAGCTTGCTAACGCATCACAGGTGCTTAGGCTTGGGGGCTCTTCTGCAGGGAAGAAGGGTTCTTGAGCCCTTTTGGAGCAGGCATTTCATTCTCTGATTCGAGATTCAAGACTGGTAGCTCTAGGAGTTCCCATTGTGGCTCAGTGGTTAAGCACCCGACATAGAGTCTAAGAGGATGCAAGATCAATCCCTGGCCTTGCTCAGTGGGTTAAGGATCCGGCATTGCTGTGAGCTGGGGTGTAGACTGCAGATGAGACTCAGATCGGGTGTTGCTGTGGCTGTGGTGTCGGCCAGCAGCTATAGCTCTGATTAGACCCCTAAACTGGGAACTTCCATATGATGTGGGTGTGGTCCTAAAAAAAAAAAAAGAAAAAAGAAAAGAAAAGAAAACAGTAGCTCTAAACATCAACTTGTGAAAAACTCAGAGGTAACAGAGTAGATTCCTGCTCCAGGAACTCTAGAAGAGCAAGTATTATAATTATTAATATTATTTCTGTTGCTGCTGCTGCTGTTGTTACTACTGCTACCATTCCTGTCTTCCCTTGGGCTTCAATTTCTTACGGGAGGTGCTCAGGGGATCTTAAAGAAAGGGCTACCAGCATTCTCCCCAACCTCTGAAACTTCTTTCAAGAAATACGTATGAATCTAGAGAGAGAGTCGCATCTCAGTCCCAAGGCTGGGCAGAGCTGCTGCAGCTGCAAAGTTATAAGCCCATAAATAAACTTTATGGTTAAACTGGCCTGACCTGGCTTTGCCCCTAGGTACAGAAGCAGTATCTTGTCATTAGTATGCAGAATACATCAGCCTAATGTCTTCTCATTTGTTCTCAAGCCACTCGGCTCTATAAATCTTTTGGCCAGGGCAGAGCAGGCGGGGGCAGCCAAAGGGAGGGGCCGGCAGAAAAAGGGTCAGGAGGGGGGTGGGCGGAGGGCGGCCAGGAGAGTTTGAAGCCCAACAGGCAGCCACGAGCTCATGTGGCTTGGGAGAGAGGCAGGTCACGTGCCACAGAAAAGGAAGTATTTTGCTTCTCCACTGATAGGTGGAGAAGCGAGAGGCTGTGGGAAACAAAATCTCATTCATAAAACGAAAAAAATCGTTTAACTCTTTTAGCTCAAAAACCAAGTTCGAAGGTATCTGTCCCATGATTTTGCTGAAGAAGCCAAGTCTCCTGCTTTTTCTGTTGCTGATCTTTATCTCTGTTTTGTTTTTAGTTTTTTGTTTGTTGGGGGAGGGTTTTTGCTCCTCCTGGAAGGGGAGCCCCGGATTCGGCTTACCCACACCACATGCAGGGCCCTGGGAGAAGCCAGTGGGGGCGTCTGTAGTGTTTCCATCCTGCTGAGCGTGAGGGCTCGGCTCTTCGGCCTCTCTGCTGAGGCGCACATGAGAAGACGATGGACAGGCATGCAGGAAAGCAGACCTTGAAAATCTCTCTGCCCTAGAGGTCACCGAGAATTGATCTAGTTTGTTGAAGATGTGGGTTATTCCTTTAAGGGGGTAACTTTCCCGCCATCCCTATGGGCATGGAGAACAGACGTGTGGTTGCCAGGGGGGCGGGAATGGGATGGACTGGGAGTTTGGGGTTAGTAGATGCAAATGACAGCCTTTGGAGTGAATAAGCAGTGAGCTCCTGCTGTACAGCACAAGGCACCCTATCTAATCACTTGTGATGGAACATGATGGAGAATAATGTAAAAAAAAGAACATATATATACATCTAACTGGGTCACTTTGCTGTACAGCAGAAATCGACAGAACACTGTAAATCAACTATAATGGTTTTTTAAAAAAATAAAAGAAAAAAGATAAAATAAGTCTAAGGAACAGACATTCCGGGATTGGTTTAAAAAAAAAAAAATCCTGACTCTGGCCGCCTCCTGCCTGGGGGCTCTGGTGCTGGGGAGGAGAGGGGACAGGTGGCTTCTAGGAGGAGGACAGGCCCTAAGTTGCTGCCTCTTCAGGGCTTTCAAGGTTCCCATCAGGCAAAAGGGCATCTCTCCTTCAGGCTTCATGGGGGCGGAAGCACACCTGCACATCGGAAAGGTGTGACAGCCGGCACAGTCACTGCAGAGTCTTGAATGGCAGCTCCCATCAGGCGGGGATGGTCGTCAGGAAAGGCCGGAAAGCTGGAGAGGAGAGCCCCCGGCCCCACACTGTGCAGCCCGCCCATCCCCCAACATTGTTCTAAGCCTGAGAGATGGTTAGAATTAACCTCGGGGCAGCCTTGAAGGGGAAATCGGAGGCAGGGTCCCCACGCAGCCTCTGTGTAGAGGAGGGGGCGGGACTAAAGGCCCCAGGCTGCCTGTCCTACCCTTGAGGATGCTGGAGGCCCGAGAGTGCTTTTAAACTGAGCGTTTGTACTGCAGCCTCAAGCCTGTGTTTCAAAACGAGTCTGTTTCTTCCTTTGTCCTTGGGTTTCTTGGCGGCACACTTTACACCGGGGGATGGATCATTCGTGTGTGTGGGTCGCGGGGTGCATTGCAGGGTGTTTAGCAGCATCCTTGGCTCTTACCCACACGATGCCAACAGCATCCACCATCCAGTTGTGACAACTAGAAAAGGTCTCCAGATGGTGCCAAATGTCCCCTGGGGGCAAAACGGTCCCCAGCTGAGATCCACTGCCCTGAGCACCCCCCCTTTCGTCTTCTCTGCCTCCATACACCTTGACTGTGCTGGGCTTCCCGGGCCTTCCGCAGACAGGCAGGAGCGGAAGGCCCCAGGGGTGTGGCAAAGGGCAGGGGGGCCGGGAGAGGGAGGAAATACAAAGAAAGATGCCCATTTCCTGGCCCCAGGGCCTTGAATCTCCCAAAGCGTTTTGAACTCTCCCTTAGGCCAGAAACCAAAGAGATATTAGCTCTTCAGGGAGGGCTATCAGATTTAGCCAAGACCACAAGGAAAGCATTTTGAGTATCGGTATGTGGCAGGTAGCATTTGAGATGTCTTTGACAAAACCATTTTTGACTTTTGATCTGGAATTCAAATTTACCGGGACCTCCTGTATTTTATCTGGCAATACAGGGGGAAGTCACTGCATAGGGAAAAAACGCAGAGAGGGGACAGCTGTTCTCACGGTGCAGAAATCATCTGTTTTGGTGCAGCAGGATTTGACCTGTAATCAAAAACAAACCTGGGGGGGTGGGCGGAAAGGCAGACCTCTCCTTAATCCCAGTTAATCAGGCCGGACTGAAAGCGCAGAGAATGTCTGAGTGAGGCTTTCGATTTCGCTTCTGCTTCCACCAGTGGTCTTCCTTACACAGCCCACTTGGAGAATCTGTTTCTGGGCTTGGCCGCCAGAGGAGACGGGACGGTGGGCGGCCGAGTCTCTGCCAGGCTTTATCTGGAAGGGGGAGATGGGACCACGTCGTAAATCCACAAGGAACAGACACGTTTTCTGCGGGAGCCGGAGGAGCCCAGGAAAAAATCTTCCCGGCCTTTTTCTCTGTCATCAATCTTGTTTCGTCTTTGAAGGGGCCAGACCATTACTCACAGCCTGACAAAGTGCAAGGAGGGCAGGAGGGGCACCAGGAGAAGAAGAGAGACCTAGTCTGGCAGGTGAAGCAGCTGGGGATCCAGGGGGCCGAGTGGAGAGGGGGCAGCCGGGCGGGGAAGGGGAGGTGAATGAGGCCGGGCTCCAGAGCCAGCGTGAGGCTGACCACCAGGCGAACGGAGAAAATCTGGCTTATCTGCGTTAGAGGGGGGCCAACAGGCAGGGAAGAGGGAAAGCAGGAAGGGGGGGGGGGCACCAGCACAGAGGCGCACAGGCACTGATGGGGATCCTGCAGGGAGCCCTGGGTCAGTGTTCAGAAAGAGGGTGCTCACGGTCGTGGCTGGGAGTCAGGACCACAGTCTAGTCCTGGCCCATTTACCCCTCAGGCTCACTTTCCCACACACGCCCTGGTTTTCTCCTTTGTCCAATGAAAGGTCTGATTTAAGTGACTCTCATAGTCCCTCTGAGCGTCAAAATTCTGCCTTGACCAGTTCTGTTTTTCTTTCCATTTCCCTCTCATGGTACCTTGGAAGTGCCCAAGCTTGGGGCGTTCTGCCTTTTTCTTCCTTTTATCAAATTCTAGGAGTTCTCATCGTGGCTTGGGGATCACGAACCTAATAGCCATGAGGCTACAGGTCCAATCCCTGGCCTGGCTCATTGGGTTAAGGATCTGGTGTTGCCCTGAGCTGTGGTGTAGGTCGCAGATGCGGCTTGGATCTGGCGTTGTTGTGGCTGTGGTGTAGGCTGGCAGCTATAGCTACAATTCGAACCCTAGTCTGGGAATTTCCATATGCTGCAGGTATAGCCCTAAAAAGACAAACGCACACACAACACAAAACTCTAAAGCACTAAGAAACCCTACAGAACCCTTGACTGCTAAGATTTTCTCTGAAGATGATGCAAAGAGATGCTGCGTCCAACAGGAGAACAGAGCCTGTCTGAGGATGACCACCGTAAGCCTCAGCCCTTCTGTACCCTGTAAATGAGGGAGTCGGGTCTCCCTGAAACTCAAACATACCCACCTGCAAAATGGGGCCAGTCAAGTCATCTCTACACAGCTTTCCTACCGGGAAAAAAAAAAAAAAAAAGTTGGCTGCTAGGGAAGCTTTTTGTTTTTTTGGCGGTGCCTGGACTAGGGCTTGAATGCACACAATAGTGACAACGCCAGATCCTTAAACTGCTGGGCCACCAGGGAACTCCGAGGAGCATTTTTTGAACTAGAAAAACTCTACGCAAATATATGATACCTAATCTCTCTCTCTCTCTCTCTCTTTCTCTCTCTCTCTCTCTCTCACACACACACACACACACACACACACACACACACACAGCTATGTGACTCTCCAGCCTCCAAGAAGGGAAATAAGGGCCTGTCTGGGAAGGGAGGGGGCGGGTGTTTGGAAAGACGCTGCCAGGCTGCCCTGTCCTTCAGGACAACAGCTAAATTCCAGAGCCTCATCAGACGGGGCCTCCGTGTCTCAGCAAAACTAAACTGACAAGCATGACCTCCCCTTGGCGGTTCACCTTAGTGAAGCTGTCTGGGAGGTGAGACATTTATTAACGTGGATGGACTGCCTTCCGAGAGGCCCCAGTGCCGAGGGCTCAGCCGCACGGATCCTTCTCCAGATGCAATGAGTCTCGGCTTCACTATGGAATTTGATAACGTCCTCCTTGCCGAAGGGCCCTGACGGAAGGGAAGCCGCGCTCTTGACCTGGGGAGAGTCCATCCGAGGGGCTGAGGAGCTCCACCTGCAAACCCCAGCCCTGGGAGGCACACGGCTCTGTAATTCTGGACGAGCCTCTCCAAACTCAGTTTCCGCATCTGGGATCTGGGTTAAAACTGTCCGCAGTGGGGATGGCATGGGGGGGTGAGTGGCAGAGACATCCCTGATCGAATCATCCGGTTCAAGTGGTGGCTGGGTCGCACAGACCATCCTCTATGCCGGAGACCTGGTTCGCATATGCCCGTACATTCGGTCCACTGACGGACCAGTGAATAAGTAACAGGTGGTGTATATACACAGTGGAGTGTTATCCAGCTTTTAAAAAGAAATCCTGCCTTTTGTGACGACACGGATAAATCAGTTAGACCCTGTGCTAAATAAAATAAGCTAGACAGGGAAGGGCAAATACTATATCATACCACTTATACGATGAATTTAAAATAATCAGGAATTCAGAGTTCCCATCGTGGCTTAACGATTAACGATTCCGACTGGCATCCATGAGGACGCAGGTTCGATCCCTGGCCTTGCTCAGGGGGTTAAGAATCCAGTGTTGCCGTGAGCTGTGGTGTAGGTCACAGATGCGGCTTGGATCTGGTGTTGCCATGGCTGTGGTGTGGGCTGGCAGCTACAGCTCCAATTGGACCCCTAGCCTGGGAACTCCCATATGCCACTGAAAAAAGATACTCAAAAATAATAAGCAAACAAATAAGTAAATAAAACAATCAAACCTATCGGGGCAGAAATTAGGGTTGTCCTTGCCAGGTCTGCAGGGAGGGGGGAAGGAGAGGTGTTAGTCGAAGGGGGCAAGGTTTCAGTTCTATAACATGAGTGAATTCTAGCACTCTCCCGCTGCCCGGCACAGTGCCTATAATTAACAAGGCTGTATAATATACTCACAATTTTGCACACAGTAGATCTTATGTTTTTTGCTCTCATACAACGACAACAACAACAACAAGAACAACAATAGTAATAAAATAAAGAGGGGGGAGTAAACTTTTGGAAAAAATGAATCTGACCATGGCATAAGCTATGGGGATAGTTTCGTGACGATATACGGATGTTCAAATTGATTAAGTGCTATACATTCAATGTGTACAGCTCTCTGTATGTCAATCATACCTCAATAAAGTGGGTTTTTTTTTTTTAAATAAAAAGATGAGACATTCAGGGAAAATCTCTGAACCAGCTTAAGCAGCACTGAAACTGTATCGGCTATCTACTGCTGTGTAACAAACACAGAGCTTTATTTATTCATTTCTTTATATATATATATATTTTTGGGGGGGGGGGGTTTAGGTCCACACCCAAGGCATATGGGAGTTCCCAGGCTAGAGGTCCAATTGGACCTAGAGCGGCCGGCCTACGCCACAGCTCATGGCAATGCCGGATCCTTAACCCACTGAGTGAGGCCAGGGATTGAACCCGCATCCTCATGGATACTAGTCGGATTCGGATTGCACCACAGTGGGAACTCCCAAACACAGTGGTTTAAATTGTCTCATACTTTCTGTGGGTCAGGAATCAAGGCTCCCCTTAGCATCTGCCTCTGCATCTCTCGGAGGCTGCGTTCTTTCTCAAGGCTCCACTGGGGTGAGGGTGGCTACGGGAAGGACTTAAATGCTCTGATATTTTAAAGTTCTGAGCGCGTGATGGGTGGGTAGTTCCTTATTCAGTGAATATCTAAAGTGGTGGTTCCCAATTCTAGCCGCACACTGGAATCCAAAGGGAGTTTGGAAAAGAAAAGCTTACACTCTCCCTCAGATCAATTGAATCCAAGTTTCGGGGAGTGGGGTCCAGGCATCAGGTTTTTTAAAAATGTAACAAAACAAAACAAAAAAGTCTGGAAGAGATTTAACTGTGCATGCAGGGGTTGAGATCTACGTCTAAAGTTGGAAAACCAGCCCAACACAGGCTTCTCTCCCCGAACTGAGGTGTCACAGAGCCATTTCGGTTTCTCGTGAAAGCGGGACATGATGCCTTCCCAAACAGGTCCCGGAGTCACAGCCTCTGCAGGTTCAGAGGCAGCGTCACCAGCTGCAGTTGGGACCTGGGGCAAAGTGGGGGCAACGTGCAGGAGCTGGTTGCGTTCTTGGGCCAGTTCTTCGAGGCCCACATCTTTGCTCCTACTGCTGCCTCCTCTGCGGCGTTCAGCTCCCGGGCACGGCCCCAGCACGTGCCCGATGCAAGGAATGTCACGCTGGACCGGGGGCCCTTGGCCGGGACCGTGCATCCTTGGAACCCCCATGGGGCCGCAAAGAACTAAACGGGAACCTGATGCTGGGACTCCACTCTGGGGGATTCTCATTTACTAGGTCCTGGGATGCTTGGCCGAATGTTGTAAACAGTCCCTCAAGCCTGGGAATCATCCTTTTAGACTCTTGAGTTTAGAGCAGTGATTTCCAAACAGGAACATATGCATTAGAATCCCCTAGAGGGCTTGTTAAAACACAGATTGCTGGGCCTCACCCTGGAGTGTCTGGGAGTTCTGGGCGGGGGGGAACCCACAAATTTGTGTTTCTAGCAGCCCCTCGGGTGATGCTGAGGCTGCCTGTCTGGGGACAAGACCATGCCAACCCTCATGGGAATGGAGTGTGAGGTCCTACCATGAACCAGGAACGGTACTTGGGGAGGCAGAGAAGCAGGGGCTGAATTCAGAGCCTTTGATCCTGTTGCTAAACCCTGGGCGAGACTGTTCCTCCAGATCTCTCTGTGTTGTGTGTAGACGGGAAGTCGGTTGAGGGGCTCACCTAGGTAACATAGCAGCAGCTGGCTTTTCCTGGAAGGCACCAGCTCGAGATCAACGACGAAGAATAAAGAGTGAGGGAAACAAAGCCTAGGAAAACAAAGCCTTGATGAAATGAAATTACTCAAAGCGCCTTTCAAACCCACCACCGGTGGGAACCTGAAAGTGTAATTATATAACCTGTGAATGTAATTAGGTGCTTCCCTTTGGGCCCGCCCACTTCTCCCAGGCTTCGGCTTTGGGAGGAGAAGGACAGGGTCCTGGGAGTCTCCCCAGACTCATAACGTAAGGCCCCACATCCCCTGCCCTTATAAATGTCCTCCAAAAAAATAAGACTCGGATCTGTCTGGAGCCAAACCCCAGAGCTTCTTGTCCATCAATTAATATTTACGGGGCCTTCACAATGAGCTAAGCAGGCATATAAAAGACAACAGTTCCTGCAGACTGTTATTAAGCCAAAGGAGAACAAGCACCTCGCCTTCCTTTTTCCACAAGGTGTTGGCAGCTGGGTGGTTGTGTCTGGGTCCAAATGAGCCTTGAACCACTCATTCCACAAAAATGTACTGATCCCTCACGACGTCGCAGGCACCATGCTGGGCACTGGGGGTGTGGCAGGAGCGAAACAGACAGACACCCCTGCCCGAGTAGAGGGGCTTGTTCTGGGGCAGACACTGGAGGCAACAGCCACAGGCTCGGAGCCCCAGCCTGGACGGGGTCTGCCCGTCTGCTAGAGAGATGCTCATTCACATCACGTGCTCCTTTCCAGAAACAACGTTCAGGGCTTAGACGTCTGCACTTTCAAAGCCAGTGGGTGAAGGAGACTGAGTTTAGACATGTGAAATGCTTTTTCTCCATGGAGGAACCAGATGCTTCTCAGATTTCCACATCTCTTGCATAAATGAAATACTCACTCTAAAGCTGACATCCAAAGCACCAGCCACCCCGCTCTCACCCCAGAGCATCTTCTTCTCAACATCCGTGTGATGTTTCAGGGGCTACCTTGACCCTTGCTGGGAGCTATGGCTGCTCCACGTTCACGGTGGTTTCTTGGTCCCATCCCAAAAGGGATAGGCCATTTTCCCATGGGCAGTGCCCTTCTTGGAAGGTGGCTGGGTACTAGGGCACCCAGATCCCCAGATCTGAGCTTCACTAGGCGCCACCACAGGAGCACTCTGAATCAGGATACTGTGAGTGTAAGGTTCACAGAGGCAGGTACCATTTGCTTTGTCCAGTGTGGCAACCCCAGCACCTGGCCCTTTGATTGGTTCCCAGTGGGTGAGTGAGAGAATGAATGTGGATGAATGCCACACTTCATGGAACTTCAGCAACCCAAAGGCTCGTCGTACCAGGAAATGTCCCCATCCTCCCTCGTGCCTGTCATGTGGACCTCACTGAGGGTACGTGAGATGTGGAGAAGAGCCATAAGGCAATGGTTATCATTGGAGACCCACAAAATAGGAGACACATCCGCTGGGCCGCCTAGACAATTGTCCTGCAAAGGATGGATGGAGGGAAATGATTGTGGGCTGGAGAAAAGGCAATGGATCTCCTTTACTTCCCAGTTTCCAGGCCTCAGTTGACAAGGGGGAATCGGGGTAAATTATGAGAGGGAAGGATTTGAACCCATTACCTCTAAAGGCTACATATCTGAAACGACTGGAGATTGAGCCCCATATTTGGAGGCGAGGAGAAGGAGGAAACAAAACATAAAAGAAGCTCAACCTTGTTGCAGTGTGATGTTTTAAGCAGACCTAGCCTGCTAACACAAACACACCAGCATGTGCTGAAAATGTGCAGGGAAGCAAGAATCAGAACATCAGAGACGTTCACGAGATGCGACCCCTCTGAGATAAGCAATGACCATGAACTTGGGCTCCCTCCAGGGAACATGCATGACTCTCCTATACCTTGAGATCTTTGCACTTGGCGGCGCACTTGGCACTCTTCCCCTGGAAAACTCCTCTTCAGCCTTCAACACTTAAATTTCATTTCATCTCTCACCCCCTAAAAGGGTGCTTTCCCCATGGATGACTGTAGCACCCCAAACCTCTGCCATCACAGCGTATATGATGGAACACCGCGGTTGAACTTGTTACTCATCCATCTACTTTGCTTGACCATGAGTTCCTCAAGGCCAGGATCCTTTCCCGTCTATCTTTCTCTCTCCAGTGTCTGGCATGAAGAAGTCCTCGATACAGGGTTTTGGGGAATTTTTAAAAAAATGCAAAAAGACTGCTATGGGCTACGTCTGGTTTGAACATCCCAGGAGGACACATCTCCATGGGGAAGATAAAGTTTTGGTGGAAAGGTGGGGACTGCTCCCTGAGTGAGACCTTCCAAGCTGTGGGCCCTGGGAAAGACCACATGTCAACCACGGGTGAGAGCCACCCCATCATTCGGGAGGCCTCTCAGGAAGCAGAGAGGCCCGCAGACGATTGGAGACTTGTTTATATCAAATAAGCACTTGCTGGAGTGTTCAAGAACACCCAGCAGGTTCCAACTTGAACTTTCCAGAGACGTCATGGCCACATACCCTGCGTGTGGCGCTAGAGTGTGGGCAGCAAAAAGGGGACTCCCTTTGCCCCCAGATGAGCGAGCCATCCGAACGGCTGGAGCCCCCACTTGGCAAGCCCTGCAGAACGCTGTGAAGATAATACACGAGACCCTGTGCTTCACGGCTGGGTGTCCCCACGTTGCTACCCGAGAGAGTGGTAGGCAAAATGAAATAACCGTGGTATTTACTGCTGTTAATTAACAGCAAGGTGCTCACGAGTCATGTGGTGGTATTAAGGGCGTGGTGGAGCTTTCCCTACCGGCTGCCTCTTGTGCAGGGTTATAAACTCCAGCGATGTTCCCTCCTGGTTGAAACTTGGCAGCTGGCCTGAGGTTCTTCCCTGTGGCTGGTGCCTGGCCTGCCTGCTCATCGGCCTGTTGAGATCTGCCTCCACGTCCACAGCAGGCACTGTTGGGGCTGCAAGCTTCTGGAAGACTTGCCTGTTGGAAGCCAATTATGCTGGGACCTTGGCCCTTGAAGCCCCTAAAGCCAAGAAAGAATGAGATTGCATGGAGTTCCCATTGTGGTTCAGTGCGTTAAGAACCCAATACAGTGCCCCTGAGGATGCGGGTTCGATCCCTGGCCTTGCTCAGTGGGTGAAGGATCCAGCATTGCCACAAGCTGTGGCACAGGTCACAGATGCAGCTCGGATCTGGTGTGGCCATGGTTGTGGTACAGGCCTCAGTGGCAGCTCCCATTCGACCCCTAGCTCGGTAACTTCCATTTGCCACAGGTGCAGCCATGAAAATAAAAAATAAACAAAAAACAAGAAAGAGGGAAAAAAAAAAAAAGAATGAGATGGCAGGAGTTCTCTAGTGGCTCAGTGGTTAAGGACCCAGCATTGTCACTGCAGCAGCTCAGGTCACTGGTAGAAGGGGGTTCAATTCCTGGCCCGGGGAACTTCCACTTGTCATGGGCGTGGCCAAAAAAGAAAAAAAATATGAGATTGCATGCTCTAGAAATGTCTGAGTCCTTATGAAGTCGCCCTAAAAGTCCCCATGAGATTGCCCATAAGGTGAATAAGACTGTATTTGTAGGGCAGGTGGGGGCTGAAGTGTTCAATCAAGAACAAATCTGTTATTCTTGTGACTCAAAATTCAACATGTCTAGTGAAAGCCCTCAAAGGGTTGCTTCAGAGGAATTCAGGGAATAAGGAGTGGGTGGTGCATCTTTTATTCATATAGGGTGTCTAAGTTATAATGTTTCCTGTCCCTTGGGCGATTTTCACAGCCCACTAGGTTTTGCCCTTTGCCCATTCTCTTGCCCTTTCACAGACAAGATTTCGTTCGAACTTTCCTTTCCCCAACAACCCTAGGAAGCAAGTAATGGGAGGTGTGAGGATTCTGATTTTACAGATAAAGAAGGTGAGTTTTGGATAAGTCAAACGCCTTTCCCAGATTCATCCAGCAGTTCGTGCCCAGATTCAATCCCAAATCTTCTGACGCCAAGCCCTGTGCTCAGACTTTCCACCCTAGCATGTTGTAAAAAAAAAAAAGTCAGCATTTTCCCCCCACCTGGTCCTGTTACTGGCAAAGCCAACAGGCAAGAGGGTCGATGGGGCTAATTATGAATTTCCTTCTGGGGAAGGAAGCATTGCTCAGTGAGCCACGGCTCTCTTCTGTTTAAATGTAAGAGCAGCACGGTTCAGCTTGGCTTGGCTTTCCACCAGTTAGGGACCCAGCGTGAAACGTCCTTCTGAACCCTGTCCTCCAGGATGCTGGCTCAGGGAAAGAGAACCAAGCAGGTGGGTCTGCAGGTCATTGCCAAGCATCTAACACCCCCAACAGCCAAGAGCTATATCATAACATGACCTTATCCCCCAAGTCCTCAAAAGGCAATAACATGATAAAAGGAACCAACAAATTAGGAACCCATTACCTGCAGATTTTAATTAGTGAGGGGAACTAGACCCAACATGAACTCCTCCCTAGAAATTCTTCCTCTTCCAACCACCAGGCAGGAACATTCATTCCCATCTGGGAATGCTTTCAAGAAGCTGGCAGCAACCAGCTCAACCTGCCCCATCCTCCAAGATGAAGAAGAGAACCCTGGGAGAAGCCAGCAAGCCCAGCTAAGGACTCCAGCAGAGCTCAGAAGACGCATGGAAAAGGCAAAAGGCATCTGTCACAGTCGCCTCTGATTTCTTAGCAAATGTTGCCTGAACCGTGTAGAAACCAACGACCAAGACAGACACCTCGCTTTCATACTTGGAGAATTCAAGCCTACTCCTGATTATCCCCTGACGAGAATTCACTATCACAGTGTGTACGCAGAGGTCCTTGTATTTCATTTGGAGATGAACTAAATAGGCTTCCTTTTGCCAGGGCAACCCTACCTGCTTAGAGCTGCTTTGGCTCACATTCATGCCATTGGGAAGGGGGGGAAAAAACGAGGCGATGAGAGAGGACCATGAACTGAATGTGAAGGATTCGGTATGGAATCGCATACACGAATGGCGTATGGCCCTTGGTTCTTTCTCAACAGGTGTTTTCCTTGCTGACCAGTGAGGTGAGGAAGGGATCCTGGAATTTGTTTTAACGTGTCTCCTATGTCCAGGCAATTGTCTCAGCCCCTGCTGTCCGCAGGCCTCTCCACAGCTGCTGCTTCACTGAGAAGACTTGGCCTGTGATCCAAAGGTGTGCCCGTGGGTGCCCGTGGGTGCTCTCCCAGCCCCATGTCTGTTGGAGCAATCCCCGGGGTGATGGGAAGCAAACATCCCTTCTTGTCCAGGGACCTGGTTGAGGGTGAGTCCAGGATTGTAATCCATGCGGCCAAAACTCAACATCTTCCTCCGGCCTCTCTGGTCTTCCCCAAACCATCTAAACCACCATCCCCTTCGGTTCACAGAGGGTCAGGAAGAGCCCACAAGGCAACACAGGGGAACTTCACCTTCCTCGTTTCCTTGTACCACACCAAGAGGAAGAGGTATTCTAGAACTCAGGAAAGCAGAGGTCCCACGCGGATGCTCCTCCTTGCTAACCTGTCCGTTTTCCCATTTTTTTCTCAAGAAACCCACCCTTTCCCTCACTCCCTCCTTAGGTCTTGCAAATTTAGCATTGGACTAGATGCACCTGGAGGAACTAGCTCGTCTGCATGGTTGGAAACGGAAGGAAATGAGTCCCAAGCGTTGAGAAGAAGGTGGGAGTTCAAGTTCACATTACACCGCGAAGATGCTGAAGCTGATGTGCTTACAAGTTAGCTGAGAAGCAAGCCCTTCTCATCACAACCAGCACTGCTATTACCGTCTTAGAGACGTCCCATCTGGTCTTGGAGGAGGAAAACACATCCCTCCTAATCACACAGCTTAGATCTTGTTTCTTTTGAAAACAATAATTCGGGAATTATTGTACTAAAATGTATTTGATTCCAGAGACTTACTTATATAATGAGAGTATATTAGGACTGGATGAAATGTGCTCCTTGGGGTGGATAATAACAGTTACAATTAGACAGTGTTGGTGACCTAATCTTCGCTCCGTTTGCCTTACTGCGAACCGATCACGGAGAGGTGGTTTCCGGGATCCTCTTTCCACAAACTCAGCTTACCTTGAGCTCCTCCTCATGATGAGATGAAACATAAGTAAAGCTAATAACTGAAAGAGCCCCGGAAGCTTCCCGTATTGTGTGATATGTGTTATTTGCTACAAAATGACAGCAAGCCAGAGATGAGGGTTTTAACTGGGGAGGTCAGCTACTCACATAACTTGATGGGGAAATTGGCTCAGCTGAGCTCACAGGTGTGGGAGGGGTGTGTGTTCTTTAAAAAATGGGGGGAGCTTCCTGGTGGCTCAAGGGCTTAAGGACCTAGCATTGCCACGGCTGTGGCTTGGGTCACTGCTGTGGTGTGTGTTCCATCCCTGGCCCGGGAACGTCCACATGCCGAGGGCACAGCCAAAAACAAAGAAGAAGAAAGTTAAAATAAATAAATGAAATTTAAACATTAAAATTCAAAGTAAATGGATGCTCACTTAGCTGACCAAATCATTCAAATAGTCCCTGTGGCCAGTGAGTGACGGACCATTCCCACGCCTGTAAACAGATATGAATAGGTTACACACAGTGGGCAAAATAAATCCAAAGAGGTTGGATGTTTTCAACCAATCATAAAAGAATATGGGGAAAGTCCATGGGAACCGGATACTCACCTTGGAAAAGCTCCACCGACAAAAAAGTGACGCGTGCAAGGCAAGGCACTACCCCACACCTTCATATGATGTGTGTCTTAGTTCAAAGCCCATTTCCATCCCTAACTTGTTCACTGCAGAGCCTCTGAGA
This sequence comes from Phacochoerus africanus, assembly GCF_016906955.1. NCBI lineage: Eukaryota > Metazoa > Chordata > Mammalia > Artiodactyla > Suidae > Phacochoerus > Phacochoerus africanus. Next base: position 8,528,204 of record NC_062557.1, on the reverse strand, counting down.
TGCATCGTGAGGACGTTCTGACCTGTAGGTTTCCAGTGACTCAGCAGATGGCAAAGGTTAAGTGACATTTTCACAGTCATGTCAACTCACTGAAGCTGCGTCCAGGATTGAAATGACTTCTTCCTCTCCCCCTCAAATATAAGGTTCTGGTTAGCTCATGCCACCTTGGCCATGCCATTTCCAAAGAGGAGAAGGCCTTTTCTTAAGCTAGACTGGCAAAAGTCTCCATCTAGAACTGCTTTGGCCTCTCGACCCTAAGGCAGCCTTGTCAGTGTTGACAGGCGTTTGTCAGAACGAATGAGGGAGCGAGGGTGCCCGTCTCCCCCTCTTCCCCTTTCCCCTCCTGTGGTTATTGCTCAGCGGCGCAGCTATTTCAGCCCCTGCTGAACCCGGGAACAGGATTAGACAGGTTAGCGGGGCATCGGATTTCAGACTCTTTCCCTTTTTCACGTTTCTTCTCAGCACGCAGGCTTGAGAAGTGACACCAAGACAGGAAGAGGGAAAGTTAAAGAGGCGAAATGGGAGATGAAAAGCAGGCCAACTCAGAGAGGTTGAGGGGAGAGTCAGAAAGTGGGGAAGAAGGGAACTCAAGCCATCGCATGTAGCCAAGCGAATACGATGGTGGGGTGGCCATGTCACAGTGTGACCTGGAGAGTTCAGCTGCCTTGCCGGTGGTGGGGAGGCGGGGATGTGGCATTCAGGTAGAAAGCATGCATGAGGAAAGCAAGTCTTATCAAAGGTGGGAAAATCTGTTGAAGTCTCTGCATTCCAGCCCTTGATCAAAAATAGATGGCATTTACTGAGCTAATGATCTATATAACTCAGCTCCAATGGGTAAAAAGAAATAACAGTTTTTACATGAATGATTTTTTTATTCAAGTACAGTTGATTTACAATGTTGTGCCAATTTCTGCTGTACAGCAAAGTGACCCAGTCATCCATATATATATATATATATATATATATATATATATATATATATCTTCTTATATTATCTTCCATCATATTCTATCCTAAGAGACTCGATATAGTTCTCTGTGCTATACAGTATAACCCCATTGCTTATCCATCCTAAATGTAATAGTTTGCATCTTCTGACCCCCAAACACCCAGTCCATCCCAACCACCACCCCCTCTCGGCAACCACAAGTCTGTTCTCTATGGCTATGAGTCTGTTTCTCTTTTGTACATAGGTTCATTTGTGCCATGTTTTAGATTCCACACAGACGTGCCATCATTTGGTATTTGCCTTTCTCTATCTGACTTATTTCACTTGGTGTGATGATCTCTAGTCGTATCCATGTTGCTGTGAAGGGCACTATTTCATTCTTTTTTTATGGCTGAGTAGTATTCCATTGTATATATGTACCACATCTTTATCGATTCATCTGTTGATGGACATTTAGGTTGTTTCCATGTCTTGGCTATCGTGAATAGTGCTGCACTGAACACAGGGGTGCATGTGTCTTTGTGAATTATAGTTTTGTCTTGAGCTGTAGCAGAAGAGAGTAGAGGAAAGGTGCCAGAAAAGATGTCTTATCAATAGCAAGACTGATGTAAAAAGAAGCTGAATGATCCAGGAACGCATTACAAGAGGGAACTGTGATTCCATTTCTTATCTGCATAAGAGGCTGCGATACCCTCCAAAGGCTCTCAATTCTAAATTCCACAATTGCCGTGTGTAGAAGACAGCCTCCAAGCAGGCATTGAATCCTACAGTCAGATGATGTTAAAAGCTGGAAGGACCTGCTGATTGCCAAGTGCAATTTCACTATGATGATCAAGAAGGGCACAAAATTTGGAGTCAGAGACTTGAGTTGAATTCCTGACTCTTTCACTCACTGTGCAATCCGGGGTGACTCACTGAAAGTCTCTCTGAACCCAGTGTTCCTGTTGTGTATACCATAAATGATCCTGGTCATCACGCAGGATTATTGTCAGCATCACGCTTGCAGAATATGAATAAAAGTACTCAGTGCCTGAGGATACTTTGTAAGTGTTGATAGCATTCATCTCAGACCATCAAGACCCAAGAAGTAAATTAACTCCAAAAGCTAGTTCTTAAAAGAGCCAAGACCATAACTTAGCTAATGCGTCTTGGTAGTTAAGAACCAATGACTCAAGGGTGTTGATAAATGTTATAATATGACCATTTATTGAGATGCTCCCTTTTGCCATCTGGATCGAGCCAACCCCAATGCATTTGCCAAGGCATTTGTTTTCTTCCCATTCATCCTGAGAGCGTGGAAAAGGCGTGCTTCCCCCCGGAGATCAATATGGCAGCTTCCCAGGGGCTGTGGGAGCTTTCCATTCATCTGGGCGGTGAAGAAGCAGCCATGGGCAGCCAGCATGGGGAAGGCATGCCAGGAGGCTCACAGAAAGCCTTTCAAGGACATAACAGAAATCTTCTGGGGTGCAGACAACCTCCATGGGGCCGAGCAGTTGGTACCTCCTCGGGAAGGGAATGGGGCCAGTCACAAGCACGGGCACTGTCCTCCTGCAGCCGCTCACGAGACGGCCTTGTGTCACCCAGAATGCCAGCTAAGCCATAAATCCACCCACTGGGTGAGCCCCAGCAACCTGTCCAACCCTGCTGGGAAGCAGTACATCCGGCCCTTGACGGCACTCCTGACTGCTTGGCTGTGAAGTGGTATTTTAAATAAAGAGAGAAAAAACGCCCTATTATTTTACTCTGGTAATTGACAACAAGTTTCTCATGAGTAATTTTATAGCACTCAGGGTGTGCCGGGGGTTGATTTAACTTCTCTTTACAGGAGCCTCAGACTTGCAGGACAAACACTGTTTTGAATGGAATGAAACACGCTTCAGACATCCATGTGGATACTCTCAAGGCTTTAGTTGAAATCTCCTGATGCCCTGGCCCATCAAAGGCCCGTTTCTTAGTTTCTTCTCTCCAGTGTTACTTTGGAGAAGAGAAAACATCCGTGATTGGGGATCCTGAAAGATTTTAACAATTATGACAACTCAAGTTGTTATATCTCAAATCTAGTATGTATTTTTTTCTTATGATTCTATATCATAGCAACCGGTGAGTGCTTCCCAAAGTGGAATATGCATGAAATCAGTGCCTCAAAATATTCTTTTTAAAATGATAGGCAGTGGCTTCTGCTGTCAAATATACTCTCCTACATAAATGCCGCCTATTCCAACAGTGCAATCCATTATACACCTTAGTGTCATAAAGGCTCTGAGAAGTCCTGCAGGAAGGGAGCCTTGCCCATCACTGTTTTGAACACAGGATTTCCCTATGTAAGTATAACACGTGGTTTCTCTATGGGAGATTGGATACACACACAAACGCATTCTACCTCTTTTTAATTCGACCATTAGAAGTGATTTCACCGAATAAGAATTTTGAGGAACAGATTTTTGAGAACCCATGAGCTCAAAGAGAAGAAAAGAGCCACACTCAGGGTTCAGGAGTAAACCAAGTTTGACTTTACTCTGGCCTCTGTAACCCGGTACCCCAATAATTCATTAAACAAACATTTATTGGGTAATGAATATGGATGATGGATAAATTGCATATGAAGAAACATGTAATACAGCACTGTCAAAAGAGAATATGATAGATAGACTAAAAAACAAAAATCTAACAAACTAATCTGATGTCCTTCATCATCTAGATTTGGAAGCTGGAATTGAGAGAAATTAAATGATTAGTCTCTGGATACAGAACACGCACGCACCCCTTCTACTCTGAAATCCCTTCTCTTAGAACATAGCACGGACTGGAGCAAACATTTTCCTGCAGGAGGGAAATGGTTCTATGGACAACGCCAGGAGTTCCACGCATCTGCAAATACATTCAAAGTGTATTTGAGTGGAGCTCAACCCCCATGACGATGAGAGAAGACGCAGAAATTAGAACTGCCCCTCTCCAGGAAACACGTCCACAAGGACGTCCGGCGGGCCAGATGCCCTGTGCTGAGGAGGGCGTTGGACACTCACACCTGGCCTCTGCTTCAAGGGGAAACCGCCTGTGGGAGCCAGAGTCAAGGCCCCTCGGGTCCTCGTAGGACTCTTGCGGCCTTGGGAATGCCCTAGAGTTCACGGGAGACACCGCCTTTGCTCTCTCACAGTTTACGCGGTGGACGAACCGTGTGAATTCACAATAAGAGCTCTTCATGTTTTGGTTTTGGTTTTGGTTTTGGTTTCTCTCCATTGCTTTTTAAATGGCAAACTGCTTCTGACTTAAGTATAGAGCATGAGTTCAGTCCCCTGAGTTTTCTTCTCTCCAGCCTTAGGAGAGCTCATTCATTCTTAGAACATTCATTGCGACCCACCGTCAGAGGGTCCCCATGTTTATAAGTCAAGTTCCAAACTTCTCTCCAAGCTTCACGCCTCATTCCCCAGACTCCTGTTGGGCATTTGCACTTCCCCTTGCATCTGAATAGATCCTGATTATCTTCTTTTGAACCCTCTTCTCCTCCCAGTATCCCTATCGCATCAATAAGACCATTTTCTATGACTCCCTACCTCCTCATTTCCTTTCTCTCCGGTACCCAGTTTTGAAAACACAGAATTGCATCCCTCTTTTCCACTTGCTGTAAGGAGTTAGTAACTAAGATGTGTCCTTTCTTCTTTGAAACGTCTCTTTTACCTACTCGTTCCTTTTACAGGACAGACCTTACCTCCTGTGGTTGGATCGCCAGACTTCTACTCCTCCACTAATCCACCTGTGTGTTTCTCACGCCAGGCAGAACCACTGGAGTTTGTTGAAGACAAGATGAAACGAGACGAACACAAACAGATGCTCAGGACACTGTGTACAGACGAAGTCCCCCAGGTAATCCAGATGTTCTGCCACCGCTAGAAACCGTGGCTTCATGGGCCCTTGGTGGCCATTCAAAGCCAGGTGGTCTCTGCCATCATCGTATCTCCTGGGGCACACTCCCCATCAGCCACAAGCAGCCCCACCAGTGGCCTGCTTACCACGTACCAGATATTTCCCCAGGGTCTGATGCCAGTGCTACTAAGTAGCTACCACTGCACACTTTTCATGGGAGAGAAATCTGCCATCCGCGTCTAAAACCTCTACCCAAAGTGACTTTCCATCTTTCCCGTATCGGCACAGACATTAGGAAGGACAACTAACACGTGAGTGCACTGCAGGCTAAATTTGCACAGATGTTGTGTCTTATTTGGATGTCAACAGAAATAATCAAATCACTGGGAACAGCAAGTGAGAAGTGAAGGAAACGCATTTCCTTTTTAGGCAGAATTGGAGACAGCAAGCGGAGGGGAAAAAAAAAAAAAAGGAAGGGCTTGAAGAAACAGGTAACTGCCCATTTAGACATGGGTCCTGCCCCCTTGTGCCCTGGGACGTGTTGTCAATGTCAACATCAAGGTCAGCTGAGTAGCCTGGTCGCATTCACACCAGAGAAGCCTTAGAGACCACCCCATGGCCCAGGCTGTTTCAACAGGGATTCGCACTCCGTCCTCCACCGAGTCAAGTTTTGGGACCCTTCCCCAATTCCCTCCACTCCTAGTCATCCACCTTTACATAAGCCTCTTGCTTATCGCAGCCGAGCTCTCCCTGCACCTGCCTGCCCCTGATCCTGGCCCCCAGAAAAGCAACACCAGGCAAGGGGGCGGTGGGATTACCGCAAATGAAGTAAAGATAATCCCAAGCAAGGACCTTTTATCCAGGAAAAGTCTCCGTCGAGTCGTCATCACAGCCCTTCACAATCTCCTCTTAATAACTCGCACGCCGGAATGTTGCAAAGATTAAACCTTTTGAGGAATGTGGTGCTTTGTAGCCCCGACACGGAGGGCTCGGAGCCAGGGGAAGGAGGGGCAGGGGGAGGGCGAGGAGGAAGAGAGGAGAGGAAAGCGAGACAAAAGCAAACACACTCTGCAATCTTTCTGCTAAGAGCCTTTGTTCAGCCGGTACGTTATTTGGTGATCTAGACAAGGCATAATAATGCATTTTATCTGTTCAGTTTATTACGTGTGTGTGTCATAGGTGCACATGCACATTACTGGCTGTAAAATATATGTGAGATGTGCCAGAAAGGGAGAGAAGAGAGAAGGCAACTAACTGCCTGTGACTCAGTGAGAGTTTGCTTTCTCTGAGGCAAGCGGGCCTCTGGCACCCTAATTGCGATTAGCATCTCAAGGCAGGCAGTGATTTTTGAGATGAGGCCATTTCATCAAGTAGAACTAACTTTTCAAAAATAAAAAAAAATGATGTGAATTCTTGCTTCCAAGAGTCTGGACACAGAACGAGCAAAAAAGACTTTCCTTGACATCCAGTTCGTTTTCTGGAAGTTGCGGCGGGGGAGAGAAAAATGGGATGAGAAAAAGGCCAGGATATTACTGAAGAAATTACATTACCGCGTGTTCACGTCCTGCTTGCGGACCAACTTCAGCCAATTTGCTGATGTGTATGTTTTCTGAAACATGGTCTTTATTAATGACATTTTCATGGAGCGTCTTCCATAGTGGAATTAAAAAAAAAAACAGAAAACACTTTAGGGTTAAAAAAAGCTGGATTCAGATCTTGCCTCTGCCCTTTGGGAGCTGTGTGGTCTTGCACAACCCTCTTTGGTTCTCAGTTAGCTCATTTTTAAAAAGGGCTAGCACTACCCACCTTGGAAGGTTTGTGTCTGGCGAAAATTATTTATGCAGCTAACACGTAGCACACAGCTTTTTCCTATCCTATTTACAGGTATGCAACCGGGGGCTGTTTTGCTCCAGCCTCTAAGCTGACCCTTCCTAACTTACTGCAAAATCGATGGGACCCCAGCCATGCCCAGAGGAATAAGTTGCTGGAAGAGACTGGCTCTCCCTGAATGCATTTTTTTTTTTTTTTTTTTTTTTTTGCTTTTCAGGGCTGCACCTCAAGCACATGGACGTTCCCAGGCTGGGATAGAGTCAGCGCTGCAGCTGCCGGCCTACGCACGGCAAGGCCGGATCCTTAACCCACTGAGCGAAGCCTGGGATGGAACCCGCATCTCCATGGATATGAGTCGGGTTTGTAACCCGCTGAGCCGCAAGGGGAACTCCCCTGACTGCCTTTGAGAGGCCATTCTAACCCCCTGCAGTGTCCACGAAAGAAAGTCGATGAATTCTAACCCATCAAGCTTCCCCAGAGCCTCAGATCTATGTTATATCTCAGTAAGAGAATTCTTTTAAGAGAGAAGATCGACATCGAAATTGGTTAATTTAGACTTTGCTAAGAAACGTGGGGAGAGATTTGCAAAGCATCTTCAGATCCCTTGTTGCTCTTGGTGAGCTTGCTATTTACAGGATCTGGTTTAGAGTCCCTGATTCATGTACAGCCCAGGCTGTCTCCATCACTGGTCACCGACCTTATGAGTGACCTCCCCGTCATCCTAAACTGGATCTCTATAGCCACGCCTTCATTCATTCATTCATTCACTCACTTAGCAAACTGTTTGTTTAAAGAATCCTCCGGAGAGCTGTGATACGTGCAAAGGAGACGTGACGGAAGGGCACCTCTACCTGGAGACCACATCTTAAACTAACAGACAAATTTGACATGACTTAAAAATCTCATCCTGCAGCTTCCTTGCTGCCTTCAGCTGTTTTGACATCCCAGGAAATCATCAAAGACAGGAGAAGACAGGAAGAAGTGAAATGCACATTTTTATTAAGCAGCATGGGAGGTTCTTAAGAGGGTTTTAGAAAAGCAAGGATCAAAAACAAAGGAGACGGTCTGTTTGATACATGGTCATTGCCTTCAAGAGATATTTCATCTGGTTGAGAAAAACCTGGGTATGTGCACATGAAGAGATCATCACTTAAGGAAAAGTCAAAGCACGCTTCTTTCAACTCTTTTGAGCATTCGAAATAAAAAAATAAATAAAGACGTTACATTCACTTTCACATCAGTGTCTCAAACAGTATTTGTATTAGTGAAGGAATTTAAAGCAGGAAACAGTTGTCCTAACCTGAAATGCGTGCAAAATTATCTGTGACAGGAAAAGGGGCTTAGGCTGACGATTTTGCAATAAATCGTAAATCTCATGACTATTGATGAGATAAGCAACTTTTACGTCTCAAGTACATAGGCTGTGCCAGGCACTGGGCTACGTGTGGTATCCCACCTGCCCTGTGTGATCCTCAGAATGATAATCAACATGAGTTTTGCAATCCCATTTGACAGAGGAGAAAACTGAGGCTCAGAGACATCAAGTTCAAGGTCTCATGGCAAATGAGGGTGGGAAAGCTGGAGTTTGAACTGGGCAACTCCGGTCAGGGCTCGTTTCCCTCATTTCTCTGAGAAGCAGGATTTAGATAAATCAGAGAGTATGTCCGCCAAGGACACCATTATACATCCAGCATGGTGACAAAATTACACATGGCTCGTGAGGAAAAGACAGGGCAAGAATCACTGGTTGGTCCCAATAGCCTTTCTCACGGTCTTGCCTTATCCTGTAGGAATAAAATCCTGCATCTCAGCCAGGCATGAACCCCAATGGTCAACACACGTCTCCCAGCCTCCTTTGCACCTGCAGAGGGTCCTGCGACTCAGTGGTGACCAATGAGATGTAAGTGGAAGCCTTCCAAATAATTCCAGAAAAAGTCTTTAAAGGGAAAAACTGTAGGCTTCACTCCTTCCTCTTTCTGGCTGGACCGTGGATTGGATAGTCGGATCTGAAAAGGCTGATCCGTATCATGGGTGGCCTTGGGACTGCGGGTCACAGAAGGAAGAGCCACAAGATAGATGAAGCCTGGGTCTCCGGCACTGGTGGAGCAGAACCATCAGTCTTGTCCCAGGCTGCCTATCCTTGGTCTTTGAAAGAAGAGACAAACAAGCCTCTGAGTCGTTTAAGTCTGTTATTTTGAGCTGTACTGTTACTGGCAATTGAACTTAATCCTAATTAGAACACAGTCTAATTTGACTTGAGCCAAGTATTTCTGTAGGTGATCAGTGGGAGAGCAGTTTGGAAAGAAATCGAGATCACGGAGAACTTGTCTCAAGTCAAGTCAAGGCATGTGTCCCTTGTCCTGTAGGCGCTCCAGGCAGACAAATATAGTCAAAGTGGCATGTCCAGAAGAATAAATACTTCGGCTGGGTTGGGTCGAGGGTCCTGGTCTGGAGAACTAATGAAAGAATTTAAAGCTTTTGGGAAATCACTCCAATAAGCCAGATGTGAGGTGTTCCGGGGGGGACGGTCAGGATCTGAGGCTGTAGGATTTGGATACAAAGTTGACAATGAGGGTCAGGCGACAGAGGAGGCAAAGGTTACTGAAGTTTCTCCTCGGAAGGCCATGGTACTTTGGCAAAAACAGAGCAATCAGAACATGAAAGAGAAATCAAAGAGGGACAGAGACCTCTTTTTTTTTTTTAATTTTTTTAGGGCTGCACTTGCAGCAATTGAAAGTTCCCAGGCCAGGGGTCAATTGGGAACTGCAACTGCCCACCTACGCCACAGCCACAGGAACTCAGGATCTGAGCCGCTTCTGTGACCTGCACCACAGCTCATGGCAACACCAGATCCCTAACCCACTGAGCGAGGCCTGGGATCAAACCTGCATCCTCATGGATACTAGTCGGGTTCGTTACCACTGAGCCACCCTGAGAACTCCAGAGACTTCTGTTTTCGGCTTGTGGAAATCACAGTGAGACATCTAGAGAGATACAGTTGGGGTACCTGTGCCTGTAGCTTGTTAGAGGCAATGTCAGAAAATACGAGTTTAGACAAGGGTCAGGAAAAAAGATGGAGCTGAAATTACGACATTGGGAGGTTTTCGAGAAATCCGATATGTCAATTGGACCAAAAGGCAATGGAGAAAGGGGCGGCAGAGAGAGCAGTGATGCACAAGGAGGCAGGAGGTGAACTGGTCATGATGCAGTGCTTTCGAGCCCAAGGAAAAAGCTCCCATCAACAATGGAATGTGCCAGAAAAGAAAGAGAAGACCCACTGAGAAAAGATCCTTGCCTAGGACAACACAATGAGAGGCAGGTTATTGTTGACCTTTGAGTGGCCGTGTCAATAGATGCCTGAGTGGAAGCCTGGTGTTCCACTAGGAATTGAAATGAATGTCTTCTAGGGAAAGGCAGGCACATTTAGGAAACTTGGGAGTGAGTGGAAGGAAGATAAAAGGAGCCAGAAAGTCAGGCTCAAAAGACAGTAGTGCCAAAGCCTTCACTAGGAGAGGGGAGCCCAGCAGGGATTAGTTAGCAGTGATATAAACTAGGAGGAGCCCCTCTAAGCCTTGGTATCTTCACGTGTCCCAGGAAAGTAGAAATATCTAGCACATGAGATTGTGGCAAAGATAAATTAACGTCTGTGAAAAGTACACAGCACAGATCATGGCAGGTAGTAGTTATCCATCAAGGGTCTACTTAACTCCTGAATGCCTTCAGATGATTTCTTTCATTGTCTCATGTATGTTTAGACCCAGCTAATTGCCCCTCACAGGAGCCCCGTGCTTGCGGAGATCAGGCGAGAACTCATTGCAAACCCATAGCAACCACTTAAAGAAACAGCCCATTGCACCTGTTCCTTGGGATCCCACTGAGGTGCAAGAGCGTTTGAGGATGTTTTAAGGAGGAAGAGAACCCTCCGAGGTGGTGACTCAAACAATTCCTATTGGTCTATGGTACCCAAGGAGCATACACGGGTATAGGGATCCGGAAAGAATAGCCAGCCCGTGTGCTAAGCCAAAGCATGCTTCATTTCTGTGAGTGCATCCTTATAATGTTGATACCATCATCTTCTCCATCTCACACTTGAGGAATGCGAGAGTCAGAAGAGTTTAGCAAATTGTCCTCGGTGGCCGAGCTCACGGGAGGGAGAGGGGCGTGCGGGTTCATTTGGTGGCTAGAATCCATGGTCTGCCTTTGACTCAGGGGTTTGAAGATCTGGACATTTACCCACCACTCTCCTCGCTCCCCTGGGCGTCTTCCCAGGAGGAGAGCAGTCGAGTCAGCCCTGACCCAGGGGTGGGACGCCCACAGGAGGACAGTGATACTGGCATAGCTACGGTCAAGGGCAGCCAGAATGAAGAATGAGCCTGTTCTCAAACAGGGAGGGGTCAAGGGGAGGTCAATGCCCCAGGTACCAGAGACAGGCAAGCCCCGTCTCCCCTTTCGTCCAGAGGCAGAATTGGACCAGACCCATGGGCCAGAGCTTGCACCTCCAGTCTGGCAAATCCCGACAAATTTTATGCCTTCCCCAAGGCCCCTTCAGCCACCCAAAGCCACTATTTCACGGAGACAGAGACAGCTCTGGCCTTCACACACCACAGGACGTGTGGGGGTGCCCGGTCCCCCAGAGGACGCCACCCAACCCAGACACCTCCAAATAGCTATTCTCTAAAGCACGCCCGAGACTGTTACCTCTCCAAATGAAGTAAAAGCTAAAAGATGAAAAACCAAGGTGATCATTTTAGTCCGGCTTAGGCGTAATTATGCATTCATCAGTCAGAGCTTTAATTACCCCGAGATAAAGGTACCATTAGTGTTCGAGGGAAAAACTGGCTCCAGCAAAATGCATTTCTTTTGTCTCCCAGCCAGGGACAGCTAACAGTTATCCTGGGAAGGGCTTAGCAGGGAGACTCCAACCTAAACCAGAGAGGCCCACAGCCATAAAAGGCGATGGCCCTGAGCTGGGCACAGTGTCCGAGGGAGATGTGGCATGGCCAGGGAGCCCACGGGAGCTTCCGAGGCCAGGGCATTCCTGGAATGATGGAGAGACATCAGGGATGGAAACGGAGGCGTGGAAGAAAGAGGGCGGGGAAACTCCGGGGCCTGATGTCAAGTATCACCTTGCTACCCTCTTGGCAAGAAACCCAGAATCTCAGATTCCACTCAGGACCTGTGGAATCAGAATCTGCATCTTCACATGAGGCCCGGGTGCTGTGTATATGCACGTTCAAGTGTGTGATGCTTTGCTCTGGGGACAGGATCTAGGACAATCTATCTACTGCTCATGAGCAAAAGCAAGGAGCTGGGGTTTGCTCACCTCGCCTACTCATCTGTGTGTTAAAGCGGAAAACTGGAGGCAGAAATGCGAGCGCGCGGGCGCGCGCATGCGCGTGTAGAAAGCCTTTGCTTTTCTTTTTTTAACCATCTGGCAGGAGAAATAGATTTTCCTTTCCAGTGCTGCTTTAAAAGGTAAACAGAATTGAATGGGGGCAAAGTAGGGGCGGAAGTAGAGACCATAAAACACACACCACGTCAAATTGCAATGATTAATAAAGCGGAGAGGCAAAGCATCCCCCGGCGTGAGTGTGAGATGCGACAGACAGGTCAGGGCAAACACTAGCGAATCAATTCCAGGGCCTCTCGCCTAAGGGCTGGGACAGGCAGCAACAGAGAGAAAACCATTTCACAATGAGGAGAAGAGGAAACTGGCAAGAAAGCAACCTCAGAAAAGGGGGGACGGGTGAGGAGGCCCCTTGGGGAGGGGGGAGAAATTACGTGGGTGGTGAGGTTATAGGTACCGTGGGATGTTCGTGCGGCTGCACCATACCCACAGGATCGGATTAACAGATCATATATGCCAGGCGTCTAACCCAGAGTTTTGAATAATCAGCTAAAGTTCAAAGGTCTGAAGACAGAGTTGGCTTTCGCTCCCAGCGCTGCTCCTTATTAGAAAGGTCGATCTGGAGATAGTGTACTTTCTTTTATGGATCCTCAGCTTCCTCATTGGTAGAACGGGGATAATTCGCTCACCCTCATAGAGCTGTAAAGATTAAATGACATGAGTTCCCGTTATGGCTCAGGAACTTCCATATGCTGCAGGTGCGGCCCTTAAAAGAAAAAGAAGGAAAAAAAAAAAAGATTAAATGAGATAATACGTGTTGTCCCTCAGCACACTGCCTGGTACGTATCACACTCTCAAAATGATAGCTAGGGTCCTTTGTTCATTTCCCAGCGGTCTTCCCAGCATTGCCAGTTTCCCAGCACATTTCTGCTCTTGGCCCTGACCTTCCTCTGTGTTCTGAAAGGGGGATGGGAAAGATGCGATGGCTTTTGTGAGCACTGACCTCTGTGCTCTTGAAGTAGGAGCACTTAGCCCATCCTTTGGCTCTTTAAACAGTATGACAACTTATTCTGTAAACCAACTCAGCTGCCCCTGCTGGCGTCCAAGCATCCTCAAGAAAGAGCACACGAGGGAAATGCATGAAACCAGGCAAGGGCCAAGCATCCTCTCCCACGCAGGCACCTGCATTTTCTACAACCCAACCCTGAAGAACAGAGAGGAAAGGGGTTGAGCCACCTTCTGGAGCTCCTGGAAGGACACCTGTGCTCCCAGAAAGGACCCCAGGATGAGGTGAGCAGCTCTGAAGCTCCTGCGCCCCATAATCCATCCCATCCATGTCCTGTCCCTCGGATGAGGGTACACAGTGCCAAGGAAGCCAGACTCAGTCACTCCTCCAGGGGTTTCTTCGAGCTGTAGTGCAGTCTGCATCCTGGACCAGGTCGTCTGCCTCCATGCACCTGACTTTGGTCCCAAAGGATGATGGAGAGAGAGAGCAGATGGAGCTTTACACGCCCCCTCTTAGGAGGCAGGAATGGGGGCTGGGTTAGGCTTCAAGAGCAGTGCTCAGGACCTGGAGTTAGGGGTGCCTTTGTCAGAGACTGTCGACCCAGTAAAGTCCTTCCAGAAGCGCTGAGGGGCAGTCATTAACCCTGAGGCTCCGAGATCCTCCGACACAGCTGGATCTGAATCCCTATCCTACTTCTCATTGGGTGTGGCCTCTTGGCCTTCGTCCCTCAGCCTCTCTATGCTTCAGTTTCCTTCCCTGTAACGTGGGGATCGTGTTAGTAACTGCTTCTGTCTCAGCCAGGTTCTGGCAGGAACAGACTGCACACTCCAACCAGGTAAGGAAAGGAGAATTCAATAAAGGGACGAGTCATAAGGAAGGGGACCAAGTGTAGACAAATATTGGGGGTAGTGTTGTACCCTAGGGCTGAAAAGAGTGGGGCCCCTCATCCAGGACTGGAGAGCAAGATCTCAGAAGAGCGATACTCCTTGGTGATGGCTGTACTGATGCAGGGATCAGCCAACAAGGTAACCCTGGGGGGCAAGGGCGATGGCTGAGCTCACTCTTCTCTCCTCCCGTCCTTTGCAGAACCCAAGGCTGCCTACAGATGGTGTGTCTAGAACTCAGCCTCTTGGAGCACAGAGCAGAGTGCATGAGAGGAGAGAGTGGGTCTGAAAAAGAGAACTGAAAATACCCAGCAAGTCCCATCAGGTCATCAAGGGACTTGAACGAGATCAAACACATAAAATGCTTGGTACATGTGAACACGTGATAGTGTTTGTTCTAACAACGACCCTTTTCTTTTTACCCAGGAAAACAGTGAAGTTTAAGAAGTTTTAAATCTTTAAAGTTATATGGATCTGGAGTTCCCGTCACGGCGCAGCAGAAACGAATCTGACTAGCATCCATGAGCATGCAGGTTTGATCCCTGGCATCACTCCATGGGTTAAGGATCCAGCATTGCCGTGAGCTGTGGTGTAGGTTGCAGATGCAGCTCAGATCTGGCGTTGCTGTGGCTGTGGCGTAGGCTGGCGACTACAGCTCCGATTCAACCCCTTGGCTGGAAACCTCCATAGGCTTCGGGTGCAGCCCTAAAAAAAAAAAAAAGCAAAAAAAAAAGGTATATGGATCTGGGACTATTACCCGTTATCGATCCAAAGCTCCTAGAATGCTGCTTCCCAGATAGGGTCCCTATAGCAAGTGACAAGAGAACTTCTCTGCAGGAGAAAGGAGCAACTAGAAGAAGAATCTCAGGCTACCAATGAACTTGGTCACCCACTCACCTTTTGTAGTGCCTCATATTAGGTTTGGGGAGGAATTAACAGGAAACATCACCCTCTAAAATCTTTATGACATAAAGAGGGGATTGGGGCTAGTATAAGAATCTACAGGAATATAAAAATAAGTGTTCGCAAATTGCAGGTCTGCCTTGACTCAATCTGGGCAGAGTCCAACAGAACCAACACCTCTGGGTACCAACGAGTCCAATGCTGCCAGACCTAGGTGGCATTGTCAGGGTTGCCCACAGAGCGGTCTAGTACTTGACAGGTTGGTGGCTGCTGACATAAACTGTGTCCTCTGTCCCATTTAGGCACATCATTTGAAGGTGGTTACAGAGCCCTGCTCGCTCAAGGAGAGTTTCAGACAGTCCGCCAGGATCTCTGAGTATCTCAGATCTGCCTTGCTGCTTAAACTTCTGATTTTAGCTCAATGATGCTCACATCTTGCACGAAAGTGCTATTTTGGAAGTGATCTTCTAGAAATGACCCCATGGGCACCACAACTCCAGCCAGATCATGGGTATCTACTTCCCCTGCTGAAAACAAGAAGCCACCCCACTACTGCCTAACATTTCCTCTGTTAAGATGCCACTGAACAGCCGGTGGTAACCCAGCACCTAGTGATGGGCTGGATTCATCTCCAGTGATGATAAACCTCTTCTAAACCCAGAGTGATTTAGACGGAAACTTGACTTGACTTTGACTTTCTCAGGGACATCCGTGAGCCATCCATGAGCCACCCCAGAGGATAGTGTTTTTGCCATCAGCTCCCTCTGCTCTTGGCTTCGCTACCACTGTCAGCCTATAAACGCTGCACCTGGCCATAAACCACAATCCACTGGATCTCCAGAAGAAAACAACATCCACCGATTGCAAAAACCTTGGCTTCATTTGCAAACCCCTATAGCAATTACTCATACCCAGATTGTTTCATCCAGAGCTCATCAAATGGGCAAACAGGGGAGTTGAAGCAATTCCCCACTAGAGTTGGTCTCAGCCAGCACCAGAACCAGTAATCCCTGGGGATGGTTGCTAGCATGAGCTGCATTTGGATTCTCTGGGTAAGACGGTCCAACATTCAGACAGCCACCCGCTTATATGACAAGTAGGCAAGCCACTCACCCCCTGGGTGCAATCCAGGCTGAGTTTCTCCTGTGACAACTTGGTTTTTCAGTGGACTGCCCCAAAGTGCAATTTGAAAGTAAGAGCTTTATAGTTTGGTCTCAGAAGGGAATTCAAGCATAGGCACGCATTCCTAAATAGATGCTTTAAGCTTCAAGATGCCATTCACGTCCAACCTCTATAAACATTTTGACAAAACAGAGTTTGAACTCAGTTCCCCAATTCTTCTCCTAGAGGAAAAATGGAAAGGCCACTTTGTACTTTTCCAATGGCTTTTGATTGTTTTAAGGATGTCCAGCTCTGACCAGTGTTCAAATACATGGGAGGCAGTACCACAGTGGTTCGTCCAGGGGGTTGGTGGGAAGATAAACACTAATGTCCAGGCTTAGAGATTTCCTACAGTTTGCTCAGCCTCTGTTTCCACATTTGTAAAATGGGACCAGTAACATGGCCTGTCTCATAAGGAGGCTATGGGGAGTGAGCTAGATAATTCATATCATATTGAGTTCAACAGGCAGTAGTCATCAGTAAATATTAAAAGCAAATGAGAAAAAAAAATGCCTGTCATCCTGACCCATTCTTTTTTTTCCCTTTTATCCCTAAAGCTAGTGAAAATAACTAGAATGGCTTTTTTTCCAGGCAATAATAGAAAACCATTGATGGTAGAGCCATTTTTAAATGAACTAGGCACGTCACCTCCTTGACATAGGTGCAGGAAGAAGTGGAGTGGGGCGTGGAGAAGAACAAGCCAATTTGACCTCGGGGCTGGGAGGAGAGGGAGGGCAGGTACCATTTTAGTAGCTGTACGGTCATCAAATGAGATTGAGCTCAACATCTCTTAACTGGTGAGATGCTGACTCAGTTGATGAAAAATGGAAAAAGTTAATAGGAAAAAATGAATCCCATTAGGCTGCCTCCTCTGGCATGTTGGCCACAAAGCTTAAATTCATCACAGGCTTCCAATAACGATGAACGAATAATCAAATTTGAAAGCGAGGAAATCATTGTTCTTCCCAAGCTGGCCTCCCGCCCAGCTGCTGCTGGGAGGATGATGAGCTGCTTTTTATCAGAGAGCGGATCTCCCCCTTGCCCAGAGAAACTGTTAGGAACCCCATCCAGCTGGAAGACTCTCCTCAGCCGTGTTTGCTTGGACCATGCCTTTTCTTTCACAGCGTAATCCTCGCACCACACCCCAGGGAAACTCACCCTTGGCTTTTTTCTTTCTTTCTTTTTTTTAACAAACAACTAGATTTCTTCCAGTTTCCTTAAGGATCAAAGAATATAGAGTCTACACTTGGCTTCCAAGTCTATGTTGCCAAGACTGGAGTTATACTGAAATCAATCGGAGTCCAGGAAAGACCGGAGAAAGGATGCCCCTGGTTCTTTAAACTAGGAGAGCCCTGGGAGTTCCATATGGAAGCAAAACTGGAGCTGAAAGGCAGTCTCCAGTTGGCAGTGGATTTATCCCGCCGCTGTCCAGTAGCCCCACAGCTTCCTTTGGTTACTTCCTGTCACCTCTTCCTGTGAAGCTGTGGACTAAATACTCTGAATACCCACAGGGGTCTTATGAGAGATGCCAAAAAGCTGAGGATCTCAAAGGAGAAGGGGCCAACACGTGTTCAAGGTGATTACAGAAACTTTTGATTTCTTAGGAATCTTTCTGTTGCAGCAGCTTCTAAAATAAAATACCAAAAAAAAAAAAAAAAGTTCGTTGCAGCACTGTTTACGATAGCCAAGACATGGAAGCAACCTAAATGTCCATCGACAGAGCAATGGATAAAGAAGATGTGGTACATATATTCAATGGAATATTACTCAGCCTTAAAAAAGAATGAATACTATTCACAACAGCATAGATGGACCTAGAGATGATCGTACTGAGTGAAGTCAGTCAATCATAGTTGAAAAATATCATACGGTTTCACTTAATTGTGAAATCTACTAAAATGATACAGAAGAACTTATTTAAAAAATAGAAACAAACCCACAGATTTCAAGACCCATCTTATGGTTACCATAGGCGAAACCGTTGAGGGAGGGAAAAATTGGAATGGTGGGAATAACACTTACACACTACGGTGTAAAAAAGGTGATTCATGAGAATCTACTGCAGAGGAAACTCTACTCAATAGTTTGTAATAACTTATATGGGAAAAAAGAATGGATGTATTTATATGTATGACTGACTCACTTGGCTGTACACCTGAAACTAATTCAACATTGTAAATCAACTATACTCCAAGAAAATTAAATTTTAAAAATATAAAATAAAACACAAAAAAACATTCTGACAAGGGCGTTTCATTTATAAAGAAGATATATGACCTAAGCAACTTTAAAGGCCAGAAGAAAGGGTGTCCACACCTCACCATGCTAAATGGATCTCGAAAGAAAAATATGAAGATGCCAAAGATATTTCTGGTTACTCTGAACTTTACCCAGGCCAAGCCCATTTTTCGTTGGTCCTAAACTGTGGGACCCTCTATTCTAAGCCAACCTAAAGCAGAAAAATCCGAGCGACAGAAAAATTCAAAGAAACGATGCACTTTACCAAGGAATCATCAAAGACTTCCTCTGATGAGCTCCTTAAGTGTACTTAAGATGTGGCTGCTCCGAATGTTCCACGTACATACACGCGATGACTAGGTAACTGTCTAACACAAAGCTAAGGCTCGCATCTGTAGACATCCTAACTCTTCAGATAGGTCGTCTTTGGAAGAGAAGAGCCCATCTTTATCCCAGTCGATAAAGAGAGTTTAAATTTGATTTCACAAACATAGGGAGGCAGTGCCGAGTGGAGAAGGGGGCCCACCAAATACCTGCGGTGGCAACCGTGGACCCCTCCCCCATGCCCACCTTTGTAGAGCTCATGGACCCTGGTAAACAAGATTTCTGATGTTGCTTAAGGTTGCCCATCTGTCTTTATTTATTTATATTTTTTTCTTTTTAGGGCCATACCTGTGGCATATGGAAGTTCCCTCGCCAGGAATAGAATTGGTGTTGCAGCTGCCAGCCACAGCCACAGCCACTTGGGATTCCAGCTGCATCTGGCACCTACACCACAACTTGCACCAACGCCTGATTCTTAACCCATTGAGTGAGGCCAGGGATCGAACCCGCCTCCTCATGGAGACTAGGTGGGTTCTTAACCCATGAACCACAATGGGAACTCCCACCCATCTTTGGAAGATGAGTTCCAGAAAGCCCTATATGAGTATTTACTGGATCAATTTTTTTGCAGGCAGGTGAGCTGGATGCTTCAAGCATGCAGACACAAAGTCAAAAGGCAGTAAAATACATTAGTCAGGGGGAGTCCAAGAGAATCGTTTATTTATTGCTTATTATTTATTTATTTATTTCTTATTTATTTCTAAAGAAGCTCTTGGAGGGTCCTAGCATCAACCCCTGGGGGGGGGGGGGAAGGGGTGCGAAATTGTTTCCTGCATCTGCTCTGGGCTCCTCTGGAGGAAACTCATTTTGGAGTTCCCAAACCCTGCTGGCATTTGATTGTGGGATGTTAGGTAGACAATGGCTCAAATTTGGGCTGAACAGACAAAAGACAGCTTGGGTGTTGCTGATCATTACAGAAGGAATTTAGGACAGGCAGACAGCATCTGAGTGGAGAATGTAGGCAGCCAAATAGAAGTCACTACCACGCCCCCTACTCCACACACACACACACACACACACACACACACACACACCCTACATGCAGCCCAACACGAATCATCAGCCACAACCTCCAGTTATCAATAAAACCCAAGGATCCCAGAATGCCTTGGGCTGACACCTTAGCTGAATTTTCATTGCCAATTGCAGAGCCAAATATATCCAAAGTAAGAAGTCTCTTAAAAGAGAATCAATTAATCCAGCCCAACTGTTCTTTACCTTAGGCTAGTTAAGAGAGGAAAGCAGAAAAAAAAAAAAAAGAAGAAGAAAGGAAGGAAGCTATCCCATAATACCCATCCTCCGGCCTCTGAGCCGGTTTACCTAAACGTTGCCATGGTGATGTGTATATAAGTCGGTCTTCACTCTGAACCACAATCGCTGACTTGACAGAGAACACCCATTTGGACTCCACGGTCAGGTAACAGCCAGGGAGCACGGTGGCACAGTTTCATTCAGGCTCAAACTTGATAGCTCAGCTCGCTACCAGAAGTCATGAGGTTTTTTGCATCTTGTTGGGTTTTCCCTCTGTGTCCCTCTTCCTCTCTTCATCTGCTCCTCACCTTTGCAGGGAGAGGGGCTAAGGAAGAGAGCTCTTGAGGATAAGCCTTTGGAGAGAGGGAGGCCTGGCTCCTTCGGGTCTGGGTTGCCGAGCAAAAGGAAGAGGAGCCTTGTGCTGGCACGTGAGTCCGTGCTCCCCAGGGTCAGAGCAGAAAGACCAGAGCATCAGAGCTGCTAGGAACCTCTGGGGGGCGGTGGGCAAAGCCAGGTGACTTGCTCAAGGTCACCCAGTGAAGACGGATTTTTGTCTCCTGGCTCCCATCCAAAGGCTTTGCTACAGAAATGACAATGACCTCACCCTGGATTGCCTAGGAAACCGACATACGTCACAGAGGAGGCGCTGTACCTGTCCCACACATGTAGAGGATGGCAAGGAGACGTTTGATGAATCAGTGAATCAATGAGTGACTGCAATATAAAGGCTGGGCAGCTGTTGCTTTTCAGGGCTTCTGGATTCCAGTGTATACTCACATCTACAAAATCACCGAGAGACTCTTGCATCTCTCTGTGCCCAGTTCACAACCCAGAGCCAGTCCTCTCCCAGGACCCCAGACGTGGCCACCTTTGCTGAGATTAGCAACTAGCTTGTTGTCCTCCATAAGTCACTCACAGGAATATGGAGAAACTGACAAACCAAGCTGTGGGTCAAGTGTACGACAAGGGGGGAGGCGGGGTGGCGATGAGGAGGGAAGCTGGTGCCACTCACGGTGGGTAAACTGAGAATGTAATCCTTGCCCATCCCTCCTCCTCGCCCCCTTTTGGACTAGGCTTTTCATTGATAAAAGTGCCACCTTGCATCAGCAGTGCCTTCCGAGGCTCCAGAATAGCCAGGCTAACTGGAGCTTAAAGGGGACTGAACCACTGGTGGCATTCTTGTCTTAAATGAAGCCCATTTAATTAGCCAGTTGCATGCACACTACAGTTCCCCCCATGGTGTCCCCCCCAGACACCCCTCATGTATAAACATAAAAATGGTTGAAGAAACATGCAGCTTCTGCACAGAGAAGCTGCCTGGAGAAACAAACACACAAGATCACCTTCTCAGGATAGCTTTGCTGCTTCCTGGGCTTTTGTAGCCAAGCCCTGCTGGCTGGCAGCGTGGTCCGTCTCCTTAGTGGGAACCATGATGCATTTGGCTGGCTCTTGGCTTCCAGTTCCAGTTGTAATTTGAAGCGAGGGGAGAGGGTTGGGGTCAGACAGCAAGGAGCCTCCAGGCTTAGAGGGGAGCCTCCTTGCTTGATGAGGCTCGGCAGGGCGCTGAGGTAGGAATCTGCACGGCTCTGCATCTTACCCTGGCTCCTTCTAAGAGTCTAGGGGAGGGCAGAATTCAACCCTGGCTTTAGAAACTCCCTGGGGCTGAGGGCAGAACACACCTAAATACCAAATGGCTTGGCATTCCCAGGGCACCATGAGATGTCTTATTTAGCTACCAAGGCTAAGACAGATGCTGCTGCAACTTGTTGAGAATCCTGAGGGAAAAGCAACTACAGTGCTTGGTACATTAATATCTGTTGACTTAAACTAAGAGTACACTTCTATCCCCCTTCTGGCTTATCCTATTGCCATATCAGCAAGGAAGTAAATAGCGATAAGGGATGAATTAAAAAAAAAATTGACTGGGAGTTCCCGTTGTGGCTCAGCAGATTGAGAACCCAACATAGTGCCCCTGAGGATGCAGGTTTGATCCCTGGCTTTACTCAGTGGGTTAAGGATCTGGCTTTGCCGTGAGCTGAGGCATAGGTTGCAGATGCAGCCCAGATCCCTGTAACTGCAGCTTTGATTCAACTCCTAGCCTGGGAATTTCCATATGCTGCAGGTGCAGCCCTAAAAAGACAAAAAAAAAAAAAAAAGAGGTGCATCATCAGATTTACTTTGCTAATCGCTTTAATTGAGATGATTTTTAAAAGTCTATGCCTTATGGGTAATTACAAAGGATGCCCAGAAGTGGACATGGGTACGTCTCTCTGGCTGAGAAGGTGGGTGGATGAAGCAAACCACAGAAAGAGGATTCATTCATGTTCTTTGGAAGGGACAGGGTGCGAGTCGGAAGGAAGTGGACATGCTAGGGGTGGGGATGGTACAATGCCTGTTCCAAGGTGACTCCATCCGCAACAGAGCTCAGGGGAGTTCCCGTCGTGGCTCAGCAGAAACAAGCCTGACTAGCATCCATGAAGACACAGGTTCAATCCCTGGCCTTGTTCAGTGGGCTAAGGATCCGGCGTTGCCGTGAGCTGTGGTGTAGGTCACAGACGCAGCTCGGATCTGGTGTTCCTGTGGCCCTGGTGTAGGCCAGCAGCTGTAGCTCCAATTCGATCCCTAGCCTGAGAACCTCCATATGCCGTGGGTGCAGCCCCAAAAAGACAAAAAGAAAGAAAAGAAACAGAGCTCAGAGAGCAGGTTCCAAGCGTCCAGAGTCCCTGGCAAGCCCAAGCCAAAGGGAGATGCAGTTCACTCTCAGGGACCCTCCGAGGAGTCTGCTTGCTCAGACTGGCTTCTTCCTGATGCCGTCCCACTAGGCATGACTTCAGGAGTGTACACTCATCCTGATACCAGCCCAAGAACGTATATAGTCGTGAGTGTGAGTTTCCTGTCAATGTTAAGTACACAGATTTCAAAGCTGATAACGGACGTTGCTTGTCTGGATTCTCGGCTGATCTGAATTGATCAGAAAGAGTTCAGTCCCCCAAGGATGCCAAGGCTCCTGGGCTGGGATTTAGGAGGCCTTGGCTCTGTCTGTACAGTTCACAAACCGTGAACTGTAGGCATGTCACCTCGGCTCCATTGGAACCCTGATGATGGAAGCATTTGTAACCTCTGATCCCAGGACTGTGCTAGGTGCTGGGGACACAAAGATAATCAGGACAGAGTCTGTCCTGGAAGAGTCTACAGGGACCGTTAACTCTTCAGCCAAGAATCTCAGGATGATGCGGTCAGTGCTGAGACATACTTGAGCTTTGTGTGTGTGTGTGTGTGTGGGTGTGGATGTGTGTGTGTGTGCATGCGCTCACATGTATGCTTTGGGACTGGAGAGTAAGATGAAATTGCTACCATTACTGAATTATATCCACAACCTCATGGGTAGCTAATATCCCCATTTTACAGAGAAGAGCATTTTACGACTCAGTAACATATGGATGTAATACAGCTAGTACACGGTGGAACCGGAATTCAAACTCAATCCTGGCTGAGCTCGGAATCTCTGTACCATCTCTGACCCTGGAGACCTAGGGGCTGGGGAGGGAGAATGGGCAAGATGAGGTAAGAAAGCACGCACCTCCATGTGAAACATACCCACACATGGATCTGTACGTTCCCTTCAGCCTTTTTTTCCCCCAAGTTCCCCATTCAGATTTCTGAAGCCTGACTGAAAATAGCCCCAGGGGATCATGGGAATCCTGGAGCCTCCTCCAAATGAGCAAACCCAACGTCATCACCCCTCCCACCTCCACCTAAGCACACACACCTGGTCTATCCTCCTGTATCCCTTACCTCAGTCAGTGTGGTAACTGTTCAGACAAGTGTCTTCATGACCTTCCTTCTGGCCCCACCCACCCAAATCCTGCCAGGTGTTTCTCCTAAGCCCTCCCACCATTGCTCCTGCCTCTCTCTTCCCACTGGCATTGCCTTGCTTGAGACCACCTGCCAGGTCTTCTTACCTGCATCTCTGCTCCGCCACCTATCAGGGTAACCGTCCAACCAACCCTCCCCATGGAGTCACTGTTCCCAGCTTCGATGCCTCATGGATACTCGCCAGATTCTTAGGATAAATTAAAACTCCCTTATGTCAGACTTCACATGGCTGAAATCCCATCCCAGTTAGCATTCTTGCCCCCTCTTCCATGTTATCTCCTACTCTTTAAAGCCTCTCTTTACCCTGTTCCCCAAACACACCCATTTTTTTTTCAGTTCAACAAACATGACCAGGTGTCCCTTGATCTGCTAAGCCCTATATTGGGCAGAGGGGCACAGGGCCAGCATTCTCAGGGACAGCACTATTGACATTTGTGATAGACAATTCCTTGTGGTGGGGGCCTGACCAGTGCTTTGTAGGATGTTTCCCAGCCTCCCTGACTTCTACCCCCTAGATGCCAGTGGCAACTTCCCCTGGAATTGTGACAACAAAAACTGTCTCCAGATGTGGCCAAATATCCCTCAGAAGAAGCATCCCAAGTTGGGAACCACTGTTCTAGAATAAAATATATTCTCAGATAGATGCCCAAGAGTGGGATTGCGGGGTCATATGGAAGTTCTATGTATAGATTTCTAAGGTATCTCCAAACTCTTCTCCATAGTGGCTGTACCAGTTTCATTGCAGCACTATTCACAATAGCCAAGACATGGAAACAAACTAAATGTCCATCAACAGATGATTGAATTAGGAAGATGGAATACTACTCAACCATAGGAAAGAACAGCATAATGCCATTTGCAGCAACATGGATGGAACTAGAGACTCTCATACTGAGTGAAATAAGTCAGAAAGACAAAGACAAATACCATATGATATCACATAACTGGAATCTAATATACAGCACAAATGAACCTTTCCACAGAAAAGAAAATCATGGACTTGGAGAATAGACTTGTGGCTGCCCGGGGGGAGAGGGAGGGAGTGGGAGGGATTGGGAGTGTGGGGTTATCAAACACAAACTATTGGTCTTGGAATGGATTTACAATGAGATCCTGCTGTGTAGCATTGAGAACAATGTCTAGATACTTACATCGCAACACAACAAGGGGAGGAAAAAGTATG
Source organism: Phacochoerus africanus (assembly GCF_016906955.1). Classification (NCBI taxonomy): domain Eukaryota; kingdom Metazoa; phylum Chordata; class Mammalia; order Artiodactyla; family Suidae; genus Phacochoerus; species Phacochoerus africanus. Next base: position 8,503,331 of record NC_062557.1, on the reverse strand, counting down.
TATACATGTATTTGTAACTTGGTTCCCATGCTGTACAGAGGAAAAAATTAAAAAAAAATTAAAAAATATATATTCCCGACCTCCAGGCACCTGCCTATGGTTTGTTGGGAGCGATGGATGCATACTCTGTGCTGTGAGCATGGAGGATGCTAAGAACATGGGCTTTGCGATCGGGCTGACTCTGAATGATCATTCTGACTCTTCTGTTTCCTTCTGTGGGACTTCGGACCATTTCATTAACCTCTCTGAGCCTTCAGCGACCCGTGTAAAATATGGATTCTAATTACCCCTTCAAGGCCTACTGTGTGCATTATGCAAGTGAACCCCTGTCAATACTTGGAATACCAAGACTCTCAAGATGGGATCTTTCCCCACCCTCACCCCACCCCTTGCACACCCTCAGGACACGGCCCTGAAGCAGGCTTTGCACTCTGCACATGCTGCTTATTCTGCTTAGAATTCCAGCTCCCGCCCCTTCCCACCTCTTGATGAATCCCTTAAATGCCCCTGCTCTGATGGGAGCTCTGTCAATGGTACACAGAGATGGAACCAGGGATCCGTGCTTTATGCTCGCCACACACGTCGCTCACATCTCTCTTAGCCTGTTGTCCACATGGCTGACCAGCTCTTCCTCTAGGTCAGTGGTCAGCACGCTTTTTCTCTTAAAGGCTGAAAGTAAATATTTTAGACTTTTGGACCACACAGCCTGTTCCAATGACTCAATGAGCCACTGTGGGTGAAAGCAGCTATAATCAATAGCAAGCCAATGGGTGTGGCTGTGTTCCAATAAAGTTTTATTTATAAAACAAGATGGTGGACAGGATTTGGCCAAGCCTAGGACCCCTGCTCTGAGCAGTGAGTTCCTTGAGGTCAAAGCCCATACCTCATTGACTTGGTGTCTTGCACCTCACACAGCACCTGGTGCATCTTAGACAATATTTAAATAATTCGTCAATCAATGGATCCATGATAGTCATCATACCAGTATTAAGACAGCACATAACTTGAAAATATTTTGAGAGCATATGAATTAAGGAGCTGACCAAACCCATAAACACAGCCTCAAATGTGAATTCAGTAATTAAAGAACCAAAACACATTGAAAGAAGAGAAGAGAACCTTCCTTCTCTGGAGCTGGAAGCTGAGGTTTACGTATAGCTGTAAGATTGACAAAGAAAGTATAGGATGCCTCACCAAGTTTGAAATCCAGAGAAATGACAAATAAGTTTGGGGCATAAGTATGTCCCATGCCATGTTTGGGATATACTTACCCTGGAAAAATTAACTGAAATTCTAACTTAACTGAGCACACTTTCTTTTCCTTTGCACCTTATTGAGGCATCCACTGTTGACAATCTCCTCTCTTTCCTTCTCCCCATCTTCCAGCAGGAAAGATGGAAACCCGTCTGACCTGCTCATCCACTGTCCCACCCCCCAGGAAGAAGTCCCCCTGTAAACCTCACGGCAGTTCTGTTGGAACTGGAAATTTAATTAACAAAATGCTAACATGTAATTTGGAGGAGGGGGGTGAAGCGTTATCACGAAGTTAATAAGAGAAGTATTTTAATTACGGTATTTAACAAGTCATGACCATGCCACGGTGTTCTCTGGGGAAGAATTCACATCGTTCAAGAATCTTGGAGCAGAGGCGGGAAGTGACGGGGGCGGAGGTGGAAACCTCACTACCCTCAGCTTCTCTTTGAGCCCTTCTGGTTCCAGCATCTAGAAGCCCCCCAGGAGTTGTGCTTTCCGCTGCCATGACTCAGAGAAGAAGGCTAGCGGTCCATGTCAAGTACCAGCCAGACAGGACCTGGGGAAGCACATCAAGCCCAAAGCTGCCATTTGCACACACACCCCCCACCTCCGGGTGCTGGGGGTGAAAGAGTTGGATTTTCTTTGGCACCTGGCTCCTCCTTTCTGTGGCCCTCCTGTTTGCTCATCACCCCGTAGTGGCACTTCGCTGTCCCTGTCCCCAAATGCACCAAACAGCAGGAGAAGCAATGGGCCTTGATGCAGGAAAAAGAGGATGGCAGGGTCTCGGAGTGATGGAGACGCCGTGACCTGTCAGAAAGCAGAAATCGCCACCGCGGCAGGATCACGCGGCCCTTTGCTTTGACAGGCTAATCCAAAATGCACCAGCGGCAGGAGGGGGCTGCCCTCAGCATGCAGGCTAGAGAGCCCGACTCTTCGGCCAAACCTCAGGACGATGAGGTTGGCCCCAGGGACTGAGGAATATGGCCTCGTGGTGTGAGACCAGCCAGGCTGGGGATAGGAATGGCCTTGGCTTTCCCCATCACTGGTCCTCACCCCATGACTCCCAGGCATTTTGTCACAGCATCAGGAGGGGCCTCTGTGGGCGGGGGGCGGGGGGGGGGGGAATGGGGGCAGCCAGAGAGCTGGGAGCTCAGCCTGTGAATGTGGCTGCAGCGGAGGGGAAGGTTCAGGGATGTGCCTTCCTTGCCTGTCACCGAAGGAGACTCTGCAGACCGAGACCTGGGGAGCTACGAAGCAAGGCCTGGGGTTTGGATCATGACTCCTTGGGCATTCAGTGTCATTAGAGGAGGGAGACGGAGAGAGGAGAGAGAAGATAAACGGCAACCAAGCAAACCTCGGAAGACAGATTGCGTAGACCAACCGACGGCTGATGGGGTTTTACCCATTCAGCTCTAAAACCGTCCCTGCAAAGATCGGGTGCAGCTTTCTCTACGCCTTTGTGTTCCTCTCCCCCGCCCCCCCCCCACCCTTTTTTGTCTTTTTAGGGCCACCCGCGGCATATGGAGGTTCCCAGGCTAGGGGTCCAATCGGAACCATAGCTGCAGGTCTACACCAGAGACACAGCAACCCCAGATCCGAGCCGGGTCTGCGACCTACACCACAGCTCACAGCAATGCCAGATCCTTAACCCACTGAGCGAGGCCAGGGATGAAACCCACACCATTGCGGACAGTAGTTGGGTTCATAACTTGCTGAGCCACAACAGGAACTCCCTGCCCCTATCCTTTGGGGTCAGCACAGAGGAGATAAAGGGGAGATTCAGTGGCTAGTGGAATGAGATGGCTCTTCCCAGGCAGCCAGCCCTCCGTCAGGGTGCCGTGTTTGTGGAACTGAAATGGAACGTCGATCTACGTGAAATACAGATGCACTCACACCAAAGTCACCAACACCGCCAAATATCCGACCTAAATCCTCAAGGACGCCACGGTCTTGTCTGATGGCTGGTCGATGATGACTCAGAACCTACTGATGTGCCCTCCCCCTCGCCCCAGTTGAGATTTCAGAGATGGCAGAGCCAGCAGCAAAAGGAACGGAAAATGCCTGGAGGACCCGTTCAGGCGTCCTTGTGCATCGAATTCTCCAGGAGAGGAAGAATGTCAGCTATGCTCCCCTCTCAGGCGCTGGCCCTCCACGAGGCAGGGCAACAGGCAGGGAGATGGCTCAGATCACACAGCATGGCCTGGGCACTCAGCGCCGCATGGCGCCCTGACAAACCAAACACCAATCCGCCAGGCTCATTCTCTGCCACCCCTGCTGCCGGGAACTCAACTCTCATGTGGAACAAGGTTGTTCAAAAGCAGGAGAGATGGGTCTAAGGATCCCAGCAAGTGTTCTAGTTTAGCTTTGAGTAATAGGTGGCTGCCATCATTCACGTAAGGTGTTGCCCTGCAAAGAGCATGGTTGGGGCCATCCATCCAGGCAACCCAAGCTTGTATTTAGAGACTGAATTAGTTAGGATGCTTCAGGCCATGAGTTTTTTAAAATATATATATATATAGCCATAGAAAAAGATGACTTAAAAGTGAAGACATTTAATTATGCCATAAAACAAGTGGTCGGAGGTGGGTGGTGCCAGGGTGTGTTAATTTGGCAGCTCAAATGTGTTAGGACTCTGGGTTACCTTCCTTGAATTTTTCTCTGCTGTCCTCATGGTCACAAAATGGTTGCTGCCACTCCAAACAACAAATCTGGTGTGGTACACCTGTCATCTGCTAAGCACAGTACAAGGATGAGCCGAACAGATGAGATTCCTAACTTCTTCAGGCTTATAGTCTATTGATCCACAGACTGCCCTGGATCACATGTGTCCACAGGGATTCCAGTTCCTTTCAATGCTGTTTGCATAAAGCCACTTGGAGTGAATCAAGCTGCACTCATAAATTTTAAACGTCAGAGGCAGTTTAAAAAGCTGGCATATCCAGAATTCCTTCTCTCCAGGATGTCTGCTTTCCCAATTCCTTGAAGGGATGTTATTAGAGAACTTAAAAATGTTCAAAATAGAAAGCAATGAGCACAGTGCCTGGAACACGGTGCACACCCAAAAGAATAGGTTCCCATCTTTCTTGATATCTGAGACCCCTGGCTACCACCACATGGCCCCCACTTGCAGGAAAGTGGGTTCTCAACCACACTGTCTCCTAGTAACACGATGGACTGTGATCTGTGATTCCTCACATGAGAATCTGAGCGAATCAGAGTTCTCAGAGCATGGCTGATACTGCGTCCTGATCATGAAATCAATTCCAGACATAATTTTGTGCAGAGTGAAAGCTACTCCACAGCTTCAGGAAACACTTCTTAATTAGTTCAGCATCTCAGAGACACAAGCCTTGAGACCAAAAGGGGATGTCTACATGGATGGCAGGCAAGGAAGAATCTTCTTTGAATTGAGGTGTTTCTACATTTCAGTTACCTGGCTACATGCAATCAAATTCCATCTCCCTAACAATCAAAGGAGGTATTATTTCCTTTTATTGTCACATGAAAAAACTGGGGTTCAGAGAGATTTGAAGATCTACCTGAGGCCACAGAGCTAGGGGCGAATTCAAGATTAGATCCCAGGAATCGCAAGACCTGATCCTTTTTCCTTTTTCTTTTTTCTTCCCTTTTCTTTTTGTTTTTTACCACTTTTTCCTTTTTTAGAAAAATTTTTAAATTGAAGTATAGTTTATTTACAAATTAATCATTTTAAAAAATGGAATTGTTAATTTACAAAGTTGTGTTAGTTTCAGGTGTACGGCCAAGTGATTCCATTATAGGTTATTATAAGATATCGAGTAGAATTCCCTGTGCTATACAGTAGGGCCTTGTTGTTTATCTATTCTATATATAGTGGTGTGTATACGTTAATTCCAACTTCTGAGTTTATCCCTTCCTCCCTTTCCCCTTTGGTAACCATAGGTTTGTTTTCTATGTCTGTGAGTCTATCTGTTTTGTAAGTAAGTACCTTTATTTGTATCATTGCTGATCCTTTTTCTTGTTGCCTTTATCACAGGGAGCCATGGATAAGAGATGAGAGCTCAGTGTAACTGTATCCTTGACACTGTCATTCAAGCCTCAGAGTACCTGCTTTAGAGCAGTGGGCAAAAGAGTCCCATCTGTCCATTCAACAAAGGCATTTCATTCATTCAAGGAACCACTAGACCTGTGCTAACCAACAAAAGACTTTAGAGGATTCTAAAATCAATAAGATAGGAGTTCCTGTTGGGGCTCAGAGGTAACGAACCTGATCAGTATCCATGAGGACATGGGTTCGATTGCTGGCCTCGCTCAGTGGGTTAAGGATCCAGCATTGCCATGAGCTGTGGCATAGGTCACAGACCCAGCTTGGATCCTCCATTGCTGTGGCTATGGCCTAGGCCAGCAGCTGCAGCTCCAATTCAGCGCCTAGCCTGGGAACTTCCATATGCTTCAGGTGCCCTAAAAAGCAAAAAATAAATAAATTAACTAAGCGCTTAATTAAAACAAATAAAATCAATAAGGTACAGGGGAGTCCCCACCTCCAAGGACCACACATCTAGGTAGGTGGGAGGTATATGCACATATAGATCGTTAATTTTTTTTTAAGTGGAAAGAGATCTGAGCACATCTACTACTAAAATTTAAAATACAGGGATTTGGGGAGGCTTTGGGTAAGAGAAGACCTTTTCCCGGCAAAAAGTACTGTTATGGAACAATTATACCTCCATAAATAGCAACAGAGCTGGATGGGAGGAAGAAGTCATGATTTGATACCTCTTGTTGCTGTGCAGGAAAAACATTCCCTCCTGATTTGGGTACCACTCTGCCAAGTGGAAAAATTCCCCTCTGCATCCCTGTATCGAACCAAAATGCCAAATCCCCAGAGGGCGTGCGTGGAGGGGGCCCATGCTGCGCCGGCTCTGCTGCTATAGGGTAGCTGCGAAAGCAGAAGAAGCCAAAGAGAGAGCATTAGGGAGATGAGGTGACAGGCTGAGGTCAGCACCACGGGGGTGTCATTTTTGGGCAAGGCATTGACGCGCTTGTCGAAGTTTCCACTTCTCTGTCTGCTGGCAAGAGCTAGCTTTGCCCCTGTGCTGGTAAAATCAGCCCAGGTCTGCAGGCTCGTGGCCTGGCAGAAGTCGGCAAAGGGACAAATCCTCCCGGACCCTCCCTGTTCCTCAACAGGTTTGTCCAGGAGGCCCTGTTTATCAGGAATCCTGCCTTCAGATTGGGGACATCTTCATTGCTAAAATGAGGCTCAACTCTGAGCACTTGGTCCTTCAGTCTCGAGCTCATTGCCTGACAGCTCTTCCCAAGAGAAACCCTGCAACCATCCCAAGAGGTGGTCACTGTCCAGCAGACACGAGAGCTTTCTGGTTCCCTGACCTGACTTTCAATGCTTTTTCCACCGCCTTTGCTCTCTACCCAACCCACCCACGCTTCTGGCCCCAACTTGGATGTGCCATCACCCCAAACAGTCCCACCTCTGACATTTTAAAACCTGAGCTCTCTGACTCAGTGTCCTATCTTTCCAGCTCTTTCTCTCTGCCCATTCTCTCACTCCATCATGCTCTCCAGATTCGGGGCGCCTCCCTTTTCTCCCAGTTTGTCACGTCCCACCTAATGTCATTTTCTTCCCCATTAAGCCCCTTCAGCCATGGCCACTCTCTGCCAATAACTCAAACAACGCCGCTTGTCTTTCCACTTCCAACCCTCTTAGGGACCAGGCCAAGCAAAGATCTGCTTTGCTCCCATGCTGATGGCGCTGCACTGCCAGAGAATTGCTCACAAACACCAATCATGGGCAGAACCACAAATAAATGCCCAGAGCCAGTCTCGGCTGAATCCTCCATGGTGCTCGGCCATCCTCCTAGAATTTTCTGATCGATCCCATCTCTCGTGTTCCTAGCAGCCATGTCAACGTTTCAGCCCCTTCTGCCATCTTTCCCAACAGGGAGGACCTTGCTTCTTATTTCACTGAGAAGAAGAAGGAGAAGGAATCAGTTGTAAATTTCCTCGTTTGGTACCCAATGTATTTGGTACCCGATTTGGTACCCAATGCATCCTTCCTTTCTTCCCCAAATCTCCAATACAAATGGTAACCTCTCTTCCATCCAAAAGGAATTCATGTATTTATGCTCATTTCTTCCATAACCTCCCCCAAACCGTTGGCCCCAATATTTCCTGCGTTTTTAATTTCTCTTTCCCCCCTGACTTTTTCCTAATAGTCTATTCACCTACTCCTCTGTTGTCTATCTGAAGAGTCTATAAACGTGTCATTCCCACTTAGTAATATTTGATCATCTGTTTACTTAGCAGTCATCCATCTCTCCATCCATTCACACTACCAAGTTTCCCTTACGTGTACCTTTACTCAGGGGGTCTACTTTCTCATTTCTCGATGCCCCTAGCTCATTTGTGCCCCCCTTTTCTGCACTCAAACAGCTCTCTTCGAGATCACTCATGACCTCATGATTCCCAAGCATGAGAGGGCTTCTCAGTGATCCCTTTCTGCAATGTTTACTGCATTACACACAGCATCCTTCTTTAAATGTTCTTCCATTTCCATTTCAGACCCTCCCCATTCTCCTAATCCTCTCCTGTCTCCTCTGACTCCTCCCCCCTTAACGTTACGGGAACTTCTCTTTCTCTGTCTACCTCTGGAATATGGGCTTTTCCCAAGACTCAGTTCTTTGGTCACTTAACACCCCTGCTGTGGCTGACGTAACCATGCCAAGACTAACCATCACCCATGTGCTAATGACAGCCCCAACCCAGACTCCTCTCCTGGGGTCCACTCTCTTAAAGCCAGCTGCCTCCTGGACATCCGTCCCTATACTTTTCACACGAGCATCTCAGACTCAATATGTGAACTTCTAACGATCTCTGAGACTAGAACCACCAACTCCTCTTTGTCCAAGGAAGAAAACCAAGAGCCATGCGGATTGCTCCCCTTTCTCTCACGGGAAGACGAAAATTAAGTTTAATTGATCCCACCTCTCCCAAATCTCTCAAGTCAACTGCTCCCTTTCCATCCCTGTTTGCATACCATTTGCATACCACTGCTCTCAGCTGCTCTTGCCTGAAATTTTGTATCACCACGTCCTTATCTGGTCTTCCTGCCTCCAGCCTAATTCTTCCATGGTAGAGCCTCTGCATGATACCAAAATCATCCTTGTAACATGCAAGAATGATCATCTCATCATGAGCTTAAATTCTTTACTGGCCCCTAACTGCCATTAGGATAAAATGTCCCCTTCTTTGCATAGCATGTAAGACCTTTTATGATCTTGGCACCTGCACTCCCATGTAGCCTCGGGACTCATCAGGACTCATTAGGGGGCTGCACGTGGTACCTCAGGCATCCATAATTACTCACTGTCCCAGAGTGGCCTGTGCTCTGACTACCTTGGTGCCTTAACATGTGGCTTTCTATCTGTCTGAAATAGCTTATCTCTAATGCCTATCTTCTCCTGCCCTCTTGCCGGTCTTGGGAGTCACGGCTCAAGCATCTCATCTCCTGAGAAGTGGCTCTGACCACTCTGGAGGATTTTAGTTCTCTTTCTTCACTAGAGCTAGACATCAAATGAAACCCCATGACACCGAGGAGCATATTGGGTTAGGGTTGTTGATCTGCCCCCTCTCTTTTCTCCAAAGGAGGAACCACATTCTTTCACCTTTATGTTCCCAGAGGCTAGATTCAGGTCTCATGAGTGCTCATAAAACTGCATTGTTTGGGAGTCCCTGTTGTGGCTCAGTGGGTTAAGGACCGAACATCATCTCCATGAGAAAGTGGGTTTGATCCCTGGCCTCATTCAGTGGGTTAAGGAATTGGTATTGCTGCAAACTGTGGTGTAGGTCACAGAGGCAGCTTGGATCCGATGTGGCCATGGCTGTGGTGTAGGCCTCAGCTGCAGCTCTGATTTGATCCCTAGCCTGGGAACCTCCATATGGCACAGATGTGGCCATAAAAAGACAAAAAACAAAAAACAAAAAACAAAAACAAAAACAAAAAAAACCCAAAATAAACACACAAACAAAAACTTGGGTTTCATGAATGCATGAATAAATGAAATAAAAGAAAAACCATCACTTGCAGCCTTTAATCTTAAATATATACAACTGAAAACAAATGTGCCACAAGAAGGGAAGAAAACAGGGTCACATCCATAAATGCAGCTTGGTCCAAATAGGAGGAGTTTTACCAAGACCGATTGTCTAATAAAGTGGATCATACAACTAAGATGAGATGTCTGTGAGTAGACCACCCTTTGCGATGTGGGAGGTTCGTATGCTCGAAGTACAGGAAGGCTGATAACATAATCATCCTCCAAATCTTTGGAGCCTCCACTGCGTGCTCAGCCTCTTTGAGCCCCCAACTCCATCTTCCCACCACCCCAGGAATAAGGGCCTTGCCTTGGAGCATCTGGCCACTGGACAGGCTCCTGGAGCAGGTGGGTCTCCCCTCAGAGAGGAGACATGCACCTTTGTGTCATGCTGCTGCTCTCATGGACCCTGTCCACCATGACTTTAAATGTCCTACAACAGAGTCTCCTTGGTGGTCTTGGCCAGAAGGAGTAGCTCCTCAGTCTGATGGAGATGGGAGGTGGGGCTCAGCATGGCCAGTTCAGCCCCTCTTGCCCACTGCCTCTTGGGTAAACGACTTAGCAACGAGCCAGGCTTGAGCTGGTCAACCAGAGAGCATGGGGGAAGCCAGCCAGGAAAGGATGCTCCCTGATTCTGGTCTGCTTTTCCAGCTGCTGAGATAGTTTGCTCCCTTTAGGCCTCCAGACAAACTGGACTTTGGAGAACAAAGCCAGGTTGAAAGAAGAGCAAGAGAGAAATGGCAGAAAGAAAGAAAGAAAGAAAGAAAGAAAGAAAGAAAGAAAGAAAGAAAGAAAGAAAGAAAAGAAAGAAAGAAAAGAAAGAAAGAAGAAAGAAAGAAAGAAAGAAAGAAAGAAAGAAAGAAAGAAAGAAAGAAAGAAAGAAAGAAAGAAAGAAAGAAAGAAGGAAGGAAGAAAGAAAGAAAGAAAGGAGTATCTATTGTGGCTCAGCAGGTTAAGAATCCAACATAGTTTCCTGAAGATGTAGGTTCCATACCTGGCCTCGCTCAGTGGGTTAAGGATCTGGCGTTGCTCTGAGCTGAGGCATAGGTCATAGAGGTGGCTTGGATCTGGTGTTGCCATGGCTGTGGCATAGGCCTCGGTGATAGCTCTGATTGGACCTCTAGCCTGGGAACTTCCAGATGCCAAAGGTGAGGCCATAAAAAGAAAAAGAAAAAAAAAAAAAAAGGGAGAGAATTCTACTATGTCACCACTTACTTTAGAGCAAAGAGTCCCAAAATATTTTAGACCAGTTACCAGAATTTGGAGAGAGTTTGCAGTCAAGAGACACTGTGCTGGATGACCTCATAGATAAGATTTTCCATTTACCTCCCAAGTCTTCCCTCCTCTCCCCCCACTGCCCCTCCTACACACCAAAGAATCCCAGAGTTCACAAATGTATAAATCCTTCTCTTCCCAAGTCATTGTCAAACCACTGGTTGAAAAGGGCCAAAGACAAGTGCTGCCTTCTTGCTGAATGCTTTTTCAAGTTGCCAAACCTGAAACTGTACGTTTCACAGTTCCCCAAGCTCAAGAGTTTAGGCTTTGGGGGCCATACAAACTAGCACAGACCCACTGACCCGGGACTCTAAACATTCAGACCAGGACTAAGAAAAGGTATTTGGCTATTTCCTACCCATCTCTAGAAAATATCACCAGGTATGGCTGGATGCTGGCCAGCAGTGAATTTTATTAAGACCTCTGGAGATTTTGTTTAACCAAAGATAACCCTAAAAGTGAATGTATTGAATACTGATACGATATCGGTGCTGTATTAGGCACGGCACATGAATTGTGTCATTTATAAGGAAACTAAGGGAGGAAAAAGAACTCACCCATCTTCATTCTGACCCCTTCGACCACCACCAAATGCAACAAAGCAGGAAACCCAGACCTCCCAAAGCTTTCGCCTTGGGTGACTTGGCTTCATCCTAAACTGGGCACCTCTCAATCAGTATGAAGCTCCAAAGCCTTCCAAGGTGTCCTATCGCTGGCTCTCTGGACATCGCCTCCCTTATTTAAGCCCTGACTCTTATTTTTTATTTTTATTTATTTGTTTATTTTTTCTTTTGAGGGCCACACCTGCAGCATATGGAGCTTCCCAGGCTAGGAGTCTAATCCGAGCTACAGATGCCAGCCTATGCCACAGCCACAGCAACGCCAGATCCCAGCCGCATCTGTGACTCACACCAGAGGTCACAGCAACACCGGATCCTTAACCCTCTGAGCGAGGCCAGGGATCAAACCCACAACCTCATGGTTCCTAGTCGGATTTATTTCCACTGCACCACCACGGGAACTCCAACCCCTGACTCTTCTTAATAGGTTTCCTCTGATATGCCTTCACCTTGAGTTCTGGGCTCCCCAGCCCCAGGTCCCTCGACGCCTCGCCCTCACTCAGGTGGAAGAATTCCTTTGACCACTACAACCCACAAAGGGCCCCTGGGAAGAATGTCAACCTATCAGGGCTGTCACCATCACCTCCCTACAGTCAGCACCCCAAAGAGGTGGCTGGTGCTCGGTTCGGGAGGAAGGACAGAGAGGAGGCTTTGAGATGGACCGAATCACCAGATCCACGCAAAGCCACCATGTCGCCTGTTTACTTTGCATCAATCCTGGCTCTGGTCCTTCTTCAAAAGCCATCCTTCAAAGAGCAGGATGTGGCCCTGGCAAGAAAGGTGACCCCTCCTACCGAGTTCTTGGGAATATTAGCTCATCAGAACCTCCTTGCTCACCGTCATGAGATGAATTCGCTCGAAATGAGCTAAGGGGGAGGAGTGACTGAATCAGAAGCCCGTCTCACCCTCTCGCTGTTTTTAACACTTCTCCCTCCCTCTGCTGGGATGGTACATCTTAGCAAAAATCATCTCAGCTGGTTGGCCAGCAGCTTGGCTCTGAGCTTGCTTTCAGCTCTCGGTCCTTCTCCCATCCTAGCTCTACCAGCTTCCCCATTCTCCGGGCTGGGCAGTCCTCCCTCCCCCCATTCTTGTTTGCTAGCTCTTGTCCTGTGGAGCCCACGAAGGGTTAAACATTCCCAGGACTGGCCTGGCCAGGCCACAGAGATGCAGGTGCTAAGAGGGAAAGCATGGGCTGGAATCTAGAATCATCTGTCACCACGCCAGGAGCTCCTCTGGGTGAGGAGTGATCCCAGATTTCACTAAAAGTCTCCAGGTGAAAATTCCATAAATCTAGAAAAGGCAAAACTCAATGGAAATTTAATTAAATGAGTTAAATATGTAGGGTGCTTGAGACAATCGCTGGTACATGGTGAGCTGTATAAACACTTGGAAATGAGTCAGAGTTTGGCGGGAGGGGGTGGGGGCGGGGCGGGGTATACAGCTCAGCATCACAGCAATCTATAGATTCCAGAATCCTTGCAAATGGGTACTTGGCCCCGTATTTGTGCATTTTATGTCACCGGCTCTGTCTGCCACCAGCCCTCAGGTTTTCTCTCTCCTCCACTTGACATCCCAAGAATCTGTGAGTTTGGGTACACAGCTAAAGAGCTCTATCTTTTGTTCTTACCATCACGCCTCACTCTTAAATCGGGTCCTAACCCTTGACTTCCCAAAACCTTGCGTTGGTGTGGCTTTCTGTGGTGTCTTTCCTAACGCCTTGGTAGCAAACACATGGGCTTCATAATAATAACATCAAGCTGTCATTATAGGAACACACTGAAAAGCACACATAAAGGAAGCTTTCCCCTCCTAAACACATGGGCCAGGATTCTGGTTGGGTTTTCAGCAAAGATCCTCTCTGAAAGTCTCCTGGGGAAAGGGTCAGAGCCGTGGAGGGAGGCAAGATCCTGGTGATCTGAACTTCAGCCCTGGCGCTGAGCGTGCCCCTTGCTACTGCAGGCTGCCAGCAAAAAAACCCCAAAAAACAAAAAAAACAAAAAACAAAACACAGAATTCTTCCCTCAAAGCCAATAATCCTCAGTGTCCTCCAGAATCAGGACTCAAAGAGATAGAAGGAAAAAACAGGCAAGAATGCTTCCTTTCTTCTTAAGGCTTTAAGCAGGAAGCTGGGGGAGGGAGGCGACATGTCTAAGAAAGCAGGAAACTTCCTTCACCCCGATGCGCACAGGACCCGCTCTAGAAGCAGACCTCCCAGCTCTGCTAATTGCTCAAGGATTATGGCTGGTCCTGGCCAAGCCGAGTTACAGCTCAGATTCTGCCCAAGGCCCTCCCGCTCATCAGGAGAAGGAAGTGACAGACGCCCCTCTCCTGAGACGTGATGAAAGGTATGAGTCACAAGAGTGGGAGGAAAATTGGCTTCAGGGTCAGGGGCCCAGCGCACCAGCAGCTGGATGGAGCTGAAGGGAAAGGAAGGGGATCCCAAAAGGGAAAAAACACCACTGTCTCCGCTGCCTTCTTTCTAACCCGTTCAGATAGTCCAGAGATGTGCCAGACCCAGCGTGGTCACGTCTGAGAACCAAGCATCACGTCTGAGAACCAAGCAGCCGTCTGCTGAGGGGGACCGAGCAGTTTCTCTGTGCCTCGTGTTGTTCTCCAAGCCGGGCTGACCAAAGGGCAGGGGCAGGTTGCACGGGGGGTGGGGTGGGGGGGTGTAAGGAGGTGATGGGACAGGAGCGATAACTGATTTATGTGGCCACGGCATTTAATGTCCAAGAGAGAGGAGACCTCGGAAACCACTGATCTGCAGAGAAGCAGACCAAGGCTCAGAGAGGGCAAGGTGATTGTCTAAAGACACATAGCTCCCTAGACGGCTGGCAAGGCTCTCTTTTTTGGCCCCAGGATGATATCTGAGAATCGCATGGCAGAGCTGATGCAGGAATCCTACCGAGACCAACTCCCGAGTGGGGACACTCACCTCAGAGCAGGTTCCCACCACTCTGTCACCTGTAGGCCAGAGGACAGACACGTGGGTGTCTGCCATAACCATCTCATCCACCGACCTCGTTTTCTTGGTCCAGGTTCGATCCAGCGCCTGTGAGTCCCAAGCACCCGCACCCTGCCCCCAATCCTAAGAAAGTCCAAGAAATCCAAAGTGTGATGGAAAGCTTTCCATCCAATGCCAGAAAGCTCATGAATTTTTCACTACTTTTTATCGAAAGAGGAAGGGGTCCACCGACCTCAGGGCCTGGAAAACACGGCACCACAGCAGAAATGACCTGTGATCCATCCAGACAATGAAATACTCCTCAGCGCTAAAAAGAAATGAGCTATCAAGCCATGGAAAGACATGGAAGAATCTTAAATGCATGTTACCAAATGAAAAAAGCCAATCTAAAGAAGCTGCACTGTACTGTTGCAACTACATGACCTCCTGGAAAAGGCAGAGCGATGGAGACAATAAAAGGATCAGTGATTGGCCAGGAGTTGAGGGGAAGAGAAGGATGACTAGCCAGAGCCCAGAAGCGTTTCAGGGCAGTGAAACGCTTCTGGGTGACACAATAATGGCAGACACCTGTCATTACGTATTTGCCCAAACTCATAGAACGTACACGACCAGGAGTGAGGCCTGTTGTAAATTATGACCTTGGGTGATAAGGATGCATCAACGGAGGTTCATCAATTTTAGCAAATGTGGGAAATATTGCCAGGAAGCTGTGCCGGGGGTGGGGGGGTGGTACGCAGGGGTGAGGGGCTATAGGAAATCTCTGATCTTTCCTCTCCATGTTGCTGTGAACCTAAAATTTCTCTAAAAAAATAAAGTCCTAAAAAGGCCACTTATGGTAGCAGGAATCCTATTCAAGTCAACCAGCTTTTCATGGACTAGCTAATATCACCCAAAGAATTCCTTTCTTCCTGCCATTGGCCATTTTCCGTTTTTCGTGATTTTCTGCTTCCCGTTTCATTTTGTGGACATCCAGGGAAAAACAGCAAGAGGCCTCTGATCCTAGGAGAGCGTTCTCAAGAGCAGCGCACACCGGACACGCGTGTTCAAAATGGGTATTTTTGAACCTTCCCTCTGGCTCGCTCATTCACAATCTCTAAGGGCCAGGCCAGGGAATCTGCATTTTTCACACCTCCCCACCTGATTACCATGCATGCTAATGTCTGATAAAAACTGCCTTCTTGGTACCTAGAGCAGAAAAAGCTTCTGGGAGGCGTTATGTCAGCAGAATCCCTGTGCGCTCAGTGTATTTATAATCTAAGATTGATGGGAAAAGATATCTAAAGAACCACAGATAACAGGTTAACAGCAGGAGGCGTGGAGCCGACCCTTGCCCTTTCAGAACCATCATCAGACCCCAAAATAGGGGTTCACTTCGGCTTTCCCTCCGAGACCGGGGACTTCTTAAATGAGGGGTGCCAGGCTCATTCATGACTGTCTCCCCAGCCTCTCCTGGCCCAGGGCAGATGCTCAATAAATTAGTGACGAACAGATGAAGTAGGCTTATCCGGGAGAGGGCACAGTAAGGACACGAGCAAAGATGTTCCGAATGACTTATGCATCCCCTCCCCTCCCTTTAAATGCGCTGCTTTCAAAAAAAAAAAAAAAAAAGGCGCAGGTCTCCCCAGAGGCCCTACGTCGGACACCAAGGCCGAGAAACTTTGAGGTAGAATGAAGCCTGGGCACAACACATTAGCTGCTAAGGAGAACGTGACCCCAGGGAATCTTTTTACCTTTTTTTTTTAAACCTTTTTACCGGGAACATTGTGTTTCTAGAAGTCCCACCTCTAGGGAGCCCTGCTTTCTTGGGGGGTGGGGCAGGTGCGAGCATTGCCCAGTTTCCTGGATACCAAGACGGAGCAGCTAAACACACGCCAAGGTCTCTGGCCGAAGAATGTGGAGGAAAATATGCCTGGTGGGGCTGAGCTGGGGAGGCTGTGGGGACTGGCACCCCCCAGGGGATGGCAGGAGTGGAGCAAGGTGGGGGGGGTGCCGAGATCTGCTGCCCCCCATCCTCTACCCCTCCAAACTGCCAAGTGGCCTGAGTGCCATCCTCTACGATAACGTTTCTGTGACTTTTTCCTTCTCTTGGAAATCCAAAATGCCCCTGGAATTGTTGTAATGGGATTTGTGCCAGGATGTAGGTTACTTGCATGTGGCTTTGAGTTTGTGGGGGCTGTTGTAACAAGGTACTGGGAACTAAGTGGCTTCGACAGCAGGAGTGTATCATCTCAGAGTCCTGGAGGCTGGAAGTCTAAAATTAAGGTGTGGGCAGGGTTGGTTCCTTCTGAGGCTGGAGGGAACAATCTGCTCCAGGCTCTCTCCTTGGCCTGCAGATGGCCGTCTTCTCCCTGCATCACTCCACGTCCTCGTCCCTCGATGTCTGTCCCTCTGTCCCAATGTCCCCCTTTTGTTGGGACACAGGTCACACTGGATTAGCACCCCCGCCCAGTGATCTCCATCAAGACCTCATCTCCCAACCAGCTCCCATTCTGAGGTTCTGGGGGTTACGTCGGACTCCGATTTGGGGAAACAGAGTTCAACCCTCAGCCACCCATCTCCTTCCTCTGGGACAGAAGCAGGACAGAAAGACGCTTGAGGAGAAAGGAATCCTAAAGGTCAGAAAGGTCACCCTGGGAAGGTCAGCAGCCCTGGGGCGGGGGAGAGGGAGACGCACTCAGCATTCTGCCCGCCGTTGGGCTCAGTGCCTGGACGTCCTTGAACCACCTTCATTCTGCTGTGGCGTTTGGAGCTGCCACTTTTGCCCACTGTGTTTGACCCTCAAGGGACGGGCAAGCTGGACGCCCCCTCCCCCTGCAAAAAGTGACCACAGAATTTTGAGGTCCATTCACCAACTCTATCTCCCTAAGCCCTCAGTCGCCCCCCAAACCTGCTGCCATATGGAACTCCTTCCAAACCTACCAGGCAATGCTGCCTTTGCTCTTGGGTGGCCTGGAAACTATTTTCCAGCTGGGACAAGGGGAGGTGTCCTGTCACCCTGAATACCTTTTGGGTTCTCTCGGCTTCAGGCCAACCTGGGATCGAATACCTGTTCCAACACCCAGCACCTGCATGGCCTTGGGCGGGACCTCGCCTCTCTGTGCCTCAGTCGCCGCCTCTTTGGCACAGACCGTGGTAACTCCCAGTGTTACTGGAATGATCCAACAAGACAGCCTATGTAGAACATGTGCGTGCCTAGCAAACGCAGGGTATTAGCGACCTCTGTGCATATGCAAACCTCCTATGGCTTTTCTGCAGGTACCACAGGTAACAGGCGCTCCCTGGTATCTACGGTGGTGCCACACATATGGAGATGCCAAAAAACGTGGCCCTCCCAAGCTGCGTGGTATTGATAGTGAGCTGGGTCCATGACATTCTTCCTGCCTCCCTCCACAGAAGCCAGGCGCCCTCTCCATCTCTATACCCCATCCTCTCTCTTTAAGCCCAACCATTCTGTTCAGGACATGCCAGCTCCTTGGGTCACTTTAAGGACAAATCCTCTAATAAAGTTTGGGAGGACACAGTCGATCAGGCGAGGGGGAGTGGAGGACCCCAGGTCATCACACTGAGATTTTTGA
The DNA here is from genome assembly GCF_016906955.1 of Phacochoerus africanus. Taxonomy (NCBI): domain Eukaryota; kingdom Metazoa; phylum Chordata; class Mammalia; order Artiodactyla; family Suidae; genus Phacochoerus; species Phacochoerus africanus. Next base: position 8,485,555 of record NC_062557.1, on the reverse strand, counting down.
GGGCATCCAGATTCCAGCTGCCCAGATCACCCTCCGTATCCTCTAGTCAGCGAGCAGAGCCAGCTCCCCTGCTTCTGATCCGTGGTTACTTTCGAAAACCCAGCGCCCAGGCTAAAGAGTTAACCTAACCTCATTGCAGAGGGATTTCTCCATAATCCGTGCACACGTCCCAGGGATCAGGACTGCGGGAGGTGGTGCTATTCCGTGGCAGTGGCTCAGGCCCTTGGCCCATGGCCCACCCAGCTCCCAAAGCCTTCCCGTTGAAATCAATTTCAAATTTAATTAAGAACAACGGCGCAGAAGCTGAGGCCTCTGCCGGGCCATCACCCCGGAGCTTGGCGAGGGCCAAGGAGATAAGCATCTCATGATGACACAGAAAGTTGGAAGAGGCCCCCACCACGCTCACCTGTGAAAACAAGCCAGCAGTCGGCACCAGGGCGCAGAGGCACGAAGACTTCAGGCTTAGCAAGAGCGGAGCTGTGCCTGGCGATGGAAGGGCAAAGGGAAACTTCGAAAAGTTCTCTCTGGAACAGGGTCAGGGAGAGCTGTGTTCCCTCTGTCCCCAGGCTGCAGAGGGGCCTCCTGTGTCGCCATCACCCCCTGCCTCCCTGGCCAAAAGGCCTGACGCCAACTCCCCCTTCAAACCCGTGTGAGTTCATAACCAATGTTTGAGAGGGATTTAAAGAGACAAAAAGGCAAAGAGACTAGAAAGGGAAAAGTGAAAGGAAGGCACATGGATGATATGGCCCCACAAATACGGTCCTACAAATTTCTGGAGTTGGAGCCCCTGGACCAGAGAAGGCTTAGGGCCTCGGCCATTGTTAGGGCTGGATGATGGCTGGGTATTTCTAATAGTATCGTTCAGGGAGTTCCCGTTGTGGCTCAGTGGGTTAAGAACCTGACTGATATCCATGAAGATGTGGGTTCGATCCCTGGCTGTGTTCAGTGGGTTAAGGATCCGGCATTGCCGTGAGCTGCAGTGTAGGTCTCAGACATGGGTCAGATCTGGCATTGCTGTGGCTGTGGCGTAGGCCCACAGCTGTAGCTCCAATTCCTCCCCTAGCCTGGGAGCTTTCACATGCTGCAGCTGCAGCCCTAAAAAAGCGAAAAACAAAAAATAAAAATAGAAGTGTCATTCACTGGCTCCCAACCTCAGAATAGCCCCCAATTCTGGGATGCTTCAGATCCATAGGGATTCCTGGACCTCCACCCAGGTTTGAAAAAAGACCCCCTAAGGGGGCCAGGAGGTCAGCGTTTCAAAACATCCTACAGGGGATTTTGAGCCCACATGTTCAAAGGCTAGGAGAGTCTAGAAGAGGGATTGGTAGAACACGGTCCATGGGCTAAATCTGGCCCACTGCCTGTTTTTATAAATAAAGTTTTATTGGAACACAGCCACACCCACTGGGTTCCATATTGTCCGTGGCTGCTTTTGCAGCACCACAGTGGAGCGGAGTAATTGTGACAGAGATCCAGTGACCCTCAAAACGTGACCCTTTCTAGAAAATGTTTGCCAACCCCTGGTCCAGGACAGTGACGCTCCCTCTGAGCAGAACATTAGGATGACCTGGGATTCTTTAAAACTACTGATGTGGACCCAGCCCACCTCGATGAAGTCAGAACAGGGTGAGGGAAAGCCACAGGCCTGGGTAGACATTTATGCTCCTACGGTCTAGACAAAGTTTGGAGAAGTCCTGTGCAACTATTGAACTGGCCATGATTCAGGGGTTTCTGCTGCCCTCTCTTCTAAGGGTCCTCGAGGTGAACAAATATTTACGGAGCATCTTCTGGTATGAAGAGGACACATGTGCTGAAAGGTGGTTCAGCCATGCCTTCCTGCTAGAGCTGCACTGAGTTTGCAACGAGTGAAACTCAGAGTTTCCCCTTGGCTGCTGAAGTCCTGCTCTGTCCTTAAGGGGACATCCTTCAGCCTGCTGCAGGGTGAATGTTCTCGTAGAGCCGGGCGGGCCCAGAGGAGTCCTTTTTCCCCGCGGATGATACAGATGTGGAAGGCAGCTGCTCCTCTCCCACGTCTTGGCTCCCAGTAAGGAGACATCAGAGCAGGATGTCATGATCACTCTTAAAGTCAGTGTGTGCCCGTGTGCGTGTGTGTGTGCGTGCGTGTGCATGTGCTGTGAACATACCTGCATGTGCATGAGGGTGAGAATGTGTTTGCGGATGGGTGTGTGTGCATGTGGTGTACACACGTGTGAGTGTGACCAAGCCAGTGTGGGGTATGCATATACGTGAGTGTGAAGGCATGCAATTGCGAATGAGTGTGTATGTGGGTGCGTGCGTGCGTGCACATGTGTGAGTGTGACATACATGTGAGCATGTGGGTGAGTTCAGGGGTATGAGCACTTGGAATTGTGTGTGAGCATGCGTGTGAGTCATCGCTAGGCCAGGGCGGTTCTGTTCCGTGATGCAGAGCTTAGGGTCGGCAGGTCAGGTGGGGTGCGGCCAGGAGAGGCCACTGAGGCACCAAAGATGATCACTAAGGGTCACGTGCCTCAGCCAAGGCCAGTCCTGCTGCTAGCGTTCAAGTCCCCTCCGCTTCATAGCGGTCCTGTGAGGTTAAGCAGCTACTGTTGCTTTTCTAAGCCTGTTTCCACATCCCAAAAATGTGAGATAATAACCGTGCCTACAAAATGGAGTTTGGAGAGGAAAAGTGAGTTAATGCCTTTATCTATTTATTTATTTTTATGCCGCACCTGTGGCATATGGAAGCTCTTGGGCTGGGAGTTGAATCGGAACTGCAGCTGCCAACCTATGCCACAGCCACAGCAATGCCAGATCTGAGCCACATCTCCGACCTACACCACAGCTTGCGGCAACGCCGGATCCTTACCCCGCTGAGCAAGGCCAGGGATCGAACCTACATCCTCACAGACACTATGTCAAGTTTTTAACCCACGAAGCCACAACAGGAACCAAGTTAACACCTTTAAGCACCCAGTTCCGCACCTGGCTACTAGCAATTGCTCGTTTGTCCATCTTTTCATGAAGGATGTCGTAAGAACTTGCTCTGGACAGATTCTGTTGTAGGTGTGGGAAATAAAGCATTGAACAAAATGGTTTTAATCTCTGTGCTCATGGAATATCTACTCTAACAGGGATGGGGAGAGGAATCAAAAAGAAAAAACACAACCACTGAGTGAATATCTAATAGTTTTAGATGCCGACATAAGCTACAAAGAAGAGTAAGCAGGGCCAGCGAGCACCCAAATCCGGGGACGCGAAGCTGGGGTATAATTCAACAAAGGATGCTGTCCATGGCAATGCCTCCCCATGGCGGTGGTCTGGCTGCTTCCTTCCCAGATTCTCTAACTTCCTGGGACTCAGATATAGTTATTTGTGGTTAAAAATTGAGCGTCCTATCAAGGAAGTTATGCAAAGCAAAACAAAAATAAAACAGCAACGTAAAAAACAAACAAACAAAACCTCACACTTTTCCAGAAGGGTCTTTTTTTTCCTTTTTTTTTTTTTTTTGCTGGCTTCTCTGCAAAGAGCGAATATTTATCCACACACACAACAGGAAGGCGGGGCTTCCAGAACTCAGCAGAAGCAGGGCCCCGTTTCCAGAGGCAGCCAGCTGTCAGCTCTAGGGACGGCTGGGACCCGGAGCCTGCCCTCCAGAACTCACACCCTCATTTTTAGGATGTAACTCTAGATGCATGAAAGACCGAGAAACCAAGATTGTGGCAGCTCCAGCCAGCCAGGCTCCCGGGGGGTTCGAGAAGTTTTGTAATGGAGGAAGAAGATTTTGAAATAACACTCTCTTCTAGCCAGTGAAAAATAAATCTTGGTTTCTGGTCAGAGGCTGAGACTAACTGGCTCTTGGAGTCACTCAGGAGAGAAATCCACTATTTCACCAGCGTCAAGACCCATCTCCACCCTGCACCTCCAGGGAAATGACCATTTCCACGCTGCATCCGCCCGGCGTTCTAAGGGCCTTCAAGGAATCAAGAAGCAAAATGCTTTCTGATGACAATGTTTTCCCAGCCATCACCAGGGGTGGGGGCGGGGGGTTCATACAAAATTTCATGCAAGTTTCGTTCCTGTACTTCAATTCCACTCATCCCCTTGAAAACACACACACACACACACACACACCACACACACTAGCAGTTGGAATCCAACTGGTCAGTAAGAGTCCTTTAAAACCTATGGACCTGTGCAAAGTGGTACTGCTATGATTTCCCTTTTCCCTTCAAATTGAAAGAACTCTCGCCCCGAGGCCCTGCAGACACACACACCCCAGAGCAACCCAGCACATGGAGACCACTCAGGGGTTATTTGCATTTATTGCTGGAGTTACGAAGAAAGGACCATGAAAAGCAGGCAGTGGTGACATGGGATTCTGCCACATAAGCTGCGCCTGAAAGACATCTTGGATTCTTCTGTTGCTGGCCACCCCACCCTTCCTCGGAGCTTATGGGCCAAGAGGAGACAGACCAGGGAGAGAAGTTATTCCCACTTGGATCTTAGCAAAGAAGGAGATAAGATCACTCAGTATATATTTTCCGAGTATCCACTCTGTCCTCAGATGATACTACATACCCAAAAGATAAACATAAGAAGCCATGTTCTCTTCTCTCTAGGAATGCAGACTCCATAAGGATAGAGAATGACTAGATGTATTTTTAAATGACAATAATGTCCAACCTCCTTTCTTGGACCATTAAGACCTTTTGTGATCTGATCTCCACCTATTTTCCTGTGCATGTGCTATACTGCTTTAACCTCATGTACTCTACTCCAGCTTCACCAACCTTCTGGATGTATCTTGAAATGCTAAGAATGTTCCTAATTCAGGGACTTGGCATTTTCTATTCCTTCTGTCTAGAAAGTTCTTTCTGCAGACATGCCAATGTTTTGCTCCCACACCTCTTTCAGTCTGCTCTCCTGTGGCCCTCCAGGCAGGCTCCTCTGACCGCTCCACCTGAAAGAGTCCTGAGATTTCTCCACCCATCCTCTTAACCTGCTTTACCTTTTCTCCATGGCATGTACCATTCTGACATGAATGGTACAAATTTACTTATTATCCATCACCCTCACTAGAAGTCAACCTCAGGTTTTCTTTGTTCCCTGCTAAATGTTTAATGCCTAGCCTATGATAATTAGGCAATAGATATATATTGAATAAGTGAAGAAATAAAAGCTGTAATAAAATCCGAATGTAGCATAATCTATCAAAACTGCTCCCGGGCTAACATAGGGATATTCCACTAGAAGCACCTCCCTTTCTTGGAACATTTTCTCTAAGCAATTTCAAAGATCAAATCTTATTTCCCTGACAACATTTCCTGTAAGAATTGGAGATGCAGTGCTCTGGAAAAAGTTTACACCAATGTACCATGAAAGAGACAATTATTCCCAATGAGGTAAAAATACAATATGGCGACTTTCTAAAATATCGGCTGCTGGAGTTCCTGCTGTGGCACAGTGGGTTAAGGATCTGGAGTTGTCTCTGCAGCGACTTGGGTCAAAGCTGTGGCTCAAATCTGATCCCTGGCCCGGAGAACGTCCATATGCTATGGATGCAGCCAAAAAAATAAATAAGTAAAAATGAAATGCAATGAAATATTGGCTGCAGAGTTTCAGAAAACTCATATGCGAACGCTCTAGCAATGAGGCAAAACAGAGGCAAGAGGGTGTGATGGATGCAAGAGCAGGAACCAGAGCCACATCTACTGGACCTGGGGATTTATTCACTTATGTTCAGTCTGCTTATGAGCTGCTGAGCACAGAGACCAGAAGCCAGGGAAGTTTGCTGAGATGCCACCACCTGCTGCCAGGTGATCCCTCCCTTCTCCCCTGCTAATTTGCATGAGATAACAGCAGCCTTTCCTTTGCAACAGGACCACAGAAACCAGGAGATGGCTTAGCAAGGGCATCCAGAAGCAGGAAGCGATGAGGGTTAGAGGTAAGGCAAGAGAGCAAAAAGGGACGAATCAGGGCGCAGATGAGACTTAACCAAATGTGATTTTCCACGTTCCTGCAGAAACACACGCAATGCAAAACTATTTGCATGCTGCCGCTACATGTGGCTTCTGTTAACGCTCCAAGGACACATAATTCAAAGGCAAAACTGTTGGCAGGATCAGCCTCTGACCACAGGCAAGACCTCGTGTGTGAGGTTCAAAGGTAGCAGCAAGGAAGCCCGCACAATTCTGGTTTCTCTGCTCGAGGCTTCTCTATGGGGAGAGTCCCCTTTGCCCCATGATGGCCCTCACTGCTGTTTTGCGGGGGGCCCTGTGTTTGGCCGTGGAGGGGCCAAGTTTTAGGCTGTGAAGTGCTCTCCTCACGGCAGGACCTTCAGAATCTATATCATGATGGTAGAAAGAGAAATTGAGTTGGCTGAGAAAGGCAGTGATTCCCAGGAGAGGTTTCCCTGTTCACCCTCAGGAGGAATCAACCCTGCTGACACCTTGATTTCAGATCTCCAGCCTCCAGAGCTGGGAGACGGTACATTTCTGTTGTTGACACTGCCTGATTCATGGTTTGTTAGGGGAGCCCCACCCATGACAGCTTCCTCTCCATGGCAGGTCTTTGGCAATCATTAAGTTTCTGCGGGCCCACCCTGTGAAGGATGCTCGTGGCATTGAAGTTGTGAACGACGGGGTTTTGAAGGATGCTGGGCTCTTAGCTCTCACTGCCTTCCGCACCGCGGGCTGTGAACCTGCCCTCCCCACCGGACGGTCACTGCTCACTTTGTCTTGGGCGACGTACAAAGATTCTGCGTGGACCATCTGCTTGCACCCTCCTGCTGAGGGGTGCTCTTGTCCCTCTCATTTGACAGGTGAGGAAGCGAGGGCCTCCGTTACTATACGAGATTCATGATGGACGGCGGAGGGATCTGGAACATCTTGGCCACTAAAGGGTCCTCTTAAGCAGGGCTCTGCTTACTGAGAGGGAAGGGCCGTGAAGCTGTGAGTGCTTCTGATGCCAAGAGACACGCACCAGCGAAAAAGAGGCAGGCAGTTCTGCCCCCCTTGACCTCCAGCCAGCCTTGAGCACGGGGATTCCAGGGCTTTCTCCATGACAGGGGGACTGACAGGAGTGTCCAGGCACAGGACACCCAGCACCCCTAAAACCCGCCCACTCACTGCAAGCAGCTGCTCCCCCAGGCGCTGTCATCTCCAAAATCACCCCACACCTTCCACATCCGCCTTAGGGGCCGCTGCCCTAACCAGGTGATGATGCCTGGATCCCACTGCGTCTCACTGACTTCACCTGTAGAATGAGAGACTGTCCCTCCCAGGTCGTGAGGGAGGAGAGATGCTACATACACCGAGAGCACTCTTTTCTCAACTTTTTCTCAATTTTCTCAATGCCGCACTACCGATATTTGAGGCTTATCCTCCCCAGGGTCCATGCTCTCGGCATGACTCAGCGTGACTCAAGCGACGCTGCTCTTGCCTTCCTGGCTGAGGTCATGTCCTCAGGTATCTCTGCTGTCTCTTTCTTCTTCTCTCTCTTTTCCTGTCTGTTGCCCTTTGGAAAGAAGTCACCAAGCCCCACCTCCCCGAGGGCAGACTGGCTCCATAAATTATTTGGAATAATTCTGCAGAGACAATGGCCTATCCTCCCCCCATTCCATTATTTAGGCATTCGTTTATTTACATCCTTGTAGCCTCATGAATATTTATTTTACATTCATAATCCAATTTCATGCTATTTATTTTTTGCTCAAACGGTTTCAGCCTGGCCTTGGAGAGCTCTTTCGCTGGGTTCCCGCGTTCCCTCCTCCTACCCACACCGTTGTGTCTTTGTGTGTTTTCGTTTGGGCCTTTGTTTTTGTTTGTTTGCTTAGATGTCAAGTTATTCCCTGACTTTCTGGCCGTACAGGTGCTCCAGGCTCATCCTGGATCCATCCTGACTCAGCCCTGGGGTCAGTCCTTTCTTCCGAGAGCCCCCGGTTCTTTTTCCTGGAGAAACAAAGATCCGAGCATGAGGTGTGCTCGCTGCTCCTGGGGCATTGTTCTCAATCGTCTCAACCGAGAGAGTAAGGAAACATCTAAGTTGTGTACCGGTCCGTGTTTACACACGTACCCACACACGTACACACTTATACATATTTCTGTAAGTAATTATCTGTATCCAGCTTAGGCTAAACATGAGTTCATACTAGTTGCAACTCTGATCCACAGCCCCACGGGTCATGCTAGCCTCCTCCTACTGCTCATCTGTAAATTTCATTCCAACAGTGAGACACGGGGGCCCCACCATCCCTGCTCCACTGACTGAACTGTTCAGGTCCAGAGGACGCAGATAGCGGAATCAGGCTGGTCACCCCACACCCCCGTGGGGACTGGATTGCAATTACATACACTTCCTGTGGCCTTGAGTCTCAGAGACTCATTTCCAAAGTGACTTAGAGCCACATCTTTTTCCTCCCAGTCCCTTCGATGGGGTGGTTTCACCTCTTTGTAAAATGGCTAGATTGTTGTGACACACCGTGCATTCCATCCCGGGGTCCCCCACCTTCCCAAATAACTTTTTAAAAGTGCCTGCGTCACACTTTGCCTTGGCGCTGGGAGGTCCGGTGCCTTTTGACAAATGCATCACATCCTGAATATACCACTACGGCAGCAAATGTAATTGTTTCACTGCCCTAAAAATCCCCTAGGCATCATGTAGTCAATTCTTCTTCCCTTCTAAGATTCTGGCAATCCTTGATACTTTTGTGCCGCCTATATTGCGCCTTTTCTAGAATATCATAAAAATGGAATCACCGGGTACATAGCCTTTTCAGAATGGCTCCTTTTGTTTGGTAACAGGCATTCAAGATTCCTCTGCATCTTTGTGTGGTTGGATAGTTCATTTCTTTTTTGTCACTGTACAGTATTCCGTTGCATCAAATTTTCTTGATCCATTCCCCTTCAAAGGACACAGTGTTCTCTTGGTGAACTTGTTACTGCAGTGGTTCAAGTCACTGCTATGGCTCAAGTTCGATCACCAACCTGGGACCTTCCACATGCCCAGGGCAAGGCCAAAACCAAAACAAATCAAAACAAAACAAGGCTACAGAGGATATAACAGTTCCTTCCAGGTTTTGGTGATCATGAATAAAGCTGCTATAAACATTTGTGTGCAAGGCATAAGTTTGCAAATCAGTTAGGTAAAGATCCAGGCATAGGACTGCTGCATTGTAGGGTAAGGCTATGTTTAGCTTTGTAAGACTCTGTTCGTCTTATTTTGTTTTGTTTTTAGCAAGTCCCAGTACAGAGACATCTTCGGGCAAACTTTTGATAAATAACTTTTGATGCATTAAGGGTCAGACTTTAATTGTGGATGGAGGAAAGACACCTCAACATTGAACCTGACCGTGGGGTCATTGGCTATGCCTTCTACACCTAAATTCCTTGCAACTCAGCCATGTCCCGTGGTTTCTGAGATAATACATGTCAGAGGAATAATAATTACTATTAACCGCTAAACTATCCCTTAATGTTTAATTGTGTGGCTCAACTGAAAACCGCATTTTCTCCATTTGATACTTTATTGCATTTTCACTCTTAGCATTTTTCCCCAATTCAAATAATCTTGCTGCCACAGCCCAGAACAGGGAGAAGCCTACTTTTCCAGGAAACAAAAAATTACTATGAAAGAGCCTGGGCTTATTTAGAGATTCCGAGACATCTCCAGGAGGCTCTGACTCCCTCCCAATCATGACAGGACAAAGGATCGTGTCCCACTTCTTCCCCAGTATGTGATGAAACCAAGGAGGACTCAGGGTGGGTCTGTATTCTCCCACTAACCTCTGTGGATCAAGCTCAGAGCAGTGGGTCTGGCACTTGAACACACATTCAGGTTACCTGGAGGGCTTGTTCAAACTCGAACTGGAATTCCTGCTGTGGCTCAGCAGTAATGAACCTGACTCTTATCCATGAGGACGTGGGTTCGATCTCTGGCCCCACTCAGTAGGTTAAGGATTTAGCATTCCTGTGAGCTGTGGTATAGGTCGCAGATATGGCTCAGATATTTCATGGCTGTGGCTGCAGCCGTAGGCTGGCAGCTGTGGCTCCAATTTCACCCCTAGCCTGGGAACTTCCATATGCTACAGGTGCGACCCTAAGTGGAGGGAGGGAACCTCAGATTGTGAGAACCCATCCCCATGGGTCTGGAGTGGGACCCATGAGTTTGCATTTCTAACAAGTTCCCAGGTGTTGGTCCTGGACCACTCTTGGAAACCCAGGTCCCTAGAGGATGATCTTATGTGCATCCAAACCTGCCTGTCCAGGATTTGTCCTCACTGCTGAGATGGGAGACAAATCTGAACAGAAGAGCTTCCTAGGACGGTTGAGCTGAGGGTTGGGGAAAGAGAGCCAAGGAGTGTCATCACACGGCACACCCGTCTCCTGCCACCCTGGAAGTCCCAGCTTTTAGAGACCCAAACCCCTTCATTGTCAAAGGGAAGGAAATGGATCCAATAGGCGGAAGCAACGCTCCAAGAGCAAACCAGGGCAGAGCCCCAGTGGCCTAACCTTCTGGTCTTTCACAAGAGCAGAGCTACCGTCCCTTGTTCAAGGCAGCACAGGTGACTTCTGCCCCAGAGGTGATGAGGGCAGAATCAAGCCCATTACAGGAGTGATGGTATTTGAATTGTTATCTCAAAGGGAAATGAACAAAGCATAGCTGCTCCCTCCAGCCACACGCCCCTAGACACACACCCATGCCCAGGGCTTCACAAGGGTCAGAACTCCAAAGGGACAGAGGGTAGGAAATGGGCAGGTAGGGAGGGTGAATGCTCACTATCTGCACAGCGACTCTGTCAGAGAAATCATCCATGTCTGACCACACAAGATAAAAAAGCCAAGCACCTAGAAGATGAGATGGCTGAACTTCTCGCCTAAAAATCCAAGGAGACAGGAGAACCAGAGTTGATGCTCTCAGGTGCCCCCCCATCAAGAAAAGAACTCCAGCCATCTCGTCCTTATAAACCCTGGAAATCGCTCACCTGAACATTTCACTGTAGTTATTGAAAAGGAGTACATTCCTAGTACCGTCTTTGGAACCCAGATCCAACAAAGGAGAGAGGTGTGAGTTGGCCGAAGGAAGAGGGGTGGGGGCAGAAGGCTTTGTCTGCTGTTCCTGAGATTTTTAAATATTATGAGATGATTTCCTTGAACTTCTAATGCGCAGGTTGAAGTCTCAATTACAAGATCTCTAACAGAGTCAGAATCCAAATGGCGCAGGAGCCAGCTGACAACAATGGCCATGGCCGGATGGGTTTCAGGTTCGTTCTTTGCAAAGACAAAGCTCCCATTGAGTGACAGAGAGGTGACCTAGGGAAGGGGAGGGAGAGCTCCTGGGAGGGTTTTCATTACCCTGACCGTCATCCCCACGGCCAGGGGAGGATGTAGGAGGAAGAAAGCATAGCCTTACCTGGCCAGTGCGTTGCTGAGGATGACAGTTTGGGGGAAAGCACAACCTGATATTTGTGGCTTCTCTGGGAGGCGGGGGGGGGAGGGGAGGTAGGAGGACCTAAGACAAAGATGAGAAGAGAAGGAAAGCCAGCCCAGCTATGCAAGCTCGTGCATTCAGCAAAAATTTTTGGAAAAGTACAAGCACCAGAGTAGAGAGTGGGTTCTTGGTAGCAAACAGCTATGCCCTGATGTGTGGTAGAGAGACGAGAACGTGCTGAGGGATTATGGGAGAGGAGGCTCACACTTCCTTCATGTCGTTTGGGAAGAATCCGCAAAACCTTTAAGCCAGGACAGTTCATTGAGTCCGTTCTCTCAGAGGCAGGGTGGCAGCACAGTAATCACACCAGGTTCAAAGGGGAGGATTTCAATCCCACTTGGGATAATTAATAGTAAATGTCATCTAAGCCCCATGGTGCTCATAGGGCTCTGGTGGGCAAACGATGCCAACGTGAGCAGGGTTTTCAGCACTTCGAAGCACCCAACAATTTGCAGCTATTTTCCTTCGGGTTGGTTGCACCTTGAGGAAAGGGGCTCCGAGTCCCCTTTGACCACCCCTGGGCTCGTTCTCCATCCAAGGACCTTCAACCCAATTGCTTTCTTGCTGAAGTTTCAACATTTCTAGTTTCTCCTCGAGAACAGCTGGTCCCAATCTACTAAATAACCCCTTTGCACACTTGAAGACCATTATTAAGATTCCCTTTGGCCATAAACATATGAAGAAGTGTTTAACATATGAAAAAAATGTTTAACCTCACCAGTAATCAAAGGAATCCAAATCAAAACAACAAAATGCAACTTTTGCCTATCAATTTGGTAACTTTTTTTAATGATAGTGCTCAATGCTGGTGAGAGTAGGGTAAAGGGGCAATTTCGTACATTGCTGGTGGGAGGGTAAATTGGTACAATCTTTCTGGAAAGCAATTTGGCAATATGTTATCAAGACCCTGAAAATTGTCCTTACCCTTTAACCCAGTAATTCCACTTCTGGGAAACTATCTCAAGGAAATAATCAAGTCTCAGACAAAGATTTCTGCTCAATGGAATGTGCTCGAAGGCACGATATGGTGATTTATGAATAACTAAAAACTACCTACAGGTTCAATGATGCTGAGACACCTCTTAAAAAGTTATTAGAAGGCATGTTAACAACGAATGGTCCAAGGACATGCGAAATGGTCACCATAAAATGGGAGACACAGGCTCCCACAACCGGATACAAAACTAAACACGGTAGGATGTTAATGACATAATTATATATACTTACATTTTTATATGTAAATAGAAAAAGACTAGATGCAAACACAGCAAAATATTAACCGTTCTTATTAGAGGGTGATAGAATTATGGGTGCCTTTTTATTTTCTTCTTTATAATTTTACAATCAAAAAAAATTGTGTAAGAGCTCTCCTGGCCTTGTCCGTGTTCCCCGAGTAGTTCGGTGTGGTCCGATCCTGCCATCGCATATGGTCCAGAATCTAAACAGTGGAAGAGCCAGGGTTGCCGAGTTTTTCTAAAAAGGGCTGGATAGCGAAAATATTCGGTTTTATGGGCCATAGAGACCCTGTTGCACCTTCCCAACGCTCCTGTTGCACAGCAAAGTCAGCCATGGACAATAGGTCAATGAGTGGGCATGGCCGCGTTCCAATAATCGTCATGTATAAAATTAGGAAATGGGTCCAGATTAGCCCATGGCTTTCGTATGCTGACCCCTAGACTAGAAGATCTGAATCTCTCCCAGCGTCCCCAAATCTATAGTTTCAAAAAATACAATTGGGGAAGTTTCTAGAAGGACAGGAAGAGGTGAAGTTCTTCCCTACCCCAACAGGTAGTCAATCAGTCCTGAAACTTTTTTTTTTTTTTTTTGGTCTTTTGTCTTTTTAGGGCTGTGCCCGCAGCATATGGAGGTTCCCAGGCCAGGGGTCCGATTAGAGCTACAGCTGCTGGCCTATGCCACAGCCGCAGCAACACGGGATCCCAGCTGTGTCTGCGACCTACACCACAGTTCACGGCAATGCCAGATCCTTAACCCACCAAGCGAAGCCAGGGATTGAACCCCCGTTCTCATGATACTAGTCGGATTCATTAACCACTGAGCCACGACGGGAACTTCCCTGAAACTTTTTTTTTTTAACTTTAAACGTTTTATTTATATGGATTTCCCATCTTGGCTCAGTGCTAACAAACCTGACTAGTATCCATGAGGGTGAGGGTTCGATCCCTGGCTTCGCTCAGTGGGTTAAGGATCCGGATCCAGTGTCGGTGTAGGTCACAGATATGGCTCGGATACCGCATTGTTGTGGCTGTGCCATAGGCCAGCAGCTACAGCTCTGATTGGACCCCTAGCCTGGGAACTTCCATAGGCCATGGATGTGGCCCTAAAAAGACCAAAAAATTTTTTATTTATATCACATAACCTTGTCTGTCATGTTCATGAACACGGTACAAATTTATTCCGAAGCAGTCAGCTAAGGGACACTCTTCATGGGCCTTGTTTATCCAACCCTGACAGGTGTGGTCTGTCTGGCCCCCTCCCACACTGGCTGTTCTATAGCAGATGGTCAGGTGCGGAGCAAAAAATGCCCGGCATCCTAGTGAGGACTGGAAAGGGACTGTGACCCAGCACAGTTGGTGACTAATTTGAGATTTTGGCTTCTAGACTCCTAGGTCTGCTGGGGGTTTTGTTTTGTTTGGTTTGGTTTTCCCTTTCTTTCTCTTTTAGGCCCACGCCTGAGGCACATGGATGTTCCTGGGCTAGGGGTGCAATTGGAGCAGTAACCACCAGCCTACCCCACAGCCACAACAACTTGGAACCCGAGCCACATCCACGACCTACACTGTAGCTCGCAGCAACACCAGATCCTTAACCCCCTGAGTGGGGCCAGGGATCAAACCCACATTCTCACAGACACTAGGTCGGGTTCTTAACCCTCTGAGCCAGGGAGAGGGTCACTCCCTAGACCTGCTATTCTGTTTTCCTTCTGGTCACTGTGTTCCCGAGGGACAGAAGGAGAAACAGAGGGGTCACTGTGTGTTTGCTGCATCCCAGACAGTGTTCAAAGAGGGATGAAGGCTTGTTATTTGGGGGGCTCCGTTTTATAGGGAATCCAACCCTGAGCAGGCACCCAAGGCACTCAGCCCTATCAGCAGAGAGGGCTGATAGGATGCGCTGAAGAGTCCCTTCCGGGATCGAATCCTTCATCACTCACCTGCCCACACAGACGCATCCTCACCAGGCACAGCAAGCCCCACCCCCCGACCCCCGGCCACTCCCAGCCCCAGCTCCCGTGGTATGTGTCCAGTGGAGACGCTTTGTCCATTTTAGGACACCTTGTCCATCTCAGCGCCGTTTTAGATCCTGATCACTTGTCCAGGAGGCAGGAACGGCCTCTCTGAGCTGCCTGCACATCAGACCTAGTGACGTGCGAGGAGGTTCTAGGATGAGAGAGACATTCTTGTGCCTTTACGTCCTTGCCACTTTCCCTACAACCAAATCAGATGGAAAGCTGAGAACCACCAAGGGCAAAATGGCCCGAGTCTGGAAAGAAAAGCCAGTAATCCAAACACTCTCCCCAAGTCCTCTTCTGTTTCTGCATATTGACTCTCCTGACACGTTTCAAACTTATTATTACTCCCGACTCTGAATCCAGGTGGTGAGTGCAGGAGACAGGCCCTGGGTAAGGGCAACTTTCTATAGAGATTCATGCCACCTTTCTGGTGACAAGGGAAGAAGGGAGGAAAAACCGATTTTCCATTAACAAATTTAAAAGCTTCACTAGCCTTTTTTTTTTTTTTTTGTCTTTTTAGGGCCGCACCCGCGACATATGGCGGTTCCCAGGCTAGGGGTCTAATCGGTGCTACAGCTGCCGGCCTACACCACA
The DNA here is from genome assembly GCF_016906955.1 of Phacochoerus africanus. Lineage (NCBI taxonomy): Eukaryota > Metazoa > Chordata > Mammalia > Artiodactyla > Suidae > Phacochoerus > Phacochoerus africanus. The sequence continues at coordinate 8,470,245 of NC_062557.1, read as the reverse complement.
GCCACAGCAATGCCAGATCCGAACTGAGTCTGCGACCTACACCACAGCTCATGGCAACGCGGGATCCTTAACCCACTGAGCGAGGCCGGGGATCAAACCCACAACCTCATGGTTCCTAGTCAGATTCGTTTCCGCTGTGCCACGATGGGAACTCCCAAGCTTCACTAGCTTATTTTGCTTATAAAATCTCTCACATCATCACTAAGACAGAAAGTATTTGGACCCAACTCTCAGCTCCACCTCCACTCTCCATTAAGGCTACCTGTCTTTGACTTATTTTCCTAAGATGGACCTCCAGGCATATTTTACTCGGAGTCCCCCCGGACTGAAGCATCCGGTTATTGTTTTGGTGGAGGAAGAGGGTGTTGAGGGTCCACTGGGAATGGCACCATTGCACACCCTGCTCTCCTTAAATGTCATTCGATAAAAACAACATTAGAAATAGGCTGGTGCCTGGAAAGATCAAAGGACTGGAAGTCATTCATGCCTCTGCTTGGAAAGCATTTTCTCTACAGGGGAGAGAGATGGAAATACAGCTCTATTACTTGTCATCTATGTGAATTACTTAATCTCTCAGGCAACTCTTTCTTCCATTTAAAGAAAAAAAAAAAAAAGGAAGTGTGGGGGTGGGAGGCATGATGGTACCCGTCGGGCAGATTTGTAGAGTTAGAACGAGAGGGCACATGGGGATGCCCGGCCCAGGGCAGGTGCTCAGAACATTTCATTCACCTCTTCACTCGAAGAGGGACGGGGTGCTAGGGATCTGAGAGGCAGAGAAGAACGTGACCGGCCCCCCCACGCAGGTGCCCAGGCTTCAGGCCGTCTACACAGGTGACTCTGGCGTTGGGCATCTGTGAACGATTCCGCAGCGCGCCGTGGGAACCAAGAAGAGGGGGAAATTCATTCTAACTCCCGGTAGTGGCAAAGGCTTGGGGAGGGCGTGGCATTTCAGTGGAGCCGTGAAGGACAGCGAGGGTGATGCAAGAAAGGCTTCCAGGCAGGGGAACTGTCAGAGCACCGGCCAGAGAACGGAAAGGACAAACTGCTTCTGGAAAACGATGCAGCGTTTGGGATGGCCGAACAGTCAGGTGCCTAAGAGCCCAGAGGGCAGGCGAGATTGAAATCACAGGGAGGCCACATCAGGAGGGAGCCCTGAGAAGCTTACACGTTGTTACGGCTGCCGTGAGAATTCTGAAACTGCGAAAGGACTTCATCAGAAAGTCATCTTCAGAGTTCCCATTGTGGCTCAGCAGGTTAAGAACCCAAATAGTATCCATGATGACGCAGGTTCAATCCCTGGCCTCGCTCAGTGGGTTAAGGATCCAGCATTGCCGAGCTGCATTGTAGGTCGTAGACTCAGCTCGAGTCTGGCGTTGCTATGGCTGTGGAGCAGACCAGTGACCACAGCTCCTATTCAACCCCTAGGCTGGGAACCTCCCTATGCCACAGGTAGGGCCCTAAAAAGACAATCAATCAATCAATCAATCAATAAAGCAGACTAAGGAGACAGGGCAGTCATTCCAACACATGACCCTTGACTGGATCCCGGGCTGGGGCAGGGTGAGAATGCCATCTTCACGGGGTAAACACACGCCTCCGTCTGCCCAGGATGGTCCCACCGTGTCCTCATTAATTGAACTCTTTTTCACTCACAAAAGGGTTTCTGTTTGGACAATAAATCACCGGCCACCCTCATTTTAGATGACCTTACTGTCAATGGGAAAGAGAAACAGGGATACAAAGACACTGGGCCCAGAAGGACCAGTTCAAAAGCTATCACATCAAGTATCCCAGTAGGAAATTTGAGTCTCCAAAGGCAGAGAGCTCATGGGAGTGGACAGAAAGTAGCAGATCAAAGGACCACTGTGATGGCAGATTCCATCAGGTCCGTGGATCTGAGGATTGATGGAGGAGAGAAGGAGGGAGAAATAAGAAGGCACAGGAAATGACTGGTATTTGGGTATCAGCCGTGTTGGATGGCTGGTGTGGAGGAAGAAGGAGGAGCCGAAAGGGAGAGTCTGGAACCTAGAAGAGGTCAGAAGTGGAGACGTGGCTCTGGTAGCCTCGGGTAAAATCCTGGCTGAAGTGGGAGTGTGTGAGGCCACCCAGGGAGAGGGCAGACGCGGTGACACCGGGGGCACCCTGGCAGATGCTGAGGAGTCATGTGCAAAGGAAATGAAGAACCAGGGAGAAGCAGAATCATGGACCCCTGGGGAGGAGAGTGTTTGGAGATGACTCTTTGGATCAACAGAGCCGGCTGCTCCCGAAGGACGGAGGAGGAGGGAAGAGAGCAACCAGGACGACCTCTGCGAGTCCCACCGCAGCAGAGCAGTGGGGGAAGCAGGCAAATTGCAGCCGGCAGAGGGGGCGTGGGAGGTCAGGAAGTGGTGTTAGTGAGCATAGATGATTCTCAGGCTGGACCCATCCCTGGAAAGACTGCGGTTTGAGAAGGGAAGCACTTGGGGGAGTTCAGTGGAAGCTGAACACGTGTGAACACCAAGAGGGAGATGCTGGAGAAGAGAGGGAGTGTGAAGATTCCGGAGGCAATCACTTGGGATAAGATGGAAGGAGACCGCGTCCAGGAGAGTGAAGAGGTCACCCCTTGACAAGAGGCAGGACTCCGCCTTCTCTGAGAAGGTTAGAAGGAAGGGGGGGGTGTACCCTAAGAGACTCTTGTTCCGGGTGGAAGATAAAATCAGTGTGTGGCCGGCAGCGGTGATGACGGTCGTGGCAGAAACAGTGGGTGGTGGCATGTCGTCGTCATCGGCATCGGCATCATCACGTGTTTAGGTGCAAGGTCCCTGCCTTGTTTAAGGTTATCTTCACGACAACCACACTTTACATGGAAGGGAACTGAGCCCGAGACAGGTGCAGTAAATGGCCCACGATCAACCACAAAAGCGGCAGCGCCCAGATTTAAACCCAGGTCTTCCCAACGGCACGACCGGATGCCCTGGCCATCTGGAGTCTGTATGGACCAGTGGCATCGCCGTCTTGGTAGAGCCTGAGGTGACGTCATCTTCTGTGAACAACGGGAGGGGTGGATTCGGAGGCCTGAGGAGGGAGGGCAGCGTTGAAACAGCTGCTGTGAAGAATGCAGCAGGGATGGGCCAGGGACGAGCAAGGGCTCCGGCCGCTTCCCGGGGCGCTGAGCGCTTCCTGGGGATTCCATCCTGTCCTTATGGCCCTTGCCTTCAACCCCGTTTCCTGCCAAGAACCCACACCCCACGCTCTGCTCATTTCTTCTGTGGTCCTCTCACCTCTTCACCCCTCCTTCAAGAGAAATAAGAATCATATGACTGGAGGAAAAAGGGTCCAAGAGTCTACGAACCAACCACGGGAAGGCTTGTGGGGGATGGCCAGGGGTCCTCAGAGTCTTTGTGCTTCCAAAGAAAGCGAGAGCCTGAAAGGTATAAGGAAGCAGTGCTTTCCGTGGGCAATAACGGTTGCAGATGGGACATGGTCCAGTTTCTCGGACCCCCCCCTTCCCCCGCCACCAGTAAAGAAAGACACCCGCAGCCAGACACCTTCACCCGGGCAAGCTGGCCAGGCCCCTCCTCTCAGGGCACCAGCTTCGTTCCATCAGCGGGTCCATCCATCCCATAACACCTTTCTTTTGGAGAGCTATTGATTTTAGTTAGCAATCAGTAAAGCAGACTCCTCCACTGGAACCCAGAACGTAAATCTCTACCTCTGATTCACTGATCTGACCTCTTTAAAAAGAGTAGCAGACGGAAACTCGGAAACTCGCGGGCCCTCCCTCTTTGGGAGAAAAGTCATTGAAGGATTAACCAAAGGTGTTGGCCTGAGAGACAGGCTTGAAGACACGGGCTTACTTCTTGTTGGCTGCAGCCCACCAGCTCAGACAGAGCTATTAAACCATTGGTCGAATTAATAAAATCCATACGGGACCAGAGTCTAGAAGAAGCTGGGCTCAATTCAAATTTCCATAAAAGCAGCTCACAAAACCAGAGAATTGGCATTCGGTTCTAGAAGTGTGCTGGCTTCCTGCCTCCCAATGACATTTTCAGCACATCGAGACTTCGGGATAGAAAAATCTGTGGGCTGAGAGATTCTAAAGGCTTTTATGAGAATCTTCTCAGGGCTTTCTTTTCCATGGGGCTAGAAACTCACTTGTAAGGGAGTCATTCTCATGGATGCTTAAAAATAAAGAAAAATCATAGGGAAAGTGACCATATCTTCTGTTCGGGCGAAAATGGAATCATTCGAGGGGATATACAAAAGGGGTCCTCTAAGTTGCACAGGAGCAGGACTGGTTGTGAGATTCAGGGCAAGGGAGAGAGGGGGGAGACGGAGCTGTTCTTAGAGAGTTGTGCTAAATGTGTGTGTTTCAGAATCGAAGGGCAAATGCTTGAGAAGCAGTGATGTGTGTGTGTGTGTGTGTGTGTGTGTTCATATACACACACAGGCACCAGGCTCTGAATAGGTGTGTACCATTCTCCAAGTTAAAATCGAGCTTGTCCCTCTCTGTAACCCTTCGTTTCAATTGGTTCCTCCGCCCACCAGCCCACCAGCCCCACCAGCAACAAAGTCCCTGCCACGGCCAACTCTGCAACAGACTCCCATCTCTCCCTTCAGTCACCCTGAAAAGCAGCCCAGGGGCAACAAATCCCTCCCTCTTCCACTGGTTCCAACATTTCTCTAATTAATGCAGGAGAAAATTAATTACAGAGGGATTTTCGAGACCTGAGCATCTAATGACCAGCCCAGCCTCCCCACCTCCCTCTGGCTCACGGCAGCTCCCCATTGGTCCTGCCCAGCCCTGCCCTCCTCCCCCTGCCTGCCCCCTCCCCTCCCTTCCCAGAACCCCCAAACAATACCACAGGCTAATTAGGCAGGGAAAGAGTTTCTTGGCAAAGAGGACTGAGTGCTAGGTCAGTACCTTGAACAACCCAGAAGAGAAACAAAACAGCATTAAAAGAAAAAAGAAAAAAAAAAAAAAGAAAGAAAAGAAAAAGAAAAGAAAAAAAAAAACCCTGCTAATCCCAAGCGCATTTCCGCCAAATATTCTCCTTTTCAAGTGTTTTCTTCCTGGTAAACAAAGTTCTGTTGCTGGCTCTGAAGATTTTAGGGCACCGTTGCTTAGTAATGATGGTGAAAACACGGCGTCCTCGCCTCGGCTGTATTTTGTTTCTCCTCTCTCTTGCTCACTTCACTGAGAAGCCCTGACATTCCCACATCGCGAGGGACCGCCTGTTTGTAAAGAAGAGCTGGGGATTTTTTTTTTCTTTTTCTTTTTTTTTGTCTAACGGCTTTCCCAAGCCAAGCTAGGAATGGCGATCTCATGTCCCCTGGATCAGTCTTGCCTAACAGAAGTTTCTGCAACCACGGGAAAGGTCTCCATCTGTTCTGCCCAACACGGTAGCCTTGAGCCACGTGTGGCCGCTGGGCATCTGAAACGGGGCTCATGAGGCTGGGCAAGGGAAAGCTCAATGTTATGGAATTTTAATTAATTGAAATGTGAAATAGCCCCAAGTGGCTCATGGCTCGAAGCATCCCAGCTCCTGGCATAATAACCCCAGCACAGTCCCTGAAGGGACAGCCATGGAGTCTGGGCCACTTTGGGACAGCAGTGATGGACAGAGGATGGTGTAGTGAAAGGACCACACCCGCTTCCATTTGAATGAAGCCCCTTCTTCTCTCTGTGTGGCTTTGGGCATCAGTTAATGCTTCTGCAATGTTCAGGATAACCACACAAATACACCCCAGGGGTGTGTTTGGTAGTGCACCCCAAGTCCCGGGCACATGGGTGGGTCCCCTCCTGACCACACAGGAGTAAGGAGTGCAGATGCCACGGCCCGCTCTGCAGCCCTGCTCCCCCTCCGCCCCCGGAATCTGTGCTGTTTCCCTCCTCCACGTGTCTGGCCACATGTCCCCTTCAGCTGGAACGCCTTGCCCGTCTTGCTCCTTTGTCTTGGTCTCAGTGATTCCTGTTCTACCTAAAAGGTCCTAAAGACTCAGCTTGAGAATCCCACGAACTGGGAAGCTTTCTCTTCTCTTCTGTCTGCCCTCATCACTCACTCCTCTCTCCAATGTGGTAGCTACGAGCTGCAGGCAGCCACTGCGCTTGAGTCAGGCTAGTGCAAGTGAGCCACAGAATTTTTGTTTTTAATTCTAATTATGAATTAACTTTATTATTAATTGTATTTAATTTTAATGGAAACTAGTTTACATTTAATTAATTGAAACTGAAATGGCCACATATGGTATCTCCTCTCTTCCTCCCTCTCTCTCACCCCCCGCCCCATATCCCTCAGAGCTGAGCTGGATGCCAGTCTGCAGTCTTTGCGTGTGTGTGTGTGTGTGTGTGTGTCTTTTTGCCATTTCTTGGGCCGCTCCCATGGCATATGGAGGTTCCCAGGCTAGGGGTCGAATCAGAGCTGTAGCCACGGGCCTACGTCAGAGCCACAGCAACGCGGGATCCGAGCCGCGTCTGCAACCTACACCACAGCTCACGGCAACACTGGATCGTTAACCCACTGAGCAAGGCCAAGGATCAAACCCGAAACCTCATGGTTCCTAGTTGGATTCGTTAACCACTGCACCACGACGGGAACTCCCAGTCTGCAGTCTTGTCTCCACACACATGTACTCCTTGCACTCACCTAGGATCCTGTCTTTTAATGATCTCTTTATAAATCTATCACCCCACTAGAAAGCAAAACCTTAAGGACATAGCTTGTGTTAGATTTTGCTTTATTTGACAGTGGTGTCCCCAACATCCAGGATGGTGTCAGGCACACAGTAACTTCTCCATAAATATTTGTCAGCCATGAAACAGCATTTTTTTTTTTTTTTTGGCCACACCTGAGGCATGTGGAAGTTCCCAGGCCAGGGACTGAACCCATGCCGCAATTGCAACCTGCGCCACAGCTGCTGCAACTCCAGATCTTTAACCCGCTGTGCCCCACAGGAACTTCCGAAACGGAAATTATTCATCACAGTTTATGTCCTACCTCCGAGGTCAGCAAAGTATAGCCCAAAAGAGGCCAAAGCCAGCATGCCACCCGCTTTTGTATGGCCCTCAAGCTAGGAAGAGGTTTTTGTTTGTTTGTTTGTTTGTTTTTAATGTTTCATTAGATTTTAAATGGTTACAGAAATACCTACATAATCCTCGATTTTGCTCTTGGCCTACAAAACAGGAAAGAATCACTTTCTGGCCCTTTAAGAAAACCTGCCAACCTGGGATCTTGATCCCAAGAAGAGCTGCTGGTGGGGCTCAGTGTAGCCGCAGTCAGAGAAAAGGATGCTTGGGGAGAGATGCTAGGACAGGGGTCCAAAGTGCACATCTTGGGACTCTTCCAACCAAGGTAAATTCTGGGAGCTGGTCCCCGAATACAGAGGCACAGCCAGGCCAGGCCTGTGCTTCCTCTAACCAACCCCCTCCCCACTGCAAAGGTCTCATGAGTGGGGGATGGGGACACATGACGTGGACTTCTGCGAAAGTTCTATCTCACCCACCCTGGAGCCACAGCAAACGGAAGGGGGGCTTTTCTGGCTTTTGGATGTGGTTTGGCTTTTGGTTCTGGTTTGGATGTGGAAAGTAGCAGTTTGGGTTTAGGAGTTTCTGCTGTGGTGCAGTGGGTTAAGAATTCCACTGCAGCAGCTCCGGTTGCTGAAGAGGCATGAGTTCAATCCCCGGGCCAACACAGTGGATTAAAGGATCTGGGGTAGGTCACAGCTATGGCTCAGAGTCCATCCCTGGCCCGGAAACGTCTATATGCCAGAGGTCCGGCCACTAAATAAATAAATAAATAAATAAATAAATAAATAAATAAATTTTAAAAAATAAAATCAAGGTCCCAAATGTGTTTTTAATAGAAATGGAGAGATCTTTCAAAGCAATGAGTGTAGGGGCTTGGAAGCAATCGTTGGGCAGGCAGGAAGCAATCTGTTCCCTTTCCTGCTCAGACGTGAACTGGGGTTTCTAAGAACAAGGCAAAGATGGCTCCAGGCCTGATCAGGGTCAGCAGCAGGACCACCCCCCCCCCCGCCAAAGTTACCCCATCGCAGTCCCTCCTTACCCTCCATCCACCCTTGATGACTTCCGGACCGCCAGCTCAGGGACCATCGGCCAAACATCCGGGCATCTGGGAGTGCCCGGTGGCCCAGCCACCTTCCTGCTCCATTCACCCTCCCAAACAGGGAGGGGCTGAGTGCACCCAACGCGCTAAATATTTCCCCACTGGAGAATTTATTTTCTGTCTGCTGCCGTTTGGCAGCAAAGAGACAGGAAGCTATTTAGATAGATTATCTTCCTCTTCGGAAAGTTGAGAGGAACTTTTCTATTGCACTTCACACAAACATTCCGCCTCGTGGTCATTTAGTCATGGCCCCTCATGAGGTCACCAGGGAAGAATGCTCAGCCTGATTAAATGTCACTTGATGGTCTCCACACTTGCTGTCCCAGATCCAAGGGGGAGAAAGAGCTTCCCGGCCTTGCTGGTGACCAAGACTGGGAGTCCAGCTGAAAGGCCACGAGGGTACCATACAAAATGAATCTTACTTCCTGGGGTCGTTTATGGCTTTATAGAGTAATTTATATGTCAATGAGTAAGAAAGGGGCCTCCAAGAAGAGTGTCTGGCCAGATGATGCTGTCTTTTAAGGGGATCAAAGAGAATTCTTGGCAGGAGGTAGTGAGATACTCTTGGAGAAAATGTGATAGGGACCCATGGACTGAAGTTCATGGTCTCGGGGATGAGTCAATAGCTGGAAAACAAGACGAGTACTGACCACGATGGCTAATTATGACTGACCTGGTATCGTGCCCTACTAGATGCCTTTCTAAGTGACTTAAGGTGTATTAATTCGTTTGCAGCCCAAACAACTCAAGGAGGTAGGTATGCTGAGGAAATTGGCCCAGAAAGTCAAATGTTTTGCTTAGGCTCAAAGATATAGCGAGAGATCAAGCTGGGATATGAATCGCATCTGAACGGTCCAGTAGGATGTTCTGCTATGACAAACATGTCCTATACCTGTGCTTCACAGTAGGAGGGCCACCCGCTACAAGGTGGCTATGGAGCACCTGAAAACCTGCTTAGTCAAGGAATTGACTCTTTAATTTTTTTTAAACTATAATCGACTTAAATAGCCACCATATTACATTCCCAGGTTTAGGCGGTCTGGCTCCAGAAGGCACAGTCTCAAACATTTAGACTGTCCTGCATTTTAAATCAACGTAAGAGAATTTGGAACTGTTTATTAGGAGAAGAATTAAAACCTAGAGATAGAGTTTTATCAATATCTTCAAAGACGGGAACGTATGAGAAACTATAGGAAATGCGAATGCAAGAGAGAAACTTTGCTTAAAGGAAAAAGCAGGTGTTCCAGTCCGATGTTTGGGAAAATACCTATAAAAGAAAGAGTCTAAAATACCAGCATGGTTTGTCAAGAGAGGAAGTGGTTTCCTTTTGTTTAATCAATAAATTGTATTGAGATTCTGCCACCGGGCCTTACGAAGCATCTGCTCTCGAGTGTCACGTGGTTGAGGAGGAAAACCAAGTCTAAGCCCTCAAATAAATCAAGGCCACGTGACCCAGGGAGTTGGCGCTCCTCACATCTGTTCATCCTGTTGGAATTCAGCTTAGCTGTTTATCGGTAAGAGGAGCGATCACGGAAATCTTCATGGAGGAGGCGGCCTTTTAAATGGCCCTTGAAGGAACTGGCTTATATGAGGACAGTGGGAAGCTGGAAAGAGTGAAAACGGTGGCAGATTTGGTAGGAAAAAAGAACCGTTCTCAGTGACTCTCTTGGACACTGACCTACAGGGTTTAATCAAAAAATGACTCCACATTTTCTAGCTTGGATAAAAATAGTGGTTCTGGGGGCAGACACAGGAACTTCAGGGGGTGGTAGGAAACAGCTTGGGGAAATTACGACTTTGGTTTGGGGCATGTGGATTCTGAGGTGACGGCTTGAGTAAATCTTGGATTAGTATTCACTTTCCAAGAGCCGTCGAAGGTTCCGTTTAGATGGGAAGAGGGTGGATGAGAGCGCTGCCCAAGATCATCTTCAACCTAATACCTGCTCTCCCTCTAAGCCTGAGAAATGAGGCCATGGCAGAACGGGAGAGAAGCCACAGAAGTCCAGAAGTATCGTGTCACCACCCCACCAGTGACAAACGCATTCATACCTTGTTTTCTCTGCTATGCTGAGTTGACAGACATCCGGTTACTTCATCCTGGAAGCCACACTCATTTGCCCTTTGGAAACCCTGCCCAATGACCAATATTTTTTTAAATAGCTTTTTTTCCTGATGACATTTGTAATACCTACTCACTGCAAAACATTTGGAAACTTCAAAAACAGAAACGAGGCAATGCAATCACACATATGCACATGTACACACACCAGACCCATATACGCACGTGGCTGTGTGTAGGTGTATGTGTGTATATATGTATAATGACAGTTTTCACCCATTTCTAGCTGATTATATATATATATATATATATATTTTTTTTTTTTTTTGTCTTTTTAGGTCTGCAGCCAAGGCATGTGGAGGTTCCCAGGCTAGGGGCTGAATCGGCGCTGTAACCACTGGCCTACACCACAGTCATAGCAATGCCAAATCTGAGCTGTGTCTGCAACCTACACCACAGCGCACGGCAATACCGGATCTTTAACCCACTGAGCGAGGCCAGGGATCAAACTTGCGTCCTCGCAGATACTAGTCAGATTCGTTTCCACTGAGCCACAATGGGAACTCCATAGCTGGTATTTTAAAATGCTTTTCATTTTCTTTTAGGGCTGCACCTGAGGCATAGGGAAGTCCCCAGGCTAGGGGTGGAATTGGAGCTGCAGCTGCCAGCCTATACCATAGGCACAGCAACAATGGCCCTGAGCCACATCTGCGACCTACACCACAGCCTGCAGCAACACTAGAACCTTTAAGCCACTGAGTGAGGCCAGGAAGCAAACCCACATCCTAATAGATACTCGTCAGATTCTTAACCCACTGAGCCACAATGGGAACGCCTAAAATACATTTTTAGCTAAAAGACTCTGAACTAAGAAACAAGAAGACAACAGTAGCCAACTTGTATTGCATAGTCAGTATTTTCTAGGACAGTTACAAGGAAAAACACTCATCAATTTCTGCACAGAAACACATCTAGAAGAATCTGTTCTTGAACTGAATCTCTTGACTTTCCCCTTATTGCCCCGGAAGTCCATCTGAACCTTCTTTTCATCCTTTGCTTATTTTGACCAGATGGCTATAGATTCGGAATGACCTGGAGTGGGCTGAGAGTCAGCCTGCGAGAGACCAAGAAGAGCCAGCCCCGGGGGGGGGGGGGGGGGGGGGGGTGTCAGGAGTGAAAAGTCCCGCCCCACAGAGGCAGGTGCCCCGCCCACACTGCAAACTTCACATCTGGAATTCCTGCCTCTAAAGGATGCTCCAGACAAGAAAACAAACATGGGATAAACAGAAGGCAAGACTGCAAAGAGACACAAACTAACAGCAGAGTGGAAGGATGGGAGGCACTGGTGGGGAGAAACACCATGAGAGAGGGTGGGGCCAAGGACAGTCCGTTGTCCCTAAACTGTCCCAGGGAAATCAGGGATTGAAATACTACAAGCGAAGATTTATCAGCCTAGACAGGGATAACTGAAACACACACACAAGCACACAACCGCAACCAGAGATTCTTCCTTCCTGCCTTGGTTTCCTGGAGATTCAAACTAAGGGACTGGTAGACACCCACAAACGTTTACCAAGGATGTGGGTGCGTCCTTATGGGTCTGGCTCATTTTGTCGAGAAACTGCTAGCGCTCTGAGCCCAGCCTGCGTGGGGGGGAGCTCTGTATACCCCTCGGGCGGGGGACCCAGGGGGATGGCCTCGCCTCCAAAGATAACACAGCAGCCCCAGACCGCCTGTGATTCTCTCTCCAAAATCTTCCTAATGAGCTCTCTGGGGGAGGGGGTGGTTATTCCCCCCATATTTTGGCCGCCGCTGGCTTTTTAGAATTCCGTGTCCATTTTCCGATTTCCTAAACGCCGTCTGCAATGACCTTTTCCTCTCTGCCATCGTTGACAGCTTCTCATGCGTGAAACATATTTTTGTTCATTATTTTGTTGTCCACAACCTCCCCCGCACAACCGTCCAGCCTGGGTCTCCCTCCCTGTACCCTTCACCCCCACGTCAGGCATATAATGAATTACCATTCCTTCAGACAACGAAGTTGAAAACTTGTGGTCTCCAAGGCAACGGGGTATCCTGGGGTAGGGTGCTGGGGAGGGGGGCTGGCCCGGCCAGGAAAGGACTGGAAGGAAAAGGGGGGTGGGGAGGCAGAACTAGAGATGATATCATTCCGGAAGCCTGAAAGCAACCAATCGGCTGCTGGGGATGTGATGTCATCCCCCCGCCCCCACCCCCTTTGAGCCTAGGTAGCCCCACTGAGAATTCTAGACAAGTATTGAACCGAAGTTGTATTGCTGTGAGAGAAAGGGGGTGGGGGGTGGCAATGAGGAGAGAGACAGCTCCTCCGACCCTCTGGATGGCCCTGGCAGACACTACTCTTCACTTGAGGCAGCCCCATAAAAATGTCATCAGCTGGGGCTCTCCCTGCATCAGGACACAATGATGTCTTTGGGGAGAAGAAAAAAAAAAAAGATTTATTTTGCAACCACACCCCCGCCTCCCTTGGAAGAGAAACACTAACCAACAACAAGTTGTGAATGAAGTGTCTGGAGATCGGGCCCCCACCAACCCAGGCTGGGAACTTTCTGGACAGAAAGACAAGAGGCAGATGCTCGCACAGAACCAGCTGGGCATACTAGGCTGCTCTTTGCAGCCACAGGGCTGGGGCAACACTTTAGGTGCTGCAGGGTGGGTGCCTGGGCTAGGGCAAAGCTGCCCAAGCGGGTAGTTCGGGCCCCCAAAGGCACTGGTTCGGGGAGAGGTGTCTGCCCCAAGATGATGCCAGCATCTGGGCCTCAGTGCCAGGCTCCTAGGAGAAGCAGCAAGCTGTAGCGTTAGGGAGGGGTGCAGGCTTGTTATAGTGCCCACCGAAGTGTCAGCATCCAACAGAGGGGAGGGCCAGTGTGCCCCGCTCACCTCTGCGAGATTTTTGTCTTGGAACTAGAAAGCAAGGCTGTTTCATAAAAATGTCCCCAGGACTCCAAGCCCCAGGAAGGTTTGTCCGCGGGGGTCAGGACTGCTGTCTCCCTGACCTTGAACACTGCAAAAGGTGCAGCTTCTGCAACACGGTCTTTCTGGAGTCTTTCTCCACTGTCCCATGCAGAGCCACCTATACTGCCTTTGAAGAAGCAGAAGCAAAGACCCCACGTCCATTCCCCCTTCTACAGACGCGGACATCAAGGCCCAAAGAAGGGAAGCGGATTGGCCCAATGACCAATGGAGTCACCGGTCGACCTGGGGCTCCAACTGTTCTCAGCCACAAGCCTAGTACATTAGTAGCATTTGAAGACGGAAAGCCTACAATTTCAGCATCACTGGTTCACCATTTTATTTTTTTTATTAAAGTATAGTTGATTTACAATTTAGTTTCTGGCGCACAGCAAAGTGACTATATATATTTCAGATTCTTTTTTTTTTTTTTTGTCTTTCTGCCTTTTCTAGGGCCGCTTCTTGTGGCATATGGAGGTTCCTAGGCTAGGGGTCTAATTGGAGATGTAGCCGCCGGCCTACACGAGAGCCACAGCAACATAGGATCTGAGCCGCGTCTGCGACCTACACCACAGCTCACGGCAATGCTGGATCCTTAACCCACTGAGCAAAGCCAGGGATCGAACCTGCAACCTCATGGTTCCTAGTTGGATTTGTTAACCACTGAGCCACGACAGGAACTCCAGATTCTTTTCTATTATAGTTGATTACAAGATATTGCATAGAGTTCCCTGTGCTATACAGTAGGTCCTTGCTTACTATTTTATATAGAGGAATGTGTATCTGTTAATTCCAAACTCTCCTTTTATCCCTCCCCCACACTTCCCCTTCACTTACCATACATTTGTTTTCTATGTCTGGGAGTCTGTTCGGTTTTTCGATAAGTCCATTTGTACTGGTTTTTTTTTTTTTTTAAGATTTCACATCTAAGTGATATCGCATGTATTTGTCCTTCTCTGTCTGACTCTCCTCACTTAGTGTGATAGTCTCTAGGCCCATCCGTGTTCACATTCATCCTTGAATATGAGCTGGAGCAGTCCAGGAAGGCTTCTTGGAGGAGGTGGGCTTAAGCTAGGCTCTGAAGGCGAGGCTAGAGTCAGACAAACAGAAAGAAAAAAGAAAGACACTGCTAACAGCAAGACTGCCCAAGCCAAAGCCAGACACTAGGAATGAAGCTGGTACCAGGCAGTTGGGTGGGGGTGGGGGAGGGCAGGCGAAAGTTGCAGGACTAAAGTTGCAGGATTTGGTGATTTTACCAACCAGATGCCGATCTTCTCACCGTGTCAAGCAAAATCAATCCAGCATGCCAGAATGACAGGTGGGTCTTCAGCCATCCAGGCCTCCTCTGCTGTGCTTTTTTTTAAAAAACATTTCCGTTTGGGAAATTTTTTTTTTTTTAAACTTACACAGCGTTGCAAAAAACCCACTCTTTCCCAGAGTTGCCTATTGTTAATATTTTACTCCATTTACACACTTGCCCACTCATGTCTGTTCTCTCTCATTCTCTTTGTGGATGCGTGTGTATATTTTCTTTTCTTTTCTTTTTTTGAATCATTTATGGGTAACTTATATTCATCACAGCCTTTTACTCCTAAATTAGTCTGTGTTTATTTCCTAGAAACAATGATATTCTCTTACCTAACCAAAGTAAAGTTCTCGACTTTATAAATAAACGTGCATTAATAAGATACTTTAATCTTGGCCCATGTTCCAGTTTTATCACTTGATCTAGTAATTTCCTTTACACCACTGTGTCCCTTTAGTGCAAAATCCAGTCTAGCATCGGTGGGGCTGGGTATTGCATGGAGTTGTCAAGTCTCTTTGGTCACCTTTAATCGGGAACATTCCACAGCTTCCTCAGTCTTTTATGACATTGATGTTTTAATTTCTTAACTTTCATATATTTATTTTTTGGCTGTGCCCACAGTATCCAAAAGTTTTCACACCAGGGATTGAACCTGTGTCACATCAGCCACCCAAGCCACAGCAGGGACAATGCTGGATCCTTAACCCACTGAGCCACCAGGGAACTCGGACATTGATATTTTTAAGGAATTTAGTCCCACCCTACCCTTCTTTTTTTTTTCGGGCCACACCTGCAGCATATGGAAGTTCCCAGGCTAGGGGTCAAATCGGAGCTGTAGCTGCCACCATAGCCACACAGGATCTGAGCCCCATCTGTGACCTACACAGCAGCTCATGGCAATACCAGATCCTTAACCTGCTGAGCGAGGCCAGGGATTGAATCTAAGTCTTCATGGATACTGGTCGGGTTCTTAACCTGCTGAGCCACGATGGGAACTCCCACTTTTTTTTTCTTTTAACACATGTTTCTCACAGAAGGTAGGTCTGATGCTTCCTTGTGAAGAGACGGACGTTATACGTTCCTGACAGGTGTTCCAGCTTATGCATACCTCTGAGGGGGTCCCCTCCAGAGGTACCAGATGTTATCTGTCCCTCATGGGTGATGCTCATTCCAATCACCCGGTCAAGACGTTGTGCAGTTCTCCACTAATAATGGCTGTGGTTGTGGGTTTTCTCCCTTGAAAACAATAAGCAGTCTGAGAGGATAAATTTTAAGTGGATGCAGGTATCTTTCTCCTCATCAAAATCTCTCCCCAGATTTACCATCCATTCTTTTTTTTGACCATTCATTCTTACCAGATCCAGTCTTCACCATGATGGTTTTGAATGGTAATTCTCTGACTCTGGTGTTCCCACATTTAAGAATTGGCCAGATTTCCGTTAGTAAGAACCCTCTTTCTCTCCATTAATCTATTATGTATCTATCCATTTATCCATCTATCCATAAGTATCATTAGCAAGGACCCATGAATTCTTATTTTTAACAGTTTATCATTTTTATGGACTGAATATTTGTGTTTCCCTGCTCCCAGCCCCTGCCCATGTATACGCTGCCATCCCCAATGGTTGTAGGAGGTGGGGCCTTTGGAAAGTGATTAGGTCATGAGGGTGGAGCCCTGGTGGGTGCAGTTAGTGCCCTGATACAAGCGCCCCGCCCCCAGAGAGCTGCCTTGCTCTCTTTGCCTGGAAAGGCAGAGCAAGGAGATGGCCATCTGTGAACTGCAAGGCAGGCCCTCATCAGACACCGAGTCTGCCGGCGCCTTGATCTTGGACTTCGCCGGATGCAGAATTGTGAGAAGTACATGTCTGTTGTGTAAGCCCCCGCCCCATCTCTGCTCCTTTTTCAACAGCAGCCACAGCTAAGATGATCTTTCTTTCCCGCACTTAATTATTTTGGTGATCAAATCCGTGCCAGCCTTGGCCAAGGGGAGCTCCTTCAAACTGATTTCTGGGTCCCCGTGACAAGTCCTTTTGTCCCCATGTATATCACGTTCGTAATTAGTACCAAAATGCCCTTTTTCCCTTGGATGTCCCACTAGGACCTTCAGGCAGCTGAGGACCCCCAGAAAGAGAAGACGGTGTCTAGGAAGCAGGAGGAAGCTCCCACTTACGACATCCTGGAAAAATGAAACTGCTCTGGCGAGGAACCGATGAGCCCAGCCTAACACAGGCCACCACGGGAACTTAAGAAACTCAAAGACACGACTGTGGGAAATGCCGATTCGCCTTTTTCTTTCAGAGCCTTCTCTCGGAGCCGAGAGTAAAGAATTTACAGGTACATCCATGTTGCTGCAAATGGCATTATCTCATGCTTCTTTCGGATATAAACACACTATTCTATATAAAATAGGGAATAAGGACCTATCATATAGCGCAGGGAAATCTACTCAATACTATGTAATAACCTATATGGGAAAAGAATCTGAAAAGAAATGGATATACATAAATGTATAACTGATGTACCTTGCTGTATGAAACTAACTCAGCCTTGTTAAGTCAACGCTACCCTAATAAAATGTATTTTAAGAAAAGAAAATAAAAGAATTTGGAGGCACGAGGCAGAGACAGGAAGACACAATTTCCTAGCCCTCTGTCACTCTAAGCACCACATTCTTACAATGGCTGTGGATTTTTGTGCCGTTTTAAGCAGCCTGGATACAAAAGTCCCTATCACCGTCCTCATTTTTGGCACCAGAACTGCCAAAGGCTTTGCACCAATAAAGCAGAGCTGGGTAAGGTTTCTCCACGCCCATTCTACAGATGGTGACACTGAGGTTCCAGAATATCAGGAGATGTGACGAAGGTCACACAGCCACCATGAATTTGGACCTTGGCATCGAGGGAGTCCTGGCCACTCTGTACAAGCCAGTACTTCCAGGCTCTTCTTCATCCCCCTGACCTTACGGGCCCCACGATGTCCCCTGCTGAGGGTCTCACAGCAGAACAAGCTCCCTGCTGCCAGGAAGGGGGGGCGAGGAGGGGAGTCCTTGGGAAGCCCCTCATCCTCCAGACAGCCTGAGGCAGGGGCTGTGGCTACATCCAAAAGCATGGACATGCCCCAGGGCCCTGTGTTGTTTTTTTTTTTTTTAAGTTTGATTGATGTATAACTGATTTACAATGTTGCGATAATTTCTGCTATTCCCAGGGCCCTGTTGAAGCAACTTTAAGATGCTGAAGAGGCCCAGGCAGGTGTCCAGGAACCACACCCAAAGCTTGGTCTGTGGGTCTTCACATTGCAGCAAAAGGGGACCTATCCCAATGACACAAGCGTCCCTCTCTCCAGGGTCAGAAGGAGGACAAGGCTCACAGACTCAGGAATTATCAGCTCCTGCAACATAGGTTAGCCAGTGTCACCTGTAAGGTAGTCTAGAGAGGAGACTGGAGTCTCAGGCTCCTTGTCACCCAGCCAGGAAGCAGTGACAACCCTGAGCTTCAGATTCTCACTAAGTAAGATGGGACGCCAAGGCCCGCTGAGAGTCTGCAGGGGTGTTCCCAAAGCCAGCCCCACATAACCCCCATTTTTTCTCTCCAGCATCCTTTATTTTTCCTATATTTTATCTTTATATGGCCACAGCCCCAGCATATGGAAGTTCCCAGGCCAGGCGTTGAATCAGAGCTGCAGCTGCCAGCCTACCTCACAGCCACGGCAATGCCAGATCCAAACCACAGTGTGACCTATGCCACAGCTTGCAGCAATGCTGGATCCTTAACCCACTAAGCGATCCCAGGGGTTGACTGCACATCTTCAGGAACATAAAATCAGGTTCTTAACCCACTGAGCTACAATGGAAACTCCTTATTTTTCTTTAGCCCATAGACAGGGCTTTGGAATCAGGCAACTGGACCAATTTCCTGCAACTGAGTTTCCAGGGACCTGTTACTTGTGTAAATGGGGACAAGGATGCCTCAGGACTGTGTTACAGGTAAATTAAAAGAATGCATTTGCCACCAGTGCTCAGCCCAGTGCCTCGTCCAGAGAAAGGCCCTGCTACATGGACACCAGAGCTGATTTGGAGACAGAACCTTGAAAGAGATAATTAAGGTAAGAGAAGGTCATACTGGTGGACCCTGATCCAATATGCCCGGCATCCTTATAAGAGAGATTAGGGAGTTTCCACTGTGGCTCAGTGGGTTAAGGACCTAATATTATCTCTGTGAGGATGTGGGTTCTATCCATGGGCTCGCTCAGTGGGTTAAGGATCCAGCATTGCTGCAAGCTGCAGCAGAGGTCGCAGATGCAGCTCCAATTCATCCCTGACCTGGAACCTTCCATATGCCACAAGTGCAGCTGTAAAAAGAAAAAAAAAAGGCAGGATTAGGACACAGATGTTTGTGGGCACAGCAGATACAGCAAGAAGACAGCTGTCTGCAAGCCAAGGAGGGAGACCTCGGAAGAAACCTTAATTGTGGATTTCTGGCCTCCAGGTCTGAGAATAAATTTCTGTTGTTTAAGCCTCACAGCCTGTGGTGCTTTGCTATGGCAGCCTGAGCCAACTAAAACAGACGTAGATCAAATCTTTGGCCGTGTGTGTTTGTGTGTGTACACGCATGCACACGCGAGTGCACGTGTGTTCCAATAAAATTTTATTTTTCAATACTCAAACTTCATACAATGTTCACCTGTCTCAGAATGTTATTCTTTTGATTTTTTTTTTTTTGACTATTAAAAAAAGTAGGAGTTTCTACTATGGTTCAGTGGTAAATGAACCTGACTAGGATTCATGAGGATGAGGGTTCGATCCCTGGCCTCGTTCAGTGGGTTAAGGATCCGGCATTGCCATGAGCTGTGGTGTAGGTCACAGATGCGGCTCAGATCTCGAGTTGCTCTGGCCGTGGTACAGGCTGGCAGCTACAGCTCCAATTCGACTCCCACCTTGGGAACGTCCAGGTGCCATAGCCCTAAAAAGACACCAAAAACGTAAAAACCATTCTAGCTCATGGGCCTTACAAAAAGGTCAGCGGGCCATATTTGGCTGCAGGCCATAGATTGCAGAACCCGGTTCTAGACGGATAAACAGATACTTTAGGGAGCAGCGCTGCTGCTCACCTGTCAAAATGAAACAGGCAGGGTTAGAAGTGGGAGTCCCTGATTTCAGGGGAGCAGGTGCAGTCAGGGGGCTGAGGATTCAGTTTTTCTCATTCTCGGTCCAGTTCCCTATGGTTCCATCCTGCCTTTTCTTTTCCTTCTCACAGGACAGGCTTCAGGGAGCTTGTCAGGTTTGAGCCGCCACACTTTCTGAGGCTTTGGCTCAAAAGAGGAAGGAGAAAGCCATCAACGATGCCTCTTTGCATTTTGCTTAGACCTAGTTCTCACTTAATAGACCCAAATCTACTGCCCCCCATGCTTGACCCACAGATACCACCAAAACCCAGTTCATAGCGCCTGGCATCCAGAGCTGCAGGGCAGCGCAGCACCGAAAGAAAGTCACTATTTATTTATTTAATTTTGGGGGGGGTCTTTTTGCCTTTTCTAGGGCCGCTTCCTGTGGCATATGGAGGTTCCCAGGCCAGGGGTCCGATTAGAGCTACAGCTGCTGGCCTACGCCAGAGCCACAGCAACACGGGATCCGAGCCGCATCTGCGACCTACACCACAGCTCACGGCAAAACCAGATCTTTAACCCACTGAGCGAGGCCAGGGATCGAACCTCGTGGTTCGCAACCTCGTGGTTCCTAGTCGGATTCGTTAACCACTGCGCCATGACGGGAACTCCCCGAAAAAAATCACTATTTATTGGGCTCTAGCTTCAAACTGGTTCTCGAATGTCCACCCACCCACCCATTGGGCCTCTAGGCAGAGCTACAGGAGAAGACGGTGAAACCCAGCTCAATGGAGCACGAGGCTCATGGAGGCAGATTTCAAAAGTTTTTTTTTTTTTAAATTTTTAATACCATAGTGTTATGTGAGAATTTGATTCATCAGCTAAAGTAATGTCTCTGGACTTTACTTACGGAATGTCTGTAATCTTAAGGATTTTGTGTTGTTGCGATCAAAGCGAAAAGAAAATACTACCTAGCATACCCAACCTCAGGAACTCCTGCTGTGGCACAGGAGGTTAAGAATCTGACTGCAGTGGCTCCGGTGGAGACAGAAGTATGGGTTCGATCCCAAGCCCGGCGCAGGGGGTTAAAGGATCCTGTAGCATAGGTCGCAGCTGTGGCTCAGATTCAACCCCTGGCCCTGGAACTTCCGTGCCACAAGTGCGGCCATAAAAACAAACAACAAAACTTCGGTGATGGTGAATATGCCGAGCATATACCTCTTAATAAAGAGCATCTTATCCTCATTAGCCCTGCTTACACTATGTACAGAGGAAGTAGTTCAAGTATTGGATTTGAAAATAGTGCTTATGTTGAACAGAACGAATGATCTATTTCGACAGCGTCTTATGAAAAGCTGAACTATACATTAACGTATCTATGTAGAAAATATAGACTCGTGTATGGTTACGATGCTAAGACTTTTTATATGGCCTCGCGCGAAGGGAGTTTGAATGTTCATAAACAGGTTTTCCACTTTAAAGAACCCCCAGCTCGACTGCTCCAAAGGACCAGGGAGCACCCCCCCTTCTTCCAGCATTTTCACAAGGCCACCTGCCTATCTTTGTGTCACATGGTCCCAGCTCAGCCTCCCCACCAGCCAGGAAGCTTCGGAAGACAGAAGGATGTCTGGGAGCAGGAGGGCTGCAGGGACAGCCGGGACCAGAGGGGACCTTTCAGAACGGTTCAGTTTGGCTCCAGCCATGGGGCTGGTGGCCCGCGCTCACTCGGGCTCCTCCTTGGAGCCGGTTCCCCTGCAACCTTGACCTTCTCCCTGCGGGCAAATCAAGCTGTTTCCAGAAATGATTATAATTGGCCTTTCCAATCAGCCACATTAGCCTGAGAGCTGCCCCAGGGCCCTGCCAGGGTCCCAAACACTCTGTCCTTCCATTTTATGAATGAGCAAACCTGTGTGCTTTCTATAAACGTCAGCATAAATCACAGATGGGCAATGCCAGCCCGGCGCAAGGAAAACCCTCCCAGGCTGCACAGGAGGCTTCTTCCCGGAGAGGGAGGCCCAGGGCCCACTGCCTCTATTTCTTCTGGGCCCTTGGGAGCTGCCTGCTGAGTAGTTCCCTGGCTCCATAGAGAAAGCCTTTGCTCAGACAATGACTCAGCCCCAAAGGAGTGGCAGCTCAGCTTTCCAGGGGCCCCCTGGGGAGGGGTCCAGAGGAGGCCCAGCTGAACCTGCTAGGGCTCAGGGCATTCTTCTAAGCTGTCCTCCTGGGAGCTCCAGTGCTCCCAGGCCCACGGCCGTGCCCTGCCTAGCACAGCTCCCGCAGGGGAACACCGACCCTGGTCTGTGCCCCTGGCATTTTGTGTAAAAACTCTGCGTCCACTTAACCACCAAGTAATCATTAATGTTACCCCTGGCCCATGTACCCAACTGTTAAACTGACACGAATAAAATGAGTGGCAGGCACCATGACCAATATTAAAACCAAGTCTGAACCGTTAACGCAAATGACCCAGGCTGATTTATACATCGTGCCTTGCATTTAACCAGAGTGGAGGGTGTTTTATATCAAAATGCACCAACATTTCCTCCACCCTGGCTTTATGCTTTCTGACTACCTCTCAGCCCCAACTGGATCAGACCAGAGCGCACTGAACGGTCCCAGCCTTAATTATTGGGATCATAGCTTTGCCTTCTTATTGAAAAAGGATTCCCAGCGGAGGCGAAAGTTCCTGGAAAAGGGAGTGTTGAAAATAATGAGGTACGTGTGACTTTGGAATCAGCCGTGATGAGCAGACTATGGAGCTGGCTAACTCAAACCGTGTGAGTCTCCGTGATGATTAAAAATAAATCTAGGGGAGTTCCCATTGTGCTCCGTGGTAATGAACCTGACTGGTATCCATGTGGATGTGGGTTCGATCTCCGGCCTCGCTCAGTGGGTTAAGGATCCGGTGTCACGGTGAACTCTGGTTGTAGGTCACAGATGTGGCTTGGATCTGGCGTTGCTGTGGCTGTGGTGTAGACAGACAGCTACAGCTCTGATTCAACCCCTAGCCTGGGAACTTCCATATGCCTCGAGAGCTGCCCGAAAGAAAGAAAGAAAAGGGGAGAAAAGTAAATAATCAAATCAATCTAGGAGGTGGGTGTCCAGTGTGGGGAGGGACCGTCATTGCATCTCCCTCTTACCTCCTGGAGTCTGGCCTCTGGGAGGCAGGAGAAAGTGAGGATCCAGAGCCGAGTTGGGGAAACCCCACTAAGGTTAGCTGTCTGCTTCTGCTCTTGCTCCCCCTCCCCTGCCCCCCACGCCAAGCATGCTGGGATTTGGGGGGGTGTCTTAATCTAGAGGCAGGGGACACTTTCATCCCATAGAACTTTATACTGCATGCCAGCCAGCCCGCCTTGCTCCTGGCCCCACCCTTGGCCATGGGGACACAGTCCATTTTCCACACCCAAGACAGTGGTCCCTCAGCCTCCATCATCTCCCGTGAATCAGACTCAGCGTGGGTGGGCACCAGCCAGGAGAAACACAGCTACCGCGCCCTGGTTCTCAAGCAGCCCTCAGAAGGGCACACAGAAGCCAGACCAGGAGATCAGCTGTCCAGGGAACCGAGGCTCTTCCATGACAGACGGTGTGGGTGCTGGGGGTCAGGCAGCTGATGGGACATTTCCCTCCAAGGCCTTAGAAGCTGATGCTCCCACAGCCAACATTGAGGGTTAAGGGGGGAGTGGGTCCTGGGTGGGCAGACGGCATCTATTTCCCGTCACCACCTGAGGAAAACCAGGGGGCCAACTCGAAGGGAACCATCCAGCCAAAGAATGAGTCAAGGCAGCCCAGAAAAAAAGATGGAGCTCCCCCTCCCGCCCTGGCAGATACACCTGTGTCCACCTTGCCGTGGGGCACAGAGGACCGGCCTGGAGCGGCTCATTTGGAACAAAGTGTCCAGAGTCTCACTGCTTGATTTGTTTGTTTGTCTTTTTATAGCCAAACCTGCAGCATATGGAAGTTCCCAGGCTAAGGGTCCAATCTGAGCTACAGCTGAGACTTACGTAGCCACAGCAACTCGGGATCTGAGCCACATCTGTGAACCAACAGCTCACAGCAAAAACAGATCCTTAACCCACAGAGCGAGGCCAGGGAGCGATCCCACATTCTCATGGATACTAATCAGGTTCTAAACCTGCTGGGCCACAACAGGAATTCCTGTTTGTTTGTTTGAATTCACTACTTGGTCTCATTGCTTGATTTTTTTTTTTTTTTTTTAATTCACAACTTGGTTTTGATGCCTCGATTCGTCACATATTGGCTGTGTGGCCTTGGGGAAGTTACGGACCCTCTCTGAGCTTTACTTATTCCATGTATGCAGTAGGCATGACACTCACAGAAAAGGACCAAGTGGGATACGACATACAGTGCCCTCTGCCCGGTGCTTGGTGCACGTTTTCCCCTTCCTTATTCTTCCCAGTCTGACCTTCACCTCTGGAAGGGACGAGCCGTTTTCTAGGCTCCCACCCTTTAGTTACTCATCGGCCCCGGTCCTCTGGTTTCTTCTGCTCACACAGGCTCTCCCTGGGTCCAGGCAGGAGCTGCGGGCTGCCAGGCGACACGGGGCAAGCTGACAATCTCCCCGCAGAGCCAGCTTTCAGCAAGCCCCTTTCCACCGCGACGGCCCAGGGGAGCAGCCCCCGGGCCACGCCCGTGGGCGTCACGTTCAGGGCTCACTTCCCCCCCTTCCTCCGGCCTGGCCTCGCCGGCCCCTTCCGCTGCTGCCAGACAACCCTGCTGCCTCCGTCAGGCCCGGACTCGTCCGGCTGGCTCGCCTTGGTCCCGAGGCTTATCCAAACATCTTCATCGCTTTTCATAAATTCAATCCCTCCTTATCAGCCGCACCATCAGGAGGAAGGGCAGGAGGGGGGCTTGTGACTGAAGTGTGGGGAAGAGAAGCTCTAATTAGCCTCCTTGCTGTGCGGGGTCACCCGCAGTTCAATCACCCTGGCTTCACATGTTCGCAATCACGTAGCGGGAGCCCGGGCCTGGCCCACTCCTCTGCTCCCTGGGTGCAGGGCTGGGCTCCTGCCCCTGTTTCTTCTCTGGGCAGGAAGGCCTGCCAGTTGTAAAGGGAGATGGGCTGGCTTGATCCCCTTGGAGCCCCAGATCTCTGGAAACAGCTCCGTCACCACTGCCCAATTCGTAGCAGCCTCTCTGAGGGGGCTGGTCTCTGTATAAATAGTGTATAATCTGCTCTCATAGAACCCTAAGCTTGTTCCTCTGGAGCCAGCTCTGCCTTTGGCGAGCCTCAAAACACCTATTTCTGGAATGCAAAAGGCTCTGGCCTGTCTTCTGATATGATCTCCACGATAATAAATAAGGTAGGAAGACTAATAGACTTGAGAGAGCTCATCAAGACAGGATTCTGCCACCCTTTAGCTGGACAACTTTGCAAAAGTTTCCTTGCTTTTTTTTTAATTAAGAAAAAAAAAAAAGTGAGGAGTTCCCATGGTGGCTCAGCGGTCACCAACCTAATATCCATGAGGACGCAGGTTCGATCCCTGGCCTCGTTCAGTGGGTTAAGGATCCGGTGTTGCCATGAGCTGTGGTCTAGGTTGCAGTTGTGGCTCAGATCTGGCGTGGCTGTGGCTGCGGCATAGACCGGCAGCGACAGCTCCAATTCGACCCCTAGCCTGGGAATTTGCCACACGCCCAGCCCTAAAAAGATGAAAAGAAAAGAAAAGAAAAGAAATTTTTTTAAAGAGAGGTTGATCATTCCTTTCCTCCATGCCTCCCACTGCCAGGAGCGCTGAGTCAGAGCACATGCAAATACACCTCCTAATGTGCCGAATTCTAAACAAATGACACATGTTCCTGACCATCCGCCCACTGGACATATGGTAACGTATTGCCACACAGAGGCTCAGAGGCTGCTTCTTATTTTCGTCGTATTCCCGAAGCCCAGTTCCCTCACGAAGACCTTGACTTGAATCAAGCATCTCCCTGATCGCATTTAAGAGCGGGGGCTAATTTTTCACCCTGTGACAATACCAAGATCGCACAAAGGCCACTCCCACGCACCTCTGGTCACCTACTATTCCAGCACATTCCATCCCTGGAGGGTTGTCCAGGAGACCTAACACAACGGTTCCCCGATCCCCCTGCCTCCAATCCCCATGATTAGCAAAGAGCCAAATTGGTTCAATCATCAGCATTTGGGTGCCCTGTCCTGGTTCCTAGAAAAGATCCCTGACTTTTTCATGGTTCCCCAGAAGCATCACAGATCTTGAGACCACAGAACTTATCATCTCAACAGGAGCACTCTTGAAAATGGACATGTGCTATGAGTAACTACGCTGGGAAAACCAGTGCAAACTGGGAACTGTCTTGGGTAAGTGGAGAAACATGATAGTGGACGGATAGATCTTGCGGCGGGGGACGGAGAAGGCGGGAGCAGTAGCTGCTCAAAGGGAATTTGCAAAGGCATGGAATGAATGAATTCTTTGGTCCCTGTGCTCTCGGGGAGAAAAGGAAACCCTCATTCTCTAACTTCGTTCGTTCAGGTTCCACTGGGGCGAAAGTCCCCCCAAGGCTTACGGGAGCCTGGCAATTAACACGCAGTAAGTGCGGGCTGGCCTGAGCTCTCCAGGGAGGAGACGGACGGAGCTCAGGGAGGGACACACAAGCCTAGAGTCCCCAAGAGGTCCCAGCCCGAGCATTTATGATTATGATTATAACTGGCATGTGTGCGGGAACCAGGCCTTCGGAGCACATTCTCATGCATTTTCTCTTTTGATCTGAAGCAGATAATGCAGACGGGAGCATGCGTCTGAAAGGCCACCCTGTCGAACAGCACACTGGCTGAGCAAGAACAAAGAGCATAAATGAAGAAGGATGTTTGCACTATGCTTCCCGCTTGCCTGAAAACAGGAAGCTTCAGAGGCTTACTCTGGCGAGGTCTCCACCTCTTCCTTACCCCAAAGCTACATGGCCTAAGAGGCTTTCCTTTTAGTACTTTTTTTTCAATGCAGCAAATCTTTTCCAAGACACTCCCCCACCCCTGTCTCAAGGTGGTGCCCCGGGAAGCAGCCGTGGTCTGTTCCGAGGGTTGAGTCGGGGGAGATGCAGACGCTGAACCACGGCCCCCTCTTCCTCTCGCGTCACCTGACTGACAGCCTCTGTAAATCTCACCTTCCACACATACCTTCGAGGAGAAGTTGTCACCAGCAGGGAATGTCAGCAGTTGGCCCAATCGAAACACCTGGGCTGCCTCCCAAGGCCAGTGACTTGGATGAGGTCGGAGGGGCAGAGGTTGCTGAGGTGTGTGTGCCTGTGGATGACAAGGATTGCAAAACGGTGAAACTGCCTTGTCATGAGGATGGAATTCGTTGACACCAGAAAGGAGAGGAGGAGAGCTCTTTGGCGGACAGAGGGGGACCAGGCTCCAGCCAGCTAGGAACCTCTGGGGCTGGATATGGCAGAGTGTGGGAACAGAGTGGGAGCCACGCCTAGAAGCAGAAATTAGCACGTGGTCCAGACTGGCCTCATGACTGCAGCTTCAGCAGCCTCTGGGTCTGCTAGTCTCCTGTGCTTAAAATTAAAGTCTCTGAATCAGAGTTCTCCAGAGAAATAGAAGCAACAAGAGATTAGATAGACTGGAGTTCCCGTCGTGGCTCAGTGGTTAATGAATCCGACTAGGAACCTTGAGGTTGCAGGTTCGATTCCTGGCCTTGCTCAGTGGGTTAAGGATCTGGCGTTGCCATGAGCTGTGGTGTAGGTCGCAGATGCGGCTCGAGTCCCCCATTGCTGTGGCTCTGGCGTAGGCCGGTGGCTACAGCTCCGATTGGCCCCCTAGCCTGGGAACCTCCATATGCTGCCAGGGCGGCCCTATGAAGCAAAAAAAAAAAAAAAAAAAAAAGAGAGAGAGAGAGAGAGAGAGAGAAAGAGATTACATAGATAGATAGGAAGAAGATATATAGAGAGTAAGAGAAAGAGAGAGTGAGAGATGACGATATTTGTTTTAAGGAATTGGCTCATACAGTTGTGGTAGGGCTCTCAAGTCCAAAATCCACACTGCAGACAAACAGGCAGGTGTTAATGCTACTGATATGACACAGCATTTCTTCTCTGAGAAACCTCAGTTTTGGCTCAGAAGGCCTTCCACTGATTGGGTTAGGGCCCACCCCCACTGTCAAGGGTGATCTCCTGGATTTAAGGTCAATTGATGGACAGTGTTAACCATGTCTACGAAGCATCCAAACTAGGGTTTGATTAAATACCAGCTACCAGAGCCGGGCCAAAGTGACCCAGAAAGCTCCGAATCCCCATCTCACTCGTGAGATGCTCCAAAGCCATTTGGCAGGCTTCACTATTGTCCCCGCACAAGAACGCAAAGGTCTGCCTCCACGCAGAGAGCTTGTTGGTGGCAAGGGGGCGGGTACTACATTCACCTCTGAATCACCAGCCCACTTCATAGGCTGCTTGTGTCAGTAGGTGCCCAGCAATGCCTCTTGAGTAGGATGGACTGGAATTGAGGAAATTAACTCGGCATCATGGAAAGGTCATGAACCTAGGAATGAGAAGACCTGGGTTCAAGTTCTAGCTTCACTGATAGTTGGTGGTGTCAGGCAGTCAGGTTATCTTTCCCCTCTGGGCTTCAGTAAGATGTAGGACATGGAAGCAACTTAAATGTCCATTGACAGATGAATAGATTAGAAAGATTTAGTACAGATATACAATGGAATACTGCTCAGCCATAAAAAAGGAAATAATGCCATTTGCAACAACATGGATGCAACTAGAGATTATCATCTAAATGAAGTCAGAAAAAGAAAGACCAATATCATACGATACCACTTCTCTGTGGTACAAATGAACTTATCTACAAAACAGAAACAGACTCACAGGTACAGAGAACAGACTTGTGGTTGCCAAGGGGAGGAGGAGGGAGGGAGTGGGATGGACTGGGAGTTGGGACTAGGGGATGCAAACGACTACATTTAGAATAGATAAGCAATGAGGTCCCACTGTACAGCACAGGGAACTGTATCCAGTCTCCCAGGAAAGACCATGATGGAAGATAAAGTAAAAAAGAAAAAAATATATGTATATGTATGGCTGGGTCACTTTGCTGTACAGCAGAAATCCCCACACTGTAAATAAACTATACTTGAAAAAAAGATGTACAGACATTGAATCGAATGCTCTTCTACCCTCATTAGTAATTGTCCCCCGTGCGTCCTTGAGGACATGTGCCTTAGTGTCGACGGGGACAGGTGTACTCCAAGAACAGGGCAGGGACATCGGAGGAAATTCAGAGCATAGAGAAATGAGAGGTAGACAGCCAGATAGCGATAATGCGTAATTAAATAGATCAAGTCAAATAGAAAATTATGTAAGTAGACATGGGGGGATGTATTCCGTGCATTTTAAGATTTGGATCTTTTGTTTCTTCATCTTGGTTCTCTTTGGCGATGCGCTGAACATCCCTGGCAAAATCATATGCTTTGAATTTAGATGTAACTGCCAAGAACAGCCAAGGAACTACAGGCTCCGTTTAGCTGTCTCCATATCTGAAGATAATAAGATCGAAGATAGCCACCCTGGAGAAAGACAATCACTGCAGAAGAGGGAAAGGGGAATTTGCAGAAGAAATCCAAATGGCAAAAGGCAGTCAAAGAGGCTCAGCCTCGTGGCAGTCACGGAAATCATCTAAAAAAGCATTTGAGGGAGTTCCTGCTGTGGCTCAGTAGGTTAAGAATCTTACTACAAACCCCACTCTTGGGCCTATATCCGGACAAAACTCCACTTAAAAGAGACACATGCACCCGCGTGTTCATTGCAGCACTACTCACAATAGCCAGGACATGGAAACAACCCAAATGTCCATCGACAGATGATTGGATTCGGAAGAGGTGGTATATATACACAATGGAATACTACTCAGCCATAAAAAAGAATGGCATAATGCCATTTGCTGCAACATGGATGGAACTAGAGACTCTCATACTGAGTGAAATGAGTCAGAAAAACAAAGACAAATACCGTATGATATCACTTATAACTGGAATCTAATATCCAGCACAAATGAACATCTCTACAGAAAAGAAAATCATGGACTTGGAGAAAAGACTTGTGGCTGCCCGATGGGAGAGGGAGGGAGTAGGAAGGATCGGCAGCTTGGGGTTATCAGACACACCTTAGAATAGATTTACAAGGAGATCCTGCTGAGTAGTATTGAGAACTATGTCTAGATACTCATATTGCAACAGAACAAAGGGTGGGGAAAAAAATGTATATATGTAAGGATAATTTGATCCCCTTGCTGTACAGTGGGGAAAAAAAAAAATGATGAGAACCAAAAAAAAAAAAAAAGAATCTGACTACAGTGGCTTGGGTTGCTGTGGAGGCACGGGTTTGATGGTACCGTGGGCCAAAGGATCTGGTATGGCCACGGCTTTGGATCTTCCCTATGCCGCAGGTACAGTCACTCAAAAAAAAAGAGTTTATTTTTCCATCTGATGAACAAAGTGTAATAGGATTGACTGCACACAGTTGGGGAGAATCGAAGGAGAACCCACTTTCACCAACGATTGAAGCAGCCTTCATGGCGGTCAAGTGGGCAGATCTACCAAGTTTAAATTATATTATTTCACCTAATTCGATGCTGAAGGGTCTATGCCTAGGAAATACTCACTTTGGGATGCATGTGTGTGTGTGTGTGTGTGTGTGTGTGTGTGTGAGAAAGAGTAGGTGTGAGAATGCTGATTGCAATGTTTGGTGTAACAGTGAAAAACTACAAAAAACCCTACATATCTACAAAAGAGTGAAATGACTTACTTATACCCAAGGTGTGGAATATCATGCAGCAGTCAAAAAAGGATGAAGCAGCCATAGGAGTTCCCATCGTGGCTCAGCATCCATGGGGATGCAGGTTCGATCCCTGGCCTTGCCCAGTGGGTTTAAGGATCCGGTGTTGCCATGAGCTGTGGTGTAGCTCACAGATGTGGCTCGGATCCAGCGTTGCTGTGGCTTTGGCATAGGCCGGTGGCTACAGCTCCAACTGGACCCCTAGCCTGGGAACCTTCAGATGCCTCGGGCGCAGCGCCCCCTCCAAAAGAAGGGCAAAAAAATAAATAAAGAATGAAGCAGCCGTAAGTACTGATGGGGAGCGTTGGCAGAACAACGCATATACTCTAGGCCAAGTTTGTCTTATATTTGCATGTGTGTAGATCCATATATGGACGTCTACAAAAACATCTGGGAAGATGAGAAGAAAATGCACCAGGCAGGAGGAAGAAGAGTGAGGTTAGAGGGAGCACAAGCAGAGATGAAACTGTTCCGCTTATTCACACCCGTAGTGTTTTAGTTGTTTATAATCCCAATGTCGTCACTTATCACCTGTCTATATAATAACACTAGAAACAACGACGGTAATAAAAGGCAGACAAAAGTGGGGAGCGTTTTACTAGAGCCTGTGGTTCTCTCAATGCCATCCATCCTCTCTCCTCCCCCGATTCTCCAAAGCTGAGCTTCCTCGTAAGGAATGCGAAAGCAAAGAGCTCAGTAAAGACCGCTGCACTATTTAAATTCTTCCCTCCAACTTTCAGTTTTTGTGTCAATCAGGGTCTTGGCAGGAAAGGCATGACACACTTAAATGAGGTCATTTGAGGCGAGATAGGAAAGGGGTTATTTTACAATGTGTGGGCAGGTGCAAGGAAGTCGTGAGGGGAGGGTATCATCCATAGGCGCCCAGCTGCTGCCCTTGAAAGAACAGCCACCAGCGAAACACACTGGGGAGGGCCGGGGGAGGGGCTGTGAACACCCCAGCTCCACTCTCCTCTCTCTCTCCCATCTTCCTCCCCAAACTCACCTTCGTCCAGAGCTACCTGGAAGCCAGAGGGGCAGAGAGGTTTTTGATGCAGTTCCTCCAGGTTGGTCTCCTGGGGCACCGAGCAGGCGAGGCAACATGGAAGGGGGCAAAGAGGAGAAGCCCACATTCCCGGCTGTCCATTTTAATGAGCGCAGATGCGCACAATCACAATTAGATTTTGAGCTCAAGCATCACACATCCGTTTGGATGTGCAAGTAGCAAATAGTCTGCCCTTTGCTTTCCTCTCTGCCACTAACCCGTTCTGTGCCTCCGGGCACTGTCCTACCTCAGATCCCACCCCCTCATTTCTTTTCTTTTCTCTTTCCTTTTTAGGGCTGCACCTGCACAGGGAAGTTCCTGGACGAGGGGTCGAATCAGAGCTGCAGCTGCCGGCCTACATCACAGCCACAGCAACACCAGATCCGAGCTACATCCAAGACCTAGGCCACAACTGGCGGCAACTCCCAGATCCTTAACCCACTGAGCAAGGCCGGGGATCAAACCCACAACCTCGTTAGTCAGATTCTTAACCCGCTAAACCACAACGGAACTCCCTAATTTCTTGATTTGTAAGAGGATGTTGGGTGGACCTAATTATTTCCGAGGTGCCTTCCAGCTCTAACTTCCATCACTAGAAGACCAGCCCTCTGCCTTGAGCCCTTTCCTGGTTGGTAACCATTGGTGACAGCTCTTAGCGCATTGGCAGTAAGAAAAGAACCAACATTGGAGGACTGGGGCTGACGCTGAGTCTGCAGGGATGTTCCTGCAGTGGCTGCCTCTTCCACTCGACACAAAAAGGTAAAACAGCTTTGCAAGAAAGAACCAACCCTTCACCCTTGCCCTGCCTGGCTCCCTGCTGGAGTGGCCCAAGGACAGTGAGCAAAACCCACACTGGTGAACCCACAGGCAGCATCACTGACTCGTCACTTCCAGACGAGAGGCAAGTAACTGGGTAAAAGCAAAAATAGGTGACAAAGACTTTCACCCAGTTCAGTGCCCCCTGTCCCCTGTGTGCCCGGCTCGGCCCCAACCCTCTGAGGCAGAATAAAGGCAGTTCGATTCCCAAGGTATTGCCAAGAACCCTCATTTCTCAACCAAAGACTCACATCTGAGGAATATAATGCGCCATACACGTTTATCCGCCAGTCCCCCGGCCCCGGGTACCATCTCCACAGGAGAATGGTTTTGGATGCAAGAGACCCTGTTGTGGTTTTTGACCCAGCCCTTCCAAAGGCTTCGGTTCTGAGCTCTCCTCTCGCACAAAGACAGCCATTCCTTTGAAATCCCAGCAACTCCTTTGCCTCCAGAACATAAGGGCTGTGGGCGGTGACCTTGAACCAAGAGGGCACCCAAGCCGAGGCATCGTCGAAGGTCAGAAGCCTGCAGGTCCCAGCTTTAAGCCCAGGAGAAGCGGTAGGTGTGATCACAAATGCTTCCTCTGTGGCTTAAAAAAAAAAATCATTCCTGATCATCTTACCTGCATGCTTTTGCTTTCAGTATGTGGTGAGTTCACTTAAAGGCAAGAATTTTATCATCATGCATTTCCTTCTAAAGTGTTATAGCTGTACTGTCGGCTAGGCATTCGTGACCATGAGACGTGGAATGGAGCCAATCAGCTGAAGAAATTGATACTTGAAAAGGAAACACATCTTACCAAGGAGAGACTCCAGGTATGAAATAAGTCCCCGGGAACGCAGAGCATCACTGGAGACTGAATCACACCACATTAGGGTCTGTGCCAAGATGAGACATGCAGTTACCCATCTCCCCAGGTATTAGAGCTAAGAAGAGAGGAAGGCTAAAGAGGCCTGAGTAATTCTTCCTCTGCATTGACTCGATGTTCTGTTTAGAGGGGATTTTTGAATGTTCCGTGTATTCTCAGCATTAAATACTCAGGACCTTAGAGATGAGAGCTGCCCTCTCATCTGTGGACCTCTTAGAAGAGAGAGAAAGGAAGAGTTCCCGCTGCGGTGCAGTGGGTGAAGAATCTGACTTTAACCCCCTGCCCCGGCTGGGGTCGCTGTGGAGGCCCAGGGTTGAACCCCAGGCAGCACAGTAGGTTAAAGGATCCAGTGTTGCCGCAGCGGCACATGTGTGTCGGCAGCTGCAGCTCAGATTCAGCCCTTGACCTGGGAACTTCCATATGCTGTGGGTGGGGTCATAAAAAAAAAAAAAAAAGAAAGAAAGAAAGGAACAAACAATAATCGATCGCAACTAGACAAGCCAAACACTGTTCTAAGGGCTTTATAAACATCATTGTATTTTATCTTCACAACGATCACGCCCATTAAAAAATGTGGAAATGGAGGAAAAAAGGGAAATGAAATACATGTCCCAAGTTCACTCCTAATTTGCAGGGCTAATATTTAAACCCGGTCACTCTCGCTTTGCTTCCTCACGCTGTTCACATCAGCACACTGCCTAGACGTGGCTTCAGGGAAACTGAAGCTGGCTTTTGAGATTTTACCAGCGTTGGAGATTCCCACATGGCGTCACTTGGCATGTTTCTGCTCTGGGGGCTGTACCGCTCTTCCCAGCTCTGCGTCTCTTTCCCCACCCTCCTGACTCGAGGCAAGGGGCTCTGCCGTCGTAAAGGAAGGACTTGCTAAGGAAAAGGACTGAGGAGATGCCTTCCTTGCCCCATCAGTATCTGATGGCCTTGTCGCCACCCCTGAGGGTGGAAGATGGCACCAACTACCTTCAGATGGGGCAGGAGAGGAACTAGGCTCTAAGCAGGACAAGCTCCCCAGAGCAAGTCGGGGGTTGAGCGGGGTAATGTTTTTGAAATATTCACCAACTGTCCCCTTATAATGTCCCTGCACCCACTGGCCTTCCCCCCATCCAGTTCTTAGTAAGGGTCTCCTCAACCTACCACATCAGAGAAAGGCAATACAGCAGGAACTAAAGAAATTCTTGGTTTTGAGTTTCAAAGTAGGCTTTGGAAATGCACAGCAAATACAACAAATAGGGGAGAGTGTATGACGAGAGAGGGCGAAGCAGCTCTTAGATAAAACCTCAGTGGGCTAAGAACCTGACAGTGTCTGTGAGGATGTGGGTTCCATCCCTGGCCTTGCTCAGTGAGTTGCTGAAAGCGGGTGGCCTAGGTCACAGATGGGACTCAGATCCCGCGTTTCTGTGGCTGTGGTGTAGGCTGGCAGCTGCAGCTCTGATTCGACCCCTAGCCTGGGAACTTCCATATGCCGCAGGTTCGGCCCTAAAAAAGCAAAAACAAAAGACTCAGAGATGCCCTGTGTTGGAGGAGCAGAGGGAGGCAGCCACCAGAGAAGGAGTCGATATTCTGAGAAGCAAGTAAGAAGTGCTGCCAGGAGCCTTGGCGCAGTAGCTGGAAGTGTGTGGCCCTGGAGGGTCTCTGGTTGGGGACAGAAGACAAGCTGACAACCCCTTGAATAGAGCTGGAGGTCTCAGAAGAGTCCAGTGTGGACAGATGATGCTGAAGGACCATCGTGACGGGCCCCTTAATGTCTCTGCATTCGGTTAGCACCCCCACACCCCGAAATCGGATGCGACTCCAATGAAAAGGGTAAAAGCTATTGGGGGAGGGGTGAGTCTTGAAATGCCCGGGGAGAACGGCGTTTTAGGAAAATCAAGCTCTAGTGCTTGCCTTTCTGGGTTTGTAAACAAAGGTTCGCACCTGCCTTCTGGGCCGAGCATCTCTCCAGGACCGACCCCTGCTCTGCTGCCCTCTTCTCTCAGCGCTCAGAATTCACACCCTTCCCTCCTTACCCCATGGGCATCCCTGCCACCCAGGAAGATCCCCCTGCATCTCTGTGCACTGCATACCTACGGGGGCCTCACACTGGCGTCTGTTCCCTCAGAATCTTGGGCTTTGATATGGTCCATAGAAGGATGGCAGCGCTGGTGACAAGCCCATCCCAGCCCGATTCATGAGCAGAGGAAAATGCTGGGGCAGGAGAAAGGCTAAACCAGGAAGGGACACTCCCTGCCACCCACCTGGTCTCTGGGAACACCGTATCTGAGGTTTGTTTGGCCACCCAAGGTGCTGGGCTCTGCCAAGCTGATAACCATTCCGGTCTGACGGGCACCCGCGGCCCCTGGAAGGTGCCTGGGCCCACCTGGTAGTTCTGTTTTCCTTTTCCTCTGAGATCCCCGGGGCTGCTGTTTCCCCCTCGTCCCCCTGCCGCATCCCTGACTTACAGAGCCGGCTCAAGAAGTCACCCAGCCAGCCTACAAGAGGCAAGTGACAAGACACCCCTGCTTGGTGATCTTTTCCAGCTTTTAAAACCTTGGACACAATGCAGAGTGAAAAACAGTTTGAGCTACTTTGGAGCAGTGGTGCTTTGCCTTCTCTTCTCTAAAACATGTGTTTGTCACTCCACGATATTGTTTGAGCATCTTTTTTTTTCTTTTCTTTTCTTTTAACAGCTGCATCTGCGGCATATGGAGGTTCCCAGCTTAGAGTCATATCAGAGCTGCAGCTGCTGGCCTACACCACAGCCACAGCCATGCCAGATCAGCTACACCACAGCTCATAGCAACACCAGATCCTTCACCCACTGAGTGAGGCCAGGGATTGAACCTGCATCCTCATGGATACTAGTCGGGTTCTTAAGCTAGTGAGCCACAATGGGAACTCCTGTTTGAGCATCTTGTGACGCTCGATTCTAGAAACCGGGATCAGCCGTAAGAAGGATCTGTGGGCTCCTTGCTCCAGGGAGCAGGCCTGCTGGCTCAGCAAGGCAGAAGGCGAGCTGGGTGGTCCAGACCCCCCTTTAAGGAAAGGCTCACTGCCTGACTGAGAGGACAGCCCAGCCACTAGCGAGTCCAAGGTCCCCTCAGCCTTCCAGCTGTGGCCATGCTCTTCTTGGGGCTGGCCCTGGTCAATGGCTGAGCAGGTGATGGACCAAAGACCAAACAACTTCCAACCACAGCCATTTCTCCAATGGGCGATTTCTGCTCCAAGCCCCCCATGGGCTGCAAGGACTTTGGAGGTCTTTCCATGCTGGAGGCCCTTCCGGCCCAAGCCGGCTTCCTCCCCTTCCTTTTAGAAAAGTCACCCCCTACCCCACTGCAGCATCTGCTTCCTGGGGAACCCAGCCCATGTTTGGGGGACACAGAAACCAGGGCGACTGCAAGTAATAGCATGTGCTGTGGAGAGAGCACAGGGCCATAGGATAGAGGTAGACTTGGCAGGAGACGGAAGGTCAGCTGAGGTCAAGGGCACCCACCCTTCTCTGACACGGGAGCTGAGACATGAAGGAGGAGGGGGAGGGGGAATCAGGCAGAGTCAGGGCATCCGAGAAAGGGGGGCAGGCTGTGTGGGGAGGAGGAGGTGTGTTAGAGGAAGAGGAAGGGGAGAGTGTGGCTGGACCACAGCAGCAAATGAGGGGAGAGCAGTTCAAGGGGAGCACAGCAGTGATGGGGGAGCAGGGCTGTGATGAGGGGAGCACAGCAGTGATGGGGGGAGCATGGCTATGATGAGGGGAGCACAGCAGTGATGGGGGAGCAGGGCTGTGATGAGGGGAGCACGGCTGTGAGTGACAGGGAGGTACAGGACATGAACCACCAGTGAGGCCAACCGCGCCGTGTGCATCACACCAGAGTCCAGTTTTTCTCATCAGTGGAGTCAGAGGACGGCAGTCCTGTATGTGCCAGGACCCCCGGCAAACCCAGATGCAATGAAACAATAAAACACAGCAATACATTGTGATTGGAACACAACCAGGGGCATATCGCAAGAGCTGCCTCCCCCATCCGGGCTGGGAGGGGAGCAGGGAGAGGAGCACGGGGCCGGGGCGGGGGCGGTGGAGACGCACTAGAGGCGACGGCCAGTTCTGGCCACTGGGAAGGCCACGACAGAAGGCAAAGGATGAAAGCGTGCTGGCGCGTGGGGACCCACACGAGTTTGTTCAGAAAAGTGAATCACACACCACCCTCGGGAGGCTATTCACAGCAAGTCACGTGCTCCCCTCCTCAGATGTGACAGTGACACACGTGCGTGTCACTCTTCCGTGGAGCAGAGCCACGTCCCTGGAGCTGGGTGGGGGTGGGGAGCAGAATTTCCTGAACCTAAGGAGCAGCCCCCACCCCCGCCCGGACTCCTGGGACTTGGCAGGGATTCCAGGGAGCCTTTCCCTAGGGCAGTGGTTCTCAGCTCGAGGCACTGGTCCCTGTCAAGGTCTGGGGACATTTTTGGCTTTTACCATGTGGGGGGAATGCTGCTGGCATCTAGTGGGTAGAAGCCGGGGATGCTGTTAAACAGCCCACATGCAGGGGACAGCACCCCCACATGCTCCTGGTGCTGAGGGGAGGCCAGCTGCCAGGGTGGGGGAGGGCATCCTCCAGGTGCGCTTCCCAGGCCAGCATCTTCAGCTTTACCTGGGAACCTGAGGAATGCAAATCCCCGGGCCCCACCCCAGACTTCTCCACTTATCCGCCTCGGCCATTTAACCACAAGGCCCGTTAGGGAATTCTCAGCGCTGGTCTGGAAGGAGAGCTCACCTCGCCCCTCGCTCATAGCGATCCCCGCGTTAGAGCCTTTAGAAAACTGGGAGCAATGTTGCCTTCCTTTTGGGGGACATGCGACAACATCTGGACACATTTTTTGGTTGTCGCATGGTGAGGGGGCACTCCTAGCAGCCAGCAGGGGAGAGGCCAGGGGTCTGCTAAATGCCCTCCATGCATAGGACGGCCCCCCCGCACATAGAAGGATCCAGCCCCACGTGTCAGTAATGCCAAGTGGAGTTGGAGAAACCCTATCCTAAATCGAGCTAAATCGGGAGGTCCCGTTGTGGCTCAGCGGGTTAAGAACCCGACTAGTACCCATGAGGATGCGGGTTTGATCCCCGGCCTTGCCCAGTGGGTTAGGGATGCTGCGTTGCCATGAGCTGTGGCATAGGCTGGCAGCTGCAGCTTCGACTCCACCCCTAGCTCGGGAACATCCATATGCTGCCTGTGCGGCCCTAAAAAGCCCAACAACAACAACACAAGCCAAAGTGTGCATCCCTGAACCCAGGGATGCTTTCAGGCAGGTGCCTCAGATGAGAGCGTGCAGCAGAGTCTGACAAACACCGAGGCCTTCCGTGTGTAATCCTGAAAGTGCGAGCACGGCCCTGTCCTCCTTATGAAAGTACCAAGAAAGAGTTTGCAGACTCCCTCGAGGGGGTCTCCCGAGGCGGGCTGGTAGGATGAGCTGGGGTTCAGACCCAGCCAGAGTTGGGGTGGGGGGGCTGGGGGAGATGACCCACCCCAAGGGACATCCCTTCCAAGCGAGAGAGCATTCCTATGATAATAATGTGAAATGTGGTGGAGCGCTGCCTTTTCATTAATTTTGGTCCCTTTCAAGACCACAGTTATTATTATAAAAACACCGATAATACCAAACATATGTTGAAAGTACACAGCCGACGGCAGCCCTGGAGACCTGGGGACGTGCTAAGTCATCTGTCATCTGGGCTGGTGAGAAATCAGCGGGCCCCCCTCCCCTGTGCCCTCAGAGACCCCAACACCCTGCTCATTAGGCCTGCTCGCTTGCTCTATTCCTGTTCAAGCCCCTTCCCAGCCCAGTCTCTCCCCTCCCATCAAAGCTCAGTGCCCCCTCTCCCGCCCCTCGTGCTAGGGTAGATTCTGGAGGTGTTGGGTCTCCAGAAATCCCCGTTTAATTATTTTATTGGAAAAAGAGGAGGGGGAGGGCCAAGCAAAGGCACGTTCTCTCATTTTGGAAGAATGCTTCATTATCTGCCTCTGCAGCGAGCGAAACACCTCTCTGGGCTGTAGGCAGTCCTGAGTTATTATGTGAGACACCCAGGCGCCTCGCTTCCCTCTTCCCTGAATCTCCCCCCATCCACCACCCGCCCGCCTGCCCTGCTGGTTGAGGGGTGCAGCAGCACAGCCCCGCTTTCCGGTGAAGCCTGGGAAAGGCCAAGAAATGCAGTACAGCACTGCGTTGTCGAAAGAGGCTGGGACCTGGCCCTGAGCCTGCACGACCTCCCCGCCTCATGCCGAGAACTCTGAAATACTCCCCAAGAAGCACAGTTGGGCTGGACAGGACCCTGGAGCACATCTGGCTCCATCTCTGCTCTTGCTAGGACCATCTCTCTTGCATCCTCGGACTCTCCTTCGTCGCTTCCAGTTCCCAGGTTCCTTAAACAGCTCAAGTCCAAGTTGAGAGGTTAGGAAGTCCTTTCCTGGCTAAAACAGAACGAGAGATACCTGCCAGGAAGGGTAGCACTTTGTGACCAGGTGACTTTGCAAAAGTCTCCCATAGCCCCAGCCTCACTTAACAGCATCTCCTCGTGGGGGTGACAGAGCAGGGGTTGTGAGCTCCAAGTGACAGAGGAGGAAGATGAAACCTAATGAAGTGAAGTGGCTTTTCCAGGTGCACATGGCGGTGACAAGGCAGGGTCACTGGGAGGCCATGAGGCTCTTGTCCTCAGCAGGACATTGTCACCTTGTGTCTGCTTCCTGATCCATCTCAGGGAAGGACAATCCCCACTCACTTCTAACAGTGCCCTTCCCAAATGCTCTCTCCCCCCCCTCGGCTCCTGGACCATACGGAGGGCATGGTCCCTGTGTTCCTGATGGCGCCTCCATCCTCAGAAGGCGTCCACAGCCACGTTCAGAGCACTTAGCTTTGGGATTACCAACCAGATGCTCCTCTCATGCCAGGTTGTCCCCAGGGAACAGGGGCTCCACCCCCGCCCTTGAACATCTAGCTCTTCCTCCCACCATGGTCCCTCCTGCAGGACCACCCTTCCCCACCCAAGGCACTGAAGGGCGGGCCAGGCTTTGACCGCATCATCTACGGAAAAACTAAAACCTCTTTCTCATTGGTAGAGAATTCTATCCACCCCAACTTCTGAAGACCTGAGTGGGGAGTTTCTTGAGGACAGCCCCTTAAAAATAAGAAGAACACAAACGGGCCTTATTGAATGCTGTATGATCAACTCATGTTCACTCTCACAACTCCAGGAGGTGGGTAGTCTCTTTGTGCCCATTCTACAGATTAAGTAACTGAAGCACAGAGTCAGCAAGAAACTTGCTGGAGGTCACATCACTGCAAGCTGGGGGAGTATGATTAGAGAAAGAAAGAAAGAAAGAAAGAAAGAAAGAAAGAAAGAAAGAAAGAAAGAAAGAAAGAAAGAAAGAAAGAAAGAGAGAGAGAGAGAGAGAGAGAAAGAAAGAAAGAGAAAGAAGGAAGGAAGGAAGGACAGACAGACAATTACTGGGGGGCGCGGGGGGGGGGGTGCTTCAGGGAGACAGGGAGTTAATAAGAGCTCAGACAGAAGCTATTTCTCCAGGATATTTCCAGGAGGATAAAACCACCTTCTCATTTTTCGGCACATCCTGCAGTTGTTAAAACAAGACAGCATCTCAGTGAAGGATCTTGACCCATGTATGCTTTGCCCATAACCATCCTTTCTCCTTTGCATGTTCTTCCACAGCTGTGTGAGAGTCATCAGCATTATAAAAAAACACTCCCCAAATCTCGGTGGTTTAGCACAAGGGAGCTTTCGTTTTCATTCTTATCACAGTCCGAATGGATGTTCGATAGGGAGCCTTCCAAGTGGGACTTCCGAGGATTCCCGGGTCCCAGCTCCCTTGATGTCGTCCTTCCTTGGGGACAGTGAAGGGGAAAAGCAAGCTCACGGATCCCATCACGAGGACATTTTACAGAGCCCTGGAAATGGAGAGCCACCGCCCCACCCATAGCGCGTCATCAAGAAGCTGGTTGCATGAATGCCCAAACTAATGACGGGGGCGGGGGCTGGTAAATGCCGGCTTCCTAGTGTCTAGGGAGAGACTATGGGATGGAACGCTCCTGGGGGGTGGGGGTGGGTCTCGACCACACCAGTGACTCCACTTCCATATCGTCAACTCTACCGCCATTGCCTGCCCCCAGCAGTCACTCCATGTCTCTTCAAAGGTAATCCTCAGGATTAAACCTAACTCCTCTAAGACATGGCCTGCTCGGGCCAGAAGACCTTGTAGCATCACCTTCCTGGATCTGGACCCCATATGTCCATTAAGGCAGCCTACAAGGATTTCAACATTTTTAGCAACAGGTTCACACGGTTGGATCAAATTAGTCTTGTGGTCAACGAAAACCCCCAGATCGCTTTCATGTGAACTGCTGCCAACGGAGGGCTCTCTAATCTAGTTCTTGTGCTTCTGAATTTGAAACCACATGAAACTGAACAGCAGTGGTTGAAAGTCTTCCATCTTGCTGGGTTTGGCTGAGCACTTGAGTCTGTGGAGAGTAGCAGGGATCCTAACACCAGCACCCGTCGTATCAGCTTCACCCCAGCCCGGTGTCATCTTAAGACCTTCTTGATCTTCAGTCAGGTCACTGATACAAAATTCAGTCGAAGCTGGAGGCGTATCGCACAACGAGGATTTGGAATGAGCCTTTGATTGGTACTTTGGGTCTCGTCGTTTAACCATCTGGGAATCTGCCGAGCAAGACTATCATCCGGCTCACACTGACTCTTTTAACCCGACAGTAAAGTCAAGCGAAACCTCGCTGACTGAGAGCTTGCTCTTTGAAAGGATCCAGTTTCCCTCCATACATCATTCCTATTGAATTCCGTCTGCTGTCCACCCTAGCTCATCCACATTGACTTCATAGTCACAGAATCCAAGCTGAAAGTTAGGTGTCCTGAATCCCAGGGCTTCCTACATGGTCATCAGGAATATTATGGGCACCCCCTATGCCAAGAGACAACCAAAGCACATGGTCTCGAAACAGAAACCAACCCAGCTAAAGTGGTGCCAAGTGGCTGTTAGTACATCCTCTGAAATGCCCACATATTTTCCAGCTTGCGGCTTTCCCATCCATCAACCCTCTTCTTTGCCCTTCCAATTAGAAAGACAAGAGCTATGACTGCCAAAGATCACGTGGGGGTAAACTCCCTGGAGTCATTCAGGTGTGACTCATGTCACGTGTGTGTTCGTCATGTGTTTAGGGAAAGCCTCCTGGGGACTGGCAGGACCCCACCCGTCGTGGTCCGGCTCCGCACAGCTCCCAACGTCAAATTCAGGGAGGAAGGCTGGTTTGAAGGAGTGAGAAGCCTCTGTCACAGAAAGCCACCCAAGACAGGGCTGCTTCTACCATTTCCAGCTGGGAAGGCATGGCCAAGAAGAGGTTCAGCAGGATCTGATAAGAATCCTCCCTAATTAACATGCTAATTGTTTCCAAGTAGATGTTTCTAAGGGCTGGAAAAGCCTGTTCCCTCAAGTAGACCAAAACCCTTCTCTTCTCCATCACCTCTGGCTTCTATCATGAAGTCCCTGGACTCAATGTTTGATCATAGAAAGTTTAAAGGTAAGCCTACAAGTTCCCTGGTGGCCTAGCGGTTAACGATCCGGCATTGTCACTGCTGTGGTACAGACTTGATCCCTGGTCCAGGAACTTCTGCGTACCATGGACACGGCCAAATAAATAAATAAAAATAAATAAGGAAAGGTAAGCCCCAAACATGAGGACATTATTCTGGATTCTGAATGAATGAAATCCCTGATAATCACTTTCTATTTTTTTTTTAAAGTGAGTTTCTAGGATCTGATTGGAGAATGGGAGAAAACTGTCCAAATTAATTTTTTTCAGACTCTAAAATCATGTATTTTTGTTGATGTGAGTTTTAATGCTAACATATTTAACCAGACAGCATTCTATGCAGGAGTCAGGCACAGGGCTATGTGCTTTCACTAATTACCGTAGTTCATCTCATCAAAACGATCATATGAAATAGAGCAAATTAACGGATGGAGATAGTGAG
Organism: Phacochoerus africanus; assembly: GCF_016906955.1. Taxonomy (NCBI): domain Eukaryota; kingdom Metazoa; phylum Chordata; class Mammalia; order Artiodactyla; family Suidae; genus Phacochoerus; species Phacochoerus africanus. The sequence continues at coordinate 8,427,119 of NC_062557.1, read as the reverse complement.
GTGTTGCTTGGTTGCACAGTGAAGGATATTCAGCCAGGAATCAAACTTCAGCTCTGACTCCAGCAAGAGTCTTTTTTTTTTTTTTTTGGTCTCACCCACGACAAGTGGAAGTTCCCAGGCCAGGGATGAAGCCTGCACCACAGCAGCAACCCAAAGCCACAGCAGTGATGATGCTGAGTTCGTGACCAGCTGTACCACCAGGAAACTCCAAGACTTTCCTTTTTTAAGGCAATACAGGCACAGTGACGAAAGCCTACAGGCTTTTCATGGGCTCGTGAACACATAAGAAAGAAAAAAGATAAAAAAAAGAGAGACAAAGAAAGGAAGGAAGGAAGGAAGGACTGGCTTCAGAATATAAAGAACTACGAACCCCAACCCCGCCAAACGTTTCCTTAAACACCAACGAAATCACATTGTTAACTGGCCAACAGCAATTTAACCCAATTCCCAAATAGTTATTAATGGAAATAATAAAGTTTAAATCACAAGCATCGATCTTTTTTTTCCCGTAAATCTCCAAGTTAGAAAAAAATCATAAAGGTCTCTCATTATTTTTTTTTCCTGGAAAATTATATTTAATGGGGGGTGTGGGTGCATTTCTAACTCTTTTGATAAGAGGGGTGGAACCTCCAAAAATAAGAAAGCTTGAGGACCGCTAAGATCTGAAAGCATCCATGGATCTGAGTCCTGCCTTATAATCCCCTCCGCTCCACTACATTTTGTGTCCAAGTTCACACCGCGCCATCCGTGAGATGAAACATACCCTGGTCTTGGTCATTTTCACATGACTTTACTCACTGATGTCTTCAGCGTCTTGGCTTATAGGGTACAACCAAGTTGAATGTAAAAAATGACTTTTTTTTTAATAAATAAACTAAATGAAGGATTGAAAATACTGAAAAATGCAGGATTTGGGCTAAGTCAGAGAGCCCTGGGGAGACAGCGCTATTGGCTTAAGTGGCATTTCACGATGACCAGGGCCAGGGCAGAACAACCTAGGAGATGAGCTTTGTCACAGGTTCCACGATAACTTGTGCCCAGGGACATAGACCAGGCTTTTTCCAGGAGGAGCTGGAAGGGGCGAAGGCACAGAAAGCCTGCCAAACTCCCCGTCCACACACTTTCTGCAGAGAAATCGCAGGCAGCGTCAACAGTCACCAGAGCCCAGACTTCCTGGAGGCAGTGTCCAGGCCAGGCATCCTGGGCATCAGGCCGGCTGCCGGGGCTCTCTGCCTCTTGTGAGACTTTTGTCTCTATCAGACGCCAAGACAAACAGGCAAAACCAACTTCTTGATTTCTAGAAAGTTCCCGAGAGGTATTCTCATTGCAGCCTCAGCAGGTTAAGAACCCGACTAGGATCCATGAGGATGCAGGTTCCATCCCTGGCCTCGCTCAATGGGTCAAAGATCTGGCGTTGCCCTGAGCTGTGGCATAGGTGGCAGGTGTGGCTCAGCTCCTGCATTGCTGTGGCTGTGGTGTAGACTGGCAGCTGCAGCTGTGATTCAACTCCTAGCCTGGGAACCTCCATGTGCTGCAGGTGCGGCATAAACAGAAAAAAAAAAAAAAAAAGAAGAAAACCCACCTAGAGATGGTGGTTGGGGGTGGGTGGGGAGAGGGTCAGGGCTGAGCTCAGGTGAGCCCTGTTAACCACTGCTTGAAACAAACACCAACAGCAACAACTACCAACAGCACCTGGCATTCTTTAGAGCATTTTTTGGAAGCTACTTTCCAACATCTCTGACCTGATATAACTGCCGTACCAGCTCTGGAAGCTACACGAAGCTGAAGACTTCCATTGCCATAAATAGGTGAGGCTCAGAACAGTTGAGCAACTTCCCTGAAGCCACCCAGCGATGCAGGGCCCAAGCCTTCATCAACCCAGGGCCCCTGGACCCAGAAAGAGTGTTTTGGGGGGCTACTGCCAATGACTATACCTACATGGTCTGAGTAACCTCAAAGAGATACCAGCTCAAATTCTCCACTTCAGGATATAAACAAAAACAAAACCTGGAGACTCAGACGCTGGCAGAGGGCCTCAAATGACCCAAGCTCCTGCTTCCAAAACAGTGTTTGTGCATCTAAGACCTGGTAACTGAAACCAGGCTTCTCATTTTTGCCCTTTGGAGACCAGAAGCCTGACTCATGGCTAGCTGTCCTGAAGGTGTGGTCTCCCCACACCGCCCATCCGCTCCTCCCACCCACCACGGTCCTGCCCTCCTGAGCTTACGGGCAGAGTCGCTCTCCAGCCAGACCCAACCCCTTTCTCTCCAGGCTTTAGAAACTGGGCATTCATTCTGCCACGTGGCATCAAACTTGATGTCAGTGGCTCCAGTGGGGGCTGCCGGCAGCATCTCCTAGAGCAGGATGGCTGCCTACTCTGCCCACCTTATCCTTCCCAGCACAGGTGAGTCACCCAGACGCCGGAAACCCAGGCAGCCCAATACAGGACCCTGCCCACCAAGGTGAGTTTCTTGAACACATGCTGGGAACCTGTTCATCTCCAAAGCCCTCGTGTCCATCACGGGGGTGACCTTTCCTCCTGACCCCTCCCATGCATCCCATCAACAGGCATGTCTTGAGCCCCCCTCCTCCACCCCCTGTCCTGAGAGCCAAGGGCTGTGTTAGGTGCCTGGGGTACAGTCTGTACCTTTGCAGAGTTCATGGCCAAGGGGGCTAAACAGATAAGGAAGCGATTACTATTCAAACTGATTCACAGGATAGTGCGAAGCATAGGGCAAGCTATAAACCCAGGGGAAAACGTGTTTAAATGTATACAAGTCAGGGAAGGCTCCCTGGAGGAGGTGATGCTGCAGTAGAAACAAAACTTAGCTCAGATTCTATTTTCCAATTAGGGCTCTGGGGGGGTCATTTTGGGGCCCAACTGGGCAGAAACTCTCATCCACATTCAGGCCAGCAGGTGCAATCTCCTGAGACTATTCCCAGGATCTCCTGGGACTCCGCCCCAAGTCAGTAGCACCCACGTTCTCCCAGGTGGGTGGTGAGTTTCCTCTGGAACAGGGAAGCTGAGGCAGCAGGGAAGGCTCTGCTGAGAGTGATCCTCATGAAGGCAGCGGGGTGGCCCAAAGGATGAACCCCAGAAGTGACCTCCTCAGACCCAGTGGCCTCTGGGGGAGGTGGGGGCTTGAGGACCTGCAGAGAAGGCACCAAACTTAGGCTCCCCAGGCCCACAGACAGTGAGATGCCGATTTGGCTTGGCTACCTTCCCAGGTGATGAGACACAAACCTCAGGGGCGGCCGTGTTATTCCAGACGCCAGGCTCCTCGCCACAGTCACTTAAGCTCAGCTGTGTCTGTGCTCAGGGACCAGGGCCACCTCCCAGCTGGCCGCCAGGAACGTGTGACCAGCAGCTCCGAGTTGGATTTCCACCCCATCCTGTGACTAACTGTAGGCCAGCGAGCGTGTGGGCCCAACCCGGCCCCTCCCTCGGGAGGGGCAGCCGCAGCCTGGTCATCGGGCTCCCACAGGGTCCCCTGGAATGGGGTCCGACAAGGAGGGTCTGTGAAGGCCACAGGGCTGGGGGCACAGGATTACTTGGGGGCAAGGAGGAAGGACATTGTAAGAGAATTTATTCCTGGCTTGTTCCATGCCGCAGGTGCTGTGTTAGAGGAACTGAGGCTCAGAGAGGCTAAGTCACCCACCTGCAGTCAACCAGCCCTGTGACTGCACTGAGGTCAGCACGTGGTTCGGGTGACACCAGCACCCCTGTTCTCCCCCTGCACGATCGAGCCTGAATTAAGGCACCTCTTTCCCCCCACCTGACCTCTGTTGGATAGAAAACCTTTTCAAATTGTCCTGAGGTCAGGGCAGAGGGGAAAGGCAGGAAAGGGACGGGAAGAGCTGGGACAAGGCTCAGCAGCGCAGTCCCTGCGGCCCGGCCGGAGGGATGATGATGGTGAGCCTACGACAGACAGAGGCAGCACCTGCCAGGGGGTGTCCCCAAGCGCGTCCATCCTTTCCTATGTTCGCCGCATACTATTCCCCACTGTCAGCTCAGACCCTCCTTCCCGTGACCCAGAGGGGACCTCCCAGGGACCTCTGTGCATCCAACTGCAGCCTCTGGCCCCTGGTGGCATCTCCCACATCCTGCCAGCTCTGTGGAGCCAGGCGGCAACCTCCCCACCACCCTCGGAGGTGGGTGGAAACGCTGGTGCCTGGCTCGGCGAGGCTCCTGGAAGCCCTCGTCATGGATCACTGCACTCAGCCACCGGATTAAAGGGGCTCAGAGCGAGGGCAGCCTGCATGGCTGGGCCTGCTGGGCTGCTCTGGAGCCAGGCCAGCCGCCCTTCCCTGCTCTGCTCGACCGGTGGGGCGCCAGGCAGCCTGGAGGAGCTGGTGGCCTCAGCCTTTCCTTCCAGGTGCCACAAAGGGCAGGGCCCCTCGGGGTCTGGAGGTGGCCTCTCCCAGAGGGAGGAAGGCTCCGAGGGGCCGGAGCCCCTGGACAGGCACCCCAGCCCAGCCAACAGTGTCCCACCTGGACGCTATTCAGAGTGAATCACTTGGAAAGAGCCCTGCAACTGTATCCTGTGGGAAATCACAGGCCAAGAGCCAGAAAGAAACCAGGTCAAGCTTCATGGATTCAGGCCACCAGGAAGGAAGGCAAAGAGCCCAAAGTTTATGGAGTGGCTTCTCCACACCGGCCACACTCAGAGCATGTGAACCATCACCCTTCCAGGGAGGCCAGATTTTACTCCGTTCGTGGATGGGCCGAGACAATAAGGGACCCGGTGGTAGTTACCTAAGTGGCAGGTGGCACGGCTGGGATGGAAATCCAGGTGTGGCTTACTCCAAAGTCCAACTCCCTCTGTCATACCCAAGCCCACCCATAAACTGATCTGATGGTGGCCTCTTAGAGGACCCTCCTCCAAGCCCCAGCCCTGCAGCACAGAAGCAGACAGCCTGGGAATTCTCAGAGGCCACATCCCTCTAAGAGGCAGTGGCGTGGAGGGTCGAGGGCACGCAGCCAGAATTCCAGCCCCAGCTCTGCGCAGACAAACTGTGTGACTTCAGGCAAATGTCTTAACTTCTCTGTGGCTTAACTTCTTCTCCTGCAAAATGGAACTACGGATGGCCCACCTTCGGAGCTTCGCTGCAAGGATGAAACGAGGGATGCTGGGTCAAAGGTTTAGGCCAGGGCTTGAGCGTTGTAAGCGTTCAATAAATGATAGCTATGACTGTTGCTGTTGTGGTTACTCTTGGTGCCAATCCACATCTCCAAGACCTAGCCCCCCTCACCAGACTTTCTTTCACCAGATCCCGTCATCTAAGCCCCAACCAAGGAGGAGGCTCTCCAGCAGGTTGCTGACTCCCCAGGGCAGTGGAGCAGAAGGAGCGGAGTGGAGTCTGGGGTGGCGGGGTGGGGGTGGGGGGCAGTGCTGGGTGATTGAAGATAAACACTCATCAGCAGACCACACACTTCACTTCGTGCCCCTCCCACTGCGACGGGGCGAAGGAGAGCATGCAAATTCCGCAGTCCAAGCTGAGTCAAGGCAAACATGTTTTTCTTCTTCAAAGGAGATGAGGCCACATGAAACCAAGGGCAAGCATCTCCCCGACGACGGTCACCTAGCGTCTGAGGTGCGGCCCCACCCACTAGAAACGGTGGGGGAGGGGAGCCGGGAGCTGGGACGTTTGGGAAGCATCCCCAGTTAGGAAGCCAGCAGTGGACGCTTCGGCCACAGAGGGGTCCCCACGTGCAAAGAGGCACAAACACTCCTGTCCAGTCCAGCGGCTCCTTAATTCAGGGGCCCTGGCCTCTGCGGGAACCACGTTCCGACTCAACCTCCCTCCCCACCCCACGGAGCCTGGGACGGCTTGAAAGGGAAGAGTCAGACAGAGATACCCACTAAAGTTCCTAGAGCTGGGACCCTCCTTTTCACCAGGCACCAGGACCACACCCTCTCCAGGTGGTGAAAGTCCATTTTATTTTGAAAGACAAAAGCATCTTCCGCTTCCTCCTTCCTCGTGGGCCTCTGCCAGAATATGTTGCTGTGGGTCACCCATTCTAGTGCTCAACCCCCTGCCCTGCCAAGGGAGCCTCTGCCTCGGTCCCCCCAGGGCCTCAGGTTGCAGCCATTTTTCCTCCTTAGTTGCCCAAGACATGGTGGTCCCCAAGTTCTCCCACCCTGAACTGTCCAGGCACCCCACTCACCTCCAGTCTGCTTGGCCCTGGCTCTGGGGCTTGCGAGAATTCATTTAATTCTCACGGCTCGCCCCCTCAACCCCCTTTCCACCCTTCCCTGCCCCCCACAGCACTGCAAATAATGCCCCGCTTTATATGGAAAACACTAAAATAGGATCACACCTTTGAAAAGATATTTCCACCTCGCAGCCTGAAATCAGACTTCACCTTTCTCCGTCCTCCACAACCACCACACTGGCCCTCTACACACACACACACACACACACACACACACACACACACACACACACACACACACACACACACACACACACACACACAACACACACACACACACACACACACACACACACACACACACACACACACACACACACACACACACACACACACACACACACACACACACACACACACACACACACACACACACACACACACACACACACACACACACACACACACACACACCCATTTTGCTACCAGACTTCCCTAAGCCAGTTTAATTGAAAAGGCATGATTTAGGCTAATTGACAGCAGATGGGTTCAGCTGCAAAATGCAGAGAAGCATTTGCTGAACATGATTTACAGCAAGGAGGCAAAACTTTCTCCTTTTTATATCTTTCTTCGAGCTCCATGGCCAAAACAGCTCAGCAGAAATGAGAGGAGAAAAAAAAGTAATTAGTGTTTAATTTTTTAACAATTTTTAACTCCCTTTTTAATTGCTTTACATAAACCTGTCCTAGAATTTTACAGCCTTCAAATCTCTGTCTAAGTCTGGTCCTTGTTTCTGGTTTTAATTACAGGGAGGCTTGTCTGGCACATTAAATTAGAAGAAGAAAAAAAGAAAGAAAGAAAGAAACACACACACACAATTTCAGAAATATTTTGCTGTTGGACTTCCAGCTGAACATCTAATATTTCAGCGCACGGATGGGAAAGCTCGGCCCGGGAGGGCTTTGCTAGAAGGAAAGGAGACGGAGGGATTCTGCAACGTTATTGCATCACCTCCTCAACTGTCTCCTACTGTTATGAGGAGTATGAGAGCCGTCCTAGAACAGCGTCTGGAGTCCACCATGGCCCCAGGCACCTCAGCCTTGCTTCCAATGTAACTGACTTCCCAGAAAAACTGGGTGTGTGCAGAGGTCTCTGGCTTCGGGCACAACTCAGGTTCTTATTTCCAAGCCAGGCCATTAGATCTTCTGCTTGCTTCTCGGCAGTCCATCATAAAGCAGGACAGGAACTGGCAAAGGGTGGGTCGCCGCAGCGTAGGTAGGGTTGACGGGAGCAGATTCAGGCTGCACGATGCCAGGAGGCTGCCCCCCACCCCCAGGCGCCTCCCTTTTGCAGCCAAGTCTGGACCTGCGCTGAGCAGTGGAACCTCCTAAGCTCCCCAGTATGTAGCCACCAGTCTACCTGTGGTTATTTAAATTTAAGTGAATGAACAGGCAGGAGTTCCCTGGTGGCTCAGTGGGTTAAGGATCCGGCGTTGTCACAGCTGTGGCTCGGGTCACTGCCATGGTGCAGGTTCGATCCCTGGCCGTGGGACTTCCACATGCCATGAGCCTGACCCCAAACAAGAACGCTTACTAAAATTTAAATCCCCCTTCCTTGGTTACACGAGCCACATCTCAACTACTCCATAGCCTCCTGTGGATAATGGCTCCTTGATAGGTCGTAGCGTGGAAATAGTGCCATATCCATCTCCGAAGAAAGTTCTGTTGGACAGGCGTGCTCTGGACGCTGGCTATCGAGACTGTGGTCTTTGGCCAGGCAGGGTGGGCGTTTCCTGGGAGGTGCTGGAAATGCAAGGTGGTGGGGCTCCCCAAGACTTGGAAACTGCGTTATAATAAGACCCCAGGTGATTTGAACACGCATGCAGGGTCACATCCCAAAGCAGCATAGCCAGCTGGGGCCTGGGGCTGAGTAATGGTCCATGGATCCCTTCAAGGTGTGAGGATAGACATGGGGGGTTGGGGGTGGGTAAAGGGGAGGCATGCCAATAAAATGTCCTCAGGACACAACCCCGCAGGGCTGAGGCTCCCCGGCTTGTGTTCATTAGCGACAGGGCCGCAGACCCTCTTGGCAGACCCTGCCCAAGCCCGCCCCGGGCTCCTCCAGAGCCCCTGCTGGGAGGCAGAGGGCTGCCTGGCGCCGCTGGGCGGGCAACTCTGGGGCTGGAGCCAGGCCAGCGCTGGCTCCCCACACACGGTCATTACCTCCCGAGAACCCAGGAGTTATTACAATTAAAACACGTTGCAGGGGGGAGCGGGGGGCTGGGGGAGGTCCCTTTAGGAAGGAACACTGAGATGAAAAGAAATTAGAACGGTCGTCATGGCGACGGAGCCAGGCCGGGCCTACCCTGTGATTATTTCAATGGGAACGGGATGGGGGCAGATGGGGCTGGAACAGGGGGTGCTCGGGAACCCTACCCCGCTGCAAGGTCAAGAGCTAGGCTTCTGCCCTCAGACTGGGACACGGCAGCCCAGGAAATTCCCCCGAGGCCGGTTCCTGCTGGCTTTCCTCTTCTCTGGAACGGCCGCCTGTCCCCTGGACCGCCATCCTCCAGGAAGTCCACACCCCAGGGCTCAATCTGGTTTCTTTTTAAACCAGGAAACTCCCAAGAGGGCCCTGGTCACGACCCCGTGGGTGGAATGGCCTGGCCTGGTTTCCTATCAGCTCAACTCTGGCGATTAGGACACCCGCGGAAACCCCGGGCCCCTTTCTGGAACCTGAAACAGGAAGCGCAGGTGTGGGGAGGGAGGCGTCAGAGGAGCCAGGGGTGGGAAGGTCTTGGAAGGGGGCCCAGGATCACAAGGAAGGTGGAGATCTTGGCCCGGGACCCTCCAGGTACCCACTGAGGATTAGGGTCCTCACACAAGAGGAATCCTCGGTGGGCAGAGCTCCCGGGCCTGCAGAGGAGAAAACAGTAATTAGTCCTCAGGCTCTCTGCTGAGAGGGGGGCCCTCCCCGCAGCCCAGAGCAGGTTGGCCGATAGGAAGGGGAAGCTGTGTGGGGACATCTCCGAGGGGCGCAGAAAAGGATGAGGCTGGGATGAGGTCGGGGTGATGGGGGGAGGTGTCCAGTCTGCTCCTGTGAGGGGAGTTCTCAGAGAATCCCCGCCTCTTCTCTGGCCTCGTCACCTCTGATGCCACCTTAGAGGACTCAGGCCATAGGGAAAGGGCTAAAACGCTACCTCTGATGGAGGCACTGAAGGCAAAGGGAGGTCGGCCTCCACCCTGAAGGTTAATCTGGCCCCAGGCAAGTCCTCGGGCTTCCTCAGACACCCAGACTGGAGACCTTTGAGCCACAGAAGCTGCAGGCAGGCGGCGCTGCCTCAGAACGCCCTCCCTTTTGAAAGCGGATTATTCCCAACCCCAGGAACCCCTCTGGATCTTCCACAGAGCTTCCCCGTTTGCATTTGTACCTTCCAAGGCGCCCCTGCACAAAACGCATGGCGGCGCTGGAGGTAGACCCAAGTGCAAGCCTTGCTGCCGCAGCCTTGGGCCTGAACTTGGGCAACTCCATCATCGTCTGCATCCCACATTCCTTCTCTATAAGGACGCCGGCTCATTTACGATGTCATCAAGAGGATCCGAGATCACGGACTGCCACTGTCTGGCTCTGCCGTGACCAGCCTCTCCAGTCTGCCCCCGTCTCAGGGGATTTGGGGGGTGCAGATCTGTTGCAGGAAGGGGGACGCGAGCAGGGGCCCGAGCGTGGGCTCTTGTCTAACACTCAGAAATGAACTGTCAGAGGAGACACACGTGCTGACAAAGCAAGAGATTTTATTGGGAAGGGACGCCCGGAAGGGAACAGCAGGCTGAGGGAGCCCAGGAGAACTGCTTGCCACGTGGCTTGCACTCTCTGGTTTTATGGGAAGGGGTTAGTTTCCAGGTTGTCTCTGGCCAATCATCTTGTTTGGCCCGTACTTGGTCTGGCTCCGGGTCCTTCCTGGGGGCACGTGCATCTCTCAGCCAGGATGGATTCCAGCCTCAACGATCCTAGGAGGTTCGTCATCTCCTCCCTCCTACTGGCCCCTCCCAAATCCTTCTAGTTAGTCTTCAGGGCAGCATCATATTCCTTGTTAGGGCTTCCTGTTGTGCATCACTCATGCAACTGGCTATTATCATGCCTGGCCAAGGTGGGTGGTTTCAGGCAATGCTCCCCTAACAGAACTTTGGGTTTTCAAATCAGGACAGTCCCCCACAAAGCGGGCACTCTGGTCGCCCTCCCAGGCACGGGCATGCATCTTGGGGGCCCGGGTATTATCATCTGTAGTGGGCTTTGTGCCGTTGTAAAATTCTTTACAGGTTGTGTATATTACACGAACGGGGGATGTGTATATATACGCAGGTTACTACACGTCAGTGCGTGCAGGTACGTGTACGTAGATGCAGATGACTTTTCCAAAGAGATAAACTGGGAGGGAATCATTCCTGTTTCACAGAGAACGTTCACCTGGTGAAACGATCAATGGTCGTGTTCCTCTCTCTAGAAGGTTGAGACAGGAAAGGGGGCTCTGTAGACGGAAAATTCCGAGAAACGAAGCACATAGATTACAAGGCCACAAGGAGTCCATTTATTTCTGAGATCCTTTCATTTCTGGGCCCACCCCCCAGCACTTCTAGAAGATTCTTTTGCACCCTCTTTCTAGTGGGAAGCTGAGCACACCTGTACCTGGGCTCCCAGTGCACTTCCAGCAGCCACTGCCAGCCACTGTCTGGGGAAGGGCTGTCAGGAACGGCGGGGGCGGGGGGCGGCGGCGGCGGGGGGGGGGGGTTTCAAATGGCTCCGGGGTGCACTCCAGCGGATGGGAGTTCCGAGTTCGCATTAGCTTGTCATCACACCAGGACTCTGTTTATTTTTCTGCCCTCCCCTCAGTTCAGAGAGTTCATAGACGGCCCAGGTTTTAACGGGTCTGAAAAAACTTCAGGTGGAGAATTCCCACACAAATCGAAAACAGCCATCGCACATCATCCTGCCCAAGATTCTTCTCTTTTTCACCGCTTAGCTCTTGGAACAATGTGGAAGAGGGGACAGGAGGGGAAGTCGGGGGGGAGGGGAGATGACAAAGGGGTCCCGATCCCCTCCTCTCCCACCCCCATCTTGGAAACCCAGAGGCCTGGCTGGCTAATGCTGGCTCCGCCTCTGGAAGGAGGCTTTCCGGAGTCGTGGCATCCTGCAGGGCAGGCCAAGCTGCAGGCCTGGCTACTGGGCTACCCCCAGCTCAGCATCACCCACCCGCAGCCTGGAGCTCTAGCAGCAACGCAGGTCAGCAGGCACTGAGGATACCCGCCCCCCGCCCAACGCTCTCAGGTGCAGCCTGAGCCCTGCGGCCACAGCCCCTGTCCTGAGCTTCATTCACTCGCTTCCAGATGGGAAGAGAAAGTCCCCAGCTGGAAACACATCCTGTCTCCTTCAAGGTGAGGGGATGGTGGGGCCAGCACAGTGGGAGTGTGGGGGGGGAGGGATATTAGAAGGTGCTGAAAATGGAGAACTCTTTTTTTCTCCCCGTTGGAGGGATCAAAGTCCCGACTTAATGAAAAGAAGGCAGATCACCTCTGGCCTCCCCGGGAAGTGCTGGCGTCTCCTCGGGGGAACCCCAGCCTCTCTGGGACTAAAGCAGCCCCAGGACCCCAGCCGCCCACCCCTTCCCAGGCCCTGGCCTAAAGCTGGACTCCCAGGAAGGAGCAGGTGACCCATCTGCCAAGAAATACGGGGCCAGGGTGCCAGGGCCTTGGCAGCGAGGCCTGGTATTATTAGCTGCCACTGTTATTTAGTGAGAGATGCCCCCTCCCCCACCACCTCCTTCGGAGCCTAAGGCTCAGCCTTGTTTGAAAGAGCAAGTTGAGCTAAATGATTCCTAACCCCTCTTCCCATACACCCCTGCCTTCTGCCATCGCATTATCCAGCTGCTTTGAAGTCTCTCCCTCTCTCTCCCTCTCTCCCATCTTTAACCTGTTTACAGACAAGATGAGCACAGTAAGCACTAAATAAACGTTTGTTTACCTGAGCAGATTCTTTACAGCTTTCCCACTAGGTCTCTCCAAGGAGGAGCGTGTCCATGTGGCACCCAGGCCGCGGCCCCAGGAATCCAGGCAGCGTGTCCTGGCCTTTCCCCACCCCCCCATCTCTCCTTTTCCACAAATTTCCCCCAAGGAGATTCTGCCTCACACCAGTGAACGATGAAAAAATGCAAACAAGCCCCAAAGGAAGACAAGCAGGAAAGAGGAAAAACAAAACAAAAACAAAGACGAAAACCTGGGAGAAAATGCCATGTGCAGGAATACACACAGTGGATGACCGAGCATATTCCAAAGCTGCTCCCCCACCCCTGACGCCCCCTTCCACCCCCCCACCCCCCAGGAACCAAACAGGAAATCTAGAATCACTACCAAATGCACTTCCCCGGCTGGCCTTGCCCTGGGCCCCTGGGGGCGGGTCAAGGATACACAGCCCCAGCTCACCGGCTAGAAGCTGCAGGAGGGTGGGGCTTTGATGGATTGATTGGCATTTCCTCCCTCTCTCTTCTCTCCTGACCTCTTGATGGGCTTTCTCTGCGGATGGCTGGTGGGATGGGACGGAAGCCTCTAGCTACGGGCACCTCCCTGGAACAACAGGGCTCCTCGAGCCTCCCACGGTGTTAGAGGGGAAGGTGGCAGGCAGCTGGCCAGCTTCACCCCACTCTGCAGAGAGCTGTGTGATGGCCCTGGCTTTGGGAACAAGACCTCCTGCTCTTAAGAAAACAGATCAGAAATTTTGGCATCGAAATAAGAATCTGTTCAGAGGAAGCAAGTTGTAACCCTTGGAATAAAAGGCACGCCACAAGATAGAAGCTAAAAGTCAGCAGAAACCGGAGCCACAGGGACCATGAGTTCAAGTTCATCCTCCTTGGGCTATTCCTTTGGCTTGGAGCACTGCCAAGGATTGCACCCTGGCTCTGTGCTAGCTGCCTCGCCAATCCATCAAAGGTCACCCAACTTTGTCCTATAAAGGGCCAGAGAGTGAATATTTTTGGCTTCGTAGGCCCTAGGGTCTCTGCTGCCAGTGCTTAACTCTGCTCTTACAGCACGAAAGCAGATGTGGACAGCACATAGATGAAGCGGCGGGGCTGGGTTCCAGTAAAAAACTTTATTTATAAAAACAGGCAGCTGGCCAGATTTGGCCCACCCGCAGGCTAGAGTTTTCCAACTTCTTGGCACAGATCACGAAGACAACACAGTGATATGATCGTTAAATGAAGAGCAGGGCTTCTGAAGTCAGGCAGATCCAATTCAGGTCTCTGCCCAAGACAGCTTTATTAGCTGTGTTACCTTGGGCCAGTCACTTAACTCAATCAGGTCCAGCCTCCCTATCTTTACAACAGGATACTAAAAGCCTGCCTCACCAGGTTCTGTGATAATGAAATGAACAAATAACTCCTGACAGTCAATCAACATTTGCTGTCAATCATTGGGATGGGGGTGTGGCTTTGAGTCTTCCCTTGGTTCGAAGAGCCTCTGCTGGCTCCGGTGATGAAGGTCCGAGGCATCTTTCCGTGTAAAAATGTACTTCCTGAAATTTAGTATTCCGTGGATTCACTTGATGAAGTGAAATCAGAGCTGGCAAGCTAGAATTATCTGAGAAGTTGTAAAATCTCATTGCCCGCCGTGCTGCAGCCGGAACACCTGTGCCAGAACCTCTAGCGGCAGGGGTGGGGGATGTGAGACCACCCCTGAGGGCATCGGTTCACGTGAAAACTTCCCAGATGATTCCAGTGCGAAGCCCAAGCTGAGACCCACTGGACTTCACGATGCAAAGAACGCGGAAGAGTCCTCCTTTCTTCCTGCCCAAGGTGTGGTCCATGTCCTGGCCCCACTAGCATCACCTGGGAGTTGTGAGCAAGGCAGACACTAGGACCCCATCCCAGACCTGCTGGATCCGACTCTGCACTTTGACAGAAGCTCCAGGGGATTCCTGTGTGCACCCAAGTTTGAAGAATCGACTCCGCGGGGGCCCTGACAAACCTGGTTCAGCATCAGCATCTCTTTTGCAAAGCTCAAAACATTCCCAGCCCTCATCACCAACTCACTGACTCTAAATCACCGTGGGTGGCCCAGGGATGGGTACTTTCCCCCAATATTTTATTTAAAAAGGTTCAAACATATAGTAATATCATACCCACCTAGATTCTATGATAATCAAGACTCCACTGTTGTTTCATCACCTTTCTATGCGTTTATCCATCTATCCACTAACCCATCTTATTTTTTAAATGCATGTCAAAGTAAAAAGCAGACATCAGCATCCCTCGGCCCTAAATCCTTAAGCACGCACATCACATCACTAATTTTTAACAAGGTCTCCTTGACGAGGCTATACATCTAGGGAGAGTCTTTTTCTCTGTCCAGAAGAAAGAATCCTTCAGATTTGACAAAAAGCGTTCCTCTCCCTCCAATTTTTAAAAAAGGGATGCTTGAGCCTCTCTCAGTGCTATAACTTTCGGTTTGATGAGATGCTTTTTGGTGCCTGACCCAATTCCACCTAGTCCCATTAATCCCATCTCCTCTTTCCCTGGACAGAGCATTAGACAAGTCAGCCACTTCTAGGTCCACTGGATCTCTTGTATTCAAATGATGTGTTCACTGGACTGGACGCTGCCGCGTGTCTCCCAAACATCCCCTGTGCTTTTCCTCCGAAATGCATCTCCTGGCAAAACCCTGTATCTTTTCACCTGCGCACCATGGCGATTAAGAGGGCGCCTTCTGTTGCGCTTTCTAATTCTGCAGCAAGAACCTGCAGAAAAGGCTTGGGGACAACGCGCTCTATCACCACCCTTGTTTCTGGGTTTGGGAAGTCCGTGGACCAGACAGCAGGGACCTCACCTATACCTCTGGCTTTCCTTCCGCCTTGGTTTTTCCTTGGACAGTTACCTGCTGAATACAGAACACTAAGCCTGTCTTAGACAGTGAAAGACAAACAGTATATGGTATCGCTTATGTGTGGAATCTTAAAAAAAAAAAAAGGATACAAATGAACTTTGCAAAACAGAAACAAGACGCACAGACTTGGAAAAACTTACTTGGAAAAACTTTCCTTTACCGAAGGTGGCAGGCGGGGTGGTGGGAGGGATGGTCTGGGGGTTTGCACCCTGGGGTACATGGAATAACTGGCCAATGGGGACCTTGCTGTTTAGCACAGGGAACGCTACCCAGTATTCTGTGATGATCTATGTGAGAAAAAAATCTGCAAGAGAATGGATGTGTGTACAGGTATCACTGAATCACTGTGCTGTGCAGCAGAAATATCACAACCTTGTGAATCAACTCTACTTCAATAGGACTTCAAAACATGAAAGAAGAAGAAAAAAAAAAAAACCTCAGCTTTTTAGTCAGGGCTAATGTGAACTTAAAAAACTAGTGATGTTTTTCTTTTCTTTTTTTTTTTTGTCTTTTTGCCATTTCTAGGCCGCTCCTGTGGCATATGGAGGTTCCCAGGCTAGGGGTCTAATCGAAGCTGTAGCTGCCAGCCTATGCCAGAGCCACAGCAACACGGGATCCAAGTCACATCTGCAAACTAGACCACAGCTCACAGCAACACCAAATCCTTAACCCACTAAGCAAGGCCAGGGATCGAACCTGCAACCTCATGGCTCCTAGTTGGATTCATTCACCACTGCGCCACCAAAGGAACTCCAAAATACTAGTGATGTTTTTCTGCTAGTTTAACATGGAAAGGAGGCTGGCCCCAGGATCCAAGGCAGGACAGTTCATTCTGGTCAAAGACAAGCTCTTTTAGGAAAGAGGTTCTCCCCGGCCGGTAGTGCCCCGAGCTCTTTAGGAGTATTTCAGAACCCCTGGGGTGGAGCTGCAGTTAGAACCAGCCCAGCCTGCACCCTTCTGCTCCTCCCCAGGGCTCTCAGATTGTCATCAAAGCCCTCGGGATAAATTCAGAAGCGTGGTTCCCCCTGAATAATTGCCCAGTGATTTCCAAATGCTCTCTTAACCATCTATAAAAAGGCCGTCTCCATTCCGGAACGCGCACACCCCGGGTCCCTCTGTCCGACAGATCACGATGACTGGGCCAGCAAGGAGGCCACCGTCATGCAGCATTTTCGCCTCCAAACCTAAAAGGCCTGGGTTCTCTGACCTCCACGGCTTGTCCAGACCACCCACCCTCTGTTTGCAACCCTCCTCCAACCTTGAAACCCAACCCCCTCCTCTGTAGGAACCACCCATGTTTAAGCAAATAAATACCCCAAAGTAACCAGCTCCCTGGTGGTATTCAAATAAATGTCCCAGGAAAGAGTATGGCGGCGGGAAGGGGCGGTACCCTGGGCCTCCAGTGCAGCTTGCCTGCCTGGAAGCATCCTTGGGCTGGGTCTCTGCAGATATCCCACCAGTGCTTCTGTGCAAGATGAGCAGTGCGACACCCTCCTTCTACCCCCCAAACAGGGGAGGGGCTGAAGGGTTCTGTAAGTCACCTTCTGGGGAGGTTGTGGCTGCTGGCTGAGCTGCAGGGAGGGTGGGTGGTGCTCAGTCAGAGAGGCCACCCTCCCAAAGCTGTGCAGAGATGCCAGGTAAGCTCCCAGTTACTCAGCCGTAAGCCCTGAAATCCCTCTGCCGTTTGGGAGGGTGGCTGGGTGGGTGGGTAGGATGCACCGGGGATCAGCTCTCTATGACTCAGAAACACTTCAAGAGAGCCCGGAGACCAGCCTGCAGTGAAGAGGGGTGCGGGGGAGAAGCAAGGGGGGACCCACGAGTCAAAAATCTCCCTGCCTCTGACTCAGTGGCGAAAGCACTGAGTGTCCTTGGTTTCACGGAATGCCGACGGCTGGGAATAAAGTCCCCGGCTCTGTCACCGGTCGGTTGGTCCACAGAGTCACCGAAGAAAAGGATTTTCAAGCGCATCTGAGAAATCAGAGGGAAAAAGGACAATGGCCCAATCGCTGCTTTTACATGAATCTCCAGGAGTGGCGGCCTCCCCCATCCTCCCCCAGGGGAGGAAGCGAGGGAGCAGAGGCGTCCTCTGAAGTCGGCCCAGGGCGTTGAGGAATGAAGGAAAGCGGGGACAAGATGGTGCTAAAAAGCTGGCCGTGCACCTCTAGTGTGCGTGTGTGTGTGGGGGGGGTGACCACGTTTCAAAAATAAACACAAACCCCAAAATAAACACTGTTAATGGAAGTGACTAATCAAGGGTGTGCTGAACTTGGTGGTTCTTGATAAGATACAGGGGGAAATGCACTTGGAAAAAGTAACAGATTTCCCGCCCCCCTTTGATAAATAAAGCCATGGGGAGAGGGTGAGCGGGATTAGGGTTCAAGCTTGGTTCAAACTGGCAGCAGAGGCTGAAAAAAACCCCACAGTTTCTCCATCCTGACACTACTGACATGTGGGGCTGGATAATTCTTTGTGGCAGGGGGCCTGTCCTGTATGTGCATTGTCGGATGCTTAGCAGCATCCCTGGCCACCACCCACTCCCGAGATGCCAGTGGTACCCTCCCCTCTGGCTGTGACAACCAGAAATAGCTCCAGACATTGCACATGGCCCCCGGGGTAGGGGTAAAGGGACAATGTTGAGCCTGGCTGGGAACCAGTGGTTTCCGATCAGGGGCACAGCTGAGTTTAAAAGTCACCTCTGGGCTCCCGGCAGCGCTCAGAAGGGCCAGAGAGCTGGCCAGCTAGAAAGGAATGTGGCATCTCAGGCATGTGACCAAGTGCTGGTCATCAATGGCTTCGTGGCACCAGGACCTCAGCAGGACGCCACCCACCGGCCTCCAGGCCCACACGCCCAGCATCCTGTGGGTTACGAAGGCCTTAAGATCTGTGAGCAACGCAGGTACAGAGCTCTGCTGTTTGAAAGTTCTGGAAGAACAGTCGCCATTGGTCTCAAAGTTGCCTTGGCCGGGAAGGGGGAGGGACTATGGCCCACATCGAGGAAGAATTCTGCAGAGAAGGGACATCTGGGAGGCCAGTTGGGGTCCACTTGGCTGAGCCGCCCATCTCACTGGGCCCAATCGAAACCGAGCAGGGCCCTGTGAGGCTCCTGGGCACACGAGCCATGCTGGGGCCTCCATTTCTTGTTTTGAGGGAGTAAGCTTCAGCCTCCACGACCTGACCTTCCCGAGTTCCAAAGAGCAGGTTCAAACAGTTGCTAATCAAGGCAGGGAGGGGACATTCTAGGGAGGAACATTCAAGAGACAACAGTGCAGCCTTCCTTCCGTAGGGTCCTGGTTCCTCCTCCAGGAATCCAGAGAGAACCATGTCTTTTGAGTTCTTCGGCAGAACTCAAACCCACAACACGTGGAAGACCTTAATGACGTAGTTAGTCTTCATTCCGGAAAGAGGAATCGCCAGCTTTGGAGAACAATGAAAGCTTGCATCCGCCCTGATCCTCATCTGAGGCCCTATTTTTCACTCCCAGACTATAAAGTCACCTCCCAATCTCTCCCATGGTGGGCACAGTCTTTAAGGCATTAGCCTGCTGTGGCCCCGTGTGCCTGGCAAAGCCGTGAACGCTATCTTTCTCTCCTTCACCCCAAACCCTGCCTTGGAGTTTCTATTCGGCCCTGGTGGACAGAGGCTGAGTTTGGGCCACACAAAGGGAGTTGAAGCAGGGCGGTGGGTGTCACTCCTCAAACATCACGTTTCTCTTCCTAGACAAAGGCTGAGTAGAGGGCAAGAGATGGGTGAGGGTTCTTCGAGACGCAGAGACCCCATGGCTGGCCACCCACCACTCTCTCTGCCCACAGTATTGGCTGCATTTGACACACCTGTCCCTTTGGTGGGGGAGGGGAGGACTAGCCATGACCTGGAAGTCAAGTGTCCAACACCTGCCATCCCTGCTGTCCCTCCGTGATGTCTGGGAACTACCTTTAGTCCGGGCTGCCCATATTTCCAGAAGAGAATCACCTCCTAGGTCATTCCACACTGGGGCAGCCTGGCCAGCTGTGTCTTGTGTCTACACGGCAGCATACACCGCAGAAGCGGGTATTTGGTGCACAGGGGCTTTCTGTCAGAGGGACTCTGGTATTTACAATGTGGCTTGCCTATCTCACTTGGCAAAAGAGTTTCGGATGCTTTCTGCCCCGAGATGGGCTGCAGGGCTGGAGCGGGAGGTGATGGACAGGGACAGATGGAGAGAGGTGAGGTGAAGGTGACTGGGCTGGGGCCTCCTGCTCTGAGTCTCTGCCTTTCTCTCTCCCGCCCTCCACCCCCGATTCTAGGAGCCACAGCAGCACCAGCCTTCTCTCCGCTGGGCCTGAGCTTTCCTCCTCAGCAATCTGCTTTCCACACACACACACACACACAAAAGCTCGCGTTCTAAATAGAGCGGAACTGAGAATGGGCTGCAGCCCGGATGAGGTCTTCCCTCCCTGGAGAGCCCAGCATCCCCCGTGGAGGGCTGGTCCCCCCCCCCCGCCCCCAGCGCCTCTCACTCAAAGCATTCCTGACCCCAGAGCGCCCAACCCTGACGGCAGGCACGAAGCCGCCACAAATGGATTTTGCTTCTGTAGCACTTTGCCTGAGCTGGAACCCTCCCCCTGGCCGGGCTTTCCTTCTCTGGCCTCCACTCCCTGCGGGTACCTTTCGGGCAACCAGGGGACCTTATTCCAGGCGGGAGCCAGAGGCCCCCCTCTATCAGTGTCACCATTAATTTGCTGAGGGAGGTCGGGCGGCTTGAATGGACCCACCTGAATCGCAGCATTCCCCAAACCAGGTCCACCCACAAGGACACAGCCTCTCTCACAGCATCAGACTGATGAATATTAATTTTTAGTATGCTCTCAAGGGAACCTGGGCACAAGGTTGGGGTGAATCTTTAGACCTTCCTCCTCCTCGGTTCTGGAAAAGTCTATCAAGGCTCACCCCAACAGGCACAGGGCCAGAGGCATATTTTTGGATCCAAGCGAAGCACCCAGTTCTGTGTAGTTCACTCATTTACACCCGCATCCAGCATCACTCCCATGCTGATCAGGTCTTCCCCCTACCCCCAATTTTTAGGGCCACGCTCAAGGCATATGGAAGTTCCCAGGCTAGGGGTTGAATTGAAGCTGTAGCTGCCGGCCTATGCCAAAGCCACAGCAACGCCTGATCTAAGCCTTGTCTGCCACCCACACCACAGTTCACAGCAATACCAGATCCTTAACCCACTGAGTGAGGCCAGGGATTGAACCCCAGTCCTCATGGATACCAGTTGGGTTGTTACCCCTGAGCCACAAAGGCGACTCCCCAATCAGGTCTTTCGAATGAGATTCTCACCTCCCCCCCAGAATAAGATTCATACCCATCAGCCCTTGGAAGACAGGGCTGTGAGAAAGTGCACGTATTCCAAAAGGGGAAGGGCCTCGCAATGTCACCAACTCTTGACCCAGGTAAAATCTAGGGACCCTATGACAGCTCTGGGATGTCTTTGGGAGAAGGGTGTAGCCATGGCCTTCAGGAAGGCCATTTGCCAGCTGGGGGCCCCTTGGGAAGCTGCGGTGGGGGTGACAGACCCAGTCCTCCATCCCAGCCTCTCCCAATCTTAAGGAATCCAGAGTCAGAGCCATTCCATGACTTGTCTGGGAGTCAGCGCCACACTGCTCTTCACGGCCTCTGTGAATCCAGCATCTCCAAGAGCATCCGTTCATCCAACCAGGCATAAGGCGAGGGATGCGGAAAGGGAAGTGAACTTAAACAGAAGCTGAGGGTTACCCACGCTGACCACTGCCAGCTCCTCCATCCCAATAAAGGCCAGAGGGGAAGGGGGAGGAGTTTAAAATATGCAAATGGGTGAGGTCCTGCAGTGCAGCACCAGGGACACTATCCAGTCACTTGTGACAGAACAGGATAGAACATAAGATGAGCAAAAGGGTATATGTATTATATTCTTATATATATATATATCAATATTATATATACATATATATATGACTGGGGCACTTTGCTGTACAGTAGAAATGGACAGAACATTGCAAATCAAGTATAATAAAAACAATTTCAAATAAAATAAAATACGACAATAGGCGCCTTCCTGACCCAACGCATTTGGAAACCAGAATAATCACTGTTCCAACCTGTTCCGTATTTTTTTTTTTTTGTCTCCAGTGACAGGTATCTCAGAGCTAGGAAGAAAGCTTTCCTCTCTAGCTCCTTTCTTACAATCTGGTTCAGAGCACCAAAAAAAAAAAAAAAATTTAAAATGCTGAAACAAGGTATTTTTTTTCCCCTCTGGATGAACTGTTTTACAATAAGCTACCTGCTGGGGTCAGGAAACCTGAGCTCAGTGGCTTTCTGCTCCCACCGAAACTCACAAGGGGGCTTTAGGACGAAGCACTTTTCCAGAGAGATGGTCACCCACACACAACCCTTTGTATCTGTTCCAGCTTTTATTTGAAACATTTCTCTCCTCCACTTCACCTCCATCTCCCCTGCCTTTCTCTCCTTCCTTCTCCCTTAACTGACACTACTGGCTCTCCTGGCAGACAGTTTCCTGATGGGGAGTCTGGACAGGGAAGCAGGGAGGGGTGATGGAAAATGGGAGTTGGGGGCGGGGAGAGCGGAGGGGGCTGCTCCTTGTGTGCCCAGAGGGAGCAGTTTCTTTCCTATTAGATGTGTGATGCTCAGAAGGGGCAGGAATGGCCAAAATCAAAATAAATAGGCAGCGGAAACAGGCAGCCCCTCCCTGAGAATGGTAATTGCCCAGGATGAACGTTTATCCAAACACAGGAGAAAAATGGTTCCTGTCGGAGGGCCGGGAGAGAAGCACTTCTTACTGGAAAGGAAATTTGTTTACAACATTTTATTTGCTCCTTAGTTTTTAATGCTGTTCTGGCCCCACGTCCTATAAACAGACCAGCCTTTCCATTCTCCAGTGGTGCTGGGAGAACTGAAGACAGAGCAGATGGAGCTGGTGCCAGAAGCCCCGGCGACTGAGCTCTCACATGACATAAACCCCCGCCCAGCGGGGGGTCTGCCAGAGGGGCTTGTTGGTCTGCAGTGGAGGAGGGTACGATCTGAAATCTAGGCGCAGAAACAGGGAGAAGGTGGCCCGGCCTGTGAGATCAGCTCTTTTCTATGCCCAGGTAGGGAGGCAACAGAAAGGGTTTAAGAACCCGATGCATAGGTCTCATTGAGTATTTTGTGGGGCTTCCTTAGTCAGCAGAGGCAATTGACAGGTTCTAGAAAGAACTTGGCCTTTGCGAGAAAAAGTTTGACTGGTATTAGAGTCCGATGAGGCTGACGTGGGACCGAGACGCCCGGGGAAAGAGAATCGCTGTTCTGAGGGCCAGTATCTAGGCAGCAGCATCTCTGCTCTTGGCTGGCATCTCAACTCGAGCCCACCAACCAAACCGAACAACTAAAAGAGCTCCCCAAAGCCGGAGAGATTCAGGGATGCTGTGTCACATCGGAGAAACATACACAGAGTGATGGAGTTTGCATTTGAGATCTCTTTCCACCCAGATCATGTGCGCCAAAGGCATGGCAGACAGGCCCAGACAGTTCCAAGGTCAGAGCACAGAGGTAAAAGCCCGCATCTATTGAGGGCTGTGTCTCAGCGACTAAGTGCTGCACCTGCAAGAATCCATTTCAACCTTGCAACCACCTGACAAAGCAGTTTAAAGATGAGGCTGAGTTCCTCCTTGGAGGTGTCAGGGCTCCAGGTTGGCAGCTATCTTAAGATAGGAACCCGAGGCCATGAATACCTGCCTGAAAAAGATCATTCTTCTCCCACTGCTGCCTCACATCCCCCCTGGAGAATGAATGGGAAAGACCCACCATGTACAACAACGGAGA
This sequence comes from Phacochoerus africanus, assembly GCF_016906955.1. NCBI lineage: Eukaryota > Metazoa > Chordata > Mammalia > Artiodactyla > Suidae > Phacochoerus > Phacochoerus africanus. Next base: position 8,404,199 of record NC_062557.1, on the reverse strand, counting down.
TTTCGGGCTGTTTTGTTACAGCAGCCTATGGTGACTAATGCGGCTTACTTTCCTCACCTAGAACAAAGAGATCTTAAGACTGTCTCACGGAGTTGCTAGGAGATTCAAATGAGAAGCTTTTCAAAGAGCCTTCAAGCTGCAATAAGACATGGGGCTGTATTATTTCCTGAAAAACACTGGGCTGCGACTCTTCCCTGAGCTCCTTGATTTTTCTTGGCTGAGTGTCTTAACGTCGCTTAAAGGTCTGAAATTGGTCCTGGTGACCAGAGCTCATAGAGGACCCCCCAATCTGCCCAAATTCTAATTGTCCCCGTTCATACGAAGAAGAGGGGGTGGTCTCTGTGTCCTTCCCTTCCCCCCTGCCCCCGAGGTGAAACTTCTGCCTACATTTCTGCTCTTCTCCCCCCTTTCTATGCTCCTCCCCATGGAACGGTTGGTTAACCAGATAGCAAATGGGAACAAGCTGTTCCCTCCCTGGGTCTGCTGGTTCTGGAATAGTACCTCTTCCATCTTTGCCTTCTGTCCCCAAGTGGAAGCCCTGACGCTCACAACCGAAGTAGGGGATCTGCTTATCATTATCCAAGTCTCTGTGACTTGCTGGACACATTCATGTCAGGGCAAAGAGCTGGCAGCATTACCTACCCAGGGTCTCCAGTAGCCCTAACCATGAGTCTGTGTGGCAAATGGGACTGATGGTTTTACGTGTGCCATTCTTGCGGAACCAGCCTGTAAGGAAGAACTCCAGGGCAAAAGATATCTCCTATGTGTTGTGTTTTTCTGCTCTATTTCCCCCTGCGAGACGTTGTGAAATTCTTGAGAGATTCTGACCTAAACTTTTGAGTTTAAATTTTTCTTCCCCTCCTTAAAAATCACCCTAGCTCTCACAGAACTGGCAAAAACCAGACACACGCTATTTCCAGAAGAGTGTCTGTGGGGAGACCCACCCATCAAGGAACAAGCACGTTTTCTCTGCTCCCGAGAAAACACCTTCTTGATTAATAGTGGGCAGGGATTCATGGTACGCAGAGCAACAGATCATTAGTAAGGAAAATCAACTCCAACTTTTTCTTCTATGTCTACCGGGTAAAAGCCACCACGCTATGATTTAAGAGCCCTGAACTTCAAATCTCCAATGACCTTGGTTTTTAATCCAAACTCACATATAAGACTTGATCGAAGTCATTGATTCCTGTAAATTTTCATTTTCTGAGAACTTTTTTGGTGTTTCTTTTTAGGGCTGCACTTGCAGTATATGGAAGTTCCCAGGCTAGGGGTCAAATTGGAGCTGCAGCTGCCGGCCTACACCACAGCCACAGCTATGCCAGATCTGAGCTGCATCTGCGACCTACACCACAGCTCATGGCAATGCCGGATCCTTAACCCACTAAGTGAGTCCAGGGATCGAACCTGCGTCCTCATGGATGTTAGACAGATTGATTTTTGTGGAGCCACCAGGGGAACTCCATTTTCTGAGGATTAAATGTCAGTCACAGTACATGCCATGTGATCCTGAACAGTATTGGGCATTTCAGGGATAAATTCAATGTGTAAGGAGTGACTCAGTTCCTGTTTTAATGAAAGAGAGAGAGAAAGAGAGAAAGACAGAGAGAGAGAAGTGTTGGGAGAAGGAGTTTTAAAATAAGTTCCATATAAGCACAGTAAATGACATACAAAAATGCTACGGTCAAGGCAGTCAACCTTGACCTTTTGGGGGTACCTATCCTATGCCAGGTGCTTTGAGAGAGTATATGGCAGAGGGAGAAGTCACAACTCGGACGAAGAAACCCAGGAAGGCTTCCTAGAGAAGGGAGCATTTGAAACGAGCCTTGAAGGGTTAGCAGGATTTCAGGAGCCTGGCTGCTCAACATCGATCTTTAAAAACACAAACACATCCAGGAAGACCTGCCAGAGGATTAAAAATCATGCTGAGTTCAATAAAAAATCACCACTGGTGTGTGAAAGGAACTCTCCTAATTAAGCAATTCCAGAACATTCCCAACCCTTGACTGCATGAGTAGCAGTGGGGAACTGTTACATCCGGGCAGGCTGGTTAAGACGCCTTCTCCACGGATGGTTACCGGGGTGGCCTGGAGAAAGGGCATCTGGAGTTCGATGTGGCACAACATGCCCAGGCGGGGTACGGTATCCACCCAGGGACAGCACCAGGAGACCCGAGGACCCCAGGGTGGCAGTGCTTTAGAGCAGCCTGGAGATGTTCAAGGCAAAGGGTAAGGAATGGGCCATCAAGCTTCGTTTCACTGCAGCACATGCTTGGAAACTGGGTAGACAGGGGGGTGGTCCAGCCTCTGGGGGTCTGGAAATCTCCCTCCATGGAGAACGACAAGCCTGGTCGGCACTCCCAGCGCTGCCCTGTCAGCTTGTCTTTCAGCGCATCGGGCTGAAATCATCTGTCACTGCGAACCAGCGTAGACACAGGGCATCTGTATCTTTTTTTCCAGTGGCCCTGACAATGCTGACTTTAGTGAGAGGCCAGAGCTTCGCCAGACAGCCTGGGACCTAACTTTTGAAGAGCTTGGGCAGAGGATGGAGGACACCCACTGCCCTGAGCCACAGCACCACGGTCTTGGGTAGCCCCCACGGCGGCCAGAGCCCCCCCGCCCCCAGTACAGGCAGGTGCACGAAGCAAGAGCCTTGCCTATTCTGCGCTCCCCACTTCTCCAAAACGCAGGCCTGAGGTACCATCAAAGGTGGGCGTCGGGGGTGGGGTTGGGGGGGAGGCGGCAGGCAAAGGAGGAAGGAAAGGAGAAGGAGATGGAAAACAATTTTAAAAAATCAACCTTCGGCAGCACCTGATAACCTGGAGTAGACGGCGATCGGCGCCGGACAGCATACAAAAGCCAAAGGCGGGTCCCGGGACCGGTCAACTTAAGACTTAATATTTGCCTTTCGCTAAGCAAACTAATAAATCCCCTGCAGTTTTAGCCATGCAGAGCTCCCCGTTTTTATTTATTGGTCAAAATGGCAGGCAGGTTTTTTTTTTCCCCCTTCCAGTCACCCCAGGCAAATAGCAGTCCCCCCATCCCCCTCCTGTCATCCGTCTGTGTGTCTATTTGCCTTTTCCCTCGACAAACTCTTGTTCAGGGCAGCTGACAACAAGTGCAAACAGCTTTGAAGTATTCTTTGGTAATGGACTTCCCGAGACAGCCCTGTCTTTGGCTTGTGCAGCTGAAGGCAAAGGGAGAAAGAGCTACTTGTCAGACATCGGCTGGGTCAGGCAAGGCTTAGAGCTTGATACATGGGAGGGACCCCGGAGGACCAAGGAATCCAACCACTGCCCCTTCCCTCCCCCATTTTATGGATGAGAAAACTGAGACGCAGAGAAAAGGCTTGAGTGACTTACACATGATCTTGGAGCAAGCTGAGGGGAAGGCAGGAGGAGAGCCAGAGAGAACAAAAAGTAGCAAATCCTTTGTCATGAACTGCATCCAATATGGCAGCCCTGTGGATGGCAGCACTGGCAGAGGCTTTGGGAAGCGTGTGGCCTGACTCACTCATTTTACCTGGAAGGAACCAAGAAGAGGGGCTTTCTGAGACACTCAAGTCTCCTGGTCTCCCCACTCTGTGTTTTTTTTTTTTTTTTTATCAGCATAAGACATGCACCTGGGCCCAGAAATAAGATGCATTTGGCTCAATATCTGATGGAGAAATCGACATTCATGAACACTTGGCAGCCTGTGAGTTGCTCTTTAAAATTCTGCTTCCCCACCAGGTTGAATATCATCCAACCTTCTCTCACAGTTCTCTTCCGCTACTCTGCCAGGAAAGGCTGCCTCCCCCAGGGCTGGACCATCCCTCATCCAATGTTGGAAAGGGAATTCCTGCATTAGTCAGAGGTAGATCGGGGATAAGAGGGATGCTTTTAGACTCCATCAGGCTCTTGGGATTCTGGGATTCTATATGGATGAGAAGAAAAGAGAGAAAAAGAGAAAGTTGTTGCTTTTGGCACAATCGTGGGACTTCTGCTGGAACCAAGGGATATCTGTGGGATACAGACGAAGGTAACATCTGAAATGAGTCCACCTTTTGAAAAAGAAAAGTGGCACCCGGGAGCTGGCTAGCCTTCCTTCAATGGCCATGAAGGCAGGGAAAGTCGGAACCGGGGTGAAGACCCAGACGCACCATGTTGGGTCTTGGTCTCCACGCATGTGTAATGAGAGGGTAGTTTCTAGATGTTTGCCTGCTCATCTCTATCTTAGCAGGTGAAGATTCCCCGGTGGCCACATCATGTAAGATGAACATGATTAGCTGAAGGCTCATGTTCCAGGACTCCAGATGCTCAGGCCTGCCTTTTAACAGAAAAGATGAAGACTTGATCCCCCTCCGACAAGAAGCAACAACGTCAGGATGGCATGCCATCCTGAAAGCCTGGCTTTAGCTATCCCGAAAAGAACCTGTAATTTGCCTTCAGGTGGTTCTTACCTGTCAGGAACACCCCAAATGGGGGCTGGCACAACCTTCTCCTCCTCTACCCCGGGCTCCTACCACCAAGTTCCGCTCCCTTATCCCAGATAAAGTCAAGTGTCTGGAACGGTACTGGGGAGCTGGGAGGTCCTATTCAATGCTATCTGAGTTGACTTCAAAAGTTCTCTAGGAGACTTAAACAGAAAGTACACACGTAGGCCAAATTTACATGCCCCTGAGAGTGTGAAGGGGTCCTAGAGTTCAAAGAAATTTCAGGAAGTCCTGTAGCTCACGCCTTTGAACTCCAGACATCAGCATCCCAAGGATTTTTAGGTCTTAGTTTTCTGTCGAGCTCAGATGGAGACTTTTCTTCTTGTCTCCTTATTTTATACAGTGTGAACTTGTATGGTAAACACACACACACACACACACACTCTGCAGTCTCTTTCCCCTTGTTGCCAGTGGCTATATTCGTTTCTGTTTCATAATGAACTGTTTGGTTCTTAATAGAAAAGGTTAATACCATCTTTATAAGTTGGGTTGTATCAGATAGGAACCCCTGATACCTTGAATGCCTGCCCAGGGCCATCTGTCCACAGCAGTCTTCTGAAGGAAGTGGTCTCAGCTGGTTGTTTACAGCCAGGCTTTTATTCTAGATTATGCAACCCTATGACCCTGGAAACAACAAATTTGGTCAAGATGGGTTGGCGCTGGGTCCAAGGGCACCCATCTATAGGTAGCCCAGTGGCCAATGAAGTTGCCAGACACAAGAGTTTTGAATGGCGACTGGCCAGACCCATCAGGAGCATCAGCCAGTCACAGCAGGGAAAGCAGAAGAGAGGCAGGGTCCTCGAGTCACCCAGTAGGGTGACTGGTTGTTCCTGTTTGCTTAGGACTGTCCTCGGTTTAGCACTAAAAAGTCCTGCATCCCAGGAAACCCCTCAGTCCTGGGCCAACTGAGTCACCCTCAGCTCATCACCATGGCAGGATCCTGGGAACAGTGGATGCTGGTGCAAACAGAAGATCAAGATGGCCAGGGTGGTTCGGTTCTGCTATCCCTGGCTATCTGGAATGACTTGGGCTTCTTGGGCAGGCCTAGGTGGAGAGCGCCTCGGCAGGCTGCTTCCTTTCTACTTTACGGCCATGGCAACTCGAAACAAACCAGCACGTACGGAGCAGTATCAGCAAGTCTCTGCTTCTTAAAACCCAAAGGAATCTAATGCAACGAGGTGTCTGCAGGTCAAGGAAGGAAAGTAAAAGCCCACAAACAAGCCTCCCATTTCAAAAGCACAAACCATCCGCCAGAAGTTCTCCTCATCTGTTTTGTGGTGAATCTGAAATGCCAAGGACCCCACTGCTTCCCTTCTGAGACACCAAAGTCACAAAGTGGTCATCCAAATGCATCATCTACAACACGGGAAAGATATAGAATGTCTGGCTTTCATTCTTTTTCCGAAGGCAAGTCATCCATTTGCTGTGAAAAGAGAAAATGCATCTTTGGCTCTGCGTTTTGGACACGACTGAACCATGACTGATCTCTAGGAAATGTTTTTAGCCGTATGTATCATGGCCACAGAGTGAAAAGGAAAAGGCAGGACTTGTGTTTTGTGAGGCCCCATCGACTGTCAGAAGGCTGTGTCACCAGCACACACTCAAGAATTCGAGTCCTCAAGACACACCAACTCTGGTGGCTGGATACTCTGCCATGAAGCGCCACGTTTGGACACAGAACCCACATGCCAGCTGGGAGAAGGTCTTCACCGCTGACCGTGCATCGGTGTCAGTAGAAAATGCGTTCATTTTCTGCTTCTCCAGATCTACACCTGCTTATGATCCGAACCCAAGAAAGCTGAATGTGGGGAACACCAGCCTTCATGGTCCAGCTCGCAGCCAGCGCCCCCTCCAACATCCTGAGAGCCTGAAGAATTTCTGCCTGGACCCGCATTGCTCTGGAACCTGCGGGGGCCAGATCCCAAATCAATGAGAAGGGATGCAATTCCAAGGCCGCTTGCGTAGCAACACACAGACACTGGCCTCTGTAGAGGGAGCAGGAACAAAAATTAAGACCCCATTGACCTGCGGGTAGTTAACTATTCACTCTGTATCCGGCTGGAAGATAATGGAGCAAACAAGAAGAATTGCCGAGTCCAAAGGCACGGCGGACGTGGGAGGTGGGGGGCGAGGAAGGGTGTGGCAGAAAGTCCTTGGCTTCCCCGGGGCCAGTGTCGGGGAGTCTTAAGACCAGGCACCCGCCAAGAAACAGTTCCCACGCGAAGGAAGAACAAGGGATCCGGGACAATGGTGTCTTCTTCAACTGTAGGTCTTCTCAAATCTGGAAGTTGCTTTATTCTCCAAAATAAGAATCCTCAATCAAATCAAGAGCTCTTGCCTCTTAAGAGATGGTCCTGTTTCACCCAGGTCCTGTGGGGGTCCTGGCGGCAAACTCTGGCTCCACAGAAGTTCCTGGTGGGAAGCGTGGGCGAAGAAGAACAGCCCTTTATGGGTCCTTCCTTCCAGGCCTGTGGACCAAAAAAACATCGTTAAGAGTGAGGTTCTGGCTTCTGTCCTTTCAACAGCTGTCTTTCGACAACAGCAGCGCCTTACCGTCTTTAGTCCATCACGTTCCAGCTACTGAACAGAACATACACGGCTTCTAAAAGCAGTATTTTACTTAGTTAAGGCAGAAAAAAAAAAGGCCTATTTATACCATTCAAGGAACTCCCAGGACACTGAATCATCACCAGGAACCCTCTACACAAATTTTACCAATACACCCAGAGTGGATTAAAAAAAAAAAAAATACCACTGAATACAGCCAACCCAGAGGAAGTGGAAACTTCTGTTTTTCAGCACGTCACCATTATGTCCCTGAGATACCAGGTCAGGAGCATGGAGGTGTCAGGCCACCCAGGTTAACAGAAGAGCAAATCGAGGCACAGAGGCTGCCGATGTTCTCAGTACAAGAACTGAGAACATCCTTTTTTTTTTTTTTTTTTTTTAAGGGTCGCACCAGCGGCATATGGAGATTCCCAGGCTAGGGGTCCAATCAGAGCTGCAGCTCCCAGCCTACGCCACAGCCACAGCAATGCCAGCTCCGAGCCCCGTCTGTGACCTACACCACAGCTCATGGCAACACGAGATCCTTAACCCACTGAGAGAGGCCAGAGATCAAACCTGTGTCCTCATGGATCCTAGTTCGTTAACCACGAAGGGAACTCCTTCCTGGTCCCTAATTCTAACGCTCACTTTGGCTGGAACGTCTCTGCTTTGGGGAGGCCCTTAACAGCTACGTGGGAGATCACCCAGAGTGGACAGGGGTCCCGGAGAGGAATAGGATCAGACACATTTCTCCTTCCCTCATGCTGATTTCAAATAAATGAAGATGGACTGGGACTCGTCATGCCTTCCTGGCTTCCCACCACCCCAGACACCCCCCCAACACACACACATTTCCTGAGTGACAGATATGTTTAGTCCCACTAAATGCCTCAGGGGACATCCCCATTTAAAAATTGCTCCAGTAATGCAAGCAGGCCACCCATCCACAGACAGAGATAACCCGGGCCTTGTAACAAGGCTGCTCATTGGCTCTCTGACTCTGGCAATCAACGTCAACCCACAAGGAAAAACGTGGACGACTACACATCCAGGCACTGGCAAGGACCACACTGGGTTAGGTGCTGCGAGTGCAGATCTGAGTGAAACCAGACAGGCAACCCCACTTTGGAGGCCATGGAAGAGAGGCCACAGCGTTCACGCACAAAGGCCAGAAGGACAGCACCATCTGAGGGAAAGGCGCTGAGGCTCTGGGGAAGGTCGGGCCGAGAGAGGCCCCTTTTTTCCCTCTACAGATCTTGGAGGGTCTTGGCTCAGCCTGGTGCGAGGGTGCTCTCCTTCCTGTGGGCTTTGGCTAAACCTCTGGTAAGGGATGTGTGCAGCTGTTGTGAAACCAGACAGAAGGGTGTTGGTTGTCAAAGATGGGGGGACGGCACCCTAAAAGGCCTGGGGGAGACTGCGAAGGGAGAAGACTGTTCAAGACATTGGTCTGCAGGAGAAGATGCAAGAAGGGGGTGTGCGTGTAGGAGGCAACGCCCCCGAGAAGTCAGCCAATGAGCTTCAGCAGAGGCACCTCGGCGCTGCAGGCGGCTCTCTGATTGGTGGCCAAGAGGGCGCCCGCGAGGCTGGTCATTCTCTTTCAATTGGATCCGGAATCGCCCCCAACCACCTCAAAGTTCGGGTAAACTTTCTCGCTTTCCCTTTCCCCTCCTGGCCAGCAGCCCTCTGAGCTGCCCCAAAGAAATCCAGGAGAAGCCCTTTCCCCAGGGAGACGCACGCAGCTAGCAAATTAATTGGCAGCAGCAGCCGGGTGAATCACACAGGGACTTCCTTCTTGTCGCCCGGCAACCGCATGCACTTGGCAGTGGGACATTAAACACAGAGGGGAATGTTGGGAGGCCTGCGCAAAATAAAATAAAAAGCAAAACACCCCTCCAGCACCCCCCACCCCCAGACTCATCCCAGCCCGGCAGACCCAGGCAAGGGGGCTGGGAAGAAGAGTGGAAATGAGGGCGTGCAGGCAGAGGAGGAGAGGGAGGTTAGGATCAGCCTAACACTCTCTCCCTCCCCCCATCAAACTCCTCTAGGTGTAGCCTTTGTATTTGGCCAAAGACACGCCTCTATTCGCCTAGAGAAAGGCAATAGAGGCACAGGGATTAGCAGGCACCTACAGATTTGAAAGATCACTTAGAAACACAGCCTGGAGGGTTCAGGAAGCTGGCTGGGGGACTGCCAGGTCCACTGTCCATGCTCCCCACCCCCCGCATTCCCAGGTTAAGACCCTCTCCCACCTCTAAGGCCGGATCCCCTTCCCCCAATCTCTTCCCACTAGAATGTTTCCCTGTCTGTTGCTATGGCCACTAGGAGCTGGTTAGACAAGCCTCCACCACCAGGCCTTACCCTTCAGACCCTGTCTCTGGCCTCTTTGAAAACTCCCGGGATGGAAATAAAATGTATGTATAGTCTACATTTGGAACAATCCATGGAAAACAAACAAACAAACTGGGGACCAGGAAAGGAAGAACAGCAGCAAGAGGGTCCCTGGGATAGACTGAATATGAGCCCCAAATATACTCCTGTCCTAATCATCCCAGCAACCTGCAAATGTTACCTTCTATAACAAAAGAGACGGGGCGAGTGTGAATAAGGATCCTGCAATGCAGCGGTTATCCTGGATTATTGGGGAGGTTGGGGGGTGGGGACCAAATGTAATTGCAAGTATCCTTCTAAAAGGGAGGCAGAGGAAGGTCTGATGGAGAGGAGGAGCAGGAGATGTGATAATGGAAGCAAGAGGCTGAGGCCAGCGATTCAAGGACACAGGTGGTCTCCAGACGCTAGAAAAGGCCAGGACACTCTTCCCTAGAGCTTCTGGAAGGAAACAGCCCTACAGATACCTTGACTTGAGCCCAGTGAAAGTGGCTAACGTAAGAGGCTACGAGAACAAATGTGTGTTGTTTTAAGCCACTAAGTCCGTGGTGATTTTACGGCAGCATAGGAAACTAAGCCTGTCAATCAGGGCGTACCTTGTCTGGCTCCCCACAGGCTTAGGGAAGAGGGCATCATAGTGGAGAGTCTGTAACAACGGAACGGGCCTGGGCCAAAGCGGGATGTGGCTGGCTTGGAGAGGTCTCCCAGACAGCCTACAGGCTTGGAAGGAAAAGATCGGGTCTCTTCGAGCAAGTGGGCAAGAGGAAGCCCAGGCTTTGAAGTGGGCTCTCAAAGGACACTGTTTGTGACTGTCCCCAGGGCTTCATCTCTGAAAGCCTCCATTTTGTCATCTGCAAAACAGATAATATTATTATCCGCCTTGCAAAGCTTTGGGGATTAAATGAGATACTGCCTGAAAAGCACATGGCGCAGAGCAGACGCCAAATAAATGATACCTCTTAGGAAGGATTAGGCATGCATACATGGGCAGAAGCTGTTAAGTGCCCTTCCCAACATCTATCCTCCCTTCCCCGCCCCCCCAGACTTAGTAATCTAACTCTGATTTTTGGCTGGCACACTGTGGCCCAAACGAAAAAGACTCTGTTTCTCATAGTCTTGGCAGCTAGTTCGAGCCATGTGATTAAGATCTGGCTCAAGAGATGGAAGCAAAAGTGTTGTGGGCCTTCTGGGTGGCTGTTCAAAAGGTGTTTGAAGGAGCCCGAGAGTTACCTACCTGCCTTTACTACCTTCTGCTCCCATGAAGACATGATGGCTGGTGCCTAGCAGCCATCTTGGACTATGAGGGGCTCCAATGAAAATGAGAGCCACGCACTAAGAATCTAATGAAGACGGAAGCCTAGATCCCTGATGACTCCAGAACTGCCATGCAAGCTTTGGATGGCCTTTCTCTGGATTTCCGTTATGTAAGAGAATGCGCTTCGGTCTTAGTTATGAAGTCACTGTTATTTCAGAGTTCTCTGGCCATTGCAATGGAGACACTATACCACGGACCTAAGAAAAAAGGATTCAGAGTTATTCTAGAGCAGTGGTCCTCGGTGTGTAGCCCTTGACCGACAGTTTCAGAAACACCTGGGAAACTGTCAGAAATGCAAGTTCCCAGGCCTCGCCCCAGACTTGCCGAAACAAGATCTCTGCGGGTGGAGCCCAGCACTCTGTGTTTTAACAAGTGCTCCGGGAGATTCTGATGCAGAGTCGCATGTGAGACCACCATTCCAAAGCACGTTTTTCCCAATTCCCAATGTCACGAGCAACATTTGGGGCTGGATAGTTCTTGCTTGGGGAGGAAGGGGCTGTTCTATGCATTCTAAGAGGTCCAGCAGCAGCCCCGGCCTCCACCCACCAGATGCCAGGAGTACCCCTCTCCTTGTGACCATCAAAGACATCTCAGACACTGGCATATGTCTGGGTTCAGGGCAGGGGCAGCAAAATCTCTCCCCGTTGAGAAACCCGGTGGCCAAGTCATTCCCTCTTCTTGACTTTGGCTGCACGTTAGAATCACCTGGAAGGTTTTCAAAATTCCGATGCCTAGGGCCTGCCCCGGCCTGGTTAGGTCAGAATCCATGAGGGCGGGACGAGGCTGCCGTTAAAGCGCTCCAGGTGATACCAACCTGGGGCCAGGGCTGAGAACCGCTGCCCGATGCAAAGGGCCTGCTCAGAGCTGGAGCAGGAGCAACACACCTGAATCCTAAAAACGGCCAGGATGCAAGATGCACCTAGACCGAGACCCTAAGAAAGCACGCCCCGGGTTAACTTGGGAATGCACATCCCAGCTGCCAGCTGGGGTGACTGGATGGGGTGGAATTCCTGGTGGCTGTGTCACCTCATTTCCCATCAGAACAGGGTGAACACCTTTCAGTGTCTCCCATGAATAACCACACAAAGCCTCAGCTTCCTCCCCTAATAAACCCAGCACACAATGAGCCAGCTCCCACGAGATGCTGTAAACATGAGCTCACTCCACAAAAAGAACTGTCTCAATAAAGACAGTGATGCTGTGAGGGGGCCCAGGAAGAAGTGGGGAACCTAGATTCTCCATCCAATTGGTAAACTCCCCAGGCACTGAAACCAGAATCCTCCCACAAGGATGGACTCTGAGCAAGGAGAAACTTCCCAGACAGTGAATGAGGCCCTGAAAATAAGCTTGGCTGGGGGTTCCCCGAGTGGGGGGAAGAGAATCCAAAGAGAAACCAGCCACAAAGAAAGAGGGAGAGGGAACAGGTTGATGCTCTGGCTCCTTGGAAAGAAGGATGAAGTCATGTGTAAATTCTCTCTGCAGCGGGGACTGTCTTTTGCCTTCATTATCCCCCACCCCACCCCCCGCCCCAACTCCCTCACTGCCCTCCCCCGTGCCCCCCCGTGGGGGGGGGGGCTGCCCTGCCGAAATGCTGAGCCAAGTGTTTCCTTCTTTCCTTTGGCCCAAATCATGAAGTCTAGGATGTCACTGGGGGAGGGAGGGGGGAGGCAGAGAAAAGGAGGAGGAAGGGTGGGGGAAAGAAGAGGCTGGAAAGGGGGTGAAGAGGGGAGAGAAAGAGCAGGTAGAGGGCCGGAGGAGAGGAAGACAGAAGAAAGGGCGTGAGAGACACTCAGGCCCAGGATGAAGTGGCCTCTCTGGCTGGTACCCATGTCAGCCCCACCTGACCAGCCTGGATGCAAAGGTGAGGCACAGGTGTGCGTCTGTACAGGAGCAGCGAATGCCCTGTGAGTCTCTAAGAGGCGAAGGCTCAGTGGGATGGAGCGGCCCAGCATGGTCCCTTCCCTGCTGGGGTGGGGGTCAGGGGTCTGCTTTCTGTTCTTGCAGGCCACTCGATACACCTGACTGGAGCAAAGAAGGAGAAATCCGGTTGCCCTGTACCAGTGCTATCCAAGAGCCAAGGCGTCCAGGTGCCCCTTCTGTCCCCTGAGACTTTTAACAGGTTCCTGTGCAATGAACTAAGACTTTGCAGCTGGCATTGGCCATTCCCAAGGCTCTCACCTTCCTTTCCTGCGTTACTGCCCTTCCTCGCAGAGTCAGAATGTATCTCGCTCTGAACTAAAATCCCCCGGTCCCCTCCAGCCCATAAACTTGTGTGCAAATGTCCTAACTCTTGCAAATGTGTCGGAGAAGAAAGCTTCCAGATGTTCTGTCTGTGTGGTGGTGTTTCTCTGCTCCCGTCTCCGGAGGCCAATGCATGATGTCTAGCACCCTGACTGCCCGGATGAAATACGAGGCCGCCAAGAGGCGCCGCCTGAGGACAGGTGGGAAGGATGCCCCTCCCCACCCTAGGACCACACTCAACCGCCGCCTCTGTCAACTCTGCCCCAGCAAAGATGTGACCTCATATGCCCCATTTATTCTTCCACCATCCCCCACACCCCGTGTCTTCTACTCTTACTGGTGAGATTTACGTCCCTGGGGTTTGATCCATGTAAGTGCAAAACCCTCCAGAAGACAACAAAGGAGCAAGTCTGCGAGTCCCAAATGATAAATGTCCTCTCTGAACAGCCACATTTTTTTATTTATTTTTTTTAAGGCTGCACCTGCAGCACATGGACGTTCCTGGGCTAGGGGTCAACTTGGAACTGCAGCTGCCAGTCTGTACCACAGCCACTGCAACGTGGGATCTGAGCCACATCCTCAACCTACACCACAGCTCATGGCAACCCCAGATCCTTAACCCACTGAGCGAGGCCAGGGATGGAACCCGCATCGTCATGGATACCAGCCAGATTGTCAACCTGCTGAGCCACAATGGGAACTCCTTAAAATTCTTATACCAACTGCGTTTGTAACACAGAGTCAAGGACAGGACAACCTAGAGGGGCTTTTACACGTAAGATGTCAAAGCATCTTCTGCAGGGACATCTTAGCAGCGGGACCAGCCAGAACAAAGGCATGGAGTTGACGACTTGCCAAGGCCCCTCTGGGGCTGGTGGCCTCTGATCTCTAGCAGAGTAATTGCCAACGGGCAGCCTTGTGCACACATAGCCATGCACACGCCCTTCCCAATACGCACACACCTGAGGGCCCAGGATTCTTTGCACAAGGTGACGCCAGCTGCCTTTGATGCTCGCCGGATGTGTTCCCATTGGGTGAAAACTAGACCTCAATAAAACCCGACATTATCAAGAGGCCGGTGGTGGGTGATTGCCCGGCCTGTTATCTCCGGGGACCTGGGTGGGGCTGCTTTGTGGTTCCCCACTGAAAAGCATTAACTTCTAGGTGGATCAAAGCCCCTTCCGAACCAGCCGGCCTGGATCCCTTGTTTATCCGTAGAGGACTGTTCCTAAAGACGGACTTGAAGATAATAGAGACCCTGGTCCCAGCCTCCCTCCATCCTCTGCTTGTCCTGCAGTGTGTCCCTCAGGGCCACGCACAAGGCCCTTCTCATCTCCTTCTTCTGATGGCACCAGCAAATGGGGGAACTGGGCCTGGGAATGTCCCAGCCCTGCTGCCATAGTGGGGGTCAAGGGACAGAGAGATGCCTACTGGGGGGCCATGCCAGAGTTCCTCTCTGCTCTGTGAATAACAAATGGGAGGAGGTTCCAGCAAGGCGGACACTTCCTAGACTCTTTCCTCAAGAGGCGTAAAGTGACAGGTCCCCACACTTGGTCCCCGAAGTCCCCCACTGGACTCTGCCGTCTACCCTGAGGTTCGAGGGCCAGCGATCGGCCTGCAGTGAGGACACGGAGGGACCTCTGAGCTGTCTGGATTGGGAACAGCAAGAAGCACTGCCCATCGGCACCGAGAGAAGGGGCACGGGCACTTCAGGACCGCAAGTGCTGGCAGTTTCCTGGGCCCCGGGCAGGGCTGGCAGCTGGAGGGGTGCTGCCACATTTTTCTTCTTTGAGTTCAGAGTACCAGGCTTCGTGTCCTGCCCTGAAGAGAGGCATGAACCAACGAACGAATGAACAAGTGAATCACTCGCAACACAGGCTGTTAATCTCACAAGTGTGGGAGGGACATGGATGGGGTCTGGACACTCAATCCTAACAGTGGGAAAACCTCAGGAAGCACCTCTCGCTGGAGGCGCCTTAGTTGAATAATATGGAGTCAGATCAAGGATCCAGTCCCGGGGCCCGGGCAAGGGACCCCAATTCTCTTTAGCCCCGTCTATAAAACAGGAATAATAGTCATACCTCCTCTATGGGAAAAGACTCTGAAAGAGAACGGATGTGTGTACACGGATAACTGCATCACTTGGTTGTACAGCAGAAATGACCACAACCTTGTAAATCCAATAAACGTCAAGAAAACTTTAAAGAAAAAAAAAAAAGTCTTATCTCTGCCAGTGCAGGGTTGCGATGGCTCTCTGAACACAATCTGTCATTATTACCGTACTTTCCTCCAGTGCTGTCTCTGGTGAAGCACCCGGGAGTTCCCACTGCGGCTCAGTGGTAATGAACATGACTGCTATCCATGAGGACAGGGGTTCGATCCCTGGTCTCACTCAGTGGGTTAAGGATCCAGCGTTGCCACAAGCCGTGGTATAGGTCACAAATTCAGCTCAGATCCCACCTTGCCGTGGCTGTGGTGTAGGCTGGCAGCTGCAGCTTCCACGTGACCCCTAGTCTGGGAAATTCCATATACTGCAGGTGATGCCCTAAAAAGACCAAAAAAAAAAAAAAAAAAGAATCCAGGCAGCAAAGCCAGATCCAAGCCGTGTCTGCGACCTACACCACAGCTCACAGCAACACCGGATCCTTAACCCACTGAGTAAGGCCAGGAATCGACCCCAAAACCTCACGGATCCTAGTCAGATTTGTTTCTGCTGCACCACAACAGGAAATCAATTGATTTTTTTTAATCAATAAAGTTGCTTCTAGCATTTAATTTAAGCCTTACCTCAACCTCCTCCATGTTCCCTCAACTGCCCCTAAAAAGTCTGAGAACTGCACGTGCAGGGAGAAGATGATGAAGCCAGGAGTCCCGGGCAGGTGATACTGGCCGTTCCTGAGGGAGCCCCACCATGAACAACGCCAATGAGAGAACAGGGGCTACGCCCTTGACTCCCATCTGTGCCGAGAAGAATGGGAACACTAGCTTTGCCACGATTTAAGGGTGAGATGCACAGACGCCCTCTGCCTTCAGCTGGTATGGCCTTACTGAAGGGTGCCTCTGGGACTCCGGTCTGCCCAGCTCCGCACAGCCCAGCCAGCCCCTGGTGCTGCAGGGTGCCAAGGTGACAGGGAAGCTGGGTCTCAGCACCCTGCGGTCACGGCGGGGCCAGGCTATTACCCAAGACTGCAGCTGGGCTCTCGGAGGTGCTGGGAGGTCAGGCCGCCAGTTCACAGGACAGGCCACCCACACGGCACATCAGGGCCGCTGGGCTGTCCCCAGGGCCAGCTCGGCTCTGGCCCTTGGCCCTGACTCGGAATACTCCACCATATGGCCTCCCTTGGGGAGGATGAGAGGAAGAAAGACTTCAACCAGGGGCAAGACAGAGCCACGCCTCCCTCTCCCTCCGTGCCAGGGACCCTTCCTGGGTACGGGGAAGGGGTGGCTAGAACGGTCCCCAGCAGGTCCAGTGAAGGAGATGGGCCACTCTGAAAGCAAGGCGCCAGCCATGGGACCGGGTCTCCCTCTCTGCAGCCCCCAGACGTGTTTCCAGGGTTTGACATGAATTTCAAACACCCTGAACCATGGGTTCCTTCACACTGAAGACCCAAAGTGGATTTTCATGTTTGTAGCGAGAGCTTTGACCAGCAGTGGAGGCAGTGGAGCAAAACAGGAAGAGAACGAGCTCCCTCTTGTTCTCTTTCTGCCTTCTCTCCCCACCCTCCAGCCCCGTGTGTATGTGTGTGTGTGTGTGTGTGTGTGTGTGTGTGTGTGTGTGTCTTTGTGAAAGTCCAGGGAGGTTGGGGGCCGGGGGACACACAAGATCTTGGCAGCCACGGCCTCGAGGTCCCCTGGAGCCTGCCTGTGTTCCGGTGAAAGCTTTCTCTTTTCTTTGGTCCAGAGACACCAGTCCCCTTCCCAGTTGGCTGGGCAGGGGGCAGGGGGGAGGGGGAGGGGAGGGCAGTCGGGTGAGGCTCTGGGAAAAGAAAGAGGCGCAGAACAGAGTCGCTGGCAGGGCTGCCAGGAACAGAGCCCGACTGCCTCGTCTGGGCGGAAGGCAACCTTCCCAGGTCCCCAGCGTGCTGGGACTTGCTGGAAACCAGAGCCCTGGCTGGCAGAACAAGGGTGGACAGTGGAACCAGAATTCAAAGGGGCAGCCGAAGGAGGGGGGGGAGGCGGGGGGAGGGAGAAGGGGAGGTTTCAGTGAATCATATAAATTAGAGACAGAAGGGATGACAAGCCACATTCACTTCCTTCCTCTCCCAATGGGAATTATCTCATTAGCCCCCCAGCTTTCTCGAGGCTAACTTTAAATGGTTCCTGTAACGGGGATTTCAACCTACAGCCCCCCACTCCCTGCCCCCAATCCACTGATCTGACTCCTAGGAGAGTGAAGAAGAGGTCTTAAAGGGACAGTAGCAAAAAGACGCCACTTGAAGCTACTTAACGCTGATGACGGTCACCAAACATTGCACATAACCTAATGTCGCCCTTTTCCACTTGGAGGAATTTACTGTAAGAAAATGGTCACGGTCACGGTAACAGGCTCCAAAAAACAACATGCCCACGAGTTCCTGTTGTGGCTCAGTGGGTTAAGAATCTGACATAGTGTCCCTGAGGATGCAGGTTCGATCCCTGACCTCGCTCTGTGGATTAAGGACCTGGTGTTACTGTGAGCCGTGGCGTAGGTCGCACATGTGGTTCGGACCCGGTGTCACCGTGACTGTGGCGTAGGTCAGCACCTGCAGCTCCAACGTGACTCCTAGTCCAGGAATTTCCCTATGCTGCCGATGTGGCTGGAAAAAGACAAAAAAAAAAAAAAGCATTCTTTGCCCCGCCCCCCACTCCCAAAAGATAGACATATTCCAATCTCTGGAACCTACACATGTTATCTCACATGGCAAAAGGGACTTGGCAGATGATATTAAGTTAAGGATCTTAAAATGGGGAGAATATCCTGGATTATCCAGATGGGCCCTCAACGCAGTCACAAGCGTTCTTATAAGCAGGGAACATAGGAGGAGTTAACGCCAGAGGGGAAGATGTGATGGCACCACAAAAGTAAACAGTGGAGTGATGTGGCTACAAGCCAAGGGGTGCAAACAGCCTCCAGGAGTGGAAAGAGGCCTGGAATGATGTCCCCCCAGAGCCTCTAAAAGGAACCAGCCCTGACAACAGCTTGATTTTAGCCCCCTAAGACTTATTTCAGACTTCTGGCCTCTAGAACTATTAGAAGATAAATGTGTGTGTGTGTTGAACCACCACGTTGGTGGTAATTTGTTACAGAAGCCCCAGGAAACTTGGTACAGCTATGACTAAAGTTCTTGCTACCAAGATTGTCATCTGGGCCTTATTTCACAGCAAAGCGGGGGGAAAAAAACATTGAAAATGTTCAAAAATAACTATGCCATCATCCTACAATGAAATACCCAACAACTATAAGAATACTGAATATATTACTTTATACTAAAGGATTCATGTATAATGAGTATGGATTCTAAATATTTTCCCTGTCTTTTATGCATGTTTCTAATGATAAGCATCTTAGAATTACTCCTGTCATTGTGAAAGCCACATATGTATTTGCAGGGTGGTACGAGGGTTAAGGATGGTTTGATCCCTTTCTATGACTAAAGAGGAAGGAACTGGGGACAATTTAGCAGAGAGAGGTCAAACAGAGTCAGAGAATCCAGGGCTGGTACCTTTCTGAACTCTGAAGATTGTCAGGTTTCCTGGCACACAAGTTCTCCTCTATGTACAACACAGCCTAGCATTACAGGTGGCTTAAAAAAACTGACATTCATTGTCTCACAGTTCTGGAGGCCAGAAGTCCAAAGTCAAGGTGTTGGTAGAGCTGGTGCTTTCTGGAGGTCTGGAGGGAGACTCTGTTCCAGGTCCCCTTCCCCACTTGTGGTGACTCCCAGCAACCCTTGGCTGGGAGAAGCATCACTCCAATCTTTGCCTCCATCTTCACGGGGCCTTCTCTCTGTGTTTCCCTGTCTCTTCTAAGGACTTGCCATTGGATCCTTAACTAGATGCAACTGCAACGACTCTATTTCCAAATAAAGTCCCATTCTGAGGTTCTAGGTGGACATGAATTCTGGGGGAGGGGACACGTCCATCCACTACAGATGGCCTGCATCTCCTTTCTTGCTCCACTTCAGTCCATCTTTTCTTCACATCTCAGCAACCTCCTAAGGTCTCTGATTCCTCTCAGCCCCAGAAGCCAATCCCTTTTGGAAGTAGCCGGAGGCAGCGTCTCCCTAAATGAATGAACTTCCCAACAGAGTTACCAATGTTAGAGTAGGTGGCCTTAGGAGAGATCACATTCCCCACTCCTGAAGTGCTCAAGCAGAAAACACACCTCTCTGGGAAGACTTTGGTGAGATCCTGGGCCTGGATGGGAGATAGGACTGGGCAGTCAGGAGTTGGGTTTTACGAGAACAAAGATGGTACCCAATCCACCTGGCACAGTGCTGGGCATAGAAAAGGCACTAAGTAGATGCTTATGGCCCCGTTAGGGATGCCCCCTTAAATCTCAACATTTCCCCCTTCAATGAATGCATGGCACACTACAAAGCAAAATAATCTAAGAATTAGATGCTTTGTGCATTCAACAACAATTTGTTGAGCCGCTCCCTGGTATATGGCATATAATCCAACACTCCTACGTGCCTCTTTTTCCTCTGATGGCAAGAAGGTAACAAATCAGGACAGATCGTATAGCAGGAGACGCTGAAATCAGCAGCCCAGTGATTACATGGACTGAGAAAGGGACTTGGGGCCACCAGAGTTTCTATACGAGCAGCTGGAGGGTCCCTCAGGAAAAGCTGGCATAAGGCCCCAGGATGTTTTCTATCCTGCTCTGCCCCCTAAGAAAGGGAGAGAAGGCTGAGAAGCATTCTCCGCATCAGCAAGAGCAGGCTGTCTGTTCATGCTGGAGCCCTGACAAAGCACACCCACCAGGCGGTGACTTATCAGCTGTGGGAGGCCCAAGAAGCTCTTAAGCCACAGGTGGGTGCCTGCGAAGCCACCTTCCCAGGGGAGCACAGGCCTTGCTCTGCAGCTAATCAGCGTCACCACCCTGGTGCCGCAACCCCAATCTGGGTGGCCCTCACCACTCTCAGAGCCTTGTCACGTGCTCGGTGATCTCAGCTGGCCTCACACAAACCCTGTCAAGTAAGCAGGACAGGTGTTGTTATGATTCCCACTTCACGGATGGGGAAACTCTGGTGGAGCAATTCGATAACCCACTCAGGGCCACCCAGGAAGGGTTTGTCCTATTGGCTAAGCCCAGGGTTCCTTTCACAGCTCAGGGGACAAGAGGGGTCCCCACCCTCTCGGTACATCCCACCAGGACTTTAGCGCTTTGCACAAGTGGCAACAAATATCAGGGATGCCTCTTCCCTCTGGCTTCCTTTTTTTGGAGACCAGGGAGCCTGGCGCATGAAAATCCCCACCTCTTCCCATTTAGTGCACGGTCGTCCTCCCGCTTGATGGCTGGAAGTGGAAAGGCATGGACTGGGTGGGGAAGGCACGGCTTGTACCCAGGCTGAGCTTCCCCTGAGGGCAGTGAAGCATGCTTTTGGGATCCTGGGGGAGAAGCTGTCCACTGTGTACTTTCCCAAGCACAGAGAAAGGAAGAGGAGCGGGCAGAGCTGATTTGAATGCCTGGCTCAATTCATGAGCTAGGGCTTTCCCAACCTGCCCCATAGACGTCCTCAGAGCTGGGCCCTTTCTCCCCAGGCTGTCCCCAGCAGCCTCAGGAAGTGGTTGGCTGCCCCGCAGAGCAAAAGGGACCGAGAACACACTACTGTCTTCTGGGGCCGCAGGTCAGTAGGGCCTGAGGTGATGATCCCGTGTCAGGGGCTTCTGTGGGAGGTGGCTGAGTTCTTCCACCGTGGGGCTCCCAGGACGAGGTAGCCCACATGGCCTGAGGGTGTGCACTATAGGTCTGATTGAGTCTCAGGAACCAGAACTCTGGACTCGGCACCTGCGGGGTGAGGAGCGCGAGGTAGGCAGGCTCAGCCCATCCATGGCCTGCTCCCAGAATGCCCGGATGCAGGTTCATCTGTCAGCTGTGGTTTCCCCTCAAGGAACCTCATCCTTTGTGGAATCTGCACCCCGAGGGGCACCTTGGGAGAGGCTGGACAACTAAGAGCCCCTTCTGTACTTGGGGTCAGGCAGGAAAGGAGCCATAAGAGGAGAGTCAATGGTGTGGGAGCCGTGAGCAGCCAGCCTGCCTCCAGCGATCCAGGCCAGCGTCCGGTTCCCATGACACTCTTACTGGCAGCGTTAATAACTAACCGAGTCCCAGACAGGTGCTGGCGGCCTGGCCTTAGGAGTTCTTGTTCAGGGTTGAAAGTGAGTCACTTCCTTTTTATCGCTGGCTAGAAGAATGAGTCACCGGAGCTTCACACAAGCTCTCACACCTTAGCCAAGGGACATTCATGCCCATACCTTTGACCACCTATTTTCCAGGTCAGCTGGGCCCTGTGGAGCTGACCCCCATGGTTTAGGCTAAGCAGCATCCCTGAGACCCAGCCTCTACCCTCCTACTCCTCACCCCACTCCCCCAATTGGGACAGTGAGTCCTGACCCACGAGGAGTCTGGAGAGATAGCCTGACAGGTGTCCACCCAGGCCTGAGGCTGGGTTAGGTCTATGTCACCTCTGACCTTTAGCAGGGCTCTTCTACTTGCCCAACCCTCTGTTTGGAAACAGACTAGATGTGGAAAGTTCCAGAACTGATGAACCAAAGGACAAAACTGTGAGGCAATAAGTCAACTTCCCTCTTGGGAATAACAGAGGCAGAAGGTAGGTAAAACGAGTCCCATACTGTTAACACACTTCCCTAGTTCCAGTGTCAGGTGGGAGACTGGCCACCAAGGCCAAGACTGGTATCAGGCTCCTTGGGTGGCTCTGGAGTAAACTCTCTCAGGAAGAACCATCTGGATAGATGGCCAATGAATTGCACCTGGGAAAACAAACTCATATACCTCTTTGTGTAATCCTTCTCCACTCATGCATGGTCTCTCCTTCAAGAGAATTTTTTTTTTTTTAATTAAAAAGGGAAAGTAAGAGAGAGAAAAAGAAAATATGAAGATTGAAAAAAAAAAAAAAAACCTCACTGAAATAGTTTGGGGATTTACTTTTTTTTTTTTTTTTCCCATCCTCAAAAAGTCCCTCTCGGCTACCTGGTTTCTAAGACAGACGGTAAACACAGATGACATCAAATTGGACAGCACTGGGTGTCTCCCGGCCCAGGGGCTGCCGGCAGGTGTGAGACTGACAGGTTGAGAAAAGATGACACCATTTCTATCTTTGGAAGATGAAAACCAAGGAGGAGAAATGACAGCAGAGGCTGAGCGCTGGGTGTGGCGGGAAATCTGACACCCTGCCAGCCGCTGGCCTTTTGGGTGAACTCGCTCCTCTAGATGGGGCCACGATGTGGGAGCTCCCCTTTGGCGTTTTTGTTTATTCCCCCACCCCCCTCTCTCAGTATCACGGAGCAATTCGCCCTTGGGCTTGGATGGCCCGCGGGCGGGGGCGGGGAGGGGGGGGCTGTCTTAGCTCTGTGGAGCACCCCGGACTTTCCAGACTGCATTTTGAAAGGCACTTGCGAAGGCAGTGGCTTTGGCTTGACCCCTGCAGGGTGTGAGGTGCTTTCCCCACCCTCCAACACACACACGTCCTGCACACAGCATCTGCGTCCACAGCAACAAGGGTAGATGCCGGGAGAGAAACTCCACCCCCAGCGGCTGGCTCAAGGGACCGAGTGAGTCATGAGGCCTGAGCAGTGACCGCAATGTCCCAGGGTGAAGTGGGAGGCCTGGTGATAGGGCCCCCGCTGCAGGGACACGAGCCATGGTGACTCACATTTGGACCCCGTGGGGAAGTTCCGTCGGCGAGTCCTCTGGATGGCTCTTGTCCCCTGGGGTGAGGTCACTGCCACGGCCGCCCAGAACTGGGACTTGCTTCTTTCTCCCCGAGCCCCGGCTTTTCGCTCTCAATTATGGTCATGGCAGGAATCACCGTTTCGGCCGCCGCACCCCCACCCACCCACACGCATGATGGATGGGCCTGAGGAAAGGGCCTGTCCTCCCCGGGCGTCCGATTTTTCATCTGTAAAAACAGTTCTCCCTGGCGATGATCTCACACAGGAGCCTTTGGGGCTCGAAGGCAGTGAACTTGGCCATCCTTTGAAAGGAAGTCTGCTAAGGCCACGCGAGTCGGTAACACGGAAACATCACTGTTTACGACGACTGCGCCACGGACCCAGCCCTCCAGCCACCATCCCCCTCCGTCTCTCTGGGCTGTTTGGTCTGGAGGGAAAAAGAAGACAAGGCAATGGGTAGGAAGGTGTCTCGGTACCCAGGAGCTTGGCGGGGCCGCTCAGAGACACCCAAGCTTGGGGGAAACAGGCAGGAAAAGACTCCGTTTTGCCCGTTGTCTTTTCCTTTCTCCAAGCGTTTCCAACAGAGCCCGTAGATATTTTTCTAAGACATCGTCAGGTAGGCGGGGGTGGGCCACGGTCCTCAGCTAGCTCTTCTGCCACACACACACACACACACGAGTCACAGCCAAGTCCCCCAGAGATGGGCACCAGGCATTCCACGAGGGGCTGAGTTTTCCGTGCACCTGCCATCACAGGGCATTTCCTAACAACCATGGCCAGGTCTTCATGGAAGCTTTCGCAGAAAGGCCCTGTTTCAGAGGTGCCCCCCTTGAGGGTCCTTGGGACCACAGGACAGTTAGGTGACAGAGGAACCATGCCATTCCCACGACTATCCCGTGCTTCCTGCAATCGTCAGGCACCGCCTTCTTGGAAGGAAGGACGGGGGTGGGGAACGGTCATGAGCGGCACCGGCCACTCCAGGGGGGGCGGGGGTGCCAAGCCCACTGTGGGATGTCCCTGGGGAAGAGTCCGCATCTCCACTGCCCTGACACACTGGAACGGGAGAGCAGGGGCGGCTGGTCTCTCGCCTCCTATAACTTGTTCCCTGTTCCCTTTTTCTCCCTCTATTTTTCCTCTTTCACTACTGGTCTTTGCTGCTGAGTCTACAGCCTGCCAGTGGCACCACTGGCAGGAGGAGGGGACAACAACCCTTGGATTAAGCCCCAACCCCAACACAAGAGGATCTGCGGGGTGAGGCAGTCACAGCTGCTGAGACTCAGCCCCTGGGAAGTGGCCTCACGGGTTTTCAGCTCATTACCACCGGGACATCATTATATTGTCACGTGTAGGTGTTTGAACCCTCACCCCTCAGGGGCCCTCGGCTCCCATACCAGCCCCTAGCAAGGGGGCTCACGGCAGGCTTCGCTCAAAATCCTGCTGTGACTGCCCCCAGCATTCCTCAGAGAGAAGGTCTGATGAGCCCCAGGCTCTCTCCCTGGTCTGGGCCTCATCCCCAGACCCTCAGCTCCCCCACTTAGCTCCAACCCCGACCCGCACTCCTGTCCTCAAAGACACCAGGTACCTGCCTTGGCTTTGAGGGAGCTGCTCCCTGCAGAGGGCTAGCTCTTCCTGGCTCACCTCCCGGAAGCCGGAGCTCAGGTGTCACCTTCTCAATGAGGCATCCACCCTCCTCCAGGCTGTGCCCCGCTCCCCACCCCGCCGCCCCAGCACATGTAAAGGGCCTTTCCTGCTCTGACATCTATTTCTTCCCCACAAGGCTCTCCCCTCCTTAGGTGCTAGAGAGTTTACTTAGTTACTATTTCTGCTGCTTATCATCTGCTGGCCCCGCACTGGAAGTCAAGTTCCATGAGAGCGGGGTCGTCTTCTCTGCCTAGAACAGTCCTGCCACGGAGCAGCCACCCAGTCACCGTGTGTCAGATGAATGAATGACTGGACGAAGGCACGAAGAAGGAGGGCCTCGCTGCCCTCCAGACTGGGGTACAGGGCTGCGCCTCTTACGGAAGGAACAGGCCTTCGGGGTGGGGAGGGTCTCCGGGGAGGAAGGGGAGAGGGCTGGCCGAGGCAGGCAGGGGGGTGCTGCTCTCAGAAAGGCAGGGCCCACAATTTGCCTGGAAATCCCCCTGGAGTCACTCATGAGCCCCTGCCCCCCACCCCCCACACTGCCCGCTGGTCACCCAAACCCAGACAGCAGCTCAAGGATAATTTCAGCATCTGCCTCTCCTCTCCAGACCCATCCTCCCACGGGGGGATCCACACCCCACCGTCTGAGCACCTGGGCTGTGCGTTTTGGAAGGAACGGCGAAAAAGGGGTGGGTACCCAGAACACCCAAGTGGCAGAAAACAGGCCCCAGCCCCACCTGCTCTCAAGGTGCCAGCTGGGGAGGCACAGCAAGACTGCAGTGGAGGCCCTGAAAGGGGAGGTGTGAATGCCGCAGAGCCCCGTGGGCGCGGGGTTCTGAGAAACTGAGGCACACTGATGGGGACTTGGGTAGAGCACAGAGGCAGGGCGTGGACATATTCTAGTCTTTGGGGATGAGATCCAAAACAGGTGAGCTTGGCTCGATGGAATACGACTCAGTCATAAAAAAGAACAAAGTGATGCCATTTGCAACCACATGGACGGAACTAGAGACTCTCATACTGAGTGAAGTAAGTCAGGAAGAGAGAGAAAATCCCATATGACATCGCTTATATCTGGAATCTAACACATGGCACAAATGAACCTTTCCACAGAAAAGAAACTCATGGACGTGGAGAACAGACCTGCGGTTGCCAAGGGGGAGGGCAAGGGGCGGGGGGAAGGACTGGGAATCTGGGGTTAATAGATGCAAACTCTTGCCATGGGAATGGTATAGCCCTGGGAACTGCATCTGGTCACTTGTGATGGAGCGTGATGGAGGATAATGTGAGAAAAAGAATGTATACATATGACTGGGTCATCTTGCTGTACAGCAGAAAATTGACACAACTCTGCACACCAACTGTAATAGAAAGAATAAAAATCATTATACAAAACAAACAAACAAACAGGTGAGCTTGGCTGAAAGGCTTCAGATTTGAGTGGGAAGGTAAAATTGAGTTCCCAATGAGATCTGGTGGCTGAGACCATACACAGAGATCCATGGGAGGTTTTTTGGTTTGTGCTTAATCAGAAAGTGACACGATGAGAACTAAGAAAGAGGCTTAGGGAAAACACAGATACCATTACTCTGGAAAAGAAAGACTGGAATCCCAAAGGCTGGAGCTCTGAGGCGGGTAGCCCAGCTTGGCCTTCCAAAGTCAAGAGCAGTGGGGTGCCTGGGAGGGGAGAAGGATCAAACTGGAAAATCACTGTGGAGTAACTGTCAGGGCTCAGGTGCCAGGGGATGCAGGGATAAGCAGCCCTCACTGGTGCCTTCCTCCTGATCGACCCACGCGGATAAGGGTAGGTGAGCAAGAGAACGAATAGACGGGGCATCTCCTGGGACCTAGACCTCCTGTGTTCTCTCATTAAGGATAGGGCATTAGTTGGGGGCGGGTGTGGGGTGGACTAGGAGTCTGGGGTTAGTAGATGCTAATGATCCCATTTAGAATGGATAAGCAATGAGGTCCTACTGTCTGGCACAGGGAACTCTATCCAATCTCTTGGAATAGACCATGATGGAAAGACAATATAAGGAAGGGAATGTGTGTGTGTGTGTGTGTGTGTGTGTGTGTGTGTGTGTGTGTGTGTGTGTGTGTGTGTGTACTGCTGCAGCTGCTGACCTACACCACAAATATAGCAGTGCCCAATCCAAACCACCACTGCAAGCTACACCCCATTCCATTCTGCTATTCCATTTGGAATTCCATTGTATTCCATTCAATACTACTAATAATTAGTGTTAATTCTATTCTGCTGCCATGTATTTCATCTTCAAGAGATGAAATCACTGCTGCGGGCCCCACATACCTTGTGGCAACGCTGGATCCTTAACCCACTGAGTGGGGCCAGGGATCGAACCCGAGTCCTCATGAATAGCTGAGGTTAAGTCCTCAGCTCTTAACCACAACAGGAGCTCCCAGGATTGCTTATTCTTAGCACTTTCCTCACTCCCCCAAACTTTGTAGCAACCCCCTGCCCCGCACAAACACTTATGACTGGGTCACTGCTGCACAGCAGAAATCGGCACAACATCATACGTCAACTATACTTTAATAAAAAACTTAAAAAACATAGGGCATTAGCATCACCGTCTTACAGAGGAGGAAACTGAGGCTTCGGCATTTTCCCAAGATCACAGTGCTGATAAGAAAACAAAAAGAATAAAACCGGCGTTTACTCTACGCTTCCTGTGTCCCAGGCCCGCTGCTGGGCACCTAACCCTGTAGTCCCTCCCTGAACGTCGCAACGTGGCAGGGAAGCAGCTTTGTCATCCCCGTTTTACAGATGTGTAAGCGGAGGTTTGGCGATGTGAAGGTCACCGGTCTGTGGTCACAGGTGAGCAAAGATGGAAGCAGGATCTGAACTTGTATCCTGTTTACCCTGATGCTAGACCAGCAGTGGCGGACTGGCTCCTTAATCTCCCAGGTCCAAAGCCCTGCTTTGCATCACGCAGCCCTCCCTCCATTAGACCATCTGCTGCCTCCAATCAAACACGCCCACGGTCTGAGCTTCCAGCTACGTTGGCGGTACACATGTGTGTGACCGAGACTTACAGCCGGAACCAAACTGCTGCGGCTCGTGGGGTCTCAAGCCCAGCCCTTGCACCCAGGGAGTAGCCTCTTGCCCCACATCCTGCTTTATTAGGGCCAGACTGCAATCAGCTGCATTCCAGAAAGCCCTGAGATCCTTTATTTTTTTTTCTCTTTTATGGCCACCTGCGGCACATGGAAGTTCCCAAGCCAGGGATCAAACCGGAGCTACAGCTGCCAGCCTTTGCCACAGCCACAGCAACACTGGATCTAAGCTGCATCTGTGGCTGCCACCGCTTGCGGCAACACTAGATCCTTAACCCACTGAGCCAGGCTAGAGATCGAAACTGCATCCTCTCAGAGACAATGTCGGGTCCTTAACCCACTGAGCCACAACGGGAACTCCCCTGGGATCCCCTTTAATCCTGGGGTCAGTCTCGGCGCTGGTGAAGGTCAGCAGGTGCATTCCACATACCCTTTTGTCCCTGCACCTGCTGCCTTGGAGTCACCTACCTGATGGCTTTCCTTGCAAAATGTAAGACCTTTGTGCCCTGCCTTGGACCCATGTGTATAAAGAGCCAGGAGAGGCACGGCACCGGGATTCACTGTCGCTCGGAATGGAGAGAGATCGCAGGGCTGGCTGGGGCTCCCTGGCTCCCTCACAAATTAACTGTTGCAACTCTAGGCAAATGACTGGACCTCAGTTTCCTCATCTGCAGGTTGGGTATAACATGACTGATCTGCTTGGGTGGTGAGAGGTGAGAATAAGTTCATCTGAGTAAAAGCTGTGAGAACACAAGCCTGGCCTGAATGAATCAGCATTTATTAACCTGTTTCTGGACCTTCCCTTCCCTGAGGGCCAGCTGCAAGGCTCCCGCCTGCCCATCACCACCTCTGGGCTGGCACACAGGTGTGGAGGGATGTCAGGGAATCAGGATGTGCCACAGAAGGAGCAGAACCCCCAAAGCGAGGGGAGCAGCAGGGGTGGCTGTGCTGGATGTGACTGCGGCGTGCAGCTCACCTTTCATCTTGTCCTTCTTTCCCCGTCAGAAGCACCTACCCACAGCAGCCACAAATCTCTGGTTCCACCTGGAAAAAAGAAGAGCGTGGCATCAGGAAACATGATAATGAAACTCATCTTCGAGCTTAAAATGAAAGCCAGTCAACCTCCCGAGGACATAGGGGTTTAACAGCTGTTTATTCTTTGTTTGTTTTAGGGTTGCACCTGTGGCATACGGAGGTTCCCAAGCTAGGGGTTGAATCAGAGCTACAGCTGCCAACCTACGCCACAGCCACAGCAACGCCAGATCCTTAACCCACTGAGCGAGGCCAGGGATCGAACCCGCAACCTCATGGATCCTAGTTGGGTTTGTGAATCGAAGGAAACTCCCAACAGCTGTTTATTCTTCAACCTGGAAATCATGGCTTCAGAATAAAGGGAGAGATTCATTTCCTATCCACCGTGCACATGGAAAATTGAAGAATGCTTTAAAAGAAATATAGGTTGTCACCATAAAAAACTAGACTTGGATTAAAGTAAGACTTAGAATCAAGTGGAGTTTCTGCCGCGGTGCCGTCAGTCGGTTAAGAACCCTAGCGCAGCAGCACAGGTGGCTATGGAAGCTCGGGTTCAATCCCTGGCCTGGGAACTCCCATATGCTGTGGGTGTGGCCATAAAAAACTTAAAAATAATTCAAAAAATAAACAAAGACATGAATGGATATTACACTGGATAGAACCTTCTTTTTTTTTTTTTTCAAGTTATAACAAAATGTAGATCCACCACGGACCTTTACCAAAAATAATCTACTGTCACAATCCTGAGTTTGGGGAGCCTTTTACTCAAAGATGCCTATGATACTATTTCTGAATTTTTATATGTTCTGCCCTTATGGTATGTTTGAATTCATTGAATGAGATAACACATACACCTAGCTCTATGCCTGGCCCCTATCACGTACTCAATAAATATTAGCTATGCTTTTATGAATTTTCCTCCTCTGTGGGTTTCTAGAGAGCAAGGCTATTCCATACCATCCATATAATTCCTGAGCAAATATGCACAGTTATCAGCACAGTTGTTCTTGCTGCAAAAATAGATATTTAATCTTTAAATCCGACCTCTGTTCAACCTAATTCAGACGCCAGGAAGAGTAGTATTTCAAAAGGTGTGTAACGATTATAGCCCCATTCTAAGTTTCCCCATCATTAGGCTCAAAGAAATCACTCTAGACCCTTAGGTTGGCAAATGAACACGGAGAGAAGAAAGAAAAAGGGGGAAAATAATACCATTAGATTTGAAACAGAAAACCTGCAACCTTCACTCACAAGAGAAAAGACTGTTTGGGTGACGTCTTGTTCCTTTGCTGGATACACACTCAGCATCTTGGGGCTCAGATCTCCCTCTTGGTTCCTAGAGGTTCTGAGGCTAGGGCTCGTCTGGTCCTCCACAGCCAATGCCATCAACCCAAGCCCATCACCAGATCAGGGTCCCGTGTGCTTCAGCACCTCCCCCCGCCCCCAAAACCTGGGGACACGTGTTCACTGAGCTGGCTTCCTCTACCAGGAACTCACCTCGGGACCAACCTCAGATGCAATACAGGGCACTTGACTATGGAGCAAAGATCCTGACAATTTTAGCTGCGATGAACCAGGGGACTCTTGGGACCTAACTAGACAACCGGCAAAAGCTAGGAACCAGTTTACAAAACAGAAACAGACTCACAGACATGGAAAACAGACTGGCGGCTGCCAAAGGGGGAGGGGGAGGGAGTGGGATGGACAGGGGGTGTTGGGTAGATGCAAACTATTAGATTTAGAATGGATAGGCAATGAGGTCCTACTGTACAGCACAGGGAACTGCATCATCTCTTGGGACAGACAATGATGGGAGACAGGACAACAGGGTCACCATGCTATACTCCAGAACTGACCCAACACTATCAATCAAATATACTTTAATTTAAAAAAAACACAGTTTAAAAAAAAAAAAAGGCACAGGCAAGAACAGGAAAAAAAAAATTTAATTAAAAAAAAAAAAAAGAAGC
The DNA here is from genome assembly GCF_016906955.1 of Phacochoerus africanus. Classification (NCBI taxonomy): domain Eukaryota; kingdom Metazoa; phylum Chordata; class Mammalia; order Artiodactyla; family Suidae; genus Phacochoerus; species Phacochoerus africanus. Next base: position 8,373,620 of record NC_062557.1, on the reverse strand, counting down.
GGGCGTTCTCGTCGTGGTGCAGTGGAAACGAATCCAACTAGGAACCATGGGGTTGTGGGTTCGACCCCTGGCCTCACTCAGTGGGTTAAGGATCTGGCGTTGCCGTGAGCTGTGGTGTAGGTTGCAGATGCAGCTCGGATCCCGCGTTGCTGTGGCTTTGGCATAGGCCGGAGGCCACAGCTCCGATTAGCCCCCTAGCCTGGGAACCTCCATATGTGGCCCTAGAAAAGGCACAAAAAAAAAAAAAAAAAAAAAAAAAGAAGAAGCAAACAAAACAGCAAGATACTCTCCAACTCTAACTCAGCATCCAGAATGGATTCCTGTTTCCTGTTCCTATTTCATGCAAAGCCAACCCATGCCCAACCCGTTTAAGCTTACTGGGTGGAAAGCATCTGATAAATGCATTCAAGCTAAAGCCTAGGTGAATGGGCATGATTCCTATGCCCTTTCAGGGGCGATGTGAAATTTAATACAACTGAATCCAAGCTTTTGCCCTGGCACTGTGACATCTTTATCCAGCCGACTTAGTAATACGCACTGGAGAGGGGACTAGGGGACACTGGAGGGGGGGCTTCCTTAAATCCTACAGGTGGGGTGGATGAGATGAAGCAGGAAGGGAGGGTTCTTACAGCCAAGGTCCCTAGAATTGGCTACGCACTGAAATCGTCATTCCTAGTCTCCTGGGCAGCTAGAAAATCATACCAAAGCCGAGGTCACACTCCCCGTGGTTCTGGTTGGTTCTGAGTGAGGTTTGGGCACTGGGTTTAAAAAAAAACAAAACTTTTTTTAAGTTTCCAGGGAAAATCTAATATGCAGGTGAGGACCATCTGGAGATCCTGTTAAAGTTTAAATTCAGGGGAGTTCCCGTCATGGCTCAGTGGTTAACGAATCCAACTAGGAACCATGACGTTGTGGGTTCGATCCCTGGCCTTGCTCAGTGGGTTAAGGATCTGGCATTGCTGTGAGCTGTGGTGTAGGTCACAGATGCAGCCCAAACCCCACGTTGCTGGGGCTGTGGTGTAGGCCAGCGGCTACAGCTCCGATTTGACCCCTAGCCTGGGAACCTCCATATGCTGCAGGAGCGGCCCTAGAAAAAGACAAAAAAAAAAAAAAAGTTTAAGTTCAGGAGGTCGGAAGTGGCAGGCTGAGATTCTGCATTTCCAACAAGCTCTTGGATGAACCCAACGCTAGGGGTCCATAGAAGACATTCTAAGAAGCAAGAGCTTAGAAGGGATCCCCTCACACACCTCCTTGTCTCCCTCCCCCAAAACCTCAGGTAACTGGCCCCAACTTGCTCATCCACTAGGGCCTTCCCTTCTCCACTTGGTATCTGGACCAGCCCTGCTGATTTTTGGATGGATGGATAAAAGACACTGTACCTGTATCCCAAGAGACAGCTGCCCCCTCCCTCTTCTCTCTCATATAATCTAGTTCTAGCCAACCTCTAGCCTGACATACACTTCTAAGAGTGGTTTATTTCAGTTCTGGTCCCTAAAACGAGCAGGATGGGGCCGAGGTGTGTGTGTGTGTGTGTGTCCCCTTTGCTTTTCTCATCAGCACGGCCAGACAGGGCAGAGAAGATGCGGGGCCTCTTGGGTGGTTGGGTGGACGATGGATGCTTCCTTTCTCTGCCCACAGCACGCTGGCTTCCACATCTGCCAGGTGGAGCCATGCAGGGGCTGTGCACTCATCTCCCCGCTGCCTTTGCATCTTCGGTGTGGACAATGGCGGGATGGGAGCAGATGGCACTCCCTCAGCAGCGGGCCAAAAGCAGCACGCCCAATATCAAACCTCTAAGGGAGGCCAGAGAGGGCCACTGACTGCCCACAGCCTGCCCCCAAGGGTCCCTCCCTTCCTCCCGCATCCCCTCAACTGGCCAGGTCCCTTCCTGACATCTCAGGGATGCTGCGAGCCAAACACCACCTAGTAGTTCTTGGTCCAACCACCTTCAACCACGATGGAAGGCGCTGATCCTCTTGGATACCTGGGAGGGAGGAACAAAAGGCCCCGCTGGTGAGGCCGCAAGAAGACATCAGCCTGGAACATGTCCAGTCCCACCCCAACCCGCTGCCTTCTTCAGGAAGGGCACCGCCTACATCCTGAGCTTTGCCAATAACACAGGGCTGCATGCGCTGAAGGAGAACACCAGAGCGGGGAAAGAAAAATAAATGAGCTAGAACACAGGATTTCAACACTTTGTAAGTGAGAGCCCCCTCTTTGGCCAAAATGGGCTGCAGCTTGGGGGGATTTTTGGACCTTCTGAATGAGCCCCAAATCAGAGGAGAGCAACTTTTACCAAACAGGCCAAGTAGCTGTCAGGACACCAAAGCACCAGGTCCCGTTTTTAGAAAGCTACCTAAGGCCAACCCACCCACTGGGCACAGCAGGCACTCATGAGACTTTCAGGGACCCAAGAAAATGTTCCAATTTCCTTTAAACTCAAAAGGAATGATTTGACAATAACATGAATGCCTATGTAATGACGAATTCAGCCTGCATTATATTCATCCCTATACCACTCTAGGCAGAAAAGCATCATTATTGATGGATGGATGGATGGATGGATGGATGGATGGATGGATGGATGGATAGATGGATGGATACAGGGGAAAGGGCCTCCAAAGATAAAAGTGTCCAGGGTCACAAGAATCTTAATTCAGCCCTGAATTCACCTCCTTCCTTCCAATCTCCCAACTTGCCAGTCTCTACTGAGCCCCTTTGTTAAACACCCCACGGACTGCCCCCACCCCAGCCGGAAGATGTGCCCCCACCCCTGGCCCATGGGCCTGCCCCTGACTCTGTCTGTTCCAGGTGCACCTGCCTGCTTCTGACCAGGCAGGTGCTCCACCTGCTGCTACTTCCTCAGCTTCCCCATCTTGGCGGGGCAGACCACCCCTCTGAAGTCCAAAGCCACACGCTCAGCCCCTTGGAGCTGAAACACCGCACATCCATCCCACGCAGGGCGACAAAAGATAATTATACCATCTGACCCAGCAACTCAAGGTCCAGAGCACTCCAACTACCTACCATGAAAGTCAAGGGTTTGATCAGCCGGGAAAATGAACCTGGATCTTTACTGGGATTTACCCCCAGGTCAGGATCAGGGTTTATTTATTTATGTTTAAATTTTCTATCTGCAGGAGGGTGAAGGGCTTTCCTCTGCCTGCCGCCCCTAGGAAGCCTCGTAGCCTCCATCATTATGTTATTTCTATTTGACGTCGAATAAGACTACGCTGCTCTCTGTTTCACAGGCTGCTTATTGGTACTAAATTAAACCATGTGTTCAACGGCACAGCATATTTCCTGGCCCGTGGTAAGTCATTAATAAATCTAGCTATTGCTATTATTGTAAAAAAAAAAAAAAAAAAGTATAGGGCTGCATAGGTTATAGAAACAAACCCGGGGGAGTTCCCGTGGTGGCACAATAGAAAGGAACCCAACTAGTATCAATGAGTATGTGGGTTCGATTCCTGGCCTCGCTCAGTGGTTGGGATCCAGCGTTGCCGTGAGCTGTGGTGCAGGTCGCAGGCACAGCTCGGATCCTATGTTGCTGTGACTGTGGTGCAGGTCGGCGGCTGTAGCTCCAGTTCAACCCCCTAGCCTGAGAACTTCCACATGCCGAGGGTGTGACCCTAAAAAAAACAAACAAACAAAAAAAAAAAACAACCCCAAACCTGGAAGAAAAAAAGCAAAGGTTAACAGCTGTCATCTCACGGCAGTAAGGTGATGGGTGATTTGGGTTCTCATTTTTGCACGTCTCACATCAAAAGACATTGTTTGGCAAAAAATAACGAAATGCCACAGTATTTTAAAAATAATGAAAACAGAAGGGATATTTATCATCTTGAACCAGAAATGAAACTATGAATGCAATTAAAAAAAAAAAAAAACCCGCCAAAATAGATATTGCAGGACAGCCTGTGAAATCAGAAAGGGCTTGGAGATCAGGGATCAAAGGCTGACAGCTTGATCCAAAGTTGGGGTTCAAGGTGCGATCCAGCAAGGGTGCCCTTGGGACCTCCTGCCTGGCCAGAGTGAGACCAGGAGTGGGACACGCCCGGATGGCAAGCCCCGCGAGGTGATCTTGAGGCAGGAAGAGATTTCATTCACAGCAGAGCAGTACTTCCCACTGAGGTCTATGGGGTCAACACTGGCTTGAACGTGTACTTGACCAAGAATTCCCACCCCGCTGACAGGCTGCAGCCACAGGGCTGAGCAGACCTGTTTTGTGGCATTTTCCAAATACCTGCGTTGTGAGAGGCGGAGGGCTCTCTGAGGGCATTCACGTTTCAATTCAGGACCTACCACTTCCTGGAGCTGCCAAGGAACCCAGGCTGCAAACCCAGGGTGCAAACAATCCAGGCTGCACACACAGGCCAGGCTCCACCAACACAGCTTGCAGAGGCCAAGGCCAGAACGAAGGGACCTGCTGCCCGACTTGGGCATGGACAAGAGACCGTGGACTGGAGCCTGAGAACCGGGACCCTCATGGACCCCGTTCAGGTGCCCGGGTCTGAGAAGCTCGGTCTCCCCTCCACTTCCCTGGCTTCTCTTCTCCCTCCTGGTCTGGCACAGAGGGGGCTCCGAGGCTCTGTCCTTGGCTAGCTGGATTTCCACCCACCCTCCCCCTCATCCTTGAAGAGTCCCTGAAACCCTGCCTCTTAAACCCCCATGTGCCAGCTGCCTACAGGGCAGGCTGATCACAGGCTACGGAATCATCTCAAATTCTCTGCATCCAAATGGTACCTCTTCTACCCCCTCAACCAGGCCGCTTTTGGAACCTCCCCATTTCAGTGAATTTCGCTTCACTCTCTTCATCCCCTAGAATGGCCCCTGCCTGATACTCAGTTAATCACTCTACCTCCACTCAGTTCTTCTGCTATTGGTGTCCTGGTTGGTCTTCTATTGTATCCCCACGGCCCTGATAATAGCTCAGACCCCTGATAACGTTCCCATAATAAGAATGTCATCTATTGCTTACTGTGTCCCAACCCTTCTCGTGTGTTCCTTACTTAATTCCCTCACCTTGCAATCTCTTCTCACCCTGTTCACTCTCCTTTCACACACTGGCTTTAGTTCCCGGCTTGAAAGCTCCAAGCTCTTTGGTGCCCCAGGGCCTTTGCATCTGCTGTTTCCTCAGCCAAACCACTTCCCTTTAACTCCCGAAGTCTCTGTTCAGACAGCACATTCTCAGAGAGGCCGTCTGTGACAGTCCTGGCCAGCCAAGCAGCACAACCCCTGTGTCCTTCACAGCATTTAACTTAATCTGAAATTAATTCATCTGAAATAATTGTGTTCATTTCATTTGCATTTGTGTCTCTGCCTACTAGATCCCTGAGTGCTAGAGAGCACTGTTTTATGTCTGTTTTGTTGTCTATTGTATGAGCAGCATTCCCTGTGTGATATAGCCCTCTTTTGGTGGAATGAATGCATATTAGGATCCCTATGCGATTTCCCTATGAAATTGACCTACAGAAAGATTTAAACTTGCCTGAGATCATGTGGCTATAAGCAGTTGAGTCAACATTTGCTCCAAGCTCTTCTGGCTCCAGGGGAAAAGCTGAGAATAACCTTGCAACTCTACCTTTCACTGTGGCAATAACCCCCAAACCGGGCTCCTCAACATCAGATTTGCCTGTGCCAATCCACTCTCTTAAGCTCTCCCAGCTTATTCTGAAATATCGGTTGGCACAGCCAGACTCTGCTCGGCTGTTGCCAATGGCTCCTTCCTGCCTTCCACGTGGGAGACCAAACCCTTCCGCCTGAAATCCCAGGCCCTCTGCACTCTGATTCCACCCGTTCACTCTCCAGCCTTGCTGTAGGACTTCTTGGCAGGCATCTTAAACAATCTTTGCTCCGCATACCTGCAACGCCTCCCGCGCCCTGCCTCTCCCCAACACCTACCCTGTAAGCCTGGCCAAAGTCCCACCTCCTGCAAGAAGCCACCTGACTTTTCAGCCATCAGTGACAGCTCAGACCTGAGCTGCAGAACTACTGACCCTATCCTATGCCTGCAGTAAACCCAGGTTATCCATCTTCTCTCCCCAGGATCTGTTTTTTTGTGTTTTTTTTTTTTCTTTTCTTTTTAGGGCTGCACCTGCAGCATATGGAAGTTCCCAGGAAGTTCGAATCGGCACTGCAGCTGCCAGTCTATGCCACAGCCACGGCAAGTCAGATCCAAGCAGCGTCTGCAACTTATGCCGCAGCTTGTGGCAACACCAGGATCCTCAACCCACTGAGCAAGGACAGGGATGGAACCCGCATCCTCATGGACACTGTGTCAGGTTCTTGACCTTTCGTGCCACAACAGGAACTCCTCTCCCCAAGACCTTAATTTCCTTTGGGTAGCAATCCCATGCTTGGATTCCTAAGAACGTCGTACAGCGTACAAGCCATTCATAAGAGTCGCCACGCCACCCTGTGCCACACACTATTACGCAAACAAAGGTGGCTCATCTCAGCAAGCTCTCTCAGGACTGTTAAGCCAGAGGAGCTGGGCCTGCTGCTCTGAGTGGTTTTCCCAACCTGCCTCCATCAGGAGCTGCTAACACCGGTCCAGGTTTGCACTCTCTCTCGAGTCTTTCTTGAGCAGGATCTCTGACAAGAGCCTAAAGCAGAGCCCAACCCACCGTACTTTAAAAAAAGAAAAAAAAAAAAAAAAAGAACCTACTACAAGCCCCTTACACTTTCTCTTTTAAAACCCACAGCTCTGCCTCTCGGGATACCTTCTGAACATTCAGGGGCCGGGGTTAAGATGTGGCCGAGGTCGAGCGCCCCAGCTCCCAGCCTGCTGAAGGCTGAGCCGTGAAGGTGTGCGAGGCCTGGGTCCCCCACGCTCCCGCCAAACCTTGGCCCCCGTGGGGCAGTTTCACCATGTTTAAATGGAAAATAAGACGCTCAACTCAAAAACACTTTTCCAATGATATTTGAAGGAAAAATGAGATCACAGAAAATCAGGGAGGTAAGTTTCAACGGTGTGACCCCAAGCAACATTTTTTTTTTTCGAAGAATCCCCCGAGAGGATTGCTCTCCAGACTGGGGGGGCAGGGGGAGCAACATCTGGGGAGGCCTTAGCCCCAGAGACCACCTGGGCAGCAACAGCAACACTTATGCCAACAGCCAAGGCCCTGGTGATGCTCCCGAGGCCACACCCTCACTCCAAACAGCCCCAGATGGGCCCCGAGGTCCCTTTGGTTTGCGAAAGCAGCCGACAGCCCCTTGCCAGCCAGGTCAACATTCTGCCTCTGCCAGAGATACCAAATGTTTCCTCCGCCCACCCCGAGCCCAGCTCACCGAGCTATGAATAGTTATTAACCTTCACTCGGGGCATTAATTAAAAAACGTTCAGCCAGGCACATTCTCCTACTTTTAAAAAGTCATTTGGGTAAATCGCCTTTCCATGCGGCAAACTTTCCAAACGACTGACAGGTTGACATTTCACGGTGCTGTTTGTTTTAATCAAGAGAAGGGGGTGGCGGGGAGCTGGTTCCCCGGTTGACTTTTCAGGTGCCTTGATTTTTTGATGGGCAAATCTCCACTTAATGGCTGCACCGCGAGGCCAGGGGACAAAGCGGCTCCCACCTCCCGGGGCTGGTGTCCAGGCTGGTGAGGGATGTGGCTGCAGGACCTGACAAAGCCCTTCTTCTATCTTCTCTCCCAGCAACCAGCTTCCCCTGTTGCTACTGCAGCAAACTTAGGAGTCAGGGGCAGGGGACCTCAACACCTAATGGTTCTCAAAGTTCTTTCTTAAAGCAGCAGCATCCAGAAGTGGGCAGGATTGTGTGTTTGAATCCCATTTCTGTCATGTATCAGCCTTGGATTTCTTTTTTTTTTCTTCTTCTTCTTCTTTTTGCCTTTTCTAGGGCTGCTTCCTGCGACATATGGAGGTTCCCAGGCTAGGGGTCCAATTGGAGCTGTAGCCACCGGCCTACACCAGAGCCACAGCAATGTGGGATCCAAGCCACATCTGCAACCTACACCACAGCTCATGGCAACACATGATCCTTAACCCACTGAGCAAGGCCAAGGATCAAACCCAAAACCTCATGGTTCCTAGTCGGATTCGTTAACCACTGCGCCACTACGGGAACTCCTCAGCCTTGGATTTCTGGGTTTCTGTTCCCTCATCTGTCAACAGTTGGCATAATAATAGTAGCTCCCTGTGAGTCTGTTTGGAGAATTAAATAAATTAAGTTTGGTAAAGCACTTATGAGTGTCTGGAGCATAATAAATGCTATACATGCTTTAGCTGAAAAGCCTTGCCTTCTCCCTAACAAAGGACCCCAATGCTTCAGTAGAGGGCAGGCCCTGCCCAGCTGACCAGAGCGAGGAGGACGAGCCACCTGGTATCCTGCTTTTCATGGAGCCACACGGTCCCTCAAAGGTCCAGCGGGGCCCCAGGGACATAGTGTGACAGATGAGCAGCCAGTGGTGTGAGGTGTGTGAGGTTTGTGGGGGTGCACGCTCACCCCCCAGCCCTTCCTCAGGATCGGGCTGGCCGATCGAGGGGACACTGGATGCCCTCCTTTCTTAAGCAAAAACCAACAGAGCCTTCCAACAACCCTGTAACAACAAAACCGAGGCGGGCACAGACCTTATCACGAATCACTGCAAACCACAAGGGCATTTCATTGTTAATGGAGCACCTTCTATGGGCTCCTGTCTTGAGAGGAGGCACCAGAAATGCCGAGCAGAGAAGGCAGGTCCCAGGCTCCCCAGGGTAAAAAAAATCCAGTGGGAAAGATGACATTGAAAACAACAGAATCTCACACTTGTGATTGATGTTATAATGTATCACCTATGGGCAGATTACATATTGTATGTGTTTATCATAGATTATATTATATATGTCATATGCCACCCAGCTGTCTGTATGTACAAATATGGCATGCCCACAGTGTGCAGCGAGAAGCTGGCGGAGAACACGCCTCCCACTTCCGTGGTGGCAGGTGGGGGCACCTGGTGTTTCGGCAGGTGAGGAGGGCTGGCTGTGGGGTCATTTGCCAGAGGGTTAACCTGGCTTAGTGGGAAGGAAGATGCTGGGCCTTTCCAGGTGTGAATTACAACTCTGACACTTTGCAGCTGTATGGGGTTTTTTTAAATACTTTTTTGAGCATCTGTAAAAAGAGCATGTAGTCACCTGCGGGCAGGTGGGCAGTCAGTGATCAATTAATTGCCAAGGAGAGAAAGCAAGAGAGCTTGGCCCAGGCAGTGTCCGAATGAGGCCATGGGGAGGTGCCTGGCTGAGCTCAAAGCCAGACAAGCCAACCAGAGGCCCTCCTGGGAGCCCAGCCCCGGCCCTGCATTTATGCTGCTTTATCACCTCCATTGGCAAAATCAGGACCATCGTTCCTCTCCTTCCTGTCTCCCGGGACGTCTGGGACACCAGAGAATCAAGCTGGGGCTGGGGGAGGCAGGTGGAGGATGTGTGATTTTCAGAAGGCGAGCCGTGAGCGGAGGGTTGATTATTTTACTTGTGGAAGGCATGTGTGGGCAACAGTCGCAAGTTTCTCTGGGTTTATCAGAAAATCCTAACAGAAGAAAGGTTATTTAACCAAGACCAGGAAAAGAAGGTGCAGATATTTTAAAATATGAAACGGAATTCCTAAAGCCTCAGAATATGATGCCTCCTTGTGCAGGCCTGGCTGAGTTTAAAGCCTGGGGCTGTGATCCGGGGCCAGACAGATCAGAGGGTTGTTTAACCTGGCTTGCCTGAACCTACAGCGTCGGGTCCCTCTTGGGACCCGGCAGCCTGGGGACCCAGCCTGGCTCCATACGTGGTCGGACACCACTGGCTCCTGGGCGTGTTTGGAGTGTGGTTTGAGACAGTTACCTAAACCGAAGGTGAGAGGTAAGACAATGATGAGCCTCAGTCACCACATCCCAGGCTTCCGAGGAAACTGGGACACTGTCAGGACCCTGGCCACACACACAGCCGCCAGCCCGTGGACAGACTTGATGCACCCGGGAGGAAGGCGGGCAGAGATGGAGGGCAGCATGGGAGGAGTCCAGCCCTCCTGCCCCAACGCTCTTACACCCCCCAACCACAGGGCTAACCAGCCCTTTAAGAGGGCAGGGGTTTGCACACGAGGGCGTTCGGGTGACGGAGCACAGGATAAACACGTGCCTGGCCACCAGGGCTTGGAGTCTGACGCAGACCCTGGACACAGCCCAACACCACACACAACGCATGCACTGACAAGGCTGTCCAGCCATGCCTTACACCAGGTCATGAGCAAGCAGAGTTTAAGCAACTTCAACTGAAAGCGCTGAGGGGTCAAGCCCATAATTAAGGAAGAGATTGTGTGTGCCTATCACCTTAGATGATGTAGAAAGAAGTGGGTGGAATGGCTATTTATGGAGGCATTGGCGTCAATATAAACTTCAGCACCACGGGTTTCCAGTAACACCTGGTGTACATTCAGCGACTTCTACTTGGCTGTTCAGAGACCTCAAGGCTCTCTCATGCGCTCATAAATTTTTAGCTATGTCTGTATTCTAAGAACATGTGTCCTTGTCTTAACTGTCCTTACTAGGATGGAGGCCCCTTGAAGGCACTGACGCATCTTTTCAAGATGATGGGTTAATGAAAAATGTTTCAGAGTTTCACCTTAAGACATCCTACTTCTCAAAAGCTCCATTCAGGATGGAGGGGGGTCATTAGTCTACTGTCTTACATAGAGACCCATCTGGAGGTGTCCAATTCTGCCAGCATCCGATTCCAGGCTATTTCCAAGGAATACGGAGCAAAACTTCACACAAGATCAAGGGATGGTCGAGAAAACTAGAATCTATAATGTCTGCCAGTAAATGGCTTAGGAGCCTCATAAGTTAGAGAAGGCAACATCTTCCAGGATTTCCTTGGTGAGCAATAGCTATCGAGTAGCTTTGAAAACAGACAGCATTTGCAATCAAGTAGAAGAGGCGGCAGCGTACAAAGGATCAGTGGAGACCAGGAGCCAAGAAAGCTTTATCTAGAGCAGAGTTCTCAGCGTCAGCCCTAGAGACATGTGGGACTGGGTGGTTCTTGGTGCTGGGGGCTGTCCTGTGCATGGTAGGACACAGGATGTTCAGCAGCAACCCTGATCTTGACCCACTAGGTGTCCGTAGCATCATCCAGTTGTGACCATCAAAAATGTCTCCAGGAGTTCCTGCTGTGCTGCAGCAGGTTAAGGAGCCAGCGATGCTGCAGCTGTGGCAGAGGTCGCAGCTGTGACTTGGATTCAATCCCTGGAACTTCCATAGGCTATGGGTGTGGCCAGTGTAAAGTAGAATAAAATATCCCCAGACCAGTCTCAAACGGGCGGGCCCTGGGGGGACAAGCAGGTGCAACATGGCCCCTGGTTGGGAATCACGAGGCTACTCAGCCACGAATTAGCAATGGGATCTGACCATGGTCAGGGCCCTTCATTGCTCAGAGGCCTTAAGTTTCTCATCCAGGAGATGAGGAAATGGGACTAGATCTGTGTTTCCCAAACTAGGGGCCAGTATCACTCAGGGGCACCTGGGATAACGGGTGGTCACACTCCAACACGACATTAAAGGACACAGAGTCGCTGAGAAAAGCTTTTCTCTTCTTCAGTCTCTTCCCATCCTGATCAAAGCAGGAACAACATCCCCTTTCGGTGCTTCAAGTCTTAAACATCTCTATGATTCTATCTATAAGACAAGAGCAAGAACAATTCCAGGGCTCAGAGCCTTGGAAAAGCCGCAATATCTAAATCTGTCATGATTTCATCGTTATTGTCTACTTACGTCCAGTGACCCTGGATTCCATGTGAGAGGGATACAGGGCTTTCTCTCAGTTATTTATTTATTTACATTTAAAAATTTTTTTTGGCCATGCCTGCCTGTGCCATGCGGACATTCCCAGGCTAGGGATCGAACCACAGCCACAGCAGCGACGCCAGATCCTTAACCTTCCAGGCCACCAGGGAACTCCCCAGGGTTTCCATAAAATATAGCACTTGTATCAGTGGGACAAAAGTCATCAGTCTTAGGAAGCATGCGAAGGGCTAACAGTGTTTTTCTCCCATAAATGTCTACCTACCTACTGGACATGGCAGTGGATGCCTCGTACTAGTCTCAAGATGTGAGGTGCCCTTAATAATGTGGAAATTATTGGAGTTCCCACAGTGGATTAAGAATCAGACTGCAGTGGCTGGGGTCTCCATGGAAGCTTGGGTTCGATCCCCGGCCTAGCGCAGTGGATTAAAGGATCGGCTTGTTGCAGCTGCAGCTTAGATTCAATCCCTGGCCAGGGAACTTCCATATGCCCCGGGTGTGGCCAACAATAAATAAATAATTTGGAAATTCTTGAATCCAAGTTCCCTCTGTGGTAAAGGCTGGTCATTTGTCACCTGTTATGGGTTGAACTGTGTTCTTCCACTTCCCCAATTCACACGCTGGGGTCCCAGCCCGCAGTCCCGCAGACTACGGCCTCCCTTGGAAGTAAGGCTGTTGCCGATGTCATGAGTTCAGATGAGGTCATACTGAAATAAGGCGGGCCTTTACCCCAACAACACTAGGGTCATTATAAAAAAGGGGAAATTCGAATACACACACACAGGGAAACTGTCACATGAAGGTCAAGGCAAAGATCAGGGTAACGCTTGCACGTAGAAACGGATGCCAAAGACTGCCCACAACCCAGCAAAAGCTAAGAGAACACTCTGGAAGACATTGTCTTTCACAGCCTTCAGAGAGAACCAACCCTACTAACACCTTAACCTTGGACTTCTGGCCTCCAGCGCCATTGAGACAATACATTTCTGTTGTATAAGTCTCTCAGCCTGCGGTACTTCTTGTGATGTCAGCCCTAGCAAACTCATACATCGTCTTAAATTCATTTTCTTTTCTTTCTTTCTTTTTTTTTTTTTTTTTTTGTCTTTTGACATTTCTTGGGCCGCACCCGCGGCATATAGAGGTTCCCAGGCTAGGGGTCAAATCGGAGCTGTAGCCACTGGCCTATACCAGAGCCACAACCACGTGGGATCTGAGCCGCGTCTGCAACCTACACCACAGCTCACAGCAACGCCGGATCCTTAACCCACTGAGCGAGGCCAGGGATTGAACCCGCAACCTCATGGTTTCTAGTCGGATTCATTAACCACTGCGCCACGATGGGACCTCCTAAATGAGTTTTCTAGTTTGGTGACTGTGTTTGGAATTCTTGAGTCTCTTTACAGGGCAGGAAATGCAGACATATTTGCAGAAGAATTTGTGTGTATTTAGAGATGGGCACAGATGACAAAGGAACACCAGCAAAAAAAAAAAACAAAAGCAAAAACCAAACAACCCAGAGCCAAACAAACAAAGCCCGCCACACCATCTGTGTTTAGACAGATTTGTATATGTTTGCCATAATTATATCTTTGCAAATTGTATACATTAGATATTTGCTCATTGCTTTCCTCTTCTCTATTTATCTGCTGTCTTTCTATCTTGAGCTGTGAATTATGGGTCCCTGGCTCTGAAGTAAAAGGAGGCCCAGCACAGAGGCAAAGCCAGGCCTAGAACGCAGGTCTCCCAGCACAGGCCTGATCCATCAGACCTCAGTGCCTACAGAATCCACACTGCCCTCCCCGGGACAATGTCTTGGGCCTCTTGTGCAGACGCTGACACCAACTGGGGCCTTTCAACCAGAAGGCTCTGGCCATCTAAAGATGCTTGGAGAACACGCCAAAGTTCCCAGCACGTGGGCATCTGAGAATTCATGACCCAACGCGAGCTCTTGATTGAAAGGGATGCTGTGATGAGTGAAGAAACAGATAAGCCCTTTGAGCCCTTCTGCAGAAACTGCCAACCTGACATGGTCACCAGATGAGCAGCTTTGCAGGTGACCAGGGTCAGCTCCCACACAGCCAAGACCCGAAGGAACGAGAGATGCACCTTATCCTAACACCACATCAGAACCAAGGACTTTCAGAAATCGGCCAAGTAGCCAGGATGCTGCCACTCCATCTTTTTGGTTAAGAACAATGCCCCTACCATGATCCATTTCTGCAATCATGGCAAAGAAACTCGTGAACCTGTTGGCTAAAATTAATATACCGTAATTTCACGCTTTTGATCACAATTGTAAATTTAAGAGATCAAAAATCAGGCTTGAACATTAAATGGAAATCCTTTCTTTCCTTTCTCTGGAAGCAGCCAAGTAGAAACCAGAGCCAAGAGAAGCATAGGAAGCCGGAAAGCACACGTGCCCAACTGTAGCCATGTCTGATTTGCCATATGTGTGTTGCTCCAGCTCCCATCCGGGAAGCATTAACTCAAATACTGCTTGTGCATCTATGCAGTGTCAGATGCCATGCTGGGAGCTGGGGCTTCATCAGCGATGAGCTGACAGCTCTACCTGTCCTGCTTGCTTGTGGTCCAGGCAGAGACCCAGATAATGAACACGAGTAAAGACAAACATCGGCTTATCCAACATAAAGCTTCTGTGAAGAAAAAGGGAAGAGCGCCGTGGGGTGGGAATCACGTTACAGGGACAGCAAAGTCCCGTCTAAAGAAACAGCATTAAGCTGACACCCGAAGGGTACGACCTAAGTTAGCCACACGCATTCACGCAGGGAGCTATTGCCCTCACGGTACCCCGGGCATAACTGGGATGGACCCCCAGCTCCGAGGCAGAGAGTGGCGATTCTGAAATGGTGAAAACAAAAGGTAACTAGACTTGAGGGAACCCAAGAACCCTGAGGACAGAAGCCAGGGGAACACCCACTTTCACAGACTACAGACATGACCTCCAGGGTGAGGGAAGAAACTCCGAGAGCCCTTGAGAAAGGTGCCTCATTGCAGCCCTAGCCACGGAGCCCAGGAGGTCAACTTGTTCAGAAGAACCCAAGCAGAATCATGAGCCTGTGCTCTTCTGGACCTCTGGGTTCTGGAAGGACACGAATGGGGACCTCGAGCGTGACCACTCAACACGTGATCCACATGAGGGAGGGAAACTTGGTTAAAATTTCAAAAAATAAAAATAAAAATAAATAAATAAAAGAAAGGCTTCCTGATTCCTAGTCCCTACTTGGGACAACCTGGAAAGTCCCCAGGCTGCTAGGTCACGGGGGCTCCCAGTTCTCCTCTTCTCGGCCCCACCCAACAATGGAAAAGTACTGGCATCGCCACAGCTGGGTTTCTCCCAGGGGTGCCCTGCAGGGGACATGTCTGTGCCCCCCCTACTCACACCCAAGGGGGAAATCCCAACCGACTGGGTTGAACCCCAGCCTCCCTCGCTGGCCCAACTGGTGTCACACCCTCGAACAAGCCTGCCCCAATAACCAAGCAGTCCAGCGGGGCCAGGAGCCAGGAAATATGCCTTGAAAAGCACTGTGTTCTTCAGCTCCAGTGGTTGGCGGCGCAGCCGGGACACTGCCCAGCGTGGACAAATGACCATGGCGGCCAGGGTCAAGTTCCCCCCTCCCCACCTGGGACACATGGTGATCCTGAAGCGGGTGCTTCCCAAGCAGAGGGAAAACCCTGGCACAGGAGGGCCGAGGTGGATGGTGGGCACAAGGACCCTGGCGCTCCTCTTCTAAGACGACACACCTGACTGGGCCGGGCACACCTGGATGCGGAGGCAGGCCAAGCTCTCCAACAGTTGTCCAGTGTTCGCTGAGCAGACAGACCTGGCAGCTGAGCTCCTTGCGGGGACGGGGGTGGGGGGGTGGGGGGTGCAGGTTTCGCCTCCTTGGTGGGCCACGCCCTCCCCCGGCACACAGTCCCTCCGTCCAAGTGTTTCGTCCAAGCCCCGGGCTCTGACCACAAAAAGTGCCCTTTTCTTTGGCGGGCTCACCTCAGACGTGCTGGACCACGGAGCCAAACCGCCTGCGAAAAGGACATCCCCAGCACATTTCTCTCTAGTCAGAGGGTCCGTGGCTGGCGGCCACAAAGAGCACATCCCCCTTTTGCTCCTGCCCCCCCCACCCCCGCCCTGGAATCACTCACTCCCTTGGTCCCAGCTTTATTTATGGCAGAAGCACAGCTACCTAAAGGACCTGCTGGCTTCCTGAGGGGTGCTCCCAACGGACCCAAAGCAAGCGAGGCCAACCTCGGGCGAGAGCCAGACTGCTAACCAGAAGTGCACGTCCAGCCCAGTTGGGGCTGCTACGCCCACTCCAACATGTCAGTAAAAATGCAAGAAATAATGGCCACACCCTTCCCCAGTGATTTGGGGGGTGCGGGTGGGGGTGGGGAGAGACTGCAGCCTCCGTCGAAATACTCTGGGTGCTTCTGGAAATCGTCCACCCTAATGGTGGGGTGGGGAAGAGGGCCACCTTTCACAAGAGTTTAGAGGACTTCTTGTTTTTTTTAAAAAAAAAAAAAAATTTATTTTTTGGTCATACAAAACCTGGTTGTGAACGGGAAAGAAAATGCCAGCCCTGTTTGACAGACGTCAGATTTATGACCGTTTTTTGAAAGCCTCAAGTACGTCATAAGAGTTGGCCCACCCACCATCCTGCCCCAACTGTAAACACGGCCGGGGGCCCATGCCTCTCTCCCCCCTATCGCATCTGTGGTCCTCCGCCTCTGAACAGTCCTTGTTCCCTTCCCTCGGCCTCTGGTGGGTTAAAAAGATGCCAGGCTGTATCTATAGGGAGAGTGTGCCATGGAGCTCTCTGGGCTAAACGTCCAAAATAAACAGGGCCACTCACGCCTGCCCCGTCTGCAGAGGCAGGCCGCAGATGTTAATAAACACGCTTGGGTTTAGGGTCTGCCCATCAATTTCTCCATCCATTTTACACCCGACAAAGTCAGGAGATGAGGTTTTTTTTTTTTTTTTTCCTCCCCCCCCCCCACCCCCCGCCTTCCCTTAACGTACAAACTCAGTAAACTGTTGTCAGGCTTGGGGATAAATTTATGAATTTTGGCCTCCAGATGTGGCTGGAAATAAAAGTCAACACAGGGAGGGAGCAACTGCATTTCAGGATTGGGCCCCTGGAGGCTGAGTCTGCAAAAACCCAAGGCTGGGAGAGACTTGTTTGTCCTTTTCAGTGAGACACCAGGAGCTGGTTTGCTTAAAGGCAGGGATGCTATTCCGAGCAGAAAGGGATGCCAAAGTCCTCTGGAAATTTTAGGGTAAGGATTAATTTTTTTTTTTAATTTAAAAAAAAGTTTTTCTTTTTATGGCCGCACCTGTGGCATATGGAAGTTCCCGGGCTAGGGGTCAAATCGGAGCGGCAGCTGAGGCCCGTGCCACAGCCACCGCAATACCGGACCCAAGCCCCACCTGTGACCTACGTCACAGTTTGCGGCAATGCCAGAGCCTTAACTCACTACTGAAGCCAGGGATTGAACCCGCATCCTCATGGAGACAACATTGGGTTCTTAACCTGCTGAGCCCCAGTGGGAACTCCCAGGGTAAAGATGAGAATGTTGAGATTTGGATTCCTCTCCAGAGTCCTTGATCATCCAATCCTCACTGCCCTGGGGGGCCTTCCAAGAACACAGCAGTGCCTTCCAAAAACCTGGGCTCGGAGATAAGCCCGTTGGCAAAAATCTTCAGATGAGAAAAAACTGAAAAAAGGCCTTTCATGAGTCTACTTTTCTGGTATCATTTATCCAAAGAGAAGAGACAGGGAGATGTTCAGAAAAGATGCAAAGGTCTATCCAGAGAAAACCAGGACTCGCAAAGACACATGTGCTCCAGTGTTCACTGCAGCCCTCTTTTCAATAGCCAAGACATGGAAACAACCTAAATGTCCATCGACAGAGGAATGGATCCAGAAGATGTGGTACATATACCCAATGGAATATGACTCAGCCATTAAAAGGAAAGAAAGAATGGCATCTGCAGCAACATGGATGGATCTATAAATTATCATGCTAAGGGAAGACCATCACAATGAGACACCAACATCGAATGCTATCACTTATATGTGGAATCTAAAAAAAAGGACCCAATGAACTTCTTGGCCAAACAGATACTGACTCACAGACTTGGAAAAACAAGGTTTCCAAAGGAGACAGGTTGGGGGGTTGGAGGGATGGGCTGGGGGTTTGGGATGGAAACGCTAAAAAATTAGGTTGTGATGATCGCTGTACAGCTATAAATGTAATAAAGTTGAGTAATTAAAAAATAGAATAAAATTTAAAAAAAGAAAAGATGCAAAGGGTCAAGTATAAACTGACAGGTCTGTCGACTCCAAACACAGACTGATAGGTTTTACTTGATTTTCTAGGTCGAAGGCTTGACAGGCCTTTCAAATCAGCAGTCCGGCTAACTGACCCACAGTGAGACACAGGACAGACAAAAACATATGCATCTGAAAAACGCCGCACATTAGAACTTGGCATTTCTTATTGCTTTTTCTTTAGAAGAAAAAAAAAAAGGGGCGAGATGGGCTCCAGGCACCGCATTTGACTGAAGTGGAACACTGCGAGTCTTTCGGGAGTGTGTTTGCTTTAGCGAAGTAATAAAACCAAAATTCATCAGGCAAAGGTTTTCTTGGTAACAATTCAGTGGAAATATTTGTGAAGTCGTGACCAACTGCACATACCGAAGCCCTGGCGATGGCCTGGCAAGCGGGGAGGAGGGTGGGGGGGAGGACAGGCAGGACGTGTGTATTAACAGGAAGGCGGTGGTCGCGACAAACCCTCTCTGCTCCAGAGAAGAGGCTACTAACTCATCTCCAGACATCAAGAAACATACGTACCTTTGCGGGAAAAGCGGATCCAGGAAGCCACAGGGAGCAGAGGCTTTGGAGGAAGGTCATTAGGCTGTACATTTGGGACTTAACAGAAAAGAAAATTGTTTGGGTTTTGCATAGGTGGCTTTTATAGCTTGTTATTTATTTATTTTTATTTTTTGTCTTTTGTCTTTTTAGGGCCCCACCCCCGGCATATGGAGGTTCCCAGGCTAGGGGTCGAATTGGAGTTGAAGCTGCCAGCCTACACCACAGCCACCGCAACACGGGATCCGAACCGCGTCTGCGACCGACACCACAGCTCACCGCAATGTGGGATCCTCGACCCCCTGCACAAGGCCAGGTTCGATAACCACCAAGCCATGTCGGGAACTCCTTGTTTGTTTTTTTAAATGGAACTCTAAGATGAACCTTAAAGAAGAAACTCTGGATAAGAAGTCAGAGAATCATCAAATTATATCCTCAGGAAGACGCATGGAAGATCACCATCAAATCTCTGCCTCTCTCCTTTGATATAATCTCTGCCCACAGTCATAGAGCGGGGTGGCTCAGCTTAAGACCTGAAGTATGCTTTAGTTAGCCTGATGTGTGCTTTAACTTTCTTAAAAATTAGATGATAAGATGTAAAGATGGGACATTGTTAGATTTTGCATAAAAAGCTGGATTTCTGGGTGGTCTTGAAAAATGAGAAGATCTGGCAACCTCACACCTATATTCCTACATAGGAAAAAGTAGCCAAAGCTGAGAAGCAGCTGCCTCTTTAAGGCAGGGCATGGGCTCTGCAGTGTACTGCAATCCCCAACATGCCAAAGCACAAGCCTTACTCATTTAAGTTATCTTCCTGGACCCTGTAGGCATCTGCATTTATAATTTCTGGTTTAAAAAAAAAAACAAAAAAACAAAACTGGAGCTCCTGTCGTGGTGCAGTGGAAACGACTC
The DNA here is from genome assembly GCF_016906955.1 of Phacochoerus africanus. Classification (NCBI taxonomy): domain Eukaryota; kingdom Metazoa; phylum Chordata; class Mammalia; order Artiodactyla; family Suidae; genus Phacochoerus; species Phacochoerus africanus. The sequence goes on along the minus strand of NC_062557.1, from coordinate 8,354,037 downwards.
CAACCAGTATCCATGAGGATATGGATTCGATCCCTGGCCTCGCTCAATGGGTGGGAGATCCATCGTTGCCGTGAGCTGTGCTATAGGTCATAGATGCGGCCCAGATCATGCGTTGCTGTGGCTGTGATGTAGGCTGGCAGGTGTAGCTCCTATTGGACCCCTAGCCTGGGAACTTCCATATGCCATGGGTGCAGCCCTAAAAAGAAAAAAAAAAATCTCCACTACAGGGTTCTTATTTGATCTTTCTCATGTGAGTGTCAACAATGGATGTGGATCCACTAAGCCCTTCTACCTGCATATAAGTAACATGGCTTTGTGAAAAAGAGACTTGAAAATAAGAGATGACTTAACAGCAGTAACTGGTATGCTTAGAGTGGCCAATGCAAGCCAGTAGAACTTCCAGTGCTGTGACATTCCAAAATTCCTTGCCATAAAACAATTTGAGCAGACGTGTGTTAGGTCTTTGCGCTGCAGATATTATTTGACAGCAGCATGAAGGGACCCAAGAAAGCATCCAGCAGACATAAGCTATTTCTCTCTCCTTGAACATTTGAGTTACAATCATGTATGGATCATCAAGGGGCTTACAATATAGTAAGTGTGCACTTGTGCCAGGACACAGGAGCCAGGTTGAAGGAGCTCCCATTGGCCAGATCTGGGACATTTTGTGCACCAAAATAATGAAGTAGTGAATTATAAATCATTGAGTAATTTGGGAATCCACGAGTCCAGTGAACAGATAGGTACGTAAACAAACCGAAGAGGACGGAGCTCTCTTACCAACATTAGAAGGTCAAGAACCAAAGGATACTGTTGAGGGAGCACTGGAGTTGGAAAATCATTTGCAACCATCCTCGTAAGGACTGGATCAGGCAAGAATCACCACTGGATGCTAATTCTAGGAAGAATGTTCAGTGAGGGTCTTTGCAATCCCTTAAAGGGTCTCCCCAGTAGACTGTTAATTATTCAAAAGGGAGAAAGAATGCAGTCGTTACATACTGGAGAAATCAGACAACACTTGACATGGGCAACCAAAGCTAGCATCACCAGGTGTGGACAGGTAGACATGGGGACCATCAGATGTGACACTCTAGGAAAGATACCACACCACCTACTCAGTATTCTGGCCAAGAACAATACAGAGTTTCAATCTAATCATGAGGAACCTTCAAACACAAAATGAGGACTTCTCCATTAAAAAAAAAAAAATGGAAGAGGAGAGAACTGCATCCTTTAAAAATGCCCATGTCATAACAAACAAAGAAAGGCTGCAGAAATGCTCCAGATTACAGAGGGCTTTAAAAAGGGGAGGGGCAGGGGTAAGAAATATGACGACTCAATGAAATAGCTGACTCCAGACTGGATTCTATACTGGAGGGAAAGAGTGTCTTAAAGGGACATTATTAAAACAACTGACAAACCTGGAATATGGGTGGAGATGAGATAAAAATTTCAATGTGAATTTATGAAAGCGATAGTTGAACTGCCATTACGTAAGAGGGTATCCGTTTTCTTAGGAAATACACACTGATGAATTTTGAGGTACACATCCATGATGTATGTAACTTATCCTCAAACAGTTTAGGAAAAAAAAATACAGAATGAGAGAGAGAAAGGAAGAAGGAAGGGGGGAAGGAGTAAATGACCAAGCAAATGAGATAAAATGTTAAAAACAGGTGAATTGGGGTAAAGGATATAGGAGTGTTTCTTGGACTATTTTTAGAATTGTTTGATTTATTTCCAGATTAAAAGTAAAAAAATGTGTGAGCATGTGATGTGTAAGAGTAAAAGAGCACACAAGCGCATTGGACGCATAAACGTGTGGGACAAGCCATTCATGGGAGGAGTGAACACCGGGGAAGGTTTACTGTGGGTCTGACAGACAGGTGGCTCTTAGAGTTAAGAAGGCGAGGCTTTCCGGACAAAGGTAACAAGAGCCAAGGTCAAGTAACTGAAACCTGCTGGGAAAAAAAACTGCCCAGAACAGACTGCATATGTCAAAGAGGAATGGACTCTAAGGCTGGAGAGATTGAGAGTCTATGGTGGATTTTGATGGCAGCTTAAAGGGCTTATCTTCAGGATCAAGTCCAGAGTGAAAGCAGGAAGGCTTTCAGCTGGAGGTGGAATAGGTAGAAAGGTGCATAACCTATTCATTCGTGAGTAGACAGGCTGTAAGGATGGGCACTTGAGCCAGGAGAACCAATACAGAACCACAACCAAAGTCTAGGCTGGCGATCATCGAATGGCCACAGAACTGACGTCCCAGTCCCATAGGATGCAGGCACATGAAGCATTGTTAGAAGATGAGACACATAATTTCTTACTGTATTTTTCAAATATTTGCTAGGCAAATTACTAAATCATGACCCAGTCAAGAGAAGTCGGTGGAGAAATGGAATATTACACCTTGTCTTCACATTCAAAAGGGGAGGAAACTCTGAAGATGAAGTGTCAACCTCCTGTCCAGGGTGACGCCAGGGAGAGCAGGCAAAAAGAGAGAGGGTGGACCATAAGTTCTGAACAAGATGGATGGAGGAACCATACGTCTAGTTCAATTGTAACACATTCTGTCAAAGAACACTGAGTGTAGCACACTCCCAGGAAGTGCCAAGAAACAAGACACAACCCTTGTTTTTGAAAAGCCAACACTGCAGGGGTATATTGAATCACCCTGAATGACAGCCAAAAGGTAAAGAGAGAAAGACTCTTGGAGATGTCTGGACAAATGGTTTTACCCTACTGAGAAGTGAGGAAACCCAGAGCAGAACACCTCTGGGCCAAGAGGCCAGTGGAGTTTAAGGGCAATGAACTTGAGGAGGTGGACACCAAAAGGATACACAGAAGTGGCATGTGAAGAAATCTCAGGGCCAGGGATGCCAAGTTGGGAGTGGTTCTTGATGAGACGTGTGGTGAAAACTATGGCAGGGGACTGGAATTCAGAGACTGAGGGTTGAAGCTCGTCCCACAAACAGAAGGTGGGACCAGAAAGGAGTGTGTGGGTGGTCAGTCTTGAGTCATCAGGAGTGAACATTGAGAGGAAAAACTAAAACAAGGCACCAGATCTGAAGTGGTTTGTAGGGACCCACACAGAAGAAGCATCAAAGCTGGAGTTGGATTTCCAAGTGGAAGGGATGGATGAGCTGTTAAAATACAATACAGCGTTCGCTGAAATCTCAACCTCTCTGTGTAAGGAAAGAAAAAATTAAGTGACCTTATCTAAGAAAAGTTTTAAGCGAAGAAAAGACCCTGTCCATGGTCACAGAGTGGGTGAGAGAGAGAATACAGAGGGCAGAGGGAGTGATCATTTGTGTCCTTGTCTCAACTGCAGGAATGATTCTCTGGGCTCTCAGTTCCAGAGAGAATCTTGAAATCAGAGCCAAAACCAAAACAAAACAAAACACAAAAAGAAGAAGAAGCAGTAATTACTTGAGGGGCATGGATGGGGAGGGAGGGGCAGCTTCAGCGTCAAGACTGAGCTGAAGGATCCCACTCCTGAGCATATATCCAGACAAAACTACAATTCAAAAAGATACACGCACCTCTATGTTCATAGCAGCAACTATTTACAACAGCCAAGACACAGAAGCAACCTAAATGTCCATCAACAGATGAATGGATTAAGATGTGGTACATATATACAATGTAATACTACTCAGCCATGAAAAAGACAAAATCATGCCATTTATGCCAACAAAGATGCAACTAGAGATTCTCATACTAAGTCAGTCAGACAAATACCATATGATATCACCTCTATGTGGAACCTAAAATATGGTACAGATGGGGAGTTCCCATCGTGGTGCAGTCGAAACGAATCCGACTAGAACCATGAGGTTGTGGGTTCAACTCCTGGCCTCGCTCAGTGGGTTAAGGATCTGGCGTTGCCATGAACCATGGTGTGGGTCCCAGACGGGGCTCGGATCCAGCGTTGCTGTGGCTGTAGCTGCAGCGTAGCCTGGCAGCGGTAGCGCTGATTTGACCCCTAGCCTAGGAACTTCTGTATGCCGCGGGTGTGGCCCTAAAAAGACAAAAGACAAAAGACAAAAAAAAAAAATAATATATATATATGGCACAGATGAACCTATCTACAAAACAGACCCACAGACATAGAGAACACACTTGCGGTTGCCAAGGGTGGGGGAGGAGGGGGGAGGGAGTGGGAAAGACTGGGAGTTTGGAGTTAGTAGATTCGAACTATTACACTTAGGATGGATGAGCAATGAGGTCCTGCTGTCCAGCACAGGGAACTCTCCGGTCTTTTGGGATAGCCATGATGGATGATCACGTAAGGAAGGGAACGTATACAGATGTACAGCAGAAATTGGTACGACACCATAAATCAACTATACTTTAATTTTTAAATGTGAAAAAAAAAAAAGAATGAGCTGGAGGGGTCAAAGTGAAGAGGAGCTGTGAACAAACCCAGAGGCTGGGCTTCTGGGCTCTCGCACCTGTATTTGCGCTTTGGGGAAGGGAGGAGGTTAAGTGGAAGGAGACGAAAAGAGCATAGATGTTGTCTGGGGGCAGAGGCAGGGAGCGTCTACCTATGATGGAGAAGGACAAGGCGCAGACCCGGTAATGGGCCTTGAGAGGGGTATTTTCATCCCCGTGGGAGCCCTCTGCCTTGTCTTCATCCCATTCTCTCCCCATATCATTTACCTGGCTTAGTCAGAAACCACGGTAACAGGAAGCCCGAAGAAATGGTTGAAATGCTAGGAGGACACGGTGCCACATGGGGCCACACTTCTGTTTTCGGGGAAACTGGATCCTTTAGCAACAAAGGGTGTGATGACCAGCAGGCCTCTGCAGACTGTTCCAACAACCGGATTTGACCTTTAGGGGGCGAGCGAGCTGGCAGCAGCTGTGCCCAGGCAGTAGATGGGGGACAACTGAAGCCTGGGTTTCCAATGTCACATGCGCTCTGGGGGCCTCTGTGCTCAGAGCGTCCTCTCCCTCCTGCCAGCCCACTCCCACCCCAGCTTTGCTCTCAGGGTCTTTCTTCACATCCTGCAAGTGTCAAGTGATGAAGTTCATCAAAGGATGCAGGACTACCCGGGCTAGACTCTGCTGCTGCTCCTGGGTCTCAGTGAGTGGCTATTTTCTCTGTATCCTTTGCTCTATTCATACTTGGTGCTTTGTAACTCCAAGAGCACACAGAAAGATGCTTGGACTGAACAGTGCAGCCCCCCCCAAAGTTCTTACATTGAAACTCAAAAGCCCAGTATGGTGGTATCTGGAGATGGTAAATACCAAATTTACCCACCTCCTCCTTGGGGAGGTAGGTAGGTCATGAGGGTGGGGCCCTCGTGATGGGGTTAGTGCCCTTATAAGAAGAAACAGAAGTGTACTCATTACTAAAAGTTAGTTCATAAATTCAGGGTAAAATAAAGTCCTTCCTACCTTCCAGACACAGACAGGAATTCACTCCTCCCTCTTTCACTGTCTGTCTCTCTCTGTGTGTCTCCCCTTCTCTCCCTCTCTCCTTGCGATGCAAGACTATAATATGAACACATCTGCCTGTAAACCAGAACCCGACCGCACGGGCACTCTGATCTTGGACTTCCCCGTCTCCAGAACCCTGAGGAATAAATATTTGTTACTAAAACCCTCCAGAGTGCGGGCTTTTTGTCAGAGCAGCAGCGCGGACCAAGACCGAAGGCTTTCGGCAAACCCAGGACTGCGCTGGGGATGGCCGCTCTTCCACACATGCGATTTCAAGTAACCCATGAGAGCCCGTGCCCTGTGCCGGCCCTCGGGAGGATCTCTGTGCCACGAAAAGCCTGTTCGATCCTGGTGGCATTACCAACACCAACAAAACCATGCTCTCACTCCATCCCTCCAGCTCTGACCTGAAGCACATTTTCTGCCTGGATTTATTCAAGCCCATGGCAGAGTAGTTAATGACACACAGGACCCCACGGGCCTCCCACCGGATCATCGCCCCGGAAGTTAGGAGACCCAGGGACCCATGGTGATCCATCAACAGGTTTATACATCTCTTGAATTCTGAACATCTACTCTTTTTTTTTTTAAACCCTTGGGAAATACTATGAAATAAATGGCTGCTGTCACCCGGTAGCGTCTGCCTCCCCACCACCCCGGCCCGTCCTACTGGTTCTTTTCCCTGACACCTCACGCTGGCTCCCCTCCCGGCCAGTTCCAGAAGTGTCTGGGATTGAGCGCAAAGGAAATGCCGCCGCACCCACAGGCACCCAGAGGCCGCTCTCGCCGTGGTGGCCCTTGTCCTCGCGGTCACGGCTCGGGCCAGACACCCTTGGTCCTTAAGCCCAGGGCCTGCCAACCACAGATGTCTTCAAACAGAGCCTGTGAAAAGGAGCATTGCTTCAGCTCCACTGCCACTGACATCCTGGGAAACAGGGCCCACAAGGAAAATATTTTCTTAAAGTAACTCCCTGGTTTGGGGGCCGGGGGGGTGGGGGTAGGGGGAGTTACCTGCCATGGGGAATTTTTTTTTTTTTTTTAAAGGAAAGCATTTAGCCACCCCTGTAAGAGCAGCCTACGGGGAGAAGGGAAAAGAAATGTCACCTTTTCCCTCTCCAGACCCGCCTGCATTTGAGGTTTGGCTCAAATACCAAGGCAGGGCCGTCCGAGAGAAAGGCGTGGTGCAGGGAGGGCCGTGTCCAGGAGTCCGGCAGCCGTCAACTTTGAATCCCAACCCTAACCTCACCTAACTCCCGCCCGGAGTGCTGTGACTCACTTCATCTCCCTGGCCTTGGTGGCACCATCCAGTAAAACATGGGGCTCCCGACTGACCTCACTGGGGAACAGGGAGGTTAGCTCATGTTTATAGAGCTCTTTGAAGATGAAGAAAGCCTGTGCCTACAGGGGGCTGTTATTATTATAACTACCTGTGAGAAAAGAGCAAAGCCATTCCCATCCAGGCCTAATGATCAGCTCCCAGTAGCCACAGAGCCAGAGGTGCAAGGGAGCCTGGCCCTCGTCGACAGAAACTCTCAGCTGCTTCTAGGTACACCCATGGCACTCAAACAGCGTTTCTTTTTTTCCTTTGTTTCCCCTCTTGTCTTTCTGTCCTTTGTAGGGCTTCGCCCACAGCATATGCAACCCACCGAGCAAGGCCAGGGATCGAACCCATCACCTCATGGTTCCTAATCAGATTCGTTAACCACTGAGCCGAGAAAGGAACTCCTGAAACAGCGTCTCTAAAGCTCAGGATGGAGACCTCGGTTCCTGCTGCTGCCTGGGATGTGTGATCACTCCTCGCCTGCTAATTTCCCTTCATTATAAAGAGAAAGAAAACTTCAAATCCGGGGGCTTGGCAGACAGTAGCATTTTCATTTAGAAATCATGCTTCGGAGTTCCCGTCGTGGTGCAGTGGTTAACAAATCCGACTAGGAACCATGAGGTTGCGGGTTCGATCCCTGCCCTTGCTCTTAACGATCTGGCCTTGCGGTGAGCTGTGGTGTAGGTTGCAGACGCGGCTCGGATCCTGCGTCGCTGTGGCTCTGGCGCAGGCTGGCAGCTACAGCTCCGATTAGACCCCTAGCCTGGGAACCTCCACAGGCCGCGGGAGCAGCCCAAGAAATGGCAAAAAGACAAACAAACAAATAAATAAATAAATAAAAATCATGCTTCTTTAAACCAGAGTTTCTCAGTGTTCCCGTTGTGGCTCAGTGGGTTAAGAACCTGACAGTGTCCATGAGGATTCCCAGGTTTGATCCCTGGCCTCACTCAGGGGGTTAAGCATCCGGCATTGCTGTGAGCTGGTGTGTAGGTCACAGACACAGCTTGGATCCTGCGCTGCTGTGGCGGTGGTGTAGGCCGTTGGCTGCAGCTCCGATTCCACCCCTAGCCTGCGAACCTCCATATGCCTCGGGTATGGCTTTAAAAAAGAAAACAAACAAACAAACAAAACAATAGTTTCTCAACCTGGGCCTTATTGGCATTTCTGGCTGGATGATTCCTTGCAGTGGGGACTGTTCTATGCACTGGAGGGTGTTTAACAGAGCCCCTGGTCTCGTCTACCCACTAGATGCCAGGAGCACACCCCCTACCCTTCTCTCCCCTCCCACAAGTGGTGACAGCCAAAAATGTCACGGCTCAGTGTCCTCAACATCCCCAGGGGGACAACCCCTCTTCTCTGTTGAAAACCACCGCTTTTTTAAATCTTAAAAACAAACAAACAAACAAAAAAGTTACAGAATTAAATAGTAAATGTTGGTCAAAAACGAGTCCAGTTTGGGAAAGCCTGTAACGGAGAAGCAGTCCTTCTCAGCCACCTCTGCTGCTGCTCCAGAGCCACAATTTAAAGTCCCAAGGGCAGACCCTGGTTCCAGATCAAATACCATCATTCGGGAAGCTCCTTTATGACAGGTGTCTCATTTGTGCTGATGGATGGACAAGCGGTCCAACCATTTCTGGAAGTCACAAACAAGAACCTCTAGAAACCATTTTCTTTCTTTCTTGTTTTCTCTTCCAGTCGCACTTGCGGCATATGCAAGTTCCCAGGCCGGGGACTGAACCCAAGCCGGAGCTGTGACCCATGCTCCAGCTGTAGCAATGCAGGATACTTAACCCACTGTACCAGGCTGGGGAATGGAACCCGTGCCTCCACAGAGACAAGCAGGATCACTGACCTACTGTGTCACAGCGGGAACTCCTAGGAGCCATTATCATTCCAGGCTTCTCCTGGGGATCAGGCCTCACTTACCAAGTCTCTGGACTCAGCAGACACCTGCTTGTCATGACTGGCACAACTGCCCAGAAACCAGAAAAAAAGATGAGATTGGGGTGATCACTGGGAACTTTGTGGGGCGCCCATTCAGAAATGCTTTGACGCCCCAGAAGGGCCGTATGAGATTCCTCTGGTTCTTTCTTCCAATGGAGCAATTGAGACCCTGGAAGAAAAGCTCCTGTGACAGAACTAGCCTGGACTGCGGGGCCTCCTGCAGCACTAATTTTGTCCAGCACTGCCCTGTACATGGCAATATGCAGGTTAAAGAGAATGTCACACCCAAAATATGAGGCAAAAGGCTTATAAATGGGCTGCTTTCAACGTTCAAAAATCAACAGCAGCAATGCTGTATAAATGAAATAATTAAAACCTGCATTGGCAGCCACCCAACAAAGCAAAAGGAAAGCTTATTCCATCACCACCTCCAGCCTGGCAGCCACCAAGCACAGGCTGTGAGCAGCCACTGTCCAGAGTAACCCCTGACACCACGATGGCTGCTTTTCATGGGATGTTTTCCTTTCTCTCTCTCTCTCTCTCTCCCCCTCTCTCTCTCTCTTTCTCCCCACCTGGCATGTTCATTCCTCCCCTCCTCCCAAAATCACAAGGAAGTTAAATGGCCAACTTCCTGGTTCACTCCAAGTTGAGACTGTCAATTAAAAAGACTCCAGGAAAAAAAAAAAAAAAGTCTAATTTCGAAGATTTGGTGTCAGCTCTGCTCAAATAGTTCTTGGCCTTGGAAACCAGCACTAGGCATGTAAAACAAAGTCCAACTCCCAAAGGGAGTCCATCAGCGGGAAGGATCGAAGAAACACATGGACTGCACATTCTCAAAGCACTTGAGCCCTGTTTCATGGGAGAATCAAACCAGTGCAGGCTGGTACCAGATATTAACAGGGCAACTTACAACGGTTATACTATCCATGGGCCATCCTATCCATCAATAGATCAATATGCATTGAGCCAGCCCCATGAAAGCACCGAGCCAGCCCTCCAAGGACTAGCCAGACCATAAGCCATGGCCTGAGCCCTAAGAACTTGCATCCCAGCATCCACTTAGCGAGATGCCTTGCCACGTGCACGACACAGCTACTCATTGCGGTGAGGTCAAAGAGAAAAATCTCAGAGGGCCACGGTTATGGGAAAGCTGGGTCTGGAATGCTGAGAAAGACAGAGGCCTGCAGAGAGGACCCCGGCTGGGCATTTCTGGCAGGACAGGTGTGGGCAAAGGCCGCAAGGTGAGGACACATCCTTCTGGGGGCACTTGCGAACTTGGTTGCAGCCCCAACAGTGAGGCTGCTCAACTCAACACCATTCGCCGGGTAGGGATGCTCCCGGCTGTCTACGAAGTGTGACGTGTCCCTTCCCCAAACGAACAAAAATTAGCGCCCAAACTCATTTCCCTTCAGCTTTAGGGTGTAAATAATTGTGTTCTAAAATAACACATTTCTATTTCGCTCAGAAGCGCTTACCAGGAGGTGGCATTTCTTTACTCAAAAAGCATATGTTGGGAGTTTCTGTTGTGGCTCAACAGGTTACAAACCCGACTAGTATCCATGAGGATGCGAGTTCAGTTCCTGGCCTCGCTCAGCGGGTTAAGGATCCAGTGTTGCCATGAGCTGTGGTGGGGGTCGCAGACGTGGCTCAGATTGCGTGTGGCTGTGGCTGTGGTGTAGGCCGGCAGGTGCAGCTCTGATTCGACCCCTAGCCTGGGAATTTCCACATGCCACAGCCCTGAAAAAAAAAAAATGCATGAATAAAAATAAAAAGCATCTGTTGAACTCCTGTGAAGTGCCAGCCCTTTGCCAGTCTTTGGGAATAGAAAGGAAACTTTCCATCTAGATTGGGGTGTTAGGGGAAGGTGAAAAATGAATTTTTTTAATTTTTAAAAATTAATTTAAAAAAAAAAAACCTGTACTGTGGATAAACTGCAATGCTGAGTTTAAACGTATCATCGTCTCGCACCCCCGACATTTATCCAGCCTTTATGGTTTTCTAAGGGCTCACATGGACGTGGTCCCCTTTGAGGATGTACCCAAACCCTGAAGAAACTGCCCAAATAAGCCACATTTGTCCCAGAGAGAATCAGCAGCCCTGACGGCAGGATGTACCACGGTTCTACAATATGATTAAAATCACCAGTTGGCAGTTTGGGGCTCCCTTGCTCATCCTAATATACAGAGGAATTTCTTTCCTGGCGTCTCACGCAGGTGAGCCCAGCGACGTGGAGAGAATGCTTATGGCAGGGTTGTCTCTCGTGCCAAAGAGCTGGGGACAACTTAGGCATCCCTCACCAAGAGAACAGACCCGTAAAGCGTCGTATGTGCACTTGGCTGCCCAGATCAGGAGTGGGCGAACCCTCTTTGCTGAGGGTATGAGAGGAGGGGGTCTGTCCCAACCACTTAATGCACCTGCCACGGTGGGTGGGGAAGCGGCCGAAGATGATACAGAAATGAATGGGTGTGGCTGAGTCCCAGGAAAACTATTTACCAAAACCAAGTGGGGGCCAGTGTGAGCCCGAAAGCCATCCTCTGCTGACCACTGGCCTAGAACATTCTTGCCCCAGATACCTGCCTGGTCTCTGTCCAAATGTTATCTCCGGAGACGACCTCTACCGGCCACCCTCTTAACAGCGCCCACCATCTGTCTATCTCTCTGGGCCTCTCTTCCTCCGAGCATTTATCACTTCTGGATCTATCCGTGTATCTGTTTATTGTCGGCTTTCCCTCCGGGGATGGAGAGCAAAGATGTTTTTCTGTTGTGTTCACCACTGACATGCGGTGCTTAGTAGGTGCTCAGGGGCTACGTGTAGGGGGAGTGGATGCCAGCTGCGTTATTCATCCGGGCACGTCACCCACCAATGCGTGGGGCTCATGCTTTAGGGCGGGAGGGGATTTCAAGGTCAGCCAGGTTATCAGACCACCTCCCTGTCCCAGGAGGCTGCGTGCAAAACCACCTACACAGATGCATCTCTGTGTGTTTCCTTTCTTTCTAGAATCTCCAGAGAAACCAGACAGCAAAATGTTCCTTGGTACCAATCCCAGGTCACTGCTTTGAGCCTCCGCTGAGAAGACGCCATGAGCCAACAGTATTTTCTCTTAGAATCTGCCAGCCTCTCAGAACATTCCACAGAGGATGAGAAAGAGAGAGAAAAAAAGGGGATTCTGAAGAGCCCACCCTATCTGCCCCCCCGCCCCTGCCCCGAGCCAGTCCCACTTCCCTTGAGGAGACTGAGCAAATATACTCTTTCTGCAAAGAATAAAATCTACTTCTCATCCAGCCTTTGTAGGTCCCTGCTTCCTGAAATCCAAACCGGTTTCTCAGTGCAGACAGAGTGAAACCTGCCTTCCTAAACCCCAGGGCTTTGCCAGAAGCCAAAACCTTCACCACCGTGCAGCCCCCAGGACTCAGTGGATCACGATCCGTGGCCCCTTCCCGTGCTTGTGAGTCAAAGCCCAGCTGCTCTCTTCTGACAGGTTGGGGATCCACGGTTCTGTTTCTCTCCCCAGGGTGGAGCCCAGACGGGATGGCCAGCTGCAGAAGGACCCCAATCCCACCCGACCCACGAAGGAACCACACTGAAGCTTCTCCCTCAAGTGCGGTGTGATGGGACTCCCCTCGTCCAGGGGCTGCTCCCCCAGGCTGGCCCCTCGGCTTTTCCACCGCCTGCTCCTCCGGACGCGCCCTAGAGGTGCTCCAGGCAGCCTCCAGGGCCCTCGCCGCTCTGTCTCAGTGCAAGAGTTTGTGGCCACACTTTCTGTCCAACCGGTTCTGCCTTTTTTATTTTTGTTTCAGGGAGGATTATCGCCATGGTAATGTCCAGGTGACAGGGACAGGAGGAGAAAGAAACCCACTGGTGTTCAACTCTTAAGCCCTGAGATGGGGTCAGAAAGCAGCGGCGGCCCTGGAAACTGACATTTGGTCGCTGGCTGGCATTTGGTCCCTAACCCAAGACAGAACCACCCAGAAAACAGCTGAGCCGCGGCCCACAGGCAGCTCTCCCGGAAGAAAGCTGGGTCCCTCCGCCGATCTCCCCAGATGCTCTGCAAACCACCCCACGCAAGGAGGCTGGCTTGACAGCATCTTCATGATCAGAAGAAACGTGGCCGAGCAGAGACAGGCAGCCAAGCCCGTGCTGGGGGGAGAATGGAGAGTGGTTCCCCAACAGGTTTCAGATAACTCTCCGCGATCCAAGGACAACGGCCGAGGCACATGCGCCTCCTACCAGGGCAGGGCGGGTCCCTTCTGTGTTTGCTGTGCCCACCGTGCGGCCGCCTTCTCTTCAGCTCTGCCCGCAAGTGGGTGGGGCAAACCAAACAGAGCCCAGTTCCTGGGTATTAGCCTGGCATCCCGTCCACCAATGCCCGCTCTCTGCTTCTGAGGAACTGCCAGGCCCCCAAAGCTACCCTGGCTCACAAAGAATGAGGAATTCACTGGAAATTTCCACCGGGGAGGCTGGGATCAACCACCATAGGTACCCAGAGGGGCTGGTTATCTGCACATACACGGAGATAGGTGGACTCAGTGGAATAAGGGGCTTATAAATAAGAACTTGTAAGTGCAGTTTATTGTTTTTAGGAAGCTTTGTTATGCTTTAAGTAAGTATCATGGAGTTCCCATTGTGGCTCACAGGTTAAGAACCCAATTAATATCCATGAGGATGCAGATTTGATCCCTGGCCTCACTCAGTGGGTTAAGGATCCGGTGTTGCCGCAAACTGTGGTGCAGGTCACAGATGTGGCTCGGATCTGCACTGCTGTGGCTGTGGTGTAGGCCGGCAGCTGCAGCTCTGATTGGACTCCCAGCCTGGGAACTTCCATATGCCACAGGTGCGGCCATGAAAAAAAAGAAAAAGAAAAAATTTTAAAGTATTATGTTCCCAGCTACCCAGCAAATATCACAGGGAGGATGGGCTTCCCAGCTCACATGCACGCCACTGACCCCCATGGCACCCCATGCAAACACCCTGTTTTTTTATTTCATTGGTAAGGAGGCAACCACTAGACTCCTGCTCTTCTTGGTTCCATTATCCATATGCCATATCATGTCCCTGCTCCCCAGGAAGGCGGGGACAATCCAAGAGCTCTCCACAGGAGGCCAGCACAAGTGAGCAAAAATAGAGATTTCATGAAGTATATAAAAGAAGGCTTGAATTCAGCCATGACCGATAAGTGGGTAAAGAGAAAGACCGTCTGGGAGCTGGCAGGTTGGCATCAGGTTTGCAAGAGAAGAGGCAGTGGTCCGACAGGCAGTCGTGAGAGCCACTGCTTCTCTTAGGACCCATGCGTGCAGAAGGCTGGAGGGGCCAATTTATCTAGAAGAAGTTGCCAGAGCTCTAAGGCTGATGCTGGGGAAATAGTAAGCAGCTGCATGGGCCTTTCTGAAAGCCGCTCACGGGGCCTGCCCCTCTGCCCACACAATTCCAGCGCGTGTGCCCAGTGAAGAGACAACCGTGGTTGAACAGGGAATGTTTCCTGCAAATCATGGGTTTGGAGCAGGATTTTGTGGACTGAGAGTCTTTGAGAAAAATGTGGGGATGGCTACAGACAGGCGGGCTTTCGGTCAGAACCACCCCCTCCCTGCGATTGTGTAGACAAGGGTTTATACCAGCTTCAGAGGACACAGCATCGATGACGGATAAACGAGGTCCCAGAGTAGACCAGCAGCAGCCTTTAATGCACAAGCGCCCACACACACACACACACACACACACACACACACACACAGGGGTTCAGAGCCCCATCTTTTTTTTGCCTGGGATTTTTCACATCGAGGAGCTGGGCGTTACCCACGGGAACAAGTTCCTCTGAGGCCACATGTGGTTGAAACTCCTCTCCCGGTGACGACATCACATCTCCCAGACACTGGCTCCCTTGGGAATGTGTGAGCCGGGAGCAAACGCCGGGTGATTCATAAGCTGTGCTCTCAGCCCGGTCACCCATGGATCCGCGGTTTCCGTCCATTACTTGCTCTCATCCTTGAGCCCATCCCGGGGGTGGACCTCAGGCCTCAGGCGCTGCTCCCAGGCCGGCCACTGTGGGGATCGGCCTTCGCTGAGGATGGCCTTGGCCTTACACTGCCCTCTCTCCTCCACTGTCCCCAGCACATGGCTGGGCCCACGAGGACGAGAGGGTGGGAGCAGGGATGGAGGTCCCAGCAGGCAGAGAGAAAAAGGCAAGGAGAAAAAGCTCCCTTAGTGGACAAATGCAAAGCTCGGCTCCACTGTCCCCTCTTTTTCTTGCAAATTTCTTCCGTTTGTATTTCTCAGACACATTCTAAAAGCCATTATCATGATCCGATGCGAGGCTATCACACCTCAGTGCCTTTTGTCACTTAGCAGAGTGTCTTGAGAACCCTTTCCCGGCAGCACATACAGATTGACCAGTTTTTTGGTTTCACTGAAGCGTAGCTGGTTCACAATAATTGTGTTGGTTTCAGACATACAGCAAAGGGATTCGGTTATACATATAAACGTTTTTCCAGTTCTTTTCTATTACAGGTTATTCGGAGACATGGACTAGAGTTCCCTGTGCTACACGGTAAATCCTCAGCGTTCAGCTATTTTATATATAGTACCGTGTATCAGGTCCAACCTCCCAATTTACCCCTCCCCCTACCTTCCCCCTTTGGTGACCGTAAGTTTGTTTTCTGTGTCTGCATTGTCACCTATTTTATCTTGTCTTTTTTTAGGGCCACACCCATGGCATATGGAGGTTCCCAGGCTAGGGGTGGAGATGGAGCTGCAGCTGCCAACCTATGTGACAGCCACAGCCACGCCAGATCTGAGCCTCATCCGCGACCTACACCACAGCGCATGGCAACAACGGATCCTTAACCCACTGAGCGAGGCCAGGGATGGAAGCTGCGTCCTCATGCAGCCTAGTCAGGTTCATTACTGCCAAGCCACAACGGGAACTCTATCACTGCCACCTCTTTTAAATGATCAATTACACTCCACTCAGCTTCCTTTTCTCACCACGGCCCCTGTGCCTGGCGTTTCCTGGGGTTTGGGACTCTGCGCATTCAAGGGTCCTGGCTGCGGGAAATCCCTTCTGCAACAAGGTGGAATGAAGCAGAATACAAACAGACGAAACACACACGACCGGTGACTAAGATGAGCTCCCCAGCAGGACTCTGTTTCCACAAGTGGAAGAGAGAGGAGGGAGGGAGGGGATGGAGCTGTGCCGGGCCTCCCCCCTTCTCCCCCCCACCCCGCCCCCCACTGGTACTGGCCCCATTCAACAATGGGGGGGGGGGGCACGGTTCTCTCCTTAAAGGACCTTAGAAAACACAGCCTCTGCAAACACTTGGGGCCTGGGGGCCTGAAACTCAGGGCTTGTTTCTGAAAAAAATGGCATGAACATCACTGCAGGATTTCTCAGACTCAGATTCGGTTTCCTAGTCTCTCATTTTTAAGAGAACAAAGCTTTATCTTCTTTTCTGACTGTGAGTGGGCTTTTTTCAATCAATATTCAGCCTATAAGTTTTGTTCTGGGTGCCTACACTCACGCTCCCTGTTTAATAATTAGTCATCTGGAACAGGGATTGGCAAAGTTTCTGTCAAGGGCCCGAGAGTAAATATTTCCAGCTCTGTGGGCCGTGTGGTTTTCGTCACAACTACCCAGCTCTGCCTGGGCAGGGCGAAGGCAGCCGTAAGCAATGTGCAAACACGCAGGCAAGGTTCCGTTCCAATAAAACTTTATTTATGAACACTGAAATTTAGATTTCAGATCATTTTCACATGTCAGAAAATGTTATGTTTTAAAAACCTTTTCATGGGAAAATGATCCTGAGCTCATGAGCTATACAAAAAAGCTGGCTGGTTTTGGCCCAAGAGTTGCAGTTGGACAATCCCTGGTCTAAAATCAAATATTGAAAGGACACCCTCGGTGAGTTCTTTCTTTTGAAAATAAATATAAGAATAATAAGAGCGAACATTTATTGAGCACTTATCCCATGGGAAAACTCAACATGGAAAGTTGTTTTTTGTTTTTTGGGTTTTTTTTTTTTTGTCTTTTTGCCTTTTCTAGGGCTGCTCCCATGGCATATGGAGGTTCCCAGGCTAGGGGTCAAATCGGAGCTGTAGTTGCTGGCCTACACCACAGCCACAGCAACGCAGAATCTGAGCCGAGTCTGGGACCTATACCACAGCTCATGGCAATGCCAGATCCTTAACCCACTGAGCGAGCCCAGGAGTCGAACCCGCAACCTCATGGTTCCTGGTTGGATTCATTAACCACTGAGCCACGACGGGAACTCCCACTTTTTATTCTTCTATAGGGACACAGGGTAGGTAAATGTGATCCCTGTTTTGGTGAGTGGGGAAACGAGGGTTATGAGAAAACAATGGATGCATCGAGTTCACTGAGCAAGGATTTGGACTCAAGAAATGGGACTGCAGAGACACAAGGACGCAGGTGTTCAGGAGTTCCCTGGTGGTGCAGCCGGTTAAGGATCTGGTACCATCACTGCAGAGAGTTGGGTTGCTGCTGTGTCACAGGTTCGATCTGTGGCCCAGGAACTTCCACATGCCCCAGGTGGAGCCAAAAAAAAAAAGGATACGCATATTCCACATCCCTGAGCAACACTGTATATTAAGGAGAGGATGATGAGAAGAAGGCATCTGGGCAGCCACCTGCCTCGAGAGCTTGGTCTGACTTGTTCAGAAAAAATTCGCATTAGCGCCTTCACTGCAGAGGGAGGAACCCACGTCTCCTTCCCGCGCCAATTCCTTCTCTAACGTTCTCCCAAGTCAAACAGAGCTCAAAGGGACTCCAAAAGCAGTCTACACTGGGGTGAGGGAGGAGGGGGGTGCATTTTACAAACTGTTAAGCACCACCTGTCAAGGAAGAAAGCCCAATGGAGAGGCCAATTCCTGGGATGTGAGACTCAGCTCATCAGCCTGGGCTCTGACAGGCGAACTGCCCTGCTGTTCCCCGACGCTCCCCCCAACACCCGGCTCTCCAGAGTAGGGTTCTGCTCCACTCACAACCCCCTGCAAGAGGCCTCCCTGCCTCCAGCTGCTCTGGCCTCCCAAACCTCCCCTGTTTCTGCTTTTCTTCCCACGGCCAGCCTCCTCCTCCCAGGCTGGATGCAAAAAAAAAAAAAACACCCTGGTGCTTCTGCCGCCACCCAGACAGAAGGGGGGCAGGCAAGAGAGCTGGGCGGCTGCTTTCCGTTCCTTCTAGGCCCGCTGCCCGATTTCTTTTCCATCCCGGGCACCAAGGCGCTTCTGGGTGGATGAACGCCCCCTGGCTGCCTCTGGTCCCGCCACACCGGGGGGAAAGCCACAGATCCTGAATATAAACCGACCAGAGCTGAGAAAGCCGAATTCTGCCCACCAGACACACACGAGGGTTTCCTGACCCCCAGGCCTCGGGGGAAAAGGAGGCCAGACCCACCCGCGCTGGCGGCCCCAGAGCCGGGCGGGCAGAAGGCAGGCTTTTCATTATGTAAAACGCTTGGCTCCTTCCACTTTCTCTGCATCCTGCTAGCAATTTCGTATCCGGTTTGGGAATTCCAGGAACATCTGCCATTGTCTTCTGCCCAACCGCACATGTGCGGAGCCCCAGGGCGCGATCGTGTTCCTACCTGCCCGCTGCCCTGTCATTAGCCGTGAGTTGTGCAGTGAAACGTCTAAAACCCCCGGCCGGCAACCACACCTGCACAGTTCCACCTTCCTGCCTCATCCCGCTCAGACCCAGGGCACAAAGACCCAGTGGCTCTCCTGCAGGGCCAAAGGAGGGCGCACAGGGCCTGTTGGAACAGCTGACGTCCCCTAACCAAACAGAGGGCACCTTGTCAACACGGCGCTCGCCCCGGCGGCATCTCCTCTCCTGTGAGCGTTTGAGCGTCAAGGTCGGGGGAGGCCAGGTGGAAACAGGGGAGGTGCCATCGAGTTCAAGTACCTCCAGAGAAGCACCCGCTCGGCTTAGGTCTATTCCAGGCAATGCCGATGGCCTCTGCTCAGATCAGACAGCGACTCTTTGGGACAGAAGCACCCAAAATGCAAGGACCCGTCAGCTCCAGAGCCAAGAGCCTCTTCCTGTCTCTCTGAGCTGTAATCTGTAAACGGGGGTGAAACCAGGGCCTCCTGTTGTTTAATGAACTAGAGCAAGTGATGCATGTACCACGTTTACAAGGCTGCACAGGCCACAGCTCTAACAAGTGTGATCAAAGGTCCTCAGCCCCATTCTAAACCCTGGGCTCTCCACACCCCCCCACCCCCTGCACACTCCTGGCCTCCGCCTAGGTCCCCTCGTCAGCCTCCGCCCACCTTATCATGGCCCCGTTCTCCAGGGTTCCCTCCTCACCCTCTCCTCCCCTTAATCTCCCAGCTCTCCCAGTACGGACCCACCCCTGAGCTACAGCTTTCCTGGGTGTGGTGCACATGCCCAGTCCCCCCAGCGTCCCATGGCACAGGGAAGGTGGCCGCCCCTGGACTCCGCTCCACTTCCTCCCCCGCCCCCACTGTTTGTCTTTTTTTTTGGGGGGGGGCGTGTTGGTGGCATGTGGAAATTCCCAGGCCAGGAATCACACCCACGCCACAGCTATAACCAGAGCCACAGGAGTGACAACATCAGACCCTTAACCTGCTGAGCCACCAGGGAACTCCCCCATCGTGTTTCCTTTGTTCATGAGCTCACCTCCCACCATCAGTCATTTGCTCGGTTCCAAAAGAACTCGACACCATGCACGCCTGCATCCCCAGGACCTGGGGTTATCGGAGGCAGAGGCAGGGAAGGAATCCAATAAATATTTAAATAAATAAAGACTCCCCTTGGCCTCTCTTCCTGCTTTCAATTCCCACCTCTAGCGGCCAAGGAGACATCTTCCCGAGGACAACAGCCAAGCAATTTCAGAAACTCACTGGAACCCCTCCTGAACCCCTTCCATCTCAGCTTATGCGTTACAGTCAGATCTTAGGACCAGAGACACACCCAAGAGATGCAAATTAAATAATTACAGAAAGAGGGAGCACTCGCCTCTCGGTCTAGGCTTGGGCTTATATGTGTGACATCACCTTGGATGCTTCCTATGCTGAAGCCCACACATCTTCAGTCCCCATGCCGTCGAGTCCGCCTCCCCCGTGTCACCTGTGTCATCCTTCTCGTCTCTCCACCACAGCTGAGGCCCCGTAGAGACCCTTGCTGCTGGCCCGCCCTCCCTCCCACCTTCTAATCCGCTGGCTCACCTCCCTAACCTGCTGCCAGGGGGTCAGGTCAAGTCAAGCCTTAGCTCAACAAGGTCTTCGGACTCCCTGACCTGACCTTTAAGGCCCTCCCTCTGTTTGTCCCCACCCCTCACCTCCTCCGCTCCGATCCTCCAGCCCCACCCAGTCCTGGGAAGCCCTGCCCCATCCACCTCTGGCCCCAGGGCTCAAAGCAGGCTTCCACCTGAAATGGACATCGTTCCTTCCCCACTTCAGCTCTGCCAGGAAAGTGGGCGACCCTGCAAGGCCTCCTAAGAGCTCTTATGCCCCCTGACAACTTTCTCCGTCTCCCCCCTAGAAGAAACGCTTTGCACATGGCGGCCCCTCCTGCATTAAGCGTGTACAGGTAGTAAAAGGATAAATGCACTGTCCCTCTCTTCATTCAGTGACCACTGGCATAAGCTCTAGACACCTGACCACCCAGTGGGCAGCAGGATTCACATTCGCGCATGCCAGGTAGGACTCACGCTTCCAGAGGCTTCTCCACGGAGGCCACAGGAAGCAGTGGGAAACGCAGACACGCCCTTCCAGGCTCTCCAACCCCCTTCAGCTGCCACCCCATATACTTAACCTTCACGTGAGATTTTGTTTACACCCAGGGATAGGTGGCTACAATTAAAAAAAAAAAATTGTTTTGTTTTGTTTTGTTTTTTGTCTTTTTAAGGCCACATCTGCAGCACATGGAAGTTCCCAGGCTAGGGGTTGAATTGGAGCTGCAGCTGCAGGCCTACGCCACAGCCACAGCAACACTGGATCCAAGTCACATCTGCAACCTACACCACAGCTCATGGCAACATGGGATCCTTAACCCACTGAGCATGGCCAGGGACTGAACCCACATCCTCACCAACACAATGTCAGGTTCTTAACCCGCTGAGCCATCGTAGGAACTCTTATAATTTTTGAACTACTAATGTACTCCCACCAATTCAGCTTAAACAAGAGAAGAGTGGGGCCCAGAGGGGGAAAGTGACTTGCCCAAAGTCACACAGCTTTCAGGGGACAGATCTACCTCCAAATCAGCTGAGGTACCTACTCCTGCCCAATAAATTTGCTTTCCAGAGAGGGGTCCTGCAGCTCATGGCAGGGAGGACAGGCACCCACCCCACGGTCACCCCAGCTCCCGGCATGGGGTGTCTCACCAGCCTCATGTCTCTCGGGGGGGGGGGGGGGTGTAATTTAAAGCTTTGGCTCAGGCAGGGGGCTCTCGAACTCAGCCGTCATCAGGGGCCAGGCAGAGAACAGAAATGAGTGAAGCTGGCTGGGCATAGGAATGAATTGGTTGGTAAAGGGAACTGTGACAGACCCAAGGAGGTAGCAGTTTGCAGCTCCCAGAGTCTGTGGCCAAAGAAGAACACTGGCTCAGTCCTCAAGCGCCTCTACTTCTTCAAGTAGAGCCAGAGATCCAGAATCATATGGAAGCTCCCCAATTTAAACACTGGCAACTAACTCAAACCATTTTAGCATACGCACAAGGGCGCTCTGGGCGCTTCGCTGGAACCGACCCCCGCCCCCAGGCCCTCCTGGCTGACAGATCAGTTAACAAGACAAAGAGCATGCGGGTCCAGGATCCAGAAGTGATCATGAACTTGGGCTCTGAAAGAAGCTTTCTGGTAGAAAACAGAACTTCTCAACGTGAGGCCGTTTCCAGCATCCTACTGAAATCCCATCCTCGTTTCTGCGATGCCCATGCGGCAGCCCAGGATACAGGGCGTTCTGGGGGAAAACAGACAGTAGAAACCAACCAGCCATGTTTTTCTAATAAAACTCTTAACATGCTCTCCTTAAGTAACTGCGGCTCTGATTGTAGAGTAATAATGACGACAATAAATTAAAGCAAGGAGCCCCAGCGGTTTCCAGCTGGAGGTTGCTCCCTGATGGAACACCCTAAAATTCAGACGGGCCTAAGTAGGAGAAATGACCCTCGTTATCAGGGCCAGCCCATCTCCCACTTCCCTCCGCATCCCGCCCATAAAACAAGATGATTTACAGAGACGCGGGGAGGGACCTCTCGCTTCCCCTCTGCAGAATTTATTTCTCTTTAATGGGCTGCCATGCCTCCCCCTCCCCGCTAATCTCTTCCTCGCCTTGTCTGCTCACCCTCTCCGGCCTCTGCCCACTCCTCCACCGAGGGACAGTCAAGGCGGCAACGTGCTCCTGGCTGAACAAAACGGTTCAAGGGACGAGCTGAGCTGGCGGAAGGAGAGGAGGTCGCCCCAGACGGCAGGGGCTGGTCTGGCCCATGTGGGTTTCCCTCCGCTCCCACCTGGCTTTTATGGGGGAAAGACACTAATTAAGGGGAATAATCCAGCCTTTGGTGAAAAATCGGAGCGTAGCAGACAGTGTGGGCATGGGTGGGGGGGATGGACGATTGAGTCCACGTAAGGGGCTGGGGGTGGGCACAGAGGATTTATGCGCCTTGCGCACGGCTCCAGCACTAATAGGGACCAGGATCTGTAATTATACAACCACTGCAATTACTCCAAATCCCTACCCTGTCTTGCTCTCACCCAGTTCTTATCTTTTCCAATGAGCGGCTGCTCTGAACCCTGGAGGCCAGAGGTAAAAAAGTGAGAGAAGATCTCAGAAGCGACCTAACTACTGGTGAAGGTTCCTGCCTTGGACCATGAGAAGGTCTCCTCTGGGAGAGGGTAAAAAAAAAAAAAAAAAAAAAAACCCTTCAGTCCAAATAACAAGACACTTATTATCACACTTTCCCGGGCTCCTTCTTCAACGTGAGGTCCCTGGATCCCTGCAACTCTGCTAGGTCAGTGTCACTCTACTTTGAGCATGAGGAATGGAGGCTCAGAGAAGTTAGGTGACTTGCCCCAGGTCACACAGCCAGCAAATGACAGATCTTCCTAGCCCAAGTCTACAATTATTCCTACTTAGAGACGTCAACCAAAGTTGTTTGGGAGTAGGCCAAAAAAAAGAAAAATTTGTAAAAGAAAAAATACTAAGGGTTACAAGAAACCTTCTAAAGGTCCAGCTGAATCTGGGAAATCCCATCTCAGATGACACCAGGATAGAAACAGCACACAGGGAGCCTGCTACGTCACATTTTTCTTCTCAACAACAGGAGAGGTTTCTGCTCCCCTCGGCATCCCAGAATTATGTCCTTTCTCCTCCCTTCGGGCCCCAAATGCCTTTTAATCTTCGCAAGAGCTCTGCAAGGAGAGACCCGGGGCAGAAGACTGTCAGGCATGATGGACTCCAGATCACCCATAACTTCGTCGGAAACCTGCACAAAAGCCCTAGAGGCCAAGTAAGGCAGACGGCTCCTCGGAGGGGAGTTTTCTCTGGGTGGGGCCAGAGCCAAGTCGAGGTTAGGCTGTGGTCGTCAAGTTCCAGACCCCCCAGATGCTCAGAGAGAAGGGTCTCCGGGGACAGAGTCCTTGTGTTTCCACACCTGGGCTTAGGATATATGCACCCTGGTAGACACACATCTGGGGCTACTTGAGAGTGGCTGGAAGAGAAAGGCACATTTCTGGAGCATCTCAGACCACATGAGCTGGGAGGATCTCACGGTTCCGTGGATGGTCTATAGGAAGATAGAATTGAAACCAGCTGGCCAGGGACAAAGGCTCCATCCACCTGGGTAAATGTCAAATCCAACCCACATCTCCCACACCTCAGGCTTGGTAGACCAGGAGGCTGCTCTTCCCCCCCTCCCCCGCCCCCCTTTTTCCACTTCCCTACAAAGACCTCCATGCAAATATTCCTGGCTGGTTCTGACCCTCCTAAAAGCAATGGGGAAGAGTGAGTGTTCCGCTTTGCCTAATCTATGCAAAGCAACTTCCTTACCCCATCAGCAAAGTCTGGTCCATTATTCTAGCCTCAGAGATGCATGTGATGGGTCCCCAGCTGGACTTGACTGGAGTTTTTCACATAGAGGGGAAGGCTCTGGAGAAATAAACAGAGCCCTTACTAGGAAAGCACACGCTCTTCTAAAAAATTAGCAAGTTTGGCATTTAGTTTGTGTAGCCACTCAGCTCCCATTGCCTCCTGACTAAGCCGCCTCCCTCAGACTCTGCCTGGATCCAGGTCTTATTCTCAGCTGGCTGCCCACAAAGCCCCATCAGGGATTATTCCATAAGCAAGGCAGTAATTCAGTCATATATCTGCTCAATGCTGCCAGTCCCTCCCAGGGGCTTCTGCAGGTCAAAAGAAGGTTCTTTTTGAGTGAAAAGTCTCTAACATTCAAAGGAAAGGTGCTCTGACACAGTTTCTCAATGTTGGCACTCTTGACATTTTAAGCTAGATATTTTTTTTTTTTTTGCTTTCTACTGCCGCACCTGCTGCAGATGGAAGTTCCCAGGCTAGGGGGTCAAGTCGGAGCTGCAGCTCTGCCAGCCTGCACCACAGCCACAGCAACATGAGATCCGAGCCACATCTTCGACCTACATCCCAGCTCGAGGCAGTGCCGGCTCTTTAACCCACTGAGCGTGGCCTGGGATTGAACCTGCATCCTCATGGATCCTAGTTGGGTTCCTTACCCCCGAACCACAACAGGAACTCCAGAAATGGCCTTCTCCATTAGACGAAGAAGCCAGAGCAAAATCAGGTTTCCAGCATCCTCAACCCTTGGTGGGGGCAGGAGAAACCGATACGATGGAAGTAAGAACTAAACTCAAATGTTTTTGAGAAGCCAAGGGCCACTTCTAAAGCCCTTGCCTTTGAGAGGACATGGCTTGTCCCTTGATGGTTTGAGATCCACAGTCATTTACCACCCCTTCTCCCAACGCGTCCCTCCAGCCTTTGCAAGGAAATGTCTTTTAATGTTTCTTGTTAGCACCGGAGGAAAGCAGCACCCTGAAAGGCCCAGGTTGGTTTTAATTTACCTGGGCACGTGTCTTTTGGGCCCCTGAAATCCTCCTGGAAGCTGGCATCAAGCAGGACCCTGATTAAGATGCGAAAAATAGAGCAGAGAAGAAAGGCGTGGAGGCAGATCCCTGATTTAATTGAGAAAACGCAACGGGGCCATGTTTGAATACGACTGCCCTGTGGCATGCGGGGCCCTTTTTTGTGTGCTCATTCCTTTGAAACAAAAGCAAAGAGAGTGGGCTACAAAGAGGTCGGGGCGGGGGGCCAGGCGGGGGCGGGGGGAGGAGACCAGCGGCCAATGGGTTCCTGTGAACAAACCCTGTTTGGGAGCGAGAAGGAGGCGCTATGGTGACCAGCACTTATCAAGGCAGTCATGGGCATTTGCGGATGAAATCTGACCATGGAAGTCCGTAAGTTCATTTTTCACTCCTGTTTATGATGCATCGTTTTTTCCCAAAGTTTTCTCTCCAACTTTCCAGGTCAACACTGTCCAGTACAGAAACCACCAGTCAATGAACACAGGAAATGTGATACGTCCGAATTGAAATGAGCTGGAAGTGTAAGATACACTCCGGATTTCCTAGACGTTCCATGAAAAAAAAAAAAAGTAGAATATCTCACTAATACATTTTTTTCTCAACTGCATGTCGACATAAGATTGGGGATATACTAGGTTACAGAAAATACACTATTAAAATTGATTTTGTTTCCTTTGTCTTTTTTTCTTTTTGGCCGCACCCTCAGCATATGGACGTTCGCAGGCCAGGCATCAAATCCAAGCTGCTGCTGCAACCTGCACCAGGGCTACCATAATCCCGGATCTTTAACTCACTGTGCCAGGCCTGGGATTGAAACTGCACCACCCCAGAGACAACGCCAGATTCTTCACTGGCTGGGGGGCAAGAGGAACTCCTTCCTTTGTCCTCTTTTAAATGCAATTACTAGAAAGTTTAAAATCACAGAGGTGGCTTGAGTTTTCTTTCTATGGGACAATGCTGCTCCAGGCCAACAGTTCTGTTTCTGTTCTCTCCCTCCTCTTCTACCTCCTCCTCTTCCTTGCAGACCTACCTCAGATTATCTGGTTCCTTTTAAAGAGTACATCAATCTTCATTGCCAAAGACAGTCAAGGTATATTCTGCACATAAAGCACTAAGCTGGCATCTGTGGGGTCCCTAAAATGCATCAGAGTCTTGGATAGGCGACCAAGGCGCTGAAGGACCTGATATAGCGCATAGGCTTCACCTTAGAAGCGAGGTGGAGTGAGCTGCCCCCCCCCCGGGGGGGGGTCCATCAGCCCAGAAATTACAGTTTCCCAGCCTCATCCTGGCCACCATGTTGGATTGATTCCATCTAAGCAGCTGGTGAAGCTTAGATTTCAACTTCAACACAGAAGTGGCTTTTCTGGTTCTGCTTATCTTCCTGGTGACACTAACCCTGCCACCTGTTGTCCCTCTCTCTATATATATCACAGCTTTCTTTTTTCCTTCCATGGATAACACAAGGATGGTGCATCTTCGATAAAAGAACGTGTGTTTGGGGAAATGGGGTTGTAGGTCCCATCCTCTGAGCCCGCCCTATCCCTGGTGGGGAGCTTTGGTCTGTCAAGTCAGGTCAAGTCCAAAAGACAAGCAATGGGAGGTGGTGAAGAAACGGCATTGATCACCCCAACCTACTGCATGGCCTTGGAGGAGTAATTTTTATCCAAAAAGTCCACCTTAAGACGATCAGTGACTAGAACAGGAGTTCTCAACAGGGAGCAATGTGGACCCTATCAGGTGGCAGCTGGTCACATCTGAAGATGTTTTTGGTTTTCACAACTGGGGTTGGAGAGCACTGCTGGCATCTAAAGGATAGAGGTCAAGGGACACTGCTAAATGTCCTACAACGCACAGGACCATGTCCCCCCCAAACAGCCCCAATGTCAATAGTACTGAGGCTGAGAAACTCTAAGGACATGGAGGAGACAAGCATCCCGCACCTTCACCACCAAGCCAGAGCTTGCTCTAATCTCTGGCATCAACGAACATCCAGCCTCCCCCAACCCCATCTTCCAACAAACACACCTGGGAGTGGATCCAGGAAAACCTGAAGGATCAGGGCAAGGAGAACAACTGAGAGAAGAAAAGCAGTACAAACATGATTAAATAAATTAGCCCCGCTAATTACCGAGTGTCTAACTTAGCACCTGGAGCAACAGCTGGGGTTGCACAGAATTGAGCAAACATCATGCCCAGCTCAGGCAGGCTCTGGCCACGCCGACTTGCTCCTCCCTGCCTTCTTCTGGCAGAAGATTTAATTGAGAAAAGACTAAGCAAGGAAGTCTTAGAGCAGAGTGCCCGCCCTCTGGAGGTGGGTTCCATGCCACAGCCGCCTCAGATGCACCTGCACACCCCACCGAGGACATTCCCAAAAGAGAGGGTTGCTCAATGCAATAAAATCACCTCCTAGGCTGAGGTCCCAGCTTCCCAAGCTGCTGACTCTTGCAACTTGCCTGGTCTCCTGCCTCCACACATACTGTTGGCCTTTTGCTTGTGAAATGTCCAAAGAGAATGCTCTCACCGCCCTCTCAGTCTGTTTTAACTGCCTCTCTACTCTGTTCCACTGGGCTAAATTGTATTTTCTCATGGGTTCCAGGTTCTGGAAGACCTGCTATTTGTTCTACGAGGCACTCCCACGAAGACCCACAGCCCTGAGGTCTAAGTAGAAGATGCTGAGCTGGGTAGACTCTCCAGGCCACTCAGGGGCTCCACGTTAAGGCAAGATGGTAGCCAGACACTGCTGCATTGCGCATTTCTCGGTGCCCTCAGCTGCTTTCTGCCTGCCACCACCCAGATGCGGCTGCGTCACCACCATGGAGATGCAGGTGAGGAGCACCAGGACCCCGCTCAAGGACCACAGTTAATTCTGATTTAAAACCTGCTGTTGAAGTGACTTTCCCAGGCTGCACACTGTACTGGGTTGAATGGTGCCCCCCTCCCCCAAAATGTGCATCTACCACCTAACCCTCAGAATCTCTGAATACGTCCTTCTTCAGGGATAGGGTTTTTGCAGATGGACCTCGAGATGAGACCATCCTCATGACCCAGAGCGGTGCTGAATCCAATGACAGGTATCCTTACAAGAGACGAAAGAGGAGAAGACATGGAGGAAAAGGCCATATGATGATGGAGGCAGAGAATGGAGCAATGTGGCCACAAGCCAAGGAAAGCCTATAACCACCAGAGGCTGCAAGAGGCAAAGAAGGATGCGTCCCTGGAGCCTTCAGAAGGAGCCCAGCCCTGCTGACCCCTTGATCTTGAACTTCCGGTCTCCAGAACTATAAGAGAATGAAATTCTGCTTTTTTTTTTTTTTTTTGCCCAGTTGGTGGCAATTTGTTCAGCAGCCCCAGGAAACTATTACACACACACATTTAACCCCACACCTAAACCATGCTGCCTGTGTAATAAGGGCTTGTTTTAGCATAAACTATGGAACTCTGGGCTTGAGTTGTATATTCACTGATTCACTAATTCACTTTTATTAGACACCTACTCTGTCCAAATGTCACCTCCTGGAGAGTTTCCAATGACAACTCCATCAAGAATGGGCCTTATTCAACCTCCACTTGCCCCCTCTCATCCTGCTTCCACTTTTCTCATATCCCTTTTTACTCTCCAACTTTACATTTTTATTTGTATACTTGAATATTATCTGTCTCCACCATTTGAGTCTCAGCTCCTTATGGGCAGGGGCTAGTTCTGCATATTTACTGCTAAAATTCCAGTAAGGAGAATACCTAGCTCATAGCAAGTTCTTAAAAATATTTGGTTGGTTGGGAGTTCCCACTGTAACAGAGTGAGTTAAGGATCCAGTGTTGTCTCTGCAGCAGCACGGGTTCGATCCCTGGCCTGGGGAAGTGGGTTAAGGATCTGGTGCTGCTGTAGCTGTGGTGAAGGTCGTAGCTGCAGCTCAGGTTTGATCGCTGGCCTGGAAATTTCCATATGCCACAGGTGCAGTCAGAAAAAAAAAAAATTTGGTTGGATGAATAGAGTCATAAACCTTATCTTCAAAAGCAGAGTCTAGTACATTCTACTATATTCTAATTCTAGAGCATTTTCACAAATAAAAGAGTCTTCCTTCAAGCTCCCTTGGGGCTACTAGGGTCTTTTATACATATTACAATAGCTCCATGGGTTAGAAGGACGTCATGATCTGTCTTTGGAAAAAATGGGAATTTTCTCAAAAGGGAAATTCCTATGCTCCTGGTAGCTAACATACATTGCTTAAAATGCCCCTAAATTTTTAGCAAATGACAAGTTGTTTTTTTTTTTTTTAATCTTCCATTTCTAGCACTTTCTTTAAGAGAGAAGAGTTGAGTCGCTCCGTGAGTAATGATTTCAGGAGGAGATGGTGTCTGAACACAGGGGTCGTGATGACCAGCAGACTGATGTCCCCCTGGGCAGCCAGGGGCTCTGAGTGGATGGTGTCTTGCAAAGTTCCTGCCCAGCTGAGGACATTCAGCACTGAAGTAACAAAGAGACGATCCAGCTGGACCTCTTCTTTAGAAAGTCTAGCTCCAAGGAGCCTCCATGTAAAGGAATCATACCCTTTGGTCCACAGGCAGTTGCAGTTCTAGCTCAGCCCAGATGAGAGCAATATCTCCTCTGATTACTGGCCACACGAAACCTCTGGCCTTTCTGGAAGGCATACATTTATTCTTCCTAAGCTTTAGATCTGCTAGCAACATC
The DNA here is from genome assembly GCF_016906955.1 of Phacochoerus africanus. NCBI lineage: Eukaryota > Metazoa > Chordata > Mammalia > Artiodactyla > Suidae > Phacochoerus > Phacochoerus africanus. Next base: position 8,324,563 of record NC_062557.1, on the reverse strand, counting down.
ACAGAGCTTCTTTTCAAGGCAGGATAATAAGTAAACAGAAGTCTTTAGGGTTTCGATGTGGGGTGGGGGGCAGGGGGCATTACAACAAGGAAAAACTTGGAGTAAAGGGAGAATTTGAAAAATTTAAAGAACCTTTGACCTTCCAGAGAAAGCCAAAAATATTATTTGCGCTTCGTCTGCCTTCGTTTGGAAGGCTTACAAAACGGGTTAGGATGATGGACCTTTCTCCTAAGCTTTGCATGGAAAAGAGTCCATCCACCCTATGCTTGCCCTAACCCAAGCACCGTGCTGGGAGAGGAACACTCCCCTTGAAAGACAGAGAAAAGGATACAAGGATCTGAATGTAACAGAAGAAAAGGTTCCCTAAATTGGTTTTCAATTTATACTGCGGTCAACACTTTAAAAACTCCCCCCTCGTTGAGTTTGGGTAAAATATGAAAGACTTCACAATCATCTGAAAAGGCTATGAATACCCGCCTCCTTCTGGGTAATTCAGATCCAGATGAGGCTGGATCGTTATGGCAAAACACGTCGCTATGGACTGACTGCAGAAGCAGATAGGAGAATTCAGTCATTTTTTTTCTTTTATGAAGCCAAAGTAGAACTTAGCAAACACAGAAGAAAAAAAAAAAAAAGAAATTCTTCTCAATGTTTTTTGTCTCATAAAAAACATTATAAGGTTAAAAGGCCATCAGTTGGTGACTATTTCTAAATACATAATTTCTCAACATTTCTCAGTTTGCATGCCTAATGCAGACAATACCACAATTATGACCAATATCAGAAAGCTCTTTGGGGCCCTCCATAATTTAAGACTATAAAAGGGTCCTGAGACTAAGAACTATTGCTACAGAAGAATACCTGACAGTTTTGCTAACTAGGGGAAACACTGATTATCAAAGACTATGATAAATACCCGTGATTATATTTTCTTCTCTGGGTGTTGCTCCCCCTACTTCCAATTTCCTAGGAATACCCAGTGCATGCGGTATTAAATGTTCTAGAGGGGAGAAGATAGACGAATGGATAGACAAATGCTTTCAGGGAGTTCCCACTTGGGCTCAGTGGGTTAAGACTCCCGATAGAGTCTGCGTGAGGCTACAGGTTCAACCCCTGGGCCGGCTCACTGGGTTAAGGATCTAGCACTGCCGCAAGCTGCGGTGTAGTTGCGGATGTGGCTCGGATCCGGCGTTGGTGTGGCTGTACTGTAGGCCGGCAAATACAGCTCCGATTCCACCCTTAGCCCGGTGCAGCCCGAAAAAAGAGAAAAAAAAAATTATTTCAGGCTTGTCCCCTCCTTGGCCTCTCTAGTGAAGAACGAGGCGGTGTCAGGCACACAGTGGGCCCTTAGTGGTTTTTCCAAAAGGCCTGGAAGAGTTTTTCACAAAAGGCTAATAATCGCATAGCCATTAGCATGAATACGTTGTCTCTTCATTCTATTCTAGGGAGGTTTGTTTACCTTTTTAAAAGCCTCCTACTTAGCAATACATATATTTTTTACTTAAAAATATATAAATATGTACATGTATATCATACGCAAACGTACATTTAACCACCTCCTATATTTAATACTGTTTTCCACCACGCAAAAAAACCCCCGCAGTAATGAGAGTGTACCTTTGGCTTAGATCCAGAAGAACAATTCCTGAAACGAAATCCATTTTCTTCTGGGAAGGGGGAGAGTTATTAAATTCTCAAAACAACAACAACACTATATGATCCTTTCAATGAAAACTTTAAAAAAAAAAAAAAAAAGCTACGGGAGAGAGTTCGAAAGTCATAAAACTACAACCCAGGCGGGGGTTTGGGGAGGGGGAGGGGGGCGCAATGTCAAAAAGAAAGTTTAGGATCGACGTTTGGCTTTGTTTACCTTCTGTGAACAAGGGGAAAATAAGCCCAAACAGCAGTGTCTCCGTATCATTCGAAAATGCTAAGAAAAGAAGAACTGGGGAAAAAATAAGAAGCCTACCCAATCTTTGGTCACCCGGCTCTTTCTGGGTGGCCTTGAGCAAACCAGCTCTGAGATGTCTGTTTCCGCAGCCGTGAAAAGAGGGGCATCCCCAGAGGAGAGGGGGAACCAGACAGCGCAAGACCGAGGTGGCTGGTCGTGCAGAATTTCTGGAACCCAGAGACCTCAGCCTGGCACACAGGAGGAGACACTCAAACTCCGGCCTCTCTTGCATGGAGGACCACCAGAAGGCTATGACTGAAAACCGTTCCTGGTGCCACGAGAGCATCCTGGGCGTCCAGTCCTGTCTCCTGCAGGCCCAGCATCACAGCCCCTGCGGCTATTTCCTCATCAGACCCAAGGCACACAGACCCCCTTCTGAGGTTTTCCATGCCACCTCTCCGGGCGGCTCTGGCAGGTTCACACGGCTCCCTGGGGCTGCATAATTAGCGGGCTTCAGGCCGCCAAGCCTGGTATGCTGTGGTTCCCCACTCCCAAACACAGCCCTCCAGCCCCCTCCTCACCGGCGCCACTTCTGCCACCTCCCACACACATCCCTCCCCTCCCTCCCCACCCTGCCCCACCCCCGCCACCCCCGCCACCCCTCCCCACCCACACCGGTTCCCCTTGAGACAGCGCCAGGGGCTGCTACCCCTGGCACACGCACACCAAGTCTCCAAAAGGCCTGCTGTCACCACCTCAGAGCCAAACTCAGTCTCAACCCATTCTGAGAGTTTGAAAGCTCTGGCGGGAACAAGGGAAAGGCAGGGGGCTAAAATGCATACTTAGCTGCCCCCCCCCCCCATTCTCCCCATCTCATACCATCCTTCTCCCGGGCCCCCTACAAAATCACAAATTCCTCTATCTGAACGCAAGGTCTTAAAAAGTCATTGAGTCTCCCTTTCTGCCATTGGGCAGGGCTGTCCTCAAAATGAGTGTGAAAAATAGCTGTGTCTCTCTAAAAGGTGGACACCCAAACCACTCCCTTCACCGATGCAGAGCCACGTTTGGCCCCATGCACTTAAACCGTCACATTAAACACACAACCAAACACTGTCTCTAACTGTCTCCAGGCCAGCTGGGTCACTGCCCCGGGCCACACAGACACCCTGCCCCGTGCCCACGCCATCCCGATGCCCTCTTCAAATCGGCCTGGAAAAGGCCAGAGAGAACACACCAGCTGATGGGTTTGCCACTTTCAAGACTAGGGACCGGGGAAGCACGCCCGCTCCTTGTGCTCTACAGTCTAATTTCACCCTCAGCAAGCGAAAGGACCTTTCTTTCCTTTTTTTCAATATAATAAAAAAAGTTATATGACTTTAATTAAATGCACTTATTAAAAGGGTGAAATATTTGGAGAGGCTGTTTTTGTGCTGGAGGCACATTTTCCAGCGCGCTGTAGAGCGTCTGCATCCGTCCGCTCTAGGCAATTTTTAATACACAAATAAATCCGCACCTGACGTGCTGACAGATTATTATGCAGTGTGGCAGCCAACAAAAGTAAACACAGGGGCAAGTTTTAACCTCTTGCAGTCCTGGAGCTTTCCCTGCTGGGCCCGGCTCAGGTGTACAGGGCTGCTGGCAAAGCCTTCCCTTCCAGGGAGCCATCTTCCCGTCCTGTCCCTGGAAACGGGGGGCTCCTCTCCCATCAGGCTGCCCGGAGCGAGGCATACGCCAGGGGACAGGAGACACGACCGAGAGAAAGGCTGGCAACACGCGGTGCTCCTCAAGCGCCCTGCCTTCCTTCCATCCTGTTTATCCCAGGGCCATGAGATCCGCCAGCTTCGGCACAGCAGGCTGGTCAGCAAGCTGCCAGGACAGAGGCCATTTCTCCCTCCAGCCGGCGGAGCTGGCGCTGCAGATGGAGAACCCAGCTGGGTGTTTCTCCCAGCTCTGCCCAGAGTGCAAGTGTCAGGACAGTTACTACAGAGCTAAGGGGGCATCGGGCAGTTTCCATACCTGGGACCTTACATGATGGAGGTGCAAACAAGCACAGGGGTAAGGCATTTACTGACACGCATCGACAGAACTGCCTGTCTCTTGTTGCTCTGGTGAGATGGAGCTTGCAGAGGGATCCTCCTGGAAAGGCACCCTTTGCAGCCATCAGAGATTTCAGTGGCACCTGCCTGGTGTGGCTCCGTGGGCACACTCCTTGTGCCATCCATCTTTGAGCTGCTTTGTTCTGACCGGAGCGTTTAGGAACAAACACCAGGTTTCCTCGTCGGTATAACGGATCTTTGGCTGGGGAGTTGTGGGGGGGCCAAGAGAGGAAGATTCTTAGGGCAAAGGGGCGGGGGTTCTCCCAGTGGGTCATTCACCCATCTACTACCCTAGTACCTGAGAGGAGAGCACATAGTCTGCATCCGTAAACAGCCAGAACAACAAGAGCCATTGTTATCATCCTTTACTGGCTGTTTACAACAAACCCTTCACAGCGCTAAGGGCTTTCATACGTTATCTCCAAATACATTTTATCTCCAGACTCTCCAGGGTACAGCTCATTAACCCATTCGTTTTTACTACCAATTTAACAGCTACTCATGCTTCACCCGCAATGTTATTGCGCTCAGTGTACGGCTCAGGAAATTGATGCTTAGCAAGTGTAGGTGATTTTGCCTAAGAAAGTCGTAAGAAAAACACCCAAGTACAGAGAAGCAATCACATCAACCTGAAACAACACCCAGCAGACATATTCCCAGTTATGACCCCAGAAGAAATAGTCTTTTTTTTTTTCTCTATGGATAAGAATGAGGATACACAAATTGATTTTTTAAACAAGAAGAAAATGTGGGCACAATGAAATGTCACCAAATAAACAAAGAAAATTCCTGCAGTGGGTGGAAGGCTGAACCAGGTGCCCTTCAAGTATCCTGCCAACATATCTCTTTGCAGAGCTGACTGTTCTGACTCTGGGACCCGCCCGAGCCCTAGGATTTCCGGGAGAAGCTTTGCTTCAAGATTCCTAGTTAGTATCTTCATTTCCATCCTGCCTCTTCAAGGCCCTGGGATTGAATGTCCCCTTCCATGCCACCTGGGAACTTTTGGGTTGCGACAAGAAAGAAAAGATTTCTCTTTGTGAAATCCAGCAAGATCTGGTCCAGCAAGATGCACACAGTCACGCTGAAAGCACTCGCCACCGGCAGCTAAGAGATCCAGCTGGCCATTATCCAGCAGGCCATCTTGCCTATAGACATTTGTCAATCTCCTGAGCTTGGGGAATGCCCCGGGAGCCTGACACCTGCTACTGAAGCTGAAAATGCCTAGTCCTTCTTTCCCCGGCCTCCCTCATGTGTAGGGCAAGACCAATGAGCCGAGGCTCCCCTCATCAGTCCCACCCATGCCTGACTTTGAACCTGAGGCAGTAATACAAAGCAGCACAAATCCTGAGAAACCCACTCCAGAGAGGATGGGTAAGAGCAGCAGCAGGAGTGATGGTGGGCTCGGAGAGGCAGTGGTTCTGTTGCAGCCTCCTGACCCGGCATCAGCGGTGTAGGCGATGATGGACATGCCCAGTGGTTAGAAGCAATGTCATCAGACCACTTCAGCAGCATCTGCGACATGTTCCTGGATGCGGAGCCTCCAAACCTAGTTTCCCCCTCCTCATGGAGATGCTGAGCTAATGCATCCTGCTTTTTTTTTTTTTTTTTTTTTAGGGCCACACCTACGGCATATGAAAGTTCCCAGGCTAGGGGTCAAATCAGAGCTACAGCTGCCAGCCTACACCACAGTCACAGCAACGTGGGATCTGAGCCTCCTCTGCAACCTACACCACAGCTCACAGCAACACCGGATCCTTAATCCACTGAGTGAGGCCAGGGATTGAGTATCCATCCTCATGGATGCTAGTGACGTGCGGTGGGCTGAGCCACAATGGGAACTCCTCAATCTATTCCTAAAAAATCTTTTTTCACCTTAGCCAGGGGTGATTTCTGTTGCTTGCAAACAAGACCTCTGATGGATATAAGATTCTGTACAAAAATCCTGCACTGCTACTCGGAAATTATAATACTGCATCTCTTGGGTTGGGTTTTATGTGTTTTTGCCTTTATAAATTTTAACTTTGTGTTGCAATCAAAAATATACAAAAGAAAAATGCACATTTCATGAGAGTACAGCTCATTGAATTTTCACAAACATACCCATGTAACCACTACTTCACATCAAGAAACAGGATCATAATTACCATGACTCCCCAAAGCCATTCTTACCATCACCATCAACCGAGGACAACCACTATCCTGACTTCTAACACCGCAGGTTAGCACTGCCTGTTTCTGTAAATACACAGATGCAGTGCATCGTCTTTCTCTGGTCTGTGCATTACCTCTGTTTATCTTTTATTCAACGTTATGCTCTGAAGATTCATCTGTACTGTCTGCAGCTGTTGCTCATCTATTTTGAGGGCTGTATAGTATTCCAGTGCATGAATATATCACATATATATCACATATTCATTGTGATTATTCCAGTTGATTTATTCATTCCATTGCTGCCAAGCACTTGGGTGCTTTCTAATTTGGGGCTATTTCAAAAAGGCCTTCTGTGAGCATTCTAGTACACATCTTTTGGTGAAATGTGAACAGACTTTTGTTGCATAGCTAGCCATGTTCATAATGCACATATACATTCAACTTTAGTAGATGCTGCTCAACAATTTTCCCAAATGGTCATATCCGTTAGAATGATTTTTAATTGAATTTCCAAAACAATTGTTGCTCCAAAGATATAAGACAATGGGGAAAAATGAGAAAAGGAGAACCACGTAGGGAAAAATTCATATGGGGACATTTTCCCCTTCTTAAATGATTCCACAGCAGATGTATTAAGAAGCCCTGGTATTCAGCACTTTGCCACTGGCTTGACCTGGGTTAAATGATTGCTGACAGGTCACCGTGAAAGTCAAGGGCACAGCTGGAACAAGACTTCTGAACTCTTGGCCTTTTGACCCAGCAGCAGAGACTCACACATTCTTGCAGGCACCACTGGCCCCAGGAAACCAGCAGCCAAGTCTCCACAACATCACCGCTTTGCCCAGCGTGAGAGGAGAAGGCTAGCATTTGGACTGGGACCCCGGGCCCGAACACCTGCAGGGCCAGCAGGGACTTAAATCTGGCCAAGAGGGCCGGGCATGATGGGGATCCGGTCAGGCGGGGTGGGGATTCGAATACACTGAGAACGAGCGCTCCGTCTTAAGGGGACATCTATTACTCAGCTCACGGATTTTTGCTGCATGGGAAAGAAGAGCCCACTGTTGCCAGATTTTCTGACTCTTCAAGAGAAGCTGGAAAACTGGATTTCTAAATGAGATACGGCAATTGGCAAAATAGGCAACTAAATTGAAGAAACCCATTAAAAAATGAAATCATGCCATTTGCAGCAACATGAAGGGACCCAGAAGTTATCATACTAGGCAAAGTAAGTCAGAGACAGACAAGCATCATACATCACTTATATATGGAATCTAAAATATGACACGAATGAACTTATCTATGAAACAGAAACAGACTCCAGACATAGAGAACAAATTTATGGTTACCAAGGCGAGGGGGAGGGATGGGGGAGGGGCAAGTTAGGAATTGGGGATTAACAACATACACTACTGTATATAAAAGAGATAAACAACAAGGACCTACTGTAGAGCACAGGGAACTATATTCAAGATTGTATAATAAACATAATGGAAAAGCATCTGAAAAAGAATAGAAACATACATATATCTGCATATACATGTATGTATATTCTTTTCCAGAAGATTTCACATGCATAGCAAAATGACTGTTATACATACACACATGTATGTGTAACGATCACTTTGCTACATACATGAAACATTGTAAATCAATTATACATCGATTAAAAAATAAATGAATAAAAATAAAAACAATGAACACTGTCAGCCCAATAAAACACACCTATGGATCAGATCTGGCCCATGAACCGCCGGGGGGGGCATCTCTGATTTAGATGGACTGGGCACTACACACTCACAAGAAGAGGCTTTTTGTGGCTGCACAGAGCAGATCTCAATGAAAAGAACTGACTGTGAGCTGCGGCGAGCAGGGACAAGGATCAAATTCTTGTCGTGGGCTCCCTCTTTATGGATGGAGGACCCCTTTTTGTTACCCCGATTAAGTCAACATTGAACTTCAAACCCTTAATGTCATGAAGACCTCGGCTAAGTCCCCTCACCCCTGAAGGACAAGAGCTCTTTCTGGCGGCTGCTATACATCCAACAGTGACCTCTCAGGTCATCAGCTGGGGGTCGCTGCCTCAGCCCCCAGCCCTCACTTCACTTGGCAGAATCCATTTGAAGTGAAGCTCAATTTAAAAAACAATTTACCCACAAAAGAAGTCATCACTAAGACGACGCGCTCACATCTGACCTCCTTTCCAATCAGCCCCATCTCCAGAAGTGAATTTTCGACACTGCACCTCCCCAACGTGGCTGCAATCGCCTTCAGGAAAGCGGGTCACTTGACTCTTTTCTTTTTTTCAGCTATTTGGCATAACTACCATCTGCCTCTCCCTCGTTCCCTCTCCATGACTGTCCTCAGAAAACACATCTTGCACACGTACACACACGCACACATGTACACACACATAGCCCCATACAGCAATTCCAAGAGGGAACAGCTGGGAACAATCTAGCAACCAGTATGAACAGAAAGAGAGGTGCACTTAGTCTCTCCCGGCCTCACCACCCGCTCTCTAGTTCCAAGTTAGGCCAGGCACACAGGGGACACTCAACAATCGGCCACCCAGTGTCCTTCCGTTCCCAAAATGAGCTTGCAACACCCCACATGCGCAATTAATAAAGAAGCCAATGGCCATGTGGGGATGACACGAGTGCTTACCGAGGATGTGTAGTCTCGCCACACCCTGTGGGTAGGTTGAAACAGGTATGTGTGTGTCCCCCCCCGCCCCCAGACAAGAAAAGAGAGACACAAGGGCTGCTGAAGCCACCTGGGCAAAGAACAGCCAGGGAGGTGAGAAAACACCTGTTCTAGACCATAAGCCCCCTTCTAGTGTCATCCAGGGACCGTGACGATCACTCAATCAATTGATAACCCAATAAACGTGAGCTACGAACCAGACACTTGACATTGTGAACTAAGGTGGTTCTTGCAACTACTCTATAAGGTTGACTGAAGAGCCCCGGGAGGATAAACAGCCTGCAAGGACACTATCAGGATAGTCCCAGAGGTCCTCAAGTGGGAGATTTGGGGAACGATGAAATGGGGGCACCTGCGGTTGTCACAACGCATGGGGGTCAACCTTGCCGAATACCTTCGTCACGCGGGGCTTTCCCTACTTCAATGCCAGCAGAGCCCCAGGTGAGAAACACTGGTTGTTTTTAGCAAAGGCAGAATCGGCTGCTGAAGTGGAATAAGTCAGCCTCCAGAGGCCCTGATCTTGCTGCTTCTCCTTCCAGTGATTTGAAAGATGTTCTTTTTTTTTTTTTTTTTTAAGGACGCACCTGCAGCATATGGAAGTTTCCAGGCTAGGGGTCTAATCAGAACTGTTGCTGCCAGCCTACGCCAGAGCCACAGCAACGCCAGATCCGAGCCGCATCTGCAACCTACACCACAGCTCACAGCAATGCCAGATCTTTAACCCACTGAGCGAGGCCTGGGATCGAACCCGCAACCTCCTGGTTCCTAGTCAGATTCGTTTCCACTGTGCCACGACGGGAACTCCTGAAAGATGTTCTGGATGCCACCTAACTGCTTCCTGGTGGAAGGACTGACCGCCCTTTGGGCACCATCTGAGAGGAACCTCAGCATGGAGAGAGCAGACCTTGATGGGGAACAAAAGGGGGCATCTTTTCGACAGAGAAAAGATACTTAAGAATTAACCCCCATAGGGGACACAGCTCTGAATGTAGTGCCATGAGACAGTGCCTCATCTTTTCAAAAAAGGTAGGGAGAGGCACTGCTTCAAAGGCTGCCATGAGATGGAAGAGAATTAATAGAATAAAGCAGGCTGTGAGTAGCCCCCAAAATAACCAGTAACGATGACACCAGCAAAAATGTCAAAGAGCTGAGTGCTACGGGAGAGAGAAGGCTTCGTGAAGAAAGTTAAGATTTCAAAGGGGCTTCAAAAGATGGGACTGATTCTGGAGTTCTCTGGTGGCTCAGCAGGTTAAGGATCCGGAATGGTCACTGCTGTATCGAAGGTTCAATCCCTGGCTTTGGGAACTTCCACATATCACAGGCACAGAAAAAAAAAAAAAACAAAAAAGTGTCTGATTCCAATCAGCTGGAGAGAGAAGGACAGAAGGAATCCAGTGCACAAAGTGAGGAGCAGCCTTGGAGTTCAGGGGCACTGGAAAGACCCACCTAGATGAATCACAGATACTGTGGGAGCGAGGAAAGTGGCCATGTCAGGAGTGAACAGACTGGACAGGCATGGGTAGGGGTGAGGGGGTCTGTTAGAAGTTCTCTCAATAAACCCGGCATGAGTAAGCACCTCCATGAAGTAGGAGCAACAGAAATAGCCACCAAGCCTGGCCAATTTCCTCTCAATACCCTTTTTTGTGTTCAATTGGATAGGAGACCGTGTCGGGCACCGGACCGAAGGGAAAGGGTTGCATCTTATTTCATAGTTTAGAGTCTGATAATCGGGGAAAAAGATAGCAGTGTGGATTCTAAAAAATACGGAGGAAGGGGAGTTTAGCCACAAAACATTGAGACAGAAATATGGACGGACTGGGAAATGCTAGTGGGAGAGTCAGAGCTGTGGTTTAGAAACAGTCTTGTCTTTCTCGGATACAAAACAGGACCTCTCCCATCAGCCAGCTTTAGGGAGTAGCAGCTCAACTCCCTGTGCCACTATCAGGTTGGTGACTTCCACTGAACACCACCCCCACAATCGTTTAGTCCCTTGCCCTTGAATTTAGGCTGGCCCTGTGACTTGCTTTAACCAATAGAATGTGATGCTATGATAGTTCTAAGCCTAAGTCTTCAGGAGATCTGGCAGCCGAGTATGCAGTCATGCTACCCTATTGGAGGGATCATGTAGAGAGACCATAAGCAGAAAAAGAAGCCGGGAGATGATCAGGAAAAACAGAGAAAAGCCAGGTGTCCCAGTGACCCAGCTGAGCCCAGCTCCCAGCCAACTCTCTGGCTGGAGGGAAACTTCCTTAACAACTACCACCCAGACCAGCAGAATTGCGCAGCCAAGCCCAGCCCAGATTCCGGAATCCTGAACAATAAAGCAGTTGCTGTTTTAAGCCACTAAGTTTGGGGTTGTTCGTTACACAGCAGTAGCTAACTGATACATCTCTATGAGCCATCAGCTGTACCAGAGTGCCCTGCTGGTCCGTACAAAACTCTGTGCACACCTATCCTCAGTGACAAGAAGTATGAACATAAACAGCAGCAAATACAGAATCACTGACACTTAGAAATAATTCTCAACCTACTGGTACCCAGGCTTAGCAAAGAGTTGGCACTGAGATAAACATCTGCAAAATGGATGCAGAGCAATCAATGTGATTTTAATAGACTCTAGCGAGACCTGTGCAAAGCTTATTTATTCCTGCAAATCTTCGCAGGAACCCATAACCTTTAACATCAGGAAATGTTCTCATCAATCTGACCATAATGCCCGAGGCTCCTGGGAGCTCACTTCCTCTTGCCCAGAATGGATGGATAAAAGAGGGACACTGTGTCTGTGTTCACCAACACGGGTCCTTCCTCAGCTTCGTCTGGCTTTCCTTTCATCAAGAAAGAAAGGCATCTGACTTCGGCACATTTGATTTTTTTTTTCAGCCCTTTCTCGAAAGGTGCTGTTTCTGTTTAACAAGGCCCTCCCAGGGATCGTGGTAAAATGCAGATTCTGATGCAGCAGGTCTGAGGTGGGGCCTGAGAGTCTGCATTTCTAGTGAGTCTCAAATGATGGGGATGCAGCTAATCCAAGGACCACACTGCATGGCTCTCTTATTTTTTAGATGAGGAGATTGAAGGGCAGAGAAAAGGTTCTACTGCTAATTTCAGGTCCCAGACCAGACTGCACCCTCCCTGCAGAGGCATTAGGCTTACACCAGTGTGGGACATAGGGGCCAGTCTCCCTCAGCTAGAGAAAACAAGTTCTAGAGCTGCCAATCCTCAGCCACCTAAGAAAAGGCTGGCAGCGCTGGAATCTCACCTGCGGAGCTTATAAAATGTAGACTCCCAGGCTTTCCTGCTGGAGACTACGCAGTAGGTCTTGTTGAGGCTGTGGAAACCACGGCCTTTTTAAAAGAGCATCATGGGGAGTTCCCGTCAGGGCTCAGCGGTTAACAAACCTGACGAGCATCCATGAGGATGCGGCTTAAATCCCTGGCCTTGCTCAGTGGGTTAAAGATCTGGTGTTGTCATGAGCTGTGGTGTAGGGCGCAGATGTGGCTCGGATCTGGCATTGCTGTAGCTGTGGCATAGGCTGGCAGCTACAGCTCCGATTGGACCCCTAGCCTGGGAACCTCCATATGCCACAGGTGCAGCCCTAAAAAGACAATAAGAATAAATAAATAAATAAACAAACAAACAAACGAAGAGCTTCATGGGTGATTTTCATACCCAACTGGGTTTGGAAGGTTCACCTAGACAACTTGCAAGACAGTGATCCCAACAAAGCAAGACTCAAAATTATTAGCTGCCCAATATTTAGTAAAGGCGTTCCACATTCCAGGTACTAGTCTGATTTTAAATCACTAGTAAATGATTTAAACTTCACCACAGAGAGGTGGACAGAGCGGGATGGATGGGTAGTTTGGGGTTGGTCGGTGCAAACTGTTATATTTAGAATCGCTAAGCAATGAGGTTCTGCTGTACAGCATGGAGAATTCTATCCAATTTAATTCCATAGACTGTGATGAAAGATATCATGAGAAAAGAATATATATGGAGTTCCCGTCGTGGCTCAGAGGTTAACGAATCTGACTAGGAACCATGAGGTTGCGGGTTTGATCCCTGGCCTTGTCCGTGGGTTAAGGATCCAGCGTTGCCGTGAGCTGTGGTGTAGGTCATAGATGCAGCTTGGATCCCGTGTTGCTGTGGCTCTGGTGTAGGCCGGCAGCTACAGCTCCAGTTGGACCCCTAGCCTGGCCGATTAGACCCTTAGCCTGGGAACCTCCACATGCCGCGAGATCGGCCCTAGAAAAGGCAAAAAGACGAAAAACAAAACAAAACAAAAAAGAATATATATACGACGGGGTCACTATGCTGTACAGCAGACATTGACACAACACTGTAAATCAGCTAGAATAAATGAATACATCTGTAAAAATAAACGTCACTACCATCCTACCTGGCAAGGACTGTCACTCTTCCCATTTTACAGAGGACACAACGGAGGCACACAGCAGCTGAATCACATAGCCAGAGTCACATCCCTAGTAAGTGGCTGAGCCAGGATCAGAATCCAGGTATTTAGCCTGAATCCACATTGTAACCACTGTGCTCCAGGCCCCTCGGCTACAATAAAGGTAAGCTCCTTGCAAGACCCCCGGGAAAACTGACCCCCAGAGGAGGGTTTGTCCAAGCAGAAGCCACACAGCGCTAGTTCTGAGGAATTTCAATACGTGTCCCTCGGGGGGCAGGGAATGACAGATGATCTAAATCGAATCTGGGACACACTGGGTTAAAGCAAATTAATCAGATGTCCTCCCGCAGAACTTCTCCAAGGCTTCCCCTGCAAACATAAGCATACAGATTTCCAAGGCGGGAAGTGAGGGTGGGATATGCATTTTGCAACATTCTCCGAAGAATCCTTTGGACCCAGGGTGGGAGGACAGAGACAAGAGCATCTCGTGGTGCAACGAGGATGCCAGAAGGCTCCCTTTGGGAGCCATGGGCCCAGAGCAGTGTTGCTCAACCTTTAAGATACACACGAACCACCTGGGGGTCTTGCTAAGACGTGGGTTCCCATTCCGCAGATCCGGGCGGGGCCCAAGAGTCTGCATTTCTAGCTCCCAAATGATGCTGACGCTGCGTCACTCTTGGCATGGCGAAGCCCTGGAACGCGGCGCTGGCCAGCGCGGCTCTATTCTACCTCCCCAGACAAGCCAGTATTCCAGCTCAGCATCCCCAAGAGAACAGCTCTTCTCCAGATTTCCAGGGGCTCCGGCCACTAGCTTACCTCCCCAAACCTGGAACTGGGCCACACACTGCGAGTTTCATCACAGGCCCGCCCTTGAGGACTCCAGACCCTTCTAGAACAGCATCTCCCCCGGGGTCTGTAACCCAGCCCCCCCTCTTTCTTTTTCAGCCCCTGCGCCCCCACCCTGGCCCCCAAAAGCCCTCGTTCTGAAGGTGACGTCCACCCAGCAGGCAGCCTCACCCCAAGGTTGCTGGGGCCCATGCACAGGGAGGGCGGAGGGGGTGAACGGAGGATAAGCAGAGAGCGAGGAGGCCCCGTGAGGTCTTGTGACCGACGGGGCCTCCTGGTGCCGCCGAGGTGGCAGTGCCAGCGCGCGGTGCTAAAATCCTTGGCCAGGCTCCGGAGCAAACACCCAATCTAAACAGGCCCTGGTGTGTCTCCGAACAGACTGTGTAAATAACGGGGGGAGGGAAAAAAAAAAAAAAAAAAGAACCTACTGGCCACAGATCCCGCTTTCAAACACGTTGAAACAAAATAATCCCTCTCTCTTGCTCACTCCCTCCCCCCTCGCTCTTTTTTTTTTTTTTAATTTCCACTGGAGCCGCGGCCTCAGTGGAGCCTGGCCGGCGGCCTGTTAGAGCCTGCAGCCTACCTGTCTTGCCTAGGAATGAAGCCTGCAGGAGTTACCTGATATGCCCGCACTGCAGGCCCGGGAACGGCAGCCACCGCCTTCCTTCTGAGGCCGAGAAACAGAGAAAAAGCTGTTCTCGGAGCTGCACTGACAGGGGATCCTGGGGTGCGGGGGGCGAAGGAGACAGAGAGAGCAAGATGCAGGCCATGGGGGATGCTGCCCAACATTGTCCAAGGAACCTGGCTTTCCCAGGGAGGCCCAGGCCCCTGGCCCCTCAGAATCACATCCTGCATCCAAGTCGCAAAGCCGGGATGCAGGAGGTTGATGCCACAGGACAGAGCCGCGAGGAGGACGCAGCTCGGAAATGAACTTGTCCTGGGCAACCTCTTTCCAGGGGTGTCTGAACTCGGAGCGTGTGTACGGAAAGGGGGGCAACTTTCTTGTGGTTTGCGGCTGGGTCTGTACTGGGTTTTGAACTTTCTAAGGGTGGGGTGGGGCGGGGGTGGGGGGGACATGAGTCACTGGCAGACGAGAAGCCATCCCCCCCCTCTCTCTGCAAGTTGAAACAATTGAGTCGTCTTTCTTGCCAATGTCTCTTACTCAATCTTGGATCCAAAGTGGGTGGTGGAGAAGGAGGCCGGGAGGGGGGACCCGGACGGTGCTCGGCCTCCACCATCAGGCCCGGCTGTTAGAACGGTCCTGGGGACCCAGGACCCAGAGGAGAGGCCAGCACCGGCTTGGCAAGGCGGACGAAGAAACAGTGAAGGGTGACCTGCGGGGGGCAGCGCCCTCAGAGGTGACCCCAAAGGGAACAGAAGGCAAGGTCCCAGCTGCGGGGAGCTTTCTGATTCGCTTCCACGCGCCGTCTCCCTCCTCAATCGTCTTCTTAGAAGCAGGATCTCCCATCCCCTGCAGGCATCGCACGTTGCTTATTTACAATCACTGTTACGAAGAAGAGGCCAGACGCAGCGGGGTGAGCCCCGATAGCCCGCGGCTGGGCAGGAAGAAAAGTCTGAGTCCCAAGTCCAAGAATATCATCAAATCCTTATGAAGCATCCGTTGTTGTAATTTTCAAACGCTGGTTTGAAGAGCCTGTCTGAGATTATCCAGGGCTGTGGGCAGAGCCAACGCCACACCCACTGTGGGCTTTATGCTTCCTTTTCAAAAGTGGGTTTTTTTCTTTAAAAAAAAAAAAACCTCTTACACGTTAGTCCCCATTGAACACGGAGCATCCGTTCGATCTGCAGACATAGACCAGCACTGTCTACTGCAGGGAGAGGCCAGAAAAATCCGATGAGATGATGACCCTGGCTTTGAAGGAATTTATACCTCGGCTGGGGGAGATCCAATTTACCCACCAGAGTTCAATGGCTTCGGTCTCTTCAGATCGTGTGCCCCTGTAAACATAACACATCCACAAGCTCCCCCTCCTCGAGGGGGCATTCTGTACCTGGCATCATGCCCAGGACCTTCAAGGCAGAGGTTCTCCTCCCCACAACCACCTCGGAGGTGGACACGATTTCGCTCCCATTACACAAAGGGGCACAGGGAGCTTCCGGGATCAGCCACAGCTGGGCCACGCAGGTGACAGGTGACACAGCGCCTCCTGCCCTCGGGTCTCTTCCAGTATCTACCACTTTCATCCTGGAAGTCCAGCTGCTTCTATTCACCTTGTTTCCCAAGTGGGCAGAGCACCCCAAGGCAGGCACCAGGTCATTGCCTGCAAACTGCCCTCAGCCTCCGGCTTAGCACCGTGGCATAAGCAGGCCCTTCTTAGACAATGCTTATGGAGACCCTTAGATGATGTTTATTGAATGTGTGAATTAAAAAACCTTACAAGGGAGTTCCCGTCGTGGTGCAGTGGTTAATGAATCCGACCAGGAACCATGAGGTTGCAGGTTTGATCCCTGGCCCTGCTCAGTGGGTTAAGGATCCGGCGTTGCCATGAGCTGTGGTATAGGTCGCAGATGCAGCTCGGATCCCGTGTTGCTGTGGCTCTGGTGTAGGCCGGTGGCTACAGCTCCGATTCGACCCCTAGCCTGGGAACCTCCATATGCCGCGGGAGTGGCCGTAGAAAAGGCAAAAAGACCAAAACAAACAAACAAACAAAAAACCTTACTAAAGGGAAAAGGCAACTCTACCCTTTCTTCAGATACTTTCTGAGTTTCTATTATGTCTCTCTCATTCTGCTGGATGTGGGCACCCAGCTGAGCTGAAGAGCCCTAGTCTCAGGGCCTAGGTCTGGTGATGAGAAAGTCCTAGAGTCATAGGAATGAGCTGTGCTTACCCAAATTCCCAAGGAGCCCCCTGTGCTCCCTGTACCAGGAATCAGATGGAGACACAGTCCTTGCCCCGGAGGTGGTTCTCATTAAGGAGGGAAAACGGGTCCACAAGAGCAGGATTGGAAAATGGAATCAGAAAGCTCTGATTTTCTAGGAGAAAGGCAGCTTCCTGAGGCCCCCGGAGGTCACCCCAGAGGTCAGCTGGCTCAGGCAGGCATCCTTCCATGAGCATCCTTCCTCCTGCCCTTGCATCCTACACTGTATCTAAGCAGAGGCAACACACACAACAAGAAGTGACACATGTCACCACCACACACCCACCAGCATGACCAAACTGGTAAGAAGTGACAGCACCAAGTGTTAAGCTAGAGCAACTGGAATGCTCCAACACTCTGGCGAGAGCCTGAAAGGAGGCAGGCACTCTGGGGCAAGGTCTGGTGGCTTCTTACCAAAGGAAACAGATACCTACTCTGTGACCCAGCAATTCCACTCTTAGTTATTTACCCAAGAGAAATGAAAATGTGTGTCCACAGGACATTTTGTCCAAGAATGTTCAAGGCGCCTTCATTCCAAACAGCCAAACACTGGAAAGAAGGCAGGTACCCATCAAGGGCAGAATGGATAAACAAACTGAACAGTCAGCTGATGGAGCAGCGTTCAGCAGCAAAGAGGCACAAACACCTGACACAGGAAACAACGTGGATGAATCCCATAGATATCGTGGTGAGTAAGAGGTACATGACGCAAGACACACTGCCTGACTCCGCTTATGTGATGTCCCCCTGAGAGCTGGCAAAACTAGTCAGTAAAAAGAATCAGAGTTGTTGCTACTGAGAGCATATGGGATGGGATGGCAGAGGCCACGGGGAACGTGCTGGGGTGCTGGTCTGTATCTACGAGAGACCTCAGAGCCGTGCAGCACAGTGCTTGCAACTTTTACCTTAAAACGAAACCCCCCAAACCCTGCTGCCACATATCAAATTCTAGGTAATGATTACACACGCTGTAGTATTGGGAAGGAAGCATCCTTGTGCATGGAACTTACTTTCAACAGGTCAAAGAAAACGGGACAGAAAGACGTCTGGAAATGAGGCTGGACTCGTGATGAAGCCAGTCCCACAAAAGTCAATGATAGACAGACCCAGTGGGAATATGGAAGCTTGGTGTAAAATTCTCCCCATGTTTACGCATCCTGGAAACTTCCCACAATAAAACTGCGGGGAGGGGGCGGGTGCCTTCCAAGAGCTGTATGTGAAAAGAACACTGATGTGGTGGGTTTTCCAGGGTGTATGGATTTAGGAGACTGGGAGCGCTGAAAGGAAGGCGGTGCGGGTGCTGGGTTTAAAGCACCCAACGCAGAGATTCACGTGGGGTCTGGGTGAAGACCAAAGTCCGAGAAGCCTGGGTCTGCAGTGAGTCACTCCACCCAAGATGCAATTTCCTGGTCCTCGGATCCAGCGCCTCTTGGACTTGAACTACCTCTCACTAAATAGCATTTTGGTGAGTTAAGTGTAAATGAATCAGAAACAAATGGATTAAGTTTCTGGGCGCACAGAGAAAGAAGATGGAAGGGGAGGAAAGGAAAGGGCAGGGCTGTCCCTGGACCTGGAAGGGGTCTCTGTTTCCAGCTGTGCGCAAAACCGCCTTCTGAAAAATACTCGACTGACTCACTGACCTTCCATCCCCTACACCAAGGACGTCTGCGGCCCCCGCTGTTTAATATTCCAATGACTTTGAAAACTATTTCTCCTCCTCCTGGAAAGCAGAAGGGAGAGGAAATGCTTTGAAGCCCTCCTTGTTATTTAATTTTTTTTTCCAGAGGTAAAGTAGTATATTTTTATCCAGTGTTGAATAAACATTTTCTTTTAACGGTATGTTCAAAGCCTCCGAGCCTCTGATGTTGGTTCGGGATGTTTTTTTGTTTTGTGTTCTGGAGGATCGAGGAAAGATGGGGCCTCTTCTTGCCAAATGTTCTGGAATCACAGAACATTAAACCCAGGACGTCTAAGAGGCCCCTATGCTATTATGGAGAGAGAGAGAGGAAGAGAGAGAGAGGCTCGGACAGGCTCTAGCGACCTTTCTAGAGAGGTCAGCAGTGGCCCGTCTGGGACCAGAAGGCAGGTGGCATGGTTTCCTGGGGCTTGTGAGGGACATTCCATTCTCTGCAGGGAAACATCAGCGCCCAGCTCTGAGCTGATGAGCCCGGGGTCCCCCTTCCTGGAGAGGCGCATTCACAGAAACATCTTTTATGATTCCCCACCAGGAGTGACCACCGTGGCCGTCTCCCCAAGGACGCGCGGAAACCTCTCAAGTTCTTAGAGGTAAGGTGGGGTGAGGACATTCAAAGTCAATGCACCTTTATGAGCGAATCTGGCCTGAGAGGGAGAGAAAATACAAAAAAAAAAAATCACACCCAGAAGGATTTTCTTCCAACAGGCTTAATTTAGACACAACATATACAAACGCAACCCGCAAAGATTATTTGGGCGCAGGGCATGGGGATGGTGGGAAAGAAGTGGAAACAGCATCATCTCGATTCTCAAATACTCAATGTTTGAGGAACAGCCCATAAATTCTCAGTAAGTGAATTAACACATAAGTATAACTCACACTCTCCTCTATCTCAGATGCGGTAAGGCTTCGGGTAAAGGTTTTCAGGGAAGATGCATTCAGACAACAAACATCAGACTCTCTAGGGACAGAGACCGCTGGGGCATCCGCCGTTAGCTGCGCAGTGGTACTTTCATTCGCTCTTACAAATGGCCTTAGGGGATCAGGGTCACTGCCCACTTTACAGATTTTTTTTTTTTTTAATGATCCACAAAGTCAGTAACTGGCCAAGACCACACAGCTGGTAAGTGATGGATTCAAGCACAGTCTCTCCAAGGTCTCAGCCCTTTATTCACAGACTCTCTTGCCCGCCTGGCTATACCCAGAAGGAAGAACTCAAACCCTAAAAAGCATCTCTATGAAATCTACAGAGAGACAGGCTATTGGATCAGAACCATGACAACACCAGATTCACATGTGGATGCTACTTTCTTTCACCAGAGGGAATGGGCTTTATTGGTTTTTTTGTTTTGTTTTGTTTTTAACCTAAAATGACTCCCATTGTAAACTAGAAAATTAAGATCACCTATAATCACAGCACTTGGAGGTAATCTGATAATCTCTCGTTAAAAATCCTTCCAAAAATTTTAAGTGTTCTCATATGCTTTTTTTTAACCTTTTATTTTGGAATAATTTTAGATAAACAGAAAAGTTGCAAAGGTCGCACAGAGTTTCTGTACATCCTTCAGCCACGAAGGATAAAACACATGGACATTTTCCAACCAAGCCAAGAAAGTAACATGGGTACCTTCCTACGGAGTACCGATTTTACTTGGATCACCCCAGTTTTTCTACGCATGTCTTTTTTCCTTTCCAGGATCCAGTCTGGGGTACCCCATGGCAGTGGCCTCATACAGTTTTTAAACGGTTTTTGTTTGTTTGTTTTCAGGGCCACGCCTGCCGCATCTGCAAGTTCCCAGTCTAGGGGTCGAATCAGAGCTGCAGCCACAGCCACAGCAACACTGGATCCGAGCTGCATCTGCGACCTATACCGCAGCTTGTGGCAACGCCAGGTCCTTAACCCACTGAACAAGGCCAGAGATAGAACCTGCATCCTCCCGGAGACTATGTCAAGTTCTTTACCCACCAAGCCACAATAGGAACTCCCAAACAGACTACTTTTACTCAACAATACATCGTGAACGTATTTCTAGATCAACATAGGGACATCTCCGCCATCATTTTCAGCAGCGCCCTAGCATTGCGTTTTATGAATGGGTGACACCCTCCTTTGGAAGGGCATTTCCGTAACAGTAGGATGAGCAAACCTCCATGCTATGCAGACGTGTCTGAGGTGCGCCAGGATAAGCTCCCGAGAAGTGCAAGGAGAGTGTGTCAAGAGGATGCCCTTCCATGCTTTTCATTCCACACACTCCTGAAGTCCTGAACCCACGTGCCCCCGCAGATCAATAACTTTAACCTAGATTCATTTTGGACCATAAACGACTTACCAGACACACCAACTCCTCCATACTCTAGAGAGACAGCTATGGAGAGGGAGAGAGTTCAGGCTGCCTCCCCAGCCCCCCTCAAACCAGAACACAATCCATTGTAAAGAGCCACCTGAAATTACACCTTCATTCTGATTTAGGAGTCTGATTAGGGTCAAGCTGGTCCCACACTTTGGGCCTGACCGACAACGAGATGTTCCTGCTTTTAGCATTTCGATGGTGGAATTACCTCTGGGGTACAGGGCCACCCCCACCGCCCCACCCCGAGTTTAATTTCCTTCCCATCTCTCCGCAGTGTCTACCGAAACTCCCGAAGGAAAAGCTCCGAGCAGGCTTGTGTGGTAATGCGTGCAGCAGGAACGACAAAAGCATCTGAGAATCAGCAAAGGTACATGTCTTTTTTTTTTTTTTTTTCCTGGTGGTGAAAGGAACAGAGGGAGGGGTAAAGATTAGAAAACTGCTTGCCTATCTAGAAACGGCTCAGAGCGCGCTGGAACCAGGACCTGCCCAGCATGCTAGCTATCGCCATGGTCTCTCCTTCAAAAGAAGCCCATGTTGCAGGTGGAGGCTCTATTCTCCAACGCAAAATACTGTGTCCCCATGCACGGGACTGCAAAATGCTATATATTTGATTTTTGATTTTTGATTTTTTTTGGCCGCGCTCAAATGGAAGATCCCAGGCCGGGGACTGAATCTGCGTCATAGCAGAGCTGCTGTGGTGACAACACTGGATCCTTAACTCGATGCACTACCAGAGAACTCCTATGCTATATATTTGAGATGATTAAACAGGGACCGGCCGGGGGTAGGGAGGAGGGAATTAAGTGGGGAAGGAGGCAGGGAAGGATTAGAGACATGGAGACCTACTCCATGCTGGGGAATTCTGAAGTGCCATCCTGGCTTGCAGAAAAGCAAAGCAAAGCAAAAGAAAAAACAAGCTCCTGATCAGAGGGAACGCTCTTCCATGCCAAACTCAGCTGGAATTAATACACAATACAACCTCTAAGATGGGGAAACGCTGCTCAGAAATAAGAGCCTCTTCTCTAAAGGCAACTGATGAAAAACAACAGGAAGTCGAGAATATTCTGGGAAGAGAAAGGGCTGCCTTCATCCCAATGTTTGCAACCTTGTCACTCTGGTCAGGGCCACACTTTCAGGTCAGGAGGGCCCGAGTCTCCGAGGCTAAGGATGCCAGGTCCATTTTCCCCAGAAGAACAAAGCCCGTGACCTTGGGCCGATGACCTCCCTGGGGCCTCTGTGGTCTGCTTGAGTGGTCGGGAGAACCCATTTGACTTTTGAATTCCACCCAGAAACCACAGGAGGTTCTGCCCGGGGAACAGAACAATCGAATTGGTTACAGGGATGGAGGGCCCCCCAAAGGACTTTCCTGTCCCCTCCTTCCTGGGTGGGCTCCGGACCACTAGGGAGGAGCCTTCAGCTGAGGGACAGCAGGGAGACTCTGCTTAGGAAGGAGGAAGAAAAAAACAGGCGTGAAAACAGAGGAGACACTTTCTCCTGGTAGCTGAGAAAGTACTGTCGTGACTCAAGAGGAAGGAGCTTCTGCAGAGAACCGGAACTTTAAAAAGCAAGGCGCCCTGGTTCCAGCGCGCGTCTTCCTGGGTGAAGCAGCCCGCTTCTGCTAATGGAGTCTTTCTTCTTAAATTTTTTTATTACGGTTGATTTATAATGTTCTGTCAATTTCTGCTGTACAGCAAAGTGACCCAGTTATATACATATATATATATATATATACACATTCTTTTTTTTCATATTATTCTCTATCACATTCCATCACAAGTGATTAGATATAGTTTCCTGTGCTATGTCTTGTTCGTTTGTTTTGCCTCCTTTTTTTTTTTTTTTTTTTTTTTTTTGCGAATGGAGTCATTTTAGGCCAAACTGGGGATCTCTTGACATTTAGGTGATTCAACCTGTCAATCTCAAATTCAGATTCAAGCCACTACAAAAATCAGACCTTCGGATTCTAATCACGGGACTGTATCTGTGTGTGCTGGGTCATGAAGCAGAATTTGCAGGAGGTGACTCCACTTCCATGAGGCTTTCCCAAAGTCCCCAGCTATACCCACGACTCCCTTGGTTGTGCTTGTTTCCTCCGAATTGTGAAGCCTTACACGAGCTCTGGAAGCACAAACGCACCAGAGGGAGGAACCAGGGACAGACCTTTGGGCTGCAAATACAACCTGCTGTTGCAATCAAATAAAACTCGCGGCAAATTAAGCCTGACATTTAGGAATAACCACGTTGTTATTGCCCTACACAGAACTCCAGCAGCGAAGACAGACCTCTCACAGAGGTGACTCAAACGGGAGCCCGAGGGAACTGCGGAAGGCAGAGACCTTCCTGGAAGTCCCTCTAGAGGCTGGGTTGCAGAGGCAGGCATTAGCTGGGACACAAACTCAGGCAGCCTGGACCCAGAATGCCATCTTGGGGCCGTGACACAGGATAAACAAAACCACGTGACTCCTCCTCGCAGGGGTTTTGAGTCCAGCCAAGGCAGGGTGGATGCTGCAGACCTCAGCGTGGGCCTGGAAGCACCTGCTGAAAAGAAGCAGGCTGAGGACCTCGGATGTCCCCTCCCCTCCCGGTGTCACCAAGGTCAGAGAACCCAGGAGGTGTGATTCAAGAACAGCTGAGCCCCTTCTGTAAAGACCCGCCATTCCTCGCAGCCTTCAAGTATCTGTAATCCCTCCTATTATGTATTTACTTGCATGGAAAGCAAATGTTAAAACTCTAAAGGTTTCCGGTCCCTTAGAACTTGGTTGGTGGTTCATCCAGTGGACTTTCCTAGTTGGTCCCTACCCCCTCCATCCTCCCGTGAGAGGAGTGGGTTAACTCCTGGGTCCCTCCTTCTGGCCGTCCTCACTGTGCCTGCCTAGAGGTGGGCAGCAAGAAGGGGGGAAGAGAAACCATGGCATCTCTGGACCAGCCACCCAAGCCTTCAGGCTGCAGCAAACAGATGGTGCGGGCTGGCCAGGAGCTGTACAGGGCACCACCGTGCTCTGTGCCAATCTCTCGGGAGGCGGCTGAACTTGGCCACCCATGTTCAGAGGGCCTTACTCCACATCCACCCAACGGAGGCAGGAGGCTGGGGTCCACCAGATGGCAGAAAGGTTGACTGCGGGAGCTGCAGGATCATCTGTTCAGTCGCACATGAAAACAGTGAAAGACCTGCTCTGTGCCAGTTCTGGAGACACAGTGTGGAAGAAAACCAGCCATCTCCCCACCCCAGTGGACGGGACTGATGTTAGCAGACACAAACTGGGAAGAGCCCTGGCAGGGTTGAGGACCCAGGTGGAGCAGCCTAGCTGACAAATGAACTTGACCTACAAAGGTAAAGAGAGAACCTGAAGAAGAAGCTGTTGATCTGCTCTTGACTTGGGGTGAGTTAATCCTTCTAAGCCTCGCTTTCCTCGTCTGTAAAATGGGCCCATCTCCGTGCCGCCACCGGGAGGCTGGAACGTGAAACTGCACTGAAGAAGGCCTTGGCTGAAGGACAGGTCTCGAGAAACGTTAACCTGCTGCATCAGGAGACCCACTTCAGATACAGGGCTCGGGCTTAAGCTCACAGAGACCCACACGCCTCTCCTCCCCAGCACACAGGCCTGGGCTTTTCTGCCCCTTTGCCCTCCCTGATCTAGCCCGATTCCCGGGGAAACCTCTAAGCCCTCTTGCAGTCCTGGGTCTCTTTAAGCAGTGGCTGCCAGCGCTGTAGGGGATTCGTGGTGACTCAGCCCTGGCCCCAGAAAAGCTGGAGGCACAATCGCTCAGCCAGGATGTGGCTGTGAGCCCGCGAGCTGCTGGGAGGAGAGAAAGCTGTTCTCTCAGGCCTTCCCAAGCTCCCTCCCTCTGCTTGACGTGCATCTTGCGTCCCAGCCACCATCCTGGAGGAGGCCACTGCGAGGCTGGCTGCATTCTCTCCAGGACCTGAAAGGCCTGCCTGGATCCCAGGAGGGAAATCAAGCAGCTGGCAGAGAAAGCAGAGAGGGTCCCTGTCTTCTCCCTCTCGCTTAAGGCGGCTAATCTGGCTGTAGAGGGTTCGGCTCGTTCCCTCCCCACTAAGAATGCAGGAGCAGAGGGGGCACCAGCAAAGTGAGGGCCAACCCGGTGGCCCCACAAAGTCTGGGAGCCCCACTTAGATCCTAACTGGCCCACTTCCACCCGTCTCCAAGCAACGTGACACGAAATCCACTGGAACGCCATCTCCAAGCCAGGGAGCTGGAAGGCGCCGGGGCCACTCTTGCTCACACCCCCGGCACTTGTGGGGGTGGGAGCAGGAATCGGGGGGTAGGAGATACAGGCTCTGCCCAGAGCCCACAGCCCCGAGAAACTCCTTGCACGGCTGAAGAAGAAAAAGAGGTTCAGTCTCTTGCAGGTTAAAGACAAGGTCACCAGGAGAGGGGCTGAGGTGGGGCAGCTCGCTCAAGGGTGTCCCACGTGCTCCCTGCCCCCGTTTGTGGATCCCTGGTGTACATGGCTTAGGGTCTTCCAGGTACATGCTCGTGGGCAGGGCCAGCCTTGGGGAGTTAGGACAGACCTGCCTGAACCTTCCTGCTGACACACAATCTACCTCCTCTAGCTCCGACCTCTGCTTCGTATCTTCCTTAGGACATTTGGGCAAAGACCTAGCAATTGTTACTCAATCCCCATAAAAGAAAGAAGAAAAAAGAAAAAAAAAAAAACCTTCACCTGTTTTTCCCTCTCACTTTCTAATTACACCTGAAACAATTTCATCTCAAGGGTTATGAACATGAACGATGCCTCCCCAGGTACTTAAACCTGCAGGTCTACACAGAGTTGCTAAGCTCCAAAGTGGATACTTGGGGATGTTTTAGGAAGACAGCCTTAGGTTAAAAACGAAAATCCGCAGAACACACAAAAAAAGAGGGTGTCAAGGGAGTTCCCTTGTGGCTCAGCAGGTTAAGGATATGGTGTTGTCACTGCTGTGGCATGGGTTCCATCCCTGTCCTAGGAACTTCCAGATGCCACGGGTATGGCCAAAAAAAAAGGGGGGGGTGTCAACCAGAACTGAAGAAACCTGACCTTTTGGAAAAAATCTAAAGATTCATCCTTCCTAAAGAAAAAATACACACATATACAACATTAGAGAGAAAAAAAGAAGGAAATTAGTATCTTTTTGCTTGACCAAAGTGGCGTACAGAACCACACAGCCTGCTCCCTGTGCTCACGTAGTAGGTCTTCAATAAACCTCGCAGAATCACACCCCAACTGTGTCCTGCTGCAAATAAAACGAAGCCACGCACCCTCAGCCCCTTCGACCTGAGCCCCTGGGATGCATATTAACTTTCACACTTTCCAGACCCCATGTGTGTCACAAGAGATTAATGAGGGCCTTGTCACCCATGCCCCAAGGCTTGGCCTGCTGGCATGGAAACAGGAATAAGTGGGGAATGGCCTCTGAACGGGAGAAAGTCCCAACATGGTGGCAAAAGGGGGGGAAAAAGCAGACATGGGGACATTTCTTTTGTGACTGACTCGGACAGAAGCAAGGTTTTCTCTTTGTCACAGGCCGAACCGTGATCTGGGTTTGGAACATGTCAGAATCCTAAAAACCAGCAAATGTATCTAATTAAATGATCCAGTAAAGCCCTGTGGACTTTCTAGAAGCGGCCAGAACTCTAGAATTGGCAAGAGTTGGGGGGTGGGGGTGGCGAGGGGGAGGAAATGCACTGATTTCTTTATCCTCGGTTTTATTAACAACAACCAGCTGCTGCCCACATCCTAAACATCAGGCACAGCGCTTACGGTCATGAGTGCATCCGGCCATCACACAGTCATCCCAGCCCTGAGGGACAGGCACTGTCATCCCATTTCACAGGTGGAGAAACTGAGGGTACACAGCTAGGTAATGGCAGCGAGACGACTCAAACACCCAGCTGACTCGATAAAACCCACATCCTGATACTGTTTCGCAAACCCTCTGATTCAAAATGAGGGCTCTTCTACACGGCGTGCAGAGCCTAGGTGTCCAGAAAGGAAGCGGTTCCAGGACGGGTCAGATTTCTGATCCAGAGGATCTGGATCACGAGGGTGGAGGGCTCCCTCCCCACGCAGCCTTCCCCAGGCCCGCTGACTTCCAGACCCTGAAGCCCACATGCCTCTGTTCAGTCTGGCGGCGGGGGGGGGGGGGTCTGGTGGCTTACGTGGAAGTCAAAACGCCCTTCCCCAGGAGGCAGTGGAAAGTCTCAGGGAGCAGCAGGCCACTGATGGAGAGCCCAGAGGCTCACCTGCCAGCAGCAGCCACCTCAGAGGTCCCCAACTATCCCAGGGCCCCCCTGGAGGAGTCCCCACCCTGAGCAGAAAATCCTGAGCAGAAGGCAAAAATGAATCTCTGGAAACTTGAAGACATGATGCAAGAGGCCAGACACCAAAAGCCACAGAGTGTGTGACTCTGCTTAACATGATGTCCAGAATTGGCAAATCCACAGAGATAGAAAGTAGGCTTGTGGTTGCCAGGGGCTGAGGACAGGGAGGAGGAATGGGGAGTGACTACCTAATGGCTACGGGGCTTCCTTCTGGGGTTAGTTCTGGATGGAGTTCCCTGGTGGCCTGGCGGTTAAGGATCAGTGTTGTGACTGCTGTGGCGCAGGTTCCATACCTGGCCCAGGAACTTCTGCATGCCTCCGGCACAGTCAGAAAAAAAAGTTCTGGGAGACCCCGTCGTGGCTCAGCGGTTAACAAACCTGATTAGAATCCATGAGGATGTGGGTTCAATCCCTGGCCTCACGCAATGGGTTAAGGATCCAGCGCTGCTGTGAGCTGTGGTGTAGGTCACAGATGCAGCTCAGATCCCACATTGCTGTGGCTGTGATGTAGGCCGGCAGCTGCAGCTCTGATTCAACCCCTAACCTGGGAACTTCCATATGCCATGGGTGGGACCCTAAAAAGACCATAAAGAAAGTTCTGGAACTGGACAGTGGTGAAGGTTCCCCAACACCATGAATGAATTCAAATGTCCCTGATCCCAGTGCTAAATTTTCTAAAAGCATTTTTGCCCTAATTGGGGTGGGGTGGGGTGGGGAGTGACTCTCTAAAGAACCCTTGAACTTATCCTATCAAGCGGTGTGAGATCCAAACGTGGAGCCAGGTCTTGGCCGCTCTGAGGCTTAGAACTGGACGTTCCTCTGAGACCCTCCCATTTACAAGCTCTGTGTTTAGAGAGAGGGTGGGGTGGGCACAGAGGGAAGGAAGAAGCCCGGCTGGCAGCCAGGCAGCCCGCGCCAGAGGGCGCGCCGGCTCCGCAGCAGCCCAGGAAGCACCCCCCCCCAACACCCCAGGCCCGGGCTCCGGCAGCTCCAGACCCCACGGCCACCCTCGCCTCCGCCCACCTGGCAGGCGGCGGGGTTACTTTCTCGGGGCTGGGAGCCCAGGGTCCTTGCTCCACACCACAGAGTCAACAACGATTTATCTGCGCTGGGCAAACAAGGCAGCAGTAAGTGGCGGAACTGTGACAATATTTAATGACCCGGCAGGCGGAGGGGAGGCCACTTTGCTGGACGGAGGAGGAGGGCCAGTGGGGAAAGGCCCCAGGGAGCAGGCAGAAAACGCCAGGGGACATTCCGTGGGCGGGAGGAGATAAAAGGGGGCTGGAGAGCAAGTCTGACAGGTTAACAGACAGGTAATATTCCAACGGTGTTGACTTAACCAGGCTAACGCGGCATGTGGCATCGACGGAGCCCGGGCCCAGGAGCCTCTGCAGCTGAGGGTTTCAGGGAAACAAAGGTGGAGTCAGAGAAAACCAAATACCAGCCAGTCTGATGCCGGCGGCCAGGCCCGCCTCTCCCCGACGTCGGAAGCCACCCGGAGATGTTTCCTGGAGACCGACATGGAGTGAGAACTTCCAGCAGGATGTGCTCGGGGCAGGAGCACCATCTGCAAAGAGCTCCTTGGCAAGGGTGGGACACAGACGATGGGGACAAAAGGCCCCCCAGCCCTCCCACCTCAAGGCAAACTGGGTCTGCGGTTCCCGATCCCAGAAAGACAGCCTGCTGGTCCCACCTGCTGTCCCAGGACGACCGGTTCAGGATATTGAGACAGCAGTGAAATTCCTGCCAGCTCCAAAACCCGACCTGACCCACCTAGAGCCAAACTCCGGTTCTGCCGTCTCCTACCTGTAACACACAGGGTCAGTTCCTGAAGCTGTCCAGGCCTCCATTTCCTCATCTGTTAAATGGGTCCAGAATCCTCACAAGATTGTTGAATGAATGGATTATTTGTGATGAATTACGTGTTCGTGTCGGGGTGGAAATGGCAACGGTATTGAATACACACTTAAATAACCAATAGGAATAGACATGAAGTGAGGGTTAAATGGAGCACCTTGCCTGGGTGGTACCCCACACATCTTAAGTTTCCTTTGACAACTGCCCCTACCACCTAGCTGCCCCAGATTCAAAATGTGATCTTTTGCAATCCCACTCCTGGGCATGCATCCGGACAAAACTACAATTCCAAAAGATACATGCACTCCTATGTTCACTGCAGCACTATTCATAACAGCCAAGCCATGGAAGTCACCTAAATGTCTATCAAAAGATGAATGGATTAAAAAGATGTGGTACATATATACAATGGAATACTACTCAGCCATAAAAAGGGCAAAATAATGCCATTGGCAGCAACGTGGATGGAACTAGAGAGTCTCATACTAAGTGAGGTAAATCCAAAAGAGAAAGACAAATACCGTATGATATGACTTCCATGGAATCTAAAACACAGCACAAATGATCCTATCTACAAAACAGAAACAGATCCTGGACAGGGAGAGCAGACTGGCGTTTGCCAGGGGAGAGCGGGGAGAGAAGGGGATGGACGGGGGGTTTGGGATTGGTAGACGCAAACTCTTATATTCAGAATGGAGAAGTAACGGGGTCCGACTGTACACACAGGGAAATGTGTAAGTCTCTGGAGTTAGAACATGATGGAAGAGAGCACACAAGAAAGAATGTACATATACGTACGGCTGGGTCATTCTGCTGTATTGAAGGAACACTATAAATCAATTATATTTTAATAGTAAATAAATAAATAAGAGAAAGCAGGAAAACAGATTCAATGACAATTAAATGCATTAAATGTTTTCTTAACTATAAAAACAATGGGAAAAAAAAAAAAAAAAGGAGTTCCCGTCATGGCGCAGTGGTTAACGAATCTGACTGGGAGCCATGAGGTTGCGGGTTCGGTCCCTGCCCTTGCTCAGTGGGTTAACAATCCGGCGTTGCCGTGAGCTGTGGTGTAGGTGGCAGATGCAGCTCGGATCCCGCGTTGCTGTGGCTGTGGCGTAGGCCGGTGGCTACAGCTCCGATTCAACCCCTAGCCTGGGAACCTCCATATGCTGCGGGAGCGGCCCTAGAAAAGGCAAAAAGACAAAAAAATTAAAATAAAACAAAATAAAATAATAAAAAAATTTTTTAAAAATGTGATCTTCTGCATACAGCAGAACAACCTAAAGCCTGGAAGGCGCTTGATTTTTTTTTTAAAGGGAGGAAGGTTGTTTGGTCTCCATCCTTGCCCTCAAAGAAAGGGGAGAAACTCCTCATGGGGAATAAAGGCGGCGGCGGCCTGGCTTAGGTACCACGGTTGAGACACCCGAGCCACTCCCTGCTTTCTGAGACCTTGGCAGACACGCTCGGCAACTTGATAGCGTTCCATGTGCCCGTGTTTCTCGGAGAACGTCGAAGTTCTCCAAGCCATTGAACCGGCGTGTCAAGGGTGCCAAGATTCTGACTTCATTTCCTACAGGGTTCCCTGGCCTCTGTTACGGGACACTATTTTGAGGTTGGATTATATATTTTTAGGTTATTTGGAAAATCACTGCGGCTTTAAATAATAAAATTCTGAGTGACATCTGTCAGCCCCGATTACCGTGAGTCTGCTAAGCGGCGTTTTCTTTCTTTTTTCATTTTTGTAAAAAGTGGAATGAAGTAAGTGTTACCCAGAAAGGCTTGTAAGAATCTGCAGGGTTGTGTATTAAACACTCTCTTGAAACGGGTCCCAAGGCGTGTACCTGAGGTGGCGTGCCCACGGGCTGAGCTGGCAAACACCGCCAGAAACATGGGGTTGGAATCAGAAACTCCCGCAAAGCACCACAGGGGCATCTGGTCAACCTCTTTCATGTCACCAGTGGGGAAGCAGAGGCCCAAGGAGGTGGAGGCAGGCCTCCCAAGGCTCCATCCAGCCCTTTCCAAGGTACCTCCGAGGGCCCTTCCTTTGCTCTCGTTCTGTAACTTAGAGCAGTGGGCCAACGAGACTTGCCTCCCTCTGTACCAGCCAAGAAACCATCTCCCCAGAGGAGGGCTATGCACGAATCCTGCCCCACCTCTTTATCTTCAGGATGCAATCATTATCCCGACTCAGAAAAGTGCCTCTTTTAGAAATACCTCTTGGTTCTTCATCACACGCGTTTTACCGAGTATAGGGCTGGTAATTTAGGAAATACCTGTGGCTCCTGCAGTTTCACCCGAGGCGAAGGTGCCCTCTGCAAAGTGAACTTGGAATGTCTGGGTTCAGACAGTCTTCCTCAGAGGGCAGGGACCCCTGGACCAAATATCTACCCCAAGTCATTCTCACCATCCTCCTGCCCTCCCACCACCAACGCTTGGCATCAATAATTCATGGGTAGTCCCCTTTGGTAGAGAAAATTCTGGAGACATAGAAAGACTGTTTGCCTCCAAGACTTCGAGGTGGTATCTGTGAGTGCCAAGAACACACGGGACACTATCCAAAAAGGACAAAAAGTGTTAAGAGGCAAATTCAACGGTTTTTTTTTTTTTCTGGGTGGTGGGGAGGGAGGGAAATGAGGACTGGAAACAAAGTCTGAACGAGCCTC
Organism: Phacochoerus africanus; assembly: GCF_016906955.1. Taxonomy (NCBI): domain Eukaryota; kingdom Metazoa; phylum Chordata; class Mammalia; order Artiodactyla; family Suidae; genus Phacochoerus; species Phacochoerus africanus. Next base: position 8,292,693 of record NC_062557.1, on the reverse strand, counting down.
CCGGCATTGGACTCATCTGTTGAAACCATTTCACAGAATCTTCCTCCCTCCCCACCCCCCCCCCCAAAAGTTTGAGCCATGAACATGGCATGTCTCAAGTTCTGCTCACCCCTCTCTTACAAGGATTTGCTTGAGTGCCTAGCGCAGGAAGTGGTCGCCAGGAGTTGACGAAAGAGTCTGGAAGGTAAGCCTTCTCGTGAAACGCTAAGATGGATAAATGCGTGTCACAGGAGCACCCACTCTGCCACGCAGATCCCAGGACTGGAGATGGGTGGGGAGTTTCATGCAAACTGATGAGAAACAGGTTTTCAACATTTCCGGGCTTTGAACCATCTCTCTCTGTAAGGACCTCTGTGATGCACAGAGGGTGGGATTACTCTCCCCGCGTGGCCAAGGAGGAAACTGAGAAAACAAGGACAAGGAATGGCTCCTCAGAGTCTCGACCTGCATGAACACAGGAGCGGGGACTGGCCTTCAGCTCACTCATTTTCCTTGGAGTTTTCTGTCTCCTGAAATGGTGCCTTAGAGCCTTAAAGGTGCACCCCACTTCACACCCAAAGCCTGCAGACGACACCAACTGCGGGAACAATGCAACGGTCCCACATCCCATCAGCCCTGCCCACAGCTGATGGCTAAACCACGTCACCATGTGTGGCCTTTACACCCAGGAAAACAAACCTAATCTACATTTCTGGAAGTCTAGGAGAGGCGGCTTGCCAAAAGACGGAAGTATCAGACCACACCTCAGACTTCTCTGCGCAAGGAACCTTGGAAATCTGAGATATGCAAACCACAGCTGGACCCCCCCACCCCCCCACCCAGACAACAAGCTGCCCGGCCAGGAACAGAGTAGGTCTCCATACACGTGAAATTAAGAAGACTCTGAGGCTGTGATGCACCTGCATTAAAGGCTCTGCGCTCAGCTACGAAGAACAAATGCTGAAGACAGTGTGGAGAAGAGGGACCCTCCTAGGCTGCTGGTGGGAATGTAAGTGGGTGTAGCTATTACGGAGAACAGTGTGGAGGTTCCTTAAAAAAACTAAGAAACAGCTATAATGGAAAACAATAAAAATCATTATATAAAAAAATTAAAAATAAAAAATTTTTAAAAAGAAAGAAAGAAAAAAAAATCTAAAAAACAAGGAGTTCCATTGTGGCTCAGTGGAAATGAATCTGACCAGCATCCGTGAGGACGTGGGTTCGATCCCTGCCCTTGCTCAGTGGGTTAAGGATCCAGTGTTGCCGTGAGCTGTGATGTAGGTCACAGACTCAGGATCCCATGCTGCTGTGGCTGTGGTGTAGGGTGGCAGCTGTTAGCTCCAATTTGACCCGTAGCCTGGGAACTTCCATATGCCGCAGGTACAGCCCTAAAAAGACAAAAAACAAAACAAAACAAAACAAAAAAACAACCCTAAAAACAGGGAGTTCCCATTGTGGCTCAGTGGGTTAAGGACCCAATGTTGTCTCTGTTGAGGACACAGGTTCAATCCCTGGCCTCACTCAGTGGGTAAGGATCCTGTGTGCCTGTGGCTGTGGCGCAGCCCCCAGCTGCAGTTCCAGTCCAACCCCTGGCCCAGGAACTTTCATATGCCACAAGTATCACTGTAAAGAGAAAAAAAAAAAAAACACCTAAAAATAGAACTACAATATGATACAGCAATCCTACTCCTGGGGCACATATCCAGAGAAAACTATAATTCAAAAAGATACATGCACCTAATATTCACTGCAACACTGCTTACTATCACCAAGACATGGAAGCAACCTACATGTCCATAGACAGATGGATGGATAAAGAATATGCAGTAAATTTATATGATGGAATGTTACTCAGCCATAAAAAAAAGAATGAAATAATGCCATTTGCAGCAACATGGATGGACTTAGAGATGTTCATACTAAATGAAGTGAGCCAGGGAAAGACAAATATCAAGCATCACTTAATGTGGAATCTGGGGGCGGGGATACAAATGAACTTATATACAAATAGAAACAGATCCACAGCCGTAGAAAACGAAGTTATGGTTACCAGATGGGAAAGTAGGGGAAGGATAGAGTAGGGGGTTGTAATTAACAGATACACACAACTGTATATAAACAGATGACCAGCAAGGACCTGCGGCAGAGCACAGGGAACTAAACCCAGTATTTTGTAATAACCCATGAGGGGAAAGAATCTGAAAAAAATAGAAACATACTATGTATAACTGAATCCCTTTGCTGTATACCTGAAACTACCGCAACAGTGTAACTCAATTATACTTCAGTTAAAAGATAAAAAATGGGAGTTCCCATCCTGGCGCAGCAGAAACAAATCTGACTAGGAACCATGAGGTTGTGGGTTTGATCCCTGGCCTCCATCAGTGGGTTAGGATCTGGCATTTCTGTGAGCTGTGGTGTAGGTCACAGATGTGGCTCAGATCCCGAGTGGCTGTGGCTGTGGCTGTGGTGGAGGCCCGCAGCTGTAGCTCCGATTGGACCCCTATCCTGGGAACCTCCCTATGCCGTGGGTAGAGCCCTAAATAAATAAGTAAATAAATAAATAAATAAATAAATAAATAAATAAATAAATAAAACAATTACAAATTAAAAAATAAGAGCTCTACGCTCAGAGGCTGGGGGGAATGGAGATAAACTGGGAGTATGGGATTAACAGATGCGCTGCTGGGGAGAAGGCACTTGAAAGCTGAAGTTAATGTTTGAGCCTGGGGCGATTTTTGTTAAATAGATAAATAGCCTATATTAAAGAGCTAAACCACAAAGCTGGACTGTACAGCACAGGGAACTGTATTTAATATCCTAAACTATAACGGAAAAGGATCAAAAAAAAGAAGGCAGATACAGACATCAGTATATATGTCCAAGCGAATCGCTTTGCTGCATACCTGAAATTAACGTGATGCTATAGAGCAACGGGACTTGAAGTAAAAAGAAAAAAAAGCTCTAGGTGCCAAATGAGATCTTATTATTTAGTCTTAAAAAGGAAGGGAATCCTGACACTGGCTCTAATGTGCATGAACCTTGAAGACATTATGGCCAGTGAAAGAAGCCAGTCACCAAAGGACAAATTCTGTCTGATTCCACTTACATGAGGTACACAGAGCAGTCAAATTCATAGAGACAGAAAAGCAGACTGGAGCCTGCAGGAGCCCGGAGCGGGGAATGGAGAGCTGCGGTTTGATGGGGCCAGAGTGTCTGTTTTACTGGATGAAAAGCTTCTGTGCACAGACAGGCGGTGTGATGGTTGCATAACAATGCAAATGTACTTCACGCCACTGAACTATCAGCTTGAAAACGGTGAAAACGGGGAGTTCCTGTCATGGCTCAATGGTTAACGAACCCATCTAGCATCCATGAGGATGTGGGTTCGATCCCTGGCCTTGCTCAGTGGGTTAAGGATCTGACGTTGCTGTGAGCTGTGGTGTAGGTCACAGATGTGGCTCAGATCCTATGTTGCTGTGGCTGTGGTATAGGCCGGCGGCTACAACTCTGATTGGACCCCTAGCCTGGGAACCTCCATATGCTGCAGGTGCGGCCCTAAAAAGACAAAAAAAAAAATGGTGAAAACGGTCAATTTTATGTTAGGCACATTTTACTACAATTATAAATAAATACATAATGGGAAACATAGCCCCAGGCTCAAACCTTAATCTCAGTTTTCAAGCGCCTTTTCCCCAACTGGGCAAGAAGCAAGAAGGAGACGCCTTCAGTAGACATCATTTCCAAGTCACCGTACCTATTACTCCATTGACAACACCCCCCAATGGACAGAAATCAAGATCAAAGGCAGCAAAGCGTCCCCCCCCCCCACCTGCCCAGCCTGCGTCCTCAGGAGGGAAAAGCTAAAACCCAACCAATCCACCAACCACCAGGCAGCTCGCTGGAAAGCAAGCTTCAGTTCTGAGAACAAAAAGACTCAGGAAAACCAACACGGATTGCTACATATGATTTGGCCAAAGTCCGAAAATCTGCCACTCTTTAAAGGAGGCAGAGGAGAACGAATTAAAAACCGAGAAGGAAAAAGGCACCCAGGTCAGATAGAGAAGGACTCCAGTGCCAAACCAGGGGTGAGACTTCTTGAACGTGGCTGCCCAGTGCAGGGCTGGCAAGGGAGACTCTGCCAGCATCCTCGCTCCTGCTGGAGTTCTCTCTAGAGGAATACATATCTTTATCCCCTTTCTGCAAAGTCTGCTCCAAGAAAAAGAAAACACGTTGAACCAGATACAGCACAGAAAGGGCAGCCGGCTCTTAAAACCTGGGCCATAAATGTGCTCGAAGGTGGGTTTTGCCCTTAAAGGAAATAAAATTTATGGTTTGTCAGATAAGTAGAAAGGAAAACCCTCAGGATGGAAACCTGGCCAGATAAAAGTCTACAAATGAGTAAAAAGTCTTCGTAAAATACAGCGTCGCAATGTTTCAGCCACAAGAAGGTCCTAGGATTCACCGGGCTGCGTTTTTAACTCTAACCACAGCTAGCCACATCTCCAGAAGAAAATATCCCTTTCTCTCTTTGTTGGCTGGGTTTGTCTGCTGACCCTTCAGCTGGGAGAGTGTTTAACCCTTCCTTTTTGCTATCTTAACAGTACAATTAACCACCTAATGGTTAAAGGAGGGACGAGGGGCTGAGAAGTGATGAGATGAGCCTTGCCAGGTGGCTGGAAATACTCTTTCTCGAATTGAATCACGGTGACCTGGAGGTACACCTATGGAAAAATCCGTGGAGCTGCATATTTAAGACCTGTTTATTTTATAGATATTACCCCTCAGTAAAACACACACGCATACATACACACACACATATACATACAGATTTTTAAAAATCACTGCAGGTTGATTTCATGCCCAACTAGAGAGAGGTTCGTTGTTTCAAAGGGGTCTAACCAGCAGTTAATTCAGCTCCCAAGCTCCTACCTCTCCCCCTGACCCCGAACTCCACGTTCCCGTTACCTAAGCTGACTCTACCACTAGGTGATCTGGGGGAAAACGAGTCACGGAGACTCAATTCAAGTCACTTAGGTCCGGTTTGGAGGGTCTTTGCAAGGCGGGAGACAGAAAATACCAAAAACCACTCGCAATCCTCACCCTGTCAGACTCCCCCAAAGTGGGCTGAGACCTGTCACTCAAGAACCTTAGCAAACGTGTCCTCCTCCTGCTCGACAGAATCAGGTGGAACAAACGTGCTCGTCTCACCGGGGCAGCCTTTCAGACACCCCAATCCGGCGGTATTCCCGCCTTCATCCAGGCGAGTCACACGTTCAACATACACTACTGATTCTATTGATCGGATATGACACATTAGGTCAACTGCTTCTTACACGGCACAACTTGGCACCACACCCGCACTGTCCCAACCACCCTCCTTGAAATATACACCTATGTATAGGACCCCAAATAACCAAGTACTCTAGCAGACCGTGTGGCCCAGAATAGTCTGACTATGACTGTTCCTCATCTGGACATCGTGGTCCTATTCTTGCAGCTTGGTGTCCCAATCACACGACTGCTTTGCAAAGACTCAGGCCTTTTCCTCCCTCCCTCCAAGTGCATGTATGCTTTTGCCACATATGCAGGACCCCACGCTGTTGAGTCCGGTCTTGTTAGTTTCAGCCCATCCTTCCTGCCCTTTGAGGTCACTCAGAACGTGACCCTCCTCAGTGTGCCAGCTGTCCTTCTGGTGGCGGTGGCGGGGGCCATCTCTGTATGCAATACGTCCACCACTCTTCATCCAAGGAAGATGTCCGCAGCCACCGTGGACTCCACGTGGTCCAAAATCAGCTCACCCACCCACAAACTGGAGGATGCAAATGCACTTAAGATTTCTAGCCTCTACCCCACCTTTCTATCTCATCCGGCAGCCTGTCAAAAAGGACCAGCATATGCCTTGACGGCAGGGTGCTCTGGCTGCTGCACGTCTCTGATTGGCCAGCGCCATAAAACTCTGTCAAGTGTGTGCAAGATAACAGCTTCCCCTCCTCCATGTCTTTCAAGGTCACCACCAACCTCCTGCTACCCAATGAGAGGTCTGTTTTCCTCTTCCTGTCTACCTTCCTCCTTCTGTCGCCCCTCTAGTCCCCACTGGTCTTGCAATTTATCCACCAGGAAATGCAGGGCCTTCATGTATGTAGTCACCAGCCCCGTGGGGGTCATCACACATGTGCCTCGGGTCATTACCAGCCTGTGTTGGAATGGGCGGGATACAGAGATTCCCAGATCTGGTTCTTGACCTGCCCAAGGGAGGCTCTGGGGTTGAGGCTTCAGAGGTGGTGCCACCCAATGAGCACCTGAGCAGAGGAAAATGCAGCCTGAGAAGCAACGGCTACGGTGCGCGGGCTCCCCGAGAAGAAACACCAGGTCTAGCTGGTCTCCCTGGGACCTGCCCACCCCCCACCCCACCAGCTCCTCAGGGTCTCTCCTGCTCCTTCTGTGATCATATCACTTCCCGGCTTGGTCACCGGGAATCCTCCCTCTCTGCCTGTTGCTCCATCCATCAGCCTCCCCAGCCTTCTTGACTTCGCCCTCAACAGTCCTTGCCATCTCATCACCTGAAACCTCCATAGAATGCAGCAGGGCTCACATGAAGGGACCATGATGCTCCACGGACCATCGCTCCTCCATCCTGGACCTGGGTTCCTCCAGAGCTCTCCTCACACTCCCCTCCATTCTCTCCAAGCCCAGGAACCCCCCTCAGCCCCCATTCCATCCATTCATTTGATGCTTCTTCAGCTCAGACACATCCATCCAGCCTTCTCTTATGCTTCCTCCCTGCTGCCCTCCACCTTCAACACATTTCTGCAGACATCTGGGAAGTAGCATCTCTCATGTGCCCACCCAACCTCTGGCCACTCTTAGAAGCCTGGGCCCATTGAGGTTAATAGATGCAAACTACAGCATTTGGAGTGGATAAGCAATGAGATCCTGCTGCACAGCACAGGGAACCATATCTAGTCACTTGTGACGGAACATGATGGAGGATTATGTGAGAAAAAGAATGTATATATGTACGATGGGGCCACTTTGCTGTACAGCAGAAATTGACAGAACATTGTAAATCAACTATAATAGAAAAAATAAAAATCCTAAAAAAAAAAAAAGAAGAAGCCTGGACCCTTCCATTCCTTCCTATGTCTGGTCCCAAGGGCCATACCCAGCCCACTCTCCTGGAAGGTCTTCAGGTGGCCTTAAAAACCCTCAAAGGGCGTTCCCAGGGAGCCCCGTGGGAGGGCTCACAGCCCGCCTCTGAGAATTATGCCGCATGACCTTGGAGCATCAAAATCCGTTTTCATCCTTAAAGTCAGCACGAGGACTATACACCTGCTGTATCAACAGAAGCCCGCAGAGCCTGGCACCCTCGGCCAGCCCCTCCCGGAGCCGCTCGCCCCTGGACTGGGTCTCCTAAGGAGATGCGCTAGCCTCGCTGCACAAAACAGAAAGAGTAGCCTCACATTTCACTCTCAGGTGTTCATTTGTGGGTTTTATTTATAGTCGGGCACATATTTGTGCACAAATAGATACGCCAGCCAGAAAGCATGGGCCCAGGTATGTACACACACACACACACACACAAAGATGATAAATATAAATAAAGCAAGATGTCTTTGTATGCACACACAGCCCCATTAAAGATAAGTTCATCCACTGTTTCTAGACTCCAAGAACCTATTAGTCTTCACGTTTTCGATGCCAGAAACATGCCTATAAATAAACATCGAGTCCATGCGACCGGCTTTCAAAGTCACACCGAGGAGTGCCGATGGGAGGAACGCTAGCAGGCTTTTCTCGCTTTGCTCTTAATCAATCTAAGAATTTGGAAAATGGAGGAGGAGCAAACGAGAATAACATCTGGCCTCCAAAACTGACCCCCCAGCAGCCCGGCTCTGACAGGAGGCACCTGTCTTCCTTGGTCTCTATTTCCTCTGCAACTTAGGAATCAGCCGCTTATACACACTCCACCAAGAGTCCCTGTGGCCGCTTAGCAGGTCCCCAAACAGTGCTCAGGTAACTCCCACGGGGGCAAAAGGACAGGGAACTACCCCTAATGACGCAAGTCACTGATTGCTGTGAACCACCAGGCAGCGGAACGGACAGGCCAAAAGAAGACCCAGGTCCCAGCACTCCTTACACTTTAAAATATAACCTCCCACAGTTCCCATGGAGGCTCAAAAGGTTAAGAACCCGACTCGAATCCATGAAGATGTCGGTTTGATCCCTGGCCTTGCTCAGTGGGTTAAGGATCTGGCATTGCCATGAGCGGTAGTGTAGGTCGCAGACGTGGCTTGAATCTCGTGTTGCTGTGGCTCTGGTGTAGACCAGCAGCTGTAGCTCTGATTCAACCCCTAGCCTTGGGAACCTCCATGTGCTGCAGGTCTGGCCCTAAAAATAAAAAATAAATAAATAAATAAATAAAATATAACCTCCCCACTCGCTGAAATTCAGGGGGGGGGGGGGAGAAAAGCCACCTTTGATGTGAGGCTTTAAAGTCACTCTCCGCCCCTGTGTTTCTTTTTTCATCTGGATTATCACCCAGGACATCAGCTCCCGGACGTCCCTTCTTGCCCATTCCCATGCCTATCCAGATAAAAGCTTCAGAAATTCAGGCCAATCCACCCAGATGGGCACTTGATGAAAAAGAAAAAAAAAAAATTCCAGCTGGAGTTATCTGGAGCCTGTGATACAAGAACCGAGCCGGCAATCATGTTGCAGAGCGCAGCCCTAAGTTACAGAAACGGTGGGAAAGTGTTTTTCGAGCCCACAGAAGCCAAAGGGAAGGAACAGAACATACTCCCCGCCCAGAACGGCCTGTGCCTGGACCCGCGGTGGGATGGGGTGGGGGGGCCAGAGAGGAAGGACCCTCAGAACGTGTGTGTGTGTGCGCGCGCTGCGCGCGCGCCTGGGTTGGAGACCCGAGGGCCTCAGAAATCCGTGTCGAGTGGAGTCTGCAATACGGCATTCCTGGTGGACGGGGATCGATAAAGCTGACTTCCCAGAAATTTCCAGCCCGTGGCATGCCCAGGCCAAAGCCCTAGACCTCCCAGAAGTATCTGTTCACTTCTGCGTCTAGAATCTCCCGGGAGGATTGCAACGTTAAAACCTGTAAAACACCTGAGTCACCTTGTTACACAGCAGAAATTGTCACGACACTGTAAGTCAACCACACGTCATTAAAACAAACAAACAAACAAAAACCCTGAAAAGCATTTAATGAGAGGGAATGGCTTCTGTAGGCCAGTTATAGGCCCATCCCTAGCGTCTTCCTCGTATCCACCCACTCTGGCCTTCCCTCGCCTCAGCACCCTCCCAACAAAGCCCCCCACATACGTAGCTGGATGCCTTCTGAGGGGTTATCCATCCAGAAGAACACAGAAGGTGTGAAAAATAATTTTAAAAGCGCATTCCCTTCTTCCATCAAACATACTGGCTATCCATCACAATTCCACATCTCCAAAACTCAACTCGCAGCCATCACGGCAACCCACACTAAATTACACTCACTCTTGAAAGGTAACACATCACACACACACACACACACACACACACACACACAAACCCGTTCAAAGCAGCCTATTATATGAATAGGTTGAAAATAACACCCAACATTTCACAAGGATAATAATTATGTCACGTTTTCCTTTGACAGCTTCCATTATCAAGTTGCTCATTTTATCATGAAGAATAAAATAAGGATACAAAGGAAGCAGGGGGAGGGGAGTGATGCTAATTATCATTAATTAGAAAGACAATGAGTATCTAATTTCTTTAAGCACTACTTCCTGGCATGGAGCAAAGCGTTTTACATGCATTGTCTCTTGGTCTCTCACCCCAAACCTTTGTCCCCAGTGTGGACCCAACTTCCTGTATTACCACTCCTCAAAGATACCCCTTCAAGCCTCTGTGCTTCCGTTCATGCTGTTCCCTCTGCCTGAGATGCCCTTCCTGTTTCACCTCCTCCCGGAAATATTCTTTGAATATCCCTTATCCTTCAAGGGACGCTGACCGTCCCTCACTCAGGAAGTCTTTCCCCTGGCCCCAGAGTCCCCATCCCTCAGTGTACCCCTAGAAGTCCGGACTTCTCTCCAGCCACTCATCACACGTCACTGTAATCACTCTTTCACAAGCCTGTCTACTCATCATAGGAGAATGGTCCTCAAGGGTATTTAATCTAAATGAACCCCAGCAAGTCACAGAGTGCCAGGCCAACACTTGTCACAGGCCTGGCACATTTGTTACATGCCTAACAAATATTTGTTGAATAAAGCAACCAAAGGATACAAATGAATACATTTCTCCCACGGAGATCTACAGATAAGAGGTCTCATTTTTTTAAAAAAAAAAAACAAAGCACACCTCAAAACTCATCCCAGGTACATATATTTACCAACCTAAGACACACTGCTCAACCCCAGGACCGTCGGCGGGGATGCTATCCAGCCTGCAATTTACTTAAGCAAATTTCTCCACTGTCCGTTTTGCCCAAGCAAACAACTGTTCTGCTTTTTGCTCTTTTTCGTTAACAATTTTCAGAAGGTGAGTCTGAAGGGATTTCAGGAAGGGGTGGAAAGGCCAAGTGTAACGGTATCCGTCTAAGGTTTAGGCCCTAAGCCCACGCGGGGATGCTTCTCACCCATCCATCCAAAGGAAACAGCTTCTTCAGCTGCATCTCAGCCAGTGGAACAACCCAGGGCCTGCAGAAGGCACCCCTGGAACGGAGTCACCGGGCTGAAGGTCAGAGTGCTGCTGACACTCAAACCCAGGACAGCCAGCCTCCCTGCTCGCTCTGTCCAGAGGCGAACTCCGGTGCAGGCACACAGTTGTGTCTGAGATGCCTTTGCTGCTTGGAGAGCCCACTGGGGAGGCAGAAACTGTCCCCCTCCCGGGGGGGGGTGTCCAACCACAGCACGTAGCTGTCCAGCTGGTTCTTGAACGACTGCCAGACAGCAGAGATCAAACCTCAGGAGCCAAGCACATGGTTCTCTGTCTTCTCTGCCCCGAGTGTGATCAACCCACCCCCAGCCCATCATCTCAGGAAGCCTCGGGGAGCAGAGCAGCGGCCTGGTGTGTCAGCCGATGGAGAATCCTTACCTAAAGCAGGCTCTCTAGAAAGTCGGCCGTTTAGTTTCTTTCAGATCTGTGTGCGTGTGAATGAGTGTGTATGTGTGTGAGTGTGTGTGTGTGAGGGAGGTGTGGGTGTGATCCCCCTGCCCCTCACCCAACCTCACTCGGGTGAGTTGTAATGCAGACAGATGAGGGTCAGGTTCCCAGCCCTGACCCCAATAAGCTGTGTGACCTAAAGCAAGTTGCTTAACTTCTCTGAATATGTTTCTTTATTCATAAAACATAACCAATACCTACCCACCGGAATTGTGGAAGTTAGCAGGATAACCGATGCCGAAAACCACCAGCTGGGCAGAGAACGTGGTCAGGAAACAGAGGCTTTATAGCATTTGCAGTACATTTATAGTATTTTCCCAGTGTTTGACTATATGCTCCCGGAGGGCAGGCAGCCTGTCGTCATTTTCTACAAGCGGTGGCTCAGCACAGGCGTGATGCAAAGAGCATGATTCGGTTTACCGCTCCCAACCTGCTGGCAGGATGTACGCATGCCGGCCCTCGCCCGGGGATGCACAGGGGTCTCTGGGACAGGCAGATGAGAGGCTCCAGCCCGTGACAGCCCAGCCGACACAACATCAGCCCCGGCCTCCCCCGCCACCCCCGAGACAGACAGGAAAGGCCAGCATCCACTCAGGACCACTTTCCTCACTCTCCCCAAACCATCACCGCGGGGTTAGTTTTAGAGGGAACAGCAGGGTCGGGGTCTCCATCCCGGCTGTATGTCCACAGCCCCCAGCATCGTAAAAATGAAATAACAGGAACACCTGCTGAGCACAGAGTCACCTGTGGGAACCTCCGGGAAACATGGGGCCCACGTAGTGAAGTTTTCTGGATTAACTTATGGTGGATGGGGTGGGGGGGGGTGGGGGGGATGTATTCTGTCATCTTGACCCGGGGCCCCTCTGGCTTTCAGGGGCTGTGACGGGCACCCATCTCAGCCGGAGATTTACTCCAGGGTGTGTGTGTGTGTGTGAGAGAGAGAGAGAAAACCTTCCAAACCTTTGTCAAACCGGATGGAAAGAGACCTCACTTAGCAAATCCCAGGGCGAAAACTGAGGAAGTCAGCCAGACCCAGAAAGGAAACCGCTCTGGTCCACGCCTTTCTATCTAACAGCCCCCCATAGACACCTGGCCCGGCAGAGACCACGCTGTCGCGCTGGCCAGGTCTGGTCCCGCCGGCATCAGACAGCAAGCCCGCGTCCCCGTCCTCACCTTCTCCCCGAGGGAAGGGTCTGAAGGGCCGTCATGCTCCCTCGCTGAGTGATTCTGCTTTCACTGAAGCTCACACGCACCCTGGTGTCACCCCCAAATGTGCCCTGCTAAGCCTGGCCCCGAGTGTCCTTTTTCCTTGTGAAAGGAATCTGCAGCCCGACCGAGGCCCAGACGCAAGGAGACAGGGGGCACGTAGGTGGGGGAGTCCCAGAAGTCACCCCGACCTTTCATCCTGCCCTGGGGGCTTTCTCTGCCCCTCCCCCGCCCACCGCCCTGGGGAGATGCTCTGCCTCCTGGCATCGCCCCATGCCACGCCCTGGGGCACATCTTCTAGTGCCTGGCGGTACTCTTTCTACGTCCGGGGGTGAGATGCTCCACACGCACACACAAGCACACACACATACACGCACACGACGCCTACGCATCCTTGGAGGCGTGTTCTTTGTTAGCAGAAATCAGACATGGTGGAGACCTTGATTTTTCATGACTTAGGACCACAGTCCTGCATGACCAGCATGGAAGACTCTACTCTTTCATTCAAAACTCCAGGGCTCTTTAGTGCACAGTATTTTTTTTTTTTCTTTTTAAAGCTATACCTGCAGCTCCCAGGCTAGGGGTCAAATCAGAGCTGCAGCTGCAACCAACACCACAGCTCATAGCAACGCCAGATCCTTAACCCAATGAGCGAAGCCAGGGATCAAACCTGCATCCTCGTGGATACTATATCCGGTTCTTAACCCAATGAGCAGCAACGGGAACTCCTGTTGTACAGTTTCTAAAGCAAGGACCCCCCTGACTTCTAGAGACAGAGACTCGGACGCTCTACTGGCAAGGGACAGGATGAGCTGCTGCTGGACAGGATGCCTCCCGCACAGAGCCCACGGGTGGGGGTGAAACAGGAACAGGCAGTGTTGGGAGGCTGGGTGCCTATCATTCAGCAAGATGGGTCAGAGTCCAGCTCCAGGCCCCATTCCCTGCCCAGTGCCTGCCCCAGTGCCTGCACCAATGCCCAATGCCTGGGTAACTTTAGGCACAGGACAGTGAGCTCTCTGGGTCTCAGCTCAGGGATCACAACAACGCCTGCGCCGGGGTCTTGTGAGGATTAGCTGGAATAATCTCCACAAAGCCCTCGGCACCGCGTTTGGCTCACGGGAAGCATTTAATAACCACCAGCTTTTAAGAAAGGACCATCCATTCTCTCAACTTCCTTGGCACTGACCCTGTGGACAGGTGGGTGTTCGCTCCACTTACAGCTGAGAAGACTGAAGAACAAACCCCCACAAAGCAAGAGGCCAGCAACACCAGGGTGCAAGCCCTGGTCAGCGAGGCTGTGGGCTGATGTCCCCGCTGTCCTGCCCAGGGCCACCACCAGCCGGGGGACCTGAGCACCACTTTGGCTGGATCATCAGGCCTCCGGTGACTGCAGGGCTCTATTTCCTCTGTCCCTGTCCCCTGAGGTTTCTTTCAAGAGTCCCTGAGAAACCACAGGACTCCTTGTGCCTCCAGGAGATGGCAGCAGTAGGAAAAAAACTTTTAAAGACAAGAAAAAAATATTTCCTTCTCTGGGGATGGGGGCCCCCAGCCCTGAGAAGAGGGGTGCGCTCCAAGCCTCTTTCTGCCCCTGCCCTTGGCCGCTCTAGGCGGGAGCTCAGCTTGCTGGGTCCTGCCTTTACACCCGGCCCCCCATGGAGCTGCAGGAAGGTATCAGCTCAGGCCCAAGGCCCCTGCCCCGAGGAAACAGGCCTGGGAGAAGCAGCCTGATAGGCCCCCTCCCACAGCCCTTCTGCATTGGTCTCAGGGTCCTCCTGAGGGACACAGGCCTGATTCTGTGACCCCGGAGCCCTGCCTGTGGGTCCCCAAGACTCCAGGCGGCCTGGGAGGGCTCTGACCTATGAGCAGATGCCTGGAGGTGCCGGGAAGTGAGCTCAAAGCTCAGAGGCCCGGACGGCCCACTCTGGGTGTTTCTCAGAACCACAGGCCTAAACCGGGGCCGCTCCCTTTGCAAATCGAAACTGGGCCACTCGGAGTGTCCAACAGAGCCACATCGGCGCAACCCTGCCCTTCTCAGAAGCTGCGATCCAATCGCCCTCTTCCAAATGTCTGAATCAGGGCTACAGGGAGAACTTGTGATGCAGCAACCGAGCTGACAGCCGTCTGCATGTAAAACTGCAAAAGTGGCCCATTCAGCGCGGCTCCCAGAAGCCCACTTGCCAAGTTAAAGGCGGACACCACGTATTACATTAAAAAGCAGGCGACCACACCAGGAACTAAACGGATCCAATCTGAGGAGTGACGGGAGACTGACCCGTGTGACAATAAATCTGGGCACAAAACACCCAAGTCGAAAAGTCATTCCTAGGTGACACATCATGAATGCTTTTTTGACTCCCCCTCGGTGTTTTTCAGTAGTTTAGAAAAGCGCCCCGCAGAATGCTTGGAGTCGGATAAAAAGTTCATCTTTGCAAAGCCGCCTCCTCTCTCTTTCCAGTTTCTTCTCTCGCACTCCACTCCGGCCAGCTTGCTTGAACGCTGCGTTCAAACACCTTTCTCTCTCAAGCACAAGCCCTAAGAGGGATTTGGGGGAGCAAAGTTAGAGCCATGGAAAAGCTTAAAAAGAGGAAACAGGCCAGTCTGGCCATTTCTGCCTTCAATGCCTCCCCAAAATTGGAGTAAAGGTTAAATGAAACGCAAGTCTGCAGCCTGCCCGGGACTCGGGGTAACTACCCTGGTAAATTGCTGTGGATAAAATGGTAGAAACGTGGTGCAGGCAAATACAGGAAAACCAGAAAGAAACCAGCTTTAGGAAGAATAAAGTGGCAAGGAGGGAAAACCACGCCAAAGACCCAAGCTGCTTCCATCAGGGTCGTCGGTGGGGAGGCCCTGGGCTCTGAGCAGCGGCTTTGTGCTCCCGGGAAAATTGGCCGCAGGGGAGGGAGGGCGTGCGCCCCGGCAGCCAGGCAGAGCCAGGCGCCCGGGTTACCCGGCAGCACGGCCCCGAGGCAGCCGTAAACGCTCCGCTCGCGACCGGTGGAGCCACAGCGCCATCAAGCGGCCGTTCGCAGAATAGCCGCGAAGGATTCAGGAACGAGGTCCAGGGCTCCCAGCCTTCCCTGGCCCTCGCGGAGGGTCTGAAGCTGGGCCTGGGCCCGTCAAAGCTGTCACTCTGAGCCCTGCGGCAGGAGCCTGCAGACGGACACCAGCTGTCCAGGCAAATGACACAACTCAGGTCTGGCCTGGAACCGGCTGCCCCAGAGGACGCTCAGGGGCAGCTTTTGCAATCCTGCACGCTCTCCTCCAGCTACTTACTCCAAGCAAAAGGTCTGCTTCCCAAACAGTGGGGCCAGAGGAAAGGGGAGATCTGATGGGCAGTGGGATGGCCAGCCACACCATCCAGGGCTGCAGAGAGGCACACACAGCAAGGCATCGGGAATTTCAGCCCCAGGCCTGGAAGATGGGCCGTTGGTACATGTGACCCCAGAGTCTGGGCTTGAACCCTGCAACGTCTACAGACCTAGAACACAACTCTCGTGAGACACAGCACATGATTCCATGCGCCTCCCAGAACGGAATCTGGTCCTCAGAAACAGTGTATGGGATTAGGGGGTAACTAACTCAAGACCACGTGATCTCCATCCATAGACCCCTGGAGGAACCCAATGGAGGGGCAAAAAATCCTTAGAACACCAGCCAGGAATGTGCATATTAATAAGAATATTATATAACAGGAAATCAGAGCAAAGGCATTGACACATCATCTTATTTAATCCTTGCAACCACCTTAGAACATCTGCATCTTTATAATTTTTGTTTTACGGAAAAGGAAAGGGAAGTACCCAGAGGTTACATAACTCGCCCAGGTCTGCAGCTGGCAAGTGGCAAAGCCAAGCCTGGATCTCAGAGCCTGGAGCCTGGGCCTTGGTAACTGCCTCTTCAATTCCATCTTTCTACCCAGCTCCCCCTCCCAACCAAAGACCCAGGTTTTGTGGGACCTGAAGCTTGTACATTTTTTCTGGAGAGAGGGGCAGCTTCTTCAAGAAAAAAAAAAAAAAAAGAAATGAGAGGAGTTCCTGTTGTGGCACAGAGGAAATGAATCTGACTAGGAACCATGAGGTTGTGGATTCGATCTGTGGCCTCGTTCAGTGGGTTAAGGATCCAGTATTGCCGTTAGCTGTAGTGCCGTTTGCAGATGCGGCTTGGATCTGGTGTTGCTATGGCTGTGGCGAAGGCTGGCAGCTACAGCTCCGATTAGACCCCTAGCCCAGGAACCTCCATATGCCGCAGGTGTGGCCCTAAAAAATAATAATAATAATAATGAGGATTAGAAATCCATAGGAGGGACTATTATTTCTAAATCCACAGTCCAGTTGGTAGAGGGAATGGGGCCCCTGGGGAGATGAAGGCCGGGCCCACTTCTGCACTCTCCCACCTCCCCTGCTGCTGGTTCTCCCGAATTCCTGCCTTTGTGCCCCCGCCTCCACTGCTCTGGCCTCTGCAACTGACAATCATGCCCAGAGAGTCCCTGAAACTGCTTTGACTCCAGGTGGCTCAGTGACACCCCAACTGCCAAGTACACCTGAGTCCTCTGCTGCCCTTCCCTCCTGGACAAATTTGCAGCCCTGACATTTCCCCCTTCTGGAAACTCTCCTGATGCGCTGGACACACCATTTTCCTGATTTTTCTCTTGCCATCCAGCCTCTCCATCTCTGTGTTCCTCAGTGTGGAGTCCCCATCGCCCGTTCCCAAAATGTCCTGGTGAGCCCGGGCACAGGAATGACGGCAACCTCACTGACGGCCAAACCTGAGGTTTCACACCTGACCTCTGTAAGAGCTGTGTGACCTTCGGCCAACTAGTCACCCTCTCTGAGCTCACCATCTTGTCTGTCTGATAAGGATACAGACCATAAGTTATTTAGGAGATTGAATGAGATAACAGAGGTAGCTCTGAGCACTAGATCGCTATTTTCAGGACCTGGAGAATCATGTTGGCCATGGGGTCCTCCCAGATCTTGTCTAAAACCCCCCTTTTTTCTGCTGATTTCTGAACCATACTACTGACTATCCAGCACGGAGGCAAGACCTCAGGACCCATCTCCCTGGATCCACACCAAGGGTCCCCCTCAGCCCACCCCTCCTCTCCCACCTGTCCTCAGGTTCTCCTGATCTCTCGCCCTGGGACCTCTGGCCAGCCTCCTAAATGAGGGGCTTCCCTGCAGCCCGCCTAACCCGTCCTCCCCGCCACAGGTGTGCATACCTTCGAGCCAGCTCAGAGGGTGCTCTTTTACCACTTAAAACCCTGCCATGTCTCTCCTTTCTCATCAGTATGAAGTTCAACCCCACCGCGAAGCCCAGGATTATCAGACTCCTGTTGCCCCTGTGCTTGCTTCATCTCCCCCTAAAAGCCCCTGAAGGGTTGTCCCCTAAAGGATTCACTCGGACATCCCAAACTACCTGCATTTCCCAATGTGGCACCAGGCGTCCCCTCCCCTCTGCACCTGGAATGCCCACCCAGTCTCTACCAACCACCTTCAGAGCCCAGTTCAAATGTCACCTCCTCTGGGAAGCCTGCCAGGATGCTCCCTTGAAGTTCAGGACCAATTCTCTGCATCCTGTGGATACCAGGATTGCAGCACTATTCGGACCTACAACAGAATTACTGATTTCTTGTTTCAGAGGCTCTGTGGGGAGCGCTTTAAGAGCATCAGCATCTAAAAAGGCAAGAGAGAGAGCTCCTGTTGTGGTTCAGCGAGTCAAAAACCTGACATGTCCATGAGGATGTGGGTTCAGTGCCTGGCCTCACTCAGTGGGTTAAGGATCTGGCATTGCCGTGAGCCGTGGTGTAGGTCGCAGATGAGGCTCAGATCCGGTGTTGCCATGGCTGTGGCTGTGGCTGTGGCTGGCAGCTGCAGCCTGGGAACCTCCATATGCCACAGGTATGGCCGTGGGGCGGAAAGAAAAAGGTGAGAGAGTGCACTAGACAGGAGGGTGGGTCCTAGAATCAGACACCCTGGGGGCAAATCTAGCTCTGTTTATCCCGTCACCACAGCTGGGAGACGTTCCATCACTTCTCTAGGCTTCCACTTTCTCACCTCCATCAAGAGCTAGGGATGGGCTCTCCTTACAGGTGGCGGGGAGACGAAATGGCTTAGAAGCCTGCCTTATGCCGCCACAGACCAAGGGAGGTAAAACGCCACCCCAAATGCAATTTTCAACATGCTAGGAGCCACGCTGAAGAGCGAAGAAATAAATAAATAAAAATAACAGCTGAAACGAATTTTAATCGTATTTTAACCCACCGTATCTCCAACCTTATCGTTTCAACATCAAAATCGATATTTAAAAAATTTTTTTTCATGAGCTATTTCATTGCCTTCTTCATCCAGAGCCTCTGAAATCCAGGGTGCATGTTCCATTAAGCGCACATCTTAGATCACAGGGGTGACATGTGAACGGCTCCCGGGTCCCAGGCGGCTCCTGGCTGTTGTCCTGGGCAGCACGTTGCGTGTGACTCTCCCGGGGAAAGGACTCCTGGAAGCTTGCGCCCGGTCTCCCCCGGACGTCACGCCGTGAGCCTTTTCCCTTTGCTGATTTTGCTTTTTACCCCGCCGGGGGGATGGATCACAGGCCTGTGTACACCTACGTGCTGAGCCCCGAGAGTCCTCCCAACGCGCAAACCGTGGAACCAGAATGCTCTCTGGAGGCAGGCTTTCCTGGAGGACAGCGGGATGGAACGGGGTCTGCACAGCCAGGCGGTCCCTCTCCCTGCCTCTGGACACCCCCCATTCCTCATGCAGAACCAGATCGGAACCGGCCCCCGGCCGCTGCAATAACCCATTTATATTTCTCAGCTGCCGCAAGAAGCCATTCTCCTTGGTCTCTGCCTCCCAAGGCCCGGCGATCCCTCTGGAGGGGGATTACATATTTGCGGGGGGTTACTCAGTGTCCTCTCCACTCTAATTGCCTTTCTCTACAGGGTTATGATAAGCTAATGTGAAGGATTTCACCAGGACAGCGTCATAAGCGAGAGTTTTTATTTATTCCTCCCTAAGACTCAGGTGTTATTCCTTCCATTTCACTCATGACTCATATCATTTGCCCAAGGTCACCCAGTGAGTACATCCTGCCCCAAACACGTTTATTACATGGCAAACACTAATTAGTCTTCTTCTAAAACAAACAAAAGGTGAGCATTCCGTGTCCAGGCTGGCTGTGCAGCATTCTGAGAACGCAGGCATCGAGAATACCACGCGTGTGGTCAGGGCTGGCTTATCAACGGCTGTGACGTCCGTCCTGCTGCCCCACCCACCCCCTCAGCCAGACCTGCCCTATCCAGGGGCCCCGCAATCCAAGAGCCTGCAAAAAACTCAGTCTGACCCACAAGCACTGAGTGAGCTTGGATGCAGACCCCGCCCCACTTGAACCTTCAGCCTTGACTGCAGCCTCGTGAGAAACCCTGAGCCCGAGGACACTGCTAAGCTGCACCCATATTCCTGCTCCACAGAAACCTGAGACAATAATAAATGTTAGTGGGGGTTGGTCTTTTGTTTTGGCTTTTTAGGGCCGCATCTGCAGCATATGGAAGTTCTCAGGCTTGGGGTCAAATCGGAGCTGCAGCTGCCAGTCTATGCCGAAGCCACAGCAACACAGGATCCCAGCCACGTCTGCGACCTACACCACAGCTCCCAGCAATGCCAGATCCTTAGCCCACTGAGCGAGGCCAGGGATCAAGCCCGAATCCTCATGGACACTAGCTGGATTTGAGTCCACTGTGCCACGACGGGAACTCCTACATGTTAGGGTTTTGAGCTGCTGAGTTGGGGGTGATTTGTCTTGGAGCATCTCCTTCTCTCTGGAGGACTCCTGGTGAGCCCATGAGCCTTCACCTCCTTCATCCAAGGGCCTGGAGGGCAGACCTCTGGGTGAGCCGGGGCACAGATCCCTCCGGAAAAGCATCGCCTTTCAGCTCCTAGAGCCCCTGCTTTACCCAGATCTCCACACGCCTCCTCAGGTCCATCCTGTATCAGCATCTTCTCCTCTTCCACGCACTGCACACACATGTGTGTGTGCGCGCACACACACACACACACACACACACACACACACACTGGGCCCAAGTGTGCTTCTGTCCCATAATTTATGATCCCGTCAAAAATCATGCCTATTTGTGTATTAAATGGAAGCGCGTGAAATCTTAGCGCCGGGAAAATAGAGAAGGGTGGGTGGGGAGGGGTACGCCTCCCCCAAGACGTGAAAAAATAAGAAAAACTGTTTCCTGTGAAGAGTCAAACTATCGAGTCAGAGGCCAAAGAGAGAAGACAGTGCTGCAGACGCGTGAGACAGGGACACTTAGCAGGTCACCCTAGGGCACCTCAAGAAAGAGGGGGGCCACACAGGCGTGCACACCACGCGTGTGCAGGCACACCCCACATACACCACACACACCCTCACACGTGCACACACTCACACATCTGGGCACTCGTGGATTCACACATCACGCACCCCACGCATAATCAGAGACACACGTGTGCAAGGATCCTCCATGCACGTGCATGCAAACATACATACACACGTGTGCACACACAAACAGCCCCCACAAGCACACCCCCCACCCTCACACACACTCACTCAGGTTCACAATGCCTACTGCGGCCGTGCGTGCTCAGCTCCATCCCCGGGGGGAGAGGCTGGCTCCTGGAGGCTGAGGGCCCCTCTCTGGAATCTCTGGTCCCACCGTCATCAGACCACGGCCTGAATAATGAAGCGGCCTCTCAGCAAGGAAGCGGGGTTCCTGCAGCAGAAGACCAAGAATTCCAACACCTGGCAAAGGAAGGCGCCTTGCCGCCAACAGAACATCCACCCTCTGCTTCCCCCGAGCCATTCCGCCCCAGACACCCAGTCATCTGCAGTCCTGGTGGAGTCGGGACCCGGGAGACCGGCAGGTCCGCTGGAGTGAGACCTCCAGGCCTCCAAGCTCCCTCTCCGCACAGACACCGTTTAGCACTGGGTGTGCTGGGGGCCGGGGGATGGGGAGAAGGGACACCAGTAACTTCACATATCCAGGGTCAGTGGTCCCCTCCAGGTGCCCCTGTGGATGCCAAGGAAACCCTAGAGGCTGAAACGGGATAAGTCAGCAGGCGGTCTAGGTCCAGCCCTACAGGGGGCCTGACTGTGACCTTACGAAGAGCTCCGAGCGGTTCAGACCAGCAGCTTCCTCAGCAGGAAGCTGGGAGCGAATGATGCGGGTATCCTCCTCGCAGAATATCCTCAGGGTTAAGTAACAGCAAAAGCTTCGGCGCCCGCGGTACCCAGACTAGGCACCCTCACCCTGGCCTCTGCCTCCAGTCGATGATTCGGGAAGCATGGGATCAGCGGCTTTCCCAGAGGCACACAGTAAGGGCAGGGCCAGGATTTCCACACACTGGGTGGAGGCTGAGCCCGGCTGCTTCTCCCCAAAGACGCAGCCAGAGTCCCCTGCCATTGTCAGAAGCATCGCTGGGACCCGCCACCAAGAGAACCAGCCCCCACCCCAAGTGCAAATTCAAGGGAATAAATAGACCTGCTCATTATCACTGGCTTTAAAAAAAAAAAAAAAACAGCTAGAGTTAAAAGAAAGAATCAAAAGGAGTTCTCACTGTGGTGCAAGGAGATGGGCAGCATCTCTGGAGCACTGGGACACAGGTTTGATCCCTGGCCTGGCACAGTGGGTTAAGGATCTGGTGCTGCTGCAGATGTGGCTTAGGTCATAACTGTGACTCGGATCTGATCCCTGGCTTGGAAACTCCACATGCTGCAGGTGTGGCCAAAAAATAAATTTAAAAAAAAAGAAAAAAGAAAGAATCAAGGACTGTTCACTCAAAACCCCAAACCACGATGGGGGACAACACCTCCAAGCATGAAAGGAATGATTCCATGATCAAGACAAGGAAAAATGTGTTTGAATAGGTGTCCATGAGCCCATTCTGCTATCAATAAATGGCTGGGAGTTCCCCAGTGGCTCAGCAGGTTAAGGACCTGGTGTTGTCACCGCTGTGGCTCAGGTCATGACCATGGCACAGGTTGGATGCCCATCCCGGGAACTTCTGCATACCGGGGACGAGGCCATAATAAATAGATAAATAAATAACAGAATGGCTAAATTCATGGGAGAGAAGAAACAAAAGTTCCTGGCAGAAGAATTCCAAACAGTGTAGGTTGTAGAGAAAGCCTCCTCCAAGAAATGAATTTGCTTCCCCTCCCGCTGAGTGTGGGCTGAAACTGCTGACTTTCTTCCAATGAGCAGAGGACAAAGAGGGAAAAGGAGAAATTTCCAGTGGAGAAACCTGGCAGCCACCACCTCACCCACAGGATCGAGGGCAGCGTCACCCTGACATCACGTGCCCCTGACTTGGTGCCATGATAACACTTCCCCTCAGCAGTATTATTCCCCAAACCCCGGCCTGTTATGAGAAAACATCAGCCATCAAAACTGAAGGAGCATCTTCAAAACACACCACCAGCACACTCCCAAACCGCCAAGACCACACGAGACCAGAAGCTGAATGGAATTCCAATCAGATCCCAAACAGAAAGACACTGTTAATGAAAGAAAACGAGAGATGTGCAAATCAAGTGTGTGGTTTAGGAGCTCCCACTGTGGCTCGGCAGGTTAAGAACCCGACCAGTATCCATGAGGACGTGGGTTCGATCTCTCGCTCAGTGGGTTAAGGATCCAGCATTGCTGTGAGCTATGGTGTAGGTTGAGGATGTGGCTCGGGTCCCACGTTGCTGTGGCTGTGGCGCAGGCCAGCAGCTGCAGCTCCAATTGGACCCCTAGCCCGGGAACTTACATATGCTGCAGGTGCGGCCCTAAAAAGCAAAAAAAAAAAAAAAGTGTGTGGTTTAGTTCATAGCATTGCAACCATGCTAAATTCGCCCCTCTTCCAGGGTGGTGGACAATATTAACAACTGGAGAAACTGAGTGAGGCCTACGCCAGGAACTCACTGCACCAGCTGTGCGTTTAACCCAGAATTCTTCCAGAATAAAGAGTTTACTTTGGAAATGGCACTTGAAACAGCAGGTGGGTTAACTGGTCCAGACCATCGTCCACCCCTGGGAACAACCCAACAGGATGACATCAGCAAGTGGTGTCCAGTTCCATTGCCTGAGTCATACAGAACAGCTACTGCAGGCCCAGTGCTTGATTCTCCTGGTTTCCCAAAGCACCAGGAGGGCCAGCCTCCCTCTGCGAGGCCAGCTGTCAGTCGGGGAAGTTAGGAAACCAGACAGTCACACAAGCATTCAGGTGTGAGCTGATGCAGGGGCTGGCCCCAAAGCACATGTTCTCTTGCACAAGCTCCACTGCCCCTTCCCAGACTGCAACTACGGAAGACCACCACCTCTTCCCTCCCTCTGGTGCGTTTCAAAGTCCCAGGCGCTGTTGCGCGATGCTCTTTTGAGAGCCAATACCGAGAAGGACCACTAGGTGGCGACACACCTCACCAAAGTCAAGGAGAGGTGTCTGCCAAGGACTGGCCCCGGGCTCACACACTGTTCTCTGCCTAAAAATAACGCTTGTTATAAGCCAGTGAGGGCTTTTGCCTTGGCCAAGACTTGTGAAAGGATAGAAAGGAGGGGTGTCCCTCAGCTCGTTATAGTTTTGGAGGTCTATCTGCAGAAATAACCCAAGACTTAGGTGTTTCTTCCTGGCTTGCTGGCAGGAACCAGGAGACTGCTCTGAGCTCCTTACAAAGGGGCACACCCTCAGACACACACACACACAGAGCTGGGGTGGACCTTCAGAGCCACTCTTCAGTTGGCAGGAGATGAACCATCACCCCCACGGAACACAGACCCAAGTGCTGGTCCCCATCTTTGAAACCTCAAGAGCTCCAGCTCCGGAAGCGGACTGCCTGCACTTGAATCTCAGCTCCATCAGTTACTCTATGTGTGACCTTGGGCAGCAGGCTTCGCTGAGGGTGTCACCTTCCAGGTCTAACACCTGGAGGTGGGAGTAGAGCTGAGCCCACTGGGTTCTATCTCCCCCACCCCTCAGCCCTCCAGCCCTCAAGAGAATAGGAGTCCTTCACTTTGGAGGAGATGGTTCACTGTGACAACCCCGACCTGCCCGGCCATCTGCTCAGTGCTGAGAACTGAAGGCTTGATCCCTGGGGGTCATCACGACCGCTAACCCCTTTCGACGACCCGCCGAAGCAGACCACTCTTCCTCACACAGGAGCCTCCAGAAAGTTCCACAGGGCAATGCTGCCATGTTTCCTCCCTGCTTCCCTGAAAGTTTTTTTTTTTTTTTTTTTTTAATAAAGGTCAAGGTGAATGTTCAGGACAATTGCTTTGAAACCTGTTCTAGGCGCAAACCTTGCAGCCTTTTTCCTGGGTCCTGGAAAAAGTCGAAAGTCAAGCTGGAGCCGAGTAGAGACCTGTTCCCAGGAAGGGTGTTGGCCCCATCTGGGTAGGGGGTGGTCTGCTTCGCCCACCCTCAGAAACACAGCCCCCTGGCGGGGCTGGCACAGCCGGGCTTCCACATCATGCCTGGGAACATTCACCCAAAACTCTGCTGCCAGCAACCGAGGGGAGACAGAAAGATGTGCATTGAACTCTTCTTTCTAGACCAGGGGGTCCCCAGATGCATCGGCATCAGCATCACAGGAGCTCATAAGCATGCAGCATCAGCATCACAGGAGCTCATGAGAAAGGCAAGTTCTCAGGCTCCACCTGAGAACCAGAGAATCAGGCCCTCCGGGGTGGGACCAGGGGTCTGTGTTCTATCAGCCCCCCAGGTGGCTCAGATGCACCCCGGCTGGAGAACCACCACCCTGCCTATTGGAAAGGGTAGTTTCCTTGCACCATACGGTCACCACACTGCTCTGGCCCTGCTGTCCTACACCACAGGTCTCCTTAGCAGGACGTGACAGGGCACAAACCTCAACATTTCCTGAACCCCAAAGTTCCCTGTGAGAACACGATGCCTCAGCCACACAGCACTTCCAGGGAGCCCGGAGATCCAGGCATTTCTAACACCACAGCACGCAGACAGCGGGATCTAATGAGAATGCACCGAGCTAATCTAGAAAGTTCTGGACCACGCAAGACCATATCCAGGCCATTCTTAGCAATCCCATAGCAATTATAGATTTTACTTTATCCTAAAATATTTGACACTGGCTTTGTCCATGACTTCATCTTATACTTTCTACCTTTGTTTTTCCTTTTTTAAAAAAAAATTTATAAAAGTAAAATTTTATTTTTGTTTGTTTGTTTTCTTTTTAGGACTGTGCCTGTGGCATATGGAAGTTCCCTGGCTAGGGGTCAAGTCGGAGATGCAGCTGCCAGCCTAATGCCACAGCCACAGCAACGTGGGATCCGAGCGCATCTGTGCCCTATGCTGCAACTTGCAGCAATGCCAGATCCTTAACCCACTTAGCAAGACCAGGAACTGAACCCGCATCTTCATGGGTAATGGTCAGGTTTCTTAACTCGCTGAGCCACAACGGGAACTCCAAGCATTATTATTATTATTTTTTTGAGTAGAATTTTAAATAAGCTGCCTCAAATCCTTTCGGAGACAACGCCAAGTATAGGGATATTTGATATTTTGCAAATACATGTGACTTTTTAAAAGCAGCACCCAGAGTTCCCTTCGTGGCTCAGAGGTTAACAAACCCGACTTGGATCCATGAGGATGCAGGTTTGATCCCTGGCCTCACTCAGTGGGTTAAGGATCTGGCGTTGCCGTGAGCTATGGTGCAGGTCACAGATGCGGCTCAGATCTAGTGTTGCTATGTCTGTAGTGTAGGCCGGCAGCCATAGCTCTGTAACTCTGGGAACCTCCATATGCCACGGATTCGGCCCTAAAAAGAAAATAATAATAATAATGATAATAATAGTAATAGTAATAATAGTAATAAAAGCAGTATCCAAGTACGGTGAAGAGGTAGGCTGGGATTTTCCTTTTTTTCAGCCTCAATCTGAAAGTTGGTGATTTGTAGAAGTGCCTGCAATCATTGATCCTGAACACTAGAGGGCACCACAGCCCATGAGTCTGGCTGCCCAGAGCCAGGCCCACTTCAGATCCCACATCCCTCAGAGCTGCAGGAGGCTGCAAGATGCTCCCAGGTGCGGGGCCTCCTTTGCCTCACACCTTCCAACCCCCACCTGCCCATATCTGTCGCAGGTGCACAGAGGGCTGTAACCTGGGGCCCCTGGGGCGTCTGCATTTGAGTTAAGCTCCCCTGTGCGCCAAGCACTGCGAGAATTTTAAAAAAGATGACAAGACTGAGCACGTGCACAACTTATGGAACATTTTCTTCCACACGGACGCCCTCTGCACCCACCTCATCATAGAGTCACAGCGCCCTAGAAGGCGGTTCCATCAGCCCGCCTTGTGAAAACTGAGTCCCAAGGGTGTCAAGTGACTTCTACAGCTGGATGTCTGGGCAGGCTGTGGCTGAGTCCGGGGAAGGCTCACAGCCCGGGCGGTTTAACTTAAGCTCTGCACCTCCCAAAAGGCAAACATGAGCCTGTTCTCGGGAGTCCTGCCCGGAGGTGGGATAAACCTGGGGTGAATGCTACTGACAAGGCTCAGGGCGGGTCCCCAGGAGCCTCAGCCCATTGCCAGCCACGTCGGGGAGAAGTCACAGCTCGGAGGTCTGGAGCCCCTTTACCTGCCCTGTGTCTCCCCAGCTTTTTTTTTTCTTTTTCTACAGCCACACCCACAGCATATGGAGGTTCCCAGGCTAGGGGTCGATTCAGGGCTGTAGCCACCGGCCTACACCACAGCCACAAGCAGCACCAGATCCAAGCTGCATGTGCAACCTACACTGTAGACTGTGGCAACACTGGATCCTTAACCCACCGGGTGAAGCCAGGGATTGAACCTAACATCCTGTCCTCACAGAGACTACATTAGGTCCTTAACCTGCTGAGCCACAGTGGGCACCCTGCCTGCCCAGGTCTTAACAACACTGGCAGCTTGTTCTGTATGTTATTACATGACACCTGCTCCTGTGAGGCTCCATAAAAAGCAAAAAAGGAGGGTGAGCAGGAGATACAGGGGCCAGGAGAGACCTGCCTGCCACCCCCACCCCCGCCAGGCCCTCAGTCTGGCCAGTGACCACTCACCAGCCAGCAGTGTCCTGCCCCAGAGAGACTGGGAAGATACAGACAGCGCGCCTCGTCACAAATCCCCAGGGACCAGAGGACACCCCAGGCAGTGCTCATGCCTCAAGGCCGAAAGGGACCGCAGCTGCCCAGGCAGAGCGTGGCGGCCCTGCCCTCCAGCCCAACCCCCCCAGGCACAGCTGACACCTGAGCCATGGGCCAGGACAGCCCTGCAGGGTTGGGCATCAGTGTCTTGTAGCTACTTCATTTGAGGGTCAAACACATGGATGAAACACTCTGGTTCCAAATTTCTAGCCTTAATCCCTTTTTGTCCTCCACCAACAAATACAGTATGCCAAAGCAACGCCCCCCCCACCCAGACGGTTTCTTGGTGGAGAAAGATGATGTCTAGCTTTCCATGATCTTGAGAAGGATGAAGCTGGTGAAACCATCTCAGCCCCTAGCGCTGCCCCCCGTTCATGAGATGCCACCTTCATTCCAGCTCAGTGACCGTGAAGTGCTACCTGGGCCACGTCGGTGTCCCTGGGGACACGCTGCCCTGAAATTCTCGCCTACACATCTGGTCAGCACAGACCATCACCCCTGGGAGTGGGCAAGGCCCCCTGAGCTCTGTGTCCCCCCAAGGCATGAACCCCAAACGCTGGGAGAAAAAGATCTGGACATGAGTTTTGCTCCAGGCAGAGAACGCGATTCTGATTCATCCAGGGCTCAGCAGGGCCCGGGCTTGGAGCAGAGGTGAGTCCTCTTCCCACTGCCCCCCTCACTGACGTCCACACTGAGGGTAGATGGAGGGGGTCTCAGTGCTGAGCTCCCAGGGGAGCTTGCGCCCCACTTCGGGCCCTTCCTCTCAGACGGCGTGGCCTGGCCAGCACCAGGACCCAGGGGACCTTCAGGGGACCGTGAAAAGATTGCAATTTTGTTTTCTTTTCTTTTTCTTTTTTTTTTTTAACAGCTGCACCTGTGTCATATGGAAGTTCCCAGGCTAGGGTTTGAATCCGAGCTGCAGCTGCAGGCCTATGCCACAGCCACAGCAACACTGGATTTGAGCCACATCTGCGAGCTACACCACAGCTTGGGTCGACATCGGATCCTTAACCCACTGAGCAAGGCCAGAGATCAAACCCACATCCTCATGGACACTCTGTCAGGTTCGTAACCCACTAAGCCACAACAGAAACTCCTTAATTTCTTTTCAAATCAAAAGAAAAAGGAACACAAACTTTTAGGCTGGAGAAAATGTTTTAACATGTAACATTAATATGTTCATATTTTTACCAACATGGTTGTAAAATTTAATTTTATGTGGACGAGAGGGGGAATCTCGAAGGCAAAAGTGCCCGGGAGTCACGGACGTCTGAATGCAGCCCTGAGCAGCCCGGAGGGGAGGGAGCAGGGTTAGGCACACTTGCAAGTGGATGGAAGAAAGCCCCCCTCCTTTTTGGCCCTGAAGATGGAGCTTCTGCACCCCCCACCCCAGGACCCCTGCTTCCATGTCACTCCCCGAGCTTCCTGCTGCCGAGAGGCTCTTTAAAAATCAGGTCCAGGAGTTCCCGTTGTGGCGCAGTGGAAACAGATCCAACTAGGAGCCATGAGGTTGAGGGCTCAATCCCTGGCCTCGCTCAGTGGGTTAAGAATCCGGCGCTGCCGTGAGCTGTGGTGTAGGTCGCAGATGCGGCTTGGATCTGGCGTTGCTGTGGCTCTGGCGTAGGCCGGTGGCTACAGCTCCAATTAGACCCCTAGCCTAGGAACCTCCATATGCCATGGGTGTGGCCCTAAAAAAATAAAATTAAATTAAATTTTTACAAATTAGGTCCAGTTTGCAAAGGTTCTCACCCAATCCCAGGCCCAGAAGGCACACGAGTCGAGATAGGACAGCGGTGGGGGGCTGGGTGGGCAAAGAAAGCCAAGAACCTCCCCACCCCCCCCACCCCCACCGAGACAAGCCCTACTGCAATCCATTTGCTCTCTTCCCATCTGTATTTGAATATTCACCAAACATAAAGCCATTTTCACCATTTTCTAGGGTCCGAGTCCACAGCACCTAGCAATTCCCAGTGTGGTGCAGCCATCACTGCTCCCCAATTCCAGAACATTCTCATCCTTCCAAAAGGAAACCCCACACCTGCTAAGCAGTCACCCCCGCCCCAGCCCCCCCCGCCCCCAGGCCCTGGCAATCACTAATCTGCTTTCTGTCCCTACACACTTGCCTATTCTGGAGTATTTTCCATCAGCGGATTCATACAATGTGTGGTCCTTTGGTTTCTGGCTTTCACCAGGCAGAGCTTTCAAGGCTCCTCCTGCTGTAGCACCAACCATCTGTGCTTATCCTTTCTATGGCTGAACACCATGCCGTTAGAGGCTAATGCTCATTTTTCTCCTCCCTTTGCAGCAACGAGAGCCCTCAGAAGAGACAGCAAAAACCTCTCTGATTGACCTCATCCAACCTCAGTTCAAGGGCTCAACTTGGTAAGAGACACCGGTCTTAAAGACAGAGAAGGGGGTGACGACATTTTGGGGGGCACTGAGCCCTGGCCTGGAATTGAACCCACATCACAGCAGTAATAAGGCCTGATCCTTTAATCCCTAGGCCACCAGGGAACTCAGCAGTGACATTTTTAAACTGCAGAATGTGCAAAATCAGACACACAGACAAGCCGTACAAACATCTACCCTCTTTGGCATGTGCCCTCATGCCCTTCCTCGGGTCCATCACTCAGGGCCCCAGGGAGCCGAGGACCGATTCTGCACTTCAATGAGGGGTTCTAGAAGGGGCAAGGTGAGCGGGGGTGTCCCCGTCTCGGCCAGAAGCCCGTTTCACCTGACACAC
Source organism: Phacochoerus africanus (assembly GCF_016906955.1). Lineage (NCBI taxonomy): Eukaryota > Metazoa > Chordata > Mammalia > Artiodactyla > Suidae > Phacochoerus > Phacochoerus africanus. The sequence continues at coordinate 8,262,436 of NC_062557.1, read as the reverse complement.
TGGCAAAGCTGGCTGCTGGCTCCCAGCCACCCTCACCCCCGAAGGTGGAAGGAACCAGCCACGTGTTCTGGGGAAAACAAAGTCAGAAAGAGGCCGGCAGGCAGGAGAAAGAGGCGGGGGAGACGGCAGGGCCGTGGGGAGGCAGCAGAAAGGCAGCATCCTGCCCAAAATGAAGGCGCTCCTGTTTGAAGGGAAGGAGGATGAGAGCAGCCGAGCGGACGGCCCAGAGGAAGAGGAGCAGGCTGACCAAGTCCACGGGCTCCCGCTGCTGCCCCCCCGCCCCCCCCCTCCCCCCACACACCTGGCTGGCAGAACCAGGAACCTGGGGGACCCATCTCTGCCCTGTCCCCCAACCTCATGGAGTTTCAAAGAACCAGATGAGGGTTAGGACTGCCAGCTCGGACGCGCAAGTCAGTTTGGGTGTTTCTATGACGGAAAAGAAAAAAAAAAAGGTACGAAGGTTCAAGGATGTTTGTGGCAGTCTTGTGGTGAGAAAGGGAAACCCAGCAGTCCCAGCTTGGGGACTCGGTAGGAAAACAGGGCTCACTGACTCCCTGGTCCTTGTGTCTTGAAGGACCATCATCACGGCTGAGTCACAAGAAAACCACCCTTGTTATAAAAGTGGAAGATGAGAAGAGAATCCACAGTCTGGGTACGTGGGACCCGCAGGACACAGACACCTGGTCAGCAGCTCTAAGGAGACATCAGCACAGTCCATCTTCAAGGCACTGTCACGTGTCCACGGTTTCTTTGTCTTTTCCTTTCTGTGTGTGTAGCATCTTTTTAGGACCACATCCATGGCAAATGGACGTTCCCAGGCTAGGGGGTTGCATCGAAGCTGTAGCTGCCGACCGACGCCCCAGCCACAGCCACGTGGGATCCGAGCCACGTCTGTGACCTACATGGCAGCTCGCAGCAACAGCAGATCCTAAACCCACTGAGCGAGGCCAGGGATCGAACTCCAGTCCTCATGGACGCCTCATTCGGGCTGGTTACTGCCGAGCCACAGTGGGAACACCCACATTTTCTGATACTGTTTTAAGGTCGCGGCCACCACACCCACCACCTGCAAATCTTTTGCCTTAACATCGCCCTTCACTTTCTCTCCTTGCGTGGAAGTCATTCCTTAGAACTCTCTTGGAATAAAAGCCGGCCGCCCCTTCCACACATGTGTGCGTGTCTATACATGCGCACGCACGCACACACACACACACACACACACACACACACACACACACACACACACTCGGCAGTGCCCCTCAGCCATTCTCAGGCCTGGACCATGGGTGGCACCTGAGGCCAGGCCATCAGCACAGGGAGCACCGGCAGCTTTTCTCTCTCAAGGGGGATGTGCTCGACATGCAGAGGTCCGAGCAGAGAGAGGTCACCAAGGGAGAAAGACGTCTCGGTGCCTGGAAGGAATCCCAGGGCAGGCGGCTCCCTCCCTCTGCCAGCTCCTCTGTGCCCACTGGTCCTTCTCGGGCGGGCGGGGGCGCAGGAAGAGAGGAGGTGGCAGGATAGAGCCGTGAGTCAGAGGAGCCAAAACAACCTGGACAGGGGGCTCCCCCCCCCCACACCCTCCGCCATGCACACAGGCCAAGCTTGGAGATTCGCGTCCCTCCCTGGAGGGCCCTTGGAGAATTCTGCACTCCGCCCCCAGCCCGCCAGTCCACTCCAGGGGACAGACGGTCCTTAAGCTGCGGCTGGGCACCAAGCAGGTCCGAGAACAAAACTCAAGAGTCTCCAGACATTTCCAGGACATGGAGTTTGCGAGGGGCGGGAAAAGGAGAAGCCAGAGGCCAGGAATACACGTCAGCAGCCTGTTAAGGAAACACCCAGTTTGGCCAAAAGGTAAAAGGGAAGAACAAGTTTCACGGCATCGTCTATACAAGAAGATTCAAAATCAGCAGCGACCTCCGCTCCAGGCTTGTATTAAGCAACGTGTGATGTTCGTTTGGCAGAACAGTGTGCAGGCGTCAAAACTAAATGCAAAGACAAGGAGCCTAAGAGCTTGAAAAGGCAGTTCCCTGGGGGTTCCACGGCCCTGTCCCTGCCATAGCTTGGGACTCTTCTGTGGCTCGGGTTGGATCCCCGGCCAGGGAACTTCTGCATGCGGCAGGGGCAACCAAAAAGAAGTGAAAACGCAACAACAAAAAGTTAAGCCCAAAGGGATAAGCTGTGGGCTCTGAGATGACGAGGCTGCAAATCCCACTGAAAATGTCAACTGAGTGGCGATGAGGCAGGATTCTAGTGAGAGTCGGGTTTTTTTGTTGTTGTTTTGTTTTGTTTTTCCATTATGAAGTTACTCTGAGTGACAAATCTGGTTTAAGGAGGGAGTAAAACAGCAAGAGGAACTCCCAGGGCACCTCCAGCTGCCTCTGCCTCTCCCCCTCCCCGACCCTCGTGGGACAATTGTGACACCTTTGCTGACTGAGTACGCGGCTCCTCCCCCTCTCGGTCTCCCGACTGGTGGAGGTGATAAGGGAGGAAGAGGCCAGCAAATGAAATTACCTGGGCATCTCTGCCTCTGTCTGCAACAGCCTGGAGAATCAGCAGGGAGGAGAAAAATCGGCAGCGGGGGTGAGGGGGAAGCTTGCAGAGGGGAGGGTTTGCCAGCATCCACTCAGGCCCCTTTGCGGGGGAACGGGGACAATGGGATGGGAGGGCCACCCCCTTCCTGGTGGACCACGTTCCAGTTTTCCACGGCTTTAACTGCGAGGAAACAGACCCGCTCTGTCTGTCATTATGACTTTAAGTCACCGCAGCTGAAGGAGGAAGCCAGATCCCCTGAAGCTGGCTGGCAAGGTGGGACACAGGGATCAGAGCCCCGGCGGGGCAGGAAGCGCTGAAGACAAGACTCTTCTCTGGGTGCAGCCCCGCCCACCACCCCAGCTCCCCCTGTTGCACGGTTCCCCTTAACGCAGTCACGGACAGCCACACACTGGACACGTGCTAGACTCAAGGGAAAGTCAGTGGGAGCTGTTTTCTCAGAAACATACTAAGCGAAGGCAGCCAGATACAGAAGAAGGGCTATCTCAGATCACGTGTCTCTTTTCCGTCAGAGGCTGCAGGAAGGGTGACAGGACCCTGGGCTGGCCCAGCCTGAGTCCAATGGCCTCGGTATGGAGTTTGTCATAGCAGAATGTCCACAGCCAGCACCGGGCGTCCCCACCACGGCTCCCACGGGCAGGTGGCAAGCAGTCCAAGCACCCCACCCCCAAGCTGGCAGTAGGGGGCAGTCAGGGCTGCAGTCCTGGTAACTCCCACTGGAGGGGTAGGTGTCCCCTCCCCTTCCTGAAGCAGCCTTGCCTGGTGCCCCCCCCCACACACACACACACACATCGCGGGACCAAGAGCAAATTAATTCTGCAAGGACCCCAGGGTCATAAGAGGCATGGCAGCGCTTCTGCCAAAGAGAGACAGGCGAGGGGAAACCACTTAGGGTCTACAAGCCCCTTGGGTTAGAAAGCAAATCATCATTACCTAGAAGCCTGCGTCACTGAGTTTGGGGACACACACCCACGTGGGCAGCGGGGGTGTCTCTGGAAAGATGAAGTTCTGGGGAGGGGCTCCGGGGGTGCATCTCTCCACTGCCCCCAGACACCTGAGGTCTCCGTCCGAACAGAAAGGCCAGAGAAGCGCCGTCTCCCCACATCCCAGAGGGCCTGCCTGCAGGTTCTGGGGGCTTCTCTGTGGCCAGCCAAACCTAGCCCACCAGGACCCCCCACATCAAGGCAGACCCCTCTGTCCATTCTCCCTCCCAAGCCCAGCGTATCTTCTGCACCACTATCAAGGAGCGGGGCTGATAAGGAAGCAGTTCCCCCAAACCCGCTCCAGAACATGAGGCACAGAGACCAGCCACCTCAAAAGTCCCACCCAGCCTGGGTCCTGGACTCCTGCAGCCCCTTGAAGGGGCCCAGGCCCTGGGGACAGAAGCGTGGACTCTCCCTGCACCGGAGCCCTTCTCACACGCCCTCTCCCTGCCCCCAGCCCTCGCTCGCCCTGACCTCCCCAAACAAAGGTGCTTTTCTCCCTGCTTCTCGGGGTCACCACGTTTTCATCAGACCTGTGCTTGTTTTCTTTCTGCTTGGGCCCAACTTGGCGAGCCTCCCCCGGCACCACCATACCCTGGAGACAAACCCCGTATTGTTTCCATAGACCTAATAAATGACAACCCTCCCTACCTCCTTTCAAGAACCCCGCTAGCTCACCCAGCTCCCCCCACACACACACCCGCCTGAGGTCTCCCTTGTGCGAAGGGCTGCCCTCCCCCCACCAAAGAACAGAAGGCTTATGTCAAGCGCAGAGGAACCAGCTTGGGCGAACGGCGCCTCTCCCACGGAGCATTATCTGGTAAAGGTTGGGTCCAGAGAGAGGCAGCATCCCCGGGAACGTGAACAAGCCAGGCCCTCCCCTCCCTCCCTCCCGCTCAGGCCTGGGATTCAAGGGAACAGGAGAGGGTGGTGGTGAATGGTGCCGGGGATGAGGCAGAAGGGTGTTTGTTGAGTTTCCCAAAACCTGTTGGTGGTGGATAAGAAGCCTCCTCCTCGCCCCTCCTCGAAGGTCGTGATGGGAGGGGTGGAGCAGGGGCTGGGCTTAGGCACAGGCTGACCGTGCTCCCCACGAGTCAAAGGAATGAGGTCGGTCGGGGGCAGTCCGGGACAGGGCAGGCCCCTGACCATCAGTAAGGACGGCTTCTGGGCTGTTTGCATGTAGGATGTGCCCACGTGCTTGAGGAAGAAGCCAAAACACAGGACACCTGTCACCCTGCTTCAACATATACTCCAACACATGCTTGGATTGTTCTGGAGTCCATAAAACAGTCCCAGAGCCTCTGGCATCCATGGAGAAGGAAAGAGACCAAAAGGAGACAGCAGCTGCCCTATCTCTGCGGCCCACTGCCCCAAGCCCGAGCGCTGAGCACCCCATCCCCATCGGGAGAAATCAGCCCCAGTGTTCGCACTTTGACTTCTGCCCCCAGCTGGGCTCTGCCTGCCCTCCCGGCTCCCACAGGGTAGGGGGGCCAGTGGGCTCCGTGTCCGCCCTCCCCGCCCCCCGGCCGTGAGAGCCCTCTGCTGGGCAGGGTAGGGACGGACGGCATGGTATGCAGGGCAGGAGCCACTGAGCCGCCAGGAGATGCCAGTGATGGGCCAGGAGACAGGTGAGCCCACGCACGCACACAGACACATCCTGAACCGCGACTGTTTCATCTGCAGAGCTGGACAGAACTTGAGAGCTCAGCCCTGGTCTCTCCTAAGAAAGATGGAGGCACAGACAGGTAGAGAGACCCACCCAAGATCACCCAGCTGGGAAGTAACGAGCTAAGAGTGAGACCCAGGGCCTTCGAGCCAGGGGCCAGTGCAGCGCCCCTCCTCCTCTTCGCTGTCACCAATCACAGGGAAAGCCACACCTCACGTGCTCAGTGGGTCCAATACACGCACCCGGGTGAAAGGAGGAGTCAGAGCCTGGGAGCAGGAAGGGACCAGGGCAGACCGGGCAAGGCAGCCACCTGTCAGAAGGGACAGACGGATGAGCGGGGACTCGGTCCATATCCACCTGCCATCCAGCCCCACCTGGTGGACATTGCCATCATGGTGTAAGTGTCCCTGGGGGCTGGCAGGGGCTTCAGGACAGTAATTCTGGCTTCCTTGGCCAAGTTCTGGAAGCCTCACCCAGGACCACTCCGAGGGTACAGGGACCCACCCTCCAACTGTCCAAGATGGAGAAGCCGCTGTTTCTCCAACAAGGCTACTGTCCAGCCCCCGACTTCACCCGCACCGTCACGCCCCTCCCCACCCCCACCCAAGACAAGAACTCTGTCTCCTGTCTTTTGCTCTGTCCTCCCACCCCGCCAACCCTCCTGTGTGCAGGCACAGGTGCCCACAGGTCCGACAACCACGGAATGGAGCCCAGCTTGTGCCTCACGCGGCCCCCTCCAGCTCCATCCTGAGTTCCCCAAACCACTCTCCCCCCACCCCTCCTGCAGCCTCTCCCCGGCCTGTCACCTGGCCCTGCTCACAATGCAGTGGTCCTTCTGGGACGGGCCCCTCCTGGGGCAGGAGGTCCATCTGCAGATCCCGGGAGCTTCTGCCATTGACCAGAGGTCAAGTTCTCCCCAAGGTGTCCCCTCCATCACTGCCCAGCATCTCAGGGGTGACCCTTGCTCTTCTGGGTCACAGACTCTAGGCAGGCCCAGGACAGAACACCCTCCGGGTCCTGGAGGACAGGTGGGCGCAGCCGAAACCAGGAAGGCCCAGGAACCTCCCCCTGGCAGCGGTGACATGTGAATGTGGGCTCTAAACTGGGCTGTGCAGCCTGGCTGGGAAGGCCCTTCCCACTGCCTCGGTCCCCCCACCCTGCCTCCTCCAGGCTGTACTCCTGGAAGGAAGAAGAAGGGCGGGCTGCTTGGTGGACCACAGGCAACCCAGGAAGTTCAGCAGCAGCCCTCTGGCCCCCCCGACTCACAAACAGGTCAGCCCCCAGGGCCCACCACGCCACCCCGAAAAGAGGAAATGAGAGGAGAGGGTCTCGGATTGGGAGCCAGCAGCTGGGTTGGGGTTCCCCTCTCTAAGAACCTTAGCAGGACAGCTCTTTCTGGGCCTCAGCTCCAACAAGCTTCCCCAATCCGGTTGTCTGCCAAGTCAGCCGGGCGCTTCCCTCCAGGCCCCAACTGAGCCCACAGGCTGTGGCCGCTGCCGCTTCCCCGCAGGAACAGGTGCACGTGGACGCTGAGCCCTCCCAGGGCACACGGTGTGAGGGACGGGAGCAGACTGCTACCCACCCACGGCCTCACTCCCCAGCCCCTAAGAGGCAGATGCCCGGCCAGGGCCAGGGTGAAGGGGCTGGGGAGAGGTGGGGAGGGAGGGGACAGGTCCCAGACCGCAGCCAGCGCAGGAAGGCAGGGTCCCCTCAGTCCCCGCAGCACCCCCACCTGCCCTGTAGCTGCATGGGCCCTCCGGCCCAGCCCCCAGCTCTGCAGCAAAGGCTTTAGCAGCAGACCCAGCAGGGCTGGGTGGCATCAGGGAAGACACTTTCCTTCTCTGAGCCTAGCATTCCAGGTCCGGAAGATGCTGCAGGGGTGGAGACATCTGCACACGTGCCTGGCGTTTAGCAGGTGCCCCACAAACAGCCCAACATGGACAGAAAGCTCTCGCTGACATGACAATGAAAAGCCCTGGGCCATGAGAGCAAAGGTGACGCCAGAGAGTTAAGGCTACAGCCACCTACCTGTAGGGCAGGGAGCCCAGGCACCAGTGGGATGCACTTTGACAGGGCACGTGCACACACACACACACACACACACACACATACAGGTGGCCAGGTTCATCCACAATGTTTACCACCCAAAGGCTCTCAGATCAAGAATCTTCTAACACACACACACACACACACACACACACACACACACACACACACATTGCGGGGCCTGGCCTATCGAATGGGTGAGGTGTTTTTGTCGGGCTTTTTTTAAACCCAAATAGTTAATTGAAAGAAACTAGGACTTTCTCCCCGGCAAAACCAAGACCATCCTGACAAGGGGCGTCTCAGCGATTTAGAGAGGGGAGGCGAGGGGAGGGAATTCGGGCAGAAGCTTCCCCTCAAAATAAAATGGTAAGATAATGACCCTTAGCTCTGCCGCCCCAGTCCCACCGTGGCCCCCTCCGAGGGTGCTCGGACCCCCACGCTCCAGCACAGGTCTCCCCTCCCCGACCCCGGGGTGAAAATAAAGGAAGTTTTGTCCTCTTCCCCTCCAGCAGGTCTGAGGGGGTTTATCTGACACTCCAGCAGGCTTTGTAAACTGAGTGTCCCGAGACAAATGCACCCTTAAGAGTGGCTTGGCCTGGGACAGAGGGACCCTCTCCAGAGGAGAATGGGGGGCTTGTTCTGATGGTCTTTTAATGCAGGGGGCGGGGTGTCACCCAGGACAGGCCTCCAACAGACTCTCACAGAAGGGTCTCTGTCCCCAGGCGACAATGGAGGGAATTCTTAAAGACACACATGCTGAAAGGGGGCAGGGTTTTCTTTCCTAAGAGGAAGGGGGTGGGGAGGGGATGTGGGCAGGACTTCCCACCGTGAAGAGCAATTTGGGTTAAAACCAGGCATCTCAGCAACAGAAAGCCCAGCAGATCAGAGGCTCTGGGGCAGGATCTGCTTTACAGGCTCCCAGTTGGCCTCTCCAGTCCAGGCTGTGACCCCACCAGCCAGGAGGAAAGAAATCTCATTTTTAACCTAAGGGAAGGGCCTCTACCGCATTGTCCTGAAGGAGTGATCCTTTGAAGGCAGTTTGAGGCCAAATGTTCATCTGGGAAGAAGGAAGCAGAGGACCTGGAGGCCCTGAAGTTAAAAAAAAAAAAAATTCTTGGCGTTCCTGTTGTGGCTCCGCGGGTTAAGAACCCTACACAGTGTCCATGAGGATTCAGATTCGATGCCTGGCCTGGCTCAGCGGGTTAAGGATCTGGCATTGCCACGAGCTGTGGTGTAGGCTGTGGTGTAGGCCGGCAGCTGCAGCTCTGATTCGACTCCTAGCCTGGGAACTTCCATAAGCCTCGGATGTGGCTGTAAAAAGCAAAAAAAAAAAAAAAAAACCCACGAAAAATTCTCTCCATCCACAGGCCAAGGAGGGTCATTTACTCCTCGAGGTGTTTATGTTGGTAGAAGGTCACCTAACGGATTTCTGAAGACACCCCAGACGCATGATGTCTTATAGAGACTGCCCGCGAACCCGCTGTATGTTTTGTTTGCGTTTATGTTGACTTGAGAATGCCTCCAGGAAGCCGAGCCGAACTTCTCCAGAGGGCGGGGAACGGTGACCACGGAGAACACTCAGGCGTTTCCCCGGCCTACCGCGCGCGTGGCCATCCCCCCAACAGCCAGGGAAACAAGGAGCTGCCCTCCACGCCGAATCGAACCCAGGACGCACCTGGTCCATAGCCAAAGGACAGGTGTGCAGAGAAAAGCAAGGCTCTGAGATGAGGCGTAAACTCGCCCCAAACCACAAGGCAAATCTGGAGACTGAAAACAAGGCAAAACCAAAATCGGCTGAGCCTCGATTTTGAGGCACAAGGGAGGGAAGCATACAGCACTCGGGACCACCCGCACGCAAAGGCCCCCACCACCTTCCCAGAGCAAGACATGAGCGGTTTTTCCAGGGGACGGTGTTGGGATAACCCAGCCAGCATCCGTGGACCCAGCATCCACAGACACACAGCAGCAAAAAGGCAGACCAGCATGGGCCCCGGACATGTCAGGGCACTGAGTATAGACTGTCTTTACTGGAGCAGGCATCAGGGCAGGTGAAATCAGCGAATGCCCGCTGCTGATGGTAGTGAGGAGAAAAGACCCATGCGTAGGAAACAATATATAATATTATGCAGCAGTGGATAACCTTATAGGTTGTCGGTGCCATAGAAGTTCAGGGAAGGGAAAGGCTGAATGATAAAGAAAACATGGCAGAGGCAGAGAGTGAGGGAGGTCCCTGGTGGTCTAGTGGTTAGGACTTGGCATCTTTACTGCCACAGCCCGGGGTTCAATCCCTAGTCTGGGAACTGAGAGCCCACATCAAGTGGCTGCTCACTGCGGCCAAAAAATAAAAAGTAGAGAGTTAGCAAGCAGACGCTGAGCTTGTTCAAGTATAATCTGCAGAACTGCTGGACAAGAATACTGGATTCTGGAGTTCCCATCGTGGCTCAGTGGTTAAGGAATCCGACTAGGAACCATGAGGTTGTGGGTTCGATCCCTGCCCTTGCTCAGTGGGTTGAGGATCCGGTGTTGCCGTGAGCTGTGGTGTAGGTCACAGACATGGCTTGGATCCCGCGTTGCTGTGGCTCTGGCGTAGACCAGTGGTTACAGCTCCGATGAGACCCCCTAGCCTGAGAACCTCCATATGCCGCGGGTGTAGCCCTAGAAAACACAAAAAGACAAAAAAAAAAAAAAGAAAGAAAAAAGAGTATTAGATTCTATGACCCTGTGCTAACGGGTCACAGGGACAAATGGGTGGAGAGAAGCTCCCTGCCGACCCCAGGAAGGAAGGCTTAACCTCACTGACTCCTACTCTCACCTGCTCCCTCAAGCCAACAGAGGTTCCTGGGGCTGGTCATTCGCCACGTTGGCCTTGCCCATCAGAGGGCGCATTCCAGCTTTACACAAGCCATCTCACTTAGGCCAATGGAGTTGCAGCCCCAAGCCTGCACTTCCAAGAAGAAAGCCAAGAGTGAACTGGACCTTTTGGGTAGAACATGGGAATTTTCTTCCCCAATGAAATCCAGCAACATTCAGAGCAGAGATGCAATGGCAGGCCAAGCAGACGGAGCCATGGAGTGGGTCCATTTCTTTAAAATCGACACAGGGTTAAAGCCAAGAGGCGGGGAGAGAACACATGAGAGGCGAAATCCAGGACTCTGTCTACCTGGTTCCATGAATGAGACACGCTCCGACTCCCATCAGCTCCCCCAAACCTCAAGGCCACACAGACTCCATTCTCTACCCTCCCAATCATGTCATTTAAAAGGTTCCTTAGGAGTTCCCTGGTGGCATAGCTGGTTAAGGATCCAGCATTGTCCCTGGCCCCCAAACTTTCACACACCACTGGCACGGCCAAAAGAAGAAAAAGGAAAAAAAGAAAAGGGTTCTTTGTGAGAAGGACAGAGTTTGCAGTGGCCAATGCGAGTGCTTGGCTGGGGCAACAATTTCTCACCTGATCCTTATCCCATTTGGAGATGACGACGGTACAACATCAGACAGCTCTCTCCAATTTCCGAGTGTGACATCAGAAGGGCAAGCTGGCCACGGGAGTCTGCTCTGAAGGCTCAGCTAAGCTTTGAGCTCAGAGTCAAGTGTATACAGCACCATCCCGGTACTGCAAGTGGAACCCTCAATACAACACTTCCATTGACGGCCTTGACAATGGACCAGTCTGCTTTCCCGTCCCACCCAACCACAGGCACCCAACCTGCCAACCCTTCTTTATGGAGGATGCCAGCCCCTCCCCCAGGTCATCACTCTGCAGGCCCACAACAGTGGGAGATGCAAAACATAACGGGACTCCAACTCGTATGCCCTGGCCTCAGCATCCTCCAGGGGATTCTCAAATCACGCGTGGATGATGCAACGTGTGGACAGGTGCACCTCCTAAGCGAGTAGAGTCAGGACAAAACAGTGGGAAAATGTCCAGGTTTGCCACACAAACAGCCCTGTATCTGGATCCCGACTCCATGCTCGCCAGTTGCGAAGGGTGTGCTCTCGGAACCAGGCGTCACATCGATAAAGAGGAAGATGAGGATGGCCAAGCAGAAGAATTAGAACTGGGGGAACGGCCTGGAGCCTGGAGAGCAGCTCCTGGGGATTTGCCATCAGGCCCCTTTCGACTCATCTTGGCATTAGCCATTCTCACACTGACTTCACACAGAGGGGCGTGCAGTCGATTTTCAGCTCCACTCCTAAAAGGATGCCGCCCTCACCTCCACTGGGAGAAGGAGGAGGAAACGCTGTTTCCAACGTATCATGGCTTTTGCGGAGGGAGAAGTGATGGTTGCCTGAGACCCCTAGAGAGGCTAGCTATCAAGTCCACTTGATTTGTGACTTTCAGCAGGTTCCAGAAGCAACAGGGACCCAAGCTTGCGGCGACGAGCTAGACGAAGACAGTCACGTACCAACATGGAAGCAGATCAAGTTCTGGCTCTGCCACTGACCAGCAAGGTGACTCTGGACAAGTAACTAAAGCCCTGCGAGCCTCAGCTTCCTCGTCTATTAAATGGGGTGACAGGAAACACAGCAGCTAACAGCTGCCTGGGATATCCAACACCTCACACACCCCTCCTCCCACTTCCCTGCCCTCCCTAAAGAGGCCGTTCAGATTCCAAGATGGAAATAATCTATCACCATGACAATGAGCTTTTTCTCCCCCACACGATGGCAAATGAGGACACCTGGGAGCACCTGCCAAGGCAGCAAGGCTTCCTTGAAGAGTTCACACCCCCTCTGAGCATGAGTCAGAGCTCCTCAAACAAAGGCTACCTGTGTAACGTGCAGACAAGCGAAGCACGGAAAATAGGGTCCCCCCACCTTGAGCTCACAGCCTGGAGAGCGAAGCTATGTGTCTCTAACACGAGCCCCCAGAAGTTGGGGCACAGGTTGGGGTGCGTCGGCTCATGGACGTGCAAACACAATGGAGCCACCAACGTCAGGCCACTTGGATGGCAGCTCCAGGAAGGGCCTTCTGTCTAACCAAACCAGGTGCCCCGTCTCCTCTCCAGACTGTCAAACACAGGAGCCCAACAAGAAGGATACACAAAGCCATCAGCCCCAGCTCCCGTCACAAGGCTCTTCCTACAAGAACGGGACACACTTGCTTCTACTAGGCAGCCCGGGAGCAATAGCGCTAGTCACGAGATGCTCGGAATTAGGGAAGGTGTTTCTTCCTTTGAAGAAACCTCAGTGAGAGGTGCCATTTCCGAGCAGCAGGTTGCTACCCAGCCACCACATGTAAATGAGAACCCAGCGGTGTGGGCTGTGCCAGACGAGGCTGGATTCCCCAGCTCCCCGGTGGAGCGAGACCACGTGCCATGAAAAAAGAGACTCTTGGGTTCAGACATTCAGAGGAAAGAACTGCTGAGGTTCATCCATGTATCAGCTTTCACGGAGCATTCAATACACGTCCCGCCCTCTCCCAGGTAGGACCCACACACAGGTAAACAGAATCAGTGCCCTGCCCCTAACGTAAAACACTCTGGCAGATTTTAGCCAGTGGTCCAATTTATCCGAGGTAAACATTTGGTGTCGTCTCTCTGACCCACCTTGTAGAATCCCCGTGGCTCTGGGGAGGGAGGCTGCCTCCACCCACAGATGCAGGTGGGAGGAAGGCGACCACAGCACAGTCACTGCACAATTCCACCTCCTGGTCCCGGGGATGGGGCCAGGGGCGAGCGCTGCCCCAGGGTGGGCCCTCAGGAACCCTGAGACAAAGGCGGCCTCTTGCTCTGGGTCTGCAGAGGCAGGGGGCCAGCCGATGCTTCTGCTCTTGCCGCTTCCACCAGGGAAGTAAAGCTAAGAAGAAAACGAAGTGGAGAAAAACAGAGAGCAGATAAAAATCACCCCAAAGCACACCATCTAGACTTCTCAGGTAGGCGGACAACCCCAAACTCAATGGATTAAGCCAGTTAGAGGTGATCTCTCTGTAACACCCAAAGGGACCGCCCCCCACCCCCCAGCAATATACCCTTATTTAAGGCTGAGGACTTGGACCCAGAGAGGCTCAGCAACTTGTACCAGGTCACACAGGCATTGATGGCTGGGGCAGGAGCGGACCCCAGTACTGGACATGTGTCTGAGTTTGAACCACGGCTCCATCTCTCGAAACTCTGAGGTCTTAAGAGTGTTCCTTAAACGCGCTAAGCCTCCGAGTTAGAGATGGGAGTGGCCACATCCAGGGCTGAGAGGACCAGGGCAGACAGGCTCTGGACCACCTGCTTCGAGCCTGCCCAAGGCTGGCCTCTCTCCTCCTGACATAACACAGCTGCCCTGGCGGCTCGTGCTTGTTGGACCCTTACTTGGGAATGTCGAAGGAAGAGAGCCGGGTCATAGCGCAGGGGACAAGAGACATCAAATGGCCAGTTGGACCAGAACATGCAGCCACACAAGCATCTCCCCCACATGGGTGCCCTACAGGCAGCTGCCCTGGGTGACAAGGTCAAAGACAAACATTTGGAAAAGAGGAAAGGAACCAGGTTTGAATAACCGCTGAGGGTGGGAAGGGGGGGACCAGGATGAAAGAGGGCGGCGGGAAGCCATGAGGAAAGCAGTTCCAGGAAGGGTGGAAAAGCCTGGAGGTCAGGGTGGAACGAGAAGCCAGGACCATCTCAGCTCCCTGGTTAACCACATCCCTGGTTTCCTCTTAAGAAATTTAATTAAAAACCCAAACGTCTGCATTTCCCAACTGGCTTGCCAGTGGCCACTGATTCTCTAAGAGTCACAGAAACTCCCTCTGCGTGACCCGGGGGCCATGGTGCAGGTCTGGTGTGAAGCCAGAGGAGGAAGGGTCACGGGCAGGGCAGGAGTCACAGGGAGGCACCCGCCCCCCCCCCCCACAAGACAAGAAAGCCCCCTCCTGGCTTGAGACGATCCTGTTCTGCCACCCCAACCACAGGAATAATAGTTTTGTTTCTTGTTGCTTAATTTAAATTTTTTTTAAATCATGATTTAAAAAAATTGAAAAAGAACAACATTCACGGTGGTTCCGGAGACACAAGGTCCCTTTCCGCCCGTCACATACAGAAAGGTCCAGAGGCCGAGGGAAGCGAAGCAGCAGAGCAACCTGCAGAGCAGACACACCCGGTCCTCCTCCCCCGGGGTCAATCAAACCACTTACTGCCAAGTCTCACGGCCCCTCCCCCTTGAGGCTTGGCGGGAGCTTGGGACATCTGATGACAAACGGGATCGGGGATCAGACGGAGCTGGGAGGGCTCACTCAGAGCTTCAGGAAGAAAACTCTAGAACAGAGGTGACCATCTTAACCCAGGCACTGAGCCCCAGCTCCTTGGAAGATGCCACAGAAACCTGACCTCTCCCTACCAGGCTCCAAAGGACATTTCTTAGGCTCCAAGCCTGGACAGGGCTGAGTTCTATAGAAAAGTAGTTTTAATTTTTTTTTCAAAAAAACCCTCACACCCAGCAAACTTCAATCTATGAAATATGACCATCCCAGACCAGTGGACAGAGAGGCCTCCCCTTCAAGTTTTTTCAAACCGTGAAGCCCATCTCTGTCTTCCCAGCCCCCTCCCCCGCCCCCCACCCACCCTTCCAAAATAGTCACTTTTCACAGGGGTGCGAGGGCAGGCGTTAGGGGCTGGTCCTTCGGGGTCGGTTTCTACCTGTGTCATTTCACTCATCTGCACCTTCATTACTTCCTTTTGGAAAATGAGAATGACCCCTACTTCACCAGGTTGGGGGTGGTCCCAGGTGGCAGGTGGATGGACCCAAAGGCATTTGAAAAACTCCCTCGCAACTAACTGGGACCTAAAGAACCCGTTAGATCATCAATCCTTTTTTTTTTTTTCCTTCGGTCTTTCTGTCTTGTTAGGGCTGCACTCAAGACATATGAAGGTTCCCAGGCTAGGGGTCTAATCGGATCTGTAACCACCGGCCTACACCAGAGCCACAGCAATGCCAGGTCTTTGACCTACACCACACCTCATGGCAACGCCGGATCCTTAACCCACTGAGCGAGGCCAAGGATCGAACCCACAACCTCATAGTTCCTAGTCAGCTTCGTTAACCACTGCGCCCCGACGGGAATGCCCCATCAATCCTTTTAATTTAGAAAGATGTGGAGCTGAGTGCCATCCACGTCCATTCTCCACCCTTCCTTTCCTGGGCTCTTAGCTCTGAGTGAAGATTCTTCCTCAGAGATTAAAGGGGAAGAGGAAAGCCCACAGGCTCCCCTGAGTGTTCACTGCAGCGGGTAGGGGGGTGGATTCTAACCGCCCTGGTCAATCAGCCTTTAAAACCAGTTACAGGCCACTTCACACCCACTGGGAAAAAAAAAAAGCAGCTCCTGTTGTGGCTCAGCAGAAATGAACCAGACTAGTATCCATGAGGACGTGGATTCAATCTCTGGCCTTGCTCAGGGGGTTAAGGATCACGGTGTTGCCGTAAGCTGTGGTGTAGGTCACAGACAAGGCTCAGATCTGGGGTTGCTGTGGCTGTGGCCTGCGGCGGCAGCTCCGATTCCACCCCTAGCCTGGGACCTTCACATGCGGCCCTTAAAAAAAAAAAAAAAAAAAAAAGGGTTGGCGAGGATGTGGAGAAATTGGAACGCCGTGCCTTGCCGGTGGGAATGTAAAATGCTTCAGCTGCCACTGGCAAACAGTATGGCAGCGCCTCAAAAAACGTGGAATGACTGTATGAGCCAGTAATTCCACTTCTGGGTTCATACACGAAAGAAAGGAAAGCAGGGACCTCAGTGGATAGTTGCCCCCCCACGACCACAACAGCATCGTTTACAGCCACGGAGTGGAAACAAGCCCAGCATCCGTCGACAGGCTATAGAGGATAAACAAAATGTGATACGGACACAGAATGAAAAATTATTCAGCCTTAAGTTGGAAGGAACCTCTGACGCAGGCTACAGCACGGATGAACTCTGAGGGCCCTATGCTCAGTGATGCCCTGAGGACGGCAGATGCAGAAAGAAAAGACAAGCACAATTCTACTTGTACGAGGTACCTACAGTTGTCAAATGGAGAGAGACCCAAAACAGAAGGGTGGTTACCAGGGGCTGGGGGTGGGGGGAATGGGGAGTCAGCATTTAGTGGGCACAACGTTTCCATTTGGGATGACAGAGAAGTTCTGGGGATGGTGACGGGGACACTTGCGTGACGGTGCGGATGGAACAGAATGGCCTTTACTGCACACGTAGGGATGGTTCAGGCAGCATTCTAAGTGATGTACGTCTTACTGTAACGTTCCAAATGGTTAGATTTTTTTAAAAATGTAAGGGAAGAAGGTACAAGCGCAGAGACGATAATGCTCACTTAGAACCGTCCCCTTGGGGGCTTCGGTCACACGCTGCAGAACTGGTCCCCATAGGCCAGGATCTTGGACACCTTTTCCAGGCTTAAAGCACAACACTGGCCCCCATATCGCTACCGACCATGTGCTGACCCGAAACAGTTGCACCAGTGTCTAAAGAACCATCCAGCAGGCATCGATATTTGGAGAATGAACACGCAGGGAAGTCTGAGGCAAGTGATTGGAAAGGCGTTTCTAATTAGGGAGCGGGAACCCTCCACTGATGGCAGAGGGCCTGGCTGAAATCCCGAGTGCCCTGGCGGAACCGCTGGCAGGCAGGGTGGTCCTCCTGCCCCGTCCCGTCCAGCTGGGGCTCTCGGTCCAGTGATGGAGGTCACTAAAGAGACACGAGGTCAGGGCCCCCCTTTTAGGCGAAGGCGGTGGGTCTGAAAACCATTAAAATCAGACCCTAACACAGGCCTTTTCCAAATACCTGGGGACCTGAGGAACCCGAGAAGGGACTGCGGGTCAGATTTCTTTCCGGAGACCCAGTCCCTCTGTCATTTGCCCGAACGTGGCCACTTCTGTTCTCAGCAAGTGCGGAAGACCCCTGGTTTCAGGCCATCTATGTCAAAACCTGTACCAACACGCCAAACGTGGGAGGAGGGGATGGCTCACATGACAAAAGGAATTCTTCGACAGAAACCTGCCACTTCAGCATTCCTCTAGCTTACAAACTTCCTCCAGGCCTTTCCCATGTCCCGTGATCCACCGAGATTGGTTTTGCACAGCTATTGCTCCCTGCCCAGACCTCATGGGCGAAGCAAGGGAGCCCGGGTGATTTTGGATAGACCGTCTTTCTCCAGTGGCAGAGTTCAAAGGGAGGAATTTCATTCAGGACCATAAGCCCTCTTGGGAAGTGAGCAGGGAGCATCCATCCTGGGAGGGAGGGGCCGGAGGACCCCAACCAGGTGCATGGTGACAAGAGGACATCGACCAGGACCATGCTGGCCAGACACAGAAGTAGCAGGATCTGTATGTCTGGACACACAAACAAATGTCCCAGGGCGCTGTCTCTTAAAGGGCCTCTTCCAGGCTCCTGGGAACTTGCAACCCCCAGGGAAGGAGGCAGGTCTCAGTTCTGAAGACCAGAACTGTAGTGCTTTATGGTTCACCCAAATGCAGTTCACGTCTGTCCTCACCAAGTACAAAGGGCACCTGATTTCAAGACTTCTATGTCAAAGCCCGTGCCAACAAACCAAATAAGTATATGTGGGGGCCGGACCAGGGGGGGGTAAGCCTGGAAGATTTCTCGGAGGAGGCGGAGTAGAAAAGCTTTACGGCTGGGTTATACTGAGCGGGAAAAGGCTCCATTCTGGCTTTAGCTGGCCAGGACGTCAGTGGACTCCCTGTTTCCCAATGTGTCCACTCATACTGAAAAAGCCTGGGGAGCTTGTTAAAAATGCAGACTCTGAGCACTGCCCGCCCCCGCCAGCCCCGTGCACTCACAAACCAACACAGAAATGTCTAAAAGTGGGGGAAGAGGGATGTTTGCTAAGAATACTCATTTTTATTAGGTTCTCCAAGCATTTCATTCATAGCGTGCAGGCAGTGGCGGTAGGGGTGGGGGGTGCTAGGGGAGCAGGTTCAAGTGCACTGGCTGATCTGGGAAAAGCTGGGCAGGGAGGGCCCACGAGGAGTCCCCAAGGAGAGGGACGAGGCAGGTGTAGACAGACAGAGGGCTGTTCCCCAACTGTTTAGTCACAACATCCCCAACCCCGCTCCCACCAAGACTTCCTGTTATGATCCTCCCTGGAGCTGGCTGGTGATAGAAAGCGCCTGTGCCAGCGCACGAAGGGCGGGGGAGAGAGAGAGAAGGGAGCAGAGGGAGAAGGGGGCAGAGGGAGAGAGAAGATGAATGCCTTTCAGTTTACGAACTGCAAGGGGAAAGGTTGGGAGCGTAAGAAAAATCAAGGCCAGGCGACCATACCCTCAGAGGAACCGAGAAACTCTCTGGACAACAGAAGGCTGGCTGGCTGAGACTTAAGCAACCTCAAAACTTCCTTTTTCCAAACAAACATCACCTACACTCTCTGCAGGCAACCACCCCCAGCTGGAGAGGACACCCCTAATTTGCGTGTGTATTGTTAGTGGAAGGTTTGGGCTGCTGTGGTCTCGGGGCAGGCGCAGGAGAAGGGCTTCTTTCATAGGCTTCCTCAACTCCACACAAACCCTCTCTTATGCAAAGATGCTGGCCCAGCCTCCACCCCCTGCTTCCCCAAACCCCTCCAGGCTGGCTCTCCTCACCCCTGAAGAGGAGGGGGGATCACCTCCCAGCCTAAGGTTGCTTTCTGAGGTCTGGGCTGGAACCTATGTTCCTTTAAATCTGCCCAGATCACCGGGAAATGCTGCCTTTGCTGGGTTTGCACACTGAGCACCTGACACACCTGCTGCTGAGGCAGCGTGAGTCACCCGCACAGACACTGCTCACTGGACTCCAGTTCAGAGCTTGGCTGTCACGCACCCCGGATGTCATCCCCCACCTACCCCTCCGAAGGCATGTCAGGACAGATCAGGCTCTAACCCAATGTCTACTCAACGGCTCACCCCCAGGGGAAGCACACGGAAGGATGGAGGGGGTACACAAGGATGCGTCTCCCGTTCATGGTCAAGGGTCTTCTCCCCTCTGTGTCCTGGAACATCTCATCTGCCCTGCTGGCCATAAATAGGGCGGAGGGGTGAGTAAACCTGGGGAAGAAGATGGAATGGACTTCTCTATGCTAACCTTCCCCAGAATAAAGATGGTCCCCAATGAATAAGCTTTGGAGCTCTCTGTACAGCACGGCGCCTGTAGTTTAACAATCCCCTATTGTTAAATATTTATTATTAACAACACTGTATTCGTAAACATTTGCTTAGAGGGTAGACCTTCTGTTAAGAGTTCTTGTCACCAAAAATGATCAAATCATAAAGAGGGAGGGCAGAGACGTTTAGAGGTGGCGGGTATGTTTACGGCATAAACTGTGGGGTCAGTTTCTTGATAGCGAGTCTTCACCAAACTCGGTGAGTTGTATACATTAAATATGTGTCATTTGTTTGAATGTCACTCGTGCCTCGACGGAGTGGTTTTTAAAGAAGACAGTTTGCCGGATCCCTCTCCACGTTCAGGCTTTTTTACAAGACAGTACTTTCTGCTACGCAGGATCCTGAACTGAATTCTGGCCCCCACTTTGAGCATCTCACTGTGGATATATGAGATATCAACACACAGAGAAACTGGGTGAAGCATATAAGGGAACTCGTACTATTTCTGCACCTTTCCGGTCTACCTAGATTTCTATCCAAGTCAAAAGTTGATGGTAATTTTTAAAGGGACAGCCTCTTAAATCCGGCTTCCTAGTAATCCGAATCTATGGCATTGCTAAAATAATTGGCATCCTAGTCCTGAAGGCAAATTTTAAGTTACTCTCCTGCCACTGCTGATCAGCTCTTTGCTTCGCGAACAACAAATTGAAACAAAACACGGCATTCACTCAGGAAGCATTTTCTCGGCTCCTACTGTCCTCTGGCCCCCGGCTGCGGCACAAGCTTCCTCCAAGCCCACCTTGAAATGTCCACCAAGAGGGGCCTGCCCCTGATTTCAGGCATGACTGACTTAGGGCAAAGAGAGTGACTCCTGGGAATTTTCCAAAGGAAATAATTCCAAATGTGGACAACTCCTTATGTACAAAAGACACTCACCAATGCATTACTTCAAAGGGTAAAAATTTGGAAATACCTTGGGGTCCAACAATGGGGGAATTGTCAAGCAAACTATGACTCAACGCCTGCGGCAGAATACAGTCATTATGTGGGGAGATGGTCGGAAAAAAAAAAGTGGGGGGGATAAAGCGGGAAACAAAGTTGTATCTATTGCCAGATTTCGGCAGTGGAGGAAATATGTCACATTGCCAGCATTGCTGTGGGAATGGGGTGTTTTCTTTCCTGCTTTTCGCACTTTTGTGTAGTTTTCTATGAAAGAGAATGAAAGGGCACCGATTACTATTAAACTCAGATGGGGTGCAGAGGTGGGGCTGCAGGCCATCAGTGGGACAATTTCAACAGCTTTTCTCCCAGAGAGGGTGGGGAAGAGCCACAAAGAACCTACTGCACCACCGTGGGCAGTTCCGGGGACCAGGGTGTGGCCAGAGCACAGGCTCCTGGGGGGAGGGGCAGTACCAACACACAGCACCTTTTTTTCTTCCCCAGGTGTCTGGCTCGCCTCTCTTCCCAAGCAGGTGCTCGTGGCACTGACACCCTGCACACCGTCCAAGAGAGATCCGTGACAGCTTCCAGAAGTCTTATTTGCAGGACGGACTTCTGGGTGAGAAATGGATTGGCCCTGCCAGCAGGGCCGGAGGTAGGAGAGTAAGTTTCACATCTGGGAAAGCATCCCCAGGAAACCATCTTCCGGGGTAAAGTCGGGGAGTTGAGGACAAAGAAAGAGAAGGAAAGGGAGGGCCCTGGTTTATCTGTGCATCGAGGTGGACTCTTGCTCAGTCATTCATTCAACAAACATCGACTGTACGCTTACTCAGTGACAGGCACCCTGCTGATCCAAACAGCGCCCAGACAAATGGACAAGGAGAGGTGGGCGCTAAGGATACAGGAGCAGTTTGCTTTCAGTTCGGGACTCAAGACTAAGCCCCCTCCCTGTGCTGGACAGGAAAGCTCTTCCATTAACAAGCTGCACTGATGGGGCAGGGTGGGGGGGTGGGTGGAAGTACTGGACCGAATTCCTGCCACCTCCCACGCGTTCCGAAAGCCTTTCCACACAGTCCTGGCGTCCGTCTGACGGATGGCCCAGTCCTTGCAGTAAAGCTGCTCACCAAAGGACCGGCATCCACCCCTACCGGTGAGAGGGGCTCAGTCTGGCCGCCTGCCCCAAGCTCTGCGTCCCGGCCGCATTGTGGGTGGCCAGTGGGCGGACGCCCGGAGCTCACCGAGGCGGCCCCGCTCTCAAGTTAACGGGCCTTCCAGCGCCACGAGATGAGAAGATAAGTGCAAGGGGTCGGGTCGGGCGGGTGCACGGAGGACGCGGGCCTCTCCCCAAGCTGGGGCTCTGCCCCCGAGGCAGCCAGCGGCTAGGTGGAGTTGGGCAGGGCGAGGACCCAGGATGCCTAGGATGGGGCGATGACCACTACCAACCCAGGCGAATCAGCTCCGCCTGGAGGCAGAAGGATGGCTAAAATGCCTCTGAGAAGATGTCGATTAAAAGCACAAAAATTTCAACCTAGAACCTTAAGACCTTCGATAAAGCGACGCAGTCCAATCAGATCCTTTCCCCGGAATCGCGGGGAAACTCACCTCCAGGTAAGCGACCAGTTCGGCAGAAGGCATCAATCCACGGGTGGAGACGAGGTGGTGGGTCTTCCATGCCCGGGCGATATGCACCAAGTAATCCACGTTAGGGGTTCCGGAGCCCCCTACCCCATTCCCCACCGTCCATCTAGGGCCAAAGCGCTGGCAGTCCTGGGATCCGCGGAGATCGCGGGCGAATTCGCTGGCCCGGGTTCCCCAGCGGCCGCATTCCCGGGCCCAGGGACGGGCGCCGAGCACATCATGGACCCCGGCGAGCGCATCCCGCCTCCTCGCGTTCAGAGAGCACCCAGCCCGGACGCAGCTCCTCGCCTCCTTTCTTCGCTGCTCATCGCGCCCCGTGACCCCAGGGAACCCCGCCGGGAACCCCTCTGCTAAGCTCGTGAAAGCCCCTAGGGCAAATCCGCTCTGAGCCTCGGTTTGCAGGTCCACGGGCCGGGGCGGGGCGGGATGGGCGCCCGCCGGGCAAGAGAGATGCGGCAGGAAGCGCCGAGCGGCGGCTGCCAGCTGCAGGAGTGACGACCCCTAGGCCCACCGCCGCGCCCGCGCCACCTCCACGCTCTGCTCTCGGCGGGACCATTTGGCCCTTATATACGCGCCAGGCCGGGAAGGGATGGGGCGGGGAAGGCGGAGCGCGGGGAGGGGGCGGGCAAGGGCCGAACTGCTTCCTGGGAGGTGTAGTTTTGTCTTCCAATTACAAGTGCAGAGCAGCTTGTTGGGTTCCCCTTGTCCTCCCCTGCGCCCTTCCTTCAGGGATAAGCCTGGGACTCCAGCCTCATCATCGGCTCCCTTAGATCTAGGCTGGCCTTTGTGCGTGAAGTGGGTCACACCGAGCTAAATTCTGCCCAGGATAACCAACCTTGTTAGCCTTGGGGTCAGACAAACCCAGCTAAGCTGCACTCGCCCCTCTCAAACCCCGCCATCAACTAGCTATGTGGCCTTCGCTTAGGAGTTACCTTGTCTGCCTCGGATCAGTCATCTGAGATGGAGAGAGAATATTAGCATCCGCTTCCACAGGATTGTAAAGAGAGAATAATATGGGGTGGCCCCACCTCCCCACCCCTAACATAATCTGCGGCCCTCTCAACACACTTGTTAAGGGCTAAACAAACCTGGTTTCTAGGCTCCACTTCTGCCAACCACTTGCCACCCTGAGACCCTCCTAGAGTAAAATTCTGGAGCTGCCACTGCTGGTGATTCAGGCTTTAATTTCTGTAGCCACTTCTCATACATTCAGCACCTGCATACCCTGGATGCAGTGAAGCAGGAGTCAAGCCAGAGGAGGAAGCAGCATGGCAATGACTGCCTGGATGTGAAAGGCTGTATGGACCAGGGGGCACCTAACCCTGCCCACTCCCCCACCCCGCCCCGGGAACAGTCAGGGTGTCCAATGTGTGTATGTGTATAACTGAATCACTCTGTTGTACAGCAGAAAGTATCCCTGCATTGTTAAATCAACCCTACATCAATAAAACTTTAAAAAAGGAAAAACAAACAAAAAACAGTCAAGAAGTCCAGAGGACTGGGGTCTGACCTGGTTCTGGAAGAAATGATTAGGAAGTAACCAGATAAAAAAAAAGACAAAACACAAAACCACCACCACCAAAGAGGGCAAAAGAGCCATCTGTGCAGGCAACACTGAGGGTATAAAAGAAGGAAGGGGAACAGGCTGAGGAGGAGGGGAGGGGGCTTGTGCTAATTTCCAGGGGCTGCTGTACAACTGCTCCACTTAGAACTACGGAGGTTTATTGTCTCGGTCCTGGAGGATATTAATGTGCATGTACACACATGGGTCAGTGTGCACACATATATCCCCTGCTTTCTCTGCTGATCCAGAAGCAATGATACTCCAGTAGCAATAAGCACTGAGATCTATGGCTGGTTTCTAATACTCTTGTCTGATAAAATGAACCAGGGCTCCCAGGAGAAATGGCGGATTCCAGGGTTGGGGCAGGAAATATACAAGATGAGCCCAGAGCATCTCATAGCCTCGGAAAATAAGGTGATGTGAAGGCAGCACACCCACGCCAGCCACACAGTGATGGGGTACATCAAAGGGATCCAGAAACCAACTCAAAGAGTGCCTTGTGGCCAGAGTGGGGGAATGATTTGAGCAACAAACTGCATACCGTAGTATCTGATTACCACCCCAACTCTAAAATAAATATACATAAGTCCATGCGTATATAATTAGATAATTTGAATAAATGAATATACATGGACAAAGAAATAAAAATTCATGTAGCTATTCTGCCCTCAAGGAACTAGAGCATGATGTTTGGCTCCCTAAGTGAGGGCTCCTCTCTTGCTTCCAAGAGTAAAGTAGAGCAGTGGGTATAGGGAACAGAGGACTCTCTCATTATCTAATCATGAGAAAAATTCCAGAGGAGAGATATTCTACAAAATACTTGACCAGGACCCCTCAAAGCTATAAAGGTTACCACAAATACGCAAAGTGTGAGAAACATCACCACCCAAAGGAGCCTAAGGAAACATGCAACTAATGTGAGACTGGGTCACCTTGCTGTACAGTAGAAAATTGACAGAACACTGCAAACCAGCTATAATGGAAAAAATAAAAATCATTATTAAAATAAATAAATAAACATAATGTGAGATCTTGAACCAGAAAAACAGCATTAGATCAAAACTAAGAAAACCCAGAAAAAAGCATGAGTTTAATCAGCAATAATGTATCAATATTGATTCATTAATTGTTACGAGTGTATCAACCTAATAAAAGATGCCAATAACAGGAGAAACTAGGTGTGAGGTATATGGGAGTTCTGTATGATCTTTGCAACCGTTCTTGAAATCTATTCTAAAATAGGTTACTGGAGTTCCCGTCGTGGCGCAGTGGATAACGAATCCGACTAGGAACCGTGAGGTTGCTGGTTCGATCCCTGGCCTTGCTCAGTGGGTTAACGTTCTGGCATTGCCGTGAGCTGTGGTGTAGGTCACAGACGCGGCTCGGATCCAGCGTTGCTGTGGCTCTGGTGTAGGCTGGCAGCTACAGCTCCGATTCGACCCCTAGCCTGGGAAACTCCATATGCCACGGGAGCAGCCCAAGAATTGGCAAAAAGACAAAAAAATAAACAAATAAATAAATCAAAAAATAAATAAATAAAATAGGTTACACTATATATACATAATCCTTATAAATATTTCACCTCCATGAAGGTGGTTAAAAAAAAAAACAAAAAAAAAAACAGCATCTAATCTCTCTTGTATGGAGTTTCCACATTTTGGGGGCCGGTTTGTAGCTCTCTCCTCTGTTACTGGTCATGTTTTCTAGCTCTATGCCATCATCACCCTGATTGAATTCTTCTAAAATGCTTAGATCTTAATATTTGGTGGCACATTCACTCACTTGCCTTTAGGAGTTGCTTGGTATTCTTGGACACCTGCATCTCCCTATTAAAACTGGAAGTAGAGTGCTAAATTTCAAGTAGGTATACATGAAAACTGTGAAGGAAGAATACATCCAGAAACTACCTGCTGCCCACAAAATTACACGTCAACTTGACATTCTGGCATCAAGCCCGATCTTACCCTACTCTTCCAAGGCCCCTGGACTCCGGGCCAGCTGGAATATCTGCTGTTTGCAAGCTGACCTCAGTTGTCTCTGGTCCTCACTGTAGCTCCGAGTGCCTCCTCTCCCCCGAATGCCCTTCTCCCTCTGCTCGAGGAGATTTGTACTCATCTCATACTTACCCTCCAAGCCCAGCTCACATGCCACCTCTTCCATGAAGTCCTCCCAGATGCCCAGGACCTGAGAGTACTCCATTCAACTTCCAAGAACTTTAAGTCTTTTCTAGACTAAGTTTCTTGAGTCCATGCATTTACTCCTCTTGGTCGTGTCCTCTTGTCCGCAACGTTGAGAGTGTTTGCACAGAGCAGAGCCTTCTTAGGTATTTGGGAATTAAAGGTGATTCTTGGCATCCATGGACACTTGTTTTTACAGGTGGCACCAAGACCAATGTCGAAGGTGCTGATGTTCTGTTGTTCCCGGGCGTGTGCGGTGTGCCAAACACTGTCTTCAGCATTTACGATGCATCGTGTCATAGAATCTCTTGATATGCCAATGGTGGGCGCTCTTATTAATCTCATATTAGATGAGAAAATCAAAGTCGGGAGCAGTTAAGCAACTTGCTGAATGTTGTAGGGCAAAGAAAGCCCTGCGCCAGGGCTCAAACCCAGAGACCTCTCTCAGAAACACCTCCACCCTACTCCACGGTTGAAAAGAGTGTGGCTGTAAATTTCCCAGAGGCCAGGGCTGCATCTCTTTACACTTGTACCTGCTGCACCGAAGTCCGTTCCAGGCAGAGAAGGTGCCCTGCCCAAGGAGCGCTAAGAATGTGGCTGAACAGGCATAAAGCACTCAGCACCACGTCTTCCCACTGACAGGTGCTCAGAAAATGCTGGCAGTCCTGGGAGTCCGCCTGCTCTCCAGTCCCTCCTTCTCCCCCCTCCCTACCCCACTCCTGCTCTTCCGTCACCCCTTCCGCTCCCCTTTATCGAAAGGAGATGCTTCCTATGGCCCTGCTGTGGTGACAAGCAAGGTGCTGGATGGCAGTGGAGCCGCGTGCAGGAGAGAGGGGTCGAGGCACTGGCTTGGAACACAGTGCTCAGAGCCAGACACCGAGTCTCCATCAATCAACATCCATAACATATGATACGAGGGCCCAGGTCTGCGGGCCAGAGCTTTGGGAAAGCCTAAGCTTCTATCGTTCCATTCACTGATAACGGAAAATCCATCTAAGAGCAGGCATACTCTGAGGCCGGGAAATATCAGATTAAATGGGTGACCGTCATGGGGCAGCGGAAACGAACCCTCAGCGGAGGAACCATGAGGTCGCAGGTTCCATCCCTGGCCTCGTGCAGTAGGTTAAGGATCTGGTGTTGCCATGAGCTGTGGTGTAGGTCGCAGACGAGACTCGGATCCCAGGTTGCTGTGGCTCTGGGGTAGGCCGGCAGCTGTAGCTCTGATTGGCCCCCTAGCCTGGTGACCTCCATATGCTGCGGGTGCAGCCCTAAAAAAGCAAAACAAAACAAAACTAATGGGTGACCGGAGCCAGACTAGATCCTAGGCTCGAAGCCCAGCTCTACCACTTTCTAGCTGAGTGACAAGGGCAGGGTACAAAGGATATATGCCTCAGTGTCACCATCTGCAGAAGGGGGATAATTCACAGGGCTATTTCAAGGCACAAGTGATTCAATACCTGGAATACATCTGGGATATTCCCTGGCACAGGGCAAGCACTCAGTAAATATCGCTCCTGGGCATGCTCCTGGGATGGTTCAGCGCTACAAGAACATCTCAGAAGTGCCAGGGGCTTAAGCCCTTCGAGGACAACCCTCGAGCAATGAGAAGAGGGAGCTGGATAAATACCCCAGCCATTCCGTCCTGCCTCTTGGCAGCTGAATTTCCTTCCACCCAGTTGCTCAGAGGGTCCCCAGAGAGATACAGCCCCATTGTCCACAGCATAACCTCTCATGGACCCACACTTACAGCTGACTTTGCCCCTCCTGGTTCACTTGCCGCCATCCTCCAATGGGCTTCTCCAGATGAACTTCTAAACCAATTACTCACACCCAAACACATGTCTGTTTCAAGAAGAATCCAAGAAAAGACACCACCCACCAAAATCGGTTTTCGTTTCTACATTTTCTATCTGTGCCGATGACTGTCTAAGTTTCAATCGGGATAGAAATCTTCGGATGGTTTTTGATTCTTTTGCTCTATCCCTTCCATGTCTCCAAGCCCTTCTTTTTTTTAGGGCCACACCCACGGCATATGGAAGTTCCCAGGCTAGGGGTCCAATCGGAGCTGTAGCTGCTGGTCTACACCACAGCCACAGCAACGCAGGATCCGAGCTGTGTCTGCAACCTACACCGCAGCCCATGGGAAGACCGGATCCTTAACCCACTGAGCGAGGCCAGGGATCGAACCTGCATCCTCATGGATGCTAGTCGGATTCATTTCCACTGAGCCACAAAGGGAACTCCTCCAAGCCCTTCTGATGCATGCTTTGAAGGGGCTTATTTCCATTATTCCATTATCCCTACCCTAGCTGGGGTCCTCATAACTTCCCACCATTACTCACACCATCTGCCTGCCTGGAATGTTTTCCGGGCTTGCCCTGAGTGGCTCCTCTACACCAGGTCCCGTGCCAGGTGTGTCCTTCAAGGCTCCTCCGGGATCACCTCCCCTCCTGCCCCATCCCAGCGATGGCCCTCTCCCCAGAACCTCCTGTTATCCACACTGTTACCTGCTCCACTCATTTACCATCGACACTGACATTGCCATTGCTCTTTTTCATCACCGGTTATTTACACTTGCCTATTTCTGGCTCCTCCCATAAATGTTAGGGTCTTAGAGCCAAGATTACAGCATATTTTTTTAATCCCCTCAAGAGAAGCTCAGTCAACGCTGGCTGGTTCCACGTGATGGACACGCTTACATTGGTTGGTTCCATTTGACTGACACGCTTGCATTGGTAAGAAGGCAAAGGCAGGTAAGTGGTGTTCTGGCAAGTGGACAGACTTACTCATTCCCCACACTGGACTGAATCAACCCCCAGAATTTCATCCACAAAGCTCCACCCTAAGCCTGATACCACAGCAAGCTGCCCAAGCTGGTAGAATGAATTGGCTTGCACAGCATCCTACCAGTCAATATTTTTGATGGCTCATGGCATCACGGGGTGGGAAGGGAGGGGGACAGGCTTTAAAGTCGGTGGTGTTACCACCTGTAGAAGGGATAGTGTCCGCCTGAAAAGTGCTATGAAGACAGGGAGTTGATAGCTTTCTGCCTCTGGACTGAACAACAGTGACCACTCATTCATGTATTCATTCATTCAGTCATTCAACAAACATCTGTTTGGCATCCAGTAAGCAGCAAGTATGATGCGAGGCAGGGGCGGTATGATTACCAGGTTGACAGTCAAGGTCCTTGTCCTTGTCAGGGAGACAAACAAAAAAATAAGCAGACAACCAGATGAAATAACTGCAGATGGTGATAAGAAATAAGGAAACCAAGAAGGATAGAAAGACGAGGCTGTCATAGAGACAAAGGGAGTCTGACTTGGAAAGGCTTCTCCAAGGGAAGAACAAGCTATGAAGCTGCTGAAAACTAGATCATCGCTGGAGCGAACACTCCCCTGCCCCTGAGGTCTTCCTGGAGGAGGTGGACTCTACTTTGGCTTTAAAAGCAGACAGAGATGTTTGGTTAAATTGCTGCCGCAGGGGTGGCTGAGCAAAGGCTAAGAAATGGGGGGAAGGTGCGTGCAAGGGAGACGATCAGGAAGGAGAGAAAGCACAGCCGTGCTCTCCTGCTACAGGACATTATCCGAACAGATGTGACACGGTCTCACACGCAGGTGAAGTGCAGTGGCGCGGCCAGCTCTTCTCCAGGTCTCCCAGGATGGCAGGCACCCGTTCAACCAAGAACTCACATTTTCCCCAGGGAATGAAGTAGCTTCAGAAAGCCCCGGACACCCAGGCCTGCCCACCCACAGTGAGCAAAGGCAGGGGACCCATCTGAGAATACACCCTCTGCCTTTCACAGGGCAAACCAAATCAAATACGGCATCCTGGAAAGGGGCCCCAGGGTGTGCTCGATGAGGAATCAGAGCTCAGAACCGGCCCTGGGCTCTTCCTAGAGTGAGCAGGGAGCCCTACCCTGATTTTGCAAGAAGCTGTCATGCACGTCATCTCAAAGCACCAGGCCAAGCGTTCACCCGAGATGCCCTCCAGCCTCCCTCCTCCCTTCGGTCACTGCTTCCATGCCAGGGAGCGGGTCAGATGCGTGGGACAATGACTGGCCCCACCCTGCCCCTCCCCCCACCCCGGAAGGAGGAGGCACACACCACTGCTCCCCTGGGAACACTGAGGCTTTGTCTGCCGGAGGTTCTGAAACCACCTCCTGGCTTACCTCATCCAACCCTGGAAGTTCCATCTCTTCCTCTCCTCCACTGAGGAGTCTGGGGGGCTGGGTGGATGGAGGGGGAGAGCGGCAGAAAGGAGGGGTAGCTAATGACGGCCAACCAGCGTGTCCAAGCCTGTCCCCCCAACCCTAGTATGAGGGGTCCATTATCACTCTACCTCCCTTACAGACGAGAAAATCAGCTAAGAGGCCAAGATCTCATGGTGGGCTTTGAACTGGCTTTGAACTCCGGCTATTCTGACCACACGACCTGTAGATTTTCCTTCCACATGCCCTGCTTCTCCACCAGCCAGACGTCGGACCAACTGAAGGGGTGGCTCTTCCTTGTTCTATCGAAAACATCCCAGATGGAGCGAAGGAGGAGGCCCCAGTTCAAGTTCTGGGTCAGCCCTTCATTAACAGAGTCTGGGTTTCTTGCAGGAAAATGAGAGGCTCGTGTCCAAGTCCATGATGAGGTAAGACGCCATCAGGCTTTTCCATGGGCTCTACAGAAAAGGCTCAGGTAATGAGACAGAATAACAAACATCGCACTATAATTCATTCATCCAATGAAATATGTATTGAGAGGCTTCTGGGTGCCAAGTCCAGGGCAGGGAAAAGCAATAAGAATATAACTCTTCAACCTGGAAGCAGAAGGCCCCTTCCTGAGGAATTTGTTCAATGCCTCATTTTACATATATGGAAAATGAGGCCCAGAGAGGGCAGGTGTCTCACCCAAGGTCACACAGCAGAACAGCTGTAACCACCAAGGCCTACGGGAGGGAGGTGACCTAACAGTGGGGCCTTTTAGTAGCCCTGGCCGTCAGGAGAAGGTGGGACATGTCATTTGGTTCCACCTCATAGTTCTGTTCTAAATCAACTGAGCCAGGAAACCAAAACCCCCGGACCTCCTTGGGGAGAGGAACCAGCCACTGATCTTTCGGCAGAAGCCAGCCTCCTTGCAGGCGATGCCTCCATAAAGAAAAGCCCCAATTTGCTGATGCACTTCAGTGAGGCTGGGTTTTAAGCTCCACCCCCACCCCAACCTGACAAATTCTCCATCAATATTCATTTGGCAGGAAGCCACTCCTTGAGCAATTGTCAAGCGCATCTATCGTATCACAAGTAAGACGTCCTAAAGAAAATGACTTTAGTCGGACTGCCCAGGAACCAGACCTGGCAGGTGGCTGAGAGACCATCCCTCTCACTCTGCAGATACCCACCAGACAGCCCCTGGGTAGGGAGCTGCTCCGTCAAGGAGCCCCCAAAATTAAGAGAAGCAAGCAATGTCAGCGCCATGGCAAGTGCCGGAAGAACTGCCTTCTCCCTCTCGAAGTGGGGTTGAGCCACATCCGAGGATCCTAGAGGACACCCAAGGTGGCACAAGACCACAGCATGACAGAACCCCGGGGCAGGAGGGAGCAGCACGGAGTGATCTGCATCTCAAGAAACCACAAACATCTCACCTGCAGAAGCACAGAACTCCCCAGGGACAACGTTTAAATGAGCCTTGGTTTTTTCCCTCCCTCCCTCCCTTTTTTCTTTTTATGGCCTTACATGCTGCATATGGAAGTTCCCCTGCTAGGGGTTAAATCAGAGCTGCAGCTGCTGGCCTATACACAGCCATTGGCAACTGTGGATCCAAGCCGCACTTGCAACCTACATGGCAACTTGCGGCAATGTAGGATCCTTAACCCACTGAGCGGGGCCAGGGATCAAACCTGCATCCTCAGAGACAATGTCAGGTCCCTTAACCGCTGAGCCACAGGAACTCCGAGTCTTGGTTTTCTCATTAATTAACCCAGTGATTCCCCGTGGGGAGACAGATTCCAGCCACTCGATAAGGTGCGAAGAACACTAGACAGCAGGTCATTTTTCAGGGTGATCCTGATCCGTCTTCACAGGGAGTGATCGTCAATGGGTCGAAAGCCATCTGTACCCAAGGACTGTCACTGGGAGACTTGAGACTCGCCTCTTGTCTAAAAGGCAGTGTCTAGAAGAAGCTACAGGCTGGAAAATGCAGCCTGTTCTGTGCCCCCAGCCCTGAGGGACACTGGGGAAGGCGGAGTCTGCGTTAGAAGACTGGGCGGGAGGCACAAGGAAAGATGACACACCAATGGGGTTTCTGCCTAAGACACCCTCTTGCCTCAGGTCTCTGCATGTCTGCCCACGTGTCACCTCCTTAGAAAAGCCTGCTCTGGCCACCCTATTAAGGTATCTCCTGCTTTCCCATTAATTTCTGACACTGTAGCCCTGGGCTGGGGTGGAGGGGATCCCATGTGTCGATGAGAGGGGACCTCCACGCAGTAACACTGCTGACCTCTTTCTCCACGTTGTCCTCAGGGAAAGCAACTGACTGCAGGGTGAAAGCCATGGGGTCCTCGGCTGGGAGCGGCTCATTCACTGCAAGGTGCTGAGAATCAGAGCTTGAGTCTCAGAAGTGCTCCTGCTCAGAAGCTCTCAACGTCCCCCCAGAAGACTGTCCCAAGGATTAGACTCGAAGGGAACAGAGTCCTCATGCGAGCCCACCTGGTCCCAGGCCAGACAGGTCCTCCACCTCAGCTCTGCTCATTATACATCTAACATGGGCACGCTGTCTCTCTGATTCCTATCTCGCTTTAAAATCAGGGACCTCTGGTCCGTATGTTTCTTTATTTTGCTGGCTTTCCCGGTAGGATGTAACCACTAGACTCCTTGGCTTTGCTCACCTCTGTATCTCCATCCCCTGGAAGGGTACCCAGCACGTCGTAAGTATTGATGGAGCAGACTGATAATCATTGTGAGGCTCTGTTTCGTGCTCGGCATGTGATGAGTGTGCCACCTGATCTTCTCCATACCTTCTGAGGATGATGTGACTTAACCCATTTTGCAGATGAGGAAACTGGCATTCAGAGACCCGGTGACCCTCCCACAGTCACACGGATAATGGGCAGCAGAGCCAGCCCCTGAAGAGCAGGGAGGGGTTGAATTCCACGGTTTTACCACTTCAAACCACACCGGAAGTTTGACACTGTCAGCAGCAGTCAGTTTGTTTGTTTGTTTGTTTGTTTTTTGCTTGTTAGGGCCACACCTGCAGCATATGGAAGTTCCCAGGCTAGGGGTCTAATCGGAGCTACAGCTGCCAATCTACACCACAGCCACAGCAACATCAGATCCGAGCCGCATCTGTGACCTTCACCACAGTTCATGGCAAGGCCAGATACTTAACCTACGGAGTGAGGCCAGGGATCGAACCCACAACCTCATGGTTCCTAGTCGGGTTCGTTTCCAAGCAGCAGTCATTTTAACTGGAAAGAGCAACTCTTTATTTTATTTGACACACTCACCTTCAACCTATCTGTTTTCAAAAGTTAGATCCGAGTCCAGAAGAAAAAGAGGATCCAGGAGTACCCGCTGTAGTGCAACAGGTTAAAGGATCTGGCACTGGGTTGCAGCTGTGGCTTGGAATCAACCCCTGGCCCAGGAACTTCCACATGCCATGAGAATGGTAAAAAAAAAAAAATTTAAATAAATAAATAAATAAATAATCAACAGAACATCTAAATACACACCCATAACAAGTAAAGAGACTGAACTTGTAATAACAATAATAATAATAACCTTCACACAAAGAAAAGCTTAGGACCAGATGGCCCCACAGATGAATGCTGCCAAACATTTAAATTAACACGAATCCTTCACAAATTCTTCTAAGAAATAGAAGAGAAGAGATCATTCCAGGAGGCCAATATTACCTGGATACCCAGTAAATACCCAGTGTTACCTTGCTACCAAAACAAGACAAACACATCATAAGATAATAAAATTACACACTAATACCCCTTTATCAACATCAGTGCAAAAATCCTCAACAAAATGGTAGCAAACCAAATCCAGCAACATAGACAAAGATCATACATCATGAACAAGTGGGATTTATTCCAGGAATGCAAAGCTGATTTAATATAAGAAAATCAATCAGTATAGTACACTACATTAATTGAAAAAAAAAGAGAAAAAACTATATAATCATCTCAATTGACACAGAAAAAGCATCTGACAAAATCTAAAACCATCTCATAATAGAAACACTCAACTTGCCACAGCTACAGCTTAGATCACAACTGTAGTTTGAGTCTAATCCCTGGCCCGGGAACTCCACGTGCCTCCCGGTCCCCCCCCAAAAAAAAAAAAAAAAATCCACTCAACAAACTAGGAGTTAAAGGGGGCTTCCTCAACCTCATTAAGGCCATCTATGAAAATCCCACAGCAAGCATCATACTTACTGGCGAAAGGCTGAATGTTTTCTGGTCAGGAACAAGACAAGAATGTCCACTCTCACCACTACTATTCAATACTGTACTGGAGGTTCTAGACACAGCAATGAGGCAAGAAAATTAAATAAGGGTATCTAGATTTAAAAGGAGGTAGTAAAACTATTTCTCTTTAAAGATGACATGCTAATAACAAGGATTGGTGAAGAGATGGAGAAATCGGGCCCCTCATAGACTGCTGGTGGGAATGTAAAAGGCAGCAATCATTTTGGAAAACAACCTGGAAATCCTCAAATGATGAAAGACGGTGTTACATTATGATGCGGCAATTCCACTCCTAGGTATATACCTGAGAGAACTGAAAATGTAAGTCCACACAAAAACCTGTACACAAATATTCATAGCAGCATTCCCAGATTCCCGAAGTTAAACTGTAAGAAGCCATTTAGCATCTTGGAACACACCCTCTGACACCCTTAAGCCACCATGGAAGGTTCTGAGTCCTCGGAGAGTACCATTTTGAAGAGATTATTTGTAGGTGCTCTGGTCAACCACTCCAGTTGAGCCATCTCCAGCAAGATGTCAGAGGTGTCGAAAGCGACCTTAGATCTCTGAGACTAACCATCCACCAGCCAAAAAACCACTGAAACCGCATGAGACCGAAGAAGTACCTAGCTAAACTTTGCTCAAATTCTGACTCACAAATCTGTGAGATATATTACAATCAATGTTCGTGGTTTTGAGCCATTAGGTTTTGGGGGCCGTTTTTAAACAGCAGAGGATAACTGCTGGACTTGGAGTATGTATAAACATATTCCAGACTTGGGTAAGTTTTTCCTTTCTTCCTTTGTGAACAAGGAACATGTGCCCTTAATTGACAGTCTGCACCCATGCCAGGGACTAGACTTAGGATAAAGGCAACTTGGGCGGGGTGAGATGAAATGAAAGAACTGGGGTCCCCAGTGACATCATACATCCATTGAATCAGCTGGCCCTGGAACCCATCCAACCACTAGACTCCTTCTACATGAGGAAGTACATGCCCTCACCATTTAAACCCAGTTATGTTGTGGTTTATGTCACTTGCTTAGAAGGCATCCTTGACTAACCAGTCATGTTGAATGCACCAGGCTGAAGTCTGAACACCTAGCCCACTCCGGTACTGACTCTGTGCGTGTGATCTTGGAGAAGTCATTCAACCTTTCTGGACCTGTTTACACCATCTCGGACATGGGGAGAATTTTCCCTATCCATCCTTACTTTGGAAGATGACCCTGAAAACCAGTTAGGTGTAAAGGACCTCTAGAAACCTGAGGCAGTGCTGCGATTTCTGCATTAGTCTCTCACCTCTTGCATCTTAACCTCAAAGAGGCTTTGCAACATCCCTTTACAAACATCATATCATTCAAACTCCATGTCAAATACCAAGTACCATGATTCCCTTGCTGGGAGATAAGGAAACAAGGAGTGACTTGCCCAAGGTCAGAGAAGCTGGGGCTTACACGCCTGCCATCTCATTGACGGTCCATGATTACACTGCATCAGTCATCACCCCATCAAATACTCAAGCTGCATTCATCTGCAGTCAGAGATAATGAGGTATTCCTACACTGGCAATGCAATTACCCCATTTATTTATTTGCTTAACCGATCGCTTCTGTTAAATCATGAATGTCAAATGGCACTTGCTGAGCCTAGGAAAGTCTCTTAAATGCTCATTAATTTGTTTCTGAGACTCACTGCTGTTTAACAATGCCTGTGAAGAGCATTCATTTGACTCTTAGTCTTTCCTTCCTTTGAAAGCAGCTTCCCACCATGGGAAGAGGGCAGACCTGAAACAAGAGACAGGGCTACTGTGCCGAGAAGACCAGTCCCACGTGCATTCTGAAGACAGACTGTACTCACTCCAGCCTGCCCTTGACAGTTCATTCTTCCACTTGGGTTTCTTTTTGTGCCTGTAAATCCTTCCAATAAATACCTCTTTGGGTCCATGCTAGTTCCATTTGGGTGTCCACCACAAGTAACTGAAGTTCAGCTTCCCAACCACGTGCTAAGAGGTCGTGATAAAGACAGCCACAGGGCCTATTAAGATGGGAAAGCCATCACAGCGTGGTGTGCATGCATGCATTAAAATAGCCTGAATGGAGGTTCCCCCCAAAAAATCAAAAATAGAGTTGCCATATGATCCAGCAACCCCACAAGACTATAATTCAAAAAGATACATGCACCCTTATGTTCACAGCAGCATTATTCACAATAGCCAAGACATGGAAACAACCTAAATGTCTATTGATAGATGAATAGATAAAGAAGATGTGGTGTACATATACAATGGAATACTACTCAGCCATAAAAAAGAAATAATGCCTTTGCAGCAACATGGATGCAACTAGAGATTACCATATTAAGTGATGTACATCAGAAAGTGAAAGACAAATATCATATGACACCACTCATATATGGAATCTAAAATGTGACACAAGTGAACTTACCTAGGAAACAGACTCACGGAGATAGAGAACAGACCTGTGGTTGCCAATGGGGAGAGGGGGTAGGGGAAGGATGGATTGGGAGTTTGGGATTGGCAGATATTAACTATTATATATTGGATGGATAAATGACAAGGTGCTACTGTATTGAACAGGGAGCTATAGTCAATACCCTGTGATAAACCATAATGGAAAAGAATATGAAAAAGAATAGAGAGATACGTACATACATATCCATGAATAACTTTGCTGTACAGCAGAAATTAGCACACCAGTATAAACTGACTATACTTGAATAAAATAAATTGTTAAAAGATAAAAATAAAACAATAAAAAATAAAAATAGACTGATATTTGTAGGCTATCCTCCAGCTAAAAAATCCCCTACATTTTGGAAGAAGTCTCAATAAACTTGCACAAAATTGTTGCTCAGAATTCCCTTCTGCTTAGGTAATGCTTAGGTAATGATGGGTCCACTACTGGAGACCCATCACTGCAACGAGCACCTCTCCATCAGCATCATGGGAAGAAAGGAGAAGCTGATCCAAAGGCATGCCTTCCACTTGGAACAGCAGCCCACCTTAGTGTGAAGAGGAAGGTCTGAAGTCACCTGGGTAGGTTGGCAGGCGACCCAATAAGACAGAGAAGCATCTAGAAGTGTTAAAAGGCAAGAGATGAAGAAGCAAGTACACTGACATTCAGAATGACGGGAGAAACCTAGAAAATGTTTGAGTCATCTCAGCTTGAAAAGCTTTTCTCAGTTGTGATGACTATGTGTCCATCACCCAGCAGGTCTCGGCTGACCAGGAGGATCATTTGTGACAAAGAGACAGAGGCTACACCTTGCGTGTCCTTTGACTCTCATTTTTTTATTATTCAGGGTCGCGATAGGATCTAAATGGCCCATCCATATGGGGGGATTTAAGAGAGTTTAAGACAGGGACTGCATAAGACAGGAAGATTTCGGGCACCCTGCAAGGGAGAGGGCCAGCTGAAGTGGTGAGGCTTGACCCCCACGAGGTCAGAAGAGGTAAGAGCAGCCACCGTTTCCAGGATCTAAAGAGGGAGAACTGCCTGCCAGGGACTGTGGCCACTTGCTTCTCACCCTCTAGTCTCGTGCCCGTTGCTCCCTGGCTAGACCCTGCTGGGATTCAGAAGCTGAGAGCCTGCCAATGCGATGCTGATAGGGCAGCTCTTGGAGCCCGGAGCAGGGCATAGCAGGTGGGATGGGAAGAGATGCACCACCCTTATTGGAGCATCAGAGTGGAGAGCCAGGGAGAAGCTGTGGCCCTGACTTCCCACCCCAGCTCTAGATCTCTGTTTCCAGCTGGCTATGAGACCTCTGCCGCTGGGTGGCCCACGGGCCTCTCAAACTCAGCACATCCCAACCATACTGCTCATCTTGCTTCTCAGTTCTGGTGCTTCCCTGGTCCTCCTGATCTGTTCCATCTCCCTAGTTCTGCTTGCTGGTCACGGAGGCTTAACGCCGCAGGGCTACTTGCCCTCTGCTCTCTCTATCAGCTGCTAAGCCCTCTATCATCCTGTGTTTCACCATTTCTCCCATCCTGGCTTTTCTCATTTGCTTCTCTCTGGACTGCTGGCATCTTCTTCTAACTGGCTTCCACATCATTAGCATCTTCCCCTTTAAATGCATCTTACACACCATAGCTCAATTCATTGAAAACATACCACGGATCTTGATTCATCTACACACAACGTAACTTAACCCTGCCCCTCCTTGTTCCCCAGATATGTCCGTGTTGCCTGCCTTGATTTCCTTTGCCTGGAGGAGGGCCCCCCCTTCCCCTTCACTTCCTGGAGCCTGGCCTTCCTTTATGCTCCCCAAAGATTTTGATCTTTCCCTCCTCCTCGCTCCCTAGATATCTGGCTTGTACCCCTCCTGGGGCATCTAGCCCACTCTATCTTAGGTAACCCTAATCCAGGGACATGGGTTCTTTCCTATTTTCCTTACCACACTGTAAACCCGGGGCAAAAGATCATGCCCTCTCCATGCCTCTAGTTGCCCCTGGTAACGAGCCAGGCGGCTGGCTTTGTTGTAGGTGTTTAGGACCTGTGTGCTGAATGAATGGATGTCACCATCACGTGGGAGATTTTCCAAAGGCCGAATGTGCCATTTAGTTCTTGGTCTCTCTTGTCTGCATAAGAATACAAATCAAGCCCAGCCCAAGTAAGCCTCATGTGGATGGCCCGGCATAGGACTAACTCCATGATATACGCCGACTGCTTTATGAAAGCACTTTCCAAGCAGACTTACAGCATATCCAGGCACACAAGGTTGGGAGCTGATATTGCGAGATTTATTGGATCATTACATGAAGTAGAGGACAACAGGTATTGTGCGAATTGAGTAAGGGCGACCCAGGGCATCTGAACCGCCCCTTGGGAAAAATCGGCCCTCAGGCTCCATATCATCTACAACTTGCCAAAAAGGTTTGGATGGGGCCTGTCCCCAGGTTCACAGAGTCAGGGAAGAGTCTTAAAGTCTTAAGTCCATGATGCTGGGTGGAGGTTGCGGGAGGGGGGAGATGGGGAGGTGAGAAGAGAAGAATTGTCAAAAGTGCAGTGATTGAGTGTCTGTCCCTTTTTTCCTCCCTCGTGCTCCCTCCCTCCGTCCCTCCCATCCCTGTCTCCTGCACAAGGAACTATTGAGCAGGGACAGAACAAACGCGCCCTTATGCAGCTCCCACGGAGTCTCTGGGTTTGTCCCAGACAGCTGCCTGTAGCACGCTATGGTTACTCATTACCCGGGTTCCCAGGCAGGAAAAGGAGCGAACTTAATAGACCCGAACTAACCCTCAACTCAAATACTCCAGCCGTAAATAAATAAATAAGTCAGGTGTACCAGGACTGGGGGGTGGGGGGCGGGCGGGGGGCGGGGGAGAGGGCAAGCCAGGGGACTGACCGGGTTAAAAAAATGAGAGTTCCTCAAAGGGGAGGGGGAGGAGGACAGAGGAAGGAAAACTCCCTTTGGAGAAAGGACAGAGGGGTGTTTGTGCTGCGGGCTTGTCCTTGCCTGCAGAGTGGACTCGAGTCTCAGCTGGCCATTCACAGGCATCTCAGAGAAAGAGGACTTTGAGAGGAAAGGCCAGAATGCCCAATTTCTCCAGCTCCCGTGCCCCCCTCCCCAAGTGTGCCTGGCTTCTGGAAGTGATCACCTGCCACCGCACTTGTTAGCAGGAGAGGTGCTGCGAGGTAGGGCCTGAGTTTTACCTCCCGCCTGACCCCCAGAGCGACTGGTTTCATCCACAATCATCAGAACACCCACTGAACAGATGGGAGGGGTGCGGATGGATGGAGAAGGCAGAGGGATTAAGAGGCAGGGTGACTGCTGGCATAAGGACAGTCACGGCCCCCCCGGGGACACTGGGCAATGTCTGGAGACATTTGGGGGTGTCATGGCCGAGGGTACGGGTGGTACTGGCATTTAGTGAAGAGAGGCCAGGATTCTGTTAACCATGTGCCAATGCACAGGACAGCCCCCCGACGCCCACAACGACACAGAAAGCTCTGGTCCCAAGGTCATGGCGATGAGGTTGGGAAATCCTACTCTGGATCCAAGTCTCAGAACCCAGTCGGAAGCCCAGGTCACCTCTGATTCTGCAGAGAGTATGAGTCAGTCCATCAGCCCATATTCCATAAACCCACGCATTCTTCCGGGATGAATGAGGGAGGGAAATTCTAGACCCACACATTTGCCGCCTTTTCACTGACTCTGGAGACAAAAGCCACAGAGCAAAGGCGACCCTCACTACACACACAGGGTGAACACTGATCAAAGCAGCCCTAGGTCACTGCCTGGCTAGTTAACAGATTGACCAAGTAATTTCCGTACCAAGGGCCGTGGGTACCTATCACCTTGTCTCAGCGTCTCTGCCTACCTTGAGGCTCTGGGGGTGGGGGGGGGGGTTGGGGATTTTTCCTCCTTATTCAACGTGTGGTTCACGGGTAGAACGATCCTGCAGGAGACTCTCACCCTCGGTGGCCCTCGATATAAGTCAAGGTGACCAGGGATGGTTCCCAGTCACCGTCTCAGGACCACGGTGAAGTTTAATGAGCTCTTTCAAGAGGTAAAGGGAGAAGACCTGCAAAGATGAACATGACCTGATTACCAGGGTCAAGTGTGCAGTAAGTGTGGACAACTTCAAGGGCCAGGATGAGATCTGTTCTCCGGTGTGGCTGTGGCAGCCAAGCATCGGTGGGTCTAGCACAGCCCTCAGTGTGTCCCAGGAAGACCCTTGGAAGGGCTACTGTCAGGTCAATGATGGAGAGGGGTGATGGGGGGGGTGTTCATGGGATGTGCGTATGTGTGCGTAAGTGGGGTGTGATGTGCATGTGCATGTGTGTGTGATGTCTGTGTGGTGCACGTGCATGTGATACAGGTGTGTATCTGCATGTGTTGTGTATGTGTAGGCAGCTACACCAGCTCATTCACGCCAGAACAAGAGTGCCAAGGACGATTCTGGAGATAAGGCTGTCCTAAAGCACCTCTCATTGATGGACACGCTTGGGAGACAGGATACCTGGAGTCTAGAGGCTCCAAGAAGAGGCTCTTTGGTTTCACGTCTCTGCTGCTTTGGCGCTATGGGACCTTGGACCAGGCATTTAACTTACGTGGGACCCGGTTTCCTCATCTCTAAAAAGGGCTAATAAAAGTACCCACCTCGTGGTTACGGGACTTAGTGAATTCATGTCATGCACCAGTGCTGGGGCCCTGGCAAGCACGCAGGACATGAAGGCTATTCTGATGACTGCTGCTTCAGGAGAAAGTTCTTCCTGGAGTCTAACCTAACACCACCTACTCCCTTTTCTGCTTCCCAGGGAAAGCCATTCCCCATGGGCTGATCACCTCTTTGCCTAAGAGTCTTCTGCAGACTTCATGTGCCTCTCAGTGGAGATGTGAGAGCTCTGCCTGGCCCAGACAGGATGGGTTGGGGTGAGCTGATCACCCGCCTTCCACCTTGGGACCCTAAGGCCTTCCGTGGTGGTCCGGGAGTCTGC
This sequence comes from Phacochoerus africanus, assembly GCF_016906955.1. Taxonomy (NCBI): domain Eukaryota; kingdom Metazoa; phylum Chordata; class Mammalia; order Artiodactyla; family Suidae; genus Phacochoerus; species Phacochoerus africanus. The sequence goes on along the minus strand of NC_062557.1, from coordinate 8,220,887 downwards.
AAAGAAAGCCTGGCCGGGGTTTCCCCCCTGACGCCTGCAGCGGGCGGGCGCCTGCCTTGCTAGGTCCCCCAGATGCCTGATGACAATATTATTGCCACAATAAAGCAATGATGGCCACTATCAACACTCAATCAGCCTGGCCTGCCCCTCACAACCGGTTTGTCAAAGCGGCCCCTCCCTGCCCCGTTGTTAGCTCTCCACTTGCTTATCTGCTGCTGGAGACAGAAGTCTCTGGTTTAATTGTGGCAAATTAATTATTGAACTTCATAGCCAGCTCCTCCCCACCCACATGACAATCACTCCATTCAAGACCAAGGCGAGGCGGAAACCCTGGGCATGGCAGGCCCGCTGGGGGCACGGTCAGTCCCACCCCCAGAGACGGGCGGGAAGCAGCTGAGCGAAATTCTCTCCCTCCAGGAAATCTTCCCCACCCTCCTGTCCCTGACACCTGAGTGAAAGGGTGTTTTTATGACAACACTGGCTGCAGTCAACTCTTTCCATGTCTATCAGTAAATGGAGTTAAGCCACATAATTCACCAGCTTATTTCGGCTGACCGGTGTAAGCCCCCATGCCCCTGGTTCAAGGCAGATGCTTATTCCTGGTTGAAGTGATGAATGAACACAAAGATGTATCCTTTCCAACTCAACCCAAGCTACTGAGCAATCGTTGATAGATACAAAATAACACATGTAACTTACAGACGGAGAAATGAAGGCATAGGGTTAGGTCCCTTGCCCAAGACCTAAATAAGGAGCACAGCCGGATTCAAATTCAGAGCCCACACACCTCCTCGTCACTTGATGCTGCTTCCCGTGTGGATATTACGCATAAGTAACAGGAATCACCTGGACCCCACCCCCCCACCCTAAGGTCTGGACTGGGATCAATATCACTGACACACTTGGCACAATCTTCCTCAAACATCCTCCCTGCTCCCCAGCAGGACGAATGTGCTGGATTCTGTTTATTATTCCCTTTATTTTCCAGTGTGGTTTTACTACAGGTGCAGGGAGCGCTAAAAACATGTTGCTTAGTGTTGCTTTTGAACTTCATCGAACCGATACCATGTTCCACGCACGCGGCAACGTCCCCCGGCCAGAAGGGAGGAGCGTGTTTTCCTGTGTTTTCTTCTCTTCCACCGCCAGTATGCTTCTCTCTTCGTCAGCACTCCTGGGGGTCTAGCATCTATGCTATTTCCATGTCTGTTTAAGGATAGAGAGTTTATATGTCTTTCTTTTTCTAGGAACGTGAAAGGCTCCCTACAAAGAGGATCCTAAAAATTGGACCCGGGTTGGACAAAGGGTGTCTGGGCACTTCCAGGCAGCCTATGAGTGGCATTAGGAGCCCAGATCAGTATTTCTTGGATGGTGCATGGCCTGTGAGACAACAGCATGGCACTGCAAGGGGCTTTAGAACAGGCTTCAGGAGTTCCTGCTGTGGCGAAATGGGATCGGCAGCATTTCTGGAGCACTGGGATGCAGGTTCGATCCCCAGCCCAGCACGGTGGGTTAAGGATCTGGCATTGCCACAGCTTATTGCCACTCAGATCTGATCACTAGCCTGGGAATGCTGGCAAAAAAAAACAAAAAAAAAAAACAGACGTCAGAGCCAGCCTCTCCTGGGTATTAGTCAGTCATGGGCACAACTATGTTACAAACAAACCAGAGAAACAGTCAGTGTCTTACAGCAGGAGGCCTTTGTTCCATCATCTGCCGGCCTGCAGGCGGACCGTGGTTCTGCCAGCCTAGGATGGATGCAACTGGGCAACTTGGCTTGAAATTGCCTACTGGCTGAGCTGGGATTCCAGGTTCTGAAATGCTATCAGCTTCCTACCACTGCGTAACAAACCACCCCAACACTTGGGGGCTTAAAAAAATTACTTCCTTCTTTCTTATGATTCCTCAGGTTGGCTGGGTAGATCTGCTGATCTCGTCGGGGTGTGCTCCTGTGGCTGGGGTCTCAGGGCCTCACTCAGATGTCCTGCAGTTAGTGCTGGCTCTCCACTGGGCACTCTTTCACGTGGCCTCTCAATCTTTACTTGGCTAGACCCAATGTCCTCACCACACGAGGGCTCATGGTTCCCAAGAGGGAGGCTTCAACACACAAGGTCTGCGAAGGCTCGGCTCTGGAACCCACACACATCCTCTGACCACATCCTCTCGGTCAAAGCCAATCACAAGGCGGCCAGCCCAGATTCACAGGGGTGGGGCAGGGGAGCGGTAGAAACAGGCTCCCCTCTTGATGACACAAAGCGCAACTTGACAATGCCAAGGGGAATGGATGCGGAGTGGCCTGATTCATTGGTGGGCCAGCGCAGAGCATGAGTGATTAACTCCATCTGCCACAGCTGGGTTCAGATCCACTCCCCCTGTGTTTTATTCCAGAGCCAAGACTGAAGGGACAGCAGAGACCTGGGACATGCTCTTCTTGAGGGGGACCACGGGAGCCCAAACCATCAGGAAGCCTCTGCTCCCAGCATGGCTGCTGCCATTCCACTGGCCAAAGCAAGTGACGTGGCCACGGCCAAGGTCCACGGCGCTGGGACCGTGAGAAGAGGAGCAGGGTGCCTATACACTGAGCAAGAATCCAAGCTATCACTGGCCCTCCAGTATGTAGTTCTTGCCTTAAAAACCCTCCTTTGGAGGGTTAAGGCAGGGTAATGGAATCGTCCCGGTTCACCTGGGACCTTGCTGGTTTTAGCACTGAAAGTCTCACATCGCAGACACCCCCTCTGTGCCCGGCAAACTGGGATGGTTTGGGGACCCTATTTCAAGGACTAAAGGAGGCCTTCCAAGGGAGTTCCCGTCGTGGCTCAGCAGTAATGAACCTGACTGGTATCCATGAGGACGAAGGCTAGATCCCTGGCCTTGCTCAGTGGGTTAAGGATCCGGTGTTGTCATGAGCTGTGGTGAAGGTTGCAGATGCGGCTCTTCTCTTCCATATGCCTCGGGTGCGGCCCTAAAAAGACACCCCCCCCCCAAAAAAATAAACAATAAAAAAATTTAAAAATTAAAATTAAAAAAAGGAGACCTTCCCAAAGCCCTCAACCAGGTTTTATTCCCAGGATGAGTCCCACTCTCCAGAAGTGAAAGCAACATCTCAGCGGCCACAGACAGTTGGTGGAAGAAGCCCTGTGTCCGCGGGACCCTCCCAGCTGCTGCCTACTCTGCCCAGCACCTCCCGCTGCTCTGTCCCCAGGTCCTCCCCTCTCGGGTCCTCTCTCCCTGATCTTTGTAATACGGCCTCTGGAGGAGAGTGGGTACTTTCCAAAGAGAGCCTCCGAGGCCCCAAGAGTTTGAGGGGGATACCTGGGCCAGGCTGGAGCAGAGGAGGCACACCAGAGACAGGGGGGCTAACCCACCAGAACAGAGGGACCAGCCTGTAAGCCTTGGAGGAGACGGCTGGTGCGGGGCCGGGCCGTGGCCGGGGCCTGGCCGAACCACGGCCTTGAGCCTCTCACCCCTTGCAGCTCACCCCCATCAGAAAAGAGCCCTGGGAGTTCCCAGCAGAAACGAATCCAACTAGGAACCATGAAGTTGCGGGTTCAATCCCTGGCCTCGCTCAATGGGTTAAGGATCTGGCGTTGCCGTGAGCTGTGGTAGTTTGCAGACATGGCTCCGATCCTATGTTGCTGTGGCTGTAGTGTAGGCCAGCAGCTGTAGCTTCGATTTGACCCCTAGCCTGGGAACCTCCATTTGCCATGGTGTGGGCCTAAAAAGCAAAAAAGAAAAAAACAAAGAGCCCTGTACCGACCCACCCGGAGCCAGATTCCCGGCCAGCCCAGGCCTCTGACTCTCACTGTGTAACGCAGGGCAGGCTGTCCAAGCTCCCTGGGCCTCGACTTCTCTGCTAACGAATCACCTTCCTGATTTTCCAGGCATTCTTGGGAAGGGGAACAAAGGAGCCCTGGAGAGTCCCGAGGTGCCATAACAGGTCACCTGGTCACCAACTTGCAGGGGATCCCCCAAAGGGGGTGGCACGTTCTATCTTTCTTGAAGAAACGATAAGGAGGAGGCAAGCTGTCATGCACGAGTTGTTGGATCTGGGATCAGAACACAGGGATCTGGTCAGGTGGCCTCCATTTAAAAGTCATCCGATTTCTTGAAGCCACAGTTGTGCTTGAGTGTGGATCACAGCTCTTGGCCTGCGTCTTAGCTCAGGCTGCTCCAACAAAAGGCCATAGAAAGGGGGGCTTACACGACAGACGCTCATGTTCTCACAGTTCTGGAGGCTGGATGTCTGAGGTCAAGGAGGCAGCATGGCCAGATTCTGGCCAGAGCCCTCTTCCTGGCCTGCAGACGGCCACCTCTGGCTGTGTCCTCACACGGCAAGGAAGGCAAGACTTCTCTTTTCCTCTTCTTAAAAATGTATCAGATGCCTTCAGATGGTGATACCACCCTGTGAACTGTCTCCCCAAAGCCCTGCCTCCAAGTGTGGTCACAGAGGGCGGGGTGGGGGTGTTAGGGCTTCAACATGAATTTGGGGGGGAGGGGGGTCCAATTCCGCCCATAGCACCTTGCACTTTTCGCTCGTCACTGGGTCAAATTAAACGGGCATGTGACTAACTCAGCCGTCGTGGAGGTGCACACACAGCAGACGGCCATGCCGTGGAGTGTCCGCCAGCACAGCAGGGAATCGACGGGGACCAAACTGACGAGGATGGGAGATGTGACCCTAACATGCACCCACAGTGCCCCCAGGTCCCTCGGGGAGTCCCGACTCCGAGGTCTGGGCAGGCCACCCCCGAATCCCTGTCCTGGATCCTTTCCTCTTCCGAAGGCGTCTGGAGGCCAAATGCCTTCTGATCAGAATATTTTCCAAATCCTCCACATCTGGAAGGACCTGTTAAAGGCCCCCTTTGTATAGCCGGGAGATGGGCTGGCAGTGAAACAGCCCCAGATCCCACAAAATGGCACAGAATGGATCTCTACATTCCTGGGAATGGCAGGGATGTAGAGGGGGCAGGGAGGATGGGCATGAGTTGGGGGGGGGGGTTCAGCAAGGGGTGTGCCCAGGAGAATAAGATAAAAAACAGCCGCTGTTTATCTAGTGCTTCCCAAGTGCCGGGTGCTGGTCTAAGTTTTTTCTTTTTCTTTTCTTTTCTTTTTTTTTTGGCATATGGAAGCTCCTGTGCCAGGAATCAAACCTGTGCCACAGCAATGGCCTCAGCCACAACAGTGACAATGCCAGATCCTTAACCCACTGAGCCACTAGGGAACTCCCTCAGCACTTTATGCTCAGTGCCTTGTTTACATAAAAGGACATGAAAGAGGTGGGTGCAGGGAGGGAGGAGGAAGTCTCTAAGAGGATGTGGGGAGTGACGCGGGCGGGGGAGAGACGGAGGGAAACAGAGGGACAGCGGCGGGATGGAGGGGTTCACACCACAATGAGGGAACGTGTTTGGCATCTGGACAGGGCAAGGCAGAGACACGATTGTGGCTGGACTGTTAAAAGGTGGCAGGATCCCAGCTCCATTTCTCACCAGACTATTTCCTCGCTTCCTTGGAAGCGTGTGCAGGGACACACAGGTACAGGGCGCCTGCAGAAGCCTCCACTCCCTTCATTCCAGCAGGTGTCTGTGCCTCCGTGTGTGTGTCCCTATGGGGGTTATAGGAACCTGTCATACTGGACCACAGAACGCAGTGCTTCTTCCCATCCTTCCTGCAGCAACCATGCAGCCCTCAGCCTCCACCCCAGTGTGGCTCCAGCCCCAAGGCAGTCCCCAAACATGACAGGAGCCTCCTCAGAGGAAAGTCCCCTGAAGAGCGAAGGTCTGTAATGCCAAAATGCCTCTCAAAAAGCCAGGAATAGACAGCGGTAAGGATACTGCTTTCCTGAAGTATCTGAACATCACTTCAGGCAGCTATTGTAGAACCTCAGCATCTTGGAGCTGGAATGAGGCTGAGGAATTTGGTCACAGATTCCTGGATGGGAAGGGGAGGGGCCAGCTTGGTGGTGCTTGTTTAAAATCTGGATTCCCGGCCCCCGGCCGAGTCCCATCCAATGAGCAGGAGTAGGGACTAGGAATCCAGGAAGCTGCATGTGGTAAACTCTACCGGTGATTTTTCAAGGCACAATTCAAGTGCAAGAAGTCTTGATCAAAATCACGACCCAGCTTCCAAGAGGGCAGCACTCACTAATCTGAGGCGTATGCTGTTCATTCAATTCTTAAACATCACTAAGGATGCATGGTTCTCAGCCTTCAGAAAGTCTTTTCCAACTTTTTTTTATATCTAATCTATTTTTTTTTTTCATTTTACAGCACCTGTGGCATATGGACATTCTTGGGCTAGGGGTCATATCATCACTGTACCTGAGTCCTACACCACAGCCACAACCACATCTGCGACCTGCACCGCAGCTCACAGGAACACTGGATCCTTAACCCACTGAGCAAGACAAGGGATCGAATCTGCATCCTCAGGGACACTACGTCAGAATCTTAACCTGCTGAGCCACAACAGGAACTCCTAACTTATCTTTTTTATATCAAATTTCCAACTTTCTTTTTTTATAGCTAAGCCTCCTTCTTGTAGATTTTCATTGAGCGCAAACATTGTGCGAGGTGAGTGCTTATGTATCATCTCATTTAGCATTTAGGACACTCCTTTGAGGTACATACAGGATGGAGACAGTACGAGAAGCAGGAGAGAAGAAGGGAGGTCATGGGCAAAGGGGAAGAGGAGAGAAGAGATTCCCGGGTCTCCTGGCTTTGGGGAAGCAATAAGCTGACTTCTTGGTGTAGCCTGGTCATTCTGACAACAAGAATATATAGAGTGACATCAGAATTCAGAACTGGAGTTCCGCTGTGGCCCAGTGGGTTAAGAATCTGACGGCAGTGGCTCGAGTCGATGCAGAGGAGCAGGTTCAATCCCCAGCCTGGGGCAGTGGGTTAAAAAATCTGGCACTGCTGCAGTGGCAAGCAGAGATCACAGCTGCAGCTCGGATTCAATCCCTGGCCCAGGAACTTCCATGTGCTGCAGGTGTGGCCATAAAAAGAATAAGTAAATAAAAGATTTCAGAACTGTCTGTCACATTTGGGAAAAAGAAATTCTACTCTTGTTTTCCAAACTCCCTTGCAGCTAGGATTGGCCATATTATGTATTTTTTCTTTTTCTTTTTTTTTCTTTCTTTTTTTTTTTTTTTGATTTTTAGGGCCACATGGAAGTTCCCAGGCTAGGGGTTGAATCAGAGATGCAGCTGCCAGCCTACAACACAGACACAGAATGAAGGATCTGAGCCACATCTGCAACCTACACCACAGCTCATGGCAACACCAGATCCTTAACCCACCAACTGAGGCCAGGGATCAAATATGCATGCTCATGAGAGGAAAACATAGGCCAAACACTCTCCAACATAAGCCACAGCAATATCTTCTCAGATCTAGCTCCTAGAGTAATGACAATAAAAACCAAAAATAAACAAATAGGACTTAATTAAACTTAAAAGTTCCTGTACAGCAAAGGAAATCCTAAACAAAACGAAAAGAAAGCCAACAGAATGGGAGAAAATATTTGGAAATGAAGCAACTAGCAAGGGATTAATCTCCAAAATTTATAAACACCTTCTGCAGCTCCATACTAAAAAAACAAACAAACAATAATTGGGCAGAAGATCTAAACAGACAGTTCTCCAAAGAAGACATACAGATGGCAAAAAAAAAAACAAAACAAACAAAAAAAAAACACACACACACATGAAAAGATGTTCAACATCACTCCTTATTAGAGAAATGCAAATCAAAACCACTATGAGGGGAGTTCCCGTCATGGCGCAGTGGTTAACGAATCCGACTAGGAACCATGAGGTTGCAGGGTTCAGCCCCTGGCCTTGCTCAGTGGGTTAACGATCCGGCGTTGCCGTGAGCTGTGGTGTAGGTTGCAGACGAGGCTCGGATCCAGTGCTGCTGTGGCTCTGGCGTAGGCCAGTGGCTACAGCTCCAATTCAATCCCTATCCTGGGAACCTTCATATGCCTCGGGAGCGGCCCAAGAAATAGCAACAACAACAACAACAACAACAAAAAGACAAAAAAAAAAAAAACCACTATGAGGTACCACCCTATACCAGCCAGAATGGCCATCATCAAAAAGTCTACAAACAATAAGTGCTGGAGAGGTTATGGAAAAAAGGGAACCCTATTACACTGTTGGTGGGAATGTAGATTGGTGCAACCACTGTGGAAAACAGTATGGAGAGTCCTCAGAAAACTAAAAATAGAACTACCATTTGACTCAGCAATCCCACTCCTGGGCATTTATCCAGAGAAAACCATGACTGGAATAGATACATGTACTCCAGTGTTCATTGCAGCACCATATACAATAGCCAAGACATGGAAACAACCTAAATGTCCATCAACAGAGGAGTGGATAAAGATGTGGTACATATACCCAATGGAATATGACTCAGCCATTAAAAGGAATGAAATAACGGCAATTGCAGCAACATGGATGGACCTAGAAATTATCATGCTAAGAGAAGTCAGTCAGACAATGAGACACCAACATCAAATGCTTTCACTTACATGTGGAATCTAAGAAAAGGACACAATGAACTTCTTTGCAGAACAGATACTGACTCACAGATTTTGAAAAATTATGGTTTCCAAATGAGACTGGTTGGGGGGGTGGGGGGATACACTGAGGGTTTGGGATGGAAATACTATAAAATTTGGTTGTGATGATCATTGTACAACTATAAATGTAATAAAATTCATTGAGTAATTAAAAAAAAAAATCTGTGTGCTCGTGTATACTAGTTAGATTCATTTCTGCTGTGCCCCAGTGGGAACTCCCCTACATATTTCTGACCAATGGGGCATTCCAGGAAGTCTGCTGAGATGCCTCTAGGAAACCTTTTGCTTTCCTGATAAAAGGGATGGAAGCAGCTAGTGTTACCCTCCCCTCTCCTTCCAGCCAGGGATAGGGTACCAGCTTCCAAGGGTCACCACAATCAGTTATCACAAACATGGTGGCTTAAAACAACTGAATGTATTTCTTCACAGTCTGGCTGCCTGAAATCTAAAATCAAGGCCTCTGTAGGGACACATTTCTTCTGAAGGCTTTAAGGAAGAAGACTTCCTTGCCTCTTCCAGGTTCTGGTGGCCCTGACACTCCTTGGGCTGTGGCAGCATCACTCCACTCTCTGCCTCCGTCTTCTCATGGTCTTCTTCTGGCTCTGTGTGCCCCTTTTTGTCTTTTGTATAAATACACTCATCAGATTTAGGGCCCACTCTAATATAGCATGATCCTATCTTGATCCTTACCTTAATTACATCTTCAAAGATGCTCTAAGGTCATATTCTAATGTTCTGAGAGTACATACATTTTGAAGGGACACTATTCAACCCATGACAGATAGGGACATGATTCGTGGAGTTGCAGCAGCCACTTTGTGACACTGAGGGGCAACCACGAGAACAAAAACAAGCTGAGAATACCAAAGAGGAGAACTAGAAGGCTAAGTGTTAAGGTAAGACTCTGGCAGCAGAGCCATGGGCTTTCAGGTCTGGAAAGAGACAAAGCAATAAAGGCAGAGCGAGTTGGAGTAGGGATCATTGGCTGTGGAGTCACACAGACCTGGGCTTAAATTCTAGGCCACCATCACTTTCAGGAGGAAAACCCAGGCAGGTAACCCACATGGGTGAACTTTACATAATGTGTCTCTAAAAGCTTTCTTTGAGGAGTACACAGATAATGCATGCAACCCCAGGAAACATTCAATAATTCTCTCACTGCCTGTTTTTTCCCTAAGAGCAGCAACTTGCTGACTTTTTCTTTTTTTTTTTTTTAAGGCCAAGCTGCTATGGCTGTGGTGTAGGCCAGCAGCTGTAGCTCGGATTGGGCCCCTAGCCTGGGAACCTCCATATGCTGCAGGTGTGGCCCTAAAAAGCACACACACACACACACACACAAAGTGTTATCACACTGATTGATTTTGCTTCATTTAATTGGTATATAATAAACAATAAGAAATTTTAATGTAAAAAAATGATGACAATGATTTGAAGCACTTACAGCAACAACCCAGAGGGTGCAAGGAAAATATCTACCCAGCAATGCTCCCTGGCTGGGAGGCCAGAAGTGGTCCCTCCAGGTGCCCACGGAGAACACAGCCAGGAGACGCTTTCCCAGACTCCAAGCAACAGCATCCAAGTTTGCCTTCCCTGCTGAGAATACCAGTGCCCATGAGCTAAAAAGGGCAGGGGTCAGGCTCTCCTGCCCAAAGTTTCCCGTCCCTAACAAGTCACCATTTGTAGGAGCAGAGCTCAGAAGGGCAAACGAAGAGGAGAAAAGTCAGGGGTCAGTTTCCAGGGACAGGAGAGTGACCAGGGCAGGGCCGTTCCTCTCTGCACATCTGCTCCTCTAAGCCTGGCCCTGGGGAACAGAGCCAAGATCTTAATCACCCAGCGGGGCTCTGGCACGCTGAGCGTGTGATACACCTGTCTCCAGTGGCAGGCAAATGAGTGGGTTCACAGGCAGAGGCCTGCCCCGCCAAACAATGCACCCCTTTGTCCCCGCCCAGAGCTCGGGATCCACAAGGAAGCCAAATCCATCAGCATTTGTCAGGGCCCTTGATGCGTACAATGCAAGTTATGAACCACAGTCTCCAGCCAAGCCCCAGGCTTCCAGCAGGCAGCTCGAGCTGACACGCAAAGTGTCAATCAACCTTCCACACGCCTGGGGTGGGGACCCGGGGAACGTGGGGGATGGGGGGAATAGGTTCTCATTCCCAGAAGCCAGCCAGGGCCAGAGACAGTGTCCCCGGAATGCTGACACATCCTTTCTTAAAACCGGCCCCGAGAGAGCTACGTTAAGAAAAATCATCTTCCCGTGTGGGCAGAGGCCCTGCCGGCTACTGGAGCGCACAGGATGGCACCCTCGCAGGGCACATCCCCTGCTCCCAGGTCACCTGGCTGGCAGTTTAAAGGACGGAACCTCACCTGAGAAGGGAGAGGATGGACGTAGGAATTCCCAAATGAGACTCCCTACCAGTGTAACACCAACCAGAAAGGTGTAACTCTGTCCTTTGCAGCCGGAGAGACAGCGGGATCTTCAGGAGTTTAGGGGTTTTGTGTCCTAAGAGACCCCAGAAAGTGGCCTCTGTGGATGCTGCCCACGTTATGATGCGAATTTCTTGATAAGCCCTGCAAACCATATTTCTATTCTTTCTGGTCATCCGCTCCCCCCACCTTCCCGGTTTCCAGCCACAGGGCTGTCAGTCGCTTTGGCCAGGAATACACAAGCATCCTCCTTTAAAAAAAAAAAAAAAGATAATTTACCATTTTATTGAATTTTTTCTTTTTAGGGTCACACCTATAGCATATGGAAGTTCCTCGGCCAAGCGTCAAATAGCGGCTCCAGCTGAGGCAAATGTTACAGCCACAGCAGTGCTGGATCCGAGTCATATCTGTGAACTATGCTGCAACACCAGATCCTTAACCCACTGAGTGAGGCCAGGAATTGAACCTATGTCCTCACGGACACTATGTCAGGTTCTTAACCCACTGATCCACAGTGGGAACTCCCACACAAGCATCTTCTGGGCAAACAACTTCTCCTTTGCAGACTCCTAGATTGGCCCCGGCACTTAACAGGGAGGGAAGGGACAGGAGAGGTGGGAGTGTTCAGATCTGCCAGTCCTCTGGGGTGGGGTCGCTGTCACCATCTGGCCAGGCCATAGGTACAAGGCAAGTTCAGAGATATGATCAGGGCCTATTCAGCCGTACCCAGCCCCACAGGCTTCCTTACAGACATGAAATGAGATTATGAATGAGTTTTCAGAAAAGCACAAAATTCCTTTAGAAATATAGGATATTGGAGCTGAATAATATCAAGTCAGATTTTGGTTTTGACTCAAGGCCACTGCTCAACTTAAAGGAAAGAGATAAGACACTTGCAATATTTAAAGTAAATTAGATAACGTGTGTGTGTGTGTGTGTGTGTGTGTGTGAGAGAGAGAGAGAGAGAGCGCGTGCTCGAGCGTTTACTTTTTAGGGCCATACCCATGGCATATGGAAGTTCCCAAACTAGGGGTCAAATCAGAGCTACAGCTGACAGCCTACACCGCAGCCACAGCAATGCCAGATCTGAGCCACATTTACAACCTACACCACAGCTCACGGCAACACCGGATCCTTAACCCACTGAGCAAGGCCAGGGATTCAACCCTGGTCCTTATGGATGCTCGTCAGATTCGTTTCCACTGAGCCACGACAGAACTCCCCAAATCCTTTCCTTTTCAAGAAACATATTGACCTGTTTACAAATAAAATGATAGAATGCCTGAGCTGAGGGGAAGGGGACCCACCTGGCCAGGGGGTGACGATTGTTGGAAAGGGGTGAGGGGTACGTGGGCTTCATGATATCATTCTGTTTACTCGATGTAGGTTCAATAAAAAGCTGAACAAAACAAACTCTAGAGAGAAAAAAAGAGTAAAGAATAAATCTGCCACAGGGAACTATATTCAGTATCTTATGATAACCTATAACAGAAAAGAATCTGAAAAAATATATATACACATGTATAACTGCATCACTCTGCTGTCCACTTGAAACTAACACAATAGCGTAAATTAACTATACTTTAATAAAAATTAATGAGTCAATAAAAGCAATACAGCCAAAAAAATAATAATAATAAATCTGATATAAGAACCTATGTAGGTAACATAAAGCAACTGATCAGACCTGGCCTTGCTTTTATTTTTTTTATTTATTTGTATTTGTTTATTTATTTTTGCTTTTTAGGGCCGTACCCGTGGTATGTGGAGGTTCCCAGGCTAGGGGTTGAATCGGAGCTACAGCTGCCGGCATTACACCACTGCCACAGCAACATCAGATCCAAGATGAGTCTGCAACCTACACCACAGCTCAGGGCAATGCCAGATCCTTAACCCACTGAGTGAGGCCAGGGATGGAACCCACAACCTCAAGGTTCCTAGTCGGATTTGTTTCCACTCGCCACAACAGGAACTCCTTTTTTTTTTTTTTGCTTTTATTTTTAAAATTTATTTATTTATATTTTTAAAGTATAGTTGATTTATCATGCACCAATTTTTGCTGTACAGCAGTGACCCAATCATACACATAGATACATTCCCTTATATCATCTTCCATCACGGTCTATACCAAGAGATTGGATACAGTTCCCTGTGCTGTACAGCAGGACCTCATTGCTTATCCATTCTAAATATAATAGTTTGCATCTACCAAGCTCAGATTCCCAGTCCACCCCACTCTTCCCCCTCCCCCTTGGCAACCACAAGTCTGTTCTCTACGTCTGAGTCTGTTTCTGTTCTGTAGATGGGTTCATCTTTGCCATATTTCAGATTCCACGATACGGTGTTTGTCTTTTTCTGACTAAGTTTACTTAGTATAAGAATCTCTGGGAGTTCCCGTCGTCGCGCAGTGGTTAGCGAATCCGACTAGGAACCATGAGGTTGCGGGTTCGGTCCCTGCCCTTGCTCAGTGGGTTAACGATCCGGCGTTGCCGTGAGCTGTGGTGTAGGTTGCAGACGTGGCTCGGATCCCCGCGCTGCTGTGGCTCTGGTGTAGGCGAGCGGCTACAGCTCCGATTAGCCCCCTAGCCTGGGAACCTCCATATGCCGGGGAAGCAGCCCAAAGAAATGGCAAAAAGACAAAAAAAGAAAAAAAGAAGAAGAAAAAAAAAAGAATCTCTGGAGTTCCCATCGTGGCACAGGGGAAACAAATCCAACTAGGAACCATGAGGTTGTGGGTTCCATCCCTGGCCTTGCTCAGTGGGTTAAGGATTTGGTGTTGCCATGAGCTGTGATACAGGCTGCAGATGTGGCTCAGATCCTGCGTTGCTGTGGCTGTGGTGTAGGCAGGCAGCTGTAGCTCTGATTCAACCCCTAGCCTGGGAACCTCCATATGCCGTGGGTGTGGCCCTAAAAAGCAAAAAAAAAAAAAAAAAAAAAAAACTCTAGTTGCATCCATGTTGCTACAAATGACATTATTTTGTTTTTTCATGGCCGAGTAGTATTCCATTGTATACATGTACCACATCTTCCTTAACCATTCATCTGCTGATGGACGTTTGGATTGTTTCCATGTCTTGGCTCTTGTGAATAGCGCCACAATGAACATACAGGTGCAGGGATCTTTTTAAGTTATAGTTTTGTCTAGATATATGCCTAGGAGTGGGATTGCTGGTAGTTCTATTATTTAGTTTTCTGAGGAACCTTCACACTGTTTTCCATGGTGGTTGTACCAGTTTACACTCCCATTGACAGTGCAGGAGGGTTCCCTTTTCTCCACACCCTCTCCAGCATTGGTTATTTGTAGACTTACTAATGATGGCCATTCTGACTGGTGTGAGGTGGTGCCTCCTTATAGTTTTGATTTGCTTTTCTCTAATAATCAGTGATGTTGAGCATCTTGTCATGTGTCTATATCTCTTCTTTGGAGAAATGTCTATTCAGGTCTTTTGTCCATTCCTCGACCGGTTTGTTTTGTTGTTGAGTTGTATGAGCTGTCTGTATACTTTAGAGATGAAGCCCTTGCCAGTTGTATCATTTGCAACTATTTTCTCCCATTCTGTAGGATGTCTTTTCTTTCTTTTCCAATCGTTTCCTGACCTTGCTTTTTAAATTATAGTGGCTAAAGGAGACTTGGCTTTGCTTTTTTCAACCTGACAGCATAAAGGTGCATAAGCTTCGGCCCGTGTTGGACAATGAACCACCCATCTTAGTCGGAAGGATTCCAGACCAGCATCTAGTGACATCCACACCCCAAATACATATGTCTGCGGTTGTACAGATTTATGTCACACAATGGAGATCAGGTAGACTGGACAGAAGGCGGTTCCTAAACTCAGGACACATTTTGATCAAAGCTGCAGGGATGGTTTTAAAGAAGACATCACAGAGATTTGCTGAACAGAAGGAAGGGCAGACTGCCTAGCTAGAATGGCTGGCAAAAATCACTTTTCACCTTTTAGTGCCCCCAAGTAAAGCACCCCCAGGACATTGTTATTTCTGCAGGGTTTTAAAGAAAGCATCGGTTCCACTTTTTTTTTTTTTTTTTGTCCTTTTTAGGGCTGCACCCGCAGCATATGGAAATTCCCAGGCTAGGGGTCAAATCAGAGCTGCAGCTGCTGGCCTACGCCAGAGCCACAGCAACACGGGATCCGAGCCGCGTCTGCAACCTACCTACACTACAGCTCACGGCAACACCAGATTCTTAACCCACTGAGCAAGGCCAGAGACTGAACCTGAGTCCTCATGGATACTAGTCAGGTTCATTACTGCTGAGCCATCATGGGATCTCCAGCTCCTTTTATTTTTTTATTTTATTTTTTTTGTCTTTTTGCCTTTTCTAGGGCTGCTCCTGCGGCATATGGAGGTTCCCAGGCTAGGGATTTAATTGGAGCTGTACCTGCCGGCCTATGCCAGAGCCACCACAACGCCAGATCTGAGCCTGGTGTTGCGGTGGCTGCGACCTACACCACAGCTCACCGCAATGCCAGATCCTTAACCCATTGAGCGAGGCCAGGGATCAAACCCGCAACCCCATGATTCCTAGTCGGATTCATTAACCACTGAGCTGCGACGGGAACTCCCCCAGTTCCATTTTTAACTGGTACATGGCTCACACTAGTGGGATCGGCCGAATCTTTTCCTCCTCCTGTTTTTGTTCTTAGTGGATTGAGGTGGCAATTAGAGATGTGATATCAAAAATCACCAGGTAATTCCTGAATCATCAGGCCTTGACATCCAAATGCCTAGGTGCTAACTTTCCTTCTGATTGACAGGATGCCAACCTTCTTCTCAACCTGAGCCGGCTCATTCCTCTTTATACTCGCCAAAAATCTAAATGAAGAACGGCACTGGCCCACGCGTAGGACACAGGCAACACGGAAAGTCAGTGACCGAGCGAAAAAGCAGAGCACCAGAGGCGGATGGGAGAGATCTCCAGGGGCCAACCAGTGGGGACCAGCCTCCCTGAGCAGCCGAGGAGGGAGGAAATGGATGCTGAGTGCTCGGTGGGAGAGGCCGGGTATGGGTGCCGAGGGCGAGTAGGGCGTGCTTCTGGGGAGCCTTGTGCCCTACTTGTTTGCTGTACTTTTCCAAACCACAAAGCCCTGCTGGGCGCTCCCCTGCCAAGGCTGATCACAATCTGCCGTGCTATCTGCATTGTCATCTCTCATGCAGACACACAGTCCGTGCTGTGACTTCTCAAGGCACTCCCTGGGGACTCCCGCCTTTTCCCAAAGCCAGGGTGGTAGGCCTCCAGCCCACAGCACATTTCTGCAATGGGGCCAAGTGCACCCCCATTAAATTCCCTGTCTCCTTTCCTACCTGCCCCCCCCCCCACCGATCCTACCACAATCCAAACCTTAAGATGAGGCTAAAGCATCCACCCATTTTCATCCCCGGCTTTCACAATGAATATTCATAAATGACAGAGTCCCCGGAGGAAAAGATCTAAACCTGCCTCTCCCTTTAACCTCCACGGCTGTGTCATCACTGTGTCTGGTGCCTGGGTCCCCCGAGGGCGAAGGGAGGTGGCCCTCTGCCTGGGGGAGCCGTGAGCAGGAGAATGGGAAACTGACATCAGAGTTTTTCTGGTTTGGAAAAAGAGGATTTGACCTTTCAGCACCTGCCAACCTGATAGGTTTGCCAAGACTTTTACACGTGCCAAGAATTCTACATTAAATAAACACACACACCCTATGTCACTCCTCCCCCTAAACAGGCATAACCTATTGGGTAAGCAAAAGAATACACACACACACACACACACACACACACACACACACACACACACGTATGACTGGGTTCCTTGGCTGTACTGCAGATATTGACAGAACACTGTAAATCAACTATACTTCAATAAAAAAATTTTTTTAACAATTTAAAAAAAGAAAACAGATCTTAAGAGGGAGGACGATGTGGCTTCATGAGCCTTTCTGCTCTCCGCAGCATGATCCCTTTTAATCTCTGCCAGATAACCTGAAACATCCCTTTACACTGACGTTTGGGTTCCAAAGCGAGAAAGTTAAAGCTCAACTTTGACCTACAGGATTTTTGTTGTTCTTATTACACAAGTCTTTGAAACGCATGTTGAATGTACAACTATGTGTGTGTGTATACATATAAACCAAACACTCCTTGAGGGACTTCCAGGTCTATACCATCTTATAGATCCCGTCAGTGGACTCTGTTTGGGGGATGCTATTGCCCTTGTGTCCCTTTCTGTCCTTCTGACTGCAAACTGCAGCCACTGGCTGAGCTTCGACAGCCACAGCCACGGAATTCGCCATGTTAGGAGCTGATCGGTAAATGTTCCTAAGTCAAACTAAAGGCAGCGACCAAAAGTAAGACATCTCTGTTGCATTCCAGGACGGGGCCTACCTGGAAACAGTAACCTGCATCTGAATTATTTTTATACTTGGCTCCACTGTGCTCATAAGATGGGGTGGAAGGGAACAGACTTGCTGATGCTGCGCCCCAAGTAGCTGACATCTCCAATTTCTGCTCCTGGGTCATGTAAAGAAGCCAAGAGCTGGCCACAGCCCTGACCCACCATTTTCAGGGATCAGCCCATGGAAACTTCTCAGTGAAGGGCAGGGCAGAAGGGCCAAGACTCCCCAGGACTCACGCAGCACCATCCATCTCTCTCGACAGGTGTCCTTGACTCCAACCTCCTCCCTGCTCACTCAACCCTCCCCGCCTCCCACTGCACCATACTGAAGTGTAGATGCAAATCGGGAAGAGAATAAAACCATGTTGTACCTGCCTATAGTTTATTCTGTCACACTTATCCTGACTGACGTAAAAGGTGACTGTGACCCCATGACACCAACTTGTGTGACCCGGGCTTATGAGCCCAGAAACTATGGCAAAAGTGATAGGATGGCACTCGTGTGATGACGGTACATTATACAAGATTCCCCGCTTGCTAGCAAGCTCACCCAGAGGCCGGCTTGGTGGCATCAGCTGCCATGTTGGAAAGCCCAGGGTAAGGACTTGGGAACGGCCTCTAGGAACTGCAGGAAGCCCCTAGGAACTAAGGAAATCCTCCAGCCGATGGTCAGCAAGAAGCTGGGGCCCCAGTCCTACAACTGGCACAAACTCATTCTGCCAACCACTTGAGTGGGCTTAAAGGCAGAGCCTCCGGATGAGAACACAGCCCAGCCATCACCTTGACTGCAGCCTTGTGAGGACCCAGTTGAACTTGGTCCCAATTCCCAACCCAGGGAAACGGAAATAATAAATCCCATTGCTTTATTTAAGCCCTCACCTTGTGCTAGTCTGCTCTATAAGAGCAGAGAACACATACAATGACCAGTTCCTACCAAGTTACCAAACAGGACCAATGTCCACACAGAAAAAAATCTGCAGATTTATGAACCATTTCTTTAAGAGCAGTCTCTTTTCTTTCAACCTGTATCGCAGGCGTGGTAGTAAATAAACACTCTTACATTCCTTATCATTTCATATATTAAGTTCAGGAAGCATCTTCACTGAAAAAGCAGAAAGGGAGCAATTCCTGTTCAAGAAAAGCTATGATGACGTACAAACCAAAGCACTAACCTTAAATCAGTTCACTGTTGTTTTCCACGGGACACCCTCCAGGCTGTGGTAGTGACCAGTGAAGGCTGCAGACCCAAGTGCATACTGAACTCTAACCCTAAAAGGCAAAGGTCAAAGAAGGTAGTAACCCCTTGCACTCTTAGTGCACACCTAGAATGCTGGCAGAAACCAGCTACAGGCCTCTCCTCTCTTGGCATCGTCGCCCAGGCTTATCCTATATTTTCATCCTTCCCTGGCACATCTTGGGCTTCTTGGAGTTTATGGCTCTTGCAATCAGTGAAGGGAGATGCCAGCCTGGCCTTAAACCCCAGGGCGGGGGTCCTCATCAACTCCATACAGCCTCGATCCACACCCCTCCCTGCTGGATGGAGAGAGGCCAGGGGGAGACATTAATTTTGTGGCTCATAGTTTGCTGGAGACTAGAGACTACATCAGAAAAGACCCCACACAATCTCCACTCTGATCTTTTAATCTGAGGGAGGATGGTGGGGGCAGGGATGTTGGGATACAAGTCTTCCCTGTACGAAGAATCCCATCAATCACCTTTGTGCTGTTCACATGCCTTTCCTTAGGCCAACATGATACAATAGCCCTTTTAACTCATCCATCCACCTGTGTCTTTGGTGTCTTGGAACAGAAGGCCACAATAGTGTCCTAAGGATGCTAGGGGGCATGTGCGGTATGTGTGGGGGGGTGTTGAGGCTGTGCAGCCTCACCAGCAGCTGCAGAGGTCTCAGTGACAGCTCTTGGGGAAAGACGGTGGCTATGCAAGGTCAAGAGGATGAGGAAAAAAAAAAAGAGAGAGAGAGAGAGAGAGGGAAGGGGGCTGAACAGAATCCAAAGGTGGGTTCAGGGTTGGCTTCCCACAACTCTCATTGGCAGCCCTGGTCCAACTTCTCTCCTGCATCCTGCTGGACAGAGGGAGGAAAAAAGTACTCTCTCCAGGTTTAGTTCCTCTAGGAGGAGCTTCCTCCCGCCAAGGAACACACTACTGAGCTGAGCTGTGTTAGGGAGATGGTCAAAAAGTGAATTCACGGCATAGGACTCCTGAAGTCCTGCTGCGGCCTCTAAATCCCTGGGACTACAGGCGTCCCTGCCCTGCAAGCTGCGTGAATTAAAAGCACACCCGGGACCAGAGGTGCACTTACCTTAAAGCCAGTGGAGCCTCAACTGCAGGGACGCTGGTTCACAGTGGCCCCCTCAAAGCCTTGTGCTTAACTTTGTGTGTTGTACTTGTGAACTATTTTCCTCAAATTGTGTAAACGTCAGATCCCCCAAACCCGGGTCCATTCTTGGAAGGGACAAGCTGGGAGCAACCCGCTGCAGATGGCAAGGAGCCCCGGGAAACCACGGGCCCCTTTAGTGGTATGGCCAGCCCTGGCCCTTGGCAAGTGGGGCCACAGGGGACGCGAGTTGCGTCTGTCCGCAGGAGGCGACGGAGGGAGGCGGGTCCCAGGGCGCCGGGAGCACCGCCCACTGCGTGCGTGCAAAGCCCCGCCCCCTGACCTTGGCCCCGCCCCCGGCGCAGCGCCGGCAAACCGCCCCCCGCCTGCTCTCTCCGCGGAGGCAGAAGCTCGAGGCGCCAGCGTGCCTCTGCTCTGTGCCCCAGGGAAGGGTCGCACCGGCAGGCTGTTGGCCGAGCCCGGGACAGTAGCCAGGGGAGATGACACGAGAGCTGGGGACCCTGCGCCTTTGGAAGACCCTGCCGGCGCACGGCCGGCCCGGGATGTGTAGGTTAAAAATTGGTGCTCTAAACACCTGAGATCAGTGGCTTTTGTTGTATGTAATCAGATAAGACATTGTAATTGCTTTGCCTAAGGGAGTCACCCTACAAAAGAAACCCAGTTCTCCCCCACGGCTTTACCTGTCCAGGCGGCAGAAGTGCTGGGGTTTTATCCCAGCTCGCTCCCACAGGGAGGGCGGCGGCAAACTCAAACCAGGGACGGTAAGGACTTGGAACCCACATCATTTCAGGATTTTTCTAAACCTTACTGACAAATTTGAGGGGAAATATGTGTGGGGATGGGGGAAGAACGCACATTTAAGGTAGTCTCAATTTATTGATATGTAATCGTTACAGAGATTCAGTGTTCACTGTGCTGGCTTAAGAAGGTAGGTAGGAGTGGAGTTCTCTTGTGGAGCAGCAGGTTAAGCCTCTGGCCTAGTCACTGCTCGGTTTGCTGCTGTGGCTTGGGCTCAATCCCTGGCACAGGAGCTTCCACAGGCTGCCAGTATGGCAAAGAACAAAACAAATTAACACAAACAAAAACAAAACAAACAAAAACCATGATCTTTCCCTAGAGCTGTGGGGACAAGGTCATAAAAAATTTAAAAAAAAAATCTAAGAGTACATTCTGGGCCTCAGTAGACTGACCGCTGGACACCAGGTGGTTCTTTGTGAAGCATCAATTGTCACCCGTGACCCAAGATGTCCGTCAGGTCCTAGGTCACCTAACAGCCTTATAAAATCCAATTACCAGGTGGAAATGGCTTAGCTGGGCCACATTTCTTCATGTGTCTGTTCCTATTCCTGACCCTTCACCACCTCAACAGTGGCTTCAATGGAAGTGTCCCATGACTAAGGGGAACAGCGGCTGAGCCTAGCGGACAGGTGGCTCTGTGTGCTATGCTGGCTCCGTCTAGAAATGGACCGCCCTGATGCTTTCGTCCCATTGAGGACAGTGCTGAAGAGAAAACCTCCCGGTGGGGGGACTTCTAAGCACACATTTCTCTGACCACTTTGCTTGGAAGAAAAGATGGTTTGATGCAAGAAGCTATACCAGTTTATGAGCAGTGGCAAATGGTCTGGCTGAATGAATGGTCGAGCCCTCGAACGAAGCAAGATGAGAGGTTTGGTGACAGAGACATTTGGGGAGACAAAGATGGCTGCGCCTCTCAGACTAGGACAGATGTGAAAATAACTGTCCCTCAGGGAGAGTGAAAGATCATCCAAAGTCCCCTCTGTGGAGACTTAATTAAAGTGGCCAAGACGCTATAAGATGCCAGCTTCTTTCCCCAGGGACATCGTTGCTTTCTCAACTGATTCAAGAATAAAAGTGGCCAAGGTGCTGAAGACAGACCAATGCGTGGATGTGACCACCTAGCCATCCGTCACCTTCAGACTTTGCCACTGAGCGCGCATCAGATCCGCGATGGCCTCTGACCCCGGATTCTGATGATACTCTAATAGTCCCGCATACTGCTTGCTGGCAGACTGCTCCCTGGGGACTTCTAACTCTATAAAAAGGCAGAGATTTCTCCTCCCAGAGGCAGATTCGTATGTCTGGACTTGGAATCACCCTCGTGTCTGTTCCTGTCGTCATGACTGCCCGTATAACATCGCTTCTGACCGAGGAAGCCACTTGACCGTCCAAGAGGAAAGGCCAGGGGCAGCTGTCCTTACAATCGGAGCCCATCAACCAGGATCAGCCATCTGTTCTGCACTGGGACATCAATTACCAAAAGTGTGGTTTCACGACTAGCTCTGAGTCAACATCTAAGGAGGTTGGAGATACTGTGCTTTAAGATGGGTGTTTCTTCAGAATGTGTGTGAATGATTAACACGTGGTTTTATCTCTTCCATCACCAGTCTAAGCGCATCTGGAAGAAGAATGGGGATCGTGCCCCTCCAATTTAGGGACTGACTCTCACTCTCTTCAACATTGGACTCCACCTGCTGGAGGTTTTGAATCCAAGAAAGGAGTGGTCCACCCCCAGGGCAGCCAGTCACTAGGGAATTAGGGAGTATAAAGTTTCGATTGCATGGAGGATAGCTCCATTTTCTAAGCAGAAAGATTTTTTTAAAAGATAAAGGAATCAGCATGCATGCAGATGTTAAGCAGCAAAAGAGTGAGGCTGTGATAAACTTCAGTTTTTCTTTCTTTTGGTTCTCCACCATCTGAATTCATTCCAAAAACTGGACAATCCATTATTATGTTAGTCTTGATAAGAGGGCAAACCAGCTAGTTCATGGGCACAGAATCTAAGCTCTGCCAGCTAGATGTTCCTGCCCAGACTTTTGAACGTGAAGCCAGGACTCAAAGACTCAGGGTGGGTTTAGAATCCTTCCCGTGAGGGGGGGGGGGGTGGTAGCATCAAGGGGTGGCAATAAAGGTCCAGTATCGAAGGACTGTGTCATCCAAATGAAGCTGTTTTTGAGATGTGATGGGGCCATAGTCTCTGATCTTTTCTTGGGTCCAACCCATTTTCAAGCCTGACTCTATAGATCCTAGGAGCCCCCTCTTACTGTGTCTAGGGAAGCTGGAGTCGGATGCTCTTGCTTGCGACCATGCATCTAGCGAGCCCTGCTCATCTGAGCTCCTTCCTTTGCCTCTCCTGGTGTTGGGCAGGGAAGATGTTGGGACTAACATTAGTCAGCTCTGATATTAACAACCCTGGAAAGCAGCAGCTTTGAGAAGGACTTGGGCATAGCGCAGGTCATCCCCAACAGTACCCCCTTTATTGATATTCATCACAGTTGTGAGGTCTTATCCATCAGAAAGAAGTCTGCATTTTGTAGAACTACATACAAAGACATAAAAATACACATGTGCCAACCACTGAGCCAATGACCCTCAACCAATCAAACCTTTGAGTGTTTTTTCCGTTTTGATCATCAGTGCTCTGAAAGAACATACATAGATGCAGCGTAGGGTCTTAGGGCATTCACAGGACAGTGTATTCACCCTTGGAAGCAATGCGACACGTCAACGCAGGGCAGGCATTGCTCACCCAATGCCAGAATACCTGGCTATTGAGCGGAGCCCACTCAAGGTCCCATATGCTCTTTTGACCAGAGGGGAAGGCAGGCCTTTGCTATATCTAAAGCAGACAAGTCATGTCACCCCTGCTGGAGAAGCTGTGCACAGGAAGGAGCAGTTGGCTTCTAAGTCTCACTCATGTCATTCTTCAGGGTCACTTTAGAATGCTGACTTGGCTCAAATTTACCTTAAAAGAGGAAATTTTCTAAAAAAATAACTCTTCTTTTCCTACTCCCCTTCCTTCCTCATTCTGAGCTCTCTGGCCAAAATCCAGCAATGCCTGCTGCAGCTTAAGAGGTCTGGGTCAGGATACAGGTACCAAATGGTCAACGGAGAAGGATCCAGTGCAGATTCCAAATATCTTTCACCCACATAAATTAGCTTACATGGTTCCTGCCACAAGTAACTGAAAGGTTTGCGTTCTAGCCGTTTGCTGGTGTCCCCGAGTGTCTTAGAGAAATGAAGGACTCAGCAAAGTACACACCTGGGGATTTGGAAACCATGGCAAACCAGGTTGCTCTGGGAATTCAGAGAGAGCAGAGGTCTCTGATCAAAGCTTCGCTCTGCCCTCTTTTCACAGGGCCCACTGTGCATTCACAGTGGTTTTAATTCCCTTCACGTCCATGAGTCAATCTTTGCCTTAAAAAAAGAGAGAGAGAGACTAGCCTGATTTGCTTCCCTTTGTCTGAGCCTCGTCCCACATCACATCTCCCTGCGGGGAGGCAGAGGAAGGTATGTTCCTCCTTCGACCTTGGCAAGCAGGGTGCTTTGTCCAGGATGCTCCAGCTCCAGTCTGGATGGGGGGGTCAGCAGTGAAAGATCAGGAGGGGACGGAGGAGCGCTGTCCTGGCCATTCTGCGCCCAGTCACTAGGCAAGGATGCTTAGGAGACGCCTCTCTTGGTAGCTTGCTTCTGTCGGTGACCTTGAGGAGTCAGCATTGCGTCTGGCGAGGGAGACTGAAGGTTACAAAGGCAAAGATTTCCCTGATCTGTAGGTCCTGGGTAACCCCACCGAAGAGCGATTCCATTTAGTGGCCAAGCAGAAATCTATAGTTCTGGGGCAACTTGAAATTCCAGATAAAACCACTATCTCCCACAAAAGAAAACTAAAAAGACTGTCTTCTTATAATCACAGTCAATCAAGGTCATGAGATGAAAGGGGGAAGGGAAACATGTTTTAATGTGAAGAAAGAGGCTTGTGGTCCTGCAGAAGCCAACCATGGCGGTTTGCCTGTGCTGCCTTCCCTGGGGTCTGGAAGCCTTTCAGCCCTAGCCCAGACCAACGTCCAGCGACATCATCACCACGAAACCCAGGATGGAGGCCCAGGACGCCAGCTTGCCGTTACCACTGGAAGGGAAGGAAGCGAAGAAAAGTCAGACCTCAGTGCACCACAGGACACTGTCCAGGCTGAAAGCATCCTCCACGATGTCCAATTCCAAGAGAAATATACTACTTCTATGAATAGTCATAATATTGGACTTCCCGTCCTGGCGCAGCGGAAACGAATCCGACTAGGAACCATGAGGTTGCGGGTTCGATCCCTGGCCTCGTTCAGTGGGTTAAGGATCCGGTGTTGCCGTGAGCTGTGCTGTAGGTCGCAGACGCGGCTCGGATCCTGTGTTGCTGTGGCTCTGGCGTAGGCCAGCAGCTGTAGCTCCAATTCGACCCCTACCCTGGGAACTTCCAAATGCTGTGGGTGAGGCCCTAAAAAAAAGGCAAAAAAAAATAGTCATAATATTGACAAGTAACATTTACTGGGGCTCACGACATGCCAGGCAGACTAACTCATATAAGCCACAAGGATAAACACATGAGATCGGTACTATTGTTAGCCCCACTTCACAGGGGGGGAGACTGAGGCATAGTAAGAAATTTACTCAGTCACCTATCATGGCTCTGAAATCCATGCTTGAATAATAAAGAGCGGCTATTATTTTTGGAGGCTATGATTTCGTCTGACCTTGTAAACTAGCCTCAAAATCATTCTGCTATAAAAACCAAACGAAAACAAAGAGAGGAATTTCTTAGCCCCAATACTTGGCTTATAGCTGGACAATGAGAAGCTGGGTATAGAGCTTTGGTTAACTCCTCTCTCCCTCATTCGGGCTCCAGAAAAATCTAAAGGTGGGGGGAGAGGGGAGGAGGCAAAGGAGGAGGGAGGAAAGAGGGAGGAGGGGGAGGGAGACAGAAAGGGGAGAGAATATCCAAAAATAACAGTCTGTTTCTTGGGGGGAGTGGGGTGTGTATGCAACTGAATATCACTCTCCTCCCACTTACCTGCTACTCCTTGTTTTAGTTTCTAAGAGCACAGTTGAGGAGGAGGTGGGGATAATCTTGGGAAGGGGCAGGAAGGGCTAGAGTTAAAGAAAGGAGGAGCAAAGAAAGCGCAAGGAGTTCCCTGGTGGTCTAGTGGATAGGACTTGGCACTTTCATCGCTGCAGCCCAGGTGCCATCCCCAGTCTGGAAGCTTAGATCCTAAATCAAACCCCTGCATGCTGCAGCCAAATAAATACATAAGTAAAAAAAATTAAAAAAAACATTAAAAGAAATAAAGGGTAGGCACAGAGGCTGGAACCCAGGCAGATGAGGGAGGGGAAGCTCTCCTACCTGATCTGAGCTTCGGGGATGATGTCATCCATGACCACATAGACCATGGCGCCAGCGGCAAAGGCCAGAGCGTAGGGCAGGATGGGCTCAGCCAGCACCACCGCAAAGGCACCGAAGACCCCAGCCAGAGGCTCCACCATGCCGCTCAGCTGCCCGTACCTAAGGAGAGGACAGAGACATGTCCCACCATGGGGAGGATCAAGCAGGCGCTCAACAAGCTCAGCCCGCTGACTTGGGCTAGAAAAATGGATGCATTTTCTTCCACGGCATCACCTCGGGTGCGGTGGTGCAAAAGCTCCTCACGGCTTTTTGTAACCATCTCTTTCTCCTTCTCCAACTCTTATTACACAGTTACATTAGACGCTCCGTGGTTTATGCCAGAGTTTTAAGTTTCCCACGTTGTCTTTTTAAAATGACAGCATTACTGACATATAATTCACATACCAAATGGCACACCCACTCAGTGTGTGTATAGTTTGGTGGTTTTTAGTATAGTCACGAGGTTGTGCAACCCTCACCACGATCTAATTCCAGAACATTTTCATCACCCCAGAAAGGAAACCCCATACCCACCAGCAGCCACTCCCCATTCCTCCCGCCCCCCACAGCCCCTGGCAACCGCTAATCTCCTTTTTGTCTCTATGGATTTGCCGATCCTGCAGAGTTCCTATAAATGGAATCAGACGGTGTGCAATGCCTTTTACTGTCTTTCGCTTCGCATCATGTCTTCACGGTGCATCCATGTTGTAACCTGTATCGGTACTTCATTCCTCCTGCGACTGCATAACAGCCCGCTGTATGGATGCACCACATGCTATATATCCATTCATCGCGATCCTGCCATTGTCTTTTGGAGGAGAGGACACTGACCGGGAGTGGTATGGACATCTCCTAAGGATGCTTATGCCTGGTGTGTCTGGGGGACCTTCTGAAGGACCTGCACCTCTCCACCTCTGCCCGAAAGGTGGACCTGCCTGGCCAAGTGTATAGTGAGGGCCTGTCCCCAATACCTCCATCTCAGATTAAGGTGAGATCATGCCTTTTGAAAAATCCCTCAATTTGAGCTAGTGATTGTGGGGTTCCGCAGCCTGAAATCCCATGAACCCTGATTAAAACAGCCCATGGAGTTCCCATGGTGGCACAGTGGCAACAAATCCGACTAGGAACCATGAGGTTTCGCGTTCGATCCCTGGCCTCGCTCAGTGGCTTACGGATCTGGTGTTGCCAAGAACTGTGATGTGGGTGCAGATGCAGCTCGGATCTGGCGTTGCTGTGGCTGTGGTGTAGGCTGGTGGCTACAGCTCCCATTGGACCCCTAGCCTGGGGACCTCCATATGCTGCCAGCGTGGCCCCAAAAAACAAACAAAAAACCCCCAGCAGCCGACAGGAGCACTGGGAATTCAGGGCCAGGAGATAAGTCAAACCCCACGGCTGAGCCCTACCTGCAAAAGATGCATGTACAGGCTGAACACCAATCCACAGGGTATTGAGACGTCTTTCCCACTGCCCCTGGCTGTGGGCACTGGGTGAGACAGAGTGCCTCTGCGCCTCAGTTCCTTCATCTATAGAATGGGGGGTGGATGACTTCCCCTCCCAGCTCCCTGCCCCCAGACGACAGGAAAGGACAGGGAACGCCCGCCCAGTCCCTGCTCCTCCCTGGCCAGGAGCAGATGGTGGGCATGGGCGCCACCCTGTCGGTGCTGTCGTGTCCTCCTCGAGGCCAATACTTCTTGGTTCCACGCTTGCTTGCGTGGCCCAGCAGGCTCTGCAGCGCTCAGGTGTGTACAGGTAAACAAAAAGTTTAATCTCGGGGTCTGGACACGGACCACAGGTGCCCATCCCCTCTGTTCCTGGGCCGGAGAGCCTCTCCTGTGTGAGATGAGTCACGGCTGTCGGGCTCACGTCGGAACGCACATTAGCAAACACACATCTTGAAGGACCAGGGTTTGTGTTTGCTCTGCCCTCCTGCAAACCTCTATTCCGTAGTCTCCAAAAATGGAGACAAGAGATGAGGGAGGCTGGAAATAAATCATCTAAGCATACGCAAGAACTCGGAAGTCGTAAGGCCCCTCCTTTTTTTTTTTTTTTTTTTTGGCTGTGTGCATAGCATATACACAAATCCCTCGGGCCAGAGACTGAAGCCGAGTCACAGCAGTGACATCGTCAGATCCCTAACTGCAGGGCCACCAGGGAGCCCCTAGAAGGTGTTCTTTAATTGTTATTAGCAGTCTTTCAATGCTCTCAACATACATGCCGGCGAGGCGACTGCTTTAATAGAGAGGTGTTCTGAGGCTCAGAGACCCGAGTTGAGGAGCGAGACATTACAGCCTTGGCATCTTCATGGATGAGCCAGGTGAGGGTGACTTGAGCTGGTCATCTGACACTCTGGGCCATGCTTCTCTCCTGCGAGACCTGGGGACTCAACTTACAGGTCACTGAAAAGGTACAACCAAGGAAGAGACTGGAACCCCTCTGGGGATGATGAAAACGCGAAGCGTGAGAATCAGAGCATCACCTGGCCAGATGCTGCTGACATATCCTGGTCCTCACCTTGACAAGGGTCATGAGAGGAGCTACTGCGATGACCCTTGGGGACAGGCTGTGGTGAATGAACCTACGTTTGGACGTGTGACGTGTAGAGTGACACATGGTCTACCTCAGTTCTTCCCAACCGAGGGGGAGAAAACCTGACACGGAATGGGGGCGGCCATCCCTGGACGGGTTTTGGAAACAGGAAACTCAGCCATGGGGGCTGAAGGTCAAGAGATGAGTGTCTTGAGGTCTCTCCCAGCCTTGGGGGTGGAGGATTCAACCAGATTGTCAGTGCTTCCAGAAGCTCCAGATTCACTTCCAGGCTGGAAAGAGGTTATTCTTCAAGGAAGAAGCCCAGAGGGGCACTACTGGGCTTCCGACACCACCCTGGCCTATGCCGGCCAGCATCTGGAGCACTTACCAGAAGGCTCTCCAGGTGGAGAAGCCAGCCCCTCGCAGGGGAAGGCTGACAGCGAGGCCCTCCGGGAAATTCTGGATCCCGATTCCAATGGCCAAATTCCTGAAAGACCGAGAAGGCATGTGAAGGCAGCGGTCAGAATCGAGCACCCACAGAGACAGGGGTCCCTGGTCCCTCAGCCCCCCGCCGTCCTGTGCTGTCCAGGTGGAGGAAGGAGAAAGGTTTGGGCGTGTGTGCAGGTGGACAAGGCAAGGAGAGGGAGGGGTGACATGGGTCCTCCCCCGCTTCACGCTGTCCTTGGCCCCTGGAGACGCCCCATGTTTATGATGCTACCGCACCATAGGGAACACACTGGCTGCGTGTTCGAGGAGCCCACATAGCTGCACAACTCTGTACAAGTCATTTAATGTCTACACCTCAGTTCCCCATATATAACACAGAAGAGGTTACATGGGGATAAAAACAGCAGCCGTGAAAGGCTTCAGTGACCCAAAGACCTAATACAATGCCCGTAAGGTTCCTGGCACATGTGAAGTGTTCATTACCGTTTGGTCCATCCCCTTCCACCACGGAGATGGATTTACCGCGCTTTGTCAAGAAGCAACTTCAGACGTGGGACAAGGAAGCACGGATGCAGGCTCTGGTGGGGACACAGATCTGGGTCGGGGCTTGGCTTCCCTGTGGGCTCTCCAGGGCGGTCTGGCAACGGCACTGCACTTCTTGGGGGCCCCGTGAGCTCCCTGTGACCCTCTCTCCTTGTGCCTCTGCAGGACACTGAGGGGCTGGGCTGTGTGAACCTGTCAGTGGGTCAGAGCCAAGCCTCAAGAGCCTGCTCTGCACACACACCAGGTATTGGGGTGCAAGGGAGGGAGAAAGAGAATGAGATGGGGACCAAAGTGCAACGAGACCCCCAGGGAGACTGCCCCTGAGCACACGCATAAATTAAGAACCCTCATTCCGCATGGAGGAAACTGACTAAACTGAATGTCCCCGCAGGGGAGGAAAGGCACGGTGGGAGGGAAACGGGGTCAGTCCGAATACAATGGGAAGGCGGTTTCGGGATCTGTCCCCAGACAAGATTCAACCTTGGCTGGACAGATCCCGGGGCAGCCCCTCCACCAGGGCTCATCTGGTCACCAAAGATCTCCAGGGTATGGGATGTAGGTGCCACTGGGCCAGCCATCCCGACATGTGGCCTGAGGGAGTCGTGAGCGGACTGGATAGAAAAGGAAACCTCCCCTGGCACTTGGCTTTCTGGTCCATTTGCTTCCATGCATCTACCTTGCAGCCAAGAGGAATCTACCCATCAGCTCTGGACAGCGGCGAGGGGGTGCTGTGGACCAGCAGCCCACTCCACCCATCCTCCCTGCCCACTCACTCATCCCAAGGCCCTGGGACAAGGGCCCATTTCCATTAGGCCAGCTCTGGCCACAGCCTCCAGTTCCACCCTCCAGCAAAGAGGACCTATGGTAAGCCCCAGCATTTAATAGCTCGTCTTCCTTTTGTTTAAGGTCTTGAAACAGCCTGTTTTGGCTTTGGTTCCCCCAAGTCATGCATGCACAGTTCACACGGGACTCACAGCTCCAGAGATCCTGGGAGCTCCACTGGGGAGCTGCCAGGTCAAGGACACTCGTAGGAAGAGACTGACCCTGCCGGAATCTTGGACTTATCTTTCACCCGCATGTGGTTCATGTCATTTAATTCCCCTCCTGTCCCTTCTTGACAGCTTTGCATTGTTTGCCCTCAACATCCTCCCATCAGCTCATCAAAGTGATGGCATCTGAAAAATCGTCCTTAGTTCTTTGAGGAAGGGAATATTCCAATGGCTTAGGGCTGACAGGGTCACCGAGAGGACCAACCAACTCCAGGAAAAACTGCCTGTAAAAGGCGCCCAGCTGTGTCACTCAGTTGTGTGGTGACCTCCCTCGAGGGGACTGGCCTCCCTGTCTGTTACCTAAGGCAGCCCCCTCCTCTTACTTCTGATGGAGGGAGGGGTTCAGACATGCTCTGACCTCATTCTATGAGCCAGAGGACAGCAGTACAGGGCCAGAAAGTAAATATTTTAAGCTTTGAGGGCCAGTGGGTCTCTGTCGTAACGACTTCGCTCTACTTTTGCAATGCAGGAGCAGCCATCATGTTAAAAAGGGGGCGGGGCTGTGTTCCAATAAAACTTTATTTACAAGAATAGGTGGTGGGCCGGATTAGGGTTATTGTTGGCAGACTCCTGCCCTAATGTCTGAGTGGTACACAGAGGTCTTGACAAGATGAAACCACAAACCCTTGGACTTGAGCACCCCACCCCTCCCGAGGTCCTCACCTACGGCAGCTGACATTTGGGCTTTGCTTATTTATGTTCAACTCTTGGGCCCATGACTGGTTGTCTGTGCTATGGTCCGTGTGCCCTGTCGTAGACTTCAAAGAACAACACAATCTCTTCCTCCCTTCCAAAGGGCGCCAGGACGATGACCTGGGACAGGACTTCTAAAGCCGTTAGCACAGAGGACCTGGCGTACTGAGAACCCACTCCTAGCCCTGACCCTATTGTGGGATGGGGGTGCATGTCATCACTGCGGTTCCAGTGTGAGCTGATGATAGACGGGGCAACAGAAAAATGGGACTACAGGACAGTCAGTGTCAATTAGAGGACTGATTTAGCTTCAGGAAGCAGAGTGGGGCCAGGGCGGGGGCCAAACCCTCTCCAGCTCTGAGGCCTTTCCAAGAACTCAGAGTCCCCCTACTGCCAAGATAGGCTCAGAGTACTTTCTGCCCTGAATCAAAACTCACTCCCTTCCATGTAAATTGTTGCATCCACTATGGAAAACAGTAAATACAGAAAACTAAATATAGAACTACTCCTGAGCATATATCCAGACAAAACTATAGTTCAAAAAGATACATGCACCCGTATGTTCATTGCAGCACTATTTACAATAGTCAAGACATGGAAACAACCCGAATGTCCACTGACAAATGAATGGATTAAGAAGACGTGGTACATATACACAATGGAATATTACTCAGCCATTAAAAGGAAAGAAATAACGGCATTTGCAGCAACATGGATGGACCTAGAAATTATCATGCTAAGTGAAGTCAGTTAGACAATAAGGCACTAACATCAAATCCTATCACTTACATGTGGAATCTAAAAAAAAGGCATAATGAACTTCTTTGCAGAACAGATACTGACTCACAGACTTTGAAAAACTTATGCTTTCCAAAGGACACAGCTTGGGGGGTGGGGGGATGCACTGAGGGTTTGGGATGGAAATGCTGTAAAACTTAGTTGTGATGATTGTTGTACACCTATAAATGTAATAAAATTCATTAAGTAATTAAAAAAAGAAGATGTGGTACATATATGCAATGGAATACTACTCAGCCATAAAGAAGAATGAAATAATGCATTTGCAGCAACATGGATACAACTAGAGATGATTATACCAATGAAGTAAGTCAGAAAGAGAAAGACAAACACCAGATGATATTCCTTCAGTGTGGAATCTAAAATATGGCACAGATGAGCCTATCTATAGAACAGAAACAGTCTCATAGACATAGAGAACAGACTTGTGGTGGCCAAGGAGGAGGGTTGTAGGGAGTGGGATGGACTGGGAGTTTGGGATCAGTAGATGCAAACTATTACATTTAGGATGGATGAGCAATGAGGTCCTACTGTAGAGCACAGGGAACTCTATCCTATCTCTTGGATAGACCATCATGGAAGATAATGTAAGAAATAAATGTGTATATATTTGTATGACTGAGTTACTTTGCTATACAGCAGAAATTGGTACAACATTGTAAATCAACTATACTGTAATAAAAAATTAAAAAAAAAAAAAGAAAGGGGAAAAAAAAAACTCGGGAGTTCCCCCTGTGGCACAGTGTAAATGAATCCAACTAGTATCCATGAGGATGAGGGTTCGATCCCTGGCTTTGCTTAGTGGGTTAAGGATCCGGCATTGCCGTGAGCTGTGCCATAGGTTGCAGATGCGGCTCCTATCTGGCGTTGCTGTGGCTATGTTGTTGGCTGGCAGCTGTAGCTCTGATTCAACCCCTAGCCTGGGAATCTCCATATGCCGTGGGTGCGGCTCTAAAAATCAAAAAATAAAAAAAAAAAAAGAGTGTCGTCTCTTGCCTCAAAAGGCTTGAGGATAAACTCCTCTACTGGGGCAGGGGATGGGAGCTGGCCTCAGGGGCTGGTCTGGGGACTGCCCTGGATCACACTGTCTAGCCTTGATCAAATGCCCAGGCCCTGATGCTCATGCCCCCAGCAGCCCTGGGCAGAAACAGCTCCTTCTGTAGGCTTCTGCCATCACAGTCACAGACCAAGCTGACCCTGAGCTCCTATTCCAGGAGTGGGGCGCATTTGAGATATATTTTTGTCAATAAAATGAACCTTAAGGGCAAACTTCTGCCCGTGTTTCACTGCACCTGTCCTGCCTTCTTGGATAGACCCTACGGCAGTGTCCTTTTCCTTCAAACCTTTCCACCATCCCCTCGCTGCCCCCAAACAGTGGAGTGGATACAGCCAGTTCCTGGATCTTGCGCAAAGGTCCAAGTTTTCCTCCAATGAGGAAGGTCAGGGTGTCAGGCCAGGTCTTATGTCCCTTGTCTGACATGGAAACAGCCCCTTCCGGCTCGCTGTCCACTGTCATCACCTGTCCCCTGGGTTTACAGGCAGGAGCACCACTCAGCCCAGACCTAACTGTGGAGCTGCCCGGCCCTTGTCACCAACGAGTCAGAGGTGGGGCTCCCCCGTTCAAAGTCCTCGCCGTGACTGGGGGCTGACTGCCGCTGTCTGCCTCCTCCACATCCTGCCTGGGAGCCACCGTCCTGATAAACAGCACAGAAACTCCATTCTTCTAGGCCTGGCAAGTGTGTTCCCTGGGCCCTGCCCGGCCCTGGCACACTGGGCTGCCAGCCCAACCAGGTGCCCCACCCTCGGGATCCTGCCAGCCTTTCTCAGCAGGGCGCCGCCCCGCTGGGCAACCACGGAATCTCTGCTGAGGGCTCCTGGGCTCCTCCAGCGCACAGCGAGGGCTGGACCAGAGCTTCCCTGCCTTTCCCACCTCCCTACCCATCACCTCTTGGCTGTCCTCTGCACACACACGCTGGCGTACCACGTTTCCCTGGTCGCTGTATGACACGCGTCTGGTAGATGTCAATGAGGTGGGGTGACCCAGTGAAGGGGCTTGGTCCCCTCTATTCTGCTTCTCCATTTGCATCAGCTCGGGAGCACGTATCCGACCCTCAGGAGCGCATATCAGACCATCAGATTCTGATGAATTGTAGTGTCAGGCATTGGGTCTGCAGATTTTAGGGATGTGCTGACAGAATGAGGACCACTGGCCTAAGACAGCATCCGAGGGGCTGAGGACGAGATGAGGACAGTGGCCACGCCCATCTTAATCAGGAGCCGCTGCCCTTCTACCCGGACACCCAACTAAGGGGCGTCTCAGGGGTGGCCCGTGCTGGGAGCTGAGGACACCGGTGGCCACTTGTGAAAGCATCAGGGGGCCTGCAGGCTGGGTGTGGAGCACTGGACGGGGGTCCTGGGAAATGGAGCAGGAGTGTCACAGCAGAGGGTCACTGGGGACACAGGGTGTATCAACAAAAGTGACAGGGGATAATGATCACTGCATATCCAGGTATGAAGGAGCAGGCGGGAAGCTGGGACTCAGGGTGGCAGGGCTGGTCCCTCGGAAGTCTGAGCTCAGGGCTGACTTAGGAGCAGTGGGGGCGAGACTGGCTGGCAGGGACAGGACACTGAAAGAGGGAAGCACGCAGGCTGCCGGGGTGCTGGGATGGAGGCAGCTCCAGGAATGCCCACTCCCTCCTGCAGCCCTATTGTGCTCTCCCCTGTGGCCTCCACTCCCACAGACGCTCTGCCAGCATCCCAAGGTCACATCCCAAGGTCAAGGGCCTTGTTGGGCCATCCCCTCCATCGTTTACACTTGGGGAGGAAAAGCCTGCATGCAAGGTTTCCTTTGCAAGATAACTGTGCAGATTCCAAGCAGGATTCAAAAACAAGAGGAGAACCCCAAACCCTGGCCCTTCAGAAGACTTGAGGCTGCTGTCTTCTGGGTTTGGCTCTTCCAGGAAGGAGCACAAAGACACGGTGGCCAGTCTGGACCTTGGTAAGTCAGTGGAAGGAAGGGGGACATGGAAAGGAGGGCTCCTTAAGAAAAAAACTGGAGTTCCCGTCGCGGCTCAGTGGCTTAAGAGCCCAACTGGTATCCGTGAGGATGGGGGTTAGATCCCTAGCCTTGCTCAGTGGGTTAAGGATCTGGCATTGCCGCAAGCTGTGGTGTGGGTTGCAGATGTGGCTCAGATCTGGCGTTACCATGGCTGTGGTGTAGGCTGGTAGCTGCAGCTCCAATTCGATCCCTAGCCTGGGAACTCCCATGTGCTGCAGGTGCAGAAAAAAGAGAGAGAGAAAGAAGACAGGGAGGGAGGGAAGGAGGGAGGAAGAAAGAGAGGAAGGGAGGGAGGAAGAAAGAAAGAAACCAAAGGCTGTCCCTGCCCTTCCAGGATAAGCCATGCCCTACGGTGACCTGTCCCCCTGGGCCTCACTGGGAGCAACAGGGGAGTGGGTCCTGGGAGAAGGGCCAGGAAAGGCCATCCATGGGGGAGCAGGGGCAGGGGAGGGGAGAGGAAGCCAGTGGGAGGGGGGAGAGGGGAGGGAGGAGGGGGGTCAAGGGCAGGTGTAGGGGGTGGTCAGGGGGTGAGGTGATGGCTCCTGGGGCTGGGCCGCACCCGCAGAGGCTCTTGGGAAGGTGAGCTCAGGGTCCGTCCACAGGGTTGCCTCTGGGCATCTGGCTTGGCGCAGGCTCACTTCTCTTCTCCTTTCCCTGAAGAATCTGAATTTTCTAGGAAGGGCAGACCCAGACCAGTGTTCTGGAAAATGGGGCTGATTTTGAAGTCCATTTCCTAGGACTTCGATTTTTCTTTTAAATGTAAATAAAGCTGGAAGAGAGAACGGCAAGAAGAAGAAAGGCCACAAGAGCAACACGAAGCCTAGAGAGCTAAATGATTCTGGCAGAGTGAGGTGATCTGGGAATTCTTCCTGGAGAAGGTGGCACGCAAGATGGACTGTGACAAACACCCCATCAAAAGATGGACAGAGGACCTGGATCAACATTTCTCCAGAGAGGACCTATCGATGGCCAGCAGGCACACGGAAGAAACGCTGCACATCACTAATGATCAGAGAAATGCGAATCAAAACCACAGGGAGGCACCAGCTCACACCAGTCAGAATGGCCGTCCTTAATAAGTCTACTAATAACCAGTGCTGGAGAGGGTGTGGAGGAAAGGGAACCCTCCCGCACTGCTGGTGGGAATGTAAATTGGTACAACCACTATGGAAAACAGTATGGAGATCCTCTGAAAACTGAATATAGAGCTACCACATGATCCAGCAATCCCACTCCTGGGCCTATATCCAGACAAAACTACATTTCAAAAAGATACACGTACCCCTATGTTCATAGCAGCACTATGCACAATAGCCAAGACATGGAAACAGCCCAAATGTCCACTGACAGATAAATGCAATAAGAAGCTGTGGTACACACAATGGAATACTACTCAGCCATTAAAAAGAACAAAACAATGCCATTTGCAGCAACATGGATCCGACTAGAGTATATTAAGTGAAGTAAGTCAAAAAGAGAAAGAAAAATATCATATGATATCACTCTATGAGGAATCTAAAATATGGCATAGGAGTTCCCATCATGGCTCAGTGGTTAACGAACCCAACTAGGATTCATGAGGATGCGGGTTAGATCGCTGGCCTTGCTCAGCAGGTTAAGGATCCAGTGTTGCCATGAGCTGTGGTATAGGCTGCAGACACGGCTCAGATCTGGCATTGCTGTGACTGCGACGTAGGCTGGCAGCTACAGCTCCGATTCAACCTCTAGCCTGGGAATCTCCAATATGCCATGGGTGTGGCCCTAAAAAGACCAAAGGCAAAAAATAAATAAATAAAATAAAATATGGCATAAATGAACCTATTTATAGAACAGAAACAGACTCACAGACATGGAGAACGGACTTGTGGTTGCCAAGGGGGAGGGAATGGGGTGGAATGGGCTGGGAGTTTGGAGTTGGTAGATGCAAACGATTCCATTTATGGATAAGCAATGAGGTCCTGCTGTACAGCACAGGGAACTCTATCCAATCACTTGGGACAGACCATGATGGCGGGTGATACGAGAAAAAGAGTATGTGTGTATATATATGGGTCACTTTGCTGTACAGGAGAAATTGGCACATTGTAAATCGACTTAACTGTAATAAAAAAAAAATTCCAAAAAGAAAAAAGAAAAGGATGGACTCTGAGGAGTCCCCTGCTGGCACATGGGTTAAGGATCCAGCGTTGTCACTGCAGCCGCTCAGGTCACTGCTATAGCACAGTTCAATCCCAGGCCAGGAACGTCCCCATGTTGTGGGCGTGGCCAAAAACAAAACCAAAAAACCCAGAGATGGACTTTGAAGGATGGGGAGCCTCTCAATAGCTACGGCAAGATGCAGAAACGTTTTTCCTACAGGAAGGAGGAAGGATGGAAGCCACCGTGGGAGAGGGTAGGCAAGGCAGCCCAGGCCTACTCTCTCTCTCCTCTTCCCCAATTTAAAGTCAACGCACAAAACAAGAAAATGCTCTGGAGTCAAAGCCCGTCTCTCCTTGGCCTCGTCTTCTAAGATTCCTCCCTGTGCACAGCTGAGGCTGCTGGCTTTTCAGGACCTGTGCTGAATGCCCCAGCTCCATCCAAGGAGTCTTCCCAAGGCCACGTAGCAGGTTCCATCCCAGGGGGCTCCACCCATCTTTGGAGGCCGAGCCCTGGGCTGATGGGACCCTGGGAGGGGATTCCCCTGAGACCCACGCCTTCGCCGTCTCGACTCAAACTTTCTCTAAGCCTGTCTCGGGACCTTGAGCTTGGGGAAAGCTTTCAGTGAGTGTCAGCAGCGACACGAAGTCTCGAGCAGCACAGACCCCACTGCAATGACCTGTGGCTGAAACCGGCTTGTCTTTCATTACCGCGCCTGTCAGAGGGAGCCTGAGGTCCTCGGGCTAGAATAAAAATGAGGAAAATCATCTCCGCCCTTTATGGAGTGTTGCTCAGTGTCAGGTGTGCTTGGAACCATTTTACGTGTAGCAACACGCTTCACCCTCGCAACCACTCGGTGTTTTCTGTCATCGTTATCCCCATTTGACAGATGGGGATACTGAGGCAGGAGGCGGTTAAGGGACCTGTCCCCAGGGTTACCTTGCTGGGAGGTG
Organism: Phacochoerus africanus; assembly: GCF_016906955.1. NCBI lineage: Eukaryota > Metazoa > Chordata > Mammalia > Artiodactyla > Suidae > Phacochoerus > Phacochoerus africanus. The sequence goes on along the minus strand of NC_062557.1, from coordinate 8,182,713 downwards.
ACAGAGGGGACTCTTAACCACTACTCTATATGCCTCAGGTCCTTGGGGCCTCACACAGACCCACTGAAGTATCGTGGACAGAGATGGTGACGTGGACTCAAATCCTCAGTAGAGAAGCAGGTGCTGTTTTGTATCTGCTGGACCAGCGAGGTGAGGCTCTGGCTGGATAGAGATGTTACCCAGTAACCTCCAGGGTAAATGGGGTCAGAACATCCCATCGATGGCAGGGTGTGCCTCTTGTCACTTTCATTTTGGACCAGTTCATTCTTTCTTTTTTTTCTTTTTCTTTTTAGGGCCACACCTGCATACGGAAGTTCCCAGGCTAGGGGTCCCATCAGAACCGCAGCTGCGGGCCTACACCACAGCCACAGCAACGCCAGATCCCAGCCATGCCTGCCACCTACACCACAGCTTGCGTCAAGGCCAGACCCTTAACCCACTGAGCGAGGCCAGGGATCGAACCCACATCCTCATGGACACTAGTTGAGTGCTTAGCCCGCTAAGCCACAATGGGAACTCCTGGACCAGCTCATTCTTTGTTGTGAGGCCCGCCTTGCACATTAAAGGATGTTTAGCAGCATCCCTGGCCTCTACCCACTAGATGCCAGACGCTCCTCTCCAGTGGCAGCAACCTCAAAAGTCTGCAGACGTTGCAAAATGTCCCCTGAATGAGAATCACTGACCAAGGGTAAGCAGCAGCTTAGGGGAACTTGCTCCCTCACAAGTACCTGAACACCGGAAACCGCTCAGACTGAGCAAGAAAAACATACGATCTTGTGCGTCTTATGGGAGAATTTCTAGGCTCAGTGGAGTTGAATCTTCAAGGGAGCTTAGCTGTAGCAAGGCAGATTCCTGAGATTCAGGGTAAAAACACCACCTGACAGCCACCAGGCCTCGGCTCCCTCGTTCCCAAGGCAGTAGGAACCTCAGCACGGAACAATTCTGAGCCCGCGCTGTGCTCTCTGCGAATGGCACCCCCTGGAGTTGGGCGGTGGAACATTCCTGCTTGAACCCCAGCCATAGATTATGATTAGTTCTGGGGTTGGAGGCGGGGCATCCTGGGGAGGTGGTGCAGAGCCTCCGGGGTTTCTCTGCAAATTGGCAAGTGAGCGTCCCTGCAGCCTTCTCTCCGGGCCGTGTTCTCTGGCCGGCTGGTAGGGAAAGGAGGCCAGCGCACTGCTGACAAGCCCTGCTTTACCCAGGCTTTCAGATGGCCCCATGGCGATGGGCGTGTGTGTTCTTGCGTGGCAGGCCCCCACACACTGTTGTGATTGTTATCATCCTGCGGTGAAAGGCCAGATTGTTCGGGCCTGCCGATGACATCACCGGCTTCCCACTGGGGCTGCTTCTCGAGGTGTTTGAAGAACCTGCGGGTGGGAAGGGGCTGGGTGCTCCCCGCAGGGCTACCCGGCCCTACCTGCTCCTCGAGCTGGCTTAGCACGCAAGGGATCTTCCCCCACCCTTTCGTTCCTGTTCCTTCTGTTCTGGGAGGCCTCCTGCCTCAGGCTGGAAAGATGAGTCGGCCCAGCGGTTCCCTTAAAGCCAGCTGCCCTCCCCAGAGTGGGCAGGGAGGAGCCCCAGGAAGTGAAGCCACCAGGCAGGGCGGTGTCTGCGGGTGATTCAGGCCACCTTGGAGCACCTCTCCTGGCCAGAAAGTAGAGAAGCCTACAGATAACTGCGGGATCTCCAACACCCCGAGGGGTGCCCTGGGCACCTTTATGGCTAAGTCTCTGCCAATCAGTCCCCTGCACAGGCCGGGTACGAGGCTGCCTTATGCAACAGGAAAAGCACCCAGCGGTATACACCCAAGAGCGATGTGCCTCCAGATTCATTAAAAGACATGACCCAGGAGAGTCACTCTATGAATAATGGCCCTGAACTGGAAACTAAACAAATGCCTGTCCGAGACAGGATGAATAAATTGAGTTCCATTCCCACCACGGAACGCCGTGCACAGCAGTGAGAACCAATGTCTACAGCGTCGTGATTCTGGAGGAGGCCCCTCACAGACAAAGTGCTAAGTGCAGGAAGCTAGACACACAACACTGAACCCTGCGCGACTCTATTATAAAGTCCCCAGCAGGCAAAACCATGCTGTGTCTTCTCATCCATTCATTGAGAGAATGTGCCACTGGCCACAGGCAAAAATTTATTCGTCAGTTCTCCCTAAGATACTTGGAGTTTTAAAAACAATTGTTTATGGGCAGAACACAGGGACTCTTTAAAAGGTAGTTCGTCAAGTCCTGAGTGGGGATCATACTTTTGGGAAAAGGATAACTTCCCACGGCCTTTTTTTTTTTATTATTTTTCTTTTGGGTTGTGCCTGCAGCATGCAAACGTTCCTGGGCCAGGGTCTGAACCTGTGCCACATCAGCGGCCCAAGTCCCAACAGTAACAATGGCGATCCTTAACCTGCTGAGCCACCAGGGAACTCCCCCTGGCCTTTCAAAAGACGATTTTTGTTTCATTTTTGGGGCTTTTGTTCCTTTTTTTTTGGTTTTTGTCTTTTTGTCTTTTTAGGGCCGAACCCACGGCATATGGAGGATCCCAGGCTAGGGGACTAATCGGAACTATAGCTGCTGGCCTATCCCACAGCAACTCAGGATCCGAGCCACATCTGGGACCTACACCACAGATCATGGCAACACCGGATCCTTAACCAACTGAGTGAGGCCAGGGATCGAACCCACAACCTCATGGCTCCTAGTCGGATTCATTTCCACTGCGCCACAGCAGGAACTCCTGTTTTGTTTTGTTTTTAATGCCCGCACATGCAGCATTTGGAAGTTCCCCAGCCAGGGATTGAATCTGAGCTGAAGCTGCAACCTACATCGCAGCTGCGGCAATGCTGGATCCTTTAACCCACTGTGCCGTGCTGGGGATCAAATTCACACCTCCACAGCCACCCCAGCTACTGCAGTCAGATTCTTAACCCCCTGTGCCACAGCAAGAACTCCTAAAAGATGTTTTATTGCAGTTGAATGTATGTGCAGAGAAGAGTAGATATTATAAGCGTTCAGCTCAATGCATTTTCAGAAACGTGGTGAATTTCTCAAAACCCACACCCAGATCAAGAAATGGAACATGACCAGCACCCCAAAGCCCCTCGGCCCTGGGCTTTCTGCACATCACAGCCCTGCCCTTGAGGGGAATCACTAGCTCAGTGGCACCTGCTTTCGAATTTCATTCACATCGATGGTTTAGGCGGCCGTGGGAGACCCCAGCAGAGGATCGTCTGGGGCTTTGGGTGACTGAGGGCTTTGCGTCTCATCTCCTGTGATCTTGGCATGCGGGTGGTCTCCTTAGGCCATAGGTTTGGACCTCTGTACAGGCAGCCCTTGTTTTATGCCACTGCCCAGACACTGGGGTTTTTTACAAATGGGAGGTTTGTGGCAACCGTGCGTGGGACAAGCCTATCGGTGGCGCAGTTTTGCTGATAGCATTTGCTCACTTCGTGTCTCTGTGTCACTTTTTGGCAATTTCTCCAAATGTTTCAAACTTTTTCACAGCTACTGTGTGTGTTAAGGTGATCTGCAGCCAGTCATTTTTGATGTTACTGTTACATATTTTGTTTTAGATTTTTAAGGTATGGGCATTGATGTTTTTCAGACATCCCACTATTGCACCTGTAAAAGATTACAGGAGAATGTGAACACCATTTTGATGTGCGTTGAGAACCCCCCAAATTTGGGTGACTCTTTTTTTTTTCTTTTTTTTTGCCGAGGCCTGGTGTCTCTGAGGTGTGTCTGCAGAGCCTGTTTCCCCCAGGATACCTGAGTTCCACCCTCCTGACGTCTTTCCCTCTGCTTTCTTTTTTTTCTCTTTTTCTTTCTTTCTTTAATTCCTCTTCCTTCTCTCTTTCTCTCTTTCTTTCTTTTTCCTTCCTTCCTTCCTTCTTTCTTTCTTTATTTCTCCCTCCCTCTCTCCCTCCCTCCTTCTCTTCCTTCCTAAGGCTGCACCTGCAGCATATGGAAGTTCCCAGGTTGGGGGTCAAACTGGAGCTGCAGCTGGAGGCCTATGCCATAGCCACAGCAACACTGGATCCTTAACCCACCGAGCAAGGCCGGCGATTGACCCTGCATCCTCACAGAGACAATGCTGGGCCCTTAACCTGCTGAGCCACAAAGGGAACTCCTCCCTCTGCTTTCTTATTCACAGAAGCTTCAGTCAAGTCAGGATCCACATTTTCGGGGAGGGGTTGTGACAAAAACACTTAGCTCTCTGGCACACAAAGTACCACTGCGAACCACTGAGACATTTTCCACCATTTGGCACTTTCTCCTAAAGAGCTTCGAGTGCCGTTATAGACACGTATTATTTCTTTCACATGGGAGGTATAAGTTCATTTTCCACTTTGCGGACATAGTAACAAAGCCAACGAAGGGTAAGTGATAAATCTGAGCACACAACATGGGTCACGGCAGTAGAGGAAACGGTGCTGGATGCCGAGCCCTTTCTCGCACCCCATCCCTCAGGGAAAAAAAGTAAAGTGGTCATTGACCCAGATAGGAACCTCCACCATCTCCCTCCTGCTTTACAGGGACAGCCTCCTAACTGGCCTTCCTGCCTCTCCCCTTGTCCCCTGCAGTCTCTTCCTTGCACGTATTTTTTTTTTTTTGGTTCTTTTTTAGGGCCGCACCCGCGGCATATGGAGGTTCCCAGGCTAGGGGTCCAATCGGAGCTGTTGCCGCCAGCCTACACCACAGCCACAGCAACAGCAGATCCTTAACCCACTGAGAGAGGCCAGGGATCGAACCGGCAACCTCATAGTTCCTAGTCAGATTCGTTTCTGCTACGCCGCGACAGGAACTCCTCTTCTTTGCACATCTTATGATGCTTCTCTGGCTGGACCAGTGTGGTCCAGCTGCACCTTTCCCTCAAAGGCAGACCCAAGTCCTTCCCCTGTGACCCACGTGTTCTCTGGCCTCTCTGACCCTCTCCTCATTCTCTGACCTCTTCTTCGACCGCTCTTCCCCTGGCTCCCTCTTCCCCTTCCCCACTCCAGCCATCCGGCCTCCCTGCTCTTCCTCAAACTCCCATCTTAGGCCATTTCTAAGGGGACACTCCTTCTCAGATATCTGTGGCTCTTCACCTTTTTCGAGACTAAGCCTATGACTTTTCCAAGGCTGGTTCACAAAAGACACCGTGGCTTCCGTCTCTCTTGGCCACTAGCTCTGGGGAAAGCTGGCTGCCCTGTTACGAGGACCCTCAAGCATCCATATGGCGGTGCCCATGTGACAAGGAGCTGAGGCCACCTGCCAGCAGCCGTGTGAGGGCGCCATCTTCAAAGTGGACCTTTCCACCCCAGTCCAGCCTTCAGATGACTGCAGCCTCAGCTGACCTCTTGATGGCAACCTCAAGAAAGACCCCATGCAGGGCTCCTCGGCAAAGCTGCTCTCAGATTCCTAACCCACAAAAAAAAAACCGAGGTCAAATTTACTGGGTTGAGCCACCAATCTTGAGCTATTTTGTTATACAATAATAGATAACTAAGACGGCCACCTTCTCAGGGCAATCTAGCCTCATCCTTTTATCCAAAATGTCAACCACCCCAGTATTCCCATGCCCCCTTGACTCTACTTTCTTTCTCTCTCTAATTTTTTTTTTTTGGACAGCATTCTTACCTTCTAAACCTCTGCATAATGTGCTCATTCTTTATGTTAATTGTTCGTGTATTACTGCGCATCTGATCTGGCCTCAGAACAAGCTAGGAGTCTCTGTCTGTCCCCCAGTGTGTCCCAAGCGCCTAGAAGAGTGCCAGGTGCAACAGTGATGAAACGGACGTGCGTAGAGATATGGGCCCGTGAGTTCTGGCAAGGCTGAGGTCCTGTCTGCTCCCAGCTGCCGGTCATCAAACACCAGCAAGCATGTCACAACGCCCTGGGCCTCGGTGTCCTCAGCTGTACAAGAAGGAGGTAAAAGTGGGCGACCCATAAGCTCTTTTCCAGATCCCAAGCCCTGCAATTCCTACACAACGGCAGTATTGTGGCTTGTCCAGATTCCAGGGGCTGCAGGGACAGGGCTCCGCCTTGGCCAAAGCCCGTTTTCCCGTCTGTGCACATCTGGAAAGCCAGGAAACAAAACCATCGCATTGTGCACATCTGGACAGCATCAACCAATCACGCCGAGAGGAAACTCCGAAACGGCCGCTCAGCGAAAACTGCAGTCCAGGCCAAATGAGAGGGGCTGAAAGGCTCCTTTCTTTTCCAGCCGCAAAACAATCTTCTGGGCACGATCTTAGAAGCTGACTGCGCTGCAGCTGAATAACATATGCTCTCAATAGCCTTGGCCTGCCGTCGCTGTCACAGTGCCCTCTCTGCCTGGCTCCTGGCCAATGCAAAACTTACAGAACAGGGATTTTTTTTTTTTTTTTTTTTTGGCCACCCTCCTACTCCCTTGTTTAGACCAAACTATACCTTCACTTACCCTTGGGGCATATGGACCAAGTTCAAAGCCGAACACCACCTGCCCCTCCTCCTCCTCCTCTGAGGAGAGTAATGGACCTGCACACCTAATGCAAACTGAACAGGGAGCTTTGAGCTCTGGTGAGAAATTGCTAGCTGTGTGCTTGCAGTTAGAACGTGCTCGTCCCCCCATCCCTCCGTGGCTGGGAAGAGAACGATGCCTGTTAAAGTGTGGTCAGTGTGTCGTCCAGCCTGGCCTCCCAGAACAAAGAGGAAGGATGTTCTTTTGCAAAAGAAAGGAGTGTCAGGGGCTCAGAACTTCCCGCTAGCTCTTCAGCCAGCACAGAGAAGCCTTTCAGGGAGGGGGAAGGCAGGGAAATGGGGGTTTCAACACACTCGCAGCATCGCAGCCAGTGATGAGAATGGCTTGATGGCCGGGACACCTTGGAGCGTGGAAGACTCAGGAGGCTTTGGGTCAATGTCCTGAGAACACTGGAATAACTGCCTTGGGGCTGGGGTGTCTGAACGTCCCTCAGCGTCATCCTTTAATCTTCTCTTAAGGGGACAGGTATAGAGGCAGGATGGAGACACAGGAACTTATAGCCCTGAACGCTTGCTCTCAAACAACAGCACCTCCCCAAGACTCAGAACATAACCACACTCTGCACACCCAGCAGAGCACGATACCTTTTTTTTTGCTTTTTAGGGCCACACCCATGGCATATGGAGGTTCCCAGGCTAGGGGTCCAATCAGAGCTACGGCTGCCAGCCTACAACACAGCCACAGCAACACAGGATCCGAGCTGCCTTTGCGACCTACACCACAGCTCAAGGCAATGCTGGATTCCTAACCCACTGAGTGAGGCCAGGGATCGAACCCACAACCTCACGGTTACTAGTTGGATTCGTTTCTGCTGTGCCACGATGGTTTGTGAAACATTTCATATCATGAAGTCATCTATTACCAATTTTCCACTGCAGGATGGGACCTAGCACAAACTTGGCAAAAAAAAAAAAAAAAAAAAATCCCTATTTGTTTAAAGTAATGTGTTTAATGATCTTAAAAAGAGGTTCCCAGTATTTTCAAATGAATGGCTGGTTTCTGTCTGGTGTCCTTTTCTCTCTGAACCAAGTCAGGAACTGCAAAGAATTCCATGGCTGCTACATGAATTGCCTCCCATGGATGCGCCGGGGGCATTCCCAAGGTGTCAGGAATCCCCAGCCTTCCTGTGGGAGGAAGCCAATTAACACTTCATTTTAGTCTCCCTCTGAGGGGTAGGAGCAGTGGAGGAGAAGGAATAAGTTCAAAGTGAAGGGAGAGATAGTTCCTATTGTGGCTCAGCGGTTAATGAACCCAGCTAGTATCCATGAAGACGTGGGTTCGATCCCTGGCCTTGCTCAGTGGGTTAAGGATCTGGCGTTGCCAAGACGCAGGTCATGATGCAGCTTGGATCTGGTGTTGCTGTGGCTATGCTGTAGGCTGGCAGCTGCAGCTCCTATTCGACCTCTAGCCCGGGAACTTCCATATGCCACATATGTGGCCCTTAAAAAAGGGGTAGGGGGAAGGGAGAGGCTCCGAATGGGCACAACTGGAGAAAGAAGAAAGGACCAGTGTCCACTATGACTGAGAAAACACCATCATGTCCATAGCAGCGTGGTCCCACCTGAAGAACCACCCAGAGACAGGTGGCGTTCAGAGCCCATCAGATTAGAGGTGAGACTTCAGAAGAACCATCCCGCCTGAATGAGAGCTGGTGGAGGTGGCCTCCCTCCTGCTGCTTCCTACTGAAACAGCCATTTCTCCAGGTTTCTTCAAAAATGTCAGTGTCACCCAAGACAGACAAGGCAGGGACACGACTTCCCATGAAAGGAGATTAAGAAGACAGGACAGGAGTTCCCGTTGTGGCTCAGTGGGTTAAGAACCTGACCACTATCCACAAGGATGCAGGTTTGATCCCTCACCTCGCTCAGTGGGTTAAGGATCCAGCGTTGCCATGAGCTGCGGTGCAAGTTGCAGACACGGCTCAGATCCTGCGTTGCTGTGGCTGTGTAGGTTGGCAGCTGCAGATCCACTTCGACCCCTAGCCTGGGAACTTTCATATCTCATGGGTGTGGCCCCAAAAAGACCCCCCAAAAAAGGAACAGTCAAGGGCTTCAAAACAAACCAACAAAACCCAAAAAAAGTCTATAAAGGAGATTGGTAATGATTAGAAAAAGTGAATGGGGTCGGTGCATGAGTTACTGGCGTGGCTGTTAAATGTTCTGGGTGGGATAATCAGTCTGGTTTGTGGGAGGATGTCTTTATTTTTTCCTTTTTCCTCTCCAAGTTAAATAGGCGGCTTTACTTCAAGACTTCTCACATAATTTAATTACACATTTAATCATTCATCAGCCACTTAGAGTCCCTACTATGTGCCAGGTACTCTGTAATTTTATTTTGTTGCTTTTTATCTTGAAATAATTTTAGACTTACAGAAAGGTTGCAAAAATACTACCAAGAGTTCCTGATTCCCCCTCCTCACTCAGAATCCGCTGACATTAACAGCAACCAACAGGATCCCAGTCCAATGATCAAAAGCAGGAAGATAAGGGAGTTCCCCTTGTGGCACAGCGATAACAATCTGACCAGCAACCATGAGGACACAGGTTCAATCCCTGGCCTTGCTCAGTGGGTTAAGGATCCAGCACTGCCGTGAGCTGTGGTGTAGGTCACAGACATGGCTTGCATCCCACATGCTGTGGCGGTGGCGTAGAGCGGTGGCTACAGCTCCGATGTGACCCCTAGCCTGGGAACCTCCATATGCTGCGGGTACAGCCCTAAAAATAGCACAAAAAGAAAAAGCAGGAAGACAACATTTGACAGTAGTAGAAAAACAAAGAAGTTACCCCGCCCCCAGCCCTCCCTTCCCACCCCTGTGAGTAATCAGTCTTGAAGTATCTGGTTTATCTTTCCTATATCTTTTGTACAAATAAGCAGATACCTGCGTATTTTCTTATCTGCCTTCTTATTTACACAATAGTAGCACCCTATAGGTACCCTTTTTCACTTGGCTTTTTTTTTCACTTAGTGTTTCCTAGAAACCATTTCAAATCAGCTCAAGGGATCATCCGCACGCTTCTTCGTGGGTGTGAACAGCTGTGTATGTCTCCATTAGATGGCTATGTCACATACACGAGCATCTACGTTGCTTCCCGCAGTTTTCCATCACCAATAACACTGCAATGAATAAAATAACCTTGGCACATCTACGTATTTTCATGTTCTTGGAGGTGTATCTTCAGAGTGGATTCCTAAGAATGGGATTGCTGGATCAAAAGGAAAACACCTATGGAGTTCCCGCTGTGGTTCAGGGAGTTAAGAACCCGAGGGCTGGGGCCCAGGTTACTGTGGAGAATGAGTTTGATCCCTGGCCTGGTGCAGTGGGTTAAAGGATCCCCCATGGCTGCAGCTGTGGCAGAGGCTGCAGCTGTAGCTCACACTGAATCCCTGGCCCAGGAAATTCCATAGGCCACAGGTGCGGCCATAAAATAAAATTTTTTAAAAAGGGGAATGCCTATGGATTTTTGTTAGATGTGGACCATTTTCCCTCTGGAAGGGCTGACTCCATTTATACTCCCATCAGCAATAGGTGGGAGAGCTGGTTTCTCAGATTAGTCAATATATCACAGAATCTATTATCAGATTTGAAAAATTTCCCCATCAGATAGGTGAGAAATGATGCCTTGGTGTTAATTCTCATTTATCTAATGAGGATTGAGTTTCAACATTTTCCCCATACACTTGAGGGCTCTCTTTCTATCTCTTTTTGTGAATTGTCTGCTCATGTCCTTCCCCCATTTTTCTAACAGAGTGTCTGGAGGAATTTTTTTTTTTTTTTTGCCACACCCACAGCATGCAGAAGTTCCCAGGCCAGGGATCGAACCCACGCTACAGCCAGGACCTAAGCCACTGCAATGACCATGCCAGATCTCAACCCACCGCACCATCAGGGAACTCCCAACCACAAAGTCTTTATTATTAAAAGATGCAGCTGAAGTACTCAGAGGTGAAGGGTCCTGAAATGTCAAATGGATCAGTGCCAGGGGGGAGGAGTGCAGTGTGTGTGTGTGTGTGTGTGTGTGTGTGCGTGCGCGCGTGCGTGCACGCCCATCTATAGAGAGAACAGCAGCTTCACGCACAAGTAAAAAAGAACCTCTCCCCCACCACAAACATGCAAGATGAGTCGGTCCTCAACAGGCCATGACGATGCTCCTTCTGCAGCTACAGCAAACATGTTCAACCACCCAGACTCCTTCTTTGCCTTCCCGGCTTCCATGTGTCAAGACATCCTGGGAAGCAGCTTCAGGGGCCACAGGCCCGGCACAGCCCTAGGAGGCTGAGCGAACTGGCAGAGAACCCAGATCTCCATCTACGGCTCCCCGAGTGCTCTCCGTGAGTGAGGAGCCCAGCCAGGGACCCCTCGTCTCCTGGAATCTTAAAGCCGGCCTCCCCAGCCCTCATCACTGCCGCCACCCTGCCCACTGTGTGCCGCACCTGTGGAATCTTGCACCAGTATTTGCTTTAAGTGAACTCCTTTCCTTTTCTTCAGATTTATTTGTGCAATAAAATTGTAAGTCTGCTGTAAGTGGAAGGAACACCAGCATGAGCTGCCTGACGCGGAGAATAACTGTCAAGGCAAACACGTTGAAAGCCAATCGGAAAGAGTGGGTTGATGTGGGTGTGACGGAAACCTAGATGCTGGTGGATGGTCTAAAGTAAAAACCTCAGCTGGGTGTCTTCGCCAGAAACTCCAGATAATAGTTTTGAGGGTGGGGCAAGAATTCCCAGGGCAAATGGGGTCTGGAGCCGGGGTGGTCCCCGCGTTCCAGTAGGGTGCCTGGGAGGCAGAGGAACTCAGACAACACGTTGAAAGTGCTGCAAATGGAGCCTGGTACACAGCAAATGCTCCATAACTGTTCCCTTCTTTTCACCACCTACTGGGTCAGTGGCAGGGCGCAGAAAAGAGTTAACAGAGCGGGTCTGAGACTGTTCTTCTTAGAAAGCCCTGAATGCAGGGCTGGCACTTAGCTGGCATCTTGGAAATTTGGATCGTAAACAGCTCCCTCTGCGAATAGAAAACTTGCCCTAAATGGTAAGAATACTCACTGCACCTAAGGTGTTTGTGCAAATACTGAACACTTGCTTTTCCTTCTGGGAGTCTGGAATTTTAGCACGAGGTAGGCAGAGGGTGCCGTGTGACCAGCCCCCAGTGAAAGCTTTGAGCACTGAGTCTCTGATAAGCTTCCAGGAGGACAATCATTTGCACATGTTGACACAATTCACAGCTGGAGGAATGAAATGCATCCTGGTGACTCTACGGGGAAAGGATTTCTGCAAGCCTGTGTCTGGCTTCCTCCAGATTTTCCCTTTGCTGATCCTGCTTTATCTCCTTTCTCTGTGATACATCTTAGCCGTGAATGTGACCTTTGCCAAGCACTGTACGTACTTGTGAATCACCAGTCTGAGGGCAGGCTTGCCCCCCCACCCCCGCACAAGAAGTAGCAGCAGTGACAGGGGTTGGTGTCAGTTGGCTGGACCTAAAGGAAGCTCCCACAGAACCCATCCCACCCTAGGTTGTGGGTGGAATCCTGATCTTTGTGGACCGGAACTGGGGGCTCCAGGTTGAGAGGGCTGGTGGGCTGCAAGAGGGTGGGTACATAAAACTGAGGGCCAGCGGTCATAGCGGGGCCACGGAAACCAGTAACAGAGGCGTCATGGGGGTGATGCCCGACACCAGACGGGCCCTGTCACATCACAGTGGACGCCCCATGGAGAAAGGACGTCATCTGACAGGATGCTACTCCCTTCGGCCAGGAGGTGGGTAACTCTGGGAACTCAGACCTCCTTTTGGGAAAAGGAGAAGGGGGAGGGCGGCGGATCTCAAACTGACTATAACCTGAGCTGAGCACATTTAAAAGCAGAAGAGCTGGCCATCCTCCGAAAGTCTACAAACAATAAGTGCTGGAGAGGGTGTGGCGAAAAAGGAACCCTATCACACTGTTGGTGGGATTGTAAACTGGTGCAACCACTGTGGAAAGCAGTATGGAGATTACTCAGAAAACTAAAAATAGAACTACCATTTGATACAGCAATCCCACTCCTGGTCTTCTATCCAGAGAAAACCACGACTCACAAAGACACATGTACTCCAATGTTCATTGCAGCACTCTTTGCAATAGCCAAGACATGGAACCAACCTAAATGTCCATCGACAGAGGAGTGGATCAAGAAGATGTAGTACATATACACAGTGGAATATGACTCAGCCATCAAAAAGAACGAAATACCAGCATTTTTAGCAACATGGATGGACCTAGAAATTATCATACTAAGTGAAGTCAGCCATACAATGAGACACCAACATCAAATGCTTTCACTGACACGTGGAATTTGAAAAAAGGACAGACGGAACTTCTTTGCAGAACAGATGCTGACTCACAGACATTGAAAAACTTATGGTCTCCGGAGGAGACAGTTTGGGGGGTGGGGGATGTGCTTGGGTTATGGGATGGAAATCCTGTGAAATTGGATTGTTATGATCATTATATAACTACAGATGTGATAAATTCATTTGAGTGATTAAAAAAATCACATTCTAAAAAAAAAACAGAGGCCATTTAAAAATAAATAAAAAATAAAAAAAATAAAACTCTGTTCCTTAAGTCAAAAAAAAAAAAAAAAGCAGAAGAGCTGTCTTTAAAGGGAATGCATTTACCAGTCGGGGCACACAAGGGCAAAGGCAAGACCACGGCAGTCCTCAAACCTGACCATGCATCAGGATGACCAGGGGGCCGGGGGGGCAATGTTAGCACACAGACTGCTGGGCCCACGCTTGAAGCATCCTGCAGACGGGGGGTGAGGCCCAGGAATCGGCTTTTTAACAAGTTCCCAGGTGATACCCAGGTCTCCAGGAGCCACACTTTGAAGACGACTGATACAGAGACATACAGCTCCATGCGCCACATCTGAATTGTGTCTGAGGGAGGGGAACCTGATGAACAGGCCTCCGCACTCAGCAGGAGGAAGGATTCCCTGTCCCGAGCTGGATGAGCAACTCTAGTCAATGAGAGCCCACGAGTCCACTGTTGCTTCTCCAGGCTGGAGAAAGGCTCAGGAGAGGTGGGCTTATCAAAAGCCCAAGTGAGGCTATCTGGGTAGAGCTCTGGGGAAATGGAACTGTGCTTGGCTCCAGAACCTTCTAAGAGGTTCTTCTTCTAACCTTCTAAGAAGATGCACATACCCACTCTGTCTCGGGCACCTTTCACCAGGCACGGAGTAGCAGGATGTCCTGGCCAAAGCAAGACCCTCCTGACACTGGCCAGGCCCTGGCCCTGGTGGGGGATGCACCCACCGGGCGGACACGAGTTCTCTGCTCCAGAAGAGGCTGCAGAACCGGGAAAGGGACCGTCCCTCCTACTCCCACAGACCAGGTGCCCTCCACTGGGCGCAACTTGGCCTCCTGGTCCTGGTCCTACCTGGAGACACTTTGGTTTGTCACAACTGGGAACAGGTGACGGATGTCTAACATGGAGAAGCCAGGGATGCTGCCAAACACCCTGCAACACAGAGCACAGCCCTGTAAAGAAGTATCTGCTTCGAGGCCAATGGCATCGAGAGGCTGAGAGAGCAGTCATCCCACCCTAAACCCCTGCACAGCATAGGAGGCTCTTCTGCAGCAGGCACAGCATCGCAGGAGATTTGTGATGCGGGAGAGTGAAGCTGGGGCGACCCCGCTCAGTTTCTCTAGCTGTCCTCCTGTGAAGGTCTCAGAAAGCAGCACGGCCGCATCACCACCTCCAAGCCCAGCAAGACCCACTGCGTTCTCCTTTTAAGCTAAATCCACAGCTCCTCCCGTGGAGACGCATCTCAGAAACGGCCCATCACACTCATCAGCTAAGCTCCCATCAGCAGATGAGGGGAGTCCGAATTTCAATGGCATTTTTGGAATAAAAACATGTATACTTTTGGGAGCTCCCAGAAAGTTTCCCTATACAGCCGTGTTGTAAACGGCAGGTTGGGTGCCGGCTGAGCTCACAAAAGCCCATTTAACTCCTGCACGAGTAGTTTACAAGGATTGAAGTGCCTCAGGGGTTACGTAAAGTTTGTGGGGGAGTTCAGGAACTGAATCACCATTTATAACCTGTTTGATTTTTTTTTTTTTTTCCCTATGGGAAAACGCCTTCCCTCTGAACAGTGGGAAGGAGAAGAGAGGGAATTAATGCAACGAGCATAGGACGGAAAGGTGGAGGCGGGGGGGACTGGTCCCTGTGCCTTGAAACTCCAAGGAGTAAATTCCTGTACCTCGGGTGTGCCAGTAATACAGCAATTTGGAGATTAATCAATTCACCAGTAAGTGCTGAGTTCCTGTGCTCTCTCAGACACAACACTGAGGATGCAAGAGCAGAGCTTGACCCCACAGAGGGGCAGTAACTCCCAGGGGATCCTGATCTGCAGGGGAATGGCAGGAGCTATTGGAACAAGACAGATGGCCGTGCCAGACCTGGGGGACCTTGAAGGTTTCTTGGGGAAAGCTGGCCAGGCACAAAGACGAAGATGACGAGAGACAACGGCCAACCTGTGCAGAGATTACGTGAGACAACGGCCAACCTGCGTGGAGCCCGGTGGCAGGAAGCTGCAGGGGCTGCTGACCGTTATTGGAGCGAGGTGAGCAAGGGGACAAAGGCCTGAGGCACAGCCAGCTTGGAGGACACAGGGATTTTTTTTTTTTTAATTGTGGTAAAATTGATGTAGCATAAAATTTACCATCTCAACCACCGGTAAGTGTCCAGTTTGGTGGCATTCTGTACCTTCACGATATGATACAAGCATCACCATTGTCTGGTTTTCATCACTCCCCCCCCCCCAAGGAACCCAGTACCCATTAGCCATCATTTCCCTCCCCCTCCCCCTGCCCCTGGCCACCACTAACCCACTCTGTGGGTTTTCCAACCCTGGACAGCATTCCTGTGGAATCATACAGGGTGTGGCCCGTCGTGGGTGGCCTCTTTCATTGATCACAACGTTTTCAAGGTTCTACCACATTGCATCATGTATCAATACTTCATTCCTGGGTAAATATTTCCTAGCATGGACACACCACATTTTCTTCATCCATTCATCCAGGGATGGACCAGTGGATGGCTTTTACCCCTGGGCTACTGTGAATAGTGCCGCTATGAACATGGGTGCACAAGTTTTTGTTGGAACACCTGCCTCGGTTCTTTGACAGGGGTGGAATTGCTGAGCCCCATGTTAAAGATTTGGTGCCTGTCTTAGGAGCAGCTGGAGGCTTCTAAGTAGGAGCCACATGATTAGAACTGTGGCTTTGCGAGTTCCCTATGGCTGGCGTGGGTCGAGGGGCACAGGGAGGCCGGAGTGGCCAGTGGCGGATGTTAATTTGGGTGAAAAGAATCAGATGCAGGTGGCAGGGGGAAGGAGAGAAGTGACACATTCCATCCTCCTCTGCTGCCGACCCCTCCTGTTCTCCCGATCAGAGCTGTGGACCGCAAAGTGAGAAAGAACCATTTTCCCCTGAAACTCCCCCTCCCCTCAATAGCAGAGTCCTTGCAGGCAAGATGGGTGTGTCAAGCTGATTCTAAGCTGCTTCCCAGCTGGACTCTGAGAATCTCACCACCCCCTAAAGGTTTTACGTGGTCTTTTTTTTTTTTGAAGCTAAGAGCCCCATTATGTCTGGGGAACCTTCATGTCCAGACCATTGCCTGTCACCTGGCCACAGTTCAGCTCCTCGCCTCCAATCATGAGGTGATTTCCACCCCGAAGGAAGCTGTTTATTCAAGTGGAGCCTCAGCTATCTTCCTATCAACCCTATTATTTACCTAACTGCCTGACTCATGAGTCAATCTCCAGCACAGGGTAAAAGTTCAAATCCGAATAAGTGAAGACCTACATAGCATTTCCCTGAGGCACCCATTTCTTTCAAACAGACCCAACATGTCAATGGCACTAAAGGAAATGAAAACGCTTCCACGGGCACCCAGTCCCTCCGCAGGGGACCAGCCTCCGTGAGACGAACTCTGGTCCAGAGTCTTTCCAACGAGCTGTTTCCATTCCTGCTCTAAATGTGAGGGCGGTCCAGGCAGCTGTGGGAATGAGACCCTCAGAGTGAAAGCACGTCATGTGGCCGAGTGTCTTCTCAAGAAGCCTTTGCTTCCTGCAAGGTCTTCTGGGAGCCTCCCACCTGCTGCAAGCAACTGCAGTTGGCGAAAGATGCACTTGGGCCCTCCCCCGTGGCTAGCTCTCAGGAGGTCCTCGTGGGGAGGAAGGCAGGACGGGCAGCCGAACGGCTAGAGCAGATGCTCCCACGGAAGAGAGAAGAAAGATACCCAGTGCCCTTGGGGTTTCCGGCTCCATCCACTTGGATGACAGTGACCATGACAGAAATGGATCAGCAGCAGGGGCTTTCACACCTGGCTCTGGACTTTATAAAAGCTCCTGCTGAGAGGCAAAGCGTTGACCTGTAGAACAGTCCATCTAGGTAAAGAGGGAACCAGGAAATCAGGGCAGTAGCCAGACCTAGTAACATTCCCCAGAGCCCAGAGGCTCAGCAACTCCACTGCTTGCCTTTCCCTGGAGAAGACCAAGCTCCAGGATTACTTCTGGAGGTCTGGCGGCCCGGGGCCCTTGCCAGGGTCACAGCGGGGTATCATCTTGCCTTTTCAACACTGCACATCTGCCCACTGCTGGCGGAGGGGCCCCTTAAGACCTGGGGTGGTGCCATCCAAGGGCTTAGACCATTTCCCAATCAGGCTTTCAAGGGCAAATATTTGCAGTGACTCACAAGAGAGGCTTTCTGCTCGCATTTTGACCTCCAAGGAGCCACGGGGTTAATTCCTGTTAACAGCTTGGGATTATCCACAGGCTACATCCAAAAGTGGGTTTGTCAGGCTCCCTGGACAGCTCATGAGTCAGAGAGCGGGTGATCCAGTCACTGTCCTGGGGAGCATCTGGCCTCCCTGTGCCAGAGGTCAGTGGAACAGTTACGGTACCACATCCCGGTGAAGTCAATGATGCTGGTGTCCGGCTGTGGCCCGGCTCGTGGGACAGGCAGACAATTTATGAGCGAAGTAACACATCATAAAAGTGAGCAATGAATGCGAAGAGGCCAACAAGCCAGGACAGAGGGCCTTTCTCTCCGACCAGGGGAGCGGACGGAGACGCCATCCTGGGTCGGGACAGGCCCCCCCCCCCCGCCCCCGGCCAGTCCCAACAGCAATGGCTGAGAGTAACTCAAGGGACTTTCCTCCAGACCCTACGAAACTGCTGTAAACCTGCGCTTCGGCAGCCTGAGTCCTCTGTGGCTTCACTTTGTCACCGAACAGGGTGTCTTAGGCTACGAGGGGTTTTGATGACACATTAAGTTCACAGGTGACATGGCTGTCACCCTGTGACCTCTGATTCCAGCTGACTCAATTCCGGATGGGCCAAGCAAGGGATAGACACAGTGCAGGAAAATAACCTGTCATGAAGCTTGGCTGGACAGATACTCATTTAATCTTCAGAACTGTCCAGAACACTTTCTAAGTGCCACAGCCCATCCTCTTAGGAAGACTGGGAGCAGACAGAAGTGAAGAACACAATCTCGGGGGAATCGGGTCAGGAATTTCAGGACACGACCTAACTTAGAAAGGGTGCTTAGACATGGACTCTTTATTTATTTATTTATTTTTGGTCTTTTGTCTTTTAGGGCTGCACCCATGGCACATGGAGGGTCCCAGGCTAGGAGTCGAATCGGAGCTATAGCCGCTGGCCTACGCCACAGTCACAGCAACGCCAGATCTGAGCTGCCTCTGAGACCTACACCACAGCTCACAGCAACGCCGGATCCTTAACCCGCTGAGCAAGGCCAGGGATTGAACCCGCAACCTCATGGTTCCTAGTTGAGTTCATTAACCACGACGGGAACTCCGACACGGACTCTTTCAAGAGGGGAAACTGAAACTGGAATCTAAAGAACGGGGCAGGGGGGTGCAGTTTAGAGAGCAAGCATCAGGGGAAAGTAATGTTCTTGCAGAGAAAAGAGGTAGAATAAAGCCCTATCGATAAGAAAGATATTGTGTTCAAGAAATTTAAAGTCAAAAAATAAAAAAACAAAATATAAAATAAAATGGAAAAAAAAAAGTTCTCTGTGGCTGGATTGAGCGTGTATGTTGGGATGGCGGTGGGGGGGGTGGAGGGGGGAGTTACTGAACTTGAACTTTACTCCAGATGCAATGACCCTGAAGAGAACTAATGTCAGGAATACGGCATAAGTTAGTTTCCATGCTGGGTCTGAACCAGGCCCCTCATGCTTTTTTGCGTGGCATCTGTGGTCACACCCTCACAAATGCAAGTGAGGCAGCTAGGATACGGGATGATATGGGAACACGGGCACGTTTCAGACTTGGGAAGAGCCAGATCTCCAACCTCCACATCAGATCCAGCCACGCTGGACCCCTTGACCCCTGCCTGCAGGCTCCGTTTTTGTCACCAGGGCCAATCCTGGTTAACACATGTACACTTAGGAGTTTCTAGCCCAATAATGCGAGAGCCAGCAGCTCCTCTTTTCTGTTCTGCAAACAGAGTTATCTGTCTTTTTCCAAAGTTTGCACAAGCCCCTGCAACTTAGCTCTGTCACCAGCATGCTTTCTGCCTGACACCGAGGTTTTCTGGGACTGGGGCCTCATCTTACTTGCTCTCTGTCACCTGCCCCTGCTCCAGGAGCCCAAGTCCTGCCTGAACCATCTTCTAGAGTCTAGAGTCCTGCTGCCTAGTAACAAAACTTCCCAAAGCCAACTGTCATCTGCCTGCACTTTCAAATAGTCACTGATTCCAGATCTGGCCACCATCACGCTCCACCTGCCCCTAGAACCCCAGGTTATGCATTCCTCTCAGCTGGCTCTTGTGTTCCCGACTCCTGTGGCAGGGGGAGGGACCTTCCCTGTAGCCCCTGGATCCACCTGGCAGGTGGAGTCTGCCCTCCAGCATCTGAGCCTGAGTGCTTCTGTCCAGGGAGGAGCTGGCATCCTGGGGCCACGCCTCCACCCATCTCTTCCCCAACTGCTGCTGTGAATGCCCATCTGGGGCCTGAGACACAACCACTTTGGGCACCCACCTAAGATGCTGGCCTTGGTGCCAGAGGCAGAATCAGGGATGCATTCAGGTTTATGAGGGGAGACTGCCCGCGGACTGACAAACAGCAGCTCTCCCTATCGAACAGGCTTCAGGTGCAGCAAAGGAGGTCCAAATGCAGTGTCATCAAGTCAGGGGCATAATGGGACTTCTACAGGTCACGTGGTCCATCTCTCTGCCACCTGCCATTAAAGTCGGAGAGTGTTGGTGCCAGCTAGAAAAGCAGTCACCCCATCGCCTTGGGGCCAGGCGAGCAAGCCTTGCTAAAAGAGTAAACAGACTCTCAGGAGGCTTTGAGAATAGCTACTTTCCTTTTATTATTTTATTTCATTTTATTGGTCTTTTTAGGGCTGTACCCACAGCATATGGAGGTTCTCAGGCTAGGGGTCCCATCGGAGCTGCAGCCACCAGCCTACACCACAGCTACAGCAATGTGGGATCCGAGCTGCATCTGCGAACTACGCCGTAGCTCATTGCGAACTACAGCACAGCTCATGGCAATGCCAGATCCCCAACCCACTGAGCGAGGCCAGGGATCGAACCCCCAACCCCATGGTTCCTAGTCAGAGTCGTCAACCACTGAGCCACACCGGGAACTCCCAAGAATAGCTACTTTCCAAGTCATCAGGCTGGGAATTCCTTTTCTCCCAGTGAAGTCTTGGACAGGAGCACCACATTTAAAACAGATGAGGGCAAAGCCTGCCTCCCCACTCCTACGATGGAAACTCTAGACAGTTTGAAACCATTGCTGAAAATGCAGAGATCCTAAGCAGTACAGCCACCACGGGAGGGTGAGGCATGGAAGAGCGAAGGTCCCTAAATGCTAAAATCCCAACAGCCTTTTACTGTTAATAAAAGATTTAACAGGGAGTTCTCAGTGTGGCTTAGTGGGTTACGAACCCGACTAGTATCAATGAGGATGCTGGTTCAATACCTGGCCTCACTCAGTGGGTTAAGGATCCAGCATTGCCATGAGCTGTGGTCGATTCCTAGTCTGGGAACTTCCATGTGCTGCAGGACAGGGACAGCCCTAAAAAATAAAAACAAAATTCAAAAATAATTTTTTTGTTTCGCTTTTTAGGGCTGCATCTGTGGCATATGGAAGTTCCCAGGCTAGGGGTCCAAGTGGAGCTGCAGCTGCAGGCCTACACCACAGCCAGAGGAACACAGGATCCTTAACCCACTGAGTGAGGCCAGGAATCAAACCCACATCCTCAGGGATACTATGGGTTCTTAACTTGCTGCGCCATAACGGGAACTCCTTAAAATAGTTTTTTAAACAATAGCTCCTTTTTCTAAGCAAATGCATGCCCAGGCTGAGCTAAATGCCCTACATGTTCATGGTTGAACTTCCAGAATCAATGTAAAGTAGGTAGAATTAGCCCAATATTATACGAGGAGCCTAAGTGACATCCCTGCGGTCACATACACCTCGGAGAGTCACGATTTAAACCCAGGGGTGTTCTCCTTATAACCACCTGCACCAGAAGGCAACTCGGTGTGAAGGGGCTGGATGACTCCGGTCGAACAGGCTGAGCTGGTTACACACCAGGAGGAACCCAACAGCTTTAGAGGCGCTTGAGCTGATTGTCAAATGCTGGGCTGCTGAACTTGAACTCAAGGGAAGACAGTGTGCTTGGACGTCCCAGATCAGTACGGGGCCTGCTGGGGTCTGTTTCCACCCTCTGAAGGAGGAAGCCCCGCGTTGCAGGCTCCCAGCATAAAGACACCCGTCCCTCAGACGCCGAACGAAGGGGCCGTACGAAGTGTGGCCGTTATTGGAGAAGGAGCCCCTGCCAGGCTACGGGAGGGTCCTGAGAGCCAGCACTACTGCAGGAAAGGGATACTGTTAATGTTTTCTGGAACTTTTCTAACTGGAGATGATGTAGCCAGGACCTCGTGCTGGACAATCAGCTCGACTCAGGCCAGGCCAACTGGTGGCTGCCAGGCCACACACGTGTGTCTGGGGTTGGGCTGCCCTCCCCTGGGACAAATGCGCCCCCTGAGGGCTGCTCTGCAAGAGTGGGGGGGATATCTCAGTTCCCCCGCCCCCAAGTGTCCCCCAGTGGCCCCCCCAATTTAAGAGGACCTCAGCAGGCCGTGGGAGGAGATTATTAGGACGAGAGCTGTTCACAGATAGCTATGTTACTTTCCCCAGGCAAGGTGACAGCAGGACCCCAGAGGGAGGGAGTGGTGTCAAGAGGCAAGCATACATCCCTAGAATGGGGCTGCTGGCTCGGACACAGGGGGTCCGGGAAGAGGTGGGAAGGGGAGAACCCCCTTGGTGGGCAGACTCCCCTCTGTGCTGCAGCATCTCCATCCCCGACCCTGCCCCACAGGTGAGGATGTCAAGTTTATTTGTGACATTTGTCCATTTACCCTTTAGGCTTTGAACACCTCTTCACCCACAGACACCCAGTATCCTGTCTGCCACCCAGGCTGCTCTCGTGCCCAGAACCCCGCCTTGGAGTGGGCATCTGAGGCAGGTCAGCCAGCCAGCACCCTGCATACAGCCACCTGTGCCCTGAGGTCTTCTTCACCTTTTGAATCAAAATCCTGAACGAATTCTGTGTCCTCTGTGTGTTGACACCCTTGGAGGTGACAAGCCAGATCCCTGGTTTCATGCTATAGCCTTCCTAAATGATTTTAAATGCAATCGAAAAGATAAAAATCTCACCTCCTCCTCTCACTTTCCCAAGAAAGAAGGACTTGCCTTTCCTAAGAAATTAGCCAGGCTCTTTCTTACAGGTGATGGTTTGAAAGCTTTCAGCTGGGCCCTGGGGCAGATTCAGGGGAATACGGAAGCCCTGATGGAGCACCATTTTAAAAGGGAGGAGGTGCACACGGAATTTCTATTCGGCCCAGCGATTCCACTCTTGGGTTTGTGTCTGGAAGAACTGGAAATCAGCACTCAAACACTTGTACATTCGTAGCAGCGCTATTCACAATCACCAAAGGGGGGAAACAACCCAAACAGCCATCAACCGACGAACGGATAAACGAAATGCGAGGCATACAACAGAACATTATTCCGCCATAAAGATGAAGCACTGATAAATGCCAAGATGCAGATGAACCTCAAAAACCTTATGCTCAGTGAGAGAAGACAGACAGAAAAGGGCGTATATTGTATGATTTCAGTGACATGAGTTGTTGGGAATAGCCAAATCCAGAGACAGAAAGTAGCTTAGTGGTTCGTGGGGTGGGGGGAGGGAGAATGGGGGTTCATGCTTAACAAGGACAGGGTTTCCTTTGGGGTGATGGGAATGTTTTGGAACTTGATAGGGGTGATGGGTGCACATCATTGTGAATTACTGAGTGTCATGGCACTTTGGAGAATTATCCATGAGTGGAAACCAGAGGACGAAAGCGTGTTAATTGCACTAGACTCATGCATGAGTCACGTCCACATGTAGGCGGCTGTCACGCCTGAATGTTATCTCTAAAACCTTGATGGGGTCTTTCCATACATAGGAATTTCTGGGCCAGATATCTCTCTTCTAGCTTTGACCCTGTCTGAGTTTGACCAGTTAGGTTAAAGAGGAGATGGGACATCCAGTCTTGAGGAATCAGGAGACGGAGGACGGACCTCTCCCGCTGAAACCAGGTGATTTGGCCTGACTTGGGGAGATGCAGTCTGTCCCCCTGCCTCCCTCGACTGCGTGGTTTTCTATTTGTGCTGAGCATGGGAAACTACTCCAATCCCAGGACAACGAGACGGCTGGGGAGAGGAGAGGGAGGAGCATCAAGAGTTACCCGTGTGCACCCAACGTCCCTGAGATCCCACGCAACCCAGGGACCTGGGGGCTGGAGGGAGAAGGAGAGGCAGAAGGGCATGGCAAGGTCACAGCTGCATTTCTCAGCAGCATCTTGTCAACTCCCTCCCCCCAACGCCTGCACTGGGCTCTGACCTCTCCACTCAGGCAAGACCTGTGTGCCCAGTGTTAGTGTGACACACGATCCGAGTCCACCCAGCACAAGAATGTTCCATTCGGTCAGCATTCCACGGGTTTTACCAGATGCCAAATACCTTCACATACGCGAACATCTGGATCAGCTTTAAAGTAGTGAGGGTCTTTAGTTGAAAATGGAAAGAAAGAAGGAAAGTATTAAGCTCAGAATTCAAAGGCACTCCCAAATCAAGACCAAAGGCTGGGCCTCTCCATCAGGCACACACTCCGGCCCCCCTCACCCGAGCCCCACACACCTCTCCAATTGCTGTGTCAGCCCCCCAAAGGCTGAGTGAGCTCTGGAGTCCTCAGAGGCCCCACTGCCCCAGAGCTGACCGTCCAGCACGCTTGCAGCCAGGGGAACTTCCTTCCTTCTCGCCCTCCCATCTTTAACCAAAACAGATGTGGAAACTGGCAAAGCTGCCCGCAAAGAGCTCTTGAACCAGAATTGGCCTAGAGGCTGGGTGGGTCCTGGCCTGGAGAGAGCTTGTAAACGTTATTAAAATATTTTATTTAAAAATTAGATCAACAAACCATCCATTCCTTGGGTGGTCCCAGTGTAGCAAGCATCCTGCTTGCCAGAAGGATGGCAGATACTGCATTATCTTGGGACAATGGCCATGTACTGAGCTACACAGAGTCCAACGGCCGATGGTGACCCCAAGAAAAGGGGACACCAGTCTTCCCTGCCACCCGCGGCTGCCACAGCCATCTTCCCAGAGCACAGAATTGGCCACGCAGTCCCTCTGCTCAGAAACCCTCCTTAGCTTCCCACGGTCAACATCAGGGTCGACAAACCATGGCCATGGCCAAATCCAACCTGCCCCGTTTCTGTCAATAGAGTCTTGTTGGCGCCCCATCGCAATCCATCCCTTTATGTCGTTACAGTAGTTTGAGGGCGACGAGGACAGAGCCAGCAGCTGCCACAAAGCCTAAAACATTCATTGTCTGGCTCTTGACAGACAGAGATGATCACCCTGCCGCGCCCTCCTTCCTGCCCCGACGCTGGAGGGGGCCGTCTCGGTCTGTGTGCCATGCCCAGGGAGCTGGGGAAGGAGAAGAGGAAGAGGAGGGGGAGACGAGGGTGTACTGGGGTCCCCAGTCTGCAGCTATGACTGGGAGAAGCGGAGCCTGGAAGGGCGGAGGCAGCTCGGAGCTCCCACTTGCTGAAGACAGACGCATTTCGCTTCCAAGACCAAGACTGGGGTCTCCAGGTGCTGCAAACCTGGACTCAAAGTCCACACTGAGATCGCTACTGGGCTGCGGAGCGTAAATTATTGATTGATTGATTGATTGATTGATTGATCTATTTATCTATTTATTTATTTTGCTTTTTAGGGCCGAACCCACGGCATATGGAAATTCCCAGGCTAGGGGTCCAATTGGAGCTACAGCCACAGCAATGCCAGATCCTAGCGACCTACACCACAGCTCAAGGCAACCCCGGATCCTTAACCCACTGAGCAAGGCCAGGGATCAAACCCGCATCCTCATGGATCCTTGTCAGCAATTCCCAGAGCGTAAATTTAAACTGAAGATAGCGCTTATTCTGAGCTTGCAGAGTTCCCTTGTTTACTGAAAGTGCAGTCGGGAAAGCGGGAATGGGTGGCTCCGGAACATTCCCTGAGCCCTGGCATCCTCTGCAGCTGCCTGCGCTGGCTCCTGTTTCAAGGGCTTCAAAGCAACCCCACTTTGCAGCCCCCATCACCTCAGCACCTGCCACCACTAGGACGCCTCCACCGTGGTTCCCTCTGCGGCCCTCATCACTGGGGAACCACTGGTCCAGTATTGAGCTGGCTCTGAAATCCCTCAGGGAAGAGCCAGCTCTGCTGGGTGGCAGCTGGAGGACCAGCTGAAGCTCGGCCCCCACCAACCTGTGAGCTGCCCCCAACCCCTTTGCTGTGGGCTTGTGGCTGGTGCTTTGTGTGGAAAGGTTGGCGATGGGGGGGGCGGGGGGGTGCTCTGCTGCCCCACCCCCCACCCCCGGGCTCCTTGGCCTTTTCCATTTTTGTCTTCTCCAGGGGTTCTACAACTGGCTAAGGACAGGGGGCTGGAGGACAGTCCCAAGGTGAACACTCGGCGGAGGGTGGGGGGGACTTGTAGGGTGTTGTCAGGGTCTGCCCACCACAATCTGAAGTTGCCTTCTCCCTTAACAAGCCCCAGGCCACCCAAGGACAGACCTGAGGCTGGGATCTGCCAGACCACTGTCAACAGGCTGTCCTGCAGACAGACCCTGCCGCCCTTGCTCTGTGGCCTGCACGTGGTGAGGACGCTGGGGGTGTCCACTGTGAATCTGCCTCCTGGGGCGAGTCCCTGTTCTGGGCCAAGGCCTGGCGTGTGGGACACACAGGGCTGCGACCCCGTGGTCCTTCCTTCCCTTTCTCCTCCCTTGAAGAGACGTCTGCCTGCCCCCCGCCCCTTTTTCTCTTGGTTGGTACAGAATTCCTTGGTTCTATTGGAAATCGGGGGTGGCCTACACAGAGGTCAGAGGTCAGGGATGCCAAGAAGGAAAGAAGGGGGAATCCACTTCCGGTCACCATGCCCTTGACGCAGGGCTCTGCTCAGCCCCGCCTCCTCCCACAGCCTCCGGAGGCATCTGTCTGATTAGAACCACCCACCCCTTCTCCCGGCCATGCTCGGCCTCCTTGCCGCCTTGAATTTCCTCTGGGCACATCTGCCCACGTCCTGACACATTCATGCTCCTGTGCTCACGGTCAGCCCCTCCCCCTCCAGGAAGACCAGCTCCCTGAGAGCAGGACGCCTCCCAGGTTATGCATGGCTGCTTCCTGTGCCTGGAACGGTGTCCTGCACCCGCTGGGCACTTGGCAAGTTGATACTGCCGAAAACTTCTTTATTACTCATTATTATTATTATTATTATTATTATTATTATTATTACTGCCTTCTAGGGCTGCACCCAAGGCATTTGGAAGTTCCCAGGCTAGGGGTCAAATCAGAGCTACAGCTGCCGGCCTACGCCAGAGCCACGGCAACGTGGGATCCAAGCCGTGTCTTCACCCTACACCACAGCTCACGGCAACGCCGGATCCTTAACTCACTGAGCGAGGCCAGAGATCGGATCCACATCCTCACGGATACTAGTCGGGTTCGCAACACGCTGAGCCACAGCGGGAACTCCTGAAAACTTCTTTACACCAGAAGGAGCTCACCCAAAGCAGTGTGCAGTGGGCCACACGGTGGTCCCCCAAAAAACGTCCATGTCCAAGAACCTGTGAATATGACTTTATTTGGAAGAGGAGGTCTTTGCAGATGTAATTACGGCTAAGGATCTAGAGATAAGATCAGCTGGATTTTCCGGAAGGGCCCTAAGTCCAAGGATAAGTGTCCTTATAAAAGACAAACAGGAGACACAGAAAGAAGAGGGGGGATGGGGGCTGGGGGGGTGGTCACGTGAAGATGGAGGCTGAGACTGGACTTGTGTTGCCGAAAGCCGAGAGTCACCTGGAGCCACCAGAAGTGGGAGGCAATAAGGAAGGATTGTCCCCCAACTTCAGAGAGAGGGTGGCCCTAGTGACACCTCGTTCTCAGACTTCCGGCCTCCAGAACCGTGAGAGAATCCTTCTCAGTTGTTTTAAGCCAGCCGGTGTGCAGTGATTTGTTAGGGCCGCCACGGGAGAGTAACGCAGAGGGTGAGAGCATCCATAACACCTGGATGCCAGGTGGGGCGAGAGCGACCCTGTGTGCGGCAGAGTCTGCGAGGAGACAGATAATAATTAAGGAGAAAAGTATATATAATTACAGCTTGCGAAAGGCTCAGGAGGAAACAGGGTGGCTGGTGGGATCAAGCGTGAACGGGGGTGGCGGCGGGGCTGGGGGAGGCGGTGCAGCGGAGGTCTCGGGAATGAATAAGGAGCAGCAGAGCTGAGGTCTGCACCTGGGTCCTCCCCAGCTCCTGACTCTGCCTCTGCCTCTAGCTGCTTCTTCCTCCGATCTACTCCCGTCTTCCCCCACCACTGACGGATGCTCTTTCTAAAGCCCAAACAATAATAGTCGCCGTTTCAAAGGTGCCTTCCAGAACAGCTGTGGGATATGAGGTGGCTGATATGAATTCCTACTCTACAGATCAAAGACCAGAGGTTGGGGGTGGGGAGGGGGGCAGGGTGGTTAAGTGACATTTGCAGGTTTAAACTGAGATCAGACTTCAAAGCCTATTCCTCTTTCTCCTGGACTGCATGGAGCCTCCTCGCCAACCCTGTCTTATTCCAAAGCCTCCAGGGTGGTCCACCACCTCACATAAAAATCCCATCCCCCTGGGAGTTCCCTGGTGGCTCAGTGGGTTAAGAACCTGGTGTTGTCACCACTGTGGCTCAGATTCGATTCCTGGGCCTGGAACTTCCCCATGCTTTGGGCACAGCCAACGTCCTGCCCCCTAGAAAACAAACAATCCCCCCCCCCATACTCCTGAGTGGAACACTGGGTGCCCCAACTCTTCTTTCCATAGAAATCTTAAATTAGAAGAAGATGCCACGCCCCATCAGAAACTTTCCAATTTACCCAGAGAGACCTGCTCATTCTCCTTAGTCCCTCCATGAACCTAGATTTATTAGACATAATTGTCATCATGGATAATATTTTTTATAGGATCATTGCCCACATTTTTTTGAGCCCTGCTATAGGTTCTGCTACACATACTATTAACTTATTTCTACAACAGCCTCGTGAGAAATGTTTCAGCATCTGCCTTTTGTATAGGAAACGTAGGAACCTGGCCCAAGGTAACGTCTATCGGAACCCAATGCACTCTGCACACTGCACACACAGCCTTCTTGCTTCTTTCTGCTAATGAGAATATTAACTTTTACATGGGCTTTTACGGTTTTGCAGAGTATTTCTGTGTATGTCATTTCACTGCAAAAATTTCTGCTCCCAGACGAAGGCACCTGGTTTCAATGTGCACCCCACAAGGACCAGGGCAAGGCTGGGTTGGAAGCAGGGGGCCAGGGAGAGGCTTCGGCCCACCCAATCTGCCCTAATCTCCATCAGTGCCCACGGCCACCAAACCATCTCAAAGAAGCCAAAAATCCAAGTGTTCGGAACAATGAGCTCACTGTACCAAACGGTGGATCAGATCACCACGGCTGAGCCGGTCCTCTAAGAAACACTGAGTCACCGCTGGGGAAGCGTTCCTGGCGGGGAATCGTGTCCCTGAGAGCAGACCACCCCGCCCCCAGCCCCCCCACCCCCACCCCCAATCCCAGGAAAGACTCTTCTGTCCGATTTGATCTCTGCGTGGGCATCGGGCTGGGCTCAGAAAGGAGAAAATGCAGGGCACAGCGCTCTGCCAAGGCCCCCTGGCCGCAACCCCGGGGCCTGGCAATTTATTACCAGACAGGAGCCACACAAGCTCTGTTATCACAGTTACAGGCTTGTCCAGAAACAATGTTGCCTTTCAAATTGTTTTCCGGCTGGGACAGTGGATTTATAAACTGAACTGGTGACTAGGAACAGAAGCTGGGGCTGCAAAGACTAAGCGCCTTGTTCTGAGTGGGCCTGGCTGAGTAGTATCCTGATAAGACAAACACGGATAACGACCTGCTGGAGGTGGGGCGCTCCACACACGCACGTCTCCAGTCTCCGTGTCTGCGTTTACACAGGCACAGGCCGTCATCTGGGGGGCTGCCTTTCAGATCAAAGGGGGAAGAGAAAGCCATTTTCTGGATCTCTTTCCAGTGAGGAAGTGGGATGTAATTTTAAGATGTTAGGTTGGTCTCTCTCTAAACAGCTCAGCAATATAAGGATTTGGCTACTTTCCAAAAGGCTGGCCCTAAAATGGTCACGGTGTTTTCAGGACAGTGAAGCCGGGTTGGTACCGTGGACAACTATGGAAGCTGAGGGATGCCCATGAGGGGTTAAAGAGAGTAGGCTCCTTTTTGGGGAGATGTTACAAATCTCCATAATAAACGCAAAAATATGTATGAGACAATTTGGGCTGAATAATTACTGACGCTGGGGGACAGATGTGGGGGTTATTATTAAAGTATTCCCTTTCCTATAGCTTTAAATAGTCCATGTGCAGAATGTCCGACACTAAAAAGAGAAGGACTTTGGCTGAAAGGCAGTGGTTCAAAGCCCCCCTTCCGCTCATTCCCTCATTCACAGATATTTGTTTCTGCTACCCACTATCCTAGGGGCTGCGAAAACCGTGTGGACAGAACAGGGTCCCTGCCCCCATGGAGCTGACAGCATCTCTGCAGTTCAAATATTCCTCCAGCGTGAACATCTGGCTGGGCTTCCCCCCAGGGTCTTTCTGGGGGCGGGTCTTTGGGGTGGGGAGTGGGGACTGGAATCCTCCTAGACCTTGCTGGGGGTTGACTCTGGGGAATCCCTCCAGTCGGGGGTCCTGGGGATTCTGCAGTAGGAAGGAGGGAGAAGGGCTCTAGGAAGCCCCCATCACGTGTGCCGGGATCTGTTTATTAATGTCATTTATTAAACACAGCCGCCCCCCGGCTCCTGCCCGCTAAGCCTGAGAGCTATTTCCAGAGAGGGTCCCACCCACAGGTCGCCTCGGGGCCCTGCTGGGAACACTCTGGACAAACAGCTGTGTGTCCTGCCTTTACAGGTCTCCGGGGAGCCCAAGACAGAGGCTGGCAAGAGCTGCTGGTGCAGTGAGCGTCGTCAGCTCAGGACCAGGGGACAAAAGCCTTCTGTGCTGCTCCGTGCTGCTTACGGCACTGCACGTGACTCATCTCAAGAGGCGGGGGAAGGGCAGCTGAAATCCTGGATTCACCAGCTTTTGGGTTTGCTGCGTACATTCATCCTGCAGGAGGCCGTATTCAGAATCTGGATTTTGATGGAGTTCCACACCTAAAAATCAGTCCCCAGGGCCTCCGATAGCTCAGTAGGGGCCTGATAGGAAGAGCTACAGGGTTTCTGGGAGAACAGGAGCCCTTGGGAGAGAAAGGTCGAGCCCGTGAGAACCTGGGCTTCACGTCAGTGTGTCCCTGCTCTGCCGCCAAGGGTGAGATGCCACAAGGTCATTGGCTTCTTTGCCAGGAGATGGGCAAGCCTTGGGTCTGCTTTTCTTTTTAATGGAAAGTCCATGTTTTGCACCCTGTGATCCAGAGAAGGAAATCGATTCAGATTATCTGGAGAGGTTTTGTTTCTTAATTTCATTAGAGTATAGTTGACCTAGAATGTTACGGGAGTTTCAGGTTTAGAGCAAAGGGATTCAGTTAGAAGTATACACATACCCATGTCTTTTTCAGATTCTTTTCCCACAGAGGTTATGGGGGTATTGTGTGCGTTCCCTGTGCTATACCGCAGGTCCTTGTTAGCTATCTGTTTTTTATACTGTGCTGTGTACATGATAATGCCAACCTACTCCTTTATCCCTCCCCTGTCACCTTTCCCCTTTGGTAACCGTACGTTTGATTTCAAAACCTGTGAGTCTGTCTCTGTTTTATAAATAAGTTCTCTTGTTTCACTTTTTAAAAATGAGATCCCGTATACAAAGGATAACATATGGTATTTATCTCTCTCTGTCCAACTTTGGATTTTCAGGAGGGTTTTCCATCAGCGGAACAGTGATTTTAAGTCTCGGAATCACAAAGTCCTTTCCACTGAAGCTTTGGGAAATGAGTACAGCTGCTTAGGGACCAGACAGTTTGAAGGAAACCTGAAATTCCAATGGGGACACTTGACTATTTACAGACATAGCATCAAACATCTGGATGTATTTACCGGCTTCTGTGCATCTCCAAGATGCACCACCACAAAAGCGGGGGCTGGGGGCTGCCAGAGAAGGAGGCTCAGAAGTCAGGATGGTACAGCCCCTGCCCCCAGGTTCTTGGACCCTAGCAGAAGAGACAAGCACATCGTCCAAAGTGAGCCGACTGAGGGCAGGGTTGGCGGGTGGGCAGGGGCGGGGGGGTGTGCACCGCAGAGCTTGCAGCCTGAAGCTTCAAATCAGGCCCAGCTGCTGTTAGGACAGGGCGGCGGGCCGCTTGAACGTTCCACCCCGGTGGCAGAGTGTGGAAACGTGGGGAGCGCTGGCCACATCTTGCAGCTCCCATCCAGATGTTTGGCTGGATTTCGGCCTTACCCACAAGGCCTCCCGGGAGGTCAGAGGACCTGGCATTTCTCTTGGAGCGAAGGAAGCGTGGGGGGATGCTGGCCAAGCCTCTGAAGTGTGGTTCTACTGGGAGATCAGGAACAGCGCCTCCTTCCCACGGAGCGGGGCATGGGGAATGGTTTTCAGGGGCAGCCAAGAAGACCTTGGGGCCAGTGAGTGCCCCGTTAAGGGAATGCAGTTTATAGAGCAGAGACATTTCTCAGTGCAAACAGATCACTGATGTAGCCCGGCTGTACCAGTCCACACTCTCTACATTGACACCGATGCTGCAAGTGATTTTAACTCTGCTCTTCTGAGTCCAAGGTCAGGGACCTGCTGTTTACTCTTTAACCAGTACCTGGCACAATGGCTGACATGCAGTAGGCCTTCAAATATTTGAAGGATGTACTACTTAGGGCAGCGGTTTGCCCTCCCACCCTCTCCCCCTGCCCATGAGACATCAGGCAAAGCCTGGAGACATCCTGGGTTGTCACCACTGTGAGGAGGGGGTGCTTCCCGTGCGCCCATGGGTGCACCCATGATTAGTGGGTGGAGGCCAGGGAGGCTGCTGAACACCCTACAACAGACAGGACAGCACCTCCAGAACAAGGACAAGTCCTCCCAAAGATGGATGGTGCCGAGTTCTGGCTTTTGCACAAAAGCAGGAAGGATGCCTGGGAGAGTTTGTGAATTTCTCTTTGCCGAGAATTTCTCAGAAAGGATTCCAGCTGTCCTTGTGGGTTTGGGTGTCTCGGGTGAACAAAGAAGACTGAAAGGGGCCACTTGCTCTCCTGAGCTCCATCACTGCCTGTCACCAGGCACCACAGCTGTGGATCGTCTTTGCTCTTCTGCCTCCTCCTCCCACTCGGATTTGGTTCATGGGCTCTTCCCGAAACGTTAGGGGGTTTCCATCAGGAGGGGATCCTTTCCAAACCATAGGGCAGTAAAAAAGTCCCGCCCGTGGGAGGGATGTTCCTGTTGTGCCTGTGCTTTGGGACGGAGAGAGACAGCAACGTAAACCCTGTGTATCAAAACCAAACCCCCTGGACTCAAGCTCCAACCTGCGCAGACTTGACAGCCAAGTCGTGATCTGCAGAGCTGATGGCCTTTGAATTACAGTCCTTCTGTAGGGCAAGAGATGGGAGGACTTATAAGAGTACAAGGAAGTAGAAGAGTGCCTTTGAAGGGGCATTTTCCTGCCAGGGTGAAGGTAATGAGAGCAGGGTCCACACCCACGGGGGAGCTGTTCGGGCCATCTCGGCCCTGGCGCCCCGGGCTCTCCACGTGTCACCCACATTCTTTGTTTTGACAACAGGCCCATGAAGCACACACAGTCAGATTTTCTTGTACTGAGCCGGTGTTCTGATGCATTAAAATGGTTTTTATAAGGCCAAACTGAGGACCAAGCAGATCCAGTCTTTAAATCCTTTTCAGAAACTGGTAACATCCCTTCGCGAACCAAGATGGACTCAAGGTTTTCAGAGACCAAGATGCCGAATGGATGTAGGAGAAGTTCAGCTGCCTTCCACCTGACCACCTCTCGGGGAGAGACCTAGAAATCAATTTCTCCAGACGCAGACACAGAAAACAAACTCACGGTTACCAAAGGGGAAGGGGGGTTGGGATTAGCAGATACGAACTACTGTATAATGGAAAAGGATTTGAAAAAGGATAAATGAATCATTTCATTACACACCAGAAACTAACATTGTAGATCAACTATAATTCAATTTGAAAATTTAAAAAAGAAATTAATTTCTCTGTTTGATGATCCCTAAACCGAGGAACCCACTTCATAACAGCAAAAGCTATTCTTTTTAACTATGAAGTACCTGCTATCTGCCAGACAGTTTTTTAGCGTTTGACATGTATTTTTAAGATGAGGGAGATAATCTAATCATCCCCAATTAACAGATGATGAAACCAAAGCACAGAGACATCAAGTAACTCGCTCAAGGCCACCCAGCTGGTCAATGGCAGAGCCTAGACCTGGCCCCAGGAAGGCTGGTTTCAGAGTTCATGTGTGTAACACTGTGCTGAGCTACCTCTCTGGAGAATAATTCCTCAATTCTTCAGCATTTAGCCTAAAGAAGTAAAGGAAGAAGCTAAACTCACAGGTCCTGAGGAACTGCCGTAAAAAGAGGTCTCTGGAAAACTAGGAGTTTACAAAGTGCTGGGAAGACAAAGCACTTTTTCTCTTTTCCTTTTTTTCCCCCCCCCCCATCTTTTTGTCCTTTTAGGGCCGCACCTGCAGCATATGGAGGTTCCCAGGCTAGGGGGTCTGTCTAATCAGAGCTATAGCTGCCAGCCTATGGCCAGAGCCACAGCAACGCCAGATCCGAGCCACGTCTGCGACCTACACCACAGCTCACGGCAACACCAGATCCTTAACCCACTGAGTGAGGCCGGGGATCGAACCTGAAACCTCATGGTTCCCAGTCAGATTCATTTCCACCGCGCCACGAGGGCACTCCCAAAGTACTTTTCTTCAATGTGATCTCCAGTAAGTTCTGCAAGGCCCTGAATTTGATGGCAGTTTTGGTGCATGCAATGACACTGTCACCAAAAAGAGCCAAAGCACCATCTCTGTGTGCATGTTCCAGCCAAGAAGGACCAGTGGAATCAGCCACAAAGGCCCCCTCTCACCCTTAGAGTGACTAGGCAGTTCTCTCTGGGGAACACTCCTCCCCTATTCTCAGTCCATGGGGCTCAGCGGAGCCTCCATTCCAAGCTCCAGAAAGCAAGTTGAGATCCTACTCTGGGAAATGGTTGTAATTCCATCCTTCTAGTCCCAGTAATTGATTCAAGGAGGAATATGTCATATACATTGGTCTAATCAGATCCCAAAGGAGCTGCTGGAAGGAAATGGACTGTTTCTGTTGGACTTGAACCTGGGGGGACATAGAATTGGAGCTGTTAGTAGAAAGCCATCTTGCCACCAGGCAAGAATGAAGCCACTGCTGAAGAAGGCTGAGCTGAGAGAGAGAGAAAAATAAGCAGATGCCTGATGTTAAATTTGTGGTCCTGGATCAAACTGTTCCTGAAGTCAGATCCCTGAGGTCTTCAGCTCTGTGAACAAGTAAATTTTCTTTTTAGCTTAAGGCAATATGAATCATGCCTCTGTTTCATACAAATGATACAAATGAATACCAAAAATATCTTATGAAAACAGTTGCAAAAGGACACTATACTGGATGGGAACAGAGTGAGGGAAAGGTTGGTCCTTGAGATCCTGCTCCCTTTCCCCATACCTTCATCTAAAAGGAGAAAGTATGTAGGAGAGCATGGACAATGGGCTTGACTTTATAGGACCTATTTTGATGGGAGCAGTAGACTGTCTGGGAATGTCATTAGTAAATGCACGGAATTGGTTCCATTGTGAGTTATTCATCGAACTGCACCAAGCCTCCCACCCATAGCCACACTGTACCTTTGACACGAGCTAGCCATTTTCAGTTATTAGCTCAGGGGGACAGGCTGGATGGATAAGGGTGCATGGGTTGGCCCATTGCCTCTACCCAAAGGTCAGCATAAAGGGTTTGGCATCCTAGCAGATGGAGGGCTACCTAGGTCAGGGGCAAAGGCTGCACGAGATGCATCTTCCCAAGCACATGCACTATAGCAAAACGCTTTGGCTTGGACCAGTTACTTCTTTCTGAATTCTGGATTGAGAACATCCAAACAGAGTAAAAAATCTAAGCAGGTGTCACTTCCTCCCAATGATTTGATTCTCCGTATATTTTTCTCTGGTGTCACAGCCCCCAGGAAACCCTCGGCAATTTCCTGTTCCCCAAGACGCATGGCTCCCAGCTCTGTGCCATCTCTGGGAAGTCCAAGTGGAGGGTGGAGGGCCCATTTAGGCAGATGGGGCCCCCTGGGTTTGAGAGCTGCTGGAACTGGCAAACAGCTGCCTGCCGACACCCTGGGTTTCAGATGTGGGGCGTCATTATGTTTGTTTTCCTGCTGATTGAATTACTCATGCTTCATTTGTCCACTTCCCTGAAACAATCTTTTCTGGATGCATTTAGAAACCTGAGTCCCTGCGGTTTGTCTGGACTGGTTTCTATTTGTGGAGGAGAGTTCGCTTGTCTAGGGCAGAGAAAAATGGGTTCTGTAGAAGTCACCGTATCCTGGGTTTCTGGTCATGTATATTCCTGCTGTTCTCTCCGGGAATCAGGATTTCTCATGGAATGCTTTCATTCCCACTGGAAGCTCCCAATGGAACCAAGGCGGGGGTTGGGGTGCATAAATCTTGCCAAATCTGCAGTGTTCCTAAATGATTCTCAATGCTCAGAGAACAAGAAACACACTGCAAGCTTAAAGGGCAGTGGCAAAACAAATAATTACTGAGACTGTTGGTAAACAGACCCGGAGGGGACAACTGAATTCAGCCTGTTCACTCTTGCCTGTGGGACAGAATTTAATACCATCCTGTTTCTGTTTTTCTTCTACCCATGACCCAAGTTCGAGCTTGCTTAAGTTCTGTTTACAATGTGAGTCTCACGGTGATGGAGAGGAAGAGAGAGCTGGTCAGAGTCGGGGCAAGAACTCGCTTTCCCAGAAGACTGCCCGGTAGATCAGTGGTTCTTAACCCACCAGCCTCCTCAGTCAGCCTAAGCAGCCCAGCCCCGTGATGTCGGAAGCACTGCCAGAGAGAACCTGGGCATCAGTGCTGCGGCATACGGAAGTTCCCCGGCTGAGGGGGGAGGAAATCAGAGCTGTAGCTGCCGGCCTGCACCAGAGCCACAGCAATGCCAGATCCAAGCCACATCCACAACCTACACTGTAGCTCACAGCAACGCCGGATCTTCAACCCACTGAGTGAGGCCAGGGATCTAACCCGCGTCCTCATGGACATTAGCCAGGTTCGTTACCGCTAAGCCCCAGTGGGAACTCCTAGGCATCCGTGAACAGCCAAGGGTTAGAAGCACTGCCTGAGAGCGACGCTATCCAGTATGGCAGCCACGAGCCACTATGGATGTTGAGCACCTGAAATACAGTACCTCCAAACTGAGATGCGCCGTAAGTGGAAGGTCCCCACCTGATTTCCAAGAGTGAGCTCAAGAAACCGAATGTAAACTATATCATTAACAATGGTGTCATAGTCATTACAATGAAAACACTGGGGGTCCTGACTGAGAATTGGTGTACGTGTGTAGGCAGGCGTATGTGGGTGCTGCTCTGGGGTAGACCAGAAATCCATAAGGAATCCCTCGAGGAAGAGAAAGAAGAAAAACGCACATGGCTTCAAGCAACTCTTAAGAACATCATTATTTCCATTTATAAGGAGCACAAATGCCCATTCACCTCCCTTAGCACACGGCACACAAGCTTGTCGTGGTGTATTGTCAGGAAGTCTTGGTTCATTTTCTTTGCACCAAAGCAAACATGATTAGGAAGGCAAATTCTATGGTGTGGAATTAAAGTTTCCAAGAACAAAAATCAAAGTTCAGATTGCAACCTCTTTTTATCCATTCTTCGCCACCATGGCCACAAAATACCCTCAAAGTATAACCAGTTTAAATGATAAAAGTTTTACCAACAAGAGGCAAGTCACTAGACGTTAAAGATAAACACATAATCGATGATAATCTCTGCAGAACAGTAACTAACTACACAGAAATAATCTTGTATGAGACTTGGTGATCAGTCTGTTTGCCAAGTCAGGTGTACCAGACCAGTCTGCTCCACCCCAGGTCCCTGTGTTCCTGCTTGAAGTCTGGACTTTGGCAGAGAATTTCTTGAGCAGCCCCAGAGATTCTTCTGTGTGATAAGACAGTTCATTTCGTATGCCAGCTTGACTAGTTCGTGGAGTGCCACGATATTTGGTCAAACATTATTCTGGGTGTTTTTGCAAGGGTATATTAAGATGAAATTCATATCTTAATTGATAGAGGAAAGCCAATTGATTGCCCTCCACAATGTGGGTGGGCCTCATCTAATCAGTTGCTGGACTGATCAGAGATGAGCTGAACAAAATATCTTCCTTCTCTCTGGACTCATCTAATCAGTTGGCAGACTAGCCCTTCCCAGAGCAAGAAAAAAAAAAAATCTCCAGCAGAGTGCCTTGGTTTAGGACTGTACCAGTGGCTCTTCTGGGTCTGCCAGCCCACAGGGCAAATTTGAACTTGTCGGCCTCCTTAACCGCATGAGACAATTCCTTAGAAACAATCAATCAAACAAGCAATCAACAAAAATACACACACACACACACACACACACACACACACACCCTGTTAGTTCTATTTCTCTGGAGAACCATGAATAATCCATCATGCCATTCCTAAGTCTCAACTACAGTCTATCACCGCACATCCTAATACTGAGAAGGGTCTCAGGGAGAAGGAAGAGCTCAATTTCTCACCCATGGTGCCTGGACCCATGGCAGGTGAAGTGCCCACATCCCTCTGACTAAAGCCACAGAAGCCAAGGTGGGGATAGGTCATGCAATGCAGGAGCGCTGGTGGAGGTGGGCTTGGACCAAATAAGCAGGACATGAAGGAGTCCTGAGCTCAGGTGCTTGCTGTTTCCTCCACCATCCCTTGGGCACCTTCCCACAGACAGTTCTGACACTGAGCAGTCCCAATTGGTCTCTTTGAGGATGCTTTTCATGAACGAGTATCGAGAATGACTTTGAGAAGCTATGACCAGCTCGATGATATGACTTGGACCTCCTTTCTGGCCTTCCCTGTACCATTCACTTCCTTCCCTCCTCACTCTTGCTTCTCTGGGCATGTACCTCCTGATAAACTACAGGACGTCACTGCTGTTGTAGGCTCTGATTTCTAAGAAACCAACCCAGGCTTAGATAAGCATCTGTTTTCTTCTGCATTTGCTCAACCAGGGAAGAGCTGAACTCTTTTTTTGTTGGGAGTGTCCACACACTGGACCAGGAGTGGAAACTCGGCCCAAGGTGAGTATAAACTGGTCCTTGATGTGTTGAGGCACCCTCCCTGAATAGAGATGAGCTGAGCCAAATAACTTCCCTCTCTCTGTTAATTAAAATTTAACAAAGAAAGGTGTATTCAATAGTCACTGGTTGTTGGTCAAGGAAATTATGGGCCAACTGCCTTATGGAGCCAAATATAAAAAGTGAACGATGAGAGTTCTCGTCGTGCCTCAGTGGTTAGCGAACCTGACTAGCATCCAGGATGCGGGTTTGATCCCTGGGTTAAGGATCCAGTGTTGCCGTGAGCTGTGGTGTAGGTTGCAGTTGGGGCTCAGGTCCCGCCTTGCTGTGGCTCTGGCATAGGCTGGTGGCTACAGCTCCGATTGGCCCCCTAGCCTGGGAACCTTCATGCGCCCTGGGTGCAGCCCTAAAAAAGACAAAAAGACCAATAATAATAATAATAATAATAATAAAATAATAAATAATTAAAAGTGAAGGACGGATGTCTGTGTGTGTGCATGTGTGAGTATATGAGAGATTTTTCTAGACCCTATTTCTAATGTTCATGAGGCTGCAGATTTTCTTGCTCCTAATTTCCTGTATCCTTTTCAATGAACGTCCCTTTCCACTAGAGCTAGTTTCAGATCAACCTGAACTTAATCCCTTTGTAAGTAACCTGCTTTTCCTATCTGGGTGGGCTTGTGGCTTTTTATTTATCTTCGTGATTCAAAAACTTTCCCAGGATATGTCTAATTGTGCGTTTTTCTCATTAAATTCACCTGAAATGTGCTGAGTTCTCTTCAGTGGCATCCTTGGATTTTTTTCTCCCCTCCAGGTCCCTAAAATTTTATTTTTCATTATGGATTTGATTGTTGTTCCTGTTCAGATTGATCTGGTTGCTCCTTGGGGAACACTTGGAAATCTCAGGATGAACTGTTCCGCCAAACACACCTATTACTCACCCTCTGTCTCGTTTTAATCTATCCTTTTCCTCTTCTCATTTTTTAACAGAAAGTCATCTCAAAGGTAATATGGTAAGAACATGTGCAGGATGTATCTGACCCAGCTAAAATCTTGGATACAGCCCTTACCAGAAAGCGCTGTTTGTGATTCTGAAGTTTGAGCTTTCTGTCTGCTCTGAAAGGTTTCCAATGCATTGCTGGGAGATATGAGGAACCTTCCAGAGAGCTTAAAGGTAATCCTCCCCTGGAAAGCTGCAGCACTTCCTTGTTACTCCATCGACAAAGACCCTTGGTCAAAGGATAGGCTTTCATGTATTTAACAAAACCACAGAGGGAAAC
This sequence comes from Phacochoerus africanus, assembly GCF_016906955.1. Classification (NCBI taxonomy): domain Eukaryota; kingdom Metazoa; phylum Chordata; class Mammalia; order Artiodactyla; family Suidae; genus Phacochoerus; species Phacochoerus africanus. Next base: position 8,142,931 of record NC_062557.1, on the reverse strand, counting down.
AAATTGAATTTTTACCTTGAAAGTCAATACCATAGGTCACCGTTGAGATATGATCAGCAGCAGGATGGGACAGGCTAGGGAAAGCCACCAGGACCAACAATATGGACAGACTAGACAGACATTGTAGGAGTAATGAGGAGACGTGAGGCCAGTGGTATAAGGATGGCATGTAAGAGGGTTCAGGCCCAGGAAGGGAAACAGAAGTCAAGATCCTGGGGATCAGAGGTGATGGGAAAAGGCAGTACCAGTGAGGAAGGACAGATAAGCAGCTCCAAATTCAAGCAGACAAGACAGTTCAAAGAGTCCAGGTCAAGGTAATGGTAGAGGAGAAGCAGCAGGTTCAAGCACGTAGAACATGCCTTCAGAGCCTGGGGCAATGAGGCTCAGCATCTATGCAGTGCAGGAAGGATGAGAACCTCTGTGTCCACTGACCAAACAGACAACAGGGTGAAAATCCAGGCTGAAGGAATTCAGAGCCATAGACCTAAAACCCAGGTCAGAAACTTGAGTATCAAGGTGGGAGCCAAGCCTAGGTGAAGGGTGTGCCAACGAGCCTCACTTTGATATTGTACACGCATCGTACACAGCAGGAACGACTCCAGTATTCTTTGACCAGGATGTAGATAGGAGAGCTTCCAGGGTAAGTGACAGGCCAACCAATGATCCCAGAGAAAGTGTGGGTCATGAGCCATACTTTCCTTAATACTGATGTGCAATTGCTAGGTCAACAGGGCAAAACCCAGAGGGGTCTCATATTCGGCTCTTAATCATCAAACATCATTCCCTTTCTCTCCCTTGGAATTGCAATCCCTGTGAGAGGCACTAACATCTACCCAGCTTTACAAAATCAAAAAAAAAAAAAAAATTGTGACTTTTTCTAGACATTCTCATCTCTATATCTAATTGGACTGCAAGCATCATCCTGACCCCAAAACCAGAAAAAGCCATCATGAGAAAATAAAACTAAAGACTAATACCTCCTGTAAATATAGATGCAAAATTCCTCAATCAAACCAAATTGAGAAACAAATAAAAAGATACTATACATCAAAACCAAGGGAAATTTAGCCCTGGAATGCAAAGTTGGTTTAACATCTGAAAAATCAATGCAATATTCCATATCAATAGAGTAAAAGACAAAAAAAACACATAATTATCTCAAAAGATGCAGAAAAAGCCCTTTATGAAATCCAACACCATCTCACGATAAAAACCCTCAGTAGGGAGTTCCCGTCGTGGCGCAGTGGTTAATGAATCCGACTAGGAACCATGAGGTTGCGGGTTTGATCCCTGCCCTTGCGGTCAAGGTTCCGGCGTTGCCATGAGCTGTGGTGTAGGTCGCAGACATGGCTTGGATCCTGCGTTGCTGTGTCTCTGGCGTAGGCTGGCAGCTACAGTTCTGAGTAGACCCCTAGCCCGGGAACCTCCATATGCCGCAGGAGCGGCCCAAGAAATGGCAAAAAGACCAAAAAAAAAAAAAAAAAACCCTCAGTAGGAGTTCCTGCTGTGGTGCAACAGCATCAGTGGCACCTTGGGAGCACTGGGACTCCGGTTCAATCCCTGGCCTGAGACAGTGGGTTAGGAATCTTGTGTTGTTGCATCTGTGACTTGGGTTGCAACTGTAGCTCAGATCTGACCCATGGCCCAGGAATTCCATTTGCCTAAGGGCAGCCAGAAAAGAAAATAGGAAAAAAGAGAAAACCCTGACCAAACTAGGAATAGAAGGGAATTTTCTAAACCTGACATAGAGCATCTATGAAAAACCCACAGCTAATATTATACATAATACTTAATGGTGAAAGTTTGAAAGCGTTCTTCTTAAGAACATGAATAAGGAGTTCCTTGGTGGCCTAGTGGATAAGGATCCAGTGTTGTCACTGCTGTGGTGCCAGATCGACCCCTGGCTTGGGAACTTCTGCATGCCATGGGTGTGGTCAAAAAAACGGTACACGAATAAGACAAGGATTTCCATTTTCACTGCTTCTAGTCAGTATTCTACCGGAGGTTCTAGTCAGTGATTAGATTTTAGAAAATCACTGAGGCATCTAGATTGGAAAGGAATATGTAAAACTCTCCTTATTGAAAGATAACATGAGCTGATATACAGAAAATCCTAAGCCATCCATTAAAAAAATTAGAGTTATAAATGAGTTCAGCAAGGCTTCAGGATACAAGATAAATATGCTGGCAAAATCCACTGATTTCTATACATTAAAAATAAGCAATCTGAAAACTATATTAAGGAAACGATTTCGTTTATAATAGCATGAACAAGAATAAAATACCCAGGAATAACTTTAATCACAGAGGTGAAAACTTGTACACTGAAAAACTATAAAATATTACCGAAAGAAAATAAAGTTCAAAACAAATGAAAATACAGCCTATATTCATGGATTGGGAGACTTAATATTGGTGAGATGATAATACTTCCCAAACTGATCTTCAGATTTAATGTAAAGTGTATCAAAATCTCAGCTGACCTTTTTCAGAGTCTATCAGAAATTGATAGACTGATCCTAAAATGCATACGGAAACACTAGGGACCCAGAGTTGCTCTTTTAATCTTGACAATGAAGAACAGAGGTAGAGGACTAACACTTCCTGATCTAAAAATTTACTACAAAGCTACAGTACTCAAGACTGCGTGGTACTGGCATGAGGAAAGAAACACAGACCAATGGAACAGAGTTGAAAGTTTAGGGGTACATCTTCCCATTTCCAATCAACTGACTTTCAACAAGGATGCCAGGTCAGTTCAAAGGGAAAAAAGGACAATTTTCTACAAATGGTGCTGGACGATTGGATACCCACCTGCAAAAGAATGAAGCTGGGCCCCACCTCACATCATATACAAGTTAACTCAAATGTGAATGAAATATTTAAACAGAACAGCTGAAACTTCTAAACTCTTAGAAGGAAAGAGGAGTCAACCTTTGTAACCTTGCCTCAGGCAACAGTTTCTTAAATATGACATGAAAAGCACAAACCTCAAAAGAAAAAAGAGAGAAATTAGATTTCATCAAAACGTTTAACATTTGTTCTTCAAAGGACACCATCCAGAAGGTGAAAAAACAACCCCCAGAATAGAAGGATATCCTCTCGAATTGATAAAAAGGACTTTGTCTACCAAAAACATAAAGAACTCTTGCCACTCAAAAACAAAACCACAATTTTAAAATCAGGCAGAGGACTTTAATGGGACATCTCTCCAAAGAAGAGGTACGAATGGCCCACAAACACTGGGAGAGATGCTCAGCATCATTAACCACGGAGGAAATGCAAACCCAAACCACAATGGCCTACCACTAACACCCTCCAGGATGGCCAGCGTCAAAAAGTCAGATGATGACAAGAGGCAGTGAGGATGTGAGAACTCAGGACCCTCGCTCACTCCCAGTGGGAATGTAAAACCGTGCCGTCGCTTTGGAAACAGTTCAGCAGTTCCTCGAATGGTTACACATCGATCTATCATGTGACTCAGCAACGCCACTCCTAGGTATACACCCAAGAGAACTGAAAATAATACTTACATAAAAATGTGTACATGCAGTATTTCCACCGTAGCCAAAAATGTCCTTGAAGTGATAAATGGATAAACGAAATGAGCTATGTTTTGTTTATCAGTGGAATATTTTTTGGCCCTAAAAAAGGAGCAAAGTACTGGTACAGACAAAGTTCTGTGGATTAACTTTGAAAGCATTAGACTAAGTGAGACACTAGTTATAAAGGACCACATGTTATAAAATTCCATATCTATCTATCTATCTACCTGCCTATGTGAAAAGAGAAACCATAATAGGCCAATCTATAGATTAAAAAATAGATTAGGGAGTTCCCTGGTGGCCTAGCAATTAAGGATTTGGCATTGTCATTGCTGTGGCTCGGGTCACTGCTATGGCATAGATTTGCCCCCTAGTCCTAGAATTTTCACATGCTGCAGGTGTGGTTCCCCCAAAATGGATCTGCCCAGAATGTCGAGCATCTTTCCAGTGTTTATCAGCCATTAGTACATCTGAGATGCAAATTCTATCTCAATAAAGCTGTTATAAAAATATGATATTAGGTATATTTATAATGGTTCCAACAGATGCTGATGCCATGGCAGCTGCCTCCTCAGTCTTCAGCTGGAGACTCAGGTGAACTCTAGGGGTATTAAAGAGGCAGAAAATCCAGGTTATGGGGTTACGAAGAGGTCACAGCGATAACATCATGTTTTTTGGGGGTGGGGTGGGGTTTTTTTTTTGTTTTTTCACTTGTTTTGACCACACCTGCATCATATGTAAGTTCCTGGGCCAGAGGCTGAATCAGAGCCGCAGCCACAGCAACATCAGATCCGAGCCACATCTGCATCCTACGCCATGGCTTGCAGCATTGCTGGATCTTTAATCCACTGAGCAAGGCCAGGGACCGAACCTGTATCCTCACGGATGCCATCTCAGGTTCTTAACCCAATGAGCCGCAACGGGAACTCCAATATCATGGGTATTTTTAATGGTATAAATCGCTTGATGGGTTGGAAGAGACATCTCAGAAGAAATGAAAAAGCTTACAGCGGAAACTGACAGAACATTGTAAATCAACTATAATAAAAACATTTTTTTTAATGAAAAAATAAGGAAATTACTTTTTTCTCCTGTTTTCGGAACATGAGACTCTGCATTTTCACCTTGCATAAGGTCCTGCCAATCATGGGATCATGTGCCCTCCCTGTGGTAAAAACAAACAAACAAACTGGCATTTCTTTCACTGTCATTCACCTGCAGTGAAATGCCACCTTACCAGGTAGCACCTTCTGAAACCGGGCTTCTCTCCCCTGACACCGGAGAGCTGTGGCCTTGGGAAGCATATCCCCTTTAGAAGGGACAGTGAAAATGGAGGTGAGGGTGCCCTTGGTGCCCCTTCTCCACAATTTTTTTTTTTTTTGGTCTTTTTGCCATTTCTTGGGCCGCTCCCGCGGCATATAGAGGTTCCCAGGCTAGGGGTCGAATCAGAGCCACAGCAACGCGGGATCCAAGCCGCGTCTGCAACCTACACCACAGCTCACAGCAATGCCTGATCGTTAACCCACTGAGCAACGGCAGGGATCGAACCTGCAACCTCATGGTTCCTAGTCGGATTCGTTAGCCACTGCGCCACGATGGGAACTCCCCACAATCTTTCTAGAACCACAGTTCTCAGGCTGTGGGGCGTATCCCTGCCGAACATGCTGATTTCCAACCCCACCCACACACCCCCCCACACCCCCGCCACCCAGAGAGCTGACTCCGTGTCCGAGGGGGGGACCTGGAGTGTGCAGGCTCAGTTGTGCCCTGGGGGAACTTTGTGCCCCGCCCTAGACCCGTGTTCCAGAAGCAGAAGCCCGGGACCTGCAGAAGGAAGTCAGGACAATCTCCCTCTTCCTCGCATCCTCTGCAAGCTGAAGCCCTCCTTGGCCTTGTCTTTTTAAAACACCGCTTTCTCGGAGTGCATTTGTTTTCACAACCAGCACGCGGCCTCCCTCCCAGAGGCTCCGGGGAGAGCCCCGCTCTCCCCTCTCCACTTTCTCCACGGGTGGCTTCCAGGGCCGTCTGCGAAGGGTGCCTCCACGGGCCCCCTGCGTAGCCGCGGGGATGCCAACCTGGATGTGGTGAAAGACGGTCAAGGGTGAGGCACGGGCCGGGCGAGGGCTCTGAGGCCACCGTGCGGAAGAGAAGGCTCAAGGCCCACAGCAGTTCCCGGGCCAGGTCAAGCGGCATTTGGGCCAGCGGTCCCGAGCAGGCAGCAATGGTCTGACATTAGGGAGCGGCGCGGCCTTGGGCAAGTCACTTTGCTTCTGTTTTTCTCCTGCATGAAACGAGGAGCTCTGAGGTCTCTCCCAGAGTGAATGCCACGCTGGAAGGTCATTACACATGGGTAACATGACGCTTGTAATTTGGTCTCTGTGACTTTTTTTTTTCCTCTTTTTAGGGCCGTGCCCGCCGGCATATGGAAGTTCCCGGGCTTGGGGTTGAGTCGGAGCTGTAGCTGCCGGCCTAAACCACAGCCTCTGCAACGCGGGATCCGAGCCACGTCTGGGACCTTCACCACAGCTCACTGCACCGCTGGGTCCTTAACCCCCTGAGCAAGGCCAGGGATCAAACCTGCGTCCTCATGGATACAAGTCAGGTTCGTTACTGCTGAGTGGCAAGGGGGCCTTACCACTGTGACTTTTGAATCACGCCTCCCTTCCCTGCACTGAAAAATACCTAAGTCAGGCCCTCGGTCTCCTGCAAAGCCACCTGAGCAGGCTCAGGGCCGCCTCCGATGCCCCACCTGCAGGCAGGCATGACGTCGTGCAAACAGGGAGCTGGGTGGAGGCCCCCAGCTCTCAATTCTGGACAGAATTAAAAACTCAACGACCTATCTGATGGAAATACCCTGAAGAAAGGAAATTTGTCTTTTGAGAACAACGGAGAGGCTGATGACTGAAGTCCCAAAGAATTTTGTGGTTGGACCTTTTTTTTTTCCTTTTCTGTTGTTTGTTTTCTGGCACAATCTGTCTCTGTTTCTGAGCCGAGGGCCGTGTTCCCCGTGACAAAGGCCTCTTTCTTATGACAGTTTAATAGCTCCCATGTGGGGGACAGCCCCGACTCCCGTGGGCCAGCGTCTGAAGGCGGCTGCTCAGAAAAGGAGAGAGCTGAGTTTTTTTTTTTTTCCCTCAGTTGGGTCTAAATTGAACTAAGAGAGGCTTAAGGGGAAAAAGAAAGCAAACCAAACCTGAACCCCCTTTTAAAACAGGAAATGAAGGCCACTGAAAGGGTGGAGAAAATAAAATGCCTTTGGATAGGGAAGAGGCCAAGTTCGAGAATGATGCTCAGAACTTCCTGTCCACTGCGGGAGGAGGTGGAGGAAATTAAGTGGGCTTGGAAGATGCAGATGGGGAGTGGGGAGACCCTGTGTCCTAGACCCCTGCGGCCACCGTAACCAAGGACCACAAATTGGGGGGCTTAAGACAACAGAGATTTATTCTCACGGTCTGGAGGCTCAAAAGCAAGGTATCAGCACGGTCATGCGCCCTCCAAGGTCTCTAGGGAAGGCTCTTAGCTCCTCCAGCTTCTGCTGGCAGCTGGGAACCCTCAGCATTTCCTGGCTTCTGGTTGGGTCACTCCCATCTCTGCTTCTACCACGGCACAGCTGTCTTTGCTCAGGGTGTCTCTGCGTTATCACTGGCCTTCTCTTCTGTGTGTCTTTTCTCTTCATCTTTTTTTTTTTTTAAAGGGCTGCACCTGCAGCATATGGACGTTCCCAGGTTAGGAATCCAATCATCAAATTGGAGCTGCAGCTGTGGCCTACACCACAGCCACGGCAACGCCAGATAGGAGCTCAAGAAAGCTCCCTTGCCCCGTCCACCATGTAAGGGCCCAGGGAGAAAGCTCCATCTAAGAACCAAGAACTGGATTCTCACCAGATGCTCAATCCATCAGCATCTTGATATTGGACTTCTAGCCTCTCGAACCACGAGAAATAAATGTCTGCTGTTTATAAACCATGTAGCACTCAGGTTACAGTATTTTGTTATAGCAGCCTGGATGGATGAAGACATAGTTTGTTGTTGTTGTTGTTTTTGTTTGTTTGTTTGTTTTAGGGCCAAACCTGCAGCAAACGAAGTTCCCAGGCTAGGAGTCGAATTGGAGCTGCATCTGAGGTCTATGCCGCAGCTCACGACAATGCCAGATTCTTAACCCACTGAGTGAGGCTAGAGATCGAACCTGCACCCTCATGGAGAGGCTGCGTTCTCAAGCCACTGAGCCACAATGGGACATGTAGGGCCGACCCTAATGCACTGCGACCTGACCATAACTAACGACACCTGCAAGACCCTACTGCCAAGTGGTCCCACTCGCAGGTCCTGGAGGTTAGGACTCGACACTCTTGTCAAGGGGACACCATGCTACTCCAACACCTCCTTCTAAAAGCTTGGGGTTCCCAGCAGCCAACCACCTCCCCTTGTCCTGGAGCCTGCAGGACACATAACTCTTGCTCTGGAGTCCTCGCCTTCCAGGGACCCAGACCACCATCCACCTGCTTTCCAGGAGGTAAGGCTGGAAGTGGGTCTTGACTGATGGCTGCCCAGAGCATCTTGGTACCATCTCTTTGGAGCTTTTCTCTCCTCTTTTTTTCCTGGCTTCATGGAGGCACCTCGCCAGGGAGCGGAGTTCCTGCCGCAGCAGCCAACACCCGGGGCGACAAGCAACACGCTCTTTAACAGAGATATTTGCTGCTGGTGAGATTGGCTAGAACATCTGCCCCTCCCTGCGAGTTTTTACATGTGCTGCTGTTTCCCAGCGCACCCCCATGAGACACGATTTTAAAGATGCTTTTGATGATGGAATTGGAACTCCTATTGAGACACTCAAAGGAGTCTCAATGGAAGATTAGACACGTGGGGGGGGGGGCACCCATGGCATGTGGAAGTTCCCAGACCAGAGATCAAACCTGTGCCAGGCAAACATCTGCAGTGACAATGCCAGATCCTTGACCTGCTTTGCCGCAAGGGAACTCCATAGACACTTTTTTACAATGGAGTTGACCTCATTTCCCACATCATGGGAGGGGGCGCAGTTTTCAGGCCTCTGGGGTCATGGGGTTAAGGGCATAGGCTCTAGAGCCAGGCTGTCTGGGTTCAAATCCTGCCTCCGCCCCTCACCCCCGGTGCGCCTTTGGGCATGTTCTGCATCTGTAAAACAGGCGTGGTAATTTCTCCCTCACGGGCCTTTAAGGATTAGCTAATATGAGTGTGTCCAGGAGCACAGGATTTCCACATGGAAAGCACTCAGGAAATGCTAGCTTTCCTGATTGTTCCAGGACTGCCAGAGGCAGGGGTGGGGTGAAAGAGTGAGGTGGGGGGAGGTGTTAATTCATGGGCTTCCGCAAACCTGCCATTTGCCATAAGCCCGACCTCAGGGAAAGTTCCCAGGCTCTATGTCCTCAACTCTCTCTACTGGGATGGCAGGGAACCACGCAGGCAGCTGCCCCTAAAGGCAGCCGCGAGTGCCCAGAACTAACCAACCAAGGTGCCAAGCTGCCCTTCTTAGCGGGCTGGACAGAGCGCAATGAGTGGTCACCAGCAGCTCCTCCAAGCCCTGCGAGTCCCCTGCTTAGGGTCTGCTCCAGAAAGCTGCTTTCTCTCGGCTTCTCACCGCTTGTAACAAGCTGTCCAGGAGGACGGACAGGGCAGCGATGGGAACGGAGGCGAGAAAAGGCTGTGTCATCTCTAGCGCCTGGGAAAGCCACAAAGAAACGACACTGCCCGTTCTCAAAGAGCTTTGCGGGGTCCATGCCTCCCCCCAAGTCTGCCTCAGGCCGAACAGAGTGTACGTTGTGTAGAGATCGGTCCCCGTGCCAAGACGGCCAACCCTGTCGCCAGGGACATGGGGGGGGTACTGGAGGCAGAGGAGGAGGAGGGGGGCCCGGCACAAATGGCTCCTTGTGCTGCTGGTGGAGAGACGCTGCCACTCGGCAGACGGAGGAGGGCAGCATGGGGCCTCCCTCCTAGTTCTGGGTGCGTCACTTGTGTGGTGACACTGGTGGGCCTGAGAGTGAGTCCAGGGAACTGGGGGAGGGGAGAGAGGGAAGGGGGCCGCCCACTGACAATCCCCTGCGGCACACAGGCGGGCCGTTCAATGCCAAGGGCGCTGGGCAGACTGTGCGCAGCCTGGTCCTGGGGCCCGTGGAGAGAACAGAAGAGGCACCCAGGCTGGGTCCCAGCCGAGGGTGCAGGGTGGAGAGCTATATATGCCCCCCATTCACACAGCAGGAGCAGAACAAGAGGCAACGAGCACCCCAACTCCGCGCTGAGATGGGGCGATGGCGGAGAGGACACAGATCGAGTCTCCTGGAGCAAAGTTTTCAGGAATTTGAATGGCGGGGAGAGAAATAAGTTCCTTCGTGGAAGGTAGAGAGGACTTGGTTTTACCCGGAGTGGATGAATTCATTTTTGGGGATGAACACAATTTCTAAGAGAGGGTGACTGGTAGTGAGAGACGCTTTCTTTCCCTGCCTTTACTTTGCAAAATAGAAAAGGTGGCCGTTCGCAAGCTCGGGGGACATGCGTAGAAACATCTTGCAAGTTCTTTGTGTTCTCTGACATGGAAACAAGCCCATCTAGTGACAGGACAGTCCTGAGAGCAGAGGACGAAGTCCCGGGATTCAGGAGCTGGGAACTCTCCAGGACTGTGGTTTCTCCTCCTGTAAAACCAGGGGCTTGGGCCAGATCTGAAGTTTTCTGCCAAAAGCAGAGGGGCAGCTGTTTGGGGTGGGGGATATTTATTCCATCCAGAAAGTGCTCTCAGGATCTTGTTCAGAAAGGCTCAAATGCTAATCAAATATTTAAGAGGCAAGGCCATTTCTTAAGACCACTTCCAGCCCACGAGTCCTGCGATGCAAGTTTTCCTATTTGCAAGGGTCGGAACTGTTGTCCTAAGTTATCGTTCTCCAAAAAGATGAATCCTGGGCTCAGTAAAATCTCTGTGGGTTGAATGATAGATGGATGGACCAGGGGATAAAAGACTTGATTATCTGTTAGCTAAAACTGTCCACGAGAGGAGTTCCCACTGTGGTGCAGTGGGTTAAGAATCCAAGTACAGTGGCTCGGGTCACTGCAGAGGCCCAGGTTTCAATTCCCAGCCCAGCGCAATGGGTTACAGGAGCTGGTGTTGCCATAGCTGCAGCTCAGATTCAATCTCTGGCCCAGGAACTTCCATATGCATTAAAAAAAAAAAAAATCATCCAGGAGAAACTGCTTAGTTCTAGTCTGGCTCTGACCACATGTCTGGCAGACTTTTAGATCTATTCTCTTTATTTCCAGGACTAACATACCAAGGAACATTATTTTAAAATTCATTACAAGGAGTTCCCTTCATGATGCGGTGGAAATAAATCCAAGTAGAATCCATGAGGATACAGGTTCGATCCCTGGCCTTGCCCTGTGCATTGGGGATCCAGTGCTGCCCTGAGCTGTGGTGTAAGTTGCAGACACAGCATGGATCGCATGTTGCTGTGGCTGTGGCCTAGGCCAGCAGATGTAGCTCCGATTCAACCCCTAGCCTGGGAACTTCCATATGCTGCAGGTACGGCTCTAGAAAAGACCAAAAAAAGAGTTAAAAAAAACCCAAAAAACTAAATGTGTCCCCCCTAAATGACATAAAGAAAAATCAAATTGATTTTTGGGGTGTTCTGAAGTCTAGACTCTTCACTCTTAACACTTCTAATTTTCCTCTACTAGTGCAGACAGTCAAAGGCATAGGGTAGCTTCCTGCTCTCTCATTGGCCTACTTCTCAGTTTTTCTTCCTCTCTGTACAATGTCATATAAAAGCCAAACCTCGGAGATACTCCAGACCACCTGAGGAAAGCAAATAGTGAAATAAAGCAAGTCGCGCAATTTTTTTGGCTTCCCAGTGCCTCTAAAAATTACATTTACACTATATGGTAGGCTATAAAGTGTGCAAAAGCATTATGTGTAAATAAACACTGTACATCCATTAATTGAAAAATATTTCATTGCTGGAGAACAGTAGGGAAGTCCCTCACAAAACTAAAAATAGAGTTGCCATGTGATCCAGCAATTGTACCCCAGGGCATATGTCCAGCTAAACTCTAATTCAAAAAGATACATGCATCCCTATGTTCATAACAGCACTATTCGCAGTAGCCAAGACATGGAAGCCACCTAAGTCATGACAGATGACTGGATAAAGAAGACGGAAGATGTATTACATAAAGGTATACAGTGGACTATTACTCAGCCGTTAAAAAGAATGAACTCATGCCATTTGCAGCAGCATGGATGGACCTAGAGATGATCACATTAAGTGAAGTCAAGTCAGAAAGAGAAAGACGTAGGATGTCATATGTGGAATCTAAAAGAGATACAAACGAACTTATCTACAAAACGGAAACAGACTCACAGACACAGAGAACAGACTTATGGTTCCAGAGGGGAGGAGGAGCAAGGGAGGGATGGACCGGGAGTTTGGGATGAGCAGAGGCAAACTGTTATATGCAGGATGCATAAACAAGGCCCTACTATATTGCACGGGGAACTATATTCAATATCCTGTGATAAACTATAACGGAAAAGGAAAAAAACCCAAAGCCGCCACTAGCTAGTTCTGTAAATAGAGCTTTACTGGAACACACACACATAAGACAAACTTCATTGTTAAAAATAGCGAACCAGCATCGGAGCCCTCAGGGAGCCACAGCAGTGACACCAAAGGCCAGTGATCATGGATCACCGCAACCAATATAACGATACTGGAAATGCCTGAAATATTGCAAAAATTCCCCAAATATGACACAGAAACACAAGGTGAGCAGATGCTGTTGGAAAAATGGCACCAAAAGACTCGTTCGAGGCAGGGTTGCCACAAAACTTGTTTGTTAAAAACGCAGTGTCTGCAAAGTGCCACAAAGCAAAGCGCGCTGAAAGGAGGTCTGCCTGTACTGTGACTTTCTGATAAGGGACGATAAGAGAAGGGTGAATGCCTGTCAATGCTGGACTGAATGAAGGATGAAGAATTAGGGTCAAAATAGCTGGAATATAAAGGTGCTATTTTGAAAAAGGCACCATTTTTATAAACTTGTATACATATATATATATATATATATATATATATATATATATATATCCACAGTCCTTAACTTGTGTAAGTGTGATTTCTGTACCTGTTGTACCCAGCCAGCTTCCGTCATCAGCACCTCTCAACTGCCTTCTGTGCCCCGACTCTTGTCACTTAGTGTGCATTACCTGGCATGCTATGACGCCTCACTGCCACGTGGTGGCACTGTCTGCAACTCCTGCCGGCCGCCAATGCGGCCAAATTCTACGGGCTCTTAATACTTCAAGGCAAGGCTGGCAGCTGTGTGGGAGGACTGGAAAGAAAAATTTAAGAGAAGACGCTCCCAATAGGTGATGAGTCTAGAATTCCAGGCCAGGTAGCTTGATGGGTTTAAGACAAGGGTTTGTTTGCATGCAAGCAAATTGAAAGTGCAAGCTGCCACTACAAATCAAGAACAGCACAAGCACTGACTTCCAATTCTCCTGAAGTGACGGAAGGGAGGGACAGTGGGGAGGAGAGCATGGGTGTGGCTAGGTCAGGATCCACATCTCCGGCTAAAGATCACTCTCGGGGCGGCTGGCTCCCCCACCGCCCAATCCCCGGGGTGTGGTGAGACCCAGACCAATGAGCAGGAGGAGGCCAAGATCAGCCGCCGAGAAGAAGAGGTGGTTTCGTCAGGACCCACCAGAAGTCTGGGAACTTGGTCCCATCACAGGGAGGCCTAGGGGCAGTCTGAGTGCAGCCTGGGACATGTAGATGCTCCTTAAAAGACGCTTGGGTGAACTCTAATGAAAAATCATATATTTTATTCCCCTGAGTTTCCTCCTCAACTGCTCTACACTTGGCTTGCAAACATCTTCTCAGGAATATACTCGAACAGAAGGAGGGGACAGTTAGGACAGGTGGATGCAGACATATAGGTCAACGCTTCTAGACGTGCCCATCAGCGGGTTAATGGTGACTAACGACCAGGGAAATGTGCCTATTGCCATCTTTGTTGCTTGAGCTGACCAATGGCTGCTGTCCCAAATGACTGTTAATAGTCCAACACGCCTACTGATTTTTAAGCCAGGCAGAAGGGTATACTGACTTTTGCTAAGGTATATGAAATTTAATTTGATGCCTGCAGGTGTATAACGATCTTAGGTCCAAATGCAGGCTAATTCTCCCACGCTTTCTTTACTAAGTGTCTGTTGTTGGTTTAGCACTGGCTGGCTGGGTCACTCAGCAGAAAAAAAAGACAAAAACAAAAACAGCCAGGTGTACCTTGGGGCTGTGCTTTGCGGATCATGCATGGTCCCTGGTGAAGCCTGCAGCCAGCCTCCTCTGCTGCACACAGCCTGCTTCAGGGTGCCTGCCAGATCTGTGCTCTGGGATTACAAATGCCTCTCGATTTGTGCTTAGTCAAAGCTTAAGCAGGGAGCAATATTTGAAGCAAAATGTTTAAGCACATGTAACCTTGCTCCGCCTGCTGGCTGGAACCACACCTGCCACTGAGTTACGTGAGGGCTGAGGGCATGCTTCCTCTCTGGAGAACCCGTCCTGGGTCCTGGAGATAATGACACTTTGGAAAGGAAAACCATCGTCAATTCCCCAAGGATAGGCGGGCAGAAGAATTTCTTTCTGGTGAAACCCAAAGAAATTGCTGTGGGACCAGATAAGAAAGAAGAAAGCTGTGTTACCCTTGAACTACAGGCTGCCCTTTGCTGGCTGAGATTCGTCATCATTCAGGGGGTGCTGAATTCTGAACAGGTCTCCACTGCGGGAGGAAGATGAGCCAAGCCAAAGGAGGGGAGGACTCCAGACAGGTGATGAGGTAATGGCATCTGACCACTAGATGGCAGCAGCCATACACAAAATTATGCGCTAGGGCCCTGCTGTGGTCTCTCCTGGTGGCTGGTATCAGAGCATTGGATGGTGAACTTGGGCATGGCTGTGTGCCAGTAAAACTTCCTTCAGAGAAGCAGGTGTTGGGCCAGATTTGGCCCACGCGCCATCATTTGCCAACCCTGACGCTAAGTGAACAGAAAATTCTATCTGGCTCAGCTAGCTTGGTCCACACTTTCCAGGCACATGCCTGGTCACTCTTTCCTTTTTCCAAATCCGTAAGACCCATCCTTCCTTCTCTCTCACCCCTTTCACCTACCTGTGTGATTACCTACGTGGCCTGAACTTGAATTCGCCCTTCCACACAACAACAGAGTCAGCTGACGAATGCTGCCTGTTTGTTCTGCATTTAAAACCCCCCTCCTGCCACCAGTGTCTCTTCATCCCCCGCCCGTCACCTTGTGCCTTATCTCCGTAGCTGCTAATACACGCAGCAGTGGTGTCAACAGCATCAGTTCAACCGCTGGATTCTGCCCGCAGATCCATCTCCCTCTTCCCTCCAAGAGATACTCAGTTGAGCCAGGGTAACATTTCTGTCACCTCCTGGCTTTGCCCTTTCCAGGCATCGGAGCCCAGCAAGGTTGTCGGCCTCGTGCTCAAAGCTGCACTTTTTCTGTGACCCTCAGTCTTACTTCCATAAAACACCAGGGGCACCCCATCTCACGGACACCATTTCCTGCCAGCTCTCGGCCCAGCCTGCCTCATCGCCTCTGCTTCTCCAAGCCGACCACCCCCGTCCCCGCACTTGCGCCTCTGATGAAACACCGCCTGTTCCCTGAAGGGCCCTTGAGGTGGGGGAAGCCCTTGGCCTTGGGCCACGCTGGTTCTTGAGGTGATCTGGTTGGTAGCCTTCCCTGGTCTATGCTGTGCTCATCTCACGGCGCCTGTGGTTTCGCTGCCCACTAACCAATCATTTTCGCTGTTTCTTTCGTTATTGATTTTCAGTTCCAACACACTGAGGTCAGAGAAAGTGGCCTGAATGGTATTGACTTGGGGGTGTTCCGACTGTCTCTATAGCCGAATCAATTTGGGCAAACGGGCATACATGCGCTTGGAAAGAGTGTTTTCATGGCCAGGTTGGGGTTCTGTGTCCATCCTGTTAACTTTTTATCTTTTCATTAGCGTCAGGGAGGAGAACTGTACTTTCCATCATCACTGCGGTTTTGCTTGTGGTTCCCTGCAATGCTGCCGATTTTCCTTAAGCATCTCGAAGGCTGATGTTGCCAGAAGCGTACAGGGGCAGGACCGCGACGTCATCCGGAAGCACCGTTTCTCTCTCCATTAATTACTGACCTCTATTCTTTCTGTGGCTTCCTGCCTTCAAGTGGGCTTGCTGTGAGACTGAAATTGTAATACCTGCTTTCTTTCTTTCTTTCTTTTTTTTTTTGTCTTTTTGCTATTTCTTTGGGCTGCTCCCGCGGCATATGGAGGTTCCCAGGCTAGGGGTCGAATCGGAGCTGTAGCCACCAGCCTCCGCCAGAGCCACAGCAACGCGGGATCCGAGCCGCGTCTGCAACCTACACCACAGCTCACGGCAACGCCGGATCCTTAACCCACTGAGCAAGGGCAGGGACCGAACCCGCAACCTCATGGTTCCTAGTCGGATTCGTTAACCACTGCGCCACGACGGGAACTCCACCTGCTTTCTTTCGATCGGCACTCCCCGTGTGTCTTTTTTTTTATTCCTTGACCTTCCACCTCTGCATGTCAGGTTTTAGGTGTGCCACTTGTCAGTTACCTAGCAGTGGAATTTTAAAATGCAAACCTCTTTCAAAAGATGTATTTAATCATGTGATGACTCTTTTTTTGAACCCCTACCCCAGTATTAGTCTCTTTTTTCTTTCTTCTTTCTTTTCTTCCCTTTTCCTTCCTCCCTCCTCCCTCCCTCCCTACGGCCCTCTACTTCCCAACCTCCCATGAACCCTGCTCCCGAGCATGAGTTAAGGGCAGAGAAGGCTAATAAGCCTTTTGCCTGTGATGGGGGGGGGGGTGTTGTGCATTTTACCCTCAAGAGTAAAATCACAGGCATTCAGAAAGGAATTACCCAAATCACGACTATACATGGATTTATAAGGAGGCAAAATGGACTGAAAAGGAGGGTTGGTACGAGGTCACAGTCTTTCCCTCTCTGTGGCCTGCATGGCAGGGATGCACCCCTTGGCCCCACCCCGATGCCCTGGACCCAGCGGGGAGGGCAAAGCTGTAAGGGGAGGGGTGGGGTGCACGGGCACGAAAATCCCCCAAGGATGCGCGTTTATCAGAGGGTTTGTGAGGCTAAAAATACCGAGTCCTGGCCCCCCACACCCCCCACCCCCGCCAGCTGGAGAATCTGGAGGAGGGTTTTTGTAACTCAGAGAGGATCTGTCTGGTCAAGGAAAGGGAGGAAAGCTGGATTGGAAAGGCTGTTGCTCCACTTTCTCCAGAAACATAAAGACAGCAGGAAGTGCAGGTGACAGAAAAGAGAGACATCGAAGCTGACACCATGATGTCGCGGGAGACGTGGTGCATTAGACAGAAAGCCCAGCCCGTGAGTGTAAAGCCCGGGGCAGGGCTGTCACTTGCTGGCACAGACATTTCTGGAGCGTGTGCGGCACCTTCAAATGCTTTCGGGGTCCGCCCCCCGGGGTTTTCAGCCCCCAGGACACTGCCTGCCTCTGAGGTTCCTCGAGGTCTAAACCAAGTCAAGATCAAAACGCTGTGCCAGGGGACACAGAGCCCAACTCCCCATCCCCACGGCCCCTCGCCCGGGGCAGGAAGAGCCCGCAGGGCACTGTGATCGGTGAATCACATTAGCCCTTGGTTTGGGTGGCAGTTCTCACCTTCTAAAGGCTTCTCTCCATCTACCATCCCCTGTGCTCTTTCCAGGAGGCATCTCGTTAACGGAAGACGCTGGGGACGGGGCGAGGAAGTGACCTGGGAGCCTGACAGGCAGCAAGAAGTCGAGAACAGGGGAAATTTCAACCTAGAACACAGCAGCCCACACACATGTTTGGGGCTTCGTGGAACAGACGCCTCCCTTAACACGCAGCGTGAGAATTCAGTGACCAGCAGTGGCTGCGCTGAACACACAGGGGCCCCACATCAGCTGAGGGAAGAGACCAAAGGGGGTGACAGGGCACAAAGGGGCCCCTGGCGGCGGGGCGGGGGGGGGGGGGCGGTGAGGGAAGGGTGGGAAAGGGATTCAGTGAGAAATTACTTCCTGGCAACCATGGTCCCTGGACACAGGGCAGATCACTGAAGGAGGTGGTGGCATTGCCTTGGAGGAAAAAAAGTAGATTTTGAGATGGTACCAGTCAGAGGGCTATGGAATGAGCCAGCCAGACATAGTAGGGTAAGAAACCAGTGGCCCCTGGGCCATCTCTTTGACCTGAATTATGTTTTTAAGATAATCGTGGGAAAAAACACAATTCAAAAAGATATGCACCTCAATGTTCATTGCAGTGCTCTTTAGAATAGCTGAGACATGGAAGCAACCTAAATGCCCATCGACAGAGGAATGGATAAAGACAGGATGTGGTACATACACACAATGGAATATTACTCAGCCATAAAAAAGAACGAAAGAATGCCATTTGCAGCAACATGCAAGGGCCTAGAGATGATCATACCAAGTGAAGTAAGCCAGACAAAGACAAATACCAGGAATTCCTGTCCTGATACAGCAGAGATGAATCCAATTAGGGACCATGAGGACATGGGTTCGATCCCTGGCCTTGCTCAGTGGGTTAAGGATCTGGCATTGCCGTGAGCTGTGGTATAAGTCACAGACGAGGCTCGGATCCTGTGTTGCTGTGGCTGTGGTGTAGGCCAGCAGCTGCAACTCCAATTCAACCCCTGGCCTGGGAACCTCCATATGCCCCAAGTGTGACCCTAAAAAGCAAAAAAATAAAAACAAAAAACAAAAAAAACATGTGATAGCACTTCTATGTGGAATCTAAAAAATAATACAAATGACCTTATTTACAAAACAGGAACAGACTCACAGACTCTGAAACCAAAGTTACCAAAGGGGAAGAGTGGGGGGAGGAATGGACTGGGGGCTGGGGGCTGGCGAATGCACACTATGGAACGTGGAACGGGTGCTCAACGGGGACCTGACGCACGGTGCGAGGAAACCGACTCCGTGTTCTGTGATAACCGACACGGGAACAGATCTGTGCACGCGCACGGCTGAATCACTTTACTGTCCAAGCAGAGATGAACCCAACATTGTAAATCAACTGTGCTTCAGTAAGATTATATTTTTAAACAATTATGAATTAAGTGCTTAATTAATCAAATGATTAATTTTTCATTAAAAATTAGTTTTAAACAATTATGAATTTGAGTGCCCTTGTTTTGGCTGTACCCATGGCATGCAGAAATTCCCAGGATAGGAATCACACAAGCTACAGTAGTGACAACACTGGATCCTTAACCGCTAGGCCACCAGGGAGCACCTCGTGTGCCCTTCAATAGCGCCTTGGAGTGCTGTCTATCTAAGTCCACCTCGGTCCTCTCCATCCTCCACTGTCCCCGCCTGCTGTTTGTGCCCATCTTCTCACCCCTTAGTCCCCTGAGGACATCTGCCTTTGTGCTCCCTCAGCCTGAAGGCTGCAGCATTCGTGGTTTGTGGGTGCAGGGCTGGGGAGACCAGGGGTGCAGCTCCACAACGCCTCTCCGTGAACCCAAGGATGTTGCCCTATCTGGGCCCCCTAACTCCAGGGAGATCAAGGGGAGGAAGAGGTTAGAGGTTATAAAGCCTGGTCGTTGTCTAGGGAAGACGGGGAGTCAAGGGTGACAGTGAACTTGACCTGGCCAACCAGGTCCAAGGTGGTGATGGGAAGCCCTGGGGGTGAGGCGGGTTTTAAGCGATGCCAGATGGGGTCAGTAAGCTCAACTTTGGAGATGCTGAGTGGGGGGGTCCTGTGAAACAGATAAGCGGAGGCACCTGGGAGGTGGCCAGACTCGTAGGCATAAGTTGGAGAGACAAATCTAGGCTAAAGCTTCCACTTGGGCCTCGCCAGCAAACAGATGGAAAATGAAAACCGGGGGGATAGGGGAGAATCTTCCCAGGGGCACGTGCATCAGGTGAGAAGAAGGGATGCCCTGGAGAAGGAGGAGCATCCAGCTTTCAGAAGGGGCTGTGGGACCTGACGTCTGCAGAGGAGCCTGCGAGAAGCAGACAGAAGACAGAGGAGACCAGGAGAGGCAGGTGGCAGGAAGGAGAAGGCGAGGACTTTGAAAAGGAGGGAGCGGCGAGGAGCGTCAGCGGCCGCTTTCGTGGTACAGCGGGTCCCCCTCCTACAACCCGCCACCGGGTGAATTTGCAGATGTGGAACCTGCAGATGCGGGATCCGCGGATACCGAGGGCCGCCTGCGGTGCTCGAGCGTCCTTGGATTTGGGTACCCGCCGGCGGGTCCCGGAGCCCAGCCCCCCAGAATACTGTCTTTATAATGTATCTATACATGTGAGGGGTTGGAGGACAGCATGTCATTACAGCTATGTTTCGTTTTCAAGACGCTTACCCATTCCACAGCCTGCTGGGAAAAACCTGGCCTGACCCTGCTTTCTGGATGGAAGCAGCTCTCTCAGGATGAGCTCCATCTGACCTGCTCCTCGTCTCCACTCGTCTGAGACTGGTGGCCAGCGTGCTGTGCAATTCTGTCCTCTAAAGTGACAGGCGTTTTGGGGCACCACTGGATGCAGCGCCCTGCCCTACGGCGCTGGGTGTTGGCTTACCTGGCGCTCTCAAAGGTGGCAGATGCTGTCTTTTCTACAGCCCCAAATCCAACTCCAACAGCAAGACCCTCTGAAACAGACATAAAAGAAAGAAAAAAGGGCAAGGGGTTAGGGACCACTTTTCTTTAATACGGGCATATGGTATTGAAGTCTGCTCAGAAGCCAAAACCAGGAGACTTCTGGGGGCTGGATTAGCTCTGTGGTCCATCAGGGCAATGGCCTGCCTACTTGGTGGGGGTACCCCTGAGATACCAGGGGGCCAGTCACATGGGTCATGCCCTTGGCTAAGCCCATGGTCTTTTCTGCATACTGTGCAGTTTCTCCACACGATTAGACTTGCTCGGCTGTTAAGAGAAGGCAATTTCTTGACTTTTGCCATAAGAAATCATAACGGTAGCATTTTGAGGCGGCACCATACAGGCTAAAAGAAGATCATGCTAAGGCTCCTCTCTGAAGTGGGTGAGCCACTCTGTTTGCAAATGCAAGTGAGGAAACTCCATGAAAAGAATCCATCTTACTTTTTTAAGTGTCATGGGATTTTTCCATGATGTACTGATTTTGCAACCTAGAAATGGGAGATTTTTGAGTCCCAGAGTTCATCTGAATTTGACTGTTTTAATCCTTTTTGTTCATTAAAAAATGCTTGCCAGGGAGTTCTCATTGTGGTGCAGTGGAAACGAATCCGACTAGTATCCATGAGGATGTGGGTTCGGTCCCTGGCCTTGTTCAGTGGGTCGGGGATCCAGCGTTGTTGTGAGCTGTGGTGTAGGTCACAGACGAGGCTCGGATCCCGTGTTGCTGTGGCTTTGGTGTAGGCCGGCGGCTGCGGCTCCAATTCAACCGCTAGTCTGGGAACCTCCATATGTGTGCAGCCCAAAAATGCAAAAAAAAGAAAAAAAATGCCCAAAAAAAGGGGGGGTTAATCCTCATCACTGTGTCAGGTAAGATTGTGTGAAGCTGCCAGTAACAGCAAATCCACACAGAGCCTTCCTAAACCAAGGGTCAGCAGGGGCCAGCCTACTGCCTATTTTTTTATGGCCTGTAAGCTAAGAAGGATTTTTAACATTTGTAAGTAGTCAAAAAAAAAAAAAAATCAAGGAAGAATATTTCATGACATGAAAATTTTATGAAATTCAAATTGAGTATCTGTAAATAATTTTATTGGTACACAGTCATGCTCATTTGCTGACAAATTGTCTGTGACTGGTTTTGTGTTACATCAGCAGAGATGAGCAGTAACAAGAGATCACATGGCCTAAAAACCTACAATATTTACTATCCAGCCCCATAAAAAAAAAGTTTGATGACCCCGCAACCTGACACATAGGGTTTTATTTTTAAATTTCTTCTTCTTTTTAGGGCCGCACTTGCAGCATATGTTCCCAGGCTAGGGGTTGAATCAGAGTGGCAGCTGCAGTCCACGCCACGGCCACGGCAACAGCAACACTGGATCTGAGCCGCATCTGCAACCTACGCCACAGCTTTCGGAAATGCCAGATCTTTAACCCACAGATTGAGGCCAGGGATCGAAACTGCATCCTACTTCTGGACACTATATTGGGTTCTTAACCCGCTGAGCCACAATAGGAACTCCCACATAGGCTTTTATCAGTTCATGCAATAAGAAGTCCAAGGTTGATATGGTTGCCTGATGTCATCACAGACAGTGGAAGATCCATCCTCAATGGCAGAGACCATTACAATTTGCTCTGAGATGCTGTGGCTATAGTGCAGCTTGAAGCTTGGGGGTGGGCAAAATAATCTTCCAAGTTCTCTCTCCAGGTGGAGTGAGCTGGCCAAGTTCACCAACCCCCTGTCTAGGATCAAATGTGGAAGAGCCATGCTCTGCAGTATCTGATGGAGAGCAAGAAGGGCCATGGGGGAAAAAAAAAAAAAAAAAAAAAGAACTGACCCAGTGGCCCGGGATCAGGGGGGTTGAAACACAATGTCAAGATACTTTCGGACATCCCTGGGGAAGTCCAACCCCATCCCAACAGGAAAGGGAATCAGCAGTACTGGTCAGAGTCAAGACCGAAGGCTTGGGGCCAGGAGGACCTTCCGTCATGAAGAGAGAAGTGGTCCACATTCAGCGAGTGAGGAGAGCTTGTCTTCTTTCGGGATTCGCTGCTTTTTTTCCCTTTTTTTTCCTTTTTTTTTTTTTTTTTTAAACGGCTGCACTTGTGGCATATGGAGGTTCCCAGGCTAGGGGTCGAATTGGAGCTGCAGCTGCTGGTCTACACCACAGCCACAGTAATGCAGGATCTGAACCACCCAAAGTGGCCCGGACAGTCAGCACTGCCAGAGCAGCCAGGCTTCTCAAAATCGAGGTTTTAAATTTGTATTTATTTTCATTTATTTTTAAGGTGCCAGGTATCTTTTTTTTTTTTCTTTTTTTATGGCCGCACCTGTGGTATATGGAAGGTCCCAGGCTGGGGTCAAATCTGAGCTGCAGCTGTGATCTACACCGTAACTTGAAGCAACACTGGATCCTTAACCTGCTGAGAAAGGCCAGGGATTGAACCTGCATCCTCATGGACACTAGGTTGGGTTCTTAACCTCCTGAGCCACCACGGGAACTCCAGATGTCAATCCTTAATAAAGCCTTCACTCACCACGCCTCTCCTCTAGAAGGACTCTAGTTTCCAAATTCGGCTTTGGATTCAAGATCTTAGTATCTCGGTGGCCTTTCTCTTGAGAAACGAGGGGCTGGTGGCCCTTTCTAGGCCATTCCCTGAGCCAGAAGCCTGGCACATGAACTAAAGGCAGGAACTGTCGCCTCCACCCTATGGGTCAGAGAGGAGCGGTGTTGGGGAGCTGGTCTGTGCACCACCTACATGGGCTCTGATGCTGAGGTTCCAGCTGCTCATTCTTTTATAGCTGCTTGTCCTTGTCTTTCTCTTGGAGAAATTCCCTCCAATGGTGGGCAGACACTACAGAAGCCACACCTCCAGGGAGGGGTTTGGATATAAGTTCGGGCCTCTCAGGTTTGCCTGACGCCTCGGACAAGCTTCAAAAAGAATGAGTGAGCTAGGTGAGGTGATGGATACTGCGGAGAGCTACATTTCAGGGTGAGCTGTGACGGATGTGTCTAAGGGTTTCAGGCATCCTTTCTTTTTTTTAAAAAAAATGATTTTCCATCATAGCTGGTTTACAATGTTCTGTCAATTTCCCGCTGTACAGCAAGGTGCAGGCAATCCTTTCCAGCAAGGAGGATGCAGTCTCTTTTCCTGCAGCCCTAGACTCTCAGGAGCTGTCCGTGGTCCTGAGAAGATAAAGTCAGCGGCCATCCGGGATGCCTCCACCTGGCCAGTCTCCTACCTTCGGGGAGCACAGCGCTGACAAGCCTGCCATTCTCAACCCAGTCTTGTCCCAGCACGGCCCAGACCATGATCCACTCCCTTCGGAAAGTGCAGGTCTCTGCGGCAAAGGTCTTTACCAGGCATGAAAAGCCAGGGAGCGACCCACGGGGGCTGGGGGGCGGAGGTTCTTGACATCAGAAGGGTAAATCCCTGCCTTGGAACAAATTTGCTTTTCTAAACCATAAACAACAGCTGGCGGCTCTTTTGTTAAAGATTTTGCTCTAATTAGTCATTTTAATGTAAATGATAGTGCAGCAAGGAACCACAGGGCCTACATTCATTAGCAAACTAACCCTTTCTCATCCTTTAGCCCCAGCACTTGACTTACATAATGCTCGCAACAGCTCTGTGCCAAATTAATTCAGGAGAGAAGGGGCCTGCCCAAAGGGACATAGAATCGAGGGGGCAGAGCCAGGCTTGAATCTCAGTCCCCGCCCCCCCCGCCCCCCACCACCCCAGTTTGCTGACAAGGGCTGTAGTTTTCTCCCAGGTGTGGGTGGCAAGGGCTGGCATCTGAATATCTGTATCCTGAAGAGGTTCGGAGCAAAGTCAAGGCATCCTGCCTCTGTTCCCGCCCCGTACCTTGGCCACGCCCACGGCGGGCACCACAACCCCCTGCCGGTGAATGCACACGCTGCCCTAGGAGGTGGCCAACTCAGTTTCCCCCTCCATTTAGGATAAAGGAGAGGAAGAAGAGGTAACGGAGGAAGAGAAGATAATTGCTACCGTCTCTGAAGGTGGAGGAATAACTGAGAGCTAAACTAATGAGAAAGCAAAACAAATGGGCCACACGGAAAGAACATAAATAAGCGAATTAAGGCAGCTACTGAAGATCAACAGATGGTGGAGAGAACCCGCTGGATGAAAGAGGAGCAGAGGAAAAAATGCCAACTGGCGTTCATACCCCAGGTGCTCCACCAAAAGTGCAAATTAGGGAGGTAATTAAGACGAGAATCTGAGGCGGTTGGAGTATTATTAGTGAGCCATGCCTCTTTTCACAGCTACTGCCATTAACTCAGGCGCAAAGAGGAGGAAAACAAACTTCCACATCTGGAGTTCTAAGCACCCCTCCCCACCCTGGGATGCAGGGGGAGGCAGAGTCCAGAGGACAGAATAAGAGAGCTTTGAGAATGAGCGCTGATCTGCCTGGTCCCGTCCTCTGAGGGCTTGGAAGGTGGGCGTGTCTGCCTCTCTCCATCTCCCATCCCTCCTGAATCTCCCTCTCTTGGTAAAAAAAAAAAAGAAAAAGAAAAAAGACGTTGCCCTGAGCTGTGGTGTAGGTTGCAGACGTGGCTCGGATCCCGAGTTGCTGTGGCTCTGGAGTAGGCTAGTGGCTACAGCTCTGATTCGACCCCTAGCCTGGGAACCTCCATATGCCGCGGGAGCGGCCCTAGAAAAGGCAAAAAAAAAAAAAAGAAAGAAAGAAAAAAGAAAGAAGGGTGATAATGCTTTGCTTGCAGGATGATGTATGCAGAACAGGGATTCTCCCTACTGAGGTTCTGTTGTGAGAGGTTGGCCTGAACAGTGTACGATGCGGAGCAGCCTCCCTGACCTCTATCTACCAGATGCCAGGAGCCCCTGCCCACAAGGGGTGCCAATCAAAAATGTCTCCTGGGGGAAAAATCACCCCCTCCCATTGAGGGGTACTTTCCCTAAAATTTTTAATCGATTCTAGAACACTCTTGGAGTTTAAGAAGGTGGTAGGAAAGTGAACCGTTCAAAACTAGTGTCTTAATAGCATATCACTTCTATGTAGAATCTAGAAGCAGACTCACAGACACAGAGGACAGACTTGTGGTTGCCAGGGCGGGGGGAGTGGGATGGATGGGGACACAGCATTATAAATCAACTATACCTTAATAATAAAAAAAAAAAGAGAGAGATGGATGAAAGTCCTATTGCGAAGGATGAAGGAGGTCAAAGAAGCAAAGAAGTGGGCAGATGGGTGAGGAAGCTACAAGTCAGGACTAAACCCACCAGGACGAAGCAACGGTATCTTTGAACCTAACCAGCACAAGCAGGAGGAATGCAGAGGAGTGAAAAAAGCTGTGAGCTGCGGAGCTGGGAGGATGGCCTTGGAACTTAATGTGCGCTGGCAACAAATTGATGACAGCTGGCTGGACAAGGCAGCTCCCAGCCAAGGAGCAGTAAAGATGATCCCATGAATCACCGCAAAACACTGGGCGAGTTTCAAGTCCGGCGTAAATGCCAAATATTAATAAAATATTCAACTCAGCCAGCAAGGTGCTCTACGCCCAGAGGCCTTCTTTTAATTAATGTCAGATGTGATCCATGACATTTCCAAGACAGATCGGAGCGGGCTCAGAGAATTCGCCCCTGCCCAGCCACCTCGCCCGCTTCTGGACGCCCGGAAAATCTGCTCCCGGGCCTGTCACATATAATCCTGTGTTTCTTCCTTTCTTTCCCTTCCTCTCTTCTTTCCTTCCTTCCTTCTTTCTTTCCTTCCTTCTCTCTCTGTCTTTCTTTTTTCTTTTAGGGCTGCACCTGTGGCATATAGAAGGTCCCGAGCAAGGGCTCCAATTGGAGCTGCCAGCCTACACCACAGCCACAGCAACACCAGATCTGAGCCACCAGATCCGTGGCCTACGCTGCAGCTAGTGGCCATGCCAGATCCCTAACCCACTGAGCAAGGCCAGGGACAGAACACACACCCTCATGGACAGTATGTCAGGTTCTTAACCCACCTGTGGTTCTTAAGAGGGAGCTGCAAATCAGAGGCGGGCTGTCTCTGCAGAGTGGAGAACTAAGAGCCACCCCACAGAGGACCCCCAACGGGGGTGCAGCGCTCTAAAAAGAAGGCTGAGATTTAAAAGTGCTTCGCTAATGAAACCTAAACGTTCTCACACAGCAAAGGAAACCAGCGAAATGAAAAGACGACCTACTGGATGGGAGAAGATAGTTGCAAGTGACAGGGCTCATAAGGGGTTAATATCCCAAATACGTAAATAGCTCATACAACTTAGTATCCAAAAACAAACAAACCACCTAATTAAAAAATGGGCAGAAGACTTGAACAGACGTTTTCCAAGGAAGATGTCAACAGGCACATGAAAAGATGCTCAACCTGGCTATAAGCATCAGATAGCAAAGCCTGGCCTTAAACAAGACCCGGAGGCCAGGGGTGTGCTGGTGTCAGAGGTCCCCCAAAGGAGTGGCATGTGCTGCCTTGACCTCATGTGCTTAGCCCCACTGCAGGCCCTCCCTCCATCCCTGGTCAAACAACCCTCCTCACTACAGACAGACAACCGGACGCCCGCCGAGGTCCAGCCTCCTCCTGTATGAGTTCATTATTTCCTCTTCATCACGTCTTGCTACAGCTCTTCCGACTTTTAGGACCCAGTTAGGCTGTGGCTTGTCTGGGATGAGGAAATAGGTCTTGACGCTCAGCAGATAAGGGTCTGGTCTTTCTAGGGGTTCTCTTCGTAGACTGAGGTTTTCGGATGGCTGCTGCGGGGGCGGGGGGGAGGTGGGGATGGTCATACCTGCATCTCCCAGGGGAGGCTGCAAGTGTGGAAAGGCTTCCGATGCGATTCAGATTTCCATCCCTGAACCCTCCTCCCTGTCTTCTTCCCATCTCTGAAAGGATAACCAAGGTTTGAGATCAATGTTTTCCAGATGGAGCTCCATGGAGCGTGAGTAACAGCTGGAACAAGGTTCTCCAAGCAAATGTTGGGTGGAGGCATCTGAAAATACTACTATGTAACCTTTGCTTTTTCTTTTCTTTTTTTTTTTTAACTAAATGAACCTTGATCTCATAGGGTCCAATCGAATGAGTTCTGGAAACGTTGAAAATCCAGAACCCACATTAACATTTTTTTCTTTGTCTTTTTAGGGCTGCACCTTGCTGCATATGGAAGTTCCCAGGCTAGGGGTCGAACTGGAGCTGCAGCCGCTCGCCTACACCACAGCCACAGCAATGCCAGATCTGAGCCGCATCTGCTACCTACATCACAGCTCACAGCCACACCAGACCCTTAACACACTGAGCAAGGCCAGGGATAGAACCCATGTCCTCAGGGATAGGTGGGTTTGTTAACTGCTGAGCCACGACGGGAACTCCTCCATATTAACATTTTAAAGGCTAATTCCCTGCAGTGAAGAAACCTGTACAACTTTGTTTCAAAAGTATTTGACAATCCAACCCTTTTAGTAGATAACACCTGTTAATGTGTTGCAGAAACCATGTTTTATGGGACTGGTTTTTCTGGAAAGAGTGCCTGGGAAGAATTCAAAATAATTAAGAGCTGTCTAAACTGGCTTCAAACCTGTCTCCCCTATCAGACCACTGCAGCCGAACAAAGGGAATGTCACTCATCTGTGAGTCTGACTCATTTATTCAGCCCACCAGGACTTATCGAGTGCTTATTTCACCGTTCCCAGGCATCTGCTCAGAGCTGTGGATGCTTTGAAATACGAGTGTTCTGGCCAAGGAAGCAGCACTCTGAGGACCAAGCAGCTTGGCTTGAGGGAGTCAGTGAGGGCTACGTGAGAAAAGTGATTTTTGAATTGGGACTTGGTGGAATTTTCCAGAACAGCAAGCTGGTGGTCAGTGCCCCGTGCAGCGAGGCAGCTCCCAGCACACCTGGTCCCACCCAGTCCTGTTCTCAAAGCCTGTCTCCCAGGAGCCCAGGTCACCTGACTAAGGTGGCTCTTTGTCAACTGTGTTCACTGCCTCCGCTCGCCCTGGCCTCTCTCATCGCCCTCAAGGATGGTTTGTTCTCTTTCTTCTGGATCCAGTGCTTCGCCATATGCTCTGAAGTTGGAGCCCAGTGGGGAGGCGCAGGGACACTAGCCGCAGGCCTCTTTCCCACAACACTCTCCCTCTGTCTTCACGTCTGTCTGAGCTTCCCCAGGGATCTGGCCCAGGAAGTTCCATGTGGCCGAGTGAGGGGCCGTCTTCATGGCTTTGGGGGAGGTAAGAGATAGAAAGTGGGGTCTCGCACCCTGTGATTCACACGAAGGAGAGATAGCACAGGGGGTGGTGCCTGTCGCGCTGCCCCCCAACCCCCCATTGTCAAGCCCTGGGTCTTCACGGGGTCAAAGCTGTGTTGGCGATGAAGCTCAAACTCTTCCGCACGTGCCCAGGGCAAAGGCATTTCTAGTTTAGAATGACGTACCCCCACCTCCCAATTCCCTTTGGTTTGTCCATAGTGCTAACTGAAGTGGACCCCCTTGGTGGGGAATCGTGGGTTGGTTCTAAGCCTGGGGTCACCAGCAGGGACGGCAGAGCTCTGCTTAGAGTTCCAGCCCTCGCGATCCCCCTTCGAGGCCCTGCTTTCCCCTAAGGCGGCCCCAGAGCCTGTCCCGTGAACAAGAAGAGGCTAAAGCGTCACCTACAAGACAGCCCATGGACCACTGGGGCTGGACACAGCGAGGAGGGAGCAGATGTGAGATGGCCGGATCCTGGGGGACAAGTCACCTGACTTAGGCTCCCAGATCGATTGTTTGGGTCTGATTCTGCATTTGCAGAAGGGGGATTACACACCTGCCATTTGTAGCCCAGGAATAAGAGGGGGAAAATGAGTCACGGCAGGGGTGGGAGGGAGGGGGCAGAGAGAATGTTCTGCAGACCCACCACACAAGGTCACCTGGCCCATGATGGTGGAGTCGGGTCTGTCTGACTGGGGGTACCCGCCACTGCCGTGCAGCTCTGGGGAACTGGGCTGGCCAGGGCCAGGGTACTTTCCTTTCACGATGAATCATCGGCAACATTCCCCTGCAGCCACAAACTTTTTAAAGCAGGTCAATCACAAGCTGGCTATTTTTCAAGGGGGTAATGACATATTTGTCAGTTTTATCTTTATCTCTGTGTTCTTAGGCTCCTCCAAAGAGATTTTTTTTTTCCCCCTCTTTCGTCCTACAAAGGATAGTCTGACTCAGAACTCGGCCCAGTGCTGGTAGCGAGATAACAAGGAATTTTTCATTAGCCTCTAGAGCCCAGACAGCACAACAGCTGTCAGCCCGCACAGCCTTCTCCAGAGCTGGCAGCCAGAGGGTGGACAGGCCTCACCCAGCCGCTGGGAGCTCGCTCCTCTTGGCAAAAGAGGCCACAAGGTCTTGTGGCGGGATATGAGATGTAAATTTAGGAACGAGGAAGGTGCCGAGTGGTCTCAGATCATTTATCAGCGGAGTGTCCTTCTGTGAATTCTCCCAGGGTCCCAGTGGCCTCATTGCTAGACCAGGGCAGGTAGTATAATCCTTGCTCCACAAGGTTGAGGTGAAGGTCAAGGGAGAGGGTGTTGTGGAAGGTTTCCCCAACTATAAGGCACCATGAGATGCAGGCTGCAGCCACCACCCCTCATGCAAAGATGGAAAGACAATTCATTAGCCTTAAAGGAACTGTAGCCCAACGGGGGTCTAATCACAGCCCTGCCCATCACTGGGCGGAAGAAAACCTAGTCACTGAGGCCTCTTAAACAGGTTTCCTTGGGACCTTGGATGTTCACGGATCTGCTTCTCTTCTAGAAAGAGGCGTCAAGAAGTCACTCATTCCTTTTCAGTCACATTGACCTACAGCCAGAGATGCTGCCCCAGCCTGCATCCGCCCCAGACAGGCACCAGGTTTCGCCACCTGTGAAACGGGGGTGAAGATGCTCTTCCATTACCTTTACTGTCTGAAAGTAAAGATGGACCAATTAACACTCGGCAATGACAGACCCATGGCTTGGCCACGGGAGGGTCAGCCCTTGGCCTCCACGTGTGGAAGGATGAACTCAGGAAGGGCAGTGTCTGGGCTGTAGAGGTGACTGGACACACGGGCTGTCTGCCCTGTTCCTTCCATGAGGTTCAGAGTCAACAAACACTTCCCAAGAGTCTTCTACACTGAACTAAAAGCCAACAGAACATTTGACTGTCATTATTCTTATTGACGTGAAATGCGCATAACATAAAAGCCACCACTTGAAAGCATTTCAAAGTACCATTCAGAAGACTCCGTGCATTTACTGCGTTGTGCTGCCACGACTTCTATCTGGTTCTAAGACATTTTCATTACCCTGAAAGAAAACCCCACGTCCATCAAACGGTTGCTCTCGACGTCTGCTCCTCGCCCCCGCCCCTGACAAACACCAGGCTGCTTTTTGTGTCTATGCTTTTGCCTGGTCTGGATATTTCATATAAATGGGATCCTACAATACCAAAAAAAAAAAAAATACCTTTTGTGTCTAGCTTCTTTCACGGATGTTTTCGAGGTTCATCCGTGTTGCAGCACTTAGCACTTCTTTTTCTGGCTGAGTAATACCCCATTGTAGGGGTAGACAATGGATAAAACCACACTTTGTTTCCCCATCATCCCCTCATGGACAGTGGCTTGTTTCCCACCCTCTGGCTATTGTGATTTGTGCTAGACATTCAGGTTGGAGTGTCTGGATACCTCTTTTTTTCAGTTCTTGGGAGAATATGCTTAGAAGTGGAATTGTTGGGTCAGTGGCACCTTTTGAAAACACAGATCTCAGCATCATTTCCCTCTGCTGAAACCCCCCGGTGGTTTCCCTCCACGCTTCGGAAGGTGTGAAAATGGAAAGCTGCTCCACCCGGCCTTGCCTCTCTTCCCCATGCTCTCTCCAACTTCTCGCTTCCTGGACTTGGCCAACAGTCAGGCTTCCTCCAGCCTCAGGACATTTGCACCAGGGCTTCCTCCGGTTGTGGTCCTTCCTCTCTCCACTCCACCTGCCTAGTTAACATCTGCTTGTCTTTCAGACCTCGGTTTCCATATAACTTCCTCAGAGAAGCCTTCCTAAGCCCCTAGACGAGATCAGGCACGTCCACGCTGGGTTCTCGGGGCGCTTTCTACGTG
The DNA here is from genome assembly GCF_016906955.1 of Phacochoerus africanus. Classification (NCBI taxonomy): domain Eukaryota; kingdom Metazoa; phylum Chordata; class Mammalia; order Artiodactyla; family Suidae; genus Phacochoerus; species Phacochoerus africanus. The sequence continues at coordinate 8,111,565 of NC_062557.1, read as the reverse complement.
TCCTTCACCACAATTTGACTCACAGGTTTACTGCAAATATCTCTCTTGCTGATTTGCTCAGTAAGTATTAATTCAGCATCTACCCTGGGCTGGAGACTGCTCTAGGCACTGGAGAGGCAGCAATGAACAAAAGAGTCCCCGCCCTTTTGAAGCCTCCTCCTCTTCTGTGGTGGAAGCAGAGAAGACAAGATGACAGAGAGACAGAATATAAGGTCAGGTAATGGTTAAGTGCCATAAAGAAAAGACATCCCGGACTAGGAAGAGTGTTCCACAGGGCGCTATTTTCAGTGGGCTCATCATCGGAGCCTCAGAGAAGAGGTGCCTCGGATAAGCATCCATCACCCCTGTGGACTGTAAGCTCTGGGTAGGGAGGGCCTGTTTCTGTTTCGATCACCAACACATAAGCCTCCAGCACCGGGGTGAATGCTTAGCATATAGTAGGACGAATGGATAAATGAAATGATCCTCCCCACGAGGAGCCCCAGTACACCCTGTCCCTGTGCCTCCCTGGGACCCCAGGGTGGCCTGGAAGAACGTCAGAGTCAGAGGGGAGTCTCCCAGCCACGGACCAAGAGCCCACCCCGCTCCAGGGCCGTGCACACATCTGAAGCAGGAACTGGGGTCAGCTCTCCACCCACCTCCAGACCCACCAACTCCTCGCTCCTTGCCCCTCCTAGTTCGGCACAATCACTGGTGCAGCCGGATCCTGGGCAGCCTCTGAGAGACGACCGTGTGACTGTCAGCAGGGCTCCTGCTTGGCTTCTGAATCGAATTTCTCAAATGCATTCCCCTTATTCCCTGGCCAGCCACCCTTCACTGCTCACCAGCCTCCCTAAATGGCCTGGAGTTCACACTACTGGCCAGTGGCTCTGATGGAGCAAACACCCCTTGATCCTAGGTGGTGGAGCGATCGCGAAGCCTGTAATAGTCAACAGCCCTTTGCCCTGCCCGGTACTCACCTTCCCCGACTGTCTCTCATCTGTGACACAGAAGAGCAGAGGCTCCTTGCCTTTCATTTACACACAACGGAATACACTATCCAGCCTTAAAAAGGAAAGCAATTCTGACACATGCTACAACATGGGTGAACCTTGAAGAGATTATGCTAAATGAAGTAATTCCATCACAAAAAGACAGATTTAGCGAGATGCCACTTACAGGAGGCATCGAGAGTAGTCAAGTTCAGAGTCAGCAAATAGAATGGGGAGTTGCGGGGGGAGGGGTGGGAGGAGGAGCGGGAAATGATGGCTTAAGGAGCACCTTTCAGTTTGGGAAAGTGGAAAAGTTCTGGAGGTGGACCGCAGTACTAGTGGCACCGCGATGTGAACGTCCTGAAGGCTGCAGAACCCTACGCGTAAAATGGTGACACTGGCAGGTTTTTAGTTATGCGTATTTTGCTACAATGAAAGAAAACAAGGTGCAGGGGCAAAAACCACACATGCCCTTTTTAGATGTGAAACTTACACCGTAAGAGTATGGGAGAATTTGAAGGAAAAAAAAAACAGCTATTTGATTAACAAACCTCCAAGAACACAGGAGAGAGACCTGCTTTAGTTCCAAATACCACTCCCAGCCCTTGATCTTTGTGGAGGATCATTCCATAGGAAGGCAAGGCTGGCGGTAAAGACAGGAGGCACGCTGGGGACAGGAACTTGCTCTTGGCACTTTGGCAATTGTCAACATCCTGAGCACGGGTCAGTGCTGGTATGCTGTTGAATTAGACCACTTAGCAAGTGCATCGCGCATTTAGGAGGCCTTCCAGACACTCATATTTCTAGGTACATCATCCTTCCACTAAACCACAATGACCCTCCAGGTACTTGAGATAATGGACCAGGAGCTAGAAAACCAAAGGTGAGTTCTCAGAACTGCCTGCTAACAAAGTGGCAGTGGTGGTGATGGATCAAATGTGTCATTCTGGCTCTTAGCTTCTGTTTTCTTTTCTGCCAAAGGGTTGCAGGAAGTGTACTCGGTATATTCCTAGGATGCCAACTCTCTTAGGAAGTGGCTGGGTCCTCACATCAGAATTCAGCACTAGGGCTGCTGGACAGTTCCTCACACACAAGGCAGGATACCCTCCTCTCTAACTCTAGGCTTCCCACCCTGGAGGGCAAGCTCATTCACCTGCTTGCTCCTGAGCAGCCCTCGGCAAACACAGCCAGAGTTCCGCCCACCAATTATAGAGAAGTAGTAGAAACCAAGGTGGGGAAGGAGAAAAGCAGCAACAATCCATTCTATATCTTCAGAGACTATAGCCTGCCCGAGGTTGACCATCTGTGGTGGCCATGAAAACGCATCCTTCGGGTATCGAGATATGGGGATCGAAGTGACCCCAGCCGCTGCTCTTCAGAATCCACTACCACATCCCCCACCCCCACTCCCACTCCCAGCCAGTCACAGAGCGTGGCGGGGGCGGTGTGCAGTACAGGACACAAGATGTCTTGGGGGGATGCCTTTGGCTCAAGGGCCTCCTCCCTCTTCCACACTGTCCTGACTGTGACAATGAGACACTCTTGGAACTGTGCTATGGTTGGAGGGTCTTCCTCCTCAGCCCTCCTTCCTTCTGCCTCTCCTCTCACAGGTTCGAGGTTTGCATCATAGCCTGAAGGCTCTCCTTGCCGCATCCTTACAGGCATCCCCCTGCCCCCCAACAAATCTCTTGCACCTCTAATCCCTTTTTGGTACCTTCATCTTGGAGGACCCGAGCTGATACACATCACATTGTCAAAAGAGTTAAAATACCCCAGAAATGCACCCCCCCCCCGACCCTGCAGAACAGCCTATGCATTTGGAAGAGAAAAAGAAGACACCAGATTGTACAGTTTGCATTTGAATAAGTGGGTATTGCCCCTGCTGATGGCAAACACATGCACAGTCCACACTCACCGGGAAGCTGGCATTCTTATCCCCATGTTGCACACGAGCAAACTCCAAGGGACTATTTTTTTTTTTTTTGTCTTTTTTGTCTTTTTGTTGTTGTTGTTGTTGTTGTTGTTGTTGTTGTTGTTGCTATTTCTTGGGCCGCTCCCGAGGCATATGGAGGTTCCCAGGCTAGGGGTTGAATTGGAGCTGTAGCCACCGGCCTACGCCAGAGCCACGGCAACGTTGCAACCTACACCACAGCTCACGGCAACGCCGGATCGTTAACCCACTGAGCAAGGGCAGGGACCGAACCCGCAACCTCATGGTTCCTAGTCGGATTCGTTAACCACTGCGCCACGACGGGAACTCCCAAGGAACTATTATAAATGTATAATTTGGTTATAATTAATGCTGATTAAAAATAAGAGTCAACACCATTTAGCATTTACTACATGCCAGATATTATTCTATACTTTTTATGTACAGAACATTAAAAACAAAAACAAAAACCTGGGAGTTCCCATCATGACTCGGCAGAAACGAATCTGACTAGTATCCATGAGGACGCAGGTTCGATCCCTGGCCTCACTCAGTGGGTTAAAGATCAAGCATTGCTGTGGCCGTGGTGTAAGCCGGCAGCTGCAGCTCATATTCGACCCCTAGGCTTGGAACCTCCATATGCCGCAGGTGCAGCCCCAAAAGGACAAAAACAAACAAACAAACCTGAAAATAGCCCTATACTTTAGGGAACAATAAAGAGCCAGGAGCCCAGAGGTGTACTGACACTCACTGGTGTGTTACACTTAACTGGAGTTTCACGGGAGGAGGAAATGGTAAATCTTAACACGCCTGGCCCTGCAGTCTCCCCTTACAGGAAGGAGGCTGCCTCCTCCCCACAAGACTCAGCCTTGCCCTGGATCACAGAGCCTCCAAGTTGAGTCTCACAGCCTGATGGATTATCTGTAAAGTTTTGTGCAGCTCCCTCTGGTTTCACACCAGGCACTGCCAAACGAGAAGATAGGACAATGGATAATAAAGCATACGGTTCAGACTCCTAATAAAACAAGATGGTGCTGTAATGTGCCCATCAGCCACGGCTAAGGCCAACTGCAATATAGACATGAGAAAAACCAATGTGTGATTTATGGCAAGAACGATTTTTATCGGTTAGATGCCAAACAATCAAGGAAAATGTAATGTCTCATATCAGGTTAATTTAAAAAATGCAATGAACTAGTCATCGGAGTAAGAAACAGAGACAATGTCAAAAGGCTGGAGCGGGAAAAAAAGAGCAGCAAAGCAAAGAATGAGTGTTTGAGAGAGTGGGTATCTCTCCATCCCCTAAGGCTCCTTTTCCTTCAGGGGGTGGAGCTTTCTTCCGTCTCAGCTGCCCCATCCTGCCTCTTCCCTCAGCCCTCCTCTCCCTGAAATAAGCGTCTCTAACACTTATTCTTTGTTCTTCCAGGACGTTCATTCACCTGGCCTGGTGCCACGCCTGGGATGAAAAGCTCTTTCCTGGGGTTCTCGCTCCCCCCGACCCCTGAGCCCTTTCCAACAACACGGAACAAGGAAGAGCTGGCTCAATCCTTCACTGCAAGACGGATCCTCAGGAGGGCTGAGTAGGACGGACTCTAGCATTTGCCGTTATCCCTCCGCCCCATCCCGTTATCCCTCCGCCCCATCCTCCGGGCCATCCTTGCTCCTTCCACGTTATACCTGAGTCCTCGGTTCCTTTACTGACACATCCAAGTTCAAGACCTTCCAGGTTTCCAGCCCACCGGCACCCCAAGGTTTAGCACAATGACATACACCTTTGCCCTTTATTTTTCTTGACCTTTTTTTTTCCTATGGTACCTCTCCCCCACCAGGTCTCTAAGCTCCTTGGGGTTGGGGACCAAGGCCCTGCCTTGTGCATCTCCTATACCTCCATGGCTCTGGGAGCCACACAATGAGTGTTCAAATCCACGTGTGAATGACTGACCCGGCTGGAGGAAGTGCCAGTTCTGCTGAAAAAGGAAGAAACAAATAAGGGAAGCCAGGTCCCACTGGGCAGGACCCAGCCGAGGGGAGAGACGGAGGAGAAGGTAAGTGGGGAGAAGGCACAGAATTTCTGAGCTCAGGTTGGTGTTCTGTCACCCACACTGCAGACGGGCTGCCCGCAGCACAGGGCGTAGCTCGTGATGGGTGAAAACATGAATGAAACAAACGAGGGAGATGAAGAGAAAGAACGATCCCAAGAGAGGAGAAAGGGGAAAGGGATGAGACGGAAGTGCCCAGATATTCTTGGATCTTGAAAGAGCTGGCTGGAGAGACTTGGCCTTGGCACAAGCTGTCCTGAAACACAACGGGAGGAGAGGCACGCTTTGGTCCTCTGGTTTTCCGCTCTGAGGTGTATCTTCCTGAGGCAGGGAGAAACCCATCGCCTACACACAGGACGCCAAGGTGTGGGGTCCACTGCTGTGTGGCCAAAAGCACAGCTTGTGACCTGGCTCAAGGCTCAGCGTCACAACCACGGGAGGAGGATCTGAACAATCTCACCATCACTGACCTGTTGACCTGGGAAAAAACTTCAGGCTTTCACCATGAACAAGAGAGACACTTTCGGAGGAGGATGGAGCCTGGAGGCCAGGACACTGATCTTTCCCGCAGCTTCTGAACTGGTAGGAGCAGTTTGGCTCCCAGACAGAGCCTTCAACGGGAAGCAGTGATATTTGCTATCAGCGTGAATGCGTAACTAAAAAGTCAAAGAATAGGGCGTTCCTGTTGTGGCTCAGCAGTAAAAAACCTGACTAGTATCCATGAGGATGTGGGTTTGATCCCTGGCCTCGCTCAGTGGGTTATGGATCCGGCACTGCTGTGAGCTGTGATATAGGTCGCAGACCCGAGGCTTGGATCCCACGTTGCTGTGGCTGTGGTGTAGGCTGGCAGCTATAGCTCTGATTCGATCCCTAGCCTGAGAGCGTCTATTTGCCTCAGATACAGCCCTAAGAACAACAACAACAACGAAAAAGCCAAAGAGCAAAAGATGATATTAGCCAGGTCAGAAGTACTAGTGGGGACAACTGTGAGGTCAAAGCCACTGCTTGGGCTTCCAACGAACCACTCTGGACCACTTTGCCTCTCTGCTTGCAAGATGTCACGGCGTCATTCTTTGTTTCTGCTGTTCTCTACACCCTCACGCTGTGTGGTGACTGGGGCCGTGGAAACGAAAATGAGCAAGGGGGAGCCCCTGCAATAACAGGTAGCTGGAGCCAGAGGCAGGGACCGGACAGGCTCACACCCCTTGCAGGGACTCAAGTGGTCTGCAATTGTGGGACAATTACCACAAAATCGCCATCTTCTTGCTCCACTGATTTATGCCTGGCCCCTGAGAAACCGATGGCTGGGGAGAGGCGGTGGCGGCTCGCCTTGCCTCCCCAGAAGGGCTCGGTGACGACTCTGGGTAGTAAAAGCACTAGTTTCCAAGCAACCAAATAACAGGTCTTCCGTTACAGCTTCTTTGTTTTGCAAAAGCAAAACAGAGCAGCAAGTAATTAAATTGGCCAAGGCTACATCTCCCTGGAATAGCCCAAGCCCCCTAAGACCCTGACAAGACTGCTTTTCACCAAATAAAGGAAAACAGGCTAGTCTGACCATGCCTAGAGGGGACTCCCAATTTTGCACTCACTGGGGGTGTCAGTTGGCCCTAAGAATCCAATCAGCCAGGCAGCAACCCAATCAATGGCTGACAAATGGGCCATTTTCGTGGCCGTTCTTTATTGAAAAAATTAAAAAGCTTCTTTGAAAAGGAAACAGTGGCCTCTGGTTTGAGCGTCTCCCATTTGTCTGAATCTAGCTGTATACACCTGCCATGTAGGGCTAGATTGCTTTATTCTTCTTTCTAAGCCAAGGTCAGGGGGACATCTCATTAGCTCAAGGTGACTCCAAGCTTGGAAAATGCCATCTTCTTACTCTCCTCCCTTCTTTCTCTCTCCAGGAGGCGCAGGCATTGAGACCTCCCCCTCTGTTCTGTATCACATTGGATGTACCATCTTCCAATTTATGCCTGTCTAATTTTCAGGCATTCATTGTCAAGGGAGTAATGGAGCCTGGCTACAAAGCGGGAGATTAAAAAAAAAAAAAAAAAAAAAAAGCTCTGGGTAATGCTGTAAGTACCCATCTCTCCCACAAGCCCCTTTCTTTGCTCCACCGGCTTTCAACAGCCCCCTTTCCATCCCCAAGACCCTTTGCTGTGGAGCTCATCTCAAGGGGCACCTTTGTCCCTGTCTCTACAACCGCTCCTGCGGTTCTAAGCCTGGAGCATCAGTAAAGACCCAGTTTCCAGGCAGCTGAGGTGCCCCACGGGTCACTGTCCTGAGAACATTCCTCCTGGCTGGTCCTCAGATAGGCTGCGCCTGAATCATCTGTGGCTCACTCAAACACACACACCGTGGATTCAGTGAAATGCAGAAGGGCCAAGGAAGCTGTATTTCTCACAAGCGTGGTGGACTGATTCTAGTACCGCCCGCTGGAGGCACTGGGGAGCCTGGTCTAAGGCACAGCTAAACGAGGTCAAAAGAGCTCTCGGAGTGTATACACAGCTGACCCAGTGGGAAAGGCCTACACTCTAACAGGACCCTCCAGGGAACAGTCTTTCCTAAAGGACTGCAGCCAATAAGACCATCATGGTGGCACTGTAGGGATTGCATGGAATAATTACCAGGGGGGCAGTTGCAGGAAGCCAGGGTACAAGGTACCAGCTAATTTCTAGGATCCTCAAGCCTCATCCCACAAGAATTACCCTGCCCTGAGCTCAAGGCAAGACGCTCTCTTAAGATATGTCATCTGTCTGCTTTGAAGGAGCAGGCGGATGCCTTTCTTTGGAGCTGGGCTGGACATGAAAGATAAGATTTTAACTCCTGCTCTTCAGCTGCGGAGGACAGCTTGGTGCTTGCCGGCTCCACATCTGCACTTATTTCTGACCATGGAGAGTCCCACAGAACTCTTCCCCCAGCCCTTCCCCAGGCCCCCCTCTGAATTATTTATGAAACCTTCTTCTCCAGGCGGTCCCATAGAGCTGCCTCTCCTTGAGCAGGCTTATGTGAGAAGAACTGGGAAATGCAGAGGGGCAGACCCCCTGCTCCAGGGAGATGTGATACAAACAGCAAGATGGGACAGGCGTCTGCAAGTGCCAGATGGCAGAGCGGCGTCACCCCCTCGGAAACTCCGCTCGGTGCCCATCCTGGACAGATGTTCAGATCCTGCAGAGACCCATAGCCACTGCCCCTCCCACGAACCCCCGCCCCTGCACTTGACATTTCCCAAATGCACACCATCCTGGGATCACGCAGGGCAAGCATTCAACAACACCCAGAGACACACTGTTGATAACACAACAGCTAGGCGGAGAAGAAGAGAAACCAGCACTTACTGGGCAATTCCCAGTGCTGCCTACCTGTGCTCCCATTTAATTCCCAGAGCAGCATTCCAAAGAAGATGCCATCCATTCCACCCTACAGGTGCAAAATTCATGGTGGTCCAGAGAGGTGAAGTCACCTGCCAAGATAACAACTTGGCCACAGTAAAGCAAGGATTCTCACCTGGTCACCACCTGACTCAACACCAGGAGTCTAGGGCCCTGGCTTTGCAGTTGACATTTACAGTTCATTGCTATATGACCTTGCCCAACTGCACCTCTTTTCTCATTCTTACCATGGGGCTGTCTGACCTGCCCACATCTTGAGGAGGGAGGGATGTGAGGATCAACTGAGGTCAAGTGTGGACCTGCTTTGTACATGGAATCCCTCAATTCACACTGGGACTTCAGTATTTAACTAAGACTTAAAACAATGACAAAACCCCCCTCATTGATTTACATGCCTTTTTTTTTTTTTTTGGTCTTTTTAGGGCCACACCCTTGGCTATGGAGATCCCCAGGCTAGGGGTCAAATCAGAACTATAGCTGCCGGCCTACACCCCAGCCACAGCAACGTGGGATCTGAGCCACGTCTGCAACCTACACCACAGCTCGGGGCAATGCCAGATCCTTAACCCACTGAGTGGGGCCAGGGATCGAACTCGCATCCTCATGGATACTAGTTGGGTTCATTAACCACTGAGCCAAGATGGGAACTCTGATCTATGTGCATTTTAACAGGGCACAAAGCTTTACGCCAAAAGAAGGAAATTCTATGAATGGGCTCAGGACTCACATGCCTGAGAGGTAAGAGGGGGCCAAGGCAGGGAGGTGGGAGTGGGGGGAGTTTTATATTCAGCAGAAAGCTCTCAGAAAACTGAAAATCCCACAAGAGGTGGTGTCCTGGATTGAATCTGGGTCACCTCAAACTTCATGGTCCTCCTGCACCTCAGCATATGAACTTATTTGCCAACAGGGGTCTTTGCAGATGTAATTAGTTAAGATGAGGTAGTACTGGATTAGGGTGGGTCTTAAATCCAATGACCAATGTCCTTATAAGAAGAGAAAGTAGAGACACACAGACACAGAGAGGAGAGAGCCATGCGAACATGAAGGCAGAGACTAGAGAGATGCCTCTATTGGTCAAGCAACACCAAAGATTGCCAGCAGCCACCAGAAAGCTAGAAGAATTAAGGATCACCTCCTAACCTTTACAGGGAGAAAAACCCTACTACCACCTTGATTTCAGACGTCAAGACTCAGACCTGGGAGAGGATAAACCAAAATTGTTTTAAGCCACCCGGTCTCCGGAACTTGGTTATGACAGCCCTAGGAAACTAACACAAAATCATGGAAGTTTCTGGGACGAACTGTGCTTTGAGTACCTTTTCTCATTCATCCTTATGAGGGAGATAATATTAGACTACCATTTTGCAGAGAGGACCACAAGGGCTTAGGAAGGCGATGGAACTCAGCCAGGATCACACAGCTCTGTGTAGACAGCAGGACTCATGATCCGATGGGCCAGCCTGGGACCGCGCTGCCATGCAGGGCTGCTTCTGCCTTCTCACAGGTGGCCGCTGTGATCTGAGCGTGGACCCCGTTGGGGTGAAATGCAGCTACTCAGACCCTCAGGGAGCCAGACAATCTCATTAACATGGTTTTTGCTCTAGTTGAGGGTCCCTCCTTAAGCATGGCTTTCTCCCTTTATTCTGATGGAAGTTGTTCTCCAAGGAGGACTCCTCTTCCAGCATCCTTAATTTCATTTAATCTAGTTTCTGCACTGATGACTCAGAATCATTTCAGAAACATTCATTACTGTGTGAGGACAGGGGAGCATGATGGCCTCAGACATCTGGAGGAGGTAGGAGGGGATGTTAGGTCCTCATTAGAGCCACCCAGCTGGTCTGTTGATCGAGGTGGCGTCTACATGAATGACATGAGTCATCGATTTTATGTCTGCATCACTGCTATTAAGGCATTAGCTTTCCTTGCTCCCGGTTGTCAGGAGGCCTGCCTAGAGCTAGACCTTTCTCTTTCACGTGTCGTTGGTTTTTCTTCTTCATCTAATGAAGGTCTGGGAGGCAGATAGCCACATATCTTAGAAGTGGTCAGAGACTAAGGATAAGCAGCATTCTGGACTAAGGCATTCTTTTTTTTTTTTTTTTTTTAAATAGAAGTATAGTTGACTTAACAATGCTGTGATAGTTTCAGGTGTACAGAAAAGTGGGTCAGTTATATAAATGTACACATATATTCTTTTTCTGGTTCTTTTCCATTATAGTTTATTATAAGACATTGAAGACAGTTCCCAGTAAATCCTTGTTGTTTATTTTACACATAGTAGCAAGTCTCTGTGAATCCTATACGCCTAATTTATCCCTCCCCTCTTTTGTCTTTGGTAACCACAACTTTGTTTTCCAAGTCTGTGACTCTGTTTCTGTAATTGTAAATAAGTGCATTTGTACTATGTTTTAGATTCCACAAAAAAGTGATATCATGCCCTATTTGTCTCTGTCTGTCTGACTTACTTCACTTAGTATGATCATCTCTAGGTCCATCCATGTTGCTACAAATGGCATTATTTTGTTCTTTTTTATGGCTGAGTGGTATTCCACTATGTACATGTACCACGTCTTCTTTATCTATTCCTCTGTCAATGGACATTTAAGTTGTCTTGGGTATTGTGAATAATGCTGTTATGAACATAAGGGTGCATTATCTTTTCGAATTAGAGTTTTCATCTTTTCCGGATATGTGTCCATTCTCTCGTGCATCAAACCCAGATGCTTCAGGATTTTTCTGATCTTTCTCTTGGAAGGCAGAGGCTTTTACCCCTGACTTCCTATCTATTGCCCAGCTGCATTCACCAAGAAAGAGCTTTTTGCCATCCTACCCTGATTTTTTTGAACCGTATAAGCACCCAGTTTCTGGGGGTGGGAATAAACTCATTAATTATAATTACATCAGGCTCTCAGGATATACACACACAAACACACATTGATGTCCACTCAGTGTCCAGCTATTTTTTTTCTCCAATTGGCAGGATGGCCTTTAGAAGGCATGTGGGGACTGGCTTAGCCTCCCAAAGATCCTGGGACATAAGAGTTATTTAAGAAACTCTTGGCAGACTTCTGCTTCTCCATCACAAACACTTAAGAGATGGCTCATCCAACTGGACCACCCCTTCATCCCACTCATGGCAGATTTTGGGGAGGGGTGTGCTACCAACATCCCCACCCTCACCCACCAACACTGCCACACAGCATCTCTGGTTAAAGAGGAAATATACGCCTTCCGACCTCTGCTTTCATTCACCTCATTCCTGCTGAAATGTGTGATCCCGGATGGTGCCGACTTACGCACAATCCACAGTGAGGAGCATCACCAAGCTGAGAACTGTCTTTAGACCACTGGGCCCTGCACCTAAGAGGGGGCTCTTCTCTGGGGCTCCTGCAGCCACTCCCCTCCTCACAGGCCAAGGAGTTCAGGAGACAAGGAGGCCTGCTTATTTGTGGTCCACACTCCCCTCCACTCCGAGGATGTGGCATCAGGACTTCTTTTCCCAATGACCCTGGACCCAGCATGGACTTCTTTCTTGCGGCGGCAAAGCACTGGCCAACTCCCTAGCCTGTGTACCCCATGCCCACCAAATGACCAAGGTGAAACAGGCTACTGGCTTTGCTTCAACCCTAACATTTTGTGGATGCAAGCATGATTGGAAAAAAACAAACAAAAAAACCCACAAAGGAACAAAGAGTAGGAACTCTGAGTGGACCAACTCCGAGTGGACCAACTCCGAGAAGAAAGTGATTTAACTGCAGGGTAAATGTTAGGTCAACCAGGCCATCTCTGAAAACACCTCCCAAGCCAGACCTACTATAAATGCCCTGGTTTCTCTTCTTGGTTTGAAGGCTGCCTTTAATATCCCTGAGCTGGTCATTTCCACATCGTAAGGAAATGTCGCTTTCCTGAGAGGTCCCACAAGAACGCCTTGACGGTGACTTAGGAGCTGACCGTTCAGATGAAAGGCCAACAGTCAATTTGTGGGGATTTATTACGTGTCTGCCACACACAATCTCACCACCACTTCTCTTCTGCTCCATCCCCTCCAAGCCAAGAAAATCCACTGCAGAGAATCCCTCTTCCCAGAAACTTTAATGGAGAGATTTTTTTTTTGTTTGTTTAATCTAAACTCCATCCTCTCACTCCCATCTCTTTGGAAATGTTTTAGAGTTTCCACTGATGTTTTTTATTTCATGTTTATTTTTGGCCACCCTGGCAGCATGTAAAGTGCCCGGGCCGGGGATCAAACCCTCACCACAGCAGTGAGCCAACCCACTGCAGTGGGACAATGTTGGATCCTTAACCGGCTCAGCCATCAGGGAACTCCTTTCTTTCTTCCTTCCTTCCTTCCTTCTTTCGTTCTTCTGCTTATTTAGGGCCGCACCCCATGGCATATGGAGGTTTCCAGGCTAGGGGTCTAATCAGAGCTACAGCTGCCAGCCTACACCACAGCCACAGCAACGCAGGATCTGAGCCACATCTGTGACATACACTACAGCTCACGGCAATGCCGGATCCTTAACCCACTGAGTGAGGCCAGAGATCAAACCCGCATCCTCATGGATACTAGTTGGATTTGTTTTTCCACTGAGCCACGATGGGAACTCCCCCCGCCCTTTTTTTTCTTTTTATCTTTATTTCATTTTTAATCCAACCTTATTTTAGGAGTAAGGAAGCAGTGGAGATGATATTACCAACATTCCTGCAAAAGAGCAGATACAGGATGCTCTCGTTTTAAAAGAATAGACACTCAGTACATTTGGTCCTGGGAAAATACTTCAGACTTTCCATCCATCAATATCAGGGGAAAAAAAACTACAAAGATTCTATTTCTAAAAAGAACTCCCCCCCCCCCAGGGAATTCCCTGGTAGTCTAGTGGTTAGGATTTGGCAGTGTCCTAACCCCCTGTACCTGTGAATATGACCTCATTTGGAAAAGGGCTCTTGACAGATATAATTAAAGTCAGGATCTTAGATAACAGCATCCTGGATTGGGATGGACCTTAAATCCAGTGACTAGTCCCTATAAATAGAGAAAAGGGGGAGCAGACACAGCGATACACAGGAGGAGACGCTGTGAAGATGGAGGCAGAGATTGGGAAGATATATCTACAAATGAAGGAAAGCCGAGAGCAGCCAACAGCCACCGGAAGCTGGGAGAACGGATGGAGCAGATTCTCCCTCTGAGCCTCCAGAGAACCAACCTCAGCCATACCTGGATTTTGGACACTTTGCAATGAAGCCACGCCGCGTGTGGTACTGTGTTACTGAAAACTAACACACCTAGCTAAGCTCCTTGACACACGCTTCCTAGGGACAGAATCCGAAGCTACCACTGTGCTAGGAGGGGAAGACCACGGGGTCCAGAGAGGTGGCAAAGGAGCCGAAGCATCGCCCCACCAGCTGTCGCTAAAACTGGCGTCGAAATTTCTACTTGCTCATTTGAAGATGACCCCTTCATCATCAGAGGAACGAGTCAGAGGATGGATGACGAGGTCACAGCCCATCAACGTGGCAAAACAGAACTGAAGTTCAAGAACAGCACTGCAGATGGACCCCAGCCCACACAGGCTCTGCCTTCGCAGATCGGTTCTGACATGAGCCTGTTCTCTTTCCTGCCCTACAAGTCACCTCTCCCTCCTAAATTAACCATGTTCACGCCTCAAACTACAGAGAAAGCTCCTTACTCATCTTTGCCTTTTCAGCCTTCAAACACGTCACCCAGAACCATCTGTTCCTAGAAAATGCCTCTCGGGAGTTTCCACTGTGGCCCAGGGGCTTAAGTAGCCAACTGCATTCACCTACACGTTGGTTTTGTTCCTCCTAGTTTTCGTTCCTAGGCTGTCTCTGCTCTGGCGTCTTGTCCGGGTGCTGATCCTGTGCCCCTGAATGCCCGTTTTGCTTTGGGATTTAAGTTACTGCAATTTGTCAACGAGATTTAAAAATAGAAAAGTCCCGAAGGAAATGTACCGGGTTCTTTTCTGTGGCTTTTTTTCTTTTTTCGAGGTACTGTAAATTGCTGACTAGGGCTGCCAAGCGGGGTCGGCTCAATGGCTAAACTTTTGATCGTATTACAGTGTCATGCTGATCTCAGCCTGGCCTCACCACCAGGGCACACACAGACTTGAACAAAACTGTTGTAACGATGAAAAAAAAGAAAAGAATCCTACCGCAGTGGCTCAGGTCGCTTCAGAGGTGAGGTTTTGATCTCCGGCCTGGCATAAAAGCGGGTTAAAGGATGCGGCACTGCTACAGCTGTGGCGTAGGTCACGGCTGCGGCTCACCTTCAGTCCCTGGCCTGGGAACTTCCATGTGCTGTGCGTGTGGCCCCTAAAGAAAAATGCCCCTCAGATCCCTTTCCTCCTCTATTTATGCACTAGAGCCCCAGCCAAGGTACCCATCACTTCCCTCTGGAATGATTTAAGCAGCTTCTCAGCACCCCGCTCTCAGGCTCATCTCTCTGAAATGACACTCTAATCACACCCTTTCTCAGGAACCCAGCCTCCCCTCCTCTGCTGAGGTTCGAGCCTGCCCCAACTCCCCACCCCCGCCCCAGGCGGTTGCTGCTGTTAAACTAGACGTTCCTCTCCGCTCCCGCGCAGCTGGCCCCCTTGAGGTCCCCGGCCGGACACGCGCATTCATCCCCATCTCTGCGCCGTCGCTTCCGCTGTTCTCCCAGCCCTGAGGCTCTCGCCACCCCTGTCGATAAGAAGCCCACACACCCTCCAAGGTCAAGTTTCCAATCCCATGTCTCCCAAGAAGCCGCTTCAAAAACTCTCGACGCCTCAATCACCATTCCGTCAACCGCCCTGAGAGGAAGGTCAGCATGTCTCACGCTGGCCTTTAGTAATTGACTTGCAGATCTCAACTGAGCCCCAGACAGGCCCTAGTGATGGACAGATGGATCAGAGCCGGCCCCTGCTCGGCTGGGGGGAGGCCAGCACGTAAGCACACAGGTGAGAGAGTAAAGTGTGCGGGCGTGATGGGGCCACAGTGGAGAGCAGGTGCCCCAGCTGGGAAAAGCCACATCCTTGAGTGCAGCCACATTCCATCTGCACCTCCAGGCTGAGCCGCAGGGACCCACAGTGGAACGAGGTGTAGGATCTCAATAAAGTTAGTGATGTTCTGATCTTGCCTTGGGATGTTCCCTTCTGCCTGAAGTCTTCGTAGAGGAGGAAGCTTTGAGTTGGATGCTGGAGGATATGGAGTGACTCGCCCAGGAGCGCAGAGCGGGCGGACCCTTTGAGGAGAGTAAACGGCTGCCTGTGGAGATGGGCTTTCTCAGAGGGATGGTGAGGGTTTGGTGTGGCTGGAGCTTGGGGCTGGGATGTGATGACAGGAGGTGGGAGGGCAGGAAGTCAGCACCTTGCTGGGAGGGACTCCTATATCTATGCTCATTTTTTTTTTTTTGGTTTTTTTTTTTTTTGGTCTTTTTAGGGCCGCACCCATGGCACATGGAGGTTCCCAGGCTAGGGGTTGAATCCGATCTGCAGCTGCCGGCCTACACCACTGCCACAGCAAAACCAGATCCAAGCTGCATCTGTGACCTACACCACAGCTGACAGCAGCACTGGATCCTTAACACACTGAACAGCAAGGCCAGGGATTGAACGCACATCCTCGTGGATACTAGTCGAGTTGGTTACCTCTGAGCCATGATGGGAACTCCCTATAACAATTCTCTTGCCTGCCTGTTCATCTCACTGGCCCAGACCGCCTTCCTGAGCTCCAGGTTAGTACATCAAGTTCAACAGAATGACGTCTTAGAGTTCCCTCTGTGGCACCTTGGGTTAAGGATCCGGCGCTGCCATGAGCTATGGTGTTAGGTTACAGATGAGGCTCGGAAATTGTATTCCTGTGGCTGTGGTGTAGGCTGTCAGCTGCAGCTCCAATTCAACCCCTAGCCTGGGAACCTCCATAGGCCATACGTACAGCCCAAAAAGACCAAAAAAAAAAAAAAATTTCCAATGAAGGCCCCAACTTTCCACTCAGCCTCACTCCTCACAGGCTTTGTGTTTCTGAGCCAAAAACAGAAGCCCTTTGCAGTGGCCTCCCCTCTGCTGTACCAATCAGCTGCCAAGCCCATGAGATGCAGAATCCGCCCCAGCAGACATTCCTCATATCAACACTGCAGGAGGCGGAGTCTGCTCCCTCTAAAGCCACTCTCTCCTCCCTCCCCAGCAGCAGTTTTCGCTGGGCTGTCAAGCTGGACACTTTATTTCTAGCCTCCCTCGGAGCCGGAATAAGGCATATAAACTATCACGACACAAATACACTTCTATCTCACACAAGCCACTGTATTTCGGGTCTGGGACAGGCGCAGAGCCGTTACCCCAAATAACACAGGTGCCGACGAGCTTTGGCTCAGGTTACTGCCATAGCCTTCGGATGAGCTGTTTACACCTCTCGTTTCTCCCTTTGAAACGTATTCCCCAGGCTGCTGCCCCAATGATCTACGTCAGGCGTCCATCGAAGTGGCATTTTCCACCGCCTGCAGGATGAAGCCCCGCCTCTGAGCCTGACGGCGGAGGAGACCCTCTGGCCCTGGACGCAGCCCACTCCTCTGGCCCTGACTTCAGTCTGATGCCATTCCTCAGCGAGACGGAACTGCTTGCAGATGCAGAAGGAGCCAGAATGTCCTTCCGCCTGGCAGAAGGACGTGTCCTCCCTCCGCACCCCCGGGGGATTCTCCCTTCTCCACCTACTTCCACCCCCTTCAAGGCCCAGCACAGAAGCCCCCACTTCCAGGAGGCCTCCTCTGACCTCCCCACAGCCCCCTCTGTGCCCTCCCCATAGCTCACCTCCAGTGCTAACACCAACACGCTGTCCTGAAGCCATCGGTCTGGGAGAATCTTTCCCAGAGTACAGGAAGCGCATCTAACAGGGTTTTGTATCAAAAGACCCAGTGGAACCCACAAAACAAATTGGCTGATTTTCACCGGAGGGGAAGTGGCAGGACAGATGGAACGTAAGAGATGGACGTGGGCATTTATAAGGTGCAGTGCAGAGGCTCTGAACATCAACTCCATATTACACAGGACAGAAAAGAGACCAAGGACATAATGTTTCTTTCTCGAGGAAATAAATTGCTCTGATAGGAAACGACGTCGCCATGACAGTAAATGACGCAGGCTTGAGGTTTTAACACGTTGAGCCTGGAGTTCCCATCGTGCCTCGCCGAGGGAGGAACCCAACTAGTATCCATGAGGATGCAGGTTTGATCCCTGGCCTCGCTCGATGGGTCAAGGACCTGGCGTTGCCGTGAGCTGTGGTGTAGGTTGCAGATGCAGCTTGGACCCTGCACTGCTGTGGCTGTGGTGTAGGCCAGCAGCTGTAGCTCCAATTCGACCCCAAGCCTAGGAATTTCCATATGCTGTGGGTTTGGCCCTAAAAAGACACACATACACACACACATACACACACACACAAACACACAAATGCTGAGTTTGAAGCTTATAGAACATTCTGATGAATGTAGCCCAGCCAGAGGATGGGGGGGGGGGCAATAGGCAGGATGACTTGTGGCAGAGGGGAGAAGTTGGATGGGAGATATTGATTTGGGAGAAGGTGGCTGGGAGATATTGATTTGGAAGTTAGCAACAGACAGTCTAAAGCCAGGGCAGTGGTAAAGATGAACAGGGTAAGACGTGGATCCAGAGAAGAACCATAGATCCAATCAGACGGGATACCAGCTTCTAAAAGGCAGGCAGGAAGCCGACCTGCAAAGAGAAGGGAGAAGGAAGAGCCAGAGATAAGAGAGGCCCGGGTCAGAATGAGATGGACTGAAGAACTGACAGCAAAGGGAAAAGCGGTCATGAGTGTAATGCTTAAAAGGTTAGGGGGTCTCACTGCCTCCGTGGCCCCGGCTCAGCCAGCACAGAGAGGCTGTGTGGCGCTCTGGGTCTTTCAGGAATCCGGGCTGAACTGCCTCACAGGTAAGTTCAGGTCAAAGACTTGAAACGGGTTGGGGTGGGAAGAGGAGGATGTGGGGGTAACTCTAGGTAGGGCGCGTGCATGAAGCATTCAGAGGATAAACAAAGCCAAGCAAAATTGTCCAGGATGGACGCTCTGTCATCAGAATGTCAACACAGCAAAACAGCAGCGTTGGGGAGCGTATGTCTTCCAGGGCCTGGACCTACTCTGGAAAAGAAACAGGGAAGGAGGGCGAGGGCTCGAGGGGAAATGATCACTGAGGATAATTCCCTCACCTCCCACCTTCCTTCTCTCCCTCTCTCCCTCTCCCTCTCTCCCTCTCCCTCTCACTCTGTGAGATGTTTGTGGCTCCAAGGGAAGAAGCCAGAGAAGGAGAAAGGATGAGGCAAGAGGAGTTCCCATTGTAGCTCAGCAGGCTAAGAACCTGACACAGCATCCGTGAGGATGCATGTTTGATCCTTGGCCTCGTTTAGTGAGTTAAGGATCTGGCGTTGCCACAAGCTGCAGCATGGGTGGTAGATGTGGCATGGATCCTGCATTGCTGCAGCTGCAGCTCCGACTGGACCCCTAGCCCGGGAAATTCCATATGCCACAAGTGTGGCCATTAAAAAATAAATAAATAAAATAAAATAAAATAAAAAAGAATGAGGCAAGAGAATAACTGACAAAATTGGAGAGGGAGAGGAAAGATGGAGGGAGAGGAACCAGCCTGGCAATATCTGGGCTCCTCCGTCTCTGCAGAGGAGAGAAGGCTGAAAGATGAATGGTGACCTCATTTAAGCTCAAAGGTGGACGGACGGAAGTGAAGGAACTCCCGCCAGGTGGCCTCCGAGTTTTCGGAGACAATCACCAGATGCAGATGCAGGGAGGCTGACGGACTTGGGGGAGCCATTGACTGATGGCTGCTGGGAGGAAGAAAAAGAGCTGAGGAGCAAGTGCTGGGCAAAAGGTTTTCTTTTTCTCCCTGTGTTTTTCTCGCCCTCCCAGCTGAATCTGAAGAGCTTCAAGCTTAAGGTTATATGTATCCGAATCTTCCTGGTCTTGTCACACAGAGATGCGAAGGGCATTTCACACGTAGGTATGCAACAATTCCTTGAGCCAGGAAAATACATGGGCTTGGCTAGAAATGCTCTTTTATGCTCAAAAAAAAAAAAAAAAGTTTCATTGGACTGGTCAAAGCTCATCTCTTCAAACTGAGGAATAGTCATTTTCTTCACCTCATTGGATGAGACTCCCCCTCCCCATGCATGATCAGAAACCTCATGGAAGGTTGGAAATGCTCTCAAAGCACCGTGGGCACATGCGGAGGGGCTGGGGTTCAACGCTGGACTCTAGTCTTTACTGGATGGGAAACCAGGCAACAGACCCCTGGCACCTGCTGGAACCCGATGGAAACATCATCCCACCCCTCCCCCGCAAACACATGGGGAGCTCTGAGTAGATCAGAGGAACCACCGGAGAGTTCTAGTCTTAGTTCATACTGTAACCAGACGTGTTTGATCTTGGCCCTTCCAGGCAACTAGCCTACAGCCAGTGCCAGCAAAAGTTTTACACATATCTTCCTGTCTTACTGTAAATAACCCAATTTCAAAGGCAAATGCTCTATACACCCTCCCACACAGATGTCTTATTTTATATATCACGTCTTGCCTTTTCACTGAGACAGGAAAGGAGTCCTAGATACCAAAATAAGCTCCCTTCCCCATGCCTAAAAAATGCTCCATGTATTAGCACAAGAGATTTCTGGATGAATTCTGGGGTATTTTTCGAGACTAGAACACACCCAGATATTCCTCGATGAGCAGGGAGTATACTCAGGACTTCTTGATCTTCTTGGACCCCTTCCTTCTGTACAGGTAGGAGGTAGGGTCTATATCTGGATGGGTGATGGGATGAAGGGATGGGGATACTGGAGTTGATGCTATGACAGATGCTATGGACCAGGGTCCTAGAGGCAGCTTCTAAACATAGAGGCAATCCCATATCTCTAAGATGCCTCAGGGGACCTGGTATGAGTTTATGGGGACAAACACACCCAAGAGGCTCTGAAATACCATGCCTCCGGCATTTACCATCTGTCACTTTTAAAATGCAAAACTGGAGTTCCCGTCGTGGCGCAGTGGTTTACGAATCTGACTAGGAACCATGAGATTGCGGGTTCAATCCCTGCCCTTGCTCAGTGGGTTAACGATCCGGCATTGCCATGAGCTGTGGTGTAGGTCGCAGACGCGGCTTGGATCCTACGTTGCTGTGGCTCTGGCGTAGGCCTGCAGCTACAGCTCCAATTAGACCCCTAGCCTGGGAACCTCCATATGCCGCAGGAGCGGCCCCAGAAATGGCAAAAAATAAATAAATAAATAAAATAAAATAAAATAAAATAAAATGCAAAACTTTCAAGGCAACTCCCCCTTTAAAAGTTGAAAGATTGGGGTTCTATAGACATTACCCCTTTTCTTGGAGTCCTTATATTCAGACATCCCACACTGTGTCAACATCTACAGACCCTTGGGGATAAAGATCATTTTTAAGGCAGCAAAACTCAAGTAGGACACAGAGAATCCAGCTCTAGTGGGCTAGACTCAACTTTGGAGCCACAGTTCTGCCACATCCAAAGTCCCTTGCCCTTTCTGGTCCCCTCCTGGGAGGCACTATCCACCCAGGTCGGCTCTTCTCCTTGCCTTGACCCATTCACCGGGCCGGGTTATTACGTGTCCTCGTGGCACCATGTCCCTTTCTGTGGAGGCAGATCCATCAGGATGGAAGATTCACAGTTATTTGTATAATTCTTTAATTAATGTCCGTCTCCCCACTGGGCTGCGGGAGGGCAGGAACAGCATGTTTTATTAATCACTGTGTCCCTAACACTTGGCACAGTACAAGTAGCCTTCAATTTATTAATCATTGTTTTCCGTGCATTTAGCGAGTCAAACAGCCTCTAATTGCATCCTCTGGGCTTGGGAAAGCGAGGTCATTTCCCCACTGATTAGACCCAAGTTAGCACCTGAGGCCACCTCCTCCACACTTCCTGGATCCCTCAGCCAGAAATTCTTCATCTAGTTTCTCTGCTAGGATCCACCCCGTACCCAGCTCTCCCAATATCTCGCTCGCCACCACTGCTGGCTGAGTTTGCTTTTCTCCCTGTTTCTGTGCATTTACTTTATTTCATGGTTTTGCTGATCTGAGAACCATGTCACAGGAGCATCCAGAGAATGTCTGAAGACTGGTTAGTGTTTATCCATTTTCCTTTACACAAAAGAGAAAAAAATGGTGGAGGAAGTTGACCGACACCACACCACCAGTTAGCAGTCCCCGTATACACTTTCCATGCCTTCATTTTTCAGCAACTTTGGCTGTCTGGCTTTTTCCAAACCAACTTTTTTTTTTTTTTTTTTTTGCCTTTCTAGGGCCACTTCCTGCGGCACATGGTGGTTCCCAGGCTAGGGGTCTAATCGGAGCTGTAGCCACCAGCCTGCGCCAGAGCCACAGCAATGCGGGATCCAAGCTGTGTCTGTGACCTACACCACAGCTCACGGCAACGCTGGATCCTTAACCCACTGAGGGAGGCCAGGGATCGAACCCAAAGCCTCATGGTTCCTAGTCGGATTCGTTAGCCACTGCACCACGACAGGAACTCCCACCAAACCAACTTTTTATTAGGCATGCTTAATAACCTGCCCAGAGAAAAGGGACGAGAACAATGATACATGTCCTTTTGAGAGACAGGAGGGCCCCTCAATGGCCAAATGGTATATTGCCCATCCAGAAACTGATGAAGAGGATATGAGTCAATGGTACATGTTAAAGAAGTGATGCCCCCCCTACTCGAGCAGAAGTCCTAGACAACACCAGAGGCAGGGACTCCCAACCCCAGACACTGGGATGGGATGCTGGGTATCAAGCCTGGCCAGTGGGAGAGCACGAGGCACAGCTGGAGTGAAAGGAGGAGCCACCACAGACCATGCTACCGGAGAGTGATCCCAGGCCAAACGTTCAGCCACGGACCAGCTACTCCATCCTAGGATATTCTCTTTAAAAAAAAAAAAAAAAGTTTATTGAAATATAGTTGTATTAGTTTCAGGTGTAAAAGTGATTCAGTTATACATATATAACTGAATCTTTTTTAGGTTCTTTTCCATTATAGGTTATTACAAGACATGAAGTTCCTTGTGCTATACAGGAGGTCCTTGTTATTTATTTTATATACAGTAGCATGCATATGTTATTTCCAGACTCCTAATGTATCCCCTCCCTTCCCCTTTGAAAACCAAAAATTTGTTTTCTATGTCTGTGAGTCTGTTTATGTTTCATAAATAAGTTCACTTGTATCCTTTTTTGAGATTCCATACATAAGTGGTATCATGTGGTGTTTGTCTTTCTCTGACTTCACTTAGTATGATCATCTCTAGGTCCATCCATGGTGCTGCAAATGGCATCGTTTCCTTCTTTTTTATGAATGAGTAATATTCCATTGTGTG
Source organism: Phacochoerus africanus (assembly GCF_016906955.1). Lineage (NCBI taxonomy): Eukaryota > Metazoa > Chordata > Mammalia > Artiodactyla > Suidae > Phacochoerus > Phacochoerus africanus. Next base: position 8,088,834 of record NC_062557.1, on the reverse strand, counting down.
TATATATATACCACAGCTTCTTTATCCATTCATCTGTCAGTGGACAAAGGCTGATTCCACGTCTTGGCTGTTGGAAATAGTGCTGCCATGAATAACAGGGGGCATATATCTTTTTGAATTAGAGTTTTCATCTTTCCAGAGATAGGCCCAAAAGTGGGATCGCAGGATCACTTGGTAACTCTATTCTTAGTTGTTGTTGTTGTTGTTACTGTTAGTGTTTTGCCGCATCCAAGGCATGCAGAAGTTCCCAGGCCAGGAATCAAACCTGCGCCACGGCTGTAACAATGCTGGATCCTTAACTGGCGGAGCCACCAGGGAACTCTTATTTTTAGTTTTTAAGGGACCTCCACAGTGTTCTCTCTCATGGCTGCACCAATTTACATTCCCACCAACAGCGCAGGAGGGTTCGGGTATTTTCTTTCACCTGCACGGACGGCAGGACCTTCATTCCACTGAGCGGTACGTTCTCAGGGGCCAGTGCTCCATTTCCCCCCCCACCCCCATCATCAATAAAGTGAAAGGCTTTGAAGGCAGCAATCCTTCATTCCGCCCCACAAACAACCGAGAGATTCATTATTAACGTTGCCCGTGCACCATGACCTGGGACCACAGAGAACAGCAGCAGAGGACTGGCCCCCGGGGCAGCTCAGGTCAACAAGAAGGTGTTGGAGCAAGTGGCACGTGAGATGAAAGATGGTTTTGTGACAGGATAGGAAAGCCAGTCCACTGTCACCACAGTGGGAAACAGGTGTATTACCTGGAAGTTAATGGCCTGTATGCCGAGTCCAGCCTTTAGGTCATCGCAGCAAACCCTTCTCCGTCACCCATGGTGCAGGACAGGCAGTACAGACGCATAAAACAGGAAACCGATTCCAAGCTACCCTCCCCTGAAGCATCTGAATTAGTTACAAGGAAGAACTTTTTCTTTTTCTTCTTTTTGTCTTTTTAGGGCCACATCTGTGGCATATGGAGGTTCCCAGGCTAGGGGTCTAATCAGAGCTGTAGCTGCAGGCCTATGCCACAGCCACAGCCATGCCAGATCTAAGCCACCTCTGTGACCTACACCACAACTCATGGTGATCCTTAACCCACTGAGCAAGGCCAGGGATCGAACCGGCAACATCATGGTTCCTAGTCAGATTCGTTTCCACTGCGCCACAATGGAAACTCCTAGAAAGGACGTTTTCATTATGAGGGAGCCTACAGAACCTCACCTCCTGGGGCAGTTTAAAGGCCTCGACATCCAGAAGTCCAGGCCGGGAGGTCAAGCATTACTGAAGAAGGAAGAGAGGTTTTGCTAAGTACGGGCACCTGCCATGATGAATCAATAATTCACGAACGTGGTCAAGCTTCACCTTGCATCGCTGGTCTGGCAAACCTGGAGATGTTTGTGCAGGGAACTTAAATTCAGTTTTCTGACTCCCCCTTCCCGGCCTCCAGGACAGAAGTGTGAGCTGGGGGATATCAAGGCTGCCAGGATGCTCTGTGCTATGAAAATTCAAATCCACTCGCCGCCTAGGATTCAAAAATGTGAAGTAGCTGCTAAAGAAGCCAGGGAGGCTGCTTATTTATGGCCACACAATGGGGACTTGGGAATAACACACCGGGCAGAAGATCCGTTTATTTTTCTCTTCCTGTGGATAAGGCATCAGGAATCATTTAGTGTCAAGGTCTCTTGTGCCTCTGGGAGAGCTGACAGATCCAACCAGGACTCCAGGTGGGGCTAATCTCAGAGGTTCTCTGACTGCAAAAAAGATTCCATCCCGGTCGTCTGTGGTCAAGTGCTCACAAACAAACATGGGAAACACATACGGGGTGACTTGCACAAAGAGACCCTGGCAAGGCAGCCGGCAGCCCCGCTCGAGGGTAGAACCACACCCCGAGACAGAAGCTGAGCTCATTACCCTTGGCCAACACGTTCCTTACACCACGGGGATGGAGAGACTGAAACCGCATCTCCAAGGAGTGAGCTGATAGGAAGAAAATGCTGCTTTCAAAGGAAGCGGAATTTCTGAATTCGTATCACCTTTGCACGCACAGTTAGTGGACAGTGAAGAAGGGAAACTAAGGATAAGCAGCCAAGGCGAGCCCACACAGTCACTTGACTGAGACAACGTCAAAGACCCTAGCCCCTCCCTGGGAGGTTTTTCCACGAAGCTAGTGGTTCTCAAGGTGGGGCCCCCAGAGCAGCCACATCAGCATTATAGGAATGTGTTAGAAATGCAAATTCCGGAGGTCCTGTCATGGCTCAGCGGAAACAAACCTGACTAGCATCCATGAGGACGTGGGTTTGATCCCTGGCCTCACTCAGTGGGTTAAGGATCCGACATGGCCGTGAGCTGCGGCTCAGATCCGGGGTTGCTGCGGCTGTGGTGTAGGCTGGTGGCTACAGCTCCGATTCAACGCCTAGCCTGGGACCCTCCCAGTGCTACAGGTGTAGCCCTCAAAGGACAAAAAAAAAAAAAAAAAAAAAAAAGAAAAAGAAAAAGAAAAGAAAAGAAATGCAAATTCTTAGGTCCCATCCCAGATCTACCGAATTAGACACCGTGGGGGTGGGAGGCAGCAGAGCTCTTCAGGTGGCCTTGACCTCTGCTCAAGTTTGAAAACCACAGAACCAAGTCCGGAACAGCAAATGACAACGCCACGCACTAACACCGTGTTTCCTAAGTGTCAAGCACTGCTTAAGTGTTTTATAGATAGCATTTCATTCAATGCTCGTGGCGACCCAATGACGCAGATACTAAGATAACCTCTCATTTTATAGAGAAGGAAATGGAGGCCCAGAGAGGGGAGGTCACTTTTCCAAGGTGCTCTGACCAGCTCCGATTCGCCCTGGCAGCGAGGGAGGGACGGCCCATCTTACAGCGTGTGAGGAGGACAAACCCACAACATCTGACTCCGGACACAGGAGACCGTCACGTACACTCACAGCCAGGGGAGGCCACAATGCATGCCATGCAGGGCCACCTGGGGGCTGTGGTCAGGAACAGAGGGAACCAGAGGGGCCGTGGGAGGAAGGCTTTGCAGTAACAAGAAGGTGAGGTGGCTCTTATTCCCGAGGGAGGAGATGAGTGGCTCCTTTGAATAGTCCTGAGGACGAGGGGCGAGGTGCTGGTCTGGCTGCTGGGGAGCCCTATCCCGTGGGGTGAGGAGTGTATCTGTTGAGGGCAGGGGACGCACAGCTCGAACTTTGGGGCCTTTTGAGGCTCAATGACGTCAGGGGAGCACACAGGGTTTCAGGCTTTAAAACACACAAGGTCACACAGTAGGAGGTGACAGAGTCAGGATTTGGATCCAAACTCATTTCTTCCAGAGTCCATGCTCAAATTTTTTTTTTTTTTTTTGGCTACACCTGCCGCATATGGAAGTTCCCAGGCCAGGGGTTGAATTCAAGCCAAGCAGCAGCAACACCGGGTCCTTAACCCACTGTACCACAGCAGGAACTCCAACATGCTCTAGTCTTAATCACCATTCTTCCTCATCTCCCCAGTTGCCTTTCATCAAATCTCATTGTCCACCGCTGCTACCAGAACTGTCAGCTCCCTCTTGGACAACACGCACCCGATAAAGCAGGAGGCTGGTTATGGACAGCAAGATCAAAGGTCTTCCTCCACTGGATGAAATGCTCCATCACGCGGTGGCTTTGCCTCCTTCCTGACCCCTCCCTACACCCCTCTGCCCATCAGTAAGGACATACCCACCATCCAGTGTGCAGGGCAAATTCACTCACTCAGCAGACAACACCGACTCCTCTTGTGCTAATAAGTGCCAGGCATACAACGGTAGCATCAGAGACTCAAGGAGCACCTGGCTCAGCGGTAACAAATCTGACTAGTATCCGTGAGGATGTGGGTTCGATCCCTGGCCTTGATCAGTGGCTTAGGGATCCGGCGTTGCCATGAGCTGTGGTATAGGTCACAGATGTGGCTCGGATCCCAAGTTGCTGTGGCTATGGCACAGGCCAGAGGCTGCAGTTCTGATTTGACCCCTAGCCTGGAACCTCCATATGCTGCGGATGCGGCCCTAAAAAGCCAAAAAAAGAGAGAGAGAGAAAGAAGCAGCTCCCCCCGAGTAGGGGAAATCAGAATGGGAATGTGGCATTTAGGGAACCATACAAAAGGAGATGTTCCCACGGCCTCCTGCAGGCTCTGGAAATCAGCAGAGACCCTCAGTGGGGGATTAATGAGCAGATTTGTCAGTTTAAGATGGTAATTCTGGGAATAGAGTATGGAAAAAGCTAGAATGAGGATGGACTTATGGCAAGGCTTTAAGACACAAGGCCTTGCACTGTCCCTAGAAGAGTCAACAAGCAGAGGCAGGGCACAGACTCCTGGGCTGCAGCCAATCAGGAGCAAGCTTCTGCAGTTAGTCACAGGCCCCACCCCTCCCTATTGTCTTTTACCAGCTGACCTGCCTTATTTACACAAACTGCCTGGTCCAGCGATGCATTTCTATCTGCAAGCCCTGGACTGGACATATTTTTTTTTCCTCTAACATAATACTTAGGAGTTGATGACAGAATGCTTTGTGTGGAAAAGAGGAACAGACAAATAAGGGAGAAAAAGGATTCAGGAGAATAGCTCTCAAGCTTTTGAGGAGAAAATGCCTCTTGATATGCACATGGTTGTATCTGAATTCACGGCCTAAGGTGCACGGAAAGGAATAAGCAATGATGGGAAGGAAACAAGCTCTGCTTCTCTGAGATTATGGTTTAGGGTGGACCTGAGTGGTGTGCAAACCTGAACCCTGAGTCCTCTCTCCTTTCTGGGCAGGGTCACAGCCCTGCTCTGCAAACACGAGTCAGAGCGCTGGGGGTTCCCGAACCCCTTCCCCTCCCCAGGGAGCATGCGAGGGAAAGACAGAGTGTTCCGGCCCGAAGCTGGAGGGCCCTACGGTCTTGCCTCCAAGTGCTAAGGGCAGCCTTGACATTCAGGACTCTGTTAGCATCCAGCTGTGCCTGAGATTTGCAGGGCTCTCTGGAGCGCAGCCTCGCCAACCCAGGGAAAGGAGATGGCACCTGGGAGCTGACGGTAATTCCCGGGGACAGTCACCATATACTGGGCACAGGGGGTCCCAACGCTTCCTTTCACCTAGAATGAGGACACTCGAGAGTTCCTACTTCCCACTAAGTGAAGACAGCTGGAAAGAGAAAGACAAATACCATATGATGTCACTTCTGTGTGGAATCTAAAATATAGTACAAATGAACCTATCTACAGACAGAAACAGACGAGACGCATAGACGTGGAGAACAGACCTGGGGTGGCCGAGGGGGAGGGGGGAGGGAGTGGGATGGACGGGGAACTTGAAGTTAGCAGATGCAAACTATTACATTTAGAATGGATAAGCAATGAGGTCCTACTGTAGAGCACAGGGAACTCTACCCAGTCTCTTGAGATAGACCATGATGGCAGATAGTACACGAAAGGGATTATCATATATGTGTGTATATATACATGTGTGTGTGTGTGCGTCTGTCGCTGTGCCGCAGAAATTGGCACAACACTGTAAATCAACCATACTTTTATAAAAAATTTCTTTAAAAAGATGCTCACGCCTATCACGGCTGTGTGGCTAAGGAATACAAATGACTCGTGTGGTCCCGGAGTCCAAGTTGCCCGTGATTAGGAAAGGGGCTTGTCCAAGAGCAGGAAGCAAAACCTTGGGGAACAGAGTAGAGCAGAGCAGCCCCCAGAAGCCAGCACGGGCAGGGAGAGCCAGCACGTGTGAATCTTCTTTTCTTGGGCCCCCAGCCATTATTTTGCCAGTCGAGTGAGGACATCTGGTAAGTTGCTCCCCCAACCCGAATTTTCTTTGCTTCCAATCGCTCTTGAGATGAGATGCAGAATGCTCCGCATGCTCCCTGAGGCCCCGGTGCCCTGACCTCCGCCTCCCTCACCAGCTGCATCACAGCCACTACCCCCCTCTACGCTGCAGCCACATGCACCTCCTCTCTCTCCCCGCATCGCATCATGCTCCTTGTGGGCGCAGGACTCCGTACATACTTGCCCCCACAACCACCCCTTCGCCGGGTCCATCCTTCTCTTTTTTCAGGTCTCAGCGTAACTTTCGTGTCCTCGAGCAAGGACGCTGTCGTGCTCCCCTTCTTCTCTCTGCCTCTCTGTATCGGTTGTCCACGGCTGCGGGACAAGGTACCCGGAACCGAGCAGCTTCCAACAACAAACATTCACCATCTCACACAGTTCCTGTGAGTGGGAAAGAAAGGCGTCGGACACATCAGCATCCACACTGCACACAGTGGAGGAGTGCCTCAAAATGCTGAGGGAAGAGGATTCTGACTGCAGGACAGAATGCTGTTACCCTACACTCATCATCGATCCAAAGCAAGGACGTGATACACGCATGTGTGTGTACATACGCATCGTTGTGGTTGATGACAACGAATGAAGTAAACCAAAAAGCTAGCCCAAAAAACTAAAATAAAGTGAGGACACGACAAAAACCTCAGTGAAGCAGGGTATCAAAGAATTAAGCTCCATGATACTCAGGTTGATTTATCTATTTAATTTGCATGTAACAAATTACTCTATGACTTAGTGATTTTATCTATCTATTTATCTATTTATTTATTTATTTTTGCTTTTTGGGGCCACATCCTTGGCATATGGAGTGTCCCAGGCTTGGGGTCAAACTGGAGCTATAGCTGCTGGCCTACACCACAGCCACAGCAACACCAGATCCAAGCTGCGTCTGTGACCTATATACCACAGCTCACAGCAACATCAGATCCTTAACCCACTGACTAAGGCCAGGGATCAAACCTGCAACCTCATGCTTCCTAGTCGGATTCGCTTCCGCTGCGCCACGACAGGAACTCCTGACTTATTGCTTTTAAACAATCAACATGTATTAGCGCCCAGCTTCCGTGAGCTGAGAATCCAGGAATGGCTTAACTGGGTGGCTCTGGCTCAAAGCCTCTCATGGTCAACACGTTGGCAGAGGCTGTGGTCATCTGAAGGCCAGGCTGGGGCTGGAAGATCCGCTTCCAAGCTCACTCGTGTGGCTGCCGGCTAGAGGCTTCAGCTTCTTAGCATCTGGGTCTCTCCAAAGTGATGCTCGTGATACGGCAGCTGGCTTTCCCCAGAACAAGTGATCCAAGAGGGAGAGCAACAGAGTTACCCAGATGGAGGCAGAGAGACCCTGGATGACCCATCTGTAGAGTGATCCACCATTCTTTCTGCTTTTCCCTAACTGTGAAGTCCAGCACACCCAGGAGAAGGTGAATTGGGCTCCACTGCTTGAAAGGAAAAATGTCAAAGGCCTTATGGATGTATTTTTAAATCCTCCCAATGCGTGAGGTCGGAGCTCCCTGCTGGATGGCTCGGCGGTCACAGCAGGCTGTGCTCTTGCTTCTTACCACCTGTCACGAGGGCAAGTGTGTGTGACTCGGTGGATGCCGTCCACCTCCCTTTCCAATTCATGATTCCGAGAAGGCAAGGACTGTTGCATGTCACACCCCTGGTGAATAACACAGCATTTGGTACATAACAGGGGCTCAACAACTCTTTGTGGGATGAACGAACAAATACATGAGTGAATGAATAAACAAGTAACAAAGAGAAGGTGAAAGAAGGATGGGGCAAAAGCAGGATGTAGAAAATGACCGTCAGAGAGAAGTCCAAGTTGGGAGGACTTTTACACAGGGTCACAGCAACATAATGAGATGCAAATTCCACACAGAGCACCATGCCGATCAGCCTCCACTTCTTTTGACTGCAGCTCAGACGCTCGGAATCCTGAAGAGGAAGCCTTGGGCTCAGCCTCGGGTGCCTGGGAGGCCGTTAGATTGACTCAGCAGGCCTCTGGCCACAACAGAAAACCTATTTTCTACTAGATGAGGCAGAGGAGCCTGGAAGTCACATCTTGTTTAATTGAGGCTGCCCTCCTTCCCTCCTGCTAGTAATGGGCTCCAAATCCACTTGCTCCCATCCATCAACAGCATCCAAGGAAGCCAGCTGGCCGGACGGCCCTGAGTCCTTCACTTTGGGGTCACCCCATATGTGTGGGGGTTTGTTGCCCCACTGTTGCCAGCACCCCTACTCCAGATTCTTGGAAGAATGCCCTCCCCATGGAGTGGGGCTGTCATGAGCAATTGGACAGCAGCCTGAGACGTGGTCTCTGCAGGCAGAACCTTCCACCTTCCCCCAGGGAAATGTCAGATAAGGGGGGAAGGCAGGAGGCAGAGCTAGACGGCAGGGGAAAGGTAGGGAGAAGGAAGGATCGAGGCAATATTTCACCAATGGGAGGCTGGGACACATGGTGTCCAGAGCAAGCCACGCGCATTAGGGTCCAAGGGCATCACAGCATCATACCCAGCACAGACGCAGCACTGACCACACGCAAGATACAAGAAGTGCTGAGTATACAAAAAGACACCACCCCTAGACCCTGATTTTCAAAGCTCCTTTGGAAAACAGCACACACACACAGAAAGGATAAATGACAATATAATGCAAGGTGGCAGGTGCCACAGGCTAAATAAGTGATTCACACAAGAGCTGTCAGAACAGAGCTGTCTACAGGGATGAGGCAGCCCCTGAGAGATCATGAGGGAGGTGGGGTGGAAACTTCCCGACATCTTGCAGAGCTCCAGGGAAGATGATTCCCAAACCAAGAGCAAGGTGTCAATCTGTAAGTAGCCAGCTGTGTAAGAGGAGTGTGGTTCGCTGCCCATGCACAGGACACTGCAACAGCCTGATGCAAAGCAAGGATCTGTCCACTAGGAGTTTACCCTCTAATTGAGGGCATGAGGTTCACACATGCCACAATATCTGTGATCCAAGCAGTGCAGGAGACTATGTTACTGGGAATGATAATAAATAATAATCACCATGCACCAGAGGAATGCCCAGCAGTCTACTGTGGAGGCAACGTGGAGCCTCTGCAGGGCTCAGTTTCCACACCTGCGGAATGGGTTTGTGAGCATTGACTACAATAAGGAAAAAGGTGACCAGTGGCAGCAGAGAACACTCGCTGTCTTTCCTTTCTCCTTCTTCCATTCCACCAAGGTGATGAGGCAAGAAGAAGGTAGCACCGGACAGAGCTTTAAAGGATGGGGTGCTGGGAACGGGAGGTTCCATTTATTCTAGAAAATGCTGGAAGGACCAAAGGTTTGGGGGAAGGCTGATTGACCAGTACACATAATCCGACCAGTAGGTCTATGTCAATACCAGTTTGGCATACACAGCCTTGTCTAATCCTCCCCACAACACATGAGATGCAAACCATGAGACGCAACCATCCCTGTCGAGACCGAAGATGAGGGGACTGATGCTTAGAGATAACAAGCATCCAACACAAGCTACTGGCAGAGTTAGAACCCAAACCCAGGTCCTTTGCTTCCTAGCCAGGTATATGCTCATAACCACTTCTTCAGGCTGCCTCTGGGGGGCGCTTTGGGCTGAGAAGTGCTGATAGATGTACAGCACAAAGAAACGTGTGTGGTTGGGTCAGTTTGCTGTGCAATAGAACTTGACGAAACACTGTAAATCAACTATACTTTAATAATAATAAAATAAAAAATAAAGAAGGCATTTGCATCTAGAATCCGGCGCCCTGGGAGTGAATGCCTCAGTAACTAGTGTATTTCTACCCCGTGACTCCAAGATGACACTTAAATACTACTTGCCATGCAGTGGAATATTACTCAGCAGTAAAAAAGGAATTAAGGACTGATTCGTACTACAACGTGGATGAACTTTGAAAACACTATGCTCAGTGAACGAAGCTGGGTACGAGGGACCACACGTTGTACGATCCCATTAATATGAAATGTCCAGAGGATGCAAATCTATAGAGACAGAAAGCAGATTGGTGGTTGCCTAGGTCTGGGGAGGGACTATGGTCTGGGAGGGAACAGTTAAGAGGTACAGGGGGCTTTTTGGGGGGGAGAGCGATTGTGATGATGGTTGCACAACTGAATACATGAGAAGCCACTGAACTCTACACTTCAGATGGGTGACTTGTACGGTATGTGAAGCACATCTCAGCAAGGCTGCTAGAAAATTTATTATCATGCATATGGATGTGAGGGACCTTTGGAGGTGATGGAAGTTCTACAGGCGGATTATGGGGATGTTTGCATAACTGTAAACTTACTAAAAAACATTTGATCTGTACATTTATTTATGTACTTATTTATTTTTTTGTCTTTTGTCTTTTCGAGGGTCGCACCTGCGGCATATGGAGGTTCCCAGGCTAGGGGTCTAATCGGAGCTGTGGCCACTGGCCTACGCTAGAGCCACAGCAACACCGGATCTGAGCCGCGTCTGTGACCTACACCACAGCTCACGGCAACGCCGGATCCTTAACCCACTGGGTGAGGCCAGGGATCAAACCCATGGTTCCTAGTCAGATTTGTTTCCACTGCGCCATGACAGGAACTTCTCATCTGTACATTTAAAAGTGGCAGATTTTATGGTACGTCAATTATCTCTCAATAAAGCTGTTTATAATAATACAATTTTTTTATTTTTAAAAAAACCTTTAAAATGTAGATAAAACATTTAATCATAGTTTCAGTACATTCCGATTAAAAGATTAAAAGGCCTCAAAAACATACCAAGTCACTGGCGTTCCCCCCATGGCACAGTGGGTTAAGAACCTAACTGCAGCAGCTAGGTCACTGCAGAGGTGCGGGTTGATCCCTGGCCCTCCGCAGTGGGTTAAAGAATGCCTACTACAGCTGTGCCCCAGGTCGCAGCTGCTGGTCTGATTCAATCCCTGGCCAGGGAAATTCCATATGCCATGGGTATGGACATAAAATGGAAAAAAATATACATATATATATATAAAATCTCAACAAGGCTATTAGAAAATCTATTATTATGCATATGGATATGAGGGATCTTTGGAGGTGATATATATATATGAACACCAAGTCACCTATCAAACAAGAATTACAGTTCCAGGGAGTCATGGTGAGAATAAGGTAAGATGTTTTTTGTGACTCACAGAAGGTTCTCAATAGACAGCAGCTGTGATTAAAGGGAAGCGTCTCGATGCTGAATCCGCTGCCTCTGAGATACAGCCTGGGGAGGGAGAGGAGAGAAGAGAGTGCCCCTTCCTGGGCAAAGAAGAGGCTCGTGGCCCCAGGGATAAACTTGGTCCTGAAATCACACCAGCCAATGTGAGTGGGGAGGGAGAGGGATGGGAATGGAAGGGGCTAGAAAAGTCAAGTCTAGCTGCTGGGCAAGAGAGAACCAAGCCTTGTAACCAGAAGGGCTTTGGAGGTGCCCAGGAGGAAGCTGGGAGGAGGCAGGAAAGGGGGTGCTCAGAAGTGTCAGCTGGCTGTGTTCCCAAGAGCCCGGCAGACGTGTCAAAAGTCCCCATTACAGACACACCAACCCCAGGCTGGAAACGTCCAAGGAGTCCTGGTGGGACAAGCCACTGAGCGTCCTGAGGGACCTGCAGGGGATGAGGCAAGCAAACAGCCTCAGCTCTTTTAAATGCACAGTCCCTTCTATCAAACAAAAAGGGGATGTCTTTCTTGATTGTTAGAATAGAAATAAGGGATTTGGTTTTCCCATCAGCAGATTAAATCTCAATGCCAATGTGCTGCTTGAAGCTGCACTGTACCCCTGCGCACCTGCCACCTCGTCTCGCTGCCCCTGGTTAAGGACACCCATTGCTGCTGCATCCCCCGGGGTGCAGCACCAGCAAGGCTTCCAGATTCTTGGATTCACAGTATGGCTATGGACCACATGCTCCATCCATCTGGCTGGCCTTTTGGGCAGCCAATGATTGGGCAAGTGGCCCCAAAGGTCGATTTTGCTGGCTGTGTACCTGTCTATGCACAAACACCTCGGGACCATGAACCCTTCCAGGGTTGAAGCGTCTCTGCATCCAGAATCTGCACCACTGGCTTGGGCGTGGACTCTTGGGCAGAGAAAATCCACACTCTCAGGAGATGCAAAGAAGCCAACTGAGGCCTGTAGCCCAAACAGGATAGGGAGGGGCCTGGACTGGTCCTCACTAGGCTGGTATAACGTGCCACTTCCTTCATGGGATGAGGGGCGTAAAGGGTTTAAAAGACAGCAGCGAACCCCTCAGAGAGGTTCCTTCCAGGCTCTTCCCTGCCTCTCCCCCTGGTGGGACCTCCCCAGCCAGGTCCTCAGCTCCGGGAGGACAGATTTCATCTGTTTTCTTGGCTTTGCACCTTCCCATCCGGCACGGAGAGGCCCTTGATGGGTATTGGCTAGAATAAAGGATGAGTCTTGCTTCCCCCTCCTGCCCTGCTCCCCTCTAATGGCCTTGAAGGCGGGTGAGTGGGGCTATCGGGGTGAAGTCAGCTCATCCAGGATTGATTCTGTGTTCCTGCTACCCTGGGTCGGATGCCTTCCTTAAGCCCTGTCAATCACACCCCTTTCTCACCAATTTTATACACAAAATGAGCTCTTAGAGACAAATGCCTGCAGAGCCCTTGCTTCTGTTTCTGTTTCTTTGTAAACTTTGTCTTGACATATTTTTATCCCGAGTCCCCACATTTGAATATGAAATCCTAGGACCGAGGAACCACCCCATATAATTTCCCTAGAGTCTTACACGGAGCTCCGCCCAGCAGCCACGGTCAGGGAAAGCTCTGGCCCCAGTGCAAAGCCAGCAGGGGGACACACCCTTGTTGGGAGCTCGCACCCCACTTCACCCCCACTCCCAGCCCAGGCCAGGGCTTGTGGCAGTGACTTAGAATCTAGAGTCTGGAGTTGGACACACTCTATTACAAAGATACATAAGCAATTTAACTGCATGGTCAGACTGCAGAAGGAATGGTTAACCACCCGAGAAGTTAATGTGTTTTCCAGTGCCTTAAATGCATTTGCCAGGGAGTTCGCATTGTGGCTCAGCAGTTAGCAAGCCTGACTGGCATCCATGAGGATGAGGGTTTGATCCCTGGACTCACTCAGCGGATTAAGGATCCATCCGGCATTGCCGTGAGCTGTGGTGTAGGTCACAGATGCAGCTCAGATGCCACGTTGCTGTGGCTCTGGTATAGGCCGGCAGCTGCGGCTCCAATAGGACCCCCAGCCTGGGAGCCTCCAGGTGCCGCGCAGGTGCAGCCCTAAAAAGACAAAAAGACCAAAAAAAAGCCTTTGCCGGGAGTGAGGCAGAGCAGACTCGTGGCAGAAACATCACACTGCATCAAGCGACCCGCTTCTGGTCCCATCACAGCCATTACCAACCTGTAAACGCTTGGACAAGTCATCCACTTTCTCGATCTGTAAAGTGGCATTTTAGGGTAAACTAAATAATTTCCAAAGTGCCCATCATCAAAGAACCTGACTACTGTATGTGACGTGAGCCAACATTACGATGATAAATACACACCGGGTCTGTTCTTAGGACTCCCTCCTGCATCTGCAAATGCTCTGGCACTATTTAAAGAGTCATGGTGGGTTGGGAGAGGGCTTAGTTCTTACCTGCTCAGCGCCCCTCTCCCTACTTTGGTGACAGCAGCCGCCCTTCACTGAGAATAGCCACCTCCCTCCCTTGCCGTCTGGATGTGACTGCTGAAAAAACCCCACCCCTCTCATCTCCAGGCTGCCTGTGAAACCCTCGTCCACCTTCCCCCAGCCTGGAGGCATCCCAGGCCTCTACAAAGGCCAAGCTCGAGGGAGGCCGATGATGGGCAAACTGGGGCGGTGGTAGAAGCAGAAGCAGCAGTAGCTGCTTCATTCGGCAGGCCTCACAATTAGCGCGTGGAGCTGGCCACACACACTTCCTGATGTTTGGTTTGTCCTAAATGCTGTCAGGACAGCAGATTCACACTCATGAGGCCTGGCAGGTGTGCCTTCTGTCCCTTGATTGGTGAGACACAACCTGAAGCCTCCCTTCCCTCTGTTTGCAGGCTTGGATTTGAACATGACCTCCTTAGTTCACAGGGGAATGTCAGGCGAGCTCCCAGGCCAACTTGAGGCCCCAACTGTGGGGACCAGGAGACGGGGCTCAGTGCTGACTTGAGCCGGACTTCTCTGGCCCCGCAGTCTTTGAAAGCATGGAGACCAGGTGAGAGACCTGTTCCAGGCACAACTTTCTTCCACGGTCCTAGTGGAAGCAGCGGGCTGTTACACGGTCTGGTATCCACCTCTTCCTGCTTAGCTCACTGTCTTCTCAGCCCTGACTTTTCCTAGCCATTCTCCATAGCTTCCTTAATAAAAGGGACAGGAGTTCCCATTGTGGCTTAGCAGTAATGAACTGGCCTAGGATCCATGAGGATGCAGGTTCCATCCCTGGCCTCACTCAGTGGGTTAGGATCCGAGTTGCCATGAGCTGTGGTCTGTATGGGTCACAGATGAGGCTCAGATCCCACGTGGCTGTGGCTGTGTCGTAAGCCAGCAGCTGTAGCTCTGATTCAACCCCTAGCCTGGGAACCTCCCTATGCCGCGGTGGCAGCCCTAAAAAGACTAAATAAATAAATAAATAAATAAATAAATAAATTTTAACAGGGACAAATCTTAAAAAAAAAAAAATTGAGTGACTTGGTGATTGGATATAGAAAATTCTACATTTAAAATCCTTTTCCCTTGGAGTTCCCGTCGTGGCGCAGTGGTTAACGAATCCGACTAGGAACCATGAGGTTGCGGATTCGGTCCCCGCCCTTGCTCAGTGGGTTAACGATCCGGCGTTGCCGTGAGCTGTGGTGTAGGTTGCAGATGCGGCTCGGATCCCGCGTTGCTGTGGCTGCAGTGTAGGCCAGCAGCTACAGCTCTGATTCAACCCCTAGCCTGGGAACCTCCATATGCTGAGGAGTGGCCCAAGAAATGGCAAAAAGACCAAAAAAAAAAAAAATCCTTTCCCTCAGAACAGTAAAGGGTTGACACTTGGGAACTGAAGCCCCCATCCCTCAGCCCCGCGGCTTTCAGAGCTGCTGCTGAGTTATTTCTCAGTCCCCTCTGGCTCAGCACCATTTCCCTTTTGCACAGGCTCTGACAATGGCATTCTAACATTTCAAGATGATACCTCTTGGTAAGGGTCCCTTTTTTACTTATGAGGCTGGCACAGGGGGGCCTTCCTAGTCTGAAAAATCCACCTGCTTCAGTTTGGGGAAATGGTTATTGTACCAACTTTGCACTTTTAATTAATTTATTTATTTTCTGGCTGCCTGGAACAAGCGGAAGTTCCTGGTCCAGGGATCAAACCTGCACCACGGCAGCGACCTGAGCCATAGCAGTGACAACACTGGATCCTTCACCTGCTGAGCCACCAGGTAACTCCACTTTGGCACCTTTTTCATCTCCATCTTCTCTTTCTTTCTGGAATGCCCATCAGTCAGCAGCTGATCCCAGTGGGCTCATCTGCTTGTTTTCTCATCTTCTTTTCTCTGGCTTTACACCCTTGTGTTTTTCACTCTCTTATCTTAGAGATCTCTTCAACTTCATCATTGACCCCTTCTCTCTCTCTCTCTCTCTCTCTCTTTTTTTTTTTTTTTGTCTTAGGGTCACACCTGTGGCATAGGGGTCGAATTGGAGCTATAGCTGCCGGCCTATGCCATAGCCACAGCAACTCGGGATCCGAGCCACATCTACAACCTACACCACAGCTCATGGCAACACCGGATCCTTAACCCACTGAACGAGGCCAGGGATCAAACCTGCATCCTCATGGATACTAGTCAGGTTCATTGCCGCTGAGCCACAACGGGAATTCCCTCCCTTCTCCTCTTTGAATCTGTCTTTTCCAAGAGCCTCTTCTTCATCTGATCATTGCTTTTTATTATTTATAGTGTCTTCTTCTCCCTCTGAGGAAATTAATCATTTTCGTTTGTTTTCACGCTTCCTTGTGATTCCTGCATTGTTTCTCTTATCTCCCAATTTGTTTTTCATCTTTTTATAGACTTTTTTTAGCCATGGCATGTTTGATGTGGGGGTCTCAGTTCCCTGACCAAGGGTTGAAAGCACCACGTCCCAACCACTAGACCACCAAGGAGCTCCCTGTGTAGTCAATATTTAATTGCAAGGCATTAAAAACCTCCTTGGAAGCCCAGTATGGATAGGGCCTATCACATGCTGAACAAACTCCGGGGGGGCCTGGGCATCAAGTCTTCTTTTAGGCAGATGGATGCTCAAATGTCAATGACTGGAGACTGTTTGTCTGAGACCCTCCAGTTGCTCCAGCCAAGAGTCCTTTTCCCTGGAGGATCTGATCAACTCTTGGTTGGACTATGCCTTGCAATAACTTTAATCACCTTCTCCTCTTCTTTTTGGTTCTCTAGCTGACCCTCTCCTTCGATTCCCAAGCCAGATGCCTCTCTGGGTCCTTTTATCTGGATAATAAATGTTTCTCTGTCCGTGTTGCAGGGGAGGGAATGGCTGGCTGTTTGGTGTGAGATAAAGATCTAACTACACCTGATACAGATAGCAACCAACCATCCCATTTGTGGTCCCATCCTGTCCCTGCTCTACTCCCGGCCCCGTGTCTGGGATGCTCCAGGCTTCCCAGGACTCATGCCACACGTGCCAGCTGGCTTCTTAGAGGCTTCTCTTCTGCAGGCGCTTAGCTTTGACCTTGCTCCACTTTAAGTCAATCGACGAGCACTCTTCCGTCTGTTTTCCACATTCCAAACAGCCACGGACCTCTCACCACTCCAGGTCTCTGTATGCAAGGGTATCCATTTTTAATTTCTGTCACTTTAGTGGGATTTGGGGGAGGAGCTGAAATGCATGTGCTAAAGCTGCCATGTTTCAAGGAAGTTTTCTCAACTATTTGAAGCATCTGTCTTGTTTTTTTTTTTTAACTTTTAAAATGAAGGAATTACTAGTAATAATAATCACGGAATAGTATGGTAAGAAAATGTCTTTCTCAATTTGAAAGAGGTATTGGTTAATCTACTGAAGCCAAACATACACCTAGCCTATTACTAGGAAATTCTATCCCTAGGTATATGCAAGAAAAATAAGTGTACATGTCCACCCAAACACACGTACAAAACATTCACTGTGGCTTTTCTGCTAATAGCCCCCAACCGGAAACACCCAAGAATCCATCCATAGCAGAACGGAGACATGGCAGCATATACATGCAATGAAATCCAACTTCGTGAAATAACAGTAATAATAATAATGAATGCAACATATTCATGGATGAATACAGAAAAGAACATGCAGCATGAGTTCACTAAATGATATTGAAGAAGAGGTAAAACCTATGGAAGGTAAAATAAGTTAGAACAGTAATTATGTCTTAGAGATCGTTACTGCCTGGAAGGGGATATGAAAAGTCTTCTGTGTTGCCAGAAATGTTTTGTCTTGATCAGAATAGTGGCCACAGGGGTGTATAAGAACGTAAAAATTCCTTTTTTTTTTTTCTTTATGGCCGCCCCCATGGCATATGGAAGTTCTCGGGGCCAGGAATTGAATCCAAGCTGCAGGTGCAACCTACACCACAGCTATAGCAATGCTGGGTTCCTAACCCACTGCATCAGGTTGGGGATCGAACTCATGCCTCCACAGCAACCCAGGGCACTGCAGTCGAATTCTTAACCCGCTGTGCCACACCGGAACTTCCCTCCCTTATCTTTGAGGTCCGGTTCAATTCTAAATTCTTTGACCACTGGGTAAAAGGTGGGATTTTCTTTTAAACCAAAAGGTATTCTATCTCCTTCCCCCTTTTCAACCAGACACACAATTTCTCTGCCCTTATCCTCCCTCCTTATCCACATCACCCATGTCTTCTCTACTCAGCTAACTACTTCGGTGAGATGAATACAGCAGGTGCTGTTAGCTGAAAGAGCCTAATTTTGCCAAAGTATATTGGATCTAAAGCAAAGCCTTATATCTATAAAGCTATGAAATCCACCATAAAGCTACTGCTCCAGCAATAAAAAAAAAAAAAAAATCCTATCAGCAAAGCTGTCTAACAATACAAGGCTTCGGAGAGAGGAACTATTTCCACCAGCCAGCTCAATGGACAAATGAATAAACTGCCTTTTCCCCCCATCCCAACCTTGGCTTCAGTTAAAAAAAAAAAAAAAAAGATGTATTTCTTTTGATCAGAAATAAGAAAAGATAAACATATTATGTTTGGAGAGAAAGTGACTCCCCAAGGTCACCTTAATTTAACCCTAGATCACTTCTGCAGGATGACAAGAATCTGGGCACTCAATCTGATGGGCTGGCAGTCTTTTTCCTTTAGCAGATCTTCCCCTAGAGTCAAGTTGAAGAATCATCACCTTTTGTATCCTAGACATTTCGGATGCTATTTGAAATCAGAGCAACAATAAAAAGTGATGTGAACTTGAATGATTTAGAATCCAGAGTCCAGGGGTGGCTACAACTATTACAAAGATGCCTGAGGAATTCAACTGCATCCTTGAGACTGTGAAAGGAATGGTTAACCACACAAGAAGGTAATGTGCTTTCAAGTACCTTAAAAGCATTAACCGATGAGTGAAGCCGAGTGGGATAATGGCAGAAACATAGTACTGCATCAAGAGACCTGCTTCTGGTCCCACCTCAACCTTACCCACCAGTAGAAGCTTACATAAGTCACCCGGTTTCTTGATCTGTGAAGAGGACACATTAGGGTCAAAAGTCCCCTTGATATGATGAAATTTATATTGTGTGACACATGGATTAAAAACTGCAACGATAAATACAAAGTCCGCCCTTACAACTCCTTCCTGTGTCTGTAAATATTTGGATAGTCTTTAAAGAGGCATTGTATCTGGGAGGGGCTCAGCTTCCATATGCTCAGAATCCTTCTCCCCTTTTTGAAGACTGCACCTTGCTTCTCTTTGAGGAAACACCCCACCAGACTAGGCCAATCAGATTTCTCTTCCAGAATTCCACGCTGAGCTGAGTGACACAGGGATCATGACATTTATCATTATAGACCTTAGGATGCCTCGCTAATGGTCCTCCAAGGCTGAATTAGTCCAGCTTCCTACTGATTCTCTCAGTTACTCCCTACCCTTCTGATAAGCTCCTTGATATGGCCTCCAAGAATAGAGGCCAGAGCTGACCTCTGTTGTTTGCAACCAAAGAATCTTACTGACACAGACCGCTTTCTTGACCCATGATGGGACTTTATTTTCTGAAGTAAATTAAGAAGAAGTGGATTAAGATGTATATATACACAGTGGAATACTATTCAGCCATAAAAAGAACAAAATAATGCCATTTGCAGCAACATGGATGGAACTAGAAACACTCATGCTAAATGAAGTAAGTCAGAAAGAGAAAGACAACATATGGTATCACTTCTATCTGGAATCAATGTATGGCACAAATGAAACTTTCCACAGGAAAGAAACTCAGGGACTTGGAGAACAGACTTGTGGTTGCCAAGGGGGAGGGGGAGGGAGTGGGATGGACTGGGAAATTGGGGTTAATAGATGCAAACTATTGCCTTTGGAATGGATAAGCAGTGAGATCCTGCTGTATGGCACTGGGAACTCTATCCAGTCAATTATGATGGAGCATGATGGAGGATAATGTGAGAAAAAGAATGTATATACGTATGTGTGACTGGGTCCCTTTGCTAGAAAATAGAAAATTGACAGAACACTGTAAACCAGCTATAATGGAAAAAATAAAAATCATTTGAAAAAGAAAAAAAAAGAAAATTGAATTCATTTTCAAATATCCTAAAAAACTAGTTTGCTTTTTTTTTTTTTGGTCTAATAAGACATCCCTTTTCTTCAATTCAAATAAGTGGAGCTACTGCACATTTCAAGTCATAAACTTAATTTTTCTGCTGCTGTCAATGTACTAGATGAACTTAGTAAAATTGCATGGTTCTTTATCACGCTGGACTGGAATTAATGTCAACTGCATTCAAGTCTCAAACCCTGGAACTAGTTCTGTCCTCTATAATCATGGATATCCCCAGAATCCTCTGCAACTCTTGGCAGCATCCAATCTACCCAGCATTCCCCGGAGAGAAAAACAGAAGCTGTTTTTCTGCCAGGGAAGTGATGAGCTTCTTTTCAGCAGGTGGTCAAAAGCTATGCCAGAGCTATGACTTCCAACACTGCTTTTGAAAGAATAACATGCCTGCAGTCAGGGCAGAAGAAGGCTGCAAAGAAGGATCACCTACACCCCATTAACAAAGATTAGCGTCACTCCCTAATAGTGTGGCTTTGGGAACCAGCATTTAAAGCCTGTCACCGACAGTGTTCCTTATTTATGTTTGCAGACAAGTGATCACGGGGCCTTTGAGCATGACTTTCTTGGAAGGGCACAGCAAGACAGATAATGGGACTTAACCTGGTCTCAGAACTGTTGCTGAGAAAAACAGCTGGCATTACCCTCTCACTCTGAAACTGTGTTGTCCAATGCAGTAACCCTATATGGCTATTTAAATCCAAATCAATTACAGTTAGGTAAGATTACTGTCCACATAGCCAAGATGGTGGCTAGTGGTTACCATACTGGACAGTGCAGATATGATTTCCAACACCCCAGGAAGTTCTGTTGGGCAGTACTGATGTACAGAGAGAGTCCTGACGCTCTGTACCCGTCTTTTTTTTCCCCTTTTGTTCTACCCAGTTATGTGGAGGGCTTCTTGCTCTTTTTGGAGGTTTAAGGTCTTCTGCCAGTATTCAGCAGGTGTTCTGTGTGAACTGTTCTATGTGTAATTGGTTTTTTTTTAATGTGTCTGTGGGAGAAGATGAGTGCCACACCTTCCTCCTCTGCCATCTTGATCCCACCTCCCTCTTTGCAGGTCTCAGTGAGGAGTGGCCCCTCCGAAATGGGGCTGCTCCCCCAGTGACCCCACAGACGGTGGGTTAGCAAGGAGCACAGGCACATCAAGGAGAGCTGGCAGGGTGAGGACGAAGGAATTCCTCCCGACTCAAGCCAAGTGAGGGACCACTCCAAGGAACATGCTTGCACAGCTTGGCATGCTTCCCTAAAGAACTGCTCTCTGAACATCTCCCGCAAGAATCCCGAGGGGAGAAGGTACCTGGGAGAACTCCAGTGGCTGACTGAGAAGAGGGGGTTTCCGGGAGTAACCAGTATTTCCAGAGGGCATGGGGCCAAGCTGCCGCTTGGGAAGATGATTTGATACAGGTGTAAAGGTTCACCCCGTCAGAGGTCTACCTACCAGGGCATATTGACTCTCAGGGAATCTGGGCAGAGTGGGCTAACCATCGGGGGTAAGAGAGGACCCCTAAGTGGTCATCACAGGAAGCCTTGACCAGCCCAGTAGATATTCCTATGAGGAGCCTCAGCAGAGTCCTCGGAATTGGGGATCCAGGAGATAAAGGGTCCACACTTGAGAATATGCTACTTTGAGGTCACAAACACTAAATCACAACTGTAACCTTTAGGAAAGACCTTTTGGCGCCACCTTCCAAACACACCCCCACCCCCACCCCAGCCAACCTCTACTTCCGGTCTTTCTTCAGCCCCAAGGAACAAGCAAGATGAGCAAAATAAGGGACTAAAAAACAAACAAACAAACAAATAGGGAAAAACTTACTACCCACCTCTGACCCACTGTAGGCTTCTAAGGCTAATCAGACCAAGAGCTGCTGGTGGACAGAGGAACTTTACACTGGAAAGACTGAAGTTGCACTGGACCCGCTCATCAGCGTTGAACGTAACAATGAAAGTGCTCATCAACCTAAAGCTTACTGGGAAACTTAGGTATCTTCCCATGAAAGCATGCAGGGGTGGAGAAGAGAGGACCAAGAGAGGAGCTAAGACAGCGACGTGAGAAAATAAAGCCGTTGTATGATTTCACTCAACAAACTCAGAAGGTTCTAGAAGAAATGTGTGAGACAGGTGCAGCCCAAGTAGGACAGTGGGATGTGATAACCCATGAGGAGGTGATGGTGAGTGCATGACATTAAGAATGACACCAGAGAGCTGCCAGTTTGGGAAAGCAGACTACTTGTCATGGCAATGCCAGGAGGCATAAAGAATTAGCTCCATCTGACACAGAGGAAATGGCAGCTCAAAGAAGTTCAATAACTGGCCCAAGAACACTAGTGAGTGGCAGAGCCGGGATGCCCCTGGTGGGGCTCTTAACCACCCCACTGCCACTTCGGCACAGAGCGACCTTGAACGGAAGCCCTTTTCAAGAAGTGGCTCGTACGCATCACCAGTTCTGAAACTCTCTGGCAGAAAGTAGGGCAGAGTTGATGCTGCCTTCCAATATCCATTCCCCCGCTTTCCCTAGCAAGAGGGCACCGTGTACCAGAACTTTCCCAAAGGCAAAGCAAGAGTTTGAAGGTGTCCTCCTCGGTACTGTTAGGAGTGGATGGCTGGAGCTCCACTGGCGATCTTGGACCATGAGGTAACTGTAAAGCCATTTGCAAAGCCATACACTACAAAGTACCGATGTCTCTGGATTTGTTTTGTGTTGGAGTTGCCATACCCGGCTGGACTGCCTGTCTCCAGACTTCTTCCAGATGAGAGGAGAGACCATTGTTTCAGGTCTGTGTACAGGCAGCCTACCCCTGATCCTAACTGGGAAATCAGAAAGCCCACTGGAGAGGTTATACGCCTCGAATTTCAAAGTCTCACGCGCCTCCTTCAAAAGCATCTTACCCACATGCCCGTGGGCTGTGAAAAGTTCCTGAAGATGGCCTCCCCATCGTGAAGAGTGTGTATGTCCATGACTGCAGTCTTCGGATTGGATTTGAACGTGAGGATCCCCACACCTCCGACAGGCATAAACTCCCAGACACCGCCTCCATCACTGGTTGTCTTGGGGAGTTATTTTTTAAAACATTTCCTAGCTATTTTTTTTTGCTCTTCCTTCCCACCCCCATCCCCGTGCCAGGGAGAGAGGGAAAAAAAATTTAGCCAGTCAATTGTACATCCAATTCCCTTTCTTAATTAGACTCGAAACATTTGGAAAGCAGTGGCACAGTCGCTTGAAGAGCATTTGCAAATCATCCACGAGGACAAAGCTAGCACATTAAGGAAAGCAACGGGGATCAGAGAAGACGTTCCAAACTGGTGGAGAGGGCGACCCAGATGCCCAGAGGTGGCTGTCAATCATGGCTGGTGGGAGGCGGGGAGCTCCTAATTCTTTCACTCATTGCCAGCCACATGCTAAGAAGGGCTCCCGTGAAATATTAAAAAAAAAAAAAAAAAAAAGGAAAAAAAGCGCCGACAGCACCGCTATGAAATCTCTCATCCCAAACTAACACAACACAGTGCCTAATGGATTTTAGGGAAGCAGTCAAATATATAATCATTTCCTGGTAGCGGAGATTAGATTTCATACACCACAGCTCAGCCCAAACTTAAGTGGAGAGAAATAAAGAACAGAGTTCCTTTTCCAAAAGAAAAATATACTTCTAATCCACTGACAGACCAGTAACTCTGCCTCCCAAACTCTGCGATCTCGGGGAAGAGAGCAGTTATCTTGGTCATGAGTATTTTCTGACTTTGCTGGTTCTTGGGAACCACTTGTGTTGTAACAGGTGTAGGAACCGCCTAGAGCAGACCCTGGGCTCTCTTCTCCCAGAAAATGGTAATGAGCAGGTTGGCGCACAGCAAGCACTCAATGGATGCTGGCTCTGACAACGCCGATACCTCCCAAGACGGGCCAGGCTATTTCATTTTTAGACGGTTCTAATGAAAAAGTTATTCCTTGAGCGGTGCTAACGTCGATTCCTCTGTGGCTTTCACTCCTGGTTCTATTTCTGGTTTGGAAAGGCACATGGGACACACCCAGACTCTTTTCCCTGTGGTGGTCCCTCCAGGATGCAAAGTAGATGTACCACCAATATCTTCCTTCTCTGGCCTAAAAGAGCCACGGCTTCTGCCTTAAAGGTTCCGGTCTAGCATGCTTGGGGCTCTCAGCATGGCCAAGGGCAAAAAGCTGTATTCTACCCTTAGGTACTTGGAGGAGGCGTGCAGACCGAGCAGGAGCCCCGAGGGGGACCACTTCTTGGGGTTGACAGTTCCCGGGGCTCCCTCATGCCTTGCACAGAGGGGGGAGCAGTAAATCAATAAATGATTGCATGGGAGTTTCTGTTGTGGCTCAGCACTAATGAACCCAACTAGTATCCATGAGGACGAAAGTTCAATCCCTGGCCCCCTTCAGTGGGTTAAGGATTCGGCACTGCCGTGAGCTGCAGTGCAGACCAAAAACTTGGCTCTGATCTGGCATTGCTGCAGCTGTGGTGTAGGCTGGCAGCTGTGGCTCCAATTCGACCCCTAGCCTAGGAACTTTCATATGATATGCCTCAAGTATGGTCCTAAAGTTAAAAAAAAAAAAAAAGATTTCATGAATGATTATGGTTTTTATTGAATTAAAGCCCAAATTCTTTTGCTTGTTCCTGTATGTACTTTGATCACGGTGTTTGGATGGGATCTAGGACTCTACTTGGGTCCGTTTCTGCTCCTTTTCACCTCGTCATAGCCCATGGGAATTCCAGCATGTTGAGATCTTTTGGTTTCATGATTTAATCATATCACAAATGACCTGTCCCTCCCAGCGTCATCAGCCCATGACACTAAAAACTCAGTAAAGGGACTGAGGGCGATTGGGAACATTACCTAGTGCAGCAGATCTGCGCCAGGTCAGGGGATGGCGCAGAGAAACAGATCAGAGGGATTCAGAAAGTCTGAGGTGCCGCTCAAGAGGATATGCAGGCAGAAGGGAGGGGGAAAAGGTGACAGGTCGTGGAGTCATTGCTTAACTCTAACAGACAAGCAGGGGACGCTATGAGGCCATAGAGGGTCAGGGGCCATGTGCGCGCGCGCACACACGATGCCTCAAGCTCCCAGCAGCCTTCTGGCATCAAGAACGAAAACTGCTACCTCTGATACAGGAGGAGCCTTTAGCTGTGCCTTAAACACGCCCCCAGCGGGGAAGGCAGGGTTTGGGGTACCACTCCTGGATGTGGCCCCTGCACTGCTTCCGTTTCAGCCTGCTGAGCACGGAGCAGATAGGAACTTTACTGGCTCCAGCAAAGAAAGAATCCCTGGAGGATGACAACGAGGCTATGTTTTTTCCTGAATTACAAGCACCGGAGTTAGGAGGACGATGTCTAGGTTTTACTGACGACCACCATGTGAAACATGCAAATCACTCAGAGACGGAGAAGAGGAGATGCTGCTGTTGGGAATCTCCGAAAAGAGTATCTCGCCGCCATGGAAGGAGAAAAGCTGGGACAAGAAATGAAAACTCAGAATTCAAGAGCGAAACTGTAGAATGGAGAGGGTTGGGTCTTGGGGTCCACACATTGGGAAAAAAAATCGAGATAAAAATCATTGCTAACTTAATTCTGTCTATCAGAAAGGGCTCACTAGTAACAAAAAACCCCCACAAAACTCTACTCCCTGTTTGTCAACTCAGCTGTGTCTCAGACAACATGTCAATTTGTTTAAAACACACACAGAAAGAAGCAGCTTCTCTTCCAGTTGACAGAGCAAAAATCCTTTGCTCTTCTGTCCAGCAACCCGAAGAAAAACAAGGGAATTTGTGGCTTGGTTTCCTTGACAACCTTATCTTCACGCCAGGCGCCATCTCCTGTCTCTAAGCAACGGGGCACTCTTCAGAATTACCAGGAGGTAAAACCCAGCACTTATCCGGAGTCTAGGAGGACCAAGCGAATCAGGGCCAAGCAACTGGTCCCTTTCGGGGCAGAACCCCGGGAGCATGGAAAGGTACATGGTCCCAAATGTCCTCACCAGACCCCATACACACCCCAGCATCCCCCCAAGTCCTTAGTGCCTGGAATTCCACCTCGACACTCCCCGCCCCCCACCCTGGCTTATTCCTCTGTCCTCTGGAGGGGTCGGTGACTCAGTTCATCAGCTGGCTTTTCCCACATGCCCCCCTCTGCCAACAGAAAAGCCCTCCGTGGCCCTGGTATGAAGGAGAGGTGGACCCAGGACTCAGGGCAGGAAAAGGAAAACAAAAAGACGCCGCCGTGACTTAGGGATTTTCGTAAACAAATGGCTTTGCTGGAGGACACTGTTTGATTAAAAGAGGATGAGAGAAAAATGCCTATTTTGCTGTCCTGACATTTAAGAAGACTTCGTTTGCACCTGAAAACAGGATGCCGAGATTTGTCTTTCTTCCCAGACCAGCAGGCGCCCCGCCGCTTCCCAAGCATCTCTGCACCGGGAAGGATTTCTGAGCGTATACAGAAGAGGAGCTAATAACAAAATCTCTGGAAATGACAGCTCTGAACTTTAATCACAGCAAGAGAAGAGAGCTGATGACTGCAAAGCTCGGAAGCAGAAAGGGAAGGGAATTTAGAAGGGGAAGGCGCCAACCAAGAGCACTTTCCACTGGCACGACCCGTCATCAGCATCACTGCTGTTTACCTGGTACCTTTGGCTCATTTCCCACGACCACATTTTATTCTCATACCACCTGTGAAGCAGGGAGTGGGCCGGAATTATTCACCTTCCTTCCTTCAACTCAGGAAGCTGCTGTGCATAATGATCACACACATTTATTCTCAGAATAAGAGCAAAACTAGAGACTCTGATTCCTAGCTCTTACTTATCCATGGTAAAACGGCGTGTGGCTCATTCGAATTGCTAGAAATCAGATGTAATTTCCAGGTTTCATTGTCCCGGGGAGCTGTGAGTTATTTTCTAATTAGATTTTTTTCGGTAGCCCATCAACATGACAGATCTGTTTGAGACCCCCGTCCTTGCTCATCCTCCCCTGAGTAGGATGATTAAGCAGAAAAGAGTGAATTCACTGTCAAGGCCTCCTCTGAGTCCCATTTACAGTAGCTGCTTTGCCGAGAGTGGCTTGGAAGCCACGTACGTGGGCTGCAAAGGTCAACTGATTAGGGACACTCTGGGGGTTAGGAAAAATAAGAAGTGGTGGGAGGAGGAGCTGAGGGGGCAGGGTAATTTGTAGGACACGGGGCATGGCAAGCTTTGGCACAAGAGCCGAGGTGAGAGGAAATGGAATCAAACAAACACCCCAAGAGCTACCAGCCAGTGCAAAGGGCGGGCAGAATTACAGCTGCTTGGGAAGAGACCTTGAGTGTGGATGCGGTGCTTGCGCCTTCGGGCAGGTAACATCCGAAGAGCACAGACCACAGGGTTCTCTCTTCTCTAAAGCGCTGAACCCCTAAAGATGGGTGGTTTGAAACAGCGTGGAAATCTAGGTATTGGAGGAAGATCGGGCTCTTCACACAGCCTGTTCTTGCCACCCTTCTGCTTGCTGTCAGGAGCAACCAGCTTTTCCTCTCCTCTCCCAAACTCCCAGCCTGAGCGCCTCACCTCCAAATGGGCCCCCGTGTCACCAAGAAGATGGGAAAAGCAATGGAAGCTGTTAAGTCAAGTCACGACCCATCCGTCTCTGCTGAGTAGGGAGCTCAACTGGCAATTACCTCCTTGAAAAGGGAGAAAAACTGACAGAGCAGAATGGACCCCGAAGTACACTACGGCGTTATTTCACTCATTGTACTTCATCAGAGAAAGGCAGAGAAAATGGAATTTTGATTTCAGAATTCATCCTTGGTTAATTGTTATTTGCAGAACACCAGTAACATTTTAATTATTTTCAATGCCACATCATAACAGCTATCAAGGGAATAGAGGCAAAATAGAATAAACAGGGACTTATTAAATACATAATTAATGTGCACTGAAATTAGCATATATGAATACGAATGAGCTGGGACCATTATGAAACATGTGCTTGAAATGTTATCAATTGATTCAACTGCACCTCAAATGCTATCAATTGATTAAACTTGTTATGTGCTACAGCTTCTGAACAAATGAGGCAGGCTCAACAGAAGAGAGACAGACTTATCAGAGGATGAGTTAGTTCCTTGATGGATGATCAGGCTAGCAAAGGTGGTGGGTATTTTTACACAGCAAAATTTTAGAAATGCCACCGTTCTCTGTACAGTGAAGCAAGGACAAAGCAAGCGCTTGCCAAAGGACATGGTAAAGCCAGCAGGGGCCCTGGAATTTCTAGTTAGCAACACACTCATAGCTTTGTTTAATGAGGATGGCAAGCAGCCAGCACGTCTGTGTCTGCGGTGGGGGCTGTCCCCTGCCTTCTCCAGGAGGAGGAAAGGACCTGAAGGTCTTTCTCATCGCAGCTTTGGCCTTGGATGGAGCTGCCTGGCTGAATGGAGCAGGAGTGATACAATTCTGGCAGGAAAAGTGACACCAAGCTGCCTTCACCTGCCCCGAGCGCAGAGAGGTGGGTCAGCGCCCTGGCTACGAATTACCTCCTGGGCACCTCATTAACTAGCGCGAGAAAGAGAACAGCCTGGGATCCAGCCAGTGGCTTCCACCCCTCCCCCTCGCCTCTGTGAGGGGCTCGCTGCTGCCTCTTCTGATCCCTCTACTATGGACGGAACACTTAAAATACTAAATACACTTTCTTTAATTGCACCGTCTTCAAAGACTTCCACACTCACAGAACTGACAGAAAGACTGCACCTTGGCACTGAGAGCTCCTATTTACTTCGTTGACTTCCTGTGATCATTCATTCATTCCCCGTGGTATTAGAATGTGTGGGTATAAACTTTCTCCCAATGGACTGGAAACTCTTTCAAAGCCAGGGTCACCTTGCGTTCTCTCTGGTACCGCTCACAGCACCTAGATCTGTGCCATGCAAAGTGGCAGCTACCAGCCTCGTGTGGCCGTAGAGCATTGGGGATTTGGCTAGTGTAACTGAGAATGTGAATGATTTAATTTTAGTTAATTAATCTTTTTTTTTGGCCTCGCCTGCAACATACGGAAGTTCCTGGGCCAGGGATCAAACCCACACCATAGCAACAACCTGAACTACAGCAGTGAAAACACCAGATCCGTGACTTATTGAGCTACCAAAGAACTCCTAATTAAGTTTAAATTTGAAAACTGAAGAAATATACAGTCTTTTTCCACGATGCCCAAATTTTTTTAAAATAGGACATTTTACTTGAACCATTTTTTTCCTTCTTTTTTTTTTAACTTGAACCATTGAAAGTTCAGCATCCAAAATAAGATATGCCAGAAACTAAAAATACAAACTGGATTTCAAAGACTTAGTATGTAAAATAATCTTGATTTTTCACATTGATTCCAGGTTGAAATGATAATATTTTGGCTCTTATAGGTCTAATAAACTATATTTTACAAACCAATTTCATCTGATTTCAAATTGTTTTAACGTGGCTACTAGGAAGTTGAAAATTACCTTGGGAACTTGCATTCTATGTCCACTGGACAAGGGTGATCCAAATGTTTCATATATAAAAAGTATCCAGACAATATTGCTGATCGATTGTTTGGGTGAATACTATAAACATTACTTCGTAGCCTTTGATCTGCTGTCCGTTGTAACAAGAGAAAAGCATTTTTTTTTTTTCTGGCCAATTTATATACCTGGATTAGAAATATAACCCATGCCCAGGAAACAGAATTGCAGAAAACTGGTGACAAAGGAATAAAAATCACTTGTGCCAATTAATAACCTCCTTCCCTTGGAAAAGGGTTAAACCACAGGACGACAATAGCTTGTCAAATGAGAGACGAAATCAGAGAATCAGACCACGAGACTACATGCCACTCTTATCTCAGCAGCAAACGGGGCCCTGCGCTTCTCGCCACACTAAATTACGAATAGTTTCCATAAGGAAGTCAGGCTCTTCTAGGCGCTGCATTCTGAAATAAACATCTTATTTAGGAGAACTGGGTGGTGAATTGAGCAAGGTCCCGAGCAAAAAAAAAAAAAGACAATAAAAGCTGCACTGGTTTTCCCATGACAGTTAATGTCCCTTCTTTGAAATCCAGGGTGAGTCGGAAGAAGCTGTCCTGAGAGGGGCCAAGGTGACACAGACCAACGATGTTGCCTTGCTCGGGGTGGGGGGGTGGGGTGGGGGGGTCTCTTGGAGGACAACGCATCACACCCACGGGAAAAGGACGGGAGCTGGTCCTGGGTGTGGCTCTCCATCTCCCCGACATTAGACCTGACACAAGCCTGCAGCACAATCCCCCCGCACAAGCACCCCCACCACCCTGCGCTGCCCCTCCCCAAAAAAAACCAGATCAGAACCAAAGGGAACAAAAGCATTACCACCCTTGATGTATTAAAAATAATAATAATTTACAAATTTTGATTTCTAAGTATTTTAACCTAATATATATATATATATATATTTTGTTTGTTTGTTTGCCTTTTTTTTAGGGCTGCACCCGAGGCATATGTAGGTTCCCAGGCTAGGGGTCAAGTCAGGAGTCAGAGCTATAGCCACCACCCTACACCACAACTACAGCAATGCCCGATCAGGGCTACACCACAGCTCAGAGCAACACCGGATCCTTAACCCACTGAGTGAGGCCAGGGATTGAACCCACAACCTCATGGTTCCTAGTCGGATTCGTTTCCGCCGCGCCACGACGGGAACTCCACACCTAATATATTTTTGACACATCGCATGACTGAGGAAAAACTGTCTCAGGAAATAAAATGTCTCTCCTAAATAAAACTCATCCCATGGCGAGCTTGGGTGGGCTCTGAAGAATTGGGGAAGTTATATGTGCACATGGCCCAGAGCAGTGCCAGCCTACAGAACTTTCTGGGATGGTAGAATTATTCTCTATCTGCTGCCTGACCTGGTAGCCACTGGCTACCCAAGGCCGCTGAGCCCTGGACGTGTGGCTCAATTCTAAATTGTATTTAATTCTGAGAACTAAAGCATAGAGCATTTTGTGGCTCCGGGATTCAAGCCCTGGCCTTCCTGACTCTAAAGCCGGGGTGGTCCCTGCAGCTAGTGGCTGGTGTGTTGGCCGGTGCGTGTCTAAAAGATTTCACGCCAACCATTTTCTAGACAGGAGCTGCCTGGCCACAAGGGAGTGCCTGGAAACCTTGAGTTCTGACCATCCAAATGTGTTCCACTTCTCGGGCTTGTACCTTTTTCTCTTGAATTTCCTAACAGGTGGGAGGTTGACATAACCTAGTAGACGTGGAAGTGCGTCTTGATTTTAACCCTCATCCTCATGCAGCCTTAGACGGTAGCTTTCTTGACCTGAAGGCCAGAGGGCAGAGCACGGATCTGTGGGTCTGGAGCCTTGTGGCCAGAGTGGATGGCGCATCTGAAAAGCCACCCCGTTGCCTTTTGAGGCATCACAACAGGGATTCGAGAGTCGCGAGTTCCCTCTCTGGGCGCCTGTGCCTGTTCTTGTGTTTAAACCCAACCGTGTGATTCGGGAGCGCGTTACCGGCTTCTGCTCTGGCGCCCACCCAGGAGCACGATGCGCCGAGCAGAATGTCATCCCCGACAGGAGGCTGTGCTAATTATGATGTCAGCTTCCCACTGAGAGTCAGATAATTAAAGGAGACTATTACAGTGTTTCTACACTCCTGGAGTAAACGCATTTTCAGATGTAACCTGTTAGAGAGGAGAATTCAAGTGATCTGAGACGGCCCCACCTGAGGCCAGAACCGAGCGATCTTTGAGGAGCAGAGGGAAGCCAACGGTAGGAGGGAGGAGGGGCGTGGGGACCAGGGTGGGGGGGGGGTGGAACTAACACGGTTCTCATCCTTCTGTGTCCTGGCATCGCGACACACGCTTCGTGGCAGGGAACCTAGTGACTGGTCCTGCTTGTTGCCACGGCTCTCATCTCACTTAACGCTGAACTGCAAGACAGATATTATCTCCACTTCACAGCTGGGAAAACTGAAATTCCCATAATCTTACCCCCAGAAATCCAGCTAGGGGAGTGTTTGGTGGCTCCAGGGTGCAAGCCCTGGCCTTTCTGACGCTAAATCCTGTGCTCGTTCCTTCCTCCGTGTCGCCCTCCTTGGTGTGGCTGAAGGATGAAGGATCCAGGACCATCTTCACTTGGAGGTGGCGGGGGGGGGGTGATGCACAGCATTCATTCCACATGAATCTGCAGGGAGCCCACCGGGGCAGGTGCCCCGGGGGGGGATGTGGCTTCCGGCCCAGGTTTCCTCTGCCCAGACCTCCTTCCTGAACAGAGCCCATGGCATCGGGCATGGTCATCACACCAACACGCCAGTGTGATGCTGTAGGCGTTAACATTTGATGCGGCAAAGCTTCAAAAAGGGAGAAGCATTTGCTGAACTTGGCTGAGACCATCGCTGAAAGGCCTGGTGTAAAAGCACCGAAAGTGAAGCAGCAGAGCTCCCTCTGGCAAGAGGCAGACCGGGGACCACACAGAGAGATGAGTGCGAGTCACGCTCCACCAGCACTTGCTGTGTGACCTTGAACTTAGGCTCTAACCTCTCTGGGGTCCAAATATCTAAATCATGCAAGTAGAGTGCCTCATGTCTGGAGCTTCAAAAGGCCTCGGGAAGTGGTGGCCACTAATGTCATCAGGGCGTTTCATGCCTGCCAGATTTGTGGTTTTGAGTGGGGCTCAGCTTACTCACTAACAGAGTCTGGGTCTCTGGCTGTAGAAAACACCCCTCCAGTTTCTGGAAGCAGAGAAACATCAAGCAGAGACTGCTGCATCCGTGTTTTCCCTGGAAACGTCCACAGCTAATAGCAAAATTTTCTGTTCAGTCTTTGCCCTGGGAAAGTGAAGTCTCAATAAGTTCGTCTTTCTAGCTATTGGCACCTTCCGGAGCAGTCTAAGTGCCGCCTCTCCAAAGCCGCCCTGGCAGCCCGTGGAGACCACAGCAGCTGGACAATCCTCCTGGCAGGTTCACACGACCAACAATCCCTGGAATCTGAGAGTCTCCTCTTTCCTGGCAAAGGAGACTCTGCGACGGGATTACCTTGGGTTATCTGGGGATAAGGGTAACACCTCTGGATGACCTGGGTGGGACCGACCCGGCTTACAGTCACAAGCATCCTTCTAAGGAGGCACAGAGAGATTAGATCTGGAAGAGGATGCCACATGACCCCAGCGGCAGAGACTGGAGCTATGTGGCTGCAAGGCCAGGAATGCCAGCAGCCTCCAGAAGCTGAAATATGCAAGGGACAGATTCCAACAGGAGCCTGGCCCTGCCAATCCCCGGAATGCAGCCCAGTGAAAGCGATTTCAGACGTCCCGGCCTCCAGAACCTTAAGAGACTGAATCAGGGCTGTTTTCAGCCACCAATTTTCTGATGATTTGTTACAGCAGCCATTGGAAGCTGATACAATCCTTCATTCTGTCTCCTACCAGTAATTAAAACAACCCTGATACGATTATCTCAGCCCCAAGGGAATACATGTTACTTCTATGCTCTTTGTGTGTGTTCAGAGGGTTAGGGATGTTGAGGCTCTTAGGCGATGGAGGTCCCGCTTCTGAAAGCATTTTTATCTGATCACATCAGTCATAAATATTCATTACAGAAAAGCTGAGTTAGAAAGCTCACAAAAACATGAAGAAAATAAAAACCATCCCTAATCCTGGAACTCCAGAATCCTAAGAAGAACCAACCACTCTGGAAATTTTAGTGGATCCATTTGTGAGGTTTTATTCCCTGAAACAAACCAAAAATCCCTTCTGAGGAAATGACAAGCATTTCATGTAAAGCCACGAAATGGGGTCTATTAGGAGCTGACAATAAAGACAAGCCAAATAATTAAAATTAACAGTTGCGCTGTTCTGGAGACACAAGCAGTGACCCCTCCTTAGCTCTGCATGTGTCACTGCGACAGCCAGCAAAGTGAACTTGATTCTTGGCTCTGATGAGGGAAAAATAAAAAGTCTGCGATCACCTAGGCTCTTCTTCTACAGACCTTTGTAAGTCATTCAGAACAGAAAGGAAAGTCCAGTGATGCACAGAAGTTAAATGCTGCCCCTCAGCACCCACCCCCCCCCCGGTGGTGCAGGTATATAGAGAATTGGGACACTTGATCCTGAATGACCTCTCCCTTCCTAGAAAGGAGGCCGGGTCCCCAAATGAACCATCTCAGGAGCCAGAATATATACAATTTGCTTCAATAAAAACCATAACATGGGATCCAAAAAAGAAGACAGCACTGGCCTTCTTTGCAGAAGCTCCATCTATGCGGGAAACAAATACATTTAACTAACTGCCACTACAGACGCAGACACAGGATAGGGGACATGTCACCAAGGAAAGAGTGAGTAACACTGTCAAACACTCAGACACAGAAAGGGAACTTGTTTTCCAAAGGCCCAGCAATCTGTGGATGCCTCAGAGCCCAGTAGTCCATAGGGTATTACAGGAAAAGCCCTTTAAGAGGTTCCAAAGGCTGCAGAGTGGGTGGTTTCATGTTTCCTTCAGATATCAGTTCCCGGTGCACCGCTGCCCCTGCACACGGGGCTGAGCGAGCAGCCCCGCCACCCGTGGGAGCCCACGGCCGGGCTCCGGTCTGCCGGCCTCCATCCAGTCATCACTCTTTCTTCTCAAAACACCGCAACTGCTTGGACAGCTGCACAGTCTGTTCCACTAACACGGGGACGCTTTCCTCCCCGGGAGCTGGGGACACCCCAAACAGCCTGCAAACTGGTTTATGGGCAGCATTCCCTTCCAAGGGGGGCCATAGCTTTCATCAGATTCTTGGGGGGTAGGGTGGGGTGGGGTGGGACTGGGAGCCATGGAAGCCTAAGGACTCATTTGTCCTTGCACCTGTGTCTTCACTAGGAACCCAAGGCCATGAGGTTGCGCATGCACGCTCCAGAAAAACCTCCAAGGAGATAGCGCATGTGCTGATAAGCTTTCCTTTTTACCCCCCCCCACATTAAAAAAAAATTTTTTTTAACAAAATGACATCCCTGGGACATATAAAACTGAACCAGCCAAGACAAAAAACTTCAAAAAAATCAATTAGCCATTTAGTCGCTGTGAAGCTCTATCTCAGGGAACATCAAAGCTCTAGTTAAATTTTTAATAAACCATGAAGGCTGGTGTTAAAGAAGAGACCTTTTCAAAGGTAAGTGGGCAACAGACAAGCTCTTGAAATGGTTCTCATCAAACTGCCCAGAGCTGCCAGGAGATAACTGGGTGAGTGAACTTCCCTTTAGACTGAAGTTGCGAGCTCAAGATTCTGGGAACGAGCCCCAGTGTCAGAGGTTTTCAATAACATTTTTTTATTTAATTTTTTAAAATTATAGTTGATTTATAATATTGTGCCAATTTCTGTTACACAGTCATATGTGTGTGTGTGTGTGTGTGTGTTATATTTATATGTTTTAATACTCTTTTCCATAATGTTCTATCCTGAGATTGGATATAGCTCCCTGTGCTATACAGCAGGACCTCATTGCTCATCCATTCTCAAAGTAACAGCTTGTATCTACTAACCCCAAACTCCCAGTCCATCCTACTTCCCCCCCACCCCGCCCCCGGCAACCACAGTTCTGTTCTCTAGGTCTGTGTGTCTGTTTCTGTTTTGTAGATAGGTTTATCTGCGCCACATTTTAGATTCCACGTATAAGTGATATATGGTATTTATCTTTCCCTTCTGACTTACTTCACTTAGTGTGAAATCTCTAGTTGCATCTAGGTTGCTGCAAATGGCATTATTTAATTCTTTTTATGGCTAAGTAGTATTCCATTATATATATGTACCACATCTTCTTAACCCAGTCATCTGTTGATATGCCAATGATTCATGAATGTATCCCTCCAGTGCAGACTTTGCTCCCCAACTCAAGACTCCTATATCCAACTGCTGGTCCGTATTTCCACTTGAATATCTAACAGCAACCATGCCACACGGTCCAAAACTGAACTCTTGACATTCCCTTCAAAAACCTGCTCCCTGGCAGCCTTCCCCATCTCAGGTGATGGCAGCTCCATCTCTGCAGCTGGTCTGTCCTGAAACCTTGAGGTCCTTCCTGGCTCCTCTTTTTCTCTCACACCCCATGTCCAATCCATCAGCAAATCCCACTGGCTCCACACTCAGTAGACACCAGAATGGGATCCCATGCCAGACATGCTCCAGCCTCAGGGCCTTTGCACTGGCTGCTCCCTCTGCCTGGAACGCTGGCTCTTCCTCAGAGATCTGAATGGCTGACTCACTGAGGTCTCAGTGAGACACAGCTTGACCACTCTATTTAAAATCACAACTCCTGCCTGTAATATGCTACCATCTCCACTGCCCTGTTGGCATTTTTCTTTCTTTTCTTTTTTTTTTTTCTTTTGTCTTTTGAGGACCCCACCCGCAGCATATGGATGTTCCCAGGCTAGGGGTCTAATTGGAGCTGCAGCTGCCAGCCTACACCACAGCCACAGCAACACTGGATCCGAGCAGCATCTGCAACCTACACCACAGCTCACGGCAACCATGGATCCTTAGCCCAATGAGCAAGGCCAGGGATCGAACCCGCAACCTCATGGTTCCTAGTCGGATTCATTTCCACTGCACCACGACAGGAACTCCGACGTTTTTCTTTCTTTATAGCACTAACCACCATCTAACAATGTATAATTCACTTATTATTACTATGTTCATTGTCCATCTCCCCTGCTATAGCGTTGAGTAAAGAGGTCAGGGATCTAGGTATGTTTTATGATCAATAGAACACACTATTCAAATGCAATTCATTAAAGGCAAGACTGGGAAAGAAATTTCCTCTGCCCTGGACCTCTCGATCTAGGAAAGCCAGCTCCTTTCCAGGTTACTGAGCCTATGGCTATTACCACCTCACTCCTGGTGAAGCCAACTCAGTTGAGATTCCTATGAGCCACTCAGTCCTCAATTTGAAAGATAATTCTGCATCTTCCAGAGAAGGGACACAGGGTTGAGCTTGGAAATGCCAAAGAGGCAGAAGAGGTTCTCTTGCTGGGGAAGAAGTAATATTGGAATCCATGCTGATCAGCAAATTTTGGTGCATTCCACACATTTTCCTGCAAACGCACTTTTGTTTCTGGCCTTAATCCAAGTTCTCACTGGAGTCAAAAAACATTTAAGAGAGTGTTGTACTCTCACTCTCCCTGACCTTCTCAAAAGGAGCCAGGATGGAGCTCCCGTCGTGGCACAGCGGAAATAGATCTGACTGGGAACCATGGGGTTGTGGGTTAGATCCCTGGCCTTGCTCAGTGGGTTAAGGATCCGGCGTTGCTGTGAGCTGTGGTGTAGGTCACGGACACAGCTTGGATCTGGCGTTGCTGTGGCTCTGGTGTGGGCTGGTAGCTGTGGCTGAGATTGGACCCCTAGCCTGGGAACCTCCACATGCCGTGGGTTCGGCCCTAAAAATACAAATGACAAAAGACAAAAAAAGGAGCAGGAAACCATTTCAGTTGAGTATATGGGAAAACAGAAGAATAGTAGCAGGTGTGGCTCAGGAAGGGTCCATCAAAGGAAAGCTTATTCCCAGGAACTCAAGAGCCCATCACATGAACTCTGGATCTTAGAAAACCTGTTTTGTTCTTTAGCGGGACAGAGAATCACTACAGGACCCCTCAGGCCAGTAATACGCGACCATCTAGCGTGGCTCTAAACCCACTGAACGGATCCATATTCCTTTTTTTTTTCCTTTCTTTCTTTCCCCCGCCCCCATTTCTTTCTCTTCTTCTTCTTCCTTTCTTTTTTAGGGCACCCGCAGCATATGGAAGTTCCTAGGCTAGGGGTCAAATCAGAGCTTCAGCTGCCGCCTTCACCACAGCCACAGCAATGTGGGGTTTGGGCTGCATCTGTGACCTACACCACAGCTCATGACAATGATGGATCCTTAACCCACTGAGCAGAGCCAGGGATCGAACCCACGTCCTCATGGAAACTAGTTGGGTTCATTACCAATGAGCTATGATGGGAACTCCTAGATGTTTATTCTTTTTTCAGTTAGTTAAAGGGGTCCTAAGTGGCACGAAAACAGCCACTGAAAAGACAGTGTAAGTCATTCTCTTCTCCAATGACCAGCAGCTTATACACTGAAAGTGACCATGGAGGGTTTGGAGCTGCCCTCTGCAGAGCCCTTGGTCTTCCAATGAGCTCTTTAAGATACTGCGGGTGTGACCAGATCCTACCACCCAGGAAAATCCACTTTGGTCAGATCTGTGCATTGAAGTCCTACATGAGACTTCATCTCAAGCCATATTGAATAGCAAACTCTAGAAAAACCACCAACATAGTTTCCTTATAGCCCAAAGGGGAAAAGCCAAGAAGGAAATGAGAGAGAGAGAGAGAGAGATGCTGAAAAAAACTGGGGGCAAACCAGCCTCCATGATCATATGATAGAAATTCCTGAGATCTGGACAGAAATGACAGAGGAAACCATTTCACATCTAGAAGAAGATCCGAGCTTAAAAAGTCATTAGACAATGTTTTGACAGATTTCGTACATACGCTGGAATAAGCAATCTATGGAACTGTTCGTTCTTTAAAGGTGACCTCAGAAAGTCTTTACTGTCCCAGCAAAAGAATTTCAGGTTACCCACAGGGCAATACTCTGAGTTTGGCCGTGGCCTTTGTTTCCACAATAATGACGCTAGAAGACAAGAGAGCGACAGCTCTGAGTTTCAAGGAGAAATATATGCCACCAGCAAGCTTTGCCCAGTCAAGTCTCTGCTCCTGTAATAGGGAACATTAAGGTTGACATTATGGACTCTGCAAGGGCTCAGATGATATGTCACCAGGGCTTCTCCCAGAGCAAGGTTATCACTCAAACTTGAGTTCCAAATCTGTGAAAGAGGGATCAGAATGTTTAAGAACTCAAGGAGTTCCAGACGTGGCGCAGTGGAATTGAATCCAACTAGGAACCAAGAGGTTGTCGGTTTGATCCCTGCCCTTGCTCAGTGGGTTAAGGATCCGGGATTGCTGTGAGCTGTGGTGTAGGTCACAGAGGCGGCTCAGATCCCAAGTTGCTGTGGCTCTGGTGCAGGCCCGCAGCTGTAGCTCTGATTCAACCTCTAGCCTGGGAACCTCCATATGCAGAGGGTGCGGCCCTAAAAAGAAAAAAAAAAAAAGAATGTTTAAGAACTCAAGATTGCAGGAGTTGGGGGTGTTATTAATGCTAATAATAACTACTACTTTTCACATGCTCAAATGGCCCAAGTACTATGTATATATATACATACTATGTGTGAATATATATGTAATCTTATCCAATTATCAAAATAAATGTAGTTTATTTTGTAAATAATATCCCAGTCATCTCATTAGTAGCACTGTCCCCACCTCACAGATACGAAAACCAAGGTCCAGAGAGCTGGAGTCATTTGTCAAGATAAACTAGTCAGTAAACAGTCAAGCTGGAATTCCAAAATGTAACCCAAAGAGTTCCTCAGGGTCCCATGGGTTTTATATAATATCTTTATTCTTTTTTACGCCCATCTGTGTTTTCTAGTGACTCTATGTAAAACACACTATTTTTGAAATAGAACACCAATACTTTTTTTTTTCCAACGAAGAGAAAGCCAAAGACAGAAAACAAAATACTCCGAAATGCTATAAAGGAAAGGATCGGTAATAGGGAAGAACCGTTGTATTCATTACAAGTTAATCACGAAAGGGATACTGCCAAGATGCTTAAACTGTACATCATGGCCCATCTCTGGGAACCCTGCCTCCCACGTAATGAGCATTAAGCCGAAAGACCTCTGTTTAGCTCCCAGGAGACATTATGATCAGGCCCACCTGTGAACGACTGCAGGCAGGAAGAAGTGAACACGTCCCCTCCCAAGGCTGACCTGAACCAGGACATACTTTGGCTTTACTCCCTCCTCTTTTAGTACAAAATAAGCCTGGATTCTAACTCAGGCAAGTAGGTTCTTTGGGACATGAGTCCATCGTCTTCTCAGTCTGCTGGTTTTCTGAATAAAGTCCCTATTCCTTGCCTCAGCAACTCCTCTCTCTCGATTTACTGACCTGGTGTACAGTGAGCAGCACAAACTTAGACTCAGTAACAGTAAGGACATCTCAGAAAGATGTCCACATGAAGAAAGCAGGCAAAACAAACATCCGTGTGAAACTATATTGAAGTCAATACTTTAAAAAAGCATTAAGAAGAGCCAGAGACATCCCACGTTCATGAAAGGCACATTCCACAGAAGTCGGGCAACAGCTACGAACTGATGCCCAAAGGACTTGGTATCAAATATGTAAAGAAAGTTACTCATAGGTGGAAACTGGACTGAAATCATTTGAAGTAACCGAAACAGGAAGTTTTAGCATACATTGACCGATCTAGAACTAGTAACCCAAAAACCAAACTCAAGAAAGATGTGCACTCCTTCTCCCAGCCCTTTGAGAAAAGGCGTTGCCCAAGCCCCCTTTTCCTTCACCTGCTGAAGGGTGGCTGGATCGCTTGGGGTGAGCCTCACCTGGGATGTTGTGTATGGTGATGGCCAAGATGAGAAGCGCAATCCTCCTCCAGCTGCTGCCGCCGGGCTGCACCAGGTTCCCCTGAGATGGCACAGGGGCAGCAGGGCCCTCGGGAAGGTCGGTGGCCACCGCCTTCTTCCTCTGATATGCCTCACCATTCTCACTCTTGTCTGGACAAAAAGAGAAGGACAGAGAGAGTACTTTTAAAATGCACACGTCAGTATCTGGACAAGCAGCAGCCTGAGGAAGCTTCCAGGGCTGGAAATGGGCTATTTCCTAACTTCCTAATGGACCGTGTGTGCTTCTGTTTGGTCCTTCTTGCCTTCGTGCACTCATTCATTCATTCATCAAACAGACCTTGAACAGGCATTCAGTGCCCAATGTAAGGTAGTAAAGAGGGTAGAAAGATGAAAATGGGGCATCCTAGCAATGCCTATTTAAGAGAAGCAGTCCTGAGTAGTAATTCAGAAGCACAGGCTCTGAAACCAGCCTGCCTGGCTCACTCCCTGGCTCGGGCACTCATCAGCTGCATGGTGTGAAACAGACTCTTTTTAACTTCTTTGCGCCTGAGGTTAACCTCAGGTTTGCTGATTCATAAAATGGAATAATAATAGGGGCTATGGCATAGGGGTTCTGTGAGAATTAAATGAGAGGCTGCGGGAGAGTGCTCGGATGGTACGAAATGCTTGTGTGTGGACTGTGGCTGTGGTCACACGTCCCCTCTCTCCTGCAGAATTATATCAGGGGTGACCTCTCTCTCCATGTCACACTCCAAGTCAGATGCCAGGCCCAGCCAATCAGATTCTCTCCCCAGGGATGGGGGACTGGGATGGAAAAGGACCAGGTGACTCCAGCGGTGGCTCTGCATCCGAAAGTGTCATGTGATGTCAGGGCAGCCACGCTCTACCATGCAAACATGGAAGGAGGAGGCAGCTGGAGAGACAGAAGGAAGCAGCTGTACAGAAACAAGGAAAGAGGAGAAACTGTGCAGCCAGAGAGAGAGATGAACAAACAGAAAGACAGACACATGTCAGCTGGGTACTGTAAGACATTCTGATCCTCGTGGCCGACAAGAGTACCCAGCCCTTGAGTTTCACCAGTGAATCTTCTTTTTAAAACCCCCCTTTGCGGGGAAGCGGGGGATGAGGGGTACATTGGAAATAGAGGATTAAGAGATGTGCACTACCATCTATAAGGTAGATACAAGGGTTTCCTGTCTAGCACAGGGAGCTATGTTCAATATCTTGTAATAACTTATAATGGAAAATAACTGAAAAAAAGGAACATATATACAAATATATATGCATAACAAACCACTCTGCTGTATACCTGAAACTACCACAGTACAGTAAATCAGCTACCCTTCAATTAAAATAAGTTAAAATTGAAATTAAAAAATAAAAACTCCCCTTTGGGTGTATATTTGAAGGGTGTCATCTCTTGGGGCCGAATTATCCCAAATACCCACTGCCTCCTGGGTTATTTGTTGGTTCCTAATGGAGGCAAACTGCCTGGATCTGAAATACAGGAGAACAAGATTGAGGCAGGGTATCCAGCCTGCAGTTCGCAGCATGGGAAGGTTCTGCAGGGGAGGCTTCCTGGAGGAGGAGGGTCTTGAGCAAATCTTAAACACGAGGTGGCACAAAGGGAAAGA
Source organism: Phacochoerus africanus (assembly GCF_016906955.1). NCBI lineage: Eukaryota > Metazoa > Chordata > Mammalia > Artiodactyla > Suidae > Phacochoerus > Phacochoerus africanus. Next base: position 8,047,092 of record NC_062557.1, on the reverse strand, counting down.
AAAGTCTGCATCATCTGAACCTGGCCAGCCTGGCTCGGATGTCACAGACAGGTCACCAGGACAGGTGTTTTGGATACCCACGAGGAGCAGGGCAACCCCACAGCCCGGTTTAGGCTTGCTGTCCCAGGGGGGTTACTAGTGCTCCCTTTCATTCTCATAAACTTGTGGCTCCCCAGGTGGAGGAAACAGCAGAAGCTTGATCGACGCTTTGCTCCAATGGGGGACTTGCCTCGCTCAAGTTAATGGTCATGGACTTGAAGGGTAGGAGGGAACTCTCCATGGTACCTACTTCCCTTCTCCACTGACAGATTTTTCACAAGCAAAATAAATCTTATCTCTGAGCTGAAAACTGCAGAAAATGCTTCCCAAAGTCAAATCAAGGAAGCTGGAGGCTTCCGTTATCCCTGACCCCGGGCGTCTGGGGCGGCCTCTCCTTCCCCCCACTGTAAAGCAAGGCCACCCCCTTGGGTCTACACTGCAGGATCAGAATCACACTATATACACTGCAGGAAACCTCTGATTCCCTTCTCAGATGAACCTACCTTAGTGGAATATGGGTTTACATGTCAGAAACATGAAAAGAAAAAAAACTGTTATTTTGAAAAATTGTTATGTGTTTATTTACACAAACCAAGCCAGTGTAGCTTGAGCAGCAAGAAAGAGCCAAAGAGAGACTCACTCCTCCCCAGCTGTGGCCCCAGGTGGTTCTCTTACAAATGGCTGGATCTCAGACCCATTCGGGAGAAGGGGCCTTTTATTGACCCTCTGAAATCCCAAGGTCGCCAGCCCGCCAATGGTCAGCAGCCACAACTCACAACACTGGCCTCTGGAGAAACCAGTTGGACAACATTTGCAACAGACCATGTTTGCAATTAGACAATATTTAGTTGAAGGTAGATATTCAGTGTGTGGTGTCTGTACCGTGTGTGTGTGTGTGTGTGTGTGTGTGTGTGTGTGTGCGCGCGCACACACTCGCGCATGCACACACACAAGCATCTTATTACCACTGGGTACCATCTTCCAAAGATATCAGGTATCTTTGTGTGCATATGCACAGGTGTGTATTTCTGCACATACATGGTGAGGGGGTGATGTTTTTGTGCATTTTAAGTGACAACACCTGATGGCTCAGGTCGTGCTGGCTGGTCAGAGAAAATGAATGAAACATGTGGGATTTCAAGCCCATAAACACTGAAGACACAAGCAGACAGGCCTGGATGCCAGGAAGGGAGTGGGAGGGCACAGAGCTGTCTCCTGGGCCAGTTAGTGGACATCATGGACTCCTCGGGCCTCCTCTGAACCACAGCCCTGCCCCGGACACTCTCTAGTGGGAGTTGATGGGGACAAAAAAGAAACAACTTGTCCCTTTGGGATTTTATAATTTAATTGAGGGCAGACAGGGAAGACACGAATCAATTCCTTTAAATCTAAGGGACAGAAATGCACACTCTTAACAAGCACTGAAGGCCACACTTATTCTCATCAGTGTCACCAAAGGACCTGACTCTGAACCTCCTGCAAATAACGCACAGAGAGTAATGGGGATGGGGCCACGTTAGCAAATCCAAGCACCAAACAGGCATTTTACAGGGCCACTGAGAGGCATAGAGTCATTAACGGAGCTTGCCTTGGGGTCCCAATGTGTGAAAGCTGATGTCGCTGGTGCCCCTGGTGAGAAACGGCAAGGCATGAACACCTGGCACACTTGAGAAAGTTAAACAAGCCACCGTTTGGTAACAGCCGCTAATGATTCTGCAACGAGGAAAATTAGTCCAAATAAATCATTACCGAGAGCATGGATGCCTCCTGAGCAGCGAACCTTCTTCCTCTTCTGGGAAGGCTGGTTAAACCACTGCCCATGCGCTAGTAAAATGCCAGCACCATGGACAGAGGATGGCCACTAAAGGAGGCAGTGGCTGAGCCTGGCATGAGGTTAGGGGTGTGCCCGAGTGACACCTGTGAGATTTCCCAGAAGACGCATGGCCTAGGGCAATTTTCAAGTAGGATTTGGCAGAGAGGAAGGCCACCTGGGGGAAGGAACAGCCAATGTTGGGTTCAGAAATGAAAATACGCCTCAGAGACACTGGACAACGGCTGATCCCAAGAACTTACTCTCAATGAATCCTCAATCCTTACAAAAGCCTCGAGAAGTGGAGGGCATCGCCCTTTAATAGACGAGTAATTTGAAGAACAGAGAAGTGGAGTCACTGGTTCCAGGTCACACAGTGGGTCCAAGAAGGATTCAAGAGACAAGCCAGGTCCTTCACCTCTTAACCAAGGGCCTGTGGCTGACTGAGGGTGGCAGGATGGAGTGGTGACCTGCTCCTTTGCCCGCCAAAAAAGGGAGCGAGAGCAGTCATTGCAGCAACGTCTAAGAGCTTAAAATCCACGCATTTAGTTTATGGAGGGTCTGGTGAGCCGGCACTGTGTGACACCAGAGGCAGAAAGGGCTCCGTGGAAATCTCGTCTCGATAATCATTCCTGGAGTTCCCGTCATGCTGCAAGGGAAACAAATCTGACTAGGAACCATGAGGTTGCGGGCTCGATCCCTGGCCTCGCTCATCAGGTCAAGGATCCGGCATTGGCGTGAGCTGCGCTATAGGTCGCAGACGCAGCTGGGATCTGCCATTGCTGTGGCCCTGGTGTAGGCCAGCGGCTACAGCTCCAATTAGACCCCTAGCCTGAGAACCTCCGTATGCCACGGGTGCAGCCCTAAAAAGACAAAAAAAAAAAAAATCACTCCCGCTGATAGACAAATCTGAAAACGTTTCCTGGAATCTCTGTTTCTCAGCCCCTCAGACTCCTATTTTAAGTGTAGAGCAGTTGTAAGCAGGGAGCATTTGTTAACACCCAGGATGGGCCACAGGGTCACAATCCTTTCAGGAGGGTGGAGAAACTTCAAAGTTGAGCATCATCAAAACCACTTTTTCAAAAAATTTAAATTCAAGCATCGGTGAACCCACACAAAGAAGGGGCCCAGATCTGGGGCTCGGCCTGTCCCTCTCCACTTCACCTTCCAGGAAAGGCACCCCATTTCTGCCTTTGAGAAGGAGAACCAGAGGGGAGAACCAGACAGACCAGTCCAAGGCTTCCTTTTCCCCCTGAATCACGGGGTGGCCTTATTGGTCATATTTTCCCTCTGCTTTCTTCTCCCCCAGAGAAGGAACGTGATTCCTGTCCCGACGCATCATACTGTACAGCAAAAGCAGAGTGGGGTCTGGTGGCCACAAGCCAAACTGCTGCCTGGGCAAGCCCCTCCCCCAGGGTTTGACTTCCTCCCCTTGAAGCGAAAGGCCCTGAATCCGAGCCACAGCCACAGCAACACCGGATCCGAGCCACATCTGTGATCTATGCCACAGCGGATCCTTAACCCACTGAGCGAGGCCAGGGATGGAACCCACATCCTCACAGAGACAATGTCGTCAGGTCCTTAACCCACTGAGCCACAACAGGAACTCCAGGCCTTAATGTCTTTAGATTACAGGCTCTAGACCATTTTGGATCAGTGATGCTTTTGAAAGTACAAAGGAACACAGAGTTCTCTCTCCAGAAGAAAAAAAAAAAAAGTAAGGATGATTTTGAAATAATCTTTGAATCTTATGGATCTGAGGGCCTCAGACTGAGAGCGTCTTGCTATATAAATGCCACGGTAACCTTCGCTCCACAACCCCTGGGCCCAGACTCCGCAGGAACACAGGATGTTTGCTGTCCCCGTGATGATGTGACTGGCCAGATCTCATTGGCCCAGTGACGGAACCTCAGGCCGCCAATGAATAGGGCAACACTAATGAACAGATCACCAGCCACAGGAACTTTCAAAACGGCCCCAAGCTATCATTGGAGACGATTTGATCGAATTGGCACAAAGAGGAAAATCCTCATCTGCTAAATACAGAAAACTTCGAATCGCTGGCAAAACCCCTTCTTTCTAAAGCCCTGGTACAAAACAGAAGATGAAGAGTAGTCAGCGATATACATGCACTCCGCACGATGCGTGCAAACAAAACCGAAAGGCTGAGCGAAAGCCGGGGAAGAGGAGGGCCCATTCACCCGCATTTTCCCCTCCTCGTTTCCCAGAGAATCAGGAGAGCCTGGGGGGCCAGAAATTCAACTCTCAACCTGAGTGTGACAATGTTTGCTAAGAAATTTGGTTCTCCTGCTTTCATCGTTTATGGGATTGGCACGACTACCTTTATTTAAGCAAGGCTGCACTGGAACCAGTGAACGTGAAATAATTACTCAACATTGGTTAGCCTCCACCTCGGCACGTAGAGAAACCGAGGCCTGTGGAGGCCCTTCTGAGCAGCCAGATGGAAATTTGAGAAAGAGCCAGGGTGGTTCTCAGTCTTGGCAGAAGAGCCCTCAGCTCAGAGAGATCCAAAATGAAAGCCTATTTCTGTCTTTAAACCTATCCCAACTCGGACTCTTTCCTCTTGTGTAGGCTGCAAATAAAACTATATTAAAGACCATTCCCCAGAGAGAGTCACTGATACCCCTAACACACTGTCACCTGTCCCTACCCCTTGTCCAGTATCTGCACACTGATGTCCTGCAGAGGTGCAGCCAGTGCAAGTGCGGAAGAGATCAGATGCTAGGCCATTGGCCACTGTGGGAACGCAGCTCTGTCAACCACAGGACTGTGGCTCTGCCAATCATCAGTCATAAAGGTTTTGGGTAAAAATGCTCTATCTGCGCCTCAGTGCCTCTGTAGCAAGATGAGTTTCATCACCAAATCTACTTAGTAAGGCTGTTATGAGAACTAAAATATATGTAAAGCACTTAGCTCGGTGCCCAGCACATGGAAAGTACCATTCATGTTAGCTATTGCAACCGATTCTCCATCTTTATGTCTTTTCTTTTTACGGCTGCACCTGCAGCCTATGAAAGTTTCCAGGCTAGGGGTCAAACGGGAGCTGCAGCTGCTGGCCTACACCACAGCCACAGCAATGCTGGATCCTCAACCCACTGAGCAAGGCTGGGGATCCAACCCGCATCCTCACAGAGAGCCACAATGGGAACTCCTGATTCTGCATCTTCAAATATAGTTTCACATTCTACTTGTTTCATTTAAAACTACAGAAATATTTTCTAAATTTCTTAGCCTCTGTGACTCTAGTTTTTAATGACATGAGAGCATTTTGTTTAGGTCTGAACCTATCATTTGCAAAACCTTTTCTTTTTTATTCAAGTCTGAGTGGTCCCTCTTTCTCTTCCAGACACTAAAAGATGCACTGCTTCTCTCTTGCCACACGGGGGCGTACTCCTTCCGCTCCCTCCTGCCCAGGATGGACAACTACTAAGGGAAAGTTACCTCCTTGACTTCATGCACCAATTCTGTTTTACGGCTTCATGATTCACACTGACCACTGGAACATGTACAAGGGCTGACCTATCCCAGGAAACAGAGCTTAGCGTGTGAGGAAAAAGTCCTATCTTTTTGCAAAGATCCTTACATCTTTTAAGGGCTTGCTTGTTTGTAATTGCTGGCCAACAAATGATCTCCTAATATAGAACACAACAAAGCTGTGTCATATGTGCATCTGACAAATGCAAATGTAGATAGATGCATCTGAAAATAAACAAGAGAATACAACACTGAAAATCAACTATACTCAAAAAAAAAAAAGAAAAAAAAGAAACCAAAAAAACCCGACATACGTGGACATTAAAAAAGAAGAAATGAGGGAAAATTCCCTCCATTTACCCATTGCTCCCTTTCCACCTGCCAATATTACTTCTCTAAACTAATTTTGGCTTCAATTTCCCAAGAAAGGAGAGGAGTCAATAGAAATGGAGAGAAAAACAAATTCACTCTTGGCTTTTGATTTTCTGGAGGTGGGAGAGGCAGGAGGTAAGTCGTGGTGGTTTAGGGGAGAAAAGGGATCTACAAGGGGTGGAGAGACTTTGACCCTGGAACATTTTGCCTTAAATGCTGTCTTTAAAACCCAGTGGGCCCTTGAGATGTGACTCAGCCATCAGGAACGGGGAAGGGGGGAGTGCTGCAGATTGGTGATAAAATGCTGTCTGTTATTGGTCAAGAGACAGTGGAAAGAGGGCAGGAAAAATGCTGCTTGGGGTGCCTTCCCTGGGAGGGATTCCTTACCAGGCCACTCACCCAGGACTGTCCTTAGGTCCCCCAGGACCCCTCGGAAATACCAGCACCACAGGCTGCAAATGCAAAGTCCTGGCTTAAAACCAACTGGCAGGACATTCATTTAAATGTCATCAATTTAATAAGTTAAATGGGTTTAACTGGCCAAGGCAGGGCCAGTCAGCCATTGGGCAGGTACCCCAAATAAAACTCTCCTTCCCATAACCTCATTTCTTCTTTTTTTCCAATTTTTGTTGTTGTTGTTGTTTTGTCTGTTTTGCTTTTTAGGGCCACACCTGTGGCATATGGCAGTTCCCAGGCTAGGGGCCAAATCGGAGCTATAGCTTCTGGCCTACACCACAGGCACAGCAATGCCAGATACAAGCTGCATCTGTGACCTACACCACAGCTCATGGCAATGCCAGATCCTCAGCCCACTGAGCAGGGCCAGGGATCAAACCCTCATTCTTATGGATACTGGTCAGATTCATTCCAGCTGAGCCACAACAGGAACTTCTTAAGCTCATTTCTGATTATAAAGATATAAATAAACGCATATTCAAGCAACCTTGGAAAACCTAAAAGTATGCAGAAGAAAATTTAAATCACACCAGGTTAAAAAAAAAAAAATCGAATTGGGTATATTTCCTTCTGTGCTTTTTTATGTGGTTTTATATAACTGAGATGATCATATTATACAACTGTAGACTCTTTTTGTTCCCACTAAACAACACAAGCATTTCCCCCATTAGATTGAAAAACAACAACAAAAAACCTTTATAAGCATTTCAAGGAATACAAATTACTATTTATATTCTCATACCCCTGGGCATTTAAGCTATTTCAAATTTTTTTCCTATAAATATCACTGCAAAACCTTTCACCTCTACAAACAAGCCAAAATTTGAACAAAGTTCCAAGAAGTTGAACTGTCAATCACAGAACTTTCATGCATTTGTCTAACTAATTTCCAGAAAGGCCATGCCATTTACAATTTCCTGAGCAGAGTATGCAAGTTCTCATCATGCTGTTTTTTTCATCAGTCTGGGTATTTCTCGGTTAAAAATAAATGTATTCATTTATGGGGGAAATGACATTTCCCTTAATTTGTATTTCTTTGACTACAAGTGAAATTGAACATTTTTCATAGTTCCAGGCATATTGCTTTCCTCTTTTGTGAAAGGTCCTCCGTCCAAAGGAGGCCTCTTTAAGGAATGAGAATATGATTAGCTAATTCCTTACAGACAGGAGTCGTGTTCCTGGGGTCCGTTTAAGTTTGTCCGTGAGCACTGGGGTGGAGCTGGAGCAGCAGGTGTTATCACACGCCAGACAGACGAATGCACCTGGTCAAGCTGGAGCTTCAGCCTGCATTTACAAAATTCCTCTCTGACATTCCTCAGGACAACAAAGTGCCTTGATAAAAAGTGTCAGACAAACTGTAATTCAAAAAGATACATGTACCCCTATGTTCACAGCAGCCCTATTCACAATAGCCAAGACATGGAAGCAATCTCAACGTCCAGCAACAATAAATGGATAAAGAAGATGTGGTACTGGAGTTCCCGAGGTGGCTCAGTGGTTAATGAATCCGACTAGGAACCATGAGGTTGCAGGTGTGATCCCCAGCCTTGCTCAGTGGGTTCAGGATCTGGCGTTGCTGTGAGCCGTGGTGTAGGTTGCAGACGTGGTTCGGATCCCGCGTTGCTGTGGCTCTGGCGTAGGCTGACAGCTACAGCTCTGATTAGACCCCTAGCCTGGGAACCTCCATATGCTGTGGGAGCAGCCCTAGGGGGGGAAAAAAAAGATGTGGTGCATATATACAGTGGAATATTACTCAGCCCTGAAGAGAATGAAATGATGGCACTGCAGCAACATGGATGGACCTAGAGATGATCATACTAAGTGAAGTAAATCAGAGAAAGACAAACACCATATGGTACCACTTATATGTAGAATCTAAAATATGACACAAATGATCATATCTATGAAATGGAAACAGCCTCACAGACATAGAGAACAGACTTGTGGTGGCCAAGGGGCAGGGGGGTGAGGGAGGGATGGAGTGGGAGTTTGGGGTTAGCATTAGCAAATCAGTATGCATAATAGCATGGATAAACAGCAAGGTCCTACTATATAGCACAGGGAACTATAGTTAATATCCTGTGACAAGCCATAATGGGAAATGTGAAAAAGAATGTATATATGTATAACTGAGTCATTTTGCATTACCGCAGAAACTAATACAATATTGCAAACCAACTATACTTCAATAAAAGAATTTTTTAAAAGTGTCATCTGCTTTACTTATACCTGGTATGGTCCTGGAAGCTACTTTTCTCTCTCAATATTGAAAAATGTCTGTTCAAAAGGAGAAAATAACAACAACAACAACAAAAATCGGAGTTCCCGTTGTGGTGCAGCGGAAATAAACCCGACTAGGAACCATGAGGTTGCAGGTTCGATCCCTGGCCTCGTTCAGTTGGTTAACGATCCGGCAGTGCCATGAGCTGTGGTGTATGTCACAGACACGGTTCGGATCTGGCATTGCCGTGGCTGTGGTGTAGGCCAGCGGCTACAGCTCTGATTCGACCCCTAACCTAGGAACCTCCATATGTCGCGGAGGCGGCCCTAGAAAAGACAAAAAGACAAAAAAAAATAAAAACAATTAAAAAATTAAAGATAAAAATAAATAAAATTTGAATTTAACTGGGTGTCCTGTGGTCTAACAGTTCTACTAGTGCCCAATTTAGGGTCCAAGATCTAGTGCGGAGAGAAGTTGGACAAGCTGACTGCACCCTTCCCTGAAAGCAGCCACACACTCATCTCAGGGAAAAGTTTTTCAAGGAAGCCCCGCACGGGTCCTGGATGATCCAGGGTAGGAAAAGATTCCTTTAGAGACGAAGGACACTTCATGGAAAGATAACTGAAGTATTTATTATGCTTGGTTACTAACCTTTAGGCAGAGAAGCATCTGGAGTTAAAGAAACATGATGGTAAACGTGTTTACAATCTTTGTAACTACAATAGACATCTCCATTTATCACCTAATCATCACAACCCACACGATTATCAGAGGGTCAGATGTGGTCTGCACAAGAGGGCTGATGAGACTGTCTCTTCAGCCAGTACATATTTTCCAGGCACTGAAAGCCACCCATATCTCACTTTTGATGCTTATGAATAAGCAATTACTTCGCTACTACACAGAAACAAAGAGATCCGCGTAATTGGTAAAAAATTAAATGCATATCAGAAGAGATGGGTTCACTATTAGCTAAAGATTTCTCATCCATTAAGCAAACCACCCACTGAAATGTTGCTTGTTCCAAAGAGCTCGGCAAGGCAATCATTTCTACTCTCGGTCAACAGAGCCAAGGTTTCCAATAAGATGAAACCGTCCACCTACCAGGTCAGCTCTCTTCTACTTTAAAGGGACAAACCACGATGTTATCAACATGAGCTCATTCCTGATGAATTAATTGTGCTCAAAAAAACTAAGCCCAGGTGGACTTACTGGAGCTGCCTTTACTGTTCTTCACTCACCCGACACATGGTGTTCAGGGCAAACACCCGGGAGGGAAAGAGAGCCTCACAGCTTTGGGGGGGATCCAGCAGCAGAAGACCTTTGCTTCAAAAGGGTTCCAGCCCCCTCATTAGAGAGAGGGCCTTTTGGAGAACTGAAGAATGCTTATTGAGGTTTGCAAAAGACTCTCAGCCTCTCCTGGAAAGAGGATGGCTCCTCACTTGATTTATACGCTTGCAAATGACCAGGTCGAGGAGGAGGTGCCCACGAGAACAGCACCTATTTCAGGGATCATTTCCAACTGCTAATATTCCCTTAACAGTCCTCTGGTTCTACGTTCAGCTCTGACATAACGCAGCTCTGCCATCTCCTCTAATTCTGAGAATAAAGATGAACAGCCCAGACCACGGTATCTCCTCTGTATCTCTTAAAACGATGACCTATGGATCCCTCAGCACCCCGCCCAGTAGCTACTGAATTATAACCTCTGGGAGAAGGGCCCAGGAATCTGCATGGTACAAGCCAAATGCCTCTGCACTCTCATTCCAACATTATTCTGATACAGACTAAACTCTAAAAAAAGAATGTCTGTGGGTCTATTTCTGTTTTGTAAATAAGTTCACTTGTATCTTTTTTTTTTTATTCCACATATAATCGATAGCGTATGATACTTGTTTTACCTTTTTTTTTTCCCTTGGTCTTTTTGTCTTTTTCTAGGGTCGCACCTGTGGCATATGGAGGTTCCCAGGCTAAGGATCCGAGCCGCGTCTGCGACCCACACCACAACTTACGGCAACGCGGGATCCTGAACCCACTGAGCAAGGCCAGGGACTGAACCCGCAACCTCATGGTTCCCAGTCAGATTCATGAACTACTGAGCCATGACGGGAACTCCTGTTTTACTTTTTTTGGTTTGCTTCACTTAGTATGATAATCTCTAGGTCCATCCATGTTGCTGCAACCTAGAAAACAATCCAAGGGGAAATGTTGGGGGAGGGAATAAGGCAGGAGTTTGAGAGGAACATACGCACACACTGCTCTATGCAAAACAGATGACCAGGAAGGGCCTACTGCATAGCACAGGGGACTATACGCAATACGTCGTAATAACCTATACGGGAAGAAAACCTGAAAAGGAACATGTGTATCTCTATACACATATACACACATATATATGCATGCATAACTGAATCACTGTGCTTGAAACTAACACAGCATTGTAAATCAACTATACTTCAATAAAAATAAATAAAAGATTAAAAAACAACAATTACTGTTTTAGACTGGCCAACTACAAGTTAGTCGAGGTATTTTCTCTCTACTGAAATTTACTTTAGTCCAAATATTACTGCCTAATTAGGTGTCTCGAAGAAGTAGATGGGGGAATATACCTGACTCTTAGGTACAGCTGGGCACCTAAAGATTCATATGATGTTTTTCCAAACTTCCAGAGGGACAGGCAAAGGAATTTAAAATTGAAAGGTGAAAAGTAATTGAACTATTTGATAGGAACTATCATTCCTTTCATCAAATAAAAAGTCTTTTCTTTTTTCTTTTTTAAAAAGAAGATATAGGCCATCACAAGGCAATGTAATCACCAGCAGAAGACCTGAGAGAAACATAAATTCCTTCAACCAAGACATTCTCTTATCTTCCCTAAGGCGATATAGTGTCTATATACAGGGACTTATAGGGTCTAAGTCAACATAATCCCTCATTTATATCTAGAATTATCCTAGAAGTTGGTCACCAGGGATCAAAATGTGACAGTGTCAATGAATTAACTCTTAGCTGCTACGATCAAGAGAATCCACATTGCCAAGCTTAACAAACAGCGGGACATTCTGCAAACCTCAATGGGAAAACAAAAGCTTTCTTTTGTCAAAGGCCACATAACTGAAAGGAAAATGTGGTGCTTTTCAGAAGGCTTAAGTGAGACTACAATTCCACAAGTATTTCTTGGTTGGTGGATTTTCGTACTTTGGGGGATAGAAACAACTGATGCTGGAACCCAGGATAACCACTGGAGAGAACAACCGAAAAAGGACAAGATGACACAAGCCTGAAGATTTAGGGACTTGCCTTTTGTCTTGGTTCCGAGAGGGTAAGAGAGCTGGGGCTTTACCAGGATGCAAAGGAGAGTGTAAGGTCATGTCCAGCTTCCGTGGGAAGAGCTTCTTGTGCGCAGTCCCAATGGTGGGCAACAGAAACCAACTCGTTCAATGGAAGGGTCCGGAGGGGCTCATGGAACCAACCCAGAAAGGCCACTGAACCCATCTTGGAATCCTGATGGGGCCAAGGGAGACCAGGACTTCCTGCTTCACCCGCAAAGTGCCGCCACATCACCCTCTACCCCTAGAGCCCTAAAATGCTGGCCACTCCTGTGGGAACCGCTGCTCCCTTCGCTATCAGGTCCATCCAACTGGCCAAGCCAAGGTCACTTCTAGCAGCCAGAGGGGCAGAGGGAGGGGGAGAGGAGGGGGAGGGCAGGGAAAGTCTAGGCCAGGGAAGCCTTGTTTGCGTCCTCAGACGTCCATGTTTTCACCTCTTGTCTGCATCACAATTGCAGCAGGTTTTCCGCTCCCCTTAGAAGGACATGGGGAAGGGAATGGAATCCATGGCACAGAACTCTCAGGCCAACTCTCTCGGCAGTTTTCACACGTCACCTTAGGAAAGTCCTAACTGCTAAAGGCCTTCACTTCTTCCAAGTGTAAGTGAGCACAGTTAGACAGACTCCAGGGCCCCTTCCAGCAGCAACCTTCTATGCTTCCAGTGACAGCCTCTGACGGGGCTGGCCTAAAGGACCACTCAGCCCGGGCCAGTAAGAGAGCAGCTGTTTCCAGTGCCAGAGTTTCTAGAACTCTCTTCATGCCCAAGAAATTCCCCAAGGTGAGTTTCACGGACAGCACACCCCAACCACTCATAAAATACGTTGGGACTTCAAGGATATAAACTCAAAGAATCTCAGGAGATCAACGTTGCCAGGATAAAAATGACCAAACCCTTCCCGCCCTCTTCTGTCCCACTGCAATTGTTACATAGTTCTCAAGCCCCTCCTTAGCAACCTGTCCTACTCCCTTCTACCCGCTACTAGGAAAGGTATGTGGCCCACTCCTCACCCACCCCATAAGAGCCTTATACACCCCAATCAACCAACAGTTGTGTCATAAGACCCCTCTTTCCCCAACCAATCAGGTCAGCAGGTGCATCCTAAGATCTCCCCTCTCTCTTCTCTCCCTGGGCTATGAAAACAGACACGACCACGTGCTTGGGGTTGGCTCCCCCTGATCCTTAGGACATCATCCCGCTGCACTAGCAACATCTCTTATCTCAACAAAGTCCTCTTTCTCTTCACCTCGTTCTTTTCCCAACCTCCACCCACAGACCGGGACAACAAGGACAGCCTCTAAATGAAGAGCGAGAGAATTTGTCCCAGAGACTCTTCGGTGCCCTCAAATAAAAGAGTTAATTTTTCCCTTGAAATGTATCAAAATATTTTCTGAGGATACCATACTTCCCATCCACTCTAGGAAATACAGAACATATTGATAAGCACAAAGAAAAACATCACTCACCACCCAGAGGGGACCACCTTTAAAAAATCCTGACAATTTTTTCATATTTAAACTGGATGTATATACATGCAAACACACACACATACCTTCTAATTGGCTCAGACTATTTGAAACATGACTTTACATAGCAATAAAGTGTGAAAATATTCCATATCATAATATTCTCCCATATAAGTGGTCCTCACCCGGATTTCCATCAGCCGCTAGAGGTCAAGATAGGCAAGATGCAGATTTTCCAGTAGCCAAAGAGAACAAAGACGACACATTCAAGGCAGTTTTTTTTTTTTTTTTTTTCTCTTTTCAGAAGAAAAGATGTGCTTATTGTCCAAATCATCCCAAAGTCAAGCACAACCAATTAACTTTCAGACCTCAAGTGAGCTTTGGTGTTTAGAATAATAAAAGCTAGCTGGATAGGAATTATAAATCACCACTCAAAAATCGGCCCAGTGCTGGCGGAACTTAAAAGGGCTAATAGTTCTTGTTCGGAGACGTCTGTGATGTAAATGTTATCTCGGTGAGTGGTTTCAGAGCCACGCTTCAGGCTCAATTGAAATGGTATATGAAAAAGAACACACATGGAGGAGTGGGGGTTCTTTTTGCAACCTGTTTTTCCGTAATACTTAGCATTTTCCCAGTGCACTGTTTATTTGTTATCTGTTTGCAAGGCCATCACCTCTGGCGCCTGGCTCTGAGCCTTGCTCATAATTGTACCTACAGCGCCCAGCGTGGTACCTGGTGCAGAGGAGGTACTTGAATATTTGCAGAATGAATAATGCAAGCTGGTGGTGCTCTTTCCCAGAAAAAATGCCATGCATACATCCACACAGAACATTCTGCATGTATTTTCAAAGAGTTTACGGTTCTATTTAAGGCTAAGCATCTCATTTCAAAATATCCTATCTACTGGGAGTTCCCTGGTGGCTTAGTGGTTAAGGATCCAGTCTGTCTGTCTATCTATCTATCTATTTGTCTACCTCTCCTCTCTACCGACAGACCAACATTTATTTATCCAAATGCCTATTTTATGGACATATACATCAAGCCGTATCAGCAACCTTAATGGTATCAGCAAGCCAGTCATGGGCAGGCTGCCCCACCGTTATCCCCAGCTCTGCCGTCTTCCTGTAACCGACAGCCTGCCCCTGCTGGGCAGGTGTGGAATGCTTCCTCCCTGCATCCTCTTGTTCCAGGAGGAAGAATTTTCCCCTAAAGACTCTTGTCCTTTTGTTTTGCCCTTCACACCTCTTCATCAGAACAGAGTAAGTTTCCTGAGAGATTCATTTGGGGGGAGGAACCATACATGCATGTTTCAGCCCCTTCCCTCTGCCCCTGAGTGCCAGAGTGTCTACGGGTGGCAAGACTCCTGGTCAAATCCCCCAGGAGGCACGTCTTATGGGGACCCGGGAGCCCTCCAGGGTCTCCTTCTGCATTTGCCATCATTAATCTCACTGCTGATGCATATCAAAGCCATTACCTCTAACCTAATCTTCATTGGTAATGATGGTACAATTGTTATTTCCAGCTCTCTCCTTTGCTTCTTACAGTTGATTCAGAATTCAGAGAGGGAAGACTGAGGTTTTCAGCATTAGACCCAGCACCTAACCCTGAACCTGATCTGACTGCAGCGGTTGGCCCAGGGATGGACTTGGGCTTCAAGCTAGCCGATTCAAGTCCTTGGTCTATGCACAACACCCATGGACTCTTTCCCACGGGCTAAAGCCCAGCCTCGCCGGCAAAGACAAAGGAAATGCATTGGGTGGAGCAGTCACCTCGGTGGTGTCACATTCCCTGTTCCAGACCTGAGGCCTGTTCTTAAAGTTCTCCCTGATTCCATGAGCTTCCAGAAGCCTCTCCACTAGTGAGCCAACAGAAATCTCTTTGGGGGAATTCTCGCTGTGGCTCAGCAATAACAAACTAGTTATCCATGAGGGTGAAGGTTCAACCCCTGGCCTTGCTCAGTGGGTTAAGGATCCGGCGTTGACATGAGCTGTGGTGTAGGTCACAGACAAGGCTTGGATCTCACATTGCTATGGCTGTGCAACAGGCCAGCTGCTGCAGCTCCAATTGAACCCCTAGCCTGTGAACTTCCATATGCCATGGGTGTGGCCCTAAAAAAGGCCAAAAAAAAAAATTTTTTTTTGGCTTCTGCTGGTGAAGATGATCCCTCTCGTTAACAACCAGGAGAGGATGGACTGAAGTAAGAAAAGCTGGCTCAGGAGTTCCCGTCGTGGCGCAGTGGTTAACGAATCTGACTAGGAACCATAAGGTTGCGGGTTCGGTCCCTGCCCTTGCTCAGTGGGTTAACGATCCGGCGTTGCCGTGAGCTGTGGTGTAGGTTGCAGACGCGGCTCGGATCCCGCGTTGCTGTGGCTCTGGCGTAGGCCGGTGGCTACAGCTCCGATTCAACCCCTAGCCTGGGAACCTCCATATGCCGCGGGAGCGGCCCAAGAAATAGCAACAACAACAACAAAAAAGACAAAAAAAAAAAAAAGAAAGAAAAGCTGGCTCAGAGATTGAGTGACCTTGCTAAGGATGGTTCAGCTACAAAGTAGCAGGAGCAGGATTTGGACCCAGATCTCCTGACTGCTGGCAGTTTCCTCCAATCACACCACCTCCATCCCTTTCCCCTCCAGCCCAGACACCACCTCTTCTAAAACGACTCTCTAGTTCTCCAGAGCATTTGGGGCATGGATGTTTTCTTACACCACGCAGATGCACACAGCTGGCTGCAGCCTGCCCCCACCAGGCTCACTCCCACATGGGATCAGGTTTGGGGAGACTCTGTCTGATCTCAGAGCCTTGTTGTCATGGGAATCACTGAATAGGTGTTTCTGAGAACTGGCCTCAGGTCGGAATCATCTGAGGAATTAAAAAAATCCAGATCCCCAGCTTCAGCTGGATTGAACTGGCACCTCTGGGGGAGGAGCCTACCAATTGGCATTTGGAAAAGGCTCTGGGGTGGGGCCGGTGCAGCTGGACCACCAGTAACAGGCTCTGAGGCTTCCCACTTCATCCGCCCACGCCATCAGGCACCCATCCAAGACTACAGTTGCTGGAGCACTCATGACCTCCAGATCTGTCGGCCCGCTGCGTTGGTAGCGTTTCTTATCTCAATAAACTCATCTTTCTTTTCATCCCACTCTGAGTCTGGAAATTCTTTTCCAACCTGCACACAGACCACAACAACCAGGACTGTCTCAGCAATTCGGCCACCTTGTACTTCCCAAGCCTCGCCTAGCCCTGTTCTCCGCAAGAACCCTGTAATTCCAAAGGACCTAGCCATCTACGGGTGACTCTTAGCTCGAGGCTACAGAACTAAAAAGACATCTATTAGTCTATTTGAGGGCTTGAACTTGGCCTTTAGGCCCAGACTCTGGCCCATCTTCTCACTGAAGGCTCAATGCCCATGCAAATCCCCAGTTCCTTGCAGTGGTTTCCTGGCCCAAGTTGTGACCAGATTAACCACTCTGCCCATGAAAGCTGCCCATCTTCTTGACTGGGCCATTCCTGGGCCTTGGTCACTCACATGGCAACCCTGTCCAAAGGCTTATTTGGAGAAGAGCAGGTTAAGAGGATATGAGAGAGGCAGTGTGGACAAGTGGGCACAGGTCTCCTCCTCTGCCTTCCTCTCCTTTTCTAGAAAGCAAGCTTTGCTTCGCCAAGACCAAAAACTCCCAGACACTGATCAGATTCCAAAATATCACATAAAGAATGGCAAGAGATTGTGTGGGGATGGAACAGGTCAACAGAGGAGCTTACTAACTAAGCTGGAAGAAATTCCAGGAGATCATGGAAGGAGTGGGCACAGATGGCACTCAAGGGTGAGCAAAGTCCCTTTTCTGGGGGAGAGGATTAGGTCATCACAAAGTGCATTCTGCCACAGAGAACCTGCAGGGGACAGAAACCCCTGCATTCTCTTAGGTAGAGAAGAAGCCCTGAGTCAGCGTAACCCATAAAGCTAGAGAGGCTAAGCCATGTCCAGGCCCTAAGGGACATTCATGGGTTAGGTGGGCTCATTTCCAATCAGCACCAGCTTTGGAAGTAAGGAGCAATTAGCATATCATTGAGATGCAAATAATTTACACATTATGTAAATGCAGCTAGGTGTTTGTCTCTAAAGGTTTGTTTTCCCTGTTGGCTAAATATTTCCCCAGCAGTATTTCCCTGCTATCAACCGGATGGAAAAACATTTCAGACGGAGTGCAAAGGTAAACTTCAGCATGTGCTGTTAAAAAATAAATAAATAAAACAGAAAAACAAAACTCTCTGAGGACGAGGTCCCAACTAGTCAAGAAAGGCCAATCTCCTGACCTGGGTGTCCTCCTCAGTGAGAAAGAACACCAGTCACATCACAGCACAGCAAACTTCTGCCCAAGTTGGACTCGCAGGTGGAGAGTGGATCCTGGAAAGAAAAATCTGCCGGCATCGCCAGGGAGGCACACCGGGCCAAATTCAAGGCAGTTAAGGCCCTGGTTTGCTAGTTTTGCCCCCACCTCCCCCCCTCTAGCAAAAGTGATCACACCCAGATTACAATTCGAGCTGGCAGTTTCTCCTGATCCTCTTGGGGGTGGGGGGGACTGTCAATCAAAGCAAAGAAGGGCGTGGGAAGGTGGGGGCAGAGCAGACACAGCCTGAGCTGCGGGTGGGCTGGCTGCAGGCGTCCAGTCCGCCCCAGGAAGACAAGACAGGGGGAGTCCACGGCCAGCTCTCCGGCCCTTCCTTCTTTTCTCACCTCTTCAGGCTTTTCTCTTTCCTTTCTCCTGCGAGGTAGTGACAGAGGACTCTCCGGGTCACTAGGGATGAAGGATGCGGGAAGAGCGGTTCTCAGGGACCAGATGAGACTCTGGGATTAGTCACTTTAAAGGAGCCGCTTCCCCAGCCACCCAAGTTCACATCTCAATCCCATCATTTCCTGGTCCTCAGTTTCCACATTTGCCATATGGGGAGGATAATACTGCCCACCCCCACCCTGAAGGACAGGTAAGAGGAGACCAGAGGGGGTGTGGGGCCCCCTTGCTGGGCACACAGCAAATGTAGCACAAACCGCATCTCAGCAGTTTCCACTGTGATCTTGTGTGACACTTACATGTCTAGTACATCTAATCCAGTCTTCACTTAAACCCCCCAAAAGCAGAAGATTCATAGAGGAGGAGAAAAAATTCAATCACAAGAGACTTAGAGCAGCATTTTCAAGTACCATTCAATCCCAACCCTCCTCGCCTTGTCTGTAACGTGAAAATTTCAAAATTCCACAATCCTGCTGACATTTTCAACCTTAGGAAGGATCACCGCTGCTGAAGATAAGAAAGACTTTCCATCAATAAAAGGAGAGGGCTGCTGCCCTTTAAGATCATCTATTTTGCTTTGGAATACAAAGTAACTTTTTTCTTTCTTTTGCTTTCATTTTTAAAAACAGTGGATTGACACATCTAATGTAGTTTACTCAGACTAACATTAATACCCCAAAAATGTTTACAACCAAGGAGATGGGAGCAAAGTAGGTCTCTAGCAACCCTGACGCATGCTCATTGGGTGCTGGTTATCCAGAAAAAGCTGCGATCTACAGACAGATATAGGCAGATGGGGAGATAGACAGGCACATATAGATACATAAATATGTACATGATCTATACATATGCATAATATATCCGATGCTATTCATTAAGCCATTATATTTCCATTTTCAGATTTAACTTTTTAATTGTATATACACACACACACACATATATGTATCATATGGTGATTTACACTTCAGTGTTCCATATGTGTTTCAATTATGCATGTATATATATAACATGTATATGGTTTTTAGAATTCCACCTGGGAAGCTGAAACTTAACGGCTTAATGAAATAGCATCCTACAGCTAATTGCCGGGAAGAATAAGTACGATTCTTTACTCTCTGGATTTGACCATAAACTCAAGTAATAGGAAATGCCCAGGAGGAAAATTGGTTTCTAAAAACTAACAACCCAATAGAACGCGGCTCCCAGCAAGGGACACACTTCTCTTTCTCTACCGTTTTTTGGGTGGAATTTGGGGTCATCAAAGGGTGGTGGCCATTGTCTACAGGATCCGGTGGACACAGGCGGAGATGCCCTCTCCCCTCCCACCCCACCTGGGAGGGGGCTCCACTCGGGCCCCAGCGTGGGGAGGCTGAATCCTGGAGCCCTCTGCTTTCTGAGTTGGAAGCTCTGGGTCAGAAGGAAGGTGGACAGGGAAAGGTAGCTGTGCTGACCTGAGCTTGCTTCGAGCCAACAGAGCAAAGAAAGAAATTGGTTTTGAGATAGCAGGCGTCAAGGAAATGAGACATCAAATGGAGTGGGCTTACCAGTGGAATCAGAGCAGAGACAAAGGAGGTCGCCCTCCTGCTCAAGGGCAGACTCTGCCTGGTGAAATGGGAAGACTCAACGGGGCAGAGCAGAGACACGGCCAGGCTGGAACACACGTTCTCACGCTCTTCCTACTTCGTGATCAAGAGGGACGTTCTGAAGAATGGTTTGGTTTCTAGAAGGAAATAAATGCCACCCTGCAGAGGTTCAGAGAGGGGGAGAGATGTGGCTGGGAAGAGCTCTGGACTCTTTCAAGTTTCCGCTCAAAGCAGAAATGCCTTCCTGGAAAGGAAGGCTTCAGAAGGACAGACTCTGAGGGATGTTCAGATTACTGTTACTGCAAAAGAGGAGCACAGGGCCGAAAGATGGAGCACCAGCCATCCTCAACCCACACCGCGCCTCTTGTTACACAGAGAGAGGTGGGAGGCTGAGGCCACACGTGTGAGGTGGGAGCAGCTGGATGGGAGAAGACCCTCACGGAGCCCAGGCCAAGTTTAGAGTCTTATGCGGTGGTTCTCAAACTTGGGCATGCTAACGTGAATGGACAGATGAGTGAATGAACAAACAAAAACAACAGAAGATCACCTTTCAGGGAACTAGAGCGAAATGCAGATTCTGGTGCTCATTTGAGCAGCACATCTACCAAAACTGGAAAGATGCAGAGAAGACTAGCATGGCCCCTATGCGAGCATGATGCCCGGACAGGTGAAGTGGTCCACGTTTTTGAAACAGGGTGTTCTGGATTGTGAACCAGGACAAAAAAAAAAAAAAAAAGCACAACCTTAAGCTAAGAATTATGTTTTATTCAGCAGGCTTGCTGAGGACTTAAGCCTGGGAGGTAGCCTCTCCACTATCTAGCTCTATGGAACTATTTTGAATAGCTTAGGGAGAAGCCAGGATGTACGGCAGTTTCGTGGAAAAAAAAAAAAAAAGGAACACACACAAACACAAAACAGCAGTAGTCGGAACATCAAATAAAAAGATTACTATTAATTATCAGAACATTAAAAGATTGCTATTAATTAAAGCAAAACCAGACAGCTCAAGTAAATGAATTTAGCACTTTTCTTTGTGTGGGCAGATGCTTGAGTCTGGGCTCACTGAAATCATTCCTTTGATATGCACCTTAAATCTCGAGGGCCAGCACTGATTTTTTTCATCCTGAATCCCCATAAGGTACCTCGTTGGGGGGAGGGGGGATGCTGCAGTGGCTAATGGCTTGATGGCTACAACTTCCATTTTTACGGATATGGCAGGTGACCTTCTTTGTCTCCAGAATCAAAAGGCATAAAGTTTCAGTTAAGCAAGATGAGCAAGCTCTCGAGAGCTGTTGTACCACACTGTACCAACAGTCAACAATAAGGTACGTACACTTAACAATTTGCTTAGGGATAGATCTCACTTTAGGTATTCTTACCATTATAAAATAAAATTGAAAAAGAAACATCACTAAACAACTTGCGAAAATTATACTTAATTTTTTTAAAGCACAGATTCTTAGAACTCATGGCAGACACGGGCAGGGCTCAGGAGTCTACAGGTGCGACTGATCCTCTAGATAACAGAGCTTAGGGGAGAGAAAGGATCCAGCAAAACACACTGGAAACCCATTAAGAATGGACTTCCAAGCTTGCTAAGTCCAGGTCCAGATTTCTTGCCAACCGTTCACCGGGGACCTTCCCATGGGGGTCTTATCATCATTTTGCTCGCCTTGCACAGATGGAACACATTGCCTTAGGGGCAAAATACATTCCTCCCCTTATAATTGCTCTTGGGGTGACAGATGCCAGAATCGCCCCCAGTAACCAAACCAGGAACGTGGGAACAAGCAGAAAGCTCAAAGGAGGTTCCTAGGGAGTCATTCCTAAAATCATTTGGGATGAAAATGGTCAGAAGTCTTTTCTATTATTCAGCCATAAAAAAATGAAATATTGCCGCTGGCATGAATGGACCTAGAGATGATCATTCTCAGTGAAGTCAGTCAGACAGAGAAAGACAAATCTCATATGATAGCACCTGAATGGGAATCTTAAAAAAAAAGGATACAAATGAACTTATTTACAAAACAGAAACAGACTCAGAGGCTTCAAAAACAAACGGTTCCTAAAGGGGAAGTATATGAAGGGAGGGATAAATTAGGAGTTGGGATTAACATATACACAACTACTATACATGAAAGAGAGAAGCAACAAAGATCTACTGCCCGGCACAGGGAGGACACTGTTCCAGGGGGACACGAGGATCACCAGGTGAGTGACGGCCAAGGGGAGGGGCGTGGAGGTGTGATCTGCTCACGGGGATAGCCTGCCGTGCCTTCACTCCAATGGTTCCTGAATCCAGCCCAAAAGCGCATAAACAAGAACAGAACACCAGACCCAGATGGAGCTACTTCTGTTGAAGTTATTCGAGTGTAGGGTTTAACCACCCGAAAGCCCCTGGAGTGGCAAATTCTCCCCTGTTGACCAAACGCTATGCCCTGTGATGCCACTGCAGCCCCAAGCCTGCAGGGAAGCCAGGTCAGGGCTCAGAGGAGCTTGGAGGATCGCTGGTGCCAGAGACAGGTATTGGGGGCCCTCTAGCCAGCAGGGTGCCTGCTGCCATGGCAATTGGGGATGAACCGAGGCTGTGGAAGAAGGTGCTCTGTTAATTGAAACCCAGGCAACATTTTAACTCAAACCGGGAGGAAGTTAATGCAGAGTTAGATTGTCCTCCCGCCTTTCCCCCTCCCTTGCTTTTCTTGCCACCAGGTGGCTTTAAACCGTCATCTTCCCCCACCCCCTCAACAAAAATCATCCCCAAAGAGGCTTCTGATGAAGCACAGAGCCAAACCTCCCTCCCTGCACAAAGCAGCCTGAGATGCCCTGTTGTCTGTTTGTCCATCTCAAAGGAAATTCTCTTTGCCCAAAAGACTCTTAGGAAGGCACTGGCTTTCCGATCACTTCCTCCAGGGAAGAGAGTCTCACCCTGTAATCGGACTGGGAATCACCTGGAGAATTTTAAAAGGAAGATTATTCCCTGGCCGCATCACAAGAGGGCTGACTTTGGCAAATCAGGGGTGAACCTAAGCATCTATATATTTTTTCTAGCACCCCAAGGAATCTTGTTTTGCTTTGGTTTTTGTCTTTTGTCTTTTGTCTTTTTAGGGCTCCACCCACTGCATATGGAGGTTCCCAGGCTAAGGGTCGAATCAGAGCTGTAGCTGCCAGCCACAGCCACAGCCACATGGGATCCGAGCTGCATCTGCGACCTATATACACCACAGCTCACGGCAACACCGGATCCTTAACCCACTGAACGAGGCCAGGGACCAGATCCACAACCTCATGCATGCTGGTCAGATTCGTTAACCACTGAGCCATCATGGGAACCCCCCCAAAGAATCTTGTTTTAAGTGGATCAAGATCTACCCCGTGAGGAATGTAAACCAAGGGATGTGGGCTTTTCCTGTAGCTCTGTCCTTTACTGGGCAGGCTGAGCTCAGCTAAAGCTGGACATCTAATAGCCTCTTGCTCACCAAGGGAGCCACGGACTATGAAAGGGTTAAGAGTTCTCCTTGCCCCACCCTGCCTCCTGCAGTATGAGTTCCCTAACACAGGTTCTAAACATGCTTGATGCAGGTGGAAAACGCCTCCTAGGAGCCCCACGACCCAGGCCTGCCTTCTCCAAGCTTCAAGGTGCAACAGGAAAACATACACGCTCAGAACCCAGAAGACTCATGACTGAACTCACCACTTATAAATGAGTCGCCACTCAAAAATTCCCTCCCTTGGCTGCCAAACTGGGCTCTTGCAGCAGGCTTGAGGATCGTGAACATTTATATTTTCGTTTTCTTGTCAAATGTACAGAAATGCCACATCACAAGTCTTGAAAAGAGATACAAGTTTGTGAAGGACTTTGTGAGGCTGAAGGATGGCTTGATGCCTGGCAGAACCTGGCAAACCACTAAAGACAAGAAATAAGCAGGATCGTTTTGCAAATTGAAGTTTCTGCCCCAGATATGTCGGTTTCCAGCAAGATTAAAGATGAGGATAAAACCAAACTCTTCCTCCGCAGACACCCGGAAATGATGGATGAAATAAACAAACCAGAAGGGTTTCGAGTGTGCGTCTGAGCTTGCAACAAAGAAAGGAAATTAGTAATCACAGGGAAGCCAGAAACCAGAGCCAAACACGAAAAGCAGTTCATAGGCCGCCAAGAACAGGCTCTGGGTGTCACCGTCCCCAAGGAACAAAGATGAGACCTTGTGCCACACTAGGCAGGAGGCGAAATTCTATAAATGCAAGAGTCACACAGTTCTGCTCTGGGTGGAAGAATGGACAAGAGAAAAAAAAAAGATCGATCCAGCTGCAGAGAAAGACAAAAAAAGATAATCATATGTTTCTGCCTGGTCTCTGGAGGGAAAAAAAATGCAAGTAAAATGAAACCCTTGGCTTACATGTGGAACAGGTCGGACTGCTGAGTGTCTGCTTTCTTTGTGGGCTGGGAAACCTCAATCTGGACATCACTGAAAAAACTGGTTCCAGGCTCACATTCTTGCAAAAGGGTCTTATAGAAACAAATGCAAAACTACTGTGAAGGTCAGTCTCCCACGATCCACGACCCTGGGGATCCTTAAGGAAAAATGCAGCCCACTAAAGAAGGATGGGTGCTAGAATGTTACAAAGTCTAGAAGAAAACAGGACACTGTGAATGGGAGTCAGTGGACATAGAAAGAAGGAGACATATGGCCTTTATATAAGATATAATTTAAAACATACATACATGCACTCCAATGTTCGCAGCAACATTACCTACAATTGCCAAGATACGGAAGGACCCCAGGTGTCCATATCAATAGATGACCGGATAAAGAAGATATACATATGGAATACTACCCAGCCTAGAAAAGAATGAAATTCTGCCATCTGCAAGAACACCACAGATGGACTTGGAGGGTGTTATGCTTAGTGAAATAAGTCAGAGAAAGACAAATACCATCTGATTATCACTTATACATGGAATCTAAAAAAGTGAATATAACCAAAAGAAGCAATATAGTCCAGGAAACTATGTCCAATCTCTTGGGATAGACCATGATGGAAAAGAATATTTTTAAAAAGAATATATATGTGTACACACACACACACACACACACACACACACAAACTGAGTCACTTTGTTCTACAGCAGAAATTGGCACAATATTGTGAATCAACTATAATTTAAAAAAAAAGAAGCTGGAGTTCCCACTGTGGCTCAGCAGTAATGAACCCAGCTAGTATTCATGAGGATGTGGGTTCGATCCCTGGCCCCACTTGGTGGGTTAAGGATCTGGCGTTGCTATGACCTGCAGTATAGGTCAGAGACACAGCTCAGATCTGAAGTTGCTGTGACTGTGGTATAGGCCGGCAGCTGCAGCTCTGATTCAACTCCTAGCCTGGAAACGTCCATATGCCTCGGGTGCAGCCCTAAAAAATTAAATTAAATTAAATTTTAAAAATTTCAAAAACAAAGCAGACACACAGATACAGAGAACAAACGAGTGGTTACCAGTGGGGCAAGGGAAGAGGGGGGCAATAGAGGAATGGGAGGTACGAATTTGTCTGCATAAAATAAGAGAGCTACAAGGAGCTATTGCACAACTCAGGGAACAGAGCCAATATTTTATAATAACTAAGTAAATGGAGTATAGCTTTTAAAAACTGTGAGACACTATGTTGTACATCTGTAATGTGTGTAATACTGTACAGCAACTGTACCTCAATAAAAATATATATATAAATACCTAATGCAATTAAAGACATAAAAAAAGAAACGAGAGCCATAAGAAGCACATGTAACAAAGACATGTTAACAAGAACCTACTAGAACAACTGAAAAATAAAAACTCCAGTCATTTCACTTAAGAACACAACAGACAAGTTAAATGTAGGTTAGAATCTACTCAGTGACGTATCAATGGACCAGAGAATAGAGGGATAAAAGGGTGAGAGTTTAAGGCACATGGGAGAAAAATAAGAATACAGAATATACTTCTAGTAAATGTTGCAGAAGAAGAAAATAAAGGATATGAAGGGCAAGGGAGTTCCCAGCATGGTGCAGCAGAAACAGATCTGACTAGTATGCATGAGGATGCGGGTTCGATCCCTGTGCTCACTCAGTGGGTCAGGGATCCGGCACTGCCGTGAGCCGTGGGGCAGGTCGCAAAAGCGGCTCAGATCCTGCGTTGCTATGGCTACGGCTGTGGCCGGAAGCCATAGCTCCGATTTGACCACTAACCTGGGAACTTCCATATCCCTTGGGTTCGGCCCTAAAAAAAAAAAAAAAGAATATGAGAGGAAAATTTGAAGAGATGATTACTAAATAAACTTTCCAGTAATAATAATAAGTGAGTAATCAGATTAAAAGAGCATTCCAAGTCTGAGGCAAAAAAAAGTACAAACACACACACACACAAAGCTAAATCATGCTGAAGATAAAATACACCAAAACAAATGAAAAAAGTATAAGCAACCAGAAAACTGAGAGGAGACTGCTGGCACATACATTTTTATGATGCTTACAGGGAAGAGATAACACATAACACAATTCTTTAGTCTGATGGAAGCAGTGTAAGTGGAATAATACGGAATAACAATGTCAGTGTGCTAAAGGCAATAAACATGTCTGTCAACCTAGAAATTTAAATGCAACTCAATTTTTATTTCAAGAGTCAGAGCAAAAAAAAGGCATTTTTACATAAGATGGAGATTTTGCTTCCCTGGATCCTAAGTGAAAAAATATTAAAGGAAGAATAAAAGACACTCCAGGAAGGAGTGCAAAGCAAGAGCAACAGTGAACAGAGAAATCAGCTACATGTTGGAAAGCAGAAGCAACTACTTGATCTAATTAGCAGTATAAAGAGTAATAATAATTGATAAGCTAGTTCATTAAAATGAAAAACTTCTGCTCTGCAAAACACAGTATCAAAAAAGAGAAGACAAGTCTGGAGTTCCCCTCGTGCCTCAGTGGTTAACGAATGTGACTAGGAACCTTGAGGATGAGGGTTCAATCCCTGGCCTCAGCAGTCGGTTAAGGATCCAGCGTTGCCATGAGCTGTGGTGTAGGGTGCAGATGCAGCTTGGATCTGGCGTTGCTGTGGCTGTGGTGTAGGCCGGCAGCTGTAGCTCTGATTCGACCCCTAGCCTGGGAACCTCCACATGCCGTGGGTGCGGCGCTAAAAAGCAAAAAAAAAAAAAAAAAAAAAAAAAGAGGAAAAAGAAAAAATGAGAAGACAAGTCAAAGACTAGGAGAACATCTCTGCAAAGGACACATCTGATAAGAGACGCTTATCCAAAATACATCAAGAACTCTTAAAAGTCAACTATAACAACCCAACTAAAACAAGGGCCAGAGACCTCACAAAGGAAAACAGACATATGGCAAACAATCATACGAAAAGATGTTCCCTGTGATATGTCACCAGGGAAATGCAAATTAAGACAACGAGATACCATTACACATCTATTAAAATGGCCCCAATCCAGAACACTGATGGCACAAAACACAAATGAGCATGTGGAGCAGCGGGAACCCTCCTTCACTGCTGCTGGGAACTGGAAAGGGTGCAGCCACTTTGGAAGACAGTTTGGGGGTTTCGTACTAAACATATACTTTTACCACAGGATCCAGCAATCCTGTTCCTTGGCAGTTCCTCAAAAGAGGGAAAAACTTGCACAGAAATGTGTGCAGCCACTTTATTCCTAACTGCCAAAACCTGGGAGCCACCAAGATATCCTGTAGTAGGTGAATGGATAAAGAAAACTATGGCCCATCCAAACAAGGCAACATTCCAGCTCTAAAGACTCTATCAAGCCAGGAAAAGCCAGGGAGGAACCAATGATTCCAACTATATGATTCTGGAAAAGGCGAAACTATGGAAACGGCAAAGAGATGAGGGGTCGCTGGGAGAAGCGGAGAGGAAGGGGTGAGTAGCAGGAACTTGGAGGATTTTTAGGGCAGTGAAAATACTCTGCATGATAACGGTGGAGACATGTCATTATACGTCTGTCTAGACCTACAGACTGTACAACACCGAGAATGAGCCCTAATGTACTCTCTGGACTTGGCGCGATAATGATGTGTCCGAGCAGGTTCGTCAGTTGTAACGAATGTATTCGCCTGATGGGTAACGTTACTAATAGAGACTATGAGTGTGGGGGGGGGCGTACATGGGGAATCTTTGCGCCTTTAGTTCAATTTTGCTGTGAACCTAAAACTTCTCTAAAACATACAATCTATCAAAAAAATAACAATGCAGAGTTCCCCAGTGGTCTAGCAGTTAAGGATCAGGCATTGTCTCTGCTGTGGTGTGGGTTCCAACCCTGGCCCGGGAAATTCTATACGCTGCAGACATGGTCAAAAAGAAATTTTTTAAAAAATAACAATACTGGGAGTTCCAGTGGTAAAGAACCCAACTAGTATCCATAAGGACATGGGTTCCATCCTTGACCTTGCTCAGTGGGTTAGGGATCCGGCGTTGCCATGAGCTGTGGTGTAAGTCACAGATGAGGCTCGGATCCCGTGTTGCTGCAGCTGTGGTGTAGGCCAGCAGCTACAGCTCCAATTCGATCCCTAACCTGGGAACTTCTACATGCCGCAGATGCAGCCCTAAAAAGACAAACAAATACACAAACAAACAAAATAACAATACTAGTGACTAATTTGGAGGTAGCAAAAAAAAAGCCACAACTAAAATATTAGAAAAATAACATGGAAGACAATGGGGTAAACCAAGGTAAAACATTCTACGGTCCTTCAATTGCTAGGGACAAGGGTAGAGATGCTGATTAATTTCGAATGTCATTAGGTCAGCTACGCATGTTAAAAAAGTAAAAGTAGCCACACCAAAAAAGAAAACCGAATTAAATACTTCCAAACAAATAAAGGTGGGGGGGTGAGAGATATAGAAAAATCAATCAGCCCAGAAAAAGTTTTTTTACATAAAGGAAGAAAATGCATGGCATTTAAAAAGGACAATATAAAACGTGGAGAAGCAGGATGAATCTTGGACAAGGCCAACACTCACAGCACGCCTCCAAGGTTAAGAGCCTCTGGCCTGCTGGACAACACAGCCCTGCACACATGTACACACAAACACATTAGACGCGAGATGGTATCAGTGTAAAAATATGGAAGGGGATCAGAATATGCCATCTTTAAATATACCGTTATGGCATATGGATTATTCTGAACTTAAGGCAACTGAGAAACAGCAGACACAGAAGGGACACGATGCCCTCTCCCTTTCTGCCTAAAAGCAGGGCATAAACGTCCCTTTGTAAAGGTGACATAAATTTTCACTCGTAAAGGTGTCTCCCTTCCCTGTACCAGGAAGAGGCAAACACCAGAGGTGACCTGAGTCTGAAAAGCAAAGCTTGCTAAGAACCCTTATCTACCATTAGTTTCCCCCATATATTTATCTTTCCACAATTTATGGCCCCTAGAAGTCCCAAATCTTCCTTCTTTGTCTAGTGACTTCTCCACAATTTACTGCCCTTTGTTAAATGGTAAAATAAGCTCTCAAGGTCAAATCTTTCTTTGGTTTTTCCTTTCTTTTCTGTGGAGCGCTCATGCACATAAAATTAAAAAATTAAAATTATATACTTTTCTCCTGTTAATCTGTCTTTGGTCAGTTTAATTCACAGGCCTCATACACAGAACTTAAGAGTAGAGGAAAAGCTTTTTTCTTCTTTTTCTTTTCACGACAGTACCTGTGGCATATGGAAGTTTCTGGGCTAGGGGTTGAATCAGAGCTGCAGCTGAGGCCTACACCACAGCCATGACTATACCGGATCCAAACTGCAGCTGCACCTATGCGGCAGCTTGTAGCAATGCTGGATCTTAAACCCACGAAGCAAGGCCAGGGATCAAACCCACATCCTCACAGAGACAATGTTGGATCCTTAGGCTGCTGAGTCACAACGGGAACTCCAGAAAAGCTTTTTTTTTTTTTTTCCCCCCATTAGTGTATTTCTATCTGTTATCAAGGAATAAATAATCTCAATCTGAGACTGTTTCCAAGAATTAATGGGGGTAAGAAAGGAAGAAGAAGCCAAAAGGCTCAACGCTGGATGAGACTCGTATTACCTTAACATTCAAACCAGAGAAACATAACATAAGAGATAAACATTTTAAGCCATACTCATGTAATAGCATACATGAAAATACTGTGGATAGAAGGAAAGTACCTGTAGTCTCTACCAAAAATCCATACTAAATACCATATTAATGGTAAAAACAGTATCTATCACTTATCACCCATGTGATGTGCAGAATTCTAAAATTAGCACCCAAGATACTCCCTTGCCTTGTGTACACACCTCATATACTAACCCCTGGGACTGTTAACACAACGGATTTCATGCCTGTGATTAGTCACAACGGACCTCATGATAGGGAGATCAGCCAGGCGGGCCTGGCTTAATCACATGAGCTCTTTAAAAGAGGGAGAGCTTCCCCCTGCCCCCAGTCCCCGAGGAGGAAGTCAGCGCTGGGGATGAGGCTCAGGCACGTGCATCCGAAGGGGACACCCCCAGGTAAGTGCCCCAGGCTCCCACCCCTGAGTGGTAGCTGTGGAGGTTAAGCAAACAGCAGACAGCACTTACTGACAGGGGAGGCCCTGGCATTTGTCACGAAGTCCATTTGCAAGAATCTGGAGTTAAGAGCCAAATTCTTGCAGGGAAGGGGAAAACCAAAATTGCCTCTGCCCGTGTAGGTTCTGTGGCTGAGGCCCTGGAAATTACTTTTTTTTTTTTTTGGCTTTTATCCTTTTAGGGCCACTCCCGCAGCATATGGAGGTTCCCAGGCCAGGGGTCCAATCAGAGCTGTAGCCGCCAGCCTATGCTAGAGCCACAGCAATGCAGGATCTGAGCCACGTCTGTGACCTACACCACAGCTCATGGCAACGCCGGATCCCTAACCCACTGAGCAAAGCCAGGGATCGAACCGGAAACCTCAAGGTTCCTAGTCGGATCTGTTAACCACTGAGCCATGATGGGAACTCCAGGGGCCCTGGAAATGAAACTGCCAAAGACAGATTCACAGGAGAGAAAAATGAAGAGAGCTTATTAGCGTGTTCAGTGTGCATGCACGTGGGGGAAACTCAGCGATGAGTAGCTCAGAGGCGTAGGCAGAACTTGCAGCCTATGTGGCACCTTAACAGAGAACAACAAATTTGTAGAGAAATGACAAGACAAAAGAAAAGAGAGTTGGGCCTTTAGGAATGACAAGCTGGGAAGGTCAACATGTGGAGGAATGAATGGAAGATGAGGGTTGCTGCAGCCCGGCCTGTTAGATTCCTCTCGGTGCCTTCTCTGGGCTGATGAGAATCTCTGGAGGTGAAGAGCCCTCTGCCCTGGCTGGTGCAGAGAAGACCTCTTTGTCATGGGCAATTTTATGTCCTGTTTTTAGGTAGAAAGAGGGAGGTCAGAGAGCCCTTGCTGCATCTGCTGTTTCTCAAGGGGTTTTAGTTCCAAATAATCAATGTGCCAAAGTGGCATGTTTGGGGGTGGCATATTCTGCTCCCCCATGTTCTCATATCTGCGTGCATGTTACATGCGGAACCCTGGGCTCCTGCCCCCAGAAGCCTGTATTGGGAGTCAGATTCTTTTTTTTTTTTTTTTTTTGGCTGTGCCCATGGCATCTGAAAATTCTCAGGCCAGGGATCGAACCCAAGTCACAGCAGTGACCTGAGCCACTGCAGTGACACCAGATCCTTCACCTGCTGCACCACAGCGGGAAATCCGACTCTTTTTTTTTTTTTATGGTATTTTTTAACATCGATTTTCTTAATACAAAAAGAGCATAAAGAAGAAACGAAAAGGGTGTGTAATCCTACTGCCCAGATAATCCTGCTGACATTCAAAAGCATAAAAGTAATGTAGAGATGTGATTAGAAATGCAAAGAGAACAGGAAGGGCTGAAATGAAGACCAGCAGTCCCTCCCCCAGCCGCGTCTCTCTTCCCTAGGTAACCAGCATCACGGATTCTAATGCATGTCTCCAGAAAGAAAGAAAAGATTCAATTAATGCCAGGATTTACGTCCTTTTCAACAGCCTTTTCCCTACCCCAAAGGAATGATAGTGTATCCGGTTTTGCAATTGGCTTTTTTTGCTAAATAGAACCTGCAAATTTTTCTACACCTTTGAGAAGCCTCCCTTGTTCATTTAACTTGGTTAAAAGCAGAGAAGGAACCACATTTTCAACCACTGTGTGAGGTGATTCTAGCATAGGGGGTCAGCAGTGCACACTGAGAAACCCTGACCCCACGTGGAACCCGCCCTGCTTGCAATGTCAATCCACGCAGAGGCTTGGAAGATGCCACCCATGTCTCCCTAAGAAGCAGAGCCCTGGTTCTCCCTGAATGTCTCGGATTTAGACAATGCATGTGCAGTACAGGGGGATAAACATTCCTATCCAGCCTCCTTCCATCCACCTGCAAGGGTCTCAGGATAACTGCTGGCCGCGGTGGCAGGGGGTGTGTGGGGGGGTGTCAGATGGCCCTAAGGCAGGACATTATTCCTGCTTTACCTCCAAAAGTGGAGTGCTCTGAAGCAATTCATGTGCTTGCAAAGCATCATGGGTAGACCCCCAAATCACCACTCACCCATTTTCAATCTTGGATCAAAGCCAAAGCAAAGGAAGCAGCCAAGAGGCTGGTCCCACGCAGGCCCAGAGGCTGTCCAGGTGCAGAGAGACCCCTCCCTCCCCTCCTCCTTGGGCCACACTCTCCTGTAGGTTTTTGATTAACTGTAAAGTGACTCGGGGAGGATAATGCTGCTATTGCTTGGTCTGAAGTATCATTTTGCAGTCTCACATATCTTTTAAGTGGAAAAGGTTTGCCTGCTAATGAGCCTATAATACCCTTCTCCTAATTATCCCCCCAATCCTCAGCCGTCCCTCTTCCCTGGCTTCAGAGATGATGCCTACCACTGGGAGGTCTACAGGTGGGTCAACTGAGAGAGCGGGTTTGCCCCCATCTAGATGCTGGGGCTGGGGACAGGGGAGGCAGGTGACCCCAACCCAGAAGACAGCCCTGGAGGTGAAGGGAGCTGGAGCCTGGGGTTTATAGATCTTCTAGGGTGGGTCCACACCCAAGTCACACCCTCTGAGGGTGACATCCCCTATTCAGGAGAGCCTGGGATATATGTGTGCTCTACCAGGCTCCCCAGGTGTGGTCACCTGGACCAGGCAGGTACCTCTCACCAACTCCACCAGATTCTCAGACTCCACTGTTCTCTTGAACTGAGGATGCAGCTGTGAACCAGGAGCTGTGGGGTAGCCCTTCTAGCTGGCAAAGCAGATGTGCAGAGTGAAGAAAGCAGAAGGAAAGCAGAAGTGAGAGGCTTTGGTGGGGAGGCAGAGGAGAGTGAATAAACAGGAGCCATCAGCTTCACACTTCCTAATTTCAGTGCCTACGAGGCCCAGCTGACCGCACCACCCTTGGCTTTTACGTCCTTAAAAGGCAGTCCCCTTTTGCCCTCTGGCTAGTCTGAAATGGGTTTCCCTCGCTTTCAACTACAAGCTCTTTTTTTTTTTTTTTAAATCAAGACAAAACCCCGAAGTTGCGATGAAGTCTTGACAGTTGACAGTGGAACAAGAAGAGAGTGGTGAGAAATAACACTGAAACGTTGAAGCAAGCCTCTGGCAGAGATGAACACGGATGGTTTTTGCTCCAAAGCAGAGAGAAAAATCCCAAGTCCACTCTGCATTCCCCGACGGAGGCAGGCCATCCCTGCTCACCCTCTAAGACCCAATTTTGCACCTGAAGGGTGGGAGAGCTCCCTCCACAGCCAGGCTGGGTGCTCAGAGGAGGAAGAACTGGGCATCTCTTTCCAAGGCAGTACAGGATGCTGAGCAAACCTCACACTGGGAGAAAGGGGAAGACCTGCCTGCTTGGTAACTCAAGGTCCTAGAAATTCCTCCCCTTGGGCAGGTGAAGGAGCTGATACAGGAGCCAGAAATTACTGGCCCAGAAAAAAAAAAAATGAGGTGTCTATCACCTTCAGAACCTTGCTCCTGAGGGAGTTCCCATTGTGGCTCAGTGGGTTAAGAACCCAACTAATATCAGTAAGCATGAGGATGTGGGTTCGATCCCTGGCCTCGCTCAGTGGGTCAAGGATCTGGCGTTGCCACAAGCTGCAACACAAGTCGCAGATGTGGCTCAGATCTGGCGTTGCTATGGCTGTGGCGTAGGCTGGCAGCTGTGCTCAGATACAACCCCTAGCCTGGGAACTTCCATATGCCACAGGTACAGCCCTTTAAAACAAAACAAAAACAAACAAAACAACTTGCTCCTGAGAAAAACCACCAGCGCTAATTCTGAGAAGAGAGACAGAGCCACTGACAAAGGAGCAGAAGTGCTCCTGGTGGGGGGGGAGCGGGAGGATGTGGTGCCTTCTCAGGGTATCTGTGTGCATTGGCCATATGAGCAAAGACCCCAACCCTTGCCCTTGCCCTTCCCCGAGGAGAAGGACTCCCACCTGACTCTGGACCAAAAAAACAGGACCCAGATGGTGGGGTTCGGGATTCGGTCACCTCCAATTCTTTCCACTGAAAATATAGTCTAATTATTGGATGCCCTAAATAAGACTAGGGATGTTACAGTGGCTGCAGGTTGAATAAACTGGGGGGAGGGAGGAAACGTCACACCCCAAACACCCAGGTGGGTGCAGGTACCTCAAACACAGGAGGAGAGAGAGACAGCAAAGCACTGTGGAGAGAGGAGAGGAGAGGAGGGGATGGGAGCTATTTTGAGAAGGAAAAGCTGGTGCAAGGAGGCTGGATGCTAGCATAACACTTTGAAGACGGGGGGTGGGGAAGCCACAAGGAATGTAATTAAGTGAACTGGAGACATTATTTTAAATCCTCTTCACATTAATGCTGTAAATATTCCCCTTAATTCATCATTATTGAATTTGCCAGCAAAGCTGCAGGGTAAAACTTCCAAGTTCAATTACACCCAGGCAGAATGAAGCATTTTTCACGTCCCTGGGAGCCGCCAAAGGAGACGGATGCAGTTTTCATAATGTCCTGGGTGAGAGGCACCTGTCTGAACACAGGTGCCACCCTCTAGAGGACTTCTTAGGAGGGCAGAGGGATCCTGGACCCTCCTGAGGTCAGCCTGCAAATGCCAGCAAAATCTGCAAAGTGAGGCAGAGTTTTAAAGCAAAAAGTGATTCAAACCCAGTGATGCCAAATGCTCCACAATCCTCCATTCCTTCCTTTCCACGCACATGTATTGCCCACCAGAGCACGCATGCGCACATGGACACACACACACACACACACACACACAGAGCCATGCGTGTGTCTGTCCTCCTACATCCATGTGCCTTGTGTTCAAGTATTCAGGATTATCTATCCTGGAGTCAGTTTCTTTCCCGACTCATTTCCTTCCTTTTTCCTTAGGGCACTTTTGCGGCTACTGTGTTAGCACCTCCTTTGGTGACTTAAACCTGGCATTTTTCTTTTTTGTTCTCTGGAGACATCACTGCGTTATACTATGTCCAGGTAGAAACACAGTTGGATTGCGATGGTTGAATAAATAATAAACCACTCAAGAGATCCCTGGTGGCCTAGCAATTAAGGATTGGGCGTTGTGACCGCTGTTCGATCCCTGCCCTGGGAACGTCTGCCTACTGAGGGATGCCCAAAAACAATAATAATAAACAACTAAAGAGCTACTGTGGAACACTGACAGAGAGAAGTGGGCAGTAGTCAAATACTTCTTACCCGGGGCTGACGTCCCCTGACCTCAAAACCAAAGTCGAGTAGAGAAGAGCCAGGGGAGCTTGTGGTTAAGTTGCAAATGGTGGACTGTGCTTGTTAGAACACAGTGCTAACGGGGGCACACTCACCAAACGTAGAGCCTATAGGACCTTTGCAATGTCCCTGTGCCCACAGCCATGCAACCAGCCCCCTGGCCCCAGCCAGGCACCCAGCACGTGCAGGTCCTCAGTGATGAGGTGACCAAGAGGACCTGCAGAACGTGAGTTCGTGTCCCACTTGGTTTACATACGACCTAATTAAGTGCCACCTTTCCAAAAGATTCAAAAGCATCAGCATCTCAATAAAGGGCAGCAATGCACATACTTTAGAAGATCACGAAAAAGACGTGCAAGTCTCTCAAGTTGTATTGAAAAAAGCTGGTATGTGTTTCGAGGGAAGATGGG
Organism: Phacochoerus africanus; assembly: GCF_016906955.1. Classification (NCBI taxonomy): domain Eukaryota; kingdom Metazoa; phylum Chordata; class Mammalia; order Artiodactyla; family Suidae; genus Phacochoerus; species Phacochoerus africanus. Next base: position 8,011,378 of record NC_062557.1, on the reverse strand, counting down.
AGAAAAAGCTTTGAGATAATCATTCACGTCTTTCCAACATAATTGTGTGTGTCTCTCGCCCTCTTTTCTAGTTTGCTTCCACTTCTCTCCTCTCTTAAAGCCATCGCTTTGTAATCACCTATCACACTGGGTCTTTGAACAATAATTCACAAGGCAAAATTATTGATGCCTTTATAATCAGGCCCATTTCTCTGACTCCTTTGAAGGGCAGGCAATTAGCCCCTCAGAGACCATCATTTTCCCTCTGGTCAGTGTCATGTTAAAATGAGGAAAGAGGGGGAAGGGAGATACAAATCTTTTATTTGTAATTGGAGTATGATGCTCAGTGGAAGCCCACCAATTAATTTTTTCCTATTATTCATGAAAGACAATTAGGGTGGAAGAAAAATCTGCAGCTGGGCACAGAGAAAAACTGCAGGTAATTTTCGGTGGAAGGGATTTTTCTAGCCGCTGGCCCCTACTGGGAGCCCAGCAGACTCACGGCATGGAGTCGTGATGGATTTGGACAGACAGAGCCCCAAGACAAGTGTGCTTTATTCTGCTTCGTGGCGGGCTGGTGTTTTCATACCGAGGGCAGGTGACCGGACAGGGCTTTGTCTTCACTTCGAAAACAGCACAAGGTGCTCCTTCCTCTGCAGAGCCAAGGCCGATCCCTGGCAATAATCAAAGCTCTTGGAAACATGGTAACTCCGTCACATCTACAGGTTCAGCTTTTGGGAAAAGGTAGAAAGGGCGTCACTTGTCTTGGAGATTTCTTGTAAAAAAGCCAGCCTGTTAGCACACAGCTGATCCCTGAACAAGAAGGCTTTGAACCGCGCAGGTCCATCTATACTCGGATCCTTTTCAACAGCAAATACTGCAGCATCGCACCATCCGCGGCTGACGAAGCGCGGATATGGAGGAACCTCGAATATGGAGGAACTTTGGATGCTGCGAAATCTCGAATTTGGAGGAATCGCAGGTATGGAGGAGCCACGGATACAGAGGGTCTACTCTAAGTTATACCCAGATTTTCAACTGTGAGGAGGGTCTAATCTCTGCATTGTCCAAGGGTCAACCATATTTTCTTTAACTACTTCAGGAAAATACGCAAACTTCCAGCCCCAAGGGCCTATGTCCTATTTGAACACACCAAGCTTGCTCCTGTCTCAGAGCTTTTCCCTGTGCTTCTGGTACGGCCCTGGTTTGTCTCCTTACCTCCCGCAGGCCCTTCCTCACAGGCCATCTTCACTGCATATAATCTCAGCATCCCATTTAAAACATCGACACCCCCCAACACTCCCTTGCTGGCTTAATTTTTCTCCCCATTACTCAGTGCCATCTAATTCCCACAGCTTCTGCCTTTTCCCACTGCTTATCCTTAGCACTCCCCCGTACGAGTGCAAGCTCTAGGAGTGCAAGGGGGATTGTCAATTCATTTAATTGTCACATCACCAATACCAGACACAGAGGAGATGCTCAGTGACTCTTTACTGAATAAATCAATGAAGGAATGAACAGGAAAACCTGTATAATGGAACCAGTAGGAGGCATTTCCATATCACTGAGGATCTGAGAGCTGCTCATTTGCACCAGCAGCATTTAAAGATGAAGGCAGAATCTTATACATAAAACCTCCCAGGGGAAAAAAATATTTTAAGTCACAATGCAGCAGGAAAAAAAAAAAAAAAAAGGGACAAATCCAAGGGACAGCAAGGAAGATCATGGAGATGAAACAGGAAGCCTGCATTCCGCAAATGCCAGGATTAGAAAAAAATCTTTTGGAATGGATTTGAAAAAGTCTGTTTCAAAAAGGCAAAAAGATTTTTTTTTTTCTTTTTTGCCATATGGAGTTCCTGGGCCAGGGATCAGATTCGAGCCGCAGTTGCAACCTACGCCACAGCTATGGCAACGCTGGATCCCTTAATGCACTGTGCTGGGCCAGGAAATCGAACCTTTGTCCTGGCGCTGCAGAGATGCCGCCGATGCCATTGCACCATAGTGGGAACTACAAAGCAAAGTATTTTTTAAAACGGATACCATGGAATTTGGAGGTATTCATGACCCACAACTGACTTCAGAAAGCGTTCAGAAGCATTCAGAAAAAGAACCCAATTTACAAGTGGATTTGACCTTCCCCGAAGTTAATTTGCACCTAAGGACCACCTCCAGCACTGGAAGTCCACAGGTGAGGTCTTGTGCAGGTCTGGCTTACACTCATTGGCTGGCTCCACCTAGCAGGCCCTTGGACGGACAGTTGTGGTGGTGAAAGCCCCCTTGTTCCCTTAAATAACAACATGTGGAAGTAAATGAAACAGCGCAAGAAAAACACAGACCATGTTCCGGAGCTGAGGCCCTCAAATTCCATTCGCCCTGGTTAATGGGGAGGTCGGAAAAAAAAAGTGACGTACATTTCAGGATGCCAAGTACAGACCAGCCAGACTGAGACAAGAGCAGCATAAGGAAAGTGATCACGTCACAAAACATCACACGCTGGTTGCAAAGGATGCCATGAATTCTCCACCAAAACATGAAAAGGGAAGTAAGTCAGAAGGAGCAAGACAAATAGCACATGATGTCACTTCTATCTGGAATCTAATACATGGCACAAATGAACCGACCTACAGAAAGGAAACAAACTCACAGACTTGGAGAACAGACTTGTGGTTGCCGGGGGCGGGGAATGGACTGGGAGTTTGGGGTTAGCAGATGCAAGGTATTGCCTTTGGAGTGGATAAGCAATGAGATCCTGCTGTATAGTACAGGGAACTAGATCTAGTCACTTCTGATGGAACATGATGGAGGATAATGTGAAAAAAAGAATGTATATATATATGCATGCATAACTGGGTCACTTTGCTGTACAACAGAAATTGACAGAACACTGTAAATCAACTATAATAAAAATTTTTTAATAAAGAAAGCCAGAATTTAAAAAGAGAAAGGGAACGTCAAAGAGAATGTTGTGCTTGTGCTGTATTTTTGCACAGCTCTTATTTTCAGGTTAAAAAAAACCCCACCAACAAAGCCCTGCAACCCCCCTTTGACCCTTGCTGCATTCATCAAAGGAACGAGAGTCACCGTCCTCCTCGGCGAGCCCTGCTCTGTGTCTGCCTTTCTGCCAGAGTCACAGGGGACCCAGCATCGCCTTCAGGTCCCGGCCCGACAATCCTGGCTGCTGCATGCATATATGGGATCAGACAGAGAGAAGGCAAGCAAATACACGTGGGAAACGAGAATAAATAAATTACCAACCAAATAAAGCCACTTCTCAGTGATTCTTAGACGGAGCCTGTCCCATGGTGGAAGTTCAATTACGAACTGTCAGAAACACTGACTTGGCAGCTGCTGGGCACCGAATCTGGAGAAAAGCTGCAAAGACTGATAATGACACCACTTTATTTCTAACAAGCCTGCCCCTCTGACTCAACAGCTCCCCAACACCAGGAGGTGGCTGCTCTGAATGAGACAGAAAGCTCCCCGGGCAGATCTGGCTTGACTGCTAAGCCACGTCTGCATGGAGAAGCGAGGATGCCGAGAGGCAGGCAGGGTGGGGAGACTGAAATCGCACCTCTGCCTCCAGGGTCCTCTCCTATGTGGTTGGGCAGCACTCTGTGGCCAGGCCCCTCAACTGGGGGGTTCTCCTGGGGCCTAAGTAACAAGGGCAGAGCACAACCGCTCACGAGTCTACAGTGAGGAGGACAAGGTACCACAGCGAGGAGATGCGAGGACGAGGCAAGAGGAGGGGCCGGGGAAGGCCCTCTCAGCTCCAGAACGGGGACGTCCAAGTTCAGGTGGGAGGCAACTGACTGCATTTGTGAACCCTGGAAGCAATGCTTCGAAAGCATGGAAGCCAAGGAGCTCGCAGAGCTGCCCTAAGATCTCTGTCAGCCCGCACGTGTCCTGTTCCCTGCCATCTCCAAGAATCGGGGGCACCTGGGCTGAGAGGAAGCTGGCAGCAGCTGAAGAGTCCCTGCCAGGCTCCAGCCACACTGCCTCGGGGGAGGCACAATGCCATCGGCCGTTGGCCAAAGCGACTCGGACCCTCGGCCCAGCCCGTCTAGATCCATAGACCCAGCCTGCAGTCCCCCGCACGCTCAGACGGTCAGCAGATTTCCAACAAAGGTGCCACAATAATTTGATGGGGGAAGGAAAATCTTTTCCAGAATGGTGCTGGATTTAATGCATGAAAGAAAGAGAGAGAGGAAGGAGGGAGAGGAAGGAAGGAAGGAAGGAAAGGGTAGGAAAGAAAAGAAAAAGGATAGAAGGAAGGGAGGAAAAAAAAGAAAGAAAAAGTAAGAAAGATAAAGGGAAAGAGAAAGAAAAAAAAGAAAGAAAGAAAGCAAGCGACCAGGGAAGGAGGGAAGATTACTGACTATTTCTGGGAGATAGATTATAGCTGGTATTATTTGGGATGATTTCTTGACTTTTTCTCTGGACCGTTTATATTGCTTAATTATTTACAAAGAGCACGCACTGTCGTTTTGTGAGAATGACTAAAGTCATCAGGAAAAGAATTAGGGTGGATCTCCTTCTGGTCCTAAACTCAGGAGTGTGCTCCTGTCTCACGCTGCACCTCAAAAGTGACAGCCATGTGTTTATTTAACATCTGTTTCCACCACTGGGCTCCAGGACCTGAGGGCAGAACCAGAAATGGTGACGGGCACACATGGACACACACAGCACATGGTCTCTGAACAGACGGCATAAAGAGAAGCAAGATAATTAGCTTCTCCAACTCGTTCTGTGGACTCTAAGAAGGACACTGAGAGACTCTGACATAAAAGTCTAACTTAGCTGAACCCTCTCTGGGAGAGACTGACAACGGAGGGGAGCCAGGCCGTCTGCAGGAATCAGCTCCTCTGGAACCCCCGAGAGGCGCTGGGTGCACTGCCCGGCTGCCTCAGATGGCCCCAGAGGCAGGCTGGACCCCACGTAGCCAAAGCTCCAGTCCAGAACAGAACAGACACAGCACTGCCTGGGTGGGGGGGGGGGGGGCGGACCCCAGATGGATGCTGGTGGGAAGTGCAGGAGGGCACTGCATTCAGCAGAGACTACTAAACTCTCTCCTGAGTAGACGTACGGACTTAACTTTGGTGGAGTTTCATGATTTACCTGGTCATCTAACCATGTCAGGTACACTTAGGAGGCTTTGCCTAGATTCACTTACTCCCCAGTCAGCTAGGTCTGTGCTAGAAAGAAACACGGCCTTGGTGGGCTCCCTCCCTGGTGCCCCTGCGCTCCAGCCACTGTCAGAGGCGTGGATGAGCAGAGACCAAGCTGCTGACCTACAGACTCACCAGCCAGTGCGTCTGGGGGATGGGGGGAGTAGGATGCACAGTGAGCTTTAATACAAAATGAGAACACTAACGTTAGGCTCGCTGAGGCTCTAGGGTAGCAAGAGAAAGTAATGACTCTGCATAGAAGGTCCGAGGAGTCTTAAGATCGCAAGAGACGCCTGAACCATCTTGAAGGGTAAATGGTTCTCTAAGCAGAAGGATCGTTTCCCATAAGTCCGGAAATGTCAACGGATGAAGCTCCCTTTTTGAAACTGCAAGTAGCCCCTTGTGGAAGGCAGGAGAGGTAGAGAGAACAGTAAGAGTCACACCCCAAAGACAGGCAAGAGGCAGGTAACAGAGGCTTTTGGTCACGTTAAGGACACTGGATTTATCCCATGACTACTGGAAGTTCTAAGCCTCTAAAGAGAAAAATCACTGCATCGATTCTGCATTTTTAGGAAGCTCACAGTCACAACGGTATGATGATGGATTAGAGGGAAAATCCACATTCATCCTGAAATCCGATGGTGCATCCCTCGGAGCTTTCCACACAACCAGAATAAAGGCAGCAAGGCATTTCTAGACTCATCTCCACTAAGGAGCAGTGTGCCTGAGAGATGTCCACTAAAGACGTGCAGGACGGTCTCGCCTCATTTTAAAAATGGAAATGACGACCTCCGCGTCAACTACAAACCTGATGTGTGACGATGAAACGCGCGTATCGCATTACACTTCAGACAACGACAATGCAAAGATTCTAATGCCGTAATTACAGCGGCTTATGATTCAAGTATAAATCTGGTATATGTTAATTACAAGCATAGGGCTCCCCAACCAAATACATTAACTACAATCTCATCTTGGTCGATATGTGCTCCAGAACGAAAGTTCCATGAGATTTAAAAAAAAAAAAAAAAAAGACAAGAAAAACTGATTTTCATGGCCAAATAAACATAAAAATTATATGTTTAGAAGCTTTTGTTTATAGCGAAGATTGGAGTAACAAGAATTGGATTTAACCTTTTACCTGAAACAAAATAAAACAGGCAAACTATATAGAATACCCATTGGACGCGGACAAGAAGGTAACACAAGAGGGTCCCCTCTGAGAGAGGGGAAACAAATGACGTGAGCCCCGAGACTTCCCCAGGTTCCCACCTTGAGAGAGTTTCCAAGATGCAGACAAGGAAGAGGCACTGCAGGTGGAAGGTGGCAGATGCCCTGAGCTGGGGAGACAGAGCCGATGATGCTTAAACAGGCGGAAAGATGTTAAGCATCGGTCACCAGGGAAGTGCTAATTAAAACCACAAGGAAAACGGACAGAGCCGTAAATCAACTATACTTCATTAAAGAATTTTTAAATAAAAAAATAAAAAGGGAACAAAAGCGCCCAAGGGAATGCCATTACACGCCTGTCAAGCGAAGACTGTAACTGAACATCGTAAGTGTGGGGAGGGTGGAGGCACTGGAACCCTCCACTGCTGCCGACGGCAACGCCGAGCGGCAGAACCACTTTTAGAAAAAAAGAGTCTGGCAGTTTCTTACAAGGTTAATCCAACGCCTATCATCTAACCCAGCCATGCCGCTCCCAGACGTTTATCCAAAAGAAATGAAAGCCTATGTCCACATACGACCTGCACATCAGTGTCCACTGCAGCTTTCTAAGAGCCCCACACTGGAGACAGCTGGAATGTCGCTCCATCAGGGAAGAGACAAACTTACCTGATGTAGCGACACAATAAAAGGAATTAACTGTGGTGATGGTTTCACCGGTATCCACACGGGTCAAAATTGTACCCTTTAAATGTGTGCAGCTTCTGGTGTGTCGATTGTACTTCGGGAATGCTATGAAAAATGTTTGGAAAATTCTGGGTTAAATCATGTTAAGTTTCTTCCCTGTAGGATTTTCAGAGCCTCTAAATGTTAAGTGGGAATCATTAGTCTATGAAAAGAGAATATAATACATATCATTTCCCAAAGCTATTCTTCCATAGAATTTTTTTCCCTTTTAATTTTTTTTTAATGAGCATCTCATGGAGATGGCATTCCACGAGTCATTTTGGGAAATAGGACAGAATCTGTTGTTTAGAAATTTTTAAGTGGCAAATGACAAGAAGACGCCTTCTAAATTGTCTTCCAAACAAAAAAGATTCTCAATTTCATGAAATCTGCTCTGGTGTATGTGAAAACTCCCAGCTGCCTAAATAAATCTGTGTACTTTGCCTCACAGGCTGCAGAATTACTTTGTTTCTCCTTGCAGCTACAGATCGTGCTTATTTTTCCTTCAGTTTCTACTAAATAAGAAGCTATTGGCTAGGATTTATTGGTCTATTTTCTTTCTCCAGCCTGTGGCATCTGCTAGAGCTGGTGGCTGTTGTTAATAATAATAATAATTATTATTATATTATTATTATTACTAAGTTATCTGAGCAGTCCAGAGTATGACATTCAAAGAAAGCCATCAGAAAAGCTACTTCAGAATTTGAAGTAGCTTTTTCAACTTCTTATACATATACCCACAGTTCAAGAGACAGGGAGAAAAAGAAAAGTTTAGAAAATCCAAGCTCGGTGATTAGAAAGTTACTTCGCGACTCTTCGAATGCCATCCCATGATGTTCATTTCATTGCCTGTTCTATCTTCTTTGGCTACGCCAGGACTCATGCCAAGAGTAGCAGCTCTCTTCACGGAGGCCTTTGAACCGTATCATCCGGCTGGCCTGCTCTGCTATTTTGCTCACTCAAGTCACTTAGAGCAATCATTTACTCCAGTAGGCTGAGTTTCCTCTGGAGCTCTGATCATGGCAAGGAACCACATCTGACTTGAATGAGACTGGGCTGACTGCTTTTCCTGATGAAAGATCGCACAGCCTGCTGGAGGCAGAGGATGCTGCTAAGTGGAATTATCCAGCGGGTTCATCAAGCAGCCCCCATCACTCGGGTGGATCAGTGCAAGTGGAAGCACGGGCATATGTGAACAGAAACCGCATAAGACGCCGTCAAAGGGCCGTGTTCTATGACGAGCACCCTGTTACCTCCACTGTCTACCATGAACACGTGCAGACCCGAGGCTGCCTCTGCCAGGGGGACCTGCACGCCATCTGAGCTCCCTGCACTGGCTCTGGTTTCTCCATACTGATCCCTCTTTAAATCCTCTACAAAGCCACAGAGGGCTGTTGCCAAAAACCTAGATGAAAACCACAGAGGCGACCCAGAATGGCCCCTTCCTGACCACCAAGCCAGTTGAGGCCTCCTCCTGCACAATATTTAAATGTACAAAACTGATGTTCAGGCATCATTTATACTGAAACGCTTAAAAGTCTCATGGAGCTAGAAGCTAACCAGTTAGTTCCAGGGCAGGTATGCCAACTTCAAGCCTCAGTTCTCCTGGTACATTGACTGGTTCATGGGGAAGTGACTACATTTTCTGAGGCTTGGCTGAAAAATGATAATTGTCAGCAAGTTGCAAGAGAAAAACAGACTAAAAAAATGTGTTTGGGAGTTCCCTGGTGGCATGGTAGGTTAAGGATCCAGCACTGTCACCACTGTGGCTTGGGTCACTGCTGCGGTACGGGTTTGACACCAGGCAGGAAACTTCTGTGTGCTATGGGTGTGGGAAAAAAAAAAAAAGAGTCAAGAAAAATGTGTTCTGGCCTCATCCAAAAGACCTGGTCCCATAGAAAGCCATGAAGATGGGTACCATGCATGGCCCATCTCTCCTTATTTTAGAGGAAGGAAATGCTATCCTCGCCTGTCATCGTTTGAAGACTGACATGTAACCTTCTCCTGCTGGGCCAAGTATGGATTGATCTTTAACCTGACTGCCCTTGAAAAGGCAAATGTTAGAACTGACCCCAGTGCCCCCTGCTGGCTGCCCTGTGGTTGGATTACCAAGCATCGCTGTCGATGGTTCTGGGCGGCGTTGGTCTATGTACTGGGGCTGCTGCCAAGCCATCTGCAGGAACCATGCATTATTTTATTTTGTTGTGTTTTAATTTTTAAATTTTATTTTATGGGCACACCCAGGGCATATGGAAGTTCCTGGACCAGGGGCTGAATCCCAGTTGCAGCTGTGACCCATACAGCGGCTGCAGCAAGCTGGGTCCTTTGACCCACTGCACAGGGCTGGGGACTGAACTCATGCCTCTTCAGCAACCCAAGCACTGCAGCTGAATTCTTAACAGCTGGAACTCCAGGATCAGTGCATTATTTTAAATTGCTTTTCAGACAATGAATCCTCAGAGCATCATCTCTCCCCACCCAGGTCTCATCTACTGCGGTACAAGGCTGTGCTCAAAAGCATTTAGTTTTCATTTTTTAGGAAGATAAAACTGTAGTAAACATGACCACCAGGAAGTGAATGATCTTTTCTCAGCTTCATTTAGAGTTCAATGCGCAGGAACAAACACCCCCTTAATTTACCTGTGCTGTATCTGGCTTTGGATTTATCAGGTAGCCTTCTGTTCTAAATTATCATATTCCATATTTTAATGACCAGACTGCATTGCTATGCTGGGATATGTAAGGCAGCAAAGTTCTGGGGTCTGCCTTGAATGGTAGATTTTAAGAGGAACGCAAGAGACAAATTGAAATATGCAAAATAAGAAACAGATGAAGAGAACCTGAAAAGGAATGGATACATGAATATATATGATGGATTTACTTTGCCATACCTCTAAAATTAACACGACTTTGGAAGTCAACTATACTCCAATAAAATTAATTTTTTTAAGTAGTTTAAAAATAAAGGATGAAAACTGTTTGCGTATAGTGTGAAAGTCAGAGAAGCAGAAGAGAAAAAACGATTGACAAATTGTCAAAATTAAAAACTCTCCACTCTATAAATGACCCTATAAACAAAATCTAAAAAAAAATTTTTTTTTTAATTTATCTCAGAAAAAAACAATGAACTAAAGGAGGAGATACTCTATGTTCTTGGGTAGAAAGGCTGCAAACGATAAAGCCACAAATTCCTTTTGAATTCATAGCTTTCATATAATGCCAGTCCAAATAACAGTAGAATTTTTAAACCAGACAAAGAGATTCTAAGGCTCATCTGGAAAGAGAAAAGAAAAATTCATAATGAGCGGGACTCACTGAGTGTTTTATAAAACAGTAGTAACTAGGATATCTTTCTTGCTGTAGAAGGATACTTAACTTTCTTTAGATTTATCATCACCTTGAAAAGGCTATTTAGACAAAGGCACTCCATATAGCACTTGAATGGTCTTGTGTATATGTTTCTAGAGTGTCATCAAAACAGAGCAGTTGTGATCTGGTTGTCTCAAGGACGTCTGATGATACTTGCAGGTTATCACACAGAAGTGACTTCCTGTGGACTCGATTGGGATGCTAAAATCCTACCTTTTCGGACCAGCTATTCTTGAGTATCTGCTTCTCACCACCTTCAGATGGAATCGCTTGTTTTGGAGCTTGGGGATGTCAGTGCTTCGTGAATACTCAAGTTCTTTATTTATTCAAATGAAGCATTGGGTCTACGCAGCTGGGACTTTATTCCCAAGGTGGGATTAATCCTCTTTGTACTCTACACCCCTCTAATACTGTCAGCTAAGAGCTCCTGTCTCACCGTGACCGAGTTCTCACCTGGACCCTTCCCCGTGCATTGAAGATTTAAGCACCATAATTTACGGCGTCAGTATTCACCCAGACAAACCATCTAGTTTCTTGGTTTCCAGTCCTTATTTGGTTCCTTACTGGCCTCACCTTCAATGAACTTGTCCTCATCCTGGTTTATTCAACAAATCCCAAGAGCATTACTAATAAAGGTATTACCTCCAAATTTTCAGTTCCAGGCTGACCATCTGCCATCTCTCTATGTATCCAGCCCCCTCTTTCTGAACCCTCAGTCCAACGATTTTTGGGTCCCACTGGCACCTCCAGTCCATTGGCCCAACCACCTTTTTACTTTCAATCTTCACCTTGTGTCCTCACTTCCCTCCTCAGCCGGCAGTGGTCCTGTTACAGCCACCTGCACATATGCCTCATTAATGCAGACCCTCCTTCTTCTCTGCACTTGTTCTCCAAGAACTGCAAGAGGCTGGAGACAAGCATACCGCCATGACGCTTGGCTTGACCTGAACTCTCTCTGGGCTCCCTGGCACTTCTACCACATTCCCCTCGAGAAGACAGGCTCCCGCCTGCAAAGCAGTCTCTCCCGTGCTTTCTTTCTCCTGTTCTCCAAACCTGCTTCCTACCAGTCGATGGTCTTATTCCTCATTCTTATTTCACTGAGACACTGGAAGAGCACTTCCTCAGCTGGCCACCGCCCAGCGCAGCAGTGCTCCTGTATCTGTGTCATCTGCTCCTGTATCTGTGTCATCTGCTCTGCCTCCCGTAGACTCTGTGGCTGGACCGTCCTTACTCTTACCCCACGCCCCTTATCTACCAGCAACATCGCTCCTGCAGTTCTCTGGGTCACCAATTTCTCCCTCTCACCTGGATTAATTCTACTGGCATACACCTTAAAGAACATCCATCTCTCTTCAAACAAAACCCCCCCAAAAAACAAAAAAACAAAAACAGATCTGGTTCAGCAGGTTAAGAACCCATCTGGTATCCATGAGGATTCAGGTTCGATCCCTGTCCTCGTTCAGTGGGTTAAGGATCCGGCATTGTCACTTCAGTGGCTCGAGTCGCCCCTGTGGCTTGGGCTCTATCCATGACCCAGGAGCTTCTGCATGCCTCGAGAGTGGCCAATAATAATAATAACAAATTCCTTAAGCGAATCTTTTGTACTCACTGTCTACACTTGGCCACATGAAGTCTTCCATTCCGTCCTTAGCCACCCCAAGCAGCCTTTCATCTTCACCATTCCACCGAGACAGGTCTTATTAGGGTCAGCCATGGTCACCATATGGCCCTGACCAATGGCCACCTCTCAGACCGCATCTTGCTCATCCCCCCCCAGCATCCCACATGGTCATCAATTTCTTCTCTTGAGCACTGCTCCTCTGGTTCCCAAGACAGCAACCTCTCCTAGGATTACTCTGTACTCACTGGCCACTCTTCATCTGTTTGTTCGCTGGATTCTTCTCAGCCTTCTGACTTCTAAATGGAGGGTCCCGGGGCTCCATCCCCAGCCCTCTCTCTCCTGCCCACACTCACTCCCTAGGTGACCGGCCAACCCCACAGCTTTGACCATCCCCACATTTAGATCCCCGTCCAGACATCTCTGTGAACGCCAGAGTCATGGCCCCATCTGCCTGCTCAATACTGCCACCTGGATTTTTTTTTTTTTTGGTGTGTTTTTCTTTGTTTTTTTTGTTTGTTTGTTTTTTGCTTGCTTTTGAGGGCTGCACCTGCGGCATATGGAGATTCCCAGGCTAGGGGTCTCGGGGAGCTGCAGCTGCCAGCCTCAGCACAGCAACGTGGGATCTGATCCGCAACTGTGACCTACACCACAGCTCATGGCAACGCCAGATCCTTAACCCATTGAGCGAGCCCAGGGATCGAACCCTCAACCTCATGGTTCTTAGGGATTTGTTTCTGCTGCACTATGACGGGAGCTCCCAGTGTTCTTTTTTTAATTTAAGTATAATTGGCTATTTAGACAAAGGTACTAGACATAGCACTGGAATGATTCTATACAACAATATTATATAAGTTGCAGGTATACAATACAGTGATACACAATTTTTAAAGATTACTTTCTGTGTATAGTTACTATAAAATATTTGCTATGTTCCCCATGTTGTGCAATAGTAAATCGCTTTAGCTTATTTTATCCGTGAGAGTTTGTACCTCTTGGCCCCTTCCCCCATGTTGCCCCTCCCCCCTTCCCTCCCGCACTGGTAACCACTAGCTGTCTTCTCTGTTTCAGTGTCCTTCTTATTTGCTATCAGCTTGTTCTGTGCTGCATTCTAGATACTTCCAGATCTGTTCTCAATAGTAAGGAGTCTCACATCATTTAAACTTAACTGCTGTTTAACCTGTCCACTGAGTTTTTTAAATTTCGATGGCTTTTTTCTATTTTTATGATTTTTTTAAAAATGGAAGTAGAGTGGATTTACATTTTTTCATGGCTTTTTTTTTTTTTTCTGGCCACTTGGCTATTTAAAAGCCATCACACACAGGAGACGCCCTCCCACCCTAGTCTTGCTCTTCTCCAGCGATTCACCCTGTCGCTCCGTCCAAAAGCCCAGGAATCTTGGCTGGCCTTTCTCCTTCTCCCAGAGCCCTCATCCATGAGCAAACCCCATCAGTTCAGACTTCCACATCCGCTGCTTCCTCAGCCCAAGTCGCTTCCTCTCCTACTACAAGCATACCTCCCAACTGATAACCTGGACTCCACTCTTGGCCCCCTGCTCCCAGCATCTACTTTCCACGTGGCCACCAGAACAACACGTTATAACTCACATCAACCCATGTAACTCCTCTGAGCAAAACCTCCCGATGGCTTCTTGCTGTCATACTTGGAATGACGTCTGAAGGGCCCAGTGGCGGCCTATTCTCCGTGATCCCCTTATTCCCACTGGTCTTCTGGCTGTCCCTCAGAGACACCATGTGCTTCCCAGCTCCAGGGCCTTCTCACTGATGCTTCCTTAACCAAGACGCTTCCTTTGACTGGGATGCTCCCCTAACCAGATGCCCTCTCTGCAGACATTCTAGTGGTCCCCTCCTTCGTCTCAAAACCCATCTTCCTAGGCCTTCCCTGGCCACCTTCTCTAAAATAACAGCCCTAAAATAAAATAAAATAATAGTCCAGTCACACTTCCATCCTAATACTCTGCTTTATTTTGCCCCATAGAACCAGAGAACATTGATTGTATTCTGCATCTTTGTCTATTATTTGTATCCCCTGTCGGATGGGAGCTCTGTGCAGAGATGCTCTTCGTTTTTTAGGATGCTGAGGCCCCAGAATTTAGGACGGTGACAAGCAGATGCTCAGTGAGTGCACGAATGAAGGAATGAAGGAATGAATGAAGCAATTGGTTGGTCACCAACTGAAGCTGGAAGCTAAATGCCTTGTAAAGTTTGTCTAGTTCTTCTGGTCTGTATCAGGAGGAAGGTCTATGTAACAGGGCAGAGGAAGCACCACACAAACTCTCTTTTCAAGCCCGTAGCCTAAATTCACAATGGAAACATCCGATAAGACTGTGCGCACCTCTCCTGGGGGGCTGCATTCCTGCCCTTTCACGTGAACCATCTTCCCTGCACCTGTGTGCGCAGTAGGTGGCTCTGAGCAGCAGAGAGAAATGCCAGCAGAGCTAGGAACAGTTCCCGATGCTTTCAATAGCTCCTTTTCTGTCTCCGTGACGAGAACCGTTGCTGGCTGCATATATAATCTTCTGTTTAGGTAACATCCTATTTGCATGCTGAAACCATGTCCTTTTTCCCCATTACGGATGCAAAAAGATTGCTTCTTTCTAATTATGTTGCAGGCACTCAGGGAATTCAAAGAGCAGAAAATATGTCAGGAACAATTTACAAATTGTGGCTATTTATGTACACGCTTGCCTGGACTACAGCAAATATAGAAAGGGGGAAAAAATGCTCATTAAAACTACCAGCTCTCCTCAGCAGATCCGTGCTGGCATTTGTTCTTTCAGTCCTCACTAAATACAAGCCTAAGCCCTAAATAGGAATGTGACTGTGGGAAAAATTATTTTTCCCCATCTCTTGGTTGTTTTCAGTGGGAGTTTAGAAAACGAAAGTTTCCCTAACAGCTCCCATCTCTCCTTGGAAACTCCATTTCTCTTGTCCTCAAGTCACTGTTTCTAAAAACATGTTTGTTTGTTTTTTTCTCTTTTTGTTAACTGAGCCATGCCAGGAGCTGGAAAATTCTTTCCCGAGTCAGGATCGAATAATTACTCCTTGAGACGTAGGACTTCCACACTCATGTCAAAACTTCTGAGATAAAATTTGTTTCCACATTTTGAACTCCATTAAATTATGAGGCGTTTGAAAGCCTTCTATTTCTTGGGTATCTTACCGAAGGGCTAAGACAAGGACTGTACAAAGCCTTCAACATATAAACTTTCCATCAAAAACTTCAGTAGACATGAATAAAGCCACGCCAGAGAATTCGAGTGTAACAGTTCTACCCATTACAACAGAGGGAGTTAGTGGTTGCTTGGGTTTAGGAATTTCAAAAAACCTTCTGGAACATTCATCAGCCCAAACAGAGAAGCTTCTAAGCATCTTACAAGGCATGTCTTTTCAGAGTCCCACGCTGCAACACCACTTTGCCTCAATGGGCAGCTCTGAGCTTGTTTCCTAAGCTAAGTGTTGCGGAGTACCCAGGAACGGTCACCAAGCTCAACCATAGGCATGAAAAGACCTAAGAGTCAATCAAGGCCCTGACAAACTCTTAACACTGGCCAGATGTACACTGACTTGAAATCAAGGGCAAATCCCCGTTTCCCGTTACAAAGGAAAGCGCTGGCTAACGTGAATGTATGGAGATGCAGATGCACATGAAATTGTCAAATGTCCACTTTCACTACTGAGTTTATTGACTTAGTTGTATATGCATATTTAACGTACGATATTACATGTTAACTTAGAAATGTTGCTTTTTGGAGTTCCCGTCGTGGTGCAGCAGAAACGAATCCGACTAGGAACCATGAGGTTGCGGGTTCGATCCCTGGCTTCGCTCAGTGGGTTAAGTATCTGGTATTGCCATGAGCTGTGGTGTAGGTCACAGATGTGGCTGGGATCCTGCGTTGCTGTGGCTGTGGTGTAGGCCGGCAGCTGCAGCTCTGATTCAACCCCTAGACTGGGAACCTCCATATGCCTCAGGAGCGGCCCTCAAAAGCTAAAAAGTAAAAATTAAAAAAAAGAAAGAAACGTTGCTTTTGCTCGTTTTCATGTTTCACAGAAGAGTTTTATGCCATCTCTGTGCCCTTGACGCCAGTGCTGCTGCCTTCACAAGAGGGACTCTTGAGTCATCAGTTTTCAACAGCACATCATTTGTACTTTCATCTAAGTTATTTAAGGTTCGGCTCTTTCAGAATCCACATACGAGGCTGTCGCTGTGATTTTATTCTGAGCTGCAAAGACCCACTTGGGCAGCACTGCCCCACAATACTTGTTCTGGTTTGTTTTCACACAACCGGAGAAGTCTATTCGACTTGCGCTCAGTAACCTCATGCTGTGTTGCTCAGTATGGCTTGGGTGCCAGAAGGAGCAATGGAGTCTGACCCAGTGCAGGGTTGAAAGCTCGTAAATGCAGAGTTAGGGGAGCAAGAGATGGGGCAGGACCAGAGGCCGGGAAACGTGTAAGCAGGCCACTGGCATGGCCCAGGCAAGTTGTAATGAGGGATTCGACGAGATCAGTCATAGCAGGAAGAGATTCAAGAAATATCCCTGAAGCAAAACTAGCAGGGCCTGGGAACTAAGTGGATTTAGAGGGAAAAAAGGAGGAGAGATAAATGATGCTGAGGATTCTGGCTTCAGACGCCGAGGAAACGTGGTTCTGTTACGTCCTTGGTACAAGGAATCAAGGAGACAGGGGAAGCTGAGGTCAGGGGAGAGGGAGACCAGGTGATCCATTTCACAGATGTAAGTGGCTGTGGACAAACAAGTAAAGACATCCAATAAAAAGAGCAGGGATGTTTGTTTCTCATGTCCACGAAAAGACTTGACTCAATAGCCAACTCGGGGGCCTCAGTCCACAAGTTCTAAGTAGAAGTGTGAGCCTGGCATGAGAGTCCCAGGGGAGAATGTGAGCAAAAAGAAAAGGGGGGCTGCTGGTAAAAGGTTAGGGTGTTAAAAGCATGCATGTATGGATGACTGGGTCAGTTTGTTGTACAGCAGAAAGGGGTACATTATTGTATATCAACTATACTTTAAGAATTAAAAGTCACAATTCAAAAAAAAAAAAAGCTGATTTAATGAACAAAGAACAGGAGCCCCCAAGGGGGATGAGTAAGAAAAATATCACCAGAAAAGAAGGATGAGCTGAGAAGTGGGAGGGAGAAGGGTCACAGAAGCAAGGAGAAGATATTTCAAGTGGAGGTAGAGGCTAACCATTGTAAATATACCAAGAATTTCAGTAAAATGACACAATTTCCCATAGGACATAATTCTCCGATGTTTAGGATTCACCAGTCAGGAGGTCCTGGGAGGTGAGGAGATGAAAAGGGCTAACGCCGCCCTCCATCCTCAGAAGTTCTGTTGAAGAGATGAGACAGGAAAGTGGGTGGCAGCGAGATGGGGTAGCAAGGCTGGCGGAAGGTGTGTTTTTTTCAAGATCAAAGGTAAAGGGCCATGTATGAACAGATGGAGGGAGCCAGGAGGGGGACAGAGTGAGAGGAAAAAGGAATATTTGATGGAAGACCAGTGGGAAGAACAAAGACCAACCTCGGGGCTGCAGATACCTCATTATCTGGGTCCAAAGAGAAAGGGATGTTTAATCAGTGGGCAGATGTGGAGTGAGGGGCGCAGGAAGCTGAGGGTGTCCTTGACTTATTCTCTATTATGAAGCTGTTTGCTGAGAGAAGAATGAGAAGTGGCTGTTGGGGCTCCGGTTCCATTCCTGACCTGGGAACTTCTGCATGCCCCGGGCGTGGCCAAAAAAAAAAAAAAAAAGGAGTCTGTTGATAATCTGAATAACCACTGAATGCAGCGTAGAAAGAGCTGACCAAGGCTTGAGGCCAGACAGAGGTGGAGATCTGGAATCAGGAAAGGCGGTACCTGTCAGGACTTCAGCAGCCGTGGGCGGCCAGACGCGGGGAGCGGAGATGGCCAGTAGGATGGTCAAGGCTAAGGGGGGAGGACAAGGTATGAGAGACATGAGAGAGCTGGGGAGAGGGCGAATCAGGGGATCACCAGAACCGTCGAAAGCGATCAAGGCAAGGCGGGATGATAACTATTAAAAAAGGTCCAAAACAGAGGTCTCCGAGGAGGTGAAATAACAAAGGGCATATGGAAGATACGGTGCTGAGGTCAGAGGACAGGATACTGACACGTAATTCTGAACGGAGGTCAAGGCTCCGGGCGGAACAGGGGAGGAAGGATGAAAGCCACACCGGGAAGTGTGCCCTCAGAAGCTGACAGCGATGGCATGGCTGGGGCGGTGGGGGATGGGGGTGGGGGCGCTGCTATGTGTTCAACCAACCCCATGGCCCCTTCCTCATGCGCATCCGGGCTGACTGCATTTCCCAGCATCCCTTGCAGTTGGGTGGGTCATGTGACCCGGTCCTGGCCAATGAAATGCAGGCAGAAGAGATGATCACATTTCCCTACTTGGTCCCTAAAAAAGTCCTTCACGACATCCTCCCCCGTTTTGCTCTTTGTCTGTCTGAAGGCCAAACGCAGGGGAATCCAGTGAGGAACCCTAGACCTTGGCAGCCAGCAGACGGATGGAACCTGTGGACAATAATACAGCAAGGCGCATGGGACAGGGCAAGGACCAACCTCCTCAAGTGGGACTGTGGCTGGAGCAAGAAATAGTCCTTTACTGGGGCTTTAGGGGCTGTTTGTTACAGCAGTTGGCTTGCACTGACTGAAACACAAATGCTAAAGGTGAATAGCATGTGCCTCAGAGGAAGGGCTCTTAATTAAGTATTAAAATAAGCATGATATGAGCCCTGCCTCTAAGTTGGCTCCACAGCAAGAGGAGCTGAGAGAAAGAGCCTCAACTTGCACAGGAAAGTACACAGTAGGTGCTCAATAAAGATTTGTTGAATGAATGCTATGAAGGACCAGCGTAAAGGTAAGAATCTTGATTTCTACCAAGGGCTGCACAGGATGAAATGAGATCCCATGCCAACATAAGGAAAGGCACTTACAACTTTCTTTTCTAATTATAAACGTTATTGGGAGACCAGAGGAGATGACAACAAAAAATATAGAACCTTCTGCTCTTGAGAGTCATGGGGAGGGGGGAAGGAGATCATTATCTTCCTGGGGAGGAAAAAGGATGAAGAAAAATAGTTTAATAATGCTGTATGGTTCCTTTCAGGATGTGGAGTCAATTTCTCCACGGATTTGGGATAATTTTTTTCCCGATCTTTTCTAAGTGAACAGCAGACTATATTGAATCTCTTGGTTGCAGAGTTATAAAAGATGCTCTAAATTTCTGTGGATTCTAGGTGAGAAACAGAAGCACTTGGTCCACAACCATGCACTAGGCTGGTTCATACACGATTTGTGGACTTAGGAAGAGCTCAGTATGACGCTGTTCAGGGAGATTTCTTGGCCACTGCCCGGCAAACTCCTTCCCCCAGCTAACTGACTCACTGGATCCAAGAGACAAGCTGAAGGAAAGAGTGGGTTGAGAGCAGCCTGCAGCTCACTGCCAACACTTATGTGTTTTCCAGGGTAAGTTATCCAAGAGGCAATTATGGCAAATCAATCACCGGGAAATGAGGTCTCCATGATGATGGCTGTGACTCTGATTTCAAATATGGTGCCAATCAGCATGAGGGCTTTTGTTCCCTTATCAAGATGATCATTTACACAGAGTTCTAAGAAAACAATACCCACTACCCACCCCACCTCCTAAGAAGACAGAGAGAGAGAGAAAAGAGAAAGGAAAAAGAAACTTGATACTACTGAGTAAAGGCACGTGGACCAGGGGCTCAATCTAACAGTAAGCTCCCTAGCCACCCATACATAATTTGTTCCTTAAAACTCATTCCTGCTAGGTCGCCTGAGACGCTTACATTAGAAGAACAAGGAGTTAAAAAAAAGGAGGGGGCGGAAGGGAAGCTTGACTTTGCTGTCAAAAGCCACGACACAGTGTTCCCGTTGTGGCTCAGGGGGTTAAGAACCTGACTGGTATCCATAAGGACGCGAGTTTGATCCCTGGCCTCGCTCAGTGGGTTAAGGATCTGGCGTTACAGTGAGCTATGGTAAGGGCCAGCAGCTGCAGCTGTGATTCAACCCCTAGCCTGGGAACTTCCATATGCTATAGGTGCGGGCGAGGCTGGGGAGCGGGGGCGGGAAGAGGTCATGCCACAACACACACATGAGAAGAACTATGGTTAGAAAGAGACTGACCAAAAAACAAGACCTAGTTCTAGATCTTGATGCCACCATTTTT
The DNA here is from genome assembly GCF_016906955.1 of Phacochoerus africanus. Taxonomy (NCBI): domain Eukaryota; kingdom Metazoa; phylum Chordata; class Mammalia; order Artiodactyla; family Suidae; genus Phacochoerus; species Phacochoerus africanus. The sequence continues at coordinate 7,991,113 of NC_062557.1, read as the reverse complement.
TTTTCTTTTTAATGCCACACCTGTGGCATGTGTCATATGGAGGTTCCCAGGCTAGGGGCTGAATCAGAGCCACAGCTGCTGGCCTACACCACAGCCACAGCAACGCCTGATCCGAGCCACGTCTGTGACCTACACCACAGCTCATGGCAATGTCAGATCCTTAACTCACTGAGTGAGGCCAGGGATCAAACCCGAAACCTCATGGATCCTAGTCAGATTCGTTTCTGCTGCACCACAACAGGAACTCTTTGATGCCACTATTCTAATGGGTACTGGGAAAAAGCAGGGGAGAGGATGTGGAAAAAAGGGAACCCTCCTACACTGTTGGTGGGAATGTAAACTGAAGCAGCCATTATGGAAAGCAGCTCCTTAAAAAATTAAAAATAGAGTTACCATAGAATCTAGCAACTCTACTCCTGGGCATATATCTGGAAAAACTCTAATTCAAAAAGATATATACCACTATGTTCGCAGCACTATTTGAAATAGCCAAGACATGAAAGCAACCTAAATTTCCATTGACAGATGAATGGGTTAAGAAGATGTGATTCATGGAATTCCCGTCGTGGCGCAGTGGTTAACGAATCCGACTAGGAACCATGAGGTTGCGGGTTCGGTCCCTGCCCTTGCTCAGTGGGTTAACAATCCGGCGTTGCCGTGAGCTGTGGTGTAGGTTGCAGACGCGGCTCAGATCCTGTGTTGCTGTGGCTCTGGCGTAGGCCGGTGGCTACAGCTCCGATTCGACCCCTAGCCTGGGAACCTCCATGCACCGTGGGAGTGGGCCAAGAAATGGTAAAAAGATAGGGAAAAAAAAAGAAAAAGAAGATGTGGTTCATATATACAATGGAATACTACTCAGCCATAAAAAAGAATGAAATAAGGCCATTTGCAACAACATGAATGGACCTAGAGATTACCACATAAGTCATAAAGATAAAGACAAGTACCATATGATGAAAGCACTTAAATGTGGAATCTAAAAAAAAATGATACAAACTTATTTATAAAACAGAAATAGACTCACAGACACAAAAAACAAATTTATGGTTACCAGAGAGAGAAGAGGTGAGGGAGGGATAAATTAGGAGCTTGGCATTAACAGATGCACACCACTATATTTAAAATAGATAAACAACAAGGTCCTACTATATAGCACAGGGAACGATACATATACATATACACAGTTTATAAAACATATTATATACAATAAGATATATACATGTCCTATAATAACCTCTAATGGAAAAGAATCTGTAAAAGTATATATACGCGTGTAACTGTATCACTCTGCCATACACCTGAAACTATCACAATGCTGTAAATCAACTATACTTCAATCTAAAAAAAGAAAGAAAGAAGGAAGGACGGAAGGAAGAAACAAGAAGGGGCCAAAAGACCCACCCATAAGCCATCGCTGGGCAGAAGGAGGGTGAGTGAGTCCTCTTGGGCTACGCAGGCACTCACCACCCCAACAAACTACTGTCCTCCTTTCACAGGTTTCTTGACCCCCTGCCACATACCAGGTCCCGTTTCAGACACTAGGGGTACAAAGGCACAAACCAGAGCATCTGGAAGAACCAAGCAGAGAGTGAGATCAATACAGAAATTCATAAAGGAGAATACTAAACAGTCAACGCTATAACACAGACAGGAAAGGATACTGGACAGGGACTCTGAAAGAAGGAGCTGTTAGCTCGGCCTGAATAAGTCCAAAATGTTTCATAGAGAATATTTAAGTTGAGTCTCAAAGAATGACTTGGAAATTACCAGACAGTGGGGAAGAGGCGTCAAGCAGAGAGGCCAATTTCAGGGTGGTATGGAAGGGGTGGGGCTGCAGAAGATGCACTTGGGGTGCTGGGGTGAGTTGGGATTGGGAAAGACCTCCAGCATGAGGCTGAAGTTTGGGCTTGATCCTGTAGCGGGGAGGGACCACCTGCAGCCTACTCGCCACTGTCTCCCCGGAACCTGCCCAGTGACTGAATAAATAGCCGCATCTTTGTTAGGTGATTGCCCGAAAGCAGAAGATGTGGGGTTGGGGGGAGGGGGGGGCTGGGGCTATTTCAAGGGGATGGCGCTGGTAGCCAGGGGGGTGTGAAGGGAGGGGGGTGTGAAGGGAGAGGCGGGGAGAGGGGCGGCGGAAGAGAAGCCACCTGGGGCACATTGCTGAGATGCTATGCACAGAGGGAAGGAAAGCCCTCTGTGTGGGTTTGAGAACCGCCGAGCTGGACCGAATACTGCCCTCAACATGCTGTTTAGGTGAAGAAGAGCACCCCCGATGCTTCCTCTGTGTAGGAGCAAAGAACCATCCCCACCGTCCTCCCCACCGTCCACAACCAAGTCCCCATTTCCATCTTCCTCTGCCTTCTCCACTTTACCTCCTTCCAAACCAGGGCTCCCCACTGTGTTCTGCTCTCAGTTCAAGGAAAGAAAATTCCATGTTAACGTGACCTTTGGCAAAACCTGGTTGAGAACGTTCAATAAGCTCTTTCTCTCTGAAGAAGGATTGGAAAAGGGTGTTTTACTTACCCAAACGTTGTAGTGAAATGAAAACTGCTAATGTAGACCATGTACATATGGCCAATTTTCAAAGAATTGGTGCTTAATAAAGTGCACTAATCCCAAAGCTCTAGTAAAGATACTTTTCATCCTTTTTTTGGTGTTATGTATGATTCAGTAACTTCTAATTTATTTTACAGTACCATGAGACCAGCTACCAAATTATATGATGTTTGAATAGATGGAATTTTTACAACAAATTGTCGGAAGCATACAACATGACCCAAAGCCCAAAGGAACACATTCGAAGGATCATCTACGTCACTCCTTTAGTCACTCAGGAAATATTTATTAGCACCTCACCCCAGACGAGGTGCTAATATTTACTAGCACCTCACCCAGACGGGGCTCCAAAAAATGAACAAATACCAAGAGGGCACCATCCCACTTCTGGATATCTTTCCGTATAATATGAAAACACTAATTTGAAAAGATATATGCACCCTTCTGTCCAGCGTGGCGTTATTACAATATCCAAGGTATAGCGACAACCTAAGCAGACATCCACAGACGAATGAAATGACATGCTTTATATATACAATGAAATGCTTCTCAGCCATGAAGAGAGGATGCAATCTTGTCATCTGCGACAACATAGATGGACCTTCATGGTATAGTGATAAGTAAAATAAGCCAGATGGAGAGAACAAATACTGCATGATTTTGCTTACATGTAGAATCTCAAAAACAGACCAAAAAAGCCAAAGTAAATGAACAAGCCAAATCAAACAAAAATACACATGTACACACAGAGAACAGAGCAGTAGCAGTGGGGGTGATGGGTAAAGGGCACCAACTGCATGGTAACTGATGAACACCAAGGTTTTATGGGCACACAGAAGTAGAAATACAATGTTGCCCCCATGAAACGTACATACTGTTATAAAGCAATATTACCCCAATAAAAAATACATTTTAAAAAATACCAGACTGGTTCTTCCCCAAAGACTTCACAGAGGTCTCACAGATCTATTTCTATTAATTTTTTTTTGGCTGCCCCATGACATACAAAAATTGTCAGGCTAGGGGGTCAAACCCGAGCCACGGCAATGACAATGCTGAGTCCTTAACCGCTAGGCCACCAGGGAACTCCTATTTTTAATAATATTTAAAACACATTTGTTTGTTATAATAACAGAAACAGGAAAAGTGACACAAAAGAGAAAATGCTTACTTCTGCCTGTTTGTGGGAATGAGAGAAGGAAAAGGTTTCCTTGGGAGATGAACTTAAGCCACGTTCTAAAAGTTATAAGGGGGAACCACTCCAAGAATACCCATTGGGAAAGGAGCCGAAGCAGACACCAACTTGAAAGCTATTATGGTCATTCCTGGGAGGGATGCTGGAGGCCCCGGCCCAGGGAATCCCAGTGGGACAGATGGGGCCCAACTGGACATTGGAACCAGGGGACAGGAAACCATCTATACGGGACTGTCCAATATGGGAGCCACCAGCCACATGCAGCCATTTAAACACACAGTCCTTAAAACAAAATAAAATCACAAATCAGTCCCCCAGGCACAGTTCAAATGCTCAATAGCCACATGTGGCTAGTGGCTCCTGTACTGGACAGTGCAGGTATGGAATTTTTCCATCATCACAGAATGTTCCACTGGACCATGAGTGGCTGGTCTAGAAGGGCCCAGTATTTCAGGCTTGAGGCGCACAGGGGAAGGCTGGTGCCGCTGACCCAGAGGAAATGCCAGAGAAGCCGGAAGCGGGACGGTGGAAGGACAGGCATGGCTCGCAGGGAGAGTGTGGGCGGGCGACGCGGAGCGGCAGGTCAACTGCATGCTGACAGCAGGTGAAGCGTCTGGTGTGGAAAAGACTACCCAGGAGCAGAGGGCCTGGGAGGGAACCTGGGGGTCGGGGTGGGGGGGGTGGTTCAAGGCAACATTTAAGGGATTGATGGAGGGACGAAATCCACAGAAGCACAGGACACGTCGGGAAAAGAGTCAGAGAGGGAGGAGCGAGCCAAAGATGGAGAAAACTCCGTGAGAAGAGGGAGTAAATAGCTGTGAACTCAACGCAGCAGGAAGTCCAATAAGGCACCGAAGAGTGTTCCCTGCATTTAGCAATGAAGCCGCCTTAGTAAGGCCAGTTCCAGTGGACAGATGGTGGAGAAAACACAGAACCATGAAGGAAATGTTCGTTTAGACTGGCAGCCCCTCAAAGAAGTGGGGATACGGAGTTCCCTGATGGCCTAGTAGCTAAAGATGCAGCATCGTCACTGCTGTGGCTCAGGTGGGACCTCTGGCTCAGGAACATCTCCATGCTGCAGGTGCGGTCAAAAACGAGAGTGAGGATACACTTGGAATTTCGGAGGGGCTGAAGCACCCAATCTCAGGAGCTCAAAAATAATGTATCAGGACAGTTCAAGTCCAAAGGGAATCCACTCCCAGATACACCTCTGTTGTTGGGAGGAAACGTTTTGTTTCCCAGGTGAATACTTTAGACCAGCTGCAAAGTGGGTCCTAAAAGAAGGGAGGAAGGAGTTTCTGGGCTTCTCCCTAACCTGAGCCAAACCCAAGAATCTTAGTGAAAAATACAGGGCAAAGCTGCCATGGCTCAGAAGGAAGGATTCTGATTTCTCGGAAAAGCTCTTGAACTTTTCAAGGAAGGAACACACACATACAAGTACACACAATACTACACACATTCATACACATGCATATATACACATGCACAACTGTGTGTCCACGGGCATGTGTACACACTGGCATGCACACACACAAACAGGCATGCGGTAACTCTCCCAGACTTCAAGAAATACTACAAAGCCACAGTCATCAAAACAGTGTGGTACTGGTATCAAAACAGACAGACAGACCAATGGAACAGAATAGAGAATCCGGAAATAAACCCTGACACCTATGGTCAATTAATCTTTGACAAGGGAGGCAAGAACATCAAATGGGAAAAAGAAAGTCTATTCAGCAAGCATTGCTGGGAAACCTGGACAGCTGCATGCAAAGCAATGAAACTAGAACACACCCTCACACCATGCACAAAAATATACTCAAAATGGCTGAAAGACTTAAATATACCACAGGACACCATCCAACTCCTAGAAGAAAACATAGGCAAAACACTCTCTGACATCAACATCATGAATATTTTCTCAGGTCAGTCTCCCAAAACAATAGAAATGAGAGCAAAAATAAACCCATGGGACCTCATCAAACTGAAAAGCTTTTGCACAGCAAAGGAAACCCAAAAGAAAACAAAAAGACAACTTACAGAATGGGAGAAAATAGTTTCAAATGATGCAACCGACAAGGGCTTAATCTCTAGAATATATAAACAACTTATACAACCCAACAGCAAAAAAGCCAATCAATCAATGGAAAAATGGGCAAAAGACCTGAATAGACATTTCTCCAAAGAAGATACACAGATGGCCAACAAACACATGAAGAAATGCTCAACATCGCTGGTTATAAGAGAAATGCAAATCAAAACTACCATGAGATATCACCTCACACCAGTCAGAATGGCCATCATTAATAAATCCACAAATAACAAGTGCTGGAGGGGCTGTGGAGAAAAGGGAACCCTCCTGCACTGTTGGTGGGAATGGAAACTGGGACAGCCACTATGGAGAACAGTTTGGAGATACCTTAGAAATCTATACATAGAACTTCCACATGACCCCGCAATCCCACTCTTGGGCATCTATCCCGACAAAACTCTCCTTAAAAGAGACACGTGCACCCGCATGTTCATTGCAGCACTATTCACAATAGCCAGGACATGGAAACAACCCAAATGTCCATCGACAGAGGATTGGATTCGGAAGAGGTGGTATATATACACAATGGAATACGACTCAGCCATAAAAAAGAATGACATAATGCCATTTGCAGCAACATGGATGGAGCTAGAGAATCTCATCCTGAGTGAAATGAGCCAGAAAAAGACAAATACCATATGATATCACTTATAACTGGAATCTAATATCCAGCACAAATGAACATCTCCTTAGAAAAGAAAATCATGGACTTGGAGAAGAGACTTGTGGCTGCCTGATGGGAGGGGGAGGGAGTGGGAGAGATCGGGAGCTTAGGCTTATCAGACACAACGTAGAATAGATTTACAAGGAGATCCTGCTGAATAGCATTGAGAACTTTGTCTAGATACTCATGTTGCAACAGAAGAAAGGCTGGGGGAAAAACGTAATTGTAATGTATACATGTAAGGATAACCTGACCCCCTTGCTGTACAGTGGGAAAATAAAAAAAATAATAAAAAAAAAATAAATTCAACCAAAATACAAAAAAAAAAAAAAACAGGCATGCGGGCACACAGCTGCATGCATGTACATACACGTGTGCATGCTCACACATGCATACTCATATACAAACTTGAATCAACATGTGTGCACATCAGGCACATATGCAATGAGACATGTGAACACACATCCAGACACCAGGCCATGCATGTGTGCACACTTGTGCACAAGGCAGTGCACACACTTGCATTATGTACAGACATGCACACATGCACATCCATGTTTGCAAGTGCACATATGTACACAATATTATACACACACGGGTATGCATGCACGTGTACACATACTTGCATTTGTGCCCATGCAAGCACACGCATGCATGTGTGCTCATGCAGGCACACACATACACACCACCCTTGTTCTCTTTCCACAGTGGCGGAGGCAGGGAGAACCCAGACCTCTCGACTCCAGACCCAGCACTCTTCCCTCCACAGCAGCTGCTCAGCGCTCAGGGAAGCTACTGCCAAGAGAAAGCAGAGAATGTTTCTTGCAGGGCAGGAGGGGACATTTCATGGATGACGCGGTGCCCAGGCTGAGTGGCATGCCAAGTGTCCAGAACTATTTAGGTAAAAGCCACTTTACTGCGCCCCATCAGCCCAGGGAATTAGGGTGCACCCTCTCTAGCTTCCTCCAGGAACTTGAATGGCCTTTCATAAAAATCAGACACGGAAAAGGGAAGCAGAGTCCCCCTCTGCGGGGGGTATTAGGTGCACTGGGCTTAAACAGTGCCTGGGCTGAAAGGGTCCTGCCCGGGTCCAAGCTGGGTAAATGGGAAGCTCTGTTGCCTTGGCAGCACCCACGCCTCCCACCCCCCAGCCCTGCTTCTCCCCACCCCCTCCACTACTCACTTAAAGCTGGAAATGGAGAGAAAGGAAAAAGGCTCGCAGATCTACCTCCTAAGCCTACACTAGACCTTGAACCCTGCTTTGGCTTCCTCATCCTTAAACCCAATAATCACAACCCTCTAACTTGCATGGGAGCAGGGACTCTTACGGAAAGACGAGGGTCTGAGAGACTCGGTGATCTCACTCGTCGTCATTCTTCAACAAGACGAGCCCCCTTCGCCAACACTCACCTCTTATAAGATATTCATCTAGTCACTGGGATCAAAACCAAGAAATCCCAAGGTCGTGTGGAACTTAGGTTCAGGAGGGGAGTCGAACCGCAAAGAAACACGCAAATAACAGAAAGTGGCCAGAGAGGCAGCAGAACCAGGAGATGGGGAGGAAGGGTGGCTGGGGACAGACTTTGATGGGAGCCATTCGCCTCTCCCTGGGATGTCATTTGAGCAGAGAGGTCGGTACAGGAGGAGCAGATGCTGGGGACAGCCAAGGGGAAGGGCAGCTCAAAGGCTCTCAGAAGGAAGGCCCTGGCTGTGTTCTGGGACCTGCAGGGTCCAGTGAGGATGAGACGCAAGACCGGGGGTGGGGGTGGGGGGGATATCGGATGTGGCCAGAGGGGCAGAGGGGCAGCCAGGAGCCTGATCCTACAGGGCCTGGAAGCCAATGGTTAGGTCTTGGGGACTTACTTCTGACACAACCTGATTTGCATTTTTATAGGCTCACTCTGGTGGCTGGACAGAAAACTGACAATAAGGGGGAAGAATGAATGGGACTGATAAGGGGGAGGCCCTCCAGGGCAGAGAGGATGGTGGAAAGTAACTGGGGGGCGATTATTTCCTGAGAGCCTCATCAGGGAGCTTTATCTGTAGTTATTCACACAGCAACAACAATAAACAACAGAGGCCATATCTGTAGCCAGATGCTGGGCTGGGAAAGTGGACACTAATTACGGAATAGCAGCCATGAGAGGGTCTGTGTCCACTAGCAACCATGCAGAGAGGATCCCTGTTTTCAGATGCTGCTTCTCCACTCAGCAGAACCCAAGCTTCAAAACATCACCTTCATGCCTAATAAAGAAGGAAAGCACGCTGCCCTCCAGAAGAATTATGTTGCAGGAGGTCATAACACCAAAGAAATCCATCAGAATATCAGCAATGCGGATGAGATTTGAAAAATAGGGTTCAAACAACATCGGGGAGAACGATTTCTCCTTGCAGATTTATGAGGATGAAGGCGGAAAGCCAATGAGGTGGGCCCAGCAGCTGGAATCCCAATGTGGGCGTGGGAGTGATGGGGTGTTTTAACTGCAGGCACTGGACTTCTCTTACTAGGTCGGAGGAGGCCTTCCTCACCCACACTCCTCCCTCTGCAGGGGTGCGGGCCAAGAGCATCCTGAAAGTGATTCGTGCATGGCCCAGGCACTTCATTAGAGGTGTGGGCTGCAGGGGAGATTCAGGGTTGACAAGACCCCTGTCCTCTTGGGCTGGAGGACAAAAACAACACCAGTGGAGACCTGGGCTCAGTACGATGGAAACGACTACAGGGTGGGAGGGCAGGGAAGGCAAACCGCAGGGGAGAGGCTCTGGTCCACACCTGGGAATTACCTGAAGATTCCGGCTGCTGTCTCCCCCATCAGACCTGAAGTTCCGGGAGGGCGGAGCCACGTCTGCGTTTGCGCACCACCATACGCCCCAGCAGATGGCGCTGTAGCTGGCGCAGGTTATGCTTTTAATGAATCCTGGCTGCAGGGGGCGCAAGAACATCCCTCCCGAAATTCATGTCCATCAGGAATCTCAGAACCTGTGCTTACTGGAAAATAGGGGTTTTGCAGATGTAAGAAAGGGCATACTGCAGTAGGCTGTGCCCTAAATCCCCTAAGTGTGTCCTTATAAGAAGAGAAGACACACAGAGAGGAAGGAGGCCATGTGGAGATGGAGGCAGAGGTTGAGTGATGCATCTACAAGCCAAGGACTGCAGGAGCCACCAGAAGTCATGAGATGCAAGGAAGGGCCCCTTCCTAGAGCTTTCAGGAGAGTCGTGGGTGGCCCGGCTGACACCTTGATATCAGACTTCTGGCCTCCAAAGCCGTAAGAATACAAAGTTCTATTGTTTTAAGTCCTCCAAGTCAATGGTAATTTATTACTGCAGCCCTAGGAAACCAATACAGGGCCTCGGGGAGGAATGAATGAATGAATGAACGGAGGAAAGGGAAGGCTGGTTCCCACCATCTTGCCAAGAACCAGGATATGCAGACAAAATAACCGGATATACGTGGAAAACCAGGAAAAGAAGGAAGAGGTTTGCCACACGGCTGGCGGAAGGAAACCAGAAAGCACAGTCTTAGCTTAAAAACTGCTTTCTTTTCACGGGCACCCCTTTGCCCAGGAAGGACGCCGAGGAAGACCCAAGGCCTTTCCCTGGCACTCACGCCCTATCTCCATGGCCATCACAGAGTAGATCTAGCTTTACAAACAGGTAGTGGGACCCAAGAATGATTTTGTTTCTGTTTTTCCTTTGAGTCTGCGATGATCCATTGTAGTTAGGAAGGAGCCGGGGAAGAGGGTCATTAAGGAGTTCCATCCCAGGACACAGGAAGAGGCCACAGGCAGAACACGTGTGCAAGGCCAGGCCTAGCTTCTTGGAGGGATGCTTCGGAACAAAAGCCCATTTCAGCCCCCGATGCTGGGCTTCTCTGAGCTACATCCCAATCTGTAACATCTCCTAGTTTCTAAGATGCCTCTGGTCAGGCATGAGAAAAATAATCAAAGTTTGCTCTGCAGCAACCACTTGTAATGACTCCAGTGGCCGTGAAGCCCTCAGATGCTTTACTTGCTGGACCACAGCTGCAGGGGGCCTGAGCCAGCCCACGGCACGGAGGGCTGCCACGCCCCAGAGTAATTAACAGACAGGAGATGTCCGGGAGCCTGGGAGCACTGCATGGTTCATCTTTATGTTTGTTTGTTTTTTGTTTTTTTTTTTTTCCCATTAAGTTTGAAAGGGAGGTAGGAGAGAAGAGAATGGGGAGAAACAATCAGAATTTTTTAAAGTAATTGGGCTTGACTGATCTTTTTTCTCTATCTGGAATGATCTGTCTGCCTGCGGGAAGCACAAACAAAAGATCCCAGAGACTCGATATCCAGCCTCCTCCCGTAACCTATAAACTCAGCCTTGCTCACCCTGCCTGCCTGGCCACTCCTGCCACATACAAAACGGGACCCATATAAGCAATGAGGCCCTGCAGTTCAGCACAGGGCACTACAGCCAATCACCTGGGGTAAAACGTGATGGAAGATAATATGAGAAAAAGAATCTATCTTTATGTATGACTAGGTCACTTGGCTGTATAGCAGAAATTGACAGAACACTGTAAATCAATTGTACTTTAATAATAAAAAAAAATTTTTTTAATGGGAGCCCATGAGCTCCTGGGCAGGGAAACACTCTTCCAGCCATGGTTCTTGTCTCTGTGGACTGGGGACAGATGCTGGCCACCTACCCAACATATGCCAGGCACTGTGCTGGGCACAGGAGACCCTGAGATGAGGAAGACACAGCTCAGACCTCGCCAGGGTGAAGGACTGCATAAACCAGCCATTCCCAGTAGTGATTAGGGCAGGAGAGGAGAAGGTGAGGATGCAACAGCAGAGACTGGGCTCCATCAGAAGAGGTAACGAGCGGTCCCAGTGATGGGAGCCAGGGAAAGATTTTCTGGGAATAAAGGTGCTTCAGAATGAATGCGTGTCCCCACAAAATTCATAGGTTTTCACCTAATCCCCAGTGAGATGGTACCAGGTGCCAGGGCCTTTGGGAGATGCTCATGAATAGGATTATGAAGCAGACTGAGACCTGGGAAGAATGGCCACTAACTACAGGGACAGGTGACAGGGGATGATAACACTCTGGGTCATGGCTGCTCATGGGTTAGCAGGGAAATTGGAGTCTGCCTGATGCCCCCAAGCTTCTGGCTTCTCATCCCATCATTCTCCACCTTTGACCACTAGGCTCCACGCTTGTGCAGGAAACCACAGCCAGTGCCTTGCAGAGCTGACCAGGCAACCTGGAGTGGGGTTAGGATGGGAGCATTCTCCCCAGAATTCTGCTCTCCTTTCCCACCTGCTTCCAGGAACAATGAATTTAGGACCCACAGGCCACTGGATGAGCACTATGGTGGACTGGCCACCCAGAGGGACGAAGCCTCAAGCAGACGTGCAGCCAACTTCCCCACCACCTGCTGTCCCCATCCACTCACTCTGAGATGGGCCCCCCGGCCAGCTCAGGAGGAAGCCTGCCAGGAGAAAGGATAAACAAAGAGACAGCGACAGTGGCCCACTGGGCCCTCGATGCACCAAGGTTGATAGAGCCCCAAGTCCCAGTCCCAGCCCTGCCAGCATCATCCATGTCACATTCCACCCGAGTGCCTGGAGAGCAAGACAATCTCTGCTTGTTAAATACCTGACCGTGTAGACCCCTTATGTGTCTTCATGAAAATCATTTCATCACTAGGTTCCGGTCCACTGTGAGATCTTTACAAAAGGCACTGCCGGGAGTTTCTGCTGTGGCTCAGCAGGTTATGAACCCAACTAGGATCCAGGTGGATACGGGTTTGATCCCTGGCCTCACTCAATAGGTTAAGGATCTGGCATCTCCATGAACTGTGGTATAGGTCACAGATGTGGCTCGGCTCTGGTGTTGCTGTGTCTGTGGTATAGGCCAGCAGCTGTAGCTCTGATTCAACCCCTAGCCTGGGAACTTCTATATGCCATGGGTGGGGCCCTAAAAGGCAAAAAAAAGGGGGGGTACTGCTGCAGTTCCCTGGTGGCCCAATCGGTTAATGATCTGGCATTGTCGCTTCTGTGGCTCGGGTCACTGCTGTGTCGCAGGTTCGACCCGTGGCCCAGGAACTTCTGCCTACGGTGGGCACAGCCAAAAAAGAAATAAGAAATAAAGTAAATAAATAAATAAATAAATAAATACAAGGCATCACAAAGCCCCCAGGTGTCCTCTCCACCATGAGCATCTTGGAAGCAGAGGCACACATGCCACCTGGAACACAGCCTTGGGACACGCTTCCCACAGTCAATAGCGCAAAGGCACATCTCGGGTCAGGCCAGCCCCCAACTCCAAGTCATCGAGCTCAGTGCTTTTTCCTGGATGCGCTTCTCCTAACCTGACCCCAGCAGATGCTGATCTGATCTGCTCTCAAATTTCCCTTTCTGAGACAGGTGCTGCCCTGAGGTCCCCTGTCCTGTGCTGCTCTAACATCTGGTCTCAGCTTCCATCCCTGCGACGACTGCTCTTAGCATTGAGAGTGAGAAGCGTTTTAAGCTCACAACTAGACAGATGAGACGAGAAAGGCCAGAATGAGGAGACTAAAAGTTTCTGCAAGTCAAACAGGAAAGAGATCAGATCCAAAGCGGTCAGTGACAGCAAAGGCAAGCAGATGGAAAAACTGCCCGGGGGTTCGTGTCCAGAAGAGAAAGTGAAGGTATCAGCCAGAGATCTGAGCTGCAAGTGGCAGCTCAACCAGGCCGAGGAGTCCCCCAAGGTCAGGATCAAGGAATGGGCACCTGAGGTCAGAAGGGCACCCCTGCCTCTGAAGGCAGTGTCATCCTGTCGACTTCTTTCCTACCCAGTCCCAGAACTGGGCTTAGGACTCAGCTCAATCTGAGCTCTTGGGAGGAAAAAGCAGACAACAGCTAGAGCACAGGGCTGGGGAGGGAGGACGCCAGGTAATTCTGGATCCAGGGCCCGGAAGGACGCCCGGGCCAAGGGCATTTCAGCTGATCTATTGTGCTGCAGGAGACATACACGGACTCCTCCTGACTCCAGCTGACGACAGAAGGCGACTCAAATGAAACAGACCTTGTTTAATGAGACGTGGCTTTAATGGACAACTCAGAATAATGTCCACTGGCAGAGCTTCCTCAGATAAATCTCATTAAAGACCTAAAATCAAAATCCAGTTATGCCTCGGATGAGCCTTCCCCACCAGGACAAACTCTACAGACCTCAGTGGTATTTCTTCTCTCGGCCGCCTGATGATGGTCAGTGGGAAGCGGAGACATAAGCGTGACAGAATGAATCCAGACCACCCTTCCAGACAAATCCTGCCAGCAAAGCCCCTGAGTCAACGCCTCCAGCTGAGAGCCAGGGCTGCCTCACCTAAATGCCTGCTCCTGTCCCGAAAGCTCTGCCCACCAGACCCCTAGTGGGAAGCCTCTCCTCCAGAAGATATAAGACTCGCTGACTGAAGCCCCACACTCGACAAGCAACGCGGTCCTGCTGTACAGCACAGGGAACTATATCCAATCGCCTGGGATGGAACATGATGGAAGATACAGAAACAGAATGTATCTTTATGTATGACTGGGTCACTTTGCTGTACAGCAGAAATTGACAGAACATGGTAAATCAACTCTAACAAAAAAGTTTAATAAAAATTAAAAATAAAATAAAATAAAGCCCCACACTCACAAGAGGAGGGAGGTGGGCGGGAGAGCTGGCATTTAGGAAGCTGAGATATTTCTCGGGTTGTACATTTGCGGGTCTCTCTCCTGCCCGCGTTTCCCCGGCCCCGGGAGAGGTGCGGAGGGAAAGCGCCGACAGAGGAGAATGAGTCAGAAAAGCGGCGCTGGCCCCCCGCCCGCGCGGAGCCCGCGGGACTCAGGGGAAACCGGCCCCCGTCTTCCTGCCTCAAACAGCTGTCCTTTCTCCGCCTCCTCCCCGAAAATGACACACACGTCCGACTGCTCCCCACCCCGCCGGCGCTCAGCTGGTCCCCCCTCAGCGGGTCCAGGCGCATCTTCCCAAGGGCGCGTGAAGATGATCACCCCAAACTCTCCAGCAGACAGCTCTGCACGCGGGCCCCGTGCCCAGGACGTGGTGTAGCAGCCCCGGGCCGTCGCAGAAGAACAGCGGGGGGGGGGGGGGGGGGGGAGACGGAGGGAAGAAACCAGATGCTCCTGGGCGTGGGAATGTGCGTGGGGGCAGAGGAGGGGCATGCAGAAGGGGAGAGAAAGAGCTAGTGGATGGCTTGGCGCTCATCTGGTCCACAGAGCACCCAAAGCATTCGGGGAGCTCCTCGGGAAGGCCTCAGGGCCAGGCCTCAGTGGCCCTTGACGATGCCACTGTGGTGCAGGGCTTTCCTTCTCTCCTCTCTCTCTCTCTCTCAATCTTCTTTCTCTGGACCCACCGCAAGTGAGACCTCTAGCATCCCGGGCTTGTCCTCAATGAAGCCTCAGGCCTCTGTGGCCAGACGCCCAGGACTGGGATAGAAATCCACGGGTGTGAGTGGAAGAAACCCAGGCACCTCCAACCTTTCCCCAGTAAAGAGCCCTTTGATGGTATTCTTCTAGGGACGGATGGCAGGGAGAGATTTTGGAGGAAGTAAGGTCTTAGGACCCCCTCCAAGTCACTGCTGCAAAATGTGCTTCCATATGGACAGGGCCTGGCTCACCAGAACTTAGAACCTAAACAATATGGTGCTCACATCTGGCCAAGACAGTACACGACGAGCTGGGTGATGCTACCATGCCGTCTCCGCTGAGAGCGAGGAAACTACCTGGAGACCTTGGCTCACCAGGTTGGCTCTCAATGCACGTAGATACACGGAGGCCGTCAAGGTGGGCGGAGCTCTTCAAGAGGGCTCTCAGGAAGCATCCATGACCATGTCAGTAAGAGAGAAGGGCTGCCATGGGGATGACAGCAGGCGGGTGCCACGTCCAGAGAGCAGAGGGACCCCACACGCTGGTGAGGTTCTGGATCCCGAGTTCACGAGGTGGCCGTCTTAGCTCAGGCTGCCAAGACACTTTACCCCAGGGCGGGGGGTTATACAGCAAGTAGGTGTTTCTCACACTTTTGAAGGCGGCAAGTCCAAGATCAGGATGTGGGCAGATTCGGCTCCGGCTGAGGCCTCTTTCTGGTTCGCACATGTGCTCACTTTACCCTCACAAGGCAGAGAGTGGAGAGAAAAGCCAGCTCACTCCGGCCTCGTCTTCCAAGGGCACAAATCCCATGGTGAGGGCCTCACCCTCATGACCTAGTTGCCTCCAAAAGGCCCCACCTCCTAATGCTGTCACACTGGGGAGACGGGTTTCAACACATAAATACGGGGGAGGGGACCCACACACACAGGCCAAACGGCGGCAAATTCCCCCATGTGGAACCCCGAAGCTGAAATGAGGTGTCTGAAAGCTATACCACTCAGGTGACTGAAAATGATCTCAGAGAACGGTTTCCTTAGAACAAGTGTCCTCCAAGTGCATTCTAGAAAGTTCTAATGAGTTGTGTGCACCAGTCTGGTAAAAGAGGATTCCACAGTCCAGAGGGATGAGAAATGCTGTCCTGAGGACAGTATTTTTTTTTAAGTTTTTTTTTTTATTAAAGTACAGTTGATTTACAACTTTGTGTCAATTTTTGCTGTACAGCAAAGTCACCCAGTCATACATATAGATACATTCTCTTTCTCATACCATCCCCCATGGTGTTCTGTCCCAAGAGACTGAACCCAGTTCCCTGTGCTGTACCATAGGACCTCAGTACTTATCTTTTTGTTTTGTTTTGTTTTGTTTTTTGTTTTTGTTTTCTAGGGCGCACCCAAGACATATGAAGTTCCCAGGGTAGGGGTCAAATGGGAGCTGTAGTTGCTGGCTTATGCCACAGCCACAGCAACTCGGGATCCAAGCCACATCTTCACCTACACCATAGCTCACGGCAACACCGGATCCTTAACCCACTGAGCGAGGCCAGGGCTCAAACCCACACCCTCATAAAATATTCAAGAGTGACTTTTGGATTTTGACTTGGGTGGCCAAGTGGCTTCATTTAGCAATAGGAGAACTATAAGAAAACAGTCTTGGACAGGAAGAAATAAACCTAGTTTTGGAGAAGTTGACTCTGATGGACATTTCTAATCAGCAGCTGAAAATACAGGGCTGGTGCTCAAGAAACAGTTCTGAGATACATGTTAGGGTTTGGGATTCACAGGCATCCTGCTGGCAACAACTGGTGCTGTCGGCATGAAAGAAATTACCCAGGGGGTGTGCGGAAAGTGGACAAAGAAAAAGAAGAGCCCTGGAGAGAACCAGACCCTGGCTTATCCTCTGGCTTTTCCACCTAATAAATGGGCGGGCTGAGCGAGGAGGCCTAGGTGGGCCCCACTGCATCTGCAGCTGGTACAGTCTTATAATGTGCACTCTGCAGGGGGTGGGGGGTTGCAAGTTTGGACGGAGTACCTGGCATGGCTCCTGGCACACAGGAGGCACTGAAGCAATGCCCATGCTTAGAAGCAGTTGAAGAAACAGGAGAGCCTGCAGAGAATGATGTTTTAAATCGAAAGAGGAAGTGGTTAATAATGTTATTTACAATCTGGAGGTCGTGTAGGACAAGATCACTAGATGCACTAGACAAGGTCCTCGGGCTTCCAGCAGGTGAGCAGGGGAGAGAACCCCAAGACATCACCTCGAGGGGTCAAGGTTGGGTAGAGGGGCCGGTGGGAGCGTGGAACCGGGCTCTGTCCGTGCCAAGGGCAGGCTGACGGGGAGAAGGCAGAGGACTTAATCAAGACCGTCATCCCACCCGTCTCACGGCCCTGACCCTGAACTCCACCACCTTCTCTTAGCTTCGCCGCCGTCCCTCCCGCTGCCGTTGGCAATGAGCTCAAAGGCACTGACCTGTGAGGCAGCTGACCATCGAGAGCTCCCCAGATACAATTCCAGGATGGCAGCAAGATGCTTTTTTTCTTTGGGGTAACAAAGTAGGAGTGAAACCATCCTGATATTTTCAGCCATTTCCCCAAAGCCCTGATGTATACTCCCAATGCCCAAATGTCTTCAGCCCACATTTCAGACTGATAGAGACCAGAGGAAGTTAGCAATGAGGTGAGAGGGCAGCAGCAAGAACGAAAATGTAAGGTCAAAAAATATTTTTTTTATGGAAAGACTTGAGGATCTTTATAAGCTGAATGAAAGAAACCAACACAGGGAATACTCTCCCAGAAGCAATAAAGGAAACGCTAACTGTTGAAATACGCTTCCCAAAGAGATAAGGACGCAGCTGGAGAGACTAAGGCTGGAGAAAGAGAGGGGCCTGGAGCTCCCATTGTGGCTCAATGGATTAAGAACCCAACTAGTATCCATGAGGATGCAGGTTCGGTCCCCGGCCTCGCTCAGTGGGTTAAGGATCCCTCCTTGCTGTGGCTGTGATGTAGGCCGGCAGCTGCAGCTCTGATTCGACCCCTAGCCTGGGAACTTTCATATGTTGCAGGTATGGGCCCTAAAAAAAAAAAAAAAAAATGGGAGAGGGGGCTGACTCCCGATGAAAGTAAGTTAAGGAGGAATGCAAAGTCAAGATACATTTCTCAGCAAAGGAGAAGAAGATGATGGGGTCCCCTCCTGAAAGGCTCTATCTGCTCACTGACACAGGAGGTGACATCATTTGTTAAGAATGAAAATCCTAAAGGGCAAGGGCCAGGCGGAGGTGTGGGGAGACAGGTAAGAGTGTGGACTAGTCACCCTGGGAAACAGGGAGGGTGCACCTGTGGTGTGTATTAAAGGTTTGGGAACTTTCGCTCGAGGCTCGTCCTGGGTCGGAGACCATGAACTTGACATGGTGACCATCTTTGTGCCATGGGGTTACGTGTCAGCTCTCCAGTAACCCAGCCATGCCTCTTGTGGAGGAACCAAGAGACCCAGTAGGAAAAAACCTCAGTCTGCCTGTATTAGAATCATCATGCCATATCCTCCCAATGTCTGCAGCTCCAATCAACAAGGGAAATTTGTAAATGTCAAAAAGTCTGAATATTAGCATTGGAAAGTTAGAATATGCAGTTTCGAGAGAAAAGGAAATCCGTATATAAAAGTCTGAATAGCTGAGCCCTTTGTTCATGGAAGGGTTTTGGTTCTTTGTTTTATTTCAACATGCAAGTCATTCCACTGGTGTTCCGGGGCCCCACTGCCTTAGCTTCTTTTAAAGTGGGAAAGATTGATTTTCTATTTCTTTGTGGATTCTCTATTTCTTGAGAGCTTGTTTTCACCCCCAACCCATGTATTAATCATGCAGATGTTCTTATATTTGGGGGGCCTTGCCAACTTGAGTGACCCGGGGAGTGACCCTTTTAATTCCTAAAAAGAGTAAACAACCTACCTGGGAGAATGCCTCTCATATGCAGGCCAACCATCACCTTATCAAACTCTCACACACCAAGCAAGCCAATATTTTCCCCCGCCCAGGCCGGGCGCTGGCCCCGGCAGCACCAGGGACAGCTCCCACAGCCCAGCGTTCGCTGGAATTGCTCCTCTAGTCAATGCCAATCTGTTTGCCTTGCCTGCCTGGCTCTTCCCGTGGAAACCCCAGGAAAGGCTCTGGCCTGGGCTTTCCCTTCCCTCCCTCCTGTCCGCTCCCTCCTAACCACCGAGAGGCTTCTGCTGTGGCCCTGTGTGCCCTGGCATATGCCCCCTTCCTCCTGGGAAATGTGAGTAATGAAGTCTTCTTCCAGGGAGTTCCCTTCATGGCTCAGTGGTAACAAAGCTGACTAGTATCCATGAGGATGGAGGTTCCATCCCTGGCCTCGCTCAGCAGGTTAAGGATCTGGTGTTGCTGTGGCTACCGTGTAGGTCACAGACTTGGCTGTGGCGTAGACCAGCAGCTGCAGCTCCAATTCGACCCCAAGCATGGGAACCTCCATGTGCCTCAGGTGAGGCCCTCAAAAAACAAAAACAAAAACTTCTTTCAATGGCACTGGCCTCTCCGAGTCATCACCCAGTCACCTCCGTATCAAAATCCTACAGGTACAAATGAGATGCCCACTCCCTGCCCCACCCACATCTGCCTCTCTGCAGCCACCCCCGTCCTCCTGCTCCAGGTCCCACGCATCTAACTCACATGCTAGCACCTTGCTAATCCTGGCCGTGGGTGACAGCTGAGCCAGTCGGACAAGACACCACATACCAGGGGGCCCAGATGGTCCCAAGCATCGCCAGCCTGGATCAGCTCACACGGCAGCAGCTCCTGCATTCACGCTTTTGTGACTGTTTTAACTGAAATGTCCCTAACCTAAATTCATTTTTTTTTTTTCAAAACTCTGCTAAGTAGACATTTTTAAGAAACCTCCACTTTCTCTTTGCACAAACACAAACCAGCCACCCACGCCCTCGGAACCATATGCCAAAGTCTAGTGCCGTGGATAAAACATGCGTCTACACGTCTGTAGTGGACCCGGAATGTGCCAGTATGCAGGCCTTGTGTTTTTCGAGAGGGAATTGGGGGAGGGGGGGCACTCCATCTTTTGGAACAAGGAGAATTTCTGCTCAGTGAGTGAGCCCTGGAGTTAACCACATGGGAAAGCTCCATTAATCTCAATACTGCATGTAACCCCCAAGACAGGAGACACTGTACATCGTGCTCGCAGTAGTGAGATGCAGGCACATTACACACGTGTGCACATGCACACATACGCACAGACACTGCACACATACAAACACACAAATCTATACAGGAGGGAAAAAAGACCTTAAAACACTATTCGACCACCTTGAACATAAATAGAAGCATATGTCACCAACTCTTGCCACACTGGCCAAGGCAGGCCTCCAGGCTCCTACAGGTATTTCTGGGAGTCCTCAGGCCAGTCCCAGGAGCTGCGTCAAGGTCCCGCTGCTATGCAGGCCGCAAGCTCAGCATCTTCCTTTTCTTTCTTTCCTAGACCTCTCCTCTGGGGCTCCCAACCTGGAGGCAGCCATGTCCAGCTGTCCCCAGGGCAGCAGCTTAGCTGGGCCCTACAGCCACTTCTCCAGACGTGCCCCCTCCTATTTCACACGCCCTCCTTCCTCTCTGTTCCCTCCCCTTAGGACTTGGGCAGGAATCCAACAGTCGGACGTCAACCAGAGGTCAAGTTCAAAGGAGAAGTACCAGTCTTCCCTTGGCGCCTGAAGCTGTCTTCCGGGACCCACGTGCGCCTGGCTTTCCTGCACCAAGAACGAACTCTCCCTGGAGGCTCCCACATCCCTCCTGCACCTCAATTCATGTCAAGGCCACCTGATGGATTTATCCAACGTGCCCAGACTGGGCTGCTTCCCATTAGCAGACACAACTCAAGCTCAAGCCAGAATACAAACACACTCCCTACGCTCAGGGAGACTTTGGGCTTGGTCAATATTGTGATGAAATTGGACACTCCTTAGAACGTCTAGAAATTAAAGGGCAGTATGAGGATGTTGGGAAGGGGAGATAAAGGGAGGGATGAGTATGAACATTGTGATTCGCTCAGGGCTGCCCGCCCTCACCGCGGTGACCAGGTAGGAAGTGGTCCTTCCCTCCATAAAATGACACCCAAAGAGGAAAGTGGCTCCATGCCTCAGCCACTGTATAATATATAATATACATATGTAATATATAATTACATATATAATATACATTATATTTATATACTATGTAATACATACACAGTTCAATATATATTATGTACTGTATACAATAATATACACTGTATAATATGTAATACATACACACTGTTTAATATATATTATAGATTATATACTGTATATAATAATATACACTGTATAAAAAGAAAAATAATATACACTGTATGAAAAAGAAAAAGAGCAGAGCATGGCTTAACAGGCTGACCCCGCAAGACGCACTGGGTGGCCTGGGGCATGTCCTTTCTCCCGGGGGGAGTCAGTGCTCCTTACCTATAACATAAGGGCATTAAGCCAGAGGTGATTCCAAAGACCCCCTTAAACTCCAGCGTCCCTGATTTGGTAGCCAATGTGCCTTTTTAAGTCCACGCAAAGGATCCCCCGAGAAAGACAAATACTATACAATATCACTTGTAGGTCGACTCTAAAAAAATAACACAAGCGAACTTATTTACAAAACAGAAAAAGACTCACAAACATAAAGAACAGACTTGTGGCTGCCAAGGGGGAGGGGGCAGGGAGTGGGATGGACAGGGAGTTGGGGCTGGTAGATGCAAGTTATTCCGTTTAGAATGGCTCAGCAATGAGGTCCTGCTGTACAGCACAGGGAGCTAGAGCCAATCTCTTGGGACAGACCGTGATGGAAGATACTACGAGAAAAAGAATGTAGGAATATATGTATGGCTGGGTCACTATGCCGTACAGCTGAAACTGACACAACACTAAATCAACTATACTTTAGGTAAAAATGAATAAATAGAAAAAATAGAAAACAAACTTTAAAAGAGAGAGAGAGATCCCCCATCTGCACCACGGACACATCTGGCTTTTCTTTCATACTTGTCATGCCCAGAAAATTTGATCTTTGGCTTTTACCGAGAACCTACTGGAAAACACAGGCACCAGGGAAAGAAGTGAGCTTCAGCTGATCACTGTGTGGTGTGAATTCATATGAAGAGCGTGTCTGTTCCAGTCAAATCTTTTAGGTCAGTTACCAGGGCTCACAGATCTGTTTCTAGTCATGGGTTTGACTATAGCTGTTCTGGAACAATCGATGTGTAAATCAGCACACAGCTCTGCAGGTGGGGCTGTTGGGAGCATGGCAGGGCCAGAGTGAGGTGAGTCTGGCACACACCAAGGGCACAAAATTTAAGGGGGAGCAACAAACACCTCAGTAACAATAATATTTTTATGTGCTGCTTTAAACAAAGCAAAATGGCTTTTAAACACTGAGGCCAAAAAAAAAAGGAAAAAAAAGAATCCATGATGGTTTCCATGATGGTTGCACAGTGATACGAATATACTCAATACTCCTGAATGGCCACCTAGAAATGGTAAAGATTGTACACTTTATTACACGTGTTTACAAAGCTCCTGCAAAGCAAGTCTACCGGCAACAATTTTTGTTCGTTGGATTTCTCTCAACACTTTAAATATTTCACTCTGCTCTTGTTTGCATAGTTTCTGAAGCGTTGCTGTAATTCTCATCGTTGCTCCTCTTATTGGTGAGGTGTTGTTTGGGGGTTTAGGGTTTTGTTTTTGGGGTTTTTTAATCCCTCTGGCTTCTTTCAGAACTTTTTCTTTAATTTCCTACAGTTTGAAGATTACATGCGAGGATATATATATATATATATATATCCTGTTTAGTGTTCTCTGATCTTCTTGGGTTTGTGGTTGGGTGTCTGACACTGACTGGGGGGAACTGCCAGTCACTATTGCTTTGGAGAGATCTTCTATTCCTTCCTCTCTTCTCCTGCTGGTATTCCCGTCACACGTATGTCACACATTTTGTTGTTGTTCCACAGTGCTTGGATAGTGTTTTGTTCGGGGGTTTTCCTGCCTTTTTTTCTATTCACTTTTCAGTTTCAGAGGTTTCTACTGAGACATCCTAAGGCTAAAGACTCCTGCCTCAGCCGTGTCTATTCCACAAGTAAGCCCGTGCGGCATTCTTCAGTTCTGTTCAGCGTTATCTAAGCAGATCTCTAGCATTTCTTTTGGGGTCTTGCTTAGAATTCCCATCTCTCTGCTTACCTTGCCCATCTGTTCCTGTACGCTGTCTGCTTTATCCACGAGAGCCCTTAGCATGTTAATCACGGTTGTTTTCAAGGCCTTGCGTGATACTTCCAGCATCTCTGCCACATCTGAATCTGCTTCGGATGCTTACCCAGACTGGGCCTCTTAAAATGTGTGTGTGGGGGGTTTTGCCTTTTAGTATGTCTAGATGGCTTTCTTCTTCACAGCCAGACGTGATGTACCAGGTAAACGGGGCTGCCGTAAACAGGACTTTATGAGGTGACGGTGAGGTGTGACGGAGGGGAATGGCCTGATAGTTCTGTGATTAGGTCTCCGTCCTAGCGAGCCTGTGCCTCTGAACTGTGACCATCGCAAGGGTTTCGTAGCCTTCGTCGTCCCCGCTTAGGTGGACAGGGTGGCTGGAGTGGACTGGAGTTGGGTGTTGCCCTTTCCCCAAGTCAGCTAAGCTCTGATTATCGTTTGTCTTGAGGGCAGACTTTGATACAACACAGTCCGTCTCTGCTGTAGCTCAAAACAGTTCCTTTCTCCACCCTCCAGAAGTTCAGGAGGATTCCCCCATGGGGCCCCGATATTCAGCGGTGAGAACCCAGCTGAGCCCGAGAGATAAAACACAAAAGGGTGGGGCCCTCTAGGACAAGTCCCCTCTCTGACTTGCCCATGTCAAGCCTCCAGCAATTCATCAATTACAGTTCAGATTTCCTAACCCACGCTGGCACCTGTCCAGGCTGTCAGGTCATGGGTATTGGCTCTAAGTGGTGATACTGTGCCTTCACCTGCTGGTCTCTCCAATTTGGAGGCAACATTGTGCCTGTGACTTCACTTCTTTTTGAGGTCTAAGGAGACTTGCTGCTTTTTTAGTTTATTCAGCTTTTTTTCAGTGTTGCTAGGATGGAATAGTGACTTCCAAGTTTCTTATATGCCAAGATCTGAAACTAGAAGTCCTGTTATGCACTTTTTAACAGGACTTCTGTTAAATATATAATTTTTTAAATTAGCAGATAAAAACAGCATTTAAAA
The DNA here is from genome assembly GCF_016906955.1 of Phacochoerus africanus. Classification (NCBI taxonomy): domain Eukaryota; kingdom Metazoa; phylum Chordata; class Mammalia; order Artiodactyla; family Suidae; genus Phacochoerus; species Phacochoerus africanus. The sequence goes on along the minus strand of NC_062557.1, from coordinate 7,966,960 downwards.
GTTAATAAAATCTGATTTTTAAAAAATGAATAAAATCACCAAAAAATGTTAAATTCATGATGAAAATAAAGACGAGCTCTAAGTCAGAAAGAGAAAGACAAATACCATATGATGTCACTTACATCTGGAATTTAATATACGGCATAAATGAACTCTTCCACAGACAAGAAAATCATGGGCATGGAGAACAGAGTTGTGGTTGCCAAGGGGGAGGGAGTAGGACGGATTGGGTATACGGGGTTAATAGATGCAAACTATTCCCTTTGGAATAGATAAGCAATGAGATCCTGCTGTATAGCACTGGGAACTATGTCTAGTCACTTATGATGGAGCATGATAATGGGAGAAAAAAAGGACGTATATATGTATGTGTAACTGGGTCACCAAGCTGTACAGTAGAAAATTGACAGAACGCTGTAAACTAGCTGTAATGGAAAAAATAAAAATCATTGTAAAAAATAAATTAAAAATAAAATAAAATGCATGCTTTGCAAAAAAGAAAGAAAGAGAGAAAGAGAGGAAGGAAGGAAGGAAGGAAGGAAGGAAGGAAGGAAGGAAGGAAAGAAAGAAAGAAAGAAAGAAAGAAAGAAAGAAAGAAAGAAAGAAAGAAAGAAAGAAAGAAAGAAAGAGAAAGAAAGGAAGGAAGGAAGGAAGGAAGGAAGAAAGAAAGAAAGGAAGGAAGAAAGAAAGAAAGAAAGGAAGAAAGGGGAAATAAAGACTGGCTCTGACCTTGCACTTACACAACCCAGGTTTTACTTGCCTCCCCTAATCCCAACACTATTGAATCCTATCTATATTTAAAATTTTGGCATTCTACTTACTGCAGATTTTTGCATTCATTTGGAGATTTTAAACGTTACATCGAAATGGAAATTTTCTTATCTCTATTCCTGACGGTTTGGGTGCTGGCTTTAATTTTACGGGTTAGTGCCTCACTCGTCTCGCCCTGATCCAGGCCCTGAGGTTCACCAATCCAACAGGTGCTGATTCAGACGGTTCAGAAGGGAAGCAGCAACAGGCAAAACCCCAACCTTGGCTCTGCTTGGGGGCAAGCAGTTTTCCGGCAACCGAAATGCAAATTTACTCCAGGACTTTCTTCCTTTCCTTCGCCCCATCTCGTAGCAACAGTAAAGAGGACTGAACACTGAGAAAGTGCTCAGTGTTGTTATTTAATCCTTAACAAGTGCCAGTGGGAGTGCTGTTATCATCATTTGACAGACAAAAACATAAGGATCAGAGACACAAATCACCTCGCCAAAGTCACACAGCACTGGGTGGGTGGGGCTGAAATGGGAGCCTGGGTGTGCCTGTCACTAGAGGCCACCATGCTTGTGCTCCTTCATCCTTGCTCGGGAAGTGGCCACATGGCCACACTAGACTCCAGCACCCCCAGCCCTGGCCAGGGCTCTGGTGCTTGGCAGAACTCCTAGGAAATATATAAGAGAAGAAATTCAGGGGGTTGGTCACAACTGGCCTCAGAAGGACAAAGGGCAAGAAGAAATGTTCCTCTCAACTAACCTCAGTTCTCCCCCAATTCTACCCTTGCTGGATGGCAAACAACATCAGTATTGATGACACACGTACAATCCAGCAAGAGTCAGCGCCTCAAACTCGGAGAGCAGGCTCAGGGAGTTCCCTGGAGGCCTAGCAGTTAAGGATCCCACTGTTGCCACTACTGTGGCTTGGCTTGCTGCTGTGGCAAGGGTGCAGCCAAAGAGAAAGAGAGAGAGAGAGAGGGAGAGAGAGAGGAAGGAAGGAAGGAAGGAAGGAAGGAAGGAAGGAAGGAAGGAAGGAAGGAGGAGGGAGGGAGGGAGGGAGGGAGGGAGGGAGGGAGGGAGGGAGGAAGGAAGGAAATGAACAAGCAAGTAGTCTAAGACCCAAGTTCATGCCTTCAAAGCTAGTTTCACAGAATGTGCCTCTCTACATAATTCATCCTGGCCAGTACAAACTTCCCAGAGTGTCACAGCAGACTCTAGAAATGTAGGGGGGATCGCTTCTCAGCCTTTTGGCTAAGATCAAGTGTAGAAATGTAGGGGGAGAGAAGAGGAATGTGCTGGAAGATAGTCTCTCTCCAGTTTTTTTTTTTTTTAATTTTTTAAATTTCCCCAATACATTATTTTGTCCCTACTGTACAGCATGGTAACCCAGTTACACATACATGTACACATTCTTTTTTCTTACATTCCATCATGCTCCATCATAAGTGACTAGACATAGATCCCAGTCTACCCAGCAGGATCTCACTGCTAATCCATTCCAAAAGCAATAGTCTGCATCTATGAACCCCAAGCCAATCTTATAAAAAATTGTTAAAATAGCATGATATTGCTTATATGTGGAATCTGAAAATAAATGATACAAATGAACTTATTTACAAAACAGAAATAGACCCATAGACATAGAAAACAAATTTATGGTTACCAAAGGGGGAAGGAGGGGGTAGCGAAAGGAGGGACAGACAGGCGTTTGAGATGAACAGATACACACTACTGTGCATAGAACAGACAAACACCAAGGCCTTAACTGTATAGCAGGGGAAACTGTATTCAATGTCTTATAATAACCTAGAGGGGGAAATAATCTGAAGGACACATATCTACATATGCATAAATGAGTCATTTTGCTGTACCTGTGAAACTAACACAACATCGTAAATCAGCTCTAGTTCAATGAAAAAAGATAACTAAAACTAAAACTAAATAAAAGGTATAGACTAGGAATTGGTAGGAAAGCAGTGAACTATCTGAGAAAAGCAGAAACGAACAACCCCACAAACCACTTTACCATGATCATAAAGCCAGCGAGACAGTGAAAGAAGGCACGGTGATGGGCAGTCTGGTGAAGTTTTGGTGACACACACGGAGCCCAGAGAACTCAGAAGTGGGTCTTCCAGGAAAGAAAAGAAAAGAAGGAAGAAAGGAAATAAGCCTCTCAGACCCGCATTCGTGCCCACAAGAAGAGAAGTTCAGAGCCCTCTGACCGTGAGGACCCCACCTGGGATAGAGACCAAGCTTCAGGGATGAAGAGCTAGCACAGCCGCCAGCGCTGCTTCCGTGCCACTCGGTTTTACCCCAGCGCCCTGCTGCGAACACAAGCCCCGGCTGAGATTCATTTTCAGAGAGCTGGGTTGACAAGGACAAATCTGGTCGCAATGAATTTCAAGGACCTCTTGAAATGCTTGTATTGCTATAGATTTTCACAGCAGTGAATGTTTGTGAGAAATGGACCGCGAGCTACAGCTTGGATTATTTTCCATTTCAGTAGAGATAGTGGCAGTAATAAATTTGGCCTGGATGGCTTTTTTCAAAAGGTCTTATGAAACTTCTTATAAACTTAAGGTTTCTCTGTCCAGCAACCACTGCCAGAACCGGCTTGGACAGTCGTGGGTGGGTATCCATCAGAGCCAGAGCAGACATGACAGCCAGGATGATCCTTTTAAAACTTAAGTCAGGCTGCCTTCAAGCCCTCTATGGCTTGTTGGATCCTTCAGCACCAAAGTCAAGCTTTACGATGACTTGAGAGGCCCCCACTTCACCTCCCAGCTCCTTCCACTCTTTGCTTGGGTTATATCACCCTCTTGGCTTTTTTGAACATGCCAGGTGTGTGACCCCCCCAACACATTTGCACCTGCCATCCCTACATATTGGCATGATTTGATCTCTCACCTCCCTCAGGTCTTTATATAAATGTCTCCTCTCACGTGGCCCCCCCTACCATGCCACCAAAACTGACAAGACCTCCATCCCATACACACACCCATTTCCTATCCCCTTGCCTCTGTGTTTCTTTCCTCTTAGCTGCAGACACCACCTAACATATAACCTACTTCTCTTGGAACCCCAGGTAACTGTCTCCCCCATCAGAATGGCAGCTCTCTATGCTGTTTTTACTATTGGGTTCATCTGTTCTGGTTTCTATTGCATTGCCCAGTGTCTAGAACATCTCAGAGGCACAATAAAAATTAGTTAATTACTCAAAATCAGTGGAAAGATAAGAATGCAAGCCCAGCACACTGTTCCCTCTCCCTGCCTGGACGAATGACTAAAGAACAGGACTTGGTGAGACCTTGCCAAGTTATCCACTGAAGCCTAGTGCTCTTCCTCGGTGGGGATGCACTGGTGATGCTGAGTCAGAGAAGTGTGAGGGCAGGGACAGGTGAGTGAGGCTAGTAGGGCAGCCACTCCTTATAGGAAGACCAACATTTCCCAAATAATGGAAAAATGAAAATCCCCACAACTAAAGACTCAGTGAGTAAGTTGGAGTGGAGAGGAGAAAAAGAAAAAACAAAAGCAGTAATAATTATACTGCATGATATCCTTACCTTTTCCCAAGGGGGCAGCTCTAGGGAAGAGCCCCGGGGTATTCTAAGAAACCTCAAAATCATACGCACAATTTTCTGGGAATTTGTTCATCCGTTTCTCAAAGTAGTCCTTGATTTAAAAAAAAACTTAGCAAAACACTAACTTACACTAGAATGTTTTCTGTAATTCATTTTGGTTCCAACAACATCCATTGATTAAGTGATGATTACCGTATTTCACCAAATCTTAAGACACAACCATTTGAAGATACACTGTTGTTTTAGACTGCAGATCAATTCCACTGACATGCCATTGGAAGACAAATATTAATTTCAGAGATGTTAAAAATGCAAAAAAAAAAGAAAGAGTCATAGAATCTATAAATTACACTGCATGTCAAACACTGTGCTAGTCCCTTCACACCTTTTACCTGAGTTCCAACGCAATAAAGTTATTATTCCTATCATATAAGGAAGGCCACAGACAGAATTCCAAGAATGCACACGCCAGGTCTGTCTGGAACCCTCCCACAGTGGCATATCATCCCCCAGCAAAGAGACGGCTGCTACGACTGCAGATCTTAAAACCAAGCACAGCATGGAACCTGCCACAATCAAGTGCACTGGGAGACAGAGGCAGACACAAGTAATCAGAGCTGAGTATCAAACGACTGCAGAAGCACCCAGCTTGCACCGGAAGCAAAGCTTCAAACTATCTTCCAATGCCCAGAGCAGAGTTTCACATTTATTACTCTAAAGAGCAATCTCTTCCTCCATCAACTGTACAGCCTTCTCTCACTTCAATAAGCGAATATTTAAGTGGAATTTAATGACCCAAAATGGTTTGCTGTGTTGAAAGTAGGATTTAGAAATAAAAAGTGGAGTTCCCATTGCGGCTCAGGGGTTAAGATCCCAATTGGTATCCATGAGGATGCGAGTTCAATCTCTGGCTTCATACAATGGGTTAAAGGATCCAGCGTTGCCCTAAGCTGCAGTGTAGGTAGTAGATGGAACTCAGATTTAGTGTTGCTGTGGCTGTGGCATAGCCTATGGCTCTGACTCAACCCCTAGCCTGGGAACCTCCATGTGCCAAGGGTGCAGCCTTAAAAAGACAAAAAAAAAAAAAAAAGGAAAAAAAAAGATGCAGGATTCCCTGTCAATCTTAAAATGTGTCTCCATTATCAAAGAATTAACAAAAGAAAGTCTCCAAAGGCTGCAGGTAGTAGGGCATGCACTGTAGACGGTGAGGAGAGAAGGATGTTGAGAAGAAAATGACCATTGCACTGGGTATCTTCACAATGAGGACATGCTCCCGCCCCGTAAGGACTTTTTAGGAACTCTAAAACCACCACAAGGAAAGAATCAGAAAGAAATTTCTCCAAGAAAACAACCTGTAGCCTGCATGTAACTTGGAAGCAAAAATCAACCTTTACAGTTATAAGTGTATGAGATTTGAGAGCTGCTTGTTACAAGGCAAAGCTGATTCATACAGCATGTTACATTCAGATCAATGAAGTCAACATGAAAACTCTTGGCAACACACATTGTAATACAAGGAACATGCCTAGAGTCACACATAAGCCTTCAGGCTTTTTTTTTTCTTTTTAGGACCACACCTGTGGCATATGGAAATTCCCAGGTCAGGGGTCAAATATGAGCTGCAGCTGCCAGCCTGCTCCATAGCCACAGCAACATGGATTCTGAGCTCTGAGCAATGCCAGATCCTTAACCCACTGAACGAAGCCAGGGATTAAACCCGAATCTTCATGGATACTAGTTGGGTTCTTAACCTGCTGTGCCACCAAGGGAACTCCTGAGCCTTCAGACTTTTAGATCATCTTTCCTGGGAAGGAGCCTCATAGCACAATTGGCTTTATATAAATTCTTCCAATTGTGAGTGAATGCCATCATCTTTGGCAGTCTTCTAACAGTTAAACTTAATAATAATGAAAACAAAAATGCAAACCATGATTTTTTTTTAACCTGCCATGCATTGGACAACAAATTATATCCAGAACTTGTCCTCATCTCTCTTCTGCATTGCTTTTTTTTTTTTTTTTTTAGGACCACACCTGCAGCATATGGAAGTTCCCAGGCTAGGGATCAAACTGGAGCTGTAGCTGCCAGCCTACACCACAGCCACAGCAACACAGGATCTGAGCCTCGTCTGCGACCTATACCACAGCTCTCAGCAATGCCAGATACTTAACCCACTGAGCAAGGCCAGGGATCGAACTCATATCCTCACAGATACCAGTCAGGTTCTTAATCTGCTGAGCCACAACAAGAACTCCTTCTCCTGCATTCTTACAATAACCTCTGACCTAACCTCGACAACTCCAGAGACCAGCAAATACCTCAAAGGCCAAAGAGTCCTGAGAAAATGTCCTAAGCCGCCATGAAGGGAAGGGGTCTGCCTTGGGAGGTTGTGTCCCCTCAGCTGGAAAGCAGCGGGCTCTAGTGAGCACAGGTGCCTGTGGCTTTAGAATAATTATTTTGAATGTTTGGGGGGAAGAAAGTTGTTTTGACAATGTTGTTAAACGTCATGACAAACTGCCACCACCAAAAAAAGAGGAAAAAAGACTGCTTTTTGGAAAAAAACAAAAAAACAAAAACCAACTTGGATTGTAGGTCAATCCTTACACGTCTCCTAAGAAACTTCCCGAAATTTTCCAAATAATACTATCATCCCAAGTTGACCACTTCTTGGGGGCCCGAAGGCACCTGTTCAGATGGGTTTTTTGGTGTTAATTCACACATCCGTTTTATTTTTTTTAATCAGTTTTTATTTTCGACCTAAAAAGGGAGGACTGAGCACCTCCGAGTGGAATGGAGTTCGGGGGCAGGGTGTGTCCTAGTGACCCTTTGTGCTCCTCACGCGCCTCCAGGGCACTCCTGGAGATCAGGCTAAGGTGAAGAGCAAACTGAACGTCTCCTGGTAGCAAATAAATGCCCCATGGGACCTGGTATACAGGGTGCCAGCTGGAAAAGACCATCTATCCTGCTCTGAACACCAAACACGGAGCTGCAAAGGAAAAGGCCTCCGCGGGTGACATCTGCTGCACAGACTCTTGATCTGACCCAGCCTTCACGGAAGCATTTCCAACCTGTCACCATGCTCTTTCTTTTTTTTAATTACTCAATGAATTTATTACATTTATAGTTGTACAATGATCATCACAATCCAACTGCCATGCTCTTAAGTATACATTTCAACGCATATTCTAAAAAGGACCTTACTGGAGTTTCCTTGCGGCACAGTGGGTTAAGGACCCAGTGTTGTCAATGCTGTGGCTCTGGTTACTGCTGTGGCTCAGGTTCAGTCCCTGGCCTGGGAGCTTCTTCATGCCAAAGGTATGGCAAAAATAATAATAATAATAATGTTGCCGATAGCCTGAAATATACAAGATAGCCCATTCTCAAGGCTCTGACATTTGAAGGTAAACAATTTTTCATTCACATAGAGATAAAATGTTGCAGAACAGAGAATGACATTTGTCTTATTGGATGCTTTCAGGAATATCATGACCTGACCTAAGGGGACAGCTGCAAGAACAAAGGAGCTGACATCAAGGAGTCTGTGACAACCAACCGCACCACCACCCCTTTTAGTGTAAAAGAAGCCTGAATTCTAACTCAAATAAGATGGTCCTTTGGGATACTAGCCACCATCTTCTTGACCTGCTGTTTTTCCAAATAAAGTCACTATTCTTTGCCCCAACAACTCATCTCTCGATTTACTGGCCAGTCGTTCTGTGAGTGGTGCAAGCTGGGACTCAGTAACATCAAGAGATGAAAATGAGAATGGAAGAAAAGAGAAGCCAGCCAGGGAGGTATGTGGGGGGGATACCGAGACTCAGAATCTTACAACCTCGAAGTCTGGGATGTGACTTAAAAGGAAAAAAAAAAAGAGCATCCAAGGACTCAGGGCCCTCACTGTGCATTTTCTCTCTCACTCTTTGGCTTTGAGTCTTGCCCTGGGGCCTCCCACTGTCTGCACCTCAGTGTCAGTGCAAGAAGGAGAAGAGCAGACGAGTGAGATGATGCTGAGAAAGGGGAGCTCATGCATTCAGGCACTGGGCAGGAGCTCATCACCTTTGATCTTTGGGCCCCTAAAGGGAACCCTAAGTGGGCTCTTATTTAGTTCACCCAGTCACCAGACATGCCCGGACTCCTGCTGTGTGCCAGGCACCACGCTTGGAAATCGAATGTAAAATGCATGTGAACCCAGGTGGGTGTGTTCTCCCAGGAGGAGGTCTCCAGCGGTGCTTCTCCGCCAGAGGCCATGGCAGGATGGCGACCAGTCCATAGAGCACCCCATGCACGTTCTACAGGGGCTCCCTTCTCTGAGCGGCCCCAGCCTGGCCCCCAGGCTGACCCCTCGACAAACTGAAGCTGGCCTGGACCTCAAGCCCCAGCTAGGATGAGGTCCTTGAGTAAGACCCAAACCTCTGGCCCACTGTCATGTCGACCAGGAGGGACGACAGGCATTTAGTGGCCAAGGACTGAGGGTGTTAAAGCAGCATGCGATGTTCGGGACACAGCCCCTCCGCAAAGAACTGGCCCTCCCCCAAATGCCAGCCGTCTGTGGTTTTCATTGGGTCTTCTTCCCACAAAACAGATGTTCCGAGGATGATAGGTCAGGAGGGTCACGGCGCAAGGATGCTAATGAGTAGCTACTTCGGAGCATCTAGACGGATATCATGGCAACCTTAGAAGACCTGCCTCCTGATTTTGAGTCAACGTTTCTATTCAATGCAAAAAAAAATTAAATACTGAAACTTCACATTTTAAGTTTAAAGTTGCATCTCTATTTCTTCAGGGGAGGGAAATAGGAATCAAAGCAGATACCTCTGGTCCCCTCCAATCCCCTCCGGCAGTGTCCCTGGGGGTCTTAGAGCCCTTGGAAACTGTAGATTTAATTCTCGCTAAGAGCCCTATAGATTAAAGAAAATAAGTGCGATAGCTTCAAAGAAGACACTCATTGTACTGAGAAAATGAGACGCATCTTGGTGTTTAACATGCGGTGCTGAAGGGTCCCCTCCCTCCCGGGAAAGACGATGTGCTTGTCTATTTCCACGGACCCACAGCGATGCAATCCTGAAATGCCCCGGCTTTGCACAGGTAACTTAAATGGGAAACAAAGGTGGGAGGAAATGAAGAGAGAGACAGTGCAAAACAGAGCTTCCGCCGCCCTGTCCTAGTACTCTCCTAAGCAGGCGTTCAGAATATAAGTCTTGAGTCAAAACGTCCTGTTCTGTATGATCAAAACTTGCCCCTGTGTAGCCTTCTGAGGTTGGAATTTTAAACAAGCCTTTGGAGCCCCACGATTTCCCAGGAGCAGACCAGTGGGGGAACGAGGAGCAGCTCATTAGGTCTGGGAGAGCTGTTTCCATCTCAGCCTAGTTAGGTGTAACCTCTCCTGTTTCCTCTCTTTGTTGTCCCACATAATGCCCCCCAAGGCTTCACTCTACGCTCCCCATCCTGGAAAGTGGCTGAGCGACAGGACTATTTAATCCTGAGCGACAGGACTATTTAATCCTGATCGACAGGACTATTTAATCCAATCACTAGCAAAAAAAAATCAGCTCTGAAGTCTGGGTCAGATAATAGCATCCCGTTAGCTGCCAGCACGGGATGGCTCTCCTCCTCCCCACTGTCCTTTTCCAGTGCGAGACAGGGAGAGCGCAGCAAAAGGGAAAGAGCGGTACAGTTAGAGTCCTCGGTGGTTGGAACGTTAAGACAGGGCGGAAAAGGAAATGAATATGCAAATCTGCTTTAGCCCCTGGCTGCCTGCCACACAAGAGAAGCAAGCACAATTTGACATTCAGTGGTTAACAACTCTAATCAAGGAGGGCTGGGTGACAGGTGGGCTGGAGAACTGTCACCGAGACACTAAGAAGGATGACTTCAAGGGAGGCTGGTTCTCCATAATAAATCTCTCAGGTGTCTAGACTTGTCACGGCGCTCCACCCCAAATGTACGGCAGGGACCCCAGCAACATAGCACTGGGATGAGTTTAATGAGCGCAGCCTGCTAACAGGCTTCCACTCTGCAAAACCAATCCAAAGCAAAGACCTGGACGGAACTTCACCCAGATCGGATTTTCTAGAAAGGGGGGAGGGACCCCAGGGTGGAATCTGCCCACCTGGATCTCCATACATAGGGAAGAAACTGTCTCTGAAGAGCTTTTCCAAGGACTGTACCCCCGCCAGGAACTGCTGCGCTAGGGCTGCAATCGGCACCACTGAGCCCAATGGAGCCCGAGAGATTTCTCCAGGGACCATGCATAGGGAGGGCGAGGAAGAGGCTGGGGGAATTCACTCCACCTTCAGAGGGAGAGGGAGAAAGAGAAGGAGGCAGATCACTGCAGAGAGGAGAGGAGAACGGGTGCAGACAAAAAGAGGTGCGGAGAGTGAGATGCCAAGAGGCGAGTGAGAGAGACCAGGAGAGATGGAGAGACGGAGAGAAGAGAGACAAGATGAAATGAAACGGGCCAGGGAGGACACCTTGTTGACCAAGCTGAAAAAGTACTGGTGGGCTGCGGAAAAGAAGGGGGGAAGGTTTCCATGGCAACACCCTGCAGAAAACACAGGCTGCCAGGCTAAGCTCAGAGAGGACACCTGCAGCCCCTGATGGCCAGACCTGCCCTACTTCTGCTCTCCTGGGGGGCTGTGCCCAAGCTCTCACTCTCAGACATCAAGATCTCAGACTAGAACCTGCTGCCCAGACTTTCAGCTCCCGTGAGCCCCTCCCTGACAGGCCAGATGGACAGAGGGGCGCCTGCCCCAGATGTTCTTGGTTGGCTCAGCCCACACTTTCACAGAGCACAGTGAACCCCCTCTATAACTTCCCTGACCACTGGTCACCTGGCTTGTACCTGAATCCTTCCAGTGACCCGGAGCCCAGGTTACTGTCACATCTGCCCATATTCCTGACTCTACCCCCGCCACACACACACACCCTTCTCTGCTCCTCACCTCATGATTCTCTATAACTTTTCACATTTATCTTATGATCTATTTTTCCTTAACCATACTTTGGTGCTTTAATTTCTTTAGGGATTCCCTTTTTCTTTTGAGAATCCTCCTCCTCCAGCTTAGGGACAGTCTGTTCTTTTCCTCTGTGGATTCTCCAGTCCTGAGTTACTGGCCTGGAGGTCATGCTGTCCATCTTTCTGAGCACTCTGAGGCCACTGCAGACCCAAGTGTGTTTAATATCTGGAAAAACCACATCCAAACCTGAAAGCTCTTTGTACTTTTCAAGGTGGGCAGCAAAATCTCCAGTCTGGGGGAAAAAAAAAAAAAATCCCATATTCAGGCACCCTGAACACTTTGGCCATTTCTATGGCTGTCCAGACAAAATACAACTGCTATTCACTGAAGGCATTTTAAACACTATTCTAAGCATTTTACTTGTACTAACTTAGCCTATTTTCACTGCAGTGTCATCAGACAACTGCTCTTATCCCTGTTTTAGATACAGAAGCTGAGGAAAAGGCAGGTGAAGAAGGTTACCCAAGGTCTAGCAGCTGCTAAGAATTCACCGTAGAACCTACTCTCCGGCCCACTCCAATTCAGTACCATTTCTGTATCGTGACATCTTTTAAGAACTTGGTGGCTTTTCAAAAATGGCCTCTCATCTGCCATAAACCTATTGATAGCCTCGTACTGAATGGTGAAAGACCGAATGCCTTCTCCCTGAGATCAGGAATAAGGCAAGAATGTCTGCTCTCACCAGTGTTAGTCGACATCGTACTAGAAATCTCAGTTCAATTCAGCAAAAAAAAAGAAATGAAAGGCATTCAGGTTGGAAGGAAGAAGTAAAACTGCTATATTCACAAAAACGACATAGAAAATCCCCCCAAAAAAGGAGTTCCCATCGTGGCTCAGTGGTTAATGAACCCAACTAGTATCCATGAGGACGCGGGTTTGATCCCTGGCCTTGCTAGTGGGTTAAGGATCCTTGAGCTGTAGTATAGGTTACAGATGCAGCTCCAATCTGGTGTTGCTGTGGCTGTGGTGTAGGCCAGCAGCTACAGCTCCGATTCGACCCCTAGCAGGGGAACTTCCATAAGCCACGGGTGCAGCCCTAAAAAGACAAAAAAAAAAGAAAGAAAAGAAAAGAAAAAAGAAAAAGAAAATCCCAAAGATCTACCAAAAAAAGAAAAAAGAAACCCACCTCTTAGAACTAATAAATGAGTCTGGTTACAAGGCTAACGCACATAAATCAATTATATTTCTGTATACCAGCAATGAATAGTTAGAAATTGAAATTTTATATACTATTCCATTTATAATAGCTCCATAAAAGGAAGCCATTAGGTATGAATCTAACTAAATGCGTGTAATACTTAGGTATAAATCTAACCAAATATAAGTAAGATATATATGCTGAAACCACAAAACACTGACAGAAGAAATTAAAGACAACTTAAATAATTGGAGAGCTATACCATGTTTATGAAATGGAAGACAATATTATTAAGATGTTAGTTTGCCCCAAATTGATGTAGAGATTCAATGCAATCCCAACTAAAAGCGCCAAAAGCCCATCAGGAGTTTTTTTTGTAATAGATATTAACAAGCTGATTCTAAAATCTGTATATAACAAGGCGAAGGAACTAGAATAGCCAAAACAATTTTGAAAAAGAATAAAGTGGGAGGACACACACTCTCCGATATCAAGACTTAGGATAAAGCTATCATAATCAAGAGGCAGTGAGATTGGTGAAAGCATTACAGACACATACACCAGTGATGCAGAAGAGAGCCCAAAAGTAGACCCGCACCAATACGGTCAAGTAATGTTTTACAAAAGCACAGAGGCACGATGGAGAAAGATCTTTCTAACGCGTGGTGCTGCACCAACCGGACATCCCTAGGAATAAAAAACTGAACCTCGGAGTTCCCACCATGGCTCAGCAGTAATGAACCCGACTAGCATCCATGAGGACGTGGATTCAATCCCTGGCCTCGCTCAATGGGTTAAGGATCCGGGGTTGCCGTGAGCTGAGAGATGCAGCTCAGATCCCACGTTGCTGTGGCTGTGGCGTACCTAAGCCGGCAGCTGTAGCTCCGATTGGACCGCTAGCCTGGGAACCTCCATGTGCCGCGGGTGAGGCCCTAAAAAAAGACAAAAAACAAAAAATTGAAACGACCCCACTCCTTACGCCAAAACAACTCACAAGAAAGGGCCCGGTATGGGAGCCCCAATGACATATTCCAGACCCACGTAAAGGATTGTTAGAGGTTTACGTGTGTTAGGTGGAACCATATACAATGTCCGTATTTGTTAAAATACGTCAATCTCCTTGAGGGCCCACGTCTCCTGTTTTTACACATATGACAGACACTTCCCTCCTGGAAGGAGCACCACCAGTGTTTACCGAGATTGGCTTGAGCACATCTTTCCCAGACTTGCTGAGGATCAGGGCCTCAAAACCGGCAGGTGAGCCTGGTCCCTTAGGGAAGAGGGCAGAGACTTCCAGCTCACCTCACCTAAGAGCTGCAAGGCACATCCTGGGCATCCTCTCCTGCCATCCTCAAGGACCGCCTCTGCCTCCCCCACCAGCTGAGGATCCGTGTGGGGGAACCAAGGAGTCGGAAGTTCTGCGAGTTCTGTTTTAGACGACCAGCTGGGTCAGGGGCACATCCTTTACTATGTTCAGTTCCAAAATACTGCGACTCTGAAAATTACGCTCCATTCAGACACCTGGGTTAGTTTTCAGATACTTTGAGCTCTTTTCCTTCTCTGGCCCCAGGAGGGGAAATGCACTAGAGAGGAAAAAGCAGAACACGATACCGGAATGCACACGATCCAAAGAGGACGTGGGCGGTTGAACAGGAGGTATACAATGACAAAGATAGCCCAGATTGAATGGAGCTTATGGTGGACTCCTTTTCTTTCTTTCTCTCTCTCTTTTTTTTTTTTTGGCTGTGCCCACAGCATATGAAAGTTCTCTGAACCAAGGCTCGAGCCCATGTCATAGCAGCAACCCAAGCCATTTCAGGGACAATGCTGGATCCTTAAGCCACTGCACCACAAGGGAACTCCAGAGACTCCTTTTCTTGAAGGCAGGAATGCGCCGACCTCATCCCAGAGGACTGGTGCTGTCCCCGGTTTTTTGTTTGTTTGTTTTTGCTATTTTAGTGGCATATGGAGTTTCCAGGCTAGGGGTCGAAATCAGAGCTGTAGCCACCAGCCTCCGCCACAGCCACAGCAATGTGGGATCCAAGCCATGCCTATGACCTACACCACAGCTCACGGTGATGCCAGATCCTTAATCCACTGAGCAAGGTCTGGGATGGACCCTGCATCCTCATGGATCCTAGTCGGACACGTTAACTCTGAGCCACGAAGGGAACTCCCAAAATTGCAAATTTCAATTTCAGTTCAAACCCATCTTCCCCCTCAGCACGTTCCTTCTCTGCACTGCCTCGCTCAGCAAGCAGGATCCATTTCCGGCCAGTTTCAGGGGCTCAAAACCGGCTTCCATCCCTTCTTAGACACTTTCCATAAAAACCAGAAGAGAAAAATATATATAAACTATTGAGATGGGAGTGAATAAATAGAAAGGACTCTTCAAGATCTTAAATACTTGAATCAAAGTGCCGCTCCAGGCTTCTGCAGCTTTTAAGGAGCATCTGCAAAAAATAACATCTGAGAAACAAAATGAAACGATCTGAAGAGAGCCCAGGTTATCCAGCTCTGGCAGAAGCACCCTAAATCTCTGGGTAATAAAAGTGAGCTTGGCAGGAATATCCTAACAGGGGCTGGTGCTGCCCAAGACACTTGTCTGCTCTGTTTCCCAAAAGCACATTAAAAACACATTTCCCTGTTTAATAGACTTGTGAGCTGAAATGAATGTGTCAGAATTCTAATAAATATGATAGAACCTGCTAGCCCAGCAAATGTTAAATTTTGCATAAGGATCCCTAACTCCTCGGTAGATGTTTAATGAATATTTCAAACAAAGAGCCCTGGCAGCTGCTCTGGAGGCTCCCAATGAAGTACGTGGGGTTTTTATCACTGACAGGATTAGCCTCCTCTTGTTTCCTCTCATTTTCTCCCCTCTCCCTCATTTGTGCAGGACAAACGCCCCTTCAGACTAACCAAATGCCTGAAGCCTGGACACGGAGGGATTAGAGTGTGGGGCTGGTCAGTGAAATGGGTTGAAAGGTACTCCCCCCAAGTTCATGTCCACCTGGAACCTCAGAATGTGACCTTCCTTGGAAATACAGGTTTTGCAGATGGACTTAGTTAAGAAGTGGCCACGGTGCCTTAGGGCGGGCCCCAGATCCAATGCTGGGTGTCTCAATAGGAAAAAGGAAGAGTTCTCGTTGTGGTTCAGCAGGTTAAGAACCCGACATAATGTCCACGAGAATTCAGGTTTGAGCCCTGGCCTTGCTCAGTGGGTTAAGGATCCAGCCTTGCCATAAGCTGCAGCATAAACACGTCACAGATGCAGCTCAGATCCAGCATTGCTATGGCTGTGGTGTAGACCTCAGCTGCAGCTCTGATTGGGCCCCCGGCCCGGGAACTTCCATATACTATGGGTGCGGCTATAAAAAGAAAAAGAAAAAAAAAAAAAGAGAGAGTGAGAAAGGAGAAGGAGATTCAGACACAGACACACAGACAGGCACGGGGAAGAAGGCCATGTACCATTAGTGGTCGAGACTGGAGAGGTGAGGCTACAAGCCAAGGAACGCTGGGAGCCACCAAAGTTATTCGAATCAAGGAAGTTGTTAGAACGCGGCCCTGTAGATGCTTTCCTTTTAGTCTTGCAGCCTCTGGAGCTGAGAGGATAAATTTCTGTGAACACACACACTGTTTGTGGTGCGTTGTTAGGGCAGCTCTAGAAAATGAAGTCAGAAGAGCATGTCTACACATTCTAATGTGGCATGAATATGAATCTCCCCCAAAGTTACCTGCGTCCATCATCCAGGTGATGGTGGAAGTGGGTAGTGTTGCCCATCTCTTTAATTTCATCAGCAGAAGCTATACACCTGCCAGCAGTCTTGTAAGATCAGCCTTCAAAGCCTCTGACTTCCTCTCCAGCTGTTGTCGCTCAGAAACTTTCCAGCTCTATCCAACCCCCTTCCCTACTGCTGACTCAGCATTCCTAGCCCATCCAGGTATGAGGCTGACAGGTAAAGAGACAGAAATAAACTGATGAGAGAATCTTAAAGAAAGAAACAGAGAGAATCAGGCGCTCTGGTTACCAACCACAAGAAGACAACGTTTCCAAAAACTGCCAAGGGCCGTTCCAGGCTGAGCTGCGTCCCCCTCAAATTCATGCGTTGAAACCCTAACACCCAGTACTCACAATTTAACTGTATTTGGAAAAAGAGCCTTTTTTCTTTTTTTTTTCTTTTGGCTATGCCCCGCGGCATACAGAAGTTCCCCAGCCAGGGATCGAACCCATGCCACAGAAGTGACAACACTGGATCCTTAACCACTAGCCCACCAGGGGACACCTGGATAGGGTCTTTAAAGAGGTAAATACGTTAAAATGACATCGTTCGAGTGGACTCTAACCCAATAGGACAGGTAGGAAGAGGAGGTTAGGACTCAGCGAGGCAGAGGGAAGATCACGTGAGGACGCAGGGAGAAAATCGCTGCCGACAAACTGAAGGGAGAAGCCGCAGAAGAAACTGACCCAGCTCACACCTTTTTTTTTTTTTTTTTTGCTTTTTAGGGCAGCACTGCAGCATATGGAGGTTCCCACACAGCAATGCAGGATCCAAGCCGCATCTGTGACCTACACCACAGCTCATGGCAACGCCGGATCCTTAACCCACTGAGCAAGGCCAGGGATCGAACCTGCAACCCCACGGTTACTACTTGGATGCATTTCCACTGCACCACGACGGGAACTCCCCCTGCTCACCCCTTTGATCTCAAGCTCAGGCCTCCAGAACTGTGAGGAAACCGATTTCTGCTCTAGGAGCCACTCATGCTGTGCTACTTTGTTATGGCAGCCCCAGCAAATTGACACAAGTACCAAGCCGCCTCTGGGCCCAGGCCTCAGGAAAATGCACTCCACACTGACTGCCTCGCTCACAAAATCGGGACAGGAGGAAAAAAAAGAAAAAAAAAAAGAAAAAAAAGGCAAGAAGCAAAACAGTCTGTAAAATGTATCTGCCTGATGATGCTGCCCTGAGCCTGGGACATGCCAGCACTCACTCAGGCCACCTACGCAGAGCCCTGCTCAAGAAGGTCTATTTTATTTAACATCCATGACGCTGAAGAGCTCCTGGTAATTATCAGTGAACCCTTTGCTTTTCACCCTTGCTCAAAAAAAAAATTTTTTTTTGCATTAAAATGTGGCACGTTTTAATAGCCTCAGCGCCACTGCCATGTGCTGACAGGTTTGGTTCAAGTCCAAATTTTTAATGAAGAAACTCAGGTTGCAGGCCCTACCCCAGCAAAGATGCAGCAAAGCCAGGACCTGCCTATTTTTCAGGCAGGCAGACAACTCCTCTCAACGAGGCCAGCAGAAGACTTTAAAATATCTCCTAACCAACCAGTTACGGGGGGGAGGGGGAGCACTTAATTACTAAAACCACATCCCAAAACACTACATTTACATGAATAATTGAGAAGTTGTTCATTCGTCTTTATAGATCTTACTGATAAAAATTCAAAATCACTAATAACCTCTCAGCAAATTCTCTAAACATATTATTTTGGAGACATAGTCATAAGAAGAAAAAAAAAATCAAGATTTCCCCTAGGAGCTTCATCTGATTCCTGGTCAAACTTAAGTTTACTAAATTTGACTGTAAATATGGGTGGCAGAAATCAAGAAAGACTTCGAAAGTTCTATGATATGGAAGAAGAAAAAGGTGACTGACAGAGGAGCCTTGAAGCTATTTAAATAAATCCTTTTAATGGATAAAGAAGATGTCATACATACATACACACAATGGAGTACTACTCAGCCATAAAAAAGAACAAAATAATGCCATTCGCAGCAACATGGATGGACCTAGAGATGGACCTAGAGGTGATCATCCTAAGTGAGGTAAAATCGAGAAAGACAAATACCATATAATAAATATCACTTATATTTAGGATCTAATTTTAAAATGATAACAAAGGAACTTATTCACAAAAGAGAAACAGAGTCGAAGATTCTGAAACCAAATTTATAGTTACCAAAGGGGAAACGCTGCAGAGAGGAATAAATTAGGAGGTTGGGATTAACACATGCATACTACTACACAGAAAATAGGTAAGTAACAAGGACCTCCTGTTTTCCTACAGGGAAGTCTACTCAATACTATGTAATACCCTACATGGGAAAAGACTCTGGAAAGGAATGGATCTATGTAGCTGTATAACTGATTCACTTTGCTGTACACCTGAAACTAACACGACATTGCTTTTGTTTTTGTTTTTTGTCTTTTTGTTTGTTTGTTTTTGTTTTTTTGCTATTCCTTTGGGCCGCTCCCGCGGCATATGGAGGTTCCCAGGCTAGGGGTCGAATTGGAGCTGTAGCCACCGGCCTACGCCAGAGCCACAGCAACGCGGGATCCGAGCCGCGTCTGCAACCTACACCACAGCTCACGGCAACGCCGGATCATTAACCCACTGAGCAAGGGCAGGGACCGAACCCACAACCTCATGGTTCCTAGTCAGATTTGTTAACCACTGCGCCACGACGGGAACTCCCTGTCTTTTGTCTTTTTAAGGCCGCACCTGAGGCATACAGAGGTTCCCAGGCTAGGGGTCAAATTGGAGCTGTATCTGCCAGCCTACACCACAGCCACAGCAACACCAGATCCAAGCCGCCTTTGAGATCTACACCACAGCTCACAGCAACGCAGGATCCTTAACCCACTGAGCGAGGCCAGGGATCGAACCCGCAACCTCATGGTTCCTAGTCGGATTTGTTTCCGCTGTGCCACGACAGGGACTCCAACATGACATTGTTAAGTCAGCTATACTCCAACCAGATTTTTTAAAATAAATAAATAAGTCCTCTTTGTTTCCTTAGGATGAGGTTATCCTAAGGAATTCCAGTGCCAAGGAAATCTAGGAGTTGGGATGCAGCTGCTCTTACAGAAACAGCAGTTGAGAAGGAATTTCGCCCCACGCAGAAGGGCCGTCTTCCAGCAGCCCCACCCGTGTGCTGAAAAATAACAGTCCTCCAAAGACCAACCAGTGTGAAAACCCATCTACTGAGCTCATCGTGCAGCTACAGAAACTGTCCCCAGTTAAAAATGCAAATACAAGAGCAGGATTAAAACACTGTTAATTATTGATACCTCCTTGTTCAGCAGTTTATCAAATCTTTTCCCCAGGCATCTAAGGGAGGATGTTTAACAGGGAAGAGGGGAGAGGAAGGATTCCAAGTACACGATGCGAAGAGGACGGGGTGATCCCCGGAGGAGAGATGGGGCATTAGAGAGGGGAGGGCATTAGAGAACATCCAAGCTCCACAGTGATTCTGAACAGACAAGCCCTGTAGGTGCTAATCTGGGGGTTGCCCTTGGGGACCCTGAGTTGGAAAGGGCAAAAGTCTGTCTCCCAAGATCAGTTTCATTTCTATGGGGAAATGCCACCCAGCAAGTCAGGAGCGGAACCACCACCGAGGAATTCACGATTTTAGACTAAGACACAAATACAAGTGGCTGGTGTTGGGAGTTTATCCAAATCCACGACCCACTCAACGCGAGGTCTGCGTCGAGGGTTTCATTTTGCAAAACACAGCTTCTCATCTGCCAGGATGTCCAGGTGGAATTATCATTGCCAGGTGAATCCTCCTAATATAAGAGACTAAGACATCAAGGAGAAATCTGTTTCTAATCCCAGAGTTTCTCATGGCTTATGCCTGCCTGACCTAAGACCCCATTCCCTTTCTCCCCAACAAGTTCTGGAGAGATTTATAGATAATAAATGGGAGCCACTTCACAACCAATTTCCCAAAGTAAATCACATTTTTTCTCTCCTAGAAAATAATGCCTACTTTTGTTCCTTCTACTGATACATGAAATTAGATAAATCTCCATCTGCCATGCTAATGGATCAATAAAAAAAAAAAAACACCACTCTTGAAGAGTTTCAGCTACCTCTCTCAGACCAATCAACACACTGAAATGAGGCAGTTAACAATTAGTAAAAGAATGATTCACCTTGCCAACGCTTCTTTAGCCGAAAGAGAGGGCTAGTGAGGAAAAAATAAGAAAGTCCACTGGCAGCTGAATGGAGGAGGTTAAGGCTTCATTGCCAAGTCCTAGGTGAACACCGGGGTCACGGAGCCACTTGAAATGTGATGGACATTACAGTCCTTTGCCTTCCAAAAACAGTTATCTCTTTTGCATAAAATTTCAAGAGGTTCATAAACCTTTTGGTGCCCGTTCATCAACCCCAGATATAAAGAATCCCTAATTTCTAGAATTCACTCAAAAACAGAATTGCCCACAGAGGTGCACGTGTAAAAACGCTCTCTGCCGCATTCTTTATAAGAGCAAAAGATCGGAAATACCTTAAATGGCCATCAAGCCACTGAATTTGGTGAGATCACGACCAAAATAAGAATGAAGCCATGTTCCCTTCATGGTCCAGTGGTTAGTGAACCCAACTAGGAATCATGAGGTTTCGGGTTGGATCCCTGGCCTCATTCCATGGGTTAAGGATCCGGCGTCGCCGTGAGCTGTGGTGTATGTCGCAGACTCAGTTCGGATCCCAAGTTGCTGTGGCTGTGGTGTAGGCCGGCAGCTGTAGCTCTGATTCTACCCCTAGCCTGGGCACTTCCATGTGCCTCAAGTGCAGCCCTAAAGAAAAAAAAAAAAGAATGAAGTGAATCGATGAGCACCCAGGAAACAAAGACCAAAATGTGTTATTGAGTGAAAAACGCAAGACAGAACAACGGCCCACGTAAACATAGTATTTCCGGGAGGGAACACAAGAAACCGGAAACAGTATTTGATTCTGAGATGGGAACCTGGACCACAAGGGATTTGAAGGTGGAAGAAAATTTATTTTTATTTGTAATCCATGTTATTACTTTCTTAATTAAAAGGAAGTTTACTGGAGATAGATAAATAGTTGAGGGGGCTGGGAGAGGGAGAGAGAGAGAGAGACTGTTTTAAAAGAAGTTCTGGTTTAAAGTCCCAAAATATCCCCAGCCTTGAGAACAGTTGAGACTGTAAAACACTTGGCATCAAGACATAAATAGGAACGCGCTCATAAATGCGTAAGTGCTTTTCCCAGCTTCTCTCCCACAGTGTGGCTTTTCTGCCTTTCCCTCTTGTTGAACCAATTATGGGACATTATAACAGCAGCACCAATATTATTTTCTAGAGGCTGATGTTATTCACTAAACACCCATTAAACCAATCTCCATGCTCCATTTACAGCAAGCTTAAGGGCAAATCCAGATGGTGCAAATAATGCGTATTCGGACGGGATCTGCATGAGGCCAGTCATCAAACAGCCATTTTCGGTTTTAGAGTCTTCCACTGCCTGACACCCACAAGTGTCTCCAGGTGAGAAGAACAGCAACCTTTCCGGAGCTGGCTGGTCCTCTGGGTCTCAGCAAACCATCTTTGCCCTCCCCCAGGGATTGCGTTTACCTTTGTATCTAAACAGTTAGCAACAGCGACCGAGGGTTGCCTGGTAACCTGGAACAGGCTGTGCCTAGGTGTTTCTGAGCAGAGCACAGGATGGCACTGCCCTCCCACACAGCCCCGGCTCACCGCCTCACCCTGGGCTGGCCAAGGAGATCCAGCCACCCTGGGGAACTCTCCAGCAGAACCAACTCCCACTGGCCCTGTATTCCCACAGCCCCATCCCAAAAGGTGCATCTCAAAGGGATGGCCACTTTTGACCTTTTTGATGGACAGACACTGAACCTTCCCCCTGCAGTCTTGACCAAAAAAAAAAAAAAAAAGAAAAGAAAAAAGAAAAAAGGGATAGAATAAAATCTGGCCAACTTCTTCATCCTAGAGAAGGCTCAGATTCAGGACCAGAAGTATGGCATGATTTGGTCATTTTTGTGTCTTATTTAAAAATATAGGGAGTTCCGGTCGTGGCTCAGTGGTTAACGAATCCAACTAGGAACCATGAGGTTGCGGGTTCCATCCCTGGCCTTGCTCAGTGCGTTAAGGATCTGGCGTTGCTGTGAGCTGTGGTGTAGGTCATAGGTGTGGCTCGGATCCCGCGTTGCTGTGGCTGTGGCGCAGGCCGGCAGCTACAGCTCCAATTAGACCCCAACCTGGGAACCTGCACATGCCATGGGAGCGGCCCTAGAAAAGGCAAAAAGACAATAAATAAATTAATTAATTAATTTAATTAAATAAAACAAAACAAAAATATAGGAGTTCCTGGAGTTCCTGTCGTGGCTCAGTGGTTAAGTAATCCCACAAGGAACCATGAGGTTGTGGGTTCGATCCCTGGCCTCACTCAGTGGGTTAAGGATCCGGCGTTGCCATGAGCTGTGGTATAGGTTGCAGATGCGGCTTGGATCCTGCATTGCTGTGGCTGTGGAGTAGGCTGGCAGCTGCAGCTCCAATTAGACCCCTAGCCTGGGAATCTCCATATGCCGCGGGTACAGCTCTAGAAAAGGCGAAAGACAAAAATAAATAAATAAGTAAAATAAATAAAAATAAAAATATAGGAGTACCCGTCGTGGTTCAGCAGTTAACGAATCTGACTAGCATCCATGAGGACGCAGGTTCGATCCCTGGCCTTGCTCAGTTAGGTGAAGGATCCGGCGTTGCTGTGAGCTGTGGTGTAGGCCAGAGGCTACAGCTCTGATTCCACCCCTAGGATGGGAACCTCCATATGTTGCAGGTGCAGCCCTAAAAAGCAAAATAAAAAAAAAAATATATATATAGTCTGTAGTTTTCTTGTGATGCCTGGATATCCTTTTGGTATCAGGGTATTACTGGCCTCAGAATAAATTTTAAAGTGCTCCTATTCTCTTTTTTATAGCAAAAAAAAAAAAAATTACAGAGAGAGAAAGAGGGCAACTCAGGACCATAAAGCCTTCACGGGGATCACAGGTGCTCGGAGCCAGGATGGCTAAGGGAGAACTGACAGAGAGCCTTCTGTCCCTGTGTTCCTACGACCTGGCAGGAAAAATGGCAAACTTTACTGGAGGACAGGGCCCCATTCTGATCACCAGACAGTTCTTTTGTTTTTCTTTTTTTTTTTTAGGCCCGCACCTGCGGCATATGGCAGTTCCCAGGCTAGGGGTCGAATGGGAACTGCAGCTGCCAGCCTACGCCACAGCCACAGCAACGGGAGACCCAAGCCACATCTTCGAACTGCACTGCGGCTCACGGCAACGACGGATCCTTAACCTACTGAGCGAGGCCAGGGACCAGACCTGCATCCTCATGGGTGGAGTCGGGTTGTTAACCCGCTGAGTTACAATGGGAACTCCCCACCGGTCAGTTCTTGACTCTCCAATAAAAGAAGAGCAGGCAGCACCTGAGCGGTTCTGATTTGAATACGAAAGTGCAATTGCAGGCAGGGAACGGATTTTTTTTGTGCTCTCTATTACTTGAGCTCTTGTCAGATGAATTCTTATTTCCTGACTGTACCCCACAGAGGAAGCGGTGGGAGGCCGAGAGCATCAGCCCCAGCGGAGAAGGTACTGGAGTTCTCCATGAACAATTCAGGCAGGACAGAATCTGAACACAGATCTCTGAGACCTGGCTGGGGTAGCCTGTCTCTTGGGTTCATTTACTCCCCTGAGATCTAGAGGCACTGCCCATCTCAGCCTCCACGGAGGGGGGGAGGTATCAAATTAAAATGCCAACACGGAAGCGTGAAAGGACCTTCTTCCTTACATCAGAAATGTGAAGGCAGGGACCAGTCCCCAGTCTGTTTCTCCCTGGTTCGCTCAGGGGAGAAGGTGAAGCAAGGGAGGAATCAGCCCTTCTCAGCATCCTTTGCTGGGTTTTGGTTCCTGAGTCTGAGGTTGACAGAAGACGTCGCGGGGAGGGGAGGGGAGGGGAGGATACGCATTTTCCAGCACCTGGGGCTTCCTGGTTAAAAGTCTTAAATAAATGCCAAGCAAAGAAAGGCATCCGCCTCTCCTAGTGCACACTGACCCTTACATGAGCCAACTGCCCAGAGTGAGCCAGGAGTGAACAAGGAGCAGGGAGTCTTACACGGAGGCTGGAAAAGACCAAAGTAACCCCTCCACTGTCCCGTCCTTCTCGGGGGCACGGCCCATCTGCATCCCCCACCCCCGCCCCCGCCACGGAGATTCAGGAAAGGCTACCCGATTCCTCTCAAGGGAGGAAGGACGCACTCCTTCTAACTTCAGAGAAAAGGCATGACTTTGCCGTTGGTGTTTTTAGGTTTTCTGGCTACAGACAGAATCAACGAGCGCAAGATCCACGGCTCCCCAGATGGATCAAAGAGATGAAAGTCGCGTAAATGGAAGGGAACATCCGGGGTCGTCAGAGAGGCGGAGACAGCGGGACAGATGCAGATACCCTCCACCCCAAATTAGCCCAGCCCCATCAGCGGGGCCCTTGTCCACCGGTCCCAGTTGGGAAAACAATCAAAAGCACCGTTACCTCCTGTGCACTAAGCGGGTGGTTTGGAGAACGGGGAAGGAAAGCTGGGGGCCAGATCCAGCTTGGCCCTGTGTGATAGTGGGGTAGACCCTTGGCAAGGACAGGACAGGGCGCCTGGCATTTCCCGGGTGTCCCTCCCATCAGCAGGCCTGAGCCTCTCCTGTCTAACTCAGCCCAGGGTCTGCGGCAGGGAGCTTGCCTGAAAGAAGCCCAGCTCTACCTATCCGGATGGAAAGCTCGCTCTCCGGGAAGAGCAGGCCGGGACGCTCAGGATCAGCCTTCTTCAACAACGCAGGCTCCAAGTTCAGGGCCAGGGCCGTCTGGGGGTCTTCTGCTGCACCCTGAAACGAGAAGCAAGGGCATCAGGGTAACAGCAATTCTGTCTTCATTCCACAGCTGCACTGCCCCAATCCATCTCCCAGCTGCCTAGGCAGCCTGCCACCCTCGCCCAAGAGCACCGGGGCAAGCCATTCCCTGGGGGCAGACCCAGCAGTCAGGGCTGAGCTGAGCCATGAGCAAGACGACAGCCTTTCCAGCTACAGAACTTTAGGGGATGACAAAAACGGGGTCTGCAGTGTCGGTGCTGATCCTAGAAAATGGGAAAAACACCCGCTGGGAAACAGCGGGTAAAACGTCAAAACCGCACAGCACCGTTCACCACCGCCAGGCAAATGGCAGAAAAGGACTCAGTTCCCAACTGTCAAAAGAAATCTAGGTTTCCTGGTGGCACAGTGGGCTGAGGATCTGGTGCTATCACTGCAGCGGCCCGGGTCGCTGCTATGGCGAGGGTTCAATCCTGGATGCTGCAGGCACAGCCAAAAAAATAGAGAGAGAGAAACCTGCAGGGCTGGTCCGCTCAACAGCAGCCTCAGTCTGGCAACCAAGGCCAGTGTTTTCTGGAACCCTCCATCTTCACGTTTCTCGTGAGACCAAAAGGGGAGCAAATCCGAAAGTGGAGCTTGAGCTCAGATGGCCTAAAACTAACCACGTGACCCTTCTGCTTTGTCTGCAGCCAGTCACCCTGCCCGATTTTGCGTTAACTGCGCAAAGTCTTGATTTTGACCCCCCAGTTTCTTTCACAAACATTTATTAGCCACCAACTTTGTGGATACTCTGCTGACTAGCAAAGTCCAAGCTCTTGGGAGCTTAGGTCCCACTACAGGTGGATCTACGAGGGGGGCTGTGAGCTTCTCTTCCCAAGATACGGGCGGGAACCCCTGCCCCGAAGGGAAGGTGAACAGAGTCATCTCAATGGGCAAAGGAAACAGCGGATAGGTTTTGAAAACCAGGCAGAGATAGTTGCAAATAGAAGCTGCCATTTAAAAACGTGTGTCCCTAGGCGTGTGTCGTGGCTCAGCGGAAACGAATCAGACTAGCATCCATGAGGACCCAGCTTCAATCTCTGGCCTCACTCAGTAGGTTAAGGACCCGGCATTGCTGTGAACTGTGGTGTAGGTCGCAGATGTGGCTCGGATCCCACGTTGCTGTGGCTGTGGTGTAGGCCAGTGGCTACAGCTCTGATTGGACCCCTAGCCTGGGAGCCTCCATATGCCCCAGGTGCGGCCCTAAAAAAGCAAAAAAAAAAAAAAACAACAACAACAACAAAAAAAGTGTGTGTCCCTAATAGGGGAGAGGAGAAGGCTCCCAAGTCCTGAAGTGCACCTATTTATAAGCAAATATGGAATCTGTTTTCTTGGGTAAGTTTCTTTCATGAAGGGATCTCGCAAAAGTTATGCCTGGCTTTGTCACACACACACACACACACACACAGACCCCTTTTCTTGTTTTCTCATCTTTCAGGGATCAGAAAGAGAATCTCATGATTCAGATATTTTCCTTCATTATTTCTGTCCAACTAAACGTGAAAAATGCAAACATAAGGGCTTCCTCTCCTGCCGTCTCATGTGTCCAATACACCGACATTGTCCTAAGCATTGATTTGCAATGTCCTCCATCACGCACTTTAATCAGGGTGCTGACACCTCTTTTAATCTTGTTTTAAAAGGGAAAAAAGCCCCGTGGCTGTCTGAGCCACCCTTGTTAAAGTTCTTAGGTCTCTCTGTAGACTCCTAGGGGCTGCAGGATTTCGCCTGCTCCGTCACAGGGAGAGGCACCAAGAGAGGTCGCCTATCCCACTGTGTCAGTCAAGGTTGACACTCCAGATGGCAGAATCCCGGGGACAGAAGGGACTTTGAGGAGATCAGCCTCTCCCCCTGCCGAAACGCCCCCTAACCACCCCCGAGCGCCAGCTGGTGTCTGTGCCATGTGCCGTGGGCCACATCATTGCAGCTCTTTGTTTGTTTATAAGCTTTAATTATTTCTAAGCCTACGACTCATGCTGACATCTGAGGAGTCAGAGCAGCCATAAAAGACGTCTTTCCCTAAGAGAGCGCAGCGGCTGATGTTTCTTCTTTTGTCTTGCTTCTTTTCATAATGTGATGGATGCGTAACTGGGGGGAAAGATAGGAAAAGAGAACCGCCTCATTGCAGCAGAGATGCGGCAACATGAACATGCCCAAGGCTTTGACTGGAGCCCATTCAGTCCGGAGCAGCCTGGAGGGACCCTGGTTTTAATGGAGAGCAGTGGTTTTCAACTGGGGTGATTCTCCCCCCAAGGGGTCATTCGGCAATGGGTATTTTTGTATGTGGAGGTTGGGAAGAGGGCAGGTGGGGGAGAGGAGATGGGAGCATCTCTTGGGCAGAGGCCCGGGAAGCTGCTAGACACCCGACTATGTGTAGGACAGCTCCCACCACAGAGAAAGACCTGCCAATGTCAACAGCGCTGAAGTTGAGAAACGCATTTTAGGAAGATTTAGGATGATCAGGAGCTCCCTGTATCTGTTGGTCATGCTGGGAACTCAGAGACCCTCATTTTTTCTAGAAGGATAAGAATATCTCCACTTTTTCTAGGAAGCCTCCTGCCTGACTGCCTTCACGTATTTTTATTAAGCATCACCTGTGTACCAGAACCATTCTAGATCCTGATGATACAAAATAACCAGGTCCCCTGTCCTCACGGATCTTTCAGAGGCAGACAATAAAGGAATAGTAGGTTATCAAGAAGAGTGCCAGGTGGGGATGAGGTTGAGAAGAAAAACAAATCATCGCCATAGTGACACAGTACAGTTGTCCCAGGTACCAGGTTTGAGGCCGGGGCCAGGCATTCTTCCAGCATCTTCCAGAAAATGCAAATTCTAGTTGAAGTCTAGTTTGTGATAAAATGTAAAGCTGGGGGCTCCTCCAGAGACGAAGCTGACGGGGAGCTCACTGAGAAGGTGGGCTTTGAGCAGAGACCTGACGGGAAGGGACAAAACCACGCAGATCTGAAGACGGTGTTTCAGGGAAGGAACAGGCAGGCAGCTCCCCCCACCCCCTGCCCCCCGCCCCCCCATATACTTTGACCATTTTATCCACCTATATTCGGTTGGGCGTATTGCTTCATTTCAGTGCTGGGGGTGGGGTATACTGAGAAAACCCAACCCCGGCTTCACTTAGAAGCTGCCTTTTCTTTTTTTTTTTCTTCTTTTCATGGCAGCACCTGTGGCTTACAGAAATTCCCGGGCCAGGGGTCAAATAGGACTTGCAGCTGCAGGCCTACACCATAGCCACAGCTACAGCCACAGCAACTCGGGATCCGAGCCGCGTCTGCTACCTACACCACAGCTTGCAGCAACGCCAGATCCTTAACCCACGGAGCAAGGTCAGAGATCGAACCCACAACCTCATGAAGACTAAGTGAGGTTTTTAACCCACTGAGCCACCCCAGGAATTCCAGGAGCTACCTTTGTAAAAGTTGGACAAAAACCCCAGCAGCTGTGCAGCGCCCCCATCCCTGGCAGCGCTCTCCATGCATCCCTGAGCCCAGGCACGTCCATGACGTTGGGGGAGAGTCAGAAAGCACCTGCAGGGCCCAGGGGGCTCTCCCCCTGCAAGGCTGACACCCCCCACCAACCCTGGCTCCCTGGAGCCCTGTCTGCTCCTGAACAGGTGCAGGGGATGCTGCATTGTTTTGCCAGAGCCTTAAATAAGCACAGCTGTGGCAGGTCGCAGGGGGGACCAAGACCCCACAAGTGACATTCCTCCTCTAGACCCCCCTCTTGCTTTGCTGACAGCAGCACGCCCGCCCTGTTGATATCATCACTTTCTCTCATTTCTGAGGCTTTTTTTTTAAATTTCTGCAAAGCCTTTCCATCCACACTCTCTCACCCAGTCTTCGAAGCCCTGCGAGGACGGCGAGGTGAGGGTGCGGTCCCTTCCAGGGCAGACATCTGACGAATGCAAGCTGTTCCTGACTTCCCGCCACAGCCCTGAGAGCCTGCTGGGCCGCCCAGCAGCAGGCAATGAGTCACTCCGCCCCCCACACACCCTTCCCCTGGTTTCATTTGGGCTCCTGGGACTCTGGAGAGGTCAGAGTTGCTGTGTCACCTTGCAGCTCCCAAATGTCAAGGGAGCAAAATACAGGCTCCCTCCCAAGCTGCAGGTCACCCTTCCCTTCTGCACCCCCGCCTCCTCCAGGGCTCCCCCTCCCCACCCAATCCTCCAAATCCAGCCTGGCACAGGGAACAAGGAGGCGGCTGCTGGGAGGCACCTGGCGACACCCAGACAGGGACATGGAACTTGAGATCACTGTCCTCTTGTGACTATTACTGTTGTTATTCATGGTTGGGGCAAATCCCCAGCTCAGAATAAAGAGCAAGTTCCACCCACTCTGGAAAGGCTGTGCCAAGAAAGAGGAGCTGGAGAAGGCTAGCACTTTCCAGAAGGAAGAGAGAGTGGAGGGATGCGGAGCAAAAAAGGAGGAAACAAAACGAGGGGGGAAGAGAGGAAGGCAGCCTTGCAGTGTGCTTTGCATGAAAACAAACAAACAAAAAGCTGCAAAAACTAATACGTCTGTCTCCTTCAGGAACTAAAATCCCGCCTGGAACTAGAGTTGCTCATACCAAGTGAAGGAAGAGTCAGCGAGAAAGACAAACACCATGTGATGTCACCTCTATGTGGAATCTAAAATATGGCACAGACGAACCTACCTACAGATCAGAAACAGACTCAGAGACATGAGAGCAGACCTGTGGTGGCCAAGAGGGAGAGGGGAGGGAGTGGGATAGATGGGGAATCTGGGGTTAGTAGATGCAAACTATTATATTTAGAATGGAAAAGCAATGAGATCCTGCTGCACGGCACAGGGAACTGTATCCAGTCTCTTGGGGTAGAACACAAGGGAAGATAATATGAGAAAAACAAGGCCCATAATGTACATATATATGTGTAATTGGGCCACTTTGCTGTGCAGCAGAAATTGACACTGTAAGGCAACTATAACGAACAAAAATTTAAAAAAAAAAAAAAAAAAAAGGCCGGATGCTATGCATCAGGGCTCTGTTGTCACAGGCTCCAGGAAGACAGCTGCTGGTTGCTGATGTTTCTTGAGCCCAAAGAAATGAGTCACAAAAGGACGCAAAGCCTGAAGTGTCACCCTGCCGGAGGCAGCGTCTCCACATGGAGACAGCAGAGAGCATGGCAAGCCGCCCACGCAGAGCACAAGTGGATAAATGCCATGGGGTGCGAAGCCCCTGGGACCCAGAGCCCCCCACACGCTGGATGTGCCGGCCCACATCCCGACAGCAGTCCTCGCGTGTTCACCATCTCTGGTCTTTCTCCCACTGGGATGTGTCACTGCTGTTAATGACCATCGGGGGTGGCAACGCAGACCAAGCTCTGACAAGCCACCCTCGCCAAACCCTCAGCATGTCAGTCCGGGCTGGGGGCCCTCGGGGAAGGCTCTGGGCTGCCCCCCACCCCAGGGAGTGTGCAGTCTCTTTAACTGAGGTTTTGTCAGCGGGTCAAAACTCCCCAAAGAAGAGCAAAGGGAGAGGTTGGAGGAGTAATTGGTGCCCCCTGCCAGCCACAGCCAGAGGGAGGCGGGCATCACACCCCGGGGAGAAGCCACATCCCTCGGGGGACACGGGACACTGGGATGCTGGGCTTTGTCTTCTCCTCCTGCATCAGCCACTGCCTCTGCCATCCCCACTTAACCCAGACACATGGCATGATGTTCAATAATTGATGCTGCTTCTATTACTGAGAAATTGCAATAATAATGACACTCGTAACACGATCTTAAATTATTCCACACAATGGAAAAAGCTTAAACGTCGCCCCTGATCACCGGCCAGAATATGGATGATGCTTACATAATAGATGACTTTCTCTCCCCGGGAGGCCAGCAGTGGTCTGCTGACCAGGGCCAGGCTGGCACGGGGTGGTGAGCGGGCAGCCTCTCACTGCAAACAGGGACACTGAGTGTCCAGTGACAGACACTGAGGCAGAGGGAACAAGTCGTTTGCCTACATGTTGAGGGACCCTGGGTCACAGCCAGGAACCCCAAAGACAAGGAGAATGACAATCTAAAGTCCTTGGTCCCTACTGGTTTCAGAAGCTCAGTTCACCCTGCCTGAGCGCTCTAAGACGGCACCCCAACTCACCCTCCATCCCTTCTTCCTATCAGTGGGCAGAAAGGCAGGTTCACAAGCTTCTAATTGTTCCACCCTTGATGCTTTTACAATCCTGGCTGAAGAAGCCTGAGCTCCCTCCTCCGGGAAGCCTTCCTGGATAAACCCAGTCTAGTCTGGATTAAATATGCCTCCCTCTCTGTGCTCCCTTGACACCCCACACGTTTCAGTCATCAGATTGACCAAAGTGCACGGTGACTTTCAGTTTTTCCTTGGCTCTCTCGAGACCTTGAGATTCTTAAAGCAGGAGCGGTTGTATTCCGGCCCTCCTGCCAGGGCAAGGTGTCCAGCGATCAGATCGAAAACTCAATTGACTTACCGGAATGAGGAAACTATGGAACTGCCAGAATGAGAGGGGAAATGCTGTGTGACATTGAAGACAAAGATCTGGGAAACCACAAAACAGGACGCCTTGAGAAAGAGGGGAGAAGATTCGTGCAGAGAGGGAAGGCAAAGGCTTAAAGGCATCACAGGCTTTCTAGACAACGGCCAAAAGCCTGACTTTCTACCCTGCCCCAGCCTCTGTCCTCTTGATGATTTTGTAAGATCTTCAGCATCGCCCCTAGACCATGTAAGGATGGGCAGCCACCTTTCCCCCCAAAGGCTCCCTCTCTCCTCCCCTTCCGGGCAGAAATACTCAGCGCCACCCGGCAGCCCCGCTCACTCCCCGCAAGGTAAGATCTCTCCCCCTTCAGCCCAGGATGATCTCGCATCTTTCAGCCTCCTCCCTGTCTCCTCCGCGACCTCAGCCTAAAGCTCCCCCGAGGCGAAGCTGATGACAGAATTCTAGCTATATTTAAGCCACGTAAGTACACTATTGCCCAAACTCTCTTTTTAGGGACAAAACCCCCCTCTATTTCTGAGGCCAAATTACTATTCATAGTCAAGGCTATTTAATCACATGAAACAGATTCTAAAGCTTCACGCAGCCCTGAAGAGCGACAGCTCCGGGAGGCGGCAAAGACAGCCCTCCGCCCCCTGTTCCACGTCAGTGGCTCTGCTGCGCTGCGAAGGGCCACGTCTCCTGCGGGCCAGGTTCACAGGGAGCTGGGGCTTCCCAGAGTTTTCCAACCCTTGTGCTTCCTCTTGTAAAGCAAAATAGGACTTCTCCTCAAAACAAGAAATCTAAATGAATGCAAATACCTAAGTACAGTGAGGTAGTTCCTTTCTAATCCTCAATGATTATCCTAGACTTAATCCTAGAAGTCATTCAAATATACTCACAGAACCCAAGAAGAGCCTCTTCTGGCTTCTCAACAGTTTGAGAACCCCCAGTTGGTCTTTCCCAGCAACTTTTTCTGGCCTCTGTTATCCCTTTGGAGAACATCAGATCCCTCCAGAAATCTGCTAAAAACAAGATTTCTCAGAGTTCCCCATGTGGCTCAGCAGTAATGAACCCGACTAATATCCACGAGGACATGGGTTCAATCCCTGGCCTTGCTCAGTGGGTTAAGGATCCTGCATTGCTGTGGCTGTGGTATAGGCCAGCAAATTCAGCTCTGATTCAACCCCTAGCCTGGGAACCTCCATATGCCACAGGTGCAGCCCTAAAAAGAAAAAAAAAAAAAAAATTCTCTTCCCAGAGGGGGGAAAAAAAAGGTGTGTGTTATCAGACACTTATTACAAAATATCCCAAAACTTAGTGGCTTAGAAGAGCAATCGGTTATGATTGCTCATAAGACTACAGTCAACTGAGCACAGCTAGTGATCTGCCCAGGCTTGGTTAATATTGCCTGGACTCATCTGTGGTCCATTCATGGCTCGCCTGGGGGTTGAATGGCCTAGGATGGCACATGCATCTGGCTCCCGGCGCGCTTTTGGCCAGAAATTGGCTGACTCTTGGCTGGGAAACCTGTCATCCTCCAGCAGGCCAGACTGGGCTCATTCGTATGGTAGACTTGGGCTGCGGGGGCGGAAGAGAAGGAAACACGAGGGTCAGATGCTGTATTCAAGTCTCTGCTTGCACCACATCTGGTCCCAGATCAGTGGCCGCCCAGACTGAAGTAGTGGATAAACCAGCTGTACCTCTTGTTGGGAGAATCCAGGGTCACATTTCATAGTATGGATGACAAAAGGGGAAGAAGTTCTGCTCATTTTTGCAAAGCACAACAGCACACAAGCACAGATAGAAAGAATGCAGCCCTCTGGATCCATGGATTAAACTCCTAAACTCAATTTGCCTAAAACACTGCTTCTCCAGTGGGGACCCAAGGACACATTTGCAGAGGTTTGAAAGTTTTCTATAACTTTTTTAATTGTGTGTTTT
This sequence comes from Phacochoerus africanus, assembly GCF_016906955.1. Taxonomy (NCBI): domain Eukaryota; kingdom Metazoa; phylum Chordata; class Mammalia; order Artiodactyla; family Suidae; genus Phacochoerus; species Phacochoerus africanus. The sequence continues at coordinate 7,933,339 of NC_062557.1, read as the reverse complement.
CATTTAAACCATAATCTGAAGAAAAATAATAATACCAACAATCTGAATCACTAGCATGACTTCTTTAACTTTTTTTTTTTTCCTTGCTTTTTTAGGGCTGCATCTGCAGCATATGGAAATTCCCAGGTTAGGGGTCAAATCAGAGCTGCATCTGCCCGCCTATACCACAGCCACAGCAACACAGGATCCAAGCTGTGTCTGCAACCTACACCACAGCTGACAGCAATGCCAGATCCTTAACCCACTGAGCAAGGCCAGGGATTGAACCCACATCCTCGTGGATACTAGTTGGGTTCATAACTCTCTGAGCCGCAACAGGAACCCCAGGTTTTTTCAAATTATTATTTAAGTATAGTTGAGGATAGACCATGATGGAAGATCATATAAGAAAGGAATGTGTATGTGTATACACATACACACACACACACACACACACACACACACACACACGACTGGGTAACTTTGCTGTACGGCAGAAATTAGCGCAATGTTGTACATCAACTATCCTTTAATTTTAAAAAAATTAAGTCTTTAAAAAATGAAAAAAGTACAGTTGATTTATAGTGTTGTGCCAATTTCTGCTGCACAGCAAAGTGACCCAGTCATGTATTTACGTGTGTGTGTGTGTGTCTACACACATTCCATTTCTTATATTATCTTCCATCATGGTCCACCCCAGGAGACTGGATAGAGTTCCCAGTGCTGTGCAGGAGGATCTCATCGCTCGGCCATTCTAAATGCAATATTTGCATCTACTACCCCCAAACTCCCCATCCCTCCCACTTCGTCCCCTTCCCCCTTGGCAACCACAAGTCTGTTCTCTCTGTAGGGTGACCTCTTTATAACCAAATCCGACGGCTGGATTTCAGTGCCTTCGTTTGCACCTGTGTTTGTGGCTAAGTCAGTACCAAGCAGCACAGCTTTCATGCTGAGGGCTCATCCTGGAGAGCAGGCTCAACGGAGAGATAGATGACACTTGAGCCCAGCTCAGGCCAAATCCCTTCATGGAGCCCCGCATAGATGGGGAAGGTTTCTAAGTGGCTCTGGGACAGCAGGGGAGGATGACTCCGCCCGGCGGCCTTCGTGGAAGAGACTTGCCAGGAGCAAAGGGAGGTGGTCACGGAGGTCAGGGCCCCTGGCTCTCGGAATCAGTGGTTTATTTTTAGCTAAACCTCATCTGCCACGTCAGGAAACTATTCTTGGTTTTGATTTGATCAATTCTGTCATTCTGCTGTGCACTGACAGGTTTTGGTTTCAGGACTATGGAAGAGCCAAAAGCCTATGGCCTAACACACACCTGCCTTTCAGCTCACGGCATGTTTATGCTTCTAAAAGCATCCAGAGCAGTAGAGTAAAAACAGCTCCACTCAACCCTGGGAACGTGTGAGTTTTATTGCCTTCACATTGCTAACATGAGAACTTAACAGTTCCCAGTGACCTAATGATGTAGTCATTAGGAAACTGCTCAAAATGGTGGGCAGTCACAACCCTCTGTGCTTCTTAGAGCCAAAGCCACGTGTTGTCCTAGACACATAAACACCTCTGTGTGTAGACAAAATCTCTTGAATGACTCTTTTTGTCCCGAGCTGCCATTTCCCAGACTTCCCTGCTCCTTGAGATGCTCCAAGAGAAAGGATTCCCCAGACAAATATGGAAAGTTTGGGAACACTCATGCATCAGTGGATAAAGGCCCTGAGAAGTCCCATAGCAAAAAATAAATAAATAAATAAATAATTTTATAGAAGTATAGTTGATTTACAATATTGTGTTAATTTCAGCTGTACAGCAAAGTGATTGAGGGGTGGGTGTGTGTGTGTGTGTGTGTGTGTGCGTGTGCGCTTTCTCAGGTTGTTTTCCATTATAGGTTATTTACCAAGTATTGAATACAGTTTCCTATGCTATACAGTAGGGTCCTTGTTGTTTTATCTATTTTATACTGCAGCGTGAATCCTTTAATCCTAAGCTTCTAATTTATCCCCCCACCCCGGGTGGCCACCACAACTGTGTTCTCTGTCTCTGAGTCGGTTTCTGTTTTGTAGGTAAGTTCACTGGTATCATACTTTAGATTCCACATGTAAGTGATATCATACATATGGTATGTGTCTTTCTCATCCCGACTCACTTCACTTAGTATGATATTTTCCAGGTCCATCCATGTTGCTGCAAATGGCATTATTTCACTCTTTTTGGTGGCTGAGTAGTAGCCCCCTGTACATTTATACCACATCTTCTTTATGACAAATGGTCTTGTGTAAACCTACATTCCCCATACTAGTTTGGCCAACAAAACTTATTAATATTCAGGAGAGGAAGCTTTAGGGAACAGTGCTCAAAGCAAGTCCCTCCCCTTCCCAATGCTCAGAATATCCAGCAAAATATTTCTCCTTGGACTGGAATATGATCATATTTTAGCCAGAAAAATTAAAAAGGGTGGATGGGGCTTCTCGGCGTCAAATACCTGTCACTTTCACAGATAAAGGTCTGTTTATCATCCTTAAGGATGAGTCAGCAGAATTTGTGTATGTTTCTCTCCTTGTAGTCACATTCGCTAGAGATTATAAAACCAAGAAGGTAATTGTTCTATAAAACCCCGGCCTTCCCTTTTTCCCACTATCAATTTTAGCAATAATAACAATCATCATTTTTTAAAAAAAACCTTTCCATTATCAGTGCTGGAAAAGAGACCTTTATCAGAGCAGTGCCGAGGAGACAAAGCTAATGCCAGGCTTATCACCGATATGTATGGCTTTGACAACCATAAAATCAGAAAATGATTTTTCCTGACTCTAATAAGAAGGGCGAGAGAACAAAAGAGCACATATAAGACAGTCACAACCCACAGACTGAAGTGATTACGCAAGAGGCCTCCTCTCCTAAAATTCTGATAAAATTCCGAGGAGGAATCAAAGCACTAAAACAGTGCAACACCAGACCAGGGCAAACTGAGGCAGAGAAGATGGATTGGGATGGAAAGAAAGATCCTTGGTATTGGCCCCGATATTAGAGAAAACAGCTGTTTGCAGAAACCCTCTTGCTTATCCCATGCTCAGGCGTTCTTTTTTTGGCTGCCCTGCGGCATGTGGAGTTCCTGGGCCCCAGGGATCAGATCTGAGTCGCAGTTTCGACCTACACCCACTTTATCCCACTGTGTCGAGCCCCGGGGTTGAACCTGGGTCCTGGCACTACAGAGATGCCACCCATCCTGCTGTGCCACAGCAGGAACTCCTCATGCTCAGCTTCCAACGTGCCTTTTCTTGTATGAGAGCACTAGATCCGCAGTATCATCTTTCGATGTAGACAGACGGCATCCTGGTCCCTCTTATGGCCTGAACCCTCTGCCCCATGCCCACCCCGCCCCGGAAATTCATATGTTGAAATCCTAACCACCGCCCATCACGAGCCCTCCGAATGGGACTTTCTCTGAAGATGGGGTCTGTAAAGACGTGATGAAATTAAAATGCAGGGGTTACGGTGGGATCTATTTTCATACGACTGGTGTTCTTAGGAGAAGAGGGAACTTGGACAGAGACATTCACAGGGAGAAGATGACGTGAAGACACAGGGACAAGCAAGATGACCGTTTTAAAACCAAGGAGGGGCCCAAAACAGATGCTTCCCTCATCACTCTTAGAAGGAACCAACCCTACCATCACCTTGATCTTGGCCTTCCAGCTTCCAGAACCATGAGGCAATAAACGCCTTGCTCAGTGGGTTAAGGATCTGGTGTTGCTGTGAGCTGTGGCGCAGGTCGCAGATGGGGCTCGGATCTTGCATTGCTGTGGCTGTGGTGGAGGCTGGCAGCTAAAGCTCTGAGGCGAACCTAGCCTGGGAACCTCCATATGCCTCTGGAGTGGCCCTGAGAAAAGAAAAAAAAAAAAAGACGAAGAAGAAGGAATCCCACCGATATAAACCCAAATTGGCGAATCGCAAGCCATGAGATTCAGCGGGGGGGCCGAACGTGATGGTCACACAGGGGGGAGGGGCGGCCAGCGTTCTTGTCTCTCTGGTCCTGGTAGAAACTCAGACCTTTGGAGCCACGAACCTCACGAGATGGCCTGTGAACGCTCACCTGCGAGGCGCAGACGGGCAGAAACTACGATTCTGTGGGCGTAAAGACTCAACTGAAAACCAGGTCTCCAGGCCACAAGAGAAAGACGCTACTACTGTTGTGACAGGAGACCTAAAATGACAAGCCAGCCAGGGAGAAGCCGGTCATCAGAAGGGGCAGAGGTGCCCTCGGCGCCGCGCTGAGGGCCCCGAATCCTCAGACACCCATCCGGGGAGTCGGCGTCAGGCAACCCGAGAGAAGCGCCCCCTCCGACAGCCGGGGACAGAAACCGGCAGCAGTGGCAGCACGGAGACGTCAGGATGTCTTCAGCCAAACACGACTCTGCCCGCAGTCCCCAGGAGGGCTGCGGGGGTGTGGGGACGTCACAGCGCCACTCCCGCCTTCTCCCCCACAGCCAAAGCCTCCACCCACCTGCCAGCCTCAGCCCCTGCTCACAGCCAGCCGCCCTCCCGGCAACATCCTATCCCCACGGGGGCCTTGACCACCAGCATCTGAAACCTCAAACCGTTTCTGGAAAGGGTCTTTTTGCCTCCTGACAACTGCTGCCTCCAAGGCTGAGACGCACAGCTTCCCAAAGGGAACCGTGGACCAGGGTTCACAACCCAAAGGAAGCCGGCTGGGAAAGGCTGAATCAGGGACCAGTTAGTGACTCCAGGGCGGGCAGGGAGGGGATGGGGAGGCTCTGGAAGAGGGCGGAAATCCCTGTGCATTTTTATGCTAAGCAAACAGTGTGCAAATGGCAGGCAACCCACTTCAAAGGGGAAGCTGTGGCTTTGAAGAACACGCTCGCTCTCTTTCTTTTCTTAAATGGGGCTTTATCCTGAGCATCCCTCGGCTTGGAGCAGAATGAATTATTCACCATATCGGGGCTTGATGAGGGCCTGGCAGCTGAGAAGGTACTGGAGCAGCTCGCTTCCAAAGAATGCTTTCTCTGCTTTCTGCTGTGGGCATGTGGGGACCAGCAGCTTATTGCCCTTTCCTCTTTTTTCCAAAGTCTCAGTTCCAGAGCCAACACCCAAGCCGAGACACATCTCAGGCCCCTACGAGGTCTCCGCTGCTGCACAACAAATTACCACAAATTCAGGGCTGAAAGCAACACGTTTCTTTTTCTTTTTTTCTTTTTTGCTTTTTAGGGCTGCACCCGCAACATATGGCAGTTCCCAGGCTAGGGGTTGAATTGGAGCGCCAGCTACCGGCCTACACCACAGCCACGGCAATGCCAGATCCAAGCCAGGTCTTCGACCTACACCACAGTTCACGGCAATGCCGGATCCTTAACCCACTGAGCGAGGCCAGGGATTGAACCCAAATCCTCATAGATACTTGTCGGGTTTGTAACCTGCTAAGCCACAATGGGAACTCCCAACACTCGTTTCTCATCTCTCGGTTTCCATGGTTCAAGGATCCAGGAATTGGTTCAACTGGGTCCATTGGTCAGAGTGTCACTGGGATGAAATCAAGATCACGGCCGGCCGGGGCTACGCTCCCACCTGAGGGTCTCATCCAACGGCACTGGCTGTTGACAAAATTCAGTTTCTTGTTGATGGACAGAGGTTCCCCTTTCCTTAGGTTAGGGAGGGGCTGGGGGCTGTTCCCGGCAACTAGAGACCACCGTCAGGTCCCTGCCACGCAGCTCTGACAGTGGGCAATTCACGGCGTGACTCTCGGCTTCTTCAAGGCCAGTAGGGGCAGGCGGGCTCGCTTCATGTCCTGATTGGGTCAGGCCCACCCGGGATCATCTCCCCGGATGAATTCAAAGACAACCGACAGATATCCCGAGGAGTAACCTAAGGGGAGTGAAATCCCCCCGAGGGGAGGGGATTCTGAGACGTGCACACCAGGGGACGCAACGCTTGTGAGCCACCTCTGGGTCCCACCCACCACAGTCCCTGTAGTACAGCTCTCTAACGTCCCGATCACCCGGAGATTTCCAGAGTCTAAACTGTCCCTTCGACGACTACATCAGAAGCCGTCCATTTGGAGAACACGTACTGTTCCATCCATTCTCTGTGGCACAAATTCTCCATCAAAGCCCCAACCTCAGAGAATAAACCCAGTGTCTTCTGTCTTATCAGTAAACCGTGGCAAGGTAGTGGCATGTTCCAGAAGCTCTGCCAGGCAGAGGCTTCACAAGGAAGAGATCCGTGGTGGCCACGGGGTCCATGGATCCATTAGCACAGGAAAGGCGGTGCTCAGTAAGCACTTTTTAACTTCTTTCAAAATCAGAAGAAAAAAATGAATAAGAATGAATATAAAATAATGAGCCAGGATTATATCCCTCTTTATGCCAATACAGCTGCAAAATATAATTTGTCATCCTTTTTTTGGTGGAGGAAGGGGTTCACGAAGACAAAAGCTCCTACAGGCCCCCAGAGTCTGACGGTGGGCCTGGCAGCGGGGCCCCTTCGGACACACACGGGTTTTGCCTGCACAGCTCTGCGGCGATTCCAGAGGGCATCTGAGCAGGTCTCAGAAAGCCCAGGGTCCCATGGTGTTGACCTTTGGACTAAGGGAATCGAAAGCGCTAAGTGACAAACCAGGATAGTCCAGGCTGCTGCAGGGACAGTGCTGATATGCTAATTAGTCTGATGGGAACAAATCAGCCTGAAGTTATAAACATGGGGCCAACAAGGCCATGTTTGGTCCCTGGATGAGCCTCCGTAGGTTTTTTTGAGCCCGTGCTTTTGCTGGACTCCATATGCCCACCAACCACCTCACAGCTGGGAGCGGAAGGCCTCCAGGGGGATGTAAGGACATAACAGAGGCAATTAAAATCCTTCTCAAATGCCAGGAAACGGGCACAGGCTGATTCATGATCAACAATGTCAAGAGGATCAGCATCCTATCACAACAGAAACAGAGCGCGCGTGTCACCGGGGGGCAGAGGTAAGTCTCAGTGCCGTGTTTGGCCATCAGGACGAAAGCGGGCAGAGAAATCCCAACACGAGCTGGAGGAAAGGAAGGATGGAGAGAGGCCGCGAAGGGTAAATGTGAAAGGAAGAGGGCAAGGCTTATGGGTGAAAAGGAAACCAGGATGGTGGGGACCACAGAAAGATGCAGGGAGAGGCAGGGTGTACCCCCCCATAAGAGCTGTGAAACTGGGACAGAAAAGAAGCTCTGTCATTAACACATTCCAACTCCTGTTGGTCAAACAAGGGGACTCGGACTGGATGGCCCTTAAGGCCTGTTTCCGCCCAACCTACAGTACACCTACACATCGCTAGTTCCAAAGACGCCAACGCTCCCTGCATGGAAGGCAGAACCGCTCCCCACCGCCCCGGCGCCCCCAGCGTTCCCAGCCACCTAGACGGTGCTTCGTGAAGAAGAAGGCCCTGCCTGACTTCATCCCAGCTGGCTCAGGGTGACAAGCTCCGCAGGTGAGGAGGCCAGCAAGGGGCCACAGTGCAGCCACTCCAGTTCCACAAGGCCATCCGGCGGGGGGGCGGCGGGGGAGGCTGGCACCTCTCATGGCAGAGGGGAGCAGTGCTGCCGTTTCTCAAGTAGAGGCCCCTCGTGGGAACATCACACCCACGTGGGTCTCCAGAAGAAGAAGGCCCAGCTCTTCCCAGGATGGATTCCCCCGGCTTCAAGGCGGGGCCTGAACAAAGAACAACGTGACACCCACACAAGCCAGCCCAGGCTCCTTCGGGCCAGCATCTCTCCCTTGGGGATTATCTGTAGATAGCAACTCCCTCCCCACCACACAGGGGAGCTGAGGAGAGAGTTGCACGGGAAAGACATGAGTGTCCTGAAGGTAACAGGATATCCCGAAGTTCATGGACCTACTGCCGTGGTCACAGCTGTGGCACAGGTTTGATCCCTGGGCGTGGAACTTCTGCATGTCTCGGTGCAGTAAAAAAAAGAAAGAAAGAAAGGAAAGAAAGAGGGAGTTCCCGTCATGGCTCAGTGGAAACAAGTCTGACTAGTATCCATGAGGATGTAGGTTTGATCCCTGGCCTCACTCAGTGGGTTAAGGATCCGGTGTTGCTGTGAGCTGTGGTGTAGGTTGCAGACTCGGCTTAGATCTGCCGTTGCTGTGACTGTGGTGTGGCCCGTAGCTACAGCTCCGATTAGACCCCTAGCCTGGGAACCTCCATACACCACAGGTGCAGCCCTAAAATGAAAAGAGAAGAAAAAAGAAATTGCCCTCCTGGGGAGAAAGGAGGTCAAGGGATGGATGTGTCCACTGAGAGAGATGGACTAATTTGAAAGAAAAATCACAAGCATCCCTTCCCAAACTTGAAAAAGAACCTACCATGGAAGCAGGAGGGAAGAGCTTTTTGCAAAAAACAGGAACCCATCAGAGGCGAAAAGTACTGATTGCTTTTATCTATCACGCAGCCGCCAGGAGAACAATATATGAGGCATTGGCACTATGTACCTTCTGAGTGGATGCAAGAGGCCAGCAACTCAGTCCGGATTAAAGAGAGAGCCGGCCGCAGGGACAGCCATTGCCTGGAGAGGTTAACATCCAGGGTTAACTGCGTCCTGGCCCCTGGAACCACACTTCTAAGGAGAGCTCTGCTCTGCCTGCCGGGTTTTTCCACCCACAGTTGTTTGCTGCAGGTGCCTCCTGGCGGGCAACTAAGCTCTTTCAGAGCCCCTCTCCCCCTCCCGCCTCCCCCTCCTGTCCCTCCTCATCCCCCACCTGACCTGTAACAGCCTCCCGCCTGCCCTCGGGCACGTGGGCACAGGTTGAGGAGAAAAGATGGACGTGCTCCCCCAGGGGAAGCGGAAAGCAATATCTGGATTTGGTAGTGGGACCAAATGCGTTATCTGGAAAATTAGCTGTTGCTCAAGGAACCCCAGGAGCTCTGGGGGCCGGTGGGAAGGGAAGGCGTCTGCTATCGACTTGAGAAAGGTGCTCCTATGAAGGTAAATACTTGAGAGGACCCCCCACTGCCTCCCTGAGGGTCGCCCCACCCCACACCCATTTCTAAGACAAGGACAACTGTGGGGGTAGGGGGGGAAGCAGGCGAGCGTCCCAGTGACAACTGGCGGCGCTTAAGATCTCTTGGAGGGAAATGACTAAAGGGCTGTCCTGTCCCCTAGCCACCCTGACAGCAGCCTACCTGCCGCCTCCCAGAGCCACACCTGGCCTGTGGGTGTAGGTGGGTGGGTGGAGCCCTAGACCATGTGACATCCACAGAAGCCCCGCCTTCCACGCAGGTCTGCCTGCCTTTGGCTCCAGACAGCTGCTCCAGGACCCACCCACTCCCCCGTACGTGGAGGAAGGGGACGTGGGGGTTACCCCTTTTGAGAAAAAGGCCCTGGTGGGAAAGCTTCACTCCAGGCCCTCGGAATGTTCTACAAGCACACTAGAGATGCAGCCCCGGGACTCATGGTTACCTGAAGGGAAAATATTTAATGTTTTCTTTTTGGCTAATTTGCCCAAGCTGGAGTCTGTGATGGTCCGGTCCCTGCCGGGGCAGGAGATCAGCCCAGCGGCCTGGGCTCCCCATCTGAACGCATGGCTCACCCACCACTGCAAGAAGCCGGAGCCCCGGATGAGGAGGCTGCAGCATCCTGGATTCCCAGCGCGCAGGACCCGGGCTGCTCTTCCTTAGTCTGGGGCACACTCTGCCCGCTCAGAAAGCTGTCCTCAGGGAGCCTGACTTCGGCAAAGTCACAGAGCGGATGTGTTAAGTGGATGCCAGGGGCCCGGTCCAGGGAAGGGACGGGAGAAGCGGCTGGTTACCTCCGGGAGGATGCGGCCAAGCCGGTTTCATCTGCACCACCAGGACCCGAACCTCAGGGGAGAGGGCTCGGAGCACGCTGGAGGCGGCGAGTGAGAAGAAAACAGCCGCATCCAGGGGAGCTCCTGAACTGGGGAAGGGGGGCAGGGTGGGAGAAACCCAAAATAGGATCCATCGAATATCCCCCACCTCTAAGCCATGCTGGGGAGGAGAAAGGGCATCTCCAGAGCAGAGAGCACCCTCCAGGGAGCCCTGAGGTGCAAACAACCCACCCTTATACGTTCTCTCTCCCTCTTCCTCCCTCTTCTCTTCTTCAGCCCCCCCTTTCTTCCCCCCACTGCCTCCCCCTCTTCTCTCATGCACACACCCCTGCATCTCTCTAGAGGTATTTAAATACACAGAACACACTCTGCAGGGAGACACGCCAAACTCACCTCCCCGGTCGCTGGGGAGAGGACACCGGGAGCAAATGATCAAGACCGTAGACGTCCGTCTTCTCTTTCATATTCTTACAAATCACGAAGCCCAGAGGGCACGTGCGACACACCCAGGGCCACAGTGAGGCACGTCCATCCCAGAATATCCTGGCCTCTGGAATATTCTCCCCAAGCCAAGCCAGGGCAGAGCTTCCTCCTGACACAGACTCAGCCTGCCCAGCTCTGCAGCCTGGTCCCCAAAATGAAACGGGGAGCCCCCACCCCTGCACCAGCTCCCTGCCCTTGATCCAGCCCCTCCCGGTATCCACAGGGAGCTTATCTTTTGCCCAAATAATTCTTAAAAGGCCCCAAACCGATTAGCCTTTATGCTCTCAACGGTTTAAAAGGTCAGTTTTGAAAAAATAAGCAGGGTCATGTGTGGGCTTAGAGAAGAGATAACCCCACTTCTAAACAAGCCTTGCCCCCAAAAAAGGAATTAAATTTTTTCCTCTGAACCAGGAATCAGATGCCTAGCTTGCCACTTTCTGCTTTTGGTGGTAGCCACCTTCTCACCTGGGCATTTGCAATACTATTGATTAGGGATGGGAAACAGGAGCTTATGTGACAGGCGACAAGTCATTCCTCGGAAGCTAGAACATGCAGGAACCAGCTCTGTGGCACTAACACAGGACTTCCCTTTTATGTCTGAACCAAAGAAAATCCTGAGCATATGTGTTGTCGAGTTGTCGGAGAAGCTACTGATAAGGCAAAATATATACCAGGCCCATCCGCTTAATATCTACGGAAAAATCCAGCTTTGACATCTTGCTGAGGGCTGAGGAGAGTTAAGTCAGCTGTAATACACCAGGATTTGCCCAGAAGGCTCTGGTTCTATGCCTATTAAGAAGGCAACTGGAGGATTAGCGAGGAGAATGGCCATCCGGGGGGGCCGGAGTCAAAGGACTCCGTGTCCTGGGGTTACACTGGGCTTCTAACCTCCCAAGAGGGGAGGGGAAAATTTTCCATCAAAAGCAAAGACCCAGTGGAAACTCGGTTCTCCTGAAAGGGCTCTGGCAAGCTCACCTCCGGGGCGGGGAGGGGGGGGGGCAGCATCCTCTAAGCCGGCTTCTCAGGCTCCCCTCTGTTCCCTCCTCTGCCACACCTTGGCAGGACGCGTGGGACTCAGTGTCCCTGCTTGCTCTCCAGCACGCTGGCCACAGGCTGATGGCCAGCAGCACCTCCCCTGCGCTGCCCGATGACATAACCGAGAGGCTGATTATCTTGCCTCTGAATCGCCCAGACCTCTTGCTTTCTCGCATTCTGCGCTTCTGCATCGATCCCTGCTTACCCGAGGGTGAGGTGGGAGCAGGAAGAAGATAAAACACTGAGTGATGGCTCCCTTCCTGTGGCCACTTTGAATGATAGATTTCGGGATGGTTGAGAGCTTGAGTTAAAATGAGGTTTGGGTGCAGCCAGTTACCTCTAGAATCTGGGTATAGAAATAATCAAGGTTTGTGTTCACCATCCCTCACCCAACACACACTCACACATACACACACACACACACATTCTCATCTTCTACCTCGGAAAATTCAGTTCATTTCTCAGGGGCAAGAGAGAAGCTCTGGGTTGATTGTTCAGCACTGGCTCCCGCAGGAAATGGCACGATGCCCCCGATTTTAATGAAAATCTCAGCCCTTTATTCCCGAACCTCTCCTGACTGAGAATGTGTTTTTCTCCTATTTTCCGTCCAGATGGAGAACAAATATAAAAATCATGAGAGTGAGACTGCCATCAGCCCTAGGGATCAACAGCTCTTCAAGGAAGTTTGGCTCAGACTGGAGCCAAGAGCGAATGAACGGGGGTTCCCAGCAGTTCCTGCCGTCCGTGTGTCCTGGGCTGGGGCTGAGTGTGAGGACCGCGCCGGACCCTCAGCCCCGGAGGACTGCCGTTCGGAGCCCATGGCTGCCCCCCACCCCAGTTTAACGGGACACCAAACACCTGAAAGAGGCTGTCGTTTAATTCAGGAAGAGAAGCCACAGGCAGCTGGGGGGCCACAGACCTTCAAATGAAGCCATTTGGGGAGGCGAGATTGTCTCTGCAGAGCACCTGCGGTTTGCACGAAGGAGCTGAGATCCCGACTCAGGGACATGCAGGTCCATGTTCTGCTTCCGGCCTGCTGGGACTTGAGTTTCTCTCAAGGATGAGAATAAAGACATTTCTACAAGGAGTTCAGCAGGACACATGGCATGGAATAAGCCCACAATTAATATCAGCTGTGCTTCTTATTAGCCTCACTCTTATGACCTGGAACACTCTGCCTGGCGCAATCTCAGCGGTGCAAACAGCAGGAAGGGGAAAGAAGAGGGACTCTGTGCAGCTGGAACAAACTCTCAGCCACTCAGCTCTAAGGGGGCGTATAACAGCGTAGCCCACAGCAGAAGAGGAAGAGGCGTTTAATGGTTCTCAGCCGTCACTTTCTCCCTGTCCTGTGGGTGATGACCGGCATGGCCAGTGGAGGGGGAGAGCCAGGGGCAGAGGAGGTGCAGGAAAGAGCCTGGCAGGTTTGGCCATTGCAACAAGATGCCCCCCCAGCCCCCACCCTGCACCTTCCACAGGACAGATTCACTGTGCAGTCTCTCAGTCCAATCATAAGCCTCACAGTTACCCAGAGGAAGCAGTATTTGTGTATGTTGCCATCTAAAATCCAGCAAGTATGAAGATAGAAAAGAGGCTGCCCACGTACAAGGCCGGAGGGCAAACCAAGCCAGCTCTTTCAAGAGCCACTGCCGTAATCAATACCCTCTCCCACTTCCATTCAGGGGCCCTGGGCCGACCACAACTTAATAATAATTTTCCATCATGACATCCCTCGGAGAAGCTTAAAAAGAAAAGGTCGCTGTTTCTAAGTTTGTTCTTGTCTATTTGCCAAGCACAGAGTATTTCCCGGGGCCCCTGAGGCTCCCTTCCCAGACGGTCTCAACCACAGGCAGTCCACGCCGGCCCTTTCGGAGCCGACTTCGGAGACCGACTCTTACTCTACCCTGGAACTCACTTCAGTCGTCACATTCAGGTGCTTGGCCTCTGGCCCCCAGCCTCCTGCCAGGGTGAGGTTTTGGAGAGACTTCCTATTGGTCTTTTTTTTTTTTTTTCCCTTTGTCCAGAACTCAAAAAATGAATACCAGACTCTGTGGTGGGTCAGGCCAAAAGGAAGAGGATGCTATGAGCTGCTGGACACCCAAACAGCTCCTTCAACCTGACTTCCTCCACTACCAGCAACCACACAAGCTTCCAGCTGCACCCCTGTGCCCACCGTGGACCCCTCCAAGCCTTGTTCTGCTTGGAACCTATGGCCTTTTACATATTTCTAGCTGCATCTGGAATCATCTCTCCGTCATCAGGCATATCTACCTATTCTATGGGCCATCTATCTCACGACCGAATAATGTAAAACCATTGCTGGCAATTGGTACCCACCAAGGTGCTCCATGAAATGTTTTAATAACCAAAGGCAGGGGAAAATCACTTTACTTATTAATAAATGTTTTATGGTATAAAAAAATTGTGAATTTTTGGGGGGAATTTGAACTCACAGTAAAATAGAAAAATTATAGAATCCTACTTTTCCTTGCACAGAAGCCAGTTCAAATAACTACTTAAGATTAGGTTTGATTAGAAGAAACATAAAACATAGAGTTTCCCTTGTGGCACAGTGGGTTAATGACCCAGCACTGTCTCTGTGGTGACGCAGGTTCAATCCCTCCCGCCTGATGCAGCGGGTTAAGGATCCAGCATTGCTGCAGCTGCAGCACAGGTTGCAGCTGCAGCTCAGATTTGATCCCTGGCCCAGGAACTTCTGTATGCCGTGGGGGCAGCCTAAAAAAAAAAAAGATGAAGCAACATAAAACCCTATTGCGGTGACTTAAACACCTTATTTGTGTCACTCAGCAAGAAGGCCAGGGATCAACAATACAGCTGGTACAGTGGCTCCAAAATTGCCACAAGGAACTGGGCTCCTTCTGACTTCCTGCCCTGTGGCCCTTAGTGATGGGTTCTGGGTCCCCTGGTGCTGCCACATTGTTCCAGGAAGGAGAAGGGGTGAGGAGAAGGTGAGAAGCAAAGCCATTCCTGAAGACTTCTGCCCACTCTACCGCATGGGCCTGGCTGCAAAGGAGGCTGTCAGATTGAGGCCTTATAGCAGGCGCATCACCAGATTAAAGAGATTTGGGGTTCCACTAGACAGGAGGAAGCAGTAAGTGGAGACAGGCATCTCTTGCTTTACTCTGCTTTGTAGATACTGCACTGCTGTGCCACTGTGGGCTTGAGGGTGGGAACAGCCACGTGAGAAGGAGCATGGTGGCCTGAAGGCGCTGAGAGATGCCCCGGTGGACAGCCAGCAAGGGACCGGAGCCCTCCCTTCTGCAATCCAGCTGAATCCTGCCAGCAGGAATGAACTTGGAAGAGCTTGCAAGCCCCAGATGATGACGCTGCCAGCCGACACCTTGAGTTTGGCCTGTGAGAGCCCAGCACACAATGCAGCCACATCAGCCCAGGCTTCTGACCTACAGAACTCGGGGTGCTGTTGAAAGCTACTAAGTGGGTAGTAATTTATCACAAAGTGAGAAAAAGCTGACACACCAGGGCAAATGGTTCGGGGTCCAGGGGCCTACTCTCGGCAGGGCAGCACTCATCCTGCACATTACTGAGGCAGTGGGACAACGCCCGTTGCCCCAGAGAGGAGAGCCAGCAGCATGATTTAGATTAACCATGTGCGGAAGCATCGGAGAATGTGCAGAAGCAAAGAGCAGCTCCCCACAATGCCCAGAGCAAAAGGAGGCTCAGGAAGATAGGCAGAAACTCACCCCGAGGTGCCAGCAACTTATGTAACAGACGAAGACTAAACAGCTCAACAGAAACCCCCACACAGCAACAATGAGTTTGGGGAAATGAGAGTCGCATTAGTGGTGACATCCACAGGCCAACGGCTTCCAAGCTGAACAAATGCCTTCATTCAGTACAGCAATAAAGTGGCTGGAATGGCCTGGAAAGCACCCCCCGCCAGCCAGCCGCCCTGGCGTGGGCAGGGGCCCAGGAAATCGACTTCCATTAGCATCTGTTCCCGGGAGCCTCCCCACCCGGCAGTGAGTCACCGGGCCACCAGGGAAAAGCTAACATATGTCAGTCCCCAAAGGCTCCATCATCATCGGGTCTGTGCTGGAGTGGCTGTTGGGAGCCTTCCCCGCCAGCATCCGGCCTGCAGGTGCACGCAGAACTGGGGAGTCAGAGAACACGGCAAGCAGCCCCCAACTTCCCTGGGCCGGGCCCCCATCTGTAAACCCTGACCTGCCCCTCGGGGTTTCCTTCCGTCCATCACAGATACTTCCTGAGCATTCACCCATGTCAGCCCCTGTGTCCGGGGCTGGGGAACCAGCTGAGAACAAGCCTGACAGTTCCTATCCTCAGAGAGCCCACAGAGGGGGCAAGGGGGCGGGCAGGGAAGACGGCCTCTCTGGAAACATGACACTTGGGAGTTCCTGTTGTGGTCCAGCAAGGTAAGGACTGGACATTTGTCTCTGTGAGGATGTGGGTTCAATCCCTGGCCTCATTCAGTGGGTTAAGCATCCAGTGTTGCCACAAGCTGAAGGGTAGGTCACAGATGTGGCTCGGATCCGGAGTCACTGTGGCTATGGTGTAGGCTGGCAGCTGCAGCTCCGATTTGACCCCTGACCCAGGAGCTGCCATATGCTGCAGGTTTGGCTCTAAAAAGACAAAAAAAAAAAAAGAAAGAAAGAAAGAAAGAAAAAAGCAAGACACAAACACACAGAAACAAGCTGGGTAATGAAAGATGACAAGTTGTAGGAAGAAGATAAACTGGAGAACCAGACACACTGCAGGGAGGTCAGGCAGGAGGAGATGTTTGCACACACGCATGCGCACACAGGGCTGCTGGAAGCCTGACAGACAGAGAGCTGTGGGCACAAAGGCCCAGAGGTGGGACAGGGCGGGGCGAGATCCAGATGACACAGGCAGAAACGTGAGGCCCTGGGGTGACCTTTTCCTTAGTCCTAAGTGCAAAGGGAAGTTGGCAGTGGTTCTCTGAGCAGGGGGTGGCTGCAGCGATGTATGGGGTGGCGGGGGGGGGGACCTGTGGGGTGGCTCCCGCAGAGGGACTTCCCAGAAAGAGCTGGCGATGGATTAAGCACATCCACGGTGGGGAGGCAAGGGAGTGAATGGATTCCAGAGACCTTTGGGAAAAGATCCAAGGACACTTGTCTGTGAGAATGAAACAGAATGACAGACCATCTTTTTCTCCTTAAGCGCTGAGGGCACATGCTGATTCTGGCTAAGACCGATCCTCGGCCTGGGATGCAAAGGGGCTTGTCGTCTGTCGCCTTCCAAGAGGTGTCCCTCAAGCCCGAAACTTAACAGATACAGACACCACTGATCCGAAAAGCACGCCAGATCAGGGAAGACTTCATCCGTCCTCGCCGGGCACCCGGGAAGCAGCAAGAAGACAGGGAACATTCTGGAAAAGGAGACTGGGCAGGCATGGAAACATTTTGATGCTGGAAATCATTTCCCTACTCAGGTGACTGCAAAGAGGCCTTTAAGCAGGATTCATCTCCATCCCACCTTAGCATCAGACCTAAACAAATCATGCCTGCGGCAGGTGGTGTGCCAGGAAACTAGGACCTGGGACCACGCAGCTGGCAGATTCTCACACTGGTGCTGCTGCCGCCCAAGGCATGCGAGGTGTGCCCGCTTCCTGTGACCTGCTCCCCAGTGCCTGGATCCACTAATTTGCACACCTCTTCTCCAGGGGAGACAGAAGCCTGTCTTTATGCCCAGCCGACCCGGTCTGTTAGGATCATGCCATCCATAGCTGCCTGTAACACCCTCTAACAAAAGCTGTACCAGGCTGTTGGCTGGGCATCCTGCCTCCCCTGGGAAGACCCACCAGAATCAGACCCAGCTTCCGCCTGGGTCCTAGCATCTCCAGTGCATATAAAGTCCCAATGCCACCATCCACAACTCATGGGCTCCCCACCTTTTGGGGTATTTACAGTGGCCTGAGCTGGCCTAAATTCCTCAATTTCCTTTAGACACTGTGGCTCAGACAGCTCGACCCTTTTTGGGGAGTTTTGCTTAAAGTCCATACACACCTACCCTCCCCACCTTCCCACCATTTTCAGCTTCCTTCTTGAGCGACCCCAGCCACACCTCTGAAGTTCTAGACTGACTTACAGCTCACCCAACGCATAAAGAGTGAGAGCAGGGCAAGTGTTCCGGGGAGGTGTCGATTAAATCCTCGAAAGCCTTTAGAGTCGCACGTCTGGATCTTTACCTGGGGCACCCACAGCACACGGAGATCTTGGAAAAGCCCAATTCTGACTCAGTGGCTGAGGATCAGGGCTCTGGGTTCTGCACTTCCTTTTTTTTTTTTTTTTCTTTTTAGGGCCACACCCGAGGCATATGGTGGTTCCCAGTCTAGGGGTCGAATCAGAGCTGCAGCTGCTGGCCTATACCACAGCCACAGCAACACCGGATCCTTAACCCACTGAGTGGAGCCAGGAATCGAACCTGCATCCTCACAGAGACTACATCAGGTTCTCAACCCACTGAGCCACAATGGGAACTCCAGGATTCTGTACATCTAACAAGCTCCAGGTAATGCTGATGGGTAGGTCATGGACCACACCTTGAGTGGGAAGGTCTCTGATGAGACTAGAGCAGCCCAGACTCAGTCTTTTCACAATCCTCACCCACCAGGTTTAACATCTCCCAGCCTTTCCAACACAAGGACAGAGCACACAGTAACACACATCACAAGGTCAGATGAAGACACCAACTGTGATGAAGCATCTCATACTCACAAGAATCTAAACTCATGTGAGGAATGAGGGTGTGAGCACCAGAGACGAGCCCTACAGAATTTTGGCTAAAAAATTCCAGAAGTCCCTGTTCTTTGGCTGTCCTGGTCCTGCTGTCCA
Organism: Phacochoerus africanus; assembly: GCF_016906955.1. Lineage (NCBI taxonomy): Eukaryota > Metazoa > Chordata > Mammalia > Artiodactyla > Suidae > Phacochoerus > Phacochoerus africanus. Next base: position 7,915,167 of record NC_062557.1, on the reverse strand, counting down.
ATTCACTCCTTGAGCAAAGGAACAATGACACTCAGGCTTGAACTGTGCGATGCTTACCCCCAGCCTTGAGAGATGGAATGAGTGTTTCCTGGCGAGGATGGAGTGGGGTCAACAGTGAACAGCCCTCGGCTTCCTTGATTTTTGCAAAGTCTCGGAAGGAAACGGACAAAGCTGAAATGTGGAGACCCTAGGCTCTCGGCAAAGGGATCTCCGCGATGGGGTTCCACCAAGGGGAAATAAATACTCAAGTCATGGAAGCACAAGCCAACACCCACAGAGCTGACCTGAGGAATCCAGCAGGCAACAGAGCTGGGTAAAGAGCGGATCGCACCAGCAGGGGAACTGGGAGAGCCTGAGGGCGCCCTCGGAACAACAGTTACTCAACTCAACCGCCTTCCTTGTGGCTACAGAGGAACGAGGGATGGAACAGGTCACTTGTCAAAATATTTCCACCTCCAAGGAGATGCAGAAGACACACTAGGAACAGCAACCCATTCTCCGTGCACCTCAACCACGGCTCCTCTGACCTAACTGGACTCCCAGCCAGGTGTGGCCAGAACCCTGCAGTAGAGCCAACACCCAGCCACGGTACTTGGAGGGAACAGGTGCTACACCCTTGAGGAGAGAATCAGCAGATACTGCAGAGGAGACCTGGAGAGATCACGGAGAGGCGGAAAGAAGCCAGGGTGATGTTTCCTGCTGTAAAGTAATAAACATCTCTTGGTCCTTAAGGAGGAGTAAGATGGAAAGGAAGCTCATACTCCACCATGAACCGATGATTCTCTGAGGTTTGGCACCTGAAAGAGAATCTTCAGGCAGAGTTAAGTGCCCTGGGGAGGCCTCATTCCAAGGTCAAGCATCCTTGACCTTGATGGCGCCACATAGAGAGAAGCTGCCTGTGAGGTTGTGCCAACCCTCTGGGGATGGACCATAGATGTCTCCTTGGTCACGTCAAAGAGTGAAGGTCCCACCACCCGGGAGTGGACCTGTACTTTGCAAGGTACTTGTTCTTAGTCTTCTTGTTTATTTCCCTGTTGCCCCCGCCCCCCTTAATGGTTAGAAAGTCTTTAAAAACATCAGCCTATCGCAGCAAAGAGGAGTCAGGGTTTGTTTGAAAGGGAGAGTGATATTCCTCAAAGTGAAGAGGGAGGAAAGAGCTGGGTCTTGTTAGGTACCTGCCATAGAGTCCCCCTCTCAGCTGAAACCTCAGGCTCCGAGTTTTCCTTAAAGAAGACGCTGGTCATTTTTGTTAGAAGAGTCTCACTTCAAATGATAATAGCTGATATCAGCTGAAATGTCAGGCCCTGAGATGCCCGCTTTACATGGCTCTTTTCATTTAATCCCCTCAAACAATCCTATGGGGCAAGTGATTCTTTCAGTCCTGGTTTTACCAATGAGGAAATCAAGACTTGGAGACCTGACCTGACTTTCTTAAAGGTACACAGTGAATCTTGGAAGAGCTGAGGACAAAAGTCAGGCAATCTGACTCCAGAGCTCTGCTCTGATAACAGCCACCCACGCCACCTCCCACTGCCACCCAAGAACACCAGACTCAGCCTGACCATGGCTCCGACTTAACGTGAGGTAACAGGAAAAGGGGAGGAGAGAGGGGGGCACAGACCATCAGGAAGAGATGGTTGCCAACTTTGTCAGGAGCCCCGAGAAGGTTCCACCCAAGAGCTCCTGGCAACAGCCGTCCAGAAAGACCTTTTCGACTCTGACTGAGCTGGTTTCCTGGTCAACCCCAGAGGTCTGAGCGTGGCTCTCTCTTCTGAAAGTGCAAATGCGATACCGTCCCAGACTCAGGCTTCTGGAGGGTTGCCTCTCGGAGGCTTTGAGATCCTCCATCTCGGGAGCCCACCGTCACTAAAGGAACCACCACTACGTGAAGCGCTTTCTGCCTACACTGTGCATCCAACAACTCCTTTTTGGTTTACCTTCCCATTCCTGTTGCGATCTGGTGGGTCTTTGCCAAAAGAGTCCAAGAATGTTTTTGTTTTTTTTTTTAAAGTCAGGGACTCCAAAAGCAGTTACGCCATTGCCCCCTTTGATCCTGACAAGCCCAAGATAAGTCAAAAGAAACTGATTTATTTGCTTTAAGCATATTCACTCCAGCTTAAAGACGCTTCAGTCTGGTTGGCATTTGGGATATTTGGTGTTCTCGGTTTCGTCTCTGCAAAAAACACTGCTGAGTTTGCTAAAAGCCCCTGAGGCCTCCAACGGAGACTTCGGAAGCTGTGTTTCCCAGCTGGCAAAATGCCTTGTGTCCCCGAAAGGACTCAGAAAGCCTGTGGTGAAGAACGGGTGCTGCTGAAGTCAGGCGAAGCTCAGGGGGAGAAACCAACCCAAGTGGCAAAGTCCTTACAAACATCTACTTCTCACTAAACACCAGGTCCCGCCTTTAGCCACAGAGCTTAAAGCCAGCAGCGCGGGCAGAAGCGGGATGCTGGGACGTCTCTGGGAGTTTCCTCTGATTGGGTTTTTTCAAAGGAGACCCCACATGAATTAAAAAGGAAAAGAAGTCATCAGATTTCCTCCCACCTCCAAGCGCTCATCCGCAAAGTTTGTTCCCACCGCAGAGACTGGCCTATTCAGCAGAAACTCCACTCAGGGCGGCTTCCCTCTTGGGAAACTCGGGGCTACGAGCTTGCCCTGAAGAGCTTTCTGACCGCAGGCATGATGTCTAGGAAATGTTGCCAAGTTTCCAAGTCATTGGCCTCAAGCGATAAAGCCATTCGTTGAAGCCAAATAGGATTCTAGAATCCATTTCTCACCTCTCCCTTTTTCTTTTTTTTTCCTTTGCTTTTTAGGGCCACACCCATGGCATATGGAGGTTCCCAGGCTAAGGGTCGAATCCGAGCTGTAGTTGCCAGCCTACACCACAGTCACAGCAACACCAGATCCGAGCTGTGTCTGCGACCTACACCACAGCTCACGGCAACACCAGATCCTTAGCCCACTGAGCAAGGCCAGGGATCGAACCTGCAGCCTCAGGGATATGAGTCAGTTTCGTTTCTGCTGAGCTGCAACAGGAACTCCAATTTCTCACCTCTCTTTGGTCCAGTTCCTTTGCCTCATTTTAACACAGAAATAAAAAGACCGCTTGACTCTTAAAAGGGTTCAAAAACAGAATATGCTGCCTTGAAAAATAAAAGATTTCTGGCCCAGAGAACCATCCAGAACAGAGGGCAGGATGACTGCCTGTTACACAAGATGAAGCCAAGATGCCCCTACAGGGTAGAATGTCTGCCTGGAGCCACCTGGTCCCTTTCACCTTTAGGTTCTGTCCTCGTGGTTCACACCGTCACCTCCACAGATTCCTTCCCCACCCAAGACACTTTAACAGCAGCTTCAACGCTCCTTTTGCTGGTTCGCTAGACTCTCAATCATCAGCCTTCTGCCAAGTTGGCCTCACTCTGTGAATGTTAATGATCCCCACTGTCCTGAAAACACAGGATTAGAGGTTTGGAAGTCAGACAGAACTGGGTCCAAAGCACAGCTTAAGCTTTTTTTTTTTTTTTTTTTGAGCCATTTAGCCTTGGGTACATTATTCAAACTCTCCAAGTATGGGTTTCACCAGCCATAAAATAGGAGAGAACATCGCCTCTGGTGCTAAAGCTTCAATGAACTCACCTGTGCATCATGTAGCCCGAGACGCCTGGCCATGAAGGGTGTCCAGTCAAGGGGCACTTTGCCACCCCCACTCATCCCATCACACTTTCTCTTTGCCCCCGCCCATTTCGCAGGTTGCTTCTGGACAAAACAACAGATCCAGAGAGATCTCAGCCACAGCTTAGTTCACAACCGAGGCTGGACACATTCTGACAAGTCCTTGTCCAGCCACCAACTTCACATCAGCTGCTCCAAACCTTCTCTTCTCCCTTCCGCTTCTAATCGATAATGGAATATCTGCTGCACAGCTGGTCTTCTGAAAGCACTAACCCTGCAGTTGTAAGGAAGACAAAGACGCGGTACAAACGACCTCTGCATGCCAGGAGTCCACAATCCCGCACACGAATGAATATGAAACCAACCCTCGAGCTTTTTAGCACCATGTGATGGGGCGGGAACCAAAAGAGCTATCAGAAGATGGTTGCGGTCATCAGAGAAGGTTTTCTAGAAGTATCGCGGGGGTCAAGTCGAAAAGACAGAGGATTTCCATATAGATGGAGTCCACGGGCAGAGGAAAGCAAGGAGCAATGGTATGAAAATAGGAAACCACCAAAAAACTGGAATTTCAAAGCCAGGTGGGTTCAGAGGTAAAAAGACACCACTTGATCTTTCTGGGGGAGAGGCACACCTGAAGCATGCGGAAGTTCTCAGGCCAGGAATTGAACCCATGCTACAGCGGTGAGAACGCTAGATCCTTATCTGCTAAGCTACCAGGGAACTCCCTGATCTTTCAAAAAATAAGAAAAATTAGATTTTTATTTTATTTTATTTTACTTATTTGCTTTTTAGGGCTGCGCCTGCGGCACATGGAAGTTCCCAGGCTAGGGGTCGAATCAGAGCTACAGCTGCAGGCCTACACCACAGCCACAGCCACGTAGGATCCAAGCTGCATCTGTGACCTATACCGCAGCTCACAGCAATGCCGAATCCCTGACCCACTAAAGCCAGGGATCGAACCTGCATCCTCGTGGATATTAGTCGGCTTCGCGTCTGCTGAGCCACAATGGGAACTCCAGGTAAATTAGATTCTGGAGACTATCCACTCATAAGCAGTGCATAGAATCCATCCCCCCAAATTCAAAACCAGAGGTCACAAGATCAAATGCCTTGCAGGGCCCAGGTAAGAAAACCAAGGAACACCCTGGTGTTCACTGCATGAGAGCTGATGGGAGGGGAGGGGGCAGTGGAGGAGCTGAGATCTCACCTAGAAAGCCCAGCAGCCACTCACCTCCAATGGAGAGGTGCCAAGCTGGAACAGCAGCCTCGGAGTTTCCAAAATAAGTGAGATCAAAACTCAGCTGTCTTCTCTGAAACTATCTGATGTTAAAACTACTGGCTCAGAGGATGTTCTGCTAGGGGGCGGTCGAAAATTTTCTCACCATCCGAGGTGCAGGTAACTAAAGAAGGCAACCTCGGGAAGTGATAAGCTCTCCATCACTGTCCAGAGAGAGGCTGAATGGCCCCCCACCCCGCCAAGGATGCTCTTAAGAAGATTTCTGTGGGGACCGGGGATTGGCGCCTGCTCCTGGAGTCCCTTCCGGTTCTAAAGGTCCAGCCGCTCATCCTCATCCTGTCTCCCTCCTTGATAACTGACATTGCCCCCCAGCTGCAGAGAGAACAGGAGACCTGTCTCGAGATCTACACCCCCCATCACGTGCCTTTCTTGCCCTCCCCGCCAGGAGGCCCCCAGCCCTTGACTGGCCAGCCCACCCTCAAGCAGCACTCCCCTTCGGCCGAGCTCCCTGCAGACTTGGATGGCCCCTCTCTGGGCAGCCCCCTCCTTCACTTCTTATGGGCCCCTTGCTCATCACCCCCCCCCACGCCGCTCTGCTCGGGGATGCCCGAACACAAGCACACTTCCGTGCGACGCATGCAACGCATCTCTCTCTGGTGGGAGGTCGTGAACCCTTGCTCTTGAGGAACGTGCTCTTTGTCGCCTCCAAGAAACTGTCTGGTTCTTGAGGACGTGACTCTCCCTTTTCACTCTCTGTCCACCATGCCTGGTGCTGGGTTCAGCTATGGCTTAAACAAAGCAGGAAACATCAGCCAGATCCAGCTCATGATGAAAGGTAAACCCATGGAGGAGATGGCTTTATGGAGAAACAGCTATAAAACCCCCAAACCACAGGTTCTTAAAATAACATAACAACAACATTAGTGTTCCCATAAGAGCTGCTCAGATATAAAGCCAATCTTATTTTTTGTTAAAAAGAAAAAAAAAAAGTCTTGTGTTAATGAGCTTCCCCCACATCTGCCCTAATTTCAGCATCATATATTTTGAATCAGTCGGGCAATTTCCCAGAATTTCACTGTATCCACAGGCTTTTTGCTGTTCTCAGTCAGGCAGCCCCATCACTCAGGTTAATGCTTCAGGAGTTAAAAATAAAATGTTAAGTTCTTCACTGAGTAAGTAGCGGATCGAGGGAAAGGATAGAAATAAAATTAGGGAACATACTATCTGATAATCAAAAAGCTGGGTTATCAGGAGTTCCCATTGTGGCTCAGCAGGTTAAGGACCTGACAATTGTCTCTGTGAGGGTTCAGGTTCGGTCCCTGGCCTCGGTGAGTGGGTTAAGGATCCAGCATTGCCACAAGTTACAGCGTAGGTCGAAGATGCGGCTCAGATCCAGTGTTGCTGTGGCTGTGGCGTAGGCCAGCAGCTGCAGCTCTGATTCAGCCCCTAGCCTGGGAACTTCCATATGCCATGGGTGCAGCCATAAAAAGAAAAATAAATAAAAAAAATAAAAGCTGGGTTATCAGTGCAGTAAGACAAGAGAGAAAAAGAAATGAGACCTAGGAGGTTAAAAAACATAGGGAGAAAAGGAAGCCCTAATTATTGATGAAGATATCACTGAATATGCATAAGTCCCAGAGACTCAGCTAAGGAATGATTACTATCAATAAGAGTATTTTGGCAGTTCAGCAAAAATAGTTTGGAAAAATCAATAGTTTTCCTAGGCAAAAACAGTAGCCAGATAGAATATATTATGAAAGAAGAGATCCCATTTGCAAAAGAAACTAAAGAAAATGTAACACCTGGGAATAAAGCCAGACAGAAATATGAAAAATCCTTATAAAGAAAATGTATAATGCTACCAAGAGACAGAATCAGTGGCTTGACTAAGTGAGAAGGCATCCCTTATTCTTAGAAATTCTCGTCATCCTAAAGCTGTCACTTCTGCCTGAATTAACCTATAAACTTGAAACAAACCCCTTAAAAATACCTTGAAGATGTTACTGAAACTAGAAAGCTGATTCTAAAGTTCACACGGAAAAACAGGCTGTTAAGAATAACCAAAGAACTTTCGAAAAGGAAAAACTGGGGGGAGTAACAGATAAACAAAATTCCAATCACTGAAAGAGAACAGACACAAATAGATGGAGCAGAAAAGATTAAAGCAGCACTGTATAGTAAAAACATAAGGTGAGCCACAAATACAACTTTATTTTAATTTTATTTTTTGCTTTTCAGGGCCGCACACATGGCATGTGGAAGTTCCCAGGCTAGGGGTCGAATCGGAGCTACACCACAGCCACATAACACCAGATCCGAGCCGCGTCTGGGACCTACACCATGGCTCATGGCAACACTGGATCCCTAACCCACTGATCGAGGCCAGGGATCGAACGCGCAACCTCAAGTTTCCTAGTCGGATTTGTTTCCACTGAGCCACGATGGGAACTCTCACAAATACAATTTTAAGTGGGTATTCCCACGAATACAATTTTAAATGTTCTAATATCCACAAGAAACACAAGGAAAAGAAACAGGTGAAATTCATCCTAATCACATATAGTCATATATATCTTAATTTAATGTCTATATATATATCTTAATCATAAATCCAAAGTACTATCACTTCAACATGTTTGCAATATAATAATTATAAAGGAGATATATATTTTTTCTCTTTTATTAAATCTTCAAAATGCAGTGTGTAATTTACATTTACAAAGCAACTCAATTTGAGCAAGCCACATTTTGAGTGCTAAATAGCAACATATGGCTAATGGCTGGCACATTATTCACCTTAGGACTAAAAAAAATCCAGAAATGAAAAATAAATGCATTCTCTAATTTAGTAAGCAATATAGCTGGCATTTCATATCAATGGAGAAAAGGTATATATTCAACAAATGGTGTTAAGACTTGCGGTAGCCAACCAGAAATACAAGCATTTTAATCTACCTCACTTCTCACACCACAGTGGATTCGAGATGGATCAAATGTTTCTATGGAAAAAATGGAAACAAACAAAAAAAACAGATAATATTTTGAATCATCTTGGAATGAGGAAGACTTTACTAAGTGTGATTCCAGAAAAATTAATAAATTCAAGTAAGTACAAAATAAAGACTACATAGTTAAAAGCACCATAAGCAAAATTGTGACAAACTGAGAAAAATAATGTACTAACACGACAGATAATTTCCTCAATACATAAGCAACTCCAAAATAATAAGACCCACACACAATAGAAAAATAATAGAAAGCCACAGATAGTTCATAGCAAAGGGAAATATAAATAAAAGGAAAAGAAACAGGTGAAATTAATTTTAATTCTATATAATCATATATATCATAATTATATGTCTTAATAGTAATCATATATCTTAATCATAAATCCAAAATACTACCACTTTAACATGTTTGCAACATAAAAATTACTAATAAGATATTATATATATAATTTTTTCTCTTTCAGTAAATCTTTAAAATGCAGCATGTACTTTGTTTTTGTTTTGCTTTTTAGGGCCACACCCGTGGCATATGGAGGTTCCCAGGCTAGGGGCTGAATCAGAGCTGCAGCTGCTGGCCTACGCCACAGCCACAGCAACACCAGCTCCGAGCTGCATCTGTGACCTACACCACAGCTCATGGCAACGTAGGATCCTCAATCCACTGGTGGATGTTAGGGATTGAACCCGCAACTTCATCATTCCTAGTCAGATTCATTTCTGCTGTACCACGACGGGAACTCGAAGCATGTATTTTGAAAGGTGAGCCATAGGCACACAATTTTATTTTTTCCAAACAGCAGCCGGAGTACTCTCCATCCAGTCTCCATAACGATTCCCAACAGCGGGAAAGAAGTCAAGGGTGACATGGGAGGGCTAAGAAGTCCTTGAGAAGGAGGAGCCCAGTGAGCTCTCCCCTCTGCCAGGCCAGGCCCCTTGGGGAGTAGGGGGAACCGGAGAATCCCCAGATGGATTTGGGAATCAAAGAGCAGGGACCCGCCCCCTCCCCAACCCAGGCTCTCGTTCCCAGATGGGGCTCAGGACAGGCAGAGAAGTGGCACCTCCAGACAGGTGGCAGCAGGGGCTGTCCAAGCAGAGACCTGAAGACAGCCTCCTGGTTTCTTGGGACCCAAGGTGGCACTGGAACAGTGATGGAATAATCCCAGAGGCCTCAAAGTCACACTGAAATAGGGGGAGCTGGGGGCAAACCTATTAAGTTTGTACCATCCAAGGTGGGGGGAACACAGTGAAAATCAGCCTTTGCCCCTATGCCTTCCCCAGAAGAACAAACCCAGAGCTCCCCGCCCCACCACAGGACAGACAAAGAAGCAGCCAAGACACCTGAAGAGGCTTGGCGCTGAATCCAGCCCATGGCCTAGCCTTGTAAATAAAGTTTTATTGAAACCCAGCTATGCCCCTCATTTACATATTGCCAAGGGCTGTTCTCCCACTACAGTGGCAGAGCCGAGGAGACACCACAGAGACCATATGGCTGAAAATATTTACAATCTGGTTCTTTTCAGAAAAAAAAAAAAACACAAAAAACATTGCTGATCCCTGGTCCAGAGAACGCAGAACAACTCAGCAATGATCATGGGGCCAAAGAGGACTCAGAACAGATGCCTGAGGCCCTCACCAAGAAAGGATGTGCCAGGCTGGGGAGTGGGGAGGGGGTGGGGAAAACGCCAAGTTCACGAGGACTGAGCTTTTGCCATCCCCAAAAAATAAGAGCTTGGAGAAAGATATTAGGTATACCTGTGTTTGTGGACCGAGACATGGAGTTAACATGTAATTATGATGCCCAAGAAAGCGGTTTCATGTTAGATCAGGCCAACATAAACTGGACTCCGATGAGGTTGAGGACCTGGGGACATACGGATGGCAGGTGGAAAAGGTCCAGGCCCATCACCATTAAAGGACCTCAGGGTACATTATTTGCAATGGTACTTGTTAATTACAGACTTAGCTGGGCCAGCACTTCCTGAAATGGACCAGCACATTTTTTTTTTTTTTTTTTTGCTTTTTAGGGCCACACCCATGGCCTACGGAGGCTCCCAGGTGAGGGGTCCAATTGGAGCTGCAGCTGCTGGCCACAGTCACAGCCACAGCAGTGCAGGATCCGAGCAACCTACACCCCCAGCTCACGGCAACGCCAGATCCTTAACCCACTGAGCGAGGCCAGGGATTGAACCTGCACCCTCATGGACGCTAGTCAGGTTCGTTAACCACTGAGCCACAAGGGGAACTCAGGGCCAGCGCTTCTTAAAAACTCCAACACAGGACTCCTTTTCCCTGGGATTGACCAGGGAAACATGTAGTGGGCTCTACGTAGGCACACTGAATCCAAAAGCCTCCCCAGGAACCTGGGTTTCATTCAGGAAGGCAGCAGTGCTCAGAGTGGGGCCCCCAGGCCAGCTTTAGCAACACCCAGGAACTTGTTAGCAATGCAAGTTCTCAGGCCCCACAGCAGACTTCCTCGACCAGACACCTTGGGGATGGGCCCAGCGGTCAAGGTGATACACAAGCTGAAGTGTGAGAAGCACTGCAGTCAGGTAAAGCTTTTTACAGCAGCCGAGAAAAGGACAGTCACGCAGCATCTGGCGGCCCGTCCCTTGTGCCACAAAGTATCTCATCAGGCCCTGAGTCATCCACCATTTCCCCCTGGAAACAGAATACTAAACGAATAAGGAGGAAGGCCATTTGTTTATATGAAACATAATATCCCAAGTCTATTTCATTTACTTCTAAAGCTAATGATGCTCCTAACCAATAATTCTAGCAAATTGCGGGCAGCAGCAATAACCCTCTTAAGAGAATCGATTTTCTCTGGTTAGGAACAAAGAAGTCGCTTCCCCTAACAATTCAGCCTGCGCTGAAGAACTCATCAGAATGCTTAGGAGGCCCGGACTAGGGGCCAGCTGAAACACACTAACTCTTCTTCAGGGGCCGCAACCCACCCAGGCGTGCACCTGCTCGGCGGGGGCCCCATGTACAAGGCGATGAGCTCCTCGGCCTGAAGTGGCCCAGGAAGGAGGGCCACACCAGGGCTGGGCAGAAGAAGCCAGAGACGCCTGAGGAGGGAGGAACAAGTCACAGCAGCGCTGTGAGTGTCTGCCCACAACCCCCACGGATGGGCCTGGTTGCTGCACCTGACTGTCAAGAGGTATTTATCTGAGATGTTCATTTCTAGCCAAACCTTTCTCATTTTCTTTTCCTTTTTTTCTTTTCACAGCCACACCTGCAGCCTATGGAAGTTCCCGGGCTAGGGGTCGAATCGGAGCTACAGCTGCCAGCCTACTACATCACAGCCAGAGAGCCACGCTGGATCTGAGCCGCATCTGTGACCCATGCTGCAGTTTGCAGCAATGCTGGATCCGTAACCCACTGAGTGAGGCTAGGGATTGAACCCAAATCCACACAGACACGTTGACAGGTTCTTAATCCAATGAGCGACATCAGGGATACACTGTATGTATCAGGGGCATGGATATTGACAAGTGTAATATCCTCTTCTTGAAATGATCCTTTTATCATTAGTGTCCTTCTTTACTTTTCTTTATGGCCTTTGTTTTAAACTCTATTTTGTCTCCTAAATCAGAATACCAAGGGGTTGGGTATGAGATGCCACCTGCCAGGCACTGGCCCACAGAACCTTCAAGGGCCCCTCCGACCGTGAGATTCCATCACTGCTGTACCTTCTACTGCCCAGGCACTCTGAGTGGATCCTAGGGAGCCAGCAGCCTCCCCTGAGAGCTTGTGAGACAGAAAAATATCCCGGGCCACCCCAGATAGGCCGAATCAGAATCTGCATGTTCACAAGGTCCCTGGGTGAATGGAGTACACCCACAGGTGTGAAAAGCACCTGCAGACGCTCAAGGAAAGGATGGATGAATGACAACTGCTTGCGAGGCAGCGTCGCAGAGCTGTCAACAGTGTGGGCTCCACAGCTGGACTCCCTCATGTCAGTGCTCTGGGACTCAAGCCCTGGATCTGTGAAATGGGGATAATGCGGTACCTGCCTACTGGATGGAAGACAATGAGTTAATACAGAGGCGGGGCTAAGGAGAGCACCTGGCGCACACTCAGCAGGCAATTTGTGCTATTTAGCCCCAGGAAAAAAATTAAGGGATGCCCTAGTCACCGTTTTCCACCACAGTGAGTACAGTGTTTTATACAAGAAGGGAAAAAATAAAAGGATAAAAGAGTAGGATAGGATGAAATCTCTGCAAAGTTCCCTGTCATTAAATAATTACCACAGGGACTTGTATAAAGAATATTCAATTTGATTGAATGGGCCCTTAGTAAAGACTCTCGGATTTGTGACATAAATAGAACAGAATGAACAATTAACCCCACAATCCACTGAAGAAATCAGTGAGGGGAAATCCGCAATTCCCATAGCAAATTAGGCAGATTAAAAACGCTCCCATATCCCAAAAAAGGAATGGAATGGGCTATTACAGGAATGTATGGGTTGCACTAGATTTCTTTGGAAATCTCTGAAAAAGAAAGAGAATATTTTTTTTTCTCTGAGGGAAGACAAGGTCCTGAACTAGAATCGCCCCCCCCCCCCCAGGTCCTTCCCTGCTCCCCCAATGCACAAACTCTCCAGAGAAAGATGACATTCTCAAGTCAAGCAGACAGGGCCTCCCTCATCGACGACTCCATCTAAAAATGACATCTCGGGAGTTCCTGTCGCGGCGCAGTGGTTAATGAATTCGACTAGGAACCATGAGGTTGCGGGTTCGATCCCTGGCCTTGCTCAGTGGGTTAACGATCTGGCGTTGCAGATGCAGCTCGGATCCCGCGTTGCTGTGGCTCTGGCGTAGGCCGGGAGCTATGGCTCCAATGGCTCCAATTCGACCCCTAGCCTGGGAACCTCCATATGCCGTGGGAGCGGCCCAAGAAATGGCAAAAAGACAAAATAAATAAATAAATAAATAAAATAAAATTAAAAATAAAAATGACATCTCTTACAAATAAACAGGGGATGGAGGGGGTGGAGGAGAGGGGGTAGTTCTTCAAGTGGTCCTGTCCTGTATATCCCAGAGAAGAAAGGCTTATTTTACATTCCAGCTGAACCACATCCTAGATGGTTTTAAGAGTGTCCATAAACAAGAAAAGAGATTACCTAAAAGATAGTAATTGGTTTTCTATTTTTTTCTTTGTTTGTTAGCTGAGTGGATCTAAAACAAACAGGAAAAAAAAAAATCCCCAGACTTGTGGGGGTTTTTTTTGTTTTTTTTTTTCCCACTGTACAGCAAGGGGGTCAGGTTATCCTTACATGTATACATTACAATTACATTTTTCCCCCAGCCTTTCTTCTGTTGCAACATGAGTATCTAGACAAAGTTCTCAATGCTATTCAGCAGGATCTCCTTGTAAATCTATTCTACGTTGTGTCTGATAAGCCCAAGCTCCCGATCTCTCCCACTCCCTCCCCCTCCCATCAGGCAGCCACAAGTCTCTTCTCCAAGTCCATGATTTTCTTTTCTAAGGAGATGTTCATTTGTGCTGGATATTAGATTCCAGTTATGAGTGATATCATATGGTATTTGTCTTTGTCTTTCTGGCTCATTTCACTCAGGATGAGATTCTCTAGCTCCATCCATGTTGCTGCAAATGGCATTATGTCATTCTTTTTTATGGCTGAGTAGTATTCCATTGTGTATATATACCACCTCTTCCGAATCCAGTCATCTGTCAATGGACATTTGGGTTGTTTCTATGTCTTGGCTATTGTGAATAGTGCTGCAATGAACATGCGGGTGCATGTGTCTCTTTTAAGTAGAGTTTTGTCTGGATAGATGCCCAAGAGTGGGATTGCGGGGTCATGTGGAAGTTCTATGTATAGATTTCTAAGGTATCTCCAAACTGTTCTCCATAGTGGCTGTCCCAGTTTCCATTCCCACCAACAGTGCAGGAGGGTTCCCTTTTCTCCACAGCCCCTCCAGCACTTGTTATTTGTGGATTTATGAATGATGGCCATTCTGACTGGTGTGAGGTGATATCTCATGGTAGTTTTGATTTGCATTTCTCTTATAACCAGCGATGTTGAGCATTTCTTCATGTGTTTGTTGGCCATCTGTGTATCTTCTTTGGAGAAATGTCTATTCAGGTCTTTTGCCCATTTTTCCATTGATTGATTGGCTTTTTTGCTGCTGGGTTGTATAAGTTGTTTATATATTCTAGAGATTAAGCCCTTGTCGGTTGCATCATTTGAAACTATTTTCTCCCATTCTGTAAGTTGTCTTTTTGTTTTCTTTTGGGTTTCCTTTGCTGTGCAAAAGCTTTTCAGTTGGATGAGGTCCCATGGGTTTATTTTTGCTCTCATTTCGATTGCTTTGGGAGACTGACCTGAGAAAATATTCATGATGTTGATGTCAGAGAGTGTTTTGCCTATGTTTTCTTCTAGGAGTTGGATGGTGTCCTGTCGTATATTTAAGTCTTTCAGCCATTTTGAGTTTCTTTTTGTGCATGGTGTGAGGGTGTGTTCTCGTTTCATTGCTTTGCCTGCAGCTGTCCAGGTTTCCCAGCAATGCTTGCTGAATAGACTTTCTTTTTCCCATTTTATGTTCTTGCCTCCCTTGTCAAAGATTAATTGACCATAGGTGTCAGGGTTTATTTCTGGATTCTCTATTCTGTTCCATTGGTCTGTTTTGATACCAGTACCACACTGTTTTGATCACTGTGGCTTTGTAGTATCTCTTGAAGCCCAAACTTGTGTTTTAAATAACTAAGTGTTAATTATGGAAGAATAACTATCTAATTTTATGAAATTGAAAGCTTTTTTTTTTTTTTTTTGCTTTTTAGTGCCCCACCTGTGGCATAGGGAGGTTCCCAGGCTATGAGTCTAACCGGAGCTACAGCTGCCCGCCCACACCACAGCCACAGCCACACCAGATCCTTAACCCACTGAGCAAAGCCAAGGATCAAACCCACAACCTCATGGTTCCTAGTCGAATTCGTTTCCCGCCATGCCGTGACGGGAACTCCAATTGAAAGCTTTTTTTAAGGTTAACCTTAAAGAGTTGATTTTTTTTAAAAGAAGATTCTATTTTGCCACTGGGTCACTTTTAAAAAACAGAGGTGCCAAGCTTCTGCACAGCAAAGGAAACCATCAACAAAATAGAGACAATTTACTGAATGGGAGAAAATGCTTGCAAGAGATATGACTAATAAGGAATTAATACCCAACATAGAAACAGCTCATGCAACTCAACATTTAAAAAAAAAAAACCAACCTGATTTTTAAAATAGGCAAAGAAGTTTCCTCTGTGGTGCAGTGGGTTAAGGATCCGGCATTGCCGCAGCCGTGGTATACGTTGCAGAGGCAGTTGGATTTGATCCCTGGCCTGGGAGCTTCCATATGCTGTGGGTGTGACAAAAAAAAATAATAATAAAATGGGCAGAAACACTAAAGAGACATTTTTCCAAAGAGGAAATGCAGATGGCCAGCGGACACATGAAAAATGCCCAACAGCACTGAGCATCAGGGAAATGCCAATCAAAACCACACTGAGGTACCCCCTCACACCTGTCAGAATGGCCATCATCACAAAGAACAAAAATAACAAATGTTGGCAAGAATGCAGAGAAAAGGGAACCCGGGTACACTGTTGGTGGGAATTTAAATTGGTGCAGTCACTACGGAGAACAGTATAGAGATGTCTTCAAAGACTAAAAACAGAACTGCCGCAAGACCCAGCAGTTCCACTACTCCTAGACATATATCTGAAAAAAAAAAAAAAAAGAAAACACGAATCCAAAAAGATGCATGCCTCCCCAATGCTCATAGCAGCATTACTTACAATTAATTGTGAAGATATGGAAGCAACCTAAGTGCCTAGTGCCCATCCACAGAAGAATTTGATAAAGATGTGGTTTATGTATACAATGGAATACCACTCAGGGTTTAAAGAAAATTAAATTTTGCCATTTGCAGTGACATGGATAGATTTGGAGGGCATTATGCTAAGTGAAATAAGACAGAGAAAGAGAAATACTGCATGACATCACTTAGTAGAATCCAAAAAATCCAGCAAACTAGTGAATATAACAACAAAGACGCAGAGTCATAGCTCCAGAGAACAAACTAGTGGTTACCAGGGGCGGGGGGTGGTGTAATACAGGAGTAGGAATTAAGAGGTACAAACTGTTACAGGCAAAATAAGCTACCAGGATCTATCGTACAACACGGGGAATAGAGCCAATATTTTATAATAACTGTAAGTGGAGTATAACTTTTAAAGTTGTGAATCACTCTATTGTACACCTGTAATTTATATAATACTGTATAGCGACTATATTTCAGTTAAAAAAAAATAGAAGTACCACATTTGAAAAACTTTCCCTCCCAGTAAATTCAACTGAAAAGCCTATACAGGAAAAGAGACAACAGCAACAACAAAAATCAAATAATCCTATTTAAAAAATGGGCAAAGGACCAGAACAGACATTTCCCCAAAGACGATTTACAAAGAGGCAACTTACAAAAGGATGTTCAACGTCACTAATCATCGGAGGAATAAAAAACCACAATGATATATGATTGCACACCAATCAGGATGGCGTCTATCAAGACAGAGAAGGAAAGAAGGACGGGAGGGAGGGAGGAAGGGAGAAAGAGAGTGAGACGGAGGGAGGGAGGGGAAAAGAAAAGAAAGAAGCAAAGGACAGGTATTGGTGAGGATGTGAAGAAACTGGAACCCTGTGCCTTGCAGGTGAGATTGTAAAATGCTGCGACCACTGTGGAAATAGAGTTCCCTCAAAAAACTGAAAACGGAACTACCATTCAAATCCAACCATCCCACCTCTGGATTTCAAAAGAACTGAAAGCCAAGTCCGAGAGAGATATTCACACACTCGGGTTCACAGTGGCACTACGCACAATAGCCAAGAGGTGGAGGCGATGCCAAGATGCGGCAGAGTATCATTCAGCCTGAAAAGGAAGGCAATTCTGACACCTGCCACAACATGGAGGAATCTGGAGAACATACCAGGGGCAATAAGCCTGTCAAAAAAGGGCGAACACTATAGGGCTCCACTTACATGAGGTATCCAAAATAGTCGAATTTGTAGGAACAGAAAGTAGAATGATGGTTACCAGAAGGAGAAAATGGGGAACTTGTGTTTGACAGGCGTGGGAAGAAGCTTCAGATCTGCAAGATGAGAACGTTCTGGAGCTCTGTTTCGCAATAGCATGAATATACTTAACACTCCTGAACTGTATTCCAAAAGTAGTTAAGTGGTAAAAATTTTATGTTATGTATTCTTTACCGCAACAAGCACACAAAACACCACCAACAAAAGAAAACAGTCAACCATCCTCCTTAAACGCTACAAGGTGGAGTGCCACAACACAGCCAGATCTTGGCGGCATTCGACATTGTTTTCCTTACTCTAATATCTTTCCTCTAATTATTTAATACTTTTATTTGTAATGAAATGATTTTCCTCTGATAACGATGACGAGTGAGCACGCTGCCAAGAGTGTCTTAAATGCCTGGAGCAACCACCATGCCTTAAAACACGGCAACAGCAAGGGTATAAATATTCCTTTTCTGTCAAATTGTTCTGTTTACACCATCCCAAGGCATGTCTCAAGGATACAGGTTACCTTTAAACAATCCAGGCTGGTATCTTTGTTTTTACCTTTTAATAGAATGGGTAAAGAGCATCTTCTGTCCTAAGAAATTAGCATTGTGCTTGGGAAGCATGTTGACTTCTAAGGACAGCTTGTCATCCACTCTCATCTCCTATCGTTAATCAAGCCAGACTCGGAGTGAAGACAGTTTTTCTTATTCTACTATTTCGAAATGTAGCCCTCTGCATTCATTAAGAGAGAAGAAAGAAGTTCCCACCCGGAAAACGAAACCCAGCCCATGGCATAAGGGTATCCGGCAGTATCTGCGTCCTGGGATAGTGTTCTTTCAGGGATGGGCGTCACATATGGGTATCACAAAAGTTAATTATCTGGGGACATTACCATCACCCAGGATAAAACGAATGTTCTTAGAAGAAGCTCTCCAGTCATTTCTTTCGTCTTCACAGTAGAGCAATTTTCTCTTTTGGTGTCATCCTAAATTACACTGCATTAAAAAATGGATAATGCTGCACATATCATCGGACTGCTTGCAGGTGATGCTCTAAATGGCGTATCTATCTCATTACAGGAAAAGGCATAACCACAGAAACAGTCCCATCTCAGAAGCAAGCATGAGGCTGAAAACTTAATTAACAAAGTAAGAACCGGTGGTGTGTACTAACTACCCTTGTGTCCTGCAGAGCCATCCTGGAGGTCAGTCCTGGACAGGGTGCTGACAGGACCATCGAGCCAGGGTCAAGAAGACCATAGAGGGCGGCATCGAAAGGGCAAAGAAGGATAGTACTTCCCAAGATTTGGCACAATTGCTATAGATTTCACCACCCTCTTAGCTCAGGCTGTGATAACAAGGTCACAGACTGGGCTAGGGGTGGGGGGACCACAGAAATGGATTTCTCACAGTTCTAGAGGCTGAGTCCAAGACAAGATCACGGTACCAGCCTAGTCAGGTGCTGGTAAAGACCATTCCGATACTGCAATTACTTCTATTGCAATAAGAAATATGTGTTCAGTCTTCATCCCGTTTCTGGCATAGAGCTCTTAAAACCCTTGGAATTTCCAAAGCAATAAGAGTGATAAAAGTATCTTGACGTTCATACCAAGACCCTGCCAACCCAAACCTAAGGTTGTTTATGAGAATGAGGTGACTTTGGGAAAGCACCCAAGGATGGGGCTGGTTGCCAGGGGAACCAAGCACGTGATCAGAGGACTGGTACTTTCAGTCCCATCCCCCGACATCCAGGAAGGGGAGAGCGGCTGAGGCGAATCAATGACCAGTGACTTAATCAACTGTGCCTATGTAAGAAGCCTCCATACACCCCCACAAGGATGGGGTTCAGGGAGCTTCCCAGCTGGCGAACATGTGTAGGTTAAGGAGCAGTGGTGTACCTGGGGAGGGTGTGGGAGCACCACAACTTGGGTCCTACCTCACCCTCTGCATCTCTTCCATCTGGTGGGTCCTAAGTGTATCCTTTTATAGTAAATTGGCAATCTAGGAAGTAAACTGTTTTTCTGAGTTCTGAGAGCCACTCCAGCAATTAATCAAACCCAAGGTGGGTGGCATAGGAACCTCTGATCTTTAACTGTTTGGTCAGAAGCACAGGTGACAAAGTGTACGTGAGATTGGCATCTGAAGGAGGTGGGCATATTTGTGGGACTGAGCCTTTTTTTTTTTGTCTTTTTGTCTTTTTGCCTTTTCTAGGGCTGCTCCCTAGGCTCCTAGGCTAGGGGTCTAGTCGGAGCTGTAGCCACTGGCCTACGCCACAGCCACACCAGATCCGAGCCGTGTCTGCAACCTACACCACAGCTCACGGCAACGCCTGATCCTTAACCCACTGAGCAAGGCCAGGGATCAAACCCGAAACCTCATGGTTCCTAGTCAGATTCGTTAACCACTGCGCCACAACGGGAACTCCAGGACTGAGCCTTTAAGATGTAGGGTTTGACACTATTTCCACGAAATGTCAGAGTTGAGTTGAACTGTAGAACACCCAGCTGGTGTTGGAGAGATGCTTGGTGGTGTGGAGAAAACACGAACAGCAGAGCCTTCTTCCTGGCTTACAGATGGCCACCTGCTCACTGTGTCCTTAATATGGCAGAGAGAGAGAACAAGCTCTCTGGCACCTCTTCTTAGAAGGGCACCAATCCCACCATGGGGGCCCCACCCTCATGACATCATCTAAACCTAATTACCTCCCGAAGACCCCATCTTTAAATCCTATCACACTGCAGGGGAGTGGGGAGGGTCTATAATTCAGACCACAACAACAACCTAGGCGTCAAAACAGGTGGACAGTCTACTAGCAACTTGTCATGTGAATAAAGTAAATCCAGTTTTTTTTTTTTCATCTTTTTAGGGCCACACCCATGGCATATGGAGGTTCCCAGGCTAGGGGTCGAATCGGAGCTGTAGCCACAGGCCTACACCACAGCCATAGTAACGTGGGATCCGAGCCATGTCTGCAACTTACACCACAGCTCACGGCAACGCCGGATCCTTAACCCACTGAGCGGGGCCAGGGATGGGACCCTCATCCTCATGGATCCTAGTTGGGTTCGTTACTGCTGAGCCACAACGAGAACTCCAGTAAATCTAGTTTTTTAAAAGTAAGGCACCAAAGGCACCGGGTAACTGAAGGTTTCCACCTCACCTGGTCATCTGGGTCCTTGAGAGCCAGCTGGTCATCCTTACTTTGAACAACTCTTCTGAAAGACAGGTGCCCCAAGAGAAGTGGTAAAGACAGACCATGGTCCTAGGGGTGCCGTCTTATGGGCAGACCTTTCCCGCCCATTTCCTTGAGAGTCTAGAAAGAGAGAGGGCCACCTTCTCGTGGAAAATCCCAACAGTCCAGGAGAAGACATCTCACCTTCTAGAGCCCAGAGGCAGGACCCCAGACATCAAATGAAACCCTCCTCCTTGGACGATCACAAGCATATACACATAGACACATGCCCCCCAACACACACACACACACACGTTTTGGTAAGCCTGAATCTACAACTTGTACAAATAAGAAACGTGACCAGAAAGTTATCCCCAGCAGCTTCCAAATTTATTAGGCACCTGCTGTATGCTGGCCAGACTCTGTGTTCAATACTCTATATGCACTATTTTGTTTAATCCTCATGGTCACCGTCACAGGTAGGATTATATCCATTTTACAGATAAGGATACTGAGGCTCAGAGACGTTAAGTAACTGCCCCAAGACGCACAGTCCTAGGATCCAGGGCAATAGCCCATGCGTGTTCCACTGGGACACGTAGCCTCTGAAGAAGCTTCCCTAACCTAGAAATGTGGACTTGGTGGGGGAGGGGGGGGCGGGGGGGGCGGCGGGGGGGAGCCTGGGGGTGTGAGAATAAATGAGGACATCAGTATCTAATGTGTCACTGTATATCGCCTTTATGAAATATCACTATATCATATACCATCGGGTAACATCATTACATTATAGTGTATCAGCACATAAGCAACCCAACGTGATGCTGAACCAGCATCCTCTCAGGAGGTAAGCCCAGCGCCAGCCTGCACTTCCTTAGGCAAGGAAGGGCCCTACAGCACTCCTGCTGCTGAATCAGAAGCACTCTGGGCATCACCAATGAGCCAGTCTGCCGGGGCTCCTCCAACTGTCACTCAACATGCCATATGGAAAGGTGACATGCAAGTGGCTCCTAGCCAACAGGGAGGGGTGGGCAGAGTCAGAATCAGGTGTCAGACAAAGTAGGCAATTATTTTAATGAAGGCTGTCAGGAGAACAAGGGGAGGAGAAAGGCAGGGTAACAGTGAAACTACGCAAAGGAACCTGGAGCCCTTGTGATAAAGGAACACACCCTCACCCAGATGTCACACTTCACTGTCACAGGGAACGGGTGTCCGTGGCTGCCCACATGCTTTCCTTGATAGAACTGGGGTGAGCAGAAAGCCGTGAAAAGTGTCTCTTTTATTTTATTTTACTTTGCTTTATTTTACTTTTGGCCATGACTACAGCATGTGCAAGTTCACGGGGCCAGGGACAGAACCATCGCCACAGCAGTGATCCAAGCTACAGCAGTGACAGCACCAGATCCTTAACCACTAGACCCCCAGGGAACTCCAACAAGCATCCCTTTTAACTCTGTCCTCTTTTGCTTCCTGAGTCAGAGAGTCCAAATGGGAGAAGGAATCCATAAGGAAACTGTGAAATCAAATTCAAGAAAAATTTACACATTAAAAAAAAAAAAAAGAAGTCCTCTGCCCTTTGGCCTCCTCTCTTCCGTCCACTGTGCACTGCGTATCTGCATTATGCACAGACTAAACCTCCCCACCAGCAGAAATACCTGCTCAACCACAAAGGGCAACATTCTCCTGGCATCAACAAGACAACTCCTCAGACGATAACATTCCTTCTGGATCTTGTAAGGGGCCACAGTGACGCTGGGACCTGGGTTGTGTAAACATCATTTAATGTACAGCCCTCTGTCTCCAAAAACTGCTATAACTGCGCTGGGACTTCTAATGATGGGAACAGTTCTTGGAGCTTTGTGAGATGCTGTTCCCAGGTTATAATCCTCAATTTGGCTCCAATAAAATTTTCCGTTTCTTTCTTAGAGTGACTGATTAATGTTCTGTCAACAAAACACACAAAGAAACAAAAAGCGCCCCCCCAAAATGCCTTAAAAAAGCACAGAAGGCCCCCTGGCTGGCACTACACAACTAACATTGATGCTGCCCAGATGTCTCAGTGGTTCAGGCTATCAGTCAGGACATGCTGTGTTTTGCTGCAACAACAAATACTCTACACGCAGGGACTCTGCTCGTTCCAGCCACCCAGGGGCCCAGGACAGAGGCTCCCCCTCAGCAGACATTTGCCATCACCACCTGCTCATCATTGGGCTTGCTACTTCATGAGACGGGTCCCTATGTCCTCATGTGTAAAATAAACTTAACCATGGCACTAACCCCACAGACTTATGCATGTATCATGCCTCTCGCACAATATATGCTTTAGCACTGTGAGTTATTTCTTTTTTTTTTTCTTTTTAGGGCCGCACCTGCAGCATATGGAAGTTCCCAGGCTAGGGGTCAAATTGGAGCTGCATCTGCCAGCCTACACCACAGCCATGGCAATGCCAGATCCAAGCCATGTGTGCAATCTACACTGAAGCTTGCAGCCACACCAGATCCTTAACCCACTGAGCAAGGCCAGGGATCAAACCCACATCCTCATGGATGCTAGTCATGTTCTTAACCTGCTGAGCCACAACGGGAACTCCAACTGTGAGTTATTCCTACGACGGTTCCCACACAGAGAAAAAAGCACTAGGAAAATACAACAGCAAACAAATGTTTCAAGATATGAATTACAGATGCTTCTAGACACTGGTCCTCACTGCCTTGCTTGCCAGCACCCTGGCAGGGAGGCTTGATCAAGACAAAGTGCTAATTTTCCGGAGTTCCCATCATGGCGCAGCAGAAACAAATCTGACTAGGAACCATGAGGTTGTGGGTTCAATCCCTGGCCTCGCTCAGTGGGTCAAGGAACTGGCATTGCCATGAGCAATGGTATATGTCACAGACATGGCTTGGATCCTGCGTTGCTGTGGCTGTGGCAGAGGCTGGCAGCTGTAGCTCAGACTCCACCCCTAGCCTGGGAACTTCTATGCGCTACAGGTGCAGCCCTAAAAAGCAAAAAAAAAAAAAAAAAAAAAACAGACAGAAATAAAAAAGGAAAAAGCAGATTTTTCTTATCTCTTAGTACTTTTCTATCCTCTAGATTTCTTTTATAATTAACATGCATAACTTTAGGAGTTCCCGTCGTGGCGCAGTGGTTAATGAATCTGACTGGGAACCATGAGGTTTCGGGTTCAGTCCCTGCCCTTGCTCAGTGGGTTAACGATCCGGCGTTGCCGTGAGCTGTGGTGTAGGTTGCAGACGCGGCTCGGATCCCGCGTTGCTGTGGCTCTGGCGTAGGCTGGTGGCTACAGCTCCGATTCAACCCCTAGCCTGGGAACCTCCATATGCCGTGGGAGCAGCCCAAGAAATAGCAACAACAGCAACAACAAAAAAGACAAAAGACAAAAAAAAATTAACATACATAACTTTAACCATCAAGGAAAAAAGGGAACTCCGTATGCCACAGGCGCTGCCCTAAAAAAAAAAAAGAGAGAGAGAAAAAGGCCGAATATATATGCATACAACATGAGACCATGAAAGCAAAGTTTAAAAAGCAACCGGCCTTGGAGTTCCCATTGTGGCTCAGCAGTTAATGAATCTGACTAGCATCCATGAGGACGAAGGTTTGATCCCTGGCGTTGCTCAATGGGTTAAGGATCCTGCATTGCTGTGGCTGTGGCATAGGCTGGCAGCTACAGCTCCAATTCAACCTCTAGCCTGGGAATCTCCATATGCCAGGGGTTCAGCCCTAAAAAGCAAAAAGCAAAAAAAAGTTTTAAAAAAAGTAACTGGGAGTTCCCGACGTGGCGCAGTGGTTAACGAATCCGACTAGGAACCATGAGGTTGCGGGTTCGGTCCCTGCCCTTGCTCAGTGGGTTAACGATCCGGCGTTGCCGTGAGCTGTGGTATAGGTTGCAGACGCGGCTCGGATCCTGAGTTGCTCTGGCTCTGGTGTAGGCTGGTGGCTACAGCTCCGATTAGACCCCTAGCCTGGGAACCTCCATATGCCGCGGGAGCGGCCCAAGAAATAGCAAAAAAAAAAAAGTGACTGGCCTTAAATTAGGAATTTGCAGATCAAGAGTCCACAAACTACAACCTGTGGGCCAAGCACAGCCAGTCCCCTGTTTTTCTACAGCCTATAAACTTCGGATGTTTTCCACATTTTTAAAAGTAAGAAAGGAAAAGGAAAGGAACAGAAAAAAAAGCAACAGAGGTGGTATGTGGTCTGCCAAGCCCAAAATATTTACTTTCCGGTCCTTTTCAGAAAAAGTTTGCTGACCCTGTCTGAGCTCGTCTGACCACAGGATTCTTCACAAAGCCAGCCTTGTCCCCTGGGGTCCTTCCCTTAGAATGTCATATGCACATATACACACATATGCACATATGTAAAATATATAATACATGTGTTTCTCCTGTTCATTCCATGGGTCCCAGGTTTATTGCTTATTGCCTTGGGAGGTCTTAGAGGGGCGGCTAGCACGGTCCAGGCGCCGAGGTAGGCTGGAGGATTCCGTGATGAAGAAAGTTCCAGCATTAACTGAATCAGGTTCAGCGATGAGTGAAGTTCCACGCTCCCTCCTTCCTCCACCAAATCGTGTTCTGAGCCCCCTTCTCCACGCCGGGCAGGTGCTGGGGATTCAGAGCAAATACGACTGACAAGTCCCTGCTCACAGGGAGCTTACAGGCCACCAGGGAAGCAGCTGCCAGGCAGGAGCTCAGCGGGGAGGCTGTGGTGATGCAGGGGCACCGGGCCCAGAGAGGAGCCCTGGGAAAGATGCCTGGGTCCCAAGCTGATGGGGAACCAGGCGGGTGATGGCTAAAGGAGGAAAGCAATTCCGGGCAGAGGGGGATGGCAAGAAACGGCGCGTGTGTCCCGAGAACCAGCCGAGGCAGCTGGTGGCTGGCGTGGGTGGCAGAGGCCCGGCCTGAGCTGAAGCTAAGGGGGTGGGGAGGCGAGCGGAAAGAGAGTCCCAAAGAAAGCTAACAGACATGGAAAACAAAGGTCCGGGAGTTCCCACCATGGCTCAGTGGAAACCAATCTGACTAGTAGTATCCATGAGGATGCAGCAGGTTCAATCCCTGGACTTGCTCAGTGGGTTAAGGATCCAGTGTTGCTGTGAGTTGTGGTGTAGTTTGCAGACATGGCTTGGATCCTTCGTAGACCAGCAGCTACAGCTCCAATCTGACTCCTAGCCTGGGAACTTGCATATACCACAGGTGCAGCACTCCCCTCAAAAAAAAAAAAAAAGGAGGAAGAAAACAAACTTATGATTACCAAAGGGGAAAGGGAGGGCAGGGTAAACCAGGAGGTTTGTACTAACAGCTACACATGACTACATATAAAATGGATAACCCACGAGGACCTACTGTTACAGCACAGGGAACTCTACTCAGTAGTCTAATAACCTCTAAGGGAAAAGAACTAAAATAAAAGGAAAAGAATCTGAAAAAGTATATATTAACATACATGTATATGTACTACATGTGTACACATATATATGTATTATATATACCTATGTATATACATAAACATGTATTTTATATATATGCACATAGATACAACTGAATTATTGTGCTGTATACCTGAAACTAATATGACATTGTAAATCAACGATGCTTCAATTTATAAAGAAAGAAAGAGGAGTTCCCGTCGTGGCTCAGTGGTTAACAAATCCGACCAGGGACCATGAGGTTGAAGGTTCGAGCCCTGGCCTTGCTCAGTGGGTTAAGGATCCGGCATTGCCATGAGCTGTGGTGTAGGCTGCAGACACGTCTCGGACCCTGAATTGCTGTGGCTGTGGTGTAGGCTGGCAGCTACAGCTCCAATTCGACCCCTAGCCTAGGAACCTCCATATGCTGTGGGAGCGGCCCTAGAAATGGTATAAAGACAAAAAACAAAAAAACTAAACAAAACAAAAAAAATAGAAAGAAAGTCTATGTTAAATAAAGAAGAAAAAAGATAAAAAGGCCTAGACCCTATGGGAGGATGGCAAATGATCTGAAATGGGGAGTGAATGGTCAGAAATGATTTTTTAAAAACTCAATAAATTTTACTACATTTATAGTTGTACAACCATCATCACAATCCAATTTTATAACATTTCCATCCCAAACCTCCAGCCTACCCCCACCCCGACCTGTCTCCTTTGGTAACCATAATTTTTTCAACGTCCATGAGTCAGTTTCTGTTCTGCAAAGAAGTTCATTGTAAGCAAACTAAATGACCATCGACAGAGGAGTGGATAAAGAAGATGTGGTACTGATGCACGATGGAATATTACTCAGCCATAAAAAGGAACGAAATTATGGCAGCAACATGAACGGACCTAGAAATTACCATGCTAAGTGAAGTTAGACAGTGAGACACAAACGTCACATGCTATCACTTATCT
Source organism: Phacochoerus africanus (assembly GCF_016906955.1). Classification (NCBI taxonomy): domain Eukaryota; kingdom Metazoa; phylum Chordata; class Mammalia; order Artiodactyla; family Suidae; genus Phacochoerus; species Phacochoerus africanus. The sequence continues at coordinate 7,888,609 of NC_062557.1, read as the reverse complement.
GGGTAATCTAAAAACAGAAATGTATTTTTAATAAGATTATTCTTGCTGTTTCCGTTGTAATCTTGCAGAGAAAAGGCACTTAAAATCAAAGGCAGCCTGAAGCTATGGCCAAACAGGACCACACTGGCCCTGCCCAGCCCCCACCACAGCTCCCCTCCCTCTGGCCATTCCTCATTCTGAACTCCGGAGAGCTTTGCACGTGTTACTCTGACAAATGGTGGGTGACCTGGGCTGCCAGCCTTGCTGCCTGGACTGATCTGATTTAACCATTGCTTAGAAGGAGATGGTGATATCTACCAGAAAGGACTGAGAATCAGGGTGTTCAAACAAATCCTACACACCCACAATCATGGTAGCACCACTCACAATCGTCAAAAGGTGGAAACAACCCCAATGTCCATCAGTGGACAAGTAACAATAAACAATGGCATTTACATACAGTGGAATTCTCAGGCATATAAAGGAATGCAGTTCTGACACAGGGAAAAACGTGGATGAACCTTGAAAACATGACGTTGAGGGAAAGAAACCAGACACAAAAGGTCACAGACTGTATGACTGCATTTACATGAAACAGCCAAAAATGGGTAAATCGAGAGACACAGAAAATAGATTCGTGGTTACCAGGGGTTACAGGTGAGCGGGGAATAGGGGTGATTACTTAATGGGGATGGGGATTTCCTTCTGGGGGGATGAAAATGTTTTGGAACTAGATAGCAGTGTTGGTTACACAAAACTGTGAAGGTACCAAATGTCACTGAATTGTGCACTTTAAAATGGCTATTTCGGAGTTCTCACGGTGGCTCAGTAGTAATGACCCTGACTAGCATCCATAAGGATGCAGGTTCAATCCCTGGCCGTGCTCAATGGGTTAAGGATCCAGTGTTGCCATGAGCTGTGGTGTAGGTGGAAGATGCAGCTTGGATCTGGCGTTGCTGTGGCTGTGGTCTAGGCCGGCAGCTACAGCTCCGATTCGACCCCTAGCCTGGGAACGTCCATATGCCACAGGTTCGGCCCTCAAAAGACAAAATAAAATGGTAAATTTTATGTGATGTGAATTTCGCACCAATTTAAAAAATATGTTTTTGAAAAAACAAAATAATGCCATTTGCAGCAACATGGATGGAACTAGAGACTCTCATACTGAGTGAAGCAAGTCAGAAAAAGAAAGACAAATACCATATGATATCACATATCTGGAATCTAATATATGGCACAAATGAAGCTTTGGACTTGGAGAATAGACTTGTGGTTGCCAAAGGGGAGGGGGAGAGAGTGGGATGGATGGGGAGCTTGGGGTTCATAGATGCAGACTATTGCCTTTGGAATGGATTAGCGATGAGATCCTGCTGGGTAGCACTGGGAACTACGTCTGGTCACTTATGATGGAGCATGATAATGTGAGAAAATAAATGTATACATGTATGTGTAATTGGGTCACCATGCTGTACAGTAGAAAAAAAACTGTATTGGGGAAATAACAATAAAATAAATAAATAAACAATATTTTTTGTATAGTTGATTTACAAGGTTGTGTTAGTATCAGGTGCACAGCAAAGTGAATCAGTGATACATAGACATACATGTATATACACACACACACACACACACACACATATATATAAAACACATATTCTTTTTTATTTTTATGGCCGCATCCATGGCATAAGGAAGTTCTTAGACCAGGGATTAAGAGCTGCAGCAATGTTGGATCTTTTAACCCACTATGTCAGGCCGGGACTGAACCTGTGCCTCTGCAGTGACCCAAGCTGCTGCAGTCGGATTCTTAACGCACTGCACCACAGTGGGAACTCCTGTATATACATATTCTTTTTTCATATTCTCTTCCATTACAGGTTTATTCCGAGACCCTGAATGTAGTTCCCGGTGCTGTTCTACAGTAGAAGCTTGCTATGTACCTGCATTAAACATAGAAGTTTGTATCTGCTAATCCCAACTCCGAATTTATCCCTCCCACCCCTTTTCCCCTTTGGTAACAAGCGGCCAATGTCTGTGAGTCTGTGTCTGTGAGTCTGTCTCTGTTATGTAAAGACATTCATTTGTGTCCTAGAAAATCCATTTTTTAAGGAGACCCTGCGATACCAGAGGTCTTGGACTACCCCACCCCCAAGTTTTCTATCTGTGTCCCTCTCGTGCTTCAGCTTCCCAGACTCCTCCAGCAAACTTTTTCCAGGCTGCTCTGTGATTCTTTCATTTTGCTGAGCACCACAATCGCCTAGAGATCTATTTTTTTTTTAGGGCCACACCCTTAGTATATGGAGGTTCCCAGGCTGGGGGTGGAATCAGAGCCGCAGGTGCCGGCCTACGCCCTACACCACAGCCACAGCAACTCCGGATCCGAGCCGCGTCTGTGACCTACACCACAGGTCATGGCAATCCCAGATCCTTAACTCACTGAGTGAGGCCAGGGATCGAATCTGAAACCTCATGGATCCTAGTTGGGTTCGTTAACCACTGAGCCACGAAGGGAACACCCTAGAGACCTATTTTAAAATGCAGATACCTCGGCCTCACCCCAAGAGTTCGTAAGTCATGAGTCTGGGGCGGGGCCGGGCACCTGCATTTTTTAAGTCTCCCGGGCGATGTCGGTGCGCTCTGAAGCTTGCAACCCAGAGAACCAGGTCTTTTCCCCTCTTTCATCTTGAGACTTCCCTTAATCTCCTGCAGGAAGCCCTTCTTTGCCTCTTCACTTATTGCCTTTTGCAATAAGACGACTTTGGCTTCCAAGGGAGAGAAAAAGGTACCTGAATTGCAGCGAAGCATCTACAAAACAGCCTTTGACTAAAAGCAAGTTATAAGTCGCCTTCAGTCAGTGGTCACCAACCCTGGCTGAACATCAGGGCCTTTGTGGGGATGTTTTCATTTGGAAACCTAGCCTCCCCCACCATGAATCGGAGCTTCCAGAGGGCGGTTCAGGTGTCAATATTTTTCTACAGCCCCAAAGGCAACTTCCCTGCTCCCTCCCCCGCCCTGCCCCACCTCCCTTCTAACACACTTCCTGCTTCCTGGTCGCATTGCTCTGAAAATGTTTACTCTAAACAGCAGTCTAAGTCATTAGATTCTTAGGCAAACATAATTAAGAAGGTAAAGAAAGGAGTTCCTGTCATGGCTCGGCAATAACGAACCCAACTAGGGTCCATGAGGATGTGGGTTTGATCCCTGGCCTCGCTCAGTGGGTTAAGGATCTGGCATTACCGTGAGCTGTGGTGTAGGTCACAGATGTGGCTCTGATCTGCTGTTGCTGTGGCGGTGGTGTAGGCCGGCAGCTACAGCTCCGATTCGACCCCTAGCCTGGGAACCTCCATATTTTAAGGGAGGTTTTTTTTTTAACCTCCCTTAAAAAAAAAAAAAAGACACAATTAAAGAAAGCATGAAACATCCTATAACAGATTCAAATTTCAGATTCAGTTTGTCTATCTTTTTCCCCTACATGTTTAACAACCTGTGCCTAAAGCCAGTAGTGCCAAAAATGTAGTCCATTGCCCAGGAGCGTGGATCCGCTTCCAGAAAACAAGCCACAGTTGTAAAGCAGGTTCGACATGAAGCTGTAAGAAGTTTTCATAAAGATGATCTCCTTTGATCTCCCCAACATCTCCATCCACCCAAACATTCAACAAATACCCCCTGAAGACCTTCTATGCCCCAGGGACTGTGTGGGTATCAAGGTCACGGCGAGGGGGGGGTGGGGGGGACCAGAGCAGACCTGCCCCTTTCCTCGTCCTTGCCTTCAGGCCACAAATAATCGGGTCCACCCGTGATGACAGCACAGGGGAGAGAAGGGCTGAGATGGGGGAGGGGCCAAGGGGAAGCGAGGCCCAGGGGCGGCCAGGGAACCTTTCTGGGGAAGGAACACACCCACCCCACCGTTCAGGGTAAATGGCGGAGAAGCTGCCAAGGCTGGAGGCAGTGCTGGGAGCTGTGGACCATGCCATCAGCCATCGTATCCGTGAGGGTGCATTGGGTTTTGCATTACATTCCAAACACTTCTGTCTCAGTCAGCGCAGGGGAAGTCCTCCTATTGCTCACCCATGTGATTGGAAAAGGGAGGCTGCAGAGGGGACCGGCTGGAGACACAAAGTGCTTCTGAGACACGGGGCGGAGACACAATGTGCTTCTCCCACACATTTTCCCTCCCAGGGAGGGAAAAGCCCTCCCCCACCCCCCCAGCTCAAAGACCAGGACAAAAGGAATCGCAGGCCAGGAACACGCAGGGCCTCTCCAGTGGGAGCTTCCATCTACTCCTATCACTGCCTCGGTCATTCATTCCCCAGGGCTGGGCGAAGGAGAGAACAATGTCTTGGCTTTTCCAGCGGCCTTCATCCAACTCCTTCTTCTCTAAGAACTGGTCAAACCAACATCTCCACCCCCAGACTTCACTCCTTCTTTTCTGCTTTGATACCAGAACTCTAACTCCCTTTGAGGTCTATGGTCTACACTGTCACCAACCACCATATGAGGGGAGACGGATGGGACAGGCATGGCCAGGACCCGCTCTACTGGGCACTGATGCACCAGCCGCCCGGTGAGGATACAGCTGTGAGTCACCAGCCACACCCCGCCACCCTCGGGAGGAAGGAATTAGGATTAAACGCACACCCAGTTCCTTTAGCCAGCCAGCCTCCTAAGTCATCTTCGCCAGACATCCACTGGTTGATACATTCCCGTGGTGCTTTCTACGTATCTCTCTAGATGGGGATTTCTGGATACGTGTTGCCTGGCTCAACAGATGGCAGTACTCGGTCACCCCTTTGTGGTCTAAAGTATGAAAAGGTCTTCTAAACATGGAGAAGGAAGTTCAGGTCTTAGAAGTTTCCAGCTGTGCCTACTACGTGCATTTAAGAGCTCCCACCACTTTATTCAAATAACAAGAATCGTTCGTGCCTAGGGAGCCCTCTTCAGCAAGCCAACCTGCACTGAAGTGGCTGCTTCCTGTGCCTTGTGTGTGTGCACGTGCGCACGTGTGTATGTGCGTGTGCAGGGGTGTGCGTTCATGCCAGACCCAATGAATACACATCACCCACAGAGGTGGGTTTCCAAACTCTGGGTGGGCCCTCACAGATGCTCTCTGCCATGGGCTGTAAAGCCACATGTATGTGTCCTGCAGCCTCAACTAGCCAGGCTGTGTGCACAGCTGACACACCCAGGGATGCAGAAGAGTAGAGTAGCAGTCGCCACCAGTCCAGGAAATCAGCAGGAGCAGATGGAGAGGAAGGCACAGCAAAGGCACCCATGGGACGGTTAACCCGCTGCTTCCGCTGAGAATTAGCAAGCACACGGCGCTCAGAGACCCCCTCCACCCCCTTCGGAGCCCCTTTGCGTGCCGACGGGACCACAACCGACACCTGAGCTTCTTCCTAAGTCACAGGAGGCTGCAGGATGCATCCAAGGGCAAAAGAAACAACCTCAGCCATGGCTTCCTCAGGCACCTTGGAAATGGGTCCTTGAGGCCCGGGGGGACTGGGGTGCCAGCTCTCTGCTCATAGCACATGGGGAAGGGCCTACGGCAAAGGACCTATCTGCCAAAACTGCATCCCTCTGGGACCTGGTTCCACAGACCGTGGGGCTGTCTGAGCCACCCCCACGCCCAGCCCCTCCGACGACACAGTCATGTCCCCAGGCCAGAGGAACCCAATGCCACTGCTAAGGGGAGGCTCTCTCCAGCCCAGCCAAAATATCAGCAACCCACCAAGCCCACGATGCACCTTAGAGCATCAAGTAGAACTGCGTATCTCAAACCACAGCAAGTCTAAAAAGAAGAAGGAAATGTTAGAACTGAGGCAGAGGGCCAGTTTCCAGTGCAAAGCTAGTCAGGCTTGCCTGACAATATCAGGCTTATGCTCAAGCTCTACAGGTGACGTCACTGCGGTTTCTCCTTCCGTAGGATATTCTTGTTCCCTCCCATCTCTCTCTCTCCTCCCCAGGTATTCTTTCACAAAGTAGGATCAGGATGCTAAAGATGGAGAGAAAATCAGAGTTCCTGTCGTAGCTCAGTGGTTAATGAACTCGACTAGCATCCACGAGGATGTGGGTTTGATCCCTGGCCTCGCTCAGTGGGTTAAGGATCCAGCATTGCTGTGAGCTGTGGTGTATGTCGCAGATCCGGCTCAGATCTTGCGTTGCCGTGGCTACAGTGTAGGCTGGCAGCTGCAGCTCCATTTCCACCCCTAGCCTGGGAACCTCCAGATGCCACAAGTGTGGCCCTGAAAAGACCAAAAAAAAAAAAAGATGGAGAGAAAATCTACGAAGGAGAGGAATCCATGCATCACCTGACTAGGGGAAAAATAATCGCCTCCTGCACCATCTGTCACTTCCAGACAGTGGTCATACATGCTCCCTCACAGCAACTCCAGCGGCTGGATATTCACCCCAGTAACCTTAAGTGCCTATTAAAAGTATGTGTACAGGAGTTCCTGTTGTGGCTCAGCTCAGCAGTAAAAAACCCACCTAGTAACCATGAGAATGCAGGTTCGATCCTTGGCCTCACTCAGTAGGTTAAAGATCTGCCATTGCCGTGAGATGTGGCACAGATGGGGCTTGTTATCTGGCAGTGGATGTGGCTGTGGTGTAGGCCAGCAGCTATAGCTCTGATTCGATCCCTAGCCTGGGAACTTCCATAAGCTGAGGGTGTGTCCCTAAAACGACAAAAAAGAAAAAAAAAAAAACGACAAAAAAGAAAAAAAAAAACAGTATGCGCACAAATGGGGAGTTCCCTGGTAGTCGAGTGGTTAGGATTTGGGGCTTGCACCACTGCAGCCCAGGTTTGATCCTCAGTCTGGGAATTGAGATCCCACATCAAACTGCTGCATGCTGCAGCCAAAAAAAAAAAAAAAGTATGTGCACATCCTGCTAGTTTAAGTAAATTTTCAGCAGAGACATCTTCTTTGCCATCATGGCGAAAACTAAGAGAAACTGAACAAGACTGGGACACAGATGTATTAAGGAGGGCACTCAGGGGAAGGTGAGCCCTGTGGCTTGCTGGCCTCCCTGCCCCGGAGCCGGTGCAGGAAGGACCATCAGCCACTCTCTCTATGAAGGACAGTCTCAGGCAGAGTCAGATGCCACCACCTTCCCTTCTCTCCAGCAGCATCTTTGGATGTCAAATCCTGAGAGGGAAGGGAGGGAGGGGGAGCTCACATCTCCTGGCAGAGAGACGACTGCCAAGACATAAAGCAAAGCTAGAAAAGCGAGTAGCAACAACACTGCCAGTATGTTACCACTTGTTTTTTCGGAAAACACACAACAAAATCACATTTCCAGATGCACAGATATACACATGCAAAAGCCCAGAGAAATCAAATTCCTCAGTGATAGAGAAGTGGACCTGCAAAGACGGTGGGATGCTGGACAGGTACGAAAATGACTGCAGATAAAAAGCATTTCAAGTTTTAAAGGTAACACACGAGCGAGAACGCAGGGGCGGATTCCGACTGCGTAAAAGTCTACGCACGCACAGACACAGGTAAAGACAAGGAAGTTAAAGTAAATGAGTGAGGATTCTTGCTGCTAGAGAGCTGATTTAAAGCACACTGGAACAAAACAAGCATAGGGGAAAGTTTTTATAGTTCAATATTTATAAGATACAACATAACTCGTTTTCTTAAAGGAAAAAAAAAGAGAAAAGGAAAAAAAAATCTAGAAGGATGCCCATGAAAATAATGCCGGTGGCCTGTCTGGTCTGGGAAGAGTTCAGAACTGCAGGAGCATCTTACTCCGTTCAGGCTGCTCTAACAAATTACCACTGACCGAGTGGCTTATAAACAACAGAAATTCATTGCTGGCAATTCTAGAGGCTGCGAAGCCCAGGGTCAAAGTGCCAGCAGATCCAGTGCCTGGGGAGAGCCTGCTTCCTGGTTCACAGACGGTGTGTGTGTGTCCTGATGTGACAGAAGGAGCAAGGGAGCTCGCTGAGGTCTCCTTCGTGAGGACGCTCAGCCCTTTCATGAGGGCTCCACCCTCGGGACGGATCAGCTTCAAAAGGCCCCACGTCGGACATTACGGTCAACGTAAGAATTTGAGGAGGACACGGTCTATAGCAAAGAAGAAAAGCTTTCAGGAGTTCCTGTCGGGCTCAGTGGTTAACAAACCCGACTAGGAACCATGAGGTTGCAGGTTTGATCCCTGGCCTCGCTCAGTGGGTTAAGGATCCAGCGTTGCTGTGAGCTTTGGTGTAGGTTGCAGACGAGGCTCGGATCTGGCATTGCTGTGGCTGTGGCGTAGGCTGGCAGCCATAGCTCTGATTAGACCCCTAGCCTGGGAACCTTCATATGCCGTGGGCACGGCCCTAGAAAAGAAAAAGAAAAAAAAAAGAAAGAAAAGATTTCACATACAATTCTGTTTACTTTTTATAATGAGATATTTTTGTCAGGTTTAGTTTTTTTGTTTTTTGGGGTTTTGGGGGGTTTTTTCGTTGTTTTTTTTTCTTCCCTTTTTAGGGTCACACCCACAGCATATGGAAGTTCCCAGGCTGGGGGTCCAATTGGAGCTGCAGCTGGAGGTCTATACCACAGCAATGCCAGATCTGAGCTGCATCTTCGACCTACGCTGTAGCTCACGGCAACGCTGGATCCTGAACCCACTGAGCGAGGCCAGGGATTGAACCCGCATCCTCAGGGACAACACGTGGGTTCTTAACCTGCTGGACCACAATGGGGACTCCTGTTTGCATTGTTTTTTAATGTAATACTAATACGACTAAAAAGAAAGATGTGAAACCGTGGAGACAAACACCTGCCCTCCTCCCGTCTCCTCCACCTCCAAGTAGAAAGCCACTGCTTTAAACTGAAGGTGAAGACTTCCCACCCACCGCCACCCCGAACAACAAATACAAAAGAAAGGCCGACATCTCCAAAGGGCTGTTCGAGGTCCACTCTCGTCCTCCCTACAACACCCACAGCGGAGCGTCAGGCTCACGGGCGCGGGCTCGGTCCCCGCCATCACCCTCCCGCCAGCCCTCCTCCCGGGCCTGGCAGATGGCGCTTTCGTCGCCTCCTCCCGCCTCTTCCCCCTTTGATGAGGACGTCACTGGGCAAAGCCTCTGTAAAGCCCGGTCCCTTCATTGCCCATTAACACTGAGTGCATGAGCTTTCTCTACTCCATCCCCAGGTAAATAAATGAAAATAAACACCCTTTCAGGGAGCGATTTGATGCATCCAAAGTTAATGAAGCCACAATGGGTTCGACCTGACAGGCTGTCAGGAGTAAAACCTTTTTCATGAGCAATAGCTGCTCCGACTCCAAAAGCGGGACAAATACATCGGAAAGGCCGAATGAACGGAACTGGACAGAGTCAGTTGTTAACCATTTCCTTCCATGGCCTCGAGTCTGGTCACCCTTCGGGTCCTGAATGTACAAAGATCACCAGGATGGGCATCTCCCATATTGGCAGGTGCTGGGACCCTGTGCTTGAACAGCCATGGGCAAGGGCTCAGGTCAGACTGCCCTTAGCAGCCTCCGTCCGCACTGGCTCGTTTCCCCCTCGTGAAATAAGGCAGAGAAGGGGCTCCCTTCCTCTCACCTGTCAAACTCCACGCACCGTCCCAGACGGCAGAAAGGAAATCAGGGGGTTTTCTGCAGGCAGGTCTCCCTTTCTCCCGGGGCTGTGCTGCAGGATGGTCCATCCCTATCGTCACTGCAGCCAAAGCCTTTCACCGTTCTGACTTCGTCCTGTTCCTGGACTGAGCCGTGAGGCTTTTTTTTTTTTGGTCTTTTTTAGGGCCGCACTTGCAGCATATGGAAGTTCCCAGACTAGGGGTTGAATGGAGCTGCAGCTGCTGGCCTCCACCACAGCCACAGCAATGCCAGACCTGAGCTACATTTGTGACCTATGCCACAGCTCGGGGCAATGCTGGATCCTTAACTCACTGAGCAAGGCCAGGGATTGAACCCGCATCCTCATGCGGGTTCTTAACCTGCTGGGCCACAACGGGAACTCCGAACAGTGGGGCTCTGTCATAAAGTGGAATGAACGGGAAACTGAAAAGATCTCGGTCTGAGCTGACCCACAAAATTCCTGGTTCCTAAACTCCCAGTGCAGTGAGGGTTTGAAACCAAATTCTAGCCGCCCGCCCCACACCCCTAGAAGACTGTATTCCCTGGGGGCGTTCAACCAATGCTAGACAACCCACACAGACTCAAGATCAAAACCCAGTCACTCATGGAGTTCTCATTGTGGCTCAGTGGTAATAAACTCAGCTAACATCCATGAGGATGTGGGTTTGATCCCTGGCCTCCCTCAGTGAGTTAAAGATCCAGTGTTGCTGTGGCTCTGGTGTAGGCCGGCAGCTGCAGCTCCAATTCAACCCCTAGCCTGGGAACTTCCATATGCTGCAGGTGCAGGCAGCCCTAAAAAGACAAAAAAAAAAGTAAACCCATTCACTCAGATTCTGCCAAGCATCGTCCATAGGTCCAAGCTGCCGCCGTCTCTGGGTAAGCAAAGTCATAATGCAACCCAGGGAAACCCTCAGCCCGTCTCAGCGTGGACAGACGGCTCCCAAGAACCAATGGTACAACCACCTTTGTATTCAGTGACTGCAGCAATTATAAATAATGCTTATCTGTTTATAAGACTTTCCAAGACAAACTGCCTTTCTCACATCAACAGCAAGAACCAATTTCTTTCGAAATGTGCTGGAACAGATGTTTGCTGCCAGGCTGATCTTTCTGCCCGTTTAGCGAGGTTCCGAGCGTTAACAGTTATTATGCCTTTTCTGGAGCCCTTTCCTAATTTTCTGTGTAGTCTACCCAAGACGTTCCCCTGCAATCTTCTCTATATTGAAAGCATACAGTAGAATAAATAAGGAAGCAGGAGGTTAAAAAAAAGACGAGGGGGAAAAAAAAGTACCACAGCACAGAACAAATTGCTCAATGACTATTTGCACTGCCCAGATAAAGCCTCAACATTCAGACAGCTGATCAAATACACCTGCCCTCCCCACTTCCTGGCCCCAGGACCAGGGAATGGTGACCCATCACGACTGCAAAGAGCCCTCTGCAAGATACTGCCTTGGAAGCCCACAGGTGGAGCCAGGTGGGCAGGGCAGGAGGAGACCCAGCAGGGGCTGTGCAGAGCCAGCCCCCTGTCTGCTCATCAGGAGTGAAGGCCACTGGCTGCCAGATCTTCCCGCCAGGGTGAGGACACACTCCAACAGCAAGTGTACACATAACCGGGGGGGGGGGGGGGGGGGGGGCGTGTGAGGGCAGTCACAAGAAGGACCTCTCAAAGCCGTTACCAAGCGGACGTATTTGACGGCAAGGAAGCAGAGGGTCCCGGGGGCAGAAATTGACACGGCCATGCAAGCTTTCAATGAACAAAACTGCCGTGTGGTCTTTCCTCTGAGACAATAGCATGGCTCTCTTCCCAACCATCGCGCCCAGCTGTTTGGTCCAGAGGCGGGTCTTTCTGGGACAGGAGTCATCAGTTTCTCAGGAGTGCCTGAGCCAAGTGCCCAGGAATTCTTCCTCCTCCCTCCCCAGCGGGGGAGAAAGAAGGCAGGTGGGCAGGGGAGTGGAGTGAACGTGAGCCTGCCTCCTGGGGTACAGGCCCAGCCGACGATCCAGCAGAGGAACTTGGCTCTCCCCACATGGTCCTTCCTGTGCCTCCTCCCTTCCTGGGAAAGCAGGGATATCAGGCGCCAGCTCAGGTCTCTCTGGGGGGCTTCTGGCCACCTCTGGCACTTGCTGGGACACAGCATCTGGTAAGGTGACATGTGCCTGCACTGGATCTTTATCAACATGGACCCTTCGGCCAACCCCATTTTAGCCAACGGCCTTGGGTCGTGAGTTCAGGGCCCGGCTTTGGCTCTCTGTTCAGTGACCGCAGCCAGACTTCAGGCTGGTGTGTATATCATGCTTCTCTGCAAGCAAGTACATGCTCATTCCCCCAACCCAAGCCACCTCATCCTCCTGTTAAAAAGCCCTTGCCCATGGTCTTGGGTGGTAGCTGGGTGTGTTGTCATCTCCCTGGTGACACCATAAGCTCTTTAAAGGTCAGGATCACCATCACGGCCACTCCCTTCTCCCAGTGTCAGGTCCACTCCTATGTACAGTGTCGCCTCGAACGACGTCAGCTGTTTTCTATAATTGTGATGAGATCTGACATTTAAAATCTGAACTTTACCATAACATAACTAAGGGGATGATGAGTCATACTCGGCAAAGCTTATTTTCTTTGGGGAATGAAGTTGCAATCCAATTCCTCTAGATAAAAGCCCTAAGTGGCTTGAAATAATCAAGTTCAATATCACTGGCTACCTAAGAGACACGACCAGGGATGTCAAGTTGGAACAGAAGTACATCTACAGCACAGAGCTCGACTACATCCTGACACGGAGCCCCCAGGGGGCGCGGAGCTCACCAGGTGAGGCATCAGGAGGTCCGCCACGTAGACAAAAGCAGCTCCGAGGGTGAAGCCAACAGCCACAGGGAAAAAGGCCAAGGCCCCAAAGCCGCCAGAGGATGTGGCCATCTCCACCGCTGGGGCCAGGAGGGACCAGTAGGAAGCCGCCAACATGACCTGCAAAACCACGATAAACAGTAAACCATTAAACCACCCCCAGAAGGGGAGCTTCACTTGCTCTCTAGGGCCCAAACTGAACTACGCCACGTCACCTGGGTTAGACCTTTAAGCCTCGATGGTACGTACTGACCCACCATAAGAATTCTATTGTTGTTAAGAATGCGGTGTGGGGTCGGATGGAGGGGACCTTGGGAAGTGGAAGTCTAGTTTGCTGTCATCTAGCCTCTAGTTCGATGCTTCTCAATCAGGGATACTTTTGCCTTCCCAGAGATACCTGGAAACATTTTTGGTTGTCACAAGAAGGGCAGGGAGCAAGGCAGAGGTTGCCAATAGCATCTAGTGAGCAGAGGCCAGAGATGCGGGTAAACGTCTTGCAACGCACATGACAGCCCCTGACAACAAAGAATTATCTGGCTTCAAAGGCCAACAGCACTGGCGAGAAAATTCTATGCTGACTGAATACTTCCAGGACCAGTTGCTCACTACTTCGTGAGCTCCACTGCACTGGCCATGAGACAGCTCTCCAAAGCTTTTCCTTATGTTGAGCTGAAAGCTGTCTACCTTCTGTTTTGACCCATTTGCTCCAGGTCTGCTCTCTGGAGCACCAAAGCAATGTGTCTTTCCTCTGTGCTACGTGACAGCCCTTGAAGTATTTGAAGACAACCAGTGAGACCATGTTAGCTCAGGCTCATCCATTTTCTCATCTCTAAAAAGGAAGAAGGAAATGAATATTTATTGATCACCTACTATTTCCAGGGACTAAAGTTTCACATTTGATGTCTTCTTTTTTCACCCCAACAATGCTGGGAGGAAGATGTTGTTTTCTAAATCTCTTTTTTTTTGTCTTGTTGTTGTTGTTGTTGCTATTTCTTGGGCCGCTCCCGCGGCATATGGAGGTTCCCAGGCTAGGGGTTGAATCGGAGCTGTAGCCACCGGCCTACACCAGAGCCACAGCAACGCGGGATCCAAGCCGCGTCTGCAACCTACACCACAACTCATGGCAACGCCGGATCATTAACCCACTGAGCAAGGGCAGGGACCGAACCCGCAACCTCATGGTTCCTAGTCGGATTCGTTAACCACTGCGCCACGACGGGAACTCCAGATGTTGTTTTCTATTGCTATTTGAAGATAAGGAAACTGAATCTCAAAGTAATAAGATCATTTGCTCGAGGTCACAGAGCCAAAAAGTGGCAGATCCAGAGAACTGAGCAAGTGGGACCTTCAAAACTCAACAGGGGCTGGGGGGGCGGGGGAGGGGAGGAAACCTGAAGGAAAAGAGAGAAATGAAGCTGGACTCCAATCTCAGTGAGGTCAATTTGATCAAAAGCTGTCCAGTGTGAGTGAATGAAACACTCATCCACGGCTGTTTACTCTCATAGATGCTGTGACATCTCGGCTTGCGTACACCCACTACCCCTCATAACCACACGAGAGCCAGCACTGACAGGGAAAACGCTGAATGGGTTTCTAAAATTACTTAATTATGCCCTGCCTTTAAAAAACCATCTGCATCATCCATCTCCAAAATAACATTCAGAGTGACAGGACCAGGTATTACAAATGCAACAATAGAGTGAATCGTGCAGAAAGTGATTTTTCATCTGCCAAGCGTCATTCACACAGTCACGTGCTGTGGACGAGACGCTTCCAGCAAAAATCACAGTGCCACCTGTGGGAAACCATACCTGCCTCAGAGACTCCCAGAAAGAATGAAAATGACTCATTGGTTCAGCTCCACGGAACCATCAAAGGAAGCTTGTGGGAGCCTTCCTTATGCCATGGACTGATCCATCCCTTTACCTGACTTGGTCTCACCTGCTTTAGAACTCAACAGCCCTCTGTAGCTGCCAGTCATGGTGAACTCCCACTGAGGAGGACCAGCACAGAGGCACAGACATGTCCAGCACCCTCCATCCTTGCATGTTTCAAGGCTTCCCATTCAGTCCCATGGTCAACAACTCAAAAACCATAGCAACAGAAAGACCACTCACCTCATCCTTCCATCCCTCCCCACAGCCCATCATTGCCAATGTCACTTGGGGTATTCCCCCAGCCCCAGCTCCCCAGCTCCTTCTCAACACAAAGTCCAGCCTCTTCTGCCAAAGTTCTTTCCACCCCTACGCACCACTGCCAATCTTGTTTTCTGCCCCCACACGTGAGAAATACACAATATATCATGGACAGGTGATGCCAGGTGGGGCAGAAGGGATGTGCGTGTCAAGACAGGAGTTGCCAGAATCTGGGATGCTTAAATGGAAAGATACCCCAGACAATTCAGGTGGGCCCCCCTCCTCAAAACCACTGTTCTTTATCCTTGCAGTCAAATCCAGAACCCAACTGGATTTCCTTTATTTCTTTTCCTCACCAGCCTCCCTGCCTCCAATATAAATTGGAACATGGCCTGGGATCAGTCTTGAAATGGGACTGGACTGCCTATCTGAAATGACCATAGGGCCCCCCCAAAAAGTTTAATTAAGGGGCATAGAAGCCCTATTCCCTGGTGGCCTAACAATTATGATTCTTGGTTTTCACCCAGGAGGCCCAGGTTCGATTCCAGGGCAGGGAAATAGGATCTCTCTTCAAGAAGCCACACACCACTGTCACACTGAGATCATAATCACAGTCTGGGTCTTGACTGGATGTGCTCAGGGTTATTAAAGTCATTTAAAAATAAAATAAAGGGCATACACAGCACACAAAATAATGACTTCTCCCCCAAAGATGACCACATCCTAAGCCCTAAAACCAGTGCATATGTCACCTTACGTGGCAAAAGGGACTCTGCAGCTGTGGTCAAGGGCTTTGAGATGCGGAGGGGACCCGGGATGATCTGGGTGGGGCCAATGTAATCACAAGGAGCCTTATGAGATAGGGAGACGGCTCGGAATCAGAGAGAAAATGGGAAGACAAAAGCAGAGGGCATGGTCAGAGAGAGGTAGGTTAGAAAATGCTATGCCACTGGCTTGAAGATGGAGAGAAAGTCATGAGCCAAGGAAGGTCGATGGGCTCTAGAAGCTGGAGAGGGCGAAGGAACAGATTCTCTCCAAGAGCCTCCAGCAGGAATATAGCCCTGTTACCACCTTGATTTTACCCCAGTTAAAACCATTTTGGAGGAACTCCTGCTGTGAGGCAGTGGGTTAAAGATCTGGCGTTGATGTAGCTGTGGCATAGGTCGCAATCCCTGTCCTGAGAACTTCCATGTGCTGTGGGGACAGCCAGAAAAAAAATGAAACCAAACAAAAAAACATTTTGGACTTCTCCTGAACTGTCAGATAATATAGTTGAGCCCTTTTAAGCCACTACATTTGTATGACTTTGTTATAGCAGCAAAAGGAAACTAATACAGCCTACAAAGGCATAGTGTTACTCTTTTTAAAAAAAAAAAAAAAAAGAGTAATTTTAGGTTCACAGGAAAATTGAGCAGAAAGCACGGAGAATTCCCATATATATTCCCTGCACCCCACATGCACAACCTCTCCCCCATCTGCATCCCCCACCACAGTGACATTTGTCACAATTGATGAACCTACACTGACACGTCATTATCATCCAAAGCCCATGGTTTACGTCAGAGACCACTCTTAGTGCTGTACGGTTGCATGGGTTTATACAAATGCATAATGACTTGTATCTACTATTCTGGTATCACAAATAGTAGCTCCACTGTCCTAAAAATCCTCTGTATTCCACCTATTCATCTCTCCCTGCTCCACTGCAACTCCTGGCAACTCCTACTAATCTTTTTACTGTCTCCATAGCTTTGCCTTTTCCACAGTGTCAAATAATTGAAATCATTCAGCAGGTAGCCTTTTCAGACTGGCTTCTTTGAATTAGCCATTTGCATTTAAGATTCCTCCATGTGTTTTCATGGCTCAACAGCTCATTTCCTTTTAGTCGCTGAATAAGATTCCATCATCTGGATGGACAACAGTTTATCTATTCACCTACTGCTTGGTTGCTTCCAAGTTTGGGCAATTATGAATAAAGCTGCTATAAATATATCTATGGGCAGGTTTTTGTGTGGACATTACTCTTCAGTTTATTTGGCTAAATACGGAGGCGTGTGACTACTGGGTTGTATGATCAACCTTCTTTTTTTTTTTTTTCATAATCCCTCAACATGGGTGTCTTCCCTGAAACTCTCAACACTAGCAAAGCTCCTTTAAATGTTAGACATTTAAAAAATCTGGATGTAGTGACATATTAACTAGCTGATACAGAAGCAGGAAGTAGTATATCTGATTAACCTTCAATTACCCTCTGAGAGGCAGGGGCTGGAGAGAACAGTGTACCAAAGAGGAGGTGGTAACCACTGGGCCCAAGACTTCAGGGAATGAACTCCAGAAAGCAAATTGCTGCCAACCAGTCCCTTTATGACTCCAGCTGGTAGATACCAAAAGTCCTCCTGCAGCTGCAGCTCTGCTTATAGAGGCAATCTGGCTAGCAGTGTAATAGAGAAGAACAAATCTGACTCCATACTGGGTCTGTTTCTTTCACTTTAACCCTTGTATTCTATTGCTTTTGCTACAAGTGAAGAATGTTGCCTCTAGCCCAGCTCTGACCTTTAAAGGTAAACCCCTTTCCATTCACAGAGAGATAAAAAGTTGCAGAACAGAGAATAACACCTGTCTTGTTGGAGGTGCACAGGAACATCATGAACTGACCTGTGTAGACAGAGGCAAGGATACTGACCCCAAGAAGTTTGCAACAACCAACCACGCCTCCTCCCCCTTAGTATAAAAGAAGCCTGAATTCTAATTCCCGCAAGCTGGTTCTTGGGGACGCCAGTCCGCCATCTCATCATTCTGCTTGCTTTCTGCTATCTTACCGTTCTGCTATTCCTTCCCAACAACTTGTCTCTCAATTTACTGACCCGTAGTGTAGTGAGTAGTATGAGCATGAACTCATACATGTAGTAACAGCAGCACCACCCCAAAGACATCAGATGTAACCCTGAGAAGCTGACCATCGGCCCCTCCCTCTTCCTGCCTTTGTCTATAAAAGGAATGCAAAATCAGGTTTCAGCACATATGAGAAGGGGCCTCCCTGTTCCCCCAAAGTTCTCTTTGCTTCTTCATTCCCCCAAAGAAAACTGTAATGCCCAGTCAATCAAATGAGCCACAGGAAAGCTTGTGTAGGAGCCGACTCTTCAGTCAGACACAGCTAAGACCAAAGCAGCCCAATTTTTTGCTAAGTGATCAGAGAAGCTTAAGGGAGTGAGCATTTCAATAACAATAACTCCTCCAAAAAGAGCTCAGGAGAAGGAGTTCTGGTCATGGCTCAACAGGATCTAATCTGACAAGCATCCATGAGGACATGGGTTCAAACCCCAGCGTTGCTCAGTGGGTTAGGGATCTGGCGTTCCTGTGAGTTGAAGTGTAGGTGACAGACACGGCTCGGATCTGGCATTGCTGTGGCTACAACTCCAATTCGAACCCTAGCCTGGGAACCTCCGTATGCTGTGGGTGCAGCCCTAAAAAGACAAAAAAAAAAAGCTCAGGAGGAAATAATCAAAAACATGCTCTGAATGTCGACCTTTGGTCATTGGTGAGTTTGGTTGGTCTACTGCAGGGCTCAGAAATCTGAAGGTTGGACAAAGAGCTTCTCAGGCAAGCCGGGGTTTAAGAAGCTGTGTATACACCTCACTTCTTCCCACGCCCAAGGGTGAATTCCACCTTGGCTCCCTTCTTCCTCACATGCTTCCCACGGCATCTTGGCCCCTACATGCCTTCAACATCCATCTCTACAGATGGGCCAGTGAATGAATGAACAGCTTGAGTTAATTAAAAAATGGATCTTGGATGTGTTCCTAATCAGCCAAAAGATGAATACAGCCCAAATATCCATTAACAGATGAATGGGGAGACAAAATACTCCATTTGATGGAATAATTTTCAGCCATGAAGAAATGATGGGCAGAGACACTGTTCAACATGGATGAACCTTGAAAACATGCAAAGTGAAAGAAGTGAGACACAAAAGGTCATGATATGATTCTGTTTCTAAGAAATGTCAAGAATAGGTAAATCCATAGCCAGAGAATAGATTAGTGATTGACAGGGGACAAGAGGAGCAGGAGATGGGGGGCAACCCTCTCTAGATACAGGGTCTCCTTTGGAGGTGATGAAATACTTGGAAGTAGGTAGAGGTGATGGTTGGGCAACACTGTGAATGGACTAAATACCACTAAATTGCACACTGTAAACTGGTTAATGTCAAGTGAATTTTAGCTTCATTTTTTAAAAGATGAGCTTGGCCCAAGCAACCATCAGAACCCTACCTTGAACTACTGTCCCACCCCCTGCTGAGTGCTGAACCTCCAGCCCCCCTGCCTTGGCCTAAGTACCTCCACCTGTAAAAATGCCAAAACATCAAGACCCATCTCTCCAAGCATCCCTTTCTTCCAAGCATCCTTCTTCCAAGCATCCTTCACTCTTTGCCTGAGTCCATGGATGCAATGGAGGGGAGAGTGCAGGTTTAGAATCAGGTCTGAGTTTGAATCTTGGCTCTGGCACTTACTAATGAGGGAGCCCTAGGCAACGAGCCCAAACTCGCTGCAATTCTGTTCTGAAAAAACTAAACACGGGGGCAATGACATTTTATAACGAGCTTGTTTTAAGAATCAGATGTCGGCAATGCCACGTACCACTACCTCGCCAATCCAGTTCCTGGCAGGAAATGTGGGTTGAATCAGTGCTGTACTGGATTCTTCCCTCTCCCAGAGCCTGCCTTCACCCAGCACTGATGTTGGTTTCTTTTTCTTCCAATGACTGTTTATGGAATGTCATGAATACAACTGACATACAGAAAAGAAGTGGCTACAGTCTTGCCCGAGTGGCACACATTTCACAACTAATTGTGAAGGTCTGAAAGGGTAACAAGTTCTAGCAGCACTTCTCCTCCTCCCGTCTCACCCTCTACCCCTCTTCTAGGCCCTTTGCCACCACACTCCACTCATTATTTGCATCCATTTCCCCCCGGGGCCAGGATCAGCACTGTGCCATGAGCATCCTTGTATGCCGGCACCACCCATCTGGATGGTCCAGGACAGGGCAGCTGGTCACTATTTGTGGCCCAAATGAGCTCTCTGTTGTCCTTGCTAATGAGGGAGCAACGGTGCTGGAGAACTGGAAGAAGGCACAATCAGGAAGTGAGCCAACACTCATTTTTAATCTATTACTTAAATTCTAAAGTGACTTCACCTTCCACATTAAGTCCTGTATAGGCTCATACTCAAACGCTGGATGAGTAATTGTTTAAAATAATGGAGTTTTTCTCGGGTGTGGAAAGAAGTTGATAGAATTTTCCGAGCTTCATGAATAATCCACTGAATAGTCTACTGACAGAATCGTAATGTTTAGGATGGAAGGGATGCTAAGAAGCTACCAAATGCTTCATTTAACAGATGGTAAAACCGGGACCCAAAGGGATTCGGTGGCTTTCCCAGAGCCCCAGAGCAAGCTAATGCCATCCAAAGCTGACTGCGCCAGCCCCAGATAGAGCTAGTGTCATCCTGCCACCCTACACTGACCCAGAGTCTTCTGAGAAATTCTAAGAGGAGTTCCCGTCATGGCGCAGCGGAAATGAATCCGACTAGGAACTGTAAGGTTGAAGGTTCAAGCCCTGGCCTCCATCAGTGGGTTAAGGATCTGATATTGCCGTGAGCTGTGGTGTAGGTCGAAGACACATCTGGGATCCGATGTTGCTGTGGCTGTGGCGCAGGATGGCTACAGTTCCCATTGGACCCCTAGCCTGGGAACCTCCATAGGCCGTGGGCACAGCCCTAAAAAAAGCAAAAAAGAGGGAAAAAAAAAAAAGAAATTCTAAGAGCTGCAGAGTAAGGGCAGGGGTTAAAGTCTGCCTCTCTTATCATCAGGCAACTCATCCCGGAACCACAGCCTGGAATGAATCCATTTTAGCAATAACCAAACTTGTTAATCCCACGGGCATTTGCCGTTATTGTGATGTAAGCTAGTCCAAGAAAACCAGCACCAAGTAAAGATGTGGTAACTAGTAAACGGCGGTAAGGATCTTATTAGACATCTTCTTCTTGCAGATACATCAGACCTTACACACCTAAACCCATTAGTAGCCCACAACTGCCTAGGCAGGGAAGGAAACAAGCAATTATGTACCTCAAACTGCAACTCCCTCCAGCAGCACAGCTAAAGCTGGGGTTTCAAAACAAAGCCAAGGTAGGTTGTAATTTCGGTCTAGAGCTTTGAATTAAGGATGGACCTTCCTCTCTTGTAAATGACACCTTGAAATAAGAACACTCTAATGCAGCATGTACCCTGGACTGGGTCCTGGGCATAGAAGAGGGGCATCCGTGGTTAGACTGGTGATATCCGACTAAAGTCTGGGGATTAGGTAACAGTCACGAACCCATGTTATTTCTCCCCCCCCCTCCCCCGCTTTTTTGTTGTTGTTTTTGTTTCTTACGGCCACACCTGCAGCATATGGAAGCTCCCAGGCTAGAGGTCGAATCGGAGCTGCAGCTGCTGGCCTACACCACAGGCACGGCAATGTGGGATCTGAGCTGCATCTTCGATCTACACCACAGCTCACAGAAACACCAGTTCCTTAACCCACTGAGCAAGGCCAGGGATCGAACCCACGTCCTCATGAATACTAGTCGGGTTCATTACCGCTGAGCCACAACAGGAACTCCAATCCTAGTCCATCTCTGAAAGTCACAGAATGTAAGCGGTAGAACTTCTAGTTGAATGTGGCTGATGGAACACAAGCTGCTCGCTCCCAAATTCCCTAGAGGAGGAGCTCAACCACCAAGACAAAAGGCAGGGCGAGGAGATGGCAGCCGCAGAGTCACGGAAGCTAAAGAGAGGGGCAGGGAATGACTGAGAGACACCCCACGAAGGCTGACACCTGAGCCCCTGAAAGCAAAGGGGTTCCCCCATAGGACCCCAGAACAGCTCAGGGAGGGAGGGCCCTGGAGCCGCTGGAAATGGGAGTGCACACCGTGGGGGAGGCCTGGATAAGAAGCCAGGGGATCCCAGCAATTACGGCGCCATTCACTCGGGACCCCCACACACCCACCCCAGCTCAGGGGTGGGTGCCACACCAAGCAGAGGAGGAGAAAGTGAAGTCTATGTGCTGAATGGGAGCAGAGGAAGTGCCCCTATCTCGGCCCAGCTTCTTCCCCAGCCTGTCCATCCCGACTCCCCATTGCGCCCCTGGATACTTCTTCCCCTGGAGCCGCCTGCACAGGAGCCCCCATGTCAGGCTCTGCACCGGGGGGAGGGGGGGGCGGAAGCTGGCTGGAGATACGCCTCCCCAACGCCCCTTCTCAGGAAGATGCTCAAGGATGCTCCATGGTCTATGGGAGGAAAACAAAAAAGGGAAGACAGGGGGAAGGAAGGAAAGGCACCCCCCCCCCCGGCTGGGGGGGAAGGGATGTCAGGAGCGAGGGTTCAGGAGGCTCAGAGAACTAGACCCCAGAGGGCAAGAGGGACTGGAGGGCTCCAGGAAAGGGCAGACGGTAGAGCCCTGCTGGCTTCAATGTGTGCAGGGGAGATGTTATACTTCTCGGTGGAAGACTGGTGGCCGATTGATGACAGGGACCCAAAAACAAACAGGCAAGGGAAAAAAGGACACCATCGCCAACTCCGGAAAGCACAAAAATTGCCCAAGACAGGAAATAAATGCATACCATTCACAGGCTTCGCTATGTAAGCAACTGTTTATTTACGAACGAATTTACTGATTTGTACGGTAAAATATATACAGCACAAAACTTACCATTTTAAAGTTTAGGCAATTCGGTGGCATGCTCTACATTGGCAGTGTTGTGCAACCATCATCCCTGTTTCCACAACTTTCACCGCCCCAAACTGAAACTCTGGAACTTGTTAAGCAATAACTCCCCATCCTCGCCTCCCCAGCCACTGGTAACCACTAAGCTACTCTCCCTCACTGTGCATTTGCCTGTTCGAGATCCTTCATACACACGGAATCATACAGTCTTTGACCCTTTGTGATTATTTCACTCAGCATAAGGCTTTCTGGGTTCATCCATGCTGAAGCATGTGTCAAAATTTCATTCCTTTTTATGGCTGAATAATATTCCATTATTAAGCTATGGCTCCCGAACTATGCATTATTCCAAAAAATACGAATCTGTTAGGGTAGCAGGCAGATGGGGATAAAAGAACCAAATCATCATCCCACACACCAAGAAGCCTTTAGGGATGTTTAAATCTGACAAAGTCAAGAAACGGCAGTTGAGAAGTGTGGAGGCAAAAGACTTAGGAAACAGCTACAACGGCTGCTCATGCTCATCCCTAAGTAGGAATTGGGGGCAGATGGGGGGGAAAGTCAGCGAACATTTTTTCTTCTTTTTACGGACACACCCGTGGCATATGGAGTTTCCCAGCCTAGGGATCAAATCAGAGCTACAGCTGCCGGCCTACGCCACAGCCACAGCAACGTGGGATCTGAGCCACGTCTGGGACCTACACCGCAGCTTTGGGCAACGCCAGATCCTTAACCCACGGAGCAAAGCCAGGGATCTAACCCGCCTTTTCACGGACACTCTGTCGCGTTCTTAACCTGCTGAGCCACAACAGGAACACCAGCAGACTTTTTTATTACAAGCCCTGTAGAACCATCTGACTTTTTAAAACTATACCTGCATATATCTTGGGAGGAAACTTTTTAATCAATTGATAATACAATTTTTAAATATATAAATGTTAGGTGGAAAATGAAACAAGGCCTAAAAGGACAAAAAATCAGCATAATCTAGTCGAATCCAGACTTTCAGGCTCCTTCTTATCGAACAGATCCATGTAACAAATTGAGTTCCCTAGAAAAGACTGCCCCAAGGCCACAGACTACATGGCTCAACAAAACGACCCCTGTCTATAAAACAAACCAAACACTCCCCTGCTGTGGGGGGTGTCCTGAGTCTTGCTTGCTCAGAGCTCCCCACCACTCTGTTGGTCAATAAATCCTGCTTGCAATCTCATTGCTCCAGCCTCTGCCTCCTTCTTCTCCCGCCGTTCTAACAATAAATATATAATATTATAAATAAATGATACGATTTTTAAAATGTTTTCATCAGAGAAGACCATGCATTCACTGTGAGAGGCTAATGTGGGGAAAAAGGCCCTATGTACAAAAACTGAATTTGCAGACATGTTTCTACAAGATAATGAGAATGGGTTGATGGCTCATAAATCACAGCCTTGGCACCAAAAGGCCAAAAGGGACTTTCGGAGGAAGAGACACAATTAGCAAGCTCTGTCATGTTGCCTGAGAGTAAAAATTTCCCATTTGCCGGAGCTCCCACTGTGGCCCAACCTATGAGGATGTAGGTTTGATCCCTGCCCTAGCTCAGTGGGTTAAGGATCCAGCATTGCTGCAAGCTCCGGTATAGGTCGAAGATGTAGCTCCGATCCCATGTTGCTATGGCTGTGGTGTAGACCTGCAGCCTCGCCCGGGAACTTCCATATGCCTCAGGTACGGCCCTAAAAAGAAAAAATCTCCCACTTCCCTTCCATAGTTCCCCAAACCTAGCAAAACTCCTGAGATCCTATTACTCAAAACACTGTGCAGAATGCCACAGGGATCCATACCTAATAATACTATGAATTTCCCTGTGGTGTCAGGGGTATCAGCACAGAATAATCAAAAGCAATCAGTTAACCACCTAGCCCACAGCAGGCAAACCTTTTCATTTCTGCTGAAGTGCTCGTCTGGGGACAATTTCAGCTCTGGGAATATAAATGAATTTGTGAAGAGCTTCTTGAGGATACATCAGAATTTTTCTGGCATGATGGGTGCTGTTAAGCATTTCTTTTATGAGAGTAATGACAGTTTAAAGACTGGAATAAAATCCCAGCTACAAAACAAAATTTCCCCCTCAATAAGAAAGGGGGAGGAAATTATTGCACAAAGATCATATAAACACACTGAATATCAGTATCAACCCTTCAATAAGCATGTCTCTAAAGAAGGCACACAAGAGTCTACAGAAGACAGGAAGACAGAGTTCAAAATAACAGCACCCAACTCAAAACCTGCTAGAGACTAGGTCCTCCTTAAATGTTTGCTGAAGCACACAAACAGGGACTCTAACCCCAAGAAGGCCGCTGCATAAATAAGGAATAGGGGCAAACTTAAAATCCACATGAATCAAGGCAATAATTGCTTCAAAAGTACATTAGCCAAGGAATGTCTCTAAATTCTGCCTCCAGATCAGATAGTAAATTATTTTTTATTTTTATTTTATTTAGTTTTTAAAATTATTTTTTAAAAGCCAATCAACAAGTACTTACTCGAGGACTACTACATGACCAGCATTATAGATCTCAGGGGGCTGGGAGGGAGGAAGAAAGGATACAAAAGCTGATCCGCGTCCTGCCTTGGAGGAGCTGGCTGTGTCCCATAATAGGAGAGGTTGCACAAGACATGGCAAAGGGCAAAGGAGAGAAGGCATCAGAAATGACAAACGCAGCGAGCCCAGCGTCCCTCCAGGAAAGGCGATGACAAGTTGTTAGAAAGTAAAACATCAAAGAAAACGTGATGAAGGGCTCCTGAAAGCTGGACATGGTTTGGGGAAAAGAAATCAAGATGTGACCCTCTAGTTGGTAAGATCAGCGTGAGCATTCTGGAGGGCCAGCATGCCAAAGCTTCTGTTGTGGGCACTGCAGGGGATCAGCCTGGCAGGGGTACCATGGGTATAATTAAGAGGCCTGGCAGAATGGCTTGGCCTCAAGATAATGAGCGTGTTGGTTCCTGCTCTGGTTGCACAATAGACTTGCCTGGAGTTTTCAAAGTACAGAAACCAGGACCCCCCTACAACCTACCGGAACAGACACTCCTGGACTGGAACCCAACAGACCAGGTGCTGGGCTACGGACATCATCTAAATAGGATGCAATGAAGGCTTGACCAGGATGGAAGCAGAGGGACAGGAAAGAAAGAAGAAATCTGCATGCAACCCTCCAGAATGAGGTCACCCATGTCCATTCAATATCAAGTCACCCATCAGAAGCCCATGACGGGTAGCCACATAAATTCTGCATTGAGTCAGCTTTCAACTGTGCCGTGTCAATTATTAGTCATGACTCAGGCATGAATCAAAATGCATATGGGAGCTCTATCTGTACCTAATCTCCTGTCATCAAAAAGCCCTCATGATATACCAGCTTTGGGCAATTTTACAAAATTAAACCTAACAGCTCAAAATTAGAATCATTTACATTTAGCTTCAATTACAGTTCTGAATGGAGGCAGACTCACTTGAGTGACCTAACTCTTGCTGGCTACACCTACCCAGAAAAAAACGACGGGCAGGGGCATGGCGTACCAGTTTGCGTGCATTGTGCACACTAAGAAAGAGCACTTGAGCTCAAAAATAAGAAGAAGAATCTACCCTCTGACCCAGTAATTCCTCTCCTAGATCCTTGCCCCAAGAGAAATGAAAACAGACATCCACACAAAGACTTACATAAGAATGTTCACAGTAGCTTTTCTCATGGCCCAGACATGGAAAGGACCCAAGTGTCCATCAACTGGAGAGTGGATAAAGCCACGGGAGTACCTGTGTGAGCTGAAATTATTCCTTACATTAAAGGGAACACGGAGGAGTTTCAACTCATTACACTGAGTGAAAGAAGCCTGTACAACACACACACACAGAGTATACGACTCCTTCTAAACACAAGAATATGCAACACCCATCTATAGTGACAGAAATCATAATGTGATTGCCTGAGAGGAGAGGCAGAATTGACTTGGGTAACATAAGCTCTTTCTGGGGTGACAAAAATGTCCTCAGCCCCATTCTGGGTGGTGGTTTAACAGATGTAATGCCATTGCCAAAACCCACTGGGCTGAAACTTTAAGATCCGGGCAATGATTCCAGGTAAACCATATTCATTTCTTAACACTTAGGAAGGCTGTCCCAGATTCTAATGAGCCACATTTGTACCCCGCATAGTATATGGCGTACCCACCTTCCAGGGTTCACCCTAAAGTGGTCCCTCTGGCTTGGTTCATCTGACATGATCACTAAGCACCTGACAGGACCCCAGGCTGGATCTGAGAGTCAGGCCATTCTTGTTTGTTTGTATGTTTGTTTGCTTTTTAGGACTGCACCTGTGGCATATGGAAGTTCTCAGACTAGGAGTCCAATCAGAGCTGCAACTGCTAGCCAATGCCACAGCCACATCCACGCCAGATCCGAGCCGAATCTGCCGCCTACACCACAGCTTGGGGGAATGCCAGATCCTTAACCCACTGAGCAAGGCCAGGGATTGAACCCACATCCTCATGGATACTAGTCGGGTTTGTTACTGCTGAGCCATGACGGGAACTCCATCAGGCCATTCTTAAACATGGAGTTTCTCAACCGTGTTGGACAAAGCTGTCAGTCACACCCCAGAGGACCTCCTAGCATCCATTCTCAGACACCACAGGTCTCCAGTGGGGCCTAGACTGTAGTCAGTTCTTAAAGCAAGGACGACCACCCGAGACATGTCTGGGCTCAGAATTTAGTCACCAACAGCCCAATTCTAACTTCCTCTGCCAAAGCAGAAGAGAAAAAGTTGCAAAAGAGTGAGCCTTCAAGCCCAGTCCCGCTCCAAATCTGAACTCCCAAGGGGGACTCAACTCCACAAACACTGACTGAGTAACTGCAGCCTGTAAGATGCCCACCCAGACGGGAGCAGCCACTGGCAATGATCTTGGCTACACTTAAAATAAGACCATGGTGCTCCAAAGTCAAATGGTTTTGTTTTTTTTTTTTTGCTTTTTAGGGCCACACTGGCAGCATATGGAAGTTCCCAGTCTAGGGGTCGAATCGGAGCTGTAGCTGCCGGCCTACACCACAGCCACAGCAATGCTGTATCCAAGCCATGTCTGCGACCTACACCACAGCTCATGGCAACACCAGATCCTTAACCCACTGAGCCGAGAGAGGCCAGGGATCGAACCTGTAACCTCATGGTTCCTAGGTGGATTCGTTTCCACTGCACCACAATAGGAACTCCAATATTCAGACTTTTGTTTGAGTTCCTCATTCCTCCTGCAGACCCATGGTGATGACTAATAGAGCGGGGAGCGCCTGCTACCACTTCAGTCCTCCTGAGGGGCATTCAGACGAGCTGGATGAGGCGGGACTCCCAGCATCTCTCAGCCTGCCAAAAGCATTAACTCCTTGTAGACCGAGAAAGGGGGGGAGGGGAGGGGGGCATCTTCATCAAACATTTTCACCAGCTGGTCACCAAAAGAGTGAGAGCGTGACGTTGCCCAAAGCCACCTCCCCATGGCACCCGGCCACCAATCCATCAGCACCCTCTCAACTTTGGCCTATTGATGGGCAGTTGTGCCAGCTGGTCAAGCCTCCCCCCAACACACACACCACCACTCCCTCCCGCTGATCCAAGCTGTTCCAGATCTGGCTGGGACACAAGATCTGCCAACGCATGAAGGAGGAGAGAAGAGGGAGCCTTCTGGCTCCTGGAGGGAAACCGCCAAGGTGTAGGGTGTGGAGCCCCTGCTGCTTCCCTGACCCCCGCCAGGGAGGTGACAACCCACCAATCCGACGCTCTGGGCTCCCCTCCAGGTTGGAAGGAAATCAGCAGGGAGGCTCGGGGTGGGGTCTTCCAGGTCAAGGGGAAGGGAAGAGGCCCGCCCCTCACTCCAAATAAAGTCGCACTTCATTTTCGACACCCAGGAAGACCTGGGTTCTCAACGCATTTTTGTCCTAACCCACCTGAGGGGTGCAAGAGCCTGGCCAGCCGTCGGTACCATCAGTGTGGTGACTGTGACCCCAGGGACTGGACAGAGGATGAAAAAAACCCCACGGAGAGTTGCCTGATTTAGCAAATAAAGATACAGGATGTTCACTTACATTTGAATCTCAGATAAACAATGACTGTGGGGTTTTTTAAAATTTGGGACAGGCTTATACTAAATAGTGTTTATCTGAAATTCCAATGTAACTGACCATCCTATATCTTATCTGGCAACGCTGGCTGGCCCTGCCAGCCGTGTGGGGGCCGCTCTGCCATGTTTTCTCTCTCTCTCCTTCTCTCTCCTTCTCTCCCTCCCTCTCACTCTCTCTCTCTCTCTCAAAAGCAATTCTGTTTAGTTGATAGAAGGCATCTGAGTCTGGGGTCAGACTACCTGATTCCAATCCAAGGGCCACTGCTTCAAGCTCCCGGCTGGGAGACCTTGGGCAAAAGCTTCATCTCTCCTGGGCTACTATCTCTTCATATGGAAAATGCAAATAGTCACAGAAATAACAGTGACACTCACAGCTAAAATGGCATGAATAACAATAACAGCAACCTCCACACAAAGGCTGGCTGTAGGTCAGGCACTTTCCCAGTCCTCCTAATACTAAGAGTCGGGTATTGGAGGTCTCCTGTGGCGCAGCGGGTTGAGGATCCTGCGTTGTCACTGCAGTGGCTCGGGTTGCTGCTGTGGCTCAGGTTCGATCCTTGGCCCAGGAACTTCCACGTGCCACAGGCATGGCCAAAAAAAAAAAAAAATCAGGTATTATTATTATTATGATCCTTATTCCCTAGATGGGGAAAGCGAGGCCCAGAGAGGTTAAGGCATTAACAGTAGTCACTATCCATGGTTAGTGAGGGGCAGAGCCAAGACTCAGTCCCAGCCAGTGCGGCTCGTGAGCCCCTGCTCTCGACCATAACACTGCCCTCGAGGTGCAGCTTATCTCCTGGCGCCGTAACAGGGATTAAACACAATAAAGCAGGGGAAGCGCTTTGCCCAAAAACTGGCCTAAAGCCTCTACCAATGCTCCATGCTGCACATGCTTAGAATATGTGTCTATTTTTACTATTAGAAGAGCAAATGATTGGAGGAAATAACCAAACTGGAAAAAGGAAGGTGTCAGAGGGAACCCAGAGAACTCAGGCAGAAAACATCTGTCAAGAGAAAGACCTACCATTAATGCGGGAGAAATGCGAACACACGGATGAAATCCAAGAAAAGGCACAGGATGCTAGAGACAAAAACAAACCCCCAACAGGGAGAACAAGAAGCGTTTTCAGAAATGGAAACTATGAAGACAAGAAAAAAAGAGAAACAAGTGTTCTTTTTACAGAGTTCAGGTCAATGAAATTGCCCACCATGCAGAAGAAAAGAGCCAGGATTTTATAAAATACAGAGATAAAAGAGAGGAAAATGAGAAGCTAGGTCCAGGAGGTCCAATGGCCAACTAATAAGACTAATAAAGAGAGAACAGAGGACCAGCGGGGAAAACTACCAAAGGGACATAAAATAGCGTTTACCAGAACTGAAGCACACGGCTTCCAAATCGAGAAACGGAAGCACAGATTTACTCAGAAATGTGGGAGAAAATTCCTCAAGAAACAGACAAAAGTGGTTACTTCTAGAAAAGAGGGTGGGGCCATTGGTGGGGGTGGGAGGTGGAGGGAGCTGCTGGGTTTTTTCTTTTCTTTCTAAGCCTTTTATTAACATTTGCTCTTTCTAGAAGGGTGCATCTATTACCCTAGTTAGAAAAATAATAATAATAATAATAACTCCAAAAATCGAGCCCCACTTAAATGTCCAAGAAGTCATTAGTTAAAAAAAACACCATGGGAGTTCCCGTCATGGCGCAGCAGAAACGAATCCAACTAGGAACCATGAGGTTGCGGGTTTGATCCCTGGCCTCACTCAGTGGGTTAAGGATCCAGCGTTGCCGTAAGCTGTGGTCTAGGTCGCAGATGTGGCTCAGATCTGGCATTGCTGTGGCCGTGGCATAGGCTGGCGGCTACAGCTCCAATCAGACCCCAGCCTGGGAACCTCCATATGCCGCAGGGGCAGCCCTAAGTTACTGCTGTGGCGCAGGTTCAATCCCTAACCTAGGAACTTGCCAGAGGCGCAGCAAAACAAAACAAAACAAAACAAAAAAACAAAGATGAAAGCATATATTATGGTCAGTTTGTGCCAGGGAGTACCATGCTACCACCAAAATAACCAGGAAAAGTTCAGGACTTATTGTGAAAGAACACGTTTTTGAACACTGTGTATAGTATGATCCCATTTTGTAAATTACATGTGAACGAAGTACAGAAGAGCGTGTTGCTGAGAACAGTTTGGAGGCGTCAACTGGGGATGAGTCAGAAGAATACTTGGTGATACAAAGGTGCACAGACTGCAGGAAAACTCTTCCACAGCCATAATACCCAAGTTCACTGAATTACATCAGCCCCCAATTCCTCATGTGTCCTTCACCCACTTCCCCTGAAATGAGAAGATAACGATCCACACGGGCTGGACACTTGCTATGCGCCCATCACTGTGCTAAGTGCCTCAAATATACTTCTTTCATCTACACAGCAACTGTATCATGGAGACAACAGCAGGAGCTGCATTTTACAGATGCGGAAACCAAGCCTTACATGCGGAAACTAGCCCAAGTTCAGCCCAAGTTCACACAACTGGTAAGTTGAGAAACCGGAACCAAACCCAAGCAAGGTGCATCCAGAGCTCACTGTGATATCAGAGGGTGGGAGCCTGCTAGCGAAAAGGCTCTACTTCTCGGTGTCCAGTGGCCCCTACCCCGAACTCAACCCGCACGGCTGACGGTTTGAGACATTTCCTGGCATGACTACATCCTGAGAAGTTCATCATAATTCAATCGCAGGGAAAATTTCAGAGGGCTTCAGAGGTGTAATGAGTTTACATTCAATTAGTTTCTTCCTTCATTGGGAGAATCAGAAAGATCGATTTCCTTAACGACTCAGCAGGGAGGGTTTCTCACTGCCTACTTGGAGATTTCATGCCGAGGTTCCAGGGATGTAAATCAATACACAGAAGATTTGGAGAAAGTGGGCAGCCAACCCAAAAGAAAACCTCAAATGCACATGCCACACTCTTTGAACACTTATTTCAAAAATATCTTCAAGTGCTCTGTACTGGGGACCATGCCACAACAGTGAACAGGACAGGGAACAAAGCCCCTGCCTTCTAGAGGCTTCTAGTTCAGGAAGAAAGAAGAGGGAACAAGCAATTAGACTCTAGAGACAAGTGCACTATAGAATAAGTGAGAAGAGCTGCAGATGCTTGTCAAGGGCGTACTAAATCCCATCCTGGAGTGGGCTGGGATGATGGCGCAGAAAACGAGATGCCAAATTTCCTTCAGGAACAAATGTTCAAGGGTAAGGACATGGAAGGAACTAGGGTCCCAGAGGGACAGAGCGGGGAAACCCCTAAGGCTTTCAGAACCAGGTCCATAACGCGAAGCCCAAGGTGGAGTAAATGATCGGCGAGCTCTCCCTCGCACAGCTGGCAACAATCTCTTCCAACTCAACCCGCACAGTGCCAGGAGCATTCCGGCTCCAAGCCAGTTGGATGCTGGTTCTCTTCAGCAGAGAGGCGCTCCCCCTCTCCAGGGACTCTGAGGTGAGGTCACAGGGTGCTCCACATTAACTCATGAAATGGGGGTGTCAAAATATGCAGGCACACTAAGGTTCTCAAAGGAAACACAGATCTATGGTGGAGGAGAGGACTTATCCTTCCTCTTCCATCCATCCATCCATCCATCCATCCATCCATCAATGCAGCCATCTATCCATATCTATCTATCCATTCACCCATCCATTAATCCATCCGCCCACCCACCCATCCATCCATCCATCAATTCAGCCAGCCATCCATATCTATCCATCCGGGAGTTCCCGTCGTGGCGCAGTGGTTAACGAATCCGACTAGGAACCATGAGGTTGCGGGTTCGGTCCCCGCCCTTGCTCAGTGGGTTAACAATCTGGCGTTGCCGTGAGCTGTGGTGTAGGTTGCAGACACGGCTCGGATCCTGCGTTGCTGTGGCTCTGGCGTAGGCTGGAGACTACAGCTCCGATTAGACCCCTAGCCTGGGAACCTCCATATGCCGCCGGAGCGGCCCAAAGAAATAGCAAAAAAAAAAAAAAAGACATATCTATCCATCCACCCATCCATCCATCCACCCATCCATCTCCATCCATAACCCATCTCGCCATCTGTTTGAGCATTTGTATACGACTACCTCGACAAAATTAATGACAGCCTCTCAAATGTCAGGAATACCTTCTTAGCCTCTTTTTCCTCCGATTTGCTCTTTGTAAAGCTGCAATCCTCATGCCTCCCAGCCCTGCCAGGCCACCCTATCCTCCTCCTTTCCTCTACTGCTCTGCATCTCATGTGGCTCTGCCAGGCATACCCTAAGTTTTCTTAGACAGTTTGTTTGTCATGCGACTCTCTCTTGGAATGGCAGTTCCACGAGGGCAGGAATTTTTGTTTGCTTTCTTTACTTTGTGTCCTGCTTTATTCCCAGTACCTTAAACAGTGCCGAGCATACCCTGGGTGGGGGGTGGGGGTGGGGGTCAGGGGAGACCAGGAGGAACAACCAGAGGCTCCCTTCTTTCCTCTGCCTGCCCTAAACATCCCAAGCACAAGTCAGACAAAGGAACCAGCGTGGAACTCAGCACACTCTTTACCTATTATATGCAAATAATAAAGCCTACAAGCTACAGGATTATTGTGAGGGTCAGAGGAGGTAATGGATGGGAAAGAGCTTTGAAAAATACGAAGCAATAAAGCAATGTCACGTAATATTATTTGGGACTCATGAGCCCATAAAATGCAAGTGTTCCTTGAAGTTGGCACATGGACACCTGCCACCATGGATCTCTTCAGGCACAATTACAAAGTGTTGCACACATTGAAATTAGTAATCTATTTAACGTTTGTCCACAGGTAATGACTCTGTGCCCCTTCCTCCTGCCTTAAATACAATACTAATGCATTTAACAGGTAAATATTTTTTTCCACCCTCCTGGAGAACTAACTCACTTAGCCCCTGGGCTGTCATGGTTGATTTCTTCACAGAAGACCAGAGCTGCAGAAACAAAGATTTCCAAAGAAATGCTATAGCAAAAAAAAAAAAGAAAGAAAGAAAGAAAAAGAAAAGAAAATCCAGGTAAGAAAATCCAGGTAAGATGAAGCCTTCCCTTCGCTTGCTCATCAACTGCATGATTCTCGTGCAGCTGCATCTCCATTGGGCCTGATGGGTCTATTCTGTTGGCTGTTTGGTGAGTCCAGGGAATCAGCTCAGGGCCTCCAGCCAAAGTCGAGGGTGGGATTAAAAGCCAGGGCACCCTGACAGCGAAGATCAGCTTCCACCAGCAAAGCTATTAAAGCGTTTGCCTCCCTGGTATCTTCTTCTCTCTTTGCTCCGGAGGGCACAGAAGCATTAAACAGTCGTGACTGGGTTTTCCCTCCCACCCTGTGCAAGAGGCAGGAGGGGAAGGATTCCAGTCTCCACGGAGCCGTGAGGCGCCTGCCTGGAGGTTACGGGACTTGCCACTCCTCATGGGGATTGGATGCAGCTCTGCTGGAAATACAACCCAGGGCTCAGGGCTCCCTGCCTGAGCCCAAACACTGTTACCGCGGCGGCTCAGAGCCCCGCTTCCAGGCCTCCCAGGCTCTCCCCCTGGGAAAACGCCACTCCGGACCCCCGGGAAGGAGGGCATCAAGAGGGAGGGTCGGGTGAGGCCTACCCTCCATCCTGCCTCCCACCCCGAGGCCCTGGGCAAGGCGGCAAGCAAGGATTCTCAGCCCGCGATGCTGGTTCTCTCCATCCTCGTGGGGGGAGGCGGAGGAATCAAACCCTCAGTTTGGGGCCATCCCACTGCGCTGCCCACGCATGCGCCCTAGCGGCCCGGCGTTCTCTCCATCCCTCTCACCCTCGGCAAAATGCTCTATTGACATCCAGAACTGAAGAACCTCAAACGAGGGCAGGGCCTCCCCTGCCAAGAGGGAAGAAGACGGATTCCTGAATTTAAAAGGAAAGCATGGGACTCGTGGGGGGGCAGGGGGAAAGGGAATCAAAGTCAAACAAGTGCAGGTTAACCAAAAAGCCACGCGGAAGTGTGGAATATAAATAAAAACGTTTCTCCCAAGTCTTGTCCAAATTCACAGCCTGGACACGCCCGCTCTCAAGAGGCCAAGTGTCCTTCACACAGAAAGATTTCTGGGAGGTTAACATTACTGTCAGCCAGAGAAGGGCACCTCACTCAACAGCTAATTCTGCTTCCAGAACAATGCAGCCTTTGTACGGAGAAGAGCTGAGCCCTGTCCTCTCCGGAGACCAGGACACCTCTGACTAATCCGGCCCCTAAAGGTTTGGCCTCCCTGCTGCTTACAGAGGACACAGTAAGCTTCGCTGGCTCTTTGAATTCCTTCCCTGGGTGGTTAAGTTAACAAACGGGATGAAAACTTAGAAAACCAGCACTTTGTCCCCCTGGGTGAGACATCCGAAGGGCAGCAGTGAGGCAAATGGAGAAACTAGACAAAGGGAGAGCCCGTGGCAGGTCCAGGGACCGCTGGAAATGGCAACCAACGAGGGCACTAGGAACAGGACAGGCGCGGTTGTTCTGGAAGGGCGGACTGTCAACGGGCCTCCTCTCTGCAAGGGCAGGTGGAAGAGGGCACAGCAGAGCCACGGGATTTTTGCAGGCTCCTCCCCCTCAAGAACTAGAGTATTTCCTAACCCCGCCCTGAATCTGGTGGGCCTTGCAACTGGCTTTGACTGATAAAACATGACAGAGGTGATTCTGCATAAGCCCCAGGGGGCTAGGCCTCCAGAGGCCTGGCAGCTTCCACCTGCACTTTCTGAGGACACTTCCACTGCCATGTAAGGAAGCCCGGGCTGTGCTGTGACCCATAAGGTGGACAGACCCCATGTGGGGACAGAGAGCCAGACAACAGGTAGCACAAAGGCCCCAGACCTGTGCGTGAGGCCCTCTCATACCCTCCAGCCTAGTCCAGCTGCCAGACACCCACAGCCTCACGAGTGACCCCGAGCAAGACCAGAAGGACCACCCATCTGAGTGCAGCCAACCCAGAATCCTAAGAAACAAGGGGATGCTGCTGACGTTTGGGGGTGGTTTCTAACTGACCCGAGGACCATGAGGCCCCTCTGCTGTCGGCTGTCCACACTCATGACACCCACGTTGTACCAATACTTCGATTCTGCTTTGGGGAAGCCCCCCCACCGCTGCACACACACACGTCACCTATTATTGGTCCTTATTTGTCTCTGCTTTTTGTCTAGGGACGGGAAGGGCGCATGCCCAGCCTGGCCAATTACCAGGCTCCAGCCCCACGGGGACAGGGACTAGGGTTCAGGGATGAACCCGCAACCTACGTCAGGCCTGATGCTCCCTGCCCATGAAACTCAACTCCAAGAGGTGTGGAAGCAAGACCTCGCTCATCTGGACGTGAGCCTCAGAGGGTGTGGACAGACGATCAAAGTCAGAGCCCTACAGAAAAAAGCGGGGCCAAGAGATGGAGGAAACCAGGTCCCAGGGGTGTCCTGTGATCTGGAATATAGCAGATTCTGAGGCCGCTTCTGTGCCTGGATATTGTATGTGCACAGGCCGATATATTTCTTGTCTTCCTTATGCAGATTTATTTTTTTTTTGTCTTTTGTCTTTTTAGGGCCGCACCCATGGCCCATGGAGGTTCCCAGGCGAGGTGTCTAATCGGAGTTACAGCTGCCGGCCAACACCACAGCCACAGCAACGCAGGATCCGAGCCGCATCTGCGGCCTACACCAGAGCTCACAGCAACGCTGGATACTTAACACACTGAGCAAGGCCAGGGATCAAACCCGAGTCAGGTTCACTAACCACTGAGCCACGACGGGAACTCGTGTTAAGAGTTAGGCTGAGTCGTGGCGCAGTGGTTAACGAATCCGACTAGGAACCATGAGGTTGCGGGTTCGGTCCCTGCCCTTGCTCAGTGGGTTAACGATCCGGCGTTGCCATGAGCTGTGGTGTAGGTTGCAGACGCGGCTCGGATCCTGCATTGCTGTGGCTCTGGCGTAGGCCGGAGACTACAGCTCCGATTGGACCCCTGGCCTGGGAACCTCCATATGCCACGGGAGCGGCCCAAGAAATAGCAAAAAGATAAAAAAAAAAAAAAAAAAAGAGGCTGAGTTAGGTTTTTCATCATTCATGACACCACCCCCACCTGCCAAAGCCCTGGCTGATGCAAAGACACAGAGGGACTTTTTTTTTAATTGGATGTCCTCCATACTGCTTGAATATCTTACCAAGTTCATGTATTACACCCCCGTTTTGAAAGAAACTAGGTAAAGAAAGAACAGCTCATTTTTTAAAAAACAACATATAGAAAATGGGGAATTCCCATTGTGGCTCAGTGGGTGAAGAACCTGACGTAGTGTCTGTGAGGATGGGGGTTCAAGCCCTGGCCTCGCTCAGTAGGTTAAGGATCCAGTGGTGCCACACGCTGCAGTGTAGGTCACAGATGAGGCCCAGACCTGGTATTCTTGTGGCTGTGGTGGAGGATGGCAGCTGCAGCTCCAATTGGCCCCCTCGCCTGGGAACTTCCATATGCTGTGAGTTCAGCCTTAAAAAGAAAAGGTAAATCAATGATATTATCAGGACTCAAAGTTCTCTCTGCACTAGGCTTTGCGGTGAGAGTGCTAATTGCCTTCTCCAGTTTCCACTGCCCTCTCTCCAGTAACAGAATCCCAGTGTAAAGACCATGCACCCTTCCTTGCAGCTACACAAAGTCTTATGAGTAAGTTCTGGCCAATGAGATGTAAGAGGAGCCACCGTGCAAGATTTGCAGGGAACCTCCCTCCCTCCTGCTGTTTTGCTGCCTGGATGTGATGTAATGGCCTGAGCTCTAGCAGCTACTTTGGGCCAGAAAGGTAAAGGCTCCCCACTGGGGCAAAGCAATAAGCAAAAAAGAAGTCTCCCTGGTGACTCCATGACATTATTTTCCCAGCCACTGTCTCCTTCTACATCAGAGGAGTCTCTTCTTGTTTAAGCCACTATCTTTAGATCCCAGTTACTCCTCAGTCAAACCTAATCCTAATGGATACAGATCATCAAAAACAGAAGGAACATCAGGAAGCATCATCATTAGTTGTACTGATGGCTGTAGGTGTCTGGTTGCCATGGAGACCACCCCAGCACTCAGATTCCAAAGTACAAACCCACTCAAATGAGAAAGCCTGATGCAAACCTAGACCTCTTCATTTCCAGGAGAGTCCTCCCCAGCCCATAAGCCAAGATGATGGTGCTAAATTCTCCCACACCCCCACGGGAGGAGCCCCAGGAACACAGGACTTGTGATGGGCTTGAACCTCACTGGCTACCTTCACAACCAAAGGACGGCCAAGCCCCGTAGTTCTCCCGCAGGAACATCCTTTGCTCTCTCCCTTCCTAACTTCTGCCTCAGCTCAAAGTCAAGGCCTCCAATGAGTCAAGGTATCACCTAAAGTAATGCAAGCGCCTCCAGCCTGCCTGCCCACGGCCAGCCTCCCCTACACGCTCCCTACGGCCGCACTAACTGCTACCAACTGAACGCACCTCCAGAAAGCTCAGCTCTGACGTCACCCTCTCGAAAACCTCCAGGGTCTCCCCCTCCATCTGGAGCACAGCGCACAAGCTCCCTCCCATGGGACCCCAGGTCGTTCACAAACGGGCCCTGACCGACCTTTCCAGCATCACCTACCAGCCAAACCAATTGCCACCCCTGTGCTTTCTACTCTGTGCTTCCAATCTGCTGTTCCTCCTGCCTGTAATTCCTTTCTTTCCCCTGCTCCCTCCCCACCCCCAAACTCTACCTACCTCCCGACTTGAGCCTGACCCACAAAGTCCTCTCTAATCCCCAAAGAGAAGAGAACTCCCTGTCCCGGGGGGTTCCCGTCACCTTTGTCCTTTACCTTCTTATGACCATGTACTGACCTGCCTCTTGATTACAGGCAAATGGGACTTCTCTTCCCTTCAGCTCCTGCAGGGAGGGATTATATCCTACTTCTTGGCCTGCTCCCCACAAGTACACAGTAGGTGCTCAAGAAAAGGTGGGTGGGCTGGCCCGAAGACAGTTCTCTCCCTGCTCCCACCTTCTGGTCCCAAACCGAGGGCTTTCAGAGTTCCCTGGTGGCTCAGCGGGTTAAGGATCCGGCATTATCACTGCTATGGTTCTGGTTACAGCTGTGGTACGAGTTTGACTCCTGGCTCTGGAACTTCCACATGTCCTGGGCACGGCCAAAGAAATACAACTTTTTTAATAAAATCGCCCGGGCTTTGATCACTCACTCTTCTCCCCTCTGTGAACAAGCCACTGCGGGAAAGCAGTAACATGCCATCCAAAGGCAGCCTTGGCACAAAGCACTGATCTGGTCCTGGCACATAAGTCTAAAGGTCAAAGCTTAACCAATATTAACCAATATTAACTTTGATCCCTTGCACTGAGTGTCTTGCACAAGAGCTGACACTCAGTGAATGCTTTTTAATGTGATTTGTACTAAGATGCCTATGAAAAATGATGTCAGCTCCCCCCCATTACTGAAATTGCAGCAGTAGACATTTAGATTAGATAAATGTCTAATAAGCTAGCTAAACACTCATTAGGTCACCCTCCCCCATGAAAGGGTACAAAGTCCTTCTCTGCAAACGTCTTTGGAAATAAGCTGTGCTCCCCCCATCTGCGTGGACTGGGTGAACCGTCTCCCTGTCTACCGGCAGAAGGTACCTGAGATGACTCCCAGGAGGCCCCACCAGCCCTGAGATGTTTTTTCCAGACACAGCATATGTTTCAAGGAGGACAATGCCTCAAGGTCAAGGGAGAATTTAAACTCAGGCTCAAGGTCTCCGAGTAGTAAAGATCCCGCCTTCCATCTTTCTTGTGCAAGTGCCAAGAAGCCAAGGAAGAGCCTCAGTTCCTGGATGGTGGATGTCCACTACCACCTGACCAGCGGGAAAATACACCTCTCGTACAACAATGCTCCCCCACCCAGGGCTGGTATCAAAACCAATCAGCCTGGGGAGCCAACTGCCAAAGGCACGGTGGACTCCATCCTGGCATCCTCCATAGAGACCAGAGGCAGCAGCCTCCTCCCGGGCTCCCCATCCAAGTTCCAGCGCCCCACCCTCCAGGTTTAGTGCTCCTCTAGCCATGACCCCAACCCTACGTGTTGGCTCAGCTGGATTCTTGGCCCCATAGCTGCATGGAGCCTCCAAAGGGAGTCTGCTTTTTCCAACCACCAGCTCATCCTTCACTAAACCACGGTTTCCATTAGAACAACAGTCCTCAGCTTTGGCTCCACATTGTGATCATGGTCGGGGGAGGGGGTGCTTCTCATCCCAGATGCTGCAGATTCTGGGGTAGTTAGTCCAGGGAGAACCACTGCATCAGAAGGTAGGGCGCTTCCCCCAAGCCAGAGAGCTCCCTGGAACCAAACTGCCAAGGATGACAGGCCAAGTCCGCTCACTCTGCTGGACCACGGATGCTTAGGACCATTGAGCACTTGAATGTGGTTTGTTTTTTTCACCATCTCAAATGGCACACATTCACCCGTGGCCATCCGTCTTGAAGGCCACGCTGTGCCTTCTGTGACAAGGACGATGGAGCTAAAGGGTGCATATATAACTCATCATGCTTTACTGCAAAGCCGACCCCCGCCAAGATTCTTCAAAGCCCCCTGCCCCCGCAAAGGGGAGCATTAGCATGGACTTCCAGAGCAAAGGCAGGGACCCCCTTGGAGCGGGTCCCGCCAAAGCCAGGCCCCCAGGAAATCACTGACTCGGGAACATGGGACACTCCAGGGAACCTTCCAAGACCTCCAGCCTGGGCCCTGCACAGCACAGAGCTATGGTCCCCCGCGGTCCGTCACCTACGTGCCCAGGCTGCTACTTCCTCCAGGTCTCCGAAAACCCTGCCATAAACTACATCAGGGGTGAGCAAATTCCGTAAAAAGCTGGAGAGTGACTACTTCAAGCCTTGCAGGCCACACAGCCCTGCTGCAGCTGCTCAGGGCTGCCCCTGCAACGCAGACGCAGCCACAGACAACGTGCACACAAACGGGCCCAGCAGGGCTCCAGGAAAGCTCTACCTACAAAAGCAGACAACGGGCTGGACTCAGACCACAGGGCTCGGTGCCCACCCCTCCACTAGATCCTGGCTTCCTTAAAGACAGAGAGCGTCTCTCCTGCCACTTCTCCAAGTGCTCGGCACAGTGCCTGGAATACAGCGGGGGAAGGAAGGGAGGAGGAAGGGAGGGAGGTAGGACGAAGAAAAGGAAAGAAAATAGAAGGAAAAGAAAGAAGGAAGGGAAGAAAGAGAAAGAAAGAGAGAGAAAGCAAGCCAGGGAGGGAGGAAGAAAGAAAGCGGGAGGGAGGAGGGAAGGAAGGAGAGGCAAGTGGGAAGAAGAGCCAGTCACCCCAGAGGACTCTGCTGACCGCCCACCTGCTCCTACAGAGAAGCCGGTCTGCCCAGGCTCCCGTGCCTGGGGGCGCCCAGGGCTGACCGCCAAAGCCTCCCTCCCGAGGCCCTTTTTCATCTCCTGCTGGTCACTGACATACACTGCCACCTTCTCTGGCATGGGAACAGGGGAGGGTGTCCCCAGGCAAAGAAGAAATGACATCCCCAAGGAGAGTGGTGGGTGCCCCCTGTACAGCAGGCTCCGGACTGGGCGGAGAGGCAGAGGCAGAGGGCAGCCGGCAGGGGTCCGAGAGAGCAGCGGCCGCCCCAGGACGCGCGGGAAGTAGGGCAGAGCCGACGCGGCGACATGGGGTTCCGGGTGGCTCAGGACCGCTGCCCCAGATATGCAAACACATGGGCACCTCCACCAAGCCACATATATTGTTGCCTCCCCCGCACTGTTGATAACGCCCCTGGAAATCTGAAGCATGACACTGAAAAGGAAAAGTACCATGACCACGCGCATCCGTCTCCTTCCTGGGGGTTTTTCTTCCCTGTCTCCTATCTTCCCTCTCACCTTGCACCCTCCCCCCCCACCTCCCCCCACACACCTCCCCCCAACACACCTCCCTTCCCCCCACCTCTCCCCCACACCCCATCCCCACACCCCGCAGCAGGACTTTGCTTCCCTCCCAGGGTGGAATCGGGGGTTAGGGCCTCATCGTGCTGCACAGGATGGGGAAGGGCCAGGGGACAGACCTGTCACTCCATCGCCCTTGCGCTCACAAGAACCACTACGGTTTGGGGAGCAGGCGCTCTGGGCCAAAAGTCAGGCTTGTCTCCTGTGACACACTGAGTGCCTCCTGCGTGTGCTCAGCTCAGTGTGAGAACTCGTCATAGCTGAGACACCAAAGTTTCCCACCGGAAACCTTTAAAAAGAAAATGCCTTGTGGCAGAAGCAGCAGGTGCCCCTTCACGACTGTGCCAAGGACCCTGTGAACAGCCCTGATGAGAGAAGGGCCCTTCCGCACCGGCCACACTAAACTTGTCAAAGAAGACCCCCAAGCAGGTGGCTCAAAGTCCCGCCAAGGCAACCCCGGAACACGCCCCCTTCACTGAGGGCCCCCCCGAAGGGCATCCTTGGCCCCCCAAACAGGCCAACATCACCTCCCTGGTCATCGTACCCCAGTGCAGAAGGAAGAGAAGTGGCAGAGTGTAGAATCAAGGAGGCCCTGGGGCTCCTGGTTCCCGAAACTTCCCAGGTAATCTGTAGAGTCCAAGTGATACTGGGGGTAGGACCTGCTCCGGGCCTAAGCAGGTTCAACATGCTGGGGTTGCGGGGGGAGTCATCTTGGGCCCTTGTGTTTTACTCTCAGAAAAAGGGAAATCGTGGCTCAGAGAAAGAGAGATCAAAGACCTCTGCAGGAGCCTCATCAGAACCCAGCAAAGCACTTACACTGACTGGTGGCAGCCCTGCCTGTGGCAGTGTGGACCTCACACTGCAAAATCTCCATGAGGACATACCAGGCTTCCCGACCTCTCAGGCCACAAGAAGGAGAAAAGGTAACAGCAGTTATTACTTCGTAACCCAGGACTCAGCAAGCCCAGGGTATAAAAGCTAGGATTTCTGGAATACCCTGGTGGCCTTGAGGGTGAAGGATCCGACACTGTCATTGCAGCAACCTGAGTCACCGTTGTGATGCAGGTTCGATCCCTGGCCCGGGAACTTCCTCTTGCTGCGGGCATGGTCAGAAAAAAGAAAAAAAGCTAGGGTTTCTGAAGACCCCATTCAATGGCTACACCCCACCCCCAGCCCTTCTCTCTCTCCATTTACTTTGGAATAAACTTTTCCAACAGATCTGGCTGAAATCTCCTCCCTGAATCCCTCCTGCTACAATTTAGCCCCTTTCTTCCCATCCGTTTCTCCAGGGAACCGAGAACAGCTGGTCACCATCATCCCTCCGGACTCGAAGGCTGTCACTGGAGAGCGTCATTAACTTCCAACAGTGAACCAGCGATTTGGAGAAAACATTATTCACCACTTGCTGCACAAAAGCAGACTCAGCCAAAATCTCCTTAAGAAAAATCAGGTCTTTCATAAGGAGCCAGCTCCCTATGGGATTAAATAATAGATATTAAATTGCCTTTTCATGCCTAGAAGCAAGCTTCTTGATTGGAAGCCTATCTTTCTCTTCCAGAGTTTCATGGTCACATTGATTCCACACAAGCGCTTCTTCCTTTAGAGAGAATGTACGTTGATTTAGAAATCCCCCGTTAGTTCAAACCTCACCAAAAAAAGAGGCATCAGAACCAGAGCAAAGAAAATTAAAATAGTGACCCTTGATGTTTCAGCCCCTCCGAATTCATCAAAATCTTCATCTTTTAGGAGAATGACTGCTTTCCTCACTTGGATGAAAGGATATTCAACTACACGTTTAAACTGACTGCTGAATAGGTGAGAAGGTGAACAGGTCAACCCCAAACGAACGGAAACACTTCGCAACTGCCTTACGACAAAAAGATGCTAATTTTTATGGAAACTCACCCCTTTAAACGTGCAACTCCAAGAAGCTCTTAAGGAACCATCCACTCCACTGTCCCCAGCTCTCAGCAGAGTCAACTGAGGTCCAGGACAACTGAGACGCTTGCCTAAGGTCACCCAGCTACATGCTGGCAGCCCCTGACTTCTCATCTGGGTTTGGTCCTGGCTCTGCCACCATCTAGTAGTTTTCAATTCTGCATAAGTCATTTACTCTCTCTGGCTCTGTGTCTTGGCTGTAAATAGAGGCAACTGGACCAGACATCAGCTAGGCGGCGTGGATTAAGAGAGGGAACACGACAGTCAGACTGCAGGTTCAAAAGCTTCCTGACCCTGAGCAATTTACTTACACTCGCTGTGCCTCCGTTTCCACATCTGTAAAGTGGGGATAAATAACAGTAGCTGGTACTCACCTCACAGAGCTGTTAGGAACAATCAATCAGATGACCTAGGTCAAGTCTTTGGCAGAGAATCCCATCCACAGGGAAGACTCAATAAACATTAATTATGACAAGAACTAATCCTTACTGAAAATCACTTCCAGCTTTAAAGTTGTATTACTCTAGGATTCGGGTAAGAAATAATGATTATCCTTTTTTTTTTTAAGAGTAATATTTGTCCTTAATAAGTTCATGCCTCAGGCACTAAATCAAAGCCAGACATGGTAGCGAGAAGAGAAAGACAATGATTATTAGAGACCTGGAAAGTGATTTAAGGAGTCGGGAGAAAAATAGGAGAATGGATTCCAACAGGAATCATTTAAGGAGAACTGATTAATGCTTCCAAGGTCCTGCTAATGAGGAAAGAACACCCCGAGAAATGTATTGCTAAGCACATTTAAAATACTCATGTCCTTCAACACCGTGTAATAACCTACAAGGGAAAAGAACCTGAAATGGAACGGATGTATTTATAGGTATACCTCACTTCCTTTGCTGTACACCTGAGACTAACACAGCCTTCTAAGTCAACTATGCTCCAATAAAACTCATTAAGAAATAAATAAGTAAATAAAGGAGTTCCCGTCCTGGCACGGTGGTTAACGAATCCGACTAGGAACCATGAGGTTGTGGGTTTGATCCCTGGCCTTGCTCAGTGGGTTAAGGATTCAGCGTTGCCATGAGCTGGGTGTAGGTCGCAGATTTGGCTCAGATCCTGCGTTGCTGTGGCTCTGGAGTAGGTCCTCGGCTGCAGCTCCAATTCGACCCCTAGCCTGGGAACCTCCATATGCCACAGGAGCGGCCCAAGAAATGGCAAAAATAAATAAATAAAATAAAATACTCATGTCCTCTGTCCTAGGAATCTCTCTTACAGCAACACTTGTTTCAGTGCATAATTACATATTGCATAAATATGTCACTGTGTAATCCAGCAGGACCCCATGGGGCCTTCCCAGTATAGGCCCCACCTACGTCCTCCGTCTGCCTTTTGTCTGTGGAAAAACTTTAGTGAAAGAAGAAATTTAATCAGAGAAATGAAAAAATGCGGAAAGAAAGGAGAGCAGTCAAGCAAGACAAAATAACAATAGTTGAGCCATTCAACAAAGTCAAATTCTTTCTCAAGAACTATAGATAACATTCTGCGCTG
Organism: Phacochoerus africanus; assembly: GCF_016906955.1. Classification (NCBI taxonomy): domain Eukaryota; kingdom Metazoa; phylum Chordata; class Mammalia; order Artiodactyla; family Suidae; genus Phacochoerus; species Phacochoerus africanus. The sequence continues at coordinate 7,843,727 of NC_062557.1, read as the reverse complement.
TGTCTTTCGAGCTGTTTTGCAGACTGAAACCCCCACCAGGAGGAAGTAGTTAACTGTATGCTGCCCGCAAACATGGAGACCCCAGACTAGGTGGAACCAGAAGGTTGATGAAGCTGACTGCCAATCACCTCACCACCAGCCAATCAGAAGACTGCCCATGAGCTGACCACACCCTACTCCTTGAACACTAGACTTCTCACCACCCGCTCCCCGCCGGGCTTGACACAGTGTTGAGGGTGCTAGGCGGCTGTGGCCCCCTTGGCCTGGCAAAGCAATAAAGCTATTGTTTCTACTTCACCCACACCTCTGCCTCTGCGTTTCAACTCGGCACCAATGAATGCAGGCTGAGTTTCAGCAACAGCTGCGGCATTATGATAGGGATTGGAATACACATAGGACACCTACATAAATGTATGCAGGAGTTCCCACTGTGCCTCAGCGGTTAGTGAAGCCGACCAGGATCTATGAGCACCTGGGTTCAATCCCTGGCCTCGCTCAGTGGGTTAAGGACCTGGCGTTGCTGTGGCTGTGGTGTAGGCCGATGGCTAGAGCTCTGATTCCACCCCTAGTCTGGGAACCTCCATATGCTGCGGGTGTGGCCCTAAAAATAAATAAATAAATAATAAATGTATGCAGAACTGAATGGAGAAACACTACATCTGCACAGGGCACAGCAGGGCCCCAGTCAACTGTCTGATGGCCAGTTTTCCCCGTTTCAAGATTCAAAGCATCTCAAAGCTACATTGAAGAAGCAAAGCCCTTAGGCTATCAGGCACTATGTATGGCACATCTGACCGTCCTGACACTCTGTATGTCCGCAGTGAAAGTTCTCCAAGGACACAAGCTCACGGCTGATGGTGGTGACCTCTGGGAAGCCAGTGGGAAAGGCAAGGGGATTTTCTTCTTCTTTGTCTTTTTTTGGGGTGGGAGGGGCACACCCTCAGCATGCAGAAGGTCCCAGGCCAGGGATCGAACATGCGCCACAGCAGTGACAATGCCAGATCCTTGACCACTAAGCCACCCGGGAACTCCCTTATCATTGTTCACTTTCAATACAACTGAATTTTTATACATCCCACGCTGTGATGACAGACGACACCTCAAAATACTCTAGACCAGGATTTCTCAGCCTTGGCCCAACGACACTGTGGGTCGGATAATTCTTTGTGCTGGAGGCCTGTCCTGTGGATTGCAGGGTGCCTAGCAGCATCCTGGCCTCTACCCACCAGAGACCAGTTGTGACAAGCAAACATGCCAAATGCCCTCTGGAGATCAGAATCACCCCTGACTGAGAACCACTGCCCCAGCCAGCGTATAGTAATAATTACAACAACAGTAATGATAATAGTAATATTGGCCTTACAAGTATAAATCAGTCCATAATAAGATAAGCAATTATTACAGTTTGGACTACAGGGGCTCTATTGCCTTGTGTCGAGTTTGCGGAAGCATTGAGAATCCACTTTTGGTTACCAATGCTGTTGAAATTTCCTGAGTTTTTTTTTTTTCTTGTCCTTTTTACCGCCACACCTGAGGCATATAGAAATTCCCAAGCTAGGGGTCGAATCGGAGCTGCAGCTACTGGCCTTTGCCACAGCCACAGCCACTCCAGATGCAAGCCAGCTTGCAGCAGCGCCAGATCCTTAATCCACTGAGCGAGGCCAGCAGGACACTATGTCAGGTTCTTAACCCCTCGAGCCACAACAGGAACTCTAAATTTCCTGAGTTTGGGTCTCAGCTGTCTGTCCCATCTTGCTTTTACTTGTCTCCACCTGTCAGGAGACCTGTCAGGAGTTCCTTGGTGCAACTAGTACATATTCAAGGTCAAGTTTAGAAAAGTAAATGACTGATTTTCAGAGAAATCGACAAAAATAACTTCCAGAAATCTCTTTTTCTCACCAACTACTTTAAGATTCAGAAGTAGAACTATTTTAGACCTCAAAGCTAAACGAACATAATACTCGTCCGATGACTGGTTTTTTTAGAACTCTTAAATTTTCGTGTTTGAATGCTCCCAACTTCATTCTCACATGTCCTGAAGACTGCTAAACTCTGCCAGTTTTTGTTTCCCCTCTTGTTTCATTTCGTGTTTTTGTGGTTTGTTTTTTGGTTTTGTTTTTTGTCTTTTGCTTTGTAAATCTTACAATGGCTTTTGGCCTAAAAGAGTAAGCTAGATGAGGTCGCTCAAGCGCCAGGTCAGCACAAAACACAGTTCTGCAAGCTTCCTATCTGTGTATCCCCTAGAAGAATTTTGAAAAACTAAGTACCCTCTCACTCATTTTGAAATTGATGTGTAAATGGAGTTCCCATCGTGGCTCAGCGGAAATGCACCCAACTAGGATCCATGAGGACACAGGTTCACGACCCCTGGCCTTGCTCACTGGGTTAAGGATCTGGGGTTGCCGTGAGCTGTGCTGTAGGTCACAGCCTAGGCTCGGATCGTGTGTTGCTGTGGCTTCGGTGTAGGCCGGCAGCTACAGCTCCGACTGGACCCCTAGCCTGGGAATCTCCATATGCCGCAGGTGCCACCCTAAAAAAAAAAAAAAAAAAAAGACAAAAGACAAAAAAATAAAAAGAAATAAATTTTTAAAAAAAGAAATTGCCATGTAAAATGTTTCCATCTCAAGTGTAAAGAGCTGAAAAAGATGTAAAATTCTGGCATATATAAATATGGATGTGTTTAAATAAAATTGTTTATCAGTCATTTTAATGTATCCAGTAGGATCCAAACAGCACAGGGATTTGATTTCCTCCATTATCCACTTAAAAATATACACAAATGAGGCTGTGGCATTTGTCTTATGCACTTTTCTGTTTGGGTTATAGTCTACACAGAAAAACACATAAGAAAGCTCTTCTTCGAAAGTCAAAAAATATACATCATTTCTCTTTCTCAATATATACGTCAATCTCACTCCCCCCTCAGATTTTTATCCTAGAGCAACTTTTATGTTAGAAAGTCTATTTTGGGTTTCTTTATCACACTGCTTTATAATAAAATATCTATATATATTTCAATTTAATTTTTTAAAACTTCCTGTGAGCCTAGGGCTCTAACTGCTTAAATGACAATTTCCTGGATTGGGTGACAATTCAAACGATTAGTGGTTGAGAACAGATTCATAATAACAAAAATTTAATATGCTGTTTCATAATTATTAGACATTCAAAAGTAAAGTATTAGTAGGAATGCATATTTTCATGGATGAGGCTTTTTTTCTTATTTTTTTCTTTCCTTTTCTTTTTACGGCCACAGGTGAGGCATACGGAAGTTCTCAGGCTAGGGAACTCATTGGAGCTGCAGCTGCCGGCCTACACCACAGCCACAGCAACATCGGATCCAAGCCATGTCGCAACCTAAGCTGCAGCTTGTGACAACACTGGATCCTTAACCCATTCAAGGCCAGAAATCAAACCTGTATCCTCATGGATACTATGCTGGGATCTTAACCTGCTGAGCCACGACAGGAACCCTCAAGTTTTCAAAAGAATCAATTTTTTTCAATTCATTCATATATCCATGGCTAAACATGATGTAGCCATTGCTGGAATAAGCCTGAGTTAAACCTCAATTTTATTTGGTTTTGTTTTTGTTTTTGTTTTTTTCTTTTCTTGATGTAAATAAAGAGAACATATGTTTGTGTAAAGAAGATAGAAAAAAATATCTTGTAATACTGTCATTTTGTTCTTTGAACTCTAAGAAGGCCTGGAATCCCAGAACAGTACCATGGAAAATTACATTTAGGGATTTCTCTGCTAACAGTTTGATTCAAAGGATGAGACAGGAGTTCCCAGGTGGTCTAGTGGTTAAGGATCTGGTGTGGTCACCACTGTAGCTCGGGTCTCTGCTATGGTGTGGGTTCAATCCCTGGCCTGGGAACTTCTGTATGTCACGGGTGTGGCCGAAAGTTTTCTTTAAAAGGGGATGGTGCAGTAACTGAATTGCTGAAGGACACGAGTCCAGGGATTCGTGATTAGCATCCTTCACTATCTCCACCCCAGCACCAACACAACGGTCCCTCCCTCCGTGCGTGGCGATATCACTACCCAGAGGCACGGAACTTAGGCAAGAGGGTGTCTGTCTTTTGAAAGGCAGGAGAGGGCAACAGCGCAGGAGAAGGTGGAAGAGCAGGCCCCGCCTTTGGGGAAAGAGAGCAAAACTGGAGGCTGAGGACCTTGGCACTGATTTTGTAAACATGCCCCTGTCCCTGTGGAACCCCCGGAGAGTCTCCACGTGCTCTTAGAAGCACACGGACTCCCGTTTGACAGTTGCTGACTTGGAAGATGTTGGGGAGGCCCCACCCCCAGGCCAGGTTTCCCAGATCATGGGACTACAAAAACAGGACGAAGGAACCAAATTCTGAGCAACCAAAAGGGATGCTCACGTGTCACATGCCTTCGGATGCAACTGGCACAATCGGAATACACAGCATCGCGATGACGTATTGGAGACTGGAAAATGGACTCTGCCTTGAGCAAGCCTCCAGGTCTAATACCAGCTCACGGGGGACCCAGGGGACAGAGGACCAAGTTCATAAGGAAGCAGTCAGACAAAGTCAGAATGTGGGACATTCCACAGAACAATAATCCTACTTCTCTAACAAATTACTAGTGTGGGGGGAAAGGGGAGAGGTACTGTTAAAGAATAAAAAGGACTGAAAAGATTCAATATGAAACAAATGCAACACAAAAATTGTAGCGTTCCCGTCGTGGCTCAGTGGTTAACAAACCTAATTAGTGTCCATGAGGATGTGGGTTCGATCCCTGACCTTGCTCAGTGGGTTAAGGATCCGGCGTTGCCGCAAGCTGTAGTGTAGGTTGCAGACATGGCTCGGATCCCGAGTTGCTGTGGCTGTGGCGTAGGCTGGAAGCCATAGTTTCAATTAGACCCCTAGCCTGGGAACTTCCATATGCCACAGGTGCAGCCCTAAAACAGAAAAAAAAAATGAAAACGAAAATCGTGTTTGGACCCGGCCAACAAAACAATTTTAGAAGACACCCTTGGAAAAAAATGGAAGAAGTCTGAATGTGAACTGTTGGATAGTAATACTAATAATAATAATTAGTATTAATTTTGGTAGGTGTGATAATGCCATGATGATTTTTTTTAAAGTCTAAATCAACTCTAATAAAAATTTTTTTTTAATTTAAAGTCATTCAATCAGAGCTGTGTATTGAATTTATAAGTGAAATTACATGATGCCTAGGACTTGCTCTTGACAAATATTCCACTTCCCAAGAACATGGGTTGGGAGGAGATAGAGGAAATGAGATTAGCAAGATGTCAACAGTGACTGAAGCTGGGCGATGGGTACCCAGGGGTCCTCATAGGATTCCCTCCACTTTTTAACATGTGAAAATGTCTATAATACAAGGTGTTTCAAGGGGGAAGAGGAGGAGAGAGAACACTTAATTAGTGCCAACTCATTAAAGCTCTGCGTTAAGCCCCTCCTAAATATCATCTTATTTTACATACTTATTTGCAAGTCCCGAGACAGGTGCCAATGAGGCTCTTTCCTGTCTAAGGAGAGGCAGGGTATTCCCTCCACTGGATATAAACAGGGTCTGTGATAAGAGGGAGCACCTGGAGATCACAGAGAGGCAGTCCGGCCGCATGGGGAGAAACTGACAATACCCCTTGGTGGGGAAATACTGGAATCAATATTCTTCTACCACATGCTACTTACCCCTGCAGCAAAGCCAAGGCTTCCGTCTAAGATCCGCCTCTGAAAATGAAAACAACATGTTTCAGTTTCCAAGGGATGTTTTCTGGGATGAGAGGAAACCATAAGCCTAAGAGACCCTTGTGAAGAAAGACTAGTCCATGTCCGAGCTTGCCAACCTATCCAGAACCTTGGACTTTTCAAAACAAGCCAAGAACCAGGGGAGGAAAAAAAAAAAATTTTTTTTAACTTCATCCACCCCACAGCCAATCAGAGCATTCTCTTGTGTGACCCTCAGCTTGCACTGGCCCACGTGTTTCACCTCTTTCTCATCTCTGCGAATCAGGGCTATAAACCTTTAGTAAGTAGTTTGCCTAAAAGATGGAAATTGACAAGTATTGGCAAGGAGCACAGGGACCAACCGAAACCCTCCCACGCTGCAGGCGGGGGTACGAACTGGCCTAGCGACTTTGGAAAGCTAGCCTGCAGCATCCACTAGAAGCGAACGTCATACGCATACCCTCTGATCAGGCAGTGCCACGGGTGACTAATTACCTAACAGAAACACATACTAGGATTCACCAGACACATGTACAAAAGTGCTCTCTGCAGCACTGTTCATGGGAGCTGGAAACTAGAAACTCCCCAAAGGCCTACCAACAGCAGAAATGGATAAATCTTTAGGATGTATTCACACAACAGAATACCAGAGAGCAATGAGAAGACACATAAACACGAATGGAGCTCAGAATCAGACAAACATTCTGTAAACTGGAAAATAAATAGGTGCAATCAGCCCGACACAGATGAGCATACAGCCTAAGATCACTCCATTCATATATGGACAAAAACAGAGACAGCGAATCTCGGGAGAAGGGCTGCCCTTGGAGCGCGGGTTGGGGGTGAGGAGCAGAGGCTGGAAGGGAGCCTGAAAGGGCTGCCGAGGTGGGGCAAAGGGCGGGTGGTACTGCTCTATCACCTGATCTGGGTACTGTCTTCAAGGGCAATGATGAAAAATTACCAAGCTGTACACTTAGAAAATGCATTTTTTATAGGCATTGTACACTTCAATAAAAAGGTTTTTTTGTTGGGTTTTTTGGGGCTGCACCTGCGGCATGCAGAAGTGGCCGGGCCTGGGATCGAACCCAAGCCACAACATTGACAATGCTGGATCCCTAACTAGCTGAGCCACCAGGCAACTCCAAGTTTGTTTTTTTAAAAAAAGAAGGGGCCTAAATTAGGAATATAATCTATAGCCACCTGGACACACAGATCACCCTGATCCTTGAGCCTCCCAGTGAGGTCTGGGTAGCAAGTGCTGCCAGGTAAGTCATCTCCAGCTGTGGGCAGCCTCTTCCCACCTCCGTGTGGCTATGGGGTGGGTGGAAGACTTTGATTCCAGTGAGCCATACAAATGACATTCACCTCTAGAAATGCCACAACATAAGCCAAGTTGGTCTAATCAGTTAATTTAATCAAAGCAGACAGATAAAATTAAAAAGTCAGGGGAGTTCCCTTTGTGGCTGAGTGGGTTAAGGACCAGACATTGTCTATGTGAGGATGCAGGTTTGATCCCCGGCCTCACTCAGTGGGTTAAGGATCCAGCATTGCCAAAGCTGCAGTGAGCATAGGTCACAGATGCAGCTTGGATCCGCCCTTGCTGTGCCTATGGTGTAGGCTGGCACCTGCAGCTCCGATTCAACCCCTAGCCCAGGAATTTCCATTTGCCACAGGCGCAGCCATTAAAAAAAAAAAAAGGTAAAATCATCCTTTCAGCATCCCTCTGGCTCCCAAAAGGAGAAGCATACTTTTTTTTTAAGATCAGTAAACCTGTTCTTCGGACATTTATCTCAAGGAGGGAGTCAGATGTGCACTCAGAGATTTATGTTCATCATAATGCTATGTCTGAAAGCAAGAAAAAGGGGCATAAAGTAATTGCCCAGCAGTCAGGGACTGGCTAAATAAACCACAATCCATCTTCATGGCAGGATGTTCTATAGCCATTTCAGTAACTGAAGCAATCAAAGTAATCAACAAACCATTTAGGGATGCGGAGGGATGGTTAGGACACCCGGTGAGAAATGCTGGTTATAAAACATTACACACAATTTGATCCTCATTAAGAAAAAAAAAAACAAAAAAAAACCGAGATGTATGTACTATAACTACAGCTGAATAAATTTGAATATATTCCATTTTCGGTTCTGAGAAGAGGGATCAGGAAATTTTTTTGGGCAGTGCCCATGGCAGGAGGAAATTCCTGGAATCAAACCCGAGCCACAGGAATGACAACTCAGCGTCCTTAACCCACCAGGCCACCAGGGAACTCCCTGAAGGAACCTTTTCATTTTTTTCAGTTGCTCCATATGTTCCAGGTTTCCCACAATTACCACATGATTTTTTTAACTCAAGAAAATGAACTTTAAGTGAAGTTCGGCCAGAGCTGATAGCAGCAGCAAGGGCAGGGGGTTGAGCGATCCTTGCCACAGCCCCCCCTTTAGCTGAACAAAAAATGAGGCTCGCTAGGGGCAGAGGAAGAGCCCAGCTTGGGCAGCCGTGTCTATGGTGGGCTTTATCGCCCCCTATCCGGCCCCTTCCCACCGCTCCCGCACACCACTTCCACAGAAGGGTTTCGCACAGCCCTCTAGAAGGTCCTGCTCTCTATATCTGGAATCTAATATAATGGCACAAATAAACCTTTCCACATAAAACAAACTCATGGACTTGAAGAACAGACTTGTGGTTGCCAAGGGGGAGGGAGAGGGAGAGGGAGAGGGAGCAGGATTTGGCAAACGGCATTAAAAAAAAAAACACAAAATAATGTCATCTGCAGCAACATGGATGCAACTAGAGACTCTCATACTAAGTGAAGTCAGTCAGAAAGAAAAAAACAAATACCATATGATATCATTTATATATGGAATCTAATATATGGCACAGATGAACCCTTTCCATGAAAAGAAACTCATGGACTTGGAGAACGGACTTGTGATTGCCAAGGGAGAGAGGGAGGGAATGGGGTGGACTGGGAAATCTGGGGTTAGTAGATGCAAACGATTGCCTTTGGAGTGGATAAGCAACAAGATCCTGCCACACAGCACTGGGAACTGTATCTGGTCACTTGGATGGAGCCTGACGGAGGATCATGTGAGAAAAAGAATGTGCGCCGTATATATGACTGGCTCACTCTGCTGTACAGTAGGAAATTGACAGAACACTGTAAACCAGCTATAATGGAAAAAATAAAAATCACGTTACAAAGAGAAGGCGGTCCTGCTCTCACGGCTGGTCCTTGGCTGGCTTCTAGAAAGCTGACACTGGAACTGCTCCCTCTGTTCCCTAACCAGCAAGGGTGGGTCCCTGTGCCCGTTTCACAAACAAGGTGACGCTTGCTTTTCCTGCTGCAAGTCTGGAATTCAGTTGGAAGCACCACACTGATGCCCACGTGGCCAGCCCTGGCGCTGAAAGCCTTGGAGGCTGAGTCTATAACGGGCATCCCGGGCAGACACATGGCACATGTGTTACTGCGTTTTTTTGGTCAGGGGAAGGAGGGCACTCTGTGCCCTCTCTTGGGAGGAGGCCTGTGCACAGATTTCTCCAGGCTCTGTGTGTCTTGGGCCCTTGCTGATCCTGTGGTGTGGCTTTTGCTGTGATAAGCCTGAGCCATGGGTGCGTCCTGTGAGTTGCAATGAATCATCAAACGTGTGGGTTATCTTGGGGACCCCCAAACGCCTCCACACAGAGAGAGGTCTCAGCACGTCCTCCTACTGGCCGGGGTCATTACACTGACACGAAACAAATCGGGGGCTCTGCCACTCCAAGTGGAGAGGGCACCTCCTCATGGTTCCTCCTCCTTTTTTTTTTTTTTTGGTCCTTTTAGGGCCGCGGCCACAGCACATAGAGGTTCCCAGGCTAGGGGTCGAATCAGAGCTGCAGCTATCGGCCTATGCCACAGCCACAGCAATGCCAGATCCAAGCCACATCTGCAATCTACACCACAGCTCATGGCAACGCTGGATCCTTAACCCACTGAGTGAGGCCAGGGATCGACCCCGAGTTCTCATAGATACGAGTCAGGTTTGTTCCCACTGAGCCACCATGGGAACTCCAGCTCCCCTTTCTGAAGAGCCCCCACAGCATCGGCCAGGGCCACCTGGGGCTGGGAGTTGCACTCAGCCTCCGAGGGCAGCTCAGCCCGCCAGACCCCAGCTGTCTCTCCTCAGCGCAAAGAAGCTGATGGAGGGGAGACACTGACTGCTCTGCCCAGCAGGGCGAGGGCTCGGGACCCCAGAAGACCTGGCGTGGCTGTCGGGAAGGAGGAGGAGGTTTAGGGCACTGTGCCCTCCCTGGTTCCTGGCAGCCTCTCATTCCGGGACTGGGTTTCGAAAGTTTTCGCCGCCTTTGGACAGTAACCTGGGCTGTGTGTCTCAAGGCCAAGTCTCCATAGGCTCCAAACTCCACTGGGGGGACAGGGGTCGGACATCGGGGGAGGCCCCACCTTATGGGCGCCATCCTTACTGCCTTCCCAGGCTGACACAGCACGGCCCGGCCGCCAGCTTCCTGGGTGGTTTTAGTTTCTGGATTGGCCTCCCAGCGGATCGGCCTCAAACCTCAGTCCCAGCCCGCTCACCACTCCTACACATCTGTGGCTACGAGAGTAATGCAGGGACTTTGCTTTCATCAAGATAGCGATGTGTGGGAGTTCCCAGCGTGGTGCAGCGGAAACCAACCCAACCAGCATCCGTGAGGATGTGGGTGCGATTCCTGGCCTCGCTCAGTGGTTTAAGGATCTGACATTGCTGTGAGTTGTGGTGTAGGTTGCAGACCTGGCTCGGATCCTGTGTTGCTGTGGCTGTGGTGGAGGCTGACAGCTGTAGCTCTGATTCGACCCCTAGCCTGGGAACTTCCATGCGCTGAGGGTGCGGTCCTGAAAAGCAAAAAAAAAAAAAAAAAAAAAAAAAAAAGATAGCAACAGGCCGTGGAAGGAAGGAGTCAGGGTTGAAGAAGGAATTTCAGACTCAGGAGGTGGGTGTGGGTTAAGGAGGGGTGGGGGTGTTGGCGTGGAATGTGGGGGTGTGAGAAGTACGAGGAGGTGTGCGGGGTGCATGAGGAGTGGGGGTGTGTCTGGAAGGGCAGGGTGGAGGTGGGGTGCAGCGGCAGGACCGGAGTGTGGGAGTTTGCAGAGGGTGTGGGTAGGAGGGAGGGAGGGCGGGGATGGGGGGACAGGCAGGTGTGGGGGCATCTGTGTGTATTCATCCCAAAGCGGGTGAGGGAGGTGATGCAGAGCCTGAAAATGGGGAGAAAGGGAACTGATCCCCCCTCTTTTCTCCCAAGGTCTTTTCAACCATCTCTAACTCAGGAACACAGGGCAGGGGGAGTAACAGGGAAGAGCCTGTAGTTCTTTCCTCCTGCATATTATCACCTGCTCCAGGCCTGCAAGAAACTAGACAGAAGATAGAAATCAGGCGGAGGGCGAAAGGACGCTGAGTGCCTGGGCTTCTCACCTCCTACAACATCTGAATCAGGAGGGGAGAAGCAGGGGAGGCATGGGTGCATCTGCAGGAGCTGGAGGGCTCAAGGCGGAAAGGAGAGGAGAGCGGGAAGAGGGAGCCAAGGGGAGGACAGAACCAACATCCCCCCTCCCAGGGGTGTGGCTGGTGACAGGAGAGTCTGCAGGGGAGGGGCGGTTTCGGAGCTCGCTAAGAATCCCGCCAACCTCCAGACCCAAACCAAAGCAACTCACCTGTCCGCTGGAGAAGATGAACACGAGGGCCGCCCCAGCCGCCGTCATCCCCCAGGTGAAGAAGGTGCCCAGCAAGGCCTGGGACACGGGACTGCGGCCTTGGAGCATGCTGGATACGGCTGTGTGCAGAGGAGCGGCACAGGGTCAGCGCCGGCGGTCCCTTGCGGTGACACACGCGTGTTCTGAGGGGTCCTCACGCCCCCCACCTGAGCTGGCCCGCGTCTGGGTTGGTGGCGGGCACCTTTCCGCCACCCCTCCCTCAGTGACCTCCGTGACCCAGCACGGGTCAGGCTTCATCCACGTGCCACCCAGGTGTTGGGAAGCATCTAATTCGGAGAGGAGACACTTGGGAGATGCCTGAGGAGTAGATGCCAGGAAAGAAGACACAACATTGGGAAACGGTTCCAAAGAGAAGCAGCTCAAAGAATGTGAACTTTAGCCTGGAGGAAGGGAGCACGGGAGGGTCTGATTGCAGCCTTCCAGCACGTTGTGTCCATTCTACCTGCCCTTGCTATGGGCCATCACTTCTTCTGTCCCTCGGAATACAGGTGACTAGCTCAGATTCCCCCTTGAAGCTCCTCCACCTAAGTTCTGATCCAACTTTCAAAAGCTCCCTGGGGCAGTTCCGACAGTGGCTCCCAGGGCTGGCCAAGGGTACACTCCAACTAGCTCAGCAACTCTTCAACCACTGCACTCCGCATATTCCAACTCGACCCAGTTTTTCACGGAAACTTCAACAAGCCCCGGATGGTCCTGGCCCAAATCTCTCTTTATCTGGTTCCCTCCCCAACCTCGAGTCGCCAGACCCAGAGCATCCTCCGTTGCCCACCTAACGCCAAGTTCAATCCCATGCTTTCCAGATGCTCTCCGCTCCCAGGGTTGCCCTGCGTCCCTGAGCACATCTTGGTTGCTTTGTTTGTGGGGTCGCCTCCTTCCTCTTTTCTATCATTCGATGCTTAAAAACAGGGACGATGCTTTTTTGCAATGGGCACCCCTACAGAACAGGGTTTTCGGGCACCCCTACAGAACAGGACCGGCTTACCTCGAAGGGGACACTCAGCAAAAACAATAGAGACGCAAGTGGCATTCCCCCCGGGTCCCCTGAGCACTCTTGCTCCCAAAGCTGAAGGTGCACCACCGTCCACCAAGGAAGGAAAAAGAAGTACCATTCCCTCTTGGTGTTGCTCCAGGGATCTGCTCTAGACTTGAACATGTGTTCAATTCTAGCTCTGAAATGATAGGGAGTCAGATTCTCACTGTGGAAAGTTACAAGGCGGAGAAACCTGTTTGCTGAAAAGCCCTGTGTTCTGGTACATAAACATCAGGGCTCAGGGCCTCATCTCAAAGAGCTCATTCAGCTCCCCCCGGGGGCTTCCAGCACCCACAGGGCTGGACATGACCCCACTGGGCCCCGCCCTGCTGGGCCCTAGTGGTCTGTGAGGAGCCAGCAGCCCTGATCTTGCAGATCAAAAGCTGAAGTGGCTGCCTCTCTCCGCTGACCCTGGAGGGAAATTGGGGCAGGGTGGGGACAGGGCTTTCATGCCAAGAGGGTCAGCAACACAGCAGGATTCAAACCTAGGAGGGCTGTGAGTCCGGGTGAGCCCAGGTAAGCCCAGGCTCAGCCAAGGTGCCAGGAAACCTCAGAGAGAAACAGAGTCCCTGGATTCAGATAGTGTCCCCTTAGTCTCAGGGGAGTTCAAGATGACAACTGCACCAAATAAAGAAAAACGATCATTTAAAAAAAAAAAAAAAAACACCCTTTTACACATGTCATCTTGCTAAGGGATCCGAAAAGACTGGGTCTTGTTTGTTTTTAAACCAAGACATCTAGATCATGACACCAATCGTCTATCTCTAGCTGCTTGTGGATAAAATTTCAAACAGCATTTTCCAAGCGAGGCACGTAGCGACCATCCTCTTAGGTCATAACAACAACAACAAAAAAACCAACTTTGTTTTCCAGGGTTGACTGCGCCTTTTAATAGCTACAAAAAAGAGGAACCCGTTTGCATTCACCAACGGGCCAAAGTCAAAGTGGGTTTTGTGGGCTGGCCAACAAGGGAGCTCGTGGGTGTTCCAGGGGGCTGGTGGGAGGGGAAAACACTCCTCCTAAATTCTTTTTACACCCCCACATGTAAGAAGAAGGGACCCAGAGGGAAAACCAAAGCCGCCACATCGTTCGATTCCCAACACCAGCAGAGTCATCCTTGGTAAGGCAAGCCCGCCCACTGTCCCTTGAAGAAACTTCTTCCATGTTCTGATGTAACCCCTCACTCCTGCAGGGCTGGGCCCTCTTAGGAGCTAAGTTAGAAATGCAGACTCTCACCCCCCCCCCCATGTGCTGAATCAGAACCAGCATTTTATCAAGTTCGCGGTGGAAAGCACTGGTCTCAAACTGCAACAACTTCTCTAAGATCAAGAGCTTCGAAAGGGAGTTCTCCTCCCCTGCGAGGGATTAGCAGGGCTGCTGCCAGAGACCCAAGAAAACAGAAGTTTTCTCCAACAGGTAGTTTTCTCCCAGGCACCTTGGGAACAGGGAGCATTAGCCAGGGCACCTCCAAAGCCCCCTCTGCAATGGGGCTCAGAGTTTCTGGGGAGCTGACTTTAATACATAAATCTAAGCTGGTTTGCAAGAGGGACATTATTCTTCTCCCCGCCCCAACTTTAAGGATATCGCAACACCACCCCACACAGAGCAGCACGGGAGGATTTCTTCCTTTCCTCTCCCTTTTAAACCTGTTGCCCTGCTTTCAAGGTCAGCTTCCAGATGCTGGTGAAAAAGTTGCAGAGGTGGAAATGACACTTCATGAAACCTACATACACGCCCCGACCCCACAAGGGGAGTGGGACAAAATGATTGAGGTTTGGGCTGATAGGACAGTGGAAAAGTTTCTCTGATACCTGGTTATCATTCCAAGTGTGGTCCCAGGACCGGCTGACCCAGGGACTGGTTAGAAATGCACCATCTCCGGCCTGCTACACCTTAACCAGATTCCCAGCCAAGTTCAAGAGGTCCTGCGGGGGGGCACCTCCCCCACCCCCCGCCCCCCGCCAGAGCCAGGGGGAGGGAGGGGACTCGGAGCAGCTGGACTTGTGGCCAGGTCGACTCCCTGGACTCCCCGGACCCCGGGGGTCGCCCACACGCCACCCACCGTGTAGCGCTGAATGAAGAGGCTCTTGGGGAACCACTGACAAAGGAAGGCAGGACAACTACCCCCAGCTGGTCCTGGAGGGTAACAGGGGGTGCTCCGGGCACCCTTCCCCTTCCTCTGCCACCTGCCAAGGCCGCCCGCTTCTCCTCAGACCCCCTCCTCTCCCGAGGGCACCCCCTTCCAAACTCCAGGTGGCAGCCCTTCCGAGTCCCACGCTCTGGTCCTGGCGGCCCCAGACCCCGGGCCTCCAGCCCCACCGAAGGCGCCGAAGGAGAGAAAAGGCGACTCACTAGGGTGCCCTCTCAAGCCCCCACTCCACTTCCATCAGCCCCCGCAGCAGCTGGCTCGCCGGCTCCACTCCCAGAGTCACTTCCTGCTTCCCTCCCGCACACGTGGCCCGGCGGCCACCAGGCCCCGCCCCGCCCCGCCGCGACTGGAGGATCCAGCCTGGAGAATAAATTCTCTGGTTCACAGCCCCGCGCAGGCTCGGAAACAGAGCAGGGCGGGTGGAACAGATCCCGCCCCGCCCCCCGACAACCAGCCTGAGCAGAAAACCCTCGGCATGGATCACCTTCTGCAATCGCAATCTTCGACGAAGCCGCAGAAACCCAAAGAAAGAATGCCTTGTCGTGTCCCTGATCTTGTTCATGTTACTACACTTTGGCAGCAGAGTCTAGTGCCGGGAGTGAGCAATAAAGCGGCACGCCTTTGGAGAGTGTGAGAAATGCAATCTCCCACCTTCTGCATCCATCTCTAGGTCAATGGCCCTCAGACTATAGCATCCAAGGGAAACTACAATACAGGGGGCCAGCACTCTTAGAGGCTCTGGTGCTGGAAGTCTGGGTAGGGTCCCAGGGCTTCCTTTCTGAACTTGGAGCTGCTGATGCTCTGGTCCTGGGCCCCTCTAGGAGAACCACTGTTTTAGGTCAAGAGGTTTGCTCTCCAGGCCTTCTAGAAAGAGACCATAGGATAGGAAGACTAGACTTAGCCCAAAATAAAGACAGGCTCCCCGGCTAAATTTGAATTTTAGAGCAACAACAAATAATTTTTTAGCGTAATGGAACCTAGGCAGTATTGGGGACATCCTTAATGTTAAAAATGTATTCCATATTTGTTGCGTATTCAGATTTAACCAAGTGTCCTGTATTTTATCTGAGGACCCGACCGGGGGTAACCTGCAACACTGCCCATAACCACAGTGGCCACAGACCAGAGGATGCAATCAGCGCAGCCACAGAAGTGGCCATCAATGATCGCATCATAGCCACGCACTGCATCAGAAAGGGAAGATGGCATGGGGACCCCACAGTGATCTCTGCCCTCAGAAGATTCTCAGACTGGGGAGGGAGCCAGACCAGCTACCTTAGCTCAGGCTGCCATAAGAAAATACCTCAGAAACTAAATCTAGAACTACCATGTGACCCAGCAATCCCACTCTTGGGCATATATCTAGACAAAACTTTCATCGAAAAAGATATACACACCCCATGTTCATTGCAGCACTATTCACAATAGCCAAGACATGGAAACAACCTAAATGTCCATCGAGAGGTGAATGGCTTAAGATGTAGTACATATACACAATGGAATACTACTCGGCCATCAAAAAGAACAAAATAATGCCCTTTGCAGCAACATGGATGGAACTAGAGACTCTCATACTAAGTGAAGTAAGTCAGAAAGAGAAAGGCAAATACCATATGATATCACTTATATCTGGAATCTACCATATGGCACGAATGAACCGATCTACAGAAAAGAAACAAACTCATGGACATGGAGAACAGACTTGTGGTTGCCAAGGGGGAGGGGAAGGGAGTGGGATGGACGGGGAGTTTGGGGTTAGTAGATGCAAACTACAGCAACTGGAGTGGATAAGCAGTGAGATCCTGCTGCACAGCACAGGGAACTATGTCTAATCACTCGTGATGGAACATGATGGAGGATAATGGGAGAAAAAGAATGGATATATATGTATAACTGGGTCACTTTGCTATAGAGCAGAAAATGACAGAACACTGTAAATCAACCATAATTAAAATTTTGTAAGAATTTTTTAAAAAGAAAATACCAGATGTGAGGTGACTTCAACAATGGAGATCTATTTCCTCACAGTTCTGGAGGCTGCAAGTCCAAGATCAGCCCAAGATCAAGGTGCAGATTCCACTCCCGTGAGAGCGCTCTTCCTGGCGTGCAGACACGACTGCCTTTCCACGGTCGCTTCCTCACATGGCCTTTTCTTGGTGTCTACACAGAAGGAAGGAGCGATCTCCCTCTCTTCCTCTTCTTATAAGGCTTCCAATCCTATCCAGTGAGAACCCCACCCTTAGGGTTTCATTTAACCTTAATTACCTCCTAAAAGCTCTCCCTCGTAGCACTGGGGGTCAGGGCTTTGAACCCCCCGTCGGAGCCCCCAGGAATGGGATCATTATCATTATAAAAGAGGCTCCAGAGAGCTCCCTCGCCCCATGTGCCACGAGAAGGTACAGCGAGGAGTCTGTAACCCAGAAAAGGGCCCCCACCCAACGACCCCAGCACCCCCATCTCGGATGGCTAGCTTCCAGCACTGTGAGCAATACATTCTGCTATGGATAAGCTTACCCAATCTGTGGCATTTTGCGACAGCAGCATGAAAGGGACCAAGACACCCCCTTTTACAGATATGAAAACAGGAGCTCAGGAAAGCTCTGTGGGGAGCCCAGGTTGACAGGGAGGTGACTGGGCACCAAGCCCAGCTAACTCCAGAGACAGGGTGCTACTCAGTGGACAGTCAGGGCTCGCAGGACGGGACCTGACACCCTCATCAGGAAAACGTCTCTCTTCCTTTTAACCGCCCGTGCCACCCCCAAGGGACACATCCTGCCATGTCTCATCTTTCTAGTGAACCCCTCATACACACACATACACACTCACCACCATCACCCCCGTGAAACATACAAATTGCCTCTTTTTCTTACACTCACTGATGGTAAGAAGTGTCCGCATGTTGACCCGAAGAAAATGTCTCCTTAAAGCTCAATACCCTAGCTCTCACCTCCGGCCCATCCCCAGCCCATCCCCAGCCTCTCCCTCCACAGCACACGTGCCCTGCAGCCTCCATAAGCAGGGGGAGGAGAGGAGAGGGGGACTGCGTAAGAGAGGCCAGAGCAGGGGCTAATTAGAGGGCGGCAGGTGCTGTGCAGGCAGCAAGGGCCTCCCAAAGGCCATGAAACTATTTGGACAATCAGAGAGGCATCCTCAGGGCAGTGGGATGGTGGCCCTTCCAGAAAGATCACTGCAGCTTGATTTGGTTAAACAACCTGCCAGCACCTCCTGCAGGAGCATGTCCCATGGGGGCGGGGCGGGGGTGGGTGGGGGTGGGGGCAAAAGGGTGACAGCTTCCCAGAAAAGGTTGGGGGAGATGGAGAAGAGACGAGACGGCCACAAGTGGTCCAGCCCAATGAGCCCTGGCTCTCCTCGTTAGTGCTTCTCTTATTCTCTCTCTCCAGCCCTCCCCCCCATCCCCTTCTCCTCCCTCTTCTCCCCTCTCCCTCCCCCCTCCTCCTTTCCTCCTCTTCCTCCTTCTCCCCTCCTCCTCCTTCCTCCCATCTCTCTCTCTCTTCTTCTTTCTGCCTCCTTCCCTCCCTGCAGTCCCGTTCCCCTGAGCAGGTCCTGCAGCAATGGAATGCAGGCTTTGGCATCTGACAGTCCAGGAGGAATCTCAGCTTGGCCCAAGAGTTCCCTTGGTCAAATCCCCCAATCCCTCTCAGCTTCAGGCTCCCCACCCCAAGTCTGGGACTGTTAACCCTATGTTCTCTCCCCATAACTCTAACTGGAAGGAAGCACCAAACACCCAGCCCGACACCCATCACGGTGGCCTGAACAAGCCCTACCTCGACCCTCTCTCCTCCCTTCATTTACTCATTCATTCATTTATCCCCAGTGTCTATTTCTGAGCCTCTGTTCTGGACTCTGGCACACGGAGATCAGCTGAACACGGGTGGCTTGGCCTCGCCTCGCCTTTCTTGCCTTTCATTTTTTCTCCCCCTTTCCTGAATTCTGACCACTGACGCATCACGAGGTCGGAGATAAGCCTCTGAGCCTGGGGCACTGTTCCTTCCCTCTACAAAGTGGGGAAGATAAACCTGGCTGGAACTGGTGCTGATACGCTGGAGGAATTGCGGAAGCGAGAGTAATTGACAGCTCATAGATGGGCCTTGGAAATGTCAGCGGGGTTTTGTTGTTCTTCTAGGGGATTTTTAAAGTATGCTCCACCCATCGATCCAGGATTCTCTACTTTGCCCAGAATAACAGCTCGTCATCCTGCCCTGACCACTTAATCACCATGATTCCTCCAAACAGCAGCCTGAGGGACTTCTCAAAGACGGAAGTCCAATCCATCAGGCTATTACTGCAGATCCTCTGAGGGCCCCTCACTGCCCTTGGAGTAAAGCTCTAGCTCCGTCCTTTCACCTCGGAAGCCCTGCAAGACCTGGGTTTGCTCACCTCTGGACCCCCTGCCTCCCTCCCTCACTCTGCTGATGGGATTGCGGATCCTGAGATGAGGCGATGTTCCTGGCTTGCCTGGGCGCCACCCTGCAGTCACAAAGGCCCTGCCTTATAAGAGAGAAGAGGGAGCAGCAAGTCAGAGTGAGAGGAGATGGGATGAGGAAAGCAGAGGTCGGAGCAATGCAGCCACAAGCCAAGGAATGCAGGCAGCCTCTAGAACCTGGAAAAGGCAAGAACAGGGACTCTCTCCCAGAACTTCCAGAAGGAACACGCAGCCTGGCAAGCACCCTGATGCCCGCACGTCTATACCCACAATGTAAGATAAGAGGTTTATGTTGTTTGAAGACACCAAGTCTGGGATAACTCAGTACAGCAACCCGAGGAAATGAATACATTTCCTTTTGCCTGGAAGCATCTAATTTTACCAGCATTTCTCTCCACTGGAGCCATGAACCACCAGGACCCCTGCCCTCAGTATACCAGGCAGGCCCAACTACATAATTTTGGGGGGCCTGGTGCAAAATGAAAATGGGAGGCTTCTTAATCAAAACGTAGAGGGAAAAGGCTATGAAAGGTATTAAAATACAAAGACTTTTCCTTTCCTCTGCATCTCTCCTCTGCTCCCTGTAGACTTAACGGTCCCATCAGACTTTGCTATTAAAACACAAGTTCAGAGATAAAATGATGAGGACGCTCAAGACAGCAACAGCAGAGCATTAACCCAGGCGCAGCGCTTTTCTGAACAGGGGGTCCTGTGCAACCATGTAGGTCTGGCACCCATGAGGCCAGCTCTGTCACGGAGACAGCAAAAGCCAGACTGAAGATACTGAGGATGGAGGGAAAGGGTAGGCAAGGCCACAGTAGAAGCCAAGGTCATCCAAGCTGCAGCAGCACACAGACCCAGGAGACCGGAAATAGGGACTGGACCCCCACAGAGGGTGCCTTCGATCTGGGGAAGAGAAATTCCAATTCCCACTGGAAAAGAGAGATTAGGCAAGAAAATAAGCAGGGGGCATCTCAGCAGCCGGAAACCAGTGGATGGAGTTCCCATTGTAGCTGAGTGGGTTA
The DNA here is from genome assembly GCF_016906955.1 of Phacochoerus africanus. NCBI lineage: Eukaryota > Metazoa > Chordata > Mammalia > Artiodactyla > Suidae > Phacochoerus > Phacochoerus africanus. Next base: position 7,823,613 of record NC_062557.1, on the reverse strand, counting down.
AGAACCCAACATAGTGTCCGTGAGGATGCAGGTTCGATCTCTGGACTCGCTCAGAGGGTTATGGATCCAGCATTGCCACAAGCTTTGGCATAGGCTGCAGATGAAGCTCAGATCCTATGTTGCTGTGGCTGTGGCATCCACCGGAAGCTGCAGCTCCAATTCGACCCCTAGCCTGGGAACTTCCATATGCTGCAGGTACAACTATAAAAAGCAAAAGGAAAAAAAAAAAAGAAAGAAAGAAAAAAAAAAAAGCAACCAGGGACAGTATCTAGGTTCTCCCACTTTTCCAGGGGCCTAAGCAATGGTTAAAAATTGGAAAAGCATGGGGGTTCCATTGTGGCTCAGCTGTACTGAACCTGACTAGTATCTGTGAGGGTGCAGGTTCCATCCCTGGCCTCCCTCAGTGGGTTAAGGATCCGGCATTGCCGTGAGCTGTGGTGTAGGTCGAAGACACAGCTTGGATCCCACATTGCTGTGGCTGTAGTGTAGGCGGCAGCTCTAGGTCCTATTCAACCCCTAGCCTGGGAACTTCCATATCCCAGGGATTTGGCCATTAAAAATAAAAATAAAATAAAATTTTTTAAAAAGACAGAAAAGAATTGGAAAAACATATTGGCTTTGGGTTCCCCCCAAAAAACTGTAGAAATTCAAATTAATAAGTGTTTAATGAAATGTCTATAAAATCTTGCTAATTGTTGACTTTGGTATTCATAAAATTTTAATTACTCTCAAAAAACAATCTGAGGCTTAGCATTTCCCACTTCAAGAGAATTCCTGAGTAGGCACCCTAATGGCCAAGAAATCACAGCCCGTCATAAATTGTATACGCTTAGAGCCAAGTAATTTCAAAGCAAAGGCTATAAAAATCTTTCTGATTATTTTATGGGAGAGAGAAGCACTTAATGTGGAATGCGGGGGCATTTGCGTATGCTTAGTGCAATGTGGGGTGAGCTCTCAAGAGGCAGGCAGTGTTCAGGGGGCTACAAACACCCCAAATGGTGCCAGGGCATGAGGAGGGAACGAGGATTTGAAGAAGCTTTATTCTGCTCTCTGAGTAGGAGCAGAAACAAAACTCACTCCACGTGGGTTTGCTGTAGTTTGTGGACTGCAGATGATGGGGCAACAAGGTAGGGCTGGGTGACCCTTCCCAGAAAGGATGGTGGCCTCCCCGGACCCCTGTCACCTCCACCCCCAGGGAAGGGGATCAGCAAGCCAGGTCTGCTCCCTGTAGACTTAACGGTGCCATCAGACTTTGCTAATAAAACACAAGTTCAGAGACAGCAACAGCAGAGCATTAACCAGGCGCAGCGCTTTTCTGAACAGGGGGTCCTGTGCAACCATGTAGGTCTGGCACCTCGAACGCAGATGGGAAGGTGGGAAGGTGGTCCCTTAGCCTCTACGGTCAAAGAGTGAAGCAGAGACCCCAGTGCGCTCCAGATCCCATCAGAATGAGCCGGGTGGGAACAAGTTCAGGACTGGAAAAACGTGGCTGCCATATGAGGTCATCTGAGGAGTCGTAGGGAGTGCATTGAAAGGTGGTCCCCAAAAGGGATATCCAGATGCTAATACCTGGTGCCTGTGAATGGGTCCTTTTTTGGGAAAAGGGTCTTTGGAAGTGTAATTAAATTAAAGCACTCAAGATGAGATCATGCTGGATTAACCATATCAGAGACAGAAGGTGGAATTCCCACTGAGCCTTAGTGGGTTAAGAACCCAATGTAGTGTCCGTGAGGATACAGATTTGATCTCTGGCCTCGCTCAGTGGGTTGAGGATCTGGCGTTGCTGCAAGCTGCTGTGTAGGTCACAGATGTGGCTCAGATCTGGCTCATTGGGTTAAGGATCTGGCATTGCTGCAAGCTGCTGTGTAGGTCACAGATGTGGCTCAGATCTGGCATTGCTGTGGCTGTGGCACAGGCTGGCAACTGCAGCTCGGATTCAACCCCTAGCCCAGGAACTTCCATATGCTGCAGGTGCGGCTGTTAAAAAAAAAAAAAAAAAGAAAACAACAACAAAGACAGAGAAAGAAGGGGATGGAGTTCCCCAGTGGCTCAGTGGGTTAAGGATCCGGGTTGTTGCTGCTGTGGTGTAGGTTCAATCCCTGGACTGGGAACTTCTGCATGCCATGAGCATGACTGGAAAAAATAAAAAAGGAGAGAGAGAGAGAAAGAGACAGAAGGGGAGAAGACAGGATGGGAACACAGAGACGGCCATGTGAAGAAGAAGCGGGGGGAGGGATGTGGCCACGAGACAAGGGAATGCCTGGAGCGGGCAGCAGCTGGAAGGAGGAAGGAAGGACAGCTTTTCCTCAAGCGCTTTCATGGCCCTGCTGACTTCTCAATTGCCAGGGTTGAAACTTCTGGCCTTCAGAACCGTGAGAGGAGAGTTCCTATTGCTTTAAGTCCCCCAGTGTGTGGGACTTTGTGATGGCAGCCCTGAGAAACAAACACTCCGACCCGGCTCACTTCTACCACGAGAAGCGGGGCAACCCCCGAGCGCCAGGAACTGCCCTGGGCAGCATCCTCAAGGACCTGACTCTCCCCCGTCCCTGTGCCATCAGGAGGAAGGCTGCACAGGCACAGTGCCCGGGGCTCCTGATGTCCCAGGGGCTGCTCCATTTTCCTGAATTATCCACCTACTTCCTAAGTTAACGCATCCTCTATTTTCCCACCAGTCTTTCTGCCTGCTGGGTTTTTTTTTTTTTTTTTTTTTTCCGTCTTTTAGGGCCGCACCTGCAGCATATGGAGGTTCCCAGGCTAGAGGTCTAATCGGAGCTACAGCTGCCGCCCTACACCACAGCCACAGCAACACCAGATCCAAGCCATGTCTGCGACTTACACCACAGCTCACTGGGTCCTTAACCCACTGAAAGAGGCCAGGGATCGAACCCGCGTCCTCATGGATGCTAGTCAGATTGGTTCCGCTGAGCCACAACGGGAGCTCCCTGCCTGCTGGCTCAACTTCCTCCTGCTCCCACCTGCTCCCCGTGCCATGACAAATACACGGAATTCACCTTCAAACGCCTCATTTAGAAAGATTACCCAAAAACCTCTGTGGAGGGTAAATAAAAACAGTGAAATATCTGCTAGCCAAAGAGCCTTCTCTGATGCCTGATTTCCGGTTCAGAAAAGCCCTCCTTTGGGTCCGCGGGCTTGTGCATGACAGCGCTCACATGAGCATTAAGGGAGGTGTTTGTCACCGAGGCCACATGGGCCCCTGGCCTGGAGGACCCAACAGTTTCTTCTCCAGGGTGGCAGCTGTGACAGAAACCATCAAGGAGGAAGCACACGGACCTGCTCCAAGGAATCAGGGCTCTGCTGCAGCTCGAGCCCCGATTCTGCCAATGAGTTACTGGGCGACCTTGGGTCAGATCCTTTCCTTCTCTGAACCTGTAAAATGTTGAGAGTTGGCCCAGGTGAGCTTGGAGGCCCCCTTGCTAGGTTGAAGGCTCAGGTTCTCTGATTTCATTGCCAAAGGAAAACAGTGCCAGGTCACAGCTGTGAATCCAGAATGAAGGCTTTATGCAAATGTGTTTGAGGAGTCCTTTTGTATCCTTAGCTTTAAAAAAGAAACAAAGGGAAAAAAGGAGAAAGGGGGAAGGGAGAAAGAGAGAAGGAAAGAAGGGAACAGGGAGAGAGGGAAAGAGAAAAAGAAGGAAGGAAGGAAGCCACCTCATTGTCCTAATGGGAACTATCTCAATCTAACCAAAGCTTTCCTAACTCATTTCCGTTTTCGGTCTTCTTATGGGTGAACTGTGTGCGCTACCCCTGCCCCCAATTCACACATGAGAGTCCTAACCCCAGTCCCTCAGATGTGATCTCATTTGTAGACAGACTCTTTACGAGGTCATCAACTTGGGGTGAAAGTTCTGGGATGGGCTCTATCTAACCCAACATGACTGGCGTACTTAGAAAAAGGAAACTTGGACCCGGAGACACACAAAGAGGAAAGACACCACGAAGAGACGCAGGGAGAAGACGGCTGTCCGCAGGCCAAGGACAGAGCCCGGCCACATCCTTCCCCCACGGCCCTCGGAAGGAGCCAACCCTGCCCACACCTGATCTGCGGCTTCTGACCTCCAGAACTACGAGAGCATAAACTTCTGTTGTTGAAGTGCGGGGTGTTCGGTTACAGCGGCCCTAGCAAATAATCCAGGGCTAAAGGCCACCGTAGTTCACGCCATAATACTCAGCGCCAGGAAGAACTTCCCAGAGCCCCTGGCCCCAGCCTCCCACCTCGCAGATGGCAGCAGGTACCCTGGACGTGGAGCTGGAACCCACCTCTCCCACTGGCCCCACTTCTCCCATGTTTCACGTGTTTGCGAGTCCCTAATCATCCTAGGCTGTCAGACGAGAGTCAGAGCTCTCTGGCTCAACCACGAAAACAAGTACTGTAAAGCAGACCACAGGGAAAGGGGTCAGAAGAGCAAAATGATTCCAGTCCTTTCCAGGCAGACCCACTAACAAACAACCAACAATTCTTTTCCCTTCTTTTTTTTTTTTTGCCTTTTGCCATATCTTGGGCCACTCCCACGGCATATGGAGGTTCCCAGGCTAGGGGTCGAATCAGAGCTGTAGCTGCCAGCCTACACCAGAGCCACAGCAACGAGGGATCCGAGCCGTGTCTGCGACCTACACCACAGCTCAAGGCAACATCAGATCTTTAACCCACTGAGCAAGGGCAGGGATCGAACCCACAACCTCATGGTTCCTAGTCAGATTCGTTAACCACTGAGCCATGACGGGAACTCCTCTTTTCCCTCCCTTAACACATCCTGCAAGCAAGAGGTATGGACACCATAGTTATTTTCATGGTTAAGTCATCTACTATGATTTTAAAAAACTATATAAGAAAACAAATTTATGGCTACCAAAGGGAGGAGAAACTAGGAGCTTGGGATTAACAGATATGCACTAACAACACAGATAAACAACAAAGACCTCCTATACAACACAGGGAATTATATTCAATATCTTGTAATGACCTACAATGGAAAAGAATCTGAAAAAGAATATATATATACACATACATACATATATATACAGATTCATTTATAGGTGTGTGTATTGCATATATGTGTATTCAAACTGAATCACTTTGCCGTTGACCTGAATCATTGCAAATCAAGGATACTTCAATAAAAATAAATTTTAAAAAGTGAAAAAAATTAAAAAATAAAAATTAAAAAATAAAAATTTAAAAAGTGAAAAAAATTCCCATTGTGGCTCAGTGGGTTACGAACCCGACTAATATCCACCAGGATGCAGGTTCAATCCCTAGCCTTGCTCCGTGGGTTAAGGATCTGGTGTTGCCCTGAGCTGTGGTGCAGGTTGCAGATGCGGCTTGGATCCCTCGTTTCTGTGGCTGGGGTGTAGGCTGGCAGCTGGAGCTCCGGTTGGGCCCCTAGCCTGGGAACCTCCATATGCCACAGGTGTGGCCCCTTAAAAGCAAGCATAAACAAATGCTGTGTAATTGAGCCTTCACACAGAGGCACCCCCTGGCCTTTTACCCAATGCTGTTATAACTGGTGACTCTTTAGAGTCTTGCCACATATTCAGGAAACATCGGCTGGGACCTGCACAGATAATAATACAGACAGAAAGCCTTACACATAAAAGGCACTCAAAAAGTCATTTGTCCAATTAAATGGAATGATGGAGCTCTACAAATCGCCCCGAATCCTCTGTTCTCACTAATGCACGGGTGGCCATCAGTGTGATTTCCCGGAAATTTGCTTAATAAACTTGATTTAAAATATAGGGGGGGAAAGATATTGATCACTCTAATGCTCAATAAAAGAAGGATAGTTCAATAAATTAGTGCATATAAATGCAGTGGCCTTTTATGCAGTTAGTCAAAATGGTGAACACTGTAGCAGCTTCGGAGATAATATATGATACTGTGCTTTGCAAAAGAAGCAACATGCAAAAAGATATGCCATTCGCTTAGGACAGTGGCCAAAAATATGCAAGGAACAGAAGACTAGAAAATGCACACAAATTAAAGGAGCTGGGTGATGAGAGTGTAGAGTTTTTTCCCCTTTCTACAATGTTCTGTTCCTTTTATAATTTAAACACATTTCAATAAGGTGAGTACAGGAAGCAAGGCTCCCTGAGCTTAAACAACAAGACTTAAGGTCAGTAGTGAAACCCAGTCTAGATGCTCCTAATTCGATGCACATGTTTCTCCTACGTGCTTATATCCAAAGTCACCTGGATGCTTTGGTAAAGCCAAGTTCCCTTGAAAGTGTTCACGACTTGTTTTAATCAATCATTTCCCCTGAATTTTCTTCACCTCATTAGCTCTTCAGCAGGCCAGCCAGCTGCAGAATGAGATCCTCGGAACGTGTGGGAACTAGAAGCCCCTAGGACTGTCCCTCCCTCCCAGCCCCTGGGACTGCTCGTCGCCACCAGGCAGGGCTGCCACACTGCAGGTCACGTCTCCCGTCTTCCAGCTCACAGACAGATGGTCAGCGGGGCCTTGGCTCAGACAGAACTTGTGAGGCCTGGGGCGTCCGCAGTCGTGGGGGCTCCCACCATCTACCAGAGGTCCCCTGCCTCTGACCATCTCAAATGCCCCCCAGACACTCCCAGGAGACCACACGCTCGGGGCAGAGCATTCACTTTGAAGGCTCCTTTTGTTCTCCCTCCAGCCCCAGAAAATCACACACTTTGGGGTTTCAGAAAGGGCACCCCCCCCCCGACATGTACCCAGCTGTGGTCAGGGGGCCAGCTGGACTTTAGAATGCTGTCTCTGGACATGCCTGCTTCTGGGGTTAAGAGGGCTATGCTGAGTTCTTCCAGAACCTTCTATACCCATACAAGGAGGCACTCTCCAGTCCATCTTAATATCAAAATCTGGAAATCTGGAGTTTCCACATGGTTCAGGGGGTTAAGGATCCAGCGTTATCACTGCTGTAGCTCTGGCTACCGCCGTGGCTCAGGTTCGATGCCTAGCTTGGGAACTCCCACATGCTGTGGGCAAGGCCAAAAAATAAAAAATCAATATCTACTTTGGGTTCCGTTACAACTAAACAACTAACATTGACGATCTAGTCTGTAACCACCTATGTGCTCTCTGTCAGCTGCTGTTACTACGTCTCCAACCACACTCCCCTCCAAAAAATAATTTGAAAGTGTTTAGTAAAACAAATGATGTTAAGCAAGAATTCATTCTTGGAGTTCCTGTTGTGGCTCAGCAGGTTAAGAACCCGACTAGTATCCATGAGGACGCGGGTTCCATCCCTGGCCCCGCTCAGTGGGTTAAGAATCTGACATTGCTGTGGCTGTGGTGTAGACTGGCAGCTGCAGCTCCAATCTGACCCCTAGCCTGGGAACCTCCATAGGCCATGGGTGTGGCCCTTAAAAAAAAATTCATTCTTTTCCCTGTGTTTAATTCACAAAAGAATTGATATAACTACCAATCAGAGCTTCAGATCAACACGAGATACAGAACGGAGAGCGTATCCCTTTAACCCAAAGCAAAGAGACTGGATTTTAATTTGCTTTTGTCTCGCTCTCGGCTTTGAAAAATATTAATTAACTGATAAATACAATACGAAGCAGTCCCTTCAAGCTCAGGAACCCCAAGGGGGGGAAGCACAGCTTCAGGGGAATGGGGAAAAAAAAAGAAACAGAAAAGAAACACATAGCCCCTGACTTTGCCAGGAAAACAACCATGTATATCAATCCACGCAAAACGACTGGCTATGTGAGTAGCTCCCAATCCTTGTCCGCCGAGGTTCTCACATGGATACCAATTAGGTTTTCCATCCAAAGGGAATGAGAGTGAATGTGCTGCTTTCCCTCTGGTGACCAGAAAAGACACTTAATAAATATTTGTCAAATAGATGAGCGGTGACCTGAATGTTCTAAAGACTCTTAATTTTTACAGCACACACCCCCAGGCCAGACTTCAGAATGAGATCTCACAAGAACCCCTGAGCACAAAATTAATCAAAGAAATCTAATGTAGCTGCTGCTCCCGGAAGCAGGGAGACTTGGGGTGACAAGGCTGGCAGGGGGCTTGGGGGATGAACTCACCCTAAGATGGTCTCTGCATAAATGCTTATTATTCTCTCTTCTTGAAGAGGTTTCCCCACCTTTGAACCCTTCTTGGGCCAGAATGTGGTTACTATTCCGCTGGAAACCAGTGCGATAATTAAATGTTGAAAGTTTTAGAACAGAGATCACGCAGGGTTGGAAGAGTGAAGAGAATGGTGAAGGCAGGATTCTATAGATCAGTGAGGATGTGGAGTAGACAGAGAGCAAAAGGGAAGGCATTCGTTGTTATTTTTATTTATTTATTTATTTATTTTTGGCAGCATCCTCAGCACATGCAAGTTCCCGGGCCAGGGATCGAACCAGCACCACGGTAGCGACCCAAGCCACCACAGTGACAATGCTGGCTCCTTAACCCGCTGTGCCGCAAGAAAACTCCAAAGAAGGCATTCTTGTGATGGGTGTCAGAAGCAGAAATTAGGCTGAATATTTAGCCAACTACACGGAAATTGGCCCAGCCATAACAGGGAGGGTTTAGACAGCAATCTTAGTGATTCTACCCCAATTTATCTGCAAAGTCATATCAGCACAGACCCTATACTCCATCTAGCATGGTAGCATGGTAAACCTTGAATGTTTAAAGAAAAAAAAAAAATGAGTCATAGGCATTCTCACCGTGGTGCAGTGGATTAGGCATCCGGTGCTGCCTCAGCTGCGGTGTAGGGTCACAGCTGGGGCTCAGATTCAATCCCTGGTCCGGGAACTTCCATGTGCTGAGGCTGCAGCCAAAAAAAGAGAGTCATGTATTCGTCACCCATTGGTTACTTAAGAGTTTGGAAATATTTCACACCTTTTTTCTACCCATCACAAAACTTATATCCTTGGGAGCAAACCCCCTAAAAACTGTATTAGCCAGAAGAAAATGCTGAAAGTACCATCCTGATGGAGTGGCCTGCTCAAAGGAGGTGGTGGGGACGAATCTAGAAGCAGAGGTAACACGGATGGGAGGAAGAAAAAGACAGGATGTTCAGGGAACAGTACAACTCACAGGTAGAGAAACACAATCCTTCTGATGACACAAAATGTCATGTGAAACAGTGGAATTTCCTGACATCATATGTGCTCCTATTCCCAGAATAGAAGAGAAACTAGCATAACTAAAGACGAGGGTTTCCTTGAGTCCCCACGGCAAGGGGCTCCGAGCCTTGCTCAAGGAAGGACATTTTAAAACGCCAACCTTGCCTTAGGCTCATAGGCTGGCTCATCCTGGTTTCAAAGGACTGAGGGGTTTCTTGGATGCAAGACTTTGGGTTTTCACTGGAACAGGTCTAGGCACACCAGGATGAGTAGGTCATTCCACAACACAGCCCTCACATGAAGGAAAGCCGACTTGTCAGGCACACAGTTCCGCTAGGGTTTCCCCATTATCCAAACTGAATGGGGGGCCCCAGAATCCCAGTGGCTCCGCAGGTGGGGGTTAGTGCCTTGCTACCCTATGTGTGACTTCTACTGAAGCAAAGAATCCACCCAGCAGCACCCTAGAGGTAAGCCTGGTAAAGATGCAGAATCTGGAGTTCCCGTCATGGCTCAGCGGTTAATGAACCCAACCAGTATCCGTGAGGGCTCAAGTTCGATTCCTGGCCGCACTCGGTGGGTTAAGGATCGGGCATTGCCATGAGCTGTGGCATGGATCACAGATGCAGCTCCGATCCTGCGTTGCTGTGGCTGTGGTGTAGGCCGGCAGCAACAGCTCCGATTGGACCCCTAGCCTGGGAACCTCCATATGCCATGGGTGCAGCCCCAAAAACAAACAAACAAAAAAGGCAGAATCGGAGTTCCCGTCGTGGCGCAGTGGTTAACGAATCCGACAAGGAACCATGAGGTTGCGGGTTCGGTCCCTGCCCTTGCTCAGTGGGTTAATGATCCGGCGTTGCCGTGAGCTGTGGTGTAGGTTGCAGACGCGGCTCGGATCCCGCGTTGCTGTGGCTCTGGCGTAGGCCGGTGGCTACAGCTCCAATTCGACCCCTAGCCTGGGAACCTCCATATGCCGCAGGAGCAGCCCAAGAAATAGCAACAACAAAAGACAAAAAAAAAAAAAAAAAAAAAGGCAGAATCTCAGACCCTACCCCAACCTGACAAATCAGAAACCGCATTCAACCAGACCCCCAGGGCTTTTCTGTACACATATACATACATGCCCAAGTTTGAGGAGCATGAGGTTTGGGGATAAAATGCGTTCCCTGAACAGTGTGTGAGTCTGTGCCTGTGCTATGTCCTCGATCATGCCAGTATCAGGGGAAAACCGTGCCAAAGTGGCGCCACATGAATTACAGCTTTTGATGACATCACACTCCAGGAAGGCCAGGTAAGATGCTGCCTCAAGAGTTATTTTTTTTACATGTTTTATTTAAAAGAGCCAGTCTCCTCACAGGCTTTGAAAAAGACGTATGGTTTCCAAACGAGACAGTTTAGGGGGTGGGGAGATGTGCTGGGGGTGTAGGATGGGAATCCTATAAAAATTGGCTTGTGATGATCATTGTACAACTATAAATGTAATATAAATTTATTGAGTAATAAAAAAAAAGGAAATAAATAAAAGAGTCTGTCTCTTCTCCAGATTTCAAGAAAGAGCGTGCCACAGACCAGAACATCTTGGATTCATCAGTTGCTTTGTTCATTAAGACGGCATTTCTCAACCACAGCACTAATCATATTTCGTGCCGGATCATTCCCTGGTGGAGTGAGTTGCTGGGGGAGCGGGGTGGGGGGGGGCTGTCCTGTTCACCGTAGGAGGTCTAGCACCATCCCCCGCATCCCCCGCCTCTGCACTAGATCCCAGGAGCAGCCCCTCCCACGTGTGACCACCAGTTACGTCCCCAGACATTGGCCAGCGTCTCCTAAGAATCCGAGAAGCCCCCAGTGGAGACTCACCGTCTCAGGCAAAGAAGAGACACGCTTAAGGGGACAAGAAACAAGGCAGACAGCAGGGAGCTTCTGCCTGCCGGTGAGCTTGTTCAAGTCTCCACCACTAGGCCCAGCGGATCCCCGCAGGCTCCTCGAGAGAACCAGCTGGGTGACCTGAGGCCCATCCCGTGTCTCAAGCGACGCTGTCCGGAGTGACACTAATGAAGACGAGCAGCCCCACTGCCTTGGGCTCGTGCCGCCTGCGCCTGCACTTACAGCTGCTCTTCATTAGTATTTAACCGCAGACACAAGGGAGGCCTTTCTGCCTTTTTATTAGCCTGCCATGCTGAGTGATGAAGGGTTTCTAGCAGCACTGTTTAAAAAATATATATATGGGTAGCTGATGTACGAATCACCCGAGTAAACCATTTGGCTGAGTCCTCAGCCCTACCAACATGAGGCACAAGGCCCTGGGCACGGGCAGCTCCACTCCTTGCTTTTGGTGGTGCTGTCTACTGTCTGAGTGGCCCCACCCAGAAACCTTGGGGACGGGGGGCGGGGGGGGGGGGAAGCTGCCACCTCTACCTCCAAGCTGGCCTGAGCCTCCCCTCACTCACGGAGCATAAAGAAGGTTAATTCTCTTTTTCGTTGATTTGAAGATACACATGCACCACGCCCCACTCCCGATCTGGCCTCGTGGAAATCTGATCCATCTTGAAACGCTACAAACGCTGTGAGCCAGGTGGCAGGTGGGCAGCAGCCATCACAGCCCGATCAGGTTCCAACACTGGAAGCACGAGGCATAAAATTCTCAGGAGGGCCTTGGAAGTTGGGAGAGGCGGAGGGGGAGTGTTTTGACCCCTAGGAGATAGAAGGTCAGGCACGGAGTGAGGAGGTGAGGAAGTAACACTCCCGAAGCGGGTAGAGGGGGCCCGTCCTACATCCACACTGGACCAGCAATATCAGCATCACCTAAGTCACCTACAGTCTTGTGAGAAATGCACATTCTCAGGCCCCACCCCAGACCTACTAAACCAGAAGCCTTGGAAATGGGGTCCAGTAACCTGTGTTTTCAAAGCTCTTCAGGATCCTCTGACGATGCCCAACCAGAAAAGTGCCCCCCCATATATTTGCATTAAATCTATAAAGCTGGCTTAAATCAAGAAGTTAGTGCTAATCTTTTATTTCTTTTATGGATTCTTTTAAGAAATGCTATTATCAGCAACACTCCAGATGAGAACTAAACTGTGTGAGAAAAAAATATATACACTGCCTAAATAATCAGCCTTGAAAAGTCAGGTACAAAGAAGTGTCAGAAAGTGATGCCTCTTCCAGACAATTTTAATTCAATTCCCTTTATATCATTTCATACTAAGTGTATTGATGTATATGTATATTTCCTTTATGTGGACGGATAATATAAAACTAAGCAAAAATCAGTTCTTGTAATAAGTAAAACTTATAAGTAATAAGCATAAGCAAGTCATATAGTTCGGAGCAGTATCTTTTTATTTCTCTTTGTCGGTGGTTCACCAAATTACAGCACCTCCTCCAGTTGACGGAGTCTCAGATTCCATAAGACGCATATTCTGCAATCTAATTTTGCGGGGTCTAATCTAATCTCTTGTGGTACAGTTTAATCCTTTTGCCCTGTGGGACCTGGGACCCCAGTGTTTTCAGTAAGTCAGGAAACCAAAGTAATCAGCAGGAGACGCAGCCCTTGGGGACATTTATGTTGCCAGCAGTCAGCACTTTGACCTTTCAACCAGATTTCTCTCTCAGGGCCTGTGTGAGCTCTGGGGTCCTTTGATGATCTGACAGGAATGGACTAGAGGCTAAAAATAATTGCTTTGTGGCCAAATAAAAAGCCTCGAAGGAAATAGGACCTGAGCCTGGTGGCTGAAGTGTCATAGGGAGCAGCAGTGGGCTCGGCCCTCCGGCCTGGGGAGAGAGGCAGTGCCTTCTTTTCCTTTGGGTCTCGGAGAATGAGAAAGTTCAGCTGCCTGGATGGACTTAAGGGACCCGAGACATCCAAATGGACTTGAGCAGCGTACAATTTGGTGGGGTTTAAATACTTAGACATGGGAGTTGCCATCGAGGCTCAGCGGAAACGAATCTGACTAGCATCCAAGAGGACACAGGTTCCATCCCTGGCCTTGCTCCGATGGGTTAAGGATCCCGCATTGCAGTGAGCTGTGGTGTAGGTTGCAGGTGCGACTCGGATCCAGCACTGCTGTGGCTGTGGCGCAGCTGTGGCAGCTACAGCTCCATTCGACCCCTAGCCTGGGTCGACCTCCATATGCCGCAGGTATGGCCCTAAAAAGACAAAAATAAATAAATAAACAAATAAATAAATACTCAGAGGTGTTGGTTCAGTATTCACTGAATGAAGGGGGCAAGGATAAAGGTGTGGCTCTTGGGATCGGCCTATGAAAACAATGTGCAACATGTCATTTTTTTGTTTTCAATTGTGGGGGGCAGGGGGGGTGGTTGTGTTGTGTTTGGTTGGTCTGTGCCTCCCCCATGAGAATGAAAATTCCAAAGCACAGTGTTCAGTTTTGCATCAGCCGCTAAAGAAGTGAACCAGCACAGGTGGTGCTCAAAAATGAATCTGCTGAATGCCCTGATGAATCCACTGGTTCAAAGACCTCCTTCTAACTGAGACTGAAGATTCTCTACTGGTCACGGGGGCAGGAATCGGGTGGAAAGGGCAGGGAGCTGTATCAGGACCACCTCAGGAATTTGTTTAAAGGACATATAATCGCCAACAAGGAGCTCCCATTGTGGCTCAGCAAGTTAGGAACCTGATATAGCATCTGTGGGGATGAAGGTTCAATCCCTGGCCTCCATCAGTGGGTTAAGGAACCAGTGTTGCTGCAAGCTGCGGTGTAGGTCACAGATTTGACTCAGCTGGCATTGCTGTGGCTATGGTGTAGGTCTCAGCTGCAGCTCTGATTTGACCCCTAGCCCGGAAACTTCCATATGTTGCAGGTGGGGCCATAAAAGGAAAAATAAATTACCAACAATTTACCTGCACAGGATACCATTTTAAATACTTGTTGCAGCTCATCCAATCTTCACAACCACCTCATATGGCTAGTTACCAATACCATGCCCAACTCACAGATAAAGAGACCGAGGCATGCCCCACGCTAACAACTAAGTGTCTGAGATCCAACTCAACCGAAGTCCTGTGATTGAGAGTAACCACCTAGGGACCACTGCTGGGGGTGGATGGGCCACAGACCCTTCAGTGGGTCAGGAAGAACCACTGCCTTGGTTTATCAAAGCCGAGAGCTGAACCAGATCAGTGGTCCTCCACTGACTGGGGGTGGGGGGTGTGTGTGGCATCCTCCACAACATCCCCCAGAAACGGATGCGTGACCTCTTCTGGAACCCCACCTGTGACGGGAACCCGACCACCAAGCTAGCGAAGGTGTCACCTCGCTCCCCATGGAATTGCCACCTGGCAGGTCCAGCTTCGCCTCTGGAGCCTTCAATCTTTCTCCTGTTACCTAAACATTCAGGTCATCCCAACTGTTCCCTCTCCAACCTAAATGGTTTTTCCAAGTGTCCTCCCAGCCCAGGTCCCACACCCACCCTGCTCCCCACGGAGTGTGGGGCCACTGAGCAAATACCCTCTCAGAGGACTCCCAGCCCTGCCTGCCCTCCTGGTGTCACAAGCTTCCATCCAGGCAGCCGGACCGATTCTTCTGATATTGTCCTCACCCTTTTCCAATTTGGGAAATATCGAAAAGAAAAAAAAGAAAAATATCCCATATGTATTTGTGTATATATGTATACATCACACACGTATATACATTATACATATACCTATATACATGTCTATATATGCATACACATATCTACACGTGTGCATGTGTAGATATGTGTATATGTATGTGTTCACTCACGTACATATACACGTGTATATATATATGTGTGTATATGCATGTATACTTACACCCACATTACTATACACACATACATACACGTGTATATATGTGTTCACGTGTATATGGATGTGTGTGTATACATATGCCTATATATGCACTTACATATTCACGTATACACACATCTATACACACACGCACGCGTGTATATGTACATATATGTGCCTATGTACACCCACATGCATACACAAGCACACACATTTATATACCACACATGTATGTGTTTGTATTAGATACATCCACGCATACACACATATATACACACAATTGAAATTATATAATGTATGTATTTATATAGACTTATAAATTAAAATGTAAAAATGTGAACAGATTTATATAATTATTAAATTATATTATTATTTAACTGTCACAATAGCTATTAAATTCTATTACCGTATAACATCCTATACACCCTATTCTGCAATGCTGTTTTCTTACCATAGACAATTCCCACGCCGAGTCCATAAGAGGCTACCTTTTCCTTTTTTTTCACACTGTGCTGCATCCACTGCAGAGACAAACTCTATTTTAACTGACCTGTCCCTTCCTGAAAGACTTCTGGGATGTTTCTAATCTTTTGCTGGTACAAACAGGACTCTAATGATTACTCTTGTGTCCACATCCTTAAGCACTAACGAAGTTTCTTTCGGCAAGATCCATTCCCGCACATGCAAACTGGGTCCGAGGGTGTATGCGTGACAGACAGACAAGGCCAAATTACATTTCTAAGAGAGCTCTCCAAATCCCGCTTCCAATATCAGTGAGCGGAAATTCTTTTTTCTTTTTTTTCAAATAAGGCAGGCCATAACAGCCCCCTCACTGATAACCTTCCCCGATGTATGGGGTCCCCTCCTACATGCTAATGTGCCAGCTGTGACCTCAGCAAAGCATGGGTTCAGTGGTCCCACTGCTAGGATTCTCAGCTTGCCTCCGCCTCTTACTGATGGTGCCTCTATTTTCCCATCCATATAATGGGAGAACTCAGAGCTGCTGTGAGACAGGGATGGTACAGGTCAAGCACTTGGCACAGAACCTTCGATGAAAGCTAGCTGTGGAATTCCATATGCTCTGCTCAAACCACCCCATCATTCTGCTTAATCCTCTTGATCTTCCTAACCACCACTCTATTGTGTTATCCTGACAGCCCGTCTTTATGTGGAGACGCCCTTCCCTCTGCTGGACCATGATTCCCTGGGATGTTGCCCCTGTTAGCAACTCTCAGGTCCACCCAGCTCGCCCGAGCATCAGCCATGTGATGAAGGCCATGTTAAAATCCCATGGTACCATGTTCACAGCACATCTACCAGCCAACCAAGCCAGTGGAGGAAATAAATGGACAAGACCAAAGCAGCTTCTCTGTAGCTCAGATCTCTCCTCCCAGTGCCCACGAACTACCTACTGTGTAATCTCTTCCCTGGGGCAGAGGCAATAAGTGAACAAGCCTTGAGGTCTTTTCTTTCTTCACTATTCGGAAAACACAGACACAAGTGAACATCCCTGGTATTTTGCCATCATCTCCCTTCCTTGTGTTCTTCTCCATTCCTACTCAGAAAATCCACAGCTCCATCTACCAGTCTCGAGGCATCCAGTTCATCTGAGCTAGGAGCACAGCTGTTCAGTAACGCCAACCAGAATTTGTATTATTCCTTGGTGATCTCTGGAAATGACTTAACCCCCATCTCCTAAACCAAGACGTTTGCCTGAACTTCCGTAAGTAAAGCTTTTCACCTGCTGCCATCCCACTGCTAACTCCCATCCCCAAATCCAGAACCCAGACAGCAGCACAATTAGCCACATGCAGCCAAAAGGACACACTCTGCTGGGGAGAAGGTGGGCAGTGGAATTGAACAGGACCAAAGCTGCTTCATGAGGATTTTTTCCGCTGGGTACAGTGACCTTTCGTTCCATGTTTATTTGGAAATGACCTTTAAGCAGCAATCAACAAAAATGAAATGCTTCAAAGGAATAAATTAGATAATGCAGATGTTCCCCAGTGGTAAGTTATGCCCAAGGAATACAGGGGAACATAAAAGCAGCTCTGCCCTGGGAAGCCACCATCTAGTCTGTCCATTAGACTAATAAGTGAATACAGAGTTCTTGCAACCCTGGTCCATCAGACCGCGGAAGACCTGAAGCCAGGCTGACCTGGGCAGGAAACATGATTATTTCCAGAACTAAACCCAAACTACCAGTTGACATTTCATTTTAATTCTGTTTGGAGCAGAGGTAACCGCGTTACTTGGACGCCCAATACGTGATTTACCATTTCACAGGGACGCGATCCCGAAGGTCTGGGCCAGATGGCATCTGGGTGAGCTCTGCATGCCCCGTCCTAGCCTCGTTTCAAGGAAAGACGTCATTCATTGGCATTAGCTGACCCATTACCAAGCATCTACCGGGCACCGGGGTCTTCAGGAAGTGCTGGAGAGGCTTAAATGCTAGAAAAATTTCAGCCCCTCCAGGTTAAAGCTCCTCCAGACAACTGGGCCACCTGGACCATGAAGGCAGGACCTTTCTCTTCCATTGTGTCTGCTCTGTTCTTTCTCTCCCACTCACCCATCTTTCTCTTTCTTGCTTCTATTTAATCCTACCAGTGACGGTGGTCCCAGAATCACAACTGGGGATCCTTAGAGTTTAACCAATTGCTTACCCCGAAACAAAAGCATCTGAAAAAGGAAGCTCAGAACCAAGGGCTTTGGTCTCCTCTGCACCTGATTAGAGAATCTTCTGAACCTCAATCCCAGGATCCCAGGACAAATACCCCTTTTCCTGCTCTGGGGGATCCATCAGGGGGACATTCTGGGGAGGACCCATCGAGGGAGAAGCTGTGCTTCCCTTCTGGGGAAGGGGTTCTACAATGTCCCCTGGTCACCTCTACTGGCCTATTATATCTATCACTGCCCCCAAGCAAAGGCCATCCCTCTAAAGGACTTCCACGGGGGAGATGGGAAGTCAGATCCACCCCCACCGCCATCCAGGACCGCCTGATCCCCCCTCCAGCTCCTTTAGAAACCACAGAGGAAGTCAGAGCCTCAGGACACATCTGCCAGAGGACCACACAGGGGCCACAGACAGGGGCCAGGCGGCGGCAGGGGCTCTGGGACTCCGCGATGGCTGACTGTGTACCTTGTCCTCTTCGGATAAAGGTGACTAATGGGAGTTGGGGACTGCGTGAGGAGGGTGGGAACTTGCAAGATTCAGAAGGTGGGGAGTTCCCTGGTGGCCTAGTGGTGAAGGACTGAGCGCTGTCTCTGCTGTGGCTCAGCTCACTGCCATGGTGCAGGTTCGATCTCTGGCTCTGGGAATTTCCTTACGCCAAGGATGCAGCAAGAGAAGAAGGAGGTGGAGGAGAAGGAGGAGGAGGAGAGGGAGAGAGTGCCCAGACTCAGGCCCCGCTGAACCCAGGCCCAGCCAGGATCAGGGAAAGGAATGGAAGAGAAATGACAGCACGTGCAGCGATCGGCCACTGCCTTGAAATCCCAGCCCAGTTCACATTCTGGATTTCCCACCAGCTCATGGGGGCAAGTCCCTCCACTGCTCTGCTTCTTATAACAGGAGGAAATCCGGGTGACCCTTAAGTCTGTGATCCCAAACCACCAAAAACAGGTACTCAGACTAATCCCTGTGTACCCACGTTCACAGAAGCACTATTTACAGCAGCCAAAAGGTGGAAGCATCCTAGACGTCCATCACCTCATGAACGGATAAACAAGACGGGGTCTAGCTCTGCAGGGAAATATTTTTCAACCATAAAAAAAGAACGAAGGGCTGATACGTGCTGCTGTGTGCACGAAGCTTGAAAACATCATGCTCAGTGATGGAAGCCAGACTCAAAAGACCACAGATCCCATGCTCCAGGTATACGGAAGAGGTAAAATAGGTAAATCCATACAAACAGGACCGTCAGGGACTGGAAGGAGGGGGAATGGATAGTCTCTGCTTAATGGGTCTGGAGTTCCGCCCTGGAGTGAGGAGGAGGCTTCGGTACGAGAGAGATGACACGTGCCCAGCATTGTGAAGGTACTGTCACTGGATTATTCCCTCAAAACAGTTCACAGTACGTTACATGAATTACATCTACGATAAATAGGCTCACCCTAGGTAAGCACCACCTGTGGTCTTCTGCAGATGCATCTATGGGACGAGGGCAGAGCAGGCGAAACGTTCATAAGAGTTTAATTCTGCTGTTTGGGGAGGAAAAGGTGACACTGAGATTTCCAGGACCATTTCTTCCACTTCTACCCTGGAAACCCCGTCATTTTTTTCCTTCCAAACATAGCTAAATTAAACTCTCACTTCTCTAGAGGAATTATATGTCTTTGTCATTGACTGTCTCCCCACCAAGACTCCCTCCAAGAGGACAAGGGTTTGTCTGGCTCAAAACAGTGCCTAGCCTAGGCGTGGCAGGCAGTCAATAAATATTTTTGAATGATTGAATAAATGTCACTTTATAGACTATCTTGTTTACATTTTTCCTTTTTTAAAAGAAAGGTATAACATGTTGGTGGAAACGTAAAAGGGTGCAACAGCTATGGAAAAGAGTAGGAGGGTTCCTCAAAAATTGACAATAGAATCACCCTAGGATCCAGCTACTCCACCTCTGGAATTATCCAAAATTATTATTATTATTATTATTATTATTTTGGTCATTTTGCTATTTCGTGGGCCACTCTCGCGGCATATGGAGGTTCCCAGGCTAGGGGTCGAATCGGAGCTATAGCTGCCAGCCTACTCCAGAGCCACAGCAACGCGAGATCCGAGCCGCGTCTGCAACCTACACCACAGCTCATGGCAATGCGGGATCCTTAACCCACTGAGCAAGGGCAGGGACCGAACCCGCAACCTCATGGTTCCTAGTCGGATTCGTTAACCACTGCGCCACGACGGGAACTCCCAAAATTATTATTAAAAACATCCACTGAGTTCCCATCGTGGCGCAGTGGTTAACGAATCTGACTAGGAACCACGAGGTTGCGGATTCGATCCCTGGCCTCGCTCAGTGGGTTAAGGATCCCGCATTGCCGTGAGCTGTGGGGTAGGTCGCAGACGCAGCTCAGATCTCGCGTTGCTGTGGCTCCGGTGTAGGCCGGTGGCTACAGTTCCGATTCGACCCCTAGCCTGGGCACCTCCATATGCTGCGGGAGCGGCCCAAGAAGTGGCAAAAAGACAAAAAAAAAAAAAAGGTTGCTGAAGAGATATATGAATATCCATGTTCACTGCAGCTTTATTCATAATACCCAAGAGATAGAAGCAACATAAATGCCCATCCACAGGCGAGTGGATGAAGAAAATGTAGGAGATACAGCCAGTCGATATCATTCAGCCTTAAAGACAAAGGAAATTCTGACACCTGCTACATCTCAGATGACCACTGAGGACATTAGCGAAGTGAAATAAGACAGTTACAAAAAGACACTGTCTTTGTTACTGCAGCCCTAAAAAGACAAAAAGTCAAAATAAATAAATAAATAAAGTAGTTAGAGGGAGTTCCTGTCATGGCTCAGGGGGAACAAACCTGACTAGTTATCTATGAGAACTCGGGGTCGATCCCTGGCCTTGCTCAGTGGGTTAAGGATCCAGTGTTGCCGTGAGCTACAGGGTAGGCTGCAGACAGGGCTCAGATCTGGTGTGGCTGTGGCTGTGGTGAAGGCCAGTAGCTGCAGCTCCGATTCAACCCCTGGCCTGGGAACTTCCATATGCCGCAGGGGCGGCCCTAAAAATATATATACATAATAATAATAAATGAAATAAAAATAAAGTAGACTTAGAAGCAGAAAGTCAAATGGTGGCTATTTGGGGGCTGAGAGGAGGGAAAGACGTTGTTGCTCAATGGGTATAGGGTTTCGGTTTTGCAAAATGAGGAAGTTCTAGGGAGCTGGTGCACTCCAGTGTCCAGATAATAAACGATATGGAATTGCACGCTTGAAAATGGTTACGAGGATGTGCTGGAAACCGGGTCTTTCCCTCCTGGGTGTCTCCCTTACCACTCCCACAGAATGCTTCACTTCTGACAGACAGTGTCGTCACCAAATGGGGGCGGGGGGGGGGGGGATTCTCTCACCAAGCAATGCTCTAGGACCCCAGCTGAGTGTCCACCAACTGAACCCAATGCTGACACTCTCTGCCTGGGCAGAACATCGGACTCCGAAGGCTGAGGGGTCAGGGCCCCAAGGCTGCTCCCGCCACTACGGATGCAGATCACAAGCACTGGGTCCCAGGGCTACCCCCAACTTCTGCCCAACCTGGCTACGAGATCGCCTCCCGCCTTGGGTTCACTTCACTTTTAGAGCAGCTCCCAGAATTCAGGGAAACATCTGTATTTACCAGTTCATTAAAGGAGGTGAGAAAGGACTCAGATGAATACCAGTGAAGAGATACGTAGGGCGAGGTCCAAGAGGGCCTGGCGAGCACAGGTGCTTCTGTCCCCACAGAGCTGAGGCGTGCCATCCCAGTACGTGGCTGTGTTTGCCCACCCGGAAGCTTTCCAAACCACGTACTCTCGGGATTTCTGTGGAGGCTTCCTCACGGAGGCACCGTCAATTATGAACTCCATTTCCAGCCCCACTGCCCTCTCTGGAGAGGGGAAGAGGTGGCTGAAAATTCTAAGCATCCAATCACAGATCAGCGACCAGCCCCTAGCCATCACCTCATTGGAACAAAATATGCTCCTCGGCTTTTAAGCATTTAGAAATTCAGAAGGGTTTCAGGAGCCCTGTGCCAGGGATGGGGTCAAAACCCAAATATCAGAACGAGAGATGTTCCCAGTGCTCTGATCCCTTAGGAAATGCTAAGAATTTCAGGAGCTCGGTGCCAAGGACCAGGGGCGGAGGCCAATACACATACATATTTTTTCTATTATCTCACAGATGGTAAATTTTATGTTTTTTAAGCACAATTGTAAGAAGTTGTAGACACATGGACAGATAAACATCTAATTATCTATCTTCAATTTTTGTTTCATAAACGGGCCCATGAGAGAGTGGGTGCCTAGCTTAGAGTGGGACTGCCCTGGTGGGAGAGGCTTTGGACAGCAACACCCTTGAGGAGCCCTGGGCTTCATCTCCTGTCTCCAGGAGCCCATCAGCACAGATTGGAAAAGCGCTGCATAGCTGGATGGAGTTGCAGGGGGACCATCCAAACAGGCTTATGAAACAAGAGTCATTAACAAGAGAAGTCAGCTCATGCGCTCTTTGCCAAGAACTAGGCTGCACAAAACGTGGTGCAGAAAAATGCCGTGATCAATTCACACATCAAAGTGGGCTTCTCCTAGCAGGTGATATGACCCAGGACAGACTGAGCAGGAGCGGGTGAAGAAGTGGGCGCAGGGGATGCTAACCTGGCGGAAGCAGAAGTGCACGGGGCTGCCAGGAACTTTTCCGCTCAAGGGTGGGTGAACTGCAGCTCACGGTCAAGTCTGTTCACTGCCTGTTCTTGCAAATAAAGTTTTATTGGAACTCGGCCATGGTTGCTCATTTACGGGTCGTCCACGGCTGTTTTTGCTGCAATGGGAGAGTTGAGTAGTTGCAACAGAAACGCACAAAGCAGAGCATGCGCTCTCTGGCCATTTCCAGAAGTTTGCCGACCTCTGCTGGGGTGAAAGAGCCCAGTATCCTACTGCAGGAGAGGGCACACATTTCACTCCTTATGCCAAGGCCAGCAAGTTGTCGGCTCCCTTTTGTCTTCTCTGCTGTTCTCCCTCCTAGAGCAGCCAACTCCCAACTGCGCACATGATGCACGTTAAATCCCAAGCTGCAGATGTTGCAGAGGCATCGGTAATTGATTTTAGACGCTAATAGGAGCTGTCCATCTCCCTCTACTTCCCCCAGCAGGTGTAGCTTCCTAATGATGCATGATTCAGGCTGATGTCGAGGTGCCCCCATACTCCCAGGGGACCCTCATCCCCGCCAACTCCAAGGTGGGGAGGCAGAGGCGCATTCAGAGATGACAGCTTGGTGGTCGGTGGTCAGACCCACTTCGAAGGCTCCCCCAGTAGTTGCCCGGGGAGAGCATGGGGGGAGGGGGCTTGAAACTCTTCAGCCAAAGACCTAAAAGATGGGTGGGGTCTGCCTCTCCCAGGCACCCTGAAGCTCCTAAACCTGGCAGAACTGCTTCCTGTGGCCTGTGGGGCATGGCCCTGGAATTCAGGAAGCTTACAGACAAATGAGGGAGACTGCAGAGCATCAAATAACACTGTGAGTGAGAAGAGAGGAGAGGAGGCTGGAGGAGACTGGGTCACTAACACTGCCAGACGCAGAATCAGCCCTGGACCACTTGTAGCCTTTTCTACCTAATTTAAGCCACAGTTCTTTGAGGTTTTCTGTACTTGGTGTTGAACTTAATCACAAATGATACACAGGAGTTCCCGTTGTGGCACACGGGAAATGAATCCAACTAATATCCATGAGCATGTGGGTTCAATCCCCGGCCTCGCTCAGTGGGTCGGGGATCCGGCGTTGCCATGAGCTGTGGTGTAGGTCGAAGACATGGCTCAGATCCCACATTGCTATGGCTGTGGTGTAGGCTGGCAGCTGTAGCTCCGATTCGACCCCTAGCCTGGGATCGTCCATATGCCATGGGTGTGGCCCTAAAAAAAGCAAAAAAAAAGAAATGATGCATGGCCTCAGCACCTAAAGCAAGGAGGTGCTGAGGCACTTGAGAAGGACTCGGGGAAAGTTTGCTGAAAGGATGCTTGCTGTGTATCTGACCAACTCCCTGCATCCCAGTCCACGAACTTCCTTCCCACACTAAAGTCAATGAAAATACATGGTCAAAACACTCACAAACTCCTTCACCTACAGGAACATCTCTCTGTAGTGTTTATATTTCTCTAGAGAAGGAGAGAATGGCTGGAAAAAGAATTTTCTCTTTTTCTTGGATATCCCCCAGACACTGAGATTTCAGTGGTGTTTAAAGATGAGTTATTAATAACATGCTATTGGACTAAATGGGCTAGAATTGCAGTAACATGAAATATCAAAAGACTTCATCACAAAACTCCTACTATTATGTAAATGCACCGCCCTTGGGAAAATGACTAAGGATGAGATTCAATATACGTAATGCTTTCATCCCAATCTTCAGGGCCCTTTGAAACTTTCGATATATGACCCAATTTATTAGCTAAAAGAAACAAGATCCCTCCAGAATTCTTTTCAGCGGCTTCCATAAAATTTTAAACTTAAATCGCTCATAAATTATAAATCATGCAAATATCTGGTATTAATTTTTGAAGCTCTGAAATCTTGAAAAACTCCCTTGATCCTTAATGCATTTCCTGGCGCTACTGTCATTTTATTGTATAAAGAAACTATTGGATTAAAAGTATACACAGTAAATATATGGAAATAAATGACAGTGTGTGTACATGCATCAGAGTTTCAGCTGCATGCAATAGAAACTAACTCTGATTTATTTAAACAGAAATAAAATTTATTAAATGGTTATTGAGTAGCTCGCAGAATCCTCAGGAGGAAGAGACATAAAGAGCCAGATGGAATCCTATAGATTCCATAGAACCAAGCCAGGGAGCACAGCAGTGCTGCAACCCCACCCCACCCCCGCCCCGCCAGCACAAGGATGCTGCCATCTGTATCATCAGCAACCTGGACCCCTGGACACCATTCCCAGAACCACTGCCACTGTCCTTCTGGGATCTGGACATAATCACTGCTATCGCCACTGCCCTCACAAGAATGAACTCAGCATGGGCCCTGCTTCTTTCTGTCACCAGCTTCTCATTCAAAGCCATATGCAAGGGCGAGGACGTCCCAGCTCATGGCACCCATGCCTCAGTCGCAATGGAGGCTAAGCAGTTCCACATCTGCCTATTCCAGAGGTGAGCTCTGTCCCCTGAGGGGGAAATTCCCCACTCAGAAAACAGTTCTCAAGGTGGGCAACCACGAAGACAAAAATCCATCACAATGCAATTTGGCTGAATGTGATTTTACCAGGATGACGATCTAATCAAACGACTGCCCCAGTGTTTTCCCCAAGTATTAGTCATCTGGAACACCCCGAAGTGGTTTTATAACACTTTATTTTTTTTTCTACAATTGAATTTTTTTCTCCTCTGCCGTTTTTACTTCTAATTTATTTCCAGTTCTGTGTAGAAGGTAGCAAAACATTAGAAACAGCTTTAATGTCCACCAATTCATTCAAACGAATTAGGGGGATTACAAAGTAATCTGTATACCAACATAAGATGAAAATACATAGCTGGTTATGGCAAGGACTTTGTAAATTTTAAAAACTAATAAGTCCTGCCAAAACAGCAAAGCAGAAATAACTGCACAAAAGTGGGCTGGAAAACATTTTCACTCTCCCCATTCCACAACATTCAGTTTCTTCTTTTTTTTTTTTTGTCTTTTTAGGGCCACACCCACAGCCTATGGAGGTTCCCAGGTTAGGGGTCTAATCTGAGCTGTAGCTGTGGGCTTTCACCAGAACCACAGCAATGCCAGATCCGAGCCACGTCTGAGACCTACACCACAGCTCTCGGCATCGCTGGATAGGTAACCCACTGAGGGAGGCCAGGGATCGAACCCAAAACCTCATGGTTCCTAGTTGGATTCGTTTCCAATGCGTCATGACAGGAACTCTCAGATTCTTTTCTCTCATTATTTATTATCTCTCTACTTTTCCTTCTATTTCAAAAGCAATGTGTGTAGATAAGAAATGTGTGCAAAGGAAGAAAATACAGATGAGACAAATATAAAAATTATACACAATCTTACTGCTCAGTGACAAGTACCATCAGCTTGAGGTCAGTGGCTTGGAGCACGGACTTGAGATTTAAACTGTCTGAGCTGAGCCCCCATGACCTTGGGCAAATTCCTTGACCTCTCTACCCTCTGTCTTCTCCTTCCTTCAAAAGCAGATGCTAACATCCATTCCCTCATAGGGTTGTTGCACGGAATCAAAGAACTAAGACCTGCCAGGCTATAAGCAAATGCCTGGTACAGTGAACTTCTGAAACACTGGCTGTACCTCAGAACCTTGACCATGCACGGATCTAGTTATTTTTACAAAAAAAAAGGGGGGGGGGGATGCACATTTCAGGAGTTCCCATTGTGGCTCAGTGGGTTACAAACCCAACTAATATCCATGAGGATGTGGGCTGAATCCCTGGCCTCACTCAGTATGTTAAGGATCCAGCATTGCCGTGAGCTGTGGTGTAGGTCGCAGACACAGCTCTGACCCTGAGTTGCTGTGGCTGTGGTGTAGGCCAGCAGCTGCAGGTCCAATTCAGCCCCTAGCCTGGGAACTTCCATATGCTGCAGGTGTGGCCCTAAAAAGCAAAAAAAAAAAAAAGGCACATTTCATCAAGCTTCTATTACTGGACACCAAGGTGGTCTCCAAATGTAATGGTTATACCAGCACAGAACAGGAATTATTTGCTAAAAAAAATTTTTTTTAATCAGAAATTTGAAAATAGGGAGTAAACCATAAAAAGAAAAACTCAAAAAATCCTTTTAGAAGAAGTGGGTGAGATACTGTGAAATGGCCCCTGTGGTCCACCAAAATGAACATCTCAGACATGTACCACTACTGCACGCGCGTGAGAGCGCACACACACACACACACACACACAGTGCTTGGAGGAAATAACTGTCCTCTCAGCCACAGCGCTTTGGTTTGGGGTTTTTTTTTCTGGGTGATTTTTTTCCTCCCTTTTTAAAAAATACCAAAGTATAGTTGAAATTTACAATGTTTGATTTACAATGTTTTGCCAATTCTGCCATACAGCAAAGTGACCTGGTCTCTCCCCCACACACACACACTCTATATATGCATTCTTTTTCTTATATTATCTTCCATCATGATCTGTCCTCAAGAGACTGGACATAACACCCTGTGCTGTTCAGCAGGACCTCATTGCTTATCATTCTAAATGTCATAGTTTGCATGTACTCTTGTCCTCGGCCACACCACCCTGAACCCGCCCGATCTCATCTGATCTTGGAAGCTAAGCGGGGTGGGGCGGGGCTAGTACTTGGAAGAGAGCCACTGTGCTTTGGACCACATCTCCAGTGGTCAGTTTCAGAAGGGGAGTCCCGCTCTGACCTGGCTTGGGAGATGCCCCTGAAGTACGATTTGCCAGGAGTGAAGATTTGCCAGGCTGAAGTTGGATCCGTGGGAAAGTCATCCAGTGTTGCCCGGCAATGCTGCTGCTGGGCAGGCTGCCCCTTTGGGTCCCGCAGTCACCTGCTTGGCCAGCTACCTGCCTAGCACCAGCATGTGCAAACACCAGCCTGGCACAGGTGGATGACCCAGCAGCAGGTGTGGGTGGGGGTGGGGCGTGTGGCTCAACTACAGGAGAGACGAAGCCCAGAGTCCAGCAAACCCATGTTCCCATGGTTGACTTGGAAGGTGCTTGCTGGCTGTCCACACCCCCGCAAAGATCACTGCCATCCGGCCATAGGAGGTGGGAGAAGGATAAAAACTAAATCCATCCTGGATGTCTGGATTTCTCTCCCCTCCTTTCTTTGGCTCCATGCCAGCCTGGGGCACATTTTCCGAGTGACAGCTGGTCAGGAAGATGAAGCTGAAATGGAGCCTGGCCCATCTGTTTGCTGCCAGCCTCTCAAGCTCCACCCTCCTCCAGAAGCACCCCTGGACCCTCAGAGCCCCCATGGGGGTCTCGTCCTCTTTTGACGCAGGAACTAGCTTCCATTAGCTCCCAAATAATCATATTCTCTCTGGACTTGTGGGCTAAGCTTGGTGCTCCCTCCTGAGCTCCCTGAGAGATCCGGGAAAGTGAGCAAGGGCATGCGGAAAGAACGTGGGTCCGGGAGTCGAAGTCGCTCTGATTCTGCATTCATTGGCTTCAAGAACTAAAGGAAGGGAGTTCCTGTGTGGATCAGCTGCTTGGGCTGCTGCTGTGGCATGGGTTTGATCCCTGGCCCGTGAACTTCTGCATGCCACTGGTCAAAAAAAAAGGAGAAAGAAAGAAAGAAAAAGAAAAAAACTGAAGGAAGTGCCTGATCTCTTTGGAGTGAGGGTGGGACGTTAGATCAGTAGATGCAAACTGTTCCATTTAGAATGGGTAAGCGATAAGCTCCTGCTGCTCTACATACAGCACAGGAAACGACGTCCAGTCTTGGGTTAGAACATGATGGGGGATGGTGTGCGAAAGAGAATGCATACATGGGTCACTCGGCTGTTCAGCAGAAATTAGCACAACACTGTAAACCAACGAGACTTTAATAAAAAAAAAAATTTCTTTAAAAAAAGGAAGAACTGCAGAAAGGGCCTCATCTCTCTGGAGTGGGGGTATGAGGGTGGGAAGTTCATTTCTCCCAGGAAGATAAATTCCTACGTTGCTCTAAGGCCTGGATGGGACTCCGCGCCTGAAGCAACATCACAGGGCGGTGCCGAGAGCACACAGCAAATATTTGAATCCCCTCCTCCTGCATCCTCGCTCTTCAAAGCCGATCATCTGTAAAGCACTCATTCTGCCAGCTCTGCAGGGCTGTTCAACAGAGGATTTTAAATATGACTTGAAAATACAGCTTTGCTGACACCGTTGAGAAAGCAACAGCGCTGCTCTTCTGCCCTGTATTTGATGCCATCTAAACCGCCCTGCCTGGCACCCAGTCTCCCTGCCACTTCTCAATTCAACAGAAATGGCCACACCCCCAAATCCTTTAGAGGCGAACCTCTCAGACAGCTGCTTTGCCGACTCTTGGGGTAACTTTGAAGAAGGCTCTAAGGCAGCAGTTGGCTGGGAAGAGAGCCCCGCCCCCATACTTCTGTCCCCGGCAGGTTTTTATTACAAACGAGGTTTGCATTGGAAACCGGGTTTGTCCCTGCTTCGGGAGCTGCTCCTGGTTACGATCCTCACGTAAAACCATAACTCTCTGCCCAACCCTGACACCATGATCGGAGGACATGTGGCAAAATCAGATGGAGGATTGAGGTGGGAGGGCAGCCTCGTGTTTTTAACAAGAGATTGGACAGAGCCTGTCTGTAGATTTCCAGAGGCCATCTCTGCTAAGGGGACAGAGGGACAAAGGGGAATCACTGCGGCAGAGCTGTTTAATTTTCAATTAGCAGAGGGCATTGAGGACTGTGGATGTTTCTTCCCTTGCCTGGCCAATATTTTACTGTGTTCATAGAGAAAGTGTTATCCCCACGGCCCCCAGTCCTCGGGCAGGAAGAAAGAGGTAAAGGGGAGACGGGGTGCTAAGTGCTATGGGTGAAGCACCTGTCCCCCAAAGAGAGTGATTCCTATGAGAGAAGTGAGCGAGGGAGCGGGCAGCTGGCAGCTGGCACAGATGGGGCTGTGACCCCTGGAAGCGAGCGAGGCACCACGGAGCATGGGGAGGCTGAGGAAACCAAGCTGCCAGACAGGCGTGGAGGAAGAGGGGGTGCTTATACGAAGCCCCACGATGCACAGAAAAGACTGCAAGACGGTGCACGGCATTTTGGCAGAGGCTGGTCTGGGTAAGGGCACCCCCCCGCCCCCGGCTTTGTCGTTTGTGTTTTGTACTTTGTGCTCATCTGTGTTTCCCAAGTTCTCTTCATTGAGCACACAATTCTTTTGTGATGAAAAGTAATAATTTTCCTGTTGTAAAGAAAAGATTTATTTCTTGGCACAACATTGTAAATCAACTACACGTTAATAAAAAGAAATTTTTTTTGTCTTTTTGCCTTTTCTAGGACCCCTCCTGCGGCATACGGAGGCTCCCAGGCTAGGGGTCTAATCAGAGCTGTAGCCACCAGCCTACGCCAGAGCCACATCAACACGGGATCCAAGCCGCATCTGCAACCTACACCACAGCTCACGGCAACGCCAGATCCTTAACCCACTGAGCAAGGCCAGGGATCGAACCCGCAACCTCATGGTTCCTAGTCAGATTCGTTAACCACTGCACCAGGATGGGAACTCCAATAAAAAAATTTTTTTAAAAGAGATGTATTCCCATGAGCATGGTATTGGGAAAATGGGTATGGGCGGGAGTAGGGGCCGGGAAGGAAGAGGGCAGGACAGACCTTTGGAAGATGTCTATGCGGGGCAAGATACGGGGCTGGTTTTTCCCATCACCTCTACGCCCACAAAAGGCCTCAAGCTTCAGTGCCCCCGAGATGGTGCTATGGGCTCAATGTTATTGTTCCTCCCCCAAATCCATGTTGAGGTCCTAATCCCCAATGGGATGGCGCCCGGAGGTGGGGTCTCTGGGAGGCAGCTTAGGTCATGAAGGTGGAGCCCTCACGAATGGGATTAGTGCCCTTACAGAAAGAGACACAAGAAAGATGACCTCTCTCTCTGCCATGTGAGGACTCAGCAAGAAGGCGGCCACCTGCAAGCCAGGAAGAGAGTCCTCAACAGAAACCGAATCTGCCAGCACCTTGACCTTGGACTCCCAGCCTCCAGAACTGTGAGAAAATAAGTGTTTGTGACTTAAGCTCTCCGGGTCTGCGGTATCTTCTTAGGGCAGCCCGAACGGAACAAGACAGGGGGCAAGAATACGGAAGAAAGGAGGGGGATGGGAAGAGGAATTGGATCCCACCTTCGGATGGGAAGCTGATGCAACCCCGGCTCATGGCTCTGTCTGGGCATCACCGCCCAGGAACTTGCTGACCTCAGAGAAACCACCTGGGGCCATGATTTAAATGCAGATTCCTGGGCCTTTTCCCACACACTAAATTAGGAAGTCTGGGGTTTGGGCCAGTGTCTTAGGCCATTCTTGTGTGCATTAAGGTTTGAGGAGCAGGGGAGAGACAGAAGACACAAGAAACAGCCAAGGGTGAGGGGCCTGTGAGCAAAGAGGGGGTGTGGTTCAGCTGTCGGGAAGGTTCCTCTGAGAACGGGAGTGGGTGCCATGTTCCTGGGCTTCAGGGACAGACAGACCTGGCCCTGTCACCCTAGAGTCACTGTATGAGTTGATATAGCTTTTCAGACATTTTTTTTAATCTTTTTTTTTTTTGTCTTTTCCAGGGCCACACCCACAGCATATGGAGGCTCCCAGGCTAGGGGTCGAATTGGAGCTGTAGCCTCCAGCCTACACCACAGCCACAGCAATGCCAGATCCGAGCCGCATCTGCGACCTACACCACAGCTCACGGCAACACCAGATCCTTAACCCACTGAGCGAGGCCAGGGATTGAACTCGCAACCTCATGGGTGCTAGTCGGGTTCGTTAACCCCTGCGCCACAACGAGAGCTCCTCAGACATTTTTAATCTACAGATTTCCTCTCCATCTCGTTTTTAGATTCTTTGCAGGATATTCGTTGACGAAACGGACGGTTTGTCCCACGGGATGATCTTTTTAGGGACAATCTGATCGCATCACTCCCTTGCCCCAAATCCTTGCCTGACCCCCCCAACCACAAGCAGTTCTCAAACTTCAGTGAGCGTGAAGATCACCGTGGAATCTTGCTACAATCCACGTTCTCCCGCCCTTTCTCTGGAGATTCCAGTTCCAGAGATGTGTGCAAGGGGCCCAGAATCAGCATTCTTAGGAAGCCCCCTGGTAAATCTGAAGCCAGTGGCCCGCAGACCACCCGCACAGGAAACTCTGCCTCTCCCCCAGTTAACACCCAACAGACGACCTATATTAGTTTCCCAGGGCTGCCGTAATAGAGTGCCACACACCGCGGCTTACAGCCAAAGACACATATTGGCTCGCAGCTCTGGAGGCTAGAATCTGAAGCCATGGTGTTGGCAGGAACGCACTCGCTCTAAAGACTCAGGGAAGATGCCCTCCTTGCTTCTTCCAGTTTCTGGTGTTGCCGCCAACCTTTGCCATCTTTGGCTGGTAGACGTATCACTCGGTCGCTGCCTCCATCACCCCGCGGCCTTCTTCCCGCAATGTCTGCTTCTCTGTGTCCCTTCTTAGAAGGCTGTCAGTCACACTGGATTAGGACCCCCTGAATGACCTCATCTTAACTTGTAAAAGACAGACATGCAAACAGACAACAGCCAGACCACATACAAAAATAGGTCTCTGAGAGTTCTCATCATGGCTTGTGGAAATGAATCTGACTAGCATTCATGAGGATACAGGTTCAATCCCTGGCCTTGCTCAGTGGGTTAAGGATCCAGTGTTGCTGTGAGCTGAGCTGTGGTGTAGGTTGCAGACTCGGCTCAAATCCCGAGTTGCTATGGCTGTGGTGTAGGCCAGGACCTACAGCTCCGATTCAAATCCTAGCCTGGGAACCTCCATATGCTGCAAGTGCGGCCTTAAAAAGACGAAAAAAAAAGTCTCTGACCCACAATCTGCAGCCAGTGCAGGAAGCCAACCCATTACACAACAGTACCTAAGACCTTGACCTTGGCCCTGCCTTTGCCTCTCCCATATTCTAATTTCCTTTCACAGCAAACCGCCTTCTGGGCCCTCCAAAGGGCCCCCTGCCCCCACTACTGTCAGAACACTAACACATGACACTGAGACCACCAGCAGCCTCCTCACTGATGCTAACACAGCTGGACGGGAGTGAGCACAGTGCCAGGCACACCTGCCCGAACACCCAGCATGCCTTGCGTCACGCCTAATACGTCCAGGTGCTTGATAAGCATTTGTGGTTAAACTGCATGGCCAAGCCTGTGAGTCTCCCTTTGTCCACCAGGAAGATTGTTTCCCATCCTTTCAGACCTCAGGGTGGGCTCTAGAGTCACCTGAAGGCTTCCTGACCCTACCCCACCCCAGGCCCAGGCTTCCCCCGACGTTTGACACACTTGTCTGAACTTTCTGCCTCCTTAGATGGGGAGCTCCCTGAAGCAGGTGTGTTTTTCATTTCCCCGTCCCAGCAAGACCTGAA
This sequence comes from Phacochoerus africanus, assembly GCF_016906955.1. Classification (NCBI taxonomy): domain Eukaryota; kingdom Metazoa; phylum Chordata; class Mammalia; order Artiodactyla; family Suidae; genus Phacochoerus; species Phacochoerus africanus. The sequence goes on along the minus strand of NC_062557.1, from coordinate 7,790,994 downwards.
TAAATGCTCAAAAAAGTATTTGCTATACTGGAGTTCCCTGGTGGCTCAGTGGGTTAAGGGTCTGGTGTTGTCAATGCTATGGCCTGGGTTTGATTCCTGCCCCGGGAACTTAGGCATGTTGCAAGCTCAGTTCCTTCCCCTGCCCCCCCTCCCAAAAGGTTTGCTATATGGATGCTTCCTGAACCAAAAAAAACCCTCACATTTTCCCTGCTTCTTCCACATGCCACACTCACACCCACATCCCGGTAATGCCTGCAGGAACCTCCCGCTTACATGAACTCCTCCAAACACAAGGCAAGAAAAGCCCTACTTGCTGTCGGGGTCCATCCATCCTCCCACCTCTTGACGCTCCCTCCCCCTCTCTCTCCTATTCCATACACATGACATTTACCAATTTTTAAAAAACTCATTCCAGCCATATGCTTTCCTCTACTCTGTCCCCTTCCTCTTCTCCACTAAGCTGCAGAGAGAACTGACGACACTCGGGTCTCCACCACTTCTCCATCCACGCCTCCTCCCTCCTAACGCGCGGCCATCTGCCCACACCGCCTCCCAAGGCACCAATGACTTCTGGGAGGTTGAATCCAACCTTCACCTTTCGGTTCTCTTCCATCACCTCCTTCCTCCACCCCTCTCCCTGGGAGACGCTCTCTGCTCCTGCCACCCAAGACACAATCAGGTCCCTCCCTGCTTTTCTCAGTCTCTGGCTCTCTCGGTATGTCTGTCTCTCTTTTCCCCATTGGCCTCCCCCTTCTCTACCTCTAAGAAGATCCATCTCTAAATGTTGGCATTCCCCATTCTCTTCTTTCTTTCATCCTTATTTCTCTCTGGATGACCTTATTTACTCTTATTTCCAACTATCACCCTTAGATAATAACTCCCAAATTTATTTATTTTTTCTTTTTACAGCCGCACCTGCTACCACATACCCTCTCTCAAGAAGCTCCTGGAGGAGATGGTCCATTAAGACATAGAAATAAGCCAGACACAGAGTGAGAGTGAGGAAACAGAATGCCAATATTGAATCCAAGGAAGAAAATCCTAAGAATATGTATATGTGTTTGTGTGTGTGTGTGTGTGTGTGTGTGTGTGTAACTAAATCACTTTGCTATACACCAGAAACACTGTAAATCAACTACACTTCAATTAAAAAAGAAAGAAAGAGAATCCTCAAGACGATGGTGAAGAGAAATCCTGGGAGGAGAGCAATACCAAAGACTTAGAGGACACTGGTCCAGACTGAACAGAAGGACAAAGGGATCCAAGAAGGGTGCCTCCAAGCCCTCACCCCAAAATGAAACAAGTATGTTGAATAAACTTATAGAGAAGATTTTCGACTCTGTCAGAATTTGGAGGTGAATTGTAGATAGTTATGTAGACAAGTAAGCAAGTTTTTTTTTTTTTTAATTAAAAAAAAAGAGGTAATTATTAACTCCAGGGAAAACAAAAGGCTCTATAAGAAAGAAGAGGCCAGCAGAGAATACTGCTTGGCTCAGCTTTAAGTAATATTTACTGAGTTATAATAATGCAAACACTGACCACTGGTTTCACAAAAAGGATGATAACTACACTGAGAGGGAAGGGGCTTGGGAGAGTCATTCTGCGAGAAAGGAGTGGGGGATTTCTTTACAGTAGGAAGTCAAGATCATCTAAAATAAAAATCGGAGTTCCTGTCGTGGTGCAGTGGTTAACGAATCCGACTAGGAACCATGAGGTTGTGGGTTCGATCCCTGCCCTTGCTCAGTGGGTTAAGGATCCAGCGTTGCCATGAGCTGTGGTGTAGGTCTCAGACACGGCTAGGATCCCTCATTGCTGTGGCTCTGGCGTAGGCTGGCAACTACTGCTCCAATTAGACCCCTAGCCTGGGAAACCCCATGTGCTGCAGGAGCGGCCCAAGAAATGGCAAAAAGACAAAATAAAATAAAATAAAAATCAAGAAATGGAAGTGCGAGTGCATTGTTTATAAACAAGGCGGTAAGTAAGCAGAAGAAACAGCAAAAAGACGACAGCGTTCACCCTCGGGGAGTGTCAGAAACAGAGAAGGAGGGGCAGGGATGTGCCATGTTTCATTAGAAGCTTAATCGCACCACTTGACTTTCTGACCATGAAAAATAATATCAAGTGAAAAATAAAAGATTGTACCAGCCAAATAAATCCTTCCGCCGTTTGTACTAAAGATCAGCCTGTGTTATCAGCCTATATTTCACTAGCTGGATCTCAAACTGTCAGGAAGGAATTCACCAGGAATTCACCAGGATGCGTAATCCGAGCCCACCAGGCAGCCGCGGTCTACACAGCACTCCAGTGTGCCTTCCTATCCCCGAAAAAATGCATCAGTGCTCATTAAGTCAAGCACCACTAATTGCTTTTTGACCAACTGCCAGCTTGATGGCAAGACACCAAAAACAGGGACAAAGACTGTTTTAGAGATGACAGCCCCTTTTAGGCTCTTTCCTTTGTGAGACAGAAGAGACGGTGGAAAACAGCTGATTTCTGAAAGGTCCACAGAGGTACAGCAAATGCAGGGATTGCCCTGCAGGCTTTCTGAGCACTTGTTAAGGATTTCGGGTCCAAGGTGGGGCTTCTGAGTTCCCTCGCCCTGAAGGGGCACCCTCCAAAGCATGATCTCAGAGCTGAGAAACCACGTTTTCTCCCTTTTTCTCCGATGCGGTCTTCTTGTTTACTGAATAGATGGATGGGTGGATGGACGGGTGGATGAAGGTCTATACCCGGGTAGGATGATTTACTCTTAAAATTTTTTCATTTTTATTTTTTGCTTTTTAGGGCTGAATCTGCGGTATATGGAAGGTCCCAGGCTGGGTGTTGAATCGAAGCTGCAGCTGCCGGCCTACACCACAGCCACAGCAGTGCAGGGTCCTCATGGATACTGGTCAGGTTCATAACCCACTGAGCCCCCATGGGAACTCCCAGCAGATTACTTTTAGATATAATCCTTAGAAGCACGATCCCATGGTCCATGCCTGTTCTATGTTTCGCTTTGTTTCTTGGTGCCACTCACATAAGAACCGTACAGCAAAGGGAATATTGGCTATTTCTAGTGTAATAACCTCATAGTGTCAAAAAGTGCTCATCTAGGAAAACCAAATATGCACTCATTAATGCCACTGCCAAATCATTTCTGGAACTCCTCTTTGAAAATTCACTTTGGAGCTCAAAGCTCCAAATTGAGAATGGACTCATGGGTGCCACATTATCATTTCTTTTTGTTGTTGTTGTTGTTGTTTGTTTGTTTTTTGTCTTTTTTGTTGTTGTTGTTGTTGTTGTTGTTGTTGCTATTTCTTGGGCCGCTCCTGCGGCATATGGAGGTTCCCAGGCTAGGGGTCGAATCGGAGCTGTAGCCACCGGCCTACGCCAGAGCCACAGCAACGCGGGATCCTAGCCGCGTCTGCAACCTACACCACAGCTCACGGCAACGCTGGATCATTAACCCACTGAGCAAGGGCAGGGACCGAACCCGCAACCTCATGGTTCCTAGTCAGATTCGTTAACCACTGCGCCACGACGGGAACTCCACATTATCATTTCTTAAGGATGGGTCTGGTTTTAAGAACCAGCCATAATCTGGTAAGTCATTTCAAATTTATTTTATATTTATAGAAAACTTGTGAATGAAAAAAAAAACTTGAAGAGCTGTTTAAATGCGCTTATTATTTTATTTAAATATATAATATTTTTTGGCCACGCCCATAGCATGTGGAAGTTTCCAGGCCAGGGATCAAACACACACCTCAGCAGCAACCCAAGCCACTTCAGTGACAACGCCTGATCCTTAACCCACTGCTCCACCAGAGAACACCTATATTTTTTTTAATTAAAGGAATATTTTTTTGGCTGCACACATGGGGGCTTGATGTGGAAGCTCAGTTCCCAGATCCAGTATTGAGCCTGGGCCACAGTGGCGAAAGGCCCAAGTCCTAACCACTAGACCACCAGGGAGCTCCCTAAAAGAGCTTCTTATTGAAAGAGCCCTTGAGCGAGTCCTCCTATAGTGCCCCACAGTAAGACCAAGCCCCACCTCCCTGTCACCTGCTCTGTCTGGTGGGGTTAAGGCCCCACAACGTATGCACCCACCTCCACCAGGAGCAAAGGCACCTTCTCAGCCCTGAATCCAATTATTCAAAAGAATTCCACGTGCCAGCAGGCTAGACACCAAACCCAGAAACTGTCATACTTCACAACACCAAATAAAAGGGTCTTGCCAGGGAGAAAGACGGAGTGTCTGAAGCGGCAGAGAAATTAGCGTTTGGCAGCAGCCATGGGCCAGTGTGTCGGAGAAGAAATCCGGCTGCATGGGAGGGGGAGGGGAGAGGGGAGAAAAGAGGGCGGGGGAAGAAGAGGAGGAGGGGGGCTGCAGGGGTGTGGAGGAGGGAGAGGACACACATGACTGGTGGGGCCTGGAATGCTGGGGCCCCCTCCCCAGTCCAGCCATCTGCTCTGGGACCTCCGGGGTCCGGAGGCACCGTGAAGCTTGGGCCCAGCAAACAAACCCAAAATGTCAGCTCCCGCACAAGGGAAAAGGAGAAGCTGCCATTTGTCTCTCACTTTGGGGAAGTGGCCGGGCCCCATCCCTGGAGCCTCACCTGGCTCAATGCAGCCCCTCCTGATGCTGCAATTAAAACCAGCGTCACAGGAGTTCCCATCGTGGCTCAGCAGAAACGAATCTGACGAGTATCCATGAGGACACAGGTTTGATCCCTGGCCTCACTCAGTGGGTTAAGGATCTGGCGTTGCCGTGAGCTGTGGTGTAGGTGGAAGACGTAGCTTGGATCTGGCGTTGCTGTGGCTGTGGTGTAGGCTGGCAGCTGCAAATCTGCTTCAACCGGTAGCCTGGGAATCTCCATATGCCACGTGCGTGGCCCTAAAAAGACAAAAAGCAAAAAAGCAAACCAAAAGAACCCTAGCGTCACAGATGAACTTATCTACGGAACAGTAACAGACTCACAGACATAGAGAACAGACTTGTAGATGCCGAGGGGGACGGGGGTGGGGGAGGGAGGAAGTGGGAGTTTGGGACTAGCAGACGCAGGTGGTATATATAGGATGGATAATCAAGGCCCTACTGGGTAGCACAAGGAACTGTGTTCAATATTCCACCATAAACCACAATGGGAGAAACTATAAAAAACTATAAAATATATATATACACACACATACATACACGCATATGTGTATAACTGAATCAGTTTGCTGTGTAGCAGAAATTAACATTGTAAATCTTTAACAAGAAGATTTTAACACTTTAAGAAAATAAAATTTTCAAAAACCAGTGTCGATGCCCACTGGTCTTCATGGAGCCATCTCCTACAGAAAAGAGGGAAAATTTATCCTCTGCCTCAAAGAAAGTTTGCACTGTCCAGCGACAGCATCACCTGAGGCTCCAGCCCGCAGCCTGGGACTAGGTTCCCGGGGAGAGCAATTCCAGACCTTTCGTCAAACCCATCTGGCTGTCAAAACTCCCCTAGCAGAATCTGCATCCACCCTCCATGCCTCCCCATCTCACTCCGAACAAGCCGGCAAAAGCGCTCAGCTGCCGCACTGCCAGCAAGGCCACCCAGTGGTACAGGGGCTGGGGGAAAGGCGACCCTTGCTGGGGATCCAGAGGGGCCAGAGCTAGCAGGGAAGAGGACACAGGTCGAGGCTGCTGATCCAGAGGGTTTCAGAATCTGCAGCAAACGACGGGGTTCCAGGCACTGCGACTGCGTTTTGATTCCCTCAGGGCTGCATCCCAGAGTGGGCGGGAGGGCAAGGAGAGGAGGAAAGAGAGGAGAGAGAAGCCACGGGGTGGATTTGGGGGCCCCATCCTGGAAGGCCTGGTGGGGCAGTGAGTTCTGTGCGCTCACCCCACCTGGGGGCCAGGAAAGGAACTGCAGCCTCTTTAAATCTATCAACTGCAACGACTGGATTAACTCTCTGGGCTTTTGTTTCTTGGGGGACCTGAGGCCCTTAGGCGTGGGAGATTCCTGGCTCTAAAAGAGAGCATTTATGTGCTTGCTCTGGCATCAGAGAAAAACAGCTCTGGAATGAAGACCCCCTCCGCAAACATCAGGCTGGCATCTCCACTGGGGGATCCTCTCCTGTGGGCCTCGCCGCCCCCAGCTCCCTTTAAACTGTAAATATTCTATGTTCCATGAAGAACAAACTACGACGGTGGCCACTAGCACATGCAGGAAAGGGCAAGGAGAATGAACAGAGCCAGAAGGAGTTATCTGTGGGGAAAGGACACGGCAGGATTCCTCGCCCTGGTCCCCGTTCCCTGGCTGCTGGTGACACCGAGACACACAGACCCCAGGAGGGAACATGCCAGAAAGAAGGTGACCCAGCTTAGTGATTCTCTAATTAAACCAGGATGCGATCCGGCTCTGATCTTCTGTGACCTAAATACAAACAAACCCACCAAGACTCATGCACTGGTTCTGGCCCATTTGTGGGATCGCAGCCCACCCCTCAGAAGCTATGAAATACCCAGCTCTGTAGAGAGAGTATCTACAATGAGTACTTGCCCAAGGGCACCAAGGTGCTGCCCCCATCTCACCCAGGAATCCCTTTACAAGAAAAGCATGTTCACGGCCATTCCATGTTGCTTTTCCTTATGAGAGGGAGAGCCTCTGGTCCATGTACCAGCAAAGCAGACGCTCCCAGGTCTCACAGGTGCACAAACTCTGCCCCGTTCCCCCCTCTGCCAGTGAAACAGGATTTCTGGAACTGTGGGATGCACTGTGAGTCCACAGTGGCCCTGGAAAGGGACTAAATTGCTTGCTGTCTGAGCCAGGGCAGATTTTTCACCTCCTAGATCCAAAGTTCCTGCACCTTTAAATGAGGTTTAACTAGTCGGCATTCTCTGCTCTAGCTGACATTAAATTCATCTGGAAGCTTTACAAAACTATCTGGTCTCTCTCGGAGGTCTATTATACCAGAATCACTAAGGATGGAGCGAGGGCACCTTTAGCATGTAAACCTCCCGGGTGATTCTGCTGTGCAGGCTGGTTGTGCAGCCCTGTATGAGGTGCTCTCTGAGGGCCATTTGGCTTCCTTGAGTCTATAAATCTGACCCTAAAGGCCGCTCTCTCTTTCCCAGGAAGAGGCCTCCCTCCTAAACAGGGAGCAGGCTAATTAGGCGATTCTGAATGGGGGTGGGAGGGGAAAGGTTGCCCAGCAGGATACTCATTACCTGGTTCAGTTTGGAAGGAGGAGGAAAAAGGGTCCTAGGAAAAAAACAGATGATTGTCAGGGCCTCAGAAAATCTCCAGGAACAACCCAGAACTCATCAGCCAACACCCCAAGATTAGGGGATAAACGGACTTACAAACACAGCTCATGGCAGGACAGGGAATCGAACCTGTATCCTCATGGATACTAGTCACGTTCATTACCGCTGAGCCATGACACAAACTTGTAGGAAAAGAGTTTAAAATGACTAAGATTGTCACAGTCCCTCCTCCATCGACTTCCAAGAGGGATGAGAGGAAGGAAGAAGCCCCTTTTCCAACTAGCTGCTCTGCATAATCATGCTTCAGGCATTTGCACCAGGGAGGGCAGGGTAAGTAAGCTGTGTGGCCTTGGGCAGAGTCCTTAACCTCTCTGGGCCATGGTAGATTCATGGCGGATGTGTGGACGGCTCAGTCCCCCCCACGCACATAAAGGGTATGTAATAAACATTACCTGTAAGTGTTATTAACAAGCACGAGGGGATCTTCAAGCTAAGAAGAGGAAGTGTAGTGCTTCCCAGACAGGTTTTTTTCCCACAGAGCATCCTGCAGAATCGGTACAAGTCCGAAGTGTGTGCTGGGAAAAGCCCCAGAGAGGGGTGGCCATGTGTTTTCCAAACTCCACCACCAAGGGGCTGAAACAAAAGATCTAGGCCAGGGTGAGAGCTGCAGAGATGAGGTTATCAGAAAGAGGGCGCCGCAGATGGAAGAAAGTGCTGGGCTAGACGGAGGAGCTGGCTGGGAACCCTCCCCTCCGGCTTTCCCACACCCACCCTCTGGGACGGGGCAGGAGGCATCTAGGATCCAAAGAGCTGATTTGACTGGACTTTGCCACTCCCTAGCTGTGTGGCCTTGGGCAAGTCACCGGGCCTGTCTGAGCCTGCTATCTTTACCTGTGCGATGATGATGGAATACGGGCTAGAAACGTGGGCGTTTCTAAGGTCCCTTCTGACTCCACGATTCTATGTTGACGTGCAGTTCTGCCCAAGGGGGAAGGCAGAGAAAAAGGAACAATATTTAAGCTAGGGTGTCTTCTAACCAGGATCCCTGATTCGAGGCTTATTCGGGGTGGTTTTCAGAGAGGTTCTGATGCCTGCTCCCTCCCTCAGCCACTGCAGTCCCTATGGATTGACGCATCTCACAGAGAAAAATGATGCCCGTCTGGCCAAGCTCCTACCTGTCCAGGGGGCGGGGGTGGAGAGAGAGGAGCAAAGGAAGGGCCTCACGTTAACCCCCTCTACATCTAAAGAGTCCATTAAACCCATCATGCCAAATGGTCAGAGTTTTTCACAGAGGTCTGGGGACCATATCCCATATTACCCATGACGTCAGAAAGGGTTTTTGGTGCCACCAGGTACAAGCTGCAGTCTCAGAGATGGGCGGTGGAGCTAACATCCCGATCTTGGCAAAAGGCATACAATATGTGGGTGACCAGGGACAGAACAGCTGAAAACAGGAGTGTCCCAGGAAGTCCAGGGAACATCATCAACACACAGGGGAACTTCTCTTCCTTCGAACATCTGTATGTTCTCTGCCTCAGGAGTGCTGCCCTTCCCACAGCCACAGAAATGGCCAACTCCCTGCTTGGCATCCCCGTGGAGACAGTCAAAGCCACAGTGGATGTCTGGATGGGCATCCGTCACTCCCAGTGGAGCCCAAGCCTCCTCCCAGGGCTTAACTGCATGACTTACTTCCTCTAAACGGATGTCAGCGTAACCATCCCCGCCCCCTCCATTTAATTTATTAAGCTGCTAAGAGACTCAAGGACCTACATAGGACTTGCATATTCAGGTCGGGGCTCCTGGGCTGTGAACTTCTCACCCAGAGGGTGAACTCAGCAGTCAGTATCTCCCCATGTTACAGGCTGAGCACTGGCCTGGTCCTTTGTCCTGCTCCTGTTCTTAATTTCCTGCTGGCAATTGTCTCTCCGATAAGTGCTGAACGAGGGAAAGGTATTATTTAATTGCTTTAGAGATATCAAGCCAGCCAGGATGGAGGTTATCACCTCTCCAGCCCCTCTATTTTCTGGCTCAAGGTTTGGTTACTTAGTTACTCAGCAAGCTGCAGAGGAAGGGGGCAGCCCCATGGGTGATGGGGCCCACTTCATCCAGCAGATGGAGGGGGAGGCAAAAGAACAGCCATTAGGACTCAAACAGGGACTGGAACCCCAGGGGAGCCACCAAGTCCAGGTGGCAGCAAAATCAAACAGCTCTTTGGAGGCACCCAAACGGGGAAAAGATGGACTCCATATCTGGATAAAATCAGCAGTCGTTCAAGACTACAGTTTCTGCCGTCAAGGTCAAGGATGTTCAGACTCCACTCACCTGGCCCTGCAGGGGAGACAGGCATGCCTGAGGTGGGTGGATGGGTCCAGGACTTTTTCCAGGCTGGACTCATCCCACCTGCCTCACAGGGAGAGGAAGGGAAAGAAGACTTCACAAGGAAAGGACCAGGAAGGGGGATTTCACTGTATCAGATCATCCGAGCTAAGAGCACTGCTGGAGCATCACGGAGAAGATGTGACTGCCGGCTGATCTGAGGGCTGGACTCGGGCAGTTAGAGGCTCAGTGCCCCCTCCCCATCCTTGGAATGTACATCCCTCACCAGGAGCTATTTCAAAGATGCAGCCTCGAGAGCAACATAGACTTAGACCGTCTGGACTGAATCCCATCAAGGCCTCTATGCAAATGTGTACGATTCAGGCAGGCGGGCATAGAGATCTGTGCATCTTGCAGCCCCCAAGTTAAGCCTCGTCTCTGACTTTCCTGCTTCTCAAGCCTGCCATCTACCAATCTGGAGTGGCTGCCTCTTCCTTCATCCCTCCTTGCTCTCCACGTACAGGGGCAGCATTTTCGAGTTTCACTTGGGAGACTGCAAGTGTTTGAAATTTACAGGCGGGCGTCTACGAATCACCCCAGCCAGTTGCCTTGAAGGGAGATGGTTTTTCAGCTGATCCTTTACAGGCAGTCTGGTTCTGCTGGCCATACTCATACAAAACTAAAAGGAAAAAAAAAAGCATTGTCCATCAGGGTTATCTGAGCAGGGGGCCAGGGGAGGGGGGCGTTGAGAGCCACTGTTTCAATTCTTATATAGATTGGAAAACAGTTTGTTTGTTTGTTTGTTTTTTAATGACACAGGAGTTTGGCACCAAGAATATAAGACTTTTGAAAAGACAGCATGGTCCCCAGGACAGGAATTTGAGGATGGAATGAGCATTTCCTGGCTCTTTGCTTCCCCTTCTTTTCCTGGAAACCGGTGGTGTCATTGGTTTAAACTAGAAATGGCAACAGACGCTGTTGCAGCAGCTGTGCCCCACCCCCACCCCATCCCACCCCCAGCGTGTGAAGGTGCAGAGTTCTCTTGAGCTCAGTTCCACTCTGCATCCCTGGTACTCTGACCCCTCCCTCTTCCAGCTGATGCTGAGCACAGGCACCCTTCTTCTGTCCAGCTACCCGCCTAGCCCCTCTGCCCCGCGCACAAGAGAGAATCGGGGTCCCAGAATGGCTGAGACATGAGGCAATCACACCAGGATGATGACTCAAGCCCCATCATGGCCCACATCTTAGAAAGAGTCACATTGGATGGTAACCCCTGATTTCCACTCTTGCAGTGGGTACCCCAAGATCCAGTTTGGCCCAGATAGAAACTAGCAGTTGATTCCTGCCTTACTTGGTGGTTTCCCTTCCCAGGTTGCTGAACCATCTCTAGGGCTCACAATACCGGCTAAACAGCCTCTGGACTGCAACTTGCACTGGTGAATTGCAGATCAGATAATAGCAGGGATAAGCGTGGACAGTCAGAGTCAGCTCAGCCCACAGAGAGCACTGTAGTTGGCGTTTGCTTTCTGTCTCCCATCCCCTAAAACTATACTCGGGATGGTGAATGTGTGAGTGTGTGTGTTTGTGTGCGAGTGTGTGTGTGTGTGTGTGTGTGTGTACTTGGAGGAGGGTGAGGAAGGAGAGGCTGCAAGACTGATTATGACTTATTAAACCACTGGAACAGAAGCTGAATCATCACAGTCAAAAATAAATAGCTGTACCTTGATGTGACACAACTCCCACTTCTTGCACGTTTGTTTCCCCTTGCTCCCTCACAGCAGGAGGGGCTGTGCCTGGTGGGAGCAGCAGGTGCCCGCAGTCAAGGTTAAGGAAGAGGACTGGCTGTATGGCCACTGTGCCTCCAAGCTGTGAACTGGGAGGGTTGGCCTGAGGGCTCCCCTGCTGAGCGGCTGACTGCTCCCCCACCCCAGCTATGGAGCCCGAGTGTGGGTTCACACCCTGTGCCAGGGGCGCTGGCCACTGCTTGGAGAAGTACTTTCCCCTACAGCCGTTTTCTCCCAGGTCCCTCCCCTGGCTCTGCGCCTGGGGATGTCCCTCGGTTCGATTGACAGTGCTTTGCAAACTTGTCTGAATGCAGAGAAGGCAGAGGTCCTGGAGTGAGTCTGGGTCACCAGGCCACCACTCCAGCTGCCTGGAATAGGCTGGGTGAAACAACCAACTCTAGGAAAGCAGAGGGAAGACAGCGGGTGTCCCTGCCACGGGTCTTGGGGAGGCCGAAGTCACTTGACCCTTCACTTCTGCATGGGCATCTCCCTCTACCCTGGGTGACTGCGACCTCCTCCCGAAGCCACCCACAGGATGCTCCCCCACCTCCCCGCTCACCCCAGTCCGCCCACAGGACCCGGCAGGCGGAGCGAGCTGCAGTGACGTAATGGGGGGGGGGCCGCGGGGAAATGAGCCGAGGGGCCCGCGCTCGGCACAGCCAGTCCAGGCGGCGCAGCCACCCGCGCGCGCGCTCCGTCACCCACACCCGGAGCCTCGGTCCGCGGCTCGGCGCCCGGGATCCGCGGGCCCGGCGGGCTCTGCGCGGCGCGACAGGCGAACGTAGCTGAGCGGCTCTGGACACCAAGCGCCGGGTGCTGGCCAGGCGGCTGAGCGTCTGGGCGCCCCGCTGAGCTGGGGACAGCCGTTGGGTGCCGGGGAGCCGCGGTGGTGGATTGCAGCGGAAAAGCAAAGGTGAGATGTGTGGGAGTGCGTGTGTGTGCGTGTGTGCGTGTGCGTGTATGTGTGTGTGAGAGAGAGAGAGCACTTGGGCACCTGAGTGCATGTGCGCCGCAGGGTGGTGCGCGCCGCGATGCGCCGGAGTGTAGGTCCCGGTACGTGGTTCTCCACCCTTGTGCTTATTTGGGGTGGGGGGCGATATTGGTGAGAATGAACGACAGCAGTGTCCCGCTATGAGTGGGGCGCAGTGAGTCGTGTGTGCTGGAACGGACGTATCCGCACCGCTGCATGCTGGTGAGCGTGGCATGCGCCCTTGTCCAGTCCTGGTCCCTCAGCTGCGTGTCCAGGTAAGAGCTGCAACGGGGACAACTTCTCTCCCAGCCGCCTGCGAAAGAGCCCCGATGCGCGAAGAGCGAGGCCGGCGTGGGGGACACGGCCGGAGCTCCCGCGGGCGCATCTCGGGATCCGAGCCTGTGAGGGGCAGGCGGCGGGGCAGAGAAAAGCGAGGTTTCTCGCTTCTTTTTCCTGGTCCGGCCTGGGAGACTGATCCCAAGGGCGGTGCAGGGTCTGCTCCCCCAGCGCCTAGGCGGAGAGGACAGTTTGCCTAGGTTTGGAGAGACCGAGTCTCCCAGTGTCCCGCCGGCCAAATCCTTAAGCGGCTGTCGCCGGCTCACAGCAATCCCTGACGCCCCAGCCCCGCTCCACCCTGAGCCCCGCTCCACCTCTCCCTCCTCCTCCTGGACATAGCATGGAATCCTTAGGAAACCCTTGGGTCTGATGGCTAGCCAGTTAGATGGCGAAGAGGAGGATCTTCTGTGCCAGCCTGGGGAGCCAACTGGGCCGTCTGGAGTCTCACCTCTCCCCGATGCCCTTCTGCCAGCGCAGCCTCGGCTTTTCCTAGGAGCTCTAGCGCCGCGCTGGCCCGAACCTAGCTGTTGACTCCCCCCGCTGGGGCTCACGCTGCGGCTACTAGAGACCCACTTAGGTTTCGGAGGCCAAGAGAAGAGAGGGTGGGTGTCTGAATGGGAAAAGATGCTGGGGGAACAGAAATACTGAAGCTGAATGAGATTTAGGATCACCCGGGGTGCACAGTCCCCATCCCAACATTCGGTTCTTGGGCAGGAAACCACAGCCCCTCAGGGAGGGGAAAGGATGCTCTGGACCATTCTTAGCCTCCTCTCCAACAGAGCTGGACTCAATTATCAGAGGAAACCAACAACAAGGCATTTCCAGTATCTAGCAATTCTTAGGTTGGAAAAATAAAGCAGAAAACCAAACTTCCTGGTGCATTTAACTTAACCACAATTTAGCAAGTAGTGATGCCTGGCATTGGACTCCACTTTCACACAAATGAAGCCTAATTCGCTCAGAGACCTTAGGCATCTGAATTCATTGTTGATGAAATAAGATTCACTGTGATTCGAACTCTCTTTTCTTCTTTGGAGGAGACTTCTCACTCCGGACTGGCTCCCCACCTTCACCAAGCTCTGAGCTCTGTCTATTGCTACTTCTCTCAAAAATAGAGAAAGCTGCTTCTCGTCTATTTCAGGAAGAAAAAAGACCCTATGTAATTCCTTCCCACTGAGCGAGACTCTGGCCGAAAAGGCAGAAAGGGCTTCAGGTCAGTGTTGAACCCTCCCTCCCCCATCTGTGCCATCATTTCTATCCCCAAAGCGCTAGACAGAGCTTCTCCAGCCCAGGGGTCTTCAGTTGTTCCCAGACACTGGAATGTGATCTTGCATGTCACATAGATGGGACCCTGGAGATGCTAGTGATTAATGTACACTCCAACGCAGGCAGCTTAAATGGGATTCTGGGTGGAAGAATTAAAGTAACTAACGAGACAGAAATGATGTTGGAAACAACCCAAGTTAATTCAGAGACACCAAAAATGGCTTCCCTCTACATTTAACAGCTGTCAGTCCATGCTTTTTACCCAATGCAGACATTGACTCCTGGGTCCCCCAAGTACTTTACTGACAGATCAGCCCCGAAGCCCAGACCCTGCTTTACAGACAGTCGTATGGTGGGAAAATTGGCACAGAAAGGATAAGCGATGCCCCTTGCGGTGCAGAATGAATCAGAGGCAAAGGTGGGCGAGGATCCTGAAGCACTTGTTGCTGGCTGAGCCTCTCCAAGCATAAAGGAGCAATCTCCAGTCTTCACTCGGGCACCAGGAAAAGTGACCTGCTCCTGCTCGGGGGAAATGCGTCTGCCAAGTGAACTATTACCACCGTGTGCTGATCACATCACCCCTTTTCCATCTTCCCTCTCCCCAGAATGACCTCTTTCTTCCCTGCCCTCCTTGCTCCATGCATTCAAGACCCAGTTCAAACGCATCTCTTGTGAAGCCTCCTCTGAATCCCCCTGGAGCTTTCTTCCTTTGTTCATACCTCCAGGCAATTCACACAGTCTGTGCAGTGGCTTCCTGCCTCTCTCCCTCCTAAGTTGTCACCTCCATGTCTTGTTCATTCCTCTATCCCTGGTATCCAGAACAAAGAAGCGCCCCCCCCACCGAGATTTCTTGGAATGACTATAGATAAATTATTTAAGTACATAATGAGCTATTGTTTTACGTCTTGGGCCAAGCCAATAGTGCTACAATCATTTTCTCAGCATGGAGGGAAAACTGGAGCCACCTGCTTCAAACCAAAGCCCAATTATCAGCCACTAGTTTTCCAAACCACTGAGCAGCAGCTGTGATGCTGTGACAAGTGCAGAAGACTTGGGTGGACCATGTTCAAATCAATCCCAGCCCCACCAGTTAGTTATGTACAAGGTTCCTTAAACTCCCTAAGCCTCAGTTTCCTCATCTGTAGCATGGGGATAATTGTCCTCCCCTCATAGGACGGTTGGGAAGATCAAGGGAAATGGTGCTTGTGAAGGAGTTGCAGCGGTGCTTGGAATTCACATCTGTGAATAAGCCTGCCTCCCTCACCCCTGATTATCCTTAATCAGGAAACTGCAGGCAAATTCTCTGGGATGTGAGAAGATGAGCCATTCTACTGAGGGACTTGGGAAAGGACAGTCCAAGACATGAGGAGGTCAAGTACTGGGTACTGGAGAAACAAACATAGAAAAAAAAAAAAAAACAAGCATCCATTTTAACAATAAAAACAAGGCAGATTTTTACTTCTAATATTTAAGACTATAAACTGGGAGTTTCCTGGTGGCCTAGCAGTTAAGGACTTGGTGTTGTTGCTGCTGTGGCTCAGGTTCGGGCCCTGGCCCAGAAACTTCTGCAAGCTTCAGACATGATAAACTGGTTCATTATGTAGGCAGATTTCAATAAATTAGAAATAAATACGATGGTAGTTGAAAAGAGGGGAAAAGATAACATTTTTTAAAGTGTTTTCATCACTTACCTTTCATGACACCCCCATGTTAACCAATGAGAGTCAGAGCGAGCGGTTAAGTGCCGGGCACAAGGTACACGGGCTGCATGGTAGAACCCTAGGTTTTTTCGTCTCTGAAGTCTGGGATTTTTCCACTATGGGATTTTCAGAATGGAAAGACTCCAAAGCAATCAGCAAGTCAGCATAAATCTCCTCAAGGGGAAAAGGCCAGGAACGCCAGTGTGAGACACTGCTGAGGCCAGACTCCCCCAGGTTCAGCCTCTTTACAGTTTGGACCAGTCAACTTGTTAGGAACGGCATTGCTGTACAGTCACAGCCGTCTCCTGCATGTGCGTCACTAAAGATGACACGATAAACTGTGATGACTTAAACCTTTCCCCACTATTGGGAAAACAACTGAACAAGTCTGCACGCTGAGGAGAATGGGCTGGGAGACCTCGGGCTCCTGTGAACGATAACACACTTTTTCGATTGTAGAGTGTCTGAGAGGGCAAACCAGAAACGTGGAAGGCTGGCGAGGGCTTAGGTAGCCTCTGACTGCTGAAGCAATCTTCCTTTTTTCCTTGCAGATGTCACAGTGGATTCTTTGCCTCCAAGACCCACTAAGGTGAGAGTCAGATCTTTGGCTGGTTGGAACTAGCCTGGGACTGTCAGGCAGCCATGGATATGGCGTACGAGCTACTCAACGGGAGCCAGCCGTGGCTTTCCTCTCCATTCGACCTCAATGGCTCCGTGGCAACAGCCAACAGCTCAAACCAGACGGAGCCATACTATGACCTGGCCAGCAATGCAGTGCTCACGTTCATATATTTTGTGGTCTGCATCATTGGCTTGTGCGGCAACACGCTTGTCATTTATGTCATCCTCCGCTACGCCAAGATGAAGACAATCACCAACATCTACATCCTCAACCTGGCCATTGCCGATGAGCTCTTCATGCTGGGCCTGCCCTTCCTGGCCATGCAGGTGGCTCTGGTCCACTGGCCCTTTGGCAAGGCCATCTGCCGGGTGGTCATGACCGTGGATGGCATCAATCAGTTCACCAGCATTTTCTGCTTGACCGTCATGAGCATCGACCGGTACCTGGCTGTGGTCCACCCCATCAAGTCGGCCAAGTGGAGGAGACCCCGGACAGCCAAGATGATCAATGTGGCCGTGTGGGGCGTCTCTCTGCTGGTCATCTTGCCCATCATGATATATGCTGGGCTTCGAAGCAACCAGTGGGGGAGAAGCAGCTGCACCATCAACTGGCCAGGCGAGTCGGGGGCATGGTACACAGGGTTCATCATCTACGCCTTCATCCTGGGGTTCCTGGTGCCCCTCACCATCATCTGTCTCTGCTACCTGTTCATTATCATCAAGGTGAAGTCCTCCGGAATCCGAGTGGGTTCCTCCAAGAGGAAAAAGTCTGAGAAGAAGGTCACCCGGATGGTGTCCATCGTGGTGGCCGTCTTCATTTTCTGCTGGCTCCCCTTCTACATCTTCAACGTCTCTTCGGTCTCTGTGGCCATCAGTCCCACCCCAGCCCTTAAGGGCATGTTTGACTTTGTGGTGGTCCTCACCTATGCCAACAGCTGTGCCAACCCTATCCTCTATGCCTTCTTGTCCGACAACTTCAAGAAGAGCTTCCAGAATGTCCTCTGCTTGGTCAAGGTGAGCGGCACAGATGATGGGGAACGGAGTGACAGTAAGCAGGACAAATCGCGGCTCAATGAGACCACGGAGACCCAGAGGACCCTCCTCAATGGAGACCTCCAGACCAGTATCTGAACTGCCTGAACATTCAATCCAGAAAATGCCCCAGTGCTGCCCAATGGCCATGTGCTCCCCACCCCCGCCCCTTCCTTCCTCTCACCCATCACACCTGGCTTCTAGAATAGGGACTTAATCGCTCAGCATGAGTCCATTTCAGAGAACAATGTTTGAGTCGGCTTGTCTGAGTGAATGATAATGTCTTAAGTTGATTACCCTCCCCCAAAAGTGAACATTCCCATGCAGACAGACTATTCAGCTCATGCCTGGGTGTGATCCTTAGAAATATGGAGGCTCAGCAAAAAGAGAAAACTCTACCCCTGTGTTTGTGTGTTTAAAACCCAATAGATAATCTTGTGGTCTCACATTTATATTTGCATATTTCTATCTGGTCCCTGTACAGTCATGACCTACGTTTCCTGAGTTCAAGTACACAAGTAGCAAGTTCAAATGTGCATAGTGTAGGTGGACATTTATTTCAATATGGTACCCGTGGAAATGGACTTAACCATGAAGCCAATAAAGTTTAAGCTTCAGGGATCGCTCTTGCTTGGGCAGTATGTTCACCTGGCCACATGTTTTTGCATAAAAAAAAACTGTAAAAGTAAGATATTTTTGTATTCTCTTTCTTTTTTTTTTTTGTCTTTTGTCTTTTTTGTTGTTGTTATTGTTGCTATTTCTTGGGCTGCTCCCGCGGCATATGGAGGTTCCCAGGCTAGGGGTTGAATCGGAGCTGTAGCCACCGGCCTATGCCAGAGCCACAGCAACGCGGGATCCGAGCCGCATCTGCAACCTACACCACAGGTCACGGCAACGCCGGATCGTTAACCCACTGAGCAAGGGCAGGGACCGAACCCGCAACCTCATGGTTCCTAGTCGGATTCGTTAACCACTGCGCCACAACGGGAACTCCTGTATTCTCTTTCTTAAAAAATTCTCCTTAAATTGTATAAGCTTCCAACCTCACAAAACCTGCCTCCACCCTTGGGTATTGGCTTCATTAACTGCACACAAAGTTAGATTAAAGCAAAATAGGGAGAGAGAGAAGATATTTCAGGACCCAGAACATAAATTCATGTGTTTTCTCTTCTTAGATATAATCAAATAATTCTTAATCTCCCCCAAAGGACTTAAAAGGGTTGTGGTCATTGATCATTGTACTTATCAAGACAAGGCCTGCTTTGTTATAAGACTGCATTTGTTTTCTTCTCTAATTGCTTTAATTTTTCTCAGGGAGCCGCCGAGGCGAGTGAGGTTGGATGGAGATCACTAACATGAAAGGCAAAAAAATGGACAATAATTCTTGTAGGGTAATTTTACTCTCCCTACCAAGAAAATGCATAAGAAAGAAGCAAAATTAGACCTTTATAAGAAACCATAAAATTGGGTTTTTTCTTTTTTTTCTTTTTTTTTTTTCATAATGCCAGACATGGCTTCCTAATGGAAGAAAATGCAAATGGAACTTAGGAACTCCTCAAAGGGGCTTTTTAAGAACTTGATACAAAGCTGGGCATTAAGAAAATCACAGTGCCCACCAAAGACCTGGGGACATTGTTCCTAAAATGTCAGCCAATAAATACGGCATGTAGGGGTGTGTAGGTGTGAGTGTTGGAGGGAGCCCCGTCGCTCATAGGTACGGCCCTGCCACCTTCCTCACCCACGACACACACAGTAATCACTGACCTTGGATCCACAGACTCCCTGAGCTATTCCTCAAACGCTGTTCTAGACAGCACTCACACCGTCAGTGACATCTTTTTCTGTCCCTGAAACTGTAGGTGAGCTTGTATACAAATGATAGGAAAAGAGATGACACCCATTTCATTAACCGATGACAATTTCCAGGGTATGAAGAAACAGACCCCTGGCTGTCGGAAGGATGGCATCACCTCAAGGTTTATCTGAAAGCCTCACTCTAAGGCTCTCACATGCGCCTTTTACCATCTTCATTTAAGTAGGTATTTTTGGCTGTGCCCATGGCATGTGGAAGGTCCCAAGCCAGGGGTCAAACCTGCGCCACAGCAGCGACCTGAGCCACAGCAGTGACAATGCTGGATCCTTAACCTGCTGAACCACCAGGGAACTCCCTAAGTTTTTACCGTATTTGCAATTAAGCTTGCCTCCTCTGGCTCCCTAAGCAAGGACTGGCTGACAGTCAGAATGACCAAGAACTCCACCTGCGGTTGCTGTGCTGCCTTTTTTCTGTCTGTATAATTCATGCCACCTCATTCTCAAAAGTACAAACTGTGGCCGAGAAAAGATGTGCAATGAGATTTATGATAAATCGGTCTGTGCAAAAATAAAAAGAAGTATAATTATAAGATGAGGCTATAGGGAAAGGCTCTACAAAAATGCATGCAGTAAAATTCCACATGGTTTTCCTAAAGGAAAGATCAGCTACAAGGTCAGCTTAGGACTTCCTAGCAGCCACACCTCATGGGGACTGACTCCTCCTCCTCCCCTTCTTCCTCCTCCTTCTCCTTCTTCATAAAAACAAGTAAAGATTTGCAAAGAAATGCTTTAAACCCAACTTGACCATTATTATAATATGACATGTTCCTGGGTCTTTGCATAAATGCCGACACTGACTTGAGAGAAATGATTCCCAGGCATCAGAAATTGGTAAAAATAACATCAGGATAGACTAATTCTATAGCCACGTGTGCCCCTGCCATCAGAGAAAATGCCTCCAAGGAGGCCAGGGGCCAAAGAAGCCACCTAAAGTCTTGAAACAAAATGTACACCCAGGTAGATAGTGGGTCCTCCTTAGCAGGATGGCCATTCTAAAGCTACCTGATGGGGCCTTTAAGACTGATGCTATAATTCTGTCCAGATAAGCAGTCTGGTTTCTACTCTATGAAGGGGTATTCTCCACTTTGTGAAATGTCTCTTTCTAAGATGATTTGTTCTCCAATTGTTTTCTCTTCTCCAAAAGAGGGAATAAACATTTTCGTTTAAATGTTAGCACAATTTGGAAGTTCCCAATGGGGCTCAGTGGTAAACGAGCCCGACTAGTATCCATGAAGATGTGGGTTTGATCCCTGGCCCTGCTCAGCGGGTTAAGGATCCAGCAGTGCCGTGAGCTGCGGTGTAGGTCGCAGACATGGCTCAGATCTGGTGTTGCTGTGGCTGTGGCGTAGGCTGGCAGCTGCAGCTCCAAGTCAACCCCTGGCCTGGGAACTTCCATGTGCTGCTGGTGCGGCCCTAAAAAGCAAAAAAAAAAAAAAAAAAAAAAGCGTTAGCACAATTTAAATTCCAAAATGTAATCTTCACCACCACTCAACATGTAATTTTGAAGACATCCATGCTGGATGCCAGGAGAGAATAAAAAGCAGGGCATCTCATTGATTTGGGGACCTCTGATCATTTGGATTCTAATGCAAGGTAAGTATTACCTTCCATCACCGCGTGTAGTTAAGAGCTGATTAAACCTAAGTGGATTTAGTGAGAAAGGTATCAGGAGAGATGATCGGACATTGGGACCTGTGTCGAATGACGCTAGCTGTGTTTCAGTAACACAGAGAGTTGAGTAATACTGGACATGGGGTTGGAACTTTGTCGAGGTTCATGCCATAGCTTGGAACAGTCTAAGAAGACACAGGAAGAGGACACAGGAGGAGGGAAGGATACTATATTTCTTTCTTTTGCTTGTTTTTATGAAGAAGAAGAAAAAGGAGGCGGAGGAGTCATTCTGCATTAGTTGTGACTGCTAGGAAGTCCCTAGCTGACCTTGTAGCTGATCTTTAGTAATCGTGTGTGATTTTATTGCATGCATTTAAAAAAAATTGCATTTTATTGAAGTATAGGTGATTTACAATGTTGTCCTAATTTCTACTGCACCGCAAAGTGACTCAGTTATGCACACACACATATATATGCATTCTTTTTCATATTCTTTTTCATTATAGTTTATCACAGGTTATTGAATATAGTTCCCTGTGCTGTACAGTAGGACCTTGTTGTTATCCGGTCTAAATATAATACCTAATTGCATGCATTTTGTGTCACGACTTTCCCTTCGGTCTCATGTTATAATTGCACCTCTTTTTGTTTTTGCATAAACGGATTTATCTAGCATAAATGGTATGCAGAGAAGGAAACGTAGGCTGATGGCTGGGACTTCCAGAGCTGGCAGTGAGCTGGAGTCTATTTGCTTACATAAATTCAACCTCTTCTCCATGACAGAATACAAGTATTGAAGCCTTCAGCCCCAGCTGCCCTAAAGAGGAGCATCATGCTAGGAGAGAGTACAGCCTGGTCAAAACAGATGTTTGTAACCAGCTCCAGATGCGGCTGTGCAATCAAGACAGTCGAGTTACCATGAAAGACAGAGATGAACTTTGGCCTTGTTGAAGAAAGGTGGCGAGAGAACCGTCACAAGATTCTATAGTGGGATGGGGAAGGTCCAGTGAGTGTTTTTGAAACACATCACAGAAATTGCAATAGGCAAACCAAGCATTTGAGCTTAGTCATAAATAAGAACTTATACAACTTACAATCAGTCGTTTGTCTAATGCTTTTTTTTTTTTAAACAGCTGCACCTGCGGCACATGGAGGTTCCCAGGCTAGGGGTCAAATCGGAGCTAGAGCTGCCGGCCTACACCACAGCCATGGCCACGCCAGATCCGAGCTGCATCTGTGATTTACACCACAGCTCACCACCACACCAGATCCTCCACCCACTGAGCGAGGCCAGGAATCGGACGCAAGTCCTCATGGAGACTAGTCGGGGTCTTAACCCACTGAGGCACAACAGGAACTCTCTCTTTAACTCATTTTTTTTTTTTTTGCCAGATTCAAAACCAGCAAATTTCCTATTGAATGTTCTAGAAGAGGAAACCTTCACCTAAGTGGTCATCTTGCTTCTAACATGTGAATTTCTGGGGATGTTCCCATAGGCAGAGCCTCCAATTTTTTCTTTTTTTTCTAGCAGTAGGCCCCAGGGACTGTATTCTACTTAGAGCTGGAAAGCTTTTGTAGCTGTGTTACCCAAGACAGCAGACATCGGGGCTGAGAATAACAGCTCGAGGCCAGCTTTTCATACCTCCTACTCCCATGACTGCCCACCCTTTCCTTTAACTCAGCGGTGGCCCAAGACAGTCTGGGCATCTAGTTTTCTCCTTTCGACGCGTCAGGTTGTATGTATCTGGACTATGCTTAAAAATAGAGCTAAATATTAACCAAGATTTAACCAAGCTGAATTTAAAACATTATCAATTCTCCTAAGATGGAAAGTGAGTATAATATCATTAAATGAACTGTTGCGGTGGCTTGATCACTGTTCCCGTAGGACAAAAATTTTCAGCGTGAAAGAGCCGATGACACACTCAACTTCAGGTGGCAGAGAGGGAGTTTATTTGGAGAAGGAAAGGCTTTATTTTCTCCTCTTTCTCTACCTTCCTGATATTATTGAAGGGCCAGTCTAGGGGGAGGGGGAGACCTCTTTACCAGGATCTGTGTCTGGTTGGGAGGGGGGGACTTAATTGTGATCCCGATCCTTCGAGAACTGAGAACAGAAAAGGAATGCCCTGGTTAGAGATAAAATTGCCCGATCCTTTTAGAAAAGCCAGTTGAGGAATGGGACGCAAAGCCATTTAAAAAGAAATCTGAGGGAGTTCCCGTCGTGGTGCAGTGGAAACGAATCTGACTAGGAACCATGAGGTTGTAGGTTCGATCCCTGGCCTTGCTCAGCAGGTTAAGGATCCGGTGTTGCCGTGAGCTGTGGTATAGGTCACAGATGCGGCTCGGATCCCGCGTTGCTACGGCTGTGGTGTAGGCCGGCAGCAACAGCTCCAATGGGACCCCTAGTCTGGGAACCTCCATATGCTGCAGGTGTGGCCCCGGAAAGACCAAAAAAAAAAAAGGAAATCTGAAATGGTTTCCCACAGCTTTACCCACTGCAATCACGCAGTGACTGGGGCCCACAACTGTTTCAGCAATAGAGAAGGTCCCTCTGCAGTGGCAGTCACTGAAGAGAGAAGGAGAAGCATCCTTTGATCCACCAAATAAGGCTGTTGGAGCCCTGGACACAGAAGGAGACACAGGGGTCCAGGTCCTTACAAGACAAGATTCCAAAGCAGCCAGTACAGGGGTGCCCTGGGGGAAGACTGCTAGGTCAAAAGAGGAAGATCCACCATCAATTCTACCTGCAGACTAGCCAGGTACCACAAAGGAGCAGCAATGCCCTCTGGACAGTGTCCCCCTGCCCCACCCCTGACCTGGCAGATGGCTGGGTTTCAGTTCCTGTGAGGCTGCCCATCCCCAGGCCAGTGCATATGGTCATTCCTGGGAGAGTTGATAATTTTTCTTATTGTCGTTTTTTTAACAGAACCCCAAAAGGTTCTTAACGTGCTGAGCCACAGTGGGAACTCCCTCTTTAATTCATATTCGAGCCAGATTCAAAAACAACAAAACTAAGGCTTGGCTGTTTTCTTAACATTAACCTGCATCCCACTTCTCCAGAGAAATGGACAAACCTCCAAGGCTCTCAGGTTCAGCTCAACTGATACCCTCACTGCACTGAGTGTGCTCAGACACACACAGGTGATGCAAAGGAGCCCAGGCACGCACATGGGCTGCACACATGTGTGAATGACACATTCACCTGTGTGCATATGACATGCATGCACATGCATGTGATGTGTGCGTGTAACACATACGCTCATGCACTCACACAACACACGCCTTTAATTTTTGGCAAGACCTCTGATGCAGAGATTCTCCAAAACTTTCAACAGAGGGAGAGAACTAGAATTTGACTCACTCATTTGAAGTCTAAGGATACTGAGTCATTTTTTTCTAGACTGGGGGGGGAACATTGTGCCTGAGCTCATTTTTCACCCAGAGGCTTTGTGCCAGGTCATAGCCTGCATGCCTGGCCCCAGGCAGCTGTCCTTGCAACAATACACCAACTGAAAAAAAAAAAAAAAAAAAACAGCCAATCAACCAAAAGTACAGTTTCTGCTCACAACAATATTTTTGTATAAGAAAAAAATACAACTTCTTTGCAGGAAAATCACTCAAAATAATTTTCAAATTGATTCACATCAAGGACAGTGGTTGTTTTTTTTTTTTGTCTTTTTTTGTCTTTTCTAGGGCTGCACCAGTGTTGGAGGTTCCCAGGCTAGGGGTCAAATGGGAGCTGTAGCCACTGGCCTACACCACAGCCACAGCAACACCAGATCTGAGCCCCATCTGCAACCTACACCACAGCTCATGGCAATACCAGATCCCTAACCCACTGAGCGAGGCCAGAGATCGAACCTGCATCCTCATGGATAATACTCAGATTCGTTTCCACTAAGCCAAGCTGGGAATGCCCAAGGACAGTGTTTTAATAGACTTTCTCCACCCCGCTCCCCGCTGCCAGACTTCTTAATGCAAATCTGAGGCTGAACACTCTTCGGGAAGCTGAGATGTTCGGCCACCGAGAAAAGGAATCACAGTTCTCTCCCTCAGCCATGAACGCATCTCCACAAGAGTCTCTTCAAGATAAAAGAAGTCCTCCCTTTGTCCACTTCCATGGCTGCGGAAACCTACAGCAGCCCATCTCCTGCACTTTTAGTGCGAGCCGGTGTGTGACGGGGAAGGGCAAGGCGCTAGAGCCTTCTCCCATAAACAGGGGTCTCCAGGTTCATTCTCAAGACAAGTTCAAGTTAACTTGGTCCCAGCTGCACTGTCTGGAGTTCAGACACTCATGGAGTCTAGACACTTCTGGAACAAAGGCCTGGACTGGGTGAAGAGTCACTTCGGCTTTCACTTAAATGCTTTTTTGCAGATTAAAATAGTCTTCTCGGGAATTCCCATTGTGCCTCGGCAGGTTAAGAACCCAACTAGTATCCGTGAGGATTCAGGTTTGATTCCTGGCCTCCCTCAGTGGGTCAAGGATCCGGCGTTGGTTGAAGATGAGGCTCGGATCTCGCGTCGCTGTGGCTGTGGTGTAGGCTGGCAGCTGCAGCTCTGATTCGACCCCTAGCCTGGGAACCTCCATATGCCATAAGTGAGGCCCTAAAAAGAAAAAAAGAAAAAAGAAACTAGTCTTCTCAATAGCTCCCCCGGGCAGATGCGCACTGTACTATTTACAGCAGGCTCGCTCTGGGAGAGGAAGGAACACAGCTGTGCCCCTGTCCTTCTCTCCTGCTTCTTCAGGTGACCCCTTTGGCTTGCTCCCGGCTCCAGGGCCTGTCAGTTGGAAGGCGGCACCTGTCCCATCCTCAGCCAAGCCGGATGTGGCTTCTTCCGGAGGCTGTCTTTGCAGCCAAGGAAACCCATTCCTCCTTGATCGTAAACAGAACATTTCCAGGCCAGCCAAGCAGACACAAAATCTGGTTTGCCGTCAGCAACATGGTTCCGGGCTATTGGGAAGATGTGCAGATGGGTATTTAGAGGGTCTGGGAGTTCATGGGCTTCCTTATGGCCTCCAGGACCAATGAAGTCAATCCTAATTGCTGGAGAAGAACCAAAATGAGGCATGGAAGTGGCAGCTCGCTTCAGCAGTAAAGCCTGTGGTCAGAGACTGGCTTTATTTAAGAGGGCCAAGGTCAGGCGAGACCCAGGGACTCTGGGAGGAGTCAGCATAGGGGTCAGGCTGTCCTTGAACAAAGAGTTTCACATTTTTTTAAACTTCACCCTTCAGAGTTCGTTCCCTCTGTTTCCCCCATCTATCTTTCCAAAGAGTGTTCCCTAATATTTACATTTAAAATACAGAAAAAAACAAACAAACAAAAAAAAACCTTAAAAGAAAGTTTTAGGGCAGTGCCCTCAGGATATGGAAGTTCCCTGGCTGGGGATTAAATCCGAGCCACAGCAGTGACTTATGCCACAGCTGTGGCATTGGATCCTATAACTCACTGCATTGGGCCAAGGACTGAACCCGCACCTCTGCAGCAACCCAAGCTACAGTCTGATTCTTAACCCACTGCACCACAGTGGGAACTCCTAAATTTGAAATTTTTAAAATGTCCTCTCCTTTTGCTAAGTCCACCTGCTCACATTGACACGATAGAGAGGGACATGTCATTTTCATAAAATGGGGCTGAGAACAGATTTTAACCATCAGTGGAGAAGCATGTGGATGGTGGATGGTCCAGAGCCTGGCCTCGAGTTTACCCTGCTTCTCTGGCTCTTCCTCCTTTCCATCAACGTATGGCCTCAGACGGAAGCAGTTTAATACATAGTTGAGCTGGAGAACAAGTTCCCAGTAAGAGCAACCAGCTACAAAAGACTGGCTTCCCATCTGTTTAGAGGAGGAAACCAACCAGCCCAGCCACACAGGGAAGTGACAGGAGCGGTCACCAAGCTCACCCTATCTGACCTTTTTTTCCTGGTTGTACCCGTGGCATAAGGAAATTCCCGAGCCGCAGCCGTGACCTACGCACAGCTGTGCCAAAGCAGGAGCTCCCCACCCAGTACGAGCTTGAGAAAAAGTAACTACCCACACTGCTATGAAAGCTTCTTCCCCAGGAAGAGACCCATTCATGTTTCCAACAGCCCGAGAGCCATCTCACTGGGAAAAAAACAGACGGCAGAGGAAGCAGCATGGCATGTGGAAGTTCCCAGGCCAGGGATGGGAACTGCAACGCAGCAGGGACCCGAGCCACTGTAGTGACAGGGCGAATCCTTAACCCGCTCTGCCACAAGCGACTTCCCTGGGGTCGACTTTTAGAACCCGCTGAAGATAGAGGCTGATGTACGGTGCGCTTTTCCTAAAGTCTCCTGGCTCCTTGTTTCCCAGTGACTCTATCCATCACTGTCCAGCTGTCACTCTCCGGAAACGACAGCGGGACTTCACAAACAGGAGCTCAATCACCAACAAAGGAGACGGAAAACTTCACGCCACACACACTCGCTCGTGCATGTCGCCGCCTCCTCTGCTCTTTTGGATGTGCTGGCGTTGTCCTTGGCTCCCCTTTTGGGGGGGAGAGAATGAAATGGGAGCCTTCAGTCTCCTTTCCACCCTCATCTTTGAAGGTTAATGGCATTTTCCTTCTCCTTCCTAGCTTTATGGATATGCGGAAACCCAGGACATCCAGAAAAAGCCTTCGGCAGCCCTGACGGCAAAAACAGTTTTAAGTATGTGATAGGAGTGATGGTTTTAATATGTCAAGAATGCGTGTACACATAAGTGCAATAGCTTTACTGTTCTTACGGCCTCTTGAGTGTGCTTATCCTTGCTAACATGCCGTTCCCGTATGTCCAGTATTCACTTTTAAAATTAATTATTTCTATTGAAGTATAATTGATTTACAATGCTGTGTTAGTTTCAGGTATAGAGCACACTGATTCAGTTTTAAGAATATATATACCACATACACACACACACACACACACACACACACACACACACACACACACACATATATATATATTCTTTTTCAGATTCTTTTCCTTTATAGGTCATTACAAAATATTGAGTATAGGAGTTCCCGTTGTGGCTCAGCAGTTAAAAAACCCGATGAGCATCCATGAGGACAGAGGTTTGATCCCTGGCTCGCTTGGTGGGTTGAGGATCCGGTGTTGTGGTGAGCAGTGATGTAGGCCAGCGGCTGCAGCTCTGGTAGGCCCCCTAGCCTGGGAACCTCCATAGGCCACGGGTGCAGCCCTAAAAAGACAAAAAAGACCCAAAAAAAGAAAAAAAAAATATATATATAGAGAGAGTATAGCTCCCTGTGCTATATAGCAGATTCTTGTTGGTGATCTATTTTATATATAGTGTTGTACATATGTTAATCCCAAACTCCTAATTTATCCCTCCCCCACACTTACCCCTTTGGTAACCGTAAGTTTGTTTTCTATGTCCGTGGGTCTGTTTCTGTTTTGTAAATAAGTTCATTTGTATGTACATTTTTTCTTTTTTAGATTTCACATATAAGCTTCATTTTATTTGATCACCTCTAGTCCACCCATGTTGCTGTAAATGGCATTCTTTCATTCATTTTCATGGCTGAGCGTGTCCAGCATTTAGACGGCGTAGCTAAATGTCATGCTTTCCAATAAGTTACAATTGCCTTGGTAATTGCGGATGTTTCTTTGTCAGATAAATTCACCCCGGAATTCCACTGTGGCACAGTGGAAACGAATCCGACTAGGAACCTTGAGGTTGAAGGTTTGATCCCTGGCCTCGCTCAGTGGGTTAAGGATCTGGTGTCACCGTGGGCTTTGATATAGGTTGCAGACACGGCTTGGATCCCTCGTTGCTGTGGCTGTGGTGTAGGCCAGCAGCTGTAGCTCCGATTTGACCCCAGCCAGGGAACCTCCATATGCCGGGGTGTGGCCCTAAAAACAGCAAAAAAAAAAAAAGGTCCCTCGATCTTCACTGCTGTAATTGATTGTATGTACTAGAAAGCAGGGAGCAAGCATTTCTTTTTAATGATCTTATTTACTTATTTTTGCAGACGTCCCGTTTTATAAACTGCCTTCACATGAAATCATACTCAATGGAAGGGACCCAGACTGAAGTTTGTTCACTAGGCCAGGTATGTGGAGTCACCTTGGTTCCCACCTACTTCTGATAAAAGACCCCATATGTGCAGGGACAGGGGGCCAGAGTCCTAGGTGACATACAGCCCCCACCCCCCAGGTTTCCTAAAACATGGAACTGGAAACTTTCGAATTTTACAGTTTGTCTTAAAACTCCCGGCCCGAGAAAAAGTCTTCAAAATGTTTTCTAGATGCCTTGGCAATCATTTGTCTGGTAGCACAACTGTTTTAAAAGTGTAAAAATAGACGACCACTGGTGAGTCCCATTTTTTGTACACCGACAGTTTTTAACGGCTGTTTTTAACGGTCCCATTTGATTTCTTCCAGATTTTGTGAGCTGGTTTAAACAGCAATGACTAAGTCATTGTAAAGCAGATGACGAAAGGGGATGCTCTAAAAATGTCATTTTTAAAGACATGTCAGATTTGCTAATAGCAGGACAGACGACAGAGAAACATCAAGAGTTTTAAAATCAGGACAAAGAAAACAACTTTTTATCATCTCCTCATCATGTCTTTCACTCAAAATCAACACATAACAAAAATTTCCAGCTCCTTAAAACACTCTTGACTGTGAATTAGACTGCTAATTCTAATGAACAAAATTAGCTAATTTTTGGAGGTCTCACAATGTACTGAGTCCTGTTCTAAGCACTTTATTATTTATTTACTTATATATTTATTTTGCTTTTTTTTTCAGGGCCACACCCGAGACATATGGAGGTTCCCAGGCCAGGGGTCAGATCGGAGCTACAGATGCCGGCCCACATCACAGCCACAGCAACGCAGGATCGGAGCCACATCTGCAACCTACACCACAGCTCATGGCCACACCAGATCCCTAACCCACTGAGCAAGGCCAAGGATCGAACCCACAACCTCATGGTTCCTGGTTGGATTTGTTTCCACTGCACCATGATGGGAACTCCCTAGGCACTTTATTTATTTACTTTTGGCCACGCCCGAGGCATGCAGAAGTTTCCCGAGCCAGGGATTGAACCCCAGCCACCGCAGGGACAATGCAGGGTCTTTAACCCACTGTGCCACCATGGAACGCCCTAAGCACTTTGTACGCATCATTGCCTTCAATTGCCACAAGAGCTCTATGAAGTAGGTCCCATTCTTACCCCCATTCCACAGATGAGGACACTGAGGCACAGCCTACTTACATCACTTGCCCAGAACCCAATTTCGTAACCCCATCACTAGACGTCTACCTGTGGGAGGTGTGACCTGGAGCCAGTGCCTGCCTTTCCCTGCTTCCCTGTCTGCAAAACAGGGGTGACACCACAGGCCTCCTAGAATTGTGTAAAGATTGGCTGAAAGGAAATATTTTAAATAATTGGTCACGTTATCAGGTACATAGCGGTATCCAGCAAACATGAAGCGCCTTTCATCTTGAATGGCAGTGAGAGAAAACCGGAAACTCTGGGGTGGTTAAACCCCTCGCTGTCTTCCAAACTGGCTAATATTACAGCACAGCTTCTAATCCTGCCATCAGGAAAGCTTTGCTGGCACTAGCACAACCAATCATGTGACACAAAATGAAAGCAAGTCCGGTGCAGAAAAGCAAACGCATGCTGCGTCTGCCCGATAAGGTGCTACAGGATTTCTACCTACGCAGAGTGCTCCCTTCTGGCAACAAGGCTTTTCCTCCTCTGCTCCGTCTAACCCAGCTTCAGTTTCCACCTGAACAGACCGGGATGTGACGTCTCGCCTCCCAAAACAGAGCCTCGCCTTGCCAAAGTGTTCTAGAAACTAAAGAGTTCACGGCATGTTCTAGATCTCACCCTCCAGGGAGAGAATTCAGTTGGCCTGGGATCTGGTGCCAACCAGAGGGAAAGGATGATGACCTGAATCCGGGGTCTATAACCATCTGCACCGCTCACAGAGCCAGCTGGAAACAGATGGTACACTCAGAGGGTTTAGCTGAAACGAATGTAATGGAGGAGCAGCATACAGGGAATCAGGCAGAGATGGATGAGGTGCCCGGAGGCCTGGTACAAGAGGAAGGCTGGACCAGCCCAAGAGCGGAAGGGGCCCGGCTTGGGGTGAGGGCACGAGAGCCCAGTGAGAGCCGAAGCCACGGGGAGGGTGCTGGGGCTGTAAAGTAATTCAGCCACAGCCAGAATCACCGTGCATCCGTTTCTCTCCTCCCGTGGCTGAACTCAACCAGAGCCGGAAGGCAGCAGAGCCGAATGAGGCAGGCAGAGAGGGGCGCAGATCGGATGGGGTGATGCGGACGGCACGTGGAAAGTCACACTATCCCCTCTGGGTGCAACAACCCCCGTTCCAGAACCCCAGCACTCTCAAAAGCTGCCCACGGTCTATTGGAATAGCTGAGCAAGTTCATTACAACTTCTGCCAAGGCACAGGCATAACCGAAGGGGCCCGAGGGGCCCGAGAGGCCTTCCTACATTCAAAGCACTCTCTGCATTCTAAGAGCATAAACTGGATTTTCAGAAAGTAACCATTGGACAGCTTGGGAGCTGCACAGGGGATGGAGGAGGAGCGCTCCATCCACTCGCACAGGATTCTAGGTGCTCAAAACCCCAAGATTCAACTCTGCTCTGGGCACGGACCACACAGAATGCAACTTGCTGGTCTCGCTTTGCAAGAGTTTGCTTTTATCTTTCTTTCTTTTCTTTTCTTTTTTTTGTCTTTTTTTCTTTTTTTTTTTTTTTTGTCTTTTTAGGGCTGCAACTGCAGCAGATGGAGGTTTCCAGGCTAGGGGTTGAATCAGAGCAGTAGTCACCAGCCTACACCACAGCCACAGCAACATCAGACCCAAGCTGTGTCTGCGACCTACACCACACCTCATGGCCACGCAGGATCTTTATCCCACTGAGTGAGGTCAGGGATCGAACCTGCGTCCTCATGCATGTTAGTGAGATTCGTTTCCGCTGAGCTACAACAGGAACCCCTTGCCACGACTTTTCAAATTCAAAGGTCAAGCAGTATACTCCCCCACCACCCCCACATACACCAAAGGCAGATAAAAAATCTAACAGGGCTATTCGATGCATTTTCATCAACTGGTTGCCTCCCCCCCCCCCCAAACTATATTTGCAAATACCCAAACTGCAAATTTTTTCGAGTCTGAGGTGTCCGGGTCTTTTATCATCCAGCCTTGGGCCAAGGAGGTTGATGTTTCTGGTTCCTCTGGTAGGACTTAAAACACAACAAAAACCAACTTCACAACCCAGTAGAAGTAGACCTTACTAGAGCTTCCTGCAAGCACACCTCCTCCTAAAACTCTGCAGCTCCCATGGAGATCTGATTTCTCCAGAATCTTTGAACTCTTGTTAGTTGACACTTATAATTTTAGGCTGTGTGAATCCCAGGATGGCATGTGATCCTGCCAATGGCCCATGCCCGGGCAAGGCAGACTTGAAACTACTTCCTCCCCAGCTCTTTCTCCAGGTGTGCTGTACCCAAGCAGAAAGCATCCCACCAAACCGTTATCACTATGGCTGAATATTCTCAGGTGGCAGCTGTGGTTACCTAGGAGACCACTGCACTTCTCCAGGTAAGGCAAAGGTAGGATTCCCATGATAAACCAGCTCCTCTTAGAGATTGGTCCCTAAGCTGCAAACATTCAACCACAATGGCGGTGACCTCTGAACTCATGCTGACCCTTAGGACTGCTGTCCTGGAATATCGGCGTGTGCGAATACACTCGCGCACGGTCCAGAAGCAACAAGATGAGGGAATAACAAGGTTAAAATGGATATAAGTCTTTTTTAATTCCATAAATAACATTAGAAAGTCCAGAGAATTAGAGTTCCCGTCGTGGCTCAGTGGAAATGAATCTGACTAGCATCCATAAGGATGCAGTTTCGATCAGGGCCCCGCTCAGTGGGTTAAGGAGCCGGTGTTGCCATGAGCTGTGGTGTAGGTCGCAGATGCGGTTCAGATCCTTTGTTCGCTGTGGCTGTGGTGCAGGCTAGCGGCTACAGCTCCCATTTGACCCCTAGCCTGGGAACCTCCAAATGCTGTGGGTGCTGCCCTAAAAAAGACAAAAATAAAATAAAATAAAATGAAAAAGCAGCTCAACACTCTAACAAAATCTTTAAAAAAAGAAAGTCCAGAGAATTCACATATTTGGAGGGAGAGGGGTGGGCTGATCAGAATTTGAATTAATTCAATCTTTCTGAAATTAGAATAATGAATTAGGAGTTCCCACAGTGGCTCAGTGGTTACAAACCCAAGTAGCATCCAGGAGGACTCGGGTTCGATCCCTGGCCTCTCTCTGTAGGTTAAGGATCTGGTGTTACCGTGAGCTGTGGTGTAGGTCACAGACATGGATCTGATCCCGCACTGCTGTGGCTGTGGCGTAGGCCGGCAGCTGTAGCTCCGATTTGACCCCTAGCCTGGGAACTTCCATATGCTGTGATTGCAGCCCTAAAAAGACAAAAACAAAACAAAAAATATTGAATCAAACCATTTTCTTTCTTTCGTAGGAACGCTAAGGGAAGGTGTACTTTGAATATTTACAGATTCATCAGCATACCAATAAATTACTTTACTACAAAGTTAAGTTATTATTCATGCATTCAACAAATACTGAATGTCTACTGCCTGTCATATACTGTTCTAGAAGCTGGGAATTTGATGAGACAAAAAAGACAGACCAAATCTCTGCTCCTTGTTACAGGAGAGCAATTCAACAACCAAATGCACAAATAAAGGAACACGAAATCACAACACAGTGACAAACACTATGATAAAAATACATAGACAATAACGAGTCACGGGCCTTAGAACCGGACAGCCTGATTTATATCTCAGCTCTGCTACTTCTTCACCGATTGGGGGCAAATTATATAATCTCCCTTGGCCCCAGTTTCCTCCTTAATAAAGTGGACATAAGACCAGGATGGAATTAAGAGGGCTTTTTGTGAGATTTGAATAAGGTAGTTCATATTCAGAGTCTATAACAGTGGCTGACATATACGAAGCCCTTGATAAATGATAACGCTTTCTACTTTTTTTTTCTTTTCTGGCTGCACCCACAGCACACAGAAGTTCCCAGGACAGGGATTGAACCTGCACCACAGCAGTGACAACACCAGATCCTTAACCCACTGAGCCACCAGGGAACTCCTAGAATTTCCTATTTTTTGTTTGTTTTTGTCTTTTTAGGGCTGCACCCACAGCATAGGGAGGTTCCCAGGCTAGGGGTCAAATCAGAACTAGAGTTGCCGGCCTACACCACAGCTATGGCAACACCAGATCCAAGCCGCGTCTGTGACCTACACCACAGCTCATGGCATTAACCTGCTGAGGCCAGGAATCAAACCTGTGTCCTCATGGATCCTAGTCGGTTCCTTACCACCGAGCCACAACAGGAACTCCCGACTATCTGACTCTTTATAGCAAAAGTTTATCAACCCCTATTTTGGGGGAAGAGTCTATAGGATTTGTAAATAGATGGAGTGTGGATAGCGAAAGAGAGAAGGATGGAGAATTATTCCCAGGTTTGAGTCATAAATAGGGGGTGCCATTTCCTGAGACAGGGTGGACTTGGAGGAGAGTACAGGATGGGTGGCAGGAAGAGGATTATTATTTTGGATGTGTTAGGTTTGAGACATCTCTTAGACATGCAAGTGGAGAGTGTACGGAGGCAGCCAGATGTATAATCCAGGAGCACAGGGCTGGAGTAACAGATGTAGGAGTCATCTGCAAACACCTGTTCCCTTCTCTCTGCTTCCACTGCCATCATAATTTCCACCTGAACCACAGAGAGACCCTCTGATTCTGAAAGTGACGGGGCAGGATGGACTCGGGATTGCAGACCAAGAAGGGGCCAGAGCTAAGCTTGAGCCTGGGCCCATCCAACATTAAGAGGTCATGCAAAGGGGAGTTCCCATTGGGGCTCAGTGGGTTAAGAACCCAACGTGGTCTCCATGAGGATGTGGGTTCGATCCCTGGCCTCACTTGGTGGGTTAGGGATCCAGCATTGCCGTGAGCTACAGCATAGATTGCAGATACAGCTTGGATTCTCTGTGGCCATGGCTGTGGTGCAGGCCAGCAGCTGCAGCTCTGATTCGACCTCTAGCCTGGGAACTTCCATATGCTGAAGGTGCAGCCGTAAGAGGAAAAAAAAAAAAAAAAATAAGGGTCACGCAAAGGAAGAAGAGTCAGCAAAAATGACTGAGAAGTGCCTAGTGAGGCGAGAGGAAAGCCAGTGGAGCACGTCACAGAAGTCACGAGGCAACTGTGTCAACAAGGGGCAGGCCAGCGGCGCTGAATGCTGCTGAAAGGTCCAGACACTGAGAAGGAGCTACTGACATGAACCACACGGAGAGGGAGGTCTTTTAGTGGATGGAGTGATGATGTGAGGACCCCTAATGGGTGACGCTGATGAAGAGAACAGGAGGGGCCTTGAGGAGACAGCACTTACCCAAGGCGGAGGTGTTTCAGTGTGACGAGGAGAAGAGAAATGGGCAGGGGCTGGAAGGAGACCAGCAGCCAAATGGGCTTTTTTTTTTTTTTTCTTTTATGGCCTCACCCATGGCAGAGGGAAGTTCCCAGGCCGGGGATGGAGTCTGAGCCACAGCTGCAACCTACACCACAGATGTGGCAACACTGGACCCTTTACCCCACAGCACTGGGCCAGGGATGAACCTGTGCCTCCACAGGGACCTGAGCCGCAGCAGTCAGGTCCCTAATCCACGGCGCCACAGCGGGAACTCCAAAGAGGCATTTTTCTATGATGGGAGACACTAGGGAATATTTTTGAGATTGTGGGAAAGATCCAACCGAGAAGGAGAAAATTATGGAGGAGAGAGAAGGAAGTGAGATCTCTGGGAGGTGGAAGGGGTGAGATTCAGGGGATTTCACAGGAGGACTTTTCTGTCTGATTACTTCCGTTTCCTCCATGTATACGAAAAGCTCATCAGCTAGGCTGGGGTGGTGGGGAGGGGGAAAGACAGCGGAGAAGACTTGAAAAGGAGTGAGAGCTTGTTACACACAGACTTTCATAAAATACCCTTTACAGTCTCTGCAGCACCCAACGCAGAGCTGGTGGACGCAGCATGTCCTCAGATGCACACTAATTAAGGACACAACGTTTGGCGTGTGATTGTCCATGTCACCTTTTCTACTCAAGGCGCTGAGAACGTGTGTAGCCCGGATGTCCAGGCTCCCTCCCTCAGGTGGGACACCTGCCTGGCTATTTGTTGAAGCCAGGGTCTTGGGTACCTGCAGACACTTAAACCAAACAGCTGTCCCTTCTATACAAATGTCACCTCCAGGAGACACAGGCTGATAAACATTGACATAAAGATGTCAAGACGCCTGCATTAGGCACTCTTATCCCGTCGGCATCTCGGCCAAGGACAAACACCAAAGGTCTGAATCACGTGGGGCAGCGGTGGGTAATTCAGCCTCTGCCTGGCCACGTCGAATTTCCTTTTCTTTGCTGGGCTGTTGCTTTGATGTCAGATTCCTCTCCGTTTCTTTCTAGCTTCTTGCTTTCTCCTTTCCCACTTCTCCTAGCTTAGCCGGAGTCAAACTTCTTATTTTAATTTTACTCACTTTGTCTTTTCCATATTTATCGTCTCTCCCCTGGGGTGCCCAGCACCCATTCCAGCCTAAGGCTGGGAGAAAAGGAGCCCTCCCCCCAGCGTGATCAGGGCATCGATGGAAGATCTCAGCAGGTTCGTTCTTCAGATTGAACACTGACGTGCCGAAGGTTCAACCCCCTTCCGTAAAAAGAAGAGGTAGCGGAGTTCCTGCGGTGGCACAGTGGGATCGGTGGCCTCTTGGGAGCGCTGAGTTGCAGGTTCAATCCCCGACCTGGCACAGTGGGTTAAGGATCCAGCATTGCCACAACTGTGGCTCGGATCTGATCCCTGGCCCAGGAGCTCCATATGCCACCGGGTGGCCGAAAAAGAAAAACAATAAAATAAAAGAGGTACTGAAACAAGGCATTGGAGTGGGTGTGATATAGGCAAGAAGTGCCTTATTGCTTTTAGCATTTCTGTCATTAGGCAACTGATGGCAAAAGATCCTTCTGCCTTTCCCAGTGCGTCCTTTGAGCAGATGCTTTGTGAGCCTGTGACACAGATGTACGACACCATTCACTCATTTCGCAAATATTTATTGGATCATTTAGTCAGGGGGCCAAGGTCTAGGGGATCTTTTCCCAGATGCTAGACCACAAAAATCCATAAAAGAAGGAGAGCGTGGTATTTGCAAAAAAAAAAAAAAAAAAACCTTCTATTTTAGGCTTTAGGCTGTCTTGGTTGCTATATTTCTATTAAAAAGCAAGGCGAAACCTGCCCCCTCAATGTTCCGAGTGAGATAAGAGAGTTAATGGGCCCAGAAAGTAAAATGCAGAACATGTTCCCTGTTTTCTTTTTTCTTTTTCTTTTTTCTTTTTCGGGCCGCACCTGTGGCATACAGAAGTTACCAGGCTAGGGGTCAAATCAGAGCTGCAGCTGCCAGCCTACACCACAGCCACGGCAATGCCAGATCCTTAACCCATGGATAGAGGCCGGGAATCGAACCCGTATCTTCCTGAGTACAAGTCAGGTTCTTAACTCACTGAGCCACAAAGGGAACTCCATGTTCCCAGTTTTAAAAGACAGCTCTCCCGCATGCAGACAACTTGGCTCCCAGGCATGGCCGCCCCATGTGCCATCTGCCACCAAATCACCAAGAGCCACTCCAGCTTGGGTCCCCAAAGTGCCTGCATGTAGAGCGCCACCTTTAGGTAAAGGGCAGGAGGCGGTGTGGGTACCATTTGAATTTTGCTTCTGAAATTTTCTTGATGTTCTGAAATTTTCTTTGATGCTAATTATGTGACAAAGATCAAGGGCTTTAGGGTCAAACAAACTGGGATCTGAAGACAGGCTTGGCCGTTGACAGTGTAATCTCAGACAGGTTCCTGGTCCTGCTGAACCTTGTTTTACCAATCAAATGAGTGTAAGACCACTTATGCTGTAGGAGTATTGTGAGAATTAAAGAAAATATACACAGAGTGACTAGGTGGCGCTCGAAATTATAGCTGTTATAATTGGCAGAATGCCTAGGTTTGATTTCAGGAGCCTGGGGTGATCTAAACATAAACTCTTGAATATAAACCCTGGATGTTTAGAATTCTGAGTTCCCATTGTGGCTCATCGGGTTAAGAACCCAACAAAGTGTCCATGAGCGGGCAGGTTGGATCCCTGGCCTCACTCAGTAGGGTAAGGATCCGATGTGGCCACAAGCTGTGGTATAGGTCAAAGATATGGCTTGGAGCCTGCGTTGCTGTGGCTATGGTGTAGCCTGGCAGCTGCAGCTCTGATTAGAACCCTAGCCTGGCCACTTTCATATGCCACAGGTGCAACCATAAAAAAGAAAAAAAAAATTCTACCCCTAAAGATTTAAGGCGAAAGGAAGAAAATCTGACATCAAGTTGCCCCATCTCTCTCACACACACACACATACACAACCTTAAACCAAAACGATGTCAATAAAACTAGGAGATGCTTCTTACTTGTGTGCCTCCTTGAGAAAAAGACTTTGTCATCTTTGCCCCTCTGTCCCCAGCACAGTGCCTGGTTCAGCTGCTGAACCTGAGCTCTTTGCCCACACTCTGGTTTTGTTAGGGCAACAAAAGCAGAAGAAGGCAGAAGAGGAAGGGGGAGTGGGAAAGAAGGGGTGGAGAGTAAAGAGTCCAAGGTAGTTCCTCCAGCCCCCGGAGCTCTCCCGGTTCCCCAGGCAAGAAGACTGGGTTTCGTAGCAGCCTCTGCTAGGCGCCTGGATCTGCTGGCAGAAGAGCAACAGTGGCATCTTCAGGGCAGTGGGACAAACTTGGCTGTGGAAGCAGAGAGAAAGCCCTGCCTTCAGAACATGCTTGGTGGAGACATTAGCCGGTGAGCTTGCCTTTTCTCTACCTGAAATGACAGGTGTGGGCACAAGTGCCGGCCACCTTAAGAAAACCCTGAGGCCCCCCTACCCTAATGGATTATTAATATTCTTCTCTCTTGCTGATTGAGAGATGCCAGCCAAACTCCCACAGAGCTGGAAACTCAGGGAGTTGTAGGTCAGTGAGGGCCTCTAGGGCAAGCAACCGACAGTGTCTTGATGTTCAAAAAAGTGACATTTATCAATAAGATATTGGACAGCTCAGAGAATCCCTGGAAAAGGTGGGGAACCAGGCTCAGGGAACAGACAGAAACAAAGGGAAGCTAACCTTCAGAACTCAGTCAAAACATGCCTCAGGGCGATTCTGGTGAGGACCGCCTTGTGTTTGCCCAAAGCTGTCACCAGCACCACTGCCAGCATTGGCAGCTGAGCACTGCAGCTGGATTCAATGTCCCTGCTGTCCGTCGAGAGTGGATGTTTGCAGGTGGATGTGGCACCACCAGAATGATGCCTCCCCTGCCCCTGCTCCTTGTGTCTGATTGGCTGATCCAGCTTAGCAGTAAAGGAACCGATCTTGCCATACAGCAATGACTTTCTCAAACATGGGAAAGACATTCTGCAGACAGATAAGTGTCCCTACAGAATGGGACTGCAGACCCGCCACCAAGGAGTGCTTTGAGTTTGTAGGAAGTTATGTGACAGAGCAGAAAAGGAATTCGAAATTCTAGGTCTAAGGGCTGATTTTGTCCCATGTTAACTATGCGACTTGGGCAGGAATAAATAAGCTTCTCTGGGTTTTCGTCACACATAGAATAATTATTCCTACCTGCTTTGCAGCCTGAAGCGTACATCAGATAATTTTGTGGACAGGCTTTGAAATTTACACACTTGAGTAAATCTGTCTGTCTTTCTGGGTCCCAGGTTACCCAGCAGCAAAATTTAATCCGTAGACTGAAGCGCTAGTGGAAGGTAAACTAGAATATTAAAGATTGGAATTCTTTGATGCCTGGGACCTGCCTCAAAATAATGGAGGTGGTGGGAGGGAGAGGAAGTGGGTAAGGATGCACATGAGACTGACCATGAGGTAGTGAGTGTAAAACCCAGCTGATGGACCCATTATACCATTCGCTCTGCATTAGGGTGAAATCTTCAATAATACAATTTTTTCTTTTTTTAAATGAGGCATCTTGGAAATGCTTAGATGAAACAGGCCACACTCTCCAGGTTTCATTCTTACCAAGTCTGTGTTAGGCGTCCTCCCCACCCCAAGATATTGTTTTCCTTAGTATTTTGGTCCTTTCCTCAGCTGCCCACTACCCTTCTACCCGGACTGGTGCTGATTAATGTAAGGTTACACAAGGGAAAACATCTTTGGTATAACACTGGTTGAAAGAAAAAACGGCACCCCTAAATAATTAACCAACAACCAAAGAAAACCAGAAGCAAGGGAGCGCGCACACACAGCGCCGGTAAGGAGCAGCCTGTCCCTGGTCCAGAGCAACTGGGAAGTTATCTTCAACGAACAAAAATGAACTCACACTTCTCTTTTCCTGCCACTGCATTTGCTTGATGACCACAGAAAATAATGAATAACAAGGACACCGCACAAGGCAGTGAAGGGTTCAAGCTGGTGCCCCAGCTTTGGTCCAGCACCTACTATCAGCTATGTGCGCCCACTTGGCTCCCAGCTGGCCAGGACACAGGGGCGGCCGAGGGATTCCAAGGGGAGAGGGACAGGCCGAGGGTGCAATCGCATCATCGTAGGGGAAAGACCCCTGCCCGGGGACCGTGACGGACCAGTAAGGCACAGGAGCATCACGAGGAGGCGGTACAATCACACCGCGGACGCTGGATGATAACTAACCCCGAAGTGGAGATGCTCCACCTGCCCTGGGAGGGGCTTGAGATTCGCGAGAGGCTGGACCAGCAGACATACCGCCAGCCATAGTGATCTTACAAACACACAGTCTCTCTTTAAAAAAATGCCGCCCATCGCCAGGCCCGCCCCTCGGCCTTCCGGATACGCCCCAAACAACTATGGCCGCAGCGGGGCGGAAGCACCTCCGCCCCCGACCAAGATGGCCACAGGGGCGGGACGACTGAGCGGAAGTGCCCCGTTGGGCCGCTGACCGGTCTGTCATGGCGGCCGCGGCCGCTTCCCCTGCTCTGAAGCGGCTGGATCTGCGCGACCCCGCGGCGCTTTTCGAGACCCATGGAGCGGAGGAGATCCGTGGGCTGGAGCGCCAGGTTCGGGCCGAGATTGAGCACAAGAAGGAGGAGCTGCGGCAGATGGTGGGGGAGCGGTACCGTGACCTGATTGAGGCGGCTGACACCATCGGCCAGATGCGCCGCTGCGCCGAGGGGCTGGTGGACGCCGTGAAGGCCACCGACCAGTACTGCGCCCGCCTCCGCCAGGCCGGCTCGGCCGCGCCCCGGCCGCCGCGGGACCCGCAGGTCAGCCCCGGGCCCCCGCCCCCAGCCCGGCCGCTCCTGCTCACGTGGGCCGGCCCACGTCCCCCGGCGGGGCCTCACCTGCCGCAGGAAGAGCCTCCGCCGCTCTCTGCGCTCCCTCCTCGGGGGACGACGGCCGCTGTCCTTCCTTGCGGCTGCCCGGTTCTCCAAAATCCCTCGGCCGTTTCTTCAGGCGCCTTCCCGGGCTTCCGGGCCTTGCGTTCCGCACCTCACTGGTGGGGTCACTGAGTTTTTCCTGCCAGCTTTGCATGGAAACGCCAGGGGTCTCTCGCTAGACAGTTTGACTCGTTCCATACATCGCATTTCCCAACATTATAACTAGAACAAGAGTTCTCCCCTAGGCTGACGCCTTCCCCCCAGGCCGTTCCTTCCTCCTCCCAGTCTCCCCCTCCCGCCCCCACCGCGCCCCCACCCCGACCCCGCTCCCGGGAATAACCTCCACAGCCCCTTCCACCTGTTGTTGGAAGATAGTACCCAACTATCAAGCTCTCATCTTTTTTTTTTTTTTTTTATGGCAAACTCTCATCTTTTCAAGAGAGGAACGTTTTCATTTTAAGAAACTAAGTTTATTTTAATTCGTGTTTTTCCTCCAAACACTAATGATTAGACCCACTGTCCAAGGACGCTAATCCTAATAATGCCTTTTGTGTTGCTGAAGAATGTTGACTTAGGGGTTGCAAAGGGAAGGGGCGCAGAGGGTGAGAAAGGTAAGGAAGGAATTTGTTCTTAAGCCATACAGCCATGTGGAAGGAAAAAAATTGCAGAGTGCAACTTAGCTCCAGTTTGGAACTTTTTAATACAGCCTGGGTTTTAGAAGAATCCAGATCATTAAGCCGGGCTCACGCGATAGAACCAGAGGAAACTAGAAATTCTTTGCTAATTTTTGAAATGAGAGATTTCATCCCTCCCTAGACTGCGCATTTAGTGCATTAGGTGGCCAGCCTTTGCTATAACTCAGGCATGCTTCAGGGTTTTATTAAAAAATTAATTTGTACTATGCTTATCTTGAAAAACATTTATTTTTATTGCTGTTCAATCCGATTTATTCTCAGTCACAAAAATTTGGGTGCCTTCTGTGTTCAAGGCACAGAGAATCAGAAGTCCCCTATCCCTGCTATACAGGATCTTACAATCTAGTTGAGTTAAATCCTTGGAAAGTTGATTTTAAAAAAGGTACATAATTTATAGAGTAGCAGAAGAAAGCATTTTAGGATAGGGAGTTCCCTGGTGGCTTAGTGGGTTAAGGATCTGGTGTTGTCCCATGGCCGGAGACCTTCCACAAGCTGTGAGTGCGGCAAAAAAAAAAAAAATTGTGTGTGATAATGGGTGTTGATTCCCAGAATAACGGTGTACATTTACGGTAAAAATTCCGAAGGCAGTCACTTCAGGCTTGGGTCCTCCCCAGTAAGGAGAGGCCTTCTAGATGAGATTTGGAATATGGGTCTAGGGTGTGTAAAGACGATCAAACTCAGGTATGAATTTCATTAAAGCAGAGTTTCTCAACCTTGGTGTTACCGGTTTGAGGGATTATTCCTTGTTGTAGAGGCCTATCCTATGTGTAGTGGGCTGTTTAGAAGCATCCCAGGCTCCTAACCACTAGCTGCCAAGAGCACTCCTGTCACCCACTGTGGTAATCAAAAATGACCCCTGATATTGCTGCACGGTCCCTGGGAGATGAAATCTCTTCCCCCCCCCCCCACATGAGAATCAGAGGATTCAAGGGTTCCTGGAAGAAAGTAGTGGAAGGACAGGAAACCCTTGATCCCCAGGCCGAGGTCCTCAGCAACAGGGAGCCCTTTAGAACTGAGCAAAGCCGTGATCTCAGTGGCCTTCGAAGAAGGTTAATTTGACAGCGAAGGAAAAGGATAGATCCGAGGGGATAGAGAGTGAACAGAGCACAAGTGATGTGTTTGGGGAGTAACCTCAGTGTGGGATTGGAGTTCTCTTGCGACACAGTGGGTTAAGGATCCGGCATTGTCACTGCAGTGGGCCACTGCTGTGGTGCAGGTTTGATCCCTTGCCTAGGAACTTTCTCATGCTGTGGGTGCAGCCAAAAAAAAATTCTAAGTGTGAGAGGATGACTTGGGTTAGAATCCTGCCAGTGGTAGCAGAACCCCAGGTCGTGGAGACATCAACAGACCCAGCCAGAGAACACGAGTTTCTTGGGAATTGGGGGCCGAGGGGTGGCATATGCTAACATATCTAGGGAGATGAATTTGGTTTTAAATATGCTGGTTGTAGAATGGCAGTGAAACTTCCCAGGGGAAGTGGCTGGCAGCAGCAGAAAAGGCTCGATTGGGATTCAGGGGAGCAGTATGGGCTACAGATAAGGACGTGGTCATGTCCACCTGGAGGTGACAGTTGAGGGAAGAGACCTGTGAGGTGAGAGGACAGACTGAGATGAGTGGAGGCGTGAGGCCTGAACCACAAGATTTGGTGGAAGGTTGATGAATAGAAGCAGCCAGCAAAGAAGCCCACGATGCACCGAAAGCAGCGGGAGGAAAGGTAGGAAGACTGAACATCAGACGAGGGAAGGAGAAGGCTCGCCCGCGGGATGGCACGTGGGCTCTGGGCTATTGAAGCATCCTGAGGGTCCCTGACACCCAGACCGTGAGATGACCACATTAGGTTTGCCCTCCAAGATGGAGCAAAGCTGCAGCTGGTAGGAAAATCTTGACTCCAGTAATTCTGCTACGGCCACGTCAATGCCTTGCTGAGCGGCACCGAATCTGGCTTCATGGAAGCTTCGTCCCTCCTTCTACCTTAGCCAGCCCAACACGGCCCCTGCTTTGGTTTGTTCTGATTCGTGTTTGTTCTGCAGCCACAGCTGCCGTCCCAGGAGAAGTTCTACAGCATGGCTGCCCAGATCAAGCTACTCCTAGAAATTCCTGAGAAGATCTGGAGCTCGATGGAGGCGTCTCAGTATCTCCACGCCACACAGCTCTACCTGCTCTGCTGCCACCTCCACACCCTGCTCCAGCTGGATGCTTCTAGCTCCCGATACAGCCCTGTCCTGTCCCGATTCCCTATACTCGTCCGGCAGGTGGCAGCAGCCAGCCACTTCCGGTAAGTGGCTCTGGCAAAAAGACCTTCTCTGGCCATGGCCACACGTCAGCCCTACGATTTTATGGAGTAGGTCTTCTTTCGTGACATTCTGGGGCTCTTCCCCCGAGATGTACAAAGCTC
Source organism: Phacochoerus africanus (assembly GCF_016906955.1). Taxonomy (NCBI): domain Eukaryota; kingdom Metazoa; phylum Chordata; class Mammalia; order Artiodactyla; family Suidae; genus Phacochoerus; species Phacochoerus africanus. The sequence goes on along the minus strand of NC_062557.1, from coordinate 7,746,664 downwards.
CCTGCTGACCTTGGTCATCATCTTGTAGGTCAACCATTCTGCAGGAGAGCAGGATGCTCCTGAAGTGCCAGGCCGTGTCCGACCAAGCCGTGGCCGAGGCCCTGTGTGCTATAATGCTCTTAGAAGAGAGTTCTCCTCGCCAAGCCCTAACAGACTTCCTGTTGGCCAGAAAGGCGGCTATTCAGAAACTTCTCAACCAGCCGCACCACGGTGGGTGTGGCTTCTCCCCAAAATGTGGTCCTCAAACATGGAAATGGAGCAGGGATGTGCTGCGGGAACCCACAGCATCCAGAGAATTTTGTTTCCAACTTTGCTAAAGGAAGTTGTTAACAGAGGGTGGTTTCTTCTCGCAGGTGCTGGTGTCAAGGCTCAGATTTGCTCTCTCGTGGAGCTGCTGGCCACAACCTTGAACCAAGCCCATGCTCTTTTCTACACTTTACCGGAAGGTCTGCTGCCAGAGCCGTCCCTGCCGTGTGGCTTGCTCTTCTCAACTCTGGACACCATCACAGGCCAGCATCCCCCTGGTGAGCTCTTAGCCAGCCTCTCTTATTTTCTGGTTCATTCAGCAGATTTTTACTGGCAGGTGCCATCTGCCGGCTACTGTGCTAGGCTCTGGGGAGACAGCAGTGAATTGGGCAGATGTGGACCCTCCTTCGTGGAGGTCACGGGCTAGTGGTAGAGGCAGATGTTGAACTCACGATCCACGAATACCTGCTTAGTACCCATATTGGTCGCTGCCATGACGACAGAGGATAGGCTGACCTGGTAGCCTGGAATGGAGGGACCTCACCAAGGTCAGAGACTTTCTTGGGGACATGATATTTGAAATGAAACCTGAGGGTGAGTAAGAGTCAGGTAAAGAAGGCAAAGAAGAGAGTTCTAGGCACAAGGGAGAGGAGGTGCAAAGGTCCTGAGGTGAGGAGACTTTTAGTGTGTGAGGAACTGAAAGAAAGCAGAGGTGGCTGAGGGGTAGTGGGGGGAGAAGAGACGGGGCTGGGCTATGAGTTGTGACCAGGTAATGCAGAGCCATGTGAGCAGAACAGTGGCTAGCCTTCTGGGACCTTCCAGGCTTAGTTATCCTTCGTTCTGTGTTCCCATGTCTCCTATACTTTTCATTTGGGACCATTTGTCCCAATTGGAATTAAATGCATTTGGCTTTTATGTGGCAGCGGATCCCCGTGCTGCTCGAGTGGATGCCGAGAGCTCATGTCAGAGGCTGTCACCATGAACCAGATGACAGACATCGGGGGCAGTAGAGAGAGAGCTGAAGGGACAACTTGGACAGGTGTCCAGAAGACAGTTTGGTAAAGGATTGGCTGTGAAGGATATAGAAGGAAGGTGTCCAGGTTTACTAGAAAAGGAGTTTTCATTTTGTTTTTTTGCTTTTTAGGGCCACATCTACGGCATATGGAAGTTCCCAGGCTAGGGATCGAACTGGAGCTGCATCTGTGACCTACAGCACAGCTCACAGCAACGCCAGATCCTTAACCCACTGAGCAAGGCCAGGAATCAAACCCGCATCCTCATGGATACCAGGAGGGCTTGTTACTCCTGAGCCACAATGGGAACTTCCAGAAAAGGAGTTTTGTGGGGTTTTTTAGTGAAGTGTAGTTGATTTATAATGTTGCATTAGTTTCTGGTGATTCAGTTATACATGTATATTCTCTTTTTGTTTTCTTTTTTAAATCTTTTTCTTTCTTTCTTTTTTTTTTTTTTTTTTTTTTTTTTTTTTTGCCGAGCCCACAACCTATGGAAGTTCCCCAGGCCAGGGATCGAACCCACACCATAGCAGCAACCCAAGCCACTGCAGTGACAAAGCCAGATCCCTAACCTGCTGCACCACAAGAAAACTCCAATTCTTTTTCATATTCTTTTCCATTATAGTTTATTACAAGATATTGAATATGGTTCCCTGTGCTATACAGTAGGTCCTTGTTGGTTATCGATTTTATATGTAGTAGTTTGTATCTGCTAATCCCAAACTCTTAATTTATCCCTCCCCCCTCATCCCCTTTGGTAACCATAAGTTTGTTTTCTATGTCTGCAAGTCTGCTTCTCTTTTGTAAGTAAGTTCATCTGTGTCATTTTTTTAGACTTCACTGTAAGTGATAAATTGTCTTTCTCTGACTTACTTCATTTAGTACGATAATCTCTAAGTCCATCCAAGTTGCTGCAAATGGCATTATTTCAGTCTTTTTTATAGCTGAGTAAAATTCCATTGTACGTATGCATCCCACATCTTCTTTATCCAGTCCTCTGTCGCTGGACATTAAGGTTGCTTCTATGTCTTGGCTGTTGTGAAGAGCCCTGCAGTGAACATTTGGGTGCACGTATCTTTGCAAATTAGGGTTTTCTCTAGATGGATGCCCAGGAGTGAGATTGCTGGGTCTTATGGAAACTCTATTTTGAGCGTTTTAAGGAACCTCCATAGTGTTCTGCACAGTGGCTGCACCAATTTACATTCTCACCAGCGGTGAGAAATGAAAGGGCTGATGAGTTTACTTTCGAAACTGTTGTGTTGGAAGCAGCTGAGACCCTGGAGTGGGAAGGTGGGGTGGACGGGCGACTTTCGGGTCCAGAGCAGAGTAGAGTGGCCTTGGCTGGAGGCACCCCTGCGTGCCGCTCCTGCTTAGGGCTGTTGTTTGAAGCCTTGGGGGTGGGTGGAGCGATCCGAGGAGGGAGGATGGAGGAGAGCAGGCTGTGCCTCAGGAAACTCCAGAACTCCAAGGTCAGGCAGAGGAGACGGGAAGCACGTGGGATGCGGCGGGGGGGGGGGGAGGGGGGCAGCCCCGTGGTCACCTTCAGGCAGAGATGTGGAGTAAACGGTCTCATCTCTGGCTCCGTCTTTGCTTTTACTTTATCTGGCCTCTTTCTCGCTTCCTTGTGCCCGGGTTCCCTTGCAGGCGCTTCCATGTAGTGCCTTTTCCCTCCCATGAAAAGTGAGCTCATTTGCCGTGGCCTTGGAAACAAGCACAAGGATCCCCAAGTCTCGAACTCGGGCAGGTGCTTGCACCCAGGACAGAGTGCGTGGGCCCGTCAACAGTGAATGGAGTCGCGCAGCGGCAGCCTGCGTCCTCCTGGAGAGGTGGCCTCTGAAGAGCTGCAGGCTCCCCTTCAGGATGAGTGTCGTGGCTTCTTTGCTTAGATCTGCGAGGGAGGCAGGAGGGGTGAGGAGAGGGAAACCACCACCTTTTGTTTTCTGGCACCTTCCTTCTGCTGTGAGAGTGCCAGGGATCACCCGGCCCTCCTCATTCCTTTGCCTGCTCCTCAAGCTGGAGGAGGACAGAGTTGGAGGGACGCTGCCACGCTGCTGGATGAGGTTCTTTTGTTCTGTGGTTCTTTTGTGTGTGTGTCTTTTTATAGCTGCACCTGCGGCCTATGGAAGTTCCCAGACTGGGGGTCAGATTGGAGCCGCAGCTGCCAGCCTACACCACAGCCACAGCAATGCCAGATCCTTAACCCACTAAGAGAGGCCAGGGATCGAACCCACATCCTCATGGATACTAGCCGGGTTTGTTACCACTGAGCCACAACGGGAACTCCAATTCTGTGGTTCGCTGTCTCCATATTTCAGGGGTCCAGTCTGGCTGCCCAGAGGAAGACTAGATGCTTTTTGGAAATTCCTTCTAGGTCCTTTTCTCATTTGTGTTCAGAGGGTGGTCCCGATTACTTCTCCCTTGGCCTCCGTAGGGAAGGGCCTTGGTGTTCTGCAGCAGGAGATGAAGCTGTGCAGCTGGTTCAAGCACCTGCCCGCATCCGTCGTCGAGTTCCAGCCGGCTCTCCGGACGCTGGCGCACCCCATCAGCCAGGAGTTCCTGAAGGACACGCTGCAGAAGTGGATCCACATGCAAGTAGCCAGGGCCTCCCCTCGGCGGGCAGGGGCACCCTGCAGCCTCGCGGGTGGCCACACGAGGCCCAGTGCAGAGGGGCGAGAAGGCTGATATTCCGAATGGTGCTGTGCCTGGGGCCCCGTGGGTCAGGTCGGCCCCTCGCTCGGCCACCTTTCACTACGCTCGTGGTGGTTGGGCTGCTCTGGAGCAACCAAGAAGGAGTTTATCTTTCAACATATTACGTAGAGAATTGTAAGCCCTCTTTATGTCAGAGTCCTGCCACTCCTGTGCTTTTATTTAGCGCAGGGGGGTTGTGCTTTGGCGGTTCTTTTTTTTTTTTTCCCAAGGTGTAGTTAATTTACAACATTTTGTTCGTTTCAAGTGTACAGCAGAGTAATTCAGTTATACCTTTTATTTTCAGATTCTTTTCCATGACGGGTTATTACATAATATTGAGTAGAGTTCCCTGGGCTCTCCAGAGAGTCCTTGTTTCCCTATTTGTGTGCAGCAGTATATCTGTTAATCCCAAACTCCTGGAGCTCATTCTCTGGGGTTCTAGGCGTCCTTCCAGAGAGATACTTCAGGGGAGCAAGGGCAGGCCTGGTGAAGGGGCATAGGCGCCACCTTCCAGCCAGCCAGAAATGCTATGTATATATGTGTATTTATAAACACTCTAATATATATATATCAGGACCTAGATAAGAGGTTTTCAAGTGGAGTCCAGCTGTTTTTCTTAATAAAGGTTGAAAACCACGAAACACAAAGTCCAGGAAAACTGATTTCGTTGCAGGTGTAATGAAGACATTAAAAATGGGATTGGCAGCCTGCTCGTGTACGTGACGAGCATGAAAGGTCTCGCGGGCATCCGGGATGCCATGTGGGAATTGCTTGCCAACGAGTCCATCCATCACAGCTGGGATGTGATCTGCCGGCGGCTCCTGGACAAGCCGCTCTTATTCTGGGAGGATTTGATGCAACAGCTGTTCCTTGACCGGCTGCAGGTGAGGTGGGAAATCGCTCGCTCCAGCTGCTTTGGGGCCAATCCTGGTGTGATCTTTCAGCTGTCTGGGGAGAGTCCCATCACTTCGTATATCCTATATCCTTTCCCTGCTCTGCTGACTTACTCTCGTGGTGACTCCTCTGGATGATGTACCATGAAAATGATCAGACCCCGGGGCTGAAAAAGGCCAGGCTTCTGTTGGGTGGTTGGCTCAGAAAGTGCTAGGGTGGTGGATTGTCACTTGCTGCTCTGGTTTTGAGATTTCCTGGAAGGAACGGGGCTTTGAACTCTTCTCTCCTTCTCTTTTAGACTCTGACAAAAGAAGGCTTTGACTCCATCTCCAGTAGTTCCAAAGAGCTCCTCATTGCAGCTTTGCAGGAGCTGGAAAGCAACACCAGCAGTTCTACTTCAAATAAGCACATCCACTTTGAGCATAACATGTCTCTCTTCCTCTGGTCCGAGAGTCCCAGCGACCTGCCTTCCGCCGCCGCCTGGGTCAGCGTGTCAAGCCGGGCTCAGTTTCCCAGCAGCGGGCTCGCCATGAAAGCACAAGCTGTTAGCCCTTGTGTCCGGAACTTCTGTTCTGCCCTAGATTCTAAACTGCAGGTGCAGTTAGAGGACCTCCTGGCTTACCTCCCCTCCGGTGATCCAGCGCTGCCCAAGGACGTCTCCCCCGCGCAAGCCAAGAACTGCGCCTTCGACAGATACGCAGATGCGGGGACCGTGCAGGACATGCTGCGGACGCACTCCACGGCATGCATCAAGCGCGTCCTGAACTGCATCCAGGCAGAGCTGCAGAGCGTTGAGCAGGCTCTCCAGGGGCAGCAGGATGTCCTCGGCGGGGTCAAGCTGCATGCAGTCCTTTTCATGGCCAGACTTTGCCAGTCGCTGGGAGAACTGTGTCCCCACCTGAAGCAGTGCATCTTGGGAAAATCAGGAACCACCGAGAAATCAACAAGGGATTCTAGGGCTCTAAAAAAGCAGGGGAAGGGGAAAGCTCAAGAAATGATTCCCATGCAGGCCAAGTGGCAGGAAGTTAAGGAGCTCCTCCTGCAGCAAAGCGTGATGGGCTACCGGGTCTGGAGCTCAGTGGTTGTGAAAGTGAGTGACCCGCAGATGTACTTCTCCGCCCGCCAGGCAGTCCTTATTCTGTCTCCTTTTTATCATAGTCCAGGCTGGCCAAGCTCAGTAAGGTCTTGTAACAGGAAGGGAATAACAGGTCTTACTTCATGCAGTTACTTTCACTTATCTCTGCCAGATAGCGCAAGTGTAAAAACTTCCCCATTCCTTTTAGCCTAGATTTTATAAGCAGAAACCTTGGATTTTTTTTTTTTTTCCTGCTATCTGATGAGACTGAAAGACTTTCTCCCTAGACAAGGGTCTCTGTTTTCTGCTCTTCAACCTACATATCACAATCCCTGTAGTCTCAACTGGTGTCTTAAGAGGTGCCCTGTGACACTGTAGGGTAGTTAGTAACAAAATTCCCATTCAGCAGAAGCCACAGGAAAAGTGAGCTTTGCTGCTTGCCATCCTACGCAGGACCTAAGTGGTAGAAGCTGCCACCAAAATTACTTGAGTAGTTTGAAACAAACAGAGCTCCATAGGATCTGATTGACCTGGACGGGTATTTGCTTTTCATCACCAGGTTTTGGCTCATGGATTCACCCAGTCATTACTGTTAGATGATGCTGGCTCAGTCCTGGCCACAGCCACCAGTTGGGATGAACTAGAAATTCAGGAAGAAGCAGAGTCTGGCAGCAGCGTCACGTCCAAGATCCGACTCCCTGTCCAGGTAAGCAGGTGCCTCTGTTAGGAGGCTGTGCCCCGAAAGGGGGAAAGCTGCCCTGTGGATAGGAATGAGACTTCAGAGATAATTATTCAACAGACAGCTTCTGAGGAAGAGCTGGAAGTACTATGTTGACTCTTCTGGGGGCAAAGTGAGCGTAGAGTCAAGTAAATAAGACTGTTGGAGGAGTCAGTTGATGCTTCTTTCCTGCTGCAGCACAGCTTCTGTGCTAATTAGAGAACCACTTACCCTGATGTGAAATCAACAGTGGAAAACAGTGCCAGGTTAGTCCCAGGCCACCAAGGAAGTGACAGCAGACGTCACTTGTATCTGTTAACCGGTCTGCTCTGAAGGGCCCCCGGGGGAGGTCAGGGTCCTGGCTTATGAGCCTAGTTGGGACAAATGGGTCCACTTTTACCACGTCTCATTAATTCGTGCAAGCTGGCAACTTGACACTCTTTTGTTCTTTTAGCCGTCCTGGTATGTACAGTCCTTCCTGTTTAGCTTATGCCAGGAAGTTAATCGGGTTGGAGGCCATGCCTTGCCAAAGGTGACGCTGCAGGAGATGCTGAAAAGCTGTATGGTTCGAGTAGTGGCCGCCTATGAGAAACTTGCAGAAGAAAAGCAGTTGAAGGTAGGTGTGTGAGTTTATTTCCCCCTAAAAACAATGAAAAACCTTAGCTTTTTCTTGGATTTGGGCAGTTCGCATCCAGGAGTCCAGGTGTTAAGGACCGCTCGCCCCAGGCTATTCTCATGGGTAGTGGTTTCCAGCTCCACTGATTCCTATGGGTCAAGCAGCTCTTCCCTGAAAAGGCCATTTGGTACAGGCGGCGAGGACGAACTTCCGAGTAAAAGACCTGGTTTCCAACCCAGCTCTGCCGTGTGGTCACTGCCGGCTTTGGGCAAATCATTAACCTGTTTCCTCTTAATCAAGCCTGGTCACAGGATGGGGTGCTCGGGTGGGTGGAGTGTGAGGAAGTGGAACCAGTGGCAAAGCACAGCACACCCTGTCGGGGAGCTCCTGACCCCTAGCCCCCAACCCCCTCAGGAGCTGGGAAGCCTCCGTATTATGTAGAGGTATGGTGTAAACTCATTTCATTAGCAACAGTTTTTCTTTCCTTTTTTTTTTTTTAAGTCTTTTTAGGGCCACACCCACAGCATATGGAGGTTTCCAGGCCAGGGGTCAAATCAGCGCTATAGCTGCCAGCCCAAGCCCCAGTCACAGCAAGAGGGGACCGGAGCCTTGTCTGTGGCCTACACCACAGCTCATGGTAATGCCAGATCCTTAACCCACTGAGCAGGGCCAGGGATTGAACCCATGTCCTCATGGACACTAGTCGGGTCCGTTATTGCTGAGCCACAGCAGGAACTCCCTTTTGGGTTTTTTTTTTTTGCTTTTTAGGGCTGGACATGCGGCATATAGATGTTCTAGGCTAGGGGTCGAACCACAGCCACAGCAACTCGAGTTCCGAGCCATGTCTGCAACCTACACTGCAGCTCAAGGGAACGCCAGATTCTTAATCCACTGAGTGAGGCCAGGGATCGAACCTGCGTCCTCATGGATGCTAGTTGGGTTCTTAACCCACTGAGCCACAATGACAACTCCAAGGCTTTGAGTTTTGCTAAAGACCACATATCTAACATAATTTGTTTTTGTTATGAGATTAAGCGGGTCTTATGAGTACAAAAAGCTTCTGAAATAACCAGCTGTAACTCAACCAAAGCATGAAGCTGCTCATTCGGACACCTCTCTGAATGAGTGGGTATGGGAAATTCATTTGCAGAAAGAAGGTGCATTTCCAATGACCCAGAATCGGGCACTGCAGCTGCTTTATGATCTGCGTTATCTCAACATTGTGCTGACAGCCAAGGGTGAAGAGATGAAGAGTGGCCGCAGCAAACCAGACTCCAGGTACCCACCCCCCCAGGGCCCTCTCTTCCGCATCTGTGTAGCCCTTTCCTGGGAAGCCGCCAGAGCCACCCTTTTACTGCCCATGTGTCGTGTTTGTTTTAAACAGTAAGCACTCATATTACCAGCAAGATAAATAACGGCCACCTGCTGGATAGAGTCCACGGCCAGGTGTGGGAGGTGAACGCACGCCTCTCTCCCGAGTCAGCCTGCAAACTGCGGGGTTTAACTTGAGTCTCTGGTGCCCTCCCCCCAAAATGACATGGGGGAGGAATGGACTTGACCCAGCCATCCAATCGGGTTAAAACTCTTGAGGACTATTGAAGCACAAAAATCAGGACAGGTGGTCCCGAGTCAGCGATTAAGGAAAACAGATGTGGTTCCAGGATCTTGTCAAGCATTACAAGACCCTGAGATTGGTTTCGGGCCTCAAAAACTCTGGAGACTAACCAACCTAATCCTTCCTTCAGGGTTGAGAAGGTGGCGGACTACTTGGAAGCACTCATCGACCCGTTTGACCTGGACGTCTTCACGCCGCACCTGCACAGCAACCTGAATCGCCTGGTGCAGCGGACGTCTGTAAGTCCGGGAGCAACCGCTCGGTGTGAGGGAGGCGCCGCAGGCTCCCAGTACAGCCGAGCCCGCCCCAGCCCGTAGCAGTCCAGGAAGCAGCGTGGAGGGGCTGAGACACAGGTAGCGAGTTTCGTCATAGGGGCTGAAGGAGGATCAGGTCAGACCTCACAGCCGAGGCAACCGTGATATGACCCCTTTAGTTGTGGGTAAGGATCGCTAAGGTTTCAGCCAGGCCTCAGCAAGAGGAATAAAACCAGAGAGCTCCTGACTCTGAGATTCTGTTCCCGTGGGCAAGGGTAAGAGTAATTCTGAGGCAGTAACACACTCAAAAGAGCACTCCCCCAAAGGAAACGGAGTAGCGGCTCATTACCGACAGAGGTGATTTTCTTTTAACTGGAAGAGAAAGCACAGTCTGTCAGCAGGCTCCATTTCTCATCAGGTGCTTTTTGGGTTAGTGACTGGGACAGAGAATCCCTTCACCTCCCGGAGCGGTACCTTCAACTCCCAGGAGCCCCACAACATCCTGCCACTGGCATCGAGTCAGATCAGGTAATGGTTCTGAGAGGGTCTTGCTGGGCCCCACAGCTGCCTGTTTACGCCACTGAAATCCCTTCCTTTTGTCTTGGAGGTTTGGACTTCTTCCACTGAGCATGACAAGCACTCGAAAGGCCAAATCAGCCAGCAGAAGCCTCGAAACAAAAGCCCAGGTTAGTGCGGAGAACAGGGGTTCATCCCAATTGATCCTGCCCCTGTTTCCCACCAAACCACCCAGTCAGCTCCCCTTTAAATAACCGATAAAGAAGCAAGACGACAGGATGCACTAATGCTGTTTTAATGGCGGCATAATATAGAAGTAGTACACGGCGTCACTAGCTCGAGCTCATGGAACTTGTAAACGATGCCCATTTACACTGTCGAGTAGCCTCGTAACAGAAAGGTATCTCAGGCTGCCAAAGCTCTAGAAAATATGCAGGACAGGATGGAGGTTATTTCTTGTGTTTAACAGGGCAAAAGAGTTAACTGCTAACCCAGCACTATGATTGTACTTATTTGGGAAAAAAACTGTTTTCCTTCAGTGATGGTTTCGTCTTTCATGTCTTTTAGTTGGGTGGGAAATAAAAGGAAATTTGCTTTCTCGAATTTCACATGTTCTTGTTAACACACGTCTTGTTTCAGTGGGCTGCCATCCATTAAGCCTGCGAGAGTCCTCCTGGGTATTTCCGAATTGTGTTCATGTGTGTTTGAGAGCTCAACAGCTGGTCTTCTTACAGCATTTAGTCATTGTTGGTTTGCTTTCTTGTTAGATAAAATACTAGCAATGTACCCTTTCCGTATTCCCTGCCATCAAACCCATTAAGATCCAAAATCCTCATCAAATGTCTGGTTCTAAAACTTGGGAGATGGTAATAAAAAAAAAGGAGTTCCTACACAAACCACCCGCTCGAGAAGCATGGGCCCGTGCTGTAAGCTTGCCCACCAGTCTCCATGTCTGCCCGTAGAAACCGAGCTTTCGGCTCTCCCACGGCAGAGGAGCAGACCCAGGAAGGGAAGTAAAGTGCTTACCCTCTTCCCGTAGTCCACGTCCTCAAATTGCAGTTCCGTCACATAATAAAATCTCCTTCTGTCCCATGTCCTCCTCACATCTTGACAAAGAGCCAAGTCCCCTGACCAGAGCTCTGGGCGCTTCTAGCTCTGCCTGTGTGCTGTGCGGACTGCGGGCGGCGTGGAGGGTGAGCAGGTGGGGGACCGCGTGGACTCTAAGGCACTTTCCTCTCCGTACAATGGCAGGTTGTCCCCCCGGCACTCCCCAGAGCAGATGACCCGAGGCATCCTGGCTCCTTGTTCAGACAGCTGGTCACTGAGGAAGAAGACTCATCTACGCCTTCGTTATTCAAGCTGGGGTGGCTCTCTAGCATGACCAAGTGACATGGGACAACCCATCTCTAAATAAATACTACACGTTATTTCTTCTAGAGGTGCCTCTGCTCCTTTGTTGCTAAGCCACACCAGTCTTTCCAGTTGCAGCAGTGGAATGTGGCCCCAGCCACTGCTGGGGGTTACTTTAAGCATGACGTGGATCCTTGGCCAGTAGCTTCACAGCACAGATAGCGTACACTGTCGGCCTTCGCCGGCGCCTTAATTCTCGACCCTACGAGGTGGAGTTAGCATTGAGATCACGGGAGCTGCTGCTGCAAAAGGCTGTAAGACGAAAAGTCCTTGTGTATTTCTTGACTGTCGGAACTAAACTGTTTTCTAAGTCTGAGATGTAGGCTCTGGAGGAATAACGGTAGCAAGTTATCTGGGAATCCAAGAGTCTGAAAGACCTTCTCTCTGGGAATACAAATATATAACGAAGAGAGAAGAGTTTCCCGGGAGGGAGCTTAGTTGCACAGTCTAACTGGGATCTGGTTCTTCTGTCCCAGAGGACAGAGTACTTTCAACAGGACATCTTCATACTAAGAGGTAGTATGGCAATTAATTTCAGTGCAAGACTGAATCAAGCTTTCTCTATTTTGGAAAAAACTTAGGTTTTCTTTCCATGGAAACTAGATACTCTTCACTGGTTTATTGAATTTAAAAAAATTGAAGATCCCGCATTGTTAAAAGGCCTTTTTACACATAGTAGAATTTCTAATTGACAGATTTGGAAATCAGTCTGAATTGGACAAACTATGGATTCAACACACAGATGAGATTTCCTCCTACTGTTACCTTGACATGGATTTGATACCCACCCTCAAAAGAATCCTATAAAAAACTGCTTCGAAGCCCCTTTGAAATCGCAATAGTGCAGCAAAACCACAAGTAAACAACGGCCTGTTAACCTGTTATTTCAAATATAGACTGAAAAGCCAACAGGCATTTTTTGTGCAATTTTTAAAAACATCATAAGTTGAAATATCAAATCTGCACAGCACTGTCCCTTCACAGAAGGCAAGAAACAGCCGGCCCGTCATGTGGGCGGCCGGCCTCGGTGCTGCAGGCTGTGGAAGTGGGCCTCCTTCAGGGTCTGGTTGATGTGGAAGTACGGGCCTTGGCACAGCGCGGACGGCTCGGGCACGGGCTGCGGGGTGTGGGGGCTCGACCCGCTGGCCAGGTGGTTGAAGCTGCTTTCTGGCCCACTGGCCCGGTCCGGGCTGTTGATGCTGCTGCTGCTGCTCCCGCCGCTGTCGCTGCTGGAAGACTGGAAGGAGGAGAAAAACGGCATCACGGTCAGGCTGTTCGGCTCTCAAGGGCTTTCACTGTGGTTTAACTTCACATCCCCTGTTTTTCCTATTCCGTTTGAGAAGGACCAGCATCAGAGCATACACTGGGCTTTAGAGTTTACAAAGCCTGTTCACCAAAGATTCTCCATTCTGTCCTCACACCTGCCCTGTGGGGTGGGTGGGAGGACGACCCCTGTTACACATCCAGGAAGAGGCAGGCTCCAGACTCTAGCACGGGCCTGCCACACGCAAACCCCTTCCGCTACATCTGAATTCCATTATGCAACTTCTCTACCTGGCTTGTATCCTGCATCCCAATAATTCCCAATAATCATAGCCTCCAAGGGGAAGCATCAGTCCCTGGTACAAGGTATAACAAAGTTGTCCTCCTAACAAATAGGGTGGCTTCTGGGTACAAGTTAAAATGAAAAACTTGAGGCAACTTTGTGGTTATCTCATGGGCATGAAACTAGTCTCTAAATGTGGAACACATATCCTGGAAGACTTCTTTAAACTGAGGTATACTTGCTGTATGGTGTTACATAAATCACAGGTGTACAATATAGTGAATCACAAGTTTTAAAGGTTATAATCCACTTAGAGTTATTATAAAATATCAGTTATATTCCCCATGTTGTAAACTATCTCAAGGTTTGTAATATCCTAAAAGACTTGAATATACATATACTTCTTGTAAAGTTATATTAGCATTTTTTTAGCCTGATATGTGTATATACATATATGCATGTGGGTGTGTACACATGGGTGCCTAAATTTTATTATTTTAAAAAATTTTTTTGGCTGCACCCATGGCATGTGGAAGTTCCCAGGTCAGGGATCAAGCCACAGCCACAGCAGCAACCCCAGCCACTGCAGTGCCAACATGGACTCCTTAACCCGCTGTGCCGAAAGAGAACTCCACTAAATTTTATTTTTAATGTCACTAACACGTCTTGGTGTTGTAGTCATCTTGAAGAAGCTACTCAGAAATCTCCTTCCTGCCTGTTCTGGGATCTTAAAAGGGAAGACAAAGATAAGGGCGGATCCCTTTCACAATTACAGTGTGTTACCGTTTTAATATTCTATTTCTAGTAGATGACAACCCCAATAACTTGATTAGCAGTATGCTTCTCTGTTGACAACGCAAAACAATGTTGTGCTGGAAGAAATCAATGCATGAGGAAGTCAGAATTCTAGTACTTAATGATCTGGTGTATAATTTTTTTTTATTAATTTAGCCCTTTGATACATCTAAATTTATGTTCCCTTAGACAGAAACAGTGGTTTTGAAATGTCTGCTTACAACAACCACTTAAAATCAATACCTAAGAAAAAAATCCCGCGTGGCTGTGGCTGTGGCGTAGACCGGCGGCTACAGCTCCGATTCGACCCCTAGCCTGGGAACCTCCATGTGCAGTGGGTGCGGCCCTAGAAGAGACAGAAAAAGAAAAAAGACTGGAAAGAAACAGATCATAGTAGTTAAGTTAGAATGGAGGAATTATAGTTGGTGATTTTTTTCAACCCTTTACTACAACTTTTTTGTAATGTGGTTCTTATGCATTTTCTTTTTTTTTTTTTTGTCGTCTTTTTGCTATTTCTTGGGCCGCTCCCTCGGCATATGGAGGTTCCCAGGCTAGGGGTCCAATCGGAGCTATAGCCACCGGCCTACGCCAGAGCCACAGCAACGCGGGATCCCAGCCGCGTCTGCAACCTAAACCACAGCTCACGGCAACACCGGATCCTTAACCCACTGAGCAAGGGCAGGGACCGAACCTGCAACCTCATGGTTCCTAGTCGGATTCGTTAACCACTGCACCACGACGGGAACTCCGTCTTATGCATTTTCATTATAAAAATATATAAATAAAATCGTTTCCAGATAGATATTTTAAGGTGATCACAAGTTACGTCTAACCACACACACACACACACACACACGTGTGTGTGTAGTCTTATATGAGGTGGCAGAGACAGCAATGGTCAAGAAAAGCTTCCAATCGTAAGATTTAACCAAGAATTAACAGGATCCGTAGGTCATTTGGAGGTACTTATCCTTAACAGGTTACATAGTCTACTGCCCAGAGGTAGCAGGAAGACAACCCATAGTCTTACTACTGAAAAATTCAGGAAAGCATGATGGGGAGTTCCCGTTGTGGCTCAGCAGTAAATGAACCCGAGTAGCAGCCATGAGGACACGGGTTCGATCTCTGGCCTCACTCAGTGGGTTGAGGATCTGGTGTTGTCACGAGCTATGGTATAGACTGCAGACGCGACTGGGATCCAGCATTGCTGTGGCTCTGGCATAGGCCAGCGGTTACAGCTCCGACTGGACCCCTAGCCTGGGAACCTCCATATGCCCCTGGTGCAGCCCTAAAAAGACAAAAAAAAAAAAAGCATGATGGACTAAACAGGGTCAAATGGCAGAGTTCACAACAGTTACTTTTACTTAAAGACTGAAGTCAAAGCCAATTGAAAAACAAAGCCTGTTTTACATAAAGGCCTTCCCTAACCTAGCCCAGAGTCAGCCAGGCCTGCCCTGGTGCAGCTGGCGAGGCCGGGACAAGGTGAGGAACAGGTCGCTAGGCCAGGTGAGAAACCCACCGTGCACAGCACTTTGTTTCCACTTAGTCTGTTTTCTTTACTGTTTCTCGTTACAGGTACTATGAAAATTTAAGGCAAGAGCTAGAATCAGTTTCTAGTTAAGTCAAGTTTCCATCTCATATTTATTTCACATTATAATAGCAAAGGTACACTCTTCTGGAAAAAGATAAAAATCCTTTAAAATAAACAGGTTAGAGAAGATTTCTGTACAGTAACTATTAAAAATGGGAGGGGGGAGAGATACACCTGCAATTTCTAGTCCATTTTAAGTGTCTTATAATTAAGATTTTAAAGACAGGTATAAAAATGTTTAGGATGGCCTTGTTTATAGAGCTAAAAATGGGAAACAACCTAAATGTCTAAAAATAGGGAAGCTGGTTCAATTATAACATATGTACATCAAGTATAATATTTAATTCATAACAGTGAGTTTTACTCAGCTGGTAACTGATGACAGAGATGTACACATACCAAGGCAGAAAGATCTTTAACATATTTTTTTATGTTACAATGTACAGTACATCTGCTGGTTTTTAAAGTGTCGTCTTTAATGTGTACACATACATACACCAAAAATATTCTGGAAGGATATACATGCCAAAATATTTTGAATTTAGACCTGCTACTTAAAAAATATATTTTTTCTATAGCATCTACAAAAAATATTTCTTTTGAGGACAAAATATAGTCATGAGTAAGAGAACTAAAAAATGCTCCCACAAAAGAGTTACTTCCAACTTTAAGACTTCAGTTACTTCTAACTTGAAGACTGAGACTGAAGCACATTGACGCTGTCAGTAAGATTTCAGGAGGGTGGTTTTGCCTCCTAAAACTGCTTAAGAACCTCTAAACTGCTTCACTGAATCACTAGCAGGCAGCAGGCTGATGATGTTTTTAGGCATGAGACGGAAACTATACAGAACCTGGGACTCGGGGTGAACGCACTTGATATGTTATTTTAATACATATAAAACATTACATACATACTATCAACAAAGGTAAGAACAATACATCTCTTTCAAAGATGCACTGGTTCCTATTTCCTGCCAATGGAGACCAGTCTTGGCACTACTGGGGGCTTCAGGGGATGGCTCACCATATGTAGATGGACCAGGGTTTTTCAAACTGAGGGTGAAACTACCGGGGTGCGGTGGGGGGTAGCAACCAGATAATAAAAGAAAACAGCGCAGCGTGGTAAGGGTGATTGTTCTGTGAAGGTTTTTTTCAAGGATACACAAGCACATCTGGTATATGCACAGGGTCACAAAATCTAAGACTTCTATGGGCCTGGGTCAAAAAAGTTTGAAAGTTACTGTAATGGGTCTTAACATGTCAGCCATCAGAGTGGTCTAACTTCATGGGGTAAAGCAAAGATCATTATTTCATTTCAACCCTAAAGGCATAAAGTCAAATTTTATGTCTCTGTCATAGTCTTAAGGTATACGCAGAAATAGAGGAGTTCTCTTGTGGTGTGCGGGTTAAGAATCTGGTATTGTCACAGCAGCTCAGGTGGCTGCTGTGGCGTGCGTTGGATCCCTGGCCCAGGAATTTCCATGTGCCACAGGTGCAGCCAAAAAAAAAAAAAAAAAGATATACAGAGAAATAGACATACAAAGAAATAGCACTAGGACTACTGAAGCCTATGGATTTATAAAACCAGAAAATTGAGGAGTTCCCACTGTGGCACAGTGGGTTAATGATCTGGCTCATCTCTGTGGCATTGCCAGTTGGATCCCCTGCCTGGCACAGTGGATTAAGGATCTGGTGTTGCCACAGCTGTGGTTTAGGTTGCAGATGTGGCCTGGATGCCATTCCTGGCCTGGGAACTTTCATGTGCCATAGGAGTGCTGGAAAAGGAAAAGAAAGGGGAAGAAAAAAAAAACCAGAAAACTTGAGTCAGGAAAAAAATTGCATTTCCCTGATTTAGTGGAGCTTTCCAGTGTCAGACTGCTTGGGGGGCAGTGGGGGATCACAACCGACAGTGCACGGTTCCAAAAACTACAGCTGCCAATTTAGTACAGAAATGTTTGCCATGTTACACTTGTACTTTTAAAGACAGCCAATTCTTTTACCCAGAGACAAGAGTCCAAAGGCTTTGGGACTGAGAAAGAGTCACCCCTGTGAACCCTAGCCCTGCGCCCCCGATTCCTGAGAGTCTGCTCTTCAGACAGTTGGCCGGGCTTACAGGTACAAAGTTCACCTTCTCTGCGCTCATGTTCCGTCCTGGCTTAGTGCTAACGTTGACCAGCGTATCTTCATGATGCCTGGGCATTACAGGTCATGACCTGTGAACTAAGAACCCCTTGCAAATCCACGTCCACAAGCACAATTAAGTTAGATTCTGACCAAGCGACTCCCAAGAATCCTGTGGTGAAGATCTGCGTGGAAGGGGAGGTGTCTAGGTTCCTTAGCAATAAGATCCACCAGGACATCCTTGTAACTGCAGACGCCCAAGGAAGGCTCAAAAGAGAACCATCACGATACAGTCTGTTTGGGAATCGCCTGTTGGGGTTTTCTTTTAAAGTGTACATGCCAGGGCCACACTCGAGAAAACATGGCTCAAAGAGGCACAGAATGTTCTACTGTCCAAACAAATGTCTGCATCCCTGCTGTGTACCAGGAGGCACTGCACCAGAGCTCCTGAAGCCTACGGACTTACATATGTACTCAATCGAGAACGTGGTGGCAATACAGCCACTGATAATGGCAATTCACAGCTCCCACGGTGGCAGGAATCCAGCAGTAGGTGGTGATGGAGAGAACTGGGAGAGGCTCCATAAGGAAAATGAAGGGTGTCTGAACCGGCTTAGAAGGATGAGGAGGAAGAAGCCGAGTGTGACAAACTGGGAGAAGCGTAAGAGCAAAATCGGAAGAAAAGAGTGTTTGGGGAGCAAGAGTGAACTGTGGTGGGGCTGGCGCTCCTCAGGAAGTTAGGGGGACAGACAGCACGGGAGAGGTGACGCTAGATCACCGAGGGCCCCGAGGCTGCACAAACAGGCTCTGGGCCTCCGAGGCCACTCAGACGTACACTTGGGCGCCAGGGATCTAGGGATGTGGGGCGGGGAAGGTGAGCAGAGGCAGCTGGGAAGGTCACGAACACTTTACGCAGGAAGGTTAAGTGAAGGGAGGACCCCGGGAGGAAAGGAGGAGACTTTCAGTCCAGGTTGACTCCCAGCACCCAGGACAACACTCGGTGCTCGGTCCCTGTTTGCTGAATGGAACACTGGGGGCCTTGAGGAAAGTGCCAGTGGCGCCAAGGAGGAAGCCAGGGTCCAGAGAGGAAAGGAGGGAGGGTGGATGGGCCAGCACCAGCCGCAGGTGAGCGGTCGAGGAGGAGAAAGCCCTCGGTCAGCGGAGACGGAGAGCCGGTGAGTTAGGACCAAAAGAGCACCTTCACAGGCTCAGGAAAGCGGCAGCGGATGTGAGGGGTCTGAAGAGGTGAAGAGCAGGGAGAAGCCCTGGAAAGAGCCTGCAGGAGCCTTGAGAGAAGGGCCGGCAGAGGAAGGCAGAGACGCGGTCCTTGGCAGAAAGGAGAATGTGGGTAGAAACGAAGGAACTCTAAAGGCTCTTTCTACTCAGAACCTTAGCAAGCCCCCCAGGCAGAACTGCTAAGTTCCTGAGTCTGCTTCCTAACGAGGCCAGAACAGGCCAGAACGGATGGGCTTCTTACTACCCACAGCTGTGCGCTGTCTCTGGATTAGAAAAGCAGATCCCAGCATGTTTTCCCTTCTCTCTGCCCCAGCTTCCCATCACATCCATCTCCCCATTCAGTGGCGCTCTTAATTTACATGGGCCTCAAGAAGAAAAAAGACACCTCACTCATGGGATTGTAGACTCCATTCCTGGAATGAAGTTCATCCTAAGGCCACTGGAGAATCTGGATTAAGTGCAAGAGATGCTCCTGGCCAAGTCTATCAGAGTCTCTACTGTAAAATTCTGTGTTCCCAAAGGGCCCAATGACTGAAGAGAGCTCCAGGTCTGCCACTACCAGTGAGACCATAATCCCAAATGGATTCAGTGGGCTGGTTAAAACCACTTTCTAAATAGGCCAGGGAAGAAAATACAGGTGATCATCTTTCTGTGTCAAATCCTTACAAGATAAAGTCGAATCGCATCATCTGTTTGAAGTTCCTTCCTAAAAACAGGTATGTATCCTCATTACTTAACAGACAACATTCAGTTTCACATGAAACCGCTTGGGGTAGCTTTTCATGCTGAGTTAGTGTAACATATTACAAATATTTCAAGGACTTGAACTGTGAGCAAAGTTTCTTAAGACATACACCAAAATTAGACGAAACTGTTGAAAGGACTGTTCCTCCATTTTGAATGGATCTTTTGGGAAGTTAATTTCAGAGTTAATTTGCTACAGGTTTTACACACAACCTTAACAGCCTTACCTCAGAATTGGCCAAAACAGTTCTGTCTCTAAGCCTGTTCCTACTACCCTAGGACAGATTAATGATGACAATGAGAAAAAACAGACTTAAAAATAGCTTCTCCAAAAATTATGCCAAATATGTCATCTAAATTCACTGTTAAAGAAAATCACCTAATATTCAGCTACTTCTTATCAGTTAAAACAAATGGATTTACAGAATCCTAATTTTAGGGGTTCCCACTGTGGCTCAGCGGTTATGAACCTGACTGGGAACCATGAGGATGCAGGTTCAATCCCTGGCCTCACTCAGTGGGTTAAGGGTCTGGCATTGCCATGAGCTCTGGTGCAGGCCAGCAGCTACAGCTCTGATTGGACCCCTAGCCTAGGAACCTCCATAAGCCGCGGGTGCAGCCGTTAAAAAAAAAAAAAAAAAAATCCTAATTTTAATGATACATGGATTCCCCTGGTTCTATTATTTTACCATGCCTCTACACTCCAAAAATATCTTGGGATTTTAGGATTATGACATAAAAAGTTTCCCTTCTAGTAGAGATGAGAAAAAGGCAGAGGCTCTTCCAATTAAGCCACTTCTGTTTTATTTCCACATTTTCTCATTCTCTACTTGCTGTTACTTCGATGTGATCTAAAACACATCAAAATGATTTTGATAAGTTAAAGGTATAAAAAAATGGGGGTCTCTGTATTATGAAAAGGTACTGCTTTCATTTTATGTAGCAGGACATAATATGTTTACATACCTAAAGCCAGATTTACTGAAAATGTCTAGTGTAACATGCAGATAAGGACACTCAAAGTAAAGAGAATTACTCCTATAAGTAAAGATACAACTCAAACCAAAAAGGCCAGTCCCTAAGAAAATGAATTTAAATAGGTTAAATCTAGCTAGTTTTTACCCCGTAACTGTCTGAGGTCAGGGAATAGTGCTACCTTTGTAAAGGTCCCAATAGGAAGATGCAAAGTGACAAATCACTTTACTTCGTGGTCACTAGAGAGAAAAACTTGTCTTAGATGTTAGCTACCAGGAATCATCAAGGATGGCTTTCAAAAAATTTTCTTACTCCTATACCTGTAAATTATATCTCAATTTAAAAAATAGTATCCCAAGGCTCACAAGTCATGAAACCTAAGTCATTTAGAGTTAAAATTCAAGATCATCAGTGCACACACCAGTTGGTTTTGAAAAAAACCACTAGACCCCAATTTCCTCACTTCTGGTAGCTAGAAATCTAAAATTGCTTTCTAGCTAACACCATGTCAAAGCATTTACTTGGAAAATATTTTCCAGCTAAAAAATGGAGGAAAATTATTCTTCTCAGTTCCTACGATTCAAGAGAAGTCCAAGACCTGGCTGCCCCAGATACAGTCAGCAAAGCCCCTCAGAACCTTGTTCTGCCTTCTGGGGGTCAGCACAGACCGTGCTTAGGAGGGAGCAGCTCCACAGTCCAGCTCTGGGGCTCACGAACCTGCCTCTTCCTAGCTGTGTATCTTTGGGCAAGTTGACTTTATTTTCCTGTGCTCCAGTTGCTCTGTCTGAAAAGTAGAGATCAGAGCACCTACCAAAACTGACAGGGAGAAAACGTACAAGCAGATTCAAAGTTTCTCTTTACATAATCTGCAAGTCACTTGATGTTCTTTAGCTTCCTAGCAGCTGGGAAGAGAGAGACACCTAATATCTCCATTTTAGAGATAAGCGTGATTTACCTGTGGCACAGTTCTGAAGAATTCAAACCCCGCTTATTTCCTGGTACTTGCCAGTATGTGTAATCAGTTGGGAGAAAAGGTACTTTTTGGAAATTAACTACAAATAACAATTTTAAATCTCCCCTGCAATGAAAAACTCATTGCAAATGAAAGCTCTTCATGTTATAAGAAAAAATTGTAAAATTATGTAAGTATTTCAGGAAAGACATAGGAAACAGTTTCTCTTACCTGAGTTTGTCTGAAAGAAACTTACCTTGGCCCTACCTCAGAATTAAAAGATACCATTTTCATTAATAATATATGTTACCATGTAAATTATCAAAATTAATAATTCATCAGTAATGACTTGTTTTGTTATTGTCCCCTTTATACACAAATGTCAGAAAGCAGACAAATGTCCCTAAACTTGATATTTTTATGCTGTAAACTTAATGATCTATTCCAGTGGTCACGATTCAATTATTCAGGGCTTAACTTTCCATTTTAAAAGCTTTCCCCTGCCCTCTGCTGCTCTTGCTCTCCCTGGCTTCACTCGGCCTCATGACTCCTATCTGTACCCAGGCTGACCCTTAGTTATTAGAAAGGCAATCTAGTCCATCCTGCCAACTCAGGACCACAGAGTGGTTTAACCACTGCATTTCTCTGGACAATTACAAACAAGACCCGAGAATCAACAGGTTGAATAACGATACACTGTTTTCTTCTGTGATACCAAAGCACTGGTGTTAGAGAGGAAGTGAAGGCCAATCTCTACAAACGGCAACTGAAACAAAACCAAAACTAATGTTTACTTTTTAAAAAAATGACAATCTGTACTCCTCAGAGCCCAAAACTGTGGATTTGAGGGAAAAAAATCAATCCAAAAAAAGATGTACTGGGAGTTCCTGCTGTGGCGTAGTGGGTTAAGGATCTGGCATTGTCTCTGTGGCAGCACATTCAACCCCAGGCCAGGCACAGTGGGTTAGGGATCCATCACTGCTGCAGCTCTGGCATAGGTCACAGCTGCAGGTCAGATTCAGTCTCCGGCCTGGGAACTTCCACATGCAGCCAAGAAAGAAAGGAAAAAAAAAAATCTACTGGAAAAAAATAAAAAATAAAAAATAAATAAAAGGAGTTCCCATCGTGGTGCAGTGGTTAACGAATCCAACTAGGAACCATGAGGTTGCGGGTGTGACCCCTGGCCTTGCTCAGTGGGTTAAGGATCCGGCGTTGCCGTGAGCTGTGGTGTAGGTTGCAGACGTGGCTCTGATCCTGCGTTGCTGTGGCTCTGGCGTAGGCTGGTGGCTACAGCTCTGATTAGACCCCTAGCCTGGGAATCTCCATGTGCCGCGGGAGCAGCCCAAGAAATGGCAAAAAGACAAATAAATAAATAAATAAATAAATAAAATAAAAATAAATAAATAAATAAAAAATCTACTGGAACTTATGCAAACATCATATAATGGAATTAATATACATACATAAGTAAAGAAATATTCCTGTTGATACCATGAAAGTAATCACAGACTTTTAATGAATAGTCTTAGAATTCAAAAGAATAATAGAAGCTCAATTCTGTTAGTTTTATCATTAGATATTCATGGTGGCCTCTCATCTTTGGTTTTCTTCCATCTGTAAGAGTCCCCAATAATCACATTAAAAAAGTTCAATTACCTCTCTGTTAATCTTAAGAAAAAAGTAACATGGAGGGGGAAAAAAGGCGATAGGAAGCTTTTCAAATGGGGATGAAAGCTATAGAAATCTAACTCTCCATGGAGAAGGATCTAGTCTGCACTGGTCCTTGGCTGCTCCCGAGGAATATCACCTACTGACAATTACTGACTTTTCTTCCCCTCCAGGGAGTTAACTTTGGATTTCTGGTAAAGACTTGATATAGGTCAAATCCTATTACTGAAAACTAAATAAAATACACAGTGTTTTGGTTGTGCAAGAATTATGACCTATCACCTATGGAATTCTGCTTTAAGTGATGAGGACAGGGCTCAGGAATCCTTGCCATTGTGGAGTTTCTCTCTTAGGGCAACAGCGCTAAGGGTCAGGTCTCAGGCACATAATCTAACAGCCTCATCCTTCAATGTCAGCTGCCCTTCCTATTGCAGACCAGCGTTCAGTGCACAGGAGGCAACCTGCAACACCCAGGAAACCAGCGTTCAGGGGCTCTTCCCCCATGCCCTCTCCACTCCGCCTCCCGCACAGAACACATAATGCGAACAAAAACACAAAAGCATTCAGAATATATAATGTACATGTATATTGAATATGTACATATATATACATTATATATTCTGAATGTTTAGACAGTTTCTCTTAAAATCATGGAAAGCATACCTTTAAGAGACATAAAAGCAGCAAAATACACTTGTCTTTTAAAAAAAATCAACATCTTGAAGAATCATTTTATTTTTTTGGTCACACCCACAAGCACACAGAATTCTGGGACCAGGGATTGAAGCTCTGTCACAACAGTGACCATAGCCACAGCAGTGACAATGCTGGATCCTTAACTAGCTGGGCCACCGGAGAACTCCAAAACACACTTGGCTTTAGGGCAATTAATGGTTCATAAACTAGTAGAAAATCAGCCGGCTTCTGAAATGCCAAATAGGGGTTCAAAGATGGGCTTTCAAAGGTCCATAAAACTTGTAACATACACATTTTGTATGAATATGTGCAGACAGCCATTTAGCTGGGGAGAGGGTGTGTGGCTTTCTCAAAAAGGCCATGACTCCAAAAAAAAAAAAAAAAGGTTGAAAACACTGCAGTCAAATAAGATCACTTTCCTTTATTCAAAGAAAAATTTTAATTACACAGAAGTAACTGAGTTATTTAGTTCAAACAATGAAAACAGCAGAGACTCTTGGCCACACTTCCTACCTCTGTGTCCCAGGAATCGTGAAAGACAGCGTTTCTACTACTCCTTTTGGTCTGCGGGGGGAGGTGGTGGTCTTCCTCACTGCCATTCCTTCTCCTTTTCCTGAAATTAAATCACAGGGAGGACAAAAAAATACAACAGCTGGTCCCTTGGACCCTTCAAACTGTAAACCCTGACAACAAATAAATTTGCACTCTTGCCTGAAAAAAAGATAAATCATCATGTGATAACCCAGTAGGTAAAAAAACTGGCAGTATGCCATCACTGGGCACAAAGAGCAAAAATATAAAATAGCAGCAGTAAGACTGAGCTTATATGAGTCCAACTAATTTCTAAAAAGGAGCCTGACAATTTTAAATACCTACTGGGAATAAATAAGAGGAGGGAGACACTGATGACTAAGCTTACAATCTAATTAAGGTTATCTTTTCCCACATTTCCTGAAATTACAATTCTAAGTTACCTAATTTTACTCCCGTCGATATGACAACATCTAAGGTGGGAGTGACTGCCTTTGCCTGTATCTGTATAAAAATGGTGCTACATAGGAATAAAATAGCATTAGAGGTCCATGGTAGCTTCTAATCTTTAATTTTCTTTCATCCCTAATTCTTCCCCAATTATCAGGTTGACACACAAGCCCTATGCCCTCTAATGTATTAAATGGCTTCTCTAGACAATCACTGGAAAGGCTGCTCTTGGACCCATTAACTTGATTATTTGGGCTACACCCCAGTATTATGATATAAATTATTTCTCCCTGTTGTTACTTTGAGATTTTAACACCAGCTACTTAAAATGTTCAGGTTTAAAGAAAAATAGCACATCTTTCTCAATCAAGTGTTCTAAGATGTACAATAAAGACAAAGTTTGTTTTCCATGCAAGAATCGAGTGTTGTCAGGCCTTCTAAATCCCAGTTAGAAAAGAGAAATAACTGAAAGGAGGTCGGTGAGATGGCATGGAACTGCGCTGTCCGATGGGGTAGCTGCTCATATATTGTTCACTTAAAGTGAAGTCAAAGAAAATTCAATGAAATGTAAAATCCAGTTCTTTAAACACTCTGGCCACCTTTTCAATGCTCAGTGGCCACACGGAGCTAGTGGCAACTATACTGGACAGCACAGATATAGACTGTTCCTGTCACTGCAGAAAATTCTATTGGACAGTGCTGGCTAGAGGCCAAATTTATACAAAGCAGCATAATCTATTATAATGAAAACTCTTCAAGGTTCAAATATCTATAACTGAAGGGGGAAAGAGCGTGTTGGAAAGTACTGAATTTGAACATCTAGTATCTTCTATACAGTTTTATTTCTATGTGAGTAGCTAAAGCTTTGAGTTGAGGTCTGGACATTGGAGAAAACTTAAGTTAACAACCCCAAGCTCAATCCTGTGTACTCCACAACACTCAATACACCTAACTTTACTAATTAATGAGTATGGAGCCAGCTTAGACTTGGAATGGTCTAATGGGTGTGCGGAGGACCTGCAGAGCAGTAACCCACCGGCAGAGGGCTGCACCAGCTGTAAAATAAGATCACCACTTCTGCTCCCTACTTTCCTCCCAGGAGATTAGATCTTATCTTGAAGTTCCTGGAGGTTAAAAAACTAGATGAATATCAGGTTTTAATAATCATTAAATGTATGTGCTAATGACATAGATTTGAACCAAGAAATTACTTTCATTTTAATATGACCAGAGAACTTTCATTGGAATGTGCTGCAGTTCCAGAACAATGTCTGATGTAAAGCCAGTTGACACTGAAAGAGAAACTCATCAAATGACAGTATGTGTGTCCCCAAACTCCTCTTTTATCGCTGTGCCAACAGATGACTGTGCTTTGGGCTGCTGCGTCTAACTAAATATATAAGCCTGTCCTCAGCTGTCCAATTTCCACATTTATAATGAGGGATGAAATATACCTTTCTAGTGACAAGACTATAACTGTCAAGACGATGGCCTGGTTTTCAAGACTTCGATTAAACTCTGGGACTGTCACATTAAATATCCCTGCCTAATAATCAGTTGATTTCTCAAGGTACCAGAACGATCTCTTTGGCCTCTTGGAAGTCCTCCCCTTTGGAGGAGGTACCGCATTAAGAATAAGCCCTAACCTGTTCTTCTTTCTCCTTTTTCTAGGCTCTTTGCAGACTTCATCCTTAAAACATTCTTCTATCAACAAATTGGTAAAATTGCAGCTTCATGCTCAACCCTATCCATACAATCAGTCAGATTACAGCTCTTAACATTAATGCCACAGACCAGGTTATAATTTAAGCAGCTACCCTATAATTGATTATATTCTCCCTGGCCATCCAGTTAAACACAGATTATCATTTCATATCTGTTACTTCTAAGGAGGCTGACTGCATCACTTTTCATCATTTCATTTCTCTCCAATCTTCCGAGTATGTCCTAGAGACTAAGCATAGAAGAAATCCTAGAGTATGCAGACTAGTGGTTTTCAAACTTTTTTAAAAAAATAACAGAATCCTTTCATCCTACCAAAAAAGAAAAAAAAAAAAACACCTTGATTTATGTAAGAGATAAAAGATCTGTTTTGTTTGCCTTTAAGGCCGAACCCACAGGCATAGGAAGTTCCCAGGCTAGGAGTCCGGTCGAATCCAAGCGGCAGCTCCCAGCCTATGCCACAGCCACGGGCAAAACACCAGATCCAGCTGCAGTTTGCTTGTGGCAACGCTGGATCCTTAACCCACCGAGTGAGGCAAGGGATCAAACCCACATCCTTGCTGAGACAAGATCAGTTTCTTAGTTTGCTGAGCCACAAGGGGAACTCCAAAGATCTGTTTTGATTAAAGTAAGGGCCTCATCCCACGCACCCACCCCTCTTTGAAAGATCACGTTTTAGACCAACCCTTCATCTTTTTTCTTTCTTTTTTTTTTTTTTTGGTCTTTTTGCCTTTTCTAGGGCCGCTTCCTGCGGCATATGGAGGTTCCCAGGCTAGGGGTCTAATAGGAGCTGTAGCCACCAGCCTACACCACAGCCACAGCCACTCGGGATCCGAGCCGCGTCTGCAACCTACACCACAGCTCACGGTAACGCCAGATCCTTAACCCACTGAGCAAGGCCAGGGACCGAACCCGAAACCTCAGGGTTCCTAGTCGGATTCGTTAATCACTGTGCCACGACGGGAACTCCAACCCTTCATCTTAAAATTGAGTTAACAGATCCAGAGACCTGAACTGACTTGGAGATGCTAAGACAGCCAGAACTGGCAGAGCTGGCCCAACATACTCCACAATACACGGGTGCGGAGAAACCCCTGCCAAGTCAAATGACTTCTTTTATAGTAAAGAAGTCACTGTGTAAAGATTGTGTGAACTTTAAAAAGAATCTGCTATTAGTATAAACACATTCAGATTATTTGTGTACAGTACCAGCTAAAAGGAATATTTTTCTGAGAAATATTTGGACTTCTTCACACATGTGAGACATCCCAAGGGACTATCAGACATACATACTGGGTTTGGCAAGGGGAAAAAAATGGCAGTTAGATCATGCTTACTGTACCTAAGGCTCTTGTGACTAATCCCAGTAGCATGTTGGTAAACTGGGCTCCTAATTTCCTATTTAGTCCACTCTTATTTTACCTACAAGTAGAGGCTTTATGCTCCCGCTCACCACATGACCCGAATCAATATGCAGAAGTTTGGAGAACCCCAGATTTTCACTACCAGAATCTTAATCCCATGAATTTACTATGCTCCAGACCAGGGTCCTTGGAAAGACTGTCAATTACAATGAAAGCCAATGGAATCAGAGAACAATAAGAAAAGATCCAGGGTCCTCTACCAAGGCAGTCTTATCTCATTCACTCAAGCCTCGCTGAGACGATTACGGAATACAAGAAAGAGCAGTGAACCTGGACAAACCCAGGTAAATTTACTGAGCTCTCTAAATATGTTTCCTCGTCAGAAAAAATTAAAGATTGGACTTGGTGATCTATAGTTTTCATTTCAAACTTCACGATGAGGGATTTTTCTGATTTAATTAAAGCTGATCCTTTTCATTCTGAGATCCAACGCCAACTCTCTCCTCCCCACCTCCAGAAAAAAAAAAAAAGGAAAAGAAATCACAGCTGGGCCCAGACTCTCCTCAGTACGTGTCAGGCAATCAAAACACCCCCTAGGCTAAGACTCAGGTTCAGGCTCGGAGAAGTAGTGGTGCGTTATGAAATAATCCCACCTCCCGCCTTCTGAGTCAAAAAAAAACGGCTCCGCATCCAAACAGTTTAGAATCCTGACAGTTCTTAATGGTACAGCCGAGAGAATCCACAAGCCACTTTGGTTATCCGCCTTTCTGTGTTCAAAACCGTCCAGGGCACCAGTTCTTCGGTCTAACCTAATCCTTCCCTGCTGCAGGGTTAAACCCAATCCTTCTTTCTGACCTTGGGGAGACGGCAGTTCCCTGCCCCGTCCCCTCACAGACGCCCTAAGGGCTCCCTCTCGAAGATCAGACGTTCCTCCCATCCCCCCACCCGCCTAAATTTAGGACAGGGAAGCTTTAAGGCTCTCTCCTCCAGGACCTACAAGACTTCATTCCAAATAGGGAAAGACAGGAAGAAATAAGATGGGATCGGGAGGAGACCTGGGGCCTCACTCCTTTAGCACCTTCAGGGACCAGGTACCTGTTCACCCGCACATCCCTCTCCCCTCCTCCCCGGACTGCAGCCCACCCAGAGGGAGACCCGCAGGGCCCACGCTTGCTCGGACCCCCCACTTCGCGCGCCCGCTCGGATCCATCCCCCAAGACACAGCATCGGGAGAGAGGCTGGAAAGAAAGCGGGTCCCCTGCGGTCTTACCTGGGGCGGAGACGCTCGCTCATGGCAGCCGGTGGAGGCGAGCGACGCGGCGCCGCGCCACCAGAAGAGGGAACTGAGGGTGTTGTGTTTCGGCGGCCGCCACGCCCACCCCCTCGGGCCTTAGCTCTCGCCGCGGCTCTGGTGGATGCTGCCGGCGGTGAGTACCCCTCGGTGGGACCCGTACCACCGCTACTTCCGGCGTCTGCTCCGCGCCCCCCCATGTCGCAGCCGCCGTGGTACCGCCCTCCTGCGGCTGCGCAGAGGCGCGAGCCCGACCGCGCCGACCGGTAACCCCGCCCACCGGAAAAGGCGGTCTCGTAGGGGGCGGGCCGACAAGAGCTTCTGGGAGAGAAGACCTCATTAGAGGTGGCCTGAGCTTTCGCCTGTTTTCGGCCGAGGAGGGACAGACTCAAAGTCAAGGTAGTTTCAAATTAAATTAAACTATATCATAATAATATGAGACAAGTATTCGAGTTAAATTTCTGTGAGATAACAATTAAGAAAAATAGCTGAGAAGCATCAGGCAGCGGTGCGGGCGGCCTGCTCCGGGTCCCAGGACTGGGAGTTGGGAAGGGGCTCGTGGGCTGCGCCGGGGGCTTGGCGCGGGGGCCTTCTGGTCTTGTAGAGCTTGCGAGGTGAGGCGCCGTTCGGGGGGAGGAGAGGCGGCCGAGGGTATTTCCCACGGACCCCGTCGCAGGTCTGGGGGCTACTTTTGTGGAAGAAGTCGGTCGGGTGGCTGACAGGGCGGGGGGCTTTCGGGAGCCGAAGATTCAGCCCCGCTTGGCGTCCCAGCGGCTCCGGCGCCTCTGCTGGGGGCCTTCGGGAAGGCCGGCTCCGGCTGGGAGGTGCCCGGCGGTCCCGCCCACTCTTCTAGAAGTAGCAGAACCGCTTCCCTGAAAAAGGGAGCGGGCAGGAGGGCGCGCAGGTAGGGCGGCTGGGGGCGGTAAAGTCCGCTGGAGAGCTTAGGTGGGGAGGACGAAGATGAGCATAATTGAAAGATCCGCCCTGCTTCCGGGAGGCTGCTGAAGTTTTTATTCTCTGTTTTCTGGAACCCCGAGGTAGAACTCCCCTTCTGAAAATTCACTGATTTTTTTTTTTAATTATCATAGTTGATTTATAGTGTTCTGTCAAATTTTGCTGTATAGAGGACTCATTTACTTGGCCACAGTTATTCCTTGTGTGTGCTGTCGAGTTACTTCCCTGATTGTGTCTTCCAGAGGCTGGCATTAAAAATTGAGGTTCGTTCTTCCCAACTCAAGAATGGTGACGGTGAGGCCTGCAGATCCAGGAGAAACTGCAAAATTAGCGTCTTTCTAGAAAAGCGTTGGTAAGAAACCAGTTAATGTAATAGGAACCACCTTTGTATCCTGTTACAGGTTAATCACTAAAGGGATGCTGCTGGTAAACTTAAATTATGCATAATGGCCCCTCTCGGAACTCTGCCTCCCAGGTAGTCAGCATTAATCCAAAATACCTTTGCTTGGCTCCCAGGAAATATCCTGACCAGGCCCACCTGTGTGATGGCCGGAAGGAAGAATTTAACACATTCCCTCCGGAGGCTGAAACCTAGAAATGTTTGGCTTGTTTCCCTCCCTTTTTACTATAAAAGAAGCTTGAATTCTTAACTCAGGCAAGCTGGTTCTTTGGGACACTGGTCCACCATCTTCTCAGTCGGCGAACTTTCTGAGTGTTGTTGCACTTCTTTGCCCCGAAAGCTCACCCCTCGATTTATTGGCCTGTCTTGCAGTGAGCAGAACCAGCTTGGGCTCAGTACCACATTTTGGCACAGCCAGCCAGGAACCTGTTGCTCATGGCCAGCCAGCCTGGGTTGGGGAATTTTCGGGTAAGGTTCTAGCTGCTGCCCAGACTGCTTGTCCTGACCATTTGCCCTTCAGAAGTTCCCGAAACAGCACTGTTGGCTCCAGGGCTTGGCAGGTGGAGGAATCAACACTTGGGGGCTGACGGGGCTCCATACAGGTAGGGTAAGTCGCTCCAGGGTGTACAGTTGGAAGTTACTTCCTCTCCTTTTGGAGCTTTTGCTCCAGAAAAAGCCAGTTTGTTTTGTGTTTGAGTGGGGTACCCTGTTGGAGAGAGGAAAGAGTTGTTGGACTTTTACCCAACATGTGAACCAGTTCATTTGTTTCTTTGGATGCTAGCATTTGTATGTACTGTTTGTGGGTTTTGTCTGTTTTTATTAGTATTTTTTGGCCATACCTGCGGCATGCAGAAGTTCTGGGCCAGCAATCAAACCCTCGCCGCAGCAGTGATAATGCCAGATCCTTAACCAGCTAGGCTACGAGGGCACTCCCCTTTGTGTTCTGTCTTGGGTTTTTGTCTTTTAAAGATGGGGAATGTTTCAGGGTTCCCATCGTGGCGCAGCGGAAACGAATCTGACTGGGAACCATGAGGTTGTGTGTTCTATCCCTGCCTTGCTCAGTGGGTCACGGATCCAGTGTTGCCGTGAGCTGTGGTGTAGGTCGCAGAGGCGGCTCGGATCTGGCGTTGATGTGGCTCTAGTGTAGGCCGGCGGCTACAGCTCCATTCGACTCCTAGCCTGGGAACCTCCATATGCTGCAGGTGCAGCTCAAAAAAAAAATAAATAAGTAAATAAAATAAATAAAAATGGGGAGTGTTTCAACTGTAACAACATGCAGCCACAGCACCTGTTTTGATCCCCACAAGGGGTTTCTCAGCAGAGTGATCTCAGGTCCCTGGGCAACATGTAACTGCTACATTTGCCATGTTAATTACAGTTTGTGGTCGCCTGTGTCCTTGGAAGACAAGACTTGAGGTTTATTTAGGATTTTCTGTTTGTCCTTTGATGTACTCATCTGGAACCCTTTCTCCATTTACAAACAAATCAGTGTTACGATATTTAAAACTTTTACTGATGTTAATCAGAGGAAAGGAGTGGGGGTGGGAGGAAGCTTGTCTGTTCTCATCCAAGAGTAGGACATTCCCAGGGAGAAGAGGAAGGTTCCACTTGGTTCCTAAAATTACCAAAGCCCCAGCCCAGAGTTCAGCCCGGTTGATTGATGCCAAGGCAAAAAAGTATCCTTTTAATGGTAAGAGATGATCAGCTGCTGCTATGGTTTTACAGTGGTTTTTTAAATGATTTTATAGCTATTTGTGAAGAAGTGGGAAAGAGTGATGAAATCCAATCCGTACAATAATCTGTGGTGTTATATCAGGGAAAATAAAGAGTAAGCACGAGTTGCTTCAAACCCTAACTCCTCCAGCTAAGGGGGCTCTTCTCTGGCCACTGCGCCAGTATATCCACCCCTTCCGTTCCTTTCCAGCCCCACTTATTGACACTGGGGCTCAGGACTTGCCCTTCTTCCAGGGATCAATTAAAAAATCCTGTGTTAGTTTTGGGGGCACAGGGATTTGATCTAGTATCACCACCTAAGACCCAACAGGGCACCCAATTTGGGCCAGGAGCCATTCCCAAGGCGGGGCAGTTTTTGTTGCTGTTATTTCACATAGGAGGCTGACTGCAGACGACCAGCCAGCTGCATTTCTCAGGCTTGTTTAATTGGAAAGAGCGAAACCCTCCTTGTACGGAGGATCCTCTACACCTGCAGGCCACTTGGCAGCTCCCACAGCTGAACCAAACTGGGGTCTCAGTGAGCGAGGAAGGCCCTTATTAGAGCCCTGCTTATTAGTGCGTCTAGACGTGGCTTGGATCCCGTGTTGCCTTGGCTGTGGCATAGGTAACAGCTCCGATTCAACCCCTAGCCTGGGAACTTCCATATGCTGCGAGTGCGGCCCTAAAAAGCAAAAATAAATAGTGTTCATCTAGAGGAAACAACGACAGAATAAAAAAGATGCAAAACAGGAGCTCTCGTCGTGGCTCAGTCATGGAACCATGAGCTTGTGGGTTCGATCCCTGGCCTTGCTCATTGGGTTAAGGATTCGGCGTTGATGTGACCTGTGGTGTAGGTTGCAGACGAGGCTCGGATCCAGCGTTGCTGTGGCTCTGGTGTAGGCTGGCAGCTGTAGCTCCGATTCGACCCCTAGCCTGGGAACCTCCATATGCCGCGGGAGCGGCCCAAGAAATGGCAAAAAGACCAGAAGAAAGAAAAAGAAAACACCACTTTTTTGGCAGTGGTATTGAATTCGCAGCAGGCCAATAACCAAGAAAGGTAAGCCAGCATTGGGGAGGGGACAATGGGCTCACTCTAAGTAGAAAGAAGGCTAGAAGACAGATGGCCCTAGGCTGAAACAGAAGAAGGAAAACAATAAAAGAGCCTCTCCTGTGGTAGAAAGAGAGGAAAGCTGGTGAATGAGGAGGCCCAGGGGCTCCCTTGGACTTTAGGTGCTCAATTCCAGTTTCACTGTAGGAGTCCCAGGGAGAATTGACAGTGGGGAATGAGCTGATGCACTTTTGATAACTGATAAACTTTACCCTGAAGTAAAGTTTACAACAGCTCCATGTCAGAGATAAACCTCAAACTGTACTTCAGTGCGAAGTTTAGACCAAAGTAAAACAATGTCAGGATTTCCTGTCATGGCTCAGCGGTCCCCTGACTAGTATCCATGAGGATGCAGGTCCGATCCCTGGCCTCGCTCAGTGGGTTAAGGATCCGGCGTTGCCATGAACTGTGGTGTAGGTCACAGCCGTGGCTTGGATCCTGCATGGCTGTAGCTGTGGCATAGGCCAGCAGCTGTAGCTCTGATTCGGACCCCTAGCCTGGGAACCTCCATATGCTGTGGGTGTGCCCCTAAAAAAAAATATGCTAAGGAGTTTCATTGAGTTCAAATAGTTGTAGATTGTTTGAAAAAAAAAAAGGGGATTTTACTACTAGTATTCATTGCTCCCATGCAGCAAGAGGTGGCCAAAATGGCCTTGCCTCCTTTCCCTACAGGGTTGTGGAACGGATCGTTGACAGTAGGGAATTGTGATAGGGAAGCTTGCGTGATGATGTGTTACGAGTTAATCACCAAAGGGATGTTGCCTGTGAGCTTGAAGCACACATAACGGCCCATCTCTGGGAACCTTGCCTCCCAGGTAAGGAGCGTTAAGCTCAGTACCTTTGTTTAGCTCCCAGGAAACATCCTGACCAGGCCCAGCTGTGAAGGACTACGGGAAGGAAGACAAGAACACACCCTCTCCCAAGGCTGACCTGGACCAGCAAATAATTTGGCTTCACTCCCTCCCCTTTTAGTGTAAAGAAACCTGAATTCTAACTCAGGCAGGATGGTTCTTTGGGACAGGAGTCCACGTCTTCTCAGTCTGCTGGCTTTCCAAATAATGTCGCAGTTTCTTGTCCCAATAGCTCATCTCTCCGTTTCTTGGCCAGCAAGCAGTACAAGATTGGACTCGGTGACATTAAGGCATTTCTGTGCAAGGGTACAGGCAGGATCTCCGGATTAAGAGTGAGGATGGGGCACTGTGGAAGCAGCCATGTCTACCAAGGCTCAAACCCCTTCTAAACTGTTAGCCTAAGGCCCCTGGACTGGCTGCAGTTGGGTTTATTTTTGTAAATATAATGGCCGTAACTTTCATTGTCAAAGGGGTACCTCCAAAGCAAGAAGCACTGTAAAGTCTGTTGGCAAAAAATGGTTGTGTTGCGCCTGACTTCACGTAGGATAAGGTGGCTTGGTTGCTATAATAAATGGATTGGTTAGGATTAGGTGTTTCTTTTGTAAATGGTCTCAGAGTTTCACTTTTTTGTGTGTGTGTGTGTGTGTTTTTAGGGCTATACCTGTGGCATGTGGAGGTCCCCAGGCTAGGGGTCTAATCAGAGTTGTATGCCTATGCCACAGCCACACCAATGCCAGATCTGAACTGAGTCTGCAACCTATACCACAGCTCACAGCAACGCCAGATCCTTAACCCACTGAGCAAGGCCAGGGATCAAACCTGCAACCTCATGGTTCCTAGTCAGATTCATTTCCACTGCGCCACAGCGGGAACTCCAGAGTTTCACTTTTTGACCTATTTAGTGCTCAGAAGATATTCAGTCACGGTGCTTTATAATGATAGCATTTGCATGTTTATGTCCAGAGAAAGAATTCATTCAACAAACATCACATGCCAGGCCCCATGCTTGGTTCTGAGAACACAGCTCACAGCTGTGTTCAGAGTCTACCTTCTCCCTGCCCTCTGGAACCTGATAGAATAAGAGACGAAAACAAGTAACTTTCATCTGAGCTTTGGAATTCAATATTTCCTTTTCCAGACTGGAGAGAATGACAGACACAAATGATGCATGAGAGAAAATTTTTTAATGTTTTTACATGGTATAAATTTCACAAAAATGTCAAACGAAATAAATTTGCCAGTAATCCATTGTGCTACATGGGTTGCAAAAACTACATGTAAAACTGTATGTAACTATATGTAAAGATTGGGGACCTTGTCCCCTTCATTTGTGTGTTGTTTTTGCTCTAGACATGCTTTCAGTATGTGTATATTTGCATGTTAGTAATGTGTTCCTTGTTAGTAGAGCTCCGTTTCTCACGCATGGATAATGGAAGTTCTGATATTTGCTTCTTGCACCCCAGAGGATCTCCCATATATCACTTTGGAAACCAGTACTCTAATCAGCCACCATGAAATCCCCGCCTGAGTATTTTATTCTTCACCCTTTTTCCTTTGAATGATGTGTGTAAGGGTGTCTGACAGTTTCTTCAGACTCCTCTGCTACCCAGTGGGCTTGCTCCAACCTTAAATAGCAAACATTTTATTCTGAATGATATTTTGAGAACCTTGTCCTGCCACAACCATTAATTGATTAGACTGAAGTCTTTTGGTCTGGCTCGCATCCTAGTTAGGGATGCTGAAAAACCTCCTTGGTTGTCTTTTGTAATGATTGATTCCCAGGAGACTTTAAGAAATCTGGAGTTCCCGTTGTGGCACAGTGGAAATGAATCCGACTAGGAACCATGAGGTTGCGGGTTCGATCCCTGACCTCACCCAGTGGGTTGGGAATCTGGCATTGTTGCGAGCTGTGGTGTAGGTCACAGACGTGGCTTGGATCTGGTGTTGCTGTGGCTCTGGCGTAGGCTGGCAACTACAGCTCCGATTAGACCGCTAGCCTGGCAACCTCCATATGCCGCAGGTGAGGCCCTGAAAAAAGAAAAAAGAAAAAAATGTGAAATACCTCAGAGTTCCCTGCTAGCCCAGCAGTTAAGGATCCAGCTTTGTTACAGCTGTGGCTCAGGTTCAATCCCTGGCTCAGGAACTTCAACACACACCAGGCTCAGTCAGAATTTTTTAAATGAACGAATAAATTCACTGTTCCTTTAAAAAAAAAGAAATGTGAAATACCAAGCAGAATGGAGCCAGGAATATTGATCTTAAAGTCCAAGTATGTCTGTTTTCTACCTGTGGAAGAAAAAAATGGATCAAAACGTTTTTTACATGTCCCTCCACCTGTCGTCTTTCAAATGAGTTGAAAAGGTTCTACACCTAACAGAGTACTGGTACGTACTCCACAGGCGGTGTGCTGTCCATAACCTGCCATTTCTCTTTCTCAGGAACAGGCGCGCGATCCTCCACGCAGCATGGAAGTGTGTCCTTACTGTAAGAAGTCGTTTAAGCGCTTGAAGTCCCACTTGCCGCACTGTAAGATGCTACGACCACCTGTGCCTGCTCATCAGGACGTTTGTCAGTCCAAGCCGGCTGCACTCCCACGTGCTGAGAAAGTCAAAGGGCCGGTCAGAGACCCAATTAAAGCTAAAGAGAGAGGGTTAGGGACAGACCATGAAAAAAGAAATCCTGGCCTGAAAGGGGACAAATCAGAGCGGACAGGTAAGTCCTCTCTGCTGCTAGCCGTTGATTTGAAAAAAGCAAGTAGCGCAAAGGCTGATAAAGACATTGGGGATCAAATTCAACCCTCCCTCAAAATGTTAAACACTGCAACAGAGATCACTTTCCACGAAGAACCTACAGCCCCGTTTTCTGCATCAGAGAACATCACTCATAAAAAAGGACTTCCTGAAGATTTGCCTAAATCAGGGGAAGGTCGAAATAACCCTTCAGAAACTGAGGCATCTTTATTTCTTGGCCCAGTGGAACCTTCTTTGTCAAGTCAAGATAGAAAATACTGTTCAGCTTTCCCTAATGATGTGCAAACCACTTGTGCTAACTTAAGATTGGACAGAATTGATGCCCCAAGACAGAACCTTCGTGTAAAATTGCGAGCTGTTCCTTTCGGGGATTATCACAGTTCTCCAGGGGATCTCGATTGCGAGGGTAGGAGAGTAAGCACATCATGGCCAAGCAGGGTCAGAGCGCCCAAGGCTGGGGAGCCCCTCTCAGGAGTTGCTACTGATCTTGGTGACACCAGGACTCAGGAAAAGAACACAGAACCACGAATCGCAGCTTTTAAAGTTAGCCCATTAGGTGCCATCCAAGTCGGGGAGAACCGGGACCAAGGACTTAACCTTGGAACAGAGGCACAGGGGAGCAGTGGAAATGCGGAGAACTGTGTCTTTGTGGCAGAAATACAGCGCTGGGCTCCCTTGAATGATGACCCTAAGAAGGCCTTTAGTATCAATGATTCAGTCACGGCGAAGAACCCTCGCGGGGAAGGTCCCAATATAGACTTGATCATGCCACAGGAGACAGCTTGCAGGGAGCTTCTCTCTGCGTCACAGTCACGCAATCCAAGTCTTGTCTCCCTGGCAATACAATTTCTCCAGGAAGGGAAGGCAGAAGCCTGCAGCTCTGCCGGCAAAGCATCAGCAGAGCACGAGGAGCAAGCTTCTCTGTCTCCCAGCTCGGGCTGTCAGCCCCAAGCATTGCACCCCGGGGGCCAGCTGTCTCTGTGTTCAACCCAGCCTCATGCTGCTAAAAGCCCCTTGGCCAGGAAGACCCTATCAAGTGCCCTGGGGCTAGAGTGGTTTCCAGAGCTCTATCCTGGCTATCTTGGACTCGGTGTATTGCCAGGGAAGCCTCAGCTTTGGAGCACAGTGGCCCAGAAGCCTCTGCTCATCAGCCCCCAGGGGGAAAGGCTTTCCCAAGGTAAGCACGCTCACCTTCAGGCTCATCCAGACAGTGCTGCGCCTGTTGAATCAACAAGGTTCAGGGCACTCACAGCCTTCCTTGTTTCGCTCATTGTACCAGAGCCTTCCAGCACCCTGGATCTGTGACTCTTCTCTGAACCTTGCTGCTTGCTCCCAGGGGTCAATAATAACGGTGGTTTGTCACTCTCCCTTCCCCTCCACCAAGAGTTGAAGGTTTGACCGGGACAGGCTGGCCGGTGATGTTGGTAACAGTTGAACCTCTACACTGAGAGAAGGCATGGCCTCTTCTAGAAGTTGAGTGGGCATTCATGCCGAACAGACACAGAAAAAGCATAGATTTCAGGGTCTGCCTAAAAACAAGACAAGCCCTGTGCTTAAGATTTCATCCAGGACCAGGTTGGACACAAAATGGACTCCAGGTGTGTGGTCAGCCACAGCATCCAGCAGCTTAGAGTAGCAAAGAAATGCGGGGAGCAGGTGTGGGAGTTGCTCTTGGGGCCAGGCCAGGGTTACAGCTGCCCAGGGAGGCAGGGCAGTCAAGGCAGGTGGAAGTGGAGGCTCGGGATTGAGCTGATGAAGACCAGGATGGAAGGTGTGACCAGAAAGGGACGAAGTTCACACATAGGAGAAGTGGTCCACTATGACCTAAGGATAGAACCAGAGATTGAGCCTCGAGACACCGGAGACTAGATAAGAGGGACAGGGTAGGGAGAGCCTGGAAGTCGAAGCTGGCGGGATCATGAGTCTCTCTTCCGAAGCTCCCTAGGTCGCTCCTCACTGATGCCTAGGATGGTTTTGCCAGTGGGTGGGACGGAGGCCCAGGTAGGAGCCAGTGATTTCCCAGCAGCCCTCGCAGGTGCCTTACTTTTTTCGGCTGATTCTCACCTTTAGTAATCACACTACTCCTCTAGTTATGAAACACAAATTGTTTCCGTTTTCCCCACCAAAATTTTGAATTACCTTTTTCCTTTTTATTAGGCTTTCTAGAGGCGTGGTCACTGTAGCATCCGTCTCTTTCTTGTGGCACATTCTTTGGTGCGTTTGGATTATTTTGACCGGAGCCCTGGAACCACTCAGAATCAGCTTGCACTTGAAAAGCTTGTATTATCTCTTCCCTAAAGGGATGTATTTTCACCCACTGGTGTGTTTTGTGAATGATCACATGTGTACTAAAGTCCTGTTTGCCCTTTCTGGAAAGCATTCTCATTCGAAGTTTTCCACATGAAAAGTGCATTAAGTAACGAGGGTTTCTAGTTGAAAGCTGTGTTTTCTTGAGCTGCCTCTGTAGTTAACCAGTCTTCTACAGATGGGGCCAGCATCTTTTCTCTCTACGGAGATGCAGTGTCACGCCCTTTCTCCGTGGTAACGTGGAAATAACACATTTGTGTTGCTTTGTGGTTTTTGGGGTGCCTCGCCCCTTCTGATTTTGGCCACACCCCTCTGAGAGGTGGGCAGAGTGGTTTCCTCTGTTTTGCAGCTGAAACAGGTACAGAGGATAAGGGTCGTGTCCAAGATCGTGTTGCCAGTAGAACCCAGTCTCCTGAGGCCTAGTTTAAACCTTTCAACTCAGCCACATGGTAGAACATGCGCCACAACTAGACACCTGGGTGTTGGCTTTATCTCCGTGCTTCTCTGTGGTTTTCAGTTGCATACACACACACACAGCCCGTAGCAGATCTCCAGCAAGTGGAAGGGCTTCTTTATTTTTTTACTTTATCTAGTGCTAATGTGAATTTTCACTTTAGGGGGAAAAGGGAGGGGACTAATAACTTTTATCAAGTGATGGTTGTTTCTGGTCACATGCCAGGTATTGGTATCTTCTTTGTCCCGCCCTCTGAATCGTTAGGGTTAGTGACATCCCACCTTCTCCTAATAGGTGACGAGTCTGGGCCTCAGGTTTTAGTGACTTGCCCTTGCTCCTCCAAAAGCAGCATTCGGGATTCAAATCCAGGTCTATCTGGCTTATATATCCAGTCTTTAAACCCAGCATCAGGCTTACTTGAAGGCAGTTAGTGGTCAATAAACAGTTGATTTAAGTTATTAGCGATACCATCACTTAAGGTCCCATTAAGTCCCAAGGTAAGAGATAGAGTAACTTATATCATCAGATCACTAGGTTTATGAAATTGACTAGGGAGAAAAATAGTTTTTTCCTTTCATAATAAGTTCTTTCGGAATAGTGGTTAGAACTATTTTGTTCTCTCTCATTGATTACAGTCTGTAATATGTGGTTAGTTTGGGTTTCCGGATCAGGTAATGCATGGCCAGCACAGGGCCTGTAGTTCTCTCATAAACCCCAAAACTATTGAAGTTGACGCCACCATTAACCTTCAGACTTTGGTGCTAGCCCTGGATGAACAGACACAAGCGGAGACGCTGAGATCTCTATTAAGGTCAAGGGCTGAATCGTCAGCTGACCGAGGACTTGAGCAAGGCCATCCAAATCTACAAGGACCGAGAAGCAGCACGGCTTCCCCGGGCAGTGGCTGTCTCCAGCGACTGCAGCTTACATGTGCATTTCCAGGCAGTCTTTGCAGAAGATCGTGGTCTCTGTGTGCCCTCGATCAGCCAGGCCCTTTGATGGGCCGTTCCCTGCTCAGGGAGCACCTCATTCCCTTGGTATTTAAAGGCAGGGCCGGTGAGCTATCATTACTCGGTTGACTGCCTACCAGGGGTCATACCTGCATGTTTTTCTAAGGTACCTTAAGTTCTGGGAGTTGGAATTGTTCCTTTTTATAGAGGAGGAAACCGAGTTTCAGAGAGAAGTAGCTTGCCCAGCATCAAGTTTCTAGCATTATCTGATGGTCCTTGGCAGGCTTTTCTGGGCAGTGTTTCTTCTGTTGACCGTGGGCTCCGGGGTGTCGTCATTTATCTTTCCTACGTGGAACTACGCCAGTGCAGCTAGCGAGTCCTCCTACGTCAGGGTACCTGAGAAGACTTCAGTGGCCAGTCCACCAGGTGGAAAGTCACCCCGGACCATGGTTTTGAAGAAACAGGGTAGAACCAGTAGTGCTCATGGCTGACTGATGAAAAATGGGTATGTTTGGGTGGCCTGGGCTAGGAACTCCCAAGGCAGACTGATGGTTCTGAAGATGCCGCTGAGCTGGGTTTAGGAGATCAGGACCAAGAGGACGAGGCTTGTGGGGTTCCGCGCTGCCAGGGGCTGTCTCTTCAGCCTCAGGGAGAAAGAGTCTAGTGGACTTAGTACTGAAGGAGTAGTTTCCTGGCCTTAGAAAAAGTAGCTTTTAGCAGTTCAAGATTGAAATCTCAAACTCACCGAGTAGCGGTGTCTGAGAGTCCTCAGCCGTGGCAGAGGGTTTCCGTTGTTCAGAGGAGAGCTCTTAGTGCTGGTTGCCTTGAGAGCATTCAGCCAGGGGTGCTGGGTGTGCCTTCACAGAGTTCAGGTCCTTGGCTTTGGGGCTGAAAGTTGAGGAGATCTAAGTCCCTGGTTCCCAAATGTAGACAGAATGGTTTCACATGGTTTTGTTTGTTTGTTTGCTTTTTAGGGCCACACTCGCAGCATATGGAGGTTCCCAGGCCATGGGTCCAATCGGAACTGTAGCCTCTGGTCTATGCCGGAGCCACAGAGCCATAGCAACGTCAGATCTGAGCGGCGTCTGCGACCTGTACCACAGCTCATGGCACCGCCGGATCCTCAACCCACTGAGCGCGGCCAGGGATCGAATCTGCAACCCCATGGTTCCCAAGCGGATTTGTTTCCACTGTGCCATAACGGGAGCTCCCCCCTTTTTTTTTTTTTTTAAATTAAAGATTCTTAGTCATCATCCCCAGAGATTCTGAAGTAAGTCCTAAGAATCATATTTTCCAGCGTTTCCTAAGTGTTCCTGAAGATTGGCCAGGTTTGAGAACCGCTGATGGAGGTGATGGCAGTGGAGGAGGTCCCTCAGACCCAGCTACAGAAAGAATATTCTCAAATGGTGGCAGTGGAGAGGTGGTTGGGGGGCGAGGGGGGGAATTTATGTAACTACAAAAGGCAAAACTTGGCTGATGGGGATACCAGGAGGTAAAGTGAGAAAACCTTATAGGGTTGTGGGGTTTTAAAGGGCTTAAAATAAGGCTCTTCTCTAACTTGCATACAAGATTTCCATCCATAGGGTATCCATTGGAGATGGGGCACTCATGGGGAAGGGGCTCAGAATCAGCATGGTGAGCGGGAAGCAGACAGGCCAGGGCTAGACCCCCTGATAGCCAGAGAAGTCTGTAAAGGGAGCGTTTTAGAAAAGAGCATGTGAATCCTCAGCAGCCAGAGGCGTAAGAGGTAAGTCCAGCCCTACTGCTGGGATCCCGTCTAGGGCGAGGGGAACGGGAGATGTTACAGGTACAGAGGGCGGATGAGGGCTTTCAACATTTGTGTTAGTGGAACCATTGTCGCTGAGTTTGAAATGTAAGGACATCAGCGCTGGCAGGTGAAGGAGGATGTGTAGGAGATGTGGCGGCTGAGGGGCGGCAGTGGGTAGTGGCCGCCCAGGGCTCCCAGCCAGTCCCAAAGGGCTGGCGATTAGCACCCACAGCCCCTGGGCAGCAGGCAGGGGGCCTTTGAAAAAAGTTGCAGCAGGATTTTGTGGGCTCTGAGCTTGGCTCTCAGGGGCTGGTGGGGCTCGGGCTACTTACATATCCCAGCTCAGGGCCTGATCCAATGACTGAACCTCTAATGAGTAAGTGGGCTCAGCTGGCTGGAGAAAGAGAGAGGAGCCGCCGAGCTCCTAACACTGTGGGGCAAGTGGTTGCACAGTTGCAGCTGTCATGGAGCGTTTCTCCCCATCCTCACAGTTTTTTCAAGATGCATGGGTGAGGTTGTGTGCTCATACTGATCTTTACTTTGCAAGAGAGACATCTTTTGTGTAATTTCTTAGAAACCAGCCTGGGTTTGTTTTGTTGTGGCTTTTTAGGGCCGCACCCATGGCATGTGGAGGTTCCCAGGATAGGGGTCGAATCAGAGCTGTAGCTGCCGACCTACACCAGAGCCACAGCAACACGGGATCCGAGCCACATCTGCAACCTACACCACAGCTCATGGCAACGCTGGATCCGTAACCCAGTGAGTGAGGCCAGGGATCAAACCCACAACCTCATGGTTCTTAGTCGAATTCATTAACCACTATGGGATTACCCGACTTAGTCGTAATCGAGCCACCATGGGAACTCAATCTTTTTTTTTTTTTTCTTCCCTGCTTTTTAGTGCCACACTTGCAGCAAATGGAAGTTCCCAGGCTAGGGATCAAATCGGACCTGTAGCTGCCGGCCTACACCACAGCTCATGGCAATGCCAGGTCCTTAACCCACTGAGCGAAGCCAGGGATCAAACCTGCATCCTCACGGATGGTTGGGTCCGCTACCACTGAGCCACAACAGAAACTCCTATTTTCATTTTTAATATATTGATCATCATTGGAAGAGTGTTTTTATATCCACAGCAACCTTTACCACACCTAAACCTTGTAAATAGTTCCTTAATTTATCCTCTGCCCTGGTGAGCCACACCAAGACCAGAGAATCCGCAGTAGTGGAGGAGGATTTCCTGTGTGTCATTAACATGGAAAATAACACGGGCAGTGGAAATGCAAATACGCAGCCTAAACCCTCTTTGCTGGTTGTGCTTAGTTATTCATGTGTTGAACATAAATAAGACGTGTTTGCTGGTCAGCGGTAGCGATGGGAGGAATAGAGCAGGCATTGAGGAGTAGTGACAAGCAGCAGTCGTTAACCCGACGGTAGAAAGTCATGCTTTTCGCTAAGATGTTTAGCAGACGATAGGAAGTATAAATGATTCATTTCATAAGCATGTACATGTGGATCGTCTGGGCACTATACTCATCAGATCAGAAATGGATCTGGGTCCTGATCCCCAGGGTCCCTTGGTCTGTTGAGGAACCTTTATTTGACCTAGAAGAGACCACTTTACCCTTCAGCGCTTACAAGTTAGCCACAGCCCGATGCAGAGATTAATCCACCTATTTAGAATAGACTTTTCCTGCAGCCTCGCCCTGGGAACCTCAGGCCTGAGCGTTGGGGAAGAGGATGGAGTTAGATGAACTGTCACAGTGACTTCTGTTTGGAACCCTAGTTCCTTTGTTGGAAAGAAGTTCGACGGCAGTAAGGAGTTTGGAACCCTCGACCGGGCTCACAGCCTCCAGCTTCTCTCTATTGAGGATCTTGGGAACTGTCCAGAAAGGTGAGGCTGGACTCTTTGACTGCTGGGCTCTCGCTGGTTCCTAGCATTTGGAAGACTTTCTCTACTTGAGCCATGGCTCTGACAGCAAGGCTCAAAAAGAGAAAGAACAACTTTGTAGCCTTTCCTCTCTGTTTTCATTCTGGAAAATGGATGTAATTGGAAGTACTGAAGCTAATACAATAGCAGCTGCCATTTCTTGAACAGCTTTCATGTCTTCAATACCCACCCCTGCCTCTCTCTGCCACCTCCCCCGTCTCCCTTACCCACCGTGATCGTCCCAAAGCTAGGAAGGCTCTAAATGTCAAGTTAACCA
This sequence comes from Phacochoerus africanus, assembly GCF_016906955.1. Lineage (NCBI taxonomy): Eukaryota > Metazoa > Chordata > Mammalia > Artiodactyla > Suidae > Phacochoerus > Phacochoerus africanus. The sequence goes on along the minus strand of NC_062557.1, from coordinate 7,702,476 downwards.
ATTGTACTCATCTCCTCCCCACAGAAGATTTGAACCAGTCTCCCCAAAATAAGAGTGACTAATTTAAATGTATTAAAGTTAAGATTTTCTGGTTTTAGCATTTTCATGAATATCTATACACAGTGGTATGTAAATTCTTTGCATTACAGTTCCTCTGCCTGAGGCAACTCGGTAGCAGATCAGTCACAGATAATGGCCCCTAGTTCCGTTTCCCTCTCACAGTTGGTCCTGTGTGTTTTCAAACAGGCTGGATCAGGTGCCGCACCTCTATGAAGAGCGGGGTCGGAGGCATCACGATGCTCTTCGCAGGGTACTTCGTCCTTTGTTGTAGCTGGAGCTTCAAGCATCTGAGTAAGCCTTGCTATGTCTTTAGCCTAGATTACAAGTCACATCCCGTTACAGGCACCTCCAAGGGATTTTCCGAATTGATTTTCTGTATTTCAGTTCTGCATTATCTGACAGGCCCTAGTGAATAAACTAGTGCCTGAGGCTCTGGAGGTTTTTTTAACTTTTATTAGAGGTTTTGGTTATCGTGGCCTTTATAAGATTTGACTAGAATTTACATAACTGCCCTTAGGCTCCATTTAAGATTGTCACTGGTGATCTGGTGGGTTTGTGTTTTCTCCTTCAAGCTGTTTGCCTGGTAGAAGATGAGGGCTCTTCTCCTTGGTGACTTTAATTCCTATCTAAGGTCTTTTTAGGATTTAAACCAAATAACTTTATACCCCAAAAGGGAGGAGGAGAAATAAAATAGAGCTGTCACTCATCCGTATGTCTAAGGCTTACAGCTGTTTTATTTAATCTTTCTTTTTTTTTGGTCTTTTTAGGGCCGTTTCCCGCGGCATATGGAGATTCCCAGGCTAAGGGTTGAATCAGAGGTGTAGTGCCAGCCTACACCACAGTCTCAGCAACCCCAGATCCAATCTGCATCTGCGACCTACACCACAGCTCACAGCAATGCTGGATCCTTAACCCATTGAGCGAGGTCAGGGATTGAACCTGCGTCCCCATGGTTACTAGTCACATTCGTTTCTGCTGAGCCACAACAGGAACTCCATAATCTACTTTTAATATTAAAAAACAAACACCTTTCTAGTTATGTGTTTCAGCTTGCTCCAAATCTTACAGGTAGGAAAATGCCTGAATTTCATTGCTCATTTAGTTCCATTTCATTTAGTTTCATTTTGCTCATTTTTTTCAAGTATCATTTTATAAAAGCAGAAAAAAAAAACAGTATTATTCTACAATTTTAAAACAACAACAACAATAAAAACTCTCTCAGAGGAAATCTTTCAGTGTAAAAGGTATAAGATAACCTTTAATATCAGAGGCCAGTAGAATTCACAAACTTCTAAAATTATCAGATTTGACCCTAATTGGATTTGTTGGCTAATTCATGCCAGTACACAGAGAGCAGGTCAAGCCGTGGACGTGTCTCTGCACCCGACTTACAGCCTGACCAGGTGGGCCACTGGCCCTTGTGTAATGTGCCCGGCCATCTGTGAGGAAGAGAAGTTCCTTTCCGAGCAAACTGCATAATTGGAGATGCCCGAAACCCCAGGTCATTTTCTTCACATGGAAAAAAAAGCCTTCCTGAAAGTTGTACCTGCCTGAAAGGGACCTTTTAGATGCTTGAGGTTACTTTGCACACCTCTAAAGTGAGATGAAAGAAGGTGAACTGGAAACTTCTCATTATGCCCAAGACTTTATTTCTAAATTTATAAAACAAAAATGTAAGAGAATGATGTGTCGAGGCAAGAGAGAGAAACAGTCCTTCGAATGACTTCTTGGATCCTTAACATTTGTCTCTGTTTATCCAAAGAGCTGCAGCGCTGGCGTAAGCAGCACTGACCTGGACACCACTTAGAGAGCTTTGGCGCCCCAAGGAGAGGATGATGGAGACAGCGGCAGTGCCTCTTGAACAGCGCAAAATTGTATGGGGGCAGGGAGAGGGAGCAAAAGGAATAAACTATTGGAATCTAACGATTACATAGCAAATTTTTTTTTTTAGTGTTAACAGATCTGGTTCTGTCTGGGTGTTTCTTTGGCTTGGTTCTCAAGAGCGACTGAAGGTTATTGAGAAAAACTTCAGATTGTTTAATTATAAAGGCTGATGTTAATTTGAGACAAGGTGACAGTTCATGTTAAATTTTTTTTTTTTTTTTTTAGAGTACAGTGGGTTTACAGTACCATGCCAATTTCTGCTGTACAGCAGAGTGACCTGGTCAGCCATAGATACACATTCTCTTTCTTACACTGCCTTCCATCATGGTCTATCCCAAGAAGCTGGATGTGTTTCCCTGTGCCATAAGGTAGGACCTCATTGCTTATCAATTCTAAGTGTAATAGTTTGCATTTACTAACCTCAAGCTCCCTGTCCATCCCCCCCGCCGTCCTGCTCTTGGCAAGCACAAGTCTGTTCTCTGTGAGTCTTTTTGTGTTGTGTAGGTTGGTTCATTTGTGCCGCATTTTAGATTCCACATATAAGTCATATTTGTCTTTTTCTGAGTTCACTTAGTATGAGAATCTTTAGTTGCATGCATATTGCTGCAAATATCATTGTTTTGTTCTTATTTATGGCTGAGTAATATTCCATTGTGTATATATACCTCATCTTCTTTATCCATTCATCTGTTGATGGACATTTAGGTTGCTTCCATCTCTTGGCTATTGTGAATAGTGCTGCCGTGAATATGCAGGTGAATGTATCTTTTTGAATTGTAGTTTTGTCCAGATACATAGGGTTTTCTTTATTTATTTAGTTTTAATGTTTTTGTTTTCTGAGGAACTTCCATACTGTTTTTCCATAGTGGTTGTACCAATTTATGTTTCCACCAACAGTGTATGAGAGTTCCCTTTTCTCCACACCCTCTCCAGCATTTGTTAACTTGTAGACCTATTAATGGTGGCCATTCTGACTGCTATGAGGTGGTACTTCATTGATTTTCATTTCTCTAATGAGTTATGTTGAGCCAACTGGCCATCTGTGTGTCTTGGGATAAATGTCTGTTTTAGATTTTCTGCCCATTTTTCAATTGGGTTGTTTGTTTTTTCATTGTTTAATTTTATAAGTTGTTTGTATTTTTGAAGATTAAGCCCTTGTCAGTTGCATCATTTGCAACTACTTTCTCCCATTTTGTGAGTTGTCTTTTTGGGATTTTTTTATCTTTTCCTTTGCTGTGCAAAAAAGTTTGATTAGGTCACATTGGCTTATTTTTGTTTTTATTTCTGTTGCCTTGGGAGACTGACCTAAGAGAATATTTGTATGGTTTATGTCAGAAAATGTTTTGCCTGTGTTCTACTCTAGGAGTTTTATGGTGTTGTGTATAATATTTAAGTCTTTAGGCCGTTTTAAGTTTTTTTGTGCATGGTGTGAGGGTGTGTTCTAGTTTCATTGATTTACATGCAGCTGTCCAATTTTTCCAGCACCAATTGTTGAAGGGACTGTCTTTTTCCCATTTTATATTCTTGCCTTCTTTGTCCAAGATTAAATGACCATAGGCGTCATTAAATGACCATAGGGTTTATTTCTGGGCTGATTCTGTTCCATTGATCCAAATGTCTGTTTTGGTACCAGTACCACACTATCTTGATTACTGTGGCCTTGTAATATTGTCCAAAGTCTGGGAGAGTTATACCTTGTGCTTGTTTTGTTTTTTTTCTTCAGGATTGCTTTGGCAGTTCTGGGTCTTTTATGGTTCCATATTAATTTTTGGATTGTTTGTTATACTTCTGTGAAAAGTGTCATGGGTAATTTGATAGGGATTGCATTGAATCAGTAGATCGCTTTGGGTAGTACGGCCATTTTAGCAATATTAATTCTTCCAATCCAGGAACATGGAATATCTGTCCATTTCTTTGAATCCTTTTTCATTTCCTCAATTAATGTTTTATAGTTCTCAGCATATGTCTTTCACCTCCTTGGTCATGTTTACTCCAGGTATTTAATTTGGAGGAATGCTATTTTCAAAGGTATTATATTTTTATATTCCTTTTCTAGTATTTCATTGTCAGTGTAGAGAAATGCAACTGATTTTTGAGTGTTAACTTTGTGTCCTGCTACTTCGCTGAATTCATTGATCAGTTTGAGTAGTTTTTGTGTGGAGTCCTCAGGGTTTTCTGTATACAGTATCATATCATCTGCGTGTAGTGGCAATTTTACCTCTTTTCTTCCAGCTTGGATACCTTTTATTTCTTTTGTTTGTCTGATCGCCGTGGCTGGGACTTCCATTACTATGTTGAATAAAAGTGGTGAGAGTGGGCATTCTCGTCTTGTTCCAGATTTTAGTGGGAACACTTTCAGCTTTTCTCTATTGAGAATTATATTGGCTGCATATTTGTCATTAAATAGCTTTTATTATGTTGAGATATATTCCCTCTATACCCAGTTTGTTAAAGAGTTTTAATCATAAATGGATATTGGGTTTCGTCAAATGCTTTTATGTGTTGGATTGGGTTGGCTAAAATTTCGTTGAGAATTTTTACATTTATAGCCATCAAAGATATTGGCCTATAATTTTCTTTTTTTGTAGTATCTTTGTCTGGTTTTGGTATAAGGGTGATGATGGCTTCATAGAATGTCTTTGAGATTCCTTCTTCAACCTTTTGGAAAAGGTTAATAAGGATGGGTATATGTTCTTTTTATGTTTGGTAGAATTGACCTGTGAAGCCATCTGGTCCTGGACTTCTGTTTGTAGAGAGTGTTATTATTACATACTGTTTCATTTCAAGTGGTTGGTCTGTTTCTTTGATTTATTTATTTATTGCTTATTTATTTATTTATTTTGGCTTTTTGCCTTTTCTGGGGCTGCTCCCGTGGCATATGGAGGTTCCCAGGCTAGGGGTCCAATTGGAGCTGTAGCTGCCAGCCTATGCCAGAGCCACAGCAACGCGGGATCCAAGCCGCATCTGCAACCCGCACCAAAGCTCATGGCAATGCCGAGTCCTCAACCCTCTAAGCAGGGTCAGGGACCGAAGCCACAACCTCATGATTCCTAGTCAGATTCGTTAACCACTGAGCCACGACGGGAACTCTCATCTATTTATTCTTGATTCAGTTTTGGTGGGATATATGTTTCCAGAGAGTTGTCCATTTCTTCTAGGTTGTCAAATTTGTTAGCATATAATTGTTCGTAGTATTCTCTTACGGTTTTTTGTATTTCTGTGGTATCCATAGAGATCTCTCCTTTTTGATTTCTTATTTCGAGTTCGTTCTTTCTTGGTTTGAGTATGGCCAGAGGATTGTCTTTCTTTTTTTTTTTTTTTTTTGCTTTTTTAGGGCCGCACCCACGGCATTTGGAAGTTCCCAGGCTAGTGGTTGAATCAGAGCTGCAGCTGCTGGCCTACACCACAGCCACAGCAACATCAGATCTGAGCTGCCTCTGCAACCCACACCACAGCTCATGGCAATGCTGGATCCTTAACCCACTGAGTGAGGCCAGGGATCGAACCTGCATTGTCATAGATTCTAGTCAGGTTCGTAAGCCACTGAGCCATGATGGAAACTTTTTTTTTTTTTTTTTTTTTGGTTAATGTTGTTTATCCTTTCAAAGAACCAACTCTTGGTTTTACTGTTTCTTTCATAATATTCTTTAAATCTCTATTTTATAAATTTCCTTTCTGATCTTTATGATTTCCTTCAAGTTTTGTTTGTTCTTCTTTTTCTAATTCTTTTAGGTGATAGGTTAAGTTGTTGGTTTAAGATTTTCGTCTCAGGGTATTTTTTTAATTTCCCTTTTGATTTCCTCATTGACCCACTGGTTTTTTTAATAGCATGTTGTTTAGTCTTCATATAGTCAGTTTTATCTCATTTTTTTTCCTGTGGTTGATTTCTAGTTTCATGCTATTGTGGTCAGAGAAGATGCTTGAAATAAGTTCTATATTCTTAAATTTGTTGAGGTTAGGTTTGTTGTGCCCCAGTATGTGGTCAGTCCTTGAGAATGTTCCATGCACTCTTGAAAAGAATGTATATTCTAATTTTTTTTTTTGATGTAATGTCCTGAAAATATCAAGTCTAACTTTTCTCCTGTGTCATTTAGGATATCTGTTGCCTTTCTGTTTACAGGATCTGTCTATTGATGTGAGCAGTGTGTTAAAGTCTCCTACTATTATTCTATTCCCAACAATTTCTCCTTTTATGTCTGTTAGTATTTATTATGTGTATTTGGATGCTCCTATCTTAGGGGCATGTGTATTGACAGTTGTAATACTCTTTTGTCTGATAGGAGTATTGCAGCTCCCGCTTTCCTGTCTTTTCCATCTGCATGAAATATCTTTCTCCATCCCCTCACTTTCATATGTGTCCTTTGCCCTAAAGTGAGTCTCTTGTAGGCAGCATACTTTAGGTTCTTGGGGTTTTTTTTTTGTTTTTTTGTTTTGTTTTGTTTTGGGTTTTTTTGCCTCTTCTAGGGCCGCAGCCACGGCATATGGAGGTTCCCAGGCTAGGGGTCAAATCGGAGCTGTAGCCACAGGCCTACGCCAGAGCCACAGCAACACAGGATCCAAGCTGCGTATGCGACCTACACCACAGCTCACAGCAACACCGGATCCTTAACCCACTGAGCGAGGCCAGGGATCAAACACACAACCTCATGGTTCCTAGCCGGATCCGTCAACCACTGCGCCATGAGGGGAACTCTTCTTGTTTTTTTTTTTTTTTTTTTAAATCCAGTCTCCCTCTCTATGTCTTTTGATTGGAATATTCAGTCCATTGACATTTAAGGTAATTATTGATACCTGTGTATTTATTGCCATTTTAAACCTTATTTTCCAGTTGATTCTATGTTTCTCCTTTGTTCCTTTTTTTTGGTTGGATGATTTTATTTTATGCTTGTGTCCTCTTTTTAGTTTTTGTGAATATATTGTTTGGTTTTTTTTTGTTTGTTTGTTTGCTATTTCTTTGGGCTGCTCCCGCGGCATGTGGAGGTTCCCAGGCTAGGGGTCGAATCGGAGCTGTAGCCACTGGCCTACGCCAGAGCCACAGCAACGCGGGATCCGAGCCGCGTCTGCAACCTACACCACAGCTCACAGCAACGCCGGATCGTTAACCCACTGAGCAAGGGCAGGGACCGAACCCGCAACCTCATGGTTCCTAGTCGGATTCATTAACCACTGCGCCACGACGGGAACTCCTATTGTTTGGTTTTGATTTGTGGTTGCCCTCTTTTTCGAATATGTTAACCCCTTCCTGTATCTGCTTGCTTTTTTAGCCTGATAGTCCTATAGGCTCAAACACATTCTTTTAAAAAAAAAAAAAAAAAGTCTAGATTTTCTTACTTTCCTTCCCCACATTTTATGATTTTTGTATCCTTTTTTAACATCCTCATGTTTATCCTTTTTTTTTTTTTTTTTTTGGTCTTTTAGGCCCAACTGTAGCATGTGGAGGTTCCCAGGCTAGGGGTCAAATCACAGCTGCCGGCCTACAGCACAGCCACGGCAACACCAGATCCAAGCTGCATCTGTGACTTGCACCACAGCTCACGGCAACGCTGGATCCTTAACCCACTGAGCAAGGCCAGGGATCGAACCCATGTCCTCATGGATACTAGTTGGGTTCATTAACGGCTGAATACTGAATACTCCTCACCTTCTATTATAAATTATTTTCTTGGGAGTTCCCGTCGTGGCTCAGTGGTTAACGAATCTGACTGGGAACCATGAGGTTGCAGGTTCAATCCCTGGCCTTGCTCATGGGTTGGGGATCCGGCGTTGCCATGAGCTGTGGTGTGAGTCGCAGACACGCCTCAGATCCTCCGTTGCTGTGGCTGTGGCATAGGCCGGCAGCTACAGCTCCGATTCGACCCCTAGCCTGGGAAACTCCATGTGCCGCAGGAGTGGCCCTAGAAAAAGCAAACAGACCAAAAAATAAATAAATAATAAATGATATTCTTGCTGGTAGGGTAGTCTAGGCTGCAGATTTTTCCCTTTTAGAACTTCGAATGTATCCTGCCTCTCTTCTGGCCTGTAATGTTTCTGTAGAGAAATCAGCTGATAGCCTTGTGGGTGTTCCCTTATAATTAACTCTTTGTTTTTTCTCTTACTGCCTTTAGAATCCTCTCATCTTTAACTTTGGCCATTTTTGTCATATGTCTTGGTGTAGTCTGTCTGTTTGGCTTCAACTTGTTTAGAGCCCCCTGTCCCTCTTGTATCTGAGTGTCTGTTTCCTTCTTTAGATTTGGAATATTTTCAGCCATAATTTCTTCAAATGTATTTTCAATCCCCTTTTCTTGTTCTTCTGGAATCCCTACTATGCATAGATTGGCACGCTTCATATTATCCCCTAGATCTCGTATATTTCTTTCATATTTTTTTCATTTGGCTGTCTGCTGTCCTGATTGGGTGATTGCCATTATTCTATCACACGTTCCTCTCCATTATTCATTCCGCTGATCAGTGCCTGTAACTCAGCTTTTGTTTCTGCACATGAGTTTTCTAATTTTTCTTGGCTCTTCCTCCTCATTTCTAGTTCCTTTTAAAAGTAATGTAATTACTGTCTGTATCCATTCTTAATTCCCTCAGTATTTTCATTAACTCCTCTCTGAACTCAGTGTCTTTTAGACTGCAGAGGTCTGTTTGATTGTTTGCTCCTTCAGGGGAATTCTCCTGTTCTTTTAACTGGAAATGGTTCCTGTGCTTCTTCATTTCGCTTCTATTTTTCTTCCCTGTGAGTCTACTGTAGTTTGGGAGGCCTGTTTACATACAGGAGCAACCCTGGTAGCCTGTGAGGGCTTACTGTCTTTCTTGGTGTGAGGGCTGCTTTCGGTGGGATGCTTGCTCTCATTCCTCAGCGTGTACAGGCCTTTATCCCCTAGATGGGGGGCGGGGGACATGAAGGTGTATGGCCTGTGGTTCCTGGGAGGTGGGGGTAACGTGTGGCACCTGCGGGTGGCACCTGATTGCTGGGCTCTTGACAGTAGCAGTGATCATTAGGGAGGCAGGGGCAGCCCGCTGAGCCCTTGGCAGCAGCAATAACAGGGCACATTCCTTACCAGGGAGGTGAGGAAACATACAGCACTTAGTTGCAGGGTCCTCCACAGTGGCAACCCCTGAGGTTACTGGGGCCACTGGCAGTACCTAGTCACGGGACCCTTAGTGGTGGTGGGCTATGCCCACCTCTGGAGTTTGAGATGGCTGCGGCAGTTTGCACCTGCCCCATGAGAGGCACCCCACCACCTGAGAGCCCACCTGTGTGTAGAGAGGGAAGCTCCAGCCCCTGTCCTCGCGCCCTCCCCAGCAGTGGCGCCTTGCTTCTCCTGTGGACCCAGGCCTCCTCCCACCCTCTGGGCTGTGCTGCACCACGCCCCCAGCCCCCTCAGGCTGTTTCCACACAGCCAACTCTCATCCTTTTCTTGCAACTGGCCTCCGAAGTCCAAGTCTCAGTGCCCAGCTCCCACACAAGTGTCCTGGGCATTGGTACCAGTGGTCTGTGTGGCTTTCTTGCTGCTTTGCTCTCCTCAGTCCAGCTTTGAGGCTCCCCTTCTGTCCCGGCTGACACCCCCCCCCCACCCCGTGGTCTCCCAGGGTGTGGGTTCCTTTCCTCTTTCACAGCTTCCTCTCTGGAGTGCTGCTCCTGTCCTGATTTTTTTTTTTTCTCTCTTTCTCTTTTGTTCCCTTTTTGTTCTACCCAGTTATGTGGAAGGTTTCTTGCCGTTTTGGAAGTCTAAGGTTTTCTACCATTGTTCAGTAGATGTTCTGTGCTAATAGTTCTACACATAGGTGGGGGGTTTTGTTTGTTTAACTTAATGAATTTTATTACATTTGTAGGTATACAGCAATCAACACAACCAAATTTTACTTTATTTTTTTCCGCTGTACAGCACAGGGACGAAGTTACACATACATGTATACGTACTATTTCCTCCCATTGTTGTGTTGTGATATAAGTAGTAGGCATAGTTCTCAGTGCTACACAGTAGGATCTCATTGTAAATCCATTCCAAGAGCAATAGTTTGCATCCGTTAACCCCAAGCTCCCGATCCCTCCCACTCCCCCCCAGGCGGCCACAAGTCTATTCTCCAAGTCTATGATTTTCTTTTCTGTGGAAACGTTCATTTGTGCTGTATATTAGATTCCAGTTATAAGTGATGTCATATGGTATTTATCTTTCTGACTTATTTCACTCAGTATGAGAGTCTCCAGTTCCATCCATGTTGCTGCAAATGGCATTACAACCAAATTTTTTTTTTATAGCATTTCCATCCCAAACCCCCAGTGCATCCCCCCACCCCCCAGTCTTTAAAACCATAAGTTTTTCAAAGAGTCTGTGAGTCAGTGTGTCTGTTCTGCAAAGAATTTCATTGTGTCCTTTTTTTAGATTCCACATGTAAGTGAGAGCATTTGATGTTGGTGTCATTGTCTGACTGACTGCTCTTAGCACAATAATTTCTAGGTCCATCCATGTTGCTAAAAATGCTGTTGTTTCTTTCCTTTTAATGGCTGAGTAATATTCCATGGTGTATATGGACCACATCTTCTTGATCCACTCCTCTGTCGATGGACATTGAGGTTGTTTCCATGTCTTGGCTATTGTGAATAGTGCCGCAATGAACATCAGAGTACATGTGTCTTTGCGAATCATGGTTTTCTCTGGATAGACGCCCAGGAGAGGGATTGCTGGGTCAAGTGGTAGTTCTATTTTTAGTTTTCTGAGGACTCTCCATACTGCTTTAGACAGTGGTTGCACCAATTTACAATCCCACCAACAGTGTAATAGGGTTCCTTTTTCTCCACACCCTCTCCAGCACTTACTGTTTGTAGACTTTTTGATGGTGGCCATTCTGCTGGTGTAAGGTGGTACCTCATTGTGGTTTTGATTTGCATTTCTCTAATAATGAATGATGTTGAACATCTTTTCGTGTGTTTTTTGGCTATCTGTATGTCTTTGAAGAATTATCTGTTTAGATCTTCTGCCCAATTTTTGATGGGTTTTTTTTTTTTTTTGGTATTGAGCTGCAGAAGGTATATATAAATTTTGGAGATTAATTCCTTGTCAGTTGATTCATTTGCAAAGATTTTCTCCCATTCTGTGGGTTGTCTTTTCGTTTTGTTTAGGGTTTCCTTTGCTGTGCAGAAACTTCTAAGTTTAATTAAGTCCCATTTGTTTATTTTTGTTTTTATTGTCATTAAGAAATCTGAGAAGATGTTGCTGTCGTTTATAGAGTGTTTGGCCTATGTTTTCCTCTAAGGGTTTTATAGTGTCTGGTCTTATATCTAGGTCTTTAATCCATTTGGAGTTCATTTTTGTGTATGGTGTAAGGGAGTGTTCTAATTTCATTCTTTTACATATGGCTGTCCAGTTTTCCCAGCACCACTTAATGAAGGGGCTGTCTTGTCTTTTTGCTATTTCTTGGGCCGCTCCCGTGGCATATGGAGGTTCCCAGGCTAGGGGTCGAATCGGAGCTGTAGCCACCGGCCTACTCCAGAGCCACAGCAATACGGGATCCGAGCTGCGTCTGCGAACTACACCACAGCTCACAGCAACGCCGGATCATTAACCCACTGAGCAAGGGCAGGGACTGAACACGCAACCTCATGGTTCCTAGTCGGATTCGTTAACCACTGCTCCACGATGGGAACTCCTGTCTTTTCTTCATTGTATATTCTTGCCTCCTTTGTCATAGATTAGTTGGCTGTAGGTGCGTGGGTTTAATTCTGGGCTTTCTATCCTGTTCCACTGATCTGTATTTCTGTCTTTGTGCCAGTACCACATGGTTTTGATGATTATTGCTTTGTAGCATAGTCTGCAGTCCTGGAGCCTGATTCCTCCAGCTCCATTTTTCTTTTTCGGGATGTCTTTGGCTATTCTGGGTCTTTTGTGCTTCCAAACAAACTTTAAAATACTTTGTTTGAGTTCTGTGAAAAATGTCCTTGGTAAATTGATAGGGATTGCGTTGAATCTGTAGATTGCCTTGGGCAATATAGTCATTTTGATAATATTGACTCTTCCAATCCAAGAGCATGGTATGTCTTTCCATCTATTTGTGTCATCTTTGATTTCTTTCATCAGTGTCTTAACAGTTTTCAGAGAACAGGTCTTTTGTCTCTTCAGGTAGGTTTATTCCTAAGTATTTTTTTTTTTTGATGTGATGGTAAACGGGATTGCTTTCCTAATTTCTCTTTCTGATCTTTTGTTTTTAGTATATATAGAAATGCAGTCCATTTCTGTGTATTAATTTTGTATCTTGCAACTTTGCCAATTTGTTGATGAACTCTTAACAGTTTTCTGGTAGAGTCTTTAGGATTCTCTAGGTGTAGTATCATTTCATCTGCAAATAGTGATAGTTTTACTTCTTCCTTTCCAATTGGATTCCTTTTATTTCTTTTACTTCTCTGATTGCTGTGGCTAGGACTTCCAAAACTATGTTGAATAGTAGTGGCAAGAGCGGACATCCTTGTCTTGTTTCTGATCTCAGCGGGAATTCTTCAGCTTTTCACCATTGAGAATGATGTTAGCTCTGGGTTTGTCATATATGGCCTTTCTTATGTTGAGGTAGGTTCCCTCTGTGCCCACTTTCTGAAGGGTTTTTATCAGAAATGGGTGTTGGATTTTGTCAAAGGCTTTTTCTGCGGTAATCTTGTTGTTTTTATGAGAGAAGTTGAGCTCTAGTCCTTCTATTCCGCCGTCTTAATCCTGTCTTCTAGATATAGTTTCAAGACCAGACTCACAAACATAAAAGACAGACTTATATGGGGCTTTTTTGATTTGTGGGAGAAGGTGACACCACATCCTACTCTTCTGCCATTTTATTTTTGTCTTTTTGTCTTCTTTTTTTTAGGGCTGCACCCATGACATATGGAGGTTCCCAGGCTAGGGTCTGATAGCTGCAGCTGCTGGCCTATGCCACAGCCACAGCAATGCCAGATCAGAGCTGCGTCTGCGACCTACACCGCAGCTCACGGCAACGCTGGATCCTTAACCCACTGACTGAGTGATGCCAGGGATGGAACCCACAACCTCATGGTTTCTAGTCGGATTCATTTCCACTGCACCACAATGGGAACTCCTCTTCTGCCATCTTTTGTGTGTGTGTGTGTGTGTGTGTGTGTGTGTGTGTGTGTCTTTTTGCTATTTCTTTGGGCCGCTCCCACAGCATATGGAGGTTCCCAGGCTAGGGGTCGAATCGGAGCTGTAGCCACTGGCCTACGCCAGAGCCACAGCAACGCGGGATCCGAGCCGAGTCTGCGACCTATACCACAGCTCACGGCAATGCCGGATCATTAACCCACTGAGCAAGGGCAGGGACCGAACCCGCAACCTCATGGTTCCTAGTCGGATTCATTAACCACTGCGCCACGACGGGAACTCCTCTTCTGCCATCTTGATCCTGCCTTCCTTATCTTAAAATTTTCAAAAAAGGAGTTCCCATTGTGCCGCAATGGGAACAAATCTAACTGGTATCTGTGAAGATGCAGTTCAATCCCTTGCCTCACTCACTGGGTTAAGGATCTGGCATTACCATGAGCTGCAGTGTAGGTCACAGATGTGGCTCGGATCCTCTGTGGCTGTTGCTGTGGTGTGTAGGCCAGCAGCTGCAGCTCCGATCTGACCTCTAGCCTGGGAACCTCCATATACCGTGAGTGCTACCTTTAAAAACAAAAACAAAAAATTTCAGAAAAGCTATTTCCTCGTTCTTAGTAACAATTCATATCTCAATTTTGTCTTTCTCCCTAAAATTATTGTCTACATCTTGGCTCCGTACTGTTAGAAATGAGGCCACACGGAGTTCCCATCATGGCGCAGTGGTTAACGAATCCAACTAGGAACCATGAGGTTGCGGGTTCGATCCCTGGCCTTGCTCAGTGGGTTAAGGTTCCAGCGTTGCCGTGAGCTGTGGTGTAGGTCACAGACGCAGCTTGGATCCCGTGTTGCTGTGGCTCTGGAGTAGGCCGGTGGCTACAGCTCTGATTCAACCCCTAGCCTGGGAACCTCCATATGCCGCGGGAAGCGGCCCTAGAAAAGGCAAAAAGACAAAAAAAAAGAAATGAGGCCGCAGATACACTGATACAGAAAAGCATTTGAAGTGGCAGGAAATCACACATCAGACCCTTCCCCTTGGGAATGGTTAGGCTCTTTCAGATCCTTGACCAGATCTTGGCAGGTGTGAGAAACAAAAGCATGGGGTAGGTTCAGAGTTGCCAGTGAGCCTATGGAAAATATTTGCAAATATCTTTTAACCTGATAAAAAAGCACACTAAGCAGGATGTCACATCACCTTTTTCCACATCTTAAGTGAGTAGAACAGTGAGCACATGGTTTCAGCTTACCTCTTCCTGGAAGCTTTTCAGACTCCCACCCTGCACCCTCCCAAGAATTCCAATGAAATGCTCAAATATTCTTTCCACTTTGTTAGGGTTGGTTTTGGCTGGTGGGGTTTGTTTTTATTTTGTTTTTTGTCTTTTTGCCATTTTGGGGGCTGCTCCCACGGCATATGGAGGCTCCCAGGCTAGGGGTCGAATTGGAGCTGTAGCTGCCGGCCTACACCACAGCCACGACAACGTGGGATCCGAGCCGTGTGTGCAACCTACAGCACAGATCATGGCAACGCTGGATCCTTAACCCACTGAGCAGGGCCAGGGATCAGACCCGAAACCTCATGGTTCTTAGTCGGATTCGTTAACCACTGAGCCATGACGGGAACTCCTGGCTGGTGGGGTATTTTGTGTCTCTTTCCTCACAGACATAATCTGTATTTTTCTAGTTTCAAGATTTCTGCTTTGGGCCCTGGAGAGAGTAACTTGGATACTTACAAAGGCTTTGAGGAGGTGTAACCTAGACAGCACCAGTGAACGGGTGCTTCCCAACCCTTCGCCAACACTGGGGCGGATCGTATGCCTCCTGTAGATGTGCTTCTCTCGATTGGTGAGCAGTCAGCTGGTCAGTCTGTATCTTGGCCTTGCTCGTGGTGTCCTCAGGCCAAAATTCATGCCTTTCAGTGCCTCTCGTCCCAGCTCCTTCCAAACCGCAGGGGTGCTGTTGTAAGACCAACAGTCATGTATTTGCCATGTCCTCCTTCTCTCTTCCCCAGACTCTGGCTCTGTGTCCCTTTTCTATTCTGCAATCCCTTGTGTGTGCAGGCGCCCCCCCGCCCCCTTATCTCTAGTGGAAGTAATATTTAACTCTGCATTGGGTTCTTATGGTTGAATTTTTCTCCACAAGAGAAAAATTCATGGTTGAGAAAGCGTATACAGCAGGTAGTTTTTTGGTTTATTACAACAGCGTGTCATTGGAACCCCAAAAACGCTGCCTTTCCCTTGCGAAGGGCTTCGTGGCTGTTCTTCGTCAGTGCCCTTCAAGAGAGGGGTGGCAAGGATTCTCCTGCACCCCCTCCCTTTACCTTCCTCCGGGTCAGAAACGCTCAGGGCACAAAGGAGAGGAGGATGACTTCTCAACTGTGTCTGTGTCCTCTCCCCTGTCCCCTCAAGAGGGGTCTGCAGACACAGCAGCCTCCAGGCACAGGCCAGCCTGTGGCCTCTTTTTGTAAACAAAGCCTCGCTGGGACAGAGCCCTGCCCCTTTGGTCAGCGGGCGGCTGCAGCTGCTTCCCCACGGCCGTGGCAGAGTTGAGTAGTCACAGCAGAAACCCTATGGCCTGCAAAGCTGGAAAGAGCCGCTCTGTGGCCCTTTAGAGAAAGCATGTCAGCCTCTGCCCGACGAATGTGACCCTGGCTCCTGTGTCCAAGGGATGAAGATGACGTCGCCTGTCTGATCCGTTTGAGGTTAAACACATTTCAGTAGTAGCCTTTTTGGACTCAGTACCTTAGTGCCCTTGTGTTGTCCCCTGAGCCTCTTACCACACATAAGAGCAGCGCTGGCAGCAAGAGTTAGCTTGCAGCACCCCCAAGGTTTTTATCGTGATCATTTTGTCACAAGTGTAAATAAACCAGCACCACTTGCCATAATCAGTGCTAAAACATCATGAAACATCATAACTCCATCATGTCACAATAAGTGTTTTAAAGTATTGCTGGATTTGGTTCGCTGGTATGCAGAAACACGGTAGATTTCTGTGATTAATTTTGTATCCTGCAGCTTTACGGAATTCATTCATTCATTGAGCTCTAACAGTTTTCTGGTAGCATCTTTAGGATTTTCTATGTGTAATATCATGTCATCTGCTAACAGTAATAGATTTACTTCTTCCTTTTATTTCTCTTCTGATTGCTGTGGCTAGGGCTTCCAAAACTGTGTTGAACAGTAGTGGTGAGAGTGGACATCCTTGTCTTGTTCCTGATCTTAGCAGGAATCCTTTCAGCTTTTCGTCATTGAGAATGTTGTGAACTGTGGGTTTGTCATATATGGCCTTTATTATGCTGAGATTAGTTGCCTCTCTGCCCACTTTCTGGAGAGTTTTTATCAGAAGTGGGTGTTGGATTTTGTTTAAAGCTTTTTCTGCACCTATTGAGGTGATCATATGGTTTTTATTCTTCAGTTCGTGAATGTGGTTTATCATACTGATTGATTTGCAGGCACTGGAAAAATCCTTGCCTCCCTGGGATAAATCCCACCTGATCATGGTTTATGAACCTTTTAATGTATTGCTGGATTTGGTTTGCTAGTATTTTGTGGAGGACTTTTGTATCTATGTTCATCAGTGATAGTAGCCTGTAATTTCTTTTTTTGTCTGGTTTTGGTTAGCAGGGTGATGGTAGCCTCATAGAATGAGTGGAATACTTCCTCTGCAGTATTTTGGAGTAGTTTCAGAATAGGTGTTAGCTCTTCTCTAAATGTTTGATAGAATTTGCTTATGAAGCCATCTGGACTTTTTTTTCTTTTTCTTTTTTTTTTCTTTTTTTTTTTCTTGAGCCGCATCCTATGGAGGTTCCCAGGCTAGGGATCGAATTGGAGCTGTAGACCCTGGCCTATGCCACAGCCACACGGGATCTGAGCCACATGTCTGTGACCTACACCACAACTCTCAGCAACGCCAGATCCTTAACCCACTGAGTGCGGCCAGGGATCAAACCTCCTGGATACTAGTCAAATTTGTTTCCACTGAGCCATGACAGGAACTCCTATTGGAAGTTTTTTAATCGGTTTCAATTGCAGTAGTTGTAATTTGTCCATTCATCTTTTCTGTATCATCTTGGTTTAGTCTCGAAAGATTATACTTTTTTCCTAGGAATTTGTCCATTTTTTCTAGATTGTTTTATTGGCTTATAGTTGCTTGTAGTAATCTCTTATGGTCATTTGTATTTCTGTAATGTCTGTTGTAACTTGTTTTTCATTTGTAATTTTGATTTGAGTCCTCTTTTTTTCTTGATGAGTCTGGCTAAGGGTTTATCAATTTTGTTGATCTTTTCAAAGAACCAGCTTTTAGTTTCATTGATCTTTTCTATGGTTTTCTTCGTTTCTACTTCATTGATTTCTGCTGATCTTTATGATTTTTTTCCTTCCGCTGACTTTGGGTTTTGTCTGTTTTTCTTTCTCTAGTTGCTTTAAGTATAAAGTCAGGTTGTTTGAGATTTTTTTGTTTACTGAGGTAGGCTTCTGTTGCTGTAAACTTTCCTCTTAGAACTGCTTTTGCCACATCCCATAGATTTTGGATTGTTGTGTTTTTGTTGTCATTGGTTCTAGGTGTTTTTAAATTTCCTCTTTGATTTCCTCAGTGATCTATTCATTGTTTAGTAGCATGTTGTTTAGTCTCAACATATTGGTAATTTTGCATTTTTCTCTTGTTGATTTCTAGTCTTACAGTGTTGGTGGTCAGAGAAGATGGTTGATATGATTTCACATTTCTTAAATTTAGCGAGGCTTGATTTGTGGCCCAGAATGGGATCTGTCCTAGAGAATGTTCTGTGTGCACTCGAGAAGAATGTGTATTCTGCTGCTTTGGGATGGAATATTCCATAAATAATCTATTAAGTCCATCTGGTCTAATGCATCATTTAAGCCCTGTGTTCCCTTGTTAATTTTCTGTCTGGGTGATCTGTCCATCGCTGTAAGTTGGGTGTTACGGTCCCCTGCTATTACTGTGTTATTGTCAATTTCTTCTTATAAGGTTTTTAACAGTTCCCTTATATATTGAAGTGATCCTGTGCTGGGTGCATATATATTTACAATTATTATCTTCTTCTTGGATTAATCCATTGATCATTATGTAATGTCCTTCTTTATCTCTTATGATATTCTTTTTTTTTGTCTTTTTTTTTTTTTTTTTTTTGCTATTTCTTGGGCTGCTCCCGTGGCATATGGAGGTTCCCAGGCTAGGGGTCGAATCGGAGCTGTAGTCACCAGCTTACGCCAGAGCCACAGCAATGCAGGATCCGAGCTGCGTCTGCAACCTACACCACAGCTCACGGCAACGCCGGATCTTTAACCCACTGAGCAAGGGCAGGGACTGAACGCGCAACCTCATGGTTCCTAGTCGGATTCGTTAACCACTGCGCCACGACGGGAACTCCTGATATTCTTTATTTTGAGGTCTGTTGGTCTGATAAGAGAATTGCTACTCCAGCTTTCTTTTGATTCCCATTTGCATGGAACATTTTCTTCCATCCTTTCACTTTGTTTGTATGTGTCCCTAGAAATGAAGTGGGTCTCTGAAGGCAACATAGATACGGGTCTTATTTTCGTATCCATTCAGCCAGTCAATGTCTTTTGGTTGGGGCGTTTAGTCTATTTACATTTAAGGTAATTATTGATACATATGTTCTTATTGCCATTTTATTAACTGTTTTGGATGTGTTTTTGTTGGTCTTCTCTTCCCCTCTCTTGCTCTCTCCTCTTGTGGTTTGATGACTATCGTTAGTGTTGTGTTTGGATTGCTTGTTTTTTTTTTTTTTTTTTTCCCCACTGTACAGCAAGGGGGTCAGGTTATCCTTACATGTATACATTACAATTACATTTTCCCCCAGCCTTTCTTCTGTTGCAACATGAGTATCTAGACAAAGTTCTCAATGCTATTCAGCAGGATCTCCTTGTAAATCTATTCTAAGTTGTGTCTGATAAGCCCAAGCTCCCGATCCCTCCCACTCCCTCCCCCTACCCCTCCCATCAGGCAGCCACAAGTCTCTTCTCCAAGTCCATGATTTTCTTTTCTAAGGAGATGTTCATTTGTGCTGGATATTAGATTCCAGTTATGAGTGATATCATATGGTATTTGTCTTTGTTCTTCTGGCTCATTTCACTCAGTATGAGATTCTCTAGCTCCATCCATGTTGCTGCAAATGGCATTATGTCATTCTTTTTTATGGCCTGAGTAGTATTCCATTGGTATATATACCACTACTTCCGAATCGAATCCTCTGTCGATGGACATTTGGGTTGTTCCATGTCTTGGCTATTGTGAATAGTGCTGCAATGAACATGCCGGGTGCACGTGTCTCTTTTAAGGAGAGTTTTGTCGGGATAGATGCCCAAGAGTGGATTGCGGGGGTCATGTGGAAGTTCTATGTATAGATTTCTAAGGTATCTCCAAACTGTTCTCCACTAGTGGCTTGTCCCAGTTTTCCATTCCCACCAACAGTGCAGGAGGGTTCCCTTTTCTCCACAGCCCCCTCCAGCACTTGTTATTTGTGGATTTATTAATGATGGCCATTCTGACTGGGTGAGGTGATATCTCATGGTTAGTTTTGATTTGCATTTCTCTTATAACCAGCGATGTTGAGCATTTTTTCTATGTGTTTGTTGGCCATCTGTGTATCTTCTTGGAGAAATGTTCTATTCAGGTCTTTTGCCCATTTTTCCATTGGTTGGTTGGCTTTTTTTGCTGCTGGGTTGTATAAGTTGTTTATATATTCTAGAGATTAAGCCCTTGTCGGTTGCATCATTTGAAACTATTTTCTCCCAATCTGTAAGTCTCTTTTTTGTTTTCTTTTGGGTTTCCCTTTGCTGTGCAAAAGCTTTCAGTTTGATGAGGTCCCATGGGTTTATTTTTGCTCTCATTTCGATTGCTTGGGAGACTGACCTGATGAAAAATATCATGATGTTGATGTCAGAGAGTGTTTTGCCTATGTTTTCTTCTAGGAGTTGGATTGCGTGTCCTGTCGTATATTTAAGTCTTGTCAGCCATTGGAGTTTTATTTTGTGCATGGTGTCGAGGGTGTGTTCTCGTTCATTGCTTTGAATGCAGCTGTCCAGGTTTCCCAGCAGTGCTTGCTGAATAGACTTTTTTTTCCATTTGATGTTCTGCCTCCCTTGTCAAAGATGAATTGACCATAGGTGTCAGGGTTTATTTCCGGATTCTCTCTTCTGTTCCATTGGTCTGTCTGTCTGTTTGATACCAGTACCACACTGTTTTGATGACTGGCTTTGTGGTATTTCTTAAAGTCTGGGAGAGTTATGCCTCCTGCTTGGTTTTTGTTTCTCAGGATTGCTTTGGCGATTCTGGGTCTTTTGTGGTTCCATAAATGTTTGGATTGTTTGTTCTAGTTCTGTGAAAAATGTCATGGGTCATTTGATAGGGCTTGCATTGAATCTGTAGATTGCTTTGGGTAGTATGGCCATTTTTACAATATTGATTTTCCCAATCCAGGAACATGGAATATCTTCCATTTCTTTACATCTTCTTTGATTTCTTTGATTAAAGTTTTATAGTTCTCGGCATATAGGTCCTTTACCTCTTGGTGGTCAGGTATTCCGAGGTATTTGATTTTGTGAGGTGCAATTTTAAAAGGTATTATATTTTTGTATTCCTTTTCTAATATTTCATTGCTGGTATACAGAAATGCAACTGACTTCTGAATGTTAATCTTCTATCCTGCTACTTTGCTGAATTTATGAATCAGTTCAAGTAGTTTTGGGGTGAGTCCTTAGGGTTTTTCTCTGTATAGTATCATGTCATCTGCATACAGTGACAGTTTGATCTCTTTCTCTCCTATTTGGATGCCTTTTTTTTTGTTGTTTGTCTAATTGCTGTGGCTAGGACTTCCAAAACTATGTTGAAGAGCAGTGGTGAGAGTGGGCATCCCTGTCTTGTTCCAGATTTGAGTGAGAAGGCTTTCAGTTTTTCCCCATTGAGTATTATATTTGCTGTGGGTTTTATCATAAATGGCTTTGATTATATTCAGGAATGTTCCCTCTGTACCCACTTTGGCGAGGGTCTTGATCATGAATGGATGTGGACTTTGTCAAATGCTTTTTCTGCATCTATTGAGATGATCATATGATTTTGACTTTTTTTTGTTAATGTGGTGTATGATGCTGATTGATTTGCGTATGTTGAACCATCCTTGTGAACCTGGGATGAACCCACCTGGTCATGGTGTATAATTTTTTTGGTATGTGTTGGATTCGGTTGGCTAAGATTGTTGTTGAGAATTTTTGCATCTATATTCATCAATGATATTGGGTGATAGTTTTCTTTTTGGTGGTATCTCTGTCTGGTTTTGGAATTAGGGTGATGGGGGCAATCATAGAATGTCTTTGGGAGTATTCCCTTCTTCAACTTTGAAAGAGTTTAAGGAGGATGGGCACCAATTCCTCTTTATATGTTTGATAAATTCACCTGTGAAGCATCTGGTCCTGGACTTTTATTTGTAGGGAGTGATTTTATGACCTTTCAATTTCATTTCTAGTGACGGTTCTGTCAGTTGGTCTGTTTCTACTTGATTCAGTTTTGGCAGGCTGTAAGATTCTAGGAAATTGTCCATTTCTTCCAGATTGTCAAACTTGTTGCCGTATAGTTGTTCATAGTAGTCTCTTATGGTTTTTTATATTTCTGCTGTATCCGTTGTGATTTCTCCTTTTTCCTTTATAATTTTGGTTATTTGGGTTCTTTCTCTCCTCTTTTTAGTGAGTCTGGCCAGGGGTTTGTCAATTTTGTTCACCTTTTCAAAGAACCAGCTCTTGGTTTTATTAATTTTCTCTATTGTTTTTTGAGTCTCTATTTTATTGATTTCTTCTTTGATCTTTATAATTTCCTTCCTTCTGCTGACTTTAGGACTTTTTTGTCCTTTTTCTAATTCATTTAGATGGAGGGTTAAGTTGTCCATTTGGGATCTTTCTTCTTTTTTGAGAAAGGCCTGTATTGCTATAAATTTCCCTCTGAGCACTGCTTTCGCAGCATCCCATAGATTTTGAGCGGTTGTGTCTTCATTATCATTTGTTTCAAGGTAGTTTTTAATTTCCTTCTTGATTTCCTCATTGACCATTGGTTTTTTAGTAGCATGTTGTTTAGTCTCCATGCAGTAGGTTTTTTTCTCTTTCCTTTTCCCATGGTTGATTTCTAATTTCATGGCATTGTGGTCAGAGAAGATACTTGAGATAATTTCTATGCTCCTAAATTTATTGAGATTAGCTTTGTGTCCCACTATGTGGTCGATTCTGAGAATGTTCCATGAGCATTTGAGAAGAATGTGTATTTCTTGCTTTTTTTGGATGTAGTGTCCTGAAGATATCAATGAAGTTCTAACTTCTATTGTTTCCTTTAGGATCTCTGTTGCTTATTGGTTTTCTGTCTAGAGGATCTGTCCATTGATGTGAGGGGGGGTATTAAGGTCCTCCTACTGTGATTGTATTCTCATCAATATCTCCCTTTATGTCTGTTAATATTTGTTGTATGTACTCTGGGTGCTCCTGTATTTGGGGCATATATGTTGACGATAGTAACATCCTCTCCTTGGATGGATCCCGTAATCATTAAGTAGTGTCCTTCTTTGTCTTTCTTTATGTCTTTTGTTTTTAAAGTCTATTTTGTCTGATATGAGCGTTGCAGACTCCTGCTTGTCTGTCATGTCTATTGGCGTGAAATATTTTTCC
Organism: Phacochoerus africanus; assembly: GCF_016906955.1. Taxonomy (NCBI): domain Eukaryota; kingdom Metazoa; phylum Chordata; class Mammalia; order Artiodactyla; family Suidae; genus Phacochoerus; species Phacochoerus africanus. The sequence continues at coordinate 7,679,780 of NC_062557.1, read as the reverse complement.
CCACCCTTTTCACTTTCAATGTATATATATCTTTTGTCCTAAGGTGAGTTTCTTGTAGGCAGCATATTGAAGATTTTTGCCTTTTATCCACTCAGCCACTCTGTGTCTTTTGATTGGGGCATTCAGTCCATTGACATTTAAGGGATTAATTGATAGATGATTATTTATTGCCATTTGAAACCTCGTGTTCCAGTTGATTCTATGGTTCTCCATTCTTCCTTTCTTTCTTCTTTTTTTTTTTTTTTTTTGGTTGATGGTCTCCTGTTATTATCTGCTTGAGTGTATTTTTTTTTTCATTTTTGCAAATGCAATATTTGGTTTGGCTTGTGGTTGCCCTGTTTTTTAAGTATGCTAACCCCTTCCCATAATTGTGTGTTTTAGCCTGATGGTCCTGTAAGTTCAAACCCTTCATTACTATATGAAAATTAAGAGAAACATACAAACAAACAAAAAGGCTTATTTACTTCCTAACATCCCTTGCCCACATTTTATGGTTTTGATGACTCTTTTTTATTTTTTTCTTTTTAATTTTATTTTGTTTGAAGCATGTTCATGATTAAATCTGTATGCTGGCTTATTTGAGTGACTGCTCTCTGATTGTGGTTTTCTCAGTCCTAGTTCTTCCTCTTCTTTTTTTTTTTTTCTTTTCTTTTTTCTTCCCTTTCCTTCCTTTCTTTTTGGTTTAGAGAAGCCCTTTCAATATTTCCTTTAACCTGGGTTTTGTGTTGCTGTATTCTTTAAGTTTTTGTTTGTTGGAAAAAATTTTATTTCACCTTCTATTTAAATGATATTCTTGCTGGATAGAGTATTCTAGGTTGCATATTTTTCCTTTTAGCACTTTAAATATCTCTTGCCATTCCCTCCTGGCCTGTAGTGTTTCTGTAGAGAAGTCAGCTGATATTCTTATGGGGGTTCCCTTGTAGGTAACATTCTGTTTTTCTCTTGCTGCCTTTAGGATCCTCTCTTTATCACTAACTTTTGCCATTTTTATTATGATGTGTCGTGGTGTGGGTCTATTTGGGTTCAGTTTGTTTGGGGCCCTCTGTGCTTCTTGTATCTTGAACCCAGCATCCTTTAGATTTGGGAAGTTTCCAGCAATAATTTCTTCAAATATATTTTCCATCCCCTTATCTTTTTCTACTCCTTCTGGAATTCCTATTATGCATAGATTGGCCCGCTTTATATTATCCCATAGGTCTCTATATGGCTTTCCAGTTTTTTTGATTCGGTTTTCTGTCTGCTGACCGGATTGAGTGATTTCCATTATTCTATCTTCCATATCACTGATTCGTTCTTCTGCATTATTCATTCTGGTTTTTACTGCCCTTAGTTCAGTTGCATCTCTGCAAATGAAGTTCTAGTTTTTCTTGGCTCCTCCTTATATTTTCTAGTTCCTTTCTGAGGGTATCTGCATTACTGTTCATATCTTCTCTTAATTCCTTCAGTATTTTCACTATTTCTCTTTTGAACTCCAGGTCTGTCAGACTGCAGAGATCTGTTTCATTGTTGACTGTTTTAGGTGAGTTCTCTTGTTGGTTTGACTGGGGGTGGTTTCTCAGCTTCTTCATCTTGCTTGTTGTTTTCTTTCTCCTGAGGGAGTTGTACTCTCCGTGATCGGGCAGTGTTTGCCTTGTCACTGCCGTGGAATATTTCCTGAGGGCTGGCGTTGTTGGTCAATCTTTTTTGAGGCAGTGTGGCTTTTCTGGAGTGTTGATGGGGCTAACAGTGTTTCTTTGAAGCAAAGGAGGACTTCCTGAGGGCAGACAGGACTGGGAGGTCCACACCACGATGGTAGCAGATTTCACTTGGTCATGCAGATCTTGCTCTGGTGTTTTTAGGCTGTGGGGTTCTTGCAGGGGGTTGGTGGTGTTGGGCAGCTGTTCCTCAGGAGTGCAGCACCCCCTGGGGGCTGGAGCAGCTATCTGGGTCACTGAGAACCTAAGAGGCTCTTCCCTAGGGCAGCCAACTCAGAAGGATGGCCTGAGAATGTAGGCAGATCTTTTCACAGTCTGGCCAAGCTTTGTTGCAGCTTTTCTGGGCTGCAGGGGGCTCTTCTAGGGGGTTGGTGGTGCTGAGCAGCTATTCTGCGTGAGTGGGGCACCCCCTAGGGGCTTGGGCGGGTAGCAGGACCACTGGAAACCCAAGAGGCTCCTCCCCAGGGCAGCCCGACTCAGAAAAACCGTCTGAGATCTTTTCCCGGCTTGGCCAGGCTTGTTGCAGCTTTTCTGGGCTGTAGGGGGTCCTGCCTGGAGCTGGCAGTCCTATGGAGCTGATCCACTAGGGCACCCCCTGGGGCTTGGGCGGGTAGCAGGGCCGTTGGAACCAAAGAGGCTCCTCCCCGGGGCAGCCCGACTCAGAAAAACCGTCCGAGAATTAGGCAGATCTATTCATGGCCTGGCTAGGCTTGTTCTAGCTTTTCTGGGCTGCAGGCCTTTTCTCGGGGGCTCTTATCTCTTATCACTTCCGTGCTGCTCTGCGGAAGTGTAGCCCCTCCAAAGGGCAAGCAGGCCTGTGCAGGGACAGCCCCTGCGGTGGTAGGCTTCAGGCAATTGTTGAGGCCAGCCCTCCTGGATGGCAGGCAGCCCCAGGTTCGGCGAGAGCGTAGGGGGTGGCGGGGGTTGGGGGAGGGGATGCGCTGGGAAGCACAGCTTTCAGCCAGCTAGGGGGCCTGTAAGCTTGCTGTGGTGTGTGTGGGGGTATTCTATGGGGACCCACCCCTTCTTCTCTCCCCTTCCCAGCATGGGCGCAGACCAGGCTCTTCTCCCAGGTTCCCTCTGATGCGGCTTTCCACCTCCCCGCCCCTAGAGTTTTGCTCCCTTCCTCTGCGACAGCTTTGTTTTCTAGTCTCCCAGGCAGTCTCTGCCCCGTCAAATGGTTTCTAGACGTCCCAAGCAGTTTCCGCTCCGCCCCGCCCCCCCAGCCCCCACCCAGGCGTCCCCCGGCCCTTTCCCGGGGACTCACCTCTGGAGCCGAGGACTGGATGCCCAGCCCCCACCCAGGCGTCTCAGTTTTTGGTGACTGTGCCCGTAGTTCAGATGGTCCCTTCGGTTCTTGATCGGCTTTTCCGTACTCCAACTTACTGCTACACTCTTCTCTGCATCTGGAGATTCCTCTGGTTCGTTTGATCTTTCCCCCGTGTAGGTGACTTTCCAGGGTGCGGGATCCCTTTCTCCTCTGCAGTTCCCTTTCGGGAGCGCCCGTCCCACTCGGATTCACCTTCTCTCACTCTCCTCTTTTCTCCCGTTCTGCCCCGTAATGTCACGAACTTCTTGCCGTTATTGGAGTTTAGGTTCTTCTGCCAGCGATTGGTTGCTGTTCTGTGCGAGTCATTTATTCTGTAGATGTGCCTTTTTTGTTGTGTTTGTGGGAGAGGGCGAGCGTGTCCCCCTACTCCTCCGCCATCTTGTCCTCTCTCTCTGGATTGCTTGTTCTTATTGTATGTGTATCTATTGTAGATTTTTGGTTGGCAGTTAACCACGAAGTTTTGACATAGGAGTCTATATATGTATATACAAGATTGTTTTTAAGTTTTTGGTCTCTTAATTGCAAATGCATCTCCAGTATTCTGCATTTATATCCTCTTCTCACTGTTTCTGGTTTTGGTAGTATGTTTTTGTGTGGTTGATTTCCTGCCTTTACTATACATATGCCTTTACTGGTGATCCTTGTCATTTGTAATATTTTTGTTTCTAGCTGTGGCCTTTTCTTTTCCTCCTAGAGAAGTTCCTTTAGTATTTGATGTAAAGCCGGTTTAGTGTTGCTGAATCCTCCTAGCTTTTGCTTGTCTGTAAAGCTTTTGATTTCTCCTTCAAATCTAAATAAGAGCCTTGCTGGGTAGAGTAATCTTGGTTGGAGGTTTTTTCCCTTTCATCACTTCAAGTATATAATGCTACTCTCTTGTGGCCTGCAGGGTTTCTGCTAAAAAATCAGCCAGTAGCCTTATCAGGGTTATCCTGTGTGTTATTTGTTTCTTTTCCCTGGCTGCCTTCAGTATTTTCTATTTGTCTTTAATTTTGGTCAGTTTGAGTAATGTGTGTCTGGGTGTTCCTCCTGGGGTTTATTTTAGTCGTTTATGGTACTCGTTGTGCTTCCTGGATTTGAGTGAGTGATTCTGTCCCCATGTTAGGGAAATTTGGGGCTCTTATCTCTTCAAATATTTTTCTCTGGCCTTTTCTCCCACTTTTCTCCTTCTGCACCTCTATAACACGGATCTTGGTGTGTTTAACGTCGTCCCAGAGCTCTCTGAGACTCTCTTCGTTTGTTTGCAATCTTCTTTCTCTTTGCTGTTCCGTGTCAGTGATTTCCATCAGTCTGCCCTCCACCTCACTTACTCGTTCTTCTGCCTCCTGGCTTCTGTTCTTGGTTCCTTCTGGTGAATTTTTTATCTCATTTATTGTATTTTGCATCTCTGCTTGCTTAATCTTTAAATCTTCTATTATCTTTCTTTGGGTGTTTCTTGTAATTTATCAGTCTTTGCCTCCCGTTTATTTCCAGGATCTTGACTCATCTTCACTATCATCAGCCTAAAGACTTTTTATGGAGGTTGGTAATCTCCAGATCACTTAGGTGTTTTTCTGGGTTTTTTGCTTGTTCTTTTATCTTAGTCATTTCATTTTGTATAGACTTCTGGGGTGGTTTCCTTTTTGCAGGCAGTAGGGGTGTAGCCTCTCTCACTTCTGATGTCTGTCCCCCTAATGGCTTAAGTTGGTAAGGGGGCTTGCTGGAGGCTTCCTGATGGGAGGGACCTGCCTACTGGTAGATGGAGCTAATTCCTATCCCCCGGGTGGGTGGGGCTTTGTCTCTGGGTGTGATTGGAGGGCTGGCTGTATGCCTGGTGCGTCTTTAAGTAGCTGATGGGGCGGGGGGACACTGTGATCCCACCCTGGGCTTCTCAGCCCTGATGAGTGGGCCCAGATTTTTCCATAATGGCCACCTCTGGAGGAGCACACGCTGATTCTTCCTGAGACTTTGCCTCCAGTGTCCTTCCCCGACAAGGAGCCACAGTCACCCCCTGTTGTCCCAGGAGATCATCCCAAGAACTGCAGGCAGGTCTGACCCACATTCCTCTGGCATCTCTGCTTTGGCTTGAGACCCAGTGCACATGAAAGTCGTTGTGTGCCTTTCAAGAGTAGAATCTCTGTTTCCCCAGGCCTCTGGAGCTCCTGCACACAAGCCCGGCTGATCCTCAACACCAGTGCTCTGGGGGCTCCTCCTCCCAATGCCACATCCCCAGGCATGAGAACGTGATGGGCTCAGAACTCCCTGTGGGCGAGCCTCTGTGATACAGTTACTTTCCAGTCTATGGGCCGCCCACCTGGCGGGTATGGGGTTGCTTATCAGGTAACTGCCCCTCCTACCATCTGGATTGGCCTCCTCTTTATCTTTTGAAACAGGGTATATTTTTTGATAGTTTCCAGTCTATTTTCTTGAAGGTTGTTCAGAGGTTGGTTGTAATTTTGTTGTTTTCATGAAAGAAGTGAGCTCCAGTCCTTCTACTCCAGCATCTTAATCCTGGGGGGAGGAGGCCATATTTTAATTCCACGTATATGTGATGTGTATATGTGATGTCGTGTGGTTTTTGTCTTTGTCTTTCTGACTTCACTTAGTATGATAATCTCTAGTTACATCCCTGTCACTGCAAACGGCATTATTCATTCCTTTTATGCCTGAGTAGTATTCCCTTGTATATATATGTACCACATCTTCTTAATCCATTCATCTGTGGATGGACACGGAGGTTGCTTTCATCTCTTGGCTATTGTGAATAGTACTGCTGTGAACATGTGGGTACATGTATTTTTTTGAATTGTAGTTTTTCCAGATAGATGCCCAGGAGTCGGGTACTTGCTTATAGGGTAGTTCTATATTTAGTTTTCTGAGGTGCCACCATACTGTTTTCCGTAGTGGTTGTGCCAGTTTACATTCCCACCAGCAGTGTAGTAGGTTCCCTTTTCTCTACACCCTTCCCAGCACTTGCTTTTTGTTTTATTTGTTTAGCTTTTCAGGGACGCGCCCATGGCATATGGAAGTTCCTAGGCTAAGGGTTATATCAGAGCTACAGCTGCCAGCCATTGCCACAGCAACACAAAATCCAGGCCACCTACACTGCAGCTTGTGGGAACACTGGATCCTTAAACCAGTGAGCAGGGCCACGGATCACCCACATCCTCATAGATACTAGTTGGGTTCGTTTCCACTGAACCACAACAGGAACTCCCAGCATTTATTATTTGTGGACGTAGAAATGATGGTCGTTACTGACTGACTGATATAAGGTGGTACCTCACTGTAGTTTTGATTTGCATTTCTCTAATAATTAGTGGTGGTGAGCATTTTTTCATGTGCCTTCTGACTATTCACATGTCTTCTTTGGGGAGATGTCTGTTTAGGTCTTCTGCCCATTTTTTGATTGGGTTGTTTTGTTGTATGAGTTATTTGTGTATTTTGTTTATGTGTTTTTTTGTTTTCTGTAATTTTCTTCATTGTTTAAGTTTCACTGAAATACAGGTGGTTTACAAGGTTGTGGTCATGTCTGCCGTACCACCCAGTGATTCAGTTATACATGTACACACGTCCATTCTACGTGCTTTCCCACGTAGATCATCACAGAATATTGGGTAGAGTTTTCCATGCTATATAGCAAGTCCCTATTGGCCAGTCATTCCACATAACACAGTATACATATGCCTGTCCCCTTTGGTAACCATAAGTTTGTTTCCAAACTCAGTCTGTTTCTTTTCTGCAAATAAGTTCATTTGTATCTTTTTTTTAGGTTCCACATGTAAGTGACATCGTATGATGTTTGTCTTTCACTGTCTAACTTCACTTGGTATGATCATCTCTAGGTCCGTCCATGTTGCTGCAAATGACATTTCATTCTCTTTTATGGCAAAGTAATATTCCATTGTGTGTATGTACCACATCTTCATTATCCATTCCTGTTGATGGACATTTAGGCTGCTTCAACATCTTGGCCATTGTGAATAGTACTGCAGTGAATATTGGGGTGCATGTATCTTTTCAAGTTATGGTTTTCTCAGGATAGATGCACAAAAGTACAATTTCTGGATCCTATGGTATTTTTTTTTTTTTGTCTTTTTGCTATTTCTTTGGGCCACTCCTGTGGCATATGGTGGTTCCCAGGCTAGGGGTCGAATCAGAACTGCAGCTGCCAGCCTACGCTGGAGCCACAGCAACGCGGGATCCGAGCCGCGTCTGCAACCTATACCACAGCTCACGGCAACGCTGGATCGTTAACCCACTGAGCAAGGGCAGGGACCAAACCCGCAACCTCATGGTTCCTAGTCGGATTCATTAACCACTGCGCCATGACGGGAACTCCCTATGGTATTTCTATTTTTAGTTTTTTTGAGGAATCTCCATACTGTTTTCCCTTGTGGTGGCACCAGTTTACCTTCCTATCAACAGAGTAAGAGTTCCCTTTTCTCTTCATCTTCTCCAGCATTTAGTGTTTGTAGACTATTTGATGATGGCCATTCTAGCTGGTTTAAGGTGGTACCTCATCCTAGCTTCTTGCACGTCCTCCATGCTGAGGATGTCCCCAGCAGAGCTGACTTCTTGCTCCGACCCTATGTCTTCTTCGATGAGCATCCTTCTGTCTTTTCCCATGGAGGCTTCTGCTTTGAGAAGGGCTAGGATGCTGGGTGCTGCAGTGTCAATCATGTGATCTGCATCCATGCCCCACCTGGTGGCCTGTGTCCCAGACCTGCCCCCCATGTTTCATTTGTTCTTTTTCTCTAGTTGCTTTAGATATAAGGTTAAGTTGTTTCCTGGGGTAGTCTTATATTGCTATAAGTTTCCTTCTTAAAACTGCTTTTGCTGTATCCCGTAAGCTTTGGGTTGTTGTGTCTTCATTGTCATTTCTCTATAGGTAGTTTTGATTCCTTCAGGAATCAGTTTTGATCCATTAGGTTGTTTAGTGGCATATTGGCATAGTGTTTAGTCTCCACATGATGTGTTTTTTCTAATCTCAAAACCCAGAGTTAGCAGAAGGAAAGAAATCATAAAGATCAGCAGAAACAAATGAAATGGAAATGAAGAAAACAGAAGAGATCAGTGAAGGAGTTCTCACTGTGGCACAGTGGGTTAAGAATCCAATGGTAGCAGCTCAGATCGCGGTGGAGGTGCAGGTTCAGTCCCTGCTCTGGCACCAGTGGGTTAAAGGATCTATTGTTGCCACAGCTGTGACTCAGAGTCAGTCCCTATGCTCTGGTATGGCAAAAAAAAAAAAAAAAGAATGTAAAAGCTGGTTCTGACCTGTATTTGTGGAGTCAGGTTGTGAGATTGTAGTTTTCTTGCTTCTGGTGTCTGAGCCCCAGTGAGGCTGATCTAGAGGCTTTTGCAAGCTTTGCTGTTGGAGGGGCCCGTGTCTGCCCACTGGTGGGTGGACCTGGCTCTTCGGGTTGGCAAGATCTTGTCATAAAGGTGGCTGTGTTGGAGTTATCGTTGTGGCTCCGTGGATTAAGAACCCGACTGGTACCCACGACGATATGAGTTTGATCCCTGGCCTCAGCATTGTCACAAGCTGCCCTGTAGGTTGCAGATGCGGCTCGGATCTGCCATTGCTGTGGCCTAAGCCTGCAGCTCCAACCCCCAGCCCAGGAACTTCATGTGCTGCGGTTGCAGCCCTAAAAAGAAAGAAAGGGTGGCTGTGGTTGAAGTCACGGGGCAGCCTGTCTGCCGATAGGTGGGACCATGTTCCCAGTACCCTTGGTGGTTTGGCCTGAGGTGTCCCAGGACTGGAGTCTGCAAGCTGTTGGATGGGACCAGGTCTTGGTGCTACTTACCCAAGCAAGAAGTCTCTCTCTGGCAGGGGACTTCAAGTAGATGAACGTGTCTCTACATTTCCGCCATCACCTTTTATGACCTAGAGAAAGCTGCAGCCACCCCGCCTCCCCAGGAGAGCCCCCAAGACTGGCAGGTAGGTCTGGCTCAGGCTCCTGTCAAGTCAGTGCTCTTGCCCTGGGTCCCAGTGGACATGAGATCGCGTGTGCGCCCTCCAGGAATGGAGTCTTTTTTCCCCAAGTCTTAGGGAGCGCCTGTGATCAAGCCCTGCTGCCTTCAGAGCCAGGGCTCTGGATGCTCCTCCTCCTGCTGCCAAACCCCGAGGCTGGGAGGCCTGATGGGAGAAGGCCTCTGATAGAGTTGTTTTCCAGTTTGTGGGTCCCCCACCCAGACTGCATGGGATTTGATTATATTGTGACTGCACCCCTCCTACCATCTCGCTGTGGTTTCTTCTTTGTCTTTGGACGTAGAGTATCTTTTTTGGTAGGTTCCAGTCTATTTTATTGTTGGTTGTTCAGCGGTTAGTTGTGATTTCGGTGTTCTCGTGAGAGGAGGCAGGCCCAGGGTCTCCAGCCTGGTAAACTATCAGAATGAAGTGACAAAGTTTAGCAGGGTCTCAATCTGATAACTCCCAGTCTGTGCCTATTTCAAGTCAAAATAGCCTTTTCAGGAGTTCCCATTGCGGCTCAGCTGTCTTCAAGGTTTTAGCCCAGCATCCTGGGGGCGCTCGTCGTGGCCAAAGGTATGGAGCTGCCTCTCTACCCTTGGGTACACAGAGGTGTGCAGATGGAGCAGGATCCCCAAGAGGGACCGCTTCTTGGGGTTGACAGCTTTCTGGGGTTCCCTCATGCCTCGCACAGAGGGGTGAGCAGTGACTCAGTAAATGACTGCATGGTTGTGGCTCAGTGGTAACAAACCTGACCAGTCTCCATGAGGACACGAGTTCCACCCCTGGCCCTCTTCGTGGGTTAAGGATTGGGCGTTGCCAGGAGCTGTGGTGTAGGATCTGCCATTGCTGGGGATGTGGTGTAGGCCAGGCTGCAGCTCCCGTTTAACCCCTAGCCTGGGAACTTCATTTGCTGCTCATGCGGCCCTGAAGAAAGAAAAAACAGCATTTTCATTCGTGCGTACCCGCGTGTTTAACACCATCTGAGGATTCAGTGTCCGCCAAGGCATGTGCTTGCCCATCTCCTCTGAGCTTCCGGGCAGATATGAATGTAAACGATCCACGTGACCTTGAGCAAGGGACTTACCCCCTCTGGGCCTCAGTTTTGTCATCTGGTATTTGGCCAAGAGCTTTGCAGCTGTGCTTTGAGATAAACAGCAGTCAGCAGCCCCAGACCAGCTCCACTTTGACCCCAGGATCGCGTCTATGCAGAGGAGCTGAGTACTGATCCTTGAAATGATGTGGATGACTTTGAAAAAGCCATCGGAAATTTGTCCAGAATCTGGAATCATTTGATCCTATACACAGAGTAACAGGGAAAGAGTTCCCTGTCTAATCGTTGCTGCCATCTGAGGAGGAGAAATCCTTGAAAACTTTTCATTACGTCTTAAGGATTTCATCATGATGTTCAAAGCGTTTTAAGAATTGAGGTCAGCTGATAAAAAAATAGATCTGAATTTAAGAAAAGAGTCTTTTTAAAATTCCTTTTTAGGGCCACACATGCTGCATATGGACGTTCCCAGGCTAGTGAGAGGAGGGGGGCCCAGGGTCTCTGGTTTCCCCAGAGGGTCAAATTGGAGCTGTAGCTGCCAGCCTACACCACAGCCACAGCAGCACGGGATCCAAGCCACATTTGCAACCTACACCACAGCTCATGGCAACACCAGATCCTTAACCCACTGAGTGGGGCCAGGGATTGAACTCACATCCTCATGGATACTAGTCAGGTTCATTTCCACTGGGCTATGACAGGAACTCCCTAGATTCAGATCTAAACAAACTCGACATGACCGAGGAATGTGCCTTGTGGCTCCAGTTTGCAGTACGGAGCAGTACTTACCTGATGTGGGTGCCATTTTTTGTTCATTCTGCGAGTGCGTGTGCACACCCAGTCCTAGCTGTGTGTGCGAGCTGGCGGCTTACAGGCTTCATCCACAAAGACGTGAGGTTCTTTTCAAAACCAAAGTTGCTGACAGGTGATGCTCTGCTCCATCCCCGTGAGGCTGGTCTGCTTCACACAGGAGGCAGGAGCTCATCCCTTCACAAAGCCAGGAGACAGCTGTCCACACGCACCTTTCAACAGGGTGTTCTAAGTCCTCTCTCAGAATCACGTGCCGCATCTTCCTGGTGTTGGTGGGAGCTTCCTGGATGAGCAGCAGCGCTTAGATTCTGCTTGCAGGACAGCGGCATGATTTCCCAAACAAGGCTTCTGGGCAGCATACATAGGAACTCCACCAGAGAACCCAAACCAGCAGGCAGCATCCACCTTCCCAAACATCCTGCAAAAGAGCCAGATGTGATACCCACGCCCCGCTCCATCCTCGAGACTCACAGACAAAAGGTCGTGGCTGGAGGCTGGAAGTACTCACAGGCCTGCCTGAAGGCCCTGGCCGCCTAGTCTACAGAAAGTGGATTAGCCTTGCCACCTACCGAGTTTAATCCCAGTGCTCATATCCCTGGGGAAGGAATGTCTATTCAGCTGTTGAGAATAAAGTCATTTTGTTATATTATCAAGGGCTTATTTTATGCTTTATGCAAAACCCTATCTTCCTGTTTATCAGTTTGTTTTTTCCTGATTTGCATTTTATCCCGATGACTCTCCATACCTGATTCCTCCCTGCCATGTACCTCCTACATATTACTACCCCTCTTCATAACAGAAGTGCTTTCCAAAAGTATTTCTCCTGATTATTTGCCTCTTTCAGACCCTCACCTGTGAAATGGCTCAGTAGGTGTGTCCTTGGGCAAGTTACGGAACTTAAAACTTAATCGGCGCCTCCTTGGTCCACACTGTCAAATGAGCATAATTATACCTACTTTGCAGAGATGTGAAGAAGAGCCTTGTATCTGTTAATTCCAGCAAGCTCTGACACGATGTTGGCACGAAGTAACAGCTTCTCTAAAATGCCGTATGGCATCATACTGCTTTCACATCCTGAACTTGAACCAAAGAGCAAGGGCCCCACCACAATCCAGGCTAACGTACCTGCGTCTCTCATGTTATCCTCACGAGCATCCTCTGAGGCCAGTGCTGTCATCACACTTTTCCAGAAGAGGAAAAGGGCATGAGGCGGTTCAGTCATGAGCCTGCATGGCTGTGTGGGGTTGGTCACAGCAGCCCGGGGTGGGGCCAGCATTCAGAGCCCTCAGATTTGTCCCTGGGGCTGGCATTCTTTTTAGATTGCCTTGCCCCCTTACCACCACCACCACCACCACCCCCTTCCCTGCTCCAGGCAAGATAAGGCAGGTGCCCGCCTCTGCCAAAGGTACGGTGAGCCTGTCCTACCACACTAAATTGGCGCTGTTTTCTCCTGAAACGCTCTGCCTCCCTGCTCCTCTCCCAGTGGGTTAAGCTACACAGTGGCGTAGACAGCACGGCTTTCAACCTTCCCCGTCTCTTCCTCACTCCCCCCAGGATAAGCATCACACGAACCATCTATCTCATCAGTCCTCACACAAGGCTCGCACAGAGTCTAGTCTTAACTTTAAGCCATAGGGAGCAGCTGTCATGATAAAGAAACACTTGATTTAATTGCCAGTTTATAGCAGCAGTGGAGGCCATATGCGCAGGAACTGCCGCGTGCCGCCCAGAACTGTCTGCAGCAGCAGCAGCGCGGGAGCTGAGCAGAGGATACAACCGTCTCTCCCATACACATTTGAGCTTTGGGTTTTATGGAGACTTTGCTCCCCACTCTTAGGAATAACTCGTTCCTGTCACAATCTGCCACCATCCCGCTGTATTTTTAGTAGCTCGTTCACTTACAGGAGAAGAGGAAATGCACCCAAACATGCAGGCCACTGCTGCACCTCCTTTCCTGCCGAGGCTGGCAGTGGACTTGCCCGGGTGCTGGGGACAGAGAATCCCCCAGGATGGCCTTGGGCATCTTCACCAGAAAGAAGGTCCTTGACTTCCCAAGACAGACCAGGTCAGTTTTTGATAACTCCTACCAGTCGAGTCTGACTGGCATAGCAGCTCTTTTCAACACTAAAAGAGAAAAAAAAAAAAAGCATGTTTTTCATAAATTCAGATCCCAAGAGAAAAATCTTAAGTTGTCTCAGGCTCCATAGGAAATAGCAGGCTTTCCAGGGAACATGATGGATTCTCTTAAAGGAAGCTTCATATCTGTTCTGAAAAGGACCTTGAGATTCCACCCAAGCATCGCTAACCCAAAGAACAGGGCTGGGGGCCCCTAGAGGCCAGAAAATCCACTGTGTGAGGAAGGCCAGCCTCTCCCTCCGTCTCCTCCCATCCTGATAAGTGCTGTCCTCTTGCAGAGTAGACAAGGCGAAGGTCGGGACGACATGGAGGCGGGTCTCAGGGAGGCGTCAAACATGGTGTTCTTCCTGGTGACAGAAGATAGCAACCAAGAGCTCCAAGGTGTGACCTTCCCTTCCTTTCGAGGCTGCCCCCAACCCCTGCCAGACCCTCAGACCATGGTATAGCAATAACTCGGGGAACCACTGGGCAGCAGAATAGGGAATGAAATGTGTAACTTACTAGCCTTTTAAATAAATGGTCTGGCAGGAGATGCAAATATCAGGTTATTGAGAGGCTAGAGCTGGGACATTTGGTTTGCCAGCTCAGTTCCCCCCATCCTCTTAATTCACACGCCTAAACCCAGAGTCTGGTTTTCTTACCTGCTGCAGAAAAGGAGCTTCACTTTCTCCAGCTGATCACCTCTCCCCTCAGCCTCAACAGAGCAGGAGCCCGGCCCCCTTATCACTCACCCACATCAGGCTCCCTCTCCAGCACCCTGAGCCCCAGGCGGTAGGTGACCTGGTGCCCCTGGGGCCTCTTCTGAGGATGGGGAAGGAAGCCCGAAGCCTGTTGGGGAAGGGGGCTTGCTAGCTTCCCAGGCAGAAGCAGGAGGTGGGGAACTGGGTGGCTCTTGACAAGCTGCAGATAAAGTGAAGCCAGGAGGAAACATTGCAGAGCCTCCGTCTGTAGACAGGGTTTACACAGAGGGCAGGGGCTCTGGCCAGGAACCAGGTAGTGAAATGCCCTCATTCACAGCTGAACTGCCTAAAGCATAGCTTTTGATGGAGAAAGTGGGCTTGTGAATTCCTGTTGTAGGAGGCTTCCCACCAGCAACCAGCAGGGGTCGCCCTCCTCCCATGCCAGCACCGTCCTAACCCAGCGCTGGGCCCTCTCGCTGATTGACTGGGTTACAGAACCCCTCATTAACAAGAGCTCAGTAGCTGCCCCCAACATTCCATGCTCCCATTTTGGCCTCTGTCAGACTTAACTGGCAGGCCAACATCCAGTCATCCAGACCAGGAATAAGCAAAGCTTTTTCTGTAGAAAACCAAATAGTAAATATTTTTGGCTTTGCGGGCCATCTGGTCTCTTGCAGCTATTCAGCTCTGCCATCGTAAGCAGAACAGTCAGAGACAATGTGTAAATGATGAGCTTGACCCTGTGCCAGTGAAGCTATTTATGAGCACTGGAATTTTCATTTCCACATCTCACAAAATTATTACTTTGAATTTTTTGTTCATAACCTTTAAAAAATCATTATTAGGTCCTAGGCTGTACCAAAAAAAAAAAAAAAAAACCACAGGCAAAGGGCCAGATTTGGCCCCTCAGGTTGAGATTTGCTGACCTGGGATGGAGGTTCCCATCAATGCTTGGGATCAGTGGGAAGAGTATCTGTGTCCATGGAGACCAGGTACACCCAGGATGGCCCTGATTCAGAACAACTCTGGACCACAAGTCCTCAGCTAGACCCCACATTGTTTAATATAAAAACCACACATGTCTTAGCCAGCTAAAGAGAAGGAAAGCCTCAGGGGCTGAGAAGCTGAGATGCTCCCCCTAAAGCAGGGAAGATGGGGGCCGGGGGGCAGGGGTCTGAAGGAACCACATGTGGGTGCCTTTCCCAGATGCTGCACGAGTGAGGGCTGCTGGGAGCAGTGCAGGGCTGGGGAGGAAGTGCTCCGAGGAGTGGGTAGTGAAGGAAAGAGCCCCTCTGCCCCCTTCCTGCCTGCACTCACCTTCAGATAACTTGGGTTGAATAAAAGACTCATCCTGGGACTGAGGGAAGCATGGAGAGACGGTTACAGCCCGGTTCTAGCCTCCTCCCTACCCATCACCTGCTCATTAACATGCCATGCACCAGCCTGCTGCAGGTTTCCTGTTTAAGAACCCCACAGAGCAGGAGCCGGCACCCCAGCCAGGCAGTGAGAGAACTGCAAAGGATGGGGGCAGGGTGAGTGTTGAATGTCTCTATTCCTATTTCTAGAACAGTCTGTGAAGAGCTGTACGCCCATCCCCAGCGTGAATCCGCGCTAACAGGATGGGTTAGAGTTCAGTGCAGCCGACAGCACTAAGGAGGGGTGGGTGAAGGGTGAGCGATGCTCGGAGAGGATTGCGAGGGTGCTCGCCAGACACTTGGCTCCCCAGCTTGGGCTGGTGAAGGCATGGAAGGTTCTAGGTCTGAAAGCCAGTGGGCTGGGCCCAGCCCTCGGGGGCGGGGTGGGAGTCATACTTACTGTGCAAAGTGGCTCGGGGGTCCCTCGGGGCGGAAGCCTGCCAAGTAGTTAATACACATTATCCCATGGACGTGGCGGTATTTACACAGGGGACCTGCTGGGCCAAGAGAACACAGCCAGAAGGATCTGCTTCAGCAAGGGGGCAGGAAACATATGGCAAAGCTCACGGGCAAGGCCATGGATGGTCACGGCTCTCCACCTCGCAGGGGTCTAGAAATTTCCCTGTCTTTTCCACACAGCCCAAAGCACCTACTTCCCGGCTACGTGACTGAGATGGGCAAGGGCACCTCGGAATGAGTGGTGGCAGGTGTCAGCTGACCAGTCCTGAAATAGTAGGGCCAGAAGTGTCCTTAACACACAGTGTCTTGGAGGACTTAGGTGGATGTGGACTGTTGCTTTTTTTTTTTTTTTTTTTTTAGGGCTGCCGGTAGCATATGGATGTTCCCAGGTTAGGATTCGAATCCAAGCTGCAGCTGCCAGCCTACACCACAGCCACAGCAACACAAGATTAGAGCCCAAGTCTGCGACCTACACCACAGCTCACAGCAATGCCTGTTCCTTAATCCACTGAGCAAGGCCAGGGATCGAACCTGCATCCTCATGGATACTCGTCAGGTTTGTTACTGCTGAGCCACAACGGGAACTCCCTGGATGTGGGCTGGAATATGCTGCCAAGAAGGTTCAGCTCAGCCAAGGCCAGCCAACCGCACATCTGACTAGTCCTGCAGCACCCCTCCCCTGATATCCTCCCCAAACCAGGGCTGCAGCGACTCGGGAAGAACACAGACACACCTGAAGATGCAGGAAAAGACAGGAAAACACAGGTGCTGAGCACAGGGACTCTGATGGGGACCCTGCCTCCTGAGTTTGGCCACACAGGGACAGTGACACATACTGACACAACACTCATGACACTCCCAGGTGGGTGACAGAAGCACAGGAGGGAAGGGAGTGTCATCTGTGGAGCAGACCTGACGCCCAGGGCTTCCCATGGGGTCCTACATCCATGTTGCCCTTGTCATAGGGAGGAAACGAGCAGTTCAGTCGTGTGTTCAAGGTCAGGCAGCCTTTGGGATGTGAACCCAAGCGAGCCTGCTCCTAGAAGCCTGCCGGGTACCGCAGGGCGGGCTCCACTGCAGGGAGCCTGGGGGGATCTGTGGCAGGGGCTGCTGTCCATTTCGACCCAGTGGACATCCCTCCCTGGCTGGAGACCCCCCGCCTGCCCCATCCTGCTCACCTGTACCCCCTAGTGCCCCCTTCTGTTGGGGCCTCACCATCCCTGCAGAAATCTTGGTCAAACCACAGACAGTCCTGGTTCTTGAAGTCTGGCTTCACGTGGAGAAATGGACATTCCTTGTTGCAGTCAACTGAAAATCCCAGCCTCCTTTGAGCATAAGCAGGCTCAGCCCTCCTGGAACTAGACCAACCCTGCCCCATGCCTGTGAGTCACTTGCCTGCCTCTGGTTGTCAGCAGCTCTTTGAAGACAGCAAGCTAATTCTAATCCTTCCTGCAGCCTAGGAAAGTGGGACCCCATCATATTTGCTAAGTGGGGGCTTGAGTGTGATTATGCACATCTGGAAGAGTGAGGGTGGGTGCAGCCAAATATCCTGAAGGAGGGACCAGAACGGAAGGTATTTAGAGGCTACTGGGGAGGAAGGAACAAGGAGAGATGGGGAAGGGGAGACCCAGAGCCAGTGGCTAAAGATCCGGGAAGCGATAAATGCCACACTGGGATGTTGCCATGCACATGGTTAAAGCCCTCTTCATCTCTACGATGAACCTACATGGCTTGCAGAGCCTCGGGGTGCAGTTCTTTCTGGGAGAAATGCCAAAGAGAGTAGAGTATTGCTTCAAAGTTGGCACAGGGATGAAGATAAACTTGACTCAGAGGGACCCCTGTAGTTTCATGAAGCCTGTGCTATAATCTGTCTGTGGATTAGACCAAGACTCCTGTCTCCTAGGAAGAGTAAGGGCTGTTGGGAGTTGTTGGAAGAACTGTCTTAGGTTTCCCTTAGGAACCTGGAGGCTCTGAAGGAACCAAAGGGGAAAATTCAGCCCAATTTTTTTGTCTCATTCAAGTAGAGAATTGGTGAGTTCTTCCAGCCCATCCTCCTTAAAAGCCTACAAATTAACAACAAAAGATCAGGAAGAGAAATTAAGGAAACAATCCCATTTACAACCACATCAGAAAGAATAAAATACCTAGGAATAAACCTACCTAAAGAAGAAAAAGACTTGTACTCCAAAAACTCTAAGATGCTGAGGAAAGAAATTGAAGATGACACAAATAGAAAGCTATACCATGTTCTTAGATTGGAAGAATCAATATTGTCAAAATGACTATACAACCAGTCTAGAGAGTCAGTGCAATCCCCATCAAATTACCAAGACATTTTTCACAGAACTAGAACAAAAAATGTTCAGATTTGTATGGAAACACAAAAGACCCCAAATAGCCAGAGCAATCCTGAGAGAGAAAAATAGAGCTGGAGGAATCAGGCGCCCTCATGACAGATTATACTACAAAGCTACAGTCATCAAAACTGGCATAAAAACAGATATATAAATCAATGAAACAGGATAGAAAGTGCAGAAATAAATCTATGTGCCTATAGTCAACTAATCTATGACAAAAGAGGCAAGAACATACAATGGAGAAAAGACAGTCTCTTCGATCAGTGGTGCTGAGAAAACTGGACCGCTACATGTAAAAAGAATGAAATTTGAATATCTTCTAACACCACACACAAAACTAAACTCAAAATGGGAGTCCCCGTTGTGGCTCAGTGGTTAACGAATCAGACTAGGAACCACAAGTTTGCAGGTTTGATCCCTGGCCTCGCTGAGTGGGTTGTGGATCCAGCATTGCTGGGAACTGTGGTGTAGGTCACAGAGGCGGCTCGGATCTGGTGTTGCTGTGGCTGTGGCGTAGGTTGGTGACTACAGCTCCGATTAGACCCATAGCCTGGGAACCCCTATGTGCCACAAGTGCAGGCCTAAAAAGACAAAAAAAAAAAAAAACCTCAAAATGGATTAAATGTAAAACTAGATACTATAAAACTAGAGGAAAGCATAGACAGAACAACACTTTGACATAAATTGCAGCAATACCTTTTTGGGTCTGTCTCCTAGAGTAATGGAAATAAGAGCAAAAATAAACAAATGGGACCTAATTAAACTTAAAAGCTTCTGTACAGCGAAGGAAACTATAAACAAAACAAAAAGTCAATCTACAAAAAGGGAGAAAATATTTGAAACCAAGGGATTAATTTCCAAAATATACACACAGCTCATACAGCCCAATATCAAAATGATAAATAACCCAATAAAAAAAAATAGGCAGAAGATCTAAATAGACATTTCTGCAAAGAAGACATACAGATAGCCAACAGGCACATGAAAAGATACACAACACTAATTATCAGAGAAATGCAAATCAAAGCTATAATGAGGTATCACCTCACACCATCAAAATGGTCGTTATCAGAAAGTGGACATAAATGCTGGAGCAGGTGTGGAGAAAAAAGGATCCTCCAATACTATTGGTGGAAATATTAATTGGTACAGACACAATGGAGGACAGTATGGAGGGTCCTTAAAAAACTAAGAATAGAGCTAACATGTGATCCTGCAGTCCCACGCCTGGGCATGTATCTGGAGGAAACGATAATTGGAAAATGTGCATACACCCCTGTCTTCACAGCAACACTATTTACAATAGTCAAAACACGGAAGGAGTTCCCATCGTGGCTCAGTGGGTTAAGCATCCGACTAGTATCCATGAGGATGCAGGTTCAATCCCTCACCTCACTCAGTGGGTGAACGATCCAGTGTTGCCGTGAGCTATGGTATAGGTTTCGGATGAGGCTAGGATCCTGTGTTGCCACGGTATAGGCCAGCAGCTTCAGCTCAGATTTGACCCCTAGCTTGGAAACTTCTGTATGCCATGGGTGCGGCCCTAAAAAGAAAAAAATAAAAAGGCAGGGAAGCAAGCTAAGTGTCCATTAATAGATGAATGGATAAAGAAGATGTGGTACATATACACAATGGAGTATTACTCTGCCATAAAAAAGAATGGAATAATGCCATTTGCAGTGACATAGATGGACCCAGAGATTATCATACTAGGTGAGATAACCAAAGATAAGTATCATACGATATTGTTTATATGTGGAATTCAAAAAAATATTAAATATACAAATGAACTTAGTTACAGAACAGAAATCGATCCACAGACATAGAAAATAAACTTACTGTTACCAAAGGGGAAAGTGGGTGGGCAGGGCTAATTAGGAGTTTGAGATGAACCTATACACACTACTACATAAAAAATAGATAATATATTTTCTAATATACTCAATATTTTGTAATAACCTCTGATGGAAAATCTGAAAAATATATATAAACATATATATCTGAATCGCTTTGCTTTACATCTAAAACTAACACAACACTGTAAATCATCTCTATGTCACTATTTTATTTTTATTTTTATTGTCTTTTTTTTAGGGCTGCACCCATGGCATATGGAGGTTCCCAGGCTAGGGGGCAAATCAGAGCTGTAGTCACAAGCCTACACCATAGCCACAGCCACACCAGGTCCAAACCACATCTGCAACCTACACCACAGCTCAAGGCAGCACCAGATCCTTAACCCACTGCGCAAGGCCAGGGATCAAACCTGAGTCCTCCTGGATGCCAGTCAGGTTACCTCTGAGCCATGATGGGAACTCCAATACTTTCGTTTTTTAAAAGAAAGTCTCCCAACTTAGCACTTTTCAGAGCTAAAAGGAGCACCACGGTGTCAAGGCTACTAAATTCCCTGCAGTTCTAACGAGATCTAATTTACACATCGGGCTTCTGCAAAGCAAGGTTTCACCTGAATCTTGAAGGGTGCCACTGCCTCCCTGGAGTTTTAATCTCACTCTTTCCCAATCCTCTCATTTCACAAAGGAGAACCCCTGTGCTCAGAGATGAGAACCCTGTCCAATTTCACGTGGCTTCCTCCCACCGACAGGGGTCCTCTTGCAGTTGTCGGAGGGTAGCGCTTGGTGCAGTGCTAACTCTGGGCTCATCCTTCTCAGGAGCGGAAGTGCCATCCCCCAGGGCTGGTGACCCTGGGGCCGAGGGAGACAGGAGAAATCAGCAGTGTCTTGGGGTTGCCTTTCTGCCCAGGCCTGGAGGCCAGCTCTGCATTCCATTCTCGGCCAGCAGGTGGCACCCGCTCCCCACTCGCCAGTCAGCCGGTCAGAGTAGGGGGCTTTTTTTTTTTGACTGCACCTGAGCATGTGGAAATTCCCAGGCCAGAGATGGAACCCGTGCCACAGCAGTGACCCAAGCTGCTGCAGTGACAATGCGGGATCCCCAACTCACTGCGCCACAAGGGAACTCCCCAAGGGAACTTTTAGACGAGCACATCCAGGAGCAGGGCCAAAGACCCTGGCTTCCAGCCCCTCTCAACTGCCCTTTTCACACTCCTACATCTCCCAATATTTTCAAGTAAAACAGTTGACTTCCAATAAGAACAATAATTACATCTTGATATTAGGAAGAGATGGTCATTATTTGACTCCAAGAGCAAAGACAGGTTACACATTATAACCATTGCTGTACATGCCTGACCCTGGCACTGGGAATTACCTAGGGCAGGAGGGGACCTGGTCCCATTCCCGCATCCACGCCCAGCAAGGCACATGCTCCCCAAAGAAAACCATGCAAGGTTTTTCAAAAGAATAAGTGGCATTTAGAAATAAGAGTTTGGGGAGTTCCCTGGTGGCCCAGTGGGTTAAGGATCTGATGTGGGTTTAATCTCTGGCCTGGGCACTTCTGCATGCCATGGGCATAACAAAACATAATGGAACAGAATGGGGTAGAATAGAATAGGCATGGCAAAACATGAAGTAAAATAAAATAAAGGATAGAATAGAATCAAATTAAAAAATACAATAGTATAGAATAAAATAAAATAATTTGATGATAACCAAGGGGAGCCAGGCTCCAGACAAACTTGGTGCTTTCTTACAAGGGACACTCAGGGCAGGCTTCCTGAATTGCCATGGCTGGCCCTCAAGTCTAAGGAGCAGGCAGGAAACAGAATATGAGCCTGGAGAAAGCTCTTGCTGACCTTTTGGGGAGAGGGGGCTTTGTCTTCTTCCTGGATACCCAGGAGCCCACCCCCAAGACACTAATGAGGAACAGCTGCCCGCGGCTCCCCAAAACTTCAAAGCTGAGCCGCCTCCGTCGGAGCTGTCCTGTGAGCCTGGCCCTGCTCTCTCCCTTCAAGTCGCTCTTTGCAATGCAGTTTGCAAACCACCGAACTAGATAATCCTGAAGGATTCTTCCAGCTCTGAAAAGCACTGAGCTGGAAAGTTTACCGAGAAAGCTAAGGCCTGAAACCCACACACAGATCCCGGTCTTAAATGGGGCAGGTGCCGGCCGTGGCCTCCCCTTACATAACCCCTCGGATGACAAAAGAGAGACTTGAGCACAGATCCAGACCCGACCGCACAAGGTCGCTTCAGAGGCCGCACTCCCTAGCCTTGTGATCTCATCTGTATAGTGACCTTCTACTGCCAATCAGTGACGCCAGTTTTCCATTCATAGAAGTGACATAAAGTTTTCTCCTAAAAGAAGAATTCAAAATAGCAAGACGGGGGAGTCCCCATCATGGCTCAGTGTGTTGTGAACCTGACTGATATCCAGGAGGATGCGGGTTTGATCTCTGGCCTTGCTCAGTGGATTAAGGATCTGGTGTTCCTGTGAGCTGCAGTGTAGACTGGCAGCTGTAGCTCCTATTTGAACCCTAGCCTGGGAACTTCCATATGCCACAGGTGTGGCCCTAAAAAGCAAAAAAAAAAGAGTAGGTGATGGTTTGAGTCAATGCGCAGGTGCCTCGTGGGGCCTCAAGGACCGGGTTGACATTGCTTGCTGTTTGGAAAACACTGGCTCAGACCTACCTGAGGGCTTGAGAGATGGCCTGTTTGAGGCTCATTTCCAGACAGCCAGTCTGGGTGTGAGTACCAGGGCTGGGGAGGGAAACAATTCAGCTTTGGTACCAGCCCCACCCTCTCCTTCCCTGGGGGGACAGGCTGTGTGTCTGAGGCTGGCTGGCCTCTCAGCAGGGATCTTCCCCCGGGGGCTGGAGGGACAGGCCCCTGGGTCCAGGCAGCCCTGCTCTGACCTGGGACAGCTCTTGGGATACTCTTCCCAAACCTTCTTCCCATCTCATGGCCCCCACTGCTACCCTCGGGAAGTGGTGGGGGAGCATCACCAGGAAGGGGCGTTACCGACTGAACTTGGAGCAGAAGTAGCACTCGGGTGATGTGGTGACATCGTACTGGTGCCGGAACTTGCACTGGTCGCCCGTCTTGCACAGCCCCCGGAGCCTGGGTTTGCACACACCAGCGTCTCCCCTCGGTTGGGTCAGAATGGACACAGCTTCCCTGGGGACGCCAGAGCACCCAGCTGGGAGTCCCCACTCACCCAGAGACCCGGCCCAGCTCATTCCTGGAAGGAATCCCCTCCCTCCTTTCACCTGGACCCTGGGGGAGACCAGAATTGGGGGCCAGAGACGGCTTCAAACACAGCATCAGCTCTCTGCCGGACCCGGTGCCCTGGCCCTCTAGGAAGCCCCCCGGGCTATCAGGACCCCTCCCACAGCACCCTACACACCCCTCCCCACCCAGCCCAATGAGAGGGGGTGCTCCTACCTGAGAACAGAGCCCCGGTTTCCCAGCCCTGGCCCCCCACCCACCCACCCACCATGTCAGTTCCTGTCACGGCCACCTGCAACCCGCAAGGTCCCAGCACCAGTCAGACTCATTAAGGACTTGTTGAAGTCACGTCTTAAAAAAAAAAAAAAAAAAGTGTTATGCTTCCTGATTCCGGAGATCTAACATGGTGGTGACGTAAGAGCCAACCTCGTAACAATCTCAAGGAAATGGAAACGTTATGTTTAACTCATTGTCATCTTCGTTAGTGTGGTCTTGCCATCAGCAGGAAGGACACCCCTAAATTTCTTTCCTTTTTTTTTGATGGGGGGCCACGGCTGCAGTGTACGGAAATTCCCAGGCTAGGGGTCAAATCGGAGCCACTGCAACAAGGGATCCGAGCCGTGTCTGTGACCTAAACCACAGCTCACAGGAACGCCAGATCCTTAACCCTCTGAGCAGGGCCTGGGATCAAACCCATGTCCTCATGGATACGAGTCGAGTTCATTACTGCTGAGCCACAACGGGAACTCTGGGCACCCCTAAATTTCTAAGCAAGACCAGCCTCCTGCTCAACCAATTCTCCAATAGAATTTGTGGGGTGCTGGGAATGTACTTTTTGGGGGGGAGTCTTTTTAGGGCCTCACTCGGCATATGGAGGTTCCCAGGCTAGGGGTTGAATCAGAGCTGTAGCTGCTGGCTGACAGCACAGCCACAGCAACTACCAGATCCAAGCTGTGTCTGTGACCTATATACATCACAGTGCATGGCAACACTGGATCCTTAATCCACTGAGCATGGCCAGGGCTCGAACCTGTGTCTTCATGGATACTAGTCGGGTTCGTCAACCACTGAGCCATGATGGGCATTCTGGAATGTACTTTTTCGATAGCCTTACCCTCCACCTCTGCCTGGGTTTGACCTTCCAGACCTAGTAGTTTCATTTCTTTGCAAGAGTGTGTCACTGGGAACCATTGGATGGGCCGAGTGGAGGAGATGGGACCCTAGGAGGCATCACCAGTTCTGGCTCCACCATGCCTGCAGTGACTGAGGGGCTCCTTGCCTCCTCACCCCATCGTTCAGGGCCGCCCCAAACATGAACAAGGCATGTGGCAAAAATGGCTGCAGGTTCCCTGCCTGGGGCCCCTCTGGGCCGCCCAGCTTCCCAAGAACAGAATCGCTCAGACCCCCAAAGCAGGTCCTAAGCTCATTCATGGTTTCTTAACCTGGATCTAGCGGGGAGGGGAGGCTGGTGACCCCCAAACTGGAGGAAGATTTCGGGGGGCAGGAAGAGACTGAGAATGCTTCATGAGACAGAAGGAAAGTTGAGACCCCTGATTTTGAGTCCCACCCCCCCACCCCAGGTGGCAGCACTGGGAGGGGGGACTTTGTTTGGAAGAATATATTGATGACCCACACCCGTGTTGGGGTCAATAAGGATGCTTGTTACAGCATTTCAGAAACAGTGGCCAGAGCTTTTTTAGGACACAAGAAATGGATGGAACAGGAGTTCCCTGGTGGCTCAGCAGGTTAAGGATTTGGTATCGTCACTGCTGTGGCTCTGGTTATTGCTGTGGCTCTGGTTATTGCTGTGGCACAGGTTTGATCCCTAGCCTGGGAATTTCCACATGTCATGAGCACAGCAAAAAAAAAAAAAAAAAAAAAGATGGGGTCCTCCCTTCATGGCTCAGCAGAAGTGGATCTGACTAGTATCCATGAGGATGCAGTTTCGATCCCTGGCCTCGCTCAGTGGGTTAAGGATCTGGTGTTGCCATGAACTGTGGTCTATGTAGGTTGCAGGTGAGGCTCAGATCTGGTATTGCTGTGGCTGTGGTGTAGGCCGGCAGATGCAGCTCCTATTCACCCCAGAGCCTGGAAATCTCCATATGCCACAAATGCAGCCCTAAAAAGACAAAAAAAAAAAAAAAAAAAAAAAAAGATGGGTCAGCTGAGCACAGCCCATACTGATTCAGAGGAAGACTGAGGGAAGGAAGAAAGCCACTCTCCTAACTGGAGGAAAATAAGAAGTCGGGGCCTCCCGGGAGCACACAGCTGACACCCGTAAACACTCCCACCCCCAGCAAGGTAGAAAGAAGGGAAGGTCCCCTTCCAGCAGCCCTGGCTACCCTAATTAGTGCCGGGGAATCGGGGAACTCCTTGCGGGTGGAGGAGCAGGCTACCTACTTGCCCTCTGCCTACTTATTCTAAGATTAAATTTTGCCCCTTCCCACCGTGCCCTCCCCAGGTGAAAACCCAACCCCCTATTCCAGGCCAGGCTGCACCCCAAGTGGCCCAGAGCATCCCAGCTCCCACCCACCCAGACCCTCCTGCTTACCCACCTTTGTGGCAGAGCCCTTTAGCGAAGAAGCTGCACACAGCTGAGCCCGACCCTGGAAGAGAAGGCAAGGCAGGAGGACACCCCCTCCAGAGGCTGCGGCTGCCCCCGGGGCCTTCTCCCCAATAGGAAGCCCCTCTGAGGCTTGGACCTGGGGGCCTCCCAAGTCCTGGCCCTTTGGAGGTTGGCCTCTGCAACCAGCCTCCAGGCCTCCACACCTAAACCCGCTTAACCGTGAAATGCAGGTGATGGAGGGTTTCCCGGGCCGGCCTCCCGGCTTCTTCCCGGCTGACTTCTCTCAATTTGCCTCTTGGATCTGGGCTATCCCTGAAGCCAGCCCAATTTTTGAGTCCTGGAGAGGATGCGAGAGGGGAGGCCTGATGAGAAAGGGCTACACTGGGAATCCCAGACGGTGGGCGGAAGCCCCTTGCTCAGTCTCCCTGGCCAGCAGCCCAGAGAAGGGCCGCCCCATCAGGGAGCTGAGCCCACCGGCCTCGGGAGGAGGCTGGGGTGGGGCACGAGGAGGGAGGGTCCCCGTCCTCACTCACTGTCCATGCCCTGGAAAGGCAGGAGTCCGGTGCCCCTTTGCAGCTCTACATCCTCCTGAAGGTGAAGGTGAACCGCTCCAGCCCTGCGCTGACCTCTTGCATCCTCCACCTCCCACTGGGGCCGCTGCAAGTGGCTCAGGCCCCTGCAGCTGGACCTTATATAGCTCATCTGAGGCCCTTAAAGGGCCAGGCTCTGGTGCCCTCCATCACCCTGATGACTCACAGCCTATCCTCCCCGAGCACAGCTGGCCAGGAGGGGGCCCAGCCGTCTCCCCCTCCCACCCGCTGCAGGTGCAGGCACCCCCCCACACACACACACCCCCACTGAACGCCGCGGCCGATCTCTGCTTGCTCCCCAGCACGCACGCAGCAGATGCAGACGTAACCAAAGCTGTGTTCATACTTTCGAGGTGAAGACACAGCTGCAGGTGAGCTGTGAGGAGTCGCAGAAACCAGCCCCAGCGAGGCAGCCCCCGATGCTCTGATTCACAGGCGCCCAGGAGCCAGACGGCGTGGGGGCGGGGCGAGGGGTGCGGAGGGAGGGAGGGCCCTGCCTCCCCCCTTCCCTTCCCTCGGGTCCAGCCCACGCCGCCCCTGGGACTCCTGACCTCCCTCCTCGGGCCTGAGCTGGAGTGAGCTCTTCCCGGGGCGGAGAAAAGGAATGAAATCCAGAGGAATCGGAAGCAGTTGGATGAATGGCCCTTTGTTCACCTCGCACAGTCCACGAGCTGGGCCGAGGGGTGGCGGGGGTGCAACCAACCCGAGGCCGCCGCCTCCCAGCCAGGATTCCACCGGCCACCCCGGCGCCTCCCGCCCCTGAGAAAGTGCTTTGTAAACGAAGTCTCTATGCAAATGTTGTTTTATTATTATTACACCACCCCTGCCCCCAGGGCTGGGGACGGCTGCAAAGGCTTTCAAAGGAGCATCTGAGGGCTCTAACTAGGGCGGCCCCCCTCCCCTGAGCTGGCCCCATCCGGCCTTCCCCCTCGCGGGAGCTGAGCTGTCAGAGTTGCCCTGGAGTGGATGCCCGCAGAGCCCGAGCGCCCTCCTTTTGGACGGAGCGGGCTGGCTTTGTCCGCCCCCTGCACCCTCCTTCCCCCGCCCCGTGGCCGTAGCTCCCAGATTTCTTGTTCCTTTGAACCGGATCAGGAAAGAACAGAGCCGGAGAGACAGACACCTGGAGCCGAGGGGGGCGGGGGCGGCGGGGAGGGGCAAGAAAGGGATCCAGGCGTCTGCAGAAGCTGGGGCCCCTCTCAGCTGCATCCCCAGGAAGGGGATGGGGTGGGCGGCCTTGCTTCTTTGGGCCCTATTTGTGTGTATTGATTAGTGTCTCCAAAACACATCTGTTGCAGAGACTCATGGAAAGCGCCCCTCCACCAACCTGGCAGGGAAGCAGGCAAGAAAATGGAGGCCCAGTGAGGCCAAGGGCACACGGTTGGGAAGGTGGTAACGATGGAATTCAAGTCCGGGTTTCCTGGTGATTTCCTTCCATAAACATCTCTGTGCCAGGAACTGGGGACCCCAAAATAAAGGACCTTGTCCCTGCCCTCAGGGACAGCCGGGTCAAGTCAGGGAGACCTTTCAGCAGCACAATTATGCACCAGGTGGTATTGGTAGCAGAGTGACAAATGGCAAGAGGGGAGTTGGGGAGGGCTCTCAGAGGACAATCTGGTGATGATGGGACGGGGGGGGGGGGGGGGGGCGTCCAGAAGAGGGGCCAGCAGTATGAAAGCCCCGGCCCTGAAGCAGCGTGGCAGGTGGCAGGGACTGTCGGGGGTTTGGTGGACACGTGGGTTTAGAGAAGGGCAGTGCAGGTGATGAGACTGGAGAAGTAAGCAGGGCCCTGAGCGTGGAGTGCCTTTAGGGCTCGATTTTTTTGTTTATCTTTAAGCCAGTAGGGAGTCCAGCACATAGCACTATCTTTAAGCCAGTAGGGAGTCCAGCACATAGCACCCCGAAGAATGGATTGTGGGGAGACCACATAGCGGATGACTAAAAGGAATAATTACTGCCTCGGAGGTGTCAGCGGAGGTTCAGTCCACCCCCAGCCTCCCCTGTGCGCCCTGCTGAGGCCCCACCCCCACCTGGGCTCTGGCCCCACCCCCACCCGCGCTCCAGCCCCGCCCCCTGTGGGGCGCGAAGTGCACACAGGGTGTTGCATCAATGGATTCCCTCCTGCGGTTCTTAATTTTTGGGGTTTTTTTTTTGTTTGTTTATTCTTTTTTTGTCTTTTTAGGGCCGCCCCTGCGGCACATGGAGGTTCCCAGGCTAGGGGTCAAGTCAGAGCTATAGCTGCTGGCCTATGCCAGAGCCACAGCAACACCAGATCCGAGCCACGTCTGCGACCTACACCACAGCTCATGGCAACGCTGGATCCTTAACCCTCTGAACGAGGCCGGGGATAGAACTTGCATCCTCATGGATAGTAGTGGGGTTTGTTATTCTCATTCA
Organism: Phacochoerus africanus; assembly: GCF_016906955.1. Taxonomy (NCBI): domain Eukaryota; kingdom Metazoa; phylum Chordata; class Mammalia; order Artiodactyla; family Suidae; genus Phacochoerus; species Phacochoerus africanus. Next base: position 7,651,273 of record NC_062557.1, on the reverse strand, counting down.
TACTCCAACCTCAGGGCTCCCACATTGTGCAAAAATGAAAAGCCCCAGGCCAGAGAAACCCCGGGGATGCCTGGAGAAGGGGCCGGGCTGGCCTCTCCGGGAGCTCCCCCTCTGCTCTCTGTGCCCGGGAGCTGATCCTGACCACATGTGTTTTCATTTATTAATTAATTCACGGCTGCAAAATGGACGCACCAAGCACGGTACAAACAGGGGTGGTCATTTTTAATCACCATTGTTATGAGGTTCTCACTGAGCTCCGGCTGCCGAGTTCCTGAATCATCATCGCCCAGCTCCTTTCCCTTTAGAAACGCATTGCTCTGAAAAGCAGGGGGTGTGGGGAGCTCTGGAATTTTCTGGCTGCCTGGAGCTGGCCGAGGTCACCGTGCTGGCCCAGCCTCCTCTCAGATCAGCTGGATCCGTTGCAGCGGGTGCTTTTCTGGGCAGGGTGTGGCCATGACCTCCTCAGTACCAGCGTGGCTGCCTTACTCCCCACTTGGGACCTGAAAGGGGGCAGACTGGCTTCAGGCAGTCCAGGGTTCACGTCCTGGTTCTGCCTGACCCCAGCCTGTCCCCAACCTGCCTCCCAGGCCAGTCGTTTAATCATGCCTCAGAGACCCAGATGGTGCATGAGTAAAAGGGGCCCCAAAGCATCACCTCCTTGGGGAGCAAAGGATGGCGAGAGGTCACATGGATGCCTGACAAGGGACTAGATTTATTAGAGTCCCAGGAGGTACGTGCTGGAGGTATGACCTGGTGCTCAAGGCCCCTGGTGTCCCACCCTCCCAGGTCTACTGGGCCACCCCTTCTCCAAGTTTATTATTCTTTCGGGCCCCTGATAACAGGTGCTGTGGGCAGCAGGGGACTTGGGTGCTGTTGGGGTGCTGCCCTAGGTCCAGGGATGGACCTGGAGTCTGGAGAGCTGTAGGAGGGGACAGAGGTCAGAGGAGCCCCTGGTGACCCACAGCTGCCGCTCTGGCCCAGGGACAATGAGCCAGTGTGCTCTGCCCCCTCCGCTGCTCTTTGTGCCCAAGATGCCACTTTGTGGGGACAGCTGTTGGCCTCACAATAGCCACTCGAGCAGGGCAGGGAGGTCCAGCAGCGGGGATGGTCCTGCTTTATCTTTGCCCGGGAGTTTGGCCTCTGGGAGTCTGGCAGTTCTAGAAACTCTACTCTGGGGAAGTCATGCCTCTCCCCCGGGGTGGGGTGGAGGCATGGGCACGGCAGCAGGACGGAGGACCCACCCCACATCCCTCCTCAGGGCCTCCTCGCGTCCTCACTGCAACCGCTCAGGTGGGTTCTACCCATTTCACAGATAAAGAAACCGAGGCCCAGAGGAGTGAAGCAACTGCTTAAGACTCACACAGCCAGTAGGATGGGGACCTGGAATCCCAGCCGTTGCTCCCACTCCCTAGGACTTCATCAGGAGAGGGCCACTGTGTCCGCTGTATTCTCTCTCATTCCCACAAAACCCGGGAAAGAGCCATTCTTCTTTCTCTTCTACAGTCGAGAAAAACAAAGGCTCACGTGTGAGTTTCCCAAAGACACAATCTCAGTCTGCACGACCCCAAAGCCCAGCTCCTTCCCGCTGGCCAAGCCGCAGTGCAGGAAGGAGCCCCACCCCTGGCTGGGCTTCCAAGAGGATCAGGATCTGGGTCTAGGACTGGGCCTGGGCTGGGCACGTGGCTGTATTTTCAGTCAGAGAGGCAAGGAGACAGGACGTTTTGGGCTCAGGGATTCAGCCTGGGCCAGGACGCCTCCCAATAGCTTTTCTTCTCCACCGAGAGACACAGAGATTGAGATTTAAGGCACTACACGTCGTGACTCAGTGGGTTACGAACCTGACTAGTATCCATGAGGACGCAGGTTTGATCCGTGGTCTTGCTCAGTGGGTTGAGGATCTAGCGTTGCTGGGAGCTGTGGTATAGGTTGCAGATGTGGCTCGGATCCCATGTTGCCGTGACTGTGGTGTAAGCTGGTGGCTACAGCTCTGGTTCAACCCCTAGCCTGGAAACTTCCATATGCCATGGATGTGGCCCTAAAAAGCAATCAATCAATCAATATACTAGGCTGCTGGCTTTGAAGATGGAGGACAGAACCCCGAGCCAGGGATGGAGGCAGCCTCGAGAAGCTGGAAGACGCTGGAAAACAAATTCTCCCCTTGAACCTGCAGAAGGAGTGCAGACCTGCCAACACCTCAGTTTAAGCTCAGTGACAGTCAGAGTTCCCATCGTGGCGCAGTGGTTAACGAATCTGACTAGGAACCATGAGGTTGCAGGTTCAATCCCTGGCCTTGCTCAGTGGGTTAAGGATCTGGCGTTGCTGTGAGCTGTGGTGTAGGTTGCAGACACGGCTCGGATCTCAAGTTGCTGTGGCTGTGGCGTAGGCCAGCAGCTACAGCTCCAATTAGACCCCAGCCTGGGAACCTCCACATGCCGTGGGAGCGGCCCTAGAAAAGGCAAAAAGACAATAAATAAATAGATAGATAAATAAATAAATAAAATAAAACAAAAATGTAGGAGTTCCTGTCGTGTCTCAGTGGTTAAGTAATCCCACTAGGAACCATGAGGTTGCAGGTTCAATCCCTGGCCTTGCTCAGTGGGTTAAGGATCTGGCGTTGCTGTGAGCTGTGGTGTAGGTTGCAGACACGGCTCAGATCCCAAGTTGCTGTGGCTGTGGCGTAGGCCGGTGACTACAGCTCCGGCTCGACCCCTAGCCTGGGAACCTCCATATGCCGTGGGAGCGGCCCAAGAAATGGCAAAAAAACAAAAAAATAAAATAAAAAATAAGCTCAGTGACAGTCAAGTCGGCCTCCTGACCTCCAGAACTGGAAGGGATACATTCGTGTTGTTTTCAGCTCCTACGTTTACGGTAGTGTGGCTCAGTAACCATGAGCAAACTGAGACAGAGGGGAAGGGACCAACCAATGGGTGATTGAATCCCAGTGCAGGACACGGAGGCATTTGCGGAACCTCTTTGCTCTCACCTGGATGCAAGAAGTTTCCCGGGAGGATGCAGCGCAAAACTGTGACAGGCAGTGTGTTGCCTAGAACCGTGTTTCCGGTGGCGGTGCATTCGAGAAAACACTCTGGTCCTATATGCAGGGCTGTTCCCTCAGCCGTGCGTTTGGGAAAACACTTCTGGTCCTGTGGGACTGAATCTGGCAAGTCGGCTGTTGAGAGAGGTTCGAGGAGCTGGGAGCTTGGGAAGGGCCTTGAATCTGAGGCCTTGGGAATCTTCAAAGGAACCGGCCTTGCAGCGCTGGGTCTGCTCGGTGTAGAAAGTCGAGATAAGCCACATTTGCGAGCAGGGTTCTAGTATCTGTCCCCACAGCCCCGAGCATGGCCCTGCCCGCGTCCTGGGGTGCATGAGACCCTCACCCTCACGTGGAGGAGGGAGAGGAAGTTTCCTTACAGAACACAGGTCGCCAGCTGGCTGCTGACGCCGTGATGGATTGGTTCCCGCAGCCACGGCCTGGCGCACTCACTTTGATGGATTGGAGGCCAAGGTCACCAGTTTGATCTGCCTTTGGGTCTATTGAGTCTCGATGAAAAAGTCCATTTTCATCACACAGACTGCCCTCCGGTCTGTTATCTCTGAATGATTCTTGGGTCACAAGGCAGACGGACAGAGTCCAGATGGAAAAACCCTTCAGGCCCCAACAATTGACAAGGGGTCAATTGTGCCCACTGTGTCCGAAGCCCAGGGGGTGTGGGCGGCAGATGTGGGCAGGCAGAGGGCAGCCCCTCCTCGTGCCAAGCCTGGACAAGCCACCCTGAGCCCGGGGGTGGGGTGGGGGCGGGGGGGGCGGGGAAGGCAGGCCCTGCGGGCAGATGCTCACCAGTGCTGGCCTTCCCTCATGCTGGGGGCTCAGCAAACCCATCCCTGCCCTTGCTCGTCCTCCGTGGCGTGGCTTTGAATCCCCTCTCTGGCCCACGCAACCTCATCTGCATGAGCTGTTCCAGACACGTGGGGAGTCGCCCACTGTCTCAGCTCAGGTTCCACAACAAAATCCCCCAGAGGGGTGTAAAGAGCAGACGTGATTTCTCTCAGTCTGGGGGGCTGGAAGCCCCAATTTAAGTTCCCAGCATGGGTGGCTTTGCTGAAGGCTCCCTCCTTGGCTGGCCGACGGCCGCCTTCTCAGCGTGACCTATGACGGGTGTGCTGGTCTCTTCCTCTTTCGGGACCCTGATCCGAGCCTGCAGGCCCCGCCTGCATGAGCTCGCCTATACCTAATCGCCCCCCAAGGCCCCACCTCCTAATATCGCGCTGTTGTGGGTGAGGGCTTCGCAACCCATGAGTTTAGACAGGGCCACAAACATTCAGACTGTAGCACGCCGCCCCCCCAACATATAGTTGCCTTCTGGTCATTTCTACAAAAAGGCTTCTGTGTTTAAGGCCAACCTTAACTGCCCTGAAATTGGTGCCCCCTCAGTCTTCCCTCCCAGGACATGTGACCTGAAAGCATTTCTGTCTTAGGTTGACCTTTATTAAAAAAAAAAAAAAGAAAAAGAAAAAGGAGTTTCCATTGTGGCTCAGTGGGTTAAGGACCTGACATTGTCTCTGTGAGGATTTGGGTTCGAACCCTGGCCTCGCTCAGTGGGTTAAGGATCTGGCGTGGCTGTGGCTGTGGTGTAGGCTGGCAGCTGCAGCTCCCACTTGACCCCTAGCCTGGGAACGTCATATGCTGCAGGTGCGGCCATAAAAAGAAAAGAAAAAAAAGGCTTCAGTCAGAGCTGTGGTGTTCTTGGTGGTGTTTTGGGCCATGCTGGATTGGCATGGGGCATAGGGTGTAGCCGGCTGGGGGGATGCTCCACGCATGCAGCCAGCAGAGGCAGTGGATGCTGCCCAGCATCCTGCTGGACACGGGATGGAAGGTGTTTCCCGAAAACAAAGAACGATCCGGCCCCAGATGCCACCAGTGCTGAGGCTGAGAACGCCTGCTCTGTCTGGAAGAATTCCAGTTGCCTCTGCTGGATAAACGGCTTGGTGGCTCAGGTCTGGCTGCCGTAGAGTTGGTTTTATTGATCTGCCTTGGCATCAAGCCTTCAATTTACACTGAGCAGAAATGTAGCCTGGGAGTTCCCGCTGTGGTGCGGTAGGTTAGGAATCTGACTGTGGTGGCTTGGGTGGCTGTGGAGGTGCAGGTTCAAGTCCCAGCCTGGTGCAGTGGGTTAAAGGATCTGGTGTTGCTGCAGCTGTGGCACAGGTACCTCGCAGCTAGCCACTGGGATTCAATCCCTGGCCCAGGAACTTCCATATGCTGGGTGTGGGGCCATTAAAAAAAAAGAAAGAAGGAAAAGAAACGCAGCCTGATGGGGTTTGCATGACTGGATATCTGTCGAGACTGTTTGGAGGATGCCGGCTGGGACTCCACCCATGTCCCCTTCAAAGATCTCACGAGAATCCCTCTCAGCCCTCAGCGTCAGAAAGAGCTGCTTCTGGCATCCTTCCAACCTCGCGGACTTCATGAGTCTCAAAATGTGTGGATTTCCCTCTTCACTTGGACTAATAGGAAGCTCAGAGCCCAACTGGAGTCCACTTTTGAGAACGTTCCTGTGTCCCACCCTCTTGGTTCAGTGGACTGTTTGTTCCAGCCTTGTTTTCCCACTGATCTATTTTTATCCTATTGTCATTGTAAGCTGCCTCCAACCATTTTTGGAACAAAGCAGGGCATAAAAGCAAAATTCAGGAGTTGCCTAGTGGCTCAGTGGGTTAAGGATCCTGCATTGTCACTGCTGTGGTGCAGGTTTGATCCCTGGCCTGGAAACTCTGCCTGCCATAGGCACGGCCAAAAGGAGAAAAAAAAATCACGGAGTCCTGTGGCCTCGGCAGATATTTTTTAACGTAGCTAGTGTCATTTCAGGGTTGGAGTGCCACCAGGAAGGCAGTCCTCCCTCCCCGGCTTGGAGAACAGAAGCTCTGTGCGTAAGAGCAACAGGTTGGAGAGGCAAAGCCTCCACCCTCCGTCTGCCTGCAAATACCTTCCCTCCCCCAGAGCGTTCTTTCCAGGCTCCCATCTGGCTGTTGGCAGGATGCCCCAGGGCCTCGAGGAGCCTGCTAAGGGAAGGAGATAGACAAGCTCTCCCGAACTTGCCTCTCCTGCGTCTTTTTTTTTTCTTTTTAGGGCCACACCCGTGGCATATGGAGGTTCCCAGGCTAGGGGTCAAATTGGAACTACAGCCACAGCCACAGCAACGCCAGATCTGAGCCGAGTCTGAGACCTACACCACAGCCACAGCAATGCTGGATCCTCAACCCACTGAGTGAGGCCAGGGATCGAACTCGCATCCTCATGGATGGTAGTTGGATTTGTTTCCGCTGCGTCACAATGGGAACTCCTCCTTTCCTGCATCTTAGCTCAGGATCTTCGGGGTCCAGGAGGAGGAGGTTATAGTTGCAAGGGAGAGGCCGTACCCCCACCCCCAGGCTGGAGCCAGGGCATTTGGGAGGCTGCTGTGTGATAGCCAAGGTGAGCCAGGGAGGGGTGGGGGTGCCATACACACCTGAGCAGGTCAATCTCCACCCGGCCACCCTGACAACTACCCCACTCCAGGTGCTGCAGCAGCTGTGGCCCACGCAGTCCTTGAGCTCAGCCTGTCCCCCGTCTGTCACGCCACTGCGCCAAGCCAACCCGGTCCACTTACTGCCCCCATGTGGCCAAGCCAGTTCCTTCCCCTTAAGCTGCCTCAGTGTCCTCATCTGTAAAATGGGCATGACCCAGATACTGCAGACCTCACAAAGTGATGAGAACTGAGAGAGGCCAACACAAAGAACAGTCCTGGCGTTTGGCAGTCCTAACAGCTAAAACACACAGCCTTTATCACATCAACAGTGCCGGAGAATATGTGCTCACTGAAATGGAGCAGGGCCCCCTGGGTCATCCGGGAGGTGGTGGGGAGACACCCCGCTGATGGTTGGACCTGGGCAGGGCTTGGCCTGATGCATCTTTGGGCCACGACCACATCCCTGCAGGGGGTGAAAGGCTTTGGGGTCTTATCACGTTTTTGGAAATGTTAGCTGAAATGACTCAATTATTACCCAGAAAGCGTTCTGGATTCCTGCTGAGATGTCGGAGGTAGAAGGAGTCCTATGCGACATCGTTCGGGTGCGATGTATGCTCTGCGGGGCCCTGGGAGGCTCAGGCCAGCCTGAGACCAAGGGGAGAAGGGACCCCCACAACCCTTCCCACGAAGCTTGGGCTCTGTTCGTTCAATACATGACCTCACGACAACCGAACTTCCAGGAAAATGTTGAAAACCATTGAGCTACTGCCTGTTTTTTATTTTATATTCTTCTATTTTATTTTTATTTTTTGCTTCTTAGGGCTGCACCTACAGAATATGGACGTTCCCAGGCTCGGGGTTGAATCGAAGCTGCAGCTGCCGGCCTACACCACGGCCACAGCCATGCCGGATTTCTAGCTGCCTCATCTGCAACCTACATTGCAGCTCACCACGGCGCCGGATCCTTAACCCACTGAGTGGCGCCAGGAGTCGAACCTGCATCCTCATGGATACTAGTTGGGTTCATTTCCGCTGAGCCACAACAGGAACTCCATATTGTCTAATTTTAAAGATGGAGAAACTCGAGTTCTCTGGTGGCTCAGTGGGTCAAGGATCTCACGTTGTCACTGCAGTGGCTTGGATCGCTGCTGTCAGAGTTGGTTTGATCCCTGGCCTGGGAACATCCACATGCCATGGGTACAGCCAAAAAGAAAAAAAAAAAATTTTTTTTTTTAAATAATAAAATGCAGAAACTGAAGCGGCCCAGAGAGGGACAATTACTGTGCCCAAAGCCACACAGCAAACCAAGGTTACAGCTGGCGGCTCTGCTAGTCCTGCCTGGTGATCCCATACTTGCCTGGTGGGCCCCGAGCCCCCAATCAGAAAGCATCCCCCTAGAGCGTGGGACCAGCCGGGCCCCTCTGAGGCCCCTGGATCTTCCTGAAGGGCTGGCACTTTCCCATCAAGTCTAAAAGCAGGCCGGCAGCCTCAGGGTGGCCAGCAGCTCCCAGATCCTCAAGAACCCTGGGTGAGTGATGTGGGTGGAGCGGGTTGCGGCGGGGGGAGGCCGGTTACACCATGTCTGGGAGGCACACCCCCACCCATGTGCTGTCTCACCTGCCTGGGCCTGTGGAACAGTGCACGCCTCTCTTCAATCCCCCCCCTGGGGGGGGGACCCCTCACTCCAGCTGGGCTTGGCTGTGTGCCCACCCCCTCCCCCTCCCCCCTTGGGGGCCACGGCTCTGCCTACTCCTAACACTTAGCCACATCCCTCAGCAGCTCTGATGAGCCAATCTAGGGACAGAGGGACCCGGGCGACATTTTAATTATGCTTCTAATCGCTTCCCAGGAGAAGGATGTTCCCGCCTCAATTTCTCCCTGCAGACGCTGCAGGGAGAAGAGCAGGGATTCCAGGAACTCAGCCACACGGGGCTGCCAGGTGGGAAGAAGGGCTGTGAGGGGCTTCAGGACAGAGACAGCCCTGCCCAAGCTGATGGGGGAGGGAGGAGCTGGACCACAGAGGGGTCACGGTCCCGTCCAGGCACACGCCCCATCTCACCACCCCAAGTAATGGAGCTTTGAGGTGCGTGTGTTCTGACTCTACCTCGGTGATTTCTGAGGGGGCCGTGTGGCCCCTGGAGCACATCTCTCCCACAAGATGGGGACACCAGGGTCTCCCTCCCACAGCCAAGAGGCAGAACAGAGACCACACCCCCTGTAAGTTCATTCTCCGGGACAGACGTACAAGGGTGGAGAGGAGAGAACGGAGGGCCCCCCCCTTCCCCTGCGGGCAGGCGGGCAGCGCCTGAGCGTCTGGTGGCAACCTTCTCCCCGGCTCCAAAACGGCTCAGACACCTCCCTCGGTTTAGTAACTTCGCCAACACCCCAGCAGTGACCCTGTCTCCAGCCCAGCCCAGCAAGAGCAGCACGACTCGCGTTTAGCAGAAGAAGAGTGGGCACCATACGGTTGAGTGGCTAAGCCCCTGAGGGCCCCAAACTGCTAAGTGGCAGTTTAGACACCAAATCCCAGAGCTCCTGGCGCTGCCCAGGCTGATGGGCAGACGAGGTCCTATCCTTCCAGAAGCTGGAGAGCAGAGCAGGTGGGCGGGCCGCAGAAGGTCACAGAGAAAGAAGCCACCTCGGACCCCAAAGTGCTGTACACTCACCCCATCCCCGCCCCTCATCGCATCCTGAAATAACAGCCCCTCCCAGAAGCAAAGACAGACACCAGGCGTGCTGTAGGCTTTTTTAATGTTTCCTTGCTGTTTTAACATTTTCACGGAAAAAAAAAAAAACGCAGTTTAGAATCTGGAACTGACCACTGTCTAGATGGGTTTCAAGGGCAGATGGTGGGGGCTGCACAGCCTCTTCAATCCCTCCCCCACCAAGGGAGCTACACTAGCAACGAGCACCAATGGGGCACACGGATCAAGAACTAAACTAGTGTCTGAGTCCGGATCTGGGAAAACCCAGGAGGCCGGGCCAGCTGCATGCCCTGCCCTGGCTGGATCCTGGGGTGGTTCTGTCTGCCCCCCGCCCTCCATTGGCTACAAGGGGACAGGAGGAGGTGGGTCAGCCTGTTCCCAGGACAGAAAAACAGGCCATCTATTAACCCTGGAACTCACCCCCAAGCTCGTCTCAATCCCCTTGGGCACACTTCTACGGATGCAGAGTGAAATCTGAATTTCAGAAGGACAGCGAATAATTTGTTTTAGCACGCGTGCATTCCAAATACGGCATGGGGCATATTTATACTAAAAAACTCTCCTCTGTATGCCTGAAATTCTAATTTCACTCAGCATTCTGTTGCTTTGTTTTGTTGCTAAATCTGGCAACCCCATACCCTCAGGACTGTGGACTCAGAAGTAGGGAAGGGGGTTTCAGGGTGGCAGAGGCCTGAGGAAGGAAGGGGAAGTAGTCAGTATGGGGCCGGAAGGTGGGGGGGGGGAAACAAGTCAAAAGAGCGCTTTTTATCCCCCCCCAATAGGAATAACAATTTTTAAAAGAATCATATTCCAAAAATTTTCTACACTGGCTGCCTTCTGCTGTTAATAACTATGGGGGAGGGAGTGAGGAAATACACACACACACACACACACACACACACACACACGCAGTCACCCACCCCAACAGGTCTAAATAAAGTTTGGAAGCACTTAGTATCAAGGTTTTCTAAAAGGAGTCGTTTTTCCTTCCGGTGGCAGCTCTCCGAACACCGTTCCCGACATTGCTTAGAAGGGTTTACACAAAACAACAAAAGAACCCACAGGGACTGAGCAGAGGGCCACAGCGTTTCTAGTGTCATCCTGGAAGGGTCCCCTTCTTGAAAATTCAAGAAGCCCAGGGGCCTTCCTTCCATTCTGCATCCTGCTCTCTTCCCCCCAGAAGGGGTGGCGTTTAGTGTACACACCGGGCAGCCTTTCCTCCAAGGGGCTTCCCAGGCCTGGGCTGGCGGAGGGAGGGCCCGGGACTTGTGACCTGTCACACGCATTTATTCCGGCGGCCACTGCCGGTCACATCAGAAATGCCAGGAGAAAAGAGGTGAGTCAAGTGTTTTTAGCTCTGGCACCGCCGGGCTGCCCCGCTCTGGCTGCACCTGCCAAGGACTCAGGTTGACAGCTGGCAGCCACTGGAGGCCAAGGTGGAGGAAAAGGGAGGCCGGGAGAGGGAAGCCACTTCTGACAGAGCTTGGGCACGGCAGGGCAGGGTGGGCAAAGAAGTCAGACACCCAAGCCAGCTCCCCAAGTCCCCCGCGGGCCCCGAAGCTCGGCCAAGGCCCCTCATCCATTAAGTCCGGGGTCTGTGGCCAGAAGCCAGGCTCTTGGCTGCCCCCGCATGTCTGGCAGCGGGGAGGGGACGAAGCCACGAGCCCCGCCTCGGCCCGCCTCACACTCGGATCTCATCCTCTTCCTCCTCATCCATGAAGGAGAACTCGGTGTCAGGCTGCCTCGGGAGGGTGGCCCGGGCCCGGTCCGGCCCGCGGAAGGCGGGGCTGCGCTCCTCCAGGACACCCGAGGTGCAGCTGGACAGGGAGCTGCTGTCCCGCGTGGTGTGGCTGCCCACGCTACGGGCCGAGCCGGGGCTGGGGGCCGCCGCCGCCGCCGCCGCCGCCGCCGCCGCCGCCGCCGCCCAGCCCTCATCCTGCAGGGCGCGGGAGGGCAGCGGGGGCAAGTCCGGGCCCCCCTCGCCTTCCTGCCTTGCCAGGGGAGGGGCTGACGCCGAAGGCGGAGCCTGGGAGGGGCTGCCTGCTGGGTCATCGTCACCATGGTAACCGCCATCCTCCTCCTGGGCTTCCCACTCCTCCTTGTCCATGATGCTGAGGACATCGCCCAGCATGGAGGGCCCCAGGTCGATGTGGAAAGACATGATGGACTCGGCGTGCTTCAGCCCGAAGCTGGCCTTGGGCACGATGGGCAGATCCGTCAGGTCCCCGAAGGCCTGCTCGTCGAGGAGGGGGTCTGGGGAGTGGGGGGCGGCAGCCCCGTTCCGCCGGGGCATGGCCTCCTCCACGCCCGCCTCCTCCGGGCTGCCCTCCCCGGTGGCCTTCTTCACGGGGCTGGACGACAGGCTCTTGGGGAGCTTGCCGGAGCCCTTCTCTGCGGCCTCCTTCTCGTTCAGCTGGGGCAGGGACATGGCATTCTTGACGAAGAGGGCCGAGTCCCGCAGGGAGCCCAGCATGTCCCTCTGCTCCCGGTCCCCCCTGGTCACTGACTGCGACCTCTTGCTGCCCCGGAACTTCCGGGAGAGGAGGCTGCGTTTGGAGGACGAGGAGGAGGCCTGCTCGTCCATGGACTCACCGTCCAGCTCCCCGGCCTTGCTGTTGAGAAAGGAAGTGTCCCCAAAGGCGTCCCCCGCCCGGCCCACGTGCATGGTGTGGCGGAAGTCACCCAGCGGGGCACTGATCATCTCAGCCGTGAGGTCCACTCGGGAGCGACGCTTGGAGTGTACGGAGCTGGACACCAGCTGCTTGAGGATCGGCATCTTGCCGGAGGGGAGGGGTCCCTCTAAGCAACAGGTGGATCTGGGGTCAGATCTGAAGTCCGGCGGGTGGAGGGGGCGATAAGGAGGTGATCATAAGGCTGCAAGAAGAGAACAGCAGGCAAAGGGTTAACCTGGCTGTCCACACAGCACAAAAGCCCACCTGAGAAAGGGCTGTTGTGTAAATCGCCGCTCTCCTAGCAAAATGAAATAGTATGAAATAAGCCAGCCATCAATTTCATATCCCTGCCTGTTTCTTCAGGCACAGGCCCTCGGGTTAGTGGAGCGCTGCTTGGGGTTCAAGGAGTGCTGTTTGGGGTTCAAGGAGCTGCAGACCTGCTCTCCCTGAGACTTGAGAGAGCCCAACTTTCTTCTAAAGAACAGTATCTTCCTCACCCTGGACCCCCACGCATCCCCACCAGGATGGTGTTAGAGCCACCACAGCCCCATTTAAAGATGCCAAGGAACACAGGTGACTCCAGGCAGCAGGTGAGGGAGAGATTTGACTCCTGGGAACTACCAGTCTGAAGGCATGCTGTAAGTTCTTCCTGCTGTCTGACCTCAATCTCTGTGAAGTCAGGGGATGCCTCAACCTGAGTCACAGTCCTCAGAGGAGGAGAGGACAGCCCGGGCCCCAGGGAGATGCAGCAGATGTGGGCGGCCCGGCTCACTCTCTGAATCAGAACGAGGGTGGGGCCACTAGGACCCACAGAACCAGCTCCCCAGCCTTCCTTCCAGTCCTTGCTGGGTCTCCCGTAAGTGAGGATCCTGCCTGCAACACCTCCATCGTGGGGCCCCAGGCTCTTGGCCAGGGATCCAGCCTCCACCTCTCGGAGACTGAGGATGGGAAGTTCCCAGTTTCTTTCATCATTAGGGGCACAGGGAGGCCCCCTCGGAACAGCAGACCCTTGGGTGATTCACCAAAGAACACAGGCGGGGAGTCCAGCAGAGCCCCTGAAAGCCCGTGGTACCACACAGCTCCTGGCAACCGTCAAGTTGAAGTCCAATGTTGAAGCCAAACCAGCCCCTTTCCCCTCAGGAGGGACCTGCCCCAGATGCTAGATGAGCAGAGTGGGGCAAGGTGGGGGGAAGGGACTTAACCACATCTGGTGGGTGAGGGATGGCTGGGGCTACCAGTGCCACTAACTGGCACAGTTCTCAGCATCCCCATCATTCCAGGTCCATGCCCTCCATGGCCACACACAACCCACCCTGCCCCTGGCTTCCCTCCTCATCCCTGATGCCGCCCTAAGCTAGGCCATCACATCCCACCTGGCCCTGCTTCCCTTCCCCCATCCTTTACCTTTTACCCAGGACCCCCCAGTGCAGACCCCCAATCCGGGGGCCAGTCCCTGCGTCCGTCCTCGCCACCGCTCCCCCTACCTTGCCCTCTGTCCCGGCCCTGGGCCTGTCTCCTGGACTGGACACACCCAGCTCCCTGATGGAATACCTGTCACCTGGCTCAGCCTACCTCCTCCAGGGCTCAGCCGAGAGAGAGGTCACTTCTTCGAGGAAAGCTTCTTGAGCCCCGCTGACGCCTCCCCACTCCAAAGCAATACTTTGGACATCCCTGCTCCCAGCACAACTGGTGACATCACTCTTTCGCTGCCTCTGCCGTTACCAGCAGGACTGTCATCTTCCCACAGGACTATGAGCTTCCGGAGGGTTCCAGGAGGCCGGCTCACCTCAGAATCCTGCCTAGCAGTGCATGGCACACTTGGTCTCCAAACGCCAGCTGAGAAGCCAACACCTCCCTCCTACCGCAGCCACCCCTGCCCCAGCCCCTCTCTTGTTCCCCAAGCCCAGTGACAGTGCTGGACTCACTCCAGCCTGCAGTCTGGCTCCAGGGTTCCTGGCTTGACCTCTCTATGACCTCTAGCCCCCCTCCCCACGCTCTGGTTGGTCATTCCTTGTCCAGCTGCTGATACCCAGTCTGATGGTTCCCCCACCAGCATGCTCCCCGCCCCCACCCTGGCAGCCACAGCGTCTGTCACTCCAGCAAAGTTCTCTGGGGTGAGTGGCAGGAGCCAGGCACCTACGGCCAGCTCCCCCTGCTCACTCTCTTCCTTCTCCCCATCAGACCCTTGGGAAAGTTCGTTTCCCTACCCCTAACCTCACTCCTGCCCACAGCCCTGGGATCTAACCCCTAAACCATGAGACTCGAATCAGCTATACCAGAGGTCAGTCAACATTTTCCACAGAGGTCCAGGCAGCAAAGACTTGGGGCTTCACGGCTGATATGGCCTTGGTCACAGCTGCTCAACTGTCTTGAGTAGGAAAGCAGCAGTAGACCGTATGCAGACAAATGGGTGTGTCTGTGTCTCAATAAAACTTTATTTATAAAAACAAGCGGTGGGCCAGACTGGGGCCATAATTCGCAGACCCTTAAACTAGACGTATGAAAAGTACTGGCCTCAGGGTCGCTGCCTCAGCACTGCTCCAGGAGAGAGTCACCATATGTGACCCTCCGGGGCAGCCACAGGCTCCCAGATCAGCTTTGGGGGAAACTCTCTTTGGCTAAGCGGGAGAAAAGGAGGACGGGGTCAGGCTCAGACACCCTGGGCACCAGAGAATCCCCCGGGCTTCTGCTGCCAGCAGAGCAATGAGGCAAGAACAGAAAAGGTCCACGTCCTCAGTCTGCCTGCAATTCGGCTCCTGGCTCTGGTCACAGAATCCTGGGACTCCAGTGCAGCTCTTTCGTTTTCCGGATGAGAAAACAGGTTTACTGAAGCAAAGTGACTTCTTTAGGTTGATGTGCCGAAGGGCAGAGCTGGCCTGGAAGCCAGTGCCCTGGCCCAGTGCTCTTTCTGCTCCATGGCAGGCTTCTTTCTGGCCTCCGGTGGGGAGCATCTCCAGGCAGTTCCCGCCCCACTGCTGGCTGGGACAGTCCAGAGAAAGAAGGGGCCTGGCCGTGGCCTCGAGAAGGTTCCTGCATTGTCCCAGAGCAGCTTCTGACACTGCCGACCCCTTGAGCCAGAGGCTGCCCTGCACACTGTAAGGTGCTTCCTCTACCAGCTAGATGCCAGCCACATCCTTCCCCCGACTGCGACAACCACAAGGTCCTCAAATGTCCCCTGGGGGACAAAATTGCCCTGGGTTGAGAACCCCGGCCCCAGGGTGAGAACGCATGTGTGAAAATAAAATACTATTTGCTGGGTAAACGAAAAACAAATTTTTTTTTTAAATGAAAAAAGAAAAAGGAAACAAGAGAGGGAGGGGCGGGGGGGGGGTTGTAAAGGACCAGCACTGTGGGATCAGTGACCCCCAGAGCTGTGCCAGGATTGCAAAATAACGGCAGGAACCCCCAGGCCCGGCAAGCAACGTCAGGCGCTGCGGTTTCCCCCATCTCAGGCGCTCGTTCGAAAGAAAAGGAAGCTGCAGGCCCAGCTGCCCAGGACTCAGCAGAGATGGTGTGGACTTCTGTGGGTGCCCACAGGGACCAGGGACCCTAGCCATCGTGGCTACAGGCTAGGGGGGGTCCCCGCCGTCCCATGAACCCTCCCCTGCTTCTAGCACATTCTCAAGGGTAGGACTGGAGACCAGGATAAGAGGGGTCAGCAGGGCCAGTCCTGAAATTGCTGGGACCCTGCACAGACCCACAGCCCAGAAGGTAGAGCATCTGCCATCCGTGGTCTCGCTCTCTGGTGGCGGGAACGAGGCTTTGCGACTTGTGAAAAGCCAAACCATCTTCAACATCCAGCACGAAAAATCCCAAGTCCTGAGAGCGGGGCCTAGACGGAGTCAGACACTGGCCCCACTGCCCAGCAAGGAGGGGCTGCAGGACCCACCAGTCCTGGGACCCTAAGCTGGAGCTCAGACTGGACAGGACAGGCTTCAGGGCTGGTTTCAAATCCTTGGATTTACGGCCCCTTAAGGACGCTGTCACCCTGGGCTTTGAACTGAGAGCGCTTTGGAGGCGAGGACAGGGAACCCTGAATATAAGTACCAGCAGGTGGCGGGGGCCAGAACCGGGGGTCTTTGGGAGGCCTGAGTGCCCACCCAGAAGGGGACTGTGCCAAAGGGAATTGTGGCTTTGGGAGGGGGTGTTGCTCAGCCCTGTGACTCAGCTCTGGGGAAGTGGCTAAAGCAGGCTGCACAGAGGAAAGGTCAACCACAAGGGCAGCCACTCCCTGTAGCCTCCCTGCCCGGGACACCCGCACTCCCACCCGGAAGCCACATCCCACCTTCCCGGCAGCGCAAAAGATGGAGTGGCAACTTGTATCCCTCCCCGCTGCCCAGCCCCTGGTGGAATCAGATACCTCTGCCCTTGGCCCACTGACCACAGGACATTCCTCTAAGGCAGGGCAGCCACACCCCATCACTTCCCTTTCTCACCACCCGGTGCATCCGATTCCAGCCCCAAGTGGGGGGCTGGACAGAAGGACGAATGATGACCTCAGTTGTGGCTTGGACTGGACACAAGGGCTTTGTTCATTTATTTACTCATTCATTCATTCACTGACTTACCGTGCCACCTGCCAATTTCCCCATAACTCTTCTAGGCCCTCAAGCCGGAGCAGTGAAAATACATTATATCACATACGTTATATATATGGACAAGCCCTGTCTTCCCGGGGCACACGTGTGGTGTGAGTCTGGCTGGGCGGGGAACAGGGCGCAAATGAAACTGTACCTTGCAGTCCTCCGTGTGGGGGAGAGGAGGGGATGTGAGTGAGTGTGGGAGTCACAGGGTTGGGGGGAGGCCCCTCTGAGGAAAGGGTCCCACAAGCTGAGAACTGGATGATGAGAAGGAACCAGGCAACCCTTGAACATGCCAGCAGAGGGGTTAACAGCACGTGCAAAGGCCCTGAGGTGGGAACAAGCTTGTGTCTGAGGGACAGAATGCAAACCCAGGGGCCAGCCAGATCACACAGCTTCTCCCGGCAACATCAGAGCTGGGACGGCATTCTGAGCAGGAATCCAGCCTGTGTTTTGGGAGTTCCCGTGGTGGCCGGATTGCAGGCTTGAGGGAGGGGAGGCAGGAATTTAGGGCAATGAGGATGGGGGCCAGGATGGACAGAGGGGAGCACGTTCAGGGCAGGCTTGGGAGCTGCAGGAGCCAAGGGCCCAGACGGGGAAGGGAAGGGAGGATGGAATCAAAGGGGAGCTGCAGCCCAGGAAGGCCTTTTCTGGGGTGGACCTCACCTGGCAGGCCAGGGACCTTGCCCTCGGGGGTACAACCAGCGTTCTGCCACCAGGAAGAACTTGACTTTGCCAAAACGGGGGAGGCATTCACAACACCACCTCTGTCAGCTGGAACAACCTGCCGCAGGGGATTGTGCAAGAACACAGTGCAACGAGGGCCAGGGCACCCTGTAAGAGTTTGGGGGATCTGGCTTCTGTCGCCAGAGGAAGATCCAGCGCTTTCTGGAATGCTCACCAGCCTTATCCTGAGAAGATAAGGAGTCCCACTGAAGGCGGAAGGCTGTTTTATTTCACCAGCCAAGGGATAAGAACTGTGGGTGCTTTGAGGCACAGTGTTACGTCGTGCAGGAGGAGCCCTGAGGGGGCTGTGTGGTCATTTTCGCTGACTTGAGTCAATCTGGAATCTTTTTATGTTTGCTTTTTAGGGCCGCACCTGGGGCATATGGGAGTTCTCAGGCTAGGGGTCAAATCGGAGCTATAGCTGCTGGCCACAGCAACACGGGATCCAAATCGTGTCTGCGACCCACACCACAGCTCATGGCAACACTGGATCCTTAACCTACTGAGTAAGGCCAGGGATCAAACCTGCATCCTCACGGATACTAGTTGAATTTGTTACCGCAGCCACAAGAGGAACTCCGAGTCCATCTGGAAATTTTTAGTTCCAGCACAAACGCTGCCGCGAGCCCTCTCATATTTGAAAGTGTACTGTTTGCAGCAGGATGTTAAAGTAATCGGAGCCTCAACAGGCACAATTAAAAAAAAAAAAAAAAAGGCCCAAGATGAAAACATGAAATGTCACTATTATAAGTCCTGTACCACGTGGGTCTCTGCGTCAAATATTGCCTTAAAATACCTGGGTGTGGCGCGGCCACATTCTCAGAGATGGAGAGACTAAATTAAGAGATGGGTCCTGGGTCATGGATCGAAGCCAAGGCTTTATTCTCACACCAGGGCTCCAGCCTCTAAAATAGCCACGCACGACCCAAACCGTAGGGCTCTCCACACATTAAAACGTGGAGCGTGTACTTTGTGCATGTGTACTTCGTATAGGTTTTCTACGAGGCTATTGTCAATCCATGCTTCAGCGAATACATTTTAGTTTTCCTTCTTTTTAAAAAAAAGTCAGTACACAGCAGGGGAGCTCTGGTGTTTTCTTCTCAGGTCTCAGTGGGTTTTGTGCACACCCTTGGTGGTGTCACAATATGGCCCCGGCAAGGTCACGTGACTCCCATGGAGGCACCCACGAGGCCTGCCACTTCGGGGATTCCCGAGGCTGAGAGAGGGTGGGCAGCCCAGAGATCCTGCAACCCAGTGGCCTCGATGGGGCTGCTAGGGCTGCTGGGGCGGAGGAATACTCGCCCAAGGCCATGGAGCTGGGGGTGACCCCGGTGGCACTGGTACCCAGGTCTCCGGTCTCCCAGTCTCTTGGGTCCTGTCCAGATAACAAGGGGGGACTCACTGCCAGGCACCAGGCTAGAGCTCCTCCTGTCTGCTACCACCTTGCCCACATTGCATTAGGAATGGGGGGAGGTAGGACTTCCCACCCACCCACCCACCAGCAGGGTGAGAGGGATGAAACCCCAGCTCAAGAGCTGCTCAGGGTCCAAACGATCTCAGGATGGGATGGTCCTGGGCATCAGCGATTACGGCAGGTTCTTTAAATAATGGCTTTCAATCAGGAATGATTCTGGGAGTTCCTGTGTCGTGGCGCAGTGGAAACGAATCCAACTAGGAACCATGAGGTTTTGGGTTCGATCCCTGGCCTTGCTCCGTAGGTTAAGGATCCTGCGTGGCTGTGGCTGTGGCATAGGCTGGCAACTACAGCTCCCATTCAACCCCTAGCCTGGGAACTTCCATATGCCACAAGTACAGCCCTAAAAAGCAAAAAAAGATTCTGGAGCGCCTATAGCGGGAAACCTACCCTAGGGAACTTTGAAAAAAGCAGAAAAGTTCCCATCCCAGATATTCATCGAAGCCTTATTTTTTAATCACAAGAGACTAGAAACAGCCTACTACCCAACGAGCAGAAAATGGCTGAGAAAACGAGGAGCCACTAACTCAACAGATTATCCTGCAGCCCCGTAAAGCAGGGCCGATGAAAACCGTGCACGCCACAGCCAACTCTCGACCAAATGACATCAAGTGGAAGGGAAAAAAAAAGGCAGAATTTGTTTACACCCGGCGATCGCAAACTACACGCACAGACAAATCATGAACAAAGGCAAGAGGGCAGGCGGAGAAATTAAGCAGTGATGTCAGGCTTGAGAGGAACACAGGCTTCATTCGTTCTTTTTAAGTCTCCTTTCATGTGGTAGTGCTGTTTTGATAATAATAATAATAAAAATCCCAAAGCATCAAAGGCTTAAGGAAAAAAATGTTAATTTCAAAACCAGCTTAAAACTATCAAGTTCTCAGGGTCCAGCAGCTGCAGGCCAGTGCAAGGCACAGGGTGGGGGCGGCGGCGGCAGCGGCGGAGGGCTCCGGCCGGACAGTCGCAGACGGAAAAGTCTCCCACTGAGGTGTGTTGGCGTCCCCTCCCTCCCCCAGGTCTGCACCTCCCCCAGCTGGACATGCTTGTCATGTCCTCCTTTTGTTTGTAAGCGCTCTGGACAAGTGGGTCTATAAAACCCAGCGGCAGCAGAAACAGGGAGCTCAGGATTCCCCCACCCCCGCCAAGAACTTGCTTCCCAGCAGTGGCTTGAAGCTCCTCAACTGAGCAGATGAGAAATAACAATCCCCACCCCCAACCCAGAGACTGGCCGGTTTCCAGCGACACTGAAGCCCTAAACTGAAGGCCAGCCTCCTACACGGTGATCCCAGAGTGGGATCTTGTCCAAGATGACCCGGGCAGGTGAAGGTTCTGTTTCTGCTGCTTCCACAGCCCTGGCTCAGGTCAACTGGTGGCTGCTAAACAACAGAGACGATGAGAAGGGGGCGGGGTCACACAAGGACACCCCTGGGCTCTGGCAACTGGCCGACCACCAACAATGCAGAAAGATCGATGCTGTCAGCAGCTCCCATTTATTAGGTGCCTGCTGCATGCCAGGCATTGTGCGGCGACTTCGGAAATGTATGTCCCTGACCCTGCAAGGAGGGGGGGATCATGATCGCCCCCATTTTACGGAAGAGAGAAACCGAGGCTCAGTTGGAGTGGGTGCCCTGGCTCATTTTCCCAGCCACTAAATGGAGGTTTGAGTGCAACACAAGCTTTCTGCATGAAGCGCTGGGCCCTGGCTTATTCAGGTGTCCCTGGCTGAGAAGGTGCATGTGGGGGGGGCGGGGATCAGGGGAGCTGTTTGTTTAAGGTAAGACCTTGGGGCCAAGAATCCCTTGACTGACGCTATCAGGGATCTGCTGAACCCAGGGAGGGTTCCCGGGCTCCTCCTTCCTCGAGATCTCATCCTGCCTCCTGCTCTGAGGACCCTCCTAGTGTTCTGACTCCTTGGGAGGTAAGAGGTGGGGAGGACCACCCTGAAGCAGAAGCTGGGGCTCCCCCAGCAGAGGAAAGAGTGGGCCCCGCGCAAAGACCCCCTTCTAATGTTTCTCATGCCTCCCGGCTCCAATCTCCATCTTGTGTTTCTCCGTGCTTCTAGCGGCCAAGAAGGAAGACCAGAACCTTGACCCAGCCCCTCTCCTAAAACCTCCCAGGCTGGGCGCCCAGTGCTTGCTCCACCCACCCCCTCCCCCACACCTGCCAGCCAATCTAGACCTTGGGCTCACTGGCCCCAGGGTGCCACCGCCCAGCCCCACTTGGCAGATCCCATTTCCTGCAGATAAACACCCTCTGCTTGGTAGCTTCTTCCTGGAAGGAAGGGAAAGTGACCGGAGCCCTGACTTCACCACGTGCCTGCCGCCCAAGGCACTCCTGCTGGGAGGCAGGAGAGAAGAGTACTACTGGGGCGGAAGGTGGCGGGGAGGCCACCATTCCTGGCAACCAGGGTGCTAGGCTCTCATCAGCGTGGCGCTCGTGGGGTGAAACTCGGAAGTGAATGATTCCCACTTTCTGCAGCCTCTCTGGCGGTTATTAAATAATTTACGCCTACATTGTCCAGTACTGAAGCCCCCAGCCTGATGAGGCTCTGGAGGGCTTGAGATGTCCAGACTGACATGTGCAGCAGTTCCCGATGTGGCTCAGCAGGTCAAGAACGTGACAAAATGTCCATGAGGTTGCGGGTTCGATCCCTGGCTTTGCCCCCGGGTTAAAGATCCGGTGTTGCCATGAGCTATGTATGGTGTAGGTCACAGACATGGCTTGGATCCCGAGTTTGCTGTGGCTGTGGTCAAGTTTGGCAGCCGCAGCTCCCATTCGACCTCTAGCCTGGGAACTTCCGTATGCCGAAGGTGCAGCCATGAAAAGAAGGAGAAAAAATTGACGTGTGCTAAAGGGTAAAATATACACCACACCTCAAAGACTTAGAAGAAAAAAGAGAGAATGCAAGATAAGTCATTTTTTATACTGGTCACACGTTAAAATGATAATATTGGGAATACACTGGATTCAATAAAATGTTTATTTCACACATCTCTTTTTACTCTTTAAAGCATATCTGTTCAAACTGTAAATGATACAAGGGTTGCACGCGGCTTCTAAGGGCTGGTACTGATTGATTTAGACTTTCGCCTCTTTTCTACAAGCAGCACCTTCCATTGCCGATGGACAAATAAAGCCGACCATTGTTTTCATTTGAGTGAAACTAGTTACACATTAAGAAATAATGCTACTTTTTTTTAGATTAAGTCTTAATATCCTAAATTTTACATCCAGAGGGCCACTGATGGATGTTAGGTTGTTTCAGTTTTACGCAAATGCTGTAACAAATAGACTTCCAGCTAAGTCTGCCCAAGTCCTTTCCGGAGGAGAGTAAGTGCATGAGACTACCTTTGTTCCGTGTTGCTCACGTTTTCTCCAGAAGGTTTTATCCAGTTACGGTCTCACCAACACCGAAAGATGGTGTCTGATTCCATCATTTTCCCTTTAGTTGAACTGAACACAAAAACATCATAGCCACCCCCACCACCCCACAAACTTATAATTTGCATTTTTCCAATTCCTAAAGAGAGTAAGCATTCAAAATGCATTAGCATGTGCATCCTTTCTCTTGTGAATTCCTTGTTGAAGACTTTTTGCCCTCCCCCCCTTTCAGACAGGGGAGGGGGCGTCATCTTTTCTACTAGATTTGTATTACTTTAAATATTAAAGCTATTACAAAGTTTGACTGGGAGTTAGTTCCCCTGTGACACGGTAGGCTAAGGATCTGGTGTTGTCACTGAGGCGGTTCAGGTCACAGCTGTGGCACTGGTTCTATCCCTGGTCCAGAAATTTCCAAATGCCAAGGGTACAGCCAAAAAACAACAACAACAACAAAATTTTTTGACTGTATTTTGCAAAGAGCTCTGCAAATTTATCACATGCCTATTTATTTTTTTGTCTTTTCTGTCTTTTTAGGGCTGCACCCACGGCATATGGAGGTTCCCAGGCTAGGGGTCTAATCGGAGCTGTTGTCTACACCACAGCTCTTGGCAACGCCGGATCCTTAACCCACTGAGTGAGGCCAGGGATTGAACCCGCAACCTCATGGTTCCTAGTCAGATTTGCTTCCACTGCGCCATGATGGGAACTCCATGTGCCTATTTATGATGTGGTGATTTTGCTGTTTTCTTTTCCATAGCGTGCTTACCAACTTTACATGGTCAAGTCTGTTTTACAATTTCTGGCTTTAATGTCATGAAGCAAAGACCTTCCCCACTCCCAAGTTTCATGAAATGATTCACTACTTCTAAAACTACCAGGTAATGTAATGGTTAAAAACTACTCATAGAGAAAAATACTACAGGGAAATACATCAAAGTAAAGAGGACTGTGGTTTATAAAACTGTGGGCCATTTAAAAGAAATTAAAAATATTAAAATATAGGAATTCCTGCTATGGTGCAACAGGATCAACTGGTGTCTCTGCAGCACCAGGACACAGGTTCCCAGCCCAGCACAGTGGGTTAAAGGATCTGGCCTTGCCCAGCTGCGGGGTAGATCACAACCTCAGCTCACTTCTGATCTCTGGCCCAGGAACTCCAGATGCCACGGGGTAGCCAAAAAAGAAAAAAAATTAAAATATAAAGTTCATTCCTGAGCCCATATAGAATTGTTATAAGAGTTAGATGTGAAATTTAATAATAAAAATTAACTCGTTTTTTTAAAAAGAATCAAACACTACCTCCATCAGATAGTAAATTCCTTATGATACTACCCACCCATGGGTCTACCTCCAGACTTCCTTTTCTGCTCATTGGTCTCTAGTCATTTCTTTTCTTTCTCTCTTTTTTCTTCTTCTTTTTTTTTTTAGGGCTGCACCCGTGGCATATGGAAGTTCCCCACCTCAGGGGTCAAAACAGAGCTGCAGCTGCTGGCCTACGCCACAGCCACAGCCACGCGGGATCCAAGCCATGTCTGCAACCTGCATCCCAGCTCATGGCAACACTGGATCCCTGACCACTGAGCGAGGCCAGGGATGGAACCCGCATCCTCATGGGTACTAGTCAGGTTCTCAACCTGCTGAGCCACAATGGGAACTCTGGTCTCTGTCCATTTCTAAAGCAAGTCCATCCTGTCAACTCTATACAGTATGTTTTGAGCATCTAGTAGGATAATATCCCTGCTTTCTAACTTTTTTTCTGAAATTGTCTTGGCTTTTCCAATGCAATGAGTATTCCAGATGGACTTCAGAAACAGTTTATTAAGTTCCAAAAGAAATCCTGATGGAATTACACTGGAATTGAAAGCACATACTAAATTAATTTGGGGAGAACTGACTTTATCACAACATGTCCTCGAATCCATTTATCCAGCTCTTCTGGACATCCTCCATTAAATTGTGTGGCTTTTCTTGCCATTAAGTCTACCACAGTATTGTCATGTTTATTCTGGGTTATTTTATGATCTCTCCTTGTGAATGGGTTTGTACCCACCCCCTTCTACACAGCTATTTCTCTCTCCCTCTCTTTTTTTGTCTTTTTAGGGCTGCACTAGCAGCATACGGAGGTTCCCAGGCTAGGGGTCCAATCGGAGCTACAGCTGCCGGCCTACACCACAGCCACAGCAATGCCAGATCCGAGCCTCATCTGCGACCTACACCACAGCTCACTGCAACACCGGATCCTTAACCCACTGAGCGAGGCCAGGGATTGAACCCACAACCTCATGGTTACTAGTCGGCGTCGTTAACCACTGAGCCACTACAGAAACTCCCTCTTTCTCTTCTGACTGGTTCTATCTGGCCTGTGGGAAAGCTCCAATTTTTAAATGTCTATCTACTTAATGGCCACCCTACCAAGCCTGTACTGCCTTACCCCAGTCAACCTTATGATTAAATCTTTAGGGTTTTGCAAGCAGACCAGACCATCATCTGCAACTAATAATTCTGCCTCCTCCACTCCTCATTCTTGTCTTGTTATATTTGCTACAATTGCCAACTTAATGTTGACCATGACAATGAAGCTCTCTGGTCCCAGCGTTTACGGTGCTCTTCTCAACCTAAGTCATCCAACACAGTAGCCACTCATCACATCAGGCTGGCGAGTGCTTGAAATGTTTCTGTTGCCACCAAGGAATTGAATTTTTTTTTTTTTTTTGTCTTTTTAGGGCCACATCCATGGCATATGAAAATTCCCAGGCTAGTTGTCGAATCGGAGCTATAATGGCTGGCCTATGCCAGAGCCACAGCAACACCAGATCTGAGCTGTGGTTGCGACCTACACCACAGCTCATGGCAATGCCGGATCCTTAACCCACTGAGCGAGGCCAGGGATCAAACCCACGTCCTCATGGATGCTACTCAGATTCATTTCTGCTGAACAACAATGGGAACTCCCTGAATTAAAAAAATTTTTTCCTTTTAATATTCTTTTGGCTGTGCCCACGGCATGCAGAAGTTCTCAGGCCATGGACTGAACCCAAGCCACAGCAGTGACAACACTGGATCCTTAACTGCTAAGACACCAGGGAGCTCCTGTACTGTTTTAAATTAAAAAAATCAATGCTTGATTCAGTTATCAGAAAACTTAAGTATATGTTTCAAACACCTGGAGAGTGTGGATCTACTTTTTCAGCTGTACATTTTAGAAACTCCAGGTTCTGATAGAATATTTATGAAATGTGGCGTCCAAACTGAGATGCGCTACAGACGTAAAACACACGCTGGATTTTGAAGACCTTGTATGAAAAAGCGTAAAATATTTTTTTGAATGCATGGCAACATGACAATATTGTGGATACACTGGCTTATTCAATGAATTTCACCAGTCCGTAGTTTTGAAAGGTAATACGACAAAGAGAATGAACATTTTTGAGTCTTTCCTCTGCACCAGGCTCGCTGCTTTGTTTGATGGAGCTGCTTCTTTCCTCTCCCAAGTACTAGCACTGTCCTAGGCATCTGACAGATCGTCTCACATGTACTTTTCAACAACAATCCCAGGGAATTACCATCATCCCCCACCTTGCAGATAAGAAAACGGAGGCTTACAGCTAAATGCTTCACCCAGTTCTTCACACAGCGGCCAAGGACACAGCTTTTGAAGTCTGCCAGAGCCTGAACCCTGGGCGCTTACTCTGCGGTCCAGGTGTGTCAGGGGAGGGTCATAGGCATTGCTGGGGCGCAGGACTCTGAGATCTGATGAAGGTTATGGATGCATATAAACACCCACAGGACAAACACTTGTGCGTAGAATTTTAGGGTAAAATATGTCTAGTCTGGGCTCCCTGTTCCCCGCCACTCTAGGCAAAGTACAGACAAATCCTGGGAAATGCTCGCTGCCTGGAAGTCCATCCCGATGGGAACCCGCTCCTCCTGGGCCGGGAGGGGGTCAGGCTCACCCTGGCCACTCTGCTGCTCCATCTCTGTCGCTGTGCCCACCTCCCTCTTCATCACAGGAGCCTGAGCTTGGGACCCGGGGAAGGGAAGCCGCGGAGAGATGTCTTAAAGGCATAGGAGGGGGAGGGAGAAAGCCCTCTCACTACTTGGGAGTTATAGTGGCTCAGGAAGGGAAAGGAGGGGGCCATGACCTGGGAGTGACAGGAAGCGACAGCTCCGGAGCTAAGACTTGAGGAGCCAGCGGCTCCAGAGCACTGGGCAACTTTGCTTGTTCACAGAGCTCTTCCTGGAGATCGTGCGTGTGTTTGCTGTGCGTGCGTGTGTGTGTGTGTTTCCCAGCCACCCAGCTCCCATCACAGAAGGAAGCGCACAAAGAAGGGAAGGGGTGCCTGCTGGGGGCTCCATCGCTGCCCCCACCGGCCCAGGGCCTCAGAAGGAAGTGGCTGAACTTGAAATCAGATCGATCTACCACCTTGTTTGGTTTCAATCTGCCTCTTCTGAGCACAGGGTGCTCAGCTGAGGAGGGCGAGTCAAAGGGCACGCCTGGGTCTGCAAAGAGAGGTGGGTGGGCCTGGTCCTGCTCTAGAGCAGGTTGGCGAATCTTCATCTTGGCCCTGCTGGACGGAGCCTGCAGCCTGGGGGGCCCGGGAACCAGCCTCCCCGGTTATGGTTACAAGCTGGCTCAGCCACCCTCAGCCGCCTGGGGCAAGTTACCTGTGCCCGTTTCCTCATCACTTTTCAAAGCGATTGATAACACCACGCACTTCCTAGCACGATGGTCAACAAGTTAATATAGGTCAAACCCTCGCACAGCCTAAGGGGTAAGCGCTCCGCGTGTTTGCTGTGAAAATGATGTTGTAACTTGTTCTTTCTTAGCAGGTGCCCTAGGTCACCTTAAAAGGTAAGACTCCAGAATCCCCAGCGACACTCTGGCCACTGTACTGTCACTCCCCAAGTTCAAGGAGAACACATTCTTAGCCTTCAGTGTCACCGGAGACACCAAATCCACAAGGGTCCCAAGCCAACAGCTTTTCGAAGTTCGATGTCTCCTGGCTTCTGAAGCCCAGTTATAAATCATGGTCCAGACCAGCTGGGGGACCAAGCAGGTCTTTTGCTTCTCCCTTCTTGACCTTTTCACCTTTAAGGACACAAGACAGGGAGCCTGACTTTTCTCAGACAGGACTTCAGCTCTCTCTGATTTCAGGTCAGTAAGCAAGTGGATGAAGTGGAGATGGGAAGACAGAAAGCCCTCCCGGTCCTCCTTAGAATGAAGGTTAGAGAACTTAGGAATCGGGGGGCCCCGGACACTTCCAACAACAAATACTTGCACAAAATCTCAACATGATCGACCCACAGTAAAACAAGCCTGGTCCTTTGGACCTAAACTGATTCTCATCAGAGGTGTCTGCAAATCATACTGCCTGCCTGAGGCTCTTGTGTGCCCTCCCTCTCAGCTCTTTCCTTCCTCTGCACCCCGTTTGATGGAGCCTGAAACTCCAAGGGCAGAGGGAACACAGGGGCTCCTTTGATGCCTTGGGGCCAAGGGCAACATTCTGGGGAGCGGAGAAGGGATGCAGAGTGGGAACCTGGGTGCGGAGAGGAGGGGCAGAGAACTGACTCCAGGACACAGGGCTTGGCTTCACTGGGGAGCCCGAAGCTGGGGTCTGCAGACCACGTTCAGTACCCCAAGAACAGCCTGGATGCAGGCATAAGAACCCAGAGATGCTCCCAGGGAGGC
This sequence comes from Phacochoerus africanus, assembly GCF_016906955.1. NCBI lineage: Eukaryota > Metazoa > Chordata > Mammalia > Artiodactyla > Suidae > Phacochoerus > Phacochoerus africanus. Next base: position 7,623,543 of record NC_062557.1, on the reverse strand, counting down.
TGGAAGTGGCCCTGGCTGACACCATCTGCCACCACTGATGGCTGGGGCAGAAGATGATGGAGAAGCCCTGGGTGTCCCTGAACACAGCCGCAGGCACTTTTGTGCCCTGGCACTATGGCTCTGCGGATGCCCTCTGCCCCTGTGATGAAGAGAGAAAGGCCAGCAGGTACTTATGGGTTGGGTAAGAAATGTAAGCTTTCATTCATGAACAAAATCCCCAAATACCCTTGTCTGGTCCCAAAGGGAGACCATTTCGCAGCTTGGGAGGCTGAGTGGAGATCACCAGCGCCCCTGTTCCAGGCAAAGGAAGGTGCTGGATGTCAGCGAAGCGACTCTGGCCTGGAGCCCCGAGCGACGGGCTGGCAGTGGCCGAGGGAGACTCTGATGCACATTACTGGAAGGCAGCCCAAGGCTCCTTGTACTTTATGCTAGATCTCCAGGGACACAGTGAGCGGGACCGGGACTCTCACGGCTAAACTTCCTTCCCAACCCCCTGTGAGCCATGAGCCAATCCCGCTCACGAGTCCCTACCAGCATGACACCCCCCGCCCAGTTCCCTGCCCAGAGGGGCTGGCTGGGGCTGGCTTTCAGGACGCACTGCCAGCTGGGTCGTGTTTGGTTCCTTCTCCCAAGGTTGAGTGAAAGCCTCCAGCACGGAGGCTTGGGTCAGCCCGCAGCTTCTAGGGCCAGATTGCTCAATGCTCTGCCTCCGCCCCCAAGCCTTATCTCTGGCATCAACCCAGATCCCATTCCTCCAAGGGACAGACTCCTCCCTCCCCCACACAAGGACAAGATCCTGAGCCTGCAGAACCTCCAGCCACAGGAGGTTGGAGTCACTGCAGCAATTCAGGCTGTTCTGGCCTCTGAGCCCTCCACTCCCACCTTCCAAATCAGAGCGGGGGCAGGGCAGCGAGCGGCGGCCCTTCAAACACATTGCCTGCCACACCTGGGCACAGCCTGTTCCCTGAAGCAGAAATCAATCAGCCGCTCCAAAGGTGGAGGCGGTTAGGATCCCTGAACCAGAGCCAACTGGAGGCTCTTCTGGGAAAGCTCCTGACTGGTGTTAAAGAAGGGTCTAGATCCCTCTCCCAGGTTGGCATCTGCCCAGCCCCACAGCCCCACAGCCCCACTCTTAGACGCTCACAGGCTTGGGGCTCCCGGGTCTCCAGTCCCATGACGGCTGGACCATCGTGGATGCGGAGATATGTCAGCTTGGAGTGGGAGGAAGGAAGCAGTGGAAGAGGTGTCAAGAAAGAGGAAGGTGGAAGTCCCAGAAAAATGGAAGAACACTCCAAGCGGAGGCCTGAGCTAGGGAGGTCACCAATGAGCAGGGACTCCAGGAACTCAGGGAGAGGGCAGAGGGTCAGAGACCCCAGACCACCGCCTCTGGGAGTGGATTCATTGTATCACACCAGCCCCCTCCCAGTCCCTGCAGGGGTCACCAGGACCCCTGGGAAGACCAGAACCCGCTGGGGTATCTCCCCAGGTTCACTAAACCCCTGTCTGTGGGAAGGGGCAGCTGTCCCCAAGGAGCCCAGGGGCAAAGTCCAAGTTCACAGGAGATAAACCACACTAATTGGGCAGTCACATGAACAGCTCACAGGGCAGCTGATGAAAGCTGGAACCCACATGGCACCCCACACCTACACCGGGTCCTAGCCACTCCCCCCACCCCAGGATGGAGCCTCCCAGGTCAGGAATGGGTGCCCCATTACTGCTTCACAGCCCTAGGGCCACCTAGAGGCTCGGCTGAGCCCAGCCCGGGTCCAGCCAACTCCCCGTTTCTGGGGGGAAATCCACAGCTCCGCTTCCCCCTTCCTTTGTGCCCTGTTCTTTGTTCTCTTAAAATTCAGTCCACCAGGCCGGTGGTCCCCTCCTCCACCCCGGCCTCAGAAAGGGGGCGGAGGGGGTGGGGAGTTATTAGAAACCCAGACGGTGCAACCAAGTTGCGTTGCTGGAGGCCCTCCTGTAGCCGGCCCCTTACTGTTTACGCTGGCTGGCTGGCTTGGGGGTCCCGGTGGCCGCTGGGGGCCAGGGAGACAACGATTCCCCGTCTAGCACCCTCAGCCCTCTAGAGAAGAAAGAGCAGGGGGCTTTACGCAGCTCAGAGACGCTTTCCGGTTCAACTGCTCAAAGAGAGGGGCCAAGAATAGGCAATGGGGACGCAGCCGAGGACCGTGGGAGCCACTCAGATTGCAAGGGGGTGACAGCAAGAAAAGAAAAAGCATTGTATTTCCCCTCCATTCTCCCAGGGAGAAAAAGAAAACTTCCAAAGCGCAGGCTGCAGTGTCTCATCGCGAAACAAGGAATCTGGTTTTAGTTAGCAGAGAGCACCCCTCCCCCCAGTCACACACACAACACACACACACACACACATACACACACACACACACACAACGCCTGGCTCAGGCTCAGTCCTCTCCCAGGAAGTCTGCCCAGCCTCAACCCTCAGCCCTCCAGCCGTGGCTCCGGATTCCCGCCCTGCAATCCCAGCCGGCCGGGACATTCACTCACCCAGCCCGCAGAGGAGCTCCCAGCGGCCGCACTCGGGGCAGGGGGCAGTTTTGTGCCCCCGCCTGGGGGCGCTCCAAGGAGGGGGCGGAGCTAGAGGCGGCCGATCGCAGTTCCACCGCCCCAAGCGGGTGGTTAAATCATTAACCGACCGCTCCCGGCTGGTGGCCAGGCCAGGAAAGCTTCACCGGCTCCAGCGCGTAGTCCCCTCCCGGCCTCGGAAGCGGCCCCACCCCGCGCAACGGCGCCTCGGCCTTTCCCCGCCTCGGCCTCCCGGGCTCCCGAGGAGGCGGGCGCGCGGGGCGGGGGCCGGGCGGGGAGGGAAGGCTCGGGAGGGAGGGGTGGGGGGGTAGCATCGGTTCCTTCGGCCAGTCCCTTCCAGGCAGCTCTCCTCGCCTCTCTTCTCCCAGGCCGGGTGACACTGGGTGGCGTGTCTACACGCCTCTGCCACTACGGGCGAACAATCCGGTTCGTATTCATGGCGAACTCTGTGTACACACGCCCCCCTCGAGGAGACCGCGGGCCGCGCGCCGCCGACTGTTGTGCTCCTTGTCCCCGGCGACACACACCCCCGTCCCCGGGCAAAGGGTGGACCGCGTCCCCCATCCCATCGCATCTCATCCCCATCCCCAGCAGCGCCTGGGGCCGGCCGGGCGAATCCTAGTCTGGGCAGAGGAAATCGACTGGGAGCGAGGCTTCGCCCGGCTCTCTACCACCCCCTCCTCCCCAGCCCCACTCTGCTCGGACCCAGGGTGCGTGGCCCCCGTCCCAGGCACCCGAGCCGCCCCGCACGCGCCCGGGCCCCAGCCCTGCCACCCAGGAGAGTGGGGGGCTCTGCCCGGCTCCCGGCCCCACGGCCCCTATCGCGGCTTTTTCAATTCTCTCCGCCCCCTAGCAGGGCTCGAGGTCCCCAAGCCCAGCCCGCCCAGCTCCGGTGGCTGTCACGGCCAGAGGCGGGTACCCGTCGCCTACCTGGGTCCCCAGAGACGCGAGCGCCGAGCCGGCGCGGCTGCGCTGTCCCCTCGGTGGGCTCCGCGAGGCGGCGGGGCTGGCGGCCCATGTCCGCGCCGGCGTCTGTTTCCTCGGGCTCCAGCTTTGAGGGCAGGGAGCCGCTCGGACACTCCCCTTCCAGGCTCCTCCCGCATCCCACCCCACCCCGCAGCCCCCGCGCTGATGTCACGGCGCCGCCGCAGCCAATGGCAGTTGGGAACCTCAGCCCGGCCGCTCGGCCTCCTCGGTTCAAATCTGAAAGCCTGCGACTTTGGGAGCTTCGTGAGGGGAGGTTCGAGAGGCCGGCCAGGTCCCGGGGCGCCCCTCCTTGCTGCGCTCCGGGGCCCGGATCCCCCCACCCCGCACCCGGGGCTCCCGGGGCCAGCAGCGCGACTCCCCCCCGGGGGCCGAGCACGAGGCCGCCCCCAGGCTCTTCCTCGTTTCCAGCATTGACCTGAAACCGATAACCCCCGCCCCGGCCCCGGGCGTTTCCGCTCCCTCCCTCCCCGACCCGAGGCTGAGAAGATGGAAGCCCCCGAGGTCATGGATTCCATCCCAGACTCTTGCTGGAAACGGGAGGGAGGGTAGGAGTGGGCCGGCCCCCGAGGCCAGGCCCAGAGTGGGTGTAGGAAGGATTTGGGCAAGGTGACCTGTCTTTGAGGGTCCTGCTGTCCCATGCCTGTAACCCTTGCCTCCCGAGTATCCTGCCAAGACATAGTTCCCCTCCAAGCGAAACTCGAAACTCGAGGGCGATGCCCTCCCGAGACCTCTGGCCTGAATCCCATGAGAATCTCTTGAGAGGAATAGCTTCCATTTGTAAATGAAGTTAGCAATAAACACCACGGAGAGGGGACACAGCACAGTGGAATCTCCCTAGCCGATAGCAGCTCCTTCGCCTGGGTTTTTATTTTTAAGGAGAGGGGTTTAGGGTGGCTGACTCCCACTAACAAGACTTTCCATGGGACCCCCTCGTGGTTCTTTCAGCAGGGCTCCCAGTAAATCCTCCCCCAGTGTCCTCCCCCAGTGCTAGCTAGCATCCTTGGCTCCTTTCACCTGAAATTAAGTCTTATCTGTGGCCCCCAAGTTTTCCTAATTCTCCGAGGCACCTCCCCTCCATTGTTAACTAATTTTGTCTTTAGGGCTAGCTGTTGGTAATTGATGCTCCTTTTACAGGTGTCCGGATTTGGTCTTCCCAATGAGATTACCTTTCAATTAAGCACACCTCTGGGACAAATTCTTCCACCCTTATCGAATTCAGTGCTTTGCCTCCAAGGCTCCTTCCACAAACATTTAACCATCATTGAGCTTTGCCTTTGGGGACAAAGATGAATAAAGCCCAACCACCACCCTCAGGACGCCCTCAGTGGATACAGGCTGCTGCAGGAAGGGGCTTTGTACATGCTTCTAGACACAGGTCCTCACTGCCTTGCTTGCTAGCACCCTGGCAGGGAGGCTTGATCAAGACAAAGTGCTAATTTTCCGGAGTTCCCATCGTGGCGCAAGCAGAAACAAATCCGACTAGGAACCATGAGGTTGTGGGTTCGATCCCTGGCCTCGCTCAGTGGGTTAAGGATTGATGACATGAGCTGTGGTGCAGGTCAGAGATGCGACTTGGATCCCGTGTTGCTGTGGCTTGTTGTGTAGGCTGGCAGCTGTAGCTCCGATTCAACCCCTAGCCTGGGAACCTCCATATGCCATGGCTGAGGCCCTAAAAAGCAAAAAAAAAAAAAAAAAAAAAGGAAAACTTGGAGCTTGAACAGCTACCTGGAAATTTCTTGCAAGTTCGAAGCCCCTGACTTTGGGGAAGGATTTGCAGTCCTAACTGCACCTCTGGTGTAACTTGACCTATAAGCCCTTAGGCTCGGACACGTGTCTCAACCTCTTCTAGCTGCCAGGGCCTGCCCAGGAGACCTGGGCATGTGTGATCCCCACATTGGCGTGGGCCTGCCTCCCTCTATGGGTTTGTTTACAGTGGGTTCTGGGCATTTGGGGTCAGGTAATTTTGCCCCAACCCTAACAAGATCAGTTCTGTTGGTTAATCCTATTCCCTTATAGAGAAACTGAAGGCCCCACTTGCTCTGGTCCTGCCATCTTCCATAAAGCATGACTCTGGGCAGGTCGTGCCACTTTCTGGAAAGTGCCTTCCCGAACAAACGCCCCATGACTTCCCACCTCTGTCCTGAGCCCCCACCCACTGAATTTCCTTCTACTGGGGTTAAACGAGCTGGTCCTGGATGGACACTTCAAGGTGTCCCCAGGGCCTGAGCTCAGTGCAGTTAGGGCTGGGGCCTCAGTGGCTGCAGCCTGAGACCCCGCCCCCTCCCTGGGCTATTCACTGTCCCCTTTCTGGGCAGAGGTTCTTTCTTTCCCTGGTTGCCGGTTCTTGGGAACCCCCGGGGCCTTTTCTTGGCGTCTGAGCAACCTCTGCTGTGCAGCCTGGGAAAATCCCCAGGATACCAGGCCGCTGGCGGAGAGCCTGGGGCTCAGGGCACGGCCACGGCCACTTCCTGGGACTCTTTTTGTCCCAGGCTCCAGACACATGAGCCCCACCCAGAGAGAGTCAACATGCAGCAGGGCTCTGGGGCATGTTCTAGAGAATAAAACAACAGGTCATTCCCATGGGATCCTTGAGGACAGGATAGCGTCCCCATTGGTGCTTGGACGGTTTTTTTAATCTCTTTTAAGGCCGCATCGTGATGATCATTGTACAACTATAACTGTAATAAATTCATTGAGTAATAAAAAAAAAAGCCACATCAACCACATATGGAAGTTCCCAGGCTAGGGGTGGAATTGGAGCTGCAGCTGCCAGCCTGCACCACGGCCACGCAGGATCCGAGCCTCATCTGAGACATCCATATGCTGCACCTCATAGCAACGAAGGATCCTTGAGCCACTGAGCGAGACCAGGGATCCTCATGTATGCTAGTCTGGTTCATAACTGCCAAGCCACAACGGGAACTCCCGCGTTGGTGTTTGAATCCCCGGTGTGGGTCAGCATATGGTGCACTGGGCAGACGAACATGTGTGCAGAGTCCACAGCCCTGAAGTCCTCCCTCCTTGTGACCCTGGCCTTGAACTGAGCCTTGTTTAGTAACCCCCTCAATGAGCTCACTGGGCCTCATTTACCCTCCCCAGACGGCAGCTCCCAAGGACACAGAGGGTGACGGAGCCCCTGGCTCAGAAGACCCCCGGCCCCGGGAGAGAGATGCTATTCACCAGGCTGGGGACTCTCTGGGGACAGGGGGCGGTAGAAGCGTCGAGCTGAGTCAGGAGAAGGGGATGAGGTGGGTCAAGGGATGGTGACTGAGCACAGAGGCCTTGGAGTTTACTGGAAATGAGTCCAGACCTGGAGTCAGAACATCTGGGTTGTGACCTTGGGGAAGGCAGCCTCTTTGAGTCGCCTCTGTAAGGAGGTAGCAGCGCAGGTCCCAGGAGGGTATCAGGAGGATGGAAGGAGAAAAAGCAACTGACCCTTCTCTGTGAACCGCCCAGTCTAAGGGAAGGGGCTGCGGTTGCTGTTATTATTACCAAGCCAAACTTTCAGTTTCTAGGTACTGAGGCCCCCCTCTGTCCCCCGCTAGGGAAAGGACAGGTGACAGAGCCCCCCCCACGTATGCTTTAGGAGGCCTGTCACTGTGCATGATGATGGTATTAGCCTACTGCCCTGACTGTGGAGCTGGGACATTACTGGGAAGGTGGGAGGTGACACTGAATGTCTTGTGTATCCCAGGGGGAGGGGAGGATGGAGCTCTGGGCTCCGCAGAAAATCATCGTAGCCATCAGCTGAAGATGGTCAGTTTGAGAAACGGGGACCCTGGAAGGGAGGAATGTTCTATGTGGTGCCGAGTCCTAAAGCCCAGAGCTTCACCCATCAGTGGCCCCCGGAACCAGCAGAAGACCCCAGCCTTGCCCCCCAAGAGAGGCTTCCCCTCACCTCTGGATCAGGAACACAGTCCCTGGGTGTGACAATCCCGCTGCTACTACAGGGCCTGGAAGAAGTCACTTGAGCTCTCAGGGCTCAGTTTTTCTCATGTGTAATTAGGACCACGTGGCACGAAGTTGATGAATACTCAGGTCAGAGGTCACTGTGGAGGTGGGACCGCACGGAGGGCTCCCCAAGTGGATACCAGCCAGTCTCAACATTTTTTTTTTTTTGCTTTTTTGGGCCCCACCAGCAGCATATGTAAGTTCCCAGGGCAGGGGTCGAATTGGAGCTGCAGCTGCTGGCCTACACCACAGCCACAGCCACAGCCACGTCGGATCCTTAACCCACAGAGCGAGGCCAGGGATCGAACCCACATCTTCTTGGATACTAACTAGTTGGAGTTATTACTGCTGAGCCACAAAGGGAACGTCCCAGTCTCAAAATTAAGGGTCGAGCTATACCTTCAAGAACAAGTTTATCCCTGCGTGTCCCTCCGGGGGCCCAGAATGGGCCCAACACTGTTAGTGTTTCCTAGAATTGAGCGAACAGGAAAAAAAAAAAAAAAAAAAAAACCAACCCCACATTATCTGCAAGAGGCAGTCCTGGGCTTCTGATAAAGGTGACTGTCAGGCTCTGGGGGTGGGGGGCTCCCCCCAGATGGCCATGCTTTCTGTTATATCTCTGGGGAGATGTGGGCAGAGCCCCAGCTCTGCAGGAAGGCAGCCCCTACAACCAGATACCCTCCTGGGCCCCTAGAGAGATGGACAGAAAAGGGACTAGAGGAAGGAGAGAGAGCATCTGTTTGTGCCCAGAAAAGGCTCGTCTTGTCCCCAGGAGACCAGCTTGGAGGCAAATGCAAGCTAAATAAAAAGCACTTCTAGAAGGCAAGGGTTGCTGTCTTTACGCTGCATTGAGACTTCCTGTTAGGAATTCTGCACCTCCATCCTAAGGGGTAGTTGCTATCATGATTCCCATTTTTTCAGATTAAAAACAGGAAAGGCTAAACAACTTGCCTGAGACGACACAGCTAAATCCAGACCTTAGACAGGCAACACCTAAGCTGTGGGGCTCGGGAGCCCACAGTTCCAGCCACAAAACCACAAGACAGCAGGAAACAGGTTCTAGCTGAAGCATGAATGATCTTGTTACCATCCTGAGCCACGGCGGGCAATCCACGGTCGCGAGGGGAGACCAGGCACCATCTTACCAAGCAGACAGACTGCCCTCTGCCCGGGAAGTTTCCATGTGGTTTCCGGGAGAAGGACACATCCTGCTTCAAGGCAGTTACAGTGATGTCCCCCCTCTGCCCGGTCGCCACCCTCCCCCCAGCCCCACATCCACACCAAAGACCTCTATTAAATCCCTTCCTGGAGCCCAGTGCACAGCCCAGGGGTAAAGAGGAGCTGAAGGCATCACTCAGCATCCTCTCTGTCCCAATGTGATGTGACACATCCACCCGGATAGTCCAAGCGCTTAAAGGAACGGCTTCCTCAGATCGGCAGGTTCTGGTGCCTGTGTGCGTTTTATTGGGGTGCCCTCACTGTCTTTCCTCCCTTTGCACTGAGCCCCCCCGATTCCAGACCCTTGGGTTGAATATTTAATGCTTGCGTACTTCTGTCTAACCCTGGGGTCTCCCTACACTTCCCTGGTCCCCTGGGCACACACAGGTGGGCTCTTTGGGGAGAAAGGAGCTTTAAGAGAAGGCTGTCTTGCCCTCCTGAGTCCACCCCCACGTTCAAGGCAATGAGGTTTTTTTAATTTTTTTTTTTCTTTTTAGGGCCACACCTGCGACATATGGAGGTTCCTAGGCTAGGGGTTGAATCAGAGCTACAGCTGCCAGCCTACACCACAGCCACAGCAACGCTGGATGCGAGCCATGTCTGTGACCTACACCACAGCTCATGGCAACGCCAGATCCTTAACCCACTGAGCGAGGCCAGGGATCGAACCTGCATCCTCGTGGATACTAGTCGGATTTGTTTCCACTGCACCACAACAGGAAATCCCCAGTGAGACTTTTTTTTGAGCCAATGGCTACAGAGAAGAGGTGAGAGTGGAGAAGGGTCAGGCCTGAGAATGAGAAACACGTGCAGAGAAACCTGTTCCTGGGCTGAGGGTAATTGTCAAAGCTTGTCACAGCGGCTAGTGTGTTTTCCGCCCTCCAGAGTTTTCAGGTTGCCTAAATGTGGTTTTGTGTGTGTGCGTGTGTGTGTGTGTACGTCCTTCCCCAACTCCTGCGATGCCTTTGAGTCATAACAATAACTCGCCCTAGCCTGACATCAAGGCGAATTTGCATTTCCCAGCTTGATGGCTTGATGCCTCGGGATCTGGCTCTCTCCCCTCTCCAAGCCCTCTGTCCCTCCGCAAGCCAATCGCTCTCCAGAAAGCAGTTCTGGTGGAAGGCCGAAGATGTGTTAGGTAGGCTGGCAGTGAGGAGTGGGTTTTAGGCAGCAGACGGCCCCTGGCCCAGAGCAGCGGGTTTCTGAGTAACAAGTTCCAGCTGAGTGGCATCAAGGGCGTCCTCTAGCCCAGCGAAACTTTTCTCATCCAAGGCCACCCAAAGGCTCCTGGGAGAGACCTGGGGTGTAGAGGCATATGTGAGCCTTGAAACGGAATCTGTAATAAACTAGGTACGTGGAACTGTGCAGGATAGAATGTTTCCCCTTCTTCTTGAGCAAATATTTGGGCTCATGTGAACGATCACCTAGGCCACTCACTTTACAGAATGGAGTAGACAACCCAGAGAGGTAAAGTGACTTGTCCAAGGTCACACAGCCAGCCGTTAGCAGAACCTGGGACAAGATGTGAGCTCTTCCAAGCCCAGAGGCAGTACCTGTTCCACCACGTGGGTGGTTTTCAAGCGCTTTATGTTTGTAAGCAGGGCAGTCCTTCATTCCACGGGAAGGACCGCACAAGACAAATACAAGACATAAAAGAGATCAAGGTGGTTTTGCTGTGTTTGACGTGGGTTCCCAGAGTCTCACTGGCTTTACTTCTTTCAGAAATGCAGTTCTTGGAGTTCCCTGTTGGTACAGTGGGTTGTCAGTGACAATTGTTTGTTGTCACTGCTATGGCTCGGGTCACAGCTGTGGTGCAGGTCCGATGCCCAGTCCCGGGACTTACACATGCCGAGGACATGGCCAAAAAAGAAAGAAAGAGGAAAAGAAATGTTCTTGGAGCATTTCTGGGAGACCCTGAGGCTTCAGAACACTGTCTTAAAAAGTCCCAGCGTTAATTCTAGCGATGGCAAGCCCTCCGTATGGTCAGTTTCCATATGACACAGGTGCTCTTTTGAGAATTTTGCATGTATTAGCTCATTTGCTCTCCAAAAAGCCCCTCGAGACCCCACACCAGCAGGATGCAGGTTGCTGACAGAGCTCTCTCTTCTCTCTCTCCTGGCAAACAGCATCTCCTGGAACTTGGGTTCTTAAAATGGGAACTTTGCTTGTGGCAGATGGCTTCTTGTGCACACAACCTCATCCCCACCCAGATAATCCAGGTCTTTGACTCTACCTCACCCCCTCCCCACCCTGCCCCTCTTTTCAGTTCACCTTTGTCTCCCCCCAGTTCCCGGAGGGGTGGAAAAAGCGTGGCTCTGGCTTGGGCCGCGTTTTAACCGTGCAGAATCCACAGGCAGCCTTGCCAGTCTTACCCCAAGGCAGGCTTCTGACCTGTGGGCAGGAGGTAGCCTGCAGCTGTGTTCTGTTCCGCACACGCCATCATTCAGTTGCTGTTACTGTGAAGCAAATTCTTCCCCAAACAACTGTTTGATTATGCTTCTGGATTCTGCGGGTCTCCGGGATTTGAGTCGAGCACAGAAAGAATGGCTTATTTTGCTCCATGATGGGAGGGGTTTCAGCTGGGAAGACTTGAAGACTGAGGGTGACTCCAGGGCTGGGGCTGGAATCACCTGGGTCGTTGTCACTCACGTGTCTGGTGGTTCAGGCTGGCTGCATCTGGGCTCCCAGCTGGGCTGTCAATCAGGACACCTAAGTGTACCCCTTCCGCGTGGGATGGTTTGGGCTTCCTCCCAAGATGGCAGCTGAGTGCCAAGATCAAGTGTCCCAAGAGAACCACATGGAAACTATAGGACTTTTGTGACTGTATTAGTTTCCTAGGGCTGCTATAACAAAGTACCACACACAGGGTGGCTTCAGCAACAGAAATGTACTGCCTCCCAGTTCTGGAGACTAGAAGTTCAAAATCAAGGTGTTGGCAGAGTTGGTTGCTTCTGAGGCTTGTTTTGTTTTTTTTTTCTTTCTTTCTTTCTTTTTTTTTTTTTTTTGACATATTTTGTCAGGGGGTGGGGGGAAGCAGGGGACCGGAACCATTTAATCCTGATCAATGATGTAGCCTTGAAAGTCACTTAGCACCACTTCTACAGTAGTCTCAAGCTCTTCCCCGACAGATGCAAGTTTAGGGAACCTCAACTCCACCTTTTCATGGAGGAGTGTCAAAGCTACATTGTCAGAAGAGCCCAGGAGATGGGAGGTATTGTAGCAACCGATTGGGGAAGACACAATCAGCCACAACAAAGCTTTGGGTGTGTGTCTGTGCATTTATATATGTGGATACACAGACACACATGTACTTTAGGTGCTAATATTTAAGCATAAAGAGGAGTCACATAAAATGCAGATTTCGTGTTCCTGCAGAATTGGAGGAACCTGCAACTCTTGGGCTCTCGTAATCCCCTGGCAGCAGTGAGAGTTGTTCCTTGGAAGAGGCTGTTGGGTTCCTAGTGACCCACTTCCTGAGCCTCCCTCTTCAGAGGCCCGGTGTCAGTTGTCATCTAATCACTGTGCCTGGCTGTCCTTTCCTTACACTCAGCCTTTATGTCCTTGTCACCTACTCCTAGCGCGTCTGTATATGCCCCCCTCCCCTCCCCGAACCTTGGTCCAGAGCATGCAGAGGAAAGCTGCGGGGGGAGGGGGTAGATCCCCAGGAACTCTCCTTGGGGTAAAATCATGGTGTCCTGACTGGTACAAGTCCACCCCTATCCCTAAGGCAACAGAAATGAGCCGGGCTCTGACTCACAGCCCCCGTGTCTGCAGGACTGGTCTAGGCAGGAGGACCGGGCCGGACAAGCACAGGCAGCTGGCTGATTACAGAGGCAGGATGAGGTGGGGGTGGGGGGCAGGCTGGAAAACTGCAAACAGATGTGGTCATAGCCACCCCCGACGCCCCACCAGCCCACCGCCTCTGCCCGCACCCTCTGATGCATCTACTTCCAAGAAATGACAAAGGGGCTCCTTCTGAGGAGGCTTTTCTGCCTTCCCGCCACCTCCAGCCATCCAAGTCTTCTAGAGTCTTCCCGGATCTTCCCTGCTATTGGCCAAGTCCCTCTACAACACAGGCCACTAAAGTAAACAATGCCGAAGTTGCTGGCCAGGGTTCAGTGTCATCCCAAGAGCCCTGAATTTAGCAATGCCTTTTTTTTTTTTTTGTCTTTTTCCAGGGCCGCACCCGTGCGGCATATGGAAGTTCCCAGGCGAGGTGTCTAATCGGAGCTGTAGCCTCGGCCCACACCACAGCCACAGCAACTCGGGATCCAAGCCGAGTCTGTGACCTACACACCACAGCTCAGGGCAACGCTGGATCCTTAACCCACTGAGCAAGGCCAGGGATCGAACCTGCAACCTCATGGTTCCTAGTCGGATGCCTTAACCACTGAGTCAGGACGGGAACTCCAGCAACGACTTTCTCCAGAGAAGAGACAGAGGAACAGAAGCCGTCCAGGACTGGGAGGCAGGGAAGGGTTTCCAGTGGGGTCTCCTGAGGAGTGCTGAGCTCTCCTCAAGCTGGGACACGCAATGTTTGGGCTTGGACAGTCCCCAGGCATTGAGGATGCCCCTGAAGGCCCTGGCCCTGGAGTTCCCATCCTGGCTCAGTGGTTAACGAGCCCGACGAGCATCCATGAGGATGTGGGTTTGATCCCTGGCCTCGCTCAGTGGGTTAAAGATCCGGCCTTGCCATGAGCTGTGGTGTAGGTTGCAGATGCGGCTCGGATCCCGTGTTGCTGTGGCCATGGCCAGCAGCTACAGCTCTGATTTGCCCCCTAGCGTGGGAACCTCCATAGGCTGCAGGTGCAGCCCTAAAAAGACAAACAGGCAAAAAAAAAAAAAAAAAGACCCTGGCCCTGTCACCGAGGCAGATTACTTTGGCCTGTGTTTCAGTTCTCGCCTTTGTAAGACCCAATGAATTCACTGATGTGAAGCGCTCAGGAGAGTGTCTGGCTAAGTGTGAACTGTTGTTCATATTTACGTATGTTCTTGATTGCATTTTGGTGTCCTGTAAGCATTGCTTTGCGTTGCTATCAGGTCCTAGTAGAAGCTGGGGAACATGGAACCTTGGCTTTCCAGGGTGCATGGGCCCAGGCACCAGGCTAGACGCCTATCCGGTCTGCCCATGGACCAGACAGGGTGCCGTGACCCAGAAAGCAGGCAGGTCCCTGGCTGCACCCCCTCTGCTCCCCTGACCCCCTGTGCTTACCCAGTGACAGCCACAGAGGGAGAGAGGCCCCTGGAGTTCCGGTCACCAGCATCTGCGATTAATATTTGGCAGGTTGGTGGTGGGCGAGGCTTTTTCCTGACCTCGGGGAATGACGGTTGTTTGGCTCTTGCTGAGAGGTGGGAACAAGTTAAAAGGAGGGGACGTTGGGGAGAAACAGGAAAACAAGCCTCCCATAGTTGCCAATGTCATCCAGCGCCGGCTGGCCCTTTTCTAGAAAAATTTAGGCTGCTGGGGGGAGGAGCGGAAGGGAGGCGGAGGTCTGGGAGGTGCCTGGTCCTGGGCCTCTGCCAGCCTCTGCGAGTCCACTGAACCGAAACTCCCAGAGATAAAAGACGCAAAGCTCCAAGCCAAGCTTATGACTTGCTCCCTAGGGCTGCGTTAACAAGTGACTGTCAATTGGGTGGTTTAAAGCAACAAAAATGTATTCTCTCCCAGGTCTGGAGGCTAAAGTCCCAAAGCCAGGTGTCAGCAGGGCCATATATGTCCCCTCGGAAAGGTTCCAGGACAGAATCCTTCCTTGCCTCTTCCGGTTTCAGGTGACCAGAACAATCCTTGGCATCCTGGGCTTGTGGTTGCTTGGCTCCATTCTGCCTCCATCTTCGTGTCCTCCCCTCTCCTTATAAGAACACCAGTCACTGGATTTAGGGTCCACGTTAACCTGGTGTGACTTCATCTCAAGGACATCCTGGGAGACCCTCCTTCCAAATAAGGGCACATTCTGAAACTCCAGGTGTGGGAGGGATCTGATTCAACCTACGACAGTACCCTCCGCGACCCCACAGCACGACCCCATGAAGTTTCCAGAAAACTCGGACTTGACCGGGAGCTGAGTTAGACCAGGCGTCGGCATCTCAGGTTGTTTTTGTGTGGCCCACAAACTAAGAATGATTTTCATGTTTCAGAGAGTCAGCAAAAATAAAAGCCAGAATGTGGTTTCATTACCTGCGAAAACTATATTAAAAAATTCTATCTTCAGTGTTCATAAAGTAATCTTTTTTTTTTTCCCCCCAGTTAACTTCAGATTTTTTTTTTTCTTTTAGGGCAACACCTGGAAATTCCCAGGCTAGGAGTCAAATCAGAGCCTCAGCGGCCAGCCACAGCTACAGCCAGGCCAGATCCAAGCCAAGTCTGCGACCTATACCGCGGCTCATGTCAGTGCCAGATCCTTAACTCACTGAGCAGGGCCAAGGATCCAACCTACATCTTAGTCAGGTTTGCTCACCACTGAGCCACGTCAAGAACTCAGATCTTGGGGTTCACGCCATGGCTCAGCGGAAACCAATCTGATTAACATCCATGAGGACGCGGTTTCAATCCCTGGCCTCGCTCAGGTTAAAGATCTGGCATTGCTGTGGCTGTGGCATAGGCTGGCAGCTGTAGCCCCAATTAGACGCCCTAGCCTGGGAACCTCCATATGTTGCAGGTGCGGCCCTAAAAAAAAAAAAAAAAGAACTGATATTTTTTTTCCAGTTTTTTTTTTTTTCCTGTTATACATTCACCCCTATTCCTTTTCATAGTTTGGTTTAGTTTAGGGAGCTCCTCCCGGTGACATAAATAAACCTTGGTTGGAACGGGGGCCTGCATATTTATTTAGGTATCATCTTGGGCTGCTCACTGGTGAGGATGGAGGCTGCATAGCCTGAAAAGCCAGAAATCTTCATTATCTGGCCCTTTGGGAAAAACCTTTGTCCAGCCCGCAGATACCCTTACTCTGAAACATTGTGTCTTGCCCGGCCTGTGGTCGCCCGGAGCACAGAGGCCTCTCCAAGGGCCCAGGTCTCCTCCTCCAGTCCCAGGGGTGTCCGATCCAGGGCTGCTGGGTGGTTCAAAGAGAGGGCACAGTGGAGCCAGGGCCTGGGGTGGAATCACTTACCGGGCTGGTCTCTCCACCTCTCTCGGTGTCTAGGTGTCCTTATCTGCTTAACAGGGGAAGTGGTGAAATTCCTGCATTCCTGGGGAGGTTGAAGAAAGCTGCAGAAAAGGCCTTCAGCTCAGTGGTGGGTGGGGCTCCATTCAACAAAGAACAGCTGGTGCCACTGAGTCCTGTGTCTATAGGCTTGAGCCGTCTCAGAAGGTTATAGGGGATAAACGTTGAAGCGGTTTTAACTTCTCTAACCTACCAGAAAATCCCACCCATGCTGGTGAAAGCTCCCTGAAAGAAAGCCTCGAGGGTCTAATTCCACTCCTGATCTTCATTAGAAAATGTAGAGGAGCTCCCATTGTGGCTTAGCCCATTAAGAGTCTGACTAGTATCCATGAGGATGCAGGTTCGATCCCTGGCCTCCCCCTGGGTTAAGGATCCGCACTGCAGTGAGCTGCAGTGTAGGTCGCAGACACGGCTCAGATCTGGCGTTGCTGGGGCTGTGGTGCAGGCTGTCAGCTGCAGCTCTGATTCGACCCCTAGTTTGGGAACCTCCATATGACGCGGGTACGGCCATTAAAAAAAAAAAAAAAAAAAAGCACTGACAAGGGAGGAAAAGGAGCATCTCTCCTCTGCTTGGGTGTCAGAGTGGAACTTTCCATCAGGTTGTCACCATCAGAAGGCACAGCAGGCTCTCCTGTGGGCCCAGCTTGCGCTGGACACACTGCATCCCCATAGCCCGTGACTTCCCGCTGAGTTTGGACCAAAAGGAGCTCCGTCAGGAGAGTGGATAGAAGGAGAGCCAGTGGGGAGAGGCTGGTTCCCCAGCTCCTGGGCTGCCCCTTTGTGGCCTCTCTGGGACCCTCCAGTCATCCCTGCCTGCAGGTTCCAGTAACCGGCTCCATATCTGGCACTGCAGGCTCAGGAGGGCAGTGGTACCCAGCTGTTCCTAATCCTGGGTCCTGTGTTCCCGTTATGGCGCCCCCAAACGTTATCACAATGTGCCGAGTGGTCTTTTTATCAAAGTCTCCTCCAATGATCCTAACTTGATGGCTCTGTTACCTTCCAGCACGTCTGATGTGCTCTAAAAAGGTGGTTTAGCTCTCCCCTGCAAAATCCCCCACATTTCTTTTCTTTTTTTTTTTTTTTGGTCTTTTTGTTGCTATTTCTTGGGCCGCTCCCGCGGCATATGGAGGTTCCCAGGCTAGGGGTTGAATCAGAACTGTAGCCACCGGCCTACTCCAGAGCCACAGCAACGCGGGATCCGAGCCGCGTCTGCAACCTACACCACAGCTCACGGCAACGCCGGATCGTTAACCCACTGAGCAAGGGCAGGGACTGAACCCTCAACCTCATGGTTCCTAGTTGGATTCGTTAACCACTGCACCACGACGGGAACTCCCCTCCACATTTCTAAGAGGCAAAAGTTCTCTGTTGACAACACTTCCTGCTAGGAAGAGTCCTGAGACAGAGAGAAGGACAACCTGGTAAGGGAGTGGAAGTCTGGACCGATTAAACCAGAATTGTGCCTAAAGCCAGATGCTCTTGGATGAGTCCGCGTAAATGTCAATTTACCCTCGAACAACAGCGATAATCCCTTACGCCTGCAGCGTGGTGTATGGCTTTCAAATGATGCTCAGGTGTAACTTCCCTTCTAATACCCACACACTTTAGGTGAGGGCTATAGCGTTTGCAGCATCCCCATTTTCTGGAAGAGAAAACTGAGGTCCTGAAAATTTGGCATGAGCCCCCGCATCTGGTTAGGCTCTGAGCCGGGGGCGCTGATGGCACAAATGAAAAGGGAGGATGTCCGGTTAGATGTGCCTGTCAGATGACAACAAAAAATGTTTTGGAATAAAAATGCCCCATGCAGAATCCGGTTTGTATTTTATTGGTCAACCCTAAATCGAGCCCAGGTTTCTTAGCCTGAGGGCAGCACAGACTCTCAGGTGGCAGGACAGAGCATCCGAGAAAGTGATAAGGGGGAAGAGCTCTCCTCTGAATTTGGGGTCACAGTGTCCCCCATCCTGGCGGAGGCTGAAGTGTAGAGGAAATCCAGAGCTAGAAGAAACCTAACTTGCTGGCCCCTCCAGGCCACCCCCTAGTCCCAAATCACAATTGTGTCCAGGCGATGGTCCCTCGGAGTCTCCCAGGACCCACCTGTACGAGGGGCTTCACGCTAGGCCAGCAGGCTGCCTGCACTGTCAAGTATCACACATCAGTGGGGGGGGGGACCAGGTCACTCACTGACCAGAGTGAAAGGGAGCATCATAGCGTCACAGATCATGACAACAGGACAACAGGCGTGGAGCCGGACCACCCATGGTTCAATTCATCAGCTGCTTTATCTGGGCCCCACAAGGAGCTGCTGAGCAGCTCCCTTTAAAATGGGGAGGCTGAGGGCAGTTGGAGCAGAGGAGGAGGTACAGCCAGCCCAGCCCCCACTGTCCTGCAGCTCCTTCCCCCACCCTTTGGTCCAGTTCAGAGTCAGTTGTCATTAGATTGTACCCCCCCCATCCACACACCAGCCTCCAGGGCAGTCTAGAGGGGTCATGGCCAAGCGTGTCACTGCATCCACATCCTCTGGAGCAATGGGTGATGGTCTTTGGGCTTTGACCCCCTGTGTCCTCTAGGTACCCTGTGGCTGGAGCTCTGGCTAAGTAGCGATAACTGCCCAACCCCCCGAGGGCTTGGTTGACTGGGACAGTGAACCAAACACTCTTTACTTATTTCTATCCTCAGGATATGCTTAGCTTCTGAGCAATTGGCTTAGACAATCCAAACGGCCCACAGTGGGAGGTGGTAGGCCCCCTGGATTTCCTTGGGGCTTCTCAGGGCCAGCATCGAGAAGGGTGGATGCAGCTGGTGCTGGGGTGGGCGGTAGACAGCCATTCTTGAGTCTGATGAAGCCAAGAGGCTGACCAACCCCAGGCCCCTTTCTCCTTATCATCTTCCACTGCACCCTAACACAACCTCCTCCATAACCCATAACCTCCAGAGCCAGCAGCTTCAAGTGAGTCTTCCTGCCAGGAGCCAGGATGTCATAAAGAAAAACAGCAGTCACTTTCTTTATCTGCAGACCCCAGCCAAGCCTCATTGCCAAAGTGCTTTGCCATCAAGACAGGGAAACTGACAAAAAAAAAAAAAAAAAGACAAAGAATAAAAGAAAAGCAGCTCTTGTGGTTCTGGACCTGCCCTTTTGTGTGCAGGACAGAGAGATTGGGAGGGGGTGTCGTCTGGATGTCACCTCTATCTAAGAGGTTACCAGCCTATGCTTCGTTCCATGAGTCTAAAAAGGCAGAAAGTTGCACCCATTCCACAGATGAGGTAGTGGAGGTCGGCAGAGGCTGAACTCAAGTTCAGCTTGATGCTGGAATTCCTGTGCACCAGGGTCTGCCCACCCCAAGCTCTTGTTGTTTAGCTTCACCAACCAAAAGTGCTTTTCCCATTTAGTAACTCTGGGAGTTCTAAGAAAAGAAATCTGAGAGTCCGCCTTGATGTTTTCCTGGTGAGGTTACCTTTGCTCCATGAAAAGAAGGAACCTGATGTATAATTCAAGCCAGGACATTTTGTCACCCTAAGTCTCCTTGGCTTTTTTTATGTTTGGTTGTTTTTTTTGTTTTTGTTTTTGTTTTGTTTTTGTTTTTTTTTTTTTTGGTTTTTAGGGCTGCACCTCGGCATATGGAGGTTCCCAGGCTAGGGGTCAAATTGGAGCCATCAGCCTATGCCACAGCCACGCAGGATCCGAGCCACATCTGCGACCTACACCGCAAGATCACAGCAACATCAGATCCTTAACACACTGAGCGAGGCCAGGGATCGAACCCGAAACCTCATGGTTCCTAGTCGGATTCACTTCTGCTGAGCCGAGACGGAAACTCCAAGTCTCCTTGGTTCTGGAAAGCACCTTCCCTTCCCCTTCCCCCTTCGTCCTCAGCAGATTTACCTTCCTCATTGTTTTGATGAAAGCATTGTCTTTTTCCCCCTAGGGTATTTGATGGGTATTGTTGCTGGAGACAGCAAGTCCATGTCCACTGGGCACAGTGAGGGCGGGGCTGGTCTGGGGTTGAAACGACGAGGAAGAGGACCGGACCTCAAGAATACCATGAGGCTTCTCCTGGGGCTAGAACAAACATGCTCTACCACCAGGAAGACACGCATCTGGTGGTCAAAGCCCTTCCTTTGTCTCATTATTTCATTCGCTCTTCCCGTCCGTCTGGATGGTAGCAGATCTAAGAGGCACTTTGAGTCTCAGTTTGCAAGGAAGTGACCAGATTCTAGAACCAGATCCACTCTTTCCACGCAAGTCTTGGGTGGGTTTGTTGCCACTGAGCCCGGATGGGAACTCCCATGGTACCACCCTTTAACCAAACACCTCAGGTCCGTTGGAGTCGCACCTGATGGGGGGGTTGGGGTCCAAGCGATGTGTACTCTAGAGATTATGAGTGGTCGAAATTGCCCTTGACCACTGATCCATTCATCACCTTGAAAACTGGTCCTAAAGTACAGTGGACATGGCGGGCACTGTAACAAATACTGGAGCAGCTCCCTTATCTGCCCTCCACTTAACAAATCAGACACATTGAGTCCCTCTGCAAAACATGAAGATGCCCAGAGTCTCCTGAACGCTGAAGGCGGATGGTCTGCTTTCCGCGACACCCACGGATTTCTGCTCCTTCCAAACGGAGTGGTATGTTTACAAAGAGTCAATTATCCCTGTTCCCAAACTTGTGTATGCCGGTTGTACTTTTTATAGTAATGACATAACTTAATTAAATACGAAGTAAGTGGGCAGGATAAGACTGCTAAAGACGACTAGTCATTTCTTTGAAAATTGCATTGAGTGCTTTGCAAAAGGAGTAGTTTGAGAAAGCAGAGTTGCAGACAAAAAAGAGTGCTGAATTAGTTGTGGACAAGAATGCTAAGATATTAGGAAACTAGGATTCTGCTCTTATGCCAACCCACCGTTTCTACTCGGGTAGGTGGCAATCTTCTGCATTCACCTGCCTGTCTCCCCAGTCTGGGCACAGTGGTTGGTCCTGTGCTTGTGCTTTTCTTATGGATCTAAGAAGAGGCATGGATGGTTCCACTGGCTTAGCCTTCCACCTGTTCTTAGGATGGACTGGCACCTTCCAAGCACCTCACGTGCCAGAAACCGAAAGTCCTCAATTCAAAAGTTCTGTACTTTTTTGCTTTAAGGAGACAGAAACTAGAATTCACCGATGATACATTATAGATGTGTAAGAAACTCTAGTCACTGAGCCCAGTCTCAAAAAAAAGCTACACCCAACATGAACAGATTGGTGGATGAATTTACATTTATCAGTTTTAAGCAAAAATAAAGTGTAGAAGGTACACACAGACATAGATATTTTAAACTCGCTGCTTTAATTATGCCTTGATTACTTGAGCAGCTTCCTTATGAATAAATGTCTGATGTGCAGTATACCACGAAGACTGGATCAGTGTCCTATATGAAACGGAGCAGCATTACATGTGCTATTTCAACAATTTTTTTTTTTCTTTATAGGCCCATGGAGTTCCCCAGGCTAGGGGTCGAATCAGAGCTGTAGACACCAGCCTACGCCAGAGCCACAGCAATGTGGGATCCGAGCTGCGTCTGCAACCCACACCACAGCTCATGGCAACGCCGGATCCCTAACCCACTGAGCAAGGCCAGGGATCGAACCCGCAACCTCATGGTTCCTAGTTGGATTCGCCAACCACCGAGCCACGACAGGAACTCCTATTTAAATGATTTTTCGGAGTTCCTGTCGTGGCGCAGTGGTTAACGAATCCGACTAGGAACCATGAGGTTGCGGGTTCGGTCCCTGCCCTTGCTCAGTGGGTTAAGGATCCGGCGTTGCCGTGAGCTGTGGTGTGGGTTGCAGATGCGGCTCGGATCCCGCGTTGCTGTGGCTCTGGCATAGGCCGGTGGCTACAGCTCCGATTCGACCCCTAGCCTGGGAACCTCCATATGCCGTGGGAGCGGCCCAAGAAATAGCAAAAAGACAAAAAAAAAAAAAAGATTTTTCCTTCACGCTCTCTTATTTGAATCCATCTAGCTTAATTTATGGGAGATAAATGTGGTATGTTCTAACAGTAACGTACTCAGAAATCCAGTGACTCAAACCCTAAGGCTATCCTCACCCCACTCCACACTCGTGGCGCCCAGAAGTTCCTGAGACTGGACCTGTGCCAGAGCAGCGATCCAAGCCACAGCAATGACAAGACCAGGTCCTTAACCTGCTGAGCCACCAGGGGACTCCAAGCCCTAACTCTAAATCTGGGTGGATAAACTAGGTTAGATGCAGCCATCACCACTGTAGTTCTGATGACATCAAGATCACCAGGGCCTGAGGTTCTGGTCTTGTCAAAATTAAAGCGAAAATGGGCCAGAAACTGGCCTTCACATATGAGAGAGGTGGCCTGTGTCTCCCGAGCCAGGCTGCTTTAGAACAAATCCTGGCTTTTCTAATTCTCAGGGGGAAGCCACTCCAATTCTCCTTGATCCAGTTCCCGTCCTAGGTGGATGGTCACTAAGTGTTAACCAAGGTAAAGTGATTAGAACAGTGCTTGGCACAGGGTGAATGCCTTGCAAGCGTTTGCTATTGCTATTACCGTTATTATTAATCATTAGCATTTTGGCTCTAACTGGGCATAATCCGAGAGGCTCAGATCTTAAACATGTAAAATAAATCAAACAGTGCATTTCATTTGAAGGCAAGAAAGGTCCACTCACCTATGAATTAAGAAGTCAAAGTCGAATGCTTGACTCTGCAAAACCACAGCAAGGCTGTAAACAAGTGTCTGAGGAGGAGACTCCTTGAGGGTGAAACAGGGGCTGCGGGTGGGGTGGGGTGGGGGGCATTTATCCTCCAGGGAGAAGAATGAACGTTACTTCAGAACTCCAAAAAAAAAAAAAAAGTTTATTTATAAAATACTGACAAGTTTGACCAGACATGGGACTTCTCGTGGTATATATTTCAAATCGATTTGTTACCTTTCATTCAAAAAAATAAACCTGCTAACAAGCTATATGACATATAGATATATATATTTTTTTCTTACAGATAGACACCTGCCATAATGAATACTCTCCCCATACTTTTTCATTATATCTTTTAAATTAAAAAATAAAGATTTGTGTTGGTTTTCGGGTTTTTGTGGGGTTTTTTTTTGGAGTCTGTATGTGTAAAGGTAACACATTGAAATGATTTTGGTTATTCTTACAGAAACAAAGAGGAGGGCGTGGTCCCCAGGGGGCACCTGTGCTCAGGGTGGTGGCCAAGGTGGCCGCTGGGCAGGACCACACAGAGGCACTCACGAGGGGCGGCTGCTCTTCAGATGACTGCCCCCCTCCCGCCCTCCAGCCCCTCACCAGCTGGGGACACCTTCACACGCGCCCTGGGGAGGTGAGGGAAGCCCCTGCCCACAGTGGGCTGCGAAGAGGCTCTGGCACCTTTAAACACTCTGCCCAGGGAGGTGTGGGCAGAGACAGAAGGCCTCCGGTCAGCGTGCGCCGGGCGGGGCAGCCGGAAGTTTCCCTGTTTCCTCTGATTCACGGCAGTGTCAGGTGGGGAGACTGAAGGAGAGGCGGCGGCCTGGGTGTGCAAACTCCCGGGAGCCCCGGGACGAGGGTGCTTCTGGAACCCGGAGCAGCTTTTTGGTTCGTCTTGGCAGTCTGGGTGTGGCGCTGATGCGAACGGGAGGCGGGGCCTGGGAGGGCAAAGGCGGCCCTGGTGCTCCAGGTGCGAGTCGCCAGGTGCAATGCCAGGAGGTTTGCCCAGGGCACAGCGAGGCGAAGCCGAAGGAGTCAGGCAGTGAGTGTCCCGATGTGAACCTGCTTCGGGTGGCGTCACAGGGACAGACGGGGCTGCTGACATCACTGGCCCAAGAAACCAAAGCTCAGGGAGGCGCCCGGGACCTGGGAGGGGGGGTGCCACGCAGCCAGATTCAGGGGGGCTCCACTGCCCCGGCAGATATGTAAACAAGGGCAAAGAGCTGTCCTCTTAGCAATGGAGTGCTCCACCGCTGGAGACCTGGGCTTCCAGATGTGGCTGGGGGGGGGGTGGAGGCACCATCTCCGGTGGAGGTACCATCTCCGGTGGAGGGGGGGTTGGACCAAGGGTGGGATGCCCCACTCCCTCGGCTGGGTCCCTGCCTTCCCCCGCCTCTAAGGGTTCTGTTTGCAAGGGCCTCGCCCCACGTGGGAGTGACTCAGGCTGCCTGTGCCTCACACGGGAGGCACGTGAGCCCTCCGTGCGTGCCGACACACGAACGACTTGCATCCTGCGTCCATCAGCACGCAGGCGCGCAAGCCCCAGTGTGTCCGGGCCCCGCCCCACGTGTGCACGTGTGTCAGCCTGGGTGTGAACGAGCCCTTGGGGGGGGGGGGCGAAGGTTTTAATGCACAAGGTGATTCACGAAAGGCAAAGGGAATGTGGCCTCGTGTGAAATATATTATATACACGTGTGTACACAGCGTTCCTACCCGTCCCTGCTTCCTCCACCCCCATCCTTCCCTGGGCGAAGCAAAAAGAAGTTCTTAATGTCAAACAGGACCGGCTTTAAGTGGTTAAACACACAGCAGATAGAGAAAAGGACGAGGTTGTTTAAAAGAGAGAGGAGGACGAGGAGAGAGAAAGCAGCCACAGTGCCGTCACACTGGGCGGCTGCAGACGCCAGATGCCTACAAGGAACCGCAGGCCTGGGTCCTCCCTTGGGGAAAAGGCTGTGATCCCCTTTAGGGACCCCTTAGTGGAGAAGCTGCTGTTTGGACCCAGGAGCTGGGTCAGCCTGACTGCGGAGCTATCTTCCAGCCTCTCCCCATCATGTATCCTGGGGGTCTTAGTGCCTGTGGAGGAGCCCAGGGCGGGGGTGAACCCTTTCCTCAGGCCCCTGGCCCTGCTTCTATCCCATGCACCTGATCTGGGGCCCGTGGGGAGGGATACAGGCCCTTTCTTTCCTTGGCTTGTTTCCCAAACCCTCCATCCTTCCCCGCACCCCCTGGGGCATGGCCCCCAGGGTGGGGCAGCAATGCTTGTGCCTGGCACCCCCAGCGAGCCCTGCCCCACTAAGGGGCCTCAAGGTGAACTGAACATGCCCCAGCCAGGCCACCTCCTCTCCCAGAGGCACTGGTGGGGGTGGGCCGTTTTTTTGCAGGGCTGCCTGAGGGCACCCAGGGGCCTGGGACAGTCCAGGGAATTAGCTGGAAAGGCTCCTCCTTAAACCTCTGCGCCCGGAAGGGCTGAGCAGATGGGAAGATCCAGGCCACCAGAAGTGGCTTTTTAAAGAACATTCCTCGGCGCAGATTGCATGTGTGTAAAAGCTCTGCCTCCCATCGGCTATTCTTGTCCCTGGGTCCCATCTGACCTGTCCCCGGGCCGGCCGGGCTGTGCATCTCGGGAGCTTATGTCCGGTTTGGATGGGGCCCCTCCTCGCTCCAAGGCCTGGCAGCCTGAGCCGAGTCTGGAAGAGTTTACTGAGGGTTAGGATGGGCTTTGTAAATCGGGTGCTAGGAGACGGGGCGCACCCCTCTGGGCTCCTGTGCCCCTGGACTTAGTGGGCGGGGGTTTTAGACACAGCGGGGGGTCAAGAACAAGGGGCAAAGAGAGTGAATGTGCTGTGGGCTAGGAGGCCCCAAAGGGATTTCTCTTGGAGAGGCTCTCTGGACCCTTCTCCATGCAAGTGAAAGGTGTGTGTGTGTGTGTGAGAGAGAGACGGTGTCTCTCCAGGGACAGGGATGTGGCTGCCATGGGGACGCCTTGCTCTCACCTAGCTCCCCAGCCCCACGCAAGCTGCCCTTCCTCGTCTCAGTAGCTCTCTTTTCCCTCCCCCTTTAAGGAGAGAGACAGGTGGTCCCTGAATTGGAAGAAAGAGGAAAGTCCAAGCTTCCTCCTTCTGGGTCCAGCCTTCCTGCCTTCCACGCAGTTATCCCAGTGATGCTGGGCCAGTGCCCCTACCCCTGTCCCCGAGTTTCTCTCTCCCAGTCTGTGCTCGGGAAAGAGAATTCAAGTAAAGGGACGGCTGGGTCAGTGGCGGGGGGGGGACCCCTCCCTTACCCTGAGGGGATCTCTTCCTCCGATTTCCAACAGAAAAGCATGCTAGGAGTAAGGAGCTAGCTAGGCAAATTCTCCTGCTTGAGCTGGTTTCATTTTCCTAAATAAACCAAATGCTTGGTGGGGATGCTGAGCAAGGGAGGGGGTGGTGGGGGGTAAGGACAGGGCTGGCAGCGCTGCCCAGGGTAGGGTGGGAGGGAGGGGAGCTTTGCCCCCACGGATGCCAGCCCTGGCACAGCACCAGCCAGCAGTGGGCCCAGGGCTCCAGCACAGGTAGGAAGGGGGCGGCCAGCTGGACATCCAGAAGCTTCTTCACCCCCCAGCCACACAGGTCTCATAGCCCTCCAGTCTCTGCCTCCCTCCTGCCCTCCTTCTGCAGGGACCCACTGCATTCGTGCGTCCTCCGCAGCCGCCTCCCCTACTCTGCTCAGACCCCCCAAGAGGCAGCGAACCCCGCCATCTCGAAGCCGAGCCGTCCCTGGCCCCTCGTACATCGTTTTGGTTTTCTTCTCCCTCCTTCTCAACACTGGCTTTGCTGGCCCTGGAATCTCTGGAAAAATAAACTCAGGAGGTGAAAAGTTGACTTGGTTTCTTGGTGTTTTTGTTTTCTGGCAGGCGGTGCGGGGAGGGGCGGGAGGGGAGTTGGGTGCTGCTGCTTCCTTTTTCCTCTTCCCACTATGACGACGACATCAAACAAATGATGAAAATCCTGCGATAGGAGCCCGGGAGCCAGGGGCCAGGCTGCTAGGGGGACGGTAGAGGGTGCTCTGCTGACTCGGGGGGTTCGGGGGGTTTTGGGGCGTTGGGGTCCGACTGGCCTTGGGCCGGAAGAGGCTGCCCTGCTGGGCGCTGCTGCTGTTGGAGAGGGGGGTGTGGTCCGGGTCACCCGGGTCGCTCTCCGTGTAGCTGTAGGCCTGGGCCCGCGAGATCCCCTTCTGCTGGCGTCGCCAGGAGTTGTAATACGTGGGGTCGCTGATGTAGTGGTTGACGAAAGAGTGGGCCTTCTGGTGGCTTGAGTCGACCTCATACTCGCTGTCGCTTCCCTGGGAGGACAGAGAATCAGGGTGTCAGTGGCCCTGGGGGACAGGTCAGCACGGTCAGGGCTGGAAGGCACACGGAGGCACAGATTCTGCCCAGGGTCTTCGGAGCCCTGGATGGTGGGCACCTGAGTCCCCCCATTGCCAAGGGAGTACAGCACTCTCTTAAATGCCTTCAGGGCACAGGATGGATATGAAGTGTGTACCCCAGTATTGGCACAGAGCCTGCGGGCTCTTGGTGTGAATCAGAAGACCCGAATTCTAAGCTTTTTAAAATAACTGAAGGAAGGGTTCTCATCATGGCTCAGCGGAAAGGAATCTGACTAGTATCCATGAGGACACAGGTTCGATCCCTGGACTTGCTCAGTGGGTTAAGGATCGGGCGTTGCTGTGGCTGTGGTGTAGGCCAGTGGCTACAGTTCTGATCAGACCCTAGTCTGGGAACCTCCATATGCCACAGGTGTGGCCCTAAAAAGACCAAAAAATAAAATAATTGAAGTAGAGTTCCCATTGTGGCTCAGCAGGTTAAGAATCTGACCAGTATCCATGAGGATTCAGGTTCGATCCCTGGTTTCACTCAGTGGGTTAAGATCTGGTGTTGCTGTGAGCTGTGGTGCAGGTCGCAGATGCGGCTCATATCTGGCGTTGCAGTGGCTGTGGCATAGGCTGAAGGCTGTAGCTCTGATTTAACCCCTAGCCTGGGAACTTCCATATGCGGCAGGTGCAGCCCTGAAAAGCAAAATAAAATAAAATAAAATAAAATTAAATAATTGAAGTGAAATTCACGAAAGGTTCATCAGGGTCCAGTGCACGACTCAGTGGCATTCAGTACATTCACAGTGTTGGGCAACCATCACTTCTTTTTTATTTTTGGGCTGCGCCTGTGGCATGCAGAAGTTCCCATACCAGGGGTCGAACCCGAGCGAAAGCAGGGACAACGCCAGATCCTTTAACCACTAAGCTACCAGGGTACTCCATCACTTCTTTTCATTCCAAAACATTCTCATCATCACCCCGAAGAAAAACCCTGTACTCCCGAAGCAATCACTTCCCATTCCTTCCTCCCCAACCGCCTCCCTACACCCTCACCCTGAGCAACCACCACCCCACTGTCTGTCTCCATAGATTTACCCACTCTGGACAGTGCCCAGACATGGAATCATACAATATGTGACTTTCACGTCTGGCTCCTTTCATTTCGCATAATGTTTCTGAGAATGAATTCATCATGCCTTTTTACTTTCTGTACTTCTTTTCTTTTTTGCCACACCCATGGCATATGGAGTTCCTGAGCCGGGGTTCAGATCTGACCCACAGTTGCCACCTATGCCACAGCTGTGGCAGTGCCGGAACCTTTAACCCACACGCCAGGCTGGGGATCGAACCCATGATCCTGGTGTTGTAGAGAGGCCACTGATACTGATCCCCCTGAATCACAGCGGGAAGTCCACAAAGTTTTTTCGACAGCAGGCGTGTCCTGATCTCTTGGTCTCCTCATACTCAAATAACAACAGACTTATGTTTTTTTAATTTTTTTGCTTTTTAGGACCGAACTTGCAGCACATGGAGGTTCCCAGGCTAGGGGGCTAATCGGAGCTACAGCTGCCAGCCTACACCACAGCCACAGCAATGCCAGATCCAAGCCACATCTGCGACCTACACTGCAGCTCACGGCAACGCCAGATCCTTAACCTACTGAATGAGGCCAAGGATGGAACCCACAACCTCATGGTCCCTAGTCGGATTCATTTCCGCTGCACCACAACGGGAACGCCAACAAACCCATGTTTTAAAATAGAGGTTCATGCACGACCTACTGACTTCCAATCCTGGTCCAGCCCCTGTGTGGCTGGGGACAAAGCCAGGACCAGCTTATAAGAGCTTTAAAGGCTCCTGGTGCTGAACAAAATGCTGGTGCTCGCCTGTGTGATCTCAGATAAAAGCATCACTCGGTTATAAAATAAGCACGCGAAAAATATCAACCAGAGTTCTGAATTTTCACACAATGACTACTCCGAAGTTTGGGGAGGAGGGCAGGGGACAGACAAATGAAATTATCCTTAAAACAGCCGATACTCTGGCGTCTTTGGCACGTGCCCCGCCTCTGGGGGAAATCAGGACAAGAGTCAATCTGGGCTGTAAAGTAAAGCAGCATCCGGCTCTGAATCGCGGAGCTAAAAACATCGTGTCGCCCTTCCCCCACCTCAAGCTCCCAGCAATGTTTTGAAAACTAATAAGACAACAGATGGGAAGGCCTCTAGAACTCTCTGGAAGAGAGGCACTCTGATTTTCGTGAACAGCACACTCCCAATGAATACAGCTCAGCCGACTGTGCACAAGTTGTCTCTTCTCTGCCCCTCGAAAACGTGCTTGAAGGCAGTAGTCCGTGGATCCTAGCAGCCTAAGTAGAATACACTTTGGGAAAAGCCTGCAGCCCACTGAGCACCATACACTGTGTCTGGGGTGGTCACGTGCTTTACGGGTAAAGAAAACGCTCCACAGGTAAAGAGAGGTAGCGCTGCCCAAAGGGTCTGAGCTGCAGGACAGGGAATGTGCAGTCGTTCGCAGGAACTCAAAGTCCTTCGTGGCATCTACACCTTCGAGAGAAACAGGCGCAAGGCACAGAGCTAAAATGCTGCCCGCTTTGGATCAGGGTCTCCGCAGGAAACACCCCGACTTGCATTCTCATATTGAAATTTCACACCTCTGTGCTGTAGCACTAGGGCCACGGAGGGAGGGTGGATGAGAAGGTGAGGGTTTTGCCCAAGGAAACGGTGAGCTGGGTCCGAAGGCAGATCTGCCTGGTTTTCCGGAGCCGCCGTGGCTCCAAGTTCGCACGCTCTTGTCTGGAAGGAGAGCCCCTCCGCCCTCCCGTGAGGGTTAAATCCTCCCTGGCTGATCTACTCATTCCTGTTCTCTGCTCCCCCCCCCCGCCCCCCAGTCTCCTCTCCTCAGCACCCCCCACCCCCAGCAGACACCCCCAGAACCCCAATCATCTTGGCGGGCAGAGCAGGCAGCCCAAGACAAAGGACAGCCCTCACGGTTCTCCAGTGACGCAGAGCACACAATACCAGCCCTTTCTTTGCCTGCGGCCCAGCTGCCAGCCCAGGAGGCAACAAAGCCCCTGTCCCCGCCCCCACAGACTGGAAGGTTCCATATGCCAAGAGTGGGGAGGAGGGGGTCAAGGGGAGGGCACCTGATGCCCTGGGCTGCGGTGAGGCAGGCCCAGAGGCAGGAAACGTCCCAGCGGGCTGTGTGGATGCAGGAGGCTCGGGGTGGGGGTCCCTCTGGTCCAAGAGCAGTGAAGGTCTGTGAACGAGGGCTGGGGGGTGGGGCCTGCAGGTTTGCTCTCTGAGAGGGCACACCCACCAGCTGGCTGGAATCACTGCTGGAGGTTCTAGAACTTGAGTCAGCCCTAGGCCTGGGAGTGAATGAGTCTCCAGTGTGAGAGGGGACAGTGGGCGCGGTGGTGAGGTTCAGACTCTGTCCCTTACCAGCCAGGTACGCTTGGACCCAGCACTTAGCCTCTCTCAGCCTCAGTGTCTCTGTCTGTAAAATGGGTCACTCCCTGCAGTTCACAGGATGGCATGAGTTGATGTGCAGAGTAAAAGGTATGATTAGGGTGAAGGTGAAGGTGGGTTTGGGTGAGGAGGGGCCTCGAAGCCCCCCTAGGAGGGGTCGGGGATGGGGGAGCTGACTCAGGGCTCAGACAGCCCCTGACCTCCCCTCCAAACCTCCCACCCCCAGAGTGAAGGGTGACTGGTAGGCTGGGGAACAGGCCTCTCTGGCCCAGACCAAAGCCCATTTATCCAAATCACCTCCTGCCATCTGCTGACCACCTACTGTGTGCCTGACACCCTGTGGGGGTGGCAATTCTGGTGGAAGCGAGACAGCCAGAGGAGGCGGAGCTGGGAGCCAAAGGAGGCCCTGGTTGCGGGAGGGGCGGGGGGCGGGCGTCTGGTCGGCCCCCTCCCCCAGCTCTCCAAGCCGGAGGAGGGGTCTGTGCACACACCCCTCTCAGCTCCGGGGCCTCCACCTCGGAGAACATCTGTTTCTTTTCTGGCAGGGGGTGGGGTGAGAAGAAAAGAAAGAAAGCGAGGGGGACCTGGGGCCCCCATCCGGCTTTCAGCTCTCACACAGCCCTCGGTAATTGAATGCAGCTTCCCAGTAACTGGCCCGGCACAAAGCGAGCCTTTCACGGGTAGTCCCTCCAGGCTGCCAGGCAATCAGGCGACGGCTTCAGCTCCCGGGCCTCTGAACAGCTCCTCAAAGCCACTCAATCAGCAATTACCAGAGTTGGGGGGGGGGGGTCGGGGGCGGGGCACAGACGCCAGGCCTGGAGATGGGAGCGGGGTGGGGGCCATCGGGAGGGAGGGAGGACCCTGGAGAAGGGGCCAGACAAAAGCGAGGAAGCAAAGGAAAACCTTTTGCTTTTCTGATCCTTTCTAGAAACCGGGAGGGTTGAAACAGGCTCAGCTGGTGATGGGGCTGGTACCGCCCTGGGCTTGAGGACCTGGGTGTTGAGAGCCTGGGGCCAGGCAGGGTGCCCTTATCTTGTTGAATCTCAGGAAGTCTGGCAGGAGTGTGCTGCCCTGTGACAGGTCACCCCTGCGGGAGCCCCTCCCCCACCGGTCGTCCCAGGGGATCTCTGCCCAGGTCCAGCCTGAAGCCTGGCTGGGAGTCTGTGGACATCCTTACCCTTGAACCCGAGGCCCCTCCTGCATGGGCTATAGCCTCCCGAGGAGCTCCCTCAGCTGACGCCCCCTTGAGACACAATTTTCTTGGGGGTTCCGGGCGTCCTGAACTAAAACAGCTGGAAATCTCCCGGGAACATCTTTGGAAAAAAGGTCAGTTCAGACACACTGTCACAGAGGCTACCTGTGCCCTGACAGGTCAAGTGACAGCCACTGCGTGCCTGCCCTTAGCTGTCGGTGACGGAAGTCGGAGTGGGGGTGGGACAGAGAGCGAGGTCAGGGTCAGGGTCAGCCAAGGCTTGACTGTCAGCATCTCCTCTGTGCCAGCAGCTGGGCGAGGCCAGGCTGCAGCAGAGCCAATGGGACTGGAGGTGAATGTTCACCGCCTGCACTTTTGAGCTCTGTGACCAAGAGGACACTGCCGACTTCTCAGAGCCTCTGTTACCCGACCTGTTAAATGGGGTCCCCCTACTGCGTTACATGTCAGATGAGCCTGAATGACCCACAGGGCTTGGCCCGCAGCTTACATGCAGCCTGACATACAACTGCACCTCCTTCTTCCCGGATGTGCTCAGTGCCCCCCCTCCACCCCCACAGTGTCTTTAGTTTGGTACAAGCTGGGGCTCCCAGGGCCTGTGTGGGTCACATCACGGAGAAGCAGGACACGGGCCTCACTGAATCTATGCCACCCATGGCCCCCCGGATGGACCGAAGGCAGAACACGGACACAGGATAGATACAACCGTCCACCACCACTCAGCCGACAGAATCTCGCCCCGCTCCCTCCTGTGCACCAACCAATCCCATGCCACCTCCTCCAGGAAGCCCTCTGTGCCTCCCGGAGAATGCGACCTTCCTCCAGGACCCCTCGCAGGGCTTTATCTGGCCCTGCACCACAGGAAACAGGAAGCCACTCTCCTCGTGAAGGTAGTTCCTGCGGTGCCACAGGGTTTTAGCAAGAAATGAAAACACGTGATTGTTTATGGACCTGTGGAACGTAACGCACCATAACGGAACATTCACAGGAGTCAGTCTGGCTCAGCGCTGTAGCATGAAAACAGGGCCCAGGAATGTTTGGCGGGTGCAGAACAAAGTGAATAAATGCACAGAGGAAGGAATAAATGCATGGGCTCCACGGAGCGCAAAACCCAGGCTTACCCCTCCCAGCTGCCACGCAGGGCCCAAACTGCGTGTGGCCACAGATGTCGCCAAGCCTCGCAGAACGCACTGGGGGTTAACTGGTGCCATTCTCCAACAACCCTTAGAGCCATTCCTGGCTCCAAAAATGTTCACTATTCTGATCGGGTGTTTAATAAACAGCATGTAAAACCTAACACGTCCTGTAAATTTCCTTACGCTTTCTCACAGGCTTACTTCTATTATAATGCGCTTAAAGGGGCTGCCCGGGATTATCACCAAGAACTGCATGTTGATCAGAAGAGGCTTGCCCCTGGCATGGAATTTCTTTTCCACTGAGGTTTACTGGCGAGCTAACCCTGTGGTTTTTCTAGCTTGGCTCTTACTTTTTGTCCTTGAAAATGGAGTTGGAACATGGCCATCCTTTGTTTTCAGAAGTTCCATCAAAACTCAGCCCTTATGTGTCTCCCTGTCTGGAACCCCATTCTCCTGTATCCCCTTGAGACAAGACGGAGACACGTGGTCCCCAGGCCCACCCCACCACGTGCCTTCTGGGGGAGAGCCCCCCCGCACTCCCCCAGTCCCATCATGGCCTTTCCCACCTCGCGTCATGTGTGCTTGTTTATAAGAAACGTTGTGTTTATTACCAAATCATAGGGCAATGGCTGGGCAGATCTCCTCCAGCTTCAGAGGGTGAGTTTTGGGTGGTCTGACTTGGAATATCAATCAGGCAGGATACGCAAACATCACTGTCAAGGGGGCAGGGCGGGGACATCACAGAGACAGCTGGTCCGTCTCCAGAGGAGACGGACTGAAGGGTGTGTGGCTGCTGACCCTTAGGGAGGTAGCCTGGCAGAAACCCACGTGGGCGGGACTAACAGGGCATCCACCTGGAACCCCGAATTGAAAGCACTCCTGGGGACCCGCTGTACCTTCCAGACCCTGGCGTGCTCTCCAGTTGCCTCTCACGGGAGTTAATGTTTGTAACAGGGCATCTGAGGGAGGCCAGCTGCTCTGCCTCCAGTGCTTCGCCCAGGCCCACAGGGAGCCCCTGGGGGGCAGGGCCGTGTCTCCATCACCTTCCCGTCCTCTGAGGGAATGTTGAGAAATCAGAGTCCATTCACCCCTGTGCCCACCGGAGCGGCCCCTCACCTCCCCGGACAGACGCTGTTTGGGCGCAAACTCCAATTCGGCCCAGGGGGCACAGAAGAACAGCCCCTGAACCCCGGACAACCGACCCCGCTTGTCGCTGCAGAATCATGAAGCAGGGTCCTCTTGGTGCCACGTAGGGGCTCAGGGAGGTGGCTCTTTACCAACGGGGAGTGAAAGCGATTCAACTTTTTAACACCGCACAGCTGGGAGTTCACTGGTCGTCTAGTGATCAGGACTCGGTGCTTTCACTGCTATGGCCCGGGTTCAGTCCCCGGTTTGGGGACGGAGTATCCCACATCAAGCTGCTGCATGCCACAGCCAAACAAAACATAAAGAAACTAAGGTACAGGGCACCACTGCCCTGGGGCTGGGGGGACACGGGTGACCCATGGCTGAACCTCTCATGTCCTCCTGGGCCCTTCCATCTCTGAAGATGCCACGGCTCTGACAGTAGCCTCCTGGATCTCAGATAACCTGCCATGACCCTAAAACCAACTGCCTGGTTTACCAGAACAAGTGAGCGAACAGACCCAGATGGTCCTGCCTGCCTTTTCTAGGGCCCCTGGGATGATGAGTCTGGCACTGGACGCACTACGGCAACGGCCCTGGAATAGATTATCCTGCTGCGTTGTGTGGGTGAGGGCTGGAGGGCCCCCTTCCCCATCCCGGGGTCAGGAGGAGGTGGGCTGGGATTCAAGCCCAGAGCCACGCCAACCGCAAAGTGCTGCCGATTTCCGGGGTGGGGGGGAGTCTTCTCCTTCAGAGCAGCCTCTGATGGGTGTAGACAATCACCCCAGTGATCCGAGGTCCAAAGCTGCTAGGGTGTCTTTCTTTGTCTTTTTTTTTTTTTTTTTTTTTTGCTTTTTTAGTGCCACACCCGCAGCATATGGAGGTTCCCAGGCTAGGGGCTGAATCGGAGCTGGAGCTGCCAGCCTATACCACAGCCACAGCCACATGGGATCCGAACTGCATCTGTGACCTACACCACACAGCTCACGGCAATGCTGGATCCTCAACCCACTGAGCGAGGCCAGGGATCAAACCCGCGTCCTCATGGATACTAGTCAGGTTCGTTACCACTGTGCCACCACAGGAACTCCTAATTATTTATTTTCTAGAAAATCCAGTTATTTATTCTCAAGCCTATTTCATCAGCCGGTTTTGAAAGCCTTTCCAGAAAGGTCTGCTGTGGGGGCGACATCACTGGCTTTGGGACAGGGGTAGGGCCGAGGGACCCATCTGGGAGTTGGGATCCTGGGTTTGTGCGCTCTGCTTGTTGGACCTGAGCCAACATGCTTAAGTGCTCGGAGTCTGTTTCCCCATCAGGAGAATAAAGACGACACTAAGGGCCGCCTGGGAGGGTTGGTGTGAGGCACTTGTGATGCTGAATGCAGCCCTGGGGGGGATGGGGGTGGGGGTGGGGCCCACTGTCACCAGTGTTACTTTGAAGGGTCTCTTGGAACATCTGAGATCTGAGGCTGGTTAAAAAGGAACAACATAACAACCATGAATCTTTGACTCTCTAGAGTCTGAGTCTTGAGTCTGTTTAGCCCGACTCGCTTCGCCAATGACCCCTTCATGCTTTCAACACATAGGCACAGAGTGCCCACATCCCTGTGCTGTGCAGGCCCCTGGGGATACAGCAGTGATCCGAACTGTCCCAAGTCCCTGCCTTCATGGGACTTAGCTTCATGGGACATTAACCCAGCTCAATCCAACCCAGCCCCCAATCAAACCCTGAACCAGCCCAGACTCTGCAGGTGGAGCTCCACGTCTGGGCTATGGTCCTCTCTTTGGGCATTCTGGAACCAGGAAGCCTCCGCTCTCTAGGGTACCCGCTCCCTGGAGGGATGACTGGTTGCTATGGAAACAGTGTTCAAGTGATGGGCTTGTTCTGAACAAATGGGACCAACAGCCAAACGGAGGATTCCAGGCGCTCGGGCCACGCTGGGGTAACTTTGGGAGCGGGATGCTCTTGGGAGGGGGATTTTCTTCTCCCAGCAACCTCTTCAAGGCCGAGGGCCCTGGCATGGCCTCAGAGACCAGCTCTGCATCCCATGGCCAGACCATGGAGGTATGGCCACAGAAAGTTCTGGAAACACTGGGCACAACCTCCTGCACGCAGAGGGCTTCCTCCCTGAAAGGCTGGCGCTCAGCTGATGAGGGGAGATTAATAATGCCCTGAGCAGAAGGTCAAGGGAAGCAGAGCAGAGCGTCCGGGAAGCCCTGTTCTTGGACCATCATGCTGCCCTCTCTGCAGATGGGAGTGGGGCTCAAGCAGCCCATGGGCACAGAGCATCTCTTTATCTTTTTCAGTTTTACCTGGGGTACCTATAAGCCAAAGGTTCATCACCATCTTTGGGGAGAAAGAGAGAAAAATCATGTTTCAGGGGAGCACGGCCCCCATACACACGTGGCCGCAGAG
This sequence comes from Phacochoerus africanus, assembly GCF_016906955.1. NCBI lineage: Eukaryota > Metazoa > Chordata > Mammalia > Artiodactyla > Suidae > Phacochoerus > Phacochoerus africanus. Next base: position 7,587,234 of record NC_062557.1, on the reverse strand, counting down.
TTCAACACTCATAACAAGATGCTACGACCTCAATCACGAGTCCTCATGTAAACCAGGCGAAGTTGGGGTGTCTTGTCCCTGTCAGCTCTGAGCTGGGGTGCCAGCTGCAGCCTCCCCGGCTCTGCCAAGCCCGTTGGTAACCCAGGAGCTGAATAAAACAGCAGCCTGAGGCCCTCAGTCCGTGGGCTGTGACCGGATCCCGGGCTTGCTGGCATCTCCTACCCGGCCAATCGCCCCACTCCCTGCTGGCACTTCTTCCTTCTCATCCTCTCCCAGGACCCAGCAGAAAGGTCCAGGGCGTGGGACACAGCGCCCTTTTGCCCTCCTTCCTCGGCAACCACCAGGCTCGGCCAAGGCAGATGGGGCGGGGGGAGGGGCTGTGACATCACGTCACCGGAACACACTCAACCCCCTCTCCCCAGAGCCTGGGACAGAGTGTCTCTGCGTGGCCCACCTAACGGTAGCCTCTCTAAAGGGCTGTGTCACCCAAAGGCATCGTCCCTTTCTTCATATTAAGAGCTGACCTTTAAGAAGTGGTTCCCCTGCAGGAGGCCCCGTGCTAAGCTTCTCTGAGCCTCAATCTCAGCGACCTCTCCTCCCAGAGCCATGGGCCCATTCTACGGGGAGAGAAACTGAGGCTCGAAGACGTCACTTCGTACATCCCTAACGCCCGTGGCTCCTGGGCCACAGAGCCGGGATCCAACTCAGAGCTGAACCTCCAAAGCTTAAAGCCTCAGTGGGCTACACTGTTCCCCATCCTTGGGGGTCCAGGGTACCCAGCCCTCCGTTTCTGGCGTTCATTCTGACCCTGACTCGCTAAGCTCAGCTGCTATGTTGAGCTTGGTCCCTTTGCCTTCACGCTCCCCTGCGGCTGAGCCTGTGGGGAGGCTGCTGCTAGTGCGGAGGCCATGGCTCGGGGGACCCCACTCGCCCAGGGTGCCAAGCCCGAGCAGAGCTTGGGGTGGGGGGGAGCGGTCGCTGTACGACCTCCGGGGGGTTCCTGGGGCCCCTCGCTCTCTCGGGCCCGTGGAGGAAGGGACAGGGCCAGTTCCTAGTCTGGATGGGCGGCTCCCCCCATCTCCGGGGCCCCGCCCCCGTCCCTCACCTGAGAGTCCGAGATCTCCGAGGGCTTCTCGGTCAGGCTGCTGCTCTCGGCGGGGATCAGGTCGTTGTACTTGGCGACGTCCTCATCTGAGTAGTGGAGGCTGCCTGGGCTGGGCCGAGGCGGGGACCTGGAGAGGAGGGGAGAGGCTGAGGCATGCATCCCTCCCAGCAGTCTCCTCCAGCTGGGGAGGCAGAAAGCCCTGAGGCGCCCAGATTCACCCCCTCCCGTGCCTGCTCTTCGGACAGGTCTGGGCCTCGGGCTGGAGGCTCCGCCTGGGGATGGGGAGCACAGGATGAGCCCCCCAAACCAGCTCTGGGAAAATGGGGGCTGGGGGAGGCAACACGTTGCTTCTCCAGTTGCGGTTCTAAGACCCCAGGCTGGATCCCTTGGTGGTGAGCGTCACAAAGCATTTTTGGGCCCTGCTGAGACCTCCTGGATCAGAGTCGCAGGTGAGGTCTGGCTACCCGCCCTGCAGACAGACTCCCCCTGTGACTCTTAAACTCACAGAGTGAGCTTCTGAGAGTAGACACAAGGGTTAGGGGATAAAGGGGACCCATGGTCTCCCCGGCTCTGCCCTGCCCCGCCCTCCACATCTGCTCGGAGACCAGAAATAGGCTAAGTCACACCTTTGAAAAAGCAGCCCTGGAGGAAGGGGTGCAGGGAGTCGGAGGCCTGAACAAACTCCCAGGACAGGACAGGGCACCTTGGGTGCTTGGCCTGCTGTGGGGAGCAGAGAGGCGGGGGGCCAGCGGCAGGGCAGGCTGTTGTATTTGTGTCTTCTCAGGATGGGGCGCATGGGGACCTAACACCCTGTGATGCGCCCAGCCTGCTTTGGGGAGTGTTTCTGGCACTGAGGCCCTGGACCCCAGCCGTCCTGCTCGGGCCGGACGACATGCCCCTCTAAGGTCCGTCTGCTGGCCTGGGAATGTGTCCCCAAAAACTCCCTGCCACCTCCAACCTCTTACGCTATATCTGCCTTGATTTCCTTCTAACCTGCAAAGTCACATCTTTAAGCTGCTTAAGAATAAAACAGCGGTATTAGCAGCAGCTCCATGGGACAGGCAAACACATGACACTGAGAGGAGGGAGAAGGCGGAGGGCTGGGCACAGGCTGCCTTGTCGCCATGCAGGGTGAGTGGGGGGCTGCGAGTCACCGCGGCTGGGTCAGGTCCCCGGAGCCTGGGGCTGGTTTGTGCAAACGAGATTTGTGTGTAAACACAGCTGTGCAAGGGACACCCGGGGGCCACTGTGTGTGTACACTGTGGGCGTGAGAGGCAGGCGAGGCCAGGCCAGGGGTGAAACGCCCTCTTGTTCCGCGTGGCAGGGCCCTGGAGCCAGCCTGGCGGGGCTGTGGTGGCCCTGCTGGGCCGGCCACTGCGGCCTCAAATGGCTCTTTCTTTGGAAAGCTGGCTGTGGCGGGGGGTGGGGGGGAGAGCTTGGCCAAGCTGCCCAGCACACCCCTCCCGCTGGCCTCCTGATGAACACACACGTCGCTTCGTCCTTCCAGGACCGGACAGAGGGAAGCTTTGTGAGCCTGGGGAAGGCCAGTCCTCTCCTATGGGCACCTCTGATGAGCCAGGAATGTTCACGAGGCTGGCACTGGAGACAGGGGCCCCTGGGCCGCAGCCCCCACTCTCTCCCCTGCTCTCAGGAGCATAAAACTACCAGGTTGGAAGCTCTTGCTGTGGCACAACAGGGGATTGGCGGTGTCTCTGCAGAGCCAGGACACAGGTTCAATCCCAGGCCTGGCACGGTGGGTTAAAGGATCCCGAGGTGCCATAGCGGCGGCGTAGGATCTGATCCCTGGCCCCAGAACTTCCATATGCTGCAGGGCGGCCAAAAAAAGAAAAACAAAACCCAGAAAGTACCAGGAGGGTCAGGTGGAAACCAGCAGCTGCCCTTGGAAATGGGCACAGCGAGGGGGCTCAGAGGGGCCTGCGGCTGGAGAACGATCAGGAGGAAACAGGAGCTGGAGGCGCCGCCAGCCTGGCCCTTCCTGGGGGGCTGCCCTCAGATGCTGCCTCCTGAGGATAATTCAGAGTGTGGACTTGGGTGGTGGGCGGGAGAAATCTGTCTAGAACTACAGTGGGAGGGGTAGGTACGGGAGAGAGGGCGTCTACACTGAGCGCCTTCTCTTTCTAGAACTCAATTGGGAGGAGGACAGGGAAGGCATAAACAATTGGGGGCAGGGGGAGGGGGGGGTGCTGGCACCTCTCACTCAACAGTGTCTGCTCAGCCTACCTTCGCTGGGTCCTGCTCAACTTGGAGAAACTAATTATCAGAGCTTCAGGCCTGCACTAGGAGCAGCTGGCCCCAAACAGCAGCAGGTGGTTGGCAAAACTGTGCCAGGGAGTCACATTCCTCTGCGGTTGTGGCAGAAACCCTCCACGCCCACCTCCTCGCCCCTGGTGGAGCTGCCTGAGCCCAACTGTGTCTTCCTATTGACCATTATGGGTGAATGCCAGCTGGGCCCTGCCAGCTCTGTGGCCCTCCCGGGAGCCCCACCCCGGGCACTGCTGGCCTCCAAACCTCCCCATCCCACGCAGAGCCCACTACCTGGTGTACAGGCCGTTCTTCCGGCAGAAGGAGTTCTTGACCGAGAGCCGGCGGTTGTTGAGTTCCAGGGCGGGAAAACTGCTTTCGTCCAAGCTCATCATCTCCCCGTGGCCCAGGGCCCCAGACTTGGCACTGTTCCCTGGTAGGGGGGCGGTGGGGAGAGATTGCCATCCATCACTCACTCCATCCCTTTAGACCAGTGACTCCCCTCCCCCACCCAGGCTGGGCTGCTCCTTCTCTTGCTAGGGTTGAAACCAAAATAGGAGATGGAGGTTGTGTTTAGGAGCCCCAGGCTGCCCCCTGCCACCATCAGAGCAGGTGCCTTTCCGAGAGAGAGATCCCCCACCCCACCTTTGCCAAAGGGAGGCAGGCACATGAAAGCCCAGTCTAGCCAGCAGGGCTGGGTGCCAGCTCACCCGAGTCTGTCTTCTTGGCGTACTTCTTGCTCTGGCCTCGGATGATGAGCACGAAGACCAGAAGCAGGATGAAGATAAGGCCGACGAGGGCGATGACCACCAAGAACCACCACTCCTCGTAGAAGGGGTTGGCTTTCTGGGCTGGAACACAGCGGGGTGTGGGGTGTCAGGTCCAGGATGCTCAGCCCCGTCCTGTCTCCAAACCTCCCTTTCCGGCTGGGACCCTACCACCTGCTCTCACACTTTATGGGTTGGGTGGTGGGGGGTGTCTGTGCCCTCTGAACGAGGCAGAATCTAAGGTTTGCAGGGATGGCTTCATCAAGTGCCAGCTTTGACCAACCAATCAGTAAAGGGCTGCTTGGAGAAGAGTTCTAAGGTCATCTCTTGACTCACTAGGAAAGCGTGCTGGGATCGATTAGCAATGTCTGCCACAGACACAGGAGGGAGGAGTGGCTGTGTGTTTGCTATTTTTCCCTTTCTTTTTTTTTTAATTTAATTTAATTTAATTTAATTTTTTTTTGTCTTTTTGCTATTTCTTGGGCCGCTCCCTCGGCATATGGAGGTTCCCAGGCTAGGGGTCGAATCGGAGCTGTAGCCACCAGCCTACACCAGAGCCACAGCAACGCAGGATCTGAGCCACGTCTGCGACCTATACCACAGCTCACGGCAACGCCGGATCGTTAACCCACTGAGCAAGGGCAGGGACCAAACCCACAACTTCATGGTTCCTAGTCGGATTCGTTAACCACTGCACCATGACAGGAACTCCCCTTTCTTATTTTTCCCTGGCCACCCATGGCCCAGGGGCTACCTTGACAGACCCAAAGGAGTGTGGGAAAGATGCTTGTCTGGCTTGGGATGGGCCTGGGAGAGTTTCTCCCAAGGTTCGGTTGTGACTGAATCTTTTTCTGGTAGCAGGAGGCAGAGGGAAGGGAGACATGAGGGGGTCTTTAGGAAGCCTCCACCAGGGAGATGCCCCTTCTTTCCAAGCCCCCAGTACTGTGCTCCCTGCTCCTGGCCAGGATGGATCCATGCTGCTGCCTGACGGGGCTGGCTCTCACGTCAGCCCTGAACCATTCACTTCCCACCATCTGGGTCTATCAATCTGGACAAGGGTTAAGGCACGTGGGAGGATGGCCGGGTTTCCGAAACTTGCCGAGGGAGTAGAAATTTCAAGTTATACTTCTGCCTTGAGATGAAAAGTGATTCGTGGCTAGTGGGGTCACGAGTTTCGGTACTATGTCCTCTGTGAGCTTGGAGACAACAGGAAGAGGGAGGCAAGGAGAAGCGGGGCGGTGAGGGGGGGGGTGGAGCCCTGCCCCCAGGGGAGCTGCTCGCTCAGGCCTGTGCTTCACAGGCTGCGGCTGTTTGGGGGGGCAGCTTCCATGGAGACACTCAGTTTGTGGCTTGGCGCCCTCACGTCTCCTGGACGATGAGCTCCCGGAAGCTCTCCTCTTGGGCCCGCTGATGTGTCCACCAGCCCACTGGGCCCCCTGCCCAGGGCTTCTGGAGTCCATGAAAGGGAACTCGAAAGACCCATGGCCCCCAGCTCCTTCTGGAGCTGAAGGCTGACTCAGGCTCTGGCCCAAGGCTCTCTGCTGACTCCAGGGGACAATGCTTTGGTCGCCACTCCAGCGCCTCTGGGGCTTTGTCGCCTCTCCTCCTTCACCCCTGCCCCAGACTCTGCCGCCAGGCTCTTCCACCGCCCCCTTCCCACCCCTCACCCCGCAGGCCAGTACCGGGCACAGACTGGGACGGGCTGCTGGGGGTGCCGAAGCCGTAGTCGTTGACGGCGATGACCCGGAAGTCATAGCTCACGCCTGGCTTGAGGATGTCCATGCTGAACGTGTAGGATGTCACCTCCTTGGGGATGTCTTTGATGAGGATGTCCCAGAGCCCCTCGTCTGCAGGAGCACAGAGAGGGAGACACCATGAGGGGGGCCTCCACCTTGACCCTAACGGGGGCTCCCTAAGGGCGGGGCCTGTCTGATGGGCCCCACTGACACGGAATCTCCTGGGCTGGACACCTAGTGGGTCCTCAGGAGACACTTTAAAAAAAGGATGAGGAGTTCCTGTTGTGGCTCAGCGGTAACGAACTTGACTTGTATCCAGGAGGACGTGGGTTCGATCCCTGGCCTCTCTCAGTGGGTTAAGGATCTGGCATTGCCGTGAGCCATGGTGTAAGTCACAGATGCGGCTCAGATCTGGTGTTGCTGTGACTATGGTGTAGGCTGGCAGCTATAGCTCCCATTTGACCCCTTGCCCGGGAACTTCCATATGCCGTGGGTATGACCCTTTATTCTTTTTAATTAAAATGTCTGTAAAACATACAATATAATCCTCTAACATACAACCCAACGTCACCACCCAGAGAAGGAGCCTCACCATTTTAGCACCTGTGCAGAAAGACTCTGGATGCTCCCCAGGTGGGTAAAAAGTGCCGTCAACATGCCTTCAAGTGGCTGCCTAATATTTCCACAGAGGGGTGTACCCTCATTTACCCAAGCAGGCCCCTATTTTTCTGATCCTCTTGTCTGTTCAAAACAGACCCAGCAGTGGCATCAGGCAAAAATAGGACCTTTAAAAAACAGTAGGGGGACCTGGGTTGCCTGTGAAGGTTTAGTCAAGTTGCCTGGATGTGAGGGGGTCCGCCCTGAGCCCCTTCCATGTTTGGGAGATTTGGGGAGAACGAGGGAACAGTGAGGGCCAGAGGGGTCCCCGTCTGTCCTCCCCTCCTGTTTTCCCCAACCGCCCCCATCCTCTGAGCTCCTGACTTTCGCTTCAGGCCTGTCCCCTCTGCCTGTGGCTCTCCGGACCCTGTACCCTTGGGTACGATTCGTGTCCACCTCCTTCAAGAGGAGTGAGTGTGATGCTCACGCAGGAGAGGAGGCCAGCATCCTCCAGGGCCCAGCGGCATCCTCCGTGCTGGCATCCTCATCCCTCCACGAGGACAAGGAGGCTGGTGGGCGGCAGGAGTGGGTGTGGCTTGATGCTGTGTGGGGCCGAGGGCCTGGCTTGGCCTGGGAAAGAGGGTGGGTCTTCCTGGCTGGGCGAGGGCAGGGCTGATTCAGCCACCGAAGTGTCAAGCCACCCCTGGCCCTGCTCAGGTCCCGTCTGCACATGGACCAGGGACCAGAGGTCTCAGAAGGATGGTGGTGGGCGGAGCTCCCAGTCTCCAGCCTCGAGTTGTGTGTGGGTTGTCTAGGCAACCGCTGTCCTGGACCAGCTCCCACGGCAGGGCCTCCTGCTCCTCCAGCTTCCCTGTCCTTTGTCTGCTTCTGAACTTGGGGGAAGAGCTGCCTCTCAGGCCCACAGGTTACTCCCAGGTCCGGGCTGGCTCTTCCCTGGGGTGGATGGATTTTGTCTCCTTTCCTATTTTTTTTTTTTTTTTTAAACAGATCCACCCAAGTCAGGAAATCTCCTGGAGGTGCCACAAACCCTTCATCCTTTCTGAATATTGGACTCGTGGAGGCTACCCTCCTGACATCTTGTTTGGGTTCCTGACCTTTTTATTTTTTTGTGTTTTAGGGCCGCACCCGCAGCATATGGAGGTTCCCAGGCTAGGGGTCAAATTGGAGCTACAGCTGCCAGCCTACACCACAGTTACAGCAACACCAGATCTGAGCCGCATCTGCGACCTACACCACAGCAACACTGGGTCCTTAACCCATTGAACGAGGCCAGGGATCGAACCCGCAACCTCATGGTTCCTGGTCAGACTTGTTTCTGCTGCACCATGATGAGAACTCCGAGTTCCTGACTTTTGAAAGGCGGCTGTGGCAGCGCGTCTGTATCCTGCTGCCCTCAGGGAAGGATCTGGGGTCCTGAGCCTTGGCCTCATCTTCTGTCGTAATTATGTGATTTTGGGTATCTGCTTCACATACATCTTTTTGCTAAACATCTCTTTTTTCCTCCTGCAAGGCTGTGAAATTCCTCAAGGGCAGGGATCATGCTCATTTGTCTTTGTAGCCCAGCACAGGCATCCTTAGAATATTTGTTGAGGAGCTCCCTGGTGGCTCAGCAGGTTAAGGATCCAGCATTTTCGCTGCAGTGGCTTGGGTTGCTGCTGTGGTGTGGGTTCCATGCCTGGCCTGGGAACTTCCACATGCTGTGGACATGGCCAAAAATAGAAAAAAAAAAAAGTGTTGAATAAATGAATGTAAAGCTTTCTTCCCTGGCCTTTCCAGAGCATTCTGTGCCCCGATTTTAGTACTGCATGCCTCGAAATATAAGGATTGGGGTGCAACCCATTTTCCTCCTGTGACTTTGAATTCTGTCACCCTCGACGACAAGCACAGTGACAGTGACAACAATGATGATGAAAGAATGACATCGCTGCTGGTCAAGCATCCTGGTTCCAAGGGCTGTACCGGCAGCAACGGTGAGAAGGAGGAACCACTGTCCTCGTGTAACAGATGAGGAAACGAGGTTTGGAGAGAGCCGAGCTCATCTTCCCAAGGTCACGGTCGCAGCGCTGGCCAGTACTTCAGCCCAGGGATGTCTGTCTTGTGCCAGCCCTGAATTTCCTCCTGGTGCCCAATGCAAGCTTCCTGATGGGCTCACCCAGGAGCCTGCTGCTTCCCAGAGGCTGGGAACGGCAGCCTACCCTCTGACCCACCTCTTTCCCCACCAAAGAGAAACAAAGGGTAGAGCTGGGTGGAGAGGGCCAGGCCAGAAGCTGCTGGAGCATCGTGCTGTGTGGCTCTGGCCTTCAGCCCCCAGAGTCAGCTGGTGTGCAGGGTGGGTTTCACAGGTTGGAATAGGTAGACCCCTCGCCGGTCTGCAGCGCCTGGCTTCTCATGTTTAGCTGGTCCTGTCCAGCACGAAGCACAAGCGATGTGGGGGAGCTGAGGATAAAGGCGGTTTCTCCCTGACGATGAGGGGAACGTGCAGCCGGGGGCTCGGAGGTGGGGAGGCGGCCCCCCCATCACGGCCGGCTCTCCGTGTCCCCCCTATCCCCTCCTCCACACTGTCCACCCTCGGCACCTGCTCTCAGGCACCGTTCCAAGTCCCCCACCCTCAGGGGGTCCTGGCTCCATCCTCTCTCTTAAGCTCAGTCCTTGACCCCAGGGGTGTGGACTAAATCGGAGCCCCCGAACTCCGAACACCAGGTGCCATGCCGGGCCTCCCAGGGAACTCTGGCAAATCAACAGGGCTAACATCCGGGGCCAACATTCCACAGCCTGGCACCCTAGTAAGCCAACTTGGATGGAAAAAACAGGCACCCGGCCCTGGTGGGGAGAAGCTCGCTGAGGTCTCCTGGCCAAGGCAGCAGCCTGCCCTGGAGGGCCCGGGAAGGGACCATCTGGAGTGGGGAGGAAGCCAAGGCTGCGTATACATTCCGGCCCTGAACTGCATCGAGGTAACAGCTATTTGCGACTGCAATTATTAGCCCAAGATTAAGGCTACGGCGAGGGGCGGCGGGGGAGGGGGGGGGCACAGGATTCCTGGAGTAGCTGGAATTAACTATTTGCTATTGAGATGATTAGTGTTCAGCTACTCCGGGGTATTAACAATGTCACTGGGATGTGACCTGCCCCCCCTCGCCCCGACTAGAAAATTAGCTTGAGATGCCGACTTCCCATTATGATTAGTATTTGCTGTCTGTGCTGAAGCAATACAGAATTTTTTTTTCTTTCTCAACCTCAATTACCCAATCACGGATCCATGGAATACCAAGAGCAAGCCTCCAGCCTGTGCTGACTCTGGCGCCTCCGATTAACTCTGAAACCTAGCAACGGAGGGAGCTGGCAGTGGCCAGGAGCTCCTGGGGGTAAGGGGAGCCGGAGAGGCAGAAGCAGGTGTCACAGCGACAACGGTGTAACAGGACCTCGGAGCTCAGCCCCCTGCAGCGACTTATCAGCCGCTTGCTAGTCTCCCAATGGCTTTGGAAGGTCTTGTGATTCGATTTCAGGCTTGACAGGAGAGACTGGGATATTCCAGGAAGTGCAGCGACAGCCATGGTGGCAGATGACGGGCCTCAAAGAGGCAGCTGGGTCTCTGGGGGAAGCCGGCCTCTGTGTGGGGCACTGGCCAGTGGGGTTGCATGGAAGACATGGGTGTTCATCCAGTGGGAACCCAAATCTTCCTTCCTCTGGCTGCTGCTTCTTTCTTTTCACAGCTGCATCTGCAGCATATGGAAGTTCCCAGGCTAGGGGTCGAATCAGAGCTGTGGCTGCCGGCCTACACCACAGCCACAACAACGCGGGATCCAAGCCACGTCTGTGACCTACACCACCGCTTACAGCCAAGGCTGGATTCTTAACCCACTGAGCGAGGCCAGGGATGGAACCCACATCCTCATGGATGCTAGTCAGATTTGCTTCCACTGGGCCATGGCGGGAGCTCCTCCTCTGGCTTCTTGAACGACCCCCCACCCGAGTCGGTCCACACCCAGCAATAAGTGCTGTTCTCTGGGCCTCCCGGATGCTCCTGTTTTCCACTCGACACAGGGCCACCTGGAGCTTCCGCTCGGGGAGCACAGGTGCCTTCTCACACGATGACGAGAGCTGGCTCGCCCCGGGCGGGACATACCTGAAGGCCTGGCCTCTATGACGTAGCGGGTGATGGGCCCTTTGCCAGGGTCTCCGCTGGCCCAGTGGATGGCGATGGCCGAGCTGTACCGCGCGATGATGGGCACGCCAGGTGGTCCGGGGGCACCTGCAAGTGGTACACGGTGGGGGAAGGGAGGCGCAGGGAACCGCGACAGGCGGCCCGCCCTCCAGCAGGAGGGGCTGGGCGGTCAAACAAACCCTGGCCAGGGTCTCGGGAAACCCCGCACGTGCCGAGGTCCAAGGCACAGATCTTGGCCAGGCCTGCCAGATGGGACTTATTCTCCGCAGTGTCACCCAAAGCCCCGTGTTCCAAGTCCCAGGGCAGGAGGGGTGTATGAGATGGTGCCAGAATGGTCCCCGCTGCACCTGCTTTAAGGCTGAGCCAGAGAGGGGGCTGGGGCTGCAGGGGACCCAGGGCCTCCGCTAATTAGAGGAGGGAGGAAGAGCCGGACTCTGCTGAGGGCTCTCTAGGGGATGGGGCGGGCAGCAGGTGTACCAGGGCTGCAGCCTGTTACATGGGCCACCCACATGCCGACCCCCAGGGCCAGGGCAGGAGAGAGGAGTGTGCTGCTGGGGTGAGGGGGTGAGCCAGTTCTGTCTGCAAAGAGTCCCGTGTCCCTTCTCTCTGGGGTGCCGTGCAGTGCAGGCCAGGGCCCCATGTGCTGTTCCCCACCATGCCTGCTCCCCAAGACACCTGGAGCCCTGCACCCCCAAGGCCTGGGGTGGGTGCTTCCTATGTGCCTGTGGGACATGGGATGAGCCAGTGAGGGAGGGAGTGGGGGACTTGCTGGCCGAGCTGTGCCAGTGGCCCGTGGATGCCTGCGGAGGAAGGAGCTGGGAGCCCAGCTTTAGATCAAAGATCCCCCAGGCCCAGGAGAGCTGGCAGGCTGGGGACTCACTACTGAAGCGTGGCAGCCACAGCCCAGCCCGGGTCTGGCAGCGACCTTGACCTCGGGGGGGGCCTCATGGCCTGTCTTCCTTCCTTCCTGCATTCCTTCCCTAAGAGCAATCCTGCCCACAACACAGGGCCATGGTGGCTGAGGGATGGGGGGTGTGGGACTCGGTCTGAGGGAGGTGTGTATGTGTGGGGGGCTCTCAGGACCCCCGAGTTGTTCTCATTCTGCACAAGACTGCACTCAGAGCTGAGAGAAGGAGGCTACCATCTCCTGGACTTGGAGCTTCCAGTGTGTCCTGGCCTGGAGGGAAAAGGATGCCAGGCCGTGTCCCGGCCCCCCCCCACCCCCAGCTGACTCCTCCTCTCTTGGGCCCGGCTCTTGGCGTTCTCAGAGCCCCCCCACCCCCCAACTTCCTCCCCTCTCCACTCCCACCCAGCCTGGGTCACTCTGAGTCTCAGGTTAGAACAGCCTGTCCTTTAGATGGCTTCTCTCCTGTCCCCGCGCCACTGCTCTGTCCTTGTCCCTGCCAGCTTGCTCCCTGCTTTTGTTTCCCAGGGAAGCTCAGGTGAGAAGCGCCCGGGGAGGGGCTGGGGGCAGGTGGAGGGCCGGGGTGGGGGTGGGAGGGCAGCTCCTGGCCAACTTCCTCCTGCGGCCTGCAGGCTTCCTTCCAAAGGAGCTGAGAGTCAGAGAGCTTTTCTGCAGAGCAGGAGGCCGGGAGCAGAACGTGCCCAGGAAGAGAAAGTGAAGGGGGGTCCGCCTGAACCGCTCAGGGCAAACCCGCCGGCAGGGGAGGTGGCCTTGTTCCTTCCAGCCCAGGCCGACCTGGCCTCCTGCTGCGGGCAGGGAGGAGGGCGACGGGGAGGGGCGTCGAGGTGGGATTTCAGGGGAAGTCTGGGCTGGGCTGGGTACTTTGGGGGCAGGGAGGAGAGTGGCGTGGCGGGGAGGTGGTGGCTTCTGGGTTCAGGAGGGGACATCCTGCCTGGGTGACAGGGACTTTGGGGAGCGAAACCTCAATCACCAAGGTCGGCCCGAAGAGGTCCCCTCGGCCTGGCCTGACGACCAGGACCCCAAGAGGCGTCGCAAAACCTAAAGGAGCGTCTCTCTTCCCTGGTCCCCAGGATCTCCGCTCAGGCCCAGGGCATCCCGCCTGGCCTGCAACTGCCGGGCTCCTTTTTTCCTCTGCCCCCAACCCTGCTTTCCTGTCACCTTGTCTAGGAAGAAGGCAGCTGGCAGGTCCCCCTGGCCTGAAGCCCCCAAGAGCACTGGTTCTCATGGTGGGGACCCAAGAGCCGCCCTCAGTTCTTGAGACGCACCTTCTGAGGGCAGACGCTCCAAGACGCTGAGTTCCTGGGGCCCAGGAATCTGCACTCGTCACAAGACCCCCAGGGGTTCTGGCCTGAGTGGCACCTTGAGAAACACTCCTGCCGGCCTTCCTTCCCTCGCACCCAGACGCCCGGCCATCCCTGCTCCCCCCCGACCATGGCCACCTTTAGAACAGAGTGCCAGCTCCTGTTCCCACGTGTCTGACTGCCCCACCTCATGAGGTCTTCCAGAATCGCCTCCTTTTTTTTTTTTTTTCTCTTGTTTTAGGGCCACGCCTGCAGCATACGGAAGCTCCCAGGCTAGGGGCTGCATCGGAGCTGCATCTGCGGCCTACACCGCAGCTCATGGCAGCGTGGGAGCCGAGCCACATCTGCGATCTACGCTGAAGCTCATGGCAACGCCGGATCCTTAACCCACTGAGTGACGCCAGGGACCGAACCTGCATCCCCACGGACACTATGCCGAGTTCTTAACGCTGAGCTGCAACAGGAATGCTCAGAATTGCCTCCTTTAGCTGCACCCCCTTGCCCCCGCCCAGCCCACACGCTGCCTTGCCGTCCCCATGGGCTCACGAGCTCCGCGTGAAACCCGTCTTGCTCACCTCTGCACCTCCAGGCTCCAGCACGGCTCTGGGCACCCCCTTCTGACTTGGGGGGCCGAACACCGTGTGTGGAGACAGCAGCCCCCGTGCCCGCCCCATGTCCCCTACCTTCTCCGGGGCCCGTCGTGACGTTGGCTTCGATCTCGGGCCCGTAGGTGAAGGTCTTGGCTCTGATGCGGAACCTGTAGGTCACCCCCTCCGCCAGGTCCTTCACCTTCAGCCACAGGGGGCTGCCGCCCTTCACGTCCACGGTCACGATCTTACTGACGCCTGAGGGGAAAGCACACATGTGGGGGCTGCGGGGACAGGGGAGGCCGGGGGCAGCGCCTCCTCGGCGTCAGAGACTGGGCCAGCACTCTCAACCCCACCGTGTCTCTCAGGCTGTTCTCAAGAACGCATAAACATTTTTAAAAAAAATGAGGGAGGAGTTCCCATTGTGGCACAGAGGAAACGAATCCGACTCATACCCATGAGGATGCAGGTTTGGTCCCTGGCCTCGCTCAGTGGGTTAAGGATCCAGCGTTGCCATGAGCTGCAGTATAGGTCACAGACATGGCTCGGATTCTGCATAGCGGTGGCTGTGGCGTAGGCTGGCAGCTATAGCTCTGATTCGACCTCTAGCCTGGAAATCTCCATATGCTGTGGCTGTGGCCCCAAACAGCAAAACAAACAAACAAAAAAACATATACATATATATCTACATATTAGGGAGTTCCCATTGTGGCTCAGCAGGTTAAGAACCAACATAGAGTCCATAAGGATGTGGGTTTGATCCCTGGCCGCACTCAGTGGGTTAAGGATCCAACCTTGCTGTATACTGTGGTGTAGGTCACAGACTCAGCTTGGATCTGGCGTTGCTGTGGCTGTAGGGTAGGCCTCAGCTGCAGCTCTGATTTAAGCCCTAGCCCAGGAACTTCCATATGCCAAGGGTGCAGACTTTTAAAGTTTTTTTTTTTAATTAAAAAAATACAGGAGAAATTGACTGAATGTAAGTCAACTATAATAAGAACATTTTTTAGAGAATATTTATATAGGAGTTCCCACTGTGGCTCAGTGGGTTAAGGACCCAGCATTGTCTCTGCTGTGGCGAGGGTTTGATCCCCAGCCTGGGAACTTCCATATCCTCGGGTGAGGCTGGTAAAAAAAAAATTTTTTTTTTAAATAAAAACTATTTAAAAAAAAAAAAAAAAGAATGTCTCTCCAGCCAGTTTGTCTATTGACTCAATAACCAGAATCCTTTAGCATCTGGAGGAAAAACAACTCACCGTCACGTTTAAAGTAACCATTGTCCTCTAAGTCCATCTCATCCCGTCTTCCCCAACATCCCATCCCATAAAATTTGAATTTCCAAGGATCATCTTTCAGGAAGTGCTTCTGTAAAGACGCCACAGTCCAGAGCTGGAGGGGACAGACTCGCAGCCACCCCTCCAGCCCAGGACAACCTCAGCTGTGGCTGGGCATCCTCACCCTTCTGTGAGCTGGAAGCTCATGCCGGGCCCTCCATCAGCTGAGACTGCCAGGCTCCTTAGAGCACAGGGAGGACCCAAGAGCATCCTGAATCTCCGCAGCTAGAGGGGGGGCCTACATGGTTTTCAGGAGGGGAGAGCTGGCGCTCTGTGGTCCATAAGTCAAAATCCTCACAACCACCAGCCTCCCCGAGGGCTGGGACTGCGTTTCATCTCCAGTGTCCACCAAGCAGCTGGTCAGCCCTGGGAGACGGGCAGGCTGGGCTTGGACCCCAGCACTGGCCCTGGGGACCGTGGGCACGCCCCCACCCTGGCTTCGGTTTGTTCTCCTACTGAGGGAGGGTAGCAAAAGCATCTTAGGCCGGATGTTATGAGGTTAAATAAAAGCCCCTGGTACAGGGTTGGGGTTCAACCTATTGAATGAATGAAGTCCTGACAGAGCAGTGGCTGGCAGGGTGCCTGCAGGGTCATGGGGGCATGCGCCCCAGGACTCAGAACTGCAGCACTGGGCGCCTGCCCCATGACTTCTGAGCAAACCCCTCATTGGCTTAGGCCTTGCTTCTCCCTGCATCCGCGTGACACCTGTTCGCAGCTGACCTGATCCCAGGGCTGAGGCATAAATGGGTGCCAGACATGGTGCTGGTCCCGCTGGGTGCTATCCAGCTGCATCTCAGCTTGCTGGTCCTGGGAGCTGGGCTGTGCCAGGGCCACTGGGAATCTGGAAGGCTGTGGAGTCAGCCATGTGGTCCAGAGGCCCTGGGACCAAGGACCAAAGTGACCAGGCCTCTCCAGGTGAGGAGTCTCTGGAGGCCGCAGCCACTGGGGCCTGTGTGACTCCTGCCTGCGTCTGGCCACACCCCCTCCTGGGTGCCGCCTCCCCAGGGTCCCGCCCCACAGCAGTGCCCTTCTGGGCTGGCCAGCGGGCATTTGCAGGTCGGGGGCAGGAAGAATGAGGTCCATTGTTCCCTCGGCTGACCCAGAACGGCTGGCTGCCTCAGTGTGCCCAGGGCTCCGCCCCTTGTCCTGGTCAGGCTCTGCTGTGGGGAGGGGTGACCCACCTCCGGCCACCAGGGCGCCACCTGGTAGGCCAGCCACGTCCCCAAGGCCTCGCTGGGCCCCGGGACACAGGCAACCAGGAGCACAGCCACCTTCCGGCCTTTCTTAGTAAAGGGCAGCCTCTGGGGGAGCCTGGGGGATGGGTGGGTCCCCACGGGGGCCTCAAAGGCTTGGGGCTGAAGGGTGGGAACAGGGCTCAGGGGCTGAGGGAGGTAATCTGCAGAGCCTGGCTCTTGAGCTGAGGTTCCCTGAGGGCAGTAGGACCGTGACCCCCAAACTCATGCACCATCCTGAGAGGCTCCAAGATTACTACCAGATTCTCCAAGGGGTTCCTGACCCCAGGAAAGGCAGAGAACTAACCCAGAGTACGGCTGAGCCCCTAAGGTTGGGGGGCACACAGAAGAGCCCCACTGGGGCCCCAATTTTTTTTGGCCGCAGCAAGCAGCAGCTTGATATGCCATCTCGGGTCCCAGACTGGGGACTGAACCCAGGCTGCAGCAGTGAAAGTGCCGAATCCTAACCACTAGACCACCAGGGAGCTCCCTGGGGCTCCACCTTGCTTATTCATCTCAGGATTTATATTTTACTAGTATGTCCTTCTTCCCCTCCCCACTTCCATCCACCGATGGGGAGACTATATTTCATAGTTCTCTCCCAAGACTCAGGAGACCAGGGCTGCCAGTGGAATCTTGCCAACTTGCCAATGTCTCACCTTGCTCACATCCCTTCCCTGTCCGGGCCTCGGTCTCCCCGTTTACAGTGGGAGCTCATTGTAGGGACTCTGTGCAGGGTTGGGGTACGGGGGAGGGTGTGTGCAGAGGGCAGGTCCAGGGAGCCAAGCTGGGAGGGAGCCCCCCACTCACCATCCACGGGGGTGCAGGGCTCGTACACCAGCCGGTAGCCCTCCAGGATGCCGTTGGGGAACTGTGGGGCCTCCCAGGACACGTTCACAGAGGTGGTGGTCAGCTCGCTGAACTTGACCGAGCTGGGAGCGCTGGGGGCTGCGGGAGACAGCGGGGGGGCGGGGGTTTGGTTTCTCCTTCCTGGATGTTCAAAGCCCTGCATTTGGTTCCCAGGACCCGGCAGGGGCGTTTGGGCCCAGAAAGAACAAGCAAGCAGGGCTGAGGGCAGGCGAGGGCAGGAAGGGGTCGCCAGAGGTCATCGGACCCTCCCCCTCCCTGCTCATGTCGTTCGCATTCTTTCCAATATCAGAGTCCAAGTATTGGGAAAAAAGGGGACTTTCTTGTCCCTCGAGTTGGGGAACGCGGGCTCCTTCCTGCTAAGTGGCTCTGGGTCCTGGTGAAGAGCCCAGGACACGGCTGTATTGTGCCCCCAGGGTCACTGAGGGGACAGGCGATGTTCTGGCTTCCTGGGTGGGGGCGGGCAGGCAGGCAGGGGTGTCTGGGCTTCCGGGCATCAGGTGGGCACTCGAGCATCTGCCAGAACTGCAGTGCTCATGGCCTTTCTTCATCCCCGGGGGCCCGGGGATTATCACCGACAGAGCAGCGCAGTCTGTCGGGAGCAGCCAGAGCCAGGGATGTTCAGCTCTCCGGAAGAGATGCTTTCTCGGCCCAAGAACCCTGGAGTGACCCCAAAAACCTGGGGGAGAGGAGGTCTGTGGGGGAGGCCAGAGAGGAAGGGAAGGAAGCCTCAACTCCACTGCATCCCCACCGGGCTATTATTGTCGGTGCCGCCCCCCCATGGAGCCGGAGCTAATCCCGAACCGGTTTCCGCTCCAGCCCGCGGGAGGCAGCGCCAGTGAGCCGTCTTTGAAGGAGGGAGGCCAGCTCTGGGGCCCCTTCCTGCCTCCTCTCTGCTAAAGGACGTGAGCCAGAACGCTTTGTCCTGCTGACGGAAGCGGCCAGCTTCCCGGGGGGCTCACATCCCGCCGGTGACACTGCCAGAGGGTGGTCGAGACAGGCGGGCAGGCAGAGAGACAGACCCTCGGGAGCCATGGGAAGGAAAGGGTTTCCCTGGAGCCAGAGCTTGTCCCCAGAGAGGACCAGACTTAGGCACTGACTCCACGGGGTCTTGCTCGCTCTTGAAGAAAAAGGTAATTTACAGGACAGAAAGCTGCTGGTTAGAGAAGATGCTGAAAGGAGGTTAAGGACAAAAGGCTTGCATTCAAATCCACGGAGAAAACTCCAAGGCTGGCAGAGGAGGAGGCTGGTGCCATGAGGACAGCCCGGGATAAGCTCAGGTACCCTGGGCTCCAGCCTCTGCTCCCCCACTGAGCAGCTGGGGTCCCTGGGGGAGAAGCATCACTTCAGAGCCACCCCTGCTCACCTTGAAACGGGGTAACTCCTGCCCTGCCTGTGTCCTCAGGGCTTCCAGAAAGATCAAGTGTAATGCTGCTGGAGAAGGGCTAGGATGCTAGGCAGAGGGCTGGCTCTGCATGTGTGGGCTACAGGATTTGTCCCTTCCTCTTCTCCTTTGCCTGCCCAGCTGTTTAGCCTCCTAACCAGTCTCCCTGCCTCCTTCCTCTCCCCTCCATCAGCCTGTCCTCTGTACAGCAGCCAGAGTGGCTTTTTTTTTTTTTTTTGGTTGTACCTGCAGCATGTGGAAATTCTTGGACCAGGGATTGAACCCACACCACAGCGGCAACCCCAGCCACTGCAGTGACAGTGACAGATCCTTAACCCATTGTGCCACAGGGAACTCCCAGAGTGATCTTTTACAAACATAAACCATATCCTGCTGCCCAGCCTCTTATACCCACCAATGGCTCCCCATCATGCTTAGAATTAATCCCAACTTCCTTCTACAGCCCCCAGACCCTCTACCACCTGACTCTCGCCCATTTTCTTCAAGCTGCCTGGCTTCCTCTTTGTTCTTTAATCTCCTCCAGCTTCCAGGCCTTTGCACCTGCTCTTCCCTCTGCCCAGAACACCCCTCCTCTAGAACTTTCCACATTTGGCCTCCTCCTCTCACTGGAATCTCAGCTCGGATGTCACCCGCTCAGCAAGGCCTCTGCAGGCAAACCTCTCCGAAGCCATTGGTCCACCCCCTGCCTCTGTCCTTAGACCCCTCACACCCACTGCCACCTGAGGTCAGTTCATCTACTCATGCCCCGTCTCCATCCCAGGAGGGGGACCTGGTCAGTTTCACTCACTGCTGTGGGCCCAGCATCCGGCACGGACAATGCTCAATAAATACCCGTGGGATGAACAAAGCCGGGGAGACGTAAGAAAGTGAGGTGGGAACGGGGCAGGGAGCGGAAGGGGGCTGGCTGGGTGCGAACTGGCTGTCAGCAAGGTGAGCTCTCTGGGGAGGCTGGGGGTCGAAGGGAAAGATCTGGGGGCTCTCCGAGGCCCCTCTTGGGGGGTTGTGCTCTCCCACCATGGAGGGCATCCCATGGGGCCTGGGTACCCAACCCAGATCTCTCAGCTGCCTCCATCCCCCCAAGAGCCCAGAGGCCAGGTGGGCCTCCCCTCCCCCTCCTCCCCTCCCCACCTGCTTGCTGGGTCTGGCCCCTGGTGGGGGTGCTCCGAGGCCCGTCCCCCGCGGCGTTGAAGGCTGCCACGCTGACCATGTAGGCAGTGTAGCCAGTCAGGTTCTTGATCTTGACGCCGTTCTCGGCCAGGAAAAGCGTCTTCACCCGCTCGGTGAGGTTCCGCCGCTGGGCCTCCCAGAAATAAATCTGTGGGCACAGGGAAGCGCAGGAGTGAGGGAGAGGGTCACCCCATTTCCCTCCTGCTCCCCCCCCCGCCTCCCATCTCAGACACACCTTCTTTCATCCCCATCACACACCTGGACAGGTGTGTCGCCCAGGAAACAGAAGTATTGAGGAGCTGTTTCAGAAGCCCTTCCAGAACCTTCCTTTCCACAGCTAGTACTTTAGTCTCTGCACGACTATAAAGTCCACGAGGGCACAGAAGGATTTAGCACAGCCAGGGCACATCAGCCCTCAGAATAGCGTTACTGGAGGAATAAACCCATCCTGTTCTGCAGGAACCTGAGGGCAGTGTAAGCAAACTCCACGCCAACTAAGAGCTGGATTCAAGGACCAGCCCATCGGCAGCACCTGCGAGCTGCTTAGGGCTGCGGCGTCAGCATCTGCTGGTGGGCAAGGCCTCCGGGGATTCACCCACACACGACAGTATGTACAGCCTGCTGCAGAGGCAGGCAGGCAAGCAGGCCAGAGGCTGACCCCAGTGCACCACTTACTTGGCTGGGTGACTGCCCTGAGCTGCAGTGTGTCATCTGCATAGTGGGGGTCAAGGGCACCCCCTCCCCAGGACCCATGTGAGGAGCAAAGGACATAAAGATGAAGACGCTGCAAGGTTGAAGGTTTTAGATCAGGAGCACATCAGGTGTTCACGGTGCTTCCAATTACAGTTGATCCTTGAGAACAAGGGTTTGAACTGCGCAGGTCCACTTCTAAGCAGATTCGTTCAATACATAACCGGCCGCAGAATCCGCGTTTGCTTGAATCCGCGGATGACAAATCGCGGATATGGATACTATGGCCCTTGAGCATCTACAGACTTTGGGATCCACGGTGGATTCTGGAACCAATCCGCCACGGAATCCGAGGAACAACTACATTTCCTATTCACCGAGGGTTAACTCTCATCGTCAGCGAAGCAGCAGATCCTTCGCTAGTTTTAGAACTCTGCATCCGAGGCATCCAGAACGCACCGCCAAGCCCCAGGACGCGCGGAGGATTCGAGAGCATTTGGCGCCACCTGGTGGCCAACGGTGTTCCTGCATGCTATTGGCTTCTCCGTTTCTCAATTTGCCTGGAGAAAGCTCATCAAAGTGAGAAAGAGCTAATAAAAGCGTCCCTGTCTGGCAAGTGTGAACAGCAGTTAGGACATCTCGGTACCACTAAATTCTCGCTTTTCGAGAACACCTCCCGTTTTCTTTCTTTCTTTTTTTTTTTTCAGTCTTCTGATCCGGGTAGATGGGTGAGAGTGGAGATAACCGCTTGAGTCACTTTTTCATTCGCTCCTTGGAATGAAGGGGTGAATCTTCTTGGAGTGGGTTCAAGAGAGACTCGGAAGAGGCGGTGGCTAGAGGGTTTTTTTTTTTTTTTAAGGATTTCTGTTGTAAAGGGATCAACTAGAAAAATGGCTCAAGGAAACGTGAGGTTGGGAAAAGGCATTCGAAAGATGAAAGCGATCTCAGAATGAGAAAAATGACGAAGCCAGAGAAGGGGTGCTGATGGCTGGGGTCATGTTCCTGGGTAGGGGGAGGACGAGGGTCCAGGACCTGGGGCCACCAGAGACGGGACCCTCAGCAGGTGGGTCTTAGCTGTGTGTACTGAAGGCAGCAGACCTTTGTTAGATGACGGCTAATCACATTTGTGCAAATGGCACAAGGGGCTGAGCCCTGACCTCAGCCCCCAAGAGGCACGCGGCCGAGGTGCAGTGCGGGCTCCCCGGAGGGGCCACATCACGGTCAGTTTGGCTCCCTTGGGTCCTAAGCACTATGGGTGCTCACTAAATATTTGCTAATAATCAGGCAGGAACAGGTGTAGGAGTGAATCATTAATAAGCACCACCTTCTACCTCCTGTTCTCAATTCCCTGCCGCTTCTGGCTTCATCACAGACAACAGGCTGAACTTCAGCCTGGGTTAAGTCAGGTCCACACCCGTACGCCACGTCGCTGGCTGTCCCTGGAGGAAAGCCTCACTTTCAGTTCCCGAGCACAGCCCTGAGCGGCCTGGCCACCAGGCGCCGCTGGCCTGGTCCACTCACTGCATCACTGTTTCATCCATTCCCTCCCCATCTGCACTCCTAGCTCAGGACCTTTCACGGAGCATCCGATGCCATCAAACAAGACTCCACAAGCTCCCCTTCGTCACCAGGGCCACCTCCTGCCCTGTGTCTCTACCCTCCGCCTCCCTCCCACCACCAGGGCTGGCTGAACTGCCAGCTCCCTGGTAAGGCTACCCTCCACTCAGGCACTAAATCCACACCCCTCACCTTCTCCAGGTCATCACTCAGCACAGCCTCCTCTCCTCTCTGAATCACCAATTTCTTCCTCTTTCTAGAATCACATCTATCAGCACACGCACCTTTCTCTACTTAAAACCATCTCTGTTGACTGTCTTTTCCCGTGTTTACCCCGTTTGGTTACTTCCCTTTAAAGCAAAACGCCTCCAAAGGGCTGTCAGTAGGCCCCCTTCCTTCTCGAAGCCACTCCAAGCAGGGAGCCCTTGCCCCTAACTCTTATCAGAGTCACCTGTGAACCCGGCCTGGTTAATGCAATAATACAGGGCTCGGCAAACTCCTTCTGTAAAGAGCCAGGTAAGAAATAGTTCAAGCTTTGCAGGCCACAACGTCTCTGTGGCAGCTTTTCAAGAACTCAGCCGTTGGAACTTGAACGTAGCCGAAGGCAACTGGGCAACAAATGGGTGCGGCTGTGTTCCAATAAAACTTTATTTACAGAAACAAGAGGGGGGCCGGATGAGGCTCCAGGGTTGTTGCCCTCCGCCCATCCCTGCACAGCTGCTTCTTTGATTTCATCTTGCTTGAGTTCTGAGTAGTAGTTGGCACATCTGTTTCCTTCGTCCTTCTGGAAGCATATTTTTCATGCGGGGCTCAGTTTTCAGACTTCTGGTGTTTTCTATCTACCCAGGTCTAATCTCTGGGCTTTCAGGACCATGTATATGCTGAGGGCTCCACCATTCACACCTCCAGCTTGGACCCGCTCTCTTGGACTCCACGGCCTGTATCTGACCTCTTCCCTCTGAAGTCCAAGATGTCCAGAACTGACGCGTGCTCTCCCGCCCAGCCTCCACCTTCCACCGCTGTCGCATTCGCTGCTCTGCCACAGGAAGCTCTGTCATCCAGTTGCCCAGAATCCCCTGCTGCTTCTCCTCTCACCACCTTCCGTTCATCAGCAACTTCTCCCAGTTCTCAAAGGGTCCCGGGCCCCACCGCGGCTCACCTCTGCTGCTGCTCCTTCTAAACCACCATCACCTGGGTGATGCCATGCCTCCTGGTGCTTCTGCACTTTCCCCACTTCACGGCAGCCAGCACACACCTCCAAGACCCCGAGTCACCCAGGTCCCTCCTCTGACACCCCCCCTGCCCCGGCACCATGGCGTCATCCCACTCAGAGTGAGAGCTAAGCCCTTGAGAGCTCCAGGCCATGCGGCCCATCACTGGCCAGACCCTTCTCCCATCACGCTGCCCTCCCCCGCAACACGCTGGGACACACGGGGCTTTGGGCCGGTCTGTATACCCGCCAAGCACCCACCGACCCCAGGGCCTTTGCTCCTCTTTCCCCTCCTTCGGGGATGCTCTTCTCTCGGATCCATGCCACTCACGCTCTGTCCTTCATCTCTGCTCAGGAGGCAGCTTCTCCGAGGAGGACCCTGCTGAAAAGTCCAAGCCGGCTTCCTAAGCGGCTCCACTTACCACCACCAGGCGGTGCTGTTTGCTTTGTCCGGCGCTGGAGTTTAAGTTCAAATTGTCTCCGCTCCTCGCTGTCTTCTCAGCACCGAGGACACAAAATAACTCCTCAATTAACGCCTGTCCCTGCAAGGCCGGCGGCGGCACGAGTGCGCCCGACCCGGACGCATCACAGCCCATCCCGGCGCCCCCACTGGCTGCTGCCGTCGCACGTCGCCGTTGCTCAAGTTAAGGTTAATGAAGGCGGATGTGAACGCAGGTCTGGGAGGCGGCAGTTCCGCGTCCCCATCCGGGGCTGCGAAGTTTCCCCGAGCACGTGGACACCTGCTGCGTGACGCGCGGAGTCTGCGCACCCACACATTTCCTGCGATGGTGCATTAACTGGAGACTTCTTCCCCCGGGGAGGCATATGCTAGGGCCGCAATATTTAGTTTTCCCAGCTGGCGCTCCCAGGCGAGCACTCAGGATGCCATCCGTCTTCAGAGCATCCTTGGCAGGACCGCCTTTCCCCCTCTCTCCCGCCTCCTTCACCCCACTTGGAACCAGCCTCCATGCCGGATTCAGTCGGAAAAACGGGGTCTCCCGTATGAACGAGCCGTGTGACCTGGCAAAGGCCCTTCCCTTCGCGGAGACTTAGTTTCTGCCTGAGGGGTGGGGGCTGAAGGGGGGTGGGGGGAACCAGGAAAGGTCCTGTGGTCCCCCCCTTCCCCACAGCACCGGGTCCCCTCTCTGCAGTAACAAGCCACGACCACCAGCAGCCAGAGTGATGCTGGACACAGGCGCGGGAAGGGCCACCGGCTGTGTGTCCAAGGGAGCAGCGCGTTACTATTATATTATATCACTATTATCATCATCATTTTTGCCACCTCATCGAGAGGTTGTGTGGCACACCTCCTCCACACCCCTTGGAGGGTGAGGGCAGAGGGACCTGGAGTCTGACTCTGCTGCCGGCTTTTTCTCTGACCTCGTTGAACCACCTAACCTGGGCCTCAGTTTCCTCCTCTGTTCAATGGGCACAAACACCCCCCCCCCCCAACACCAGCTTTACAGGGCTTTCGAGAGGATTAAGGAGTTCTAAACGGCTCTGCGAAAGCTAGAAGTCAAATGAATCCTTTTTTTTTTTTTGCTTTTTAGGGCCCCACCTGCAGCATATGGAGGTTCCCAGGCTAGGGGCCTAATCGGAGCTACAGCTGCCGGCCTACACCACAGCCACAGCAATGCTAGATCTGAGCCGCATCTGCGACCTACACCACAGCTCGCGGCAACGCCAGATCCTTAACTCACTGAGCGAGGCCAGGGATCAAACCCGAAATCTCATGGTTCCCAGTCAGATTCATTTCCGCTAGGCCACGATGGGAACTCCTGAATCCTGTCTTAACACACGAGGTTGTCTAAAAATCATCGGACCCAGAGATTTCCAAAAGCTGGCCAGGAATTCTGGGCTAACTGGCCATTCAATCAGCATCAATACTGTAATCAGGGTTGGCCAAAAAACCACTTTGAGGGGTCTCGTGTTGACATCAGGAGCCAGTAGGCTGGGTGGGTGGGCAGCTGCCTGGGGATGGTGCAAGCTGGGGTGCAGCCTGAGTTCCCAGCCTCCGAGCACTGCCTGCCCCTAGGATGCCAGAGAGGATGGGTGCAGCTTTGCTCCAGCGGCATGTAGGCACACATTTCATGCACCGGGTGCAAACGGCTGAGGGGGCAGGTGTAGACCCAGGACTTCTCCCGCTCACCACACCTGGGTCTCTCCCAACCCCACCTGGCCCTGTGCCCCTCTGGACCTGGGAGCTCCCCTACCTTGTAGCCCTGGATGTCTCCATTCTGGCTCTCCAGAGGGGGTGGCTCCCATGTCACATCCAGCTGTGTGGCCGTGGCGCTGTGGACAGCCACGTTGCGGGGCGCTGCCGTGGGCACTGGAGGGCGAGAGGGGTGGTGGGTGTGTGTGTGGACCAGGGAGGAAGAGGTGGGCTGGGTTGGGTGGGGCCCCTGATGCCACATCTCCTCCTACTGGGCCTCGGGGGGTGGGGGGTGCTGGGAAAGGTGTGCTCGGGCCGGAAGGCGGCAGCGCTCACCTGCCTCCCCGACGAAGACCTCCTGGGGGGAGCTCAAGGGGCCCTCGCCTACTGCATTGTACACGCTCATCCGTATCTCGTAGCGCCGGTGCTTGTTCAAGTCTGGGGTGAGAGTGGAGGAGGGGAGAAGCACACAGGTCACCGGCCCTGCGGTGGGCAGAGGCAGCGTGCAGGGCAGAGGCTGTGCGGGGTGGTGGGGGCGGCTGTGATGATGCACCCTTGGGATGCCGGATCCCGTACGAAGGAAGGTTCAGGAAAGGGCAGGTTAAGCGGAGGGGCTGCCGGCGTTGGGCGGGGGTGGGGATGGGGGGGTGCTCAGCCTCATCCCTGGGGATCTGGACACAGGATGACGCGGACATCCTGGCCAGGTGTGACCGTGCTGGATGCTTCGGAGACTGAGAGAAGCACTATGAATATTTATACTGGGACCACTGGTATGAAACCCAAACTGTCCTGGACATGCCAGGTCACAGGTCACATCTTCCCTGCCCGTCCTGGGCTCACTGGTCACCACCACTTATTAAAGCCCCACCCCTGCCCGCACGTCTCCAACAACCAGCCCTTAGCACAGGGTGGGGGGCTCAGCCCTAAAGAGAAGGGGCTTACTGGATGTGAATTTGGGGCTATGAAACGCTATGTTTTTGCTTCGCTTCGCTGGAGATGCTTAGGCAGAAGCTGGGAGAGAGAAGCAGTTGCAGGAAAATGGGCTGACACCCTGGATGGGAGTCGCTGTTGGGGGGGGGGCACAGCTGGAATGTTCTCCCACACCTCTCTGGGTTCCCCTCCACGTTCCCCCTCCCCAGGTGGAAGTTCTCCCCTTGGGAGGAGGGTGGGGGCATCACCCTAATTGTCCCGCAGCCGGGGAGGCCCCTGGGCTGAGGAAGAGCGGAGAGGGACAATTCAGACAAATGGAGGCCCCGGCTCAAAGCTCCGGGCCTGGGGAAAACCTAAGGTCTGTGTGACATTAGGAAAAGGGCTAGTCCCACCCAGGGCACTTCCTGATCCCTGGAGGAGAGACGGCCTCTCTGCTCACCCAGGGTGGGGCTTGGCCTGAAAGAGAGCCGAGGAATTCCCTGGTGGCACAACAGGTTAAGCACCTGGTGTAGTCACCCCAGCGGCTCGTGTCGCTGCTGTGCTGGGGTTCGATCCCTGGCCGGGGAACTTCCACATGCCGTGTGGGCGGCCAGAACAATCAAATCAAATCAGTTAGAATAAAACAGTTTGGTAAAAAAAAAAAAAAAAAAAAAAAAGAGGCAGAACTGATCTGAAAAGCTCCCATGAAAAATGGGATGAGAAAGGGCAGCAGCAACGTGGACACCTGCCCGCTGGACCAGAGGGACCACCAGCTCCTACCATGGACCTCCTGTCCCCGTCTCCTGCCCAGGCCTCCCCGCTCCACCCCTGCAAAGCACAGGGTCAAACCATTTCCTTGTCTCTCCTGCACTGATGGAGAGGGGGCTGGAGCAGACCTTCCCTGGTGACCCCCCCCCCCCCCGCTTTTCTGTATGTTTCTGGAAAGGCCCTCGAGTTGCGGCGGCCCGGTTCTTCAAGTGGCCTGGGGTAGGGGGGCACCCCTCAGCTGTGGTCAGGTGTCCTCGGAGGCCCTCTCCCCTCCCTGTGGAAGGCGTGGCCCCACCGGGACTTACTGTCCAGCTCGTACTGCGTGAGGCTGGGCCGGCTCAGGTTCCGCACGGAGTACAGGGCTACGGGGTCAGGGGAGGGGGGGGAGGCGGAGGGGGCCGGAGGGAGACAGCAGACAGAGGACGTTAGTACACACACCCCGCTCCACAGAGACCCCGATGAGGGGGGGCGGGCTGGGGGAGACAGGAAGCCTGGCAGCACACATGCAGAGGGAAAGAACTTTCCAGATTCCTGAGTGAGGGGCCAGGGCAGGAGCTGGGGGAGAAGGCAGCTCCCAGGACAGTGCTGCCCCCACCCTACTGTGCATGGGCTGGAGGTCACAGGGCACCGGGAGCCCCTGGGACACCAGCATCCCTGGAGACAGCCCTGGGGGACCCTCTGGTGCCAACCTGCTCCCCTGCCTAAGGCTGGGTGCTGGAGAACACCGTGATATAGGGGGGTTGTTAATTTCCTCCTATGAACCAGAAACCATTTAACTACCACGAAATAGGGCTGTGTTATGAAATCACCACCACAAGCACATGTCTGCCCCCCCCCCCAAAATAAATAAATAAAATAACGCACACAAGCGGTTGGATCAGCTACTTCGGAGTTTTTCTATTCATTTTCCTGGGCTACCAGCGCCATCATTTTGTGGTCGGCTAATACTTGCTGGCAGACAAGGCCCACACGGTTTAAGGGAATGATGAGAGGAAAGATCAAACATGGAGAGGCTCTGAAACTCCTCCTCCTCCTCCTCTCCCACTCGGCTCTGTTTAGGTTCCACCCCCCACCTGGGTACCAGATCCTCCAGACTCCTCCCACCGCCACGTGAATCAGTGGGTGGAGCCCACGGCACATCAGCCCGCACGGGCCCTCAACCCCTTCCCTAGCCTGCTGCCTTGATGCCACCCTCACGCTCTGCCCGCATCACTGCATTAGCCTCTAACGGGGCCCCCTGCCTGTGGACCCCAGCGCCAGCCATCACACTCACGCCCCCAAAGTAAACCACCCTGACCCCAAAGGACAGCATGTCATTCCCTCACTTGTGTGTGACCCTCTCTGGGATTTCTATGCGGGCGGCTTCTCGACTTTTTCCTTCCTGCTGCAGAGGCAGCCTGGGTTCCCGGGAGCCCAGGGCAGAATGGTCCCCTCCCCCAGGGAAGAGGAAAACAGACTGCTGCCCCTGGGATGTGACCAGGCTTGGCTTTGGGTCCTTCCCATCCCAGGCCCTTTGCACAGGCTGAGCTCCCCCATTTTCTTGGAACTGTTCAAAGTGGAATCATCCATCCATCACCCCATCCATCACCAACCTCATGGCATATGGAGGTTCCCAGGCTAGGGGTTGAATCGGAGCTGTAGCCGCCAGCCTACACCAGAGCCACAGCAACGCGGGATCCGAGCTGTGTCTGCAACCCACACCACAGCTCACAGCAACGCCGGATCCTTAACCCACTGAGCAAGGCCAGGGATCGAACCCGCAACCTCATGGTTCCTAGTCGGATTTGTTAACCACTGAGCCATGATGGGAACTCCATACATCGGGGTTTTCTTCGTGAGTGCCTGGCTCCTCCTCCAGCCTGCATGCTCTGAGGGGGCAGGGACCCTGTCTGTCTGGTTCACTGGTGTCCCCCAGTGTCTGGGGCTGTAGAAGGTGCTCAATAAACCGGGGCTTAGGGACTGAATGGATGGGGTGAGAGGCACACACAGGGGAGGGCGTCAGGGTTTCGGGTTAGCGTGCTTCCAGGGAGCTGAGAGCTTCCAGGCAGGGAGGGGAGTGTGGGGCCCCCACCTGCCCTGCCTCCCTCTGCTGTCACTCACGGGTAAGCTCTGCCCACTTGGCCCCTGGATTGTTGATGCCTCGCAGCGTGAAGCCCCTCAGCCCCTCGTAGAGCAGTTCCCGGTACCGGATCCGGAAGCCTAGGAGGATGCCGTTGATCTTGTCCTCGGCTGGTGGCTGCAAGGAAGGGAGTAGGGGATGGGGCCCACCAGGCTGGACCAGGGCTAAGCATCCCCTCCACTCCGTCCCGCCCTCCCTATCTGGTCTCCTGCAGCCAGAGAGCAGGGACTGTGGTGTTGTTTTTTCAGTAGGGCCGCACCCACAGTATATGAAGCTCCCAGGCTAGGGGTCAAATGGGAGCTACACCCCAGCCACAGTGATGCCAGATTCGAGCCGTGTCTGTGACCTACACCACAGCTCAGGGCAATGCCAGATCCTTCATCCACTGAGCAAGATCAGGGATTGAACCCACATCCTCATGGATACTAGTTGGGTTCGTTTTCGCTGAGCCACAATGGGAATTCCAGGACTGTGTATTAACCAGGAAAGGAATGAAAGTGGCCTCGAGTGTTTTTAATTTACAAAGCATTTCCAAGGAGCCTTTTCCAGCCCTGTATCATCTCTGCGAGGCAGGGCAGGACAGGAATCACCACATCGTCTCCACTGAACGAAGCAGGAGAGTGAGGCTCAGAGATGGTAAGGAACTTGCCCAAGGTCACACAGCATCACCGGGACTCCGGGCATGACTCTGGATGCAGAGCGCATCTCAAAGAGTCCTTCCTTGTCTAGAAACTTCCTCACATGACCACCAGCTCTGCCCTGGCCAACATTTCCTGGAGTTTCCCAGGGAATTAGGGCGCGTCCCAGTCCCGCTCTTCAGTAAGGACAAGGGCAAGTGTGACTTTATCGTTTTCTCCTGTGCGTTCTGATCCCGTCCTCAGATGAGCTGAACAGGCTTCTGGAAAAGGTGGAAACTACTTTTTATGATCCCTCTTTTAAAAAACCTGCTGAAACAGTTCAGCTTTTT
Organism: Phacochoerus africanus; assembly: GCF_016906955.1. NCBI lineage: Eukaryota > Metazoa > Chordata > Mammalia > Artiodactyla > Suidae > Phacochoerus > Phacochoerus africanus. The sequence goes on along the minus strand of NC_062557.1, from coordinate 7,557,397 downwards.
ATTAGCTCCTTAATTGCAATCCTGGCTGCAGCTGGCACCTCCCTGCCCGCTTCGTCACTAAGGCGCCTGATTGGCTCCAGCCTTGCCCTTGCCCCCAGCTGCACTAGGTCGTTTTCACTTAAGGGAGCATCCTCCTCGGGGGTGGGGGGTGTCTCCCCTGTTTTCTCTTCAAGGGCTTCCCCTTCAGGAGGGCTTCAGGTGGGCAAAGGCTGGCCCCTGCCCCTCTAATCCTGAGAAACAGAGGCAGGAGTTCATGGCTTTGGGGTCTCTGTAGGTGATCTGCTGAGACCCAAGGCTAGACTTCAGAGGATGGGGGCTGGTCCCGGAGGCACACGTGGGCAGCTGAGTCTCTGCGATGCATCCTCGGGTCCCCCTCAGACTCTGGCAGGAGGGCAGTGCCCATCTGAGCGGGTGGCTGGGGGAGGAGGGGTCAGGGGGAGTTCTTTGTACCTGGACAGTCGGTCCTGCTCATGGTGATGGGACGGAAGCCGCGAGGGCGCAGGTGAGGCGTGGCACCTGTGTTTGGTCTCTGTGGGGAATCCCTGCACTCACAGTGGGGCTGGGTTTCACAGAGATGCTGGCAGCCCCGCCACTTAGGGTCTGTGTGACCTGGGGCCATTCGCATCCTCTCTCTGAGCCTGGGTCCCCGTCCACACAGGGTGTAGGGCAGGAGGAGCCCCTGACCGACGCTCAGATTACCAGGGAGCAGAGTGAGGATTGAGTGCGGCTCTATGCGAGTGTGTGCCGTGTTCCGGGCTCCCCCCCGCCCCAGGGAGGGCAGCTGCCGTCTTTCTCGTCACGGCACAGCGTGTGTCTGAGTGCCTGGAGAACAGGAGCCCCTCCCCGCCTCCTGGGTCCTACCTGCCATCGGATCAGCACAGAGGTGGTGGTGTGTGGTGTCACCGAGACGATGGCGGGGGCTTCGTCGGGGGCTGGGGAGAGAGGCGGACAGGTGAGCTCTGGAGGGTGGCACTTAGGCCTCCCTGGGAGGCCACGGGGACTGATTCCTCGAACTGCAGGGCAGCTTCCTCTTAAACCACTCTTCCCAGCCACCGCCCCAACTTCTGCACAACAAAGGGTCTGGGTGGAGGGGGACAGAGGGGCAGGGACCTTGGCCCCGGCCCAAACCCCAGGGTCCAGAGCCCCTCCTTTCTGCCACTCGAGCCAAAGGCCTCCCCCAGCCCCCCCCCCCCGAGGCTTTCTGGGGGTAGCTGCAAGCTGGGAGGACATCAGGAAAGACACACTTGGGGTTGAGGATGCCAGGCTGGCTGTGGGTGCCTGAGCCCATGGCAGGGACCCCTCTGGCCCAGACCTCCTGGGGACTCTGCTCAGAGAGCCAGACAAAGGGCCCAGCGGGCATGGAGCCCCTCCCCCAGGAGAGAATGCCCAGTGCCCAGGAAGTGCCCAGGGGACCAAGGGAAAGAAAACCCCACAGGGGGCACTGACCGGCCTGCAGGGTGGTCAGTGGTTCTGACTCCTCACTGAACTCGCTGTCCCCGATGTCATTGGTCGCCTTGACTCGGAACTTGTAGGATGTGAAGGGCTTGAGCCTACGGGGTGGCGGGGGGCGGGGGGGGTCCAGGTTGGATGAACAGAGGTACCCCCTAATGACCCTGCTCTGTCACTTCTGCCCGCCTTCACCCGAGGGCACCCCCAGGAACCTAGAAGCTTGGAGAGACCCTCCGTCACCAAGGGGACAACCTGGGGCCAGGCCCGGAGGTCCCCTAGATCAGGCCAGCTCAGGAAGTGGCCTCACTTTTAGCTCCAGCTCGAAGCCACAGGTCCCCAAGCGGTAATGTCCACGTATTTCGGACCCCAGAGGGGCCTGCAGGTGGGAGAGCCCCCCAACTCCCGTGGGGGGCTGACTCCTCCTCCAAGAACAGCCACCTCTTTCTGGCACTTGGTACATTCAAGAGGAGCCAGTGAATTAAGAGTTAACCGGCACTTTATAAGCCTCATTTCCTCTCCAGGCAAACGTCTGTCTTTTTGATTTATTGGGGGGTGGGGTGGGGAGAAGAGGAGAAAAGTATCGCTCAAAACTCTCAGTCACGTCAACTGGAATATAAAAAATACATCCCGCTAGGAATTGAATTGAAGGCAGAATTTCGGGAGCGAAGCTCCGCTCCCCTATTAAAGATGGAGAGGGAGCGGCTGCCTGGCCGGGAGGAATCGCTAATGAAGGGGGGCATCCAGGCTCCAGAAATAGATAATTAAGAGGCAGCCCTAACAAGGCTCCAGAGAGAGTGGGCAGGGAGCTTCGGACAGAACTGGAGGGGCTGGGCGGAGGGGAGGGCAGCTGGGGGATGCGGGTGGTGGAAGGGGTTTGGGGGAGCGCAGGCTCCAGGTGTCCTCAGGCTGCAAGGAGCAGAGGGGAGATGCAAGTGGACAGACAGGCAGACAGGCAGACAGACCCTCACCTGTCCACGACGAAGGCAGAGGCGTTGTGGCTCACGGAGGCCGAGTGCAGTGCCCACCGGCCGCCGGGCAGCTCGCGGGTCTGGATGGTGTAGTAGCGCACGGGGGAGAGCCCGTCGCTCCCGGGCTCCCAGGACAGCAGCACGCTTCGTGCCTTCACGTCCTCCTGCTGCACCACGGGCTTGCTGGGGGGCTGCGGGCGGTCTGGAGGGGCGAGCGGGAGGGGCAGGCAGGAGGGGATGTGGTTTTGCAGCAAGAGAAGGTGAGGCTCTGGCCCCACTGCCCCCGTCCCATGCCCACACGCCGTGGCTCCTGGTCAGCGACTGACCTCGGGCTGCTAGAGGCCCCGGTGCCTGGGAATTTACATCCCTTGAGGGCAGCCCCGACCCAGGGCTGACAGTGAGGAGGTGGAAATACCCTGTTCCTTTGCCCCTGTCTGCGTGGTGCTCAGATGGGACCCATGCTGTCCCAGGAATGGGGCTGAGCCCGTGTTTTCTCCGGGGGGACCCGACTCTGTCCCTGCCCTTGGCCCTGTCTCACTTCCCCAAGCCCTGCTGGGTCTCAGCACTTTTGCCTTTGGGGTGGATGAATCTTTTCTTTTTATGGCCACACCCATGGCATATGGAGGTTCCCAGGCTAGGGATCGAATCAGAGCTGCAGCTGGAGCCTAGGCCACAGTCACAGCAACGCAGGATCCGAGCTGCGTTTGCAGACTACACCACAGCTCACAGCAATGTCGGATCCTTAACCCACAGAGCGATGCCAGGGATGGAACCCTCATCCTCACAAAGACAGTGTCAAGTCCTTAACCTGCTGAGCCACAAGGGGAACTCCAGGGTGGGTGAGTCTTTGCTGCGGGGGCTTGTCCTGTACATTGTAGGATGTGTGGCCTCTACCCAGTGATGCCAATGGCACCTCCCTTCTGGGTGTGACAACCACAACATCTCCAGACTTTGCCCAAGGTCCCAAGGGGCAAAGTCACTGTGGTTGAGAACTCTGTCCCTCTGGTTCCCCCTGGGAACAGTGATAAATCACGTGCACAGGGATCTGGGGCTCAGGCCCGCTGCTGGGGAGCCCGACCCTGGGTGAGAAGCCTGCTCAAGGCAGCAGGGGCCCCAGCTGCCGCCCCATCGCCACCCAACTGGACACGGTCTTTGCCGAGGGGGAGGGGAGAGAGGAAGGAGCTGGCCTCGTCCACCTGCCCTTTAGAAATCTGGTAGCTGGAGCAGAGCGGGGGCCTTGGGAAGGAAGCGCCCAGGTCGGCTCTGAAGTCTTCTGGAGCCCTTGCGGGCCTTGATGTCAGAGATTAGAGCCCACTTTCCACCCCAGACCAGGGCAATGAGACACAACTAGCGATCCCCAGCTGTGCACCAGGAGGCAGTCTGAGCACCCATGTCACAGACAGGTGTCCCCTTGGCAGCACCCCACCTCCCGCTTCCCTGTCTCCGAGAACAGTCACCTCTCTTCTCGGTGGTCACCACCAAGGCCTCGGCGGCCTCTCCCCAGCCCTTGCGGGTCTGGGCTGTTATGCGGAACAGGTAGACAGACTCTGGCTTGAGGCCGGTGGCTGTGTACTGGCGGGCGCTGGGCGCGAGCACCTCCACCGTGGCAGTGTTGGCCGTGGTGGCGTTGAGCCGGTGTGTGATCTGGTAAGCTGCGGGCAAGGAAGGAAAAGAGCCATGCTAGGAAGTGGGGCAAGCTGCCTCCAGAGCCCCCAGAATGGCTCCTTCCTTTTTAGCCACTGCAATGTCTGCCCTTGGGCCACCTGGGCTGAGGTCCGTCTGCTTGAAGCCCTCAGGGTCACTCTCATGTCCTCAGCTGCCACCTGGGGAGTGTGACTCAGGGGGCCGTGGACGGGTGCTCTATGTTACCCATCTGTCACATCCCTCCCCTGGGGGCGGATTGGGGTCCCCTCTCTGGCCTGTGAGCCTGGCTGCGCTGAGCCGGCCAGTGCGCCCTCACCTGGCCACACTTGGGAACAGCAGCCGAGGTTCACACATGGCCTGAACCTGACCTTGCCCTCCAGCTGAGAGTCTCACATACTGAGATTTCTAGTGGGAGAAATTAGATGCAGAGCCATTCTCGAGGATATGCAGACACCTGTCCCGGGCTTAGTCTCCCTCTTGCCAACACCCAATCTCCCTCCATTACAGCCTCTATCTCCCTCTTCCTGCAGCTGGGGCCCGGGCAAGGTAGCAGCTTACCGAGAATGATGCCATTGGGAGCAGCGGGGGGCTGCCAGATCAGCCGCACCGATGTTGTCCTCACTTCTGGGAACAGGATGCCCATGGGGGGTCCCGGGACTGGAGGGACAGAGGAGAGGCAGGTGACAGTGTGGCTGTCCCTCTGCCTCAGGACCAGCCTGGCTCCAGGAGAGCAGCACAGCGGACAGCAGGCGAAGGGGCCCCTCCACTCAATATTTCGAGTTCATCTCTGCCTGGAGGCTTTGTCCTCACACAGGGCATGAAGATGCGACTGGTGAGGATTCTACCCTCCAAATGGTCATTATTTGGCAGGAGCTAGAAGGGACCAAGGCTCCAGCCTTGGGGCAAAGGGAGTGCCCCCACAAGCCCACCCGGCTCCTCTCTCTAGACCTCACTCACTCTGGGATCCTTGCAGCCATAGCTCCCCTGTCTCTACAGCCCGAGCCATGCCTCCCGGGTCTGCACGGGCCTGTTTTCCGGGTCCATCTCCTGACAGTGCAGACTTGTACCTTGGACGGAGGGATGGCCAAGGGGCAGCTGTTTGGGGCATGTGGCTGGAGGCTGAAGGGCATGGGCCAGAGGAGGCAGGGGTGGGGGGTGGGGAGAACAGGGCGGTGGAGTCAGGGGTCGGATTGGGAGGCAGCTCTTCCCAAGCTGCCTTGGTCCAACAGGAGATGGCCAAGAAATCGGAGATTTCTAAACTTGAACTTGGCCTTCCAGGTCATTAGGAGGGTATATTTGTCAAGGCAGGAGGATAGAACATATTTAATTTAACAGATCATTAGCTTGATTTATCACTTTAGAACACAGAGACATATGGCATCGGGGCTTCCTCTTGCACTCCCATCCCGACCCCATGAATGTTTGTGGGGAGCCTTGTGCAGAGAGGACGGAGGGGGTTAGAGCACCTGTCAGGTCAGCCTTTGAGGGGGAGTTTTGCTGCAGCGCGGAAGGCCTGGGGCCTGGCTGGCACCACTCTTGTGCAAATAGGATCAGCAGGTTCGTGCAAAGGAAAACTCAAGCCTTTCCCTTACACGGGCCTTCACGCAGAGCGAATCAAAACGGGTGCAAACTCTCTTTTCTGTTCACTTGTCCCAGGGAGACTGGATCCGGTGTCAGACTGTCCTTGCACTGTCCTTTCTTCCTTAGGGAGGCACAGTCTGTAATTAGCAGCCCTCGCAGTAGGCTTGGTGGCCCTCGGTGACCCACCTCCCCCAGGAGAAGCCTGGGGCCACGGTTCCCTTCGAGGCAGAGTGAGACCAGTGGGGCAGGGCTGGGGGTGGGGAGGGGAGGCTGCACAGCTCCCAGCCCTCCCCAGGTTCCTAGGGATGTGAACTCACCATCATCCAGCGTCCGCTCCAGGATGGGAGGGTGGCTGGGGACGCCGTCCCCGATGCGCGTGAAAGCCAGCACCTGGACCTCATAGAGCACGTATTTGCCCAGGCCCGTGAGCTGGGCGCTGCGGGACGAGTTCCCTTCCACCAGCCAGAACCGGGGCTGCGAGTCTGAGTCCTTCTCCTTATACGTCACCTGTCGGAGCCCAGTGCAGGGGCGAGGTCTTAGGCCGGGGTCCTGCCAGCATCTCTCCTGTCTCCTTCCCAGGAGCCAGGTGCGTGAGGATGAGTGGGTGGACCGGGGCGGGTGCGGGGGGGTGTCCTCGGAAGGGCTTGGCTCCAGGGAGCAAGAGTCTATGCCGAGCTAGTGCTTGGGGAGGGCGGGGGCACAAAGATGTGCTCAGCCATGGAGCTGGAAGGTTCCTTAGAGAGAGCTGTTTCCCAGTTGGGAAAACAGGCCCAGAGAGGGACACGTGCTCAAGGTCACACAGCCAGTAGTGACATGTCAAGCCAAGTCTCAGGGCTTCCAGGCTGGGGCTGGATCATTTGGTGGATGCAGCTTTGGGAGCAATTTGAGAAGATAATGGAAACTGATGCTGGGCCCATCAGGGCTGAGGGTTAGGCTTGGGGCGCCCAGTGGGGCCTCATGGAGGAGGTGGAGACTGCAGGCCTTCATAGGAAGCCCCCCGACCCTCGAGGGAGGACCCCTGGTTGCCATGGTGAGCAGAAGGGCCCCGTGGGGTCATGAGGACAGGGCACCCTGATGGGAACGGGGCTCCAGCTTCAGTGCCGGGTCTCACCTTGTAGCCCAGTACCAGCCCGTTGCGGTCGGCCTCGGGGACTTCGTTCCAGCGCACCAGCATGCTGCTGGAGGTGGTGGCCAGCGCTGACACGTTGGTGGGGCCAGAGGACGGCACTGGGGGAGACAGAGCGGAGAGAAGGTGCTCAGGACTCACCGTCCCCCGGAGGGTGAGGGGTGGACCCGGGGAGGGAGAGGGGGCACAGACCATCCCCAAATAGCAGATTATCTTGCCATGATGATAAGTGCGTGTGGCAGATGCCACTTCTGATTCCACATCCGCCTCCCTGGTGTCCCCCTCCCCCCAGGCAGAATAACAACAGGGCAAGGCTGCATTTCCTGCCAGTGGGTTGGGAGGATAGGAGGAGGGGCCTGGGTGGGAAGGGACCCAGGGTGGCAGGAAAAAGCCACAGGGCTGCAAACCCCATGTGGACCACGAGGGCTGCTTGTAGGCTGGGAGCACATACTCTGTGCTTGCCAGGCCCCGGTGAGCTGCTATTTGTGCTTCTGGAGTATTCTGTGAGCTAACCCCACCTGCACCCTCTCCTCCTTCCCCACCTCCAATCTCAGGCACTGCTGGGTGTCAGGGTTCAAGGTGAGGGCACAGAGACAGGCATCCCCTCCTGAGAGCCGCCCCCTCCCTCCTCCTTTGGGAACAGCGCTGGGAAGGAGCAGGCCCGGGAGGCGTGGCCACCCGGCAGCAGGTTCTACACTAAAAGGAAAATGAGCCCGGGTTCTTTCTGCACCACAGCTCCAGCCTTTGTGCCCCTGGAAGGCCCTGAGGGCAAAGAGACACAGGCGGGGGTATCCCCAGGCCACGGGGAAGTGACGGCGGGGCCAGCGCCGAGTACCTGACTCCCGGGTCCTGCCCATCACCGTCTGGCTCCAGGGCCCGCTCCCGATGGCGTTGAAGGCCTGCACCTGCACGCGGTACTCCGTCCACTCCTCCAGGTCTTCGATGGTGTACTCCCGCTCCACGCGGTCCTGGACCACGTGGCTCAGCGTCTTGCCGCGTCCGTCTGCCCGGCTGTACTTGATCTTGTAGCCAACCGACTCGGGGTTCCCGTTGTATTCCATTTCCGGGAGGGGCTACAGGAGGGCAGGGGTGGACAAAGCTGCTGTGAGGCCAGGCCCATCCAGTGTCTGGGGGACCTGTGGGGCTCCTGGTGCCTCTTCCAGGGAGCCTTCGGGATCACCCAGCCCACTGTCTAACCTGTAGCATCTGTGTGATGTGCTCTACCCCTGGGTGTGGCTTAGTTGTGTCACTGTGTTTCTGATGGCCCCGCCATCCCCCTGTCTCTCCACCCCGGGATCAGAGGAGAGGCGGCACCCATGCTTTAACTGCGCACGGGACAAACTTCCGACCCTGCCAGGGGCGTCGGCCCCAGGGAGGAGACGCATAAAAGCTGCCTGTCCCACACACAGCACCTTTGGCCGTGCCTGTCTGTGCCACCTGACTCCCTCCCCCAGGCTGCCGACACAGACTTACGTAATCGTCTATAACACGCCTGGTCTCGGCTCCTGCCTGCCTTTGGAGAAGCAAGCAGGTGGAAACAACACCAGTCACTGTCAGGAAGTCCCTCCGGCCAGCAAACCTCAGGCTCTCCCACTGCATTTTCTTCCCTCCTTCCCTCCCTCTCTTTCTTTTTTTGCTTTTTAGGGCCAAACCTGTGGCATATGGATGGAAGTTTCCAGGCTAAGGGCTGAATTGGAGCTGCAGCTGCTGACCTACACCACGGCCACAGCCACAGCCACGAGGGATCCAAGCCACATCTGCAACCTACACCACAGCTCACGGCAAGGCCAATCCTTAACCCACTGCGCGAGGCCCGGGATCGAACCTTTGTCCTCATGGATACCAGCTGGGCTCGTTTCCACTGAGCCACAAGGGGAACTCCTCTCCCACTGCATTTTCAACCTCCTTCTTCTTGTTGGAGTCTCAATGAAGGGCAAAAAGCCAGTTTCCTTTCCTGGGCTTTATGACTAGGCTAGTGGGGCCACGGTCAGTGGCTTAAGGTCGTTTGGATGACGTGGGCGGTGTGGATAAACAGTGCAGGTGCGCGCATGTTGGGGACAGCCTGTGACCTGAAGCAGGTGTGAGCCGAGGGTCTAGACTCCAGATTCTCCTCTGAAGGTGGGAGAGCTGGGGTGCCCTCAGCCCTGGCCCACCCCCATTCTGTTTCTCCAGGGGTCCAAAGAGCCCCTGGTCCACAGGCTTCCCACATTCTGACCCAGTTTCCCCTGTTCCTCGGCCTCTGCCTCACCCTCTCTCTCCTCCCTCCCTCCTCCTAGCCCCTGCTCCTGCAGACACTTAGTGAAGCAGACCAGGGGCCATTAAGACAGCAATCAATGGGCCTGAGAGCTTGAGATGGGCCCAGAGTGCACGCTCCCTTACCTGCTAAGGAAAGGTAACGGGCCGTGCACTGTTAGGCGGGACTGGGGGTGCCCGGGGCCCTGCACAGCCCAGCTACTGCCTTTTAGTCCCCCTCCAGCCCCCACCCCGGGTATCGGACCTTTTAGCCTTTTAGCGCTTGGAAACCTTGAAGTGTGAGATACTGCAGGGAAGTGGGGAGCCGGCCTGGAGCGGGGTAGAGAGGAGGAGGGAAGGAGGCGAACATAATAGAAGTCTGTGCAGGCCCAGGGCACCCTGGGCGGGGCGGGATGGCAGCTCTGCCTGGTGCCAGCCACCTGGGAGGGGCGGCGTAATTAATAACTCGGGCGTCCAGGGCTGATGGCTGCTTTCACCAGGCTGTCCACATACGTGAAAGGCAGCAATGACTTTTCTGCTGCATCCCAGCCCACAACTTGACAGTTTTGCAAGCTGTGTTTTCGGCACCTAGTAAGTGATTTTGGTGGGCGCCAAAGAGCCGTGTGGCTGGAGGGGCCTGGCGAAGCCAAGTCAGGCAAGGTCCAGCCCCCAGAGCGAGCGCTCCCGGATTCTCTAAGGAGCTGGGCTCTGTGGTGCTGTCCCCAAGTTTATCTGTCTGGGGATTCCTCCTGGACTGATGCTCTGTGGGAGCTGTGCTGGGAAGCGTTGTCCTGGGGAATGTCCGGGGGAGAAAGTTCTCTCCTGTTCTCCACGAGCTGGGTCAGCAGTGTGCTCTGGGGTTAAGCTGTGGCTTTGGGGGGCCAGACTCCCTAGATTGGGATTTTGCGCCCCAGTGTTAACTAGGAGGTGGGGGAGGACGTGGGGAGACCTGGGCCAGTTCTCCACTTCTCCCTGCCTCAGTTTCCTCATCTGTAAAGGCCAGGCTCGCTTGGCTGTCACAGGCTCATGGAGAGGCTAGGGTTCAAGGCCCAACTTTGAAAGCCCCTCAGAACAGTGCCTGGCAGAAGCCCTCAGCAGGTGGGAATTACCAACTCGGGCAGGGTTGCCTGGGGTACAGACCCTTGATGCAGAAACCTGATCTGTGGGGACAGAGCCTAAGAACTTCTCCCCCTCCCCCCGTTCCCCTCAACCTCAGAAGCAGCCCCTCACTGTCCGACTTGCTGTAGTGGGACAACTTCTGTCCAGATCCCAGAACCACCCCTGGGAGCTGTGTGGCCGTGGGTGAATTCCCAACCTCTCTGAGCCTCAGTGTTCTCAGCTGTAAATTGGGATAGTAATATGTCCTTTGCAGGATCATGGGGAGAGTAAATGGAAGAAAAAGGGTACAGTGCGTGGCGTGTAGAAATGCTCAATAAGGAGGGTTTTCTCGCTCCTCCCCACCTGGGGGTTTGTTTGTCGGGCTACGACTGGTGATCAGAAAAGACAAGGGGCTGGTGGTAACCCCCCCTCGGAGGCAGCGACACCTCTGCAGGCTGATGAGGACTGAGGAGACACCCCACCCCTGCTGCCCTTGCGGGAGCCTCACCATCCAGCGGAGCCACAGGCTGGTCTCGCTGGCCGTTCGCAGGGTGACGTTGGCCGGGGCCATGTCAGGGGGCGCCTGGAGGGTCTGGATCTTTCTAGAAGGCTGGCTGGGTGGGCTGGTGCCCACGATGTTCACCTGGCGCATGCGGAAGCTGAGATGGGGGAGGGGTGAGCAAAACGGTGAGGGCAGGACCCTGGGGCCAAAGCCCGACGGATCTGCGCAGCCCCCTCCCCTCCTGCCCCGTTACCTGTAGTAGGTGAAGGGGTTGAGGTCGGGCACCTCCATGGAGCGGGCGTCGGGCTCATTGGTGACCTGGTGGATCAGCAGCCACTCCTCTCCCTCCCCAACCACGCCCACCTGCAAAGGGAAATGCTCTCAGGTGGGGCCAGCCGGCGGGGCTGAGATGGGGGTGCTCTGAGCCCCAGGTCCTGAGCAGTGCAGTCCGGCCCAGGGAAGGACTGGATTCAAACCCAGGCTTCCCCTGGAGGGCACTGAATGGGGCCACCATATTTCCAGGCCCTTAAACATGTCTTCAAGTGTGACCCCGAGCCCTCCTGCAGCAGAATCTCAGGGGATGCTCATTAGAAACCCATTCCTGGGCGCTGCCCTTGACCCAGCCAATCAGAATCCCTGAGGGGGGAGCCCAGAAGTCTGTGTATTTAGTAAGTTTCCTAGGTGATTCTCCTATTCCTCCTGGCCTGCTTTTAAAACCTCAGCTAAATCAGAATGGGAACTTCCAGGTATGGGGAGATCCATGCTTTGGAACCTCTGAAAGTTCCCCTATTGCAGCCAAAGGTGAGAATCATGGCTGTATAGGGCTGCAGGAAGCAGCTGGCTATTTTTCAAGGACAGCCAGTCACCACCTAGCTTAACTGGGGTGTGTGTGTGTGTGTGTGTGTGTAGACATGTATGCACAGGCGTACTGATGAGGTGGAAGTAGAACTGTGGGTGTTTCTGGTGTATTTGGTCTTCAGATCGTTGCATGTGAAACTGACACAGACATAAACACGTATGATTTGCTTTCAAGAGCATAGGCACAGCCAAGGCCGGGGAGCAGGCTGCTGGAAGGCTCCCCTCCAGCGGGCTTTACCTGGGCCTCCACCAGCCAGCGGGAGATGGACGTCTTCCCATCATAGCCTGGCCTGAACTGCAAGGTCACGGAGCGGGGGCCGATGTTGGAAATGCCCAGGTTGGTGGGGGCCCCAGGGAGTTCTGGAAAAGGAAAGCAGGGCAGGGAAGGAGATCTGGTGAGAAGAAGGTCTTTCCCCATCAAACAGGACTCTCCGGGCTTGGAGGGGGCTGTGTGTCACACATTTTCTAGAAGCCTCCTTGGAGGAGCGTGGCCGAGGCCTCAGCCGGCCAACGTGGTCTTCGTTCCGGCATCTATGGCTCCTTGTGTTCAGACAAGGGACCCAAGGCGGGTCTGGGGCTGAGAGAACCTGCCAGGGCCAGGAAACAGGAGCCGGCCAGGTGAGGGCTTCCTCTCCATCCAGCGGCATATGGAATATGGAAGTTCCCAGGCTAGCTGAAATGGAGCTGCAGCTGCCGGCCACAGCCTGAGCTCATGGCACTGCCTGATCCTTAACCCACTGAGCGAGGCCAGGGATCGAACCCGTATCCCCATGGATACTAGTCGGATTTGTTTCTGCTGCACCACAACGGGAACTCCCAGCTCTTGTATTCTGACCTAGGAACCTAGGGTTCTGGATGAACAGAAAGAGCACAGATTCTGGGGTCGGACTGTCTGAGCTGAAATCCAACTCCGCTGCTTCTAATGCTGTGTGTCTTTGGGCAAGTTACCTAACGTTTCTGTGCCACAGTGTCCTCCTGGGTAAAATGCACATGATAATAACATCGCCAACCTCAGGGTTGTTGAGGGGATTAAATGAATTGATGCGCTTAGGTCTGGGCTGGGTGGGCACTAGACCAATATTCACCAGGGCTACTGTTATTACACTTGAGGTTGACGGACACTCGGGGATCTCAGCCGTCTGGGTGGCAGGTGGAGGGGTTCCGGCCACACCAGCATAGACCCACAGGCCCAGGCGGGACCACGTGGTTATCCAGTGCATCTCCCCATAGATACAGGTGGGGAAACTGAGACACAGAGGGGACACCGACTTGCTCAAGGTCATAAGTGTGGCAGAAACGAGGCTGAGGCTGAACCTCACTCTACTTGCTTTTCACACCAGGGGTGAGATTACTCCCTCCTGCTCTACCTCCTTCCCAACCAACACCTCCACTGGTTCAAATCCCACTTGAGACCTTTGCATCAATTCTGGAGCATTCTTTTTTTTTTTTTTTTTGTCTTTTTAGGGCTGAACTGGCAGCACATGGAGGTTCCCAGGCTAGGGGTCCAATCGGGAATGTAGCTGCCTGTACCACAGCCACAGCAACGTGGGATATGAGCCGCGCCTGCAACTTACACCACAGCTCATGGCAATGAGGATCCTTAACTCACTAAGAGAGACCAGGGATCGAGCCTGTGTCCTCATGGATGCTAGCTGGGTTTGTGAACCACTGAGCCACAATGGAACTCCATCTGGAGCATCCTTGCTGAGTCACAGACACCATTGCTTGATGCAGACCCCCAGAGCAGGTTTCGGGGGTGGGGGGAGAGGGCACTCAGTGAAGGAGACAAAGGCGGGGCCCTGGGGGGGTAGGCTTCCTTGAGAGCCAGGCGGGGGTGGGGGGGATGCAGCAGCAGCCTCCCCACATCTTTGCAGTCATGGGGTGAAGCCGGCTCCGAGAGGACTCAGGGACTGCGGACCCCAGGATGGGAAGAGCTCTGTGGGAAGGGAGCCAGCATCCCTGAAAAAGAAGGGGCTTCTTCCTGATCAGGAGAACAAGAGGCCGGGAGTCGGCGCTGAGAGCAGGCACCCACCTGGAGGCACCCCAGAGGAGATGGTGGAGGCGGACACCTGTCCCTGGCCCTTGGCGGTCATGGCAGCCACCTCGATGGTGTAGGTGGTGAGAGCGGTGAGACCGGTGACGCGGTACTCCAGGGTCACGTTGGGCAGGTAGTGGGTCACGCGGGTGTTGGTCCGGTTATATTCCTCCCAGGAGATCCGGTACCCTGGGGAGAGCCCCCGGCGTGGCATGAGCTTGGAGGTGACCCGTAACCTTCCTCCCTAGTGTGGCAGTTAGATGTGTGTCGGGAGCTAGGGGGCCGAGGGAGCACCGTGCCCCCTGGAACCTCAGTGAGATGCCCCCCCACCCCCACCCCCCGCTGGGTGGGGACCGCAGGAGGGAAAGAGCCTGAGGCTGAAGATCTGGGCTGCATCACACAGCAGAGGGGCTGAGGGCCTCCTCTGAGTCCTTTCTAAGAGCGTGGACACGAGGTCGAAGGCAGGGGGATGGACTGTATGACCTTGCCTGGCCCCCTCACACCCGGTTCAGCAACCCCGGGGCACCTACCTGTGAGGATGCCATTCTTCTCCCCTGGCTCTTGCCAGCTGACCTTCAACGAGGTGTCCAGGATTTCACTGAAGCTCAGGTGTCCCACGGGCCCCGGCACTGTACCCCAAAAGGGCCCCCCACCCCGCCCAATGCCAGTTAGAGCCATGGGCCAGACAGCCCATGATGCCCCCTTGGGGGGGGCGCCCCAGGCCAGAAGACAAGACCAGGGCTGTCCTGTCTGGCCCGTGGGTGGGTGGGGGCAGATGGAGCGGGGACTGGGTGCCACCTACCATCCTCGTGGGTGCGCACCAGCTGGGGGGTGCTGCGGGGCCCGTCCCCGGGGGTGGTGAAGCACAGCACCGAGGTGAAGTACTCGGTGAACTTCTTCAGGCCGGACACGAAGCCCACGTGGATGCTGTCCTGAAAGTTGGGCCGGGCCGTCACCATGGTAACCTCCTCTTCCTGCTCCGGCTCCCAGGCGATCAGCTGTGGAAGGTGAGCCACGCACTCAAGTAGGACGGCGAGAATGTGCCAGAAGAGGCCCAGAGCTTTCCCACAGGCTGGGCCCCTGGACAGAGAGTGTCCAGGGGCCCAGCTCCCTAGGGTCCCTCCTCCCAGGGAAGGGAAGGCCATGCAGACACCCACAGGCCACTGGAGCATCTGTCCTTTGGTGTGCTACTCTGTTCACGGTGCCACTTACTTTAAGCAGGGTACTAGGTGGCGTGCTTTGATTTTTTGTTTTGTTCTGGCCATACCTGCGGTATGTGAAAGCTCCTGGGCCAGGGATGGAACCCATGCCACAGCAGTGACCCGAGCCACAGCAGTGACAATGCCAGGTCTTTAACGGCTAGGCTGCCAGGGAACTCCTTGGGGTGTTTTCAACAAATCATGGCTCACTCAGTCCCCATGGCAACCCCACAGGGAGGTGCTTTACCAAGATGGGTTACATAATTTGCAGGTCCAGTGCACAACGTAAACGGAGGCCCCTTGTGCCAACATTATTAAGATTTTCCAGAGACAGCAGCAGAGTACTGAACTCAACTTGGGGTCCTTCTGAACGAGGGGCCCTGAGCTACTACACGGGTTAAAAACACCATGAGGTCGGATGAGGAAACTGAGGCTCAGAGAGGCTAAGTGTCTTACACTCTATCACACAGCTCCCAGGAAGCTGAGCGACTCTGCTTCCAGGACCTGGGCTCCCACGCTTCCCCACCTGGGTGGGGCTGCTCCTCCCTCAGAGTGCTCCTGGCGAGCTGGAGCTCCAGTGTACGGCTAACTCGCGCTCTTTTCACCTTGTTCCAAGTTGGGATTTCAACTTTAACCATCAGAGAGGCCGCTGGAGGTGCAGCATCAGCAAGAAAACCCCTTCTGGAAATGGAGCCTGGCTTTTCGTCCTGTCTCCCTTGTACCCCACCCACCCAGCACTGCATCAACTCCCTGCCTCCCCCTTCCTCCTCTTCCAGCCCCTTGATCTCTTGCCCCCAACTCCTGTTTTCCGGGGCCTTCATCTGCCTCTAATAATGACAGCTGGTCTCAGAGATTTCCTCATTTATTTGAAGTTGATTAAATAGCAATTAATGGTGAAAAGCAACACTGGATGGGTTTTAATAAGCGGGGGTATTTATAGACATAAAACAATACCGAGCCGATGCTTCCTGATTAACTCACGCCCATAACAATGCTTAATCTTCTCCTTTTCATGGCTGCGTGTTTATAAAGGATGTTTTGAAATTTAATTGGTATTGGGAAAAGATAGCCTATAGCAAGTTAATTAGACACTAATTAGACCCTAAAAATACTAATGAGAAATACTAAGTGGCATTTAATAAGTATGTTAAATATCCTCCTTATTTCGGTTATCTTGTTTCATAGCAATTAAACTGCTGAACTTCTCTGGAGTAGATTAAGAAACAAGTTTGATGTTTTAATTTAATTTAATTAATGTAAATTCAAATTAATTACACCGTTAGATGAATTGTGCGGTGTATCCCCCAGAAAGTGCAAAATCTGGATAAACATACTTTTACTGGGTTTAGGCCAATGATCACCACCACCATTTAAAAGAAAATAAAGAACAAAGAATGCCTTTACAGGGTCCTTAAACCACTATCACAGGGAGGAGTTCCCATTGTGACACGGTGGAAATGACTCTCACTCGTATCCATGAGGATGCAGGTTCGACCCCTGGCCTCACTCAGTGTGTCGGGCATCCCGTGTTGCTGTGGCGTACACAGGCTGGTAGCTGTAGCTCTGATTCGATCCCTAGCCTGGGAACTTCCCTATACAAAAAGGAAAAAAAAAAAAAACCCAAACAAAAAACAAATAATATCACGGGGGGACTGTCTTCAGAAATGTTACCAAGGATGTGCACAGGGTGTGGCAGGTGGTGTGGCAGGTGGCTTGGCAGGTGGCTTGCCGGAGTCACCACCTCTACATCCTGGTTCAGATCCAGACCCAAAGCCCAAGATGGCAGCAGGACTGGGGTTGCTTCAAAATATTTACTCTGGGATGCAAGCCACGGGTCTTTCTGGAGCTGCATCTGAAGAGGAGGGGGCTGGGGGACCTCATTTTGGGGGCCAGGAAGACAATAAAAATGCCTTCGGCACCTCCTGTTGCCCCAAAGGAGCTGGGCTCTGGGCAGCCACGGGGTAGAATCTGTGTTCAACACCCGGGCTTTAGTCTGCTGAGCCCTCCCTGGGTGCCTGGCACTGGGTTACACGCCTCACCGACTGGTCCTGTTCCATCATCACAGGGATGATTAGATGGGAATCACTGTCCTGTGATGTCACCAAAAGGAAACCAAGGTTCAGGAAGGATGAGGGAGGGAGTTCCCATGTGGCGCAGAAGAAACGAATCCCACTAGGAATCATGAGGTTGCCGGTTCGATCTCTGGCCTCACTCAGTGGATTAAGGACCCGGCGTTGCAGTGACCTGTGGTGTAGTTCGTAGATGCAGCTCAGATCCGGCATTGCTGTGGCTGTGGTGTAGGCCGGCAGCTGTAGCTCTGATTGGACCCCTAGCCTGGGAACCTCCGTATGCTGCAGGTGTGGCCCTAAAAAAAAAAGAAAGCAAAGGAAGGATGAGGGCTGGCCAGTCCCCGGGGGGCTGCTAGGGGCTGGCTTCAGATTTGTGGACCTGACTTCTGGTGAAGCCCTCTGCTTCCTGAGGTACACACAGCTGCTGGGTGTACGTTGGGGCTGCTAGGCCTGCTCTTTTTTTTTTTTTTTTTGTCTTTTTGCCTTTTCTTGGGCTGCTCCTATGGCATATGGAGGTTCCCAGGCTAGGAGTCTAATCGGAGCGGCAGCTGCTGGCCTACACCAGAGCCACAGCAATGCAGGATCCGAGCTGCATATTCAACCTACACCATAGCTCACGGCAACACCGGATTCTTAACCCACTGAGCGAGGCCAGGGATCGAACCTGCAACCTCATGGTTCCTAGTCAGATTTGTTAACCGCTGAGCCACGATGGGAACTCCCAGGCCTGGTCTTGTTAGTCGGACTCAGGTCCTTGGTCCCAGATTCCAAGCAGACTGGGCTGCCCCGAGCATGCTGGGGGTGTAGGTGCGTGTCCTGGGTGTGAACATCAGACATAGGTTCTGGGAGAGGCAACCCCACTTTAGATGGCAGAGGCTGGTAGGTCAACCCTGTAACTGATGAGAGTGTGTGTGTGTGTGTGTGTGTGTGTGTGTGTGTGTGTGTGTGATGGGGGGCGGGTAGGGAGGGGTGCAGAATGTGCAGCCAAAGCAGAGAGAAACAATGACAGAGCCCAGCTCTGCCACTTGCTGTGTGACCTTAGGAAAATCACTCAACCTCTCTGAGCCTCAGGCTGGTACAGGGGACAGTATTAGCTACCTCAGGGGTTGTAGAGAAAAGGGCTGCATGAGGTGCCCCCTGTTTCTGGTGGGGGCAGCACATCTTCGGCTTGAGAGTCCAGGGTAGTATATTTAGCCTGTTAGACACGGGAGTTTAAAACAAATAACGGAAATCTTTTTCCCTCTCCTGTCATCTTTCTTTTTCTTTTCTTTTTTTTTTTCTTTTTAGGGCTGCACCCACGGCATATGGAGGTTCCCAGGCTAGAGGTCAAATCGGAGCTATAGCTGCCAGCCTGCACCACAGCCACAGCAATGCAGGATCTGAGCCACGTCTGCAACCCACACCACAGCTCATGGCAATGCCAGATCCTTAACCCACTGAGGGAGGCCAGGGATCGAACTCGCAACCTCATGGTTCCTAGCCAGATTCGTTTCTGCTGTGCCACGACAGAAACTTCCTCCTGTCATCTTTCCCTCTATCTTTCTATGTTTTTGCATTTGCAGGGATTCCCATAAACCATCCTGGAAGGATGTGGAAGAAATTAGGAACAATGGTTACCTAGAATGTGGAGAGTTTCAGGGTTGGGTGGGACAGAACCAGGCAGATGAGGGGTGAGTGGATGGGGCGAGATGGAGGATTTCTGCTGTATGTTTATCTATTTACATTTGTTGGCTTTTGAATCATGTAAATATATTTCCTGTTTAAAAATTAAATTAAAAAAAAATAGGTGCTCCCATGGGGGTGCAACAGGATTGGTGGCATCTTGCAAGCGCTGAGATCAATCCCTGGCCCGGCACAGTGGGTTAAGAATCTGGCATTGCCTGCAGCTGCGGCTTGGGTGGCAACACCAGCTCGGATCTGATCCCTGGCCTGAGACTCCACGTGCCGCCGTGCAGCCAAAAAAGAAAAAAGAATTAAAAAATAATGGGGACAATTTGGCAATAGTAGCAAAATTATACACATTTGCCGTCTGACCCAGCAATTTCATTTCTAAGAATCTCTTCCAAAGCTATATGTGACAATATGAAAACATGCATGCACAAAACTATTCACTGAAGAAATGTTTGCTATAGTAAAAGACTAGAAACAACCAAAATGTCATCACTAGGGAGCTAATTGATTAAACAACGGGAGAGCCACATAATGAAATACAATACAGATTTTTAAAAAAGGAACAAAGAATCTCTATATACTTCTACGGCGGGATCTCCAGGGTATAATGTAAATAACCAAACCAAACCAAACAAATCAACAAAAAGAAATGGATTTTAGAGTTCCCGTCTTGGCGCAGCGGAAACGAATGTGACTGGGAACCATGAGGTTGCGGGTTCGATCCCTGGCCTTGCTCAGTGGGTTAAGGATCCGGCATTGCTGTGGCTGTGGTGTAGGCTGTCAGCTGTAGCTCAGATTAGACCCCTAGCCTGGGAACCTCCACATGCCGTGGGTGTGGCCCTCAAGAAAAGAAAAGAAATGGATTTTACTGGGAAGGAAGAGGACCAGAATTCAGGCTGGGCTGATTTTCTCTGAATTTGCTTTGTAGGTTTAACTTTGGAGCCATGTAAATATGCCACATAATTATAGAACAAAATTAAATTAAAAAAAATCAATCCCTAAAAATTGAAACCAAAATGAAACAAATGGACCGTGCAGTGTATTGAGTTGTAGCAAAATTACACAGAAAGAAACTCTCTCAAAGACTTTGTAGCACAGAAATGGAGAAGCATATCCTAACTGTGGTACAGCCTAAGAACAGAAAGATACAAATCATCCGAAACTATTTTCAGTCATCACAGAGTTTGATATTACTGCTCTCTTTTTTTCTCTTTTGTTTTTTTAGGGCCACACCCACGGCATATGGAAGTTCCCAGACTAGGGGTCAAATCGGAGCTGCAGCCACCGGCCTATGCCACAGCCACAGCAATGCTGGATCCTTAACTGACTGAGCAAGGCCAGGGATTGAACCCGAATCCCCATGGATGCTAGTCAGATTCGCTAACCACTGAGCCATGATGGGAACTCCTGATATCACTGTTGTGACACTC
Source organism: Phacochoerus africanus (assembly GCF_016906955.1). Lineage (NCBI taxonomy): Eukaryota > Metazoa > Chordata > Mammalia > Artiodactyla > Suidae > Phacochoerus > Phacochoerus africanus. The sequence continues at coordinate 7,537,535 of NC_062557.1, read as the reverse complement.
TTGTGGGTGTTTGTGGGATCAAGTAGGTGAGTAATTACACTGGTGTTGAAGGAATTTGATTTTCAGTGTGAAGCAAAGAGATACAGAAAAAAGACCAGGGAGTTCCCGTCGTGGCGCAGTGGTTAACGAATCCGACTAGGAACCATGAGGTTGCGGGTTCGGTCCCTGCCCTTGCTCAGTGGGTTGAGGATCCGGCATTGCCGTGAGCTGTGGTGAAGGTTGCAGACGCGGCTCGGATCCCGCATTGCTGTGGCTCTGGCATAGGCTGGTGGCTACAGCTCTGATTCAACCCCTAGCCTGGGAACCTCCATATGCCGCGGGAGTGGCCCAAGAAATAGCAAAAAAGACCAAAAAAAAAAAAAGAAAAAAAGAAAAAAGGCCAATGAGATTATTATTTTTTTTTAAGTTATAGTCCTGAAATGGAGTTGGAAGTACTTTCAAAAAAGTATTTCTGGGGGAGTTCCTGTCATGGCTCAGTGGTTAATGACTCTGACTAATATCCATGAGGATGCGGGTTCGATCCCTGGCCTTGCTCAGTGGGTTAGGATCCCACGTTGCTGTCGCTGTGGTGTAGGTCGGCAGCTGTAGCTCTGATTAGACCCCTAGCCTGGGAACTTCCCTATGCTGTGGGTGCGGACCTAAAAAGACAAAAAAAAGCATTTGCGTCTATTCACAGGAGCTAAATAACAATCGATGCTGGAACTGGGAGCACCCCCAGGGCCCAGACTGTGGTCTATCATTTCCCGCTAAAAGAAACAAGGGCTCCTTGAAGCCATGGCTGACCCCTGGCACACGGCAGCTAAGGAAGACAATGCTAAAGGGAGACAGCTTGGACCATTCTGTCGTACCAGCCAGCCAGGAAGCTATCAACGACTCCCGGGACCACATCTGAAGGACACACCAACTTGAAGAGGTGGGCGATGGGTCAGTTTGGCATCAAAAAGAGCAATCATGGCAGCACATTGCAGCAAATCAGATGTATGAAAAATCCTTAAGTCATAATAATACTGACCAAAACTAAGCAAAACAGTTGTCTCTGCCTCATCCAAATTCATTCATTAGAAATAAATACCAAGGAACCAAGTCATTATTCTGAACATTGTTAAGTAACAGAAAAGAGCTGAGGGTTTAAGATGCTTTATCCCAGATGAACCAAACCGTCAGCTGCCCAAAACATTGCTAAGGGGAACACTCTTGGGGGCAGGGAAAGTATTTCAGCTCATACATCAAGAAATGTGAATATTCAAGTATCCTCATTTTGTAGCTACCCCTCTTAAGATAACAGATCACACGGAGTTCCCGTCGTGGCTCAGCAGTTAATGAACCTGACTAGCATCCACAAGGTCACAGGTTGGATCCCTGGCCTCACTCAGTGGGTTAAGGATCTGGCGTTGCCATGATGGTGTAGGTTGCAGATGCGGCGCAGATCCTGCATTGCTGTGGCTGTGGTGTAGGCAGGGGGCTCCAGCTCTGATGGGACCCCTAGCCTGGGAACTTCCGTATGCTGCAGGTGCAGCCCTAAAAAAAGACGCCCCCCCCAAAAAAAAAATAACAGATCACACGAGGATGGTCAGTGGTTACCACATTGTAGCAAGAGATAGCCAGACTTGATGGCTTCTGATGAACATGCCCACCACCATCTAGGAAGTCATATTTTGAGAAAAAAAATCATTAACTCTGAATCTGATCAAGCCACTACTTCTCACTGCCAATTTACTGCAAATACAGTGTTCAGAGGAATGTGTTAAATGACCCCACAGGGATGCAATCAGCAAATCCAGGCTGTGGAAAATTCTATAGGACAAACGGCTAAGTTTCTTCACCCAATAAATTAAAGGAAAAAGAGAGAAAGCGAGATGGGAATCTAAAGATCAGCTGAGACCTAGAAAACGCCAACCAGCTGCAATTGCGTGGCTCACATTTGGATCCCGGGGACAAGCAACCAACCAGTAAAAGAAATGACACGGCAAACAGGGAAGTTTGAATGCTGACTGGATATCTGACGCTATAAGGGGCTGGAGATAATTTAAAGCACCACAGGGATAATGTGGTTATGGCGTTTTTTTTGTTTTGTCTTGTTTTTGTTTTTTGCTTTTTTCGGGGGTGGGGCGCACCCGAGGCATATAGAAGTTCCCAGGCTAGGGGTGGAATCAGAGCTATAGCTGCTAGCCTGCACCACAGCCATAGCAGCCTCATCTTCAACCTACACCAGAGCTCACGGCAATGCCGGATCCTTAACCCACTCATCGAGGCCAGGGATTGAACCTGCATCCTCGTGGATCCCAGTCAGATTCGTTTCCACTGAGCCATGAGGGAACTCCAGTTTATTCATTTCTTTGAATGAATGCATTGCTGTTGGCTTAAGCCAGTACGTTTATTAATTTTTTTTGGCCATGCCCACGGGATGCAGATGTTCTGGGGCCAGGGATGGAACCCTCGCCACGGCAGTGACCCAAACCACTGCAGTGACTGAGCCGGATCCTTAGTCCACTGAGCCACCAGAGAACTCTGGGGCTACCTTTCCAGTGGAGACTTTATCTATAATATTTCTCTGCAGGTATATTTATGGATGAAATATACAACACCTGAGATGTCCTTACAAATTTTCTAGGGGAGAGGCAGAGGGTTGGGAGGAGAGCCGGCACATCTGGCCATGAGTCGGTAATTGTAGAAGCCAGGGTGCATTACGGTTTTATTCTGGCATTGCAGTCTTTTCTCTACTTATGTAGATGTTTGAAAATTTTCACAATTCAAAGGGGAAAAAAAAAAATCCATTCTCACTGAAAGGATGGAAGGGACAAACACCACTCTTTTCCCCCTGTGCTGCTGAAGGCCAAAGAAGCAAGAAACAAAATTTCCATTTATATCCATGTGTACTTCGGGAAAAAAAATCAAGTTCTAGTGATTATTTTCCAATTAAATCATACGATACTTTCTTCTTCTGTTTTTCTTTTTTTGTTTCGATCCTTTTTTTTTTCTTTTTCTTTTTTTTAGGGCGATACCCGTGGCATGTGGAGGTTCCCAGGCTAGGGGTCTCATCTGAGCTACAGCTGCTGACCTACACCACAGCCACAGTCACGCTAGATCTGAGCGGCGTCTGTGACTTACCTCACAGCTCACAGCAACACCGGGTCTTTAACCCAGTGAACGAGGCCAGGGATCGAACCTGCAACCTCATGGTTCCTAGTCGGATTCGTTTCCGCTGCACCACGATGGGAACCCCGAAGCTTTCTTTTTAATGCAAGGCAAGGTGCAGACTCTGGAGTTTGAATCTGAGCTCTGCAGTTACTCTGATTTGAACAAGTGGTCTACTCTCAGGCCTCAGGGTCTCCTCTATAAAATCAGTAGCAAGATTTCTTAGGGCTTTGGGGTGGCTTGCATGAGAGAAGCTTGTGAGGGAAGCCTGGCAGGTAGAAAGTGCCCTGTAAGTGCGAGTTCTTCTTCTTTTTTTCTTTTTTCTTTTCTTTTCTGGCCACACCTGTGACATAGGGAGGTTTCCAGGCTAGGGGTCAAATCAGGGCTGCAGCTGCTGGCCTACACCATAGCCACAGCAACGCCGGATCCGAGCCACATCTGCAAACTATGCTGCAGCTTGCAGCAATGCCAGATCCTTAACCCACTGAGCGAGGCCAGGGATGGAACCTGCATCCTCATGGATCCTAGTCAGGCTCCGAACCTGCTGAGCCACCCAGGGGGAACTCCAGTGCGAGCTCTTCTTACCCTTCTGCCAGCTCCTCTGCTCAAGACGCCCTGACAATTCGTTCCTGCTGCCTTTCATGGAGCAGGTGCCAGTGCTGGGCACTGACTACGTTGGCAGGCAGCTGGGTTCTGCAGCCTCCTCCTGCTCTGGGTCATAATTGGTTGTTGCCCTAATTGTCCTGACCACTGAGCTGGTCTTCCTGCCCCCTGGGAGCCATTTGCCTTAGAGTTTGCAGCCCAGACCTCCTGAATGTGGAAGAAAACTTAGACTTGGCAGCAAGCAGCTAATTGTGCCCAGCTCAGCTCCTCTGCACGAAGCGAGCCTCCCCGCTCCCTCCGCTGGCTCCCCCCAGAGTCCCAATTAGGAGGCCTTCCCAGCCAGCAGCACCGTGTGCAGCTACAGGTCTGGCCCAGGAAGGCCCGGCTCGGCCTTGGGAGTGAGACGGCCCTGTTGGGGTGTCTCCAGATCTGGACCGTCCCTCCTTAGCGGATCTGAAACACTAGCAGAAAATTCCCTCTGGATTTAATCTCTGTCCCTTCCTGTCCAGCCACCCTTACCCTGTAGGAATAATGGCTAAGGCTGCTAGGCTTAGAAATAATCTTGGCTGTCACACACGTGCCAGTGTGAGAATCTTCCGGAAATGTTTGGGGTCCCCACGAGGTCGCCGGATCCCTGGACTCAAAGCCAGGGCCTGAGGTTCTCTCCCCTTGATGGCTGGCTTCCAGGTGACACACCCCTCACACACCCCCTTTCCCTCCCACATCTGGAGGGAGCCCACTGCATCCTCCTGCCCAGCCCCAGGCTGCTGGGTGGGGCTGTAAAACCCGGCGTGGACCACAGCCTCTGATCCGACCATGTCCCCTTCCCTTAGGGGAGGCCAGCTCCATGCTCCTTGTGGGATGAGAGACCCAGGAGCGGGATCCAGTCCAGCTGCCGGGAGGGGATGGTTGAGAAGTCCAGATGACACTTACGATGACAGCAAATCCACTTCCATCACCACCATCACCACCTCTAATGACGTTTGTTACGGCTCAACTGTCTCCCCCCCCTTTTTTGTTGTTGTTGTTGTTGTTGTTTTTCTAGGGCCACACCTGCCGCATGGGGAGGTTCCCAGGCTAGGGGTCTAATCGGAGCTGCAGCTGCCGGCCTACACTACAGCTACAGCAACACCGGATCCAAGCTATGTCTGCGACCTACGCCACAGCTCACAGCAACACTCAATGGGGCCAGGGATCAAGCCCGTATCCTCATGGGTACTAGTTGAGTTTGTTACTGCTGAGCTGCGGTGGGAACTCCCTCCTTCCACTTTTTTTTTTTGGTCTTTTTAGGGCCATACCCATGGCATATGGAGATTCCCAGGCTAGGAGACGAATCAGAGCCACAGCTGCCTGCAGCTATGCAGGATCTGAGCCTCATCTGCCCCCCTATGCCAAAGCTCACAGCAATGCCAGATCCTCAACCCACTGAGCGAGGCCAGGGATGGAACCTTGGTCCTCATGGATGCTAGTCAGATTCGTTTCTGCTGAGCCGTGATGGGAACTCGTCCCTCCACATTTTATGTTGCAGCCCTAACCCCCAGGACCTCAGACAACGACGGTCTTTCCAGAGGTAACTGAGATAAAATGAGGTCCTCAGAGTGGGCCCTCCTCCAATATGAACTGGCCTCCTTAGAAGAGGTGAAAATCTGGACACAGACTCACAAGGAGGGAAGAAGCGTAAGAACCTGGAGAAGGCGGCCGTCTGCTCGCCAAGGAGAGGCCTCAGAAGGAATCAGCCCAGTTGACGCCTTGAGCTCAGGCTTCTGGCCTCCAGAACCATGAGGAAATACAATTCTACTGTTTAAGATGCCCAATCTTCAGTACCTGCTGGGAGCAGCAGGAGCGGCTAATCTATTTCAACTACCATTACTACCACCTTTTTTTTTTTTTTCTTCCCTTTTTTTTCCAGGGCCCCACCTGCAGCATGTGGAAGTTCCTGGGCTAAGGGTCAAATTGAAGTCGTAGCTGCCGGCCTATGCCACAGCCACAGCAACACCAGATCCGAGCCACATCTGCGACCCATGCTGCTGCTTTTGGCAATGCCAGATCCTTAGCCTACCGAATGAGGCCAGGGATCAAACGTGCATCCTCAGAGACGCTATGTTGGGTTCTTAACCCACTGAGCCACAGCGGGAACTCCCACTACCATCTTCTGCGCACGTGTAATGTGTTTGTCATTCTGCTCAAAAAATGGCAAATATGCTCATTTAATCCTCACACAGCCCGAAGGAATAGAAATTAGCATCGGTGTCACGTGCAAAAGAGGAAACGATGTATTCTGGTTCCCTGGCAGCTAGAACAGCGCATACAGTCGGGTTTAATAAACAGTCATCGAAGGAAGGAAGCTCGGACGGATTACAGGACTTGTCCAGAGAGCAAGCCAGGCAGAGCCAGGACTTTAAGCTGTCTGAGTCCTAGTCCTGTGCCCTTAAACCCACCCTGTGGGGCCAAGCACAGTCCAAGGACACCTGACCTGGCAGAATGCGCATTCATTAGCCCATGACCTGGGGGCGAGACGTGCGTTCTGGATTTTTCTGATGGGCACATGGCTATGCGGGGTTCCTGAGCCTGAAACAAACCTGGTTTTGTGTGTAACGCGGGCTCATCAAGACTGCCCCCCAGCACTGGGCCACAGACTGGCCAGTGTTCATACTCCCTACGACCTGTACAGGGATGTGGGGAGAGCCCACGTGCCTTCTGCCTTGATCACGTGCCCTTGGTGTGGCTTGAAGCCATGATTTCAGAAACGGAGCAGGGACTCCCTCCTGCCCCCCTCCCATGCCTCCTCCCTGCCCCTCCAGCCTGCAGCCTCCTTCCGAGACTCTCCAGGCTTCCTCTCAGGACAAGGAGAGGCCCCGCGTACCTTGTAGCCCTGGTTGATGCCGTTGATGAACTGGGGGCTGGGGGCATTCCAGGTGAAGCGGATAGTTGTGGAGTTGGTGGCTTCTGCATGCACGTTGCCCGGCGGGACGGTGGGGACTGGAGGAGAGCAGAGAGATGGGGTGTGGGTGGAGGGGGCACGCTCTGCCTGTCCTGCCCGGTTAAGCACAGAAAACACACGGGGTCTGCAGACTCTGCTTTATACCCCTCCCCAACTCCTCCCCTGCTAGGGAGGCTTCAGATGCCCTCTTTCTGGAGATGAGTTTGGGTTTAATAAAACCTGTCTGGTCCATTCCACAGGGTACCAATAAATAAAGGTGATGGATCTGAAAATACTCAGGGTGGTTTTTAGGTACAACGCTAAATGTAAGCTGTTTCATGATCCAGTAAATGTGAAATTTTGCAGAAGGTCCCTGGACCCCTGAAGCCTCTGCCTTCATCACACCCGCCCCAACTTCTTCATCTTCCCCGAGGGCTCCCACCTACTGCGGGGTAGCTGGGCACAGCGTGCAATAGCCTGGGGCTGGACAAAATAGGTGACATGGCTCAGGCCATCAGGACTGGACAGGTACAGGACCCGACAGGCAGGGACCTGGAAAAAGGGGAAACACCAGCTCCTCCACGGCCACCGTCTCTACCCACCTCCCTGCAGTGTCCACTCGGTGACTTTGCTGCTGTAGACACCCAGCCCGGCGCTGTTGTAGGCGGCCACCTCGATCTCATAGTTGGTCCAGATAATGAGGTCCTCTAGCAGGAGGTTGTTGACGTCAGCATCCGTGATGTTCTTAAACTGGTACCCAACAGGCAGCCCCGCCAGGCAGTACCTGAGAGGAGAAAGCCAGGATGCTGAGGACCAGAGTCAGCCTGCCTGGCCTCGTGCCCAGAAGACTGTCTGTGATGGTGGAAAGGGGCAGCTCCTGGCACTTGTGGCTGTTGGGCACCTGGAATGTGCTTAGTGCAATGGAGGAAATAGTTTGTCCTTTAATTAATTAATTAATTTTTGTCTTTTTGCCTTTTCTAGGGCCGCTTCCCACGGCATATGGAGGTTCCCAGGCTAGGGGTCGAATCGGAGCTGTAGCCACCAGTCTACGCCAGAGCCACAGCAACGCGGGATCCGAGCCGCATCTGCAACCTACACCACAGCTCACGGCAATGCCGGATCCTTAACCCACTGAGCAAGGGCAGGGACCGAACCCGCAACCTCATGGTTCCTAGTCGGATTCGTTAACCACTGCGCCACGACGGGAACTCCCCCCCCCCGCCACAGCAACGCAGGATCCGAGCCGCGTCTGCAACCTACACCACCGCTCACGGCAACGCCAGAACCTTAACCCACTGAGCAACGCCAGGGATTGAACCCTCAACCTCATGGTTCCTAGTCGGATTCGGTAACCACTCTGCCACAACGGGAACTTCCCTTTAATTTATTTTTAATTAATTTAAATAGCTACAAGTGACCAGCGGCTATCCCACTGGAAAACAGGTCTGGGGGATGTGTCTGGACTACTCTTTTTGATGGGGAAGGAGGCCACTGGCGGAATGGATAGCTAGGGATGCTGAGGATTTCTGGGAAGATCTCATCGATTTCTTTTCTTTTCTTTGGCTTTTTAGGGCTGCACCTGCATCATATGGAAGTTTCCAGGCTAGAGGAAGAATTGGAGCTGCAGCTGCTGGCCTACATCACAGCCACAGCAACACCAGATCCGAGCCGCATCTGTGACCTGCACTGCAGCTCATGGCAACGCTGGATCCTTAACCCACTGAGCGAGGCCATGGATCAAACCCACATCCTCAAGGATACTAGTCGGGCTTGTTACTGCTGAGCCACAACGGGAACTCTGATCTCATTGGTTTCTGCTTTGAGGGGTCATTGATGGAAGAGAGATCTCCAAAGGTTGGGTGCATTTTTTTACTCCCTCTAGGACAGTGGCTCCCTCTTTTGACTGTCACTCACTTAGGAGGAGAGAAAAAACCCGAGGCTACCTGCTCTACCAAGGTCCACTTTCCACTGGAAAAGAGAACACAGGGTAATGAAAAAATGGGATCTGTGGGGGCTGGATCACTCATGGGAGAACCACAACGCACCCACATTTCTCAGTCTAATTACTGGGAAATAAGAGACCCCAAATTATTCCGATGCATCACAAACCCCCAAAGCCGTGGTTCTCAAACCTTAGCGTGCATAAAGCACACCTGAGAAGCTTGTTAAAACACAGTTTGCTGGGCCTACCCCAAAGTTGCCCATTCAGGAGGTCAGGGGAATTTGCATTCCTATCAAGTTCCCACGGGGACCACACTTGGAGAACCACAGCCCTTCAGGCTTCACCAACACACCCACAACAAAGTTAACTGAAAATGGAGCAGCCAAACCAACAATAGCTTCTCCCAAAATGTGGGCGTCCCATTGCTGCGAGGGTCCAGGTGCAGGAAAGAGACACGCGACGTGGCCTAGCACTGTGCGACCAGCCAGAGTTCAGACGGCTGACGAGAGTTCTCAGTAGCTTCAAATAATGCAAGAATTTTCTTCGATGAATATCAAATTTTAGCAACATCTTAATACTACACTTCAGGTTGTCAGTAATCACCCATAGTCAAACGTAAAAACAAAAGGCTATATGACGGGGCTTCATTGTGCAGTAGGGACCAAAGAAAGGACTCCCACTTTTTTTTTCTTTTTTGGATGCCCCGTGGCATATGGAAGTTCCCAGGCCAGGGACGGAATCCCAGCCAGAGCTGTGACCTACACCACAGCTGTGGCAACACCAGGTCCTTAACCCACTGTGCCAGGCTGGGGATCGAACCCATGTCCCTGCCACTGCAGAGTCATTATCAATCCCGCTGCTCCACAGCAGGAGCTCCAGGGCTTCCACTTTTAACTGGTTCTTAGCCCAGGACTTTGTCCACTTACGGTCTGTCCTGGGGATATCTGGCCTGTGGTGGACTATTCTTTTTTTTTTTTTTCTTTTAAGGACTGCACCCAAATGGAGGTTCCCAGGCTAGGGGTCCAATCGGAGCTACAGCTGCCGACCTACGCCACAGCCACAGCCACATCAGATCTGAGCCTCGTCTGTGACCTACACCACAGCTCATGGCAGCACCAGATCTTTAACCCACTGAGCGAGGCCAGGGATTGAACCTGCAACATCAAGGTTCCTAGTCGGATTCGTTTCTGCTGCACCACTACGGGAACTCCTGTGGTGGACTATTCTTGGTTTCCTAGGCGGCTAGCCTGCTCAGTTAGTGTCTGTCTCCCTATAGCCCTCTTCCCACGTAGCCCCGACACCTGGCAGACCTGCCCATCCACATCCTTGAGGAGGCTACCCTGTATCTCCTCTCTAGCCATTCCTATTGGTTTTCAAGGCTCTCACTGCTGGAAGTTCATCTAGATGTCTAACCCCAATCCTTCCTACCACAGAGTAGGCATTTCTTGTTGCCTGGTCCTTGTTAGGTGAGGAAGGACCTGCCATGAATCTGCTCTGTTTTCCAACCCACTCTGGCCCCTGCTCCGTCACTGTCCCCTCGGGTCTAGGTGGTCCCTCCTCCCCCTGGGGTGGACGCCTACCTGATGATGTAGCCTTTGAGGAGGCCGTTCTGGTGGCTCTCGGGAGGCGGCTGCCACTGGATCATGATGGACTGGTTGGTCCGACCACTGGCAATGACATTCTGTGGCGGGGCCGTGGGGGGCTCCTCAGGAAGGGAGACCCTGCATAGGAAAACACCAAGAAAGGGAAGGCTTTTTCACACCTAGTCTCAACAGCAAATGCAGGAGTTTAACAGGATATGAAGAGACCCCCCTGCCGCTCTGTCCCTGGATGACTCTGCACAATTGCTGTGTGATTTTGGTCTAGTCGCTTAACCTCTCTGAGCTGGTATCTTTATCTATAAAAGCAGTTAAGAAAGCTCCAGTTGCCGGCTTTATGAGTGGTTGAAGCTCAAATGACACAATGCACATAGAAGATTTTTAAAACACTGTAAAACACCAGCTGTGTGTATTTTTCTGTGTGGTAGAGGGACATGGGGGTCTCGCTTTCCCATTTGTCAAAGAAGCTGGGGTTAGGGCTGATGGCGTCATGAGTGTGTGAGTATTTTATTTTTAAAATTTATTTATTTATTTTTTGTTTTTAGGGCCACACCTGTGGCACATGGAGGTTCCCAGGTCTAACAGGAGCTACAGCTGCCGGCCTACACCACAGCCACAGCAACGATGGATCCTTAACCCTGAGCGAGGCCAGGGATCGAACCTGCAAACTCGTGGTTCCTAGTTGAATCTGTTTCTCCTCGAGTGTTTTAGAAGCAGGGGGGTCAAACACTTACCTCCCAGTTACCAGTTGGTGGTGTACTTGAGCCAGGCTTTCTTTTCTAACCAGCTGAGCCCAGGCTGGGGCAGGTGGGGGCGGCACAGTGTGTGGGCCAGAGTTTGCACACCCTCCCGCCTCCTGAAGCCCAGCGCTCCTGCATTTCTCTCCTTGGCATTGCCAAGGGGACACAGCATGCCCCCTCCGTGTATTTTTCACATAACTGACACGCATCCATTAAAAGCAAAAGTTAATTATTTTTGATGGATGTCTTCCCCTTTTTGTTTATTTTTACGTCTTTGTTTCCTGATGGATAGCTTTTCCAAAATGTACCGCGCACTCCCGTGTCTTGGAAAAACCTGAAGTGAGGGTAATTGGACCTTTTTTCTCAGTGAGTCGAGGCCATTAGTTTGAAGCTCCATTAGGAAGATGAGCCTGTGTTTCACAGGGAAGCCTGAAGGACCGGAGAAGTTACAGTCCGGTCCCTGGGCTTCGAGGCTGCCCGGTATCAGTATTTTGTAGCTCAGAGGGACTGAAGGTGTGTCTCTTTGGTTCCTGAAAACACCTTTTGTGGTCCAAACACGGCTTGGTATATAGTAGGTGCTCAGTAAGTGGTGAATAAATCAGTTCTCCTGTAACTGCTGTCTGTACCAGGCTGTTACCTGTCACTTCTCCGTCGTGTTAGACTGTCACAGCCCCTAAGGCAGCCCCCAACCCCCCACCTAGTAAAAGCCACAGAGACCCAAGCTTATTGGAACGGTGGCAAAACCACAGTAGTTGATTTAAGCCAGGCACCTGTGGATGCACCTAAAAACATCTTTTATTTATTTATTTTTTTGTCTTTTTAGGGCCATACCTGCGGCATATGGAGGTTCCCAGGCTAGGGATTGAATTGGAGTGACAGCTGCTGGCCTACACCACAGCCACAGCAACGCAGGATCTGAGCCATGTCTGCGACCTACGCCATAGCTCACGGCAACACCGGATCCTTAACCTGCTGAGTGAGGCCAGGGATCGAACCCACAACGTCATGGTTCCTAGTCGGATTTGTTTCCACAGCACCAAGATGGGAACTCCTAAAAACATCTTTTAAAGAGCAAAGATTCTTGGCTCCTTTAACAAATATTATGCCCATATATATGAGGGTTTGTTTCTGGGCTTTCAGTTCTGTTCCATTGGTCTGTGTGTCTATTTTTATAAGAGTAGCATGCTGTTTTGGCTACTAGAGCTCTGTAGTATAGTTTGGAATCAGGAAGTGTGATGCTTTGGGCTTTGTTCTTTATCCTCAGGATTGCTTTGGCTATTTGGGGTCTTTCGTGGCTCCATAGACATTTTAGGACTGTTTTTCTGTATCTGTGAAAAGTGCCATCGGAATTGTGATAGAGATTGCGTTGAATCAATAGATGACTTTGAGCAACACAATGATTTTGACAATATAAATACCTCTTGCTTTTTAGGGCTGCACCCATGGCATATGGAAGTTCCCTGGTTAGGGGTCAAGTTGGAGCTGCAGTGCTGGCCTACACCACAGCCATAGCCACACCAAATCCGAGCTGCTTCTGTGACCTATGCCGCAGCTTGCGGCAAGCCAGATCCTTGACTCACTGAGAGAGGCTGGGGATTGAACCTGCATCCTCATGGACACTAGTTGGGTTCTTAACTTGCTGAGCCACAGTGGGGACTCCCATTTTAACAATATCAACTCTTCCCAATGGGAAAAGGATAGTCTCTTCAATAGGAGATGCTGGGAAAACAGGATAGCACATGCAGAAGAATATAACTGGACCCCTATCTTCTACCATTCATAAGAATGAACTCAAAATGGATTAAAGACAAACTGAGGACCCGAAACTGTAAAACTCCTAGAAGAAAACATAGGGAATGGACGTTCCCTTGTGGCGCAGCCAGTTAAGGATCCAGCATTGATGCAGCTGTGATGCAGGCTGAAACTTTGGTGAGGATTCAATCCCTGGCTCGGGAACTTCCACATGCAGCAGGTGCAGCCAAAAAAAAAAAAAAAAGAAAGAAAGAAAGAAAGAAAGAAAATATAGAGAAAAAGCTCCTTGACGTTGGTCTTGGCAGTAATTTCTTAGCCATGACAGCAAAAGCAAAAATACATAAGTGAGACTGTATCAAACCGAAAAGCTCCTGGACAGCAAAAGAAACAACCAACAAAATGAAAGGGCAGCCTATGGAATGGGAGAAAATACTTGCAAATCAAAACACATAAAGAACTCTTATAACTCAATAGCAAAAAAAAAAAAAAAAAGATAAAAAACTTGGTTTAAAAAATGGGCAAAGGAGTTCCCGTCGTGGTGCAGTGGTGAACGAATCTGACTAGGAACCATGAGGTTGTGGGTTCGGTCCCTGGCCTTCGTCAGTGGGTTAAGGATCCGGCGTTGCCATGAGCTGTGGTGTAGGTTGCAAACGCGGCTCAGATCCCACATTGCTGTGGCTCTGGCGTAGGCTAGTGGCTACAGCTCCGATTCGACCCCTAGCCTGGGAACCTCCATATGCCGTGAGAGCGGCCCAAGAAATGGCAAAAAGCCAAAAAAATAAAAAAATAAATAAATAAGGGCAAAGGGGAGTTCCCGTCACGGCTCAGTGTTTAACAAACCTGACTAGTATCCATGAGGACACGGGTTCGATCCCTGGCCTCACTCAGTGGGGCTAAGGATCCGTCATTGCCGTGGGCTGTGGCGTAGGTCTCAGATTCGGCTCAGATCAGGTGTTGCTGTGGCTATGGCTGTGGCTGTGGTGTAGGTTGGCAACTATAGCTTAGATTCGATCCCTAGCCTGGGCATGTCCACATGTGGCGGGTGCAGCTGTAAAAAGACAAAAAAAAAAAAAAGGGGGCAAAAGAAATGCACGGACACTTTTCTAAAGAAGACACGCCAATGGCCAACAGGTCCACGAAAAGGTGCTTCACCTCACTCATCAAAAGGGAGACGCAAGTGCGTTAATCAAAGCACAATGAGATATCGCCTCCTCCCGTCGGAATGGCTGTCATCAAAAAGACAAGAAGTGCCAAGCGCTGGTGAGGACGCGGAGAGAAGGGGCGCCCTCGAGCACAGCTGCTGGGCGTGTAGGCTGGGACAGGGATGCTGGAAAAGAGTAGGACGGTCCCCCTAGGATGGGAAAGAGAATGGCCAGGGGGTCCAGCCGTCCCACTTCTGGGGATCCATCCCCCCCAAAGAAAGGAAAACAGGATCTCGGTGAGCTCTCCGCACTGCCACGTTCCCGGTGGCGATATTCACAAGAGCTAAGCCATGGAAACAACCTACCAGTCCGTCAATGGATGAATGGATGGGGAAGATGCAGCATACAGGGAGGTTTTTTGTTTGTTTGTTTGTCTGAATGTCTTTTTAGGGCCACACCTGCGGTATTTGGAAGTTCCCAGGCTAGGGGTTGAATTGGACCTACAGCCGCCAGCCTACACCACAGCCACAGCAACCTGCACCTGAGACCCACACCACAGCTCATGGATCCTTAACCCACTGAGCGAGGCCAGGAATCAAACCCATGTCCTCGTGGATACTAGTCGGGTTCGTTACTGCTGAGGCACGATGGGAACTCCACAAGGAGACATTTTCAGCCATGAGAGAGAAAGAAATCTTGGCATTTGTGACAACATGGATGGACCCACGAGAGCATTATGTTAAGTGAACTAAGTCAGAGAAAGACAAATACCACATGGAATCACTTATCTAACAGAGCTGAACTCAGAGAAACAGAGAGCGGTGAACAGAGGCTGGCGTGGGGGTGGGGGAGTGGTTGATCAAAAGGTATAAACTTTGAGTTACAAGAATAATCCGTTCTGGGAGTTCCCTGGTGGCCTGGTGGTTAAAGGACCTGGTGTTGTCACTGCTGTGGCTCGGGTTCGATCCTTGGCCCGGAGACCGCCTGCATGCTGCCAGCATGGCCAAAAAATAAAAAATAAAATAACAAGTGTTCTGGGGCTGGACTGTACAGCATGGTATTTATAGTGAATAAGACCGCATTATATATTTGAGTGTTGCTAAGAGAGTAGATCTTAAAGGTTCTCACCACAAAAAAGAAATGGTAATTTTGTGACAGGATGGAGGTGTTAGCACGCGCTATGGGGTACAGGAGTGGGTCACCTCGACAAGGTGCATGCCTTAGACCTACCCAGGGTTACAGTCTATCTCCAATCAGTCTGGACAAGCTCAAAATAAACGTAAGAAAAAAATAAAAAGCCAGGGCCACAGCATCAGTGTCCCTGTCGTTTTGACCTCAGTGTCTTCGTCTTGCTGGAGGAGGCTGCTTCTTCTACGGGGGTTTACGGGCCTCCTACACAAGTGGGTATTACTGTGTGACATTTAAACATGGATGAACTGCTGTTTTTGGTCAACTGTCACCATGTTCAAAAAGCTCCGCGGAAGGCCCAACAGGGTCTGATGCTGTGCAAGGTCCTAGGTGTCTCCGGAACTGAATGTTCTTTTAATGATGATGCCCCCCCACCAACAGGGATGCTGAGCAGCATGGGGTGAGTCTTGGGAGTTGCAAAGCTCCCGGTGAGAGGGACAGCTCCATCTGGTCAGGGCTTATCCCATGCCTGGCACCGCTCACAGCGACCCCACCCACCCCAGTCATCACAGTTCTTCTTTCCCATATCCCTGAGAGATGGGCAGGAGCACCCCCAGGCTACAGATGTGGAGACTGAGCCCCAGGGGGGGGCAGCCAGGAGCCAGCCAGGATTGGTCCAGCAGCCGGGCCCCACCTGCCATACTGGTTCTAGCAGCAGGCAGCCCCGCTCAGCCCCTCTGTCAGGGAGCCCCTGACACCTCACCCGGAAGAGAGGCTGCGCCCTCACCTCTCCGTGTCCTTGCTGAACTGTCCTTTCCCCACGTCGTTGACGGCACAGAGACGGAACTGATAGGTGCGCGCGGGAACCAAGCCCTTGACCGTCACCGAGGTAGCCTCGGGGTCCACACTGGCCAGGAGCACAGCCCAGGGGGCATCTATGGGCACAGAGGATGGAGGCAGAGGTGGGCACTTTGGGGGGGGTGCTTCTTCCCCCCAATCCCAGCAGGGGTCCAGCCTCATTGGGGCTGGCAGGGTCATGCCTCCCCTGCCTGGTCCAGGAGAGGCTGGTCATGCCATTTTTCTGTGTCCCCTTAGCCCAGCGAGGTTGGAAGGTTCTGGGGAAGGAGTAATGGCTCATGGGAACAGAGATGCATTCATCTTTTCCATCTCTTTTTCTTCCTTTCTCAAATTGATGTGCTCTAGCCAACTGTATTTAAAACACCGTTCCAATTATGCCTGCTAATTCTGGAGTTCACAGCTTGGGGATGAAGGATAAAAAGAAAAAGAAAAACTAGAGTTCCCGTGTGGCTCAGTGGGTTAAGTATCTGGTCGTGTGACCACAGTGGCTCGGGTTGCTGCTGCGGCGCAAGTTTGGTCCCCGGTCCGGGAACTTCTGCATGCCGAGGGTTCGGCAGAAAAAAAAGGAAAAAAAAAAAAAAGAAAAGAAAAAGAATAGCCACTGTCTTGGAGGCTCTTGGAGTGTCAAGTCCTGAGTTCAGCCTCTGTGGATCTCATTCAGTGGTCACACACCTCGAAGAGGCAGATGCTATGGCTCATTTTGAAGATGAGGAAGCTGGAGCTTCCAGAGGGTTCACTCAAAGGCACGGGACTGGGAAGTGGGGGACCTGGAGGCCAGCCCTGGGGCTAAGTCTGTGCTGCCGGCAGTGCCCGCCGCCCTGGCTGCGGTCGTGGGTCAGGGCTGGCGAGGGGCCTTACTGTTCTCTGACACCTCCAGGATGTAGCGGCTCAGTGGGCTGTTGCCGTCGAAGGGCTTCCCCCACGTCAGGTTGATGGCCCGTCTCTCCGCAGTGCTGAGGGTTGCCACGGGGTGCTCAGGGGCGTGAGGCAGCTGCCTGGAGTGGGGAGACGTGGCGGGGCCACCAGTGAGGTCGAGTGTCAGATGCCACCCAGGACTCAGTCTGAGCTTCCATGATACCTGGTGCTCAGCCCCCAAACCTGGAGATGCTGCTCTGGAGCCCACCTGTCCACAGCCACACCCAGACCCCCTGCCCTTGACAGGGGCCTCCCTGAGCTGGGGAAAGGCCTGGAGGATGCTTGTTCTGAGAGGTGGGCGGGGCCGGGTCACACCTGGCCTGGTGGCTTGCCAGACTGAGCCTGCACCTCCTTTGTCCGGGGACCCAGGCAGGCTGCCCTTACCTCACGCGCAGGTGGGCACTGCGAGAGTCGTTGCCTCCCGCTGAGAGCACCCGGCAGGTGTAGGTGCCGATGTCCCCTGACCACGTCTGCGAGATGTGCAGGGAGCCGCTTTTGTCCAGGCGGAGGCGGGGGTTGCCCTCCAAGCTCAGCGTGGTCCCGTCCTTCTCCCAGACATACCTGAGGGTGAGAAGAACCGGTGAGTAAAGAGAGTCAGGGAAGGTGGGGTGGGGGGTGGCTGGATTGGGGGCTGCTCAGCCTGGGGCTGATGTGGAGAGAGGAGCCCCGAAGGCGGGCGGGGGCAAGCCCTGGACCACAGCGGGAGCACCTGCAGCCCGTCACGCCCGCAGGTGGGGTGCTCGGTCCGAGAGCATTAACACATCAAATCATTATCCATTGTTAATACCTGCAGGTCAGGTCCAGGTCAAAGCCTGGTTGCTTCTGGCCAGAAGCCATCGCTGAGCAGCACAAAGAGTGGGCAAAAGGTATTCTCCCAAAGAGGTTAAGAGATTACGGCTGGAAAGAGAATGAACGGTTCTGCGCAGACTACATTTTGGGATTAGTTTTATGAAGGGAATCATTAGATCAATGCGTCGCTGTGACAAATTGACGTTCGTGTCCAAAAAATCACTTTAGCTTTGGTCAGTCAGTACAAAGGGGGACTTGAGAAATTACACATGTGCCCACGCCTGACAATGAGAAATCTCTTCTCTGGATTCGTGCTTCAGCAGATACAGGGATTGCCGTCAACACACAGGGGGAGGGTACCAGCTCCTGCTAGGAAGCTGGGCTACTACCCCCTCAGGGAAGGTCGACCAGGGCAGGGCCGAGATGCTTTGCAAATAACCCATCACTCACTCAAGGAGGGGACAGGGCGGTGGCACTAAGCCACATGGTCCTAGAATTCCCTGGATTTAGGGAGTGGTAGGACAGCTAGGGGGAATGATTCTATATTATTTTTTTTAAATTGTGTTTCCTTAGTCAACTGCACCCATGGCATATGGAAGTCCCAGGCCAGGGATTGAATCTGAGCTGGAGTTGCAACCTACACTGTGCCGGGCTGGGGATCGAACCTGCAATGCCACAGAGATAAGCCAGATCATTAACTCACTGAGCCACATCGGGAACTCCGATTCTGTATTACTTTTAACCTAAGTTAAAAAAAAATCAGAAAAGCGGCAAGTACAGATAAGAAAAGAGTAAAGGAAAAAGGGGAGGCCAACTCAAAAGTTCTCCCCTGGGGGGTAACCATGACTAACGCTTGAGGGCATACCTTCCAGATTCTTCCATCGTGTCCCCCTGGACAGTTACCATAGTACCACGGTGTTCTGGGGTCAGATTCTTGGGCTGAATGTCGCCCTGGCTACTTACCAGTGCAGTCCCCGGGGATGTTTATTTAACCTATGCCTCAGTTTCCTCATCTGTCACATAGGAGAAGTAATACCACCCACCTCCCAGGATTGCTACAAGGACGGTGTGAGAAAATATAAAATATTTGGAGTAGCGCCTGGAACTCGGTACGTGATTGATAGAACTTAGCCATCGTTATATATTTTTACTGATACAGCACATTTTTTCATATAAATAATACCTAGCTACCTACCCATCCATCCAGATTTTAAAGCTGCTTTTTTTCACCCAAGAAAATATCATAAATTCCTTTTAATGTGGCATTTCCTCACCATGGTTCACGCTGGCCACAGAGCACTTCATATAATGATTCCTCTGTAACGGCCCCTATAACTCTGGATGTCCAATTTAGCTGCTTGCTCTCTGATACGATAGTTAATGCTGTGATGAACATCCTTGTGGCAAGATCCCCGCCACGTTCTAAATCATTTCCTCAAGGATAAATTCTTGGCGGTAAATTGCCGAGTTAAATGTTAAGGTTTTTTTATACATATTTACAAATAGCCAAAAGTAATCACGGTCGATTCATCTCTTTAGCTAGGAAAAAAAAAATCAGCCTGGCTGACATGGATAGGATGGGTAGAACTTTACTTACAAGCAAATCTAGGTGCAGAGAATAATTCCTGCTTAAGAAACGATTTATAACAAGCAGACACCCTTTGTCCCAGGGTACGGTACTTTTGGAAGCCTCTAGCACCCCCTGTGAAATATTTGTGCCAAAACAACTGAACTCAGGTCTCATCAGCAGTTGCTGTAATTAGATATACAACGGGAATAAGTGAACCACGCCATGAAAAAGCAGCTAGTCAAATTCAGACGTGGGCTATTCTATAGCAGGGATATTCTGCAAACTATGGCCCACAGCTTGTTTGTATAAATAAAGTTTTATCGGCATACAAACACACACACATGTGTTTACATATGACTTATGACTGCTTTTGCAGCACAGACACAGACTCAAGCAGCTGTGACAAAGACTCTATGCCTTCAAAGCCTAGAATATTCACTCTCTGCCCTTTACAGAAAAAAGGTGCCCACCTCTGTCCCACAGAACCTGGTTTCTCCAACCAAATAGGCGCACAAGAACAAGCCAAAAATAAAAACAAAAGTAAAGACAAAAGTAAAAAGAAAGGGAGAGGGTGCCACGTAGACTAAAGGAGACGCAGGAACCAAACACAACGTGTAGACCTTGTTTGGACCCTGAGTTAAACTAACCCAGTGTGAAAAAGACACTTTTGAGACCATGAGGCCATAGGAATACAGGCTGGAATTAGAAGAAATCAAACAATTGTTCTTTGCGTTAGGCGTGTGACAGGGGACATGGCTGTTACGTTTAAAGAAAAGTCCTTTGCAGGAAGAAAGGCACACTGACATATCTAAGGGTGACATTACATGTTTGAGATGTGCTTTTAAACTGCTGCAGTTAAAAAAATAGCACAGAGTGACAGGCACGAAACAAGATGGCTGAAATGCTGCTAATGGTCGGGGCTGAGAGGTGGGTGCTGGCGGATTTGAAGACACAATTCTCTTACTTGGGGTATGTTTTAAAATTTCCATGAATAGAATGTTACACACAAAAGAAACAATCCATCAGTCCATTAAACTTACGTTAAAAAGATCCCCCAAACAACCTGTAATGATATAGCTGGCTATTAAACCATTTTGATGAGTGGTTTTCAGGCATCCTTTCAGCTTTAAATAACAGTCAACAGTCCTCAGAAAATCAAAGATGTGCAAAAATATTTAATTATAAGGATATGCAGAATGATTTTTTTTCATGGCCACATTCCCAGCATATGGAAGTTCCCGAGCCAGGGGTTGAATCCAAGCTGAGGCTGTGACCCACGCCACAGCTATGGCAATGCCAGATCCTTTCACCCACGGTTCCCCGGGCAGGGTCTGAACCTGCAACTCGGCAGCGACCCAAGCTGCTGCAGTCAGATCCTTAGCCCACTGTGCCACAGTGGGAACTCCAAGAGGCGTCCATTTTAGTCTGATTTGGTCAGACTGTCTCTAGCTTGTCTGCTTAGGGAATTCCTGGCATGTTTCCTGCAGCTGGAAAAGGGTTTTCAATCCTACGTGCACGTAAGAACCACCCGGGGAGGTCTAAAAAATACTTAAGACAGCTCCCCAGCCCAAGACTCATCTCCGGAAGGTGGAGGGGGGCAGGGAGGCGCCCCTCCTCCCAGCCGATGGAAGACAGGCAAGGGTGGGGGATGGGGAGTGGCCTTGGCCACAGATTTTGCCAACTTGGGGGGGCGGTTGAAGGATCAGTTCTGTCCTCTTCCCCTTCTAAAAAACATTGCTGGAGTTCCCGTTGGGGCTCAGTGGGTTAAGAACCTGATATAGTATCTGCAAGGATGTGGGTTTGATCCCTGGCCTCGATCAGTGGGTTAAGGATCTGGTGTCGCCACGAGCTGTGGTGTAAGTCACAGATGTGGCTCAGATCTGTTGTTGCCATGCCTGTGGCAGCTGCAGCTCCGATTCGACTCCTAGCTCAGGAGCTTCCACATGCTGCCAGTGTGGCTGTTAAAAAAAGAAAAAAAGGATTGTCCCAGATGGAGAGTTCCACTTGAAGACGAGGACCCCCCCTCAGTAAACGGGAACAGTGATTTCCTACCTGCAGTTTATTGGGGCCCCTGGAACGTGGGCCTGAAGATAGATGGCAAGAGGTCCCTGAATCTTCATTCACAAGATTTGTCCAGAAAATGAACAAAATGTGCAAACATTTCCCAAGCATTAGTAGATAATATTTCAATAAATAAAATGCCAATTTAGTGTAAAGTTATACTGAGTGCATATAGCTTTTTGTCGCAATAAATATTTTCCATTAACGGATGCTAAAATTATAGCAACTATGTACAGGTCTAAGACCTACAGCAGTATTCTCTGGGGAGACTGTGTGGGTTCCGTGGAAGACATTTGTATAATTGGCATATTAATGTTTTTAACGCAAATGCAATAAACCCTGGAATAAACATCCTGGATTATCTGTTGACCATGTTCTAACTACATCTACGTGATTTCAGGGCTCATGTCTACATTTGCGCTGGCACCACACGATAATCATCCTAAAAGGCCAATGTTTAATGCTTAAAGAAGTGCTTCTGGAACTGGGGTCTGTGATGGGCCCTCTGACAAGGGCTGTTGGTCTAAAAGTCTAGTAGCCTCGCAGCCAAAGGTGGCTTCCCGGGTCCCATATGGTGGGGCCACACAGGATGTCATATACCTAGCAGCCACCAGGTGGCACCCCAGGACGCAGCTGCCTCCAGAGCAGAAGGGCCATTACTCCAAGTGGCATCAATGCCCGGCCCTGTCAGCCTCCATGCCAGTTGCTCCGGCAGTGATACTGCTCACAAAACAGCGAAGCAACGTGGAGGGAATATTTATTTCGAAGGAAGCAGTTGGGTTTTCCCCTCAGCATCCCGGAGCTCAAGAGAGAGCCCGAGAGGACAATTTTCTCCTGGTTTTAGTTCCAGAAGCCTTCCCCAAGGTTGGCCCCGGACGTGTCTTCGTCCCAAGCCTGGGAGGGATCCCAGCTTTCGTGCCTTTCTTGGCTGCTTCTGTGCCCCCCAGCTTCTCCAGTGGCTTCCACAGGGGACCTGGTTCCCTCCAGGCCAAGCGGCTTGCTGAGGGCTCCCATGGGGGCAGGGTGGCCCCAATTTGGGCCCTTGCCCCTCACATGTGTCTCTCTGAGGGAAAGCTTGGGGCCCTCGCCTGCCCTGGCCCTGTCATTACCCAGAGCCCTCTGCTGTCCACTCCATGGGCAGAGGGTGTAAGGCCTGGGGGCAGTGCTAACAGTGGGTTCGCCAGCAACCTGGAGCCTCCACGGCTCCTCAAAGAGATGCCTCTTTCCCTTCCCCTCTCCCACCCCATCCCTCTTTCCTCTGTCTCCCCACGTCCCATCCCCTCCCCATGCCACCCTCCCAATTCAGCTCATGCTGGCTCAGCCCCCAGGCACTTACTTAGCGACCCCCGCCTCTTGGCCCTGCACCTGCTCCATAAATTGTTGTTCCCTGACCCCACTGGAGACACTTACCTCCTTGGTATGGACACTCGCCCGGTAGCCTGCTACCCCTAAAGCTGCCCCTCCCTTTCCGCCTCCACGGGGTCGCAGCAGAGGAAGTACCTGGTGGTCACGCGGGGGTCGTGGGTCACTCCGCACACCATGGAGGCCTGGGTACCCTTGATGACACTCTGGTCCTGGGGAGGCTTGGTGATGCGGGTCCGGGCTGAAAGACAGCAGAGAGACAGCGTGGTGGGAAGGGGTGTGGGTTCCAGAGAGACGGGTGAGATGCAGGCGTGGGGGAGGGGGTCTTCAGGTGAACTGGGGCCGCATGGTGGACTGGTCATCCACTGCGGATGTCCCAGCATGTTAAGAACAACGAGCTTCCCTGCTACGTGAATTTTTTTTTTTTTTTTGCTTTTTAGGGTCACACCTGCGGCATATGGAAGTTCCCAGTCAAGGGGGCCAATTGCAACGACAACTGCCAGCCCACACCCCAGCCACCGAAACTCAAGATCAAGCCTTGTCTGTGACCTACACCACGGCTCACGGCAAAGCCAGATCCCAACCCACTGATCAAGGACAGGGATCGAACCCACATCCTCATGGATACCAGTAGGGTTTGTTTCTGCTGCGCCACGACAGGAACTCCTGTTATGTGAATTCTTAGAAGCTATGTTCAGAGTGGGGAGCAGGGGTGTTCTTTTTTTCCCCCTTCTTTTTAAGGCCGCACCTGCCACATGTGGAAGTTCCCAGGCTAGGGGTCGAATCTGAGCTGCAGCTGTCGGCCTATGCCACAGCCACAGCAACGCAGGATCCGAGCTGCATCTGTGACCTCTGCTGCAGCCAGTGGCAACATCAGATCTTAAAGCCCATAGTGGGGGTTCTTTTAATTTTGCTCCCGCAAACCCACAAGAGGGATAAAGAAACGGAAATCTAAGGATGGTCGGGGATGTTTTTCCAGCACATCAGTGGTCCAGCCAGAGTGAAAGAGATCAGCTGATCCCAGGTCTAGTGCCTCATCCACCAGGACCCCCACTGAGCCTAGACCGGGGCCCCACCCCCACGTGTGGTACCAGGTCCCACGTAGTACATACAATCTGAGGGCGGGAAGGGCTCTGAGAGGTTACCTCCGCCTCCAGCAGGGGTCAGCCAACCACAGGCCATGGTGGGGCGGCGGTCAGTCCCGTTGGTGGCCTGTTGGGGTAAATTCTCTCCCTATTGGAACACAGCCATGCCTGCTGGATTAAGCACCATCTACGGCTGCTTTTCTGGATGAAACGGATGAGCTGGTTGAGCTGTGACAGAGACTGTCTGGCCACACAGCCTTAAAATATTTACTATCTGGTCCTTTACAGAAAAAGTTTGCTCATTTCTGCCCTAAAGTCTACGCCCATCAGGTATCTTCTCTCAGCTCGGCCAAGCACGGCAAGGGCCTGGCTCAGTGGGACCCCTGCTCCCGGTTTTCCACATTAACCCGTCCAGCTTCTTCTTGGACGAAGCGCAGGTGGGACAGATGTGGAGTTGCCGGCGGCGTGAGGCGCCGCTCACACTCACCCACGGGCGCGTGTCAAGAGCTCCCGCTCCTCCTGCACACTCACCCCACACGACCAGGTCCGCCGAGGCTTCGTCGACCCCCCGAGAGTTGGTGGCCAAGCAGGTGTAGGTGCCGGCGTCGGAGATGTGCGTGGGGCTGATGAGCAGGCTGCCGGATTCCAGGAGCGTGAAGCGAGGCAGCTGGACAGAGCCGCTGGCCAGGATGCGCTCCCCTGGGGCGACAGTGGGGGGTTCAGGCAGCGCCCCCCCCACCGCCCCCCCGCCGGCCCTCTGACACGGCTGGTGCCCAGACCGCAGCCCTCGCCTCCCGGCCCTTCTGGGAGGGTTCTGGCAGACTCCCAGCTTTAGAAAGGCTGGAAGGGCTGGGGGGCGGTGGTGGTGGCAGGGCTAAGGACCAGAATGCTTTCTGACTTGGTGACAGACACAGGGCACGGGGTCACAGAGCGGGCTGCCCAGAGCCCGAGTCTCCTGATGTCTCTGCACCCATCACGCTGTCTGCCCTTCACCAGAGAAGCCGGCGCTGCCTCCCGACGCCGCCGGGAAGAGCCCTTGGAGGCAGCCAGCACCTGGGCTGGCGGGGAGGGGACAGACAGCTCTGACAAGGTGGTGACAGGAGTCCCGCGGAAGGATGCTTCTGGAGGGTCACCTTCAGGGGAGTGGAGCGAGGCGATGGGCGGAGGGATGTGGTGGGCGGGGCCAGCAAGGAGTCGGGGGCGGGGCAGAGAGAGGCGCATGGGGTGCGGGCTGCCCTGGTCTGGACAGACCTCCCTCTGCCGTGGGACCTAGGGAGGCCTGGTCCCTGGAAGAGCGAGGGAGAGGGACAGGAGGAGACATGGAAAGAGGAGGAAAGAGAGAGACGGGGAGAGGATGTGCCTTGTGCAAGAGCGAGTCTGGGAGTGTGGGATTTTTGCGGATGCAACTGTTTTAAAGAAAACCCCACCTGCCTGTACAGGGGGGGACTCTCTATGCACAAGCCTGTGGCTGAGCGGGTCTGTCTGCCCACGGGTGTGGGCACAGTGAGCGTGTTAGGTGGGTGTGTTTACTTCCGGGCCCGAGTACGTGCCTGGGTGTGCCCCCATTCACTCCACAAATAGAGGTGGGGCATCTACTGTGGATGAGACTCCGTTCTAATCCCTGGGGAGACAGCAGGGGACAAAACCCAAAGCCCTGACCTCGTGGGCGGGGGCAGGCAATGAGCAAGATGAACACAACATGGTCTGTATGTCCGCAGGTGGGGAAGCAAAACGGGGAGGGGTCTTGGGGGAGGGCCTGGGTGAAACCTTTGGAGGAGGTTCATATGAGTAGAGACTTGGGGGTGTGAGGGAGTGACCCTGTGTACCTGCCTGTGTGTGTCCTGGTGTGTGTGTGTCCACGGGGAGGGCTGTGAAGGTGTGAACAATGCAGAGGTGTGGAGGAGGCACGGGGTGGGCGGACCTAGGTAGACGGCTTGGGCTTTGCTGGCTCAGGTGTCTGGAGCTGCCTGGGGAGGAGGGGGGCCTCCTGCCTGCATTAACAACCACCCGGGGGACAGTACATCACACAGCTGCCATTCGTTGGGCTTCCCTACTTCCCAAGCACAGGGAAGGCTGTTCATACTCTCATCGAGACTTCATGCCACCCCCAGGTATGTGTATTACTGCCCCCAGTTTACGGATGGGAACTTTGAGGCTCAGAGTGAATCAGTAACTCACCCAAGGTCCCAGGTCTCACAAGAGGTAGAGCTGAGCCTTGAGCCCAACGAGGTGGCCTGTGGTACACCCCGTGGTACACAAGAGGCGCTCTTGGGTTGTGCAGTGCACAACCTTCCCAACTGTACATGGGAAACCCCACCTGGCTAGCTCCAGAGCTGAGCCCTGAGGACTGCGCTAGTCTGCCACATCGTCACACCCTCAAAGCAGATCAGTCTCATGTACCTTTCTGCCAAGTGATGGCCGGCCGGGGAGCCCCCGAAGTCTCACAAGCCAGCACCACCGACATGCCATCAATCACCGTGCTGTCCAGGGGGCCTCTGGTGATGTTGGGGGCGATGCCTGCAAATGGAGAGAGTGGGGCCTCTTAGCCACACCCCCAGTCCTCGTCCTGCCCTGCCACTCCCGCTGGTGCGGGCCCCCTGCAGGGAAGGACGCAAGTGTCCCGACAGACCTCCAGCATCGGGAAGATGCCTTGAAGGCCCACAAAGGCCCCCCTCACGACCCGCCCCGGGAAAGGACCCAGGTGACACCAGTCCCTGTCCTGCTTTGACCCTCGAGCATCCTTTTGGGGGAAACTGACGACCCCGAGGGTAACTCATACCCCCAGTGACAAGGGAAATGGGAGTCACCCTTCATTAAACCTGAGCTCGAGGCTCTGGTTTATAAAAAACTACTGGCTTTGGAAACAGCGGGCATAACCAGCCAGAGCCCCCTGGGACCCACGTCTCTGCATCATACACCATCCTGCTCTCGGGAGCCCCTGGCTTGGAGGAAAGCCGCGTCCTGGGCGGGAGGGACCGGCGCAGGACGGCAGAGGGCAACTCACTGGTGACGGCCAGGTAGGTGGAGGTCTGCACCTCGCCGGCCGCGTTGCGGGCGAAGCACTGGAACATGCCCGTGTCGTCGGGCACCAGCCCGCTGATCTGCAGGCCCCCGTCGCCCCGCTGCCGGAAGCGGCTCAGCCTCTCCACCTCCACAACGGCCGCATCCTTGTACCAGGTGATGGAGGGTGGCGGCACACCTGGGGGAGACGAGTGCCCAGGGTCAGCCGCCCCCGAGGGATGCTCAGGTGGAGGCTGGCGCTGCAAGTTCTCAAGGGGGGGTGACCCCAGTGTGTCTTGCTTTCTAGAACCTTCTCAGAGATGCCATTATTGGTCTTGGGGGTGGTGGTGGATGATGATCTTAGAGTTAACCATTCTCAAATTCTTATTTCGTAGGCATTCCAAGAAAAATTTAAAAGGTCCTGGGGTTAGTTTAACTTGGAAATGCTGCGTTGGACCAACTATACTTTTTTCTGCTGTATTTGGCAGAATCTTTTGTGTGCTCTGGGAACCTCCAGCAGGGTCCCTAACCCATGTGACTACTGAGCCTCGTTCCAGGGACGTGCATATGGGAAGAGCGTTCCTTCGGGTGCGCCTAGAAGCCCCTCCCCCAGGTCTGCACAGGGAGGTGAAAGGGGGCACCCCTTCGCCCCCAGCCTGGCCCAAGCTTCATCCCTAGCCCATAGGTAACCCCAGCCCTCCAACCTCTCACTCTGCCTCTCTGCTCAAATGTGACTTCTACAGAAAAGCCCCCCAAAGCCCATTTGAAAGGCCACCCTGTGGCTCCAAGCCCCCTCAGCCTGCTCGTTTTCCCCTCCCTGTGGTTTCCAACCCCGACAGCCTGTGATACCGAGTTTCATCCGGCCCAGGCTGCACAGCCTCTCACACCGTGACGTCTCTGAGATCAGGACGCGTCTCCACTCGACAGCATGTCACAATTGAACTGGCAGCCTTTTGTCTTTCTTAGCGGCACATAAAGTAATGGGGCGCCTTACAAGCCACGGCGTTTCAGAGGAAATGAAACGAGGTCTCTGCATTTGTTTCTTGGTTTGTCTGCCTCCCTCCAGAGACCGTAAGTTTTGTAACTGCAGGGGTTTGGCTGTTCGGTTCATTCTGGATCCTTCCTGCCCCAAGAACAGTATCAGCACATGGTAAGCCCCCCAAAACGTTTGTTCCATAAATGAATGGATCTCTGTCTTTCCTTTGGATGGTCTCGGAACGGAAGTCGTAATTCGCCCTCCACTGGACCCCCCACCTGGGCTACGTTCTCCTCTCTGTTCAGCATCAGACCATCTCCTGTCACACACAGTCTCCCTCATCACCCCATCATCCCAGAGTTCACCCTGGTTTCGGATGCCTTTTACTCGGTCGAACTTGAGTAAGGGTGGGGATGGGAAAAGTAGAGTCTGCAGGAACGCCGATAAGGGGTTAAGTGGATACGAAAATGGCCCCGAAGCCAGGCAGAGACGCACCCAAGCTCTAGCAGTTCTGACAATGTGGCATTGTCTCCAGTGCTCAAATGATGGGTAATTTGGGTTTGTCACCTATCCTGAAAATTACGGTAATTTGGATTCATTTGTAACCTTCAAGTTATGGTAACATGGGATTGATTTCCAGCCCCGAGATTACGGTAATTTGGCTTGTTTGTTTCCTGGCGTGTCTGCTTACAGCCAGACTGACTCTCTGCTCAGCGATGATGCCCCGAGAAGGAGGTGGAATTTAGGAAAGTCGGTGTCAGGGACAGAAGAGGCTGAAGGTCTGGGGGTCCTTGTCTCCAATGAGTTACCTTTGGCCCGGCAGGGAACGTCCACCACTTTCTCCATCTCCGCTGTTATGTGTCTCTCTGGCTCCTTAACAAACTGAGGCGGCTCTGCAGGAGGAAAGACCCAGGGAGGGTATCAGAGCCATGCTCCTGTTGATATAGCCACGGTTTGGGTCATCCTGAAGTAGGCTCCAGCCGTGCTGTCCCTCCCCCTCAGGGGAACCCCAGCACTGCCCCCTGCCCCATCTCACCCAGGACAGACAGGTAAGCTCCGCGGACAACAGACGGGACACTGCTGCTGCGCAGGACAGCCTCACACTCGTAGTAACCCGCGTCGCTGCCCGTGGGGTTGGGGATGGTGAGCCGACGGTTGTAGTCACTGATGCCGCCAGACAGCAGTGCCCCATCCTTCTTCCAAACGATGTGCAGCTTGATCAGAGGCCTGGGGAGGGGATGGGGGGGAGGGCGGGCGCTCAGCCGCAGAGGCTTTCAGAGGCCCAAGAGGCAGGGTGGGGCGTGGTAAGGAGAGCAAGCCTGGAGGGCAGGGGGAGGGTGGTCAGATGCCTGGGTTTGGCCACGCCCCTGACACTTTCAGGGAGCAGAGCCTTTGGGGGAGACTTTCAGTGCCCTGGGCTCAGTTCCCCCATCTGTAAAATGGTTACGACTGTGCCCACCCAGGCCTTGTGGGGAGGGTGGGGGCATTGGTGCAGGACCCGGTCCTGGGGATAACTCATGCTTGAGGCTCTGGAAAGCAGGCAGGGGCCTTCCCCATGCATCTCTTTTTCTTCTGCTCTCCTCCATGTGCCAAGCGCCATCTGACCGAGATCAGTGGGTAGGAAGGTGTGACAGGTAAGGGAGAGAACCCCCAAAGTTTGGAGAGGGGGAAATTAAGGCAGGCAGGTGGACATACTGCCCCCTCCCCAACTCTGGGAGAGGGGTGGGGGTGGGATTGGTCTTCTGTCCCTCATCACTGACCCCCGGCACCCCAAGGACCCCTGAGCTTGGGTTTGCCCGGCTCTCCAGTTTGGCACCTGATGGGTCCCTGAGGGCGGATCTGTCAAGGTGGGGTCTTGACAGTTTCCTGGGGGCTCAGAGAGGTCCCACAAAAGAGGGGTCCAGGAGTTCCCACTGTGGGCAGTAGTTTAAGAATCCAACTGCAGTGGATCGGGTTGCTGCGGAGGTATGGGTTCAACCCCTGGCCCGGCACAGAGGGTTAAAGGATCCAGTATTGCCACAGCTGCAGTGTAGATCACCACTGAGGCTTGGATTCAATCCCTGGTCTGAGAACTTACTTATGCTGTGGGTGCAGCCATGAAAAAAACAAAAGGAGTCTGGGAACTTCCATACGCCATGGGTATGGCCATGAAAAAAAGCAAAAAGCAAAAGGGGTTCCGTGGCCCAAGGGAGTGGTGTGAAGGGCATCAGGCAGGTTCTCTGTGCCCTACGTGCTCTGTTGCAACCTGGAGGCCTTTCCTGTGCTCGTGAGAAACTCAGGTTCCGAGCAGCATGCTTTTAGAGACGCCGCTACGCTACGGGGACACGCTCTCTAGGAATTGTCAGTGGGAGGTGACCTCGGGGCTCTTGGGCTAACTTCCCACCCAAGCACATCAGATCCTCTTTCTGGAGCACCTTGGAGGTCTCAGGTCAGGCTGGTTCCAGCACTCTACCTATAGGCCATACTGCCGAGGCAGGTGCTGAATCATTCTGGTTTTACAGCCCAGGACACTGAGGCCCAGAGTGAGCACAGGCCTTGGGGGAGGTGGCCTGTTGCACTGCAAATGCCATCAGCCAGCTGGGTGACCTTGGGTAAGTTGCTTGCCCTCTCTGGGCTTCAGGGTAGTGACACCTAGGCGGGGTAGTTGTTGGGAGAAGGGAGGTTTTACGGGAGGGCACTGGCATGGTGCCCACACACGATGAGGTGCAGTAATTGTTTCTTGAGTAAGGGAAGTGAGTGTCGTACATGGCTAAGAAGGGGCTGCAGGAGTTCCCGTCGTGGCGCAGTGGTTAATGAATCCGACTAGGAACCATGAGGTTGCGGGTTCAATCCCTGGCCTCGGTCAGTGGGTTAAGGATCCGGCATTGCCGTGAGCTGTGGTGTCGGTTGCAGATGCGGCTTGGATCCCACATCGCTGTGGTTGTGGTATAGGCCGGCGGCTATAGCTCCGATTCGACCCCTAGCCTGGGAACCTCCATATGCCATGGAAGTGGCCCTAGAAAAGGCAAAAAGACAAAAAAAAAAAAAAAAGAGAAGGGGCTGCAATTGCCCTTGACCCCAGGTCTGCCCTCCTGCCAAGTCCATCACGTGACCTGTCTCCCAGGGCAGTTTCCCTCTTGCCCGTACTTGCATGCAGGGAGGGCAGGGCTGGCCGAGGCCAGACGCCCATCTCTAGGCTGCTCAGCATGTTGGAAGGGAGCGGATCCCCAGCCTGCCCCAAATATCCCGGGCTGGAATCTCTGCCCCGTAACTCCCACTTGAGGCTCAGTCTCT
The DNA here is from genome assembly GCF_016906955.1 of Phacochoerus africanus. Classification (NCBI taxonomy): domain Eukaryota; kingdom Metazoa; phylum Chordata; class Mammalia; order Artiodactyla; family Suidae; genus Phacochoerus; species Phacochoerus africanus. The sequence continues at coordinate 7,506,686 of NC_062557.1, read as the reverse complement.
CCTCTTGGGCCGCAGAGAACGAACAGGCCTGGCCGCAGGGGACAGCCTCTGACAGCTCGTCTTCCCTCCTCCAGGCGCAATACCTCATCGGCTCTCATGGGTCCTCATGGGCCACTTGGGGACTTTTCTGAATTTCGACCGGTCTTCCGGCGCCCACAGTTCAGGAGCCCCTGCTGGAGTAAAGTGGGGGTGGGGTGGGATACCCACCTGGCATTGGCCACACACTCCATGGTCACCTCCGAGGTCCCGGCCACCACGCTGGTGTTCTTGGGAGGAATGATGATGGTTGGAGCAATGGGGTCTGCAGGGCCCCCAACATCTGGGGAGAGGGCAGGTGTTAGCTGGGAACAGAGGCCGGAAATCCCATCTGTGTCCGGCCCGTACTTGGGGGGCTGCCCCAGGAGACCTCTGACCTTATGTGGGGGGGCAGGTGGCCATGGGGCAGCCACCCAAGTAGCCCCAGAGCTGAACCTCAGACACTGATCCCAGGAACCCTCCCACCCCTCCTCCTCCACAGTGTCCCTGGGGAGCCCACTGGAGACCTCCGAGGCCTCCCCACTCCTCCTTGTAATGCAGCCACGCCCTCCTCCTCATGCCTCTGTCCTGGTATTTTGCCTCCCAGATCCTTCTCTCCACCTGCTTTCATCTTGCTGGCTTTCTTCTTCATTTGCCACCTCTTCCAGCCGAATGCAAACTCCCTGTACTGGCTTGAATTCTGTCCCCCGAGTTCATGTCCATGGCAGTTGTGAATGTCACCTTATTTGGAAGTTGGGTCTTTGCAAGTGTAATCACGTTCAGCTGAGGCCCTTATGAGGTGTCTTTATAAGACGGGGGAATCTTCAGAGAGAGTCACACGGGGGAGAAGGGCCAGGTGAAGGTGGAAGCAGAGACTGCGGTGATGATTTACAAGCCAAGAACACCAAGAACTGCCAGCAACCCCGGAGGCTTGGAGAAGCAGGAAAGACCCTCCCCAGAGAAAACTCGGGCCTGCTGACACTGGGGGTTCAGACTTCCAGCCTCCTGAGCTGAGAGAATAAACTTCTGTTGCAATAGGCCACCCAGCCTGTGGTCCTTTGTGAAGGCAGCCTTAGGAATAAATACGGTTCTGGTTCCGGTTCTGAGGCAGGAACCTCATTTGTCTTTGCTTTGGACTGAATGCCTTTTTTGTCTGTTGAAGCCCTAACCCCTGCCGTGAACTTGGGATGGGGTCTTCGAGAGGTAATGGGTTAAATGAGGTCATAAGGGTGGGGCCCTAATCCAACTGGGTTAGTGCCCTGAGAAGATGAGGAAGAGACCCCACCCCACTGCTCTGCTCTCTCTCTCTCGGCCACGTGAGGCCATAACCAGAAGGCGACCATCTGCAGACCAGGAAGAAGGCCTTCAGCCAAAACCCACCGCGTTGGTACCTTGATCTTGGACCCCCAGAACCGTGAGAAGTAAATGCCTGCCTTTAAGCCCTACAGTCTGTAGTGTTCTGTCACAGCAGCCCGAGCGAAGCCAGTTCTGCTCACTGCCACTTCCCGAACCATGTCACACGGCACAGAGTAGGTGCTCAAATATATTAGGGGAATGAAGGGTGGGATTAAAGCTGTTATTGTTTAACTTCCAGGGTCAGCAGTTAGAAGGAAAGAGAACTTAGCACGAGTGGGTTTTATAAAGCAAAACAATACCCTCAACCAGCGTTTCCTTTTTCATTTTTTGAGTCCTTTAAGAAGTGGCCAGGTTCTTATCTTTGTGGGTCAGTGCAGACCCAATATTGGCAGAAACTCCAATAGTCTCTGTACACCTGCCCCGCGGCTCCTAAAAATACAAGCGCCAAGGACTTTTTCTCTCCTGACAGATCCATCCAGTTGGCGCCTTTCCAGGAAGTTCTGGAGGTGGCAGGCTACGGTGACATGCACAGCCTTGGGGCAACAGCAAGAGGACATCCTTTATGGGGAAGTCAGGCTGCAGCCCCACGGCTGCCCTGAACCACCTGGCAGCCCCAGGAAAGGTTTTCCTGCCTCACCTCTAAGCCTCGCTGGGAAAGGCCCAGGTAGAATGGGTAAAAAATGTAAAAAAGTAAAATGGGGGGGGGGAAGGGAGCATATAAAGCAAAATAATTGCAACAATATAAAAGCCTCATGTAGGTGCCATAAAGAGCGATCGGATTGAAAGCTGCTGATATAGCTGAATCCATAAAAGTGTGCTCCACGTTGTTTATTACATGCCGGGGTGCGCAGGTACTGCGGCCCAGATTAATGGGGCACGAGGAGGAGACAGACAGTTAGAGCCCCACGGCGTAGATGGATAAACAGAGCCCTCGGAGTTTAAAAATACGAGGGTTGCCCCCGGACCTCAGGGCTAGCTTGCTGGCTTTGGGAGGGAATGGGGGGGGGGGGCAGAGGAAATTGACACCCACCGGGGACCCTGGAGCCCTGCCCAGGTCCAGGTGGCAGCTGGCAGGGCTTGAGGGGAGGGGCCCTGGATTCAGCAAGGGAGGACCTCAGGGTCAGGAAGCCCTGGTTCCAAAGCTCGTTCTGCCCCAGGCGTCCTGGGCATGACTCCAGCTGGCCAATTTACCTCCTGAGTCTCAGTTTTCTCAGCTGCAAAATGGGGGTAAAAAAATCACCATCTCTCAGGGTGGTGTGGGTTTAGCCCCTGACGTGTCATGTCTTTTCTGGGCAAGGACTCAGTATGTGCCAGGCTGAGTGCCAGGAGTCCCCACTGAGCAGGATGGGCAGGGGTCTGTCCTCATGGCGAGCACAGTTGGGGAAGAAGCCAGATCTGTGCTTAGATGTTCAAGAGATTAAAGATGCATGTGGTGGGTGCTTGGAAGGAGGGTCCTGGCGGGGTGTGGCTAAGCTGGTCCCGGGTGAAACAGAGTACCGGGCACATAGTAGGAGCTCCACAGATGACAGTCCCTCCTCTGAGGACTTGCCTGCCCGTGCTTGTGGAAGGTGGGGGGAGTTTCCTTGCTTCTTCTTCCCACCCGCAGCCCAGCCAGGACCAACTGATGGAGCCAGAGGCTACCAGGAGGTGAGGCTGCAGACCCTCAGGCGGCTCTTGACCCAGGGAAAGAGGACCTACATGTTAGCTGCTACGAGAGATCAAGCAAAGCCTCAAGCGCTCCCTGGAGACTCCCAGGAGATGGGGGAATGCGCATGGAGCTCAGAGAAGCCAGAAGGAAGAAGAACATTCCAGAACTCCACTGCCTGAATGACAGAGGGACAAATGAGGGGAGCTGGAGATAAATAAGGCCGCAATGCGGAGGGGCCCCTAGAGCACTAGGATGGATGGTGGGAGGGGGTCCCAGAGGAGATCCTGGCCCACATGCTGCCCTTTCCTGATTGGTTACTGTGCTTTTCCTGGCTGAGCCCAGATGTGTCCTCAGAATCCTTCCTAACACAGTGCCAAGAATGGATCAGAGCAAGCCAATGAGGTGAAACCCATTTTCCACCCTGGGTAGGGGGAGTCAAGGCAGATTGGACTGGGAGAGGTTAGATCGGGGCCAGATGAGAGTATTGGCAAGCTGGGCTGTGGGCTGGAAGTTGGCCCTAGGGGGGCACCTGGGAACAGAGGGCTGACAGCCATGAGGACAAGTGCCTGGAGAGGGGGCCCCCTTGACAGAGGAAAGGTAAGCCTGAGAGGAACCGACTTGCAAAGAAGAGGGATGGGTTAGGATTTTCGTCTCCCTGGGTTTGAGATGCCGGAACAAAGATGCTCAGGGAGGGCTGTTTAGGAACATGGGGCAGGAGGGCCGGGCGGCGATGGGCCCAGCGAGAACAGGATGGTGGGACCAGGGGGAGCCTGGGGACCAGGGTTGGGGGTGGGAGGGACAAAGGGCCAAGAACCAGGCGTGGGCTTGTTCACTGCAGGGGAGAAGGAAGCAGGGGACAGAACAGTGTGAGACATGGAGTGTTCTGGAAGCTCAGATACAACAGGGGTGCCCAGGGCCGGGGAGGGGGGACTGTCAACCGAGCTGAACTTCCTGAGCAGTCAAGGAGAACCCGGATGGAGGAAGAAGATTCGCAACCAGGAGGTCGCCAGTGACGGGGGAAGGGGAGAGGGCAAGGGAGCTGGCAGTGGCGGCCAGGACCCAGAGCTGAGGATTGGGCGGGTGGATGACTTCCCGAGCGGAGTCGAAGAAAGCAGACAGCAGGGCTCTCCCAGTGGCCGGCAGCCAAAAGGGAGCTCTGCTTCCCTCTGGGACATTTGGGGAGCGGTTAATGATGCGAGTTTGGCAGCCAGGGGCACCCGCTCCCGTTCTCGGGTTTGTGCGTCATTAGCCAAGGTCACTGGGAAGTAAATGTGTCACCGCTTTGGCCTCTGCTCCTTCAGCTTTCTCGTCTGTACCTGTGGGGGTTGCTAATGGCCTGCCTCGAGGGACTGCTGTAATGATCCAACAGCGAAGTGTCCAGACAATGCCTGGCACATGGGAGCAATGGGAAGGGAGCCTCCTGGGTAGTGAAGGCAGAGAGGGACAGCTTGGGCGTGGCCCGCCCTCAGCAGCAGGGCACACCTTCCGTCCGATGCTCTCTGCTGCGGAGGACGCTGCCGGCTCCGGGTCTCCGGATGGCCGGCTAGGGTGAGGGGACCTCAGGCACGGGATGGAAGACACCTGCCTCATTTGCCCCCCATCAGACAGTGGGGTGAACAGGGCCCCAAAGGTCAAGTGGAACCATTACATGCAAACCAGAGCAAGGAGGGAGTTCCCGTTGTGGCTCAGTGGTAACGAACCCGACTAGTATCCGTGAAGACAAGGGTTCCATCCCTGTCAGTGGGTTAAGGATCTGGTGTTGCTGTGAGCTGTGGTGTAGGTCTCAGACACAGCTTGGATCCTCCGCTGCTGTGGCCGTGGCGTAGGCTGGCAGCTGCACCTCCAATTCAACCCCTAGCCTGGGAACTTCCATATGCCATGGGCACGGCCCTGAAAAGACAGAAAAAGAAAAAAAAAAACAAAAACAGAGCAAGGAGGACTGGCATCTTCCACCTGAGCTCAGGATGGTTGATGGGGCCCTGGGGTGGGAGGAAGCTTAGGGGCTCCCCATACTGGGGCAAAGTTGGGGCCCGCTGCCCCAGGATGATTTTGATAACAGTGCAATGGGGGACACCCACTGTGATCCAGTCTCCCAGAGTCACCTCACTGAATCCTCCCAGCTCAGCTTTGCCATCAGCATCACGTTACAGATGAAACTGTGGCTTGGGGACCATGTGACTGGGTCGCAGGTCAAGCGGGTGGCAGGGCAGGGAGGCGAGCTGCTCCCCTCTGCTGGGCAGGCTTCCGGCTGCCCACGAGCCCAGGGCCAACCTGCCCTGTCTAACACAGGGGGGCCAGAGAACCACAGGTGTCCTGAAATGTGACTGGTGTCCCTTCGATTGCATGGGATTTAATTTTATCTAATTTACATTTAATTGAAAGCTGATCCCCAAATCAGTTATTAGAACACTTTTAAATACGTGCAGAACAACTTGGGCACACAAGGCCACCTTTCCAGCTATACATTTTCTGAATTCTAAATACAGATCACGTATTTCAGGTGAAAATTTCGCATTCAAATTGAAATGAGCTCTAAGTGTAAAATACACACGGATTTCAAAGACTTAGTAGGAAAAAAAAAACCCAGTGTAAAGTATCTCATTAATATTTTCTATATGGATTGTGTGTGAAACTGATAATATTTTGGATATGTTGCATTAAACAAAATGTGATCAAATTAATTTCACATGTTTCTTTTTCTTTCTTAAAAAGCAAGGCTCCTGGCCAATTTCACCGTGTCTGTGGCTCACATTATCATTTGACTGGACAGTGCAGCTCCGATCTCTGGGTGTGGGACCACCCCCCAGGGTCGGACTTTTAAGAGCTGTGACAGTCTGTGTGAGGTCACCTGGGTGACATCTGGGCAGGGGGCCACTGAGCTTTGCTCGCTGTTTTGGCTTCCGAAGAGCACGGGTGTTGCTGAGCAGCTGAGCTTTGCTGAGCAGAGGTGGGATGAGGGGGTCAGAGGGGAGGGGTGAGGCTGGGGTGAGACAGGAGGGCGGATGCAACCGGTGGTGGGACAAGTGGCAATCCCTTCTAGTGTACTGGCTGGCAGGCAGGCAGCTGCGGGATTTGTGCCAGTGACAGGAACAGGGATTCGAAGTGCTGTCACTCGTGGGAGGAGAAATTAGCTGAAAACCAGCTAATTCTGCTCTCAAACCAGTCTCGTTCCCTGTGTCAGAGCAGGAGACAAGGGGAGATGGGAGAGAAACAGACGACGGTGTGGGGAGGCTGGAGCAGACACAGGGGTCCCGATGGACCCTGCCTGCCTCTGTGGGACCAGCCAGAGGGCTGGGGGGCGGGGTGACATGGAGCACAGAGTGATCACGCCACCTCCTGTTGGCCAGGAGGAGGTTGGGTGCTGGACGAGGGGCACAGAGCAGGTGGCTCCAACCTTGGTATCAGGATCGACTGAGTTACCCAGGAAGACGCCTGGCCTTGACTCAGAGCGTGAGCATCCCTCCCGCCAAATAATTCGATTCTCTTAGACCCCAGGTGCTCCGATCCCTGGAAAACACAGGGGGCGAAACATCTCCCTCTGACAGTTATAGTCCTTTTCTTAGAGATACAACAGCGCCCCCGGTCACGGGCTGGGCTCCAGGTTGCCTGCACTAGACTGAGACCGGTTAACGTCAGAGGTTACACCCGTGACCCCGAGAGCTCAGTATCCAGCCTGGAACCCGTCTCCCTGCATCCAGGTCTCTTTCTTGGCAGATGGGAGCCATAACTGAGGTCATGGGAGGGCTTCTGCTGGTGCCCAGAGGGCCCAGGAATGGGCAGGGTCTGGGCTGGGGAATGTTCGGGGCTTTCTGGAAGGACAGGCTGGGATCTGAGGAAGGACACAGGAGGTCCCATGCTGGCCGGCACCCTTATCTTGCCGCCGGCAGGGGTGTCCCAGCGGGACCATGGGTGGCAAATGAGGCTGGCTTTGGAGCAGCAGTTGTGCAGATGTGGAGGGATTAGAACATCTGGCTCTCCCAGGCTGCGTGGCTGCTCGGCTGCTTCCGGAAGCTCTGGCCTCCTCCCACACCCACCTCTCTATCCCTGGGATGGCACGTGGAGAGGGGGGCCCGGCCCGGGTGGGGAGAAGCAGCCAGGGTCAGGAGCCTGCCTGCGGTCTTGGCTGGGGAAATACGTCTCGGCCAGGGAAACTCAAGGAGTCCCCCTTTTAATCTGCTCCTCCCTGGGCTCTGCCACCGGGGAGAGCTTCGCCTCCACCTCCAGGGGGCCAGGTGGTCTCTGGGGATGGGCACAGGGGCACTTTGAGGTGAGAGCCTGTGTTCCCATCAGCGAGGGTGGCTTGGCTCCAAGTGAACGTGGCGCTTTTTAGGTGCCAGCTGCATAGAGGCGGGTAGTCTATTTCTGTAAAAATGAGCCTCCCGTCTCCTGGCGGGCTCTCTCCATCAGCACCTGAGCCGCAAGGGCGGCTGTAACCCTCTGCTGCACACGCCTTCTCCGACGTTCCACGCCCTCCCCAGGCCTCCAGGGGCCCAGCTCACAGCCAAGCTAAGCATCTCCTCTCCTGATTGGATCGCAGACTCGTCAGGGGAATGGGGTCCAGAATCCAGCCCCCTCCTGGCCTCCGCCTCCCACTCCCACCCCCAGTGGGGTCTCCTCCTCCTCAAGTCAGCTCTTCCCTGCCCTCCCGCAGCCTCCCCCCGCCGCCACCCCGCCATTCCATCTTCCCAGTGACCCCCCAGAGCCCCATTCCCGAGATTTAATGACGCGCTCCGCCACGGGGCCCAGGTCCTGCCGCTTACTTACTCTCCACGGCGAGAGTGATGGGCTGGCTGGTCTTGTTATCGCCGTTCTTGTCATTAACCGCCTGCACGTAGTAGCGGCCCGCGTCGGGAGCCACGGTTGACAGGATGACGAGGGTGTTCTCCAGGGTGATGGCTCTGGGAAGAGGAAGGGGACTCCTCTGAGGGGCTGAGCGGCTCTGAGCATCCAGGGATGGGAGCAGGGACCAGATGCCGGGTGCCCCCAGGACCCCCTCCTCCAGCCCGCCTCCCGGATCCACTTACAGCCTATACTCCGGCCATGCTGAGTTTGCAGAGTCCCAATATGCTGCCAGCGCTGGGGACCCGACCCAAATTCAGCAGTGTCCAGGGGTCTGAGACCATCCACAGGATGCTTGCCTGCCCCCCATCCCAGGCCTGGGCTAGGGGCCAGAGCTCCGAATTCTACCCTTTCTGTGCTGCAGCATGGATGGCAGGGCGACCCTCTGTTCCAGGTGCATCCAGCACTAAAGAAAGTCACTCACTGGAATGAATGAGTGAGTCAATGAATGAATGACCGAGAGATATTTTATTAAGAAATGAGCAGGACGGTTTTGCAATCACGGCTGAACCTACTCCTGAAGCCGTTTAGGTTGAGTCCAAGGCCACAGGTTGCCTGCCACACAGACTTCTGGGGTCCCACCCCCCACAGCCCCCTCTTGGGGTTTCTGATTCTTTCTCCTGGAAGCTGGTCTGTGAAAGTGGGATGGGCTGGGCTGGTTGAGAGAGAAAAAGGATGCTGGCCGGGCCACGGAGTGGTCCACAAATGGGCAGTTTGCTCCCAAGCTGGTTCCCGCTGCTGGAATCCCATCTGGTAGCCCCTCAGCGACCTGGTCTGCTTGTTCAAGTGGGGAGCTGGGGGCCCCCCGCTGCCGTGGGTGCCAGAGCACCATGCCTGCGACCCTGCCCCGCACCTCCTTCCACCCCACCCCCTCCTGACGACAAACAAAACCGCTCGTTTGTCAAGTCTATCCCAGGATCTTAATGGGATGCACTCGAGACAGCTGTTAAACATCCTTAATGTTAGTTTAACAAGGACAAATCCAGTTGAATTCTTTTCAAATTTTCCCATTAGGTGAATGGTACAGAGTTTTAAACAGGCTCTCAAATAAACATCCCCACGATGTTTAAACAGCCTAGTCGCTCCTGCAGGCTGCGCCAGGGTCCCCCCTTCTTCTGGTTTTGGGGGTTCAAGTGCCAAGTGTCACCCTGCCTGCTGGGCTCCAGGAAGTAGGAAGACAAAGCCTCCTGCCCCGAGGCCGAGTACCCTAATGATGCCATCCCCCTCCCCCAGCCCCCGAGAGCTCTTTTAACCTCCAGCTAATGAGGCGATGGGTGTTGGGACAGAGCCAGACCGAAATATTTTAAAGTGGACACTATGGGACAGGGATGGTGACCATTTCCTCACGTGGGAGTCTCCCGCAGGGGCCCTGGTCCTTTAGTGTAGATTGTGGGGGTGGGTGAGGGCTGGGGGAAGGGGGAGGGAGGCTGGGCTCAGGCCAGGAGAGGAGCACATGGCTTCCCTATGGCTGGCCTCAGTCTTCTCACCCGTGTAAGGGGTGGAAGCAGATGTGCGTGCGGATCCCTTCCAGCCCTGAGGCTGAGGGATTCGATTCCTGTGGCTGCTCCTGTGAGTCCCCATCTGGTCTGAGGCTGCCCCCTCCCTCTCCCCCAGCCCCCTCCTGGCCCACCGTCCAAGGTCAGGGCTAATGATGAGCCGGGGTGCATGTGGACCCCTTGGGCTCCAGCTCCTGCAGCCACTGCCCTGGTGCGGTAGGAGCAGGTTGAATGAGGTCATTGGCTGGGGGGCACGGCCTGGTCCCGCGCTCCAATTTACCTGCCTGTCCTGAACCCCCCCTTTTGGCCCCCAGAGAAGAAGGCTCCCACCTCCGACTCCTTCTCTCTTTGACCATGAAGACTCTCCCCCACTTCCACTCTCTCTTTTGCCTAAATTTGTCCTCATTATGATCCATCCTTCTTAGTGGCTCTCAGTCAGGGGCTGGCTTCACCCTCCAGGGGACGTGAGACAATGTCCGAAGAGGTTCTGCTTATCCCAGCCGTCAGGTTGCACTAGTCACTAGCAGACAGAGGTCAGGGATGCTGGTAAGCCCCCCCCGCCACCCCCGCGCTCAGGACAGCCCGCACAATGAAGATTTGTCGGGACCAAAATGTGGGCTGTGCCGTGGCTGATCCCGTCCCGGGGGATGGCCTGTGGAGGTGGCAGGGATGGTGGCCATCCTCCTCCGTTTTGGGGTCCCCTTCCACCGAGAACAGAGGCTGCGGGGAAGTCAGGGGCCACCCAGCCCAGCCCCCTTGCATCCAGGTGAGAGCTGGCTGACTCAGGGGGACATGGAGGGTGTGCACCACTTCTGGGCTTGGACCAGCCAGGCCGCTGGAAGCCCAGCGTGGACGAGCGCGGAGCCCCCGCCAGCCAGGACCCCTGAGTGACTGTGGAGGAGGGCACCGTCCCATCCTGAGCCCACTGTGGGATTTTCAGTTGGCAAGGAATAAACTGCTCTGGTGCTAAGTCCTTGGGATTTGGAGGTCTCAGTCATGTAGCTGGCATGGCCTTGACTGGCGCTACAGGAAAGCACTGTGTCCAGGACCCCCAGGGCCTGGGTTCGAATTCTGAATGTGGAGGAGAACAGGAGGCAGAGAGCTGGGGACGTGCTAGTGGCCTTTTGACCCATGTTCCCTCTGTCCTCAGCAGGAGGCTAAGGAAGGTCTCTGGGCTAGCAGTTTCCCACAGGACGAGCATCCCATTGAAAGATGGTTCTAGACCAAGCCTGCCCCTCACTTCCAGGGTGCACAAAACTGACTGTGGCACACAGGAGGGCTTCCGGCCTGCTGCATCCAGAGGTCCCACAGCGAAGGAAGCTGCCGGAATTCTTGCAGGCAGGGTGTGGACGTTAGGGCTCTACTCTCAAGTAGGACTGTGTTTTATATATTTGCTTTTTAGGTGTATGTGTGTATATATATATATATTTTGCACCCGTGGCGTATGGAGGGTCCCAGGCTAGGGGTCCAGTCGGAGCTGTAGCTGCTGGCCTACGCCACAGCCACAGAAACACAGGATCTGAGCTTTGTCTGCAACCTATACCACAGCACAGGGCAACGCCGGATCCTTAACCCACTGAGCGAGGCCAGGGATCGAACCTCCGTCCTCATGGAGCTTAGATTTGTTTCTGCTGAGCCACAACGGGAACTCCAAGGCTGCATTACATATTAAAAAAATTTTTTTTTCTTTTTATGGCTACACCTGCAGCATACGAAGGTTCCCAGGCTAGGGGTCCAATCGGAGCTGCAGCCACCATCCTATGCCACAGCCACAGTGATGCCTGATCTGAGATGCATCTTCCACGGATCCTTAACCCACTGAGTGAGGCTAGGGATGGAACCCGCATGCTTATGCACACAGCATCAGGTTCTTAATGCACTGAGCCACAATGGGAACTCAGGACTGGGTTATAATTTTAAGTCATACTCCTCTGTTTCAATTTCCTGGGTCTTTCCTGCTTCTCTGATTGGCCCAGCTCCCACCCACCTTGCATCCACTACTCCTAGGAAGCCCTTTCTTCTCGGCTCCATGGGGGCCCATTTGATCATGTAATTAAGGCTAAAATAAATCACCACAGAACCTGCCCAAAGCCCCCAGCATGCGTCTTTTTAGGGTCCTTGTCTCCTTTTCAATGATGAGTATCAAGGAGAGAGCGAGGTTGCTAATCACTTCTGCCCCGGGAGTCCGCGCGGTCCTCTGTAGATAGCGCCCGTATTTGGCACCCCGCGCTCCTCACTGGCTGATAGCGCTTGTCAGATGTGTATCTCTGGCAAACAGATATGGGAGAATTTGTTTCTGGGGACCTCTCCTCTGGGTTACGAATATTAATCTGCTGTAATTGCTGAGATAAAATCCCCACCGAGTTCTAGCCTGCATTTGCTAGGAGAGCGGGAAGGGGGCGGGCGGATCCAGAAAGCACACACGTGCTTGTGTGCATGTGCGTGCGTGCGTGTGTGCACGCCGAGATGGCCCTTTCGGGGTGCCAGAGGCTGTGGGGGATGGAAAGGGGGCTGAGGGCAGAGACCAGAGGCCAGGAACAACAGAAGGAAGTGGGAGGCTGTTAGGAAAGGGAGTCAGGCTGGAGAAAGGGCTTCATCTCCCGCAGCAAACGGAGTAGACAGACGCCCACATGGCCGTCCAGCAGCCACAGCCCACATTGCTCATCTAGTCCCCTGCTCTTCCCCCTGCCACCCCTTGCATCTGAGCGAGGGCTCAGAATCCTCAACACAGTATCCCCGGCAGCACTTGCAAGCGACTGGCTTGCAGGTCCCATCACTGCTACAGCAGAACGGGTGAGGTAACCTCAGAAAACGGAGTTCGGAGGGGCGGGGACTCACCTACCTGTGCCAGCACCTGTCTGGCAGAGCTGCATCTGCGGCACATGGAATTCCCAGGCTAGGGGTCGGATCAGAGCTGCAGCTGCTGGCCTACACCATGGCCACTGCAACTCGGGATCCAAGCTGTATCTGAGACCTGCACCACAGCTCACGGCAATGCCGAATCCTTGACCCGCTGAGCGAGGCCAGGGATTAAACCCACATCCTCATGGATACTAGTTGGATTCGTTACTGTTGAGCCACAGCAGGAACTCCTCAACTTCGGTCTCTGTGTTAATGGTTAACCACGCTTGGCTGGTTTGATTGCACCTTCATTAGGCTTAAGAGAGCCTGCTCCAACTCACACAGCACGAGTCCACCTGTGAACATGGGGGGCCTCCAGTTGTCACCTGCTTTGTAGCAGCGCCTTTGCCAAATGACTTTGCAGTCCTCTCACTCAAGGGCAGAGTTAATTTCCCTGCTTCCTCTTTATTTTTTAATTTTTTTTTTTTTTGGTCTGTACCCATGGCATGTGAAAGTTCCCAGGCCAGGAATTTAACCCAAGCCACTGCAGTGACAATGCTGAGTCCTTAGCCACTAGACCACCAGGGAACTCCTTTCCCCACCTCCCATTTGTCACTGCGTCAACTTGATCCCCCAACACACTGAGAAACTCCCAACCTCCAGAGTTCCCACCCCAGACCCCAGAAAGGGGGGGGGCTTAAGGAACCCTACCTTGTCATGTACCATCAATAAAGGACATTGCACCACACCCTCTGCCAAAAAACCTGAGTCTGAGTTCTACATGTGGCTTGCTTTGACCAATGAGATGTTAGCAGAAGCTTGAAAAGTCTGTGTTTTGCTTCTCCTGTAATTACCAGGAGATGATGCTAGGGTTTGCTGGCTGGAGGCTGAGACACATGGACCAGAGTGGAGTTACCCAGACCCTCTAATCAGCCAACTCCAGCCACGTGAGAGAGCCAGGCTGAGCTCACCAATCTGCCAATTCACAGACTGACAAACAGATTGATAAATAAAGGCTTATTGCATCAGGTCACTGGGACCATTTGTTACACAGCAGTGTGTCTATAGGTAACAGATACATTCAAGGACTGTGGTTCTCAACTGGGCTGCATGTTGGTATCCCTGGGGAGTGTTTATTTATTTTTCATTTTTTGTAAAAAAAAGTTTTACTGAAGTAGAATTGATTTACACGATCGTGATAATTTCTGCTGTATGGCAATGCGATTGAGTGATACATGCACGGGGAAGCTTTTAAACAGCTCCCATGCCTGGGTATATCCCATTTCAATGAAATCAGAATGTGTGAAGGGTAGAATCTCATGATCAATAGCTTTGAAATTGTCCCAAATGATTGCAGCAGGGTAGCCAGGTTGTGAGTCACTACACTGGCACGGATTCTCCAAAAGTGCAACCACTTTATCCTTTCTAGTTCCCATGTCTTTGGACCTGTTCGCACATGAATTCCACAGAAGACAGAATTTAGGACCTGATGCTGGAGTCGGCAAGCCTGGACTCAGCTGCATGAGACGTGGCAAAGTGGTTAAACTTTGGGGGGTGGGGGTGGGGGCTCTACTTTGCCGGCTGTAAAATGGGGATAAAACCCAGCTGCCTCCCCAGGTTGTTGGGAGGGTCATTCATGATTCAATGATTTCTTGAATGGGTACCTGGGGATCGAAAAGGGAAGGAGACAGAGCATCTCTCCCTCGGTGGTGTGTGTCGGTCCTGGGGGAGAGGGCGATGCGGAGGCCCGAGAATACAGCAGGCACTCAATAGGTGCTTAGCAGGTTGTTGCTAAGATATCATCATGTTATGACAATGACGCTGTTCTTGCTGGACCTTATGGTCTCCTGAGGCAAGAACTGCCCACCTCGGCTCCCGCTTCTTCCAGAAACCAGGGCGGGCCCCATCCACAGTGGACCCGTGGCCCAAGGACACCAGGACAAGAGCAGTCCTTCACTTCTGGGAGGAGGGGAGAGTGAGAGTCAGAAAGCCAGGGTGGGCTCTCCCCAGGGATCAGGCTCTCCCAGGGGATCAGGAGGGCCGGCTGCGCCCCCTGCTTTGCCCCTTGTCCTCGGAGGAGGTGCTGTTTCCATCACTCTGCCCACAAGCCCAGGCTGCCACAGCCCCTGCCTGGACCACACAGAGGGGTCCTTGTTCGTGCTGAAAGGGCTGTGTGTTCCTCTCACTGCTGGGCCTCCCCTGTCTCACCTCCCTTCAGCCAAAACACACACAGCCCGTGCATGGCAGCAGACACCCAGCTGCAGCTGAGCGGCAGAAACACCCATCCTGCCGGGGAGATGCCCGCGCCCGCCCGTGTGCCCTGGCATGCCCTGGCCTGGCCGGCCTGCACCCTGTGCATGTAACCACAGTGACGGAGCTGGAGCCCCTGTCTGTGCGGGTTTCTAAAGTGCTCTGAGAGGCAGAATTCTTCTCCAGCTGAGAGCGGAGCGGACGCCCTGGGATTTCCCAGGAAGGCTGCCGAGCTGTCACGGTTCCAAGACTCAGCACGCACATTCCCAGAAAGGCCCTCATAAACCCAACTTCCATCACCTGGGACCGCCCCCCTCACTGACACCCGCCCCCCGTCCCCCCCCCCCCCCTCCATCCCGGAAGAATGGAAGGAGGCTTCTGCGGAAAGGGCCCTCTGTCTGCAGCTTGGGGGGGCTCTATGTGACCTCACGTTTCCCCTCCCAGGGCCAGCACCCCCTCCCTCCCATCCGCCCCCCGCCTCCCCCTGCACCAGGGCAGGGTACTCACATGCGGCTGCTGGGCGGGATCTTGCGGCCATCCCGGAACCAGGTCACCTGCGGTCTGGGGAAGCTGGCGATGCGTGGGGCGTGGATGACAGCGGCTTCTCCGTGTGAGACGCTCTGGTGCTTCTCGCCCTCCTCAAAGCTCCCCATGTCTGCAGGAGGGAAGAGCACACATACGGGTCAGGGGCCGGAGGTCAGCTGCTGGGACTGCTCAGCTCCTGGACTGGGAGTGGTGGCCGTGGAAGGAAGTTGTGGGGCAGCTGGGATGACCAGCCAGGCTCAGGCGATGCCACGTGACCCCATCACCCGGCCCATCACTGGGACATGCCCTGCTTTGTGCTTTGGGGGTCGAGAGCCATTTTTTTCTTTTCTTTTTAGGGCCACACCTGAGGCATATGGAGGTTCCCAGGCCAGGGGTTGAATTGGAGCTGTAGCCGCCAGCCTATACCACAGCCACAGCAACACGGGATCTGAGCTGTGTTTGTGACCTACACCAGAGCTCACAGCAACACCAGATCCCCAACCCACTGACTGAGGCCAGGGATCGAACCCACACCCTCATGGATACTAGTTGGGTTCTTAACCCATTAAGCCACAGTGGGAACTCCGAGAGCCATTACTATCCACGTGTCCATGAATCAATTGATTCATCCAACAACCAGGGGGCACTGGTCATTATTTCAAACAGTTGATGATGGGAAAAAATGCTTGACTTGTCCACAGGCACGTGGCTGGGAAGGAGCGGAGGCAGGATGTGAACTCAAACCTCGGCGTCCAGAGGCAGGCAGAGCTGTCCCTTCTCCTCTGCCCTGCAGTGTGGCAGGGATTTGGGTGTGAGGCGAAGGGCATCTCTGGAGGCCCGTATCTGGGGCGCTTGTTGGGAGGGGAGGGGGTCTCCCTGGAGAGGGTGTGGACCTGCCTTCCTGCCGTGCCTTGGGTGGAGCATGCGAGGCTGCTCGGATGTGGGAACAGAAACATCACGTTGCTCTTTGTAAAGCATGGCCACCCCCCTGGCAGAGAGAGGGCAGCACTGGTCCCAGCTCTGATGTTCCGTCAGCCTGGAGAGGAGCAGAGAGCAGCAGAGATGCAGGCAGGAAAGTTCTGGATGCCCACCGGCCTGCTGGGATCAGGGAGGGCTCTGATTCTAACAGTGGCGGCTTGGAGATGGGTGTGGTGTGGGAAGTGGCGTTTGTACTAACGATCACGACTCCTGAAAATTAATGTACATCCTTGCTACTCAAAGAGTGGTCCATGGACCAGTGCCCTGGGCACTACTTTATCTCTTTCTCTTACACCTGTTAGAAATGCCGAGTCTCGGCACCACCCCACCCCACCCCACCCCACAGACCTACTGAATTAGAATCTGCATTTTAACAAGACTCCCAGTGAAGCGTGTCTATCTCTGAGTGTGAGAAGCAGTTTGCCCTCAAACTTGGCTGTGTGTCAGTGAGTATCACATCCAGAGTTAAAAACTGCTAATGCTGGGGTCTCACCCCCGAACTTCTGATTCCACTGGTACGGGGTGTGGGCTTCCCGTCAGAAACCCCATGTGCAGTAAGGGTCAGACCACTGAAACTGGCTGGCTGCTGCCCACCTGTTTCCTCCTGGACCACGGGGGCTGCGTCCTATGCCACCTGGCCTCCTGCTGTCTTGAGTATTCTTTCCTTCCTTCCTTCCTCCCTTCCTCCCTTTCTTTCTTTCTTGCCACGCCCGTGGCATGTGGAAATTCCTAAGCCAGGGATCAAACCCATGCCTCAGCTGTGACCTGCGCCATAGCTGCGGCAACACCAGATCCTTAATCCACTGCACCACCAGGAAACTTCCTCTTCTGTAACAAGGAGCTAAGAAGAGGGTCTCCCTCATAGGTTAAAGTCAGGATTGTATGAGATAATACATGTATGTATCAGGCTGTATCCACAACAATGGCTGCATCACTATTTATTTCCCATTCAATATGCTTTTCATGCCGTGTGACTGACACGCCTCCCACTGAGAGGTGGGAGCTATGCCCCTCCCCTTGAATCTGGGGGATTTGTGACTATACCAGTAGAATATGCTGGAAGCAATGCCATGTGCCTTTCAAGGCTAGGTCATCAAAAGGATATGGCTTCCACCTGGCTCCCTCTCTCCAGACACGCTTGTTGGGACTCCTGCCGCCATTTTGTAAGGAAGCTCAATCTAGCCCACAAAGAACCAGGAACAGCTCATGTGGAGAGGAACTGAGGTCCCAGAGGACAGCCAGCATCAGCCCTGGACATGTGAATGTACAGGGGTGCCCTCAGATAATTTCAGCCCCCAGCCTTTAAATCTTCTGGCTGAGTCCTCAGTCCTCAAAGAGCAGAGACAAGCTCCATCCCGCCATGCTCCTTCCAGGCTCACAGAATCTGTGAACATAATAAATGACTGTGGTATGCCATTATGTTTGGGGATAATTTGTTATGTAGTCATAGAAACAGGAAGAATATATTAAAGTGCTAAAAACTATATATAATATTTGTACTATTAAAATATGGGAATCCTATACATTTTTCACAGTTTAAACAGCAACCTCTCCAACAAAGATTACCCTATGCCACCCAAGCAGACAAAGAACAAAGACCTGTTCCAGCACTGACCCTACATCAGGTTTTCTTCTAGATGGACTTAACCCACCGTCTTATTTCATCTGCGTAAGAACACAAACAAGCTCAACTTTCATAAATACGCATTTTTTAGTTGTTTACTAATTTCTATTACTTGGCTCTGTCTATAAAAAAATTGCATCAATAAATCACATTGATTTCCATTCTTATAATAATTTTATCTATTTAAAAAACTTTTCACAGAACTCCGAAGATATATTTGAACAATTTAAAGCAATTTCATGGTAATCGTGTTTCTTTCTCCTCTCTCGGGTTTTATTAGCTCCATTTCGTCAGTGAGGAAATGAAAGCTCATGGAGATAGAGTGGCTTATCCAAAGTAAGCAGTTAGGGCTGGGCAGGCCAGCATTCAAACTCAGCCCTCCCTCTGTATTTCCTCCTCGCCTCCTCCATGACTCATCCCCTGCATTAAAATTCTTCATGCACATTCTTTATCTCTTTCTCTTACACCAAAAGTCTCAAGAATCAGTTGTATTCAATTATATTCATGAGCAAATCCCCATAAGACACTGGACCCCCACTCTGCACACAGTAGGTTCTCTCTACATCCACCCAATACTGTCATGCAATGACTCTTCATTGAGTCCCTACTGTGGGCAAGGTAGGCTCTGTAGTAGCTGCTGAAGAAGACCTGGCTCCTGACCTCATGGAGCTTATGTCTGGTTAGGAGGACAGGTAAACAACCCACAAACATTCAGTGATATATTGTGACAACTGTTAGGAAGAAGGAACAGGGTTTTCCTATGAGAGGCAGCATCAAGGGCACCTATTTTAGACTGGGAGGTGGGGTGGGGCTTTTTAAAAGTGGAGACATAATTAAAGGGTAGGTGTTAGCTGTGTGTGTTTGTGGTATGTGGGGTGATAGTGCAGAGGAAAGATAGTGTGGGAAGCCTAGGAGGTGGGAGAAAAGGGCAAGTTAGAGGACATTTAAAAATGCCAATAGAGCAGGGTTGTGGGTTTGTTCATTGGATGGATGGATGGATGGATAACTGGATGAGTGCAAGGAGGGAGAGATGGATGGATGAATGAATAGATGGATGGATAGGTGAATGAATAGATGGATGGATGGATGGATAGATGAATGAATAGGTGGATGGATGGATGGATGGATGGGTGAATAGATGGATAGATAATGAGTAGGTGGATGGATGGATGAATGAATAGATGAATGGATGGTTGGATGAACAGCTGGATGACTGCAGGGATTCATGGATGGACAAATGGAGAGAGGGAGAGAGAGAGGGATGGGTGGATGGATGATTGTAAGCATGCCTGTCTGTACAGCTGGATGAGTGGGGAGATGGATGCGTGGATGGAGGGAGGGAGAACTGTATATATGTATGACTATATGGTGGGATGGATGGATAAAGGAAGGGCGCAGCTGGCCTTGCTCCAAGTTTTGAAGCTGATGCTCTCATCCACCTTTCCATCCCACAATCTCCCCTCACTGTGGCTCTTGGCCCCCAGAACCCCCCCAATTCTCTCCACTCCACTTTGCCAAAAGGGCTTCCTGGGTCTTCTCAGGGACCCAGGGCTCAGGCACATCTGTGCAGAACCACAGCTGCAAAGGGGCTGCTGAGAGGGAGTCCGCTGAGCTAACCAGTGGGCACAATGCTAGAGGAAAGGAGGGCCACACATGATGGGGCTGGGGATCCAAGAAAACTCAAGGTCACTGAGGCAGAAACAGATAAGGGTTGATTTCCTACACTTCCTCTTCCGGGTACACGCTTGTTAACATGCCACGTTATGTCCTGCAATGCTGATCCAACTTTCCCTACAAATGTCCCGAGAGCAGAGCAGTGTGGGCCTGGGGCACCGCTGGCGGTGGCCTAAACACGATCCTTGGTGTCTTTATACCTCAAAAGGTCTTGTTAAGTCTGCCTTCCACTTCCAAATACATTTGCTGCTTTTATTTATTTAAAAACACTTTTTTTTTAAATTATGAAATATGTCATGCCTTAAAAAGAGCAAATATAATTATACGTACAGTTCAAAGAAGTAGAATAGAATGAAAACTCATGTACCCACTAACCGGTTTAAGGAATAGAACACTAACGAGTCTCGTCCCCCTCCCCCTCCACACCCCTCCCTTTGCACCCCCTCCCTCTCCAAAGGTAATTGCCATCTCCAATGCTGCGTCAACCACGCCGTTGCTTTTTCTTTCTTTCTTTCTTGTTTCACCATATGTAGATGCACCTTTCAACAATTTACGGTTAATTTAGTCAATCTCTAAGCCCTTTGGGTTATTTTGTATGTCATTGACTGCAATTTGTTTTTTTTTGTGTGTGTGTATGCAACACTTTTTGGGGGGAGCTCCATCTCCCTTGCTTTGAGTTTAGTCATTTCCATGGTGTAAAGAGATAGCGCAGTGCTGCTGCAGGCTGGCTTTGTTATCAGTGTTTTGCTGCCCTGCTAAGAGCAGGCTCATGTGGGTTTTCTAGCTCATGTGCTGAGGGAATCTCTAGAGGATGGGCCTAAAGGTGGAACTGCCCGTTTGCAGGCTGGGTGCACGTTAATCATTTGAGATAATGCTGAGCTGTTGTCCCAATTTGCACAGATTTGCCAATTCATTGACTTGCCAATTCACCCTCCTACCAGTGGTAAGAGTTTCCATTAACACCTGGTCTTGCCAGACTCTGGTATTTGCCAGTCTGGTGGGCATCGGATGGCACATTATTGTGGTTCCGTTTCCAATGAAATGAACCAAATGAAAATCTTTTGAAAATGTTGCCTCTCTCTCCAATCGGTAAGTATCATGCCTCTGCCCGCAACCATCCTTGACTTCCTCTGCGTCCTGAGTAACACCCAAACTGCCAAACGCATCTCAGAACGTGCCCGCCGGTCCCCGATGCTCCACCACCTCAGCCACACCTCCTTCCATATCTCCACTACGTAATACGCTCAGGGTGAGAAATAAGAAAAATGGGCTCACTGGTGGCATTGGGGGCATCAATCCCAGCCCCACGTGACAACAGGTTTGATGCCCTTGACCCTCCTTTTGTACAGGTGGCTGCCAAGCTGCCTGGTAGAACGGGGAGCAGGCCAGCCCCCCCGCCCGTGAGAGGGGCGGGGGCCCTTGGCCCTGTGGCATGTGGTTGGGTTTGTTGCTGGGGCTGGGGCTTCCCAGGCTGAGCCTACCAACCCGGTGAGGGCTGGGATAGGGGTCAGGGATGTTCTTCAGATGAGGAAGAAATAGAGGCGCCCCTAGGATCGGGTTCTCTTCAGAACACTCTCCCAGCCCTCTGAGCTGTTCAGCCCGCTTGCTGCATGCCAGAAATTTATGGCGACTTCAATAGAAGAAGAGACTGGAGGTGGGGCCAGGAAGGGAGCTGGGGAGGGGGCGGATGTTTTATTGACTTCCCCTTAATTGCTGTAATTAAAAACATGTAAAGGATCCTTCTGTAACGACTTTGCCATTATCATTCGTTGTTAGCACAGCTGCCTTATTAATTTCTCATTAGAACCCGGTTCACAGTCCCTTTGGGGAAGGGGGATGGGAGCTAGGGGTGGGGCCTGCCTGGCCTGATCTCCCCGAAAAAGCCCCAAAGGGCAGCAGTCAGCATGGAACTGGCTGCTTGAACCCTCAGGACAAAAGCCTCCCGCCCTGGGAATCAGAAACTGCCAAGGAGAGAAGATGGGGGTTTGGAGAAGCGGCCGTACCCCACTGGTCCCCAGAACGCTGAGCATCTGTGTGACTGTGTTAAGTGAAACGAAGGGACAGACAGAGGCAGGCGGTCTGTTGGGCGCAAACCTGGGGGAGCTCTAGGACAGGGATACAGGGATGCGGGGATGCGTGAGCCAGGTGCAGGATTTAAGGAGGCGCCCGTGGTCAGGGCAAGGGCAAGGGCACAGTGAGTCCCTGAGAGGGGGCCCCTCCTTAAATGATGCATCACTTGCCTCCCCCAGCCCAGCCCCTGAGAGCAGAGGTGCTGAAGGCAGACAGAATGAGAAAGGTTATGAGTGTTTATTCCAGGACGCTTCCTCTGGCTGGCCTGGCAGAGAAGAAAGCCTATTCCAACACTCGAGTGTTCCCTGGGGCTGGGCATTTATGACGGTCCGGGTGCACAGACTGATGACCCGCTGCGACAGCCTGGCCAGGTAGGCACTCATGTGAGCATTCCTTTATACACACGAGGAAGCGAAGGCACAGAGAAGGTAAGTAACTTGCTCAGGGTCACACAGCTCGGGAGAGATGAGGGGGATGTGAACTCTGGGTTCATGGCTGGGTCTGTGAGTGGGTTGATGGCTCCATCCTAGGGCAGGAGAAGGGAGAAGTACTGGCTGTGGGACCCTGGACTGTCCTTTGACCTGGACTGAGCCTCAGTTTCCCCATCTTGGGATGTGGCTCCCAAGACATGCCTTCCCTCCCCATAAACCTGTCCCAGGGACCCACAGGGGAAAGACATTTGCACAATTGCACTGGAGCAGGGAGTTCTGGAGCTTGGCTGCATCTCCCTAGCATCTCCTTAGGGACCTGGGTGTCCTGCTTGGACCTGTGACTGACTGCTCTGAAGCGTCTTGGGGCTTGTGTTCGCCTTTCCAGGGGGATGGGGGCCGTACTTCCTTCTCTACCTGCACGCCCCTCCCCCCACCCCCCAGGTGCCCAGAGCCCTAAGCTAGTTAGGCTGGGGCTAGAATCCACCCTTTTTCACCCCATCCCCACAAGGGTCATTGCCTGGCTTGAAAGAACCCAGAAGCTGGCTGTTTGCATTTGCTTGCCCCTGCCAACAGCAAAGAAAAAAGGCATGATGGGGTCTAGCTGGCCAGGTGGTGTGAGATGGCACTTATCCTAGGAGGGCAGCATCTACTCGCATGGCTGTTTGAACACAAACTATTTTCTCTTTAAAGACCCTTGATCTTTTTATTCTATTCTATTCTATTCTATTCTATTCTATTCTATTCTATTCTATTCTATTCTATTCTATTCTATTCTATTATTTTATTTTATTTTATTTTTGTCTTTGCCTTTTTTCTAGGGCCGCTCCCTCGGCATATGGAGGTTCCCAGGCTAGGGGTCTAATCGGAGCTGTAGCAGTCGGCCTACACCACAGCCAGAGCAACACAGGATCCAAGCTGCGTCTGTGACCTACACCACAGGTCACAGCAATGCTGGATCCCTAACCCGCTGAGCGAGGCCAGGGATCGAACCTGAAACCTCATGGTTCCTAGTCGGATTCATTAACCACTGAGCCACAACAGGAACTCCTATTTTATTTTGTTTTTTGGCCATACCCATGGCATATGGAAGTTGCTGGGCCAGGGATCAAATCTGAGCTGCAGCTGCAACCTACACCCCTGCTGCGGCAACACCAGATCCTTAACCCACTGTGCCAGGCTGGGGATCGAACCCATACCGCCACAGAGACAATGCTGGATCCTTAACCCACTGCACCACAGCGGGAACTCCTGGACACAAACTACTGCAGTCCAGGGGTGTCTGTCTGATTCTTCTGGACCCCTGACCCCAGTGGAAAACCCCCTTCCACTCAGCATGACCTCATGTTGATTTTTCTCTTCTTCCTCAAGCAGCAGCATGTGGTGAGGCTGGGACTCAGGCGGTCAAGGGTTCAGATCCTGCCTCTGGTGCTTCTTAGCTGTGACTGAGCCGAGTCCCCTCAACCACACTGAGCCTGGGTTTGCTCATCTGGAAATGGGGGTGGGGCTTGCTCTCTGCAGGTTGGGGTGGGGCGGGGATGGGGAGGGTGAGTGCTTTTCTCCCATCAGATGGGAGCTTCTAAGGCTCCCCTAACTCTTTTGCTTTTGGGCCCCAAAGGCTGCAAAGAGCAGTTTCTGCCTGGAAGCTGCAGCTGGTGGTCAGGGAGGGCTGAACCTGGGTCTCCCCATACGGCTCCTGTAACCCCTTCAAGGTGTCCCGAGCTCTCTGCTCGGGGGCCTGTAACCACATTTGCACAGCCCAGTAGTGGCCTGGTGGCCACATGGTGACAATCGTGGTTATGACCATGTCCGTCAGGTGCCTAAGCCCAAGGGGACAGGCAGCTCTGAGAGTCAGGGCAGGAGTGCCCCTATGAGAGGTGGCACAAGGGAGAGTGGCAGCCCACTGCTCTGCATTTGGCCAGGCAACTTTTTTTTTTTTTTATGACCACACCTGCGGCATATGGAGGTTCCCAGGCTAGGGGTCCAATCAGAGCTGTAGCCACCGGCCTACACCACAGCCACAGCAACGCCAGATCTGAGCCACGTCTGCAACCTACACCACAGCTCATGGCAACACTGGATCCTTAACCCACTGAGCGAGGCCAGGGATTGAACCAGCATCCTCCCGGAGACTATCAGGTCCTTAACCTGCTGAGACACAATGAGAACTCCTGACCGCAACTTTTGCTAGAAGTCATTCCCACTCCGTGGCCTGTTTCTTCCTTCTTGAAGGTGCTAATGTAGAAATTCACTGTAGCATTTGCTCCCGCTGACAGCGTGTATTATTTGCGGGCATTGCTAGGCTCATCGGTACATATGAGCTTAAGGAAGGGCAAAGCCTAGGGAGTAGGTGAACCAGACACATGTTACAGCTGAGGAACCGGAGCTGGGGACGGCTCAGAGAGGGTCACTCACTTCCCTGGTGTCGCACAGTGAGGGAAGGCAGAGTCAGGATTTCAGTGGGGTCTGTCTGGCACCAAAGCCCACCCTCTTCCTTAAGCACACAGCCTCTGGTGGTGCTGGGCAGCCTGCCAACGCTGTCAGATACCCTTCCTCCCAACCCGTATCCCCACACAGCATCTCAGCAACTGCAGGGTCCCCAGGCTCCCTCCTGGGTCTGACCCAGGCCTTGCATGTCACTGCTACCTGGGGTCATTCCTGCCAGCATCACCTGGAGTGGTCCGGGACCCATGAACACATACGTGGGGAGGGGGAGCTCAGGGTGCCCTCACCCCCAGGGGTCTGTGCCCGGGCCAGTGGTTAGGGTGTTGGGCAGCTCGTCTCAGCCTCCTCTCATGCCCAGGTCGGTCTGAGCCCTTCTCTGCAGCGTGCGGAATCCCAGGTGCGCCCGGGTCCCTCTGCCCACCATCAGGGCACCTTCTTGCTTGCTCTGCACATGGGCCTGGTCACAAGCCACCCCTCAGCTTGGGGGCAGGAGGATACATGTGGGTGGGGGGACAGGACCCATGTACCTGCCGGCCTGGTTTCCCGGAAGCATCCTCACCTGAGAAGGAACAAGCAGGTGGGGAGGGGGGAGGGGCCCTGGGTCCTGGATCCCCGGCCCAGCCCAGCAAAGAGCACTTCGGCCACACCGACACCGGGTCCCTTCCTTTCTGGGTCTGGTCAACAGAGCCCGCCCAGGGGAGGCTGTCAACTCCTCTCAGGGGCTTTCAACTCCAGAGAGTTCCTATCGTCCTATGTTCCATGGGTCCTGTGAGTCAAAGATTTGGAACAGACACCCCACTTTCCCTGACAATCTAGACTGACTGGTGTCCTAAAAAGCCATTTCCAGCTGCATGTGTGAGCACGCGCGCACGCACACACACACACACACACACACGCACACTCACCTTCACACAGGTGACCAAAGAGGCAGACCAATCCAGACACACACCTTTGCACACACACATGCATGAACCCACACCCACCACTGAGTGTGTGCGCGCGCGCACACACACACACACACACACACACACACACACACAGGCACAGTCTCTCTAGAGGCTGATGCACAGCCACCCCTGCACCGCCGGACTACATGAAGCTCGGTGGGAGTCCTCCCGTGCTGACAGCAGCCCTGATCCATCATTTTAATTCAGGGCTTTTCCGCTCCTCCGAGTAAGGTGAGTGGCCTTTAGTGCTGATTTACGGGACAATCCGTCCTCCACTCCTGATCACGCTTGTTTTCCATAATTATGGTAAACACTTTCTGCCTCACTCGAGGTTGGGTCGGGATTTCTCTGCCCACTTCCCTCTGAGGACTGAGCTCCCTCCTGTACTAAGTCAGAGTCAAGCCCCGGCGGGCCCTGGATGAGAGGGTGTCCTTTTAAAAAAAAAAATTCAGCCTCATTAAGGCTTTCCACACTCCCCTGTAGCCCACTGTGCAACCTTGGCCATTTCCCCATTAAAAATCCTAGCGTGAGACGGCCCACGGTGGGGCTTATTTCTGGCACAGAGCAGCTATATCAGAAGGGGGGGGGGGCAGCGGAAAACCTACCCAGTGTCCTGCCATAATCTATGTGGGAGAAGAATCTGAAAGAGAATGGATGTGTGTACATGTATCACTGAATCGCTTTGCTACACAGCAGAAATTGTCATAACCTCGTAAAGCAGCTATGCTTCAATAAAACGTTTAAAAAATGAAGAAAAAAGAAGAATGGGGGGCAGGTCTGGGAGGGGACATGGTGTTGATGGGTGCCCTGGCCCCCGGGAGGCCCCTGGGTTCTTCTGAAGCTTCTCTTTCTCCTTCCATCTGAAGAAGGCCCCCTGGGGCTCAGTGGCAATGGGGGAAGGCTATGGCCCCAAAGGCTCAGTGGGGTCTCTTACTTTACCCTCTGTGTGCCTGGCCCTCTCGGGAATTCTGACTTGTCACTGCCCCAATCCCTCTTAGAGTTATGGGCCCCTGAAACTGTAGGGACCCCCGTGCTTTTATTACTCCAGGGCTGAGCCAGCTGGAGGATGGAAAAGTCAAGGCCATGAGGGAGGTGGGGCAATCACCAAGAAGACCCCGGGAGGTCTGCCATTACAAAGATCCCCCAAGTTTAAGGCCAACCCTAGAGACCTTTGAAGCAGGTGACAGGGCCTCCTTTTCCAAAAGGAAGCAGCTGGTCCTATCTAAAGAGTGTGAACCCAGAGTCGGCAGAGGTGTGTGTCACTTGTCAGTGGTGTGGCCTGAAAAGTTCCGGTCACCTCTTGGGGCCTTGGTTCTATCAACTTTAAGTTGATGGCACTGGCCCGGGTGGCAGGAAGGGCCACTGTTAACACCCAGTGAGCAGGGAACCAGTGATCATGGAACCGATGGGCATGGAACCAATGAGCATGGGACCAACAGGCATGGAACCAGTGATCATGGGACCAATGAGCAGCGAACCAGTGGGCATAGAACCAGTGGGCATGGAACCAGTGGGCATGGAACCAATGAGCAGGGAACCAGTGATCATGGAACCAATGGGCATGGAACCAGTGGGCATGGAACCAATGAGCAGGGAACCAATGGGCATGGAACCAATGGGTATGGAACAAGTAAGCACAGAACCAATGGACATGGAACCAATGGGCACAGGACCAATGAGCACTGAACCAATGAGCAGGGAACCAATTGGCATGGGACCAATGGGCATGGAATCAATGGGTATGGAACCAACGAGCACAGAACCAATGAGCACGGAACCAATGGGCATGGAACCAGTGATGTTGGAACCAACGAGAGTGAAACCAATGGTCACGGAAAGCCGTGGCTGGGATTTGGCTCTATCTGGCACGTGGCTGGTGGGTGAGGACTCTGCAGACCCTCTCCTGCTTCACGATCGGCCCCATCCTGCCCTGCCCCCGCCCGCCTGTTGTACTCACAGGCCACTTGGACCTCCGTTTGTCGCTGCAGCAGGGCCCCCATCCGGTTACGCACGATGCAGCGGTAGAAGCCAGCATGGGTGCGGTCCAGGCTGGTGATCATGTACCTACGGGAAGAGGAGACAGCCCGTGAGCTAGTCAGTGGGCAGCAGTAGGAAGGCAGAGGTCAAGCCGGGGTCAGAGAGCAGAGGTTGCCACATCACCCTCTTCCATAAGGAAGGGTGCCAGAAAGCTCTTGACTCTTGGCTGTGTCAGGGGATCACAGAACGGTCCGCATCCCTAGGAAGGTCCCTCCCAAAGGCTTTTGCTCAGGTGCCCAGGAAGGAACCCGCACTCTGCCAAGCATGGGAGGTATTATGCTGGAGCCCTTGACCCTGGCTGTGACCACCCTCCCAGGACTGTGTGGGGTCTGTTGGAGGTCACTGTCCACCCCCTGCCTGTGACTTGGATGACTGAGAAAGGTGGGGGCATTTCACTTTAGCCGGGCCCAGGACTAACTTAAATGGATGGAGGTGACTGAGGCAGGGAAGTTTACATGCTTCCCCCAATGCCTTGCATCCTCCATCATTATAGCTTCGTGAACGGAAAACGCAAAGCCTCTGGGCAGGGCAGGTTGGCTTTCTGTACATGTGGGCTCTGGGGCCAGGATGCAGGAACCCAGGTAGGCCCCAGGGGATCCAGCTTTGGGAGCATGTCACTGGCCCCCAAAGTGGCAGAGGCTGGTGTTGGGGGACAGGCAGCTGGAGGGCTGGCATGTGCTATGCTGCCCAGGCTGAGAGGATGGAGGAGGCCAGGCTGGGTCACTGAGAGAAGCTTCTGGCAGAGGGACCGGGTGGGTGGTGGGTGCTCCCCGGGATGGAGGGGGCTAGTTCCCCTGGCACCCACCCCATGATCACCTTTCTGACCCCTGGGCAGTGAAGGGTCCAACAGGGACCTCAGAGGATCCAGGGGATTGTGCCTAGGATATAACTCTCCATCGCTGGTGCCCTAGGGTTTGCCCAGCTGACCTGGTGGTCAAGTTCAATGCCGCCTGCTCCTAGGCTCTGCTGACCTTGGGACAGAGTCCCCTTATTCCTAGGAGCTGCCAAATTTGCTTCTACATGAGCTCTGGCCAGTGTCTATTATATTAGCATCATCATCTCACAATGATGAAACGGCTACCACTTTCTGAGCACCGTCTATGCTCCAAATGCTGGACTGAGCACGTCATTCATTCCTTCACTCCGCCCAGCAGCTCTCAGGCTGTTGGATAGCAAGGGCCAGTAACACTTCAAAAAAAAAAAAAAAATGGGGCCAGACCTGAGACTGTCAACCTCTTCCTTGGCCAAGTAAGACCATTAAAACCGACCAGGCAAAAAACAAAACAGGCAGGAGTTCCCCTCGTGGCGCAGTGGTTAACAAATCTGACTAGGAACCATGAGGTTGTAGGTTCGATCCCTGGCCTTGCTCAGTGGGTTAAGGATCTGATATTGCTGCGAGCTGTGGTGTAGGTTGCAGACGCAGCTCGGATCCCGCGTTGCTGTGGTTCTGGCATAGGCTGGTGGCTACAGCTCTGATTAGACCCCTAGCCTGGGAACCTCCACATGCTGTGGGAGTGGCCCTAGAAAAGACAAAAAACAAAACAAAACAAAAAAACAGGTAAACCATCGAGCAAATGCAGCAGCAGCAGCAACAACAAAACGATACAGGCCGGGAGAGAAAAAGAAATAGAAATGGTCAATATTGTATTTAAAAAGGACATTTGGGAGATCACACACACAAAAAAAGACATGTGATCTCAGCAGAAAAGCCATTTTAATATAATTTAAAGTGAAATTGTATGCCATGCTCACTATGCTCGCTTCACTTTTCTCGTTTGATATGGATGGATGCAAATTCATGGGTCTGAATATGAGAGTCTCTCACTTAACCTCCCTGCTAATCCTATGGAGGCGACACTTTCACAGGCCCCTCATTCTAGACGGAGGAAACTGGGGTTCAGAGATGTCTCGTCATTGACCTGTGGTCTCACAGGCAGTAAGGGACAAGGACAGGGTCCCACAGAGCCTTGCTGATGCCTAACCAGCTCAACACTGACACTGTACCCCAAAGAGCCCCACCTTCCATCCTGGGACTACCCGTGCCCCAGACTCTCAGGGGGGTGTGTACACAGCCCGCACCGACTGTGCAGCATTATCCAGAACCTTCTGGCCGTCCAGGTCTCTTATCTCTGCCACCGGCTGCAGCTCTGATCTGCCGCTGGCTCCTGGGCACAGCGAGATGAGGAGGAGATAGGGGGCCTCCACGAACTGGCAAATTCCCTGCTCTCCCTCTATACCTTCCTCCAGCCCATTTCTCTTGCTTCGGCCCCATCACTCCCTCGGGGGTGGGGAAAGCTTGGGGGAAGCTGTCTGGTCTGAAATGTGATGGGGTGACCCGAGAGAGAAGATGGAAGGGGAGATTGGCTGGAAAAGCTCTCTATCTTTGAAAATGGAATCAGATATTATTAAAAAACACCAGAGAGAGGAAAATGAACAGAAATGGCCAAACTCACAAAAAGATGCTCAGCCTCTGTCACCATGAAAGAAAGTCCAATAAAAACAAGACCATATTCACATACCCGACTGCCAAAGATTTTCTTGTACAATTACACCCACAGCAAGAGCGAGAGGGAGGGGGGCTGATCTTAGATCACTTGGTGAAAGCGCAAACTGGTCCAGCCTTTGGGGCAAAAATCTATCAAAATAAGAATAGTCAGGGAGGAGTTCTCATTGTGGCTCAGTGGGTTAAGAACCTGATGCAGTCTCCATGAGGATGCGGGTTGATCCCTGGCCTCGCTCAGTTGGTTAAGGATCAGGCAATGCTGTAAGCTGTGGTGTAGGTCACAGATGGGGCTCAGATCCCATGTGGCTGTGGCTGTGGCAAAGGCCGGCAGCTGCAGCTCCAATTCAACCCCTAGCCTGAGAACTTCCATATGCCACAGGTTCAGTCATATAAAGAAAAAAAGAAGAGTCAAGGAGTTCCCTGGTGGTATAGCGGTTAAAGATCTGGCACTGTCACTTCTGTGGCGTGGGCTGGATCCTAGAACCTCCGTGGGCATGGTTAAAAAAATAATGAAAATTAAAATAAATATATTGATTGATCAAAAAGAATAGTCAAGTCTTTTGATGCCGAGGCTGCACTCCAGGGAGCTGGTCTTTGAGATGTACTTGTAAAAATGTGGGGGAAAACAGGTGGAAAGCTGTTCACAGTGGCTTTGCTTGTAGAGGCAGACACAAAAACTAGAAGCAGCGTAAACATCCATCAAAAATTGAGCTGAATCAATGAATGATGCTGCGGCCACAGCATGAACAAGGAACACCTGCATAGGATGAGCTAGAACGGTCTCCAAGATGCATAAAGCATGGAGAGGAAGTCGAAGCCGGAGAAGGGGGGATGTTTATGGAAATAAAAGCATGACGAAGCAAGAGGTTAAACAATATCACAGCCAAAATTTTAGGCACGAGAACAATCACATTCTTATCACTTAATAAGTTGTTATTGATACAAGCTACCAAACCCTTTGTCCAACTGGCCCAATAAAAAGAATTTGAGTTTGTGAGCAAAAAAAAAATTAAAAAAACAACAAAAAGCTCAAAGAATAGTGTAAATGGTGTGATACCAAGGGGCGAAGGGAGCGAATGGTATATATTTGTTTCTATTTGCACACACGTAACCACATGTACATGCATTTTTTCAGGATGGATATTCCCAAACACGTCATGATCTTTTGGGAGAGATACTGGGGACACAGAGAGGGGGCAACTTCTACTTTTCGATTTTATGTCTTTCTATGCCACCAGAATGTTCTTTATCGTAAGCATATATTGCTTTTGCTTTTAAAATAAAATTTAAAAATGCACTTTGAGCATATAACTTCAGTATATATTATCAAAAAGACACCAGGGACTCTTTGCATCTGTGTTTGTCTGCCGATGTCAGCAACGTGGTGAAATTTCAACTTTAATAAAAGTAGATTTCTTCTCTTTCTTTCTTGCTCTCTCCCTTTCTCTCTCTCTCTCTCTCTCTCTCTCTCTCTCTCTCCCTCTGTCTCTCTCTTTCTTTCTTTGCCGTGCCAGCAACATGTGGAAGTTCCCAGGCTAGGGATCAAACCTGCACACAGCAGCAACCCAGGCCACTGCAGTGACAATGCTGGATCCTTAACCTGCTGAGCCAGCAGGGAACTCCATAAAAGCAGATTTCTGCAGAAAACTCTACGTTCATCTGCTTCAGCCAGGAAGCCCCAGGCCCCACCTGGGGCCTTGTGGAAGGCCAGCTGGCTGCAGGCCGGCCCCTCTCCAGAGCCAGCAGAGGAGGGCTGGCTCTGGGCCTCCCCTTAGCCTCCACTGCGGGGACAGCGGGTGCTCCTTGGCCGGGCAGAGTGCGGGATGCAGCCCTTCTCCCCATCTGGTGTTCCCCGGCCTGGGAGACCCACTTCTGGCTTGCAGGCAACATTATTTAAAGTAACAGTTCCGCTTGCTGCCTTTCCTACCAGGGAAACTCGCTTCACTCCAACCAAATTGCCTCCCAGGCAGGTGGAAGGGGCCGTTGGCCTGCATCTCGGTGTGCAAATCCAGCGCTGTCAGCATCGCCAGCATCCGTGATAATGACAGTAACAGCTTCCTCCTGGGCCCTCAGGACGCACAGCCTACAGCTCTCTCCCGCCCCACCCACCTGTGGCTGCAGGCCTGGCAGGGAACTGGATGAGCTCTGGGGATGGACGAAATGCCCTCTGCAGGAGGGTGCACACCTGACTGGTCAAGACAGAGCCTGGCATTGGAGAGAGTGCCAGGGCTTCTGACATAGGGAAAATTAGGCTTGACTTTCCCTTCTGTGCTTTCTTAGAGGAGTGTGGCCTGGGCAAGTTATGGGACCTTGCAAGCCTCCATTTTACCACCTATAAAATGGGGACAATAATGGCTGTTTAAACATTTTTCTCTGGCTGGGGTCAGATCTGAGCCGCAGTTGCGACCTTTGCTGCAGCTGCAGCAACGCTGGATCCTTAACCCTCTGTGCCAGGCAGGGGATCGAATCTGTATGTCAGGGCTCAAGAGACACAGCCAATCCCACTCTGCCACAGCAGAACTCCTAAAACTTAACATTTTAATTTATTTTACCTCTTTTTTTTGGCCGTACCTGTGGCATGAGAATGTTCCCAGGCCAGGGATGGAATCTGTGCTACAGCAGAGACCTAGCCACAGCAGTGACAATGCTGAACCTTTAACCCACTGAGCCACCAGGGAACTGTTTTTTTTTTTTTCAAAATTGAAGTATAGTTACTATACAATATTACATGTCACAGGCGTACGATAGAGTGACTCACAGTTTTTAAAGCTTATACTCCATTTACAGTTATTATAAAATATTGGCTCCATTCCTCGTGTTGTACAATAGATCCTTGTAGCTTATGTTATACCTAATAGTTTGTACCTCTTACTCTCCTACCCCTATATTGCCCCTCCCCGCTTCCCCACTAGCAACCAGGAGTTTTGTTCTCTGGAGCTGTGAGTCTGTTTTTTGCTATATTCACTAGTTTGTTGTGTTCTTTAGATTCCACATATAAATGATACCATTAGTAATTGTCTTTCTATGCCTGACTTATTTCACATAGCATAACACCCTCCAAGTCCATCCATGTTGCTGCAAATGGCAAAAATTTTCATTCTTTTTCATGGCTGTGTAGTATTCCATTATATATATAGCTATCTCACATATCCTCTCTCCATTCATCTATTGATGGACACTTAGGTTATTTCAATCATGCCCGTCTTTGATGGGAGCCCTGGACTTGCAAGCCTGGCCCACGGCAGGTGTTACACAAATGTTTGTCACATGAGGAAGGACATGTATGAGTCACTGGTGGAGAGTGGAAGGTACTTGAGTGAGGTGGAAAGTTCAGAGAGAAGGACGAAGAGGGTGTGGAAGGACCCTGCTCCCTACCTGAGTGAGTGGCTCTGGGCTAAGTATCAGGGGAGCACAGATTTCCTGGCCTGGCAAATGCTTCACTACACCCCATGGACATGAACCCCAACCATCCCCAGCCACCAATGAAGGATTTGCCACCTCCCTTGGTCGTTTCATCCTTCCCACTGGTGGAGGGGTCTTCACCTCTGTCCCTAAGCCGCCAGCAGACTGTGTCCTCTTGCCCTCTCCCCTTGGGGACTCTGGGGACAGCAAGGGAATGACCCCTTCCCTTCCCAAATCTGTCCCCTCAGCCCCTTGAACCTGGTGAGCCTCTCTTCCGTCAGCCTGAGCTCCAGCCTCTTGGTCACCTCTGTCTAGATCCTCATCCTGGCTGACCTGTCATCTCCTTCTCCATCCAATGAGGGACAGTCTCAGGGGCGTGGCTCCAGGGGCTGGGAACACCTGGACTCACCTGCCTCTAGACCCCTGCAAAGTGCTGCTTATTTACCGATTTCTTATGGGACATATACTCCCAGGATTCAAAATTCAAAGAACAAGAGAGAAACTACACAGTACGCATCTCTCCCATCCCAGCTGCCTGGTCATGTCTCACCTCCAACACACACACACACACACACACACACGCACACACACATGCACACGCACAGAGGAAACCACTGCTACCATTTCTTGAGTACCCTCTCAGAATTTCTTAGGCAACTGTGAGGAAATGCGAATTTATAATCCCTCCCCCTTTCAGCAGGAGACACGGCCTCCTGGACCCTGGACGTGCTGTCCTGCTCCCTGCTTCGTGCACATGACACGATGTCTTGAGACCCTCCCACAACTGCACTTAGAGCTTCCGCAGGCTCTTGACACTGCAGAGCAGCCAGGAATCTCCCGGATGGGAGCAGCTTGCCTCGCTCCCCTTAGACGGTCAAAGGGAGCAGGTCTCCAGGGGTTAGAGAGTCATGGGGGCTGGCCTCGGGGCTGGGGTGGAAAGAAAGGAAGACACACAAGAATCCACACTGTCCATTTTGCCCCATCACAGAGGGTCCTGATTTAACCCGCGGGACCTGGGCAGCGAGGTCCACTCCTCCTAGAGGAAGGGCTGGGCTCAGGGCGGAAGGCACGTGGCCACAAGGCGGGGGGACAGAGAATCAGGTTTTTAGAGACACAAGCTGGACAGGGGAGAAATAACCACCTGAAAATGCGGCGTCTTCTCCAGCACTCGGGGAAACACACAATGCCCTTTTTGGCTCGAGTCCTTGAGTGTCACAGTTGATATTTAAAATGATTCTTACTCACATTAAATAAGATATTTCAATTCCACAAAGCTGTCAGGAGCTGATGCGGACACCAGAAATAATAGGCACGCTCTCCTTGTGTTGTCCTCGCTTGTAAATCAGAAGCCAGGGATGCACGTGTGATGCTCACACGGGGGGAAGGGTGTGTGCGCACCCAGGTCCCGCGGGTTACGTCAGGACCCAGTGCACACTCGCGCATGCTCACATTCGTGCCCACGTGTACATGTTGGGGACACACACTTGTGCAACCCACACCCACACCCTCACAGTAGACGTGTGTACTCAGCACACACGTGTACACACACATGTGTGCACACACTCATTTCTGCCCACGTGCACATATGCTCACACAGGCACACACCTGTGCACACACACAGTATTCACACTCACGCACACACCTGCGCACACACCAACACACATAAATGCACGCTCGTTCACTCCTGCAAACACCCCCCCCACTCCTGCGCACACAGGCAACACCCCTGGGGGGACACAGATTCCTGGCCACTCCCACCCAAGGTCACCAGGTCCACCTGCCTTTACAGCCCCCTCACCCCCTGCCCTGTGCCACCCCATTGCGATGTGCTCAGGAGAGGGACCAAGCTCAGGCTGGTCCCCTTCCACCCAAGCCACACCATCCAGGGTCCGAGATTCCTGACACACTGGCCCCTTGGCTGGTCCCAGGGCTTTTTCCTCCAACGGCCCTGTGTGGAGGGGGAGGCAGGCAAAAGAGGGGCGGCACTGAGGTTTTGGGAGCAGAGCTCCCCCAGCCTCTCCCCCCCCCCGCCCACCTCTGGCTCCGTGGCCGAGGTGTGAGCTCTCACCTGCCAGGCCTCTGCTCCATCAGGGGACTGTGCTGGGATGGGGTGGGAGGTGTCAGCGGGAGCCCCCTGCAAGCGTTGCTGTAGGTGCCTTGTGGACGGCAGCGGCGGGGGCGGGGGGGGGGGGGCGCCCAGGCAGCGGCAGCAGAGCTCCAGGGACCCAGGCCTCCTCCCCTCTTCCCGCGGGCTTTCGGGAACCGCCGAGGCGCCCACTTCAGGGCGTGTCTGTGCTCATGTGGGCGTGTCCTCAGACACCTGGGCCACACACGTGCCCCCCATCTACAGCAGGGGGACAGCTCTGTAGGTGGTGACAGGCTGGAAATGGACCCCATCTTGTGGGGTTGCTTTTGCAAAGATTTTGCAGGAACGAAGGCAACACCATCCAGGGTGATTTAAAGGGGAAAGTACAGGCACCAGGAGATAAATGATAAAAATAATGGGCCATTGCACCGTGAGCGCAACGATTAGCAGGATAAGAACCGCCTCTGTTCGGAGGGCTCTCCCGCTCATCCACTCAGGTCACCTCTCAATGTGGTAGGAGCGCCGCGTTGACCGAATTCTCAGCGTACAGACAGGGCCCAGGGTGATGGAGAAAGTGGCCCACAGGTCACACAGCTAGTGAGCTCCTAGGCACGGGCCACACAGAGAGCAGACGCGTCTCAACCGGACACAAACCAAGCAGCCTGGGGTCTCTCCGTCTTGGGCTCTGCTTTGAAGCAGGATCGTTTTGGTGGCCTACATCCTCCGCCTCACACACAGACCGCGGACGGTGGGGGGACAGAGGCGTTTCTGAGCCGGGCCTGAGAAGTTGGTCTGGAGCCCCTTAAAGAGGATGCAGTTGCTAAGAGTAATAGCCTAGGGACCGTGGGGACCCCGGGGGAGGGGGCCCGGCTGCTCAGAAAACTCTTTAGCCAGACTTTGGGTTTCAGAAGGTGGTCAGGTGTGAGGCGGATCAGGAATGGAAATAAACTGTTGTGTGGGTGGCCCCTGGGGCGTGGGGGTCTCCCCTTGGGCTTCAGCCTGAGGATCCCGAACTCAGGGGGATGCGGGGGCGGGAGAGGGAGGCAGAGACAGAGACACAGAGAGACACAGGGAGGGGAGACAGGGAGAGAGACAGGGACAGAAAGAGACAGAGACACAGGGAGGGGAGACAAAGAGAAATACAGAGACAGAAAAAGACAGAGACACGGGGGGCAGGGGGAGACCAAGACAGAGAGAGGCTGCGGCACAGAGACACAGGGAGAGGAGGCAGAGAGACAGAGAGAGGCAGGGAGGGGGAGAGAAGAGAGAGGCGAACCCCGCGACCCCCAGGAGGGACTAGATGGGGCCTGGGGAGGATGGTGTAGGAAAACCCTCGGTGGGGACCGTGGGGGCTGGCAGGGCAAATCAGGAACCGTGATTTCTGGTCTGCTATTTTAAGCGGTTTCCACCCAGTGTTGTCATTCTCCTCCTACGCCTTCAGTAAGAGTCTTTTCCGCGCACGACCAGCCTCTGCTAGTGGTGCTTTGGGGAAGGAAGGGAGCCCCCCTGTGCTCCCGCCCAAGGAGGGGGGGTCTGGAGGCTGCAGCCTCGGGGGAGGGGCATCAGGTGAGGCTTGGGGGAGGCAACACCATCCTCAGAATCCTGGGACGGCACAGGGGGCCCTGGTCTCATCCCCAAGCACAGTGAGGACTCGTGGACAGGAAAGAAGGCGGTGGGGGGATGCTTGGGCCCAGGGGGTGCCCCCCATCCCCAGGAGACTGCAGGGTGGATGGAGGGCAGTGGATGGAATGGGGAGGAGCCCCTGCCTCTGATGACAGATGCTGGGTCCAAGATGCGGGTCTGTGCACCTTTCAGGCCTCAACGCATCTGCACAGGCAGATGGGTGGCCGGAATTTGCGAGCTCGGGGTCCCCTGGCCACGGTGCAGGTAAGGAGTGGAGATGCGGGGGCAGTGACTTGTTCATACACAGGTGTTTGCAGTGCCCGCAGCATCCAGGGGGCCACCGGAAATCCGATTCATGGAGACTCCACCCCCAGGGAGTGCAAAGCTCCCCTGTGGCTCCAACGCTACCAGACGTCTGGCAGTTTCCAACGAAAACCAGCCACCGTCACCTGGCCACGTGCTGCTCCTCAGCCCACAGGGCCCTTCTCTGCTTTCAGCCAGGCTGTTGCCTCTGGGAAGCTTTCTCGACTCTCCTCTGGGCTGGGTCAAGGTTCCACCTACCGGACCTGGTGCGTCTGTCCCCGTTCCATTTAATGTCCCACGCACGTGTACACGTGTCCCTGAGGCCAGCCCTGCAGGCGGTCCCGCGCTCCCCCAGCTTCACATCTAGGATAATACATGCTTCGGGGAACACTCTCTCTCTCCCTTTTGTTCTCTTGTTCTACCCAGTTATGTGGAGGGTCTCTTGCCCTGTTTGGAGACCTGAGGTCTTCTGCCAGCGTTCAGTAGATGCTCTATGCGAATCACTCTACATGCAGATGGGTTTTTTTTTTTTTAAATGTGTTTGTGGGAGAGGAGCGCCAGGTCTATGCCTCCGCCATCCAGATCGTCTCTCTCAGCGAACACTCGGGACGAGTGAATGAAACAGCCAGTGTGGACGGTCCAATCACGCTCCCCGAAGGTGTCCGCATCTTACTGCTCAAAGCCCGGGGGTATCTGACTCTGCAAGGTCCAATGGTTAAACTGGGTGCCCCCCCCCAAAGATAAGGTGACGTCCAGCGCCTAGTGCCTGTGAATGTGACCTCATCTAGAAATAGGGGCTTAGCAGGTGTGATCAAGTTCACATGAGGTCATTAGGGTGGACCTTGTTCCAGTACGAATGGCGGCCTTGTGAGAAGAGACGCAGACTCACAGGGAGGGACCGTTTGATGACAGAGGCAGAGATAGGAGCGACGCAGCCACAAGCCCAGGGCGCCGGGGCTACAGCAACCCCAGAAGCTGGAAGACAGGCGTGGAACGCATCTCTCCCCTTTCGGAGGCAGCATGGCCCTGCTGACACCTGCGCTGCGGACTTCGGGTCTCCCAAAGTGCAAGGGAAGACATGTCTGTAGGAAGATGCCCGGTTCCTGGCCCTTGACCGTGGCAGCTCTGGCAAATGCTTACAGATGGCAACGGGGACTCTGCAGCTGGGATTAAGCCAAGGACCCTGCGGTGGGAGACCCACTGGGTTACCCCATAGGCTCAACGTGGTCCCGAGGGTCCTTCTGAGAGGGAGGCAGCACAGGGAGAGTGAGAGCTGGGAAGAGAGAAGCAGGGGCTGGGAGCCAAGGCAGCCAGGTAGCCTCTAGGAGCTGGGAAAGGTGGGGAAAGGGTCCCGCCACCCCCTCCCCTCCAGCTCCAGGAGGAATGCAGCCCTGCTGACACCTTCCTTTTAGGACTTCTGAGCTCAAGAACTGTAAGAGAATCCATTTGCGTTAAGTCACGAAGCTGGCAGTTATTTTTTATAGCAGCAAGTCTCCTCCGGGTTGGGGAATGAGCCAGGCCTGGGAGAAGTCCCAGGGACGCCGTGGGAGGGGTGGGTGGGTGGGGGATGAGGACAGATGTGGTCCAGTCCCTGCAGACCCTTAAGGAAGCAGGCGGCCGAGGGCTGAGGCCGGGCTGGGCTGGATGCAGAATGGCCTGAAGGTGGCTGCTCTGCTGAGACCCGGCCTGTGGCCTTGGATGGCCACCTTCTGACAGCTGGTTCGTCTCAGAGGCGGAGACGCCGCAGGGCCCCCCTCCCTGCCAGCTCCAAGCCTTCCGCTCAGCCGGGAAAGCCACGAGGATCTGACGGCTGCCGGGGCCCTGTGGCCGATGAGAAGGACAGTGGTGTCCTGGAGGCCACCAACACCGAGACAGCCCTGGGTTGGGCTGATGGGGAGGGCGACTGTCCAGCCTGTGACCTTCTGGGCCAATGAACTGCCCTCAACAAACAAGGAAAATGATTCACTAAGGAATTCCATCAGCTGGGTGATCCCCAGAGACTTTGGGTGAGAAGACAGGTGGAGAAGAGGAAGCACGGGGAGGCAGCCAAGGGGCCGAGACGCAGTGCAGGGGGCACTGTCCCTGCTGGGAGAGGAAGCAGGGCCCCTCCTTCTGATC
This sequence comes from Phacochoerus africanus, assembly GCF_016906955.1. Taxonomy (NCBI): domain Eukaryota; kingdom Metazoa; phylum Chordata; class Mammalia; order Artiodactyla; family Suidae; genus Phacochoerus; species Phacochoerus africanus. The sequence goes on along the minus strand of NC_062557.1, from coordinate 7,467,478 downwards.
ACAAGCGTACTAACACCAGCACGGGGTTCCGAGGACAAGCAAACACCTGCCCGATGCCCGCCGTTTGATTTGTTCTCACACTGATGGAGGCAGAGGGCGGCAGGGGGGGGGGCTCCTACCCCATTGCGTAGCCTGGGACCAGGGCTCAGAAAAGTTAGGCAAGTTACCCGAGGTCATTCAGCCTGAGGGCAGCCACCGAGATTCAATGGTAGGCCCGTTGGACCCCAAACTTGCCCCTGCCCCACCCCCACCTCCTCGCCTGTCGAGGTCCCAAGGTTTGTTTGGCACCAAGTTCCCCCTTGCCCTCCCCCCGGAGAGAAATGCTTGCTCAGACCCTGACTTAACCCCAGAGCCTCCTCAGAGACACTCGCCTGCTCCCTGAAAGATGGGAGTAATGACAGCTGGGATGATTTTGCCAAGTGGAGAGTGACACGGGACATGGCATTTTATCCTCAGGAGCAGAGAGGGATGAAGGGACGGAGAAGGCAATGCTCATTCGGGGTGCAAGGAGTTAAAACATGCTGAGCTGTCTCTTTAGATTTTTAAAGAAAGTGGCCGAGGGAGAGGCTGCCTTTCCTGACCTCATGACCTTTCAGCACCGCCCCCATAGCTGGGGGCGCACGGGGAGGGGGGGGGAGAGGCAGCTTCCTAATCACACCTGCCCAGGTTGGGGTGGGTGGCACCAAGGAGCTGTTAGCCTCCCCTGCAGCCAGGGTCCCCCGATGCATGGGGACATCTGGGGGTGCCTCTGTCCTCACCCCCATCCACTCACCTCTCCCCTACCATCAAAGAGACTTTCTGGCTCTGGCTCCATCCCCACCCGGAAGACACTGTGCTGTATGAGCTTCCTACAGCGGCTGTAACAAATGCTCACAAGCTTCATGACTTAAAACGATGCAAAAAGTATTCTATTACAGTTCGCCAGCTCAGACTCTCTCTGTCAGGGTGTCTGCAAGGCTGCCTTCCTTCTGGAGCCTCAGGGGGGTGAGGGGAGAGGGAGGACCCTTCCCTCGCCTTTTCCAGCTCCCAGGGGCCGCCTGCCTTCCTAGGTTCCTGGCCCCACATCTTTCTAGCCCCTGCGTCTCTCCTCGCATCTCTTCTCTCACTCTGACTCTGCTGCGTCTCTCTCAAAAGGACCTCTTCCAGCTTCGGGAGATGGCAGGCATCACTGGGCTGTGGCTCCATCAGTTCCAGCTCTGCCTCCATTTTCCTGTGACCTCCTCCCCGAGTTCTCATATGCTGTCCCCTCTCTGTGTCTCTCTCGCTTCTTCTAAGGACACCATCTTAAATAATTACACCTGAGACAACCCCCTTTCCAAATATGGTCGTGTTCTGAGGCCCTGGGGCTGTGGAGGTCAACGTCTCTTTATAGGGACCCAAGGGAACCTGTAACCCAGAAATCTCCGAGGATGCTCTGCAGCCCAAGGCCGAGGCAGAAGGAGATGGGAGCAGCAGCAGGTGTGGGTGGGATGACAGACTAGGGACTGTGAGGTCTGGGGACAGTGTGCGTGGGGGGAGGGGTGGGGCGTCCCGGGAGGGCTGATGGAGGCTGGGGGAGCAGAAGGCAGGGAGGCTTTGGGAGGTAGGGGGTACTGTCCGAAGCGGGACACAAGACGAAGGCGAGGATGGGAGAGGGATGCCGGGCACGATGACTAGATATCAGAGAGAGAGATTCCGGGGACGGTGAGTCACTGAATCTGCCACTGGCCAGGGGATAGGTGGGACTTGTGGCCGGGGCAAGTCTCCACAGGGCCCTGGGGGCCAGGCTGAGAACGTGGGGCTTTTTCCTAAGGACAGTAGGGGTTTATGGAAGGTATGAAGCAGGGATATGAAACAGGGGTTGGCCACCTTCAGCCCGCAGGCCAAGCCAACATCCCCTCACCTGTTACAGAGCAGGTGTACTAAGACTAGCTTTTATGGTTTTGGATTGTTGAACGAGGCCAAAGCGGAGCAATGTTTCAGGATATCCTATGAGATTCAAACTTCAGGATCCATAAAAAAGTTTCCCTGGAACCCAGCCATGCTCACTGTTGACGCATTGACTGTGGCTGCTTCTATGACCATGGGGTTGAAAAGCTGCAACCGACTGTTTGAGCCCGCAGAGCCTCAAAGGGTCCCTATCTGGCCCTTTACAAACAACGCTGGCCAACCCTTGCATGAACTAAGCAGATGTACGCTTTACAAAGTCTGCTCTGATTACAGAGTGGACAGTGAACTGGCAGTGGTCAAGGCCAAGGGGTGGGAGGCCAGTTGGGTCTTTGCCAGAGACCAGGGGAGAGACCCTGGGGCTGACCAGGGAAGATGGCGCCAGGGAAGGTGGACCGTGTCTGCCATGCTGACCTCAGGAGGTGCCCGACTCGGGGGCCGTGTGCACAGGCTCACTGAGAAGTGGGGGAGTACGTAGAGAGTGTCAGGATTTGGGCCAAGGCAGAGCAGGATGGACAGCAGATAGAGAGAGAACGTGGGCAGGAGGAGGTCAATCCCTAGGGCTTCGTGTTATGAGCGATGCAAGAGCCCTGAAAACGTTTATGTGTTGGTAGAAGGTTCGAGGGAGCAGTAGAGAGAGGGGGGAGGTGATGGATGCCCCAGATCCTACAGGAGGGAGCACAGATGGATCGCGTGCAGAGACGAAGGGCCATCGCGAGAGAAGCCAGGTGGGGGCTTGGTTCTCTGAGACAGGGCTCCGGAAGTGGGGGTGGGGACTCCCCCCAGTGGCTCTTATTCCTGAGGGAACAGGTGCGGGCTGGGCAGTGTGTGTGGAGTGAGGCTGGAGACGAGTTAGTAGACCTGGGAAACTTCTGGAAAGCCCGGGGAGGTGGTCCCCTAGTTTATTCTGGTGCGGCACACAGGGCTTGGTGGCCTGACCTAGGGAGCAAGAAGGCTGGAAAGCTGGAATGACCCAAGGCTGGGGTGGACGCAGGTTAGAAACGCAGGATCCTGGACCCCCACCCCAGCCCTGCTGAGTCGGGATCTGCATTGAAGATGGTCCCGGGGTGGAACCTTCCGACATGGGTGGTGAGGAGTGTACACTGGTGCAGCCCCTGTGGCAAACAGTGTGGCGTTTCCTCAACAAACGAAATACAGAGCTACCACCGAACCCAGCAATTCTACTTGGCATATATGTGGACAAAACTATAACGCAAAAAGATACAAGCACCCCTGTGTTCAGAGCAGCACTGTGTACCACAGTCGAGACACGGAAACCACCCAGACGCCCATCGACGGACGGATGAGTGGATTCAGAAGACGTGGTGCATGTGTGCAATGGAATCTCCCTCAGCCGTAACAAAGAATGAAATCATGCCATTTGCAACAACGCAGAAGGACCTAGAGACGATCATACGAAGTGAAACAAGCCAGAGAAAGACACATACCGTAGGATATCACTTATCTCTGGAATCTAAAATATGTCACAAATGAACACATCCATGAAACAGAAACAGGAACAGACTCATGGATATAGAGAATGGACTTGTGGTTGCCAAGAGGGAAGGGGGTGGGGGAGGGATGGAGTGGAGTTTGGGGTTAGCGGGTGCAAACTGTTATATGTAGAATGGATGCACAACAAGGTCCTGCTGTGTAGCACGACATTCAATATCCTATAACAAACCGTAATGGAAAAGAATATGAAAAAGAATATATACACATGATAAACACACACACACACACACACACACACTTATGTATATATAAACTGAATCACCTTGCTGTGTACCAGAAACAAACACAATATTATCCAAGATGTTCCTAGGCGTTCCTGTCATGGCTCAGTGGTTAACGAACCCGACTAGCATCCAGAAGGACACAGGTTCGATCCCTGACCTCGCTCAGTGGGTTAAGGATCTGGCGTTGCCCTGAGCTGCGGTGTAGGTTGCAGACGCAGCTCGGATCCAGTGTTCCTGCGGCTGTGGTGGCGTAGGATGGCAGCGGTAGCTCCGGTTCAACCCCTAGCTTGGGAACCTCCTCAGGCTGTGGGTGTGGCCCTAAAAAGACAAAAGACAAATAGATAAATAAATAGATAAAAGATGTTCCTGAGTGTAGCACACGAGGAGACGGGTCTATGATGCGCTGGGTCTAGGACAGCTGTGCTGGGGCGTGTGGCCATAGAGCGGAAGGTCTGAATGGCAGGCTTCGGAGGTGACCGTCTCAGGCGAGGATGGGGGCGTGGGGCAGGTGTGGGGCTCCGTTTCCTCGTCAGTGAGACGACTCTGATTCAGGTCTGCGAACGAGTCTGACTACAGTCTCAAAGAAGGACAGACTTTAAGAATCTTGCTTTGGCCTCAGATGTTCCCTCCAATCCTAGCTGCACCACTTGCTAATAAGCTAGTGACCTTGGACCAGGGGCTGACCCTCGTTAAGGCTGGAGCGGCCGCTCCACCTGTGTTAATAGGCAAATGAGGGGCAGCTGCTTTACAGAAAATACGAGGAAGGGCGGCTCTGCTCTCATGCTTGGTTTGAAAACATGCATTTGTTCCGAGGCCACGGATCAATTAGGGAACAGCCTGAGCATACCTTGAGCTTCGCTTTGTCCGAAAGAAACGCTAAGTAAACACAGAAAACCGCACGCGCTAAAAGCAGCTGCAGAGTCACCAGGACACGCACGCCCCTGGATCTTAGCTCATGTGTGCTACGAGCTCGCCCACCCACGTCTGGTCTTACAACCCTCCTTCCACCCTGCACAATAACTCGCCAGCTGCAACCCACCAACGCCCACTGCCACCAGCAAATTTCAGGCTCTTTCGAAGGCCAAGTACCATATTTATTGTAGCCTTTACGCATTCTTTAACCACGAATGTTCCTGAACCCGAGCAATCATCTTCATTACATGCCTCTTTTTTTTTTTTTTTGTCTTTTCTAAGGTCACACCTGTAGCATGTGGCGTTTCCCAGGCTAGGGGTCTAATTGGAGCCATAGCTGCTGGCCTATGCCACAGCCACAGCCACGCCAGCTCCGAGCCGCATCTGCAACCTACACCACAGCTCACGGCAACACCAGAATCCTTAACGCACTGAGCAAGGCCAGGGATTGAACCCGCAACCTCATGGTTCCTAGTCGGATTCATTAACCACTGCTCCACGACGGGTACTGCAGATGAGATGTTATGGCTGCTGTGATACCCTGCTTCAAAAGGCACTGGGTCCATGACCCTTCCCTTCGTTTCCTTCTGCTACTCCCACCCCCTCGACTTCTCAGAGACTCAAGGAGCAGAGGGAACAAGGGCCTGCTCCTCTTAGAGCAGAAATGACTCTGTCGTGGCCCCTTTAATTACCACCAGGGTGATGGCTAATGAATACTAAGGAGGCTGGGGCCGACGTGCATCTTAGAAGCCTTAACTTGGGACCAGAGCATCTGATGGGCATGGAGCGCGGGTGATGCTCTGAATCCGCCAAGCTCTGCCCAACCAGCCTGAGCATCAGGCACAGCCGAGCCTGCTCCCTTGTCTTCACCAGGCTCCTGGCTTCCCCAGGCCAGATGTTTGCAGGATTAATGCATGCTGATTAGGCTGAAGGAGGCAGCACAGTCCCCCGGAGCTCCCCGCAGCTTGCCTGGGCAGGTCAGGTCGAGGAAGCTGGGAAGAGGCCTCCCTGGCATCCTGCGGTGCCTGCTGTTGGCAGCTCGGCCAGGGCGGGGAGGGCCCTTCCCCTTCCCTCCCAGGCCTGGCTCAAGGTCAGAACGGGTGCCCTTTCTCCCTACCTGGGGCCAGGCTTCAGGTGGCGCTGTGTCTCTCCTGAGTCCCCAGGCTCAGGCACTCAACAGAGCCCTCCCCTGGCTCCCGGCTTGGGGTTGGGTCTCCTTTGGGAGAGTCCTGGCCATGTTTCCACTGAAGTCAGAGAACAGGCGCCAAGAACTGCTAGTGTCCAGAGATGTGCTGGGGGCTTGGGGGCAAATGCTCTAGGGGGCTGTGGGTGCAGGTGGAGAAGGAGGGTTTTTCCTTGCTCTGTGACGTTGGGCAAGTTGTCTGATCTCCCTGAGCCTCCATTTCCTCATCTATGAAATAGGGGTCATAATAATAATTATAAGAAATAAACCAGGCAGATTTAAGCACTTTACATGTGACAAGGCATCCACTCCTCTTAAACGGCCCTATGAGCTCAGAATTCATTTTATCCAAATTTGGCAGATGAAAAAGATGAAGAAATCAAGACACAGAGAGGTGAAGTCACTGGCCCAAGATCACACAGCCAGTAGGTGGCAGAGCCCCTGGAGGGTGGCCTCTAGATTTTGTGCTTTTCCCTGGCGACACTGTGGTCCCAAGGCACACTGTGAGGATGGCTCGACATAATACCTATGATGTGTTTCTTAGGGCAGGGCCTGGCATGAGGTGTGTGGTGAGCACATGCGAAGAGTTAGCGGCTGCTGGAATTACTCGTGTTATTATTACTCCCTGACTGTGTCCTGGGAGAAAGCCCTGCCCACAGCCCCCTGTCACAGTCCGTGACACTGGGCCCAAAACTCCGGTCCTGCAAGCCAGCCCAAGGAGCAGAGCCTGAGCTGCGGCTGCCCTGAGCCCCCCTCCCCTCCCCTCCGCCCATCCCAACATCTGCTCAGACCCTGGGCAAGCTGGCCCCCCAGTCCCAGGGGCCCTGACCTCTCTGGCCTTGGTCCAGCATATTCACCTCCATCCTCTCTGGCTCACCTGTGGAGGTGACTTCAGAGACACTTGGTGGGGGCACTAGACTAGAACCACGGGAATGGGCCCTGGGGACCCGCCTGTGAGCCACCATCTGGAATAGGTGTTCAGCACGGGCCGCCAGGCACCGGCTGGACCTTGGGAGCCGGGGCCTGCAGAGTTGGTCCCGATGCTTTGCAGGTGGGCTGTGGCATCGCCCCCCTGCCCCCCCAAACCTGGCCTGGCCTTGTGACTTGCCTTCACCCATAGAATGTGGTGGAATAGTCCAAAGCCCAGGCCCCAGGAGCCTTGCAGCTTCCACATTCGCCCTCTCAGACCACGGCCCCCGACCCCCAGGCCACGGCGGATGATAAACCACAGGAGACCCACAGCGCAGCTGCCCCTGCCGAGTCCAGCTCCACGGAACACAGCTGTGGGAGAGCATCCGGAAGGGACTGGCACAGAGAGGACAAAGCATGGCTGTCTAAGCGACTAAGGTTCGGGGTGCTTTTCTAGACAGCAGGAGGTAATGGACCAGAAGCTGTGGGCAGGGCCAGGCTAGGCCGGCTCCTGACCGCAGGGCCCCTGCCTGCTGTTTGTTCCCTAGGGGTCGAGGGTCAAGGAGCAGCTGCAGTGGCTGAAGCTTCTGGACGCGCTGCGCTGCGGGTCAGCCTCCAGGGCCCGTGCCCAATCTCCCCTGGGGAGACTGTCTTTCTCGGTCACTGTCCCCTGATCTATGGGCATGATGGCCTCTCCTTCCCCTGTGCCCCCACCTGCTCCCAGCCCACAGGGAGCTGGAGAATTCTCCAGCATCTCCCAGCCCCCAGGGGTGGCCTCTTGGAGCTGAACCCCCTGCTTCCAACCCCCACCCCTCCTCGAAGCCCACCCCAAGAAGGCGCTGCACCCCGGGGGACTTGGGCAGCTGGCTGGGAGCAGACCTCTTCCTTGGCTGGGGTGGGACGTTCAGAGTCACAGACTCCCTGGCCCCCCCATCGGTCAGGCAACAGAAAGTGAATCACAGCAGAGACTCCTCTGGGGGGACAAAGACACAGAGAAACCTCACACACTGAGCTCCTCCCCCACTGAGAAAGCTATGAACGGGCCTGATGGGTCTCTGAGGGGTCTGGGGAGCAGGGTGTGCTGGGCACCAAGGCAGCTCCCAGGAAGCAGGGGTCATTACCAACTCCCCAGGCATCTGTCTAGACTATTTGCCTGCCTGAGCGCAGAACTGAGTCAAGATCTAATTAGTTTTTGTGTCCTGGCTGAGAGCCAAGGTGGCGGGGGGTGGGGGTGTGTGTGTCCCCAGAAGATCTGGGGGAGGAGGAGGAAAGAGGGAGGCTCTTGGGGCAACCTGAGGTCTCCAGTCCAGCTGTGTGGGGACGGAGAAGGAACAGCTCATTTTCATGCATTGAAATAGCCCCTGATAAAAAGCATATGTGCCTCTGCTGGGGACCACGCCCCCCCTTCCCCAAGGACCTCGGGCATCACCCGCCCACCGCCGTATGGCCATCTCTGTGCATTCGTTACCAGGGATTCATGCCAAATTCAACTACGTCAATTTCGGGTGATGGATGATCAAACCCTTCCTAATTTGCATGTTAAGTTACCTTCGCGGTGGAAATAAATTGCCTCAGTTCATCAAAGAAGAGCTTTGCTCTGGAGCCTTTCACGAAAGGCAGCGGCGAGGCTTCATCTGCATGTTCTGTTCTGCGCTCTGGGGAGTCTGGGCGGACTTGGCCACTTGTCCCCAGGGCTGTGGACACTGGTTGTGGAAAATTCTCAGTTGCTGGAAAGTGGGGGGGGGGGTGGGAGGAGAGGATGTGGCTTGCGTGCACACTTGTGTGATCGAGACTGTTCCGTGCAAGGGGGTCCACGTCCATCACTCCACCCCTGACGTGCAGCATGACCCTGGATGTGTCACTTTACCCCCTGGCCTCAGTTGCTGCATTTATAAAATGAGAAAGCCTAATAGCAGCCTCCTCCTACCGCCCAGTGAGAATTAAACTCCGTAACGAGGCCTCATGTGTGCACCTGCATGGCGGGTCATGCTGGGTGCCCACACGTGGACCCCTCCCCATAGATGGACCCCCCCCCCCCACGAGTACTCTTCCTGCTGCACTAGGGTCAGCAGAAGTGAGGACACAGGGAGCAGCTCGTGCCCTAGCTTCGGCGGGAACCCATGGCTTCATGGAAACGTCCTTCCGGCCCCGTCCCCAAGGTTCTCAGGGCTGGGAAGCCTCGGGGTGATGCTATGAACCCCAAGGACACGAGGGGACTCAGTGGCGATCCAAGAGGATAGACAAGAGAGGGAGACACAGGGCCTGGCAACGACCCCCACCCCCCCAGCCATATCCCGAGATGCTCAGCCTGATGAGGGAAATACCATGAAATCTACCCGGATCTTGGGGTCTTGGCCTTCCCCGTGCCAAGAACGCAGCATAACCTGGAACCTGACAAAATCCAAGCGGTGCTGGATGGAGACTCAGGGAGCCAGGGCTTGAATTCTAATTCTGACAACTTGCGCCCCGTCTCCAGCAAAAGTTCTCCTCTTAAGCCTACAGCTGTAAGACGGGGCTTGGTCCAGGGACCAGGGAGCCATCCTGTGACTGTGTGACTCCCCCAAAGCCTTGGAGGCATGTCCCCCAGCCTCTACTGCATCAGCTCGAGTCCACCAAGGTGATACCTACCATCCATCTCCAGCTAGTGGGGGGCCCACCCCCTTTCTCCAAGCCAGGACCCATTAGTGAGCAATAAGGAAATAGGTTACTATGGAAACTGAGATAGCCAGTGTTTTAGAGACTCTTGGTCCTTTTCTTCCCTTCTCTCCCCTTACATTTTGAACTTACTCATCTTAATTGACATAATTATTGCAACGTCACCCCGAGGTTCGGGGAGCCAGCTGTGTCCTGCTCCGCCCACCACCTGCCCTGGCCCCCCCGGGGCTCTCCGGGCGGCATCTCTGCCTCCTGCCACCTGTCTCCTGGCTTCTCCTGTCACTCGCCGGCCAACCCTGAGGCCGTGACTGTGGTTGATCGCCTCAGGTCCAGGAAGGACCCGTCCTAAAGAGGGGGAGGGCACAACCCTGGGGTGGGGGCTGGGCGAGGCTTCAGGGCCCCAGGACCCTCTCAGGAGGCACCTGTGGGGACCCAGCTGGGGCTGCTCCAGGTAACAAAGAACCCCTTCCAACTGTGGCCTCGGCTCTCCACCAATGCTTTAAAAAGCAGGACTGCCCAGAGAAGACCAGAGGACAGTGTTGCCATTCTGGGAGCTGGCACCTCCCAGGGTCCTCAGGCCCCTATCCTCGTCTGAGCCACGGGGCTGTCACACCTGCCTGGCTTGTCCCACACCGAGGACCAAATGCAGCACTGACAAAAGCAACTCTGTGTCCTGGGAAGGACGATCTACTTGGGGCAGGAGAGACCCCCAGAGGGGCCAGTGTGTGGCCAGCCACCTCTGCCCTTCCCTCCCCCCCATGCCAGGCCCCTGAGCCCGGCTCTGGCCGGGAGGGCTTCGGGTACACGGGTGCCCTGCTCTACAGCACTGGTTCTCAAGGGAGGTGACATAGCCCCCTGCCCCTGCGCCAGGGCACCGCTGGCAGCCTCTGGAGACATTTCTGGTTGTCACTTTGTGTGGAGGGGTCTAGTAGCTCTTAGTGGAGGCCGGGGAGGCTGCCCCTCACACCAAGGAATTACACACCCGCCCCCAAATGCTCAGGCTGAGAACCCCGCTCCCAATACTGCCTTCCTTACTGGCCACTCGGGGGTGTGGGTGGAGGGTCCCTCAAATGCCGCTCCTACCCCACCGTTGGGGGCCTCCCTGTGCACACAGGCGGGGTGGGGTGGGCAACTCCCTGCAGCCTCCCTCCTGCCCTGGGACCCTCAGCAGTGGGAAGAGGGGCCTCCGGGTCAGGGGGAGGACAGCACGCTTGGCTGGGGGCCTCTTCCTCCTCCTGGCCCCCCTCCCCCCTCCCTCCCCGAGGATTATGACATTTCTAAACTCGTTAACTTTTAATTACTACCTTCCTTCTGCCTGAGTACACTGGCTCCATGCCACGTACATCTCTATTAAAATTCAATTTATGCCCATCATAACTAATTCCTTCACTTCAGCTTTCTTACCCGCAGCCTTCAATTTTCAGACAAGATGTCCAAACTCGCGGCCGAATCGGAATAAATCTCCAAAGAGGCTGGTAATGGGCAGATGGGCTCTGGCTTTGTTGAGGAAGAGAAGCCCAGATGTCTCGGGAGGGTCCAACGAGGCCCGGGGCCAGAAAGAATAAGGTGCAGAGGAGGGGAGGCGGGATTTGGGATTTATTCGGTGGCTTCCAGGCCACCCTTTCCATTTATAGAGCCACTGATCAAACCCTTCCACTGTTTGATCTCAGGAACATTGACAACCCCGGGAGGTTTGATGGTTGCCACTTGACAGATCGGGACGTTGAGGCAGGGACGGGGTCGTTTGCCCAAAGGCTTACAGTGCATGAGAGTCGTGACTGAGATTCGTACTCGGGGGATGCTGATGCCGAAGCCTGAAAGATCAGGTGGAAAGGATGTGTTGGCACAGCCCAGGTGCAGGAGAGAGGTGGGCAAAAGGGCGGCGACGTTAAATAGCAGAGACCGTCCGTAAATCCCACCCCCAGCCTCCCGGCGAAGGGGGATCCGTGAGAGAAGAGGCCGGCAAGAGGGGCAGACACGGGTTATATGCGTGGGGTCTTGCGTGCCCCGACCCATATCCTCCAAAGACCGCCCACCACCTGCGGGATGCAGCCCAGAACGTTCTTCTTGGCATTCACGGCCCTCCCGCCACCGTCTTGTACCAGCTGGGTGTCCCCCGCTCCGCGTGTCAGCTGGTCCCCCACCATCGTGCTCCTCCCCACCTCTGCCTCTCCGGTCCCTTCTGAGGAAGCCCTGTGCTCACTGGCTCCGCGGCCGCATCCTTCACGCCCTCCTCGACCGGCCCATCCCCACACTCCTCCGGCCACCAGACACCTACGGCCCTAAATCTTGCTGGTGGTTGTTAGGATCCAGCAGGCAGTGGACACAGTTGGCCACTTGGTCATTCTCGAAACACCCTCTTTCCTTCCATGACGCCCCAGTCCTTCCTCCGTCTTGGCCTCTTGGCTGCGTTCAGCTGGGCTGGTTTTCATGTTCATCTTCGGGGATCCTAAGGCTCTCTCCGCTGATGCTGGGTCTGCTCTCTCATGCCCCCATCCCTGCAGTGTCACGGTCACGCTGGCCTCAGTGATGCCTAAATCAAGCTCTTCAGCTCGGGCTTTTCTGCTCACCCACTTGCCTGCTGGATGTCTCTACCTGATGTCTCGCCAACCATCCCAAACCAGGCACAGTGACGTCCCACAAACCCCCGCACTTCTGGGGCTCCCTTCATCGCCTGTCCCACCCTCTACCTTCCTCCCTCACCTGCCGTGTCCAGCTAATCGAGTCCAGTCAATTCCACCTCCTAAATATGTCCAGACCCATCCATCCACCCCTCCCACCTCCACTACCCCCAAGATGGCCCAAGCCATCACCGGCTCCCAGTGCGACTGACCAGCCCAGCTCCTGACTGCCCTCCTCCAGTCTACGTCCCACCTACATGCCTGGCTAAACCTTTCATATATTTTTTATTGATTTATTTAGGCTGTGCTGGTGGCACGCAGACGTTCCGGGCCAGGGATCGAACCTATACCACAGCAGCGACCAAGCCACGGCAGTGACAATGTCAGATCCTTAATCCGCTGAGCCACCAGGGAATTTTAAATGGACATCCGATCCTGTCCCTTCCCGGTGGAGGGCTCCGTACAGTTTTTGGCTGAAGATGAGAGCATCTCAAGACAGAGGATAAGCCCCCCTTGGTTGGCCCCGTCCACTTCTCCAGCATCCCGCCTGCCTCGGCTGCCTGGTCTGCGCTCAGTGCTTCCACCTCCACGTCTGTACCCACTGATCCCTGGGTACCCTGCCCACCGCCAGCCCCAGCTAACTCTACTCATCGCCACTTGCCAGCTGCCCCACAAATGTCTTCTTTGGCCTGTGTTTCCCCTGGAGAGCATTTATCAAGACTGGCGTCCAGTAACACCTGCATAAATATTTAATTCTGCCTCTCCTCTGGACTGTAGGCTCTATGAGGGCAGGGATCTTCCTGTCTCATTTAACACAAAGTCAGCCCCCTACCCCATGCCTGCCATGGCGCCTGCTGTCTTAGGAAGGCTGCCTCCCATTCACTGCCCATCCACACCCACAGCTCTCCCCATCCTGTTTTCCAGAGGATGCTGGAAACTCCTCCAGGGCACTCTCCTGGCCTCAGAGCACCTGCTGTCGCTCCTTGGTCCAGGCACTTACAGGCCATGAGTGCACACCTTGCTTCTGGGCTGGAACAAACATTTCCCAAGGGCGGCTGGGAGGGCGGGGCTTAGGGGGTAGGGGAAGGGCTGGCACTGCCCTTGGGTCTTGTTCTCCTCGCCTGGCTCTGTGCCAGGCAGGCGGAAGCTCCTGCATCTCTGCCTGGAGAGAGGATTAGCATTTTCCGACCCTCCCTTCATCGGCCTGGGAGGAAGAAGGCCTGGTTCGTCTTAGTTCTACAACTTCAGACCTTGGGCAGGGATCTGAACCACGGAGCTGCAGCCTGTGTGTATCGTGGTGCCTTCGCTGACGATGTGCTCAAAGATCCGGCACTGAGAACAAGAACCTAAATGAGAGGCTGGCCCGGGGCCAATGGCAGGGCGGATGGCCGTTTGGAGGGTTTGCTGCCAAGAGACATTTAAAGCAGGGCCTGGCCTCTACTCTACTCCATGTGTTGGCCATAAAAGCTTCTCTATAGTGGTTGAGAAGGCTGGCTGGGGCCATGCCCGGAAAGCTGGGCCCTGGTGGTGCCACCGCCCTGGGAGGGGACAAACGTGGTGGGACAGCTCAGAACAGGGGAGGGGACACTTGGCTTGGGGTCTGAAAGATCCTGGGTGAAACCTGACTCTCTAGGTTTGGCTGTGTGGCCTCGGGCAAGTCTCTGAACCTCTCTGAACTGTGATTCCTAGCTTTGAGGCAGAGATGGCCCAGAACCACTGCCGGTAAGAGCTTGGCTTGGTTCCTGGCACCCACGCCACACGTGGCCTCTGGGAAGCCTGCCAGCCTCTGCCTCCCTGGCCTCCGCTGTCTTCCCCCAGTCCTAAGGGAGGCTGAGGGAGAAGGCAGGACGAGGCAGCTGGCCAGGGAGTTTCTCTTCATCTTCTCCTCTGCAGAATTTCTTTTTTTTTTGTCTTTTGTCTTTTTGTTGTTGTTGTTGCTATTTCTTGGGCCGCTCCCGCAGCATATGGAGGTTCCCAGGCTAGGGGTTGAATCGGAGCTGTAGCCACCGGCCTACGCCAGAGCCACAGCAACACGGGATCCGAGCCGCATCTGCAACCTACACCACAGCTCATGGCAACGCCGGATCGTTAACCCACTGAGCAAGGGCAGGGACCGAACCCGCAACCTCCTGGTTCCTAGTCGGATTTGTTAACCACTGCCACGACGGAAACTCCAGAATTTCTTTTTCTTTTTTCTTTTTTGCTTTCTAGGGCCAAACAGGTGGCATATGGAAATTCCCAGGCTAGGGGTCGAATGAGAGTTATAGCTTCTAGCCTACACCACAGCCACAGCCACAGCCACAGCCACAGCAATGCGGGATCTGAGCCATGCCTGCAACCTACACCAGAGATCTCGGCAGTGCTGGATCCCTGACCCACTGAGCGAGGCCAGGGAACAAACACGCATCCTCATGGATACTAGTTGAGTTTGCTTCTGCTGCACTACAAAGGGAACTCCCATCTCTGCAGAATTCCAAAGGCTACAGCCGCTCTGCAGGAGTCCCCTGTTTTAGCGACTGCACGCAAGCGTCTTTGCCTTGACTGGGCTTTCTGCTCCCTGCCACTGAGCCTGTGTGGTTCCCGAGGCCATACCTCCACCACAAAGGATGTCCAACTGGCAGCGGGGCTGAGACCCAGCCAGGGCCAGCCAGATGCCTGGCCTGGCTCACCTGAGTTCCCTCCATACAGCTGCTCTTCACGCCAAGCAGGGCTGGTCTGGGCCTCGAGGGCAGGACTCAACCTCGACCAGAATCACTCTCTCGGGCTTGCCCCCCAGAAGGTCTGAGGGGCTCCTGTCTTCTTCCCTCTTGGGCCAGAATGACACACAGTGACAAGAACGGGACAGAGGGATCCTGCTCGGGAACCAGTGTGCATCTGTGCTGAAAGGACAGAACACACCCCAGGGGACAGACCTCGGATCTGCCACATGCTCCCTGGATGAGCCCAGCCCCGTTCTGGAACTTCTCTGAGTCTGAGGTTCCTTGTTTGCAAAACAAGAGTAATAACACCTCCTAGCATTGCTGTGAGATGATGGATATTAAATTCTCTCTCTCTCTCCTTTTTTAAGGGCCGTACCTGTGGCATATGGAAGTTCCCAGGCTATGGATCGAATCACAACTATAGCTGTTGGTCTACGCCACAGCCACAGCAACAACAGATCTGAGCTGCGTCTGAGACCTACACCATAGCTCACAGCAACACTGGAGCCTTAGTCCACAGAGTGAGGCCAGGGATTAAATTCGCGTCCTCATGGATACCAGTCAGGTTTGTTCCAAGACGGGAACTCCTGGGTATTAAATTCTTGAGACCAAGTGAACCTGGATAAACCGTAATTCTTCTTTGACGTGCATGGCCCATTATGTGTGGGAATCTGTGGGTGTGTCTAGCTGATTTGTTTTTCCGATTTGACTTTTAAGTGTGAGAATGATTACGAGGGACAGCATTCCCAGGGCGGGACAAAATAATTGGGTTGATGACTTTTCCAGGACAGTGGCCACAGGACAGGAGGGTCATGTCCATCCGCCTTCCTCCCCCATCGCCACTGCCTGACCTGCCATTTCTTGAGCTGGTCAGGCGGTCTCCATCCACGCAGCCCTGGCTGGTGGCATGGATGCAAAGGGAGGCTGAACTGATTCCACCAGGAGAGATGCCCACGCCCCCGCCCCGCCACGGGAGGGAAGGGGAAGGAGTGAGGGAGAGCCAGGGATGGATGAGGTTCCAGGGCAGTACAAGAGGGCCTGACCCGTATGTGAGTTACCACCCTAGAGTCCGGAAGGTACACAAATGCATTTACATGCTTTGCACGCTCGTAACCATTACACACGCATATGTGACTTGGAGAATCTTACAGACACGGAGCCCCACGACTCCTCAGGAGGAGACACGTTCATCCACACGCGAGATCTCTGGCAGGTTTGCTATTGGTTCTATTACTATATGGAGACAGACACCTTGTACAATCCTAACAGGACTATTTATTTCATGTCTATTGCTCCCAAGACTGGATGTGTCCCATAGACTCTGATGTAATCATCGCTGTAAGTCTCTAAAATAGGCATTACTGTATCCAATACCAAAATGAGAACACAAGCTCAGGGTGGCTACATTTTTCTGCCCCAAATCACAGAGCTAGTAAGTGGTAGGAGCCTGATGGCATTCAAGTGGGCTCAACCTCAAAGTCCAGGCTGTCTCCACTCTGCCCTGATGGATGGATTTGGACCCATGAACTCGCCAGAGTCCCTGGTACACAGAAGGATGCAAAGGCTTTCCTTTGTGCAGATCACACACATACACACACACACACACACACACACACACTCACCCCTCAGGCCCATTCTGGTACAGATCCCACCAAGAATAAAGATCCTTGGAGACTGAATGCAAATGCAAAATTCTCCCCTTGGAGACAGGCTGGGAGACACAGTGAAATTTAACGGCAGCGCTTTCAATCTTATGTTCTCTCAACTCGCTGCATCAATTCCACCATCTTTCTGCGCGAAAATTGGATATTATCACCCGACACAAAACCTGGTGTTTGCAAGTGATAAGAAGTCCTCAGCAGAAAGCAGTAGTCAGAAAACCATGGCATGAGAAGCTGGCTAACCTCTCTCACATGGGATTTCAGTATGCATTTAGTCAAAAGGTGACACGGGAACATTTTGTTGAGCCAAAAAGCAAGAAAATACTAGAAATCCAATGGGGACATGTAAAGAGAACTCAAGATCCAGCTTGAAGACATTCCATTGGCCAACTTTACGTTACCGTAAGCATCACAACGAATAATGGCAGGAGTGAATTAAAACATACTAAAGAGGAAAAATTATCCATGAGTTCACACTGATGCTAAATTATTTTAAAGAGGGTGAGAAAGGAAAGATGTTTTTTCTTTTCTTTTTTTTTTAACAAGAGTGCCAACTAATAAAAATAAAAGGAATGATAAAAAAAATCTGCTTATTATAACCACCTCGGTAATACCTGACTCAGGTGAGACCCATCAATGGGTATGAAACCACAGGGTGGGAGATTCCAGGGGAGAAGAATTCACGACGGTCTCAAGTTACCATCCAAAGGAGAGGGGATAATTCAGTCCCTTGACAATGGAGAAATCTGGTGGACATCACCTTGACGGGTTGATTAAACCTACCGGCATCTGGCAACTTTAAGTGTGAAGTGTTGAGAGGAATGTACATCTACGTAATATTCTTGCCCAAAAGACCAATGTAATTATGAGACCATAACTGGACAAATCTCCATCGGGGAACATTTTGAAAAACCAACCAAACCCATAAAAATAGAATGCCATGAAAGACAGGAAAAAACAATGAAAAATAGTTCCAGATGCAAGGAGTCTAAAGAGTCACGCCAGCTAAATCCCATGTGTGGTCCTTGATAGGCTCCTGCATTGAACAACAACAATAAAAATATCCACCAGGGATATAACTGGGATAAATGGAGACATCTGAATGTGGACTATGTATCAGACGGTAGTATTGTATCAACGTGCAGTTTCCTGAGTGTGAAAATTGTGTGGTAGTTCTGTAGGAAAATGCCTTGTTCTTTAGAAATACCACTTAGGGGTGAAGTGACATGATGCCTGCAGCTAACCCTAAACTAATTCAGCAAAAATGGTGCCTGGGTATATGTGTGCCTAGAGAGAGCAAGAGAGAGTGCAAATGATACAAAGTGTTAACAACTGGTGAATGCTAAGAGGTATACAGGTGTTTATGGTACTCTCTTACAATTTTTTGCAAGATCTGAAAATTGTCGAAATTAAGAGAAAAGGAAGAAGGAAGGAAAAAGTACCTGTTGTGAGCAAGGTCCTCACTGGGGGAAGGGGTGGTGAAGTGGACATAGGTGGCTTCTCTCTGCTCCACTGCTCTTTTCTGCTAATAGCTCTGCTATTCTGCTAATAGCTCTCATTCTACCACGTGGCTCTAGTGGGAGGGCTGCCGCACCCAGTCCTGTGGCTGGGAGTAGACACATGATGCAGGCCTGGCCCATCACGCCTTCCATGCAGCTGCCCTCCAGGATTGGTCAGGGCAAATCCAAGCTGGGCCAATCAGAATCCTTCCCTGGGACTTTCTACATGAAACTCCCAATGGAAGTTCCCTCTACTCTGAAATCATGTGGCTGTAAGCCTGTGACTCCTGAACTTCTCACCGTCACTGCTCTTAGGAGAACAAAGCCTGAACTCAGAGGTGGGCACTGCTGAGTAATGCAGAGGGGAGAGGGCCTGGCAGTATCAAGTTCTCAGTTCTAAGTCCTGAGGTTCCTGGGACCCTCAAGCCAAGGTACCTGTGGCTCTCACTTTGTTCTGTGGTTTACTTGCAGGGTCTTATTGTAAATAATTAGAGGGTATTATGGGATGTATCATGGCCCGTCACAAAGGGCAGAAGAGACAGTATGAAGTGTGTGTCTGTGTGTGTGTTTAAGAGAGAGGGTGAGGCTTATTGAGAATGTACACGTGTATTATCAGAAGGCTTTCCCAAAGAGCTGGAGCCCCTGCAGGAGAGAGAAAAAATGCTGAAAGAGATAATATTCCAGTGGAGGAGACAGGACCATTGGGACAAAGGCAAAAAAGAAGGCACACATAAGACACTGTCCTGGGACCTGTGCTGTGAGCGTCCTGGTTGGTGGGAGCCTGTTACCTCACATGGGCCTGGCAGGAGGTAAGGCAGATGCTCTCAGGAATGGACCATGAAGAGTCTTGAAGGCCACACGAAGGAGGGCAAAGCTCTCCTTGTGGGTACAGCAAAAAATTTTTTGGCCACACCCGAGGCATGTGGAAGTTCCTAGGCCAGGGACTGAACCCGGGCCACAGCAGCAACTGGAGCCATGGCAGTGACAATGCCAGATCCTTAAACTACTGAGCCACCAGGGAACTCCTTAACTTACTGAGCCACCAGGGAACTCCCTGCAGCACATTTTTGATGACAGAAAAATCTGACTGACTTGTACTCAGGTACGTGACAGTCACCACGCCATAGCAGCAGCCTTCTTGTGGTGAGGCGGCAAGAGGATGAGTTTCCCGAACACGAGTTTATTTACGTCTCCCCAAATAACTTCCACCCAACCAAGCTCCTACATGGAATATCTGCATCCTCCCCAGAGCTTGATTTTCTAGAACTTGCAGAGCACTGTCAGCAGAAAGATGCTTAGGGCAGCCACGGAGGAGGCGGTGGCAACAGGCTTTCTTCAATAGAGGCTGTGTAGTGGGTGGTCAAGAATTCAGGCCCTGTAGTCGTCTGATTTATAGGTGCAGCCCCACTCAACAACCTGACCTGAGATGGACTGTTGAAGCTCCCTAAGCTTCAGTTTGCTCATCTGTACAATGGAAAAAACAGTTGGACCTCCTCATAGGAGCGCTGGCAGAGTTCGGTGAGAGACTCCCAGAGCGCCCATCATAACGTCTGCCACATAACAAATTCTTTTTCCGTTGAGTGATTATTAGCAGTATTATTATTGCTTTTGAAGCATATGGAGGTTCCCAGGATAGGGGTCAAATCGGAGCCACAGCTGCCAGCCTACCCCACAGCCACAGCAATGCCAGATCTGAGCTGCATCTGTGACCTACACCACAGCTCGTGGCAACACCAGATCCTTAACCCACTGAGCAAGGCCAGGGATCGAACCCGCAACCTCATGTTTCCTAGTCGGATTTGTTTCCACTGTGCACCACGACGGGAACTCCCATCAGTGATTACTGTTATTCTGACCTTCTTCAACGGCTGGACCCTGACAACCACAAGGATGCCTCCAGGGAGAGGGAGCTGACTGTGCCCCAAGGCAGCCCATTCCATCACTGGGTAATCTGATCCTGAGCTGAGCCGGAAACTGATTCTGCGGAACGCCCACCCTCACGTCCTTGCAGTTTCAGGCACCAAGAGAATGGCTGTGAACCAGATAAAGAACCACCTCTCCTCTTCCTGGGACCTCCAACTCCCAGCCAGCAGAAGTCAAGGGCAAGGACACCACTAACTGGGAGGCGAGCCATCGGTGTGCTCTTGGGGTGCCAGAGAGCATGCAGGAACAGCTCTGGGCTCCAAAGATAAACCCACTGAAAGCCACACAGGACTTGCTCAGAGAGGCCCCTCTGGTCTCCTGGTGGATCCCTGGAGAACAAGTCCCACAGTGGCCAGCACCGGAGGGCCTCCAGCTTCCTGGTCCAGGTCTCTCACCATCCCCGGGGCGGGGTGGGAAGGGGGGGGCAGTCCTCCTGCCTGGCCCCTGCTGCTCCCTCCTTGGCCAAAGTGGCCACACCCACCAGCCCGTCCAGTCCAGGGCGGGGAGCAGAAGGAACCTGGACGTGGCGGTAACCCCAAACTCTGGCCTCCCTGATTCATGAAGAAAAGGATGGCTTTCTGGAAAGGACAGCCCTCAAGCAATTAAATCCCCCTCCACTCATTTGCCTTCCTGTCGCAGGTGGCAGATTTGTAGCAGCGTCCCCAGGGCAAGACAATCTTGTCCTCCCCCCACGAAACCGATTATGCGCATCAGGCCTGGGGATTAGGTCGCCAGGCACAGGGTGGGAGCCAATGAAAGAGGCTGAGATGGGGTCGGGGGTCGGAGCAGGAGGGAGGAGGGCTGGGAGGAAGGCTGGAGGAGTAGCTCACACTTCTAGCAGCAAACCCGGCCTCGCTTATTAGACCCTGTGCCCTCTCTCGCTCTCTCTCTCTCTCTCCTTTTCCCCACGTGGCATTGTCCTTGGGCCCCTGAAGGGCCAGCCCAACTTGGAGCTCAGTACAAGGGTGCAGGGAATGGAGATAAGCCCAAAGGCCCTGGGGATCCCCCCTCCATGTTCCCTTAAATTGCGCCCCGAAATAGCATCTGTCCCTCCCTTAAGGATCCCAGATTGCCACCTGCCCCGCTCCCTCCATTGCACCCAGGCTCCCTGGAGAGAGCAGGGTTCTTCTCAGTGGGGATCTGGCCACAGCCGTGGCCACAGCCTAGCTGCTGGCAGTGAGCTCCCCTGCCCCATCATCCCCTCTGCCCTGTCCACTGTGGCACGGGCCACCCTGTCTGGGCAGCGCCCCCGCCCACCCCTCCGGTGCTCAGCAGGGCGGGGTCTTCTCACCCTGGGGCAGGGCCGCCTTGGCCCCCCACTTCTGCCACCCAGCCTCCCAGGAGCTCCTCCAAACTGCCACACAGCCCCCTCCCCACCACCCGGGGACCCCTCTGGGCACAGCAGGACCCTGGTGGGCGGGAGGGAAGAAAGAGACAGCGTGCTTGCCTGTACTCCAGGGAGAACTTGGTCAGCTCTCTGTTGTTGTGGAGCCACTTGAACTCCAGCGGCCAGCTGCCCTCGGCCATGCACGTGAGCACCAGGCGGTTCCCCTCCAGGTGCACCTGCGTCCGCACCGGCTCCGTCTTGAAATAGGGGGGCACATCGTCTGCGGGAAACGGAGACATAGAGACGCTGGTTAGCACCTGCTCACCTGCCTGGGGTCACCCATCTGGAGCCCTGACGCCCCGAGGCAGAGCTGGCAGGTGCAGCAGCTAAGGGGCCAAGGTCGTGTGGCTGGGAAAGACTTGAACTCAGGTCAGTCTGGCTCCAGGGCTTGGTATTCAGGGTGGGTCCTCCCCACCTCCCTCCTCCCAGACCGCACCAGGCTCACGGCCTCTGCTGCCACCCCTACACGCTGGCACCTTCGTCCCTCTCCGCTCGGTCTCCCCAACCATTCCATACCCTTGGCTTCTGGTTTCTCCTCCAAAAGCAACATAAGTGTCACAAGGAAAACAGACACCTGGGTGGACAGAAGTGGCAGGTGAAGGGGGTGTTGTCCTGAATCCTCTTCCCAGGGTTTGGGGAAAGGCTTCCAATCAAGGGCAGAGTCCATCCAGTGGGTCCCCTTCCACCATCAGGTTGCTTGATCTTCCATCCTGGGTCCCGGGCCAGCCTGCCTCGACCTCCCCACTCATACCCCTGGTTGGCCACGGAGGCAGAGAAAAAGCGGCTGCCTGGGCCAGGGGTATGGGGTGCACCCCTTGCTATGCTTGTCCTAGTCCTGACTCAGGCCAGCCAAGCATGAGCCCCCCACAGCTCCCCTCGATGAGACAACACACTCCGGATCCCGGACTTCAGGGGACTATTCAGACCAACAGCTTCCGGTGGAAATTGAGGCTTTCTGTCCTCTGGCCAGTGGGGGAAAGGGCACAAGTGAATCGGACGAGGGGGCTGACAAAAGGAGAGATGAGGAAGAAGGGGGGGAGGGCAGATGCCCACCACTGAGCAGACCTGCCCTTTAGGGGTGGGGCGGGGCTGGGGGAAGGAGCTGTTCCAGGGGCTTTAACATAGGCTCATTTAATCCACATGCAAGCCCACAACCAGGGAGGATCCTAATCCACCTTTTAGAGAGGGGTGAGAAACCAAGGTTACACAGCTGGAAGGGGAGGAGCCGGCCCTGCAAGGCCAGCACCCAACCTTGTCCGTGACCTGAGGAAGGGGACTGTGGATAAAGGAGAAGAGGAGCCGGAGGCACAAACACACAGGCTTCCCAGAGTTTGTGCCCCCGAACCCTTGCATTTGATAGATGGAGGAGGTGAGGTCCAGAAAAAGCACCATTCAGCACCTCATCTGTGTGCATTCCACGTGCACATAGAGGCTTTTACCACCCGATGCTCACAGCCACACTCCCACTGTTGTAAGGGATACAGCTCGGGGGCCCCATGGTCTCACGCTGCTAAAGCAAAGTCAGGTCCAGACTGGCCAGACCCAAGTCCGAGCACCTTCCACGCACCACACTGTGCCGGGAGGGCTGGGCGTGCTCCAAGCCAGGAAGCTGATGGCAGGCCCGGCGCTGGGCACACTGTTCTGCAGCCCGGTGGTGGGGGAGGGGGTCCCGTCTGCACTCAGCCCACCCCTTCCAGCTGCCCGGGTGTGGACGAGGATTCATCTTTCCGAGTCTCAGTTTCTCCATCAGGAGACACAGGAAGAGACACAGGCACCTCCACATCTTAAGAATTGAGGTAATTGTGCAAATGCTAGCTCCATGCTTGGTCCAGAGTAAATGCTCTGCAAAATTCATTTCGTTCCCAGCATCGAAGAGGGGGCGTCCCTGCCAGGGAGAGGGCTCCGTCGCCCTTGGCGCTGCTGATGCCCCAGACATGCTCTGGTCTGAGAGCTAACTCTCCCTTGGGGGCCCAGATGGTGAAAACTGGAAGATGCTATTCTTTTGGCTTAAGATATGGAACAAACCAAAGAGGAAAGGGCACTAGTAAGGGGTCAGGGTGGAAGGGAGCAAACCAAGATGAGGCCTGGCAGGCTTGTCAGCCCGCTGGGGGTGGGTGCGGCGGGGCCCCTCCTGCAGCACTGAGTCTCTAGAGCGTCAGTGGGGCCTGGAGCCCTGGACCCCCTGCTGCATCCTCTCAACCCTCAGATTTAACCAGAACTGGTCATCCTTGGTTTTCGGATAAGGTTCCCTATCTTTTTTTTTTTTTTTTTCTTTTAAGGGCTGCACCTGGGGCATATGGAGGTTCCCAGACTAGGGGTCCAATCAGAGCTGCAGCCGCTGGCCTACACCACAGCCACAGCAATGCAGGATCAGAGCCGCATCTGCGACCTACACCACAGCTCACAGCAATGCCGGCTCCTTAATTCACGAAGCCAGGCCAGGGATCGAACCCACGTCCTCGAGGATACTAGTCAGGTTCGTTACCGCTGAACCACAAGGGGAACTCCCAAGGCTCCGTTCGTATCTGTATCAACGCCTCACGTTGGGCTTAGGCACAGACGGGTAACTCAAGACAAGCAGGTTTGGGGCCCAGGTCCAGAGGCCCGGTTGCGCAGCTCCTCCATCCCATCCCCCACCTTACGAGTGTGTGGGTGAGTTGTCCTTGAACCCCAACCCTTCTATATTGGCCCTCACCGTGGGGGCCACTGGAGGCGGGGAGATCTGGGGCTGGACTGATGGTGGCTGGAGAGCAGGTGCAAACACGTGCACAAGGCCCGCCCTGGACCCCTGCGTCTGTGGTCCTGCCGCGTGACCACTGATGTTTCCACTGCAGAGTCGATGCTGCTTTTGCCCCGCACGTCTCTCCATCACACTTAAGGGCTGTCATGTGATCGCACTGCCTTCAAAATGGTTGAGAAGGAGCCTCTTCTAGAGAGTGTGTGCGGACCCCCGCCCCCCATCCCTGGCTTCTGGGGTTCTCTGGAGGCGGCGGAAGGCGGAGAGGCAGGCAGGCACCCATCTGCCAAGGAAACGGATTCCCCACCCTCGGAGGCAGCCGGCTCTGCTCTCAGTTTAACAAATGGGCCCATTCGCACTTCAAAGGCGCATTCATATTCTCCAGCAGCTTTTCAAGAGCCCTTTGAATCGCGTTTTTAAAAACCCTCTGTTAGTTCCTGTCATCCCTCGTTTGTTTTAAAACAATAACATTCCCAGCCCCCAATGAAGAAATCCCTTCCATGTGGGCTGACTCAGAGCCAGAACAGTGGAGGGGCGGGCCGTGCATGTGCTTGCACGCGCACGCGGGCACACGCGCTCTGCAGCCGCACGCTCGCCTGGGTAACCCGCTCACTGGGCGATGCCCTCGCACATCCTCGTCTGCCAGTTCATTCCTCAACCCCCCCCCCCCGCCCACCCGCCGGGGGCGCCAGTCTGGAGCCCAAAGGCTTTTGCCTGCATGGGCTGCTTCCAGAGGCTGCCAGAGATAACTTGGGGGAAGGGGAGGGGGCGGTTAGTCTTTCCTGAGAAGCTGCTGGGTACCAAGCCCTGAGCCAGGCACTCAGCATCCCTCATCCCAAGTTATCTTCATAAGGTGGCCTGGCAGAGGCCGAGGCTCCCCTCCCCAAGCCCCTGTTGTACGGGTCACATCCCCTTTCCTGAAAGAAAAAAGGTCCCCTCCAATCTGGGTACAGGGATGTGGGAGAGAAGCCCTGTACAGAATTGATGGCGAGGGGGGTCCAGCTGGTTTTCCTTGATGGGGGAGTCCCGGCCCCAAAGCAGGGGGATGGGAGGGCGTGTGCTGTTGGAGGGATGCTGGTGGCAATGGCAGTGTGTGTCTGTATGTGTGTGTCTGCGTGGCTTTGAGTGTCAGTGTGTGTGTGTGTGCGCACATGTCTTTGCATGTCTGTACACATGTCTGTGTACACTGATGTATGTGTATGTTTGTGTGTGTGTGTTCACCTATGTGTCTCTGAGTGTGTGCTTGCCTGCATATCTGAATGCGTGTGTATTTGTATCTGAGGTGCTTCCATCTCTGTCCGTGCACATTTGTGTGTGTGTGTTTATGTACCTGAACAGATTTCTATTTTTTTTGTCTTTTGGTCTTTTTTTTTCTTTTCTTTTCTTTTTTTTTTAGGGCCGCACCCACAGCATTTGTATGGAGGTTCCAGGCTAGGGGTCTAATTGGAGTTGTAGCCGCCGGCCTATGCCACAGCCACAGCAACAGCAACACAGGGTCTGAGCCGCATCTGTGACCTACACCACAGCTCATGGCAACGTCAGATCCTTAACCTACTGAGCGAGGCCAGGGATCGAACCCGCAACCTCATGGTTCCTAGTCGGATTCATTTCTGCTGCACCATGACGGGAACTCCCTGAACAGGTTTCTGTGTCATGACTACACAAATGGGTAATGCAAAATCATTGACCTTGGGCAAGTTACTTTGCCTTTTTTGCACTCAGTTTCTTGAGCTGCAAATTGGGGATATATTCGTTGTGAGTCTTAAATAAATGAATAAACAAAGTGCTGAGGAAAGTGCCTGGAGCGTGCTATAGGAGAAGCAGCTATTATTACTCTTGATGTATATGCAGATGGGCAGATTACCAAAGGGAAGAGCTCAGAGCCTGTGGGCAGGGGCAGCAGCTCCTTTCAGCCTTAGTTCTAGGATTGTGCAGTACACAACTTGGACTACTGTACACAACAGCTCTGTTAGCCTCCTTTTCACTGGGAAAGGAATAACTGAGAAGGGAGATGGGTCGACAGAATGAATGTTATACAAATGTCATTCTCCTCCACTTTTCCTCACTTTGAAAACACACACATGAAAGTTTTTTTTTTTTAACTAGACAAAGTGATTCGAAAGGTCGCATTTTAAAAAAACCATCAAAGAATGGCCAAGAACATTCTGAAAAAGAACTGTAAGCAGAGGAGACTAGCACAGATATTGAATTATAATATAAAGATGCTATAATTAAAGCAGTGTGTCTTGTCCAAATAGACTGAGGGAGCAATGGACTAGAAAATCTAAGAATAGACCCCAATATACATGGGATATTTAAGAGAGGATGAAAGGTGAATTTCAAGTCAGTGAGGAATAGATCAATTATTCTACAAATGGCTTTGGAACGAGCAGGAAGCCTTTTGGGGAACAAAAGTCGAATCTCTTCCTCACACTTGACCTCAAAATAAATGCTAGATGGATCAATGTTTTAAAGAAGAAACATGATATTCTAAAGGAACTAGAAAAAAAAAAAGTCACAGGGCGGAGTTCCCGTCGTGGCACAGTGGTTAACGAATGCGACTAAGAACCATGAGGTTGCAGGTTCGATCCCTGGCCTTGCTCAGTGGGCTGAGGATCTGGTGTTGCCGTGAGCTGTGGTGTAGGTTGCAGACTCGGCTTGGATCCTGCGTTGCTGTGGCTCTGGCGTAGGCTTGGCAGCTGCAGCTCTGATTAGACCCCTAGCCTGGGAACCTCCATATGCTGCGGGTACAGCCCTAGAAAAGCAAAAAAAAAAAAAAAAAGTCACAGGGGTTTAAAAATATACAATCTTGGCGAAGCAAAGAATTTTCTAAGTACTACACCAACTCCAGAAAGTCATAAAACAGATTGATACCTTTGACTGTAGAAAACTCTTGCATGGAAAAAAAAATTACCTATCAACAAAAAGCAGCAAATGACAAGCTGGGGGAAGATGTGTGCAACTTCTTTCGTGGACAAAGAGCTCATTTTCCTGATAGAAAAAATATTCCCATCAATCAAGAAGAAAAAGATCAACCAACCAACGGAAAAATGGGCAAAGGCTAGGAACCGTTCACAGCAAAGAATTACGAATAACTCTGAAACGTATACAAAGATTCTGAACCTCGTGATATGAGAAAGGCAGGGCACACTCGGTGAGTTCTTTTCTTCCCTATCGCACTGGCCAAGGTCTGAACGCGTGATCCTACCCCAGGCTGGCCAGTCTATGGAGACCCAGGCATCATGCACACAACTCTGGGGACTGCGCTTGGTACAACATTGATGCAGAACAACGTGGCAATTCTATCAAAACGAAAAACGCACCCCACCCATCCATCAATTCTTCGAGAAATCTCTCCTCTCCACACACTCCCACACCCACACCTGTGCACAGGTAAAGTGATAGCCTTTCACAGCCATCCTGTCTTTTGTAACAGCAAAAGCTTGGAAATGACCTGAATGTCTGTCAAGAGCGTGCTGGTTAAAGAAATGACTGCACCTCCAAAGAATAAGAATTCTCCACAGCATGAGGTTCTGGAACAAATTCCGAGACCAATTTTTATGTGAAAAAAAGACGGTGTCGAATGGGATGTATAATCTGCTACCACTTGTGCACGAGGCGGCTTTTGCTTTTGGTCTTTTTAGGGCTGCACTGGCAGCATATGGAGGTTCCCAGGCTGGGGGTCGATTGGAGATGCAGGTGTCAGCCTACGCCACAGCCTACGCCACAGCCACGCAGGATCTGAGCCGCGCCTGCGACCTACGCCACGGCTCACAGCAATGCTGGATCCTTAACCCACTGATAGAGTCCAGGAATCAAACCTGCGTCCTCATGGATACTAGCTGGGTTGCTTACTGCTGAGCCACGATGGGAACTCCAGCTTTTTGGGGGGTTTTTAAAGGATAAAAACAGATTTGCTTACATAGGCATAGGCTTTTTAAACTAGAGGGTCACGTAAGAACCAGGGCTCAGGGACGCTTTAGGGGGAACCAGGAGTTGGGGGGGCTGCAGCAGGGAAGGGCTCACTCTTTACGCCTTTTTGTAACTTTTACGTTGTGTCCATAGGTATGGATTACTGTTCATAATCAGATCTGGGCCACAGCTGCAGCCCCAATTCCACCCCTAGCCCAGAAACTTCCCTGTGCCACATGTATGGCTATAAAAAGAAAAAAATAAAAATAAAAAAGAATCAAATCTGTGCACACATATGCAAACACATACAGGAGTGGGCAGGGTGAGCAGTCACGGGACACAAGAAAGGACGGGCCCTCTGTGTGCACGGGGATGCAGAAGTGTGGCTGGAGGACCCTGGCTACTGGAGACTGAGCCTCTTGAAGGAAGAGCCACTTTCAGAGGCAGATAAGAGGCCTCGGTCCTGGGCTTCCTTCTCGTTTCCCAGAACAGCTCTGGGGGCCCTCGGCTGCCTTTCCCTCCACATTCCCACTAAATACCCACATTGTCCCTGTTCCACTCAGGCTCCGGGCTAAATGGCCCCACACAGAAGCTTATCTCAACTTCAACCTCTCCCCACCTTTTGGCCCTGGCACAATAATGTCATCTTTCTCTGGTGTTCCCCCTTCCCCCCGCCGCCCCATCTCTCCTAGGATTTGGCTTCCAGCCCAGCCAGGCCTGGGAACCCCCCTTCCCCTGGGGCCGAACCCTTACCGCTGGGAGTGCCAGGCAGGGTGACACCCTCTGCCCATCACCAGTTGGGTCAATTGGCCAATAGGTGTGCATTTGGCCTCCAGAGCCAGCGTCACAGGGCACCGGGCCTGGCCCAGGCCTCTTCCTGTCTCTCAAATACCCCAAAGCCTCTCACTTTGTGCAGCCCTTTTCTCGCTATTCAGGAACTGCTTAGCCGTCGGGAGAGGGAGGAAAGCTTGGCAACGGGCTGCAGGCTGGGATTCTTGCAAAGTTCTCAGCTCACCACCTCCTAGGCTCTCATCTCATCGCCTCTGCCCTGGATTGACTTCCGTGGCTCCTAACTGGTCCCCTTCCTGGAGCCAGCTGGTGGCCACAGACATGAGCAGGCTGGGGCCCGGGTCAGAGGAAGCAGGGGCTCCGGGCCCGTCCTGCTCAACAAGCCCCGCCTCTCCCCACGCTTCTATCCCAGCTGCCTTTATGCCAAAAGACCTATGGAACTTTCCACGTGAAGTGTTTCGTCCACCTTCGCAGTGAGGAGTCACGAGACCCTCTCAAGGCAGGTGTCTCCTCTATCCCCACCTTACAGATGAGACCACGCAGCCCTGGTCAATCCTTTGACCTTGCCACCCAGAGGTAAACCCAGATCTGGGCAATTCCAGCGTTCTGGATCTTTCTGTAGGTGACACGGGGCTTCCCTCAGCTGTCCCCACCTTCACACCCTGACCTGTGGACTCCCAGGTGGTGGGGGAGGGATGGTGGCCTCCCTCGGGGCCCTGGCTTTGAGGCCACAAGCAGGGGCTGTGCCGGGGGGTGGGGGGAGTAGGGCTTTCCTCCCCCCAGCTTCCAATGTCACTGCGGAGGAGAGGGCCCAACAGGTGGGCTGGCTGCGCATGAGTCCTGAGCATGTTGGAAGGAGAACGAGGCAGAACCCCCCAGAGGAGACCAGTTCACCTGCAGGTGGGGGGTTTGGAGGGGTGGGCTAGTGGGGTGGGGGTCGGGGAGCCCCAGGGAGATCAGAGAGTTCAGAAGATGATGGGACGTGGGCGTGAGGGGCCCCGTCAACGGAGGCAGGGGCCGGAGCCCCAGGGCTTCTTGGGAAGAAGGGGCTGAGCTGGGGCCCCCATCCACAGCTCTGCTCATCACGTAAGCCCCCAGCTGCCACCTTATCCCAAGAGTTTGACTCGAAGGTCCCAGTGGGTTTATGTTTCAGGTCCTAAGCCAGCTAAAGGGTGACCCTGAGCAGAGCAAGCTCCGGAGTCTTACCGGTCTGTCAGCGGAGGAGATGCCAACCCCTGCCCCAGAGGCTGCTGGGAGCACCAAGGGAGCTAGTGTATGTCAAGTTCAGACACAGCACCTGGCACTTGCTAGATGCTCTTTCTGCTGTTAAAGGTGGCCAGACGGGGAGTGGATGGGGGTGAAAGGGAGCTTGGAGTTTCCTGAATGTCCCAAATTGGAGCCTTCCAAATTCAGCTCCCTCACGGCCACTCCGTGCTGGCCCAAGGACCAAGTCTCTCTCTTTTTTTTTTGTCTTTTTGCCATTTCTTGGGCTGCTTCCACGGCATATAGAGGTTCCCAGGCTAGGGGTCCAATCGGAGCTGTAGCCGCCTGCCTACACCACAGCCACAGCCACAGCAACGCAGGATCCAAGCCGCGTCTGCAAACTACACCATAGCTCATGGCAACGCTAGATCCTTAACCCACTGAGCAAGGCCAGGGATCAAACCTGCAGCCTCATGGTTCCTTGTCGGATTCATTAACCACTGCGCCATGATGGGAATTCCGTCAAGGACCAAATCTTGCTTCGGGATGGCTTGTAAGGCCTTGAGCAAAGGTTCAGGACCAAGGTAGGGACAGCTGGAGCTGCAGGAGGTTTGGTAGAATCAGTGATTCCTCTTTCTCTGAAACCCAAGTCGGGGAGGTATTAAGCCTGGGAGCTGCCTGAGCAGGGGGCTCAGGCAAAGGGGGCTGTGGGTCCTGGAAGAGCCGCCATGCAGGGCCTGCTGAGCCCCGCACCCCCCCCCGAACAATTACTGGGGTGCACACACAGCAGACGGATGCAAGCAGGCAGAGGAGCCCGGGCTCCCTGGCTGTTCCCCTCTCCCTCTTGCCCCGGTGACCAGTAGGGCCCACGTGCTGCTGCCCACCCAGCCTGGGCATCGTAGCCCCTGGCCCCTTAGCTACCCCCCCCCCCCCCCCGGGCTTTCCTTCTCCTTACTGCTTCTCCCACAAATGAGATGCTAATTTATGCCTCCTTCCCTGTCTCCTGGCAGATGCCTGGCCCAGCTCAGCCCCGGTGCTGCCTGCATGCCAAGTGCTTCATTAGCCAGGAAAGAAGGCGCTCGCCCTCCTTAATCTAATCCTCGCCAGTGACCTTCAGAAACCGGGCACCTTCTGACGTCGGGGCCCTGGGAGGGCGCGACAGTCAATTATGCCTCGGCCTCCGCAGCTGCTGCCGAATGGATTTCTCGCTCTGGAAAGCGTGTTCAAAAAGCATCTAATGGAACGGATCATCAATTTGTTTGAATACACATCTAATCTGATTAGGGGGGCCTGGCCACCAGGGTAGCCAGTGTCACAGAGCCCCGATGCGGCCCTGGGGAATGGAATGGTGAGTGGGGCGGGGTGGGGCCAGCCTGGGGAAGAAGGGGTGCTGCCTCCCCCCCATCTGCCCCCCCCACCCCCGCTCCCGGAGCCAGCTCAGCCCATTGAGCATCCAGCCACAAAGTTCCAGTGGGGCCCTCTGCCCCTTCAAGGCTCCAAGGTCCTGTGCTCTGTAACAGTTTTCCTGATGTGAGCTCCATGGCCCTCAGACTTTTGGGGTCCCCTCCCTTACAGCATGTGGGATGCACCTCAGAGCCACGGGTATGGTGACTCCCATGCTAGTGTCCTCCATGAAAAGGCGGGGACGGGCCTCCCTCGCCGCCGTGGCCCCAGAGCTTGGCAGTGCGTCTGACACGCAGGAGGCCCCGGGGCCATGAAGGGAAAAGCAGAGAAGTGAATTTGCTGTTGAACTTGGCAAGGGCCCCTCCCTCTTGAGGGCTGACATTCTTCTGTGTTCCCTTCCAGCTCTGACACTGTGAGGCCTGACCCGGGGCCCTGGAATGGGGTTCCTTGGATCTGAATCCTGGCTCAGCCACCCACTAGCCATGTGGCCTTGGCCATCGGTCACCCCTCTGCATCTCAGTGTCCTCAATGGAAAACGGAGAGAATAAGAGTTCCTACCTCTTAGGCCCAAGGAGAGGGATCAATGGTTCAGCCAGTGCCTGGCACAAAGTGCCCCCACAAGGAGAGTTGCTATTATTTCTCTTTACTTGGAGTAACCTTTGCAAACCCATCTCGCAGCTGCCCCCTACCCCAGCCTGAACCGCACAGGTAAGTAACGCCGAAGCATCCCCAGCCCTGCGTGGAAACAAGATGGTTCTCATCTCCAGTGGGTCCTTCTGCAATTAACAGAGGAGAAGGGAGCCCTGCTGTACATTTCAGCTGGAGGGTTCAGAGATTAAACTTATACCATTGATTAGAATGCTTTTGCCTAACGGTGCTATTATCATTTTAGTGTGTTCAGATTCATTGGAGCTATAAAAGCAGCAATAATAAAATTTTCACTAACTCCTGGAATCCCTCCCCCAAAGCTCCATGATGCCACGTGGATGACACGCCTCTTTTCCTCCACGACCCCCCAGGCGGGGCATCTGCTTCGAGTAATTCTCCAGTTTCACAGCTGGGACCTGAGACTCCCAGAGATGAAGGGCCAGTCTAAGCTCCGCTTTGGGGGCCCGCTGCCCGGCTAGGCCCAGGTGGCTCCATGGAGATTTATCTCACCTGGCATCTGTCATCCCCCTACCCCTGGGCCAGGTGATTCTCTTGAGGATATCTTAGCAGGTGAGCTCTTTCATCACATGGGTACCACTGTCCGCCTGTCCCCCAAGCTCTGGTGATGGAGAAACATCTGCCTCCTGCAGGCCTGGAGAAGCCAAGGGCAAGGACTGGCTAGGGGATGCTTCCAAGAACCCACAGCCTGGGGTCAACCTTGGCCAGTGATAGCGCCACTGACCTTGGCCAATGACAGACTTAGGGCACAGACGGGCACAGACAGCCCCAAGCTTCGGGTGGCATGCTTCCTAAGCATAACTCCCTCTTCATCTCCTTCCTACCCTTGAGAAAGGCCAGGACCTCAAGGAAGACGGGGCACTGGGCCTGAGGAAGGGGAGCCAGGCAGTGAGGGAAGCTGGTGGAAAATGTGACTTAGCATCAGCACTGACTTCCTAACACGCACAGGAGAGGGCTGGGCTGGGCAGCTGGCATGTGACGGGGACCCTGCTTGGCCTCACCACCCCCAGATGGGCACTTTCCACCAGTGGCTACTCACCCCCTCCCAGGATCAGGCGGAGGCGGCTCAGCCTTGGGAGGAGGGAAGGGAACGAGGCCGTGTTGGTCCAGGGCCTAATGCATGATCATCTCCCTGTGTTTTCTCATTTAATCCTCCCGGCCACCTCGGGGGCGAGTTATTATTCCTGCCTTTTTCTTTCTCTCAGCTGAAGCTCAGAGGAGATGGGGACAAGGTCAGCCAAGAGTCAGAGCTGGGTTTCGAACCCACGTCTGCCCGCCCTCCTGCAAGGTCTCTGATCCGCTCTGAGGTCCGCGCTGCGCCTGGATCGCAAGGCCGGAGTCCGTGGCTGGGCCTGGGGAGGGAAGAACAAAGCCCGCCTGCCCCCGCACCGAGGCTGCGAGATGGAGCCCGCCGCCAGGAAGAGCAGACATTCATCAGGCTGGTGACCTCGGTGTACCGGCGCTTTGTGGCGTGTAACAAAGACTGCAGAGCAGAAAATTGGAGTTCAATTTGCCGTCCATCCCGTGCAGCGCTTGGCCCATTCCAGCCCCTGGCAGGCTCCTCTGCGCTTCATCATAAATAATAACGCCACGCGGCTCGATGGCCCTTTCAGCAGTTACAGGCCCCGAGCAATTTACAAGCCGGATGATACACAGAGGGCCGCACTCGCCTGCCGGCAACACACGCGGCCCCTTCCCCATCACTCGCGCGGGCACATGTGCCACCCCCCTTTCCTGCTGCCACCACCTGGGGATCATGCCCAATCAGGAGGGAAACGGCCCTCGTGCAGCCTAGATGCTGCTCAGCTCCTGCCCTGCCACCTTCCTCGTCCCCTTTACTGGCCGTGGGCATTGGCAGCGAGCCCACAGGCCAGGCAGGGACCAAGCCCTTGCCACCCCTGCTGGACCAAGGGCCAGTGCCACTGTCTCTCTTTCGTCCTGTCTTAGGGATTCTGGATCTCTGATCCAGCGTGACGTTGTCAGCACAGGAAGCCCAGTCTCTCCTCTGAACTTTGGACGGGGATTGGGGGGGCACAGAAGTCACCCTCCCCCTTCACAAATGAGACTCCCAGGGATCCCACGTCAGCTGCTGCGCTGAGACCAAGCCCAGGGCTCCAGCACTCAGTCGCCACCCGAGAGAGCCCTGAGGAGGGAGGCCACCCAGGGGCCAGGGCAGGCCAGGCAGCTTCCTCTGAACGGGCCAGGGGCTTCCCAGCGGGCAGGGGCTCTGGGCGGAGTGTGCGGGGAGCTTCAGCCACATGTCTTTATTTTTCCATCCAAAGATCACATACCTGTGATTCATGTATGTGAAACTTCCAGAAGAGGGGACTCCATAGACAGGACAGAGATTGGTGGCTGCCAGGGGGCCGGAAGAAGAGGACTTGGGAGTAGCTGCTTCATGGGTTACAGAGTTTCCTTTGGCGGGGATGAAAGTGTTTTGGAATCATGTAGAGATGGTAGCTATGCCGCACTGAGAATGTTCTTAGTGCAAGGGAACTGTTTGCTTTGACGTAGTTGATTTTTTTTTTGGTCTTTTTAGGGCCGCACTTGCGGCACATGGAGGTTCCCAGGCTAGGGGTCCAATTAGAGCTGGCCTGCCCCACAGCCCACAGCCATGCAGGATCCGAGCCGCGTCTGTGACCTACACCACAGCTCACAGCAATGCTGGATCCTTAACCCACTGAATGAAGCCAGGGATTGAACCTGCATCCTCATGGATGCTAGTCAGGTTCAATATCACTGAGCCCCAACGGGAACTCCTGAAGCGGTGGATTTTATGCTATGAGTCTTATCTAACTGAAGGAAAAACCCAAGTAAACCTGGATACAAGGTCTTAACCCTGTCCTACTTCCTCTCCCGCCACCTCTCTGCCCCCAGCCCCACATGGTCCTCAGCACAAGGCTGGAGGAGCTCTAAAGGCACCTGGCATCCTAAGAAGTCACCTGGCTCTTGCCTTCACCTCCTCCCTCCCTCCCCTGATGTGATGCTCAGGCCTCTCCCAAGTCAGGCGTGGGGACCACCCTGGGTTCTGGAGGCTGGGCTGGGTTTCCAAGCAGCCTCCTGGGCCCAGGGCTAAGAGCCGGTGCTGGTTGCAAGGGGACGCCCCTGCTCCCAGCTCCCTGCCAGCCTCCGCCCACCTTAATGGGTTGTCTGAACGAGGGCAGAGAGCTTCAGCTTTGTAGGTGGACACCCCCCCGCCCCCCGGCTCCATGCTTACAAACTGAGTCAGCACCGGAATTTTCCGGGCTGTCACTTCCTCAGCGCACAAATTCATCATCTCCCTTGCTGGGGCTTGGTGGGATTCCCTGTAACAGAACTTAAAAAACCAGATGCACTTTTTTTTTGGGGGGGGGGTCTTTTTAGAGCTGGACCTGAGGCATATGGAAGTTCCTGGGCCAGGGGTCGAATCAGAGCTGCAGCTGCTGGCTTCCACCACATCTATGGCAATGATGAATCTGAGCCACACCTCACGGCAACCCCAGATCCTTAACCCACTGAGTGAGGCCAGGGATTGAAGCTGCATCCTCATGGATACTTTACTGGGCTCTTAACCTGCTGAACTCCAAACTTTCTCATTCTCACCACACCGGGGGTAGGATTAACCAGCCCACAGTGCAGGGGCTGGTGTCTGGCAGGGTGGAGGGCCTCCCGTGGCCAGTGCCTGGAGAGTGACGGGCAAACACCACGAGTTAGTTTTCCCACTGCTCCCACAAAACCCAGGGTCACTGAGAGCCAGCCCGGAGTGCGAACCCGGAGAGCGAGAAGGGGAGGAGGCAGACTCAGCTCCAGACCAAGATGTGAGCAGGTGGGTGGCCCCCAATGCAGGGGGTAGGCACGGAGTTGAACTTGACAGCATGAGGCCGGCCGTCCCAACCCCCATCCCAGGCCACAGCTGCCCTGGCCTGGCTGCCCCTGTTCACGTGCCCTGGTGGCAGGTGGCTCTTGCCGACAGCAGCCTGGCCGCTGGGTCGGAGAAGTCTGCTGAACGGAGGGGAGGCGTGGGGAGGGGGCAGAGGCAGGCAGCAGCCCCCCCCCCCCCCCCGTTCCAGAGGCTGCATTCATTATCCTTGCCTGGGAGCCAACAGGGACGCCCCGTCCTGCCTCTTCACGCTGTCATTTTGCAAACCTAGAGCCCATCTGCTGAGGGTTAAAGTGGCCCAGCCAGAGGCTGAGGAAGAGGCGGGATTTGCTCACCACTCTGGACCACCTGATGGTTATCCACCCAGAGGTCAGGGGGGCGTCCTCTCAGCTCGAGGCTCCCCTTCCTCCCCCTGAAGCTGAGGCCCCAGGTCTCATCGGGCTCCCCAGCCCTCTCCAGGGGAGCCTGGGCCTGGCAGCTGATGCCGGCGGCAGCAGACGACAGAGCTGGAGAGGCAAGGAGATTCATACTAATGAGAGACAGGCCGGTTTTACTGAGCGCATCTCCACGGGTGCCTTGGTTCCTGCGAAATGGAGTTTATGTTCCTGGCGCTGGTTCCCCTGCATCCCGTGTGTGGGGGGCGGGGGGCAGTTGCTGGGGCCGGATGTCAGACAAAGCCCTAGGCTGGCCGCCCCTGGCCCAGCTCTGCCCCGGACAAAGGAGCGCCTCCCGCAGGCTCCCCACCCACCCGGAGCATAAAGTGGCTGCAGAACTCACCTAGTCCGACCCTTTTGGTTGGCAGATGGGGAAACCGAGGCAGGGGAGTTTCAGGGGGACTGGAGTCCAGCTTTTCTTTCTTTTCTTTTGTCTTTTTTTTTTGTCTTTTTCTAGGGCCGCAGCCGCGGCATATGGAGGTTCCCAGGCTAGGAGTCTAACCAGAGCTGTAGCCTCCAACCTACACCACGGCTCACGGCAACACCAGATCCTTAACCCACTGAGCGAGGCCAGGGATCGAACCCGAAACCTCATGGTTCCTAGTCGGAGTCATTAACCACTGAGCCACGATGGGAACTCTGAGAACCTAGCTTTTCTGATACCAGGTCACCCTGTCTCACGTGACAGCTTCAGGTCCATTTCTCACGTCTATAAAACGGGCACAAAGGCTTGACGGATGTTCACTGCCCTCTTCCAAATCTGGCCTCCACCCTCCTCGATGGAACGAGGTCTGGATGCTTCAGAATATTTTTCATAGGCTCCTGCTATACCTTCTGTTATGGGTTGAATTATGCCCCCTACCGAAGTCCTGCCCCTGGTACCTGTAATTATAACCCTACTGGGAATTACAGTCTCTGCAGAGGCGACTAAGGATGAGACCCTCAGAGTGGCCCTAATCTAATCTGACTAACAGAGTGCGGGAGACACAGTGGGAAGACGCCAAATGCAGAGCCGGGAGGGAAGCATCTAGAAGCCAAGGACTGCTAACCACACCAGAAACTCGAGCAGCGAGGGCTGGGGTTTTTTTTAGGGCTGCACCTGCGGCATATGGAGGTTCCCAGACTAAGGGTCAAATCAGAGCTGCAGCTGCTGGCCTACACCTCAGCCACAGCAATGTGGGACCCGGGCCACATCTGTAACCACAGCTTGTGGCCACGCTGGATCCCTAACCCACTGAGCGAGGCCAGGGATTGCCCTCCTGTCCTCATGGATACTAGTTGGGTTCTTAACCCGCTGAGCCACAACGGGCACTCCGCTTGCTGCTGTTGTTTTAAGCCACCTAGTTGGTGGCCTTGGGTTATGACAGCTCTCAGAAACTAATGCACACCCCCAGAATGGTCCCCCAAAGGCAGCCTTGAGCAGAGCCCCCTGCCCTACAGAGGTTTCACAGATGCTCCCCCAGCAGACACGAACTTCCTTCTTTGTGTTCACGCAGGGAACCCCCTGGATCCCCCCATCTTTGGAATGCCCCCACTGGCCTCTAAGCTGTGGGAGGACCCATCTTGGTCCTTTTCATGCCCCCTGGCTGCTTGCACAAAGTGGAAACTCAAATACTGAGCCAAGGGAAAATGAAAGGAATTCTTGTTTCCAGAGGCGTCAGGGTGATCTCTGACCACCCTGCTCCTGATCGATGGCTTCCCATCCTCATCTGTCACCTCTCCACGCGCGTGGACCGCAATGTGCCCTCCTGACCCCACAGCAGCATCCTGCCAGCTGCTCCACCGTGAGGCCCGAGCTCCGCTAACGGTGACAGACAACATCCGCGCACCGGGGAGTGCACGGCAGCGGGATTGGCAGCTTGGCAGGAGGTACTGGAGTGACGGATGGCCCTGCTCTGCCATTTCCAATTCATTCCCTGGAAGCTGAGCCTTTTCTGGGAAGGAGGGCAGAGCGGCCTGGCACTGCCAACACGCACATGGGCGCCCCCTCTTTCTCCATGGTCTCCCCCCCAGGACCAAAGCCCCTGCCATTCCCCTGGCGACAGGGGCAAGGGTGGGAGAGGATGCTGAGCTCTCCTGGGCTCAGAAGGTGGATAATCAGCTCTTCCCCGTACTCCCCCCTTTCCTGCAGGGACACCCCCATCCAGAGAGAGTCATGCCCTTCCTGCCCTCTGCCCTCTGGCCCAGCTGGAGAAGTGACCTTGGCCAGGGACTCACAGCCCCAGAGGCAGCCTGCGTCCACGGTTTGGAGGACCAGGTGCCTCCACGCTCCGTGTGTGTGATTTCTGAGCCCAGGCAGCACGACTGTCCATTGTACAGACAGGAGAACGGACCTTCGGCATCTGAAGGGTCTTAGCCCAGGCTGCAGAGACGGCCAGTGTAGACCCCCGGATTTGAGGCACAGGGCTGTGTGTCCCCAAAGCCCACGCTCCTTCCCCTGTAACAGCTGCCGTGGGCTGCTAAGGCGAGGAAGCCATCTCTTGTCATGCTGTCCTCAAGCACCCACGTGTCCCCAGGAGGCAGGGACAAGAGCCCAGGCTCTTACCATGAGCACACTGCTCCCGTGGATGTGGGCTGGCTTGGGTCTCAAGGGAAAGGCCAGGATGTCAGGCCCCCAGCAGGGCCAAACCACCCCCTCAGGCACGTGGTTGGGGCTGTCAAGGGACCCACTTCCCCAGGACCTGTGTTACCTTGGGCAAGCCGGGCTAGTTGTCCCAGCTTCACTTCCCCTTTAGGTCACTGCCAGGTTCATCTCCGCCCACCCCACCCGCCGGGGTGCCGAGGACTAAACAAGACAAGCCCTCGAGGCAAGAATCCAAGAGGGTGAGGGTCTTGTCACCAGCAGGGTGAGACCCCTGAGAGGCTGCCACGGGAAGTGACACAAGAAGGTGGGCTCCAGAAGCCCCCCTCAAAGGGCTAAGGCCAGGAGGGTCCCAGGAGACCTGCGCGCACCGTCCGGCTGTGCCCGGTCGTGCCCGGGCGTGGGGAGCGGGAGGGCAAGCTGGGAGCTGTGGTTTGGCCATGGGCAAAGCCAGCCTGGGAAAGGGGAGATTTACAGGAAGGCTACAAGTTACCGGAAGGAACAATAAATTAATATTATAGGGCCGTTTGGCTGGTGACAAGGGACAAAACCTGTGGTCCAAAAAAGCCCCATGTGAGAGTGTCAAAAGGCTGAACGACAAGGCCAGATGGGGGGAGAGCAGGAAAGAGGCTCACAGGGGGTGAGCAGGCGGTGGAAAGATGGCAGGGCCTCCCGACCTTCCAGTCTTGTCTCCCACCTCCTGCCCTTCCCTCAACTCAACACACTCAGTGTCAGGCCCAGAGCCTCTGTTCCAGACACCGCGTTCCAAGCCAGCTCGTGCTGTGTCTTGGCCTCCCCTGGGCCCTCCACCCCCACTGCCCACCAGGCCCCCGACGCCTCCTGAGCGTTTCAGCGCCCTTGATGCCTGCTCATCTCACACAGGTGCTCTCTTGGCCGAAATCATGATAGAAGGTATGCATTCCATTCATTCATTCACTCACTCACTCAACTTGCGGATTCAGCAACTGGTCTTCTTGGTTTGTTTTGGTTTGGGGGCTGCCCCTGGCCAGGGATTAGATCTGAGTCGCCACTGTGACAACACCGGATCCTTAACCCACTGTGCGGGGCCAGGGATCGAACCTGTGTCTCAGTGCTCTCAAGGCACCACCGATCCTGTTGTGTCACAGGGGGAACGCTTGTTTTTTCTTTTGTTTTGTTTTGTTTGTTTTCTTTTTAGCACGGCACCCTCGGTGTATGGAAGTTCCCAGGCTAGGGTTTGAATCAGAGCTACAGCTGCTGGCCTACACCACAGCCACAGCAACGCCAGATCCGAGCCGCATGTGTGACTTATGCCCCAGCTTGTGGCAAAGCCAGATCCTTCACCCACGGGAGCGAGGTGAGGGATTGAACCCACATCCTCATGGACACTATGGTGGGTTCTTAACCCGCTGGGCCACAGCAGGAAGTCCTCAGCAACTGTTTTTTGTGCTCCTACTATGTGCCGGGAGATGGCATGGTGAGCCAGAAGAAAACCCCTGCCCTCCAGCTGCTCACAGGGAGACGGATGAGCCCTTTAACCGTAGCCCTTTAACTGGCTTCCCCAGACACATCAGGCCTATAGCGCAGGTGCAGCTCACCCCTCAGGCTTAGAAGGACCAACAGGTAAGGTGGTCCGGGACAGCAGGACCTGTGCCAGGTGGGGCTGTCATGGACAGAGGGTGCCGTGTGTGCCAAAGCCAGGAAGCATGAGAGGCCAAGAGACCAGTGGTTTCTGGCAGCTGCAGGTATTTCAGTACAGTGGGGACAGAGGGTGCCGGGTGCTGGCTGCAGGGTGGGAGGAGATGAACTGGCTGGTACAGTGGCCACAAGAGCAGCCCCTGGGGCTTGAACTTGGATTGAAGACCTGGCTTCTCCAATGAGGAGCTGCACGGCCTTGGGCAAATCACTTAACCCTTGGAGCTGCGTTCCTCATTTGAGGAGACTGAGATAAAGCTAACAGCCCCTGCCTCATAGAATTGGGGCGAGGGAAAAACGAGAAAATGCAGCCATATCTCCTAGCCCGGCTTCTGGTTTTTGAATGAATGAGTGAAGAGGGTTGGGGCTCCCGAGACTAAAGGGCAGAGTCACACACAGTTCGAGGAGCAGACAAAGACGTGGAGGGTAGTCTTGCATGACCCTTGTTGAGGCTGGAATAAAGGACCCCCACCTTCGCAGCCCAGACCATCACAAGGTCATGCCTCCTGCATTGACCCTTCTGGCTCAGTGAACACCAATTACGGGCGAGGCCCTGCAACACAAAGACGGAGACACAGTCCCACCCGGAGGCCCTGCAAGCTGGCTGGAGAGATAGCATTCAAGTGGGAAGGAAGACAAACGGGCGAGCCATCGCGGAGCCCAGCGGACAGTGGGCGTGGGTACCAGGTGCAGTGGGTCCTGGGGGCAGCGTGGGGCGCCCAGGATTAGCAGGGCAGTCAGGGAGCTCTTTGTAAGTCCATAATCCCATGGCTCTGGACTGTCAGCTCCGAGCCGGCCATGCCACATGCTGGGACAGCGTCAGGGACCAAGATCGCAGGGTCTTTGAGCTCATGAAGTGACATTTGCCGTTTTCTCTGTCCCTCCTCAGTGCCGCAGGGCAGGGGTGGAAGGAGATAAGAGCAGATGCCGAGACCCCTGGGGGGGCTGCTGTTTAAGAGCCTCTCCAGGGAGAGGTGGTATTCAGGGAGCAACACCTCCTTTGGGGACTTCCTTTCTTTCAGTCCCAGGGGAAAATATTTCCTTTTTTTTTTTTTTTAATAGCTGCACCCTCAGCATATGAAAGTTCCCGGGCTAGGGGTCAAATCGGAGCTACAACTGCCAGCCTACACCACAGCCACAGCAACTCAGGATCCCAGCCGCATCCGCGACCCACACCACAGCTCATGGCAACACCGGGTCCTCAACCCACGGAGCGAAGCCAGGGACCGAACCCGAGTCCGTGTGGTTCCTCGTCAGATCCTTAATCCACTGAGCCATAATGGGAACTCTAGGAAAATATCTCTGTATCCAGAGAGAGATGATGCTGAGGAAAGAGGAGATGGCTCAGCTTGGACCCTGGTGGCAGTGGGGGTGGAGAGAAGGATGGGTACTTTGGCGCAGGGCAAGGAAAGTTCTTTGTGGGCATGGAGCGGGGGCTTGTCTGAGGGAGAGGGGGCTTGTCTGAGGGAGAAGGTCGGTAGTGATGGGGCTGGTTTCTAAGACCCAAACGCTGGAGCAGGTTTGGGGGAAAGATGCTGAGTCTAGTTGGAGGTGAGTGTGGCCTGCTGGACGTCCAGGTAAGGAGTCCGGTTGGGCATCCAAGCGTGGAACTCAGGGCTGGAGAAGGAGCGTGGAGCTGTCGGTTCGCACGCATCAGACAGAAAGGGGAGAGCGAGGAGGAAGCGGTTCTGTCCACTGCCGAGTATGCGTCCCAAGCCTTGGGGGACCCCATTCTGGGTCCCTTGGTCACTTGGCAGTCTGTGCCCGCACCGCCAAAGAGCTAACTTGTATTAAGCACCTGCCTTGTGCCAGGTTGTTCCCAGGCGCCTTAGGTGCGCACCTACCAAACCCGCACAACCCTTGAAGGTCATTACTGCCCTTCTAACAGATGGGGAAGCAGCAGTGCAGTGAGGCTGAGGATGCGCCCAAGGTCCCTCGGCCGTGGTCGGCGGAGGAGGGGTTCACACCTGCCTCTGCCACGTCCAAGGCCCCAGCTCTTGTCCCAAGGACACGTCCCACCTCATTAAGCCCGCGGTGAACCGGGAGCTGCCTGAGTCGGGTTCTCCCGAGAGGGTTTAGGAATTAGGGGGTGGGAGTTCCCTACACATCTCAGCAGTAACAAACTTGACTAATATCCATGAGGAAGCGGGTTTGATCCCTGGCCTCGATCAGTGGGTTAAGGATCTGGTGTTGCCGTGAGCTGTGGTGTAGGTCGTAGACGTGGCTCGGGTCCTAAGTTGCTGTGGCTGCAGCACATGCTGGCAGCTGCAGCTCTGATTCAACCCCTAGCCTGGGAACTTTCACGTGCTGCGGGTGAGGCCTTAAAAAGGCAAAAAAAAAAAAGAATTGGTGGGACACCAGAGCACCAGCCCTCACAAAGGGGCAGG
This sequence comes from Phacochoerus africanus, assembly GCF_016906955.1. NCBI lineage: Eukaryota > Metazoa > Chordata > Mammalia > Artiodactyla > Suidae > Phacochoerus > Phacochoerus africanus. Next base: position 7,424,718 of record NC_062557.1, on the reverse strand, counting down.
GGTCAAGGGGTCACATCCCCAGAAGCTCCCACCTGCCAGGATCAGATGGTGCCCCCTCTGCTCCTGGGAAGAGCCCTGTGGGCTGGCCAGCAGCAGGGCCCCCAAGGGGGTGGCAGGGCCCTTCTGCCTCTTTCTTCCGCAGTCCCGCTCTTTCTCCCTCTGTGGCTGGGTCCTTCCATCTCCCATCCCTCTCCCACCCTCCGCTGACTCTTGGACACTGTAGAGCCATCACCCTGCAATAGCAGATCAATCTCTCCATGGCTCATCCACTCCAAACACATCATTTATGCCCTCAAGGTCAAAGCGTTTATTTCTGGGTGAGAAGCGGGGTAAAAGGAGAGTCCCTCTGGCGGAGCCCCATCCCAGATAACGATGGACCAGTCAATATATCTGTCCACTGGGCACTGACATACGGATACAGGTAGGGGTGGCTGGAGGTGCAGGCCTCGCCCCCTGCACAGCTGTCTGCCTTCTCTGGGGTCCCTGAATTCTCCCCAATGTCTGCAGCTCCCTTGGGTGGCGCTCAGGGGCCCTGTTTAGTGTTTTCGCTCTTTCTTGAGTCCCCTTAAACAATTTTGACCGTTGGAGCCTCCTGTCAATATCTCCTTGGCCTCTCTTTTTAGTCCCGGGGAGAAAATATTTCTCTGCGGAGAAGAGACGTGATGCTGGAGAGAGAGGAGCTGGTTTAGCTGGCAGGGAAAAGCGCTCACGAGCCAGCAGGAGGGTGCCCTGCTGGTGAGAAAGGAGGATGGAGGCAGCTGAGGTGCAGCAGAGAGAAGCCTGGGCTGGAGGCAGGAAGATTTCATTTGGCCCATCCACCTGCTTTGGGCTGGGAGACTTTGAGAAATCCACTCCACCTGGCCACACCTCCCTCCTCCTGTCTGAAAAAGGAGGCAGTGGTGTCAGGGCCAGGGGTAGTGTGATCACGACGCGAGATCGGGTAGGGCGCTGGCCGAGAGAAGAGCCGGTTACACTGGCCCACTGGGTTGAATAGGGTCCTTCCCCGTCTCCAATTCATGTCCACCAGGAACCTCTGAATGTGACCTTAACTTGGACAGGGGTCTCTGCAGAAGGAATGAGATGGGGTTCTCTTGGAGGCGGGTGGGCCTTCAACCCAATGACTCGTGTCCCTGTAAGACCATAAGAAGAGGCCACGTGAAGATTGGGGAAGAGGTCCAAGCTGTGTGTCCAGAAGCCAAGGGACGCCACCATAAGCTCCAGAAGGAACCAACCTTGCTGACCCCTTGATTTTGAACTTCTGGCTCCAGGAGTGTGAGAAGAACAATTCCTATTGCTTAAAGGCAGCAGCATGGTGGTAATTTGCTGTGGCTGCCACGAGAAACGACGCCACTGACTGATAAGGCTGTAGGAGAGGCACTTTGTTGATGCTAGACCCATTCCCATCACTGAGGGTGACTGAGGCTCTGTGTGGAGGGGGAGGGGGAGGGGAGGGGCAGAACCCTCCCTCCATATCTCAATTCTAGGTTGGACCCAAGGGAGGAGCAAGTTTCTTTTTTTTTTTTCTTTTTTTTGGCCACACTCAAGGCAGGTGTGATCCCTGGCCAGGAATCAAACCCACACCAGAGCAGCAACCCAAGCTGCTGCAGTGACACCACCAGGTCCTTAACCCGCTGAGCCGCCAGGGAACTCCGAGCCCTCACTGCTTGCCTGAATGAATCAGCCAGACTGTGATGCTCTCCTGGCTCCGAAATTCAACATACCCAAGGCTGAACCCAGGTCTCCGCAAGCTTGTAGAGCTCCCCTAATGCTCCAGCACAGTTAGAGGTACTGTTCACCCCGGCATCCAGCCAGAAACAAGGGTGCTCATCCTTGGTCACCCAACCCCCACATCCCACCCCCATCTCACTGCTCCTCCACTCTGCAAGCCACCCCTGTGCTCTCTCTTGTCATCTCTGACCCTGGCTTCCGTTGCCCAGCCCTGGCTGGCCTCCCGGCCCTCAGTCATTTGCTCGATCTACTTAATTAAAGGGATTTCCAATCAAGGGCTCCCTGCTGTAATTCTGTCCACGGCACCCCGTCGCCTATAGGATAAAATTTTCCTTAACAAGGAGTACAAAATCCTTTCTGTCACCGAGCCAGACACATGGGGGTGTTCTGGAAGTTTAAATGGAAGAACCCAGAAACTGTGGTTTCCTGACCACAAAGCCTTACCCCTGCATCTCTGCTCCTGTCAACCCACCACTTGGCTCCCCCCCACCAACCTCCCCCGGGCACTGGGGCCCCAGGCCCGCCGTGGGGGAGATGCGCCTCCATCTCTCATTATAACCTCCGGCCTCTTGTCTTGTATTTTTCTCTTCCTGTCTAGACCACTGGTTCTCAACTGGGGGGCCCGCACCCAGGGGACACGTGGCAATGCCTGAAGATATTTTTGACTGTCACAATAGGGGTGGGGGTCGTGCCACTAGGATCAAGTGGGTAAAGCCAGGGATGCAGCAAAATATCCACTAGGATCAAGTGGGTAAAGCCAGGGGATGCAGGCCAGCCCCTACTCTGGCTCCAAATGTCCCTGGTGAGACGTCCGGGTCCAGACTCGGGCAGCGTTCACGGCCGTGTGTTCCTGGGCTCCAGGGCCCGCCCGGCTGCCTGCCACACCATTGCCCTCATCACGTGCTAGCCGAGCGAACAGGCTCCCGCTCATCCCCGGCGCTACAGGAAAATCCAATCACTTCTCCAAACGGGAGGCAGGAGGTGGGAGGCGCAGGGCTGAGGGGGAAGCTGCGGGCCGTCTCCCAGCCCCCAGAATCAGGCGCCGGGGAGGGAGGAGCTGAGAGCCCGGCTTTCAGAGCGAACTGCTTCCTCCAGGAGCCAGAGAGAACGCCACCGATCCAGCTAACAAGTTGCCAGGGCTGTGATAACGTTGCCAGACAATGAAGTTGCCCTTCTTCCCCATGCGGGACTGCCAGGCTGATGAGACAACAGGCCTGCTAATTAGGCTGTAATGGCAGCCGCAGGGGGACAGCTTTTCGGAGGAAGAGGAGGCTGGGGGCTCTCTTTGGCCCGATCAGAGATGGAGCATGAGGCTGGGCTGGGTGGCTTTCCCGAGACGGAGCATGTCCCCCTGTCACCCCAGCTGCAGCCTGGGGGGTGGGGGTGGGGGTGGGGGAAGGGCCTGTCTTCAGTCTCAGGCATCGCTGGGGCCTCTCTATGGCCTCAACCCAGTCGTGCCCCCAGATAAACACTTAACTGAGACATTTAATAAAGAAGAAGATGGGAGTTTCCAGGTGGATCAATGGGTTAAGGACCCTGCGTGGTCCCTGCTGTGGCCCTGGTTTGATCCCTGGCCTGGGAACGGCCACCTGCTGTGGGCGTGGCCAAAAAAAAAAAAAACAACGGAGGATGAACCTCAGAGGGCCTCCCCTCCCCTTTCAGGGTCCACCTCTGTCCTCTCCAGCCCCTGGATGCCCAGGCTGGCTCTCACCAGCTCCCTCCAGCCCCAAATGGATGCAAGCAGAGCAGTGCTCAGCCAGGCCAGACACAGAGAGGTCCCCCTTTATGCGTCCCCTTGAGTGGGGGACGTGCTAGCCACTGCATCCTAACCTGCTTCCCAGTCCCACAGCCCTGGGCGGGGGCAGGCAAGCACATCACTTGGCAGCCTGTCTGTATCCCCTGGAAGAGTGTGAACAGTCTGGGAAACCCAGGTCCCTGGACACAGGCCCCAAGGCTCTCCAGGACAGGCCCAGCTCCTGATCAACGCTACTGTCATGGTCATGTCCATGGGACTTCCCTCCACTTACAGAACTCCCCTTCCAAGGCGCTCTGTGCTGCTCCCACTGGGACTCACCCAGCTACAGATGCCTCGGTGCCACAGGCCTGACCCCCGCAGGCACCACCCGGAACCTTCTCTGCAGATACCACTGTCCCTGCTGGGGCCTCTGTCACCAGCAGGCACCACCCTAGACCCCGCGTCCTCCAGCCGGCCCTCCGGCTCCTTCAAGGAAGTGCTTCCCTCTCTTTGAGACTCTGCCCCAGAAGAAGGGTCATTATTGCTAATGCCTTTTCTCCCCCATCTGTTGTGATTGTTTACACTCCACTTGCTAATTAGAGACTAATTAGCTGGTGCTGAAATTCATCACTTTCCAAACGCAACACGGCTGCAGGAAGAGCACAGTGATGCGGGCAACATCTGCACCTCCGCTTGCGGCCAAGGCGGCGTCATTCTGCTTCTGCGCCCCCGCCCCCCTTCCTCCCCCTCCCCTCCTCTCCCTCCCCTTCCCCTCCTCCTCTCCCCCTCCCCCTCCTCCTCCCCTCGCTCCTTCCTTCTCCTCCCCTCCTCCTCTTCCTCCTCCCCTTCCTCCCCTCCCCCTCCTTCCTCCTCCCCTCCTCCTCTCCCCCCTCCTTCCTCCTCCTCCCCTTCTCCTCCCACCTTCCTCCTCCCTCCCCTCCCCCCCTCCTCCCCCCTCCTCCAAAAGCCCCCAGAGGGGCCGGGGACACCTCTCTTTTACTTGGTCCCCAGCACAGAGCAGCATAGCTCAGGGTAGACACCCAGGCCCTTCTCACTGGAGGAGCAAGGCAGGTGTAAGGAGGGATGGGGGCCGGGGGGGGGGGTTTGTTGGAGGAGGGGGCACAGGACCGCACTCACGCAGGGGGGACAGGAAGCTAGGAAGCTGTCGTGACCCTGGCGGCGGCAGCAGCCCAGGAAGAAGCATTCCCGAGGGTGGGCAGTTTGGAAGAGACGCTCCAGGCCAGGGCCAGGGCCTGGGCAGGCCTCTGGGGTGCTGGGGGTGGGCACAGGGGCAGGGCAGGAAAGCTGGACAGGAAGGATGAGGTCACACAGGGAGGGCAGAGGCCAGACAGGGAGGGGAGTGGAGGGGCGGTGGGGAGGAAGCCGAGGGAAGGAGTCGTGGCCCGGGCTTGGGGTGAGTTGTTACTGCATCTGAGTGGAATCTCTGAGGCCCACGGGGCAGCCCTGATTGAAACCATCCATTTGCATGACGGCCGGAGCACGGAGGGCCCTGACCGCCTCCCCCCACCACCGGGCAGCTGCTATTACCCAAAGCTCCTTTTTTCTAATGACGTGTGGGCAGTGACTCTGCTGCACCTTCTAGGCCTCCCTGGGGACACTCCATTACATCAGCTGGCTGTGGCCCAGGGTCAGGGGGCCCAGGAGGGCACCAGCCCGAGCCTCTGAGAGGCAGGCCTTGCTTGGAGCATGAGCCAGGGCTGCTCCAAGGGAGCGCCAGGACAGCCTGGATTCCGGAGGGGTGCGCCTCTCCTGGGTACGTCCCCAAAGACACCAGCGGCCCATAGCCCTGGCCAAGGAACCAAAGTCGCCTCCACTCCCAACCCTCGTCTGTGTGTTGGAAACACGGGCTCACCCTCGCATTCAGCTTGTAGGTTATGTGCCTGGCTCACCTGGGTCTTCCTGGAAGGCTGGACTGTGGGAGACACAACAGCCTGGGTCTAACCACCCCCTGCCACTTTCTGGCTGTGTGGCTTCGGGTAGGATGCATAACCTCTCTGAGCTTGACTACCCATCTGTAAAATGGGGATGCTGGCATCTCCCTCGTGGGGGGGGGGGGGCTTTGGGAGCAATGACCTGAGTTTTCTCTTTTGAGCCCAGGGTCTGTATCCCATGTGTCCTGGTGAGCGATGGTGGCTCCGGGACCCCATCGGCTGGCTGCCTCCCCCCAGAGAAGGAGGACTATTTCCTTCCTCCCTGCTTCCCTCACCTGCAGGAGCGAGCTGGCAAGCGTTTAACAACCCTCCCTTCAGGAAAAACAAAAAAGCCCCAGCTGCAGGGTTTGCCAATTTCTGTGGTGTAAATCCCCCAGCAAGCCCATTCCAAGCTCTCAATGCAATGTCAGCAGACGTAGCCTGGGAAGAGGCACCACCTGCAGGTCACCAAAGCAGGACTGAGAAGCAGGACTCTCTCTGTCGAGGGCTGTGAGTGGAAGGGGCCGCTCAGGAACCTGGGTCAGGCCAGCTTAACTCCCCGGGGCCAAAGCTGCTTGGAGCACAGGGGGTCGGTCACTGTCCACGACTGGACTTGACTCCACGTGGACATGGGAGGCAGGGGCGAGCAATGGCAGCCGGGGGTCTACACGCCCTTTTGTAAGGACTGCACTCACCCGCCAGACACGCCTTTCCTCCTGCCCCCTCCCCTTCCCTCCACTCCTATCCTGACACTTTCCTTTGCTCCCATCTTACCTCAAACCAAGTGCCCTGCCCTTCCAGGCCTGAGCCCTGCCCCGCAGACTTCATGGACCGGAGCAGTGGGTCTCACCCTCCAGCCCACATTTGAACCCCCTGGAGGGAGCAGCAGAAGAAAAGGATGCTGGACCCCACCTGCAGAGCGTCCGATTCAGCAGGTAGAATTTGCATATTTGACACATCCCCTGGCGTTAGGACTGCCCGTGGTCCAGGGGCCACCCTTTGAGAACCACTGGTCTAGGGGGAGAGCCAGGCAGAGAAGCAGACAATTGCCACCCCGGGGAGGTAAGCGCTGCTGGGCTAGGGAGGACAGGGGAGCCTTGGAGCTCAGGGGCTCTTTCCATCCCACTGAAGGCTAGGACTTGATTTCCTGTCTGCCTTCCACCCCCAAACTCTGCTTCCCAATCTAATTAGGAGGCAATCACAAGCTTTGGGAGGAATAATAACCCCAGCCCTCCCCTCTCCCCCCTCTCCAAGTCCCAGGCTATGCTACTTGGACACCTCCTACCTCTCTGTTACAGGGTGACATGTGCTGATGCCTTTTTTTTCTTAGGGCCGCACCTGCAGCATATGGAAGTTGCCAGGCTAGGGGTTGAATCAGAGATGCAGCCACCAGCCTACACCACAGCCACAGCAACACCAGATCTGGGCTGCATCTGCAACCTACATGGCAGCTCATGGCAATGCTGGATGCTTAACCCACTGAGCGAGGCCAGGGACTGAACCCACGTCCTCATGGATACTAGTCTGGTTCTTAACCCACTAAAAGCCACAGCGGGAACTCCCCATGCTGATGCCTTTTAAAGCAAAGGGAGAGCGGGCCAAAGAGGCTGCAGAGAGACAGCAGCCAACTAATGAGGGGGTCACAGAATTATTCCCCACTTCACCTCCTTTCCTCCCACCCCAGGCCCACAGAGGGGCCAACTAATGAGGGGGTCACAGAATTATTCCCCACTTCACCTCCTTTCCTCCCACCCCAGGCCCACAGAGGGGGGGGCCCTTCCATGGGCAGACAAGTGGAGAAGCCAGGAGCCCAAAGCTGGTGCTTCCCCATGGGAGCAGGTAACCAGGAGCCGCTGGGGCCTCTTTCAAGTTGGGGGGATGATGAACAGGGTGCCAACACCAGCCCCCTTCTCTGCGGGGCCGCCCCTCCCCCCTGCCTGCTGCCATTCTAATCTCCCAGCCTCCGGAGTAACTAATCCCCCCTAATGGGATCAGGTCTGTGTCCCTGCGCTTTATTTACATAAGGGGCGCAGGGTTGCCTTCCTCCCCCCAGCGTGGAGGGGGGCTGGGGTGAGGGTGGGGGTGCCCAGGATCTGGGGCCAGCGGGGATGGACCTTAGGCTTGAGCCAGCGGCCTGGGATGAGGACGAGGCGCGCGCACGCGTGTGTCTGGGCGCTCAGCGAATACCCAACCGCAGATGCTAATCCCTTTTTATGCAGAGACGATGGATCCTAAGCCCGGAGAAATCAAACCTGAACCGCGGCCAGCCTCTCCCCCGCCCCCCTCGCCCCCCTCGCCCCCGCCAAATGGACACGTCTGGGAACGTCCGAGATAAACGGAAAGGCCATCAAAGCAGATTTTCAGTCTGTCGATTTCGCTTTGGGGCTTTCAGAACTCGGTCGCCCCGCCCCCTTCGGCCCCAATGCCTGCCTCCTCCGCCTTCCGCTCCCCACTTTGCTCCCCAGCCCCCAGGCTTTTATCTCCCAAAGTGGGATCTATTGACCCGGCTCATAAGGGTGCCTTTTATCGGCTCCAGATCTGATAAAGGAGAGGTAGGCAGAGGGGGTGGGAAGGGGCAGAGAGCTTGGCCGTGCAGCCTGGAGGGTGGGGGCTGGGAAGAAAGGGAGGGGTTTCTGGGCGGGGGAGGGGGGGCTTTCCGGCAAGCGGGCAGGTGCCCAGCCTGGGGACGGAGGCTTCTCCATTCACACCTGCCCCCGGCTGATGGCTGAAGGAAAAGAGGATGAGAAGAGAAGGTTGCACTTGGCCTTTCTGCATGGCTGACCCCAGCCTGGTGCACGGGCCTCGCCACCTGATGAATGTGGCCCCATTTAATCTGTAGGATGGGTGTTTTGTGTGAGTGTTTTTTTCCTCCTAGGTTTTTTATGTATTTATTTATTTTATTAAAGTAATAGTTGATTGACCATGTTACGCCAACTTCTGCTGTACAGCAGAGTAACCCAGGCGTACATGTCGATACCTTCATTTTCTCACATCCTCTCTGGATGGCTGGTTTTATGCCCATTCTGCACGTGAAAAGAGTGAGGACAGGTAACTTGCCCTGGGGGCAGGCAGTGGCTGCTTGGCAGACAAAGATCCATGACCCCCAGGGATGGTGGTTTTTCCACCCCCTGGCAGGAATATTTGGGGTTAGAATGCAGACTCAGAAGCCAGACAGACTGGTCTCAAGGAGGCACCATGACTGTGCCCGCTTTATAGATGGGGAGACTGAGGCACAGAGAGGCTAAGCACCTTCCCCGAGTCACACAGCAATGATCCTTAGACCTGGCTGGCTGGCTCCTGAGTTGGCATCCCCTTGGCCAGGCTCCTGGCACCTCTCCTCTGCGGGCTCTCCCCACCCTCTCCCACTTTGTCTCTGTACCCTCTTTTAAAGGGGTCATTAAAGGACTTCCACCAGGAACTCACTCCGGGAAGCTGGGGCCTTAAACCAGGATTCCAGGTTTAAAATGTGCAAGGCCAGCTTTTCAATCAATACCTAAATAAGTAAATATGCAGAGGTGACATCTGCGAAGATGACTCACTGAGCCAACCACCTTCTGGCCTCTTACTGAACAGTGTCAAACAAGGTCAAAATCATGACCGTGTGCCCGCCAGGGGCTGCTGCTGAGAAACAAGATTTTTTTTTTTTTTTTGAAGGCACCAAATTCTGCCAAAGGAGGGTGCAGGAGAGGAGGAGCAGGAAAGTAGGGAGTAGCATTTATTGGGCACCTACTGTATGCCACAGCTGTCTCTTCTCAAACCTAAAGGATCAGGAGGACTTCGGCCCCGGTGTCCCCAGGGCTCCAGCGGCCACCCCATCACTGTCCTAAGCTTCAGGGGGGACTTCGTCTCCCATCCATCCATTGCCATTCCGGTCTCTGCACACCTGGGAGTGTTATCTGGAGTCAAGGGACTCCCATCCAAGAGGAAGAAGGCTGGTGACCTCAGGAGAAGGGCAGACGGAGGACAGAGGGGTGGCCTCCATTATTCTGGGTAGTGCTGGGGCCTCCCTGCCTCCTTCCTCTGCAGCCTTCAGCCCCGAAGAGGGGAGGAAGCCATGGGGTCCCCCAACCCCCACACCCCTGCTCCAATCTTCTAAAGAACTAAGGAGAAGCCCAGGGGACATTTCCTTGTCGCTTGAAATTTGTTTGGCCATCACTCACCGGACAGGCTGAGCGGGCCCCTTAAAGAGGAAAAACCACCATAAATGGGAGAGTGAGAAATCACTCGTTTGTCATCAAAGGGCAGTGAAGCCTGTGAGGCAGGCAGCCCGGGAGGGCCCGGGCAGGGTCAGCGGGAAGGGAGAGAGATTAAACACTCAGCCGCGCATCAGCCCCGCTCTGCTGAGCACAGCCAGAGGCTGGCGGGAGAGGGAGGGGTGGTGGGGACACGGAGGGTCAGGGAGGAGAAAGAGGAAGCTGGGAACTGGGGCTGGGGACCTAAACAGCCTGGGGCGGGAGTTCCGGGTCATGGCTCAGCAGAAGTGAACCTGATTAGCATCTATGAGGATGCAGGTTCGATCCCTGGCCTCGCTCAGTGGGTTAAGGATCTGGCGTGGCTGTGGCTGTGGTGTAGGCTGGCAGCTGCAGTGCGCATTCCACCCCTAGCCTGGGAACTTCCATATGCTGCGGGTGTGGCCCTAAAAAGACACACACACACACACACACACAAAAGCATGGAGCTTGGGTCCAGAGGCTTTGGTGAAAAGAATTCACACGGCATCAGTTACAAAGACAGTCTTCCATCTAAGCAGGAGATGCTGCTCTCAACCCGACTGCTGGGCCCTAACCTAGGAGTGAGCCTGCAGATCCTCTGTCTCCTTCAGCCCCACATCCAGCCAATTACGTTCTGTGGTCCCTTCCACCAAGACCTATTCTAGACGCCATCTACTGCCCAGCTCCCATTAGGTCTCCCTGCCCTTTGCAGCCCCCACCTCTATGCCACTGCCCAGTGGCCACTACCCCACAGCCACCAGGGGGGCCGTCTTCAGGAAGTAGACAAGCCCAGTCTGCTCCCTGGTTTGACATGGTCCCAACTGTCATGTGACCCCACAATTCAACTCTCGAAAGACCTGAAAGCAGGGTCTTTGAGAGATATGGGTACATCCACGTTCATAGCAACATTTTTTTTTTTTTCTCTTCTGGCCACCCCGTGGCATATGGATCTCCCGGGCCAGGAATCAGACGTGAGCCACAGGTGCAACCTACGCCACAGCTGCGACAATGCTGGATCCTTTAACCCACTGTGCCGGGATGGGGATTGAACCTGCATCCTGGTGCTGCAGAGACACAGCTGATCCCATTGCACCACAGTGGGAACTCCATATAGCAACAGTCTTTTTTCTTTTTTGGCTGCAATGGCAGCATGCAGACGCTCCCGGGCCAGGGTCTGAACCTGTGCCACAGCAGCAACCCAAGCCACAGCAGTGATGATGCCGGATCCTTAACCCACGAGCCACCAGGGAACTCCCAATAGCAGTATTCTTCAAGAGCCAAGGGACGGAAGCAACCCACATGTCCATGGGTGGATAAATGGTTAAACAAAGCAGTCTATTCATATAATGGAATAATAGCCTTAAAAAGGAAGGACATTCTGACACCTGCTGTAACACAGATAAATCCTGAGGCCATTATGCCAAGGGAACAAGGTAGGCATGAGAAGATAAACACTGTACGGTTTCCTTGTGTGGGGCAGAGAGGTCGCATTTATAGGCACAGAAAGTAGAAGGTGGGGCCAGGGGCCGGGGAGGGGTGATGTGGAACGGATGTTTCAGCTGGGAAGATGACACTGTTCTGGAGATGGACGGAGGTGACAGTCACACAACAACGGCAGTGAACTTAACGCCACTGAACTGGATGCAGAAAAATGGGAAGACGTGTGTTGTGTATATTTCTAGCACAATAAAGCAGTGAAACGCCCCCACACTGGAGCCTCCTTCTGGGGTCTGTGAGGCCCCGTGGGTCTGGGCTCGGGGGCCCCCGTGACTCCTCTGCGTCCAGGGGTCCCTCTCAGCCCTCTTGACCAGCCGCGCTCACCTCCACCTGGGGGTCTGGGGCTCAGCCCCGATCAGCTCCCCGGGGACCTCCCGGGCCGCCAGGCTGAAGCAGCCCCGCTGGTGTCCTGGGCATCCTTCCTCGCATCCCCCTGCCTTACCCACCCCCGCCCCCAAAAGCTCTTCCCACCCGAACGTGTGCACACGGTTCTCCGGTTTCTGGTCTCTTTTGCCCTGGACGTGAGGGCCAGGACTCAGCCGCATGTTCACGGCAGCTTCCAGAGTCTGGCACAGAGCAAAGGAGCGAACCAGTGGAGGGAAGGTCTGGGGAAATGGTGCCCTTGAAGGAAGGTGGCCCAGGGCAGCCAGGAGGCCCCTAGGGACACCCCAGCAACACTGTTTTAGCACAGTGAGGAAAAGAGCCTGAAGACATTTCTAGGCTCTTTCTCTGGAATTGGGGCTGGGCTGCCAGTAGCCATGGGAGAAATCTGACGAAGGCTTCTGGGACCCCCTCTTGCAGGCAGGCCTCGGGGATTACGCAGACATGGCCCCAGGAACACAAGGGAACACACAGGAGACGGCAAGCCTGCACCCCTGTCGGGGCTTTTACACGGTTTCTCAATTCAATCCCCACACGAAACTGCAGCTCAGATAAAACTGAGGCTCAGAGAGGTTAGGTCACTGGCTCAACAAGACTCTGATAAGCAGCAGCAGAGTTGGGACTCAGCTTTGGTCTGTGTCACCAGGAGTCCCTGCCTCCTCCCCTCTGGACTGCTCGCTACACAATCGGGGCATCAACTAGACACAAGGACTAGATACATGGAGGCAAGGTCTGGAGAGAGTGTATTGTGTCTGCAGGTCAAGGTTAAGGTCAGAAACGAGACAGAGACAGGAAACAGAAAGAGGAACCTCTCACTCATCACTGACAGAAGGGGGGACTAGGTGGCGACTGTTGTTAAAGAACTTTTTATTTTATTTATCTTTTCTTTTAGGGCTGCACCTGTGGCATACAGAAGTTTCCAGTCTAGGGGTCGAAGGGGAGCTGCAGCTGCCAGCCTCCGCCACAGCCACAGCCACACCAGATCTGAGCTGCACCTGTGCCCCCCGCTGCAGCTTTTGGCAACACTGGATCCTTAACGTACTGAGCGAGACCAGGGATGGAACCCGCATCCCCAGAGAGACAGGGTTGGGTCCTTAACCCACTGAGCCCCAACGGGAACTCCTGATCTTATTTTAAGATCGATCTCCATGTACAAGGAAGCTACCAAGGTAGATCTGCGAGTTCCCGTCCATGCCCCCCAGAGCCCCCGCTATTGGTAACATCTCACATTAGTAGGGTATGTTTGTCACAAACAACGACCCAATACTGATACCTCTTCCCAAGTGAACTGCATCATCTGCCCAGATTCTGGTTCGTTTTTCTCTCACCGCCCTTTTCTGTCCTGGGAGCCTCTCCAGGATCCCGCATCACATTTGGCTGCCGTGACTCCTGAGGCTCTCAGAGACTGTGATGGTTGCTCAGACGTCCTCGTCTCTGACGCTCTTACAGTTCAGTAGAAGGTCTCTCGACAGGGTGGCTTGATTTGTTTTAATGCTTAAAGACCAGGGGGAAGGGACCTTTCACATATAGACACCCCCCCCCCCCCGCCCACTGCAGACTGACTACACACGCTTCTTCGCATCTACCGTCCATCCCTCCTGCTAAATGGATGAGAAAATTTTCGCTTCAAGACTATTGTTGCTTTACTAGGGTTTATCGCTTGTCACCTCTCTGATGTCCCTAACAGCATATGGTACCAGGTACGCCATTTATTATAACAACACCTGTTTTAGAAATGAGGACATTTAGGGAGTTCCCGTCATGGCGCAGTGGTTAATGAATCCAACTAGGAACCATGAGGATGCAGGTTCGATCCCTGGCCCCACTCAGTGGGTCAAGGATCCAGTGTTGCCGTGAGCTGTGGTGCAGGTTGCAGACGTGGCTTAGATCCCGAGTTGCTGTGGCTGTGGTGTAGGCCGGGGGCGACAGCTCTGATTAGACCCCTAGCCTGGGAACCTCCATATGCTGCGAGGGTAGCCCTAGAAAAGACAAAAAAAAAAAAAAAGAAAAAAGAAAAAAGAAAAAAAAGAAAAGAAATGAAGACATTTAATCATCACTCGTAGGTCCCAAACTTGGGTCCCCAGGCCAGAGTCCTTCCCTCTGCCTCTCTGCCCTGTGGGGCTTCAGCCTACTGCCCATGGCCAGCCCTGTCCGGGAGGCAGGCACGGGGACAAGGAGATGAGTCAGGGGTCCAGCATCCTCACTAGAGCAGGGGCAGGAGCCACACCCAGAGATCCCACCCCAGCCAGAGATGGAGGTGCCAACCTGTGGCTGCCAGCTGGGCCCCAGCCGCCCCACCCCCAATCCCGACACACAGCTGTGCTTTGTGATCTCGTTGGAGGAGGCTGCCAGGGGCCAGCTGCCCAGTGCCCTGGGAGTGGACCTCTGCCAGCTGCTAAGGGAAGTCCCCCTTCTTGATGTCCCCTCCCTCCACCCGGCCAGTGTGGCAGGAGTGTGCTCACAGCAGCTGTGAGGGTGGCACTGGCTGGAGAAAGGCAGCTGAGCCCAAGGTGCCTGGGCACCAGTGAAGGGCAGGAGCCCCAAGGGGGGGTGTATGTAGGGGGCTGCAGTACATGCAGAGCGCTGACCGCCAAGGGCTCTGTTCTAAAAGAGGGAACATGCTGTGGCGCACTGGGATCAGAAGCCTCTCTGCAGTCCCACTATGCAGGTTCGATCCCCAGCCCCAGCACGGTAGGTTAAAAGGATCCAGTGTTGTGGTGCAACTCCAACTGCAGCTTGGAGCTGAACTCCACGGGGTAGACGCCTCACCAAAAAAAAAAAAAAAAAAAAATTAAAAGTTAAAAAAATAAAAGAGGGACCAGCGCCAGGCCCTCGTTCTCCCTGCTAGCTGAGCAGGTGCAGAGGCAAAGGCAATTCCCAAATTGCAGGTGACACTGGAAGGGACCAAGCGAGCAACCTGAGCAAGCGCGGCCTCTCTAGGAACACTTCACCCATCCGGCATTCTCACCCCGTCTCAGCTGAGCAATGTGGTACCATCCCCACTTCACGGATGAGGAGCCTGAGGCTCCCAGAGAGGCCAGGTCACCTGCCGCCCACAGACACCTTCAGGGCCGACTTCAAGGTCGGAGCTCAGCCCATCCTCCCTGCTGGCTTTGCATTTTTCCCAACGTGTTTACCTTCCTGATTTAGCCTGCTTTTGTTTGGTTTGATGGGAAAATCAGCTTTGCCCAGAATGCACAGCAGCAGAAGGAAGGGGGCTTAGGGCGGACCTGCGCTGCGTGGGAGGAAGGAGCGGATGTGGAATTCAAAGCCACCTGTCAGGAACAGAATCCACCCCTGGAAAGTTCGGGATGGATGCAGACGAACGCCCAGTAGGATCCTGGGCAAGGGGGCTGGGCTTGGTGAAAACTGCATGGGGTGTGGGGGTCGAAGGTCTGGTTCCTGCGAAGGCCTGTTCTTGACTATGTGCCCTTAGGGACAGCCCTTGACCTCTCAGAGCCTCCGTGGACACTGCTGAGAAACGTCACCTCTTTTTATAAGGTCGTTATGAGTCTACGGAGCACCTGGTATAAACTGCCAAGCGCCATCGATTGGGAGGTTGTATTTCTGGTTCTCAGCTCCCAGGGCCCCTGAAGTGCCCGGGATCCACCAACCCCATCAGAGCAGAGGGAGGCGGCAGGCTCCCAGGCTCCACGGGCCTCCTTTGGTCTGGCAGGGTCCACTCTCCAGCCTGCCCAGCCCTCGGTCCTCTGGGCAGTTCCACGGATGAGGCATGGCTGGGAGAATAAGGCTGAGGTTGGCACCTGCCCCATGGCTGCAGGGGGCAGCTCCTGACATGGATGGCTGCTCGGTGGGAGGGGGAGAGGGAGGGACAAGACAGAGCAGGGGTCCTCTGACCTGTGCTTGCCCGGAACAGCCCTGGCAGAGGATGCTGGGGAAGCAGCTCGTTAGGGCAAAAGCCTCCCAGCCTGGGCAGGGGTGGGCAGCGGAGGGCCCTCCAAGAACAGGTGGGCATGGGGTGGGCTTATGGGGCAGCAAGGGGGAGATGGAACCCCCTGCAGAGGGGCCGGCAGTGGAGGCGCCTTGAGCTCCCAGCAGTGCTGGCCGGGGCCGAGGGACATTTGGCCTCCGTCCCAGGCCTGCAATAAGCCTGAAGCTTATGCAATTTGGTGGCTCTCTTTTTTTTTCCCTTTTTAGATCCATACCTGTGGCATATGTACATTTCCAGGCTAGAGATTGAATCAGAGCTGCAGTTGCCGGCCTACACCAGAGCCACAGCAACGCCAGCTCTGAGCTGCACCTGCGACCGACACCACAGCTCAGGCAACGCTGGATCCTTAACCCACTGAACAAGGCCAGGGATTGAATCTGCAACCTCAGGGATACTAGTCGGGTTCATTACTGCTGAGCCACAATGGGAACTCATGGTGGTTGTTTTTAAGAATACCAAATATCAAATACAAAATTATGTATAGACCCGGAGAAGCCCTCAGGCTTAAACTTCATTAGCTTCACCGGAAATTGCCTCCGGCCCCAGGAGGTGCCCAGAGGTGGCTGGACTGCCCCAAATGCTCAGAAGTCGTGACACTCATAGGGAAACTTGGCCCTGCCGTGCCCTAGAGTGCATGGCCTTAGGTCAAGGCCCTGGGCAGGGGCAGAGTCATGGGTTCTAGGGCCATGTGTGCTAATCTAGGAAGAGCAGACAGGTCCCTCCTCTGCCCTGGGTTTAGCTTCCTCACCTGTAAATGAGGGGGGAGGGGAGAAGAGCCTGGGGATCCCTCCAGCTCCGCCTTCAGTGCTTTTGCAAGACACCTGGGGAGGGGCAACCCCTGCACTTCCCGCCTCCTGTCCAGGACCCCGGGGGAGGGAGGAGATGGAGCCCGGGCTTGAAGGAGGGATGGGGCCTGGGCGAGCGGTGCTCACCTTTCTGCTCAGATGTGGTATGTGGCTCCTGTGTCCCCAGAAGGAGGACTGGGGCAGGGTCACCAGACAGCCACCTCACCTGGGAAAGGACTCCCACTCTGAGGTCAGACGTCCCCCGTCCCCGTCCTTGACAGGGCAGAACCAGGGTCTATTCAGGCAGCACTAGGTTATCCCTCCCTCCTCCCACTGCGCTGAGAATCACCCTTCAGAGCTCAATGTCAAGTTCCCCAAACCTTTCTCCCAGTGGATACAGGAGTTATTCTTAAGAAAATGACATGGTTGAAAAGATACATGCACCCCAATATTCATTACGGCACTATTCACAATAGCCAAGACAGGGAAGCAACCTACATGTCCATCAACAGAGGAGTGGATAAAGAAGATGGGTACAGATGTACAATGGAATACTACTCAGCCATAAAAAATGAAATAATGCCATTTGCCCCAACACAGATGGACTTAGAGACGATCATACTAAGTGAAGTAAGCCAGGCAGAGAAAGACAAATACCATATGAAATCACTTATATGTGGAATCTATAAAAAAGAAATACCAATGAACTTATTTGTTAAACTAAGAGACTCACGGCCATAGAAAACAAACTTATGGTTACCAAGGGGGAAAAGTGGGGGGAGGGATAAATTAGGAGTTTGGGATTAACATAAACACACAACTATATGTAAAATTGATAACCAACAAGGCCTGCTGTATAGCACAGGGAACTATACTCAATATTTTATAACAACCTATAAGGGAAAAGAATTTAAAAAATAATGTATATTACATGTATGTGTAACTGAATCACTGTTCCGTATACCTGAAACTAACATGACACTGTAAATTAATTACGATTCAGCTTAAAAAAAAAAGAAAAAAAATTTTAAGGGCTGGGGAGGTACAGCTGGATACAGAGAGGGCTAAAAATTGACCTTAGAAAGAGTCCCTGATTCAGGTCAGCACAGTGGGCAGAGGCTGGGGGTGGAGTTAGCCAGCCTCCCACCCTCTCAAAGTCCAGCCTGACCAGCTTCAGCCAGGGTGGGGACAAGGGCCTCTCCTGTCCTCCAGGAGCCCCAGGAAGAGGGGAAAGCAAGGTAGCCTCTGTGCCCTTGGTGCTGCCCTTAGCAAGCAGGGACCGGGCACCTCCTGGGTGAGGCCACCCATATGACGCTGTGAGTGATGCTCATGGGGTTGGGGGGCGGAGGCAGGTGTTCAGAACATACCCGAGTGCTTTATTCTTTTTTTTTTTTTAAGGGCTGCACCCTCGGCATATGGAGGTTTCCAGGCTAGGGGTCCAATCGGAACTGCCACAGCAACACGGGATCTGAGCCGCATCTGCAACCTACACCACAGCTCACGGTAAAGCTGGATCTTTAACCCACTGATCAAACCCATGTCCTCATGGATGCCAGTCGGGTTCATTAACTGCTGAGCCACGACGGGAACTCCCTTCCTTTTAACTTTTTTTTTTTTGTCTTACATGAGTGTTTTAAAACTGCAGGTGGGGAGAACTGCCTGGGGAATATGCAAGGAGCGCCCCAGGAGGACGTCCCAGCAGCAAGGTCTTCAAGAAGAAAGGAAAGGTGAGCAAAGGAGAGAAATGAGTGTGGTGCATTTGGGGAACAGGAAGCAGTTTTAGGGGGCTGGATGTCAGGGCACCCGGAGATGAGATGCTAAAGGTTTATCCCAGGAGGAAGGCCACCTGCCTTTATGGAGGCTTTCCACCTCTTTTCCTTCAGTGGACTCATTTAAATTTTCACCGCAAACTTTGAAGCTTGCATGGTACCCTCACCCTTCGGGCTGCAGCTTTGGGAATTCCTCCAGGAAGCCTTCCTCGACACTCCTGAGGGGATGGGTGGGGGCCTGCCTGTGTGTCCTCATAGCTCCCCCTCTTCACACATCACAGTGTCATCACCAGAGCAGCGGGATCTGGCATGTAGCAGGTGCTTCATCTATTGGGTGGATGGATGGATGGATGAATGGATAAATGGACAAGTAGGTGAATGGATGGATAGATGGGTAGATGGATAGCTGGATGGGTGGATGGATGGAAGGATATATGGACAGATGGGTAGATGGAGAGGTGTGTGGTAGCTGGACACACAAGTGAATGGATGGACATATGAATATATGTATGAATGGCTGGCAGACGAATAGAGGGGTGGATGGATGATGGATGGATGGATGGACGGATAGAGGGGTGGATGGATGATGAATGAATGAATGGCTGGCAGACGGATAGAGGGGTGGATGGATGACGTATGGATATGTGGACAGATGGAAGAATGAGTGGCTGCAATACCTAGAAGTCCCAGTCATGTCATATCATGCCAAGAACCACCCCATATCATCACACCCAACGCATTCCTTTCCCAGGTAGAGGACAGAGACTCATGACAGCGAGAAGCTCACACGAGACCTTTGAGGGAAGCAGGGGTACAGCCAGAGTCGGAGCCCAGTCTACAGTCCCCACGCCAGGACCCAGCAATTGGCCAGGATGCTGGGCGGGGGTCCTCAGCAGACGGAAGTGAGTCACAGACGGCGGTTCCCGAGACCTCACCCGTTCTCCCTGCCTGCTCCCCTGCAGAGCAGGGTCTCCGGACCTTCACAACCTCTTCTCAAGGGTGGAGGTCTCGCCCTCTATGTCCCGTCGGGGTTCCCCCCCCAAGACACCCCTGCCTCTGGGAGGGAGATGCTTGAGCTCAGCGCCACCCCTTCCAGACTTCCTGCACTTCCTCCCAGCTGCCCACCCACCCTCACTGTATGCAGGTCGGCCCAGCGGCAGGAGGGGGCCCTGGGGAGAGCCAGTGTGTCACCCTCTCAGTAAGACTTTGTCCTTAATTAATTAATGTATGTGCCTGAGAGCTGCTTGAGAGACAGCAGGGCAGTTGGGGGGGGGGGGGGACGGAGGACATGATGGGGCAAGAACAAGGACCAAGGAAGGGAGAGAGTGGGCCCCAGGACATCTGAGCCAAATGGGCCCTGCTTCAAGAGGGCAAGAGGACCAGACACAGGGGCACTCCCCCGGTCCCCTGCCCCCACCCCAAGTCTCAGGCCCCAGAAGGCTGATAAATGTCACACGGGGCGGGGGTGGTGAGGGGCCGGCATCACCCCCTCCCACTGGTCCCCCAACCTGATGAATGTGAAGCCATGGCAGGCCCCACGGGGCCCAATGATGCAATGACCAGCTGTTCCCAGAGGTGGTCCTTGGCCACACAAGGCTGCCTAGCGATGTCCAGCCCAGCTGTCAGGACTGGCTCTGGCCTCATTCTTCTAGAACCTCACAGAGTGCCCTGGGGCAAGGCCTGTCTTCTTGCGGTGGGGTGGGGGGGTGCTCTGCAGCCCTCAGGTGGTCCCCATCCCTCTCCCAGAGCTGGAGTTCTCCTAAAACCACATTAGGATAAGCAGTGAGCTCCTGTTGAAGAGCACAGGGAACTATATCCAATCACTTGAGATAGATCAGGATAGAAGACCATATGAGAACAAGAATGTATATACACGTATGATTGGGCCATTTTGCTGTACAGCAGAAATTGGCACAACATTGTAAATCAACCATCATAAAAAATATAAGGGAGTTCCCATTATGGTGCAGTGGAAGCGAATCTGACTTGTATTCATGAGGATGTGGGTTCAATCCCTAGCCTCGCTCAGTGGATTAAGGATCTGGTGTTGCCACGAGCTGTGGAGGAGGTCGGAGATGCGGCTCGGACCCTGCGTGGCTGTGGCTGTGGCATAGGCCAGCAGCTGTAGCTCCGATTCGACCCCTAGCCTGGGAACCTTGATATGCCGAGGGGGTGGCCCTAAAAAACAAAACAACCCATAAAACATCAGGGAGAGGCCCAGAAGGGATTCCTTCCGCATCTGATGAGCAGGAAAGGGCTGAAGAAACAGCTTTGGGCCTAGGAGTGGGTCCCTGAGGGGGCCTGGGGATCACCCTCCTCTTTGGAGACGCAGGCTGCATCTCATGCAACCATGCAAAGGCTCATGCAACCCAGAACTCAGACCCCCACCAGATACTCCGACCAACCTCAAAAGATGACAACTGTCAAGGGAATAAACAGACAAGCCACAGACTGGGAGCGAGTTTGCAAAGATGCACCTGCTAAAGGACGGTTATCCAAATGACACGGACAACTCCCAACACTCAACAGGAAGAAACCAACCAACCCAATTTAAAAAACAGGCCAAAGACCTTCACAGACCTCACGCATGAAGAGAGACAGATGGCAAATAGGCGTGCGAAAAGATGCCCCACATCCTCTGTCATCAGGGAAATGCAAATTAAAATAACAATGAGGAGTTCCCTTCGGGGCTCAGCGGTTAACAACCCCCACTAGGATCCATGAGGATGCACGTTCGATCCCTGGCCTCACTCAGCGGGTTAAGGATCAGGTGTTGCCGTGAGCGGGGGTTGTAGGTTGCAGACTTAGCTTGGATCCCACATTGCTGTGGCCGTGGCATAGGCCGGCAGCTGTGGCTCCAATTCAATGCCTAGCCTGGGAACATTCATGTGCCATAAGGGTGGTCCTACAAAGAAAAAAAAAAAAAAAGCCCAGTGACATAGCACCTCACACCTATGAGAAGTGCCACAATCTAAAACAGTGACACCACCAAATGCTGGCAAGGATGTGGCGCAACAGGCACTCTCCCCCATGGCTGGCAGGAGTGCGAAGTGGTACAGGCACGTTGGAAGACAGTTTGGCACTTTCTTACTAAACATGCTCTCTCTCTCAGCTGTCGTGCTCTTTGCTATCTTATCCGAAGATCTTGCAAACTTGAGACCCACAAAAACCCGCGTGCAGTATGTACAACAGCTTTATTCGTAACTGCCTCTGCCTGGACCCAACCAAGATGCCCTTCGGTAGGTGAATGGATGAGTCAGCCGTGGTCTATCCAGACAACGGACGCTCTTTCAGCATGAAAAAGAAATGAGCTCTCAAGCTACGAAAAGACATGGAGGGACCTTAAATGCAGAGGGAGTTAACTCTGCACTTACTTAATAAAGGAAGCCAACTGGAAAACACTGCATACCGCCTGATTCCAACTCCATGACATTCTGGAAAAGGCAAATCGACGTAGGCAGGAAAAAGATCAGTGCTGGCTGGGGGTAGGGGGATGCGTAGGCCCAGCCCGGAGGATTTGGGGGGGCAGTCACACTACTCTGGATGATGCTGCAATGGCAGGTAAATGTCACTCTACATTTGTCCAAACCCATAGATTGGACAACACCAAGAGTGTCCCTAATGCCAGCTGGGTGAGGAGATGTGTCGATGTCAGGTCATCAATTGCAATACATGTCCCACGCCTGTGGCCAATCTGAATAGTGGGGAGGCTGTACGTGGGGTGGGGGTGGATGGGGGTCTATGGGAAATTCCTGTACCCTCTGCTCCATGTTGACATGAACCCCAAATTGCCCTAAAAACATAAAGTCTTAATTTTAAAAAGATGCCACCTGGAGAGAAGTGGGAGAAAAGGAGTCCCAAGGGGGTTTCAGGTGAGGGTGGGGCAGCTCCCAGGAAGCGGGGGCAGAGAGAGGACACAGGGAGGGGAGCCCAGGTCAGCCAGCTGCCCCTTCCACCCTCTCCCCTCCCCAGACTGGGGCGGGTGCCGAATTCGGCCCTGCCTTCGCTCTCATGGCAGGCAGAGGAGGAAAGAACCAATTAATTCAATTAATTCATGAGGTTGACAAGTCTGCGAACATTGCTCCCGGGACTCGACGGGCCTGGCAGCCAGTGGTGGTTTAATGGGCACTTTAGTGCTGAGATGACACCTGGGCCAGCTGCTCCTTCCCCAGCATGAGCTGCGCCTCAAGACATGGGGAGCAGCAGGCCTGACCCCTTCAAGCAGAGGGCAGAGCAGAGCAGGAAGAGAAGGCGGAGAGCAGTGGGACATCCCTGGCCCTGTCCCAATCAGGGCTTAGGCCATACCTCCTCCATCCCTGGTGACCAGAGGGGAGCAGGACAGGGTGGGTGGGGAGGCCTGACTTTCAGTCTCGGGACTCTTGGGGTTCATGGAGGGGCCAGGCCAGGTGGCTCATAAGCCTATAAGCCTCTCTTTCTTTTTTTGGGGGGGTGCACCTGCCGCACATAGAGGTTCTCAGGCTAGGGGAAAATTAGGACCGACAGCTGCCATCCTACACCAAGAGCCACAGCAATGCCAGATCTGAGCCGTGTCTATGATCTACATGGCAGCTCATGGCAACGCCGGATCCTTAACCCACTGAGCGAGGCCAGGGATCAAACTCACATCCTCATGGAGACCAGTAAGGATGGTTTCCACCGAGCCCCAACGGGAACGCCCCTCCTTCAGCTCTGACCTTCTAGAACCCGTGATCTGGAGGGGAGTTTACATTTCAGAATCTCTTCCTCTCCAAGCCCTCCCTGCAGCTCCCCGGGCCCAGGGCGATGACTCTTCCTGAGGACGCATAAACAATCCTGATCCCGTTTCAGGGACCTTGAGACTGAGGTCCGAGGTCCACGTGGCAGAGAAGCCAGGAGTGCTGGGCTCTCTCTGTGGACTGGCCTCCCGTCACCCTCTGAGGCCTGAGCTTGCTGGGGTTCCTGATGGCTGGCTCTTGGTACCCAGAGAGCAGCCTGCTCCCGGGGAGGCCCTGGATGGCTTGTCATCCCCCAGAGAAGGACATGGCCACGGACACTGCCCAGCGCCCAGCCCCGTCCAGGGGAACCAGCATGGGAGAGAGTCAGGCCTCCCGCTCGCCAACCAAAGCTTTAGCCTCCGAGTGAGTGAAGGTACTGACATGCCCTGGAACACCTAGCCCCAGTCACTCGCTCGGACACCCCAAGATGTGTCATCAGTAACAGCAGGTGCTGCTGTCAGCGTTCTCCTTTTCAGCGTCTGAGTTTCAATGATGACCCCAGCTGCCTCCTAAAGAGACACATCAAGGACTCCTGTCACCATGACGCCATCGGCCTTCTCATTGTTCCCTGAGACGCTGGGCGCCAGGAGTCCCCACCCTGGCCCTGTTGCTGGCTGATAAAAAAAAAAAAAAAAAAAAAAAGATTTTCCTGCCAAAGGGAAAAAAAAAAAAAGCAAGGTTTTTTTCTTGGGAGGAAGCTCTTAGGCTGATGAGAGAAGCCGGAGTGGGGCACAGGGAGGGGGCAAGGGAGATGGGAGTGGGAAGAGAGGAGGTGGCTCCCTCCTCCAGGCAGCCTTCCTTGATTGCTATGGGGCAGGAGGCCAGCCACCTGGGGCTGCTCACTGCTGAAGAAAATGTCCCACAGGGTTCTGTAGGTACTCTTTGCCCTTCTGCTTGTATTTCATTAATAAACTTTTAGTAAGCAATTTGATCCTTCATTCATTTACCCAGAAACCATCCTCAAAGAGGCCGGCATGTCTGGGCAACAAGGTTCAGTCCTTGCCCTTGAATTGTTCCCAGACCAGGGGTTCAGATAAGACACCAGGAAGCGCTGTGGGGTTGCAGGGAGAGAAGCAGGTTAATCCAGGCTGGAAGCATCCAGGAAGGCTTCTTGGAGGAGAGGGTGTCTTAGTCAAGACTGGAAGGGCAGAGGGGAGTCAGTGTAGCAGCGCTGAGGACGCGCTCTAGAGGGAGGGGACACATGTGCAAAGACCCGGAGGCCAGAGGGAACGCGGCAGGTCCCACCTGACTGCATCTGACTGGCTGGGAGTGGCCAGAGGCTTTTGGCTCGGACCATGGCCGTTGACACCATTGACAGAGACTGGGAGCCCCGGAGAAGGTGCCAGCTTGAGGCGGGAGATGGCCAGTTTGCATGGTCGTGTGGGGTGTGTGTTGGAGCTGGCCTGTACCGCCTCATGAAAGCTCACAGGCATAGCGCTTCTCAATTCTCGGTTCAGTAAGGACAGGCTGGTGGCCTGAAATTGACCAGGGTGGGAGCGCTTACACCGGGTAAATGGGCAAGTGCTACATGGAACCCAGAGCCAGTTAGACGCCCCCCAGCCCAGCGCTGCGCCCTTCCCCTCTCAGCTGCCTTCAAGCAGAGGAAGTCAGCTGGATGTTGGAGGACGGCTCTGCCTTCAGGACGGTCATCAGGAGTGGATCTGGGTTCAGCGATGACCAGAGTAGTGACGGCAAGTGACGAGCCACCAGGGAGTGGCGGGGGGGTGGAAGGAGACGGGCAGCGCTGCAGAGCCTGAGGGTGGAACCCTGCAGGATCCCAGGCTGCACACGGAGCTGACCAGCAGACTCTTGGAAATGCTTTGCTCGGAGCATCCCCCTCGTGGCCCTCACCACACTTTGCTGTCATGGCTCACTGGGCACGTGTCTTCCTCGAGCGAGTTTTCTTTACTTGAACGAAAGCTCTCTGAGGATGAAAACAAACATCGGACGAATTCGCAGTTCCAGCGCTGGGGCCTGGACCGTGCTAGGCAAAGAGGAACGACTCCATAAATATTTGGTGGATGAATAAATGGATGAATGGATGGCTGAATGCCATGAGGGTGCGTGCACCTGTGCCCTCTACTGGGCGGGTTGTCTTAGACTCTATGCGCCTAGGATCCCAGGGTCCAGTGCAAGTACTTAAGCCTTATGGGAGGTGATGAGGAAGAGAATGAGTGAAAAGAGGCAGGACAAGGGTGGGCAGTGAGGGGCCCTGGCTGTGGGACCTTGGGCAAGCCAATAAGTATCTCTGAACTTCAGATTCCTCCATCTATAAAATCGGAATGATGATTCTTAGAGTGAGAATTTACAAAGATGAAGGTGAGAGTCCCTGGCACACAGTAGGTACTCAATTACCATTCGCCCTCCCATGGCTCTGCGCTCTACCCCGTGTTTCCCAGGTCAGCCGGTGCCTAGCTGCACACACCAGCGCCTCTCCCCATCTGCTTCCTTCCTCCATGCCCTTCCCTGTGTTCTTTTCTGGTTCAGTGACCTTGTTATTTCCAAAGCAAGGGGAGCTGGATTGGCTCGGAAATCTGCCTGGTGGAGTTCTAGCTAAGAGGACTCCAACTGAACTTGACTCAGTAGGGGGCAGGGGAGTGCGCCATTGGAAGGGGTAGGGGGCATAGCTCTTCCTGGCCTCCCACCCGCTCTGCTCCAGGGTTAATGGCTCTATAATTTATTCTGCTGGATGCTACATTCCCAGGAAAGGACCCTAACCTGCTAACCCTGTGCCCAACAGGGAAAATAGCTCAATTACTGCAAAATAAGATGCCGTCCTGTGTGGACCGATCAGCATAAAAGGATCAGCAGAGTGGACTGGACAGGAGTGGCCACTTGTCTGGAGAGGGAGAGGCATGGTACAGGCATCAGCTGGGCACAGCAACTGCCCCTGCCCGGGGGGCAATGAGAGAGCCATGAGGGGCTTCAGAGAGCCTCTGCTCCCACCCCCAGCCCTGCCAGGGCACCCCCTCTGCTCCCACTTCTCGCCCTGTGATGTTCAGAGGGCAGGAATTTAGCTGAATCCAACCAGGAAACAGAACCAACTTGATGTATTAACACAGAAGGAATCGGTTACAGGGAACTGACAACAGGTGATCCGGAGCTGAGAAGGCAAATTCCGGGCAGGGAACAACCCAGAGATTACCAGCAGAGGAAAGCTCCACCATCCCAGCCGGGAGGGGTCTAGGAGGAAGTGGGGGGATTCGAACCCAAGCAGATCACTGGTGGCAGAAAGGACAGGGCGACGTGTCTACCAGGAGCTGGAGTCACGAACGAAGCCCAGCAGCTTCAGGGATGGCCAGTGGAGGCAGACAGAGGGCTCAGCCTGGCTTCTCTCTTTCCCACCTGCAGGGGCCTCCCACTGACCACACCCAGCCTGAAGCCAGCTGACCCCGAGCCTGGGAAACCAGGAAGACGGCCACCTATGACACAGGACGGAGCAGGGGAAGGACCAGGAAAGCATCTGAGAGGCGACAGCTGCTCAAGAGTGGCCCAGGACGGCAGCCATACAAAGCCTGCAAGCGGGGGCCTCGGAGACCTTCGCCCTACTCTCCTCCCAGGCTGATGCCGAGGGCTCAGCCCATGTGCTGGACAGTGGCGCTTGGCTCCCACCAGCTCCCGATGCCTTGGATGATAAATGCCCAGGTGCTCCCCCGCCCGGGCCGATCCATCAAGCTCCCAGTGGCAGGCTGCACGGCCAGAGAGACCTTGCCGCCAGGGGCTCAACCTCCCAGACAAAGAAGAGAAATGCAGCCCGAGCCATGGAGACACGTAACACATCAAGGGCAGTTACCAACTGTCTGAGTCAGCCTAGGAGCCCTGCAGCTCCTGCCAGGAACAGAGAGGAAGCGGGTTTTGGCTTTTCCCTCCTCCTACCATCTCTGCAGGGGTGGGTGGAGGAGGGCTGGACTGGAAACCGGGAGCTTTTCCAGGTCGTTTTCCCTTCTCCTGTCTCGTTACTCCCTGCCTAACCCATCCTGAACCAAGCACGCTCTGTTACAGCCTTTTCTTTCTCCCTCTTTCCTCGACAACTTAAATGCCTCCAATACATCATTTATTACGCTGGGAACTAGGGTTGCAATAGTGAGCAAGGTCCCCAGCCAAACGGTGCTTGCACACAGAGCTTCCACAACCTTCTTTAACAGCCCCCCACAAGGGCAGGAAGAACTTCGGCTTTGCCCCGCCCAGCCGGCCCCGCTGCTTTCCAGAAGGAGCCGGGAGCCAGGCACCCTCATCCCAACTCCAGGCTTCCCTTCTCCCCCAAGCCCCTTTCCTGTAAGGAGGGGGGGGGGGGGGGGTCAGAGAGGAGGGTGGGCGGGGAGGCGCTGGATTCAGAGGGCTGTGATTGGCTGCCTCCAGACTGATAGATGGCTGAAGAGACCAACCAACACCGGAGGGCGGCCAGAGTGACAGTCAACCAATGTCAGCGGCAGATGCGGCCGCCCTTCCCTGCCGCCCGCCACCCCACCCCTCGGCCAGCATCTCCCTCCCGTCTGGAGTGCGGCTCTAAATCTCTTTGACATAAAATATCGTCGGAGAGCCGCAGTACAGAGAGATTAAAAAACAATAAAGAGAAAGCGAAACTCTCGACTATAATTACCAGCCTCTAGCCGGCAGCAGCAAAAACGCACTAAAATTTTAATAGGAATCACTGCATTTAATTTAACGACACATTTTTTCAATTACCAGAATAATTGTTTTATTCATAAAACGAGTTTCAATAAAGAGGGTCATTTTCCTTTGTTTTTATTATTCATTTGTGCAACATATTTGAGATAGAATCCCCTCATGTTAAGGCAGCTTGGAGGGGACTCATGACATCTGTGTCACGAGTGGAAATCGGAGGGGGCAGGGGACCCGGGGAGGTGGGCGCCCAGACGCCCAGGTGAGGACTGAGAGCCCTCAGCCAGGGCACCAACCTCCCACTCCTGGATGATATTCCAGAGAGCTCTTTGGTTTACCTCGCCAGCCACATCCTCCGCGCACACTTTGCTGAGCTCCCCATGGCCACTGGGAAGGAGAGACTAGAAACGCAGCGCCTTCTGCACAGGAGAAGGGAAGCAGGGGCTCCGATCCGCCAAAAACTCATCCTGCCAAATGGTAACACAGCCAAAGCCCGAGGCCACGTGGAGGAGAGAAGAAATGTAGGCAAATATAATATAGAGAAGACAGCCTGTTGCTGGGACATTCAGGGCCGGCTGCACTCAAGGACCCTTGGGCCTAGGTCCCCTGCCCTTGGAGCATCTAATTAGATGATCACAGTGACCAACACCTACCGGGTGCCTACTGGGTGCCAGTCTAGCTTCCCAGCACCCAGAAGAGTAGGCACTATGTATGGTTACACCCGCTATAGATACGAGACACCGCGGCTCAAAGAGATTAAGCTGCTGGTCCCCGATCTCACCCGGAGGATGTGGGAACAGGATCTGAACCCCGGGGAGGCTGACCACAGAGGCTCCGGAGGATGCTATGGACAATGGTGCCAGCTGGCTCTGAGGTCGGCTGCTTCTCTGAATGCCCTTCGCGACTTCATCTTTGAATCAACTCATTTACACTTCTCGCTCTGGCTTCGTTTACACTGCACTCTAAGCTCTCTCCCTGGCAAGCTCTCAGCTTAAGAGCCCTCACCCTGAGCCTCTGGCTGGCACTCAGAGATAGTGCCAGCTCCCGGGCCGGGGCAGGCGGTCCCAGGCTCATGCTACTCCCGGGGCTGGCTGGCTGGCTGGCTGGCTGGCTGGCTGTGGCTCAGGGTGGAGGCAGGGGTGGGGGCTGGGAGCGAAGGGCCAGAGGGAGCTCTGGGGTACCTCACTCTGGGCATGGACGTGATGCTGAGCATGGAAACACGCTGGGGTGCCTGTTCATCCTGAACCCCCTTAGAGCCGAGAGTGGGGCGACTGGCCACAAGGAGCCAGCGGTGAGAAGAGGTTGCCTCCAGTAGGGAAACTGATACGGATCAAATGTTTTCAGTGTCGAGGCCTTTGTGCCCACGTGACCTATTTGGTCCCCAAGGCCCCCCTGAACGGTGGATGTTATTACTCCTGGGCTAAAGAGGAAGAAACTGTGGCCTCAAGAAGTCAATTAAGTTTTGTCCAAGATCACGACGATAGTAAGTAGCCTAGTGGAGGGGTCACCCCCAAGCCTTGGCTGGATAACCCCCACATGATGGAGTCCCCTGATCCCTGCCCAAGGAGCTGCCCTCTGAACAGATAGGATGGCACGAGGATGGACAGGTGAGGATGGGGAGGAGAGACGTCTGAGGCTTCCCCTGACCCCTGCATGGGCCACACGGGCCGCCCCACCTGTGACCTTCAATCTCTCACCTGTGCCCCCTCCCTGCCGCCACCCTCCAGCAAGTGAAGGGCCCCAGCCTTCTGCCTCCTGACGGCGCAGGCATTGGTCCAAGGACACAAATCGCCCCTGTCTTGGGGGAGGTGGGGTTGAGTCCAGCTCCCCCAGGGCTGAAGCCTCGGCTTTCCTGGAGCCCTTTCGGAAGTTCCCAGTGCGGGGAAAGCGGGGGGGAGAAGAGATGCAGGCAGGGAGCATCTCGGGGCCACCCCAAGTGCAAGTCAGGCCCCCAGAAGCCCTCTTTGAGGGGTGACATTGGGTAGCCCCGACATGTCCTCTTGGAACCCTGGCTCCTTCCCAGAGGTATGTCTCACCTCTCCTGGGGGGCAGAGGGTGGGGGGCCAGAGGGAGGGTTCCCAGGAGTGCTGGGGCCACCTGTGCCTTCCCCTGAGCAGACCCGCTGTCCTTCCCTGCTCATCACCCCCTGACCGCCCCAACTCCAGGCCCCCTGCTCTGGGGGCCTCCCCCAGCCTCAGGCTTAAGGAACTCCAAGAATTTCCTGGCCACCTACCCCCCCAGGTCTTCCGCTCCTTCCACAGTTGGGCGGGGGCATCTCCCTGCGACCTTGGGCTCCTGAGGACTGCACCAAACTGTCCTTGTCCTGGGAAGCTCTGCCCAATGCCAGGCACCTAAGAACACCAGTCAGCACTTTACAGAAGAGCATGGTACCTAAATGACACGAACAACTTCCGCCCTAGGATGGGCTGAACTAGGTTCCCCCAAGTTGATGTGTTGACGCTCTAGCCCCCTGGTTTCTCAGATTGTGACTGAATTGGGAGATAGAGCCTGGAAAGCAGTGATTGAGGTTCCATGCGGTCCCTGGCATGAGCCCTAACTCGGCATGATGAGTGTTTTACACTCCTTGGAAGAAGAGATTAGGACACAGACAGGCCTGGAGGGAGGACCGTGTGAGGACAGGGAGAGAATGCCTCGTCCCAGGCAAGGAGAGGGCCCTGGAACACAGCCTTCCCTCTGGGCCTGCAGCAGGAGCCCGTCCCACCAGCACCTTGATCTTGGACTCCAAGGCAAGATCAAGGAGTTCTCCAGCCCCTGGTATTGTGAGAAGATAAAATTCGGTTTTTACCACTCACGCTGTGTATTCGTTATAGCATCTCTAGGAAACGAATACACGTTTCTACATATCTCTTCCTTAACCTGGAATGCACATGTGACTTCTCTACATCCAGTCCTGGCTCAAAGCCCACCTTCTCCAGGAAGCCTGCTCTGGTGAAACCCACGCCTTCGCCTTCAACTCGGTGGAGCTCTCGGCTGTCCTGTGCAGAAAGGTTTTACACTCCTTCTTCGCTGGGTACTCTGTGCATGTCACTAAGTCAGCCTGGCGTGGGTTTTAGGATGGGATTGAAGCTGTGAGCTTCCTCCCGCCAGGGTCTGTGTCTCTTCCACTTTAGGAGCTTCTCTGTGCGCTCTGAACGGGGACTCGGTTCCCCAACTGACTGCGGAAGCAGGCTAGGAGGTCATTTCCCTTCTCCTGTCTTGTTCCTCCCTGCCTAACCCATCCTGGACCAAGCAGGCTCTGTTACAGCCTTCCCCTTCTTCCTCGACAAGGAGGAGATGCTGCCAATACATCACGCATCAGGCTGGGAGCTAGGGATCCGAGCGTGAGCAAGGGCCCTGGCCTCACGGTGCTCGCACACCCGGCATAGGCCCATCATCCCCACTCCTGGTTAAGCCAAGAGCATTTTTTTTCCAGCTGCAGGCCCTGCCCTGAGCTAGCGGCCGTGGGCGCACAGCCTCGCTCCCAAGAAAATTCACACCCAAAAGGTGAGACCGCACGGAGCATTGATCGCAGGGACAGAGGAGAGACAGAGGCACCGTCTCTGCGGAGGAGCCACACGGAAGACACAAGTCTTGACCTTGTGGTCCTTGGCCTTGAAGGCTGGTGGGACCTGAATTAGTTGAGAGCAGGAGGGGGCATGTCCCAAGTGGGGACAACAGCTGCTGCAAAAGTGGGGCATGTGAACAGACCCCGTGGCCAGCTGGCCTGGAGGAGGTGGGTACTGGGACCCTGGACTCATGCAGCCCGTGCCCACCTCTGTCCACCGAGCTAAAGCCTCCGTCCCTGCCCTGGGCCTCAGAGGGGACTTGGAGGTCACCATTTCTGTCCCCGCCATGGGACAAGCACGCTGGGCTAGACTGAATCTCTCCTCCATCCTTTCTCCGCCTCAAAGGCCTGGAGCTCAACGGGGGTGGGGGGGTAAGGAAGGGCCCAGGTGGGGGGACAGGGGGAGCGGGGCTGCCAGGCGCCAAGATCACATAAGCAGCAGATGTTGGTGGATTAGCAGCTCTGCCTCCCAAAGCTGCCCGAGCCACTTAATATTCTGCAGACGAGATCGCTTCCCTTTCATAAAAAGCAAACACGGAATTGAAATGCCGCAGACTCCAAACACCTGGGGAGGGCTGGTGTCCCGAAGCCGCGCACTTCGGGAGAGGGGGCCCGGGATAAGATGAGAGGACAAGTGGGACACGGGGCATCAGGCCTCCCTGCTGGCCGGGAGCCGTGACAGTCCCCCCAGGGAGGGAGGCTGTGGGGGCGCAGAAGGTGCTGAGCTCCCAGGAAATGTCCTGGGCTCTGGGAGACACGCGGGCATTGCCCTGGGGGCTTGGGCTGCAGGTGGACTGTTGGCAAAGCCATGTCACTTGGCAGAAGTTGCCGCTGGGAAATGATACGTTCAGGGACCATTTCTCTTCCTCTTAATGACACCAGACACTGGGGATGGAGGCACAGCCATCAACACAGGAAGCGGCAGGTTTTTTCCAAACAAACAGATCAACAGAGCAAAACAGCAAACAGCTTTCGTTAAATATGAATAATTCCAAGAGCCCGGCAAGCTTTTACCATGAGTTTGGTTTTTGCTGCTTCTTTTTTTTTTTAAAAAAGACTTTCTTGGGTTTGACAGAGCTCACTGTATCCAGACAAGACAGGAGCAGAAAAGCTCTCTTTCCCAGCCTCCCAGGAGACCTGGCAGGTGTGGCTGTGCCTGTAACAGGTGACATTCCCTTGAGCGGTGGGGGGACAGGAGGCCCTCTGTGGCCAGGTGTTTACAAATCATAAGTCATCCTCAGCTGGGGCAGTCATGTTGGACCTACATGGGACTCCTCCTCCCCCCAAAATTAAAAAAAAAATTTTAAATTAAATTTAATTTGTATTATAGTTGATTAATTGTGTTGTGTCACTTTCTGCTGTACAGCATAGTGACCCAGTCATATAAATATATACATTATTTTTCTCATATGATCTTCCATCATGCTCTATCCCAAGAGACTGGATATAGTTCCCTGTGCTATACAGCAGGATCTTATTGCTTATAGGGGACTTTTTTTTTTTTAAGCACACATTTTGTGAAAAATATTTGCTAATTCTCCTGAATTATTGGTGTGGGTTGTTCCGTTTCTGTCCCCTTTGGAAACATGTCCCCAGTTTTAAAAGGAATTCAGTCGGGGGAACGACCCAGTTTGCCTAGGTAGATAAACAGCGTGGAGGGTGTTGGTACCAACTCTGGAGCTCGGCTGCCTGGGTTCAAATCTGAGCTTTGCCGTTACTGCCTTTGAGACGGTGGGGGATTTTCTGAGCCTCGGTTTCCGGATCTGTAAAATGGGGGTGATGATTAAAATGGGAACTCCATCAGAGGGCCTTGGTGAAGATCAGATCAGAAGAACTACAAGGATTTATTCAGCAGATAAAGCTACTCAAGCTTGGAACCAAATCTCTCTCTCTCTCTTTTTTTTTGTCTTTTTGTCTTTTCTAGGGCCGCTCCCGCAGCATATGGAGGTTCCCAGGCTAGGGGTCTAATCGGAGCTGCAGCCGCCAGCCTACACCACAGCCACAGCAACGCCAGATCCTTAACCCACTGAGCAAGGCCAGGGACTGAACCCGCAACCTCATGGTTCCTAGTCGGATTCGTTAACCACTGAGCCATGACAGGAACTCCCGGAACCCAATCTCAATAACTGTCTTATGAGCTAGGAAAGGCTATGCAGCACTTAGGAGGGGCAGACATGCAGCCTGCCCTGCATGCACTGCAATGCCTCAGAACGGTCCAGCTATGAAACTGAGCAAGCCGCTTAACTTCTCTGAGCCTCAGCTTCCCTGTCTGTAACATGGGAATGGCAGCATCACACTGCTCCCCAGTGACTGAAGCGCACGGACAAACACCACACAAAGGCATGCTCGGCCATGCCTGAGGCCAGAGCTTGCCAGGCTTTGGGCCAAAGGCCTTCCTGCCCGGGCTGCCGTCCTGGAAAGAAGGTTCTCTCTCTCCCCCTCCCTCTCTCCTCTCCTCTCTTCTCCTTTCCCTTTGGTGCCTTCCCTCGTTACTATTATTACTATGACTTTTACTATTTATTAGAAGTGCCTCCTTCTTTTCTTTTTCTTTTTTTAAGGGCTGCACCTGCGGCATATGGAAGTTTCCAGGCTAGGGGTCAAATTGGAGCTACAGTTGTCAGCCGACACCACAACTGCAGCCACAGCCACGCAGGATCCAAGCCATGTCTGCGACCTACACCACCGCTCACGGCAACACCGGATCCTTAACCCACTGAGCGGGACCAGGGATCGAACCTGCATCCTCATGGATACTACCCAGGTTCATTACTGCTGGGCCACAATGGGACCTCTCTAGAAGCTCCTCTTTCAATAGGCGATGGAGAGAACTTGGATTCTTGAGAGCCCAAAGCTCAAAGCCCTGCCATTCTCCCTCTTTTTCCATTAGGAGGGGTCCCTGGTGGTCCGCGAGTTCAAGCATCCCGCCTTCTCTACAGTCTGCCTGCAGCCTCCACACGCAGGGACGTGATGGCCAACTCGGAACCCGCGGCAGAAGTGGCAGCCAGAGCGGACCCAGCTTCTCCCAACCTTCCTCCCCGCAAAGGGCTCCCTGGAAAGCCATGCCCGGTTCTCCCTTCTGAGGAGGCTTCCTCTCCCCCCGATGCTCTGTCTGCTCTGTCCATCGGATTCTGGCCCTTCCCCGAAACGGGAGGCAGGCAGCCTTAGGGGCGTTGCTCTAGCCCCAAGCGTGTGTGTGAAGCGCCTTCTGATAAAGCAGGAAGGATGCAGGTCAGTGAAAGGGGAGAGAAGCCTGAGGTCCCGCCAGTGCCCTGATGGAGAATACAGACTTTCAGCCAGAGGAGCCAGCGACGCCGAGAATGTGTTTGTGTAATTAGCGCTGCATATGGTTTCCTCTGGAACCTTCCAGAATTTCTCCATTAATGACAAGGACTCTACCCAGGCAGCCACGGAAAGGGACTTGAATCTGAAACTAACTTCAGGAAGGAAGGAAGGGAGGGAAGGGGGGAAAAAGGAAGGAGAGAACAGATCGATAATGAAGAATATTTCTAATATCTGCCTGGCATCTTAAAACGTCTAGGCACTGCTACCTGGACTCTCTCTCCTTTCATCATATGCAGCTGATGACATCCATCAGCCCATTAGACAGATGAAGAAACCAAGGTCCACTGAGGTCTCCACAGGCACAGGCCAAATCAGGGGCCAAGCTAACAGGACGCGGTGGCCTGGCTCTGGACTATATGTCAACGTCCAATAGGGGCCCTGAGGGACGGCTGCCGGCTGGGGTCCTGACCCTCCCGGCCTGGGGGTTCGGGCCCAACTCCTGGGGTCGTGGGTCACCTGTCCTATGAGATGGAAGGACTCCCACCCGCTGCAGCCCCGGCCCGGTCTGGGTCCAGACTCTTCCAGCCAGTGGCCTGGCTCCCAGGATGGGGTCTCATTTCAAAGGATGAAAAGTCAGCCAAGAGACAAACCGAGACAGGAAAACACAAGTGAGAAGGGAAGCGAGCGCCTTCTCTGGGGGAGAAAGAAAACCAAAGGCGGCTTTTGTTTGCCGCCCAACTCGCATCTCCCGCCTGCGCCAGGGTCCCCGTGTACAAGGGCCGGGCCCTGAAAGCATGTCCCTGTGCCAGAGGACTTGACAGGCGGCCAAAGCCCCACCGGGGCAGAGGGACCCCAAGGAGAAGACAGCCACCACCAGAGTGGACCCGCTGACAGTGCAGCTTTGGGAAAATGACTTAACCTCTCTGGGCCTTGGGTTTTCTCAGCAGTAAGGCCGAGATGACAGTGATACATAGATTACAGCGTGGCTCTGAGGGTTAGACGGCATAATGCAGGTCAAACAGTTGGCGCAGTGTCTGGCACAGAGCAAGGCGTGGATAAATGGAATGTAATATAGTCTAGTAATAATATAGTGTAATATAATAGAACATAAATTACATTAGAAGGTGTATTATAATTCTTTTGGAGGGCTCCTGACATTGAGAACTTTTCGCTGAGACGGGAGGAGAGGAGGGGGTTGGGAAGGAGACACAAGTGAGAGCACTAAGCTCTGAGCCAGGATGTAGGACAGTGGGGGGGGGGCAGGTCCCCTGCCATCCGCTAGCACCCCTTGGCCCCCTCCTCTCCCCACCCCCCCACTAGACGACATCTCAAGGGTGGGTGCTTCCCAGCTTGCGGAGGGCCTCCCCACGGCCAGGTGGGCAGACTCAGCAGGACAGGCAGGGATGGCGAGCCTCCCTCCCCCCACGCCTGCCTTCTTCCCCCTCACAGCTTCCGGTCCAAATATCTGAGCTCCACCGTCTTGAGGCCGCAAAGACCCTGCCAAGACAGGACGAGACCGGGGAGGAGACAGCTCAAAGCCTTTTAGTCACAGACCTGATTTCCGCAAAGGCCGGGTACCCCCAGCCCCCGGGGCCCCTTGAGAGCCTCAGCCTTTGGTCAGCGTGGGTCGGACCCCTTGGGGGCTGGGCTCCTCCAGGCTGTCACACAGGGGAGGTGGGGCTGTGCCCCAGCATCCTGCCTTGACCGCTCCTGGAAAGAGTGTGATCTGGAGAACCGTCCACGGGCTCCAGACCCACACCGAGCTGGGTTTGGATCCAGCCTTGGGGGAGTTGCTTCCTCCCCTGTAGGGTGCAGTGACTTTCAGGACCACTACCTTAGAGCATGAGAAGAAGCTGCAGACAGATGTCATTAAAACATTTAATAACCACGAACACACGAGCCACTTGGCTGGAAGGACACCTGGGCTGTGGGCTGGGTGCCCTGGCTGGCGAGGCTGGGCCCGGGATCCACTGTCCAATTGTTGGAACATGGAATGTTCCAGAGCTGTCAAGACAGCACTGTTGCTTCCATGTCCAAACATCCCCATGGGACCGTGTGCCCCGCTTACAGGGTTCCTGTGAAGTTGGCTAAGATCTTGGGCATTCATACCCTGCCTGGCGCAGGGTAGCCTCTCTGGAAAGGCTGGCTCCCATCCCTTTCCCCCGGCCCTGACTCAGGCTCCCCAACCAGGGGACGGCGTCTGGGCCAAAGCTCCCACCTGCAGCAAGGATCTGCGGCAGGAGGCGGGACACCCCTGGGAGTCAGGAGGCAGGGAGTTTGGGATGGTGACAATAGGCCAGGCTGGCTCCCTGCAGGATGGGCCCCTCTCCCGCCTCTGCCCACAGGTACAGAGGAGTGGAGACACCCCGCCCTGCTCCTGTGCACCCTGCCCAGGCTTTAGGGGATCTGGCGAGTGCCCCACCCCTGGCTCCCACAGCTCGGGCATTTCTAGCTGCACCACGGGTGGGGCTGGGGGAGCTATTTTGGGTTTGGAAAGAGGGCTGTGGTGGGTGTGAAAAGGGAAGCAATGACAGGGTTGGCAAGGCTGGGCCCCCTCCTCTGGCCTCCTTCTGCCCACACCACTCACCCCCGCCTGTGGTCAGGCCTTAGCGTGGCCTCCCCTGAATGATGAAGAGGCCGAGGGGGAGAGGGAGGGCAAGGAGGGAGACCAAGAAAGGGGCCGGGTGGGGAGAGGCGACATCAGCACAGGGCCTGGGAGGTCCCAAAATGGTAAGGTGGCCGCAGAGAAGCGGCCAGGAGGACACAGTGGTCTGGGCTGCCTCTGAGAAGCAGCAGTCAACTTCCTTCTTCAGGCCGTACTGTGTGGTTGTGGTCATGGGCCCTGGAGGTACCTGCTGGGGGTCATTCAGGGGCACTTGCGATCACTGTGTCACTGGGTCCGTCTTCTTGTGTGTGGCCTAGGGCTGGCCCTGCCTCAGCCTCCAATGGCCACAAGGCTGGATGAGGAACAAGTGGCCTGGGGACTGTTGAGGAATTCCCCCACCCCCACCCTGAGCTGGCTTCCCCTCAAATGAGCCTCTGCTGGAAAGGATGCCCTTCCAGGTCCAGGATCAGGTGAGGGGAGGGAGGCACTGGGTCAAAATTTAAGGGCGGGGCTCTAGGTCATATGAGTCATCAAGATAAGTATTTGAATGGACCATTTCAAAAACCAAATTAACGTAAGACATTCCACAGGGAACACAATATCAACATGTTAAAAAAAAAAAAAAAAGTCAGGCTCCCACAGGGCTGGCGCTGGTGGAGGCGGGCAAGGGCAGGGGCAGATCCGGTCTTTGTGATATTTTGGGCATCATGAATTTCTGCATTCATTTGGATTTTTTAAAATATTGCATTCCAACATTGCTTATCTGGATTACCGAACTTCCCAGGCACACATTCAATTTTGTTCTTGAGGCGTGAGTGGCTCCTTGCTTTGACCCCCATTCTGATCTTGCTCTGTTCTCTTCTTACAGCCAATTAGCCCACCTGTTCCTCCTACCTCCCCCTCCCCCCGCAAGAATGACGGCAGGTGGAAATACGAGGGAACAAGAGCCACGTGGAATCAGAACAGAACAGGAGGTCAGATGCTTCTCGAAGGAGAAAAAGACACCAGGGCGGCGGGGGTGTGGGGTATGGGAAGCTGGCAGGGAGGGGAGGAGGGCAGGGGAGGCAGTTCCAGGGTGATGGGCGAGGTGCCGGGTAGTCAGGATGAGGCGGGAGAGGGAGACGAATGTGGACGTGGCGTAAGGAAGAAAGAGAAACACCACCAAGACACACAGAGCATTTTGGCATGTGCCACGGGCTGTTGCAAATGACGCAACTGTGTTCCGTGTGCTTTAACTCTAGCTCACACCGTCCATCCTAAGCAGCCCTAGGAGGTGGGTTGGCTCACTTTTCCCATTTTGCAGATGTGAAAGTTGAGGCGCAGAGCTGTGCTGAAGCTGGAACACCATCTCAGGCATCTGTCTGCCTGGAACCTCAGCGCTCCCACAACTCTCAGGGGGAGAGGGACAATGCCCCCCGCCCCGGTCCCCAGACCACTGCTGCCAGGGAGGCTTGGGCAGGCAGCCCTCCCCCCGCCCCCACCCAAGAGATGCACGGCTTCTGGACAAGGCTGGGCTGAGACAAAGCCAGCAATGGGTAACTTCGCTTCGAGTCAGAGACATGTTCCCCCAGAAGTAACAGGCAAATCTAATTTTTATAAATCACATCATATCTCAAATATCTTAGGGGAATTCATAACTTAAAAAAATTCTTTCGTGTCCCTTTGTAATTGCTCCCAGTTCGAAATGCATGAGCAACTCTGCAGGGCAATGGGACCGCAAAAGGGGGTTACTCTTTGGGGGTTAGAGAATAAATAAAATCTTATTTCACATGCCCTAGGTGAGTCTTATTTTCTTCTTTCTTACAGTAAATCTTTTTGTAATTTTTTTAGAGTTATCCTGTCTTATGCTTTTCTGTAAATCCACCCTCTGATTTTTTGAATTTACTCAGACTCGCATTGTCCACGACAGCAGCCACAAGCCCCACGAAGCTATTGGCATTTTAACTTATTAAAATGAAATAAAATTTAAAATTTAGTTTTTCGGTCACACTGGCCACACCTGGCTGGTGATGTTGGGCTGCAGAAATTGGAACATTCCCGCCGCCATAGAAGGTTCTACTGGACAGGGCTGGTTAGAGGATGAAGCCAAGCTTCTCTCCTTTTTTTTTTTTTTTTTTTTTGAGGGCCACACTGGTGGCATATGGAAGTTCCCAGGCTAGGGGTCGAGTTGGAGCTGCAGCTGGAGGCTATGCCACAGTTACAGCAACACCAGATCCAAGCTGCCTCTGCAAACTGCAGCTTTTGGCAACACCGGATCCTCAACCCGCTGAGTGAGGCCAGGGATTGAACCCCCACCTTCATGGATACTAGATGGGTTCTTGACCTGCTGAGCCAAATGGGAACTCCAAAGCCCACCTTCTCTTAAAGTGAGGCTTGTCGGCATTCTCCCCGGGCCTGAGCCTCTGGAATGTTCGGCTCTCCGTTATGAACAGCTGTTGTAGCTAATTTCACTGGGTGCAGGTGTAACCCAGAGAGATGCCTGGCATCCTCTCTGCTCACTCCCCATGACCTTGAGAGACCAAACAGCTGGGCTTGGGATTCCGGTAAAGTGGCTGCTATCAGACCAACCCCCCTCCAGCAAATAACTATAAGCAAGAGCCTGAAGCTGTTGGAGAGCAACCAAAAGCAGGGGACACTGGAGGGGAGTCAATACCCACAAGACCAGAATGGCACCTGGGTGAGATTCCCCTATGTGTGGGGTTCTGTTGAGGGTAGGCTCTGGCCTCTGCCAAGGAGGGAGGGGACAACTAAAATCCAGATGGAAAACCCCAAATCTTACTGCCTAAAAGAGCTAGAGTCTGGGCAGAATTTGGAGTGGCTACAGGAGTTGGAAAGTGAGGGTGAGAATTCCCAAAAAGAGCCAGAGGGAGGAAGCTCAACTTCTGTACATAAACTCTACCCAAATTTTTGGCCCATTTGGAAATTCCCATGCAAAGCCTATTCTAAGCAGCCCAACAAAACTAGAAGAACTGAACAGAGATTTCTGCTACTGGCTGCCACAGAGGAGATTAAGTTTGGGGTTTGAGTCCCACCAAATTAACTGTTTTTGTTTGTTTGTTTTGTTTGTTTTTTGTCTTCTTGCCTTTTCTAGGGCCGCACCTGTGGCATATGGAGGTTCCCAAACCAGGGGTCCAATCGGAGCTGTAGCCACCAGCCTACACCAGAGCCATAGCAATGCCAGATCTGAGCCGTGTCTGTGACCTACACCACAGCTCACGGCAACGCTGGATCCTTAACCCACTGAGCAAGGCCAGGGATTGAACCCACAACCTCATAGTTCCTAGTTGGATTCACTAACCACTGCGCCATGACGGAAACTCCTGTTTTTGTCTGTTTTTAATCAATGCATTTCAGGGTAACATATTCTTACAACATAAAACTCACAATATCTAGGATACAGCCCAAAACTTCTAGGCACACAAAGAAACAGAAGAATGTGATCCCTACATAAGAGAAATCAATACAGACTGTTTTAAAACAGCTATTCTAACTGTCCTCAAGGACATAAAGGAAAATATACCTGTAATGAGTGTCCAAATAAGGAATCTCATTAAAGAAATAGGAACTATTAAAAAGAACCCAATAAAAATTCTAGAATTGAAAAATATAAGATTTGAAATTAAAAACTGACTGGATAGGGTTAACAATGAAGAGAACAGAAGAGTCAGTGAATGTGAAACTAGATCAATAGAAAATATTCAATGTGAAGAACAGAGCAAAAAAAAAAAAAAAAGACTAAAAAAAAAAAAAACCACCAAACCCAGGACCTTGGGGACTGTACCTAAACATCTAACATGTATATAAATGGGGTCCTGGAAAGTGAAGAGAGAAAACAGAGGCAGGAAAAGTATTTGAAGAAATAAGGGCTGACTATCCTCCAGTCTAGAGAAAGACAGAGCACAGATTCAAGGTGCTCAATGAGTCCCAGCTACGATAAACACAAAGAGTAATAGCCCTTAACCGGATGACTATCACTCTTGCTTTACCTTCACAACCACTGGACCACAGGGTCTACCTCTCTGCAGGCTACGTGCACACTTTGCCAAAGGTTATATGACAGTATCCTGTCCTTGAAATAGCGCGTGTGTGGAGGGGGGGACCTGAGGCTACAAAAGCACCTAGCAAGTACCAAGTGCTTTTGCATATATTTTCTTTTTTTTCCCCTTTTTTTTTTTGGCTTTTTAGGGCTGCACTGGATGCATATGGAAGTTCCCAGGCTAGGGGTTGAGTATGAGCTACATCTGCCAGCCTACAACACAGCCACAGCCATGGCCACAGCCACAGCAATGCAGGATCCAAGTCACGTCTGCAACCTACACCACAGCTCATAGCAATGCCAGGTCCATAACCCACTGAGTGAGGCCAGGGATCTAACCCACAACCTCATGGTTCCTAGTCAGATTCGTTTCTGCTGTGCCACAATGGGAACTCCACTTTTGCATATGTTTTCTTAATTGACACTCAAGAGTTAGCTCCTTAAGAGCCAGGAACTCTTGTCTCCATTACATTTTGCTTATTCATTTTTTTTTTAAATGAAAATCAGTATGAAGGTTCAGAGATGTTGAGCAGCTCACCTAAGGTCACACAGTAAGTGGTGGAACCAGGGTTGGAGGCCCAGCCCTGAAGCCCATTTTCTTTCCTTTACCTTTGTGATTATTAACCCTGGGGGCATATTTGATTCACACATGTAAGGGGTTTTCAAACACAATTCCCACCCCAGATGAATGAAATCAGAATCAGTGCAGGGGGTGGGGGTGAGGGGGTGGGGGGGTGTTGGTTGGTTCCAGGCATTAGAAATGTTTTTTTTCCTCTTTTGTCCTTTTAGGGCCACAACAGCGGCACATGGAGGTTCCCGGGCTAGGGGTCTAATCGGAGCTGTAGCTGCCAGCCTACACCATAGCCACAGCCACACCAAATCCGAGCCGCGTCTGCAAGCCTACACCACAGCCCATGGCAACGCCGGATCCTTAACCCACTGAGTGAGGCCAGGGATCAAACCCGCAACCTTGTGGTTCCTAGTCGGATTCGTTTCCGCTGCGCCACAACAGGAACTCGGGCATTAGAAAATTTTAAGCCCCTCCAGGTGATTTTAAGCTGTGGTCTGGGTTGAGAACCACTATGGACACTGGTGCAGTTTGGAAAATTCCAGACAAAGGGAGAGAACTGGGTCACTCTAGCTCACATAGGCAGGTGGGCAGTGAGAACCTCTGGGTAAAGGGCCTGGGGACAAAGCTCCGAGACCAGCCCAGTGGGTCTGTAACCCTCCATCTCTCGTCTTCCTCCTGGATTTCTAGGAGGGGCACAGCTGTCCCCCCGCTCTCAGTGCCGGAAGATATGCGGGTGATGAAAGTGTCGGAGGAGGCTCTGCGCAAGCGGGGCTTGAGTTACAGGAG
Source organism: Phacochoerus africanus (assembly GCF_016906955.1). Classification (NCBI taxonomy): domain Eukaryota; kingdom Metazoa; phylum Chordata; class Mammalia; order Artiodactyla; family Suidae; genus Phacochoerus; species Phacochoerus africanus. Next base: position 7,382,507 of record NC_062557.1, on the reverse strand, counting down.
GCCGCAGCGCCGGGCGCGGGGCACTTACTCTGCATGAGGAATAGGGCAGTAAGACCTCAGAGCCCTAACTCTCCCAGGCTCTGGATGGCAGAGGCGGAGACTCAGCCCCGTTTCTCTCCCAGTGCCCTGGGGATGCTCCGCGAGCCTGCGCTGGGCAAGGCGGATGGATGCAGGGCAAACGGCCACAGGCGCAGCCCTGCCACGTCCTCCTCCCCTCCCTGCCGCTGCTCCCACCACCCCCTGCTACCCAGCCCGGATGGCACAGGACCCATCCATGGTGAGCTCCTGGCTCTGTTTCCCCAAAGCCCAACATTAAACAGCCTGTGAAGCACAGGACGGTGAAAGCGGCAGGCTTCCGCAGCTGGCTGGCAGGCCTGGCTTTGACACTGGATCAGCCAACACCAACCAACCAAAGAAACAAAACAAAAACAAGACAGGGAGACCCAGCGAGGGTCCCTCTCAAAATGGACGATGGTGCCTGATGACGAGATGACGGTGATGTAGCAGCCACCTCGGTCCACTGAGGGTGACCACATGCTGGCACTTCACGTGCATCATCTCCCTGCATCCTCAGAACCCCCCTGCCAAGGGAGCTCTTTTTGTTTGTTTGTTTGTTTGTTTAAATCTCTTAGAGCTGCACATGCGGCATATGGAAGTTCCCAGGCTAGGGGTCGACTCAAAGCTGCAGCTGCCTGCCACAGCCACTGCCAGGCCAAACAGATCCTTAACCCACTAGGCAAGGCCAGGGATCAAACGTGCATCATGGATACGCGTCGGGTTCTTACCCCACTGAGCCACAACAGCAACTCCCAAGAGTGCTGTTTCAGTTCCATCTTACAGATGGGGAGACTGAGGCTCAGAAAGGGCCTATCGCTTGTCCAACCCATGGCACAGCTGAGCTCAAGGCCAGGTCTGTCTCTAATAGAGAAGCCCTTAGGGGCTGGACTGAGTCAGGTTTAATTCTAAAAGGTCCCCCTGGTCAGGTCCCAGCCCCCAGCACACCCACACCATCGCTAACCCCACACGCTCTGTGCCCACGCTGGGGTTCCCACACCCAAGAGCTCGCCACTCCAGCTGGCTCATGGCCTGGAGTCAAGGGTGGCTCTGGTGACCCAGTGTGGTCCCCAGGGGCTGTCCATGCTCCGGGAGGCAGCAGTCCAGCCAGGTCCACTCCTGGGCTTATTGATCTGGGTCCGGGGGAAGCAGGCGGGAGTCCAGCCGGGCAGCCCCTCAGGCGCTCCCAACAGCCTGTGTCTAACGACCGCAGAAAGCCATTACAGCTCACTTAACTGTAAACAGCTCTCCACAGCACTCATTAGGGCCACTGAGGATCAGAGAGAGCCCTCTGCTTGGGAGTACGGGTGTGTGTGCGTGTGCGTGTGCGTGTGTGTGAGCCCTCTGCTTGGGAGTATGTGTGTGTGTGTGTGTGTGTGTGTGTGTGTGTGTGTGTATGCGTGCGCGCGCGCATGCACACAAGCCAAGCTAGCAGGGGCTGCGCCTTCTTACTGGAAATCCTGCTTCCTGCCCAGCCTGGCTTCCAGGAAAGGTGAGCCCAGCTGGGACCCGGCCAGCCACGCTGCCCTGCTCTCCCCCACCCGGGTCCCCTCTGGCAGCGGCTCTGTCGTCCCTGGGGCAGAGCTCCAGGTGCCCCATGACAACAGGAGGCAGGCTTTCCATGCTCCAGGCTGGCCTGACATCCAACCGGAAGGACAGCCAGCTCCCCTAGGGAACATGGGCTGGGCTGGTCCCCTGCTCAGACTCCCTCCCTTCGGCAGCGGGGACACCTGCCCATCGTTGGGAAGAATGTGTGTTTCTGGGGCCTACACTTCAGGCAGGTGAGACCCCAGGTGCTTGGACCAGATATTAATCCCCCCCAAATCGGAGCTTTCAGACTTAGCCTTGATCCTAATAAACTCTTACAAGGGTCCCAACAGATAACACAGAGCAAGGCCTCTCTGTGCTGCTGTTCCCTCGCTCCCCAGCCTGGCCTGGCCCCCACCTGCCGCAGTGGCTGAAGCACCTCTGAGTTCTGGGGTCCTCAGGGACCCACCCATGATCACCAAGCCAGCCCACGCTGAGGTTTTCTCTGCCCTCAAACCCGTCACCCTCCAGGCCTTGCAGGTCCCCTCTGAAGCCCCCCTGCTGGGCCGCCCTGCCTGGGCTCCCCTCTTACCACCTGGTTCTCGTCCTTCTCGGCAAACATCCTACTTTCTCATCACAGTTTTGGGTCGTGATTGCTCACTCTCCGTCTCCCCTGCTCTTCTCTGAGCCCCACAGGGACGCGGACCACGACTGATTTGTCTCCTTATCTCCAGCGAGAACCCAAGCCTTGCGCAGATGGTGCTTGGTGAAGATCTGATTGATGAATGACTGAGTGAACAAGTGACCCCAGCAGGTGAGGCCCGGCTCGCTTGGAAGCCTTTTGGAGAAAGGCCTCTACACCTACGGCCACTGACCTGGCCCACGCCTCCAGGCCCCATGGCCAACATTTCTCCCATCTGTGTTCACCTCCCCCTCATCTGATCAACTCCTACCTGTCTTTCCCCTTTCAGGTGTGACACTTCCCCCCAGGAAGCCGCCTGGCCCCATCAAACACCCAGCGTGCTCACTTGGAATGGCCCCTGGTTGTTTCTTTCTCTCTGGACCATGAGCCCCCCGGGGGTGAGATGGGCATCTCCGGTGTTAACACGGGCTTACGTGTCCAAGGCAGGGGCTGAATGAATGAATGAACGAATGAAGGGAGGGCCACCATACGGCCCTCGGGCTGTGGGTCAGTACCACCTCCTCTGGGAGCTGCGGACCTTGTCATGGGATGGCCTGTCTCCCTCCTCCAGTTTCCTCCCGGTCAGCCGCCCCCTCCAGCTCTTCCCTGAGCCTGAGCCAGACTCCCCAGAGCACGTGCTCAGGCCATCAGGGATTAGCCGGACAAGTGGAGGTGGTCAGGTCTCCTTTTAGGACAGGACAGTGCTGTGGCTCAGGAAGGGGACAGAGGAGCGCCCCTGGGCTGGGGGCCCAACCACCCTCCTTCACCAGCACCAGCAGCCCCAGGGCCAAGGGACCAGTCAAGTTCCCTCCACTTCCCAATGCCCCACAGGCCACTCTGGACCACAGCTGCTAGGACCCCAAATCTTGGAGTCACCTATGAGTCTGATTTTTCCCTTCCATCCTAGCCATCTGCTCAGCACCTGCCAGCTCCACCTTCAACAGGCACCTACCATCCGACAGTTCCTCGCCACCCTGCTGCCAGTGCCCATCCCAGACCACTGCCCCCCCAACTGGTGCACCTGCCCATGCCCCCTCATGGCATCCACAGGAATCCATTTAATGCACAGATTGGATCCCCCACTGCCCTGCTTAAAGCCTCCAGTGCCTCCCACTCACACTGCTGAGGAAAACCTGAAGTCCCCACCATGACTTGTGGGAGCCCCCCATGGATGGGGAGTGCCGCGTTCCATTTCCACTGTCCCCTCTGTTGCTCCCAGCACATGCCAAGCCCCGCCCTTTCTCAGGGCCTGGCACTTGGGGTGCCCTCAGTTCCCTTCCTGCTCTTCTTCCCTTCATCTAGGTCACTGTCCGAATGTCCCCTCTTCCAAGAAGCCCTCCCAGACTGCTCTCACCACGATGGCAACCCAATGCCACTCCCCACCCCAGCTACCTTGTGGGCCTGGTTCCTTCCTGACACTTCCTCTTACATCTGCATACATTCATACTCTCTGACTCCCCTGAGGGATGTAAGCTCCCCAGAGGCAAGGGTTTGTGTCGGTTTGGGGTCACTCCCATATCCTGAGTGCCTGGAACAGTCTGGTACAGAGACGGTGCTCAATGAATATTGTTAAACGCATGAGTTAGTATTTTAAAAATTCAATGAATTGACGCATCAACCTGCCCCCTTTGGTCAAATGTGTCTGGAGGGGTACATCAGATCTGGGCACGGATCACACCTGACGTCAACACACACACACACACACGGATACACTCCCCTAACTGCTGTTCATGCTCCCCCCGCTTCCATCTGTACCTTCAACCCCCTGGCAACGTCATGATTATGAACCTTGATTTTTTTCTTTCCTGTGACCCAGGAGCTACAACTGTGGGTAACTCGCTGGTGTGTGAGTGTGTGCTGGGGGATGATGCTAGGGTCCCTCCAGGCCAGCTCCTCCCCAGGAACACAGCACCCCTACCTCCCCTTCGGAACCCGAAATGTCTGGCCCTCGCTGCTTTAACGACACATGTGCCAAGCTGGCCTCCCCGCCTCTCCGCTTGCCTCCATGACGCCCGCTACCACCACAGCTCGAGCTTGAAGATCAGATGCTCTAGTTAACCATGACCCAAGTAAAACTACACCAAGAGGGCAAGTTTTGAGTCTTGAGAAGTACAACTCCCCATGGGAACCCTGAGAGGTGTCTGGACACGAGCAGATGAGAAGCTCAAATCTGGTACTCAGAGCTGCGCATCCATAGGGTTTGGGAAGCGCCTGTCCTGTCTGTTCAAAGTTGGTTTTTTTTTTTTTCCCTTCTCTCTTTTTTAGGGCTGCCCCTGCGGCATATGGAAATTCCCAGGCGAGGGGCCAAATCAGAGCTGCAGCTGCCGGCCTCCACTACAGCCACAGCTACGCCAGATCCTTAACCCACTGAGCAAGGCCAGGGATTGAACCTGCAACCTCATGGTTCCTAGTCGGATTTGTTAACCACTGCGCCATAACGGGAACTCCTTTTTTTTTTTTTTTTTTTTTTCCAGTTGGGTTTTTAACCCACTGTGCCACAACAGGAATTCCTGTTCAAGGTTTCGATGGTGGATTAGCTGAGAAATTGCTCCCACGGTCTCTGATCATCAATGATCATTCCTGGAGTGGGAGACCGGGCTCCATCCAGGCTCAGGAATCCGGTGGACGTGCGCGCCCTGGCTCTGCCAGCTTGCCCCAGGATGACCACGAAAGCTCTCTGAGCTGCAGGCTCCTCTGTATGTCTGGGGGCTCAGGATCCTTCCTCTCACAGTTGCTGCAAAGATCACGTGACCGCGGAATTCTGACTCGACTGCGGCTGTCCCTGGGATGATGGCGGCAAGGACTCTGAACCTGCCCTAGTTCACCCCTGGGCTCTCAAACCAGGCACTTCATTCATTCATTCACTCACTCACTTATCAAGTATCTCTTGCATTTTTTGCTGGGGGCCAGGCACTGTGGTGTAATATGGAAAGACAAGCCTTTGTGGCTCAGCAGGTTAAGAACCCGACCCAGTCTCCTTGAGGAAGTGGGTTCGATCCTTGGCCTCACTCAGTGGGGTAAGGCTCTGGCGTTGTCATGACCTGCAATGCAGGCCACAGACGCAGCTTGGATGTGGCGTGGCTGTGGCGTAGGCCAGCAGGTGCAGCTTCGATTCAACTCTTAGCCTGGGAACGTGCATATGCCACAGGTGTGGCCTTAAAAATTTTTTTTTAATTAAAGAAAAGAAAAGCTGAGCAGTGATATGGACACCCATTGGGAGGCAGAGGAGCTCTGTGTCTTGCTCGACATGACCTGGAAGAAAAGATGTCTTCGCTGTCTCTGCAGCACAGAAGAATCATCACACGTAGCTGGCGAGTCCGTGGTGAGGATGAAACGAGTTAACTTGCGTAAGGCACTTAGAATTGTGTCTGGCCCTCGGTAAGTACCATATGATTGTCGTCTCTGTGGTTATGAAATTAAAGACGAACAGACAACCTCTGTGCTCGGGGCGCTCTGCCCAGCATGGGAGAAAGTGCACACACCCAGACGGCGGCAATGCCTCGGCCGGGCTGGGGAGAGGGGATGCCGTCGGGGGCGTGGGCTCTCAGGAGGAGGCGGGCTCCGCTCCCGGGGTGGCAGAGTCACGGGGAGATGAGCTAATGAAGAGCATGTCACCCTGCAGCCCAGGGTGTGCGCCCGCCATGGCCGGCACTGACTGAGGTCGTGGGAGCCAACAGGACAAATGCCCTCGGGGGGATGGGAAAGTCTGCGCCGAGGGCAGTGGCAGGACCACTGGGTTCCCCGTCCGAAGAGCAGCCAAATTCCCAAGGCAGAGGGGCGGCCCAGGGGAGGTCTGGGGCCGAGGGGATTATGGCAAACAGGATGACGAGACCACGAGGATGGGTGTTCCAAGGATGGAAGGAAAGCAGGAAAATCAGGAACAAAGGGGTGTGGCTGAGAGACGACACGGGTTCTGCGGGACAGTGGGCCACGCAGGCTTGCTGCTTGCAGGCAGGGTCCTCAAGAGGGGGATGAGAAAGCCAGGGGCAGGCTCTCTGGAACAGCCCGGTCACTAGGAAGCCTCCTGGCCCTGGAAAGTATGACTTAACGTACCGCAAATCCAAAGCATCCAGCCTGAGGAGTTCCCATCGTGGCTCAGCGGTCATGAACCCAACTAGGATCCATGAGGACACAGGTTCAATCCCTGGCCTCGCTCAGTGGGCTAAGGATCTGGCGTTGCTGTGAGTTGTGGTGTAGGTCGGCAGCTGCAGCTCCAATCTGACCCCTGGCCTGGGAACTTCCACGTGCTGTGGGTGCGGCCCTAAAAAGACAAGAACAAGAACAAGAACAAGAACAAGAACAAGAACAACAACAACAACAACAACAACAACAACAACAACAACAACAACAACAACAACAACAAAGAAAAGAAGAAGAAGAAGAAAAAGAAAGAAAGAAAGAAAAGGCATCCAGCCTAAGCCAGGCTGAAGAGCTGGATCAGCCCAGGAGCCCCGGCTAGGAAAGGCTCCGGGGCAGAGGCTCGGGGCTGGGGGTGGGTAAGGTCTTCCTCGTTTGACCTCCTCCAGGTGGCAGCCTTCAACAGGGGCTGCACCTCTGACGTCTGTCGGGGGACCTGGCTTGGGTGGGATGGGTCTGAGTGACCCACGAAGGGTCCTTGCTGTGTCCCCTGGAAACTGCAGTCTCGGCACAGCAGATCCCTGAGCTGACAGGCAGGAGACCCAGGTTCTAGGAGAGGCCATGGGCCACCTTGCCTGGGACTTTGAGCCACTGCCAAGCTGCTTTGAACCCCAGTTCCTCTGGATGAAAGGAAGAGTGTGGACGTGACCTCCAGGGTCCCTTCCGGCTCTAACGACGTTCTACACCCTGGAGGGTGCAGCCAGCTCAGGGCTCCCTGGGACCAGGTCCCTCTCCTCCCCTCTCCTTTCCTCCCAACGGGGCCACCAGCAACCTGTCTTCCCCAACCCCCTGGTGGGACTTTGCCCAGCTGTCACTGGTGGTGGCTCGTGCAGCCAGTGCCACAAACCCTTCAGGCTTAACCATCTCACTCTGCTGTGGCTGGCGGGCCCGGGTACCAGTAATGCCACCCCATCAGTCAGCTGTGCAGTTCTGGGCTTCTGAGTGCAGGGGTGGCCCTGGTCCCATCTCCCCGGGCCCCACCTGAGCCCCACCTGTGCTCCTTGCTCCCTTGAGACAGGAGAGCATCACGGAGACGATGCAGAAGGATGGGAGAGCTCCCCACCCTCTCCCTTCCAGGAACCATGTTCCCCATGGCAAGGTCCAGGCTAGGGGACAGGATGGGGACAGGACACGGAGGTGTAGACCACGAGATGTGGAATGACGCTCCTGAGCATGATGGTCCAGGGACAGAGTGAAGGAAAAATGACCACAGGCATCACTAACTACAGTTGAGGGCTTTTCAGAGACTTATAAATCCTTCAGTTGAGTTTATCCCCAAAGACTCTTTGATATGACCTGTTGAAGGCAAGAGACTCTTCAGCACGATCTGTCCACAGCTAAAGTGCCAGGACCAGGACCAGTCATTCATTCGTATTTTAACTGACTCATCAAACATATACCAAGGACCACCCACGTCCCAGGTGCTGGGCTGGCCACCAGGGACACAAAGGCAATAAGCCAACAGCCCCTGCCCTCGGAAAGCTACAAGTTAGTGGGGGAGGAGGTGGCTCCCGAGCTGGTGTGCAGGACTGCAGGGTGTGGACCCCACCCTACGAGACCACTTATCAAAGGGTCAGGTACCCCACGGACCCAGGCAGCTCTCATTTTTACCCAGGTGAGGCAAGGGGAGGGGTTAGTGCACTTGGCAGCCAGCCTGCCGGGGCGGGACTCCTGACTCCTCACCGGCTGCTGATGCCACTGGGTAACTCCTTGACCTTCTTTGGCCTCAGCTTGCTCCTTTGCAAAGATAGGGATGGTGATATATGTAGTTAGCAGAATAATGCCCCCAAAGATGCCCACGACCTCATCCCTGGAACCTGTGAATATGTCACATGACATTGCAAAGATGTAATTACGGTTGCGAATCAGCTGACTTCCAGACAGGGAGAAGAGCATGGGTCACAAGCGTCCTTAACTGCACAGAGGGAGGCCGAAGGGGAGTTCGTGTCAGAGGGAGACAGCACGAAAAGACCAAACTGGCCGGCGCTGGCGTGGAAGAGGAGATGCAGGAAGCCTCTCGAAACGGAAAAGGCAAGAAAATGGATTTTTCCCCTTGAGGTTTGAGCCTTACAGACATCTTGATTTTAGTCGAGTGGGGCCATTTTGGACTTCTGATCTCTAAAGCTGTAAGAAAACTAATCTGTGTTGTTTCAAGCTACGAAGTTGATGGTAATTTGTTGCAGCAGCCATTGGAAACTAATACATCATATCACAGTGTCTACCTCATGTGTTTCTGTGGCAATTAACGACTTAATGATATATAGCAGATGCTGTTGTGGGTATTATTATTTGCGGAACTGCGAGGGCAAGGTTTTGTGGGCTAGGCCTGGGTCAGAGTTCCTACTGAGACAGCAGAAGGTCCAGGAGCCCTTGGGACAGTTGGACACCCAGGTCCAAGAGCCAGGGGCAGGGATTGGGGTTGAACCAACAGTATGAGGAGTCTGGCTAGCTGAAGTGGGTCCGACAGATAAGGCTGGGCTCACCCTCCTCTGGCCAGCCATTAATGCTGGCCAGTCTATAGGCATAGTCAAAGCCAATGCCTCTTTCTATTCTGTGCCTTGCCCCTGGGTCATCACTGCCTGTTCAGGCCCTGTATTTCACTTATCTCGTCTGCTTGGCGTTGCCAAACCGCCTTGAAACTACCTTGTCCCAAACCAAGCTCTCCGCCTCATCCCTTCTCTCTGCCCCATCCTCATCTCAGAATTCCTCTCCAGTCGGGCTCCCTCAGGGGGTGGCACCCCCACCCCTGTCGGGGTCCTAAGGGACCATCTCAACACCTCCCTGCCTGTCACTGCCCCCATCCAGTTCCTCCCCAAGCCCTGACAATTCTTCCTCTTCCCTCTGGCAGCCCTCCACGTCTCTCCATGCTGGCTGCCGTGGCCCTGGCCCTCACCTGCCACCTTCCCTTGCCTGCCCTCTTCAAGAGTCTTACTTGTCCTCTTCAAGAGCCCTCTTCAAGAGCCTACTTGTCCGCCACTGGCCTTTCCAGTCTGTGATGGTTAATTTCACATGTCATCTTGACTGGACCATGCTGTGCCTTGATTAAAGATATTTCTGGGTGTGTCATTAGGGTGTCTCCAGAATCGGTGGAGTCAGTAGGTCACCCTTCCCAGTGTGAGTGGGCACCATCCAGTCTGTCAAGGCCTCAACAGAACAAAAGGCAGAGAAAGGAGGAATTGGCCTCCTTTTCCTTCCATCCTCTGGGGAAGCCAGACTAATACACAGTCCAGTCTCCTCGCCAGAGTCAAAGTGATCTTTTCACGAGCAACTCCTCAAGTCCTGAGCGTAGAGGCCACTGGTCCTACCGGGGCCCGTGGGCTCAGGCCCCTGACCACCCTCTGCAGACTCATCAGGTGTCCTTTACTGGAATCTTCTCCAGTGCACTCGCCACCACACAGCCCCTCCCTCAGCAGCACCCTGCATCTGCTCACCCGGATCTTCTCGAATGATGTCCCCCATCTGGAGAAGTCCCCCCACCGCTTCCCTAAATATCTCCTAGTCGTTGCTTAGATCTGAGCTCAGATACGACTTCCTCTGGGAAGCTGTTAGGAGCCAAATTATATTCCCCCCCCCGCCCCCCCCCCCCCCGCCCCAGTACTTTAGCATGTGATTTCATTTGGAGACAGGGGCTTACAGAGGTAATTATGGTACAAGATCCTCTGGGTGGGTTCTAATCCAGTTATGACAGGTGTCCTTATAAGAGGAGACTGGGACACAGACACACACAGAGGGAAGTCCACGTGAAGAGCCAGGGAGAAGACGGCCATCTGCACGCCATGGGGAGACACCTCCCATTGCTTGGCCCATGACCTGGTTTGCTCTCCCTGTTGAAATCTGTCACACCCACTGTCGGGGTCAACGTCCCTCTTACGTGAGCCCCGCAACACCTTATGCCATACCCCGAGCAGGGAACCACGGGCTGTCCCCTCCCTCGTGGGGACGGTCTTCCTGCCCACAACTGCACTTGCTTCTCTCGGGACACAGTGGCTCAGACAGATTTGTGGGCGTGAGACCCCTGGGAGCTCAGAAGAGGCTGTGCCTAGTTTAATGCTCTGAGGTCCCCGCCTTGAAATTCTCAATAATTTTATCTTTGAACTTGTGCTTTGTAAGAGAAGTACAGAGCTTCCTCGATTTACGATGGGGTCACATCGCCATAAAGCCACGATGAATTGAAAATGCATTTCATGCACCTAACCTGCAGAACATCGCAGCTTAGCCTAGCTGACCTTGAACGTGCAGGGAACACTCACGTTAGCCCACAGCTGAGCAAAATCATCCCACACAAAGCCTGTTTCATAATCAAGCGTCGAATAGCTCACGTCATCGACTGACTACTGTAAAACTGAAAGTGAAGAACAGGACGGTGGTCTGGGTGCCGAACGGTTTTAAGTGTATCTGCTGTGTCCCCTCATGATCGTGGGGCTGACGGGGCTACAGTCACGGCCACTGCCCAGCACCACGAGGGAGGATGGGGTCGCATATCACCAGCTGGGAAAGCATCAGAGTGCAAAAGGTGAAGTATGGTTCCTACTGAATGCATATCACTTTCGGAGCATCAATCAAAGTCGAAAAATTCTTTTTTTTTTGTTTTCATTTTTACCTTTTTTTTTTTTTTTTTTTTTTTTACTTTCTACATATATAAATTCCCAGACTGGGGGTCTAATCCAAGCGGCAGCTGCTGCCAAGGCCACAGCCACAGCCATGCCAGATCCGAGCTGAATCTGCGACCTATGTCATAGCTTGTGGCAGCGCTGGATCCTTAATCCACTGAGAAAGGCCAGGGATTGAACCCACATCCTCATGGATACTAGTGGCATTCGCAACCTGCTGAGCCACAGTGGAAACTCCCAAAGTTGAAAGATTCTAAGTCACCTTAGGTCGGGGGCCCTCTTTGCATCAGAACAACACTCACAGGTGAGCAGGAGGAAAAGGCAGATGCAAGGGAGAAGCTGGGTATTTTAGTAGCTTTAACAGCACTTTTTCGGCCTGCTTTTTAAACACGGTCCCCCCATTTTCGTTCTGCTCTGAGTCTTGCATATATAGCCAGTCCCACAGCAACCTTCGGCAAACCTCAAGCCCCCAAGGCATTTCCCCCAAAGAAAATGTGCCAGACGCACATTCCAGCCCATCCCCAGCCAGACTCAGGACCCCTGGGATTGGGCCAGGGCTGGGAGCTGGGGTGAGGGGATGTGTTATTGGGGAGGGGGCTTAAGGGGGGGACTGCTTGGCTCACACTATGGAACCCTGCCCTGGGCCTCCGGTGGGTCCCTGCTCTACACTACCCAGCACCCCACCTCAGGCTGAGCCCCACAAGTGTCTGACCTCTTGGGGGCAGGGAGAAATAAGGCAGAGGAAGGCGCAGGCACCCGTGTGTGCACAGGGCTGGCATGAGCATTTTGCCTTTTTTTTTTTTTTTTTTCATGCTGGCAACAGCTGGTGCTGCATCTCGGAGCCTGTGGCTGTGACAATTACCAAAATGTTTACTATGTATCACTATTAATAATGCAGAAGGTCCGCCAGCCTCCTAATCAGAAAGAGAGAGAGAGGCAAGGGCACAGGGCCAGGCTCCCCCAAGCATCTTCACTGCTCCCTCCGGGCCCCGCCCCTCTCTTGCCCATTCGCCCTTGACCTTGCCTGGGTGGCCTTGGTGTAGGACCAGGCTTTGGCCACCCCCCCGTGCCCGGTTGTTCCTCCCTCTTTCTACTCTGCCAGCCCCTCCAGAGCAGAACAGAGCTTTCTCCCAGCCTGGAAGTTTCCCGTGCCCTTGAGATACAGGCTTCCATCCAGGAAGCTTTCCAGAAGATTCCACTCTCCTTCTGTGAGCTCCCTGTAGCTGAAACTCTTCCACATCAGCTTCCTTCCAGTCCCAGCAGCATGGCAAGCCCTCTCCCACCCTCCCCAGGAGCTCTATACAAGCCACCTCCTCTCCAGGTCACTCGTCCCTCACCTCTCTGCCTGCAAACTCCTACGCATCCTTTATGGATCAGCTTGTCACCTCTTTCAGGAAGCCTTCCTGGATACTCCCCCTTCCTTTCTGGATTATAGATCCCCTTTTGAGTATTTGTACAGAATCCTGTAACTTGTCTTATAGTAATTAAGTTTGCACTATAGTAATTACATGTTGTTTTTTTTTTCTTTTTAGGGCAGCACCTGCGGCATATGGGATTTTCCAGGCTAAGGGTTGGCGAATTGGAGCTGCAGCTGCCGGCCTACACCACAGCCACAGCAATACCAGATCTGAGCCACATCTGTGACCTACACTACAGCTTGTGGCAATGCCGGATCCTTAACCCACTGAGCAAGGCCAGGGATCAAATCTGCACTAACTAGGTTCTTAACCTGCTGAGCCACAACAGGAACTCCCGGTAATTAAACAATTTTAATCTATATTGTCTTCTTCCTCTGGACTGAATGCTCCTTGAGAGCAAACAGTGGATTCTGGCCACTGCTTAGCATACAGTAGTCACTTAATGAGTGAGCGAAAGCCCAGAGACCAGGCCTGATTCATGCAGACTGTGTAACATGGAGCACCAGTGGCTCTACCATCTTCTCTCCTGCCCCAGTGAGTACTGGGTGAGCACCAAAGGTCTGATATGGGGGTGCAAGTACCCCCTTTTTCTGGTGCAGTCCCTGCCTCTCTGTAATGCGCCTCATCCCCATTGTAAGACAGCCAAGTCTCCAGGGCTAAGACAAGGGAGACTTTGAACCACTCCCACCCAGCATATCGCTGTCCCCCAGAACTCAAAGTCTGGGAGGAAAAGTTAGAACCCCTTCCCCAACCCTAGGTGGGGTGTCCTGGCTGACTGTCCCCAGCCCTCACACCTGCCCACTAAAAAGTGAGGTCCTGGGCTTGCGTGTATGTCTCCTGGGGGCGGTTTCCTCAGCAGGCTCAGGAATCCTGGAGGACCAGTGAGTACACCGGGGGGGTGGGGGGGGGCAGCGGGGGCAGGCTGAGTGCCGGGCTCCCCTGCAGCTGCTGTGCCAGTGTGCCTGCCACCAGCAATCTGGCCCCATCTAAATACGGATTCTGACACCTAATGACAGGACACTGGCCACGGAGTCCACCTGGAATGGCCTGATCATCAGAGAAGGCTCAGGTGGGGGAGAGCCCTCTAGGAAAGAGGGGTCCCTGCCCATCAGCCCCCAACCCCCAGCACGCAAGCCCCTCCCTCCCAGCTGTGACCTGCACCCTGGCCAAGCTGCAGATCCGGGCAGCTGGGTGGGACCCGACCTCACTCAGGGTCCTCCCAGATCCAGGACAGGTGGAGGGGGGGTTAGCGGGTCCCCAAATCAGGCTGCGGATGGGGGTGGGGGTCGGGCAGGGCTGACCAGGGCTGGGGAGCTGGGAAGCCTCCTCAGTAGCTCTACTCACTGCCATCTTTTCCAAGGAGGTTCGTGTCCCCAGGAGAAAAGGGGAGCACTTTGAAGACCCGAATGTCCCGCTGTGGACCTGCCTTCCCTTCTCCGGAAAGATGAAAACGGCCGACCTCAAGAGGGGACATCCTGTCATCCTGCCCTCCTGTCATGAGGCTTTGCAGCATCAGCCCCCAGCAAGGACTCAGGGAACTGCCCCTGTGTGTCGGGGGTTGGGGGGGACTGAGGACCCTGAGCCTGAGGCTTTGGGAGGGGGGTGGAGCTTCACTCCCAGCTCTGCCACTGACTTGCAGAGGGATCTCGGCAGGACGGGGGCCCCTCCGGCCTCAATTTCCTCACCCCTACAATGGGCCAGACTCCCTAAGCCAATGGGGTCTCCCAGCTCTGGACTTCTAGGTGGGCTTCTCGCCCTCTGCCTCCCTCTGCCTGAGGAGGGTCCCTGCCCCTCCTGCCACCCTAGCCCAGCCCTCGGGTCTCCGAGCAGAGAGAAGACGGTGATTTATAAGAAGAGGGCTCAAAGGTCGCAGAGCCTGTGGATTTGTTACAGGTGATGGATGCTGGTGGCATCCTCTGTGCTTTGCTGCTCCTTAGACACAGTTTCTGATGGAAGATGAAAGGGAGCCGGGGTGAAGCGGGCAGGGTTGGATCCAGCATGGCCAACAAGCTAGCAGCGTGGCCAGGAGGTCCATCCTCTGCTCAGGTGCTCCTGCTCTCCACCATGCAGAAGGCAGGGGTTAGGGATCCTACACTGGCTTCTCACTGTCACACTGCCTGGCACCACCTCCCTGAGTCTGCTCAGCCACCTGGCAAGGAAGGTCGTGCTATTCCTGTTGGAGACGTGAAGAACGGAAGCTCAGAGAGGTTCAGTAACTTGCCCAAGGCCACACAGCTTGAGACAGAGCCAAGATGTGATGGTAGATCTGTCTGATTTAGAATGCATGCACTTTGCCCTACGCCATGCACTTCCTGCATGGGGGCCAGGGGCCAAAGCCAGCCTTCCGCCTCCCACAACCACCGTAAATAAACCATGCGCCCCTGGACAACTCAGGGTCTCTTGGGAGGCCTCAGTTTCCCAATCTGTAAAATGGAGGCTGCAGTACTTCTCAACTGATGGGACGAGGAATCGCCTGGGGGAGGGTATTAAAATACAGATTCCTGGGCCCACCCCCCAATGTCCTGATTCAGTTGGTCAAGATCAGGCGACGTCGAGGCTGTTGGTCTGGGGACCGGGCTCCGAGCAGCAAGTCACTCTTGGGTTCCTTTCTGGTTTCAAAATGTGTGACTGTGAGAAGCCTGGGGTAAAGGGAGGGGAGCAGGGATCCAGGGCCCGGGTCAGGGCACGCTCTGGACAAACCCCCACATCTCCAGCCATCCCTGTGGTGTTCCTTCCTCATCAGCCCCCACTCTCCACCCGGCCTGGCTACCCCCTGTACTCAGAACCTATCCACCTTCTGTCCATGGGGGGCGCCCCCCTACCCCACCATTGCGGGGAGCCCTCCCAACCCTGAATACAGCGCTCAGCACAATCGACAGAGGGCAGCGACGATGGGAAGGGGCTCAGGAGCCAGGTGCTCCTGAGGGGGCTGGGAAACAGTGCTCCTCCCTCTAGGTGCTGTGGGACCCTGGGAAAGTTACTGGACCCCTCTGAGACCCCCGGTTTCCTTGTCTCTAAAATAAGAATAAGACTGGCTGCACAGGAGTTGTGGCTCAGCAGGTTAAGAACCCAACACAGCGTCCATGAGGATGTGGGTTCAATCCCTGGCCTCGCTCAGTGGGTTAAGGCTCCGGCATTGCCGCAAGCTGCAGGGTAGGTCGCAGATGTGGCTTGGATCCTGCGTTGCCGTGAGCTGCGGTGCAGGCTGGCAGCTCTGGCTCTGATTCAACCTCTAGCCTGGGAACTTCCATATGTTGGGGGTGGGACCATAAACTTTTTTTCAAAAATTGAAAAAAAAAAAAAAAAGACTGGAACTGCATAGAGAATGATAGCATCCATACTCAAAGAACCACAAGCATCCATAAGCATCCATATAGGCTCATGTGTGAGTGTGTGTGTGTGTGTGTGAGTGTGTGTGTGTGTGTGTGTGTGTGTGTGAGTGTGTGTGTGTGTGTGTGTGTGTGTGTGTATGGGGGGTGGATCAATCCATCACATCACTCATGTTGCTTCGCTGCCCCCACCCCCCCGCTGCCCTTCTCCCCCTTGCTGAGACCAGGAACGTAAATTCCTTTTGGCTATTAATTAAAAGCAGCCTCTCCCTTCCAGCGAGTGTACTTGCCGTAAATTAATAGCGATCTTCTTAATCAAATCTTATCTCCTCCTTGAGCCATAAACACATGGAGCTCGAGGTGGTATCTCAGTGCACCCAGCCGTGAAATTTAATTTCTGATGCTTCAGCAGGCTGCGTGGGGTGGGTGGGTAGCTGTTTGGGGGACAGCCCCACCTTGAGTGCCAGGGCCAGACCCCTGGCCGGGTTAACTCAACTGCCTTCCCTGATGTCTGGAGGTGGAACAGGCCTGGCTCTGAAAATCTGAAGGCGCAGAGGCTGAGGAGGAGCCGTCATGATTCTCTGGTGCTCATATAGTTTATGTTTTTATCCATTTTATCCCATGTGATTCTCAGGACGGCTGCATGAAGGAATGGGTTCAAAGTACGAACCTCATGTTAGAGACAGAAAAACAAAGTCAAATGCGTTCTCTGGAGTCAGATCTGGATGAAATTCCTTTTTTTTTTTTTTTTTTTGGTCTTTTTAGGGCCTCACCCGCGGCATATGGAGGATCCCAGGCTAGGAGTCGAATTGGAGCCGCAGCTGCCGGCCTACACCCGAGCCACAGCAACACCAGATCCAAGCCGCGTCTGCGACCTACACCACAGCTCACGGCAATGCCGGATCCTTAGCCCACCGATCGAGGCCAGGGATGGAACCTGCGTCCTCATGGATGCTAGACAGATTCGTTTCCGCTGAGCCACGACGGGAACCCCTGGATGGAATCCTTCCTCTGCCACGTTCGAGCTGCCACCCTGACCCTCTGGTTTCTTCATCTCCCCAAGGGGACCTGTCCCATAGTTCTGATGTGAAAACGGGATAAAAATGTCCCATGTGAAAGGCTTGGTACACTTCCTGGTAAATGCCACACAGGGGACAGATCTACCAAGTGACCTCCCAAGATCACCTGTCCAGGTACACATGGACACAGACCCTGACTCAAATGCCACACCCCTGGAATTCCATCTTGAGGCTCTGGAGTCTGGGCTCACGGGGCTACGTCCCCGAGTGAGTTCCGCTCAGCCCGCTTCCTACGCCTGGCCAGTCAATGCCCACCCTCATGCAAGCCCACCAGCCACAGGGGAGAGGTCGAGCCTGGAGCTGCCTGCACGTGACCATGGACGGGCCAAGGCCGAACCTGAGCACAAGATGCTTCTGCCAGCCTGGCAGCAGCTGTAATGTTACCCTGAGCTGCCATCACCCCAGGACACCCCCCTTGGTGTCCCTCTCTCCCAGGGGTCACCCTGGCATCACCACTCTGCCAAGGGGCTGAGAGTTGCCAGCAGCTTCGCTGTGGCCGTGGGAAGCCTCGTGACTGTCTCTGCACGTTATCTCCGTTACTCTCGCTGTGGCTGATGGCATCCTGGCTCCAGTTCATTCACAGATGAGACAGGACTCCACGGGCTGCTTTTCCCACTCAGAGCGGAGTGTCCCTGTCTCTCCAGGCTCTTCTAGCCCTTCAGGAAATGAGCCTTTCTGTCTGGGTCTAAGCGTTCCAACCCTCGGCTCCTGGGCAAACCGCCCTCTTTATGCCCATCTAACCCTCTGTCCGGCTTCTCAAGCTGGCTCAGAGAGAGCTCCCCAAATGCGCTGCTTCTTGCCTAAGTATGCAGCCACTGTCCCTGCAAAGTCGCCACGCTGCTTTGGAGTCTGTTGTTACTATTTTTTTTCCAGTAAAATCTACATGTTTGTTCCAAATTCTCTACGTCCACGGGGAAGCCCCTCTCCAAAAAACGCCTCTCCTGTAGCATCTTTTCTCAGTGCCATGTTCACTAACCTCTGCATCTCTAAAACCTGACTTTTTCTTTTTTTTTAACTTTTTTTAGGGCCGCACCTGCGGCATATGGAGGTTCCCAGGCTAGGGGTCGAATCAGAACTCCAGCTGCCAGCCTACCCCACAGCCACAGCAACGCAGGATCCCAGCCGCATGTGTGACCTACACCACAGCTCACGGTGATGCTGGATCCTTAACCCACTGGGTGAGGCCAGGGGTCGAACCCACATGAATACTAGTCAGATGTGTTCCTGCTGAGCCACAACAGGAACTCCGCCTGACCTTTTTTTTTTTAACCTTTAAAATTTTTTATTGCTGCCACTTTGGAATCCAGCTGTTATTATACTCTGTGAAAAATCAATGTTGCTTTCCCACACAAACTCATTTTCAAAAGAGGGAGCGCAGACATGAAAACGTACGAAGCCTGCCTATTTAGAACTTCTTTGGATTGAAAGTAGAAGTTTGGAATCCACGGTACCTACTAATATAACTGTACCATTTACAATATCTGGGGGGAAAAATCATCACATTGAAAATGACATCCCTCTTAAGATGTGTGGGCACATATGTGTGTCTGCGTGAAGTTTTATTACACAACTGCAATGGGAAAAGCTTGATAACAATGCACTGGTTTACGGCTGCCCCATTTAAGCTTTCTCCTACAATTTATTCACATACCTCTGTTATGTCCCGCACAAAAACTTTTAATTCCCGTCAGTCACTCCTCATGTTTGTTGAGAATCTGGCCATTTTCGATTATGCATGTCCAGTGGTTCCCAAAGTGGGGCTCCCCAGAACAACTGAGGCAGCAGCACCTGGGAACTCATGAGAAGCACAGATTCTGGGAGTTCCCGCTGTGGCTCAGCAGTGAGGAATCCAACTAGTATCCATGAGGATGCGGGTTCGATCCCTGGCCTCACTCAGTGGGTTAAGGATCTGGCATTGCTGTGAGTTGCAGCTCCAATTCGACCCCGAGCCTGGGAACTTCCATATGCTGCAGGTGCAGACCTAAAAAAAAGGGGGGGGGGAATACAGATTCTGTGCTACCCGCTCCCCTGCCCCCAGCGCAGACCCTAGGAATTGGCAGCTCTGGGGGCAGGGCTGCCAGTCTGTGGTTTAGCAAGCCCTCCAGGTGAGTCTGACGCACGATCAAGCTGGAGGACGATCCAGGTCAGCAGATCTCACCCAGAGTCCGAGGACACCGCTGAACATCCTACAATGCACAGGACAGCGCTCCACCCCCATAACACAGAAGGAGCCGGTCCCAAGTGCTGAGTTGCCGAGCCGCCCCCTTAACACAGAAGGAGCCGGTCCCAAGTGCTGAGTTGCCGAGGCTGAGAAATCCTGCCCTAGACCCGCCCAGACTTGGGATGACTTGCAATTAACATCAGAGGAGGGTGAGGAAGCATCACAGTTCTCCTTAGGGTTCCTGGGGGCCAGCGCGGCACAATCCCAGAGCTGACTCCCAAACACAGGAGCTTGGGATCTGTTAAAGGCCCTGCACGCACATAAAGCCTCAGAGACGGGACCTTCCTGGTGGCCCATTTTACAGGCGGGGAACTCAACAGTCCAGAGAAGCCCCATGGCTTGGGAGCGGCACAGCAGGGAGCAGACCTCGAGGAAGTAAAGGCAGAGCCGGCTGATGCCACCATGACTTCTGCAAGGGGACCTGCTCGCCTGTTAGTCAACCATCGCCTTAAGCAGGAACGAAAAACTGCAGGCACTGCAAGCACTCACTCAATAGGCCTAGTGCCGACTACATGCTCCTCTCAAAGCCGGCTGCTTTACGGTGTCATGGTGCATTTCCAGGCCACCAGAAATTCACACTCCAGCTGGAGAGATTAAGATCAGCACACTCCAGTGCTCTCTCTCTCTCTCTCACACACACACACACACACACACACACACACACACACACACACACACCCCTGGAGGATAAAGCAGCCACTCTTTTGATCTCTTCTAGAGGTGCTCAAGGTATTTAGAGAAACAGAACGGAGTGAGGGAGGCCCCGAGGGAGAGCTGAGCCTCGAGGCATGGCTCAGATTTGCCCAGCTGAAAAGGGAGCCCAGAGAACCAGAAGGAAGAGCGTGGGGGCCAAGAGTGCAGTCCTGGAACAGACAGACGGGGCTCTGCATCCAGTGCTCCCACTCACCAGTGGTGTGAGTCCTGGGCAGGTTGCTTGCTCCTCGAGCCTCAGTCTTCTAATCTGCAAAGTGGGGACATTGCCACCTGCCACACAGCATTGGGTGGAGATGAAACCCTCGCCCTATTCACAGAGCTGTTCCTGTGCCAGTGCTGGCTGGTCCTAAAGCAGGATTACTTCTGGTCTGGTCACCAGAGACTGGACCCCCCCCCGGGGGGGGGTGTAAGATCAGGCGAGGGGTCAGGGTGGTGTGTCTGTGCCATCAAGGAGCCCCAACCCCAGCCAGCAGGGCAGAGCAACTGGTTTATTCCGAGCAGTCCCACAGAGCCACAGCAATTTGCAGGTGTCACAGAGGTGCTAAGTGCCATTAACACCTAATTACGCCTTTGTCCTTGCTGTAATCAGGGGAACGGAAGAGGGGCTGTAAAGGGGACAGCTTTAAAGAGAAAGCAGGCAGCTGCCCGGTGGTCTGGTCAGTCGAAAACATCTCAAAACATGTCCATTCTCCCTGGAATGTGGCCTCTTTCAAGGGCCTGGGGGAAGCCAAGTGGGCAGATAGGATGCTGCCAATCACAGATTCTTAAAAGCTGGGGGCCAATCGATGTCTTGGCTCCACAGGAAACAGGGAGCCGGTGGGGTCTTTTGAGAAGGGGACGGCGTTGGATGATAGATAGAGGGTGTTTAGCAAGACGACTCGGACAGCTGTCTTCGGGAGGGACGGAGAGGAAAGAGCAGGTCAGAGGGGTCGGTTAGGAGGCTGTTAGTGTAATCCAGGCACGAGCTGATGCCGGAGGCTTCCGGCAACTCGTGAGAGTTAACGGGCCTGGCCCGTGATCCCTTTCCCACAGGCATCCTCTTCCCTTGCTGGAAATCCTACCCAACGCCGGAGGGGCTGCCAACAAACACGCCAAGGACTCCACGTCACCCTCGTGGCAGAGAGCCCTAAAGGGGGGCTCTCACTACCCCTTCAGACCCTGCTCTGTTAGACTCGGACTTTTCCAGAGTCCAAACCCAGAGAAAAGAAGGATCTAAAATCTCTAAATCTCAGGAGCCAGAGAGGCCCGGCCACATCTGCCCTCTCTCAGGTGCTCGCCTTGCTAGGTGATCCCTGGCCTGGCGGCAGCTGGTCCTCACTGCTCTGGGCAGGGGTCGGCTGAGGTCAGGGGAGTCCGCAGGTGACGAGTGATGGTTGGGCTTTGTGCCCGGGGAGACGGCAATGGGCCTTCTGGTCACCTAGATCTGCCTCTGCTCCCCTGCTTCCCAGCATACTCCTCCTGGGCCCCATTCTGGGTTCACAGGACACTCAGCTAAATGTCAGCTCCCGGACTGCTAGAGCTGGGGCTTTCAACTGTTCAAAGCTGCAGGAAACACAGCATCCCCATGCCAGATTTAGGACATGCCAAGAGAGGAGTCCCTGTTTATCTGAAACTGACATCTCCCTGGACATCCTGGATCTTAGCTGGGACCCGGTGTCCCTGGAGATACCAGGGCTGCAAGAACTGGACAACAGCACGAGAAAAGTGCACTGGACGCCGCCAGGACATCCGGGTCTCCTCCTGCTCTCCATGCAACGGACACTGCTCATTTGTGACCTGGGGACAGTACCAGAGGGCAGCCATCAAGCAGCTATTAGAAATCCTTACCAGTCAAAAGTACCAAGTGCTAAAAAAGGTAAGCGGGGCCAGGAGCAATGCAGCTGCCATTCGACTCCAGCAGCACACTCAGCCTCTCCAGGGACACGTGGCAGGTGCCGCCCACGTGCCCTGCCTCAGTTTCTCACCTGGGAGAGGATGGAGTCGATCTTTGCGACTTCAAAACCTCATGATGATTCTAGAGGCCTGCCTTGATCCGTCAATAAGGATGCATTCAGGGAACTGCCACCTGTTGCACTCAATACCCCCTCAACACGAAGAGAGAAAGGTAATTGGCAGCCAGAGAAAAGTCCCGTGTCCTGCAGGCCACAGACCAGCCTGTGACCTTGGCACCATCTACCACTCGGAATGATCAAGGCCAGGCTGTCCCCACCACGGGGGAGGCTGGCCGCACGCTACTGCCCTGTACCTGCCTGTAGGATGACGCCTGTACAATGAGAATGTCTAAGAGCAGATTTTACCAGGAGAGTCCAAATAAAAATGATCAAAATGGGGCTGGAACCCATCCAAAGAGGGAGCATTGGCGGGAAAGAGGCAGAGGCTTTTTTGGGTTTTTTTTTAAGGGGGACAGCGCAGGGAGGATGTGATGCCTGCCCCATGCCCCACCCCCTGCCGTGCCCGCTTCCCGTGCCCCCAGCAGCACCTCCAGCTATCCGTCCCCGCCAGCACTCTGCCTGGTTAGCTTGGGGACAGAAATGAGGTTCCTGGTACAGGGGAGCCTAACCAGGCTGCACTGGAAGCCGAGCTTGGGCGGGAAGAAGGGTGGAGAAGGCGGCGGGAGAGGGGGGAGACCACACCGAAGGTGGCTCCCCAGGGAGGCACTGGTCAAAGGGGATGATTGAACGGGCAGGCACGCCTCGGTGGCTTCTGGCCTGTCCCCTCTCCAGAATGAGGGCCACAACGAGCGTCCACGGAGGGCCTGCTGTGTGCCCCGCGTGACAACACGCGTTTTGCGGAAGGTACAGAATCAAGACTTGTAGATTCGTGGTCTGTCTGCGTGGCCTTTTCTCGGTATTTCCAGGCATTAGAAACCACTGCTCACCCAGGAATGCTGTGTCTGGAGCACGTGGGAAGGGAAGGGGGTTGCGGGGTGTCTGCAGATCCGTGAGTCACAGGGTCCCATAAGGGTGATGTGGGAAGAAGGCTCCGGGCCAGCTGGTCAACCTGCTCATTCTACGGGTGGCCACGGGTGGGAGGCCTGGCGGGTCCCTTAGGTTCTCAGCATCTGCACACCCTCCCTCACCCCGCCCCATTCACCCCTGTCCCTCCGCTACCTTCCCCCAGGGACATGACAGGCTCCTGCCCCAGGTCTTCCTTCAACAGGTGGGTGGCTCCATCCCCGACCTCTGCCAGGTGACCGCGTCATCTGGAGCAGAGGTGGGGCTCCGTGGGTCCCGCAGCAGTCTGGATTCTGAGCTGCTCTGGAGTGGCCACAGGGACAGGGGCTTGCACACCTCTGTTCTTCAAGTTGCCGGGCCACTCTGAACAGTCCCGGCCCCTGCCCACACTTGTGTCACATGTGCAACTTTTTTCCTTCTTATGAAGCTGGCAGGTGCCACCCCAGGGAACCACATCGAGGCTAGAGGTAGCCTGGATCTGCTTTCTGGGACACTAGGACTCGGTATCCCGGCACCTGCCGGGCCTGCCAGAGGCAGGACACCCAACTCCGAAGGGCCAGAGGCGGCAGGGAAGGGCGGATGGCAGCCAAAGTTGAACTCCTCCTCTGCAGTGCAGTGCCCCCCCCCCCAACCTGTGCCTTCTGATCAGATTTGGGGTTTCTTACACGGAGTAATCGGATCACAGGAGGTGTTAACTGGATTAGGCAGAAGGCTTCCAAGAGTCTCGGGGCTAGTTAGGCTTATGACACTGCTGCAGGGGGCCTGGTTTCCAACCTGGGACTGGGTGGGGTGAAGGGGCCTGCAGAGGGGGTTTGGAGCCCGAGCTCTTCTTAATTTGTCCCTGTCGCCTCATTTGCCCACCCAGGTCCTGTCTCAACGTGCTTGTTTCCTGGAGCACAGACCACGGAGACACTTTGCTCTGTCTCCACGGGGACTTCACGGGGGGGGGCCCGCATGCGTACCCACTTAACAGAAGGAAAGACAGAGGCTTAGAGGTTAAGGAAATGACTCCATCACTCACAGTGAGTCAGGGATAAGTCTGGGGTTCCAATCCAGGTCTGGCTATTATTTCCATCTCAAAACCCTCGTTACGGCCAACCTCCCCAGCTTCTGGGGCCCAGCCATGGGCCGTCCACCCTTGCCAGCCTCTGAGGCCAAATACCAGGCAGGCAGGAGGCGGCCCTGATGCGGATCTGTGGGCTCCAGAGGGAGGCCAGGCCCCAGACAGCTGCCCAGACTCCCAACCTGCCTTGGGCTGCAGTGTGCCTTCCTGATGGGGCAGCGGAGGGCCTGGGTCACAGGTCATCAGGCTGCCCTCGGTCAGACACCTCAAGGCCACACACACACACACACACACACACACACACACACACACACACACCCCTCCTCCTTCCTGCTGTATTCGCCTTTCATCCCCCTCCCCCACAGCCACTCACAAGCATCAAGCCACAAAATCTCCACTCGTCTCTTCTGTCGGTGACCTCCCAACCAGCAGGTCACTGCCATCAGAACAAGGAGGTCTCCCTGTTTCTTTCTTTCCCCCTTTTTTTTTCTCCTACGACTGTACCTTCTGCTCCAAGAACAGAGCCTGCAGTACAGCAGGTGTTCAGGGAGCATGAACAGAATGAATGAACTCGTGAGGGAGGGAAAGGGCGTGAAAATGAAAGTCGTGCAGGAACGCGGGGAGGATGTGTTTGTGCAAAGGGGAGGTTTGTGTGAGGTGAACGCACAGGCAGCAGCAGGCTCTGGGGCCAAAGGAAGCGGGAAGGGTGTTGCGGTGGAGGGGGGGTCGTGGGAACTGCGTGGGGAGAGGCCCCAGCTGGGTGACAGAGGACACAGCAGAGGGTGGCAGTGCAGCAGGCCCGGGGGGATGCAGTAGGCTAACTGCTATTTGCCGTGTGATTCTCTTGCGGACACCCAGGCATGGCATCAGAGCCCCCACAAAGCTCCTAGGAGCGTGGGGTGGGCTTGACAGGGGCCCCTGGGCTGCCCGGTCACACCCCCCCACACACACACATATCGGGAGCCGCACGTGTGGCGCCCAGCTCTGCGTGTGACTGGCTGCTGCCTGCCACAAGGACATGGCCAGGGTGGCCTCGAGAGGCTCAGCAGAATGGCCAGCGCCACGAGCTGCTTGCTAATGAGGTGTGGAGTCACGGGGAGGTGGCCAGGGCCCAGGCCAGCCCCAGATGGTCCCAGCTGCTCACCCCGGCCCCAGGGACAGGCAGGAAGCTGGGGTGCAGGGAGTTGCTGCTGATGGAGGAACAGAGGCAGTTTGGAGGGGGCAGCGTCAGTGCAGGCCTGTCCGCACCCACCCCTCCCCACCCCTCCCCAGGCCCTGGCCAGGGCCCATCCTCCTGGAATGCACGGAGGCTGCCAGGAGGGCAGCGGGGGGCCAGGGAACTGGGGCGGGGGGCCTCAGGGGAGGAACAGGCCCCATCCTGTCGGACTCCCTGCTGCTCAAGACCAGCCGCCAAGCAGCCTGAGGGTGCCATGAACCCGGTCCAGGATGGGCTGACCAGGAAACCCTTGAGACGTGATACTGCGGAGACCAGAGATGCTGGCCTTTGAGGGGATACAGGAAGCCCACTGACTTGGAGGCCCTCCCAGCTTCACGTCTCAGGCAGGCCTCCCCACCGGCCCTGCCTGTCCTAACAGGCTTGGCCCGTTCTGGGCAGAGACGTCCAGGTTTGGCAGCCTGGCCAGAGGCGCGGGGAGGCCTGCAAGACGGGGCTCCTGGGTGGCTCTGGAAGAGAACCACGGTGCAATCAGGAGCACCACGGGGACAGCAGTGAGGGCCCATGGGGGGTGTGGAGGCCACGGGCCCTCTGTGAGTGGCAGCCTGGCACACTAATCAGCGACTGGGATCGGATTCAGCACAGCTGGATCCCATCCCCACTCTGACTCCTGGGAGACCTGGAGAGGTTGCATGGTATGGCGTGAACCAATGGAGCTCCTCACCTGGCCCAGAGACCTGGGACAGGTCACTTCACCCAACCTCGTAAGCCTCAGTTGCCTTAGCTGTAAAATGGGCCGGCAGGTCGCCCGCACAGAAACCCCTATCTTGGTGCACTGTTTGTACTGTATCATCTGTGCTCTGATTCATTCTCTCTGGCCTCCCTCCCACAGCCCTTGAAGGGGGGCTGCGGCTTGTCTGAGATGGGTCTGGTTCCTGCAGTGCAGTGTCCACAGCCCACAGCCCACTCCCCTCCCAGCAGTCCCCAGCATTCAACGCAGCCACACTGACTCTGATGTCCCTACCCCAGGGGAGATGGTGAAGGACAGGGGCGGGGGACACCGGGTGGCTGGTGCCAGCCTCCGCAGACCCTCCTGACACACACTCTGATCTGGTGGTCCCTTTGGCCCTGAGCTTCCACAGCCCCCCGGGGGCAGGCCCCTGGTGGCGGCATCCTGCCACAGCCTGGCAGCCGCTCAGCAAAGGAAGGAGATAAATTGGCTGGAGCGAGATGGGCGGACCTTGTCATCGGAGGCTGGCACCCGCCTCCATCCACTCCCAGCCCAGACCCTGACCACTGCCTTCCTGGGACCCTGGTGGGCAGCCAGGACCCCAGGGACTATCTCCTAACATCATTTGGTATTTAGTCCAGGCCTGGAAGCCCGCCTGGTGCACCTGGACTCCGCATACCTGCATCGCACCCGTGCTCACTCCTGCCACCGGCCGGGCTCCTCCCAGCTCACCTGTCTTTCCTGTTCCTTGAACCCTCAGTCTCCTGACTTTTGAACCCTTGCCGCTCCCTCCATCGCCCTGGGGGCTGCAGGTGGAGACTCCCCCCAACTTCTGGCCACCCAGCACCCCCAGCCACTCCCACTGCTGATGCAGGAGGAGCTGACGGGGGTGGGAGACGAGAGCCTGACACTATAAAATTTCTGGATCAGGACAAAGGAGGCCCACGATCCAGTCTCAGCTCAGCCAGTTCCAACGGTTGCTGAGTGCAGCAGGCAAAGCCTTGAACCTCTGCGCTCTTGATTTTATCAAACGGGGGAGCATAATATTTGCGTGCAGGACTTTCTGGGATCACGCGTGGGACTGGCTTGTACCGTGAAGACACAGAATTCATGGAACCACAGATGTCACCAGCCATGCCGTTCATCCTGGACCGCAAATCTCATCCATGGCCATGGATATTTATATATTCAGATCTACCCATCTCTATAGATCTATCAAGACTCTGTTGGGAATCTTGTATATTCATGGGAGTGTTCTCTTTGTGCTTATTATTTTATTTAGTTTTTTGGCTATCCCTGCAGCCTAAATATTCTGGTTTTCACACATGAGGAAACAGAGGCTCAGGACTTGGATCATTGGACTGAGTCACATGGCCAGTTGGTGGCCGAGGGAAGAGGTGCTCGCAGGTCCCCTAAATCTAGGCCTTTCTCAATGCATCTCCCCAGGAGAGGGTGCTGGGGGGGGGGTTCCCCCTGCCCCAACACTAATCAGCATCAACCTGCACACCCTTTGCTCCATCACTGTTTGGGAGTCCTCTGAGCGTGTGCAGAGAGAAAAGCCTGCCAGGGCTCAAGGGCAGCTGGCTGGGGTTGGAGGGTGGAGCGGGGATCAGCTCTAGAACCCACCCCCTCTGCCCACCCCCCCTCCGCCCCGGGCCTCGAAGGAACCATCCCTGCCCTGCCGCTGGGCTGGTGACCCGGGACGCTGGACTGCGGCTGTGCCCTGTGAGCTGGCTGGCCGAGGCAGCCCCGGGCATCGGCCGGGTGTAAGTGTGTACTCTCCAGCCTTGTTGATGACTCGATAAAATCCAGAACACACACAGAGCCTGTCCTTCTCGGCTCCCCACCCCCGCCCAGCTCTCGTCCCTGGGGACACGGCTCCGCTCTTGACAGAAAGCACTTGCTGAGCCGGACCCACTTTAAGCCCGTCATTGTCAGTAAATGACCCTCCCAGAAAAGAAGCCGCAAGTTAAATGCGAAGCTCGGGGCCAACATGGATCGATGGCCTCAGCCTCCATCAGGGGCTCCAACGGCCCTGCGGGGAGCAGCGGGCCCCCGCCCAGGACAGCCCCCAGGCCTCCATGGGAGCCCCGGAGCCCCGGGAAGGTGGGAGGGGCCTGGCCGGGGTGGTGAGAGGACGGAGCACTGTCCTCTCTGGCTGGGCGCTGGCCGGGGCCTGTCCCTGACTCTCAGCCCCTGAGGAAGTCCTGGAGCACCTGTGGTCTGCTGTCACACGGACACAGCAAGCAAGGGCACTAAGCTTCAGCAGCTTCAGTTTTTGTTTTTTTTTTTGTAGTGAACCTTTCTTTACATGAAATTTTACATAGATGCCCCAAAAGATAAGACCACCAAAGCCAGACTTTTCCGGTTAAGGGGCGAGTGAGAAATGGATCCCCCGCCTTGAAGGAACCATCCCGTTTTTTCTGCTTCTCCAGAAGTCCAGGAGCTTCTGGAAGGCTAAAAGGGGGCCTTTCTCATTGTTGTGTCAGACCCGTTGGGCCTGTCCCAGGGTTGTGTCCCCAGCATCACTTAAGACATGTGCACAGAGGGAGCTGCGGTGGGGGGAGGACAGAGCGGGAGGGGGAGGCGAACACCGAACACGGTATCCAATTTCTTTTTCCTCTCAGAGCTTGAATGTGCCCCTCTACCCAGGGCCACCCTCGCCTTCCCAGGATGCAGGACAAAATTGGAGGCCCCTCCATGGTCCCTGAGCAACGCGGCCTGCTCCTGGGACCCAGAGAGCTAAGCAAGTGGTCCCCACCGTGGGGACGGAGCGCCCCACCCCGTCTGCGGGCAGAATCGATACGTCTCACACACGTTGGCAGAAGTGTGAGGCCGCCGTTGTGGTGAATAAAGGTAAGCCTCCATCGCCAAGGGAGGCTGAATTCACAGCAGCCCTCGCCACGTGTCTTCTCAACCAGCGGCTGTGAGATGGGCAACCCTGGCATGCAGAGATTCCCAAGTCCCTCTGGAAACACGCCTGGTGCTGGGGAAGGAGGGACGCTGGTCCCACTCGGCCTGGGCCTCGGGCAGCACGACACCCCTCTCCTGGCATCCGTGCCCCCACCTCCTCCTCCACCTCGACCAGGAGCTCTGGGTTCCCCCCAGGAATCCAAGGACAGCAGCTGTCTGCTGAGCCAGAGGCCACATCTGGAAGGCAGCCTCTTCGCTAAATGAGTGGCTGTTTCCCAAGCCCCGGGTCCCTTGATCCCTCAAAGCCCTGTTCGTGCTGTTAACAAGGACAGTAATTTGTTCATTAAAAATGGGCGGCCTTCCCAAAAGACGGCCCAGCGGCTGCCTGTCCCGGGGAGGGAGGGGCACGGGGAGGCAGAGCACCAGGCTCCAGGGTCCAGGACATCCAGCTTGAGGCCTCTGCAGGGCAGAGTCCCACCCGACCTGGTTACTCAGGCCCCCTAACTCCCCGAGTGACTCCGAGGGCTCCTGGAACAGTCTGGGGACAGGCCATCAGGCGGCTCCTGCCAGCTCCTCTCCTGCTTTGTGACATGGATTTGTAGCCGTCCAATCAATGCACACAACTCGATCTGGCACCAAGTCCCCATGCAAACCATAGGCCATCAAGAGGCACTTACTGTTCTGAAAACACGCAGCTCCCCTCCCCCCACCTCATCTGCCGGTCCCACCCCACCCCGCTGCCCACCTGGGCATCCTTTGCCTGTCCTCAGAGCAGCTCCGACCCTCTAATCCAGGGCTGCTCACTCCTGTGCCTTCTAGTCACTGCCTCAAGCAGGGCTGGTCCACCAGGGGACAGAAGCCCGAGCCCAAGAGGCAGGATCCTGTGCCAAGTAACCCACCAGAGAGGGGTCTCCAGGCCTTCGATCCCTGTACCTTGGGTAATGGGCTGAGTTTAACCACACCAACCCCGTAAGGGGGGGGGGGGCCTGGGTTCAATAGTGCCCCCCCAATTTTGTCCATCCAGAGCCTCAGAATCCAGCCTTACACGGAAACAGCTCTGCTGCATCTGTAATCAAGATAGGATGAGGTCGTGCTGGACCAGGGCGGGCCCTCATCCAAGGATGGCGCATCTAAGAGGGACATTGGACACTGAAGCACACACAGAGAAGGTGGCGAGAGACACGGAGATGCAGGGAAGATGGCCACGTGGCCACAGAGGCAGGGGTTGGTGATGCGTCTACAAGCCAGAGGAACGCCAAGGACTTTGGGGGAGGCGCCGTCCTCCTTGGGGTTTCTGGAAGGAGGCAGCGGGGCCAATGCCTTGATCTTGGCCTCCTGGCCTCCTGCACTGCTCTCGGCTGCCCAGTCTGTGGCCCAGTCTGTTGGGCTCTGCTGGGGCAGCCACAGGACCCTCTCACAGGTGGATGTGGGGTCGGGCAGTGGGAAGGTCAGGTTTACGTGTAAGGTAGACCAGGCTCGGGGATGCCCAGAGAGCCAGTACAACCAGTGTTAGTTCTCAGCGTGTCTGCAAAGGTGCCTCCGGGAGCCACCAGCACTTGAACTGTCACCAAATAGTAAGGCAGTCGCCCATGTGGATGGACATCAGCCACTGAGGCCCCCGGTGAACAAAAAGGTGAGGGAAGGGTGATTTGCCCTGTTGAGCTGAGACATCCATTTCTCCTGCCCTTGGACTTCAGGCTCCTGGCTCTCAGGCCTTCGGGGTTTTCTTTTTCTTCTTCTTCTTTTTTTTTTTGCTTTTTTGCTTTGTCTTTTTAGAGCCACATTTGCGGCATATGGAAGTTCCCAGGCTACGGGTGGAATCAGAGCTGCAGCCCACTGGCCTACACCACAGCCACAGCAACGAGGGATTTGAGCCGCGTCTGCGATCTACACCACAGTTCATGGCAACGCCAGATCCCTGACCCACTGAGCGAGGCCAGGGATCGAACCCATGTCTTCATAGATACCAGCCAGGCTCATTACTGCTGAACCGCAATGGAAACTTCTAAGACCTCCAGGTTTGGGCGAAACTAACCACCGGCTTCCCTGGGTCTGCAGCTTATGGACGGCAAATTATGGAACGTCTCAGCTTCCATAATACCATGCGCCAATTCCTCAGAGAAACCTCTTTCTATCCATTTATATGGGGTCTCCTGGTTTTGTTTCTCTGGAGAAGCAGGACTAACACAGGCAGATTTGGGAAATGGAGGCCCAGAGGCTGGAGTGGCTCACCCAGAGGTCACAGAGCAGACAGCACTGAGCTTGCCGTTTAAAGCCTCCCCACCTGCCAAGCCCTCTGTGAGTCCTGGAGGCTGAGCAGGAGCCCAGGCCCCATGCTCTGGCCATGCTGTTAAGGCAGCCAGGGCGGGAAGGCCTGGGCACCCGAAAGGCAGAACCATTTCCCTCCAGGAGCCCCAGCTTCAAGCACAGCCCTGTAATAGGGCCTCCTGTTTCTAGCCTCTGAACCAGCATCTCTGACTCTCCGGCCCTTCTCCAGGTGCCTGTCGCCTAGCAGATGCTGCGAAGGGAATACATAGGAGGAAGGGGAAAACAAATCGGAGACCTTTCTCTGGGGTTCCTTTGGAAGATGCTCCTTCTGGGTGCCAAACAGAAATGAACTTGAATGACTTTTCCCCTCCTTTCGGTCTCTGGAACCCCAGGAAACCCACACAAGCGGTACTGGGCACAGGTCTGCGCTCGGCTCTTCATTTAAGGCAGAGGTTTTTTGCTTTTTTCTTTTCTTCTTATGGCCACGCCTGAGGCATATAAAAGTTCCCAGGCTCGGGGTCGGATCGAAGCTGCAGCTGCCGGCCTACGCCACGGCCACAACAGCGCTGGATCTGAGCTGCATCTGTGACCTACACCACGGCTTAGAGCAAGGCCAGATCCTTAACCCACTGAGCGAGGTGGGTTAGGGCACCTGTGTCCTAAGAGACACTGTGTTGGGTTTTTAACCCGCTGAGCCACAACTCCCAAGGCAGAGTTTCTCTATCATGGGGTGGGGGGCTGTCTCTATCAAGGATCATTCTGTCTCCGGCCATGTCTACACCATATGGAAGTCCCTGGGCCAGGGATTGAACCTACGCCACAGCAATGACTCAAGCTGCTTCAGTGACAACACTGGATCCTTAACCCACCGCACCACCAGGGAACTCCCAGGATCGTTCTTTATGATGGGGGTCTGTCCTGTGTGCTCAGGGGGTTAACGGCCACATCCCTGGCTTCCACCCACTAGATGCCAGAGAACCCTCGCCCTCCCTAGTTGTGACATCCAAAAATATCTGTGGACACTTGTCACATGTCCTTGGGGGGCAAGTCACCCCCTGCTGAGACCACTCCACGCTGGCACAGGTGGGTGCAGAGAAAAAGAGTCCAGGCCCTGCCCTCAGAGGTTTCCCCTTTAGAGAAGAGGAGAGCCTGTGCCCCGCGGAAGAGGGGACCCCTGCTGCCAGGACCCAAGGGCCTGCCTTGCCAAGGAGAAGCTTCCTGTCCGAGGGGGTGTCCAGGCAGAGGCTGGGCCACGCTGTGCTGGAGAAGGATTCCTGTCTAGAGGGAGGGCTCGCGCTTCCTCAAGAGGATGCTTAGCACCCCGAAGGGATGGCGGATGACTCCTTTCTTCTCCGACAAGCAGCCACCGCTGGGGCCCAAGACAGCCGATACCCCGGGAAGGGCGGTGATGCCTGGGAGCTTGGCCCCACCCCCACTCTGCCAGCTCTGAGTCTATAAACGGGGCAGCGGCCACCGGTGTTTCTAGTTCTGTGCCAAGTCCACTTCAGCCAGCACTGCACTCTCTCTACTCTTTTTCTTTCTTTGGTTGTGCCACTAGCATGCTAAAGTGCCCAGGCCAGGAAATGAATCCACGCTACAGCAATGACAACCCCAGATCCTTAACTGCTAGGCCACCAGGGAACTCCCATCACCATCTCTACTCTCTGAAACTATTCTAGTAGAGAAGTATTATGAGTCCCACTTTAAAAAAGAGAAAACCAAGGCTCAGAGAGGTTAGGGAAGTTTCCAGAGGTCACACAGCTTGTGAGTGGCAGAGCCAGGATTCCAATCCAATCTCTCGGCTCTCACTGACACAGGCCCTGGCACACTTGGGATCTTCTGACAACGTCCCCTACCTGGGCCACTTCCTAGAGGAACAGAAGCCAGAAATCACACTGAGCCCCCTGTCCACAGAAGCCCTGGGGAAGAGGTGACCAAGAGAGGAGGATGGGACAGCAGGGAGAGGCCCAGAATCTACCAGCAGCGTCACTTGGCAGGAGGACAACAGCTGTCTCAGAACCCAGAGCCAAGTGGGCCCTAAGATGCCACCCAGAGGGAGTACCCGCCCTGGCCAGCTCTTGGTCACGGGCGCCAGCACGTCAGCCTTCCTGGCCAGGGGAGTGTTTATTTCCAGGGTGAGGCCAGGAGTGGTTTCCAGGTGGGGGTCCATGGAAATAATGTGCACACACACACACACACACACGCACGCACTCTCTTGAGCTGCCCTTGACTGTTGCTCAGGAACAGAGCCCCATTCAGCCCATCCAGCGGGCCCGCCCGTGTGGCTGACGGCCCGTGTTCCCAGAAAAGTGGAAAAGTCAACCCAGAGACGAACGCCCTGTCGGAGCCTGGCCCGCCCCACCTTGGCCGCATCCTTCACAGCCTCCTGGAGCAGGACAAAGCACGCGCGGGACATGGGAAAGAGACTGGTGCTTGTGACACCCCCAGCCTGCCCGGCGGGAGTCACTGGCCTCTGACACCCAGCACATAGCATCCTGAGAGCCTAGGGGCGGTGACCTTGAAGGAACGCGCAGTGGCTTTGGGATTCCCACAGTCGCCTCTTTCCAAGGTGTCCTGGGACAGAAGGTGGCGGCGGGGGGGACTGTTGCAAAAGACTAAGAGGATGGACAGGATTTGAGCTACTCAGAGGGAGGGGCCAGCACCAGGCCCGCGCCACCGGGCGACAGGTGGGTCTCTCTTGGAAACTGCAGGTACATGGGTATAGAAGCCCGCTGAGGGCTCAGTTTAGGGTGGTGCCAAGGACACGAACAGAGGACATCCAAAGAGAGACGTCCGTGTGATCTGGGGCTCGTCATAGACTTCTCGGCAGGAACTGTGGGTGAGGATGCTGCTGGCATGGTGATGGCAACTGAAACCACGGGGGTGGGGTGGGGGTGTGGAACCCCGACAAGCCCCCATATTGAGGGGAACCGCTGCAGGGAGAGGAGGC
Organism: Phacochoerus africanus; assembly: GCF_016906955.1. Classification (NCBI taxonomy): domain Eukaryota; kingdom Metazoa; phylum Chordata; class Mammalia; order Artiodactyla; family Suidae; genus Phacochoerus; species Phacochoerus africanus. The sequence goes on along the minus strand of NC_062557.1, from coordinate 7,348,684 downwards.
CCCAAAATGAGCCTGGGAAGGAACATCAGAGCGGCGAGGGGACCCCAGGAAATGGTATTCTTCCCGAAACCAAGAAGAGAGAGGTCACCTTTGGGCAAGGTCAGCGATGGACAAGAGGGCAAGGCTGTAGAAAAGGGTGCACTGGATCTGTCGACAGGAGATCACAGGCAACCTTGACTGGGAAGCTCCAGGGGTGGGTGGGGACGCGGTGCTGGTGAGAAGGCGGTGAGGGATGTGGGCAAATGGAGATGGTCCTAGCAAGAAGGCTTGGCACGAAGGGGCCCCCGCCGCTAAGAGGAACTGAGACGATGTGAGGGACCCAGCAGGTGGGCACCAACAGGAAAGATCCAAGAGAGACAGGGCGAGAAAGGATGGAGACAGGACGGGGGCACCTGAGCAGGTAAGCGGGGCGGGACCCAGGCCCAGGTGGAGGGCCTGGCCTTGACCACAGGAAATGGGAGCGGAAGAGGAAACACAGGAGTGGAAGGTTTGCAACAAGTCCAGGGGGTTCTCTTCCCTCCAGGAAGGCAGGTGGGGCCATCCGCTAAAGGATGGAGGCGGCAGCAGAGCTGAGCGACCACCACTCCTGTTCCAGAGTTCGCTGCTCTCCTTCCCTGGATCAGCCCAGCCTCACCTCCCCCAGGAAGGCGTCCTCACTACCTGGTCCTGGATGCGCTTCCGTTCTGTCACTCCTCTAAGTTCCAGTGATAGCCCGCACACCTCCAAGCACCAGGGAATTCTGTGTGGGTGTCCTGGCTCCTCACTAACTCTGAGCCTGTGCGGACAGGTCACATTCCCGTCTATGTCAACAGTCCCTCGGGGCGTGCCTGGCGCATGATAGAGGCTCCAAATGTTTGTTGAGTGACTTACAGATGTGCAGTCTCTTCACGTGCAGACTCAGCCTCCTGGGATCAACCAAGTCTGAGAAAGCTGACACCCCACTTCCCTGCCAACACAACGAGACCAGAGAAAATGGTGGAGTTTGCTTTTGTTCTTCTTGTGTTTTGAGGGGAAAAAAAACCATCCACGCACACCAAACAAACAAAACGAGGGGACCTGTGGAAGTGCTGATGAGAGCTAATTAGCAGAGATGGGGCTGTGTTGGTTTGCCTTTACAAACATCCTATTTATTTGTGGGGCTCTGGGGGGAGGGGCACATCACGCTTATTTATTATTATTTTGCTTCATGCCTGGACTCCCGTGGATGAACTTGTGATGAAAGGCTGGGGATTTCGGAGGCAGCAGCAGGGGTCCAGGAAGCCAGCAGAGAAAGCCCTCTGTGGACGTGGGATGTGGTGGGGGTGGGGGCTGAGCCCCTCTTCTGACTGGGGCAGGGGCCAGACAGCTGGGAGGGGCTGCCAGGGGGCTGATGAATATTTCAGCCTCCACTTCCTCGACGCCTGCCCTGTTCCAGGCCCTCTGCTTTTTCCGCACCTCATCCCTAAGCCTTACAACACACAGTGGAGGCAGGCGTGTCTATTTCCGTCTTGCAGACGAGGCTCAGTGAGGTATGGTAAATTGAGCAAGATGTCCTGGCTAGTAAATGGTCAAATGAGGTTCCCAACCCAGGTTTGGCTCACTCCCGAGCTCGTTTCCTTTTGGAAAGCCACTAACTAACTAAAGCCATGGGGAATCCAGATTTGCAGTCTGGAGAATGGAGAGAAGGGAAAAATCAAAGATACAGGCAATAAGCTCTCTTAGTCATGGAAGCTGGTACTTTTTACCCTGGAAGTGCCCTGGCTGAGAGTCCAGGAAGGAGTTAGGGGAAGACGGTGCCACGGGGAAGGTTCCCAAGGTCATGTCCAACAGATGTGGCTGCCATGACGGGAAGCACTGCAGTGGCCCAACAGCCAACGTCTGGGAGGGTCTCCAATATTCAAGGCCCCAAGCCACAGCCTGGGGCTAGATGGTGAGAGAGGACGGCCCCTTCTTCCCTGATTCATTCAACACCCTTCCCGCGAGTGGCCTCTTGGCCCACATTCTGAGGGAGGTAAGATGTGTCCCTAAGGACGCAACTACCGATTCAAGTGCCACATAAGAGGTGTGGACAACGAGGGATCAAGAGTGCTTGGTAGAATCCTCTAGATCTCCGAGACAGAGGAGAAGCACTCTTCTTCCTGCTAGGACGGTCTTGACATGACCAAGCCCAAGCCAGGAGGCAGTGCTGGGGAGTGAGCACAGGCGAGGTGCCTGCTCTCAGTGGCTGGTCCAACTGCGAACTGTCTTAACTGTTACCTGACCTAAACGCAGGCAGAGGCTCCCACTCATTCATTCATTCATTCATTCCAAGATATGTATGCGTCCATGCCTATGGCATACCAGGCATTTGATCCACCCATGAACACTGGGACAAAGATCCCTGCCCTTGGGGAGATGACACTCTGGCCAGGAGGACAACAGAAAGTGATAAGTGCAGTAAGTAGGTAAATGATCTGGTGTGTCAGAAAGTGACTCGTGACATCACGTGAAAGGAGAAAGATGTCCAGCAGGTGACGGGTCTGAGGGTACGGACAGCAGCTGCTGGCGCTGGTTACAGTCGGGATAGACCCACTGAGGAGGTGACACCTGGGCAGACACTTAGGACAGAACCAAGGAGCTTTCTGGGGAAGGAGTGCTCAGGCAGCTGGACCAGCTGGCGCAAAGCTCTCCAGGGGACTGCATGGCGCACGTTGGGAGCCGAACAGTGGCCACCTGGCTACAGCTGAGGGCAGAAGCAGGAGGGCTCCAAGAAGTAACAGAGGGTCCCATCGTGTGGCCCCAGAAGACACTGTAAGGACAATGGCATTTACTCTGGGGTTTTTACACTGCTGGCTTTTGAGCACAGGATAGAGGCTTGGATTTACATATGTTTTTAAATAATATTTTACATTAGAACAGCTTTAGAGTACAGAAAATTGCAAAAATAGAAGAAAGAGTTTCCCTTTACCCCAATCACCCAGTTTCTCCTGGTGTTACCATCTTACATCCTAAGGTGGGACATTTGTCACAACTAAGGAAGGAACCAGTCTGGTGCATCACCACGAACTGCACTCCACAGTGCAAGCAGGGGGCTGGACCGGGAGGTTTCACTAGTTTCCCCCCCATGCCCCTTGTTCGCTCTAGGATCCCGTCCAGGATTCGGTCATCAAGCCTCCTCGGGCTGTGTCAGTTTGGGACATTCCTTGTTTCTTTCTTTCTTCCTTTTTTTTCATGGCCATATCTGCGGCACATGGAAGTTGCCAGGCCAGGGACTGAATCCGAGCCACAGATGTGACCTATGCCACAGATGAGGCAACGCCAGATCCTTTAACCCACTGGCCAGGGATCCGACCCGCGCCTCTGCAGCAACCCAAGCTGCTGCAGTTAGGTTCTTAATGTAACTGTGCCACAGCAGGAACTCCTGGACATTTGTTTCTGGTAGCCTGGACAGTTTTAAGGAGTATGGGTCAGGCATTTTGTAGAACGGCCCTCTGTGGGGGCCTGCCTGATGTTTCCCTCCTGGTTAGGCTGTGGTTACGGGTCAGGGGGAGGGAGACCTCCCAGGTGAAGCGCTGTGCTCAGCTCGTCACATCCCATCAAGGGAACACGGCCTCAACGTGACTCATCACTGCTGGTGACAACAGTGGTCACTGGGCCCAGGTAGGCGGTGTCAGGTTTCTCCACCGAAAAGTCAACTTTTCAAATTCCTCTCTCCAGGTTCCACTCTTCAGAAGCAATTGCACTAAGCACAACCCAGAAGAAATGGGTCACTTGTATTTGGAAAGGGTCACGGGAGCTACTGTCTAGTCTTAAGAGGCTCCTACAGCAGCCCAGGGAAATAGGAGGGTGGCTGAGATGCGCAGGGCTGCAGAGAAGATGGAGAGAAGCAGCTGGATTCTTCTGATATTAATAAAAGACATTAATGTCATTATTCTATCAGACGAGATGTGGGCGTAAGACAAAGAGTGAAGTTAAGGATGGCCTGAGGGTTTTGGCTGTAGCAACTGCACGGTGAAACGGCCCTCCGTGGGGCTGCCAGAGGAGAGCGTGTTGGGGGTTAGATGGGGAGTTTGGCCTTGGGTGTGTTAGTTTGGGTTTTAGGCAAGTGAATGCAGAGCCCGATAGAGAAGTCTGGAGTTTGAGAGACAGGTCTGGGCCACGGCGTGCACGGAGACCAGATGAGATCACCAAGGTGTTGAGGACACACGGGAAAGGGATGGGGGATGAGCACCTGAGTCCCAAGACGCCCTGCCTTCGGGGGCTGGACTGGAGCAAGAGCCAGTGGGGGCGGGGCCAAGCAGGGGGCTGGACCGGGAGGAGGAGCCATCGGCGGGCGGGGCCAAGCAGGGGGCTGGACTGGGGGGAGGAGCCAGAGGTGGGCGGGGCCAAACAGGGGGCTGGACCGGGAGGAGGAGCCAGCGAGGGCAGCTCCAAACAGAGGGTGAGTCCTGGACCCAGCGCAAGGAGCAAGAAGCCCCCATAAGAGCAGCGGGGGACTCAGAATGAACGGGAGGAGGAACTGGAGGCGGGAAGCATGAACAACCTTCCCAAGGCATTTTGCTGCAAAAATTGCAAAGAAATGGAGTGGAAGCAGACAGAGGCTCAAAAGGTTAATTTTTCAAGATGGGAGAAATCAGGGATGAACCTAGAGGGAGGTGACAGATCTTATCTACGTGCCAGAGGCTCTCCAAATCCCTGATGGGCACACCAGGGGGAAGACTGCAGGGATGCTCCTGGAAACAAAGATTTCCCTGCCCCCCCCACCAAGGAGATATAGTCTCTGCTGGCTGGGCATGTGCCCCTCCCCTATCCAGCATCAATGGGCAGCAGTTAGAAGGTGAGAACCACTCCCAGGGCCTGAAGCAGGGCTGGGACTGGTGTGACAGGGGGCACAGGGCTCGGCCAGGCAGCGGCACTGGAAACAACTGTCACGGGCACCAGGAGAAAGGGGGTGCCTGCATCTCAGTCCTGAGAAGATATGAGGAGACACCTGTCTACATTTTCCAAATCGGGGCGGGGGGGGGGGAACGCTGATCTCTTGAGGCATCAGATGCTTAGGATTCTTTGGAGCCACTATTCCCCAGGGCCCCCCAGACATGGTGCTGAACCCCCCTGAAATTATACCCCAAATGCTGTTTGCTCAGGGAGAGGAAACCATAGGTTTCACCAGCTCTTCAAAGGGATCTGTGTCCTCTGGAGAGAAGGGGAGACCCAGCCAGGAGCGCAGAACACTTCAGAATTGCACCCTTTCCCCTATTCCAGGTCCAGAAACTGCCTGCCTGCCCCTCCTAGACAATGCAGGGGCGGGGGTGGGGTGGGGGATCAATTAGTTATTCTGCTCCCGGCCTGAATTTTGTCCCATCATGCGTCCTAAGTGGTGGCAAATCCCAGGGACAGTGTGATTCTCGGTATCTGGGTCACTCTCTGGGTCTCTGACTCATGGGGCTGCTTCTCTGCAATTAGGACGCTGTCGGCCAGGAGAGGAGCTCATTCCCCCTGAGCAGTGGTGAGGCTGGGAGGGAGCGGGGAGAGCGTACATAGGTGTGTGTTCACACACAAATGCATGGAAGCGTGCAACTGGTGTGTCTGCATGTGCATGTGATGTGTTTCTATGTATAACGATACACGTGTCGGGGTGTTGTGCGGGTGCAGGAAGGACTGGGAGGGTACGTGCGTGTGCATGTGCGTGTCTGTGTTGGAGGTGGAGGGGGGATGGGAGATGGATGGACAGGCATAGATGCATCTCAGGATGAACACAGGATCTGTCAGAAACTGGGTAAAACTGTCCAAAGGATGAGACATCAGTTCCACGTCTCAATTCCCTACCTTCTGCACAGAGAGAAAATACATTTTAAGAGAAATCCAAGTCCAAGTGCCCAACAAATGCCACGGTCCTGCTGCGATTATCCCGTGAGTGCGCCCGGGGCTCAGGGCACCTCTGGCGTGGCCGAGGTCAGAGCCCTGAGGCAGATGAGTGGGACTGGAGACGAGCTCCTGGCTCTCCCCCAGCCCCCTCCCCTCGAGTCAGTGCCCAAGGAGGGGGATTTGAATCCTCTCTCTCTCTGCCCCCGGACACCACTAAGGGGCAAAGACCCTGCATCCGGGTTCAGCTTCTGGGCTCCATCCCTCCCTTTCCTGGCACTGGGGCTGTGACAGAGGCCAGGCCGTGACCCCCCGCTTCCCCTGAACCTTCCTCTGGGCAGGACCATCCCCCTTGGAAGGCCAGCCCACCCTGGTACCCAACACTTTCCAGAGGACCACGATGAAGCCAGCATCCTCTCTCTCTGGTTTAGTCAGGCGCACTCTGACCAGCAGGGGCCCCCGCAGAGATGCCTGGACCAGCTCCAGCTCCAGACAGAAGGGGCTGGGTCCGGAAGCCCCTCCCTGCTGGACACTAGGCCCCCGAGGACAAATGGCTTCGAGACCCAATGCCAGGCCTTCAGGGGCTGCTGCTCATGGGGTCAGCAGGTGGAGCATGGAATTACCAAGGCTTAGGCTTGCGATCTGGCTCTGTCATGTGCCAGACCCTTGCGACAGCACCTGTGAGCTGCAAAGCTCTCTGAGCCTCAGTTTCCCCATCTGTAACCCCAGAAATCCCGACATGGTTCCTCACTGGGCTGTCCTGCTGCTTCCCCCAAGGGGAGGACCAGAAAGAACCCACCCAGCAAGGGTCTTTGCGAGGTCAAGGCTCAGAAATGGGGTCCCCGTGCCCACTTCGCAGTGGAGTCCATCTGTCTACACTGCTCCCATGGGGACCACATCCTTGCCAGTTCTGAAGGGGGCAGACCCGCCCAGCCTCTCCCCTGCTTCCACTGCCCCCTGGCCGAAACCCACTTGAAGAGAGATGCCCCAGGGTCCTGGTTGCAGCTGAAGGTGTCTCTGGGGCAGGACCAGCAGGACAAGGGCCCCACTGTCCCTCGCAGGATTGCCGACCCTGCGTGGGGGAGGGGAGAAGCAGGACCACGTGCTGCCGGTCACGGAGAGTTTAAATACCGTAGACACTTCCCCCCATCTCAGGAGGGAGCCAATATTACCCATCAGCCACCAGGGAAGTCTCCCCACAGTACAGTTGTGAATTAAACATGCAGCCTAATGAGTTGATTTTATTAGTTTGCAAACGCATTGAGAACTCATTATCAAAATAAACATCAATTCCTCTCACCCCTGCTGCAGCCTCTTCCAGCAGGGAAGAGAAACACAAGCATATAGTAGCCGTGACCCAAGAGCACGTGTGGCTGCAAGCTGGCCCCCGCGGCGTCCCGCCACCCTCTCCCGGACCCCGTGGCCCTGTTGGGGTGGGGACAAGGGCAAAGGCCAGGGAAGGGGGTTCTGCTGCTAACGACAAGCCCAGGGTGGGGGTCTGAAGGTCTGTCCCATCCCTCCAGCTGGACCCCTGGAGTGGGGGTGTGGGGGTGCAGGCCAGAGCTGGGGCCCAAAGGATGGCCAGCTAAGTAGTAATAATAATTAATAATAGTCATAACAGCAGGAACACACCAGATCCTTCTTTTTTTTTTAAAGGCCACACCTGTGGCATATGGAAGTTCCCGGGCTAGGGGCTGACTCAGAGCTGTAGCTGCCAGCCTACACCACAGCCACAGCAATGCCAGATCTGAGCCACGTCTGCAATACCCCGCAGCTCAGGGCAACCCTGGATCTTTAACCTACTGAGCAAGGCCAGGGATCGAACCTCCGTCCTCACAGATACTAGTCAGGTTCTCAACCCACTGAGCCACAATGGGAACTCCCAGATCCCTCGTCTATACCGGTCTGGGCTATGTGTTCTTCTAACATCCCTATGGGGAGAAATATGATCCCATTTTATAGATGGAAACACGGAGGCAGCGGGTGTCCTTTCTCCTGCTCAAGGTCATGCTGGGGAGCAGGGGATGCAAGCCAGGAGCCTGGCTCCCAGGCTCCTCCTCTATGCTTCCACCCCAACCCCCAGCCCCACTCAGTCCTGGATGTGGCTTCCGGGTGGCACGAGAGATTTTAGTTACGCAGGAGATTTTCGAGTTAATCGAGGGCGGCGTTCAAAACAGCAAGGCTAGTTTTCCCAGAAGAAAAATCCCCATAATCCTGTGGTTGGGCAGGGGGCCTGGAGCTGGACCAGCTGACCTTTGGAGGAACCCACTCCCCCCAGCGCAGGCCCTCTCTGGCTCCAGGCCGGTCTCCCTGGAGACGCCAGCGAGTCGCCTGCGCCCCTCCCCCGCCCCCTGGCCCCAGGCCCCAGGCCCCTGGCGAGAGAGGGTTCCAGGCTGGCGGAATTAGCCCCCAAGCCAGCGGGACAGGGACCACACGGTCACGCTCTGCGGTCCGTGCGCTCTTTGGAAAAGGATGTTCTAATCCCATTTCATCCGCTTTCCACGGCTGTCAGCTGTTTGGAGGCCTGAGGGAGGCAGGTTTCTGAAATCGGAACCTTTGTGCGGCCCCACCCCCACGGCCGGGCCCCTCCCCCGCCGGCGTGTGCGCTTCCAGCCCGCGCGCTGTCCCGACCCCTTTGTTGGCGGCCAACCCGCATCCAAAGGCATCCGGGGCCCTCGCCGCGCCCCTGCCAGCGGGCCCCCCCTTCCCTCCTATTTTGGGCTCACAGCAGGCCGGGGCTGGGCTGCCACAAACAAGACCCCTGCAGAGAGGAGGGGGGCTGAAGGATGACGAGGAGGAGGGGGCCCTCTTGGATTCCTCCGCGGGGGTGTGTGGGGGAGGATCAGCTAGGTTTTTGCAAATGGGGTTAAGACAAGGGCTTGAACTCCTGAACTAACTTTCTTCTCTTGGTGCAGTCCAGAGATCGGCCAGGAAACCAAAGGAAAAAAACCACGACCCCCGCAACAAGATACTGAAGATAAAGCCCAGTAACCCCAGCGACCCCGGAAGGGGCCTGGGCCCTCCCCTCCCTTTCTCCCCCCCTCCCCCATCTGCAGCTCTATTTTAAACACTGCTTTTAGTTTCCCCAGCTGGCCAGGCATGGCATTTCCAGCTTCAGCCTGGAAGGCCCTTCTGCCCTCCTCTGCCAGCTTGGTTCCCTCCCCAAGTCACAATGCAGCACAGGCATGGCAGCTCCAGAAAGCTTCCCTCTCCCCAGGATGGCCCACGGGCCTGCCTCTGGGCTCCTGAGGGACCCTAGGGTGCATCTTCCTTAGCACCTGATTTAAATATCCTCTGGGGTTTGTCTGTGTGTATCTTGCCTCCTTCTGGACTAGACTGTGCGTGGAGGCTGGACCTGAGGTCAAGGACCACAAAGCGGGTCAAGTAGGCATCCTGCAAAGACAGGTCACAGAGAAGGTGGATCAGAGCACCTCCATGGCTGAATCCCACCTGGCCCGGAGGAAGTGAGGGCTCTGTGTGCATGCGCGTCAGGGAGGCCACCGTTCTTGTTCTCACTTTTATTTCTCAGCTCCTGGTACCGTGCCTGGCACATGGTGCGTGCGTACCTCATACATGTTACAATCGTGGGGGATTCTATTCAGCATCTTTTTTTTTTGGTCTTTTTGCCTTTTCTAGGGCTGCTCCCGAGGCATATAGTGGTTTCCAAGTTAGGGGTCGAATCAGAGCTGTGGCCATCGGCCTACACCAGAGCCACGGCAACGCGGGATCCGAGCCGCATCTGCGACCTACACCACAGCTCACGGCAACACCGGATCCTTAACCCACTGAGCAAGGCCGGGGACCGAACCCGAAACCTCATGGTTCCTAGTCGGATTCGTTAACCACTCCTCTATTTAGCATCTTAGAAAAGACACGGCAAGAAGATAACCTTAACAATTGCTGATGTGGGGAGTTCCCGTTGTGGCACAACAGAAACGAACCTGCCTAGTATCCATGAGGATGCAGGTTCAATCCCTGGCCCTGGCCTTGCCCAGTTGGTCAAGGATCTGACATTGCAGGGAGCTGTGGTGTAGGTTGCAGACGTGGCTCGGATCCTGTGTGGCTATGGCTGTGGTATAGGCCAGCAGCTGTAGCTCCGATTCGACCCCTAGCCTGGGAACCTCCATATGCCGTGGGTGTGGCCCTTAAAAAAAAAAAAAAACACTGATTTGAACACTCTCAGCTGTAAAGAGTCCATCTGAGGCCCCAGAAGTGACTTGCTTGAGTTCCCCCACCCCCACCCCAGCGGGTCTCTGGCTGCACTGAGCCTAGAACCTGACCCCTTGGCGTCCCACGGATGTGCTGCCCACTGCCCGTGGCCCTCCTCACCGCATGCCCGGTTCATGCCAGACTATACACCCCCCAGAGGCCCGGCAAGTCTTCCCTGGTGTCCTTGGAGAATCCGACTCTTTGCATGACACTTAGAGGAAATCGGGGTTCAAGGAGGAGGCAGACCCACGGGCTGTGCTGCTGGACAAGCGAAGGGACAACACAGGCATCTTCGAAAGCTCTGCTCCCAATCCCGTCCTGACCAGTACCTGGGACTCAGGGTCTGAGCAGTCACTGTGGGATTGGTCTAGAATAAAGCTCCCGGGGTGCGGATGCCCGGGATGGGGCGGTGGGAAGACAGGGTCAGGCAGCCCTGCAGAGGCTTAGTTTCTGGGCCACAGTCACATGAACTAAGCCACGTGTACACACACACACTCACCTACACACAAACATGCGTGCACACAAATGCACGCACCTATATACACACAAATACGCATTCCCACACACATACCCATGCAGGGCACACACGCACACGCACACACACTTTTCCGCCTGCCACCCAGCTGACCAGGTAGCACAGAGCAGGCACATAGCCCATTTTGTGGGAACAGGGCTGCCTCCTTCTCGGGATGCCACGAAGGGCTCCGAAAGCCTCTTCCTTCGCAAACTGACCCCAGGACGCTGCAGAACCAGCTGCCCCAGGCTTCCCAGCACCCTTTCCCCACCCCCTGCAGCCCCTCCTGTCCTGAGCTGGGCAAACCCCTCTATGCACGGTCCCCCTCCAGCCCCAGCTCCCGGTGACCCACGCACATACCAGCTCAGGAAGGGGGAGGCAGGAAAGAGGCGGGCTGCCGTGATTCCACTCCCCCCCGCCCCCGCCACCCCAGGGGGAAGGCTGACCAACAGCCTTTAGGGCCACTGCCTGTCATTTTTAGCCCTGAGTGGGTATTTGTCTTGTTTTGTTCTCAGGGCTGAATTACCATGTGGCAGCAGATCCTTTTTCTGGAGCAATGGGGTCTTAGTCCTGGGTATTTGGGGCTGCGGAGAATGAACGTTCCAAGAGAAGGAGAGAAGAAAATAACTAGCCAGGTCTCTGCTGGGTGGGATGCCTGAGGAAGGGGTCAGATTCCAGGGCTCTGGGTGGGGGCCCCACTCCAGTGGGGACAGCTGAGAATGGCCAGGTGGCGGCAGGGCCTAGAAGCACGATCTCCCAGGAAGAGTGGAGAGAAAGGAAAAGCACTGGGATTGGGGGGGGGTGGTTTGCAGGCCCACCTGGCACGTGGGAGGCGTTGGACAAATAGTTATCGAAGGAGGGAAGGCAGGTGGGAATGCTAGTGGCTGGGAACACACCTGTGGGCAGGGCTGGGGTGGGCAGGAGAGCTGGCCTGGCACCTGGTCAGGGAGGTGGAGGCCGCAGAGCGGAGGGGAGGGGGCCCAGGGGTGCATTTCAGCTGCAGCCAAAGGCAGCTGCGTCACCTTTCTGATTCTAGACCTCGGCACTGCCTGCGGAGGGCCTGTTTGTTTGTTTTTTCTTTTCTTTTTAGGGCCACACCCTCGGCATATGGAAGCTTCCAGGCTGGGGATCAAATCAGAGCTGCAGCTGCTGCCTACACCACAGCCACAGCAATGCAGGATCTGAGCTGTGTCTGTGACCTACACCACAGCTCACAGCAGTGCCGGATCCTGGACCCACTGAGCGAGGCCAGGCATCGAACCTGCATCCTCAAGAATGCTAGTCAGATTTGTTTCCACTGCGCCACAACAGGAACTCCTGGAGGGGCCTTTCTTAGGGAATGTTCTGGCCATACCTGCCCCCCATTCTTCTGGTTTGAATGCAGTCCTGCCAAGTGGATGAAGGCAGAGATACCCCTCAGCCCTGGCCCATTCTGGCCCCTGGCTCTGGTTCTGAACTCCAGGCAACAGGGGGAGGGAGGTGCCAGGTGGTGTCACCCAGGTGCCTTGCCCTCCTGGTGGTGGAGGCCTCTCCCTGTGCAGCCAGCCCAGGAGCATCTCCAGCAGAGCTTGGGCGGGGGTGGGGTGGGGTGGGGTGGGGGTGTCTCTGCTATTTTCGAGATTCTTCTGAATGATTTACTGTCCTGGCCAATATCACTCCCTCTCCTGGTGAATTAACTGGCTCTTCTGAAATCATAAATAATTAGTGAGTCTGTCCCCAATGCCACTTAACAGTTTGTGTTTTCAAAGCACTTTATGCCCATTAACTAAAGAATTCTTGATGCAGCCCCACAAGAAAAGGGCAATGAGAAGGAGGTGGGAAAAAGGCCTCTGGAAGTCATCTCCTCCAGCCCCCTGCCTCCGGGCAGGACTGTACCAAAGAAGAAACAAAATGAAACGAAACAAACGACCCCCCCCCCCAAAAAAAAAAGACAGCAAGATGGAAATGCCTGACAAAACAGAACAAAGTGAAACATGTCGGAACCAGGGCAAGCTGCTCTGATGAATTAACACCCAGACGGAGCCCAGCCTGCCAGCAGGCCAGGGAGGCCCCGTGGAATGTGGCAGGTTAGGGGGGAAGGCCCGTTAGGGGACCGAGGGGGGATTAATTTAATCCAAGGCAAACTGGAGAGACCTTGAGCCAATAGGCAGGGTTCCCCACCTGCAAGTAGGGAAAATGGTCATTTTCTAGGCAAGAGCCATTCATTAGTCTGCAAATGACACAGGTCTGAGACTTAGGAATGTCCCTCTTAATTAGCCCCCCTGCCTCTGCCCAGCCACACTGAAAGTTTTGCTTCTGGCTTGGGGTATAAATGGCCATTTATGCCAGTTTGCCTCTCTCTGTAGACAGGGAGGCCTCAAAGCGTGTGTTGATTCATTTATAATTTGCCCAAACAAGATCCTCCCGGGGATCGGGGGGCGGGGGCGGGGGGTGGGGAGCAGGGCTGCGGAGCCTTTGTCCTGGCTGGAGCTATCAACCGCTTAATTTTTCCATAAGGCGCGACTAAAAGCCGACTGTGTGCCCAGCACAGTGCTGACAAGTGGGGGTGGGTGGGGAGGAAGAGTGAACAAAGGAGGAGTTTCCCCTGTGGCTCAGCGGGTTAAGAACCCGACTAATATCCATGAGGATGTGGGTTCGATCCTTGGCCTTGCTCCGTGGGTTAAGGATTTGGGGCTGCCGTGAGCTGCGGCATAGGTCTCAGCTGCAGCTCAGGTCCTGTGTTGCCTTGGCTGTGGCAGCATCGTAGGTGGGCAGCTGAGCTCTGACTGGACCCCTAGCCTGGGAATATCCATATGCTGCAGGTATGGCCCTAAAAAAAGGAACCAAAAAAGAGTGAACAAAGGAGAAGCCTTCATCTCTTCATCATCTATAAACCCCAAGGGCATTTCTCTCTGGAATCAATGTCCAGCCCAGATGGTGCAGGACAAAGGCAGGTCCCCATAGTTCAGGGGAGCGTAGGCCACGTGAGACGTCTTCTCCAGGGAAAGCACCTGGGCAGGTACCTCCCATCCCTATCGCTTCTGTCCTTCTCACTAAAAGCCACGGAAAGCAATGGCAGGGGGAAGGGGCCACGGAAAGGCTGCTTCTGGCCCCACCGAGTAAACTCCTGCCAGAGCAACCACCCCACAGCTAATGGCCACAAACTCTGGACAGAATACAAAGAAAGCAACCCCTGGAAGCACTGCAGAGGGAACCAAAGCAGGCGGGTTCTGGAGAAGACTGAAGAAGCCCACGGCACAAAGTGAATTTTCTGGTTCCTATGGCTTTCGACTGGAGAGCTGGCTCATCCCCCAACAGAGCAACGCGCCAGTCATCAAAACAGTGTGGTCCTTCCGTAAGGACAGACACAGAGACCAATGGAATACAACCGAGAGGCAGGAATCAAACTGTACATGCACAGCCAACTGCTTTCTGAAAAGGTTGTCAAGAACACTCAATGGGGAAACACATGTCTCTTCCACAGATGTTGGGACAACTGGATCCCCATATGGAAAAGAACAAAGATGAACTCCTATACACATGCCATAGGCAACAACTGGCACAAAATGGATCAATGACTTAAATAGAAGAGCCCACCCTTGAGACACTTAGGAAAAACCACAGGGCTAAATCTAATGACTTCAGATTTAGCAATGGATTCTCAGATACAAGAACACAGGGAAACCAATTCAGGTGGACTTCATCAAAATGACAATCTTTTGTGCATCAAAGGACGTCCTCCAGAAAGTGAAAAGGCAAATCTACAGAATGGGAGGAAATATTTGCAAATCATAGATCTGACAAGGGTCGAGTGTCCAGAATATCATTTAGGACTCTTCCAACTCAACAACAAAAAGATGAGCAGCATGATGAAAAAATGTACAAAGGACCTGAACAGAAATTCCTCCAGAGAAGACATACTGAGGGCCAACAAGCACATGACAAGACAGTCGATATCATTAATCATCAGGGGACTGCAAATCAAAACCACAGTGAGGTGTGGCTTCGCCAGGATAGCCATAACTTAACAAAGGAATTAAATAAATTAATTCGTTCATTAGAAAGTAACCCTGGGCAAGGATGTGAAGAAACTGGAACCCTGATACCCTGCTGGTGAGAATGTAACTGTGAAAAAGAGTGTGTCAGTTCCTGAAAAAGTTAAGTATAAAATTATCACATGATTCGGCAATTCCACTCCTCAGTATATACTTTTTTAAAGAACAGTGAATAGATATGTCAGCAAATACAGATACATACATGTTCACGGAAGCACTCACTATTCACAACAGCCAAAAGGTGGAAACACCCTGAGTGCCCAGCAACAAATGAATGGATTGACAAAACAGTGGTATGTGCGTGCAGTGGAATATTACTCAGACATAAAAAAGGAATGAAGTACTGATACGTGCTACAACATGGATGAACCTCAAAAACATTATGCCCCCTGAAAGAAGCCAGACACAAAAGGTCAGATACTGTATGATTCCACTGACATGAAATATCCCAAATAAGTAGATCTTTTGATACAGATTGCAGACTGGAGGCTGCCAGGGGCTGGGCAGGGGGTGAGGGAGCAAGTGTTTAATGGATATGGACTTTTGGAGTGATGGAAATCTTTTGAAACTAGATAGACGTGGTGGCTGCACAACATTGCGAATGCACTAAATGCCACCAAATTGTTCACTTTCAAATAGTTCATTTTACATCATATGAACTTTAACATCATAATGATAATAACTTTAAAACTCTAATAGAAAACTCAGTCTTTCCAGCCTCAAGAAATAGAGAACACAGAGGACAACTACAGCCACTGGAAAGTGAGGGGTGAATCCTAGAAAGGAGAGAGCCAGAGAGAGAAACCCCAAATGTTGTGTATAGACTCCGCCCCAATCTTTGGCTGACCCTCTGACCATGCAAGCTCACGGCACACTTGGAAGTCACCCAGCTGAAGATAAAAGAACCGAACTGAGATGTGAGCTGGTGTTCCGAGAGAGTGTCTGCAGCTTGATTCAACTAAGTTAATTCCCACCAAAACAGAAATAATACCAACGCTCTGAAAAAAGAGAACAGAATTCAGGTTCTCCATAACAATGACAATACCCAGGATACATTCCAAAACCGCTCTACATACAGAGAACCAGGAAAATATGTATGAGTCTCCGGATTAAAGTCAACCAATAGAGAATGACTCTGAAATGAAGACATCGCAATTAGCTGGCACAGATCATTAAAGTAGCTCTTACCCAGTGAGACAAATGACAATATGCTCTTACTGCGAGAAAAGACAGTGTATCTTTAGAGAGCTAGAAAAAATACACATACTCGATAAAGCCAAATGGAAATTTTAGAACTGAAAAATAAAATGCACGAAATTTTAAAATTCCCTGGGTGGGCTTAACGGCAGAATGGAGGAAACAGTGGGCTTGAAAATATACCTATAGAAATGATTTATTAGTCTGAAGAACAGAGAGAAAAAAGATTTTAAAAAGTTAGCAGAGCCTCAGGGACTTGTGGGGCAATAATATCAACAGAGCTGATCCAGGTGTTAGTGAAGTTCAAAGAGAAGAAAGAGAGAACGGGGCTGAAAAAATATTTGAAGAAATAAGGGCTGACATTTCCCCAAATTTCTGAAGAATCCTTTCTGATTCCCTAGGAGAAGGCACCTCTTTCCCTTTGGCTACTGCCTCCTATTTCATTTAGATTTATTTAACAGATACTCACGTAGTGTTAATTATAATGGCAGAAGCTCTTCAAAGAGCTTTACGAATAATAATAATATTTTTTTAGGGCCACACCCATGGCACATGGAGGTTCCCAGGCTAGGGGTCCAATTGGAGCTACAGCTGCCGGCCTACACCACAGCCACAGCAATGCGGGAGCCGAGTCGCCTTTGCGACCTACACCACAGCTCACGGCAACCCTGGGTCCTTAACCCACTGAACGAGGCCAGGGATCGAACCCACAACCTCATGGTTCCTAGTCAGATTTGTTTCTGCTGCGCCACGACAGGAACACCACAAAAAGATAATGTTTCATCCTCATGAAAACCCGAGAAGCAAATACTACCATCCCCAACTTACAGATGGGGAAACTGAGGCACAGAGAGGCTAGGTTGCTTGTCCACAGCCACAGAGACGGTCCGGTCCCAAGGTCTTGGCTCTTATCCACGGCCTTCGTCCTCCACCGCTCTGTAAACTGCTGGAGGCCCCATCAACCGGATGCTTCCAGGAACAGGGGAGCCCAGCACTCCACCCAGGGCCCTGAGCGGGGAGACCCTCGCATCCCACCCAGACCCACAGGGCTTGGACTGGAAGAGAGACCAGGGAACCAAGACCGCACTGCAACCTAGTTCAGATCCCTCCCTGCTCTGCAAAAGCAGGGACAGGCAGGGAGGGGGTGTCACGGATCTAGCCACGGGGACTCGGACCCCATCGGGTCAGCTCCACTGCACCCCGGGTCCTCTCAGACCCCGGCACACTCAGCTCCCCGCTGCCTCTGCGCGCTGCCGCGATGGTTAATGGGTCCAGGCCGTTTGGGGAACTGCACTTCAATCGCGATGAGTTCTCACGCGCGAGCTCCTGTGCTTGTCCCCTGGAGTATTTTCGGGCTTGTTTATTTAAAGAGGTGATTCCTTTTCATGTTCCTGTATCAAAGATGGCAGCGCAGACAAACCATTAACCAAGCGGGGCCTCTGGGTTGCTTTTCTAGGAGGAGGAAGAGGGGGGAGAGTGCTCAGGCCCCACACCCCCCTCCTAGTTGGGGCTGGGGTGGGGGAGGGGAGGAGGGCTGAGCTCAGCACCGGGACTGGGATTCAAGAGCGCTGTTTTAGGCAACCGCGTACCCACTCCACGAACTGATGGAACCAACAGCATGTATTTTAGGAGGGCCTCTGCCCTTTTAAAATTTATCTTAAGATAGCAAAGCAGCAGACAAACGCCAGTGTTTCCGAAATTTTAATGTGCATGCATCTCGCCTGAGGATCTGAAGATGCGGATTCTGACTCATCAGCTGTGGGGCAGGGCCTGAGAGTCTGCATTTCTGGTCAAACGCTTGAGTGGTGCTGACGCTGCAAGCACTGCCCTCAGCCACGCAAAGCCCGGGTGCATCCCAAAGCCGCGAATGAACCTGGCTGAGCCTGACTGTAGCAATGGTGGGGGTGCTTCTGCTGTGAATAATCACCAGCATGAGCACCTACTATGCGCCAGATGCTCCATGCCACCACTGACTGCAGAAAGAGAATCGATCCTGCTTTGCAGGATTTTCCTGATTTCCCTCCAAGAGTTGGCCTGTCAACAGGGAAGGAGAAAACTGGACCCAGGGGGATGAACATTTTCTTTCTTTTCTTCTTCTTTTTTTTTTTTTTTTTTTTTTTTTTTGCTTTTTAGGGCTACACCCACAGCACATGGACACTAAGGGTTGAATCAGAGCTGCAGCAACACCAGATCCCCAACCCACCAAGCAAGGCCGGGAATCGAACCCGCATCCTCATGGATACTAGCTGGATTCGTTTCCACTGAGCCACAACGGGAGCTCCGAGGATGAACGTGTTCTGAGCAGTATGTATCCTGCTCCATATCACAGATGGGGTAACTGAGGCTGGGGGGTATCTTCCTGAGGTCCTACAGCAAGCGGCAGGGCCAGGATGCGTGATGTGCCCTGGCTTTGAAGTCTGTGGCATTTTGTACACGGCTTCTCGGGGGGATGAGGAGACAGGCAGTGAATTCCAGACGGGACCAGACAAGCAGGCACCCGAGACAACGGGGCCCAACTCCAGCTCCCTCCCTTCCATCCTCCTGCCCACAATGATCCAGACGAGTCACTGGCCAAAACTGGCAAACTTCAGAGAGGAGTTTCTCTGCTTGCTCACCATCCTGCCTCATCTTGTCTGACCCGCAGAGCCTGAGACAAGAGAGCCCCTCGCCTTTTCAGCCCAAGGAGAGGGAGTGGGCGCCCAGGGAAGACGGCAGCAGGAACACAGGACTGTGGTTGGCCAACTCCCTGATTCTACAGACCAGGAATCTGAGGCCAGCAGAGGAGAGGGGAGTCCCTGGATCTCACCAGTGGGCACGGCCAGCCTCCAGGGCACGTGACCCATGCTTGGGGCCCAACTCTCAGTTTAATGCTTTGCTGTCACCATCTTGGAATTTTTTTTTTTTTTTCGGGCCACACCCATGGCATATGGAAATTCCCAGGCTGGGGGTCAAGCTGGAGCTGCAGCTGCCTGCCTACACCACAGCCACAGCAACATGGGATCCGAGCCGCATCTGCGACCTACGCCACAGCTCACAGCAACGCCAGATCCTTAACCCACTGAGTGAGGCCAGGGATGGAACCTTCATCCTCATGGATACTAGTCAGGTTCATTACCACTGAGCCACAGTGGGAACTCCTTGGAATTCTTAATTTGTTATCTAGAGGCCTGCGTTTTCATCTTGCACTGGGCCTTTACAGGTTATGCCGCTGGTCCTGCTGGTGGATTAGAGATCATGCTGGAGCCGGACCCGCTTTGAGGGCTGGCCCCATGGCATGGTAACTGAGCATCACTGAGCTAGACAGAACAGTGTCCAGTGGGCAGGCCAGCGCAAGCCTGCACCTCCGCAAATGGAGACCTTTGGAGGGCCGAGGAAGGGGCACCCCAGAACAGTGCCTCAGGGGGGCCTAGAACAGACTAACGGGCTGGCCAGGGCTGGGGAGGGGAGGAGAGAGGCCAGCTGTCTTCAGGACCTCGGCCTCTCCAAAGAAACCACCGCCGCCACCACCCAACGGCCGGGGGCTGGGTGGGTGCAGGGTGCTCAGCTGTGCCAGCCTGTCCCAGGGTCTCCGTGTAATTAGAGCCAGGCCCTTCACTTGGCTTTCAGGATTGGCTGAGAGAGAGGAGGAGAGCCAAGAGGAGTTGATTCGGAAGCCCTGGCCTGGCCCGGAAGCGCCCACTCAGAGAGGAGGCCTGGGGAGGAACCGAAGCCAGACATTCATTCCTCGGAGGCCACTGTCCCCCAGGAGACAGGTGCTGGCACCAAGCGGAGCTGCAGAAGGAATGCAGAGCCCAGGGCAGGACGAGGAGAGACTTTCTCAGGCCCAACACGTACCAGGAAGACGGTGATGGGGAGGGAGAATGTTCTAGAGCCCTGGGGGGCAAACCCAGGGGTCTGGTCCACGGTGTGAGTCCCGAGAGTTTTCTGATTACACCAGAATCTGGAGAAGGGCAGCAATCAGACTACTGGGGTGGCCTCTTAACCACGCAGTCCTTCTCCAGTTTGGCCTTCCTGGGCCCCGCCAACAGAGCCCAGGGCAACCACTAGCACGTCGGATAATCCGATGGCCCTGCCAAGATGAGCAGCTTACGTTTTCTCAATCAATTCCACTGGCCTGTTTTGTGGTCGGGAGGACGGATGGCTGAATCCTAGTGCACAGGATTCAGGGGGGGTGCTGGGAAGGTTGAAACGTGTTAATACACACAGGACCCTCAGAACGGAGCCCAGCGGGGGTGGCCTCCTATAAATCGTGCCTGTTACCCAATCTCAGGGCCTCCAAAAGCAGGGGGACATCTCTGTAGTCAGAATGCATCTTCCTGCAGATGAAATGGCCGCATTTTTTCTTCCTGGGCAGCACATAAAACAATGGTGCTTCTTATAAGCGACGTCTTAGGTTCAACCGAATATGGGATGATGACAATAATGACAATTGTGACTGGACGTCTCCAGTGCATTTTTATTGGCAACGCCTCCCTCCATGTGAGCTGAGGTCTGGAATGCTCTCGAGTGCCCCGATTCATGTGGAAACAGGCCTGGAGGCCCCAGAGGGCAGGAGCTTGGGGAGGTTGCTCTTGGGGCATAAACACGAAGTCGTGGGCAGAGGCTGTGACAGCCTGGCAGAGCCCTAGGCAGGGGGGTCAGGAGGACGGTGGGTGCTCAGTCCCCTAACCCACGTAACGGAGAAGGTACATGCTTTCTCACAGGCTTGTCTGGAAGGCCAGACAATCCAGGTCTGGCTCGCAGCAAAGGCTCGGTCCGCAGGACCTCTTGTTATCAGGCCCTGACTCCAAAGCTAGCTGTCTGGGAGATAAGCTGCTGTGTGTCTGCGGCTGAGAGCTGGGGTAGCAGAGGGGAGCCGGAGCTGAATGTCTGGGGAGGGGGTCTAGGAGCTGACTCTCAGCCCTGCAAAGGGCTATGCAAACTCCCCACTCCAGGAGACCCTGGGGCTTAAGGGAGAAAAGGTGAGAAGCTGGCCCCTCTTCCAAATTTACACCCCAGGGGCTGATTGGCTGATTCCATTTATTTATTTATTTATTTATTTAGGCCGTGCCTGGGACATGCATAAGTTCCTGGGCCAGGGATCGAACCCTGAGCCACAGCAGTGACAACGCCAGATCCTTAACCAGCTGGTCAGCTGCTGATCTTGATTCCCCCTCCCCCTAGCAAAGGCCCTACGTGCTCTGGGGCTCTACCCAGATTCCTGGACCCCAGCCCTTCTACGGCTCTCCCGACTCCCAATTCGGCTGATGAGACCATGGTCGGAGCTCAGATGGAGCTGAGAAAGTGGGTTCAGAGAGATGGCAGTCCTGCCAGAGGCAGGTGAACAGCAAGGTGAAGAGCAAAATGCCAACACCTGCCACGGAGTGGAGCCAGCAAAAGGCACCTGAAATCCCAAGCTCCCAAGCCCTGCAGTTGAGGACACCTCCCTGGGTCCCTTGGCCCACGTCCTCCTCTTATAAAACGGGTAGCCCTTTGTAATCTGACCTTCGTGGTTCTAGGAGCTGTCCTACAGTTCTAGCTCACCTGCTGCCCCTTAGGGAGGCTCCGGGGCTTGGGACCAGAGGGGGGTCTGGGGAGGAAGACACACACCCCAAAGGCATGTGGTCATCACACGTGTGGACAGGTGTGAACAGACAGGACAGTCACTGTGCCTTTGTTTCCTGCCCTCGTCCTGAAGCTTGCAGACCTTCTGCAGGCGGGTTGATGCCAGAGAGCATGCGTGTTGAGGAGGGTAAGCACCCGGGGCGGGGGGGGGGCATATCCGGGAGCCCCTGGAAAAGGCGGCCAAGCACCCCTGACCTCAGTGGTTAGGGCGCCGCTAAGGTGTGCATTTGCCGCCCGCAACTGCTGCTTGGCAACGGAGGGGATGAAAACAAAGCCCCGGTGGAGGGTCTGATGCATCTAACAGCCCCGGAGAGAGAAGCTAGGTTGGAAAAGTAGCTCAACTGTGCGTGTGGCGACACCCTGATTACGTAGGGAGAAAACCTGATGGAGCTTATGCGAAAGTGACTAGCGCCAATCACTGAGTCTGGCCAAGTCTCCGGGCGCAAGATTAAGACATCAAAATCCACGGTGTTCTCGTTTTTGTCTTTTTTTCAGGCCACACCTGTGGCATATTGAAAGCTCCCAATCAGAGCCGGAGCGCCAGCCTACACTACAACCACAGCATCCGAGGTCCGAGCCGCATCCGTGACCTACGGGGCAACTTTCGGCCACGCTGGATCTTTAGTCCACTGAGCGAGGCCGGGTATCGAAACTGCATCCTCACGGATACTAGTCGGGTTCTTAACCCACTGAGCCACATTGGAACCTCCCACTGTGTTCTTATATCCTGTGGACAAGCCACAGGAAGCTATTTTAAAAAGCACTTATGATGGCATAACAAATATGAACTGTTTAGGGATAGATCTGTGCTCTGAAACCCACACATGTTGCTGAGAAGGAATCAAAGACCTGAAGAATGGCGTGAAGAGAGCCCATTTCATGGGCCAGAAAACCCAATGGATCAGATACCAACGCTCTTCAACTCGATCTAGATTATCTGCAATCCCAACCAGAAGTCCCAGGGGGACTTTTTCTTTTTAATCTGATTCTCAAATCCATATGCAATGTAAAGGAAAATACAAAACTCCTGCAGCAATGGAAAAGGCCAAAACAGCTCTGAAAAAGAACAAAGTCAGAGAACTAACACCACCTGGTTTCGAGACTTATTACAAAGCAACAGTAACCAACACAATGTGCTCTTGGAATAAAGACAGACAAATAGATCAATGCAACAGAACGGTGTCCAGAAATAGAGCCACACATATAGGGACAACGGATTTTTCAACAAAGGTGTAGAGATAATTCAGGCGTGAAAGGAAAGGTTTTTTTAAAAGAGATTCCAGAACAATTGGATATTCATTAAAAAAAAAAGCAAAAAAAAAAACAAAGAGAAAGACCTATATGCCAGGCAGAGAAGGGTGACCACGGGCACAGGAAACTTTTAGCGTGATGAGTGGTAATTTTGGGTGTTACATGTGTGTCAAGAATTATCTAGTTGTATCCCTTAAATAGCTAAAGAGTTTATCATGTCAAAACAAAAACAAAGCCTCCAATGTTCCCTAAGGAAGATGGGGGGCCTTCCCCTCCTCCAAGACCTCAGCTTCAAGGCCACCTCCTTGGGGACACCTCCACTGGGACAGATGCTCAGGTTACCCCTCTGCCCTGCCCCTGCATCACGTGGTCCCCACCTGGAGTAGGGCCCCTCACACCGTCCTACTCCCCCCACACTTGATGTTCTTACTTGACTGTGAATAATTTGAGAGCCGGGACCTGCCTTGAACCTGGGCTGGACCCCAGGCCCCGTGCTTGGCACAACAGGAGGCGCTGAGAAAATGCTCAAAGAGCAAATAGAGGTTGTCCACTGACACATGAGGGTTGTGCTGGCACTTTCCGCAAAGGCTGTCTCAGCCAGTGATGACGTCACACCCCTGCCCTTCCTTTCCCTGGAAGGAGGCCTCTGGGCTGGTGTTTGGGGTTTTTTTTTTTTTTTTCCCCCTTTCTTTGAAGGAAGGACATTGGGGGCAAGAGCTTCTGGTGGTGAGAGGAGAAGGAAGGAAGGCACGGCGGTTTCCGCCTCCTACATGCAGCCCAAATTTCACGGGTTCTGTAAGTGAAGCTTCCCCGCTGTCCTTTGCAGGGGGGAGCAGGCAGAGCCTGCTGGAGCAGAGGTGGCTCAGCACGGCCACCGGTGCAGCACCCCGGGTTTCTCAAACCCCTAGGCCGGTCCTTCTCAAAGTGTGGTCCTCGGACCAGCTGGCAGCGCATCACCTGGGAACCTGTTGGAAAAGCACTCCCGATCCCCCTCCCCAGACCAGAAGCTCCTGGGGGAAGGGCCTGGGAACCTACATGCAGCAAGCCCTGCAGGGGACCCCAGCCCCCCACCGCTCCGGGCCACCTGCTCACTTCCAATAATGAGGCAGGATAGGCTCGGGCCCCAGGTGCCAGCACCCCCTCCTTCATTCAGCCTCTCATCCATCCCCAGGTGTCCCCAGGCCCAGCCCTGGGACGGGGCCGCTGCCCTGTCCGCCCCCCATCTGCATGTCAGCATCTCAGAGGCATGCCTTTGCATCATCTCGGACACCCAGGCTGGGCTCAGAGGATCCAGGGCCCCTGGGCTCTCCCACAGCAGAGGCACAAGAGAAGCTGGAGTCAGAGGCCTGCTCCCTGCACCCTGGGGCTGGACATTCCAAGATCCAGAGAGACAATGAGTCCTAACATTGCAGGCGAGGTGGCAGGCAGGGGGGCGCAGACAATGGGCCTGTGTTTCTCCCCACGCCTTCCTGCGCTGCTCTCAGCCAGGGCCCTATGAGGGAGCCTGAACCATCA
The DNA here is from genome assembly GCF_016906955.1 of Phacochoerus africanus. Taxonomy (NCBI): domain Eukaryota; kingdom Metazoa; phylum Chordata; class Mammalia; order Artiodactyla; family Suidae; genus Phacochoerus; species Phacochoerus africanus. The sequence goes on along the minus strand of NC_062557.1, from coordinate 7,324,540 downwards.
AAAGCACAGAGGTCCACCCAACAGTCCCGACGACGGCCTCTGCCCAGGGCCCAGGCTGGGGTGGTGGGGAGCTTATCACACCCTCCCTCGCTCCCTGGAGCCAAACAATGTTCCTTTCTCCTGCAGGCTTCGGGCATCTTCTGGGCTCTTCATCCGTCAGGGTCTTAGGTGAAGGGGGTTAAATGCCAACACCTCTCTCCTTCTCCCAGACGCCCGGGCCTCCGTCCTCCTGGGGCAGGGAGAATGGGCAGTGGACAGAGCTCTCCAGCCCCGGAGCCACGGCCAGAAGCATCTCCTCTCGCCCGGGCTGATTCCTCTTCATTAGTGCGATCACATCAACTCCGACAGCGGCGGATTTATTACCGCCCCGACGACAATCATTTTTCACCCAGTGATGCACAGCCCGGTAATGAGCTGGGGGCAGAGCTAATGAGGAGCTCCCCCTGGCCCTCCTAGGCAGCGTTCCGGCCCCGCGACGGCCTGTCCGCCAGGGCAGGGAGACGGGGCTCCCAACAGGGAGGTCGAGGGCCACGGGGCTGAGCCCGCCGGAGCCACGCAGTCAATGAACAATGCCACCGAGGGGGGAGACTTCAAGGTTAACTGAACAGGAGGGCGTGGGGGCAGGGCACGGCCTCAGGGCAGGGGCACTTCCTCCAGTGCGGGCGGGACAGGGAGGGGCAGACAGCAGTGGTGGGGAAGGCTGGTGCGGGGGGGGGGGGGGGGGGGGGGGGGGGCTGGGAGTGCGTGGATGCTCTGCGCTTTGCTTCCAGAAGCTCAAGAGCCGAAGAGGGATCGGGAGGGGTGACCGAAGATGGATCGGGAACACGCAGTGCGTGCTGCGTGGGCAGAGCGTGGAGCTGCTGCTGGGACGCAGATGACGCCAAGGCCCTGCTTGGCCAGAGGACGGGCTTCTGGTCACCTTGGCTCTCCTGGAAGGCACCGACGAGTGTCAGTGAGAAGGACCCCAGGGAGGGGGACAGAGTTCTCAGAGAGCCCTGCGCCTCTTACTTTGGGGCATCTTCAGGGCCTCGCTCGGTGCCCTGCCCCCAACTCTTCTTCAACCACAACTGCGGTGGTGTGGTTGATGCTGGATCCACTGGGTGGCTAACCCCGTGCAAATGAAAAGGGATGGGGGGGAGAGGACCCCCTACCAGCATGGATGCTAAGGGAGGACCCAGCAAATGCAGCAAGGGCCCCCAAGCAGCAGGGTCCTTTGGGGACCTTATGCGCACGCCCGCCACCCCGGAAGTCACGGGGGATGTTACAGTGGCCCAGGGTTCCCTGCCTTTGAGACACAAGTACTTTAGGAGGTGGGTATGTAGATGAAACACCACCGAAAAATTTCAATACAAATGGTAGGAATATCTATGTGTAAAGCATCTCAGAATCTTACAGATGATGTGACCCAAAGAGATCATCCGATTCAAGTTTTTCAAAGCCAAGGTTTGACATCCATCCCAGGGGGCCCAGGAAGCCAGGGGGCAGACGTACCACGTCTTCCGGCAACATCAATTGGCTTTAAGATGGCCTTTGTGTGTTCAAATAGAAGTCAGACTGTGGAATGGAATGCAAAATTTCATGTATTTAAAAAGTAAAATATTCAAAAGGGAAAGGTCTCGCGGATGGCGGGCAGCTTTGGGCTACGTGGTCAGATCCCTCAGGGCACGTGTCTGCCCTCCTCCACCACTGGAGTCCTTCACAGAAGAGCCTGGAAATGCTGGATTTAGGCCCCCACCTTTTTCCACGGAGGACACGGGGACCAAAAGGGACCCAGTGAGAATGGGTCGTGGCCTCTGAGACCCACATGGCATCACAAGCCTGATACATTCCCTTTGAACGTGTCTTTTATCACCCCTACAGCACCCTGCTTTATTGTTTTTTCGTTATTTATTTTTTCTTTTTTGGCTGCCCCAAGGCCCATGGAGTTTCCAGACCAGGGGTGAGATCCGAGCCACAGCTGCAACCCAGCAATGCTGGCTCCTTTAATCCACGGTGCCGGGCCGGGATCGAACCTGCATCCTGGCGCTGCAGAGACACTGCCGATTCCTTCACATCACAGCAGGAACTCCAAACACTCTGCTTTCAAGGGTTAACCTCATTAAGGGCAAACCATCATTTCTGTCTAATACCTCTATCCTTGCTGATGAAGGGTTATTATCTAAACTCAAGGAGTTTATAATTAAAGAAATCAGTCACACACACATTAAAAGATAATTCAGAATCAACAAGGCCAAGGGCCAGATGAGACATCTAGACCCTCGGCATCCTAAGGACTGGGAGGCATGTGGGGGTTTGTGTTCCAGCCAAGGGCCCCCGGGCGAGGATGGGGTGCAGGAGGGGAGAGGAGGGAAGGGTGCTGATGGCTTCTTGCAGGGGGCGGTGAGCGGAGCGAGCCTGGCAGGGGCAGGGGTGGGGAGAGAGACAGCAGCCGTGCACAGTGCCAGACCGCGGAGGGCCTGGCTGTGGACCACAGCAGGGGCGAAGCCATGAAGCTCAAAGCCTTATGGTATGTGAAGCAAGAGGTCTCAGGATTCAGATCCCATCACCACGCTCCCCTGGGACAGCAGACAGGGCTCTGAGGTCCCTTAGAGGGAGGAGAGGCCATCCCAGCCTGCGCCCCATGCCCTACCCCGACCCCTCAAGCTGGGGCAGAGCCTGTGGTCAAATGAGAGCGCTCCCCAACCCCAAAGCAGCATGGTGAGCCGCTCCTGAAGGTGGCTGTCTGGATCGGATCAAAAGCGATGATCTCAGAAGCAGCTGGCCTGCCCTCATTGTCTCTGTCTCACAAGTCGAGAGGGCTTGGCACGTTACTTAATGTTTCTGAACTTCAATGCGAACAAGGTTAATAACTTAATCTTTCCGGCCAAAGTCCTTCAGAGGTTGGGCTGAAGAGATGAGCAACCTGTGAAAGCCACCCATAGAAATTTGAGTTTTTAGGAAAGGACCCAGTAAAAACATTCACCTCAAGGCATGCACAGCTGATAAGAGCAGAATATGTGGGCTCTCTGGGGGGGGGGGGCACATTCGCATTTTAAGCTGGAGGTGGGGGAATGTCTCAACCAAACAAATAAATCCCTAATAGTGGAATTTAGATGCTACTGGCACACCTGTGAAAGATAAAGGGCACAGGGCACATGACAACCTGTGGGCTCAAAGCTGACCTTGCTTTCCTGACACCAAGATGACAATAACGACAATGATGAACACTTGCTCAGTGTTTACACTACACTGAGCTCTGTCCTAAGAGCTTATTAACATATCGCATTAAACCCTACTGCAACCCCATAAGGTTGGGACTAGTCTCCTCTCCATCTTACAGATGAAGAAACTGAGGCACAGAGAAGCTATGTAACTTATCCAAGGTCATCCAAGTGGTAAATGACAGATGAATGAACTCAGGGGGTAGTCTATGTTCCAGGCCCCTTAGAGGCCTGTGCTGTGCCATCTGGGCCCTCTGATGGCACGTTCTGGATCAGCCCTTGTGGTTCAAAGCAGGGAACTTGGCATCTGTACTGGATTCAGAACTGATTCACATTATATGGGGATGAGCCAACTGTGCAAGGGCCTGGCCATGATTCTGACCATTGCTCAGACCCTGGCCGACACAACTCCTTCCCCATTTGCACATTGGCACCTTCACAGAGGAGACGGGGTGTGTGGGGGGAGGGGGATCCAGAGTCCCGGTTCCAGCAGGCCCTTGACTGTCACCAGGTCCAGCCCAGAAGCCGAATTCCCTGAATAGGCTGCACAACGGCCAGTAATAGCTCCTCCTCTTAGGATTATCGCATCATCAAAATTTCATCACCCCTCTGGGTCACTAATAGCTTCCTAAATGGCATCAAACTTTAATTGCTTCTCTTCTCCATCCCATTCAGCTTAGAAGACTGTAGCTCTGTCGCCGGCCAGCCCGTCATAAACACCCCAAGCCCACACATCTCGAGCTCGTTTCAATCCCTGAGGGGGAACAGGGGAAAGCACGAGAGAAGGAGAGGGAAGAAGGGGTCCCCTCCTGACCTCCCATGTTCTGCCAACCTAAGGCCCAGTGAGGACACAACTAGGGCAGAAGCAAGAGGCAGGAGGACCGCGGGAAGGAGGGATTCCCAGGGTGATTTCCAAACTCTACTCCCGGCCCTGGACCAGGCCCAGTATTCTAACCACACAACTTCCTGGGCATCTCTCACTGGGAAGGTATCAGGGAAGGATGCGGCGGAGGCACAGGGCAGCCCAGGGCTGTGGAAAGATGCCTAGAGAGCCCTGGGTTCAAACCCTGACTTCCTAGCTGTGTGGCTCTGGGCAGGTAATAGGTCTGAGCCTCAGTTTACCCACATGGTGGAGTTCAGGGAGCAGAACCATGGTAACATGCCTGATGCTGCTGGACTCCCGGACTAGGCACCAAATGGGAGCTCGCTTGCCCTCTGTAGGTCCTGAGGATGGAGAGAAGATGCCAAATCATCCTACACTGGGGAAGAAGCAAAAGAAAGTGGAGCAAAAGGAAGATGGGCAGAGTAAAGGCATGAAGGTTTCCATTGTGGGCAGCAGAAACGAACCCAACTAGTATCCACGAGGATGCGGGTTCGATCCCTGGCCTCACTCAGTGGTTCAAGGATCCGGAGCTGCTGTGGTGTAGGTTGCAGATGAGGTGTGGATCCTATGTTGCTGTGGCTGTGGCCAGCAGCTGTAGTTCCGATTAGACCCCCTAGTCTGGGAACTTCCATATGCCATGGGTGTGGCCCTAAAAAAGCAAAAAAAAAAAAAAAAAGACATGAAGTGGGGGGAAAAGTCTTAAAACAAAATGCAACCTGAGATCTTATTTTAAGAGCCTTTGGCAGGCCCAACACAGAAGCACAGACACAGTTAAATTAGCTTATTAAGAGCTTCTGATATGTCCGGTGCCATGCTGAGCGCTCCGCTTGTGCATCTCATCTGCTTCTTGTATCACAAACAGGCCGACGGGGCCTGAGCATATAAGTGACTGAACGCAAACTGGCACAGACTGACCCAAAGTGACAGAGCTTGCGCCCAGGCTGGCCCAGTTCCAAGGCACTGGCCACTCTACAAGCCACTTCTCAATGGCTTCAGGGCAAAAACTCAAAAGGCAGGGAAGTGGTGGCACAGACTGGAGGTAGCTCAGGGGAATGCCTATAGCTTTAGGGACGGCCTGTCTTGGGTAAAGCAATTCTCGGCAGGAAACGCACTTCTGGAGACCACAGTGTCATCTCTGCAGTTACGAGGAATGCTCAGACATCACCACTGGGCCTCGAGATGCCCCACCTCCAGCGACACGGAAGCCCCGCGCTTCCCAGCTCCCTTGCCTGGGAAGGACCACGGGGTGGGACCACGTGATCAGCTCTGGCCAATGCGCTGTGAGGGGAAGGGAGCCGGGCCACAGCCTTGCATTGTGGATGCAGGTCTCTTACGGATTTCAAAAGGGGCCTCCACACCTGGAAGGACATCCCCCCCCAACCTCACTACCCTTCCTCCCAGTTTCCCCCATGTCAGAAAGACAGAGCTGGGAGGGATTCAGCAAGGAGCCAACCCAGGGGCCAGGCTGCTAGAAGCAGCTTCACCTGCAGGGCCAGAGGTGGGAAAAGCTGGGAACGGGGGCTAGAAAGCCTGAGCCAGGGGCTCCTGGCTCAACAGAAACACTAGCCATGTAAGCCCAGGCTGGAGGCCGGGGCTCCTCTCCCTGGGGAGGTGTGGCTGCTCATGGTCGTTGGGGTCCGTGGTCCTCTGTGATGTGCAGAGGAGCCCGTGAGGGCTGGGTGAGTGGCCAGAGAGGAGCCGAAGAAGCAGGTAAAGGCCAGATGACAGAGGGCTTTATGCCATAGGTAAGTGTTCATTCATTCAATCGTGTATTCTTTACTCACTAACGCATATTCACTGAGCTCCTTCTATGTGTCAGGCATTGTCCCAGCGGCTGGGGATAGAGCAGGGGATAAAATAAAGCTCTGCCCATATGAGAGACCAGCAATAAACAAGCCAACATGTGTCGGATGGAGCTGAGGGCTGCAGCGGGGAGGAAAGTAAGCTAAGAGGTGGGTGCCTGGAGATGCCACGTGACTGGGTGCTTAGGGACAGAGAAGGGCCATCAGAGGAAAAGTCTGATCAAATAAGGATGGGACCTTGCAGACGTCGGGGAGGAGTGGGCACGGCTGCAGGGACAGCAGGACGCTCCAGCACCAGTTCAGAGGCCAGAGCATGACTGGTAAATTCTAGAAACACAAGGGCGCTCAGTGTGGTGGACGGGAGTGAGTGAAGGTGAGGCTGGAGGGGAGGTCGAGTGTGGGGAGTGAGGGGTGAGGATTACAACATCCTTGTAGCTGGTGGCAACACCTTATAAGCCTTAACACTGGAGGTCCCTTTGTGGCTCAGTGGTTAACGAACCCAACTAGGACCCACGAGGACGTGGGTTCGATCCCTGGCCTTGCTCCGTGGGTTAAGGATCCGGTGTTGCCATGAGCTGTGGTGTAGGTCCCAGACTTGGCCCAAATCCTGCGTTGCTGTGGCTGTGGTGTAGACCGGTGGCTGCAGCTCCAAACTGACCCCTAGTCTGGGCACCTCCGTATGTCATGGGTACAGCCCTAAAAAAAAAGCCTTAACATTGAGGAAGGGCATTTTTAAAGGGAGGAGGATAATCTCAGCATTGGGGAAAACCCTACGAGGTGGCTAACCCTTCTTTTTGACCCTGTTTCCTCATTTACCGATGAAGAGACGGGGCCTCAGTTCCAGTTGGCTCAGGGGTGGAACCAGGCTGGGAGCCATTGCTGTCACCATGCTGGCGCCTCCACTTTGGAAGGAAAGGGGCCTCAGGGGGCGCCTGGACCAGACACCTGGCTCTGATGAGACCGGCTGTGCAGCCCCTCCCTCTCTTGCCCCCAGGACCCTGAGCAGCCCCACGGGGGGCGGGGGGGGCACCCCTTTTCAGCACCACTCCCTGGCCCTGCATGGGGACAGGAGCAGTTGGGAGGGCCAGGAGTCACGGGGATGTCTCAGCAACCTGGCCTGTTTTCCTTTCCATTACAGGCATCGGGGCCGCTGCTGGCAGTCACTGCTGGCCTATTTGCTGCTGTTGGCATCCCAAGGCCCCAAATTACGATGACTAATTCCCACCGCTTCGGGCAGCTCCAGGGGGCAGCTCCAGGGCCGTCAGCGGCAACTTACGCCAGGCGGGGCCAGGGTGGAAATCCCGCAGGCAGCACCCTAACACCCAGCATCAGTTTCAACTCAGTTTCCTGACTCCCTGAGGGGCCAGGAGTCAGAGAGAAGCGGGGAGGAGGAGGTTCTAGCCAATCAGAGGACGCCATCAACCACAGCCAAACCCGAGGACAACCGGCCACAGGGAGGCCAAATGCCTCAGCAACATAAAACACGACTGTCTAAAAACCAGCTTGTTTGGTAAGAGAGTGAGTCCCCCATCACCAGGCGGTATGCAAGCAGAGACCACGGGGCCACCTGTCCCAGGTGTGTGGGCAGGGGACAGCCCTAGATGACTTTTCATGTCTTTTTCAAGCAAATGTCCTGATGCGTGCTAGTCCTTAGGGTGGAGAACAAGTTCACTCTCTCTGACCATTTAGCGTCCAGCCCAACTGTGTCCCGCGGTACAAAATCGAATGCAGAGCAATATGCAATTTAACACATCATTTTGAAAGTCGGCCGTTCAGGCACTGTTTAAACAGAGAACTGCTGTAAAGGACTTGGCCTCTTTCCCAGCCTCCCTCCCCTGATGGAACACGGTTCCTGGCCCCGTCATTGGCCTTCCAGCAGAGGACATAAAGGAGATGCGGTCGATAAATATTTGCCGAACAAATGCATGAAAGGGAGAGTTTCTGAGGCAGGTACCAGGCTGCCAGCGTGCTTCGGTCTCAGGTGGGGGGTCCTGAGTCTGTCCATCCCCGGCAGGCAGGGGCGATCTTCTGCAATCAGTACGAACACCAAACTGTGTAGCTCGTCAAACCACAGGGAGAATGTTCCACGCCGCCCAACTGAGGCCCGGGGGAGCCCAGGGCGAGGGAGAGGGGCGTGTGGGGTGGAGAGCCACCTCTCTGGCCCTGGGAGAAGGGGACGGGGGAGCAGGGGTGCCCCCGGCCCACACGCATGGGACTTTGACACATGGCAGCTGAGCCCCAGGCAAGCGTGCCACTTGGCCTTGTGGTAATTAGTAAGAAGCCCTGATCAATAAGTTATTTTTTGCTGTCAGTAATTAATAATTACAGCTTAGCCACACCATGTAATTAAACTTTCATCCCGCTCCCTCGAGTGCTGTTTGGCTTTTATTGTGATTCCTTCCCAACACTAAACTTTCTCCCTTTGGAGCCTTCGGGAGCCTCCGGGGCTGCGCTTCCCGGCCTTGTTCAGGGTTTTCCCACTGCCTGGTTCGCTCCGCTCAGACCCCTCCTCTGTTCCTCCCCCAGGCACTGTTCTCTTGAAAGAACCTTCTAGACCAGCTGGCTGGGCTCCTTCCAGCCTCCCAGCCTCCCCAGGAGGTCCACCAGCAGCCATCAAGCTTCGTGCGTGGCACTTGTTAAAACGCAGACACTCTCCAGAGTGCCTGGGACTCTGGGCCAGGACCGCTCAAGGGCCACTCTGAGGGACAGTGATGTGGCCACAGAAGGGAGTCAAGGAAGAGTCTTGGGTGGGGACAAGGCTTTCGACGCCTTTTGCGGGGGGGGAGGAGGGGGTGGCCAGGAACCTCATGGTCCCTTGGCTGATAGTGTGAAAATAACCATAGGCTCGTAGGAACAATAACAGTAACGACAACAATTACTGTTTATTAAGCACCTTTCACTCACCAGGTGCTTGCTAGGCACCCCCTGAATACCTGGTATCCTCAGATCAACTCCGCTTTTTTCTACAGCATCCCTGCGCATAGTCTGGGGAATGAGTCTGAACCGTGTGACACTGAGTTTGGGGGGAAATGCGCAAATGGTGGCTTCTAATACAAACAAGTGATGTCGCGAAAACCAAGTCAAGACAGGTCTGGCAGTGGCTGATGGGAGGGCTGCCCCGAGAGAAGGGCACCTGGAGGATGAGGTTCCCAGGCGCACATGTGACAAACAGTGTCAGTGGGCTCAACCACCTGAAAGGGGTTCATAGCCTGGCCTCAAACCCAAAAGAGAAGCAAAGGAGAAACCATCTAACCTCAAAGCAGATAAGACCCCGAGGCCTGACCCTGCTCCCCCGACTCACAACACAGCATTGCTCCCAAGCCTGGGCCGGGACCCAGTTCCCACAATCCTGTGCATGGTTTGCTGCCCAGGAGACAAATGGAAGGAGGGTACCTGGTAGATGCTGGAAAACACGCTCCCGGAGCCAGGGGACACAAACCGAGCCGCAGGGGACCCAGGCAGCCACACTCAAACCCGCAGCAAACAGGAGAAGCGGGAGAGAGAGTGAATCGGTCAACGAGACCTTCTCGGCTTCCGACAGGGCGAACCACAGGGAACGTGAGGTGGCCTGGCCTGAACATCAGGACAGAGGCGCGGAAACTTGGCCTTGGGTGGATGGGGCTGGTGTGGACGTGGGGCATGGAACTGACTTGCTGACCCAGAAAGAAAAGCCCTTCAGGTGCCCTGGCGACTTCTTACAAGCCTAGTCCTGGATGGGACAAGAATTAGAGAGCCACCTGACCAAGGACACTGTGCCGATGCTGGAGTCTGTGTGGTAACTGAGAAGCATCCAGATAGAGACTGACACCCCTCCAAGGCCCCCCTGTCGCCTGGCTTTCAAAAGGTAACCCCGTGGGCATCCCAGAGCAAATCTGTGCCCCAGGACAGATGAACCAGTTCCTGTTCTGCCAGCTTCACAGTCCTCCCCAGACCCTTAGAAGAAGGACCCCTGCCCCAGCAAGCCCACCCCAGCTACAGAGGGTCCTGGATGCAGGAAGAGAGGGGCTTAGAACTCACCTGGTCCCAGTCCTGACTCCTGCCCCCAGGTCCCCCAGCAGCCTTGGGCCAGTCACCCGATGCCCCCAGGGTCCTCAGTTTTCCCACCTGTTAAATGGCTACTAGGCTAAAGCGACCTCTGAAGTCCCTGCCGGCTGGAAGATTTTATGATGACCATAAAAATAATAATAACTTTTACTACCTTACATTCACAGGGCCCGTTACAAAATTTCTAAGTGCTTTAATGTAAATTACATTACAGCCGTAAAATTCTCCCCTCAGCCCTGTGAGTGAGAGCTGATTATTCTTATCTCTTGCATCTTGGCTCTCTGGACTGCCCTACGCTGGGCACACTGGAGTCCCCTCTCCCCTGAGGCTCCAAGACCCCAGAGGTAGGTGGGGCCCTTTCGAGGTTACAGCCTCCGCAGACTGCCTCCCTGTCCCCGTCCCCCGTGGGTCCAGCCCCCTCCCAAGCCGGGAAGAAGGCAGGCCAAGCCCTGGGAGTCCTAGAGCTCAGGCCAGGCTTCGTCTCCCTCCGCCCCCAGCAGGCGCCGCTCGGACACCGCTGGCACCACTGTCTGGATCTGTGAACCCCAAAGGCAAGGAAGCATCGGAGCAGCCGCCCTCCCCAGCTGGGACCTGCCCAAGGACCGGGGAGGGGTCTGGGCATCCGGTCCTTGGAGGGGGGCAGCGCGGCTCAGGCCTTCTCTTCCTTCCTAACACTCCCACTCCCCAAACCGCCAGCCCTTCTCCACCGTGAGGCTGCTCCAGGCAGCTACAGGTCAGAGCGGCGGCTGCAGAGGTAACTGAGCTGCCAGCGGGGCTGGAGACAAGAGGCAGGAAGGGTGCTGAGTGGGGCGCGGGGGGTGGGGGCGGGAGGGAAAAGGGCCTCAGACCCGCCCTGTGCACCGCCCCTCGGTGAGTCTGGGGCTGCACCGCGACCCCGGCTCGCGCGCGCACCGCGAAGCACCCCCAGCCCCAGCGGCCGGCGAAGCAGCCAACACGGGCTCCGAGGTTCGGCCGGGCCCCGCACTTGCCTCTTGGGGCGACCGACCTGGTACCCAGGGCCTGACTCGGGCTCCTTCCCGCCGCCCTCCCGCCCTACTTCCTAGCCTCGGGGCGGCCAGCGCGGGCCCGGCTGGGCTTTGCCCTTCCCCGCCGACCCCGCGCGGGGAACCAGGAGCCCGGCAGGAGGAGCCGAGTGCAGCCGGGCGCTGAGCCCCGCACTAAAAACGCGCCCCTCCCACATCAGCACGAGGGCACCGACAGTGGGGGCGGGGGGAGTGCCCCCCCGCCCCTTAAACTCTTCTCAGCCTCCAGGAGCGACGTCTGCCAGCACGGACCCCACCCCTCTTCCCTCATTTGGAAGCCACAAGTCTCGGAGAGACCTTCCCACCCCCCGAAAAAGAGAGCCCCCAAACTCGGAGAAAGGGTCCTGAAACTCTCTGGAGAGGGCTCTGCCCAGGCTAAGCCCGGATCCAAGAAGCCACCGTGAGGCCAGGGAGCTCCCGCACCCTCCCTGCCCCCTCCCCGCGCCCCTTCCCCAACCCCACGCGGAGGTGGCCCTCCGTACCTTGGGCTCCGGCCGCGCGGATCCGGTGCAGGGCCAGCAGAGTCCAGATTAGCAGCCCCCACATGGTGACCAGCCTTTTTTCGAGCGGGGGGACTTCCGCACTGTTTTATAATCCTGGTGGGGTCCGTACCCCGCGGCTGTGGCCTGGGAGACTGTCTACGCGGCTCCGGCCCGGAGCGGTATCCGTCCGGGAGGGGCAGCGCTGGGGACCCCAACCCTTCCTCCGCTTCTTCAGTCCAAGTCCGAGCCCCGCAGCGCGCCGGGAAGGCCAGAGGCAAGCTAAGATCAGGAGGAAAAGCCGCTCTTGGACTTTGGGCGCCTCCCTTCCGAAGCACCCCAACTCCGACTTCTCCTGGGCAGAGAAGCCTCGGCGATCCGCCCGGGTCGCCGGCCGGGCTCCGGAATAAATCGACAACTTCAGGAAACTTCCTCCCTTGGCCACGTTGCCCGCCCCCCGCCCCCTCCCCGCCCCCTGGTTGGGTTCTCCGCGCGGACGCAGTCACCGCCGATCCAGGCGCCGGGCCCCCGGGGCCGGGCGGGAGACGAGCGCGGCTGCAGACGCGGGTGCCGGGCTTCTTTCAGGGGCGCTGGGTTCGGGGGGCGCGGTGAACATAGCGGTCCGAATCTCCCTGGAGCTGAAGTTTTCTAACTTTGCAGGCGGCAGCTGGCGGGGCCGGGCCACCCCTTTCGGCTCCAGCGCACCGTCGCCCAATCCGGGGACTCAGTCCTTCCCAGGGACGCTGGGCCGGGGCGCGCCCTCGCCTCCGCGCCCAGCGGGCTAGCAAACTTTGCAGGTCCGGCGGCCCGGCGCGCAGCCCCGCGCGCCCATGCCCGCGCCGGCTGCAGGGCGGCGGGGACGGCTGTTGGGCTCGGCGACCCGGGCTGTCGCCGGCGCCGGGTCGCGGTGCCTCCTGCCGGCCCGAGGCTGGAGCCCGGCGGCCGGAGCTCTCGGCGAGACGCGCGGAGAGCCGGGCGGGCAGCCCCGGCTCCGGGGACGCGGCGCCTCCTCGGACGCCCGGCGCGCGCCGACCGCCCGGGTCGGAGAAGCAGCGGCCGCCGCGCCCGCTCCGGCGTCTCGGCCGCGCCGCCGCCGCCCCCCGCCTCGGCCGCTGCCGCCGCTCGCTCGCCGATCCTGCCGCCCTCGGCTTCCCGGGCTCGGCGTCCGGAGAGCCGCTCCTGCCTGCGCCGAGCCGGAGCTGCGGGGGCAGCGTGAGCCGGGGACGAGCGCGGCGGAGGCGGAGGCGGAGACGCGGCGAGGGGGGCCGAGCGCTACCCTGTGGCCGCGACTGGAGAGCAGCCTGTGCGCGGGGAGGGGGGAGGCGGCGGCGGCGGCGGCGGCCCCGAGCCAGGCCCGGGAGCGAGCCCCGCAGAAACACGAGCGGTTTGCGCGGCCTCGGGCGCCCAGCGTCTCCGGGACTCGCCCGAGGGCCGCGGTGCCAACCTGGAACCGTCCTGGGGAGGGGTGCCCCCAGAGCCCCTCGGCCCTCTCGGCCAGCTTCCCTTCCAGCCTCGTCCTCGCACCCCTCTCCCAAAGGGCCTCATCGGACCTCTCTTCCCAGCCGGGGACCCCAACACCCTTCCCGGACCCTGAGTAACAGGGGGGGAGGGTGTGCTGGGCAGAAGGGTTCCGTCGACTGGTTGATTTCAGTTTTCCGGCTTTCAAAAGTCTGGGACCGCTCAGGGCGGAAAGCAAGACAAAAGACAGGCCGGGGACTTAGAGATGGCTGCGAAAGTGAAGTTGGTGCCAAGGCGTGTGCATTCTTTGTTTCTTCTTCTTTTTCCCTTCTGAGCTCTGCTTGCAGAGGGTAGAAGAGGGGGAGATAGCAAGAAGCTACAAAAAGGAAGATCGGAGGTTTCCTTCCTTGCCGACCGGAGGAATCAGAGAAACCAGCGCCCGAGGGAGAAGCCCGGATCGGTTTGCAGGACCCAGTTAAACATTCCTGGGCACCACACAGCTTTGCTTCCACGCAACTCTTTCTCCATTAAAATGTACACACAATATGTATATATATATATTTAAAATAGTGTTTATGACTGTTGGCACAAGAACAATTTTCTTCAATCTAAAGGTTCATTTATTTCTTCTGATTTTAAAAGAAATTAAAACATTTTCACGGGCCCCTAAAAGCTGGTGCTGCCTGGCACTGCACCTGCAGAGCCACGTGGCATTGCCCCTGTTCCCTTGGTGTATCTGCTGAGAGGAAAGAGCCCCTGGGATGCCAGCCTTGGGCACAGCCCTTTTCTCCTCTCTCTCCCTAGTGGCCCACTCCACTCCAGGGGGCCCCCCTTCTGGTGGTTCTGGAGCAGACACAGCCACTGCAAACAGTTCATTACTTTTTAGCTCTCATTTCACCTGCCTCAGAAAAAGAACTGTGGGCATTTTCCGGAAATGGCTGAGAAGCTAGCCTGTCTTCCCTACCGTGCTTCCATCACCTAATTCAAACAGTGTGCAACTTTTTCCCCTGGCAGCCTGTGTTCTGTCCCAGGCCAAGCCCTTCTGGCTGGCTGACTGGCTAAAGGGGAGGGCTTTGGGGGCAGGTGGCCTAGGTGTGGCCAGCTCTCTTCCCTCTTACTGGCCATTGCCATTGCCAGCTGCTTAGGGTTGCCCAGCTGGGACCTCACCCCTCAGCCTCCTGCGCCGCAGGCCCTAACTGCCCCATCCCAGAGCTCAGGCCCATCCCAGACCCTGGAGAACAGCTGTCTGCATGATGTTGTTACACTCTTCGCTCACAGAGGGGGCCTGAGAGCCAGATTTGCAAGGAAGCTCTCCTTCTCAGCCAGCAAAGGAACCGCAGGAAGGTTGCATCTTTGTCCCCTGAGAGTGGGAGTTCACATCCACCCAAATGCCCATCCTCGTCCTGTCCAACCCCAGGCTTCAGCAGCCAGGAGCCTGAACTGGATCCTCCTGGAGGCTCCCAACAGCATTTGTTCTCTTTGTGAGAAGAGTTAAGTTTGCGCAACCACATGTAGCCCATGTGCCTTCTTCCGAGAGTCTATTCCCCAGAGGCCAGGTCAGGGCACGAACCAGGGGCTGCGGTGAGGGAGGAAGTTTCCTTTTGTGTTGGAAATCTCCAGGCATGCCTGCTTGTTAGAGGATTGGACCCCACCAGCAACTCTTAGCAAATCTTTGTCTCCATCCATCCGAGGCTCTTTCTGGCCTCAGCCTGTGCAACACACACGCACACACACACAGGAAGGGAACTATCTGATTTTGCTTCTTAGAGTTTCTAGGGCCCAGGAAGAGGCTGAGCAGGGAGCCTGCCACTTTGAGAGGGGCTCGTTACTGAGAAAGTCACTTGCAGACACCATGACCTCATTCTTGCCAGCAGCGGTGTAATTAGAGGTTGCGAGCGGCGCAGTTCCAGTGGGCGCCACTTCAGGAGGGGGCTGCGTGGCTTTCCCAGGCTCTCTTCTGCCTCCCTGGTGCAGTCTAGCCCCTTTGAGTTTTTAAAATAAATTTTACTGGAGTCTAGTTGACTTACGAAACTGGTGAGTTTCAGGTGTATGACAAGGTAAATCAGTATACATATACATATACACATGGCCCTTCCTTTTCAGATCCTTTTCCCACATAGGTTACTACACAGTAACGCATCGCTTACCCCGTGACATACAGCAGGTGCTTGCTCCTATTTATTTTATATACAGTCGTGTGTCTATGTCGATCACGACCCCCTAAGTTAACCCTCCCCTCATCGTGTTTCCCCTTTGGTAACCATAAAATTGGTTTCAAAATCTTTTTTTTTTTTTGATTTTTAGGGCCGTACCCGCAACATATGGAGGTTCCTGGGCTAGGGGTCGAATCAGAGCTACAGCTTTCCGCCTACACCACAGCCACAGCAACACGGAATCCAAGGCATGTCTGCAACTTACACCACAGCTCAGTGCAACGCTGGATCCTTAACACACTGATCAAGGTCAGGGATGGAACCCACATCCTCATGGATCCTAGTTGGGTTCGTTAACGACGGGAACTCCTGGTTTCAAAACCTTTGAGTCTGTTTCTGTTTTGTAAGTTCTTTTGTATCCTTTTGGTCCCTGTTACTTGGAGTCAGCACAGGTGTCCCAGAAAACTCGGGGACAGAATCTGGGGTTTCTCCCTCACTTACGCCCCCTCTCCCTGCACCCCCCAAGCCGGCACTTCGCAGATGCACTTCTTCTGCATCTTGGAAAACCTCTCTCTATACATTTAGCCCTGGAATTCAAGGAGGGCTGGGCACATGCGCAGAGAGCAACACAATTCATTTCAAAAGAGAAGGCCTGGGTCCCTCTGCTTCCCCTGCCCCTGGTCCCTTTCCAAGGGGATGATGTGCGTTTAAAATGTCACCCTTCCTGGAGTTCCTGTCGTGGTGCAGTGGTTAATGAATCTGACTAGGAACCATGAGGTTGTGGGTTCGATCCCTGGCCTTGCTCAGTGGGTTAAGGATCTGGCGTTGCCGTGAGCTGTGGTGTAGGTTGCAGACGCGGCTCAAATCCCATGTTGCTGTGGCTCTGGTGTAGGTCGGCGGCTACAGCTCTGAATGGACCCCTAGCCTGGGAACCTCCATATGCCATGGAAGTGGCCCCAGAAAAGGCAAAAAGACAAATAATAATAATAATAGTAATAAATAAAATGTCACCCTTCCTGCAGAAAAATCTTTGCTAAGCCCCAAGGCAGACCACTTTCTTAGCTTCCTATCCAACACACGGAGCCAGTGAGAGAGTGTGATGGCAGAACTTTGCCAGGGAGCCTTCGGAGTGGACGGCGAATCACATGGTGTGCCAAGAGCAAGGAGGACAGTGAGACGAGCTGTGCGAGGGCACAGAAGGCCAAGGTCCTCCCTAGCCCCCCATCCCTCGGCCTCAAACCCATCCCCCGCCCCACTTTACACACAGAAACCAAAAGGCAGGCTGGGCAGAGGCAGCTTGTCAATATGATTATTGTGTAGTTTCTTTCTTCTATTTTCCATCTCAAATGTAACAGCAACAAGAACAGAGTGTTCGGTGGCGGGGTGAGGCACAGCCGCCACCAGTGGGGACCAGTGATACGGGAGATACGCGCCTGTGCCCTTCCCCCACCCCTCACCTCCTGCTTCCCAAGGTGCCCCCCTCTCAGCCAGGAAGCCCACTCCCTGTTGGTTCTTTTGCTGAGGATGCGAAGGCAGAAAGAAGGAGCCTCGGGAGGAGGGGAATGGGGTTGGGCAGGACTCAGACTAGAAGAAAGATGAAAGAGAGGCCAAGAAGGAGCTTCAGGGTCTTTAAACTCAGGGCTCTGGGGCACATATACGCCCCACAGCTGCCCCTCCCTTCCCAGCGTCTCCTCCAGGGGCTGGTCTCAGGGTTGTTTTGGGGGGGGGCTGGGAAAGCAACCCCCACCCTACCCGCCTGTCCCCAGAGGAGGGACACTGAGCAGAGCATCTCTGTTCCACCTGAAGGGATCTGAGATAACTAATTGTCTTGAAACACGGCCTCCAGTAAATAATTAATGGCATCCTTTTTTCGTTTTGTTCTGTTTTGAAGATGGAGAAAAGCAGAGTTGATAGAAGTGGTTTATTAATCTCCGTCAGCAGAGAGAGAGGGGCTGGGGTCCTGTCTCAGTCGGCTCAGGGCTGCTGTAACAAAATACCCCAGACTAAGGGCTGGGCAGTCCAAGATCAAGGTGCTGGAGTATTTGATTCTTGGTGAAGGCTCTCTTCCTGGCTTGTAGGTGGTCATTTTCAAATAAAGCCTGTGTCCTTACGTGGGAAAGGGCGGGGAGAGACTGGGGAGGGGAGCGCTCTGATCTCACCTCCTCTTCTTATTAGTACACTAATCCCACTTATTAGTCATCTCCCAAAGGTCCCATCACCTCCCAAAGACCCGGTCTCCAAATATCATCACCTTTGGGGAAGGTTAGGGCTTCAATGTGTGACTTTGGGGAGGACAGAGTTTACCCCACAACAGTCCCCTAATCCAAGATCCCTCCATCCTCGATTACCCGCTGGAATTTACTTTCACTCCCTAAGGAGAAAGGGCCCAAGAGCACAGAGCATGTCCTTGGCTGGGCTGGGGGCAGCCTGCCTCTTTGGCTTCTCTGTCCTAAAGTCAGAACCACCCTGGATGTGACTCGTGGTCTCCAAGACCCAGAATCTGACTGGATATATCTAAATAGACTAGGGTTCTGTCTGCCAAGCCCACCAAAAAGAGGAGAAGAGACACAGAGAGACAGAGCAGAACCCCACCAGTATGGGTGCAGAAACACACAATGGCTTGCTGGTCGGGAGCCAGATGCAAGCTGGAGAGAATAGAGGTTAACAGACCACAGGAGACAGCATTTTTAAACAATAAAGCTGCTAAATGTAGGCTAGGCTGGGTAAGGAAGTGAACGCATGAGGAAACATAGGCATCTGCTCTGTCCAGGCCATTTTCAGCCACTCGGAGCCACAGACGCAGCAGTTACGGGGCACAGGGGGTGTGCAGCCGATTCTGGTGGAGACTGTAGTGCTGATGCTGAACAGGAGAGGGCGCTGAAACACACACTGCTGGAAGGTCCAGGAAGGAGGAAGTTGGCTGGGGCAAAATATGTACTTTGTGGTAGTTTCAGAAACAAGAGCAGCACACATTTTACTGAAAAATGTCCTTGAAGTGTCTACAATACTGTATAGAGCACCGTGGAGAAGGCTGTCTCTGGGTGGCCAGGCCACTGATCTTTAAATTAGACAAGGATTTAGAATCATTTAAGGCCATTCAAAATCACAGAGCAACAAACTCTAACTTGAGCAGGGTTTATTTCCTCTGCTTAGTACAAGAGGAACCGGTAGCCCTGCCTTTCAGAGCCATCGAAGGTAAAATCTCACAGCCTCAAGGGGGAGTCCCTTTGATTGGGTGCTGTCTGCTTCCGGCACCCTCGCCTCCTGGCTGGTCTCGAAGCCACACCACACACACGCCAGCCTTGGGGCTAGGGCTTGCTGATCCCTGGGCCTGAAATGCCTTTCCTCCAAAGGTCTGTCTGGTCCATGGCTCCCCTTCACTGGGTCTCTGTTTAAATGGTTCCTGGTTTGGTAGCTTCACGGAAAAAAAAAAAAGGTTCCTGGCCAGTGAGGCCTCCCTGTCAATCACTTCAAAAAAGCAATCCCACTGGAAGGAAGGGTGATGCTTGAAACTGTCACCACTGGTAAGGCAGAGGCACGCACTGGTCCGCACAGGTGCCGCCCCAGGCCACTCCACCAGCACAAAAGGCTGCGTGCAGCCCTGCTGACTCATCAACCCACATGTGCGCGCGCACACACACACACACACACACACACACACTCTGCTTTCTCTTTCTTTCCCTTTAGCACTTTTACCGCCAACTCACATACCTTAGATTTTACTTGTTGGTGTATTTATTGCCTGTCTCCCCCCCCCCCGCCCCCACTAGAATGGAAGCATCTGGAAGGCAGACATTTTTATCTCTTTTGCTCTGTGCATATAAAATCATCAAAATCAGACCAGGCAATGAGATACATTCAATGAAATCAAAACACCGGGAACATGTATACGCCGTGTGAACAGCCTTTCAATTTCATTCCCGTGTCTTTACTTCCATTGACCTTGCAAATTAAGCTCTTTACACCTCGCATGTGTGTTTCCTGATATTTGTATTTACAGTAAATATTACTACTGCCTGAAAATTAACCCAATCTCTAATGTCTGTAACTCACATGATCGCATACACTCATTTACTTTCTAAGAAGTAAGGTTTTGTAGAACTAAGTTGAAAGTCGTGGGCACAGGTCTTAGACACGAGGCTTCGTCTTGTTATCGTGCAATTAACATTCCAACCTGTGCTATGGCTGAGTGAGGCAGCCTAATGTGGTTTCTGAAGAGGTCTCTTTGCAAAAGTTTGTGTTACGGAATGCTTCAAAGCCACTGCTTATCAAATAGGACTCAGTTTGCGTTCCAAGACCAAAGTCCACCCATGTTTGGGAGAAGAGGGAGGCATTTTTCTGGAAGAGTGGCCAGAGCTGGGATGTGGCCTCAGAGGTCTGAGTTCAGATGCCAGCTCTGCCAGCATTAGTGGGAGATACTACAGTCATAAGCCTTCTTCACATATAAAATGAGACCAATAAAAGTACCTGCCTTATAATGTGGCAAAGATTAAAGGAGATAATACACAGAGGGCCTGGCATCTAATAAGCAATCAATAATATTGGTCATTCTTAGGAAAAACCATTCTTTAGTGATCTCTTAAAATTTTGGAACAATCCCCCAGTTACGTCTCCAGATAATAGAACTAGACTTTGCTCTGGAGCAGGTGCTGGTAAACCGTAACCTGTGGGCCAGATCCCACCTGCCGGCTGTTTTGGTGAACTAAGTTTATTAGCGCGGCCACGCCCATTCGCTTGTCAGTGGTTGCTTGCAGTTACTACAATAGCAGAGCTGAGATGTTGCAACAGAGACCTCATAGTCTGCAAATCTGAGGTATTAGCCCTTTACAGAAAAAGTGTGCCAACTCTTGCTCAAAAAGAAAAATAACAGCCAGTCGCCCCACCCACGTTCTAGACTTTTGCGTTCGGAGAGTGTCTAGCTCTACTTTTATCATTTTTTTTTTCCTTTTCTCTTTTTTAGGTGGCTCCCACGACACATGGAGATTCCTGGGCTAGGTGTGGAATTGGAGCTACAGCTGCAGGCCTACGCCACAGCCACAGCCATGGTGGATCCGAGGCACATCTGCAACCAGCACCACAGCTCACAGCAACGCCGGATGGATGACCCACTGAGGAAGGCCAGGGATCTAACTCGTATCCTCATGAATACTAGTCAGATTTGTTTCCACTGCGCCACAATGGGAACTCCGCTTTTACCATTTTCTTACCCGCATTTCCACCCTGCCTGAAGCCCTCTGAGGGCAGCAGTTCAATGATATGAAACGCTCTAGTCTTCTCTGCACCTGACTTTTTTTTTGGCTGCACTCACCCCTGGCATGTGGAAGTTCCCGGGCCAGGGATCGAACCCGTGCCACAGTGGTGACAACTGCTGGGTTCTTAACTCACTGAGCCACCAGGGAATTCTCTCCCTGCACCTGACTTTCATCTGGCTAAAAACTGCACCCAGCAGGAATTTACACCATGAAGTGGACCGGAGAACAAAATTCTCTGCCTCAGGTACAGAAGAACAAGCCTGGCTTGAGCGTACCACCTTCTTTGCCCCAGGGCCCTGGAGACCCCCGCAGAGCCACTCTTCCTGCCTTCACCGACCCTTCAAGTTTCTCCTCCCCCCTCCCCCCGACGCCTATACATGGAAGGTTCTCCTTGAGGTCTGCCCTGATGGGTCTGCCCATGGCCAGAGAAGCCCCGCCACCTGGCACTCAGATATAACACAACCAGGAAGTTCAGTTGGAAACACAGGTTGGGTTCCTTCTCCTTTCTTTTTTTCTTTTATTGTGTACTCTTTTTTTTCCCCCATTTTGAAGGTTTTATGGACGTATCATTGATTTACAAGGTCGTGGTCATTTTGCTGCACAAGTGATGCAGGGATGCATGTACACACATGCATTCTCTCTCGGGTTCTTTTCCCACCTAGATGATCATAGGCTACTGGGTAGAGTCCTCTGTGCTATACAGCAGGTCCCCATTGGCCAATGGCTCCATATACCTCCGTGTGCATCTGCCAGTCCCAAACCCCCAGTCCATCCCAACCCTGACCCCACCCCACCTGTCCCCTTTGGTTATCATAAATTTTTCAAAGTCAATCTAAAAAAAGGATACAAATGAACTTTTTCTTTTTTTTCTTTTTTTTTGCAGAACAGAAACAGACTCATAGACTTTGTGTACGCTCTTCAGGATGAAATCTCCATGATTCTTACAAATTTTAAAAGTTTGAGAATTTTCTGGAAACCTGTTTCCTTCATCAGGACTGACCTTAATCATGTTATCCAAGGCTATTCTCTCTAAACTATCTTATTTCACATTCTTATAACCACCCATCTTGTCCCCATGCAAACTGGTGTCGCCACAGCTGTTTTTTTGTTTTGTTTTATTTTAATACCACATTCCATTACAGCAAGCATTTCCTTTACACTAAAGCAATATTCTGTGTCTTGCTTTGTACTCCCTATCTTAACCGAACTTTGAATTTCCAGAAAGGTAACTGCAAAGAACAGGATCACTTCTCCTTTTCGATCCTGCCTCTCAATGCGGGGAGTGGGGGGTGGGCAGGACTCTGTAACACTGAGGCTCCACCAGCCTTGACCTCTTTTTTCAAATCTCTGGCTTTGACCTCTCTTTGCCTCTCCTGGATGACATGACCAACTCCCTCATTCCTATGTGACTGCACCTCCTTTTTCGCTGTCTCATTCAATTCTTGACTTCCTTGGAAAAGTCAGAAAATCCAATCGGTACATCTGGAAACTCATTACTTTTCCTGCCTTGTTTTTACTGCAAAGATGAAATGAGAAACAGCCCTGAGAAATCAAACTCATGGGTTCGTGTTGAGTAACCTATGCTTTTGATCTGAGTAGCTTCTTAGGGTGATAGTTGGGCTGGGTATATTACATCCCAGGTTCAGAACCTTCTTCCCTCAGAACATTGTAGATGTCAGAGCTTGTACATTTCTGGGAAAACATATCATAGTGGTTTTCTTCTCCTAGTTTTGCAGATAACCTGTTGCTTATCTCTGGAGGGACATTCTTGTGGTCCTTGTTCTGAATTTCATGAGGATGTGTCTGGGTTGTCTTGTTTCATTCACCCTGTTTAGTGAGCCCTTTCATTCTGGAGACCTCCATTCTCTTCAAGGAACTGTCCTTCCATTGGGTTTTGGGTACTTTCCTCTTCTCCATGTTGCTCTCTGTTCCCACAGACTAAGACTCTTAGTAGCTGGATATTGTACATGAAGACCAGCAGTACAGGCATCACCTGGGAACTGGTTGCAAATACCAGTTCTCAGGCCTCATCCTAGACCTACTAAATCAGAATTTGTATTTTCACGAGATCCCTAGGTGATGTGTAGGTACACGACATTTTGAGATGTGCTGCTTTAATTCACTCTCACCTATTTGATTTTTTTCATTTTTTAAAGTTTTACTTTTTTTTTTTTAGGACTGCACCTGCAGCATATGAAAGTTCCTGGGATAATGGTCAAATTAGAGCTACAGCTACAGGTCTACACCACAGCCACAGTAACACCAGATCTGAGCTGTATCTGCAACCTATGCTCAGCTTATGGCAATGCCAGATCCTTAACCCAATAAGCGAGACCAGGGATTGAACCCACATCCTCCTGGACACTATGTCAGGTTCTTAACCTGCTGAGCCACAATGGGAACTCAGATTTTTTTTTTACTTTTATTCAAGTTTTATTGAAGTAGAGTTGATTTATAATGCTGTGATAATTTCTGCTGTACAACAAAGTGATTCAGTTATACATACACATATATCCATTCTTTTTCACATTCTTTCCCCATATTCACCTGTTTGATCTGAATGATTAAGGCTGCACACCTGAAGGACCGTCATTCATCCCTACATCTGTCTTGGAACCATCCGCTCAACTTCCCAGGCTTAGAAAACAGGTGTCCCTCTTCTCTAAGGTGAGAGGCTTTCTAACCCCCAAGGGATCATCCTTCTTTTTTTTTTTTTTTGCCATTTCTTGGGCTGCTCCTGCGGTATATAGAGGTTCCCAAGCTAGGGGTCGAATCGGAGCTATAGCCACCAGCCTACACCACAGCCACAGCAACGTGGGATCTGAGCCGCATCTGCAATCTACACCACAGCTTGCGGCAGCACCGGATCCTTAACCCACTGAGCAAGGCCAGGGATCGAACCTGCAACCTCATGGTTCCTAGTCGGATTCGATAACCACTAAGCCATGACGGGAACTCCAAGGGATTTTCCTTCTTCTGTACTTGTTCCTCACGTATAGGTCAGCCTTTTTCTTTTCACTCTTTTCATAACAACTTTAAACAGAAGCAGGTATTCCCAACGTGAAAAAGCTTCACTGGACCTTCTGCCTTGTCCAGTTATCATCCCATTCCTCACTTGCCTTTTCCTGCCAAATTTCTTGAAATCATGCAAAACAAGCTCTACTGTTTCTTTCTGTATCTCTCTTCCTTAACCTGGGAAATCTGGCTTTTGACTCACTGCTTCTAGAAACTTAAAGTTCTTTTCCCAGCCTTGATTCCCTGGTCCTTCCAGTAGCACTGGCTGTGGCTGATCACTGTGGCCTTTCTGGATGGTGCCATCCCCTTGACCTTCATGATGCCTTGGTCACTCTAGGGAAGGAGTGGAATAACCTCGCCTGGGTGATCTCCCTCTGCCCTTCCCTAGATGCTCAGCTCAAATACGGCCCCTTCTCAGAGACTTTTTCTGATGGTTGAGTTCCATGTTGATCTGCTGAGTCCATCTGGTCCCTCCCTTTGGAGACACCCGCCCAAAGCCAAGGCAAAGTGTGGAGTCATATAGTTACTGCTCCTCATCTCATCAACCTGATTAAAAGCTGCTGGGCGCAAGGACACACCTAGTCCCACTGTGAATGGTTGCTTTGGTTGCTTCCACTGCTCAAGGATGGCTGGGCAAAGAGCCACACCACGCCCCAGAGAATCACCTTTTTTTTCATTTTTACGAAGGTACTGTCCACCTTCAGTCACGTGCCTCCATCTGCCCAGAGGAGATGTTTCCTATTTTCCCCAAAGGCACGGCATGGCCTGCAGTGTCCTTGGCACAGACGCATGCCTCTTCCACCTTCTCTCCCGTATCTGTGCCGCTTTGGGGCCATCCCATCAGTGCAATTGTCTTAATGCCTGGAAAGCTTGTCATTCTCTTTTCACACTCATGACGTGAAAACATGTCAGAGATGACTACGCAGCGCTGGGGTGTGGAGCTGTTCTGAAGCTGAGAGGGCAAACAACCCACAATGAAACCCCCACAATCCAAAGGCACTGAGTGGCCCTTCTGGAAGTCTGAATGGCTCCTCTGCTCCCTTGGTCTAAAAGCCTCAGCATTTTCACAAGGCCTCCTGCTGGCAGGACATGATGCAAATGTGCCTGGTATGTGGGGGAGGTGGGGGGTGGGAGGAGGAGGATGGGGAGGAGGGAGGAGGGGAGGAGGGGAGGAGGAGGGGGAGGGCAGTGGAGGCCGGGAATGAGGCTGGTACCTCTTTTCCTCAGCCCTCTGAGCAAACCCATAGGGGCGGAGAGAGATCCTAGAGCTGAGCGCTTCCGCCCCGCTTCAGCTGCCCACACCCCACCACGGCTTCCCCAGCACCCTCATCTTAGCAAGCTGCCCCCCACTCTCCTTGATGCTTGGGACAGAGCCCAAGGGGTATCCTGGACCTCTCTCCATCTCACCCTCCAAATTTTATCCATCACCAGGTCTGCAGCCACCTGCCAAGCAGAGCTGACGTCAACACTTCTCTCCACGTCCTCTTTGCCACCCTGGTCCAGCCTCCAGCAAGCCCCGTTAGGGTCTGACCATGGCCTCCTAATGCTCTGCCTCCATTTCTCCAGCCCTCCAGCCCACCCTGCACAGGGCACCCACAATGGTTTATTAAAAGTCAGCCACATACTGTGATTCTCTTGCTTAAAACTCTTCAAAGATTTGATGTTATTCAGAAATTTATTGTTCAGTTTTTAGGTACGATATTGTATTTTGGTTATTTTTCCCAAAAGAAAGTCCTTCTCTTGTAGAGGGACATACTGTAATATTTCTAGGTGAAATGATGTGATGTATTAGATTCTATCCGAAATATTACCCTGCGGATCAGGGGAGTGGATCTTGTTGAAGCCGGGTACACAGGGTTTCGTTGTGCTATGCTACTTTTGTGTGTGTGAATATTTTATAATGAAAAAGTTGAAAAAAACAAATTGCAAGAGTACTTCCTTACTCACAAGCTGAAAAACAAAACAAAACAAAACACGTGTACAGGGAACTCTATTCAATATTCCGTTATAACCTTTATGGGAAAAAATCTGAGAAAGAATGGATATTTGTAAATGTAGAACCAAGTCACTTTGCTCCACACATGAAACACACAGCTTGTAACTCAGTTATAGTCCAGTAAAATTAAAACAAAACAGAGACTGAACCAGAGGGAAAAAAATCCAACTTGTGGAGTTCCCGTCGTGGCGCAGTGGAAACAAATCCGACTAGGAACCGTGAGGTTGCGGGTTCGATCCCTGGCCTCGCTTAGTGGGTTTAGGATCTGGTGTTGCGGTGAGCTGTGGTGTAGGTCAAAGACGAGGCTTGGATCTGGCGTTGCTGTGGCTGTGGTGTAGGCCGGCAGCTGTAGCTCCGATTGGACTCCTAGCCTGGGAACCTCCATATGCTGCGGGTGTGGCCCTAAAAGGACAAAAGACAAAAAACCCCCAAAAAACCCCAACTTGTGAAGATACTCCATTATTCGTACATTACTCATAAAATGAAAAGAAAACCCCAGAACATCCTCACCACGGCTTGCAAATTCCATTCTGAACTGGCCCTGCTAATGCTTCTGGCCTCATCTCTTGCCATGAACAATCTTTTCCCAAGACACGCTGCTCTGCGACCCTCCCCAGGAGACCTCCCCCTTTCCTCCCCTTCCCCCCATGAAGTCATCCTTTGACCTGCCTGCAAGCTTCTCTCATAGCGTTCCCAAGACCCCCAACCCAGTCCATCCCCCCTTCCCGGCAACCCCCCACTCCGCCCCTCCTGCCCCCATCAGCTACTTTCTGCTAAACCCCCAGGCCTCAATTTTAAAACCAGTCTTGCCGCAATGCCCTTTCCAATGTCCCCATTTAAATTTAACCTTCTGAGTTTACTTTACCGCGGCACCCTGTCATTTCCCATCTTTGTGCTCACCACAATTTCAGTCTGTCTTTCCTGAGAGGCCATGCCCTTCACCAGGGCCAAGTTCATGACTAGTCTGTTCATATGTGCATCCACCAATGCTCAGCACAGTGTTGCAAAATGAAATGAGGTGGCCACCGCACCCTCAGCCCCCTTCTGAAGAAATGTACCCTGAGCCATTAAAACGATAACCCAAATGGGAGCTCCTGTTGTGGCACAGCAGAAACGAATCCAACTAGGAACCATGAGGTTGCGGGTTCGATCCCTGGCTTCGCTCAACGGGTTAAGGGTCCACCATTGCCGGGAGCTGTGGTGTAGGTCACAGACGCAGCTCAGATTCTGTGTTGCTGTGGCTGAGATGTAGGCCGGCAGCTACAGCTCCAACTGGACCCCTAGCCTGGGAACCTCCATATGCCGCAGGTGCGGCCCCACAAAGCAAAAAAGCAAAACAAAACAAACAACAAAAAAACCCTAAAACTACAGTAACAAGGATGCAAGAACCCCCACTCATCGGCTATACCCAATTAACAAAATGCTGAGTAGTTGTTCATTTTTTAAAAATCATCATTCTGTCTTTTATTAAGGGATATAAATTGAGAGCAAAGATAAAAGTCTCTGGTATTCCCCCTTCCCTCCCCATCAGTAACTACTCCGAGTTTGGTGTGTACTCAGTGCATATTTTTAATATTTTTATTACAAATGTGTGCCTCCATAAACAATCCAGGGTATTGTTTTATGCGTTTTTAAAAATGCATGTAAGTGGCATAATAGGCTACGTATTGTGGTACAACTTATGTTTTTCACTCAACGTTGTCATATATATGTGCGTGTGCATATATATTGTATATTAGTTCATCCACTGTAACTGTTAGACAGCAATCTACCGAATGAATGCATCGCAATTTATTTATTCATTCCCTTAATGAGGTGCATCTGGCTTATCTCCAGTTTTAATCTCTGACAAGAATTCTGGGAAGAATGTATTTGAACTTGGGTCTCCCTTGGCACATACCATCAGACATCACCACTAGGCTGGCCAAAATAAATGAGAGCGGGCAGACCCCGTTGTCAGGACACGGCAATTCTCACGTGCTGCTGGCGGTGGGAGTGGAAATCGGTCTAATCGTTTTCGAGAGCAATTTGGCCACCTCCGGGCAGGAGGAAAACCCTTGACCTCATGGCCCCGCAATTCTCCCTTTATATAAATCCTTACCATCGAAGCTAAATGATGTAATTCTTTCCTACTCAACAGAAGGCATTCAATAGGTAGTATTCCTTTATGCCTTAGAGTTCAAAGTGCATGTGCCCACAGCTTACCTCATCTGACATGCCCAGGGGTGGGACAGCGGTGTTAGCCCCATTACCGTGGAGGTCACCCAGGTCAAATGCAAGTTTGGTGCCAGGGCTCAAGTCCCACTGGTCTTTGCTGCCCAGTGTGTTTTCTATCGCCCACAGCCCCGCTGTGTTCTTATGCTAGGGAGGAAATTAACAAGCTCCAGGTCCCTTGTAGAGATGCTCTTGGTGCCCCAACCAGATGGCCTTCCCCAGGCCCTGCACTCACACCTCGAGGACTGTAAGCGTTGGTGGCTAACAGCTCACAGCTTTTCCTTCTTCAGAGAATTGCCCACAGCCATCTGGAGCAGACGTACTTGGAGATGCTAGAAATTTTCCTCCAGGGTGGTGGCTTCCTTAGCCAATGGCTGCGTTGCTTCCAGGGTACCCCTAGGGTACTGTTTATGCTCCAGAGCTCCCCGTGGGATTGGGCTGAGGGAGGATTTCAGCTGACCCCCGTCTCCACCTTGCTTCTTCCTCTGCCGCGTCCTTCTTCCTCCCTTCCTCACACTGCCTCCTGAGTGCATGCCTTTGAGAAATCACTGGCACCCAATCTGACCTCAGGATCTGCTTCCGGAGCAAAGGTTCTCAACCTTTGGCAGCACTGGAATCACCTTCGGGCCTTGTTAAAGCCTCAGTCCTGCAGTTTCTGTTTCAGTTGATCTAGGAGAGGGTCTAAGACTCTTTGTAATGAGTTCCCAGGTGATGTGGATGCGGCTGGTCCAGGGACCTGACCTAAGACAGTTGGTGCCAAGAGAAGCAGACTCTAAGGATGGGATTTTGGCATTGGATGATGTGCTGGCAATGAGGACCCTAACATGGGTAGCAGAGAGAGAACTGGTAGTTCCCGGCATGTGGTAACACAATTTCTGTGACAGCTTACAGCTGGATACACTGGCTTTTGCAATATATCTGGCACCGGAGCTGTGTGGCAGAGAGAGTAATGATAAAGCCTGTGGAACTGGGAGGCTGTGTCTGAGAGCCACTGGTGCATCAGAGAAAGAAAATGAGAGGCCCGAGTGGGTCAATCGCCCATTCAGAGCAAAGTGTGACAGTCACAGGACCTCTTTGGTAGGGAGGGTCTGACTTTCTGTAGCAGAAAAGCTGATCGGGCTGAAAGCCAGGGTCAGTATCTACCAGTTAGAGATGCAGAACTTTGGGGAAATATGAATTCTCAGCCTCAGAGAGTCTCCTATGCCCAAGTCGGAGCCTTAATGGGCTGGAGTAGGACTTGAGATTTGGGAGTGTGAGATCCACGTGGCCATGCTTAGGAGCCCTGGAGGATTCCTCTGACCACAGGCACCTTCAGAAGTGGCCCAGTACCCTTGTTAGAAGACAGTCCATCACCTGGGGCAACTGTACTCCAGGAAAAGGGAGTATCCAGGTTTTTCAATGGACCTTCCTTCCTTGACCTACAGAATAAGTGCTATTGGGAGTTCCTGCTGTGGTGCAGTGGGTTAAGGATCTGGTGTTGCTGTAGCTGGGGCATAGGCTGCAGCTGTAGCTCCGATTCCTCTGGCCCAGGAACTTCCACATGCAGCAGGTGTGACAGAAAAACCCCACAACGAATAAATGCTGTTATAGTAGGAAAGAGCTATGATAGCAGGAAAGGCCAAGGGGAAGAGTCCTTGAAACTGACCGTTCCCGACCCCCCACTGGACCAAGGTGGTAAATCGAAACGATTCTACTCACTGGGAATGATGGCGGGATCAGTGCCCCAGAGACTTTCGGGATGCAGGGGTGGTGGTTCTCATCATATTCACGTCTGACCCTCGTAAGACCTGATGGATCACGGCGGATGACCGTGGACTCCCGCCAGCTTAAGCAAGGAGCAGCTCTGATGGTGTGGCTGCAGTGCTTCATGCAGGTTTTGTTTTTTAATGCAGTGTCTTTAGTAGGAGAAATTACACAGCTTCGGGTCTATGATATGCAGCTACTGATCTGGCAAGTGCATTCTTTTCAACACCCTTCAAGAAGGAGGATCTGAAGCGGTTTGAATTCCTACAGGACGGACGGCAGTCAACACTCAGAGTCTTGGCCGAGGGCTATGTTAATTCTCCTGCTCCGGCTCAAAGGGATCTGGATGCCTGGGTGTTGCACACACATGACACTGGTTACTTCTTCATAAGCAAGAAGCGCAAATGCCCCCAGACACCTTGGTAGGACATATGTTCTCCAAAGGGTCGGAAGTAACCCAACCCCAACTCGGAAGTCCATGGCATCAATGACATTTTTTTAATGGGTCCAGTGATCCAGGACATGCTAGGACATTCTCTCCAAACCTAAACGGAAAGAAAAGATTGCACCCTGGACCTCTCACCACCCACAGAACCATCCAGAAGCTGCAAACGTGACAGTAGGATGGCCTCCTGAAAGTGCAGCCGAGGCGCCAGATTGGAGAGGGTGGCCTTTCTCCTTCTGGATGTGGCAGGCATCTCACCAACCATCACTACGCAGGTATGCAGCCCCTGTAGATGGACACACGGGCTCAGAAACCCCGGGATGAAGTAGGGGTAGCTCTCGTCCCTGCTGAGTTCCAGGACCCGGGCGTTTGTGTTTCTAGCCTTTACATCCCTTGGTCTATGAGTCTGGAGGCATACAGCTCCCAGAGGGAGGAAGATTCCCCGGGGGAGAGGGAAGGTCTCCCTAAATTTAAGGCTATGGCTGCTGCTGCTCCTAGTTGTCTTGGGATCTTCATTCCAGTAGGACAAGCAAGAAAACGGAGGTGCTTTTGGCCTGACCCCCTTGAGGAGGGCTGCTCAGGAACGGGGCAGAGAGGAATATAACGGCACGGGGGACCAACTGGAACACCTCCGGCACCCTCAGACATTTTCTTCAATGGATTTTATCACATTTATCGTTGTACAACCCTCATCACAACCCGGTTTCACCACATTTCCATCCCAAACCCCCAGCCTATTCCCCCCCAGCACACAACCTGTCTCCTTTAGTAACCATGTTTTTCAAAGTCTGTGAGTCAGTTTCTGTTCTACAAAGAAGTTCACTGTATCCTGTTTTTAGAGTCCACATATAAGTGATAACATATGACGTTGGTGTCTCACCATCCAACTAACTCAGCACGAGCATTTCTAGAACTATCCATGTTGCTGCAAATGCCATTATTTCATTCCTTTGAATGGCTGAGTAATAGTCCATTGTGCATATGTACCACATCTTCTTAATTCACTCCTCTGTCGATGGACATTTGGGTTGTTTCCATGTCTTGGCTATTGTACAGAGTGCTGCAGTGAACACTGGGGTACGTGTATCTTTTCAAGTCATGGTTTTCTCTGGATAGATGCCCAGGAGTGGGATTGCTGGATCGAATGGTAATTCTACTTTTCATTTTTTGAGGAAGCTCCATTCTGTTTTGCATAGCGATTGCACCAATTTACGTTCCCACCGATAGTGTAAGAGGGTTCCCTTTTCTTCACACCCTCTCCAGCATTTATTGTTTGTAGACTTTTTGATGAGGGCCATTCTGGCTGGTGTAAGGTGGTACCTCACAGTAGTTTTGATTTGTATTTCTCTAATAATTAGTGATGTTGAACACCTTTTCATGTATTTTTTGGCCATCAGTATGTCATCTTTGGATCTCTTAGGCATTTTTAATTGAAAATGGACAAGTACAATAACCATGGCCCGATAAGCATGGGGTCCAGGCTCAGAGCCCCCAGGCAAGTCCCCTAGACCAGCAGTGGTGACTAATTGTAAGAGGGATGGAAATATTTGTCCCATAGCCCTCCTTTTTTAAGTTTCCCCCCAAATTTTGACCCAAGAGAAATCTGGAAAAACCAACCCAGATAGAGTGAACTTAATGTGAGAAGCAGGAGGAGTGGCAAAGTAGATGCTTTTGATGTCTTGCCCTGAATCCTTTCACCAGCAAGAGGCATCTGTTCTCCAGTTGGGGATTGACTGCTAGAGCTCACAGCTGTGTCCTTGTCCAGAAAATTGACCTTAAGAATGACCTTGAGACCTCGGCCATCAGCAGAGATGCTGGAAAGTCATACACCCTCCCCACTCAGAGGAAGCCAACAACTAATGACACTGACACTGGGGTACAAACGCCCAACCTCCTTGCATCAGCAGGGTGCCATTCACACTCCAGAGGACCTCATGGGATCAGGCTGAGACTGGACTTCAGCAAACCCCACAACTTTGGAGTTCCTTTTGTGGCTCAGCAGTTAACGAACCCAACTGGTATCCATGAGGACACAGGTTTGATCCCTGGCCTCACTCAGTGGGTTAAGGATCCGGCGTTGCCGTGAGCTGTGGTGTAGGTCGAAGATGTGGCTTGGATCCCATGTTGCTGTGGCTGTGGCTGTGGCATAGGCCAGTGGCTACAGCTCCGATTGGACCCCTAGCCGGGGGACCTCCATATGCCACCCAAAAGACAAAAAAAACAACCCACAACTTGGCTTAAAGTTCTTCCTCTTTCTTACCCTGTGTCCCCCGTTGCCTCACAGGTCCAACCGGATGGAGCACCCTCTCAAAAAACCACTTGTACAGATTCCTTGTCTTGGACTCTCTTCTAGAAAACACAACCGCTCTCTGTCTTTTAAAATATATTTCTCAAGGTTCAACTAACAGGAAAAAAAAATACAGAAAAAAGCGATCCTCTCCCATGACTCGCTTTCACCCCACCTGCCCTTCCTCTGGGTCTTCACTGACAGCAGTTTGATGAGGCGTCCGTTGCATCACCTTCCTGTACAATTTAATATATGTGCATATGTGTGTGTGCTTAAGAGTATATTGAATAATTCTAGCCTTATGTTTCCTGTGACTGGTCTCATTAAACAGTATGTCTCAGAAACCCTTCCATGACAATACCTATAGGTGTTTTTGGTTTGTTTTTGGCCATGCCAAGGATAAAACCTGTGCCACAGTAATAACCAGAGCCACGGAAGTGACAACACCAGATCCTTAACCCACGGAACCACCAGGGAATTCCAGTACATATGTATTTACATATATTTCAATGGCTGCATCGTGTTGCATGATACAGATATACCACAGTTTATTAAATTACTTCCCTGGGGGAAGACAGAGGAACATTTAACGATTTCAAGTGGGAGGAAATTAATAGAGGGAACTGTTTACACACATGTTGGGAGGTTAAGACGGGCGGAAGGCTGTGTGACTGGCTCCCTGCGCTGTACAGCAGAAACTGTACTGCAACTGTACGTAAACAAGAGGGCAGAAGGGGACACAGAAAACTCAGCTATTAATGCACGCCTGGGGCTGAGAGCAGAGCAAGTGTGGGAAGGAGCAGTCCCTCCTCGCATGGGCACACCAAGGGGTAGGGGAGTGACCCCAAACCAAGACCTGCAGAGGGCGACCGGGTGTACACAGCAACCTACATGTTCATTGCAGGAAGGGGACAAATGGAAAAAGTTTTTTCCCATCCTCATTTGCATTTTTCTGATTACCAGTTAATAACGAGTAGTTTGAAAAATAGTTATTAGCCTCTTTTTTTTTTTTTGCCCTTGAAGACAATGAATTTCTTCTATGTTTGCTTCCATTCTTAAATTGAGTATTTTAGCTTTTCTCATTGCGTTGTGGATAGAGGCTTTCCAGCTATTCTATCAATTGTTCTTGTATCGGTAACTCCGCTGTAAGTATTTTCTCCCAGGCTGTCACTTGGGTTCTGGTTGAGGTTTTTTGTTTGTTTGTTTTTTAAATATTTGTTGGATTACATTTTTCCCTCTTTATGACCAGTAAGTAGTTTTTCTTAGAAAAGCTCCCTCTACCGTAAGAATGTGTTTTGTTTTTTTTTAAATCATGGCATTAATCTAATACTTTTTTCAAAAGTTGGATTTTGTTTATGTTTTGATCTTTAAGTTATTTTGAGTTCATTTCTGTTTTAAGATGTGACGCAG
The DNA here is from genome assembly GCF_016906955.1 of Phacochoerus africanus. NCBI lineage: Eukaryota > Metazoa > Chordata > Mammalia > Artiodactyla > Suidae > Phacochoerus > Phacochoerus africanus. Next base: position 7,291,116 of record NC_062557.1, on the reverse strand, counting down.
GGCCTAACTCCCTCACCCTAAAGAGGACAGACGTAATTTACGGACTATCCTACTGAAATCTTAACTGAAATCACCGTGTGTACACGTGTCTGTCTGGGGGCCTCTATTCTGCTCATTTGATCTGCTTGTCTCTTCTGCATCATGACTAAGTTATCTTAACAAACGTCTGTGCAGTGTGTTTTGCTACCAGTTGGGTAAGACCCCGCTCACTGTGCATTTTTCCAAAAATGTCTCAGCTATTTTTGGACATTACTTTTTCCGTATAGGTGTGAGGATTCACTCATCAACGTAGGCATCTCTTGTTTGAGTTTTCACCGAGATAACATTCCGTGTATATATTACTATAAGGAGATTCATGCATTTTCAAGGTCGCGTCTCTCCATAGAGGACTATTGCCTCAGCCTCTTTTGTGCCTGCCTGGGAAGTTTTAGCATTTTTTTTCATGTATATTTATTAGGTCTGTCTGGGTATTTTACCGTTTCTGTTGTAATATGAATGGCAGCAATGTTTCTGTTGGATTTTCTAATAGGTTATTGATATTGAACAGAAAAGCTATTGGATGTTGGAGGTTGACTTTAAATTCAACCTAATTTGTTCTAATAGCTTTTCGGTTGATTTTCCTGTATACTTTAGGTTGATAATCATATTGCATGAAAATATTGACAGTCTGATTTCTCCCCCTTACCAATATTTATACCTCATTTTGCTGTATTTCCTTATTATCCTGGCCAGTACATATACTGCTGTGGTAAATGGTACAAGTGAGAGCATTTAAACTTTTACTGAAATCATTTTCAGTGGGGATGATTTTAATATATAACTATTAAGTACCGTACTAGTGGTTGGTTTGTTATAGTGTAAAGGAAACTTTACCAGGTTGAGAAATGTTTAGTCTAGTCCATCAATCTTTCATAACTGAGACGGTTCATTATCAGGAAGAGACTTGATGGAAACAGGAGAGCTTTGTCGGATAAACCAGCAGATAAACCTGAACCTTCCCTTCCAGTGGCCAAGTACCAGATCAGGCCGGATACAAAGTTGATTTATTTTTCCTCTTGAGAATGAAGGGAAAAAAATTAGTCCCTGACTCCCATCATGGCCTTGAATTCTGCAAAATAAAACCTTGTCAGAGCTGCCAACACTTTTCATTTTTAATGAGAAAAGGTGTTGGATTGCATCAACTCTCTCCTTAGCATCCATCAAAATTATCACAACATTTTTCTTATAATTCACTAGTGTAAAAAAATGACCTTGATGTTTCCTAGTATCAAACCATCCTTCCATTCCTAAAGCAAATTAAACTTGCATATATTATTTTTTAACATACTGATGAATTTGATCTGTCCAGGTTTCTTGGTTCTAATTTTTATTTTCCTTTTTTTTTGTCTTTTAGGGCCATACCTGTGGCATATGGAGGTTCCCAGGCGAGGGGTCCAATCAGCCCTGGCCTACAGCAGAGCCACAGCAGTGCAGGATCCGATCCACGTCTGCAATCTGCACCATAGCTCACGGCAACACCATATCCTTAACCCACTGAGAAAGGCCAGGGATCGAACCTGCGTCCTCATGGATGCTAGTTGGGTTCGCTAACTGCTGAGCCATGACAGGAACTCCTGGTTCTAATTTTTAATAATCAAATTGGCCTTTAAGTGTTGACTTGCTTTTTGGGCTACTCTGGGTTTGCTACCTGGGTCCTGTTATTTTGTAGAATTAATTGGAAACATTTTCATTTCCTTCTGGGCTCCCAAATAGTTTATATATCATGGGAATCAACTGTTCCTTAAAGTTTAACAGGCTTCACCCATCAGCCCCTTGAGACTATGACCTTGAGCCAAGCATGCCGTGTTTGCATCAGATTCACTGCCCACCCTGCCCTGCTTTGCCCTGTATCTCGGGGAGCTACGTTTCCAGGATCACTTGCCTCTGGCCAATGGGAGGCACTGATTGGAAAATGAAAGAAAGGAAGAGAGGAGAAGCAAGGGTCTCCTTTTCCCCTTCTCCCATGGTTTGGGTAGCATCTCTGCATCCCCTTTGTGTCATCATTCTCAGCCCATCCCCAGGAGACCAGACTGGCCTCTGCTGGTGGTACCACCTCCCTTTGTCCTGCCAGACTCCCACTGTTGCTAGGCAACTCTAGGAGGTTTCTCGGTTCTTCCATTACCTATGTAAGCAACTCTCCTTATACTAAACTCCCTTGGCTCGAAAGACCTAGCATGGTATCTGTACACTGATTCTGGACTCATAGATGTTAATTTGATACCTCATCTTTAATCAATTTTATCATTTACTTTTTTGGAGGGAATCATCTATTTCATGTTGACTTCAAATGTGTGGAATAAAATTGCATATACTATTCTCTCATACTTTAAAAAATCTTCTTGACTTCAGTAGTTATGCTTCCATTTCTGTTTCTAAAGTTGTTTATTTGCACGTGTGTGTACTTCATGATCAAACTTGTCAGACGTTTGTCTATTTTAGATTAGCATGTTGCTGGGTATGTTACAGAAATCCTGATTTAATTTTCATACCAGCTTTACAAAAAGGTTTGTGTATCAGGAAATGGCAGCAGAAAATCATTCCTTTCCTTGCATACTTACTCAGGTGCAGACCTGGTTCTCGAACTCAGAGCTACCTGCATTCAAAACCCAGCCTTTCCTCACTGCATTAGAGAGCCTGAGCATCGTGGAGGAGACTGAGAGGAGCATCATAAACAGGCCTAACCTTTCCTACAAAGAGCATGCACGTTGTTTGTAATTGGGGGAAAAAGGTAATTAAGCTTCAACAAATAATTATAATAAAAGCAGCTTTGAAAGGAGAGGAAATGGCATAGCGGAGCAATGGAAGGCTTTGGGAGGTTTATAAAAGGGTGGCGTGGCCTCACTGGACAGCCATCTCAACATTGCGCTCCCTGGGTCCAGCAGTCAATGAGACCTTGGCCTCCCCTTTCCCACCAGGTTAGAAGCAGAAGTCTTTCCCGAAGGCGAAGATCATCTTATTCATCCTGATAAGGGAGTCTCCTGCATCGTTTGATGAACTAAGCATTGGGGACATGACTGCCTGGCCATGCCCATCACTGACCCTGTGGTGTGGAAATTCCACTCTGCTCTTTCTCTAAAGGACATGGCCAAAGTGGTCAGAGTCATAGAAGCTGAGATTCTCTGTGGAGACAGGGGCTGATCCCCACTGGTGGTGTAAGTTGCCCATTGTCCTTGGCCAGGGCGACAAGAGGAGGATCATTTTCTATTCCAACTTCCTCTTCAGCCCCGAACTCAGCTTCCGATGGCAGAGGAGCCCCTGCCACCTCCCAAAATAGCCTCCTGCTGGAAAGAAGTAATGCAATGCACACCACAGTACGCATATTGATTTCTATTTTTGGTTCTTATCAAGATTTATTTTTTAATCCCTTCAGGTAAATAGTGACCTTGGACACACTGCCTTCCATATTTGCAGGTTGGGTCAATGAATCTTGGTATTGACCTTGGGGGTCATCAATAGCAGCTTATTGTTCAGATATTTCGATGTCAATAAGTGGCCCCATGGAAGTGGGAGGGGGGCCGCCCAGCAAATCCAAGAGCTAAAAACCCAGTCCCTTCTCTCCCAGTTGTCATCTCACACAGAAGGGGCTGGTTCTAAAATTGATTAACTTTTCTGCAGAGAGTGGGAAAACAAACTCCCCAACACAGCCTGAATCCTGCAAAGGGAACTTTCTCAGAATTCCTATCCATTATTATGAAAGCAGAGAAACACCCAGATGTGTGTTCTCTCTCTCTCTCACACACACACAATGTCACAAACCCATAAGAAGATGGACCTGGTTCCTGAAATAGCTATTACGAGCCCATGCCATCCTGTACTTACCAATCCCCTTTAGCCACCGAAGAGCAGGGAAGCTGGTAGAGTGAAAAGAACTTGTGCTTTGGTCTCTGACCCTCCTAGAAGTAAATCTGGATTTTATTACTGACAAGCTACAGTTTCCTCATCAGTACAAGGATGCTGCCTGCACTTTTGTGCAGCATCAGAGATGCTGTTGGTAGGTGCCTAGTACTTGGTAGGTGTTCCATAAATGCCAGTTCTTGTTTTGTTATGATTCTACTTACTAAGCTGGGCTAGTAGGAGATCAGGACTCTGTTCTTGGAGTCCAAGCTCCCTGATATTCTCCACTCTTCACTTATTCCTGTTTCAAATTCAAAGGCAGATTAAAAAAAAAAAAGATGAGCACTGATTGAGGTTAAACATTCTCTTACTACCAAGTTATCCTTTATCAGTCTGTATTGGCCATGCTTTCAGCTGTTGGCTCACTTATTTGTCCACCTGGGTGTGCCTGGTCTGGCTTGGAGGTTCCATGAGGGCAGGGCTGAGCCCCAGGGTGGGGGAGGGGGCTGTCTGTTCTTCCTCTGGGCAGTACTGGTTCTCCTCCCTCCAGTGGGTGTTGGCTCACCATCTCTACCTACTTCCTTTCTCTCTGCTCACATCAGTGTTCCCAGCAGCCAGCTGCTGGGACTCTCCCAGCCCCTTTCTCCCCAGATCATGACCTGCCCAGAGTAGCCCTGGACTATGAGGTTGCCTTGGTAATGACAGAGAATGCAGAGAAGGAAAGTGACCACTCTGCTATGCCTTGTAGACAGAATAGTGACTTGTCCTGGCAGGACCTGTCCTAGTGGTAGCAGAGAGGTGCTTAGTCTGAGGTGGTGGAAGATGCTGGGAAAGAGAAGAAACCCCGTGCAGGCATTTTACAAACAGGATTTCACAGGGTGTTCGAAACAACCCTGAGTGATAGACATCAATATCCCCACTTTACAGATGAGGAAACAGAGGCTCAGGGAGTTTAAGAGCTGAGATTTGAACTCAGGTCTGTCTGATTCCAAATTCCATGCATAACTAAGCGGCTGTGTTTGAAGGATTCTGGGGGCAGAGGAGAAAGAGGAAGGAGACATTCAAGCATCTGATTTGGTTAAAGGATTAGAATAGGTGCCCTTATCCTGCCCTGGATCTGAAATTCTAAGAATAGAAATAAGGAGTGCCAGCCTTGTTTAAGCCATTCTTGGCACAGCATCTCAGCCCTCAGAGCCCAGTTTCCCTTTCAGAGTAGATTTCACTCACCATGAGCCAGGTTTGGGCAGATTCCAGAGTCCTTCACCTATTGCCATCTCTGGACTCTGGACTCATGCTGCTAAAAATCTGATCTTTAAAGCAAACAGCCCAAACTCAAAATACGCAGGCTGAATCACTAATCTGCATATGCAAATAAATACTTGTCCCCATACAGAGTCCCTTTCCCAACCACCAGAAAGTAGAAGATTACACGTTAGCAGATGGTAACCATGTCTTATGTTGAAGCAGCTTCATAACAGAGAGTAGAGAGTTGGTTCATTCATTCATTTATTTATTCATTGACTCCTCATATATTTATTGGGTGCTTAGGATATGTCAGACAGGGCACTAGGACTGGAATCTTGGCATGAAAGATGAAAATTCATGTGTTAGTTGTTACAATGAGCATATACTGGTTTAGTAATTAGTATATCTGTGTGTGTGTGTGTGTGTGTGTGTGTGTGTGTGTGTTTGTAATTTATTAAATCACAAGGTTCTTGCCCTCAAGGAACTCAAAGTTCAGCAGAGAAGACAGTCATGCAAATAACTATGATATAGGAAGAAAAATAGAATTAATGTAGGCAGGATCAAAGAAAAGAGGAGATTGGAATAAGAAGTGCCCTAGGCTAGTGGGGAAGTTGGGAAAAACTTCAAGGAGGTAGAGGTGAAGGCTGAGTGAGCATCTTCCAGGCAGATAAGGAACACAGGAGCTATCCAGGCAGAGGGAACATTCATTTGTTTAATAATTATTTATTAGAACATCTGCTTCTGGTTAGAGTAAAATTTTGCTACCAGTTAGGATGTAAAAGTTATAAGCCCCCCCAACCCTTTTATTTTAAAAATGAGAACAAGCTGGATAAACTATAACATTGCATCTTTAAAAACTCACCTGAGAGCTGAGGACACAGATCCTAGAAATTTATGACTTCTTCCTAGAAGAGACGAGATCCCTGACTGTAGGGATGTCAGCCAGAAGAATAAACCCACCAAAGATGGGAGTAAAAAGAAACAGCCAAACTAATTATTTTTAATAGGCCTCTGGAGACTGACAACATATTTGTATCCTATGGAGCCCAGGCACATCTTCCAGTTCTTTCCTAAGAGCATGGAGGTTGCTGAAGGCAGGTCAGGAGGGCTGAGAGATGCCCTCGATGTGCATCAGCCCTTCACCAAGTGCATGACAGCATACAGCCAAAGGATACAGGCAGAAACTCAGGGCAAAAGGACACTGACCAAGGAAGAAAGCCAGGAATAGAGCTGGAAAATAAAAGAATTTCCCAGAGAACCCAAAATCCAAGATCTGGGCTCTGAAACAGAGAGATCAATTGTGGTTCAGGAGGCCTGCTGGTATTCAGATCTCGAGCTGCAGGGAGAGCCCCAATCCAGCACGCAAAACATTTGATGTCAGTGGTGAACTAAAGACATAACTAAAGATGCAGTGAAGTTCAGATTCAGCTCAAGTCAATCACAGAGTAAGTTGCCTTGGCCTATCACTTTAGCGAGTAATTATTATGTACTTTTGCCTCTATTCTTCTTTTATACACAATGTCTGAAATATATTTAAAAATTACAAAACATTTGAAGCAGGAAAATGTGACCTATAATCAAGAGAAAAAAAGTCACTGAAGCAGAACCAGATATTCTAGATGTTGTAATAAGCAAATAAGAACTTAAAAATGACAATTTAAAATATTTTAATGGATCGAGTATGAGAGGTGAACAACATATGTGAACAGATGGTGAATTTCAGCATCAGACTATAAAAAAGAATCAAATGGTTAGTCTAAAACTGAAAACTACTGAATCAGAAATAAAACATTCACTCAATGGGCTTAATATCAGACTGGACATTACAGAAGAGAGAATCAGTGAACCTGAAGACAGGTCAATAGAAATCATCAGATTATGTAGAAAGAGAAAACTACAATGAAGGAGCAGATTATCTGAGCCCTGTGGGACAATATCATTGTGATCTAATGTGTGTTTATTTAGAGTCCCAGAAGGAAAGGAATAAAATTCAGTAGAAGGAGTATTTTAAAAGTTATAGTCAAGAATATTCCAAAATTGATCAAGGACACTCACAGATCTAAGAAGTTTAACAATCTCCAATCAGGATAAATATAAGCAAAACTGTATCTAGCCACGTGATAGTCAAACTGTTGAAAACCAAAGACAATAAGAAAAATCTTTAAAGACAGCAACTAAAAAGTACATAATCATTAAGAGAAATAGGAATCAAAATGTTAAGCAGTTTCTCATTTAAAAAAACTGAAAGCCAGCAGACAATGTAATGATACATTTGAGTTTTAAAAAGAAAAACACCAAACTGTCAATCTAGAACTTTACGTCTGGTGAAAACAGTCTTCAAAAATGAAAATGAAATAGAAATGTTTTCAGAACACAAAGCTGATTAAATTTTCTCCAGGAGACCTGTGCCAGAAGAAATGCTAAAAGAAAAATTTTAGACTAAAGGGATGCAAGCGTCTATCTGTGGGAAGAAATGAAGAGCCAAAAAGTAAAAAAGCTGAGGATAATTGTAGATTATCTTTACATTTTATGAGAAAAATATTTTTAATTTCTGTAAAAGACTATTGACTAAAGCGAAAAATTAGAGCAATGTGGGTTTTACTTACCAGAAGTAAAATATATAACAGCAAGAGCTCATTGCGTAGTAGCAAGATTTTTATATTGTTTGTAAGGCAGTACAAAATGATGGAAAGGTGATCTATGTGATGTGGGAGATGTATAATGTAACCTAGAGTAACCACTAAAAATTAACACAAAGAGGTATTACTTCAAAAAAAAAACCAATGGAAGAGAATGAAAGGGATCAATGAAAAACAAAAAGAAAGCAAGAGATGGAGAATACGATGATGAATAACAGGGCAGAGAGGGATATTCAAAATAGACTTAAATTCAACTGCGTAGATAATTTTTATGACTGTAAAGGGACCAAACTCTGAAATTTAAAGCCAGAGATTGTCAGGATGGATTAAAAGCAAGATCTGACTACATGCTGTTTATAAGAAATACAATTTAACACAAAGTCATGGTCAAGTTGAGAGACGTAAAAGATAACCCAATGCAAACGCCAAGTATAAGAAAGTTGGTAGGTCTAGAGATTATCAGAGAAAGCAGACCTCAAAATGAGGAGTAGTAGCAGCATTTCACCCCCTTACATTTCATATTGATAAAAGGATGATTTTGTCAAGAACGCTCAGCCTTATATTTGTATGTAACTAATAATAGACTTTTAAACTACATGAAGCAAAAAACAGCAGAACTAAAGAGAGAATAGACAAATACACAGGGACAGCTGAATATGTTAATGGCCCTTGATCACTAGTCGACATAACATCAGTAGCAGATATACAGGTTTGGAAAAATACTACCAAACAACTTACAGTTGACCAATATTTACAATCAATGTAGAGTTGACATTTGTAGATCACAGCTACACTCAATCATTGTAGAAAACACAAGCTTTGCAAATGGACATGAATATTCATCAAAATTGACCATGTGCTGGATCAAAAAAAGTCTCAAAGATTTAAAAAATTAAACGTCACAGAGTATGTTCTTCAATCTTTACATTGCTAAGGTATAAATTAATCATAATAAGATTCTAGAAAAATCTGTAAATACTTGGAAATTAAGCAACATATTTCTAAATAATCCACCAGTCAAAGAAAAAAAAATCCCAAAAGTAATCAGAAAATACGTTAAAGTAAATGTAAAAGACAATATATCAAAAGTTGTGAAATGGAGCCCATGCAGTGTTCTAAGGGAATTTTAGAGCTTTAAATGCTCATAATAGGAAAAAAGAAAGAGTTAAAATCTACTTTAAGAAGGTAGGAAAAAACCCCAAACTATAAGGATGGAAATATTAAAGTTAAAAGGATAAATCCATAATACAGAAAATAGAAACACAATAGATAAAATCAATAATGGCCAACAAGCAAACAATTGATCCTTTGAGAAGATCAATAAAATTGATGAAGCCTAGCAAGACTGATAAAGAGGAAAAAAGAGAGAAAAGATAAATTTCTGATATTAGGAATTAAAAAGGCATCATCGTTACAAATTCCATGGACATTAAAAGGATGATGAGGTAATATTATAAAAATTGTGTGCTAATAAATTTGACAACTTGGGTGAAATTGACAAATTCTTTGAAAACACAATCTGTTACAAGAGGACTTAGAAAATCTGAATAGCCTTGTATCAATTATAGACTCGGAAATTTTTAAAAAACCCTTTTCACAAGGAAAACAGTTTCAGTGAGTTTTCTTGATGACTTCTCCCAAACTTTTAAATAATACCGCTCTTATAGGATATAGATTATGAGAGTACACTTCCCAAATCCCTTCATGAGATTATCATATCCCTGATACCAAAACCTGAAAAAAAATTTCAAGAAATTTATTTGTATATATAGTATATATCAATATATATACATACATTTATATATATATGTATATATCAATATCAACACCCTTCATTGAATTTAGGTACAAAAGTCCCTAGAAAATATTATGAAATTTAATTCAGCAATATTTTAAAAGACAGTGACAAAATGGCTTTACCCCAAGAATGCAAAGATCAATTTAACGTTTAATATCAGTTAATATAATTGATCGCGTAACAGAATAAAGAAGGAAAAAAAAGGAAGTTCTCATTGTGGCTCAACCCTAACTAACCCAACTAGTATCCATGAGGATGCAGGTTCAACCTCTGGCCTTGTTGAGTGAGTTAAGGATCCAGCGTTGCCATGAGCTGTGGTGTAGATCACAGATGTGGCTCAGATCCTGCATTGCTGTGGTGTCGCATAGGCCAGCAGCTACAGCTCCGATTCAACCCCTGGCCTGGGAACTTCCATATGCCATAGGTGTGGCTGTAAAAAGAAACAAACAAACAAACAAACACTAGGTCATCTTAATGGATGCAACAAAAGCATTTGACAAAATAAAATCTCTATTTATGACTTTTTTAAAAAAAATCAGCATGCTAAAAATAGAAAGCAAAAATTTTCAATAAAGTGCATCTAGGATCTATAAACTATCTTTATAGGTTATATGGTTATATCTATAACCATCTATGACCGAAAGTTAAATCATACTTAATGGTGAGACATTAATGCTTTTCCCCTAAAACTGGAAAGAAGCCAAGGATATCCATTTGTATCACTTCTATTCAGCATTATAGCAGAAGCCTAGACAGTGTGATAAGGCAAGAAAATGAAATGAAAGCTATAGAAATTGGAAAGAACGAGGGAAAATTGTTTTTACTCATAGACGGCATAAATATAAGCATAAAAATTCTAATGAATTTATGTATTCCCAGAATTAGTAAGCAAACGTAGCAAGATTACAGGATACAAGATCAATATACAAAATTCAATTGTATTTCTATATACTAGCAATGACTAGGAGAATGAGAAATAAAAATTTTAAACAATTTTATTGGAAAGGAAGAGCATAGGAGAAAAGTTTCAAATACCTAGGAATAAATTTAACAAAAGCTGTATGAGACCTTTACACTGAAAACCCAATTCATTTCTTAGAGAAATGAAAGGCCTAATTAAATGGAGAGATACACCCTGCTTATGGATTAGAAGAGTTAACATTTTTAAAATAGCCATTCTCCCCAAATGGGTCTATACATTCAACACAACCCTAATCAAAATCTCAACAGGCTTTTTAATAGAAGTTGACAAGCTGTTTCTAGAATTTACGTGGAAATAGAAAGGATCCATAGAAGCCAAAACAGTCTTTTTTTTTTTTTTTTTTTTAAGGGCCACATCTGTGGCATATGGAAGTTCCACAGCTAGTGGTTGAATCAGAGCTACAGCTGCCGGCCTACACTGTAGCCACAGTAACAAGGGATCTGAGCTGCATCTGCCTCCTGCACTGCAGCTTGCAGAAACGGCGGATCCTTAACCCACTGAGCGAGGCCAGGGATCAAACCCGCGCCCTCATGGATACTAGTCAGGTTCTTAACCCACTGAACCACAATGGGAACTCACAAAACAGTTTTTAAAACAACCACAAAGTTTTGCTAGAGACATGTAAAAATGTAGACCCACAAAAAGACTTCTACAAACAAGAATGTTCAAAGCAGCCTATTTTTAGTAACCTCCAAATGAAAACAACTCCAATGTCTATCACCAGGAGAGTGGCTAATCAAATTATAGTACATCCATACAGTGAGATGCAACTCCGCAGTCAGAAGAAATGAACTACTGAGACACACAACAATAGGAATGAATCTCTGAGATATTATTTAAACAAATGAGGCCAGACACAGCACACCGTGTGATTCCATTTATACTAAGACCCTCAAGAAGAGGCAAAGCAAATGTATGGTGATAGAAATCAGAAGAACAGTTGGGAGTTCCCGCCGTGGCTCAGTGGTTAATGAATCCGACTAGGAACCATGAGGTTGCGGGTTCGATCCCTGGCCTCGCTCGGTGGGTTAAGGATCTGGCATTGTCATGAGCTGTGGTGTAGGTCGCAGACGTGGCTCGGATCCCGTGTTGCTGTGGCTGTGGTGTAGGCTGGCAGCTGCAGCTCCAGTTCGACCCCTAGCCTGGGAACCTCCATGTGCTGTGGGCATGGCCCTAGAAAAGACAAAAAGACAAAAGAAGAACTTTGGGTGGGGGTAGTGTGGACTGATTGGTAAGGGACCTTCATTCCCGAGGAGACAGAATATTCTGTATTTTGCCGAGCATGGTGATTGCATGGGAGTGGATAACTGCCAACCCACATCAAAGTATTCCTTTCCCTTGATGTAGCCTGAACCCCAATATCAGAGAGAGGGGGGAGGAAGATGACTGGAGGGGAAGGACAGAAACCAACCGCAATACATGGACCTCATTTGGAACCTGATTCAAACCAACCAAGTGTAAAAACTCATTTTTGAGACAATCAGGAAAAATTGATCACGAGCGGGGCCACAGAAAGTATTAGATAATTATTGCAATTATTGTTATTTGTTAAAAGTACATAGGGATGTGGGGATGAGGGTGAAATGAGAGGATGAATGAGCTCTGCTTTAAAAGGTTTTAGCCAAAAGGTGGGCAGAGAGATTGGAAAGCAAGATGGCAAAAGGTTACCGGTTGAAGCGGAGCAAAGAGTATACGTGGGGCTTCTTATTCTCTTCTCTCTCCTCTTATCTGTTTATGAGTTTCCACAGACATGTTTAAAGGTAAAATTAAGGGGGAAAATGCATCATAGGTTAGGTCATGTCCCTCCTCTGTTGAAAATCCTCCAGCAGCTTTTTCATCGCAGAGTCGAATCCCCCAAACTTCTCCATGGACACAGAAATCTATTAACAGGTCATGAAATCAATCTAGTGGGTCACAGTCAGCATTTTTTATTATATGAAACAGAGCAAAATGGAACAGAGGAGTAAAGAAGACAAATGCTAGCGAACATAATATGTTTAAAGGTAAGTGTTGCTTTTCGACACTTTCTATTCGGGAGCATGAGGTGGGGGCATGCATATGCAGGTATTTTTTTGCTTTTTTTTTTCCCCCTGTAAACTGTGGTGAAAAAGGTTTTATTTATTTATTTATTTATTTATTTTTGCCTTTTCCTAGGGCCACACCCGCGGCATATGGAGGTTCCCAGGCTAGCGGTCGAATTGGAGCTGTAGCCGCTGGCCTACACCAGAGCCACAGCAACGCAGGATCCGAGCTGCGTCTGCGACCTACACCTCAGCTCACGGCAACGCCAGATCCTTAACCCACTGAGCGAGGCCAGGAATCGAACCCGCAACCTCATGGTTCCTAGTCAGATTCGTTAACCACTGGGCCATGACAGGAACTCCCCGAAAAAGATTTTAAAAGAGATCGCCCTATATGATATCAGCCACCTCACCTCCCATCCCTCTGCCCTGCCCACCTTCTCGATATGCATCTGTGATGCCAAGCGCTGGTGGGGAGGGGGGAAGGGTAACTGAGTCACGATGCTTTTGGAGGCAAACCCCCAGTTTAGTGAACTGTGTGTTGTCACAAGATGGAGAAATGAGAGCTTCTGTCGGGGCTGGAGGGCTATATACACTGCAAGAAGGAGTACAGAACCTAGCTGGGCGCGAGGCTGGCCAGAGGGCAGGGCAAGTCCTGCCAACACCCAAAGAAACGTTCTTGGGTTAGTCGCCTACTGCTACATAAGAAACTCCTCCAATTCAGTGACACAAAGGACCAAGCATTTTATTAGCTCAGGATTTTGCAGCCTGGACTGGGCTCAGCTGGGATGCTGGCTTGCCTGGCCTTTTCTCTTTCTCTCCATACACTCTCAGAGCCTTTCCGTGGGGTCTCACGGGGTCTCTCTAGCAGGATAGCTGGACTTGCTGCAAGACGGCTCAGGTTTCCCAAGAGCATAAAATAGGAGCTACATGTGTTCTTAAGCTTAGGTTGGGTGCTGCCACACTGTATTGGTAGCATATTGATTGCATTGGTATTGGACTAATTGCATTATATTGTACCGATTGTATGGATCTGTCAAGAGTACCTCCCAAGCCTAGCCTAGACTGAAGTCACCACGCCAGGGTGACGGATATACCGACGATGACCACAGCTACTTACTAGCCATGTGACCTTGGACAAGTCATTTAACCTCTCCTCAGTGTTCTTGTCTTTAAAATGGGGACAATAGCAGCATGTACCTCGGTGTCCTTGTCTGGACTGAATACAGTGACACATGGAAAGAGCCTGGCAGAATGGCTCGCCCTGGGTAGTGTTCATTTCAATGCCACTGCCATAGCTGGTGTCTCCATTACTGAGTTCTTGCACTGCCCCATGCACTGCCCAGGGCCTTGCCTGGCTTTATTCTCGTACGTTAGGTGTCTTGTTTTTCACCCACAGCGAGTGCCCAGGCAGGGGCCCATCAGTCCTTGCCAAGCTAGGCGAGGGGCCCGCCCAGTCTATCCCCCTGCCATTTCCCTCCCTTCCCTTCATTTTCTTTCTGTTGATTATATATGGGTCAGCTATTTACATGAATGATAACTGTTGCCATGCCAACCTTGAGAGCATCTTGAAGTGACAGCATCCTTTGGCCTGCTCCAGAAGACACTGCTCCTCCAGCCTCTCTCTCCACGCCCTGGGCCTGGGCCTCCCTCCCTCCTCCCCCAGCAGGGTGCTCTTCTAGGCAACACCTGCTTCTTGCCAACCAGCGCCTAAAGAGAGCAAGCCACCAGGTCACCGAATCTTCCAGACCAGGCTTAGGGACCTTTTCTCTTCATGTTCAAGGACCTCTTTACATCTCCTTTCCACACAGGAGATCCATGGATCCATGTTTGGCATCTAGCAGTTGAGCAAACGCATAACAACGAAAAGTTACTATGAATTCAGTAAGGCTTTTAACTTATTGTTAACTATTCCTTGCCAGCATGAGGAATGCTGATACTCAGATCTGAGAGCCATGTAATTGATTCCGATTCAGGGAAAATGTTTGGCACTTCATGGACTGATAGCTGACCGGCCTGCACCCTGCCCACCCCCACTGCAGTTCTGGAAAGATCCAGAATCCTCTGCTTCTAGATTCCTACCCTGCAGTAGCCCCTGCTGCTCAGATTAGGATCCATGAACCTGTATCATAAACACCTGCTGGGAGCTGGTTAGAAATGCAGAATCTCAGGCCTTACTCCAGACCTACGGATCAGAGTCTATATATATATACACACACACACATATATATACACACACATATATATGTGTGTATATATATATATATATTTTTTTTTGCCTTTTCTAGGGCCACACCCACGGCATATGGAGGTTCCCAGGCTAGGGGTCTAGTCAGAGCTGTAGCCGCTGGCCTACGCCACAGCCACAGCAATGCAGGATCTGAGCCACATCTGCGACCTACACCACAGCTCACAGCAATGCCGGCTCCTTAACCCACTGAGTGAGGCCAGGGATCGAACCTGCAACCTCATGGTTTCTAGTCGGATTCGTTAACCACCGAGCCACGACAGGAACTCCTAGAATCTATATTTTAACAAGCTCTCCAGGTAGTCCTTGTGCACCTGAATTGGTGGGCGTGAAGAAGAAAGTGGGCTTTATTTTATTCTTGCTCTGAAACTAGGGAAGGCTCTGCTTCAGATGAGCTGTGTGACTTGGGCATGTGGCTTATCACCTCTGAGATCCAGTTCTGTTTTTCTCTATAAAACAGGAGTAACAGTGACAAAACAAATCCTAAACCTTCTGTATATGAGTCGTGCTGGAATTCCTTTTAGGAAACGAGAAGTGCTTCTCTCTGGAGGAATATAGCCTGATTGCAACTGCTGGCAGGTTAAGGAGGCACCTGGGGCTCTGGACATGGGCAGACTGATTTGCTGAGATCCAGGAAGGACAGTGGCAGCAGAGAGAGGGGACACAAGCTGGTAAGTTGGCAGGAGTGCCACCCTGGGCCTCCCCAACAACCCCCGCTGCTCCCAAAATGCTTGGTGCAGGTGGACGTTTTTGATGGAGATTCCGTGCTGATCTGATGGGACTCAGACAGTGGCAGGAGCCCAGCATGGTGATCATGAGCTGGGCGTTTGGAATCACAAGAGTTGAGAGGATGAGAGCGCAGGTCAAGTTTTTGCAGCTCCCCAAGGCACCCAGAGACCCCAGCTACCATCAGATGAAACAGAAGGGGGCGCTATGCTAAGGGAGGTAGCGGCAAAGCCACCCAATAGGAAAGACGTGAAGCCCTTGCACCCTGTGCCCACCACAATCAGCCCTGGTCCAGCCCTGGTCCAGCCCTGGTCCAGCCAAGTCTCAGGCTTGGCTGGTCCATGTGTTGACTGTGTCCGGTGTCCAGAATGGGGCTGACACCTGGAAGGAGAGATTGGCCAGAGAGGGGATTTGGCTGGAGGTGGGCAGGGGGTAGAAGATAGGTTGTAGAGAGGAGCTGAGACCAGACTGGAGCTGGGACTTGGGAACGTGAATCTGGCTGTGTTGTGTAGGATGCTTTTCAGAACTGGGGGCGGGGAGATCAAGTAGCCAGGTACCCGCAGCCCCAGTATTGGGGCTGAGAGCAGAGAGCATGAAAAGAGAAGGAGATGAGAGAGGTCCTATGGAGAGTTTACAAAGTCTATCTCCGGAGCCCCCGCCTAAACCTTTGTCGTCATCTTTCCCCCGGAGAATGACTTTGCAATGGAATTCCAGACTCTGGAATCTGAATAACAACCTTCGTTTGGGGTCATCCAATGGCTACTAACAGCCAGCAGTGTCAGTCCTAATAGAACCTGGGAATTTGCAGGCAAACAGTCAATGATGGTACTACACCAGGGGAGCAGAGCTGATGCTGGTATCACATAAGACCTGATTCATCAGAGCTACAAAATAATGATAATGATGATGAGCTTACATTGGTAGAGTGCATTAAAATCAGATTAATTAGTTAATTAAAAATAAAAGATACACATGAAGAGCATTAGGAACACCTCAACTCGTTTAGCATCCCAGCTGTAAACGTCTTGGGATCAGCTTGTTCAGGTAGGTGAGGCCGCACCTGAAGGCCTTCAGTTAACAAGCATGTGCTGGGCACCTACTAGTGGCCACACCTTCCGCTGGGCCTGGAGCCGCAAAGAGGGGCGGGGCCCGGAGCCGCAAAGAGGGGCGGGGCCCGGAGCCGCAAAGAGGGGCGGGGCCCGGAGCCGCAAAGAGGGGCGGGCCCGGAGCCGCAAAGAGGGGCGGGGCCCGGAGCCGCAAAGAGGGGCGGGGCCCGGAGCCGCAAAGAGGGGAGGGGCCGGGCCCCCTCCTCAAGGAGCTCGCCTTTTGTCGGGGGAGCGGGCAGCCCTGGGAGTGGTTAGTGATGGCTCAGGGTGGGGGCTGAGCCCTGGGACCTCACGCAAAAGGACAGCTTGTTTCAGGGCCAAGGAGGCTGAAGCCCGCCCAGAGAGGCTGATACAACTGTAACCGACCTCCACTGGCACAGCCTGGAAAGATGACTATGGACATGTGGCTAAAATGATCCTGAAATGCCAGTGTGTCAACCTGTATATCCGCCATGAGGCAGAGAACTCATGTGTTGGTGGAGTGGGGGGGGGGGCAGTTCTAGACCCTTATTCTAACCCGCCGTTCTCAGAGCACCAAAAGCTGGTTCGGAGCCTGAACCTTTCTTTGGTTGATTAAAGGCCAAGAGGAACCCCCCCACACACAAAGAGACCCTGGCTCTATAGCGGACACATTGAGGGAAGGGTGGGTGGGCCCAGGAGACCCCTACCTGCCAGGGTCTGGTCAACTCTGCTCCTGGGCCTATTTCCCAGACTTGTACCCACCTCTCCCTGCCAGGCCTGAGAAATGAAGGAAGAAGAGTCTTGGCTCAGGGAATGGCCAGTGCAAAGGCCCTGGGGTTGTAAGAGTCCAGCGTGTTCCAGGCATGTTGGAGATCAGTGCCGCTGAACTCTGACAAGGGGAGGTCGGAGAAGAGCCCACGAAAAGAGTTTGGACCCCGTTCTGAGGACAGTGGGAAGACAATGCAGGTTGTCAGGGCAGTGACATGATAACATTCACATTTTTCCTTTTGCTTTTTAGGGCCGCACCTGCGGCACATGGAGGAGGTTCCCAGGCTAGGGGTCGGATGGGAGCTACAGCTGCCGGCCTACACCACAGCCACGGCAATGCAGGATCCAAGCCGCGTCTGCAACCACAGCTCATGGCAACACCAGCTCCCTAACCCACTGAGCAAGGCCAGGGATCGAACCAGCGTCCTCATGGATACTCGTCGGTGTTGTTAACCACTGAGCCACGAAGAGCACTCCACCATTCGCATGTTCAAAAATATCCTTCTAGGTAGCTGAGTGGAGAATGAGATTGGAGTCTCCTCCCTCTCTCTGAAAGCGTGCAACGACACTTTCAGGGGTGAAGGACTGTCTCTCTTGTCCATCACAGCAGCCACTCATCGAGTGTGGCTCCTGAGCAGCCAAAACGTGACTAGTATGAGGGCCTGAGTGGGGCTCATTGGAGCAGAAATAGCCCACGTGGCTAGTACCTGGCTTGGAGGCCGGCACAGCTCCAGACCTTTCTCTGCAGGCAGGAGCTGTGAGGCTTTCATCTCCCAGTCCCTGTTTGTCCTTGTCTCTCATTTCTCGAGGATGCCTTTGGAGAAGCAAAATTGCTGGGCCAAAGGGAGCGTACACGTCCAAGATTTCCGGGGTTGTTTTCCAGAAAAGGTCTACCAGTTTATGGTCCCACTGCAGTGCGGGGGACGGAGCCGAGGCCCCCTGTCCTCAGCCACACCGGTCCTCATCCTCCGGTCTTGGGGGTGGGCTGACCTCGGAGGTGACCTTTACACCGCCTCTGCTGTGACCCCAGCTTGGGACCTCAGGGCTCACCTTCCCTGTGAGTCCACTGCAGCCCATGGACACACCCAAACCCGGGCCCCACTTTCCAGAATTTAAAAACAACCATGACGTTCTCCTGGATTCCCAGGGCGCATGCCACCCCCGCCGCCACCGGAGGAGGCCGCTGGCATTTCTCTTCCCTTTTGCTGCTCCACCCACATCGTGTCTATTTCTCCAAGTTCTCTTGCAATTAACAGCCCCAAGCCTCCGGATTCCAGCTTCTCATTCGCCAGGGTTACGAGTAGTGAAAATTTTACTGACGCTAATGATAAATACTGGCTGCCGCACCGCGCTCTGCCCAGGGCCCTGGCTCTGCCCATTTGGCGTAATTAAAAAGCAAGCCACGTGGGCTCATGCAAAGCCCGGCTGCCCCCTCCGGCCTCCGAGAGGACACCGGAGGATCGTGGACCCCAAACAGGCCATTAATGCCGAGCCAGAGCCACCAGCAAATAGGGAGAGAACAAATGAAGCTCAACAGCAAAGGGAGAACCCTAATAAATCTTGCCCAAAGTGGCTTTCACTTGGGGCCCTGAGCTGTACTTAGGGGTGGGGGTGGGGGCCGCCAGGAGCCTGCTCTGGAAGATGGTCCAGGCTTCGCCTCTGCTCAGAATGCTGATTCCTGCCCCCCCCCTTCCCGGGAGGGTGGGCACCACGGCTCCGTCCTGCTTACTTCCCACCCGACCCTGACCTGCTGTTTGCGGCTCCGGGGACAGCTTTACCCTTTACCGGCCACCTTCCCTCCCGCGTGGTTCTTTTGCTGCCTTTGGGCCCCTAGGTCCCTCCGTCCTGACACCCCTTCTCTCACCTTCGCTGCCCCTTCATTTTGCGCAGGGGGCTCCCAAGTTGCCCCCTCCTGGCAGCCTTTCCTCCTGTGTCTTACCCGTTGTGGGCTGCGTGTTCCCCAGAGCCCTGTCTGGGGTCCCAGAGGGCTGACTCACACCTGAGCTCCACTCTCAGATGAGATGCTGTAGGCGGAGGAGAGGGGGATCCTTGTACAGGGCAGGTGCTCCGCTCAAGTTAATGGCGCGACCCTCTCATCCGCGCCTCTCAACTTGGATGCCGTTTGCACAGAACTGTCTTGTCCTCTTGTTGCTGAGGGTGTGTTTTTTGCCCCTTAAGTGTTTCTTCCCATCAGGCTGGGGTGACCTCAACTTCTATTCGTCCTACCTTACTTTGTAAAAATTTATTTAAAATTTTTTTAACTTATTTTTTTGTCTTTTTAGGGCTGCACCCATGGCATATGGAAATTCCCAGACTAGGGGTCCAATCCAAGCTGCAGCTGCCAGCCTACACCACAGCCACACAGCAACGCAGGATCTGAGCTGCACCTGCAACCTACACCATAGCTCAACACCGGATCCTTAACCCAGGGATCAAACCCGCACCTTCATGGATACTAGCCAGGTTCTTAACCCACTGAGCCACAACAGGAACTCATGTCCTTCCTTACAAGAGCTGACCTAGGGCTCCACATGCGGGGCTGCCAGATTCTTGATGCAAGAGAGGAAATGGGCGAATTATGGGGCTTGCCTCCTTTCTCCCCCCGCCCCCCCAACACCTCCAGGAAGCTGCCTAACCACGCCTCCATCTGGCTGGGATTCCCATAGTTATTTGCAAGCGTGGCCAAAAGGGCCCCAGGTTCTTTGTTTCTGGTCTTCAGGCCTGATTTGGGGATGGCACTTTTGCCCCTGGGCCCCCAAAGGAATAAAGATAATTCTGTTTCCACGACCCTGTGGTCTGAGCTTCTCCCGTGCCCCCCAGTCCAAGACAGGACTTCCCTACATCTCGACCTGCTCTGGGGTTTTTAACCTTGACTGAAAACCTGAACACAATCTGTATTTCCGGCAATAGGGAGTTTGTTAAATTATGGAGCTATGAGCACATTTGTAATATATTTTCAATGCAAAAAAAAAAAAAAGAGGTTTCAAAACAGTATGTAAAGTAAGAACCTATTTTGGTTAGGGGGAAAAAAACCCTAAACTCTATTTTCATGGGCAGAAAATTTTCTGAAGGAATATAACACCGAAATGTTAGCAATGGCTTTTGGTTTTTTTCCCGAGGGGTGGGCTAACAAGGGATTTTGATTTCCTTCTGTGTGCATATCTGTCTTTTTGATTTGTTTACAATGAGCAGATATTTCTTCTGTCTCAACTAAGTAAACAGAGAAAAGCACCACTGAGGCCTCATTTGCATACATTTGCATGACGTCCCTTCCGAGGCCATGACATCCATCAAAGCGCTACCCCACCAGCCTTCAAGAATCAAAGGCGCCCAGCGTGCCACCATTCTCTGTGGTCCAGCAGTCACCATGGCCAGTAGCCCTCCTGCCCTTAGGAGGACCCTGGCTCCCTCCATCTGAGACCCCGAGCCCAGCCGGCCTCCCCCACCAAGCTCTCCAGCCTGTGTCACAGTCTTCGTTGCGACTATGGCCGTGACACCAGCCCAGAGGCAACAACAGTTCTGTTGTCACATTTCCAACCTCGAAGGCATCTTGCTTCCGCTCAGTTGGCAGCATTTTCGTGTTATTCTCACTGCTTTGACCTTAAGTGGTGGATTTTCCTTTCTTTCTCCTTTTCCTCGTGCTCTGCCTCTCCTCCCTCCCCTCCTCTGTCTTGGCTGCGACTGTCTGAGCCACGCAGCTGAGCTGTCTCGAGCTTGCCTCCTATTTTTGTACTTTGTGAAACCGGGGGATACAGAGGGCCAGGAGTCCAAGGTGCCTCTGGGTCCTGGGCAGACGTGTCTGTCTCTGTGCCCACGTGCATCTCAAAAACAGTTGGGAAGCATGCGCTGGGGGGCCACCCCATACACTTTGGCTGGTTCAAGTTTTATCTGACCCTCCACCGTGGGAAAAACGATATAGCCAAAACTAAACACGTGCACATGTGCAGCGCGCGCGCACATACACACACACACACACACACACACAGAGGACAGGAAGGCAGCCAAGAAGCATTGCTGTCAAAACACCTGCTCTTCGATCAGCTGTACTGGAGACTGTACCCAGTGATCTTAGGCGGGCCAGAAACCCCCAGGGCCAGGAGGTCCCTGGATCACAAAATCCCCAGCCCGTCTGTCCTGGGGTTCCATGACAACCACCACCAGCAGGTCACAGTATGGGGGGCACCGATTGTGCCCTTTACGGAGGGGGCCACATTCAGTGCCCACACAAGGGCCGACGGGATAGGTCCTGAAACCTCACTGCCTCCGCTCAATCTTCCTTCCTCCACTTACGAGGTGTGACATCCTGGTTACTCAACAGTGTTATGCTTCAATTGCCTCCTCCAGCTCTAAGGACACAACAGCCCCTGGCTCCCGGGCGTCTCGTGAGACGTAAGCGAGCTCACCCCATCACCCCATCAGGACCGCGTCCGATACTTGGGGAGCATTCCATACAAGTTATCACATGACTTCCTCTTTCTGACAAGCCTGGGAAGTGGGGGGTAGGGGGTACGGGGCGGCCATAGTGTCTAGAAACAGATGATGTTTCTCTCGCTCAGGTAGCGACCACTCACTAAGATTCCCCCCCCCCGTCCCACCACGGAAACCCAGACGGCGATGAGATCCCTACCTGGCTGGTGAGCAGCGGCTGGTGGGATTGGCGGCCTTTGCTGGGTGACTCCAAGCCCATTGAGGTCCTGCCTCTGGCCTGGCCTGAGTCCCGCGCTCCCGCAGCTCCAGTCTCTGGTTCTGTCCTCGGTGGAGGATTTTCCTGTACTGGACTGTTTTTCAGGGCTCACAGCTGCTTATAACATTCTTTCACCTCCTGTGACCCCGCTTCCCCACCTGTCCTTGGGGGGGGGGGTCAAGCCACCCCCTGGCACTATTGCTTAGGGTTCGAGATGGTGCGGAGAGAGGAGCTGGGTGTTGGGGTGGAATTTCCGACCTGGGTTCAAAGAGTGGGCCGGGCTCTTCCCTCTTCCTGCGGGAAGAACGCCGCGGGCCCGGCTGGCAGATTTCACTGGTGCCCTAGTGAGCCTTTGCTGCCAGAGCTGCTGGTCCGTCTGGCTGGCTGGTGGGCCCCAAGGAGTGGGACCCTGTCTTCTGTATCTGCTGGCCGTGCTGTCGGTGCTCAGCCGATAACATTAAATACCAGTGACAGCGACGGTTGGGAGGCAGGCAGGGCCAGCCTGGCTCCTCCTGTTTCCACTCACCCTCTGCCTGGAGCCCGGACACGCCCGGTCCCTGGTGACCGCCGAGAGGGCCCTCTGGGTCTGAGAGGTCAGCAGCCCTCACCTGCTGCAGCAGCTCTGTCCCCGTGTGAAGAGAGATGCCCTGAAGCCGCGTCCGCAGCGTGGCCCCTCACCTCTCCTTCCAGCCTCTCATTCTCTGCAGGCCCCTGGCCAGCGTCCGAACCCAGCCCCCTGCATGGAGTGAAGGTCAAGTCCAAAGTCGCGTCGTCCAAGTCTGTGATTACGTGCAGCCCTAAGAGCCAGTCTCAGAGGGGCGGGTGGGGTGGGGGTGGGGAGGGAGCCATTCTAGAAGGGGGGGCGCTGGCTGCTGGTGGAGTTAACCCCCCCAGAGGGCGGAAGACTCCGCCCACGGTTCTCCAGCTCCTTCCTTGCTGCCTTCAGATCAGGCCCACCCCTGCTGTGCCCCCCTCACTGCCCGAGGGACTTGGCCCTGCAGCCTGAGGACTCGCCCACAGCCTCCTGCAACCTGGACGTGACCTGAGCGTCTCGCAAATGCTGCTGGCAGCGCACCTGGGCCTCCTGAGCAAGCAGTGCCCTCAGCTGTGCAGGTGCGGGATGCGTAGGGCTTGCACCTGAGCCTCTCGGGAGGCTCCAGCGCCCCCGAGCCCCCTCCTGGCAGATCTGTGCACTGCAGGATGACCACGCCTGTCCCCTGGAGGAGCCCACAGCCCCGCCAAGAGGGAAGACTTAACACCTGAATCACAGACCCCGGCTTCTGTCTCATTCCCGCCACTCACCAGCCGTGACATCTGCAGCTTGTCATTTAACCTCTTTGACCCTCGGTATCTTCATTTATCCACGAGGCCCCTCCTAAGATTATGGCAGGGATGAAATAATAAAGGGCCTGATAATAATAACAGTAAGCAGATAAGAACTATTATCAAATACGATACATTAAGGTAAGTAAGTATATATGTAAGAAAGATGAATGTGTTATTTCTGTACCCCCTTTTCCAGACTGGGGGGCCTTTTTGAAGAATAACACTTGACTGTCGACAGGGCGTCTTCCTCAACGTGGGGGGGGGGAGGTCCCACAGGCTCACAGCTGAGTTCCACTCTGGTTAATGGATTCAGGAAGGTTCCTAGTGGGTAATTATATTCAATAAGGGTCTGTCAATATAATTTTCTGTCAATTGTCACCTTGTACCATGGGAGGGGGGATGGACTCGAGTGGTGGGGTGTGCTGACTCTGGAGGTCGGACCTGCTTCAGCAGGAGCCGTGGGGCCCTTGACCCATGTGACAGCAGGCTCAGTGGGTCCCTGTCGTCCTGCTAACTGGAGAGGCCTGGCCAGGGTGGGGTGGCTGTGCTCGTAGCCAGCCGTGTACTGGTCAGAACCTGTCCCCGGGGGGGTCGGGGGCCACACAAGGACTAACGGTCCCCAGGAAGCTGTGGGGGCCCTGGATGATGGGGGGTCCTTAAGGAGAGGTGCTGTCTGTCCCCAGCTGTCCTCCGGGATGGTCTGCCTGAGCTCCACCCAGTCCTGAGAACCAGGATGCTCGATTCACCAGGGTGACTGAGGTTTTATTAACCTGCCAGCCCCCAAGGGGAGTAAGTCAGAGAGGTCCACGTTATTGAACCATTGGCCTTAGCAACACAGACGTGGTCTCCGCTCCAAGTACTGGGCTGCGTGACACAGAATAAAACATAGTAGCCTCTCAGCAGTGACAGGTGCAAAATCAGGACACTCAGATAATTAAATTATATTTCTTCTGGGCCTTGAAAGGCACCAGCAGCCTGTTTGGTTTCTTGCTGGTGTGTTTTTGTTTTTGTTTTTGTTTTTTTGTTTTTTTACAGCAGCTCCGTGGTCCTCACTTTCTTTTGCTCTGAATGATGCTGAAATCAGTTACCTTTCTGTGTTCCCGGTCGCCCGGAATCGTCCCTGATGTGTCTGCTGGGCTGCAGCAGATCCACCTCTTGAAGAAGAACATGGGAGGTCGGTTGCCAGAGAGGCAGTGCTCCTGCAGACCCCAGGCAGCTGCATCGTGCTTAAGTAGACCTCCTTCCTTAAATAGGTCTCCTTCCTGCCCTGCCTCCCCCCTCCCCTCTTTTTCTTCCTGATTTCATGTGTCTCTGTGTCTTAGTCCATCTGCGCTGCTGTAACAAAACACCAGGCGCGGGGTGACTTGCACACAATGGAAATTGATATCTTACCATTCTGGAGGCTGGACGTCCCAGCTCTGGGTACCAGCACAGTCGGGTGAGGGCCCTCTTCTGGACTGCAGATGTACTGTGGTTTCACCTGGTGGAGAAGGCTGGCTCTCTTCAGGGCCTCTTTTATCAGGGCACGAATGCCCCTTATGAGGGTTCTGCCCTCGTGGTCTAATCACCTCCCAAAGGCCCCACCTCCTCAAATCATCATCTTGGGCGTTAGATTTTTAATATGTGGATTTTGGAGGGACCCAAGCCTTCAGACCAGAGCATTATATATACTTATTCATCTGTCTATCCTCTTATCTGTCAAAGCATTGTTTAATAGCTGTGCTAGGTTCTTGGGATTCAGTGGAAGAGGGGCAAGAAGGCTTTGCTCTTGCTGCATGGCAGATGGCATTCACGGAAGATGGCTGCAAAAATACCTCCCATCCCGTATGCTCCCCGTCGAGAGGTGGGGTCCACGCCCCTGTCTGTGGATCTGAGCTGGTCTCCGTGGCTCACTTGTAACTGGTAGAATGCAGCTGAAGTCATGTGACACCAAGGGGCTTCCAAGGCTGGATCAGGACGAGCCATACAGCTCTCTTCGGGGCTGTAAGAGGTTCAGGTGCCTAGACTGCCATGCCAGGGGGGCCACCTGAAGATGCTCTGGTGGACAGCCCAGCTGAGCTTCCAGCAGCAGTCAAGTGCAAGGTGTGTGAACACGCCTGCCATCTTGGATGTCCAGCCCAGTCGAGCCTTCAGATGACCACAGCCCCGGCCGACATCTGACTGCAGCCGCTTAAGAGGTCCAAGGGGGAGCTGCCTGGCTGATTCCTGACCCACTAAATCATGAGCAACAGGCAATGGTTGTTTTAAACCACTGGATTGAAGGTAATTTGTTACACAGCAACCAGTGACCTGAACACACGCTCATGGAATTTACAGTTCAGTAAGACAGATGGATATGAAAGTCTCTTCCAAATTAATGTGAGATTATGCTCGGGGTCAGTGTTACATTGAAAAACTCCAAGGGTGCATTGGCCCAGAGAGGGCGGGGAAGCCGCCCTGAGAAGGGCTGAATGCCAGCTGAAAGGAGGGAGGGGTTTCAGGAGACGGGGGAGGAGTGCTCTGGCCTGAGCAGAGTTCCTGGGGCAGGAATGAGGTACTGAAAGGCCAGCGATGCCGCAGGATGGGGAGCAGGGGAGGCCAGAGAGGACACAGGGCCAGAGCCTCAGGGCCACCCTTGCATTCAGAAGGGTGGTGATGGGAAGCTGGCCAGGGCTGGGCCTGGAAGCAGCAGGCGGTCAGGCAGTGAAGGAGCCCGGCAAAGGCTATCCTGGAAAGTGCCCTCCATTGAAAGGATGCCTGCAGACGCCAATTATCCAGCAAGACCCGGGTTCTCGTGGGGTCACTTTCCTGCTGGGAGCCTGATGCCCACCTTTCCTAGAAAAGGCCACAGCTTCATATTTAATTGCACGACCTTGGGTAGGTCACTTCACCTCTCCAGGGACAGGACTTGTGTAAATGATTTATAGGTCCTTTCAAATTCCACGAATCTAAGAATCCATTCTCAATGACTTTCCCATCATGAATAAAGCCCTCGCTAAAACTTACATAAATAGATTAAATAGGCCAACGACATGAAATTATATTTAATATGATTCATTATCATAATGTGCTATATACAGAGCTATCTCTCTTCTCCCTAATGCCTGCCTTATTTTTATGGCAGTACACAGGTGAGGGAAGGAACCATGGAGCAAATGTATCGGGGTCCGCTGGGGAGAACCTGGCCGTGCCAAGGCGCAGCAGAAAAACCAATGCCGTGTGTGTCACCATGGCCTGGCTGTGGCCGTGAGCTTTGGCCCTGCCTGCCCACTCACTCACCCACAGGTGCAGACACTGCCCGGACTAGGAAGGACTCAGGACTCCAGGTTGCATCACTGGGTTAAGACTTGAACTTAGTGCCCCTGAAGATGCAGGTGGCGGCCGGGCACCCGGGTCTGGCGTCATTTACCTTCTGTGACCGGAGCCCAGCACTGTGCCTCTGCCAGCAGCCATTGCCTCTAAAATGGAGCTAAAAATACCTCCCTCCTTACCTTAAAGGGGTGACCCGGAGATGAAACAAGGTAATACCCGTCAAGGGCCATGTGCACAGTGCCTGGCACGCAGGCTGTGCCGTATCAACGCTGACGCGTTTCTCTGGGACCTTCTTCAGTGCTGTTCTCGGATAACTGAAGCGACACGCCGTTGCAATGACGCGTGTCAAACCACAAACGCCGAGGGTCTGCTGTATGTACTTCTGCTTCAATCGACTTCAGAGAACACGCAGTAGGTTCGGCGCCTCGCCCGCGATCCCTTTTGCTATTTTTACACTGTCCCCAGTGAAAGATAAAAGCAAAAACACAGTCGTAAGTCATGTTAAAGAGAGGGGCCCCAGCCCAGTGGCTCCAAATGACATTTCAAGTTACTTGTAGAATCACCAGCAGGGCCCTGTCCCTGTTTCAAATGCACGCTTTGAGCTTAAGTGTGAGTGGGCAGATCTCTCTCTCTCTCTCTCTCTCTCTCTCTCTCTCTCTCACACACACACACACACACACACCCCTCATTGCCAAGAGTGTGCCTGGAAATCTAACTCCCGTTTCCTTGACAAAGTCCCGCTCTGCTTTCCAAGATGAAAAACACGTTGCCTCCCCCAGCAGCAGCCTGGCTCCCATCTGATGAGGGCGAGAGGGGAGGCTGGCAGGACGCAGGACAGGGGAGGCGGGGGTCCTTGATGAGACAAGGAGGTTATCCATTCCGGACCAGCACCCCCGCCCCCTGGCCCACCAGGCCTGTGTCTTCAGAGCAGGCAAGATAAAGCAGTTGCATCCTGGATCCATCTAGACAGTAAATTTTTGAGTCCCTATAAGCTAAAATCAATATTGGCACAACTGTGTGTCATTAAAAACTAAATGAACATGACAAAGCCAAACTGCTGCCTATTAAACAAATGAGTTTTCTCCCCGCACAGGCACAGCGGGTTATTAAATTCTTTATTACAGGAACATCACCAGTGGAAGGGGGTAAAAAGCCGTCTTTCTGAGTCATCTGTGTGTGTGTCGTGGCCTGGCCTTCCTGGGCTCGCCCCCAAGAATGCGCCACACGCCTCCACCTCGTCCTCCCACAGAGATGCGTTTCCTCAGAGCTGCTGGGGAGGGGCAGGGAAAAGGGTGAGGTGACAATGGGCAGTCACTCACATGGCCTGGGTCTGTCTGATCTTTGCTGATGCACTCAACAAGGATTTAGTGAACACCCAACACATGCCAGGCGTTCTGCAGGGTCCTGGGCTACAGGGGTGAACTATCATCCCCACAAAATCATCCAAGCCAGTCTTACCCCTTGAACATAGCAGCTAAGAGACTGCCAAGGGCATCTCAGAAGATCTAGCGATCTGTGGCCTAAAAGCTGGTTATTTTGTTTTTCACTTAACCTAAGGTCTGCAGGCAAAATGGTCCCAGAGCTGTGTCTTGATAAAGTGATGTGATCATCGGCCCAGGTTCTTTCCATCTTTGCGCTCTGCCCTTCTCAGCATGACCTCTGTGCCCTCGTGGTCGCAAAGTGGCTGCCATAGCTCCGAACCTCTTGACTTCACACAGCCATATTCAACAGCAGTGTCTACTCCCATGTCACTGCATTAGGGAATAAAACCTTTCCCGGGAGCCCCCAAAGTTTCCCCACAGGTCCCAGTGGCCACTGTTGGTGCTCAAACTAGCTCTAAGGGAGACTGAATATGAGCCAAGTGGGACAAGTGTGAATGGTGGCTTCTCAAAAAAAAAAAAAAAAAAGTTGCTCCTTCTATTTTCCAGGCATCTTCAATTCTCCTGGATCCTCAGCTCATAGTGGCCCCCACGCCTGCTTGCTCTGTTGATGCAGAGGAAGAAGGAAGAGAAAACCTTCAAGGATGTTAAGGTTAAGGACATGGATGGGACCCTTTGCGAGCAGACCCAGCCTGTCCATGGGGGTGTGCGGGACTGGGCTTCCCGCTTCCATTGCAAAAGGGGAGGACCCGTGTGGTGCTCCAGGCAGCGTCGGCGCATGCCCACCAGAAGCTCTCATGTGCACGAGGAGGTAACCCGTCATCTCTGCTTGAGCTCAGGGTCGCGTCCCGTCTCAGCCAGGTCCCGGAAGCAGTGATTCAAGACTCAGCACTTCCACATACATCGCTGCTCTTCGCCTTCACAGCAGCCAAGCAGGGCAGACACGCTGGGCTCCATTGCACCGATGAGGAAACTGAGGCACAGAGAAGCGAAGCGTCTTGCTGAGGGTCACACATTCTTCCTCGAAGGACTTCGGCCAGAATCCTACCCCCTGACTTCAAACTCTGTGCTCTTTCCTCCAAGCTGTCGTGCCTGGTCTCTGCCCTCAACAGTTTCGGGAAATACAGGCTGAACTGAAGGGCTTGTTCTGCCGGTGAGATGGGATATGGACCATCTTGTCTCGGTTCGTAGATGGAATATATTTGTACAGGTCATTTGATTATTCAGTTTTTCTAATTTTGGCGGGGGGGGGGGGGAGGGCTTTTGACACGTCGTCCTATCATTAATACCAGAATCTCACGCAAAATGGGAGAGGAGTTAGCTGCCACGACATATTCAAATCCAACACTTTGCGGGGTCTCCGTGCCCTGCCCAGAGTATTATGCGTTCTCTGTGCTTTATGCCCAGATTAGGGGTTGGAAAATAACTTTTCCCCACAATTGTTTTCAGACTCTGAAAGGTTAATCTGGAACTCAGAAAACAAATGCGTTTCATTTCAAATTCTGGCAGGAATAAACTGGTGGTACCTCTAGGAGAGCTTGTTGAAAAGGGTGTGAACCTGCATTTGGACTCAGGGGAAAGGGACAGTGACTCCATCCGTTATTCCTGCCACAGGCACAGGAGCTGGGATATGGAGGTGCTTGCCATTGATTTGCATGTGCGGACTCAGACTTGTCCCTTTGGCAGAAGAAAAGAAGCTGGTTTCAAGTCTTCTTGGTTCAGGCATCCCTTCAAATGACAGAGATGCAGGAGAGAGAACAAGATGGCCTTGTTTCTTTCCCCTGTCCGTTTTAAGTGGTCATTGTAATGGCGTGAAATATGATCACAAATATTATTTAAACATGCTTTTAAACTGCCACGAGAAAAGCCAACTCCATCTGCAGACCGTGACCATTACCTAGCGAAGGGCAATGGTTTGGTAAGATGAGAACATTGTTGGCGTGGCGCCTCCTCGGCAGCCCTTGCTGGATGAAATTCGGAGCCGAGTCTCTCTGGAGGTGCCACGGCCGTTGGCAGGGGTGGAAGGGTGGGTGCTTTGCTGCTTGGCTGGTACACGAAGGATGGAGGTGAGCTTGGAGAGAAATCCTGTTGCCCAGGAAGTTTGGGGGCACATGGAAGCAGTGACCCCTTCTGGCCAATAGAGGAATGACACAGTGATGACCCCGGGAATTTGAGGGGCAGACAGGGTCATGGGCGGAGGCGGGGAGCAGGCTGATGAGAGAATACCTATGACTTGTCTCATCAGTCATTCCCTAAGTGGCTGCGTCAACATATCCCAGCCCCGAGAAAGAGGGAGAATAAGTGTGCATATTGGGAGGCTATCAACGTGATGGCCAACTTGTCCACTCTCATCACGAAGGGGCTGGAAGGGCCTGGGGTAGTGACGGCCAGTGCTGGAAGCCTCAGGGATGATGGGAAATGCATTCGAGGATCTTGGGGAGTGGCCGATGATGTTCCTTCTCCTTTGAAGACTTGGTGCTGGAGTTTGGCAGCCCTATTTCCTGGTGCTCCACTGCCCAGTGACGCTTGGAGACATTCCTGTTCATCTCTGGACACAGCGGGTCACCCAGGAGGCTGGCACAGGACAGAGCCCTGATTCACCCTCTATCAAGCCACTCCCCTGCCGACCCCACGCGGGTCACTCCCGATCATCCCGCAAGCCCCGCCACGTCCCCTGCCTTTGTGCGTGCCATTCCTTCGGCTGGAGGGCCCTCTTCAGCCACATCCAGTCTGTCCTTCCAGGCTTCTGCCTGCTGTTCTGTTCCCCAAGCAGCGTTAACCACTTCCTCGCCTTCATTTCTGCTAACACTGTAGTGTGCTGTTAACACTGTAGTGTGCTGTGCACACTGGGTTATTAGCATCGTTTATTTGTAGAGTCACATCATCACATTTTTCTTTGTTTTTTGGCCACACCTGCAGCATAGGGAAGTTCCTGGGCTAGGATCGAATCTGAGCTGCAGCTGTGACCTACACTGCCCCTGTAGCAACACCAAATCCTTAACCCATTGGGCTGGGCTGGAGATCGAACCCACACTGCCGCAGAGACAAGGCCTGATCCTTAACCCGCTGAACCACAGCAGGAACTCCCATTACATTTTTGAAAAAAAAATAGCTGTGAATTGCTGCCAGACACTCACTGTGGATGATCTCATTTCATCCTCACAGCAATCCCGTTTGGTAGGTGCAATTATGATTCCATTTAAGGATGTGAAAACGGGGGCTCAGGAAGGATGAGTATTTGTCCACCATCACTCGGCTCCAGGGCGGGGACTGGGTTTTAATAACCTGTTACTCCCGGTGTCTTGCACAGTAACTAAGTGCCCTGCACTGCAACCAAGCAGATACTAATATTTGGGCTGGGGGTTTGGGATGGAAATGCTATAAAAATTGGGTTGTGATGACTGTTGGACAACTATAAATGTAATGAAATTTATCGAGTTAAAAAATAAGTAAGTAAACTAATGTTTGTTGCACTGGGATGGATTTCTGAGCACAGAGGGCAGGGCAGAGGGCTGTCCGCCTGGACAGAGCTCGCTCCATGAGACACTAAGAGGCTCAAATCCTTGTCCTGAAGTCAGGAAAAAAGGAAGGGACAGAAGCTGGGGCAGGAAGGGGCTTGGGTTCAGCCCGGAGGTGGGCCCTGAGGCTGCGCTGGCTGCGGGGGATGGGGGATGCCTCTGAGCTGGGAACCGATGTCACGTCTGGGCATCTGGCGAGATGAAAATCAGGGCGTTGGCAGTTTCAGGCCACAGCCTCAGGTCCCCATTCCCGTCACCTGCCAGGACTCATTTCTCCCAGGACAAGCAGAGGGGCTGCCGTGCAATGGTCGCTGACAACCTGGCTGTCACCCTGCATGCTGAGCCCAAATGGACAGGCAGGGTCCACCTTGAACACGTGTGTGTGTGTGGGTGGGGGGCATATGTGTGTCATAGACCTTTATCCCCATAAATCACGTGGATCTGAGATGTTCTTTAATTTAGCTGGAGCCGGAACAAGATCATCCAGGTAAACAGGAGAGATGCTGGCTAAAGCGGTGACACTTCACTGCAAAGGGACAGGCCAGGAGGGGAAGACAGCGAGAGGGCTCTTCCAGACACCACTGGGGTCCCCATTGTGGGGTCCGAGAAAGGAGACACATCCACCAAGCCTAGAGTATTTCCTGGCACTGGTGAGAAAATCATTGCGCAGCAAGCGTCCATGGATAAGGAAGAATCAAGGGCAAGTGTGCGAGAAAGGACGTACGTGAGCCCCCAGAGCAGACCCTGGGAAGGGGGGGGCAGACGGGGGTGACAAAAAGAGAGTCTGAAATAGGCTGGGCCTTCATGCCACATGTAGGGAAACAGAATCTAGAGAAGCCTGGACCTGTCCCGACCTGTGGGTCCAGGAGGGGGTGGTTCACAGATGCTCTGAGCCAGGACAAGGGCATGTGAGATGAGTTCCCAGGAGGTGGGCTGGTAGCATCCTGGGTTGTCTCACAGTCCTGAGAATGGGCCGAGCGACCTTCACCAAGGAAGCACTGATCCGTCCATCTAAAGTAAGGGATTTTAAGTGATTACAGACTCCTCGGGAGTCAGCAAATGCGCTTTGAAATTGTTTGTGAAATTCAGTGTGTATTGTATGCCCGTTTTCTTTTCCTAGGGAGAAGGTTCAGAGCTTCCCGTCAGATCCTCAAAGGCTTCCGTGCCCCCCCTCGAAAGAGGATTTATTTAAAGAATTTGTCTGAAAGGGGGATTATCCTATAAATGGTATTGGGATAACTAGCTAACCTTTTGGGAAAAAAATAAATAACGCTGGCTCCCCAGCTAAGTGTCCCCACCAAAATACATTCCAGATGGATCAAGAAGTTCAATGCTAAAGAAAAAAAAAAAATGAAGCCATAAAAGTTATGGATGAAATTTGGGTAAATAGATTTATAACCTTAGCGTTGGAAACCAGTTTTCAAAGTGGGACACGAGATGGGGAAGCCACTTAGGAAAAGACGGATCTAGCACAAAAAACTAAACATTCGGGCAGGAAAAAGCAAACGGGACACACTGAGGTCAAAGCACAAGGGACAAACAGGAGGAAATATCTACAGTACAAATCAAAGGACAAGAAGCCAATTTTTTAATGTGCAAAGAGCTCGGGCAACCCCTAAGAAAAAAAATTAAAATAACCAAGCATAAAGAGTACACGGGACGCAGGCAACAGTGCCTATGAAAAGAAACACAATGAACCAAGAACCAGAGAAAAAGATGCGCAGCAATTCATTAAATAATTAAAGAAATGCAAAGGGGGCCCAGTATGGGAATCACCATTTTCTCCTTCAAAGACTGAACAAAATTTATATTGAATCGTGTTTTATGATGTGGATGTTTTATATTTTATTTGGTCGGCGGTATCTTAATATTTATTTTGCGTCTAGTTCTCAGGTATTATAAACAATGCTATCAAGGACAATTTTGTAGCAAATCCATGATTATTTACTTAAGATGAATTCCTAGAAGGAATTAGGAACTGAATGTTGCAACGGGCAGCAGATCTGACGGTTTCCAAAATGATTTGGGCAAGGAGGCTGGAGCCGGGGCTCCCCTGTAGGATTCTCAGCCCCCCATGGCAGTGGAGTGGGAGATTTTAACAAATGGTAATAAACGTTTTATGAGCATCTACTATGCGCGAGTATGTCAGACACTGCCCCGTTTATTAGATGCAACAACAGCATTCAGAACTGCGGCGAGAGGAATTCTCGTCGTGGCGCAGTGGAAACGAATCCAACTAGGAACCATGAAGTTGCAGGTTCCATCCCTGGCCTCCCTCAGTGGGTTAAGGATCCAGCATTGCCGTGAGCTGTGGTGTAGGTTGCAGACGTGACTTGGATCCCATGTTGTTGTGGCTGTGGTGTAGGCCGGCAGCAACAGCTCCAATTAGACCCCTGGCCTGGGAACCTCCATATGCCGTAGGTGCGGCCCTAAAAAAGACAAAAAGACCAAAAATAAAAATAAAAAGAACTGAGGCAAGCCTTTTTTCCCCGTGGTACAGAGGAGGGAACTGAGGATCAGAAAGGTTTCGTAACCTGCCCGAGACTGCACAGTGAAGAGAGAGCTGGAATTAAGAGTACAGGTCTCTGGCCTGAAAGCCTGTTTTTCTTGCCTCGCCGGCTGCCTATGGGAGGCAGTGGCAGGTGGTCTGGCTGGAGGCTGGGCGGGGAGGAGGGGGGGACGAGGATGGAAGAAAGGCACCTTCTGGGTGGCTGGACGACCCCAGAGACAATTTTGTCCCAAGTAACAATTTCTTGGAAGGCTGGTTCTGCTCCTGGGTGCCCAGATGTGTAGCTCTCCAGGAAAGTTCTTGACAAGGAACGGATGGATAGAACCGAAAGAGCAAAGAGCACGGCGAGGTTACCAACTTCTCCTCAACCCTGACTTTTTAGGAGCATTTAAATAAATGGCCACCCACACAGACCCTCAGCTTTCAATCACCAGCGCAGGCGCACAAGCTGACACACGGCTCAGCAACAGAAAAGAGTTTTCTGGGTTCTCTGTGATCCCAGGGAATTCCAGACCCTGGCTCATCTAACTGTCCTTCTTATCCCTTCTATGGGTCTTTTCCAGCAAAGCCAATTCACCTCCCTTCACCTGCAACCAGACCAGCCCCTCCCCCATCACCCAACTAAGGACCCGCGTTCAGAGAGCAAAGGGCAGATCTGATGCTACGTTTTAAGTCACTTCTCTTTTATTTGAATACCTTTTAAATAACATCCAACCACGTTAGAAAGAGCCTGGAGGCTCAGAGTTAATTTTCTCTGAGGGTTGCTCTTTCCCACCACAACTGCACCTTCAGTGCTGCCCTAGCCCAGGAGATAAACGATGATTCTGGAAAGAGCCAGTGTACGCAGAGGGAGGAATCATTCCACCATGTCTGAGATGGACAGGAACTCACTTTCCTTGCTGTTACCACTCGAGAGTGGTGACCGGTCAAAGGTGTTCCAAAAACCTCCGGCTAGTCCTAAAGATGCAGAACACACTGAGAGAGAAGGCAGAAAGGATGGAAAGGCTTAAAAGATGTACATCTTTGACTTGGCATAATTTCTCGCCTACGACTTTATCTTAAGGAAATAACCTGATTTGCACAAAGATCTAGGTACGATATGCTCTTCGTGGCATCTTTTATGCTCTTGGAGGACTGGAAGCAAACCAATGCTTCATAAAAGGGACCGGCGGAGAAAATGAATGGGGCTGTTAGGGACGGTGCTGCAGGAAGGAGAGCCACGGGGCAACATGTTACAATATAACCGCTAGTGGGCTGGGCGGGGAGAACAAGCTAGAAACCCCTGCATGCAATAGTACGTATTTTAATAAAGAAAAAATATTGGCGGGAGAGAGAATGAAATCTGGAAAATCGAAGTACCCAAAATGCTATAGAGTTTTTCCCCAGGTGATGGATTTATGGGCAATTTTTCTTTTCCTTGTGCTTCCTGGTCTCCACGTTTACTGCGTTGAGTATGCTTTGTCACCAGGAGAACTGGGTTTTGAAAAGCTGGTTCTCAGACAGAGGCTTTGGTGGATGCCTGCAGGTGGGTGCCTCTGAGCAAGGTGGCTGTCCAGTTGTGTCCAGAATGCAGGTGGCCTGAGAGCTGATCTGCTAGAGGAGAGGTGAGCCTGGCTTATGGTTTCATTTCCTGTGACAACTCTTACCTCTGCTCCACCAGGGACAAGCAGTGTCCCAAATACCCAGCCTGTTAGACACAGCGTTTGATGGAAGATAGAGTTCCTCGGATTAGTGCTCGGTTGAAAAATGACCCACGCGTCCCGGGAGAGAGTGCAGAGCTGGAGAGAGCCTGGTATTTATAACCCAGTCTCCCAGCTCGGGGTCTGGACACCGCACAGTTTTGACAGATGATTCTCATGAGAACCTTTCGGTTTCCATTTGATTATGGGCTCATAAACACAGATAGCAATCGAGCAGAGTTAGGGCTCTGCCTGCATCGGACCTGCCAGGGCTCAGGAAGCCTTTCTGGATGGCTCTGGCTTGCCTGTCGCGGCAGGGCTCCCGGGGTGCTCCTGGTCCTGAGCAGCTGTCCTCGGTCACGCCTGTGTTCTGATGGGGCTGAAAGTCTCCACATGCATCCCAGGCGTGAGCATCTGCCTCTCCGGCTCCCTGGGCAGGGGCGTATCTTTCCCCTGGACCATCCAGTTCTGTGCAGCTCTCGGAGGGAGCGTGTGCCCGGCTGGCTCCAGGAGGCTGCTTGCACTGGTCTGGGGTCCATCACCCTACCCGGCCTTTTCTCTTCTTCACTCATTCCTTCCCTCCCTCCCTCATTCCCTCCCTCCCTCATTCCTTCACTCATTCATTCCTTCCCTCATTCATTCCCTCATTCACTCATTCCTTCCCTCATTCATTCCTTCATTCACTCATTTCCTCACTCACTCATTCCTTCACTCATTCATTCATTCCTTCCCTCACTCATTGCTTCACTCACTCACTCACTATGTGGCAATAGTGAGCAGCTGCCATGTGTCAGATCTAGAGCTGCTGGGAGGAGATTAGAAAGAGCTTCCCCTGAGCAAGGGGGTGAGATGAATGTGCGGCAGAGTGACATCTAGGGGGTCTTGCGTCTTAGGCTAGAATTCACTGCCGCAGTGCCCGGCACTGTTCAAGGCACAGGGACGCATCAGAGGCCAAAAGAGGCAAAGTCCGAGGACTTGGGGAGCTTTCGGTTTACTGGGGAGAAAGAGGGAGACGGGGATGGTGGCCAGGGAAGTGCTAGAATACGGACATGCGTGGTGCAGAGGGGTGCAGCACCTCCTGAAGCAGAGAAGAGGGAGGGAGGGGAGGTGTGGGCATCTATTTTGCATGGGGGCAGAGACAGTGGCAGCTTGGACTGTGGTGACAGCAGAGGAAGCCGGCAGACTCTAGGTGCACTTTGAAGGGAGAGCGTTCGGGGTGAAGGGTAGGGCAGGGGAGGCCGGGAGGATGGTTCTCAGGTTTTTTGATTAACAGCTGGGCAGGAGGTGGGGGTGGGCAGAGCTGCCGTTTACTGAGGTGGAGAAGGAGGTGGGGGGCAACATTTGGGAAAATGTCACTTCTAACCCACAGAACTGTCCTGGGGGGCTTCCCACGTGCCACCCCTCCCTCATGACCCTGTACCCAGTGCTATGATGTGTCACACCATCTTTTTTGCCACCGCCCCATCCACCTGCCTTCCATTGAAGCAGCATTTGCACTCTGCTCTGGGTTGCAAATGCCAGAGCGAACAAGAAAACACCTGCTCCCACACCCGGTCCACCCAGCCCCCGTCTACTGTGAACTCCAGTGCACTGTGCCCCAGACCCAGAGCCCGAGGCGACCTTCCTCTCCTGGGCTCGTATGCCAGGCCATCCAGCACAGCCAGGGGCCCAGGCGCCTGTGAGTGCTGCTGTCTCTTGGCTGCGCTCTACGCCTCGGGCTCCTTCTCCATAGAAACCCTCGCCCACCGGGTGGGCGCCAGGCCCCCGCCTGGCACAGCTTGAATCTGCCTCTTTTGTGGACCAGCTGCTGGGTCCCTGCTCTTTCATCCCTGATCCTGGGAGGCCCCGGCTCTGCTTCCTAAGCAAACACATCTGGACTTGTCAGACCGCATGACGGCAACATCTGCCACCAGGAAAAAGCAAAGCAGACAGCGGCCCTTTTGTAATCACTCCTAATTGTCTCCAGCCCCAGGGGCACTTGCATTTGGGTCGTGGATTTAAGGGCTTTCAAGATGTTTCTAGAAGCCTATCACTGCCTTCTGTGCTCCAGGTGGCAGCAGGAGGAAGGGCGTAGGAGAGGGTGCAGAGGCTGCTGGGACTGAGTAAAAGGCTGATGCAAAGCTTCCGTCCCCAGAGTCCCTTAGAGCGGGACAGGCACAGGAGGGGAGAAAGTGAGGTGGTGTAGCCGGTCCCCACCGGAGCCCTTGGCCTCACCACTTCCAGGGTCTCCGTTGCCTTCTGCCTGCCCAGAGCTCCATCGCTTTGCCTAAAGCCTTTTTCCGAGGCCCTGAAAGTTTGCTTTGCCAGAAGTGGGGGAATGAACGCTCACCTCCAAAGCAGCCCTTGACAGTGGCTGAGGGGAGCAGGTGTGAAAGTGCCCCAGCCACCTTGCCCCTGGGCTGGGGTGACTCAGAGGCCACCACCCTACAGGGTTCCCGCAGATGCTCATGGGAGGAAGCTCCAGTGCCCGGGCAAGCGGGGGCTGGTGTGATGACCGGCTCTCTGGCTGCCTTTACTCCCCCCACCCCCACCCCCCGCCTCCCCTGCATCACCTCCTCCCTCCCCACTGGAAGCTGCAGCGCCTAAACATGCACCTGATCTGCCTCCCAGGACCGCTTTTGGGTGAACCGGAGGGAAGACCAAGGGTGGCAAGTGTCTGCCTCTGTGGGTTTACAGGCTGTTTTTAGGGCCGTTCAAACAGGCACGGAGAGTCTGTGGATGTTTGGAGGCCTCCGAAGAAGGGAGAGACACGTGGGGGGCAGAGCAGAGCACCGGCAAGCAGAGTTCCTGTGTTTAACGGCTCTGCTCTAGACCAGCTCTGAATGGGACTGAAGCCCATAAAAGGCTCATAAAACCAGCCCTTTATGAGGTGTGACAGCATCGTCACAGGGGGAGAAAGTGCCTCTGCCTTCTCCATCTTCTGCAAAGGCAGGCTCGTACCTCCTCGTTGGGATCTAAGCCATTTAAACCTCCAGCCTCACTGGCACAGGCACCCCGAGGTATATGGAGTGACGACCACGAGGGACCTGCTGTGGCGCACAGAGAACCCTTCCCCGTGTTCTGTGACAACCTATGCGGGATGAGAATCTGAGAGAGAATGGCTGTGTGTGCACGCATTGCGGAATCACTCTGCCGAACGGGAGAAACAATCACAGCCTTGTAAACGAGCTCTATGGCAATAAAACCTAAAACAATGGCAACATGACTTCCTAATATCAAGATAGGTGCTTTTATCTTTGGGTTCCAGAGTTCTCGCATGGGTCACGAGTTTAGGACATGAATAGATAAGAGA
This sequence comes from Phacochoerus africanus, assembly GCF_016906955.1. Taxonomy (NCBI): domain Eukaryota; kingdom Metazoa; phylum Chordata; class Mammalia; order Artiodactyla; family Suidae; genus Phacochoerus; species Phacochoerus africanus. The sequence goes on along the minus strand of NC_062557.1, from coordinate 7,252,071 downwards.
GTGTCTGTGTTTGTACATCACGGGAGCTTTGTGACTATTCACGGATGGTTATCCTATAAGATGAGCTAATTATTTTTTTAAAAAACCCTCATGGATCTTTAATGAAAATAACACTTCTTCACTTAAAAAAAAAAAAAAACACTTAAAAAAAATATAAACCTCAAGTCTCTGAGTCAGAGACTTGGGCTGAATCCAGTGCGGATTTGAACACGGGGTAACGCTGCACTGAGTTGAGAGAAATGTAAGTTTCTCATCAGCCAGATGGACAGGGGTCAGGGCCTGCTGCCGTGAGGGAGGTGGAACCTTTGGCGTCCAGAACCCCTTAGCCCCCAGAGTCAGCAGATAGATGGGCTTGTTTCCTGGGTAACCTTGACATTGGCCGGGGATCACTCCTAGAGTCGGGGAGGTCACTCTTTTCCTTCGAGGAAGGGGGCGCCGAGCCCCATGTGACCTCACTGCTATTCGGACCTCTCCCCGCCCCCAAGGCTCACCCTGTTCTCGTGTCCCTTTCTGAAGGAGCTTTGCAAATGTGTATAATTTATGGCCACCCTGACAGCCCATCCCAAGCATCCTCTCTGGAGCTCACCGGGGACAGCGGCCACGGAGGACCACCCCATTCCGGATCGGCTGAAAGGGCCCCATGACCCCCAAGAGGCCTGACAACAGAGCAAAGACAACGGAGCCCTCATGTGCCGCTGGCTAAAAGGACACACAATAAACCCTGCAGAATGAGCTTTTGATCCCTGAGGCCCCGCGACCTTGAAAGGCATGGCGGGGAGCCTGGTCCTCGTTGGAGCAGATGGGCCTGTTTGCAAATGTACTTCCTTAGATACCCCCAAACACACAACTTCCTGTCCTGGGTGGGTGGCTGTGACACAAGGGAACTGAATGGACCTCAAAGAAACACCTGCCACAGAAGGGGCAGCCTCAGTCCGCAGAGCCAGAAAAGCATTTGTGCCTCTGCCTCTTTGTCTAAGGGCGCGATTCTTTTAATAAGCAGGCTGGGCCTAAGATTCTGAGAGCGAGAGGCAGAGCCCCACGCCAGGCTCCCGCATGTCTTGGCCTTCGGGGCTGGGGGCCGAGGTCTGGAGGCACAGAGAGGAGACAGGGAAGCGCAGGACCTCAGAGCCTCTGTCCTGGCTGTGTCCCAGCCGTGCTTGGCACCGGGCTCAGGGAGGAAGTTTCTCCAAGGCCTGACGCTAATCTGAGCCGGCGTCTTGCCCAGACCAGCTATCTCTTGGTCCCAGTCTCATCTGATTTTCTTCCTGAGGAGAGGCAGCTGACACCAAGCTCTGTTTGCACTAAGGCTTTACTGCAGTTGGAGAGAGAACAGGGGAGAGCGGCGTGCCTCTCGGCCAAGAATCCCCAGTTTCACTTAGGAGCGCTCAGTCAAGCTGAGCACAGGCCAAGCGAGACCCCAAGACCCCCGAGACCCTCTGAGACGTGAGCAGCAAAGAGCACGCAGGAGGTCAGCACGCCGACTCCTGTGCTCCGGGCAGACAGAGCTCACGGAAGGCTGATGATCAGCTGGGCTGTACCTCAGAATCCTTCTTAACACCAAGACCCAGGAAGGGATGAAACTTCTTTGCCGTGTCTGTCCTGGAAACTTATAGTTTCAAACTCATTTACCGACACACAGGCAGACTTGAAACAGCTCTGCAGCTGCTTTGATAAGACATGCTTAATGATTGCAGAAACAGGAATGATCATCTACCTGGCCTGAAAGTCAAGGGTTTTTCGCCACACGGTGAGGTTTCCCAGTGTCGTGTGATCCACGTCCTTAAGTTCCACCCAAGGGCCATCCTCGGTAGAGCTGGGAGGATAGAGTGACAGTTTCCGCTGGCCTCTGCCTGAGGGGCCCTGGGATCCAGGTCACGGGTTCTAGAGAGAGAGCAAAGACGTAAGACCGACGTCTCGGTTCTGTAGCATCTCTCCAACCTGCCGCCCCCCCACACACACACCTCCCACCTCCCGTCTCTCTCCTAAGCTCCCCTTGGGGGGGGTGACCATATAAATTGTCATCTAAACTAAGAGGGACCGCTATTAATAATTATACCAGAATGAAGGGTATAAATGGGAGGTGTCCCAGGCAGACAGCGAGGTATGCTTCCCACGCCCTATACTGCTGTACGGGAGTGAGTGTGAGTGTGTGTGTGTGTGTGTGTGTGTGTGTGTGAGTGAGTGAGATGGGTGGGTGTGCTGTGAGGCAATGAGAGAAAGCACAGCCGCCCCCAGCCCGGGGTCCCTCCCTCCCACAGGCCTGTGCGCCTCTGGCTTTTCCAGCCAGCTCTCCTGTGTGAGTGTCCGGCTGATGGAGCTCCTGGCTGAGCTGACAAGGCCCCCGGGGGGCTGGAGCAATTAATTAAGGCTTGCCCGGCTCTCAGCACAGCCTAGGGCCTCTGCAAGGGCCTTTTAATTGCCACTTGAATGGGAACCTCTCTTCCTCACTCCAGGTCAAGATTCTGCTCAGCACTGGGAGAGCGCAGGCGGAGAGTTGGTAGCACGGGTCTATCCAGCAGGTGAAGCCCCCAGTTCTGGGCAGTCCCCCGGGAAAGCTCCCCTTTGGCTGCTTCCTCCCGAATATGCCCCCTATGGGATGGTCTGTATTGACAAAATTCAAACAGTCACACGTAGAAGGGACTTCTGAGGCCTTTGAGCCCAGCCGAAGTTCCCAGGGAAAACGGCTTCCTGGGGGGTTCTATCCCCTGGCGGAGGGTAGGAAGAGGGTGTTCCAGCTCTAGTCCTGGCAAACGTCACCACAGATGGAAAAGCTCCAGATGCTGCTGCAGGCCACGAGGGGCCCAGGACAGTGAGCGCAGGCTGAGCTTGGAGCCCCGTCCTCAGAGTCCCTGCTGAAAAGCCAGGCAGAAGATTCTCAGAACTGGGAGTTCCTGTCATGGCTCAGCAGTAATGAGCCTAATAACCATGAGGACACAGGTTCGCTCCCTGGCCTCGCTCAGTGGGTTAAGGATCCGGCGTTGCTGTGAGTTGCGGGGTAGGTCACAGACGCGGCTCGGATCAGGCGTTGCCATGGCTGTGGTGTAGGCCAGTGGCTACAGCTCCAATTCGACCCCTAGCCTGGGAACTTCCACAGGCTATGGGCGCGGCCCTAAAAAAAGAAAAGAAGAAGAAGATTCTCAGAACCAAGCGAGTGTAGCCTAAGGCATCTGGAACCGGCTGCTTGGACATCAATGATATGGAAAGCGCTTCCTGGGGGGCTCAGGGGCTTGAGGATCAGGCCAGCCCCAGGCAGCCCCAGTAGGAGCTGCCAGTCATGCAGTGGCCTCAAGCCACCTCTACCCAAGATTCTGGCTGGTGATTCTGCCACAGACTCAAAGGCAGCATCCATAACTGAATAACCGTGCCCCCTGCCCGCCCTCACCCACGCCAGGAGGCAGCCGTGCCGTTCTGCCCGAACAGCCAATAATGCAAAATCCACTCCTATCTGGAATGCATTTGGATTCCAATTTTCAACAAATTTTCCTTCCTGAACCTGCCTGGCTTCACAGACGTGTGTGCTCGGCAGGCTGGCTGGCTGATGGCAGAGCGGGGGCAGAGCTTCCTTGAGCTGGGCCGGGAGAACCTGACAAGATGAGCCCAGCAAGGAGCTCCGAGTTTTCAGGTGGAATCAATCTGCTTGGGCAAAACCGGGAACGTGGGGGATGAAGACATGAACGTGGGGGCTGGGGGTGGGGGGAAGAGTGACTAGAGGCCCAGCCCGGTGCCAGCGACATGGACGAGGACATCTAATTATCACACAGGAACGACCGTCATCCTCCGCATGCCGAAGGCGGCCCAGCATGGCACCTTCCCCTTGGTCTCCCTTGTACTCGCCCCTACTGGGCAGGTGCTACTATGGCCCCATCCTACAGCTGAGAACACTGAGGACAGAGAGGTCAGTTAATAAGGCCCCTCAGCTGCTAAGTAACACACAAGGATTGAAGGCTGCTCTTTGTCCGTCACTCTGGGCAAGTAAAGGATAGACTTCCTTCCAGACGAGGGGGTCCTCAGCCCTGAGGAAGCTGATGGGAGGGAGGGGGTGTCCGTGTGCCCTTCCTCACCCAGGGCTGTTATTCATTTTCCAGGCCTGGAGGAAGCAGGGCAGCCTTAGAACCCAGGGCAGTGCTGCAGTTCTTTGTGCGTCCTGCCACGTGGACTCAGAAGGCAGGAGGTTTTGGTAGACATCCCAGTGCTGGATCAATAAGGCAGCTCTGCCTTCATTAAACTCCCAGCAAGAGGCAAGACCCACCTGCTTGGTGCCTGGGACCCCCGGGGTCACTGCTTTCTGACCGGAGGCCCCAGGGCCAGGTCGCTGAGTGCAAGGGAGCTGGCCAGGTGGGCAGCGTGCATGCATGTGGAGGGCACAGACCATGCTTCTTCGCGGCAGAGAAGTGCAAAATCAGCTTTCTGGTGGCGAGGAGCTGAGCCTGGCTGTGGCCAAGCGAACAGCAGGAGGGCAGCGGGCAGCTCCTGGGGCCCCACCTCTCCGGTGCCCACTGAACTATGGCAAACCCTGCTTGCTCAGGCGGGGGCAGAACAGGCTGGCCTCCCTCCCCAGAGCCCAGGTCAGCAGATGTGGGCGGGGGTGGGGAGGGCGAGCTGGTGAAAGGGCAGGGAGAGAGCAAAGGGTTCTATCAGGCAACTTGCTCAGAGGGGGCAAGAAACCCTCCTCAAAATGGCTCAAGAGAAACCAAATGGGAGAAGATGTCTCTTACTGGCTGGATGCGGGAGTCTGGATGATGTCATCAGGATGACGTCATGTGGTCCAGTTTCTCAGCCCCGCTGCCTTCTCCGTTGGCTCAGGGAATTGAAGCACCATGGCGGTACCCCAGCTCCCAGCCTCCAGGCCAAGAGTGAATTGTTCCTCCTCCATCAATAAGAGCCAAGTTCTGAGCCTGACTCTCATTGGCTTGAATTGAGTCATGTGGTAGCCCAGGAGCCAATCCTGGGTCCACTGATGGTCGGCTCCTGGAATTGGAGGTGGGATCAGCCCCACCTGAAGCAGGATGGGGGAAGGGTGATGTGGCCCAAGACCCCAGAATGGGACTGGGTGTGGAGTGGCCCGAGGGAAAGTCCCTGCCCAGTGACTGGGACAGTTTTAACCTGGACAGGTCAGAAAGCTAGTAGCTCTTGGTTGGAGGTGCGTCCAGAAGCCTGTGCCTATGGGGCAGAGGGAGGGAGGAAGATGCACAGGTGTGGCTAGGTGGACCTTGAAGAATTTGTCCAGAGAGAGAACACGGGTGCAGCCTCGGGAGGGCATCAGATGTGACTCAGTGGGTGTGTGTGTGGGGTGGAGACCCCCTTTTCTCTGGGAACCTCTAACCTGATATTTCCCTGGTGGTTAGACACCATAAGGCTTTCCATATCACATGTCCTTGGATCTTCCCCATCTTCCCGGGGGACAGGTAAGGCTGTCACCCCTGGCATCTGCATTTAATGAGTGTGGCACCAGAGACGTGGGCCTCCTTTAGGACTAAACTGTATGGGTTGGACTCTGTTCTCTGCTGTGTGACTTCAGAGCAGATGCTCAACCTCTCTGTGCTTTGGCTTCTGCCTTTATGAGAGGCGCTGATAGCAGGACCCACCACAGGGGGTGTAGTGAGCCGGAGATGAGTGGGTGAAATGCAGAGATGGCTGCTTGGTGGGTTGGAGGAAGGAAGACCTGGGACTCAGCGCTCGGACCATTGGACTCAATCCAGCAGCCAGACAAAGGATTTTCGGAGCCCTTGGCCATGTGCTGGGCAGCCCTGGATAAACCTTTCCATGAAAGTCTCTAGTGCTCTTTTATGAACATTCCTCCTGCAGCTAGAAGTGTAGGCAAGGCAGAGACCCCGTGGGACTGCCCGGCTGATGCTGAGCTGGAGAGGCTGTGACACACGGTTATTACACAGCCTGGCTGACACTGCAAATCTGAGTGAAGCCGGTGTGTTTTGAGCCTGGAGGTCCTTCTCCCATTATTTCTACCTGGGTCAAGGCCCCCGGAGGGGGGACCCTGAGGGTTTGGGCTTCTCTTTTTCAAAAGGGAGACGTGGGGAAATGCAGATGATTGTGGCGTGGGCAGATAGGGTGTTCAAAGTGGGGGGCTAGTTGCCTGTCAGAAAGAGGGGGACCTCAGTGCTTTGCCACCCAGAGTGGGGACCATTGTCAGCGCCTGGAAACCTTGCTAGAAATGCCCCGGACTCCGCCCCAGAATCTGCTTTTTAATGAGTGGTTTCCACGTTACTGTTTAAGAAGCACTGCTTGGGTCATCTTCAGCCTGGGGAAGTTTCTCGTCCCCCTGGCCATGCTGAGCTTCCACGGAAGCGCCAGAACCCAAGAGAAAGAACCTCAGGTGCAAGTCAGATGGCTAAGCCCCAGCCCCCACCTACGAGCGCTGCCATTGTCCAATGTGGGCGGCAGGCCCTGGCCACCCACGGCTGTTAAACGTAAACCAGTGGAAACAAACAATGGAAAATACAATGGAACGGCAAGGTGGCTTGGTCACAAAAAGCACGTCTCAGGGCTCCGCAGCCACAGGTGGCCAGTGGCTACCATGTTGGGCAGTGCATTTTATAGAATGGTTCCATCATCACGGAAAGTTCTGTTGGGTCTAGCGGCAATTGTGTAGCCATGTCCCGGCTCTCACCCAGTGGCAGCTTCCCTCTTTGGGTGGCAGGGAGGGTGGGCGTCTGCGGCAAACGTGCCGGGGACAGATGCGTGGGAACTCAGATGTGTGTGAGTGGGGCGGGGGAGGGGCCCGGGGGACTCAGGAAGCAGCTGCATAAGAACATCTGGTGCAAAATCGAAGCTTGAGTCAGTTTAGGTGAGAAACACCAGGAGGGAATTTAGAGATCATTTCACTCAAATCTCCCTCCTCACTTGCCCACCCCCACTTAACAGAACAAGACCTAGAAACCTACAGAGGGGCGGCAAGTGGACTTGAAGTTGGGTTTGGACGCCAAGCCCTGGGCTCTGTTCATTTTTCTTGGGAGACAGGTGGAGTTGGGCTGTGGAGGCTTCGACAAGAGCAGTGAGTGTGGTGCTGGGAAAAAGGCCGCTCCTCAGAAGCTGGGAACCTGCATTTGACGGTGCGTGGTCTCTGGGGGAGGCGGCCAGAGAGATGCAGCCGGCTGGGTCGGGGTGCTGGCGAAGGACAGCTTAGGTGACCCAGGGGACGGTGGGCAGCAGGGAGGAGGAGGAACTGGGCAGGGAAGGGCCTGGCTCTGCCCCCTGCTGTCACTCTATGCACTAGGGTTCAAGCAGAATCAACATACATATGTACATATATACTATTCACACACACACAACACACACACACTTCATGTATACATATAGACCCATATACACACACACATATATGTGTACTACTTACATATACATATTAGACACACAGGTACCTATGTACCAATATTTATACATATGGACCACACGTATACGTATATATTACATATTACATACACATGTGTACTACATGTATGCTCTACACACATATATGCATATGTGCTATTTTATACATCTATACTATATGTATATATACATACCATTTACACATATATGCATGTTTATTACTTATATGTACGTATATACTACATGTATATATATATATATCATATACACACATACTATTTATACGTATATACATATATGCTATGTATATACTATAGACATATATAGACATATATACTATTTATTTATTTATTTTTGTCTTTTTGCCATTTTCTTGGGCTGCTCCTGCGGCATATGGAGGTTCCCAGGCTAGGGGTCCAATCGGAGCCGTAGCCACTGGCCTACACCAGAGCCATAGCAACGCAGGACCCGAGCCACGTCTGTGACCCACACCCCAGCTCACGGCAACGCTGGATCCTTAACCCACTGACGAAGGCCAGGGATCGAACCCGCAACCTCATGGTTCCTAGTCGGATTCGTTAACCACTGAGCCACGACGGGAACTCCCATATATACTTTTTATATACACACATATATACACTATTTTTATATATACTATGTATGTAAAAATATATACAAATATATATAACCATGTATGTAATAACCAATAGGGTCTCTAACCAAAAGCACATGTAATATTTTTTCTATATTATGTGGGATATCTATGTTATTCAATATAAGGAAATTTATTATGAGGGCTTGGCTCACATGATCACGGAGGCTGATTACGGGGCTTCTCATGATCTGTCGTCAGTAAGCTGGAGACCCAGGACAACCAGGTGGTACAGGCTGAAGGGCTGGGAGCAGGGGAGCCAGTGACGCAGATCCAGGCTGGGTCTGAAAGCCTGTGGCTGGCGCTGCAAGGTCAGGGGAGGATTGAGGTCCCAGCTGGCAGTCCGGCAGAGCCCAAATTCACCTTCCTCGGCTTCTTTGTTCTGCTCAGGCCCTCAGGCAACAGGAGACCCACCCATGTGCTTTTCTCAGTTCAATAATTCAAACCCTAGTCTCCCCTGCAAACACCCAGACAGGCCCAGAGATAATGTCCAGATGGCCATCTGGGCCCACGGTGGCCCAGTCACGTTGACACAGAAGGGACTGCACTCTGTGCTCTGACCCCCTGCACAGGGTAGAGGCTGGAGGATTGTTCCCCTGTGTCCTGTCCTCTTCCTCCTGGGCCTACATCTCTGAGCTTCCCCAACAACCCCACCATTAGACAGGTGGGCCAGAGGACTGAGTTCTGGCCCATGGAATCTGGGCAGAAGGGAGGCCACCACTTCTAGGCCTGCCCCCCTCCAAAGGCTCCTCCTCCTTCCTGGCCTGAACCAGAGAAACACAACCTAGCAAAGAACTTTGTGCCCCCAGAAGCCATCTGAGATACTGGATGAATGAAGCCCTCGGCCCAACAACCCAGCAGAAATGGAACCCTGCCAACCACCACAGACGTGCTTGCAGGTGGATGCTGCCTAGGCGAGCCTTCGGATGAGACCGCAGCCCCTGGCCAGCACCTTGACGGCAGCCTTGTGAGACCAGAGGACCCAGTTAAGCCAGGCCTGGGTTCCTGACCCAGAGAAACTTTGAGATAATAAATGTGTTATTTACCCACTAAGGTCTGAGGGCCTTTTTAAATGCAGCAGAAATGAACAAATATGGAAAAAACTTTTTGGTCCTCGCCAGGAAGCAATGCAGAGACTGCGCTCGGGTTGGTGGAGATGCAGAAAGTGGGGAGAAAAAACAGCACAAAGGGAGACCTTGGCTGAGTACAATGAAGGGGACCAGATAGCCAGCGGGACCCTCTCAGGGGGTCTCCTGGGAATGGCCCTGGGGGCAGTCCCTTGGGTTGCTGGGTCCTCAGGTAGGGGACAGCTCTCCTACGTCTCTGCTTCCAGGATCCGACAAGCTCTCACACTCCGCATTCTGTCCACGCAGCTATAAATATTAAAAGGCGCCAGAGGAGAGATTGAGAAATAGGGCTCTGGGCAAGACACCGTTCGGAGCTGGGCAGAGGAAACCAGGTTGAATTTCTTTCTTCCCACTCCTGCTTCGGTTCAGTTATTGCAGAAGGTGCTGTGGGCGATAAGGAATGGGAGGCCGGGGCCTGGCAGCTCCGAGGGGCAGTGGCTCTGCGGGGGTCACCTGGAGAGAGCGGGGACCCGCACCACCTGCCCTGGGCATGGGCGTCAGAACCCCTCCCAGACCGTCCTTGCATGCCTGCTACGCAGCAGAGCTCAGCGCCAGTCCTGCTGGTCCATGCCAGGGTGAAAATAAAAGACAAGGAAAAACAAAATAAAATAAAAGCAAACGATGTGCCTCGTGGGGCCGGCGTGGGTGTTGTCGGGGCTCTCGGGGACAGGGTCTTGGCTTTATAGTGCCGGCAGGAGAAACCCAGGCTGCACCTGCCCACTCCTCCATCCACTCCTCTCCCCAGAAACTTCTTTCTGTCCACCCCCCTTCTTTTGCCTTCCAGCTGCCAGCACTGCATTTGCATAGAGTCCATCACTTCCGCATCCAGTGGTGGCCATGGCTTTCTGAGAGGTCCTGCCTATTTCTTCCCACTGTCCTCCTCTAATCCATCCTGCCAGGTGATTGACGGTGGGAACACAGCTTTGGCTAGACCAGGTCCTCGTTTAAAAATCTATAGATCTCTGGGAGTTCCCGTTGTGGCTCATTGGGTTAAGACCCTGACAATATATCCATGAGGATGCAGGTTCCATCCCTGGCCTTGCCCAAGGGATTAAGGATGTGGCATTACCTGGAGCTGTGGCATAGGTGGCAGATGTGGCTCGGATCCAGCGTTGCTGCGGCTGTGATGTAGGCCCCTAGCCTGGGGACTTCCAGAACTTCCACACGCGGCAGTGCAGTCCTAAAAAGAAAAAAAGAAAGAAAAAAATCTATTGGTCTCAGACCACCAGCTGGGCAAAGTCCAGAAGTGTTGGCCAGATGTGCAGGCCCTCATGTACCCCTTTCCACCTCTGTCTCTGAGGCCCCCTGCCCGAACACCCACTCTGTCCTCCCCCGCCCCCCGCCTCGTGCACCATGAGAGTTGGTCTTTTTTCCCGTGGCCTGGCCAATCCTGTGCAGTCTGCTGCCTGCATCTTTTCCTGTACTAATTCTACCCCTCCTTTGTCAAAACCCAGGTCAAATCTCACCTCTCAGCAACTCCAGCCCAGACAATTGAAGCTCTGAGCGCTTTCTCTGTCCTCTGAACTTTAGGCAATTTTAGCCCGTGCCATTCATTTGTTAATTACTCACACAAGGTGCAGCCTTGAGACATTTTTTTTTTCTCTCCTAGCCTTGTACCTATAGTTAACTCTTTGGGGACAATTTAAATGTTACTTGTTTATCCCTTAGCTTTGGGCCCCCTGTGAGCACCTTGGTGGCAGATGTCAACCCCCCGGGGAGCCCAGCCCTGCACTTGGGGGTACAAGGGGTTTTTGTTGTATTTTATTCTCTCCATTCATAGGTCCTGGGATGCACCCTGGTTTCTCCCTTCCTTCCTTCTTTCATTCATTCACTGACATCTCTTTTGGGAAGGCATCTTCTCCTGCTCGTCCTTAAATGGCATTTCCTGGTTCTGCCTGAGCCCTCTGCTTTCTCACAGACCACCCTCCCGCTAGATCACTTCAGCCACATCCACCCCTTGGGCTACCATGTGCCTGCTGGTGGCATCAAAGTCCACCTTTCGTGGCTACCTAGACCTCAGGGCCCTGTGGCTGGCTCCCCATCAGACCTCTCAAGCTGCATGTCTCCAGAGCTCAGCCCAATGCCTTTCAGAGTCCGAGTTGAGTGAGTGTTTTGCTGGATGAAAGTATGAATGAATGAGTGAATGAAAGAATGAATGAATGGCTTCTCTGTTCAGCGTTTCCATTGCCCAACCAGCTCAGCCTCCATTGCGACCTGCTGTCAAGCCCCTCCAGAGGCTGCTCCGTTTCCACCTGCCACCTCCTCCTACAGAGGCCTTTGCACTTCCAGGTGGGTTTCACCCTGCGGGGCTCCTTATTCCTACTCCTAGTTGGCCTCTTTTTGCTTTTTAGGGCCATTCCCAGGGCATATGGAAGTGCCCAGGCTAGAGGTGGAATCAGAGCTACAGCTGCCAGTCTACACCACAGCCACAGCCACGCATCTGCGACCTATACCACAGGTCACGGCAACGCTGGATCCCCCACGCACTGAGCAAGGCCAGGGATTGAATCCACATCCTCATGGAGACTAGTCGGATTCATTTCTGCTGCGCCACAAGGAGAACTCTGGCCTCTCTGTTTGAGCCCTCCTCCAGCAGCCCCAGGCCACCCCCTCATCCTTCTCCCCACCTCCATGTTGCACCTGAGTCCCTGGAAACCTACCCACGAAGCTCTTCTGTCCCCACCCCCTTTTCTCTTTCTCCCCCATGCCACCTGGGCAGGTGCTTCCGCTGAGGCTTGGCCCCTGCCTCCTCTCCCTGCTACATCCCTCTCCGGGGACCACCCCCACCACACTGGGGGCGTGGCCTGGGAGAAGGGCCTCCTAATCTTGGCGCCTGGGAAGGATAAAACGTCCACAAGACTCTGGAGGATCCTCTCCGGATCGGATGTGGGTCCGCGCTCCCCACCCGCGATGCGGGGGTGTCTGTGGCTGTGGGGTGGACGGCTGTCTCCCAGGCCAGACTTGAGGATGCACAAGGCGGGGGCCCTGTTCCAGGTCAAGGTCCCTTAAGGCAGACACAGATGTAGGCTGTTTCGATTCTCTGGGGAGGGAGCAGAAAGGGAGAGATTTGCATGTAAATGTCAGGGAAACGGAGGGGGGGGTGCAAAGCAAGGGCCCTTTGGGGAGGGGGCCGGGGCTGGTGGAGAGAGGAGGATGGAGAAGAGCGAGCAGGGAGGACAGTGCCCTTCAACCACTCACTCCAGGCTTGGGGACAGGGTTTGGCAGGACAGACAGCAACAGAAGGTCACGCGAGAGGCTTAGAGAGAGAAAGCCTCGAGGAAAGCAGAGCTGCAGAAAACATAGAAAGAGGGCATGATTTGAAGTCCAAGGAACTGGATTCGAGCCCCATCTTCCTTCCCCTTGACTCTCTGGGTAACCTTGGAGAAGTCACTTAACTTCTCTGAGCCTCATTCGGTTCATGCGTCAACCGGCAAATACCGCTCTAATAGGGTGGCCGTAAAAATCAATGGTATGTGGATGAAATTTATAAATGCTCTCTGCATGCAAAGAATTTCTAGCATTCCCATTTCTACATCCTACCTGCGGAGATATAAACCCAGGGTGATATTTAGAGGCTTCTAGAACCAGACGAGGGTTGATGACTCTTGCCACCCAGGCTCTGAGGACGTGGAGGGGGTGGGGGGTGCTGTTGGATTGACATGGGGGAACCCTAAACTCATTCATTCCCCTGTGATGAAGGGACAGAGGGAGCCAAGACTCCCTAACCTGACTTTGCTGGCTGTTTGTTATTCTTGGGAGGAAAAGTCCTCAACCTGATTCTGCTTGAAGCAGGGCTGTCCGGAGTGATGCCTTGACAGGATGATGGATGGCGAGCAGGCGCGGTTTCTGACACGCAGCACATATGCTGCATCCTTTATCTGGAGCCGCCGCCGCCGCCGCCAATGGAAGGCTGCAAATAAGCTCTCCAGTTCCAGGGATCCCTGATAAAATCCCATTATGGGCCCCAGAGATAATCAGGCTGGATTCAATAGTCCGGCAGGTTCAGGAGGCCAGGGGCTTGCTAGGAGGAGCGAGCTGCCATTGGGGAAATTGTCCCCAAGCCTGGGGGGCTCTCGCACCAGATTTCCATAAAAGTCACCCATCTGGGTCTGAGCCAAGACTCAAACCATCTCTGACATCTGATTGTTTTTTCCATTTGCGAGTCGAGGAGACTTATGGGGGTTGCGCTGCCGCCCGAGAGCCTGAGACCTTGGTGCTGGAGTTTATTCCACGCTATTGAGATGTTAGGGTCCCCGTGGGGGCGGGAACGTGGAAGCCAGCTTGGTTGCCTGGCTCACGTTTTGTCTGCCAGCTAATGCACCAGGACTGTTTTTGATGCCCTGGGGTGACAGAGCATCACCTCCCAGCCCCTCGGAGATTTCAGAAAACTTGGCTCAAACCCTCAAGGTTGTGCCTGCAACTTGCCCTGGGGACATTATCTGGGCAGGAATGGGTATAAAACCCATTAGCTTTAGGAATTTTGTGTTTAGTAAGACTTGACAGGTGCAGGGGGCACCTCCCGGGCTTCTTCCGTGTGTGCCCTGGCTCGCCCCCCTCTCACCCCCCCTCCCGCCCCATCCTGGCTATACCTTTTCTCCTCAGTCCCTCACAACTAAAAAAATTCTCCTCTGTCTCCTGTAGGGCAGCTGTTCTCCCATCAGGGTCCCAGGATCCCACTTCTACCTGGAGCAGCCTTACGCAGGCAAGTCTGTCTCTAAGAAGACTCCTCTACCAGCTGCTCAGAGAATGAAACAGCAGCATCCCATTGCACCATCTAAGGGTTAACACGCAGCGGTCCTGTGTGGGCCAGGCAGATGCTCACCCCCTTTTGCAGAGGAGAAAACTAAGCCACAGGTAAGTCGAGTCCCATGGCCAGGGTCACACAGTAAACCCAGGCCACCTGGCTCCCACCTACCACCGTGCCCCTTACCCTGGACGTATATGCCAGTCCCGCCTGGCTGGTCTCTTTCTTCAACGGCGCCTCCTCCAGCTGCCCACCCTCCCCTTGGATCCTTGGCCTCCACTGACGCCGTGCGGGCTCCCCCTGCCCTGGGCTTCCTCTCCCCTTGTCCACACCGCCCACATCATCACATGTCCTGCCTCCTGGTGTTTCTGGTTCCCATCAGTTCATTTCTGGCTCGTGAGTAACTCGAATGTATAAGTTTGGTTTCCTTCTATGGGAATGTTTCTCTGTCCCTCCGGAAAGTGGAGACTTGGGGTGCATCCCTCTGGCTTCAGTGGCCGTGAGGCCTGATGCGCCCTGACGGCATCTGCAGGGCGCCCTCCCCCCCCACCCCCTCTCCCCTCTCCTCCTCCTCGCCTCTCCTCCTTGCCTGGGAGTCCCTCAGGATCAACAAAACCAGCGGCGAATGTTTCAATACTAGTCCTTGCGTGGACCGGGTAAGAGTTTAGATTCTCTGTTTCTCATTTATATATATATAAATATATATATAAATATGTGTTCGGCAACATTCACAGCGCAGTTCTCTGAAGGACAGGGAAAGAATCAAACATTTTCTTATTTTCTCTCTCAAACATAAATTTTGTGTAAATTGTTTTTGCTGCCTTCTCCTCCTCTTTTTTCTCCTCCTCCCTTTCTTTCTCTCCTCCTCCTTCTGCTCCTTTCTTTTTTTTTTTTTTTTTTGGGGCTGCACCGCGGTATATGGAGGTTCCCAGGCTAGGGGTCAAATTGGAGCGGCAGCTGCCAGCCGATGCCGCAGCCACAGCAGCATGGGATCCAAGCCATGCCTGTGACTACACCACAGTTCATAGCAACGCCGGATCCTTAACCCCCGAGTGAGGCCAGGGATCGAACCTGCGTCCTCATGGATACTGGTTGGATTCGTTACCGCTGAGCCACAATGGGAATGCCTCATTTTTTTTTTTTTGGATATATGCCTTGAGTGAAATATTTTTCTGAGGGTCAATGGCCCTGTGTGGAAAAAGAGACTCCAGTTCAGCAAAATACATGATAGAGTCCCACTCTTTCCAATCAAGGGCAGCCGTGGTAATTCTGCCCTTTGCTGCTAGGAGGAGAGGGACCGGGGAAGCAGGTGGCCGCATCAGGCCCCACCCCCCGGTCCCTGGGTCATGACCCCCTGCCCCTCCCTCCCCCATGGGAAGGCAGCCTCCCCCAGAGTCCGAACCTCTCCTTCTTGTCCAGAGCCCATGGGCCCCTGCCCACGTTTTGGCCTCCGAAGCCCACAACCCACGTGACCCCTCTCTGACCTCTGACCTGGCTGGCAGGGATCATCTATTTCCGGTTCTGGGTGAACCATCATCTGGGCTGGGCGCTGATGTCCCTCAGTGGAGGCAAAGCCACCTCCTTCACCCAAACTGTCCTCCCGAGACCCGCCAATCACTGTTCTGGTCCCCCTCCCAACTGGTCCAGCCCCGCTGTTTTCTCTTCATTAGAGGCCACAGAAACTCGGGTCTCCCTTGATGGAAAGTTTCTATGGGACCTGAAAAGGTTTTCAGCCCCGAGGAGAGGAGGGGGCCAAGGGGGGCAGCAAAAGACGCCAGCCCTGCTCCAGCCTCGGGTGCCGCAAGGAGGACCAGGTGGGCTGCTGCGGGAGCTGCTTCCTGATCAGCCCAGAAAACGGGGTGCCTGCCCCCTGCCCCCGACCCCACGGCCTAGCTCACCTCCCATCCTCCCTGTTCTCATTCACCCTGTCCCAGCCCCTCCATGGCCTGCTGTCACCAGCCCTGCACAGCGAAGTCGCTGTCACACCGGCGCCTGAGCCGGGATTTAATCAGACTCTCGGCTATTAGTCCCCGAGTAGTAATTGAAGTGGTCTGATTGGACCCATCTATTAGGCCCGGGGAGCTGTGGGGAGACGGCTCCCGGAGCACGTCCTCCGCCTGCTAATCTATCTGTCTGGCATTTTATCTGGAGCCCAAAGCCCGTGCTTGAGCACTCAGGCATTTTACGGTATTATTATTACTTAGCACTTAGAACGCACTTCATCAATGAGAGGGCCGGGCGGCCGCGGCCGGAACGATAAAGCAACCGGCCTACAGATAGAGAGATAGGGATCTCGCTGGGGCTGTGTAATATTTGAAGCCTGTGTCTTTGGTCCCTTGCGATCTGGTTATTAGTTATGTCTCCTCAAGGAGAAAACCAATTGCCTTTCTCCTGATAAATGGGAGCCGGGAGGGACAGGAGTCTCGGGAGGGTGCCAGCTGGAGGAAGGGCAAGCCGGGGAGGCGTGTGGCTTCCCTTGGAAGCCAGCCTGGGCCGGGGCGGTGAGGGCGAGCTGTGTATGTGGGAGATGATGGCCCCAGGGAGCACGGATCATGGGTGGGGAAGTGAGGGAGGACGGAAGCCGATACGACTCGCCGTGCTGTTGGGCAGCTCAGGGCCACGGGGTCGGCTCCGCTGGGGGAGGGGGGAGGTGGTGAGGAGCAGCGCAAAGGTCCTCCACCCAAGGATGGAGGAAGCTAGAACTTTTGTCCTCCGATTCCCACCTGATGGTGGTAGGGCATCTCCCAGGGGCATTAGCTCGCAGCCTTTTGCCCTTGGCCCCTGCCTGAGCTGAGAGAAGCCCCAGCTGGAGAGTCACAGATGCTGGTCCAGTGGCTGCCCAGGAGATGGCAGGGCCCTGGCAGGAGCTGATGGATGACCATAGGGTCTGGAAACAGGTGTTTTGATCAAAGAACAGGCCCTGGCAGGAGGCCTTCTTCCTCCCCTGATCCCTGCCAGCCCTGACTGTCCTGTATATCCTTAGACGGATCAGGACCCAATAGCGTGTGGGCCAGTGCAGGGAGGACCAGGGGCTCTGACCAGCGGCCCCCCCAGTTCCCGGGTCCCGCCACAAGTGCAGTATTCAAGCAGAGGCACAGAGTGTGGTTCAGGTTCAAAGGCCCGCCTTGGTGCCTCTGGACCTGTAACCCTGGGCAGGTGACCTAATCTCTCTGCCCCTTGGTTTCCTCACCTGTGAAATGGGGGTGATACTGAAATGGGGGCAGGATTATGTTTGAGGGTTGAATGAAGGATTAGCCACAGAGCGGCTGGTCCTATGCCGGCCACAGAACAGGGATTCACACAGGTCAGTTTCCCATTCCTTTCACCACTGCCCCCATCCCAGGCAGCACCCACTTTCCAGTAGGAACATATATATTTTTTGGTCTTTTTAGGGCTGCACCCTACACCACAGCTCACAACAACCCCGGATCCTTAACCCAGTGAGCAAGGCCAGGGATCGAACCTGCATCCTCATGGATGCTAGTCAGATTTGTTTCCGCTGAGCCGTGATGGGAACTCCCCAGTTGGAATATTTTGAGTTGCGAGGATTTCCTCCAGGGCCCACGTTCCCAGGGGTGACAACGACGGACCCCCTGTTTCCGAGACACTTTGCCCCCTTTCCTGGCTGAGGACAGGACATGACCCTTACTGGCTATTCCGCCAGCCTCCCGCCTGAGGCCTGGGGTTGAAAATATCCCTCCAGGCTGAGCCGGAACCTCTCAGCATCCCCTGAGGGGCCAATTTATGCAGAAACGTAAATATCTTTTAAAACTCCTTCTCCTTCCTAAGGATGTGGAAGCCAGACCTGCTGCTTGGGGCTTGAGGCTCTTCTTCAAAGGGCATCCCCCGTGGGCAGATGGAAAACTTGCTAGAAAAAAAAGCTCTTTTCTTTTCGTCTCACATAGTTTTTCTCCTTCACAGAATTCTTGCTCCTGCCTCCGCCCCTAGCCTCCATAGAGCCATCAGGGCGCTGGTGGGGAATCAGACATCTTGAGCCCCTGGGGGCACCTCCTGCAGGAAGTCTTCCCTAATTACCTCACCGCCTCCAGCATCCCTGCTCTGCCTCGTCTTCTGCTCCTCTGGTGTGCGGTGCAGCCGGGCACTTGACTTGGAGGCTTGTCTTTAAAGCCTGAATAGTGTGTGTGTGGTGGGGAATTTGACATCTCTCTCTCCAGAGGGATGACAGCGTCTGGAGGACAGGAATCGGGCCCCATCCTTCCTCTGAGCCTCCATCAGGGCCCGGTCCAAGGCTTGGGCTCAGAGGCAGCTGCTGCCAACGGGCTGGGGACGAAGCCGATTCTGAGCCCACCACGAGGCTGCCTGCCCAGCCCAGGCAGGCTTCAGGTGGGAGCCGATGACTCTGCTGCAGAAGGCATCCATCAGGGCTGAAAGGCCTGGCAACTGTTCATCATGTTAAGGACCAATTCAGGGTAGATTAAGAGGATGCAGCATCCCTTCTCTTGGGCTTGGGGAAACCATCCATCCTCCCGGAGGTGATAGGGATCGGGGCGGGGTAGCTCTGGGAGGAGAAAGGAAGGGACCCAGGCAGGAACATGGAGAGGCGTCCTTTTCCTGCGCCTGGAAATAAGTTCCCAGGTGGTTGTAACATCTGGCTTGTTGGTGGCTCTGGTTCCAGGCCGGGAGCCCTCTGCTCCCGGCCTGGGAACATCTTTTCAGCCAGAGCTCTGGAAAAGCTCAGGGGCCCAGGTTCCGCGAGCAGTGGCTTGATGTGGGATCTCAGTTTCCAGACCAGGGCTTGAACCCAGGCTGCAGCAGCGAAAGCTGCTAACCACTAGACCACCAGGGAACTCCCCCTGGCTCTTTCTTAGAATCAAGTCTTCTGACTCCTTCCCAGGTCGGGAGCCCGCCCCTGTCTGGGGCGCTGGTCGCCCTCTTCCTCCTTCATCTGCCCGTCCTGCATGGCAGTCAGGGCAACCAGGCCTGGGGAAGGACCACGTCCTCCTGGCAGGCTGGCCAGGGAGCAAAGGCAACGGGGCTGGGGAGGGGCAGGAAGAACCCATTTATACTTTCTTGGGGGGAGGGCACGTTAGCAGCCTGAAGCTGGATGCTGTGCTGAGTGGGCTGAGCAGGGGTGCGAGGGCAGATTTGCTCACGAAAGGAAGGGCTGAGGGAAGGGACTGGGCATCTATTGATTTCCTTCCCGGCTCCAGGCCAGGCCCCTGTTGGGCACTATTTTAGCAAACCTATTGTGGCTGTCAAGAGCCTGGGCTCCTAGGTCACTGGATCTGGGGTAGAATTCCAGCTCCCCCGGTTTCCGGCTGAGTGGCTCTGAGCAAGTGTAAGCCTCAATGTGGGTGTCCATAAAGCGTGACTTGGTACAGTCATCCTGTACCAAGAGCTGCTAGGAGGATCAGCTGAGGTCCTATGTCTAAAGCTTTTGGCGGCGTGCCCGCCTGCGAGGGCACCCCCTGAAAAGGTTGGCTCCTTCTGTGAGGTAGAAGCTATCACGGTCTGTGCAAGAGAGACCCCCAGGAAGTCCCTGTATGGGCCACCAACATGTCACGGTCTGTGCACGTGGGTCCGAAGAAGAATTTCTGGCATGGCGAGGTGGAGAGAAAGAAGAGGTTATTGAGATGAGAAACACTGAGCTCACAGTGGGCCGACCTCCTGATAACCAGGAGAACCGACCTGGGTGCTCGGTAGTGTCTGTTTTTATAGCCCAGGGAGAGGAGAGGTCTCAGGATACACCTGCTGACCTGCTGATTGGTTGGGGAAAGAGGGGTCTTATGATACACTTGCTGGTTGGTTGGGGGGGTATAAGGCCCCTACAGGGGCAGGGTGAGGAGTGGGCCAGATACCTTTCCTAGTAGGGACAGGAAGGAGTAGCTGGGTTGCTCAAGATGGGGGTGGGGTGGGGTGGAAATGGGGCCACGATAAGGGTCTGATAATTCTTGTCTTGGCCAGAGGCTTTGAGTTCAGTCTCCTTGAAGGGGCCTTGAAATCCAGCAGAAGCCATTGCCTTTACTTCTGGCAGCTGTAGCCTGGGTTCTGAGATATTCAGAAACCTTCGCAAGGCCACTGAGTTGGGGAGAGGAGGGCGGGCTGAGATCCAGGCCGGCAAGGCCAGGCCCTCTCAGACATCCTTCGGCCTCCAAGGGGAAGGAGATAAACGTGCCCAGGCCTTGGGAGCTGCTGCCCGCCTGGCCTTGTGGCAAGGACAGAGTGGCATGGCTGCCAACACGGCCAGGCAGGGGCTTCTCCTTGGAGTGGAGGGAGAAGCTGCTCCAAAGTGAGGCCCGGAGGTGGGAGGCAGCTCTGCTGGGACCTCTGCAAACTTTTCACCTTGTGCCCGGGTGGGGCTCTGTCCTTCAGCAGCCGGGAGAGGGATGGAGTGGGAAGGATGGGGGGTGGGTGGGGGGAGCTGGGGCTGTGGCCCCCACACTCCCTCCCTCCCTCTCGGCAGAATTGACTCTGGATAAACAATTACAGTCTATTTACCTCAGACCATATGGTGCTGGGAAACAGGTGCGCAGGTAATGAAGAGCCCGGCTCCAATTAAGCGTCTGGGAACCCGGCCGGATTCCTGCTGAATCTTTTGCTTGGGCCGAGGCCCACTTACAAATGAGAGCTAAAAGGGACCGCGGCTCAATAGAGGCAGAAGTGGGAGCCAAGAGGCGCAAGAGATGCTGAGCCAGCCACACTGGTGATGGAGAAGGATGCTGGGTGGTGGTGGGGGGGGCGTTGGGGAGGGGGCGGCCCGTGGCTCCCATGCTCCACCCCCTCCCTGCTGCAGGGAGGCTAGAGCCCCTAACCTCACTGGGGCCTTCATGGCAGCAGCACTGGGTCTGGGAGTGGTGAAGGGAAACAATTCAGGGCCACTGATCTCTCAGCAACAGCATCCTGGTACCCGCAGGGGTGGGAAGACTTGGGGGAGAGTCCTGCAAGGCCAGGGCTTGGGACAAGGACTTGGCACTCTGCCCGTCATTTCACCCTGGCCCTCCCATGTGCCTTCTTCCCCTCTGCCTTAATTCCCAATCTTTTTTTTTTTTTTTTCCTTTCCTCTTTATGGCCACACCCTCGGCATATGAAAGTTCCCAGGCTAGGGGTCGAATTGGAGCTGCACCTGTCAGCTTACACCACAGCCACAGCAACGCCGGATCTGACCTACATCTGTGACCCACACCACAGCTCATGGCAATACCGGATCCTTAACCAACTGAGTGAGGCCAGGGATCGAACTTGTGTCCTCAAGGACACTATGCCGGGTTCTTAACTCACTGGGCCACAATGGGAACCCTCGATGAATATTTTGTTTTTATTTTTTGTCTTTTTGTCTTTTTAGAGCCACACCTGCGGCGTATGGAGGTTCCCAGGCTAGGGGTCGAATTGGAGGCGTAGCCACCCGGCCTACGTCAGAGCCACAGCAATGTGGGATCCGAGCCGCATCTGCGACCTACACCACAGCTCACGACAACACCACATTCTTAACCCACTGAGTGAGGCCAGGGATCGAACTCGCTTCCTCATGGATGCTAATCGGGTTCATTAACCGCTGAGCCATGACAGGAACTCCCAAAACGCATTTTTTGAGGACCCACCATATACCAGCCACTAGGGACACAGAAAGGAATGAAATGGATCAAGGCCTTGGTTCCACAGAGTTTGTTTTATGAGGATGGAGATTTCAGGCATCGTAGGGGTGCGAAGATACCCCATGTGATGGCACACCGCCCCTCATCTGATGG
Source organism: Phacochoerus africanus (assembly GCF_016906955.1). Taxonomy (NCBI): domain Eukaryota; kingdom Metazoa; phylum Chordata; class Mammalia; order Artiodactyla; family Suidae; genus Phacochoerus; species Phacochoerus africanus. The sequence goes on along the minus strand of NC_062557.1, from coordinate 7,230,516 downwards.
GAGAGCTGAGCAAAGTACCCCTCACCCGGGCTTCGCAGGCTGCGAGCCGAGCCGGGAAGAAGATGAACAGCTCCCGTCCCTGCGGGGGGCCGATGGGAGGCGGACGAGGGCACATGTTCCGATGAATCTCCCGTGTCAGATTTTACTGCAGACGGATGAGGCCGCACAAAGCAGGGGAGGGGCGAAGGCAAGGTTTCTTCTAGAAGCCTCTGCTTGAGCAGCAGGGGAGGAGAGAGCCAGAAATGGAGTTTTTGTTGTTGTTGTTGTTTTTCATGCCCTTTGGCCTACTTAATATTTTGATTTTCTTTTCATTTTGGACGTCTGCCTTGCTTTAGGATTTGCCAAATCAGAATCGGCACATTCCCAAATCCCCCTTCTGGGAGAAGGGGTTGCCCGCCCCTCCCCCGCCCCGTCCCCCGCCGTGGTCCCACTCGCACCCCCTCGGGTCACTCCTGTTCTTCCTTGGGGACACTGACCTGATCCCTCTCTCCAGCTCTGCTGATGACAAAGGGGACACCTTCGCACAGAAAAACATGGCCGCGCCACGGGAAATGGAGAACAGAAAATCCCAGGGAAAATTCAGGTGTCAGCTGAGGGGGGTGCAAAGTTCTCAGGGCCAGGATTCCAGAAGGCTCCGGGCTCCGGCCCCCTCTTCCTAATGCAGAGGACAGGAAGCAAGTAAAGGGGGTTTCGAGGCGGGAAATAAATTGGATTTTTTTAAAAAATGCTCTGGTTCTAACGATCGGAGGGCCATTCATAATCCCGGAGTAGAAAGTATGTCTTGAAATCTATGTTGTGTGTTGACAGCTTCTCCCTCATGGGCAAGATCTCACCCGTGATAGGGTCATACAACACGGAGCTCTGACCGGCCCTGTGCTTGTCCCATAAAGGAGAGGGACTCTCAGCAGCAGGCAGGGGCCAGAGTTCCCCATCCACCACCCCACCCTCGCTGACCCTTCCCCGGTCCCCTGACCCCTGGCAGGTGGAGAGAGGGAGGTGAAGGAGGGAGCAGAAAACAGTCCTTGATACAGAAATTTCCAGAATGTCCAAAAGCTACTCTGCCGAACACATCTCATCTCATGGCTGCCATGCAGTGGAAGAGTTTCTGGTTGCGGGAGGACAGGTAAGTCGGGAAACGCCACCAAGTCTGCCCCGGGTGTGACAGGGAGTCACAGTGGTTGTGAGAATGGTCAGAGCCCTAAGGAGTCTGGTAGAAAAAAAAAAAATCCATGTAGTTTTTTTTTTTGGAGTTCCCCTTGTGGCGCAGAGGAAACAAATCGACTAGTATCCATGAGGATGCTGGTTCCATCCCTGGCCTCGCTCAGGGGGTTGGGGATCCAGTGTTGCCTTGAGATGTGGTGCAGGTCATAGATGCAGCTTGGATCCTGTGTGGCTCTGGCTGTGGTGGAGGCCGGTAGCTACAGCTCTGATTCGACCCCTAGACTGGGAACATCCATAAGCTGCAGGTGCGGCCCTAAAAAAGAAAAATAAGTATTTGAATGGACATGGTGGTGGGTTGAATGGTGGCACCCAAAACGTTTATCCACATCCTAACTACCAGACTCTGTTAATGTGACTTTATTTGGGAAAGGGCCTTTGAAGATAAAACCAAGTTAAAGATCTCAAGATGATCTTTAATGACCTTAAATCCCATGACAGGTGTTATAAGAGAAAGGCAGATTTGAGACTCAGACACATAGAGGAGGCCGTGGGCAGATGGAGGCAGAGATTGAAGGGATGCAGCCATAAGCCAAGGAACACCTGATGCCTCCAGAAGCTGGAAGCAGCACCAGGGACAGTTAGGGACTAACTGTCTCCTTTGCAAAATTCTTATGTCAGCAATCCTAACCCCAGCCTGATGGTACTAGGAGGTGTGGCCTTTGGGGTGATTAGGTCACAAGGGTGGGGCCCTCGTGAAGGGATTAGTGCCCTTCTAAGAAGAGACAGAAGAGCTTGCTCCCTCTTCTCTGCTCCCCACCATGTGAAGGAGGACACAGCAAGAGGACAGCCCGCTGCAGTCAAGGAAGCAGGCCCTCACCAGACACCAGATCTGTCCTTGCCTTGACCTCGGACTTCCCAGCCTCCAGATCTCAGGGATAAATAGTTGTTGTTTCAGCCCCACAGCCTATGATGCTTTGTTGGAGCAGCCTGAACTAAGACAGAAGCAGGCTCCCTTAGAGCCTCTGGTGAGAGTTGCGGGCCTGCTAACACCTTGCCGTGGAACTTTTTTTTTTTTTTTTTTTTTTTTTTGCTTTTTTGCTTTCTAGGGCTGAACTCTCAGTCTATGGAAGTTCCCAGGCTGGCAGTCAAGTTGGAACGACAGCTGCTGGCCTACGCTGTAGCCACAGCAACCAGCCATGAGCCACACCTGCAACCTACACCACGGCTTACCGGCAATGCCAGATCCCTCTTGGGACTTCTGATATCCACGGCTATGAAGGAATAAATTTGTTGTTGGGAGCCCCCTAGTTGATGGCAATTTGTCACGGCAGCCATGGGAAGCAAACACAGACACCATTTAGAAGAGGGGTTTGGCTAGTTCTGCCTTGTGCCAGAGGCTAAATGAGGGTCCATGGGTGGGAGTTGGCAGGGTCGTACTTCACCAGTGTGAGAAAGAACTTTCTAAGAATGAGAGCTGGCCGGCAATGACACGGAGGTTTCGGGCACACCATCTGACCAAACACCAGTTGGGAATCCGGTGGGCAAGAATCCTGCTTCAAGCAGGGAGGTTGGGTTGGATTCATAGTTTGTCCCTTGCGTCTCCCCAAAGGACACGTGACGAGCAGGTCCACCTGCAGGACACAGTTCTATGGGCATCTCAGAAGTGCGTGTGGACCACAGCTGTAATTCCCTCACCCAGGAAAACAAAGCAGATCGCAAGTGTGTGCTGGTGACAACACGTTTCGAATAATCTTGCATCAGGTCTCATTTCCTTCTTTAAAAAATGGCATTATTTGCAGAGATTGATCCTGTAACCTTGTTGATAATAATTTCCTTGCAGGTACCTCGCGGGGTAGCTTGCGGTTCCTTCCGACGCGTCTTGGAGACTCGACATGGAGGTAAGAGCAAAGTGACTTCCCAGATGATACGGAGCCATGTTCTCCAGCTGTCTCCGTGCACTCGGATTACTGGGATCCGGTTCAAAGGCCGATCCTGAGACCCTGAGCTGGCAGGGCTCGGGTGGGCCTGAGGTCCTGCAACTCCAACAAGCTTCCAGGTGATGGCGCTACTGCAAGGCCCGCCGACCACACACGGAGTCAGGATGCAGAGAGGTTTGGTCGGTTTCTGGAACTCCCAGACCTGCTGCTTTGGAGGCGAGGAGGGGAGGGGAGTGGTCTTCCTACAACTTAGGTTCATGGGACCTGGGGTGGCTGAGATGGACATTCCAGAGACAGCCGGGTTGAAGGACCTGGAAGGTGCCTTTCAATTAAGTGATTTAGGACCTGAAAACTGCCTGGGCACTTATCCTGCGGGGGATCTGAGGACCTAATGAGAAGATGCTGAAGGAATTCTACAGGTTACATTGTGGACGTCATCCCGCGTGCCAAGCCCTTCCATCAATTCTCTCCTTTCGTCCTTGCAAAGATCCTGTACATGATCCAAGAGGTCCCCTATGGCCCCATTCTGTAGATGGGAAGACAGAAGCCCAGGGAAGTTGGAGGCAAGCCCAAGGTCCCACAGCTGGGAGTTGACCTGGCTTTTGGGCTCCCAGCCTGGGCTGCTCATCACTGTCCTGTGCAGTGATCCTTCCTGGATCCTGCAGACCCTTGAGATGGTGTCCTGACCTCCCAGCCACGCTCTTGCCTTCCAGGCGTAGCAGAGTGATGGGAAAACCCAGATGTGGGGCCGGGAGTCCTTAGATGTGGCCGCCCCCTGCCCCCACTGTCCCCTCTCTCTGCTCTGCTTGGCTCCAGCCTTTCACAGGGAGTTGTGACTCCCGCCACAGGATGACAAGCACAGGCTCCTCTTCAGCTTTTAACGCAGCAGGGGGCTGCTTGGCGGGCAGCACTGGCTGTGGTGGAGGGGACATTGCCACTTTCCTCTAAGGATGCTGCAGCCACCGCAGGAGGAAAGGGAAGATCCCTGCACGTGGAAGAAGAGGCTGGGGTCCCAGGGAGGAGGAGGGGGCAGCCAGTTTCGCAGGGTAGGTCGTGGCATTGCCTGAATACACACCCCCGAAGTGCGGGCTGTGGGATCAACAATTTTTTCTCATCATTTCAGGTCAAGATGCATAGCCCTGCCTTCTCGCTGCCAACTTTTACCTCCAAGCCTTCCCTCAAATTGCCTCTCCCTATCCAAAGCCTCCAGCCCTCCCTGCTGCATTCCTTTGGCCAGCCCAGCATCCAGAACAAGAGCCTGACCCCCTCAAAAGGGGAGAACCTTGCTCCACAGTTGGCTCTTGATAGCAAGCAGCAGGCTCCCGGGATGGGAGTGCAGCCTTGCGAGTGGTTAAGGATGGGCTGGTTAAGGAGCAGGTGGGCACCCTCTCAGGCCACTGGCTGGTAGACACTTCTCCAGCTGGGGCTTCAGGCTGCTGATGGCTTTACCTGCCCCCCCAACCCCCCCCAAAGCATCACAGCAGGGATCCCTGGTCCCTCGGATGCCCTTTGCCTGCTGAGAGAGGCAATCCCCACAGAGGTCCAGGCAATAGCTTCATCCCTGGAAAAAAACGAGGCAGACTCCAGGAGAAGCAAATAAGCCAATTAAGAGCCCGGCCCATTCTGGCAGCGGGGGCAGTGCCGGCTCTCATCTTGCAAGGCGTGAGCGGCTCAGGCTGCTGGGAAGGTACAACGCGTCCCAATTACACTCTCCTCTGCGACAGGCGGTGTCAAAAGATGAGAGAAATCAAACCAAGTGGCTCTCCAGCAGCCCCTCCCCCACGAACGAGAGCCACTGCGTGGCGGCGATTATGGTACCAAGGTAGTGGTTAGAAAGGTCAGTTCCGAGGGGCCCGCGCCTGCTGCAGTTGCCTTCACTAGCCGAGCATCAGCGCTGCGTCTGGGCGGCCTTGTCTGGGCTCCTCCAATTCATTTTCTTCTTTGTTGGCACAGCCGAGCAGAAGAAAACACATTAAGCTCCTCTCCCTCCGCAGACTTCCTGCCCTGCCGTGCCCAGCCCTTCCCCATCAGGACACTTGGTGTCCATGGCACAGGCGAGTGCTGACCTGCTACCCGCACGAGAGCCTGGGGAACAGAATAGAGGGGGCAGAGATGGTTGGGAAGGGATGTTTGAAAGCAAAGCCTGGAAGCAACTCCGAGAGCCTCTCCTCCAGACAGAGAACTAGGCATCGGTGGAAGAAGGAAGACCAGGAGCTCCTGTCGTGGCGCAGTGGTTAATGAACCGGACTAGTATCCGTGAGGAGGCGGGTTGGATCCCTGGCCTCGCTCAGTGGGTTAAGGATCTGGTGTTGCTGTGAGCTGTGGTGTAGGCCGAAGACGTGGCTTGGATCTGGAGTTGCTGTGGCTCTGGCATGTAGGTCGGTGGCTACAGCTCCGATTCAACCCCTAGCCTGGGAACCTCCATATGCTGCCACTGCGGCCCTAAAAAGACAAAAAGACCAAAAAAGAAAAAAAAAAGAAAAGAAAAAAGAAGGAAGACCAGGGTACCAGGACCACTCCACTCCAGACCCCAACATACACCTGCCTTGTTAAGGTCACTACAACATGTCACTTCCTGGCGATGGTGTCTGTTGTGCAGAGAGTGTGAGTAGGGGTGCAGAGAGGGGGGTGGGATGCCACACCTGCCTTGTCTGGCCTCCTCCCTCCCAGCTCTACCTGCCCCACTTGCAACCAAGCATCAGGGAGGGACTAGGGGTTTAAAACGTGGCCGTGAGAAGAAGGCAAGAGAGGCAGGCACCACGGAATGTGGAGTGTCTCCACTGCCGTAATCGCTAACCACTTAATGAGTGACTTCCCCACTAATTCTAAACGAAACACAGAAGGATATTTCCGGGCGGAGAGTGGCAGGCTATAGTCTGAGCAGACACTCAGGGGCTGCCTGGCTTCACGTGGTGAAAACTGTGGGGCCTCCTTGGGCCTCTGTTGGAAGAGACCAAGGCAGCAGGCAGCGGCTTTTGTACGGCTGCCAGGAACCACAGCTGATGATAAAAGCCATTAAAGGTCACCTGGGAATAGAAAACTATTTATGTTAAATGTCACAGATGAAGCCACAGAATGGGCCTTGGGTGGGGAGCAGAGAGTGAGGTGAGAAATGCTGGTCACCATGCTTGCCCCTTGAGGGGCCTCCCAGGGGTGGGGGTTGGTTTCCAGGCAACTCCAGCCTCGGGAAGCAGGTGGATGTCGGCAGCCACAGGTGATTGGCCAGGCTGGCTGTCTATCCAGGTTGCTAAGCAACCTGAGTGTGAGGTTTGGGGAAAGAGGACCCAGCTGGTCTCCAACACATCACAGAAGGGGACTGGGCGCCTCCCCAGGGCTGAGGCCAGGCATACGGCTCTCACGTACAGTGGGGATCCAGGCTGGCTCTGTTTTCCTGCGTACCATCCTGGGTTTGTGTGGGTGTGCTTCATCATAACTGAGATTTAATGTGACATGAGGGAGCCTCAGGAGGTCGCAGAGAGAGGACAGCACATTCCTTCCACCGAGGAATTTGGACACCGGACGTGGAAGGACACAGGAGGGACTCCAGGGCTCAGCCGGGTCTGGACCAAATTCTGAAGGGGCACTGGCTGCCGAGGGAACCAGGAACGCAGCAATTGCCCCACCATCAACTTGCTGGTGCTCCCAGCCTAGGCCCGAGCCGCCAGCAAGATCCCTACTGAGGGGCATGAGGGGCATGTGGGCCCCATGCATTCGCCAAACACACCTCAAGGTGGAGTCCGCTGACAGGTGGAAATACCCCCTAGAAAACCCCAACGGAGGAGTTCCCACTGTGGCTCAGCAGGTTAAGAACCTGATCAAGTGTCCATGAGAATGCAGGTTCGATCCCTGGCCTCGCTCAGCAGGTTAAGGATCCGGTCTTGCCACAAGCTGTGGCATAGGTCACAGATGTGGCTTGGATCTGGCGTTGCTGTGGCTGTGGTATAGGTCGGCAGCTGCAGCTCTGATCGACTCCTAGCCTGGGAACTTCCGTAGGCTGCAAGTGTGACTGTAAAAAGAAAAAAAAAAGAAGAAAGAAAAACCCCACTGGAAAAATTACTATGACTACAAAAATGACCTACCTGGGGATTGTTCATTTTGCGGGTTGTGGCGGAGACTTAATTTCTGTGTTTTTTCACCCCCCGCCTAGCCTCTGCACCACCCCGACAGTCTATCGGTTGCTGCGTGTACAGGGAATACAAGAACATTTTAATACCGGTGTAAGCAGATATAATTAGGAAGGTAAATCTAGTGGAAAACACACAGACGCACTCCGGCTAAATAAATAAATAAGAAAACACGGACCACCCCAACCCTATCCTTCCATCAAGTGAAAGAGGGTAGGCTGTGGGTTCGGAATATCCGCGCCTTTCCTTTGTCTGTTGGCATTAATGGTGCCATTCAAAGGGATCTCCACCCCCACCCCTGTGATGGGAACAGACTCCAGAAGGGTCCAGCAGCCCTCTCCCCGTAAGGCCCTCCCCCTCACTCTTCCTCCATCCTGGGGGTACGATGACTAGACTGGAAGTAACTGGACCCACATGGACCTGAGGGAGGACAGGGGGGATCAAGAGAGGTCCTGGGAGGTCCTGGAGTCCAGGCGGGTGGGCAGTGATCAAGACGGTGGGGTGGGATGGGAGGGGGCTGGGGTGGGGCTCTGGTGCGCACTAAGAAGAGTCAGATTTGATCCCACCATCAATAGATGGGTATCGGCAACCACTCTACACCGGCCGCCGGGACTACACTGAAGAAAACCATCACCCCTGCTTCTAGAAGCTCACCGGGCATGAAGATCTATGTGTCCCCCCAGAATTTACAGCATGTTAGAACTGTCGCCCGGAGAGAGGCACCTATAGGTGCTCAGAGCCTGAGGACGAGGGGGGTGGGCAGTGCTTCGGAGAGGTGATATTTGAACCTGACCTCCAGTCCTCAAAGGGAATAGGCGTGATGAAAGGGCCGAGGGGGCAGGGGAGGCTGGAAAGGGAGGTTTGGGGAAGCCGGTGCGGGGCCTCAAACACTGTGCTTCAGGTAGTTGGAATTTAATTCTGAAGGCACAGGAGAGTCACCCACGGGTGCTGAGCAAGAAGATGAGAGGACGTGGCCTGGGTTTCAGAAAGAATGCTCTGGAAGCTGCGGAGAGGATGTGCCAGCCGCAGAGGTTCCAACCCTGAGCCCTCGGAAGCACCTGGGGCTTGTGGAAAGGCGGATGCTGGGCCACGCCCCCAGCGTTCCGGTCCTGCAGGTCTGGAGAATCTGCCCTTCTAACCAGCTCTCTGATGGTGATGCTGATGCTGATGCTGATGCTTCAAAGGAACTAACCCTTGAGAAGCTCTGTGTTAGAACGAGGAGGAGCTGGAAGTCAGGAGACCAGTGGAAAGAAATGGTCATTAAATGAATGATGATGGGGGATGGGCTAAGAGACCCCCCCCCAGGCAGGCAGGTCGGGAGGGGGACGGAGAGCCCAGATATGGGGAGTGGGTAGCAGAGTTGTGATGCGGTCTCAGAGTCGCCAAAGCAGCAGATGATGAGGAAGGCCAAGAAGTAGAGAGCCGGAAGCCGAAGGTGGGACGCGAGGCCTGGGGAACCAGAAACAGCACCGGTGGGAGAAGATCTGATTTGCTGTACGCGGTGATGCGCCAGCCCAGGGAAAGCGCCCTGCTGCTGGGCTCTGGCTTGCGGCCCAGACCCAAGAGCATCCGAGCAGACGGCCTCCACCCAAGACCTGAGCTCCAGGGACCGGGCCCTGCTCTGACACACCCCAAAGGCCCAGATGGGGCCTGATTGCTGCAGCTCCTGGGCAGGGTGGAGAATCCTGAGACAGCGGCCCCCTGCACCCCAGCCTTTGGTTTGGCAGCAGCTCAGGAGCAGACAAGAGGGCACAGGGGAGAGTTGAGCAAAGGGACCCCGGGCTGGTGTGGCCAGGAATTAGCAGCTGGGAGCCAAGGACACCTCCCCCACTTCCCGGTTCTTGGCTCTCTGTCCCCAAGGCCATGTCCTTAAATCTGAGAACTGATCCTTCTTTCTCCATCGTGTTCTCGTCCGTCTGACCCGCTCGGCAGTTTATTTCACGTACACTGAAACTCTTGCTTCAGTTGAAGGGAAGCTGCTGTGTGGACTCGTCCCTTAGCTGCAGTTTCAGCACACGTTCCTCAACTCACATTGCAATGGACTCCCAGCGGACTGGTGTCCGTGTATATGCGGGCCAGCCCGTAAAGGGCATAAGTCTCACTCTACGCCAGGGTTCTGCCTGCCTCAGTCGCAGCACGGTCATTCCTGGTTACAGCTCTTCTCCAAGACAGAACAGTCAGAATCCTATCTTCCCTTATTATGGTTTGTCCCCAGAAGCATCCCAGGGCAGTGGCTTCTCTGGGGTCAGCTGCAAGGTCTCTGCCCCCGAAACCCACTCATTCCTGAGCGACTCGACCCTCCCCAGATCCCAGTCCTCGAACTGTTCTTGTTTTCAAACTTTCTGACCCCGTGGCGCCAAGTTCCCTCACGCTCTGTTTGGCTTCACAACTGCTCTGGGTCACCACTGGGGTCTCCGTGCCCTCCCCACCCCCGCCTGTGCCAGGTTTAGCAGCGGCCCTTATGCAGGCACGCACTGTCCCTCCTGGTACCCACATTAGCAGGGACAAGGGCCTGGGCTCTAAAACCTGATGACGTTTCACTGACTGAGGTTTCTCCCCAGCCTACGGCAACTGGAAACAAGGCGGTCTGGGTCCCCAGGGGGCGAGGGGAGTGTCTCTGGCTGGGGCACCCTGTCTGGAGGGGGCTTGGAGGGCAGGAAGCAGCCTAGGAAGAGGGGAGAACGACGCGGTGCAGGAGGACCTGGGTGCTGGGAGGAACGGGGCCCAGGTGCCTGCTCTCCAGCGCCCCCTGTGGGCAGCCTGGCAGGCGGCCTTCGCTGCTGAGACATCATTGCAGGTGTGGGGCTGGGGGCGCAGGTCAGCAACGCAAGGGCTGCCGTCAGGGGGCGTCAGTGAGCTCACCCAGGGCCGCGTCTGCCTCTGTCGGAGTGGCAGGAAGGCAGCAGGTGCTGTGGGCCCGGAGAGCCCACCCTGCGCCCTCGGTGTTTCTCTTTGAAACTGGAAGAGCTCGGGGGGGTTCAATAAAAAGGGATGATTTGATTCTGACGAGTCTGGGGGGCAGAAATCCTAAAAACTTTCTGCAAGGACTCTCCTCTGGGAGCTGAAATACCAAGGCCAACAGTCACTCTATCATCACCCCTAGAAGCTGACCCCACTCAGTACTTACCAGAGACCTAACCCAGCTCCCCGCCCGCCATCCCAGTATCATCGCCATGACCCTGGGAGGAAAAATGATTCTCATTATCAATTTGGAGATGAGAAAATGGAAACTCAGCATTTAGTAACTGACCCAAGATCACATAGCAAAGACTGGAGCCCTGGGCTGTCCCCCCTTCAAATCCTATATTTGCAGCACTGCCAGCCCCGCATCTCAGCATGATTGATACTCAGGGCTCCCTGGGCCACGGGGTTGGGGGTTGATCGTGGACAGAGCTCCTCCCCCCATGGCACCAAGAATGACCCACGTCATCCCCACAGCCACATCTGCAAAGTTAGCCTTTGGCAGGGGGTCGGCAGACGGGCGCACGGGCCAAATCCACCCTGCCACCCGTTTTCGTGAAGTCATATTAGAACATGGCAATGTCCGTTCATTTCTGCACGCCTGTGCCTGCTTTTGAGCTCTGAGGCTGACTCAAATCATTGCAACGGGGACCATATGGTCTGTAATACCTGCAAGATTGACTCTCTGACCCTCTACAGGAGGATGTGCCAACCTTTAGCCTTTGATAAAACCGCCAGCTTGCCTGAGTCTAGCAGAGCCCGGCTGAGATGATGCTGAGGGTGATGTGGGCGTGGGCGTGCGGGCACTAGGGAGTGTGCAAAATGACCCCGAGTGCCGTCGGTGACATCCAGCAGAGGTGACATCCAGCGCTGGAGGAGCAGCAGGGGGTGTTGAGTGGGCAGCGAATCCCTTTCGAAGGGAGCTGCATTTAGAAGCTTTTAGACTCAGAATGGCACAGTGGCTGCGGCTGCTGCTGCTGAAATTTAAGTAATTTTCCCCTAATTAAGCAATTATCTCGGATAGAGCAGTTCCCATCTCCAGGAACTTTTTTTGGTGGCGGGTGGGAAGGAGAGAGACGGAGGTGTAGCGTTGGGGAGGCACAGATACAGAAACAGCCTAGCAGTGAGGTTCTCTGCCCAGCGGAGCCGATAGAGACAGTGGCTGAGGCGCGGAGGGGACTTCAAAGGCGCTCTTGAAAGTGACATAACTGGCTCAGAATGCTGCCATCCCTGGAGCCAAACACACACATGGAGCTAACTCATAACAGGAGATCTGAGCCCAGCAAGGGCCCTGAGAAAGAAGAGCTGGATTCAGGGTGGGCATGCGTCCTTTTAAGCAGGGGAGAGGGAGCAAAGGCTTGGAAGTTCTGCAGGCCAGAAGTGGGGGGAGGATGGGTTTCATCTTTCCCCCAGAGAGGGCGAAGCTGGACCACCCTGCTCAGCTGGTCCAGCAGCACCAGGCTCATGCCGTCTTCCTACAAAGACTTCATTCACACAAGTCGTGGGTGGGAGATGCTATGGGCTCAACCTGATAGGTTCCCAGGAGGATGGAGACAGGCCACCTTCTCCCATGTGGCTTTTCACCTTGGAGACCTGCTGCAGACCTGGGTATGGCCGGCATAAGATCTATCCCTTTCCTGGAGTGTGAAGGCTCAAATTGGGCAGCAAGAAACTGTGGTCTACGGAAAACAACTGCCTACATATTCAACCACCTACAAGGATGAACTGCCCTCTGCCACGGGACTCGACCCCCACACCCCTCCCTGGACCTTCCCCTCCTCCTCCTTTTTTTTTTTGTTTTTGCTTTTTAGAGCCACACCCATGGCACATGGACGTTCCCAGGCTAGGGGTCGAATCAGAGCTACAGCTGCCAGCCTACACCACAGCCACAGCAATGCTAGATCCATGCTGTTTCTGCGACCTACACCACAGCTCACAGCAACGCTGGATCCTTAACCCACTGAGTGAGGCCAGGGATTGAATCTGCAACCTCATGGTTCCTAGTTGGATTCGTTCCCGCTGCACCACGATGGGAACTCCGGCCCTCCTCCTTCTTCATTGTTCCTGCCAGAAGCTCTCTCCATGAACTCCAGCCACAGATTCCCACCACAGCTCCTTTATAAGCCAAGCATCTTCTCACAGTCACTGCTGGTGCCATCCTGAGCTCAGCCCCTCCCCCTCTGATGCCTTCATAATTCTTTTTTTTTTTTGTCTTTTTGCCATTTCTTAGGCCGCTTCCGCAGCATATGGAGGCTCCCAGGCTAGGGGTCCAGTTGGAGCTGTAGCCACCAGCCTACACCAGAGCCACAGCAACGCAGGATCCGAGCCGAGTCTGTGACCTACACCACAGTTGGATCCTTAACCCACTGAGCAAGGCCAGGGATCGAACCTGCAACCTCATGGTTCCTAGTCGGATTCGTTAACCACTGCGCCACGACGGGAACTCCCTTCATAAATCTCTCTTGCTTTACCAACTTGGCCTTATGCATTCTTCCCCCGGCATCCCTAACACAACCCTCCCCCAAAGGCAGGCAAGCCACGGGTCCCCCACCCACTGGAAGCTGAGCCTGCAGCCTTGGGCTGGGAAGGCTGGCAACATCAGGATGCCCAGATGCACTGGATATACGACGGAAAAATGTGCAGCGTAAGCAGGTCCCAGTTATGGCCGGGGGCATTCTTATACCCCAAACCTAGTCTTTGTTGAATTTGGTTGTGTTATTTCCATTAACACGGCGTTTTGTAGTTTTACTTACTAAATCTGGCCTCCCTCCCCACACCCCTCTAAATACCTTCTCCCCACAATTGCCAAGCAAGCAAACGATCATCTGTCCCCAGACAGTCACAGGATCCAATCCAGGCAGCCCATGGGATCCAGGCTGGAGGCTGAGAAGAAATTCCTAGCCCTGAGTGGGGTTACAGGAAAACAGAGAGTTCCTCCTTGATCAGGTTGAGGCACCCCGTCAAGGTGGCGTCTTGCATTGGGATTCATACATAAGAATGCTGGGAAGGGAGTTCCCGTGGTGGCTCAGTGGGTTAAGGACCTGACTAGTATCCATGATGATGCAAGTTTGATCCCTGGCCTCGCTCAGTGGGTTAAGGATCTGGCATGGCTACAAGCTGCAGCACAGGTTGCAGATGCAGCTCGGATCTGGTGTTGCTATGGCTGTGGTGTAGGCTGGCAGCTGCAGCTCTGATTCGACCCCTAGACTGGGAACTTCCATATGCCACAGGTACGGCTGTTAAAAAAAAAAAAAAAAAAAAGCTCGGAAGGAAGGGGAAAGAGGCCCTCCTTTTTTGGTGGTTATCATGCACTACATGGGAATTTTTTTTAAAAAAAGGACAATGGTTGACAGGGATGTTTCTTTGCAAAATGGGGTTGGCAGAACTGTTCACATCCCTCTTCCAAATAGACGCTCACACATCTTTCCATGGGAATCCAGAAAACAGAGACCTTCACTGTTTTTCCATTTGGAAATATCATCAGGGACTACAGGTTTTTGGTTCCAAGCTAGCAGACCTACGGGTCAAGTGAGGTCCTACCTGGGAGACCCTGGTATATGGGCAAAAGCAAGATGGCGTAGGTCATGTGTAGCTGTGGCTCTGATTCAGTCCCTGGCCCGGGAACTTCTATATGCTGCAGGTCCGGCCATCCAAAAAAAAAAAAAAAGGCAGGATGGAGATTATGCTGGGACTGTCCTGTCCTGGCTTGCACTTGGGAAGGGAACCACATCTCCCAGGGTGGGCACAGACCCAGTGCCATTGGCCTGACTTCCATCAGCACTGGGGCTTGACCCACCCCTGAAATGCAGCCCTGAAATGAAGCAGCTGTGTTAGGTTCAAGGGCACAGAGGCGTCCGGATACCCCACCTCCCCAACCTCCTTCCACTTGAGGCTGGGGATCCAGGCAGCTGCAGACCCCTCACAGCCCTGAGGGCTACAGCCCATCAAGGCTGGGAAGAGTTACACTGTAGCTACTTATCCCCCAGAAGTACAGAGGGATCTGCCTGTGAAGGGAAAGGGCAAAGCGCGTAGACACCAGAAAAAGAGAGTTGAGTTTTTATGCAGTGGAAACTTGAGGAATGAATTACTGGCTGACAGAGGTCACGCGACAGTCCCTGAGTTTGAAATAGGCACAGAGAGGACCCTGGTGAGGTGGGGAAGAGGCAGCTGGACCAGGAGGAGCCAGCAGTCCCCAGCTTCTGAAGGCACAATGCTAACCAAGTCAGAATCCTCAGGATGGGGAGAAACATGTTGTTGAAAAATTTCTACTAGCCCCGTGGAAAAAAGTCAGAAACAAACAGGTGAGATTAATTTTTATATTTTATTAAAGTATAGTTGATTTACAATGTGCCAATTTCCACTGTACAGCAAAGTGACCCTGTCATACATATATTCCCTTTCTTTTTTTTTGTCTTTTTTTTTTTTTTGATATTTCTTGGGCCGCTCCCGCGGCATATGGAGGTTCCCAGGCTAGGGGTCCAATCGGAACTGTAGCCACCGGCCTACGCCAGAGCCACAGCAACGCGGGATCCGAGCCGCGTCTGCAACTTACACCACAGCTCACGGCAACGCCGGATCGTTAACCCACTGAGCAAGGGCAGGGATCGAACCCGCAACCTCATGGTTCCTAGTCGGATTCGTTAACCACTGCACCACGACGGGAACTCCTATTCCCTTTCTTATATTATCTTCCATGGTGGTCTGTCCCAAGAGACTGGATCGCGATGGCATAACATAGTTCCCTGTGCTGTACCGTAGGACCTCATTGCTTATCCACTCTAAATGGAATTGTTTGTGTCTAACCCCAGACTCCCAGTCCATGCCACTCCCTCCCTCCCCTCTTGGCATCCACAAGTCTGTTCTCTGTGTCTGTGGGGATTGATTTTAATAGCATGTTTTATTCAACCCAGCATAGGCGAAATACCATGTTGCCATGTATTAACTATAAAAGAATCATCCATGGGCTTTTATGTATTCTCTGTTTTATACTGAGTGACGAAAAATCTGGTGTGTAATTTACACTTATAGCACATCCCTGGTCCAATGTCAAGTGCTTATAGCCACCGGTGGCTTGTGGCTCCCCTGTAAGGCAGCGCTGGAACAGAAAGAGTGAAACCTCTCCTCTGTTGGATCCAGAGATGGTCCGTTTCCCTGGGGCTCTCCAAACACACACGTCTGGAAGCAATGGCCAAGGGCTTCTGGGTTGGTCAAGGTGTGTCTTATGGTGCTGGTTTGCATAAATTCCTTTAGTGGTGACCAGGCAAGGAACCAGCTGGAGGTGATTGCGGGGTGGGGCAGCAGGAAGGGGTGGGCTGGGTCTCACAGTGCCCCCTGCAGAAGATGCTCCAGAAGAGCCTCTAATAATCCTGCTCCTCCCACTTCTGGTACCAAGGCCATGGATGGATCTGGGATTGAGTAGAGGAAGCCACTGGCCCTAGGTGAGGAGCCTGGGAGAGCTCCGTCTGGGACAGTGACAGCTTCTGTGACAGTAGAGAGATCACCCACGCTGCTGCCCAGCACGGCAGGCCTCCCTTCTCCCCAACACGCAGGCACATCCTTCCATCTCTGGACATGGAGATATGATCACAGAATCAGTTTCTTTGCTGCTTTCGAATGTGTGAGAAGCTATGTTTGACATGGAGGTGGCCCACGTAAGCCTCGCAACCACCCTCCAGTAGATCCTCTTCTTATCTCCATCTGAAAGACGAGAAAACTGGAGGCACAGAGAGATTAAGCAGCTTGTCTGAAGTCACACAGCTAGTTGGTGGGGTGCCCAGGATTTGGACCGGAGTCAGGCTCCACCGAGGTGCCAGCCATTCACCACGGCCCTTCGAGCTCATGAGTCTGCTGTCGCCTGGAATCTAAATCATGACGACAGGAGATGGAAGATTGGGAGGCTGTAACTGGCGACAGAGAGGGGGAAGGCTGCCGTCTGGCACCACCACGCAGCGGGTCCCAGATGGTGGAGAACCTACATCAACTGCCTGGCTGGGTTGGAACAGGATGGGGCGCAGACGGGCTCCGTGATGAGGGTCTCCTGCTCCCCCTGGGAGGGAGCGCAGAGGGAAGGGAAGCCTGTGACCTCACTGGTTGGGCCAATGGCCAATGACATCACCGGGAGGGCGAGGAGCCAGGCCCTTCAAGTTATTTATGGAAGAGGCTGGCGGCCAGGCGCAGCAGCTCCTGAGCTGTTTCAGATGTGGTTGGGATAAAGCCTCCAGCTGGCCCGGTGGGGCGGCCAGGGCTGGGCAGGCGGATGTGGAAGCAGGGCTGGAGGAGGGAGGCAGCCGGCAGGGGGGTGGGAGGAGCCTCCCTGGGGGCGGGGATCACTGGGCTCCTCCTTCTTGGAGACTGTCCATCTTCACCCTGGCTCTGGTCTCAGCCACCCTCCCCGGGCTGGCTCCTTCAGCACGCGGGGACAGCTTGGGCTCCGAAAGGGCAGCCTGGGGATTTCAGTGTATCTGTATGTGTGCACACGAGGGCGTGTATCCGTGTGCCTGGCTATGGTATGTGCTTCCTCATCAATGGGAACTTTTGCTCTCCTTGTAAATTGGTGCTTTCGGTGATTGTGGGTGCGGATAAGTTTGTGAGCGTGCGGATCTATGATCTATGCATCTTTGCATACTGAGTGTGTGTGTGTGTGTGTGTGTGTCTACGTGAGCTAGGGAGAAGGCGAGAGGGAATACACAAGAGCTAGCAGACAGGGAGAGAGGAGTCACTAGGGGAGAGAAATCGCTCTAGGAAGTTGGGAAATACGATTTCGGTGGAAGATACAGAGGCACTTATAGAAGCTTCAGCAAAACTAGACAAACCTTTCAATCCATTTATCAAAAATGCCTGCAGCTCTGCTGCCTGAGCAGGTGCAACAAGAATGAAATATTGAGCAGAGCCAGCAATTGTGGGGCTGGAGGAGCCCAATAAATAAGGGGTTACTGCAAAGCTCACCCTGCCTCGGCTGGGTTTGTTCCAGCTTATGCCTCTGCCCTTCACACCCAGTGGTCCTCTGGGTGCTACATCTCTGACCTCTGGCCAGGTGATCCTGGAGACCACGTTGCCAAGCCCCATGCAGACGAGCTTTGGGACAATGGCAGCACAGAGCCCTTGCTTCTTGTGTCCCCAGGGCTTGCAAACTGCCCTCTTTTCCTCTAAGTGGGAACCAGATCCATGTGACCCCAGTGGAGCTTGGGTGGTTATCCTCTGGGCCGCAATGGGGAGCAGCAGGGGCTGAAAATGGGGAGCAGGTGGTGACTAAGAGGGGGCTGTGCCATCTCCTGAGACCTCCCCCTGACTCAGTCCCATTGTCTTGACAACTTGGGCCTTTTGAGCCGTGGGTGGAGGAATAGACATCGGGTCACATCAACTGAATGGGGACCCCAGCCTCTAATACTTCTGTGCCCCCTTTCCTACCACCCCCTCCTCCATGCCAGAAAAGGAAAAGCATCTCCACGCAGTACTTGTCAAATACTCCTACACTTGAGCTCACAGAAGAGGAAGCTCCGTTGATGGGGTCACCTCCAATTCCACAGGGGGCAAGGGCTCTGTCTCCCCCTCCCCAGCCACACACACACACAATTCAGGGAACCACTCCTGCACCCCACCGCTCATCATACGCTTTCCTTGCCACTGGCACCACCACCCCATCAACAGTATAACCCACATCATTACATTTCGACGCCAGGAACCAAAAGGGCAGGAGACATGGTTCAGGGCGGCAGCTGCAGGAGGCCATTCTCTGAGCCCTCCCAGCTGAGATGGGGCATGGGAAAGGCACAGCCGAGTGGCTCTCTGGGTTGCCAGACTAAATACCTGGAATGCAGGAAATAGGATTAAGCCTCAGCAGGAAACAGAGGGATAAAGGTTAATGAGGGAGGTGGGGAGTGAACACAGACTCACTGTTCCCAGGGACAAAAGGGCAGCGTCTCGGCTCCGTGGGAGCAGCCTGAAGTCACGTGTCCCCCCACCTCCCAACCCCGCTTTAAAAAATCCAGCAGATGGGAGACCCACCTTTTCTGGAATGTTCTTGGAAAGTAAAAGCCTGATCCACAAGTTGCTCTTTTACTGCCTGGATCACCTGCCTCACAAGAGCATCTGTTCCTATTCTCTGTTCCCCCAGGAGCTTGGGTTTTGTGGGACCAGCCAAGAGGCTCTCCTCTCCTCTGAATCTAACCCTGGCCCTCCCCACCCCCTCCGTTTTCTTCTGCATCCCCATGGAACGGCAGGAGGTCCATCTCAGGCGAGATGCAGTGTCATGAGGGTCATGTGACTGGTTAAAGCCCCCAAGCAGCAGGAGCCAGCAGCTGGGTTGATCTTTCTACGTCTCCTCCAAAGGCATCCTTTTCTTCTTTGGAAGGTTGGAGGGGGAACAGCAGAAAGAACTTTCCACCAGCTGCCACTCTGGAACTGCCTCCTGGGACAGCAAATGGTGCCCGGAGCAGGGCCTGGGAGAGGGCCGCTCTGGTTCTCAGGAGCCTTTGTTTTGTCACACTTCCCACAAGCCTGCCAAGTGCCGTTGCAGACGGCTGGCCTTCAGGACCCTACCCGGCTCAGGTCTAGGCTGAGCCTTCGGAAGTATGGGGGAAGGGCGGGAGCAAAGTTGCCAGGGCAACCGCCCCAACTCCATCTTTCCTCTGCCTGGGGACGTCTGCAAGGAGAGGAAGCAGTCATTTTCCTGGGGTGCTGGGGGTGTGGGCCCACAGGATTAAAACTCTGCAAGTCCTCGTGCCAAGCAGAAAGCCTTGCTCCCCGTCATCTGGATCCCAGCCGCCGGCATCAGTGGCTCCTTTAAAGCCTTACATCTGGGCCTCAGCCAGCGCTCAGCCCACGTTCGTTGTGGGTCGGTGAGGGGAGGATGTTATTTTTTCCAGCTTCCAGGAGGGCCTTTCACGAGTCTTTAATTTTTTTTCACGGCCTTCCTTAAGGAGGTGTGTTCAGATGATAATTAGGATACGATAGGGATGACATCGCCATGGGTTCACTCTATGCCAGGCGCTTCATTGGCATTGTAGCTTTAATTCACACAACGATGCTGTGAAGGAGGCCTTCCTATCCCCATATTTCACGTGGGGAAACTGAGGCTGAGAAAGCTACCGAAGTTGCCACCATGCGCAGGTGGTAAGTGACAGATCCTGGACCCCAATGCTTTGGGGGAAGTGGTTTAAGACACAGAAGCCGAAAATCTGGCCTGAGCAATGAGCTCTTCTTGGGGCCAATGGACCAGAACTTTCTGGCAGGAGAGGCAGAAGAGGTAACTCAACCCAGAGTGCCTGGGACTTTTTTTTTTTTTTTTTCCTTTCTCATTTTAGGGCTGTACCTTTGGCCTATGGAAGTTCCCAGGTTAGGGGTTGACTCAGAGCTGCACCTGCTGGCCTACACCACAGCCAGAGCAACGCCAGATCCTTAACCCACTGAGCGAGGCCAGGGATCGAACCCACATCCTCATGGATATGAGTCAGGTTCACAACCTGCTGAGTCACGATGGGAACTACTGTCTGGGACTCTTTTGGTTTTAGCCCTGAAAGTCCTGCCTCTGAGAAAGCCCCCCAGGCCTGGATGAATGGGGATGGTTGGTCCCCCTCGACGGGGTGCACACAGAGGAGCATGTGGGATGGGAACCTGGACAGGCCTTGGAGACCCACCCCCCATGGGGGTCTACGGCGGTATAAGGCTCAAGTCCATGGGCAGGTTGAGATCTGCATGCAAGGTGTCTTTCAGACAGCTCCTCCGAGGACCACCAGCTCGATCCCCTCCTTTCCCCCGCTGCTGGCTTTTCCCATGTCCATCCTTGGTCGCCAGAATGCCCTAAGCCCCCCAGATACCTGTCACACCTGGCCCTTGCCCCGATCACCGCGGAATCTGACATCCCCATAGACGGTGGACGAAAAGAGGCTGATGGTGTTTTCAGCCTCCGGTACCCCAACCGCCTCCACTGCCCACGAGTCAAGTCAGAGAGCCGGCTGAGAAAAGCTCTCTTCATCAGGAAGCGGTGCCGGGGTCCCACCCTGCCCAATGCAGATCCCAGGCTGCCCGGGACCAGGAGTGGAGGGAACAGGTGAGAGGAGGAAGGCGAAATGCCCGGCAAAAAGAAAAAGTTCAATCAGATTTGTAAAGAGCACAATTTACAAATCCGTCACATATTTTACTAGGCTGGGATTTACGGATTAGCCTGTAATACTTAGGCGGCTTTTTGTAATAAAACCCTGAGCCCAGGCAGCCTTGGGGAAGTGAGGAGGAAGAAGGGGCCTTTGCGCTCTATCTCGCTTTCATTTTCCCAGCATTTTTTGATCTAGGCAGCCCCATTAATCTGTGCTTTATCTGCCTATGGAGAAGGATTGAGCTCTTTATTGGATTTTTGTCAAGAATAAATGATTTAGTTTGGGATATTGTGGAAACGATTTTTGTGGTCTTACACCATCTAATAAATGAAACAGCGGGGATCAATTCCTTTCTCGCAATGTGTTCAACAGGCAGGGTGAAATATGCCCACAATTATTTGGAATTTCACCCTATAGATATTTATAACTGACTGTGACTACAGGTATATGGGTCTGCCCGGGCGTGGGCACCTGTTCGGCAAGATGTGGTCCGTTAGCTCCATGGCATGAAACGTGGGACCCTTGAGACAGGCTGGTCAGAAATGCAGATCAAGTTCAACTGAGCAGACGGGGCTGCGTGTCAGAGAGGAGTCAGGCTTGGGGTGAAGGCTGGCATTGGGAGGTGATATTGACTAAGACCCTTGGCTGGAGTGCTTGTCCTGGAGGGTCGCGAAACTAAGAGGAAGGGAGGGACCTCAGTGCCACAGCAGCCTGGCAAACGTCCAGCGTGGGGGGACACAGGGCAGGGAACCCCAGGACCCCATCCCTCCCCGTTCTGGCCCGTGGCCCCACTGCCTTCTCTCCTAAGACACAGATTCCCGGAGAGATGTCTGGAAATACTTGAAGATGGGAGCTGGCTTTCTGCCCAGGGAGGCTGATAAGGTTGACGTCTCTGATGGTCCACACGTGTTTATTGGGAGCCTGTTAGGTGACAGTGCTTAGCATAGGCCTGGCACAGAGTAAGCCTTAGATAGAGCCTTGTTCACAGACTGAATGATAAATAGAAAGCTTTCAAGATGTCCACTCCTCCCCAAGCCCACACTGTCCTCACGAGAGAAACAGGGAGTAGAGAGGGGGCTGAGACATTAGCGGCAGGATCCAGCCAAGAGGTGGGAAACCTGCTTCCCCACCCCTCATCCAAACCCCTACTCTGGAGAAAGAATAGAACTACTCCAGGAGCTCCCGCTGTGGCTCAGCAGTAATGAACCCAACTAGCATCCATGAGGATGCGGTTTGATCCCTGGCCTCGTTTGGTGGATTAAGGCTCCAATATTGCCGTGAGCTGTGGCATAGGTCTGCCGCTGCAGCTCTGATTTGACCCCTAGCCTGGAAACTTCCATATGCTGTGGGTGTGGCCCTAAGAAAGCAAAACAGCTGGAATCTGAGCTCCGGGTGCCTGCATGGTCTGGGGAGGTCCCCCTTTTCTCTGTGCCCTCCCATGGCAGAATGGGACAAGGGAGCTCTCTGGGGTCTACGAGGGCACGAATCCCATGCTGAGGGCTCCACCCTCAGGAACTAATCACCACCCACAAGCCCCACTTCCTAATACGATCACCTTGGGGGTTAGGATTTCAGTGACTGGATTTGGAGGGGGGGACAGATTCAGATCAGAGTCATCATAGATTGCTACACTCTGGACAGAAAGCTTACTCCACGTACCCACAGATAATAACCATAGCCAACCTGGGGGTGGGGGACAGGATGGGCTGGCCCAGCAAGGTCTTCTGCTGAGACCCCCGTATCATTCCATTGCATAAGGTCTGAGCTGAGCCTTCTGTCCCTGCTTTGAAGGCATCGTTTCTAGTCTTGGTCCCTAATTATGGACCCAAAGAGCATCTGATCTGTGAGTACCGATTTCCTTACGGGGTTAATTTCTTTAACAGGCTCTGCCTTCCTGGCGCATGTTCTGTAAATGTTGGCAGTGACAGTGAGACCTTCCAGCTCTCTCTCTACCCTGAGTGTTGGATTTTTGTCCTATTTTGGACCATGTTTTCTCCGCCACGATCAGACTTCTTTGGAGCTGGTTGGTGATAGGAGGGAAGTCCTTGGTGCCTTGGTCATGAAGAGTCTCTTCTGCTTGGAGTTCAGTTTGAAGGTGGCTCCTCATCCCCACCCGCTTTGCCAAGAAATAAGGAATGCTGTGTATAACCAATGAAAAAATCATTGACAAGTCCCACCCCTTTCCCTGACTGGGGCAGCTCAGGCATGACTGTTGGAACAATTCACATCCAGTTGTGTGGACGTGCCACAGGGCAGGAGCGAGATGTGGCCAACAGTAGAGGTTGGGGTCTTATGGTACCATTTGCCCAGCTCTCAACCAGGGGGCAATTCAGAGAGGTTTCCTTCCAACTCCTGAGGCTGACTTGTAGGAGGTCAACCTAGGTCTTGAACTTGACCTCTTTGAGTTCTTTGATGATCCTCTCGATAGGCTCATAGGCCTTCTGATCCGGTAGGTATGGAAGCCATCAAGCCATCGTTCTCATTTCTACCACGGACGCCTTTGAGAGCTCTCTGCCTTGGATATAACACCTCCTGAGCAAGACGGTTATCGTCAGTCCGACGTGTTATGCTGAGATCTTGTCCTCAGAGGGAGTTGCCACACTTGTTAGACAACAAACATGCCCTGCCTCTCGGCAGAGAGCAACGGCTCTTCTAGTCAGTTCCTCAAGCCACGGCTCTGAGCCATCATGGATGCTTCTCTTTCTCCCACATCCCACATCCCACGTGTTGGAAGAGCCTATTGGCTATGCTTCAAATTGTCCAGAATCCTACCACCACTGTTCCTCTCCATTCCCACGGCTGCCACCCTGGCTCAGCCACCAGCATCTCTAGCTGCTTTTCCCAATCCATCCCGGCCCCTGGCAGCCTCAGCACAACACAGCTCAACGCAGCAGCTGGAGCAAGCCAGCCACGGCTCAAAGTCCTGCTCAGCGCCCTCTCCCAAGCACAAGGGTCAGGTCCTCACTGCAGCCTGAGTGATGGCTCTGACCGCCATCCCCCTGCTCATCCCTGCCAGTGTGGCCAAATGACTCAGGCATGCTCTTGCCTCAGGGCCTTTGCACTGGCTGCTTCTTTTCCCTGGAATGCTTTTCCCCACAGAGACCTGCATGGCTGACTCCTGTATGGCCCCAAGTTTTTCAATCAAACATCAGGCAGTGCTGTATAGAGGATAGGAGGACAGACTGGAACCATACCACCTGGGCTCAAGTCCCTCTTCTGCCACTTGCTAGCCATCTGATGCTGCGAATGCTGTTTCTTTTCTTCTCTTTTTTCTTTTTATGGCCACACCTACAGCATATGGAAGGTCCCAGGCTAGGGGTTGAATCAGAGCTGCTGCTACCAGCCTACACCACAGCCACAGCAATGCTGGATCTGAGCTGCACCTGCAACCTACGCCGCATCCTCGGTCCATAACCCACTGAGCAAGGCCAGGGATCGAACCCGAATCCTCATAGACACTATGTTGGGTTCTTAACTGTGCTGAGCCACGACAGGAACTCTGGCAAACACTACTTCATCTCTGTGCCTCAGTTTTCTCATCTGTAAAATGGAGCTAAGGATGGCATTTATTCACAGGGCTAAAGGAAGATGAAGCAACTTAATATGTGTAAGGCACTTCGAAACCGACATGGAGGAAGTGTGGAATGAGTGATTAGGAAAGGAATAAATCAGATGAAGCTGACACCAACTGCTCTATTTAAACATGCAGTCAGCTCCTCCCCCCTTCAAGCTCCCTCCTCTGCTCTATTTTTACTTTTATTCCGTCGCATGTAACACTTCTAACTTCCTATATGATTTGGTTATTTCTCGTGTTTCCTGTATCTGTCTCCCCCAATCAGAACGGCTAGAACATGAGCTCTAAGAGGGTGGAAGTCTTTGTTTTGTTCCCTAACGCGCTCCCTGACACGCAAGAGGCGGTCAGCATCGTATTTGTGGAATGAACGAATATATTCCGTCAGCCCCCATTATCATCATTTTATGCACTTTTTTAAAGAAAAAGAATTTTTTCTGACTATAGAAGTAAAATAGGTTGGGAAGCCAGGCGTGGTCGGAGATGCCAAACTGAGCAAAAGCTGCCCCTGAGACAAGATGTATCCATTTCTAATGGCTGGTGAACAGACTGCCACAAACTTGGTGGCTTAAAACACCTCTGGAGATCAGAAGCCCCAAGTGAGTCTTAGGTGGCTCAATTCAAAGTGTCCGCAGAGCTGCGTGCCTTTCGGAGGCTCCAGAGAAGAATCTGCTCCTTGGTGTCAAAATTCAAATATATGTATATTACAATCTACATATGACGTATGTAATATCTATACACATGTGCATACACATATGACCACATATGTGCATATATGCATATGTGCATAGTTACATGTATACATTAAAGTTTCCAGGAGTTCTTGCGGCTCAGCACAGTGAAGAACCTGACACGGTGTTTGTGAGGATGCGGGTTTGATCCCTGGCCTTGCTCAGTGGGTCAAGGGTCCGGCATTGTCAAAAGTTGTGGCATAAGTTGCAGATATGGCCCAGATCCAGTGTTGCTGTGGCTGTGGCACAGGCCTGCAGTGGCAGCTCACATTTGACCCCTTGCCTGGGAACTTCCATATGCCACAGGTGCAGCTGTAAAATAAAAATGAAGAAAAAAAAATTTCTAGAGACTATATACCAAATGATTAACAATAGGAATGGCATGGAACTGCTTTCATTTATAATGTAATTTGAATTTATTTCTACACGCAGAATGTCTTATTTGGTACTTCAAAAGGTTTTAAAATAAAGAAAAAAATTGAGATAGGATAAAGGCAAATTGCACGGAAGATGGAAAATCCATACGTGTATAAAATGGAAAGTTTCAGTGTATTTCTCTCTTGTCCTCTTTCAGCATATACTATGTGGCTTGGACTGAATGTGCCGTTCTAAGTTTTAATTTTTTTAAAACATCTATTGTGCGCATCTTCCATACGGCATTAAATATTCTTCACATATGTATTTTTAATGGCTGCATAATATTCCTTCATGAGCATGTCATCATTTATTTATCAGCATCCCCCCAATCCATTCCCCTCCTCACCCTCCTTAGTGCTGCCCATTAATACCTTAACTACTTGGATGAGAAATGGTGGCTCTCACTGTCCCTAGTCAATGGATGTATGTATATCTGGAACATTTCAGAGCATAGCAAAGTCACTGCTTCATTAATATAAAGAGGACACAGACCAAAGCAAATCAATATCTCCCCCGACGCATCCTTCTTGGTACCCTGAGCATCATGCCCTGCGCTGAACTATTTGCATCATCCCACCTGGGTTTTTATGTCTCCCCTGACCCCCGCTTCCTGCCAGGTCCCCCGAGCAGAGCCAACTTCTCTATTAGCTCGTGAAGAAAATAAGTTTGGGATAAAAATAAGGTTGGTATATGAGCTTAACAATTTTCCAAAAATAGACCTCCCCTAGGCTTTGGTGTCTGTCCCTTTGTATGAGAACGTATCATTTGGCCAACAAAGATGATGTGCGGTGGGGGGGGTGGCGGGGAGGGGGATTGGACCAGAAATGTCAGGAGCCAATAGAAGCAAAGAGAGAAGGGGGAGGGGCTTGTTATTCTAATGGAATTTCTAAGCAAATGACTGAAGCCTCTGTGCTGTGGCCCCAGGGGTTGAGGGAGAGACGGGGCTTGGGAGGCTGGGGAGGGGGTGCCCTGAGACAGTCCCCCCCTGCAGCCTGGCATTTTACATCTGGTTGGTGACCATGACCATGTATCTCCAGTGGCCCAAGAAGAGCTCTGACCTTTGCTGGTTTGGTAGCAACCCCATAACAAAGGTCATCCTAAAATAGCTTTCCCGCCTTTGGAATAAAACCTTTTGCATTGAGCGGAATCTAGGAGATGAGGTTAATTGAGGGTTGACTCACAGGCTTAGGTTTGCAAGAAAGAGGGCTAAGTGGAGCCCTTTCACAGCAGCTGCTTACCTTGAAGCTTCAGCCTCTCCGCCGGGTGGGATGAAGCTGCCAGGGAGGATTGAGTCCTGCCCCAACTCAGTCGTGATACCCAGAGTGCTGGGTCCCCGTCTCAGGAAGTATCATCTGTGGGTACACGGTGGAAAAGGAAAGTGTGAAAATCCAGTCCAGCATTTTGGAGAGTCCGGATCTGGAATTGCCTTCATCCCTGAGCCAGAGCAATGACCACACTAGCTACAGGGGCCCCTGGACTTGAGAGTTTGAGTGGGTTCTGCTCAAAAAAGCACATATAAAGCCAGCTTTTTCTTGTTCTGGGGACTGTATGGGCAGAGCTGGATAAGAGTCTGTGTGGCCATGGGGGCCTCAGTCTGGAGGGAAAACAGACGTGAAAATAATGAGAGTGGGGGGAGGGGGGGGGCAGGCATACTGTTTGTGCATTTGCTCACGACTTCACTGGGCCCCTGCGGCCCGCTGTGTGCCAGGCGCCATGCTAAGTCTCAGAGTCCTTGTGTCACGACAGATGTGGCCCTTGCCCTCATGGAGCTTATAGCCCAGCAGGCAGTATAGACAGTGAACAAATAAAAACACAATGCATCTTTGATTCTCATTTGTGATAAACGCGTTAAAAGACACGCAGGGAGCTATGAGTATAACACAGGAGAGCGTGTGAGCATAGGTGAATTCCCCAAACAGGCTTCCCTAGGCCCACCTGTCTGTCCTCTCCTCAGTCGGCAGTGTGTGTGCACACCTTACCCCCTTCGCTAGGTCCTAACCTTTGACCTTTGACCCATTGAGAGGTCCTGGATGCCTGGGGGTGGGGGGGGGCACCTGGAATGCTTGGGTTCAGATCCCACCAACTTGCCTCCATGCACCTCAGTTTTCTCCTCCGTACCGTGGGGATAAAGCCTTGCCTGACACTCAGGGTGGCTGTGAGGATTCAGGGGGTTGATGGACACGTGCCTCACACATGGTCCCTGCCAGAGACAGGAAGCTGCACGTCTATTTGTTTTGTGTGATGGTTAATTTTATGTGTCAACCGGACCGGGCCACCAGATGCCCAGATGGCCGGTTACACAGTCTCTCTGGGTGTGTCTGCGAGCGTGTTTCTGGAAGAGATTAGCATGGGAAGTGGTGAACAGGCCGAGCAGATGGCCCTCCCCCGTGTGGGTGGGTCTCCTCCCCTCCTTCGAGGGCCTGAAGAAAACAAAAAGGCAGAGGGGGTGAATTCACTGTCTGCCGACTTAGAGCGGAGACAAAAATCTTCCCTCGCGCTTGGCACGTCTGGTCCTCAGGGCTTCAGCCTCGGAAGCTTCACCCTCCGCTTTCCCGCTCTCAGACCTTCAACCTCCACCACTGGCCTCCTGGGGTCTCCCTAAGGACAGCCCAGCACGGAAAGGGTCGCAATCAGCCTCCGGAACCACGCGGGCTAATTCCTCACAATCTACCTGTTTCTCCTGCTGGTTCTGTTACCTTGAAGAATCTAGCGCACAAGCTTTCTCCTCCAAGTTCATGTGGCTTAGATGGTAGCAACAGCGATTTATGGCTTATTCGTGGCCTCACCTGCGGCTCTCACTCTGGCCCGGGCAGCAGATCCCGCGGGGGTGGCGCTTGTTAGAACAGATCGCTGGGCTGACTCTGTAGGTCGGGGCAGGGCCTGAGAACATGCATTTATAACAAGCTCCCAGGTGGTGCTGGTCGGGGGACCACACGTTGAGGACCCCTGGATGACACTAACTCCTCAGATTTTCATTGGCAGAAATCTCGAAGTAGGTACACAGTGGAGCCACCACAGTGTGTGCCCGCCCCTGTTGGGAGTTTTTCTCTCTATGTCATTTTCTTTTCTTTCTTTCTTTTTTTTTTTTAAGAGTAACTTTTTTTTCTTTTCTTGCCTTTTCTAGGGCTGCGCCCACAGCATATGAGGTTCTCAGGCTAGGGGTCTAATCGGAGCTGTAGCCACCAGCCTACGCCACAGCCACGCCAGATCTGAGCCTCGTCTTCGACCTACACCCCAGCTGACAGCAACGCCGGATCCTTAACCCACTAAGCAAGGCCAGGGATGGAACCCGCAACCTCATGGTTCCTAGACGGATTCATTAACCACTGAGCCACGACGGGAACTCCATCTACGTCATTTTATTTTCACTGCAACTCAGCAACGCCAGCTTCCTTCTTCCCGTTTTCCGGAAGATTTTGTTACCAGCGCTCAGAGCAGGTACCTGACTTGCCAAAGCCATGTGACTTGTAAGGGACAGAGCTGGTCTTGAACTCTGACCTGTGTGTGTCTGGTTCGATGTTCGGCTCTCCCCATTGCTTTTGGAACGAGGTTTGGGGTGAGAAACAGCACCAGGAGGCATCTGAAGAGGAGGAGGAAACTTCTGGGGAAGACATCTCACAGGCAGATGGGACCACACCTGCGTGATGCTTATTGACGCCAAAAAGCACCCAGCTCAGAAGTCCAGAAGGGCTTGGCTCATCACAGGGCTGGAATCTGCCACAGAGCTTTCCTGGCAGCGCTGGAGGCCTAGGACCCAGGCCTCTGGCCTAGGTGCTTCCCATGGATCAAGCATGGCCCCCAGTGGCCTAGGATCCCCAAGGGAGCTGAACCAGGTGGGCTGTTCCCCAGCCTCTCCTCCACCCCTGCCCCTCCTCCCAGCAGCCCAGAAAACGGGTGTTGCCCATTAACTGGAGAGGGGCTCCAATTCAAAGGAAACGCTCAGCCACGAAGGCCCTGGCCTCGTGCTATAGTTTTGGCAATTAGTGTAACTGCGCAGGGCCCTGGGCCACAGGCTTTTCTGTGTCCCCCATATCTTGTTTTTAGGGAATAAGCCTCCGCCTGCAGGGCCTTCCCAAGTTCCAAAGGGCAGCTGCTCATCAGGGAAGGAAGGGGCTGCAGAGACCAGGGAGGAGCCGTCCAGAGACTAGAGTGCAGCCTGGGGGCAGGCTCCTGGTTCCTGTGCAAGGAGTATACAGAACAATATCTTTGAGCCCTTCTGCAGAACTAAAACCCCCAACAAACGGAAGAACTATTTGATGAAGCATTCTCCATTAAGGGAAGAAGGAGGACCCCCAGAACCAGTCCTGGGGGCCACTAAACACCAGCTTCGAGAGACAATGCAAGCTTGCCTCCGCCCTGATCCTTATCTGTGGCCCAATTTTCCACTCCCCAAACTATAAAACCCCCTCCTAATCTCTCTCTAGGAGGGCACAGTCTTCAAGGCATTAGCTTGCTGTGGCCCCTTTTGCCTGGTAAAGCAATAAAGCTATCTTTTCTCCTTTCCCCCAAACTCTGCCTCTGTGCTTGTATTTGGCAATGGGGGACAGAGGCCAGGTTTCGGCAACAATAGGACACAAGTGCCTGGGGTGCCAAGAACCCCACAGTCTAGTTGCAGCTGGCAGCTCCAGGAAGAACAAGGAACAGGGGTTTTAGCCAAGAGGAGCTTGGCATAGGGGGACCCCTCCAGGCATTACTCTGCTCACCACTCATCTTTGAGGAGCCTGGGGATGCCTTGTGAGCCAGGGCTGGGCCCTCGGGAGCTGATGGCCTGGAGGAGGAGGTTCTAGAGTTGGCAGACCCCAAACCTTACCCTCTTTTTTTTTTAGGGCCGCACCCGCAGCATTTGGAGTTTCTCAGGCTAGGGGTTGAATTAGAGCTGCAGCCACTAGCCTACACCACAGTCACAATAGCGCAGGATCTGAGCCGCATCTATGACCTACACCACAACACACAGCCACGCCAGATCCTCAACCCACTGAGCGAGCCCAGAGATCAAACCTGTGTCCTTGTGGATGCTAGTCAGATTCACTTCTGCTGAGCTACTACAGGAACTCCCTTACCCCTGGTTTTTAATCTCACTTGTGGGGTTGCAAGACTCACCTGAGGCTTGATTCCGAAAAGCTCTGGATGCTGGTTTGTGCGTGATTTGCAAGCAGGTTTTGGAGGGTCCCCGCCTCCTCTCCCTACCCCTTTTCCTCCAGCCCCTTTTTCTGTGGGGTTGAGTTGTCACAAGTTGATGACTCAAGTTGATGACTCTCTGGAGAGAGCTGTCACCTTCTCTCCTATCCTAGGAACTTGAGACCTGCTCCATAGGGCACAGCAGGGCTGATAGGGCAGAGGGGAGGGGCAGCAAAGTTATACCTCTAGGAAGTGCAATACCTTTCAGGGGATTTTAATAAGCCCCGCCCAGGGCAAGATACTGTCTCCTGGGGATCTTGTTAATTGCAGATTCTGATCCCGCAGGGCTTAGATCCAGCATTTTAACCAGTTTTAACATCACCTGGGGGTGCTGCTGCTGACCCAGAGCACACCTGAGGAGCAAAGCCGAAGGGCAAGGTTCTTACAGAGGGCCCCATGTTGGAATCACCTGGGCACTTTTAACAATCCTGATGCCTGAACCCGCTCCCAGGAGTTCTGATTTATGGGCCTTGGGTATCGAGTGGTTCCATCATGCAGCTAGTTTGGGCCTCACTGCTACAGAGGATGGAGCCTGGCTTGGAGACAGTCCGGGACTCAAGTTCCTATTCAGTGAGTCTCCACATATGCACTGCAGGAGGGAACCCCAGGAGTGGTGCTGACCTCCCACGGTGAGGACCAAGGGGGGCGACCGGGGTAACTCTCATTACAGCGTAAACCCCCAGCCAATCGGATGGTTAAACAGTCAATTACATGGAGGAAAAAACCCTCTCCCCTCATGTCCCCTCCGCTCCAGGTCACTTAGCAAGCAGCAAAAACACGCCACCTGACCATAAGCTCTGTGGGTAGGGACCGCACTGGCTTTTGCATCGTTACATCAAGTGTCTAGTGTCTGGAACACAGGAGGTGCTGAGAGAAGGCGGCAGTGGCTGAACACATGCAGGAAGGGGCGGTGGCTGGTGATGCGGAGAGGCCCGTCCTCGTTCTCAGCCTGCCACCTTGGGTGTTAGGATGCGGTCTTTTCTGGGATGTGAGCAGAGAAGGGATTTGGGAAAAGGACTTTTTTCCTAGTGAAAAAGCATCCTCACGCCCCTTGTTAATCAAGCGCTCTTCCTTGGCAGGGAGGTTGGAGAGGAAGAGAAAAACTTTCATCCCGCAGAAGGGCATCTGCCAGTTTCCCACTTGGAGACGGGATTGAAATAGCTTCTTCAGATCCTCCCGTTAAGCTGACACATGTGGCCCCCTCCAAGCCTCCTCTGGGTTCCCTCCCAGCAGCAGTTATCTCGACTCCACCAGAACGGCTCTATCTCACTGCAGCTTGCAGCTGTCTCCCTTCACAATGGAGAGAGCTCAGGCCCCAAAGAGAGCCTGGTGCAAAGAGCATCAGAATACAGACTGGCTGGAGTGCTGGGGGAGGGGGAGAGGAGGAGGCGGAAGGGGAGGAGCGGGGAGGGCCATCCCTCCAAGTCCACATCTCGGAGGCATGGACGTCCTCCGTGGGGCGCGTGGGGATGCGGGAGCAGTATGGGGCCAGGGCTGAGAGTGATCTAAAGATGACACAGCTAAAAAAGCATCACTTAAAAGTTGTGGAAGGTAAATGCCACCTCCAGGCCGGCGCTGCTCCCCAGGCTGGGAATGAGATAATGAATTATTACCCAAGGAAATGAAACTGCTAATAAATTCAAAAGCAAAGCTAAGGGAGGTTAAACTCCGTTTTTAAAAGGGAGCTGGTGATTTATAAGGTGCCCTCTCTGCTGGCCTCCCGGGCTGCATCAGCCTCCCTGTCCCTCCCGTCTCCCACAGAGGCCGACCCCTGACCCTCTGGATGCATCCCTCTGGCCCTGATCTCTGGCAGTTCTTTCTTCCCTTCCCCACCCTTCGTGAGCCACGCCCACCCAAGGGACAATAAAGCCCAAACTGGGCTGAAGTTTGGGCGGATTGATTTTGAGAGCTCAGTCCCCAGGGACCAGCCAGAGGAAATCGGTCTTCCTAAGAAGTCCTTTCAGACCTTTGAGCCCACATAAGACAAGTGGAACCAGCGTAGACTGGGCAATCAAGCTCCGGAGGGTGGCCCCGGGCAGAGGGCGGCGCCTGCAGGGAGTGACCAATCATCTTTGCTTTCCAGAGGCGGCCACGCCTTTCGGAAACTGCCCGCGTTTGGGGATGCTCCTGGGCTACTTTTTCAGTCCTGGTGTCAGTTCTAATCCCCTCCTGGGCTCCATTCCCCAAACCCTGACTCCTCTCCTGAAGCCATCAAGCCCACCCACCCCCCACCCCCACCCCCATCGCCTGACCTCATTGCCCGTCTCCGCGGCGACAGGCCTGTGATGTCACTCGTGGAGGCCTGTGAGACATAGCAAGTGCCCAGGAAGAGGGAAAGAACAAAGCTTTTCTTTTCTTATCTTTATTTCTTTTCTTTTTTTTTTTGTTTTTTTAGGGCCGCACCCGCGGCAAATGGATGTTCCCAAGCTAGGGGTCTAATCGGAACTGTAGCCACCGGTCTACGCCACAGCCGCAGCAACACGGGATCCCAGCCGCCTCTGCGACCTACACCACAGCTCATGGCAATGCCAGATCCTTAACCCACTGAGCGGGGCCAGGGATCAAACCCACAACCTCATGGTTCCTAGTCGGATTCGTTAACCACTGAGCCACAATGGGACCTCCAAAGCTTTTGTTTCTGTGCCATCACCCCGACCTAGAAATTGGGGAGGGGCGTGGAAATAGAGGAGGGGCAGACGGAAGGTTGCAGCCTTGTCTAACCTCCCCTGCTCGGATGTGGCCCCAGCTGCGCTAGAGAACAGAGAGTCTTCTCCCAGCCTCCTTCCCCACAAGCCTGCCTGGAACAGCTATGATTTAAAAGCCACCTGTGCCCTGGAGCGACTCAATTTCTCCAATGAGCCGTTTCCCGCAGCTTGCCCCTCAAGTTCCAATGGTGGAAATTGAAGGGGTACCTCCCTGGTCAGCTTGTGTGCCCTCCTCCAGGAAAATCAGACTCCAGGGCTCCCTCCTCAGAGTCTGGGCTCTGTAGGAAGCCTGGTGCCAGGTGGTTCTCAGAGCTAGACTCTACTGGGACCACAGCTGCTGGTTCAGTGATGGCAGAGTGACTCCTACAGCGCCCCTAAGTGTTAGTGGCCCCTTTTGTTGCATTCAGTCTCCGAGTGGAAACGGGCTCTGGCCAGCAGGCCCTACCTGTCTGGAAAGCCCGCTCTCACCTGAGTTTCAGATAATTTGCTTGCAGCCTGCATTATGAAGACATAGGTCGCCTTTGGACGTCAGGTGTCCCAATTACCTGAGTAATTTGCATGTTTATGAGCGAGGGGGATTGAACGCCAGCTCAAAGCAAATGGAAAATGCTGGCTTTGGGGGCCTCATAGGACTCCCGTGCACCTTTGCTCATGAGCAACAGAATGAGAGGCAGAGGAAGCCCGCAGCATCGCCTAACCACAGAACAGGTGGCAGAGGAAGCCCGGCCCTTCCCTGGGGTTGGACTTGGCCTTAGTTTCTCCTTCAAGATGTATCAGAACCCCTCAGCAACTGCCTAGGAACAAGTGCAAAGAAAAGTGGGAGAAGAAAGGGAGAAAAAATCTTTATTATTGATTGTTTAGACCTAAAGAAAAAGAGGAGAGAGGATTCCCCATAGTCTAGCCAAGGAGATGAAGAGTTAATCCTATAATCTAGTCTGCCTGGAGCAAGGAAGGACCAGGGCGCTGCTGAGGTGTGCGAGCAGAATGCTTGATGGATGGGGGTGGAGCCCAAATTCCTGAAAGCATCCATTGTGCACCCAGAGTGTACAGAGCCCTGTTCTCCAGACTCCCCGGAATTCCAAAGTTCACAGGGTTCTTCCCTATCTTCTATTAGAAAAGGGACCACCCCCCTTTCACTTTTTTCTCTGTGCCCACTCCCCTCGCCCAGGCCACAGCTCCCCACTGGGCTTGGTCAAGTACCTGCAAAATGCCCAGTGACCTTTTCAAAGTTAGACCAATTACACTCCAGTGAAACAGCCTAAGAATTGCAAAGCAGCATGTGCAAAGTCTTCTAGTTAATCTGAGAGCCAGAGCACCCCTTTTGTCCCTGGCTACGTATTGGAATCATCCAGAGAATTTTTGAAACTACGGGTGCCTGTGTCCCACTGGTATTAGTGGCATTTTTCAAAGCTCCCAGATGACTTGAACATGCAAGAAATTCTGAGAACTGCTGATCTGAAGGATTTAGGATTTTTGAATTATTTAACAGTGAGTCTTTGGACTGAAATCGATCAAGTTTGATACTCTGCTAATGGGATCCAGACACACTTAACATTCTATTTGCCTGGTAGGCTGCCATCTTGAAACAAAATAATGATGGCAAAGTTTTCATATGGATATTACTTTAATGGATTCTAAGGAGAGTTGGTATGAAGGGTGGAATTCATATATAACAAAGTCTTCACCAAACTGTCATTTAGCTAAGGGGGAGGCAGCAGGAGGAAATAACTAACATTTCTTGAGTGTCTGTTGTGCACCAAGGACTGTGCTTGGACTACCACACTGGTATTTAATTTATTCTTTCCAATTATAGGCCAGATGGGTATTTTCTTTGTTTTACAGATGAACATACTGAGGCTCAGAGATAACATAGCTATTGAGTGTCAGATGACATGCCTACTGAGTGTTGGGAGACAGTTTCCCTGGGGTCTCCCACATTTCTATTTATCTTGCAAGCAGAGATGCTGACTGCCTTTGTTCTGATCTTTGTAAGGATGCTTACATGGTAAACAGCATTGGAAGACATAAGGTTACCCTCTGGAGCAAAGGTAGGCATGTTTACTGTCCATTATAAAAAGTTCAGTTTTCCTAAGCTCAGGGTTCCTTTTTCATAATGCACCCTCTACTCTATGTGCCCAGGGATCACCTGGCCCTCTTTTCATTGCTTTATGGGAGCTGTGGCTTGAGAAACAGTTGCAAAAAAATGATACTCTGGCAGACACTGTTGCTGTGATAAACTGCCCTGTATCTCTGATCCATGAGTTTCCTGTCTTCTGCTAAAATCAAGGAAACTACGGCAGGCAAGGCTAACTTGTTAACTTGTGGTGGATTTGGCATCTTATTCTTTTTTTTTAAATTTTATTGTATTTATTTATTTATTTTTTAGGGCCACACCTGTGGCATATGGAGGTTCCCAGGCTAGGGGTCAAATTGGAACTACAGCTGCTGGTCTACACCACAGCCACAGCAATGCTGGACCTGAGCCATGTTTGTGATCTATACCACAGCTTACAACAACGCTGGATCCTTTAACCCACTGAGCAAGGCCAGGGATCAAACCTATGTCCTCGTGGATGCTAGTCAGATTCGTTTCCACTGAGCCACGATGGGAACTCCGGCATCTTCTTCTAAATCTACTTCCTTTGAAAACCTGTGCACTTAGGAGATGGGTAAGCAAGGGACAAAATTAGAACAAAACGAGATCTACACTCCAGATCAGTGATTGCTTTTCCTCTAGATAGAAAATAATAACACAAATTAGTTGCCATTTCCCTTTCTATCAGGTGAATAAACAAAGTCAATTGGCATTAGGAGTTAAAAGAAATTGGAAACAACCTAAATGTCCATTGAGAGATGACTGGATTAAGAAGATGTACATTTATAAAATAGAATACTGTGCAGCCATAAAAAGAACAAAATAATTTCATTTGAAGCAACATGGATGCAACTAGAGATTATAATACTAAGTGAAGAGTAAGTCAAGAAGAGAAGGACAAATACCCTATGATATCACTTACATGTGGAATCTAAAATATGGCACAGATGAACTTACTTATGAAACAGGAACAGACTTACAGACATAGAGAACAGACTTGTGGTTGCCAATGGGGAGGGGGAGGGAGAGGGATTTGGGGTTCGTAGATGCAAACTATTACATATAGAATGAATAAACAACAAGGTCCTACTGCAGAGCACTGGGAACGTGCTCCAATCTCCTGGGAGAGACCGTGATGGAAAAGAATATAAAAAAGAAAGTATGTGTGTGTATCACGGAGTCATTCGGGCACAATGTTGTAAATCAACTATGCTTTAATTTAAGAAATATTTTAAAGAGTTGAAAGAAAAAGGAGTTCCCGCTGCCGCTCAGCTGTAACAAATCCAACTAGTATCCACGAGGACTCGGATGGCCCTGCTCACCCGAGTTAAGGATCCAGCATTTCTGTGAGCTGTGGTATAGGTTGCAGATGTGGCTCAGATCCTGCATGGCTAAGGCTGTGGTATAGGCCAGCAGCTGCAGCTCCAATGTAGTTCCCTAGCCTGGGAACTTCCATATGCTGCAGGTGCGGCCCTATAAAGACAAAAATAAACAAACAAATAAATAAATAAAGTTAAAAGCAATATAAAACTGGAGCAAGACAGTACCCTGGTAGTTCCAAATCCCTCTTGATTTTAAGCTCTATGAATCCATCTCCTCTTTTCTCTCCGGGACACTTCACCCGATCCTCTCCAAACAGCCTCTAGCTTTGAGAAGCCAATCTGGGTCCTGGCTTTGCCTCAGTGCCCAGACCCCACTCACCCTAGTATTGCCAGCAGCTTATCAGCCCCAGGTCTCTACCTGTTTTCCAAACTGGAGAGAAAGGATTTTTTCTTCTGCTGTTCACACCAAAGGCCGGGATGCCCTTTCATTGCTGATCATTTTCCTTTGAAGGGAGCATCTTTAAAAGACAGAGTATAATCACCCTGAGTCTCGTTCTCAGCCCTCTTCTTACCCAATTCTTAAAACGTAACCAACTCGGGTCCTAGGTGAGCATCATTTTGAAAGGATCGCTTCCTTTTAGCCCTTCTTACCTTCTCTTCTAATGAATGAGATTTTAATATGCAGCGGTGAGTCGCAGTAGCAGCTTCTGTATAATTTTCAGCTGTTAATTATTGTTATTAAAATGATCAAAACTAACTATTTATGTGCCAGGAACTTTTAAAGTGCTTTCTAACGTATCTTGAATTGACTCAGCCACCCCAGTATTTTCACTCGAAGGAGCTAAGAGGTCAAGGATATTAGACATCCTGCAATTGGCCCTAGGAAGTGGTACAGCTGGGACTCAGAGCCATGTCTGTCCAGCCCCAAAGCTCAACTTCTCCTCCGACCCCCACCTGCCCTTTTTGTAAATAGCATTCTTGAGATTTAACTCACATAGCATACAATTCACCATTTAAAGTGTATGATTCAGGGAGTGTCCTTCGTAGCTCAGCGGTTAATGAACCCTACTAGGATCCTTGAGCATGTGGGTTCAATCTCTGTCCTCGCTCAGTGGGTTAAGAATGCGGCATTTCTGTGAGCTGTGGTGTAGGTCGCGGACACGGCTCGGATCCCGCGTTGCTGTGGCTGTGGTGTAGGCCGACAGCTGTAGCTCGGATTCGACCCCTAGCCTGGGAACTTCCATGTGCCATACCTGCGGCCCTAAAAACAAGCCAAAAAAAAAAAAAAGCGTATGATTCAGGAGTTCCCACTGTGGCGCAGTGGGTTAAGAACCTGACCAGAGTGGCTTGGGTGGCTATAGAGGCATGGGTTCCATCCCAGCTGGGAGCAGTGGGTTAAAGGATCCGGTGTTGCAGCAGCTATGGCATAGCTCACAGCTGTGGCTTAGATTCAGTCTCTGGACTGGGAACTTCCATATGCTGTGGCTATGGCCATAAAACTTTTTTTTAAAAAAAGTGTACGATTCAATGGTTTTAGTATATTCTCGGATATGTGCAACCATCACCATAGTCAATTTTAGAACATTTCTATCACCTCCCAAAGAAACCATATACACTTCAGTTATCACCCTCCCTCTCCCCATCCTCCCCCCAAACCCTAACCAACTGCCTTCCGACAAAGTCTCTTTCTAAAAAAGCCCAGTCTTTCTTCTTCTTCTTTTTATGGCCACATCTGCGGCATATGGAAATTCCCAGGCTAGGAGTCGAATCGGAGCTGCAGCTGCCCGCCTACACCACAGCCACAGTAACACCAGATCCGAGCTGCATCTGGGACCTATACCACAGCTGGTGGCAATGCTGGATCCTTAACCCACTGAGCAAGGCCAGGGATCGAACCCACATCCTCACAGATACTATGTTGGGTTCTCGACCTGCTGAACCACAACAGGAAATCCGCCCCCCCCAAAAGAACACCCAATTTTTTCTTCCCTCTCTGTTAAATATCAGAGAACATTTATGCACATTTGTAAATTGGTTGGCTCTTTGGTTTACCAAGGGGGTCAAGTGTTTCCAAAAATAAAACAAAACAAACACATGTGCCCCTTATGTCTGACGGTCCCTGTGGTTTGTTCCTTCTGCTGCCCAGAGGCCGCTAAGAAGAAACTCAGGAGGGACCACGAGGAGCCCAGGTGTCAGGTCTGGGACGGCAGTGAAAGGAAGGAGACCCTGGCAGAGATCTTCTAGCCTCGACTCAAGCCTCATTTCTTGTGCAGAAAGCAGCCCTCTCTGTCTCCTTGCAGACACAGCCCCCTCCCCCCCCCGTGAGCCCCTCTTTCGCCCGGCAGGGAGGGCCGGCTCCATGGGGAATCTGACCTTGGCCAAGGAGAGTTTTGTCCACACCGGCCTAGGGTCCCTCTGACTTTGTAAGGAGTGAGGTCTGCATATGCGTAGGTTGGGTTCCCCTGAAGGACTCAAGTGCTCCGAGAGTAGTCGGGAGGTCCAGGGACCACTGATGGGGAGGGGAGGGCATGGGGAAGGGCCATAGGGCAGGGCAGGTGACCTCTAAGCAGTGTGCTAGGGCCCCGGATGCCCCTGTGGGAGAGTGGCTGGCACTCATGTGGGTAAACTCCGGGAGACCCTGGAAACACACCCCAAAGTCATCCCACCTGGGGGTGGGTGGTGGGTGGGTCCAGGTCACTTGGGTGTTTAAACACCAGCTCCCACGTGTCCTTGTTTAAGGGCTGCTCCCAGCGGACTCATGCCTCAGCTCTCCTGGCAGGCTGTGCTCCTGTGTGCAGAGGGGCCTTATGCAGTTTTAGAAAAAGCCCTCTGGCAAAGAGATGCAGATACTGGCTGTTGGAGGTTGGTGAGGGATCACACAATGGTTGGGTCTGAGGGATACGGATGGGTACCTGCAGCATCTGTTGTGGCCTGGCCCTGTTCTAACTCCTGCATGCACAGGTGTGCGCATGTGCAGACATGCGCACACACTGAGCAGGACGGATGGGAAGATGGCCTCAGTAGAGCCCATTCCTCCATCCCCAGGCTCCACTCTTGCTGACAGTAACCAGGACTCGCCGTTCCATAGTGATGATGAGCTGCAAGGTGTTCATGCCATCTTTTACCTGCATCTCTTACCTCCAGAGCTGGAGAGCTTCCCTCTTTGCAAAGAGTTTACAACCCCAGACAAGATTGTGGGGTTACTCCAGGAAAGGGGAAGGAATATGTTTCTTGCCTTTAAGTCCAGAGGAAAGGCCCCAGATTTGCAAATCTCATCAGAGAACCTGGCTTGCAGGCTGGAGCCTGCCTGTTCCCCAGCCCCACCCGCAATCACAGGCTCTAGAGGTTCTGGGGCTGCAGGTTTCTTGGCGGAGTTGGAAAAACCAGTCACTTTCCTTGGCTGACCCTTCCAAAGCTGGGCACCTTGAGGGGTACCTCTTCTTCAGCAATGGATGGGACATTGGGGTTCTGGGCAGCCCAAGGCCATATCTATTTTGTTGCTAATTGGCAGGAAGTTCATTTATTCATTCACTCATTCATTCATTCTTGAACTCATTCATTTATCATCTTCATGGCTCAGGAATTGAGGGTCCCATGGTAATGAGACAGTGACAAATATGCAAAGCTTTCTCCTTCTTTGGAAGCCTTAAGAGCACACGGGAGTCCAACTTGGTCTAGAGTCTCTAGCCCACCTCCTCAGCAGCCACTTGCTCCAGCTCTGTGCCTGTGGGGTGGGGGGTGGGGTGGCTTACATCTCAGCAAGTTTGTAGGCTCTTAGCTCCCTTAGGAGAGGACCTGTGGTCCTGTTTCCATCATCCCTGGTACCCAGAAGGCACCCGGTAAATATTTGTGAATGAATGGACGGAAACGTGCCTTGAAGCAAAAAGCAGATCATTGTCTATATTTTAATGTATTTCTGTGTCTCCATGTTTGGGTATCAATGAACATGTTTTTGTGTCGGTGTCGCTGTTTTTTATACTTATGTAACTGAGTGTGCACGTGTGTGTGCACGTGTGTGTGTGTGTGTGTAATTCATTAATAGTCTACCTGTCTCCATATTTCAAGAGATGAACATTTCTGCTTCTGGTATCTGACTTCATAACCCCAATCTGCATTTTCCACACACGTACAGCTCCCCAGGCTTTCAAATATTTATACTGCTGTATTTAAAGCCTGTGAGATTCCTTTCTCATCCCTCCCCTGCTTGGGCTCGCTCTCCCTCCCTGCCAGCCATTCTCTCTTCCCCTCCACCTTATTTCCTCTTTTTTTTCCCCAGAAAAAGAAATGTCAGTGAAGAAATTTCCAGACCCGGTCACACTTGCACTTCCTAGTCCGGATCCTCGAGGGACGTGTGCCAGCCAGCACCACGGCCCTGGGACAAATCCTGAATGTGGAGCCCAGCCAGGGAGGGACGCAGACTCCAGCGCCCCTTCCCCAAACCTTGGTGGCTCCTGAAGAGGGGCTGCCCCCCGGGGGAGGTTTCTTTGGCTTCAGCAGAGCTTCTAAGGAGAGGGAACTAATTGGTGTTTGTCTGGGGCTTCAGCGACGGGTGCTGGATAAACACCGGGGTTGCCTGGGTTTCTGGAGGCTTAGGGTCTCATCTTTGGGAGGCTATGATGTCTTATAGTACGGACCCAGAGGCAGAGGGAAACCCCAAGATTTTTCCCAGCTGGTAGCCTGAGGCCCCTCTCTCCATCCTGCAGCCCGTAGTTGAGCCTGACCAGGAAAGACCTACTAGGAGCCACATCGTCACTGTGCCTGTTTGATCAGGACCTTGAGAAGCCCTGAATGAAGTGAGGGTTGTTTGACTTTCAGTGTGAAATACTTAAAAAAAAAAACAAAAAACAAAAACAAAAACATTTTATTGCTATTGTGAAGATAATCTCTCCTTCTCTCTCTCTTTGCTTTTTAGGACTAAACCTATAGCACATAAAGTTCCCAGGCTAGGGGTCAAATCAGAGCTGCACCTGCCAGCCTACACTACAACCACAGCAACATCGGATCCAAGCTGCTTCTGTGACCTATGCCACAGGTTGTGGCAACGCCAGTCCTTAACCCACTGAGTGAGGCCAGGGATCGAACCCACATCCTCATGGATATTAGTTGGACTTGTTACCGCTGAGCCATGATGGGAACTCCGCAGTGTGAAATACCAGTGCTCAGGGATCAGTCAGATACTGTTTTGAGGGCCTCAAGGGTGTGGCTTCTGCTCTGATTCCCTATCACTGGCGCGATGACTAAGGAAGGCGGAGTTCCCCTTGTGGCTCAGCAGGTTGAGAACCCGACATAGTGTCCATAAGGATGGGAGTTCCATCCCTGGCCTCCATCAGTGCATTAAGGATCTGGCATTGCCACAACCTGTGGCATAGGCTGCAGATGTGGCTCGGATCAATGTTGCTGTGTCTGTGGTGTAGGTGGCAGCTGCAGCTCCAACAGACCCCTAGCCTGCGAACTTCCACATGCTGCAGGTGTGGCCGTAAAAAGAAAATAAAAATGACTAAGGAAGGCTGATGTTATCACTTCTACACTTGGGCCCATGTGAACCTTTGCATTCCAGAGTCAAAGATGTGTGCACGCAGGCAGGCAAGACATCCTGAAGAATGGGAGAGGCTGGGAGGACAGGGCATGGGGGTGGCCCCTGAGGTCTCCTTGTGTCCCACATCCCCTCGCTGCCCTTCTCCACCCTGCTCTGGGCCCTGAGAAGTTGATTTGAATGGCCCACACCCATGGGCCCCCATGCTCTGTGGCTTCCACTTGGGTTCAGCCAACAGAGCCCTGGCCACAGATCAAAGGGAGATAGGAGAATGAGGCCAGGTCTTCATTGCTCTGGCCGCCAACCTGCAGGGTCAGCTCAGGGTGGCTGGGTCCCGCCACCAAAGGTTCCTCTTGTGAAAGCTTCTTCTGTAGGATTTTTCTCCTAAGCTACGGATTGTTCCCCCCACCATCCTCTCAGCTTGGAGTGGTAACAGCTCCTGGCTCCCATCTGTCCTCACCTTGGAAAATAGTCCCCTCAT
The DNA here is from genome assembly GCF_016906955.1 of Phacochoerus africanus. Classification (NCBI taxonomy): domain Eukaryota; kingdom Metazoa; phylum Chordata; class Mammalia; order Artiodactyla; family Suidae; genus Phacochoerus; species Phacochoerus africanus. The sequence goes on along the minus strand of NC_062557.1, from coordinate 7,188,209 downwards.
GAGCAAAGCCTCCCCAAGTGATCTAATTGAATGTGTCTCCAGGTGGAGCCCTAAGTAAGACATTACAGGGCAGACCAGGCAACTTTGTTACCTCGGCTTGGATTTGGTCAGAGACTTAGTGCCCACCCACTTGTCTTCATTATTGCTGGCATATGAGTGGTTATAGGAATTCGGTCTCTACTGTTTTAAAAAGTGTCTGTTTACCACCCTCCCCAAAACTGCCGGTTTCATAGGTTGCTAGATATACTATAAATCTGGGTTTCTCAAACTGGTAAGTGTCCCGAGGGGTTGAAGCGGTGTCAACTGATTGATTGATAAATGATTTTCAATAGTTTGTTGATAAACCACTGGCTCCATCTGACACCCTCTGTCATCTTGAGGAGCCATCTCATAAGAACCTCTGATTGGAGCTTTTATTGACCCGCCATGACTTCTGACTTCATGGAAGTTGGTTAACGGCCAACAGTTATGGGCTTAACGTAAGGGGCCGGGTCATATTCTAAGTGTCAGACATGAAAGGAATAGCCACTCAGGAGATCTGGGGATAATTCTGAGCCCCGTAATACAAGATTGTCCTCTGGCTTCTTCCTTGGGAATATGTACGTTAATGATGTGCAACTCTCTTTGGATTTTGTCGATGCAGGACCGCCCCCCCCCCACAAAAAAACTAAAAAAGATGAGTGAATCACTTCTATGTGGATTCTAATCTATGGCCCAAACGAACCTATTAATAGAACAGAAACAGACTCATAGACATAGAGAATGGACTTGTGGTTGCCAAGGGGGAGGGGGGAGGGAGTGGGATGGGTGGGGAGTTTGGGGGTAGGAGATGCAAGTTATTACCTATAGAAAGGATGAGCAACAAGTCCTACTGTATTGCACAGGAAACTCCATGCAATCTCTTGACACAGACCATGGTGGAAGACAGTGTGAGAAAAAGAATGTGTATATATTTATGAATGACTGGGTCACTCTGCGGTACAGCAGAAATTGACACAACACGGTACATCAACCATATTTTACTTTAAAAAAAGATGAGCAGCTACCTTTTTGCTATGTTCATTGTCACAGGGCAGAAGCAGACCCAGCGGATTGTACTAGTAGCTTCTGTTACCGAACTACTGGCAGAACGACTGACTTAAGAATAACTAGTTCATATACTCCTATACACAAAATACGTAAGTAACAGGGACCCACGGAATAGCACAGGGAAACCTACTCAATACTCTGTAATAACCTACCCAGGAAAAGAATCCGAAAAAGAAAGTGTGTTTATGTATAACTGATTCACTTTGTTCTACACCTGAAACTAAGACAACATTGTAAGTCAACTATACTCCAATAATTAAAAAAAAAAAAAAAAAGAATAACTAGTTTCAAACAAAGTGACTGGTGTTGGGTAGATGTGCCTGCCACCCACGCAACAGAATGGGTTCCTGTGCCAGCAGTTTCATATTCCAAGTTAATCTCTTTTGTTACATAAGGATGCATATTATAACTGCCCTGCAGGATTTATATTGAACTCCACCCCTTAAAATCAGAGCCATCAAGATCTTTACTGGAGATTTATCTGTGCCCGTGGTCGGCGCTTGGTAACTCCTGCTTGAAAAAACAGCCTTAATCAAGTCAGCCTGTAAAATCTTGGGACTTTTTTGTTTTTTTTTCTTTTGAGGGCTGCACCCGCAGCATATGGAGGTTCCCAGGCTAGGGGTCAAACTGGAGCTGTAGCCACTGGCCTAAACCACAACCACAACAATACGGGATCGGAGCCACGTCTGCAACCAACACCACAGCTCACGGCAATGGGGGATCCTTAACCCACTGAGTGAGACCAGGGATTGAACCTGCGTCCTCATGGATACTAGTCAGATTCATTTCTGCTAAGCCATGACAGGACCTCCAAAACCTTGGGACTTTGAATGTTCACCTGACAGGCTCGAGCCAGAGTATTTAGCCAGGACAAGGTAGGCTATGCTGCTGTAGCACATAGCTCCCCAAACTACAGTCAATTAAAAACACAAGGGCTATGTCCCCCCACCCCAGTTTACATATGCACATAGCCAAGCTGGGGCTCAACTGCACATGGTCGCCACCCCAATCCGGAAGCCAGGCTGCTGGATCACCCCCATGTGGAAAACTGGGGTCTTTGTAGCAGAGGCAAAAGAGAACATGGCAAAGCATGTGCCAGCTCTTAAAGCTTCTGCCCTAAAATGATCGTCAATGCCTCACACATTTCATTGGCCAAGGAAGTCATGTGACAAGACCTACCAGGTGGGATGAGCCAGAGCTCAAATATTTGCAATTAGCTCCAATGACTACATCTCTGATTGTTAGGAAAAAAACTCTGCCCCAGACTATGGAGTCCCTGCTTCTCTAGATTCTCCTGCTTCTCTGGGATACCCTCCTCTGGTGATACTTTGACAGAGAGCTGGACTTTCCACTGAAGGATGCTGTATTCGTTTCTGAGGGCTGCCGTAATGCACCCCAAACCAGGCGGCTTAAAACAACAACAGACATTTATTGTTTCACGGTTTTGGAGGCTAGATGTCCAGGATCAGGGTGTCAGCAGGGAGTTCCCGTTGTGGCTCAGTGGTAATGCACCTGACTAGTGTCCATGAGGACTCAGGTTTGATCCCTGGCCCCGCTCCGTGGACTGGGGATCCCTCGTTGCTGTGGCTGTGGCATAGGCCGGGAGCTGCAGCTCTGATTCAACCCCTAGCCTGGGAACTTCCATATGCCACGGGGGTGGCCCTAAAAAGTGGGGGGGAAAAAAAAGGTGGCAGCAGGGCTGTGTTCCCTCTAAAGCCTCTAGGGGAGGCTCCTTCCTGCCTCTTCCAGCTTTTGGGAGCTCCAGGTGTTCCTTGTTTTGTGGTCACATTACTCAGTCTCTGCCCCCCTCTTCATGTGGCCTTTTCCTCTGTGTGTCAGTGTCCAAATGTCCTTTTTGTCATTGCATTAGAACCCATCCTAATCTAACATATCCTGATTTTATTTTATTTATTTATTTATTTTTAATTAATTAATTTTTTGTCACAGGGCAACACCTGCGACATACGGAAGGTCCCAGGCTGTGGTCGAATAGGAGCTGCAGCTGCCAGCCTACACCACAGCCATACCAGATTCCAGCCCCATCTGCAACCTATGCCAGCAGCTTAGGGCAACACCAGACCCTTAACCCACTGAGTGAGGCCAGGGATTGAATGCGCATCCTCATGGACACTATGTCAGGTTCTTAACCCACTGAGCCACAACGGGAACTCCTGACCTGATTTTAATTACATCTGCAAAGACCCTATTTCCAAATAAGGTCATATTCACAAGATACCAAGGCTAGGACTTCAGCGTATCTTTTTGGGGAATGAGGGAAGTGCAGTTCAACCCATCATAAATTCTAAGCCTAACATCCAGTTGATTGATTTTTCTTAAAAGGTTAGTACATGGTTTTGTTTTGTTTTGTTTTGTCTGGTGGGCTGTTCAAAGCGTCCAAATCACCTGTATCTGGCAATGGAAAACCCACCCCCCAGAGCCTGATCTGCTGGATCAGAAAACAGAGCCTCAACACCCTGCTGCTCCATGTTGATCAAGAGCTGGGCTGGAAAAGCATCGTTTCCTGAATCTCCCTGGATCAGTGGGTGGTTCCTTGTCTCAACCCCTGGCTTCAGCATTTTGGAAGAAACTCTTTCTGAAATGAGACTTCAAGGAACTCTCCAGCAACCCTGAGCTATAAGAGGGATAAAAGCAGAGCTGCCCTGCCAGAGGGGCTGTGGTCCCCAGGATAAGGAATTCAGAGTCCCTTCTCCTTTCTTATTCCTCTCCTGGGTCCAGTCCCTGTATTTATTTATGTGTCTCTTTTTTGTTTTGTTTTGTTTTGTTTTTGCTTTTTAAGGCCACATCCACGGCATATGGAGATTTCCAGGCTACAGCTGCTGGCCTACACCACTGCCACTGCAACACCAGATCTGAGCCGCATCTGCAAACTACACCACAGCTCAAGGCAATGCCGGATCCTTAACCCACTGAGTGAGGTCAGGGATGGAACCCGCAACCTCATGGTTCCTAGTCGGATTCACTTCCACTGTGCCACGATGGAAACTCCTGTTTGTTTATTTATTTATTTGGTTTTGGCTACCCCCGAGGCATGTGCCAAGTTCCCAGGCCAGGGATCAAACCTGTGCTACAGCAGGGATGATGCAAGATCCTTAACCCACTGAGCCACCAGGGAACTCCGAGTCACTGTATTTAGAGAATGTGGGTGCAGGTGTGATTCACCAGCCAGCCTCCCTTCCCTGTGGCTGGACCGGAAGGGCCAGGATGGGGGTTCGGGTCTGACTCCAATGCTGGAGAAGGAAAAAGATTCTGCCAGGCCTGTGGCTTGATTCGCTTAAGAAGGAGCGAGGTGCTGCCTGGTTTAGCTGGTCTGCTGTCTTTCTCCACGCTGGGATCGAAGCTAACACCATCATTTTGCTTCCTGTTCACCAGCCATTGCTTTCTGGGGCATCTCCACCCTGGGGCCCTCCTGGATTGGGCAACAGCTTAAAGGGAGGATCCAGGCATTCGTGGTTTGTCCTGACTCCAAATACCACCCACTCACACCCGCAGCAACCCTGGATCTTCTAAAAGGCAAGGTGGGTGCAAGGTCACTGAACAGCCCCAGGATTTCTTCCAGGATCCTGGGCCTTCAGGAAGAGGGGGAGACTCCCTGGCAGAGGTCAGTGCTTCTCCACATCGGCTGTGAATCAGAAACCAGTGAAGAGCTTCTGCAATTTACAAACACCAAAATCTATCATCACCTATGGCACCAGAATGCTCAGGAGCAGCCCCAGCATCTGTATTACAGCTGATTCTAATATCAGCAGGACTGAGAACCACTGGTCCAGACATCCTGGGCTTCAGCCTTACATTAGATCAGATTATTTCCAGGCCATGACCTCGTCTGGCTTCCAAATTGCCCTTTGGCCTACATTTAGAAACCCTGTAAGATTCATCCACACGCATCTTCTAGCAGGGAGTTCATTCTAGAAATGATAGAGTTGGGGATGTCTCTTGCTCTCTTACACAGCATCTGCCACATGCAAGCCATCCCATAAAAGCTTTATTTTCTTGGAAAATGAGCTACGAAGGACAAGGAGTATTTCGTAATCGGTCACGCTAGCCTTTTTCGTCGGCGGCTCACATGTGCAGAATGAAGTGTGTGACTCAATTCCGCCATCATGTAGGTCCTTGTGGCTCCAAAAGTTGCCTATGCCTTTGCCTCTGACCTCAGATTCCTCTATTTCCCTTGGTCTCCATTTTCTTTCTTTCTTTTTTTTTTTTTGTCTGTTTGCTATTTCTTGGGCCGCTCCCGTGGCATATGGAGGTTCCCAGGCTAGGGGTCTAATCGGAGCTGTAGCCACTGGCCTATGACAGAGCCACAGCAACACGGGATCCGAGCCACGTCTGCAACCTACACCACAGCTCACGGCAACGCCGCATCGTTAACCCACCGAGCAAGCGCAGGGACCGAACCCGCAACCTCATGGTTCCTAGTCGGATTCGTTAACCACTGCGCCACGATGGGAACTCCTCCATTTTTTTTTTATTATAATTTTTTACTTTGTGAAATGAGGCCTAAGTGCCAAGAATCCTTTGGGGGGGATAACATGGTGTGTGAACAAATAAATACACAAGCAGCGGTGGCGCGTCTGCCAAAGATGATGACACCTGGACCTGCTGCTGGAGGGCAGCATCCATGGTTTAGAGGGAGCACCTCTGACTTATGACGATCTTTATGTGCCGCCTCCTCAGGGAAGCCTTTCTTGGTTGCCTGGATCAGACTCAGACCTCGTGCTAAGTAATACAAACGCTCGTTCTCTATTAAAATGACTTGCTTAATGCTGGTCTTCCTCCCACCCAGACTATCATTTCTTCACGAGCAGGACGCATGCCTAGCTTTCTCGTGGGTGTGACCCCTATGCCTAGCACGTGGCCTGCCTCAGGTAACCACCTGATGAATATTTATTAGATAAGCAAATGGAAGGAGCTGCAAAGCTCTACTGCTCAGTGAAAGAGAGAAAAAATACAAAGGTGACTCACAGAGCAAGGAGAGCGAAGGAAAGAGACAGGCAGGCAGACGGAAGCAATGGGAGGCGGGTGGAACAGAAGACAGAGGTGCCCTTTCAGCCTCAGGAGGAGGGAGTCCCAAGAGGCGGACACTCTCCGAATGGCTCCTGTTTACTAAGATCTCAACTAGAGACTTTGCAAACAGCATCCCGTTTGATCTTTGCAGCACCCTTCCAAGGCCGGTGGGCCACTCCCACTTTGGAGATGAGAAGACTGATGCTGGAAATTAACTGAAATCTGCAGAACTCATGAGTAGCTGAGTGGGACTTGAGTCCAAGGGTCTGGGGCGTCCAAGCTGAGCGGCTGTCCCTGCAGCACAGCGGAGAAACCCCGGAATCCTAAAGCGGCCCTGCCCGCCACTTGGATCCCTGTCCATCTGCTCTGGAACGGGACTCTGCTCACAGTGGGTTTCCTCCCACTTGGAGCCATGCAGGGGTGAACAGAAAAGCAGGTGCAAGTGATGCTTCGGGCTTGGCACTGAGACTCAGCCCGGAGGATGAGCCCTCAGACCATAACCGGGGGCCAACTCGGGGCAGAGCAGAGCGGAGACCCACATCCCTCCCCTTGCCGGTGAGGGGCAGTGGGGACAATGGGGAGGGCTACTCCCCCATCCCTACGCCCCCACCCCCCAGCCACACCTCCTCCCAGAACTGGCTACAGAGGAGCCAGCCAGGCAGAGCTGGAGGGCGTCAGGCTGGGACTGGCCAGGGGCCCAGAGGGGCGGGAACCAGCTGGAGCCCTGCTTGGGCAAGGCAGCCAGAGCTGTGCACACCAGGGATGGGGGTGGCCTTCTTCCCTCCCCAGCTGCAGCAGCTGCTCAGCTAGAGGCTGTCCTTGGTGAATTCCTGCCACTTGTAGCCCAGTCATCCTAGGTGGGAAGAAGCCTCAGCCAAATACTCCAACCCAAAGAGAAAGTGCCAACATGTGTCCACGGGGCAGAAGGACCTTATTCACCCTCCATGTGTCCTTGGATATGGGGACTCTGGGGACACTAGCCAACATGCATCTGATCCAAAACCTTTGCTTCCATTCTAGTTGTCTCAACCATCACCCAGAACTTCATTCCTTATGTGAAAACCGAAATGGCCGTGGGAGAAGTTGCCTGGAATGTAAAGGCTTTAAAATCCCCAAAAGCAACGTCTACATGGAGGCTCCTGAGTCATTCAGGGCAGAGCCTCTTCTGAGCTGCAAATCAACAGCTTTGCAGCCAACACCGTTGACGCAGGGGGGTCTGAGGGGTTGACTGGGGTAGAGAGAGAACCATGTATGTCTGTGGAACAGAGCTCACCAGCCTGTTTTCTAGAACTCTTCTCACCTGGCCTTAGACTCTGAGATCCTGCTGCACGTAGACTTGTCTTAGCTGATTTCTCTACCCTTGCAGAGCCTAAAAATCTCAGATCCACCCACTTAGTAGGATTCCCGGATGTACAGTCCTCCCAGAGTCTTTGTCAATAACAACTCAGCTATTCTTTCTACTGCAAGGGAGCGGAGAACAAGTGTACATTTCAGGAGCTCCTGCTTGTGGCACAGTGGGTTGGGACTCTGACTGCAGTGGCTTGGGGTACAGTGGAAGTGTGGGTTTGATTCTTGGCCTGGTGCCGTGGCTTAAGGACCCAGCGTTGCTACAGCTGCGGCATAGGTTGCAGCTGTGGCTCAGATCAGATCTCTGGGCTGGGAACTTCCATATGCTGTGGGTGTGCCCCCCCCCCGCCCAAATACACTTCGGTGTTTGCATGACGGACGCAGATTTCAACCAGGAAGAGCTTCTCAAGGAGGTCCTGATGTGGATGGTTGAGAACAGTATCACATCTGGTCTCCAGAGATATTTAAACTCCAAAGGATGTGCCCTCATCCGGGGAAAAGCACGAATCAGGTGGATACCTGTGCTTCTTCCTGGCCCTTGGATTCTCTAGAGCCCACATCTTTGGCTGAAAATAAAATGTGGAGGAATGGCTGCTGCTTCTAGGGCAATTTTTCTCCTTGCTCCCTGGGATCCCGGAGCAGAGATCTGGCTCAGTCCGAAACATTGCCCCCTTCCAGATATAGAGTCGAGAGGCAAGAGTCGGGATGCTGAGACGGACGGAGGAGATGGGGCAATAGGGTGGATTTCACCCGGAACACTATTAGATCACAGCGAGAAAGCTCAGCTACAGTCACCGGCCCACTTGCCCCTCTTTAAATTGACTATGTCACAACCAATTCCTCTCTCAGGTTTAACATCGCTCATCGCCTCCGTCTAATCGGGAACAGAAGGACATTTGGAAGACATCCTGAGCTGTGACCGCTCTCCTGGACCCGGCATTTCCTGTTCCAGATGGACTTAATGAGCATCTAGGGGTGCCCAGCTGTTTCCAGACACCTGGCTTAGCTTCAGAACCTCGGATCTTAAAAGCCATCTGGCCCCACCATCCAGTGCTGGGGTGGGGGTGGGGGTCCCCTCCCCAAAACACGCCCACCTGCAGCATCCTGGTGTGTCCTTACACGTTTCCAAGGAGAGCCAGGAAAATGCATCAAGATGACCTGGCCCCTGTCCCTTAGGGACTCAAAAACTAAGACTCGAATCAAAACCAGGGGAGGAGTTCCCATAGTGGCTCACTGGGTTAAGAACCTGACAAGTATCCATGAGGACAGGGGTTCGATCCCTGGCCTTGCTCAGTGGGTTAAGAATCCGGTGTTGCCGCAAGCTGCGGCACGGGCAGGAAGGAGCGGCTCGGATCTGGCGTTGCTGTGGCTGTGATTCAGGCTGGCAGCTGCAGCTTCAGTTCGACCTCTAGCCTGGGAACTTCCATATGCTGCAGGTGCGGACCTAAAGAAAGACAGCAAAGTGCGAGGGGATCTTCAATGACTATAGACTGTATGACTCCTACCATAGGACATCCTGGAAAAGGCAAAACTATGAGAGAGTTAAAAAAAAAAGAGAGAGATCAGGATTGGGGGAGAAAGTAAATGGATAAACCACAAGGGACTTTTAGGGCAGAGAATCTGCTCTGCCTGTTGCTGGAAGGGTGGGTACAGGACATTATGCTTGTGTCAATACCCAAAGAAAGTGCCACACAAAGAGTGAACCCTAGTGAGAACTCTGGATTTTATTTAATAACTCTGTATCAACACGGGTTCCTCGACTGTAACAAAGGTACTACACTGATGCGAGCTGTGCATGACAGGGGAAATTGGGGTGAGACATCTTTGTCCTACTCAATTTTCCTGTAAACTTAAAACTGCTCAAAATAGGAGTTCCTGCTGGGACTCAGCGGTAACAAATCTGAGTGGTATCTGTGAGGACACAGGTTCCATCCCTGGCCTCGCTCAGTGGGTTGAGGATCTGGCGTGGCTGTGGCTGAGGGGTAGGCTAGTGGCTACAGCTCCAATTTAAGCCCTAGCCTGGAAACCTCCGTTTGCCGAGGGTGTGGCCCTAAAAAGACCAAAACCAAAACCAAACAGAACCCCCCCCCAAAAAAAACTGCTCAAAATAATCAAGTCCATTAATTTTTTTTTTTCCCCAAATGCAAAAGGAAGTGTAAGGTAAAGAAATCAGGAGGGGTGAGAGAATTCTGGGAAGGTTCCTTGAAAGGGACTGAGCTGTAGGTAGGGGAGGTGGAGGAAAAGGCTGAGGAGGAGGTGAGACCATCACGGTTTCTCAGAATCCCTTTAAGACTCTCCTCCCCACTCCGAGCCCAAAGCTGCCCCTTCCTGCACCCGGCGAAGGATTTTTGTAAATCAGACACCCTCAAAGAAGCAGGGTGAGAAAGAAGGAAAAAGAACGGGAGGAAACAACAGCCAGGGACTCTCTGGTATAGGAGGCACAAACCACAAGTGCAATTAGTCAAAAAAGAACTTGAAATTAAAAAATGATTCCAAGCCGAGGAGGGGAGTACATAAGTTACTGCAGCCCCAAGACATTTATGAATAATACAAATGCCCAGAGGTGGTGGAGCCGGAGCACAGTTAATTAATATGTACAGGAGCAGAGATGCACTTGAAAAACAATAGTGCAGTTTCCCCCTCGCTCGAAGTAAAAATATTTCCGGAAAGACTGACACGTTTATTATTTTCTAACATAATTACCTTATTGTGGAGCATTTGTAATGGAACCTATTAGAGGCACTAAGCACCTGCCCAGCTCCCCTTAACGCAGTTAGGTTCCGCGGCGCTGGGGAGGGAAGGTAGGAGGCTGGCTGGTGGGATGCGGTGGGGTGGGCCGAGGGGGCGTCCGGGGAGAGCCCTTCGGCGTTACAGGCCTGATGCCCGCGCTCCCCTGCCCTCTGCTTCCCCTCAACCAAGCCCACTCCAATCCTCCGCCTTCCATTCCCTTGCCTGCCTTCCTGAGGCCACCCGCCCACCGCCCACCGCCCACCCGCTTCTGGGTACTTCGGTGAGCCGGGGTGGGCTGGAGGGGCGAGGGCGTAGACCTGGAGCTCCCACCTCCTCCGCCCGCAGAGGGTCTGAGAAGGCTGAGAGGAGGTGGCTGCTGCTGAAGCAGAAGTAGCAGCAGAGGAAGCAGGATGGGTAGGGGAGAGGCGCAGGGGCAAAAGCAATCAGCCCAAGGTCAAGACCAGCCTAGAGGGGAGAAATTTCAGCCCTGCTGGTGCTCTTGGGATTTCACCACGAAGCTGGGTGAGACCATTGCGCGCCCCCCCGGGGGAGGGTGTTGGGACCCGGGGTTCTGGTTCTCCTAGCTTTTCTGGACCAAAGACCAGAGGTCCCTTTGCATCTCTGGATCTCAGTATCCTCACCTGTAAAATGATGCCTGTGCTGGGCAGGTGAGATACCTGGCCTCCCAACATTCCGAAATACACCAGTCACTTGAGACAAGAGGTGGGTCACCCACCGCCTCCAGCTCCCTTCCTCCACAGTTAGGAATGTCCCCTTAACAGATCAAAGTCCCGAACTACTCCTCCGGGAAAGGAGTGCTGTCTCTTCCCCTCCCCTCTCTTGGGGGCCCCACCCCCGCCTCTCCCTCGCTCCCCGCCCCCACCCTGTCCCCCCTCTTCCCCTGGCCCCAAGGAAACCAGAAACCGCAGTATTTCACGGTGAGGCCTCCTGGCCACTCCTTCGGGGCAGTGTCTGTACTTGGCCTTCCCCACATCACAGCTGTGCCACTGTGTCTCGTCTCTATCTCTTGCTCCTCTTTCTCTCCTCACCCTTAAAACAGTGGCTCTTTCCAGGATTTTGCCCTTGACCCTCCTCTCTTCCCATTTTCCAGTCCCCCTAGGGCTTGAGGGAACAGCTCAATCTCCCAGCTGTACTTACAGCCCAGCCCCTTCTTCCGAGCTCCAGAATCAGTAAATCCAGATGCCGGAGCGATAGCTCTAACCCTTTAAAAATCACTGTGCCCCACATTGAACCCTTTGTCTTCCTCCCTAAACATCCTTCTCCTTCCATTTTCTCTTTTTGGGGACTGGCATCTTATTCCCACAATTCAGACACCCAAGGGGCTTTTCAAAACCCCGCTCCTCCTTCATCTCTCATATTCATGTGGCCATAACCCCATCTTATACTTTAAATTCTCAGCGCTCTCTTCTATCTTCTCTTTACCTTTGCACTTGGGCCAGAGTTAGGGCTTCTTAAATGTTGGCAAATTAGTGACTGAATATGCGAGGGACCGGATGATGGCCCTGCCCCCCTCTTGGGGGGGGGTCCTCTTTCCAGAGGAGGCCAGGTGCCCCCCAGGATGGCCGCAGCTCAGGTGAGCGTTGCTCAGAGGCCCCACCCCAGCACATACACCCCCCCACTGCCACCATTCAGAGACGGACAGCCTCCCCCACTCAAGGTCCCTAACCTGCCCCGACAGGTGTACACAGGTTCAGACACTGCATCCAGAATCTTCCATTCACCCTCAATACCTCCTCCATCTTCTTGCTTCTCTTTTAAAATCGCCAGCAATGGATGGGATGGTGGCTCCACGGAAGAGGGAAAAATTCATTGCTGGGAGGCCCCGAGGCCTGGTGGAAGGCTGATCCTTCCTTCATCCTCCTGCCCGCTCCCCCTGCCCCGCCCCATCAGCCTCTCAAGCCAAGGGACAGGCAGAAATATCCCTTCTCATTTCCTGGCACCACTCCCCAGCTGCCTGGCCCGGATTGCCGGGCCCTTGGAGCGGTTGTTTGCGGAGCTGTTCAGCAGGGTAGCTCCCTCGTGGGCACCCAGCCCGGCTGCCTGACAGGCTGCGTGCGAGGGGACAGGCCTGCATGACTGTAATATGAACCATGAAAGTGGATATTAAAGACTTTATTACAGGGTGAGGATGGCTAATTGCAACGTTCCTTTCAGGAAGCTGGAGCTGATGAATCTAAGAAGCGGCACCCAATTATTATAACCCTGTCAGTGCCGCCCAGCGCGGGGCTGGAGGCGGTGGAGCTGGGGGAGGCGAGCTGAAGGCACAATTACCTGAACTTTACCCAAGACACACACCGCCAGCCTGGAATTTTAAAGGGAGGTGGGTTTGGCTCCCAGCTTCCTCTCTGTCACCGCCCCCTGCTGTCGATTACTGACCCCCTCCCTTCCTCTCCCCAGGCTCCTTGTGGGAGAGGTGGCATTTGTGAACATCTGCCTGACACTCCAGCCCTCCCTGGTCCCTGCCAGCAGCACAGCTTCGTGTTGAGATGGGGAGCTATCTGGGGCCCCTCAGCATCAAGCTGCCCAGCTCTCATGTTTCAGATGAGAAGGCAGGCTCTGAGAGGTTGGGGGACCAGGATAGGGGACACACACATGTTACCCAGCTAATAAGTGGCAGAGCATGGGGGCAGGAGCCTCCTCTTCTGATCCCGGCTCTGGCTGCACATTCCAGGAGATATGCCAGGACATGTGGGGCAACCAGAGTCTCCCTAACGTGAACGGGCAGGTGTAGGTGTTGGCCACCAGGTGTGTGGAAACCTGCTACGTCTTGTGATGAGCTCATAGAAGAAGACAATGTGGTCCTCGCTGGGGAGGCTACTTATCAATAGCATCATTAAAACTTGTCATCCCCTGCTCCAGGAGTATTTAGTGCTTTACAGTTTCAACAGTTGGGTGTTCAAACATTGAACACCTACAAGGTGCCAGGCACTGGTGATGAAGGATATTGGTATCTCCATATGCAAAGAGCTCACGACTTGATACGAGAGACATATGAGCCAACCCACAATTAGGATACTGTGTGAAAAGCGCTAGCTTGAGGCGGGCACACACATGACCTCCTTTAATTTAATCACATAAATGTAAGTGCACATAAAAAGCTAATGCTACAAGGTACCATCTGCCTGGTGCCAACTGAATGGGAGAGACGGCAAAGGCTAGAACTGCCCCAGGGTGAGTGAGCTCACCATGGGGCACACGGTGGTCACGGCTGGTTCACTAGAAAGGCAGGCTATGATGGATGGGTAGGAATTCAAAAGGCAGTGAAGAGGGATGGGCATTGGGACTGGGGAGAGAAAAGATGGGTGTCTTTCCTGCCTTGAACCCAGGAAAGTCAGTACTCAGAATACCAACTCCTCTTTATTCCCATCCGAGAGCATCCAGGTCGCCTCTGCATCCGGGAGGCAGACCACCATAATGAGTGGGCTGGTCCAGGGGATTTTTATCTGGAGATAGCCAGAGGATTCAAGATTCCCCAGAACAATAATGATAAAGAAGGGGAGGGGGCAAAGTCATGGAAACCCCACTCCCTTTCCTTGGACTCGGCATGCCCAGAGTTGACTTGCCTGGCTCATGTTCCCTGGCCAAGGTACTCAGCCCAAAGAGGCCTGATCAACCATGAGACATGTCCCATTTACTGAGATGCAGGAGTTCAAGGAGCAGCAAGGATGGGAAGTGGTTCTTCTTTAGACAGGCTAAGTTTGAGCCGCCTGCTAGACAACCAGATGGAGATGGATGGATTTGGGCAGACCATTTGAGAGTTCAGGAATAATATATGGGCTGGTGCTCAAATAATGTGGATGTCTTTGACATATGGGTGATATAAGATCATGAGCCTGGAGGAGACACACTTGGAGGGAGGGAGGGAGGGGGAGAGAGAGACAGAGACAGAGAGAAACAGGGGAGGTGGGCAAAGGGTGGTACGTGAGTTGGAATACCGTAAAGACACCAAGGAAAATGAGGACTGATAAATGGCTAATTTATCAAAGTGGAGTGTACTGAGATCTCTGTCTCAGCAGGTTTAGAAACCAGTTAGGAGGGGTTGAAAAGTGAATGGGGCAGCAGGGGGCAGCATCACACAAATAAGTGCACCTTGATCCTTGCCTCACGCCATACACTGCTCAGTCCACACTGAACAGATATGCTCACACCCTAGTGTTAGCTTTTTATGTGCAATCACTTACAGTTATGTAATTAAATTAAAGGCAGTGAGGTGCGTGTGCACACTTCTATCTCGCATTTTCCACACTGTGTTATAATTGTTGGTTGACTTATGCATCGCCCACATTAAGCCATGAACTTGAATATGGAGACAGAATCTTGTCATCTTTTTATCTCCAGTGTAACTCAAAATGGATCATAGATCTGAATGTCAAGTCTAAAACTATAAAACTTCTGGAATAAGACACAAAAGAAACTTTTGTAACCTTAGGATAGGTAAAAATTTCTTAGGATATAAAAAGCATTAAAAATTGATGTTACACTTCACAAAAATTTTAAAATTCTGCTCTTCAAAAATGCCATTAAGAAAATGAAAAGGTAAGACACAGACTGGGAGAAAATATTCACAATACAAATATCTGACAGAAGACATATCCAGAATATATAAAGAATTTTTACAACTCAATAATCAGACAATTCCATAGGAAAAAAAAAAGGTTTAAACAGACACTTCACCAAAATAAATGAACCCATGAAAAGATTCTCAATATTGTCAGTCATCAGGAAAATGCAAATTAAAATCACAATGAGATACCACTATGTATATGTAAGTCTTTTTAATTTTAGTGTATACACACACGAATAAGTAAAATTAAAAAGACTTACAACCACAGGTTGGTGAGAATGTGGAGCAGTTGGAATTCTCATGCATTGCTGGTGAGAGTGAAAAACGGCCCAGCCACTTTGGGAAATAACTGGGCCGTTTCTAATGAAGCAAAACATACACAGTATATGACTGAACAATTCTACCTCAACATATTAGGAGAAGTGAAAAAATGCCCAAAGACCTGTATTCTAATGTTCATAACAGCTTGATTCATAAGAGTCCCAAACTAGAATTGACCTAATCCTCTACCAATAGAATGAATAAATAAACGGTGGCTTATTCATATAGTGGAACTCAGCACGGCTCAGGATGTGTTGCTGAAATGTACAGCAATTATATGAACTTCCAAAACCATTATGCTGAGTGAAACACCCCAGACACCAAAGAGTGCATGCTGTATGATTCCATTTGTATGAAATCCTAGGAAAGGCAAACCTGTGCTGACAGAAAGCAGATCAGTCTTTGCCTAGAGCTGGCACTTTGAGCGGAGATAAATAGCCATGAGAATGCTTTGTTCTTTGATTTCCAGCGTTGTGGTTGTATGGGTGTACATTTTCCAAAACTGAGCAGACTGAGTATCATTGTTGTAGGTAAATTGTGTCTCAAGAAAGGTAATTTTAAAAAAGTGCAGGAGACAACCCCACAGTACAATACAATTTCCGTACATGTGGAAATAGACCTATTTCCACATGAGGACATAAAAGCACAGAAACATCCAGAAGTACACACATTAAAATGGCTATCTCGTTGACCTCTGGGTAGCAGGAAGGGGAGAAGACTTGATCAAGGCAAGTCGTCAAAGGGACTTCAGCTTTAACTACAGTGCTTTCATTTTCAAAAGGAGAGTGTGTCCACCGATTACCTTGTACTTAGATATTCAGGAAGAGTGAGCAGCGGAGGGGAGCAGAGTTTGTTCCACCATCAAAAGTCAAGTGAATATCTTTTACCTCTTTGGACCAGCCATGGCCTTCAATTATGTATTGAGCATCTGTGTTGCTGGCAATATATGAGAAGACAAGGCCCTTTCTTGGTTCCAACTCTTTCCTCAGCTCACCCCCAAAAAGCCAGGGAGCCCAGTCTTCAGCACCCATCATTTGCTAGCTAGGGGACCAATTTACTCAAATTCCGAAGCCTCACTTTTGCTGGATCGTAATGGCACCTGCCACATGGTGTTCCTGAGGGATTCTGGGAGGAAACAGAGGCAAAGAGCAGGGCATAGGGCTTAGTAACTAAGAGCTGAGGGGCATATTTTCCTATTATTACCATATTTTATTGATTCTGAGATGCAGTTTTTTTTCATACTTTAATATTTCTGGAATTGGGCTCATTTTACAGTCACTGTCACAATTTATTTGGCAGGGTTTTTTTCTTTCCTGGTTCAGAAAATAATGGTGTGCCGTACAATCACTGGTGTCTTAGGCTGTATGAAATATGGTGATAACATTTTGCTCACGGCTTTCCTATGAGGCCCTGTCGATTTTTAACCAACATTAGAAATAGGGGAAAAAGCTAATCCTCCTACCAGGCGAGGGAGAGAGAAAAGGCAGGAATGATCTAATTAAATCACCACCACCCCAACAATAGAATGTTCCATCTGGCACAGCTGTCACTCAGGGGAAGGCTCAGCCGCCTGGGAGCTTCTTAGGTACCACTTCCTGTCTACCTGCTACCTTGTCCCTGTACGGCCAACGCTGGTCCCTTGCCCTTTGACCAATCTACTTCCGTCAGCCCCTTAAGCTTCCCCACATGCAGGCTTTCCTCTGTAATGACAAATTGTGAGTGTTCTTAGGGAACTTCTTTACCCATCATTCCCCCTATGCTGTGGCTGTCTGAAAATTCTGATGCCACTCTTAGGATATTCCCCTACCACGCACCTTCTCAGGGCATCCAATATGTTCTCAGTAGTAAGCCACGGGAGCCAACACTGGCTGACTTCTGCAAAAAGAGATTGTTTGGAGAGGAAACAGGAGGCTCATGGAGTTGATGGGAAGGATGGAGAAGCAGGCTGGGAAAATGAAGAGGAATCAGACAGGGGTGGGCAGGAAAAAAATGGCCTGGATGCTGATGCATGGCCACCCCTTGCCTCCGGGCCCCAGGATGCTTAGTTGTGGCTGTTACCATGGCCACCCATTTTTCCCTGGAGCCCCTGTCCATCATGCCCTCGATACTCAAGTACCCTCTGGGCGTGTGACTAGCTTGACCCCAGTTGTATGGGCTCCGCCTACTTCCAGGATGGAGATCGGGAATATTGGTCGCCTGCCACCCAACCTTAGGGATTGATTCAGAAGCCCAACACTCAGAAATGTTTCCTGTTTGGTATTTGGTCTGCAAATGAGGCAAGCTAACCCCAGGGCGAGGAAAGACCACTTACAGTCCAGCCTGGTGGGTCAAGGAGATGTAATCCCTGCAGTCAGGGCCAGCAGAGAAATGAGTCCTCCCTCGTTATCCTTCCTTAAAAAGTAGAAACTACAGGGTTTTATTAAAACAACCTTGAAAAAGATGCTCAAGAATTATGAATTACTATATGCCAGTAGCAACAACTTGAAAGCGATATTTAAAGAAATCCAGACACCTGTCTGCTTTCTTAACGGACTCTTAACGAATCAATCATACTTAAGGCCAGTGCGACTCAGAACAGCCTGGAACTTGTTGGGAATGCAAATTATTGGCTTCCTCCCCAAACCTGGCGAATCAGACACTCAGGCCTGAGGCCCAGCAGTGTGTTTTAACAAGCCCTCCTGGTGAATGTGATATTTGCTGAATTCTGAGAACTGCTGGCTTCCTCTTGACCTTGACGACCTTGAAGAGTCACCTGAGGAGCTTTAAAAATATTCAATGCCTGGACCTTACCCCAAACCAATTACATCGGCCCAGTGAGGGAAAGAGGCCTTTTAATTTTTTTCTTTTCAAGCTGGGAAGCTAGGTGACTCATGTACAGCTGGGGTCGGGAGACACGGCGGTGACCCTCGATGATGTAGAAAGCATCTTAACTCAGGCAAAGCCCTGAGCTCCCTTTGGAGAGTAGGCTCTCATCTCTCCCACCTTGAGATGTTTGAAACGGTCACCGAGTTTCTCCCCACCTTTGATAAGCCCTTTCCTGCTCAACGGATCTACCTCAATAAAGAAAAATCCAGTCCACCCAGACAAGGGCGGCCACCAGCAATCACAGAGAGTCAGCGTGAGCCTCCTTCCCACGGCAGAATGCCAGGCAAGCATCTTTGCTTTCTCTAAAGAAGCGCTTTCATGGTCCACATTGTTACCGTGCCCTCTCCACCCCCTTCGACCCCAAATCACTGCGAATCCGAACTGCCAGATGTTGCTTGGGTTAAAAGCAGACATTATGGTTCCTGCATCAGTGCAGCATCTCGTCTGCCTTCTTCCCCTCTGTTGCAAACGAGTTCTGCTTCCTTGCTGGGGAATATGGCCACAGGCAGCTTTAGGGTGACACTATTTTCACCGAGACCTAAGAGGAAGGAGGGCGTCCAGCTTTGGGGTGGAAGATCCCTGGCCAGCCTTCTCATGTTTCAGTCTGGCCTCTTGGATAACAAGCCAGGAGTGGCTCCCTCAGGGAGCTCGGTCCGTAACCAGGGTGTAGGGAAGGGGCACTAGAAGATACACCCCAAAGCTGTTAGGGGTTGGTTAACCCTTTAACTCCCCCCCCCCTTTTATTCTGCTTTTTAGGGCCACACCCATGGCATATGGAAGTTCCCAGGCTAGGGGTCAAATCAGCATTGGGATTCGGCTGTGGGATAGGCAGGCAGCTACAGCTCTGATTCAACCCCTAGCCTGGGAACAGCCATATGCTGCAGGTGTGACCTCAAAAAAGCGAAAACAAACAAAACAACCCAAAAAACTCTAAGACAAAAATAATTGAAGGTCTTTTTTTTTTTTGCTATTGTTTTTGGCTTTTTAGGGTCGCACTCAAGCAGCATATGGAGATTCCTAAGCTAGGGATTGAATTGGAGCTACAACTGCCAGCCACAGCCACAGCCACAGCCACACGGGATCCGACCCACGTCTGCGACCTACACCACAGCTCATGGCAACGCCAGACCCTTAACCCACTGAGTGAGGCCAGGGATCGAACCTGCAACTTCATGGTTCCTAGTGGGATCTGTTTCTGCTGTACCGCAAGGGGAACTCCAATTGAGGGTCTTAAAGGGGGAACAGAGTGGGGACAAAGGGAGCTATGGGGAAGGGAAAAGGGCCATTTTGAACACAAATTTTGGCCCTTCCTGGATTTTCTTGAGCAGAAACTCAACACAGGAGCAGGAGCCACCTTACAGCACAGGTGGAAGCCAGGCTGAAGTTTGGTCTGGCCTCTAAAGCACCATGTCTGGGCAAGTCCTTGGCACCATGTGGGAGTTTTTAGTTCACACCAGCCACAGGCAGAGGGGACATGGGGGAAGGGTGGGCAGGGAGGGCCTGGGAATGCCATCTTTGCGCCAACACTTAGTGTGGTGCCCAGTAGCAATATGTGGGTAGTAGGACGAGTGTGTGCAGTGATGGCTCTCGTTGCCCACCCCGGGCACTCCTGCTGGGCTGGATTTAACCATAGGCGAGGCAGCATGTTTACAGGGAGCCCATGACGGTGGTATTTTAGAGACAGAGATGTAACGCAAAAAACACAGGCTACAAGGATTTCAGTCCTTGACGGATGGTACATGTGCAACTTCAAACAATTCCTGAACCTCGCTGGGTTGGCATTTCCTCAGCTCTGCCATGGGAGGAAGAACAATGTCCAGCTATCTGGGTTGATGGAGGAATAGATGAGATTTCATAGACGGCACTGCTCTACCCTAACACTTGAGAAGACCCAAGTTCCCATTGTGGCTCAGTGGGTAAGAACCCAACTCATATCCATGAGGATTCAGGTTCAATCCCTGGCCTTGCTCAGTGGGTTAAGGATCTGGCGTTGCCATGAGCTGTGGTGTAGTTCGCAGACAAGGCTTGGATCTGGAGTTGCAGGGGCTGTGGTGTAGGCTGGCGGCTACAGCTCCGATTTGACCCCAGCCCAGGCACTTTCATATGCTGCAGGTGTGACCCTAAAAAACGAAAAACAAACAAAACTTCCTTCCTCTTTCCCAAATGGTTGTTATCATTTAATTCTATCATGTCCGAAAATGTGAGTTGATGACCAAGTGTTTTAAAGGACAGAGAGAATGTCTCGGCTGCACCACGTCATTTATCACGACAACCTCAGTGATCAGGGTTTCTGAGGTCATGCCGGTCCACGTGGCTGTGCTGGTCATCCATCCCTTTTAATCTGGACACGTGGGGAAGAGTCATGTGACCAGAGTTCAAGCTGCTTTGCCTGATGCCCAGATCTCCAATCCTACCTAGGGCTCTGGGCATCTGGATGTGAACCAGCCCCCTGAAGCTGAAGGGACTCTTCTGTGCACGGACTTTTGGGTTGAAGGATGAGAATTTGGGGTTCTCCACCAGAGCAAGGGTGTCCCTCACCCCCAAGAGCCTCAAAGCCTTCCTGAACTCCATGCCATTGCACCTGCCCTGATGCAGCAAACCTCTCTTCCCTTGGCCTCCCCCCTCTGCAGACCTCAGTGTCCCCATGTGCTAAAAGGCCAAAAAACAAAAACAAAGCAAAAACCCACTAAATTTTGTTCTATGGAGTGACCAACTGGTTCTGGCGTGCCCTCTGAAAGTCCTGAGTGGGCCCCCCTGCAAAGCTGATTACCCTACTTGGCACATAACAGGTGCTTATGAATCGCTGGTCCCTGTTCCCTCCATGTGGGGTTGCAGTGAGGGTGGAATTCAACGATGTTTGTAAACCTTTGCTTCTCAAGCAAGGTACTCCACCAAGGAGCTTGCTAGAAATGCAGAAGCGGGCTCCACCCGTGACCTACTGATTTGGGATCTGCATCTAACAGGATGCCAGGGGGCCTGTTCACCTGGCATTTGAAAGTCTGACTGGGGCTGTCTCTTTCTACCTGGTCCTGAGAGAGCGTACAGAACAAGCCATAACCTGTCTAGGTCTCCTTAAGGAAGAACCCCAAAGCAATTTCAAGGTCCAGTCCCAGGGTCAAGGCTTTCACAACTCAGAGTTTCCAGGAAGGAGTCGGAAGAGGAGAGGAGAACCAAGGAAAGTTCTAGAATTATGGGTTTCAACAACATAAGCAGAAGTCGCTTGATTTAGCCATGTTGGGCACCTTGGACAGCCCCACGCAACAGACTCCTAGCGAAGGCAATACTTTCAGATGCTGGGGTCAGAACTCACCTGAGTGATGCCCACTCATTCTGATATTCAGATGTGATAAGTTGTCGAAGCAGCCTGAACCAGCCATGACAGTACTGCTGGCAGAGCTGCCCAAGGTCCTGCAATATGATGACTGACCCATGAGGGGTGACAGCCCACTGGCAGGACACAGGGTGTTCCCACCAGGCCCCTCGAGGTCCACAGGTACCCTCATTAGCATACAGCCACTTTCAATGCCCAACCTGCAGGTAGCGCGCCATTCAATTTCCATTTTCTGCTGAAGCTGAGCCTTAACGGTGGCTTCTCTGCATTAGCCATGCAGGACTCAAAGGGAGAGCTTCAGAGAGATCCCTCTCAGATGAACGTGCAACATTTAATTCTGGAAGCCTGGGCTCTGGCAATGGTTAAGGCCATTTACAAAGCCTGGGAGCTACAGAGCCCTCCCAGTCCTGTGCCTGCCAGGGGACGTCTAGGCAGCCCTTAGATTGTTAGCCGCTGAGAAAAAATTCTCAGTTTGCATATTAAGGTCAGGAAATGATCCTTTTGCTTTCCTCACTAAATGGCCCATGTATTCATCTTGTGGAGAAAGAGCAATTCCCAGACTCCAGGATGATGAAGGGAGACTCCAAAAACCATTGGTCCACGCCTCCATCTCTAAGCAGCTCGACAGTCAAATTCAATTGCCAGATAGAAGCCAAAGGTACAAGTGAGACAAAAATCCCCGTCATTAAGGAACTCATAAATGACTTAGGAGATAGGCACACACACCAATAAATAACGCCAGGATAGAGGAGAGATTAATCTGAGCCCTCAGGGTCTCCCTGGAAGGCTTCCCAGAGGAGGCGGCACTTCCTCAGGGTTTTGAGGGATAAAGAGGAGTCATTCGGGCAAGGAAAGGAGTGAGCAGATGTGACCAAGGAAAGGACCTTTCAGGCAGGACTCTGCTGATTCTGAAATCAGTAGGAATAAAATTTCTTCTGTCCATCTTACCTTTGTCTGGAATATTCTCTTCTGCTTTGCTCTGTGTAGGGAGAACGGGTCAGCACCCACGTCCTAAAAACTTGAGATTGTAAACCCTTGAGGGCTTCTGTTAGATTCTCAGCAGTAACCGGAAGGGCTTGAGCCCATCCCAGCTGAGCCTGCAAGAGAATTGAAAGCAGAGCTGGAGACTTTAACACCCAATTTCCAGGAAGCTCTCCTGCATGAGCCAACTCATGCCCAAGTTAAAAAACCCCGCTCCAGAGTTCCCATTGTGGCCCATTGGGTTAAGAACCTGATGTTGTCCCCACAAGGATGCGGGTTCAATCCCTGGCCTCGCACTGCTTAAAGATCCAGTGTTGCTTTGAGCTGAGGGGTAGGTTGCAGAGGCAGCTCAGATCCCATGTGGCTGTGGCTGTGGCTGACAGCTGCAGCTCTGATTAGACCCCTAGCCTGGGAACTTCCATATATCGCGGGTATGGCCCTAAAAAGCAGAAAAAAAAAAAAATCAAATTTCTGTGAGCAGAGTTAATCTCTTTCAAGGAAAGAATGGGCCCAGCCTGCCCGCAGCCATGGTGGCTCCTTAACGGAAATTTAAACGCTAGAAGCCGGGAGTCAGGAACAACTGTCTGGGGAAAGCTGCCACCACATTTGAAGGTAATTTCATGACAGCTCTCTCACTGCGGTACCTCGGGAGACCAAACACGGCTTTTAATGACTCACGGAAGCAACTCAAGAAGGTCGTCCTTTTTGGGGGTGAGGGGGCTTTTTAGGGCTGCCCTCATGGCATATGGAGGTTCCCAGGCTAGGGGTCCAATCAGAGCTATGGCTGCGGGGCCTACACCACAGCTCATGGCAACACCGGCTCCTTAACCCATTGAGTGAGACCAGAGATCGAACCCCCAACCTCATGGTTCCTAGTTGGATTCGTTTCTGCTGCGCTATGATGGAAGCTCTGGAAGGTCCTCCTCTTGGACTGGCCTCTGCTCAGCTTGCTCTGCACTCACCACCTTCTCTCTCAGTTCTCTCTGCCCCCTTGGGTGAGTTGCTATTTTTCTGTGGCTCCGGGGGTCAGGGATTTGCCTGTAGTTGGTTAGAAAAACCACAGCTGCGAGACTCTGAGCCCTGTGCTCACAGCTTTCCACACATTTTCTTCGACCTTGGAATCCCATAGGTGCTATTTGCTTTATTTTGTAGACAGGGAGATAGGCTCAGAGAGGTTAGGAAACTAGCTCAAGGTCACCCAGCTGGGGGGTGGAAACTAAACCCACGTCTCCCGACCCCAAAGCCTCGTGCTTTCTAGTCTGCCACCCTGAGGCTCAGAGGCCCAGGAGAGGAAGTCCAGATCTCTGGGAACAGCCTGCCCACTTCTGCCCCAACTTTCGGGAATATTCCTAGGAGTCTTCAGAAATTTGCCGCGGGTTCCTCTTGGTCTGGAAAATACAGTTTTCTTCTTTGGCTAATTCCTTATTTCAGTGATGTCAGGTGAACGTTGGGCCAGGCTCGTAAGGGATTTTCTACATGAATCTAGAGGAGCTCACGTCGCTCCTTCTTTCCCAGGAGGGGTTCCAAAGCCAGTACTCTCTCTCTCCGCATTTATAGATGAGGACACTTGGAGCACAGAGAGGTTGAGACACATTGCCAGGGTCACACAGCTGGTCTGCGGCAGAGCTTGGGTGCCAACCCAACAGTCCGGCCCAAAGCCCAGGCTTTGAGGATGATGTCTTCCCTCCGAGATGAGGATGGAGCTTGAGCCCACAGGCCGCACACCGCTGTCGGGGTCAGAGGCTGGTTCTGGCTCCAGCTTGCCTGCCAACTAGCTCTGGGCATTAATTTTCGAACATGAAAGCGAGATGGTTCCACTGACGCTGTAGGCGGCTCCTCTGGTGGCCCCCGTTTCTGGTCACCATCCTAGCCCCAGGCCTGGCCTCTGGGATAAGGAAAGAGCGGAGAGTGGCAGGGGGAGCAGCTGTCCCAGTGCAGGGTGGGACCATGGCTTCTGGGCCAGCTCCCTGCACGTGCCAGCAGCTCGTGATTGAATCCCATCACCAGGGCCTGGGTGACAAGACAGGCACAAAAATGATCTGAAGCGGATCTAATCATTGCTCTGGTGTCTGCCAGCTCTTGTCCAGCTAAGGGTTCTGCCTGCTTCTCTCTGACATGACAGTCTGGAGACTTCAAAGCGATGGGGCTGGAGGAGGACCCAAAGTCCTGGACTTCGCCCAGGATCAGCTTCTCCTGGACACCTGCCTGAACCTGCACCCCTGACTCCTCTTCACCTTCCCTGCGGGATGGGATGAGGGGCGCGGGCTTGGAGGAGTCCGTCTGGCATCTTCTAGTTTCTGTAAGTCCTTACGCGGGGAAGGCATGGGAGTGGGGAGGAGCCTTAGGCCCTGCCTCCACGGCCACCTGGCCCAGCCCACCCTGTCCTCCTCCCCAGGGCCATTCAGGGCAGATTCCCCAGGTGGCTCCCGATGGTGCTCGGGGCAAGATGGGGAAAGGAGGCGCCTGGAGCAGCGATGGCTCCTGGTCCCAGGCCCTTCAGCTCCCTCCACCCCCACCTGCTCCGTCCTGAGCCTTCTGGAGCCAGTGGCAGCCTGGGATCTCTCCTGGTTGAGAAGTTCTGCTCCCCACCCCCTAATCCTTACTTTAGCTTCTCCCTGCACACACCTCTCACAGGACCTGCACAGGGACAAAGGGCCCCGATGTCAGACCGGCCCGGAGGTGTGTGCTGTGGCTCTGGGGACTGAGACGAAATAAAGTGAGGAGTCCCCCACATCATGCTACCCACATTAGGATGCTTGAGAGGGCTTTCTTTTCTTTTTATTAAAAGAATTAAAAAAAATTAAAGTGTAGTTGATTTACCATATGCTGTCAATTTCTGCTGTACAGCAAAGTGACCCAGTCACACATATATATATATACACACACATTCTTTTTCTCATATTATGTTCCCTCATGTTCTGTCCCAAGGGATTAGATAGAGTTCCCTGTGCTGAACAGCAGGACCTCATGGCTTATCCATTCTGAATGTAATAGTGTGAAAAAAAAAAAAAAAGAACTAAGCCAATGTTAGTGTCCCCCCTGTGACTCCGTGGGTTCAGAAACCGACATAGTGTCCATGAGGATGGGGGTTCCATCCCTGGCCTCGCTCCGTGGATCCGGCGTTGCCATGAACTGCGTTGTAGGTGGCAGATGTGGCTCAGATCCCATGTGGCTGTGGCACAGGCCGGCAGATGCAGCTCCAATGTGACCCCTAGCCTAGAAACCTCCATGTGCCTCGGGTGTAGCCCTAAAAAAAGTAAATAAATGAATAAATAAATGTAACCATTTGCATCTACTAACCCCAAACTCCCTGTCCATCCTCGTGTGGGCTCTTTTGTTCAAGATTCCCGGGCCTCTCCCCAGAAATCCGGAAGCAGCATCTCTGGGGGCAGGAAACTGATTCTAAAAAAGTCACCCATGGAGTTCCCGCGGTGGCACAGTGGTTAACGAATCCAACTAGGAACCATGAGGTTGCGGGTTCAGTCCCTGGCCTTGCTCAGTGGGTTCAGGATCCGGCGTTGCCGTGAGTTAGGGTGTAGGTCGCAGACGCGGCTCAGATCCCGCGTTGCTGTGGCTGTGGCGTAGGCTGGTGGCTGCAGCTCCGATTCGACCCCCAGCCTGGGAACCTCCATATGCCGTGGGAGCGGCCCAAGAAATGGCAAAAAGAGAATAAATAAATAAATAAATAAATAAATAAATAAATAAATAAATAAATAAATAAATAAAAAAAATAAAAAAGTTACCCAGAGGATTGGTACCCACCTTACCACCACAATTCTCACCTGCTGCATCTCGTGCGAGTTGGAAATAATGCTCACGCTGCTCCTCCAGCTGAGGAAGATGATGCGAGAATTGGGAGGTCAAGGCCGTCCTCGGGGCAATGGTTCCTGCAGACCAAGAGGCAGGGGTCCTACTGGCGCGGGGTGCCGCTGGCATTGGGTGGGTAGAGGCCAGGGGTGCCGCTAATCATCCTACAAAGCACAGGATGGCCCTAAACAAAGACCGACCCAGCCCCAAGTGTCCAGAGTGCCGTGGCTGAAGGCTGTGGGCGATGGAGGCGGGTGTGCTGGGACGGGGAGGTGGCCCCAGCTCCCTGGGTTCCTGGAGGAGGAGGCTGAACCTGGCCCTGCCAAAGGAGAGGTTTCTGGAAGTCTCCCCATTGTGCCCAAAGGCTCCTACACAGGAAGGTGTCTGGAGGGGTGATGTGCCAGGGGGAAAAGAAAGCCCAGTGCCTGTGGGGAACTGAAGCAGCGTGGGCTGCCGTGAAGGGGCCTGGAAGTTACTAATGATCTGGGGTCCAGAGGCCCAAGCTGGTCCCGCCTTCCTACCAGCATATCTGGAGGAAAGAGCAGCCAAGCCCTTGTCTCCAGGAGCCTCCAGGTTGGAAAAGGAATCCATGGCCCAGCAGGGAAGGTGAGAGCCCCTATGTCAAATGCAGGCTCCTCCCAGCCGGTCCCCAGGGATGGGGATGGGGTGGTGAGATGCCCAGGGAGCCTCCCAGCAGGAACCGAGGCTGGGACCAGGCATGGAGGGCACAGCATTTAAGGAGGCACCTCCCAGGATTCCCATTGGTATTCAGGGGTTAAGAACTCAACTAGTATCCATGAGGACGCAGGTGGGATCCCTAGCCTTTATCAGTGGGTTAAGGAGCCGGCATTGCTGTGGCCATGGTGTAAGCCTGCAGCTGCAGCTCTGATTTGACCCCTAGCCTGGGCACTTCCATATGCCGTGGGTGTGGTCCTAAAAAAAAAAAAAAAAAAGGAGTCACCTCCCTTTCCTGGGGCTTCCTTAAAAGCTTCACCCTGGAGTGAAGGAAACTGCCCCCTCCCTCTGTCCAGAGTCTGAGTTGGGGAGGGGGCAGTTTCCTTGTATTTCTGGATGCCAGACAATCAGTCTCCTCTTAAAGACCCATAAGACTGTTCCCCCCTCAATACCCTTGAATAAAATAATGAAGGTGACTCCAGGTGCTGAATGACCTCCCCTCCCTAAGGGATCTGGCCCTCTGGTGGCTTTTTCATGCCGTCTTTCTCCCCTCACCTGCCACCCCTGCTCTTTCTTCAGTCTCCACTGGTGACTTTGCCTCTTTCGGCCCTGAGTGCAACTTTTCAGGAACTGGTTAGACGGAAGGGAAGATGCAGGTCCTGCAGGAGGAAGCCTGGCTGGTGACCCCCATGCACCCATCTCTGGTGTGCTGGGTGGTGCCTGTAGCCCCAGCCCATCTCAACAGCCCAGGGGACAGTGCTTCTCAAAGGCAGGGTTTGGTGGGAGTTTCCATAGTGGCCCAGTGGAAACAAACCTGACTAGTATCCATGAGGATGCGGGTTTGATTCCTGGCCTCGCTCAATGGGTTAAGGATCTGGAGTTGCCATGAGCTGTGGTTGCAGATGCGGCTCGGATCCAATGTTGCTGTGGCCATGTTGTGGCCATGCTGTGGCTGGCAGCTGTAGTTCTGATTTGACCCTAGTCTGGGAACTTCCATAGGCTACACCTGTGGCCCTGAAAAGCAAAAAACCAAAAAACCAAAAAAAAAAAAAAAACCAAGTTGGGCTTGGTGGTCCAGCCTGTCTGAACCACGCCAAGCATGCATGCCAGATGGGTACTCAGAAAACACGTGGGTTCCCTCTACTGAGCAATCCTCTGGGCTCCCAAGACAGCAGCTCCTCTCTGGGGTGTCTCTGCCAAACTTCCTTTCCAGCATCCTGCTGAGAAAATCCGAAAGGGCGCTCCTTCCTAGGCAGGGGGAAGGACCCAGGACTGGGGAGCAGGTCTGGCCTGCTCATCTCAGGCCACTAGGACCTGAGCCGTTGAAGATGCTCCAGACGCCCAGTGTGGTACCCAGCGCCTTGGCGACCTCAGTTTCTGGGCCGTCTGCCGTCCTCGGCCCCTTCTGAGATGGAGGCGACCTGGAGCTGGACGGGGAGAGGCATCCACAGCTGCCAGAGCGCGTCAGCTCACAGAGACACACTCACCCTGGAGCCTGGGCGGAGTAGAACCACTTGGCATCTTGAACGTCTGGCGGCTGGCATTCTGTGATGGTTCCTCGGTTTTAAGGTACCTGGCAGGAACAGAGTGACGATGACTGGGAAGCCGAGGTGCAAGATTGCAAACCGTGGCTCCGTTTCTCCCACTTCCTGTATCCTCACCCTTTGCAGCTTCTCCCATCAAGAGAGGGAGTCTATCCGCCACCTGCGTTAGCTTCCTAGGGCTGCTGTAAGAAATTACCATAAGCCAGCCGGTTTAAACAACAGGAGTTCTTCTTTCACAGTTCTGGAGACCAGAGGGCCAAAGTCAAGTTCTCAGCAGTGCCCTGCTCCCTCCGAAGGCTCGAGGCGGGGGAATCTGTGCCCTGCTTCTGGGAGCTGCCATCCATCTTTGGGGTCCCCTGGCTCCAATCTCTGCCTCCAACTTCGCATGTCTTTCCCATCGTGTCCGTCTGCCTGTGTCTTTTCCCCTCCCAATCAGGACCCCAGTCATTGAATGGATGGCCCACTCTAAATCTAGAACACTTTTATCTGGAGATCTTGAACTTGATTACATCTGCAGAAAGCCTACTTCCAAACAGGAAGTTCTGAAGTTCCAGGAGAACGTGAATTCAGGAGAAACATTATCATCATCATCATTATTATTATTTTTATTATTATTTTTGTATTTTCAGGGTCGCACTTGTGGCATATAGAGGTTCCCAGGCTAGGGGTCGAACTGGAGCTGTAGCTGCCAGCCTGCACCGCAGCCACAGCAACGTGGGATCTGAGCTGCAGCTGCAACCTACACCACAGCTCATGGCAACGCCAGATCCTTAACCCACTGAGCAAGGCCAGGGATCAAACCCGCATCCTCATGGATACAAGTCGGGTTCGTTAACCACTGAGCCATGATGGAAACTCGCTGGAGAAACATTATTTAAACCGCCCTTTGAATCTGAACTGCCCTGCATCTTGCTTTGGCCAACAGAAGGTGGTCATTGCCAACGGATGGGACAATGTTTAGATCTAAGGCCATGAGGCTTCTGCTCTTGCCCTCTGAACTCTGAGACCACCTGTGGACAAGCCCACGGAAGATGAGACACAATTTGGGGAGGGGCCTCCTGTCATCCCATTTGACCTGGCTGAGGCCACTCAAGACCTGACAGCGCCTGGCCTACCCAGCCGAGCTCCGAGGCTCAGAGAAGCCTGGGCCACGTTGGTAGATGTTTCAGACCGGGTGAACTCAACCCGGCAGAATCAAGACTGAATACACAGTTAGTGCTGTAAAGCCACCAAGTTTGGGGTTATGGGTTACCTGGTAACAGGTGACTGATTCATAAGAGATGATTGGTGCCAGGCCATTGAGGGAAGGTACTGCCATGTCTGGGGCTGCTGAGTGTAACAAAAACAAGTGGTCCAAGACCAGGACCCTCCGGTAGTGACCTGGCGACATGGACATCTTCTGAGTCACCCTCAGAAACAACAATAGATGCTGCTGAATCCAGCAGTGTGTTCACACCCACCTTCCAGCATCCCTTCCTCTGCAGGGCCCTTAAGGTGGAACCATGCACACAGTGGTGCCTATTAAAGGTATGGAGGCAGTGGCAGTGATCATGGCAAAAGTCAGGATCCAAACCACCAAGATTCAGGGAAAGAAATGAGTAATTGCCCACCAGCCTCTCCATCTTCCAGAGCGTGAGAAAAGTCTGTTCCTTCTGTGGCTCAAAATCATGTGGAAATCGAGAAGTTGCCAGTTTAAAATCCCAGAGATGGGGCCCCCCACCTGACCAGGGCCACCGATTAAGAGCCCAAGAGCCAGCCGGCAGCAGGAGCCTTGAACATGCTGGCTGAAATTAATCACTCGCCTTGCAAGGGTATTTATTTTCTCCTTTATACCTGGAGAGAAATGGGCCGTGAACTGGAAATTTCCAGAGCAGTAGGCTGAACTTTTTGTCTGAGTGGGAACAACTTTCTTTTAAAGTGCAACAATTTGCTCTGTTCAATTCCACCATTAAAGGACAATGGCCAATTTTCTGCGGACCTGGGATGTCGGTTTTGCCTAAAGAGGGAGCGTGTGGGTAATTTACTAACCTGGCTGCGATTGCCCATGGAAACAGGTTATTTAACAGGATTTAAATACTGTGCTCTGAAGCTCAACAGCAGTGAGTAGGCAGCTGCAGAGTTGGAGCAGTGTCTTTCCCCTCTAGCTCTTCATGAAAGAAGACAAGACATTCAGGAGTGATAGATAAGAGACGGACAGAAAGAGACAAGGACAGAACTGGGGCCAAAGGGGTGGGCGGGAAGACCCCGATCAAGAGAGGGCACCTACTCTTTTTAATGTGCTATTAAAATAGGTGTGATGCATTCAATCCCATTTTCCACCAGCTTCACTCAACAAGTCTTTTGGTTAAGGGATCTGCTGAGCTCAAGACTCTAAGATGGTATTAAACCAAAGCAGGTGCCAATCTTGGTGGGCTTCCTGGAGGAGGCATTTGGAGCCTACTCTCCATCGAATTTTTAAAATTTTTTTCCGCTAATTGTTCCTCACCAACCTCCTCCCTGCTCCCTCTGATCTTGTGGCTTGTTAAATGAAGGAATAAATTCAATATGGGGATTAGCGCCAGGAGGCTGGTGCCTCCATATCCTGACCAGAATCTTAGGTTCCTGCATAGCCTCGGTTTTCTCATCTGCAAAATGGGAATCATTATACCTGACTCCAGTGCTGATCTTCAGAAGAAGAGTGTGGGTAAATCTTCTGGCACAGTACCAAGCATACATGAGCTAAGCACAAGGGCCAGTTTCCTTTCACTTCTGAAGCGAGGTGTGCCAGCCTGCCTTACTCTCTAAAATCTGCCCAGGAGTTTAATATCTTCCAGAGGCGTCCTTCTGCCTGGAAGGAAGTTACTGAATTTGGGGGTAGTCCTGCCCTTAAAAACCCAGTCCAGTGAGGGCTGGGATCGCAGGTGGAGATTCACATCTTCGCTCCATGACTCACGGGCTGCGTGGAATCGAATATTTACCCCTTTAATTCTCAGTTTGTCCATAAAAACACAGTACATGCTTCCTAGCCCTGTCAGGGTTAAATGAAGTAACCCATATAAAAAGCTGTCCTGGGGGCCAGGCACACAATAAGGCTTCAATAAATGACATTTGTTTGCCTCCATTGTTAGGCAACCATGAGTGAAGGCTATTTTCTAGAGGACAGGAAGTCTGTCCCACACCTGCCCTTGGCAAAGAAATTTTTGTTCTTACTTGAAAAATAAAAGCAAAAACACCCCTGCCGGAGACCATCCAAGTGAAGGCTCTGGCTGCCTCCTTGGCAGAGCCCTGCACCTTCCAAGCAGAAAGAGTTTCACGTCCAGACTTAATTTGGCCAATTCTTCCATCTGCTCAAGAACTTAGGCCCTTCCAACACACACAAAGAGCCTTTAAAGAGGGGCAGTCCAGGGAGGGAACAGAAAATGCTCAATTATCCATACTAATGTCAGGGAAGAAACACTCTCTCCCCATTTGGCTCAAAAATGTATTATCTGACCTCTTTATTCTGCAGCCTTACCTGCTCATTCTGTTCTGCTTACTCCAATTTCACAATGGCTCTTCATTTCCTACAGCAGTGCTGTCTGAGATAGACCGGAGGTAGGGAGAAGGAAGCCAGAGTGGATGAGCAGTATAACACCCAACAATACATTTTCCAAACCCCAAATCAGGACCCACAGCCCAAGAGGCTCTGTGTGCACATAATTGGAGGTGGCAATCTAAGAGGTATTGTTTGGTTGCCGAAATATTGGCATTTCAATGGCTTGTGGGCACAAAGGAATAGTATTCTTGAAATCAGAGCTATTCTAAAAAATCCAGGGTGTGTGGTTACCATTGTAGGACCAGGAAATCAAATCTTGAATTCTCAGTTTGCCGTAAAAAGGACAATCAGAAGCAAGTAACATATAACAGTGGGAGTCTCCAGGAGCCCGCTGAGAGCCAGGCTTTTTGTACGATATATAGTTCTCCCTCAGAGTTGCTTACTGCCCTGGGCTTCAGTTATTATTCATTATTATTTATTAATTAACTCTCATTAATTATTGGTGTACTATTTGCCTGATGGGTGTCTCCCCAGCTCTATCCTGAGCTCAGGACAGCAAGGGCTATGCCGTGTGAGTCTCAATATAGTTGCTGAATAAATGAACAAACATTTATTCCTGGGATACGCTCTTTATCTTGGAAGGAAGTGGGCAGGAGTGTCAGCACCAAGAAATCTTATCATCCAGTTGGGCCCATGAATGGCCAGTTCTGAAGACGGCGCCATATTGGAGGAATCCAACAACCACCGTGAATTGGAGTGGGGGTGCCTACTATGCCTACCCCAACCCCACAACTGGGTGTACTCAGACTCCATCTGTTTCCTTTTCTGGTTCCAGCAATGTAGCCCATCATGGACTGGTTCCAAAGGATGGTGGGAACCAGGACCCAGTGGGCTTGGGTTATGCCTACTGTCTACCCACTGCCTGACTCAGACCTTTGCCGCCACCTCAGCCAGTGGGGAGCCAGCAGGGTCAGTGCCCTCAGCCTCTCCCTTCTCCCTCGTGTCCTCTCCTTCCCATTCTTGGGTCATAGGAACATCTTTTCTCCCTCCTGAAGTTCTAGGCTTCTCTACATCATGCCTCCATCAACAGGGAGTCTCTAATCTGCCCCACGCTGCAAAGGGATGGGGAGAAAGGAAAGGTGGATTTTGAACATGGGGTGGGGAGAGGGAAGAGGGAGACGAAAACATGTAGTATTATTTGAAAAAGCAATTATATTGAAACATGGTTATCCAAATATTAAAAAAAAAAATCCATGCCAAACCTGTAGCAATTTGTCGTTTGAAAAACAAATGTATGGTAATTCATGTGCTCTTTCATTAATACATTAAAAAATAAGATCTAGCTGCAGGTCTAATAACTACCGTAGTTTCAAGTTGTGATGAGCATAAATAATATTTTGAGATACTGGCCACAGCTGTGGTACGATATGAAAACATCTGTTTTATGTTGGTGCAAAAGTTTCAAGGGCTGCTAACCTCTCTGGTTTGTCTGTCACCTATCGTCAAAATGAAAGGAAATGTTAACTTTTATTTAAGGCTAATGAAAATAAAGATGTACTTTTTTTCCCCACTCACGGACCCCCTGAATTCTCTCATGGACCCCAGGATATAAACCCCCATCACAATTGTGTATCTTTTGTGGTTTGTGCAGTTTCTGGTTCTTTTTTTTTTTTTTTAACTGGTCCCCAGTCACATCACAGAGAGCCCCCTTAGCCTTGGGAGACCTCAGAAGGTGGGGGGAAGGCAGGGGTGAAAACCATTCCCATCGTGGAAGAATGACCAGAATTCCCCAGGTTATGGTCCACCTGCTTGACTCTAAATAGATGCCAGCATCTGAGGATAAAGACATGGGCTGCTTGGAGATCTGGTCTACCCCCAGGCAGTAGACATTATCTGCTCTTCTGAGTCTGGAGCCACAAATAAATAGTGAAAGAGGAGTCTTCTTGGGTATCATCTGTCTTTACCAGTTCCCTCATTGGTTCCCCAGGACCCGTCCTTCCTCTTAGAGCCCCCCCCGCCCCCCACCCCGCCCCCGCTCCGCAACCCATCCCTAGGACTGCTGGAGGTTTCTGTACTCTTGCATCCATCCTAAAGCCAAGCCCAAGTCACAGAGCCCTCAACCTCTAGAGGCTCCGTGCTGGAGGAGACCTTCGTCTTTTTAGCGCAGCTCTGTCACTTTACGCCCAGGCAAACCTGGGCTCCGGGGTGTTGAGGGGTTTGCCTGGGTCCATCAGCCCCATATTGGTGGACATGGGCTGTACACCATGCTTTATGGTTTCCCATCCAGGACTCGTCCTACTCGGCCTTCGAGAAGCTGGGAAGACTCCTGAGGATGGACGGTGGGCAGCCTCCTCTCTGAAATGGCTTTCTCTCCCTGGTAACTGCTTTGCTTCATCATCTGGAGCGGTGTGAGGCTTGGCGTTTTCTCTCTGCCTGCTACGGGGCAGTGTACTGCCAAGGGCCCTCAGGCTCTGAGCCCCCAGAGGGGAGGACAGGAGCTCCCACCCCTTCTCCAAGGTGGAGGGCGGGTGCAGGAGTTTGGGAGAAGCCCAGAGACATGTAGCTTCTCAATGCCAACCCTCTTGGGAAATGGCTGCCTGGCAAGAGGCACTGGACACCAGGGTCCAGCAGCTGAAGGGTGGTGGGAAGTGGGGACGGTGCCAGGGAAGCTTGGCACCGCACTGGAGCAGAAGGACAGAAGGGTAAGAGGAGTTCCAGGCAGTTGGGCATGTCACATAATTACAGGAGAAAAATTAGGCCAGAGCCTGGCTCGCTCTCTGCCTCTGTCTGAGTGATCATCGCCCTTATTATAAAGCAACTAATTATTAGCCTGGCTCATTAGCAATTATAAATCTCTAACTCCAGAACTTCATTAAAAAAAATGACAAGTTAGCACTTAATTATTTTCCCAACTGCCTCAATCATGCCTGATGTCAGGGGATCCAGCTCCCATGGTTCTTAGCTGCAGGGCTGGCCCTCTGGGGCCGGGGAGAGGTCCTTGCTTTGCTTCCCTTCCAGAAACCTGCGTGTCCCTGCCTGGCTGCAATCAGACACCCTAAGATGTGGGGCGTCGAGAACTGGTGGCAAACTGTCCTCTCCGTCTGCTTTCCAGTAAAAATAGAAACCATGCATTTATTAAGCATTTCTGTACATCAGATGCCTGGCACACCGTGTCATGTTTAAATACCTCCATAACCATGCGGAGCCGATATTGTTACTCTCACATTACTGACATAGAGCTTAGGTCCTGACACCTGTCATACAGATCACAGCCACCAGCTTGGGGAGTAAACCCGGGTTGGCTGACTAAAAGCCCATACCTTTAATCACTATGGTATATTCAGCCAGATGCTTCAAGGGTGGAGAGGCTGGCTCTGATTAAGGAAGAGTCCTAGGTAGCTGGTGGCGAGGACTGTCTGTAGGCAAATGCTCCCTAAAACTTGCTAGCCAAGGGAAAGGTAGCTCATTGGATCACGCTGTGTCTCATCAGTGCACAGTGTGTGGGTGTGTGGGTGGAAGGAAGGGAGGAAAAAAACCCATCCCAACTTCTAGTGCTGGCATTTTCCACTATCCTCTTACGCGGCTTTCCCAGCCTCCTCATCCTTCCCCAGTCTGCTCCATCCTTTACTGCTTCCTCCTCTTCCTGGGCAGTTCCTGAAGGATGCAACGACATCAAAGAAGTTGCATGCGGATAATGCTTTCCACTGCATACCCCTTCCCATGTGTTTCATCTCTCTCTCTTTCAGGTTGGAGGGAATGACTTAGCCAAGGAGAGCCACCTGAAATGGAAGAGCCAGAGGTGGGAGACTGAGAGAAGGCAGACCAGGAGTCCTCAGACCCACAAGAGTGAGGAAGCTCCTGCCTGGGCACATGAGAACCACTGCCAAGGCAGCCCAGCAAGGAAAGAGGAGCCCAGAACAATGCAGGCATCATGGTCTTGGCTCTACCATATGTGGTTTCTCTAAGCAGAGTGTGGGTGAGACGATTCTTCCATCCATGCCAGTGCTTTGGATGTTCTAGTAAAGAACCTTCTGGTCATTACAGCCAGCAATTCAAACTGTACCTACAGTCTGAAGTGGGAAGCAAACACTATAAAATACCCAGATCACAACATTTAAAGAGATGAGTGATTTCCATGACTTTGTGTATCTGATGTTCGAACCCACGCCATTATGTGGGAGCAGGGAGGATGGGGAGAAGGGAAGATAGTTGTAGGAAAGAAGAATGGGTGCTAGTTACTCATGCCATGGGTTCAAGTCCCAGGTCTATGAGGTACAAGGACTCAACGGATAGCTTAACCCACCAGGAGGCAACGCGGGGTCTGAAGGATGTGCTTTGGTGAGGCTCATTCTTTTCATCCTACCTAGGGAGGCTTCCCGAAGGGTGTGGACCCCTCCAAGTCAGAGCCAGGGGAGCGAGCAGATCAGCTGAACAGGGGGACTGTCCAAACACCAACCCACAGGCTCAAGAAACTGGAGTGTCACCAAGCGAGAAATCGGCGAGGGTGGGAGGAAGCCCTTGACAAGCATCTTGGGGAGGGTGGGCACAGTTGAGCAGTGATGATCATGGGACTGCTCTCTAAAGAGGACAGAACAGTTACCTGCAGGACGTCTGCATCCCTGAGTGGTACCTAAGTCTGAGGTCAGCGACACTTTGGTACAAATAGTCATGCTATGGGCTGATGCTCCTTAAGTGGTCCATAGGCACTAACATTTAACTTTCGCAAGAACTCAGATATCAGCCCATTGTACAGATGAAGCAACGGAGGCACAGAGCAGCGGTCACACAGCCTGGGAGCAGGGGAGTCAGGATTTAAGCTAGATAGTCTGCCTCCAGGGACGCCCCATCTTCGCCATTAGATTCTGTTGTATCTTGATGAAGAAGCTAAACCCTGCCTGGGAGAAGGGCAAGGAAGTGGCAAAATACTGGCTTTATATTGTGCTAATATGGATTGGTATCTGACAGGGTGCCCACACAGCTTCATCAAAGCCTAATCCCCTTCCTTGAAATGCCCCTCGAACAAGAAGTGAGCTCCTGGTGGGTCTGGACCAT
Organism: Phacochoerus africanus; assembly: GCF_016906955.1. Lineage (NCBI taxonomy): Eukaryota > Metazoa > Chordata > Mammalia > Artiodactyla > Suidae > Phacochoerus > Phacochoerus africanus. Next base: position 7,151,343 of record NC_062557.1, on the reverse strand, counting down.
CTCTGAATCCCCAACTCCTGCAGCGCCCCAACAGCCTGGGGGCACAGGATGACCTGGAGCACAGCGTCCTCTGCTGGCCAGAATGGGAACACCTCCTGGGAAAGCCCAAGGCAGAAGGAGGCCCCAGCTATTTGGGCCTCTATTCGAGAGATGCTACGAGGAATCCCTGAGGTTTCAAGAACGAGGAGAAAGTAGGGAAAGGGATAAAGATGAGATGATTCCACTGATCCTCCAAGGCATATCCTAAGTTCAGGACTGACAGCCAGGGAGGGTTTCCCAGAGTCAGATCACACAGGCCAGGGGTCGGGAGAGAAGAAACTGTTTCTCCAGCATGAGGACTAAAGGAGGGCTCTGCTGGGACTTCCCTGTGGGGGGTGGGAAGGGAGGGTTGCTGGTGTTGACACCCGAACCCTAGAGCTTGGCAAAGCCCACGTAAGTGACACCTGAGAGTTAAAACGACATCAATGGGTGTATACTAGAGAAGACACTTTGACTCGGTCAGCATCCGCCGAGTGGGCCAAAATGGACCTGGGCTGCCTTTCCACGTAGTGAGCTCCCTGTCTGCCAAGGTATTCAAGAGAAGCTGGGTGACCCCCGACAAGAATCAAGCCCTAGAGAAGGGGAAGACGACGACATCATAATAACCAACAACCTGATGACGCGGATCCCATCTTTGGCCCATTTTCTCCTGAGACACAGAGAGGTTGACTAACCGCCCAAGGTCACACAGGGCCAGGGCTCCCTCCCTTTGGGCTGAACCCGACGGCAGAGCCATTCTCACCACTCCTTCGGTATGGCCACTGCATACTGGGCTTGAAGGGCGTGGCCTGCCCTGAGATGCTTGGTTCGGTTAAAAGACCCCTCCCACTGCCCGGAGACCCTGTATTTTGTTAGAAGACCCTTTATAGCCCTGAGACCCCAGCCCCCTGCTGCTTCCCCGCCCTGGGGCCTCACCCCAGGCCTCTTGCTGGGGTGGCCTCAATGGGAAATAATGGGGACAGCATTTCCTGATGCCGGGTTGCTCAGGGTCCAGCCATGCCCCGTCCTCCTGGGCTCCTCCCTCCAGCTGAAGACAGTATGCCCCTTCGCAGCCGACCTCTCCCCCCACCCAGCCACCCTGCTGTCAAGTGGGGCTCGTAGGAGCCGAGGCAGGTGAAGCCTCCCAGCCTGGGAACAGCACCTCTCAGCAAACTGACAGGTAATTGGTCCCTAAATCCCCCAGGGAGACACGGGAAGGAGGAGGAAAAATTATGGCTGTGGAACTGAGTCTTAAAAATTATGTCACCTTTGCTGACAGCGTAATTACTCCTTTTTCTCGAGATTTAGTACAGATATCCAATCCTTAAACAGTTGAGCGGTATTTTAAGGCCTCTTCCTTTACCAGTTCTCTCCTTCCCCTTGGCCCACGGAGGCTGGATTCCTGCCATTTGCCAGCTTCTCCATCTCTCCAGGGCAGCCAAGTGGCCCTGGGCGGGCTGAGTGAAAGGGCCGGGGTGATGGAGAGAGGCCAGGAAGAAGGACCTTACCCAGGACGTATTATGTGGGCCTACTTGGGTCCTGGAGGTCCCCTGGCCACCTGCCTGAATGTTCTTTAGCTTCTGGAGCCTGCCCCCTAGCAGAGGCAGCCAGCCCCCACCTGCAGGCAGATCCCCCAGGTTCTCGTTTTCTGTGCCTTCTGACATGGGGCAGCCTGCAAGTCTCCGGAGGCTATTCTTCATCCTCCAGGGGCAGCTGAGCCTGGGCAGATGAGGGGGAAACACCTGGTCTCCGTGGGGATGAACCCCACGTGCCTGCGGCGTTGGTAACCCACCCGCTAACGCTTTCGTTGCCTTTCCTTCCTCCTTCCGTCCATGGAAAGTGCTTGGCATCGCCCCCGGCAGAGAACCCTGGACCACGGAGGGAGTATGGCTCCTCTCGTTCTCCCATCCTCTCACATCCTTCCTGGATCAGTCCCTGAATACAACACCTGCTCCCAAATTCTCTGCTCTGGGGGAAGCTCAAACTTGAGGCCCCCTCCCTCAAGCCTTGGCCTGAATGCTGTGTGGGCACCAGCTTCCATTCGTTCCTCTGTTTGTTTTTTGCTGCACCCACAGCATGTGGAAGTTCCCGGGGCCAGGCATCAAACCCAAGCCACAGCAGTGACAATGCTGAACCCTTAACCACTAGGCCACCAGGGAACTCCAACCACTTCTGTTTGGAGCTGTAGCCAACGGCCGACGCCACAACCACAGCAATGCAGGATCCAAGCCGTGTCTGCGACCCACACCTCAGCTCACGGCAACGCCAGATCCTTAACCCACTGAGCGAGGCCAGGGATGGACCCTTCAGAGCCGGCCCCAGACATCAAGACCAGGTAAAAATAGCCTTGGTCTGCCCGACTCCCGTAACCACAGAGCATAAAGGTCGTGGATGATTGGGGCCATCCAGTCCAAATCCCCTCCCTGGTATAGAATCTAAACATGCCAGTAACTTGCTTGCCAGCCTTCCTTGCCCTTGACCAGACTTGGTGATCGGTTGTGCCCCTTTGGGGGCTTTGCATCTGGAGATGCTCGCAGACAAGCGGGATGAGGGCTGATGTTTGGTGGTGGCTGCAATCACCATCCAGTTCCCGGGGGGCAGCACCGTGTGATGGCTTCAGTGCTGCCCTGAATCCAGGACCCACAACCAGATGCCCTGGTACCCTGTGGAGATGGAAGGCCCTCATTGGACCAGTCCTGGGTGTGACTTTGGCTGTGGTTCCAGCCGCTTTGTCTCAAAGCCCTGCCCTCCCAGGAGCCTCTCAGCAAGTCTCTTTACCACCCAGAATCAGCTTCTGTGGCTCATACCCGGAACACTGATGGATGAAGCCAACCCTGGGCCAGGCAGTCAGCATTCTGCCCACATAATCACCTTAACCGGCCCCCCCTCCCCAACACACACCCGGGCCTTTGAAGAAGGCAGCATTATGGCCACCAAACTGGGGCTCAGAGAGGTTGTGTAATTCGGCCCAGGGCACAGAGCTTTGGGTGGAGCTTGGCTGCAAACCCAAGTCTTGGTGACTCGAAGCTGGCATTCCCGGCCGCCGTGGCTCTCCCCTTTCCCCGCCTTCTCTTCCCACTGCCTTAATTATACCAACAAGCAAAGAAGCAGGAGAAAATTCACTTAGCGGAGATGGGCCTAGGAGCCAAATTGTTTCTGAGCTTCGTGCTTTCCTCCAAGCTTTCAAAGAGGTGTCGGCAGCTCTTTAACTCCAGTGGCGGTGCGAACGCAGCCCTAATGTATATTCACGAGGAGAGGAAAAGCCGTGCCAGGCCTGGCCCTTCGTCCCCACTCAGGCCGTCCTCCGAGCATCTGCCCATCATCCGCTTTAACGAAGAGGCACGTTGGTGCTGGGGTGCTGGGCGGGGGCCCCAAATTCACAGCCAGGGGTACGTTTTACTGTCTGCCTTACACCCCAGTGGCCACATCAATATGGTGTGGCCGCCTCAGTGGCTGGCGACAGATAAATGAATGAGTCAGCTTCGAGCTATGGGATGCGCATCCCAGTTGAAGACAGAATTTAAGAAACTAGAGCCCCCATCTGCCTCCCTCCTCACGCCCGGGTAAGTGAGTTGAAAGCCTCTTCCCTGGCGAGGGTGAGCGGACAGTCATTTTTCTGGCATTGATCCGTGAGTTTTTCATTTGCTGGGCGCGTTGCAGGGAGCGGCCAGAGCCAGGCGTGATGGAGATGCGTCTGGAGGGCCTTCCCCTGACCCAGCCCCGGGGAGCTGAGCCCACGAGGGGCAGGAATGCAGGCTGTGGACCCGGGGTAGGGGGGCCTGGCAGGGGACTGTGTGGCCAAGGTGGGGGCAGCCAGGCCCTGGGTTTATTAGTTTTGCAGACTCCTGGAGCCCCAGGGAGGCCGGTGACCTGCCCCATGTGGCTGGGGCCGCAGCTGCAGGATGGAGGTCAGCATATCCAGGGGGCTTGGTATTCTAGGCACAGGGCCTTCCGAGGCCAGCCTGTCCCCCAGCCCCCGCTCCCCACCAGCCTTCCTTTTCTCCACGCTCCATGTGTCTCTCGGCCTCTCTCGTCTGATCTCTGACCTCTGACCCTCCTCACTGCCATTGGTTTGATTGTCCTTCTGGCAGGTGCCTCCCCTTTGGTCGTGGGACCCCCCCCCCCGCCCTGCCACCGGCCAAGAGATCTGTTCCCAGGCTCCGGCTGCCACCCGCCTCCAGAGCAGGCCTTGCAGCTGGCTGATTTCCTCCTCGTCTCCAGCAGACAGCCCTAAGGAAGCCAGGCTAAGCACACATTGGGTCGCTGTTACTCTGCCCCAGCGAGCCCGGGGCAGGCCACTCAGATCCTCTGAGCCTCGGCTTTGCCGATGGTGCGGTGAGCGGCAGCCACCTTGTGCAACTGTAATGAGGTCCAATGAAACTATACGTTCAAGGCAGAGCTTTTTTTTTTGCCCCGTGGGTCATCATACCTGCTTTCAGAGGCTCAGACCTCGTGTCACTGGCGCCTTTGTGTTCCGCTGCCTGGATGGGTCAGGAGACCCAGAGATGGGCCTGGGGTCAGTGCGAGGGCCCGGGAAAGCTGCACTTCTCTCACAACAGCGGAAAAGGTAGAGCTTTTGAGGTCAGAGGGAGGGGGACTAGGAAGAGACGGGTTGGAGAATGAGAAAGGCAGAGCGAGGGGGCCGGGCCACCAGCAGGGACAAACTGATGGATGGAGATTGACACGCAAGGACGTCATGACCAGGAAGTTGCAGAGCTGTTCTCAACCTTCTCCAAACCCCAACGGCTTTGAAAACACGCAGGAGGGGGAGGAAGGGTGGCTTCGTGTTATTGGCTGGGAATCGAGAAAAGACCTATCTTGGGTCCAGGACAGCGTGCATGGGATGCGGTGAAGATTCAGTCTAGAAATGAAGCCAGATCCATGGAAACAGGATTCCAGAACCAGAGGGAGCCACCAGGGCATGCCTGCGATCTCCTTGGAGTGTGAAAGAGGCACAGGCCACTTTCTCTATGTGTCTGAGGAGATTCCATCTAACATCTGTTTCTTTGCTTGACCCCTGGTGGACTTGACCCCTGGGCTCCCAGGGGCTCACTCAGCCCCCCTTCCTCTCTGAAATGCAGTGCAAATGGTCCCAGCCACAGACCAGAATGCCCTTCTGGGGACAGCATATGTGACCCCGAATGAGGCCAGGGAGTGGAGGAGGGGCCAGCCTCAAAGGCCCAGCTGCCTGGGGTCCATGACCCTGGACCCCACCCCGCCCCAGAGCCCTGTGGGAGTCAGCTGAGTGGGCAACACAGGCCTGGAAGGGAAAGCCTGTTATTGCTCCCGCTGAGACAGGGTGACAGTACCCACCACAGGGCCACTTCCAAAGTCAATGCTGATAAGTCATTAGTTGGCTTGTTCAGTCATTCAAGGATAGCTGGGCTCTGGCCAGTGGGGAGGCACCCTGGGGACCTGGTGTGACCCACTCTGATCTGAGGGGGATCAATGGAGAGGCCAGGGAGACCCCCGCCTCCCCCATGAGCACTCCAGGATGTGCTGGCTCACAAGGCCACCTGTCCCCGGTCCTCCCTCCTCAGCTTTCCTGCCAGATCCTGATCTCCAGAGCCAGGTGCTCAAAATCTCAACACGTACCCCCTGCATTACCTTGTACAGGTTAGTTAACCTCTCTATGCCTCAGTTTTCTTAACTCTAAAATGGGCGCTTGGAGTTCCCTGGTGGCTCAGTGGGTTAAGGAGCTGACATTGTCACTGCCGTGGCTCTGGTTACAGCTGTGGCGTGGGTTCGATCTTTGGCCCAGGAACTTCCGAATGTCATGGATGCAGCCAAAAATAAAATAAAATAAAGTAAATAAACTTCAATAAAATTAAATAGGGACAGTAGCACCACCTGCTGCATGGACCTGAGGAGAGGGGGAAATGAATTCATTAACAGAATCATACCCTGCAGAGAGCCCTGGACAGGTGAGGTGTTACGGTTTATCCCCACTTACCTCTCCAGAGACCATTTCTGCCGCAAATCAGGCCAGGCTGCTGCCCTCGGTGGGAAGAGGGATGTTCTGTTGTTGGTTTTAGTGCCTCCTCTGACTTGCTGTCGGGGGCAGGCTGGACCTTCAGCTCCCCTTTCCTATGTCTTGGCGACATTGTGGTGGCATTAAGAACTGGGCATGAAAGAGCTTCATGTTCCTGGGGAAAAAAGAGGGTTGAAGTCAACTTTCTGTTATTTACCCTCCAAGAAGGAATCACCGCGGCAGAAAACCCAGGAGGCGGCAGAAGGGAAGCTCAGCACCACCTTCTGGCTTCTGGGCAGGCCAAGGATGCTTCATTCCAACACTCCACGTGCAGGCATTTTCCTACCTTTCACAGACTTTGAAGAACTTCCTTCTGAATCCATCAGGGTTTTTGTGGCAAGCAACAGGAACCTATACCAAGGGAATGTTCTGGAAGGGTATTGGGGTACACAGCATCACTGGGAGGATGAGGAGATACTTGGGAAGTAGGGAGCAATGGGTCCTGGAAGCTGGGCAGCAGGATTTGGCTGGCTGTGATACTTATGTCACCACAGTCACTGGACACAGCTCCGGTCGCAAGGGCCATGGCAAACAAACTCTAACTGTCCCTGCGTCTTTTTACTACACACGCCACAGTTACTAAGGAGTGTATGATTGGCCAAGTTGGGTCACGTGACTGGGCCCTGGCTGCTGAGATTGGCCAAGCCAAGTCACTTGACTGGACTCTTGCTTCCGAGATTGCTAAGCCAGGTCACCTGGCCAGGCTCTGGTTGTTGGGATTGGTCAAACTGTGTCACCTGACTGGGCCCTGGCTGTTGGGATTGGCCAACCCAGGTCATCTGACTGACCTTGGTTATTGGGAGCAGGGGGGGTAGGGGGCATGTTTTCTGGGGCTGAGGAGGGGGTGGGGCAGAGCTATATCTTGCAACACTGCCCACAATCGGGTGGGGGGGATACTCCAGGTAAATAATGTCAGCTGCCTCTCATTGAAGCTTCTCCCCTTACCTCCTCCCCAGTTGACCTGGCCAGGATCAGTGTTCCCAAGTCCTTCACTTTAGGGCAGACAAATTGGAAACCTCCCTGGAGTGGGAGGAGGGCAGGATGGGCTCTATTACAGAGCAGTGTTCTGAAGGAGAGGAGAGCCATTTGGACGGGAAGATGGAGCTGGTGAATTTGGCTTGTCTCCTTGTATCGGGGGCAAGATTGATTTTATCCATAAATACTCGCAGTGATCTTGAGCTCCAAAGCAGCTGCGCATGTCTGCTAATGAGTCCCTTTGACCTTCCCCCTGCCCACCACCGCCGCCGCCACTGTCACTGCCACCATCCTGCCCAGATCCTGCCCCTTTCTTTTCTAATTATCAACTTGCTGTGTTTAATAAAGAGAATCCTAGGGTCCTAGGGAAAGCGACACTGAGAGCCAAGACCAAAGTCCCTGGACATGGTGGGGACCTCAGCATCCCCAGGCGTTCCCCAGCCCTGTTAAAAGAGTCTTCATCTGTCACTCGATCCCACTTCGGGGGCCCCTTCCCTGCATCCTAGGCCATGCCTCATGCACTCAGCGTTGCGGCCTCCTGGTGTGGCCTCGAGCCTCTAACGTCATCCCCCCAAATGGAAACTTGAGTCTCCCCCCAGCACAACCGGACCCATTGCCGCCTGTCCTGTCCCCATTGACTGATGAGAATAATTGCGCCCGTCCTCGGCGGACCCTCTCCACGTGGATGTGTAGACAACGGATTTCAAATTGATTTAAAGCCTGTGTCATGCTGGCTTAAAGAAAAATCCCCACAGAAATTAACTAGTTCAGCATTTGGGGGTGGGGGTGCTAGGCAGAACCTGGGCTGTGTCATTACGGAGGATGCGTGTCCCCCACCCCCCCGCCCCCAAGGGAGCGGAAATGCAGAGATGCCTGGGAAGCGTGGATGCCCTTCGTGTTAACTGCCCAAGGACACCAGGCCATTCCTGGCATGGGCCTCCAAATCCCCCTCTTCCGAGCCGCAGTGAAACTGGCTCAATGGATGGTTTGCTCTTTTGCTCTCTTGCACCTTCATCCATCAGGCCAGATGAGCGCCCAGCGTGTGCTTTGGTCTAGACCCTTGTCATCTGTTGCCTGATTTGTTTCACCAGCTGCCGGCATCATCTTCCCGCGTCCGGTCTCGTCCTCATGCAGCTCCCCCCCGCATCCCCCCGCCGGGGACAGGGCAGTCTTGGGGAAGCAAAACAAGTCACCCTCCCAGAGACAGCCCTGGGACGTCCCCAGGGTGCCTGCGGGATGCAGATTCTTCCTCCCAGGTGAGGCAGGAAAGGCTCTCCTGCTCTGGGGTCCTCAGCCCAACTCCAGTACAACCGCCCTGGCTCTGGGATGTGGGGACTGAGCCACAAGACGTCTCCCACGGCCCCGCACAGGCTGTTCCCTCTGCCTGGAACACCACTCTCTCCAGAGCTTCTGCCAAATTGACTTCCCTCCCCAAACCCTGTGGGCATCACCACTTCTTCGGAAGCCCCCTCAGAAGGGCTCATTGTTATCTCCTCCGCAGGATTTCCATACCTTCCTTCACATTCGGTCTACCCACGTTGGGTCTCTGTAACCTGCATCTGAGTGGCACGTGGTAAGCCCTTGACTGCCGAGTGAGGGCTGACAGAGGCGAGGCCCCGCCCACACAGTGCCTGGCTCTTGGCTGCTGCGAACCACAAGCAGCAAACGATGGATGGAGATGGATGGATGCAGCCCTGCCCCCAAGGGGCTCCCCTTCTCCTGGGAGACGGGTCCTTCTGCTGCACCATCTGAGAATGTACCAAGCAGCCCTGGTGGGTGTCATTTTTCTGGTTGTTCACCAACATTGATCTCTTCGAAGACTTGGTTAATCACCACTTTGTTAATCCAGTGATTTGTGGCATTAGCTGGGAACTTGTTAGAAATGCAAATCTTTTTCTTTTTTTTTTTTTTTTTGGTATTTTTAGGGCCACACCTGTGGCATATGGAAATTCCCAGGCTAGAGGTGGAATTGGAGCTGCCACTGCCGGCCTACACCACAGCCACAGCAACACAGTATCCGAGCCACATCTGAGACCCACGCTACAGCTCACGGCAACACCTGATCCTTAACCCACTGAGCGAGGCCAGGGATTGAACCCGAATCCTCATGGATACTAGTCAGGTTTGTAACCCATAATGCAAATTCTTAAGGCTTTCCCCGGACCCGCTGATTGAAGGACTCTGGGGGTGATGCCCAGCAGCTGTGTTTAACCAGCCCTCCAGGGAACGCCAAGGCACACGCGTGCACACTGCCATCCTGGGGGAAATTACTGTCCCAGTTACAGAGGAACCTGAGTCTCAGCCGCGTAGAGTAGGATCCCACAAAGAGGCCACATCTTGATTGGCATGTGTAGTGGACTAAAGAACAGCCCCCTAAAAAACAGCCACGTCGAATTTGAACCAGCCAACGTGATCTCATTTGGCAAACAAGAGCCTTTGCAGAGGTAATTAAATTGAGGATTTGGAGGTAAGATTATCTTGGGTTATCCAGGTGGGCCCAACATGCTGTCACAATTGTCCTTATAAGAAAAAGGCAGAGGGAGCTTTGATATCCACAGAGAAGAGAAGGTGACATGAAGATGATATGGCCATTGGCGTGATGGGGCCGCAAGCCAAGGAATGTCAGGAGCCACCAGAGGCTGGAAGAGGCTGGCATGGAGTCTTCCCTAGAGAGAAGCAGCTGGATTTTGGACTCTCTTCTCCAGAACTGTAAGAGAGCGACCTGCTTTGTTTCAGTTACCGTGTATTCAGGACTTTACTACAGTAGCCCTGAGAACATCACACAGAAGGTCACAGCAGCTGGACCTGCTCTCGGGAACTTGGTTGGACGCCATGATGAGAGATGAAGAAGCTTGGTCATTATCACAAGGGACTCGATTTTCCTCGGACATCTTTTCCATGGGGGGGGGGTCTCCCTGTTCCTACTGCAGAATCGCTCCCTGGGGGCTGGAAGTGGGTCCCGCCCACCTTTTTATCCCCAGGCTTTTATTAAATAGTTGATCAAGGAGCTCCCATCATGGCGCAGTGGAAGCAAATCCGACTAGGAACCATGAGGTTGCAGGTTCGATCCCTGGCCTCACTCGGTGGGTTAAGGATCTGGCGTTGCCGTGAGCTGTGTGGTGTAGGTCCCAGACGCGGCTCGGATCTGGTGCGGCTGTGGCTGTGGTGTAGGCCGGTGGCTGAATATGGGCTGCAATCCTCAGGCAGTGCCTGGGACTTCAGAACCGATTCCTTTTCCGGGTTAAGAGTCTTGCTTAGGAAGAATGTTTCTATACAAGCTTTCTGAGGCCAGAGAAGGTAGTGGACCATTTCCCTTGCGAGAGTCCTTACAGATGTTCACGTCTGAAGTAACGGAACGGAGCTGCCGAAGTGGGCTTCTCACGCTTTAATGTGCCTGGCCAGCCCCTGAGGGTCTTGTTAAAAGGCAGATTCTGATTCAGCGGGCCTGGCCTTGGCCTGAGAGCCTGCATTCCTAACGAGATCCCAGGGGATGTTGGGGGTTGCTGGTCCACGCAGCAGCCTTGGAGTCGCAAGCCACAGATAGTTGCTCCTAGAAGAGACTCTAACACCCCCTGCTCCGACAGCCCCGTGACCAAGAGGAGGAAAGAAGGGGCAGGACCTTGTCAAGGTCACGGAGCTAGGAATCGATACGGATGCCAACCATATGCCAACGAGTGGGCCCTGGCTTGTCCGGCTGAGAAAGAGGATGGGGGACTTTCCCTTTGAGGCGCGAGGCCCTCCCCCATCCAGAACCCCCCCCCGCCCCGACGGCTCTGCTCCTGCTCCGAACCTTCCTCCAGATTTTTAAAACAAACGTCAGCTGCCAGGCTGATCGATTGGCCCGCTCATCTGTGAGGTTTGAGGCTCTCTCCACAGATGTAATCAGGGCTCCGGAGACGTCCTGGCAGCGGGCAGCGGGGAGGGAGCACAGTAATACATTTAATCAAGGAACAGATGGGGAGCTGATAGAGTGTGTAGAAAAATCAGGTTTCTGTGATAACATTCTCTTCCCCCCACTCAGCCTCCACATCCCGCGGCTTCTCCGGCGAGAACTCCCAGCGCCAGCTCCAGCCCTGCCCTTTCGCAAGATGTTTCTCCCAGAAGCCTCAGGGCCCCTGGAGAGGCACGTGGTGGGGGTGGGGGGCCGGAGGCTGCCACCTGTGGGCCCATCACCCCCGTCCCCCCACTCCCCATTCCTCAGTCTGGCTCCTCTCTCCAAAAAGAGGTCCTCAGTGCAGCAGGCTTCTGAGAAGCTCTCAGCCCCGAATGCCCGGTAGCTGGCAGGGAGGAGATGAGGCTTGTCTGTCCCTTTAACCCCTCACCCACGGCAGAGTTCACAGACCCTCGCCCCCCTTTTCCTCCAGAGGCATCTGGATCCAATGAGAAGATGACTCAAGACCACAGCAGTGGCTCTCAAACGGGATGCCAGCCCCCAGGAGATGCCCGGCTGGGTCTGGAGACATCTCTGCTTGGCGACTCAGGGAGGAGGCTCCTGGCACCTGGTGGTAGAGGCCAGGGATGCTGCTGCTAAACATCCTGCGACATGGCCCGGGACAGCCCCCACCATGCAGGATGATCCCGCCTGTAACGCTGGCAGAACCCAACCACAGAGAAATCCTGTTGGACCAGCTGCCGCCGGGCTGACCTGCCTCTAGGTGGATTCCTCGGGCTTCTCCCATCGGCATCCAGGGCTCATACTCGCAGGCTCGCCATCTACCCTGGTCCTCCCCCACCACACCCGCGGGCGCACACATGTGCCAAGCAGTGCGGCACGAAGTGGGTCACGGCAAGGTCCGAGGTGGGCTTGGGCAGGATTTTTGTTCACCCCTGAGGGGGGTGTCCCATGGACTTGCCGGGAAAATGCTGCTCAGCTTTCAGGCCGCACCAGCCACTGTGTGATTTAAATGGTAGGTAGGTAGTAAACAAACAGATGCCTGAGATAATTTCCTACCCCTTCTTGCAGACCTGACCCCTTATTCAGTCCTGGGAAATCCACTTATAAGCAGGGGTGTGGTAGGGCGATGTTGCTGCGGTCCTCTGCCCCACCCACTGCCACTGCCCGCTGGCTTTGCTCTGCGTGGGCCGAGCATCTTTCTGTGACAGACTCATGGCCAGCAGGCCCAAGGAGGGGCTGAGGCTGGTCTGTGCCACGTCCCTTGGAGCCACGGATGGGATCCGCCCCTTCCTGATAGCAAAGCTATAGGGAGAGCAGACTTCCTGCCTTGGGGGTCACTGCCCAGAGCTTGGGGTGACCGCCTGTGGCAATAGCCTTAAAACCATACTCCTCCCCTCTTCCCACGATCTTCCTAATAAGGCCTGCCCCTCTTTTTTTAGGGCCACATCTATGGCATATGGAAGTCCCCAGGCTAGGGGTCCAATCGGAGCTGCAGCTGCCAGCCTATGGCACAGCCACAGCAACGCCAGATCCGAGCCACGTCTGCAACCTACACCACAGTGCACAGCAATGCCAGATCCTTAACCCACTGAGCGAGGCCAGGGATCAAACCTGCATCCTCACAGAGACAATGTCAGGTCCTTAACCCTCTGAGCCACAACGGGAACTGCCTTCATAAGGCTGTGATATTGATATAATGTATTATTAGTAATAACTTAAACCCTCTTAGGTGTTGAGTGTTTATTACAGCCCAGACTCTGAGCTCACGTGCCCCTGTCCCTGAATCTTCTCAACCATCCTGTGATGCTCTATGACCTGTATTTGACCAAAGGAGAAACTGCATCCCAGAGAGGTTAAGTAACGTGCTCAAGGTCACACAGCCGGGACGTAAGCAGCACGCCCAGGACCTGAGCCCTGGGCTGACTCCCGGCAGAGCTGCTCACCACTGCCTTCACCCCTCAAAGTGGCCCTGACACCCAGCATTACAGAAGCTTGTCAGATGGGCAGAGTCTCAGCAGGCCCCTGGCTACTCACTCGGAATCTGCATACACGCCTTAGAGACCCCGGGGACTCGGTGGTGTGTCCTGGCGACAATGCTACAGGAGGTGACAAACCATGCTGTGCTGCTGGCTCTCTGTCCTGGCACAGCTGCTGCTCTCCTGGAGGGTGGCTGGGGCTCGGGGGAGGGGGGGTGAGAAGGCGCGGGGTGGGGGGGGCGCGCTGCGGGGCCGGGCCGGTTCCGAGGGCATCTGGGCTGGTTTGGTCCAGCTCAGGGTGTGATTAACCTGCTCACCTCCCAGACTGAAGGTCCCCTGTGTCCGGCCACCTCCCAGCCCTCTCTCTGGACATTCCAGAAGGCTGGTTTTCCCAGCTGAGAAATCCCCCTCCTTGGATCCCCGCCCCTTCACCTGATCCCCAAGGAGACACCTGTTTTGTCTGCTTTCTAGGCCCGGGGAGCCCAACCTCGCATCTTCAAAACTAAGCTTTCCCCTGACCCCCACTTTCTGAAAACTCTCCCAACTGCTTCCTGCATTCCTTTTCCTGGTAACCATCTTTCCCTCTTGTTGGAGACCCTTTTAGCTCCAGGCTGAGCTGGGACCTGGGGCTTCTCCTGGGCCTCTGCGGTGTTGTTTCTGTTACCAATTAGAATGTAAAAGTCCAGCCATTTATCAAAGGTAACACATAAAGCAATACACGAACGGCACTGCAGAGAGGCGTGGGTCAGACACGGCCGCCGCCAACGTGCGCCGGCTCCGCCGCGTGGCAGGAGGCCGGGAATCGTGAACAGACTTTTTCCCCACAATCCCACAGGCAGGTGGGGTTATTTCCATTTCACATCTGAGGCTCAGGGAGGTAAGCAGTTCCCTTAAGTTCCATGAGCAAGTGTCTAATTACAGCTCGGAAGAGCCAACAGCCGAATTAAACTTCTGGGGCCCAAGCAGGCATGCTTTCCTTTTCCACACCGAGGGGCAAGGATCAGCCAAGAACTCCAGGAAGCTCGCTACCGGGTGCTGGAAGTTTCAAAGTATCCAGAAGTTCTGCAAACGTGTTGTTGTAATGAAAACCTGCATAGGCTTAAACATCCTTCTCCACTTCAACCAGAGACCCGCTCACCTCTGAGACAATGAAACAGACCACCCTCTTCACCGGGACGTGACCCTGATGGAAACGGCCAGAACTCCGGTGGAGCAAGTGACCACTCTGCCTCTTGGGGATGGGGAGGCAAAGATCTCCAATTTTTATTTATTTCTTTTTTTGACCACCTCTCGGCATATGGAGTTCCCAGGCCAGGGATCAGGTCAGAGCAGCAGGTGCCACCCCAGCCGTGGCTGCAGCAATGCCGGATCCTTAACCCACTCTGCCGGACCAGGCATCGACCCTGCATCCCAGCACTCCCAAGGCACTGCCCATCCCGTTGCGCCACAGCGGGAACTCCGGGATACTTTTCTAAAGGTTTCCTACTGCCAAGGGAATAGATGTCTTCTAAATTGTTTGAAGGTTGAATGAGGACCAGTGAGTAGAATTAGCAAGGAGACGTTTGGATTTATAATTATAACAGTTAATAATAGTAAGAGCTGCCGTTCTTGAGCACTTAGGATGTTTCAGGCACATGGGTTCTTCTTCTCCTACGGTTAAGTTGCCACCTGGGTCTAAAGACAAGAACCTTCCAGGGCCTCCCGATGGGGGCGGGGTGTGTTGGGGAAACAGTCATCTTCACGCTTCCCAAAGGATTGGATTGGAAGTCACCTGGCATCCGCTGGACCATGTCCCCAGTCAGGGCCTGTGCTCCTTCCCCTCCCTGGCACCGCCCACCAAGATCCTGATGAGAAGGGCAGGCCCCGGGGCTTTCTGTCCCAGCCTGGTCAGTATGTTCCGGCCAGGGCCAGGGCCTGGCTTCCCTTGACCAGCTGGAGGCCACCACTAGCTACCTCCTGGTGCCAGCTCTCCCTTCCACCCACGATGGGGTCTGCCAGGTGGACAGTGACTCTGCTTTAGCAGCCAAGTTCTCTCCAGGCAGAGCCTAACGTGGGAAGCCCTGACCTTGGCCCTGGGAGTACCCTCTAGGCCCGTTTTCTCAGGAGCCCTGGGCTCTAGAACAGGGGTCCACCACTGTCCCCTATACAAGTCCAGAGAGTAAGATTTCCAGCTTTGTGTCCCTAAACAGTCTCTGTGGCAAAGATGCTACTCGGCCACTGCAGCACAAAAGCGGCCACACGCACTAGGTAAATGACCTGGCCTGGCCGCATTCCAAGTAGGCGTTATTTTACAAAAAGAGGCCGAAGGTCCTGTTGTGGCCCAACAGGAACCACAGCATCCCTGCAGCGCCAGGACGTACGTTCGATCCCCAGCCTGGCGCGGTGGGTTAAAGGATCCGGCCTTGCCACAGTTGTGGCGAGGGCCGCAGCTATGGCTCAGATCTGATCCCTGGCCCAGGAACTCCACAGGCTGTGGGGCAGCCAGACAAAAAAGAAAAAAGGAAAAGGAAGCAGCAGGCAGCCCAAGGGTGGGCGTTCGTCCACCAGCTCTAGGGTCATCGGCCTCCGTGGATAAGCCGGTCACTCTGATCTCCATCCGGGTCCGTGAGCTCAGGGGAGAGGGTGGTGTTAGACTGGGGCTCCTGAGGTTCAGCATGAGCCCTGGGGATTCTGCTCGTGAACCTTGTAAATCTCCCCAAAGCCCCATCGATTTCATTGCCCCCACTTCGCCGATGAGGAAGTGGGGCTCAAGCTCTGCCCTTTGCTCTGGATTCACACTGGTGATGACATTTCAGTGGGAGCCACCCTGGTGGGGCCTCGAAAGCTGTGCTGATGCAGCTGTTGGGTTCCTTATGGGAAGCAGGCTTGACAAAGAGACCATTGAGCCTGGAGGGGGCTGCCGTCGGGTGGGTGTCCCCCATCCCAGGTGGTATTAGAACCAGGGCTGCCTGGGCTGGGCATCGCGGGCACCTGCTCCAGGCTCAGCATAAAGGGAGCAGCTCACCTGCTGTCTCCTGAGGTGCCATCTCTGCTCCCTGAGGTTGGGGACCCCTACACCCTGTCCCCCAGGGGGCCTGGCTGACCAACCAGGGAAGGCTGATATCAGGGAACCGCTCCCTGGATATTCTGGGAGTGGACTATCTAAGAGTCCCCAGATCGGTGGCCCTGGTCCCCAGCAGGGAGCCCCCCCCCCCCACTTCCCAGGGACGGCAAGGAAATCTTTGCGTTTTAAAAAGAATAACATGCAAATCGGTTGTCTGACTCCAGCACTCCCAGCGGGAGATCCCGGCACAACCTGCCAGCGCTGACAGGGAGGATATGGTGACAAATGCCACCGCTACACAGTCACAGCATGGCGTAGGAAGGCGAGAAGGGGGACCCGGGCTGTGAAGTCAGCTCTGTTTTCCTGGGGGGAACTGGCGAGCGAGCCCTGCCATTGTACAGACGTGGACAGTGAGGCTCATACAGGTCCCAAAGCCGGCGTCTACATGGATCCCTGCACTTCTTAGCATGATTGTAAATACAGGGCCAGTTTTAGGATTCCTGGAGGGGGCAGGGGTTCTGTCTGCGCATTCAAGGCTGCATCCAGAGGCTGTCGTGCGGCATCTGGCACATAGCAGGTGCTCAAGAAATGCGCATCAAACGAACTGGTGGAGATTGGGGGTCTGGGAGGGGAGACCACCCAGCACTCAGCTCCTCCCACCCTGCGGCCCCCAGCTGGGTCTAGAGTTAATCTGCTCTGCGGGCAGGACCTGAAGTTGCTCTGGGTGGAAGGACACATGCCCCGTGTGACCCAGCCGCCTCCTACAAGGCAATGAAAGGACTGATAAATTTAAAGTGCATGTAAGGCACCAGCCAACCGAGCACCACTTGTTTACAAGCCTGCGTGGGTCTGGAATTGTCTAAGGTGGCCATGAACCGTGGCAATGGGAGCTTCCGAGGGGACAAAACAACTCCATGTGGCCACCTGCCCGGCCGTGGCTGGTACAAAGCAGGCGATGTGGCTGAAGTAGGTCCCCCCTGCATGGGCCATTTGGCCAGAGGACAGCACCGCAGGGGGACCCAGGAGCAGGCCCAGGACTCCGCAGCCAACCTGCCCTGGTGGCTTCTGCTCCCAGGTCCCAGGCCTGGTGCCTTCAGCTACTGAGCCTGGTGCTTCGTGCACAGATTGGGCCTAGACCGGCCCAGGAGGGCCCAAGCTACACACCTACTCACCCGGAGCACTTGACTTTGGCTTCCTTTTGTCTTTTTTTTTTTTTTTTTAATATATTCGTACCCGCAACATATGGAGATTCCCAGGCTAGGGACTGAATCGGAGCTACAGCTGCCAGCCTACACCACAGCCACAGCAACATGGGATCCGAGCCGCATCTGCAACCTACACCACAGCTCCCGGCAATGCTGGACCCTTAACCTGCTGAGTGAGGCCAAGGAGTGAACCTGGGTCCTCACTGATCCTAGTCGGGTTCATTACCGCCAAGCCACCATGAGAATTTTGGCTTCGTGTTGTCTTTAGCCTGCAGGGGGAAATGGATTTTACACGGGACCAAAGGATCAAGTCCTGACCTGGCCACCCCTTTACCCACCGTCCCTGGGCAAGTTATTCAGCTTCCACGTTGCCATTTTCTCATCCACACAAAAAGACAAGGCAGTTGACCCTTTGACAACATGGGTTTGAATGGCGTGGTTCCACTTAACACATAGATTTTTTTTTTTCAGTAGCTATAGTACCTGTATTTTCATTTTCCAGATCATTAAATTAAATAAGCATCAAGAAAAGTTTGTGTTCGACTCAAGATCACAGTATGTGAAATGAAAAGACTCGGGTTTGAGTCCTGTCTAGACTGCTTCAGCTTCCTGCCCTCGGGTGAGTCATTTATCAATTCCTTTGTTTTTGAGGCAGAGAGAAGAGTGTGCAGAATTTTGACGGTGTGAGGGGTCGGTGCCCTAACCCCCAGGACTGTTCAAAGGTTTTATATATATATATCTCCAGGCCAAAAAAACAATCAGGCAAGAAACACGACCTGCAGATATTATCACAGATCAATTCTCCAATCAGAACCATGGATCAGGGAGCCAAAGTACGAGGGAAATTCTGATCACATCTCTCGGGACCGCTGCCTGTCCCTTCTTCCCGTCCACTCCCCTCAGACCTCAGATCCTACCGAGCCCTCCAGCCGGTACCAGCTCAAGGCCCGGGACGGACTGGTTGATCCATGAAGAGAAATTTCCTCTCAACTCTCCCTTCTCGTAAAGGACCTGCTTCCAAAGCTGGATTTCAAGACACATCCCCTGGGCTGTAGTGCGGGGGGTTCGAGGACGCTCCAGCCACGCCCTGCATGGAAGACTTGGAGCCGGAAATGCAGGCAGCATCCACAGAGAGCTGCTACCCTGGACGGCCACCCTCCGGGGAAGCCCTGCATCCGGTGACCCAGGCTGATTGTTAATAAGCATCCTGTACCTCGCCCTTCAGTGTTTATTTCCAGAGACTACCACCTGCACCAGCCACGGACCTTACACACCTAGTTAAGCTGCCCCCCGCCCCCGCCCCCGTAACACCCCCAGCCTGGCTCCTGGGTAGGAGACCACCTCCCAGGATTCCCCCTGGCAGCCCACTTCCCATCCTTCTCTCTGTGCCCTGAAACTCCCCAGCTCACATCTTACCTGAAGGCGTCTCTCTTTTCTTTTCCCTTCTCCCTTCTAAACCCCTTAATTTCCTGCTGCTGGCAGTCTGAGGAATTGTTTATCACCATAAACCACCATACGATTCCATAAATTTGTTGTTTATCCTTCCTATTATTATTCCCCATTATTTATTTCTGAAATTCTATTATTAAATCTGTAAGGTGTTGGGTGATACACTGGCAACGAAAGACACTATACAAAGACGAGTTTATTATGTTATTACCCCGTGATTAAAACAAGGAAGAAAAATAGTCCCTATTAAATCAAACCAGATTCCCCTTGGCCAGCAGGGGCCCCTGCTTTTAGGTGAAGAATGGCCCCGGGGCCTGGGCTGGGCGATGTTGGCCGCTTTCCAGGCTCCCTTCAGAGTGGCTGTCGGTGACACTTAGGAGGACCACAGATTTGCAGGAGGCTCTGTCGCTAGGTGGAGTGTGTTCTGGGCAAAGCGAAAGCGATTCCGTTTGCAATCTTACTCTTCGCCATCAGTCACTGCCAGTGACATGAAGGGGTAATAGAAGTGCCCAGGAATCCTGCATTTTATTTCCACTCGGCAGCATTTCTTTTGCAAGGGAAACATAAATTCAGCCGATTTTTGTGCAGATTTTGCAAAAATTAGTCTCTCTCCTTCTAGCTCTGTGTATGTACTTGGTGCAGCAACAGAGGGATGGCTCTGCCCTGCAGTCAGAGGGGGGTCTCACCGAGGAAGCCCCCTCCAGGGAGAGATGTGGGGAGGGAACAGGAGGCCCTATGGAGAGACCCCTGGTGACAAGTTAGGGAGCTGGGATGGGGGGCTTTTGGCACCATCTGCCCACATCCATCCTTTAGGATCCAATGGTCCAACATCCGTGGTTCTCGAAGTGTGGCTCCTGGACCAGTAATGTCAGCATCCTTCACGTACTTGTTAGAAAAGCAAGTTCTCTGGCCCCGCCTCCGACCAACTGAATCGGAAACTCTGGGGGTGACTCCCATGCACCCCAGAGTGGGAGAATCACCACTTCAGCCTATTGGATTCCAAGTGCCATCGGCAGCATCTCGCCGGGAGCTCATTAGGCATGCAGCATCATGAGCTGCCCCCAAGACCTACTCATTCAGAATCAGCATTTCCGCAAGCTTCCCGGGAGCTTCTTTTACCCATTAAAATGGAAAAAGCACTGCTTTAGTATCTCTGCCACTCTGTTCAGGTCTGGTGGGCAGAAGGCAGGAGAGACTGGTGAGGGTGGAGGTGATGGACCGGAGCTGTGGGGTGATGGATATGGGGACAGTCAGGGAAGAGGGACCCGGGGCAATTGCTGTTGGGCATCTGGGGGTTACTGGGAAAGGCTCACGTCATTGAATCTGACTTGAACTTTTCCCGTGTCAGAGTTAAAGGCAACCATCATCTCCACGGGCTGAACCTGGGATGCCTGACTCCTTAAGAACCAAACTGACATCTTGTCATTGTTGTCAAATCTTTATGACAACCCCACCAAGAAAAAGCACAGCAGAGCTTGCGATTTGATTATTTTGTGATGGCCTTCGGATAATTTTATACATTCTGAGATGTCACAAAATCATGCATCCTTGTCACCAGGTTGGTATCCGTTGCTATGGAGACCATTGGGTTGAGAGTTGAGACTGGGATTTCGGACCTCGTCCCCCCGCTCTGATCCACCATGTGACTTGAGGTAAGTCACCCCACTTGTCTGTAGCTCACTCCCACGTCTCAGAACAGGGAGTTGTGAATCGTGGTTGAGTGGGTGTTGTCACGGGAGGAAGGAGGGTCCCAGGCTGCTTATTCCACCATCTTGCTGATGTCACCCGCTCCCACTTTTGCTTTTCTTTTCCACGGCACATGGAATGTCCTGGGCCAGGGGTCAAATCAGAGCTGCAGCTGCAGCCTGTGCCATAGCCATAGCAACGCTGGATCCCTGTCACATCCACCACTTACACCGCAGCTTGTGACAACACTGAGTCCTTCTGGCTCCCACTTTGAAAATGTCTGTTGTGTGCAGGCGAAGGGATTCTTACTCCATGTTCTCATGCCCAGGGAGGTAGCTGTCATCTGCCCCATTGTATAGAAGTGGAAGAGGGGGAACAGAGAGATTGGGATGTTGCATAAAGCCACATAGCTCTTTAGTGACTGAGTCAGGGATCAAATCCAACCTGAGAGTTTTCAAAACCCATCATCGTCCATTAAGAGTGGATCAGATGACTCCTGCCTCAGTTTGTCCAGGTATGAAATGGGAAGAAGTATGTCCACTTTGGTTCTCCGTCTGAAGTTTGTTGTGAAAAAAAAGAGTTCATAGTATTTAAGGTCTTTGAGCCAGAGGGAAGGCAAGGCCCCCCTCCCCGCCCCCCACCCCCATCAGATTTTTTTTTGTCTTTTTTTCCTTTTCTTGAGCCGCTCCCAAGGCATATGGAGGTTCCCAGGCTAGGGGTCAAATCAGAGCTATAGCCACTGGCCTACACCAGAGCCACAGCAACGCGGCATCCGAGCCGCGTCTGCGACCCACACCACAGCTCAAGGCAATGCCAGATCCTTAACCCACTGAGCAAGGCCAGGAATCGAACCCGCAACCTCATGGTTCCTAGTCGGATTCCTTAACCACTGCGCCACGATGGGAACTCCCCCATCTGATGTTTGGCCGAAATAACTGGTGAGCGTGGCCGGCAGCCTTTCTGATTGGTCGGTCCCTGGCCTTCTTGATGGTCAACCCCTTGGAATATCGAGCCCTTGGAACAGCACCTCCGCCTCTTGGAATGTCAAACCCTTGGGTGCAAGAGCTGATTGGGTGGACGTGAGGATGTGACTTGAGGTTTGCTTGGCAACTTTCTGCCTTTGAGAGAGAACTATCAGCAGTGGTGACACAGAGGGGATGAAGGAGCGGTGACAAATGGGGCCTCTAAATTACCTCGGGGATGACACTGCTTGATTAAACTAAGTACTCGTGGTGGCACCTCAGCTGGCAATTGCTCATTTATTTATCTTAGAAGAACTGGTTTTTGCACCCACATGCTTCTTCGTAAACTCCAGGTACTCCCCAGTGTAGACCAGCCTGGACCTAGCTACCCAGGTGCACGCCCCTGCATCTGCTTCAAATGAGCGCCTCAGATGCCACCGCTCCCCTCTGTTGGGGGACCTGCCCCACATGCGAGGGGGTCACCCTCCCCTTCCCCAGACATATGCCCCTCCTCACGGGCCGAGTGCCCTGGAAGCCACAGAGCTGGGCTCAGGGGGGCCATTGCCAAGGTAGCTCAGCGGGCTGGGCTCTCAACTTTTGGGGCCTTGGACCCTCAAGGCGTCTCCTGGGATGAGGTTGAGTGGACAGCAAAGGATGGTCTGAGCCAACTGCTTCTAGACGCCTGATCAGAGTCCAGATGGGCATTTCTGGAGAGACCCACAACACACCCATGAATGGCAGCCATCTCCTCGCCTGGACCCTGAGTGTTGAAAACAGCAGCTGCTACCGTGGAGGACACCTCGGACCCAGCAAGGCCATGCCTGTGGATGCCCCTTAACCATGAAGTTGCAAACTTCCCTCCGGCTCCCACTCTGCCTCTCCCCATCTCTCCAGGAGTCACAGGAGCTAATTGCTGGATGGACTCTTTCTGGGTTAAAACTCAGGCCGTGGGACACACCTCTTGAGGAATTGTGTCCGAACCAACCACAGTGAAAGCAAATCCTCCTGTGCTGGGAGAAGGCCCTGCTGAGGCCGCAGCCACCGGGGAAGCAGCACCTGGGGAGCAGGTATACTCACTCGCTCACTCATTTGTTCTTTTATTTATTCATTGATTTGTTCAAGAACTATCTGTGTCCTATTACATGCAGATACAGATAGGCATGGAGGATGGAGCTGGGGCCCCAGAAGGGTTAACAGGCTAAATGGCTCGCCCTGGGCTGAAAGCAAAACCCAGGAAAAGTCAGGATTGCTTGGGAAAGACCTGATAGGCCCCCAGTGTTTGTTGAATGAATGAAAAAACAAATGCCAAAAAAAAAAAAAAATCTGGACACACAAGGGCCAATAAAATCTGGCAGGGTCTTGCCTAGTGACTAGGTCCCCTGAAATTGGTGCCTTAAATGACCAGCACCGTGGTCCATCTGTTTGAACTCCCATGCATCTTGAAACCAAGCATTTGGTTTTCTCACCACCCGAGGCCCAGGTCCCTTCCCATCGACCGCCCCCCTGGCGAGCCTGGAGGGATCTGTCACCTGCCCAGCTTGGCACCTCTTCAGCTTCAACTCCAAGTTTACCGAAGGGTCATTTATTTCCTCCCTGGAAAACGGCTCGGTTGTCAGAGTTAGTGGTGAGTTATGAGGCTGGAGGCCCCTCCATTTTTCTCAGGCCGTATTTCAATGCGGGCAGCTCTGGAGCAGGCTGAAATGCAGCTGCTAGGATGTTCCCCTGCCCCAGTGGGCCCATTCCACCAGGAGGTACAGGGAGTTGGGGACAGAAGTCCAGGACCGAGGAGCCAGGCTTGGCTGTGCGCCTGGGAAGCACAGGCATGTGAATAGCAGAGCGATCAGTCTCTTGATGGATGTTTCTGGCCTTTGATGGACTGTCCCCTCTGGCAAGTGGGACCTTACTGATAACCAGGCTTGGGGCTGGAACCGTCTCTCCCGCCTTGGTCTCTTTGGGGAAGAAGCATCTGGAAAAGGCAAGTCCCCACCCCGAGGACTGCATCAAGTCTCCTCCCGTTTGCCTCTGAGTTTGTAGTCTGTGGTCCACTTGGGCACAGCTGCCTCCCGGTCCCCACCGGCTTCTTCTCCACCCAGTTCAGACTCTTGCTCATTAACGCCAACCTGCAAAAGACAGCCCACTTGTTACCAACCCTTGCAAGAGGCAGATACATAATGACAGAGTGACTTGGTGCAGCGGTAACAAATTGTCCGTATTATAGCACTTTACATCTTGATATCCATTCTCCTCAACGGGCTTATCTGTAAACCGACTGAATTCACACTGGGATGCTAAGAAAATAGCTGTCATATAATAGATGGGGTCTCCCGGAAAATGAACATTTACAAATGGCTGTAGCATTTACTTAAAATGTCATGCCAATTGCTTGCTGTTGTCTTTATGCAATGAGATTGATTTTACTGCTCCTTCGAGTCCTCAGCTTTGATGGGTAGTTTTTAATGCAGCAGGGAGATGCTTTCTGCGTTTAATCTATAAAGGTAGCCTGCAGAGGCGTGGGCTCTTTAAGGTGTAGCCTCAGAGGGGTCCCAGCCTCTTCTTCCCCCCTCTCCGTCCTCCTCTTTTTTTCCCCTTCTTCCCCCCTCTGGGAGAAGTTGGGCCCGGGCAGGGTCTGCGCTGGTCTTATTCATGTATTCAAATGTATGTAGATGTATGCATTTTGTTTAACAAGTTAATTCATTTGCCAGGCCAGGCAGTTAGGGGTTTTCACAGTGTAATACTCAAGCTCGATTCTTCCTTCCACACCCAATTATGCCGTGGGGTTTTACTTGGAGAGAGTGTATACAGTTGGAGCTTAGGATGCGTTGAGGGAGGGGCAGCTTGCCTCTTGCGGAATATAACTTCGAGGTCTCCTCAAGATGACGCCAAGGACTCTGCTTAGCCACCCCAGTGCTCTAGAAGCCACAGAAAGCCAGCCCGCAGGGACACTGCTTAGAAAGTTCACAGTTTACCTCTCCCTCATCCCACCCCAGCCTCGACATGGCCGTTTTTTTCCTCCTTTATCTCCTGCAAAGCTACTTACAACCATCCCTTGGTTGGCAGTCCCAGACGGGGGAACATAGCTCCCTGCCTGTCCCCAGACCTGATGCTCTGTGTCCCTTGCAGAACACAGCTCCCTCCCTCCCTCCCCAGACACCATGTCCCGGGTCTCCTGCCAAGTGTTACATCTTCCTCCTTAAGGAAGGGGAAGAGTAAAGCTGGACGGAATGGCCCCCTTTGATTCTCCCTCCAGTCTTCCTGGGGAAAATCTTCCACAGCATCTAAAATCCTTGATATCACGCTTTGCTGTCTCTAGAACTCTGGCTGCATCTGCAGGGGAGCTGCATTTTCATCCAAGTTGTTCCTAGTTTACAGATCTGAGTAAGATCCAAGTTGTCTTTAGATGTTGGCTTCGTTTCTTCTTCGGAGGAGCTGGAAGCATCTGGCTGCTTATCGTCATTAATGGTAATGATAAGTCTTCACCTGGTGGTCCGTTCAGGAGAGCATGCGCACACATCATGCTCCAGGAGCCCGAGAAGCAGATGGCATGTGGGCATTGTCTTGATCCCTTTGTTCAACACGTATTTCCTGAGCACCTACTACGAGCCAGGGGCAGTGCTGGGGGCTGGGAACAGATCGAGAAGCACAGCAGACTTGGTCTCTGCTCTCAAGGGCATCTAGCTTCTGGTGGGGGTGGAGACGGGTGTATTGCAGCCAGTACCTGCCACACACGAGCCCAAGGGTGGGCTGCTTTACCAGCTTTGGTGGCGGTAACTGGGGAAGAATTCAGGGCAGTCTTCCTGGAGGAAGGGCTGTGGAAGCTGAATAGGACCTGGCCAGGCTGGGATGGAAGAAGGACAAAATACAAAGGATATTCTCCTGGATGGCGAGCACAGCAGTTTCCAAGGAACCGGGGCTCAGGATGAGTCTTTTAAAGACTTACTAGCTCAGGAGTCCTTCACTAACTAGGAAGCAGATGCCAGACCAGTTGCTTTAACTAACCTGGCTTTGGGGTCCGCTGGTGGGACATCTTAGAGGTAGGAAAACCAAAGCCATGGTCAAGTCCAGTTTCCTGATTCTGGGGTCACTCGTCCCTTAGTAGACTGGACATCAACAAGCCAGCCCTTCTAAGGACAATCACTGCTCAGACAGACCAGACAGCTGTGGTTATCCATGCTGGTCTGAAAACATGATTAGACGGAATCTAAATAATGATTTCGGTTAATCATTTGTAAATGACCCTCAACAGAGACAAGGAACTAACAAAGAAAGCAAAGTGTTCAGGGTGTCAACTATTACTCAGGTCCAGGACCCAGCACCTTAATGTTTAGTAAATGGCTGAAGGAGGGAGAAACCCCCTCCCTCTCCTCCCACAGGGTTACCAGACTCTCCCCGAGACTTGTACTGGAACCCTCGTGGTTGGATTCAGAGTTTCCTTGCACAGCAGGGTCAACAATTGACTCATAGAAGTCCAGAGCCAAGAGACTCCAAAGAATTCACTTGGTCCAAACTGCTGACAAGGAAGGGTGTGGTAGTCTGTCTGGTCTGCTGTGTAACAAAATACCACAGACCACAGGGCTTAACAGCAAATACTTATTTCTCATGGATCTGGAGGCTGGAAGTCTAAGATCCAGGTGCCAGCAGACTCGGTGTCTGAAGAGACTCCTCTTCCTGATTTGTGGCATCTTTTCACTGTGTCCTCGTGTAGTGGAAAGGAGGAGGGAGCCCTCTGGGGTCTCCTTTATAAGGGCACTAACCCCACTCACGAGGGCCCCACCCTTGTGACCTCATCACCTCCCCAAGGCCCCACCTCCAACTTCATCACTTTGGGGATGGGCTTTCAACCTGTGCTTCTGGGGGAACCCAAACATTCAGTCTAGAGCAGACGTAGCTACACTCACAAGAACTGATGCTGGAATAATAACTAGAAGGAAGAGCCTCAGAGTCTCCTGTACTGATCAAGACCTGAAAACGTAAATGATCTCCTCCAAGAAAAGTAGCCATGCCACGGGCGCTTCCTTGAAAAATCTACTCCCACACCTCGAGCAGGGCACCCAGTTACCCTGGCAACCACTGGTGGGCTGGGGAGACCACGCTCCCATCAATGGCAGTTATAGATGAGCCAGACGGAAGGGAGGCCAGCGAGGAGCCTCATATTGGATGCTAACAGCATCAGTGATCTTTAGTCAGGTAACAAGTCACTTCAAAGCTAAATGGATGAAAACAATCATCACTTTAGCATCTCTCAGGGTTTCTGAGGGTCAGGAATTTGGATGGGCCTCTGTGGGGACTTGTTTTCTGTTCTCTGATGTCTGGAGTCTCGGCTGGGAAAACTAGACAACTAGGGGCAACTCAACGGTGTAAAGCTGGGAGCTCCCTGGTGGCACCTCCCGGGTTAAGGAGCCGGTGGTGTTGTCACTACATTGACTCAAGGGGTTGCTGTGGCACGGATTGAATCTCTGGCCTGGGAAATTCCATATGACGCAGGTCTAGCACTGCCTCCACCCACCAAAACCAACAATGAAAAAAACAGTGTGATGTCTGGATGCATTTTCACTCTCAAGTTTAGTGGTTGGTGCCCGCTATTGGGAGGGACCTCAGCTGAGCTGTCAGCCAGCACATCTACGTGGGTTCTCTCTGCGGGAAATAATTTGGGCTTTAGAACGGCATGGCTGGTGTCTGCAAGAGATCAAAGGGGAAGTGCGTGGCATTCTTATAGTCTAGTCTCAGAAGTCACTTGAGGGAGTTCCCAGGGAGTTCCCATCGTGGCTCAGTGGTTAATGAATCTGATTAGGAACCCTGAGGTTGCAGGCTCCATCCCTGGCCTCGCTCAGTAGGTTAAGGATCCGGCGTTGCCATGAGCTGTGGTGTAGGTCGCAGACATGGTTCGGATCTGGTGTTGCTGTGGCTCTGAGGTAGACCGGCGGCGACAGCTCCGATTTGACCCCTAGTCTGGGAACCTCCATAGGCCGCGGGTACAGCCCTAAAGAGATGGAAGAAAAAAAAAACTTTACAAAATGCAATCTGCTCCTCAACATTACCTAAGCAAACTGACCAAATTTGTTTACTTCAAAATGTGTATTTGTTGGGAGTTCCTGTTGCTGACTAGTATCCATGAGATGTGGGTTTGATCCCTGGCCTCACTCAGTGGGTTAAGGACCTGACGTTGCCATGAGCTGTGGTGTGGGTCGTGGATGTGGCTCAGATCCCACTTTGCTGTGACTGTGGGGTAGGCCGGCAGCTGCAGCTCCGATTCGACCCCTAGGCTGGAAATTTCCATATGCACCTGCGGCCCTAGAAAGCAAAAAAAAAAAAAAGCATATTTTTTGAGCACTTACTGTGTGCCAGCCACTCTGCCAGGGACTTTCTTATGCCTCCCTTCGGGGGGGTTGCAGAAAAGTTCCAGCAAACACCGGGCCCCTGCGGGGCTGGGAGCGGCCCTGGGGCCCTAGTCTTTCCCTCAGAAGCAGCCGCCTTTCTGTACAGACAGGTCTGCCCATCCTTACCCTTGCCCCTAGCAAGGGCACGGTGAAGGCTGCATAGCATTGCCATGACAACCCAGGGTCTAGCTGAGCCTGTGCTCCTGCCATGTAGCGAGGACAGCCCCTGGGAGGAAGAGAAATCCTGTGTCTGAAGCCTCCTGTGGACAGCCTCCGGGTTCCAGTCCCCCCTTCCTGCAGACCCCAACCCAAACACCACCATTCATCTTCCCAGCAAAGCCAGGGGTCCCCGCCACTCCCACCCTCCATCCGCAGAGGCCCTTCCTGGCCCTAAACTCCCTCCCCCACCTCTGCAGGGGGCTAAAGCCTCACTGGGGTGCCTGGCTTTGCTTCTCCCCTCCCACCCAAAGGTTTCTGATCTGAAATTGCCATCTTCATTTTCAGTGCATCCCCATGAACTCTCTAAGGCCACCCAATTCTTGAACGTAGCCAGCCACGGGCAGCCCGCTCCCACTCATGTCATATGCAGACAGCTGTACCCCTTAGGAAGTCCTACCATCTTATTCTAAACAACACGAAACTCATCTCTAGATCCTACTGAGACCAAAGTGCCTCCCTGGCCCCATCAAAATAAAGGGATCTCTCCAGGCAGGGCTGGCACTCATGTTTATATATAAATAGGGAGCCTTTTAAAGAGTTCATTGTGGTGGTGGAGACTTCCCAGAGAGAGATGGGATGGTTTTAATGAGGAAAACGTGTGCTATGGACCCCTGAAGAGGAAAGAGGCCATGGAGCAAGAGGGGGCGTCTAACTCAGGGGCTCAGCAAGGGAGGGGCGGCAGGGGGCCCGGTTGTCATGATCCAGGGGTGGCTGTTTCGAAAATGGTGATTTCAGACAGGAAGAGGAGGTGGCGGAGGAGAGCCGATGTGAGGGAAAGGCCAGGAGGAAGGGCAGGAGAAAGTTAACATAAACACATCAGTAGTCCTTGGGGTGGACGGAGGCCAGGCGGGCTCCAGCGCGGTTAAGGGGGAGGATGGGAGGTCCCGTCACCGCGCAGTGGTTAACAAATCCAACTAGGAACCAGGAGGTTGCAGGTTCGATCCCTGGCCTTGCTCCGTGGGTTAAGGATCCAGTGTTGCTGTGAGCTGTGGTGTAGGTTGCAGACGCGGCTCGGATCCCGAGTTGCTGTGGCTCTGGTGTAGGCCAGTGGCTACATCTCTGATTCGACCCCTAGCCTGGGAACCTCCATATGCCGCTGGAGGATGGCCACTGGGGCAGCTGTTTCCAGCAGAAGCCAGACCAGGGAGACCCAGCGTTGAGACAGAAAAAGACCCGCTCCTCCTGAAACCAGATGTAAAGAGAGAAAACTCAGAGGTGGACCGGAAGGTTGGAAGGATGGTGGCCTAGCGGCCCTCCCTGTGCTATTCATTCATCCATTCACCCATTCACTCATTTCCTCATTCATCTGCTGATCAGTTCCTGGGTTTTGACCCCGGGGCAAGCACTGAATCACTTCCCACCCCCACCCCCACCCCCAGCCCTGGGGGATTCAGGGAGAAATTAGACCAGAGTCCTGCCTCCAGGGGGATTGCAGGAATTGACAACTCCAAAGGGTCCTTTCCAGAAGCGTGGAATAAGCAGTAAGGGAGCCCCAAGTATGCCACCGAGGAAGGGTCTCATTTTGAGGTGTTTGGAAGCCACGGAGAAAAAGCGGCTCCCGTGTAGAGCAGAGCCCTTTCGGTGTCACGGCTGCCCAAACCTGCCAGGCCCTTCCTTGAACGCCCCACGGCTCCGGCTCCCTCGAGCATCCGGCAGCCTGTGCAGAGACCTCAGGCTGGGCTCCAAAGTCCTCTCTGCTTCTTGCCCGCTTCTGCCCATCATCTCCTTAGCTTCCCTCACCTTCTGTTATCTGATCCTCGCTGGACCCGCCCCCACCTCACTCCAGGGGCCAAATCTGCCCCTTCTCTGCATCCCTGTATCCATTGAAAGACCTTATCTTCAGGAATGGGTGGGGCTTCTCAACCTGTTTCTTACCCCAAACTGCTGAGAGTGGGGGGTCTTCCCCTTGCCCTGCTCTGGGTCTCCATGGCTCAGGGGCTCTCAGTTGGGTGATATTGCTTGTCTAGGGGGCATTTGGAAAGGTGGCATGGTTGTTTTTACCCTGGGGCGTTATAGAGCAGGGTGTGCCCAACATCGTGTGGT
Source organism: Phacochoerus africanus (assembly GCF_016906955.1). Lineage (NCBI taxonomy): Eukaryota > Metazoa > Chordata > Mammalia > Artiodactyla > Suidae > Phacochoerus > Phacochoerus africanus. The sequence continues at coordinate 7,121,467 of NC_062557.1, read as the reverse complement.
GCCCTGAGCGGACCCCCACGGTGAAAAAGCATCCGTTCCCTCCAATCAGCGAAACGCCAGCTGAGGATATGGGGGGGGGGGCCCTCCCCCCCTCCCACCCCTCTCTCACTCCTTCTCAAGGTCCTTCAGGCTCTTGGGTAACATGACCCACCACGCGTGCCCGTCTCAGCCCTTCCTGGCGGGGCTTCATCTCCCTCCTCTCTCTGTTCACTGGGAAGGTTGCCACCTGATTGGTGCGTCTCTACAGAGAGACTAAGGGGCAGGATTTCTTTCTTAGAGCCACGGATGGCTGCCATGTTGGGGTTATTTTCAACCCATCAGGGTGTGTGGAGAAGCTCACCACGGCCTTACACCCAGGCCAATCCAGCTTTTATGGGAATAAAGCTGAGATTTTGAACCTGCTCTCTCTAATTCTGGGTCCAGTTCTCAGCTGGTTATAAACTCAGAAATAGGACCCAGGTCCTATGTCTCTCCTCCAAGCCCAGTGAAGGTCTGGACCCAGAAATGGCAAACCCAGCCAATAAAACCCACCCACTGGATTTCCAGGGATGGGCGGTCCCTGCCTCCCCCCTCCCCACTGCCCTTCCTCATGCGCTGGAGGAATCTGAGGCCAAGAGCATCTAGGGTGCAGCCTTGACGCCACAGACCAGGGGACCGGAAAGAGATGCCTTTTCTTTTTGTCTAAGGGTAAGGGTGGCAAGGATGGGGCATGCAAGGGGCTGAAAACATGACTTTGATATATGTGATCGATGTGAGAAAATTGTTCTTTCATTTTTAAATCACTCCTGGCCATAAGGACACCTGCACCTCATGTACCCTTTACAGCTGTTCTGCTTCTGGCTCCAAATCAGAGAAAGACAGATTTATGCCCAGACCAGAGCAGCCTCCAACAACCTCGGTCAAGGACAAGGGTGGAACTGGCCTGCCCTCCTGTCCCTCAGAGCCCTTTCTGCCCCGTTCTGGGCAGCAGCAAGGAATGTGGCTTTCAAGAAACCATCTGAGAAGTGGCCCCAGGACCCTGTCAGTGGAGCTGGAGGTCTTGCTGTCCCAGGAACTGGCCTTGACAACCTTTCAGGCCTCAGCGAACTTGGTGGTGACCAGGGTGAGACACCTCCCCCGACCCCGGCTTCACAGCAGCTGTGGTCACCCTTTGAAAGTGGCCCTCGCTTCATTAGGAAGGCAAGTGACCCTTTCTCACCTCCCATCCACAGGGAGCCCAGCTCGTGCCTCCAGCTCAGAAGAGCTGATCCAGCTTCTGAAATGCGAGTGTCCGCCATGCATCCTAAGCAGGACCAGGCGCAAAACCCCAGCCCCAGAGACGCTCCACCTGCCTCAGCCGGCCCTGCCCACTGTGGCCAGAATGGCAGCCATCCCCTCTCCAGGCAGCGGCAAGGAAGAACTCAAGGTGTCAGTTTATTTCAGGTTCGGCGCCCAAGCCAGGCTCTGAGTCAGGCTGCCCAGGTTGCCTTTCCAACCCCTTGGGATTCAGCCCTGGAAAGCCCTTCCGAGGGCAGACAGGCTTCTTCTGCTTCTTCCCTCCTCCCAATGCCTGCTGCTTAGCAGGGCTGCCTGCCCCTCATCCCTGATGGAGGAGAGAGGCTTTCTGGTGGCAGAAGCAGAGAGCTGGACCTCCAGGGGTCCTCTCGATCCACGTGAACCTGCCCAGCCCTTCCTGGCGACGGAGCCACCCCCAGACCCGCAGGACTCAGCCCAGACTCAGCACCGCGGAGCTTCTCTAAGCATAAGTTCCCCATCAGCCGGGAATGCCCACAGCCTGGTGCCACCTGGGTCTTGGGATAGTTTCCAAGACCCCTGACAGCTTGGCTGAGCCAGCGCCTGCATGTCCTCCCTCTACAAGGCTGAAAGGGCCACCAGAGCCACACGGACCCACCCCTTCCCTCCTACAATGTCCTCCCTGTGGCCGGTTCTCCCACTCCAGCTGGTTCCCGCTTGCTGCTGTGACCCCGGGTGGGACGTGGTGGGGGTGGTGGCTGCTGGCTTCTATAGACCCCCAGGGACGCCAGCCTTCTCATCTGCCCCCTCCCCACCCTGCTCCAGCCTTCCCTGAGTATGTCAGCTCCTGGAGGGCCTGGGCCAAGGCGAGTGGGCGAATGAAAAGGACACAGTTCATGAAGCCCGAGAAGCCTTCTCATATAAGAAGAGGCAAACTTGAAAAGGCTTAGCAAGGAGAGAGTGTGGTCCGTGGGCTCCTTGGCACCATTTCCCATTTTTGCCTGTGGTGTTTGGCAAAAATCAGATTGGACTGGACACCCCCAAGACCAAGGAGAAGGGGGAAAGAGTTGGGGTGACTAGCTGGCTCGTTGGCAGCACAGTAATGGCAGGGCAGACTTCAGCCCCAGGCTGCGAGAAGAGGTGCCCAGAAGGGGGGGGGTGTCTGGTGAGCCTCATGGAATGCCCTCTCCTGGATAGTCTGCAGGCTGCTGGCTCTGCTTTTCCCTTGAACTTGCAGGAGGAGGGCTGGGGGACTCGGCCTCTCAAGGGACCCTGTGGATCCCACCATGCCCCACCTCCCCACGGGACTCGGGAATCTAGGCCCTGGGGACCCCCCGGAGCTGGCAGCCTTCCAGAAGGGGCCTGTGAGCGGGAGAGAAGGCGTCACTCTGGGCTTCGGGGAGGCTGGTGATGCACGAGCTGGCACAATGGATGGGGACAGATCTAGTTTGAGAGTCTCCGAAGATGATATTACACAGCAGCCTCCCGCTTTTCATCTGGAACTTATTGGAAAACCTTGCTAAGGGGATCAGCTGCCTCCCGGCGCCAACTCCCAGCTCCCATCCAATTGGCATTCAGGCCCTTTAAAAGTATTACTTCTCGACACCACCAGAACTGTATGTTCCTGACAGGATAAGCCCGCCACAAATTAATACCTGGGGCAGATCCTAAAACACAATTCTTCCTGGCTGCAATAATTCCAGCCAACCCCTCTAACGGTGCTGACGGATGCGGTAAATCTTTCATCGTTGCAATTCATACATTGTTTTTGTTTTTCCTCCAGTACCCGAAACAGCCCAGACAATGAACTTTACTTCCTCTTATGATCATTGACGTGTTTATGGGGTGCCCATGCTGCACCGCCCGCCACTAGCCAAGGGCGCCTTGGCTGCCATAGGGGAGCTTCCCACGGGCCATTAGCAGCTTTTCCCCCAGGTGGAGGCTGGAGCCAGTGAGCTGGCATCGGGGAAACAAACACAAGTAAGGTTTCCTATCTTGGAGCAGCTGAGGGTTGCAGGAAGCAAGGAACAAGGGAAGCTCAGCCCTGTCATACAGGAGAGATCAGGGCATCAGCTTGGTGCCAGTGACAGCAAGGAGAGAGCCAGCTGCCCATCCTGGTGCTGACCAAGCTGAGCCAGGTAGAGGGAGGAGCCTGCTGAGGGGCTGGGCCCGAGGGATTCTGGAAATCACCCCGCATCCTGCCTTGTCCCTCATCCTACTTGTGGCCGAGCCTGGCACAGGAAGCCGGGGCCGGGTCCCACCCCCATAGGTCTTTGTGTCTCCATCCGCAAAATGGGAATTGTGACCCTGGTCCTGCCTCTTGGAAATGCCATGTAGATGTTGGGGGCTGGGCTTGGGTACCCAGGACCCTCCTAAGGCAGGTTGGACAAAACCTGAACTTGAGCGGACCGGCCCTCCAGGCGATGGGGGTGCCTGGCTTTTCCGGGGCTGCTGCAGCAAATGACCACAGACCAGGTGGCTTCAGACAACAGAAATGCCCCCTCTCCCAGTTCCAGAGGCTGGGAGTCTGAAATCAACTTGTCAGGGTTGTTGGTTCCTTCTGGAGGCTTCCAGGGAGAATTGGCTTGATGCCTTTCTCCAATTTGTGGTGCCTGCCGGCCATCCTTGGCCTGGATCATCCCAACCTCTGCCCCCATTTTCACATGAACTCCTCCCCTGTGTGCCTCTGTGTCTGCTCCTTACAGGGACACAAGCCATTGGATTTAGGGCTCACCCTGATCTCACGCGGCCTCATCTTAACGGATTAATCTGCCAAGTCCCTACTTCTAAATAAAGTTAATACTCCGAGGGAGTTCCCATCTTGGCTCAGTGGTTAATGAATCCGACTAGAAACCATGAGGTTGTAGGTTCGATCCCTGGCCTTGCTCAGTGGGCTAATGATCCTGTGTTGCCGTGAGCTGTGGTGTAGGTCACAGATATGGCTCAGATCCTATGTTGCTGTGGCTCTGGCATAGGCCAGCAGCTCTAGCTCCAATTGGACCCCCAGCCTGGGAACCTCCATATGCTGCAGGTGCAGCCCTAAAAAGACCAAAAAAAAAAAAAAAAAAAAAGAAGAAGAAGACCCAGCCCTTGCCTTCCCTCCCCACCCCCAACCCCTCAGGTCTGGACTGTCCCTCCTCCTGGGCCCATGGTGGAGAGTCTTAGCCGGTACCTGGTGGGAGCCTGCTCCCAAATTGCCCAGTTTAAATTATACATTAGCTTTTTAAGCGGCACTTGAAGCTGGCAGGGAGATAGATTTTTATCCGTGGTGAGTGCCCACCTCGGGCGGCTAAATTTCATCTTGGGTTCATGTGATGGGTAATAACTCCTATCTACCTCCCTTTATTAAGAGACACAGCCTGTCTCCCAGTGCGGGGAAGACATGACAGCACGCAAGCCACCAAGCCCCGGGTATCAGAGACCGAGCCCCAGGTATCAGAGGCCCCGAGCCTTCCCTGCCATGGCAACCCCTGGAGGGACCAGGAGGACCCTGCCATGATCGCCCACCCTCCATCCACAGTGCCCAGGTCATTCTGCCCCGGGACATGGGGACACTCGCTCGAGGTCATACCCCCCCCACCCCCATTTAATGACGGGAGAGAGGAGCTCTCACCACCTGCTCTGTAAGTTCACAAATAGTCTTGACGTTTTTAGCAACAAGCTCTCCAAGGGGCAGGCGGATCCCCCAGGGCTGATCTTCTGGCTGGAGGAGGCCAGGCTGTCATGCAGAATTCTCGGCTCAGAACCCACCCTTGGGCCCTGGTTCTCCGCAGTGCATTGCCTCGGGAGAGCAGTCTTTATTTTCCCAACCCTCCTCCAGGTCTCCAGGTCTCCAGATCTCGCCGGCCTTGGATGACTTCCATTCCCACCCGGCAGGCAGGCCCAGCGCTGCTCCCAGCCCCTTGGGGAAAAAGCGGTTGGTGAAAAGCAAGCGCAGACGCTCGCTCCTGTCCCAAGGCCACTGCGGGTGTGAATCCTCGGTTGCGGCTGGAGGCTTTGCCACTGACCTTGGCACTTGGGAGAGGATGGCGGTCTCGTGGGTCTGTTCTCACAAACATGGGTACCCCAGGCTGTCTACCATGTGAAAAGTCTTCCGAGAGGCTTTTCTGTCCTGGGTAAGCTGTTAAAAGCCAAGATCAATTTGCTTCTGCAGATAAGGTAGATCAATACGAATAGGACTGTCTGCAGAGGGACGCATGTGTCCCCTGCTCAGGGAGGGCCCCCCCAAGAAGGCCACCCACCTTCCTTCCCACGGCTCAGCCTGCAGCCTCCCCCATCATTTTTTTTCTTCGTATCTGCTCTCTGTCCCCTGACTTACCCTATCTTGGCATTCCAGAATGGACCAGACATCCCGGGAGGGGACCAAAATCCCAGGGGTGTGGGTGTGGTCCTGACGGGGGCGGGGACATTGGGATGCAAAGTCCCCAGGAGGAGGAACCCCTGGCCTGTGGAATCCCAGCCCCACTCCTCCTCAGCCTCACTAGGGACTCAGCTGAGTTCTGGCAGTTCCACCCCTTTATCTGCCGCCAGCCTCTCATCTCGGGAGATGCGGGCAAGTTAACAGGGGCAGCTGCCAGGAAGCCCTCTGCCCGTCTTTAATCAGGGCTCTGCCCTCAACAAGGTGTGTGTGTGTGTGACCTTGAATGTGGGTAAATAACCCCATCAAGCTTTTTTTTTTTTTTTCCTGCTTTTTAGGGCCGCACTAGTGGCATGTGGAGGTTCCCAGGCTAGGGGATCCAATTGGAACTACAGCTGCCAACCTATACCACAGCAAGGTGGGATCCGAGCTGCATCTGTGACCTACACCACAGCTCATGGCAAATGCTGGATCCTTAACCCACTGAGTGAGGCCAGGGATGGAACCTGAAACCTCATGGTTCCTAGTCGGATTCATTTCCACTGCGCCAAGGTGGGAACTCCACCCCGTCAGGCTTTAATGTCCTGGTCTCCTCATTAGGGATAATGAGAGCCTACCTGGGTTACACTTGACACAGAGTAAGCTCCCAATTAGTCTAATCATAGGCCACAAATAAGCAGGTGATGCTGGTCTAAGCACTTTATCTGTATTAACTCATTTAATCCCCACAACGGTCTCATGTCTACCTATCATTATTATCTCTGCATTTTAGAAAAGAGGAAACAGAGGTCCAGAGAGGCCAAGCAACTTGCCCAAGGTTGCACAGCTAATAAGTACAGAGCCAGGATTTAAAAGCCAGGCAGTCTGGCCTGGTACCCATGGCTTCACCCCTGCCACTGTGATGATAGTTTGTGCTGGTTCAATCTGGGGACAGGGATGCAATGTCCAAAGAGCACTGGTCCAGTCCTTGCCCTCAGGAGTATCCCTCCGCCTCCAGGGGGCCTCCAGGTGAAGAGGGAAGGCTCGGACCCTTCCTAGGGCCTTGGGTTGGCAGAAGCTCCAGCCACTGAGAATGATTTAACCTCATCAAGCCTGTCATTCCTGAGATGCTCAGCAGCTTGGCTTAGAAAATGATGATGGAATAAGATTTAAAAGCCTGAAGAATGGACTATTATCCTTATCAGTGCTAATAAAGGTGAAAGCGTTTTATTTCCTGGTCTGTGTGTGTCTCAGACGACAAGAAGGTCCTCACCTCCTCCTTTTCCTCCCCATGAATCCACACCCTCCCAGCCTCCAGCATCCACTGAGGTCCCCTGGGGCCTGTGTACTGAGAGGCTCACCCCACCAGCATCTCAGCTCCCTGTGGACGTTCCCGAAAGCTCAGGGGAGTAAAGAGGTGACACAGCAGGGGCATATTCTCCAATCGGTGATTCATTCAGCAAATGTTCAGCTCTTATTTGCACATTCCATCCTGGTCACCAGGGATTTCATGTGAAAAAAGCAGAGCTCCTGCCCTCATACAGCCTGCATTTTAGTGGATGAGAAAGACTATAGAAACAGACGATATTGGAGTTTCCGTCATGGTGCAATGGAAATGAATCCGACTAGGAACCATGACGTTGCCAGTTCAATCCCTGGTCTCAATCTGTGGATTAAGGATCAGGCATTGCCGTGAGCTGTGGTGTAGGTTGCAGACATGCTCGGATCCTGCGATGCTGTGGCTGTGGTGTAGGCCGGCAGCTGGAGCTCCGATTGGACCCCTAGCCTGGGAACCTCCAAATGCTGTGGATGCGGCCCTAAAATCCAATAAATAAATAAATAAAAGACAATATTTACAGAATGCAGTATAAAGCAACTATCTGCCTTCAGAGCAAAACGAAGCAGGGAAAGAGATAAAGACTGTGAGGGGATCAGTCAGGGATGAGGCAAGATGCAGACTGGTCCTCAGCTGAATACTAGGGGACATTTCATAAAGATGAAGATGCAGACAGGGTCAAGAGGAAGCAATCAGGGAAGGTCCATCACCCTGGACCAGTCAGCTCAGGTGAGACCTGATTCTCCTCCCACCTTCCAGTGACTTCCATTGGCCAAGTCCAACTGGGAGGCAGAGGGGCAAGGGGGCCTGGTAGAGGCAGCCTCCTTGGTCAGCCTCCTGGGACACAAAGCAGGGTGGAAAGTTTGGGCTGTGGGTCTGAAGGGTCAAGTGGAGAAAGGCTGCTGGGGGCTGCTGCTATTTTGTGCAGGATGGTCGGTGAAAACCTTCTGATGAGGTGACATTGGAGCAAAACCCACACGGACCCTCTATGCACCTTATCCCACTTAATTTCTCTCCCCACAGATCCATCCTTGTGCCCCCAAAAGAATAAAGAACCAGAATGATTCCCCACCTCATCCCAAGACCAGGCTACAATGAGGATGGGATAAATCTGGGACAGATGTGCATCTTGGCGGCAAGACACCAACATATCCTGGGCTAGTGGGAGTTTCTGTGGCATGCCACCACCACTCCCCTAAGTGCTCCCTGCTAATTCCCTGGAGAGGAGAGGAAGCTGCTCAGGCTGCCATGGTCCCTTCTCCCTCTAGTCATTGGTGAGAAACTATAGGTGGTACAGCTGCTGCCAGAAGGTTCTCCAGCTGCTCCTCTGTGCCCCTGGAGAGGTCCGACATGAGGATCTCACCCAGACTTATCTACAAAAGCTGGGCCATTGAGGCCATGGCATTTCACATAATTTCAGAGATTGGCTCAAGAAATTAGACTTCTCCCATAAACGTACAGAGGGAGAGAGAATGACTTCCAGCTCTACAAAGAGAAGAGGGTCTTAAGTGCTTGCTCTTGCCTTCGAGAGGGTCTCTTCTCTTCTAACACTGTCCTTTCTCCCCAGAGTGTCTTTTGAGCTGCTTCTCTAAGAGATCTTTCCCCAGAGCACAGCCTTGCATGATATCTGATTTTGTATGAGTTTGTTTTTAGATGCTCTGTGTGCCTCACTCTTTTCCTTGGAGTTGGAAATCAAATGCAATCAGCTGGCTGCATTCATGTATTTTATTTCCATTGCTCTTGGAATAAATTTCCAACTTCTTAGGGTGACCTGCAAAGCTTATGACTGATGAACCTGCCCGACTCCATCGCATAGCCCTCCCCCACCCCACCCCTGGGTCACTGTTTCCAGCCGCATCAAGTTTCCTTTCTGTTCCTCAATCACAGCAAGCCCTCTGCACTGTGTCCTTGCTCTTCTGTCTGCCTGGAATGCTTTCACTCCAGCTCTTACCAAGAAGTCTTCCTTCTCCAAGCTATTAATTATCTCTCTGCTGTTGTCTCAGCATCCTGAATTATCCTTGATTCTTTCACAGCACTTATGACCATCTGTAGTCCTATCGTGGGTTAATTGCTATTGATGGTACTATGTGTGTGAGTGTGTGTGTGTATCTATCTTCCCCACCAGGACGTGCATACTCCTTGAAGTCAGGAACCTAGTCTATATTTGTGCAGTAAAGGGTTAACCTTGCCCAAAGAGAAGTTTGGCCTTTGCCCCCAGCACCTGAAAGGTCACCTCTAAGCTCTCAGAATGTCCTGCCTGATAAGAGCATCCTTCTTTACCTGGAGACGTGGATCCACCCATATATAGTCTATGCTTCATTGTGATTTATGGTGTGTGAGGGAAGCTTGAGCCACATGGCATCAGCTTAACTTCTGAGAGGCTGGAGACTAAGATCAACCACACAGGCAGTCAAGCCATATCTATATGCCTCAGCTCCAATAAAATCTCTGAATCGCAAGGATCCAGTGAGTGTTCTTGGTTGGCAATACTCCTTGAGTGTTGTCAAATATTGTTGCTGCGAGTAGTGAACACTGTTGCAGGACTCCGCTGGGAGAGCACAGTTGGAAGCTCCACACTTGGTCTCTCCAGGACACTGCCCTGTGTACTCTCTTTTCATTGCTCACTTTAATCTCCATCCTTTCACTGTTATAAACCACAACCGAGAGTCTACTGGTTTTGCTGAGTCCTTAACTCCCTCTAGCTAATCATTAAACCAAAGAGTGGTCCTGGAGACTCCCAAACACTGCAGTCAGTGTCAGAGGGAGGTGGTCTTGAGGACCTCTGACTTTTACAGTATTGTTCACAGCTATCTTCCCATGGGGGATACACAGTAAGAACTCAAGATGTATCATTGATAGTGAATGTTATTTCTGGACAAAGGCCTTCTTCATACACCACATTCCTGAGATGTGTTCTGGAATCACCTGTGGGCCCCTCATTCTGCCACATTGAGTCAAACCCCTCCAGGTGACTTCTCGTTATCAGAAAATGCTGAGCTCTCTCAAGCTTCCAGACCTTTGTGCAGGCTGTGATTTTTGCCTTGAGAGTCCATCCTTTTCCTTCACCACCTCCCTAATTCCTCATCATGCTTCCCAATGCAGCTCAAATATTATGTACCCTGAGGAAAATCCCATAAGCATAGCCCGCACCAAGCCCAGATGGGTTCATACCTCTGGATTCCCATGAATCCTACACTGAGCTAGATTGTAACTCATGTCATCTGAATTATAATGACAAAGGCTTCCATTTAGCCTTCTCTTCCTAGAGCCATCTTTGTGCTTGAAGATGGTCTTCTGCCCCGATAACGGTGCTTGAGCTCCTTGAAAACCAGGAACTCTGCATTTTATCTCTAGGTCTTTACTATTAAGCACTGTGCCAGTTTCATAGTAAATGCTCATTAAATATCCACATTCACAAATGGATCAACCTCTCAGTCGTGAAATGTTCATGGAGAGTCAGGGACATGCCGGTGGGAAATTGTTTTAAACTGATGGTCATATAGTGGTTCTCAGCACCATATTCATAAACGAGATTCCATCTACTCATTCTGACTCCTTAGAAGGAGGCAGGGGATAAAACTAAAGAGGTCACAGTATCAAGAAGCGTCCTCAGAGTAGAAGTGGGCTGCTTTGAACACAGAGAGAAAACCCAGATCCCTAAGCTTTGCAGACTGTATACCTAATCTTAGACTTGGGCCACGGGCAATGGGACTGGCTGGCTTCTCCCCTCTGTGGCAGGTTGACCCCAAGGTGGTCTAAAGTAATCCTCACCTCTTGGTAGTCCTGCTCTTGTGTGATCTCCTCTCCTTGATTGTGGGCTGGCCTGGCAACTCATTCTAACCAATGGAACATGGATAAGGGGATGTTATGTCACTCCTGAGATTCCTTTTAAGAGATTGGGACTTCGGTCTTGATAGTGGACTTTCTCCTTTGCTGGACTTTGTGGAATAAGGACCTGAAGGAAAACTCTGGCCAACAGCCAGGTGAGAAATGAAGCTCTCAGTCCAACAACCATCAAGGATTATATTCCTGCTGATAACCAAGGGAGTGAAATTGGAAGTGAGTCTTTCCCCAGTCAAGCCTTCAGGTGGGACCTTGTGCATGGCTCACACCTTGACCACAGCCTATAAGAGACCCCAAAGCAGAGGGTCCAGCTAAACTACATACAGATTTTTGGCCTCAGATATTATGAGATTGTAAATGTGCATTGTCTTAAATGGCTATGTTTTGGGGTGACTTGTTACACAGCAACAGATAACAGGTTCTCCCAATCTCTGATCAACAGCAGGTCATATCACACTGCATAGTTAGCAGTATAGTATAATAGTTAATCCATGAACTCTGGAGCCAGAGGACCTGCACTCAAATCCCAGGCTTCTGCTTTGTTTCTGTGGGACTTCAGGCAAATTACTTGGCACCAGATCTCTCACTGGGGGCTTAACAGTATTACCTCCTGTTATTATTGTGAGGATCATACATGTAACATGCTTACAGTGGTGGTACTATGTATAATCTGTCCTGCTATCCATTACATCACATGAATATTGATGATGTTTGTTATTCAATACTACTGTGGCTTAATTTCCCAACAACCTGAGTACATACAATTGATCACATGCCACCCACATCACCCAGCTCTACTGCAAGCTTGTGGAATGAAGACCCTGGGGCAGAGAGCAGACTTCCACACCCAACCACTGCAGCCTAAAAAGCCAGGTCTGGTCCCACATCTCCAAAGCCCACCTCCCCTGTGCCTGGCATCCTGACCACCCCCATTTCTGGCACACCAAGACCAGAGTTGCACACACAGGTCTAGTCATTCCACTATTTGCAAACACATTTACCAACAGTCAGGATCCATTCCCTCTGATTGTTAAGGGGAATTCAATAGCTAATCATTACAATACAATCCCTTTATGGGCAGTCTTGGCAGGAATATGCCAACACAGTCAAAAAGCGATTGCTCTGCTTCTATCAGTGCTCACAGCTGAGCAGTCCCTCCAGCCTGAAGGGCTGCACACTTGCCCTTGGCACTAGAGCCACCATGTCCAGGAAGAGCATCTTTTACAGGTGATTCCTATGCTCATTTAAGACAGACTCTGCCACAAGAGTAAGAATTGTTCCTCCTGTTGCAATCCCCATGGTCCTAGGTGCAGCTTGGCAGATGGCAAAGGTGTGTGGTTCTTGAAATTCCCGTTTTGGTTTATCGAGTTAAGAACCTGCCATAGTATCTATGAGGAGGTGGGTTCAATCCCTGGCATCACTCAGTGGGTTAAGGATCCAGTGTTGCCATATTCTGTGGCATAGGTTGCAAATGTGGCTCAGATCCAGCATTGCCATGGCTGTGGTGTAGGCCAGCAGTTGCAGCTCTAATTTGACCCCAAGCCTGGGGACTTCCATATGCTGCAGGTGTGGCCATAAAAAGAAAAAAAAAAGAGGTGTGTGGTTCTTAGAGCAGATGCCTTTGTGGGCAGAAGGGAAAGGAGGGGTGGTGACCGAGCAGCGGACAAGGTTCCATCCTTCTTCCTCAAGGGCCTGAGGCCCTCCACCTGGGCATCTCTACCTCTGGAATTTTCCCAGTTTGCACTGGGAAATGTGTCCCATCCTGGAGCCAAGCTACCGCCGAAGTGAATGCAGCTGGCGAGCTTGTCTGCAGACCAGGCTGGATGCTGGGGTTTGGATGGGAAGGAAGATGGAAATCTGGTGTGACAGGGTAAGAAGGAAGAAAGCATTCTGGGAGCGAGAGCCTGAGCATAATTTATATCCTGGGCTGTTGGAGATCCGTCACTGGCTTCCCCTGATAGAGTTTGACCCCCATTTACTTTTTAAAATTGCTTGTGGGCATTCAGATGCCTCTGAGGATTAGTATCTGCAAAGTCCCGCCTGGGTTTCCCCTGGGGTGTGAGCAATGGTGCCTTTGTTCTGCCATTGCCTCAAGCTGATGGTGCTGAGATGTTAGGAAATGAGAGGCTGCGATCGCCTGTTGCCACATGACAACCAGGGTATGTGTGTGTGTGTGAGTGTGTAACTGTGCGCACATGAGTGTGTGCACATGGATGCATGTGTTGTGTAGGTGATAGGCAAGGGTAGGAATCCTTAGGAAGATGGGATCAAATCATTGCTGTCAGGGCTAGGCTTCTGATTAGCTTCCTATTCCCAAAGCTAATTGTCAAATTTAATAGGCATCTGCTATTTTTCGAAGTGTGTTTGAATCTCACAAGCCAAGTGATTTGGTTCAGCTGAGAGTCCAAAAAAAAAAAAAAGAAAGAAAAAAGAAAAGAAAAAAAAACCCAAACACAGAGAATGATACATTTTCTATCCTATCTGGCCCAACATCCCTTCTCAACCAAATGACCAAATTATAAAAGGAAAACCAAAGAGAAATTCGAGGCGCCCACCTATCAGTCAGCCCCCTCACTCTGGAGGCAGGAGTTGTGTTCTGCCCGATGGACGTGCTGATCACAGTGTGAGCGGAGGATGGCATGACAGGCACAGGGACGGCATTTCTCTCCCTGTGACCCTGGGCATGATGGAGGAGAGCCATCGTGCTGTGCAGCGGGAGAGGGGGCCTGACATCTGCGTCGGCCCTGATCAGAACTGCAACGTATGTGTGGTCTCCAGGAGGCAGTGTTCTTTGTGGTGAGGCTCTCTGTAGGTTTCATGCCACTTTCAGTGGGAAATGGGATTATACAGGTTTGCAGCTTGTTACCTCTGGCTTCCCACTGCCTTTGTACTGTGTATCTGTAGCCAAGGAAGAGCCGATGGAGCAGACATCTGTATCTTGCAAGAAAACATCCTGGCTTCCCCAGTGTTTACCCAGCATGCCCTTCCCTCAATGGCCGGGACTTCCTAAAGAGTCATACTGAGGGGGGTGCATATTAGTTAGGATAGGATAGGTGAGGCTCCGATAACAAATAACCCCCAAACCTCAGTTTCACCAACATCCAAAGTCTACTTCTAATCCCTGCTCTATAGCTAACTCCAACTCAACCACCTCCCCAGTAAAAGAGGGCTGGCCCTTTCCAAGAGCTTGTCATAGTCCACCTGGGTCATCCTTTATCCATCATTCTGCCCATATAATCTCATCCCTATTAAAAAAGTGTTCCTTCACTCATCAGCACCCTGATTGCAAAGGAGAACAAAAACACCATCTTTTGCCTAATTTAAAGATATTTATGCCACACTTTGAAATGTCAAATGTTTTCATTAAAATCCTCTCACACTTTGGGCTGACAAAGGGATGCGGGGATCTTTGGGAGATACTTTAATCTCAATCAATTAGGGAGAAAGTAGTCCTAGCAGCGTGGCCATAAAAGAACGCTTTAATTTTAGAGCTAATTAAATATCAACAATTGGAATGCGGCAACAGACACTTAACCTGCAGTAACCCATTATTTATTAGGAATATAATGCATTGACTGTGGATATGATGTGAGTTGTAGTCATTTTAATATCAGCTGTCACAGTCTAGCGGCTCCCTTTTGTTTTGCTCCAGCGCAATCATCTCCCCAGCCCTGCCGGGATCGCTCTGGCACCGGAGCAACACAGAAGATTAATTAAGCTGGATGGCACAAGGGTGCCTTGGTCCCCGGGCAACACAATCTGTGACCAAGGGAGGATAGCACAGGCAGATACCAAGTAACAGGTTGGTCCAGGCCTACCTGGGCCAAGGGCACAAGTCTGGGCCTTGAAATGGACCAAATAGGGTGCTTTCAGCTGCAAGTAACAGAAAACACACACACACAAAACAACTCAACCTAAAAGTAGTTTACCAAAAATGGCTTATTACCTCACACGAAGAGAAGCAGGTAGAGGCAGGTGGATATTTTCAAGGCTCGACAATATTGTCAGATACTCAGCCCTTTCTTCTCTTACCACCCTGCTGCCCTTGGCAGGAGACGGATGTTACTCGTCATGGGGTCAGGATGGCCTTCATCCATCGTGCACACAGGATAAGGTCTTGCAAAGAGGAGGAGTCTTCCTTTTGTACGTCTTTCCCCCCATTCCTTCTTTTAAAATATTTTTTTCCTTCTATTGCCATACCTGCGGCATATGGAAGTTCCCGGGTTAGGGGTTGAATTACAGCAACACTGGATCAGAGCTGCATCTGTGACCTATCCTGCAGCTTGCAGCAACGCTGTATCCTTAACCTGCTGAGCAAGGCCAGGGATGGAACCCACGTCCTCACAGACACCATGTCGGGGTCTTAATCCACTGAACCACAACAGGAACTTTTTTTTTTTTTCCCCTCTGTACAGCATGGGGATCAAGTTACTCTTACATGTATACATTTTTTTCCCACCCTTTGTTCTGTTGCAATATGAATATCTAGACATAGTTGTCAATGCTACTCAGTAGGATCTCCTTGTAAATCTTTTCTAAGTTGTGTCTGATAACCCCAAGCTCCCGATCCCTCCCACTCCCTCCCTCCCCCGTCAGGCAGCCACAAGTCTATTTTCCAAGTCCATGATTTTCTTTTCTGTGGAGATGTTCATTTGTGCTGGATATTAGATTCCAGTTATAAGTGATATCATATGGTATTTGTCTTTGTCTTTCTGACTCATTTCACTCAGTATGAGAGTCTCTAGTTCCATCCATGTTGCTGCAAATGGCATTATGTCATTCTTTTTTATGGCTGAGTAGTATCCCATTGTGTATATATACCACCATCTTCCTAATCCAATCATCCACATCAGGAACTTTTAAAATAATTTTTTAGTTTAGCACACGAATTTAGATTTACTGAAAATAACGGTAGCACCTATGCTACCCAGCTTCACCCAGCTCCCCCTTTTATTAACGAAACTGCAGGTCTCATTTGGCTCTCATGAGCTGTTTGATCCAAGGTCTCATCCAAGATACTCACTGCATCTAGTCATCCTGTGTCTTCAGTCTCCTTGGGTCTGTGACAGCTTCTCCATCTTTCTTTGTTTTTGATGATCTTAGTGGGTTTGAGAAGCATGGGTCAGGTACTTTGTAGAAGGTACAGCAACCTGAGTGCCTGACGTTTTTCTTATGGTCAGACTGGAGTATGGTTTTGCAGAGGTGGAAAGTGGCTTCAGCACATCGTATCAGAGGTACCCGGTAGGACATGACTTATCACAGAAGATCTGAACCTGGACCACAGGGCAAGATTGTGTTGGCCAGCTTTCTCCACTGTAGTGTTACATTCCCTTCCTCTCTTCTCACCACCCATACCTTTTTTTAATGGGGAAAGTCTTCCTCAAAGCCCCCTAGTTCATGTCCATTCGGCCCAACATCCAGGCCTTAACCAAATATCAGAGAAGGGGATCAGAGAGGATTTCCGGCATCGCAATTCATACCCTGATGCTTTGGGCCAGTGGACGGGGATCCCTAGCCCGAACACATCTGATCCAAAGCCAAAACATGCAAAAATGCTAATTCCAAAAAATGAATGCACCCCTATGTTCATGGTGGCAGTGTTTACAATAGTCAAGATATGGAAACAACCTAACAATCTAACAACAATCCATATATAGTTGTTAGATATATGGATAAAGAAGATGTGGCATATATACTTATGCACACATATACATATATGTGTGTATATATACACACACATACACACATAAAATGGAATATTACTCAGCCATAAAAAAGATGAAATCTTGCCATTTTTTTCCAACATGGGTGTACCTCAAGGGTATTATGTTAAATGAAATAAGTCACATGGAGAAAGACAAGTATCATATGATCTCACTCAGGTGTGAAATGTAAAAGAACAAACAAAAAACACAGAACAAATGAACAAACCCAGTGTTTTTGACACAGAGTCATGGTGGTCAAAGGGGGAGGGATGGGGGATGAAAGGGGTAAAACGGGGTCAACTGTATGGAGCCTAAGCTTTTGGTGGTGAGCACGCTGTAGGGTATATACAGAAGCAGAAATCTAATGCTGTGCACCTGCACACTTGTATAACTTTACAAATCAACGTTACCTTAATATAAACTAATTCATGAATTAATTAAAAGTGACCTCTGCTGGTAAGAGCGGGCTGGCTCTGGGGTGGGGGAGAGGGAGTCCATAGCCGTTAGGCGGGTATCCAACAGCCCCAGCCTCAGAGAGCTGCTTGGGTGGACCTCCTTCCATCCATGTCCCAACTGCCCACCCCCCCTTACCCCCCCCACTCCCTCCCCGGCCGCCCAGCTGGCTGCTCTGCACTCTGAGAATGAATGAGAGTGGCTACGGGCACCAAGGAACATGGCAGTACCTCCAGCGTGATGACACACCCCAGCCTGATCACAGTGTAGACATGGAGCCTGGCTGCGAGTGTTCGAATTCTGATTCGGCCACTTACCTGCTGTGGGACCTTGGACATGTGCCTTAAGTTCATAATCACCATTCTCATCTGAAAAATGGGCATAATTACTGTGCCTTTCTCGTCCTCTCTGTCTTTTTTTTCTCTTTTTATGCTGCATCTGGGGCATATATTAGGTCCCAGGCTAGGGGTGGAAGAGGAGCTCCAGCTGCTGGCCTATGTCACAGCCACAGCAATGCCAGTTCTGGGCCACATCTGCAACTTAACACCTCAGTTGGCTGCAACTCCAGATCTTTAACACACTGATCAAGGCCAGGGATTGAACCCGAATCCTTGTGGATACCAGTTGGGTTCTTAACCCGCTGAGCCACAATGGGAACTCCTGCAGTGCCTTTCTCTTGAGGCCCATGTGAGGCTTAAATGAACACACGGTAAGTCTGTCGAAATGTCAGCAAGCAAATGCTCAGCTCAGAAGGAACTCAACTCACACCCTACCTCATGGATTGAATGGCCAACCTGGGACCAGAAGGAGAGTTAATTATACCAGGAAACTGGCCTTATCGGGAATCCTTCCAGAATAAAATCTGTACTGTGTGTGGCCACCTTCCTTGTTGTAAGGATGCAAACGGGAAAGGTTTTTCCATTCCTGGAACAAGCTCGAGGAGCCCTCCTTGTCCCCTGCTCTCCTGGTCCACCTGGGATTTGAGGCTGCGACCACCCCCCTCCTGCATCCTTATTGCCACCCCCTCCTTGGTCTTTTCCACCAGCCCACAGACAAGCACAAGAGCTCCATCCCTAGAAAGAAAAAGCCAGAGACTTCCCAGGCCTCACCCCCTCTGGCTGGTACCACTTCTCTCCGCTCCCTTGAATGAATGAAGCGGTGGCCAGGACCACCAAGGCTGCAACAGTCCGTGCGCTGTCATCCTGAGCAGCCAGGCCTAGAATGAGCTGACCACTATCCCAGCACCCTGGGATGTTTTCTGAGCGGATTCCCACGACCCCGTGCCTTTGGCCGGGCTGCACATTCGGGAAAGCAGGTGTCCTCCACCTGGGAGGAGCAGGAGCCCGCAGTTCTCCAGATGGATGCCTGGCATTTCCCGGGCTCTCAGTTCCTCTGATGTGTTAACCATCAGCAGGAGGCGCCACATGGACCAAGGGCCGAGTCCGTCATTCAGGGCTGGAAGCGGGGCTTTCTGTCACCGGTCCTTGGTCACACACAGCCCCCTCCAGCTTCAACTGAGCATTAATTATGCAGCCGGCCTGGCCTGGGAACCTCCATATGCCACAGGTGTGGCCCTAAAAAAGACGAAGGGAAGAGTTCCCATCATGACTCAGTAGTTAACGAATCCGACTAGGAACTATGAGGTTGCGGGTTCCATCCCTGGCTTTGCTCAGTAGGTTAAGGATCCGGCGTTGCCGTGAGCTGTGGTGTAGCTCGCAGATGTGGCTTGGATCCTGCATTGCTGTGGCTCTGGCGTAGGCCAGCGGCTATAGCTCTGATTCGACCCCTAGCCTAGGAACCTCCATATGCTGCAGGAGCGGCCCAAGAAATGGCAAAAAGACAGAAAAAAAAGGGCAAAGCTGAGTCCTGGCAGGCAGGCTCAATGCTAAATGAGTTATCATCACTTCACTTCCCTGGGGACCTCCAATTGCCTGGGTCCTCTGCCCCGCCCCTGCCCCGTCCAGTGCTGCACTGGAACAGAGCGCCTTCGGCTTCCTCCCCTCCCCCATCACCAGGGCGCCCTTGTTGCCAAAACTCAGCCTCGGTCCACTGTTGCCACATAGAAACAACGGAGACAGAATTTTGGGTGAAGGATAAAAAGACAGTTTATTGCTTTGCCAGGCAAAGGGGGCCACAGCAAGCTAATGCCCCACCCCCACCCCCACCCCGTGAGGTGGTTTTATTTACTTATTTATTGCTTTTTAGGGCCACACCTGAGGCATAGGGAGGTTCCCAGGCTAGGGTGCTGCTGGCCTACACCAGAGCCGCAGCAATGCCAGATCCTCAGTGAGGGGGGGTTATGGTTTGGGGAGTAGAAAATTGGGCCACGGATAAGGATCAGGGCGGAGGCAAGCTTGCATTGTCTCTCGAAGCTGGTGTTTAGTGGCCCCCAGGACTGGTTCTGGGGGTCCTCCTTCTTCCCTTAAGAATGCTTCGGCAAATAGTTCTTCCGTTTGTTGGGGGTTTTAGTTCTGCAGAAGGGCTCAAAGATAGTGTTCTGTATACTCCTTGCACAGGAACCAGGAGCCTGCCCCCAGGCTGCACTCTAGTCTCTGGACGGCTCCTCCCTGGTCTCTGCAGCCCCTTCCTTCCCTGATGAGCAGCTGCCCTTTGGAACTCGGGGAAGGCCCTGCAGGCGGAGGCTTATTCCCTAAAAACAAGATATGGGGGACACAGAAAGGCTTGTGTGCCCAGGAGCCCTACGGGTCCCTGCTCGGTTACACCTTTGCCACCCACCTCCTCCTATTTGGGGCCTTTTAAGCACCACCCCACCCCCACCCCTTCGCTGCTGAGCTTCAGAAACAAAACTGGGTTGAAAGGCCAGCTGTACTTTTTTTGGTTCTGGAATTTGAACAGGTCGCTTAACCCAGGGGTCAGCAAACATTTTCTGTAAAGGGATGGAGAGTAAATATTTGAAGCTTTGGGGGCCATGGAGTCTTTGTCAATGCTATACTCACTTCCACCCTTACAGCTTGGAAAGAAAGCAGCTGCAGACACGACGTAAAAGAGTGAGTGTGGCTGTGTGCCGATAAAACTTTATTCACACTAACCAGAAGTGGGCCAGATTTGGCCCATAAGCCAGTTTACTAGCCCCTGAATTAACCTTCTCAAGATTCAGCTTTCTCATATATAAAATGGGAGTAATAATACCATCATAGGGTCCCTGAGATTTAATATACACAGAAGTATTTAAAGCCGCACAATAAATTTTGTTTTTTGGTTTAATTGTAGTTTCTACAGCAAACCTCCCCTGCCCTGACCCCCGATGTCCCAGACTCCTGGTGGGCCCCAGCCCAGAGCAGCACCCCTGGGCTCCTGGCATAGCCCTGGCGAGGCATCAGCAGGCTCCGACGGTGAGCACAGCACTGTGACCTCTTGTCTGGGAGCCTGCAAACCCTGGACTGCTTGTGTTATTATTTATTTCTGTGTGGCTATTGTGTTTCTTGGCTCAGCAGAGGGGTGGGGACTGGGAAGGCGGGAAGGGCTTGCTGGTCTTTCAAAAGAGGCGGGATTGTATTAGCTCCTGATTACACTGTGCAGAACACAATAGCGGTGCTCTGCCCTTATGCGGCCCCCTGCCTTGGCCTCATCTGGGCTGCTTTGTGCTTGATTTCCTTCTCCGTGGCCCCATTTTCCTTTTTCTCTTTGCTTTATTTTTCTTGTGCTCCCCACTCCTAATCTGCTTAACAAACTCGCCTTGCTCCCCTCGCTCCCGCTCATCCCCTACCTCCTCTCCCCACCAGACTCTGAGCTTCTCCCCATGTCCCTAATAGCAGCGCTGCGCCTGCATTTAATAAAAGCTGCTGACAGGGAAATCCTGGCTAACTGCATTACTTCCTCATTAAAGAGGCTGGCAGGTTCCCCGCCCCCTGAGTGCTCGGCACCCACTCTGCTCCCCAACCCTCATACCCCTTCCTGCTGGGCCCGCCCAGCTAGCTGCAATTAGGTAAAGATGCTTTGGGTCCCCCTGGGGGCCTGGGTCCTACAGGGGGGCTGGGATGGGTGGTGGGCTTCCCTCTGGGCAGTTGCCAGCTCTGCTTCTTTTCCCACCTTCCCAGGCCTTTGGTTCCTGTTGTGGTCTATGCACACGGGTAGAAAAAGAATTTTCTAGCATAGTCGGGTGAAGAGAAAGAAGGGTTTATTGAGATGAGAGATGCTGCTGGCACAGAGGGACAACGTCCTGAGTCAGGGAGAGCTGACTCAGGTGCTCAGTCAAGTCTGCTTTTAGAGTCCAGGGAGAGGGGAGAGGTCTTGCAATGCACCTGCTGACCTGCTGATTGGTTGGGGAAAGAAGGGTCATTAGATACACTTGCTGGTTGGTTGGGGGCGTATAAGGCCCTATGGGGCAGGGTGAGGAGTGGTCCACATACCTTTCCGAGTAGGGGCAGGAAGGAGGAGCCAGGTTACTCAAGGTGGGGGAGGGGGCATTACAATGAGATGGTGGGGGGGAGGGAGGGGATGATAATGGTCTGATAATTCTGGCCTTGGCTTTGAGTTCAATCTCTCTGAAGGGGCCTTGAAATCCCACAGTTCCCCACCTGGGAGCTCCAGGCCAGCTGGGAAGACAGAAGGAGGGTGACTTGTTCACAGTCACAGGCCTCTTCCTCGTCCTGTTCATCATTTCCATGAGCCAGTGATGCCCAAGGCCCACCTTTGACTTCAGAGAAGTCTGTTCCCCGGCAAGGCTGTGAGGACATACTCTCATGCCTGCTGGCTTCCCCCAAGAAGAAGAAAAGAGGACCCAGACTCCAGGTGCCCATGCCACCACCTCCTGCTTGTCCCTCAGAGGCCCTCCATCTGCCCAGCAAGCACCCCCTGGGCATCCCTGGGTCTGCGTTTCCTCGGGCACCCCCAACCCCTGCCCCAGTCCCGGGTTCAGTGGCTGGGGTCCAGGCCTCCTTACCCAGCATTACCCCACGCCTCCATTACCCCATCCAGGCAGTAAGCCTCTCATCTGTGGCACCCCCGCCTGTTCATCGTACCGATAGCTCCTGAGCACCGAGGGCCTGCTCTGTGCCAGGCAGCTAGTGAGTGCTTAGCTGGTGCAGCCAGCCAGGAGACCAGAGTTATTTTAAAAGCCGGCTGCCTTATGAGCAATTTTACTCACTTTTACTCCCAGGCGATGGAAGATTTACTTGTTCTTTTGTTTGGGAAAACATCTAAATTGGACTTTTGGCCCCTGGGTTCTTCTACAAGGGAGAAGATTGAGACTAAGAAATATTGACTTGCTTTGCATCATAAAGTAAAGAAAGTTTAGGTTCCCTGGCAGCCAGGGACTGGGGGCGGTGTGGACTGAGAGGGGTTCTTGCTGAGGGGCAGGCGAAAGAGGACAAAGGCAGACTGACTACAGCCTAAGGGGCCTGGACGCTGGGGACTGACCTGCCTGGAAGAATTCTTAGACCACAAACTGCCACCACGCCTTCCTTCAGAGTCACGGGAGATGCTGGCCAGGGGCTGGGAATCCTACCTCAATGCAAACCATAGCTTCTGTCTTGGAGCAAAGTTTCTGCCAGAAACCCCTACAGGATCTAGGGTTTCCTAAACAAACGCTACTACGGAACAAGACATTTTTTGTTCCCCAGACTGTCCAGTAAAATGGTTCAGGGCTGCAGGCTCGGCAATCCAGCGCCTGATGCTAGTTGAGGTTGCAGCAGCAATTTCAATTCTTGGACTGGTGTGCTCCTCGTACTGTGATGTATAAAAGGCTTTTAGCATCTGTTTAGGCTGGATGAGTGGATGATTTTTTTCCCCACTTTTTTGAAGTTTTCTTAAAGTACAGTTGATTTACAATGTTGTCATAATTTCTGCTGTGCAACAAAGTGATCCAGTTATACATGTACACACATCCGTTCTCTTTCAGATTCTTTTCCCACATAGACCATCACAGAATATTGGGTCCTGTGCTGTGCAGCAGGTCCCCACTGGCCAGTCATTCCATACACCACAATGTGCATATGCCAGTCCCAAACCCCCAGTCCATCCCTCCCCCCACCCCCCATCACCTGTCCCCTTTGGTAACCATAAGCTTGTTTTCAAAGTCTGAAAGTCTGTGTCTGTTCTGCAGAAAAGTTCATTTCTCTCCTTTTTTAAGATTCCACATATAAATGATATCACATGGCATTTGTCTTTCTCTCTCTGACCTACTTCACTTAGTATGATAATGTCTAGGTCCATCCATGTTGCTGGAAATGGCGTTATTTCCTTCTTTTTGATGGCTGAGTAATATTCCATTGCATACATGTACCACATTGTCTTTGCATCAGTATTTACAATAGCCAAGACATGGAAGTAACCTGAATCTCCATTGACAGAGAAATGGATAAAGAAGACGTGGTGGGTGGTTTTGGTCTGAGGAATCCCAGGCCTTGGATGTACAGGCCGTTCTAGTCCCTGCTGTTCTGGCTATGCTTTTAGGGGTCAGGCTCACCCAGTTGGTCCTTTCCGAAGGGGGTACCTGTTGGGACCTATTGACCTAAGTGCTGGCCCTCGTCTGGTTGGCCAAGTGCTGGGGGTTCAGGGCTGTTTCCAAATACGCCACCATAGCATACTGGTCACTTAAAGCTGAAGTTGCTTGAAGAGCAGCTAATGCAGTTCTGGCCCTCCACTGTCCCCCTGAAAGCAGGAAATAAGTCTCTCATGTGAAAGGTGCCCTCCCTTCATCTCATCTAGATGTAGAAGGACCCCGCCCCCGCCCCCACTGCCCATTATTGGAGGTAGGGAATTCGTTGCCAAGAAGCCTGTATAAACAAAACTTGTTACTTCTTTAATTTATTACCCCAAGCCCAACTCTGTTTAGATTCTTCACCCCTAAACACTCAAAGCCAAAATTTCTTTGTCTTGTCAATTCCTCCCAGATGTTTTGTGTCTTTGCCTAGAAAGTATAAAAGCTGCCTGCTTTGACCCTTCTTAAGTCCCATTTCTAGGTGCAGGAATGAAAATGTGTTTCTTTTTCTCCAGCTAATCTAAAACATTGGAATAAGTAGAATTTTAGAGGATCCTAGCAACTCTTAGTGCCTAAATTTGATTTTTAGCTCATCATAGAACATCCAGGCTCACTGCACAAATGGAAACTTGGGCACCAGATTCAGTATGAGCTTTCCAAGATTTCACATCTTCTCAGGCCCTGCCTTGCTTCCTTCAGGCTGATCTCTGGGATGGCTTTAATGTACTGATGAAGGAGACATATGTATCAGTTAGCTACTGCTGCATACCAAACATCCCAACTCGTAGTGGCTTAAAACAACCCTTTATTATTTCTCGTGAGTTTATAGATTGGCAGGGCTGGACTCTGCTGATCTCAGCTGGGCTTGCTCATGATCTGTGGCCTGGGTTGGCTGGTGGATGGCTGGTCCAGAATGGCTTGGGTTGTGACAACTTGGTTTTCCTTCATGTACCTCTCACACGCTTCCAGCAAGCCAGTCTAGGTATGTTCTCATGATGGAAGCACAGATACATGGTAGAAATGCACAAGCACTTTTTCAAGTCAAGGTTGCTACTATCCCTATTGTTCCATTGGCCAGGGCAGGTCACGCGATCAATTTGAGACTCTTGGGGAATGTGGGAAATCAATACCAAAAGGCCCGGACTCAGGGAAGCCATTCACAGGGCCATTAACACAATCAGTCTACCACAGAGAGCAGCTCAGGACCTTCAGCAGTCAGAGATGATTGGAGGCGTCCGCTTCCCATGACCTTGGAAACCTGCCTGTGAGGAGTCCAAGTTCGGACTAAGCTGTTGGTGATTGCAGCCAGGCTCAGCCTGGGGATAAAGAAATTCAGGCTTTCTGCTGCAGGAATGGCAACCACAAAATAAAGCAGCAGGGGAAGCATCTCAGCGGTGATTTGTGGGAGATTAGTCATCAGTGATTAGCCATCTTCCAGCCTCACCTGGGGCCCCAAGGCGAACCTGAGGATGAAAGAATCGGGGGAGGAGGGAGGCGTTAAAACACCTGGAACAACCCCGAAAGATCACAGTGTTCCGTGGTGCATTCACCCTAGATATTCATCAAATAGTCACACTGCCTGGCTTCCCCTCTTGCTGTCTCCTGCATCCCCCCCCCCGCCCCTGCCTGGTGACTGTGTTAAACCAGGAATTGATTATACAGAAACATCCTTTTTGACAAATGTTCAGTCCCGGGCAGCTACAAGGCTACTTCCTGCTCTGAGAGAGGGAAACGAGTTTGTTCAGAGCCTCCCTGGTTTCTTGGTCCCACAGCTGCCTCTTCCTGGGACACTGGCCCCTGGCCCTGACTGCCGCCCTGCTCAATACACTCTTCTCACTGCTCCCTCTGTGTTCTGCGGGGACTCCTTGCCAGTGGCAGATGCTGCTCGTTCTGCTTTCAGGAAATATTGCCACTCACATCGCATTTGTCCTGCCCCTCATCACCAGGCGGGGACTGGGGTTGGGGCGGGCCTCTGGCCATCTATTACCTGCCTGTGCTGGAGAAGGCGGACAGGCTGGCACAGGGACTGCCAGGGGGTGGGCTGGGGCTGGGGAGATGGGGCTCTCGTTCAATAAGCAGCAAGTATTTATGAGGTGCTGGCAGAGCATGTAGAAGGGCAGGGATGGAAAGGGCAGAGAAATGGTTCCATCCCCAACAGACTGGCAACAGTGCGACTGACGCTTCTAGAAGCTGAGCCTCATACTCCTCTGGTATCTTCGGGCTAGAGGGGACTCTGAAGTCAGGTTGAAGAAACCGACATGAGCATGTGCCCTGAACCAGCAGTTCCACTTCTAGAATTTTCCCAAGAAGTGTGTACAGAGACGCCGTGTGCAAAGAGGTTTATCAGAGCATCGTTTATCACAAACAAATAACTGAAAACAACCCAACAGGAGATAAGTTCAGCCATCCATATAATGAAATAGCAGGCAAAGGTTAAAACGAAGTGGTAGAAAAATACTGATATGTCAAAAAGCCCAGGAATTATCATGGAGAGCTCATTTCCAAGGCTGTGATATATCTGGCTGTTTTTACACACATATATCCTTTTCACAAATGAATAGGCTACTTTGTTTCCATGCCCCCCCCCACCCCCACCAAGAGTTCTAGGGAAGGTTGGCTACAAAAGAACTAAATGGGATCCAGAGTAGGGGCTGAGGGAGCTGTGAAGCCTCTGGGTCTCTCCAGGATCCACAGTGTCACGTAGACCTGTCATAAATGATGTTTATCATAAGGCCCCTTAGAGCCGAGTGTCATTTAGGAAGGCAACTGAAGATGTAAAATAACTTAGAAAAAAAATCTGCTCGAAATGCGCACCAACAAAAATGTTTTGATAGAGAATGGGGACACTCATTGAAAATTTCAGCACGTGGAAAAGCCCATCTGTTGCTGCCAAAGGAATATGTGGGATACCCGAGTGTACTCCGGGTCTCTTACTTTCCTATGGGAAGGTTTTGTTACACTCCATCCCTGGCTGTAATCACCATTAGGAAAATCCTCCGATATCGTCCACCTGCTGGGAATCCCATGTGCATAGAAGGAAAGGCTTAATGTCAACAGGTTCTTAAACAGCCTCCAGGGAAAAGTCTGCAGTGGCAGCTACAGCGCTGAACAAGAAGTCTGAGATGCATGAACAAGAACACAGGCTCTGAGTCCAGGGGCAGGTGAGGTGGGGCGTGGGCTGCCGTGAGGCCAAAGGGCTTTCTGGAAGAGCCTGCTGGACCTGAAGGTGGAGGGAGGTTTCAACAGGCTGGCAGGCAAAATCAGGATCCAAAGCAGCAGGGCAAGCAGCTGAGACTCAGAGAGATGTTGTGACTTATGCCCATCATAGTGTCTCAAAGGGAGCCTTGAATGGGGGTGATGAACTGGCTTCTGAAGGACCATAGGTGCTGCCTGCAGCTCCTGAGCATCTGGGGAGGACCAAGCCTGGTGACAAGGGGTGGGAGACGGCCTCTCAGCTCCACTTGATGGAGTGTCGCAAACATGGCAATCACGTGTGGGATGCTGCAGAAAAAAAAGTCCCGCACCCCATTCTGCTCATTTGCATGTGTAAATGTATGTGTATATATATTGCTTATTAGTGTCAGCAGGAATTTGCATTTTAAGTGGATTGGTTTGTTGGGCATGTTTTTTTAGAGCCCTGGACTTGAAAGGAATATTCCAGCTTCAATGTTGCTGCTCTCTAAGCAATAAACAATGGGATCTTTCCAAGGGGCTGATGAGAGGTGGTTGGATTCAATGTGGAGGAAGGAAAGGAGCACTGGGCTGGGTATGTGGGCATCAGGGTCCATGCTTCAGCTCAGCCAACAGTGACCCGTGACCTTGGGAATGCAACCGTGTCCCCCGCCTCAGTCTCCTTTTCTGCACCATCTGCCTTGCAGACCTTGCAGGCTGACTTAGAATCGTGGAGAGAAGAACCATGAAAGATTTTGCAGCCATCGGCGTCATCATCGTTCCCGAAACCCAAACGCCAGCTGTTTGCTCATTCTGTCACCAGTTATGTGCTATTTGTCTCTGCCCCTCCACCCAGACGTGGATCCAGGCATGTCTTAAGTCTCCGCTACTCCCCACACAACCTTAATGAGCAATCTAGACTTCTCGGAGAGGGAAGATGAGGGTTACAGAGGAGAGATGGAGGGTTACGCTGAAGGCCCCACAATGCCTAAAAATAATCCATGTTAGATATTTCTGTTCTCCAAATCCTGTCTCCCAGGTCCTTCTCATGTTCGACACCTACTCACTGTCTCTACTCTCAAGGTATCCTCCGGAAATTCCATTTGCTCACCTCCTCCAGGCGGAATGATTCATCTCTCCTCTAGCATCTCCTCCCATGTTTTCTTAACCCAGTCACTCTGAGTATCAGCCAAACAAAAGGTCCCCTCGGGAATGAGACTCCCCACCTGAGGAGGTAGTTGGGATGGCTCATCACAACTTGCCCACCATTTCGATGCTGTGATGTCACTTTAGCATTGGGGTGTTGGCTTGTGCCCCAACCTACCTACTCAACTCATCCAGCGCTCTGGTGTCTGTCATTGATTTGATGACCAGACATCTGATTTCCCGAACTCTCTGAAGGTACATCACCATAGTTACCGTGGCGAACCCCCGCAGGAATGATTGACAAGAAGATTTAGTCATCAGTGCTCTTCTGAGTCCAGCTGCATCACCAGGAAATAAGAAGTGTCAGCACCCAAAGTAACCAGGAGGAGGGAGAGGGTCAGGTGTGATGGGGACAGTTAGCTTGGCTGCTGATATGCCCGAAGAGTGTAAAAAGTAGGGAGAAAGGCAGATTCCCCAAGCTGAAGAACTCCAAATAATTTATATAGCTGCTCCATTGCTAAGGGGAAGAGAGTAACTTCCCACTCCTGAAAAGGGCTGTGCATATTCCAATTTTCTTCCAATGAGGACCAGATGGGAAGGGAGAAAGAAGAGTGGCTTCACATTGGAGACACCCCACACCACCCCCTGTATGTCCCCTTGATGAGATATGATGAACATGACACCTTACCCTGGGGTCATCCGCCCCAAAACGTTATTACCCCAGTCTAATCAGGAGAAAAACAGCAGGCAGATCCCAATGAAGAACACGCTGCAAAACAACTGACCAGCACCCTTCGAAACTGTCAAGTTCACCGAAAGCAAGACCTCTCTGAGTTATAACCAAGAGGAGCCTGAGGAAACTTGACATTACATATAATGTGGGATCCTGGAACAGAAAAGGGGACTTTAGGGGGAAACTCAGGACATCGGAATCACGTGTGGACGTTAGTTAATAGTAATGTGGTATATATTGGTCCATTAATTGTGACAAATGTACCAGAGTCCTGCAAGATGTTAACCACAGGGCAAACTGACCGTTGATAGAAGGGAACTCTCTGTGCCGTCATTGCAGTAATTCTGTCAACCTAAAACTGTTTTGAAATAAGAGGTTTATGGGGACGAAAAAGTTTAGGTCTTGGCAAATGATCAAAATGTGCTACTGTATCCACACCTCTCTGAAGCCCAGCTAGGTGGCTATTTGTTCCAGGGTCCTCGCACCATCATCGCTCATTGACGCTGGGGTCACCAGATCGCTAAACTCTGCTAAGCTCCAGTATCCCCACCTATCAAATGAGCAGAGGATAATGTAGTCCTGGTGAGGAGTATGCATATTAAGGCAGGATACATTTTACTCTACTTACAAAGTCGACTGCCTGATTCTGGGGTCATGAGAATATAAGTTCCCATTAGTCCCACTCTACCCTCAAGGCCCAGAAAAGTAGCTGATATATAGTAGATGCTCAATAAACTAATGATAATTCTATCAAGCTTCCCACTCATGGCGCCATTCCCATTGGCTCAAATGTTTTCAATAACGCCGGCACTCTCCACTGTGCACCATGCCACATCTAAACGCATATATCATGCAGTTTTTTTTTCTTAGGACTGAACTCGCTGCATGTGGAAGTTCCCAGGCTAGGGGTTGAATTGGAGCGCAGCCACAGCAATGCCAGATCCAAAATTTTTTTTTTTTGTCAGGCACATATTTTCATATCCAGGAAGTTCTGCTTAAAATTTGCTGCTCTTCCTAGAGAGGAGGGTTGGTGCCTTGAAAAGATGTTTGGCGCTTCCACTTCGTAGTTTGCAGGAAGTTGCAAAAAAGAAAACGTACTCTTATGAAAACAGTAAGAGAAAGTTAGATAAATTACTGAATCAGGAATTTTTTGTTAACTCTCCAGATAGCTGAGGTCACAAGGCCACCAAGTACCCTGAAATCCAGAAAGGAACCAGTCCTTTCAAGGACAGAAGAGACACCTGAATGATTTAATTTCTGGCAGAACTTGGGAGATGGGGTGAACTAGTGCAGAATAAATAGTAAAAAAATCTGCTAAAATATTAAAGAACTGCTGGCCAAGTATGGGTTTGCATATCAGTGTGACATAGCTGGGAGCAACCAGATAAAATGGGAGCTCAAGTTCATTCACAAGCTATTTCCCATGACCTCCTACCATGTGCTCTGAGAAAGACTTAGGGCAGAGCAAAACACCCAAGAAAGCCCTCACTAGTGGTGTAGACCCACAGGAGGTGACCAGCTGCAAGAGAGTCATAAAATGCCGTCATTTCCTACAAATCAAAACTACAATGACCTCCTCATACGGGTCAGAATGGCCATTATATCAAAAAGTCTACAAATAAAAAGTGCTGGAGAGGGTGTGGGGAAAAGGGAACCCT
Organism: Phacochoerus africanus; assembly: GCF_016906955.1. Classification (NCBI taxonomy): domain Eukaryota; kingdom Metazoa; phylum Chordata; class Mammalia; order Artiodactyla; family Suidae; genus Phacochoerus; species Phacochoerus africanus. The sequence continues at coordinate 7,091,411 of NC_062557.1, read as the reverse complement.
CCTACACTGTTGGTGGGAATGTAAACTGGTACAACCATTATGGAAAACAGTATGGAGGGCCCTCAAAATAACTACAAATAGCATTATCACATGACCCAATAATCCCACTCCCGGGCATATATCCAACAAAACTTTCACTGAAAAAGGTACACACACCCCCAATATTCATAGCAGCACTCTTCACAATAGCCAAGACATAGAAACAACCTAAATGCCCATCAACAGATCAATGGATAAAAAAGATGTGGTAGATATACAATGGAGTACTACGCAGCCATAAAAAAGAATGAAATAACGCCATTTGCAGCTACATGGATGGACCTAGAGATGATCATACTTAGTAAAGTTAAATGAGAAAGAGAAAGACCATGCTATATCACTTACATGTGGAGTCTAAAATATGACACAGAGGAACTGATCTATGAAACAGAAACAGACTCACAGACATAGAGAACGAACTGGTGGTTGCCAAAGTGGGAGGCAGGGGAGGGATGGGCTGGGAGATGCAAACTATTATATATAGCGGGGATAAACACCAAGGTCCTACTGTATTGCACAGGGAACTCTATTCAGTATCCTGTGATAAACCACCTGGAAAAGAATATGGAAAAAATGTATATAGATGTATAACCGAATCACTTCACTATACACCAAAAATGAACACGACAGGGTAAATCGACTATACTTCAATAAAATAAATTTAAAGAAAACCTCAGCCATTTCTCCGGATTCTTCTCTCCCACAAAGCAACACCTTAAGCCACTAGAGGAGGCACTTCAAGCCTTTTAACCCAAGGGCTGAAACAAGCAACTCGAGCAACTAGAGGGAAGAGGGGGCAGGTACCAAGCCTCATCCACGTTCCCTGGATCCTTTGCTCCTACAAAGCTGAAGCCATAAATCTTCTTTGATTGCTCTCATCAATGCTTTGTAGTTATTTTTTTTTCTTTTTTTTAGGGCTGCACCTGCGGGATATGGAAGCTCCCAGGCCAGGGGTCCAACCGGAGCTACAGCTGCTGGCCTGTGCCACAGCCATAGAACACAGGATCTGAGCTGAGTCTGCGACCTACACACAGCTCACGGCAACGCCAGATCCTTAACCCACTGATGGAGGCCAGAGATGGAACCCACAACCTCATGGTTCCTAGTCTGATTCGTTCCCTCTGCACCACAATGGGAATTCCATATGCTTTGCTGTTTGGGGCATATAAATCTTGCACATATTTTCATGTCTTCCGTAATATTATAAATGGGACTTTAAAAACCTTGAAAAATTCAATTCCCACTTGTCAATTGCTAGGACAGAAAAATACGATTTTTATTTAATGACTGTATTCTTGGTCCTTTCTAAACTAACCCACTAGAATTAGTTGTAGTTATTGTAGCTAAAATGGACTCAGGCCAAAAGGATGGCTAAAAATAAAGCGACTTTCTCTATCATGACAAAAAAAAGTTTAATTCATCAAGAAGATACAACAGTTGTGAACTTTTATGCACCGAAAACAAAACTCAAAATATAAAAGCAAAAACTGACAAAAATGCAAGAAGAAATAGAAAAATTCGCAATCCTAGAGAGAGATTTTTAACATACCCATCTCAAATAGTAACCAGGCGGAAAAAAATTACTAATATAGAAAATTTTACAGTATGAAAAAGGATCTCGGGAGTTCCCATTGTGGTTCAGTGGGTTAAGAACCTGACTCATATCCATGAGGATGTGGATTCAATCCCTGGCCTCGTTTGGTGGCCGGGTTAAGGATCTGGCCTTGCCTTGAGCTCTGGTGTAGGTCGCAAATGTGGCTTAGATTTGGCAGCCTGCTGGAGTTCCCGACGTGGCGCAGTGGTTAACAAATCCGACTAGGAACCATGAGATTGAGGGTTCAATCCCTGGCCTTGCTCAGTGGGTTAAGGATCCCGTGTTGCCGTGAGCTGTGGTGTAGGCCGCAGACGTGGCTCAGATCCTGCATTGCTGTGGCTGTGGTGTAGGCCGGCGGCTACAGCTCTAACTAGACCCCTAGCCTGGGAACCTCCATGTGCCGGGGGAAGAAGCCCAAGAAAAAGCAAAAAGACAAAAATAAATAAATAAATAAATAAATAAATAAATAAAAGATTTGGCAGCCTGCAGTGCAGTTCCGATTTGATCCCAAGCCTGGGAACTTCCATATGCTGCAGGTGTAGTCCTAAAAAACAAAACAAAACAAAACAAAAACCTCATGATCATATATAAAATATTCCACCAAACAATAGGAGGATAAACATTTATTTTAAAGCATTTATGAAATACTTACAAAAATTAACTGTATGCTAGACCATAGAATTAGCCTCAACAAATTCTAAAAATACCATATTCTCTGGCCCTAATATATTTAAAGAAGAAATTTAATAACAAATATATGCCCATGAAAAATCTAGATACCTGGAAATTTAAAATATCTAAAGCTGTTCATGGGTCAAAGAAGGAATTACAGTGTGAATTAGAAGACAAAAATCTGAATAAGTGATAACAAGATTCTTCTTTATTAAAATGGTGAGGGTACAGCTCTAATAGTAGTTACAGGAAAATTTATACCTTTAATTGCTTATATTAGAACTAGAGACTGAAAAGTAATGACCTAAGCATTCAGTTTAAGATGTCAAAAGAAGAACAGCGAAACAAATTCGATGAGAGCAGAAGGAATAAAATATTAAAGTTGAGAGTGAAATTAAAGGCATAAAATAAAGTGCAACAGAAAGAATTGTCAAAGCCACAAGTTGGTTCTTTGGAAAAAAAAAAAAAAAAAGAAGAAGTTTTAAAAAAAGAAATTCCCTCACATGATTCCTGAGGGAAAATGAAAGAGTCATTGAGGAGAGAAAGAGTAAACAAGAGAAACAATATTAAGAATTAAAAAGATATCAGAGTTCCAGCTACGGCACAGAGCCTTAAGAATGCAGCTTCGGCAGCTCAAGTCACTGTGGGCATATGCGGGTTCAATCCCTGGCCGAGCTGAGCTCAGTGGGTTAAAGGATCTGGCGTTGCCACAGTTGTGGCTCAGAATCAATCCTGGGAACTTCCATAGGCCTAGGGTGCGACAATGAAAAAAAAAAAAAAAAAAAGACAACATCACTGAAAAAACTGCAGTGATTAAACAGGTGAAAAGAAAAACTTTTAGGAGTTCCCGTCGTGGCACAGTGGTTAACGAACCCGACTAGGAACCATGAGGTTGCGGGTTCGGTCCCTGCCCTTGCTCAGTGGGTTAACAATCCGGCATTGCCGTGAGCTGTGGTGTAGGTTGCAGACGTGGCTCGGATCCCGCATTGCTGTGGCCCTGGCGTAGGCCAGTGGCTACAGCTCCGATTTGACCCCTAGCCTGGGAACCTCCATATGCCGCGGGAGCGGCCCAAGAAATAGCAACAACAACAAAAGACAAAAAGAAAAACTTTTACAAATTTTAAAAACTTTGAAAACTTATGAAAAACTTTGTGACAAATTTTAAAACGTAGGCAAAAGGGATAAATTCTTTTAAAAACTACAGCTTACCAAAGAAGCAATAGAAAGCCTGGACAGGAGTTCCTGTTGTGGCGCAGCAGAAATGAATCCGACTAGGAACCCTAAGGTTGCAGGTTCGATCCTTGGCCTCGCTCAGTGGGTTAAGGATCTGGCGTTGCCATGAGCTGTGGTGTAGGTTGCAGACACAGTTCAGATCCTGCATTGCTATGGCTGTGGTGTAGGCCAGCAGCTACAGCTCTGATTTGACCCTTAGCCTGGGAACTTCCATATGCGCAAGTATGGCCCTAAAGAGCCAAAAAAAAAAAAAAGCAAGCAAGCAAGCAAGCCTGGACAGTCTAATGATCTTTAAAGAAACTGAATCATTGGTTTAAAATATGTCCAGGAAGAAAAAACCAGGTTCAAATGATTTATCAGCAATTCCTACCAAATGTTTTAGGGACCACTATTTCAGAAAAAAAAAGTGGGGGTGGGGGAGAAACATGCTCCAGATCATTTCAAAGGCTCCCATAAATAATCTTAATTCTAAAACCAGACAAGGACAATGTTAGCAAGAGGAAAAAAAAAAAAAGTCTAATCTGCATTAGTCAGAAGAGAATAGATGGGTTTACAGGAAACAAAGCCCACAGTTTCTGTTGTCTTTTACCATAAGGGTCGAATCCTCTCCCATGTGTTAGCTGGTTGTAGGTAGGCAGCTCTGCTCCAAGCAGTAATACAGGGATCCAGGCTGCTGCTTCCCTCTTGTGGCTACATCACTTACACCATGAGGCTTCCAAAGTTGCCATGAAAGGGGAAGAAAAGGCTGGAAAATGATATGGGGGTGATTTTTAGGCTCAGACCTGGAGTGACTCACACTATTATTATGGGTAAACTGTGCTCCCCAGGAGCTCATGATGTGACTGTATTTAGAGACAGACCTCTAGGAGGTAATTAACATAAAAAGAAGGTCATTAGGGTGGGTCTTAATCCAATATGACTGATGTACCTCGTATAAGAAGAGGAGTTTGGGGCACAAACTGAGAGGCGACCAAGTAAGGACAGTGAGAATGACGCCACCTAAGAACCAAGAAGAGAAGCCCCAGAAGAAGTCAACCTGCCAACTCGACCTTGGTCTTCCAGCCTCCAGAACGGCGAGACAATAAATTTCTGCTGTTCAAAGGCGCTCGTTCCGTGGCATTGGGTGGCCCTGGAAAACTAATACAACCATCATTCCCGTGAGTAGGTGGTCTCAATCCAGCTGCAAAGGAGGTTGGGAAATTAGCCCTTCCCCTTGCCCTGGAAGAGCAAATGCCAATGCTGAACACACCGCCTGGCTCTGGACCACAGATGCAAAAGTCCTAGAAAGAATATTTCCCATGACTCCATTAGGAAAAGACAACCCCCAGAATAGAAAAATGGCCAACACCTTGCAGGCATTTGCATGATGCTCCCTAAACATATGAAAAGTTGGGACTCCTGGCATCTGAGGGTGGTGCTCACAGCGAAAGCATTGGCATTAAGGGGGGACATGGTGGGGACATTTCAAGGAAAAGAAAAGAAAAACCACACTGAGACACCATTTTTTTTTTTTTTGTACCTACCATTTTGGCAAAGAGTGACTTTGAAGTTAATACCAAGAGGAATGCTCAGAGTTCCCATCATGGCTCAGCGGAAACGAACCTGACTAGTATCCATGAGGAGAGAGGTTCGATCCCTGGCTTCACTCAGCGGATTAAGGATCTGGTGTTGCCATGGGCTGTGGTGTAGGTCGCAGACGAGGCTCAGATCCCATGTGGCTGTGGCTGTGGCTGTGGCTGTGGTGTAGTCTGGCAGCTACAGCTCCAATTCAACCCCTAGCCTGGGAACATCCATATGCTGTGGGTGCAGCCCTAAAAAGATTTAAAAAAAAAGAAAAAGAAAGAAAAAAGGAACACGCATCTTTGGAGTGAGTGGAAGCAGGCATAACCATTTTGGAAGACAGTTTGCCAGTTCGTTATAAACACCACAACTTCATTTCTAAGTAGAAACCCACACCTAGCTTCTTAAAATTCAATGTGCCTACAGTTTTGTGATGATGGAGATTCTGATTCAGAAAGTCAGGGCCAGGACCCTGAAATTCTGCATTTTTAACAAGTTGCAGGAAGGCTGTCCATGCTCCCACTCTGAGGACCACACTTGGAGCAGCAACAGGAGTCACGGGAAACAGGTACTTACAGCCGCATTCATAAGCGCCCAAATTCCAAATTTCCACCAGCCTTAAGACCAGGCAAATAAACTGCAGCATATGGCAGCCTAGTCCCACACCAGAATACTATTTAGAAGTGAAAATGAATAAACTGAAACTATTCACATTAAAAATGGATGAATCCAACAAAAGAAGCAAGGCACAAACGAAATTATACAATATGATTCCCTAATATAAAGTTCAAAACTCAGGCAGAGCTAAATCACATATTGTTAAGGAGTGCCTACACACCTGTTAAAATCCTAAAAAAAAAAATAAAAGTAAGGAAATAATTAGCACAAAACTCAGGATAGCAGTGGTGGAGAGGGAGAGGAATGGGATGGAAATAAATCCACCGAGGGCTTCTCGGGTCTTAGCAATGCTTTATTTCTCAAGCTGAATGGTGAATACATGGCTGCTTTATTTTATTATTCTTCTTTAAACTGTATATATGCATTTTATGTACTCTTTTGAATAAAAAAGTAGCAGGAAGTCTTTTTGTACTGAAGTCCCCAGTGACTAGTAAACTAAAACTAGTGAATTATAAAGAGTCTCAATTTTGAGACTCCGGGTTTACTTGCACCTCTGAAACAAAACACACAGACACCCAAGTCTGCAAGCTGAGCAATACTAGACACTGGCAGGAACATCCCAGGGACATGTGCCCCTTTTCAATCTAAGACTCTCAGCTACAGGCAAATGGGTGGGGGAGCGGAGCTGGCAAAGGAAGTGCAGAGAAATAACTGCCCAGCACAGCGGCACCATCAATTCGGAGTGGCTGGCTGGGGAGGATCTGGGATTTCCTGGAGAGGCCATTCAAGGGGGGAGGAGCCAGGGGAGAATTAGAGCTGGAGAAGGGGCTGGGGACCCACCATCTCCCACTTTATAAGTTTGGGAAGCGCTCTGCGGAAGCCCACCTTCCCTTTCTGAAAATCTCATAGAAACTTCCCTCTCCCACCTTCAAAGGAGCACCCTCCAGCTGGCTGTGGGAGCCACAGCCAGATAATTTTAACTTTTTTTTTTTTTTTTTTTTTTTGCTTTTTAGGGCCGTACCTGCAGCATATGGAAGTTCCCAGGCTAGGGGTTGAATTGGAGCTGCAGCTGCTAGCCTACACCACAGCCATAGAAGCTCTGATCACAGCTCACGGCAATGCCATATGCTTAACCCACTGAGAGAGGCCAGGGATGGAACCCGCATCCTCATGGATCTTAGTCGGGTTTTTTAACCACTGAGCCAAGAAAGGAATTCCCAACAATTTTAACCCTTGAGCCTCTGGTGCTCTGGTCTGGGGCCCCTGGCTCCAAGCCCTCGTCTCCTAGGCAGGAGTGGTACCTGGGTGAGGCTTCTCCCATCTCTGCTCCAGGAACTGCCCCCTCCATGTAGCATTCCTCCTGGACTCTAACCACTCAGGCAAGAGAGATGATGAGATTGAATTTTAGCTTAGGGAGAAGCAAGATATAAATACATCCCGTGTACTATTAATGTCAATAATATTAGTGCAATTATTTCCAGACTAGTCAGATTCAATAAAAGCAACAGTAAACAAGCCCGGAGCCGCCACCAGGTGAGCGACGTGGGGGCCTGCACAGCTGGCTGGCTGCTGAGAATGCCTTGCCTTTGCGGCTGCCCCTTGAGCAGGGGAGACTGGGCAAGGGTGGCTCTGCCATGCACCTGCCCCAAGTCCCGATGCCTTCAAGTAACTGAGCTGGGCACCTGTCTCCGTCACAGCGACAACTGTGCCATCTATGGGGGAGAGATGCTGGCTTTTCTCTCCAGGGTTTCTCACAGCTTTGTGACCATCAGTTTTTGCATCTCTCATCCCAGTGGACTCTCATTTCTCCGAGGACCTCGACCAGGAATCCCCAGTGCCTACTCACACGTGCTACAGAACTGAGGATGCTTTGGCCTGGCTGTTTAGAAAATCAGACACCTTAATGGCGAAGCAGGTGCAAGGGAGGAAAAACTCTCTCGGACCTTCTTAGGTGCGGTGAGTGGCCTGAGAATTCAACCGATGTAAGATAAGAGAAAAGCATACACATGTATTTAAGGTGTTTGCATGGCTGTGGGAGTCTTTGGAGGAACACGAAGACCTGAAGGAGCCGTCAGACAAAAAGCTTCTATCTTTGTAAACAGAGCCAAACGCACTTGGCCTGGGGCGGTGAGTTAGGAGACAGTGACTAGGAAATACATAGGGAACCGATGGACACTGGGGGCTATGTTAGCAGGTATGTTTGTACAGGTCAATGTCGTGTCAGTGTCTGGTCTCTGGTGAGAAGATGCTTTTTCCCTTCCGGTTCAAAGGGCATTTTATTCCTGGGGGATGTCAGGTAGGAAAAGGGAAGTCGGGAAGCCCTTTCTGCCTCCGCTGTTTTTCAAGTGCTTTCAGCGCACAAGAATCAGTATGCAAAATGGCCTGTTTTGGGGTGGCACATCCTGAACCCCTTCAAATGCAAGTCTGGGGTCAGGTGGGCATGGAGTCGAAAACTTTTTCTTCTACTTGTTGGCCGTGCGACTTTGAGGAAGTCACTCGACCATTCTATGCCTTACTTCCTTCATCTGTAACATGATGATAATGATGATATTTGTCTTATAAGGTTTTTGTGAGGACTCTCAGAAGGATAAATGTCAAATAAAGTAGAACAGTGCCAGGCACATAGAGATACTCCATAAGCATACTGTTATTATTATCTTAATAAGCACAGTATTATCTATAATAATTATAGCGAAGCGATTAGAGCCAGACTCCTTGGGTTTGAATCCTGGCTCCATCCTTTTCTGGTTGGGTGACCTTGGGTGACCTTGAGCGATAGGAGTAGGACTAGAGGGAAGAGAGGCCCTTGGGGTATAAAATTTACGGTGGGGTCTCCCTTGCCTCCCCTAGTCCTGTCCCTGCCAAGCAAGCCACTCACTTCTCTGTGCCACCTGGTAATTCATACACGAAATTACCAGGAAAACGGCCCTGGATAGGAAAATTTAAAAAAAAATTTAAAAAGAAGGAAAAGAAAAAAGAAAAAGAAGTCCCTGGAACAGTTGGCTATGTAGCCGACTATTCCAGTGATGTATAAAAAGAAGAAACCTGATTCCATCAGTAAAACCGCAAGAGAAAATAGCTAAGAATCTCCACGGATCGGAGTTCCCGTCATGGCTCAGTGGTAATGAAGCCGACTAGGATCCATGAGGCTGCAGTTTCAACCCCTGGCCTCACTCAGTGTGTTAAGGATCTGATGTTGCTGTGAGTTGTGGCGTAGGTCACAGATGCAGCTTGGGTCCTGTGTTGCTGTGGCTGCAGTGGAGGCCAGCAGCTGCAGCTTGATTCAACCCCTAGCCTGGGAACCTCTATATGCCCTAAAAAAAAAAAAAAAAAAAAAAGAATCAGAATCCCCATGGATAAAGAAACTGAAGGAGCTGGAAACCAAATGAAAATGCTTTGAATATACTCCATAACATGCAATAACCTATAATGGAAAATTTAAAGAATATATATGTATTACAACTTAATCACTTTGCAGTTCACTTGAAACTAATGCAGCATTGTACACTAACTCTACTTCTATTTAAAAAAAAAAAAAAAGGGCCTTGAAGGCCAAATTAATAAGTTTGGTTTTGGAGTTTCTGTCATGGCGCAGTGGAAATGAATCAGGCTAGGAACCATGAGGATGCGGGTTCGATCCCTGGCCTCGCTCAGTAGGTTAAGGATCCAGCATTGCTGTGCGCTGTGGTGTAGGTCACAGACACGGCTCAGATCTGGCGTGGCTGTGGCTGTGGCCGGCAGTTCCAGCTTCAGCTCTGATTCAACCCCTAGCCTAGGAACCTCCATATGCCACTGGTGCAGCCCTAAAAGGACAAAAGACAAAAGACAAAAAAGAAAAAAGTTTGGTCTTGATTCTTTTTTTTTTCTTTTTTGTCTTTTTGTCATTTTCTTGGGCTGCTCCTGCAGCATATGGAGGTTCCCAGGCTAGGGGTCGAATCAGAGCTGTAGCCACCAGCCGACACCAGAGCCACAGCAACACGGGATCCGAGCCATGTCTGTGACCCACACCACAGCTCACGGAAATGCCGGATCCCCAACCCACTGAACAAGGCCAGGGATCGAACCCACAACCTCATGGTTCCCAGTTGGATTTGTTAACCACTGAGCCACGACGGGAACTCCCTGGTCTTGATTCTTGAGGGCTGCTCTGTTTCCAATGCAGTCCGTGGTTCCCACTTAGGAGGTCAGGTCCTCTTTCACACCCTGCTGCCCAGGCCATCTTTCTCTCCTTCCTTCCCACCCAGGCTGCATCCTGGCAGCAGAAATGAAAAAAAAAAAAGAAAAGAAAAGAAAAAAAAGTCACCCAGGCATTCCTATGCAGAGAACGTAAAACATTTGGTGCCTGGCTTCTTTCCAATTAGAAAGAGAGTGTCCGTTTTATTCTTAAAAAGGATAGAGCACTCTTCTTCCCAGCAGCTACCGACCTGGGACTTTAAACAAATTTGCATGGACACCACCCCCACCGCCTATCCCCCTCTACCCCCCACTCCCCCCCAAATGCTTCTGCTCCCCTGTTCTCTGCAAAGGCTTGTATATCTTTTCCCTGGGCCTTTCCAGCTGAATTTTAAAGAGGGTTTTAGACAGCGTGTCATGACGAGGGTGCTTCAGCATCTTCTAAATCATAACACACGGAACCAAAAGAGACCATTTCTCTTCTTGACAAGGACTCGCCCACCCCGATTCTCGATGGCCCAGCCACAAGCCAAGAAAGCCAGCCCGCCTGGGAAATGTCTCATCTTTCCTTTTTCCCCCCTCCTCCCCAAATCACTCTCAGTCCTTCCCTCTCCCTGCCTGTGCCTCCCTTTGCCGTCTCCCCTTTCTCTCCAGCATAAAATAAGAAGGCAAACCCGAGCGCATCTAAATCCCGCGCAGTCGCTGGAGTGGGGGCCAGCCAGGCATATTTGCCACTAAGTGGATGCAAATTCACTTACGGCTGATTTTCAAAGAAATGAGACGTCACTGCCACAATATTGCTTTTCTCGTCACCAAATGGGGCCTTTGCTTTTTAATTTGGCAAAGCTGTCAAGACAGTCGGATCTGGGCAGCGGCATGGTGTCAGCCTCCCGCCATCCTGGGAGATGGATCTCTTGGTGGCAGCTCAGGCCCCTCCTTGTTCAAGGACGCGGGACAGAACACATGGAGCATAGGACAGAGGCAGGGCCAGGACAGGCCAGCCCTGCAGGATCCTCAGCCAAGGCAGCAACAGGGAGACAGGGCTCAGGACCACCCAAGGAGCTGGAGGGAAAGGGCTTTGATGTCCTCTTGCCGTTCTACGCTCTTTTCTGGGATCTCAGAGACCCCTGCCCTGGCCGGCCACAGCCTGTACATGGACCCTAGATCCGGAGCCCGGGATGGCAGAAAACTCATCAGCTGCCCCGGGGCTCACTGGGAGTCTTCACTGTCGGGAGAAAGTTGGATAAATCTGCCTCAACCTGCCCTTCACATCTGTAGTTCTAGGTTTTCAGAGTCACGGACAGGAAAGCACGTTATGAGCGTCCTATGACAGGTCTATATTAAGGAGAAATGCCAGTCAAAAGTCTTTTGGTCACAAATGATGACAAATCAACCCTAGGAGTCCTGCTGTGGCTCAGCAGGTTAAGAACCCGATGTAGTGTTCGTGAGGATGCAGGTTCGATCCCTGGCCTTGCTCAGTGGGTTAAGGATCCGGCATTACCACAAGCTCTGGTGTATGTTGCAAATGCGGCTCCGATCTGGCGTGGCTGTGGCTGTGCTGGAGGTCAGCAGCTGCAGCTCCGATTCGACCCCTAGCCTGGGAACCTCCATCTGCCACAGGTGCAACCATAAAAATAAAATAAAATAGGGAGTTCCCCTTGTGACTCAGCGGGTTATGAACCTGACTGGTATCCATAAGGATGCAGGTTCAATTCCTGGCCTCACTCAGTGGGTTAAGGATCCAGAGCTGCCATGAGCTGAGATGTAGGGTGGCAGCGGCAGCTCCTATTCAACCCCTAGCCTAGGAACTTCCATGTGCCATGGGTGCAGTCCTAAAAAACAAAACAAAGCAAAAAAAAGGTACAATAAAATACATAAATAAAAAGAAAAAAGAAAATCAGCTTTAACATAAGTTAATTTGGCCCAAACAACTAGGAAGCAACCAGAATACATTTGACCCATACCATAACTCACGGCAATGCTGGATCCTTCCTTTTTTTTTTTTTTAAAATGATTTTTATTTTTTCCATTATAGTTGGTTGAAAATGTTGAATCCTTAACCCACTGAGAGAGGCCAGGGATCGAATCTGTGTCCCCATGGATGCTAGTCAGGTTCATTCTGCTGAGCCATGATGGGAGCTCCCGAAATACATTTTCTCTGGCTGCTATAATGTAGTGGCTTAAAACAACACAAATTTGTCTTATAGTTCCTGAGGGCAGAAGTCCGAAAATGAGTTTACATGGCTAAAATCAAGAGGTCAGCAAGTCTTCATTCCTTGTGGAAGTTCCAGGAAAGAATTCATTCCTTGTATTTTTTAGCCTTTAGAGAATGCCACGATTCCATGGTTCGTGGTCCCCTTTCTGCAATGGCATAGCTTCAATCTCTGTGTCTCTCTCCACACCTCCTTCTCTGACTCTGATCCTCCTGCCTCCCTCTTATCATAAGGACTCTTGGCATTACGATGAGCCTACAGATAATGCCAGATCAGCTCCCACTTCCAGGCCCTTCCCTTAATCTTATCTGTAATGTCCCCTTTGCTATGTAAGAGAACGTATTCACAGGTTCTAAAGATGAAGACAGAGACATTTTGTGGGGAGATTATTCTGTCTGCCCCACTAAGGAATGGACTTCAGGCATGGATAGATCTAGGGGCTCCAACAGTGTAATCCGCATCTTTCTCTCATCTCTACCTCTGCACTCTGCTTTCCTTTGTGTTAGTCTTATTTTCTGTGCCATTTCAAATAATTTCCTCTCATAGCCAAGGAAAATGCTGCCCGTAGGCCTAAATCAGGGCATTTTAGATTAGTAGATGGTTTGGGAAAATGTCATTTCTTCCTTCCCCTCTCTTTCTCCCTTCCCTGGCATGATTAACCAGTTTCTGTGTAGACCCCTTGAATTAAATAAGACTTCCCAATATGCTTGAGAAAAAGGACACTGGGAAGGAAATAAAACATCCTGGAGATAGCTAGGTAGGGGAGTTAATCATTTACGGTGTATGTTAGGTGTATATCCATTTTGTAACTCAAGCTGGTGATGCCAGACACAGTAGCTACAAAGTGCCCTGGCAGCATAATTTGGTCATTATTCTAGTCTTTTAAAGGCCAGGCTGACCACACAGCGGCCATGGGCAGATATCCCAGACCCGCTCAGCCCAGGGCAATGACATTTGCGGTTAAGCAGGGCCTGTGGGAGCCATCAATCCCCTTGGCCTCACCAGGTGTCTCTGTGACCTTGAGACCCATAGCCCCTCTCCTGGAGAGCGATATAATGAAGAGTCTTTCAGTCTTGCTGGGTTCCAGTAACCATAATGGGTTCTAGATATGTTAACATTCAAATCTGCATGGAGAAGCTAATGGAACTGAGAAGGCAGATCCCCCTTATAGAACCGTGGGGAGGGTGGCCCTACTTCCGGTTTTGCCGGGGACGGTCCTGGTTTGTACCTGTGGTCCTGATATAATTATTAACAGCTCCCCCTCCACTCTCCACAGGATGCCTGTTTACATGATAAATGTATGGTCACCCCAGCGGTGGCAGAATACAAAACGGTTACTTTTCTCCTCCCGCTGTTCAGCTTAGCCCTGAGCCAGGTGGAGTTTCCAAGGCAGCAGCTTGGATAGACCCTCCTGTCCCACGATTGCCCTTTTCCTTGTGCCGGAGTTAAAGCCAAAGGATAAACAAGCCCTTCCCGTTCCTCCTGGGGGATGGGAAAGCTGTGACGTGGACCTCTCTGCTTTGCGGTCTCCAGGTGACCTACAGCCTCGGCACAGTGACATCTGAGTCCCCCAGGACCCTGTTCTCTCTCGTTCCTTCACTCAGATCTGCGGGGGGACAGCTCAGTTGCTCTGGGGAAAGGCTTTTAAAACGTATGCTTGAATTTACTTCCGAAGTGCCACGATAGCTTTATGTAAATGCATAAACATGGTCCTGGGCATGGTGTGTGGGGGCTTGGTGTGTATGTGTGTGCTCTTTTCTTTTCCGTTAGCCTGATTTTGCTTCCTCCCTCTCTCTCCTTTATCCACACCACCACTGAAGATCCACGTTAATATCCCAGTGTGGGGGAGGGGGTCCTTCCATATTTTTCTTCCCAAGCATGTATACTAACTATACCCGCGTGCACACAGGTGTGTAATTTTACACATGCCCACACACATGTGCCTATGCCTATATATATACTTTACATGCGCAGGTAGCCTTTTGTAGTTGTTTGTTTTACTGAATTATACAATGGTTGCTTTCTTCCATCTTGCTTCCCATACTCAACAATACCTTGGAGGAATCTAACTCCTCTGGTATCGCTCTAGTTAATTGCCTTCGATAGTGTGTAAATGCACTCTAATTTATTCACCCAGACCTCTAGTGATGGATATTCACTTTGTGTCCTCAGGAGAATTTCCCACAGTCACCAACAGTTGAATGTATTATACTTTGCCCCTAATGCCTCTGACTCATAAAAGATTCAAACTCTTTAAAAGCATGTGTCAATTTGAAGAATATCATCAGCCGCCATTTTTCTTCAACATGTCAGTCTGACCCATCAAACAGAATTGAGGCCGAGCTCGAAGCCCTCGGTTCCAGGTAAATGTGGTCCAAAATCAGCCTTTTTCATTTTCCCATGTTTGCTGTTTGAGTACAATTCTGGAGTGAGGTGACCAGTCAAAGCTGGGTCCCCACACTGGAGCCACCACTCTACGGCTGCGGCTTTTGAACAGACAGACCTGGTCTCAGATTCTGACTCCGCCACTTAGGAGTTGGGAGTTTCGGATAAATGCGTACCTTCTCCCAGACCGTTTGCTCACCTTTAGAACAGGAGCTGTGATGGCCATCACACAGCAAGTTCAATGGGATCATCTGGGCTCAGGTCCTGGTCTCCAAGAGGCCCATGGCCCATGTGACCCTCCCAACTCAGGACTCATGAATCACGTTGGCACTTGAAGGGGAAAAGTTCAAATCAATCAATCGTGATGCCTGGGGCAAACAGTGGAAGTCTGATAAGCAAACAGAAACAGGCTGGTTTCAGAATAATTGTATGTTCTTTCTTGTTTACAGGGTGCAGCTGAGCCATAGGAGGAGACCCATGCTGGAGGGGCCCTGAGCCCCTGCGTGCACTTGCTGGACTGACCAGAGAGGAGGAGACTGATGGAGACTTGGGGCCTTGAGGAAGGCGTCCTGGTGTAGGGATGCGGAAGGGGAGGATGACTTAAACCTTCCTGCACTCTGGCTGTAGGCTTAGGGGAGCAGGAGCAGGGCGTATTATCTATCATGGTCTGTGTACAGGTTGGAAAAAGAATTTCCAGACTCATAGCAGGGTGAAAAGAAAGATAATTTTGTGCGATTAGAGATACTGCTAGCACATGGGAGTTCCCATTGTGGCTCAGCGGGTTACGACCCCAACTAGTATCCATGAGGATGTGGCTTTGATCCCTGGCCTCACTCAGTGGGTTAATGATCTGGTGTGGCCATGAGCTATGGTATAGCTCACAGACATGGCTCAGATCCTATGTTACCATAGCTGTGGCACAGGCCAGCAGCTATAGCTCCTATTTGATTCCTGGCCTGGGACCTTCCATATACCACAGGCGTGGCCCTGAAAAAAAAAAAGAGAGACGCTGCTAGCACAGTGGGACAACTTTCTGATGATCAGGGAGCGCCAACCTGAGTGGATGGTCATGTCTGTTTTTATAGCCCAGCTCTGGTCTGAGTAATTGATAGCAATGGATCCCAGCTCACTGGCGGGACTCTAGGTTCCAGACTCACACTTTGGCTAGTGGTCAGGCTTCACTCTTCCCTCCAATCCAGGCCTACGACACACTTGCTGTTTGGTTGGGGGAATATATTGCCCCCATAAGGATGGGGTTAGGAGTGTGCCAAATACCTTTCCTAGCAGGGGTCAGGAAGGAGTAGGCCAGGTTGCTCAGGAGGGGCTTAAGAACTCTGTGACAATTGCAGTGGGACAGAAGGGGTGATAAGGGCCTGATAATTTTGATCCTGGCCAGAGATTCGTTGAGTAATCTCACTGGAGAGGCCTTGATGTCCCACTTTATCTACCAGGCAATAGAGGCCACTCCCTGTCCTCTCCTCCCACGCCCCGCCCCCACTTCCCAGACACCCACCCACTGATCTGCCCAAAAAGAAAGCACTTGCCTGACTCTACAAAATCTATATGGACTGAATGTGTGTGTCCCCCCCCACCCCCTTCCAACCCCAATCCAAATGTGGAAGCCCAAACTTCCAATGTGATGGTATTAGAGCTGGTGATTGGGCTTAGGGAGGTGATTAGGGTCAGATAAGGTCATGAAGGTGAGGCCCTTTTGACGGAATTAGTGGCCTCGTAAGAAGAGGAAGAGAGGTCATCATGCTGCATTCTCTCTGGTGTGAGGACACAGCAAGAAGGCTGCTGCCTGCAAACCAGGACAAGAGCCCTCACTAAGAATGGAATGTGCCAGCACCTTGATCTCGGACATCTCAGCCTCCACAACTATGAGAATTAAATGCCTGTTGTTTAAACTACTCAGTATTTTGTGATGGCAGCTCAAGGTGACTGAAACAGCTTCTCTGTCTTTCCTTTTTAGGACACTGGGAGCAAAGACCATGCAAGTGTTTTCACCTTATCTGGCTCCTGGAATTGCATCCCATAGACAACACCAAGACACGTCCCTCATCTACTGCCATAATCCCAGCAGACTGTGGCCGGGGCAGTGGAGAAGCATCTTGGGAGCTGATGGGCAGTTAATGGCAATGGAAAATTTGGAAGCAGATGATGACTTTAGGTTAGAAAACCAGAATCTTACACACACACCAAAATTTCTATTCCTAAGGATCAGATGTTGGCTTCAAAACCAGCCCCCAAGAAACTTACTCAAAGCCCCTGAGAAATTACAAGAATCCTTATTTTCTTCTCAGCAACGCTTCTCCGCATTTCGCCTCCAAAGGCCCCTTGCACCAGCATCTTCAATTACTCACAACCCCTCCCCCACCTTCAGCATCACCCCAGACCCTGAAGAGAGCCCTGAAGAGTTCTTAGGGAGTACATGCCCAGGGCTCTGACATCCTAGGTTTCGTTCTCCTTAGTGTTAAGCATGGTGTCTTGCACATGATGGGTGCTTAAGTTGTATTTGGTGAGTCATCGATTAAAAATAATAGGGAGTCAGTGGTCCATACCAGCAGAGGGAGAGACTGGGAACCAGCAGTTGCCTGGATTGGAGGGAAGAGTGAAGCCTGACCACTAGCCAAAGTGTTGAGTCTGGAACCTAGAGTCCCGCCAGTGAGCTGGGATCCATTGCTATCAATTACTCAGACCAGAGCTTCATTCATTCATTCAAATCTCCAAAACGGGAGCCGTGTTAATGGCCAGGCACGCTGTTCTTTCCCCTCAAGGTGAGAAGATTTATTGTCCAAACTTACATTTTATCGCTCACAACCGAATAAAAATGATCGATGTCCCTGCCCACCTTACAGCATCCTTCCAGCGTTATTAAAGTCTCTAAAAATGTTTTCTTAAAAAAAAAAAAAAAAGAAGAAAAGTTTGAAAGAAAGAGAGGAGCAGAGAGAAGAGACCAAGAGGAGATGGGAAATGCCGGATTGCTCAGGGTCGTCCATCTCATCAGCATGGGACCACGTAACCTTGATGTCACTATATTTTCTGCTGGTACCCAAATTTACAACTTGCCAGCAGAGGAGATGGAGATGCCAGGCTGCCTCCTTGGAGGTGAGTGTTAGGAGGTTCTTAAAGGGCCTGAGAGAGGGGAGGACCCCAGTTTTGAAAACTCTAACAGGACAGTGACCCTGTCTCTAAGTGCTTAGCAATTTCCCACAACTTGGAAAAACCCAGCCTTCAAGGACAAGGAGATGGTTTAAACTCCGGGGCTCCAAACACATGTGGCCAAGAGTTCCTCTGTGCTCTGCTCCCGGATGAATGAGCAGATCTCCAGCCCAGAGGAGCATCCTTGGTGGAAATTTACCTGCACAAAGTAGGAGAGGGGGCGGCAAAGCAGCAAGGGAAGGCGGGAATGAGAGCGCAAGGAAGGTGTTTGACCCACAGGAAAGGGCAGACAGCACGCATGCCCAGCAGAAGTGCCAGCTGGCACGCAAATGTGTTGATGGGCAATTGCACATCATTTATCTGCTCATTCTCGTAGGTCCCCAAGAACCTTTGTATTGCCATTTTGGTAATTTAATTTTACTAAATGCCAAGTAATACAACTATGTATCACCCATTTCCCTGGCACGTTGGGAATTCTTTCAGGACATGAGAAGCTCTCTCTGGTTCTTTTTGTCTCTCTGTCTCTCTGTCTCTGTCTGTCTCTCTCTCAAACACACACACACACACACACACACACACACCCCCCAGGGCTTTCTATGAGGGTCTATTGCAGCCCATGTACTTGGAAGTGGTAAAACTGTGTTTTGAAATTCCATAGTTTGGAATTTGTCATTAGGTCAGTCTGGCTGCTTTCCAAATTAGTGCCAATTAGTTAGTCTTCCTGGACTTGTTTCTGGGTGAATCCAGACATCTGTCCTTTGTTCGGACCTCACGTCACGCTCAGGCAACTCAGCTCTGACTTTGGAGGGTCCTGTGCTGCAGGCGAGACCGTGGGGCCCTGCAACTGAGTTGGGCAGCAGAGCCCTGCCCCGGAAGGCTCCCTCTATCCCTTCCAGGTTTCCGGAGCACGTGTGAGTCATATGAGTCATGGAGGGCTGTCAGGAGGGACATTTTCCTGGCATGGCCTGGAAGTTGGCCATAAATCTGTCTCGGGCCATTTGACTCAGGCTCCCAATGCCAAGCTTAACAGACACTTCAATCGGGTCTGATGCACCAACGATCTATAAGCCATTAACCAGGCAGTATTAGACCTCCCGCCTTGGCCTCCTCTGTGGGAAGGGGGAAGGTGGGAGAGAAAGGATGCACAGGTGCTGGGAGGGCTCTGGAGGGTGCTGGCCAGCCAGGAAGCAGCTGCTCCACCTTCTCTTGGCCTGTCAGGGCCCCAGAATCAGGGAGCCCCTGCCCAGTCAGTCCTATCCTAGACCTGAGTGTAGGATGGGAAGCCAGCCTGGTGGGGGAAGGACAATGCTGGCCGACCTGGAGCCAGGGCAGCAGTTCAGGGCTCAAAGACCTGCAAATATCAGTTCTGCTCTCAGTGATACACCTGATAGAAGGCGCACTGTCAGGGCATGACCTCAGACAGTTGACCTTTGGCCCCTTCCACTGAGCCTGAATTTCTCCTCAGAGCACATGTCCTCAGGAATCCAATTTTTTTGGTCTTTTTAGGGCTGCACCCTTGGCATGTGGAGGTTCCCAGGCTAGGGGTCGAATTGGAGCTGTAGCTGCTGGCCTCTGCCATAGCCACAGCAATGCTGAGCCACGTACGTCTGTGACCTACACCACAGCTCACAGCAACACCAGATCCTTAACCCACTGAGTGAGACCAGGGATGGAACCTGTGTCCTCATGGATGCTAGTCAGATTCGTTTCCACTGAGCCAGGACGGGAACTCCAGGAATGCAAGGCTGAATACCAGGTCCCCCATTTCCTATAAGAATAGACGGCGGAGTTCCTGCTCTGGTGCGGTGCAGTGGGTTAAGAATCTGACTGCATCAGCTCGGGTTGCTGGGGAGGTGCAGGTTAAATTCCTGGCCCAGCACAGTGGGTTAAAGGATCTGGCATTGCCATAGTTGCAGTACAGGTTGCGGCTATGGCTTGGACTCAGTCCCTGGCCTAAGAACTTCCATATGCCATGGGTATGGCCATTAAAAAAAGAAGACTAAATGATAATGGCAATGATAGTGGTGGTGGTGATGCTGCTGATGGTGGTGGTGATGCTGCTGCTGCTGATGGTGATGCTGCTTATGGTGGTGATGATGCTGATGCTGATGATGGCGATGATGGTGGTGATGGTGATGATGTTGATGATGCTGATGATGATGCTGATGCTGCTGATGGTGGTGATGATGGTGGTGATGGTGATGATGTTGATGATGCTGATGATGATGCTGATGCTGATGATGCTGATGATGCTGATGATGATGCTGATGATGCTGATGATGCTGATGTTGATGATGCTGATGATGATGCTGATGATGCTGATGATGCTGATGTTGATGATGCTGATGATGATGCTGATGATGCTGATGATGCTGATGGTGGTGATGAGGGTGGTGGTGATGGCGATGATGGTGGTGATGGTGATGATGTTGATGATGCTGATGCTGATGCTGATGATGCTGATGCTGATGCTGATGATGCTGATGATGCTGATGGTGGTGATGATGGTGGTGGTGGTGATGATGGTGGTGTTGGTGATGATGCTGATGATGCTGATGATGATGCTGATGATGCTGATGACGCTGATGGCGGTGATGAGGGTGGTGGTGATGATGATGGTGGTGTTGGTGATGATGCTGATGATGCTGATGATGATGCTGATGATGCTGATGGTGGTGATGAGGGTGGTGGTGATGGTGGTGATGACCATGGAATGGCAATGCTGATGGTGCTGATGGTGGTGATGATGGTGAAGAAGGCAGGGGTGGGGCTGGGAAGGCTTCTGCATGCATGTGTATGGGGACTGGCCACCATGGTGACTTCTGGGTGGGTCAAAAAGGAAGGAGAGGCCACCAACGGGGTCTGTCACAGTCAGTGACACTTGCCAATCAGTAAAAGCAGAATTGGTACCCCAACTTCCTCTCATATCTGTGTTGGGTTCTCTGTTTGCTAGGAACTAGCCTCTGCTTTAAGGTCTCAGATGAAAAGGTATCACCCCGCTTCCCCTCCTCCCTCCACCCCAGGGATATATGATGTCAAGGGGGCTTCGAAAAGTGCAAGGATACTTGGGAGCTGGCAGGTGTCACAGCAGCCCCATCCTCCACCTGTGTGGGACAGGGGCCCTGATGTACTGGCCTGCTTCCTCCAACAGGATCCTTCACCCAGGGTACTGGCGTCTAGTTGGTAGGCTCACCGCAGGCCACGTACAGGGGTCAGAAGGGACACCGGGTGAAGTAGACCCCAGCCCGGCCTCCTGCATCCCCAGGAATGGCAGCCAGGGGCCTCGGGAGCAGTCCGCCTGGCGAGCTGAGTGACAGGATCTGGACACGAGGCTCTCAGCAGAGGCCCTGAGCGCCCAGTGTAGACAGCCATAAGGAGGAAATATGAGCAAGAACTTCATCTGGTCTTTTACAAAACTCCTCACACGCTTCTCCCCAGGCAGGTTATGTTCTGAGTTTACAAGGGAAACATACTTGTCATTTTTGCCTCCTGTCCTAGGAGTCACGCTGTCATCTCAGCCTGGAAATACGGGCCTCTCCATTCAACTGCTTCCCTGGAAGGGGTCCTGTGCAGAGCCCCCACCCCTGTGCATACTCACACACACACACACACACACACAGCATGCCCGCACATACACACAGCTCATGCACACACACATACACACATTCACATGCACACGGGAGCACACGCATACACATACACACCTGCACACACGCACATGTGAGCAATGTGCAGGCGTGCACACACACACACAGAGCCCAGAACAGGAGTCAGTAAACCCAGATTCTAGATTCCCCTTTGCCTGTAATGAGCTCTGAGCCCTGTGATGTGTCCCTTGCTAGGCTTTATTTTCTCATCTGTAAAATGGGTCCTACCCCCCTTTTCAAGATTGGCTGTATCTATTTTGTTGATAGTAAAGGACCCCCCCAGGGAGGCCCAGCTCCCTGCCCAGAGAAGCTACAGACCCATGGGTGGACAGCATGCATCGCCGTGCCCTCTGCCCTGTGTCACCGTCTCCATCGCAGGACCTCCCGGTGGAAAGGAAGCAGCAGGGAGTATAAGTGGTGGGTGGCATTCTGCTTTTCCCTTTCAGCAACAGGGATCAGAGTCTTTGAACAGAGCCACCTCCATGGCCTGGCATAGGAAGAGTACCAACCTCCCTCCATGAGATGCTATAGCTGCTGCCCCCCCCCTCCCCCATATCCCGGCCTTTGACTCTGCTTAGAACAGCGTAGGGGGTTGAGTTCCACATGATGGCTTTGGGATGGAGGAGTGAGAGCTGGGAAGGGTGTTCCCCTGACTCCCTCTTTGCCCATGACCCTGTGGGGAATAGTGCCTTGGGACTCCAAGGCCAATTCTTTACAGAAAAGCTTTGACAGAGCCCCAAGCTCTCCAGACGGTAGGCTTAAAAAGAAGGGTTTTGGGGACAGAGACTCCCTCAACTGGCCACCTGTCCCCTGAAGACACAGCTCAGATATCCAGCTGGGTGGAGGACCCTTCAAGATGAGTGTCCGAGAGTCCACCCAGGCCAGCCGACAGATGCACCCCTCCAGGAAGGGACCATTCCTTTCCCTTTGTAGTATTTTTTTTTCTTTTTTTGTTCATATTGAAAACCCTGCATCTAGTCCTTTCTTTTGCAAAGCACATCTCAAACTTCTCACCTGTTAGCACTGCCCGGCATTGCGGCCAAGCGAATGATTATCACTGCACCCCAGGTGGGGAAACTGAGGCTGCGGGAGCTGCAGAGACTGAGTCAAGGTCAGTGAATCATCAGCCTGCTGTGCCTCCGGTGCTGGTTCCTGGCCAGGCCCTCAATTCCGAGTCTGGCTTGGAATCGGGGTAGGAGGGGGAGCTCACGAGCCGCTAGAGTCAAGGTGCTTCCTCGTAGCTTGGGGCACACCGACCGCTTCCTTTTGCCAAGAGGGATTGTGACCAGCAGGTCCCTGGGAAGAAGAGACAGGGTTTTTGAAAAATATGTGAAGAAAGGAAGCCGAGGATGGAGGGAAGGGCAGGGAGACGCACGCATGCGTCCCTCTGCCCACGCCCGCAATCTCGCGCCGCTGCGTGTCCGGTCACCCCTTCCTCGCACCTCTCCTTATGCATCAACATTCAATCATCTTTTCCCATTCACTTCGTCTCTTCCATTTTTATCTTCCGCGGTCTGTGAAAATCAGTATGAAATAAAAAGGCAACTCTGCCTACAGATGTAATCAATTGGTTTGGCAGGTAGCCCATGGACACCTCAGGAGGCAGAGCCAATTTCCAGGGTGGACCTTCCCTCCCCATATTTTCTTCCTCTCCCTCCTCCCTTTCCGCTTCTCCATCCCTTTCCTTATATTTTTCTGTCTCCTCCTTTGCGGCCTTGCTTTGATCTTATTTTCTGCTTTGCATTTAACGGACATAAAGCAGCCTGTGGGTCCCGCCCCCGATCTTGTTTCTTTACTATTATTTTGTTATACGAGCGGCAGTGGAGGAAGTGTCTGCCTTTCCCTGCCGCCTCTGCAAGATGCCAGGAGACAGACGCCCAGAGCTCCCAGGGGGGCTTCCTCAATCTTTCTGGAGACGTGGGACCAGGTTCCAGATCTTAAAGGATCCCAGCCTCCTAACCCTTCTCAGATACCCCAGGATAGGAGCTAGGTCTCTAAAACCAGTCCCAGGATGAATGTCTTCTTATCATCCAGGAAAGACGGAAATGTCCTGTGCAGGAGAATTGTCTATTTTTCCTCATTAAATCCCTTATTAAAAAAAGCTATATATATGTATATGTTAAGCATCACTAGGGCCAGGCACTGAGGACACGGAAATGAACAAAACAGTCACAGAGCCTGGCAAAAGTACATTTCTGGCACAGAATCAGGGCTCCTGAAATAGTGGTCACTGCTGGTTATTATTATTCTTGAAGCCTCTATTATGGTGCAAGGTACTTAATAGTGTTCAATAAATGTTAGTTCCCTCCCTTCCAGAGGCAAGAGAGTCTAACTCCATACGATATCTGTTTATGGGTCTTTGCTGTTGTTTTAATGTAAGAAAGGATGGAGGAGTGAAACCAAAATGCTCGCTCTGGTGCCGTTTAGATGAGAAGCTAGTCATTAAATACGAATAAACTTATAATTAAAAATTTGTGATAAGTGGTGTGAAGAGAAAGCATAGGGTGCTGCAGGAGGATTTAATTTAGAAAGGCGAGTGGCGGGGAGGGGGAGCTGAGGAGCCAGCAGCTTAAAGCAGCATCGCTTAACCCAGGGGTTCCCAAAGTAGGGTTCCCTCAGCAACTGCAGTCGCAGGGAACTTGTTAAAAATGAAAATTCTCCAGCTGCCCCAGAACTGCTGAATCGGAAACTCTGGGGATGGGGCCCTGGTTCCCTAAGTTTCCCTCAGCTCTGCAGGCGAGTCTGGTACTTCTTAAAGTGTGAGAACCACTGATGGAAGCTGAGACCAGAAGGATGAGTGGGAGCTGGCCACGTGTGGGCAGAAAGAAAACTTCCCAGGCAGAGAGACCAGCACAGTACATACCAAGACCCTGAGCCACAAAAGCCCATGGGAAGATGTGGCTGGGGTTAGCAAGGGGCAAGGAGGCAGAGGTTGGAGAGTTAGACCTTACAGAATATTAGAGACCCATAAAGAGCGTAGATTTTTCTCCTACCTCCACTGGAAGCCCCAAAGGGCTCTTGGCAGAAGAATGATACCATATGTCCATGTCATAGAGTCCTGATCATGTCTGCACTGGTGGGCCAAGGTTTAAACAAAGACCACCCTTAGCCTGGTTCCCAGCTGCTTCTAGGGCTTCCCAGGGTCTCTGTTGTGGTCCATGCACGCAGGTGGAAAAAGAATTTTCCAGCGTATACAGGTGAAGAGAAAGAAGAGTTTATTGACATGAAAGATGCTGCTAGTGCAGTGGGAAGACTTCCTAATAATCAGGGAGTGCCGACTCGAGTTCATGGTCAAGTCTGCTTCTATAGCCCAGAGAGAAGAGAGGCCTCAGGATACACCTCCTGACCTGCTGATTGGTTGGGGAAAGAGGAGTCTTACGCTACAATTGCAGTTGGTTGGGGGCGTATAAGGCCCCTACAGGGGCAGGGTGAGGAATGGGTCACAAACCTTTCCTAGGAGGGGACAGGAAGGAGCAGCCAGGTTGCTCAAGGTGGGGGAGGGGGCATTACAATGAGACAGGTGGGGAGATGATAAGGGTCTGATAATTCTTGTCTTGGCCAGAGGCTTTGAGTCCAATCTCCCTGAAGGGGCCTTGACGTCGAACAGTCTCTAGCTTCTTCCCTGGCCATGCCTGCCTCCCCTCCCCCAGTGGACGAGCCCATCTCACCCTAGAGGAAATGACACCCCCGTGGGGCTGCCGGGGTGGGGGGCTGGAGGTGTTCAGGAGTTGCAGTGGAAGCCTCTTTCTTTACATCTTGTGCCTTTTGATACTTAATAGGATTTTCTAACTGTCTGCATGTATTATTTTTATCTTTTTAAAAATGTCAATAGGGGGTATCAAAAAGTGGGATTATAGGTTATTTTTGTTTCTTGCTCTACAGATTCCTGAATTTTATGAAATAAAAGCAAACAAAATTTCATAAGGCTAATATTTATCAAATACCGTTCTGCATCAGGTACGACGGTGAGTTCACTCTTTATTCCCTCACCAAATATTTGTGGAGCCCCTGCTATGGCCCAGACACTGAGCGGACCTGGGGATGGGGAGGAAAAGAGACCTAAATCCTGCTTCCATGGAGCTTCTGTTCTAATGGCATGAGTCAGACCAATCCATACATTTAAAAAGCAAAAACTGATGTCAGAATTTGCATGGGATGGGAAAGAGTGGCATGTGGGCTGGGCTGGGCAGGGAAAGCCTGAAGGATGGTAGCTGGGTGAAAGCCCAAGAGAGAGGAGAGGATGAGCGTGAGAACAAGGAGCAGGAGGATGATGACAGCCCTAAGGTGGATGCTGGCCTGAAGGTGAACAGCAAAGGGTGTGTGGATTAAAGGGGTGGAGAGGGGGTGGGGAAGGACCATCAAGGCAGCTCAGGGCTTTTACATCTGAGCCTCTGGCCCCAGGAGACGATCTGACATCTCAGTTCAACAGGGTCACTCAGCTGCTTGTTGACGACAGCCCAAGGGAGGGGCAGGGCAAGAATGAAGCGATGACTGTCCAGAGAAGAGGGTTTTGTGACAATGCAGATGGGAGATGACGTCAGCTTGGGCTGGTGCAGGAGCGGTGGAGAGCCAGGCACATCCAGCTCTGGAGAGGCTCTGAGGTGGAAGCCAACAGGTTTTGGTGCTGGGTTGGAGAAGGGCAGGAAAAGAGGAGACTTGAGGATCCACCATTGAGGTTTTTAAAATTTTGTCTTATTGGAATATAGTTGACTTACAAAGTTGTGTCGATTTCAGGCATACAGCCAAGTAAATCAGTTATGCATATGCATATATCCATTCCTTTTCAGATTCTTTTCCCACTTAGATTATTATACAGTATTGAGTAAATTTCCCCATGCTATACCATAGGTCCTTGTTAGCTATTTTATATATAATTGTGTGTCTATATCAGTCCCTAGCCCCTAATTTACCACTGTTTTTTAACTTGAACAACTGAAGATTGTCGTCATGTATGAAGATGAAGACTGGGGGTATTTAGAGGGGAAAGGGAGTTGGTTCCTCTGGTTTAGAACGTTTGAGATGGGGCAGGCTCCTTGCAGGACTAGAGAGAGGACTGTCTCCAGAGACAGGACCAGATCAGGCAAGAGACTTCCAGGGGTAATGGCTGTGAGGGATTGGGCAGGGGGGCAGTGGTAGGTGGGGAGATCCCACAGGGTGATGCAGGGTTGTCTCCTGTGACAAGAGAGCAAGTGAGAAGGAGGACCTGGGAGGGAGATCCCAGAGACACAGTGCAGTTCTAAGACTGGTTCAGCCAGGCCATTGGGGGGCGTCCTTGAGCCCAAATTGCTCATCGAGGGTGTTCACATCCCATAAGAATGAACCTGTTGTGTACTGGCTTCTCTCTCACTCACCCCAGGGGATGCTGAGCAGGATGCATGGCTCAGCGGGCGTGAGGCTGGGTCCAGGGATGTCAGCTACCCCATTCCTGTAACCAAAGGTGTGAGCGGCGCATTCCCACGGTGGCCACAGCCTATTAGACATATAAGTAGAGAGAGATATTGAGCAGGCAGTTGGATATATGAGTCTGGAGTTCAATACCAGGCCCAAGCTGGAGATAAAATTTTAAGAGTCTTCAGCTTATAAATGGTGTTTAAAGGCTCGAGAATGGATGAGGCAGTGCATAATTGGCGGAGAAAAGTGGTCCAAGGACTGTGTCTAGAAGCACACCTGCATTTAAAGGTCGGGGGATGAGGAGAAAGCAGCCATGGTGCCAGGGACGCAGGAGGGGAAACGAGAACATGTGAGGTCCTGGATGGCAAGGGAAGAAACTCTTTCCCAGGGGAGGGAGCATCACCTTTCAGAATCCTACCAATCCAAATTTTTTTTTTTTAGCATCCTTCAAGGGCCCAGCAATTTGCCAATTTCATGTACATCATCCCTCTCAGCTGGTCCTCTCACCTGTGCTGGGTGCGCCAGCGTGCAGCCAGGACCTCTCCTGGGCCAACATACTCTCCACCCCCTAGTTGCTGGGAGTGTTGATGGCTGATGCCCCAGGTTGGACCTCCTCCCCAGGGGTGCAAAGGCTCAGCCTCCTTGCTCCCATCTGCGTGACCTCTAAAGGGCCATCCCCGCTTCAAGGCTCCGAGGATCAACCTAGACCTGGGGGGCAACTAGAGTCAGTAGCTTCCTCTATTAGAGGACAGGCTTGCTGACTGTGTGGGCCTAGGGAGAGCGTTACCTCTTTAAGAACCCACTGGATCTAACTAGTATCCATGAGGACGTGGGTTCCATCCCTGGCCTCACTCAATGGGTTAAAGATCTGACATTGCTGTGAGCTGTGGTGTAGGTTGAAGACACAGCTCAGATCTTGAGTTGCTATGGCTATGCTGCAGGCCAGCGGCTACAGCTCTGATTAAACCCCTACCATGGGAACTTCCATATGCAGTGGGCGTGGCACTAAAAAGACAAAAAAAAAAAAAAAAGGAACCCACTGGATGCTTTGGTGAGAAATAGGAAACTCACACACTTTCTGGCCATCCGTTCCACATCATGAACCACTCGACCCCTTCGGGACTCTCTTTCTTTCTTTTCTTTTTTTTTTTTTTGTTGTTGTTATTTTAGGGCCGCACCTGCAGCATATGGAGGTTCCCAGGCTAGGGGTCGAAAGGGAGCTGTGGCTGCCCACCTACACCACAGCCACAGCAACATGGGATCTGAGCCGTGTCTACAACCTGCACCACAGCTCAAGGCAATGCCAGATCCCCAGCGCACTGAGGGAGGCCAGGGATCGAACCCATGTCCTCGTGGAGCTGGGTTTGTTAACCACTGAGCCACGACGGGAACGCCAGACTCTTTCTTTATCCCCCCTTTCCAGCTACTTTCCTCCTATCTTTGGCATTTATCACCTTCCAACATGCTGTATCCTTCCTTCTGCACTGGTCCACTGTTTATGGTCCTGGTTCCATCTTTCCTAGGACGTCAGCTTCAGGAGGGCAGGGATATTTATGACTTTGATCCCCAGGGCCTACTCAGTGGTAGGTATGTGCTGAGCACTGTTCTGAGGGCTTCCCAGACTTCAAGCTCTGTGTTCTGTGTTGCTCATGTCAGCCCTGGAGGGAGGAATGATTATCTCGGCCAGTTTACAGCTGGGGAAACTGAGGCACAGAGATGACGCATTTCCCTGACTCTCAGAGCAAGTAATGGCAGAGCCGGGCGCCAGCACAGCTGGTCTGGTTGCAGAGGTTGTGCTCTGAACCACCCCACACATGGCTGAGAGAGAAAGAGAGAGAGGGGGAGAGAGGGAGAGAGAGGGAGAGGAAAAGAGAGGTACGGGTTGGTCGAGGGGTGCAAAGAGGCAAATTCCCAGCAGAACTGCCCACCCCATCCAAGTGTCCCGATGTCTGGCCCCGAGGTGGGTTCCACCCCCGCCCCAGCCACCCCGCCCACTGCAGTGAGTTGAGTAATGACCTTCAAAAAGACCTGCCCAAGTTCCAAATCCCTGGAACCTGTGAAGGTGAGCTTATTTGGGAAAAGAGCTGCTGCAGATGTCATCGAAGACCCGGAGATGAGGTCATCCTGGATTTAGGGTGGGTCCTAGATCAAAAGACGAGTGTCCTTGGAGAGACAGAAAAGGAGCAGACACACAGGGACGCGGGGAGGAGGCCATGCGAAGACGGAGACAGATGGGAGTGACACCTCTACCAGGCAAAGGACAGTCGCCAGGGATCCCTGGCAACATCAGAAGCCAGGAGCCAGGCCCAGGACAGATGCTCCCTTAGCCTCCAGTAGGAGCCAAGCTCACCTGAGACCTTGATTTTGGATGTCTGTCCTCCAGATGCAGGAGAGGATCCATTTCTGTTATTTCAAGCTACCCAGTCGTTGGCAGTTTGTTACATCAGCTGGGGGCAACGAATATACCCCCTTCCCACTTCCTCCTCATCCCCCATCCAGAGAACCCGAGACTTCCGCCCCCCCCCCTCGCCTCCCCCTCCTCTCCCCTTCTTCCCCACTGAACCCATCATCAAAATGCTGAATCCCCGAGGTCCCCATGGCAACGGCTCTGATGCCAGAACCCAGGATTACGGCACTGAAAACAGCTCCAAGGTGGGGGCCGGGAGGGGTCTGCTGAGAAAACAAACAGCAGAGGGAAGGCAACTCTGAGCGACAAACCCACTGGGGCTTTGCATTAGCTGTTCTTTAAGAAAACAACGGCGCTGTGAAATGTCCCCCTTAAACAGACGAATAATCCGTAGGTAGAAAAGCAAAAAGGCTGGCGGAAATATGCAGCGTCGGGGGAGGGGGGGGGGCTGCCCGAGGTGGGGAGTGGGCGTGGGGGGCAAGACACAGACAAAGCCATCCTCCTGGTTCCTTCCAGACGCCCCCTCATCAAAGGGTCGACCCTGGTCTGTCCGGAGACCCCACAGGTATCCGGGCTCCAGGAACAGCCTCATGACCCCTGATGGTGGTCTGAGCGGGGTTCAGCCCTCCCTCTGTCATCCTGCTCGGCCCCGGGTGGGACCCAAGCCCAGCGACTTACACTTCCAAGTTGAACATGTCCGAGGGCCTGACCCCAGGCCTGTGTCCCATCTCCCCGTACCTCCTGGACCGGGGGGTCCCTCCCAGCAGCCGACCTCACCTGGTTCCGCTGTGGACAGCGCCCCCTGCCGGCCTCCTGTCCCTCCTCAACCAGGTGGACCCAGCTCCTCTCCTCCTGTCAGGAATTCAACCAAGAGTCGCGTTTTCCTCCCTCCTGTTTTTCTGCATCCTCCGCCTGTCGGTTCCCATGGACACCTCCCCAGCCCAGCCTCAGACCACTCACGATGTGGCTGTCAAGCCATCCCGCCCCATCTGCCCAGCCACATGCTGCTCCCAGACCACCTTTCTAGACAGGTCTGCGGGCAAAGCCCATCCACTTGCTACCCTTCCCAGGACCGTGCCCTTCCCCCTGCGTGCACTCATGCACAGACACGCTCACGCGTACACACTCACACACACCACAGACACACTGACTCACGCATAACACTGAGACACACATAGACATTCACACAGATATTCACACACAGAGATACACGCACATACGCATTCCCACCCATAGACACACTCATTCACACACTTAAACACACATACCAGAGACACTAACACAGACACCCAGAGACACAATCACACAAATATACATATTCATTGCCACTTGCAGACACACACTCATTCATACACTCACATGTACCACAGACACACAGACACACCCTCACACATTCTCATTCATGCTCACACTGTCACACACTCATAGGCACACTCACACATACCACAGAGACACTAACACAGAGACTCACACTCAGATACACACGCACATAGAAGTACACATACTCATTCACACTTGCAGACACACTCCCACACCCCTCTCCTGCACATTTTCACACTCACACCCACACACACACACTCTGGTACTGGGGCTCAGGTGCTGCTGCCATGGAGGTGGTGAGACCTCGCTCAAGTCAGCAGGTAGCCCCGGAGCTCGACAAGCTCCTGAGGTCCAGGGGGCCGGGGACACACACTGTCCCCACCTCACTGAAAGCAGTGTGAGATGCACAGGAGGTTCTCATAAACTTCTTAAACGAGTGGCCAGGAGCCACCCAAGCTGAAACCTACAGAAGAATGCATAGCAACCAGCATCTTGCAACCCAGAACTTCAAAGCAGCCTGGTTAAGACCACTGGATCATTCTCAAAAATAAACTAACAACAAAAAAAAAAAAGGAGCATGGTAAAAGAATTCCAGTATCCTTAACTATCTGCTTATATTACATGTACCTCCTGACTCAGAACCTTTGTTGACAAAATCCTCTATCCTGGAAAATCTCCCTGCATCACTGCAAGCTCTGCCTAGTGCTCGGCACATGCAAAGCTTCGATTTCATTTGCAGATGCATAAATAAATGAATGAGCCAGTTAGCATCTGTTTTCCCTGGGACTTGTTTAGCACAGGGCTGGGTACAGTGAAGGCATCAGTCATGATGGGTGAGCGAGTGAGTGGACGGGGGATAACGATTTTTGTTTGTTTGTTTGTTTGTTTGTTCTGCTTTTTAGGGCTGCACCTGTAGCACATGGAAGTTCTCAGGTGAGGGGTCAAATAGGAGCTGCAGCTGCCAGCCTACACCACAAAAACAGACACAGCAGATGTGAGCTGCATCTGCAACCTACACCACCGCTTGTGGCAATGCCCGATCCTTAACCCACTGAGTGAGGCCAGGGATCAAACCCCCGTCCTTGTGGACAGTAGTCAGGTTCTAAACCTGCTGAGCCACAGTGGGAACTCCTGAGATGACTTAAAGTCTTGCTCGAAACTCACTTCTAAGACCCTTTCTGGAATTCTTCCTCTCCACCCGGATCTCTTTTATTGAGCATTTTTACGGTGTGTAATGAATGCAGCTTGAGCAATGTCCTGTACGGTTTTATCTTTTCGCTCTCATGGGTGCATGAGTATGTGTGAATTTTCCCCGTCACCCCCACCCTGAGTCCCCGGTTCCTCCCGAGCCCGTACAGACTCTTCTGGTGTCCCTGGAGCGATCCACGAAGGGGCAGATCCTCATTTGCCGTCTTCTGATCTGGGCTGTTCCCATGGGCCTTCCTTGAAGCTACTGCAGGACCGGGTCACCCCCGGTTGGAGGGTGTACAGGACCTCTGGTGAGGGCACCTCCACCGCAGGTGCCTCTTGGACCATATGTTCTGGCTGATGCACTTCGGGTGGGAACAGCAGATGGGATTTCTCCCCATCATGGGAAAATGGCCAAGTGTTGTTCCTTTTTAGGCCCTAGGGAAAAATGTCTGATTGCCCTCCTGGGAGCCCCACTTACAGGGAAGATGACTGTAGAGGGATCCCACACCATGTTTCCAGAAGAGGAGGAACAGGAGTCCTCGCAGTTGGTACAGGACTGGTATCCCTCTGTCAGACACAGGACTTTTTCTACACGAGGGCTCTGGCTGCCATGCCCTAGCTCCTCGTGTGCCCTTGTTTCCAGAAGCAAAGGGAAGGAGGAAAACATAGAGCTTTTTGAGAAAGTTCTAGAAGCTTCCAGAAGTTGCTAGAAATCGCCAGGCTTAGTGGTGCTGTGTATTATGCTGCTCTAACTATCTGGATGTGCCCTTGAAGGGGACACAGACTCAGCCCTGTTTCCTCATACTAAATTAAACTAAATCGACTAAATTAAATCCAACCAAAAAGCTGTACAGACTCCTCCAGTGTCCTGGGAGAGATCCTGGAGGGCACGGCGTCCTCGTTTTATGTTTTCTGGTCTGTAAAATGGAGTGATATTAGCACTGACATCCCAGGTCACCATGAGGACTAAATGATGGGAACCACGTAAAACGCTCAGCATCTCACCCTCCACGTAGTAGATGCTCAAGAATGGTTGGTGATGGAGTTCCTGTTGTGGCTCAGTGGTCAACCAATCCAGCTAGGAACGATGAGGTTGCAGGTTCGATCCCTGGCCTTGCTCCGTGGGTTAAGGATCCGGCGTTGCCGTGGGCTGCGGTGTAGGTTGCAGATGCGGCTCTGATCCCGCGTTGCTGTGGCTGTGGTGTAGGCCAGCAGCTACAGCTCCGATTAGACCCCTAGCCTGGGAACCTCCATATGCTGCAGGTGCGGGCCTAGAAAAAGACAAAAAAAAAAGAATGGTCGGTGACCATGATGACAATGATGAAGGCCAAGAAGAAACTGAGCTTTGCAGTTAGAACACAAGTCTCTCCGACAGGCCACTCAGATTGCCTGGCTGCCATTGTGCAGTGCTCTTGAAACCTCACCTCTCTACCCAGCCCCAGCTCACACCACCATCACCACCACCAAAGCATCAACAGAACCGACAGTGCCCCCTTCAGGTCTTGGCCTCCAAGGACTGTCCCACACTTGGCTGACTGCCTCTGGGAGCAGAGGGTTAAAATGCCTAGGCAACGTTCCCCGACAAAAAGAAGGTTCCTTGGAGTTCTGCTGGAGCTCAGGGTTTCATCTCCAAAGTCAGCATCACTAGAATGAACAGCTGCCTGACTTCCACCCCTTCCCTCCCCCCCCCTTTTAACATGACTGCACCTGCAGCGTATAGAAGTTCTCAGGCTAGGGGTGGAATCAGAGCTGCAGCTGCCAGCCTACACCACAGCTCACAGCAATGCCGGGTCCTCAACCCACTGAGCGGGGCCAGGGGTGGAACCCACATCCTCACAGATACTCTGCGAGTGTGAGCTGCAATGGGAACTCCCTCGCAAGCTTCTCAAACACACTGGATCTAGCACAGATGCTGGACTGTGGGACAGGAAGCTGAGATTCAAGGACAGCTCAACCACTGGCTGGCTCCATAACCTCATGCATGACCTTTGACCTTCCCAGCACTCTTCCCTGGAGAACGTCCAGAGTCCCAGACAATCAGTCACCAAGCTCAGGAATTCCCTGCGCTCTGCCGAGCCTCTAGCCAGGAGATGAAGCTGTCCAGGGTGATCTGGGGGCCCCAACAGCTCGTCCAGAGAGGTCGATGTCTAGTGCATCAGTCCCTGTCTCAAGACCCCAGCCCAGTCCAGGCGGCCGCTCTGTCCCGCAGGGCCATGTGTTTTTGCAGCTGCAGTCCACACCGCAGTGCATGCCACCTGTCTGGGTTCCTGTGGTCTGTGTGCTGTGGATGTGCGCGGGACCAGCCCGTTCATTTCTCTCTGGTACTAGGCAGGGTCACCTTATGCGTGGAGTTTGTGATGAAGCTTTGCGGTGATACCACCCGACTGAAGCAGATTTGCCTTCTATAATGGCCTGAGAAAAGGTCATAGCCTGGGAGTCTGTATTACACTGTCACAGAAATTAAAGGAGCAGTTTGGCACAATAAAGGATTGTCTGCTCGGTGGCCTGCTCACCCTTGCCAGCTTTCTCCTGCTATCTGCTCTGATGATGTGGATAAAAATCCACTTACAACAGCAGGCAGGATAAATTCACTCTCTTTGGAGCTACAGGTAAACCAGTGAATACAGCTCCCCTCCCCCGCCTCCAGGGCCCCTGTGATTAAAATAGCTGCTGTGGGGGTTGGGGGAGTCTTACTGAAGAGTTTATTGTCCCCCGGCTTATTTCCTGGGGCGTTTCTCTTTATTTGCCCCAGGATGATCTAAAGAGTGTGCAGGTAGGAAAAAAATTCAGAAAGTCAATGTACTAAGTTGTTTTCAGTGCTTATTTGCCGGGACAGGGGACCGAGAGGAATTGGGTCGGACTGGAGATATGAGTTTTCCATTCTTAACTGGTACAAATATTTTAAGGTGGTTGATTTTTTTCTTTTCTATGTTTCAATTTAACGACAACAGCAACAAAACCCTGAATACCTTCTCAGGGTTGTGGGGTGGGGGGAGATGCAAGGGTTGAAATGCCTTAATTTCATCTTAATGCAGACTAACGCAAAGACGAGAAAGCAGCGTGCTGAGCTCCAGGCAGCTGTGGAATTTGGTAGGGGAGGCGTGGCGTGGAAAAGGGCAAGTCCTTGAAAGAGTAAGGGGAGCCCTTGCATCTGGTTCCCAGCATCCCTGAAGCTTCGGTATTTGAGCAATTTTTAGGGCTTGTATGGGACATTCCTTGTTCCCTGGTGGCGCTGTCACTGCCAGGGCACGGGTTAGATCCTTGGCCCAAAAAAGAAAGAAACAAAGACAAAACGAAAGAAAGGTTCCGCATCAGCACCCCAAGTTTGTCTTTGGTTGACTTACCATCCTGTGTTGCTCCTGAAAGGGTTTGCAGCATCCCCACCTGCAGTCACTCTCGGCATAGATTTGCAGTTCACAAATGGAATCTATAGCCTGGAAGGCTTCACTTCCTTTGCTGAGCTGTGCTGTCTCCTTCACGTTGCAGGAATTGTGGGACTTCTGAGATGGCTTGTTTGGGGGTCCCTCTGTTATGGGGAGGAAATTTTCCAGCATGGCTCCTGAGTAAATCAGAATCAACATCCATAACACATGGTACAAGGAAAGGACCTAAGTGAGAAAACAGTATAGCCCCAGATCGCAGAAAAGGAAGAATCTGCTTCTAACCTAATCAACTCCCATCTGAGCTCTCGAGACGGGGGTGGGGGGAGCCACAGAGCAGAGAAAGCGCCCGGTGTCTCAGCCCTGCAGCCTAGCCCAGGTGACCAGCTCTCGCCCTGGCTGTTTCGGGGATGAGGAGGGAGGGCGGAAGCTGGGTCACCTTGAGGAAGTATCAGTTCAAAACTGTCGAGAAGAGCCTGGAAACTGTCAGAGGCTCTCACATCCCTAGCACCTGCGAATCTTGACTCTTTGCATGACAGCAAAGCTCAGGGGTGTGCCATTTGCAGACAATTCTTGGCAAGATGCCTCTGGATATTATAGTTCTAGCAGAAATTCACACACATTCAAGAGGACAAGGAGAAAACCAATGCTGGCGGCACTGCGTCTTTATTCAGGGAAGATACTTCTCTGATCGTTTCCAGCAAGGCCCCGAACCAAATTACGTGGGGCCAGCACACATTTTTTTCTTTCACTTTTTATTAGAAGAAATGACAAATAGATGCACATAAAACGAATAGTGTAATGAATCCCCGTGTACCCATCACACAGCTTCAACATTTATTAGCATCCTGCCTTTCTTATTTCACCTATCTCTTTTTCTAGTCAACACCTCTTCTCTTGATTATTATTATTATTATTATTTTGCAGTTTTTGAGCTAAAATTGACATGCCTTGAAATGCACAAATCTTGACTCTGCGATTTTGACAAATGGAAACATTCATATAATCTGTAGGGGAGGAACATTCTCCCCCACCCTCTTAGGGTCTCTGGCTGGGTCTAAAAATTAAGCTG
This sequence comes from Phacochoerus africanus, assembly GCF_016906955.1. Taxonomy (NCBI): domain Eukaryota; kingdom Metazoa; phylum Chordata; class Mammalia; order Artiodactyla; family Suidae; genus Phacochoerus; species Phacochoerus africanus. Next base: position 7,055,354 of record NC_062557.1, on the reverse strand, counting down.
ACCAAGACAGAGGGACAGGAGAAAAGCATACACATTTCACTGAGTTTCTACGTGTACCTGGGGGCCTTCCCAAGAGAGTCGAGACCCAAAGAAGCAACCAGAGCAGGAAGATGTTATACATTTCAGACAAAGAACAATCAATCTATCAATCCATAAACAAACAAATAAATAAATATATTTGTGTTTATTCCTTGGGGTAAGACAAAGGAACTTGGGTTAGGAGTAGTAAATATGGAAGATGTTACTAAGTAGATAAGGGTTAGTTTAACAAGCTCTGTTTTTACAGATTTCTTGGCCCCAAATTGCCCTTTTCTGGTAATAAAAATGTCTCCTTTCCACCAGGTACTGAAAGGGCATCCCTCATGTATGAGTTTTACGACCTGATCAGGGAAGAAGCATGAGGGGTGGGGAGGGGGGAGATCAGAGAGACCTTCTTGCTGCTTCTGTTTTGTTTTGTTTTTTTAATTCCTTAAGCTTAAGATATTTGATATGCCAAGTGCCATATTTTGGGGTAGTGTGTCCTGAACTCCATCAAACCCACCTCCTTTTTATAATATAGTTCATATACTATATTACATATTAAATTATTATGTGAAATATATGTATATTAAATATAGACCATTTCCACCAACTAGAATGATTTGTGATGCCTCTTCCCAGTCGATATCCCTAACCCCCATCGGGCAGCCACTATCATCATTTTTTTCCCCATAGATTAGTTTCTAGAAATTCACATAAATAACACCAGGCAGTGGGTACCCTTTTGCTTCTGGATTCTTTCGATCTGCTTAACTTCGGTGTGATTCTTCCATGTTGTTGCAGGTGTGACTAGTCCATTTCTTTTTATTGCCCCGTAGTCTTCAATGGTGTGAATTTTCCTGGGTATCCATTCTCCCGTGGATGGACCTTGTCATTCTTCCCAGTTTGGGTTGTTATTAACAAAACTGTGATAAACAATTATGCAAAAAAACTTCGGGGAACATCTGTTTTCATTCCTCCGAGATAAACATCCATGAGTGGATTTACCGCGTCAAAGGATAGGTACACCAATTCACTTCACGCAAAAGGGTCCCACCTTCCTCCGAAATGGCCTCAACGTACTACACCCCCACCAGCCATGCATGAGACAGTTGGTTGCCCCAAATCTAAGGCAACAGGTGGTGTTGACAGTCTTTCCATGTTGGTTAGCCTGTCTGGTGGGATGTGTGTGGGTGGTAGCGTATAACTCATTGAGGTTTCAATTTCCACTTTGACCATTTTGTATGGAGTTCGTCTTTTCATTACTGAGTTTTAGATGTTCATGGTATATCCTAAATATAAGCCCTTAGTCAGATATTTTCTCCCAGTTTGTGTCTTGCTTTTAATTTTGCTGATAGTATCTTCTGATGAGGAGGAGTTTTTCATTTTGAGAGAGACTAATTCATCGTTTTTTTCTTTGGTGATCATTATTTTCTGTGTCCCATCTTAAAAATCTTTATCTACTCTAGGTTGCAAAGATACTCTCTTTTTTTTCCCCTAAAAGCTGTTTAATGTTAGTTTTTATGTTTAAGTCTATTATTCATCTCATATTAATTCATGTATTGTGTGAGGTAGGGATTAAGGTCCTTTTTTTCCCCCCATGTGGGTATCAAGTTGTTCCAGAAGCATTTGTTCAAAAGATTTCCCTTCCTTTGCTGAAATATTTTCGATGCCCTTGTCAAAAATCAATTGCTCATGGAAGTGTAAAGTCTATTTCTGGGCTCACGATTCTGTTTCTTTGACCTTAGTCGATTAATATGGCAATACAACACTTTATATGACTTTATAGTGAGTCTTGAATTTAGGAAGTATATGTTTTCCAGCTCTGCTCTTCTTTTTCAAGACTGGCTGGTTATTTTAGGTCCTCTGTTTTTTCATACAGATTTTAGAAGCATATTAGCAATTGCTATTTGTAAAAAAAAGTCTGGGAGAATTTTGATTGAGGTTGCACTGAAACTGTAATTGGGGGAGAATTTACGTGTTAATGCTGACTCCTCTAATCCTGGAACATGGTATAGCTCACCTTTCATTTATTACAGAAATCATTACTATTGCAGAATTTACAAAAACACATTGCAGAAATTATTGTTATAATTATAGAATCTGTCTTTTCTCCCAGCAGTATGTTGTAATTTTATATGTAGAGGCTTTGCAGATTTTTTGATATGGACTAAATTATGTACCCCCACCAGCACCACCACCACCAACTTCATACATCGAAGCCCTAACCCCCAATGCAATTATTATTGGAAAAAGAGCTTTTAGGAGGTAATTAAGTTTAAATGAAGCCAAAGGGTGGAGTCCTACTCTGACAGAATCAGTAGCCTTGTAAGAAGAGGAAGAGGTTCTCTTTCCCCACCATCTCCAGCACGCATGCACCAAGGAAATGCCACACGAGGACACATGGAAAAAACGGCAGCCTTCAATACAGAGAGATTTCACTGGAACCCATAATGTCTATTGTTTCAGCACACCGCCCCCCACCCCAGGCTATGGTATTTTGTTATGGCAGCCCAAGCAAACTAAAAAAAAAAATTCCTAAAGACTTTATATTTTTAGAAATAAGTGGAATTTTAAAACAATTTTCAAATTTCTTTTCTAGAAATTGACTTTCTTATATGGACCTTGTAGCCTGAAGCCTTGTTAAATGCACTTAATGATTCCCCTAGTTCAGCTGGTAATTCCTTAGGATTTTATACAGAAAAAAAAAAAAAAACTATATTATCTCCAAATAGGGGAAGTTGTACATCTTCCTTCCCAACTGTATGCCTTTCATTTCTTTCTCTTGCCTTATTGCCCTGGACATAATTTCTAGTCCAATGTGAAACAGAATTGATAAGAGAGGTTATCCTTGCCTTTGTTCAAGTCTTAAGGAGAAAGCACTCAATCTTCCATCAATAAATAAGATGTTGGCTCTAGTTTTTCATCTATGTTCTTTATCTTATTGAGGAAGTTCCCTTCTAGTCTTATTTATGGATAACTCTAAAATTTTGAAGGACCTTAAACTTTTCCAAAGGATTTTTCTCTATTGAAATAATCAGATGCTTTTCTTCTTTACTCTGTTCATATAGTAAATTACATTAATTAATGTTTATTGAGTTATAGTTCATGTAAAATATTATATAAGTTATGGCTGTACAATCTAGTGATTCACAATTTATACTCCATTTATAGATATTATAAAATATTGGCTCTATTCACTGGCTTGTACTTTATTTTATACAGTTTGTGCCTCTTAATCTCCTACCCCTTTATTTCCCCTCTTCCCTTCCCTCTCCCCACTGGTAACTACTAATTCTCTATATCTGCGAATCTCCTTCTTTTTGTTATAGTCGCTAGTTTGTCGTATTTTTAAGATCCCAGATATAAGTGATACTACAATATTTGCCTTTCTCTGACTTATTTCACTTGGCACAGTACCCTCCAAGTCCATCCATGGTGTTGCCAATGGCAAAACTTCATTCTTTTTATGGCTGAGTAGCATTCCATTGGGTACGTTGTGTGTGTGCACATCTTCTCTATCCATTCATCTGTAGATGGACATTTAAGTGGCTTCCATACCTTGGCAGTTGTAAATAATGCTGCTTTGAACATTGGCATACAGGTATCTTTTCGAATTAGTGGGGTTTTTTTTTTTGTTTGTTTTGTGGTTTTGGTTTTCAGATTTATACCCAGGAGTGGAATTGCTGGGTAGTTTTGTTTATACAAGGTAGTTCTGTTGTTAGGTTTTTTTTGAGAAATCACCATACTGTTTTCCACAACGGCTGCACCAGTTTACATTCCCACCAACAATGTACAAATGTTCCCTTTTCTCCATGTCCTCGCCAACATTTATTGCGTTCTTTTTGATGATAGCCATTCTGACAGGTGTGAGGTAACATCTCATTGTAGTTTCGATTTGCATTTCCCTGATGATTAGTGATGTTGAGCATCTTTTCTTGTGTATGTTGGCTACATTAATTAATTTTGGAACATTAAAACAGTCTTATGTTGCTGGAATAAATCCCACTTGGTTGTGATATATTACTCTTTTTATTTGTTGTGAGCTTCAATTGGCTAATCTTTTGTTAAGAATTTTTACATCTATGTTCATCAGGAATATTGGTCTATATTTTTCTTCTTTTTAGGTTAGCTTTGTCAATTTTTGGTGATGAAGGCTATATTGGCCTCATGAAATGAGTTGCAATATTTTGTTTCTCCCTCTACCATAAAAAATAAATTTATCAACCTCCTCTCTTCAAAAAGAAAATAGTGAAAGTAAGATTAGTAATGGTATTTGATAGAATTAGCTAGTGAAACTATCTGAGCCTAGAATTCCTTTGTGCAAAGGTTTTGGATAACAAATGTAATATCTTGGGAATTCAGATGTCCTATTTCACCCAGTGTCAGTTTTCATTAAGTCGTGTTTCTCAAGGAATTAGTCCATTTCATCTAATTTGTCAAATATTTCAGAATAAAGTTGCTTACAATAGCCCTTATTATCCCTTGCATGTCTGTAGGCGCTGGAGCGACAGCCGCCTTTGTGTTCCTAACACAGCAATTTGTATTATCCCCTCTTCTCTCTTGATCAGTCTTGCTAGACATATACAATTTTATTCACCTTTTCAAAGAAGCGTCTGTTGACTTTATTTTGTCTATTTTCTACTTCTGTGGTTTCTGCCCTTTATTATTGCCTCCCTTATGCTTATTTTGGGTTTAATTTGTTTGTCTTTTTCTAACTTCTTAATGTGAAAACTTAGAACATTTATTTTAAGCTTTTCTTCCTTTATAACATAACCCCTTAAAGCTATAAATTTTTCTATAAGCATTGATTTAGCTGCATTTCACACATTTTAATGTTATAGTTTTATTATCTTTCAGCTTGAAATGTATTCTAATTTTCTTGTGTGTGTTTGTGTTTTCTTAACCCATGGGTTATTTAGAAGTGTTGTTTAATTTCCAAATCTGTGGGCTCTTTTTTTATTGTTCTTGATTTCTAATTTAATTCCATTGTGTCAGAGAATATATTCTGTAAGATTCCAATCTTTTAAAATTATGGAAAGTTTTCTTGCAGGCTACCATATGTCTTTCAACTGTTTTATGTACATTTGCAAAGAATGTGTATTCTACAGTTGTTGAATATATGGCTCTACAAAGATCATTAGTTTGAAGTAACTGATAGCATCTTTCAAATATTTTATTTTCTTACTGACTTATTTTTAATTAATTGTTCTACAAGTAGTAAGGCAAGAATACTAACATCTGCAACTGTGGTTGTGGGTTTTTCCAGTTCTCCTTTTAGTTCTGGCAGCTTTAGTTGTGTGATTTTGGAACCCTGTTAGTAGGTTCATATACAATTTAAATTGTTCTGTCTTCTTCATATTTGGAACCTTTTACCATATGACCCAGAAATCCCACTCTCGGGCATATACCCAGACAAAACTTTCATTGAAGAAGATACATACAGATGTATGTTCATTGCAGCTCCATTCACAATAGCCAAGACATGGAAATGACCTAAATGTCCAACGACAGATGAATGGATTAAGAAGATGTGGTATATATACACAACGGAATACTACTCAGCCATAAAAAAGAACAAAATAATGCCTCATTTTCTGTCTCCTCTCCTTCAGGAACACCAACTACACATATATTTAGCTTGATATAGTCACATAACTTTATGAGGTTCTGCTCATTTTTCTTCCATTTTTTTCCCCTCTCTAATCTTCTCATTGGATAATTTCTATTGATCTATTTTCAAATTCACCTGACTCTTTCTTCTTCCATCTTCAATCAAGTACTAAATGATTCAAGGAATTTTTTCATTTCAGTTATGTACATTTTGGGTATAGAACTGCACATCCCATTACAGTAGTCAGCATGTGTCTATTTCAATTCAAAGTAAATAATAATGAAATTAAATTAAAATACAATTCCTTCATCACAGTAGCCACATTTCTAGTGCTCAGTAGCGAAGTTTGGATATTGCAAGTAGAGAATATTTTCATCACTGCAAAAATTTATATTGGACAGAGTTGATCTTGAATTTCCACTTGCTTTTTTTATAGTTTATATTTCTTTACTGAGATTTGCTATTTTTTATAATTTATATGTTTTCCTTTAAGTCTTTGAACATAGTCATAACAGGTGCTTTGAATTCCTTTGTGCTATTTCCAAAGTCTGGATCGTCTCGGGGTCAGTTTCTCTCAAGGGCTTTTTTTCCTGAGTATAAGTAACATTTTCCTCTTTCTTTACCTGTCTAGTGATTTTTGATTGGATACTGGTTTTTGAATGATACATTGCAAAGGCTCTGGAGTTCATTTTTGCTCTCTGTCAATTTATCCTAGCAGGCAATTAGGTTGACTGGACTCAGCCTCCAAAGTTCATATTCCTTTTGAATCACAGCAACTCAAATCTCTACTCAGTTCCTTCAGCTTCCAGCTGCTACTCTTTTCCCTGGGGACCCATGGAGTCCCCCCTAAATATAAACATCTTAGATATGCCAAGAATTTGAGCAAATCTTTTTTTTTTTTTTTTCCCCCATCCACAACACGTAGAAGTTCCCAGGCCAGGGATCAAACTTGCGCCACAGCAGTGACAATATCAGGTCCTTAACCAGCTGTGCACAAGGGAACTTCATTGAGCTGATCTTTGTGCATTTTGGGGCTCACCTCCTCTGTGGAACCCTTCCTTCAAGTATCACCCCCTACGTCTCCTGCCTTTCTTCCAGCCCTGAACTCTGTCCTCTGACACATTAAACCAGTCCAGCTATGGCTTTCTGCCACTTCAAAGTATGCACCAATTTGGGGGTTCCAGGTAAAAAGCCTATGATGAGAAAACAGCAATTTGGGGTTGCTGCCTAGGCATTTTGCGGAATGACAGCCCTGCTCACACCCAGAGTCTGGACATCGAGATAAGACCTGAGCTGATGTCCTGCCTCTGCCTTGCTTTTGCTGAGGCGCCTTTTAAAATAACTCCTTAGAACTGAGCCTAGAAAAAAAGTTAGTGACCTCTGCCCTCAACCATCTTATAAGTAATTAGTGCTTGCTACCCTACTCTCTTGTCTCTTGCTTACTCGGGACCTGAGACAGGACTGCCCTTCCCCCAGCTCCTTGTGCACCCTCCTCATTCTGGGATCTGTAGGTAATAAATCCTACGCATTTACTTCCTTTGCGTCAGTATATTAAAACCATGCCTTCAGTGAAAATAACCCCGCAGTTTTCACTCCCCCAAAGTGTGAGCTTGGATGCTGAGGAAGCTGCCCGCCAACCCTGTGCGTGTGCGCCTCCTCATTCAGCAGGTCTTAATCCACATCTTCTTGGTTTAGCACACCAGGTGCACGCCCCCCAACACGAAGCCTCCAACTCACAAATGTCACCCATGAAGTTACTCTCTTAAGGAGAGATTCCGCTCTAGTTTCCATCTGTTGGATTGCTTTTCTGTGCCTTCTCATGTTTTCTCAAGGTTTCATAATTGTGGTCTGCAGAAGGGTTATTCTACCATGTTATGACATTAGCACCAAAACCCAGAAGCTCCCACCACTATTTTTCCCCCAGTATAATGCTTACCTGGTTTGTATGGCGGAAGCCTGCTAACATTGGGGCATACGGCCTTAGGAGAAACTTCCAGTCTCTGTCACATGGAGGCAACTCAAAAACTAGCCTCCTACCATTAGCCATCAGAATCCAAAGTGATCAGTACTTTTGGGATGCAGTTAGCAGTGTTCTCCAAGGAATTGAGAACATCCAAGAAGAAACCAGCACAATCCTATCTGGGCCTGATCTTTCCTTCAATCCTTTCGAAAACTAAAAACAAACTTTATTTATTTATTTTTCCTTTCAAGAAAGAAATGCTAGAGCCTGAGAATCTAATCAGCATCATTATCATCATCAGCTAAAGAAAAAAATCTCCTTAAACCACCTACACATACCAATAGGTTACACTTGTACAGAAGCCTAATGGCCCAGTGATCACTTGACTCTAGACACACACGTGGGTGTGAAGAAGGCACACCACAGAGTGGGAAAGGGGTGGATTCAGAGCCTGGTTCCATCATCTTTTAGCTGTCTGACCTTGGGGAATTTTTTTAACCTCTCTAAGCCATGTCTTTCTCATCCGTGAAGTTGGAATAATACTATCTTCCCTGTAAAGTTGTTATGAGTGTTAAATGTTAAAGCATGAACAGTGCCTACCATAATGCAGATGACAGAAGACTCTCGAAAATTCTGTTTCCCATCCCCTTCTTGAACATCTGTTGACAGAACTCCTGAGGCCTCTACACCCAGCCACGTGAAATTCCCGTTGAGGGAGAGGTCTCACCAGCAATGAGCGCTTTCCCAAGTTTATCCACAGCTCGTCTTTGGCAATGGTTCTCTAAATGATTATAAAACAGGTAGAGAGACCCTGAGCATGGCATCTTTTGTTCAGAATTTCTGAGGGCTACTTCAACTTCTTACAGTTCCATGGAAATTCTTATTTATTTATTTTTGTCTTTTTAGGAGCAGACCCATGGCATATGGATTTCCCAGGCTAGGAGTCAAATCAGAACCGAAGCCACCAGCCTATACCACAGCTACAGCAATGCCAGATCCAAGCCGCATCCAACAGCTTGCAGCAATGCCATGTTCTTAACCCACTGAGCAAGGCCAGGGATCAAACCCGAATCCTCATGGATACTGGTCAGGTTCTTAACCCGTTGAGCCACAGCGGGAACTCCTCCATGGAGATTCTGCTTTCTCTGATTCCTGAATGTTTCAGTGAAGCTCTCCGGTTCTGGGGATCGTTTGAGGAATAAATCCCTTGGAATCATTTGGTACCCAGATGAGAAAGGGAAACTTTCCAACGTCACTTTGTTAGTCTAGCATCAAGGTTGCTGGTATTCACGCTTTCTAGGATGAAACTCATGCCAGCCTGACTGCATTGCCCCCCAAACTGGACAAAAGCTTCCAGCTTTCCCAAGGCTTTTCATACCTTTTGACTCCATCTTCCAAAAAAGGCAGTCAGAGTTGGACCACTTTGGTGCCTACTGGGAAAAGGTCGTCCACCGTGTTGGGGCCGCCTGAGAGCATCTACTTCCCTGCACGTCAAGCAGGTATTGACTACCTGGTTTGTGCTAGTGCATTGCGATGTTCTGTTTCTCACACCAGCACTCCACCTGAAGTGTCAGAACGGTGCTTATCCACAAAACGCCAGGTGGCCCTGAGGCTCCAATTACTCACCACTCAAGAATAATGTCATTGCAGGAAGAAATCACCCTTGGTTTGTCTTCACAAGAGTCAAGTTGCACCACGACTCTCTGCGCGGGGCTGTTTCTACAAACTGTACTTGCCAGGAGACTCCTTCTAATGACGACCTCCCTCCCCCATGAAGGAGGCTGGTGTTCGGGGCTTAGAACTAAAAAGCCAATGTTTGCCAGCGAGTACAGGGATTCGGGATCTGATCCTGCTCTGAACTACCTTCCAGCTCATTGCATCTCGGGCTGTGTGTCTCCACAGAAAGTCATCACTGATTGCTCATGCATTCAGTGCATATTTGATTTGCTGGGTTTTTGTTGTGTTTTGTTTTATGGATGCACCTGTGGCATATGGAAGTTCCCACGCTGGGGGTCAAATTGGAGCTGCAGCTGCCAGCCTGCACCACAACCACAGCAGCACAGGATCCGAGCCACACCTTTGAACTATGCCACAGCTTGCAGCAATGCCAGATCATTAACCCACTGAGCGAGGCCAGGGATTGAACCCTCATCCTCAGAGAGACAGCATCGAGTTCTTGACCCACTGAGCCACAAAGGGAACTCCCATTAAATGCATATTTGAATGTCTAGCTCTGAGAGGACAGCAGAGAAACAAAATAGACACTGGCTCAGACTCGAGTAGCTTACATTCCATGGGGTGACACAGATGACAAATGGATAAATATATATAAATCCTGTAGCAATAAATGCTAAGGAACAAAATAATGAAGCAGGAGCAGAGGCTAGAAAAGGACGGGGCCGGGGTTTTATTTGTTGCCGAGCGCTTGGAAGACCCCTTTCCAATAAGACGATATCTGAGCACTGGTGCCCAATGGAAGTGTCAGGCAGAGGTGGCAGCAAGGACAAGTGTCTGGAGGCAGAAGCATCCTTAGTGAGTTGGAGGAGTGACAAAGGGAAAGCAAGGCAGGAGTTGAGTGAGCAGGAGACAGAGGTAGGAAATGGGGACTTGCCCTGTCCGCATGGCACTTCTCCTCCAAGCCATCGCTCACAGACCTCCTCTGCCTAAAGGTTGAGTCAGCCAGTGACTCGAAGCCAAGACCTTGGTGCCCATGTGAGGTCAATCACTGGGCTGGATCAGGTGAACAAGGAGAAATCTCCCCTAGGAGTTTATAAGAGGCATAACCAAGTTTTGGCTTTAAGGATGTTCTAAGGATCTGAAACCAAAACAAGAGGAAATAAATGCTCAGGCTACAAGAATTGGTTAAATCTATCAAGGGGCATTGCTAAGGATGGGAACCAGCATTAATTAAGTGGAGGATTTTCACAGAAGACCCACTCTAGGCCATACGATATCCCAAAAATTTCCTCTAACCCAGACCACACCAATTATGCAGAAGAGTGCACTGAGGTTGCATAGGTCTTAAGAAGCAGAGCCGGGACCCAAGGCCCATTGCAAATGTCTCCACAGCCCACATCCCTGCCTCACACCTTCTAGAACCAGACATGGAGGCTACCGCAGCATCACAGACTGAAGGCCCCAATGGCCTTTCCATCTACAAAATGGAGCCACAGTGCACAGACACCAACTTCAGGAGGCAGCTACAGGGAAGGGGCTAAGAGAACAGACCAGGCTGCCTGCATGGAGTTCTTGGTTCTACGAGTTAGCACATGGCCTCTCTGGGCCTCATTTGCCTCATCTGTAAAGTGGCTCCAAGCATCTAAGGATTAGAAGAAACAATTCATATAAAGCTCTAAGTGTGTGTCAGGTCAGGCTACTACAATAAAATAGATGGGGGTGCTTGGACAACAAACATTTACTTCTCACTGTTCTGGAGGCTGAAAGTCCAAGATTAGGATGTCAGATGCTCTGGTTCTGGTAAGCGCCCCCTTCCTGGCTTGCAGACTGCTGCCTTTTCATTGCTTCTCACTCACGTGGCAGAGAGAAAGGAAGGTCTGGTCTCTTCCTTTTCTTATAAGGACCATAATCCCATCACAAGGGTCCCACCCTCATGACATCATCTAAACTTAAATTCCTCCAAGGGCCATCATGTTGGGGTTAGAGCTTCAACACAGGGATTTTGGAGGGACAAAAACTTCCAGCCTATGATAATGACTACAGCATATTAAGAGATCAACAAGAGACCAATAAATGTTAACTACACCTGCAAGGCATATCAAGGTTGCACAGAAGAAGTATTTTCTGGTGAGTTAGCCCACCACTTTTTGCAGCCATAAAGGATGCCTTTTTTAAGAGGCTGCTTCTTCCTCACCTACTTCCAATCCTGCTGCTCATCCTGACACTCACCTCCTTAGGCACCGCAATCTTCTCTAGTTGGGTACATTTCCTCCACCCTAGATCAGCCCCAAACCTACGAGCCCTGACTCATCCAAGCTGTCCAGCAGCCCTGGTTGATTTTATCACAGTCATAGCTCTCTGGAATAGCTGCCATTAAGCTCTAGCTACCAGGGCAAAGCTGGTACTATTTTGTCTACTGCAACATATTCATCAATTTTTGTGCACATTTATTGAGTGCCTACTGTGTGTGGCCAAATGGATGCCTACTGAGTTTTCTGTCTCCACCACCCACCACCATCACAGCAAACATGCTTCATTACTGTTTTTGAATGGAAACCTGCCCCCATAATTCCGGAGGAGAGGTACTTCTTCTCAACCCAGCCCCTGCTGTGTCTCCAGCAGCCTCCCCTCAGCCTGTAAATTACCCGCTAATGGATTAGCTCCCCAGGCTCATGCCTTGGGCTCATGCTCTGATGTCGAGTACCCACCATTCACGTGTCCCAATTAACCTCCTTTGGTTTTTTAAACATTCTGTACTGCCATTCCAGCCCCTACTTGTCTGATTTTTCCATATCTCTTAGTTTTCTTCTCCTTGAACACTCGCTTCTCTTTGGCCCCCTGTTTGTTCATAAATCTTGCCACCCTTCCTGCCACTGCCCACCCCTAAGTCTGTCAAATGACCCTGAGAACAAATACTTCCACGGCCCAACTCCGCATCTCCACCTGCCGCAGCCCCAGGCTCCCGGACAGATGGCCTTTGAATCCCAGGTAACAGGTGTGTTACTGACAGGTGTCTACTCCAACCTGAGTCTAGGGACTTGAAAATAGAAAAGAAATTTCTGGGGATCCCACTGTGGCTCAGTGGGTTAAGAACCCTACTAATATCCATGAAGATGTGGGTTCAATCGCTGGTCTCCTTCAGTGTTTTAGGGATCCGGCATTGCCTTGAGCTGTGGTGTAGGTTGCGACATGGCTTTTGGATCTGGCATTGCTGTGGCTGTGGCACAGACTGGCAGCTGCAGCTGCGATTGGACCCCTAGCCGGGAATTGCCATATGCTGCCCATGAGGCCCTAAAAATAAATAGATATATAAATAAACAAGTGAACATTTAAAAAATGAGCTTCAAACATTCTTTTAAAAAAGAAAGAAAGGAGTTCCTGTTGTGGTGCAGTGGAAAAGAATCAGACTAGGAACCATGAGGTTGCGGGTTTGATCCCTGGCCTCACTCCGTGGGCTAAGGATCCAGTGTTGCCATGAGCTGTGGTGTAGGTCGCAGATGCCGCTCGGATTTGGTGTTGCTGTGGTGTAGGCCAGCAGCTGTAGCTCCAATTCGACCCCTAGCCTGGGAACTTCCATATGCTGTGGGTACGGGCCTAAAAAGCAAAAAAAAAAAAAAAAAAACAATTTTTTAAGTCATGGCTCTGCTATAGATTGGCATAGCATTTCCACTTTGAAAGAGACAACAAGTCTGGTCTGGGTGCCCAGAGAGTGGGGCAGCATCCTCCGTGCTCCTTCTGCATGTTTCATCAGGCTGATTTCAAATGGCTTTACACATTGTCTTTGCTGCTGCCAAGACGCCGCGGCGCTGTTGCGTGTACACAATAGGTGTGCGGGCGCTCTCCCGCACACGTGGGTGCCCATCACCTCCCCACCATTTTCCTAGGCTTACTTTGCAGGGGCATTAAAGACAGCATAGTATTTCTAAGTCACCCACATTCTTTGCTGTCATTATTAGCTGTAGCGCATTGAAGGGGACAAACAATGCAGCTTATTCTCTTGCCTCTCCAGTCCCAGAGATTTATTTTCCAAAATTTCTTTCTTTGCTTTGCTTTCTTTCTCTTTTTTTTTTTTTTTTGTCATCCTGTTGAAAGAACTCAAAAAAAAAAACTAATCACTCCTTTCTCTTTGAGCTGAGCGTACAGCCGGATCCAACGGTGAGCCTGGGTGATCCACTTCGTAGTGGAGGCTTTGTGTCTCGACTTGAAGGTGACTATGGAATCTTCTGGGTCTTTGCATTCGTCTTTGGAAAACGGTGACCATCACCCCCAGCACTCATGTCCAGGGTGGCAGCCAAGACCTTCATTGATAGCATTAGATGCCCATCCGGATTATGGCATCCAAGGGTCCTGCCCTTCTGTGCTCCCTGGCTGTGGGAATAGACACTCAGATCTCAAACACTAAAAAGAAGGTGGTATTCTCGTGCCGGTGCTGCATGTCCAGCCCGGGCCCAGCTGGATGCTCGGCTTATTCTCTTGACTCTGGAGGATGCGGGTCACAGGGGTTCCATCTCAGTCGAGGAAAGGAGGTGCCACTACTCCCATTGGCTCATGAAGTAGGTGGGGCCTCACCTACGTCTACAGACTGGGGAGTGCATCCCATCATGTGCCCACAGCAGGGGAGCTGCACTGCTAACCACCACCCCTGCCCCACCCCAACTCAGGACCTTTGGAGCAACCCGTGCATCTGGCTCACTCAGCCTGGCCCCTAACCACACCCTTTCTGCCCCCTACCCCCCATCCCATCCTGGATTCTCAATCTCATTATGTTTCCCATCAGCAGTTAGAAAAGCTTCTCGTGGATTTCCCCAGGTCACACCAACACGGGGTGAAAACGGAGCCACAAAGAAAGGGAAAACGGGGGATCTGGGGAAGGGGAATCCTCTTTCTGGCTTGATTCCACATGGACAGAACAGAAGGAACACAGCCCTCATCCAGCTCCTCCCAGCTGGGGCGAGAAAGGGCTCACCCGCATTCACCGCCCCATTTTTACCTGCCTCTGGCTCCAGTCCCTGCCAGGTGTTCCCTCCGCCTGGGTGTGAGATGTCCTCTCCTGGCGCCCTTTGGTTCCAGCTCTGGCAGCTCCACCTGGAAGCTCAGGATGCTTCACCTGCTCTGAAATTCTGCCCTGTGATCTCAGACACCAGGTGAAGCCCCTCCTACTTGCTTGTATCACTTGGCTCACAGAGCAGTAAGATCTGCATCTGCATCCTTGTGCCTTGCAGAGATTCCTGGAACAGCTGGTGGGCTCCTGTGTCTGTCTAGAGCTCCAGCCCCACGCTCTGTGTCAGGATGGAGGGAAGGTGGACAAGGTGAGAAGTGCTCTCCCCTGGGCTAAAGTGATACCTTGGACCAGAACCTGGGTCTGAGAGCATCGCCTTCTCAGGGTGTGTTGGTCTGTTACGCCTCTCACCAAGCTCCTGGGTCCCTCCTGCAAATATCCCCCTGGCATGACCTCTGCCTTGGGATGGACTAGAGACCTCATCCTTGGGTGAACAGAATTTAGGGTCTTATGTCAGAGAAGTCATGAGCTGTCCAACATGGGAATGAAACAAAACAGATGATAAGGTTGAACAAGTCTTAACCTACTGGTCCTTCCAGCTCTGAGTTTCAATGATGTGATCTCCAAGCAGGACTGGTTTACCTGTTCCCTTGAGGGAACCAGCACAGTTCAGAGCCCCAGAGGCCTGGGAAAGGATGGAGCCCCAAGGGGTGGGCTCATGAACAGACCTCACTTGGCTCCCTCCACTTCTGGGCTCTCTCCCCGACCCCCACCCCCATCTCTATCCAGCGTTTCCTGGAATCATTTTCCAGTGATTTCACTACTCTGGGGTGACCCAAACTGAGACACCCAGCTGCCACTGCCACCTCCTGCCACTAGCCTGGTGATGGCATCCAGGGTCTCAGCCACCCTGCTGATGCCCTATTAAAGGGGCAGGATGGAATAGTTGGGGGGTGCGGAATGCCTTCCCCCATCTTCCCCATACCCCCTTCCATGGACCGTCCCATTGAGTGCAATAATAGGACATCCCAAGAATTCCTGCTGTGGTGCAGGGGGTTAAGACTCCAACTGCAACAGCTCAGGTCACTGCAGAGGCTTGGGTTCGATCCCTGGCCTGGTGCAGTGGATTAAAGATCCAGCATTGCTGCAGCCTCGGTGTAGGTTGCAGCTGCCGCTTGAGTTCAGTCCTTGGCCTGGGAACTTCCATATGCCATGGGTGCAGCCATAAAATGAAAAAATAAAATAAAATAAAATAAAATAAAAAATAACTTTCATTCCCAATGCCACACATACATGTTCTATGGAATCCACTCTTCTGTTTCTGATTGAAACTTTTTGCCCCGGGATTGAGGCGCAAGGACCCTTGAGAGCAGCCTGGGAGACCGACCTCTGCTGGTAGATGGTCTGGACCCCAACCCCTAATTCCCAGCTCAAAGTCTCCGCTGCCCCCATCCTTCCCCAGATTCTGCAGTGAGCCCATCCACCCACCTGGTGGTTTCACTCAGACTCACCCCTGCTCTCTCACTACACAGTCGGTCCACAGACCACAGGTACATACACAAAGCCGGGGCCCTTAGCTTGCAAGTTCCCATGCCTAGCCTAAGATCCCCATGGAGGAGTTTCTTAGCTGGATGAATCCTTAAAGTTCAGGCATGGAAAGAAAATTCTTAGATAGAAGCTCAGAGGATTCTTACGGCCCTGGCAGTGCTAATGATTTTAAAGGCTGTGATCTGATGAGCGCCCTAGAAGGTTTGATGGGGAGGGGTAGGACTACCCACCCCTCCTGCTCCCTCCAGCCAGGCCTTAAGCTACTTGGAGCCC
The DNA here is from genome assembly GCF_016906955.1 of Phacochoerus africanus. Lineage (NCBI taxonomy): Eukaryota > Metazoa > Chordata > Mammalia > Artiodactyla > Suidae > Phacochoerus > Phacochoerus africanus. The sequence goes on along the minus strand of NC_062557.1, from coordinate 7,039,265 downwards.
ATCCTGAGACAAACAGGAAGGGGTGGCCTGAGAGTCAGGAGACTGAGTGTTCTAATTCCAGCTCCATGAGCAGGCTGTGCAAATTTGGGCCCAGCTCATCCCCTCTCTGGAGACTTTCTCCTTTGCAAAAGCAGGGGGTAGGGTTTGCACAGATTATCTCTGGGGTTCCTGTTGTTGCATGATTTTTATTTAAAAAAAAAAAATTCCTTCACTTTGAAGAGCTCTGAGACTTGACAAAAAGCATTTCCAAGGGAGAGAGCTGAGTTTCCTCTAGGAATTTTTTAGGAACAGGGGAAATATCAATCACTAAGAAAGGAGAAGCAAGAGGCAGCACAGGGAGACTGCGAAGGGCAAGCATGTGACCTGGGGGTGGGGTTGGAACCTGGGCCCTGAGAGCCGCATGTTCTCCTCTGGATCTTTGAACTAAGATCAATCATTTTCTACAAAACTGGCCACTGAGCAGCAGCCAGGGACCCAGGAACTTGGTCCACTGCTTGCGCCAATGCCCATGATGGGGACACAAGGACGGTTTCCCAGTCCATGGGATCTAACCCCTCTCCCACCCACCCCGGGAGGCAGGAATAATCGCAGGCTGAAGGGAGGAGGGGGCACAACACCCGCAGGAATGCCTGATTCATTTGTAAAGAACAAACGGATTAAAAACCACCAGCAACATCATCGGGTCCCAGAGGGCAAGACAAGCCCACAAATACTGAGGCTGAAACAGGGTGAGAAGTCCATCCAGGAAGGCCAGGAAATCAGGCAGCTGGCAGTCCAACCCAAAGGCTCTTCAGAGCCACAGCCAAGGCAACCATCTCCGCTAATGTGCCTTTTTCTAATGGACGTGGACTTCGAGTTCCTCTTTCCGGGGCCCTTCCGGTGCCATTAACACTGTTTGCCAGCAAAAAAGTTCAGGAAGATGTTTTAAGTGTGAAAAACAACAGTTCCTTGGCATTCGTGCCCTGGTGCCTTCTGTAATAGGAGATGGGGGGCAGAGCCAGCTGGCCCTCTGCCCCCCTCCTCTCCCCACCCCCCCGAGAGGGGTCACCAGGCGGTGAATCAAGGAGATACTCCTTAGAGTGAAGGAAAGATCACCGCCCACCTGCCTTCGTGCAGCTGCCAGAGCTGATATGGGAGCCGTGTGCTTGGCAGGTCAGAGTCCCCGCAGAAAACTATTAGGGTTGGCAGCTTTCTCTGTCTGACCTCATTCCATCTTGGTGATTGAAAACTGGGAGGGGACTTAGAGATCAATCCAACTTATTTCTTTGATGATGGGCAAATGGAGAGGTTCAGAAATGGGAAGAGATTTACCCAAAGTAGGGTTACAGGGAAGAGAGTCAGGATAAGAAGCAGGAGCTGCACAGCTTAAAACACACACAGAGCCTGAGCTGATTTCAAGAGTTGGCAGACCCGGTAAGAGCCATGTGACCCATCTCAGCATATTCACCTCTTAAGTGAAGGTAGCCTGAGCAAAGGGGGAGCAGAGGGTGGGGCTTGGCAGAGTGGGCGTGGCCACAGCCAATCACAAAAGGGCATCGGTCTTTATCCCTTTGTGGCATTGAGGCACTTCCCGTTGTGCCGGTTGGTATGTCAATGGTTCCAGCTAAGTGATGTGTCCCCAGAGGAGACTTGGACTCCCCCACGCGGCACATGGAGGTTCCCAGGCTAGGGGTCAAATCAGAACTGCAGCTGCCAACCTACACCACAGCCACATCAACGAGGGATCGGAGCGGCATCTGCGACCTCCACCACAGCTCAGGGCAACACTGGATCCTTTACCCACTGAGAGGGCCGAGGATCAAATCTGCATCCTCATGGATTCTAGTCTGATTTATTAGCGCTGAGCCACAATGGGAACTCCTGGACATCCCTTTTTAAGGTTCCTCCTTTGATGCTACCCGGTTGCTTACACACATGGCCTACAAGGAAAAGGTGAGGTAGAGGGTGAAAGGCATTGGATTTGAGGAAAGTTATAACTTGGATACAAATACAGACTGCTCTACCCCATCCGGTTCTCTCCCAACTGTGGGTGTGGAATAGTCCTGAAGATGAGAGTCATCAAACTTAATCTGTTAGCTGGGACCAGGCTCAGCTGCACAGAACACAAAATCTACATCAACAGTGACTTGGCCAAGATGGTAGCTTCTCTCTTCCCTTATACAACAGAAGTGCAAGGTCAGTGATCCCAGGGCTGGTAAAGCAACCCTGTGGTTAACAGAACTCAGACGCCCTCTGCTTTCTGCTTCAGCCAGCCTAGCATGGATCTTCCATTCAAGACTCCAACTTGGTCCAACATGGCTGCTGGAGCTCCAGCCCTCACCTTCCAGGCAGGAGGGAGGGAGACAGTGTGAAAGGCATCAAAGGGTGGCATGCCCTTCAATCTTTCCTTGAGCCTCCTGCCTGGGCATCCGTATGCCCAGAACATAGCGGCTCACATTCCATGAATGGAATTTGGTCCCATGGCCATGCCTAGATGCTTGGAGAACCAGAAAAATGTGGCTTTTAGCCAGTTTCATGCCCCCACCCCCCAGCATAACAGATCCTCTTACTGAGGAAGAAAAGGATTACACCGATTGGACAGAACAGGATGTTACAGCTTCTCCGTGGGTCCTGCTTCCTCTGTGCTCTGGTTGTGAAACTGCATCTTTGGTTTCCTACATTTATGAAATGAGGAAAACCCACTCAGTCCTCTCCCCTACTTCAAAGAGAAAGCAAGATAATAAAGAAGGTAATTAAAACCAAAAATATATATATATAAAAAGAAAAGTCTTTAACTCGCAGGAAGGAAAATAAGCCGGTGGGGGGCCAGGCATACACAGAAGTGCAGCTTGGCCTGGCTGGCCCCCTCTGCTGTCAATACTCCAGGGGAGCCAGCTAATTATGGGCCCCCTGCCGCACCGCCTTTGGAAACATGAGAATTCTTTTGAAATGTAACTAATTACCCCCTACCTGACTTTAAGACTAGATTTTTGTGCCTGAGATTTTTTTCAAAAGAACCTCACCTGTGTTGCTGCCTGCCCAGGTGGACCAATGGTGTGGAACAGTTGGGGGAGTGAGGGAGGGACCAGGTCTAAAGGGCAAATGAGAAAGGAAAATTTTCCCACCTCCTGGTACCCCGTAGGACCAGCCTCCTTCCCTCCAAACCTTTGGCCTGATTTGCTAATGAAGAGTAAAATTGAGCTCCAACCCCTTCCCTACCCACCCCAGGTCTGGCAGAGGTGTTAATGAGCTGGAGGGACCAAGGGCTGGGAGAAGCAACTCTGTGATTACCTGGGACTTGAGGGCTGTTCTAGAATAATAGGATGAGGCTCGTTCTCCTGGGCGCAGGATCTGCAGACCGTGGGGATGAGAAGAAAATGTCACGGCCACTGTCACTGGAGGAAGAAGAGGGAGGGGAGGCAGAGGAGGGACAATAGGAAGCCGTGGAGGAGGAAGGGACCACCTGAGGCTCTAGTTTAGGAAGTCAAAGCAAACGCCAAGACCAGCGCCCCACACAGGCCTTTATTCTAAGAAGATGCCATAAAGGGAAAGCAGGCAAGGAGGAGGGTGAGAATAAGGAGGGAGACACCAGCCTCTTAAGGAGGATATGGTGAAGGCGGTTTGTCTATTCTGCAAAGCCCGGGAGGATGACAGACCCTTGGTCGAAACTGGAAAATATTACTCTTGCACCTCTGTATGGAAAAGGCCCAGGGATCAACTTTCCTGAGCTCATGTTTCCAAAGAGACTTTAGTGTGGGCAACAGTGAGATCTGGGGGAGTTCAGGTGGTGACAGGCAGGGATTCCATGAGGCATTATGAAGAACTTCCCATTTGCCTTTGTTTCCCAGAAGAGGGTTCATTTGTAGGGGTCTTGTAGGATGCATAGGAGTTCACCAGATGGCCAGAAGGAATGAGCATTCCAGTTTAGATCCAACACCATGTGTAAAGCCCAGAGGTGTGAAATGGCCAGGGAGGTTCAGGGTCGTGCAGTTCATTGGGCCTGGCTGAACAGGAGTCTGTAGGAGGAGAGTGGCTGGGCGATAAAGCTGAATTAATGGGCAGGTCCCACTCCTGGGAAGGAAGAAACTGGACAGGGAGGTGATGGATTTGCCTTCTGACATCTGAATTTTGGAGTGGCAGGGGGACTTTCAAGCGGTGACTGCCAGGAGGCAGTTGGATGTGCGGGGCAGCAGCCGTAGGCGTGTGGGCCATCCGTGTACACGTGACCCTGTGCCTTCTCTCTGATCTTGTAAATCATGGGCCTGTTATCTTTTCTCAGGCCCCCAGGAATGCGGTTACAGCTAGAGGAGGACAGGTGAGCCACTTGGGGGGGGTGGGGGGGGACCGGACTCTCTGCTGGGATGGTGAGTGGGTGTCCCCAGGAAGGAGCCCTCGTCCTTGTGAGATGCGGGTCTTTAGGACCAAGCAGCATCCCACAGACAGAAAATGCTTCGGCAGAGCCCTTCCAGCCCCACAGGCTGAGCAGCTGCTCACCTATGGAGCTAAATGGTCTCCCAAAGAGCCCTTTAGCTGAAAAGCCCAGAGCCCTTCTTCGATGTGATGGTTTTAGAGCGCACATACCGAGGGGTGGAGGGGGAGAGTGGGGAGACGAAGGAGGGAGAGGGGAGAGGCAGTCAGCTGTGAGGACATACAGGGAGGGAGGGGCTGGGAAAATGGAAGTGGGTGGAGGCGCAGAGAGGTGTCAAGCCCTGGAGGGGTCATCCACAGGCTAGACCAGCTGATGAACAATTCAGATTTTGACCTGAGTCCTTCAGAAGCAACCCCGCCATCTCTTTCAGTGTCCTGTCTGTGGCCGACCCCCACTCCCACAGACAGTCTCCTCCGAGTTCCTGGACTGCACACCGCCCTCCAGCAGACCCATCTTTGCTGATCCTGAGACAGGGGGTAACCCTGGCCGGGCAGATCCCTCCTGCCTGTCCGGTGGGGAGGACAAATTGGATTCGCTTCCTTGCACTTGCTACCTGACGAGGCTGGGAAATTGCAAGGCTCTTTGCTCCCCTCTCCAGCCTGAACTCCGGATGCATAAGCCCACTTGAAGGGACACCGCCGAAGTCAAGAGGCCTCCTCTGTGACCCTGGTCATGAGTCTCAAGGACCAGACAGTGCTTCAGACAGCGGCAGTGTCTAAGTGTCCGTGTGGGATCACCAATGCAGAACAGGCGACACTTTCCCAGATGAGACCAGCAGGGAGGGCGGGTCCTGTGGACCCTTCCTGAGTAAGGGCTGCCGTGGGGGTGTCGCCAGGGGAGGAAAGGGGAGACAGAAACAAAGGATGTTTGAGCGGAGAGGGAAAAGGCCGCCTTCCCTGCTTGGCAGCCTCTTCCTCACCGTTGCAGAGACCGTGGGCCAGTTATTCCATCAAGTTCGGTATTAGAGCATCCAACTTCATTAGAGCTTCAAGGCGCACGAAACGTTAATCACGGAAACCTTGATATTCTGCAGGAGAGTCTTACTCTGAGAAGGAAAAAAAAAAAAAAACACACTTTCATTTTCCTTTGAGGTTAATAGAAGGCTAATTTGAAAGCACTCGGTTAATGAGAAAGCTAAAAATACCTCTTGTAGATCACATGCCTCCGTCCTGGCCTCGGCAGCTCCAACCTTCTCGGGAGCATGAACGAAGCCCCCTTGCGGGGCTCAGGGTAGGGACAGCAGCTCCGCCCACGAAGGACCAGCACCTCCATCCTGTGCCTGCATCCCCGGATGGGGCAGGTGGTCCTTCCCGGTGGTACCAGGTTGGTCCAGGAGGGAAGACGATGGGCCGGGGACGTGGAGAGAGTGTGACCGCTCTCTGTGGGCCCCCCAGGAGGAAATCTCTGGGGCTCCCCGGAGTCAGGCCAGGACTCCCTGGCCAGGCACCCTCCCTCGCCCAGCCTGGCCCTGCCCACCGGGCCGTCACCAGGAGGGTGTTCACCGCCGTGGGATACAGTTTCCTCCAGGTGAAGGAACAGCAACCCTTGGAGGTGCTCACAGCAGCCTTAAGGACAAGAAAGATAACAGCCTGTGGGAAATGAGGAGGGTTCTGATTCTGCTTCGAGGACGTGTGTGCATTTGTGTGTGTGTCTGGGTGTGTCTGTCTGTGTGGAACCCAGAGAGGAATTTGATTTCAAAGAGGTACCCTCAGGGCTGGGAGCTCGAGCAGCTATTGAGAAGGAGAGAAGAAGGTTCTAGGTGTCAGGAAATCCACTGGGGAGCTGTCTGTTGCTGCTTCCCTGATCACCAGGAGTCCAGGCTGATGGACCTGGGTTTGGAGCTGGCAGGGCCAGGGGGCTCTCCCCACTGTGACCCCAGACCGTGGTTTCTGGACCAGCCATCCGTGGACTCTGGAGTGGGCCTCTGCTCACCGAGACCGGGCTTCCCTTTTCTCTGCCGCCCAGGCTTTCCAGGAACAGGAAGAAAATGGAAGAGGGAAGATGGGGTGGGGGAGGGGGAAGGGCCCTGAACTCCACCCCCGACCCCAGACACAAGCATGTTCTATCCAGAGCAGCCTGTCTGAGGGCCCGGGTCTGCACCCTCCCGCGCCTGCCCGCCCCACACCTGGTACAGCTCCTGTCCTATCAGCGGAAAGATGCTTCCTTTAAACACATGCCAGGTGTTTACCCCAACCTGAACCTGGCATGAAAGGCAGAAGGGGTACAGCCATGAGCAGGTGGAAGGCGGACGTGGGGACCCCTACTCTGGATCCCTCTCCCCTGGGCTCCAAGGTCAGGAAACCAAAGCCCATTCATGAATTTATCCAGCCAGCCTTTATGGAAGGCCCACGGCGTGCCCAACCAGCGTGTCACCGCCAACAAGGAGAGCCCAGATGCTCACACAGGGCACTAGAAATTAAACAAATAAATGCATTTAACCCATTTATTGAGGTGTCTGGACGTGTGAGATTACAGATATGAAACGGCTTTATGTGTCCCCATAACTCCCCCTAACTACACTCGGCCCAACCTCCCTCGCCTGCTCCCCGAAAGTCATTTGGCCAAATTATATACATTTGCAGCCATGCCCGGTTATTAGAGCCATCTGTTTCCAATAGTTAGTCCGATTTATTTAAAACGTCGGTCTTGGCAAAGTTCAGAGCTCTGTTCCTCCAGACTTGAATGGATGTGGGGGTGGGGGAGGGAGTGGGGACTGCTGGTCACCCTCTCCCTCTGGGCTTGCTTCCCTGCCTGAGGCCCGTCCTTTTGCTGGTGGCCTCTCTGAGTCTGATGGACCAGCCCTGGCCCCGCCGTTAGGATGGGGGTGGGGGACGTGGACCCTGCAGGCACCCCACCACCACACACCCAGCACAATCCCTCGGTCTGGGAGACCCAGCCTCTGCTTCTTCCTCTTGCCCCACGGTCCTCCTCCCCCTCCCCCATCTCTTCCAGCCGGTACCCCCAAAAGGGCTGAAGCCCAGCTTCCTTCCATGGGGTCGAGTCCATCCAAGACTGGGGCACACAGTCTTGTCCACCAACCACTGGGAAGCAGACAGCATCATGGCTGCTCCTCCCAGGACCCAGCTTCTCCAGCCAGCCCTGTCCCCATTGAGCTCAGGAGCAAGAAGCCGCCAGAAAATCTGTTGGCTGCATTAAGTGGCCAACCCGGGAGCCATCTTGATGTGGGGAGAGAAAGTTCTCCCCCCACACCCCCACTCTGCTCCTACCGGAAGGGAGAGACCCGGCTTCCTTCACAAACTGCACTTGAGCTTGGCCAGCTTCCTCTGTCCTTGGCTGACTTGAGGCGGGGGAGGGGGTAAAATGACCATTGCAATAATGAGCTAACGTTTATGAAATGCCACCTGCTTTCCAGGCTCGCTCAATACCTCATTTGCGTCTCATAAGGACCTGAGATGTAGGTTCTATTGATACCTTCATTTTAGAGGTGAGGATACAGGGAGGTGACACAGTGTCCAAGGTCACATAGGAACCACCCCGGTTGGTTCCACGGCTACACCCCAGGCCACTGCTGAGAGGGTAGCGAGAGCCTTTCCCTCCTTCCAGGACAGGTGTGTCCCAAAAGCAAGGCCCGGGAGCTCCCGTTGTGGTGCAGAGGTAACAACCCCGACTAGTATCCATGAGGACGCAGGTTTGATCCCTGGCCTCAGCTCAGTGGGTTAAGGATCCAGCATTGCTGTGAGCTGTGGTGTAGGTCGCAGACACAGCTCCGATCCCATGTGGCTGTGGCTCTGGTGTAGGCCGGCAGCTATAGCTCCAACATGACCCTAGCCTGGGAACCTCCACATGCCATGGGTGTGGCCCTAAAAAGAAACACACACACACAAAATTAATGCCCATCCCTGGGAGGGTTTCAGGCAGAATTAGGACAGATTCCAAAACCTGGTCCAGAGAAGCAGTCGGCCAGTTTCACAGCCACTCACATGCTACGGGTTTCCTGTCACCTGCCCAAACTAATTTCTTCTAGGACCCCTCCTGAAATGGCTAGGAAGGGCCATGCAGGCCCCATGAGTGCTGCAAAGGGAAGCGCAGCAGTTTTCCTGCGCTGGGTGGGAGACCTGCCTGCAGCTGTCTGAAATCCCGCCCGTCTGGGGTCTGGGGATACGTCACAACTCGGAACGTAACCCTGTAATGGGCAACTCGTGTCCTGTGGACAGCTGGCAGCACCACTGCAGACTCGGCCATGCAGCCAGGATGCTCCCCGCCACCCCGCCCGCACACACCCCGCACCCTGCCTCCCAGGACTTGGGAAGGGGGCCTGGTGCCAGTCCTAGGGCAGCCTGGAGGAGCCAGCCCCCCACGGAGTCCCTGTGGCTCTCAGATGGAGCAGGGCACGCAGGAAGTCGCCCGCTCCTGCAGCCGACACACCTGGGTTTCCTTCTGATTCCGCCCCCGCTCCTAATAGCTGCCATTTGCCGGCTGCTTTGCAGATGTCACCCTGTTTCACCTTCAGAACAACCCCATGGGGAAGGCGTTTTGCCACCGTGAGACTGAAGAAACAGAGGACCACACCGGAGGGAGCTCCCACATCGAAACGGGAAGTTAAACGGCTCTGATTAATTCCAAAGCTCTCAACCCCTCTGCTGGGATGGAAGGCAAGTCTCCCAAGCTCTCTGCACCCTCACTTCCTCACTGCAAAAAGCCGGATGGTTGTCCCCACGTCCCTGAGCTCTGAGAAGGTTCTGTGGGGCCAGAGGATCTGGCACAGGGCTTGAACGTGGTTGTATTAATGTGGGTTTTCCAGAGACACAGAACCAACAGGATGTGCTTATAAATAGAGAGAGAAAGATATTTATTTTAAGGAATTGGCTTATGAGATTGTGGAGACTTGGAGAGTCCAAAAATCTGATGGGGTAAGGCTGACAGACTAGAGACTCAGGGAAGAAATTCAGTTGGAGTCCGATGGCTGTCTGCTGGCCGAATCCCCTCTTGCTCCAGGGAGGTCAGTCTTCTGTTCTCTTCAGACCTTCAACTGATTGGATGAGGCCCACCCATCTGCTCTACTCCAAGACCACGAATTGAAATGTTCATCTCAGCCACAAACACCCTTGCAGAAACATCCAGACTAATGGTGGATCCAATTTCTGGGCACCGTGTTAATACATAAGATCAACCATCACCCTGGTGAACACCCCCTCTGTGGCAGGCATTGTGGGTAGAGGGGCTGCCCCACCATCAGCACCCATGGGTCTTTGTCATGCGGTACACACGTGGTGTTTGTGCATCGTGCGTGGTGTGTCCATGCAAATGTGGGGGGGGGGGGTTCATGAGTGAACACAAAGGCATGTACACAGCTGCCAGAGAGCATCCCCAAGGGGGTGAGCCAAGCTGTGCCCAGACCCTGGAACCAGAGGGGCTACTTCACTGACCGCTTAGGACCTGGGAAGCCATAGAAGGAGGCAGCCAGAATGGGGACCAAACCCCGGCTCCTGCCCACAACTCCCTATAGAGTCCTGAGCCTCCCTGAGACTCGATGCAGCCTCAGTGAAGCAGAAATAACGACCCCAGCCCCTCGGAGCTGCTGGGAGAGTGGAAATGCGCTAATGGATTGAAAGCAGCAAGCTGGGCCCAGCCGGGCACCCGCGCACACACACATGCGCCTTCCCTCCCCAACCTTGCCGTAGAGAGAAGCACGTCCAAAGCAGAGCAGAAACTTAATTAGGATTGGAAAAATGTGAATTCCAAGGCTTATTAAATTCATGATATTTTTACTTACCATGTACCCAGAAATATATTTAGCAAAGCAATTTACACCATCACTGGCTGATGGATTGTGGTTTTCTAAGTTGAGTTTGAAGATATAAATGGACTCCGATCAGGGCTTGGCTGGGAGGATGCTCCCCTCCCTCCTGTCCTGGTCCTCTGGGCTCCGGCCTCACCTGGGCAGCGTCCCGGGAGAGATCAACGGCCCTGCCCTCCCATCCTCTGCTGGGAGCATCTCTGCCTGGCAGGGAGAGGGATGGGGCGGGGCGCAAAGAGGCAGTATAATAACAGCGATAACAACCATTTATCAAGCACTTACCGTGTGCCAGAGGCTGTGGGCTTCCCGGCGCTAACTCACTCCCCCTCCCAGCAACCCCATGAGAGAAGGAGCACCCAGCCACCTCTTCTTCTTATTTTTTTACTTTTTAAATTTTTTACAGCTGCACCGGTGGCCTATGGAATTTCCCGGACTAGGGATCGACTCAAAGCTGTACCTGGTGGCCCTCGCCACAGCCACAGCAACACCAGATCCGAGCCGCATCTGTGATCTACCCTGCAGCTCACGGCAACACCGGATCCTTAGCCCATGGAGCGATGCCAGGGATCAAACCCACATCCTCATGGACACTGTGGTGTGTTCTTAACCCTCTGAGCCCCCAACGGGAACTCCCAGGCACCTCAGCAGCTGTGTGACCTTGGGCAAATGGCTTATCCCCTCTCTCTTTCTCTGCCTCAGCTTCCTCATCCGCAAAGTGAGGATAATGTGAGCTACACGGTGCCTGAAACTGAGTAAAGTCATCCTTAGATATCAGTGAGCCTCTGGAAGGGCGAATTGCCTGTTCAAGATCAAATATTGCGTAAGCCTAGAATCAGAATCCAAAATCAGGTGCACAGACTCTGAAGCTGTTAACTGCAGGTGGGGATGAACCACAGTCCGTGGATCCCCGGACCAAGCCTCTCTCGTGTCATCTGTCCTTCACAGCCAAGGGGAAGGGTGGAGTGGGGAGGTTTGGCAGGACCTCTCCCCAAACACTTACCCTCGAAGCCCAGGCACGAGGCGTGTCTGGATGACCTGCCGTTTCCAGGTGAAATGGAGGCTCAGTCCCCCAGGGCCCAGGCTGCCCTGGAGCAGGCCAGCTTCGAGCATCCAGCCAAGCCCCTTCCCTCCTCTCTCTGTCACTGTCCTCCCTCTTGGTGTGCCCTTGCCTGAAACAAGGACTTGCTGCGGTAGGATAAGCAGCTGGCCTTGGAATTTTATTAACTGAAATAATTGCTTACAAACCAGAGTGTTAACGAGGAGCTGAATATCACTCCTGCTCAGATTCAGTCATGGCAGATTCCAAACAAATGCACAGGACAGGGGACTGAGTCGGGCTGGTGGGCTTGGGTCCTCCTACCCTGGCCAGCAACCCTTTCCCAGGAGAGGAGCTGGACGAAGGTATCGCCGGGGACCAGGGTAGCGCAGTGGGAGAGCAACTGGCTGCCCAGCCCCCAAGAATCCTGCTTGGTTCTCTTCTTCCACTGCCCCCCGGGAAGCAGCCAGTCTTCCAGGCCTCCGGGATTGCATGAGGAACACAACCACGCTCCCCCTCTTCCTTCCTTCTATGCCAATCCCCAGGACTCGCCGGAACCTTCCTTGTGCTTCCAAATGACACCTCCACCATGAAGCCCCCTGGATTTTCCCAAGTGGAATTATTCCTTCCTTCCCATAACCCTCTCTGTTTGGGGTTTTATTACAATTACACGCTCATCTGTAGCTCCTTAAACCTGAAAACCAGAAGCTCCTGGAGGCCAGAGGTCTTTGTCTTTGCTCATCTCCAAGACTTTCCCTCATTTCTGCCTGGTGCTCAGCACTTTATTGATTGTGGTGGCCATTCAAGAAATGTCTTTTGGCTCAAACCGGGATATATTCTAGAAGGGTGTTTTAAAAATTATTGGGAGTGGGAAAAAAAATCCTTTATTAAAAACAACGACCTGGAGTTCCCTTGTGGCACAGCGGGTTAAGGATCTAGCTTTGGCACTGCTGGGGCTTGGGTTGCTGCTGTGGTGAGGGTTTGATTCCTGACCTGGGAACGTCTACATGCTGTGGGAGTGGCCAAAAAATGAAAACAATAATTTGAGTAGCATTAGATAATATGTAGGAAGGAAGAACTCTGGGTAAAGGGGGTGTTGCCTGAGGGTAGAGACCTGCCAGCTGGGTGTCCCCCTGGACCAGCCCAACCCCTGCCTGGCCCCCTGGCATGTCCAAATGACCCAGTCCCCCTCTACACGTGGCTTCAAAACTAGTGACCAGCAGGATGGCATGGGCCCAGAGAACCATCTCTGAGAGGGGGCAGCCAGCTGCACGGGGCGGGCAGGGATGCTGGATCCCTAACCCGCTGTGCCACCGGGGAACAACATGGGGACCCTAAAAGTGGGGACAGGGATGGGAGCCCACACTACCGCACCCCACATCTGATTCCTCGTCATGTCACATGAGGTGCTCATGCAGAGGTCGGCCACCTAAAGAATCCGGGTAGCATTGCAAGAAGCCATGTCCTGGCTCCACTTCTCCCCCAGTGAGTCCAAGGCCTGCAACAAAGCAACTGGGTGAAGAGCCTGATCCCTCAAACCCTCTCCCTCCTTCGTCACCTGCCCTTCCCTCCCTAAGACCACCCGGAGATGACATTTTTCCAGCACTGTGGCAGGCAGGGGGACTCCCTTTAGAAGCCAAAGGATTCAGAGTGCCCCCCAAAAACCTGACTGGGAGTTTTCACCATGGTGCAGTGGGTTAAGAATCTGACGGCAGGAGTTCCCGTCATGGCGCAGTGGTAACGAACCTGACTAGTATCCATGAGGATGCAGGTTCAATCCCTGGCCTCGCTGAGTGGGTTAAGGATCCAGTATTGCCATGAGCTGTGGTGTAGGTCACAGATGTGGCTTGGATCTGGTGTGGCTGTGGCTGTGGTGTAGGCTGGTAGCCGCAGCTCTGATACCACCCTTCGCCTGGGAACTTCCATATGCCACAGGTGGGGCCCTAAATAGAAGAAAAAAAAAAAAAGAATCCAACCGCAGTAGCTTGGGTCACTTAGGAGATGTGGGTTCAATCTTTGGCCCGGAAACTTCCATATGTCGCAGGTGTAGCCATAAAAAGAAAAAGAAAAAAAAAATCAGCAAAACTAGCCACTTGAAATCAGAATTGAATGCTCAATAAAAAGCGTTAAACAATTTTTTAAAATCTGACCTGTGGAGTTCCCTGATAGCCTAGTGGTTAAGGATCTGATGTTGTCACTGCTGTGGCACTGGTTCAGTCCCTGTCCTGGGAAATTCTGAGTGCCACGGGTGTGACAAAAAAAAAAAATCTGACTTGCAAATCATCTCCAGGAGGTGGAGTCTGTAGCAGGTGATACCAGCAAGGGCTGAATTCTCAACAGTGAAATTGGACCTTTGCCTCCCCTTGATCTTGTGGGTTGTGGCTGTAACGGGTTTGGGGCACTCCCTCTGGGTGGCTGGCTTCCTCCACTATAGTTCGCCCCCAGGGAGTGGAGTGCCCCTCACGAGACTAAGCAGGGGCTTCACCGGGGGATGACCTTACTCCAGCCCCAGACACTGCGCTCCGGACATAGAATTCTATCCTGTTAACCAGTTTGCCGGATGCTCCAGAGATAAGCAGAGATCATGGGGGCCCATCAGGGGACACCTAAGATGTGAGCCCTCTCATTTCCTGGGGCTCACATGAACCTGCCGCCAGAAAATGAGGCTCACCTTTGCCCTGCCCCATCCCAGGGTCAGCTGTCCCCATGTGGCCTTTCCCCTCCAGAAATGACAAGTACCACTCCTCTTAGCCTCTGCAAGCATCACATAATAATAACAGCAATAATAACACCAAATAAAGAACGATGTCACAAGGTTTTTATTTTCAGGTTGTACAAGTAACACATACCGGATTGCAAAAAACCTGAAACACACAGAGAGGTAGAACAAAACTAGAATCATGTGATCCACCACGAGAGGCAAGCACTGTTAACATGTTGGTACTCTCATATCAAGACTTGTCCCTAGTGGCTCAGCGGGTTAATGATCTGGTGTTGTCCCTGCTGTGGTGTGAGTTCGATCCCTGGCCCGGGAACTTCCATGTGCCGAGGGCGTGGCCAAAAATACGTCTCCGTGTTATAAAGCCCAGTTAGGATCATACCATGTACACTTTTCAGATTAGTGCGATATTGGGAAGCTTTTCTCACGTGACCAGTGGTCTTCTGACGGCTCTCCAAGGCTGGTCTCGTCTTTTCTCCCGGTGTTTTGGTCTTTCACTGGGGCCGGGAGAGCACGCCCAGTCCAGGAGGGGAGGGAAGATACATCAGGCATTAGCTCAAGTCAACAACTTATAAAGTTAAACATTGAAAAGGCAAAGAGATTCACAGTCAATCAAACAGTCGATTCTTCCAAAGGTTGAAGGAGATGGAGCAAACAATCGAGATTGTTGCAATTTTAGGCTTTAAATGTTTAACCAGCCACGTCACCTCCCGTGTCCTTCTCAGTAATCCCGCCTCACTCGGGACTATGACATCCTAAAATCTTGACCATTGCGGACCCCATCCTGGCCAGCTGATCCCTGCACGACAATCAGGGATTCGTGAATCAGCCACTCATCAATATTCCCCATCACCCACAGCTTGGGGGCGGGGGCGCTGGTGCCCAGGGAGGGTTCCTCTGGGAGTTTGGTGGGGGGCATCTTGAGACAACAAAACGGCCACTTGCTGTGTGTACACACCTCTTAAATGGAGGTTGGGTTGACTTGAGGATGTTTGGAGGTGTGGTCACCTGTGGTTAGGCCACAGACCGTAAGGCCACACCCCTGCACAGAGGGCCAAGGTCCATGGACCAAAGAGACAGCATGTCCTCAGCTTAGAAATTGAAATATAAGGAGTTCCCTTCATGGCTCAGTGGTTAACGAACTCAACTAGTATCCATGGGGACGGAGATTCGATCCCTGGCCTCACTCAGAGGGTTAAGGATCTGGCATTGCTGTGAGCTGTGGTATATAGGTCGGCAACTATAGCTCCAAATTGACCCCTAGCCTAGGAACGTCCATATGCTGCAGGTGCAGCCCTAAAAAGACAAAAGACAAAGAAGCCCTGAAATATAGGAGTTTCTGCTGTGGTGCAACAAGATCGGCAGTGTCTTGGGAGTGCTGGGACATAGGGACAAGATTCCCAGCCTGGCAGAGTGGGTGAAGGATCCAGCGTTGCTGCAGCTGTGGCTTAGGTCACAGCTATAGCTGGGATCTGACCCCTGGCTTGGGAACTCCATATGCTGGGGGGTGGCCAAAAAGTAAAAAAAAAAAAAAAAAGAAGAAGGAAGGGAGAAAGAAAGAAAGAGAGGGAGGGAGGGAGGAAGGAAGGAAGAAAGAGAGAGAGAGAAAGAAAGCAGAGAAAGAAAGGAAGTGAAATATGGAAATGAGCCTCTGGCCTTCATCTCCTGGCCTAACCTTGAGGAGGGCCACTGTCTAGGTGATGGCTCCGTGTTGTGGATGCCAAGGTGATGCCACTCTCCATCCCATCCTGGGAGCATCAGAGAACAAGCCATAGCTTGAACGTCAGGTCACCAAGTTCGGCCACCTCCTTTGGGTCTCCTGCTGTTATTCCCAACACTCAGTCCCACCTGGACCAAATCCTGGCTCTGAGTAGCCACGCGTGGCCCAGAGGGCTAAGTCAGCGACAGCCAGCCTGGAGACCTTAATTACCCCACCGGGATCTCGGGACTAGAGGAAGGGAAGCCTGTTCTCCCTCCACATGAGATCCTAGCTCTTGCCAGCATGTGAGGCTCAGGGTTTCCTGATGGGATTAGGGGAAAGGCAGTTCCTCATGCCTAGTCATACCTGAAGCCTTTCCGAGATGGGATCGTGTGATTTTTAAGAATAGGGGCCCACGGCACCTGAATACGGGAATGAAGGTGGAGCTGGAGAGACTCCAGGACCCAATAAGTGACGATCAAGAGAAAGGGCTGGGAAATGGACTTGGACTTGGGAAGAAACAGCAAATCTGAACATCAGCCTGCCAATCCCACTTAGAGAGATGGTCCCTGTCATGGCAGAGATGCAGGAGGGAGTAAGCTGATGGGGAAACATGGTTCCCCTGAATACCTGTGTCATCTTCCCACTTTTTCTCAAGGTCTCTGGAAGCTCCTAGAAAAAAACCTGACATGGATGCAAACTTACCAGCAGTTTCATTCATATACTAAGCATTTATAGGATCAGTATGTGTACATGGCCCTGCTGTACACAAAGCACAAAGCACTGTGCCCCTCAGCTGGCATCATACCTGGCAAACAGTAGGTACTTAACCATTGCTTGTTTGGAATATGTAATGGTGACTAAGAGATTGTCCCTGCAACTAAGGAGTTTATACTCCAGGGAAGGAGACAGGCATGCCAGCTAGTAATTCAACGTGGAATGAAATAAGGATGTCAGCCTTACCCCCTTCTATCTCCCCCTGCCCAGCTAGAAGGGAAGCACAGCTGGAGGGGCCTGGAGAGCTTAGGAAATTTCTTCCTTGTTTGGTCCCTAAGAATTCATCAGGAGACTTTTCTCAAGATAAACTAACTCTCCTTTCCACTTCTCTTCTGCTGAGTTGAGTCTGCAGAGCAATGGCACTCCCATTTTTTCTTTTTCTTTTTCTTTTTTCTGTCCTTTTAACGCTGCACTCACAGCACATGGAGGTTGCCAGGCTAGGGGTTGAATCGGAGCTGTAGCCACCTGCCTACACCACAGCCACAACACCACCAGATCCGAGCTGCATCTGCAACCTACACCACAGCTCACGGCAAGGCCAGATCCTTAACCCGCTGAGCAAGGCCAGGGATTGAACCTGTGTCCTCATGGATACTAGTCAGATTCGTTTCCGCTGAGCCATAGAGGGACATCCCCCACGACCATTTTTTTCTCCTTCTTTCTCCATTGAAGTCTTGCTCTTGCTAGCAATGGAACGGGCTTGGCTTTGGGGACTGGCTGATCCAGAGACCACCCACTGGATGATGGACCTTGGGTCCTGATCCTCCGTTGCTTCATCTGGAAAGGGAGCTAATGTTGTCCTCCTTTCGGGGGTGGTTTTGAGAATCAAGGATGCAAAGCGGTGGGTACCGGGTTAACCGTGTCTCCATCCGATAATGGGTTGTGCGTGTACTGGATCACGCACATTATAGCTCTTGAGTGCAGGCCCTCATTCCCACATCACCCAGCGTATCGTGCAGCATTTGCCTCCGTACGTGATGAACAAATGTCTGTTGGCAGAATATTTTAAACCGCATGCCTGCTGTTACATGGATCGTATCTTTAAAACCAAAAATTGCAGCGTGCCTAATGAGGACAAGCACATCCAAGGAAGAAACAGATGGATCACTTTGAATAGGGCCGGTCCTGGAAAGTCTGGGACTTTGGGCCACCAGAGCAGCACCGACCTACCCACCTGTCTAACTCTTCCATCACTTCCTGGCAGCGCTAGTTTTTTTTTATGATTTTGTTTAATTGAAGTATAGTTGATTTACAATGTTGTGTTAATTTCTGCTGTAGAGCAAAGCAATTCAGTTATACATATATACACATTCTTTTTTTATATCTTTTTCCATGATGGTTTATCTCAGGATATTGAACATAGTTCCCTGTGCTATACAGTAGGGCCTCATGTTTATCCACTCTATAGGTAATACTTTGCATCTGCTAATCCCAAAGTCCCACTCCCTCCCTCTCCCCCTCCCTCCCTTTTGGCAACCACAAGCCTGGTCTCTATGTCTGTGAGTCTATTTCTGTCTGTAGATATGTTCATTTGTATCATACTTTAGATTCCACATATCCTATGGTATTTGTCTTTCTCTGTCTGATCATCTCTAGGTCCATCCATGTTGCTGGAAATGGCATTATTTCATTCTTTTTAATGGCTGAGTAGTATTCCACTGTATATATGTACCACGTCTTCCTTATTCATTCATTTGTTGAGAGGCATTTAGGCTGTTAGGTTAACCATGTCTTGGCTATTATGAATAGCGCCTGGCAGTGCTCTGTTCCAGGGGAAGAATGATAAGGCCCAGTGACTCTGAGCCAGGTCATGAAAAATATTCTATTCCAAGAATTACTAGCTCCCAGTTTCATCTTTTAATATTTTTCTCTCTTCATTCAAAAAAGCATTAGTAGGGAATTCCCATTGTGACTCATGGGTTAAGAAGCTGACATAGGAGTTCCTATCGTGGCTCAGAGAAAATGAAACAGACTAGCATCCAAGAGGACACAGGTTCCATCCCTGGCCTTGCTCAGTGGGTTAAGTATCCGGCATTGCTGTGAGCTGTGGTGTAGGTCTCAGACGTGCCTGAGATTTGGCATTGCTGTGGCTGTGGCATAGGCTGGTAGCTGCAGCTCTGATTTGACTGACCCCCAGCCTGGGAACCTCCATATACCATTGGGTGTGACCCTAAAAAGACAAAAAAAAAAAGGAATCTGATATAGTATCCAGGAGGATATGAGTCTGATCCCTGGCCTTGCTCAGTGGGTTAAGGATCATGCCACAGATATGGCTGTAAAAAGAAAAAAAAGAAAAAAGAAAATAAAAAGTGTAAGTAAGGGGAGAGAAAATCTACTCAAAAGGCAAGAAACTTTGCCACTTTGTTCAGATTGCCAGGGTCCGCGTGGCGACCTGGGCTCTAAAGCAGGGTCAGCAAACATTTTCTGCAAAGGGCCAGACGGTTAATGTTTTCAGGCTTGCAGACCCTACCGAGGGTCCCTGTCACAAGAATTCATCTCTGCCACTGCAGCGTGAAAACAGCCCCAAACCACGTGCAAATGAACGAGCAGGGCCGTGTTGCTAATAAAACTCGATTTATGGACACGGATTTGAACTTGGTATTATTTCCACAAGGCACAGAATATATGATTCACTTGACTTTTTTCCAACCATTTGAAAAAGGGAAAATCATTCTTTGCTGGTGAGCTGGAATAAACAGCTGGCTGGCTGGACCTGGCCCAAGGGCCATAGTCTGCTGACCCCTGGAACGTCCGTGGGGGGCGTGACATCCTCTCATTTCATACCCCCCCCCCCACCCACTCCGCCGTCTCACTCTTTGGAATAGAACCTTCAGCCACGTGGAATTGCCTGTCCCCATAGAGGCTGAGAGGTACAAGTAAGACTTTGCTTTCTCTAGAAAGCTGCTGGATTGGCCTTGCCATCCAGGAATGTGGAGACTGGCTTGTTTTGCCATTCAAAGGGGTGGACGGTCAGAGATCAAGCTGGAAATGTGACTTCTAACCTGTCTAATCCCTTGACCCCAGATGTCAGCATCCAGCTTCTCCAGCTTGAGCATAACTCCTAAGAAACTGTGTGGATGCATATGGCCACACCACAGCTCTTCCTTCCAGAGAGTCCCAGAAACTGGACGTGGAAGGTCTACCCACTCAAAATAGTTATAGAGCTTTGCTGTGTCACCTCGAATTTGTCCTTTGTAAATTTAACTCAGGGGAGCACTGAAGGTTTATCCCTCATATGGTGGCAGAAATAAATGGGGAGTCGGTAGTCCCAGAACTAAGACAAAAGAAGTCCTCATTTCCTCATTGGTGGATGGAAAAAGAATTATCAGGAAGCCGGAGGCTTATAAAAAGTAAAAATATCTGAACCGTGCACACGGGCAGCCCAGACAGCCTGGCTCTCTGCTCCCATTGACCGTCTGAATACGCTGGTTCTAGAAGCTGGAGAAATCACCCGAGAGCCCAGGGTTTGGAAAAGGTTTGGCTGGACCAGAAAGAAGCCAGGCCACGGGGAAGACGACTTATGTATAACATGAAAACGCACAGGGGGAGTTCCCGTCGTGGCGCAGTGGTTAACGAATCTTACTAGGAACCATGAGGTTGCGGGTTCGGTCCCTGCCCTTGCTCAGTGGGTTAACGATCCGGCGTTGCCGTGAGCTGTGGTGTAGGTTGCAGACGCGGCTCGGATCCCGCGTTGCTGTGGCTCTGGCGTAGGCCGGTGGCTACAGCTCCGATTCGACCCCTAGCCTGGGAACCTCCATATGCCGTGGGAGCGGCCCAAAGAAATAGAAAAAAAAAAAAAAAAAAAAAAGAAAGAAAAGAAAACGCACGGGCACGTGTTCCCAGACAGCCTCTTTCATTCACTCATCTAACATTTATTTCCTGCTTATTATGTTCCAAGTGCTAAGCTAGATACTGAGAAAGTCAAGTTGAATAAGACACAGTGCCTGCCTGCGAGGAGCCCGGGAGGGGGTTAGGCTGAGCAGGTACAGGTTGGAAAGCTGTCCCAGGAGTGGGAAGAGTTGGTCGGGCATCAGGACAGGCGTGCTCCAGGGGAGCCACCCACACAAGCCACTGCCCCCTTGTGGATGCCTGTAGATGTGCAACTGGCGGGACTGAGGAATGATACTGGTGGGTCCTGTAGGGTTGTCCACCCCCACATCAAGTCTGCCCCGAGGAGAGGGGCAGCCCTGAGTCACTAAGACCAAGGAGTCAGCTGAACCTCACCTCCTGAACCTCTGTCTGTCTTCCTGCTCAAAAACTCTTCTCCCTGCCCTGCTCTGCAGAGGGAGCTGCCCAAGGAAGGGATCAGCAGGAGTCTGGGGAGCCATGTGCGGACATCAAAAGGAGAAAAACCAATCAAAGGTGCAGCCTCTCTGCTGCTCCCGTGTGCTCCCGCCCGCCTGGTCAGCACCCTGTCGCTGGCATTGATGGTTTCATTTTTCTGGGGAGAAAAAGAACAAACGCTGTAGATAATTGCAGTGGAACGGCCGATAAGTAACGTTTGGTCTCCTTTTTACAACCATTCCCTAGGGCCCCATTATGGTAATTTTTCTTCTATAACTGGCAAATTGTATAACGAGTTAGATGATAAACCAGCAAGCAAGGCAGAAATTTGCATTTTAATACAAGTGCCTGGATCGTCCCCCTCCCCCATCTTGGGGAGGTCAGGGCCTCTCAGATCCCCGGGCCCCCCAGCCGCCCAGCCCTCCTGGCTCCCTTCTCAAATTTTGAGGGTGTGTACCTAGAGCACTCAGTAAATGTAGCTGTCTGCTTTCTCCAGGCATCATATGGCATAGACATTGAGACCCATGGCCCTAGAGGCAGCCAGCTAGGCCCTCCCCTAGTCCCACTCAAGGGGTAGTTGTCCTTAGTTACAGTCCTGCACTGAGCCTCGGTTTTCCTTTCTGTAAAATGGGGATGATGATACTCTTCCATTATAGGATGGTTTGAAGGGATGCCTGACGCAGAGCGAATGCTCGGCAGATATTATTAAGGATACTGTTGTGTTGGTGATGAAGACGATGGGTTCTGGGGAGCCCCCTGGTCCTGAGGTCACTGATTCCTGGTTGACACTGTGGTTATTGCATCAGTCTCCTTTCCCTGTGCTTGGCACTTGTGCTCTTCTGCACCACCTGCAAACCACATCCTTGGACCATAGCTCTGCCTTTATATTCAGCGATCAGGAGTCCTCGAAAGAAATTTGCAGTGAGGGTACACAAGAAACCAGTCATGGTTTATAGATGATCTCTCTCTCTCTCTCTCTCTCTCTCACACACACACACACACACACACACACACACACTCACACACACACCAAGGCTTCTGCTACACCATATGGCCATACCCCAGGCAAGCCCAGTTTCCATATTTCTAGAACCATCCACTTAGGTAAAGAGGTGACTAAGCCTCAGCCTCTGAGTCACAGGCTTGGCCTTGAAGCTGCACTCCATCACCTCCAGCCACAGAACTCTGGAAAAGTAAGCTCCTTTCTTGTCTATAAAGTGTGGGTAACAGCATCTGTTGTTGTGAGCACGGAACGGGTTAACAGATGCCCGTGCCTGGCACCTGCCAAACACCAGTTGAACACAGTAATGAGTTGATTCCGAAAGGTGCTTACAACCTAGGCCAGCTTTTTGGCACAGTGGTTCCACTTGGCAGGGACGGTCCGTCCTTTCAAGCTCAAGAGAAACCAAGCGGCATCCAAAACGTCCTGCCAAAACCCCAGGATCATTACTTGAGCCCTTGGAGCGAGGCCTCCGGGGCGTTGGTGTGTCCTATTGTTTGAATTTCCAGACATGAGCCCCCCCAGTGGCCAGGAGGGAGGAAAGGGTTGTTATCACAGCGGATTTCGGGAGGGTTATTTTTAGAATTTCATGCCATCCCTTGAGACCATTGGTGATTCAACACCAGCACAGGGAATTGAGTTGGTTTTGTATCGTGGTGTGTTTCTTGTCCAGCTCACTGGAGTGGAGGTGGGGGGACTTCTTTTCCTACCAAAATGAGTCACAGACCACAGTGAGGGCTTTGGTCATGATGTCACAGGTAAGATCATTCATTCATTAGTTCATTCTACACGTATGTACTCACCTCCTATTACGTTATGGGTTTGATCTAGCTTATGATACATTAGAGGACAAAATAGACAACATTTCTCACCTTCGTGAAGCTCACATTCTGATGTGGAACACACACACACAACATAAGAAGTAGGGGAATTAAATTGTTAGAAGGTGATAAGTGCTCTAGGGGGGTGAGGTTGAAATCTTTTTTGCTGTTTGTTTGTTTGTTTGTTTGTTTGTTTGTTTTACGGCTGCACCTGCAGCATATGGAAATTCCCAGGCTAGGGGTCAAATCAGAGCCACAGCCACCAGCCTATGACACAGCCACCGCAACACGGGATCCATGCCACATCTTCGACCTACACCACCGCTCACGGCAATGCCAGAACTTTACCCTACTTAGTGAGGCCAAGGATTGAACCCGCATCCTCACAGATACCAGATGGGTTTGTTTCCACCAAGCCACGACACACACTCCAGGTTGAGTTCTTAACAGGGAGTGCATACAGAATGGATTGTCATCTCCAGGTTTCCACTCCCTTCGTCCAACAGAACTCTATATCCTGGCTCCTGGCAGTAACTTATCAGTTTTTCCCCCACCCCCACCCTGTAGGTGGATTATCCCTCTTATTCTGAGCTGGGCCACATGACTTTTTTGGCCCATTAGGATGTCTGATGATGACATGATGTAACGAAGGATTTACACATGCTCCTGAGCTTCAGTGTGGCCTCTTGTGTTTCTGCCATTGCCATGTGAAGAACACGCCCAGCTAAACCAAGATAAGAAATTGATTAGAATCTGCCCAAGAGTCCAGCCTGGCCCAGCCTCTCCCAGCCTGGATGAGTCAAACTACAGCTGACATACAGACCCACACAGGTGGAATAAAATGTGGTCTGAGATCCTCTGGGTTCATTTTCTATTGCTGCTGCAGCAGATTGCCATAACCTTAGCAGCTGAAAGCCACATAAATGTGTTGTCTCACGGTTCTGAAGATCAGACATCTGGGTTACCTCCAGGTTTCAAAAGGACAAAATCAAAGTGTCAGCCAGGTGGCTCCTCTTGGGAGGCTCTGGGGAAAAATCTGTTTCCAAGCTCACTCATGTTGTTGATCAAATTCAGTTCCTTAAGTTTGTAAGACTGAGATCCCCATTTCCTTGTGAGTGTCAGCTGGGAGCTGCTCAGCTCCTAGGGGTGCCTCTCTGGTGCTCACACAGGAGCCTTAGATTTCAGAACCAGCAACCGCCTGTTGAAGCATCCCACTCTTAGAAGTGCTCTGACCTCCCTCTCTGCTGCATCTTCCCTGTCCCTCTTCTGTTGTGCTGTTCTAACCGATCCTTCTGCCTTGCTTTCTGTTTGGAAAGACTCATGTGATTGCATTGGTCCACTCAGATGGTCCAGGATAAGGTCATCTGATTAGTAACCTCAATTACATCTGCAGTCTCTGCAAAGTCCCTTCCCAGCAGTACCTAGATTCATATTTGATGGAATGCTGAATTAGCATTTGATCGAATTAGCATTTGATCCCCAAGGAGGGGAATCTTGGAGGAACATTGTTAGAACACCGCCTACCACAGTCTGTAATTTGGGATTATTTGTTACCCAGTATTATCCCAGCAGAACCTGACTATTAGAACAATCAAGAGAGGCCTCACTGAGAAGATCACATCTGAGCCAAGACCTTCTCCAATCTCTTTTCTCCTCCTACAGATTGAACCCGCTTCAACTCTACTTTCATCACGTCTATGGCAATAATCCTGAGGGGATGGCAGAGCAACAGAGTGAAGGAACCTGGTCCCTGAATGGCTGCAAAGAGCAGAGAGGCCCCACCAGTACCCAGTGAGAGAGAAATGCACTTTGTGTTTTAAGCCACTACGACATTGTTGAAGTTCCCTGGTGCAGCAGCTTAGTCTTTTCTCCTAAATAATACAAAAGCTATGCTGTAAGGCAAATGGACCAATGGATGCAGGACATCTCAGGGGAAGAAGCAGTGAGTTTTAACAAGTAGATCATGAAAGATTGCTTGGAAGAGGCATACGGCCTTGACTATTAAAGTTCATAAATATAACAGACCCTCTGACGTGAAATAATATGTAGAGGGTGGACAGAGTCAGTGAAAAGGGAGGGACTGCATGAGCAAAGAAACAAGGTCCATTAAAGACACGCAAAGCAAGGAAAAAGGGTGCATCTAGGAGGGTCAAGACGGTGGAGTTGGAGGAGGTCCTATGAGGACCAGGAAGGCTCCAAGGTGGGATTCCAATTACCATCTCTGGATGGACTAAATGGAGGATCAGGGAGTTGTTAGTTGCTAGGGGCTGGGAGGTGGAGAGTGCCATCTCCCTAAGTCCCGTCTATAGACCCCCAGCTCCTGACACCATCCCAGAGTAATGTGAGGCGTAACAGGGGGTGCCTGTTAATTGACTGACCACTCAGAGGACCGAGTCTCCCCACCCTCCACCTCCCCTAGACCTGGCGAGGCCCCCGACTTCAGTAGCAAAGCGGAGATGAACGACCTTCTTAGGATGACACACATCCCCAAGATGTCATTAGGATGAGCTTCTACTCATTCAATCAACATTTGCAGGACTGGGTGCAGTGCGGCCATAAAGGTGGATGAGGTATGACTCCTGTCATTAAGAAGCTTGCCAACTCGGAGATGATATAAGATATGCAGGTGGCTAACTTGGATAAAAAGGAAAAATTGATGTGTACCACGACAAAGTATAGAGAAAGTGGTCCGAGAATTCCGAGGAGGGAGACTACTTCCTGCTCGGGTGGGTGAGAGGGGGGTGGAGAGGAGACAGAGGCGATGTCAAGGCAACATGGAGAGCGTGGTGTTTGAGTTGAATCTTGAAATGACCCTGGTGCAGTGCCTGCGTGAGCAAGCTAGGGAGGAGGGGGACGACTGTGAGGGAGCTGTGATGGGGGAGAGGCAGGCAGGGGAGATAAAGACCCGGGGACGGTTAAGGAGCTG
The DNA here is from genome assembly GCF_016906955.1 of Phacochoerus africanus. Classification (NCBI taxonomy): domain Eukaryota; kingdom Metazoa; phylum Chordata; class Mammalia; order Artiodactyla; family Suidae; genus Phacochoerus; species Phacochoerus africanus. The sequence goes on along the minus strand of NC_062557.1, from coordinate 7,013,837 downwards.
GGACCAGTTCCTTCAGTTCATGCTACCATTGCTGCTCCCTCTCTCTGGACTCAAGGGCGAATGATAGATGCTGGTTTACTTTACTTTACTTTGGTTTTATTTTCTGGCCTCACTCGTGGCATATGGAAGTTCCCAGGCCAGGGATCAAATCTGAGCCTCAGCTGCGACCTGAGCCACAGCTGCAGCAATACCAGATCTTTAACCCACCTGCACCCAGTCAGGGATTGAACCCACACCACTTCAGAGACAATGCCAGATCCTTAACCCTCTGCACCACAGCAGGAACCCAGGGCTTGTCAATTCTTTCTTATTCTGAAAACCTTAGACACCCAAGCTTTTCGGGCTGGGAGGGATATTAACCACCCCCTACCCCAACACCTGAGGCTGGTCCCTGCCTGCTCCAGCATCCGCTGATTCAACCCCTGCATGCACAGCACACCTGGCATTTATCCACGCCCTGGCTCACGGTCTGCTGCTGCCATGAGCAGACGGCCCACTCTGCACCCTGGGTCTGCGGGGCGAAACGGAGCATTCCCATCACAGCCGCAAATCCATCCCCGCTCCTGAGCCCAGCCTGATGACTTCCTGCAGCAGCCGGTTCACACACTCAGCACCCACACACCCTCTGGGGACAAAGGGGAGGGAAGAAGAAGCCTGGAGGAGGGACAACATCTTCCTGTTTACTGGGGAAGGGGCCCCCGTGGCTGCCCTTGCCGTCAGCGCATCCTTGAGTGTGCCCAGAACAGCCCCTCCCCGGTAGCCTCTCTTTTCCTCCCTGCCTCTGAGCGGGGAGACAGGCGGCTAGAAAGCTAAAAAAAAAAAACCTTCCAGGGACAAACATGAGGGCTTGTTCCTAAAGGGGGGACCAGAGCCTCACGAGAACCTCCTGGGAACTGGGAAGGGGAGAGAGGAGAAGGACCCAAGTGTATCCCATTTACAAGCTTCTCGAAAACTCTTGTCAAGATGAGACAAACCGTTCTTTCAGAAATCCAACCAGGGAGATGTGAATAACAGCGCCTCCTGGAAAACAGGGAGGGGAGCCCGCACTAAATAACTGAAGGTCTTGGAGAGTTTGCGTGGAAAGACGCAATGTTCTCTGCTGGGGCGGGGGAGGGGAGACGGAGGGGAAGGTCAATAAACACCAGTGACACAGGGCAGCAGCTGTGGACTTGCAGTGCTCGGGGCCACTTCCCAGAAGGACAACCGTGCTCCGTCCAGCTTGTGCCCAAGACCAGAAGCATCTTGCAGGCTTGGCTTCTCCTGGTTCCCCTCCTTGATCTTCCAGCCCCAGAAGATGCTTGAGAAGGACTCGAGGACATGGAGAGAGAGACATCCAAGACTAAATGCAAGACTGGGCACTATTCCCCCCAGATCCCCTCCCTTGGACCACAGAAGGGTGGAGACCAGCCTGTCTTTGCTTTTCTAAAGGGTTGAAGAGGAGGAGGAGGAGGTAAGTGTCTGGCATCTCTTGCCTCCTTCCAGCTATCTGATCCTCCAGATGGAAACTTCTAGAGAGGACTGCCCCTTCCTTCCTCCCCCTGATGTCCAGTCATGAGCCCCACAAGCAGCCCTGAGAGTGAATAGCACCATGGCCCCATCCCAGGGGAGCTTGGGCACAGACAGGTACACAGCCAGCATAAGCTCTGGTAGCTGGGGGAGTCGGTGTGGGAGGGCAGAGGAAGCTCTGTGCTGAACCAAATTTGTCCTGGGTGCGGTGATTTCTACCCGGGGTCCGTCCACAGCCCAGACCTGCCAGCACTTGGCAGCCAGAAGAAGCCCAGGATGTCTCTGGATGCTGCCTGCTGCTTTGATCTCCCCAGCAAGTGTCTGGCGGCAGTGGTTTACCATCTAAATACCGCAGCCGGAATCTGACAGAGAAACAAACGCTTGGGTGACACCCAAATGGAGCATCAACACAGACATGCTGACATTTCCATCTGCCCCTCCATCCTGAGAGTCCACAGGGGAAAAAAAGGAGGTCACGCTGATCTGGGGGTGGGGAGGGGGGGACAAGGCAGATGTTTACCAGATGCTCAGCTACCTGCTTTGGGGGAGAGATGCTGTAGGGGTGTGATGAATAAACGAGAGGGGGGCAGTCCTTTGCCTAACTCCCAACAAAGTGCAGCTGGGCAAATGGGAATAGACTTGGGTCTAAGCTGGTGGGTCTCAAGCCTGTCTGGGTAAGGTCCAGATGCCTCGGATGGCCAAAAAAAAAAGCCCCTCAGGAGTTCTAAAAATATGCAGTCATGGATGAGCATGTCCTGGTCCAGGCAGAGGGTGGACAGCTCTTCTCTTTGTGATCCTCTGAAGGGGAAAAAGAGCTGGGAGGGGGGAGGAAGCTCTATAGGGATCAAGCTTGGATCTTTCTCCTTCCTCTGCCTCACACAGAAAGTTCCCTCCACCTGGGCCCCCTTCCTCTCCTCTTACCTGCACTTGACTGACTCTTTAAAACCCAATTTTCTTGCCTCCTCTATTACCTGCAGCGTGCGGTGGGTATCTATTCCCCAGGAAGCTTGCATTGTTGTCCACTGTTTCCGCCACCATCTCGTTGCCCCTGCTGGGCCCTGAGCTCCTGGAGCAAGTCTCAGTCCTCAAACCAGTGACTCTTGATGTGTCATCGCTTCACTCCCTCATTGCCACCTGGGCACTTGTTAGAAATGCTCATTCTCGGACTCTCCTCCAGAACTTCTAGATTAGAAGCCCCGGAGTGGGACCAGCAATCGACATTTTAACAAGTCCTCTAGGTGATGCAGAATCACTGCTCTGGGCTCTAGACCCTGTCTACTCAAAGTGTGGTCCCTGGGAATGGGTTAGAGAGGCAGAACCTTAGGCGCCAACCCAGACGCACTGAATGGGACTCTGCGTTTTGATGAGGTGTGCAGGGGGTGGGCATGTGCAGGAAACCCTGAGAGCTGGTGATGGAGGCAGCATCCAGAATGCCTTGCCTGGCTCGTTGAAAAGGTGAGGGCTGGTGAGTGACACAGCTCCCTTATCGAGAAGCCCTTGTCCCTCAACCATCCAAAGATCTCAGCCTCTCTCACAAGCTGCAGGTGCTGGGGACCCTCGGAGAGGTTTGAGAGGTTGTATGAAACACAAATGGCTCCAGCGTTGCCATATCTGGACCTTGCATCCTGGCCCCATTCCCTGAATGCAAGTGAGCCCCTTGACACTGTCCATCCAAGTAGTTGGCTTGCTTTCAAGGGGCTGCTTCTTTGGAGTGACAGTCTGATTGCCCCAAGGTTGTCATCTAAGCCAAACCTCCTGTTCACTCATTATCCTCTCTCTTGCAACTTGCCCCTTTTGATGGTCCCCAGGCACGAACGTTCCCCTTAAATGCACTGGAAGAGAATGGCATCAGTTCCAGGAGTGGGACTCAGGCAGGCTGTGCAGAGACAGGCAAAGGAGAGAAGAGGCGTCATGGGATCTGCCCTAACTTGCATCCTGCTGTTCATTCAATTCCTTCCCACGAACCCTGAGCACCTACTACATGCGAGCCTGGTGCGTTTCTCCTGCTTATCCGTTACATTCGAGGGTGTTAAAAATTTATTCAATATGAGATCAATATTGAAATGCCAGCTTCTCATGACAGGTTATAAATAGCTGCTTTGAATCCAATTTGAGATTTTGATTTAAAAAAAAAAAAAGTAAAGGATCCTGCGTTCATCTGTGATTGCATCAGAGAGACTCTTCCCCACCCCCGCCCCCGCCCGACACCCATCGTCAAAGGCCATTACTACTTTCCCTGGATATTGTGGATGGAGCTTTAATGTCCCCTGGGGAAGGAAGGCCATTACAGGGGAAAAAAAGAGAGAGAGACGTATTTCCATCTCGGTTCCAATGCACACAACCTAATTAAGATTTTATAAACACTCACCCAACAGGAAAACAGACACACACACACACACACACATACACCCCCCACACACTCACGGACAACTAAATTAGCAAAGCAAATACAGTCTAGATTAAATGGCTTTCTTGCCTGTTTCTGTCCAGTTTTAATTAGGTGTCTGTCACGGCAGGAGGGGGAGGATGTCACGCAGAGGAATTGTCTCATTTCAATTCTTTGGGTTTGGCCGGTCGGGGTGCTGAATCCCCCACGCTTGCCTCTTTCCCTGGTGAATTCTCTCCTCACCACCCTCACCTCTTCCTTGCTTCTCAGGCTCTCAGAGGACAGAGAATGGCCTTGTCTCCCAAGTGGTCACATTTCAGTGGCCTCCCTGTGGCACCAACTCACCAGGGGCAGTGCTGTTATGGAAATGACCTTGGCAGAGTGACACCAGTGAGATGGCCTGACGGCAGTGAGGTCCTGCCAAGCCACTCCAGATGCCACTTCTGGGGACAGGAAGCACAGGCTCCCACCTTTCCCAAAACGCCAGCAGGGCAGCCTCCTTGCACCCCAAGGTACCATCTTGGGGATACTCTTGGCCTTGCTGATTTCTGCTCTCCCAGCCCTACTGCCCCACTGTCCCGGCTGGAAGAAAATAATGAATATAATTAACTTTCTCCTTTTCTTGTCCTCGAGGCTGTGTGGAAAAGTACATTTTTTTCACTTGTGTAGAAAATTAATTTTGTTGTGTTTTTGAGGAGCACGGGAGGGAGGCGTTAAGAGAAAGGGTCACTCCCTCCTCTGGGCAGAGTTGGGGGTGCTGTGGGGAACTGGGGGGGGGGCTGGAGCCAGACTGAATGCAGGAGAAAGGAGGGGGCTGGGAGGTGTCAGCCCACCCAGACTGCCGACTTGGCCCCCAGGGAAGCCTCCTTCTAGCAACAGCTGCACCTACCCAGGGAAGCCTCAACAAAATTTTCCCAGAGAGACTTCAGGAGGTGCAGGTAGAATGGGCCCCAACTGCAAAGGAGACAGAATGCCATGACTTTTTTTAAATTGAAGTATAGTTAATTCACACAGTTGTGTTAGTTTCTGGTATACAGCAAAGTGATTCCATTATACATACCACTTTATAGATATAGTCTTTATCTATAGACATATATATTCTTTTTCAGATTCTTTTCCATTATAGGTAAGACAATGAGTATGGTTCCCTGTGCTATACAGTAGGTCCTTGTTGGTTCTCAATTTCCTGTATGGTAGTTTGTTTCTGCTAATCCCAAATTCCTGCTCCATCCCTCCCCTACTTTCCCCTTTAGTAACTGTTTTCTATGTTTGTGAACCTACTTCTATTTTGTAAATAAGTTCATTCACATCTTTTTTGGGGGGGGGCACTTTTTAGGTCTGCACCCGCGACATATGGGAGTTCCCAGGCTAGGGGTCAAATAGGAGTTACAGCTGCCAGCCTATACCACAGCCAGAGCAATGCCAGATCCTAGCCACCTCTGTGACCTAACCACAGCTTGAGGCAACGCCAGATCCTTAACCCACTGAGCGAGGCCAGAGATGGAACCCGCATCCTCATGGTCACTATGTCTGGTTCTTAAGCAGATGAGCAACAACGGGACCTCCTGCATCTTTTTTTTTTTTTTTGATTTCACGTATAAGTGATATTATATTGTATTTCTCTTTGTTTGTCTGACTTACTTCACCTAGGATGCAATCTCTAGTGCCACCTACATTGCAGCAAATGGTATTATTCATTCTTTTCATGGCTGGATAATATTCCAGTGTGTGTTTATATGTGTGTATATGTACCACATCTTCTTTATCCACTCATCTGCTGAAGGACATTTAGGTTGCATCCATGTCCTGGCTATTGTGAATAGTGCTGCCATGAACATTGGGGTCAGCACGTGGTGACTTGAGTGGCCGTCACTCTTAATTGGGCCCAGCACTTGGCAGCACTCATTTGTCTGAACTGTCTCTCTCATCTGCATGGAGGTACCCAGGGTGAGAGGCCTATGAGGGTGTGTGTAAAGGTTTGAGGATAGGAGTTCCCTGGTGGCTCAGTGGGTTTAGGATCCAGCAAAGTCATTGTTGTGGCTCAGGTCACTGCTGTGCCATGGGTTCAGTCTCTGGCCTGGAAATTTTCATATGCCTGTGGGGAGAAAAAAAAAAAAAAAAAAAAAGGAGTTCCCATTGTGGCGCAGTGAAAATGAATCCGACTGGGAACCGTGAGGTTGTGGGTTCGATCCCTGGCCTTACTCAGTGGGTTAAGGATCCGGCGTTGCCGTGGGCTGTGGTGTAGGTCGCAGACACAGCTTAGATCTGGCGTTGCTGTGGCTGTGGTGTAGGCCGGCAGCTACATCTCCGATTAGACCTCTAGCCTGGGAACCTCCATACGCTGTGGGTGCGGCCCTAAAAAGACAAAAAAAAAAAAATGGTCCTATTGCAAAGATGGCAGAAGTGAGGCCTGGGGTATTAGGGAGAGGAACTCAAGATCTCCAGGTTTCTGGCTCAAGGGACAAAGAGAGCTCATTCGGAGCTCCCTCCACCCCAGAGGGGTGAGGATTCAGCTCTCCTCTGCCCCTTCAAGGCAGAAATGTGGAAATCTATGCAAGCAGAGCAGAAAGCCTGTTGCATTGACAGGAAGAAGAAATTGCTGGTAGGAATTTATTTTAATTCAATGCTAATGTCTCAAGTTCAAGTCTCTTGATGCGAGAAACAGGAGAGTAGCACAGCCTGCCTTGAGGGTATTTAGAGTCCATGAGGAGGAGCACAATTGAATACTAGAGCAATGATGGCCAGAGAGCCAGCTGGAAAGCCGCCATCGGCTCTAAGAAAATGTGGGTCCGTGTTACCCCAGCCTGGGTGTCTGAAGCCTGGCAGCCTAGCCTAGCCTTCCTACGGCTGCCCGCCAACCCTGGTGGAAGAAAGGCCTGCCACCTGTGCACCCTGGCGTCCTCCAGGGCCCCCACTCTGCCCCCCACCCACGGGACAGCTGCAGCAGCCAGGCCCTCGCGAATTAGCTGAAGTGACACTCGCTTTGTATACACATGTTTACAATCAGGGCCAGATGGTGAGGGATTGGCTCCGTTTCAACACCACTCCAGTGTGCCCGGCTGAGCGGGCTCTGCACGTGGTGAAAAGATAACGCAGGGAGAGGGCAACCTCTTTCTTGCTGAGACACCAGCCCTGAAACCACTCCCACATCAGGAGGGCGTCAGGAGCTCTCACGTTAAAGCAGACTTAGCCTGCCAGCTGTCAGAACTTTTTATCAAATCTCCTGAAATGCTACGGATGGAAGAAAGAAACAGAGCCCACTCTGATATCCTCCAGAATTTCTCCCCTCCCACCACCACCTTTTGTTTCTGTTTTTTGAAAAAAGAAACAAAGCGCACTTGTTGGAAAGGCGCTTGCAAGTGATCACCGAAGACAGTGTTTATGTCGCCAAATGATTTGTTCTGGCAGGAGGAGAAAATGGACTGAATGCAGATCAGAGGGAACGATTGTTTCCCAAACTAGAGAGACAGCCCTAAGTGACATGATAGGAAAAATGGAGGAGGAGAAGGAGGACGCTGGCCACGTGCCAGGGACAGATTCAGACATGTCTGTGTGTTTCCATCTGCACCCCCTGCCCCGTGCCAAAAAAAAAAAAAAAAGACAGTGGAAAGGGGCCATCAGGAACAGCTGTACTCTGGAGCCAGGACAGCCGGCCTCCAGGGACACCTGCACCAGAGCTTCCACAACATCCAGAAAGGTGGTGATGACATGACAGCCCCCAGTCCTTCCCCCCGCCCCCCCTCCCCGGACTTAACCTGAAAAAAATTCCCTCCCTGACAAAACCCACGAAAACCAGCTTCAACTGCCCTCACCCAGTGAAAAAAAAAAAAAGGAAAAAAAAAAAACTAGAGATAGACTCATCATCTCCAACAGTGTGAATCATAAGGTCTGAGGGAAAAGTAAAAAAAAAAAAAAAAGGTTTGGGGGGACTTTGGGGTTTTTGGGTAATTTTTTTTTTTTGGTCTTTTTTGCCATTTCTTTGGGCTGCTCCCGCGGCATATGGAGGTTCCCAGGCTAGGGGTTGAATCGGAGCTGTAGCCACCAGCCTACGTCAGAGCCACAGCAACGCGGGATCCGAGCCGTGTCTGCAACCTACACCACAGCTCACGGCAACGCCGGATCGTTAACCCACTGAGCAAGGGCAGGGACCGAACCCGCAACTTCATGGTTTCTAGTCGGATTCGTTAACCACTGCGCCACGACGGGAACTCCCTTGGGTAATTTTTTGTTTGTCTTTTTGGAGGGGCCACACCTGCAGCATGTGGAAGTTCCCAGGCTAGGGGTTGCACTGGAGCTGCAGCTGTCAGCCTATGCCACAGCCACGGCAAGGCCAGATCTGAGCCACACCTGTGACCTACACCACAGCTCACAGCAACACCAGACCCTTAACCCACTGAGTGAGGCCATGGATCGAACCCACATCCTCATGGATACTAGTTAAGTTCGTAACCTGCTGAGCCACAATGGGAATTCCTAACAAAAGTTTTTGGAAGGAACATTCCAGAATTCCTCCACCATCTGAACGAGGGCATCTCCTTCAAATTGTCCCTATTTGTGGTTGTACTTTTATTCCAGAGATGTAGCCATTTTCCAAAACATTTCTGATTTTGAAATTCACTTTTTTGAAATGGACTTCAGGGTCAGTTCATGATAAATGCTTCATAGTCTTATAGCCATGACTTTAGCTTGTATCCGGGGGAAGGTGGGGATTCTTGCTGGTGGCAGAATTCTGAATTGGTTTGCAGCCGAATCAATGGTCCATCACTTCTGAGATTAGGTTACCTATCAGAGGAGGCCAGCTGCCATGTCACCAGCAGACTTATGGAGAGGTTTCCTGCTTGCAGCCAACAAGGAACTGAGGCACAAACCGTGGTTTGAATGAGTCATTTTGGATGTGGGACCGCAGGCAACCTTCAGCAGATTGCAGCCCAGCCCACTCCTCAATTACACCCTCCTGAGATACTCTGAACCACAACCACCCAGCTGGGCTGCTCCTGGATTCCTGACTCATAGAATATACTGGGAGATAACACGTGCTTGCTGGCTTAAGCCACTGCGATCTGGGGTGATTTGTTACACGGCATTTGGTAACTAACACGGTGAGAGGATGGGGGACATTACATGCTGGACATGCAACTTTGTACTCACCCACCAGGCTGCATTTTGCCCCAAACCCTGTTCCTTTTTTTAATTTTTTTCAAAACCTGCTGGGGAAAAAAGAAAAGAGTGATGGGGCTGGTAACACCCATCTTATAAGAGGCGTTTACAGATGAGATACATTTCAGGAAACTACCAGCTGCCCTTCCCACCCATCTTCCAACCCTCCTCAAATAATTTCCCTTCAAATCAGGACAGCGACACCATTTCTTTCCTGGGTTTTCTTTTGTCTTATTTTGTCCCTTGACTTCCCAAGGTGCTTCTTGGCCCCAGCTACTAGAATTGTGCCTGACCTACACTGGGCACTCAACAAATATTTGTTGAATGAGAAAACAAATGAATGAATGAACAGCCGAGGCCCCCATATGTGCTACTTGGGACAGGGCTGACTAGGGTGCCTGGCCAAGCTCTCCCCACTGGCTCTCTCCCCTGGGATCAGGGCCCAGGCAGGGCGGGAGGGAGAGAAGAGGAAGGGATGGATCCACTCATTACACTGGCTCTGCCTAATGAGCTGGGACCAAGAAGTAAAATGAGAGAACTGTGGATTTAGATAGAGACTGCAGACTGTTTCGGCCACTGTTATTTAGTAGAAGACATGGTGGCAGATTGAGAATGAGCTGGTTTTCATTACTGGATAATGAACCCAAATGATGGGGAAAAGGGATGACTGGCTCAGAAAAGGAGCAGAGATGCTTTCTTGCTCTGCTTTATTGGGGAAGCTCGGGATACTGGAAGAGAGATGTGCCCGGGCCAAGGAGAAGCATCCAGATGGCCTTCTCTCTGTTTGGTTCCAGAGAGAAAAATATATCCTCACCTTGAACAAGGAATTCAACCTTTGGACAGAGCCAGCTTCCTCCTTTGGCTGCAGCCATCAGCTGGATCCCTGCAGACAGCTTCCTGAAGTTTGGGAAATCCTTGGCAACCACAGACTCCAGAGCCTGCTCTCTAAGCCTGCTCCATATGGATGTCCTGAGCACAGGCACAGATAGGAGCCCAGAAGAAGCAGCATGACCTGCCAAGGGCTGGGACATTGGGAAGAGTGTCTGGAGACTTGGGCCTCTACTTTTTAGAGTTTACAGATTTTACAAATAAAAGCAAGGATACCCCATACAATTTGGATTTCAAACAAATGACAAACAATTGACTTTGTATAAGTATATCCCAATTATTGCGTGGGATACACTTATACTCAAACTCATCGTTGTTTATCTGGAATTGAAGTTTAACCTACATCCTATATTTTATCTGGCAATCTTATGACAACCCCCCTTTCCACCATCTCCTGTTCCCAACCACTACAGGGAGTGGTTTGAGATACCGCAGTTCATGTCTGAGACAGCCTTGGAGAGGCTGCAAAGATGAATGATGTGATTTAGGAAGAAAGGAAATTACTAACAGGCCCACTTACTATTGCGACATGACAAACCACTCCAAGCTGAGTGGCCTAAATCAACCACTTTATTACGCTCCGAGAGTCTGTGGGAATGTGGATGGGGCACAGCAAGAATGATGCACTTCTGCTCGGTGATCTGGGACTTCTGCAAGGAAGACGCTGTGGCTGGAGGCTGGAATAAGCTGAAGGGAAGTCCGTCACCTGTCTGGTGGCTGGTGCTGGCTGTCCGCTGGGACCTCAGCTGGGCCTGCAGCTGAGGCCTGTGGCCTCTTCATATAAGGACCTGAGCTGCCTGTGGCCTCTTCACATAAGGACCTGAGCTTCCTTACACCCTGCTAGTTGAAGTCCTTACCTTGTAGCTCAGGGATCCCAAGGCGAATGTCAAAGAGACTCAAGCAGAAGTTGTCTGGCCTTTTCCCACCCAGTGCTACTTGTGCCACACTTTGTTGGGAGGAACAGTTGCGTGGTGGCCCAGATTTAAGGGAAGGAGGACAGACCCGTCTTCACAGTGGCTGGAGTGTCAAAGAATCTGTGGGAGTGTTTTAAACTCCTGCAGGTGGAGAGGAGACGGTCAGAGGGTCAGCGGAAGGAGCGAGGGAGCTCCTGGCGAGATGGTGGGAGGTTCCGATGATGCTGGAGATACCCCAAGGGGAGGCCTCCCCAGCGGAGGCTGGCGCAAGTGGAGGGACCCTCCGCGAAGACTTCCGGGAATCATGAGACCTGAGTGTCAGGAGGTGCAATCGGCCTGGGCCGAAGTCCCTGCGGATGACAGGGGTTGGGTTCCACAGGGAACTATCACAGAGTGGGAAAGGGGCAGCAGCAGGGGTGGGAGGCACCTGAAAACACCTCAAGAAACTCCTGTGCAGCGGAAGGTTTAACTCTGTGCTTTACCCAAATCGCCTGCCGCCGCCGAAATTGCATTCGACTGACACCATCTGCATGGATCCTGCTCCCAGCCCCGCGGGGCCCCCGCTCCACCCCACCCATCTGCACACTCCGAAGCCCCACATCCTCAGTCTCCACTTGAGAACAGAAACATCTGCCTGCAGCAAAGCATCCTCCTCCCCGCTCACCTCAGATGGGTTTTGGCTGCCAGCACAGGTCCGGGACTGATTCTGCAAACAAACCTGGCAACGGCCTCCCCTTTCAGGCATCCCGCCCCCCTCCCCCCCCCCACATGCACACCCCAGTGCATGAGCTGGTTTACAGAGAGCAGAGAGTTTGGTCAAAACAGAGGGGAGAGGAGCTGGGGATGCTGGAGGGGGCTGCAGGTGGGGACCTGGGCAGCCAGACACGCCACACAGTGCATGACACAACCCCACTCCTTCCCGCTCCCCAGCCCTGCCAAGAGGATCTGGGAGCGACCTTAACCTCGGGGCTTCCCCCCTGGGGAATCTGGAGGCTCCCAGCAGCCCCCTCTCTGTGCACCTGCCTCTCGGGCCACCTGCCGTTTGTGGTGGTGGGAGCTGGCACCACATGGAGACCGTGCCTTTTGAAGCCTGAATTAATTGGATTTTACAGCATCTCTTGCCTGCCCCATCCTTATTAAATGACAGAGAGGAGAGGAGCAGCTGATCACCGCACAGAGAAGAGAAAGGTTAGGACAATAGCCTCTTTGTGGAAAGTAATCAATGCTCAGCCTCCCCCCACCACGCCTCCCGGTGTAGGAGCTCAAACAGCGCCCAGAACTTAGTGTGAGTGCAGAAAGGCTGGCTGCCGTTATTACTGTTCCTAATCTGGACTGGCTTGGAGAAGCATTGTCCTTCCACCGAGCTACACAGTCAGCCGTGTGCATGCATACGTGCGTGTGTGCACATCCCACGCGTTCACACCCAGCTAACCTGGGATCAGGGCTGATCTGCCCTGGGACCCAGGAGCACAGGACAGGATCCGCTGTTTGGATGGAGAACTGCCTGGCAGGGCCCAGAGCTCCAGCAGCTGAGTCACCTTGGGCTTCGGCCGCCCTATCTGTCCTGCCCGATCTGTGATAAGAGGGTTGGAGCATCACAGAGTTTTTCCTTCGCCTTGCTTCCCTGGGCCCATAATTTAAAGAATAAGGGTGGCTCTTTGAGATAACACTGGGGAAATTGACTAGTGTGGTGGAGAGGATTTCAGGCTGGGCGCTTGGCTTCCCAGTGGCACGGGACATGTCCCTGCCTTTGCTGTGGCCTCAGGGAGGAAGGGGGACATCCCCCCACCTTGACTTTGGGTTTGCCTGGGTTTGTTTGTTTGGGCCGCACCTTGGGCATACGGAAGGTCCCGGGCTAGGGGGCAAATCGGAGCTGCAACTGCCGACCTACACCACAGCCACAGCAACAGAGGATCCAAGCTGAGCAGGGCCAGAGATCGAACCCACATGGATACTAGTTGGGTTAGACACCCCTGAGCCACAGCGGGAGCTCCGGGCTTGCCTGTTGAATTGGCCTTGACCCGCAGGACAGGAGCAGATGCCGAGGCTTGCCTCGAACTTGCATGACCAGCCCGCCCTCTCAGGCCTGTGCCAGCCCCCAGAACAAAGAACATCCTTTGCGGGTCTGAGGGGGAAGGAGACTCAGGGAGCAGCCCTGATCGCAGCCACAGCCCGGAGTCAGGCACAGCTGGATCCTGGCTGTCCTGCAGAGAGTACATGAGCTCACTGGTGTGTCCCACGGAGATGGTGCGGTTGTTTCTACACAACTCTCCTGCCGCCGCGAGTAACCCATACCCCATCCAGCACACCTCACTCCATCGACAGAAATACGTGCTGGAGGTTTTGGAAATTACATGAAAAAAAAATCAAAGTGGAAATAAATCTTTTAGACTCTCAAATGCAACAGAAACTTATGGAGAAGAAAGACTCATGAATTTAACTACAGAACTGTTAACCATCTCTGGGTCCTAGAGCCTTATAAGTGTATTGAAAATGTAACCTACTGCCGGCTAAAACCTCAATTTGATTTTTGTCCCACTTTTTTTCTTTCTTTATTTTTAAGGCTGCATCACCTGCATATGAAAGTTCCCAGCTCGGGGTCGAATTGGAGCTGCACCTGAGGCCTACACCACCACCACCACAGCAACACCAGATTCGAGCTGCCTCTGCAACCCATGCCACACAGCTTGTGGCCACCCTGGATCCTCAGCCCACTGAGTGAGGCCAGTGTTTGATCAAACCTGCATCCTCTCGGAGACAATGTCAGGTCCTTAACCCGCTGAGCCACAACGGAAACCCCTGTCCAGTTTCTTTAAGACAGTAAAGCTGATACCCTATCCAAGGGGTGAGTGTAGGAATTTAGGGCAGCCACCTTTGGCAGAAGGGTGGGAGAATGTTTTAGCCATCGGGATGTCAGGCAGAAACAAAACAGCTTCTAGGGTCAAGAAGAGAGAGAAGAGGCGTTCCTGTCACGGCTCACCAAAAACGAATCTGACTAGCATCCATGAGGACGCAGGTTCAATCCCAGGCCTTGCTCGGTGGGTTAAGGATTGGGCGTTGCAGTGAGCTGTGGTGTAGGTTGCAGACGCGGCTCAGATCCCGAGTTGCTGTAGCTCTGGTGTAGGCTGGCAGCTGCAGCTCCTATTTGACCCCTAGCCTGGGAACCTCCATATGCTGCAGGTGCAGTCCTAAAAAGACAAAAAAAAAATTTAAAAATTAAAAAGAGAGAGAGAGAGAGAGAAGAGCCCCAGGGGAGGAAGAAGGCTTAATGCAGGGCTAAGACCCACGTGGTGCGATTTGCAGCCCCAGCCCAGAACTACAGCACAGGACTTGCTTGTGCATCCAGGGCTTTTTGACGCAGAACCGTCCCCCCAGCAGCCTGTGTGTGTACAATCTGTCATTTCGTTGGCCTCAGGGCCTGGCCCAGCAGGTGCACAGCATTCATGGGAGCCGGCACCGTCAGTGCCCTGAGACTTCACACATCAAACTGGTCTCTAGCAAAGATGCGTTCGTGTCCGGGGTCCCCCATGTGCCCTACGGAGACCAGCAGGCAAGAAGAGCCCCCACCCTGGACCTCTGGGACCAGGCAGGGACACTGCCTTGAGCTGGGGAAAGACGGAAACAAACATCCTTAGTAGAAAGGAAATCCAATCGCGATGGCACGTTCCTTATCACTCAAGGAAAGCTGGGATTTAGGAAATGCTACCCATGAGCGTTTATACAAAACAGAAACAGACCCCCAGATACAGAACACAAGTGCATGATTACCAAAGCGGAAAGGAGGGAGGAGGAATAAATGAGGAGTTAGGGATTAACAGATACACATGACTGCATATAAAATAGGTAGCCAACAAGGACCTACTGTAGAGCACAGAGAACTCTACTCAATATTTTGCAAGACCTTATAAAGGAAAAAATCTGGAAAAGGAGAGTCCCTGCTGTGACTCAGCAAGTTACTAACCTGACTAGCATCCATGAGAATGTAGGTTCCATCCCTGGCCTCGCTCAGTGGCTTAAGGATCCCGTGTTGCTGTGCCTGTGGTGCAGGTCGCAGATGTGGCTTGGCTCCACCGTTGCTGTGTCTTTGGCTTAGGCTGGCAGCTGCAGCTCCAACTCAGCCCCTAGCCTGGGAACTTCCATATGCCACATGTTCGGCCCTAAAAAAAAAAAGAGAGAGAGAGAGAATCTGAAAAAGGAATAAATATATGTACCCAGATAACTGACTCCCTTTGCTGTACACCTGAAACGAACACAACACTGTGTATCAATTACAATTTAAAAAAAAAAAAACCCACAAAGTGAATCCATTAAAAAAAATAATGGGAAGAAATGAATGTTTGTGACTTTACATTTAAAAGGAAATGGCAAATTATGAAACAGTTTGTTTTAGCTTATATTTAACCAGCGTTAACACAACTCTTTTTTAATTCTTCAAGTGAACAAAGAATAAATCACAAGTTGATTTGGCGGGCAGAATTTTTCTGACAAGATTGTCTGGTAGTGTGATACACCATCCTTAATTTCACTTTTGACTTTCATAGCACAATCATAAAGAGGGCATTTTTGCAAAAAAAAAAAAAAAATTTGTAGGCGTCATCAATTTTCCCAATGGCCGGTCTTAATCCTCTAACATTCAAATCTCTCTCTTTTGAAGTGCCTGTCATTTCATCAGCCTTGTAGATTTTCTCCTCTGTAATTGTTCACTGGCTGGATTCTGCTGCATTCTCTCTTGCCAGGAGCCTTGCACAGGATTCAAATAATTCTCCATAATCACTTCGATCAACCTCAGGAAATTTTGCATCTTTGGCAAAATTTGAAATGATTTTGCATGATACTCAAGAACCTTTATAATATACGGCCAAGAGGAATAGACCAACCCACACCTCTAGTGCCGAAGTGTGGAGAAATACTCTAGCAGTAACTACGTACAAGGGATGGGGCAGAGGGTGCGGGTAGGGACAGAATTTATTTATTTATTTATTTATTTTGCTTTTGGGGGCCGCACCTGTGGCATATGGAGGTTCCCAGGCTTGGAGTCGAATCAGAGCTACAGCTGCCAGCCTACACCACAGCCACAGCCACACCAGATCTAAGCCATGTCTGTGACCTACACCACAGCTCACGGCAACCCCGGATCCTTAACCCACTGAGCGAGGCCAGGGATCGAACCCGAAACCTCACGGTTCCTAGTCGGATTCAGTTCTGCTGCGCCACCAGGGGAACTCCTAGGGGCAGAATTTACAAGAGGGCAGCCCGGGAGTGGTTATTTTTGTGTTTTGGCAAATTTGGTTTTCCTGTGTAACTTTATAACTTCAGGGACTTTGATCCTCAGGATGTGGAAAACAAGGACGTATATATAATCCACGTGTAACATGTAAAGATCTCATGCAATGTAAGGAGAAAAAACATGGACAAAGACCGAAACCTATTATGAAAAACAAGAAATGGAGGAGGTTAACGACCCTAGGGAAAAAAATATTCCGGTCCACTGTAAGCAAAGAAACGCACAACAAAGCAATACTTCCCCATTAGGTGAACATTTTTTAAATTATAATTCTCAGGGCTGCTAAGGTTATAAAGAACCAGATCCTCCTTATACACTCTGCTGGTGGAGCGTAAATCGGTACAGGCTTTCCAGGAAGCAAATGCAAAGCTATATCCAGGCTTCAAATTATTTCGGCAGCATCATATTTTTTTATAAAGTCCCATGTTGCCTGTTCATATCCTCACATCATTCTTAAAATGAACAAAGACTAAATCAAATGTTGATTTTGAGGGCGTAATTTTTTCTAGGGAGAAAAAAAAAAGCTGTCTAGTGGCACAAAACAATATCCTTCACTTTGAGTGAAGTTAATTGCTTTTGCAGCTCTCTCTAAAGTTTGATCTCTCACTTGGAGGCCACTTTGCACAGGAAATAAAGACTTTCTCTCCAAGTTCCCATAGGAAGGGGCACAGAGCCAGGCAGAGCTGCATCTCAGCCCAGGGGCTTCAAGTTCACCTGCCTCTGTTTCCCTCCTCAGCCAAGTCAAAGGATTCTAAATGCAGACCTCCGTGTGCGTCCCAGTGAGAGGCTGAGATGGTAAGGTCTTGAGGGCCAAGGCTCCGCTCCTATGCAAACAGCGGTTATTTCTGAGTGATGGGGTTAGGGAGCTTTTCAACGCTCGTCTCCAAACTTTCCATGGATTTATAAATTTCTACAATGAGCAAGCCTCACATTTACCGTCATAAAGGGAGATTATTTTTAAAAATGGGAGAAAAAAGAGGGGAAGAGCATGAACAAAGCACAGAAATAGAAATGGGAGGAGGGATTTAGAGAAAATGTCAAGACAATTCAGAGGCTAGAAGCTTCAATAGCAGGTGGGTTGGGTGGCATCAGACGGTGAGGGTCCAAAATTATCTGCACTGAAAGCGCATTTATCTCTGCAGGCAGTGAGGCACCAGGCATCGTGAGAAGAAGGCAAGGCCTTGGGGGGTGGGGGGCGGACCGTGGGGAAATGGAGAAAACATTGAGCTCCTGAATCAACCCGCACCTGAAGCATACCCTACTTCTGGATATTTCAGACGCAAATGCCAATTAATTCCCTTTATTTCTTTTAAGCCACTTTGAGTCAGGTTTTCCATTTATAGCCACAAAAAGTAGTCCAACCAGTAGAATTTCCAAAGAAATGTGCTTCAGTGTAAGATGTTGAGATGGACCTGCCACTCCCTGTCCCAGTTAAAATAGGACAGATCACTTATAATTCGCTGAGCCTTAGTCATCCCTACAGATGGGACCGGATGCTTGTGCTCACTCTCACCAGCATAAGGATAAACATTTTGAGGATATAACGAGACACTTAGATGAGCAGAAGACTTGAATTTTGCAAGTCTCACTTGCCGGCACAAGAGCAGTTGGTGCGGCTGCAAGACTGAACAGTTTAAGAGGGTCAGCTCTGAGGGGAGGGGTGCCATAGACCATGGAAGATCGGCCACAGAAGGGCCTCCCACGCTTCCATGTGCATAGGAACCCCGGGGAATGTTGTTAAAAATGCAGATTCTGGGAGTTCCCGTCATGGCGCAGTGGTTAATGAATCCGACCAGGAACCATGAGGTTGTGGTTCGATGCCTGGCCTTGCTCAGTGGGTTAAGGATCCGGCATCGCGGTGAGCTGTGGTGTGGGTCGCAGATGCGGCTCGGATCCCGCGTTGCTGTGGCTCTGGCATAGGCTGGTGGTTACAGCTCCGATTAGACCCCTAGCCTGGGAACCTCCATATGCCGCTGAAGTGGCCCAAGAAATGGTAAAAAAGACAAAAAAAAAAACAAACAAATGCAGATTCTGACTGATTAGGTCTGCGATGGTGCCTAAGACTCTGCATTGCCAATGAGCACCAGGGGATGCAGGGACAGTCAGGAGCTGAAACCAGTTCAAGGAGCACACCGCTTCCTGGGTTCCCTTCATAGCACACTGGACATCCTGTTTAAGAACGTAAGCGCCATCCTACGGTACAACCCAGGGCGCTATAATCCAATCTCTTGGGATAGACCATGGTGGAAGATAGAAGGAGAAAAGAGAACGTATCTGTTTGTATGACTGGGTCACTTTGCTGCACAGCAGAAATGGGCACAACTTTGTAAATGGACCACACTGCTGCTGAGGGCTCTCTTCCTGGCTTGCGCAGGGCCACCTTCCCGTGTGTCTTCACACGGTGCGGAGTGAGCCGGCTCCCCTCGTCTCTCCTTGTAAGGGAGCTAATTGCATCATGAGGGCCCCACCCTCACGACCTCATCTAACCCTAACGACCTCCCAAAGACCCTATGTCCGCATATCATCCCATTGAGGGCCAAGGCTTCAGTATATGAATAAGGGCAGGAGCCCCTCCTGAGGACAGACTGGCCTCGGGGCAAAACATTCGGTCCATAACACAAGCCTTGAGAGAAGCTTCCAGACTTTCCCACTGAAGCCCTAACCTCCCGCCCCCACCATTAAACTGGTATATAAACCCTTACCCTTGGCTGTTGGGAGAGCTTCTCAAGAGTTCTTCTGCAAAGTCTTGTCTTTTCTCCCGTTACTCCGTTGATCATCCATTCATTTGCAGACCCCTGGTCACCCGGACCTAAGTTGGTAGAGGAAGAATTTTCCTGCCCAAAGCGTTAGGCACTGTAAGATGCAAGCTTATAGCCTTTCTCATTCCCTTAATAAGGTTGGACACGACAGGTAATTTGCCTCATGCCATCCCTGGCCCCGCAGACAGCAAGCCCCTCACCCAGATCTTCCCTCCCTCCGAACTTACAAAACCTTAACCTGCCTCCACGTCTCTCCCGACCCTGTCCTCTGTCTTCTGCCTGGACCTGTGTTTGTTTTTGCCCAAGCCCTGTCTCCACCTTCGGACTAGGCTTATTATCCGAGACTCTCCAGCTCCTCTCAGCGTACCGGCCGCCCCAGTGGAGGCTGGTGTCAAACAGAAACAAACTCAGACTCAGCAAGGAGAAACTTTATTCAAAAGGACTATTTTGGCGGGGGCAAGAAGGGACTGTTGCCGTAGGGGCAGGGGGCCGTTGCAGCAGAGGGGATGCTTTGACCATAAGATCTGTAAGCATCTCAGGGGTTTGGCGAAGAAAAGAGTTTTCTTTTATGGATAGGAGCAAACAAGGCTAGAAGAATCAGGTGCAGTGAAGCGGGATGAAAGGTGCCGTGATGGAATCGGATCAGAGGATGTTTTGCCCCGAGGCCAGTCTGTCCTCAGGAGGGGCTGCGAGCTGAGAGGGTAAGGGGCTGGAGGAAGGAGAGAAGCTTAACCACAGTATGGCTAAGAAGCATTTGGTCCTGATGGATCAGTGGAGACAAGCAGTTCAGCTAGTCATGTGCAGGGCAAAGAATGAGAATTTAGATGATCTGTGTCCGGCCTTATCAGAGGTCCACGAGTCTTATTTAAGTCATATGGGGGAAGGCTGGTTCTCTGCAGTGAGCAGTTTTCTGGAACAGAAGGGTGAGGGGATTCCTTTCATCTTTGCTCTTTTCCGGAGCACAAGGCTCAGGCAAAACGCAACACTGTCAGTGGACACACACACACACAAGCACACGTACCTATGCACAGACCACAAAGAAAGCTTGTTCTTAAAGTGTGACTCAGAGACTGTGTCTCAGGGATGAGCTCCTCCAGGATCACAGGTGTGTCAACACGGATGGTAAATACTTTGAACCAAGGCCGGAAACAGCCACCACCCCCGTCGCTTCCCTTCCTCAAGTCCGCTAACTGGGCGAGGTGGCAGCAGATGGATGGAGCCATTGAGATGTCAAGGAGGGCAAAGATATGGGTGCCATGAAGCAATCTTGCCTTCTTCCAGGGCTACGCAGCTGGAGGAATGTGCAGTCTCCTCCTGGAGGAGCGCCCTTTGCTCCACCTGCATGGAAATGGAGCTGGGCTTTATTTTCTTTAAGTCCATCTGAGTCCTGTCAGGGTGGCGGGAAACTCAATCTAAGGCACTGGTGGGGCTCCCTCCCTGCCCCTCTCTCTGCCCAGGATCACAGGAAAGAACCAGTGATTCTATTTTTTTTTCCCTTTCTCTTTTTACAGCTGCACCCTCGGCATGTGGAAGTTCCCAGGCTAGGGGTGGAATGGGAGCTGCAGCCCCCAGCCTGCACCACCGCCACAGCAACACAGGATCCAAGCTGCATCTGTGACCTACGCAGCAGCTTGCAACAACGCCAGATCCTTAACCCAAAGATAGAGGCCAAGGATCAAACCCACATCTTCACAGACACTGTGCCGGGCTCTTAACCCGCTGAGCCACAACCAGCGATTTTTGCAAAGTTAAAACATTTGTGGAGTCTGTGGTCCCTTGAAGTCCAGAAGCACCCGAGCATCTGTGCTGGGTTCAGGATTAGACTCTGCTGAGCCCTGGTGCCCAGGGCCCCTACTTTCCACCCCCCAACAACCAGGGCATCTCAAGAAAAAGCAAACCCCAAGGAACTTCTATCTCCTCCTTCCTGCTCTTCCTCCCTCTGTTTGCTGCTTCTACGTCTGTCCCCACAAAGCCTCAGCCCCCCTCTCTCCAGCTCTGGGCCCCCAGCACCATCTGCTCGGTGAGCCAAGGCTTTCCCAAGACTGGGAGAACAGAGCGAGGTCTGCATAGCTTCTGCCTCTAGCCCTGCAAGGGCCCCAAGACAAGCACCAAAAGACTCACCCTGAAATACACAGAAGCCAATCGCATCGTTCCAGTCAGCCTGGCTCCTCTACTCCAATGAAAACAACACACCAGTTAATACTGCAATACATTATCCTGCCATGTGCTATTGGGGGAAAAAATGACCTCAGTAAGTAGGGGGAGGGGAGACGGGGCTCCACCTCCAGAATTGGGAGCCAGCGGCCGTGGGGACCACAGATGCAGCTTGACCACAGCTGTGATGGCTGAAAATGTCTCTGGAGTTGGGAGAGGCCGGTAACAAAGGGCCAGGGGCCGTCCAGGGTGGCAGTTGTCGCATCTCCCTATCTAAGATCTGCAGATTCAGCTTTCCAGACTGGATTCCCTCCTCTGAGTCCAGAGCCCCATCTAAGGGCACAGGGTCTGAACTGCCAGGATCGCCTGTAGCATGAGTCTTTCCTCACTTGTACAGACCCCCCTCCCTCACCCCACCACGCCTCCTTCCACTCTCTCCTTTCCAGGCCCCCATCCCTGTCTCCCATCCCATCCCCACCACCCAGCTCCTGTTCTTGTCACCCCTGGTGCACGGTTAGACATCAAGGCAGATTCACTGGAGATGAGAGAAAGGGACAGAGCAGCTGTGGCTGCCAGCCCCTTGGTGTGGCCAGTGTCCTGCAGGAGTCCAGCAGAACTGCCCTCCTGAACCCATCCAGAGATCCCGTTCAAGGCAGAGAGCAGCCTCAATCTGAGCTGCCCGCCTGGAGTTCCCACTGTGGCACAACAGGATCATAGCATCTCTGCAGCACTGGCATGCAGGTTCTATCCCTGGCCCATCACAGTGAGATAAAGGATTTAGCATGGGTTGCAGTGACGGCTCAGCTCTGATCCCTGTCCTGGGAACTCCATGTACCACAGTGTAGCTAAAAAATAAATAAATAAATAAAATGTCAATTATTATTTTTTAATATCTTTTTTTTTTTGGTCTTTTTAGGGCTACACACACAGCATTTGGAAGTTCCCAGGCTAGGGGTCGAATCAGAACTGTAGCCGCCGGCCTACACTACAGCTGCAGCAACTCGAGATCCAAGCCATTTCTGTAAACTACACCACAGCTCACGGCAATGCTGGATGCTTAACCTGCTGAGCAAGGCCAGGGGTCGAACCTGCGTCCTCATGGTTGTTAGTCAGAATCGTTTCCGCTGAGCTATGATGGGAACTCCTAAATTATTTTTTAAAAAGAAGATGAAGAAGGAGAAGAAGAAGAAGAGGAACCACCACCTCTGCACACTCAACCCCCAAGTCCACCAGTGGAAGACGCTGCCAAGGGAACAGCATGGAAGGTCTGGCCATCACCTTGAACCTCAAGCCTGATACTCAGCCAGAAAACTCACAGCACCCTAGACTTCCCCAGACGAGCCTCCATGTCCCTAAGGTGTCCATTTCTGCCCAGACAATCAAACCACCTCCAGGCATCTCTCCAGGCGCAGGGGTGCCCTGGACCACTCCTGGAGACCCTGGGGCAAGTCTCCAAATGGGGCAACCGTCATAATAATCTCTGTGATGACTTTGGTGTCCCGTGTCCCAGCAGCTCCCGGATCCTCAGAGCCACTCCCGCCCACAGGAGCCTCCCCATCTGACATCGAGCCAACCGAAGCACAGAGCAGTCCCCTGCCCACAGCTGCACACGTCACAAGCCTTAGAGGAGAGAAAACCCCACGGGTCAAAAGCTCTTTTATGTTACGACTTTGTTATGGGATGGGAGGAGGGGAACATACCAGCCCCACACGCATGAGCAATTAGCCCAGATTCATTTACCAGACAGAAGGGAGCAGACAGAACCCTGGACGAGTACAAGTTGAGGGCGGGAAAGCAACTGAAAAGGACTAACCTGCCAGGAACAGCCTGGGAAGCTGGTGGACAGTGATGGGCTGGGTGAAAATTTATTCTGATGCCATTTGAAGTGCCACTTACAATTTCCAAAGTGCTTCCATATAATTCATCCTGATTCATCCTGGCAGCAATGACATGAGGAGGATCGTTAGTCACTGAGGACCCTGGGTTGGGGGGTAGGGGCTTGGCACACAGATCAGAACTGTGGGCACTCTGGCCGCACCCTCCATGCTAGTGGAGGGGAGTGTCGGGGGCAGGGGCCAGAAGGCACAGGCCCCCTGGGGGTGGTGTGTGTAATAAAGCACTTGCACAGCACATGTGGCGTCGGGGGAAGTTGGCACAAACAAGCTTTGCTCTCTGTCCACTGGGGCAGTGTTTTCCACCCTTGAACATGCACGGAAGGCCCCAGGGATGTTGTTAAAATGCAGATTCTGATCTAGCAGGTGCAGGGTGGGGATGGATGTCTAACAAGCCATCAGGTGAGGCTGAGGCTGCTGATCCATGACCACAGGTTGAGCAAAAGCCTTGAGAAGTTTAACCTGCCAGGGGGAGCAGACAGACCAGCACCATTCCAGCTCCTCAGAGTCCCCTCTGGGCTCTCAGAAGGGGCTGCAGATCCCCAAGACCCCCCCGGCTTCTGATGGCAACTCGAATCCCTCCACCGACTAGGATGCTGGCATGCGATGGGCCCTCGCCACGCTTGGCACTGCAATTGCTGGCACCAGAGCAGCTTAGGGTACCAGAGGGACGGAGGGAAGTAATATCCTCACAGCCCGGGGGGTGTAAATAATGAAAGTCGGATCCATAAGTAATTACTTTTTAATTAATTAGGAATGATGAATAGCGAAGACCCAGCGACTCCGGGCGGAGTGGTGTTAATGGTAATAGCCTTGTTCCTTTCCTGGCTGAAATTGATTTGCCGGGGGAGGAGGCAGAGGGGAGGGAACACCCTGGATCTGGGGGACAGAGGAGGGGGAGGCAAGGAGGGCCGGACAGCCTTCCCCCCAGGACTGCTGCCCCCAGAATTCTCTCCACTCCACTGGAAGGTCCACCCCCACCCCAAGAAGGGACCCGGAGAGTAAAGGGCTGCGCTTCTCACTTCCAAACCCCTGAAGACTCACCTAATTAATCTTCACACACTTCCAGGGGAGCGGGCACGGTGATCCTGCCTCCCTGCTCAGGCGGGAGCAGGGCCGCTGCCCAGGAGGAAACCGCTCCGTCCCCAGGGCTGCTCAGCAGCAGGGGAGAGGCTTTCCAAAGGCAGCCCCCAGGTCTGGACCACAGTCAGTGCGGCTAGGAGAGAGGGAGGCCACGTGCTCCCCTGATGTCGCATCTTGTCCACGTCCAGGAGGGCAGAGGGGTCCAGGCGGGTCACACCATCCTACACACTTTCCTCTCACCCAGTGCCTGGAGCATCCTAGATGCCCAGGCCCCTGCCACCTAAAGCAGAGAACGGCCATTCTGCATCTTTACCTCCCCCAGCCCCCACCCTCTACTTCCAGAAGGAATCCATCACTCAAAGATGGGAAAGGCAGACTGCTAAGCATCCTGGCTTCTCGTTTGAAAGGGAGGCAACGTGGGATTGTCCCGACATCATCAGTGCTTGGCGTCTACAACTGCCCTCCCCACCACCCCACCCCCGTCCAACACCCTCCTCGCCAGGCTCCTCCCCCAGCCTCACGGCCAGTGAGGGGTGGGCTCCCTTTCCTGCAGTTCTACCTGGGTGAGCAAGCCGGGGACAGAGGAAGGAAGATGGGGAGGTGAGAAATGATTTTTTTTTAAGCATTTGAAGAAGGCCCAGGGCTAGGATGCGGCAAGTGAGGCACTGGCCTCCAGCACAAAATTTAAGGAGGCGCCCAAAAAACTCATTGTACCTCCCGGCCCTGTCTCCCTGAGATACGAGACTGCCAAGGGCCTTGCTGTCAGACACACTGGTAAGATGCTGAAAACGAGTGATCTCACAGGCATGGGTAGTAACTAAGTTTTAAGCAGCTTTGAGGAAGGAAAGAAAAGTAGATGGGACAAGACAGAAGAAAGAAGGAGAGGGAACATTTCTTTGGTACGTGCTCTGGGGGACCAAGTTCTTCGCGCACCTTGGAGGAAAGCATTTGTGTCCTCATTGGCAGGTGCAGAAGCAGGCAGAATCAGTTATCACCCCACTACGTAGAATGGCCCTGAGCCCAAAACCCACGATGAACTAAATGTATAAACATTAAAGAAAGACCAGAGCCCACCCTGCACTCAGCTTCCCGGCCCTATTTGATCCTGTCTTTATTTGAAGTTTGGATAATTTTTTTTCTTTTTACAGCTGCACCTGCAGCATATGGATGTTTCTGGGCTAGGGTTGGAATCAGAGCTGAAGCTGGGGCCTGCGCCACAGCCACGGCAACGCCAGATCCAAGCCACATCTGCAACCCACGCAGGATCTGGCAACGCCAGATCTCTTAACCCACTGAGCAATGTCAGGGATTGAACTCGCATCTTCACGGACACTGTGTCAGGTTCTTAACCCGCCAAGCCACAGCGGGAACTCCAAATAGGGATAATTACTTCATCATGGATATTTTGCCCTCATTTTGATTGTTTTAAATATAGTGACCATATGTACCTGCCCTGATTACAGAGTTTGGACTTCCTCCCTTACATCCAGGGCCCAAGGCCTGTGCCTCAGCTGTCTGTCCCTGGCCTTGGTCCTGCTGGGAATCCATGCAGCCTAGTGAACCAACGGCATTGATTTTTGGAACCAGACACCAGCGTAGCCTAGTTTCACCAGGACTCTCAGCCAAGCTTCAGTTTCCCCCTCCATAAAAAATGGGCACCTGCTGTCTCTGCAGAGAGCAGGTGAGCCATGTAAGTATGTCACCCCAGCGTGGAGCCTGGCATGTAGCAGAGGCCCAGGAAGTGGCGGGTCCCTCCTTCGCCACCTCCTCCCCACCCCAGACCCGGGGCTGCAAAGGGCCTGGGAGACAGGGGCCCACAGAGCTCACTCACGCTGGGAGGGGGGCCACCCACCTTTCCAAAGTCCCTCTGGGCGTCTCTTTGGCAAGTTGAGAAATGAACCGCAGATTCAGGGTGAGAAGGGAAAACTGATAATTGCCGTGATGTCAAACCAATTTGTTTGTGTTAATTGGAGCCAATTAAAGTTTTCTCCTTTTAAGTTACCCCAGGTCAGGCTATCTTAGAGAAGCTGGTTTCTGGCCAGATGGTAAGAAATGCCTTTACCTACCTTCACAAGAGGTGGAAAGACAAACAGGAATTTCAAAGACATTCCAGAATGATAAACAGATGGACAAAGAGCTAAGGAGGACCAGACAGATGGAAGTGGGTGATAGGGATGGTCGGACAGCCCAGCCCCCACGAGGGGCCTGTGAACGGGGAGGAAGGAAGACCTAGGCTGGCCTCGCCTGGCCCCCCTCAATGTGTGGTCCACGGACCAGCTGCAGGAGCATCCCCTGGAAGCTTGTTAGAAATGCATTCACTTCCAGGCTGCTGAGTCAGAGTCTGCATTTTAGCAAGATCCCTGGAGAGGGTTTGGATGGACTGTGCCGTTTGAGCCGTGAGGTCGAGATGACCCTGAACTCCAGCCATCCTGGATCTGTCTCCCCAGGCACCAGACAGAGGTTCCTTATCATTCAGAGTCTTCTCTGAGTCACCCAGTCCATTCACTGGTCCTTCACTGAGCAAGGTTCTGTGATCTGTTTCTTTCCTCTTTTTTTTTTCTTCTTTTTAAGAGCTGTAGGTGCAGCATATGAAAGCTCCCAGGCTACGGGTCGAATGGGAGCTACAGCTGCCAGTCAGAGCCACAGCCACAGCCACAGCCCCCACAACTCAGGATCCAAGTTGTGTCTGTGACCTACCCCACAGCTCGCAACAGCGCTGGATCCTTAACCCAATGAGTAGGGCTAGGGATCAAACCCGCATCCTCATGGATACCAGTCAATTTCATTTCCGATGAGCTATGATGGGAACTCCTGATCTCTGGTTCAACTCCATGCAGTCCGTTCTCTACCTGCTCTGCCCCACTGGGGCTCCGGGATGCTGGTTTCGGGTGTCTGCTTGACTTCAGCCAATGGGAGGCTGGGCTGGGGATGGGTCACAGGAAGAGAGAGAAGCGGGGGTATTTCTTCCCTGCTCCCCCGCCCCCCACAAGGCTGCGGCTTCACCTTGACTCTGTTCCTCCCCTTAGGGCCACATCTGTCAGGCACCCTCTCCCAAAGTGACAGCTTTGGCCAGCATCTGTTAATGATGCTGCCTCTTGCCCCTTCAGACCTGCAGGTGGTAATGCTTCCTGGCTTCTCCCTGGGTAGCTCTCTATTCCTTGTGATTTCCCTTAACCCTATGGTTTTAACTGCCTTTTTATTATTATTTACGTATGTAAGGCCAAAAGCTCAGATGACTCCTATTCACAAGGGAGTTTATTCTACTCGCAGATCCTGAGAGGGAGGAGGCCCACATGGAGAAGCACCAGGGTGCATCCCAAGGCAGAGGGAGACCTGCAGGCCAGAGAGGCTAGTTTGAATGATGTCCACTGGCCCTGGGGCTGTGCCGAGATGTCTGATACCTGTCCCTGTAGTGACTAGAGCAGATGCATAGTGGCCTGGAAGTGGGAGGGTGGGAGAGCTGCTTGGGGGTGTGGGCTCCAGATCGTATATGAAAAGCACCCTCCCAGGGTGGGGAGGGCTTGCCCCCCAGGAGAGCAGGTGGTGCAGGGGGCCGAGGCCAGGTGACCCACCGCTTATCATCCAGCTGGGAACACGATGTGTCCAGCCTATGCCTACAGGGCAGATGTTAAAGCTAGCAGTGTGACAGAAGCCAGAAACAGCAGCTCACACACCCACCTCTACCTCTAAAAGGATCCTCCGTTACACTCTGTTCCGTGATCCTTGTGATGGGCCAGCTGCTTCCTGCCTCCCTGCTAGGGCCCCTGCTAATTCGGAAAGCAGCCTCTGTTCATTTTCTTTGACTCTGTTCTCTCTGACCACACGGACTCCTGGATTCTCTTTACCTGGCCCCTGGGCCCCTCAGTCACTAAAGAAACCTGTAACGGAAGCGGGGGGCTCTCTTTGGAAGATGCTTTAGATGTGTGTACAAAGGCACCGCTCCTTCTCATAGGGCAGCCCCTGCTCCCAATACACACACAAAGAAACTGAGCGGCTTATGCATCATTTTGCATGGGAAAGCCGGGGTCAGGCTTCTTCCCAGAAAAGGGCAAGAGACCCCTTGTGGATGCAGGACCAGTCCTCTCGCATCCCCCCCGACCCCGAGAAAGCAGGGTCATCACCCCTCCTCTTTGCCATGCCTGCCATCCCCTCCCTGAACTTAACCGTGCTGGCCGGGAGCTAGGAATATGCTGAGCCAGCTGCTTGGAGCTTGCAGGCTAATGATGATCAGATTTAACAATTATTAGTCATGTGCACATTTTCTGCAGCAGATGAAATAATTGTATAGGAGGGCTCGTGGAAGGAAGAAAACCATAAATGCCTTTTCCTTTCATCATGAACACATAAAGCAATAGAGCTTGCCGCAATTAATTAGCACTCTGTCTTATTAGCACCTTTATCCACTCATGCCTGCGCACAGCAAATGGGACGTGGCAGCGGGCAGTCCCACTGTAGCCAGCACCCCACCTAAAGGAGCCCCAGGCCTGGGCAGAGCCAGCGAAGGGGAGGGTGAAGCTGGGGGGCATTGCCTGGAGATAGCTGCACCTCCCAGAGACAGGAGACTGAATCTCCCGGGCACTGAGCCAGTGGGTGTCACCCAGGGAATCTTGCCCATGCAAAGAAATGCCAACTGCCAGCCAGTGGCCAGGGAGAAATGGCAACATGTTTGCATCTGCAGAAGCCCGCCAGCTGTCAAGACCAGCCTCGTGAGCATGTGGCTACCACAGTCACACAGGGCTCTGTGCACCGAAGGGCGCTTCTTAAAATTCTTAATACTTTTATCTTTGAACTTTCTGTTTGTAAGTGAAGTCTGATGGGACCATGGAGCGTGCGCCGGGCAGGGGGTGGGGGGATTCCTCTGCTTGCCCATCTCCCTGGGGGTGATTCCCAGCTGCCCACTCTTTCACCCCCTCCAGCAACTGCTGCTGCCTTCCCATCCCTGGGGGGAGCCTGGGTGGCAGCGGGCCAGGGCCCAGCGTGTGCACCCCATGCACCAAACTATGGGGTGGGGGGCCCAAGCACCTGTCAGCATCTGCACTCAGCCTGCAAGTATTCCCATGCAAAGGGAGTGCAGCATTATATAGCAAAGGAAAACAGCCTGACAGAAAGGGAAAAATTTTACGTCTGCTTTCATTGCAAGGAGCCCTGCATTTTTATTCTGAACTGGGCTCTACAAATTATGTAGCTGGCCTTGCCTGTTGCTTTGGGAGCAGGGCTGAGGGTGTTTCAGAGGGTTCTCCCAGCCATCCGGGTAGCTATGGCCACCATATTCTACCCTTTAATGGGCACATGGAGACCTGACCATGTGCAAGGCTCTGGGTGGTTCCATGGGGGAGTGAAGATGTAAGTCCCAAAACCCTCAAAAAACAACAATCCTGGAGTTCCCACTGTGGCTCAGAGGGTTAAGGACCTGACGTAGTGTCCGTGAGGATGCAGATTTAATCCCTGGCCTCACTGGGTGCGTTAAGGATCTGGTGTTGCCACAAGCTGCGGTGTAGGTCAAAGATGAGGCTTGGATCCGGTGTTGCTGTGGCTGCGGTGTAGACAGGCAGCCGCAGCTCCAATTTGACCCCTAGCCTGGGAATTTCCATATGCTGCAGTCGCATTCGTAAAAAGAAAAAAGAAGCAACAACAACAACAAAAATCCAACACTTCTTCAGAGGAGTGGGGTGGAGGAGGGATAAATTAGGAGTTTGGGATTAACAGGTACACATTATTATATGTAAAATAGATAACTGACAAGGACCTACTGCATAGCACAGGGAACTATGCTCAATATTTTGTAACAACCTATAAGGGGAAAGAATCTGAAAAAGAATTGATAGGTAGGTAGATAGATAGATGTATAATAGAATCATTTTACTATAAACCTGAAAGTAACACAACATTTTAAATCAACTATACTTCAATTTAAAATAATAATAATAGGAGTTCCTGTCATGGCTCAGAGGAAATGAATCTGACTAGTATCCGTGAGGACGCGGGTCCAATCCCTGGCCTTGCTCAGTGGGTTAAGGATCTGGCATTGCCGCGAGCTGTGGTGTAGGTCACAGACATGGCTCAGATCTGGTGTTGCTGTGGCTGTGGTGTAAGCCAGCAGCTGCAGCTCTGATTCAACCTCTAGCCTGGGACCCTCCCTATGCCTTGGGTCCAGTCCTAAAAAGACAAAAAATAAAATAAAATAAAATCTTGGAGCCTCACTTTTCTCACCTGTAAAAGGGTGCCCTTGAATTAACCAAAAAAAAAAAAAATGTGGCTTAAACAACGTAGATGCCTAGCGTCTAGCAGGTGTTCACCAACTGAGTCGATTCAGGCTGCTATAACAAAATGCCACAGACGAGGTGGCTTGCAAACAACTTAAGTTTATTTCTCAGAGTTCTTGGGACTGGAAGTCTGAGGTCAGGTGTCAAGCACGCTGGGGTTCCCGGGAGGGCCCTCTGTGCAGGTGGCTGACTTCTCACGGCGTCTACGCACAGTGGAAAGAGGGCAACAGAGCTACGTTGATTTCGTTTTATAAGGGCACTGATCCTATCACAAAGGCTCCAAGCCCATGACTTGATCACCTTTTGAGGATCAGAGAAGTTGTATAACTGGCCCACGGTTGAGATCCAACTGCAGACCCCCAGGCTCCAGAGCTCAGTCTGAGCCAAAGGCACAGTCCTCCCCTCCATGAAATGGGCCTAACAAACTCTGCTCTGATACCTCACTGGGCTTTGGCCTTGAAATGAAACCAACAAGCAGGAAAGGAGAAAGCAGAAGCCCAGGGTAGTCACAAAGAGCCAGGGCATGTGCTAATAAGAGGGCGTGCCCATTTGAGCAGAGGACAAGTAAAGAAATGGAAGTCTGACCTCAGCAGAATTCCAGGCATTGGGTTCCTGGCTTGCTGCTCTCTCGCCAGCTGCTGTCACCCTCCTAAGTCGGGGATCCCCACCCCACCCCCACCCCCTTCTGAGAAGGCAGAGCCAGTGGGCATTGCGGGTGGCACTACGCTTGTGACAGTCAAATCGTTCCCTGGCACTCATTTGGGAGCTGCATCTCCCAGCCTGCCTGAGCCAGGGTACCACGGAAATTAAAGCCCAGGGCATCTATGTTGATGGCAGTGGCGGTACAATGACGACGGGCCGGCTGATGTCCACAGCTGTCTTTCCCACCCAGCCCAGGAAGCGCATTCAGAGCTTCCTCCACCTGTCCCCGTCTGGGGTAAGGGGACAGAAATCCTCCCACAAAGACAGTCCCTGGACCTGGCCGCATCCAGTCCTAGCCAAACCCAGGAGGCCGCCCAGGACCACTTTTTAATTCTCTTGCAATCAGCATTTTCCTTTCTTCATTTGCTGGTTGAATAATGCAGCCTGTAAGAAAAGGGCCCTCAGCACAATTCTGGTGCTCGTTTACAATGGAAATTGGGAAAACGGCGAAACGCATACTGCAAAATGCATTTAAAAGAAGATGATTCAATTGGGTTTGGCAGCTCTGATATTCAGGACCAGAAGGAGAAAATCTGTCTATGATTTGAACATGTATAATTAAGATGAAAGCCTTAAGTATCGGGTGCATTTCTTAAGATGTCACTAGCTCTGTTGACTCCGGGCGTTCTGATCTGTGGTGCAAAGCATTTATTTCTGAAATCTGAATAGCTATGAGTGAGACGCCTTTTTAAAACCAGCTCTATGGAGCCAAGTCAAACCCTGACATTGCACAGCTCATCCAGTGGAGCAAAGAGAGCCTCCGGTCCAGCTTTGATCTTTCCTCAAGGTGCACCCCTAATCCTTGCAAGCTGGGGTTTAGGCAAAATCCGATCTGTGTGGCGTGCTCTATTTTCTTCTTGGTGTGTTATGGTGCCAACAGGAGCACCGGTGCCCTGGGAACTGTTCCAGCCTGCAAGTAGAAAGCCCACTTTGAATGGTGGAATCACAGACGTTCAAGGAGACAACGTGGCATCGTGAGAAAAGTGGGGCCGTGGGAACCAGAAGACCAGGGCTTGCACGCATCTTCACTCCTCACTGGTACGTGTTGGGAGGGAGTTTACGCAACCTTTCTGTGCCTCCGCTTTCCTGTCTATAAAATCATACAACTGCCTCCCCCCCCGCCCCGGAAGAGAGTGAGGACAATTCAATGAGGTTATCAACTCCAGCATCTCGCGTCCAAGCCGCACACACATGTGACCTATCATTCTTATACTCTTTGGTCCCCGTCTCTCTCTCTTGAGCCGCCCAAAAATCTCCACCAGCCCCAATTGCCTTGCTCACTGGACCCATGGAGCCTCTGATCTGTGTGGAAGTCAGAATGTCCCGACAAACTCATGTGCGGTGTGAGATGACTCAGTGGTGGAATTCTGGCAACCAGACAGCCTCCACCATGGAGAGCAGAAGCCTCACAAGGATGACTCACAGGCAGCAGGGCGGGCTGGGGGCAGAAAGCTGAGGCTGGGACCAGTCACGTGACCACAGCTGTCCCATGACTTGATAGCTCATCTTTCTAAGCAGGGCTAGAATTTCCCTAGGACTTCTAACGTTTCTTCTCCTCTCTCTCTCTCTCTTTCAGGTGAAAAAGGAAGAATAAGCCCCAGTCTGAGCTGCAACCACTCTACTGAGAGGTCTGGGCTTCTCTGGATACAATGCAGCCGGACACTGTGTGACAAAACTGTTCCCTCTGCCCTCTCCTGAGTGCCGATCCCTTTCTTGGGGAAGAAGGGGGGGGGGGAGGGGAGGCGGCATCAGAAGCCAGTGCAGAGAAAGAAAAGGAAGAAGCTGTAATGCAAGGAATGGGTGCAGATCCCACGCCCACAGATATCTCAGGGGCTGTTGCAAGACCCCCAGAAAGGCCACATTTCCTGGAGGGCTGGCCAGCGATTTCCTACACTTGTCGGCAGCCCAGCCCTGATCCCCACAGCCGTGAGTCCTGCATCCTGTGACCAGGAGAATCCAGCCCCAACCCCACTCCCACTCCCAGGGAGAAGCCATAGGCCCATGTAGTTCCCAGGGAGCAGGGAGGAACCCCCTCCCACTGAGAGTGGCAGCCAAAAGCAAGCTCAGGCCGGGAAACCGAGGCCTGCGTAGCTGAGCAGAGGGCTGGGGCACTGTGTGAATCCAGTGGCTCTGCGGGCCACGCTGCCCGCCCGGACCCCAGGGTGCTGGAGTTACATGCAGATGTCTTCAAATCCTCCAACTGTGTAACCCCTGGAAAGCTACCTAACCCTTCTTTGTCTCTCCATCATCTGGAAACAGAGCAAAAGTGCTTCCTTCAGAGGTGTGCAAAGAACTTAAATCATAAATAAATGTTCGCTCTCTTTCCTCTCCTTTTCCTGACTTCCCTTCTTGTCCCACCTGTTTTTCTTTCCTTCCTCAAAGCTGCCTAAAGCTCAGTATTGTTCATGCCTCTGTGATGGCTCACCTTTCAGCATCCTACCTGCGCAGCGATGGCCCGCTCATCTGACGGCGAGGCCCTGGGCAATTTCATCTGATGGAGAATCAGAGGCTGGAAATATGCAAGGGAACACCCTCTGAATCTTAAGGGAAGCCCCAGGGCTGCATTCCCTAAGAGAAGTGAGAAAGGGCCTGCAGGCACCCAGTCCAGAGCTTCTGATGTAGTATAGTGTGAAAAATTAATGTTTCTGGTTTCACAAGTTTTGTTTCTTGCTTTTTACCTTCCAAATCAGGCATAGCTTATAGGAACCAAAGCAATCCTGACAAGAGCAGGGAGAAACGAAGACAGAGTCAAAGGATGCGCTAACTAGAAAAGCGCAGCAGCTGCAGTTTCTTAGGGAGGGGGACACAGGGCCATTGCTTCCAAGGGCACGCCTGCTGCATCACTAAACAGAAGGTGGAGTCCTTGCTCTTTAGCCGTTCAGAAGACAGGGGCTAGCTGGGCTGCCCGTCCCATGATGCTGAGCTTGACGATCAACCATCAGGTTGACCAAACAGAAGGGGATTCGACGAGGACCTGAAGCCAGAGGTCACCTCCCAGCAGGTGACGGCCCAGATTGACAAGGGAGCCATGCCGGGAGAGTCTCAGAAGCCGAGCCTGAGACTCCCCATTGGTGGGTTATCAGCTTCCTTTAGCAATTTCATCTGAGGGAGAGGCCAGATCAGAACACATAAGAGGAAATGCTCTCTGAATGTGGAGGACTGTCCCACTGGACCATATGTTTTTGGTTTTGTATGTTTTAATGGCTGCACAGGCAGCACATGGAAGTTCCCAGGCCAGGGATTGACTCTGAGCCGCAGCTGTGACCCACAGCCTCGGCAACGCAGGATCCTCAGCCCACAGCGCTGAAGGATGCTGAAGCACTACAGTCTGATTCTTAACCCACTGCACCACAGTGGGAACGCCTCAGACCATATCTTTTGAGACTTAGTAAATTAAGAGAGGAGTGAAAATATACTAAGGCCCCGAGCCTGGAGCCTCTGATGCCATACTGTGTGAAAATGTAGTCTCTGGTTTCACATGCTTTGTTTGATTTTATTTGTTTCTAACCTTCTGAATCAAGGGATGGATGAGGATGGGAAAGGAAACTGGCTCCATTTAAGAGCCCAGAAACCAGAGTTCCCTTAGCGGCTCAGCAGAAACGAATCTGACTAGCATCCATGAGGACGAAGGTTCGATCCCTGGCCTCACTCAGTGGGTTAAGGATCCAGCATTGCCATTAGCTTTGGTGTAGGTCACAGATGCAGCTTGGATCCTGCATTGCTGTGGCTGTGGCGTAGGCCAGCAGCTACAGCTCTGATTCGACCCCTATCCTGGGAACGTCCATAGGCTGCACGTGCGGCCAGAAACCAAGCAGAGGGAATGGAGCTTAGGACACAGTAGAGGAAGTAGTTGAATTCAATGCATTTTTCCCACTGAAAAGAGAAAGCCCCTAATATCAGAAACATTCTCTCATCTAATACATCGGGGTCCCTGATCACAGTAAATTAACAAGATATTAGGATTTGGGAGGTTTCTGTGAGGTTGGACTTATTGGGAACTTTGCTTTGTAAGAGTGTTAAGGTCTTTTTTTTTTTTTTAATTGTATGCATGACATTCTCCTTGAGTAGTTTTGGGCTCCAAAGTGGGGGCTGGGGAAGCTGGTTCTGGCTCTTCATACCCCCCACATCGTCCAAAGGAGGACTCAGAAGTTGGGGCTGAGGGTGCAGAGAATGGGCTCTGGGGGCAAATATGGAGCATCCCCACCCCCCAACCACTGCATAGATGCTGGTCTCAGGCAAGATGCTGAACCTCTCGGTGGCACCATCCACTCTCTGCTCCATGGCCCTCCTCGCATCCTCTTCCTGCAAAGCTCACCTCCTGCTCTAAATGCTACAATCACCAGGGCTTCATTTCCCTCCTTCCTTACAGCTAGTCCTGGTCAATGAGGGAACCTGTTCAGGGTCTCTGGGAAGGATTGTCCTGCATTATGTTTTAAGAGGGAGAAGGAAGCAGAGGATGCGGAGGAGGTGGTGGGGAGACAGAGAGAGACAGAAGCAAAGGCAGGAGTTCCCGTCATGGCTCAGTGTAATGAACCCAACTAGTATCCATGAGAACACGGATTGGATCCCTGGCCTCACTCAGTGGGTTAAGGATCCGGCGTTGCCGTGAGCTGTGGTGTAGGTCGCAGATGCAGCTTGGATTTGGCATTGCTGTGGCTGTGGTGTAGGCTGGCGACTGCACTCTGATTCAACCCCTAACCTGGGAACCTCCATATGCCGCGGGTAAGGCCTTTAAAAGCAAAAAAAGATTAAAAAGAAGAAGAAGAAGAAGCAAAAGTAGCCCTTGCTCAGGATGCCTCCTTGCTACCTTTGGACATGGATGGGTGAGGAGGGGAGGCTGGGAGCTGCTGCCACCATCTTTCAATGAAATAGAAAGGCTGAGAAAACCTCAGAGAGGCCGACCAGCACCCTGGCCTGATGGTGATGCTAAAGTCACCCCAGAGCACTTGCCTCCAGATTCTTGAGTGAGAAAAAAGAGGTGATTGAAGCCACTTTCAGCTGGATGCTGTTACTTGCAGCCAAACACACCCCTTCTCTGAGCCCTAATGTCCTCACCTGCAGAAGGTCACATTGGGGGAGCATCCAGCCAGTGGCCCAAGGAGGCAGGGGGAGCAGAGGGTGGGCTTTGGGGAAGGGAGAGAAACTGTGAAGGAAGGGAGCCAGGAGGCTGTGAACATCTGACCCCTCTGGAAAGCGCTGCCGAGGCGAAATGGCAGGCAAGCTACGTTTTCACCCCCTGATTGCAGTAATAAGATAATGATGAGTCATTTAACTGTGCATCTGAAGAGTGAAGCAAATTACCTGTGTCTATATTGCTTAATGACGGAGACTCTAACTGGACCTTTGCCGCCTGCAGGAACTGAAGCTGACCTATCACAAGAGACAATTTTACGCCTGTGGGTTTGCCACTTGACTGAAACCATCCATCAAGCGGGGACCGCACCCCCACCACACACTCACATCTGCCGATGCCCCCCACCGCGCCCGCCCCACCTCCTGCCTCCTGGGCTCTGGCTTTCTTAACCTGATGAGCCTGATGTCATTAGTTATTTCCTGGTTGTGAACCATCAGGTCTCCATTAGCTGACACTCAGGCATCCAGGTCTGAATTTTCAGCTTTGGCTACGTTTCCCCAAAGGAGTGTCCAGCTGAGCCAGAGTCCTGAACCCCTTTGCATCCGCAGGAAAAGCCAGCACCTCCCATGGCTGCCAGGCGGAAGGCAATGAGAGAGATCAGGACACAGACGACCACAGGAGACCCCAAAGGCCAGAGAGAGGCTTTTGAAGGGTTTGCCATTCTTTCAGAGTCCATAGACTTTTTTGTTTGTTTCATTTCCTTTCACTAAGATATAATTTCCAGAAGCTCCGCCTGTGGGGCAACAGGATCAGCAGCATCTCTGGAACGCTGGGATACGGGCTGGATCCTCAGCCAGGCATGGTGGGTTGGTGGGTCCAGCACTGCTGCAGGTGTAGGTCACAACTGTGACTCAGATCTGCCTGGGAACTCCATATGTCAAGGGGCAGCCAAAAAAGGGAAAAAGAAAAAAGAAAAAGAAAAGGAAAGATACAATCTCCACATGGTAGAATGGACCCTTTTTAAATGGATGGCTCTGAGAGTGTTACCAAGTGCATACGGTCGTGTTGCCATCACATTCGAGATGGAGAATGGTTCCATCACCCCAGAAAGTTCCCTCTCACCCTTTGTGACAACCTGTCCTCCCTCTCCCAGGCCCTGTAACATCACTGGTCTGTCTTCTATCCCGACAGCTTGGCCTCTTCCAGCATCATATACACAGAGTATACTTTGAGTCAGGTTACTTTCACTTAATAAACTGCATTTAAGATGAATCCATGCATAAAGAAGATATGGCGTATACACACACACAATGGAATATTACTCTGCCATAAAAAAGAAGAAACTTTTGCCATTTGCAACAACATGGATGGACCTAGAGATTATCATACTGAGTGAAGTAAGTCAGATAGAGAGACAAATATTATATCATTTATATGTGGAATCTAAAAAGTAATGCAAATGAATTTATTTAAAAAACAGAAATAGGGGTTCCCATTGTAAGCCAGCAGGTTAAAGACTTGGCATATTCTCTGTGAGGATACGGTCTTGATCCCCAGCTTCACTCAGTGGGTTAAGGACCCAGCATCGCATCAAGCAGCTCCAACTCAACCCCTAGCCCGGGAACTTCCATATGCCACAGGGGCGGGCTTAAAAAAATAAAATTATATTAAAAAAAAAAAACAACTCATGGACATAGAAAACAAACTTATGGTTATACCAAAGGGGGAAGATGGGGGAGGATAAATTAGGATATGGGATTAACAGATATACATCACTGTGTATAAAACAAACAAGGATTTACTAATAGCACAAGGAACTATATTTAATATCTTATAATAACTTATAATGGGAAAGAATCTGGTTATATATATACATGTAACTGAACTACTTTGCTATGGACTGAAACTACCATTGGATTGTAAATCAGCTATTCTTCAATTATGGTAAAAAAAGAATAAATGTGGTAAATTCCTTTTAAAAGGAAGAAAGGGATGGAGTTCCCATCGTGGCACAGTGGTTAACGAAGCCGCCTAGTATCCATGAAGACATGGGTTTGATCCCTGGCCTTGCCCAGTGGGTTAAGGATCTGGCGTTGCTGGGAGTTGTGGTCTAGGTCACAGATGTGACTCGGATCTAGCATCGCTGTCGCCACGGCGAAGGACGGCCGCTACAGCTCCAATTCGACCCCCAGCCTGGGAACCTCCATGTGCTGCAGGTGAGACCTGAAAAAGGAAAAACAAAACAAACCAAAACCAAAACAGAGCTGGGAAGAGACAGGGATGTTCAGACACCACAGGTGGAGCAGTCCAATCCCTCTCCCACTCCTTTCCTGA
Source organism: Phacochoerus africanus (assembly GCF_016906955.1). Lineage (NCBI taxonomy): Eukaryota > Metazoa > Chordata > Mammalia > Artiodactyla > Suidae > Phacochoerus > Phacochoerus africanus. The sequence continues at coordinate 6,975,441 of NC_062557.1, read as the reverse complement.
GCAAGCAACTCACGGATCCCCTCCCAGAGCCCAGGCACCGTTCGGGGTGCTAGGGTGCGAGGGACTCACACTCAGGGGACCTCAGTGTGGGGATCCGCCACCTGCCTGCCTCACAGGGTGATTTCTCTAAGCTTTCTTGCACCTGACACTGAAATGCCACATTTTGTGGGCGGGTGACCCGGGAAAAATAGTCCTCCTGGTGTGGGTAGGGAGAAAAAAACTCAGCCAGCCGTAAGACCCTGGGGGACTGACAGCGCGAGGCGGAAAGAAGAGGCAGTCTGAGATGTGTTTACGCAGCATGTTTGTGCTCCTGAAACAATGAAATTGAGGGTTTTACTAGACAGACATGCCAGCCGCTGCCTGCAGGTAATTATAGCTATCCTGTGGCCTGCTGTCCTCGGACGCCCAGGCTCCAACGAAACACTTGGGCCATAGAAACAGAAAGAGGGGGGGAAGAGCGGGGGGGGCCAGCAGTCCAGGCACTACCGTGGGGACTTTTCTCCCAGCCCCCGCTCCAGGCAGCGCCACCTGAGGCCGGTCATCCCACCAGGGAGACAACCCCCACTTCACAGCTTCTCGGGAACAGCCGTGGATACACCTGTCGAGTCCTCGGGGCGACGCTGTACAAGCACCCATTTGCTGATGTACATGTTCCCGGGGGAGAAGCTAGAGGGGCCAGCGGTCCTGAAACTCTGCTTAGGGGATTGGGCTCCTGGAACTTGCTGAGCTTTTTCTGAGCACTGACAACCCTGTCACACTCGGCTTCTTGGCCTGAACCATTGGAAGGTGTCCTGAAATGGAGCATCTGCGGGGAGGGCGGGTCTGGCTGGGGGGCGGGGGGGGGTGTCTCCCATCATTTCCTTCCCAGGCAGCACATCCACTGGAAAGTACCCCGACATATGTGTTCTCTCTGCCCCCAGCAGAGTTTAATAAAAGCAATGGAACAATACGTGTTTTCTTTCCGGGCCGCACCCACAGCACATGAAAGTTCTCAGGCGAGGGGTCTAATCGGAGCTGCAGCTGCCGGCCTACACCACAGCCACAGCAACGCGAGATCCGAGCCACATCTTCCACCTACACCACAGCTCACGGCAACGCCGGCTCCTTAACCCACTGAGCGAGGCCAGGGATTGAACCCGCATCCTCATAGACGCTATGTCGGGTTCTGAACCTGCTGAGCCACAACAGGAACCCTCTCAGTTTTTATTCAACAGAGAAGAACCATCTCACCAATATAGCAGAGAGAGAGAATTTTGGATTTGAACACCAGCTCGGATCCCTAATTCTGTGACTTCCCAACCATGCAAAGGACTTTACCTTTCTGAGACCCTGCTTCCTTCTGATGTGCATCTGTCAAGACCTGGGGGAAAACCGCCTGAGATCGTCTAAGAGAAGACCTCAGCCCGGCGCAGGGCACGGAAAACCGCTCATGCCGAAGTGGCAGTTACTGATGCTTTTATGGGTTTCCGCAGGAGCCCCTTGGGCAGGCCTTGGTGCAGGCTGGCCAGACGCCGCAGCCTGTGCCCCTCGGGGTCAGCCATCCTGGCCAGCAGCTCCGAGGTGCGTTTTCCTAAGGCCTTTCCTCCTTGAGCCAGGCCCTGGGTTGTCTGCCCGCACCGCCTGCCCCACCCAAAGGAGGGAAGCTGGGCAGACAGGGAAGTGCTGGGTTCACTGGAGCCCAGGATCCCCGGGGCCTGAGCTTGAGGGCGATGGGAAAGGACATTATTAAAATGGATGTCCACACTGCGGCCAGCCCTCATCCAGCAGCTTCAGCTAAATTATTAAACATTGGTAAGGACGCTGGGGGCTTTCCCACTTGCTAACAGATGACACTCAGCTGAATCTCAGTGCCTCTTCTTGACGTAATAGCAACAGGGGATGGAGCCCAAGGGGTGCAGCACTAGAGAGGAAACCCCTGTCAATGGCCGCAGATGCTGCTCAACGCGTCCCTTCAAGCTCCTTCCCTGAGTCACCAACCTGCGTCCAAATTCCCGTTGTCGCCCCCACCCAGGGGCTCTCTGATCCAACAAGGCCCTCGGACCTGCCCAGGGCGGCAACTGTGATAATTAATGTTGCATGACGGCCTACTTTGCGCTCAGCATTTCTCATGTGTGGTTTTATTTAATCTTCACCGTGATTCTCAGCAAGAAAGATGTCATCCCTGCGGTTTTATAAATGAGCAAACGAGGCTCCGAGAGGTGGACTGTCTGCCCGGCGTCGCTCACTTGCTGAGTGACAGGGCCAGGGCCGAAATCACATCCCTCTGACATCCACGAGCCTGCTCTTAACCACTGCCCCACCCCGTGCTGCCTCCCTGGCCCCTGGCCACCAACTCCTGAGCCCCCTCGAGACTCTCCTTGACCTGCACCCCAGATCTGAGAGTGTGTTAGCAGGGTGCACGGAGAGACTGGCCAGCGTCCTCCCTGGAGACCCCAAAGAAGGAGGCAGAGGCAGGAAAGAGAATGATGGAGAAAGAGCTCAGCCTTCCCATCTAGACAGCCCTCCTCATGCCAGGGTGCGGGGGACCCCGAGAATGACATGCTCTCTGCCAGGACCCAAGACGTTTGCTGTGGGGCTGCTGTCGTGGCCCCCCTGCACCCTGGTCTCCTGAAGTGGCGTCCAGCCTGTCCACCGTGACTATTTATGGTAATTGCTGCAATTTATTCTGCAACCCTGGGTTGGACGTCCGGGTAAAATGCTATCTCGAGTAAGTCATTACTCAAAAGACTTGTCCTCAAGAAGGATGAGTCAGGAGTTGCCTGGTGGCTTCATGGTTAAGGATTTGGCACGGTCACTGCTGTGGTTCAGGATCAATCCCTGGCCCAGGAAACTTCTGCACAGCACAGGTGCAGCCCAAGAAAACCGAAGAAGGTAGAGTCGGTGAAGCCATCTGATGATGGAAAATGTGAAGGCCTCTCGCACTCAGGGGCCCATCGGGACCTTGATTTTATTTCCTTTAGAGCTGAGCTGAACCCCCTCAGGACAGAAATCCAGGGCAGAGGCCTACATGCTTCCAAGGCTTCTGAGAGCCCCAAGCAACCATTTTAATGGGAGGGATGGCTCGAGGGATGGTTCAGACCACACATTGACCCTGGCCCCTCACCTTGACTCAAGGCCCCAGAAGTTGGGGTGGGGCAGGAGAAGGCCAGAAGAGACCCTGCCCACCCCAGCCCATCACCCCAGAGGCCAGTCTTCACCTATCTCCATGAAGCCCCATTTCTCCTTGGAAATTTCCAGCTCTAGAGAACCAGCGTGAACCCCCCTGATCAGGCCTTCTCGCATGCATGTGTTTCCTTCGCTTCCTTGCAGGGTCTCCCCACTGGACTCTCGCCACCAGCAAATCAGATCTGAGCCGGGCCTTTGACCCCCTGGGTGGAGGGAGGGGAGAGACTTTCTAGAAACAGCTTCTTCTCCTCTTTCCTTCAGGAATTATTTTTAAAGGGCACTCAGTGGCCCTTCCAAACCCCGAGGGGGAATAAGCCCTTAAGGCTGTTGTTTATTAACAGCCCTTGGTGTCATTAGCAGCCGGGCACGTGGTAAAATATAGATTAGAGGGGGAAAGCCAGGCATCGCACTGCCATTTGTCCTGTTCCGAATGTCATTACGCGTTCCATCGCGGCGTATTACGGAGATGATTAGTGGCATCAAATGACTTCTGAAAAATGATTATGTGCCATTAAAAGCATTAGTCTGTCTGAAACCAGTACAAACAAATGGCCGCGTACGGATGACTCATTAGTTGGGGAGGCTGGCTGATGCGACAAGAGCGGCCGAGGTGCCAGGCAATTAGCGCTGCCTGCGGGTGGTGGGGAGGGAGGCTGGGGCCACCGAGCCCAGAGCCGTGCCCAGGCTGCAGGAGCCCTGGGCCTCTGAGAGTCAAACTTCTCCTGGGGAAGCCTGAGGATGTGGTTTGCTGAGAGGCTCCTGCCCTCCCCACCACTATGCGGAAATGTCACAGCCGGCCCCAGTATAAGGAGCAGAACCGGGTGGATGTTTTTGCCCAGTACAGGAAGCCAGATTTGGGGAGAAACAGAGGTAGCAGTGACACAACGGCAGGGACCTAAGTGGGCAGATAGAACACAGTGGAGGTCCTGAGGGGAGTCGTATTTGACACCAGGAAAAAAAGAAAGAAAAAAATTGGCTTGGGGATTCGTGATGTGATTTACACTGACAAGAACACATAGAGAAGCTATAATTTGGAAGATTAAAAAACAGTTCTTGAACATATACCCATAAAATAGCTTTGATGTGACAGCAAGAGAAAGAAATAGCAAGTAAAAAAGGTTGTCTTTGTCTAGTTGTGAAAAGTAACCGAGCTTCAACCACAGTTCTTGGCGTGCTAATGGCGATTCATGTTGAATCTTGCCCACCAGGGGGGCAAAGACTTGGTTTGGGGAAGACGTCCGGGGTGGGGCTCCCTCTCTCTTCATCTTTTTTTTTTTTTTTTTGCTTTTTAGAGCTGCACCTGCAGCATATGGAAGTCCCCAGGCTAGGGGTCAAATCAGAGCTGCAGCTGCCAGCCTACACCATCGCCACAGCAATGCTGCATCTGAGCAGCATCTGCAACCTACACTGCAGCTCAGAGCAATGCCGGATCCTTAACCCACTGAGTGAAGCCAGGGATTGAACCCACAATCTCATGGATGCTAGCTGGGCTTGTTACCTCTGAGTCACGACAGGAACCCCTCTCCCTTCATCCTGACACGGGTCCAGACTTGTTCTGTGGGTGCTCATTCCCAGAGGGGCTGCCTCAAAGCAGATGGGCATATTCTGCCACTGGCCAGGTTCTGGAAGTCGTGGGTCTCTTCTCTCTCTCCTTTCCCTTCCCTCCCTCCCTTCCTTCCTTTTTTCCATCCGTTCATACATTCACACCATCCCTGTCCTTGTGGAGGGTGCGGGTCGCATCAGGGAACCAAAACTAGGGACACTGAACTTTATTTGCAGGCACCATCCACATCTCGCAGGTGAGGAGGTGGGCACGGAGAAGTCACATCCTTGAGAAGCTAGACGATCAAGCTCCAGGCTGACCCCACAGATCCCTGAGCTGGAACTGCCATCAACTTATCTGGGTCCCTCTCGGCCACCACATAATCCATGCCGCCTTCCCTCCCATGGTGACAAGAGGCCCTGGCGTGACCCCAGTTACAAGGATTCAAAGCATCCTCAGCTGTTTCCAGTGGAGAGAGCAGAGTCTCACCCACTGGACTTGTGTTTTCTCCGTTCAGAGAGTCGTTTGAGGTTGTTGGGGGCCAAGTCCAGCCATGCAGACTCCACACCTGTGGTTCTCAGCCCAGCTTAGGAGCAGCGCCCAGGCTCAACCCCACCATGTGGAGAACCACTGGTCCAGCCCTGCCCCAGCCGGTTACGGATCAGGAAAGGCAGGGACCAGAGCAGAGTCAAAAATCTGCTCTGGGGGTACCCATTGTGTCTCAGCGGGCTAAGAACCCAACTAGTATCCGTGAGGATGCAGGTTCCATCCCTGGCCTTGCTCAGTGGGTCAAGGATCCAGCATTGCCGTGAGCTGTGGTGTAGGTCACAGATGAGGCTTGGATCTAGCATCGCTGTGGCTATGGCGTAGGCCGGCAGCTGCAGCTCTGATTCAACCCCTAGCCTGGAAATTTCCCTATGCCACATGTGCAGCCTTAAAAAGAAAAGAAAGAAAGGAAGAAAAAAGATGACCTGGACAGAACCAGGCCAGGAGCCAAATGCTCCCCAAAAGTATATGCCCCCCCTCCGGACTTCCCTCTCTCTGGAGTCCCCCAAACTCTCCCTCCCACCTGCCACTCCCAGGCCGACGGCAGTCAAGGCTCTGGAGAGGCTGGAAAGCTGTGGCAGCTGAACCTGGAGGCTGTCAATGCTGACTGACACCTGTCACAACCCCAGCTGCTCTCGGGCGCCCGCAGGCCCAGCCCCCGACGGCCTTCATCTGCTCTTAGCTGCCTTTCTGTTTCCAGAGCTCAGAAGCGTCCACCAGCTCCAAGATGTGGCCAATTTCCAAAAGCTCTTCGTCTCTCTCTTCCCTCCAGGCCTCACTGGGGACAACGACCGGCTCATTCCAGAGAAGCCCAGACACACCGTTCTTCATCTTTATCGAACTTGGCTTTGCGGTTCTTGTTGCTTTGCCGCGGGTGGGGGATGGGGGGATGGCTGCGACAGATGCTCCGAAGTGCTGAACAGAAACTGTTTTTCTCCCCTGCTCCTTACCTCGTTCTATTAGAAAAACATGAAATCTCTTTCCTCCACTTGTTTGTTTGCTTTTTTTCCCTTCTCTCGAAGACAGAGAGCAAAGTGATATTTGATGACGGCTCTGTTTATGTCTCGGCTACAACAGGTCATGAATGTCTGCGAGGTTAGGCTGTCGAAGATCAATGAAAAATAGCCATTTCTACGACACACCACACACACACACACACACACACACACACACACACACACACACTTCCAGGGTCAATTATCCTCTATCTCTATCTCCCTGACACTCGAAAAAATTATTAAGGCTCCTAACAGTCTGGAAGTTCTTCAAGATGTCTAATTTCAGACTCTGCTGCTGCAGCTCAGTCTTTTTGAATCAAACCAATTCCCATCCTCTCTGCAGAGGCACAAGAGAAACAAGGCCGTCTCTCTTCCAACAACTGGTCCCAGGCAGCCTTCTATCTGGTCGGGACCCAGGTTTCAAGATCTGCTATTCTGAGAAATGCTGAAAAGCCTCTGGGGCGCCCGGCAGCTCAAAGCATTTGGTGTCGTCTCATTGTCTACAGAACATTCCTCAGGAGCAGACCAAGAAGGTGGCAGACATGGCTTGAAAGATCCGAGGGCTCTACCTCTCCAAACAGAATCTCCCATAATTCCCAAACTCTGGGGAACGACAGAAACACCTACTGACTCAGCAGGTGTTATGGACTGAGTGCCTGTGACTGCCCCTCCAACCAAAAATTTGTGTGCTGAGTCATTAATCGCGGATGTCGTGGTATTTGAAGATGGGGCCCTTGGGAGGTCATTAGGGTTAGATGAGGTCATGAGGGTGGGGCCCTGGGGATGAAATTAGCATCCTAAGAAGAAGAGGAAGAAACCAGAGCTCTCTTTCTAAACGCTATGTGAGGACATAGCAAGAAGGCGGCTGGTCTGAAAGCCAGGAAGAGGGTCCTCAGCAGAACTGGCTCCTGCCACACCCTGATCTTGGACTTCCAGCCTCCAGAAGACTGTCGAAGCCCCTAAGTCTGTGATGTTTTGTTACGGCAGCCCCAGCTGAGGATGACGGTGGGTCTGGGGAGGAGCCTGGGGATCTGCAATTGCTAACGAGCCCCCAGGAGGTGCGAGTTCGAATTTTTTTTTTTCTTTTTTGACCGCCCTCGGCATATGGAGCTCCCGGGCCAGGGATCAGATCCTAGTCACAGCTGTGACCTACGCCACAGCTGTGGGGGGCCGGGGATCGAACCTGCATTCCAGCACTCCCAAGATGCTGCCGATCCTGTTGCACCACAGCAGGAGCTCCCAGGAGATGCTGATTCTAACACTATTGGCCCACAGACCACACTTTGAGAAACACGCATCTTGACTCTCCAAGTAGGTACCGCCTCATCTTGCAGTGGCTCCTGCCTGCCTGAGCGATGAGGCTGAGGTGAAGAGCCTGGCAGGTGGAGTGTGAACAATACACAGTCTTCAGAGTCGGACTGACCTGGGTTGAAGGCTGCCCTGTGACTTTCTAGCTGAGAATCATTTAACAGGGTGCCTTTCTCATCTATTACATGAGAATGAAAATGCTCACCTCATGAAGTTAATACTCAAGGGGATGTCTCATCTGCAACGTGCCCAACTCAGTGGAGACATGCTGCTTTATCTAGGTTTGCTTGCCCATGGCTTTTAGGGGGCAGAGAGGAGAAGGGGGTTCTTCAGGAGCTTGGGGTGGTATTGCCCAGGCAGCTCCATCACTGTTTCATGACCTCAGAAACCCCTGAGTCCCCACATGTCCAGGAGGAGCCATCTGGATTCACTGACAGCTTCCCCCATCAGCACAAATCCGCTGGTTTCCCAGCAACTGGGAAAGATGAATGAAGCATGGAAAGGGTCAGCAGCTTCAACCAGGCAAAGCCCAGGAGACACATCCCACTGACCAAGGGGTTCCACTGCCTCCCACCCCTGGGCAAAGGGGACAAGCAAAGAAAGCTCTCCTCTGTTGGCTGAGCCTTTGGGGAGTCTCAAGGAGTCTCTCCAGGGGGCAGCCATCCCTACCTGCAGGGTCCATTACTTCTGGAGTTTTTCTAGTGCCTCTGCCCTCATCCCCAATCCCTGCATCCTCTGCTATTCTCTTCCTCTTGGCTTCCCCAAATCCTGCTTGAAGAGTCTTCCTTGAGTCTGTACTCCTGAAATAATGAGCCACATCCAGGGCTTTGCAGGTGACCCATCAGTCTTAACACAGACAGTCTGATTGTTGCCACACCTCTCTGCCTGAAGTGCTAGCCAGGGAGACCCCCAGGGGGTCAGGAGCCTTGAACCAAAGGAGGACTTGTTCAAGAACCAAAATTTGGGTTGTTGCCTAGGAGGATCTTCAGAGAGAGGATTTTCAGACAGAGCTTATGTGCCCAGTACTAGCAATAAAACTGACCCTCATAGAACATATCACTGACTATGTCCCAAGCCCTGGTTAAGTTCTTTGCACATATTAAGTAACTGTCCCATGTGATGCTCTTATAGTTGCTCTTTTATAGAAGAGGCACCTAGGGAGAGAGGCATTAAGACACTTTCCCAAGGTCAGCAGCAGAGCCAAGATTGAGCCCAGACAGTCTGGCTCTCAAGTCCATTTCCTTATCTGCGACATCACACCAAGAGAAAGAGCCTTGGCTGTCAGGGGGTCAGGCAGGTGCTTAGACTTTCTGAAGCTTGACTGTGTCATGCATTGTTTGTAGTTTGGAGGAAAAGTTTTACTTTTCATTTTTCTTTAGTTCTTGCTGAAATTCCTTTGGGAAACTCTAACTTCTATCAGGGAAGTGTTGAGGGGAAGCAAAAGGAGAGGGAGAGTGAGAAAATAGACGGATAGATAGATCATAGATAGATAGGATTAGATATAAAGAAAGATTGATAAATAGATAAGCAAAAGAAAGAAAGGAAGGAAAAGGGAGGGAGGAGGGAGGAAGGTAGGAAAGTAAGAAAGAAAGGAGGGAGGAAGGATGGAAGATGATAGATAGGTCATCGATCATAGATAGATAGAGTGGATAGGTGGATAGATATGTGGGTGAATGGGTTAGTTGGTGGGTAAGTGAGTTAGATGGGTGGGTGGAGGGGTGGGTGGATGGGTTGGATTAATGGGTAGATGGGTGGGTGGGTAAATTCATGGGTGGATGGATGGAGGCAGAGAAATACAGATCCATATCCAAAACTCAGGTTACGAAGAAAGAGAGTGGGGGTAAGGAAAGGGAGGACCCCTAAGCGAAGCCTGAGGGTCACCATAGAGAACAGAATGAAGGCATAAGTTGCCCTCCCCCTACCAAGATCAGCAAAATTCCACTTCATTTCCAAGACCCATCAGAACTGTGGTGTACTGAGTGCCCTCACAAAGCCAACATCAGATCTACTAGTTGGGGGAAGTGGGAGGCTGTGGGGATTGTGTTACTTGTTTTTTTCCAGAAGGGAGCCTACGCTGGAGCTGGGTACCCTCCTAAGAGGTCATGTTGACCGGCTGAGGGCAGCAGCACTGCTGGGGAACGGCTTCCAGGAGCAGAAACTGGAGGGTTGCCATGGTTCAGGCATCCTGGCTCACACAGAGTGGTTGCCTTGGGGACGCTGGAAAAGGCAGCATCTCTGGCCAGCCCAGGTGTGCAAAGAGAGACTACCCCGGGCGGGGGGGGGGGGGGGGGGGGCAAGATAAGAATTGCCAGGCCACGTGGAGAGGGCTGCAAAATCACTCACATGGCAGCTTTATCTGTCTATAAGAGATGAATGGTCTCCACAGCTCCCACCAGCTGGGCAGCCAGGATAAAAGGGGTGGGGTTGGAAAGTCCTTCGTTGCAGCCCCATTGGATCCAGTAACTAGGGTTTGAGCAATTTGGAGCCTACTTAGAGGACTCCAGTAAATGCACACCTGGAGATCTGCACCACCAGGAGCTTGGAAATGAGTGGGAGGGGGCATGGCCAGCTTTGTCCTCCAGCCAGGAGGGACAGCCGCCCCCTAGAGGCTCTCCTTGGTCATGTGTCTTGCCTGATGAAGTCCAAGACGGTTTGCCTGGCCATTTTCTTTTCTTTTTCTTTTTTCTTTTTTTTTTCTTTTTTTTGTCTTTTTGCCTTTTCTAGGGCCGCTTGCCACGGCATATGGAGGTTCCCAGGCTAGGGGGCTAGTCGGAGCTGTAGCTGCCAGCCTCCACCAGAGCCACAGCAACGTGGGATCCAAGCCACGTCTGCGATCTACACCACAACTCACAACGCTGGATCATTAACCCACTGAGCAAGGCCAGGGATCACACCTGAAACCTCATGGTTCCTAGTCGGATTTGTTAACCACTGCACCACGATGGGCACTCCCATACCTGACCATTTTCTTCATTTGCACCTGCAGTAAGTCACAGACTTTTTTTAAACCACTTTTTAGGAGTTCCCGTCGTGGCGCAGTGGTTAACAAATCTGACTAGGAACCATGAGGTTGCGGGTTCGGTCCCTGCCCTTGCTCAGTGGGTTAACGATCCGGCGTTGCTGTGAGCTGTGGTGTAGGTTGCAGACGCGGCGCGGATCCCACGCTGCTGTGGCTCTGGCGTAGGCCAGTGGCTACAGCTCCGATTTGACCCCTAGCCTGGGAACCTCCATATGCCGCGGGAGTGGCCCAAAGAAATAGCAAAAAGACCAAAAAAAAAAAAAAAACCTCTTTTTAATTGAAGAGTAGTTAGTTTACAATATTGTGTTAGTTTCAGGTGTACAGCAAAGAGATTCATTTAGACATATATATATATGGAAAAGAATCTGTGAAAGAATATCTCTCTCTATATATAAAGACATATATAATGGAAAAGAATCTATGAAAGTATATATACATATTCTTTCACAGATTCTTTTCCATGATAGGTTTATTACAAGATATTGAATATAGTTCCTTGCTCTACACAGTAGGTCCTTGCTGTTTATCTCTTTTATATATAGCAGTGTATATCTGCTAATCCCAAACACCTAATTTAGCCCTCCACCCCCCTTCCCTTTTGGTAACCATGAGTTTGTTTTCTATGTCTGTGAATCTATTTCTGCTTTGTAAAAAAGTTCATTTATTTTCGTTTTTTTAGATTCCACATATAAGTGCTATTACATTGTATTTGTCTTTCTCTGCCTGACTTACTTCATTTAATGTGATAATCTCTATGTTTGCAGCAATGCCATGTTCCTGCAAATGGCATTATTTTATTCTTTTTTGTAGTTGAGGAATACTCCATTGCAAGGACAGATCTTTTTAATGAGGGAACCCAAGGTTTCTCCCAACCAAGGAACAGATTCAAGTTATCCAAGAGGCCACACAGCAGACAGCTAATGCAGTTGACTGTTGGAAGATGGAGGAGATTGCACCAAGAGCCAGATATTCATACCAGCTGTGGAACGCTGGCTGCCCAGGCATCTCCTGCAAACAAACAGACCCACTTCTGTTCCCACCTCTCTTCAGCTGCCTCCATGACCATCTCCCACCATCAACCTGACAAATGCAAACCCAGTCCGGTGATGTACTTTCACTGAACCGAAATTTCCCTGTCTGTGGCTTTTTCCCACGTTGAATGCGCTTTGGGTGGGATGCACCTACTGACACCTGCAGAAGCTCTTACTGCACAGGTAGGTAGCAGGCAGCTCTTCTCAGAAGGTCTGGTTTGGCCACATGTTATCTTGTGCATTGACCCTCTCTTTATATTTCAACACCTGTGATCACCACTGGCTGCTATTACAAATGACCAAGACCCACTGTACCAAGAGCATAACCATAACCCTGCACCAACAGCATCTCCCTTTTTAAAAGCATCTCCTGGGTGCCTCCTATGTGGATGCTTCCCGTGCGTTTCTTAGAAATTCTTATAGCATCCTCTTGGATATGTAATGTGACTCCCGATTTATAGATGAAAAAACTGAGGCCTGAAGAAAAATAGCCTGGATTAATGTCATGGCACAAGGAAACAGGCTCTTGGTAAGCATTTTTCAGTCTGCTTAGGAACTTTCCAATTGTCAGGACTAAAGGATAATTTCCCCCCCAAAAAAGACAACATCATGACTCTTCTACTTCAACATTAGAGCTTTTATTTGGCTTAATACTAGTAAGAGAACCAGGCAGAAGTTACAACCAATCCAAAGGAGAACTCTAAAAAGCATGAATTTATATGGACTAAAGGAACGTGGAGGTGAATTTACAAATAGACAGAAACTCCCTCCTTCCTCTGGGAGGTGGGAAATCTATTGAACCGCTGGACTCAATTTATTTGCATGTCTATAGACAAGAATTATTTTGCATTGCTATCAGTTATCTACAATTTACAAGACTGTAAAACAGCATTGAGGTGCTGAGAGGCTAGAAGCAGACAACCTGCAAGGGTGTGCTCTCCACAGCCTGTTTTTTTTTTGTTTTTTTTTTGTTTTTTTTATCAACAACACCCCGTGATCTTTGGGGGCTTATTCCAGATCGCCTCATGGAAAGATGTACTTGAACCAGCTCTAGACAATCTTAGTATCTCACTCTGCCTGGTAGCAGCAATTGATATAAGGAGTGAGCAATCAGAGTCCTCCCCAGGGGTTAATTCATAGCCTCAGGGAGAAAAAAATAACGATCTCGGCCGGTATGGTCAAGCTAAGGCTGCCAGCCCTGCAGAGGGAAAGCTTCAAGAGGAAGCCAATTCCCAATGTGCCAGGCACTAGGTCATGTATGTGCCTTATATGCGCTAATTCAATGAATTTTCATGACAGACCTACAAGGAAGATTCTATTGTTCCATTTTACAGATGAGAAAGAGCGGTTCATATAGCAAAGGACTTTGCCCAAAATCACATCGCTGGTAAGTGGCCAAGCCAGAGGCAATCACAGGCCATCCGATTCCAGAGTCATTGCCTGAAGCTCTGTGCTTTCCCGCTTTGTAAAGCATTCTGCAAAGGAAAGCAGAGGTAAATAACTATGGGCTACGATGGAGAACAAGACTGCGGATGGGGCTGAGGACCTGTTCCAACCCCAGAGGTGCTGAGGCCGGAAGGGGTTCTTAGAAGGTTCTAGAGCTGCCCCCCCCCAATCTTCAAGAAACCCCAGTATCGTTTCCAGCTACCAAAGCTGTCACTTTTTTTTTTTCCTTAGGTGCCTTTGAGTTATACTTTTTTCCATGAAGAATCTTGACTTATACAGCTATTAAGTGACAAGCTGAGTTTTAAAACCTCACCTGCCTAAAACACATAGCTGTCTCTTTCAGTTTCCTCACCTGCAAATGGGGCTATTATTGTACCTACCCCGCTGGGTTATTGTGAAGATTAGGTGCATCAATCCATCCAAAGCTCTGAAAAGATTGCCTGGCACCTGAAGTTCTCAATACAAGTTCCTTTTATTACCAGCTCTATTTGGCAAATGGCTCCATTGAGCCAAGGATGTCATGAACTTGGCCCAGAGTCATGCACTTGTCATATTTATTATAAAAGGGCAGGGTCAGCAATTGAACCCAGGCAGTGATCAGAGACTGTTTGCTTCACCCGGACCCTGGGAGGGCCCTCAAGAAGTCGTCAAGCCCCTCCTGCCCAGAGCAGAGGGGGCTGCTGCCCTAGGAGCCTGAATCAGGCAGGGCTCCAGGGCTGGAGGCTGGAGCTGAAACAACCACAGGCAGGTGGGCCTCCCAGAACTGAGGCGCAGCAGTGAGCCGAGTGGTGGGGCGCTGGCTCCCACTCAACTGGGATCTGATGCAAATGGCCCTGTTCCCATCGGCCTACCCAGGCGCCCCCAAAGCACCGCCATACCTGGCCTGTGGATGCTGCCTCCACCTCTTCTCCCTGTCATTGCCACCGTATGGAAACATAAATTCGGTTAATGTGTCCAAAAAAGAAAAATCAAAATGTCAGATCTGCAGAGATGGTTCAATTGAGGGAATATTGATTGTCACAAAGAATATTCTCACTTTATTCACCTACTTATTCGACTCCCCTAGGCGCATATGAATTCATCAAATATTGTCACAGCACATAATAATGCTCGTTCCCGAAGCTGTGAATGCTTGGGCTTCAGTCCTGCACACCGTGCCTGTCCCAGTTGGAGTGATGGCAGCAGGGCGTGGAAGGAAAAACATTGCCAAGGCATCGTTATGGCATTTTCCCTAAGACAGTGCCTGGGCTATGGTTAGTCTGGATCCAAAGGTGGGAGCTCCTGGAAAAATCCAGACATACTGGCTGGGCTGAGGCCACTGCTTCCACCTCTCTGCCTTCTCCCCTACCCACCTTAAAGCAGGCAGCTGAAAACAGCTGGATGGATTCCACTATCTTTCCCATCACCGCACCCCCTGGCTGAATACCAGTTCTGGAACCTCCCAGCCACATGCAGAAAAGGACCTTTCCAGGAGTTAGACTCAACCCAGAAGAATAAAGATGCTAATCACTTTGGGCAGCTGCCCGTCTCTCCGCCTGGGGTCCAGCAACACACCCCCTTCAATTGCTGGCTTGATTGGATGTCTTGGCTGGCATCCCCAACAGGTGCATGGAGTGGGGGACTTTACTCCCAGGAGCCTTTGCCCCCCTCAGAAGGAGAGGGGGCTATGGTCTCAGCAAAAGAATATCAATAGGAAACTGTGGTGAGAAGACATAGCTGGCCAGAGCTAGTGATGGGGTAATTAATTCTACTTAAGTAAAATGTTACTAATAATCAAAAGTACTAATTAAGAAAAATTGGATCAGCTGTTGTCAGTACAGCACACAAGCTGGAGCTTTGATGACACATTTCTTGGGCAGCAAGAGCAGATGGGACTAAACTCAGCAGACACCACCATTTGGGGGCCCAGGAGAAGCCAGAGGAGCTATGAGCCAGAGAGAACCTCATGAAAGGATGCAAGATGCTTCAGGATGTCTGGTAAGATGGCAGGTCCAGGAAGCTGGAGAAGACTTCAGGAGACTGTGATGTAGGCTGGAAGAATCCAAAAACTGGCCCCACTATGGCCACTCTCTCCAAAGTCCAGGAAGGCTGTGCTGGATGGAGGCAGCAAAGAGCATGTCTGGGGTCATGGAGAGATGCTGAGGTGAGATGGACTCTGGTGGCCAGTTCAGTGAGGAGAGAAGAGACAGGGAATGAGGCCAGATCAGGGATCAGGCAGGGACAGGCTCTGATGGTCAGCAGGCAAGTCTTCAGAAGTCTAAACTCAGGTCACGTGAACAGACAGCATAGAAGGATCCAGAACTAGAGGACAGAAGTACTAGGGTTCCTCAGCATGACCCTACAGATGTGAGTTTCCTTGCTGCCGGGGCTGTTTTGTGTATCATAGAATGTTTAGTTGCATCCTTGGCCTCCAGCCACTAGATGGCAGTAGTATCCCCCAGTAACAATCAAAAATATCTCCAATCGTTGCTAAATGTCCCCTGGGAGGTAAAGGGGGGGGGGGGCGCTGCCCCAGGTTGAACACCACTGAGCTGGTCTTTTAAAATAAATCATTGGAGTCCCCGTCATGGCTCAGTGGTTAACGAATCCAACTAGGAACCATGAGGTTGCAGGTTCAATCCCTGGCCTTGCTCAGTGGGTTAAGGATCTGGCGTTGCCGTGAGTTGTGGTATAGGTCGCAGACGTGGTTCAGATCCCGTGTTGCTGTGGCTCCGCCGTAGGCGGCAGCTACAGCTCCGATTCGACCCCTAGGTTCCCACCTCCATATGCCGCGGGAGCAGCCCCAGAAAATGCAAAAAGACAAAAAAATAATAAAAATAAAATAAATCAACTTATAATGAAGGTGTATTGCTTATTCCTCCCAAGGCAAAAGGATTCTATCCCATCATCTAGGTCCCAGGCTCCTTCCAGCCCACTGACCCCTAAGCCCAGGTCCCTCCACCGGATCATTCACATCCAGCTGGACCATGAACCAAGGGACAGAGTGTGCAGGATTGTTTTGGCCAGCCCTGGAAATGTCTGTCATCACTCCTGCCCCCAGGCCGCTGGCCCTACCTAACCACAAAGGGTAAATATGACCCAGCAGACAGCCCAGACAAGCCCCCAGATCTGAGCAAACAACAGCTGCACTGGTGCCACGTCACCTGATCCTGGCCCTGACTGCCAGGGACGGCCCACCTAACCTGGGCGAGCCCTCAGCTTCCTTCTCCTCAAAGACCCCAAATAAGCAAATAGTGTTATACCCACACAGTGGTCTATGACTCAGCCATAAACAAAAATGAAGCACTGACACATGCAAAAACATGTATGACACCACATACTAAGAGGAGGAAGCCAGACCCAAATGTGCTAAGAGAAAGAAGCCAGACACAAAAGGTCACATACTGCATGATTCTGCTTCTATGAAATAACCAGAAGCAGCAAATCCACAGACAGAAAGCAGACTGGGGGCTGGAGGGTGGAGGAAGGGGGTGGGATGACTGCTTATGCCTTGGGGTTTCCTTTCGGGGTGTTGAAAAATGTTTTGAAACTAAGTAGAGGTGGTGGCTGCAAAACATTGCGAGTGTGCTAAATGCCACTGTGTTGTACGCTTTTAATGGCGCGTTTTAACTTACAAGATTTTTCCCTCAATTTTCTTAACAAGGAAAAGGAAAAAAGTCCCTTCTGGCTTCAGTCTTCCGTGATTGTTTAAGATCCAGGAAAGGCAGGAACCAGGCTGTGGGGCCCAAAAGAAAGTACCATTCTTTCTGAAGCTATACCCTCCCCCCAAAAATTCAAATGTCCTGATTCTCACTGTCAAGTGAGTGCAATATTAGTGCGCTTCGTAAACTAGAAACTCTTTGCACATGTAAGCAGACTTTGTTACTGAAACACTACATGTGGTCTTGTTGGTATTCTCCTGGATGCATCTGAGACAGGGCCGTACAGGAGTGAGTGAGCTGCATAAATGTATGTGCATTAAGGGCCAGTCAGCTCCAAGGATCTACACATAGTGGCGCAGAACAGCCGTTATTATCTAGGATGATGCAAATTAATAATGCATCTGCTACTCCCTGCTTCCTGGGTGCCCGACACTGTACAACACACCTTGCGTGCCTCTAATCAGTTAATCCTCTCTGCAACCCTGAAAAGTCGTCAGATTAGAACTGTTTACAGATGAGGAATATAAACACTGAAAGGTTAAATAATTTGCTATATTAGTTTTCAACCACTGAGTAACAAATGATACCAAAACGTAGTGGCTTAAAACACAGTTATTATCTCACATTTTCTGTAGGTCAGGAGTCTAGGCAAGGCTCATGGGTCCTCTATCTTTAGGCAAGGAGTCCGCTGGGGCTGGGGTCTCATCTGAAGGCTCAACCAGGGAAGGATCCACATCCAAGCTCATGTGGGTGTTGGCAGGATTCAGGTCCTTCTGGATGGTTGGACTGAGGGTCTAAGACATAGTGCAACCTTATGTGGCCAGATCATAGAGGTGATGTCCCATTGCCTTTGCTGTATTCTGCTGGAGAGAAGTAGTGCCCTAGGCTAAGACACACTCGGGAAGGTGGGCGAGGTAGGGCTGGGGGATTATATGAGCACATGAATATGAGGAGGTGGGGATCATGGGGGCCACACTTGCCAAAGATCCATGGGTACTGCAGAACTGAGCCATGTATGCCCCTAGTTTTTTTTTGTTTTTTTGTTTTTTTGTTTTTTAGGGCCGCATCTGAGGCATATGGAAGTTCACAGGCTAGGAGTCAAATAGGAGCTATAGCTGCTAGTCTACACCTCAGCCAGAGCAACACCAGATCTGAGTCACATCTGTGAGCTATGCTACAGCTTGCAGCAACGCTGGATCCTAACCCACTGGACAAGGCCAGGGATGGAACCTGCATCCTCATGGATAATAGTTGGGTTCTTAACCCTCTGAGCCACAATAAAAACTCTCCCCTAGATTTTGTAAACAGATTCGGATTCATATCATTGCACTGCACTTCCTCCATGTTCTAAGGGTGAGAAGCAAGGACGGGAAGAGAGAGAGAGAGATCTTCCTACAGGAAAAAGGCTGCACTGAGTTCTTCCTGGCCGAGCCTCACTGATGAGGCTGGTCCTATAGCATGCAGCCCAGAGCTAGGGATGCCCCCAATATTAGCGATGTCCTCATTACAGCCACATGCAGCACTGCATTTTAATTGCCTGTCAGAGCCCTAAGCACCCAAAGAGGTTTTCCACATCCTTCTCATCATGACTATTAATAGGCTGGGAACATTGGGGCTCCTCAAGCCCCAGGTTAGCAGCCCTCACTCCCAACCCAGGCAATTCAAGCCTTCTTTACAACAGCTTCGAGGTCCTGCTGGGACCGGAGGCAGCACACACTCTTCCCAGAGGCTGGTACAGTCCACGCCCAGGACTTGGGTCTTCTGAGCATCTGGGAGGCAGGGATGAAGGACTCAACCTGTCACCATCAGACCGGCTCAAGGACCTCATTTTATCCTTATATTCCTGGCAGGTGGCACAGTGCCCAGCAGGTGGGCTTCAGTTGGATGTGACATGAGCCAATGGTCACCCACATGGGGCATCTATACAGATATGATGGGACACCTGTGAAGCCAAGTTTGAGCGGGAAAACCCAATCACCAGTTCTTGCTTTCCTTCCATCCTTGACCAAGTAAGACGTTTGGAAGGACTATCTTATGGCCAGAAGACCAAGGAAGAAATGAAGTCCCTGAGATAAACTGGTCCTGGGCTTTTATAAGTATGGACACTTTGGGTGCCCATGGAGATGTAACTGTACATAATATGGCCCTTCCAGGACCCAGAACTACTGCTGAGCCTCTGTGAACCTCCAGCCCCAGGCAGCTGGATCAGAAGTACCTGCCCCCTGACCCCCACCCCCATCCTTTCTCTTGGAATCACCAGTCCTTGAAACACAAAGCCCCTCACACAGCCTCTTCCCAGCCATAGAGTGGAGCCATTCACCCTTCAACCTCCAGTCTTAAGTAAAACTTTTGGATGGGCCCAGCGAACCTTGCATTTCCTTCATTGTTCTAAGGGGTGGCTACATCTGCGAGTCCACAGAATTCTCTGCCTTCTTTCTCGCTAAGACAGAAATGAAAATAGATGTCACATCAGGCAGGATGCTCCCTGCTACATACAGAGCAGTGACTGTCACCCCTATGGACCCACAGAAGCACCTGGAAATACCTCGCATTGCAGGAGGTCTGACAATACCAAAGGAGAAACCTCCCTGGGGCAGGCTGGTAAATATAGCATTCTTATTTGCAAGGTTGGTTTAAATCTAGGAGGGCATGTTATCCGAAGGCCAGGGAGACGTCTTGACTCCCACAACAGGAAGATGGGCAGCTCCTGGCCATGAGAGCCTTGCCCAAGCAGAGCCAGGACCAGCCTCATTCCCCTACTGCCCCCCTCCCATCACCCTCTTCCTTTCCCTCCTTCTAGCCCCAGCTGCTTCCTCCTGCCCCTCTAGGCCAGGCTTTGCTGTGCTCTGAGCAAGACCTTTATTGAATTTTTTGCAAGTACTTTGCATGGCTTCTGATTTACAATTCATAACCTGGATTATACTGCAAGTTCAGCCTTCCGGGGTCGGGGTAATTTAGATCTAGGAAATATTTGCCATGCTTTCAATTCCCCTGACATCTGAGAGAATGGAAATGGATTCCACCCCTGGAGGTTTCCAATGTGGAGGGGGTGATGGAAGGGGAAAAGGGGAGTGAAGCTGGCACATGAAACGGGGTTGTGGGGGGGGCCGTGCGGCTTGGTGTCCATGTGAGGGTTAGAGAAAAGAGAAAGGTAAACACAAGCGGGAGGGGGTGATGACGTGCATGAGAGAGAGTTACAACCAGGGCTCGACTGTCTGAATATACTGTCTTCTGATGGTGCCCTGGTGGCCCAGGGGACCAGGGACCCAGACGCCACGGGTCAGTGGCAACAAATGTTATCCAGAGGAAGTGGTTTGGCAGTGTCAGACAGCCCAGGGCTAAGAAGCAAATACTCCATCTTCTGGTCCTGCCTCTGCCACTGTCTTGCTGGAAGAAAAACAAATCCCCAGACCGCTTTTTTTCCTAATGGCTTTATTGAGATATCCTTCGCATACCATATAATTCGCCCATTTAAAGTGCATAACTCAAAGGCTTTTAGAATATGCCCTGAGTTGTGTAGCCGTCCCCATGATGCAGGCACCTTATACACCTGAGAGAAAAGTTATATGCCTCATGCTTCTTTTAGAAATGACCAGTTTATAATTAAACAGCTTGGAGGCCTTCCCTGTGCTTCTAACTGGCTTAACTGCACCCTACACACCGTCACCCGTAAGCTACAGATTAGGCACCCTGAGCACAGTTGTTGGTGGGTCAAAGATTATAGGCACATGATTTTTTTTTTTTTGAGGACTTTCCTGGATTGCCCTAATCTCTGATCCATATGCTGTTTTCACAGGTGTTTTTATTTTAGGAAAAATCGAGATACAATAGATAACCCAGGAGGCCACCAGGATCACCCAGAGACCTCACGACACCAACCCCAGTGAGTGAAGTTTCCCCCAAAGAAAGAAGAAGGCGTATGTGCCCTCAACCCTGACTCTTCTCCAGAACCCTGTTTTTCTCCTTTTTCTATAACTCCCCGCAATTCTTCCCAGTGGAGGACACCGTCTTTAAGGCATTAGCCTGCTATGGCCCCCTTTGCTTGGCAAAGCAATAAAAGCTACCTTTTTCTCCTTCACCCCAAACTCTGTCTCTGAGTTTTTGTTTGGCACTGGTGGACAGAGGCCAAGTTTTGGCAACAACCACAATCAATTTTAGAACATTTTGATTACCCAGTAAAGAAACCTGTACCCCTTATCCTTCACCCCTGGAATTAGTTTTCTGGGGCTGCCGTAACAAGTTACCACACACTTAGTGGCTCAAAACAGTAGAACTTGATGGTCGCACGGCTGTGCAGGTTAGAGTCTGAAATCAAGTTGTGGACAAGCCCACACTCTGTATGATGTCTCTAGGGGAGAGTCCTTCCTTGACTCCTGCAGCTTCTGGAGATTCCAGCCTTCCTTTGGCTGCATCACTGCCAAAGCCTTCCTTTGGATGCAGTCTCTGCCCCCATCTTCGCATGACCTTCTCCTTGTGTGTCTGAGTCTCGATCTTCTTCTGCCTTTCATGGACACATGTCATTGAATCTAGGACTGACTCTATCAGTCTGACCTCCTTTCTGGATGCCTTTTGGATTTTGTCTGGAGCACACCTTGCCCCTTATTCTCCTCCTGGGGACCAGAGTAGAACCTGTTTTTTGACCTAAGAACAAAGATCCTAAGACAGAAGGCTGCCAAGGACGCTGCTGTGCCCTCTTCTGTCCTGGAAAGAAGACGGTCAGAATTCAAAGAGCTGTTTTGCTCTTATTGTGATGACGGTGGTGACGAGGCAGTGGTGATAGTGGTAATGTCATGATGGTGGTGATGGTGGTAGTGCTGGGGTTGGTGATGGTGGTCATGGTGATGTGTGATGGTGTTGGTGACACTGGTCATGATGGTGGTGGTGATGAGTGGTAGTGAGATGTGGTCATGGTGATGGTGTGTGATGGTGTTGGTGACACTGGTCATGGGGATGGTGGTGATGATGTTGGTGATGTTGGTCATGATGGTGGTGGTGATGAGTGGTAGTGAGATGTGGTGATGATGTTGGTGATGTTGGTCATGATGGTGGTGGTGATGAGTGGTAGTGAGATGTGGTCATGGTGATGTGTGATGGTGTTGGTGACACTGGTCATGATGGTGGTGGTGATGAGTGGTTAGTGAGCATGGTCATGGGGATGGTGGTGATGGTGTTGGTGATGATCATGATGGTGGTGGTGATGAGTGGTAGTGAGATGTGGTCATGGTGATGTGTAATGGTGTTGGTGACACTGGTCATGATGGTGGTGGTGATGAGTGGTAGTGAGATGTGTGATGGTGTTGGTGACACTGGTCATGATGGTGGTGGTGATGAGTGGTTAGTGAGCATGGTCATGGGGATGGTGGTGATGGTGTTGGTGACACTGGTCATGGGGTGGTGATGGTGTCAGTGATGATCATGATGGTGGTGGTGATGAGTGGTAGTGAGATGTGGTCATGGGGATGGTGGTGATGGTGTTGGTGACACTGGTCATGGGGTGGTGATGGTGTCAGTGATGATCATGATGGTGGTGGTGATGAGTGGTAGTGAGATGTGGTCATGGGGATGGTGTGTGATGGTGTTGGTGACACTGGTCATGATGGTGGTGGTGATGAGTGGTAGTGAGATGTGGTCATGGGGATGGTGTGTGATGGTGTTGGTGACACTGGTCATGATGGTGGTGGTGATGAGTGGTAGTGAGATGTGGTCATGGGGATGGTGGTGATGGTGTTGGTGACACTGGTCATGATGGTGGTGGTGATGAGTGGTAGTGAGATGTGGTCATGGGGATGTGTGATGGTGTTGGTGACACTGGTCATGGGGTGGTGATGGTGTCAGTGATGATCATGATGGTGGTGGTGATGAGTGGTAGTGAGATGTGGTCATGGGGATGGTGTGTGATGGTGTTGGTGACACTGGTCATGATGGTGGTGGTGATGAGTGGTAGTGAGATGTGGTCATGGGGATGTGTGATGGTGTTGGTGACACTGGTCATGATGGTGGTGATGAGTGGTTAGTGAGCATGGTCATGGGGATGGTGGTCATAGTGCTGGTGGTGATGATGGCAGCAGTTAAAATTCATGCCCTGTCTGCAGAAAGGGCAGGTCTCTGATCCAAATCATGCCAAGCCCTATCCTCTAAAGCCATGTCCAACCAAAGGAGATGGATATGGCATGTGACATCTTTAGAACATAGGTGTTTCTCAAAGTCCCTCCCAAACTCTTCCCAGCAGCCAAGAACCCAAGAGCCATTGACACTTGCCTTCTCTCCTACATGGGCGTCATAAGCCTGGTTCACTGTGGCTCAGGGGCCATGTCTGATCCTGATTGAATGACTCAAGGTGGAGGGAGGGTCTAACACAGAATCCCCGTGGCTCAGCACGGTGGCTGGCTTATAGTAAGCCCCTGATGCACATTTGTGAATAAACATACCCTTCAGCAAGCTGTAGTCTTAGTAGGGACCAGAGACATCCATAGCTGGATTCCCAAGTCCTCACTGGAGCCATCAGGGATGGGAGGTTGGGATAGAATCTGGCCAGCATCGCCCCTCCCCCAACCCCATCCAGGACAGAGATGGCTTCAGGGTCCTTCTAACCAGATAAGAAGTTGTCACAATCACATTATTCAAATACAGGCGGAGGCTGACTGCTGACTATACTTTCTGTGTAACCTGCAAGAACATAATATTTTATGAGAACCCAAGACCACACAAAGAAATAGTTAATATGTCATCAAGCCATTAGGCGTGTGAAGTACTTCAAAACTCTACACAAATTTATTCACATGATACTATTTTTATCATGATCATCAGGATGATCATCATCGCTGTCATTGCCATCACCTTTTTAGGGAGGAGAAAGTGGAGACGCGGAGAAAATAACAAGTCTCCCACATTGTCACAGCTAGTTACCACGTGGCAGGGCTGGGACAAAAATCCCAGGCAGTCTAGGTTCCTAACCACAGCACCACACAGCACCACACATCCCCACACTTCCCAAGCGCTTCCTGGGAGACCCAGGCTGCAGGGCATACTTTCCCATAAGTTGTCGCTTTCAACCACAACTCCGGTCTCATACGGTGGGTGGACTGTCAAGGTCCTGGCAGGAAGCGTTGGCATAGCCTACAGCAGTGATGGAGGGACAGGTGACAAAGGTGGGGCATGGCTAAAGGGAAGCCAAGGGCTGGGGAGGAGGCACCCCGGGTCTTGCATGGGAGAGAAATTGAGGGGACAAAGGTGACCACTGGAGAAGGCCGCTGCCTAACCATCTCGGGGGGAGGGAGTCAATACGTCCTAACCTCTCCGGCCCACCCCCTAAGATCCTCTGAGGCCCACCCCCTTGCCAGACAGGGGTGAAGGCGGCTGGTCCTCAGATGTGGTCCTCAGGGGCACGTGCAGAGCAGGTGGAGAAGAGTGGAGAGTGTCTGAGGCAGACAGAGATGCTTCAGCAAGGGAGAGTTTCGATTGAGGCCAAGAACGGTTCAGCCCAGTGCCCAAGGTCAGAGCTCCGAGGCGGCAGGTGTCAAAACCAGGTTGATTCCTCCCCAGGATTCTTTCCACAGCTGCCCCTGTGGCCTGAGTCACAGCACAGAAGTTCCGGTGTTCGCACATTGGTGTAAATGATCATCAACCAGGCTGCCAGCAGCCTCCGCAGTGTTTTTATAATGGGATTTTAATTCACTCCCCCCATCACCCCGCTGAGCTGAAAAGCGCTCCTGTTTATCTATTTCTTGTTAGGCTGCTGCTTAAAATCGGAAACCGGAGGCAGCCCCTCTGGTTTATTGACCTCTGGGGGCCATTCACACTCGGTGGGCCAAACCCCTTCTCAGGTACCCCAGCAGCTCTGCAAACACTGGCCTACTCCCCGAGGCCAGAGAGGAGAAGGCAGCACAAACCAGCACCTTTGGAAAGGTGAAGGGTCCTGGTCCACAGCTGGGGACACTGCCCCCAGGCCCAGGAGGTGGCCATCTCTGCTGAGCAGGCCTTTGGAGCTCCACAGAACCTGAAGGCCAGCCCCTGTCCCCGTCATTCCCGTATCTGGAGGCGCCACCTCTGTCCACCCAATGGGCAGACCAGATGCTCTTGAAGCCTCCCTCCCACCCTACATCTAATCTCCAGCAAGTCCTGCAGATGCCAACCTGCCCACCCCAGGGAACCAGTCCCATCTCGAAGCAGGTTGGGGCGGGGCGGGGGTTCTGCTCCCTTTGACACTATAATAAATGGAATTCCCTTTATGCAATAGATATGCTCCTGCAAATTTGTGCTTAAACTGCATTTTTGTGCATTGAATCCCAGCATAGCACTGGCTTACTGAAGCTCTCTCTGAGATGCCTTTCCCAGTGAATCCTCACGTTTTAACTCTAGCTCTACCGCTGGAAAAGAGTCTAGAATTTTCCAGAAGGCATTTTGCACTCATCCATTCATGCTTATGACATGGGTTGTTGGAAGGGGGCAGGTGGCTCTGACAGCTCTGTTCTGTGTATGGAGCTCCTGCGACCAGTTTCTGTGGGTGACACCCCTGGGTGGCTTCCCACGGTTTGATGGTGATGGGCCCGCTGGTTGCTCTCCATTCCACTCTCCCACCTTCCCCCACCTTCTCCTTTTATCTCTGCCACCCCGCTAAAGACTTGTTTCTCCCCCTTTGCTCTGCATCTTGGAAAGGTGACCTCTCCAGGCTGGATATGCCTCGTGTTCCCTGCCTCCCAGATGGATTTGGCCAATCAGAGGCACTGGCACCACATCAGGGTGGAAGGAGAGAGGTTGGGATATTTAGTCCACCTCCCTCTGTGCCTGCCACTGTTCTGGCCCCACCGGGACCACAGTGGCATCGGGTTGCCCCTTCTTCATGGTTCCAGGCTCCACAGGCTCCCATAATTTCACTCCTTTCAGGAGTTCCCACTGTGGCTCAGCAAGTTAAGGACCCGATATAGTCTCTGTGAGGATAAGATGGTTCAATCCGTGGCCTCGCTCAATGGGTTAAGGATCCAGTGTTGCCGCAAGTTGCAGTGTAGTTCGCAGATGCAGCTCGGATCTGGTGTTGCCATGGCTGTGATGTCGGCCAGTAGCTGCAGCTCTGATTCAACCCCTAGCCTGGGAAATTCCATATGCCGCAGGTGCAGCTCTAAAAAGAAAAATAATATCACTCCTTTCCCATAGGCTGTTGGACCTCCATGTAGTAAATTCCTTCCACTTCTTTTGGTTCCTGCATCCTACCCTATCCCCTAACTCTGCTCACAAGTCTGTGAATGGCCTCTTCATTAACGTGCTTTGCCAAAACCCTTAGCAGATGCCACCTGTTTACCCCACCTAGTAAATGACAGTCATTATAATGAGTTTGCCACGCTCCAAAGCTCAAAACCCCAACTCCCAAGCTCCACCCAGGGCCCCCAGGTTAAGTCATTTCTATTCCGTGCTTGGATCTGGAGAAAGACTAAATGCCTCCATGGGGAAGCAAAGACACCAAGGTGAAGCCAGCACCCCTTGGGCAGGTTTCTCAGCCTCTGTGCTACTGACTTGCGGGACCAGATGGTTCCTTGTTGCTGGCAGGAAGGGGATGCCCTGTGCATTGCGGGAGGTTTAGCATCATCTGTGGCCTTCACCCACTAGATGCCAGCAGCGCCCCCTTTTTGATGATAATCAAAAATGTCTCCAAAGCAATGAGATCCAGCACTGGAACTACATCTATCCACTTGTGATGGAGCATGTTGGAGGATAATGTGAGAAAAGAATGTATACGTATATGTGTGACTGGGTCACTTTGCTGTGCAGCAGAAAATTGACAGAACACAGTAAACCAACTAAAGTTAAAAAAATAAAAATCATTATAAAAAAATATCTCCAGACATTGCCAAGTGTCTCCTGGGGGACAAACGCAGTCCTGGTTGATGGGGCATGGGCTGAGGACTAACTGGGCTGGTTTGCTCCTTAGGAGAAGGGGAAGGATGGAGCCGGCAGCCAGGATGCTCTGGGAACCCGAGGAAGGGTCCTCAGCAGTTCCACAGTCATGCCATCCCTGTCCCTCCAACCCCCAGCTTTGAGAAGCCCACTCCTCACCCTCAGCCCGATGCCCTGCTCGGCCCCAGGACCTGAGCAAGTGCCCGCCAGATGACTAGCAGCTCTTCTGCTCCCTCTCGGCCCTCCAGGCCCTCAGTCCTCACCGCTCTGGCCCTTCTCTCCTCTTACCCACCTTGAAATGATTTGGGGAGGCAGCTGGCAGCAGGGGAGTACAGCTGCCACTAAGTTATCCAAACGATTTATCTTAAGATTCATGCAGAATTCATGTGTGTGGGGACCCGGGGTGGGTTGCGTTTTAATATTCATGCAGATTTGGAAGAAATGTTCACCATGGGGTTAGGTAATTTGCACTTTTTTGCTTAAGTCTCCTCCTCCTGGGCTCCACTGGCTGGCCCCCAGCCCCCCTCCTCTCCCCTCAACCCCAGGCCCTGGGGTTCTGGCTGCCCACCGGCAGCTGGGGCCAGACTCCAAGGGCAGGAAGTGGGGGGCCGCCCTGCCTTCTCCCCTGGCTGAGCTGGCCCCATCGGCACCTCTGAGCAGGGAGGGGAGGGCAGGTGGGCAGCCACGGAGAAGAGCTGCCAGAGCTTCTGGGACATCTGGACGGGAAATAGATAACCTGCTATGGCAACCAGATATGTGCAAATTAGCATTGATTATTCTCAAATTAACAGCTTGGGCATTTCAAACCCAAAACAAGGCTTTGGCTCAGCTCTGATCTCAGGCCTCCCTCCCCACCAGCTCTTTCCAGCCTCCCCTACCCCGAAGTGACAGCTGTATGGTCCCCAAGGGGGCTGGGCAGGCTCCTGGGGGAAGAGGCCTGAAAGGTCTTTACTCAGATTTCATCCACCTGCCCTCTTGCTTCGCCCCCCCCCCCAGCCCCCGCCACTTCTCCAGAAGGAGAGATCCTTCTGGAATTTTTTTTCTCTTTTTCTTTTTATGGCCACACCCACAGCATATGGCGGTTCCCAGGCTAGGAGTCAAATAGGAGCTCCAACCTACGCCACAGCCGCAGCAACATGGAATCCAAGCCTCGTCTGTGACCTACACCACAGTTCACGGCAACGTTGGATACTTAACCCACTGATCTAGGCCAGGGATCAAACCTGCATCCTCATGGATATGAGTAGGGTTCTTAACCTGCTAAGCTGCGACGGGAACTCCATTCTGGAAATGTGCGTGGTTCTGACTGCCCAGGTGGGCAACCCCACTGCCCTGGCCCTGGTTTGAGTCCGGCGTGGATGCCGAATGAGCTTTAGGACTCAAGGCCATGTCCCTGGAGGGGGTCTCTCACAATCTCTCACGTGAGGAGACAACTTTGGAGGATCACAGGGCAATGCTGGAGAGTCACCCCCCAGGGTGTCCATGAACACCCCAGAAAAGCACCTGGAAAAGCCCAGAATCCCCCTGGCAGAGGGTCCAGGGTTCCCCAAGGGCCACCATCTGGGCCCCCTCTCTCCCTTTTACAGATAGGAAAAGCAAAGCCCAGAGAGGGACATTGACTAGCCCACACACACACAGCCTGCTGACGGCAGAAGGGAAGTGTGAGTCCAAGTTTGCCTGAGGCACAGCTGGAAGGCTACAGCATCAGGCTCTGAGCAGGAAACAGACACCACTCTGAGCAGCTAAAAGGGAGGGATTTCCATGGGGACGTGGTTGCACCAGGGAAGGAACAACTGAGAAGCCAGAAGGGGATGGCGAGGCCACTCAGCAATTAGCAACAGCAGGAGCTGCTACCACCCCAGCTGGGAGGGACAAGGGTGCATGTCCATCCTCATGAAAGCTGGTGGGCTCACCTGCAAAGAGCAGGAGGGACAAAGAAACACAGCAGCGCTGGCGAGGAGGAGGAGGAATAATACTTCAGCTTCTCCCTCCCTCCTGCCCTTCAATCTCCTGCCACAACCTCACTGACTGTCTCATCCGTTCAGGCTGCTGTGACAAAAATACCAGGGGCTGGAGTTTAAACAACAAATATTTATTTCCTTCAAGTCTGGAGGCTTGAAGTCCAAGGTCAAGGTAGATTGGATGTTTGGTGATGGCTCACTTTCTGGTTCAAGTGTGGCTGTCTTTTTTCTGTCCTCATGTGGTGGAAGGCAGGAGGGGGCCCTCTGGGGTCGCCTTTAAAAGGGCACTAATCCCCTTCATGAGGGCCCCACCCTCATAGCATAATCACTTCTCAAAGATTTCACCTCCAAACGCCATCACATTGGAGCTAGGTTTCAATGTGTACATTTTGAGAAGATCCAAACATTCAGTCGATAGGGTTGGCTAAGCCAGCCTGGAACCACTTGCCATGATCTGTCCCCAGTGATGCTGAGCAGAGCAAGGGAAGCGGGAAAAGTGCATCTGAGAGCAAATGGGCGAATGACCAGCACAAAGACTTTCACCCTAGACGTTGTCCCCCTCCCTCCCTGACGCCTCACTGGGGCTGGGCAAGAGGGAGCTGAAAGGAAGGTCCAGGAGAGACATTGTGGGGCTGTACCAGGCACCAGAGAAGAGAGGAACAGCATAGCTGGGTTTGACAGAGAAAAAGAGCTGGGAAGAGGGTTTGGGGCACTGGCCCTCTCCAGCTGACTCTCTCTCCTCTGGGCCCTTTCCTCCCTCCCCTGCTGGGATCTGGTTGCCTTCCAACCCTGGCAGCTGGTGTTACCTGTCACTGCCTGTCAGCTTCCCCGACCACTACACAGCTGCCTCTGCCTGGGCCCTGAATAATGATCAAGGAGCTGCAGGCAACAGAAGAAAAGGGACCTGGGAGACATGGTAGTGATCCAGAAGCCACCTTCTTGCCCTGCCTCTCCTTTTCTGTTCAGACTGAGAGCCCCAGGGAGTTCCCATTGTGGCTCAGGAGGTTAACAACCTGACTAGTATCCATGAGGTTTGATCCCTGGCCTCCCTCAGTGAGTTAACAATCCTGAGTTGCTGTGGCTGTGGCATAGGTTGGCACCTGTAGCTCCGATTCCATCCCTAGCCTGGGAATTTCCATGTGCTGCAGGTGTGGCCCTAAAAAGGGAAGAAAGGTAGGAAGGAAGGAAGGAAGGAAGAAAGGGAGAAGAAAAAGAAAAAAAATACTGGGAGCCCTAAACCACTGACATCCCCCACCCCACACAACACACACAAACACACTCACACATACACACACCTGTCCTGGAATTAAGGCATCCTGAGTGCCAAGGTGTAGCAGAATGCCTGCTAAAGTAGAGAGTAGAGAGTAAAGTAGAGAGAATGCCCATTGAGGAAGCATCTTAAGGTAATCTTAGCCTCTCCCACATCAGTGAAGGAGGCCTCAGAGCACCAAGAGCAGACCCTTCTTTCAAGACAGAGTCCCTAGGAAACAGGGTGTGTACAGGGATGCCTCCACATGTTGCAGGTAAACTGGGATGTTCCCTAAGGAGACTGAGCTGCAAAAGTCACCTGGAATAGATGATCCAAGTTGCTCCTTAGCCCAGTGCATGGCACATGGTTGGCATTTAGGAAAACATTTTTATCAACCTATGATGCCGCCCATCCTGAGGCTCTTTGGGGGAATTCATCAGGTACCACATGTGGTTCTGGGGAGGCTTCAAACATGGTAGCCTGAGTGGTCCCTCCTGTGGTTGCAGATGTGATCCTGTGACATCACACATGTGATCACATGATTGAAGTGTCATGATACCAGATTCCCCTGGTCAGAATGATTGGCTCCAAGATGGTCAGGTGATTCAATCCAGCCAATAAGAATTTTTCTTGGGACAAATCTGTTGATTCTGTTTGGAAAAGGATGCTTTGGCAGGTTCATTGATTGTAACAAATATACCACTCTGGTGCAAGATAGCGATAGAAGGGGAGGAAGGCTCAGGGTGTAGGGGAACTCTGTATTTTCCACTCCATTTTGCTATGAACCTAAACCGCTCTAGAAAATAAAGTCTATTTTTTTATTTCAGTCTTTAAATATGAGGGGGAAAACCCAGAAAGATATATATGAACATAGAAAAGGAAGAGATAAAATCATCATTTAATATTTGAATTTTTTGGGTATGAGGTAGAGGGGCTGGGAATTCTACTTTGCAAATTAAAGTCTATTCCTATGAAATTACACATAACTTTGGAGGGGGGATGTTAGTATAGGAATTACCCAAATTGAGTATAGGAATTACCTAAATTGCTTAACTTAATTTGCATATGGGGGGAGAGATTATATGAAAGGCCATTTGTAACTAACTTTTTAAAAGTCTTCTTTATTGAGTTTGAATAAAATGCACAAATTTCCTTAAAAAAAAAATACTTTGCATTTAGGTTGATAACACTAGGAGGGTGAGAGCCTGCATGACCAGTGACCATCTTGCCCGTGCTGTGTAGAAGCCTGTGGTGAGAATGAGCTTTGAGGTTTGAGGAGGAGAGACTGAGTCCTGACAGTATTGCTTGAACCTCTGGAAACTACTCCGTTTAGAGTCAGCACAACTCTTGACTTCTCCAAACACATGGGGGGAAATTGTCCTAATAAAACCAATGAAGGGACAAATAAGAATGCAACCCCAGGCCTTTAGAGAAAAGGAAAACACTCCGACTCCTGTTCCCAAGATTCAGAGATAAAAGATCTCAGAGTTCCCATCATGACTCAGCAAAAAATGCATCTGAATTTTATCCATGACGATGCAGGTTCAATCCCTGGCCTCACTCAGTGGGTTAAGGATCTGGCATTGCCACGAGCTGTGGTGTAGGTTGAAGATGAGACTTGATTCTGGCATTGCTGTGGCTGTGGTGTAGGCCGGCAGCTACAGCTCTGATTCAACCCCTAGCCTGGGGACCTCCATATGCTGTAGGTGTGGCCCTAAAAAGACAGAAAAAAAAATTTAAAAATTTAAAAAAAGATAGAGATCTCTCTGGGTAGAGCAGGGCAGAGCAGCATGGCTTACATGAAGTTTAGAGTCAGAGGAAGGCAGGGAGGACACTTTTCGTTTTATAAAATTATCCTGTGAAAAGGAATCTAGGCCTGTGACCCAGCTCAGCGCCATGGCCTAAGGGATCCTACAGAAGAGCAGTTTTTACCAGAAGCAAAATCTATGAGCTGCTGTTGGAAGCTCCCCCAGATCATCATCCTAGCTCATTGGGAATTGTTGACTGAGATGGGCATCTGAATCAAAGAGAGATGTAACCCTGGGTCCCCTGGAGGCCCTGGACTGAGACCATAAAGGACCTGCCATTAATACATGTCCTTCATGGAGCTGCACAGGACCAGTCTTCAACAGCGACACCATGTGGTGATGGGAGGTAATGGACTGAGACCACAGTTGTCTCAACCAATGGAGAAGGATTGCACCCGTTCAAGCAGTAAGGCATTGGGGTTCTCGGACAAATCAGACAGAATGAGGCCACGAGAGAGGAATCCTGAGCATTTTGGGTATTCTAGTAAATCAGTGGGAAAAAATTGTAACCTGCTTACATGCTGAGCTGGAAAATCTGATCTTATATTTTCCAAAGAATGTTCAGTATAAAATGTGAAGAGCCTAGGGATCTGTTAGTTCCTGTTTCTTGTTTAGTGGGTGACCTTGGGTGAATCATATTCACTCTTGTATCATCATTTACAAGCACCTCCAGCCTCTACCGGCTCCAATATTCTATGACTCTGATATGAGTATTTTAAGGAATGCTGTCCTACAAGAGAAAGAGAATGAGAAGGGCCAGGGAGTCCCAATCAGGACACGTCCCCTTCTGGTGCACACAGACACCATGTGGACCATGCTTTTCGAAAGCCTCACCTGCCATCAGGTGGAAGTGGCTCCTGTCAAGCATCTCCCCCACCACACAACACTCTCCATCCCTGAGGCTGGAGGAAGCAGCCCAGGAGAGCAGACCTGAGAGAGGGCACCTTTCTGGGGTGAGAGAAAATGCGCAACATGGGCTATTGTATCTGGGAGTGGTCCTCACCCTGGCCATTCAGGGCAAACTCCTATAAAGCAGACCTCACTGCCCCCACCCCACCTCCAGAGGCCAGGACACAGCCTTGAGACCACTTCAGGACACCTGCTCTCCTCACCTCTCACCATCACCTTTCTCTGAAGAATAGGCAAGTAGTGCAGGTCCATGCCTGGACCTCTGGATGCTGGAGGAGAATCTTAGCCATCAGGGTCAGAGGGTCTGAGTGAGAGGACAGCTCTGGAATGTTCTCTAAGTACTCCGTTTATAGATTAGGAAATGGAGGGCCAGCAGGGGAATTGAGTTGAGCAAGCCTCACAAGGGAAACAGCATTGGAGCCTAGCTGGCCTGGCTCCTAAGCCAGACTCTCTCCTCTGCTTCCCTCTTTCCCCAGGAACATCTTGGAAGGGTGCTTGGCGTAGCGTGGCCAGCAGATGGCTACAAAGCTGGACAGTGAGTGACAGGACCAGTGGGTTCCTCCACTCCCCCCACACCCACCCTTAGGCCCATGGCTGTGAGTTCTGAGCCCCAGGCAATCTATTCCCTATGTTCCAAAGGCCAGGGAGCTGCGGAAGCCCTGTGCCCAGGAGTGCAGACTAAAGGGGATTTGGGCTGAGCAGGGAGGAAAGGAGAGGATGTGACTGAGGCCCAGAGTCGAGTTCCAAGAGGATTGGCCGAGGATGCAAAGAGCACTGTGGTTCAGAGCTGGCTCTGGGCTCAGACATAAAGCCCTTCCTCTCCTTGGAGGCAAAACACACAAGCCGCCTTCAATGAAAGCTTTAAATGGAACATGTCCAGGCTTTTCAATGTTCTCTTCCCAGAATAGGCTCCTCGATTTCATCCTCTCTGAGCTGGCAGCTAAGAAGGGGCACCTCTAAGCCTGCCTGGAAATTAGAAGTCTGACCCTTGCAAGTGCACTGGGGAGACGGCGTCATTCAGTGGACAGGTGGCAGAGTCCAACTCAGGTCCTGGAGTCAGACTGCCCCAATCACGGCCCTGTCACTCACTGGCTGAGTGAGACTGAGTCAATTACTTCATGTCTCAGAGCTCCAATTGCTATACTTATACGATGGCAATATAGCATTACCTACCGTATTCGTTTTCTATTGCGGCTATAACAAATTATCACAGAGTTACAAACTTAAAACAAAGCAAATGTACTATCTTGCAGTTCTATAGATAAGGAGTCCCACACAGGTCTCTGGGCTAAAATCAAGATGTCAGTCACTTTGCTATACAGCAGAAATTGGCATGACATTGTAAATCAACTATACTTTAATTTTTTTTAATGTTGAAAAAAAAAAAAATCCCTTCCTTACAGAGGCCCTAGGAGAGCTTTTTTGCTTTTCCTTTGCTCCTAGCATCTTCTCCCATTCCTTGGCTCGTGGTCCTTTTTCCTCCATCTTCAAAGTCAACAACATAGCATCTCCCTCTGCAGTCATCTCTTTCTCTGACCCCTGCCTCTTCTAGTTTTAAGGACCCCTGTGATCACATTGGTTCCACCCATGTAACCCAGGATAAACTCACCACCTCAACATCCTAACTTCATCACATCTGCCAAGTCCTTTAGCCATGAAAGGTGATAACTTTACAGGTTCCAGGGCTCAGGGTGGGGCCCTCTTGGGGGAAGAAGGATGCTACTCTGCTGACCACACCTACCTCTTAGCATCACCAAGCAGGTTTGACAAGTTAATGCCTGGAATGGTCTTAGTACATTGCCCAGTAGCCATTCAGTAAAGGGTAGCTGTTTTCATCCTTGGTGGCCTCATCCTGTAATATCTTAAAGGACAGCTATGCCTGCCTGGGGACATGCTGGGCCCACTCGCCGGCGCTCTAGGCATGGTGACAGTGCCCAAGCCCCACGACAATCTGCCTGCCCACTTTCCCTCTGCGCAAAGCCTGCCTCGGGCACAAGACTCCAGATGCCGTTGTGCTTTTTGCTTATGCAGGCACTCTCATCCTCTTGCCATGATACAGATGTTTGCACAGCTGTTCACATGCTGATGTACGCATGTGCACGTTCAGGATCTGTTGTCCAGGCTCAGCAAAGTGCACACACGTACACGCGCACACACGCACATGCTCCACCCTGTACAGGCACGTCCACCAGATTCCTGCTCCTCCGAGGCACGGCCAGCCCTTCCTGCCCCTGAGCAGACCCAGCTGCCTCCAGACCCCAGGGTGACAGTCAGGAGGTCGCAGGACCCCCACAGCCTGCACTCAGCACCACCATCCTGTCCTTTCCCGGGGGGTCACCACCTCCCCACTGCCACCCCCAGAGCGCCAGCTCCATTGATTGGCCTTGCCGCTTAGCAGCCGGAGATGTGCCCCAGCTGGAGGAAAACACTTGTAATTTATGGAGTGTCTGATTTTTAATCAGTTTTTTGTTCCTGTGCTGTAATTGTCCTAATTAGATATACATATTTTGATGAAGGTTTTTCCAAAATAAAAATTGTAATCGAATCTTGCTTTGACACTCTTTACACCCACTCGCTCTGATCTGAACTTCCCCTGCAGCAGAGTCTGGAAATTATGCATACGGTTCAGGCCAGCGGATGGTTTAGGGTCCGCCTCTGGGCCCGAGGGAGCGGGCCTGCTGGGCCTCCACTGGCTGGAAGGCAGGGTGCTGTTGGGCAGGGAGCTTCCTTTGGCCCCAAAACTTCAAGGGCTCCATCAGGCTCGGACAGCCTTCCCCTGTGTGTTTGGCAGGACTGCCCAGGCCTCCCCGGGCAGGGCTCATGACCATGCCCTTGCTCTGCCCCTGCTTCTGCTCCCTGGTCCCCTTCACCCCCATAAGGAAGCGGGGCCATCGCACAGACCTCAAGGCCAAAGGCTGGCCTCTGCCGGCCCCCATTCTTACGAATAATCACAATTTCTGCCACTTATCCAGCATCTACGGTGTGCCGGGCGCTGTGTTTTATATACATTATTCCTTATCTTTTTTTTTTTTCTCTTTTTTGGGCCACACCTAAGGCATATGGAAGTTTCGGGGCTGGGGTCCAATCAGAGTTGCAGCTGCCGGCTGAAGCCACAGCTTCAGCCAGATCTGAGCTGAGTCTGCCACCCATACCGTAGCTCACGGCAACACGGGATCCTTAACCCACTGAGCAAGGCCAAGGATTGAACCCTCGTCCTCATGGATCCTAGTCAGGTTCATTACTACTGAGCCGCAATGGGAACTCCTTATCTGCCCGGCAGCCCTCCAAGGGAATTGTACACAGGAAGACCTCAAAGCTCGGAGAATGTAATTCACTCCCTCGAGGTAACGCAGCAGTAAGTGCAAGTCTCACCGACCTGCATTCTCAATGAAAAGGGAGTCCTGCCTTCCTGGGAGGGTCCCGGAGGAGCTGTATCTCTCCAGCAGCCCCTGGGAGGGGAGACTCCCAGTGCCAATCTCACTTCTGCACCCCAGCATCATGCCCTTGAGAGGCTCGGGATATGAAATTCCTCCTGTGAGTCTGCAGCGTAGCCCACAGGTGGGTCTGTGTGGAGCCTGCCTTCGAGAGTCACTCTAGGCCCTGAAGACCAGGTGTCAGTGTGTGGCCAAGAAATCATCGCTAAGGATGGCTGGGAGGCTGTGGACGAGGACAATGGCCAGGGCTTTAGATTCCGGAGCAAAGGACCAGATCAGAAGATTCAAGCAGTTTCTATCCCTGGCCTTGCTCAATGGGTTATGGATCCAGCATTGCCGTGAGCTGTGGTGTAGGTCACAGATGCCATTCAGATCCCCAGTTGCTGTGGCTAAAGAGTCACTGGCAGCTGTAGCTCCGATTCGACCCCTCACCTGGGAACTTCCATATGCTGCAACCTGCAGCCACCCCCCCCCCAAAAAAAAATCCTTCCCTAGAATAATTCATTTAAAGATACTGAGAGAAGCAGAGAGAGTACCTTTTCCCACTGAGGTTGATAAGTTGAGAGAATATGAATTTGGGCCACTTGTGAATGCATCTTTCACCACAAAGAAAGATGCTTCTCCAGAGTGAAGCCAAGCAAAACATGAGAGGTAGAAGGAGCAAGCGTTTTGAGTCCTCTGTCAGTTTCCAAATGCCAGGGTCCTACTGCGATCCCAGAGTCCCTTGCAGCTCCTGGACCCACACATTGCCATTTCCTTAAGCTGGTAAAGTGAGATTTCCCTCTCTTGCCAACAAATGAGTCCTGACTAATACCTTGGCTTCACTAAGCCTCATGCCCGTCCATCCTACCAACACATCTCTTCCTACAGAAAAAAGGCTTGTCAACAGAATTGGAGCTGAGTTCTTCTGTCAAGTACAGATTCCTGGGCCTGATCCCACACTGACTGGCCCAGAACCTCTGAGGACGAGCTCAGGCATCTGCACGATGGTCGTGGCGCTTCTGATGCATACACAGTGCCAAGTGTGCAACGTGGCATCGCTGTGTCCTCTTGGCTGGTTACTGGGGTCAAGCCTCTCTAGAGAACTTCCCTCTGGCTGGGTACCAGATTTTAAGAGGGACGTCAGAAGGCACGGATAGGAGAAAACCAGGTCAGTGGGGGCTCTCAAGCTGTTCTTCCTCTGATGTGTTTTTCAGAAATCAGGGTGTTTAACCCGAGAAAGAGAGAATCCACAAGGAACGGGCTAACGGTCTTCAGCAGTGTGAAAGCTGTCATGCAGAAGAGGAACAGATTGACTTTGCAGTGCTCCAGAGGACAGGCCTTCAACCAAGGGCATCTTGGGGCAGGGAGGGGGTGCGGATTTTAGCGAAACAAAGGGAAGAGCTTTCCAGCAATTAGAGCTGCCCCATAGTGGAAGGGCTGCCCCAGAAGATACTGCACTGCCCATCTCAGCAGCATGCACGCATCAGTAGATCACCATATGTCAGGGGCTGTGGCCGAGCTTGCTACACAGCACAGAAGGTTGCCCCTTCCTTGCCAAGTTTCCACAGTTCTAGAACGTGGTCTGGGGACAAAAGAGGCCATGCAGACAGAAGGGGCTGAACAGCCAGAAGGGGACAGATGAGCACAGGGATGCTGGGAGGAGGACGCTTGTGAGAAACAAAACTCATGATGGAGACACTGCAGAGCTGCCTAGTAACCCATTCATGATAACATGGGCTGTCACAAAAGTCAGGGAGTTTTCCACGGACTGGGGTTCATTTTCCTCTATTATCATGACCATGAATTACTTTTATAAAGAAGAAAAAAAAATCCCAGATATTTGCATTTTGAAATAATAATAACGAGAGTAAACAGACCCATCCCTAGGAATGATGCTCGGGGAAGCAGAACAGAGAGGAGGAGAGAGGGGGAAAGGTTTTCACATCAGGAGAAGCAGAGCCCAGGGCTGCCAAAATGAAGCCCTGTTCTGGACAATTCTGGCTGCTTCTGCTGCTTCTTCTACAATCCACATAGTCCGCTAGACTGAAACAAGAGAGGAGGCACCCACTGTGGGCCATGGAAGGCATGCCAGAAAGATGGTGACCCTGGGTCAGGCAAAGCTGAGCTCTCTCTGGGCTGAAAAAGTAGGCATGGATGAGTGACCACGGAGGAAAGAAGAAAGACGGTTTCCTTCTTCGTTCAAGGTCAAGACTGGATGAGACACTTTGCTATTTCATGCTTCCATCTGGAACAGAGGTTCTCAGATGTGGCTGCACACTAGAATCACTTAGGGAGCTTTTAGAAAACACGGATGCCAGGGTCCCGCCCCCAGAGATGCTGCCCTAATTGGTCTGGGGCACAGCCTGGGCTTAGGGTGGTTTCAAAGCTCCCCAGATGAATCTAATGTACAGCTAAGATCGAGGCCACTGAGCTGAAAAGAGCCGTGAGAAATCATCTAGGCCAGTGCTTCTTAAACTGTAATATACATTCCAATCATTCTGTCAAAATGTGCCTTTTGATGACAACTGGATATTGGGGTCCAAGAGTCTGTCTGCTTCTCTTACAGGCTCCCAGGTGATGCTGATACTACTGGTCCCAGGTCCATACTTTTGAGTAGCAAGGATGGAGGCCATTGGTTCTCAAAGTGGTACCTAAAACCACAACATCAAGATCACCTCGGAACTTGTTTACTAGGAAATGCTATTTCTTGGGTCTCAGCCCAGATCTACTGAATCAGAAACTCTAGGGGTGGGGCCTGGGGGCCTGCTGAAGTGTAGGAACCATGGGTCACTGAGAGGGGCCAGTCCCCTGCCTCCGGGACACACCCGTTCCCCAGACTCCAAAATTCCTTCAGAAGAGCTGTCTTGGATGCAGCTCTCCTCCTGGTTCAGCCAAGTGAGTATTGAGGGTTGAGAATGAGTGTGGAAGAATTAATGTGTCCATATGTCAATTTCTGGCAGGGAATAAATGCACTCAGTAAATGCACACATGTCTAGTTTTCAGACCCCGGGGAGAAAAGGAAAAAAAAAAAAAAAAAACACCTGAAAACACATCAGAAAGGGAGAGTTGAAATTCAGTTCCAAACTAAAAATATCCATTATTTATCATTATCTAGAAGGAGATTGGGAGATGGCCATTAGCAAGTATTTTCTGGCTGGGGCTGTTCTCAATAGCACGAGCAGTGAGCCAGAAGGGTTGTTGTCCTATATTTCCCTTTGTTGCAGTTACGCAGCAACGACTCCAGTGCACGGAAGGCCCCTCGCCGCTTCCTCCCACCAGAAATGATTTTCCATTATCTGGTGACGCGTGGGGAGGGCGTCAGGCCTCAGGAAGTTCCAGCTTCCTCGGAGACAAGGCCAACTCCATTTCCCAAGAGAAGAACAGAAAACCAGTGGTAAAGACAAAACTCAAAATCGAAGACAAATATTCCCTGACCCTGGGTGTCTGGGGATCGGGGTAAGATACACTCTTGGTACTTATCCAAAGAAACCTGGCATCCCAGCTGGACGCAGGCAACTCTGGGAACCTGCCCGTGGCAGGGCGAGGGGAGAGGCCTCCAGGGTGACTGGCCGGGGCTGCCCACACCTGTCGCCTTCCTGGGATTCGGGGAAGCTTTGCAGAAGATTGGGCAAGTGGCCCTGGAACCCATGCAGCCAGGCATAGGTGAACCTGAGCTAAGCTTGGAAAGCAGGGGAAGGAGCCAGAGGGGGAGAGGTCAGTTCTACGTACAGAAGAAGAATGTTGAACGCTAACAGGGCAAGGATGGGAGATAAAGGGGAGGGAAGACCCAGGGCCAGGTAATAGGGGTGCCCGGAGTCCGGAGGGGCCACTTCTGCCCCCAGAGGAACCAAGCGCACCTGCCGTCAGGGAAATGGTCCACCTAGAAAGTGTCTCTATTTCTCTGCAGAATCTGAGTGGGACCCCACAGCTGGTTTCCCACCCAAAGAATAAAATCATGCATTTGTTTTTGTTTTTGGTGTTTTTTTGCCTGAGGCCACAGCATGTGGACGTTGCTGGGCCAGGGGTCGAACCTGAGCCTCCACAGTGACAACACTATGTCCTTAACCACGAGGCCAGCAGGGAAATCCTAAAATAGTGTTTTAAGTGGGAGCTTTTTTTTTTTTTCTTGTTAGGGTCGAACCCACAGGATTTGGAAGTTCCCAGGCTAGGGGTTGAATCAGAGCTGCACCTGCCAGCCTATGTCACAGCCACAGCAATGCCAGATCTGCACCAGATTTGCAGCTCACAAGGCAGTCTGGCTTGCCGCAATGCTGGATCCTTAACACACTAAGCGAGGCCGGGGATCGAACCCATACCCTCGCAGAGACAATGTCAGGTTCTTAACCCACTGAACCACAAGGGGAACTCCTAAATGGGAACTTTTGGTCAGACAAACAAGGATTGCAATCTGACTCCCCCACTTATCAGCTGTGTGTCTTTGGACAAGACGCATAACCACTCTGTGCCTGGTTTTCTTATCTGGAAAACAGGAGGGATAACAGTAGCTTCCACACAGGGTTTGTAAAGCACTGAGCAGAGTGCCTGTGGCACGGAGAGGGTGCCTGATAAAGGAGGCTGACCTGAGTGCCTGCAAGGCCCTCCCCCGAATCCACAGCCCCTCCCTCCCAGCTCCTGTGGGAGGGGCCTCTTCTTTCCTTCCTGGATCAAAGTGGAGGGAGGAAGAAAATGAAGACGGGAGGCGGGAGGAGAGGGTACAGGTAGAGAGAGAGCTGGCAGTAGCCTGGGGTCCCTGAACAGCTGGGCTCCGACAGTCCCCAAGGCTGTGTCTCTGAGCATGAGTCCCAGGCCACTGCTGCACATCCCTCTTCCTCCCCTTCCTCCCTGCGACAGTGTACATGATCAAACTTGCTCCCAGGTCCCTGGCATAGATTCCTTGGCCAATGGGGAAGTCCAGCCCTAGCGGGGCAGGTGCAGACCTGCTGGGCAGGGAGGCTACCTGAAGTGAGAGGGTGCTAAGCCTCAAGTTCGGTCCTGCCTCGGCCACAGCTGTGCAAACCACCTCCTTATCCTTCACCCAACATCCTTAAGCACCTGTCGAGTGCCTGGCACGGGAGACACAGTGAGGAGAGAGGGTTTCTGTCCTTGTGTGCATCTTTGTGTGCGTGTGTGTCTGTTTTTTTAGGGCAGAACATGCAGCATATGGAAATTCCCAGGCTCGGGGTTGAATTGGAGCTGCAGCTGCCGGCCTACACCACAGCCACAGCAACATGGGATCCAAGCTACATCTGCGACCTACACCAGAGCTCACAGTAATACCGGCTCCTTAACACACTGAGCGCGGCCAGGGATTGAACCTGCATCCTCAAGGATACGAGTCAGATTCTTGACCCGCTGAGCCACAGGGGGTAACTCTCCTCGCATGCCTCTTGTCGAGTGCCATAGATGGACGTGTTCATGCTTTAACAGGGACCAGAGCATGACTGGACGGCGAGAGCACCCAGCTCCCAGGGCCGCCACAATCCAGAATGACCCTCATTCCAGCCCCCACCCTGCAGGCTGTATGTTTCCTCCTGTTCCTCCCATGACACTTGACAATCTGGCTGCTTCTGGGCCACATGAGGTTTCTGTCTTCCTACTGCCTCATTCGTCTATAAACCCCATTATGTGAAATAGCCTGCGTGAGCCTCTGGGCCTGACAACTTCAAGAACCTCTTATGGGCTGTAGGTCAATTCCTTAAAATGCTGTTATGAAGACAAAACGAAAACCAGTCAACAAAAACTGAA
Organism: Phacochoerus africanus; assembly: GCF_016906955.1. NCBI lineage: Eukaryota > Metazoa > Chordata > Mammalia > Artiodactyla > Suidae > Phacochoerus > Phacochoerus africanus. The sequence continues at coordinate 6,933,768 of NC_062557.1, read as the reverse complement.
GGGTTGAAGGCAGCAAGCAAATTCAGCAAACCAACCATTTGGCATTCCCGCGGGGGTGGGGGTGAGGTGTTGCGCTGGATTTCAGGCAATCAGGCCGCCCTCTCTCCTCCAGCCCCACCTGAGGCCCCCCCCACCCCCCACCCCTGGTTGCCCCTGAGATGCCCTGGACAAAGTAGGAGCTGGTGAGCCTTAACCACCAGCCCTCCGAGGCCATGAGTGTGCTCTGCTCCCAGCCAGTGGCTCCTACTGGACTCTTGGTTTGCTTTTTGTTTGTTTCTGTTTGTTTTTGTTTTATGGCCACACATACAACATATGGAAGTTCCCAGGCTAGGGGTCTAGTCGGAGCTGCAGCTGCTGGCCTACACCACAACCACAGCAACATCCGATCCAAACCACATCTGTGACCTATGCCCCAGCTCGTGGCAACGCCAGATCCTTTACCCCCTGAGGGAGGCCGGGGATCGAACTCATATCCTCGCAGACACTATATTAGGTCCTTAACCCACTGAGCCAGCACAGGAACTCCACCTACTGGATTCTTCACACAGGTTTTCAGTAACCTCTTCACCCCCGTTGTAGATTACACCCAAACTTAAGGTCCCTGGAGTTGCTCAGAAGAGACTCTGGCGCTTTGTAGGGAGAAAGGGAGAAGGAGCAGACACCTGCAAGGGAGCCTGCTAACTGCTACTTCTGTCCCCCCAGCAGAAGCTTTTTTTCTTGGCCACCCCATAGCGTATGGAGTTCCCAGGCCAGGGATCAGATCCAAGCCGCAGTTCTGACCTACAGTGCAGCAGCAACACCAGATCCTTAACTCACCATACCGGGTGGGGATCGATCCTGCATCCCAGGGTCGCTGCAGATCCCGTTACACCACAGCAGGAACTCCCCCATGCAGATAGATGCTTGTGCTAGCGTGGCAGCACCCCCTCTGCCCAGCAAAGCTTCTGAGAAAACGCCAGCCCATTACCAGCTCTTCCTCCCTCCCTGCACACCTGGTTGCAGGTAACAAGCCGAGATGTCCCTCGGATCCACCCCCAGGTCAAGAGCACTTTCTGTGGACGACAATCATTGTTCTAGGAATTATGTTGCTCTTTTCAAATAACCTACTCCTGTTCGTCTCTATTAGTTCTGAGGGTCCCCAAACGGCAGCCAGCTGGTGTCACTAATAATTGGCAAGTGATTGCATGCCAGTCATTCATTCCCACCTTCCTGAGCTCCAAATTGAAGAGTCGAGAGGATGCAGAGGTCGAGGACTGCCCCAAGATCCGCAGCAGAAGACCCCCTTCCCCCCCACCTGCCGTCGCCAGGGTCCAGCACTCACCTCGCCATTGGACCTGCTTTTACCGAGGGTGTGTGTGGTGTCGCTGGGTGTAAGGGAAAATCTCCAGCCCTTCAGACCTTGTCCAGCTTTTTCAGTGTTTTTATTATAGTTGATTTACAATGTCCTGTCAATTTCTGCGGTACAGCAGTGACCCAGTCAGACGTGTAGATATACATTCTTTTCCTCACATTATCTTCCATCATCTTCTATCACAAGCGATTGGATATAGTTCCCTGCGCCATACAGCAGGACCTCATTGCGTCTCCATTCTAAATGTGATAGTTATTTCTCTCTTTTTTTAATTTTGTCCAATATCTAAGTGACGTGGATGCCGTCAGGTCTCTTGATAGTCTCTCCGTGATGGTCAGTTTCATGAGTCAACCTGTCGGGGTACCCAGTCAGCTGGTGAAACGTTATTTCTGGGGTGTGTCTGGGAGGGTATTTCTGGACGAGATTAGCGTTTGATTCAGCAGACTGAGGAAAGAGATCCGCCCACACCAGGGTGGCCAGGCATCATCCAAGCCATTGAGGATCCAAATGGAACAAAAAAGCGAAGGAAAGGTGAGTTGACGCTGTCTCTTCCGGAGCTGGGACAAGCCTCCTCTCCCACTCTTGGACCCCGGAACTCTCTGTTCTTGGCCCTTCCATCCAGGACTGAATTATGCCACCGGCTTTCCTGTTCTCCAGCTTGCAGACGGCAGATAGGCGGACTCCTCAAGCTCCATAACTACATGAATTGATGCCTATTAATCTCTTTTCATGTACCTCTATCTATGTGCTATTGACTCTGTTTTTCTGGAGACCCCTGGCTAATACATTCTCCTTTCCTGCTTCTTGTCAGACCATGCACTCCTAGTTTTTATCCCATAGAAGTTCCTGTCTAGTTGCCTTAAAAAAAAATCTTTATTGAGGTATAATTTTTTGACCACATCCATGGCACGTAGAAGTTCCTGGGCTAGGGATTGAACCCTCACCACAGCAGTGACCTGATCCACAGCAGCCACCCTAGCCACAGCAGTGACAACGCCAGACCCTTAACCTGCTGAGCCACCAGGAAACTCTGAGATATAAGTTAAACATCACGAAATTCATCAGGGAATGTTCCTATTGCGGCTCAGTGGTAATGAACATGACTAGTATCCATGAGCATGTGGGTTTGATCCCTGGCTGCACTCAGTGGGTGAAGGATCCAGCCTTTCCAGGAGCTGCAGTGTAGATTGAAGATGCTGTTCAGATCTCACGTTGCTGTGGCTGTGGTGTAGGCTGGCAGTTGTAGCTCCAATTAGACCTCTAGCCTGGGAACTTCCATGTGCTGCAGGTGTGGTCCTAAAAAGAAAAAAAAAAAATTCACCAGGTGACTTGCTTGGCCCGACCTCTCACTTGAGTTCCAGGGACCTCAAACTCAGGACACGCCCCAACTTTCACCACATCGGTTCCTCCTCTGTGTTCCCCACCATAGAGAGCAAAGTCATCACCCACTCAGCGCCCAAGAACCGGGCCACCCTTAACAGGCCTAAAATCCATGGCCAGCCCTCCAGCTACACTTGTCAGGCCACCACCGTCTCTCTGAGCTGACTTCCTGCAGTGTTTCCACCTGGTCTGCCTTCCTGCCATCTTGGCCACCCATCCCGACCCCACATGGCCACCAACAGCACCTAAAACACACATGGGATGACGCCATACCCTGCTTCAAATCCTTCAGGGGCCCCACTCACCCAGGAAAGCACCCATCCCCTTCCTAGGGCTTCATAAGGCTCTGTTCCCAGGTGCTTTAATGAGGTTCCTTATGACTTTGCAATGAGACGGTTTTGGGTATCCCAGCCCCTGTGCCAAGGACACCAGCCCAGACCCTTGGGCAGAAAGGGGGAAACTCAGGAAAGATTCAGGGGAGCACCAGTTCTCCTGTCTGCTTCCAATTATCCCAGTTGGTCACTGGAGTCTATCACTGAGTTGAATGAACTGACTGCTAGTTTGGTCATTGATTGGCCCAAGCATCCAAGACAAAAGAACAGGTGTCTGGGGCCAACAACTCCCAGTACTTCACCTACTGCATCCGAAAGTTGGGGCAAACAGGCAGCTTACCGTCCCATTTCGTCCACTGTGTTGAAACAGAGAGAAAGAGAGCTGGCTTTGCATCTCCAATGGATTTAAAAAAAAAAAGAAGAAGAAGAAGAAGAAAAGGAAAAAAAAGGCAATTCCATCTATTTACAAAATAGGATTACAGTTTTGCAGAATCCTGCTGGGGCCTGGGGGAAACTTTGAAAACACATTCGTTTTATTTCATCCTTATCAGAGCTTCCTGTTCTCCTTCCCCCACCGCGGCCAACCTGGGTGTGAGCGAGAGATCTCCTTTCCCAGAGTCTGGGCAGGTGCTGCTCATGGTCCTGACCCACCTGGGCTCCTGGCCAGGAGGCCCACATCCTTGGTCCAAAAAAGTGCCCCTCAAGAGGCAAGAGCATCATCGGCTTTCTCAAGAGAGGGGACCTGCCAGCAAGTGTGACCCTCCCCCACCCCAGGCCTCCTTGAGACCTCAGCAGAGCACCGAACCTACAATCTGGGAAGAATCCCTCTCTCTGTCTGTAGAGGGATGGCAACAAGCAGAAGAAAAGCAAGAGCCAAGGACTCAAGTTACTGTGAGTGATGCTTGGGCTCCCATAAGGATAAACTCTTTGGGCAAATTGCAGTCTCACTGTGGAGCAACTAATCTTGATGCAAAGCCTTTCTTCCCTGCACCAGAGGAGGGGGGAAGCCATGGTAAACAGGAGGGGAAAAAATCAATTCCTGATGCACTTTGTTCATTGAATGAGAGAATCTCAGTTCAAGTCTGTCCTTTGCTGTCTTCCATTAACTTTGTCCATTTCCCACCTCCCTCCCGCTCCTCTCTGAGTGGCTGCCTTTGCCCAAAGACCAGGGTAGGGGGTGCGGGGCGGGGGGAGCAGTGTCAGGGTTTGGGAGGTGAGTGGAAGAGGCAGACAGCCCCCTGGGCTGGGTCATGACTCCGTTATGTTGGCGTGAGGGGGGCGGGGTCTCCAGGTTGGCTGAAAGGAGTCACAGGTTGTGCGGGGCTTTAGAGAGCATCTGTTTGAACCTTCTTATTTTAGAGATTCGGAAAGTAAATTTCAGAGAGGTAGAGGTTGAGGTCTCATCCAAGGTTGCTTTGCCGCTATCTACAGAGCCAGCCCATGAAGGAGCTACCTGAGTGGGGAGACCACTCATCACCACTCCCCACCCCACCCCCAGGTCCAGGGTAGGAACCGCCCAGACAGATGGAAAAACGTTCTGCAGCACCTTGGATTTTGTGGCCTGAGGTCGAATGAAGAACCTTCCAGAGATAATGGCTCCGTAAGTCAGGCGCTAAAGCAATGGAAGCGAGAGGCATGATCGCCTCCCGCCTCTAAATCTCTGGGGGACAGCTGGCCGTGGGAAGGCGGGAGGCGGAGTGGGGGCCTCCGCGTCCCTGAAACAAATCCAGAGAGCAGTGCTTAGGAACTCATCACAGCTACAAGGGGAAGCGGGTGTCCTTCAGATGCTAAATCTCTCCATTACCAAGGACAGTTCCTTGATTGTGGATTTGAAGGCTCACCCAGGCGCTCCCTTAGGGGCCAACCACCCCCCTCCCTTCCGCCACCCAGGTCCTGCCCCCCTTGGCAGCGGAAGTGTCTGAGGCCACAAGGAGGCTGGTCCTTGGCGCTGTGCAGGGAACCTGGGAGGGCCTGAAGTCCCCCCACCCCGTCGTGCTCCCCCCCCCCCAGGAAGTCACCAATCCCTAGAGTTGCTACATTTAGCAAATAAAAATACAGGATGCCCAGGTACCTTTGAAAACACACCTCTGACTTCCTAACCTTTGGAATGTTTGTAGGGGGAAAAGCTGAATATGGGACATTGGGGTGTTCCGACAGGGTGAATCTGGCTCATAGGACAAAGTCATTAAGAGAGGACACGTGACCTATAAACAAGACACCTGGCTCTGCTTCCAAATCCTGAGTCCCAAGCAGTCATGTGGGACTGTGACCTGCTCCCAATCCAGGGGTCTGCCTGCTTCTTCCAAGGCGAAGTCCATTTCCATGTCAACCTGGTGGGCTCAGTGTGTTTCCTCAGTCTCCCCAAGTCCCTCCTCACAGCAGAAGGAGGTCCCTAAAAGGGAGCTCTCAAGACTAGGTTAATAACTTCATCCCAGGAGGGCTTCCTGGAGGAAGCAGGCTTTGACGAACAGGGAAAAGGGAGGATTTCCGTAACACCCAGAGCTCCAGTATCACCTACATTTAAAAACTGGGGGACATTCTCAAAGGATCAAATAACTAGGACTGAAATTAAGGTGGCAGATAATTTATCAAACAGAGTTCAGGGTTCGGGCTCTGCAGCTGACCTGCTGTGCAAGACACTTGGCTTTTCTCAGACTCCATTTTCTGATCCATGAAACAGAGGCAGTAACAGGCCTTCCCAGACCTGAAGAATCACATGGGATGGTGGATATAAAAACATTTCTTTTTTTTTAGGGCTGCACCCACGGCGTATGGAAGTTCCCAAGCTAGGGGTTCAGCTGCAGTGGCAGCTACTGGCTTATGCCACGGCCACAGCAATGCCAGATCTGAGCCACATCTGATCAGCTCCAGGCAACACCGGATCCTTAACCCACTGAGCAAGGCCAGGGATGGATACAAGTCCTCATGGATCCTAGTCGGGTTCCTAACCCGCTGAGCCACAACCAGAACTCCAACATAAAAGCACTTTAAAATAGTAAACTGCTATTCAACGGACTCTCAGCCACCTGTAAAACTGGCATCAACACCAGGTCAGCATCTCAGGTGCTTTATCTCACTGTCTCTCGACTAATGCAACAGTCACAAGGCCATGGGCCCAGTCTGTTCCCTGACCCCTCTACAGCTGAGGATGCTCGGAGGTCTGAGAAATGTCTGGCCCTGAGGTTGGTAAACAAAAGACACCCCGATTCCAAACCCAATGCTCGTTCCTTCCTTGGGCCCACAAACATTTGGTGAGTGTTTGCAGAGTGTGGGGTATCAGGAAGGAAGCGAAATTATCATTTCCAAAGCATTTCCTGTGAACCAGGCACCATGCCAGGTATTTTTTTTCTTTTGGGGGGTTTGGGGGTTTTTGTTTGTTTGTTGTTTTTTTGGCTGCACTTACAGCTTGCGAAAGATCCCCAAGGGATCAAATCCACGCCACAGCAGCAACCCAACCAAGCTACTGCAGTGACAACAGTGGGTCCTTAACCTACTCTGCCACAAGGGAATTCCCCATGGTGTAGGAATTAATATTTTCCCATTTTACCAATATTATGTTTCACATGGTGTAGGAACTAATATTATTTTACCAATAAGGAGCTCATGACTCAGAGAGGTTAGGTGGCAAGCCCAAGGTCACACAGCTGATAAATACATGATGGGGTCTGGATTTGAACCCAGGTCATCCAACGCTGGAGGCCTTGCTCTTCATCATTAAAGCTTTTGCTAATAATGATATTATGACCATCATCATTGTCATCAAAAATGTCACCGGGGCTCTAATGATAGGGGACTAATACGTTACTATGTCAGGCTTTGGAGTCAAGTCTGTGACGTCTAGAGACAAGATCCTGGGAGCTCGACTCTTGAAAATGCTTTGCAAGAAGAACCGAACGTTTTCCTTCCAGGAGGCGCGTAGGCGAACGAAGCTGCCGCTACAGCTGAAAGACAAAGAGGGAGAGAGATGAGGCTTAGCATTATGATCTGCAACTCTTCCACGTCGGCACGGCTGCATCTCATCTCCCCCGTCCCCTCGGAAGAATGAGCTGTCTCAGTTAGAGCCGGCGGCGTGCACAGCATCCATCAGCCGGACCCACGGTGCCCCCCGGGCTTGGAGCTCACTGAGTCAAGGAGAACAGAGCCGCCCCTTCCGGGGCCCCCCACCCTCCGCCCCACCCAAGCATACTCCCGCCCTGGCTGCAACTTCACTGGGGGAAGGAAAAATGGCCCGTAATGTCTGTACATTAAGAAGCATAAAATTATGCATAATAAAAAGACGTTGGCCCTCGTGTATATAAACACGGCCTTGACTGAGTACACTTTCCCACACAGCCCTTCCGACTCACAGCATAACCATCAACCATCCAGAACCCACAGTTGCCATCCAGGCCTCCAGGCCCGTGTGGACTGGGCTGCGGGTGGGGGAGGCAGGGGGAGGGACCGCTGCTTATTTGGGAAGGGGGTTGTCCCAAGAGCTGGCGAGCTGCGGGAAGGACATTTACTATCAAGACAAAATCCGGATCAGAGCCTCCCTACCCGCCAGGTTCAGCTTGCTGTACAACTGCCAGGCTAAAGGGTCACAGACTAACTTAGTCCCTTCCCCACTGCACCAGGTTTAACCTGGGCATTCACCCTCCTCCTTTTCCAAGGGCCCCTGCCCAGATGCTCCTCCTCCTGTGGGCAGAGAAGGGGGAGCCTCGACACAGATGGCTGCTGCTGCTGCTGAGAATGAACAAAGGAGTGAAAGAGTAACTTTAAGAAGGCTGCCGAGTATAGACCTGGGGGCAGGGGTAAAGGCCACCCCTCTCTCTGCCTGAGCACAGCCTCCCTGTGAATCTCAGCTTTCGTCTAGAAGTAAAGTGCCACCAGGCAACAGCAGAAAGGCCAGCCAGGAGTTTGACAGTCTGGGGCTCAAGGGAGATAGACTCAAGGTCATGGGTAACCCCTGCCAAGGAGGGACACTGTGCTCATCCCCCCGCTCCAACCTCCCCCGACCCTGCCAGTGCAGGCATACCCACTGCGGGATGACAATGAAACAGAATGACGACTCTGGGAGGCGGTGAAAGTTTCCAAGGAGAGGGTTGAAATGGTCAGCTTTTGTTTAAAAAAAAAATCAGAGTTGGCGTTTCTGTCATGGCTCAGAGGTAATGAACCCAACTAGTGTCCACGAGGATGCAGGTTCGATCCCTGGCTCTGCCCAGGGGGTTAAGGATCCAGCATTGCCATGAGCTGTGATGTAGGTCGCAGATCTGGCATTGCTGTGGCTGTGGCTGGCAGCTGTAGCTCCAATTCGACCCCTAGCCTGAGAACTTCTATCTGCCCTAAAAAGCAAAAAAAAAAGACAAAAAAAAGAAAAAAATCAGAGTTAAGGAGAAAGTGTCTGGCGGGGGGAGGGGAGTCAGTGGTTCTCAACCACGGTAGCTGCATGCCCACCCCCCAGCCCCCCAGGGCACTTGAAACCCATTGGGCATTTCTCCTTCTTGCAACTACTGGGGAGGACCCTCCTGACCTAGTGGGCAGGAGTGAAGCATCCCGTGATGCCAGGAAAAACCCCCCAGCAATAAAGAGCTGTTCCCCCCTAAAGCTGCTGTGCACCAGCCAAAGAGCCCCAAATGAGGTCCTGGCGGCAGCCGAGGTGTGTGATACCCAGATACTGAGGGACCTATCCAGGCTTTCGGGATAGAGGTTGCAGAACGCTGAAAATTCCAGGGTTACACGTGCTGGCCAGGAGCTTCGGGATGTGATGGGGACAGCGGTCAGGGTGGGGCAGTGAGCAACAGTCTTGCTGTGCCTTTGTCACAGGATCCATGAATGGGGACGGCCCGTGGGAGCCCCAGAGATGCAGAAAAGGAAATGGGCAAACTAGCAGGCACCCCGGCAGTGCGTGGATTCCAGAAGGACAGGTGAGCAGGTGAGTGGCACAGAAAGAGGGGGGAGCTGGGAGAGAAGGGAGCACCCCTTGCCATTCTGACTTCTCCCTTCAGCTCCCCATCATTAAGACACCACATTTCCATGTAACCGGTAGCCAGAGGGGGACTGGAGATGCTAATTTCATTTCATTAGATCCCAGCAGCCTTCGATTACAGCAGGCAGGAGGGAGGAAGCAGAGCTGATGTGTTTTAAAAAGCCGCAGTTTTGCGCTGTTTTTAATTTAATGCTGCCGGTAAAAGATGCCGCCTTGGAGTTGCTAATGATTCTCGTGAATTATTTTGGTTGATTTATACACCCCTCCGACTTTAAATAACGAGGGAGGAAGGAAAGTGAGCCCCCCCTGGAGCTGTGAACCTGCAGCTGGAAGATGGTGCCGCTGAGATTCAGGCACCTGATGCTTTTCTTTGAATGGTGCTTCCTGGGGGCGGGGCATCTCGGGCCTCCCACCTCCTCACTCATCCCTGGTCACTGTGCATTTATAAACAGGGCGCAGGAGTGCCTGTCGTGGCCCAGTGGTTAAGGAATCCCGGTGGGAACCAAGACGTAGCAGGTTCGAATCCTGGCCTTGCTCAGTGGGTTAAGGATCCTGCGTTGCTGTGAGCTGTGGTGTAGGTCGCAGACACGGCTCGGATCTGACATTGCTGTGGCTCTGGCGTAGGCTGGCAGCTACAGCTCCGATCAGACCCCTAGCCTGGGAACCTCCATATGCCGTGGGAGCGGCCCTAGAAAAGGCAAAAAGAAAATAAATAAATAAACAGGGCCCAAACCTGGGCCACCATTCCCCTCCCCAGCCACACGCTGTGGTCCCTGGATAAATAACTGTAGCTGTTGGTATATTTGGAGGCTTTATCCTGAGTCATATCTTGAGTGAGGCACTTTATCTGCATAGACTCTCAGGCTCACACCCACCGTGAGACCTGGTGTGACTTTGCCTGTGTCCCTGAGGAGTTCAGTGAAGCTCTGAGAGGCTGGGGTGGGGCTCAGTCACCCAGCTAGGAAGTGGTAGAGACAGGATTCCAGGGTTCAAGTAGGACCCAGGAATTCTGGTTGGACTCAGTTCGGCATCGTACCTGCAAGGCTGCAAAAAATGAATGAGCAAATAAAGTCAAATTGTTGGATTCCAGACTCCACTTCCTCCTCCTTAAATCCCAAGGTCCACTGAGTTCCAAAGGGACCATGCTGGCCGGAAAGGCCAGGACCATAAAGAGAACATGAAACTCTCCCTCCCAGACCCCCAGGGACCATTGGGTATCTGATCAGCATCATTACCAAGGGTCCTGTTCTGCCACCTGCCCCGGGGGGCCCTCTGGCAGGGATTGGTCTGCCAGGAAAACCATATGGTGGTCTGACGAGGGTCTGAAAGAAGCCTCCATTTATCTTGATTCACCACTCATCACCATCAGGGGAACTGTCTCCTGTCTGCCGGAGCCCCTGTAATTTCTCCATCCCTTCAAAATAAAATTAGAGGCAGCGGGCCAGCGCATTAAAGCCCCTTCCACATTTCCGTTCCTCATCTGTCATGTCAGGGCCAGAGTCCTGGCTGCCGCCTGAGAGTGAGGGTCTCTGCTGGGAGTAGCAGGGGGTGGGCCAGGGCTGGGAAGGAGCCCAGTTCAGGGGACAGGAGAGAGCTGGCCTCTCCATCACTGGGAGGTCGGGGCAGCTGTGTTAAAACTGCAGCCCAGCTGAAAAACAGAAAAACAGTCCGAATTATGAGCAGAAAAATCGAGGCCGCAGGAAGCCTTGTGACTTTCTCATCAAAGGAGGAGCAATCAACATATATGCAAAATGCTGCTGATTTTGCCATTGCAGGCATAGCATCTAGGGTCCAGGATGCTGGAAAAAGCACGGGTTTCAGAGGCAGAGGTCCTGGGTTCAATTCCCAGCTCTGCCACCTAGTAGCCGTGTGTGGCCTCTGGCAAGTTATTGGGCTTCCTTCAAACTCTGTTTGCCTGATGCAAAGTGGACCTGGCACTCTACAGCAGACCACGAGAGCTTCAGGAAGAGACCAGAGGCTTCCATTTGCAGACACAGCATGAAATGAAAATGAGAGCCCCTGGTTCAAAAAGCCTTAAGGATTTCCAGGGATGACAGCGGGGCATTTGGTCAACAGTGGGGCCCTTCTAGGAGCAGGGTGACTGCACAGGCATCTTTTATGAGGCTGGTCCTGGAAGGGACCTTTGACCAAGATGGGGACAGGGTTACAGGAGTGGTGAATGGCCACGACAGGCATGAGTGGCCAGGAGAAAGGCAGAGCTGTCCCCTTGCCAGAGGTATAGACCTGAGAATGGGGACACAGCCTTCCGTGGAGGACTCACCTGTGACCTTGGAGGGGAAGGAGGGTGCTGGGGTGACACTCCCACTCTCTCTTTCCCCCTTGCAGCCCCCGCCCTCGGCACCACCTGACCAGCCTGAGTCAAGTGGGTCGATGTGATCCGTGTAGATGCTCCTCCCAGGCTCAGAGCAGGTGGAGAAAGGTGGAGTGGATCTGGAGATGGGTAATCTCGGCATTGTGAGGAGGGTTGGAAGCTAGAAAACGGGGTGGCACAGAGGAAGCCCTTGAAAGAGTGATTCTGCTTCCACGCTAGGCGGGGCTCACTCCCCCCAGCCCCCACCCCCGGCTCTGGTTCCTGAGGGTCTTACCTCCTCTCTGGACCGTAGGGTCCCGTTGGAGTCTCCCAGCTCCAGGCACAGCAGGAGCTCCGAATTACCAGTTGCTGAATGAACCTGGTTGCCAGCAAGTGAGCGGAAGCCTCTCATTTACAGCAAACCTGGGCACTGCCTCTGAAAGCTGCCTCCACTGGTGAGTAAGGGCAGGGGCGGCAGAGAGGTACCAAGCAGGCTGGTGCCCCCACCCCACCCCCAGGCTCTGGGCCCCCCAGGCCCCAAGCAAAGGCCAAAGCTCTCAGGACACAGGGCCAGAGACAAGGAAGGTAAAGAGAACCTTGGGTCGAAGCAAGGGAAATAATGACCCGGAGCTAAAAGAGCTCTGGGTGGAAATTGGGGGTGATCCGGGCCCCAGGCGCCAGCCACTGTCCTGCCCCCTTTGGGAGACCCTCTGGGAAAGCCGCCTGGAGGGACCAGATGGCCTCAGCTCCAGGTAATTGTGTCTTCCCACCCGCCAACACATTAGCAAAGTGTCAGCCTGCCTGGGAAAAGCATCCTTGTGTGCAGAGAGATTTCTGCGCCTCCCAGAGAAGCCAGCTGCAGGTGGGTGCCACCTAGGTCAGAGCTGCAGAGCCCCACTCAGAGGGCAGCCCGCCTGGCATAGCTCAGCAACGCCCCTTACAGGCATCCACTGGGTCCTACACCATCTGACCCACTACCACCACCCTCATCTCACCTCCTGCTACTTACTGCCCTGCACATGCTCTGTCCATTCCTCACACAGTCCTGCCATAGGGCCTTGGCACATGCTGTCCCCTCTGCCTAGAAAGCTCCTTCTCCACGCTGGTCCACTTGTGTCCTTCAGGGCTTTATGCAATGCCATCTGCTTGGTGAGGGCTTCCCCAGGTACCTTCCCCATAAAATTGTACCCCTTTTACTTCCAATGCCTTCTCTGTTTTTCTCCACCATTATAGTACATATCTGATTTGATTTTTCTTGCTTGTCTGAATCCCTCATTAGAACATAAACCCCATGAGGGCAAGAATTCTCGTTCTTTCTCTTCACTGCTCTAGTCATAGCGTCTAGGATCATAGCTGACTCGTGATGGGTGCTGGAAAATGTTTGTTGAATGACTAGAAGGAGGGAACAGAAGGACCGTGTCACAGTTATCTATTGCTTTGTAACAAACCACCCTAAACTCGGAGGCTTGAAATAACAACAATCAATCATTCATTTGACAATCTGGGCAGGGCTGGGGAAGACAGCTCATCCTGCTTCACTCGGCAGGCAGCAGCTGGATGGCTTAAAAGTGGGGGTGACTCAACACCAGGGGCAGAGGGGACTGGAATCATTTGAAAGCGTACACATTTTTTTTTTCCTTTTTAGGGCTGCACCTGCAGCACATGGAAGTTCCCAGGCTAGGGGTCCAATCGGAGCTGCAGCTGCCGGCCTACACCACAGCCACAGCAGAATCAGATCCAAGCCACATCTGTGACCTATGCTGAAGCTTGTGGCAACGCCACATCCTTAACCCACTGAGCGAGGCCAGGGATCGAACCCACATCCTCATGGATACTAGGCAGGTTCTTAACCTGCTGAGCGACAACGGGAACTCCCGAAAGCTCAGGCGTTCAGAGTACTGGCTGTCGACCACAACCTAGGCTGGGGCCAATGGCCAGAACACCACACTGGCCTCTCGGTGAACTCTTCACATCCTTACCACACAGCGACCGAGGTCCAAGAGGAACTATCCCAGGAGGCAGGACGCTGCAGATGCCCGTGTCCTCATCTCTTAAGGCCTCGGCCCTGAAATGGATGAAGCATCGAGCTACCACATTCTATTGGTCAAGCAGACGCTGAGCCCAGAGGCAAGGGCTGCAGACAGAGAGCCCGCCCTTCGATGGGAGAAGGAGCAAAGATTTCAGGGCCATGTTTTAAGAAAGAAAAAGGAAAAGTGGGCAAACTGGGCACCAACCTCTTGCCAGCCTCGGCATAGGAGCATTCCATTCATCCACGCCTGGGGGAGATTTTGGTGCCACCTCACACGGCAGGAAAATGACACACATCTGGTGTGTGTCTGCTCCAGAACACGGAACCCAGGGCCCTCTGCGATGCCCAGGTTCTTTCCTCCACATCATATCACCTTTCAGAAGAGAGAGAGGAAGACCTTCCCGGTAGAGGGGAAAGTCTGCGCCAGACCCGGAGGCCAGGAGCAAGTGTGGGAAATAAGGACCCCGCGCCCAGCCACACCTCCGCTCTGCGAGCTTCCACGGTCAGTCAGCCTCTTGGTCCCCTGCCTCTGCCCCAAGTTCCTGGTTCCTTCAGAGCAGGTCCTGGTCTCTGCCGAGACTCCACGCCCTGGGGGGAAGCTGCCGCTGCTGGGTTGTGAGCCCATTACAGGCAGGGCTCGTAGGCTGAGCTGCGCCTGTGCCCCCTGTAGATTCTGGCCAAGGACTGGGCGCCTGCCAGGGGCCGCAGGAACGTGGGGACCGATGGAGGCGCTGGCCTTGACAGCCCAGTTTTCCCATCCTAAGATTCAAGGAATTGAAGGCACAGTTTCTCCAGAGAAGGGGATTCAGTCTCCGGCCAGGGCAATTTTGAGTCTTTTCCGAGAGGGCTTAGCTACAAATGAACCAAAATGACTTGCTTTTAACACAGTGCTGTGGCGTTCCCTTTGTGGCTCAGCAGGTTAAGAACCCAACACAGTGTCTGTGAGGATGCTGGTTCAATTCCTGGCCTCACTCAGTGAGTGAAGGATCCGGTGTTGCCATGAGCTGCCACGCAGGCTGCACATGAGACTCGGATCCAGTGTTGCCATGGCTGTGGTGAAGGCTGGCAGCTGTGGCTCCAATTTGACCCCTAGCCTGGGAACTTCCATGTGCCACAGGTGCAGCCCTAAAAAGCCAAAAAAAAAATTAACCATAAAAAATAAAAAATAAAATAAAATAAACAGTGCTGTGTCTCCAGCCCCAAGAAACAGTTGGGCCAGAGTTTCTCAGCTGGGCATTATTAATGTGGGTGGTCATGTCTTGGGGGGGGGAATGTCCTGTGTATTGTAGGATGTTTAGCAGAACTCCTGGCCCTCCCTCGATCCAGCTGTGACAACCAGAATGTCTCCAGACATTGCCAACCTTCCCCTTGGGGACAATATTGCTTCCAGGTGAGACCATCATCTTCGAGTGACGCTGAAGCAGCCTATTTGCCATGGTTTCTCGGCTCCGGATCTGTTTGATGTTTTCCCCTCCAGTTCAGTGACAGCTCGGAGTCCTTTTCAGCTCTGGGCACCATGAACGTGCATTTGCCTTTCACTCTGGTGACTGGAAAACAGAGCACCAAGCCCATTTCAGGGACTGTCCCCCAGGGCGCGCGTCTTTAAGCTGATTTCGGCACCATTCTGTATCCTTTCTTTTTTCACCCAGGCTTTTCATCTACATCCATCAGTTTATATTTTATGCATTTTTCATCTGCTTTAAGTCTTTTCTAAAGGATACAATGAGCAGAGTAAATAACCACCGTCCAAATAAATATCCATAAAGGTGACATCACAGAGAAGGCAGGGAATTCGCCTAGAAGGAAATAGGACAACCAATTAAAAAGGGGCCTGGGAGGATGTAGAACCCTGCTGGCCCAAGCCAGTCACAGGCAGGACAGCTGGGGGTCACCTGGGATGACTTGCCAGGGGAACAAACTGGAGACGGAGGCTGGGATGGTCAGATTCTCTCCCTAGCAAAAGGCCAGCTTCTACTTGCTTTCTGTTCGCAGGAAGGTGGGTTTTCAGAACAGAGTGGAGATTCGAGGCGGTCCTTCTGCAGGAAGGGAGGAAGCAAAGTCTCGTAGCAGAGGGCAGGGGCAGAGCACTGGGGTGCTAGGAGCCTGGTCAGGACTCGGGTGCGCTCGCGTGAGGACTGGGTGGGGAGGGCAGTGTACATGGAGAGGCCGCCGCAGATTAAAGTCATCCACCTTCCTGATGACCCCGGTCCGGAGAGGGAACCCTGACACAGAGGGTCCTTCTCCAGCCCCCAATGTAGGGAGCTAGCCCATCAGCCAGAGGGCGGAGCAGTGGGGCAAAAGGCACGGGTGCGATTCCCAGACTCTCTTGTCCACTGCATGCTCTGCTCTGGGTCCCCTTTGGACCAAGCGGATCAATACCCGCCATCAGGACTGGTACACGGGACCGAAGACAAAGTTAGCTGTCTGCCTGGAACGCCCTGAAAACCCAGTAGAGCAGGCCGCCTGGGTGACTTATTGTTTATTAATAATATAAATATGTAAATGTGACGAGGGCCATATCGATCCCAACATGAGAACCATCCATCATGAGGGCGAGCAACGGGGTGTTATAAACATCTAACCTTAAGTCTGCAGCCTGAGACTTAGCAATACGGGCGGGCAAAGGCTGGGACAGGCGCCAAGGCAACTTTACAAATGAGAGCCCCACCCAGTGGGGGAAGGGCGAGAAGGGGGTCCGCGAAAGGAAAGACAGACGTACCTGCACGGGGGTCCTGAAGTAAGAGCATCCCCTTCTCTCCTCTGTGGGCAGGAACAGCAGTTGGCAGAGCTCCCCCAAATCTCTCCCTCGGGGTCTGCCAGCCTGGAGAAGGGCCCCCTCAAAGCCTAAGTGTGAGGAAGGGTCCTGTCTCCACTAACCCCCACCCACCCTGAGGCCACAGAGCTCAGAGGGGAGCACTTGGAATCAGGCGGACCTGGAGGCAAATTCTGCCGTTGCTGTTAACTAGCTTTGCAAATAGCTCTAAGCAGCAGTTTCCGCCTCTGCAAATGGGAACGTCCATACCCACCTGCCAGGGTGTGTGAGGACTAAATGGAACAGCGTCTACAAAGTAGATACAAAGTGGTTATTGTCAGGGTTCCCACCAGGGCTCAGGGGTAACGAACCCGACTAGTATCCATGAGGATGTGGGTTTGATCCCTGGCCCCTCTTAGTGGGTTTAGGATCCAGCATTACTGTGAGCTTCAGTGTCGTTCTCGGCTGCAGCTCGGATCGGGTGTTGCTGCAGCTGTGGTGTAGGCTGGCAGCTGCAGCTCCGAGTTGACCCCTAGCCTAGGAACTTCCACATGCCAAGGACGCAGCCCTAAATTTAAAAAAAAAAAAAAGGTATTGCTGCTATAGCAGAGCAGCCGCAGGCTCTCAGACCCATCACCCCTCCCAGCATTAGGGACCTAATACTGAATAGCCCCTTGTCACCCCGGAAGGCTGCTCAGTGAAGTGGCCTCACAGGAGTCTGTCCAACGTTAAGAAGGGAGCAGACTGGCCCGGCCTCACCCGCTCCCTCTCCCGGGCTCCCTTCTCCTGGCTGCTTCTGTTTGAATAACCGAGGTATCAAGGATATAGGCGGGGGGGGGCGCTGGGGAAACAGGGAAGTGGGTGATATGCTGACTGCTGACATGCTGACATGGTTTCTGCCTTCAGGGATTTCAAGCTAGAGATGGGGAGACTTGACAAGTGCCTAAGAGAGGGGCTCAGCGCCCTGGGGGCTGGCAGGAGCGTGAGGTCATGTCCAGCTGAGGGGGAGTCTCTAGGGGCTTCCTAGAGATGAGCCGAGAATGGGCACCAAGAAAGGAGAGACAGGAGCTCCCGCTGTGGTGCAATGGGATTGGAGGCGTTTGGGGAGCCCTGGGACTCAGGTTTGATGCCGGGTCCAGCACGGCGGGTTAGGGATCCGGCACTGCTGCAAGCTTCGGCTTAGGTCGAGGCTGAAGCTTGGATCTGACCTCTGGCCCAGGGTCTCCCTGGGGCTCGGGGCAGCCAAAAATGACAAAAGGAGAGGAGAGGGGAGGGGAGGGGAGAGGAGGGGAGAGGAGGGGAGAGGAGAGGAGAGGAAAGGAAAGGAAAGGAGAAAAAAAAAGAAGAAAGGAGAGAAGGTATGAGCTTGCCAGCCTGGGCTGCACACAGAGCAGGAGCTGGCAGGGAAGCCCCATTCCCGGCGACCCCATGGGAACCCAGGCCCATGGCTGCTGGGTGTCAGCACCATTCCTCCCCATACCAGCCCCCTGCCAGCAGAGCAAGGAGTGACCCCACCAGGAAAGGCCCTGAGCCTCAAGTCCACTTCTGTCCACACAGCACCTACTGCAGGTGTGAGGGTCCCCGTGGGTGGGGGCAGAGCCTAACCCTGCTTAGCTTGGGGAGCCTGTCCCCAGATCCAGCCCCTGGGGCGACCCTCAGCCGAGCAGCCCTGGGGCCAGGACTGGCGCAGGCAGGTGAGGTGAGTTACACAAGCAAAGGTCAGATCTTATCTTTATTTAAATTTTGATATTTTGTTCATCATGGATTTTTTGCATTAATTTGGCTTTTAAAAAAATACTGCATTGCAATATTATTTATTTTGATTCCTGAGTTTGGGGCACACCTTAAGTTTTGTGCTCATGGTGATGCTTCACCCACCCCACCCTGACCCCCGCCCTGCCAGTGACTGCGTTTCCCCAGATCATCTCTCCTCCCCGCCTGGCAGCCACCCATTTCCAAGTGGCTCCAGCTCAGCTCAACCATCCTCCCAGTTCTCTGTCCTTGATTTCATCTTCTTGAGCCAGATTCTATCTCTCCTCCCATCCCAGCTCCCATGGTCTCCCCAGGACCCACCTGGAACACGGACAGGCTGGTGTCAGAAGTAGGGGATGGGCAGACCCCCCCAAAACGGGCATCACCGAGAGAGAAATAATGCCTCTGCCAGGGAGGGCTGGCCCCACCGTCAACCCCAGGCTATCTGATGTCTCCCCAGATCCTGAGAGCTGAGAATCACCTGTTTCCTTTGATAGGTGGAGAATTCTAGGCCCAGAGAGGTTGTGGGATTTACCCCAGGTCACACAGCTGGTCATTCAGTGATGGGTCTGGGATGTGACCAGAGCTCAATGATCCAAGCAATGTGCTCTTTTCACCTGACCCCAACCTTTCCCTAAGTGTCATCCCTAGAATCCGTATTCCATGGGTCATGAACCCATGAATCTTGAAAGCGTGGGCTTCAAGTTCATCCAAGTTCAAAGTCACCAAGGTCGCCACTGGGGAGCAAATAGACTAGGTACATCAGCATGTTCAAGGTTATGGGAAATCTTGCAGTTAAAAAAATAAAATAAAATAAAATAAAACAGGGCTCTTTGATTTGTTTAGCTCAGCATTTTCCAAACTTAGCAAACTCTTTTTTCATACAGCATCTCCCTGGACCAATGTTCCACCTTCAACCCTTCAGGAAGCACTGCCAGGCTTCTAGCTTGAGAGGTTTCCAGCAGGTGCAAACGAGTCCCGCCAGGTGGGTTACCTGAGTCTCTTTCTCTCCACCCTTCACTTTGGTTTCCAACTTAGCCTACCTGCTGGAAGAGGAAGGAGAGGAAACGCGAAGGGTGGGCTTTCATGTTTTCCACTAAGTATTTCTATACTTAGTGTTTGAAGGAACCACACTGGGCATGCATCACTCTGGTGAGAAGGAGGAGGGAAGAAATGCTTCTTGTTTCTACGGGGCGCCCTCTTCGGCTACAGCAAACTGCAAACCCCAAGGAGGAAAGGAGATTCTGCAGACATGCGCCCACCCTCCTGCCCCTTCTGTCTTCCGTTCCCCCATCCCAGGGCACCACCCCCCAGCCCACCCAGCAGGCACAAACAAAGCCTCCTTCCTGTGCAAGGAGGCCTACCTTAGCCATGTCTTTAAGCATCTCCCCCATCTCCCAGGAAAGAGAAAGAGCGGGCCGGGGTCCTGAGAGCACCGCCCCCCTCCCCCCACCCCAGGGCCTGGAAGCCGTTCGTATTCGGTGTCTTCTTGGTAATGGGCCCTCTTCATGCCAGTTTGATTTTATTATTATGCCAACACACTTGCTTAATTCTCCGCTGTCTTTCTTCTGCACTGTTGATTTACACTGTTAGTGTTTTAATTATACAATTCAGCACTCCTTAAAACATGAAAAACTGCTCAACTTTTCAAGCAATTAAAAGGCAGCGGAGTATATCAGCAGATCCGAGACGAGATAAGTAAATCAAGCAATTAAAAAACTCATTTGGGGAAAATGTAGCAAAACCCACCTCAAATGAGTGAGGTTTCCTGAGCCCTCCAGAAACTTCAAAGAGCAGGCATCCCCTCCCTCGCCTTCCTGCTCTGGGCTCCCGACACCCTCTGCTCACTCAGCGCCCTCCTCTCGGGCTCCCTCTGTTGAATGAGCTGCTTTGGGGACTTCAGCCCATCCAAGGGGAGCAAAGCTGAGCTGCAGGAAGCTGGGATAAAGGCCACAGAGAAGAGCCCAGGCCGGCCAGTGAGCAGCTGGTAACCCTCATTGGGGCATGCCCTCTAGGCCAGTTTTCTCATCTGCATCCCTGACTTAGTGGTTTGGTGGGGGTTTTTGTTTGTTTGTTTGTTTATTTTTAGGGCCACGTATGGAAGTTCCCAGGCTAGGACTCAAAGCAGAGCCGCATCTGCAACCTACACCACAGCTCTCGGCAACACCGGATCCTTAACCCACTGAGCAAGGCCCGATCCTCATGGATATTAGTTGGGTTCATAACCTGCTGAGCCACAAGGGGAACTCCACTGACTTGGTGTTTTGTTTTTGTTTGTCTTTTGGTAAAATAACAGGCAACATAAAATGTCCCACCTTGGCCTTTTCTGAGCATGCATCTCAGTCGTATTGAGCATATTTATAATACAGTGCAAACATCACGACCCTCCATCTCCAAAACCCTTATCTTGCAAAACTGAAATTCTATATCCATTAAGTGGTAACGCTCCAATCCCCGCTTCCTGCATCCCTGGTTTTTAAACTGGCCTCCAAGGAGACCCAGGAGTTCATCAGGTCTCCCGTCAGTTGCTCGGGAAGGATGAAGAAGCAGGGCGCTCAGTGGTGATCTGTTTAAGTCACTGGGCTCCTGGATGTAGAAGACTGCAGATTTTTTCTTTCTTTTTTCTTTATAGGACCACACCTGCAGCAAATACAAGTTCAAGTTCGCAGGCTAGGGGCCCAATTGGAGCTGCAACTGCTGGCCTACACCATAGCCACAACAACACCAGATCTGAGCCACATCTGCCAACTACGCCGCAGCTTGTGGCAATGCCGGATCCTTAACCCACTGAGCAAGGCCTGGGATCAAATCTACATTCTCACAGACGCTATGTCAGATTCTTAACCCCCTGAGCCACAATGGGAACTCCGGCAGATTATTTTTTGAAGTCTGAAAACAACTGGACAAGATGATCTTGTCTTCTTGGATGGGAGGAAACCAGCCTAAGGGGTGTGAGTTTCTCGGAAAGAAAGCTTTGCCTTCCAGCAAAAAGGATTAGGGATCTGCATCTCTGGCTCCATAGCAGGGCACAAGGAGCGCCCCAGAATGGGCTTGGATACCCCAGGAATCCAGCCACCCCTCACGCCCTTTGCCTCTTCCTGTCCCCATGCACAGTCAGCATCAGGACTCCAGGCGCCATGGGGCCCGTAGAACCAGCAACTTTGACTTTTCACGGCACTCTGGAAGTGAGGGTGGGGATGAGGTGGGAGCGGGGACACAGGTGGGCAGCCCCCTCACCCATCACACCAAGACCCCAGGGGTCCGCGGTGCCGTGGGGAACCGGCTCGCTGGCCAGGTTGTCTGGGAGGAGGATATGGACCAAGCGAGGAGGATGGAGGAGGGGGGGGGGCGGGGGGTGCCCTGGGGCTGGCGTTGAAGGAGATGGAGAGGCCGAGGGAGGTGGCCTGGAGCAGCAGCATCTGGTTCAAGGCAGAACCTCCCTGAGTGGACATGCTTCCCCCATCCTTCATCCAGCGGCTGACAGGATTATAAATGCCCAGTGGCAGTGCCCAGAAGCTCAGCCATGTTGGTCTTGGCAGGAAGAGGCGAAGCCGGTGGTCTGAACATTTGGTTCTGCGACCAGGCTTCAGGTCCCCCGCTGGAAAGCACGCCACCCGGAGATGTGTCTGGGTAGAGATGACCCCAGATTCTCCTGTTCGGAGAAGATCTGTGGGACGTCCTGGCTTCCCCTCCTTCAAGGGAGCAGAGGGCTTCGCCACCATCTTCTTTTCAACTCGGACCAGCGAATCAGGCTCTAAAAACAGGGTCCTTCCAGACATGGCTACTCGCTGGTGCTGTGTCTCCTCTCTGGGTCTTGCTGTCTCCTCTCTGGGACAGCAGGGTCCTCCCGTCACTGGGTCAGGTTGTGCTGTCTCCAGTCGGAAGTAGGTATGGGACACAATCATATGCAAAGGACGGGGGACAGGTGCACACAGGTCCAGCCTTTCTTTTTCTTTTTCTTTTTTTTTTTTTTTTCATCTTTTGAAGTCTAGGTGTGATCATTTCTGCTGTAGGACAGAGTGATTCAGTCACACATCTACACACCTCCATTCTCTATCAGATTCCTACTCACATAGATGATCACAGCATATTGGGTAGAGTTCCCTGTGCTATACGCCTGGTCCCCATTGGCCGGTCGTTCCACATACCTCCGTGTCCATATGCCAGTCCCAAACCCTCAGTCTATCCCTCCAAACCTCCACCTGTCTGCTTTGGTAACCCGTCCAGCTTTTTGGATCACCTCCAGCCTTCTGGCTCCAACCCCGTCCAAGCATCAAGCCAGGTCTCCCCAGGGTCACCTTCCTTGGGGCCACAGCCCACTCCTGCCCCGGCCTGCATCTCCCCTCATGGAACCTCAAGCCCCTGCCTTGCCCCTTCTTTGGATCCTGTGGCTGGGGAGTTCCACTGTGGTTCAGTGGCACCGAACCTATTATCCATGAGGATGCAGGTTCCATCCCTGGCCTTGCTCAGTGAATTAAGAATCTGGCATTGTCGTGAGCTGTGGTGTAGGTCAAAGATGCAGCTCAGATCCCACGTTGCTGTGGCTGTGGTGTAGACGGGCGGCTACAGCAGCTCCGATTCAACCTTAGTCTAGGAACCTCCATATGCCACAAATGTGGCCCTAAAAAGACCAAAAAAAAGTCCTGGCTGGGCCCTTGCTCTCCTCAAGGTTACTTTCCCCTACCAATTTCTATTCCAAACAGTTTCTACTGGTTGCTCTTTGCAATTCCAGAACCTCCATTAATCATTCTTAAGCTCTTTGAATGCAACATTTTCTCTAAGAACCGAAATTTCTTCACAACTCTTGCACCCTCCTGCCATCTCCAATTACCCACTCTCATCAGTCATTAACATAAAGCATTAGCATATCTATAACTTCCCTATACCTTGATTAATCTGGCTTGGAGTTTTCTCCCAGTTGCCCCTAATTGGCTGTGGAGTGACTGGGATGGAGGAGGGGCCACATGGGGAGCTGGGAGGGCAGGCCCCTCCAACATTCGAGCAGCCACCCCAGGCAGCCACCCCAGGCCGCCACCCCAGGCAGCATCTCCTCAGATTTTTCCTACATGCTAGTTTCCAGAAATGCTCTGTAAAAAGTAAAGACTGCAGGGAGTTTGGGGGGGGGTGGGGGGGGGAAGGGGGCGAGTCAGGGGGCACATTGAGACCAGGGAATCTGCAGTGAAATAAATTTTAGAAAGCCTAAATATCATGTCACTCTCCTGGATATTCAAAATGCACAGTAGCATATTAAAGACTTTTGAGAAGTCTCACAGTAAAGAAACCTGTTAACTTTATTTAACCTGAAACTCCTTGAAGTGTTGTTTTTTTTTTCTTTAGACCACCTCTATTCTTTCCATGTTGTTGTGAAAAAAAAAAAAATGCCAAAATGAGGCAGCCTAAAACAACAAACATTTATTATCTCATGTAGTAACAATGAGGGACAGGAATCTGTGGATGGTGTTGCTAGATGATTCTAGCTCAGAGTGTCTCACGGGTTTGCAGTCAAGGTACTGATGTGGGCTGTAGTTCATCTGAAGGTAGGACTGGGGCTGGAGAAGCTGCTTCCAAGATGGCACCCTCACGTGGAGCTGGGTCTTGGCTGGAGGCCTCAGCAACTCATCCTGGGGGCCTCTCCACAGACTGTTTGAGTCTCCTCATGACATGGCAGCCGTCATGTAAGAGTGAGAGAAAAGGAGAGGGATGGAAGCCCCAGCGCCCTTGGGGGCCCATCCTTGGAAATCACACACCCTCATTCCCCCTCTATCCCATTGGTTACACAGGTCAGCCACATTCAGGGTGTGTCTGGGGGGGAGGGACCCTTCAAGGGTGTGAAGACCAGGAAGTGGGGCTCCCTGGCTCATCTTGAAGGCCAGCTACCACACCACCTGTTAGCTCCACACATCTTAAAACAACAAACCCAGAATCTACTCTATGGGGATTAAAATAGATCTGAGAAAGGTGCGAATCCCAGGTCCTCAAACTGATGTAACTAAGATGAGATGCCACAGACGGCTTTGCCTGGCCCCACTTTCTAAGGACCAGACCCCAGCCCTGTTCCTCAGCTCTCAGGGTGCCTGGTCCCATCCTTCAAGGAGGCTCTGTTCTGCCTCCCTGCTGGTCCAGGCAGACACCAGGTCCTGGAGCCTGAAGTGACCTCTAACCTCCAAGGCAAGGCCCAAAGCCAACATTCCCTCTACCTCATGTTGGCGCCTACCCTCAGCTACAGCAAGACGGACTCCCGTTTTCCACGTGGAGAGCCCCTCCCTGAGTTCCTGGTTCCAGTGTGAAGATGGCTCCAATTATTCTACTCTCATAAGAATAAAAATTACTAACACTTATTGTAGTATGTTAGGCACTGTGCAATCTGTTACATACACTCTATTATTTAATTCCCTATGACCCCAAGAGGTAGTTTCTATATTCCCACTGGATAGATAAGAAAATTAAGTTGACAGAACGTTGTAAATCAACTACAATGGGGAAAAAAAATGAAAATCTTCAAAAAAAATTGAGGCTCGGATCAGTCAAGAAATATGACCAATAACACAGAGTTCAAGCGGCAGAGCTGAGGCTGAGCTGGGACTGTCTGGTTCCAGAGCCTAAGCTGCTGACTGTGAAAGCTATTCCAGGTCACCTGTAAGCAGTGGGGACTGAAATGGTTGAGCCTGTATCATAAGGGAGTCTTTTCTAGCTAGGTAACCTTCTCCTCCCACTTTGCCGGGAGTTCCAATGATTTCCCACCTCTTTCCTCTACGGGAATGTCCTTGCATCCCTAGATTTAAAAATACCAAAACACCTTCTGCAGAATGATGTTTTCATACAATCTCATCTACCAGCAACAGCGGAAAGGCTGCTTTTCCTCACTGCTCCCTCAAAACAGGCTTTAAAAGACAAGTTCCTATCATGAAAGACTAATTATTGAAAGCAGGAATATTAGCACTGCTGTAAAATATGTAATAACAGTAGCACAAAAAAGTAAACATAATTTTCATGTCATAAGATTCTTACATTTTATATTAGGTGTTATAATTTTAACTCTAAATATACTCTGATAATTTAAGGATGCATAGAACAACCACTAAAATAAATGTAAAGACATATAAATAAACAGTTGGGAATCTTAAAACTGAATATTTTTAAATGAGCCTATAAGAAGGCAGGAAAAGAACAAAAACAAGTGAGACAACTAGAAAACAAATAGCAAGGGAAGTTCCTGTTGGGGTGCAGCAGAAATGAATCCAACTAGTGTCCATGAGGATTCAGATTCCATCCCTGGTCTCACTCAGTGGGTCAGGGATCCGGTGTTGCCGTGAGCTGTGGGGTAGGTCGCAGACGCGGCTTGGATTCTGAGTTGCTGTGGCTGTGGTGTAGGCTGGCAGCTGTAGCTCCCATTTCAACCCCTAGCCTGGGAACTTCCACATGCCACAGGTGTGGCCCTAAAAAGCAAACAAAAAAACAAATAGTAAGTATGGTAGATAAATGTTAAGCTGGCACCTAATAACCCCCACTTTCTGGTATTCATATCCTTGTATAATACCCTTGAGTGTAGCTAAGACCTGTGACTTGCTTCTAACCAATAAATGTAGCAAAGATGATGGGATGTCCCTTCCATGCTTATGTCACATAAGATTGTAACATCCATCTTGCTAGAAGACTCTTCTTTGCTGGTTTTGCTGAAGCCAACTGCTATACTGTGAGCTGTCTTATGGAGAAGCCCATAGGGCAATGGACTGAGGGCAGCCTCCAGCCAACAGCTAGAAAGACATCAGGGCTAGAAAAACATCATTCCAATTATGTGCAATAAACTGAATCCTGCCAGCAATGTTGGGAGTGGATCCTTCTCCAGTCAAGCTTTCAGGTGAGACTCCAGGCCTGGTGAACGCCTCGATGACAGCCTTGTGAGAGATCCTGAAACAGAGGACCCAACGAAACCATGCCCGGATTCCTGACCACAAAGACTGAGGTAATAACTATACATTGTTGAAGCACCTAAATTTATTAGCCTCTGCTATGCAGCAATAAATAACAATTAAACAGAACAGTGGTGGGACTTCCCATTGTGGTGCAGCAGAAACAAATCCAGCTCGTACTCATGAGGTAGAGGGTTCGATCCCTGGCCTCACTCACTGGGTTGGGGATCCAGCGTTGCCGTGAGCTGTGGTGTAGGTTGTAGACGCAGCTTGGGTTCTGCATTGCTGTGGCTATAGCTAGGCCAGCTGCTGAGGTTCTGATTTGACCCCTAACCTGGGAACTATTCCATATGCCGCCAGTGCAGCCCTATAAAGCAAATTTAATAATAATAATAATAATACACAGGACAGTAGACTGTTATCAAACCACTTCAGTAGTTATATTAAATATAAATAGAATAAGAACTCAAAATAAGAGAGAGATGATCAGATTTCCGCTCCCATCACTTCTGCTTAACATGGTTCTGGAGGTTCTAGCCAGAGCAATAGGCAAAAATATATATATAAAAGGTATACTTTTGGAAAAGAAGATGTAACCTCTCTTTTTCACACATAAAACATGATTGTTGACATTAAAAAATAAAACTAAAGAGTCTACTTTAAAAAAAAACTGCTAAAGCAAAAGTTGATATAGCACAATTACAGAACACCAAGAACAAGCAAAACCAGTCGATGCGACAGAAATTAGAGCAGTGATTCCCTCCGGAGAGAGTGGGACTCGGGGGAATTTTTACATGCTGATTGGGAGAGGTTCCGTTACATAGGTGTTTTCATTTGCTAAAATTCATCAAACTGTACACTTAGGATCTATGCATTTCAAGTTCCTGTTGTGGCTCGGTGGGTTGAGAACCTGACATAGTGTCTGTGAGGATGAGAGTTCGACCCCTGCTCTTGCCCAATGGGTTAAGGATCCGACGGTGCCACAGCTGCAGGTAGGTCAGAGAGGCAGCTCAGATCCAGTGTTGCTGTGGCTGTGATATAGGCCTCAGATGCAGCTCTGATTAGACTCCTAGCCTGGAAACTTCCATATGCCACAGGTGCAGCCCTAAAAAGAAAAAAAAAAAAAAGGAGTTTCCGTTGTGACTCAGCAGTAACGAACCCCACTAGGATCCATGAAGACACAGGTTTGATCCCTGGCCTCACTCAGTGGGTCGGGGATCTGGCATTGCCATGAACTGTGGTGTAGGTCGAAGATGCGGCTGGGATCCCACATTGCTGTTGCCGTGGTTGTGGTGTAGGCCGGCAGCTGCAGCTCCATTTCAACCCCTAGCCTGGGAATCTCCATATGCCATGGGTGTGGCCCTAAAAAACAAAAAAGTAAAATAAAATTACTTAAAATATCAAGAGAATTGGTTTCATGCCAAAAACAAGATAGAAAAATAAAGATCTGTGCATTTCCCTTTACGTAAATTTTACCTTAGAATACTCAAAAAATCGCAACTTAAAAACCAAACAGAAAACCCATCATCTTCTTGGCTTGGCTTGCCCCGTCCTACAAGATCAGCCTCTAACTAGATGAGTCTACTTGCCTCGCTCACTCCTGTACTCACCTTGGTTTTGCCTAATCAG
Source organism: Phacochoerus africanus (assembly GCF_016906955.1). NCBI lineage: Eukaryota > Metazoa > Chordata > Mammalia > Artiodactyla > Suidae > Phacochoerus > Phacochoerus africanus. The sequence continues at coordinate 6,906,357 of NC_062557.1, read as the reverse complement.
CTTTCTCTTCATTTCCCTTTCACGCCAAGCTCATACCCTCTTGGGCTTTTGTGCTTGCGTGTCCCCCGTTTCCAGAGTTCTCTCCCGGGTCTTTGCATGACTCTGTTCCTAAGAGGGGCTCCATCAATCAGTTTCCCGACAGGAAAGAGATGGTACAAATGGGGTCATTGGCAGCCAGTGTAAGACAAGGACTATTTGCAAATAAGAGGACTATTCCAGCGTGTAGGAAGATCACCAGGTACAAGGCGATGCCTGGAGCTCGTAGCCTTGTGTTTAACATGGGGGGTAAGGAGAGGCAGCCTTTTCCAGAATATGGGCACCTGCCAGGGTGGGAGCTGGGGAGTAAATCCAGTCTTACTCTCTCCCTCCCTCCAGTTTCTGCCAGCACTCCCGGTTGATAAACTCCATCAGAACTCAAAGGATAGGGAGTTCCCGTTGTGGTTCAGTGGTAACGAACCCAACTAGTATCTATGAGGACTCAAGCTCTGCCTTGGTCTGTGGGTTAAGGATCCAGCATTGCCATGAGCTGTGGTGTAGGTGCATCTGCAGCTCAGATCCTGCATTGTTGTGACTGTGGCATGGGCCGGCAGCTGCAGCCCCAATTCTCCATATGCTGAAGGTGCAGCCCTAAAAGCCAAAAAAAAAAAAAGAACTGCCGAAAGGACAAAGGAAACCTTCCCTGCAGGTCAGTCCCGTGGACAATTGTGGAGAGAGAGAGAAACTGGGGGAGCAAACGAAAGATCCAGCAGAAACGCTGTTCTTGACTTCCAACCAAAACAGACACTCTGTGGTCACATTCCTTTTCAGTTTCTCTACAGAACATATCACTACATGAACTAATTTTCTTTACTTACTTGGTTATTTGCTCGTTGCCAAACTATCCCCCTCCGAATGTAAGCTCCAGGAACACAAACGACCATGTCTGATTTCTTACCAGAGGCTGGAACAGAGCTTCCTATTAAAACAGATGCAGAGCAGCCCCAAAACGATTTGAGGAGTTTGAGGATGTCACAGCTGCCCCCCACCAGGCTGGGAGACCCCTGCAGGCGGTACTTTCTCTCCATCATTGGTAATTGTTTATTCCATCATTTGTACTTTTAACTAATGGACTTCCCCTTTTTTAGAGCAGTTTTAGGTTTGCAGAACAAAATGATCAAAAAGTATCGAGTTGCCAAATACCCTTTTTATCTGCCCCCACGGTCTCCCTTATTATTTCTAGGCTGTCCTGGTGCAGTACCTTTGTTCCAAGTGATGAACCAATATTGATATATTATTATTAACTAACCTCTGCAGTTTACATTAGGGTTCACTCTTTGTAACCCATGCATAACCGCATATATAAGGACAACATTACCGTACCACACAGAATAGTTTCCCTGCCCTAAAAACCCTCTGTGCTTCACCTATTCATCTTTCTCTCTCGCTCCCAGACCTCAGGCAACTTCTGGTCTTTTTACCATCTCCGTCATTTTGCCTTTTCCAGAAAGTCATATAATTAAAATCATACAGTATCTCCTATATTTGATCCCTGTGGCCAGTCATTACAGGTGTCCGGCAAATATTTTCCAAATACACAAATGAGTGGATTAAAGGACTTAGGAATGCCCACATTCCCTGGGGCTGTGAGTGTATCAGGAAGGAGCGGGCCCGGGCCCCTTCCCTGTTTGGGATGGGAAACCTCCATCCCCTGCCCTTTTTCCCCCTCCCCTCCCCCAGCCTCACTCGCATTCCTTATTCCCATTAAATTATAGAGAGATTTCCTCATGTGAAAGCTAATTTAGGCGCCATAACAGAGACTATATTTAATGTAAATGGAAGAAGTAGAAGCAGAAGGATTTATGGTAATAATAAGCCGCTTGTAATAACACAGAGTGGGTCACCTGCTTAAGCTACAGTGGATTAAAGAGAAGGAAATTTACCTCCCCAAAGAACGTGGTGTCACCAGAAATCGGCAAGCGTGCCAAGGCTTGGATGATCTTATTAAATCCCATAGATCTTATTGCGCTTTCCTGTGGGAAGAGGGCGACTGCTTTTCCTGGCTCGTCAGCATGGCCTTAGCGGGACCTGAAGCACCAAAGATGGGGGAGGGTAGAGGGTCGTGCCCTAAAAAGGTGGGTGCCTCTGAGCCGAGAGCTCCTATTTGTGCAGAGCTCCTCATGGGGCCGCATGCTGCCAGGCACAGCGTGGAGTCCTAAAAGGATGGGAAGGAGATTCCAGGCGCAAGGAGATGGGAGAGCAGAGAAGGATGCAGAAAGCGAGGAAGCTGTCCGCTGGGGAGGGATGGTTCTGACGTGGCTGATCTGACCCCATACCCGTATGGCTAGAAAGGAAGCCACCAGCAAAGCTGGGGAGCTGGAGTTCCTGTTATGGCTCAGCGAGTTCAGAACCCAACTGGTGGGAGTTCCCGTCGTGGCGCAGTGGTTAACAAATCTGACTAGGAACCATGAGGTTGCGGGTTCGATCCCTGGCCTTGCTCAGTGGGTTAAGGATCTGGTGTGGCCGTGAGCTGTGGTGTAGGTTACAGACGCGGCTCGGATCCCTTGCTGCTGTGGCTCTGGTGTAGGCTGGTGGCTACAGCTCCAATTGGACCCCTAGCCTATGGGAATCTCCATATGCCACAAGAGCAGCCTAAGAAATGGCAAATAGACAAAAAATAAAAATAAAAAGAACCCAACTGGTACCCATGAGGATGCTGGTTCAATCCCAGGCCTCGATCAGTGGGGTAAGGATCCAGCATTGCCATGAGCTGTGGTGTAGGTCGAAGACGCAGCTCGGATCCACAGTTGCTGTGGCTGTGGGGCAGGCCGGCAGCTGCAGCTTTGATTTGACCCCTAGCCTGGGAACCTCCGTATGTTGCCAGTGCGGCCCTAAAAAAAAAAAAAAAAAAAAAGAAAGAAAGAAAGAAAGAAACAGAAAGCTGGGGTGCCACAAATGCCATGCCCCAGATGGCAGTTAGCAGTGGCAGGGGGCTCTGATTAACTGGGGAGCTTTGCACATTTAGACACATGTGGGTTCAAATCCCAGCCCCCCAACTCACAAACTGCATGATATTGAGCGCTGAGCACACTGTGAAACCTGACCTCTGAGCACACTGTGAAACCTGACCTCATGCTTTCAGAAGCACTGAATTGATTCTTACTCTGGGTTCTTCCCCCCAGGAAGTCGGCCCCAGCATCCCCCTAGCCAGGGGGAGGGAAGCCTCCTTGCTACTGGCCAGATTCACAGCCTGGATGTCCTCCCAGTGACAGAGGGACCAGGAAGCCTCCTCTCAGGAAGCCTCATCAAGGGAGGCCAGCCCACCCCCGACCCACCTTGGGGAAGCAGGGGAGGGAGGCGGAACCCTGCCTGCTGTTGGCTCAGGCTCTGCAGCTGGCCGCCCCATCCTCAGCCCCCTCCCTCCTCCCTCCCTCTTCCCCTGCCCACCTCCTTTCTGTGTTAATGGTTTGTTAGGAAATGGTAATCCGGAGCGGATCATTAATGCAGCGAACAGAGATATTGCACAAAAGGATTCCGGCAGCTTCCCCGGTGCACTGCGGCTTTTTTAATGTGTTTGCATGAAATCACCCCATTCTGAGAATGTCCTCATGGGGAAGAGGAGAGGAAGGGGCACCAGGCCTGGGAATGAAGGCAAAGCCATGTGTGCTGAGAGAAAGGGGTGGCTTCCCAGAGTCCCCAGGATCCCAGTCTGGGACTTTCAATGTCCATGTCTGCTCTGAGGTCTCAAACCAGGGTGGATGCTCTGAGGTCCTGAAGCAGAGAGCAGTCATCTCCCTGCAGGGAAGGGGTCTGGACCCAAGAGTCTTCCCCTGGGCCCCCGAGGGAGGTGGGCCTGGGGCTGAGGATATGAGGCATCATTTGCCCAGAAAAGACAGAGGATGGGCCATCCCCAGACGTCACAGCAAATCTTGATTCACGTCCAACACAGCTTTGCTAATTTCTCACCTTCCCAGTGGGTCCTTCCCTGATGATCTTCTTGAATCTGCAGCCTACCTGGCCCCATCTCCACCCAACCACCCCATTCCTCTTAACTGTCACTCTTCCTTGTCTTTTTTTAAAGGCCACACCCACAGCATATGGAGGTTCCCAGGCTAGGGGTCCAATCGGAGCTGTCACTGCCAGCCTACACCACAGCCATAGCAACACTGGATTGGAGCTGCGTCTGCAACCTATACCACAGCTCATGGCAACGCTGGATCCTTCCCCCACTGAGCGAGGCCTGGGATCGAACCTGTGTCCTCGTGGATGCTAGTCAGATTCGCTTCTGCTGAGCCACAACAGGGACTCCTCCACTCTTTCTTTTTTCCAGTAGTCCTTCCAGCCTTCTACCACACCACATAACTTACTGAGTTATTATGATCCGTATGATGGTCAGCTCCCCACCTGAGAATGTAAGACCCACAAGGGCAGCGACTGCTGCCTGTTTTGTTCATGGATGTATGAACACCAACTAGAGCTGTTTCAGGTAGTACATGCTCAGTAAGTGCTCCTTGGGAGTTCCAATTGTGGCTCAGAAACTTAAGAACCCAACATAGCATCCATGAAGATGTCATTTTGATCCTTGGCCTTGCTCAGGGGGTTAAGGACCCAGTGTTGCCACAAGCAACAGCATAGATCTCAGATGTGGCTCTGATCCAGCATTGCTGTGGCTATGGTGTAGACCAGCAGCTGCAGCTCCGATTCAACCCCTAACCCAGGAACTTCCATATGCTGCAGGTGCAGCAGTAAAAAGAAAAAAAAAAAAAAAAACGCTCCTTGAATGATACACAAATTGTGGCCTTTAAGGAAAGAGCTGGGCTGTGGTTCCCCCCAAGAGAGTGACTATGGGGCACCCAGGCACCCAGAGGCCCTCTCAGGAGCCCTGCATTTCTAGGTGACCCTGCAGGCAGGCCAGCCCCTGCTCCTTGAACCGCTGCCTGATACCCAGCTTCTTCGCCTATGATTTTCCCATCATCCCAGATTTCTCTGCACTTGTGGCTTGCGATTAGCATCAGCCTTGGAAGATCTCCTTTTCATTAAAGCCTCTTAATGAAGCCATTGTTCTCAGCACCACAAAGCCCCACCCGCGCCCACACCCAGCACCCACATCACCCTGCTCTGTGCTGTGGGAATTTGGTTTCTATCTGGGCTCTCGGGCTGTAACGAGGTTCTTGCTGGAGCTGGAGAAAATGGTACAGATCTCCAATGACCAAGTCACATGGACAGGATGTCATGTGTCCCCGTGCTCGTCCAGGCCCGAGTGCTCCCTTCCTCTGGAGCCTTGTCTTGTCCAACTTGAAGTGACCAGGTTATGGGCCACCCTCTATCATCAAAAAGCCCAGGTCCGGGGCTCAGGGAACCACCACATCCTCTCTGCCTCCTCCTACCCCAAGGGAAAGAGGCAGGTGAGGTTACCCTGCAAACTTACATCTTTCCCTTGCCCCATTGCCCACTGGGAGTATCCCAGCAAGGACTGAGACCTGACCTGGAACCTCAAAATCTTATTTTCATATTCTCCTTGGGGACCCTCTGAAACATGGGTGTCTCAGCCTGGCTTCTCCTCAAAGCACAGCCTGAGATAAAGACTGCATGCTGGTGTTTCATATGACAGGCGAGTCCAGAGAGTGGGAATGAAAGAAAGGGGCAGACGAGCCAGGGACAAGGCAGGGGACATCGAGGCCACCACTGGGAGCCACAGCCCTCATTTCCTCCAGAACCTCCTGAGAAGAGTGGAGAAATGCCTCTTAGAATGGCACCCTAGCAGGAGGAGGGGCCGGGGCGGGAGCCTGACCCACGGCTCCAGCGTTCCCCTTGCACTTCCCATCCAGAAACCAGCGCCTGCAGAGCCCTGCCAGCATCCTCACGGTGGAGCAGCCCTGGGGCAGAAGCGAGGACGCATGCGTGCCCTTGCTTGAGGCACCGCTGCATGAACACAGCGGAAGCCTGCAGGGAACTGTCTCTGGCTGGCCGGGATCAGAGGTGGAGCGAGCCAATGTGGGTCAGGCACCAGACTGCCTGCTCAGTAGATAAATCTTCCTGCAGACCTTTGAGGAATGACTCATCACTTATACCCAGGTGGGGCGTTTGTCTTCTTCCAAGTCAAAGAAAGAGAGAGGGTGGTACGTGTCTGAGCCCTTTCCTATCATTTCCCCATGTTACAAGCCCAGTGGCCAGAAAAGAGGAGAATGATGGAGGAGACCGCGGGCAGCTTCAAAGGGGGCCGGGCAGCTCCGCAGCAGGGGTGGCTGGGAGGAGACAGGCTTGCCGACATTCCCGGCTCACCTCTGCCTGACTGTCTTTCTGAGCCCAGAAACCAGCGCAGGCTATCTGTCCCCAGCCTGGGATCAGGCTGGGCTCTGAAGGCGCTTGACAAAAATCTGCTCTGTGGAGCTGGAAAGCTGGGGAGGGCATCTTCTCATTGAAACAGTGCTGTCCAAGGCTCCTCCAGTTCCAGCCCAGCCCACGGGAAGCCTGGCAAAAGGGCCAAAACACAGGACCATGGACAGAGTCAGCGCACCCGGGTCCCCACAGAAAGCCCAGTCGGGACAACAGCTGGGGCAGCCAGGAGCACAGCGTCCCCAGAAGTCAAGTCAGTGGGGGTGTCCCATCTGCTGATCCCCTCAGCCCCTGGGCAGGGGAAGCAGGTGACTCCTAGAGGCAGAGCAAGGGCTTTAGCGACTGGGAGGCACAAAGGAGAAACTAAGGAGTGGACAACACTGTGGCGATGGGCTGGGTTGATGGGGGCAGCACCTGCCCAAGGACGAGAGGCCAGCGCCAAGTCAGCAGCGCCTTGTGGCAAATGCGGATTCCTGGGCCTCCTGGGTTCTCCACCTTGCTGGCTCAGCCTTCCGCTCCTGAAAGCTCCCCCTCCACCTTCAAGGTCCTTGAGCTCCACTGAGGTTCGATCCCTGCCCTACTTACCTCCCCAAGCCCCCAGCACAGACTCCATATTCCAGATGGGCACACTGAGGGCCAGAATCATTCTGCGAGTTGGTAGCAAATTCTAGACTAGGATGCAGCCCTTTTCACCCCTAGCCAACCCACCTACTCACCCAGAGGGGAAAGGGAACCCCACAGTTCCGGGGTAATGAAGGCCGTTTAGCCTCTGCCTCGGGACGGGAGCTGGAGCACATCTTGGGGGAAATTACAGGTATCACTTTATTTTCCTGGGGAAAAAATAACCATGGCAAACGTCTGCAATTACAGCTCATCACCGCTGACTGTGTAACTGCAGTCTAAATACCTGGTAATCAGAAGACCAGAGACAATGAGGTTTTGGCTTTATTTAGCACCTTTCCACTCCCCTACCTCAAGCTTTCCTGGGATGTGACAGAGGGAGCCTGGTTTGCAGACATTCGAGGCAGCTCTTCCCAACCTTTCTGTATAAAGATCAGGCCGCTGACCCTTGGCAGTTCATAGAAATATTGGCTTTTTTTTTTCCTCCAGAGGTCAGGCTGAGTGTCATCGAGCCCCCTGGCCCCCTCAGCACCCCTCTCATCCATTAATCCGTCACTCAACATTTATTGCGTGCCTCTGATGCATCAATCACAGAAAGAGAAGCAGGGAACCCAGCAGGGGGCAAGCCAGGCAAGGCCCCTCGCAGAGATTATATTCACAAATGGGAGAGGGGCAACAAACCAGCCAATGTATGAATAAAAGAATTACAGCATAGGAGCTCCTGTTGTGGAGCAATGGGATCGGTGGCGTCTTGGGAGCGCTGGGACGCAGGTTCGACCCCCGGCTCCACACAGTGGGTTAAAGATCTAGTGTTGCTGCACCTGCAGCTTAGGTCACAACTGTGGCTCGGATCAGATCCCTGGCCTGGGAACTCCATATGCCTCAGGGGGCCAAAAAAAAAAAAGAATCACGGTGTGTCGCAAGAGTAAGAAGAAATACAAAGATTGTTTGGACAGAAGACAATTCTGAGAGGACACTTTAGGGTAATTAACGAAAGCATCTCTGAGAAGGTGACATGTGAGCTGAGATCTGAAGGATGAGAAATAGCTGGTTATGATAAAGGTGAGGGAACAGCAAGTGCAAAGATCCTGGGGCAAGACAGATTCTGCCTGGTTCTAAGGAGTGTGGAAAGGCCAGTGAGTGTTTAAAATTCGGTGAGAGAGGAAGAAAATGGCTTACATGGGTTTGAAAAGGCTTCAGAAAAGAGGTCAAAGGAGCTTGGATTTGAAGGCCATGGATGGGTTTTAACCAAAGGAAGGGCGTGATCTGATTTATATTTGCAAGAGATTATTCTGGCTGCTCTGGGTGAGGAATGGATGTGAAAAGGACATGCATGGAGGCAGGGTGACCAGTTGAGAGCTACTTCAGTGACCCAGATGGTGACAAAGGAAATGACATGACAAGAAGGATGTTGATGCAGCTATAATCTCAGGTAGAACTCATGGGAATCGCTGATGAAGGCGACCCGGGGATGTGGCAAAGGATGGAGAAAATGCCTCCCAGGTTTCTGGCCAAGCAGCTGGGTGGATAGGAAAGCAATTTACCAAGACAGGCAGATTGGCCGAAGGCATCCACAAGTAAGAAGTGCTGATCTGCAGTCTGTTTGCCCTCAGATCCATTCCTGTCCTTCTCTATCACAGATGAAGTGTTGTGTGGGAAATCACAGGGTGTCAGGGAGGCATATCTGGCACTGGCCATGCACTGCTTTGTTCCTGGTTCCGACTCCATCACCTATGGTGTCAACCAGCTCCATGCAGACCAGCCAGCCTCTTGTAGGTGCAGTGTGGCATGCCTGGCCTCTGACTCCTGTGACTCCCAGCTTCCTGTTCCGAGGCTCCTCTGTCCCTGTGGAGAGAACACCTGAGAGCTTGCAGTCCCAGAGGGCAAAGGACTTCACATCCTGGAGCCAATGGATAAACACCTTCCCCCTGTGTTTCCTGGGTGGACAGGTCTACGGCACACATCATACTGTCCACCAGCATCCTGTGACTGTGACCACCCTCGCCTATTGGCTTCCCCTCCTTCCCTGTTTCACACCTCCCTCTTCATTCCTGCTCCCAAGGATCATTTTCCCATGTGAACAGCCTGCTTGCAAGCCCTCATCTCAGGACCTTCTGTCAGGAGGATGAGAGGAAAGGGAAGAATATTCTAGGCAGATGGAGCAGACCCAGGAGATGAAAGGGGCTTGGTGCATCTGAAGAATCAAAGAAGGACAATGAGACTAGAGTCTTAGGAACAAGGAGCAGAATAGTAGAGGGAGAGGAGGTGGCAGGACCAGCAGGACCTTCTGGACAAGGCCAGGAGTTTGAACTTCAGCCCAAGGAAAGTGGGACACCAGCAAGCACTTGATTCAAGTGAAATCACTTGAGCCAACTATCTTTTGGTTGAGACCAAAAGGAAAACTGTTGCCTGTGTTCTTCCAATTTAGTCTCTCTGCATGGTTTGCATCCTTCCCCTCTTGCTTCCTTTCTTCCTTTTTTCTTTCTTAACCTGACTCCCCTCCCTCTTCCAGTATCTCTCTACCTTCTTCTCTCTTTGCTCCCACCAACCTCTCACCCCTCTCACCCTCAGGTAATGGGACAGTGAAGAGTGGGGCAATAATGCAAGGCCGTGGAGTGATGGGGTCCATAATTTCTGAGCTCGTTCAGGGCAAGGATCTGAGAAATTCAAGTGCACTTGCAGGAGTGATGGGGCCATGTTTGAAATTGGGGCTGTCAGGAGAGTTCTGAGATGAATGTTCGCCATGACTGCACCATGAATCCAAATTGCAAGGGTCAGACAAAGAAGAAATCACTGTTTCTGGGGTGCAGGGAGAAGGATTTGGGGATGAGCAATGGGGGAGAGGCTGAGTTTGCAGCCAACAAACCTGGCTTCTCTCCAAGGTCCAACTCCTCACTGAATGGCCATGGGCAAGATACTCAGCCTCTCTAAAAGCCAGATCCATCATCTGGAAAAATGGGATAATAATACAAAATACACATGACCAAGGACTCTTAGTCACAAGGAAGAGAAACACACAGATTAGTTTAAAACACAGAGGGGAGTTTACTCTCATAAAACAGAAGGAGGGAGTGTTGGTCGTTTCCAGAAAGAACAGGACAGAGGCTTGATCTTTGTCCCTCCAGACCAGCAGCATCTTCTTCCCAGCCAGCTCGGGGGAAGCCAAAACATTGAGGGAGCACCTGGGTTTATGTGTTAAGATCTGGCTTCTTGGGAAGAGATTGGTGTTTCTCTCTTCTGCCCCAACTCCAAAATCTCGGGAGGCATCTGGCCCAGAGCAGGTCAGGTGACACTCGTAGACCAATCATCATCTTGGGAAGGAATCTGGGTGACTCAACTCAACTCAGAGTAGCCTGGACCAAGAAATCCAGCCATGAGTGTGATGTGCTGACTGTAAGATTCCTACCCTGGCACCATGCGCACAAGCGTGCTCACACACACACACACACACACACACACACACAAATTTAATCAACTCAGTGCCCAGCCAAACTATCAACAGAGAAAAAAAATAGAGACATCCAAAAACTCAAAAACTTACCTCCATTTCTTTCTTTTTTTTTCTTTTTAGGGCCACACCCAAAGTATATGGAGATCCCCAGGCCAGGGGTCAAATGCGAGCTGTTGCCACTGGCCTACGTCACTGCCACAGCAACGTCAGATTCAAGCCACATCTGCAACCTACTCCACAGCTCATTGCAATGCCGGATCCTTAACCCACCTAGTGAGGCCAGGGATCAAACCCGCAACCTCATTGTTACTAGTCAGATTCATTTCCGCTGAGCTACGACGGGAATTCCTCACCTCCATTTCTAAAGAAATTACTAAAGGAGGAACTCTGACCCAATGAACAAGATGCTGAGAAAAAGAAACTTGGATTCCAAAAAAAAAGCAGATTCCCAGTGAGAAGGAAATCTCAGGATTATAGCTGGTTAGGACGATAGTCAGTGGACTCCACACAAAAGATCTTTTCAAAAAAAATTTTTTTATTATGGTTGATTCACAACATTCTGTCAATTTCTGCTGTACAGAAAAGTGACCCAGTTATACGTACCTATACATTCCTTTTCTCACATTGTCTTCCATCATGTTCTATCACAAGGGATTAGATATAATTTCCAGTGTTATACAATAAGACCTCATTGCTTATCCACTCCAAGTGCAATAGTTTGCATTTACTAACCCCAAACTCCCAGTCCATCCCACTCTCTCCCTTTCCCCCTCCCCCTTGGCAACCACAAGTCTGTTCTCCAAGTCCATGGGTTTTTTTCTTCTCTGTAGATAGGTTCATTTGTGCCATATATTAGATTCCAGATATGTGATATCATATGGTATTTATTTTTCTCTTTCTGATATGTTCACTTAGTATGAGAGTCTCTAGTTCCCATCCATGTTGCTGCAAATGGCATTACTTTGTTCTTTTTTATGGCTGAGTAGTATTCCATTGTGTATATGTACTACATCTTCTTAATCCATTCATCCATCAATGGACATTTGTGAATAGAGCTGCAATGAACATACACCCGTATGTATCTTTTTCTACACCCATATGTATCTTTATCATTGAAAGTTTTGTCTGGATATATGCCCCCACAAGATCTTTAAGAGCTTAATGTAGTCCAGGCAATAGATAGACTTAATAAGAAACTGGAAGACATTTGTGAAATGAGAAGGAAGGTAATGTCTCGTCTCCCAAAAAGAATTTAAAATAGGCACTTAAACACTCCAAGAAAAAAAAAGTCCATCACACCAAAACGATCTAAATATAAGCATGATTTTGCACAATGGATGGAAAATATGCAAAGATAATCCATTTGATTTTGATGTGAGTCTCCTTTAAATCTTTGCACAGGGGTTGTGATATAGGAATGAGAGGGAAGAAAGCATAACCCTTCTATATTACCTAGTTCGCTGGGGAAAACAATATTTACACCATCATCAAAAGGTAAAGACTCTTGACTGGATTTCAACTTTTAAGACAAATCTATAGATAAAATGAGAGTGACATAGATGTGGTTAAAGAACAGAATGCAAATGTCATCAGTTTTTCCAATGTAAACATCAAGAGAAAGCTGGCAGAGGTTGGGAAGTTAAAAGGGGTGGGAAGGAGAGGGGACCGGAAAGGTAGGCGAGCTAATAATATCCTTATCTGGAAGTTCCCATCATGGCACAGTGGTTAATGAATCTAACTAGGAACCATGAGGTTGAGGGTTCGATCCCTGGCCTTGCTCAGTGGGTTAATGATCCGGCATTGCCATGAGCTGTGGTGTAGGTTGCAGATGTGGCTCAGATCCCTCATTGCTATGGCTCTGGCGGAGGCTGGTGGCTACAGCTCTCATTCCACCCCTAGCCTGGGAACCTCCATATGCCACAGGAATGGCCCTAGAAAAGGCAAAAAAAAAAAAAAAAATCCTCCTCATCTTCCAAGGTAAGCACTCACGAATTACTGTCTCACATTAAGGGAATAAGAGTTGGATATTTTAAGCATATTATCTAAAATTGCTAAGGTGTTCCCATCGTGCCTCAGCAGTAACGAAGCCCAACCAGTAGTCACGAGGATGCGGGTTTGATCCCTGGCCTCACACAGGGAGGCAACGCCTCACTCACGGCATTGCCATGAGCTTTGTGGTGTAGGTCGCAGACACTGTTTAGATCCTGAGTTGCTGTGGCTGTGGTGTAGGCCGGCAGCTACAGCTCTGATGGACCCCTAGCCTGGGAACCTCTGTATGCTGTGGGTACAGCCCTAAAAAAGCTAAAATAAAATAAAACAAAACAAAACAAAATAAAACAAAATAACTGGGTCGGTTTCTATTTCTTGGACCAAGACAGGCAAACATTTAACTTTTTATTATAAGCCTCCTACACAGTTGGAACTTTTAAAACTCTGAACATGTAGACTTACTCATCTCTTGAAATTCTGTAATATAAGTCTTATAAGAATGCAGCAAGAGAGAGCTGCGTGATCATCTAGAAGGAAAATCTCCTCTACCTTGGAGGGGTCACGGAGGACTTCCCGGAGGAAGGGACACCCAAGTTGAATTTGTATAGTTAATTGGGATTAACCAGAGAGTGGGCCAGTGAGTCAGGAATAGAGAACAAACAGCAAGTGCCAAGGGAGGAGGCAATAAAGGCCTCATTTTAGGTGCAAGGAAGAGTCTGGCTGAAGCTTCTAGAACGTCAAGACCTGAGGCTGGAAGGGTGAGAGGAGGCCCAATCAGGAAAGGCCTTTGTAACTGTGGTGAGGAGTTGGGACATTGTCCTGAGGACAACGGAGATTGTGACAGGAGTTGTCAGCAGAAGAGGGGCAGGACACGATTTGCTAGAAGCCGACACCCCCAATGTCCTTGTGTTGACCTTGAGCCACTGGCCCTTGTTCTTGGCCAAGTCACCTCTTCCCCAGCCCAAGCCCAAATTCCAAACCACTCTGTCTCCCCAGGCACATCCTCAAAACATATCTGTGCTGGGTCTCCTCGCCTCAGAAACCTTGTGAGGGCACTAGTTCGAGTGATAAACTAATTCACAGTGAAGTGTTAGCCAGCGCAAATGGTTTATCCCTCCTTGGGGCATTTCCATTTTAATGGAGGCTCCGTTGACAAATATTTACTGAATGGTCTATTACATGCAAGAAACTATATGAAGCTCATAGGGGGAGTCACGGCTTGACCTAAATAAATCAGTCTCTAATGATAAAACTTTAGGTTCATAGGGAACAAACCATAGGCAACAGATAACCTTTCTTATCTCTGGGTAAACCACAGAGGCGCCCACCTCAGTCTGCCCCCAAGATGCCCCCGCCACCCTAATTCTCACCCATTCCCTCCAAAGGAGGGGAGCAGAGGCTGTGTGACCACCACCGCCCTATGGGCCTCAGAAGCCCATTCCTGCTCACGTTCTGGGATCCCTAGCTCTCCCACGTTCTCGGGAGCTCAGCCCCCTCCTCTATCACTCCGTCTCTCCGAGAGCTCCTTCCAGGCACGCTGACCTAGGGCCCCTGGGCTGCCGGCACTGTGCCAAGGCTGCGGACAGGGCGCAGGGGGCACCGGAGGGTGAATTCCAAAGACAATGACACGCAGCCTGCACTTCCATTCAGCGTCAGCCAGGTCTCCTTTGAAAGCTGGAGCCTCTGGGCCTGGCTGGCTGTCTTCTGTCCCTCCTGCTGCCCTCTTAGCAGCCCAAGACAGGGTTCGCCAGCTGGGGGCCCCCTAAGTCTTCCCTCTCCACCCCGCTCTTGCGGTCAGACGGCCCTCATCTCTTCCCAGCTCGATTCTCCAGTACCACCCCCCACCCCATCCCCTTACACCCTCCCGTGCCCCCACCCCCTCGCTCTCACCTGTCTACAGCTCCCTCTCCTGGGCACCCCAGGAGAGGCTAAACCAGAACCTGGGCGTCTTTCAACTGATTCATGATTCCAAGGGAATCCTTACCTAAGCCTTAGCTGTGCTGCCTGAACGCACTGTTCCCGTTTCTTAAACGGACACAATCCAGGCACTTGTACCCGGTCTCCGTCATCCCGGCGCCAGACTCCACTTTCCATCTATTAAGAAACACCGACATCTAGTGGTCTAGTGAGGAAAATGCAGTGCAGACTCACCTCCCCCACAACACGCCCCCCAGAGGAGAGGGACCATAGAAGTATCTAGAAACAGGGAGACATCCACCCACAACCCCGCCCCATGCTTCTCTCTGCAATTTCCCTCACTCTCCCCCTAAAGTGGCCCCCAAGACCCCCAGACATCCTGAGAGTCATGAACCTGAGTTGAAATGGCCATGGGGTGCCTGGTTCTTCCTAAAGGGGGCGCAAAAGCATCCTGGGTGGCAAGGGGAGAGAGACCTTGGATAAAGTACAGCATGGGGAGTTCCCGTTGTGGCTCAGCGGGGGATGAGGATTCATGAGGACACAGGTTCCATCCCTGGCCTGCTCAGTGAGTTAAGGATCCGGCGTTGACGTGAGCTGTGATGTAGGTGGCAGATGCAGCTCAAATCCCGGGTTGCTGTGGCTGTGGCTGTGGCTGTGGCTGTAGCTACAGCTCTGATTTGACCCCTAGCCTGGGAACTTCCATATGCCTCTGGTTCGGCCCTAAAAAGATAAAAAAAAAAAAAAAAAAAAAAAAAAAAAAAAACACCACACACACCATGAGTAATTCGCAACGTGAATCATAAGCGCTGGGTACAAGCCCAGATTTCAGAAGCCAGGCAGGGGCCCCAGTCCCACTGCCACATCGGGAGGGCCCCAGACAGCAAGATGGATGGAGGCAGCCTTCTGCCAATCACTCATTTGCCAGCCGCTCAGTCAGTAGACCGCAGATGCTTGCTGGGTACTCCCAGGTGCCCAGCGTCACACCAGGCTGACTGTGTGTGTGTGCGCGCGCGCACGCGCACACACACATGAGGGCACATGCACATACACGTGGGCTGCAGGGCAGGTGTGCAAAGGAAGGAAAGGCTGTACACAGCGAGAATCACTGGCAGACACAAGCAGATGAAGCATAAAATGAACTCATTTATTCAACAAACACTTCCTAAAATACTTCCTATGCACCAAGCATAGACTTCCCCTCCCAAGCTGCAGGGAGCGCCCCCACCCACCACCTGGCAGCTGCCTGAGCCTGGTCTCCCCCCTCGGCTACCCTCTAATTGACCTACTTTGCATAGGGCAAGCAACTTCACCACTTTCATCCCCACACCACCAGAACCTAGCACACCAGAGGTACCCCTTATATGCTTATCAAAACCATCAATCGGGTCCAGCACCCTGCCCAGAGCAGGAATCCCTCCCAATAGCATCCAATGATGGTTGCCCACACAGCCGTCCTCAAAACAGCCTCTGACGGCTACTCCTTGTTTCATGTGCTGTTGTGTTCGGGCTCCATGGCAAGCGTGGAAAGGGCCGGGGGACGCCTGGATGGGGGCTGGGCACCGAGACCTCCACTCCAGAGGTTAGTCCCCAGGCTGGGGGGGGGCGGGGCAGAGCGGAAACTGCTTGGGAGGTCTAGAGGCCATTTGACGGGGCAGAGACTGCCTGGGAGGCTAGAAAACAAAACTGTCGCAGAGGAAGGGAGCAATACTCTAGGGGCGGGGAAGTGGAAAGCCGCATCAGAGGGAACCTGGGAGAAGAGCCTGGTCTGCGCCCGTGCTGGGAAGGGGAGAGAAGGGGTGGGTCCCCATAGAATACACCCCCACACACCACAGCAAGCTTACAGGCCCACTAGCTAGCTGAAAGCTGTGCTTCCCAGTGCCTCCCCTCCCCCCACCCCCACCACCCCCTACGCTCTCGCTGAACCTGGGGCTGCCTGCCATCCAGGAGGGCTGGCCTCA
Organism: Phacochoerus africanus; assembly: GCF_016906955.1. Classification (NCBI taxonomy): domain Eukaryota; kingdom Metazoa; phylum Chordata; class Mammalia; order Artiodactyla; family Suidae; genus Phacochoerus; species Phacochoerus africanus. Next base: position 6,890,109 of record NC_062557.1, on the reverse strand, counting down.
ACAATTGCCTGAAGCCTACCACCGCAGGGGCTGTCCCTGCACAGGCCTGCTTGCCCTTTGGAGGGGCTGCACTTCCACAGAGCAGCACCAAACACCACCAGCCCCCGAGAAAAGGCCTGCAGCCCAGAAAAGCTAGAACAAGCCTAGCCAGGCCATGAATAGATCTGCCTAATTCTCGGACAGTTTTTCTGAGTCGGGCTGCCCCCAGGAGTAGCCTCTTGGGTTTCCAACGGCCCTGCTACCCGCCCAAGCCCCCAGGGGGTGCCCCACTCCTGAGGAATAGCTGCTCAGCACCACCAGTCCCCTGGAGGACCCCCTGCAGCCCAGAAAAGCTGCAACAAGCTTGGCCAGACTGTAAAAAGATCTGCCTACATTCGCAGGCCATCCTTCTGAGTTGGGCTGCCCTAGGGAAGAGCCTCTTAGGTTCTCAGTGACCCAGATAGCTGCTCCAGCCCCTAGGGGGTGCTGCACTCCTGAGGAACAGCTGCCCAACAGCGCCAACCCCCTGCAAGAACCCCACAGCCTAAAAACACCAGAGCAAGCTCTGCATGACCAAGTGAAATCTGCTACCGTCGTGGTGTGGACCTCCCAGTCCTGTCTGCCCTCATCAAGTCCTCCTTTGCTTCAAAGAAACACTGTTAGCCCCATCAACACTCCAGAAAAGCCACATTGCCTCAAAAAAGATTGACCAACAACGCCAGCCCTCAGGAAATATTCCACGGCAGTGACAAGGCAAACACTGCCCGATAACAACTCCCTCAGGAGAAAGAAAACAACAAGCAAGATGAAGAAGCTGAGAAACCACCCCCAGTCAAACCAACAGGAGAACTCACCTAAAACAGTCAACAATGAAACAGATCTCGGCAGTCTGACAGACCTGGAGTTCAAAAGAGAAATAATGAAAATACTGAAGGAATTAAGAGAAGATATGAACAGTAATGCAGATACCCTCAGAAAGGAACTAGAAAATATAAGGAGGAGCCAAGAAAAACTAGAATATTCATTTGCAGAGATGCAAACTGAACTAAGGGCAGTAAAAACCAGAATGAATAATGCAGAAGAACGAATCAGTGAATAATGGAAATCACTCAATCACTCAATCTGGTCAACAGACAGAAAACCAAATCAAAAAACTGGAAAGCCATATAAGAGACCTATGGGATAATATAAAGCGGGCCAATCTACGCATAATAGGAATTCCAGAAGGAGTAGAAAAAGATAAGGGGATGGAAAATATATTTGAAGAAATGATCGATGGAAACTTCCCAAATCTAAAGGATACTGGGTTCAAGATACAAGAAGCACAGAGGGCCCCAAACAAACTGAACCCAAATAGACCCACAGCAAGACACATCATAATAAAAATGGCAAAAGTTAGTGATAAAGATAGGATCCTAAAGGCAGCAAGAGAAAAACAGAATGTTACCTGCAAGGGAACCCCCATAAGATTATCAACTGATTTCTCTACAGAAACACTACAGGCCAGGAGGGAATGGCAAGAGATATTTAAAGTGCTAAAAGGAAAAAAATATGCAACCTAGAATACTCTATCCAGCAAGAATATCATTTAAAATAGAAGGGGAAATAAAAATTTTTTCCAACAAACAAAAACTTAAATAATACAGCAACACAAAACCCAGGTTAAAGGAAATATTGAAAGGGCTTCTCTAAACCAAAAAGAAAGGAAGGAAAGGGAAGAAAAAAGAAAAGAAAAAAAAAGAAGAAGAGGAAGAACTAGGACTGAGGAAACCGCAATCAGAGAGCAGTCAGTCACTCAAATAAGCCAGCATACAGATTTAATCAGGAACATGCTTCAAACAAAATAAAATTAAAAAGAAAAAAATAAAAAAGAGTCATCAAAACCATAAAATGTGGGCAAGGGATGTTAGGAAGTAAATAACCCTTTTTGTTTGTTTGTATGTTTCTCTTCTTAATTTTAATATAGTAATGAAGGGTTTGAACTTACAGGACCATCAGGCTAAAACACACAATTATGGGAAGGGGTTAGCATACTTAAAAAACAGGGCAACCACAAGCCAAAACCAAATATTGCATTTGCAAAAAATGAAAAAAAAAATACACTCAAGCAGATAATAACAGGAGACCATCCAACCAAAAAAAAAAAGAAAGAAAGAAAGGAAGAATGGAGAACCATAGAATCAACTGGAACACGAGGTTCAAATGGCAATAAATAATCATCTATCAATTATCACCTTAAATGTCAATGGACTGAATGCCCCAATCAAAAGACACAGAGTGGCTGAGTGGATAAAAAGGCAAAAACCTTCAATATGCTGCCTACAAGAAACTCACCTTAGGACAAAAGATACATATAGATTGAAAGTGAAAGGGTGGGGAAAAATATTTCACGCCAATAGACATGACAGAAAAGCAGGAGTCGCAACGCTCATATCAGACAAAATGGACTTTAAAACAAAAGACATAAAGAAAGACAAAGAAGGACACTACTTAATGACTAAGGGATCCATCCAAGGAGAGGATGTTACTATCGTCAACATATATACCCCAAATACAGGAGCACCCAGATACATACAACAAATATTAACAGACATAAAGGGAGATATTGATGAGAATACAATCATAGTAGGAGACCTTAATACCCCCCTCACATCAATGGACAGATCCTCTAGACAGAAAACCAATAAAGCAACAGAGATCCTAAAGGAAACAGTAGAAGTTAGACTTCATTGATATCTTCAGGACACGACATCCAAAAAAAGCAGAATACACATTCTTCTCAAATGCTCATGGAACATTCTCAAGAATCGACCACATATTGGGACACAAAGCTAATCTCAATAAATTTAGGAGCATAGAAATTATCTCAAGTATCTTCTCTGACCACAATGCCATGAAATTAGAAAGCAACCATGGGAAAAGGAAAGAGAAAAAACCTACTACATGGAGACTAAACAACATGCTACTAAAAAACCAATGGGTCAATGAGGAAATCAAGAAGGAAATTAAAAACTACCTTGAAACAAATGATAATGAAGACACAACCGCTCAAAATCTATGGGATGCTGCGAAAGCAGTGCTCAGAGGGAAATTTATAGCAACACAGGCCTTTCTCAAAAAAGAAGAAAGATCCCAAATTGACAACTTAACCCTCCACCTAAATGAATTAGAAAAAGAAGAACAAAAAAGTCCTAAAGTCAGCAGAAGGAAGGAAATTATAAAGATCAAAGAAGAAATCAATAAAATAGAGACTCAAAAAACAACAGAGAAAATTAATAAAACCAAGAGCTGGTTCTTTGAAAAGGTGAACAAAATTGACAAACCCCTGGCCAGACTCACTAAAAAGAGGAGAGAAAGAACCCAAATAACCAAAATTATAAACGAAAAAGGAGAAATCACAACGGATACAGCAGAAATACAAAAAACCATAAGAGAATACTATGAACAACTATACGGCAACAAGTTTGACAATCTGGAAGAAATGGACAATTTTCTAGAATCTTACAGCCTGCCAAAACTGAATCAAGTAGAAACAGACCAACTGAACAGACCGATCACTAAAAATGAAATTGAAGAGGTCATAAAATCACTCCCTACAAATAAAAGTCCAGGACCAGATGGCTTCACAGGTGAATTTTATCAAACATATAAAGAGGAATTGGTGCCCATCTTCCTTAAACTCTTTCAAAAGGTTGAAGAAGAAGGAATACTTCCAAAGACATTCTATGATGCCACCATCACCCTCATTCCAAAACCAGACAGAGATACCACCAAAAAAGAAAACTATCACCCAATATCATTGATGAATATAGATGCAAAAATCCTCAACAAAATCTTAGCCAACCGAATCCAACAACATACCAAAAAAATTATACACCATGACCAGGTTGGGTTCATCCCAGGTTCACAAGGATGGTTCAACATACACAAATCAATCAACATCATACACCACATTAAAGTCAAAAATCATATGATCATCTCAATAGATGCAGAAAAAGCATCTGACAAAGTCCAACATCCATTCATGATCAAGACCCTCGCCAAAGTAGGTATAGAGGGAACATTCCTGAATATAATCAAAGCCATTTATGAGAAACCCACAGCAAATATAATACTCAATGGGGAAAAACTGAAAGCCTTCTCACTCAAATCTGGAACAAGACAGGGATGCCCACTCTCACCACTGCTCTTCAACATAGTTTTGGAAGTCCTAGCCACAGCAATTAGACAAACAAAAGAAATAAAAGGCATCCAAATAGGAAGAGAAGAAATAAAACTGTCACTGTATGCAGATGACATGATACTATACATAGAAAACCCTAAGGACTCAACCCCAAAACTACTTGAACTGATTAATAAATTCAGCAAAGTAGCAGGATATAAGATTAACATTCAGAAGTCAGTTGCATTTCTGTATACCAGCAATGAAATATTAGAAAAGGAATACAAAAATACGATACCTTTTAAAATTGCACCTCACAAAATCAAATACCTCGGAATACACCTGACCAAGGAGGTAAAGGACCTATATGCCGAGAACTATAAAACTTTAATCAAAGAAATCAAAGAAGATGTAAAGAAATGGAAAGATATTCCATGTTCCTGGATTGGGAAAATCAATATTGTAAAAATGGCCATACTACCCAAAGCAATCTACAGATTCAATGCAATCCCTATCAAATTACCCATGACATTTTTCACAGAACTAGAACAAACAATCCAAACATTTATATGGAACAACAAAAGACCCAGAATCGCCAAAGCAATCCTGAGAAACAAAAACCAAGCAGGAGGCATAACTCTCCTAGACTTCAAGAAATACTACAAAGCCACAGTCATCAAAACAGTGTGGTACTGGTATCAAAACAGACAGACAGACCAATGGAACAGAATAGAGAACCCGGAAATAAACCCGGACACCTATGGTCAATTCATCTTTGACAAGGGAGGCAAGAACATCAAATGGGAAAAAGACAGTCTATTCTACAAGAATTGCTGGGAAACCTGGACAGCTGCATGCAAAGCAATGAAACTAGAACACACCCTCACACCATGCACAAAAATAAACTCCAAATGGCTGAAAGACTTCAATATACGACAAGACACCATCAAACTCCTAGAAGAAAACATAGGCAAAACACTCTCTGACATCAACATCATGAATATTTTCTCAGGTCAGTCTCCCAAAGCAATAGAAATTAGAGCAAAAATAAACCCATGGGACCTCATCAAACTGAAAAGCTTTTGCACAGCAAAGGAAACCAAAAAGAAAACAAAAAGACAACTTACAGAATGGGAGAAAATAGTTTCAAATGATGCAACCGACAAGGGCTTAATCTCTAGAATATATAAACAACTTATACAACCCAACAGCAAAAAAGCCAATCAACCAATGGAAAAATGGGCAAAAGACCTGAATAGACATTTCTCCAAAGAAGATATACAGATGGCCAACAAACACATGAAAAAATGCTCAACATCGCTGATTATAAGAGAAATGCAAATCAAAACTACCATGAGATATCACCTCACACCAGTCAGAATGGCCATCATTAATAAATCCACAAATAACAAGTGCTGGAGGGGCTGTGGAGAAAAGGGAACCCTCCTACACTGTTGGTGGGAATGTAAACTGGTACAGCCACTATGGAGAACAGTTTGGAGATACCTTAGAAATCTATACATAGAACTTCCATATGACCCCACAATCCCACTCTTGGGCATCTATCCAGACAAAACTCTACTTAAAAGAGACACGTGCACCCGCATGTTCATTGCAGCACTATTCACAATAGCCAAGACAAGGAAACAACCCAAATGTCCATTGACAGAGGATTGGATTCGGAAGATGTGGTATATATACACAATGGAATACTACTCAGCCATAAAAAAGAATGACATCATGCCATTTGCAGCAACATGGATGGAGCTAGAGAATCTCATCCTGAGTGAAATGAGCCAGAAAGACAAAGACAAATACCATATGATATCACTTATAACTGGAATCTAATATCCAGCACAAATGAACATCTCCTCAGAAAAGAAAATCATGGACTTGGAGAAGAGGCTTGTGGCTGCCTGATGGGAGGGGGAGGGAGTGGGAGGGATCGGGAGCTTGGGCTTATCAGACACAACTTAGAATAGATTTACAAGGAGATCCTGCTGAATAGCATTGAGAACCTTGTCTAGATACTCATGTTGCAACAGAAGAAAGTGTGGGGGAAAAAATGTAATTGTAATGTATACATGTAAGGATAACCTGACCCCCTTGCTGCACAGTGGGAAAAAAATAATAATAAATAATTTTAAAAAATACCATATGATGTCACTTATAACTGGAATCTAATATCCAGCACAAATGAACATCTCCTCAGAAAAGAAAATCATGGACTGGGAGAAGAGGCTTGTGGCTGCCTGATGGGAGAGGGAGGGAGTGGGAGGGATCGGGAGCTTGGGCTTATCAGGCACAACTTAGAATAGATTTACAAGGAGATCCTGCTGAATAGCATTGAGAACCTTGTCTAGATACTCATGTTGCAACAGAAGAAAGTGTGGGGGAAAAAATGTAATTGTAATGTATACATGTAAGGATAACCTGACCCCCTTGCTGTACAGTGGGAAAATTTAAAAAATTATAAAAAAAAAAAAGAAATGCAAATGAAAATAAATAAATAAATAAATAAATAAAATATCAGAGTAGCCCCCCCAAAAATAAATAAATAAATAATAAAAAAAATAAAACAGACGGGGGATGTGTCCAGTCTCTTGGGTAAAAACCTGATGGAAAATGAAGAAAAAAATAGGTGCATATGGATGGCTGGGTCACTGAGCTGCACAGCAGAAATTGAAGGAACATTGTAAATCAACTATACTTTAATAAAAAATTTTTTAAAAGGAAGGAGCAGGACCTCTGGTGTCCAGATCCATTTCTGGTGTCTGAAATCACCCAGTCAGTGGTCATTGGCTAGGGCGGCTCTGGGGAACTAACACCGGGAGCAGGAACAAGAGATGCCCACTGCCATCCTTGGGGTGATAGATGGGGCTGCAGGTTGGAACATGCCAGATGAATAGCCCAGGTCACATCCCCAAGTCACAGCTACTGACGATGGTTCTGCTACCAGAGCCCCCGATTGGCAACCCCTTCCTCAGCCACGTGTCAGGGCTCAGACACACGTGTGCCATGGCTGAGGCTCCTGGAGGTTTTCTGGTTTCACGCCCCCATCACGACCACCCTGTGAGCAGAAATCGAGCCCCAGCCGGCCCACATTCCCAGTTTGAAGGGTGTCTGAATCAGGGGAGGGCCCTTCCATAAAATTCATAAATGATCTATTTCTCTTTTGAATCTAGTTAATTAGGGAAAACTGGAGCATTTGGTCAGTGCTGCTGAGAACCTCCCAACTGTCAGGAAGCTGGATGTTTCTGGAGACAAGAGAAGTAGCTGAGACACAGCTGCCGGGTTTTGACCCAAAACTTTGACCGCGTCAGGAGGACATAAAACCCTAAGACCTTCACCTTTCTCATGTAATTTAATTGTTTGGAAACGAGAACTCGCAGCCACCGTCCGGAAGTTTCTTCCCCAGCCTGAAATTTCTATTCCTTGAAACATCTTTCCTTAGTAAGGTTTCCGGAACCTCCTAAATGCTAGGTGGCCATCTGGACACACTCACTGTGGCCTCCAGCCAGCCGGCCACCAGGCTCTGCCCTGGTGGGGAGACCTGGGCCAGGGGCAGGACAGCACCCTGAGGCCGGGGAGGGAAGGGGTGTGTGCTGAGGTCAGACCCCTCCGCCACCTGCTCCTTCAGCCCCCAGCCACAGGAGCCCATGTGATCATTGGTTAAGCAAGCACAGCCTTGGCTCTCATGCTGGGTGGCAGCATCGCAGTCCTCCTAGATTGAAATTTGGGGAGCTCCCATTGTAGCTCAGCAGGTGACAGACCCAACAAGTATCCATGAGGATACAGATTCAATCCCTGGCACCGCTCAGCAGGTTAAGGATCTGGCATTGCCATGGGCTGTGGTGTAGGTTGCAGACACGGCTCAGATTCCATGTTGCCATGGCTTTGGTGTAGGTCAGCAGCTGCAGCTCCAATTCCACCCCTAGCTTGGGAACTTCCATGTGCAGGTATAGCCCTAAAAAGGAAAGAAAGAGAAAGAAAGAAGACAATTCAGAACCACTGGCCAGGAGCAGTTTGATTGGGGACCCCTGATGGGCACCCAGTCTCAGTTCGCAGGACTTTGATGTGCTGACTCCCGCCTCCCACCTGGGGAGCTGGAAGGAGGGGAGCCCCGTGGAGCTGTCCTCTCTCCTTGTTCACGGACTTGGCAGAGTCCAGTCTGCTTTTCAGATGATTTGGGGGTCTTCCTGGGAAACACTTTGAAGCCTCTTCAAAGCCAGCAGAGTTGTGTACAGTCACCGAGTGGCAGAAAGGCCCTGCAGCCCCGGGCCACCTCCAATTACCAAAGCCCCACAAAGGAACGGCTGCCACTCACCCCACACTTACCTCGGTGGCGGCGAAAAAAAGGGGCTGGGGCCCAAGCGTGGGGTCAGTTCCTCAGGGACAGAGCCAAGGCTGGGAGGCCCAGGTGTCAAGAAAGTACATCCACGGGCCCTCCTCTGTGGCCAAGCTCCCCGCCGCCGCCACCCCATCCCCAGCCACCATCCCTCCAGACCAGGAAGAAGAGCGGGGACCTTGCATGGGCGCGGGGAATGTCTTCCACATCACAAGGTTCTTCAAAAGGAACTTCTCCCCAGGAGTTACCATCTCAAGCCGCCCTGGAGCTTGGGGCCAAGAAAACCGAGGCGGGGATCCGGTCTTCATTAAGCACCAGCAGTGAGCACCTGCTGCCTAAGCTGGGCCCAGCAAAGGATGCAAACAGCAAGGCACGACTTCTGCCCTCCCAGCTTCTCTCCTCTGCGCTTCAGGCTCTGGCTGCCGAGCCCCCTCCCCTGGTGGCCTGAGGGAAGGTGTATAGCTCATTGATTTCCAGCTCAGCACCCTTGTTCCATCTTCACCTCATTCCCCTAGATCCTTGGTTAAGAAAATGCTCCAGCTCCTTCTCCATGAGCATGGTAATTTCAACAGATGCCCGAGAGGCGAGGGCTCCCCCCCTCAAGCCTCCTTCCTGCTCATGCCCCCTCCCTGGCCGGCAGAAATAACCTTGCCCCCCACCACACTCCCCGATCTGTGATGGCAAAGACAGGAGGACAAGCCAGAGGAGATCCAAGGCAGTAAGCAGCCCTAGAGCCCAGGTCTTGCCCACCCACCCCCTTAAGCACCCAAGCCCCCTCCCCACCTTCCGGGCTGGTTGGTGGCTTCGGAGCAGGGGCTGAATCTCATCAACAAGAAATTTGAAGCCATTAAAACACAATAAAAGAGAAATTAAATATAATCGCTCTGTAAATTATAACTAATTGAAACATCAATTGTAATTTTTATGATCTGCATTCGGAGTGAGTGATGCCTGGAGTTACAAAATGAAAATTAAATGATGGTGGAGGTGTCCTGGAAGGCCCCCTGCCCCCAGCTTCTACCCCCTCCACCAGCTGGCTTCCTCCCCTTCCAGATTCCACCCGAAAGTGCTGTCTTCTAGAAGCCACCCCTCCGGAGCCGCAGCTCAAGCCCCTCACAGGTCTCAGCTTGCTCTTATTTGCAGTGCTTTCTGTATAAGCCTCCACAGACGTCACACTTCCCTGAAACCCCAAGAAGTTCTGAGTCTCCTACATCTTTCGTGGTTCCCATGATTGGACCAAGACTCCAGGATCCAGGGAACATGTGTCTTGTGGCTGGATCGCAAGCAGAAAAAAGTCAGGAGAAGGTACCTCAGGAGCCCAGCTCCTGCGATGCTCTCAGAACTTCCCTTGTGTCAGACACACAACGTTAGACTAAAGACTGGAGGTCATCTGGTCCATTCCCCTGCCTCCCTCCCAGCTGGGCCCTGGGGTTGTTTGGCACATGGGCCAGATCGGCTCTCATCCATCTGCCCAAGATGGGCTGTGTCAGGCAAAGTGTGGGTGACCCTCCACCACCGAGGGAACCCCGCCACACTCGGGCGGCTCTTCCGCCTCCCTCTTGACCTCTGCAGGCTTCATTCCTCTCAGTCAGCTGCCAGCTCCCCACTCTGTGTGTGGGCATGGGGGGTGGGGGGGCATGGCGCAAGGCAGCTGTGGGGCCCCAGGCAAGCCGCTTAGCTTCTCTCAAAGACTTTCTTTCTCCAGCAGTAATTTAGAGACAATAACAACACCCACAGAGAGGTTTGGAGGATATATGTGGCAGCATTTATAAAGCTCTTAGCACAGAGCCAAGCACCGAGGGGGCGCCCATTAAGCTCCAGCAATTATCACAGTTCTGGTTGTCAGAATCCGCCCTGGCTCCAGACAGCTTCTGCTTTGCTCACGGATCCAGGTACCAATCGGCTAGGCGGCCCCGGGCGTCGGTGTGTCCCACACCTTCTCATGTCTGCAAGCCTCTCAGATTCTGCAGGAATCAATGGAATGGGGGATTTTGCAGGAATCGGGGCAGGAAATCAAGACCCTGGGTCTCCGTTTCTGCTGGCAGAGGCAGGCTGGTGCCAGCCCCGGATCCCAGCAGCCCAGCACACCTTTAGCCTGATGAAGGGGACCCGTCTCTGGGGTGCCAGCTCCCAGCTGAAATGAAAGCAGTGACGAGGTCAGGAAGGCTAGCCCTCCCCAGCCTCTCCCGGAAAAAGTCTTTTCTTGAGAAGTTTGATTTTGAGGAGGTGGGAGAGGTGTGGGAGACAGACAGCCAACTCGAGCTGCTAAGACTCCACCAGTGCCCCGTTTCTCCTGAGCTGACTGATGCCCAGAACTGCCCATCACAGAGTGTAACAGACGCCTGGTTGATTACCCTACAGCCAAGCTCACTGGGGGGACCTGGGCCCCTGCTTCCAGCTAATAGACCCACAGGAATGAATCTGGTCCCCCTCCAGCCTTGACTGGAACTCAGCTTCCCTGTCTGAAGTGATTCTCTGCCTCTCGGCTACCGGCAGTGCAGGGCCAGTACTTTTTTCAGTTCCAATCAGTGTAGCTCCATACATTTTAAAAAATGTTTGAAGATGGACTTCACACACCATAAAGTTCACAACAGAAAAGTGTTCGAGTCCGTCGTTTTGAGGATGTCTGCGAGGTTGTGCAACCAATGCCACGATCTAATTCCAGAAGCTTTTAATCACTGTCACGACATCCTCCAAGACCTGGCAACCACTAACCTACTTTCTGCCCCTCTAGATTTGCCAATGCTGGACATTTGATCAAACTGGAATCATAGAACTTTCGGGTCTGACTTCTTTCACTTAGTGTAATATTTTCATGGTTCATTCGTGCTATAGCATGTGTCAGTTCTATATTCCTTTTCACGGCTGTAGAATATTCCACTATAGGCTTATATCACATTTTGTTTATCCATTCCGAAGTGATGGACACAAGTTGTTTTTTTTGTTGTTGTTGTTACTGTGAATAAGGCTGCAATGAACAGTCACGTACAATGTATATTTTCAATTTTCTTGGGAATATATACATTATACATATAAATATATTTATATTTTATATACATATAATCTAGAATTGCTAGGTCATATGGTAACTTTAAACCTAGAGGTCATATGTTTAACTTTTCTAGGAACTGCCCAACTCTTTTCCCAAGTGGCTATACCATGAATACACTGCAAAGGTAATATAAAAAGCAATTATTAGAAAAACAAAATTTAAATAACTTGGAGTTCCCGCTGTGGTGCAGTGGGTTAAGAATCCAACTGCAGTGGCTCAGGTCACTATGGAGGAAGGGGTTCAATCAGGTAAGGCACCCAGTGCTACTGCAGCTGTAGGTCGCAGGTGCAGCCATTAAAGAAAAGTTTTAATAATTTATGAAAAGAAGCCGAATTTTAATTATTATTAAATCATCAGCCATAAAACGTTTTTGTCAATTGCTATGAAAGTTTCTTTTTGTTTGTTTGTCTGTTTGTTTGTTTTTGTTTTTGTCTTTTTGCTATTTCTTGGGCCGCTCCCGCAGCATATGGAGGTTCCCAGGCTAGGGGTCGAATCGGAGCTGTAGCCTCTGGCCTACGCCAGAGCCACAGCAATGCGGGATCCGAGCCGCATCTGCAACCTACACCACAGCTCACCGCAACGCCGGATCGTTAACCCACTGAGCAAGGGCAGGGACCGAACCCACAACCTCATGGTTCCTAGTCGGATTCGTTAACCACTGTGCCACGACGGGAACTCCAACTATGAAAGTTTCTAAATGCAGCCTCTCAAGGTCAGCTCTTACCTGCTGGAAGACAGATAAGGGCTCTTCCCAAACCAGCGCCAGCCACAGACCACACCCTCCACCACGGTCTCTCCAGCCTTGTGTCCGTGCTGTCCCCAGGTGGTCTCATGGCCCATGCCATGTAATTGAAAGTAGAAGCCAGAACATCTTTCAGCATGAAAGGCCGAGCCTCATAATTATTATGCCAGGACACTAGGCATAAACCTGGCCAAGGAGGACCTGTGGTCCCTCAATCAAGGGCCCTCGGTCACCAGGAAGATCCATGGAAAAGATTCAGGGAGGAGGGAGCAAGAAGACAGCGGGTGATGGAGAGGGCCAGAGACATGGGTTCCCCTCACTTGGGACCCTTTGCTCCTCTACAGGCCCTTGATCCGGTCACCCTCCTGGGCAACTGCCCTGCTGCCACTTTCCCTAAGGGTAGAAGATGTCGCCCTGCTAAACAGTCACCTCCTGGGATGACCTCCCTCGAGTCTCATCAGCACAGCTGTTTGGCTGGGCGGTTGACCCCAGGTTCTAACAGTCTTGGCTAAGTTTTCAGAACCAGGAAGAGCACAAGGTAAGAGAAGAGGGAGACTCCCCCACCGAAGCCCCTCACTGCAGATAGGATTGGACCACACCCTTTGGAGTCGTGTGGACTCTCTACTAGGACTGAGTTAAAAAGAAAAAGAAAAAAAAGTTCCCATTGCAGCTCAATGGAAACAAATCGGACGGGTATTCATGAGGATGAAGGTTTGATCCCTGGCCTCAGTCAGTGGGTCAGGGATCTGGCATTGCTGTGAGCTGTGGTATAGGTCGCAGACTCAGCTTGGATCCCACGTGGCTGTGGCTGTGGTGTAGGCCAGCAGCTGCAGCTCCGATTCCACCCCTAGCCTGGGAACTTCCATAATGCCACAGGTGCAGTCCTAAATAAAAACAAAAACAAAAAACAAAAAACTGAGTTATTCTTCTTTGTACCCCTGGTACCCAACCTAGCAAACACTCCATGAGCCAAAGACCCATGGCCTCTCGTGGCCTGGGGGGCGGGGGGGGGGGGAGTCAGTCAGGCAGCCATGGAGTTGTCTTTCCCTGATAAAAAATAAAATAAAACTGGAGAAAAGAGCCACGAGAAGCAAAAACTGTAAATCCAGTGGCTTCTCACATTGCTGGGTTACAGAGTGACGTGGCATCTCTGGCCCTGAGATTCGTGGTTCCTGGGTAAATGCCAGGTTTAATGGGCTGGCAAGGGGAAAAAATGTTTCTAGTGATCGCGGTATCTCTCCCTGGTGCCAGCAGTGGTACTTACTTCAAGCAGGACAATCTCTCCTCAATTTACTCCCAGCCAATGGGGGAGGTGGGGGCTCTGGATGGGAGTGAGATAAGTAGACAGACTGTCACAAGCTGCTTTAGGGTAGGGGTCTGATAAGCATCTCGAGTTTCTGGCAGGTGGTCTGGGTGATTCATCAGGTCACATGGTCCGATGCCAGCCGGGCTGAGCCTGGCATAAGTCACACTTCCTGAGAGGTCTCCCCGATCCATTCTAGTGAGCTCTCTTAGCCGTACTGACTCCATCTTGATTTCTCCTGGCACGGCCTCCATGCTGCTTATCCACCTTTGGGGCCAGATCATCCTTCATGATGAGACCCATCCTGCACCCTGGAGGGTGTTGAGCGGCATCCCTGACTTCTACCAACTAGATGCCAAAGGAAGCGCTCCTCCCAGGTTGTAACACCCGAAAGGTCTCCAGTCGCTGCCCGGGATTCCTGGAGGAGGGGGACAGATCCGCCCACCGCTCCTTGAGAACTAGTGGGTTAGCTGATAAGGAGAACTGCCTGGTAGCCAACAAGAGCAGAAAATAAAGGATTTAGTGTGTTGGCCCAGGGATCTTGGCAGAGACTGGCATAAATCGTACCTGAAGGTGGGAGAGGGAGGAGGAGGCAGGGGGTGGATGTATGACATTTAGCCCAAGAGGTCTCAACACCTGTCAGCATCTCCCAGGATTAAGAGGGAACCTGGGAATTCGCCAGGGGTCAGCCCCAGAAAGCAAATGTCCCTGAGCCCAGGGCCCAAGCCAAGGCAGGGTTCAACCCCTGCTCCAGGGAGATAAGAGGAAAACATCTCTCCTGGAGCCTTCCCGCTGCTGGGATCGGATTTCAATTAAAGTGATTAGTACCGTTTACTTAGACTCCACCGCTGCATACAATCTACCATGCATTATTGTGAGTTTCAAGAAATCCTGGAGGGGTGTGGGGGGAGGGGAGGCCATTCAGCCCAAATTGAAAAGGTCCTCCTGTAATTATGCGATTGGAGAATATCCACTGAGGGGATCAATAATGGGACGTCTAAGTGTCACTGTGCGCCGAGATTACAGCTTTTGAATTGCTCCATCTCAGATTTTAATTTTCTCTTTCTTTGTCACGTCACCATGAGCAGGAATCACAGCCCCACATCCCAGCCTGAGAGAGAGCGAGACGGTGAGGCTGGACCAAAGTCCAGACACATCAGACCCTCTCTAGGAAAAAAAAATTTTTTTTAAGAATCAAATCTTAGAGTTCCCGTCGTGGCGCAGTGGTTAACAAATCCGACTAGGAACCATGAGGTTGCGGGTTCGATCCCTGGCCTTGCTCAGTGGGTTAAGGATCCGGCATTGCTGTGAGCTGTGGTATAGGTTGCAGATGCAGCTCAGATCCTATGTTGCTGTGGCTGTGGTGTAGGCTGGCAGCTGTGGCTCCAATTCGACCTCTAGCCTGGGAACCTCCATATGCCATGGGGGCAGCCCTAAAAAGCAAAAAAAAAAAAAAAAAAAACCGCTGATAGAATCTGACCACCGGTCCAGGGCTCCTCCATGGCCTCAGCTCTTCTCTGTGTGCCCAGCCCTAACCAGGATTTCTGGCTGCCCTCATCTCAGAGCTCGACCAGCTACCTCCCTTCTTCAAGGATGCTGGGCATAGGGAGAGATACAAGCAGCTCTGGCAGGCCAGATGAGGACAGAGGCTCAGGAGTCAGAAGCCCCATCGCCATCGTAACAATTTCCCTTTCAGACCACTCCCACGTGCCTCCTCCCTCCTTCGGCACCCAGCTCTGATGTCACCCTGGCTGAACCTCAGGCAACTCTGCTCAGTGCCAGCTTCCATGATTTGCATTGTACCGATTTCCCCTTTATTCTTATGTTTGAGCCTCTCTTTCATGATGGCGCATATATTACCTTAGGATTAGTTTCAGCTGAGCATCGAAAGCTAAAATAACAGGGAAAAAAAGATAGAGATTCATTTCTCTCTCCCATTGGATGTTAGCAGCCCAGGGCTAGTCTAAACGCTCTGTTCTGCACAGTCTTCAAAAGGGTCACTCTTCTTTCATGTTGCTCCACACTGGCTGGCTTCCAAGTCTAAGATAGCTGCTCTGGCTCCAGCCATCACCCCTACAGTTCAACCAATAGGAAGGAGGAAGAGAAGAAGAAGGGCACGCCCCCTCCATTTATACCATTTCCTCTAACACCCCATTGGTTATAAATTAGTCACATGGCCACAGATAACTGCATGGAAGGTTGACATGCGTAGTCTGTGTTCTGAATAGCCCTATGTCACGGGAGGATAAGGGCGTGGATAAGAGGATTTCTGGAAATCTCCATTCTAAATTCCTCATCCATCTTGTGCAGCCTAAGGGATGGGCTGTTTCTTGTGTATCCAAATGTTTACCCACTCCTTCAACCTGGCCGTGATTCCCTGTCCATTGATGGTTTCACTGAATACCTTAACTCCCTCGCTCCTCTATCGGCTCAGTCACTGGCTCATCCATTCATTCCTTCCTCAACAAATGCTCTCCCTATGCCTTACCCAGTGCTGGGCATGTGGTCAGGATTCAGGACACAGAGAGGATAACACAGACCCTGCGTTCAAGCTGCTTACAAATTAACAGGGAAAACAGCCAAGGAAGTGAGCATTTTAGGACCCCGACGTAGGTGCTACAAGACTGCACAAAGGTTTTCATGCAGACATCATGGGCCTTGACCCACCTGGGGTTGCAGGCAAGATTTCCGATCTGAGTCTTGGAAAAACAAACTTTATTAGGGAGCCAAAGGGGCCAGCGTTCCCGCGACGGAGCGCAGAGCAAAGCTGTCCCCTGTCCATGGTGCTGACCCCCAGACGCACCAAGAGCCCCCAGGGTGAGGTCAAGCCAGTCCCTCACTCTGAGCTGTCGCTCAGGGCGGGCAGGTGGGATGGCAGTGGCATGCCACTCAGCCACACACTTCATTTTCGTAACGACCTTCCCATCTCCCCTCTCCATCTCGCTTGTCAGCCTGTGACCATTAAATTCCTCATTAGCAAACGAAGTTTGGATGAACTCATTAAGATGAGGGATGGCGCAGCTGGCTGGGGATGAGTCAAAACTCCTCCTCTCCTCTCTCTTCAGAAATAATGCGCCTCGCAGTCTGTGCGCCCTCCTCCAGGTCTAACCTGAGGTGCAAATGGAGCCCCTGCGGTTCATCAGGGGACCAGCCGAAGAGGAGACCAGGCCACAGTGGACAACAAGGATTGTACAGCTGGTAATTTACACTCACACCTCCGGTCACCCAATCAGGGCCTGGGCTCCTGCCACTTCATACTGAAGCTCAACCTCCCGAATGTGACATTAGAAACCCCTCCCAACCATGTTCCAGTCCACCTCTCCCGCCTCCTCTCCCGCCCTCCCCATGGGACCCCTGCCTTCAGACAATGACCCAATGACCCAATGTGAGGCCCACTAAAACTGGCTCCTACCAGCTCCTGAAAGCACCTGGTTCCATATTCCACAGTTGACATCACATTGGCAGCCTGAAATCCACCACAGTGAGAAGACCTACCACAGGAGTCAGCACATGCTGCAAATGAAAAATGTATTTTGGTCAGAAAGGTCGATTTTTTTTTTTAAGGGCCGCACCTGCTGCATATGGGAGTTCCCAGGCTAGGGGTCAAACTGGAGCTGTAGTTGCTGGCCTCTGCCACAGCCACAGCCGTGCCAGATCCAAGCTGCATCTGCAACTTACACCAAAACACATGGCAACGGATCCTTAACTCACTGAGAGAGGCCAGGGATTGAACCCACATCCTCATGGATACTAGGGTTCATTATCTCTGAGCCATGACAGGAACTCCCAGAAAGGCAGATTTTTAAACATTTGCCAGCACACCTGTCTGCAGGTGGCCACATATGTCACACACTTGCGTATCTGTCTGCCCATCTTTGTGTGGCTGTTCCCTCTGCCAGGCTCTCCCCTGGCTCCCTGGGATGCTCCTTCTGTTTTCAGCCACAAAAGAAAAAAGAGAGTCTCTAAGCTCTGGCTCTGAACCCAGGGTTGTCCTAGGTTTGTCCAATCATTTGAGGGCATGGTCATGGGGGCTGGGAGTCACACGGTCAGGAGGGGGGCTCAGGGGTGCTGCCTCTTGAGTGGGAGCTGTGGGGCTGGACCTGAAAGGTGTGGACAGAGCTGAGAAACTGGCCCATCTCATGGGCTGGAGGGCAAGCTCCATGGGGATGGAAATGTGTTTAGCCATCTAGAGACCACCAGTCCCAGCGCAGAGCAGGTGCTCAATACACATTGGTAGATCCAAGGAGTCACCTTGGTCTGAGTCCTTCTCTCAGCAACCTGCCACCCCGTTGGTCCCTGCAGAGGGAGGAAAGAGGCTTTGAGGATGTCAACGAAGAAACACTCGGTGCTCAAGTAACGAGGCATCTTTTTCCTTCACTTATGAGCTGTGTGGCCCTGGGCAAGTCCCATAACCTCTCTGTGCCTCAGGGAGACAGGAGACCACTTCTGTCTCCATCCTTTCTTGTGCAAAGTTGCTGTGATTTCTGACTCGCGGGAGGGACTCGGCTGCGTGTGAGCCTTTGGCTGTGGCAAAGGTTTCTCACCGCTGAGATACCTGCCAGTTCTCTTGGCCGCCCAAGCGGACACGGGCGCCTCCCTACCGCCCGGGGATGGAATCTAGATTTGCACAAATTTTTCCCTGCTCACACACACCAGGGAAGGAAACGGGAAGCACAGGGACCAGTGACCCAGTCCCCACTCTGAACCGCAGCACTTTGGGCCTCCTCTGCGCATCCCTAGCCGTCTCTTTCCCCGCAATGCCAGCTTCCTCCGCAGGAGAAGGTGCCGGGGCTCAAAGGGCGGTACCCGCCGAGCCTCCCTCTTCTGATGCCCACAGACCCCTGAAGGCCCTGCTCCCAGCCGCACTGCAGCCTTGAGCTCCTCGCTTTGGGAGGCAATGCCGGACTCCGTAATTGCTTTTGGAAATGCGGTCACCAGTTTAATTGGTAGAACTTGTCCTGGGCGAGGTAACAGGGAAGCGGACGCCCGCCTACCTGTTTCTCTGGAAGCGCGGCCGGGAAGTGACTTTGGCTGGGCGTGCGGGTAGGACGCCTGCGGCCAGGGCACACTGACCAGCATGTGAGTTCTGAAGATCAGGGAAGCGGGGGGGGGGGCGAGGGGACGCGGGGGGGGGGGCGGGGCGGGGCGGGGGGGGCGGGGCGGGGCGGGGGGGGCGGGGAACGCTTGGATGACGGACAAGACACGGAGGAACGGGCTGAGCCCTGGGGACTTCTCTGCCTCTGGACCACAAAGGAGCCAGAGAGTGACACGACCACATTAGGTCCTGAAGCCGCCCTGAGGGCTGTGGCTGCTGGGCTCCCTGGTCTGTGACTGTGGGCCTCCATCCCGCTCCCATGGTGACTGCCGTGGGACCCTTGTCTGCAGAGTTCAGACCAGGGGGTGCCCTGGAAGGAGGGAGAGAGAGATGGAGAGGAGGAGGGGTGGGGGAGGAGCAGCCGGCTGGGGGCGTTCATCCCCAGCTCTCTCCCTGAGAGGTTGAGGAGGGCTGAGCGTGCTTTTTGGTGGAAGGTCTCGGGCCCCCATCAGTGACAGCGGCCCCTCCCGCCACCCAGCCTGGCTGTCCCTGGTCAGGTGACGCCCCTGCCACTCTCAGGTCCAGGGTAGGTCTCCTGCCTGCTTCCATGGCCCTGCCCACACCTGCAAAACCCCTCCTGTTGTTAAAATTATCCCCCAAGGGAGTTCCCCTTGTAGCTCAGCCGGTTAAGACCCCGACCAGTATCCATGAGGATGCAGGTTCAATCCCTGGCCTCCCTCAGTGGGTTAAGGGTCCAGTATTGCTGTGAGCTGTGGCGTAGTTTGCAGACATGGCTCAGATCCCGAGTTGCTGTGGCTGTGGTGTAGACCGGCAACTGCAGCTCCAACTCAGCCCCTATCCTGGGAACTGCCGTATGCCCAGCGTGTGGACCTAAAAAGAAGAAAAAATAATATCCTCCAGTCACTCAGTCTTGCGGTGCTGTTGCTGGTCAAGATCTGGAAGGATCCAGAGGCCAGTGGAAGCTGGTGGGAAGTGGCTGTCCCCCGGCTCCAGCACCATCCTGCCCACCACCCCTGAGGGTTTTCTTCTCTGTTGGCCCACCTTGTAGGTGGACCCCTGGGGGAACATCCCTAAGTCCTAAACCGGGGAGTTCTGGGAAGGACACAGGGCCACCCAGGCTCCCCCTGGTCGGAGGGAGTAATATGAACCTTGGGGCCACTGTAGGGGGCTGAGCAGGAGGCTCTGAGTTTAGTGGATGAGCCAGTGCCCAGCAGGCAGGTCCCTGGAGGCCCAGTGCCCTCGGGTCTGCCTCCAACCCAAAGGACCCCTGCCCCCCATGCACGCGGCCAGGTTTTGATGTTAGCATTCACTCCATCCTGCCCCCCATCCCCACCACCCTCACACCCTAGTCTAGCCCAACCCCCACTGCCCATCTGGCATTAACACCCTTAATACCAAAGGCCTCCCCTCCCCCCAGGGCTCCTGCCTGGCAGAGGAGACCCCAGACCCGGACACCACTGCTGATAAGGGTCTCCTGTCCATCACAACCACGATGCTCTCCGAGCCTCGTGATTTATGGATTTTAATTTTCCCAGGTCCTCCGGCGGGTCCCCTCTTTCCCTCTGGTCTGTCAGGGCGTTTGTCTCCCCCCTCTGCAGACCTTCTCCCCCTCCCCTGTTTTTTAATTTGAAGCATCTGTCTGGAGCATCCTGAGATGGGACCGTCCACAGTACTGCATGCATTACACTGCTGACAGCTCTATTGATTTTCTCTCTTCCGCTGCATAATGCAAGATATATACAAGCCGATAGGCTGGCCCCCTGTCCCTTACTTTGAAGGGACTGTGCTCTCCCCCCCCCACTCTAAGGCCCCCCTCACCCTGGCACACGTTGATATATGGGGTGGGAGGAGGCTTGTCCCTTACCCTCAAGATAGATTCTCCTCTGCCCCAATATTATTTCCCTGGCTGCTGGTGGACGCTGTCTAATCTATCCTGTTTACGGTAGCAGCTTGGACACAGTGGAAGCCGTGGAGGAAAGGGGCCAGTGGAAGCAAGAGAGTTGAGGAGGCAGCATCTGTCCACACTCTGTCCCCACTGGGGAAGACAAGGTGGGCTTTCCCAGGGGTCCCCTCGGCCTGCCGCACCAAGGTCCAGGGCCACCCCCGCCCCCCTCCGCTTCTCCAGGCTGCAGTTCTCCAAATCCATTGGCACTTTTTTTGTTTTTTTGTGTTTTTTTTTGACTGCACTTTTGGCATGGGAACGTTCCCAGTTCCCAGCCCAAGGATTGAACCCATGCCACAGTGGGCAACGCCGGATCCTTAACCTGCAGCACCACAAGGGGACTTCATACTTGACTTGGACACACATTCAGTTCACGGTCACAGGGCCAGCTGCTGGGCTAAGCACTTTCTGGCGCAGTTTCTTCTAAGCAAGGTAGGGCAGCCACAGAGAGTGATGTGGGCTATGGAAGGGGTCTGGAAGGCTTGGGGGGAAGGATTAGCATCCTTCCTCAACCGAGACTGAAGCTTGGAGATGCCGGGAGACTGGTTCAAGATCTCCTAGCCAGACACAGGATTTGAATCCAAGACTGCCTGTCTCCAGTCTTTTCCTCCCAGCCTACGACCATGCCTCCTCCAGGAAGACCTCCAGGATTGAGGCCACCCCATCCAATTGCTTCTCTATCCTTGTCCCCTCTGGAACACACAGGCTGTGAGGGTTTGCTCTTGCCCTTGCTGGGCTGGGGTGGGGGGGGGGGCGGGGGAGCTGCTGAGTGTGTTGTGGGGTGGGTTCTCTCTGCTGTGAATTGGCATCATTGCTCCTCCCCCCTGGAGGGTTTCCCTTGGCCCAGCCCTCCCCAGCCTGGATCAGTCCCACACGGTCCCCATTTGGTGCCACAGGGAGGAGCACCAACGGCCTGGTCAGTGCTTCTCCTGCTAGTCTGTGAGTTTCTGGAGATGGGGGCAGAGATGAGGACCAGAGCTTGTTTCGGAGTTTTTACCACCTGCCCCGGGCCAGGCAGACGGAAGGCACTCTCTACAAGTGGTTCAATCCGCTCCATCATTGAGCTGTCTGGGAGGGTGGGCGTTTGCTCGCTCACAGGCCCCCTTAAGGCTCTGCGGGAGGCTTTTCCACTCTCTCCCCCGCCGCCCCCCCACCCGACTCCCCCCTTCCCCAACCCCCATCCCTACCCAAGGCCTCCTACTAGAAATGGTCCTCCAGCTGCCTAAGGTTTCCGGCTCTGGCTCCGGGTTGATGGCGCTGATGTGCTCCTGGTAACTGACTACCTGCCAGGTAGACAGAGGCCCACGCAGAAGCAGCAGGAGGGGATGCGGATCCTTCGAGCATCCCAGAGCAAGGGCTGGGTACCAAGAGGAGCAATGACCGCCAGCTGCAAAGACAGGAGCTGGGGCCCGGGAGTACCAGGCCACAGGTGCAGAACAGACGCCGCCATAACAAAGAATATCCTCTTGGTTTTGTCCTTCTGGTCTGGTGGTTCTCATTGTGGAGCGACGTTGCCCACAGTTGTCTGTCGCAGTTGTGAGGACGGGGCATCTGGTGGGTAGTGTGCAGAGAGCGCTAAACACCCTACTGCATTCAGAACAGCCCCGGCCCCACCCCAGGTGGAGAATGATCGGGTCCAAAAGTCAGCAGGACTGAGTTTGAGAAATTCTGTTCCAGTTGGACAGGCAGTTGGACAGGCCACAGCCCAGCCACACCATGTGGCTTTTAGCACAGCAGCTGGGAGAACATTACACCCACATTCCCTCAGGGCCCCCAAGTTTCCTTGGTTTCTTTGGGGGCTGGAGGAGGGAAGAAACCCCCTTTCCTTTGGTCTAGCTATCCCCCTAAAAAATGTCAGTCCCCTGGGAGCTCCCCTGTGGCTCAGAAGTAACAACCCAACTAGTATCCATGAGGACGCAGGTTCAATCCCTGGCCTCGCTCAGTGGGTTAAGGATCTGGCATTGCTGTGAGCTGTGGGGTAGGTCACAGACACGGCTCAGATCTTGTGTTGCTGTGGATGTGGCATGGGCTGGTGGCTACAGCCCTGATTCAACCCCTAGCCTGGGAACCTCCATATGCCGCAGGTGCAGCCCTGAAAAGCAAGCGCACACACACACATACACCAGCCCCCATGCCGGCACCCCGCCTCCTGCCCGCCCTCCTCATTCTTTTCCGAAGTAACCAAATTCAGCCACAGGGACTCCACACTCTTCCCTGCTAAAAACCTTTAAGGTTTAATAAAAAAGAAAGGAAAAGAAAAACCCTTCCAAGATGGTTTAAAGGCCAGTCCTGCCAGCAGGCCAAAGGCATGGGCTTCTCGGGGGCCTCTTGGAAATTATATGAGATGGTAGAGCACCCCCATCAGGTATGAAATACCACACAAATATTACCTCTAATTTATATACGAGCTCTCAGCTGGAGCATTTAGGATTCAAGGCAGAAGGGGGCAGACATTGCTTCTCTTTCCACTTCCAGATATGGTCTTAGCGCCCTCGTGTGGCCACTGGTAGAAAGTGCACCTAGGACAGGGAGGGGACTTTCAGACCCCAAGATGGCAGCGAATGGCCCTGACAATGGCTTTTCCAATAATCCCACCCAGGCTTCACAGCAGCCCCGAGAGGGAGGGGAGAGAGGTAGTATGGTGCTCACACACACCCCTCACTTTAGAAACAAGTGAAGAAGGCGAGACTGGAATCACTCACTGGGCTTTAGCAAGATGATGCCTGCCGTGGGTAAGCCCAACCCTGCAGAGCAGCCTAAAGTGGGAAAGGCAGTTTGGGAGCCACTCCCTTCCCCTGCTTCCCGGCTCTTATACGAACCATGTGCTCCCCCACTGGCACCCCCAGGAGGACCACTGCACCCCCGGTACCATCCTTGGTGCTCAGGACACGGGTTGGATAAAACACCAACCCCCAAGAGCCTGGTTACTCTGGGGGCCTGGCACAGAAAGCAGGAGTTCATTAAACATGAATCGAGGAGTTGCCGTTGTGGTGCAGTGGAAATCAATCCAACTAGCATTCATGAGGACGCATGTTCGATCCATGGCCTCACTCGGTGCGTTGGTATAGGCTGCAGATGTGGCTTGGATCCCTCATTGCTGTGGCTGTGGCTGGCAGCTGTAACAATGATTTGACCCCTAGCCTGGGAACCTCCACATGCCTCCACTGGTGCGGCCCTAAAAAAAGCATAAGCAATAGCAACAACAAAAACATGAGTTGAACGAATGGAATAAATTGAAAGAGAGATCATCCCTCTGCCCCCTGTGTGGTGGGTGCCAGTTTCTTGGCCAGTCCCAGTCCTACTTCAATGTGACCTGAAAGCTGAAGATGAGTGTAAACCGGGCAGCCTTCAGAGGTGGCCAGGCACCTGCCAGAGGCAGGAGGCTGTGGACCCAGCTGGGTGGCCCGGAGAGCAGCTGGTTGATGGAGAGAAAGGAAAGAGGGTGGCAGGGTGGGGGTGGCTCCCCACAGCTCCAGACGCGCCCTGTGTCCACCCCCCAGCTCTCGGTCCGCACTGCCACCATCCCGGTTGACACCCTCCTCCCTGGCCCTGGGACAGTGACAGTAGCTTCCACCTTCCCCACTGCCCCAGCCTTGGACACTTCCAACCCATGCTCCATGCTTCACAGCCAGAGGGACGAGTAACAGCCAGCTGGCCACACTCTTGAGTCCGGGGGTCTTCATCTCCCACAGTGTCCTTCCTGAGCCCTGGGAGAGTTTGCTGTCTTGCATGTGCCTCAGCATCACCAGGGAAGTGTCTGTCAAACACAGCATCCTGGGCTCCACTCAGAGACATGGGCGCCACACACCCAGGGCCAGGACTTTGGCTCCTGCTTCCACTGTGACATTCGGGGATCATCGTCCCATGAAGCAAAGGACGCCTTCTCCCAGAGTCCTCGCTTCACCTCCCAGTGGCTGCAGTTAATTTTGCTCTTTGTCCCCCTCAGGGAGCTGGAGAAAGCCTTTGGTACTTGAGCACTTCTGCCTTTGTGTTCTGTTACCGTATATCTGTTCAAGAGGGTGAATGTCTGTCTCTGGGTTCACTGCCAAAGGGAGGTGCAGCCCCTCTCCCTGTCCCTGTCCTGTACGTCCTGCAATGAGGAGCAGCATCAGGCATTCACTCAACAAACATTTTTGTGGATCTACAATGTATCCAGCACTGCTTTGTCCAAATTAATCCCTCCTTCCCTCCCTCCTGCCTTTCCTTCCTCCCCCATCCCTCCATCCCTTTCTCCATCCATCCATCCTTCTGTTCCTTTTTTTGGCCACACCCAGAGCACGCGAATGTTCTCAGGCCAGGGAATGAACCTGCACCCTAGCAGTGACCCAAGCCACAGCAGTGACAACACCAGATCCTCACCCCATAGAGCAGCCAGGGATCTCCTGCTCTGGCTCTCTTTGTCCCCCTCCCCCGCTCCCCATCTCTCCATCCATTCCTTCATCCATCCATCCCTCCCTCCAAACCTTCTTTCATTTGTCCGTCCACCCCTCCATTAATTTATCCAGCCTTCATCTAGTGTGTGATGTCAGAGCCGCATCCATCTCGAGGACCCTCCGGATCAGTACTGAGCCCCGGCTACATACAAGTACTGCATTTCAAGAGCCATCAACAGAATGCAGAACCCCATTCTGGCCTTTAAAGAAAAGTCAGTGCAAAGGCATGAAAGGTTTAGCCCTGGCACTCAGTCTATGGAGAGATGCATTTGAGTAACTACCGCCTGAGTGACCAGTGACGGGACGCAGAGATGCAGGGTCCTGCCTGGAGGGGGGGGTGAGCTGAGCTCCGAAGATGAGCAGGACTTAATGTCAGAGGGGACGATACAGGCAAATGCCCGGAGTCAAGAAATGCCCATAAGAAACCAGTTGGGGGAGTTCCCTGGTGTCTCAGTGGGTTAAGGACTTGGCGTTGTCACTGCTGTGGGGCAGGTTCAATCTCCGGCTCTGGAACTTCTGCATGCCGTGGGCATGGC
Source organism: Phacochoerus africanus (assembly GCF_016906955.1). Lineage (NCBI taxonomy): Eukaryota > Metazoa > Chordata > Mammalia > Artiodactyla > Suidae > Phacochoerus > Phacochoerus africanus. The sequence continues at coordinate 6,864,556 of NC_062557.1, read as the reverse complement.
CAAAAAAAGAAAAAGAAGCCAATTGGTGGGACTGAAAAGGTTGTTGCTTTTGGCAGAGCGGGGGAGAAAAGGCGAGAAAGGAAGCAGCCTGAGATGGAGCAGGGCTGGCAAAGTCAGACTCGGGGCTCTGGGAATGCCTACCTCAGATCAGGGCTGAGGTGCTCAAGAGTTTCAGACCGGACCCTGACCTTCAGATGATCTCAAGTGAAGTCTCTACCAAATAACGTTTCTTGTTGTTAATGCACTTGGCTTCTTCTAAAAGGCTCTCTAGCACAATTAGAGGATGCTGTGTTCTCCCAGGGGCGAGGCCTGTGTGTGTATCCTTCCCTGTATCTCCAGTCCTCTAGGAAGATGCTCAAAGTGGGCTTGTCTGATGGAGGGAGGGAGGGGAGTGAGTTCAAAGTTAAGTTCACGGTAAAGGACTCTTTCTCTTCAGGTGGGCTGCTCTGCAATAATGCGCAAAGGGCAATTACATTCTGTTCTGCGGTTATTAAATTCAGGGGAAACAAACATAATAAAATGTAGACATTTGTAGGGAGGTTAAAAATACAATTAAAGTGAAGGATAAAAAATAAAATCAATAACCTCAGGTTTCCCGGAGCCTGCCTGAAAAGACATTCTCTGAGAGTGTCTGTTTTCGTGGCAAGAAAAATAATACCAGGGATGGGATGGAGGCTGCAAGAAACCAAAGGAGCAAAGGAAGCCCTGCCTTCCCAGAGCCGCCAGCCCGTTTCAGATGCACAGCCTCAGTGAGGAAGCAGTCAGGAGTATGCGAGCTTGGGTTCAAGTTCTGACTCAGTCCCTCTCGGCAACTACAAGCTTCATTCTCTGTAGGTAAGACTAGGGTCATGGCCAAAGCCACCTCTCACACCTGAGGCTCACAGAGGCCCTGTGGGCCACGTGCTTAGCACACCACCCTCCCCACCGCCCCATGTGAGTGTTCCATAGACCTCAGCTATTGCAAGTTCTAACTCTCTTTCGTTGCACCAGTTTTCTCTCTCTCTTTTTTTAATGTCCAAATCCTCAGCATATGGAAGTTCCCAGGCCAGGGATCGAACCCACACCTCTGAAGCGACCTGAGTCAGGTTCTTAATACAATGCACCATAGCGGGAACTCCTGCACCAATTCTTAAAAGAATTGGAAGCAGCAAATGGAAAAGCTCCATCAAATAAAAGGAGGCAAGCCCTGCCCGTGACAATTGGAAGTCCGTGGAAAAGGAGACCAGGAGGAAAGGGAAGGAACCCCTAGAAAGAGGTTCTAAAATGCACCTAAGAAGATCCCTTCATTTAAATTAGAAAATCTTTGAGTAGATGCCCAATACACAGGTCTAATGAATTAGCAGCTAATGAGTCCTAATATAAAAGTCCTCAAATTGGATCTGAAATAAAACGTAGCAAGGGCAAGGTGGGGTTTTTGGGCCAGGAGACACAGGGGCAGAGGAGGGAGGAGGGGAGGAGGAAGGCGGCGCATTGCATTCGTGGAGCTGCGCTATTAATCTAAGCCAGAAGGGGGCAGAGATGCAGCGACGGGAAGGGCAAACGACTATTGTTGACCCTTTGCAGACACCGTACCCAGCTTCCTCTGGGGGAGGGGGTTAACTGCCCGGAAGCGGAAGTCTCTTCCTTTTCCGTTCTGCTTGCTTTTTGCCGGTCGCGGTTAGTATTTCTCGGGCCGTACCTGGGGATTCGGGGGGAATCCGTTGTAATCCACGGCCAAGTAGCACCTGGGAATCCTGGGCCTGGATGAAGGGTGCGGGGGAGAAGGATGGAGTGCGGTGGGGCCGGCATTTCGGGCATGCGGGGAAGGAAAGTGGGGCTCCCCACGAGTCCGCGTACGCCGCTAACGCCAATGCTCGTTTTCCCCGCAGGTTCCAGCCTCGCTCTCCGCGCCTCGTCGCCATGGTGAGTACAACCCGTTTCTGGGGGCTTCTCCGGGGGGCGGGGGTCGTGGGTCGGGAGCGAGAACAGGCCTCTGCGAGAGGCTCCGGAGGCCTGAGAGGGGCTGGCGGACTTGACCAGCCCGGGAAGTGTGTTTCTGCAGGTCATTTCCTTTTCTTTGCTTTGCAGCCTCGCAAAATTGAGGAAATCAAGGATTTTCTGCTGACGGCCAGACGAAAGGACGCCAAATGTAAGCGATCGTCCTGAGGGTCGAGATAAGCGAGTTTGCGCCGAGCCGTCCTCGTGTGGCTGCCGGTCGGGCCGGGGCCGGGAGGCTGCTTGAGCACTTCGCTATCTGTGAACGTTTAATGCCGTGGGGTTTTTTTGTTTCGTTATATGAATGGTGGGTGCTCTGAATGGAATCCTTACTGGGTGACGGTCTGGAAACGCGTGTATCAAATTCTGAGTTAGTGCAGGTTGGGTTCTGGGCTGAGGCGGACAAGCTCTGCTCACAGGGAACTAAATAACTTCACTTAGACGCGTGTTAGTGTCCTGGCTTATAAACGAAGGAGCAAGTAATTGATGCATCGAAAACGTAAAACAGGGAGTTCCTGTTGTGGTGCAGCGGAAGGTAATCCATTTGACTAGCATCCATGAGGATGCAGGTTCGATCCCTGGCATTGCTCAGTAGGTCGGGGATCCAGCGTGGCTGTGGCGAAGGCCGACAACTACAGCTCCCATTTGCCCCCTAGCCTGGGAACCTCCATATGCCCTGGGTGCGGCCCTAAAAAGACTACAACAGCATATCTTTGACTGATATGTCTCTTTTGCATGTTTGTTTTTTTAAATGCCAAACGTGGGGGGAAATTCTGCCGTAATCCATTTGTTAACGTATGGTTTGTTATACAACAATCCGATATCATTTCTTTCCTGCTGTGTCAAGTATTTTTTGTAGCTTCTTTTTTCTCATAGGTTTGTCATAAAGAGGAAATTGAGTTCCCATCGTGGCTCAGGGGGCTAAGGACCCGACTTGTATCCATGAGGACGCAGCTTTGATCCCTGGCCTCGCTCAGTGGTTTAAGGATCCAGCTTTGCCCTGAGCTGTGGTGTAGGCCAGTGGCAGCAGCTCCCGTTAGACCCCTAGCTTGGAAACTTCCCATATGCCGAGGGTGCGGCCCTATAAAAAATAGAGGGGAAATGGGGGAATTTGTGACCATAGACTGCTGTTGGTGGGCTGAGACTGCCGGTCTCTGGTCTCTGATTAATGCCCTGTGTCAGCAGCAGGGTGAAGTGGGCCATGGAGTGCAGGAGAGCCTTTGGGTACAGGGAGAGGCATGTTTGTGTCCTCATACCTGGCGCAGGCTGTTGCCTTTGACCTGGTGCTGTGTGAGCTGGGGACCACACTAGGAACCAGCAGCAGCTGGGGGCAGTGTCTGTCCTGCCTTGGTTGTGGGGACCGCAGATGACAGTGAGCTTGTGTTTTGTATGTACTGGCAGCGCACAAAGAGGGCATTTGTCAGGTCAGTTTCAGTCCAGACCAGGGCATTCGCCGTCACTGCCTGGGTTCAGATCCCAGCTCTTCAGTAGGTCGCTGTCCTTAAGGTAAACACGACACCCCCGTTTCCTTATGTTTGGGGGGTGATAACATCCATCTCAGAGGGTTGGTGCAAAAGCCTCAGATCACATGGTCCATTGGAGGGTCAAACACGTTGAAGAAATGATACCTAACCCGTCATATTCCTGTGCGTTTTAGTTCTGTTCAGGAGCTTGATTTTAGAGTGGTGGTGGGGATAGTAGGGGTCGTGCCCCCCTGGATGGGATGGGGCGTTCAGTTTTTTGAGTACTTTTTTTAAATGTCTCTGTAGTTTCTTTTCTGTTTTGGCCGCCTTGTGGCATACGGAGTTCCTGGGCCAGGGATCCGATCTGAGCCAGTTGCCGCAGTGCCGGACCCTTTAACCCACTGGGGGGCTGGGGATCGAACCTGTGTCCCAGTGCTGCTGATCCCGTTGCACCACAGCAGGAACTCCTATAGTGTTTTAATTGTAAAATATACGTGACCTAAAGCCATTTCTAGGTGTGCAGTTTATTGGCATTGGCTGAGCGCATTCACCTTTTTGTGCTGCCATCGTTTTCCAGAATTCTTTCATCTACAAAACCGAAGCTTTTGTGGAGTTCTCTTATGTTGCAGTAGGTTAAGGATCAGGTGTTGTCGCTGCTGTGGCACCCTGGCTTCCATCCCTGGCCAGCCAGCAGGGAAAAAATAAAAGGCAAACCAGAAACTTGCCATTCAACGAGAGCTCCCCATTCTCCCCCTCCAAGCCCTGGCAAGCGCCGTGCGCATTCTGTCAGTTTGGCCGCTCTAGGTCCTCGTGTAAGTGGAATCATCCACTGCTTGTTCTTTTATGACTGGCTTCATCTAGCGCTCTGTCTTCAGAACTGACCCGTGTGGAATTTTCTCTTTAAGACTAGATAATCCAGCACCCACATGTTTATCCAGATGCCCGCGGGCACTGGGGGGGTTTCTGCCTTGGCTTTTGTGAATAGTGTTGCTGCAACTGTTGGTACACAAATACTCCGCGTTCCTGCTTTCAGCTCTGAGTATATTCCTGTAGGGGGACTTGCTCTAGCATGAGATGGTGTTGAATAAACCTTTGCAGAGATCTCCAGGCCCAAACGGGCACACACCAGCTGCTGGGGCCATGCCCTGCACTTGGCCTTGAGAGGAGTGTTAAGATGGCAGAGAAGGCTGGTGAGGTGCTTGGTGCTTGCGTGTCTGGCCGGGCCCGTGGGCTGAGTTCCGGGGCCCGTGTGCACTTCTTAGCCACTGATCCTCTGTTGGGACTTGGCTGCTTTTACAAGTTCTTGGAACAGTTGTGAGCTGTTTATAAAGAAGTTGGAAGGAGGGATGTGACGGTGCCTGGCGGCCTTCCCTCCTGGGAAGCCATGACTTCCTGCAGCCAGAGAGCTGCTGGCCTCGTGGAAGTGGAAGCCCGCTGGCGCTTGTAGGTAACCAGATGCTGCTGAACTTCAGACCTTGTACTGTTGGATTCTGGGTGCACGTGGGGCTCTTTACTGTCTGAGCTGCGGTCCTCATAGCTTTTTAAAGCAATAAAGAGCCCAGGAAATGGGTCTTGTGTCAAATTTGAAGAAGCTTCAGCCTGTGCTCGTTGTGTCAGGTGGGGGTCCTGAAGGCAGAGCTTTAGCCTCCCTCGATGGCTTCTCTGATGCAGAGAACTGGTTTCTAGAAGCAGGGTGGGGAGTTTCATCCCAGCAGAAAATCCCTCTCCTTATTTTCTGAACTGCTTTCATCCCTTAAAAAAAAATAAGACAGATACAGGAAGTTCTAGGATGGGTTCCCTGTACCACATAAATATCAACATTAAGCTCCAGGCTCTCAAGTGTTACTATAAGGGAGATGTAGATTTCTGCACTGTTTGAGGGCAGAGGCGGGCCTGGGTCTGGTTTTCTGTTGGCCGAGGGACAGTGGAGGGAGGCGGGCACTGCCGTCAGCAGCTCCGTGATGTGTGCCCCCTTTTGGAGAAGCATAAAGCAGGCTGTGCCACGCCTTTTCTGTGGTACAACTTTTAATCACTACCTCTGGTCTCTGGTAGCTGTCAAGATCAAGAAAAATAAGGATAATGTGAAGTTCAAAGTTCGATGCAGCAGATACCTGTACACCTTGGTCATCACAGACAAAGAGAAGGCAGAGAAGCTGAAGCAGTCCCTGCCCCCAGGTGAGTCCGAAACGGGGAAAGGACAGGAGCGATGACAACCCCAAACACGGAGGTGCAGGTGTCACCATGCTGATCCTTGACCTCTCTCCGGAATCAGGAGGTCCATCTTGTGGTTTGTCTAAGCATCTGCTCCTGCTATTGGTGTGGTGCGAGGAGGTTAGATCCCGCACCCAAGGTGGTTTCTTTGCTGCAGGAAAGGTTGTGTCACCCCTTTGGTGCTTTCCTAATGCAGTGTAGTGACAGCTAACACCCGCAACCCTGCCCGGTAGGTGGGTGCTGGTGTTGATAATCCTTGTTTTCACAGGTTGAGAAACTTACTAAAAACCACAGGCTGTGAACACAGGTTAAGCAGGGGGGCCTTCCTGGTGGCAACAGGCTCAAAAGAGCAACTGAGAGCTAGGAGGAAATGGCCCAAGGAGCCCAGGGGGTTCTAAAGGCTGCTGCTTCCCAGTGAAAAGCAGCCAGCACTACTTGCCTTTCTGAGACTAGTTGGACCGTCTTTAGTTGTTTTTTGTGGGGGGTTTTTGTTTGTTTGTTTTATTTGTGTCTTTTTCTAGGGCCACACCCGCAGCATAGGGAGGTTCCCAGGCTAGGGGTCTAATCGCAGCTGTTGCCACCAGCCTACACTGCAGCTCACTGCAACGCTGGATCCTTAACCCATTGAGCGAGGCCAGGGATTGAACCCGAAACCTCATGGTTCCTAGTCGGATTCATTTCCACTGCGCCACAACGGGAACTCCTGGACCATCTTTAGAAAGCCAAGCAAGGGAATGTTTTTATTGTCCAGCGTTTGGGGAGCAAAGCCTCCCTGGTGGGCTTCATTCCTGAGCTTTGTGAGCCTTCAGCTTAAATACAGAGTCCAACAAGCAGTAGTAACTAGGACAAAATGCATCTCCGGATGGCTCACTTTGTGCCTTTATCCTCTAGGTCTGGCCGTGAAGGAGCTGAAGTGAACCACGCATGCTGATTGGAACTGTATTAAAATTTTTAAAATTCTCAAGCTGTCCCTTGTCTTTGAGAATGGGGAAGAAAATGGTATCTGGGAGTGGCTTCTGGTGGGAACGGGATGGGGGCCCTGGTTGCCTCAAAATCTTGGGCTGTGATCCCAGTAGACAAATAAAGCCATCTCTCTCTCTCTTTTTTTTAGTTTGAAAGTAAATGGAAATAGGCATTTAGAAGAACCAGATACGTGTGGAAGCAAGCCAGTCTGCACTCATGAGATTTGAAAGTCACTTAGGGAAAATGAGCTCCCTGGTAATGAAAATGATAGTTAAAAGGAGGTGATTAGCCTTCTTGGAAGCAGCAGTAAATTAAATTCCCTTCCTCAGGATGTGGTGGCACATTTGTAGCTGCCGCGTTGGGGTATTCCTCACACTGAGGCCGCACGGATCTTTTCTTGCCAGGCTAAGACACTTAGGTGTTCTCCGGCACAGAAGTGAAAATTCACTCTTGGGTGTGTTTCCTAAGGGCTACTCATGATTAAGTGGAGTTGAGCCACGTGGGGTGCCAGGAGATGAGCACGGGTACAAGGATGGTTTAGATGAGGGCTCAGGAGAATGAGAGGTGAGGACATGTTAGCCTAGCAAAAGGAGACCTTGGAGCCAAAAGTTAGTTGAAAATCCAGCTGGCGTTTGGAGGTTGAGCCAAAGATTGGACCTTGGACCTCAAGGCAGAGGAGTGGTGGCTGTGAGAATGGCACATGCTGCTGAACAGGTGTGTAAAGGCCCGAATCCCAGCATGAGTGCAGCCTTTTAGGTCCTGGCGCCCTGACTCCTTAGGCATTTGGACCTGCTTCTAAAACTTGTGAATGATGCTGAGGCATTCACTCCACCTCCTCGAGAATTGGGGCAGGGGCAGGGGGGCCCTCCAAGCACTTCTGCGCTCTGCATCTTGGTGACAGAGTGGCCACAGGAAACAGTCAAGCACAGATGAGGCAGTGCTCAGGAGACTGCAAGATAGGCTTCTGCAGTGGGCACTCGTGCCCTGTGGCCAGCAGGTATCTGCCTGCATGCACCCTTCCTGCCTCAGTGGCAGGACCTCCATTCCTTCCCCACAGAGGGCAGTGTGTTTGAGCAAGGGCCTTGGGTGGGGGAGGCACACTAAGCAGAAAATACTCCTTGAGCCTGAAAGATGACCACATAAGTGACAATGACATACCCGACACAAGTCCTGTGGGCTCATGCAGCTGAGTGGAGTTTCCAGAGTGCTTTTCCCAGAACTCCAACTTGGGTCGCATAAGGTTCTGGGAAATAACCTACCCATTTCACTTGTTTAAAAGTCAAGGGAGCTAATAGGACCTTGGTGCTTGTTAAAAGCAAGCCATCGGTGTGGGGTCATGTCAATGCAGACCACAAGGTGGCACCAAACTACCAGTGAGAGTCTGGACCTGGTTTGCATCGATAGAATCTGCTCCCAAGTAGCTAAGCGCCTGAGATCACAGGCTTTCTATTCTCCAAGAATGCTAAGCATGTGAGGTAGTTGCTGTATCCAATCCTGAGAAGCATGGGTTTTGTTTATTGCAGGAGAGGGGGCCTCCATGCTCAGAGGTTGTCAACAGACCCCGATGGGGCGCGTTTGGCGGCTTCCAGTCTTGCCCACTCTTTCAGCATTCCAGCTTCCCAGGAGGAGGAGGGGGGTTGCCGCTCCATTTCCTTTGTCCCAGCACATTGTTCAGAAACCAGCCCCGGCTCCTAGGATACAAACCCTGCAGCCGCTTCAGAAGGCATCCTTTCATGCCCTGCTTCTTAGCTCTGGTCTCTGCCTCCCAGTCATTTGGAACACAAAAAATCCACGGTGGTGGCCAGGGCTGATTCCAGAGATTATGCGTGGTTGGTTTGAGGCCTGGGTATGTTTTTAAGCCCTCAGGTGGCCAGTGCTGACCACTGCCCTGTTGAGGCCAGCTGGCCAGCCTGGATGAGCTGGTTCCCACTGCGGGTGGGGTGCAGGCAGGAGTGCTGTTCACTTCAACCCCTTAACGAGTCCCGGGGAGGCCTCACGTTTCTGTTCTGCTTCTTTGCTTCACCGGTCACTTGTCTAAGCCAGCAGGCCCCTGGGGAAGCAGCTAAGATGGTCACTGGCTAGCTTGTCGCAGGCTGGCCAAGCAGGTTTGTGTGTTTCAAGCTGCACTCTGTGGCTGCAGGGGGCCCTGAAGGTGAGCTTTTCCAGGCAGTCTCTGTCTTTACCTGTGGGGTGCAGGCCCCCCTCCCTCCGGAGTCAGGGCTGGCTCCTGCCACTTCCCTGCAGGCAGACCCCTCCCCTCCCTTCTGTAATGCGTTGGCATTTGATCTAATCTTCCTAGAGGAATGCCAAATCCTCATAACTTCCGGCTTGGTGTGTGGCCTGTGGCCCGTGGCCCATGGCCGGGCTCAGCAGCTGCAGCCTGTGCTGTTGAGAAGGAGGCGGGGCACGGAGGGGAGCTTGTACATGGCACCAGGCAGTGCCTAGCCCCGAGGTCCCGGGGCTGCGTGGTCATGCTGTTTATCAGTGCCCATTAAGGGCCCAATGGAATCGCCTCAGGTCCATTTTGCTCAGCTACCAGCCTGACTGGTTCAAGACCAAAACCCTTCCCAGGGCCTGTGGGGCCAGGTGACCCAGGCCTACCTTGCCAGCCTCTTTCCTTTTTTTTTTTTTTTTTAATGTATTTATTTTAAAGTAAGGCTGGAGTTCCCTGGTGGCTTAGCAGTAAAGGATTTGGCGTCACTGCTGTGGCTCTGGTGAGATCCTTGGCCTGGGAACTTCTGCCTGCTGCAGGAGCAGCCAAAAATAAAGTAAGGCTAATTGAGATATAATTCAGCGAAACTCGCTCCTTTGGGTACACAGTTCTGCATAGTTGGACATTACAGCTGTGTAACCACCACAGCAATCCAGAGAAAATATTACCATCACTCCAAAGTTCCCTGGGGCACTGCAGCCCCTGGCAGCCAGCCTCTGGATCTGTCTTTCTGTGCAGTTTCCCCGCCTCCTTGTCACTCCCCTCACCCCGGGGTTTGCACTTCCTGATTCCCCTTCTGCTCCTTGCAGACCTTGGTCCCTGATGTCATAGTGTACTGTCTGTACCCCCATGCTCAGAATCCATCCTCCCCCAGCCCTCAGCTATTACCTCTTGGGCCCTTCTTTAGGAAACATCCCCGCCCTCCAGACCTCGCCCCCCTTTACATACTGGGCCCTTGAAAGCACTTAAGGGGGGGTTGTCGTTCATCACCGTATGGGATAAAAGCTGCCTCCCCTCCCCTATTAAACGTCAGACCCCATGCCGGCAGGGACGTGCATGTTTTGGTTACAGCTATACCCCTTAGAACAGAGATGTTCAAAATTTGCTGAAGAAAAGAAGACCCCTGTGAGAGGGACAGCGCCCTCCAGCGTCCTTGCCCCGCCGGGCGCCTGGGCTTTGGGCAGGCATGCGCAGATGGGACAGCCGCCGCGAGGCGCAGGGAACCTTGACCCGGACTGTGACCGCCCGGAAGAGAGGCCTCGGCCGCAGAACAGACTCCACCTACCACACCTGGATCTCTGAGAGAAGAAAGGGCGTCTGGCGTCTGTCCCCCTCTAGCAGCCAAGTATGTTTGCTGGCATTTCACCCGCAAGTTCCGCCTCCTCCAAGCCAGAAGTCCTGAAGTCTCTGGGGTTTCTTTTCTCACGGGCGTCTTCCGCCGGCATCTCTATGCCCCCCTCGCTACCACTTGCGACTGTTTGCAACCCAAGGCAGATCCCGTCAGGTCTCCTTAACTCCCCCACTCCCATCTCACCGACCTCAGGCGGCCCTTTATCCTCCCCTGGACCCTGTCCCAAGCCTTAACCACCCGCTTCCCGCCCCCTCGCGTCCCGCCTTCCCGGCACGCTGTTTGGGTCGCAAGACCTCCGCCTCGGTGAGTGCGATCTGCCCCCAGGCTCCATCGGGCCCGGGCCTACACCCCCACCCGGTATCCCCGCCGCCGCCTGGTGCGCGGACCCTGCTCTGCTTTTCTCCAGAGCACCGCTAACTTAGCGCGGTTTCTGTCTTCACATGGGGATTGCTACCATCCGCCCCTAAAATGAGGTCCCCTTCCCTCGAGAGATTCTGGCTGCTTTCGTTCACGGACAGAACAGAGCCCGGCACAGAGTAGGCGCTCGGGAAACTTGTGTTGACGGCTCTGGCGCCTCCCTGAGACCTCTCGCCCTTCCCCGCCTTTCCCCTCGAGACACCTCCCGGGTCTCTGCCCCAGGGGGCCCGCCCCGTGCCGCCGGCTAGGAAGAATCGGCTGCCTTCCTCAATCCCCATGGCTTTCCAGGCGACACCCATTAGTTGTTTGGGCAGATGGATGGCGCGCTCCCAGGGCAGGACCAAGTCTTTGAGTGCACCTGGTTTATAGAGTGGGACGCTCAATCACGGTTGAGACTGAATTTAGAACCAGTGACTCGGGACTGAGCGTTGCTCCCTTCCGTCCCCAATCTGTCAGTTCACTAGCCTCTAAAAGCGCTAGCAACGGCCGGCCTCGCCTCCCTCGTGCCACCACTGCCCACCGTCCTCACAGACACTATGTGCTTGACTTGAGAAGTAACCAGAAGCCCGGGGATCTAGCGACTGCTGTTAAGAGACAGATTCTGAGGGCTGTTTTCACTTCTCTTTCCACCTCTTTCGTCCGTGGGGCCGGGACAGATTCCAGACCAAAAGAAGGCTTCGGTTCTTGGGCGCGACCCTTCGTAGCCCTAGGGTGAGCCCAGGGCGAGGGGCTGGATCCAGGAGGGGGCCCGGATCCAGGAGGGGGCCCGGGCGGGCGCGCGCTTAGGGGGCGGGGCCCAGTCCGGGGTCGGGCGGGGCCTGGGGCTGGGGCGGGGCCTGGGGCGGGGCGGGCGGGCTTCCCGGGCCAGCAGGCGGCGGCGGCGGCGGCGGCGGCCGCAGCGGGCGGGCGCACTCCGGCCGAGCCATGCCCGCGGCGCGCGTGGAGTACATCGCGCCCTGGTGGGTCGTGTGGCTGCACAGCGTCCCGCACCTGGGTCTGCGCCTGCAGCCGGTGGACAGCACCTTCAGGCCCCGCGATGAGAGTTACCAGGAGGTGAGTCCGCGCCGCCCCCGACCCGGGCCACGGCCGGCGCCCCGGTGTCCCCGCACCACCCCTTCCCCCATCCCCAGCCCGCCGCTCTCCACACGCCCCCGCCACATACACACACACACACACACTCTCTCTCTCTCTCTCTTCCCTGCAGCCTCTTTATCCCTCTCCCCTTTCCCCTTGGGTCCTTGGGGCACAGCCTTCCCTTCTGGGAACCTCATGAGCCGGGACAACTGGAGAGATGGGAGTTAAGCAGACCCAGGGGGCACGGGGGGAAGGGCGAGGAGGTTGGGGCTGAGCGCCGATGGGGAGGGCAGCGACGCGCGGGGTGGGGGCATTTGAGCCTGTACGGGGTAATTTCGGCGCGCTCGCTTCGAGGATGCCGAGGGACGTCCCAGGGTTTTCCTCCTGCGGTTAGGAGACGGGCTCTCTCTTTCTGGGTCTGCGTAGCCTGAGAGAAGTTTGGGCAGAAACTGATGGTGTCTCCCTGTTCGTCTCCGCAGCCCCCTCCCCAGCCCCTGCCTGCAGCGTGGAAGCCGCTGCCAGCAGCTCCGCCTGGGCCCTTCCTGGAAGGCGGCAGAGCTGGGGGAGGGAGGGTGGTGTGGACCCACAGCCACATGTGGATATTCGGGAGAAGGAAGGTGGTCCCCCATCGGCCCCATCTCACACGGTGTCACCCTCCTCCTCTGTAAGACGCACCGTCTAGGCCCTGGACTTGTGTGGTTTTGTGGGTCTTAGCCAGCCACTCTCATCCTTGTGCCTCTGCCCTTTCCCGGCTTTGCTGGCTCTTTCCTCGCTTTCCTCCGTGGTTTCCGCGCCCCTAACAGAGAGAGGCGCGCTCGCTGGACAGAGCTGCAGAACTTGCCAGCCTTCTCAGGCCTGGCCAAGCCCACTCCGGCCCCGGTGGCCAGACTGAGTCAGTTTTCTGTTGCGTTAAAAATTCCGGGGCTGGGAAGCCCAGGATGGGGCCCATTTGTTTCGAGCTCAGCGCGTATAGGGGGACTTTGACCCCGGGCGGCCTCTGCCTGCCGCGTCAGGTTCTCCAGTCTCCCGGTGTGGGGCCAGGGGGCGGGGCCAATCGGGGCCGAGCGGGCCTCCGGGGAGGCTGAGCTGGGCGTCAGCTGTTCACTTCTTCTCCTGCCAGGCCAGGATTTTCTCCCAGAGGGCCCAGGGGATCCTGATCCAGTAGGGTGCGCAGGGCGCACACGGCGACAGGGAGTCTAATTATAACCCCTGGTGTCCCTATCACCCTCGGGCAGGTGGTGCCTGCCCTTCCAGAAGGAGGGGAGAAGCAGGACCCCTTCCTGCTTGCTGTTGGGCAGGGGTCTGTGGAAGAGGATGTTTGGAGGGTTTGCCTCCTTCCCAGCCTGCTTGCCCCGCCCTCTCCCGGAGCCCAGCCGTGGAAGGCAGTTCCCTGAGAATGTGGCTGAGAGCTCCAGGGAATCTTCCGCTCCCAGTGAATGCATGGAAAGAGGCGGATATGATTTCAGAGACAGCTGTGTTGCTTGCGTATACATGTACGTGTGTGTGTGTGTGTGTGTCCCCAACCCGGAGTCCGTGAGTCCCAACCCTACATCTCAGATCCTGCCCCTGGGGTCTCTAGCCATAGTTTTCGCCTTTCCACTGGAGGACGTGTAAATTGGATGGAGGAGACCTTCTGGTGTGGGCAGGGGTGATAGGGTGCCCCCATCCCCACCCCAGACACAGCTCCCGTCTGGCCAGCAGCTGTGGTTGGAGGGGCCTGAGCCTGCCTCCCTCCCGACTCAGTCCCCTGGAAAGGCAACAGCTGAGCCAAAGGGACCTACTCACAGCCCCTGCCTCTCTTCTCCCCAGGTTCACACCCTGGCATACTGTGTTGGCATCAGATGGCTCTGGGGGCATCCACTTCCCCTGGGCAGCTGTTCCCGGGCAGCCTAACACCTGGCCCCACCCCCACCCTCCTTGTCCCGGCTTTACGCTCTAAGTGGAAGATGAGTGAGGTGGGCCTAGAAGGGAAGTCTGGCTCTGGGTGTTTTTAAGGCGGCTTTTGTTTTGCTAAGTTCCCCTGTCGTCCGACCTGGGTCTCTCCTGGAAGTCCGCTTCCTCCTGAGCGGGCAGTCCCTGCACTGCCAGTCCCTGCACTGCCGGAGTCAAGCAGCAGGTCGGTGAACACCGGGGATTGGGTACCATCTGCTGTCAGTCATCCCAGAACTCAGCCACCTTGACTGGGGACAAGCACCAGGCCAGACGTGGGTCACGTGATCACCATGGCAGCCAAGCCCTTCTGGGCCCCGAGCTATAGCAGCAGCTGCGTAGCTGGGGCGGGGCTGTGCCATCCAGCTGTCAGGGTTAGAATCCCAGTTTTGTGACCATGGCAGGTCTCTGGATCCCTCTGGACCTCACTTTACTCCTGTGCAAAAGTATTAAATGAGATGTTCCTTGTAACAGAGGGGCCCCGAGCGGGGGGTAGGCCCCAGTGGTGTAACTTGTTCCTCAGCCTGGCCTTGAGGCTCAGCATCATGTCCAAGTACAGGAGCCCATGGAGGCGACAGAAGGAAGCTCGTCTACAAATGCTGATCAGGAAAGACTGCAAGACACAGGCAGAGGGGGCTTCAGCTCATGCCCCAAACATCCAAGTGAATCGTGGCTTGTGGTACAGTGTGTGTGTGTGTCTGTCTGTCTGTGTACACACCAAAGATTAGGTGGAGCTCTTGATAGGCAGTGCAGCCTAGAGGGAAGCTCGGGGCAGGGGAGGAGCCCTACAGGTCATCTAGAAGGCACTGAGGTCTGAGTGATGGCCAGGTCTCCTGGTAAACAGAGACATCCTGAGCCAAGTCAGTTCCCATCACCGCCCTGAGGAAGCAGGGCTCCCACTCACTTTCTGGAGTCTTGGGGAACCGTGGAAGCCCCCTGCTGATTGATCCCACTACCCCTTACAGCCAGAGGACCTGACTCTGAGTCCTCGTTCAGGCTGCCTGGCCTCCGTCTACCAGGCTCTTGGGGCAGCCGCACCCAGTTGGTGGGCGAGGCGAGCACCAGGTGGAGGAGGGCACCCAGCCCCGCTGGGCCCCCAACCCCAGGCGGGGAAGCAGCCCAGACCTCTCAGCCTGAGTCTTCTCCCCTTTGGTGGGTGAGGAGAAGTGGAGGGGGCAAGGGTTCCGGCTGCAGAGAGCTCATAAAAGGACCAGATCGGTTAGTGGATGCGAAGCTGCTGCCCTTGGGACGCGTGTGAGGAAGTGGAGAGGTTCTTAACTTTGCACACGTAGGCGGCTATTTTCTTGTGTTAACTTTGGGGGATTCCGGCCACACACTCCCCAGAGAGTCCCCAGTGTGCATCCTCAGGCCAGGGGAGGGGGTGGCCAGGCCCAGAACTGGAGGGCACCCCCAACTAGGGGGCAGTTCTGGGGGGTGGAGGGGAGCCCCACAGGCAGCATTAAAGAGGAGCCAAGGTTGGGACGAGGAAGCCCCATTCATCCCTTCTAAACACTGAGTCACGGTCAGCAGACAATCACGCTGCCCCCCTGCCGCCTGCCCTGAGGACGGGTGCTTAACCCTTTCTGCTCTCTGCCTCTCCCTCCAGCTCCCCTCCCCCTGGCCTCACCCATAGGCTGGCTCCGCTCTCTACCTCCTGGGGTCTTGGGGTGAGGGGGAGGCGGCGTTCAGGCTGTTGCCCCACCCCCGCCCTAGTGCAGAAGCCACTCCGGGGGCCCCAGCTGCAGCCTCCGAGTTCCCAAAATGCCAGGCAGTCACCGCTGGCCCCAGCTTGGGTCCTGGGTTCATGCTCTGGTTTCTTGTTACACAGTGACAAACCAGAACTAATTGGAGTCACTTTGATGAGGAGAGAAGCCAGAGCCTGAGCCCTGATGTGGGGGCTGTGGAGGTGGTGGCCGCCACAGGGCGCTGTGGGAGGCACGGGCTGACCTGGGACACTGTCCTTTCTTGGCTCCGGGGGAGCAGGAGGGTGTGTGAGCAAAGCTCCTGGTTTTCTCTGCTCAGGAGAGCCTCTGACACCCTCCCCCACCCCACGCACATGGGGACGTGGAGTGAATTTGGGGAGCAGGAAGATAATTGCCTGTTTGTTAGAGGGTGGCTGGTGACACTGAAGTGGCTAACAGAGGTGGCTGTGGGGGATGGTTCTGCTGGCTCCTCTTCCCTCTCCCCTCCAACCCCACCTCCCTCATTCCCACCCACCTCCCTCTCTCCCAGCCCCCTCCACCCCTGCCTTCATGCTGCCAGCACCCGAGGAAAGTTCTAGAAGTGATCTGCTAGCCAAAGGGCCTCCGCATTTGGGTTTGCCAGGCATGGCCTCCCCAGGGCTGGGCTGAAACACAGGTAACCAAATTGAGGCCAGGTGCCCAACCTTAGCATCCCAGGGCCCTGACCCTGAGACTGGGTTTGCAGGAGATCAGGAGGCTGGATTGGGCTGTTGAGGGTGTGAGGGCAGCCAGCGCAGGGACGGAGCGGGCTGGGGAGGGGCTGTGGTTTGGAGAGATTGAAACGGCACCAGCCCAAGTCGTGATTACTTCCTGGAGGTCCTTCCTTGCTGGGTGGGGACCCGTGGTAGAGTTGGTGGGTTTTCCCGTTCGGGGGGAGATGGAGAGGGACACTGTCCAGGAGGCAGGGGGAGCTGGGAGGGGGTCCGGATGTTAACCGGTCTCTAATCTATGCAAAAGGTTTATCTGGGGTTTTGTTACTTTTTTCCCCTAGCATTAATTTACAGGAAGTGCACATTCCTAAGTGTATATCTCAGTACATCTGTGTGTGTGTGTGTGTGTGTGTGTGTGTGTGTGTGTGTGTGTGTGGCAGAGAGAGAGAGAAAGAAAGAGAGAGAGAGCATCCTAATCAAAGTGTAGTCCTGACCCCCCCACCAAGGCTCCATCCCACTTGATTTCCTCCCAAAGGTAGTTAGTGTTCAGACCTCTGTCATTACAGATGAGTTTCTCTGACTTTGCATTTTGTTATCTGTTTTGTCTGCCTTCCTTCCTCCCACATCCTGTCTGTGAGGTTCACCCATAACCCCAGCTGTGGCTTAAGTTTGCTTTTAATGGCTGCATAGTATTCCATTTGCTGTATAGAGTGTTAGGTATCACCTCTCTTTTGGGGGGGGCATTTGGGTTGTTTCCAGTGTTTGGCTATTACCGAAGTGTTAGGCTGCTGTGAACATTCATGCCTGTGTCTGTGGGGAACACGAGCCCTCCTCTCTGCCAGGCAAATATTGAGGGGTAGGATTGCTGGCTCACGCAGTATGTACAGTGGTCTGCGACTTGTGCAGGGGATCCTGGGCTTTAGCAGGGGGACCTCGGGACTGCAAGGGGGCGGTCAAAGCAAAGCCTGGCATTGACCTCCACTCCTCAGTCAGAGGAGACTCTGCTAAGCAAATCTGTTTGAAGAAAAGGTTAAGCCGGAGTGCCCGTCGTGGCACAGTAGTTAACGAATCTGACTAGGAACCGTGAGGTTGCAGGTTTGATCCCTGGCCTTGCTCAGTAGGTTAAGGATCCGGCATTGCCGTGAGCTGTGGTTTGGGTCGCAGACGTGGCTCGGATCTGGCGTTGCTGTGGCTCTGGCATGGGCCGGCAGCTATAGCTCTGATTGGACCCCTGGCCTGGGAACCTCCATGTGCCACAGGTGCGGCCCTAAAAAAACAAACAAACAAACAAACAAAAAAGGTTAAGCTACTAGAAAGAGATTGAGAGAGTCCGTTGACAGTAATCAGTGCTTCCCAGACTTGAATGGCATACAGATCTTCTGGGATCCTCAATTCCGATTCACTGGATCCAGGGTGGGGCTTGAGGTGGTGCATTCTGATTCCAGAAGATGTCAATACCCCGCTGCAGGGTGGGTGAACTTCACTTCGAATAGCAAGGCACTAAACCCCATTCCATCCTTGGCCTGGGGCTACGGAGCCGCCCATGAGGGTCGTGGGCTGGGGGCTAGCAGCTCCATTCCACTGTTTCACCAGGGTGGGGCCTCCTGGCTCAGCCCACGGAGCAGACCTACTGATGCAGGCCCGGGAGCCCAGCCCCTGCCACCCCAGGAGGACTTCCACAGGGGGACGTGTCCGTGTCCGGGTCTGCTGGGCCTTCCCAGATGCCTAGAAGAGGAGGGCTTACCATCCATGCTGCTGGGTGGGCCGGCGGTGGTAGAAGGGGAGGGAATGGGTTGAGGGGGAGTACCTGGCAGCACGTGTGACACATTTATCCCATGTGGAGGTGAAAGCCACACAAAGTCACATCCACCTGTCCCCTTCCCAAATGAGCCATCTCTTCTGTCCTCTTCCCCACCACTTTGGCCATCTGTCCATGCAGCTCAGGGATAGGAAGGCCACCCGGAACCCTCACATGCCCAGCAGGTGCCCGACCCCCTGTGAGGCTCTGCCCCACCCCTATGACCCCGGGCTCAGGACAGAAGCCCCCAGTCTCTGTGTTCAGGGTTGTCGCTGGTGTGTACCTGCTTCTGCACGAGTCTTTTCTGCCCCTTAGACTGGAAGGGTCCCGGCGTCTCCCCTCCTCTGCTGATCACCACCAGACAGCTCAGACTGGAGCCCTGGGGATTCTGGGCTGGGAACACCTCGGGGACACATGGCGGCAGAAGCCTGACAGAGTGCCAGGTCCAGCCCTGGCTGGTGGCCATCAGTCCTGGTGCCATCTGGTATCCATCTGGCTGAGTCAAGAGATTGGAGGGCTGGGGATTGCAGCGGGGCGGGGGGGGGGGGGTCCCAAGCCTCCTGACAGACAGCAGCTCCCTTTGCTGGACCTGAGGAGAGCCCAAAATGGCACCTCCTCCCCCTCAGAATTCTGGGCTTTGGTGGCACCGTTGGCATCCGGGGACCGCTGTCCCTTTCAGGATGTGGTGAAAGAAACTCCCCAGGTGCACCTCCCTACTGCCCCAGCGCAGAGTTGGCCTCTTGCTGGGGATGGACCCCAACACCCAGAACAAGGCTCGGAGGAAGCAGATTCTCCATCCCTTCCTGACCCAGGTACCACTCAGCTTCTCAGACATCCTTCCCAAGCCCCGTATCCTCCAGAAGGTCTTGGATGCCCGGATCCCATGGACGTCCCTCTCCTCGTCTCTCTCAGTCATTCAGAGCATCCCCCACAGACCTCACTGTCACTTGACGATTCCTGCCTTGTCTCTTGAGCGGCTCAGAGCATCCTTCAGGCAGGGCCTGGCCCCTACCTTCATCCAGGTGTGCAAGCCCTGGACCTGGGGGCCGGCCTTGAGCTGCTCCTCCTGCCTCCACTTGTCTCTTGTCCTCTGCCCCCACCTGCACCTAAGCTCCATCTCCCCGACTCCCACCCAGCGTGAGTGTCGGGCGCCCTGCGTACAGAGCAGGAGCGTCCATCCTGGGAGGATGGACGTCAGCCGTACAGCTCGGTCCAGGTTCCTGCTCCACAGCCCCGCAGGTGCTCAGACCCGAGGGCAGGGCACGTCCCAACCCACCCCTCATCCCCCGTGGGACCAGGTGCTGACCCAGGCCTCTCCCTTCTCAGTCGCTGCTGTTCCTGGGGCTGGTGGCCGCCGTCTGCCTGGGCCTGAACCTCATCTTCCTCGCGGCGTACCTGGTCTGCGCGTGCTGCTGCAGGCAGAACGATGCGGTGCAGACCAAGAGGCGCAATTCCTGCTGTGTCACCTGGACGGCCGTGGTGGCCGGGCTCATCTGCTGGTGAGTGTCCCTCTGCGCTGGCCCCAGCATGTGTGGCTCGGGCGGGAGGCGGGGTCTCAGTGTGGCGGTAAGAGGCAGACAGAGCAGATGAAGTGTGGGCCGGATCATCTAGGTCCTGCCATAGCCTGTCCCCTGACAGGATGCCCCACCTCCGCCCCCCAACAAGCCCCAAGTGTCTTGTCAGCTGTCTGGCCATGTTCTTCTGCCTGAGCTCTGGGCACCTCAATGGGAGAGCCTGTTTCCCGGATAAATGCTGCCCCTTTTAGCAACAAGCAACGGGAATCAGATGTCTTGGATGGAGATGGAGGTTCTCAAGCATCCCCAGCCCCTACCCCCATGTGGGCCTGTCCGGGGGGCTCCTGAGCAGTTTATCCCAAACAGAGGCCATCTCTGTTCTCTGTGTCTGTGTCCTTGTCCCTGCCCTGCAGCTGCCGCCCTGTGTCTGTGATCAAAGTCCTGCTCCCCCATCTTCTCACAAGATCCAAAGCTCTTAGTGCCATCAGCCGGGTCTTCTTTGCTTTGGATGGCAAAGTGAGGATGTCTGACTTGGTGACAGCGCCACGCTGCCCAGGCAGTGTCCATACACGCGCTGGCCTTGTTTTCACGAGCTGTATTTTTCTCGATTTCGCATCTACAGAGGATTTTCCAAAAACCTCAGGTCCTCCAGCTGCAGGGCTCCTGGGGGTGGTCATGCATGGGGGTGCAGGCCCTCAATGCTCATTGTCTGTTGCATCCAAGAGCTCACATCAGGAGTCACCCCACCGTCTTGGCAGCAGGATGGGAAGTAGACGGGACCCAGAGAGGCTGGGAGGGAGGACACCGGGGGGGCTCCTCCCGGGCAGCTCACCTCCTCCCTCATCCCTCTTCTCCATGTCGCGGTTCCGTCCTGTCTGCAGTGTCAGGAGCATCTAAGCCAAAAGATAGGTGAGAACCCAAAGCAGCATTGCAGGGGTGACAGAGCATCCGGCCCATGGATGGGACCCAGGGCTGGGGGAGACACACAGCCGGGACTTAAGTCATAAGCTTTAAGGCGAGAGTTCCAGCCTCAGTCACAAGTTCAAAGATAAATATGACTTCCAGCAGAGAGGGGCCTCCTGCGAAGCCCCTCCTCCTCCTCCTAAGAGTGGGGTACGCAGGGTGGGGGGAGAGGCAGGACGGAGGTAGCTGAAGAAACCAGCAGAGTTCTTGTTGTGGCTCAGTGGATTAAGACCCCAACATAGTGTGGTGTATGCCATGAGGATGTTGGTTCGATGCCTGGCCTTGCTCAGTGGGTTAAGGATCTGGCGTTGCCGTGAGCTGTGGTGTAGGTCACAGACACGGCTCTGATCTGGCATTGCTGTGGCTGTGGTATAGGCCGGCAGCTGTAGCTCCGATTTGACCCCTAGCCTGGAAACCTCCATATGCCACAGGTGCAACCCTAAAAAGCAAAAAAAAAAAAAAAAAAAAGAAGAAGAAGAAAGAAAGAAAAATTACTGCAAATGACAGAAGAATACTTTGGAACAGTAAGAATGACTTTGGAGGGTCAATTCAATAAGTAATCATTACTGCCGCTTCAGGGGGTGAAAAAAAAGAGAGGAATGTTTGTGGCATGGTTCATTCTTCCAAATTCTCCAAGTTATATGCGCCAGGCAGGAGGGGAGCCAGCGTTGAGAAAAACAGCCACCAACTCTGCCTTCTTGTAGCTCTTGGTCTGTTGGGAGAGGCAGGGACTCGTAGGTTTATTTGATTTGAGTGATTACAAATTAAGGGGTTGGTTGGGAGGAATAGCACAGGCATGGAGTTGGAGGGCCCGAGAGGGGAGTTCCTGGGTGACAAGGCCACCAAGATCCACAGGATGAGAAGGCGTGAACTGGACAAAGGTGGGGGCAGGCTAGCGGGAAATACTTGCAGGCAGAGGGAGGCGGAGTATGTGCAAAGGCCCTGTTGTTGGGGTGGGGGTTGGCGTAAAGATTTAAGGCGCTGAAAGAAGCCAGCATGGCTGGAGCAGTGGAGGCTGCTGAGGGGGCTGGGGTGGGGGTGCTGCAGGGCGAGGGATCAGCTGTAAGTGCCATGGATGGAGGTGAACAGTTACCTTCTGTGGAGTTGGGCTCAGGTCGGTGTGAGGTGGGGGAGAGAGGCAGGGAAGGGAGTCGGAAGCAGGAAGGAGAAGGGGTACGAGGTGAGGTTGGGGGATTCGGAGGGCGAGGTGTGGCTGAACTCTTAGAGAGCAAGGATTGCGGAGAAGAGGGAAGAGTCAATCGTAGAAGAAAGTATGAACAAGGGTTTCCCCAAAAGGCGAAAGGGATAAGGGGGGAGCTCCCCCAGGCTTCTCTCTGTGGGGGGAATGGTGATTTCACATCTGGAAAAGATAATGGTGTTGTCACACCAGAGAGAGAGCAGAACCACAGGCTCGCCTTAGAAGACCAGACCTCGTGTGAGGCACAGCCGCTCCTGAGCCAACATCTCCGGTAACTCCACAGCCTGGGAGAAGACACAAAACTGGAATCCTCCCTTGATGAAAACAGGGAAAGGGAGGGGGCTCCCCGGTGGCTCAGTGGGTTAAGGATCCAGCGTTGTCACTGCTGAAACGCGCAGGTTCAGTCCCTGGCCTGGGAACTTCCGAATGCCGTGGGTGTGGCCAAAAAAAAAAGAGAGAGAGACAAGAACAGGGAAGGAGGACCTAAAGGATGGAAGAGCAGTGGCTTGATGCCCAGTTCCCAGAAAACACCAGATCCTGAGACGGATGACTAGCAGAGAAAGGAAGGAACACAGGGAGCAAGTGGAGGGTGTTTTTTGGGACATACTAAGATTTAAAAGATAAATGAAGTTACTAAATAGAAGGTCGCAGACATACAATACATTTAATGTATAAATGTTTCAACTGTGCATTTGATCCAGATCCTCGCAGTCTCCTTGGGGATGCTGTCGAGTTAGACAGATTGCACGGGGGATTCAAAGTTGGTCGGACAATCCTGGCTGGATGCAAAGACTACTGATTTACACATTGGTTCACCAGACTGGGCAGCGTGTGTGTGTGAGCCCTGTTTCAAAATGCACATTCTCTGAGTTCCCTCCGTGGCTCTTCAGAAACAAATCTGACTAGGATCCATGAAGACGAAGGTTCAGTCCCTGGCCTTGCTCAGTAGGTTAAGGATCCAGCATTGCTGTGAGCTATGGTGTAGGTCATAGACGCAGCTCAGCTATGGCGTTGCTGTGGCTGTGATGTAGGCCGGTGGCTACAGCTCCAATTTGACCTCCAGCGTGGGGATCTCCATATGCTGCAGGTGCGGCCCTAAAAAGACCAAACAGGAAAAAAAAAAAAAAAAAGCACATTCTCCGACGACGCTGCTAACACCGGATGCAGCATGGATACCCTCCACCCTTACCTGCACTTGTAACAGGTACTCCAGGCGATTCTGCCTCTGGTCCATGGACCACTTCCTGAGAAACGCTGAATTAGCGTCAAGGGCACCCTGGAAGGAGGTTTCTGTTCTTTCTTTCTTTTTGTCTTTTTAGGGCTGCACCTGAGGATATGGAAGTTCCCAGACTAGGGTCAAACTGGAGCTGCAGCTGCCAGCCTACACCACAGCCACAGCAATGCCAGATGAGAGCTGCATCTTCGACCTACACCACAGCTAAGGCAACACCAGATCTTTACCCCACCGAGAGGGGCCAGGGATCGACCCCACATCCTCTTGGGTACTAGTCGGGTTCTTAACCCGAGGAGCCACAGTGGGAACTCCTGGAAGGAGGTTTCTATAACAGTCTCATGGGGGATTCCATCCCAGGTCCTGTCCTGTTTAAAGAAAAAAATGTATGCGCATGTGCCTTCATCTTTCCCCCAAAATCAAACGCAGGGAGGCTGTTTAATGAATCTTGAGAGGACCCCCCAATGGGGTGAGTCGGATAAAACGGGATCAATGACAGAGGCAAGATTTGAGATGATTTGTTCAGGCTGGAATGTTGGACTAAAACCAACTAGATGAAACTTCGCAGGAATAAATTGCATGTTCTGCTTTTGGTTAAAACAAAACGAAAATCAATATGGGGGAGTTCCCGTTGTGGCGCAGTGGTTAACGAATCCGCCTAGGAACCATGAGGTTGCGGGTTCGGTCCCTGCCCTTGCTCAGTGGGTCAAGGTTCCGGCATTGCCGTGAGCTGTGGTGTAGGTTGCAGACGCGGCTCAGATCCTGCGTTGCTGTGGCTCTGGCGTAGGCCGGTGGCTACAGCTCCAATTCAACCCCTAGCCTGGGAACCTCCATATGCCGCGGGAGCGGCCCAAGAAATAGCAACAACAACAACAACAACAACTAAATTAAAAAAAAAAAAATCAATATGGCACCAGGAGGAGGAATGCCTGGGCTTAGCATCATTTCCCAGGGAGCCGTCCAGGGGTGTTTGTGGACGACAGGGTCAGTGGGAGGAAAGGAGCCCACCACCACCGTCGCCACTGCCAGCACACCGTGCTCAGAGCTGGAGGGACCACCTGGGCTTGGGTGCTTCACTCAGAGGCCATGTTTAAGGGTGACATTGACCAATAAGAGAGAGTTGAACCTAGAGGATGCTATAGACCAGGGTCTGGAGGGCGCGTGTGACTTGGAGAGCAAAGAAAGGGTGACACGGGGCCCGCGTCAGATGTGTGATGGAGTGTCTTGCAGAACTGGTGGCCTATTCCAGGCTGGCCCAGAGGACAACCAGGAACCAGTGGGTACATGGTTTAAAGAGGTGGGCTTTAGCTCAACATAAGGGACTTTCTACAAACCAGAACTTTTCAGTAGGACAGGTGCCTCGTGCGGAGCGGGGCGTGGGGAAGTAGGGAAAGGGTGGAGAATGGAGGGGGGTCCCCAAACCTTGGAGGGTTGGGGAGAGCCAACCATGGTTTCACACGGCCTCAGCGGTCCCCAAGCCCACGTGTGTCAGAGTCACCTGGGGAGCTAGTAAAGGTTCCTGAGCTCCCCCAAGACCTATGACATCAAAATCCCTGGGGCCCAGCCAGCACTCGTCCACCCTTCAGAGCCCTGGGACTAGAAGACAGGAGGCGTTTCCTGTTGGCTAAATGAAATATACTGTAGAGCTAGTTAGCCAGGCCGGGGACAGCTGGCCCGGAACCGTCACCCCTTCCGCCACCAGCCCACCTGCCATCTCGCCAACCCCCAGGAGAGAATTGACTCAGCTAGAGTTAAAAACCCACTCTAATGGACGTTTATAGCTGCTTTCATCATTATTGCCAAAACCTAGAAGCCACCAAGATGCCTTTCAGTAGGTGAATGGATAAATTGTAGTCCACCCAAACGTTGGAATATTATTCAGCGCTTTTAAAAAAGAGAGAGCTGTCGAGCCGTGGAAAGACTTGGAGGAATTTTCAATGCATATTACTGAGCGAAAGAAGTCTATCTGAAAAGGTTACACACTGTATGTTTCCAGCCATGGGACATTCTGGAAAAGGCAAAGCTATGGGGACAGTCAAAAGATCAGCAGTTGCAGGGGTGGGGGGTGGTGAGGAATGAGTAGGCAGAGTACAGGGGGTTTTAAGGGCAGTGAAGCCACTTTGTGTGATGCTCTAACGGTGGACACGTGGCATCATCCACCTCTCTGTGTGTGCACGGGGCCATGGGGATCTGGAAAACTGCTGTGCTCTCCATTCAGTTTTGTTGTGAAGTTAAAAAGTTGCTAAAGGAGTTCCCGTCGTGGCACAGTGGTTAACGAATCCGACTAGGAACCATGAGGTTGCGGGTTCGGTCCCTGCCCTTGCTCAGTGGGTTAACGATCCAGCGTTGCCGTGAGCTGTGGTGTAGGTTGCAGACACGGCTCGGATCCAGCATTGCTGTGGCTCTGGCGTAGGCCAGTGGCTGCAGCTCCGATTCGACCCCTAGCCTGGGAACCTCCATATGCCGTGGGAGCGGCCCAAGAAATAGCAAAAAAAGACCAAAAAAAAAGGTGCTAAAAAAAATAGTATATTTTTCGAAAGTTCAGAGTTGCCTTGTGGCATAGCAGATTAAGGGTTCGACATTTGTCACTTCAGCAGCTCAGGTTGCTGCTGTGGCACGGGTTTGAATCCCTGGCCCAGGAACTTCCACCTGCCATGGGCACGCAGCCAAAAAAAAAAAAAAATCTCCTCTGGGTGTCACCTCTAACTTTGGGATCTTTGCCCATAGTGCTGCGGTAGGCGTTGGTTTCTACGGAAACAGCGAGACCAATGATGGGGTGTACCAGCTGATCTACTCCTTGGACAACGCCAATAGCACCTTCTCTGGGATCGATGAGCTGGTAAGGTTCTGGGCAGCCGGGCCCGACTGGGAGCTGCCCGTGAGGTCAGTGTGGTCAGAACAAGGGCTCCAGTCACATCCCAGCCAGCCCAGCTCCAAGGCGCTGCACACGCCCCTTGGGGCTGTGATTGGTTCTGCCAGGAGCAAGCAGGAGGGGTGGCAGGAATGGGTCGGGGGGGGGGGGGGGGGGGGGGCGGGGCAGCCATGGGATCTGAGCACAGTGCCCTTTGTCTCAGGGGCCCCCAAATGTGGAAGGAGAGCCCCATGGTGTTTCCTGGGTCCCCTTTCAGCTCTGCGTGTAGAGACTGTGGGTGGGGTCCAAGAGACGTCAAGGGGGGAAACTCTTCAAAAACAAGTGAAGCGCCCAAAACCCAGCAAGGTGTCCTCCGGGCTCTGATTTCCAGGCGCCGTGACTCAAGCGGGGAGGGGCACGAGGTAAAGGGTGTGCCAGGCTGGCCAGGGGAGATGCGGGATTTTTAGCAAAAGGAAGAGCTCTTTTGCTGAGCCTTGAGGGCAGGGATTCGGGGTTTTCTCAAATGCAGACCTTGGTCCCAAGTGCTTGTCAGTTTCTCCAGGAGCACCCGGTCTTTCTGGCTGATTTCTCAGGCCCTCCACCCTGCTCCCAGTCACCGCTGGGCCAGGTCCCCAGCAGAGGGGTGACCTCAGCAAATGGTCCTTTGTATCAGGCAATCTCAGCCACCAAATCCAGCCCCGGCCACAGGATGTGGGCTTCATCTTAGTGCCGCTGGAAAGGGATTCTGGGGGAGGATTCGACCTCATTGCCCCTCCTCTCCCTTAAGCGCCTCTAAGGCCTTAATCCCCCCAGCCCACCCCTCCCTTAAAGAGACAGCAGTGCTGCTGCTTGGGTGGGATGGCTGGGTGCCGGGTTCCGTGGCACTGGCCGCTGAGAAAGTCCTTCTGGGGAGCTGAGGGTCATACAGCAGACTAGGGGCCCAGCTCTCCTGATGAGCTCATCCATCAATGCCTGTGTCCACTGGGACCTGTCCCTGGAGGCCAAAAGCTGTCTGGACACTGGGCTGGAGTGGCTCTATTGGGGATGGGGGAGGCGCTGGGATGGAGGAGCAGAGGGACAGTCCCTCGGGCAGGCAGCCTGACTAGCGCAAGGAGGCCTGGGTACCACCTGGTCTGGAGGGGAGCTCACTACCTGGGGACCACCCCCTCACCTCTGCCCAGGTGGCGCAGAGACTCCACCCACCAGCACCAGAACCACTGGAGGAAGAGCCAGCCCCCAAAGGACAACCCCTTCCCTGGGGAAGCCCCACAGCCTTCACTAGCTGGCTTGTGGCCATTATAAGAAATGACCTGTCTCCCCAGAGGCCTCAGGAGAAAGTCCCAGAGCCATCCTGATGGGAAATTCAAGTTGTTCATGTCCTGACCTCCCAGGAGAGATGAGCTGGGAACGAGACCCCCAGTCTCCCCAGTACTGAGAGCACCCCAGGATTGCAGCAGACCCCAGGACTCTGGATGCGCCTCTGTTCCCAAAAGGAGGGGTTCTGGGTGTCCCTGGAGGCCAGCCCCTTGTCCTCTCTCCACACTCGCAACATATGGAGGGTCCCAGGCGAAGGGTCAAATCAGAGCTGCCGGCCCACGCCACAGCCCCAGCAGCACCAGATCCGAGCCAAGTCTGCAACCTACCACTGCAGCTCATGACAACACCAGATCCTTAACCGTCTGAGCGAGGCCGGGGATCGAACCCACATCCTCATGGATACTAGTCAGATTCGTTTGTGCTAAGCCACAACAGGAATTCCTCTCCACCAGTTCTGAAAAGTGAGCTGGGCGTCCCAGGCCCTGGTGATGGTCCAGTGGACCGTGACCTGCTTCCACCCAGAGGGCCGCCTCCTTCCCCCGCTGCGCGAGCAGGTGTGAGCTGCTTTCTCCAGGGCGGGGGGAGACAGACCCCGTGTGATGGATCTCTGCCCATCCTTGGCTGGGCCTCAGGGTGGGCACCCAGTCCTCCCAGTCCCCAGGGCCCCAGGGGGAGGCAGCAGATCTTAGAGGGCTGCCCAGATCCCAGGGGTGAAGGCCAAATGTCAGATAAATGGTGTTAGTGCCTGGCAGTCTACAAAGAAGTCTCCAAATGGGGGGCATGAGAATGATGCCATTATTATAATTACTACAATCAGAGTTCCCATCGTGGCTCAGAGGTTAACGAATCCGACTGGGAACCATGAGGTTGAGGGTTCGATCCCTGGCCTTGCTCAGTGGGTTAACGATCCGGCATTGCCGTGAGCCATGGTGTAGGTCGAAGACAGGGCTTGGATCCTGTGTTGCTGTGGCTCTGGCGCAGTCCGGCGGCTACAGCGCCGATTGGATCCCTAGTTTGGGAACCTCCATATGCCGCGAGAGCAACCCTAGAAAAGGCAAAAAGACAAAAAAGAATAATAATAGTTACTACAATCATATATATGACTATGACCACCTCGAAAAAGAGAGGAGGCTTGGATTGGGGGGCCAGGGGTGCTGGGGATACAGCTCAGGCAACTCAGACCTGGGCTGGAGGGAGGCAGGCCCTCCTGGTGTCCCTTTCCTGGAACAGAAGCCCCAGCTTGTGCCTGCCCCCCTGAGGAGCCGTGTGCCTCTGTGGGTGGCAGGGTCCTGGATCAGCTGCACACTGATTTGGGGGGTCAGAAAGCATCATTTGGGGGTTCCAGGTGGGTCCTTTCTCTGGATCCAAGGCCCCCCATCTGGGCACCAGTGACTCAGGACACCAGGCTCGCCTCTAACCCCTCAGGGATTTAAACAAGGGTCCTGGGCTGACAGTCCCTGGGAGCACGGCTGCCTCGGGTTGAGCCACGTGCTCCCCCTGGCTCTCCTCTGAGCCAGCAGCAGGCCTGGGGGCAGCACTTGCCTGAAGATCTGGGCACAGGGAGGTTAGGTCCTTGCCCGGGGTGAGGAGCTAGTACATTTCAAAGCAAGAACTGGAACCCGGGGGTCTGGTCTGAGCCCTTCCCTTCCAGGCTCTGAGATGGGGGCCCTGCCCTCAGCCCCCGCCTTCACCCCTGCCCTTCTAGAAAACCTCATTAACCTAAGGAGTTTCCTCTTACAGAGATTTCCGAGCTTGAACTTGCCTCAGAATCCCCTGGAGGGCTTCATAAACAGAGTCGGCCCCCCCTCAGGGTTTCTGATTCTGTAGATCTGGGGGCAGGGCTGAGAATTTGCATTTATCCTGAGTTCCCCACCTCCCACCCCTCCCAGAAAAAAAAAAGATGTTATAAATAAGAGTTCCCTGGTGGCCTAGTGGTTAGGATTCTGCGCTTTTACCAGTGTGGCCCAGGTTCAATCCCAGGTCTGGGAACTGAGATCTTATATCAAGCCCCTGCACGCAGCAGCCAAAAAAGAAAAAAGAAAAAAAAAAAAAAAGGATGTTAATAATGAGTTCCCAGCTGATTACACCGATGCTGCTGGTCCAGGGGCCACAGCTGGAGAACCACTGACCCATCCTATGGGACAACAGCTTCCACCACCTGCTGGCTCCCCACTCCCCACACCCCAGCCTGGGGATCTGAACTGACCCTCTCTCTCTCTCTCTCTCTCTCTCTCTCTCTTTTTTTTTTTTCTTTTTTGGCCACCCCACAGCATAAGGAGTTCCCCAGCCAGGGATCCGATCTGAGCCACAGTTGTGACCTGAGCTGCAGCTGTGGGAACACCAGATCTTTAACCCACCATGCTGCCAGGCTAGGGATGGAACCTGCATCCTGGCGCTCCCAAGACGCCGCCAATCCCATTGCGCCACTCCTGAGCGGGCCCTCTCTCTTTTGAAGCATTTCTCTTCCCCAGAGAGAGAGCCCACTCCCATCTCTGTGTCCCTGTCTGTGGCTCCCTGCAGGGAGCTCTGTACCCCCACAAAGAACTGCCAAGGACCAGGTGGAAGGGGGAAGCGGGGGAGAGGAGGGTGTAACTAGGTCAACGTTGCGATTTTAATTTTTTTCTGTTTCGATTGGTTTCCTATGGGAAGAGATCAGGAGGAAAGAGAGAACCTAACAGATGTTTGCTGGCTTTTGGGGTTTTTTTTTGTTTGTTTGTTTTTTTGGTTTTTTTTTCCAGCGAGGGATTTAAGAAATAAGTTAAACACTGAGAGCTACGGAAGGGGGAAAAGTCGTCTTACAGGAAGAGTTTACAGAGCGCTTTTAACAGCCCTGGGGTCTCAAGTTTAAGTGTCACATAGGAATATGAAAATATCACGTAGGACAGGTTTTGCTCCTAAAGCACGTGTCTTACTGAGTTGAAAAGGAGCGTCTATGAGGGTTAGAAACAGCGAGGGAAGGAGGCAGAGACAGGAGCAATGAGATCTCAAGCAGGTTTATGGAGAGAACTCAGGCTCCCAGCAGCTTAGGGAGCTGCTGTTTACATAGGGAAAGGGGTGGTCCCTATTTTTAGCACCGGCTCCTGATGGCATATGAACCAGGGAAGATACAAGTTATGTTGTTACAATTTCCCTTTCTCCAGCTATTCTTGTCCTGCAGCTTTGTGTTTGATTTTGTGCAGTTACCACCTAACACCCCAAGGTGAGCTTTCCTCACTGCAGTTACTTGTAGGCGTCCAGTGTCCCTACCCTCTGGTGTCTCTTAGTCTTTAGTCCGCTTCTAAGAACCAGGAACAAGTCCGAAAAAGGAAAAACCTCTGACCCTGAAAA
The DNA here is from genome assembly GCF_016906955.1 of Phacochoerus africanus. NCBI lineage: Eukaryota > Metazoa > Chordata > Mammalia > Artiodactyla > Suidae > Phacochoerus > Phacochoerus africanus. The sequence goes on along the minus strand of NC_062557.1, from coordinate 6,834,371 downwards.
AATAAAATGAAACAAAGGGGGCCATTCTCTTCTCTGGAACCAGGAACTCACAGCCTAGCACAGATGTAAAAAGCCACAAAGCTGCGTCCAGGCCCCCTAACGCGGGGGAACAGCGTTTGCTGCCAGGAATGGTGTCTGATGGCCTTGCCTCGGAACTCCTAAGCCTTCCTTAGCTTCCTTCCAGACCAGAGGGAGCTGAAGGCTGCCTGGAGGGTCAGCACACACTCCGCGCTCCCAGCCGGTTGTGCTTGTTGCTTTCGCCTGATGATCTCCAAGCACCCCAGCCCTTCTTCCCCTCACTGCCCATACCCAGGCTGGGAACAAGCTTGGGGGGACAGGCTTAGGGTTCCCAGGCAACGTTCGTGGGCCCTGCCAGAACCCTGCATCCTGGCTGTTGAGAGGCACCTTTCCAATACCTGTGGCCCTTGTTTGCGAGCCCAGGACAGTCACTGCCCTCGTCCTTCTCCCTCCACTTTTTTTTTTTTTTGAGCATCTGAAATTCTTTATTGGAAGCTAATTGCTATTTACTTCCTGCTCCACTTTTGAATAGAAAGATGCTTCCGAAGTTCCCGTTGTGGCTCAGCAGGTTGAGAACTTGACTACTATCCATGAGGATGCAGGTTCAATCCCTGGCCTCGCTCAATGGGTTAAGGATCCAGTGTTGCCACAAGCTTCGGTGTAGGTCGAAGATGCAGCTCGGATCTGATGTTGCCGTTGCTGTGGCACAGGCCGGCAGCTGCAGCTCCAATTCAACCCCTAGCCTGAGAACCTCCATGTGCCGCTGGTATGGCCCTAAAAAAAAAAAAAAAAAGAAAGAAAGAAAGAAAGAAAAGAAAGATGCTTGCTTCAAGGTCCACTCAACTCCAGGCAGGACAGAAGGGAGATAGGGGGGTTGGGATGATCGCACACAGAAAGCACCAGTTTCCTCCTCCTGTCACGTGTCCAGGCTGTTCAGAGGGAGGCAGGATCGGGTCTGCCTGCATTAATTCAAAGTTCCATTGTTCTGCCCTCGCTCGTGTTCAGGAGGCTGTGAGCTGTTGCTTGACAACAGAGCCTTTCTCTTGTGAGATGCTGAGAAAGCCGATTGCAGAAGCCAAAGGTCAGGTAGCAGAGGGACTCTTGGGTTTAAACATTTTATTCCTCACCCTAAATGAGAATCCATCGTCCAAAGTGTTGAAAGTTTTAAGAGAATCTTCAAGGAAGAAAAATGGCTTCTCTGGGAGTTCCTGGTATGGCTCAGCGGGTTACAAACCTGGTTAGTATCCATGAGAATGTGGGTTCGATCCCTGGCCTCACTCAGTGGGTTAAGGATCGGGTGTTGCCGGATGCCGCATTGCTGTGGCTGTGGTGTAGGTGGCAGCTGCAGCTCTGATTCGACCCCTAGCCTGGGAACTTCCACGTCTGTGCAGCAGGTTCTGTCCTAAAAAAGCAAAAAGAAAAAAAAAATGGCTTCTCTTGTTTGCTCCTCCTTCTGGGTCTGTCTTTATAGTGGGGCTCTGGGTATTGGAGCCCAGGGCCCGGTTAAGGCCAGGTCGGGCCTGTCCCCTGGATGGAGGGACCCTTGGGCTAGGTGGGTGGTGGGAGCCTCTGGCATCCATCCTTTGCTGTCTGGATCCTCTGCCTTCAGGGCTTGGGGCACGTGTTCAAGGCCAAGCCCTTCTCCAGAGTCAGGCAGAGGCTTCCACCCACCCAAGGCCCCTCCGACTCACAAGCCCCGCCCCCCCAGGTGTCCGGAACCACCCAGAGGATGAAGGTGGACCTGGAGCAGCACCTGGCCCGGCTCAGTGAGATCTTTGCCGCCCGGGGTGATTACCTCCAGACGCTAAAGTTCATACAGCAGATGGCGGGCAGTATCCTTGTCCAGATGGCAGGGGTGCCCGCGTGGAGGGAGGTCACCATGCAGCTGACCGAACTGGCTGACCAGACTGGCTACGTGGAGTACTACAGGTGAGGGGCCCGGCTGCTCCAGCTCCCTTCATCCAAGTCAGCATCTTGGGGCTCAGGAGGGAAAGTGCCACCCAAGGTCATAGTAAGCCATTGGCTGAATCAGAGGACTTGAGAGCTGGTGGGTGGGCCCGTAGTACAGCCTGCTCGTCCAGGCAGGCACTGAGCCCTAGAGAGGGGCAGGGATGTGCCAAGATCTCCGCACACAGCAGGGGCCCCTCTGGGACCAGCATTCTTGGTGGCTGGCCTGGGTGATGCACAGGTAGTTTAAGGGTCCCTCGTCTGCTGGGGCTTTGGGGATGGGATTTCCTGCACCAGAGATGCAGGAGGCCAGGGAGATGGAGGCCTCTTTGCCGGCGTGGCACCTCCCCACTGGGCAACTCCTTAGCAAGCCCAGGGATGCCCCCGCCAGAGTGATGGGGGCTACAAGGCACCGTCCCCGCCTTCCCTGTATCAGGAATGTAGACTCATACCTGCATTATCTCATCTTTGGGGTTTTGTTTACATCTCCCCTGCCTCCCCATCACCCAGACCCCATCCCCGATGAAGACATTGAACCCAGGCCAGCTGGCCAGGGACCAGCCGCCTCCCTCCATGCACGGGGTCTGGTGAAGCTTACGCTGGGCAGAGCCATGGAAAGGAGGCTTTGCGCGGCTCCCAACCAAAGGGTGGCACGAACTCCTGGCATATAGGTCCTTGTGCCCCCAGGGGAGGGCGCCTGGCAGGGAGGAGGTGCTGGGGAGCCAGTATCTGCTCTTTGGGTGCCCCACCCCCTCTCCAGTTCATTGCCTCTTCTTCAAGCCTCAGCCAAGGTCAGAGTCTTTACCCTAACGTTGCACAATGTACTATGGATTCATTTCCCCTTTATGAGAAAGCCCCGCCCCAGGCTGAACTAATACTGATCCAGAGAAAATGCTCCTGGTGGCCTCTGGCCAGAGACCTCCCCATCCAGGCCTCTCCTCCCCTTCCCTGGGGTAAGAGATGGCCGGGCCCTGACAAGGGGGAGCTGGTGGGCCCCCCAGCTCCAGGCATCACCCCTTATCCCTCCCCCACCCCAAGGCTCCAGCCCCTGCCTTCCCAGATATGACAGATGCAACTTCCCCAATTTTTTTTTTGGCTTATGTCCCAAAGTGCCTTTCTCCCGAGTGACCAAAAGAAACTGCCAGCTCTAAGGACCGGCTGGGACCTGTGACCCCAGAGGCATCTGATGAGTCCCATGATGTGGGAGTCATTCATGGCCTGAGCCTTCAAAGTCTTTGTCAGGGAAAGCGGGTGTCCATCTTGACCCCGCCTTTGCAGTCTCCCTGAGCAGCCATAGCTGCGAACGTGGGCAGGTGGAGAATGACCATGCTGAAATGAGAATGTATGCGTTTGTCTATATCAGAAGGCTTATTTTTTAAGATTTTTTTCTTTTTTTTTTTGTCTTTTTGCTATTTCTTTGGGCCTCTCCCGCGGCATATGGAGGTTCCTGGGCTAGGGGTCGAATCGGAGCTGTAGTCACCAGCCTATGCCAGAGACACAGCAACGCTGGATCCGAGCCGCGTCTGCAACCTACACCACAGCTCACGGCAACGCCGGATCGTTAACCCACTGAGCAAAGGCAGGGACCGAACCCGCAACCTCATGGTTCCTAGTTGGATTCGTTAACCACTGCGCCACAGTGGGAACTCCTAAGATTTTTTTTTTCTTTGTACAGCCACAGTTGCAGCACATGGAAGTTCCCAGGCTAGGGGTCGAATTGGAGCTGCAGCCACAGCAACACCGGCTCTTTAACGCACTGAGCAAGGTCGGGGATCGAACCTGCATCCTCATGGATCCTAGTCGGGCTTTTAATCCGCTGAGCCATGGCAGGAACTCCGACATTATTTTTGAAAGGGTTAAGGGTGCTAACAACTGCGTGGTATCTATTTCAGTGTGGGTGATCGAGGGGGTCCCCTGGAACCCACATCCCCAACCCCCACCCGTTGTTCGGGTCTAGTCCAAGGTTAGCACCTGTGGCTTCTGAGCGTTGGCAAAATGTTCTGGCCCTTCGCCTCGTCTGCTGTTTGCTCCCTCCCTCCCTCTCCTGAGCTGCCGCAGAACAAAAGCTTCATTTGATTCTTCATGAGCTAACCGGCCTTATGGGCTGGGTTTCCTCTGCACAGCCTCCCCATTTTTGCTTTCCAGATGGTTCTAGAGCATAGCCATCCAGCTAAGCGAATACTTAGTAGTACTTTTACACAAGGGCCGGCTAAGTCCTGGAGGCAGTTAAAAAGCCAGGAGGCTTACAAAGGGTGTAACAAAGCCAGCACTTGGATGGAGGCCGGATGTGGGAGGAGCGGCGGGAGTAAGGGCCTCCGCCACGGTGGGAGCCAAGTTCTCAGTTAGAAACACATCCCCAGGCCTTCGCCTGGCTCCTCTGGGAAAACGCATCTGCCTCGAAGAGCTGCTTCCAGGAACCCCGTACGACACGAGGCGTAAATGCAGAGAGAGGACGTTGAAACACAATCGTGGAGAGTTGGTTAGAAGCAATCCTAACTTGATTTCCTGCTAATACACAGAGGAGGGAGAGGTAACTAGAAACCTTTAGGTCTGAAACACGAAACCAGATTTTGAGAGGTTCCTAATTGTTGGTGCGGTGCCTAATGGCTGGCTCTGTTTCTCGCAGGAAGGCTCAGAGACAATGGAAAGAGCCTGGAATTCCCAGGACAGTTTCTTCTCCCACAGGCCTCAGTTCTCCGGTCTGTAGAATGGGCTCCTAGTGCTAGATGTTCCAGAGGCTCTTTCAGTCTCTGATGCTGATTCTAAGAAGCCTGGTTCCTTGGGGGCCTCGTCCTAGCGGAGAGTAGGTGCTGCACTTTCCCCAGCGCCCCCAGATTCATTCCCGGGAACCCCAGAGGCTGCAGTGGCTGCCCCTACTCCAGGCAGGAGTTGAGGATTTTGATTAGGCCCCATTCTGGGCATTAAGCCTCTGTTCACAAAGAGGCTGCCAGGTGGCCTCCAGCACACTCCCTCGCCCTTGGAGCCTCTGGTCACTCTCTTCCAGCTCCACCTCACCCCCTACCCATACTCCAGACTCTTTTTCATCATCCTTATGGTATTAGTGATGCAAAAACCATGACTGGAGAGGACAGGTCCACGCGTTGATTTAGCTTTTGTGTCAAGAGAAGTCATGCGGGAGCTCCCGCCGTGACTCAGCGGTAACAAACTCAACTAGTGTGCATGAGGACGCGGGTTCCATCCCTGGCCTTGCTTGGTGGGATCGAAGATCTGGCATTGCTGCAAGCTATGGTGTGGGTTGCAGACAAGGCCTGGATCCCATGTGACTGTGGCTGTGGCTGTGGTGTAGGCTCGCGGCTTCAGCTCCGGTTTGACCCCCTAGCCTGGGAACTTCCATGTGCTGCAGGTGGCACAAAAAAAGAAAAAATAGAAACAAGTCAGGATTGGAAGCCTCCCTCTGTTGGAAATAGGAGAAGCTTCTCTCTGGCCCCTGCCTCCTTTGTCCACCTGCCGCTCAGATGGTTGCCCCAGCACAGGGCAGATGGGAGTGGCTGCTCTGGGTGGGGAGGAGCTGGCCCTGAGCTGTGAGGGCGCCTTGGGAACCTGTTCAGAAGGGAAGGAAGGAGGGCGCTTTGCTTGGGATCTTCATGGCACCCTTGGACTTCGGGCACCCTGGGCTCAGCAGCCAGTGCTTTGAGAAGCAGGGACCCCAGAATCCCTCTGCCTCTTCCTGCCCTTTTCATTTAGCAAGTGCTTAATCCTCACCCAGCCTTGGGAGATGAGGGTTCCAGCTTCCTTCGTGGTTTTGGAAACTGAGGCTCAAGGAGCCAGGGGTGGGGCAGCCACTTGCCAAGGTCCCCCAGCTGGCAGGTGACTGCCTTTCCCCCATCACCCCAGTCCCAGGGGACCAAAAAGCCAGAGGAGTGAGGGGCTGGGAGGCCTGGACACTCACAGTCCCCTGGGGTGTCCTGGCCTGAGCCCCCTTGCCCCACCCTGAGCTCCTGATGGTATGGGAACGAGCCCACTCATCCAGGTGTCCCCTGATGCTAAGTTGGTGCCCGGCACAAAAGCTGGTTGAGATGAATCTGAATGTCCAAAGTGGTGGATCTCAGACCTCTTGGGGGACAGACGGGGAGACCGTGGCGAAGGGGAGGCCGGGCTGAGCGATCATCAAAGAAGCGGGCCTCAGACTTCCTGTTGTGGCTCAGCAGTAACGAACCTGACTCGTAACCATGAAGATTCGGGTTCGATCCCTGGCCTCGCTCAGTGGATTAAGGATCCAGCATTGCCTTGAACTGTGGTGTAGGTCACAGAGGCAGCTCAGATCTGGCGTTGCTGTGGCTGTGACATAGGCCAGCAGCTGTAGCTCTGATTCAACCCTTAGCCTGGGAACCTCCATACGCCACAGGTACAGCCCTAAAAAGCAAAAAAGAAGAAGCAGCAGCAGCGGGCCTCTTAGGGGCTTTCTAGATCCGTGGGTATAAATGTCAGGTCTTGCCTCCCTGACAGTGTGCAAGAGTTCTAGAAGCCGCAGGAACCAGGGTCTAAAGAGATGCCGATTGGGAAGCAGCCAAAAGACGAGTGTCCACGTTGTGGCTGCTCGTTACATGTGGCTGTTGAAACTTGGTCCAAAGTAATCAGAAGGGGAAGTTCCTTTCTTGGCTTGCATCAGCCGCCTTTCTTGTTCTTCTGCCCACGCACGGATACTGGCAGACAGAGTGCACGGTGTGGAGGTAGCACATGTCCCGTTGGGGAACGTCCTGGGGACAGTGCTGAGACACTCAGCCGGGGTGGGGAGGGTGGCTCCCTCGTCCAGGCAGAAGCTGGGGTGCAGCCACCAGAGCCCCAAAGAGCTGTCTGCCCAGCACGCTGGGCTCTTCCCGTCTGGGGGCAGGGGTGCCCCTTGTCTGGTCTGCTTAGCTGCTGGCTGTGGGCAGTTGGTATCACAAAGGGTCAGGCAGGCATGGAACAGCGGTCCAGGGCTCCCCATGACTGCCCTCCCCCTCCGCCCAGGTGGCTCTCCTACCTCCTGCTCTTCGTCCTGGACCTAGTCATCTGCCTCCTCACCTGCCTGGGACTGGCCAAGCGCTCCAGGTGCCTCCTGGCCTCGTGAGTAGCCCTGCCTCTGGGCCTGGGACAAGAGCTGACCAAGCCGGTGGGGTGACGGTGCCACCATCAGTGAGACTTGAGGGTTTGGCCAGGCCGGGAGGATGTGGTGGGGGCAGTGGCCTGAAGCCACCTTCTGCCCCCTCCTCAGCACCCAGCCAAGGGGGGCAGCAGCCACCGACTGGACACCAAGCAAGGACTGGGCTTTCTTTCACCTGTTCCTCCACGACCCCTGGGGCTGAAGCACCAGCGCTGCTCACTGCCTCCTTAGTGGGAACCCGTGCCGCTGTGTCTCTGGCCTAGGGGCCTGTGCTCTGAGCATCAGTCTGTACCCTTCCCCCAGCCATCAGCCTGTCAGGGCAGAGACTGAAGCTGCCTTCAGGGCCACTGCAAGAGTGTGGGGGGGTCAGGGAGGACAGGTAGCTGAAAGGAAGGGCACTAAAGGTTGGCGGGGTGACAGCCATCACGGGATCCCCGCCTGCCAACCTTCGCCTGGATCCCACCGGCGGCCGCCTCTCTCCTAGGATGCTGTGCTGCGGGATGCTGGCCCTGCTCCTCAGCTGGACGTCCCTGGCCGCCGACGCGGCTGCAGCAGTGGTGAGTTGGGGGGCGTGGGGGTGGTGGGTGGTCCAACCAGCTAGCACATTGATGTGTCCTGTCCAGCATCCCAATCTCAGTCCCTAACCTAGAATCCCAGAGTCTCAGAACTGAAGGCGCTTGGCTTATCCATGCCAGTGCCCTCACCCTTCAGACGGGGACACGGGGCCCAGGGAAAGGAAGAGGCTTGCCCCGGATCACGAGGCATCTGGGGGCAGAGCCAAGCTAAGACGCCTGAAGCCCGATCCCTTGCCCACCCTGCTGGCCTGCTCCCAGCCACTGCTGATGAGGAAGGCACAAGGTCCTATCTCCCTGGGGCTGGTGGGGGTGGTCGGGGCTTGAACCTCGGGCTGGAGGAGCCCTCTGGCTTGGGAAGCGCACTCCCGGGCTGGCTTCTCCACCATCAAGAGCATGGACGCTGGCATTTTGTTTGCCTCCTGTCCCGTTCATTGCCCTTGGGTTCACACACCATCTAAAACACAGTGGTCTGTGTTTCCAAAGGTGGTGCCTCAAAATGTTAAAAAACAAAGACAGGAGTTCCCGTTGTAGCTCCGCAGGTTGAGAACACCCGACATAGTATCCGTGAGGATATGCATTCCATTCCTGGCCTCGCTCAGTCCGTTAAGGATCCGGCGTTGCCGTGAGCTGTGCAGTAGGTCGCAGGTATGGCTCGGATCCCGAGTTGTTGCTGCGGCTGTGGTGTAGGCCAGTGGCTACAGCTCCGATTTGAGCCCTAGCCTGGGACGTTGCATATGCCACAGGAATGGCCCTAAAAAGAAAAAAGAAGGAAAAAAGCCTAAATACACACAAGGTCAGTTAGGAGTGTAAGGAGGATGTTTCCTATGCAGGTACATTTGGCCTTTAATAGACCTGATGCTTTAGATGAGCTGTGTGCCTGTGTCACTCATTCATTCAGCTGACGTCGGGCTGCGTGACCCTCAGCGGTGCAGGTGCCTGGGGATGTTGATACCAGGAAAACTGCTCTCGACTAAGTCTAAGGACAAAGTCGAAGTCGCAGCTGGCACAAGAAGGACATGCAGACAGACTGTTGCACCCTGGTGTGAATCAACCCAGTGGCAGTGCTGTGCGTGCGTGTGTGTGTGTGTGCGCACGTGCGTGTGCGTGTGTGATGTAGAGGGGGGCAGCATTTACCTGGGGATTTCAGGGAACCCCTAGCTGACTTAAGGGCCACACATTAACCATGTGACCTGCATCTGTTATGCCCTTTCTACCCGGGGAGAAAAGAGAGGGGCTCGCACTGGAAACCCTCTATCCAAACACATGCCCTGCCCAGTGACTTGGGGTCTGGCTGGTGGCTCTGGCCTTGGCCCTTCAGCCTCCATGATGCCCCCAGAATGAACAGACTCTGGTTCTGCTTGGCTTGGATCAGCTTTGATCAGAGCTTGTCTGGAAAGCGGAGGAGGTGGGCATCTCCTGTTTTGTCCCCCTCTTTCCCCTCATGCAATGTCCACTTTGGACAAGAGGAAGCAGGGGACAGTCTGGAGCCTACCGTTCCAAGCACTGGGGCCCCTCCAGGTGCAGGGAAGGGCAGGAATTGGAGGGGGGGGGGGTCATGCTCACATGCGCCCTGATGTCATCTGGAGCTGGGAGAGCTGTAAGTGGCCCGGGGGGAGCGGCTGCTGGCCGGAGCCACACGCACAGCTGCCTGACCGACAGCCTCTCCTCCAGGGACAAAAGTGAGCACAGAGGAACTTGCACATGGGGCGCTCTCCCGGGGCCCCATCCTGCCCCCCGGCAGCCTCTGCCTTCTGGAAGCTGCAGTGGCTTCCAGCTGGCTACCACGGGCTGCACTTTGGGAGAAAGCTCCCTCCCAGCGGGGACTTCTCCCTCTCCCCAGGCTTCTGTGTTCTAGGAAACCAGAGGCAGTTTAAGCTCCTAGCCAAGTGCCCCGTGCCCCGAATGCCAGGGAACTGGAGAGAAAGGCCGTTGCCCTAATTCAATTAGTCAGGCCCTTGTATGAAGCGGGAGCGGGTGAAGCGCTGAATGGGCCTTTGACGGGGCTGCAGGTCCTGATGCATTTTCATGGGAAGGGGGCCAGAGGGAGCCAGGCCCCCGGAGGCTATTGTGGGCAGCTTTTGTGTGGCCCTTGCCCATGCTCGCCGAGCCCGTTGGGGGGGGGGGGTTGTTTTTGTTTTTGAGAGCCACACTGCAGCTGCACCCGCTCCCTTTCTGGTCTCCCAGAAAGGGCCTCCCTGGGGAAGGACCACTGCCCCTGAGAACACGAGGGGGAGGGTGGTGAAATTGAGGAGCTGAGTCCTACCTGCCGTCTTGGGTCAGGGGTGTAAGACCGAAGGTGAGGGGTGGGTGCGGGACCCAGAGGAGAGAAAGCACCCAGGGATGGGAGGAGTGGACTCGGGGGAGGAGGGAGGGCAGGACCCCCCAGCCTCTGCCATGGAGCGCCACTGACTGAGGCAGGGCTCTGGGAATCGGCTAAGGAGTGGGGGGATGCGGGTGCAGAGCAGGTGGCTGCAGGTCCGCTTCACTGAGTCTGGTGGGGAAGTAGGAGTGTGGCCTCTGGGACACCCTGGCTGGGCCTGCACTCCCCCTACACACACACACACACACACTCACACCCCGGCAGGAACACCCAGGAATGTTACTGAAGTTCCCAGACCTCAGTTTCCTGAGAATGAGGAGAACAGCCCTCAAAGGGTTGCTGAGGGAGCTCCCATTGTGGGTCAGCAGGTTGAGCCCAACTAGTATCCATGAGGACACGGGTTTGATCCTTAGCCTTGCTCAGTGAGTTAAGGAACTGGCATTGCTGTGAGCTGTGGTGTAGGTTGCAGACTCAGCTCATCTGTGCCTGTGGCCTAGGCCGGCAGCTGCAGCTCTGGTTCGACCCCTAGCCTGGGAACCTCCATAACTGCAGGTGTGACCCTAAAAACACCCCCCCCCAAAAAAAAGTGGGAGGGGAGGGTTGGTAGGACGAGACAGGTTGGTTAACCCCGGGCGGGGAAGGGGGGGAGGCCCCGTGGTAAATATTCCTTGGTTTTCTTTTTCCTTTTTTGTCTTTTTAGGGCCAGACCTGCGGTATATGGCGGTTCCCACGCTAGGGGTCGAATTGGAGCTACAGCTGCTGGCCTACACCACAGCCACAGCAACGCCAGATCTGAGCTGCATCTGTGACCTACACCACAGCTCACAGCAATGCCGGATTCTTAACCCACTGAGCAGGGCCTGGAATCGAACCCAAAACCTCATGGTTCCCAGTCAGATTCGTTAACCACAGAGCCATGACGGGAACTCCAATATTCCTTAGTTTTCTGCACATTTATTTTCATTCTAGGAGGGTCACGGGGTGACTCCAACTGTGCCCAGGGCACCTCCCAGCCCCGCCCCTACGGCCCCAACCCTGGAGCTCAAAGAACAGGCACACGTGCGCACGCACGTACAGCCCTTGTCTTTGCTGGTAGGATGTCGCATCCTCACTGACTGCCTGACAGCAGGCCTGGCCTATGGAGTGAAGTTGGATGGGAGGCCATATCCCTGGCAGGGCCTCTGCCAGGGGCCTCCTGTCCTTCTCTGGATCCCCTGGGGGGGGGGGGGGCAGACCAAGATGGCGCCCTTGCTCTGGATTTTTCCCAAGGCCTCCCTCCCCCCGCCTCAGGCTTCGCCCCCTTCTCTGCCTCTCCAGTGATGGGTGCAGGGGTATGCCTGGGCCCACAGGGGCAGCAGCTCTGATTTATAACCATGAGCCAGACTTCCTGGCGATGTATGCTGGTGATTTGCACACGAAGCACTTCTCCCAGGGTCCTGAGCACGTGGCTTTGTGTGTGTGAGGGCATGTGTGCATGCACAGATGTGGCTCTGTGGAAGCTCTGTATCTGGGGGGGTACTTCTGTCCCCAGTCCTGTCCGAATACGCCTAGTGCCACGGTACAGCTTGCGACTGGGTCTCGTGCATGGCACCTAAGGGGCACTCAGTAAATACTTCCAGCTCAGTGAATGAATGGATGACGCTCCAGCCTGGGCCCCTGAGGCCACCCCTCCTGAAGGAGGACAGGACACCAACAGGAAAAGGCCTTGGGGAATGCGCCCCTAGGATTTGGCTGGAGGACCAGGCTTCCCCTGGCTGCTCTTTAGAAAGAGATTCTGGGGGAGGCTTCATGCATGGACACCCAGAGCATGTGGGCTTGATAACAGTAAGAGAAAAAACAAAACAGAGTTGAGCAAACCAGGCCGTGGTGCAAATAAATCCCCCAAACACCCCACCCCCACCCCAGATCCATCCCAGGAGAGGCATTCAGAAATAAGAGTTACACGTTAACAGTATGTGGAGTTCCCGTGGTGGCACAGAGGAAACGAACCCCACTAGGAACCATGAGGTTGCCGGTTCGGTCCTTGGCCTCACTCAGTGGGTTAAGGATCTGGCATTGCCATGAGCTGTGGTGTAGGTTGTAGATGCAGCTCAGATCTGGCGTTGCTGTGGCTGTGGCATAGGCTGGCAGCTATAGCTACTATTAGATCCCTACCCTGGGAACATCCATATGCCCCTGGTGTGTGGCCCTAGAAAGCAAAAAAAAAAAAAAAAATTCCAGAGCTAGACAGGGGCTGGGCCAGGATCAGAGCCGGGGGTGGGGCGGGTGGGGCGGGGGTGGGGGGCTGGCTCCTGACTGTTGGTGCCCACCCAGGACAGCTCCGGGGTCCCCGGAGTGCTTGGCTCCTCCCAGAGCCTGGCATGTGACTTTCCTCCATCCCTGCCGTCTGTCCCCGGCTCAGGGCACCAGTGACTTCTGCGTGGCTCCCGACACCTTTATCCTGAATATCACGGAGGGCCAAGTCCCCGCAGGTAACCAGCTCTCAGGCTCTCTTGTTGGACCCACTTGGGACGCTCAAGCCAGGCCCATGGTCAGCCAGACGGTGTCTCTACTTACCCCTTTCTGCCCTGTGGTTACCCATTCCCTCCCCACCCCCATACTTCAGAGCTAGACAGGGGCTAGCTCTCATTTTTTTTAATTTTTAAAAATTCTTTTAGTATGGTTGATAGACATTATTCTGTCAATTTTTGCTGTGTAGTACAGTGACCCAGCTGTGCATATATATACATTTTTTCACATTATCCTCCATCATGTTCCATCACAAGTGATCAGATATAGCTCCCTGGGCTATACAGCCTTCTGGGTCACTTCTTAGAAGCTGCTTCCTTTGGGAGCTTGGGGCCCAGCTTGGCCGCTGAGCAGGGACGAGGCCCTGGTCACTCGTGAGCTCCTGCCTGACCCAGTGTCTTTGCCTTGCAGAGGTGACCCGTTACTACCTGTACTGCAGTCAGAGCGGAAGCAGCCCCTTCCAGCAGGTATGGCCCACCCCGCCCAGCCTCTTTGGGGGTCAGCTCACTCCCTCTTGACCCCAAGCCCCAGCACTGACCAGTAAGGTGGAGGTGGCTGGGTGTTCTTTGCTTCATCATGGTCCTTGGCAGGGGTGGGGCCCAAGACTGCATGTCTCACAAGCTCCCAGGCAAGGCTGTCCCTCTAGGACACTGCATAGCAAGAAGTAAGGAGACAGTGCAGCTCTCCGGCAGCCTGAAGACTGCGGGGACTTCCTGCAAGCAGGAAGGCCTGTAATCGGGGCTGTCACGGCAGCTGCATTTGAGCGGGTGCAGGGAGCTGCTTGGAAGCACATGCTGTGGGAGCGCCTGGGAATCGAACCTCACGCGGGACCGCGGTCTCTCCTGGCCCAGGCACTGACGGTCTTCCAGCGCTCGCTGACCAGCATGCAGATCCAGGTCGCAGGCCTGCTGCAGTTTGCGGTGCCCCTCTTCCCCACGGCAGAGGTAAGGCAGCCACTTCCCACGGGCCAGGACGTCAGGGACCAGGCTGTGGAAAGAAAGCCTTCCTTCCCTTGGCAGTCTAGCCCCTTCCTTTGGCTTTGAAGGCCTCTTTACACAGCTGCTGTTGGCCAGTTTTATCCACAAGCCCTCCCCATCCCAGCGCTCATTCTCTGCCTCTCTGTCTGCGTGTTCGTGTCTCTCTTCCTGCTTCAGAAAGATCTGCTTGGAATCCAGCTCCTGTTGAACTCATCAGAGTCCAGCCTCCACCAGCTGACTGCCATGTTGGATTGCCGGGGGCTGCACAAGGTGCTGGGGTGGCCCTAAGGGGCGGGTGGGTGGGGGCACCCCAGGAGGCTACCTCTTCCCAGGGAGAAGCCAGCAAAGGCTAGGAGAGTGATTGCCTGGGCTCCCTCCAGGCTCGGGGAGTGGGGAGGAAGCTGGGCACTGGCTTCTAGATTCTCTCCAGTAGCTGAGCCGGGGAGACTCAGGAAAGGGTACCAGGGGGTGGGGGTGAGAGATTTGGATCACTTTACCTCTAGAACACTGGGGGGCCCTGAGCTATGTGAGGGAGGCTGCTCCCCAGTGCCCAGACTCCCAGCCATCTGGTCAACCCATCCAACTCCCTGGGTTGCAAGTGGACCTCCCATCTCATTACCAGGGTCATCTCTAGGAACTTGGGATATCAGACATTAACGCAGAGAACACACTGGGAGTATGCGGGGACCCCCTGTCCCCGAAGCAGTGAGCCAGTGTATGGCAACAGCATTCACCTCCCATGTGGCTTTCAAGTGAAGAGTCATAATATTGATCATGACGGCCAGTTACTGAGCACCCGGTTCTGTGTTCAGCCTTGTTCTGTGAACTGTGCATCTGATATGTCACTTAGTCCTCACAGTTATACTGGGAAATTCATGCTGTTTCATGGGAAATTTTATAGATAAGCAACGTGTATGTGTGTGTGTCAATAGATGGATAGATGGATAGATGTATTTATCTATAGATCTATAAGGTAGCTCACTGAAGATTCCAGAGCCGTCAAGTCAAGTGCTTGGGTTTCGGGCCCTGGCAGTCTGACTTCAGAGCTGGGGACATGGGAGTCACCCCAGTATCCTCCCTCCCCCTCCACATCCAAGCCCTCAGCCAGTCCTTACACTCAGACTCCCCAATATATCCTGCTCCATCCTCTCTTCTCACCCTACACGACTCCTACCTTGGTCCACCCGCCATGCTGTGCCCCCGGGTGACGGCCATGGCCTCCTAACTGGTCCCCACTTTCTCCTGCCCCCTCATGCACGACATCCAGAGCAGTCCTTTTAAAGACAAATCGCGTACAGCAGAAATTATCACAGACTTGTCAATTAACTATACTTCAACAAAACTTTAAAAATAAGTGAAAAAATAAAATAAAAACCCATGTAAAGACTTACTGGGGAGTTCCCGTCGTGGCTCAGTGGTTAACGAATCCAACTAGGAACCATGAGGTTGCGGGTTCGATCCCTGGCCTTGCTGAGTGGGTTGGGGACCCGGCGTTGCTGTGAGCTGTGGTGCAGGTCGCAGACGCGGCTCAGACCCCACATTGCTGTGGCTCTGGCGTAGGCCGGTGGTTGTGGCTCCAATTGGACCCCTAGCCTGGGAATCTCCATATGCCACGGGAGCGCCCCTAGAAATGGCAAAAAAAAAAAAAAAAAAAAAGACTTATTGGCAGGGCTGTTAAACTTTTCAAATAATTAAACACAAACATAAAGATGAATTGCCTCCCATCCCTTTCATCCCCAAACCCTCCCGTATCTTCCTGTCACCTTGGGTTGAATTCAGACTCCTTGCCTGCCCTTCGAGGCCCAGCCTGCCCATCTCACCCGCCTCCTGCTGGCCGCCTCTCTCTGTCCTGTACACGCCAAGTTTGTCCCCTCTGCCTCAGCTGCTCAAGGCTCACGCCACTCCTTGCCATCCTGGTCCCAGATGAAATGCCCCCTGTCGCCTGTCAGCCCCACCCTGCAAGCTCATCTGTCCTATTCAGAGCCCACACAGTAGGTGTCCACCACGTTCTCGTAGAGTGAACCCACGAAGCCCCATGGCATTGGGGTCCCCTACATGGACCCGTAGTGACTCTACAAGGTGCTTGGGATGGGGGAGGGGACGAGAGCCCAGGTCCAGGCTGGGAGTTCGGCGGGGGGGGCTTCCAAAGACAGCTCCCCCACCCCAAGGGCACGTCCCTCTTCTTCTTCCAGGACTACCTGGACGCCCTCGCTGGCATCTGCTATGATGGCCTCGAGGGCCTGCTCTACCTCGGCCTCTTCTCCCTCCTGGCTGCCCTGGCTTTCTCCACCATGATCTGCATAGCACCGAGGGCCTGGAAGCACTTTGCCACCAGGTGGGCTGCTGGGGTGCGGGTGGGGGGTGGGGTGGGGTTCCTGGAGGAGCGGGCAGGAGGCTCTGAGCCAAGAGCTGATAATCTGGGGTGGAGAAGGGCGGCGGGGGGGGGGGGGGCCTGGGCCATCAGCCCCAACAGGCTGGCTGGATTTCTGCAGAAGCAGCCCTGACAGTCCAGACAGACCTTGGCCCGGAAAAAGAGGTTGGAGAGAGTCAGGGCAGGAGCAGGGCCAAGGATGGTGATGGAGTCATGCTGCAGCCTGGCATCCTTTGCTGTCCTCTCTTTCTGGCGTGAGATGATGAGGAGAGCTTTTGGGACTGGGCGGGGTGCCCCCAGTATACCAGAAGGATAGATGGTAGCTCTGTTACCGGGGCACCTAGAGTCTCATTGAGGAGACAGACGCTGGTGCCTTGACTAGACCAGACAAGGAGGCAGGGTGGGGAGCCTGCATGTGATCGGCCTGGCGAGCTGCGTGGAGGAGGTGGTCGTGCGGTTGGGAGTGCAGCAGAGTGAGCTGTGACAGGCAGGGCTGCGGATCATGTTTTCAAGGAACCTCGAGGAGACACCTGTAGCCAGAGGGAGAGTCCTGGGGGCAACGATTGGGAAGTGAGCCAGGACCACCCCACTGCCTAGAGCACCCCCACCCCGCCCCTCACGGCCAGCCCCATCCTCCGTGTCATTCTAGGGACAGAGACTACGACGACATTGACGACGACGACCCCTTCAACCCCCAGGCCCGGCGCATCGCCGCCCACAACCCCTCTCGGGGGCAGCTGCGCAGCTTCTGCAGCTACAGCAGCGGCCTGGGCAGCCAGACCAGCCTGCAGCCCCCGGCCCAGACCATCTCCAACGCCCCCGTCTCGGAGTACATGTACGGCATGGCTCCCCAGGTGGCACCCCCCGAACCCCTCCCCGACACATCAGGCTGGGGCGGCCTCGCTTTCCTTCCCTAGTCCTGAGGAGCTGGATCTGCAGGCAGCATGACTGGTCCAGAGAGCCAGGCGGGGAGGAAGAAATCCAAGCCTAGCAGGTCCCCTGGCCGCAGTGGCGGGACGCCTGGCAGGACGCCCCCCCGGGAACATCTAGGGCTGGAGGAAGATCCACGGGGCAGATCAAAGGCCTGAGAAGCTGCATTTCTCCCGGCTGCACAGCTGCTGCCTCTCCCTTGGGCCCCCGGGAGTGCCCCCGCCCTAGCTCACTGCCCACACTCCCTCCCCGCTCTCTTCTGTGGGTTTCCATCCCCCACTCTCATCTGCACACCCTGGGGACCCTTCTGTAGAAATCTGAGCCCCCCCACACCCACCCTGCCCTCCCTCTTGGCCCCGCAGGAACCAAGCCGTGCTCTTTGGTGGGAATCCACGCTATGAGAACGTGCCGCTTATCGGAAGAGGCTCCCCTCCGCCCACGGTAACCTGGGTAACCTGGGCTCCTGAGGCAAAGGCACTGCCCTTTGGGGGGCGGGGGTGGGGGGGGCATAATTAAAGAGAAAAACCTTTCCTGTGGACCCAGTGAACCCCCCCCCCCGCCCCCAGTAGAGGTGGGAAAGAATGAAAACAAGTTTTGTTACTGAGTAAGCCTTAAACCAGACTGCCCCGCTCTTGGCTGGCCATCAGCTAAGGAGACTACACAACCAGGCAGATACACCGCACTGCGTACCTGTTCTCGGGGTAGAGAGTACCTGTCCTCAAGAAAGAGAACTCAGCAGCGCCATTTGTCACACTGGTAATGGGGGGCGGCCATCAAGGTGGCTAAGTGCCACCGAAATGGGACAGTCTTCTTTGATGCCACCCTTTCAGTGGTTCCCAGACGAAAATATTGCTGGATTTTAAAACTGCCCAGAGGAATTCCCACTGTGGCTCAGTGGTAACGAACCTATCAAGGTCATGGGTTCGATCCCTGGCCTCGTTCAGTGGGTTAAGGATCCCACATTGCCATGAGCTGTGGTGTAGTTCACAGACATGGCTCAGATCCTTCGTTGCTGTGGCTGTGGCGTGTGTTGGCAACTGTAGCTCCGATTCGACCCCTGGCCTGGGACCTTCCATATGCTGCAGGTGCAGCCCTGAAAAAAAGAAAAAAGAAAAAGAAAAAAAAACCTCCTAGAGCTTTCACTGGCCTTTCAAAAGGTTTATATACATCTCCAAGGGGCAGAGAAGTCATTTGTAAGTTTTCTAAGGAACATACTGTTCTAAGAAGCATTTCTCTCCCTTCTTTGCACCAGGGAAATCTTTTCTTTCTAGATTTGTTTGCCTTGACACCCTGGGCTGGAGGGTGGGGGGCCCTGCGGAGGCAGGTGAGAGAGGGCTAATGAGCAGACCCGCCCCATCCTAACCCCACCCAGCTCCTGCGTCCCCAGGGCTGCACCCACACGGGCTCCCCTCCTGCTGCAGTCAGGGGACCTAGACGCAGCATCAGGGTGAGAGCCTGCGGTGAGAAGGGTGGGTGGGCTGCCCCCTGAAGAAGTATGAGGGTCGAAAGACCGCTTCAAAGAGAGACAGTTAAGGTTCAGAAATGTAGAATCTAGTGCCAAGTGCCCAGGGCAAATGCCAGCTCCTGGCTTATGAGCTCTGTGACCTTGGACAAGTACTTCACGACTCTGTGCCTCAGTTTTCCCGTCTGTAGAACGGGGGTGTAACCGCACCTCGAGGGAGGTCTAAGCACTGGGGGAATTGGGCCTTATGAAAACGTATATGTGTAGACACAGTAAGGGCTCCAAGAGTGAGCGTATTTTACCCCTTCCTCCTGTCCTCCCACCCCACCTCCTCTGCAAAGGCGTGGTGAGTATTAGAAAAAGGGGGTGGGATCCAAGATGGGATCAGAAGTCTACCACAGGGGTGGGCAGAAGAGGTGGTTTTTTTTTTTTTTTTTTTGGACGCCCTGCAGCATTTGGAATCCTGGGCCGGGGATCAGATCTGAGCTACAGTTGTAACCTACACTGCAGCTGTAGCATCACAGGATCTTTTAACCCACTGTGGGGGGCCAGGGATCGAACCTGCATCCTGGTGCTACAGAGACACCACAGTTCCCATTATGCTACAGCCGGAACTTTTTGGACACAAGAGTTCCTGAGCTAAGTGGCTGTGGGAAGGGGGGCTCCTGCCTTGACTGGGCGGATCGAGGGGTTTCTGCTGCCCAACCCTGGTAGTTTGAAAGGAGCCTCCAGTTGGTGAACTAGGAGCCCTGGAGATGCCAAGATGTGGGACCCAGGACATAGATCTGGGCCCTGAGAACTGGGAAGTTCACGTGCGCTCAGGGCTTCAGCAAGTGTTCTTGGTGAAAATGATAGTGGTGGCCCCAGGAATGAGAGGTGGGGACCCAGAGCCTGGCTTCAGGAAATGGACAGTCTGCAGGGGGGGAAACTAGAGAAAACTGTTGTATTAAGTGCCATGCGATGCTTTGGGACTGAGAGGAAGGGAACTATTCCTTTGGGGTCTGAGGAGGTGACATGTGAGCCTTACCTTGGAGCTCTGGGTCTCACGCAGGGTGAGTTTGCTCCCCCTGGGAACCTCTGGTCTGCGTCTGTGACCTACACCATGCCGGATCCTTAACCCACTGAGCAAGGCCAGGGATCGAACCCGCGTCCTCATGGATACTAGTCAAATTTGTTACCACTGAGCCACAATGGGAACTCCTGGAGGCATCTTTGGTTGTCAGAACTAGGGATAGTTGCTACTGGCATCTAGTGGGTGGAAGCCGGGGCGCTACTGAGCACAGCTCAGCCCCCACCCGCAGGATAAACGGCCCCATACATCTGCAGTGTGGTACCCGGACCCACCTGCCATCTCTCCCTTGCTGTTTTTGCCCAGGGAACCTCTCTGCTGTCCTTTGGCAAAGAGCATTGGAGCCAGGCCCGGGGGCCTCAAGCCGGGAGAGCGGCTGGTCCCAGCCTGCTTCCAGACTTTTCACCTTTTAAATCCCAAGCTGGCTTCTCTCTAACAGAGAAGCCTTTTGGGTTCCTTGTTCCAGCTACTGTGGCTCCAGGAGTGCAGCTTGATTTTAATATTAATCTCAGTACAAAATAATTAGGGGAGAGCCACCACTGCGAAAAAAATGAATGGCTCGAGGGACAGGGATGCCAAATAAAAATGCATCCCGGATTACCTTCTGTTTGGAAAGATTCGGGCCGCTCTCCCTGCTGCCGTTAGCAGGGATGACCAAGAACGGACCTTATTTGCAAGGCTCAAGGACAGAATAAACCTCCCCCGCCCCCCATAATTGAGACCTGCCCAGAAACTCGAATTGCTTTGGCAGAGTTGACATCCCCCTGTCCCCAGGAAGACCCCCGCCCCCCACCCTCCTACCATGCCAGGGGCGTGAGGAGACATCTCAGGCTGCTGACCAAGGAAGCCACAGCGTGGAGGGTGCAGATGTGCGCCCTAATGTAGAGCACACAGCTGGCCTCTCCCCACTCTCCCTCCCCTTGCACCTGCTCTAAATATCATTCATCAGGCGTGTTTGACGTATGGCTAAATCCCTCCCCGCCAGCTCCATCTCTGGGACAGACTTGAGCCTTCACTCTGGCGGGTCATGGCAAGGTAATCAGAACATACAGCCAGTCCCCTTGGCTAGAAACATGTCTCCCCTTAGCTCTGGTTTCTAGGACTCACTCCTGTCCTGCCAGGCACCATCTCCTAGACCTGATAGACCAAAATGAGCTGGGCAGTTGTTTCAGAATACCCATACAGGCACTCCAAACACAGCCCGGGTGATCCTCGTCCTCCAGCGGGTCCAGGAAATACTGCTTCTAGGAGGAAGGTCTCCCCGTGAGCCTGCATCAGAAGCACCTGGAGAGGCGTTCCCGTCGTGGCTCAGCAGTAACAAACCCGGCTAGCATCCAGGAGGACGTGGGTTCGATCCCTGGCCTCGCTTAGTGGGTTAAGGATCTGGTGTTGGCATGAGTTGTGGTGTAGGTTGCAGACGCAGCTTGGATCCTGAGTTGCTGTGGTTGTGGTGTAGGCCAGCAGCTGCAGATCTGATTCGACCCCTGACCTGGGAACTTCCATATGCCGCAGGTGCAGCCCTAAAAAAAAAAAAAAAAAAAAAAAAAAAAGACAGGCGAGTGAGACCTGGGTATCAGGATGCTTTTAGACTCTCCTCGCCCAACACACACACACCCCGTGTCTCTAATGCACAGCCGGGCTTGAGAGCCACTGTGTTAGGGGTCTGTCCTGCTTTACATTACTCCGTCCTTTCAGTGTAAAAGCTGAGTGCTCAGAGGTCCATTGTGCAGGTAGGGAAACTGAGGCTTGGGGAGATTGGAGAACCTCAGCCAAGGTCATGGACAAGTATGGCACACAGCTGGATTTGAACCTGGGGCTGAGTCAGTGGGCCTGTGCCCACAGCCTGCTCATTAGGTGGGCTCCGAAGTGCATTAGGGGGGCTGGTAGATGTGTACATCTTGAGTTGAAGGCTGGGAACCAGATGTCCTGACGGCCCCAGGGCAGGAAGCATCGGCAGACAGGAAGCCTCCCTGGGCCACTCTAGTATCCTTCGTTCCTTGCGATGCTTTGTCTTTGAAACTCCATGGCTGGCCCAGCTCACGCTCCTTCAGAAATTCTCAGCGTTTTTGCTAGTACAGTGTCTGGGTTAACAGGTGGCATGGTGATACCCTGTTCTGACTGTCCCCTCTCCTCTGTCCCACAGTACTCTCCCAGCATGAGGGCCACCTACCTGTCGGTGGCAGATGGACAGCTGAGACACTATGGGAGCGAGTTTCCAGCCTAACACTTCCAGGAGTTCCTGCCTCCTTGATCCGTTCTGGTTTTTAACTCATGCACATGTTAAAAAGCTGCGTTTCTTTAATAGAAACCAAAGCCACCTGGAGGCTGCGCGCCTGCAGGATTGCAAGGCTTCTGCTGGCGCACAGGAGCAGCTGAGATTCAGGGAGAATCAGCCCGGGGTTGGCTGATTCCCAGGCATTCAGAAGACCCATGACTTGGACTTTGGACTTGGACTTGGCCTCCTGTTCACACCAGAAATGCCCCCCGCCCCGCCCCCGGTGCTTGGCCCTCCCTGAGCTGGGAGCCTGGTTCAGTTCACCCGTATGTCCCATGTGGGGAGTGGCAGTGAGGAGGGACCAGATCAGGCTCGAGGATCCCATTGCCAAGACTGTGCCTCCTGCTGGCACAGCCAGAAGCTCAGGTGACCACTCTGAATCCCCGCTCTCCTCCTGGCTACACGGATGGATGGCATTTCCCTGCAGGTAAAGGCTTATCAGGAGATGCTTTTAAAGAGGGTGACTTTCCTGATGAGACCAGACTCTGTCCAAAGCAGTCTCCTGGGCCACCCAGGGAAGGCCCTGGAGGGCTCTGCACAGGAGACTGGTGGCTCTGAGCTGGGGGACCACAGTCTCGTGCCCGGTGGACTTCCAAGTAGTGGGCCCATCTTTCTGTAGCCTTCTGTGGCCTCACTTCCACTCCAGAAGCGCTGCTAGGAGTTGGCTCACCGTGGTAGGGACGGTCTCAGGTATTCACAGACACTTTGAAAGCGATGTTAACTCTTTTTTTTTGTTGTTGTTGCCAGTGTTTTAAAGATTTTAATTATCCAAAGAATTGAAACTCACAGCACATCCGGTTTTTACAACAGATGTGGGTTCTTCTGTTCCACCCCATTTGTCTCCCATTACTTTGCGGATTTTGCTGACAGTGGCCAGTTCTTTACCGATCGAAGGGGGATTTTTAAACAAAATAAAGATCAGCGAGACATCCTGTCCCAAGCAGCTGATTGATGGGGATGATGTGGGTTCATCCCACTCGGTGGGAGGCATTTTAAGAGAATAAAATCTTTAAGAGGGAAAACTGAGCGTGAACAGAGTCTGATCCAGGAATCTGTATGCAGAGGTCAGCTCTCTCTCCCTTTTGTCTTCAGGCAAGTTTGTCACAGAAGGTTTTAGCAAAAAGGGGCGACTGTGACCTGATGTATCCTCCCTGCCTCTCCCACCATCCTATCCCCCCCCCATTGTCCCCAGCCCCTGAGCTGCACCTGCTGGGTGAGAAGGAGCTTGTGGACCAGGAGAAAATAATGACCCACCATCCTTTCTGCTGAGGATCCAGGGTTTGGGTCTTTGGTGCTTTTCCAACCTCCTGCCAACAAAGAGCGCATGAGCTGGGAGCCCCCACGGCCTGGCACGCCAAAGCAGGGATGCGGGGGAACCTGGCCTTGGACAGGAGCTCCATTTCTAGTTTGGAGGAGCTGCCTTCCCATCAAAACACTGACAGCCAAGTGGTCCTCAGCCCCCAGCCAAGCCTCCAGGACAGCGGGGCCAGGGGGCCACCAGGACTGTCCCCCATTCACCTGTACATACACGTACCGTGAACCCACCTTCATGAGGCCGTTGTCTCGTGCAGATGACATCGAGGTGTGGCTTCTTAACCTTCGCTGTTGACGACTAGAGTTGTTTTTAATGCATGTACACTAAACTAGACTCCCTTGGGTGGTCCCTGAAGGAGGGGCGTGGGCACACCTCCGCCTGATACAGGTGTGCGCTCACCTGGGGGAGAAATAAACCACTTGTACTAAAATGCACAGTCTCCAGCTTCCTCAGCTCTGGGAGTGACGAGGGTACCTAACGGTCCCTTCCAGCTGGGGAGGGGGGGGCCGTGGGAAGGGCTTCAGAGCAGCTTTCGGGGTGGAGGATTGAAAGACGAGGCTATTGAGTGCATGTCACAGGGCCTCTCTCATGGCCTGACTGCTCTTTCCGACGAAGGACAGGCCTCTCTGCCTGAGTCACCAGAGTTCCCCCTAAAAGTCGTTGCTTCCCCCCCACCCCCCGCCCTGCCCAGTTTTAGTGAATTTGATTGATTTACAATGCTGCATTAATTTCGGCTATGCTCCAGCGTGATTCGGTTATACTCATACCCATTCTTTTGCAGATTCCTTTCTCATACAGGTTCTCACAGAATACTGAGAGTTCCCCGTGCTATATACACATCGTTCCGTACACAGCGATGTGCACATGCCAATCCCAGACTCCCAGTCCATCCCTCCCCACTCCCTTCCCGCTTTGGGAACCATAAGTTTGTTTTCGAAGTCTGTTCTGAATCTGTTTTGTAAATAAGTTCATTTGTATCCTTACTTAGGGATTATTGCTTTTAAGGTTGCTGATAATGAGGGACGTTTGTTGAGTATCTCCGAGGTACTGTCCCAATGCACCCTTTAACTGTTAAAGGTCCTAATGACCCTGATGGGTCATTCATTTTGTAAATAAAAGAACAGAGGAGTTCCCTTCATGGCGCAGTGGAAACGAATCCGACTAGGAACCATGAGGTGGCGGGTTTGATCCCTGGCCTCGCTCAGTGGGTTAAGGATCCAGCGTGGCCGTGAGCTGCGGTGGAGGTCGCAGACGCCGCTTGGATCTGGCGTGGCTGTGGCTGTGGCATAAGCCGGCAGCTACAGTTCCGACTGGACCCCTAGCTTGGGAACCTCCCTATGCCGCAGGTGCGGCCCTAAAAAGCAAAAAGAAAAGAACAGAGGGGCAGAGACTAGGGACTTAGTAGAAGCAAGTGTCAGAGCTAGGAGTGTGTAACTCACAGGCCAGGCTGGACATCTCTGGGCAATGACGTGGGTTTGGGGCAGAGGTCACGTGACGGGCTACCTCCCCAGCTGTGCAGAGGGTCCTTGCTGCATTCCCTTCCTAAACTCCTCACCTCCACAGGATGCCCCTTGGGGCACCGTTCAGGCTTTTTGTTTGCAGCGACTCATTTGTCCTGTGAATAACGGAGCCAGCCTGGGAGGGACCCCGCGTGGTCCTGAGCTACTGTCGACTCTTCCGTGCAGCAGCTGTGCTCCTGGAGTCCAGAGTGTTTTTAAGGAGCTTCCTGAAGTGGACGGCCTACGCATCCTCTGAGAGCACTTGAGACATGCAAAGGGCTCTGGCGGCAGGCCATGCAGGCTCAGACCGGCGCATCCATCACAAGGCCTCTCTTGATTGGAAATGTTCTCCCCACTCCACTCACAGAACAGCCTCCTTCCTCCCTCATCTCAGGATACCAGGACCAGCGGGGATAAGGCTTGGAGCAGTGGAGAAACTTCTTTTCTATAACTTAACTGATTTTAAAAGTAAATGCAGGCGTTCCCGTCGTAGCTCAGTGGTTAGCGAATCCAACTTGGCACCGTGAGGTTGTGGGTTCGATCCCTGGCCTTGCTCAGTGGGTTAAGGATCCGGCGTTGCCGTGAGCTGTGGTGTAGGTCACAGACATGGCTCGGATCCTGTGTTGCTGTGACTCTGGCATAGGCCGGTGGCTACAGCTCCAATTAGACCCCTAGCCTGGGAACCTCCATATGCCATGGGTGTGGCCCTAGAATAGACAAAAAAAGAAAAAAAAAAAGTAAATGCAGAGTTCCTGCCTGTGGCTCAGCAGATTAAGAATCTGACTCATATCCATGAAGATGCAGTTTCCATCCATGGCCTCACTCAGTAAGTTAAGGATCTGGCTTTGCCAAAAGCTGCAGATGGGGCTCAGATCTGGCATTGCTGTGGCAGTGGTGTAGGCCAGCAGCTACAGCTCTGATTCAACCACTAACGGGAATTTCCATATGCTGTGGGTGTGGCCATTAAAAAAAAAAAAGTAGGAGTTCCCGTTGTGGTGCAGAGGAAACGAATCTGACTAGAATTCGTGAGGTTTCGGACTTGATCCCTGACCTCAATCAGTGGGTTAAGGATCCGGCATTGCCATGAGCTGTGGTGTAGGTCACAGATGTAGCTTGGATCCTGTGTTGCTGTGGCTATAGTGTAGGCTGGCAGTTGTAGCTCTGACTCGCCCCCTGGTCTGAGAACTTCCATATGCCATAGGTGCAACCCTAAAAAGCAAAAAAAAAAAAAAAAAAAGGTAAATGCATCTCGGAGTTCCTGCTGTATAACAGGATCAGTGGTGTCTCTGGAGAGCTGGGACAAAGGTTCGATCCCCAGTCTAGCACAGTGGGTTAAGGATCCAATACTGCTGCGGTATAGGTGGCAACTGTGGCTCAGATCTGATCCCGAGAACTCTATATGCCATGAGAACTCTGCGGCCAAAAAAGAAAACATTAAAAAAAATAAAAGAGAATGCATCTCAACACCCAAATGAGATTTGCCTTGGAAGCTTTCATCGTGGGTCTTCCATGGGACCTGAACTGCAGGCAGGCCTTGCATGAAATAGGAAGGGGCCACGTGGGACGCACAGACTCAAGGGTGGTGTCCATCACCGCATGTGTCACCCCCCTCTCCTGTCTCAGCCTGTGATGGAGTGGGTGGTCCTTCCATCACCATGACCGTCTTTCTTCCACCTGCCTGCTCGGCAGCTCAGCATGCCTGTCCTCTCTTCTCAGCCCTGACTCTAGCCCCAAGAACCTACTATTAGAAAGTCATGAACTCCATGGAGTTCCCTGGTGGCACAGTGGGTTAAGGACCTGGCATTGTCCCTGCTGTGGCTCTGATTGCTGCTGTGGTGCATGTTCGGTCCCTGGCCTGGGAACTTCTGCATGCCAGGGTGTGGCCAAAAAAATAATAATAATGATAGAGAGCAGTGAATGCCATCAAGCCCCTGTGTAGATGGAGCCCATGCCAGGAACAGGCATGTGTTTGAGGCTGTCATTCACACGTCTCCCTATGGAGCAGCTAACAGCGTGAAATGCTGCTGCAAATAATAGCATGGAGGCTCTTCAAAAAATTACAAATGAGTTCTATTAAGTAAACAGAATGATCATATCACCCAGCAATTCCACTGCCCAAAAGAAGTGAATTGAAGAAAGCATCATCTCAATATCAGTACCACCTGTTCTTAGCAGCATTAGTCACAGTAATAAAAAGAGGAATCAACCTTAGTGTCCATCAGTGGATGAATGGATAAACCAAGTGTACTCTAGCCATACAATGGAACACTATTCAGTCTCAAAAAGGAAGACAATCCTGACACGGGCCACAACATGGATGAACCTTGAAGACATGATGCTCGGTGAAACAAGCTGGGATTTCACTGTTTGAAACAACCAAACGAATACTGTGTGATTCCACTTCTGCAAGGTACTTAGAGTAGTCAAAGAGAATGTAGGACTGTGCGCTCCAGGAGCTAGGGGAGGGCGAATGGGCATGCTCGTTCAATGGGTATAGAGTTTGAGATTTGCAAGACGAGAAGAGCCTCTGGAGATGGATGGTGGTGATGCATGCATAGCAATATGTATGAACCATACACTTTAGTTAAGGTGGTAGGCTTTACATTATGAGTCCTTGACCACAGTTTTGGTTAAATGGGAAATTAAAAGAACAGCAGTGCAATGGATTGTGGACTTGTCTTGGGGACATCCAGGACCAGTGGCAGCACTCAGCAAAGATTTTCAGTTGCCAATCCTGTGGCGATTGAGCAGAGATCTGAGCGGCACTGCAGTATTTTCGACTGGGACAATGTGCATGCTTCTAATTATAGGAGCTATTGCTGGCGTCCCAGGGTAGCTGAGGCGGGCCTGCCCATGGTGCTGCCTGTGTTGCCGGTGAACAGAGCCACCCTTTGGCCCTTGGCAGTGTGCAGGCTTTCTGAGCGATGGGGGGAGGGGAGCCTGTAATAATTCACTGCAATAATATGAGAAGGGAGGCTTTGGTTTGCCTTTCAACTTTTCCCATTTCCCCCTTTTGTACCCACAGCCCCACCCAGGGTATAACGGGTGTGCAGAGGGCCTCAGCTTCCCAAAGCAGGGTGGGACTGGCGGAGGGGCGCCTATAATTGCAGTCAAAACCAGCCAGCACTCCATGGCGGAGCTGATCTGTTTCTGGGTCTGATTCCACCTGTGACCACAAAGAGCAGGTTCCGCGAGGCTTTCAGACAATCCTGCACCCAGCCCCAATCAATCCCCTCAGCATCCACCCAAGGGAGTCCTTGGCCCATAGGAACTGGTGGTGGGAGCAGAGGGGGCAGTTGGTGGCAGTAGTCACTTCTGGACTTGCTTTTGGTTAGTGTGGCTGAGCAAAGTGCCATCTCTGCCCAGCAGTGGTGAAAACTCATTTATGGAGAAGTTGGGGAGCCTGAGGGAGGAAATGTTTGCTTTCTCCCTGTACTTTCATGGCTCCAACCCCCGCCCCTGGAAGCTGGCCAGATGCTTTAGACTGCCCCCCAGAGCCCCCACAAACTGGCCCCAGCTGACCTTTGCAAATTCCTCTCTCATTGTCCCCCTGCAGGGACTCCTGTCCCGCAAGATGCCTTTCTCCCATGACAACCACCATTCCTTGTTCACATTACGCCCTTAGCTCAGCATCTGGAATCCTCTCCCAGCCTCTCTCTCCTGCAACTTATAACTATTTTTCGAGGCTCAGTTCCAACCTCAAATCCCAATTCCTGGATGATTCATAGTCCACCCCAGTCCAAATCTCCAGCACCCATCCCTGAACTCTGGCTAGTTCCTGCCCTAGGCTGCACAGAGCTGCCTTCCTTCAGGCGCCAGCTCTGTGGTCGGCTGGAGCCTGGGCACTGTGCCACGTCAGCTCAGCTGGTCCTCCCAGTTATCCTAAGTACTGCCACTGTCCCCTCCCTTTGCTGACCAGGACGGTTGAGTCTTAGAAAAATAACTCACCCAAGGTCATGCCATCAGTGAATGGCTGAACTGGGATTTAAACCTGTGCTTCTCAGCCCCCAACCTCCTTCTTATAGTTTACATTATTGCCGTAACCTCATTGCCGTGACCGTGAGGAATGTCGTCTTTAAAACTTATCTACTTATCATTCATTCAGTAAACACTTAGTACATGCTCACAATGCGGTGACCGAGAGCTAAACTGGGAAACACCCAGTCCCTACTTTCCAGGAGTTTCCATCCTAGTGGTGTAGTCAGACTTAAGCTTATTACGCAACATGCTGGGGATATGGTAGCAGAGAGGAGGCTGAGGGGTATAAAGCCCACTTAGTGGACGAGGAAACTGAAGGAAGAGGTGGTAAAACGACCTCCGGAGCAAATAAAGAGCAGAGCCCCCGGCGCAGAGCAGCGAGGGCGCAGGACGCCGAGGCGCGACGGCTGCAATTTACATTTTCTCGGAATCTTGCCCAATGCAGATTTGTAGACTTGGATAAGCGCCTTGGCAAAGATCCTACAAACGTGTATCATTTCCGATGCTCGCTAACTTAAAGGGGACGAGCGGCGCTTCCAACGTGGCGGTCTGGGGAGTCACGTGCTCTGAGTCGCCTTCCGCGCCGCCTCGCGTCCCAGCCCCGCCGAGGTTGCTAAGCAACGGGTAAACTCCGCGGCTCCCAGCCGTTTGAGCAGCGCTGGAGCCCGCGCCTCGGCCCAGGTGCTTCCCCGGCGACCCAGCGGCAGCAGGAGCGGACCGAGGGTAAGGGAGGGCGCGGGGTGGATGTCCGCGGCTGAAGAGGCGAGTGGAGAGGGGAGGGGAGAAGCCCGGAGGGTGAGAATCACCCCTAGTGCCAGAAACGCCTCGCGGGGTGCCTTACCGGCCTAGCTCTGCCAGGTAGCGGATCCTGGGACTAGCGCTGCTGGTGTCCCCCGCCCCATTAATCCTCGCGGCTCTCAACGCTCCCCGCTCCCCCAGCCTAAGGACCCAGCAGGTTCTAAACACCTTGCCTTCTGCACCCCCTGCTGCCAGTCGGATCCAGAGGCCATCTGTCTCCTGGAGGAGACTGGAGACCTCTGAAGGGCTTACAGCTAAAAGGATGGGGTTGGGCTGGGGGAAGGCTGGACCTGTGGAGAGGAGAGCTTTCTGGTAAGAATGGAGGGAAAGAAATAATAGTGATTGAGCACCAGGAAGCCCCAGCCTCTTTGGAAGGCCAGTGAGTCCCTGGTGCAAATTCCAGAAGGTGCACAGACACAAGAAAGAGAGAAAAAGACCTCCCCACCTTCCTCTGTCCTGCCAGGTGGGGCACGGAGACTGGGGGCTGCCGCGGGGGCCAGAGAAAGAGGAGAACTTCTGGCCTTTCTACCCCCAGGGTGTCCAGCGGCCAGGAAGGGGGGCACCCTCTGCTTGCCTCCCCTGGAAGCTCCCGCACTGAACTCCTGGCGCCCTATTTGGAAAACACACTTTCTCTTAAGCCCAGGGAGGTTCTTTCCAGGAATTGCTTTGCTCAGGATGACTGCACAAGACAAGTTTTTACATTTGAAGGTTCCAGTCTGACTGCCCCAGGATACAGGAGATGGTTGAATTTGTTTTTCTTTTTCTCTTTTTCTTTTCTTTCTTTCTTTTTCTTTTTAGGGCCATACCTGTAGCATATAGAAGTTCCCAGGCTAGGGGTTGCAATGGAGCTACAGCCACCGGCCTACACCACAGTCACAGCAACGCTGGATCCTTAACCCACTGAGTGAGGTGAGAGATCGAACCCGCATCCTCATGGATCCTAGCTGGGTTCGTTAACCTCTAAGCCACGAAGCGAACTCCCTCTTTTTCCTTTTATGGTCACACCTGTGGCACATGGAAGTTCCCAGGCTGCAGCTGCCCACCCGTGCCACAGCCCCAGCAACACCAGATCTGAGCTGCATCTGTGACCTACGCTGCAGCTTGAGGCAATGCCTGATCCTTAACCCACTGAGCAAGTCCAAGGATCAGACCCACATCCTCCCAGACACTATGTCAGATTCTTAACCCACTGAGCCATTATGGGAACTCTGGAGTCAGTTGCATTTTTTACATTCAGAGCAGCACGTCTCCAGTTGTGTGTGTCTGCGATGCCTGGGGGTCTCAAGGCTCCCACGGATGGTCGAGCTCCTCCCCCAAACTCCTAGAGGGCAGTAATGCTGTTCCTGCCTCCTTTGGAAGCCCCCTTTGCAGACAGCCCCGCTCAGACAGTTGCTGGGGGGCAGCCTAGCCTGGGGAACGTGTCTCCCCAGGGCAGGGAGAGACCTCCCGAGACCCCCAGCTCTGACTTCACCATTCATCTTCATGCCTCGCCAGTTTGTGAGAAAGAGCCCACTCGAGGTCCTTGAATGAGCTGTCTTCCCATCCCCAGCCAGGCTTTAAATGTCCCCTCTGTCTGCCTCCAGAGAGAAAACAATGCCTCTGTTCTCACTCCTGGCTTGGCCTTGGGAAGCACCAAGAAGGAAAACAAAGCTGTTAAAAATATGATCGGGGCTAAAGAGGCTATTTTTTTCTTCCTGGGGTTTCCTCATGCTCTTAAGACTCCTTGGGTCCTCTAGGAGCAGGCTGTCTCATAGCAATTTTCTTTTAACTGAGGGAGAGAGAGAGAGAGAGACACGGGCAGTTTGTAATTGCCTGAGACTGGCAGTCCTTGGGAGACAGAAAGGGGAATGGGGGTGGGGGAGTTGGGCTCAGGTGCAGCCCTGTTGTACTTCAGCATTGTACCAGTGGAGGGGAAAAAGCTAATTGGATGTGCATTCTTTTTCACAAGGTCCTATCTTGTCCATGTCGAATAAACCGTTAGGGCCACCTGCTATATTTTGTGCTTCTGTCCCCGCCCTCTGTTCTCCAAGCCCTCTGTTCTTCTATCCTTCCCGAGTAGGAGAATTTCCAAACCACAAGAAAGAGTGGAAAATACTGCTCTCTGTGAGTCTGGTTCAAGTCAAGTTTTGCCTGGGGCTCTGGGGTGAGGGGAGGATGGGGGATGGGTGGTACTGGCTTCAAGGAACAACGTATGTGGATGCAAAGGGACCTAGGAGTTAACCTCTCATGCTTATCACCCTCCCAGATGCTGCAGAGCCCAAGGCCACCCAGGCACATGCTTCTAGGCTGTCTTGGTTCTGCATCTCAGGGTTCAGCAGCCTGGGCCCACCCATCTGGTTCCTTGAAGCCGTGGAGGTTGGAGGAGGTGGATCTGGTTCTAATACCCATCTAGGGTGACTGTGAAACACGCAGATTGCTAGGACTTATCCCAGACATATAGATGAGCATTTGCAGGAGGAGGCCTGGGAATCTTTATTTATTTATTTATTTATTTTGGTCTCTTTAGGGCTGCACTCACAGCATATGGAAGTTTCCAGGCTAGGGGTCAACTCGGAGCTGCAGCTACCGGCCTATGTCACAGCCACAGCCACACCAGATCCGAGCCCAGCCTGCAACCTACACTGCAGCTCACAGCAACACCAGATCCTTAACCCACCGACTGAGATCAGAGATTGAACCCTCATCCTTGTGGGTACTAGTGGGATTCCTTATTGCTGAGCCAAGGAGGGAACTCCGAGAGCCCTCACTTTAAATCAGTGGGTCTCACCCTTGGCTGCCTGCTGGAATTACATGGGTTTTTTTCCTTCTGTTTTTAGTTGCACCCATGGTATGTGGAAGTTCCCAGGTCAGGGATCGAACCCGTGCCACAGCAATAACCAGAGCCACTGAATCACCAGGAAACTCCTATGTGTTTTATTTTGTTTTTTAAAAAACTGCTGAGAGATTATGATTTAGTTAGTCTGCAGTTCAGCCTGAGCACTGTGATTTTTATAAAGCCCTCTGGGTGTTTATAAGGGTGTAGACAAGGTTGAGAATCACTGCTCTGGAGCCAGATGTGTCTGGGTCTTGGGTGTACTTAGAATTAAGAACTGTGACCTTTGACCTGGTACTTTCTGACCATCGTTTTTGTCATCTGCAGAATGAGAACTGTGATGCCTGTTTTGGGGCATTGTAGTGGACATGCCATGAGAGTCCCTGGAACTGCTCTTCACCGCCCCGGGGGATCTGGTGGGCTTTAGATATTCTGGATACAAGTCCTTTATCAGAAATATGATTTGCAAATATTTCCTCCAAGTCTGATCAGTTACGGCATTGAAAGCATGGCCCATAAAAAAAAAGAAATGAGAAACTGGACCTCATTAGAATTTTAAAACTTGGAGTTCCCATTGTGGCGCAGTGGAAACGAATCCAATTCAGATCCATGAGGACGCAGGTGCAATCCCTGGCCTTGCTCCGTGAGTTAAGGATCCAGCATTGCCAAGAGCTGTGGTGTAGGTTGCAGAGGTGACTCGGATCTGGTGTTGCGGTGGCTGTGGTGTAGGCTGGAAGCTGCAGCTCTGATTCAACCCCTAGCTGGAAACTTCCATATGCCACAGGTGCGACCCTAAAAAAAAAAAAAGCAAAATAAATAAATAGAATTTTTGGATTTCAAAAGACAACATTAAGAAAATGAAATCGGTCCACCTCGGAGGGCAGCAGTAAGGACTGAACAGCGTCGTGTTGAGCATGCACGTAGCTCTCTGTAAATTACCTTTTCAAATGCAGAGGCAGCGCCTGGGTGACTCTCTTAGGGAACCACCACCCCGATCACTCCGGGATTGGGAACCCGGAGCCGCCCCTGGTGGGGCCCGTGGGGAGGGGGAAGCAGCCGGGCGGGGCCTCTCGTGGCACAGCCCCCTCTGTCCCCGAAGCCGGCGGCGCCATGGAGATCGTGTACGTGTACGTCAAGCGGCGCAGCGAGTTCGGGAAGCAGTGCAACTTCTCCGACCGCCAGGCGGAGCTGAACATCGACATCCAGCCCAACCCCGAGCTGGCCCAGCAGTTCGTGGAGCGGAACCCCGTGGACAAGGGCATCCAGTGCTCCACCAGCATGTCGGAACACGAGGTGGGTCCCTGCCCCAGGGCCCCAGCCAATGGAGGTGTGGGCGCCCGGTCAGGGAGGTGGGACTGGGTGACTCCATCCCCCTGGAGCCAGTTAGCTTGGACCATCGCAGATGCTGGACGCCTGAGGGCAGAAGTGCCCTCAGACCCATGCCTGTGCTCTGTGAGTTCACAGTGAGCAGATGGCCATCTATGAATTAGAAAGGGTGTCCTCCCCAGACACAGAATGTGACCGTGCTGGCACCCTCATCTCAGGCTCCCAGCCTCCAGACCAGTGGGAGGGTACCAGGGCCCAGGGACCCGGAAGCCCTAGGATCCTGGTTTGCAGAAGTGGCCATACGCTTACACCAGGGGCAGGCGCCTTCTCATCCTTGGCTCCCTGTTTAGGCCAACACGGAGCGGTTTGAGATGGAGACCCGGGGGGTTAACCACGTCGAGGGGGGCTGGCCCAAGGACGTGAACCCCCTAGAGCTGGAGCAGACCATCCGCTTCCGGAAGAAGGTGGAAAAGGACGAGAACTACATCAATGCCATCACACAGCTGGGCTCGGTAAGGCTTCCTTCGGCTCCAGTGATCAGGGCCCCAGCCACCCTCTGCTTCCCCAGCCGCACGGCAAGCTCAGCGGCTGTGGCTCCTCAGGGGAGGACACCAGCTGCCTTATGGACCCTGCTGTCTGGGAGCAGGCAGACAGGTCCACACAGCAGACGGAATGATAAAGTCAGGGAAGTCCAAGGGCTGAACAGGTCTTAGAAGGCATCTGCAAAGTGGGAAAACCCTTGGGCAAAGAGACCCCCAAGGAACCCCACCTGGCAGCTACCTGCCAATAGGGATCATCCGTTCATTCCACACATTTGGACGAAGCTTCTAATCTCTACTAGCCTCAGTAGAGATTGCAAAAATGAAATTCTCATGCATCCTGTCCCCAAAGAGTTTGTAGTCTGCTGGAGGCCAAGGGCAGATACAGAGCGATCACTGTATGACATAGAAAGAAAAGCTGTGAGGAGGGAGATGCTTTGGCATTTTGCCCCGTAAGGAGGGAAGCAATCAGGGACGTCTTCCTGGAGGAGGTGGCCCTTGCACTTGAGCTTTTCCTTGTTGGCCATTTGGAATAATGGAGAGTTGACTTCTGGGTGGAAGAACCAGGAGATGGATGCCATATACGGAGTGGTTACTAACTCTGTTTGTTTGGAACAGTGTTTCTTCACCTTTTTTCATTGTGCCCCAACAAGCCTTTTTAGACACTTCCCCCACCATGAAAATTTAATAGTGTACGTATACCATATATTGTTTATATGTTGTATGATTATCTGTGCTTTGTGCAAAGAGTAATATTATTTTACCCCCAAGAACCAACTTCCACCGCTTTGGGGGCAGCGTTGCTCCACACCCCCCCCCCCCACATTGAAAATGCATGGGCTGGAAGAATGGGAAAAAAATCACTAGATATTTCTTGCCTCCCAGACTCCATCTCAGCCTTGGTCAGGCTTAAAGGACCTCCCTTTGCCGCTAAGACCTCCTGATGTGTCCTCCTCAGATCATGGAGCACTGCATCAAGCAGAATAATGCCATTGACATCTACCAGGAGTATTTCGATGATGAGGATGCAGTAGAGGTGACAGATGAGGCCCCTTCAGCTAAAACCATCAATGTTTTCAGGTACCTCTACAGCCAGACAGGTGTCTGGCCAGTCTCCGTCGCCTCTATGGGTGGGTGCTCCCAAAGGTGACCCCTTGCCCATCACCCCACGCTGTGGGTACCATGCCCTCTGTGCTCCGAGCTTGATAAGGGGCGGAGCAGTAAAATGCCCAGCAGACAAATGGTCCCTACCCTGGGGGCAGGTCTGGTTGGTGGAAAGGGAGGACAGAGTCTGGGGAAAGAGTAAGCAAACACTGACGACATTCTCACCTGTCCTTAGGCAGTTCAGGCTGCTGTAATGAGATACCATAAGTGGGGTGGCTTATAAACAACAGAAATTTATTTCCCACTGGTCTGAAGGCTGGGAGCCCGGAGATGAGGGTGCCAGCACGGTCACATTCTGTGTCTGGAGAGGATGCACTTTCTAATTCATAGACAGCCATCTGCTCACGGTGAACTCAGAGCAGAAGGCATGAGGGAATCTCTGCACCCTCTTTTATTTTTATTTTTCATTTTTATGTATTTATTTGTGTCTTTTTGCCATTTCTTTGGGCCGCTCCTGCCGGCACATGGAGGTTCCCTGGCTAGAA
This sequence comes from Phacochoerus africanus, assembly GCF_016906955.1. Classification (NCBI taxonomy): domain Eukaryota; kingdom Metazoa; phylum Chordata; class Mammalia; order Artiodactyla; family Suidae; genus Phacochoerus; species Phacochoerus africanus. The sequence continues at coordinate 6,798,899 of NC_062557.1, read as the reverse complement.
GTCGAATCGGAGCTGTAGCCGCCAGCCTACGCCAGAGCCACAGCAACGCAGGATCCGAGCCGCATCTGCAACCTACACCACAGCTCACGCAACACCGGATCCTTAACCCACTGAGCAAGACCAGGGCCCTAACCCGCAACCTCATGGTTCCTAGTCGGATTCATTAACCACTGAGCCATGATGGGAACTCCTGCACCCTCTTTTATAAGGACACTAACCCCCTTCATGAGGGCTCCCCCCTCGTGACCTAATCACCTCCTCGAGGCCCCACCTTCTAATAGCAGCTCATTGAAGATTAGGTTTCGACATAGGAAATCTGAGGGGACCACTCAGCCTAGAGCACAGAGGCGGTAGTCTCTCTTTGTGCTGTTTATTCCAAGTGTAACTGCAGAAGAGTTTCACTGCCCTAAATATCCCTTGTTGACAAAGAAAACAAATTTATGGTTACCCAAAGGGTGGGTGTGAATCAGGAGTTGGGGATTAACAGATACACACGCCTATATATAAAATAGATAAACTGCAAGTATACTGTGTGGCACAGGGAACAATATTCAATATCTTGTAATAACCTATCATGGAAAAGCATCTGAGTATAACTGAATCATTTGGCTGTATACCTGAACCTAACACAGCCCTGTAAATCAACTCTGCCTCAATTTTTAAAAATCCCCTGTGTTTTACCTCTTTATCCCTTCCTCCCCCCAAACCCTTGGCAATAACTCATCTTTGTACTGTCTCCATGGTTTTGCCTTTCCCAGAATGTCATATCCTTGGAAGAACACGGGGTGTGGCCCTCTAGGATGGGTTTCTTTCAGTTAATAATGCGCATTAAGTTTCCGCCATGTCTCTTCATGGCATGATAGCTCATTTCTTTTTTTTTTTGTCTTTTGTCTTTTTGTTGTTGTTGTTGTTGCTATTTCTTGGGCCGCTCCCACGGCATATGGAGGTTCCCAGGCTAAGGGTTGAATTGGAGCTGTAGCCACCGGCCTACGCCAGAGCCACAGCAACGCGGGATCCGAGCCGCGTCTGCAATCTACACCACAGCTCACGGCAATGCCGGATCGTTAACCCACTGAGCAAGGGCAGGGACCGAACCCGCAACCTCATGGTTCCTAGTCGGGTTCGTTAACCACTGCGCCACGACGGGAACTCCTCATTTCTTTTTAATGCTGAATAATATTCCAATGTCTGGATGTGCCACAGTTTATCCATTCACCCACGGAGGGACATCTTGGTTGGGTCCAGGTTTGGGTAGTTTATGAATAAAACTGCTGGAAACATCTGTGTGCAGGGGTTTTTTTTCTTTGTTTGTTTGTCTTTTTGGCTTTTCTGGGGCCACTCCCGTGGCATATGGAGGTTCCCAGGCTAATCGGAGCTGTAGCCACCGGCCTGCAACAGAGCCACAGCAACAGGGGATCCAAGCCGAGTCTGGGACCTACACCCCAGCTCACGGCAACGCCAAATCCCTAACCCCCTGAGCGAGGGCAGGGTCCGAACCCTCAACCTCATGGTTCCTAGTCGGATTTGTTAACCACTGCACCACAACGGGAACTCCTGTGTGCAGGGTTTTGTGTGCACATAAGTTTGCAGCTCAGTTGGGCAAATGCCAAGGAGCATGAGAAGTCAAGCCTCAGACTCAAAACTTTCAGCAAACGAAAGCATCAGACTGAAATTTAGTATTTGATTTCCATGCTCTTAATCTTTTATTATTAATTTTTATTTATGGCTGGCGAGGTCAGTTTTCTGATTAAGAGAGTCCTGTCATCTTTGTTTAAGAAATAAATTTCTCTGGAAGTTCCCGTTGTGGTTCAGTGGGTTAAGAACCTGACAAGTATGCACGAGGATGCAGGTTCAATCCCTGGCCTTGCTCGGATCAGTTAAGGATCCAGTGCTCCTGCTGCAAGCTGCAGTGTAGGTGGCAGCTGCAGCTCAGATTCCACCCCTAGCCTGGGAATTTCCATATGCCGAAGGTGGGGCCCTAAAAAGAAAAAATAAATTTCTCTGAGTGAATATTTAAATATGTTTGACTTTTTCTAAGGACAAATGTAGCAAATAAGAAATGTGGGGATCCTGGCGCTCCAGTCTTCTGCCCTCTTGCCCTCCCCTAAAGGGATCCCCAGGAAATTAAGCGATCAGCCACACATCTCTCCTGGCACCCCGATGGCAACAGGAAGTTGGCAGTGGCATATTCTTGCCTGAATTTTCAGCGGGCACCCGAGGGCATGAGCAACGAGTCATACATCTGGGACCTGGGTGAGAAACGGGGGTGGGGGTGGAGGGTCCAGTGCCCAGGGAAGGAGGAGGGAGCCGGGCAGAGGCCAGTGACAGCAGGGGGAGGAGGGTAGAAGCAGTGAGGCTCTCAGGGGGCTGTTCCCTCCCGGCGATGCGTAGGGACCAGGGAAGAAGCCACAGTGTCATCCCCTCCCTGTCTGGGTTCAGGTGCAGCCCAGCTGAGCCAGAGCAGAAGCAGGAACTCGTCTTCTGAGATCTTAAATCACTCAAGACCAGACCCCCATGGAGTCCCAGCTCTGAGGCCCTAATGAACATACACAGAAAGAGACCCCAGCCAACTGAGAAGGGACCCAAGGGGGAGGGAAGGGGACTTGCCTCCGTCCTGCCTGTCCTGGCACTTTTCCCCAGTAGGGGGCAGTGTGTCCACTTGGGAACAGGGACCATTGTTGACAGTGGTGCTCACTCCAAGGACAGAGCCTGGCAGGTTGCGGGCAGAGGGTAGGCTTCAAGCTCTCACAAGTCCCTCTTTGTTGGCGTTGTGAAAATAAACACTAGCCATTATTAGCAGGTGTGGCTGCTGAGCTTCACACTGAAGCTCTTAGAAGGAGCTCTTACAGCCGCCCCCAGGGGCTGGACTCCGTCATTATCCCCAGGATGCGGACAGGGAAACTGGTTCACACAAGTCAGGGGAGAGTCACCTTCACGTAAAACCTTAGAACCCAAACCACATTTTATAGCAAACCTGGGAAATGGAGTAGAATGACAGTCTCTCTCTCACACACATACAATCTTGATTCCCCAAAATAAAACCAGTAGAAGAGCCCCGAGGGCTAGGTGCTAGCCACTGAGAACCAGAGGTTGCAGCCTGGAGAAGGGCTTTCCTCCCCCGACGCCCCATCTGTAGAAGGGGATTAAACTGTCCCTGTCCTTTTCTTTCCAGGTCTGGTAAGATGCACATCTATAGTTGTTGTTGTTGTTCTGCTTTATAGAAAACCCCAACCGGCCAGAAATTGCCCTAAAGCCGCCTTCTCCTCTTGTCACCTTGGAATACAACCCCAAAGATTCCCACGTGCTCCTGGGAGGTTGCTACAATGGGCAGATCGGTAAGGAGGGACCCAGGTGCTTAACCAGGAGCCCACCCATGTCCCCTGGTCTCTGGGGCCCCTTGGCCCTGACTGCTGTCCAACCAGAGCCCACCTGCCAGACCCCCTGGCTGTGGAGGACAAAGTGGGGTGGGTACTTCCCGCAGCTGACCAACTCCAGATGTCCCAGTGACACCGGTTTTGCTGATCACCTCAGCCGTGTCCTCAGTTACAAATGCAAGTGAGTCTAAAATTCGCTCAAAATAAAACGTTTAGAAAATTACAGGTCAAGTGAAATCCAGGAACCTTTATTGCACACCTACTCTGAGCTAGGTTAGGGTAGCTAGAGGCTAAGGGATAATGAGACCGTTGGGGAGCTCCCTCTTGGGAGGGCAGCCAGGAGAACCTATAGGGTAACAGGTGTGAGGAACAGCAGCCGTATAGAATGCATGGGGTAGTGTTCCCTCCTCTTCTGTTTTGTTTCTTGTTTTTTGTTTTGAAGTTGGTATTAATTCTTCTTTAAAGCTTTGGTAGAATTCACCAGTGAAGCCAGCTGGTCCTGGGATTTTCCTTATTGGTAGTTTTCAAAAGGAAAGTTCAACCTCTTCATTTGATACAAGTCTTCTCGCATTTTCTATTTCTTCCTGAATCAGTTTTGATAGCTGTGTCTCTCAAGACATCACCTGGGTTTTCTGATTTATTGGCGTGTAATCGTTCAGAATATTCTCTCACCGTCACTTCACTTCTGTAAGGCTGGTAGTAATGCCTCCTGTGTCTGTCCTGATTTTAATAATTTGAGAGTTCTCTCTCTTTTTTTCACTTGGTCAGTCTGGCTAGGGGATGGTTAATTTTGTATTCAAAGAACCAACTTTTTATGGTATTGATTTTCTCAGAGGTGAGACCTTAGGGCCTACTCGGTTCTTTCCCGAGCCTTTGCACAGCCCTGGGCGTCCACCCAGCCGCACCCGTGCCTGTGACCTTCTAGGTCCCAGGAATACATCGGAGCTTTTCAAAATCCCGATGGACATCTTGATCTCCGGCTTTTCCTTTTAAGCGTCTTGGTTAGCCTATTGTTCGCCCCATGTGTTAGCCACCACTTCAAAACGCTGCAAAGCTAATTATAATTATTGTCAAAATTGCCTTGTTAAAAAGACCTTTTTTGCAGTTCCCTGGTGGTGCAGTGGGTTAAGGATCTGGTGTTATCACTGAAGCTGCTTGGGTTGCTGCTGTGATATGGGTTCGATCCCTGGCCCAGGAACCTATGTGGTAACGGGTGTGAGTAATAGTAGCAGCAGCAGGTGCTTAGGGTACGGCCAAAAAAAACAAACAAACAAAAAAAACAAAAAACCTTTTTCACGGGGCAAGCTCCAAGTCAAGTTGAATATAGACAACCTTGCAAGTGAGGGGGGCAGGTGGAACCTTCTAGGGAACCACTGGACAGATCAAATAATGATAGTTCTTTGAATAGCCTTTGAAAGAGCTCCAGCCCCATTCTGTTCCATCCTGCAGAAACTGCCAGGCTATTTTTTTTTTTTTTTTTTTTTTTAGCAGGAACGCAGAATGTTATTTGTCCAGGCTACCATGGAACCGGAGTGTATAGGATCCTAACCAGGGCAAGTCACGATGCCGCAAACTTACTGTTCTTACCAAGATTCAGCTGTTTTTCTTGAATAAACGCTCTTATTCGCTGCAAGCTTTGGCTAATATCCAGAGTTCTGATAAAGTTGAATCCGACTACTTTTGCCAATTTTCTCATGGCCTTTATGGAGGAGGGAATCCTCAGCGGTCCCGACTGTGCCATTTTTGCTGGCGGCACACTCAGAAAACATTCTGATCCCTGGTGAGCCCAGAAGAAACCTGCCCACATGGACCCGGAACGTTCCTGCCTGCCCGCCACCTCTGGCCTTGAAACAGCTAAATGCTTAATTCTGGTCTACAGCCCAGGCCAGACTCGACCAGGCACAAAAAGGGTTCCCCTCCCGTGCTATCTTCACATGCTTTCCCATATCCTCTTCTTACTCCAAGAGTGGGAGCCGGAACGGTGGGGAAACTTCTCAAAAGCGCACTGTGGCTTCTGATCTCCCTTTTACACCTGCTGCCTCCTTTCTGGGGGAGCTTCTGGGTTCTGAAATAGATTCGGGTAACCAGATGTCTCCCAGCAAATTTATCTGGGTGCTGGGGCTCTAAAAGACTACTAGCAGAGCTACTTGGCCGGGGCTAGGAGCCCTGCCTGGCTCATTGTTCATAACCTCTTTCAGTGGTTTTTCATGCCAGCTCAGACCAGCCCAGGCTCTGGGGCGCTGCTGCCTGCAGTGGACACAGGGGAACCCATCCTTGGGCATTGCTGTGCCCAATCGAGCATGCTTAGCCAAGAAAACCTCTTTCTGGGCCAGAGAGGTCCAGGGCCAAATGGCTTGGACTTGGATTCCGTGCATTAAGACTTGTGGATCGTGTTCTTTTGTTGCTGTCTTACAAAACCAGCTTTCCTAGAAATAGCGCTGAGTAAAAGGGTGGGTGCTCACCGCGCATGCGTGGGAAAATGAAAACAGAATCTGTCAGGACCAAAGCAATAAAAAGGATAAGCTTCCCATCTTTCTTGGTAAAGAAGAAGAGATGAAGTACTAATAATCAATCAGGAGAAAGGCTAAATCTCCTATGTGGGTTTCTTTCCGATCAGAAGCAGCCAAGGAACAGAGACTGAAAGGGAATGAGTCGATGCGACAGGAGAGGTTTGCCTAAATGGTGTTACTTTCCAGAGCCTTCCCCTGGGGTGGAGGTGCTCCTCTCTCTTGGCCTGACTCCATCCCGAAGCTCATCCTCAGTCTTTCTTCCTCCTCACTTCCTCCACCAGGACCACCCCCGTGTGTCTCCCTCCAGAGTGATCACAGCACAGGCTGTACGTGCAAGTCCGTGTCCTGCCTCCGAGGGATTGTGTCTGCCCAAGTTCCAGCGGCTTCCCCAGGGCCCCGCATGGTGCTCAGCATGTGTTAGGGCATCAGTGGAATGAATGAAGCGTGGTTTGGAGGCTGATAGAAACTCAGGCTGGTTTGAACCTAGCCCTGATTCTAAAATAACCAAATACCTGCCAAACCAAGCAAGCAGCATCCTCCTATCCCGTGCTCCCTGCACAAAGGAAAGAAGCTTATGACCCCATCAGCTCCCTTTCATTTCTTTCCCCACCAGCCTGTTGGGACACCCGGAAAGGCAGCCTGGTGGCAGAGCTGTCCACCATTGAGTTCAGTCACCGAGACCCTGTATATGGCACCATCTGGCTGCAGTCAAAGACGGGCACCGAATGCTTCTCAGCATCCACGGACGGGCAGGTGCCGACCAGCCAGGCGCTGTAGGGGGAAAGGGGGTGGGGAGCAGTAGCGGTTCCCTGGGCCCTCAATGAAATTCCCTAAGAATGTTCCCTTTTGTATTTCATTTTTAAAATTGAATACAAGGTAATACATGTAACGGAACAAAACCCCAAAGGTACAATAAGGCAGACAGTTAAGGCCTTCCTCCCACCTCTGCCTCCCAGCCTCCCAGTCCCCCCTCCCTTTAGGCGGCCCCCACCCACGCCATCCTCTTTCTTCTGCCTCCAGGGGCAGGGTCTGCAGGCAGAAGCAAACGTATCTCTCTCTCTTCACTCTCTTTCTGCACACCTTACACGTTGATCTGCACTTGTTTTTCGTTTCACATGACTTGAAGATGATTTCATATTTCATAAAGTGCTTCCCTATGCCTGTTAAAGATGTAATAAATTATTGTGCTATAGTTTTAAAAGTAGATTTCAATAATTTGTAGTTAACCAAAAAAAGTGGCAAAGAGTACATTTTTATGTCGATTTCTGCACAGCCAGGAAGCATACGTTCAGTGGATTTCTGGGTCAAAATATATGTGCATTTTGATGTTTGCTGTATATTGCCATATAGTGAGGAGCCTTTAAAGGTATGGACTCCAGGGCCCCCACCTGGAGGTTTTCCTTCAGTAGCTCTGGATTTTAGGAAGCTTGTCCATGGCTCTGATGACCAGCCAGGCTTGGGACTGTGGACCAGAGCAGTGATTCGCAAAGCATGTTTGTTCCCTTGGGTCACTGGTAGCAGTTGTCAGGCTCCCTTTTGGCCGCAGTGACTGGCCCCAAGAAAGGTAGAGGGGGAAAGGAAGGCAAACGCCAGGAGAATCGAGGGACCCCAGGTCTCAACGTTGGCCCCTCTGCCCATCAGGTCATGTGGTGGGACATCCGGAAGATGAGCGAGCCCACCGAGGTCGTTGTCATGGACATCTCCAAAAAGGAACAGTTGGAGAATGCCTTGGGGGCCATCTCCCTGGAGTTTGAGTCCACTCTGGTGAGCGTCCCTGCCTCTCCCTTTCCTGGCTTCCATTTCCAGGGCAGCCAGAGCCAAGGGCAGGCCCGTGGCTGGTGTATCAGAGGCTTCTCATCTTGTGCCCTGGACTGGTCCAGGAGGCGCCATCCTCTCCTGGTCCTCCTAGATCTGTGTGGTCGTTACAATACCTTTCCAGCAGGGGGCAGTGGAGTAGAGGAAGGAGGTGGTTCTAATTCCCTCAGTGTCACCATTTGGCTAGTGGCTGGGCTGATCAGAAGGCAAGCTCTCTGACAGGACAGGATTCCAGAAAGCCCTGTGCTATAAGAAGAGCCCTGTCCAGGACCAGCATTCAGAGGCCAGGCTCGGCCTCTGTCCCTGCCTCACGTGGGACCCTGAGCTGGTCTCTTCCTTCCTGTGGGGAAAGACGAGGTGTTGGAGAAGGAAATGAGATCAGAGGAGACTCCTTGGAAAACCAGAGCACAGGCAGAGGATGGCATTTGGCACCTGCGAAAGAACAGGAAAGAAATGTCAAAGCAGTAAGGTGGGAGTTCTGTTATGGCTCAGTAGTAACAAACCCTACCAGTATCCATGAGGATGTGGGTTCGATCCCCGGCCTGGGTTAAGGATATGGCGTTGCCATGAACTGTGGTGTAGGTCGCAGACATGGCTTGAATCTGGTGTCGCTGTGGCTATGGTGTAGGCCAGCAGCTACAGCTCTGATTCGACCCCTACCCTGGGAACGTCCATATGCCGCGAGTATGGCCCTAAAAAGACTCCCCCCCCAAAAAAAAACCAGGAGGTGGATGTATCTGAGGAGGGAAGCTTCTAGAAGCTGCAAACAAAGACTCCTTCCAAAGCAAGAAAACAACCTCCCCAGATGGCTCCTGGCCTGGCTCCTCCCTTGGGACTGTTCCTGGTTTGCTTCCAGGCCATGTGACATCATTCCCAAGCCCTTGGGGGTGGCATCCTCACCCACGCCAGGGCATGAATGTGGTGGGCTGTGGAAGGCCATCTTACTGACCCCTGACCCTGGGTGTGGAGGTCACCGTGGGGAGGACTCAGAAAAACCTTCTGTCCTGGCACCAGGGATTTCCAGGCCAAGCGCTAGATGCAGTGACCACGCGGCCGCTAGTCTTCATCTTCCCCCTCTGTGCGCCAGACCCTAGTAACTGCCTTTCGTACTGAGCGTGGGTAATCACCCAGGACTATCTTGGGACGTAATGTGATTATCCCTCCCTTTTTTTTTTTTTTTTTTGCTTTTTAGGGCTGCACCCACGGCATATGGGTGGAAGTTCCTAGGCTAGGGGTTGAATCAGAGCTGCCACTGCCAGCCTACACCACAGCCACAGCAACTTGGGATCCGAGCCACATCTGCAATCTACACCACAGCTCATAGCAACGCCGTATCCTTAACCCACTGAGTAAGGCCAGGGATCAGGCATGTGTCCTCATGGGTATGAGTCAGATCATTTTCGCTGAGCCACAGCGGGAACTCCTTAAGGTTTATCCAATATTGTAGCATGTGTCAGAATGTACTCCCTTTGTGTGGCCAAATAACAGTACATTGTATGGAGAGACTGTATTTTGTTTATCCTTTCGTGCGTTGATGGACAGGTGGGTTGCTTTTGCTTCTTAGCTGTTACGAATAAAGATGGTATCAGAGTTCGCTCCTGGCTCAGCAGGCTAAGGATCTGGCTTTGTCACTGCTGTGGCTCTGGTTACCTCAGTGGCACAGGTTTGATCCCTGGCCTGGGAATTTCCAAATGCTGCAGACATGGCCAAAAGAAAAAAAAAAAAAAGCTATGAACACAGATGTACAATGTAACCCAGTTTTGCAGGGAATAGTAGCTGGAGGCTGAAGGGGGCTCTTCTAGATTTATTCATTTACTTTATGTGTAAACAGACGTTAAGGATCTTTATGGCAAAGTGCTTAGTGGACACGATGATGCTGCAAGATGAAGGCTGGTGATGATATTGATTCTCCAGGGACCAGAAGTCAGGGTGGGTTTCATTACCCAGGGGCCCCTTGAGCCGGTGCTAAAGAAGGATGGGATGAGCGGAAAGAGTGGGGCAGCTTTGCCCCGGCAGCTCAGCAGGTTAAGGATCCAGTTGTCACTGCTGTGGCTCAGGTCTCCTGCTGTGGCAAAGGTTGAATTCCTGGCCAGGAGTCGGCTGCATGCTGTGGGCGTGGGCAAAAAAAAAAAAAAAAAAGAGTGGGGGTGGATCCCTAGAAGGGGATGGATGGGGCACAGCCGGAGCAGAGACCCAAACTGAGGGCATTTCCAGCACCTCTGAATGGCCCCCCACCCCCCACCCCCCTGACCCCAGAAGGTCGCTCACCCTGCCAGCTAAACCCTGAGCTGATGTTTCATGGCGCTCCCACTCCCCTGTCACCCCCTCCACAGCCAACCAAGTTCATGGTGGGCACAGAGCAGGGCATCGTCATCTCCTGCAACCGCAAGGCCAAGACGCAGGCCGAGAAGATCGTGTGCACCTTCTCGGGCCACCACGGCCCCGTCTACGCCCTGCAGAGAAACCCGTTTTACCCAAAGAACTTCCTGACCGTCGGCGACTGGACCGCCCGCATCTGGTCGGAAGACAGCCGGGAGTCATCCATCATGTGGACCAAGTCAGCGGGGCGCGGGGGCGGGAGGGGATGCAGGGGATGGAGGGGACAAGGCCCCCCAGCCCAGGAGCCTCTGTGTGAACACCCGTAAAATGTAAAAAACACTTCCTAAAACACCTAAGCCCCTGCTAGGAAGTGGCTTGATTCAGTTTGAAGGAATAAGCATCAAACTGCTGAGACTGACAATCATGACAGCCATGGGTTCATTTTCATGACCCTCCAGCCATCCCCACCAGCCATGCTCTTCCCGTGGCCTCCCTGGGCTGGGGAACTGAGCTACGTGGAGGCAAAGCCACATGCTTCTGGCCTCTTAGCTGAGGTGACGAGCAGAACTGGGGTTTGAACCCAGGAGGCTTGGAGTGAGAGTCTGGCACTTGCTCAGGACAGCTCAGTGGGTCTCCTCTCCTGGGAGGTGGGGGGCGGGGCTGAGGGGGGGTTGGGACAGAGCACCAGTCTTGGATCAGAAAGGCTGGGGCAGGGTGGGGGGCAGGGGGCCGGGGTTCACCTTGTTTGCCCAGAGAGAGGCCAAGGGGACACCATTGGATTGAGACCCGTCGGGGTGGTGAGCCGGGGAGCCATGCCCTGCAGAACTGCCGCTGTGCAGGTGGATCCAAGCGAGCAGAGCAGCAACCTGGGCCTGGGGACAGATTCCCTTCTTGCCTTCCTAAGTGTGCATCTGAGGTTCCAGCTTATGCAGCCACAGACCCCTGCAAAGTCAGTGCCACCATGGACCCTAAGGGGCTGCTTTGGTTCCAGTGGTTCCCAAACCTGCTTGCCTCAGAATCTTCTAGGAGGAGTTATTTTGTAAAATCCAGATTCCAGGAGTTCCTGCTATGGCATAATGGGATCGGTGGCAGCTTGGGAGCGCTGGGACGCAGGTTTGATCCCTGGCCCAGCACAGTGGGTTAAGGATGCAGCACTGACGCAGCGGCAGCTTAGGTCACAACTGCAGCTCAGATTTGATCACGGGCCGGGGAACTCCCTATGCCATGGGGTTCCACATATAGAAGCTCCATACTCTTCTCCGTGGTGGCTGCTCCAATTTACATTCCGCCAACAGGGCACAAGGGGTCCCTTTTCTCCACACCCTCACCAACACTCATCTTTGGTTTTTTCTAATGATTTAGCCTTCCTGACAGGTGGAAGGTGACATCTCATTGTGGGATCTGTGTCCCTCCCAACCAAAGCGGTCCCTGACCGGTGGCATCCGGCTCCCGGCAGGTACCACATGGCTTATCTCACTGATGGCGCCTGGAGCCCTGTAAGGCCGGCGGTGTTTTTCACCACCAAGATGGACGGGACCCTGGACATCTGGGACTTCGTGTTCAAGCAGTGTGACCCCGCCCTCAGCCTGAAGGTCATGTACACACACACACCCCTCCCCATGCATCCAGGCCCTCAGAATCACCTGAGGGAAATTAACAAAGGCAAACAAGCAGGTGCCTGGCCTCCTCTCCCGCCAGGCCTGTTCCCTGAGAAGCTCAGACTCCTGGCTGCTGACCCTTCCAGCCTGAGCTAATGTTATCATATCAGCAAAGCCCGAGCAGAGACTTGCAGGCTGAGGTCATGGAAAAGCGTAGGGGGAGTTCCCGCTGTGGCTCAGCAAGTTAAGAACCTGACTAGTCTCCTTGAGGATGCGGGTTTGATCCCTGGCCTCAATCAGTGGATCAAGGATCTAGGATTTCTGCCAGCTTCACCACAGGTCACAGACACAGCTCGGATCTGGTGTGGCTGTGGCTGTGGCATAGTAGGCCAGCAGCTGCAGCTCCGATTTGACCCCTGGCCTGGGAACTTCCATATGCATATGCCCTAAAAGAAAAGAAAAAAAGAAAGAAAAAAAGCATAGGGTTTGGGCAATTGCAGAATGAAAGTGGGGCTGGGAGTTCCCTGGCGGCTCAATGGGTTAAAGACGAGATGTTGTCACTGCTGTTTCTCCGGTTCGAGTCCTGGTCGGGGGACTTCTCATGCCGCAAGTGTAGCTAAACAAAGGAAAAGAAGAAAGAAAGCGGGGCTGGACCGAAGGTGGGTGGGGTAAGGCGGGCGATGAGGCTGGGAGTGAAGTATCTTGCAGCCCGTCTTAAGTGTGGACTCTGTCCTGCAGGTTGAGGGTGGAGTCAGGCGAGTCATGAAGGATGTTTGAAGGGGGCTGCTTCTCTCAGCCTCCCCAGGAGCCAGGTAATCAGACCAAGAAAGAATGACCTTGCTCCTCTCTCCTCCCCTGCCCGGCTCTGCCCCTCCAACAGGTGTGTGATGAGGCCCTCTTTAGCCTCCGGGTGCAGGACAGCGGGTCCTTCATCGCCTGTGGTTCCCAGCTGGGGACAGCGACGCTGCTGGAGGTCTCCTCTGGGCTGTGCACCCTCCAGAGGAATGAGAAGAACACGGCTTCCTCGGTACATGCGGGGCCCGGGGGGAGGCACATGCCAGCTCCTATCCTGACCTGGGCCCCTGGCCAAGCAGGGCAGCCAGAGAAGAACCGACACCCCTCTCTGTCACCTCCTGGGAAATGGGTGGACATTTGGGGGTAGGCAGCCTCGTGTCCTGAAATGAGCACGAGAAATGGGTGTTAGCAGTGTCTGAATCCGCCCTGGCTTCATCACGCAGGAGCCAAGTGGCCCTGGGCAAGTCACTTAATCTCTCCAGGCTTCCATCTTTCAGCTGCAAATCAAAGCGATTGGATTCAGTCAATTTGTCTAGTTTCAAACAATGTACTTTTTTTGCAGCAGAACCTGCCCCATGGAGACTTAGCAGGATGCCAGTGGAGAAGCCAACTGGAGGGGAACAGCCCTGGGGAAGGGGTGCTGGGGGGCTGAGATCCGTCACCCTGCCAGGGAGCTCTGGAGATGCCCCCGCAGAACCGTGGGGCCCACAGAGGGCCTGAAAACCCCGGTGCTGAGACCCTGGGGGACCCTGCTGGTTTTGCCTGAGATTATGGTCCCATCATTGAGCTGGTCCTCCATGGACCCGGGGCCGCCGTGTGGTACAACCCTCGAGGGTGTTCTTCATACCTGTGTCCCTGTTCTTGGAACTTCTTGGAATGGAGTCCCTTGGCGTCCCCTGCTCCTGCCTTCTGGCCCCAATACTTAGCCCTCCTTTCTTGCCAGAAGCCCTGAGTGTGGAGCTCTGTGGGGGCTGCTTGGAGTAGAGCGAGGGGAACCCTCCTGGCCCCCGTGCATGGAGGCAGCCACTCGCCTCCATGGCCTGTCTCGCCCCATGGCCTCTCCTCCCTGTGTGCTCCAGATATTTGAGCGTGAGACTCGGCGGGAGAAGATCCTGGAGGCCAGACATCGTGAGATGCGGCTGAAGGAGAAGGGCAAGGCGGAGGGCAGGGACGATGACCTGAGGGAGGAGGAGCCCACCTTGAACTTGGAGGAGCTGGTCTCCAAGGCCGAGGAGGAGTTCTTTGATGTCATCTTCACAGAGCTGAAGAGGAAGGAGGCGGAAGCCATGAAGAAGAAGCCCAAGGTTGCCGGGGCCTCGAGCAGAGTTGGGGATGGGGCGTGGCGGGGGGGGTCCTCTGGGAGGGACCCACAGTGTCCGGGGCTGCCTCCCTGCGCGACCTTGAGCAGGGGGCCTCATCAGGTGGACCTTTATTTGTCCATCAGGCAAATGGCAGGAATCACTCCCCTTTCCTTGAGGAATCCTAAGCCTCCAGACGTCAGGCTCCTTGAGTGCAGGAGCCATGCCCCGTGCTTCTCAGAATCCTCTCCCCACCACGGTGGGCAACTTGAACTTGCATGTGACCAACTGAATGAGAACCCGAGGGTATACAAGTTATCAGAGAGAAAGCCTTGGAGACCTGGGGGGGAGTGGCGTGTGAGATCCCTGGTGACCCCGCCGGGGGTCAAGGGGAGGTCCTGAGCTCATCTATCCATTGCCCCACCTCCAGAGAACTTTTGCGCTGTAGCTCCTGGGTTGGTCACTTGACTTCTTGGTCCTTAATTTTTATCTGGAAAATGAGTAGATTGAGCGATAAAGGTGGTGCCTGGTCACCTTCCAGGCCCCCTTCTGTGCCAGGGGATAGAGGGGGAAAAAAAGACCTGGTCTGTCTGGACCATTGCTTTTAGGGGCCCACAGATAAGATGCTAAGGTGTGAAAGAGGAGGGAAAAGACGAGGGAATGGGGGCCAACGTCTGCCCTTGTAAGTAAGACTGGCCATCTAATTAGGGGAGGAAGGAAAATGTGGGACCTCCAGTTCAAAGGTATGGAAGAGTTCCCCAGTGGCTCTGTGGGTTAAGGATCTGGCATGTTACTGCTGTGGCTCTGGCTACTGCTGTGGTGCGGATTTGATTGCTAAGCCCGGGAACTTTTCTGCATGCAGCAGATGAAGCAAAAAAAAAAAAAAGTATTGAGAAGTTCAAGACAAGGGCAGCAGAAAGTTAAGCATGTGGGGTGCCCTGGTCAGCACATGCAGTGTGACCCACAGGGCGCCCAGCCGTAAAGCCAGCCCAGCCAACAAGGGGAGCCAAGTGGCAAGTTCTCAGGCCTAATGGAGGGATGGTGACCGAAGGGGGTGAGCACACGAAGGAGATGATTGGCTCCTTCTCGTGACTGCTCCCCGCGCCTGCCTCCATCCCACTGGCCCAAGAAACAGGCTGTAATTTCGTCAGGTGCATTTTACACCTGGACACACTTGGATCTGAGGGGCTCTATTCGCACACCATCCGTGGGGTACACGTAGGGCCGAGGCAAGGCTGGAGTCCCCGATTTCTCACCCATAGCCCTGGGTGCCTCCCTCCCATCACCCCTGGGCCCCCGGCCCTCCAGACAGCAACGCCCACAAATTGCACTGTGACCATAGACTCCATGCCTGGTGCTGGGGTCTCCAAATGTGCTCCCACAGAACTTGGCCACTCCAACTGAAGAAGCGGATTGTTAGAAGGGGCGAAGCTTCACAGGGACCTGGCCCCCTCCCTCTTCTGCCCACGGCACCCTTCCTGCCAGCCTCTGAGTCTGGTCTGCCATTGGCCAGAAATTCTGGGGTCAGAGCTGAGAAAGCATAGCTGGGTCCTTACACTCTTTTTTTTCTTCTTTTTCTTTTTAGGGCCACACATGCGGCCTATGGAGGTTCCCAGGCTAGGGGTTAAATTGGAGCTGTAGGCGCTGGCCAACACCACAGCCACGGCAACGCCAGATCCGAGCCTTGTCTTCAACCTGAGCTGCAGCTGGTGGCAACGCTGGATCCTTAGCCCACTGAGCAAAGCCAGGAGTCAAAGCCACATCCTCATGAATACTAGTCAGGTTCATTATCTCCAAAAGCCACTAGAGGAACTCCAGCCTCATTATTTCTAATCCCAGACCCAGCCCTACAAGAAATCATGCCCCCTTGACAGGGGAGGGAACCAAGGGGACTCCGGAAGAACCAGTCCGAGGTTGCCCAGGCAGCAAGCGGCAGACGCCCAAGGCTGTGCCACTGTGCTGAGCTCCCTCTAGCCCTCGTGGGGTGGGCAGCATTGTCCCCGGGGCGCTCAGCAACCCAGGTTCAAGGGCTTCACTTCCTGTGTGCAGGGGAGGCCTGCCCCCCTGCCCCCCCCCCGCGCCCCCAACGATTCTGTGTTGTCTTTCCGTAGCAGAGGCGACCAAGTCTGGAGACAGACGAGGAGGTGGAGGGAGAGGACGGAGGGGAGGAAGAAAGAGGCGGTGAAGAGAGCCCGACCTTGGAAGGTCAGCCTTGACCGCAGCCCGCAGTCCCGCTCACACGTGCGCCTCCGGTTCCCATCTCTCGGCGCAGCTCTGGCTTTATAAGTGGGGGGCTGAGCGCCTCCCTTAAAGGGTCTCGGGGCGGGGGGAGCAAAGGGGCCCTGACCCAGCCCCAAACCCTGCAAATCCCTGGTCCCTGATGGCTTCCTGAGCCCTCATCATCCCCAGAGACCCCTCAGAGGAAGGGAAGGGGCAGGGCTTCTCCCGGAGCTGGTCCCCTCATCTCAGCCACACGCCAGCTGACCTCGCCCACGTCACCCGGCCCTGCCCGTTCCCTCGAATTCACCTTTGTGAGGTCCTTCCTGACAAGTTTGCAAAGCCTCCACTGGGCTGGCCACAGCCATGGCCGGGCCTCAGGAAGGCCTGTGGTGGAGGGAGGGGGTCTCTTGTGCCCCCGACCCTCCCCACTCACCTCCGAGCAGCAAGCTTTCCATTTCTAAGCTTTCCAAGCAGCGCCCCTGGGGAATGTCTGCCTCCCAGAGGGCAGGAGTCGGCAGATGAAAGGAGCCTGGTTCCTCTTATGCACGGCAAAAGCTTTCTCCCATCTTCATTCTCCTAAAATTAAATTAGTAACAATAGTGCTGACGGGTAGTGCTCGTTATGCACTGTTCTCATGTTACCTCATGTCGTTCTGTGGATAAAGTCCCTGCAAGGTTTGTGCTCTGAGCATCCCTCCCTGAAAGAGGAAGAAACAGGTTCCAGGCTCCAAGAGAGATGTGGGGACCTGCCCAGGTCACAGGGCCCGTGGCGGGCAGAACCGGGACAGGAGCCCCGGCAGCTCACTCCCGACGCTGCACAGTGGTCAACTGTGGGCCGGGGACAGTGCAGGCCCACGGAAGCTCCAGCATGGGCAGTGGGCTGCCCCGAAAACCCAACAAAGCAGAGCGTCCGGTGACCAGAAATGTAGGTAGAGTGAGAGGATGGTTCAGGGGCAGCTTTGCAGGAGGAAAAGCTCTGACCTCCTTTGGTTCTGTGGGTGTCAGGTGATCCGGATGGGGACCAAAAGTGCCCTTGAGGAGTTCCCGGCGTGGCTCAGTGGTTAACGAATCCGATTGGAAACCATGGGGTTGCGGGTTTGACCCCTGGCCTTGCTCAGTGGGTTAACGATCCGGCGTTGCCGTGAGCTGGGGTGTAGGTCGCAGATGTGGCTCAGATCCCACGTTGCTTTAGCTGTGGCATAGACCAGCAGCTGTGGCTCCAATTGGACCCCTAGTCTGGGAATCTCCCTATGCCCTGGGTGTGGCCCTAAAAAAGCAAAAAATAAATAAATTATAAAAATTTTAAAAGTAAATAAAAATTTTTAAAAAAATGCCTGCTAGGAGTTCCCACTGTGGCACAGTAGGTTAAGAACCCAAAAGTATTGGCTCAGGTCACTGCAGAGGTGCAAGTTCCATCCCCAACCTGGCTCAGTAGGTTAAGGATCCGGTGCTGCCACAGCATCGATTGCAGCTGCGGCTCAGATTCAATCCCTGGCCTGGGAACTTCCATATGCTGCGTGAGTGCGGCCCTCAAACAAACAAAATGCCTGTGTTAGGATCTCACTGTGGAAGAAGCCAGGGTCAGCCACTCCTGTGCCCAAAGGAAAAAAAAAACAATTCAGTAGCCACTGTGGCTAGACCATAAAACAATCACCTCGGGACACGTTTATCGAGGACTTGATGTTTGCAAGAGCCCCAGGAGTGATGTCAGCATCTTTAAGCCCTGAGTCACAATGTGACAAGTGAGACACAGAGAGGAGGAGGGAGTTGCCTGAGTCTCATGGGAGCAAATGGCACAGCTGGGATCTCAGCCCCCAGTCTGACCCCAGAGCTGACGCCGGCATGCACCCTGCTCCTGGCATCCCTGGTAGAGGTGCAGGCCAGGCTGGCAGAGGTGCCAGCACATCCCACCCCTGCTCTGTACCATCTCCTGTGACAGGCCACTTACCACGGGAGGAAATGGGACCCCCAGAACTGCCCCAAGATCAGTTGTTTCCACTGAGGGTGGTTTTGCAGCTGTTGGGACCCTTGGCAATGTCTCGGAAGATGCTGGATTGACATTAACTGGTTGGAGGTGCTACTGGCATAGCTCCCTGTTGCATCAGCCCCGGGCACGCTGGTGCACCCCTGGGGGAGATGCCAGGTCCATGAGCTCCAACAGAGAACCTTCTTTTGCTGTACCAGAATTTGGGCCTTTGGCTTGTGCTGGCAAGAGTGGGCCACCGTTGGGGCCTCAAACCCTTTGCTGTGGTACAGAGGGTGCCACTGTGCCGGATGGCATTTGAGGAAAGGGTGTGGGAGAGGAGGGAAGGTCCCCACAGACATGGGGAGCAAAGGGTGACGTGAGCTCTGAATGCCATGCCCATCGCAGCCCACCCTCACCCGTGACTGCCTCCTCTGGAGCCTGTTGCTTCATCTTTCCCAGCTGGGAGCAAAACAAAAGCCATCATGCATCCAGATGCCTCTGGACAGACCCAGCCCGTGGGCGTGGAATGTGGATGATGGGACACATTCGAGCAGGGGGAGGGTGTGCTCCTCCTCTCGGGCCTATTCCGCCTGGATGGGTGGATTGATTAATGTGCCACTTACCAAGGATGCTTTAGTTGCAGCCATGGGAATCACTGTCCCACGGTCCCTTTTTTTTTTTTTTTTTTTTTAGGGTCGCACTCGATTCATATGGAAATACCCAGGCTAGGGGTCAAATCAGAGCTGCTCACAGCAACACTGGATCCTTAACTCACTGACTGGGGCCAGGGCTTGAACCCACATCCTCATAGATACAAGTCGGGTTCTTAACCCACGGAGCCACAACGGAACTCCTGTCCCACTTTCCCTCGTGTGGCCCTTGGGTCCTGTGGGCCCTGGGGCAGGGGTTGCCCTTTGTTAGAAACAAAATTAAGTGTTCCTTGGGGTCCAGAGGCCTCCGGGTTGGCACTGAGCCCCACCAGGGGAAGCAGATGTGGCCTCTGGCAGACCACCAGGTCAGATCAGCACCCCTTTTGGCTCTTCTCTGTCTCCCAGATCTAGAGGTCCCCGCGGCCAGCCACTAGGTGCTGAGGGTTATCCTTGGGGTGAAACGGGATGGACAGAAGCCACTTTTATGGGGCTTAGAGGCAGCCGATTTGGCTCAGCATCACACGAGGCACCAGCCATGGTGCAGCAAACAAGCTAGATTCAGGCCCTGCTCTCCCGGAGCTGGCGCACTAGTGGGAGGAACAGAATGCTGACAGATCCACAGATAAATGTAGAATGACGGTTGTGAAAAGCAAAGAGTCTGTGAGAGGGATAATAGGAGGAACCAACCTAGACTTTAGGGGAGACATGGGGCTGGCAGGGAGGCCTCCATGAAAAAGGACCGACGAAGCTGAGACCCAGGATGACCCCGAGGCAGCCAGGCGGTGTGTGTGTGTGCAGGCGCAGGTGTATCTGTGTGCAGGGCGTGCTCGCGGGGGATGGGGGCCGTGTACAATGGAGCGGGTGTTTGGGCAGAGGAGAGAAGGTGCTGGTGCTGCTGTCTGACCAGCAGGGCAGTGAGCAAGGCCTGGAGAGATGGGGAGAGAGCCCGCAGGGCGCCCAGGGGCGAGGCAGGCAGGACCTTGAAGGGCCTGTTGAGGATTTTGACATTTCTCCTCATTGCATTGAGAAGCAGGGCAGTGGCGTGATCAGATTTGTATTTTTGATAATCACTGGGCTGCTGGCGGATGATGCCTGGAGGGAGGTGGCACAGAGACTGGTTGGAGGACATCAAGTGTCAGGTGAGAGAGGATGGAGGCTTGGAGCGGTGTGATGGCTGTGGATGCCCTGAGCCCCCGCACCTCTGTTCCCTACCTTGGGAGATGATTTGGTGGGAGTCAATGAAATATTGGACATGTCAACACAACACACCATGGGTTATGTAGCCCAGCACACACAACTGGGTTAAAGTCTTCGATGTCTATTACCTCCCTCACTTAAAAGCAACTGGTGACATGGAGGTCCCGTTGTGGTGCAACAGAAACAAATCCACCTAGTATCCTTGAGGATGCAGGTTCGATCCCTGGCCTCACTCAGTGGGTTAAGGATCCAGAGTTGCTGTGAGCTATAGTGTAGGCCACAGATGCGACTCAGATCCTGTGTTGCTGTGGCTGTAGCTGCAGCTCAGATTAGACCCCTAGCCTGGGAACTTCCATATGCCGCAGGTGGGCCTTCAGTGGTTAACGAATCCAACTAGGAACCATGAGGTTGCGGGTTCAATCCCTGGCCTTGCTCAGTGGGTTAACGATCCGGCGTTGCCGTGAGCTGTGGTGTAGGTTGCAGACGCGGCTCGGATCCCGCGTTGCTGTGGCTCTGGCGTAGGCTGGTGGCTACAGCTCCAATTCGACCCCTAGCCTGGGAACCCCATATGCCGAGGGAGCAGCCCAAGAAATGGCAAAAAGACAAAAAAACAAAACAAAACAAAAAAAAACTGGTGGCAGCCTTCCCCATGAGCAGCAAATTCTAGATTCATAAGAGAAGCTACTAGGATGATGTGTGAAATGGTTTCTCAGGATTCCTTCAGCAGCTGAAGCCCAAGCCTGTGAAGGGATGCTGGGGCTTCTTCTTTGTTGTTCTTTTTTTGTGTGTGTTGTTCAGTTTGGGGCGGGGGGGGGGGGGGCATGCCTGAGGCATTCGGAAAGTTCCAGGGCCAGGATCAAACCAGCATCACAGCAGTAACAAGAGTTCCAGCAATGAGACACTAGATCCTTAACCCACTGAGCCACCAGGGAACTCCTGGGGCTTCTTCTTAAGAGAAAATCCTCAGTGGATGCTTCGTTTCCCAATGACTTGCTCTCATTTCACCTCCCAAGTTATCAGTGCCCATGTCCAGCTCACAGGCAGGGGGGACTTTGGTGCCTTGGGCCCTTGAGGGTGACAGGACTTTAGAGAGTACTCAGGGCTCAGTGAGCCCAGTGGGTTCCGACTGGGGTGGGTTTGGAGGACGGTGGAGAATGTCATTTATCTCTGATTGAAAATACCATTGCGGCGTTCACCTCTTGTGGCACAGCAGTTAAGGATCAGGTGTAGTCACTGCAGCAGCTTGGGTTGCTGCTATGGCGCAGGTTCAATCCCTGGCCCGAGAACTTCCACATGCCTTGGACACGACTAGAAAAAAAGAAAGAAAGAAAGAAATACAGTTGTTCCGTGGAGACGATGGTTGTTAATGACATCAATACTCTAGAGGACAGTGGCAGTATTTTTCATTAGGTAAAGGAGCTTTGGCCCACTGGAAACTTCAGGTAAATGCCTGATGATCTCAAATGAGCTCGAAAAGGCCAGAGAAGGCTGGAGGGGACATGTGAGATCAGTTTTGAAAGCAGACAAATAAATGGAAGATGGACCTCCAGAACAACAAGGCAGGGAGTTCCCGTCGTGGCTCGGCAGGTTAAGAACCCGACATAGTGTCTGTCAGGATGTGAGTTCAACCCCTGGCCTTCCTCAGTGGGTTAAGGATCTGGCATTGCCACAAGCTGTGGTCACAGATGTGGCTTGATCTGGCATTGCTGTGGCTGTGGCAGCTGCAGCTCCAATTCAACCCCTAATCCGGGAACTTCCATATGCCTTGGAAAAAAAGACCTCCCCCAAGGACAGCAGTGTCATTGACTCAAGAATCGAGGAGTTCCCGTCGTGGCGCAGTGGTTAACGAATCCGACTAGGAACCATGAGGTTGCGGGTTCGGTCCCTGCCCTTGCTCAATGGGTTAACGATCCGGCGTTGCCGTGAGCTGTGGTGTAGGTTGCAGACGCGGCTCGGATCCCGCATTGCTGTGGCTCTGGCGTAGGCTGGTGGCTACAGCTCCGATTGGACCCCTAGCCTGGGAACCTCCATATGCCGCGGGAGCGGCCCAAGAAATAGCAACAACAACAACAACAACAAAGACAAAAGACAAAAAAAAAAAAAAGAATTGAGCGAAGGACATTTGAAAATAGAGAAGATTTTGTGATGAATTAGAATCCAAGAAGGGCTGGGACTGCCTGCTTAGAAGCGCCTTTTATTTGGACACCACAGGCCATCCTGGGTGGGATGTGTGCGTGTGGGAAAAAAAAAGAGAGAGAGAAAAATAGCTGTAATATAATTGACCAGAGGCCTTTGGTGCTGGCCCAAACAGATTAGACCCTGGGGTCTGAAATGCAAGCCCAGAGGGGGTTTTCGATCCAAATGACATGTCTTCAGACTTCCCTGCTCCTCCCTGCAGCTCACCCATTTGCAGACCAGCCAGCTTCCATGTACAGCCCCGGGGGGCAGCCTTGGCCAGTGAACAGGACAAACCCTTGGGACCCCCTGCAGGAGTGTTTGGTTTCCGTGGAGCTTCTCTTGGTTTATCTACTTATCAAATCCGGGGCCAGGGACTGCATCCTGCCATGGTTTATTAATAACTATACCTAACACATGCTCCTTGGGGGCAGCCGGGGAAGCCAGTCCCAGAGCCCAGGCTGGCATCACGCTCTTCCTCGGGGTGTATGCCAGGCTGTCTGAGACAGTCCCGGGGGATGAGCGGCTCCTTAAAAGGGAAGTGACCCCGCTGGACTCCCCTTGCCCAGTCTTTGCGGGGGAGGGGGGGGCTGCCTGGTTCAGCTTCAGTGGGGGCAGAAGACAAGAAAGATGGACCAACAGAAGTGGGCGGAGCTCCACCATCGCCCAGGAAACTAAGCCCGGGAGGGGGACAGGCAAGACTGGCTCCAGGTGGTTTGGCAAGTTGGATGCCGAGCTGGGACCAGAATCCTGTTTTCCCGGGGGGGGGGGCGCCTCCTGAGGCCAGGAATCTTTCCACTGTGTAACTGCTGTTGATCTCCCCAAGAATGGAGACTGCAGCGTTTGACGGACACCTTCTTGCACAGTATCGTGGCTCTTAACAGCAGGCAGGGGACACACAGACCCAGCCGCCTTGACCTAGATTCTGGGTTTCCCCATGAGGTCTTGTTTGCTAGTGGGGTACCTTGAGGCGGGCTCTTCTGGGACACAACCCAAGTAATACAGGTGCTCCCCTGCACGCTCGGGTGGGCAGCCCGGGCCAAAGGCCAACTCTTTACCTCCTCTGTCACTGGACACGAAGTGAAGACTCCACGCCAGAGACACGAGCCACAGCCACGATGCACGCAGGGCCCATGGAAACACAAGGCTGCCCGCCGCCGCCCTGGAGACGCTGAGATCAGACAGACAGGAGGGCAGACTGGCAGCAGATGCGCGTGGCCCCAGCGGCGGGGAGCGCGGCGGGCCTTCGAGTCGCGCGGCCGGACGGGCGCCCCCTGGAGGGCGGTGCGAGGGGAGCCGGGGCCGCGAGCCGGGGGCCGCGGGGAGGGGGAGCCCAGAGCTACCAAACGGACGGACGCGGCGGTGCTCGGCGGACGCGGGGCCGCGCCGGGGGCCGGAGGTTCGCACAGGCGGACAGTCGCCGGGAGAGCGGCGCAGGCTCGGGCGCCTCCTCGGCGGAGGCGACCAGCTTTGAGCCGCAGCGCGGAGGGGCGGGGGCGCGGGGGGCGGGAGGCGCCGTCGGGCCCTCCCCCGGCCCCGCCTCCGGGTCAGCGCCCTCGGCCGCGGGCGCGTTGTTGGTTTCGGGTTGTCAGGCAGCCGCGGCGCAGGCGAGGCTGCGAGGGACCCGGCGGCGGCGGCGGCGGCGGCGACGGCGGCGGTGGGGGTGCGGCTCGGCCATGCGCGCTGTCGCGGCCTGAGCCCTTCCACCCGCCGCAAGCATGAAGGACAGCGGGGACTCCAAGGACCAGCAACTCATGGTGAGACCCCATCAGCCTCCTCCTCCTCCTCCTCCTCGACCCCTCCATGCCCCCAACAACCCCGAACCCAAACTCTCCGTCGGCCTCTGGACTGGACTGTGTGCCCCCACGAAGAGGACACTCAGCATCCGGGCTGGGACTGTCCAGAGCAACTTTCCCCGAGTCGTGGATGTCAAGGAGGAAGGCACCGCGGCCATCCTGCTAAGGCCTGAAAAGTTAACCTGGCTTCAGCCCCGCTCCCCCTTTCCACCCTCCCACCAGGGGACCCCTGGCACTCACCTCTGCAGATGGGCCTCTGGGACAAGACTGCTCTCTGATCCAGAAAAGCCAGGGGCAGGGAGGGCTTGACCTACCCGCCCTGAGAAGAAAGGTGGGAGTTTCCTAGTTCAGGCGATTAAAGGGTTTGGGGAATCACAGGTAGACACAATAGCCGCCCCCACCTGCCAGAGGAGCTGGCACAGGTTTGCAGGTGGCTGGCTTATTGGGTTGCAACACAGAGGCTGCCCTAGTCAGGACTCTAAATATTTCAGAGAAGTGCTGGAAGCAAACAAGATGCACCCCCACCCCCCATCCCCGCCCCCTGCCCTGGGATCTGGGGCAGAGGAAGAGGTGTGAGTGGGGGGTGTGGGAGGCGGGTAGAGGCAACGACAGATTTCTTTTTTTTCTTTTGTTTGCTTTTTAGGGCCGCACCGGCGGCATAAGGAGGTTCCCAGACTAGGGGTCTAATCAGAGCTACAGCTGCTGGCCTACACCATAGCCACAGCAACGCCGGATCCTACCCACTGAGCGGGGCCAGGGATCGAACCTGCAACCTCATGGTTCCTGGTCGGATTCATTTCCGCTGCACCACGACAGGAACTCCAAAGACAGATTTCTAATGACCCGTGGTGCCAGGTGAGAGTGCTGAGGGGGAAAACTCCGTGACCCCAAGGCCACTGCTTCCTCCCAGCCCCCTCCCTGCCCCCTGACTTCTGAGATCTGGGGAAGGGCCTCCCTCCCCAGCAGGTGGGTGGTGCTGTAACTGGAGGACAAGGCAGCCCCGGAGACTCCAGCCTCTGCAGGGGAACCTCAGCCGCAGGCCCCCAAGGAGCCCCAGACCCTCTCTGGCAGTTTAGAATTGTCCCTTTGAGAGTGGCTTGCCTTGGCATATGTGTGTGGTGTGTCTGGGGCAGGAACAAGGGGCTTCCCCTCCTGCCAGAGGAGTTTGGCTGAGGAGCCCGACACGGAAGATCTGAGAGGCAGCCAAGTGCCTCTGAGAGTGAGGGATTCGTACAGTGTGAGGGCCCAGCAGCTATTTCCCCTTGATCAGCAGAAGAAACAGCTCCTGATAAGCAATGAGATTCTGCCCAGGGAACTCTATCTGATCACTTGTGATGGAACATGATGGAGGATAATGTGAAAAAAAGAACATTTATATATAACTGGGTCACTTTGCTATACAGCAGAAATTAAGAGAACATTGTTAATCAACTATAATAAATTTTTTTTTAAAAAAAGGAAGAAACGTCTCACTGTCCTTTGGGGGAGACCCATGCCCAGAATGAAGACCCTCCCACGCACACCTCTCGCTGGCCGGAGAATAGGCGGAGGAGGGAGATCCCGATGTCACTGTCCCCGGGAGGGAACATGGTCACAAGTTGTCAGCATAAGGAGGGGACATTCTCTGCCCTCCCCCATCACCCACCAACTGTGAGCAGTGCATCATTCACAGATGCGCAGACCGTCTGTTCCTGTGCCAAGGGCGCCTAGTTCAAAGCCCAGGAGAGCTGCAGGTGCTTAATTTGGCCGTGTGACTGATGCAGCCCGGAGGAGCAGACAGCTCTCTCCCCTGGGACTCTCCTTGGGGCACAGGCTCCTGGGAAATTCATAGACTCAGACACAGCCCTGTCCCTGTAAACCTGGCGCCCTCGACCTAGATGGTAGCCTTAAAATACTGAGCTTTCCTTAAGATGTACCAAGCTAGGAGTTCCTGTTGTGGCTCAACAGGTTAAGAGCCCTACTGGTATCCATGAGGATGTGGGTTCCATCCCTGGCCCCGCTCAGTGGATTAAGGATCTGACAAGCTGCAGTATATGTCATAGATGCAGCTCAGAGCTGATGTTGCTGTGGCTGTGGCGTAGGCTGGCAGCTGCAGCTCTGATTAAACCCCTAGCCTGGGAACTTCCATATGCCACAGGTGCAGCCCTAAAAAGGGAAAAAGAAAAAAAAAAAGGTGAACCAGGCTTGGGGGGCAGGTCAGAGAAGAATCCATGGAGCTTGTCCGAGGGAGGAATCCAGGGGTCCACTCATCCTTCTCTCTCTGTGGCCCAGCACAGCTCTCTCCATCTGAGTCCAGGGTTCTGGCCTTCCCTCCTAGGTGGCGCTCCGGGTCCGGCCCATCAGCGTGGCGGAGCTGGAGGAAGGAGCCACCCTCATCGCCCATAAAGTAGACGAGCAGGTGAGCGGGGCTGTGGACCGGACTGCAGGGCAGAGCGGAGGTCTGCTGACACCTGTGGGGCAGGTACCTGGGGAGGGGGCGGAGGGAAAGAGCCTTTCCTCTACCCTCTGAACTCTGGGCTGCACTATTGATTCCATCATCAGGAAACCATGGTCCTTCTTCCAGTAAGCCTCCCTAGATTGATCCAAGGAGAGCTAAAAGCTTCCCTGGCCTGGAAGGGGGAGCCCTGAGCCCCTCCATCCAGCCCTGAAAAAATTCACATACCTTCCATGAACCCATGACATGACTCCTCACCTTAACGTGTCTGGTCCCCATAGAGCAAGTGCTCAGAGGGACTAGAGCTAACTCACCTCCAGACTGTTCATGTTTTGCAAAGTCTTTGGATGTCTATTTGCTCTCTGGGTCCTCCTGTCACCATGATGAGGTGGGAGGGGCAAGCCCCACCTCCGTTTACACAGGAGACAATAAATATTTATCAAGTACCCACAACACACTGGGGGCAGTTCTAAGAGCCAGGAAACTGCGGTGAGCAGAAAAGCCCCTGTCCTCCCTCTGTTGGCAGTGCATGGCGACCAGACTTTAACGAAGGAATTGAAACACAGACCTGTGAATGTATAGTCAACCAGGGGTGCAAAGAAATGTGGGGGGCTATGAGAGTCAAAGGGAACTTGACCTGGTCCTGGAGGTCAGAGAGGGCTTCCTTGAGAAAGGATGCTTGAGCTGGAAGAGGATGAAGAAGAGGTGATTAGGAGTGTGCTGAAGGGAGATATTTCAACCAGAGGGGCTTGCATGTGCAAAGGCCCTGTGGTGAGAGGGATAGTGATACACCTGGGTAACTCAAGCAGGAGAGAGAAGCGGGGAGAGGTGTGCGTGAGGCTGGAAGTGTCGGAGGAGCCAGACCACACACTAAACTGCGGCTAGGATGTCTGTTTGGGTGGGCAGTTTAGCCCTCAGGTGTGCGGTGGGGTGGGCCCAGGGGTGAGGGCAGTGGGGGCAGCCTTGATGCCCAGTTAGAAGGGTCAGGGCGATGAGGCCTATGGGGAGCCCGAGAGCCACCACTTGCCTCCGCTCAGTGGCTGCTGCTGCTGCTGGCTTCTCCTGAGACCAGGGCTCATGCAGGTGGCAGGATGGGCTGGGGAGGGGGGATCGCAGGAGTCGGGGTGGCACAGTGCAATGCAGAGAAAGGTGCAAAGTGGGCACCTGCTGGCCTGGGGCCTGGCAGGCTGGACTCAGGAAGCCCAAGGGCCACAGTAAGCAAACCGTAGGTGGACAGCACAGCCCAAGATGCCTGCCTGCCTCTGGGCTCCCTGGGGACTGGTGCCCACCCAGCCTCTTTCTTCAGCCCCAATGAGCTCTGGGCACAGACAGCAGAGCCAGGTGGTACCAGCCTCCTGATTTCTCCTGTTCCCTCTTGGGAAAGGGTAGCCTCAGGGAAAGTGGGAGATGGCTGGGAAGACCCCCCCACGCAAAGGCCCAGGGTGGGCAAGGGAGGTTCTGCTATTTGCCAGCTGTGTGGCCCTGGCCAGGTTCTTCCAGAAGCTTCAGTTGCCTCCTCTGTTAGTGGGGACAGTAGCCATAATACCTTCTCCAGAGAATCTTTGGGCACTAGTGTATGCACAGTGCCTCCCCCAGGAACACAGTAGGCATTTTGGCCGCACTGGCAGCTTACGAAAGTTCCTGGGCCAGGGATTGAACCTGCACCACAGAAGTTCCTGTTGTGGCTCAGCAGAAACAAATCTGACTAGCATCCACAGGGATGCAGGTTCGATCCCTGGCCTCACTCAGTGGGTTAAGGATCCGGTGTTGCCATGAGCTGTGGTGTATGTCAAAGATGCAGCTCAGATGTGGCATTGCTGTGGCTGTGGTGTAAGCTGACCGCTGGAACTCCGATTAGACCCCTAGCCTGGGAACCTCCATATGCCAAGGTGTGGACCTAAACAAACAAACAAAAAAAAACGCCACAGTGACCTGAGCCACAGCAGTGACAACGCCAGACTCTTAACTGCTAGGCCACCAGGGAGCTCCCACAGTAGGCATTTAAGAGCTCTGAGTCATCACCTATGAGTGACTGAAAGTGCCCAGAGCTGCTGGATTGGCTGGTGAGAGGGGCCAGCCATGAAGAGCCAGAGAAACCTCCTTCCAAGCAAGGCCTCTCCGCGTCAGTCCAACTTGTCCCCGAGGCCATCGGGTCCGCAGGGATGGGACAATGATGCTGTCTCTCGGCGGCTCCTGGCTCCCAGCCGGAGTGGGGGCTGATAGATATTCCCTAATGCTGATGGAAACACTCTGGTCCAGGTCACAGCCTATTGTGTGCCCACTCACGGCGAACACTGGCTCCTTTCTGTCCCAGCCAGTGGAGCAGGAGGCCAAGCTGCGCCTCTGAGAAGGTCCCAGGCTGGCCAGTCCCAGTGGGGCTGCCCCGTTGTCAGCTTGGACTTGCAGGAGTAGCGAGGGCTTAGGATTCTCAACACGGACTCTGGGCCCTGCAGGGAAATGCAGGCTGAGAACCTCTTTAAATCCAGCCACTGCCCAAACGCTCCGTCCCTCTGACCAGTAAGGCCCTGGCAGGCAGGAGACGAAGACCCAGGAGTCCAAGAAGCAAAATGGACAGACGATGGCCCAGCCTCCTGCTCTGACCAGGCCCTGTCCCCTGAGTGCCATCCCTCTCCAGCGATCCCCACAGCTTGTCTGTGGCCCTGGCCCCTCCACGCCTGCATCACTGGCCTGCACCACTGCTGGTGCCATCTTGGGCCTGGGGGTGGGAGGGGCCCTGAGCCGAGCATCCCACTATGGAGGGCCCAGCCCTTGGTCAGCAGGGAGATGGTGCTGCTGAAGTCGGTGGATGTTGAGGTGGGGCGAGGTGGGCCAAGGCCTGGCTTGGGCCACCATGAGGGGTCCCAGGCAACCTGGCATAGAGCTGGGCATTGTTCTCCTGGGGACGAGGGGGACATCATTCCCCTGGCTTGGCAGAGGTGGCCCTTCATGCGGCAGAGTGTCCTCAGGTGTCAAGAGGCCGGCGTGCCTGGGTTCTGGGGAAGCTGGAGTTAGGGTTTAGAGCTGTAAAGGGGGCAGTGTGGCTGCCTGGGTCTTAGCCCCCCCATTCCATTCAGGCCCACACAGGGTGCTCTTAGAAGTCTTCGTGGGCAGTGGGTACCCAGTGCCTCGTACACAGTAGGGGCTTAATAGATGTTAGTGTATCTCAAGGGCTGATATACAGGATGGTTTCAGACCCCAGGGGTAAGTGAGACCCTGGCCCACCTCCTGCCCTTCCTCCCCTTTGGCTTCAGACTCTGTCTGAGGTCCCCAGTCTGTCACCACCACGCATGTGTATTCCTGGAAGAGAGTGGCAGGAACTGGGTCTCCTAGTAGCATCTGGGGTAGAACTAGACCTTGACGCCCAGACCCCTCAGGGGTGCCATCAATGACCACAAAAGGCGGGGACAGCCTGAGAGGCCAGTGGGACCCAGAAGTACCAAGGCTGGAAAAAGAAGACTTACTTTCCCCGCACCCCCCGACCCCCAGCCCACAGAGCCCACGGCCCGCTGACCCTGCCCCGAGCCTTCCAGACTCTGTTTATCTACAAGATTTGAGTTGCCCGGCCATAGGCATAATCCCATAATTAGCTTTTATCTGCTCAAAGCCCACCTGTCACTCTCCTGTGCTTCTGGAGTCCTGTCTGAGCCCCCAGGCAAGGGGCGTCCAAGTCCTCTTCATCAGAAGACAGGATATTACGAACTTGCCCTGCCCAGCACAAGAGCTGCTGCGAGGATCGGAGGTGATCTGTAAGGGGAAGCTTTGCCTTGCAAGAGGGACACTATTGTGAAAGATAAAGTGT
Source organism: Phacochoerus africanus (assembly GCF_016906955.1). Taxonomy (NCBI): domain Eukaryota; kingdom Metazoa; phylum Chordata; class Mammalia; order Artiodactyla; family Suidae; genus Phacochoerus; species Phacochoerus africanus. The sequence goes on along the minus strand of NC_062557.1, from coordinate 6,768,954 downwards.
AAGGTGACAGATGCCATGGGGACAGCCTGGCACCTTAGCCACTTGTCTGCCCAGGGCTGGGGGCTGCCCTGCACACCCATCTGGATGCTCCTTGGCTCTGTTGCCCCAAAGAGCTGAGCCCAGTGGAGGGTGACTGGGAGAGGGTCCAGGAGTCTTTCCTGCCACCCCTTAGAGGACACCTCACCCCACCCCACCCATTGCCCCAGCCACGTCCCCTCCCCGCTCCGGCCCCAGGCCAGGCTTTCTTTTTTCTTTTTCCTTTTTTTTTTTTTTTTAGGGCTACACTAGCAGCATATGGAGGTTCCCAGGCTAGGGGTCCAATCGGAGCTACAGCTGCCAGCCTATGCCACAGCCATTGCAACACTAGATCCGAGCCTCATCTGCGACCTACACCACAGCTCATGGCAACGCCGGATCCTTAACCCACTAATCAAGGCCAAGAATCGAACCCACAACCTAATGGTTCCTAGTTGCATTCGTTTCCCTGTCCCATGACAGGAACTCCTTTTTTTTTCTTTTTTTCTTTTCTTTTTTTTTCTATCTCTCTAGATTCACCTGTTCCGGACAGATCGTGTAAATGAAATCATACCATGTGCAGCCCTTCGTGTCTGACTTGTCTCACTGAGCCTGATGTTTTTGAGGTTCACACACACAGTAGCATGTGCCAGACCTTCCTTTTTGTGGATAGTATTCCAGGCAGTGGATACGCCGCATTGGGTTGGCCCATTCTTTAGCTGATGGGCGTTTGGGTTATTTCCTACCTTCTGACTATTATGAATAATGGGAGTCCCTTGGTGGCTCAGCAGGTTAAGGATCCAGCATTGTCAATTGCTGTGGCTCGGATCGCTGCTGTGGCAAGAGCATCCCTGGCCTGGGAACCTTTGCAGCTGTGGGCACCAACACCACCAAAAAAAAAAAAACAAACAAACAAAAAAAAAAACACACCTGCCAGGATGCGAAGATTTTGATACTTAGCACCAGAACGGGTACAAAGCAAGAGTACCGGTTGAAAAAAGGCAGATGTGTGGGCCCAGTTCCCCAGAGAGTCTCATTTAGTGAATTTGTGGCACCGGGGGAATCTGTATTTTACAAGCTCCGCGGTGGGGGTGGGGATGCTGATGAAGATATCTGCAGACCCGTGAGAGATGCAGCCCTAGGTGATCTTCGTTATGCCTCCCCTCATCCCAGGCCTCAGGGTCCCCAGGGTTTTGCAGGCAGGTGGGGACCTGGCCAAGGCACCAGCCTTGGTGGCTTTATGAGCTCAGCATTCTGGTCTATGTAGCTTGCGGGCTTTCCGGGCCTGGGATTGCAAAACTCTCCTTTCTTGAGTACCCCCAAGATGGTACATAACTAGAAATAAGACAGCCACAAGTTCTCCTGCTTAAAGAATAAAAAAACAAGCAAAAAATCTAGAAACAGCCTTACAGGAGTGATATCCACGTGGAATCAGGCTTTCGTTTTACTTGTCTTGTAATACCTGGAGAATCAAGGAGCTATGGGCCCAGCTCCCTGAGCTGAAATGATGCTCCCAGGTTGGGGCCTCCCCAGATTCCCATTCTCTGCTGGGCCTTCTGAGTCGGTGAGGGGTATTGGCGTGATTTCTTCTCTCAAGGCTATGACTCGGTTGGTCCTCTCTAACTTCCAACCGGGAAGAAGCTGAGGCCCAGAGAGGTGCGTGGAACCTGAACCTGAACCCAATTTGCCCACCTCCTCCCCGAGAGGGTTCACTACCGGTTGGGAGGCTTGAGGAGGGATAATCTAGGTCAGAGGTTTTCAACCAGGGTGATTTTGCTCCCCAGGGAACATTCTGCAGTGTCACATCTGGGCAGAGGCTGTGCCACTGGCGTCTTAGTGGGTAGAGCCAAGAGCTGCTGCTAAACACGCTCCCGATGACAGTGCACCAGCCCAAAGTGTCAGTAATGCCAAGATTCTGAAACCCTGGTCTTGGTTTAGCCCTTTGGAGGCCAGAAAGGAATGGGTTAAAGCTGCAAAGCCGACCAAAGCCCACAGCTTAGTGGTGCGCAGCAGGAAGGACTCCCAACACGACCGGCTTTGTTCATGGTATTTCTCACCTAGGAGATGCTGGGAGGAGTCTGGCCCCTAACAGGGACACAGACCATGGATGGCGCCCTCGCCCTCACCTGAGGCCCCCCTACTTCCATAACGGATCTCGGATCTTGGGTATCGGAGCCCAAAGCTAGAACTGTAGAAAGAAAATGGGCATTGAATTAAAACAGGCCTGGTGTGGAGGCAGTGGGGGCAGGGAACGGTGAAGCTGGGGCCTCTGCTGGGTTAGGAGGCCTGGAGCTGTGGGGACAGAGCCCTGCTCTATGCCTCCCACCCTCCTGGCAGCGATGGGAGGCCCCCGTGCAACCTGTGTGAGCCACATCCTCATTGAAACGTCCCAGAGGCCGGTGCCCGGTGCCTCGCGGGCAGGAAAATACAAGACTGGGGGCTTGACCAATAGACGTCAGGCCAGACGTCTGAAGGGCTGGCTCCTTCTGAGGGCTGCAACGGAGAACTTTTTCCAGACCTCTGCCCATGATGTGCAGACAGCCCCTGCTCCCCGTGTCTCTTCCCATTGTCTTCCCTCCATGTGTGCCTGTGTCCCAATTTCCCCTTTTTATCAGGACACTTCCTAACTTGACAAAAGACATCTGCAGCAACCCTGTTTCCGAACAAGATCACGTTCAGGGTCCTGGGGCTTGGACCTCGACATCTGACTTTGGGAAGGATGCAGGGCAGCCACGACGAATGGGCGTTTCCTCAGGAAGGCCGCTATGGCTCCAGAGGCAGGGATGGGAGGCCTTGGGGTGAGGAGTCTAGGTTCCGGAACCTAACAGCTCTGAATCCAGCCAGCTCCGTCCTTGGCAGGGCAGCAATGGGGACGTTACACAACTGATTTCTCATTACAATTCCACCATAACAAGAGCGCCTGCTCTGAGTTGTCAGAGAAGATGAGAAAGCGCGTGCAAGGTGCTCAGAGCCGCGTGGGCACCGTCAAAGCTCCCCGGGTGCCGCTTCATTCAGAAACCTTTCCTTGGGCAGATGCTGGCTGCTGGCCAGGGTGACATTTAGGACATGCGGGAGCCTCCCAGAGCGGGACAGCATGTGCTCACAGAAGGGCCCGGAGAGACCCAGGCCTTTCGGAGGTTATCTTGGGTCTGTGCTCATCCCAGCCCTGCCATGAACTGCCCACGGCCTCCCTCTCCCCTCACGGCTTTGCTGGTGCTTTTCCCTCCTTGTACTTGCCTCACCTCATTTTCCTCGGCCAAGACCTCCTCATTCTTTAAGACTCAGAACTGATGCCATCTCCTCCAGGAAGCCCTCCTGGAGTGGAAAAGCTGGATGCCCCGCCCCTAACTCTGATAGCCTCCCGTAGCCTGGCACTTGTTATTATAATCATCGATTCCCCACTGGACGTGCGTGTCAGAGGCCTCTTGGAACCGTATCTCATTTTCCCTCCTTGGAGCCTCATTTAATGCCCGGTATAGAGAAGGTACCCAGCCATCGTGGTCACCCCACCTGACCTCTCCATGCTGCTCCCCTTGGCCACCCAGAGCACGCCCCTCTCCAGCCGTCCGTGGCTCAGCTCCAGTTCACCTGGCCATGCAGCACAAGGCCTCCATTGTGTGCCCGAGTGGACAGGGATGGGGGTGATGCTCTGAGGGGTGGGGTGCAGGCTGGGGCCCAGGCAGACAGAGACCCAGACAAAGCCCTCTTTAAGAGGGGACCATGGCAGCAGTGCTGACAATGTCCTGATTCAAAGGAACCAAATGCCCACGGTGCCATGAACTTGGCAATGCCCAGAGGTCATTTGAAGGTGATCAGTGGGTGATGGGCATTAGTGCATGTGGCTCACCCGCGCCTGCACTGAAAGACCACGGAGGGTGCCCTGGAGGCCGCTGGAGCTTCCGGGGGACACTGTCTCTGGCACCAGGGTGCAAGCTGTATGGCTGCTCAGGTTCCGCTGCATCCTGCTGCGGTCCATACCTGCGGATTTGGGGGCTGGTTTATCTCCATTTGGGTCTGAAACTTCATCAGGGCTCCTGTGGCTGATGTTAGGGCCTGAGCCAAGAACTGGATCCTGGACAAAGCTTCCAGGGTGCTGGGGTGGAAGCCCCAAAAGAGGTGTTTGGGGACATGTGGGCACCCGAGGCATAGCACAGGCCCAGGAGCCCTGCATTCAGCTCCTGGTGGCCCCCTAGCCTCTGGCCAGCTTCTCCAGGACCTCTGTCAGCAGCCTCCTCCTTGCCCTGCACAAAGCCCAGCCTCACCTGTCTGTAGCATCTTCCCTAACTGGCCTGCCTGGAAGCCCATCTGATTGGAAAAAGCCTCTGGGTGAGGCTGCCAGGGTCAGGCCTCCCAGGGAGCTGTCTTACCTCTTCCGTCTCCATTGAGAATCCCAGAGGGAGCTCTGCCGGGACCCCGAGGGTCTTAGGCCAGTTTAGATGCAATGAGCGCAGGTGTGTACCTACGGCAGGAGTCCAGGAGGAGGGGGTGCAATCAGGGCACAGGGAGAGTGCTGGGAGGAGGCTGGTGGGAGCCCCAGGGCTGCAGCCCCCCTGGACTGGGCCCCCTGGATCCTGGTGCTGGATAAGGGTACTCCCAAAGGGACCCACGCGGACCCCCCAAGTCCACGGGGTGGGTTGGGCTCCCAAGTCAGCCCCCTGCTGCCTCACCATCAGCTCCCTCTGCCCCTCATTGTGGCTGCCCATCCCTCCTTTTCTGTTCGCCAGGCCTCTGTGGAGTGTCACTGGCCCTGGCTCCCCTGCTGACCCTGAAAGGGAGCTCTGTCACTGTCTCTGTGACCTTGGGTGGCCCTGGGACAGTCCGTCCTCCTCTGCGCCCTGTCCTCTCTTAGGACTCAGTTTACCTCCTTGGTCCTGGTGCTCCCGGCGCAGCATCATCCGGCCCCTCCCACTCCCCACCATGTCCTGCGGTAGGCCTGGGGCTCCCAGGTGACCACCGGACCCCCTTGGGGACTTTTGCAGATGGTGGTTCTTATGGACCCAATGGAGGACCCCGATGACATCCTGCGGGCGCACCGCTCCCGAGAGAAGTCCTACCTATTCGACGTGGCCTTTGACTTCACTGCCACCCAGGTAAGGGAGGGCCTGGGCCCGGGGACACACAGGGGATCCCCTCTCTGCCCTCGGCCCCGCTGGCAAGGGAGCTCTCAGGGGACCCTGCCACCAAACCTCGGCCTTCCCTCCACCACTTGCTCTCTGGCTTCTATCCTGCCACATCCCCATACGTGTGAGCCTCCTGTGTGGACACACAGTGGTCAGCCCGCAGATACCCCCCGACACAGGGACCCCCACAGCACCCCCCGCAGGCGGCCCCTACAGGAGGTGCTCAAAGCCCATCTGGTGCTGATGGGAGAGCCTCGGGGAAGCCGACACCCTTGCAGGGACCCCTGCCTTGCCCGTGTGCGGGATGCTCCCAGGAGCAGATGTAATGCGTCCTCGAGGCTGGGGACTGGGACCCAGCTGTGGGGGGAAGCGTCTCAGGTGTCCTGCACTCCCTTTCAGGCTGGCATCCCCCCATGGGGTGAAAGCAGAGACAGCCATCCGCACTTCCCACCCCCGCCTTCTCTAGGGCGGAGGGCTTCAGAGACAGAAGCTGCTTCTGTTGGGGCCAGGCGGGGCCTGCAGGCCTGTGTGCCCTGCCCTGCCTGTGCCCAGGCCCCTGACGGGTCTCCTTTCCCTGCAGGAGATGGTGTATCAGGCCACCACCAAAAGCCTCATCGAAGGCGTCATCTCAGGCTATAATGCCACTGTCTTTGCCTACGGCCCCACAGGTGAGGGGAGTCCAGCCCCTGGGGGAGGACCATATGCCCCAGCTGTCCCTGCCCGCTGAGGATCGAGCCCCTCTGGCCGGCAGGAGTCAGGATGTGGCTGATTGAAGCTGCCCTCCCCCAGGGCCCTCTGGACCCAGAGCCCCATCCCCAGCCCAGGACACCATCTTCTCCCCCTCCCCGCACCTCCCTGGTCGCCTTGAGGACAGCCCCAGGTTTGCCAGGAGCCCCTGGACTCCGGGCCCCCACCCTGCTCACCCGCACCCCTGCTCTGCCCCAGGCTGCGGGAAGACCTATACCATGCTGGGCACGGACCACGAGCCCGGTATCTATGTTCGGACCCTCAATGACCTCTTCCGAGCCATTGAGGAGACCAGCGATGACATGGAGTACGAGGTGTCCATGTCCTACCTGGAGGTGAGGCCCCCCCGGAGCTCGGCCTGGATGCAAACCCCATGGGACGGAGCTTGGACCACCCCTCTGGGGCCAGGTCGCTGGGCGGTTTCCTGGGGGCCTCCTACTACAGCTCCCACGTGCATACAGGCGGCCCTGCTTTATAAACACCTGAGACTAGAGTTCTGGTTGTGGCTCAGTGGGTTAAAAACCAGACTAGTATCCATGAAGATGCAGGTTCGATCCCAGGCCTCCCTCAGTGGGTTAAGGATGGGTGTTGCTGCAAGCTGTGGGCACAGGTTGCAGATATGGCTCGGATCCTGCGTTGCTATGGCTCTGGCGCAGACCTCAGCTGCAGCTCTGATTCAGCCCCTAGCCTGGGAACTTCCATAGTCCATAGGCACAGCCCTAAAAAACAAACAAACAAACAAACAAACAAACAAACCCTTGAGACTCAGAGAAGTTGGGCAGCTAGATCAATGCCACACAGTAAGTGAGGGAGCAGGGATCCAAACTCAGGACCCTGGGGTTTTAAAGCCGCACCTTGTCTGTTGTGTCACACTCCAAAGTAGCCTTGTCGCTGAGCACAGACCTCAGCCATCCTTCCAGATGGCATCTTCCTGGGCCCACTCCTTAAAGCTGACCCTGTCTGCCTGGCCAGGCTACCTGTTGCACTCGGTGGTATAGGCACAGGTGAAAACTGCATGTACCTACGGACAGGCTTGGACCTGCCAGCCTTCATGACCTTGCCACAGCCCCCACTCCCCACCTGTGGTAATGATGGATCAGCAGGTGTGCAAGTGCGCAGAGGCCAGAGGCAGGAGAGCCGGTGGGCTAGATTCCATCTGGCTCCTGGCCCCTCCAGCTCCCTCGGGAAACTGATAATCTCCTGGGTGACAGCTCAGGAAGGGCAGCAAGGCATTGCTGCCAGCGCTGCTCCAGCCAGTGTGGTATTGACTCAGCCAGCAAGATGCACTTCGGGGGCCTAGGAGGGAAGGGAGGCAGAGGTAGCCTACGGGTTGCCTAGCAACAAACAGGGCTCGGCCATGGGTCATGTCCCATCCTCTGCCCAGTACCCAGCTGGGTGCAGAGGGAGTCCCACTTGGCTCTGATGCCTTCTGTACCCTTGACTCTGGCAGGCTAGTGTTCCCCTCTGGATGCTAAAATCTCCTTATGCCCACTCCATAAAAAGGAAGGAATTGGGAGTTCCCTGGTGGTCTAGTGCTTAGGACACGGCACGTTCACTGCTGCAGCCCAGCTCTGGTCTGGGAACTGAGATCCCACATGAAACCACTGCCTGTCAAGGCCAAAGGCTATTTCTCCTTAACCAGAGTGTCTGTGAGAGGAGCCTGGAGCTCTGGGGAGGGATGGGGAGCCTGGCCGTCGCCTGAACCTCCTGGCCTTGATCCCCCTTAATATCTGCCCCCTGCCCTTCCCAACCTGTTTCCATCAGATCTACAATGAGATGATCCGGGACCTGCTGAACCCTGCCCTCGGGTACCTGGAGCTGAGGGAGGACTCAAAAGGGGTGATCCAGGTGGCCGGAATCACCGAGGTCTCCACCATCAATGCCAAAGAGGCGAGTTGTTTTTTTTTCCTCCATTTTTTTTCTTTTTGCTTTTTAGGGCCATTCCCGCAGCATATGCAGGTTCCCAGGCTAGGGATCGAGTCGGGGCTGCAGCTACTGGCCTACACCACAGCGACACAGCGACACAGCAACACAGCGACACAGCGACACAGCGACACAGGATCCAACCCGCGTCTGTGACCTACACCACAGCTCGCAGCAAAGCGGGATCCTTAACCCACTGAGCAAGGCCAGGAATCGAACCCACATCCTCATGGATACTAGTCAGATTTGTTTCCACAGAGCCACAACGGGAACTCCTAAAGAGACAAGTCTTGTGCAGCCAGACTGGGCAGTGGAGAGGGCCCTCACCCCTGGAAGAGGGGGCAGGGCAGGAGGGGGCTGGGCACTGCAGCTGGGGAGCAGATGCCCACTCAGCTGGGCCTGGGGCTAGGGCAGACACAGAGAATCCTATCTGACAGCAAACGAGGGCCTCTCACCTGCCTCCGTGTCCCCAGCCCTATGGATACTGGGCGGCCGACCAGGCAACCAGCACACAGGGGGCTGTCCTGCCCCCCGACCCCTTCCCAGCCTCTCAGATGTGGGATGTGGGAGCATCCCCACGGTCGCCAGGAGTGGCCTCCCCTGCTCTGTCCCGCACACTCAGATCATGCAGCTGCTGATGAAGGGGAACCGGCAGAGGACGCAGGAGCCCACGGCCGCCAACCAGACGTCCTCCCGCTCCCACGCTGTGCTCCAGGTGGCCGTGCGCCAGCGCAGCCGGGTCAGGAACATCCTGCAGGAGGTGCGGCAGGGCCGCCTGTTCATGGTTGACCTGGCCGGCTCCGAGCGCGCCTCCCAGGTGAGGCTGGCTTCCCCCAGGGCTGGGGAGGAAGGCTGGGGCTGGGGCAGAGCAAGGATGCTGGCCACCCAGCTCCCTGAAGGGTGGGGTAGGGACTGTCCCCAGAAGGGTAGGGATGAGGGGAAGGGACCGAGGAATGTCCCAGAGGAACAGGAAGGAGGGGATGGCATGGGGCACCCTGGGGAGGCACCCAGGGGCTGTTTGCGGGAAGGGGCCTGGGAATGTGAAGGTTTCTCCAGGGAACGAGCCTGTGGCTGCCCTGAGGAATGTCGGGGGGGGCCGAGGGGGCAAGAGAATGAAGGGGCGCAGAGGAGGTGCTGGGGTAGCAGGCAGACAACATCCTCTGATTGAGGTTCCCTGGGGAGAGCCTGGGGGGCGCCCTGCCAACCATACCAAGGAGAGAAAAAGGTCTGTCTGTCACCCGTTTCTACCACTATGCTCTGCCTGCCTGGCTTCACCACCTGGGCCCCCTCCTGTGGGCCGACTTGGAGGTTTCCTGGTCACCTGAGTGAGGAGGCTGGGTGATGTCACTCTTAGCACTGGAACAAATAGAAGGGACAGGAGGCTCCAGGGAGAAGTAACAAGACTTCGTGTTTGAACTTGTAGGGTTGGTTTAATCAGGGTGAGGCTGGAGAAACACAGCCCTCTCTTCCAGGAAAGGCCTGAGGGCTTCCTGGAGGAGGAGTGGGGGGAGGGAGTGGGCTTCTCAGTGACTGGAGCAAGCAGGTTCCAGCTTCACCAGGCTGGGCACAGCCGGCTCCTGAGGGCGGCTGCGGGCAGAACCCCCTGGGATTTGACTCTATCCTACACACACACACACACACACACACACACACACCCCTTCCTCCTTCCTTGCTAAATCCTGCACGCCCTCTAGAGCCCAGTGCCTGTGACCCGGCTGGCTCTCAGCTGAGCTGCCCGGGAGGTCATGACTTTTTCCATCTTCTCTGCGCTGGCCTTGGCTGGGCCACCAGGCCAGCTCTGGGTGTGACAAGAGCCAGGCCCTCAGCCCTCCTCAGAAGCCCTTGTTCAGACGCCTTCCTGGTCTCTGACTTTCTCAAATGCCCTCCACGACTCCTGGGCAGAGAGCAGGACCGGGCCAGCAGCATCACCCCAATGTTGCAGAGTCCCAGGCGAGAGGCAGGGGTTTACAACCCAGGATGGCCCCGGGGCGGGGAGTGATGTTCCCTTCTTGCCCCGCAGACACAGAACCGAGGGCAGCGCATGAAAGAGGGGGCGCACATCAACCGCTCGCTGCTGGCCCTGGGCAACTGCATCAATGCGCTGAGCGACAAGAGCGGCAACAAGTACATCAATTACCGAGACAGCAAGCTGACCCGGCTCCTGAAGGTACCAGCTGCTGCCTGGTCTGGGCACTGGGCGCCCAGAGAGTGGCTGCCAGATGCACAAATTAGAATACAGGATGCCCAGCTGCGTTTGGTTTTTTGGGTTTTGTTTTGTTTTGCTTTTCAGGGCAATTTGTTTTGTTTTTTTTTTTTCCTCCCAGCTGCATTTGAATTTTAGGTAAACAACAAAAATCTATTTTGGTATAAGTATATCCCATGCCATATTTGGGATATACTTATACTTTAAAAAATCATTCACTGTTTATCTAAAATTCAGATTTAACTGGGTGTCCTGTATATGATCTGGGGATTCTCACCAAAGAGTGGGCAGCAGGGATGGGGACTGGGACTGCATTTGACCCCCCCACCCCCACCCCAGGGCTGTGGGTTTGGGGGCAACCGGGAGTTGTCTGGATTGGGGGTTCAGGCAGTAAGCCTTGCGGCTTGCAGAGGTTGCTGTTTGTGGGCCCACTCCTGGGTGGGCTCTGTGTTCAGCAAGTCAGAGTTAGGGGATTACTATTTCCATTTGCAAGTGATGAAATTTGAGGCACAAAGAGGCGAAAGGCTCCCGCTACTGGGTGCTTGACACAGGATCCAAACAGGGGTTGGTCTGGGCAAATACCATAGCTGCAGTGGACTTAGCACTCGCTGGCCATCCACCTGCCCACGTCACTGCACCCACGGGCTGGGAGGTAGGGACAGGTAGCTATGGCCACCCTAGAGAGGCCAAGGAGCTCACCTGAGACCACTCAGCTGGTAATTGCTTCCGCCAAGGGCTTGGGGTTTTTTTGATTTTTATTTATTTATTTGCTTTTTAGGGCCACACCCGCAGCATATGGAAGCTCCCTGGTTAGGGGTTGAAGCGGAGCTATAGCTGCTGGCCTACCCCACAGCCACAGCAACGTGGGATCTGTGCCACGTCTGTGACCTACGCCACAGCTCTCCGCAACACCAGATCCCCAACCCACTGAGTGAGGCCAGGGATCGAACCCGCATCCGCATCGATACTAGTTGGAATCATTTCCGTTGTGCCACAACGGGAATTCCCTGCAGCCAAGGGGTTGTCTCAGCCCCACCGCCCCCTCTCTCGGGGGGCTCGGCCAGCCCAGGACAAGGGAGGGGTGCCCACAGGCCAAATTCAGCTTTCATACAGAGGTCTCCACCCCCTCCTCACTCCATGCAAATAACGGTGCCAACAGCAGTCAGAAAAGGGAGGACCTGGGAGGCCTGGGGTGATGCGGGGAGGGTCCAGACCCCACGGGCAACCAGGGCAGCTGGCTTCCCTCCTTCTCATCAGAGAGGGGAAGAGAAGGGAAAGCCAGGAGACCTTGACCTGGATACTCGGAGGTTTTCAGATGTGACCTCTGGAGAAGAAACCGGAAGAGAGGAGAGGGGATGACAGGGGAGGGGCCTCTGGACTCAGGAGAGGGGTGTGATGCTTTGGGTCCAGGGAGGTGTCCCCTGCCGACCACAGCCCCCCTCCCCTCCAGGACTCCCTGGGGGGAAACAGCCGCACAGTGATGATCGCCCACATCAGCCCTGCGAGCAGCGCCTTCGAGGAGTCGCGGAACACCCTGACCTACGCCGGCCGGGCCAAGAACATCAAGACCAGGGTGAGGGATCCTGGGTCTGCCCCCCCCCCCCCGCCAGAACCCACCTTCCCGGACCAAGACTCGAGCCCCTGGACTGATTCCAGGCCCTGCCATCCACCCCATGCTCTCTGCAAACAGCCATCGTTGCACTGGCCTCACTTCCCAGTCTAGTGTCACGGCTGTGCCCTTCCCTGTACCTCCCACACGTGCTGCCCGAGGGTCCCCTTTTCAACGTCTGTGCTCCCCCAGCCCCAACCCCGTCCATCTTCCGGTTTTCATCATCAGATGGGCCTTCAGACATGTACCTTCCCACAGCCCCTGGTCAGAAAAGTCATACCCATCCCTAAGCACCTGTGTCGGGCCATGGCTAAATCTGATATGATTCTCGGGGGAGGCGGGGGGTATTTCTAGCCCCGTTTTACACTTGTGGAAAATGAGGGGATGGGCGTTAAGTGACCCCCCCCCCAACTGGGCAGTGATGGTGCTGAGATTAGAGCTGCGTCTGCCTGGTTTCCAAGTTCACGTTCTCACCCCCTCTGGTGTTAGAATTCCCACAGCCTATTAGGAATTCTGTTTTCTAGAATGTTGCAAACATTCTCCCAACAATACAATGGGCCAGCCCCTGTTCCAGGCGCTTTCTGCTTTATTCCAACCCTCAGGGAACTTAATGGTGGGAGGCGATTTGGCCTTAAAACAGTGAATTGAGGGAGTTCTGCCTGTGGCGCAGTGGGTTAGGGATCCAGAGGTGTCTCTGGGGTGGTGAGGGTTCAGTCCCCAGCCTGGCACTGTGAGTTAAGGATCTGGAGTTGCCACAGCTGTGGCGGAGGTTGAAGCTTCGGCTCAGATTCGATCCCTGGCGGAGGAATTTCCCAAATGCCGAAGGTGGGGCCAAAAGAGAAAAAAAAGGGGGGGGGAATTGATAGCTCAGAATAGTATTAATAGCAGGAAATGATGCTGACAGTGGCGGGGGGCGGGGGGGAGGGACGCGTGGAGCTCTTTGGAGACTGATGGGGAATCTGAAGGATGGGAAGAAACTCCAGAAGTGAGGGAGCAGTCACGGAAGACGTTCCAAAGGCAGCACGGAGGAGTTCCAGTCGTGGTGCAGTGGGAACAAATTTGACGAAGAACCATGAGGTTTCGGGTTCGATCCCTGGCCTTGCTCAGTGGGTTAAGGATCTAGCATTGCCGTGAGCTGTGGCGTAGGTCACAGACGTGGCTCGGATCCCGCGTTGCTGTGGCTGTGGTGTAGGCTGGCAGCCGTAGCTCCGATTCAATCCCTGGCCTGGGAACCTCCATATGCCGAGGGTGTAGCCCTAAAAAGAAAAAAACAACAAAAAAAACAAAGGCAGGAAGGAGGTGGTGTCTGTGGTGGGAGTGGAGTGAGCAGAATGGTTCCTTGGCTAGAGCAGAATGTTCCAGAGTCATAAGAAAATCTAGAGAGAGGCGCACCACCAGGTGAAGGAGTCTGGGCATCTCCCCCAGCAGTAGAGAGCCACTGAAGGCTGAGCAGGGGAGGCAGCATTTTAAGACTATGCTTTTGGCGTTGGCATGAGCTGTGGTGTAGGTGGCAGACTCAGTTCGGATCTGGCTGTGGTGTAGGCCGGCAGCTGCAGCTCTGACTGAACCTCTCGCATGGGAACTTCCATAGGCCAAAGGTGCAGCCCTAAAAAGGAAAAAAAAAAAAAAAAGCTATGCTTTTGGCAGAGGCCTGTGGTGTGACAGGTTTGGGAATTGGAGACCTCCTGCTCATCCCTCGATCCCCGCAGGTGAAGCAGAATCTGCTCAGCGTCTCCTACCACATCGCCCAGTACACCAGCATCATCGCGGACCTGCGAGGCGAGATCCAGCGGCTCAAGCGCAAGATCGATGAGCAGGGTGGGCGGGGCCGGGCCCGCTGCCAGCCGGAGCGGGGCGACATCCGCCCCATCCCAGGTGTGCGGATGGGTCTGGGTTAGTGGGAGCCAGTTTCCCCACGCCCTTCCAGGCTGTCTCGAATTACCCTGGGGTCAGGCAGCGACCTGGTTCAAAGCCAGACTCAGGCATTTTCTGGCTGAATGGCCTTGGGCCTTCTGCATCCTTTTCCTTGTCAAATGGAATCATGATCTCTGCTTAGGACACTTGACCTGAAGATCGGGCGGGGTGGGGGGGGGCGGGAATGACACAAGCGAGAGACACAGGGCCATTTAGCTGTGTGGGGCATCACTCTCGAGGCTGCAGTGCAGGGCTGTGAGACTGCCTGGCATCACCAGAAATTCTCTTGTAGAATTCTCTATTTGCTCGGAGGATTTTCCGCAGCAGCAAAGGGTCTAAGAGGTGCTTTTTTTTTTTTTTTTTTTTTTCCCAATGAGAGTTGCAATGTTTATTTCAGGTTCTCTCTTGGGGTTTTTTTTTTGTGTGTGTGTACGTCGTTTTTTTGCTGGTTTTGTTTGTGTGCTTTTGCCACACAGGCAGTTTGTGGAAGTTTCTGGGACAGGGATCGAACCTATGCCACACAGCATCAACCAGAGCCACAGCAGTCAGGAGGCAGGAGCCTCAACCAGCTAGGCCATCAGAGAACTCCCTAAGGGGCACTTTTTATTAATTGACAGAAAGAAGCTCTAAAGTCTTGGGAGTTCCCGTGTAGCTCAGCAGGTTAAGGATCCCACATTGTCACTTCAGTGGCTCAGGTCACTGCTGTGGCTCAGGTTCAGTCCCTCATCTGGGAACTTCTGCATGCCTCGGACATGGCCAAAAATAAATAAATAAGTAAAATTAAAATTAATAAATAGGAGTTCCCATTGTGGCTCATCAGGTTAAGAACCTGACTAGTATCCATGAGGATGTGGGTTCGATCCCTGGCCTCACTCAGTGGGTTAAGGAGCCACTGCAAGCTGTGGCATAGGTTGCAGAGACAGCTAGGATTTGGAATTGCTGTGGCTGTGGCCTAGGCCGGCAGCCACAGCTCCGATTCATCCCCTAACCTGGGAACTTGCATATGCTGCAGGTGTGACCATAAAAAGAAAAATAAATAAATAAAGGCTGTCTGGAGTCTAGTTTATACTGGGAATCACCTTTGGGTCATAGCCTGAAGATTCAGTGTGGAAGTGGGATGTGGGAGGGAGTAGTAATCTGGGAGGTCTTTCTGGAGGAGGTGGTTGCATGGGAAGAAAGAGAGGAAGGGCCCCGGATGGGCCCAGACTTTCCTTTCCTTCTCCACTGATCTCCCCCCACCTCCCATCCAATGGGCAGCCGAGGTCCCGCTTCAGAGCGGGCAGGGTGAACAGGCTGAGCTAGGACAGCTACGGGAGCAGCTCATCAGCGCTTTCCAGGAGCAGATGGACGTGCGGAGACGCCTGCTGGAGCTGGAGAACCACGCCATGGAGGTGCAGATTGACACCTCCCGCCACCTGCTCACCATCGCCGGGTAAGCACCTCCCTGGTCCCGGGACCCGGGGCCGGGAGCTGGAGCTGCGCGCCGTGCCAGCCATGGCCTGAATCCCCTGTCTCTCTCGGGGGTGGGGCTGGAGCAGCTGGGAGCACGAGAAGTCACGCAGGGCCCTCAAGTGGCGCGAGGAGCAGCGGAAGGAGTCCTACACCAAGGACGACAGTGAGAAGGACTCGGACACAGGTGATGACCAACCAGACATCCTGGAGCCCCCCGAGGTCGCCTCAGCCCGGGAGAGCATCGCCGCCCTGATGGGCGAGCAGAAGAAGCTGCGAAAGCAGAAGGTACCTGGGTGTGGGGGTCGGGGGGAGTGGGTTCGAGAGGGTCTAAAGAGGAAGGGGCTGGCGCGGGGGTGGGGGAGTGAAACCCGGGAATTCAGGCCACAGGTCCCCTGTGATCTTGCTCAGTTCCTTCACCTCTTTGTGCCTCTCTTACTCATCTGTAAAATGGGGGTAGTCAGCCTTAGTGGGGTTGTTGGGAAGATGAAATAAATGCCTTTCACCTCCTAAGGACTCAAAAAATGGTAAGCCAGTATAATAACTAGGATTTTCCAGATAAGAGATCTCTGGCTTTTGTTGTAGGATTTTCCAGATAAAAGATCTCTGGCCTCAGGATTCCATGAGCCTCAGGGGCATCGGACGGGCTGGGGTTGAGCAGTTCCACGAAGCTGATTCTAGGCTGTGGTCAGGGAGGCAAGAAGGTGGGGACAGAGGGGCCACTTAGGAGCAGCCCTTGGTTGCAAGGCCCAAGAAACAGCTTCGACGGTGGGCCTCGGAACGGAGCTCGGCGCCTGGGGTCCGGGGACTGGAGGGGCAGGGACAGGCTCAAGCGCAGGTGGGAGCGGCCCTTCGCCTGGCGCTGACCCTGCGCCGTCGCCAGGTGACACTGGAGCAGCGCTGCCGCGAGCTGCGTGCGCGAGGCCGGCGCCTGGAGGAGACGCTGCCGCGGCGCATCGGCTCCGAGGAGCAGCGCGAGGTGCTCAGCCTGCTGTGCCGCGTGCACGAGCTCGAGGTGGAGAACACCGAGATGCAGTCGCACGCGCTGCTCCGCGACGGCGCGCTCCGCCACCGCCGCGAGGCCGTGCGCCGCCTGGAGCAGCACCGCAGCCTCTGCGACGAGATCATCCAGTGCCAGCGGCAGATCATCGACGGTACGACCCGCGCCCCGCGTGTCCGAGCCCCCCACGGGCCCCATCGAGCCGCGGAGGGTCGGAGATCACGCGCTGAGCACTGCCCCTCCCCTGGCAGACTACAACCTGGCCGTCCCGCAGCACCTGGAGGAGCTGTATGAGGTGTACCTGCGGGAGCTGGAGGAGGGCAGCCTGGAGCGGGCCACCATCATGGACCGCGTGGCTTCAAGGGCCCTGCAGGTGGGCGCCTGGGCCTGAGCATGCGCACATGTGCTAAAGGATGGGCTGGTGTCGGAGGCAGTGCCTGCAGGTAGCTGGGATGGTGATGAGACTAAGCTGGCCCCCTCGGAGTTGACTCTTCTTACCCCACCCAAATCTTTGCCAAGCCTGAGTAATATCTCCGTCCCAGGGTATTCTCTGGCATCGGTCCCCAACCAGGGCCTGAGGGTCAGGGTTGGCTGAGATAACACAAATGGCCCCAGATGCCCTCCCAGGAGACCAGGCCACCAGGCGGTGCCACTGGGGATACCTAGCAGATCACTGCTTGCCCCTTGGGACCTAGAACGCAAGCTCACTGCTGCCTGTGGCTGCCAGCCCCTATTACAGCCCCGGACACCCTGTGCTGTTACCTGGTCCAGGGCCAAGTCTTCTGATTGCATCCACCACTCCCACTCCACCCTTCCCAGGACAGCTCCTTGCCCCAAATTAGCCCAGCAGGAACCCTGCTGACCCCGGAGTCTGAGCCAGAGAGCATGAAGACACTGAGCACTGAAGCCCAGCGCCTGCACAGCAGCTTCCTCCCTCCACTCAGCACAGAGAGGTAAGACCAGGGACCCCCTCCTGCCAGTCCTGCCTGCCTGAGCCACCACGGGGCTGTGCCATGTCCTGGGGCCCCAACCCAGATTAGGGTGTCCTGGGGAAGATGGAGCAGGAATGAAAGGAAGGGGGCAGCGCAGGTCTGCAGCCATGACTTTGGGTTCCCTCTCCCTTTACACGGCAGCTCTCCAGTGGGGTGGGGGTGGGGGACTGCAGTGGGACCAGCCTGGTCAACAGATGCCCATCCTCCTCTGCCATCCTCAGTGAAGTCAACTACACGTTCAAGGCCAGTCCCCGGGTCTGGCAGGGGAAGAGTTCCTCTGTGGCCACCCCTCCTCCCATCCGGATCGGCAACCTGGTGACCCAGGAGGTGAGCACGGGGCACCACTGGCCTCTGCTGAGGGTGGGAGCACAAGGGTGGACACCCAGTGGTTAGGATGGAGCCTTTCCAAAACAGCGCCCTGGGGGCTTAGGTCCCTGCTGTGTCCAATGGCTTCTCTTCCCTACCAATTCATCTCACAGGCCCCCACTCAGAACAGCCTGGTCAGCCTGAGCAGCCGGATCAACTCCTCCCCCGACAGCAGTGAGAATCTGTCGGAGATCCCCTTGTCCCACAAAGGTCTGCCCCCCCACCCGCCCACCCTGTCGCCCTGAGCCTGGCATCGCCTAAACTGCTCAGATGGTCCAGCCCAAAGCCCTTGTCTGTTTTCTGCCCTGCAACACAGCCATGCAATTGTGTGCTATGCATGCTGGGGGCACAATCAGAAATCAGAATGGGGACACATGGCACTTAGGATACTTAGAAATAATTGTTAGGAAAAAAGAAAAGAAAAGAAAAAAGGCGTTTCTGTTGCGGTTCAGTAGTAATGAACCCGACTAGTATCCATGAGGATGTGGGTTCAATCCCTGGCCTCGCTCAGTAGGTTAAGGATCCAGCATTGCTATGAGCTGTGGTGTAGGTTGCAGACATGGTTCAGATCCTGTTTTGCTGTGGCTGTGGTGTAGGCTGGCAACTGCAGCTCCAATTCAACCCCTCGCCTGGGAACTTCCATTAAGCCGCAGGTGCGGCCCTAAAAAGACCAAAAAAAAAAAAAATCAGAATCAGAACGGAGAGCACATGACCCTTAGTCTTTAGGATCCTCAAAAAATAATAGCAAATGTAGACCGAATCCTATCCCCCAGCCATAGGCTAGGCCTATTATCTGAGTTAATCCTCACAACCCAGTGGGGTTAGTTTCATCATCCCCAGTTTACAGATTAAAAGGAAGCTCAGAGATTTGCCCAAAGTTTCTTAAATAGCAAGCAAGAGGGGATGCTGTGGCAGAGGAGCAGTGCTGGAGGTACAGAAGTGGGTAGGAATATGTGGCCTTGATCCCCGGTTGGATGCGCCTCTGTTCCGTTGCAGAGAGGAAGGAGATCCTGACCAGCACCAAGTGCATCTCGGTGAAGGCTGCCCGGCGACGCACGCGGGCCCTGGGCACTGAAGGGCGCCACCTGCTGGCACCTTCTGTGGAGCGCAGCAGCCTGTCCCTGAACTCGCTGAGCGAGGCTGATGATGCGCGGCCGCCAGGCCCTCTGGCCTGCAAGCGGCCACCCAGCCCCACGCTGCAGCACGCTGCCAGTGAGGACAACCTGTCCAGCAGCACGGGCGACACCCCATCCCAGGCGGTGGAGCGTCGTGGCGATGGCCCTGGGCCCTGGCTGCGTGGCCAGAAGAAAAGCCTGGACAAGAAACGGGAAGAGTCGCTAGAGGCAAAGAGGAGGAAGCGGAGGTCCCGGTCCTTTGAGGTCATGGGGCAAGGGGTGAGTTGAGGGGCAGGGTTTGGGATTTGGGGCCCTTTCCTAGCTGGTGGGGGTCTGCCGGCTGGATTTCTCCAGAGGCCCAGGGCACCCCCAACTGCACCACCCTCCATGCCTCTGTCCTCCAGGCTGCCTCAGCAGCTGGGACAGAGCCCCTTAGCTGGGACAGAGCCCCGTGCAGCTCCAACCCCACCTCCCTCTTCTCCAACCAACACAGCTCTCTCGCCCCAAGACACACCTCCTGGGGCCCCGTCCGGTGGAGAGCATCTCAGACCACAGAATGCCATTATGCGGGCACCCAGCCCCTGGTATCCGGCAACCGGGAAGGGTCATGCTGCCTATGGCCAAGGTCAAACTCCCTCCAAGCCAGAACTCAGGTCAGTACCAGCAAGGGCCGGAATGCGGATGGGGAAGGGGAGCCCTTGGCCAGCCCAGGGAGGAGGCACGTTGAGCTCCCTGGCCCCTATGGCTGCCCCTTGCTGGAAACAGGCATCTCCAAGAATATCTGTGGGACTGGCTTTTTGGGTTGGGCCCCTAGGAGTTCAAAGCCACTGGGTGATCAGAGAGTGGATGGAGAGGCATTCCTAAAGCACTGCTCCTTGTCCTTCCCCCTGTTGCAGGCCCTGGGGACTTCTCACCCCTGGCTGTCCCCTCCAACCCAGCTGGTGTTTCCCGACGGGCTACCCATGGGCCCCGCCTGCCCCATGGCACCAGCACCCATGGCAAAAATGGACGTCTACGACATAACTGAGGGGCCCTGCCTGGAACCAACCCTCTTGGCAGCCCCAAGACTGCATGGGGTGTAGCAGGAAATGGGAGATGGAGGCTGGCCAAATCGGAGTGACCTGGGAACAGGAGCTCAGGATCTCAGAAGGCTGGGGCTCCCGAGGCCCAGGAATTGTGAGGGTGCCAGCCCCACACTTCCCATGCTTTCAGTGCCACAAGGAAAAGGAGGTGAGCCCAGAAGGCATGGCTGGGATGGCAGGGCTCCCTGGCCTCCCAGCCCCAGACAGAACCCTGTTGCCAAAACCCCGTTGTGAGCCCTGTGGCCAGACTCAGCCTTGGAAATGGGGGGAAGGGAGCTGTTAGTGGGACAGGTCTCTGGGGCCTACACCTGGGACAGGAGCATCCTGGGTGGTTAGGGGTGGGGCCAAAAGGCACTTCACATACTGTGGTTGGGGTGGGAGAGGGACTAAGGTTTTGTTACTTGGCAGTGGCTCCCCCCTCCTCCTTTTTAGCAATAAAATCCCATTTGGGTCTTGATGGTTGTGTTGGAAACTAGACTTTGCCTGGAATGTGCGGCAGTCATGAATGACTAAGATTCAACCCAACACCTTCCCCCCCTCCCCTCCCCCACACCCTCCCCCCACCCGGGGGATAGTATAGCACCAACCTACCACCTCCTGGGGAAAGTGGTTTTTCTGTAGATCCTGAGGCCCCTCCCCAGGAAGGGCGGGGCTATCAGGCCCATTCATGCCCCATCCCAGCAGCCTTCACACCTGCCCAGGCCCCCTCCCAGGAAAGGTCAGAGACTTGCTGTGGTCCACAATTCAAATGAGGTGTTGCCCCCAGGAAGTCAGGACTCAGAAATGGTTCTGCTAAGTCCCTCAGCTTCCAGGTGAGAAAGCTCCCGCAGGGGTACCTAGTGCCCTGACCATCTGGAGGCTCTTACCTGCTGTGTTCCCTGTGCTTGGAGGCGGGGCGGGGAGGAAGGGGGTCTCAGGAAAAGCTAACAAAAGATGGGAAACCCCTGACCTATGGGACCCCCCTTGGACTGTTTGGACCCAGTAACTGGGTGGTTTCATCATCCCCTCGCCTCTTTGAGCATCAGTTTATTCTACCAAGAGCGTTACCCTCAAGTCAGCCTGAAATCGGCTCCTGAAACCAGGCATCTGGTCTACCACCCCTCGCGTGGATTCCACCCAGCTCCAAGGCCGCCTGCGCCTGGCCACCCAGGGGGCAAGGGTAGGCACCTCCACTGGCCATGCCACCGCCAGTCCCTCTGGTCCGTCTCTGCTGGGCCTTGATTTCCTGATCCAGAGGTGTCAAGGGGCACCGAGCTCCCCGCGCTGGCCCGGCTTGGCTACTTGGGGGTCCGGATGAGGGTGTGGTAGACGGGCTTGACGATGAGGTGGAGGTGCAGGGCGTTCTCCACCAGGTACTCCGAGTTGCGCCGCTGCAGGTCGGCGTGCGCCAGGAAGTCGCCGGCCTCCTCGCTGCTCTGGTGGAAGCTGTACGCGTGGCGCACCAGCAGGCGGCCGTGCTGGCGCGCCCCCACCAGCACCGTCTTCTGGAAGCTCACGCCCGCCGCGTCGCCGCCGCTACTGGCGGGTGTGACCACGAGCCGCGGCCGGCCGTCCTCTGGGCGCGCCAGGGGCAGCGCAGTGCCCGCGGCGTCCGCGTAGACGGGCCGCAGGCTGACGGGCAGCCAGCGCGGAGAGAAGAGCACGTTCCACGTGACCCGGCGGCCAGAGTCGTGGCCGCTCGGGCCCAGCTGGGTCTGGAAGCTGGTGCTGCGGTCGTCGCGGGCCGGGTTGTTGATGACCCACGGGGCGCCCCAGGCGGGCGCGAGGTAGTTGCGGGGCAGAAAGGCGCTGCCGTTGACGTCGAAGAACTTGGCGTAGTGCAGCGGCGAGGCAGCGTGGAACTGGTAGGCCTGCAGCAGGAGGTCGGCCACCGCCGGGCCGTGTCGCGCCAGGGCGGCCGAGCGCGCCTGCAGCTGGAACAGCTGGGCCGGCGGGATCATGGGGTAGCGGATGGAGCGCAGCGCCCGCTCGGCCACGGCGGGCGGCGGCCGCGCGCGGCCCAGCCACGCCTCCAGCGCGTGGAACAGCTCCAGCTCGTCCTGCAGCACCAGGTCCGAACGCGGCAGCAGCTGAGCCAGCAATTCCGGGCTCACGGCCCCCCACTCGGCGCTCCCGGCCACGGCCGACAAGTTCCAGGCCAGGAACTGCAGGCAGCTCTGGCGCAGGGCCTCGTCCCCGGTGCTCACCGCGTAGTGGTACCAGCCCACCGCCGGGCCCACGCCGCCCGCCAGGTGTGCGCGCATGTAGTCGGCCACGCCGCGCTGCAGGGAGGCCACACCGTACTTGGTGGCCAGCCTGTGCAGCGGAATGGCCTGCACCAGCAGCATGGTCAGTTCGCCGCAGTAGAGGTACCTGCGGGAGAGGCACAGAAACGGGAGCGATCACGGCGAGCCCGCCCCACCACGCACACCCCAGACCCCCTCAGAGCCGCTCTCTGAGTCCGGAGAGCACCGAGCTTTGGGTAAAGAGCTCCGTGGTCAAGGGTGTCGACAGAGCAATAAGCCCTGAGTCTTCCTCCCTTTTCCTCTCAAGGACCCGCCCAAGCCCATCCTGTCTCATGCCTCTTTCCATTTCTCCTGGGGATATGGAAATAGCGTGCATTTATTGAGCACCGGCTAGGTGGCAAACTCTGTGCTGGAACAAGACAGAGTGGCTCCTACCATTGTGGGATTTACAATCCGGGCTTGGATTCATATGCTGCCAGCTACTTGCTGTGAGTGTGTGAAAGCCATTTAACTGCGCTATTTGCCTCTGGGAATAAAAGGAGTTTCCCAGGCTTCCTTGGAGGATATGGTCATGTGACTAAGATCTAGCCAATGAGATGTTGGCAAAGGCAGAGTGGGATTGAAGAAAGGCTGGATACCTAGAGCAGACTGGATACATAGAGCAGACTGGGGTGCAAAAGACCCTTTTGCCCTTCCGTGTTACCCCTTTTCCTGTTGCCTGGAAGTTGGAAGCAGTGACAGGAATTCTGCAGCCATCTTGTCTAAGCCATTAATCAGGGTCACTTGCTCAGACTAGAGTGTAAATGGTGCCCCAGGGCAACATGCTAGCGAGAAGCAGGAGGTGGGGAAGAGAGCTAGCTAGGAGTTCCCAGCTAGTATCCATGAGGATGCAGATCTGATCCCTGGCCTCTCTGGGTTAAGGATCCGGCATTGCTGCAAGCTGCAGCACAGATCGCAGATAAAGCTCGGATCTGGAGTTGCTGCGGCTGTGGCGTAGGCCAGCAGCTGAAGCTCTGATTTGACACCTAGCCTGAGGACTTCCATATGCCACGGGTGCAGCCCTAAAAAAAATTTTTTTAAAGAGAGAGAGAGCTGCGTAAGCTTTTTCAATTCCCTAGCCCTGTGGTTCAAAACCTGGCTAGACATCAAAACCGCATGGAGATATTAAAATCAGAAAGGACAGCTTCTTCCAACCCTAGACCTGAAGCCCAGGATCCAGGGTGAGGCCAGGAATCTAGTTTTTAAAAGCCCTCAATGCCAGGTTTGTAAGCAGCTGTGGGAGCATTTGGTAATTGACATCAAGTGACACAGAGCGTCCGGGCAGGAACAGGGAATCATGCTGCACTAAGAAGGAGGTGGTTGCACTGTCATCCTAACGCCGTCCAGGGAATGGCCATTGATATTTGCTAGGAGCCAGGACTTCCCTCACCCTGTGAGTAGAGAAGCCAGAGGCTGGAAAAGGGATGAAGGGATCCTTCCCCACCTGATGAACTTGTCAAAGACAGCAGCACAGTCCCTGGGCTCCTGCAGCACCACCTCGCTCTGGTTACTCAACAGCTCCCGGAACAGCTCACTGTGCAGCCCCAGGAGCAAGCGGTGGGCATGGAAGACTCGGACCTCGTCGGTGCCTGCCACCTGCACCCGCAGGACCACGTCGCTGGCATTGCCCTGCCGCAGCAGCTCCTGCAGGCGTTGGAGCAGCATCTGGGAGTGGTTGATGGAGGTGCCTGTTGACTCCCCGCCGACATCAGCTTTGTGGGCTGGAGCAGGAAGGAACACAGCACAGTCTGAGACAGCGCCCGGGCCCCAGGCAGCATTCTGGGGATGCAGAGGGTCCAGCTGGAGATGCGTGTGATTGGATGTGGGCAGAGAGTGGGTGGGCCTGGGAAGGCTGTGTGCTTACCTGTTTGTGCCCCTGAAGGGTGTGGATGCATGTGTGTGGGCACAAGCACATCCTGGGTAGGGAAGCCTGTGAACCTGACCCTGAGCAGACCCTGAGAGGATGCCCTTGGAAGTCAGGGGAGGGGGACAGTTTCCTGGCAGGGAGAAGTCATGCTCTAGCATGGGATAAAATGTCCAGAGCTGGTCTTCATGATGCCAGACCCCCAGCCGAGCCTGGAGGAACCTCTCAGTCCCCACCCCTCTCATGTCGTGAAGAAGTGTCCACGTACACAGGCCAAGAGCTGCCTGAAGCAGTGCATTTGCTAACAAATGGCTATTGAGCCTTTACTACAAGCCAGACACTCCAGGGAGCTCAGTATAGCACAGTGACCAAAACAAGCCCGCTCCTTACACTCATAAAAGCACAAATTAGTTGGGAGTTCCTGTCGTGGCTCAGTGGTTAATGAGTCCGACTAGGAACCATGAGGTTGGGGGTTCAATCCCTGGCCTTGATCAGTGGGTTAAAGATATGGCGTTGCCATGAGCTGTAGTGTAGGTTGCAGATGCGGCTCAGATCCTGTGTTGCTGTGGCTCTGGCATAGGCCGGTGGCTACAGCTCTGATGGGACCCCTAGCCTGGGAACCTCCATATGCCGTAGGAGCGGCCCTAGAAATGGCAAAAAAAAAAAAAAAAACACCCCCCCCCAAATTAGCTTATTAGACAGACGATGAGTACACTAGTTAAAATAAGCGCTCTAGCTTTAGATTGTGACAAAGGAGGGAGGTGATGGTAGTGGAGTGGCAGCACCTTTAGGCGCAGGACTCAGAGACAGGCTCCCCAAGAAAGTGATGAGGAGCCAGCCGGAGTCCAGGAACCAGCCCTGCAAAGGCTCTTGAAGAGGAGTTCCCGTTGTGGCGCAGTGGTTAACCTATCCGACTAGGAACCATGAAGTTTCGGGTTTGATCCCTGGCCTTGCTTAGTGGGTTGGGGATCCGGCGTTGCCATGAGCTGTGGTGTAGGTTGCAGACACGGCTCGGATCCTGCGTTGCTGGGGCTCTGGCGTAGGCCGGTGGCTACAGTTCTGATGGGACGCCTAGCCTGGGAACCTTCATATGCCGTAGGAGCGGCCCTCAAAAGGCAAAAAGACCAAAAAAAAAAAAAGGCTCTTGAAGAGGATGGGCTTGGCCTGCTGGGAAGGGAGAAAGGGTTGGGGGCCAGGCAATGAGTGGGAGGGAAGGGGCGGATCGTGAGGGGAGGCGGCGGCCTGGAGGAGAAGCTGTTTCCAGGGCCAGCTGCCCTCCTGGGTCTGTTTCTGTGAGTTAGACGTCTACACTGGCCTTGGAAGACCAGAGAAAGCACAGAGGGGTAGCTGGTCCTGGAGTGGGACCCTCAAGGTACCTACGGGTTGAGGCTGGCGTCCCCGCTTCCAGGCAAACTGCGCTGGGCCCTGCTGTCATGTTTCCAGGGACACCCGTGAGGGTCAGATGGGGACATGCACTCAGTCACAGCAAATTCATTGACAGAAAATGGCCAGCAGCTTCTCCAAGCGGGGGAAGGTGTGAGGAGCTGACAGCAGCAGATGGATATCTCACACACACACACACAGACACACACGTCTGGGGACTATTGAGGAGAAGGCTCATGTAAGAGCAGAGCCTCTATGTGTAAGAGAAAGGGAGACAGAGGCAGGAAGAAAGGGGGTGACAGGAGTCCATGGTTCTTTCCCAGCCTCGCCTCCCCAAGCTGTCACTTTGAAGGATCAGCACAGCATCCCACTCTGCTCGGTCTAGGCCAGCTGCCTAGGACAATGGACAGTGGAAAAATCTTCTGGTCGTTCTGCCCCCTGCCTGCCTGCCCGCCCAGCCCTCCAACCCTCGGAGGCAGGCTGCCCTCCTCCACCCAGCTGACTCTGCCGGTCCTGGTCGGCTGCACATCGCCCCCTTCTGGCTGTGTGCAGCTAGAGCTGGAAGGTCCTGCCCCCTCTCCCTGCCCACAGCCCACTCACCTGCATGAGTGGCCAGGCCCACCAAAGTCAGGATGGCCCAGAAGCTGGCCCAGGATCCAGGCTTGGCGTAGCCCAGCCTAAGCATCTTTGCGCCCTGCCCCCAAGCCCACTGGAGGGGACCGTGCACATCCCTCCTCCTTATATACCATCTAGCTCAAGGGGCCGGCACCCTCCCTTTCTCGGCTGGCTTCCCTCCCCCAACTCAGCCCCTGCCTTGGATTGGTGGAAACTGGCCCCAGCGGTTGCCCGGGCAACCACTTAAGCCAGAGAGAGGCAGCCCCAGGGGCTATTGTGCTGCCCGTGGGCCCCCGAGGGGAACAGATCCGGCATCCTCCCCCACATCTCCTACCACCCAGCAGAGCTAGTCATTCCTCTTCTGGGAAGATTAAGGCTCTCCAAAGGGCAGGCCAAGGGCTTCGGGACCACTGGCAGCCACCAGCCTGGAGGGTCCGCAGCCCCTCCCCCAACGCCCTGTGCAGTCTCTAACTGGCACAGGGTACGCTTGGCAGCATCGTGGCCAGAGCCCCGTGGTGAGCCGACTGCAAAGGAAGGGCCTGGAAGAGGAGAGGGGGGGCGGTGGCTCAGGCTGCCCTCCCCTTCTCCCATTTTGGGGTGGGCTAGCCCTCCAGAAAAGAGGGTAAGTGTCTCAAATTGAGGCCCAGGGGGTAACGGGTATCATTTCCCTGTTCTTTGTTGAACAATGCTCCTGCCATGCTCTGGGGAGGGTGATGGGCCTTTAGAGAGATGGGGGCTGTGACCTTCACCACCCCCCACCACGGTCAAGGTGGGCTGAGATGGCAGGGCCAGGCATAGAGCAGATGAACCCTACCCTGTGCACCCCTGCAGGGGAGCATCCCTGGCCAGAACAGGGCTGGCCACCTCGCTGGAGGTGGGTCCTCGGCAGGCAGCCCAGCCCCCTGCCCATCCAGCGCAAATCCAGGCGGGGGGACTGGAGATGCTCCTTCACTCACTCGTATTCACCTTCCCAAGTGGTCTCAGGTCTCTTGGCTCACCTCATTGGAAGGCTTCTTTAGCAGCTTCTGACCAACTTCCTACTGAGAGTTTTCCCCATCTCAGAGTTCCAAGGGTACACACAGCAGAACCAGGACCCCATCTCCGCAGTGGGAGAGACTGAGGCAGAGACCTAGCTGGCGGTCCTGGCTGGGTTGGGGCAGAGGTGTGCTCTTTTTCCTTTCTTTCTTTCTTCTTCTTCTTTTTTTTTTTTTTTTTTCTTTTTAGCACTGCACCCAAGCCATATGGAACTTCCCAGACTAGGGGTTGAATCAGCTGCAGACGAGCCGCATCTGCAATCTACACCACAGCTCATGGCGAAGCCAGTTCCTTAACCCACTGAGTGAGGCCAGGGATCAAACCCATGTCCTCATGGATACTAGTCGGGCTCATTTCCGCTGAACCACAGAGGGAACTCCTAGGGGTGCTCTTCTAAAATCAGGAGGGTGAGGCTTAGAGCCTGCAGGGCATGCATATGGATGGGCCAGTACCATTGAGGCCTCACCTTTTCCAGGAACAAGTAGGGTCTGGCCCAGATCTTCATGGGAGGGAGTCCTTTGAAATTGCTGAATTGAAGTGTGGGGGAGGGGCCTCTCCCGAGAGATCCAGCTCAGAGGTTCTCCCTGAGGCCTGGTCCTTCACTGGGGACAGGTCGCAGCCTGCTGTCCCTTGTTCTCTGGATCCCAGAGACCAGCTCGATGCATTGATTTCTGCCCCTGGCTGGCACAGAGAGACGCAACAGCTCCACCCCCTCTCTGGGGCGGGGGAGAGAGCCGGAATTGGGTCTGGCACCTGCCTCGTCCATGTTGGCAGAGATGCAGCTGTCCAGCCCAGCGGAAACCCCTCCCGGCTGCCCTGACCTTCACGCCTGGCTCCCCTCATCCAGATCCACCACCCCTTGCCTACTGGCTGCCTGCCTGCCCTTCCCATGGGCTGCAGTACCTCCCTGGCCCAGCCCAGCAAGACAGAGCCTCAGCGTGACTGGGAGTCCAGGCCTCTGAGTGCAGCCTGGCTTCTGCGCACAATGCTTTTCAATAGGAATGTCATTGATGATAAAAAGATGATAAGAGAACCCACCACTCAGAAAATGGTCTTTCAGTAAACGTGGCTCTTTTTTTTTTTTTTTTTTTGGTCTTTTTAGGGCCAAACCTGAGGTATATGCAAGTTTCCAGGCTAGGGACTGAATCAGAGCTACAGCTAACGACCTACGCCACAGCCACAGCAAGGCCAGATCTGAGCCAAGTCTGTGACTTACACCGTCACTCACGGCAGCACCATTGAGCCAGGCAAGGAATCGAACCCCCATCCTCATGGATACTAGTCAGGTTTGTTACCACTGAGCCACGGTGGGAACTCCAACATACTTTTTTTAATATCTTTTTTTTTTGTAGTATTTACTTACCTCTTGATTTTCTTGCTAATTTTGAGTTTCCTTAGTGTGGAAAATGGTTTTGGTCTTTTTTGGCCACACCTGTTGTATGCAGAAGTTCCTGGGCCAGGGATCGAACCTGGGCTATAGCAGTGACAATGCTGAACCCTTAAATGCTAGGCCACCTAAACACACTTCTTAACTCTAGACTTGGAGTTCTCCTGTGGCTCAGCAGGTTAAGGATCCAGCGCTGTCACTGCAGAGGCTTGGGCTGTGGCTCATGTCTGAACCTTGGCTCTGGAAATTTTGCATGTCACAGTCACAGCCAAAAAAACAAAACAAAACAAAAAACACCTCCAGTCTCCAGAGGCTCTGCGGCTCTGCATCTGTCTCTAGATGTGTCACCCACCTGCACCAGAAACTCCCACGCCCCACCTATGAGCCAGGGCACCTGTATGTTCTAAGCATTCTGGTGAGTGTTATGGTGTTATGTACACCCTCAGGCTAAGATCTACCTTCTAGAATTAGATGAGTGGCATTTCAAGTGTGCAGAGATCAGGGAGGCTCCAGGTTACCAAGAAGACTCAGGAGGGTTCCCCCCAACTCCCCATCTCTAAGAAGTCCCGCCCCTTACTAGTTCTAACTTGTTATTCATATATATATATTTTGTCTTTTTCGTGCTGCACCCATGGTATATGAAGGTTCCCAGGTTAGAGCTCCAATTGGAGATGTAGCTGCCGGCCTACACCTAGGGGTCCAATTTGACCCCTAGCCTGGAAACCTCCATATGCCGTGGGTGTGGCCCTAAAAAGAAAAAATATATATATATAGCAGGAAGGAATTGTTCCCTGAAGTCACTGACTCAGTATTGTAAGCTGTCCCTGAAACCAGGCTATCCCCCGGTGCCACACCCACTGTTCTGCCTCGGCATCACACTCTTCCGCCAGCTGGAGTGCTGGGTGCCTGACCCACTCCCCCTCCTCTATAAAGCCTGAGCTCACAGTGGCCTCTGGCGGGCTGAGCACCTGCTCTTCGGCAGGAGATGGTGGGAGGCAGTGACCAGCCACCTGCTCTAGGGGAGGGACAAACCTGAGTTTGGATTCCAACCCCCACTTACTAGCTCTGTGGCTTTAGCCTAGTTGCTGGACTTCTCTGAGCCTCGATTCCCTCTTGTGTGAAACGGAGGTAACTAGATTGAGCCTGCAGGGCTGCCAGTAGGGTGGCACATGGAGGACAGGGGAGGTCCTCGGGAAATGTTGGCAGAGATTCACATCAGGCTGTAAGCGGCCCCTTGCTCACCCACAGTCTCCTGCTGCAGGGTGGTGGCAGGTTGGGGAATTCCTTGCCCTCTCTGGGGCTGGAGTCCCGGACACTCTGCCTGGGGACCTGAGTGGGTACTGCCTGTTGTCCAGGTGACTTGGCTAAAGCCAGTGACTCTCGGAAGCCTGCAGAGTCAGGACCTGGCCACCAGGGGGCAGCAAGGCCTCTGTGAGTCCCCCGACTGGGCGTGGAGGTGGGGCTGGGATTTCGAGTCCAGAGAGCTCTAGCCCCAGAGGTGGGATCTAATTGAGGGGGCCCAGAAACCCACTCAGCAACATTCCCAGAGGGCAAGCGGGGCAAGTGATACCAGGCTGGGCCTCAACTCTCCCTGGAGAAAATCCACACAGTGTCCCGGGCGCCCACTGTGGGCTGCACTGGTCACTCTTCCCCTCGTGGGGTGGGGCAACTGGCCAGAAGCAGATCCCAGCCTCTCCAGAGTGTTGGCTACACTAGGTGGTGTTTATTTGCCAGTGACTGATTTTCCATGAAGGATGGTCGGTTTCACCAGGAAAACAATAGCTTGCGGGGGTAGGGCACTGGGTCTTGCCTTCCCAGCATGGCTGGCAGCCTGGGAGGCTTTTCCTGGTGGTCCTGGCGGGCATTGCACATGGCTTCCTGCCATGCTTCCAGGCCAGCAGTCCCCTGGGTAGCCTCCTTCTTGGCCCATAGCCCACAGCCACCACAGGACTGACTCCTTCAAACTTGGCCCCTGAGTCCTCTCTCCAGAAGGGGGTCCTGCCCATGGCAGCCTCACCTCTCCTCCCCTGGCACTGGTTTCCCCCACTCTCTAAAATTAGTAGAATCAGCTCTGGAAATCCTTCTGTCCCCAAGGTCCTCGCCCCCAGGGTGTGACTGTCAGCCTGAGCCCAGTGCCCTTGGAGCCCAAGGCAGCCCCACCAGAGCCCCGAGGCCACCTCCTCCCCCGGGTCCCCCTCCCAGCCTCTCCCCTTCCCTGCCTGTGCCCTCTCGCGCGATCCTTTGCTCCAGGCAGCATCTGCATTACAGGCTTATTCCCTCCACCTCAGCCCCACCCTCTCCTTCCTCCTCCTCCCCCCTCCCACCACCCCACCTCTCAGGCGCTGACCGCTGGCTCAGTGCCGCTGGAAGAATCGTGGAGAGCTGGCAATGCTGAGAGGGAGCTGCAGGGACCCCCAGAAAAAGCCACAGGGTGACCCAAGACTCAGGACCCAGGAGCATGAGGCTTACGGGACAAGGCACAGGTAAAGCCTCTAGGTCGGGGGTGGAAGGGGTGAGAAAGGCGGAAGGGCCAGTAAGAAACCTAGAGCCCAGGGCGGGGAGCTTGAAGCTGCTGGGGGAAATCAAAGTCGGAAGGTGAAACCCCAAATCCTAAAGCGTGGGCTGAGGCGGGCAGGGACCAGAGCATGTGGCTAGTCTTTATCCCAGACTGGCCACCAGCCAGCTGTGTGTGATGGCAGGCAGGTCACCCTACCTCCTGGCCTCAGCTTCCCCATCAGAAAACCAGGGCCGTCCCAGCTCCAAGAGCATTAGAGGAGGAAGTTCTTTATCATCTAAAGGAGGGGAACTTAGTAACATCTCTCCTTTTTTGTTTTTTGTTTGTTTTTGTTTTTAGGGCCACACCTGCCGCATATGGAAGTTCCCAGGCTAGGGTCGAATCAGAGATGCAGCTGCCGGCCTACACCACAGCCACAGCCACAGCAATGCCAAATCCAAGCTGCATCTTCGACCCACACCACAGATCACGGCAGATCCTTAACCCACTGAGTGAGGCCAGGGATCGAACCTGAGTCCTCATGGGTACTAGTCGGGCTCATTACCGCTGAGCCATGACGGGAACTCTGTTAACATCTCTCCTTAAAATGGGCTGCCATTTGGTAGAGCCACGCAGCTGCCTGTGGTTCAAATCACCCAGGATGCTTTAAAAACCATAGCTGCTCAAGCCCCAGTCCAGACTCTCTGGCTCAGACTGCCTGGAGCGAGGCTCAGGAACCTGTATTTCACAAGTGCCCCACCTCCACCCCCACCCCCACCAGTGACTAGAAGCCCATTTTAGGGATCTGCTTTCCAGCCTTAAGATCCACGGGGAGCAATGAGATCAAGAAATGGCTCTGACAACAAGAAACGCCCACCGAGTCCTTCCTCCCATTCATGGGGGAGCCAGGCCACTGAGCCATGGCCTGGGATGGAGGGGACTTGACAATAGCAATTACCCTTTGGCCAGGCCTGACCAGGGGGCCGGCCCAGAGCAGGGGTGAATAAAGGCCTCAGGGTCAGGGTCAGGGTCGGGGGCGGGGGGGGGCTGCTGCCAGGCCAGGCTGGAAAGAGACCAAAGGCTCTAACCCCCACTTCTGCCCTTCCTAGCTGGCCAGCCTCGAGCGACCCTGCTGCCTACCGCCAATGGCAGTGGGCTGAGCCAGGAGTTTGAAGGCCATTGGCCAGAGATCCCAGGGAGGTCCCCATGTGTGGCCGGTGTCATCCCTGTCATCTACTACAGCGTCCTGCTGGGCCTGGGGCTGCCTGGTGAGTGGGGAGCTGGGGTCTGGGGGTTGGCAAGAAATGGGGGTCCTCCTTCAATTGGTGCCAGTCCTCTGTGCTGACCCCTGAGACCCAGGACATAGACCCCAGGGATCCCTTTGCCTTTGTGGGGTGATCTGAGTCATCGGAGAGCAAAGCATAGTGGAAGTAAAAGTGAGAGGCCGGGAAGAGTGATAATAGTTAAACCCAAGGTGTGGCTCAGTGGAAATGAACCCCACTAGTATCCATGAGGACACGGGTTCGATCCGTGGCCCTGCTCCGTGGGTTAAGATCCACCATGAGCTGTGGTGTAGGTCGCAGGTGTGGCTCAGATCCCACGTTGCTGTGGCTGTGGTGCAGGCCGGCAGCTGTAGCTCCAGTGGTACCCCTAGGCTGGGAACTTCTGTGCACCGAAGGCGTGGCCCTAAAAAGCAAAATAAATAAATCAGCAAACCCAAGGTTTTACCAGAGCAGACAGCCCGCTTCTGCCCCCGAGGAAGGGGCACTCTCTTAGGATGACTAAATGCATGCAGGGCTCCCTCAGCTCTGTGGAAAGTATCCTGTACCATCCACTGCACTCAGAGGGCAGCGCTGGGGGTCAGGGTGGGGTGTGGATGCAGGCAAGGACGGGTAGGATTGGGCAATTGCCTGTCCCTGCCTGTCACCAGGGAAGCCTGTGTGTAAGGCAAGAGGCTGGCACTGTGTGGCTGGACAGGGCAGGACTGGTCTGTTAACCTTCCTGACCCAGTGAGTTGTAAGAAGGATCTGGAGGGAGCTCCCTGGTTGTTCAGCGGCTTAAGAATCCAGCGTAGTGGTGCAGCAGAAATAAATCTGACTAGGAACCATGAGGTTGTGGGTTCAATCCCTGGCCTCGCTCAGTGGGTTAAGGATCTGGCGTTGCTGTGGCTGTGGTGTAGGCTGGACGCTATAGCCCCGATTGGACCCCTAGCCTGGGAACCTCCATATGCTGTGGGTGTGGCCCTAGAAAAAAAAAAAAGAAAAAATCGGACATTGTCACTGCTGTGGCTCGGGTCATTGCTGGGGTGTGGGTTCGATCCCTGGTCTGGGAACTTCCACATGCTGCAGGTACGGCAGGGGGAAAAAAAAAAGAAAGGAAGGAAAGAAGGAGGAAAGTAAGAAAGATCTGGAAAGAGGAAAAGAGAAGCCAGAACCAGCAGGTGGGGCGGGATGATGCTGAAGCAAATCTGAGCAGCCCTTCTAATGCCTCTGACCTCTCCCATCCCCACCCTCGGTTACTGTCAGTTAATCTCCTGACCACAGCGGCCCTGGCCCGCCTTGCCGCCAGGACCAGGAAGCCTTCCTACTGCTACCTTCTGGCGCTCACAGCCTCGGATATCGTCACCCAGGTGGTCATCGTGTTCGTGGGCTTCCTCCTGCAGGGCGCCGTGCTGGCCCGGGAGGTGCCCCGGGCCGTGGTGCGCACGGCAAACATCCTGGAGTTTGCGGCCAACCATGCCTCAGTCTGGATCGCTGTCCTGCTCACGGTCGACCGGTACAGTGCCCTGTGCCACCCCCTGCACCATCGGGCCACCTCATCCCCTGGCCGGACTCGCCGGGCCATTGCCGCTGTCCTTGGTGCTGCCCTGCTGACCGGCATCCCCTTCTACTGGTGGCTGGATGTGTGGAGGGACGCGGACCCTCCCAGCACAATGGACAAGGTCCTCAAGTGGGCTCACTGCCTCATTGTCTATTTCATCCCTTGTGGCGTTTTCCTGGTCGCCAACTCGGCCATCATCTGCCGGCTCCGGAGGAGGAGCCAGAGAGGGCTGCCGCCCCGGGTGGGCAAGAGCACAGCCATCCTCCTGGGCGTCACCACGCTCTTCACACTCCTTTGGGCACCCCGGATCTTTGTCATGCTCTACCACCTGTACGTGGCCCCCGTCTCCCGGGACTGGAGGGTCCACCTGGCCTTGGATGTGGCCAACATGGCGGCCATGCTCAACACAGCGGTTAATTTCGGCCTCTACTGCTTTGTCAGCAAGACTTTCCGGGCCACTGTCCGAGAGGTCATCCATGACACCCACTTGCCCTGTGGCCTGGGGTCACGATCTGTGGGTATGGTGGCAGAACCTGTGCTAAAGGCTCCAGGACTCCCCAGAGGGGCAGAATTGTAGGGGGGGCATTCAGGGAGCTCACACCAGATGTGCTTGGGTCTTTGTGGTTGCGCCCACAAACCTTATCAACACCCTACTTTGCAATGTGTGGTGGGGTAGGGGGCTCCTTCCTTCAGGAGTGGCTCCCCAGGAAGCTAAATGAATGATGGTTGAGTGAATGAATGACTGAATGGATGGATGGATGGATGAATAGATGGATGGATGGATGGAAAGATGTATATTGTTTCCAGCCTAGAGCCCACCTTTCATTCTCTGAGTCGATCACTTCTCTTGTGATCAACTTCTAGTGGCAATGCCAGAGGAAAAGAAGATACCTTCAGGATTCCAGGCCTTTCCTGGTCTGGGGGAATCCAATGCAGGGAGGGGGCCACCTGGGAAAGGGGGTGATCTTAAGCAGGTGTGTTGTCCCAGGGCTGGGGCAACACAACCCCTGCCTGAGGTCTGGATTGATTTCATTTAACTTTCTGCCCAGAAGATAGAATGGGTTCAAGGGCCCAAAACAGCCCTGGGGCTGCAGTTTTCATGGTTGCCAAGGAGCAGGACAAAGAAAGGAGGTTCCCTCTTAGCTCAGGGGCCAGGAGGCTTGGAAGGGAGGCCTTGGTCCCGCGCCGCCTGAGCCTCCTCCACTTGGAGAAGAAGTCTCTTTCTCCACCAAGGGGCAGAAGGGAGGTGGCTCAGCTGATCTGAGACCCTGAGGGGCTCTGCTCAGCCCCTCCCGGCCTCTCTCTTTTCGGTGATGCCAGCCCTAGAGGCAGCTGGGAGAGATTAGCAGATGAACCTCCCACCTGCTCCAGGCATTGGGTAAACACATTAGCAGTCTGCTTTCTGCTTTTAGATCAGACTGAGCTGACCTTTCCCCTGAATGGTCCAGGCGGGCCCCCACCAGCACCCAAGCCCTTAATGGGATCACAGAAGCGAAAGAGCCAGATGCGGGTCAGGCACACAGTTGGTGCGAAATAAGTGCACTTGGCTTTCCGCCCTTTCCTCTCTACTCCCCCTCCACCCCAACGGCTGGCAGGAAGGGACTTTCAGTCACACCCAGAAGGAGAAAAAGGCGGGTCTCCAATCCTCGATCCACAATTCTAAACTCCAGAAAGCCCTGAAAACCAAAACATTTTTCCTGAGTTTACCACAAACACATTTAGCAACAAAGCTGGACCAGAATGGATGCAAGATCACATGGGGCTTGGTGGTATCCTGCTACGAAGGTTCTGGTGCAGGCTCCCAGCAGGCGTAACTCTCCCCTGCTGCCGCACACCCTGCTAGACTCTGCAGCTGATACAGTGCCTGGGCCACACACTGCCTCCCTCTATTCTGAAAAATCCTGGATTCTGGGACACTTCTGGTCCCGAGTCCAGGCAGCTACAGCTCAAAAGGCCAGAACTCCCCCACGGCTTTTAGGAAAAGATCTTCAAAGATAGTGTGAGGGGGAGGGTTGCCGGGTGCGTGATCAGCTCATGGACGCTCTTCTGATTGGTCTGTGGTGAGGCCACCAGCAACATCATCCACCATCTGGTTCCAACTGCTCTGGAGTTTATGTGCTTGTGGCCGCATTCTGTTAACTTCTTCCACAAGGCGGGCGTGTGTTTGCACGTGCGTGTGTGTGTGCGCGCGCGTGTGTGTGTGTGTGTGTGTGTGTGTGTGTGTGTGTGTGGTTCAGTATCTGTAAAAGATCTGGGTCAGAGGAGTTCCAGTCATGGAGCAGTGGTAACAAACCCAACTAGCATCCACGAGGACGTGGGTTCAATCCCTGGCCTCCCTCAGTGGGTTAAGGATCCAGGGTTGCCGTGAGCTGTGGTGTAGGTCACAGATGTGGCTTGGATCTGGCGTTGCTGTGGCTGTGATGTAGGCCAGCAGCTACAACTCCAATTCCACCCCTGGTCTGGGAACTTCAACATGTGCCACGGGTATGGCCCTAAAACAGACCAAAAATAAATAAATAAATAAAAGTTTAGAAAAAGATTTGGTTACGATTTTATCTATAGCCCTTGAGGCGGAATGAAAGGTCCTTGACTTTGTGTGATGACTAAACTATTATAATTTTGTCTTATTTGACTGTTTCTCCCCCCTCCCCTTTTCTCCAACAAGTATATCTCCATGTAATTTAGCACATCGAATAAGGAGTTCAGGTCCTTTGAGCCCTAACTGCCTGGACTCCCTCCTGGGTGCCCCGCTGTGCCTTCCTCCACCCCAACCTGGCGTCAGCAGATGGGTTTTACTGTGAGCTCAACTCTGTGCACACTGAGAGAGAGTGGAGGAACCAGAGCTTCACTCTTTGCTGAAGGAGGAGGGGGTGCAAGGGCAGGGACCCCAAGAAGAAGCACAAGAGGATGAGAAGGATGCTTCCCCCAGCCCAGAGGTCAAGTCCACCCTACCAAGGGAGCTGCTGGGAAAAAAGGTGCCTCCCAACGCTACCGGTCAAGGATCTGGCATTGTCAGAGTTCCCGTCGTGGCGCAGTGGTTAACGAATCTGACTAGGAACCATGAGGTTGTGGGTTCAATCCCTGCCCTTCTTCATTGGGTTAAGGATCCAGCGTTGCTGTGAGCTGTGGTGTAGGTTGCAGACGCAGCTCGGATCCAGCGTTGCTCTGGTGTAGGCCGGCGGCTACAGCTCCGGTTAGACCCCTAGCCTGGGAACCTCCATATGCTGCTGGAAGCGGCCCTAGAAAAGACAAAAAGACCAAAAAAAAAAAAAGGATCTAGTATTGTCACCGCAGTGTCTCGGCTCACTGCTGGGATGAGGGTTCAATACCTGGCCCAAAAACTTCCTGACATCCAGGGCGGAGACCCCCCCCCCTCCAAAAAAAAAGGAACATTGTGGAGGAGAGATCCCTTTCCCACTCTGAGCAAAACCTGCAGGACCCTGCAGGAGAGCTGCCCAGCATCGGGGGACCCTTGTCATGAAAGGGCCGCTGCGGTGGAGCAAGACAGGAAGCTCCTTTCAACCAGCTGGTGGGCTGTCCTCCCAGAGATGAAAGAATTCACTCATTGTCCCTGAGCCCCAGGGAGAGGAGGAATTTCCAGAACAGGTGGGGAGGCCCTATTGAGGCAGACAGAAGTTTGCACTGGTGGGGGGATTCCAGCCGCCAGAATTCACAACTCAGGGTTCCAAATAAGCCAGCATCCTGGGTACTCCAACCATTTTACAGACAGAGGGAACAGAGGTACCGAGATGTTCAATGATACCCCTGCAGCTGCGCTGGTCAAGAGCGGTATTGAGACTCAAACCATGTCTGCGGGTTCCTGATCCCTTCTCTGTCCACCCATCACCTCGCAGACGGTCTCAGATGCAGAAGATTAGAGGAAGGCGAGCTTTAGCGCTGTATGCACATCTTATAAATTTTTTGTCCTGGACCCAACAGATCTGGGACGCAATCTCATATTTCCCTAATAAGATGCGTTAGGCAGTAGTTTCTTTTGAACATTCTGGTCATCTTTAATAAAAGGTAGAGAGATCATCACTGTGATAAGCATGCCACTGAAATGGGAATGAAAAGTATTCTTAACACTGCTTTTGGAAGTTCTCGTTGTGGCTCAGTGGTAACAAACGCGACTAGTATCCATGAGGACTCGGGCTCGATCCCTGGCCCCACTCAGTGGGTTAAGAATCTGGTGCTGCTGTGGCTGTGGCTTAGGTTGGCAGCTGTAGCTCTGATTCAACCCCTGGCCTGGGAACTTTATGGTACAGCCCTGAAAAGAATAAAACCCCAAAAACTGCTTTTGATGAGATCCTGCTGTACAGCACGGGGAACTATGTCCAATCACTTGTGATAGAACATAATAAAAGACAATATGAGAAAAAGAATGTATATACATACAACTGGGGCACCTCGCTATACAGCAGAAATTGACAGAACATTGTAAATCAACCATGATAAAAAAATTTTTTAACGACTTTTGCTCCCTTTATATGCATTTTTTGTTTTTCTTTTTTTGGCTGCCCTGTGGCATGTGCAGTTCCCAGGCCGGGGAGCAGAACCAAGACACGGTTAAAACCTACACCACAGCTGGGGCAACACTGGATCCTGTAACCTGCTGTGCCGGGCTGGGGATCAAACCTGTGTCCTGGTGCTACAGAGATGCCTCCGATCCCACTGTGCCACAGCAGGAATGCCCGTGCATTTTTTTTGTTTGTTTGTTTTTGTTTTTTTGTCTGCACCCGAGGCACTAGGCCACCAGGGAACTCTGGTGCATTTTCAGCATTAAACTCTCAAAGTCTTCTGAAGGAGAACGGGACTGCTGGTGTGTGGGTGACCCTTCATTCCTCCAACCCATCTGCTGAAATATCCGGACTAACAGAAATTCTTTCTGGAATTCTAAGTTTTTTCCTTACAGTCCCCCTCCACTCCCACCCCCAAGGAAATATTCCTTCATTTTTCTTTCTTTCTCTTTCTTTCTTTCTTTCTTTCTTTCTTCTTTCTTTCTTTCTTTCTTTCTTTCTTTCTTTCTTTCTTTCTTTCTTTCTCTTTTTTTTTTTTGTCTTTTTAGGGCTACACTGGAGGCAAATGGAGGTTCCCAGGCTAGGGGCCCAATCGGAGCTGTAGCCGCCAGCTTACACCACAGCCACAGCAACGCGGGAACCGAGCCGCATCTGCGACCTACACGACAGCTCATGGCAATGCTGAATCCTTAACCCACAGAGCAAGGCCAGGGATCAAACCTGAGTCCTCATGGATGCTAGCTGGATTTGTTTCCGCTGCACCATGATGGGAACCCCCTCCGTTTTTCTTTCTTTTTTTAATTTAATTTAATTTAATTTTTAATTTTTTTGTTGTTATTTCCCCAATTCATTTTTTTTTCTACTGTACAGCATGGTGACCCAGTTACACATACATGTATACATTCTTTTTTCTCCCATTTTTCTTGCTGGTTGCAGTAGCAGGATTCAATGTAGGTTTTGAATCTTAAACATCATCTTTCTTCCTGGATTCTTGGAAGATCTTGATGTTTTTTGATTAAACTGCGATGAAAAATATCTGAAGACAAGTGTCTTTCTTCAAGAAGTTTCCCAGAGTTTGAAGTTCTCTTGTTGCACAGGGGGAACTTTCACATGCCAGAGGTGTGGCCAAAAAAGAAGAAAAACAACCAGTTTCCCCAAGTCTGCTCTAGATCTTTTAAATTCCACACTGACTGTATCTTTTATTTCAGAAGAGTTTCTCCTACTTTCTTAATCATGATTGGGTGTCTGGAGTTCCCATTGTGGCTCAGTGGTTAAAGAATCTGACTAGGAACCATCAGGTTGCGGGTTCGATTCCTGGCCTCCCTCGGTGGGTTAAGGATCCCTCTGCTGCTCTTATTGGTTCTCAGACAGGAGAATAAATACACTGTTTGCCAAGTCTCCTGGACTCCCTTTAGTACTCCCACCTCCAGCAGTGTTTTTCCATTCTACACTGGGCTGAAAGTTTGCACAGCTTTCCAGCTTTGCCAAAGATGCCCTCTTATCTGCACCTACTTCCTATAGTTTCTTATGTGGCTGTCAGTGCCCCCAGGCCTGTTCTCACTTCCCCAGTCCCGCCCCTGCCCGCCCCACGCCACATCCAGTCCACTTCAGGCTAATTGGGTAAACCCACAGCTGCCCATGTCGTCCTGGGATGGGGGTGGGGGCATGATAGGGACAAGAAGCCAGACTTTTGGAAGATCTGTTGTTTTCAGCAACCAGGCCCAGGGGAGGTGCCCCAGAGAGGAACAGTATACTTATTTATTGAATTAAATGTTGAGCCCTTTGTCAGCCAGGTTATAGATGCACTGGCAGGGACAACAGGACTGTCGTTGACATGGGGGTGTCTTGGGAATCTTGTGCCGCTCCCCCCTCCCGCCACCTCCCCTGAAGCCCAAACTCCTTTGTCAGTGGGAAAATTTGGCCTCCTGGAAGGGTCCTGAGGCCCAGCTCCCCCCTTTGGCCTGTCGCTACGGGCTCAGACAGCAGGGGGCGCTGCAAGACTGGCGGGATGGACCGACCGGACCAGGAGCCCCAGGGGCAGGGCTTTAAGCCAGATTTCCAGGAGGATCTAAGTTATTGCAAAGAAACTGTGCCTGCCCCCTGTCCACAGCCAGCGGGGAGCACTGTGGAAGGCAGGGCTCAGCTGCTCCCTTTGTCCCTCTCCTCCACCCAGAAGCCGCGAGAAGCCACGTTCTCCTGCCAAGCTGGGGTTAGCCAGCGGGGGGTGGCAGGTCACTGCAGGTTTCTCAGATCCTTCCGGCGGTTGGAAAGGTTT
This sequence comes from Phacochoerus africanus, assembly GCF_016906955.1. Lineage (NCBI taxonomy): Eukaryota > Metazoa > Chordata > Mammalia > Artiodactyla > Suidae > Phacochoerus > Phacochoerus africanus. The sequence continues at coordinate 6,728,765 of NC_062557.1, read as the reverse complement.
CACAGCGTGGCACTGTGTGAAGGGCCCTTTCATTGTGCTCGTCCCTCCACCCTGCATGCGCAGGGTCCAGCCAGCCCCTCCTGCGGCCTCGGATCTGGCCACCTGCCTTCCCTGCTCTGAAGAGCCCCAGGGCCTCAGTCAGTGACTCTGGGGTCCCAAGTTCCACCCAGATCCCACCCCTGGCCAGCGGTTCCTGTCCGTGGTGGCCACTTGGGCGTCCTTCCCACCAAGTGAGTTTGAACGTTGGCATCAGCCCCACAGGACAGGGATGGAGGGAAAGGCGCCAGAAAGTGAGGAGGGAGGGAACCCCACAGTGAGTCATGAGCAGAGCTGGGACCCAGGGCAGAGGGGACCCTCTGGGGCTCCCAGGATGCTGCCTGCTCTCCAACCAGGAGGTCCTAGGAGGCTTGGCGGGGGGCTCCGGGGGCACCTTTGGGGGCAAGGAGGCTGACCTAGGCCGGGGGAGGGGGTTGCCATGCTAGGGCCCTGGCCCTCTATTTAGGGAAGGAAAGGAGGAGGCCGATCCAGAGCCTCTTCTGACTGAGGTCAGCTCCAGCCTTCACACCTCTGGGTGGAGGGGACCCGCCCCGCAGAGAAGGGGAGCCCCCCCACCCCCGTGCCCCCGGGGACTCCCTCACCTTTTTCTTGAAAGCAGAGGCGAGGCCATCCTCCAGGTCCCTCCTGAAGAACGTGGCTTAGGGCTGGACTTAGCCTCTCCGCTGCCAAGAGGTTAGAGTCACAGAGTCCCCACCTGCCCGCCTTGACCTGTTTCCTCCTTCTGGGCAGGAGCGGGGAGGAGGTGGTGAGGTCACAGTTGGTCCTCCCCAAAGTCACCTCCCACCCCTGACCCCAGGTCTCCATCCCCTAGGCCCGTGGGAGGGGTTGGGTCCTCCCTGGGGCCTTGGGCACCCCTCCCACCGGATTGCCAGCGCCCCCCACCCCCCCGCGCCCCCTCTGGTCTGCCCCCTCTCCGGAGCTGCTGGATGTGAAAGAGTTAACGAGGTCTGTGGTGGTGCCTTCCCGGACTCCTCCTAGAGGTATATTTAGCCAGCAGGGCCGGGCCGAGGGAGAGGAATGCTCTGATGCCCAGACGCGGTGGCCGCGGATCTGCCACTCCCCTCCCCTCCCCTCCCTTCCCCCCACCCCCCGGAGGGTGGGGGCGGGACGGTGGGGGGAGGGGAGTTAGCGGAGGGAAAGGGGCAGGGAGGTGTGAGTTGGCTTTAAATGGAAGACTATGGCCTCAGAGACGACTTTGAGGCCCCGGGAAGAGGACGGGGTGGAGGAGTCCTTTTCCAGGAAGAAGGACTGGGGGACCTAGTGGCTCAGGGATGAAGAAAAGAGGGCAGGGATCGGAAGTCAGAGGGCTCCTTGGTGAGGGGCGCTGGGGCTGGGGCAGGGCTGCTGGAAGTCCCTTCCACGTGCTGAAATGGCTGCTGGCCTGGGGCCAGGGAACATGGGAACTGGGGTCTACGTTGGGGTGTCCCTTCTGGGTCAGGTGCCCCCCCCCCCGGCTAGTTGCCAGAGATGAGATGGTTGGGGGAGCACTGCCCTGGGAACTGCATGTCCACTTTGGGACCACAGACCTGGCCTCCAGACATCCCGTGGGGTGGAGCTAGAGGAGAAGGGTTTTTCCAAGTTGTCCATCGAGAGGGCTTCCAAAGGCCCTACACTCAGGAGCTTGATGTTTGAGAAGCGACTGGCAGGTGGGCTGATTGCTGCATATTTTTGACTTTAAGAGGGTGGAGGAGGAGTTCCCGTCATGGCTCAGTGGTTAATGAATCCGATTAGGAACCATGAGGTTGCAGGTTCGATCCCTGGCCTTGCTCAGTGGGTTAAGGATCCGGTGTTGCTGTGAGCTGTGGTGTAGGCCGGCGGCGGCGACAGCTCTGATTCGACCCCTAGCCTGGGAACCTTCATATGCCGCAGGAGTGCTCCTAGAAATGGCAAAAAGACAAAAAAAATTAAAATAAAAATAAAATAAGAGGGTAGAGGAGCGGGTTAAGGACCTGGCATTATCACTGCAGTGACTCAGGTCACTGCTGTGGTGCAAGTTCAATTCCTGGCCCAGGAACTTCCATGTGCCGCAGGTGCCAAGCAAAAAGCAAACAAACTGAAAAGCAAGTAATACAATCCCTCCAAGTCTGTGGACTTCTGGGAGGTTCAGTTCACAGGGACTATGTTTTGTCTGCATATTGTTGTTTTTTTCTTTTCTTTTCTTTTCTTTTTCTTTCTTTCTTTTTTTTTCTTTCTTTTTTTTTTTTTTTTTTTTTGCCACAGCCACAGTGTGTGGAAGTTCCCAGGCTGGGGATTAAACCCACCTCACAGCAGTAACCAGTGACAACTCCGGATCCTTAATCCACTGAGCCACCAGGGACTCCTCCTTTCAGACTTCTGAAGGCAAAATTTCTGGAACCCTAACCTGCAGCTCCTGCACCAGTACTCAGAGCATGCTCTCAGTAATTTTTTTCATTCTTTCTTTCTTTTTTTTTGTTTTTGTTTTTGTTTTGTTTTTTAGGGCTGCACCCACAGTATATGTAAGTTCCCAGGCTAGGGGTTGAATCAGAGCTGCAGCTGCTGGCATACGCCAAAGCCACAGCAATGCCAGGTCTGAGCTGTGTCTGTGACCTACACCACAGCTCACAGCAACACCGGATCCTTAACCCACTGAGCAAGGCTGGGGATCGAACTTCATGCATATTAGTTGGGTTCTTGCGTGTGTGTGTGTGTGTGTGTGTGTGTGTGTGTGTGTGTGTGTGTGTGTTTGTCTTTTTAGGGCTACACTGTGGCATACGGAGGTTCCCAGGCTAGGGGTCCAATCAGAGCTGAGCCCGCAGACCTACACCATAGCCACAGCAACACCAGATCCGAGCTGTGTCTGTGGCCTATACCACAGCTCGTGGCAATGCCGCATCTTTAACCTCCTGAGCGAGGCCAGGGATTGAACCTTTGTCCTCATGGATGCTAGTTGGGTTTGTTAACTGCTGAGCCACGATGGGAATTCTCCAGTAAATATTTATTAAATGAATATATACTAATGTTTATGATGTCGGTGAATGAAAGTGAATGAAAGCAGAAATGCAAAGAGAATGGGGGATCCTGGTTAAAGAGGCGCCTGCAATTAGAACTGCCAAGCTGGAGTTCCTGCTGTGGCGCAACGGGATTGGCAGAGTCTTGGGAATGCTGGGACACAGGTTCAATCCCCGGCCCAGCACAGTGGGTAAAGAATCCAGCATTGCCTCACCTGCCACTTAGGTCACAACTGCAGCTTGGTTCTGATCCCTGGCCTGAGACCTCCATATACTGTGGGTGGCCAAAAAGAGAGAGAGAAAGAAAACTCCCAAATTCTTGGCCACCCCGAAAGCATCTCTGAACTTCTGGGTTGGAGGCTGAAACCGTGGGCTGAGACTTGTGTGTCTGGTCCCTTTGGACAGACAGGGAACTGGCCTCGGAAACAAGAACCTGCCCTCCCACCCCCACTGTTTCCCACCCCACGGTTCTTGTATTAAATTCTTGAGGAATGATTGTTTCATTTCATTATGATTTTTTGGCCCAGCCCAAGGCCTGTGGAAGTTCCCAGGCCAGGGATCAAACTCGTGCCACAGCAGTACCCAGAGCCACAGCAGTGACAACACCAGATCCTTAACCTGCTGCACCACAGGGAGAACGCCTCATTCAGCTTTCTTGATCTTCCCCAGGTTCTAAAGGGCAAAATCAGGGAAGGGAGAGGATGCAGAAACAAGGGAGGATCAGAGTTCCCTTGTGGCACAGGGGGTTAAGGATCCGGTGCTGCCGAAGCTGTGGCAGAGGTGGCAAATATGGCTCAGATTTGATCCTTAGCCCAGGAATTTCCATATGCTGCGAATGTGGCCAAAGGAAAAAAAAAAATTTCCCACCAAACCCCTGGGGAGTTTGGGGCTTTTTAAGCACGAGCCATGGGTCTCCTTGCTTGGCTCTGCAAAAAAAAACTTTTCTCTGTTCCAGACTCTGGCATTTCCATTTATTTGGCCTCACATCAAGTGAATTTTTTTTTTTTTTTGGCCTTTTTAGGACCACATGCAGTATATGGAAGTTCCCAGGCTAGGGGTCCAATCAGAGCTGTAGCTGCTGGCCGACACCACAGCCATAGCAACGCCAGATCCTTAACCCCACTGAGCGAAGCCAGGGATTAAACCCACATCCTCATGGATACTAGTCGGTTTCATTACCACTGAGCCTCACTGGAAACTCCCACACTGGGGGACTTGGTTCAGTCACAGTCCGGCCTCACTGAGTGAGAGGGCAGCCAGGAGCCAAGGACACTTCCTCCCGGGAGCTGGCCTGCAGCTGTGGCAGGTGGTGGGGACAGGAGCCTCAGGCCCTGGGAAGGAAGAATCCTAAGGTAGCCCCGTGATCCTGTGCGTGTTCTCAGGAGTTCCTCTGTGACTACATTACGTTACACAGCAAAAGAGAATTTCAGCATAGAGAGACCAGGGCTGTAGGGAAGGGTGGTGGCCTGAGAGAGGTCAGGTGATGGGGGTGATTGGAGGCCTTGAGGGGGTCAGGTGACCAGGGGGTCAGATGACCTGGCTCCGTGCCTTTGTTCTGTCCTGACGCTGAGACTCCACCAGTCCTAGTTTCTGTATCTGTGAAGGGAGGCCCAGGTAATCTAACCCTGCCAATTGTGATCCGGATTCCTTTGAGCCCAAGAGAAGCCAGGATTATGGCCAGCTCCCCTGGGTTACACTGATCAGGTGGGTGGAGGTAGCTCCTTGGTCCCGCGGAAAGAAATCCGCAGAAGATACCATTTCCAGATGTGGGTACAGTGTCCTTGGGCAATTCTCCTGCATCACAACCCTCCCCCTGCAGCCTCTGTTCCCCTGTGACCTCAGGGTGGAAGGGCCGCACCTACAAAGAAAAAGGCTGTAGGCTGAGCAGCAGGTGTGGCTGTTGATCTTTGCAGGGGCTTGGTTCTGCTTTCTCCCCTGGGACCACACAGGAGAGGTGTGGTCACAACTGATAAAGGTTTCTATATCTCAGAGCCTGGGGACCAACCCGCCAACTGCACACAGGGTTGTGCATCGGGAGTCTGAGCCTGGGCAGGGGAGAGGACTGGTCCCTCGCCGCCCCAAGTCACTGCCCTTCTGACTCCTGTGTGGATGGGATTCACTGCAGGAGTAAGGGAGTGATGGGGCCTCCATGAAGCCTTTTTCTTTCCTTTTTTTTTTTTTTTTTTTTTTTTTTGCCACACCCAAGCCATGTGGAAGTTGCCAGGCCAAGGACTGAACACAAGCCACAGCAGCAGTCCGAGCTACTGTAGTGACAACGAGGAGATCCTTAACCCGCTGAGCCACCAGGGAACTCCAGCCTTTTTTTGCTCCTTTTTCATATTCTTTTCCATCATGTTTTATTACAGGATATTGAATATAGTTCCCTGTGCTTGTTTATTCATTCTGTAATAGTTTGCATCTACTACTCCCAAACTCCTAGTTCTTCCCTTCCCTACCTCACCCTTGACAATCACAGTTCTCTTGTGTATGTCTGTGAATTGGTTTCTGTTTCATAGATCAGTTCTTTTGTGTCATGGTTTAGATTTTGCATTATAAGTAATATCATATGGTATTTGTCTTTCTCTGTATGGCTTATCTCACTTAGCATGATCATGTCTAGGTTTATCCATGTTGCTGCAAATGACATTATTTCATTCTTTTTCATGGCTGAGTAGTATTCCATTGTATTTAGGTACCACATCTTCTTTATCCATTTCTCTGTCGATAGACATTTAGGTTGGAGACTCCACCATGACATGGAAATAACATGTAAATAACACTGCTATGAACATTGAGGTTCGTGTATCTTTTTGAATTATTGTTTCATCTGGCTTTATGCCCAGGGGTGAGATTGCCAGATCACATGGGAGCTCTATTTTTAGTTTTTCGAGGACCCTCCACACTGTTTTCCGTAGTGGCTCCACTCAGGCTTTCAACATTTCCACGGCTCTACATCCTTCAGCCTCCTCTCTTCTTTTCTTCATAAAGATGTGCTGCAGAGGGCTTGGTCCTTGAAAAGCCAAGGGAAGGAAAAGCATCATGTAGCCCGAGGCAGGCAGAGGAGAGACACAGAACCAGCTGGGAATGCTGAGGATGGAGTCTGGGAGGAAAGGGCGTGGTAACCCCTTCAGCAGCCAGAACCGATTTGAGGAAGTGGGATGAGAAAAGGCAAGAAGAAATAGGACTTGGGAAACAAACCTCTCCTTCCTTCCGTGGAGAGCTGCGTGGCGCCAGGTCCGATGTGGCTAAGGGCACACAGTTTTCTTTACAGACTCAGTTATGGGTTCTTGGTGCTGATAGAGAGGAGGAGGCCTTGGTCCACCGGCCTCTGTCACCTCCCAGGTCCCAGGCTTCCAGCAGTCCCCTCCAGACTCGTCCCCTCCACTGTCTGCAGCCAGGGTCATCTTTCTAGATGCAGTCCTGGCTCTGCCTAAGGTCACTGCCCAAAGCCCTCCAGTGGGTAGCTTCCCATTGCCCCAAGGTAAAGTCCTGACTCCTTGTCATGGGCAGCACTGGCCAGCCCACCAGGTCCTGCCTTTCAGCCTCTCAGCCCCTTCCCTCCCCACTCCCAAACCCTCACCCCGAAAACCATGCTCCAGCCAAGCTGTTGGATTCCCAGCACCTACTCGCTGCCTGACAAATGGACGTTATTATCCATGAAATATGTGTCAGGTATGCAAATGATAACAAGTTCTCTGGCCAATCAAAGACCTTCCTTTTAGCTTTGAAATTCCAAGCTGGGCAGATAGCACTTGCTCGCACTCCAGTCTTTGCTGTGCTAATCTGTCTAGCGGCTCTGCAGAGAGTATCTGGGCCCCCCGAACTGGGGGGCTGCCTGGGCCTTTACCAATGCCCCCCCTTGCTGCCTGCAGGTCGCTGGATGCCCCCCCTGGGGCCCCAGGGGAAAGGAAGGGCTGCAGGACCAGCAGATGGCTTCTGATGGGAGCTCTAAATTAAGTAGTTTCACTTCAAGCACAGGGGCCCCTTCGAGCCCTCCAGGCCCTGAACCTCGCCAGCAGAGGGGGGAGAGCGAGGTCGAATCTGAGGTGGGACTGAGATGCCAGCTCCTGGGCAGGAAGGAGGAGGGACCTGCACAAAGGGTCCTTCTGCACAGCGGGGCCCCAGCAGGGCGACCTGCAGCTAAGAAAACAGTTTCAGTGGTTTTCGCTGCAGGCATCTACATTCCAGAATAGCTGAAGGGGAGAAGGCCCCAGCTTGGAGTGGGGGCTCCCCACCTGGCTTTGCCACAAGGAACAGGCATGGAGAGGAGCCAGAAACATGTTCCAGAAAGTTCTGGAGCACACGAGGGGCAGACCCTCAAGGAAGCTGGGAGCCAACAGACAGGCAAGAGGCAGGGACGAAGTGGTGAGGTGGCGAGGGGATTGCAGGTGACCTAGTGAACGGGGGCCTCTCTGCCCCCCACCCCCCTGCCTCCCCAGTGGCCGGCCATCCACAGGGACAAACCAGCTGCCTCTCTGGGCTGGGCACCATCTGGGTGGCCAGGAGGTTGGCCAGGGAAAGTGCAGGGAGCTACCAAGTCCTAAAATCACTGGGCCCAGGGCTGCCTTTCCTATCGGGGGTGTGAGGGGCGAGGAGACAGGAGGAGGGGGCACTGGAGATCCCTGTGCACGGTGATGGGTGACAGAGAGGCAAGTCGGGCCATTAGTGAGCGAGCTTCCCCATGGCAGAGCCTGGCTTTCTTTCTCTTGGGACGGGGGGGGGGGGAGGGGGGGGGAGACAGTGTTTTGTGCCACGTTGTTGTTGTTTTTTTGTCTTTTCAGGGATGCCCCCTGTGGCATGTGGAGGTTCCCAGGCTAGGGGTCCAATCAGAGCTACGGCTGCCGGCCTACACCACAGCCACAGCAACATGGGATCCTGGCCGAGTCTTTGACCTACAGCGCAGCTCACGGCAATGCCGGATCCTTAACCCACTGAGCGAGGCCAGGGATCGATCCTGCGTCCTCATGGGTACTAGTCAGATTTGGTTCTGCTGAGCCACAGTGGGAACTCCGTTCTGCACGTTGTTGAGTTTCTCCTTAAAGGGGGTCCCGTCTCTGTGAGGCTCTCAGAGAGAGGAAAACCCAGGGGCAGAGGGAGGAAGGGCATTAGATCTCCAGGGCATAGATAGATGGTGAGAGCTGAGGCCAGGCTTGTTGGTCACCCTACCATGGCTGAGAGCAGCCAGGTGGGGCAGCTCTTTAACCAGAAGGCAAGAATCTCTCCAGCTCCAAAGGCCACTGCTCTGGATCCCAGACATTATGGAAGGCAGAATTCTAAGATTCCCCCATGCCCTCTACCCTAGGTGTTTTGCCATAATTACAGTACGTTACATGGCAAAAGGAATTTGCGGTGGAAATTTGCAGTGGAATTAAGGTTACTAATCAGTTCACCTTCAAATAGACTGGTTACCAGATAGGCCTGATTTAAATCATAAGAGCCCTGGAGTTCTCCTTGTGGCTCAGAGAGTTAAGAACCCAACATAGTATCCATAAGGATGCAGGTTCAATCCCTGGCCTTGCTCAGTGGGTTAAGGATCCCACGTTGCCATGAACTGTGGTGTAAGTTGCAGACGTGGCTCAGATCCTGTATTGTTGTGGCTGTGGTGTAGGCTGACAGCTGCAGCTCTGATTCGACCCCTAGCCTGGGAACTTCCATATGCCTCAGGCGCAGCCCTAAACACACACACACACAAGCCTGCCTTGGTGTGTTATATGAGTAAGAAATAAATTTCTAAGATATTCAGAGCAGAGTTCCCATCAAAGCTCAGCCGACCTGAATCTGACTAGTATCCATGAGGATGCAGGTTCAATCCCTGGTCTCATTCAGTGCGTTAAGGATCCAGCATTGCTGTGAGCGGTGGTGTAGGTCGCAGGTGTGGCTCAGATCTGGCGTTGCTGTGGCTGTGGTGTAGACTGGCCACTGTAGCTCTGATTGGACCCCTAGCCTGGGAAACTCCATAGGCCGAGGGTGTGGCCCTAAAAAGACAGAAAAAAAAAAAAAAAAAGATATTCCGAGCATTATCCATAGGGGGTCTATCTGTTACCGCTCTCCAGCCTGCCTTTTACGGTATATCCCTCCCGTAGGCCCTCAATCCGAATCAAATTGCAGAGGGGGCTGACTATACTCCTGGGACAAAAACCTCCAAATAGCCCCGTAGTTCACTTCCTTTGGCTGGTTCCCATCCCTGTCCTGGTTCACACTGTCTGCTTGCTCCAAAGTCTGGCTGACTCAGCTGGCCTGGGCCCCCGTCCATCTGCTGTCAGTGAGTGGCCTGGCTCACAGAAAACTGCACATTTATTCCCCCAAAACATAGGGCTCTTTTTTTTCAGTAAAGGTGGTGCAGCAATGTATTTGGAGAAGCGAGCTGCTATTCAGCACACAGGCCCCTGGTTACTTTGGGATGCAGCCAGGGAGCACAAAGCTTCAAGCCAGAGCTTCCAGGGCTTGGGGAAGAGGTGGAGCAGGGTAAGACGGGAAGGTGGGGAGGGGGAGGAAACCAGAAGGAGGTGACAATTCTCTCAGAAAGCAATTAAACATTCCTTGGTGGCCTCAGGGACAACCTCAGCTTCATGTCCTTTTCCCCAGGGAGACCTAGGTGAGGCAGGGTGGGGGGTGGGGAGCAGCTTTAGGTGTGGTCCTTGAAAACTCTGCTTCGTGATATGGCCTGGAGAGGACTCTGAGAAGCTCACGCACCAGCAGCAGCCTCCATTCTTGGCTGATATAAAGAGTCCATCCTCGGAGTTCCCGTGGTGGCTCAGAGGGTTAAGAACCTGACTAGCATCTATGAGGATGCGGATTTGTTCCCTGGCCTTGCTCAGTGGATTAAGGATACGACTTTCCTGGAGTTCCCATCATGGCTCTGTGGTTAACCAAGATGACTAGCATCCATGAGGATGCAGATTTGATCCCTGGCCCCCATCAGTGAGTTAAGGATATGGTGTTGCCGTGAACTCTGGTGTAGGTGGCAGACGTGGCTCAGATCCCAGTTGCTGTGGCTGTGGAGTAGGTCAGCAGGTAGAGCTCTGCTTTGACCCCTCGCCTGGGAACCTCCATATGCCACCAAAAAAAAGGATACGGCTTTGCTGCAAGCTGTGGTATAGGTCGTAGATGAGGCTTGGATCCCATGTTGCTGCGGCTTGGCTGTGGTGTAGGCCGATGGCTGCAGTGCCAATCTGACCCCTAGCCTGGAAAATTCCATATGCTGTGAGTGAGGCCCTAAAAGGCAAAAAAAAAAAAAAAAAAAAAAAAAAGCCCATCCTCTGTCAGAAGCAGCAGCCTGGAGCTCCTTCCATGGTGCAACAGGAATCTGTGGCAGCTTGGGAGCCCTGGGATGCAGGTTCCATCCCCAGCCCGGCGCAATGGGTTAAGGATCCAGTGATGCCCCAGCTGTGGCTTAGGTTGCAGCTGTGGCTTGGATCTGACCCCTCACCCAGGAGCTCCATGTGGCCAAAAATGAACGAAACAAACAAACAAAGCAGCAGCAGCCCGGGGAGCCCCAGAATGGACCATAGTAAGGACCAAGATACTGTGGAAAGTAACATAATGTCCTTTCTATCAAAGGACATCTTGGTTACTTCATTGCCATTTCTGCTGAATCAACCCTGAGACACCCCCCCCTTTACCTCTTTTCCAGTAACAATTTGTTTCAAATTAGCCAACCCCGAAGAATGTGAGCCCCAACCCCACCCATGGGAAGGGGACAAGTACATCACCTGCGTTAGGGATAAATAGGGGAGGGTCCTTTGTTCAGCGCGCACTTTTTGGAGCACCCTCGCCCCTCTGCAGAAGTCAAGAGCCTTGTCGAGATCTCCCCGTGTTCATGTGTCTCATTTTTCGACACTGATGATCTGAGCCATGTCCCCAACAATACAAGGGAGCCCCACCCACTGCCCATATCTAGGGTATGGTTCTAGATTCCCGCCCCAGCAGAGAGCACAGGCTTGACTCTAGAGAGTCGTGCAGGCTGGAACAGCTCCCAGCAAGCCTGGGGCTCTATGGGAGCTCACAGATGCCGCAGCCCACCTCCTGCAAGGGGTTGAGATACCCAGAGGTCATAAACTTAACACAGCAGCCCCACACTTCCGAGGGCACCAGGATGACTCTGCCTCAGCTATGGCCAGTGCAAATCTGCTCTTGGTTGGAGTCTGGAATAACAGCGGCAGACTCCCCAGGGCCCAGGAATCTAGCCACTGGCTCCTCCTGGCTTCCCCAGTCTGCGAGCCAGACACAACCAGACGCGTAGAGAGGTTAAGTGTCAACAACCTGACTTAGGCTGTCCCCACAGATGCCCAGTACTCACTCAGAGAGGGTCGGCGAAGGTCCCTGGGCCTCCCCATGCCTCCAGGTGGTCACACAAGAGCCCAGAATCTTCCATGCGCTACCAAGGAGGCGTCTTTGCTTCCAGTCCCAGATAGCTCTTAGCTGACCCAGGAGCCAGCGGTGGGTTCATCTCACGTGAGATGCATTTATTTATTTATTTATTTATTTATTTATTTATTTATTTTCGCTTTTTAGGGCCGCACCCACAGCATGTGGAGGTTCCCAAGCCAGGGGTCCAATAGAAGCTGGAGCCGCCAATCTATGCTACAGCCACAGCAATGCCAGATCCAAGTTGCATCTGCCACCTATACCACAGCTCATGGCAATGTGGGATCCTTAACCCACTGAGCGAGGTCAGGGATCGAACCTGCCTCTTCATGGATGTTAGTCAGATTCGTTTCTGCTGAGCCATGATGGGAACTCCCTCGAGATGCATTTAAAGATTTCAAGCGAGGGAAGTTTTCTTGTGGCACAGAGGGTTAGGGATCCAGCATTTTCCCTGTAGCAGTTCAGGTTACCGCTGTGGCACAGGTTCAGTCCCTGACCTGGGAACTTTTATATGCTGTGGTCCCAGGCGAAAGAAAGAAAAGAAATCTGTCAAGTGAGAATCTTTTGCCAACATCCCCGGATTCCTTCTTCCTTCGTTATGGCTCTCCACCCTTTCTGCTCAAAGTCCTTTTTTTTTGGTTCGGCCACACCTGCTGCATGCAGAAGTTCCTGGCCCAGGGATTGAACTCAGGCCCAAGCAGTGATGGTCCTGGATCCTTAACCTACTGAGCCACCAGGAAACTCCCCAAAGTCCTTTCCAACAGCTTAACTTCTTCCTTCTCTACACCCAGATTAGTTCCTCTCATTCGGTCACTTATAACTTAGGATTCACTCTCCTTAGTTCCTTCCAAATGCTCCCCCTCCGAATCCAGCTGGGTCCTTTCCTTGCCTAGTTTGCAAACATATCACACCTGATCCCCACCTGCAAACCCCATCTCCCCCAGGGGTACCAGGGGGCCAGGGTTTGACAGGTGCAATGATCCAGTGCATGGGTGCTGGGTGCCCACAGGGAATGCCAGGCACTGAGGTCTTCCCAGGACTGGCAGCTCCAATGGCTCCTGGGGCAGAAATAACCTGAGCTGGCTGCCCTTTCCTTCTTGAGAGTGACTCAGCAAGAAGCTGGCAGACAGAAAACAAATCTAGTCCTGATCTTGCAGAAAGGGTAGCAGGCAAGGCCACAGTCCCAGGCTGTGTAGGGAGAGGTAGTACTGGGACTAGCGGCAAAGCTGGATGCTGAAAAGATACTCAGCCTCACTTAGAATAAAAAGAGTTAGGAGTTCCCTGGTGGCTTACCAATTAAGGATCTGGTATTGTCACTGCTGTGGCACAGGTCACTGCTGTGGCATGGGTTTGATCCATGGCCTGGGAATTTCTGCATGCCAAAAAAACAAAAAGAATAAAACACATGCTCCCCACCCCCATAATGGGAAGCTATGACTTCCCGGAGAGCACGAGAGGGTGGAGGGGAGAGGTCATGCTTTCTTAGGTTCCCATGGTGTGTGACATTCCAAAAAAAGCTTCATTTCTGTTCTACATTCCATCCTCAGGTCAGCCCCTTGTTTGCAGATGAAGAAATGGAGGCTCAGAGAGGTGAAGCGGTTTCTCACAAGTCACACAGCAGGACTTTCGTCCAGATTTCAGGCTCCCCCTCATAGGTCTTTCTCCACATCACCCTGTGGCCAGAGTCATGGGGCCTTGGGTCACCGCTGTCTCTGTTTCCATCTAGAACATGCTTCAGACCCCAGCACGTACTGGTTCAGGCACCAGCTATGATGCCCGTGGACGGTGTCAAGTTCTGTGTCGGCTGGCTGCATCCTACCTGCGTGACTTTGGAGAAGATGCTGTTTGGGCTGAATCTCAGTTTCTTGATCTATAAAGCAGGAACAATCCTACCCATTACAGAAGAAAACAGTGGCCCAGAAATTCGAACAGGCTAGGCTTCCTGCAGCCGGGATCCCCCTCTCAGGGCCTCTCTGTGGGCTGCCTACTCCTCAGGAATCTTGAACAAATTGGAAAGAAAAGTGTTTCCTCAGACATAAAAAAGAACAAAATGCGAGTCCCCACTGTGCCTCAGCGGTAAAGAACCGGAATAGTATCCATGAGAATTCAGGTTCAATCCCTGGCTTCCATCAGCAGGTTAAGGATCCATCATTGCCATAAGCTGTAGTGTAGGTCACAGAGGCAGCTCTGGTCTGGTATTGCTGTGGCTGTGATGCAGGCCAGTAGCTGCAGCTCTGATTAGACCCGGAGCCTGGGAATTTCCATGTGCTGCAGGTGAGGCCTTAAAGCAAAAACTAAACAAAACGAAAGGAAGAAAAAGAAAAAAAGAACATGACAGAGGATAGATGAGAAAAAGAAGGTGTGTATCTATCACTCTACAGCAGAAATGGACAGAACATTGTAAATCAACTATAATAATAATTAAAAAAACAAACAAACAGGGAGTTCCCGTTCATTCTCAGTAGTAATGCACCCGACTAGGATCCATGAGGATGCGAGTTTGATCCCTGGCCTCGCTCAGTGGGTTAAGAATCTGTCATTGCTATGATCTATGGTGGAGGTGGAAGACCTGGCTTGGATCTGGCGTTGCCATGGCTGTGGTGTAGGCCGGCAGCTATAGCTCCAATTCAACCCCTAGCCTGGGAACCTCCACATGCCGCGGGTGTGGCCCTAAAAAGCACAATAAAGAAAAGAAAAGAAAAGAAAAAAATGGGGTCTCCTTCATGGAGTTCCCTTGTGGCTCAGCAGGTTAAGGATCTGGCATAGTCATTGCTATGGGGCAGGTTGGGTCCCCAGCCCGGGAACTTCTACATGCCCTGGACAGAACCAAAAAAAAAAAAAAAATTGCAGAGGGAGAATCTCCTTCAGGCAAAGACAGCTCTTAGTGTAACGGAAGGTATCTGCGTGAAAAAAGGGGTCTCTAGAAAGACCACTTAAAAAAACCCACTGTTACGGGGAAGGCAGCTCCACGGGAGAGTTTACAGGGTCATGTATTGTGTGGGAAGGAAAAGGTATTCTTCGTTCAGCGTGACCAGAACCCATGGCTTGGTGGGTGGAGGAAGGAATTCACCACAAGGGCAGGATTGCAGCAGTTCCGGAGGCTGGGAAGATCAATGCCAAGGCGCCAGCACGGTCCTCTTTTGGAGAGAGCCTCTTCCTGGTCCATGGCAGCTACTTTCCGACTGTGCCCTGATGTGGCAGAAGGAGGATGTCATTCTTTTTCTTTTTCTTTTTTTTGGCCTCACCTAGAGCATGCAAAATTTCCCAGACCAGGGATTGAACCCATGCCACAGCTGTAACCAGAGCCAGTGAACGAACCCACAACCTCACGGATCCTAGTCAGGTTTGTGACCCCTGAGCCACAACGGGAACTACAGGACACAGGTTTGATCTCTGGCCTGGCATAGCCGGTTAAAGGATCTGGCATGGCTGCAGCTGAGGTTCAGATCTAATCCCTGGCCTGGAAATGCCATATAACACAGAGCAGCCAATAAAATAAAATAAAATAAATTTTAAAAAGTTTGTAAATGTTAGCAATGACTAAATATATTAAACATAATAAATTTTTTTTGGCTTCCTCAACAGTGACAATGCCGGATCCTTAACCTGCTCTGCCACAAGGGAACTCCCATAAAGATGTATTTTGTTGTCTCCGAAAGGTTTCCAGGGAGTTCCCGTCGTGGGTCAGTGGTTAATGAATCTGACTAGGAACCACAGGTTGCGGGTTCGATCCCTGGCCTTGCTCATTGGGTTAAGGATCCGGCGTTGCCGTGAGCTGTGGTGTAGGTTGCAGATGCAGCTCAGATCCCGCGTTGCTGTGGCTCTGGCGTAGACCGGTGGCTACAGCTCCGATTCAGCCCCTAGCCTGGGAACCTCCATATGCCGTGGGAGCGGGCCAAGAAAGGGCAAAAAGACCAAAAAAAAAAAAAAAGTTTCCAGCCCTGCTAAGCTGTGGCTTCTCTTCTGCACCCATGTGGGTGTCTCTTGGCCCAGCTGTGGGCACTTGTAGTCCGAAGGTGCTAATAAGAGCAGCTTGGGTGGGGACCTGGGTTCCAGGGAAGGTGGGGCAAAAAGAAGGTGACAACGTGGCTGCACGTGGCTGAGTGTGGCTCCTCCCTCCTCCCTCTGAGCCCCCAGGTATGCGACATATGTCTCTCCCTGGTAATCTGGCCAGACCAGCTTGCATACAGGAGCCGTGGTGCCAGAGGGAGCCATGCTACAGAACAGGATGGAGTCAGCACAGGATACATTTACAAAAATCAATCGCTGGGGCAGCAGCGCACCTGAGTAAGAGGGCTGGGCGCCGGGGCCATGGTCCCAAGAATCCAACGTGCAGATGGGGGTTCTGGGCATACTGATGGCTCAGCAGGTGCTGGGGCCAGCGTTGGCCAACTGTATTCAGTGCCCAAGAGCACAGTCGGGGCTGGCGCACCTTCACCAGGCAGGGAGGAAGAACAGGCCGTGTGCATTTGTACTTGTTTATTTGCTGTTTGAAGCTCCTGGCACGTGGGTGTGACCAGAGTCCGCCCAGGAGAAGCCCTCCCTGGCTCACAGCCCCTCCCAGGTCTGGGAAGGCAGCTGGGGCACAATCCATGGAGAACCCAGGAGGCCCCAGGAGCAAGAAAAGCGACCACAGAAGGAAACCGCTATTGCTCCTCATAGGGGCAGGCCCCACCCACTGTCACCCTGTCAGTGATCAGAGAGCAAAGTCCGCAGGACGCAGGAAGGGGGAGAGAGACAGGGACGACAGGGAGGCCAGGCCCCTCCAGCTGGCCATGCACACCAGGTCCGCTTTAACAGCTGAGCTCAAGTTACAGTGGCTCTCATCCCTTCGGAATTTACCTCCTGCCCCCAGGCTCCGCAAGTACTTGTTTGGGGGGATGGGGGCCGGAAATTCCTCCTGTGCCTGAACAAGTTTTATCCTGTCCTCCTGGGCTGCCCAGAACCAAGGGTTCTCTGCTGGGGGCCGCAGCTGCCCAGCGGCCAATGACCAGGACAAGAATAAAAAAACAACCCAACCCTGATTCAACACCATTTAAGGCCCTCACCTGATCTCCTGAACCAGGCCAGCCTGCCTGGGGGCTTCCCTAATTCAGGAGTTCACAGCTTTTTGGTCTTTTTTGTTTGGGTTGGGTTTGGTTTTGGTGGTTTTTTGGCCACCCCTCAGCATAAGCAGTTCCAGGGCCAGGGATCAGATCTGAGCAGCAATTGTGACCTTTGCCACAGCTGTGGCTACGCTGGATCCCTAACTGACCCACTATGCTGGGCCAGGGATGGCACCTGTGTCCCAGCGCTCCCAAGACACTGATCTTGTTGTGCCACAGCGGGAACCCCATGGTCTGTTGTTTGGCCATGCCATGGCAAGCAGAGGCTCCCAGGCTAGGGATAGAACCTGTGCCACAGCAGTGATGACACCAGATCCTTAACCCACTGAACCACTGGGGAACTCCAATAGTTTTTTGAAAAGAGTCAGAGAGGAAAGATTTTTGGCCCAGCCGTGGCCACATGGGCTCCATCCCAACTACTGAACTCTGCCATTGTGGCCAAAGACAGACAGACAGGAGCTCCCGTCGAAAAGAATCTGACTAGCATCTGTGAGGATGCAGTTTTGATCCCTGGCCTCTCTCAGTGGGTTAAGGATCTGGTGTAGGCCAGCGGCTACAGCTCTGATTCTACCCCTAGCCTGGGAACCTCCATATGTCATGGGGGTGGCCCTAAAATGCAAAAAAAAAAAAAAAAGACAGACAATACATCAGCAAATGGCCATGGCTGAGTTCTAATAAAACTTTATTTATAAAAACAGGCAGAAAGCCGAATTCGATCTGTGGAGTAGAGTTTGCTCACCCCTGCCATAATTCACCAGACTCCTGCTTGGGCAGGTCTGAGCAGCCTTCAGAACTGGCCATTATCCCTAAACTCTGGACCTGTAGTAGCTCCCCCAGATTCTCCAAGAGCCCAGCTGTCCATCACTGCACATCTGGGGGCGGGGGGCTGGGAGAGGAAGCAGATGTTTGCAGAACTCTGTCCCCACTCCTACCCTGGGAAATCACTCACCTTTAATTTAATTAAACCTGATCAGATACCTCCTCAGAGAACATGTGTTTGTGGCTCCATAAATCACCAAGGTAGGAGTTCCTGCTGTGGCTCAGTGGCATAGGAACACTCGTATCCATGAGAATGCAAGTTTGATGCCTGACCTCCCTCTGTGGGTTAAGCATCTGGAGTTGGCACAAGCTACAGTGTATATAGACGCAGCTTGGATCTGGCGTTGCCGTGGCCATGGTGTAGACCAGCCGCTTCAGGTCCAGTTTGACCCCTAGCCTGGGAACTTCCATATGCTGCAAGTGCCCTAAAAAGAAACAAAGAATACAAAATAAATAAATCAGTAAATAAATCACCAAGGTGGACCACTTTCTTACAGAGAACTAGGAGTGATCCATCTGCAGGGGGTCTGTGAGTCTAGAGAACAAACTAAAAGCCTGAGGAGGGGCCGTGGGACTTAGGATCAGGCTGCGGTGGGAAATAAATAGGTTCAAGTCTCAGAGCTACTGCCGGTCACTTACTAACCAAATGACCTTGGGCAAGTTATTCAATCTCTCTTAGCTTTATAGTTTCCTTGTTTTAGAAAATGGAGATAAAAATAGTACTTGGTTGCTGGAACCCTGAGGTTTAGATCAGATAACCCAAGTAAAGCATTTAACACCTAACCTTTTTTGGGGGCAGGGCCATGCTTGTGGCTGTGACTATTAGCTTATTCACTGGGCACCTTCTATGCATCAGACCTGTGCTAGAACTGCTAGATTAATTTTTTTTTAAAGCATAGTTGATTTGGGGGAGTTCCCATCGTGGTGAAAACGAATCTGACTAGTATCCATGAGGATGCAGGTTCGATCCCTGGCTTTGCTCAGTGGGTTGGGATCTGATGTTGCCATGCGCTGTGGTGTAGGTCACAGATGCGGCTCGGATCCTGCGTGGCTGTGGCTGCGGTGTAGGCCGGCAGCTGTAGCTCTGATTTGACCCCTAGCCTGGGAACCTCCATATGCCATGGGTGCGGCCCTAAAAAGCAAAAAAAAAAAAAAAAAGTATAGTTGATTTACAATGTTATGCAAATTTCTATTGTCCAGCAGAGTGGCTTAGTTATACACACGTACGCATTCTTTTTTCCATGTTCATGGTCCATCCCAGGAGCCTGGATAGAGTTCCCCGTGCTGTACAGTAGGGCTTTGTTGTTTGGCCATCTAGAGCTAACAGGTTACATCTATTAACCCACACTCGAAGTCCATCCCTCCCTCCCCACTCCCTCCTGGTAACTACAGGTCTGCTCTCCGAGTTTTCTGTGAGTCTGTTTCTGTGTTGTTGAAAGGTTCATTGTGCCATAGTTTAGATGCCACATATAAGTGATATCATATGGTATTTGTCTTTTCTCTATCTGACTTCACTTCACTTGTATGATAATCTCAAATTGCATTCATGTTGCCGCACATGGCATTATTTTGTTCTGCTCTATGACAGGGTAGTATTCCATTGTACACGCACACACACACACACACACACACACACACACACACACAAAACATCTTCTTAATCCACGCACCTGTCGATGGACATTTAAGTTGTCTCCAAGTCTTGCCTATCATGA
Organism: Phacochoerus africanus; assembly: GCF_016906955.1. Taxonomy (NCBI): domain Eukaryota; kingdom Metazoa; phylum Chordata; class Mammalia; order Artiodactyla; family Suidae; genus Phacochoerus; species Phacochoerus africanus. Next base: position 6,709,733 of record NC_062557.1, on the reverse strand, counting down.
AGAGGGCTGCCGAGAACACTGGAACATTGGGGTGCATGTATCCCTTTGTTTTTTGTTTGTTTGTTTTTTGCGTTTGAGGGCCACACCCATGGCATATGGAGGTTTCCAGACTAGGGGTCGAATCGGAGCTGTGGCAGCTGGCCTATACCACAGCTACAGCAATGCCAGATCCAAGCCGCGTTCTGCAACCTACACCACAGCTCACGGCAACGCCAAATCCTTAACCCAGGGAGAAAGGCCAGGGATGGAACCTGCGACCTCATGGATACTAGTCAGATTCATTTCCGCTGCACCGCGATGGGAACTCCTGCATGTATCGCTTTGAATCCTGGCTTTGTCCAGGCATGTGCCCAGGAGTGGGATGGCTGGATCATATGGTAATTCTATGTTTAGTTTTCTGGGGAACCTGCATACTCTTTTCCACAGGGGTTGCACTAAATTAAATCGTATTTAATCCTCACAGCAACCCTACGAGGTGCTCCTATCATCTCCATGTTACAGGTGAGGACACTGCGGATCTGCGAAGCAGTAACTGCCCCAGGGCCACAGAGCTTCTACAATCGAACCCGAAGCAGGGAGGGGAGGGGGGGCGGCAGAGAGCAGCCGTGTGTGTTGCTGTAACAGTTTTCACTTTCTGGGGAGAAGAGGACAGTTGCCTCGGAGTCTGTCTCTGGCTTTTTTTTTTTTTTTTTGTCTTCTTACCTTTTCTAGAGCTGTTCCTATGGCATATGGAGGTTCCCAGGCTAGGGGTCGAATCGGAGCTGTAGCTGCTGGCCTACGTCACAGCCACAGCAATTGGGGATCCAAGTCACATATGCGACCTACACCACAGCTCACGGCAACGCTGGATCCTTAACCCACTGAGCAAGACCAGGGATCGAACCCGCAACCTCATGGTTCCTAGTTGGATTTGTTGACCGCTGAGCCATGACAGGAACTCCCGTGAGTCTGCTTCTTGTGCATCTTCCAGTCTTTCATGGGAACGCTGACTGTCCTGGGGAGAAAGATTCTTTGGGGATTGTCGGGTGAGCATCCCAGTGTCCATATGTATTGGGTTGAATCGGCTGTCAAAAATCCATATCTGGGGAGTGCCCCTTGTGGGTCCGAGGAAACAAATCCAACTCGTATCCATGAGGTTTCGGGTTTGATCCCTGGCCTCATTAAGGATCTGGCGTTGCTGTGAGCTGTGGTGTAGGTGGCAGACCTGGCTCAGATCCTGCATTGCTGTGGCTGTGGTGTAGACCGGCAGCTATAGCTCCGATTCAACCCCTAGCCTGGGAACCTCCATATGCCATGAGTGGGGCCCTAAAAAGACAAACAAACAAACAAACAAAACACAGAAAAGGAAACAGGGCATCTTAGGAACACGAGGCTGTGAAGACAGAGGCCTTCGCTTCCAGAAGCTGGGAGGCGCCTTCAGGAAGAGCCTGGCCCTACCGACACCTGGATTTCAGGCTTCTGCCTCCAGGACTGTGAGAGGATAAATTTCTGTTCTTTGAAGTCCCCCAACCCCACCCCAGGTTGTGATCCTCTGTTCCGGCAGCCGCAGGAAATTAACACAGCACCTGTGCCAACTTCTGAGGGTCCTTCCCGGTGTCCAGGTCCCCAGGACACTCTGAAGTTCCCAACTATGCTGGTGGCTGAGGGGACGGGCAGGGAAAGGACGCAGGCAGGGAGAAATCATCTGATGGGCGAGGGCTGGTTTGCAAAGCCAGGGAGTAGAGCGGAAGTTGCGGAGAAGCCATAGGAATAGGAGTGAAGTCGGGAAATAAGCAGGAGAGGCCAGGCTGCCTGTCCTCTGGGCCTGAGAACCACAAATAAAGCGGGCTGCTGACAAGTTCTTTATTAAAGAGAGAGAGCCCATTCAATGAACGGATTGTTCTGTCGGCTTCCTCCTTCCACTTCAAGCAGCCCTCCCGGCCCCCACATGGGGGCTTGTGCCTGCGCAGCTGTCCAGCAGACACTCTGCACCCACTCCCACGAAGCCATTCAACGGCTGGGTCAGAGCTGTGGTCAGGATGTGGGAGGGAGGCCAGGCTCAATGGTGGCCACGTATCAGCCTTTATATCCTGGCTTTTACCTTGGTGCCAGGGCCTAGGCTCCACCAGGATTCCCGCTGCTCAGGGCAAGCCAGCAACACCTGGGTGACAGGAGGGGATGAACGCTGCCCAGTGGTCTTCTTTGAAGGGTTTCTTCCTGTCCCCACACTCCAGCAAAACCAGGACCCCCTTATGCTGTCACAGCAACAGCCCTTCTTATCTGGGCAGCACAGGAGCCTGAGGAGTGGGGACCGTCCCTTGTTCTGGGTGGCAGCTTAGCTCAAAGATGGAGGCCTTCAGGAGTTCCCGTTGTGGCTCAGTGGGTTAAGAACCCAACTAGTATCCATGAGGATGTGGGTCCAATCCCTAGCCTCGCTTAGTAGTTAAGGATCTGGCGTGGCTGTGGTGTAGTCCAGCAGCTGCAGCTCCGATTCAACCCCTAGCCTGGGAACCTCCATATGCCATGGGTGAGGCCCTAAAAAGACCAAAAAAAATTTAAAAAGGTGATAGTCATCGATTCCTGCCCTCCTTGTGGGTACACACCATGGACATAGAGTTCATTTTTCCACCCCCTTGCATCCACATTGCTTAGACCAAGAGACCATGGCAGAAATGATGCTGCACCAGGTCCACGCCCAGCCCTTGAGAGGACTGGCCATTTCCACCTGCTCTTGGAGTCGTGAGGTGCCACTTAAGAAGCTGAGGCATGGGCATTCCTGTTGTGGCTCAGTGGGTTAAGACCCCAACATGGTGCCAGCTTCCATCCCTGGCCTTGCTCAGTGGGTTAAGTTGCTGCAAGCTGCAGTGCATTTTGCAGTTGCGGCTCGGGTCTGGCATAGCCTGGCAGCTGTAGCTCCAATTCGTGCCCTCACTTGGGAATTTCCATGTGCTGCAGGTGTGGCCCTAAAAAAAACAGAAGCTGAGGCCTTCCTGCTAGACCGAGGGAGAGAGAGGCCACGTGGAGGAGCCCTGAGCTTCCACTTCGGACATCCAGCCCAGTTGGGCCTTCATGTGACCACAGTCTCAGCTGCTCTGATTGCACTGCACAGAGGCCTGCCCCCAGGGCCAAGGAAGAATGGGCCAGTTGAACCCCATCGACCCATACAACCACGAGACCTAAAAATAGAGTTTTGGAGTTCCCGTCGTGGCTCAGTGGTTAACGAATCCAACTAGGAACCATGAGGTTGTGGGTTTGATCCCTGGCCTTGCTCAGTGGCTTAAGGATCTGGCATTGCTGTGAGCTGTGGTGTAGACTGCAGATGCGGCTTGGATCCCACATTGCTGTGACTCTGGTGTAGGCTGGCGGCTATAGCTCTGATTAAACCCCTAGCCTGGGAACCTCCATATGCTGCGGGAGCGGCCCCAGAAATGGCAAAAAGACAAAAAAAAAAAAAAAAATATATATATATATATATATATATATATATATATACACACATACACATACACAGAGAGAGAGAGAATTTTAAGCCACTACATTTGGGGGTAGTTTGTTTACACGGCCCTAAGTGAAAGAGTCCCCCTCGTCTTATTCACTGGCTGCTGTGGGACCACAAAGGCCTTCCCCAAGCTCCAAGGCCAAGGCCACAGTCCCCCATGGATGAGTTGGCCCAGGGGTCTCCTGGGTAACCCACCCTAGTTACGGAGCTGAGTTGCTGGGTGGCGCTGCTCCTTCTAGGGTCAGTAGGAAACCTTTCTATTAAAATCAACAAATATTTGTCAAGCAGCCAGGATGTTCATGGTACTCCGAGAAACTCAAAGAGACATACAAGGCCCTTTATTTGAAGAGCATTCAATAGCTTAGCAAGCACTCTACCTTATTGAACCTCATTTCATCCGTGACAACCACGAAAGGAGGCAGGCAGGCATCACTCCTTTTGTTATTGAACAGGAAACGACAAAAGTCCACACAAATAGGAGCAGCAGAACCAGGGCTGGGAGCCAGGTCACCTAGCTACCTGTCCGAGGGCCCCTTTGTGCTGCACCCCTATTGTTCCCAAATCATCCTGGATAGCACTTTGGGGCTCAGTTGGCCCCTTTTCCCAGGTTGGAGGAACAGAGAACTGGGGGAGAGAAACCAACCACAGGTGCCAAGTCTGCCTTGCAATTATGGGCCTTGACGTCACCTTCCTAGTTTTAGGTGTGGCTCTGCCCTTAGTTGTAATAACGTGTCAGTTACCTTGCTGAGCTTAAGTCTCTGCCTCTGGGAGTTCCCTGGTGGCTCAGTGGGTTAGGAGTCTGGCATTGTCACAGCTGTGGCGCAGTCAGATCCCTGGCCTGGGAACTTCTACCTGTCACAAGCATAGCTGGAAAAAAAAAAAAGGACAAACAAAAGTATGAATGACCTGCTGTGGGTCTCAGTGTCTTAATTCTAGAGTTCAGATTACCTCTTTCCAACACTCATAATTCAATTTTGTGGGAGAGAGCAGCCCCAAATCCTTCCCCCCAAAAAATCTCGTGCAGATTTGGGATTAAATCACTGCCCAGTTGGAGTTGGTGTAACTAAACCATAATGCTTCACAGAAGCATGAACATTGCCATGGCAACGGCTTTTGAAAAAGGAGCTGCAAACTTCAGTGCTACCTGGGCCAGGCAGGCAGCATAGATGAGAGAAGGCTGAGTGTGGGAGACAATAGGGAGTGGTGAGGAGTGTGGCAAACTGAAGGGCTCCAGCCAGTGGAGGAACGTGGAATGCATGGAAATGTGGACACAGAGTTACCCCTTCTTCCAGTTTTATAAGAGAAGCTAAAAATCTAGGCTTTCAGGTAAAACCTGACTTTTAAGATCTGGCAATAGATTCAAATTTGAGATCCTGGGTGGATAAAACAAAACCTGACTCTAGGCTGGATTGGGCCTAAGAGCTGCAGTGTGCGACATCTGTCTTGGGGCCACCTAACTCAGCGGGGCACTGAAGATGTCTAGCTGGTCTCCTCACACCCTCTGCAGGGGTTCAGCCATCAGTTCCAGAAGTTCTGACTCCACCTTGGAAAAGGTCCTGCTTCTGACATGGCTTCACCCTCAGGGCCATCAGCTTCCCATCCTCTCTCACCTGGACCACCAACCCTGGATCCCAAGAGGTGTCCCTTCAGGGCCTCTGTGGCCTTGCTCCATCCTTGCTACCAGCCTCCTGGGCTCCTCCCTCCTTCCACGATCCCTTTCATGAGCCACATTGGGCTACGCATTGTTTTCCGAACCCACCAAGACCCCATGGCCTCATGTCTCCTTTCATGCTGTTCCCTCTGCTTAGAATTCCTTTCCCTCTGCCTTGGAATTCCTCTCGGCATTCCCGGCCCATCTCAGATCTCACCTCTAATTCTCTCCTGGGTTCTCCCACCCTCCTTCCGGGCTCCCATGGCGTCCCCTGACTTTACTCCCAGGGACTAAGTGTACTTCTGTAACTGATAGGGCCCATATCGCACTGACTTGTTGACTGTTGATTAGATTCTGTGTGTCTGGAGGCAGAGATGGACTCAGCTTCCTTTCACCTCGTGCCTAGCCCATTGGGAGTATCCAGGAAGCAGCTGAAGCAATGCACCCGGGGAATCAGGAGGCTACAGTAGGAAGAGGTGAAGAATGGCATTCCCGTCATGGCTCTTTGGAAATGAATCCAACTAGTATCCATGAGGATGCGGTTCGACCCCTGGCCTCGCTCAGTGGGTTAAGGCTCTGGTGTTGCCGTGAGCTGAGGCGTAGTTTGAGGAGAAAGAAAGAGAGTGAGAAAGAAAGGAAGAAAGAAACAGGCTTTTTGCAGTTATTTTCACATTAAGAAGAGGTCATGCTGGATCAGGGTCAGTCCTAAATCCAGTATGAGGGGTGTCCTTACTAGAAGGCCATGTGACACAAAGCAGAGATTGGAGCAATGTGGATACAAGCCAAAAATTGCCAGCAGCCACCACAAGCTGACAGATACAAGGAAGCCTTCTTCCCTGGACTCTTCAGAGGGCAAAGGATCCACTGACACCTTGATTCTGGACCTCTAGCCTCCAGAACTGTAAGAGAATACATTTCTGCTGTGGAAACTACTCCCTTCGTGATACAGCAGCCTTAGCAAACTAATACAGCATGCACATCTATTCTATTTTGTTTTGACGGCAATGCTGGACCCTTAGCCCCTGAGCAAGCCCAGGGATCGAACCCGCAACCTCATGGTTCCTAGTCAGATTTGTTTCCACTGCACCACGACAGGAACTCCTATTTTATTATTTCTTTTCGGCCATGCTTGCATCATGAAGAAGTTCCCAGCTGCAGGATCAATCCTGCACCACAGCAGTGACCCGAGCCGCTGCAGTGACAATGCCACATCCTTAACCTACTGAACCCCCAAATCCACAGCACAGTTGATTTGACCCTCCCAACTACCCTCTTCACTGTTGTTAGTCTGATAGCCAGCCTCCAGTGATCCCACCTCTTTCTCTGGGTAGGTTCCTTTCCACCCCGAATAGGGCTGACCTGTGTCCCTGTAAGCAGAGAGGATAGAGAGTCCCTAGAGAAAGCAAACCAGGCTTGGCTATCTTGAAAGAACAGATATTTTGGCCCTAGGCGCTTTGTGATCTGAGCCTGGCCACATGTTTGCCCTTGAACAGGTCTCAGTAATTAATGGTCTTAAGAGAACAAAAGAATTCAGAAACAAAGGACTGTTATCAGACAAGAGAAGTTAACAATAGCAAAGATAATATATCAGCTGTAAGAACTTCCAGTTCTCTTTCAGCGGTAAAGCTCAACTACCAGATCAACTGGCACCCCTAAACAATGACAATGACCTTTTCTGATCCTTGTGACTTCAATCAACTAAACTTGGACTCTGTCCACTGCCCAAGCCCCTTCATGAACATGCATGTACCCTTAGCTCAAAACTTCCCCAATTTTGCTGTTGAAAGAGGCACTGGTTTGGGAAAGGTTCTTGGTGTTCTTCCTTGCTGAAGGACAAATAAGAAATCCTCCCTCCTCCAGATCTTTGGCTTGGTTGTGTCTTTTTGCTGGACACCCACCGGGAGGTGAATCCAGTTTGGGGATATAAACAATACGATCTCGTAAAAATAACAGTGTGTGCCTTCCACGGCTCAGTCACTGTGTTCAGTTTCTGCCCAGCCCTCTCTCAGAGCACTTGCACTGGGAAAAGTCCGCAACCATGTCCTGAGGCTGAGAGGCCATACAAAGAGGAGCCGAAGCCTGCAGCCACCAACCAGCTCCATGTGAGGGCGCCGTCTTGGAAGCAGAGCCTCCGGTTCCAGTCCAGCCTTCAGATGAACGGCAGCCCAGAGAGCATTTTGGCTGTAGCCTGAGTGAAACTGAAACACCTCTGGTTTGAATTCAGCCTAAACCCAGAGACTTGAACCCACAGCTTTTAAATTAGAATCACTCACTTGGTGTGGGGACTTACTGAGGCTCAGGTTCTTTGCGCCTCTGTGCTGAAGGAATTCAGGGAGAGGCAGTAATAGGCAGGAAATAGATTTATTAAGTTAGGATGCTTGTGAGGGACATAAGCAGGCAGGAAAGGAGGCTCTGTCTTGAGGATTAGGTGGGCTACAGTTTTATAATCCAAGGAAAGTCGGGGAGGGGGGGGAAGATGGCTTTTTTTTAATTTTTTTTTTATTTTTAGGGTCACACTTGTGGCATTTGGAAGTTCCCAAGCTAGGGGTCCAGTTGGAGCTGCAGCTGCTGGCTTACACCACAGCTACAGAAGTGCCAGATCCAAGCTGCTTCCGAGACCCACACCTCAGCTCACAGCAACCCTGGATCCTTAACCCACTGAGCGAGGCCAGGGATCAAACCTGCAACCTCACGGTCCCAAGTTGGATTCATTTCCACTGTGCCCCAACAGGAACTCCAAGATGGCCTTTTCTGAGCAGATGTCAGGCTTACATCATTAGCTCCTCCTTCATACCAGGTAAGAGAGTATTTGACCCAATGAGGTCACACTCGGACTGTCACGGTGCTTATTCAAATCAGCAGAAAGGCGGTAAATTCTTCTTGAATCACATCAGCTCCCCATATAATGAGGTTTTCTACCTTGGAATGTCATCTTCCCCTTACTTTTTTTTTTTTTTTTGGTCTTTTTGCTATTTCTTTGGGCCGCTTCCGCGGCATATGGAGGTTCCCAGGCTAGGGGTCTAATCGGAGCTGTAGCCGCTGGCCTACACCAGAGCCACAGCAACTCGGGATCCGAGCTGCATCTGCAACCTACACCACAGCCCACGGCAACGCCGGATCGTTAACCCACTGAGCAAGGGCAGGGACCGAACCCGCAACCTCATGGTTCCCAGTCGGATTCGTTAACCACTGCGCCACAACGGGAACTCCTCATCTTCCCCTTAAATTCCTATTCTTGCTCCTAAGGATCATTATCTTGCTGAACTTGAATGCAGACCTTTTTATCTGTCACTTAATGACCTGAGGTCTATCTTGCACTTTGATTTATGGTTTTCTAGTTCAGGAAGTCTGCTTCATTCCACATCATTCAGATGGATTTCTTTTTACTTTTTCTCTTTTTTTTTTTGCTTTTTAGGGCCTTACCCACAGCACATGGGTCTTCCCAGGCTAGGGGTCCAATCGGAGCTGTAGCCGCCAGCTTATGCCACAGCCACAGCAACGTGGGATCCAAACCTCCTGTGACCTACACCCCACGACCTCACGGCAACGCTGGATCCTTAACCCACTGAGCGAGGCCAGGGATCAAACCCGCATCCTCATGGATCCTAGTCGGATTCATTAACTGCTGAGCCATGAAGGGAACTCCATCGGATGGCTTTCTTGAGTCATTATTGACTTACAGAAATCCCCCCAGTTTCCCCTTGGTTTCCCTCTCTATCTGTGGTCCCCAACTGAGACTCCTACCACCACTTGTATGACTACCCTACTCCATCCCTGTCATCAAGAGAGACCCAATCCAGACCTGCACACAATCCACTCCCTCATTTCTGACTGACTCCCGGATACTGCATGTCATGATAAAGTCTCATTGCTTTTATGCCGCTAAATTTCATGGCAATTTGTTCTGTCCTGTCTCAAGACAGGCTGTGTGCAGAGCAGTTAAGAGCCCAAGTTCTGGAGTCAACTATCATTTACTGGTTATTGACCTTGAACAAGTTACTTGGGACTCTTTTCGTTTCCTCATTTATAAGCATGTAGAATAATTGTAGCCACTTTATAGACTGTTGGGAGGAACAAAGGTGTTTCTGTATAACTTATAACAGTCCCTGGCACATGGTAAAGTTAGTTATGAGAAAAGATCTCAAGAGACGTCTCCAAGGCTACACAGCCAGGGACGCCGCAATCAGGCTGAGTCCAGGACCCAGGTCTCCTGACTCTCTGCCCAGTGCTCACTGTTTAACTGAATGGCTGGGGAAGTCAGATGCTTTATGCGTCTCTCATTTCTATCATTCTTTCACCCTGCAGCTGGCCATTTGAGCTGCAAAGCACTGTCAGCAGCTGGCCGCACCATTGTGCTGGGGTTGGCAGGGACAGCCAGTGGGGTCAGACTGTGACTTTGGCCCCGGCCCCAGGGGAAGCCCTCAGCCCTTGCAGGAAGGGGCGTTAAAAAAGCACGCAAGAGCAGGCAGCCGCAGCAGGCTGGGCGCCCTCCAAGGGGGCTGTTGGGATCACATTTCATTGCCAGGGTGGGTCTTAGACCAGGAATGAGCTTTTGTTTTCAGCCCCGGTTAGGAATGGCTGAGAGAGCGGGACAACTGTTTTGAAATGCAATACGGTATTGTGTCGAAAGGCTTGTCGGGAGTAAATCTCTGTACGCGGCTGCTTTCATTTAAGCAGATCGAAATGACCTTGGACCAGCAGAGGCCCAGGAGCCACAGGCGTCCCTGCCCCCACCCCAGAAGAAGTACCCACTCCCCTTTCTCCTTGTAAATCTGTGGCTCCTGCCTCACATCTGGTAGCAGGAAATAGGGAAAGGTTGTAGTGAATGCAGCAATGGGAAAAAAATCAGAAACGAGAAAAGGCAGTGGTATTTGAAATTTACCTTTGAATGAGCAGTATCATCTATGGAAATTGGATGCAAAGATTCCCCAGGTGTGCTTATAGCTTTCCAAAAACTCTGCGTGGCAACTGTAGCTCTTTGGAAAACAACAAGGGAGGTGATTGGGTGTGGTTTTTCCAAAACTGCCACTGCAGAATGGAAGGCTATGCCACCCCAAAATATGCCTCTTAGGCACGAGGTTTATTTTGAGCTGATTATTTTGAGAAACAGGCCGCATGGGAGAAACTCCAAAAGCAGAGCCACAATTACCCTTTTGCAAGGAAAATTTACATGTAAAAAGGAAATCTCAGAGTCCCCATCATGGCACATCGGAAACGAATCTGACTAGGAACCATGAGGCTGCAGGTTCAATCCCTGGCCTCCCTCAGTGGGTTAAGGATCTGGCATTGCCGTGAGCTGAGGTGTAAGTCGAAGACGTGGCTTGGATCCTGAGTTGCTGTGGCTATGATATAGGCCGGGGACTACAGCTCTGATTGGACCCGTAGCCTGGGAGCCTCCATATGCTGTGGGCGTGGCCCTAAAAAAAAAAAAAGCAAATTCCTCCATCCCATTCTGGTTTTTTTTTTCCATTCTGTTTTTTTTATTTGCTTGGTTGGTTGGTTTTTGTTTCTCATTTTCGGCTGGCCCACAATATATGGAGTTCCTGGGCCAGGGATCAGATCTGAGCCCCAGTTTCAACCTATGCTGCAGTAGCCGCAATACCGGACTTTTAACCCACTGTGCTGGGCTGGGGATCCAACCTGCATCAAGGCACTGCAGAGATCCTGTTGCACCACAGCGGGAACTCCCTCTGCCCCATTCTGGACTATCAAAAGTTCTCTGCCTTGCCCTCTGGTCTCAAATATTTTCCAGCCTGGTCTGAAATTATCCCAGTTTGGGCATGAGTTCAAGGTTCACCATCACCTAGAGCTAATTATTAAGACTAGATCTTCCAAACCCAGCCAGACTTTATATTTTTTGTTTGTTTGTTTTGTTGTTGTTGTTGTTTTGTTTTGTTTTGTTTTGCTTTTTAGGGCTGAACCCTTGGCGTATGCAGGTTCCCAGGCTAGGGGTCAAATCATAGCCTACACCACAGCCGCAGCAGCACAGAATCAGAGGTGCATCTGTGACCTACACCACAGCTCACAGTAACACTAGATCCTTAACCCACTGAGCGAGGCCAGGGATGGAACCCCCGCAACCTCATGGTTCCTAACTGGATTCGTTTCTGCTGCACTACAACAGGAACTCCCAAATTTTATATTTGAACAGGCGCTCCAAGTGATGGTTGTGTCTAAGAGAGTTTGAGAGTCACCGAAATACAAATCTACCTTGAAGACAAGCAGATGCTTCCCAGGAAAGCAAAGTGCTGAGCAGAACTGGGGCTGAGGAGCAGCAGCCAACAGACAACTGAGAGTGTGTGGTTGGAGAGCAGTCCGATTAAATGAACACACTCCTGGGAGCAGAGTTTTGATGAGGAGAGAAGTAGCCAGAGTACACTAGAAGCCTATCATTTGGGTTCTCCAAAAACAGGGTTACTCACGGGGGCTTAACTTTGCTGTAAATGGAGTTTGATTATGATTTCATCTTTTGTCACCCAAACTCAGTCTTTTTTTGTTTGTTTTACTGTTTTCTTTTTAGGGCCACATGGACGTTGCTGGGCTAGGGTTTGAATCAGAGCTACAGCTGCCAGCCTATGCCACAGCCACCGCAATGCCGGATCCAAGCCTTGACCGCGACCTACGCCACAGCTCACGGCAACGCCGGATCCTTCACCCAGTGAGCAAGGCCAGAGATTGAATCTGCATCTTTGTGGATACTAGTCAGTCTTAACCCTCTAAGCCACACAGGAACTCCCCAAACTCCATCTTTATACTTAATTGCTTACAGTGTAGAATCAAGTCACTCGGTCTCAATTTTACAAAGGAATGAAGGGAGGAAAGGAGGGAGGAAGAAGGAAAGAAGGATAGAAGGGAAGGAAGGGGAAAAGGAAGAAAAAAAAAAAGGCGGCACTCAGAGGAAATCCATCGTTGGAGTTAATGGCAGGGACTCTGCAGGATGTTGGTGGATGGGTTAATGTGGAAATGAGGACAAGTTGTAAAACTAAAGGAAAATGACTGCAGGGACTTGTGGTGTGAGTGACAGCAAGGATGAAGGCTATTGCATCAGAGGCCTGAAGCATACAGATCATTTATGGCCAGGCCCCACTTTAGTAGAACCACAACTGCTATTAAGACCCTCAAACGCACCATCAGTGGTTCTGAACTTTGCATAATGACCGAACTTCTGCCTTATCATCAGAGGGAAGGCGAACAGCATGCAAACCAAAGGGGCTGAAATTTCAGCTGCTGCCCAGAGCTCCATCACACTCCCAGAATAGCACAGCTAGGTTCCCAGCAGCCTCTGGCTCCACCGCAGCTGGGCTTCCGGCAGGGGAGCCGGAGTCAAACTCCAAGCAGCAGCGCCTGGAACAGCTGGGACTCCACCCAGAAGCCAGCTGGCGGGCCCTGCCCTGCTGGAGGCGCCCCATCTCTGGTGAGTGCTGGCACCTCTGGCTCTTCTCCACCCCTCACTCCAGGGTCCTGGCTGAGTTTGAAAGCCAAGGCACCCTCAAAGCCCAGGCGAGGAGGTGGAGACAGAGACTGGGGCTTTAGAAGACTGTTGGGTGATCGATCTAGGCTGGTGGCTGGTGAGGCTGATGTGGCTGGTGAAGGACTGAGTGGCCCTGGAGGGAGGGCAGGCTGTGTCGTGTGCACAGAAGATGTGACCACAGGGGGCCAGGGGCCCCCAGGAGAACAGGGTTGAAGAAGGGAGAAGGGGCTGAGAGGGAGACACAGCCCTGCCACAGGCCAGGCAGCCGCCCAGTGCAGAGCTGTCGTGAGTTTGGCTTCTGAAGAAGGGATTCTTGGAGTTCCCGTCGTGGCTCAGTGGTTAACAAATCCGACTGGGAACCATGAGGTTGCGGGTTCGATCCCTGGCCTTGCTTAGTGCATTAAGCATCTGGCGTGGCCGTGAGCTGTGGTGTAGGTTGCAGATGCGGCTTGGATCCCCTGTTGCTGTGGCTCCTGGTGTAGACCAGCAGCTAACAGCTCCGATTCGACCCCTAGCCTGGGAGCCTCCATATGCCATGGGAGCGGCCCTAGAAATGGCAAAAAGACAAAGAAAGAAAGAAAGAAGGGATTCTTCAGAAGGGAGGTTGCAGGATAGACAGCTGGTCAGATCTGCTTCCAGTGTCCTTCTCTTGTGCTGGCCTGAGCAGATTCTTCATCTATTCATTCTCCTGCATATATATACATATATATATATATATATATATATATATATATATATATATATATATATATATTTTGCTTGTTAGGGCTGCATCTGGGGCATATGGAAGTTCCCAGGCTAGCAGTCCAATCAGAGCTACAGCCGCCAGCCTACACCACAGCCACAGCAACACGTAATCTGAGCCACGTCTGTGACCTACACCACAGCTCACAGCAACGCCGGATCCTTAACCCACTTAGTGAGGCCAGGGATGGAACCCGCAACGTCATGATTCCTAGACGGATTTGTTTCCTCTGTGTCACAGTGGAAACTCCTCTTGCAAATATCGAGGCCTTACTACAGCAGGACACCAAGGAATGCAAGGATGGATCAAGCACACACCTTTCCCTCAAAGAGCTTACACCCTAGCTGAGGACAAAAGACTTGTACATAAATAAACATTCATAGAGGAGTTCCCATCGTGGCACAGCAGAAATGAATCTGATTAGGAGCCATGAGTTCTCCCCATTGAAGAGCTAGTCTAGCGGAGTTAAAACAAATAGGTTAGGCGCTCCATTGCAGCACAATGGGTTAAGGATCCAGCCTTGTTACTGCAGTGGCTGGGTCACTGCTATGGTGCAAGTTTGATACCTGGCCCGGAAACTTCCACTTGCTGTAGGCATGGCCAAAAAAGAAAAAAATAATAATTTAAAAAAATGGGTAAAGGAGTTCTCATTGTGGCTCAGTGGTAATGAACCTGACTAGTCTCCATGAGGATGCAGGTTCGATCCCTAGGTCTGCTCAGTGGGTTGGGGATCCAACATTGTCATGAGCTGTGGTGTAGGTCGCAGATGCAGCTTGAATCCTCAGTTGCTGTGGCTGTGGTGTAGGCTGGCAGCTGCAGCTCCCATTCAACCCCTAGCCTGGGAAGTTTTCTCTGAGCTTCTCGGCCTGGGCTTCTGGGAGCCAGAGCAGCCACCACGAATCTGAGTGTGGGGCTCAGGAGAGCAGCAAGGCCAAGTCTAGACCAGAGCCGGCTCCTTCCCCTGGGAGAAGGCTGATAGCATCCTTCAATATCCAGGGATCTAACTCGCACCACAGCAGTGAGCTGAGCCACTGCAGTGACAATGCCGGATCCTTAACCCTTTAACCTGCTGAGCCACCTGCGAACTCCTCCACCTTTATTTGTGGGTTTTTTTATTTTTTGTCTTTTTAGGACCACACCTTCAGCACCTGGAAGTTACCAGGCTGGGGCTCAATTATCAGAGCTGTAGCTGCTGACCTACGCCACAGCTCACGGCAATTCAGGATCAGAGCCGCACCTGCAACCTACACTGCAGCTTGTGGCAACACGGGATCCTTAACCACTGAGCGAGGCCAGGGATCGAACCTACATCCTCACGGATACTAATCGGGTTCTTAACCTGCTCAGTCACAAGGGGAACTCCCTTCCACCCATTTTTATTGTGTGTCTAGAGCACTGTCCTAGGGGCTGCAAGGAAGGCTAGCTGTGAAAGCTAGAGTCCACTGCCCACTGAGCCTATCATGGAATTAGGCGGCAAGATAGCTATGAAGAAAATGTAACTGACCGTGCAAAGCCGAGCAAGAGTGGCAAAGTCACGCTAGAGGGGGACGTTCTAGAAGAGCAGAGGGAGGACTGTGGGGTCACCTGCAAAAGCTCCTGAGAGAAGCAGAGAGCTTTAAAGCAGATTGGTTCAGAGGAGCCTGGAGAGGCCGTCCTGGATTAAGAGTGGGGTACATCGTTGGTGTCTCCTGGTTGGCCTAGCGGTTAAAGGATCCCGCGTTGTCACTGCTGTGGCATGGGTTCCATCCCTGGCCTGGGAACTTCTGCATGCGGTGGGCACAGCCACAAACAAAAAATAAAAAGCCAAGAACCAGAATGGGGGCCTTTGTGAGTGAAGCCACAGGAAGGTCAGTCCAGGGGCCAGACCCAGAGCTGATCTCTCAGGCTGGAGAGGACATTTCCCGCTCGGAAGAGGAGGGAAAGGAAGCCGCAGCCCAGGTTGAGTGCAGCCTGCAGGGGCCCTGAATGCCACCAGGGAAGGGAGTTTGGTCTTTCACTGTGAGGCAATGGGAGCCAGTGAAGGTCCTATGAATGCCAGGGTGGGAGTGCCCGATGTGGCTCAGCGGTAATGAGCCTGACTAGTACCATAAGGATGTGGGTTCAATCCCAGGCCTCGATCAATGGGTTAAGGATCTGGTGTTGCCATGAGCTAAGGTGTAGTTTGCAGACATGGCACGGGTCCTGCGTTGCTGTGGCTGTGACGCAGGCTGGCAGGTGTAGCTCTGATTGGACCCCTAGCCTGGGAACTTCAATATTCTAAGAGTTCGGCACTGCTCCCCTACACACACCACCAGAAAATCACCACCACCAGCACCACCAAAAAACAAGACAAGAATACCAGGGTGATAGTGAGTGTCCACACTGGACAGGGGTTGGCAGGTGACTGGAGGCAGAAAGAAGACTGAAAGCAGGCGATCAGATTGGGTGCAGGGAACACTGCAGCGAGGGAGAGGGTGAGCCCACCCTGAAATGTTCTCACAGCTAGGGGTTGGGGAAGAGGGCAGGATGAGGGAGAGACTCTTCCAGAAGGAAGGGAAGAGGGGCTAAACATTGCTGTGTACCCATTTCTTTTCTTTTCTTTCTTTCTTTTCTGTCCTTTTCTTTTTCTTTTTTTTTTTCTTTTTAGGGCCGAACCCATGGCATATGGAGGTTCTCAGGCTAGGAGTCCAGTTAGAGCTGTAGCCACCGGCCTATGCCAGAGCCACAGCAACGCGGGATCCAAGCCGCATCTGCAACCTACACCACAGCTCACGGCAACGCCGGGTCCTTAACCCACTGAGCAGGGCCAGGGATTGAACCCACGTCCTCATGGATACTAGTTGGGTTTGTTACCGCTGAGTGACAGTGGAAGTTCCTCTTTTCTGGTTTTAAAAGGGGTGGGTAGGCTGAGGCCCCTGAACCCCTGGACTCTTGGCCTTGACCCTGATACCTAGACTCACTCAGTTTGTCAGTGGAGGCTTTCCAGACCTGAGTAGCTCAGAAAACCCAGGTCCCTCCTTCCACAGGGAGCTGCTAAGTGGCCAATGAGCCATGGACAGGGAAGCGGGGGACAGGAAGAGGTAGACTTTGTGGCCACTGTGGATGGGCAGCAGGTGACATTCCGGCAGGCTTGACCCAAGGTCCATTTCCAGAGGGATCATCCCTGGGCAGCGGGAGGTGGTGAATGAGGGTTTGTCTCATCTGCTCCAGGGCCCTTGGCTTCCCAATTCTTTTTTTTTGTTTGTTTCTTTTTTTTTTTTTAGGGCCGCACCTGCAGCATATGTAGGTTCCCAGGCTACGGGTCGAATTGGAGCTGTAGCTGCTGGCCTACACAGCAACGCAAATCTGAGCTGCGCCTGCAACCTACACCACAGCTCATGGCAAGGCCAGGGATTGAAACTTTGTCCTCATGGATACCAGTCAGATTTATTTCTGCTGAGCCACGACAGGAGCTCCAGCTTTCTGATTCTTAAGGGACCACTTTGGTACCTGGGTCCTCTCAAAATGCCAGATGGTACCAGGCTGCTCCAAGCAGGCAGTCCTAGGAGCCTAAGCGAAAAGGAGGCTTAGCCAGACACCGCAGCCTGGGCAGCAACCAGTTAACAAGGAGCCTGGGAGCAAGGAGAGGTCACACGCAAAATCTGTTTACCAGCCCTCGTGGGACACCCAGCCGCCCAGCACAGGATTCCAAGCACCTACTAGTCAGGGAGCCAAAAACCCCACCCTCAGCTCAGGGAGGGACTAGTCTCGCTCCACTGGGGCCAGGCGGCAAGACCTGGGGCCATGGAGCCTCTAGGAAAGGGGAGCGAGGAGGAAGCAGACGCAAACTGCAACTGCAATCCAGGACTCCTGCTCCCCGGGCCAAAGGGAAGTCCCTCCAGGGAGCAGACCTGACCGCTAGCCCCTCCAGGGTCCGCTCCTCCGGCGCCCCTGCGCTCTAATGCAGGGTGTCGCTGGCCCAAGAGAGGTGGTGTCTCCAGCAAGCACTAGGCTTGCCTGCTTCTCAGGAAGGTCTGCAGCCCGAGGGCAGGGCAAGTGCAATTGCAGCACTGTTCACTGTTCGCCTGATGTTTACTGGGGTCCTCCCTTGGGGTGAAGGGTGTAAGGGTAGAGTGCTACCCTCCAGGGTGGATTTTATTTTTTTTTGGTTTTAGGGCCGAAGCCTCGGCATGTAGAAGTTCCCAGGCTAGGAGGCTAAGGGTCGAATCGGAGCTGGCCTACACCACAGCCAGAGCAATGCCAGAGCCGAGCCGTATCTGCGACCTACACCACAGCTCATGGCAATGCCAGATCCCAGATCCACTGAGCGAGGTCAGGGGTTGAACCTGCATCCTCACAGACACTAGTCAGATTCATTTCCACTGAGCCACGATGGAAACTCCTCTTTTTTTTTTTTTAAATTTTTTTATTATAGTTGATTTACAATGTTCTGTCAATTTCTGCTGCACAGCAAAGTGACGCAGTCAGACATACAATCTTTTTCTCACATTATCCTCCGTTATGTTCCATCACAGCTGATTAGATATAGTTCTCTGTGCTATACAGCAGGATCTCATTGCTTATCCACTCCAAATGCAATAGTTTGCATGTTCTAACCCCAAACTCCCAGTCCATCCCACTCCATCCACCTCCTCCTTGGCAACCACCAGTCTGTTCTTGTCCACGGAGTTTGTTTGGTTTTTTTTCTGTAGATAGGTTCATTGTGCCATATATCAGATGCCAGCTATAAGTGATATCATATGGGCTTTCTTTCTGGCTGCCCAGAGGCATATGGAGTTCCTGGACCAGGGACCAGCTTTGAGGCAGGGCAGAGTTTTTTAAAACTTGGTCAGACAAAGGGGGATGGGGCGCAGGGTGTGGGAGCAGAAAGAAGTAGCACGGGTGAAGGCCCAGAGCATGGCACAGCAAAGCTATTTACTGATCACGATAAAACAGAATTGAAAGAATGTGGGAGGGAGTTCTCACTGTGGCGCAGCGGAAATGAATCGGACTAGGCACAGCAACTCAGGATTTGAGCCATGTCTGTGACCTATACCACAGCTCACGGCAAGCTTGGTCCTTAAACCATGAGCGAGGCCAGGGATCGAACCCTCATCCTCATGGATGCTGGTCGAGTTCTTAACCCACGGAGTCACAGTGGGAACTCCCAGACATGGCTTCATTTGGATGTTACAGCAAGATGTGGGGGTGCTGTTGTCATGCCCCTTTTACAGTGAAGGAAAGTGGGGCTTAGGGAAGAGAACTGACCTGTCCTGCACACAGCTGGCAAGTGGCAAAGTTGCACCCAACCCTGGGTCTTGTCAGTAGCTTTGGCTCATGCAGCTCAAAAGGGAAGTGATTTAGGAGTTCCCTTGTGGCTCCATGGGTTAAAGATCTGTGTTATCACTGCTGTGGCTTGGGGTTTGCTCCTGGCTCCGGAACTTCTGCATGCTGTGGGTGAGGCAGAAAGACAAAAAGGAAGAATTCCAATGAATAAAGGCAGTTTCAATTGGCCATCGGCAAGCAGGAGCTCACACAGCTTTTTTTTTTTTTTTTTTGGTGGTCTTTTTGTGGGTTTTTTTTTGTCTTTTGTCTTTTTTGTTCTTGTTGTTGTTGTTATTGTTGCTATTTCTTGGGCCGCTCCCGCGGCATATGGAGGTTCCCAGGCTAGGGGTGGAATTGGAGTTGTAGCCACAGGCCTACGCCAGAGCCACAGCAACGCGGGATCCGAGCTGCGTCTGCAACCTACACCACAGCTCACGGCAACGCCGAATCGTTAACCCCCTGAGCAAGTGCAGGGACCGAACCCGCAACCTCATGGTTCCTAGTCAGATTCGTTAACCACTGCGCCACGACGGGAACTCCTTTTTTTTTTTCTTTTTGTGTTTTTAGGGCTGCCCCCAAGGCATGTGGAAGTTCCCAGGCTAGGGGTTGAATCGGAGCTGTAGCTGCTGCCCTACACCACAGCCACAGCAACGCAGGATCCGAGCTGCATCTGTAACCTACACCACAGCTCACAGCAATGCCAGATCCTTAACCCACTGAGCGAGGCCAGGGATTGAACCCACGTCTTCATGGACACTAGTAAGGTTTGTTAACCACCACAATAGGAACTCCTCACACAGCATATTACAGACAGTCCCCCACAATCCATTAATCCAAGATCTCTCTGAGCAGGGAGTGGACAGTGTCCCTATGGACACTAGTTCTCTAAGTGATAGCTTTTGGTGAGGATGGGAGTTCAGAAAGGCTTCCACGGCCAGGAGTCACTAAACTGCGTGAAGGGTTTTGGGGGCGCCGATGAGGCAGCCTGCAGTGGGGAGTCTTGGAAGCAAGGGCATCTTCCACCAAACTTTTCTTCTGGCCACTGGCCTGTGTCCAGCAGCATCCACACGGACAGCCTCCTAGGCCTGAGGATGGGGCTCTCAGGATTTCCACCTCCAGGGTTCCTGCCCTTGACAGGCCCTAGGGAACTAAAGCCAAGGACACCATGGATCCTGGAGGCTCAGAAGCCCCAGGTCATCTGCCCGGAGGGCCTTGCTTTCTTTTTGGAGGCAGATCCTGTTCGGGAGGGAGATGGGGTGGAACGGCAGAGAGCAAACCGTCCTCAGAAAAGTGCCCTGTGTTCCCACTGCTGTCATCCCACCGGGCTGGCCGAGGACAGAGCTCAGCCTGCTGAGGTGTCCAGGCCTGTGTGTAGGCCAGCACCTGTGGGCGGCCAGGCACCTGAGAGCCCATCCTTACCCCTGCCTAGACCCAGAGCGAGCGGGAACACTCGCCTCTTGGGGGAGGTCTCTGGAGGGTGAAGGGGTTTCCAAAACTTGGAAGCAAATTGAGACGGATGCAGAACCCCTGGGTGTCTCCCTGCAGGTCAGTCTTTGCCCACACCTTTCCCAGGGTCCCAGAATCTGCTTTTCACATATGCTAGGGGTTGCTGCGAGCCCTCCCAGCAACCTGGTTTGAGCATAGGTTGCCCAGTTAATGAAAACTAGTCAGAGGCCCGAGTGACTTATTAATTTCTGCTAAGTCTGACCTGCCGCTCCCTGCCCCAGGGTGGGGGGTCCCACTGCCTGGCCCTTAGCAGCTATCTGCATCCCCTAAGAGGTGGGGTAGGAGGTGGAGTAGGGGGAGGGGGACCAAAAGCCCAACTCTGTGGCAGACGTGGGCTCTTCCTCTCTTTTTTTTTTTTTCTTTTTAGGGCCACACCCGAGGTATATGGAAGTCCCCAGGCTAGAGGTGGAATCAGAGCTGCAGCTGTGGGTCTATACTGCAGCCACAGCAACCTCAGATCGGAGCCACATCTCCGACCTACACCCGGGCTTGCTGCAAGGGCCAGATGCTTAACTCACTGAGCGAGGCCAGGGATTGAACCCGCATCCTCCTGGATACTAAGGATTCCTAACCCACCAGCCACAATGGGAACTCCTGCTCTTCCTCTTAATATTGGAAAGAACTGAAACAATTCAGTCTTTCACCACATTTCCCAGGCCAGCCAGCGAGGGCCAGGCGCAGGAAGAGGTACAGAGTTCTAGAAAACCGGGGCCCCAAAGCCAGCTCTGGCCGCTAAGCAAACCTTGCCTCCAGGAGTCCGAAAAGCTGGCCTGCGAGGGGAGGAGCCGGCCTGGGGTTTATCGCTCTGGCAGCTCCCAGTGATTCATTGAGTTTGACTTCTGGTTGTCATAGACTGAGACACGCAAACAAACTGCCCGGGAGGTACCCCTCCCCTCCCGGCGCCCTCCCTCCACCTTGCAACCCCCTCGCCCGTGACCAGCCGCCACCACCCCCGCCCCCTGGATTCCCGGCCCCCTCCCGGGTGCTCCCGGCTCACATGCCCAGCTGCCCGCCCCGCCACCGGCTGGCCCCAACTGCGCGCTGCTGGCGATCCCCCAGGCAACTCGGCGTCACGAGAACCAGCACCCCTGAGACCCGGCGCTCTGCCCTCCCTTCGCGTCCCCTGGGCCCCAGCCAGGCCCAGCAACCTCTCCCTTCTCGGTATGCCGCGGCCCCTCCGGGCCTCCGGCGCTAGCTAACTAGGCCCCGCTGGGCGCCCCCGGACAGCGCAGCCCACCTCCCGCGGAGCCTGCGGCCCCCGGGGAAGGCGGCCGGAAAATCTCTTGTTTACTGGGCGGGAGCGATCCCAGCTTGGATTCGCTTCCCCTTTTCGGCAGTTCCCTGTCTGCTGATTCCTGGAGCCGGAGGGGAAAGGGTGGCAACTCGCTGATCCACCCGGGGATAGGTGGTGAGGGTGGGGCATGGGGAGGGGGTACCCGAACTCTTGGAAAAGTCCCCAGGCGGCGGGGGGATCAGGACTCGCTGTCAGGCCGATGTGTCCCAGAGCGCAGAGACCGCGGGAGCCGGTTTAAACGCTGTACCTCGGGGAACAGAACCGTGAAGGCTAATTAGGACAAGTCGGAACAGGGAACGGGGGCGCGGGGAGGAGAGCGCGCTAAGGTGTCGGGGCGATCGCAGGAAACTCAGGCGCCGGGCGGTCGGACCTAGGGCGACTTCTGCCCACTGTCCTGAGTGATTCTGTGCCCGGCCCACGGCAGTGCTAGGGGCGCGCGCAGGGGCAATCCCACACAAACTTGGTGACCGGGTGCCGGGGAAGGATCGGACGTGCAAGAGGCGGACACTCTGTGTGTGTGTGTCCACGTGTGCAAAGTCGGGGAGGGGAGGGGGCACAGAGAGTGTGACACAGACTTCGTGTCTGCGTGTGGGTCTCGCTCTAGCCCGGAGCAGCGAACTGTGGCCCGCGTGTGTCTCACGGGAGAGCCAGGACCAAGGTGACAAAGACTAGGAGTCCGCCACGGAGAGACGCACCAAGGTGGCCCCCGCGCGTGTCTGCGTGCGCGCACTGGGACGTGCGGAGAGGGAGAGCCCGCCCGCGAGGTGTGCTGGGCGGCACCCCAAACCGCTTTCCAGAGAGAAAGCCGAGTCCAGAAAGTGAGTGCGCGTGAGTGTGCGCGCGCCCGCGTGCGGGGGCGTGGCAGTAAACAGCAACAACCCACAAGCCAGCTTGGCCAGAAACTCCGATCTCCCTCCGAAGCCGGAAAGTGCGACTCGTCCGCAGCCCGGAGGTGAGTCGGGGGTGGGGTGGGGTGGCGTGGGAGGAGGGCTGGCCGGGCTTTGTTACTGTGTAAGCGGATCGCACGTACCTGGAGCGCTGCGGGCGCCCGATAAGCGCCTGAATGGAGGTGATGTCACGGTGATGCAGGCGCCGGCCCACCCTCGCTGAGAGAAAGGAGCCGAGCTTGGGGAGAGGCCAGCGCGAGAGCAAGCGACGGAGCGAGGCCAGCTCAGCCCGGGTCCCGCGGAGAAGCAGGCCGTGCGCCCCGATCCCCCGCCGGGGCCCCGCCACTCCAGGTCCCGGCTGGGCCTGGCCCCGCGCCCTACCCGGAGTCCCTCCCACCCCTGCGTGCGCCCCGCCTGGAGTTGGCCCCAAACGCCGCGCCGGAGCTGGGCAGGCGGCGCGTCCCAGGTAAGGGCTGTTGCCTTCCCGCTCCGCCCTCGCCTTGGCCGCCCGGAAGAGTAGGGTCGGGTCGGACTGGTGGGGAGTGGGCGAAGGTAGAGGCCCCAGGGGTGGAGAACCCGGGGCGGAGGACGCCGATCCTACTCCGCTCGGTCGCAGAAACTTTCCGAACACGAGCGGGCTGGGGACTACGGGTGTGGGAAGCCCGGCGCTGCGGCTCCGCGTTGGCGGCGAGGGAGAGCTGCACCATCAGGGTCTCCAAGGACTGCCCTCCCCAGCCTCCGCGCCTCTCTGCGCGAGTCCACGGTCAATAGCGACCAGGGGGCCGGCGTCCTCTCCGCTGGCCGCTACCTTGGATGAGGAGGGCAGGTTTCTGTGGTCAGAGGAAATGGGGGAGGCTGGCTCCCCTGCTCTCCGCCATCCAGACGCGCGTGGGAGTAGATCCCAGCACCGGGGCGGAGTAGGGAGGGGAGGGCTCAGAATTTGCCTTCGAGAAGTTCGCAGTTTCGGTCAAAGACCCTTTACTCTTGGCAGCGTGGCTTCCAGATGCCTTTCCCCGCTCCTCCCCGCCCCCCGCGGAGTTTCCTGCCCTTCCCAGCCGCGGGGGTTGAATTGCTTCCCTCCACCCCTAGACCCCCTGCAGTTTTAAACCCAGCAAAACCCCTCCACGGTCTTGATCCTGAAGCAGGGGGACCAGAATATGTTGAAATTGGCTTTTGTGCTCCTGCCAGTTCTCTCTCTGCCTTTATTTGTGGCCGGGGGGTGGGGTGGGGTGGGTGGGGTGGGGTGGAGTGGCAGGAGGGGAATGGTGCGCCTTCCCGAGAGGCTAAGATCGGGACCTTGGTTTGAAGACCCAATAGTTTGAGAATGCTCAGGGAATTGGGGGCCAAATGCCCACCCTCGGTGTGAAGATCTAGGCTGGGATTCCAGGAAGCCCTCTAACTCCCCTCCCCACCCCCCAACTCAGGCCAGAGGTAGCTCCTTACAGGCACCTCTCTTCTTATTGGTTGGTTTAAACACCAAAGCCCCGAGAACAGAGTTGGTTAGATGACAGGCCCTAACCTGGAGGGGGGAGAGAAAGAAGGAGATGGATGGGAGAAGGGGAGGAGGTGGGGAGGCTCTCAGTGGTCGGTCTGTCTGTCTTCACCGGCAGCTAAGTGTTGGCAGTCGGGGGAGGAAGGAGCACGCTCTCTGGCCTCCTTGGGTGACCTTCGGTGCCTCTGAGAGGGGCTTTTAAGTGGTCATGGCATCCTTGAACGTGACCACTGGCTGTAGGTCTGTATGATATTCTGGGGGGATACAGACCGGGAGCATCATGAAGCCCACGTTGCTCTTTTTAGGGTGGTTGCTAGACTTCTGTGTGGACGGTCTGGGAGTGAGGAAGGGGGTTCTGGAAAGATGAGAAGACCCGGCTGCCTCATCCTTGCTTGCTATGTGAAGCCCAGTCAGGGCTGGCTGGGCCTCTGAGCCCACCACTCTGCTGAAGGCCCTCTGCCTCCCCCTGGAGAGGGAAAGAGGGAGGAAGGGGGGATTCTGGAACTGGATTGGGCTGACTCAGACCTGGGGCACGGGGGTGGGGGTGTTGAGTGGCTGAGCCCTGGGACAGGCCAATTTCAGAGGTGATTAAAAATATTTGTGTAACTGATTCCAGGGAGGTGAAGCAAAAGGGCCCCTTTGTCCAGAAAATAATCTGCAGCTGGGGAACTGGGCTGAGCTGCAGCTGCGGTGTGGGGGGAAAATCATGGTCCCCGGCCCCCTGCCCTCCTCGGTCCTACTGAGAACCTTGAAGCAGGAGATGTGACTCCAGAAGGAAGGAGGCAGGGTTTCTCCAGCATCTTCAAAGATGGTATCCGTTGGCTGGCTGAATCTGCACTCCTGGATGTTGAGGGACCCTGGTCTGAGCGCTTCAGAGCTTTCTTCTCTTTAAGTCTCCTCCTGCTGGCCTTCAGAGGTCGCTGTCCTAGACAGTGGTCAAGAACCAGGCCCAGCTGGCCCAGTCTCCCAACTTGAGTTGGTGTATTCCCATGTCCACCCTCCAACAGGCTTGAAGGGTCAGGTCCAAGACTAACAGCACAGGTAGAAGGAAATTGGGGTGAGATCTGTGAAGCTTCTCTGGTCCTGGCTCACGGCCGGTGAAGTGCTGGATTCTAGCAGGGGGTTCAGGCAGGTATGGCTCGAAGAGAAAAAGCGACCAAGAAGAGGGATGGACCTACGGGTCCCAGGCCTAAATGAGAGCTGACTTGGTTTTTTGCAATGACATGGCCCTGATGAGATTTGAACTTGTAGCATGAGCTTAGCATCCTCTTCCCCACATCCAACAAGGTCTTGGACTTTCTTTTTTTTTTTTTTTTGCCATTTCTTGGGCCACTCCTGTGGCATATGGAGATTCCCAGGCTAGGGGTCTAATCGGAGTTGTAGCCACTGGCCTATGCCAGAGCCACAGCAACGCAGGATCCAAGCCGCGTCTACAACCTACACCACAGCTCACGACAATGCCAGATCCTTAACCCACTGAGCAAGGCCAGGGATCGAACCCTCAACCTCACGGTTCCTAGTCGGATTCGCTAACCACTGAGCCACGACGGGAACTCCAAGGTCTTAGACTTTATTGGGAAAAGATTTCCATTATGCCTTAGCTTGGCCTTGATCTTTAACCGGGGAATGAATGTGTCCTCAACAAATCGATTGCCTGTGCTTTTTGCCAGACTCATCTTTTTTTTTTTTCTTTTTTGGCCAAGCCTACCATAGGAGTTCTGGGGCCAGGGATCAGATACGAGCCATAGTTGCAACCCAGGTGCAGTTGCAGCAACACCAGATCCTTAACCCAGTGTGCTGGACTAGGGGTTGAACCTGAGTCCCAGCACTCCCAAGATGCTGCCGATCCCACGGGAACTCATGCCAAACTCATCTTCAACCCCAGCCATGGGAGTTCCCATGGTGGCTCCGCAGAAATGAAATGAACCTGACTAGTATCCATGAGGATGTGGCCTCGCTCAGTGGGTTAAGGATCTGGTGTTGCCGTGAGCTGTGGTGTAGGTCACAGACTTGGTTCAGATCTGGCATTACTGTGACTGCAGTGTAGGCCAGCAGCTGTAGCTCTGATTCAACCCCTAGCCTGGGAACTTCCATAGGTCGCAGGTGCAGCCCTAAAAAGCAATAAAATAAAATAAAATAAAATAAAAAGGAGTTCCTGTTGTGGCTCAGTGGTTAATGAACCTGGCTAGTATCCATGAGGATGCAGGTTTGACCCCTGGCCTTGCTCAGCGGGTTGGGGATCTGGTGTTGCCGTGAGCTGTGGTGTAGGGTGCAGATGCGGCTTGGATCCTGCCTTGCTGTAGCTGTGGTGTAGGCTGGCAGCTGTAGCTCCGATTGGACCCCTAGCCTGGGAACCTTCATATGCCACAGGTGGGGCCCTGAAAAAAAAAAAAAAAGAAAAAAGAAATAAATAATAAAAAAATAAAAATAAAAGCCCAACCCTGGTTATGTCCTCACTGTGCAAAAAATAGCCTTCCATGGCTCCCCATTGCCTTTAGAATAATGCCCGCAACTCCTTCCCTGTAGCATTTCTAATCTCTCGCCAGCTGGCTGCAACCTCCCTTTACAAACTCAGTTCATACTTGGTCACCTTGATTAGAAACTGAATCAAATGCTGTTGGAAGGTCTTCTCCATTCTGTCTTTTTTGACCCCCTCAGCTGGGAAGAGGTCCCTCTTGTTCCTGGAGCAGCTTCCTCTCCCCAGAGGTGAGTTCTTTTGTGTGGCACTTAGCTTATTCTTCTTTGGGTAGTTTTGTTTTTTTTTTTTCTGTTTTTTGTTTGTTCGTTTTTGCTTTTTTTGTCTTTTTAGGGCTGCACCTGTGGCACATGGAGGTTCTCAGGCTAAGGGTCCAACTGGAGCTGTAGCCGCCTGCCTACACCACAGCCACAGCAACACAGGATCTGAGCCGCATCTGCTGCCTATGACATAGCTCACCGCAACTCCAGATCCTTAACTCACTGAGCAAGGTCAAGGATCGAACCTGTGTCCTCATGGATGCCAGTCAGATTCCTTAACTAGTGAGCCGTGACAGGAACTCCTGGGTAGTTTTCTTATAGACCTACCTTTCTCTCCTCTTAGATTTGAGATACCATTAAGTCCGGAACCGTGTGTGCTCATCTTTGTATTTTTTACTGCTCTGAGAGCTACAGGACCTTGTCCCCCTGGGCGCACGCACAGTAAATATTTGCTAATTTGAAATAATAATCTGTCCTAAACTGGGACCTTGAGGAGGGAGGTAGGGTGGTCAGCTCTGGAGGATGTGCGGGTTGCCCGAGGCTAAGTCCGAGTGGCCATTCTCAGGGCTCAGTTCCACATCTCCAAGCTCACCCCAAGTTCTTGCTGCCCTGCTGAGAGCCACAAACACCCACGATGGGGTTGAGTGCTTAGGATACCATAGCATGTTAGCCATAAATTATCTCCTGGAGTGGTTCAATACTTCTTACCCATTAGCCCTCCCCAACACTCCTCTCTTTCCAGCGCTTGTAAATAAAATACAGTTTGTGCTGTATTGATTTACGATTAGACAAAGTCCCCTACAAAACTTATTTAAGTCGCAATGTACGGGAAATGTGCTTTTGCGTTGAAAGTCCAGAGAAATTGCTGGAAGTCAAGCTGCGTTATAGTGCCATTGCCGTTTATTTAGGAAAACAATAATAGTAGTTCCCACTGTGGCGCAGTGGAAACAAATCCAACTAGTGTTCATGAGGATGTGGGTTTGATCCCTGGTCTCAGGGATCCAGTGTTGCCACGAGCTGTGGTGTAGGTCAAAGATGTGGCTCAGATCCTGTGTTGCTATGGCTGTGATAAAGGCTGGCAGCTGTAGCTCTGATTCAACCCCTGGCCTGGCAACCCTAAAAAGCAAAGAAAAAAAAAAAAGGGTAAATTCACAGAAGAATGTTCATTTATTAAGAGTTAATAGGGAGTTCCCTTTGTGGCTCATTGGGTTAAGGATCCAGCATTGTCACTGCTGTGGCTCTCTCAGACCACAGTTCGCTTGAACCCTGGGCCTGACAACTTCTGCATGCCACGGTGTGGCCACAAAGAAAAAAAAGGTAATTGTAGGTGTTGTTGGGGGAATGCAGGCTTAATGGAAAGACTAACTGGAGGAGTTCCCGTTGTGGCTCAGTGGTTAATGAACCTGACTAGTATCGATGACGATGCGGGTTTGATCCCTGGCCTTGCTCAGTGGGTTAAGGATCTGGCGTTGCCGTGAGCTGTGGCATAGGTCGAAGACGTGGCTCAGATCCTGTGTTGCTGTGGCTGTGGTGTAGGCTGGCAGCTGCAGCTCTGATTAGACCCCTAGCCTGGGAACCTCCATATGCCGTGGGTGCAGCCCTAAAAAGACAAAAAAGACCAAAAAAAAAAAAAAGAAAAAGAAAAAAACTAACTGAGAGGGCTGGGAGACCTAGAATATTTCCAAGGGGCACATAGTACCTTAAAGGATTTTGGAAGTTGATGACGTTTATTACGTCAGCTTCACTTCATTTGTGAGTTTTCTTTTCCCTGACTTTGTAGCAGTGTCCTTACCCTTGTCAGTTAGGGAGAAACCATTTCTATCAGTTGAGATTTAGCATTTTGATTTACCCATTAGACATTAACTGGGATTGGAGAACGCGTTAAGGAGTTAGCAGTGTTCAAATCTACCCTCCACCCAAAAGGGAACAAAGGAAGGTGGTTGGGAGTTGGATGATGCCATTCCTCTACCAGCCACTAGTGGTCACTATCAGCCCAGGAAAGCTTGGTTGCTGTCTTTCTGGAGAGTTCCTGGGCTCAGGCGGTGGGAGAAGAAGAGGCAGGGTTACAATTAGTTATTTGAACATAAGGGGTGATGTAAATGTGAAGTACCTGCATTTCATAGAACTTCGGAATTTATGATTTGCTTTTTATTTATTTTTTTAAATTTTATTGGCGTGTAGTTGTTGCACTTAACAATATTGTGTTAGTTTCAGGTGTACAGCAAAGCAAATCAGTTATACATATATCCATTCTCTCTCAGATTCTTTTCATATATAGGTTATTACAGAACGTTAAGTAGATTGCTCTGTGCTTTGTTATCTATTTTGTATATAGTAGTCTATATGTGTTAATTCCCAACTCCCAGTTTATACCCTCCACTCCACCCCCTGCCATGTTTCCCCTTTGGTAACCACAAGTTCAATTTTGAAATCTGTGCATCTGTTTCTGTTTTGTAAATACGTTCTATTGTATCATTTTTTAAATTAGGTTCCACATATACGTGCTATCATATGATATTTGTCTTTGTCTGACATACTTCACTTAGTATGATCATCTCTGGCTCCATCCATGTTGCTGCAAATGGTATTTCATTTTTTTTCAGGGCTGAGTAATATTCTGTTGTAGATTGTACCCCCCCATCTTCTTTATCCATTCATCTGCCAATGGACTTTTATGTTGCTCTGTGTCGTGGCTATTGTAAATAGGGCTGCTATGAACATTGAGGTGCATGTATGTTTTTGAATTTTGGTTTTCTTCAGATACATGCCCAGGAATGGGATTGCTGGATCATATGGTAGTTCTATGTTCAGTTCTTTAAGGAACCTCCATACTGTTCTCCATAGTGGTTGTGTATGACTTGCTTTTTAGAGCATTTTAAATTTCTGTTCTTTGGGTAAATTTAAAGTCTTTGGTTGGAAAACTCACTGATGCACTGATTTGTTCTTTAATTTCTCTTAGCCTGTCACACTCTTTATCTCCACTTCACATAGGGCAAATCCAGCTGGTATTGAGGGCAGGGGTTTGGTTTTCTTTGGTGCCCATCAGCAGCATTTGGTCAGGCTGCTGTACGGGACTGATTTAGTGAGTAGTTGGAATAGTAAGTTACCTTCCTGGTGTGAATAGACATCTTTCTTCTTCTTCTTCTTCTTCTTTTTTTTTAATGGCTGCACCCACTGGATATGAAAGTTCCCAGGCCAGATACTGAATCCGAGCCACAGCTGTGGCAACCCCTGATCCTTTAACCCACTGTGCCAGGTCAGGGACCAAACCCTTGCCTCCATAGTGACCTGAGCTGCTACAGTCAGATTTTTTTTTTTTAATTTTTTTTAGGGCCACACTCATGGCATATGGAGGTTCCCAGGCTAGGGGTCGAATTGGAGCTGGAGCCGCCGGCCTACACCATGCCACAGCAACGCAGTTTCCGAGCCGTGTCTGTGAACTACACCACAGCTCACGGCAATGCTGGATCCTTAACCCACTGAGCAAGGCCAGGGATCGAACCCCATGTTTTCATGGATAGTAGTCAGGTTCGTTAACCACTGAGTCATGACAGGAACTCCGTGCAGTAGGATTCTTAACCCACTGTGCCACAGTGGGAACTCCTAAGACATCTTTCTTGCCTTCTAGCTGCAGTGCCTTGACAGCTTCCATTTTAGACTCATTCCTTTGGGGTTTTGCTTTGCTCTTGCCGGGTTCCTGCTTTTAAAATGTTAATGCCTCATAGGAGGATTTTTGCACTAAGCCGTTAACTCCTGAGCTGGGAAATTAGTTGAATTTATCCTTGGGACTCCAGCAACAGGACTCTCAAAGAACTTTGGGTTTTGAAGAGAAGCATTGGCATTCAAAGTGGGAAAATGAAGGGCAAAAAAGGTATGTGGGATGAAGGCATCAAGGGAAGGTGAAAAATCCATCCGATCCTTCCTTCCTTCCTTCCTTTCATCTTTTTAGGGCTGCACCTCGGCATATGGAGGTTCCCAGGCTAGGGGTCCAATCAGAGCTACAGCTGCCGGCCTACACCATAGCCACAGCAACGCTAGATCTGAGCCGCGTCTGCGACCTACACCACAGCTCATGGCAAATGCTGGATCCTTAACCCACTGAGTGAGGCCAGGGATCAAACCCTCATCCTCATGGTTCCTAGCCAGATTTGTTTCCGATGCGCCAAGACGGGAACTCCATATATGATTTTTCAATCCTCTCTTCACTTTTTCTGCTTGCAGTTTATACCTGTTCCAGGTGTGCTTATTAAATACTCTTGTTAAATTGACTGAGTGTATGCATGGCTGATTCGCTGTGGACTTGGGCATCTCGGGGACAGGGTGGAAGGGCATAATGTCTGGCCAGTCGAACTCTGGAAGTCCCAGGGCTCAGGGAGGTGCTGAGTGAGTGACAAGCTAGGACTTGTTCACAAACCTCCCCCCTCCCCCCGCCCCCCCTGCTGCAAGAGCTCAGGGAATATTTAGGCTCCAGTGATGGTTTGTGGAGGGAGGAGGGACCTGAAAATTTGGTCCAGTTCCTCCTGGGAACAGGGAGGAGAAATGGGCTTCATGTACTTTGCCCCTCTGGTCAGCTGATAGGACGCCCAGGAATGCTGGGTAAAGACAGATTCTGGGCACAGTGGAAATGAGGGCACAGCGGAAACAGATCCGACTAGTGTCCATGAGGACGCAGGTTTGATCCCTGGCCTTGCTCAGTGGGTCGGGGATCCGGCATTGCCGTGAGCTGTGGTGGAGGTTGCAGATGTGGCTCAGATCTGTCATTGCTACGGCTGTGGTGTAGACCGGCAGCTGTAGCTCCAATTCAACCCCTAGCCTGGGAACTTCCATATGCCGTGCAGGTGGCTTTAAAAAGCAAAAAAAAAAAAAAAAGAAGAAGAAGAAGAAAAAGAAGGATTTTGAAACCCATAGAGAGGGACAGACTCATCAGACTCGTGATCAGCCAGTTCACAATGGGGGGAGCAGCACCTCGTGTGTCGGAGGGATGGCTTGGATGACTGACTTTGGATTTTCCTCCCTCTGTCTCTAGGGACCCAGCTGGAGGCTGGCCTGGGAGCCGGGATGGCCGTCCACAAAGCCTTGCTGATGTGCCTGGGACTCCCTCTCTTCCTGTTCTCCACCGCCCACGCCCAGAGCCATGCCCCACCCGGCTGCAGCCCGGACCTCAACCCCCTCTATTACAACCTGTGTGACCGCTCGGAGGCCTGGGGCATCGTCTTGGAGGCAGTGGCGGGGGCTGGCATCATCACCGCCTTTGTCCTCACCATCATCCTTGTGGCCAGCCTCCCGTTTGTGCAGGACACCAAGAAGCGGAGCCTGCTAGGGACCCAGGTGTTCTTCCTTCTGGGGACCCTGGGCCTCTTCTGCCTCGTCTTTGCCTGCGTGGTGAAGCCTGACTTCTCCACCTGTGCCTCTCGGCGCTTCCTCTTTGGGGTCCTGTTCGCCATCTGCTTCTCCTGCCTGGTGGCCCACGTCTTTGCCCTCAACTTCCTGGTCCGGAAGAACCACGGGCCCCGGGGCTGGGTGACCTTTACCGTGGCCCTGCTGCTGAGCCTCGTGGAGGTGATCATTAACACGGAGTGGCTGATCATCACACTGGTGCGGGGCGGGGGCGGTGAGGCTGGCCCTCCGGGCAACGGCAGCGCCAGCGGGGCCACCGCCTCCCCCTGCGCCATCGCCAACATGGACTTTGTCATGGCACTCATCTATGTCATGCTGCTGCTGCTGTGTGCCTTCGCGGGGGCCTGGCCCGCCCTGTGCGGCCGCTTCAAGCGCTGGCGGAAGCATGGGGTCTTCATGCTGCTGACCACGGCCACCTCCATCGCCATCTGGGTGGCGTGGATTGTCATGTACACCTATGGCAACCGGCAGCACCACAGCCCCTCGTGGGACGACCCCACGCTGGCCATCGCCCTCGCCGCCAACGCCTGGGTCTTCGTCCTCTTCTATGTCATCCCTGAGGTCTCCCAGGTGACCAAGGCCAGCCCGGAGCAAAGCTACCAGGGGGACCTGTACCCGACCCGGGGCGTGGGCTATGAGGCCATCCTGAAGGAGCAGAAGGGCCAGAGCATGTTTGTGGAAAACAAAGCATTTTCCATGGACGAGCCGGCCTCAGGTGGGTTGCAGGACACCCTCCCCACGTCCCCTTTTCTTTGTTTGTTTGTTTTTTGCTTTTGGACGCCTGCAGCCTGTGGAGTTCCCGGACCAGGGATCAGATCTGAGCCGCAGCTGTGGCAACACCAGATCCTTAACCCACTGTGCCGGGCCAGGGATCGAACCTGCGTCCCAGCACTCCCAAGACGTCGCCAATCCCATTGTATCAGAGCAGGGACTCCCCCGCATCTCCCCCCTTTTTTTTGTCTTTTTGCCTTTTCTAGGGCCGCTCCCTTGGCACGTGGAAGTTCCCAGGCTAGGAGTCGCATCAGAGCTGCAGCTGCCAGCCTACACCACAGCCACAGCAACGCAGGATCCGAGCCGTGTCTGCTACCCACACCACAGCTCACGGCAATGCCAGATTCTTAACCCACTGAGTAAGGGCAGGGATCGAATCCGCAACCTCATGGTTCCCAGTCTGATTCGTTAACCACTGAGCCACGACAGGAACTCCCCCACATCCCCTTTTATTCCATCAGGATGAGGGGGGCTCCTCTTCTGAACAAAAGAGGAAGTTCTCGAGATTATCCACAGTTTTCTGCCTAAATTCCATCTTTTTAAAGATTTTTTTCCCAATACTCAGGTAATTCATGACTATATTTGCATGGTAAAATTTGAGACATTACAGGTAAAATTTCCCTCACTGTCTCTCCAATTGTACCCCGTCCCTTCCTGTTCCTTCCCCAGAACAGATAGATCACTGTTGACTGGGGTTTTAGCACTAGGTGTGCCTCAGTTTCCTCTTCTGTAAAATGGGGGTGATAGTGGTTCCTGTTTCATAGGATTCTTTGGAAGATTACCTTAAGGCATCTTCCTGGCACTTGGAAAATACTCTAGAAGTATTAACTAGTAGCTCTGTGTATTACTATTATTTTATTATCATTATTGTTATCCTTCCAGAGTTTGTTTTTCTATCATGTATGTATCTTTTCAGGGGCTCCCGTTGTGGCTCAGTGGGTTAAGAACCTGATACAGTATCTGTGAGGATGAAGGTTTGATCACTGGCCCTGCTCAGTGGGTTAAGGATCCAGCATTGCCATGAGCTGTGGCATAGGTGGCAGATGTGGCTTGGATCCGGCGTGGCTGTGGCTGTGGCTGTGGTGTAGGCTGGCAGCTGCAACTCTGATCCAACCCCTAGCCTGGGAATTTCCATATGCCAGGTGCAGCCCTAAAAAGAAAAAAAAAAGTAAAGATCTTCTCAGTTAAATTTTTTCTTTTTCATAAAAGCACAAGTGCCATATGCTGATCTAAGCAACACCCCTGGCTAGCCAGCTTGTCCCCAGGCTCCTGCCCTGGCTCTTTGTTAATGGGACGGAGCTCTCGTGGCAGAGCCGGCAATCCGGGTGACAGCCAGCTGCAGAGCCTGATTTTTGGAGCTGAGGTTACCCCAAAAGTGGAAGGGGCAGGAGGAGGAGAGAAGCCTCTGAAGGCTATACCAAGCCTCTCTCGCAGCAGCTTGGGAGGTGGGGGTGGAAGGATGGGAGGGTGGCCGTTCTCAGGGAGACTTAGCCAGTTGCCCTCCCAGCTCCTTAAGGAAGAAGCCTCTCTCTGCCATTTGTTCCTTGTAAGGACCTTGTATTGAGCACACACTGAGTGCCAGGGACTAAGCCTTTCCGGACGTGTCCTGTTTCACAGGCTACTTGAGTGCTCTCTTAGCTGGCTGGCTGCAGCCCCTTCATCTGCCATGACCCGGAAGCCTGGACCCCGACCCCAGATTGTGCTGATTAAGGTGTTTGGGGGCTTAGGACTTGAACTGACTGATTCTCGCGCCCTGGTCGTGGGGCCTCTGCCAGGGGGCAGAGGCAGAGGCAGGAGAAGTTCCAGAATCAGAACTCCCTCGCTTTTCTCTACAAGCCAAGATCCCCGAAGTGCCTGCTTTGGGGAAAGGAGTGACCCTCGCCCTGCCAGGCACTGAGTGATCTTGGACCTGCCCGGCCTGGTGCCAAGTGAAGGGGCAGGGGCCAGTTGGTGAGGCTGGCGGGAGAGAGGGGCTTGGGGACAGAGTTGGGAGGAGCCTCAGCTGGCCCCACCTTTGCTGTCACCTCCTACCCCCCCCCCCAGCCTGTTTGTCAGGCCAGCGAGCCCTCAGCCTTTGTCCTCAAGGCAAACACTTCTGGGACTTGTGAGGGTTCTTTTTTTTTTTTCCTTTTTTTAAAATTTAATTTTTTTTTTAAATGGAAAAATCAATTGAGTGAGCCCAGCACTTAGGGAGCCCTGTATAGCTGTGGTGCGGGGCCATCAGCCTGTAGGAGATGGGTGTCCGCTGTGCAGGGCCCCACAGCACAGCCTGCTCTCTGGCCCCCGGACTAGGTCAGCAGCTATCCTCAGACCCAGGAAATCAACACCCCCGAAGGCACAGGGAACTGTTCCTGGAGCTCAAAATAGTCCTGGAAGCTTGCCAAGGGGCCGCAGGCTGGAATGTGCTGGGTCTCTGGGTCCCGGTGAATGATCACCTGTCTCATGAAGATGTGGGGGTCTTGGGTGGGGGGGTGGGGGGTGTCTCTGCTGTATTTACCCCAGCACCTGGCAGCTGGCCCGCAGCGGTGGAGGCCGGAGCTGGAGGCTGGCCATCTTGGAAGGCAGCCGAAGGCCCGTGCGCCCCTCCTGGCCCCTGGCCCCGGAGAGCGGGTGGGGATGTGAAGGTTGCTGACGGGAGCATTTTTTCTGAGCTGTGGGTGGAAGGGGGCTCCCCACACTGCAGGAAAACCCAACAGGGAGGCAAACAAAGGGATGCTGGGCTCCAAAGGGGCCCTCACCCCTGGGCTGGCCTCCCTGGCCAGGCTCCCTGAGTTCAGTGTTACCCCAGGGTTGGCCCTTTTTCCTCTCTCTGCCCCCTGGGCAGCCTCACTGGAGAGCAGGAAAGGGGGCCCAGTGCCGAAACAATTCCTGTGTTTCCTTGCAGGTAAGAGACCAGTGTCACCGTACAGCGGGTACAACGGGCAGCTGCTGACCAGCGTCTACCAGCCCACTGAGATGACTCTGATGCACAAAGCCCCGGTGAGTGGGTCCCCAGATCCCCGAGACCCTGCTGGGGCCCGGTGGTCGGTGGTCGGGGCAGGTGGGTGGAGGCAGGGGGAGAAAGGCAAGCTCTGCATCTGATGTGTCAGCCTTGGGGGGGCCCACAGCCCTGGCCTGTGATATCCTCTTCCTGGGGTTGATAGTCTCACTGCCCTCAGCTGCACTGCGGCGGGACCTGCCTGCCCCGTGTCATCGGGGTGTCACCCACTGAAGCCAGAGGCTCCGAATGACCCCTCTCTGAGCTGGTGGGAGCAGCTTAGATGAGGGTGGGGGGCTCAGCCAGGTAGGTGTCATTCTTGGTGGACAGAGGACCACAGGGCAGGTCTGGGTATGTATCTACTCCTCAAGCACAGCTGTCCCCAGCGGCCCTCCAGCTCTGTCCCCCCAACCCGCAGGCAGCAGCTCTTGACCTTACACCTCCCCTGGGTTCTGGAAACCAGATGCTCCATTAGCCAAGGGGGGCGGGGATGGGAACAGGAAGCCGATGGGATAGATTCTTATTCACTCCATGGAAGTTCCTCCTCCCCAGCCGGCTGGCAGGGGCTGTGGGGAGAGGTCAGTGACCCCCCCTTGGCAGGAGGCTGGGAACAGGAAGCCAGGGAGGTCAGCAGGGTGGCGTTCTCATCCCCCTCCCCGCTGTGAGCCCCGGTGGGGTGGGGGTGGGGCAGGGGGAGGCCAGTGTATCCCAAACTTCCTACCCCAGTGCCTTCCCTCTCCCGAACCCTGAACCTGCAGCCAGTGCCAGGAGCGCAGCATGGGCAGAGGAGTCTCTGAAGGACAGCAGGGCCTGCTGGCTCCCAGCCCCTCCTCCCTGCCTGAGCACATGGAGCCTGCTCCCTGGGAAGGATCTGGACTCTTGTATTTTATCTAACACAGTGGCCCCAAAAACATGGTCCCTAGACTCCCCCCCCCCCCCGCATTACCATTACCTGGAAACCTGCTAAAAATGCAAATCAGGGGAGTTCCATTGTGGCTCAGCAGGTTAAGAACCCACCATGGTGTCCATGAGGATGCGAGTTCGATCCCTGGCCTCGCTCAGTGGGTTAAGGATCCCGAGTTGCTGCAAGCTGGGGCATAGGTCGAAGATGCAGCTCAGATCTGGTGTTACTCTGGCTGTGGTGTAGGCCAGCAGCTGCAGCTCCAATTCAACTCCTAGCCTGGAAACCTCCAAATGCCCCAAGTGTGGCCCTAAAAAGGAAAAAAAAAAATGCAGATTGGGTGGGGCTGGTGATGTGGGGCTGATGGTTCGTCTCTCTTCAGTGACGTCACTCTGATAACTTGGAGTAATCCAAGCTGGGATGGGAGAAACCACCCTTGGGAATCTGCCAACACTGCCTACAGATAGGGTGATAAACATTCATAGCCCTCATGGGGTGGGGCCCGCTAGGTGTGGATGTGACCAGGTGGTTTTTCGGTTTTTTTTTTTGGTCTTTTTAGGGCCGCACCTGGAGCATATGGAGGCTCCCAGGCTAGGAGTCGAATCGGCGCTAGAGCTGCCAGCCTACATCACAGCCACAGCAACTCGGGATTTGAGCTGTGTCTGCGACCTACACCACAGCTCACGGCAATGTTGGATCTTTAACCTGCTGCGTGAGGCCAGGGATTGAACCCGCATCCTCAACGGATACTAGTTATATTCTTAACCTGCTGAATGAGAGCTCGGAGAATTTGGGTTTTAAGTCTCCAAAACTTAAAACTCTCCAACCCCAAACCAAGCATCTCTAAATCAGATGATAGATGAGAATTATGTTGCATGCTGGAGGCCTGTCAAAAGGGTGTCCTGGGCCAGGCGCTCTGGCAACTATGATGCTCTTGGGGTGTAAGCCAGGTGACAGCTCAGCATGGCTTACCCTCCATTGCACCCCAAGATTTGGGGAGCAGGACGTGGCATGAGACGAGGATCCTTCTGAAAAGAGCCATCCCGGAGTTCCTGTCGTGGCTCAGTGGTTAACCAACCTGATTAGTATCCAGGAAGATGTGGGTTCGACCCCTGGCCTCACTCAGTGGGTTAAGGATCCGGCGTTGCCATGAGCTGTGGTGTGGTGTAGGCTGGCAGCTGCAGCTCCGATTTTACCTCTAGCCTGGGAACTTCCATATGCTGCAGGTGCAGCCCTAAAAATTGGAGAAAAAAAAAAGTAAAGAAAAGAGCCATCCGCTGAATGAAGCTCAGGGCCATTGGAGGTGACAGGGGCCTCATTTCCATGCCCAGGAGGGTGGCTCTCTGCAGGGTGAAATAAGAGGCTAGAGGTCAGAGGTCAGCCCCTCCCTTTCTAGACTTGGAGTCATCCGTCCAGGCTGTCACTGGCCAGCTGGGGGGAGGTGGGGGGACAGGGAGGAAAGGGGGAGCTGGCAGGCACAGCCCTGCAGGAAGCGGAGCGTTTGTGCATCCGCCTGGCGGAACCTGGCTGTGAGACCTCCTGTTCTTCCTTCCAGTCTGAAGGAGCTTACGACGTCATCCTCCCTCGGGCCACTGCCAACAGCCAGGTGATGGGCAGTGCCAACTCCACGCTGCGGGCCGAGGACATATACGCGGCCCAGAGCCTCCAGGAGGCCACGCTGCCGAAGGAAGGCAAGAACTCTCAGGTCTTTAGAAATCCCTATGTGTGGGACTGAGTCAGCCGCCACCAGGAGGAGGTGGGCAGATTGGGGGAGGGTCTCCCCCACCCCCTCCCTCCTCGCTGGCTCAGGGCAGGTCTCGGGCCTCCCCCCCGCTGCCACCGTGCCGGAGGGTGTCCCAGAGCCCCCCACTCACTCAGTGTTTGTGAAGTCCAGAAGCCAACTCTGGCTTCGTGCCAGGGCCACCTCTGGCAGCCACGCTCCAGCCAAATAGCGTTCTTGGGGTGGCAGCCGGTCGGCACCTACATTCTCTGGAGTCTTCGGAGAGATTCCTGCCACCTCGAGAGAGATGTTGCAGGGGCTTCTGTCCCGGGTCTTGGTCCTCTGTGAGGAACAAGGGTGCCTAATAAACACGATTCTGCTTTATTAACCCTTCCTCTGGGAATGTCGTTTCTGATCTGGGCTCTTGGTCTCTGATGCTCGAGGCCTGTGGTGTTCCCTCTTTCTGCTCCTCCCTCCAAATATGGCTCCAGGAAAGCTGCTTTGGAGTTTTCCTTCTGTGCAATGAAATCGCTGTCACCTCTCCCCAGGGATGGGTTCTTCAGCTGAGCCTGGGTCCGTGTCCTGGGCCATCAGAGTGGACCGCTGGGCCCGGCTCCCATCTTCAGTCTTATTCAGCATCTGGGCTTGTCTGAAACCAGGCCTCCGCCTTCCAGGACCCCCACCACTGGCCATATGAGGTGGGGGGTGGGGGGATGGAGCAGGGGAGGCAGGCTCAGCAACCCGTGGTTTTGGGGAAGATGGGCTTAACTGCAGCCCCTCCTGTGGGAATGGTGGCGAAGACCCCTGTTAGGGGATGAAGTGAAAGACCCCTGCTCTGGCTCAGATCACACATGTGTCTGGGCAGGAGTGATGCAGAAATGAACAGGACCAAAAAAAAAAAAAAAAAAAAAAGGGGCGTTCCTGTTGTGGCTCAGTAGTAACAAACCCAACTAGTATCCATGAGGATGCGGGTTTGATCCCTGGCCTTGCTCAGTGGGTTAAAGATCTGGTGTTGCTGTAGCTGTGGTGTAGGTCACAGATGCAGCTCAGATCTGGCATTGCTGTGGCTGTGGTGTAGGCTGGCAGCTGTGGCTCCAATTCAACCCCTAACCTGGGAACCTCCATATACCACAAGTGTGGTCCTAAAAGGCAAAAGAAAAATAAAAAAGAAAGAACCATGACTTGTTTACGTCGAGGATGGGAAAAGCAGCTGGTTGGTTTCACTCCTGGGCAGGGTTTTTTTTGGTGATCCACATCCTTTAATTTCATTATTTTTACACTGAAGTATAATTTATTTTTTATTTTTTTATGCTTGAAAATTATTTTTATTCTTTTGCTTTTTAGGGCCACACCCACAGCCTTTGGAAATTCCCAGGCCAGGAGTCGAATTGGAGCTACAACTGCCAGCCTATACCACAGCCACAGCAACGTAGATCCTCAACCCATTGAGCGAGGCCAGGGATCGAACCCACATCCTCATGGATACTAGTCAGATTCGTTTCCACCGCTCCACAATAGGAACTCCCTATTTTATTTTATTTTCCAAATTTTTATTAAATTTCGTATACTTTAGTTAATGGAAAAATTTTTTTTTCTTTTTTGTCCGCCCCACGGCATACGGAGTTGCTGGGCCAGGAATCACTTGCACCCTATGCCACAGCTGAGGCAGGGCTAGATCTTTATCTCGCTGTGCCAGGTCAGGGGTCAAACCTGCATCCTGGTGCTGCAGAGATACTGCCAATGCCGTTAAGCTCCAGCAGGAACAGAATTATTTTTTTTTAATTGAAAGGAGCAGGGGTTTATTTACTTATTTTGTTTTTTAAAAAATTTATTTTCTCCTTTTTAGGGCTGTACCTGTGGCCTATGGAAGCTCCCAGGCTAGGGGTCCTATGCCACAGCCACCGCCACACCAGCACCGAGCCACATCTTGCAACAGTGCGGGACTCTTAATGCACTGATTGAGGCCAGGGATTGAACCTGCAGCCTCGTGGATACTAGTCAGGTTCTTAACTCACTGAGCCACTACAGGAATTCCAGAAATGAGCAGGAATTTAAATGCCCATTTATTCAGTCCTTTATGGTAAAACTTTTCCATAGCAGCTCATTTTAATCCTCAGGGCTGCTCCTGAAAGGTATGCAGGACAGTACTCGCTTTCCCCTTTCTAGAATCAAAAATCTCAGAACTGGACCATGTTTTAGGGTTAGACAGGGCCTTGGGGCTAAGTGTAGTTTTTTTCACCCGCCAGCCTGAAAGCAGGCTGACCTAGAGTGGCCACACAGCCTGGGAAGGCCGGCCAGGCTTTCTCAAGACTATGATTTTCAGTGGGTCACGGGGGTCAAAGTGGCCTGGGTTCAGACAAGCAGGGGCGTCCTGACTGTGGACCCTGGTTCAAGGCTTTGCAAGGGGATTGACAAATTTACCCCTCCCAGGCTTGGGAATGTTTCTCCCCAAAGTCTCCAGAAGCTATTTTCTGATACCGGTTGTAGGGGAAAAAATGTTGCTGTTGGAAGCAGGGGGAAAAGGTTGCCAGAATTTAAAAAATCCAACGTCTCCTTCGATGTCAGATCACACCAGCCCCCTGGGGACCCTTTTTTTAGTTGTTCTTTAGTTGTTCAAACACTTGTTTTTTCTGGTTACTTTAGGCTCAGTCCCCGCAGAATAACACGAGATGGTAGACGCCCACTTTCCTGGACCGCACATCGTCCTGATGTCCTCATTCCTGTGTCCAGGCTGGGCAGGGCCCTTGTCATTGGAGCTGGGAGGGCCTGGAGGCCACCAACCTGCAGCAGTGGAGTCGGGGGCCTTGTGAAACACTAAGGCATGTGGCTGGGGCTCTAGGGCCACCTACCCCCCCTTCCTGCCCAACCAGCCTCTCCTGGTCCCCAAGTGACTTGAGACCACAGGAGCGGTCTGTGGACACCCAGCCTGCCTCTGGACACCCGCCCCCCACGTCACTGCCCCTGCATCCCCTCCTGTGGTTCTCCAGATGGCCGTCCTCAGATGTCCCTCTCTTCACAGCATGGGCCTTCCGGGACATCTTTTGGTGTCCAGCCTCAGCTTGTCTCGCTCCGCTCCAAGGTGAAGCCACACCATGGAGAATTTGGCCCCTGCCCTTCTCACCAGGACCTTCTGCCGCCATCTGGACCATGAGGCCACCGAGTTGGGCAGAGCTCACTTGAGGCCTGGACAGATAGCGCCTTTCTTCGTGGCCTGTGGGTCCTAGATCTGAGCCCCTCTGCATCACCAGCTCACACCTTCAATGAACTGGGTCCCATCAGGACACAAGGTGGGGGAGTTCCCTTGTGGCTCAGTGGGTTAAGGATCTGGCATCACTGCTGTGGTACAGGTGTGGGTGTGGCCAGAAAAAAAGACACGAGGTGGGAGTTGGGGCTGCATTCTCAGGGATCAACAGAGGGCTGGGCCAGATGGATGGGGGTCTAAGCCTCTCCCAGGATCGGACTTGGGGCGGCTCCTTAGATAAGTGGCTTCCAGGACTGAAGATTGTGCCATTTCCTGATGGGCCGATGGCTAGGTTTCTACCTCATCTTGGACACCTGGCTGCTGGCGCCGCAGCCCTCATCCACGACGTGCTCCAGCGGGTCCTGACGGCCACCCAGAGGAATGGGGGCATCCTTGCGATGTGTGATGCTGGCACTGACAGAGCTGCGCACACAGCTCCAGACTCGGGGGGTGGGGGGGGGGGAGGAGAGCTCTGTAGTGTCGTCTCTTGCTTTCCTCCTGCCCTCAGGTACCAGAGCTGGCTCCTCTGAGGCCCCGGGAGCGCCCCTCTGTGCGCTGAGATGAGGGACCATGAGTGTGATGCAGGTGCT
Organism: Phacochoerus africanus; assembly: GCF_016906955.1. NCBI lineage: Eukaryota > Metazoa > Chordata > Mammalia > Artiodactyla > Suidae > Phacochoerus > Phacochoerus africanus. The sequence continues at coordinate 6,667,593 of NC_062557.1, read as the reverse complement.
GACCCCAAAGTCAGTCCCACAGCCCTCCAGGATCACTGTCCTGCCCCAGCTCCTGTGCCTTTGTCACTGGAGTGTTTCTCCAAGGCTAAGTTGGGTGAACAGGCCCTGCAGAGAGTAGGGCTGTACAGTGACATGTGACAACGCCCTTCCCAATCACTCGTCCTCATACTGGGCTGCTCGGTTCCATGAATGGGTATTATTTACTCCGATGGAAGGGAAGGGGGAGCTCTGTGCACCTCCGACTCCTCTTGATCTAGGTTAGCAGCCCCAAATCCCTTAACAGTGAATAAAGGCGCTACCTTGCTTTCCAGGGTGATAGTCTTGCAGGAGTCACTGCAGCACCAAGGGGCCCCTGGGAGCAGCCTGCAGTGACTGTGGGTTTGTTCAGCCTCCAAGTCCCCTGCGGGTGAGGCTTGGGGAGGGATGGGCTTGGGGACAGATGCAGGCCTGCTCGGATTCAAGAATACTCTGTGGCCCTGCTTCCTCCCGTCTTTGGCCACGTGGAGGAGACCCATGGTCCAGCCGTATCACAAACAAGCCTTGAAAAAGCCAGCGTAGACCCGAACCTGTTGCAGGTGACATCAGACCAACACCATGGTGAGTTGAGCACCCATTTCTGTCAAACCCGGTAGCTCAAAGCAGAGTAGTTTGAACGTCCTCACCGCTCAGGATTTAGTGACTTTATTCTCTGTGAGGAATGACTGTCACTCAGTGACTCCCCGTGTGTTCATTAAGAATTTTTCTGGAATTTATTACATATACTTGAGATCCGATTCTGCCATCTAGACCAACAAAGGCTATTTGATTCCAACAAAATTTTCTTTTTTTTTTTTTGCCTTTTAGGGCCGCACCTGCGGTATATGGAAGTTCCCAGGCTAGGGGTGTAGTCGGAGGTGCAGCTGCCAGCCTATGCCACAGCTCATGGCAACACAACATGCTTAACCTACTGAATGAGGCCAGGGATCCTGCATCCTCATGGATACTAGTCAGATTCTTGACCCGCTGAGCCACAATGGGAACTCCCAACTAAACTTTTTCTTTTTTTTTTTTTAAGTGACTTTTATTTTTTTCCATCATAGCTGGCTTTTTCTTGATTGAGAATTTATTCTAAGGGGAAGCCTCCCAAACCAGCCAAGCCCGAGATCTGTCTCCCTGCCACGCCTTGCCCAAACACGAGTACAATTCCGGGCTCGTGGGAAGGTGGCTGGAGCCGAGGAATGATCAGCATCTCCCCTGGGTTGGGAGGACCTTCACATGTGGTTTCAGGGCACCTCGCAGCTCTTGTAAAAGCAAGAAACAGGTTAAGTGACTTGCGCATGATCACAAAGCTAGTAAGGGTCCGTCAGCCCTGAACCCATTCTCACCGAGCCTAGCACTTCCAGCCCCAGGGGGCTGTGCCGGGTCAGGGGCAGGTGCCAGCAACCAGACTTCGTTTGCTGTCTGCACTCTCCCGGAAGCTGCAGCCCCTGCTCACAGCAGCCGCCATGAATTATTTAGCATCAGCACCAGCCCGGTAATGCTCTGACCTCATCCCTCTTGGGCTCAGGGTGTGGCTCTGACCTCAGTCTCCTTGAGGAAAGGCTGCTGGTGGGTGGAGGCTGGGCCAGTGGGTCCCTCTGAGATGTGGGTGACAGAGAGGGACACCAGTACCCTCTGAGAAGGAGGTGGGGGCCAGAGGCCAGCTACCCTAGTGGCAGGAGGCAGCCCTGCAAGAAGAAAACATGCCCCAGAAATTGGACAGCCACCAGTTCAGATCCTGGCTCTTGCTTACTAAGTCTGACTCTAGGCAGCTCTCAACCCTCCCTCAGTTTCCTCATCTGTGAAATGGAAGTGTAACTCACACTCTCAGTTTATATTTAGTGTGGAGCCCTCAAGGTTACTCCATGAAAGTGACGGCCAAGGATGAGCATCCAGGAACCAGCTGCCCAGAGTTTCCTGCCCAGACATGCTGGTCTCCAGGCCAGATTGCACAGTTTCCTGCCACATTTTCCTGTCCTTTGCTGTCCCTCACAGATGCCCAGTGGGTGGGACGGCACTTTGCTGGGACTGGAGGGGGAACCTAAGGAGAGGGACAGATCCTTGGCAGGGCCCTGATTGGCAGGGGGTTGCAATCAAGGTGTTGACAGGATCACCTGGGAAGTTTCCTTGTGGCACAGAGGGCTAAGGATCCTGCATTGCCACAGCCATGATCCCCGGCCTGGGAACCTGCATGTGTCACAGATGAGGCCAAAGGGAAAAAAGGAAGTCGGGAAGCCAAGCCGAAGAGCTAGGATTGAACTGCTTTGAGTTCCTAAGCAAATGTTTAATAAGCGGCTACTCTGGGGACTCAGCGACATCTGGTTTCTGCCTGCTGGGAGCTCACAATCCAACTCCTCTTTGGCCAGGTCAGACCCAAGGGCTGAAACAGAAGTGGAGAGAGTGGGTTCCATCCCAGACCCATGTTGGCATCAGGCGGGTGCTGGCCTACACCACAGCCACAGCAACTCCAGATCCTTAACCCGCTGAGCAAGGCCAGGGATCGAAACCGCAACCTCATGGATACTAGTCGGTCCGTTAACCACTGAGCCACGACGGGATCTCCCAGTTTACTCATTTGTAAAACGGACCTGAGCCTCCAGCTCTGCCCAAGCCCTGGGTTTGGGGTCTCCGAAACCACCAGCCTGAGCTAAGGGTGAGCCCAAGGGACCTCCACTCAAGGCCTGGAGCAGAACTGGGCGGAGGCAGGGCCACTGCATGGCTGTGCCTGGAGCAGAGGCGCGGGGTGCCTGGGTGCGGGTGGGTGAGGGCGCCCACTCCCAGACGGCTCTCTGCTCACTTCCTGCCTCTCCCGCCCTGCCCCGAGGCGGGCTGGCGGGGAAAAGCGGGTCCGGAATCCCTTTAGCTGAGTCCACAGACAACCCACTGCCTCCTGCGCACCTGGTGTGGCGGAAGCTGGGGGTGGGGACGGGGCCTCGGGCGCTCCGACGTCACTCTCAGCGAGGACCCGCCCCCCAGCCTCCAGCCAACCCCCGGCCGCCTCCTGCGCCCCGCCCCCAACCCCGCCCCGCCACCCCTGTAACCTGATCCCCGCCGCGGGGGCAGGGGGCTTGGACCGCCTGTCTCCAGTGGGTAGTCGGCTGGCGAGACCCGGCCCGCCAGCCTGGGGCCCGCGGGTCCTTCCCCCTCTTCACCTCCAGGGCTCGGCCCGACGGAGACCCGGTCCTTCCGTTCAGCCTCCCCTCTCGGGGCCTTTTCCCTGTCCCCTCCTAGGCTGCGAGCCCCGGACTTGGGCCGATACCTACAGCCTTCGTCCCTGTATCTGTAGGCCCAGCACAAAGCCAGGGGCCAGGGTAGCGGGTCCCAGTTCCCATTAAATTCCCGCCCAGGATGTCCCCGGGCTCAGAAAATGTGGATGGGTGAGAGACAGAGACAGAGAGAGAGGAAGAGGGAGAGGGAGTGTGTGTGTGTGATGGGGCCCAGGGAGCCCCGCTTTTGCCTGCCTCTAGGGTCTGCCTCTAGGGCGTGGTTTCTCAGACTGCTGTTTGGGCCTGGATCTTTCTGCCTAGGGTGGTCTGCCCTATCCAGATGCCAGTAACACCACCGCCCTGCTCTGGGATAGTGTCGGCTGTGGCCCGGGTTCGATCCCTGCCCCCCGGAACTTCCACGTACTACAGGCACGGCAGAAAAAAACCCTAAAAACCAAAAACCAAACAAGCAAAAACCTGCTCTGGGGTATTGTAGTGGTGTCCAGCCAGCATACACAGGGCACTAGGTCTGGAGCTGGAGGGTCCCCTTCCCAAGTCCAAGATTCTGTGACTTTGCTGGGCTTCCCCTTTCTGAGCTGGTTTACAGGTGCCTCAGGCCAGCCTGGGACTATGACCCTTAGTCTGACAACACTTAGGTAGCACCTGACTCCCCTGCTCCGCTACTGAGCAAACCTGGCCTCAGCTCCTTCCCTCAGGTGGGTGCTGAATTTCCACATGCTGTGAAGATGGCAAAAAAAAAAAAAAAAAAAGGGTATCATAGAAAAGGAGCCCTAGTGAGTTCCTGTTATGGCTCAGCAGAAATGAATCCCACTAGTATCCATGACGATACTGGTTTGATACCTGGCCTCGCTCAGTGGGTTAAGGATCCCACATTGCTGTGAGCTGTGGTGTAGGTCACAGACACAGCTTGGATCTGGGCGTTGCTTTGGCTCTGGCTTTGGCTGATGGCTACAGCTCTGATTCGACCCCCAGCCTGGGAACTTCCATATGCTGTTGATGCAGCCCTAAAATGCAAAAGAAAAGAAAAAAGAAAAGGAAAGGGGCCCCCAAGTGAGCCTGTGTGTCACTGCCCAGGGCTTCGTCTCCACATCCTCCAAGAAGATAAGCAGCCTTGCCCTGTCTAGTTTTTCTGGTGCGTTTTCCCCTGGGGAGGTTTTTGAGGAGACTAAGGGTGGGGCCTGGGGAAGGCAGGGGACCTCCACAGCCCCCCCACACTCACTAAATAATTGGAGTTCTGAGAACTCTGAATGAGATAGCCATGGGGCCTATCCGTGGGCTCCTGCCCTTTGCAGGTTTTCTGTGTGTTATATATAGTCTGTATATAGTCCTTATAAAACACACCAGTCGTTATAAAACACACCGGTCCCACAGGGCAGGCAGTTCAGATCTGGGAATAGCATTTGGCTCATTTGTTCATTCATTCGTTCATCAAGTTCTTCATCAATATTTATAAAAGTCTAACCCTGCTGTCATTTTCATCGACATCACACTCTACTCTGTCAGGCACCTAATTCTCCTGCCTCCTTGAATCTGTGACCTCTGCTCCGCATGTCACTTTGGCCACATGTCAGATGTCTCTAGGGGTTACCACCCACCGTCTGAGTGGTGTTCTACAGCTACCTTAGCATATCGAATAATGTCCTGCCGTATCCATGGGCTGCAAAGGAAGAGTCACCCGTTTAAGTGTGCGGAGGTCCGTGTACCTGCGTTGGGGGTGAGGGCTTACCTGGGAGGGGCTGTCAGATTGGCCTGTGGAGCCCACCACAAAGCCCAACAGGGGAGTTTCTGAGTCATCAGAAGTTCCATTCTCTGTGAGGACTTGTGAGGAGGGAATCTGGCAATGAGTTAGCTGCTTCGCCGTTTGCCAAGGAACCATAGACCTGAAGACGTATCAAAAATGTATCATCTCATGGTGCTGGAGGCCAGAAATCTGAAATCGAGGTGTTGGAGTTCCTGCTGTGGCTCAGCAGGGTAAGAAAGAACCTGACTAGTCTCCAAGAGAATGTAGGTTTGATCCCTGGCTTTGCTTAGAGGATTAGGGATCTGGTGTTGCTGTGGCTGTGGTGTAGGCTGGCAGCTGCAGCTCTGATTCAACCCCTAGCCTGGGAATTTCCATATGCTGCAGGCTTGGCCCTAAAAAGACAAAAAAAAAAATTTTAAAAAAGACCCTCTCTCCAGATTACTTCGCATTCAGAGCTACTAGGACTTCACCATATGAACTTAAGGGGGGTGCAATTTTTTGGGGGCGGTGGGGGCTAAGCCTGAAATATGTAAAAGTTCCCAGGCCAGGGATTGAAGCTGCGCCACAGCTGTGATCCAAGCCACTTCAGTGACAACACTGGATCCTTAACCCACTTTACCACAAGGGAACTTCTTGGGGGACACGTTTCTATCATAATGAGGAAAGGGGCCCCGGAAGGAGACTGCATGCATAGGGCAGCCTTCGGAAGTGCAGATTTGCACACGTGGTTGTTCTTATATCACAAGCACCACCCCAGCCATTGCCTTGCAGAATTCCTTTGACTTTTTTCTGGAGACCCTTGCACGGGAGCTGAGACTCTATGGCACCACCACGTTGAGACTGTTTTTCCTCCTCCAGGAAAGCAGATGGCATTAATAAATAAACAGACAATTATCTCTCTTGTCCATAAGCCAAGAATATTAAGATCCATGTGCCCCTTCCCAGATCAGGGCTGCAGATCTGGGTCAAGGGAAGGCGGGCACTGAGCAAGGGCCCAACGTGCAGTTCCTCTGTTTAGAAAGCGTGCTTCCTTGTCCTTCAGGTGTCAGTAAAAGAACAGGGAACGGGCTGCCCCTCAGCATCCCAAGTGAGTTAAGAGAGCTGTGATTGGATTTTCCAATGAGCCCACAGTCATCTGCTGGGAACACCATAAAAGCTGTGGGCATCTCCCCATCTTGGGTCCAGAGCGGTAAGTGTCGGCCTCCCCATGAGGGAGCAGCACCCACTAGCTCTGAGCCCAGGACCGCCTGGGTGGGCGGAGAAAGAACCCATCCTCCAAGGAGCAGAGCCTGCAGCTAATAGCTGAACAGAGTGTCATATTCCAGCTGGAGGGTGCAAGGGACATCGTCTTCTCAACCAGGTTTGGGCTCACTGCAATTCTAAAGGAAGTTCACGGGAGGGAGAGCTCTGACGCTGGCATTTCCCGGGTACCAAACGCCGGGGACATGTCTTTTCAGATGACCAGCCTGCCTCTGCTGTCCTGGTGGGGACCAGGGGAAGGTTTTCTGGCCACCCTTGGACTGGGTGTCAAAGTACAAACTGGGCTCTGCTGAGCCACAGGGAAGGGGGACTCCGGGGACAGAGTTAGGGTCCCCTGGAGGAATCTTGTTTGGGTGACGCCAATCTTGGTAGTTCCAGGTTTTATCTTTCTAAGGATCATGAGTTTCTTTCTTTCTCTCTTTTTTTCTCTTCTTTTCTTTTCCTTCCTTCTTTCCTTTATTTTTCTTTCTGCTTTTTAGGGCCACACCCACAGCACGTGGAAGTTCCTAGACTAAGGGTCAAATCAGAGCTGCAGCTGCCAGCCTGCACCACAGCCACAGCAATGCCGGCTTCTTAACCCAATGAGAGAGGCCGGGGAATGAGCCCGCAACCTCATGGATACTAGTCAGATTCATTTCTGACTAGCCATGACGGGAACTCTTTCCTTCCTCCCTCTCTCCCTTCTTCCTTCCTTCCTCCCTTCCTCCTTCCTCTCTCTCTTTCTTTCCTTATTGCATCTGTGACGCGTGGAAGTTCCCAGGCCAGGGACTGAAACCACGCTAGGATTGAAACCACACTGCAGCAACAACCCAAGGCATTGCAGCAACAATGGTGGATCCTTAACACACTGCGCCTTTGCAAGGGGGACTCTTTCAGTCACTTCCTCACCTCATTGGAGACTGCAGTGGAAGCAGGACGGATGGAATAGAAGAGGAAAGAGTCAAACACTCTCGGACTGGTCCTCCAACACCTCCCATGACTCAGTTAGGAACAGGACAAACATCCTTCTGGAATGTTCAAGAAGGATGTTCCTGTCCATCCATCTCCTGGAATTTCTCAAGAGAGATCAAGTGCAGGCCTGGGAACCAGGACCCAGGGCCACCTGTCTGTGCCGTTCCCTGTGTCTGATAGAAGGAAGGGGCCTGGCCCCTCCTCACCCACAACACTCAGATTTTTCCCTTGATCTGAGAACCACTGCTACTTTTTAAGTGTGATCCTTTTTTTTTTTTTTTTCTTGTCTTTTTCCCCATGTTTACCACGAAACCACAAACTTCTGGAAAGGAGAATTGTATGTTTATCTTTATGTTCCAATCTTTGGGCCCAGTGCTTGGCACAATGTAGACAGCCATTAAATAATTGTCAAATAAACCCAGAAATGGTTCCTGGGCATAGAGTGTCCCCTTGTGGTTGCTGCAAGTATGACAGGATCATGGCTCTTGGCTGGAAAAGTCAGTGCACCTGGTCTGGCCCTCTGGTTCAGGGCAGTATGTCTGGATAAAAGGTGATGAGAGGCTAGGGTAGGGGGTCCCTGGACAATGTCTGTGGGGGAAGAGTGGGCTGGGCCAGGCCTTTGAAAGATCCTAGGATGATGAGGGGCATGTTGGGAAGAGATTTCCAAAGCGTGTGAGAAAGAACAGGGGAGAATTGAAAGAAGCATGAATTGACAGGGGGCAGAGGGAGGATAAGGAGGCCTGTTGGCCTTGGGTATTTAGGAAGAGGCACAGCTGGCCCACTATACTTTTCCAGGGGTTAGAGCATGCCTGAGTGCCAGCCTCTGCCATCTCTCCCGGTCTGAGGGCCAGGCATTATTCTGTTTCTTCCTTTTTTTCCTTTCTTTTTTTTTTTTTCAATCTTTTTAGGGCTGCACCCATGTCATATGGAGGTTCCCAGGTTAGGGGTCGAATCGGAGCAGTAGCCACTGGCCTGTGCCACAGCCACAGCAATGCCAGATCCAAGCCACGTCTGTGACCTACACCACAGCTCACGGCAACACTGGATCCTTAACCCACTGAGAGAGGCCAGAGATGGAACCTGTGTCCTCATAGATTCTAGTCGGATTTGTTTCTACTGCGCCATAACGGGAACTCCTATTCTGTTTCTTTCTCCACTCCTTCCACTTTCATCCTCTCCTCCTCCACCACAGAAGGGCAGCCTGCCTCTCTGAAGCCTCCACTTCCTCTTTCCAAGGGGCCCCACTTCCCCTTGCTCCCGGTCTACTGGCTGGGGGATCTGTTCCACAGCCATACAGAAGGCTGTCCAGGTCCTAATATGCAGAGATGGAAACAAAGTTACCTGCCCCAGAAAGCCAGCAGTTCTGGCACCACCAACAGAGGGCGATAGGGGCTGCTGGTGACTGGCCAGTTGCGACTTTGCCTGGGTTCTAAGAGCATCTTTAATCCCTGCAGACTGTGCTGCTTCTTGGCTGCCTGACTCATGTTCCCTGGTTCCGGCCACTTTGGGAATTAGCACCAGGACTGTTGGACCTCCTGGCACTGCCCACAACCTGTCTCCTTCAAAGCTAAGTTTGACCATCTGGTCCGCCCAGCTCCACTATCCAGCCCCTGATCACTCCCCTTCTCACCATCCTGAGTCCCTGGGGCCCTCATGTGTCCCCTTGGGGCCAAGAAGAGATGAGACAGACAAGCGGGGATGGCCTGGGGTGGAGCCAGAGTGGAAGGTGCCCGAACTGCTGTAGCACTCTGCAGCCAGGTGGGCAGTCAGGAGGTCAAGCGTGGAAGGTGCTGGAATTCAGAGTGTGATGGAGTAGATGGGCATGAGCTGGGCATGGGAGCATCAAGGCCAGGCCAGGGAAGTAAGTGGATCTTGTCTTCAGCTCTACCGACAAGCAGCACCCACGCCACTGCCCTTAGCTCCTCACTCCCAGGGTAGAGGCGTGTGTTGATGACTTTGTCACTGGCCTGTTGATAATCTCCCCTACTTCCTCTCACTTTGCGGGAAGGAGGCGATCAGCTCTTTGATATAGTGACATTTGATCAGGAAGGGTCTGAAGGGAGGAGGGGCAGATGTGGGAACAAATCACAAAGAGAAAGACGTGCAGGGCTCGAGACTCAGGATGGGCTGCGGGTGGGGTGGAGCCGAGGGTCTCAGTTCATATTCACAACCAGCTTCAACTTTGATTTTTTGTTTGTTTATTTGTTTGTCTTTTTGCCTTTTCTTGAGCCGCTCCCAGGGCATATGGAGGTTCTCAGGCTAGGGGTCGAATCAGAGCTGTAGCCGCCGACCAATACCACAGTTCACGGCAACGCCAGATCCTTAACCCACTGAGCGAGGCCAGGGATCGCACCTGCAACCTCATGGTTCCTAGTCGGATTCGTTTCCACTACACCACGACGGGAACTCCCTTCAACTTTGCTTTTTAAAAATTTAGGTATACTGTCTACAAAACAGAAAGAGACTCAGACATAGAGAACAGACTTGTGATTGCCAAGGGGGAGGGAGGGGGGGGATGGACAGGTCGTTTGAGGTTAGTGGATGCAAACTATTACGCTTAGAATGGATAAGCAGGGAGTTCCTGTCATGGCTCAGTGGTTTACAAACCCACTAGTATCTATGAGGATGTGGGTTTGATCCCTGGCCTCCCTCAGTGGGTCAGGGATCCGGCATTGCACTGAGCTTCGGTGTAGGTCGAAGATGCGTGTCGGATCCTGCATTGCCGTGGCTGTGGTGTAGGCCACCAGCTACACTCTGATTTGACCCCTACCCCGGGAACTTCCATGTGCCGCAGGTGTGCCCCTAAAAAGACAAAAAAAGAAAAACGAAAAAATGAATTTACAAAATTTAGGTATAACTTACTTTCCATAAAATTCACTCATTTTAAATGTATAATTCAATAATTTTTGGTCACTTTACAGAGTTGTACAACCGTTAGCAAATCCCAATTTTGAGAGCATTTCCTCAACTTAGTATTGACGTGATTTTAAGTGAATTCCTTTTTCTCCTAACACCCCAGAGTTTATAGGACTTTCCCTTCTGGGAAGGAGAGAAGGAGGTACCTTCCCCATTATGCTACACCTGGGTCCCGTTACCAACCCACATCATGAAAGAATATTTTAATAAATCTCGCACTTGTCTAAAGAATAGTCTGATTTTCTTGTCACTTGTGTGTGTCGCATGTCATAAGGCTCAATTTGTTCAAGGGTCTAATTTTATTTATTTTATTTTTTTGCTTTTAGGATGGAACCTGCCTCATGTGGAGGTTCTCAGCCTAGGGGTCGAATCAGCCTCAGCAACTCGGGATCCGAGCTGTGTTTGCAGTCTACACCATATCTCATGGCATGGCCGGATCCTTAACTCACTGGGAAAGGCCAGGGATCGAACCTGCATTCTCATGGATACTTGTCCTGTTCATTTCTGTTGCGCCATAATGGGAACTCCTCAAAGCTGTAATTTTTATCAGCCTTTTTCTGGAATCCCTTCGTTGGTAATGTACTAAGAGACTCAGAAAAAGGAAGTGGGTCAGACCTCTCTGGGTTTCAGGGTGGTGCAGGAAACCAGAGAGAATTGAAGGGAACCCAGGCGGCTCCAACTTTCCTAACAGGTAGCACGTGTAACACTCAGCCTGCTGCCCCCCGTTAGAGGTGCCTTTAACGTTGATGCTTGCCTGGCCTGGTCTGCAGCAGCCTTTTTTTTTTGGTCTTTTCTAGGGCTGCACCTGCGGCATATGGAGGTTCCCAGGCTAGGGATCTAATCGGAGCTACAGCTGCCAGCCTACACCACAGCCCCAGCAATGCCAGATCCTTAACCCACTGAGCGAGGCCAGGAATCAAACCCGCAACCTCATGGTTCCTAGTCAGATTTGTTAACCACTGAGCCACAATGGGAACTCCCGGCAGCAGCCTTTTGCAACAGACATGTTCCACCAGCTTCAGGAAGCCGCTATGGTGTGAGAAAGATGAGCAGTGGGGCCACACTAGGGATGGGGGTGTTGGTGGGGGGAGGAGCCGAAGCTTCTGACCACCTTGAGGCCTGGGGAGCTGAGGTCATCCTCAGAATGAAACTCACACCTCCAAGCTCAAGGCCAAATATGCTCCTCAAAGCTGATTACCAGAGGTCTTTGAAGGAATCACTTGCTGGTTCAACCCCACCCCCACCCCCGTGTCAGCATAGGGGCAGGAGAAGCATGGACTGTGTCGGCCTTTGCCTGGGGCTGCCCTTGGGAGGGAGGAGGGAGCAGAAGTGGGGGCCCTGATGGGGAGGGAGAACCGGGGACTCCCTAACAAGTTTATCAGTTTGGGTTCCCGTGGCCTCAGTTGCTCAACCCCCTCTTCCCCATCATGCTCCTGGGTCAAGGAGTTTGGGCGCCTTCTGCCACCTTCTCGAAGCCACTCTCTCCCTCCCCTTTGTGGTCACTGCTCTTTGAGTCATGGTCAGCTGAGCAGAAGTTAGGCCTTTACTAGGGACAGATGCAGGTTCTTGCAAGTAAGTTACCTCATCTTCCTGAGATGCGAGGCGTAGAAATGAGCCTTGTACAGGGTGGGTGTTGCAGAAAGAGGGACTTAAAGCATATACCAGCTTATTCACATGGCCGGTCTTGTTTTAAGCCTCCCAGGAAGGGGGCACGGTGAGTAGTAATATTCCCATTTCACAGATGGAGCGACCGACGGCACAAGGGCACCCAAGCAGCAGGAATGCAGCTCGGGGCCTCCCTGCTCTCCTGACCCCATTGTCACAGTCAGGGGTCCTCTGAGGCTGGCTCCCCTCCCCCACCCTGCACCCTCAGCCCCGCTCCCTGGAGGGATTTCAGCAGAGACCCTGGAGTCCAGTGCTGGGACAAGACTGCCCCCGTGGGCACCTGCCCTGTTTGTGGTCCCTGGGGAGTGGGGAGGGGGCTGTTGAGGACGTTGCTCCTTCCCCATCCTGGCGTGCAGACCCCTGGCCTCCGCTTGAACCTAGTTTTGGTTGAGAGGTAACTTAGGGACACACACTCTGTCTTCGGGCTCAGTGGGCTGGATTTAATGGGCTCGCATCCTTTTACGTTCTGGTCCTTTCTGCTCCCTGGGAGTGGAGTTGGGCAAAGAGAATGAGAGAGGCCCGGGTGGCCTGGTCTTCTCTGGATCCATCTCCAATCAGTCTCCCTCCCGCTGGAAGTGCAGTGGGCACGTGAGCCTGGGGCAAGGGGGGCCCGGTGTGATCCCTGCTTTCATCTTCCTGTGACCAGGTGACACGTGGGTGGCTTAGGAGATAAGATGCAGTAATAGGCACTGCGGGGGACAGAGGCGCAAGAGGGGCTTGGAGAAGGTGGGGCAGGGGTCTTCTGAGAAGATGGCTTGAGCTGGTCTTGAATGAGGGAGTGGGGGGGGCATGGAGAAAGCTGGGGATGAAAGAATGACTTTGAAGAGCCCCCCTCCTACTCCAGGGCCCCAGTCACTGTGAGTGACACCGAGAGCCAGGAGCAGCCCCGGGAGGGGGGACCGCCCCTGCTGAGCCCCCCACCCCCACCCCTATCGCTGCCCAGTGGGCTCTGCAGGTCTCAATTCCTGTCCAGGCACCTGGGAGGAGGGGACAGGAAGCTTCCAGGAGGCCTCTGGCTGGGACACGGAGGGCTCTCAGGCCTCTGGCTGGGACGGCCACCAGCCTGCTCTCCCCCAGCTTCTCCTTCTTCTCTGTCTCGACCACAGCACGTCCCGGCCTAAGCAGAAGAGCTTGTTTGGCCATCACCTTGTCTGGGGACAGTGGTCCTGGGGTGGTGGGATGCCCTGGGACATGCCGGTCCAGCTCCCTTGGCCCCTGGAAGGTCAGGCCACCCTGGGGCAGCTTCCCTAGAGACGGGCGGGAGGGCGCCATGTGGGGAGTCCGGTGTAGGGGAAGGCGGGGCCAGACACTGCGGGGTCCCACCTCGGATGCTGGCCTCACCCATGCTTCTGCGAAAGGGAAACCAGAGGCTCCCAGCCCTCCGTGTGCCCTCGCCCTCCCCCCACTGCTTCTCATGTGCAGTCCGTCCCTTTGCTGGGTGGATCATGCAGTGATTTTTTTTCATTTTAGGGCCCCACCTACGGCCTATGGAAGGTGCCAGCTAGGGGTCGAATCAGAGTTGCAGCTGCCAGCCTATGCCCCAGCACGATCCAAGTGGTGTCTGTGGCCTATGCTGCAGCTCAAGGCAACGCCGGATCCTTAACCCTCTGAGCAAGGTCAGGGATCGAGCCTGAATCCTTGTGGATACTGGTCAAGTCCTTAACCCACTGAGCCACAACAGGAACTCCTCATGTAGTGATGAAACCCCTAGCAGGTGCAGTCCACCTCTGCCAGGCCCCTGAAGCGTAGTAGGTGCCCCATGGTTGGGGAAGGCCCTCCTCCATCGCCAGCTGTCAAGCTCCTCTTCTCCCCGCCAGCCACAGGCACCAGCTGCTTCCTGCTTCTGGGCCCAGCCTCTTGGCCTTTGTGGCTGCACTTAAGGACACTCCCTCCCTGGGGCCCCCTTGGCTTTCCTGAGAGCTCAGGCGGAGGAAGAGACAGAGCTGAAGGGGAGCCACCAGCCTCTAAGTCTGTGCTGCCTTGGAGAGGGAGGTGCTGCTGAGCTCAGCACCCCCAAATCTCTTCTGGGGCCCTGCGGTTCTCAGGACCCAATGCTGCTGCTGTCGCTCTGCCCAGGAAGCCTCCACTATCACCATCGGTCCCCCAGCCCATGCGTCCACCCTGGGGAGAGGCCCCCCGACCTGGCGAGAGGCTTTATGGCCAAGGACCTGCCCTGAGAAATGTGGGCAGTGGGGGAAGCACCACTTCCTTAATTTTCTGACATCGTGGGGTAACTTTGCGTCATTCCGTTTCTCCATTAGGGTTTGTGGACACGTTAGCGTGAGCAGGATGGTTGTGGCAGGGATCAATTCCCCTGGCCGTAATTCAAGTGTTTCTCTACCTCCCTAAAGACAAGTGCATCCCATAGACTATTTATAAAGCCTATGTCTCCCTGCGAAATCCTATTTTCCTATCATTTTTCCTTAAAGTAAAGACTTGTTCCTTAGGGAACAAAACTGGCTTGAGTATACTATTTCCTCACATTTGAGTATTTTTATTTTATTTTAATTTTTATTTCTTTTGTCTTTTCTAGGGCTACGCCCGCTGCATATGGAGGTTCCCAGGCTAGGGGTCTAATCAGAGCTGTAGCCTCCAGTCTAAGCCACAGCCACAGTGACATGGGATGCAGGCCACGTCTGCAACGTACACCACAGCTCACGGCAACACCGGATACTTAACCCACTGAGCAAGGCCAGGGGTCGAACCCGGAACCTTATGGTTCCTAGTCGGATTCGTTAACCACTGAGCCACGATGGGAACTCCTGAGTATTTTTATAGTTATGGCCCTTATTGATCCCTCAGATTATCTATTACTACTGACCTTTTATAGGAGCTGTAGGTTTGGGTCAAGGTCACAGCAGTGGTAGTGGACAAATTCTGGGGGCTCCCCACTCTTAACTGTGACAATTCAAGACTGTAGCAATAGCTTTTCGTGGTTGTACTGAAAAATATACATTTCTGGAAATTTTACAGCCAGAGCAGGAAGAGCAGGGCGATCTGGGGACTTGGAGCTAATGTCGGGAAGCTCTCAGGTGACACGTCCCACGTTAAGATTAATTTCCTACCCTCACGCGGCCCTTCTGTGCAAGCTGGGGGCCCTTGTCACGAGGAATATGTGTGTGGGTGTATGTGTTGGTACGTGTGTGTGTGTCTGTGGGTATGTGTTTGCATGTTTGTGTGGGTGCATGTGTATTTGTATGTTTGTGTGTGCACACAGTGTGTGTGTATGTGTGTGTGTGTGTGTGTGTGTGTGTGTGAGCTGTATGTGGAGCGGGGAAGTGGGGGGGGGGGGGGTCCCTGGAAGCCTACTGAGTCCCACTCTGTGCCCAGCCCTGCTGGGTCCAGTGGGGGCTTCACAGGAAGGAAGGTCACAGACCTGAGAATGTTTTCCAAGATGAAAAGTCATTCAGGGGGAGTTCCCTTCGTGGCGCAGCGGAAACGAACCCGACTAGGAACCATGAGGTTGTGGGTTCTATCCCTGGCCTCGCTCAGTGGGTTAAGGACCCGGCGTTGCTGTGAGCTGTGGTGTAGGCTGGTGGTTACGGCTCTGATTAAACCCCTAGCCTGGGAACCTCCATATGCTGTGGGTGCGGTCCTAAAAAGACCCCCCCCACACACACAAAAAAAAGCAGTAGCAGAAGAAAACCACTCAGGGGTCCTTGTGCCAACTTGAGGGGCGGGGCCTTGAGCCCGGGGTCTCAGGAAAAGGCTCCTCCCCAGGGCGGTCGCACTGCGGGCCCCGCCCAGGGCCCTGGCTCCTCCCCCAGGGCGCTCACCCTGACCATCCGGACCACAAGGAAACCAAGGGAGTTACTGGCCTGATCAGAAGGGAACTTCACCTGTGGCTTTGGGGGATGGGAGGGAAGGGCAAGTGAGCTGTGGGGGTTGGGAAGGGTCTCCTCACTGAAGTACCTACAGACCCTGCCACTCGGGCTGCGTGTGTGTCAGGCGCCCCAGGTGGCTTCTCCCCCTCAGCGACTTCCATCTTCCCACCAGCTCCAGGAACAGAAATGAAAAGATGCTGAGCAAAGAAGCTGAGAAGAAAAGCAGAAGTGGGAGCCTGGAGGCCTGATGCTCCTCCGTTTCCGGGTGGGGCGCTACTGAATCCTCCTGCCCAGCTGGTGCCTTGCTGCTGCTGCAGGTGACATCTGTGCAGGAGAGATGGCTCCGTGGCACTGGGTCGCCTGGCTGACCCCGGCTCTGCTGCTTCTCTGGCTCCCAGGTGAGGGTGGGCTGCCCAGGAAGGGTTGGAGAGGGAGGGAGGGAGTGCGAGGGGGAGGGCTGATGCTCTGACTCAGCACAGGACCCCGAATGGGACTCTCTCTGTCCACCGGGTAAGACGGACAGACCTCAGAGGGGGAGGGGCAGGGGCGAGGCTCTATCTCTCCTCTGCACCCACCTGGCCTTAAATGAGCTGCCATGGGGCACAGAGGTGGGAGGTCTGCAGGTTGGGACATGAATTGTTACAGGAAGAAGGAGGCAAGAGGCAGGGCGGACGCGAATGGGTGGCAGGGTGACCTTGAGTGCATCTCTGGTTCTTGGGTTCCAGGGGATGGAGGAGGCCTGGGGACCAGTGGGGGCAGGTCTCAGGGATATGGAGGTGAATGAAGAGCCAGGGTCGCTTGAGGGGCTGGGGCCGGAGAACCAGTGGGCCAGTGATCTCCAAAGAAGGGAGTGGGGGGGGGCGGGGGAGCATGGGGAGGGGTGGACGGCTGTGGGACAGGAAGGAGGGGGCTGCTTCGGAAGAAGAGAGCCTCCGTGCACAGATTTCCGTCCTGTGCCTCCTGGAGCATCCACGGCTCTCCTCAGACAGCTTCTGTGGTTGCTAGAATATTCCTAGAATATTTAATTGGGGGGGGTCGCTTTGCTTACTAA
This sequence comes from Phacochoerus africanus, assembly GCF_016906955.1. Taxonomy (NCBI): domain Eukaryota; kingdom Metazoa; phylum Chordata; class Mammalia; order Artiodactyla; family Suidae; genus Phacochoerus; species Phacochoerus africanus. The sequence goes on along the minus strand of NC_062557.1, from coordinate 6,650,940 downwards.
CTGAATGTTTTCATCAATTCTATCTGGCAACTAGTCATCTCTAGGAATGCTGTGAATTTTTGTGTATAAATCTCGAAACTGGCCTTCCTCTCACTACTCATTTTTCTACTGACCTTCTCATGTGTTCTCGTGTGTTCACGGGATCTGCCTGCATGGAGGGTCCCCTGTCCCTTTGGTTTCCTCTCTCATTCATTGATCGTGGGCTGGTTTGGCCAGAACGATGCCCAGGACCAAGGTGGCAGGCGTCATGCCTGCCTTGTCCTGGATTGGGCACGTGTTTCTGTGAAGGGTCCTCTTCAGAGGGCAGCCACTTGGTTTTTGGTTTTGGTTTTTTTTCCCCACATTTGTGATATACGGAAGTTCCTGGACTAGGGATTGAAATGAACCTGCACCACAGCAGCGACCCAAGCCTCTGCAGTGACAATACCGGATCCTTAACCCACTGCGCCCCAAGGGCACTTCCACAAAAGACCATCTTTGATTCTTTTAATTTTCTCTGTCTTTGTGATTATTTTACTCTTTTCATGTCTTAATTCAGCTCGGCAGAAGGTTATCTATTTTTATGAGATTGAATTTTCTGAAATTTCTGTTTTCTTGGTTGGCAATTTCATATTTGACCTAATATTATTTGCCAGGCATTTTACACTCATTATCCCATTTGAATGCCATGTGAGGCTCACCGATCATCACCACTTTACAAATGAAGCATCTGAAGCTCAGAGAGGTTAAGTAACTTGCCCCAGAACACACAGCTGAGATGACATAGAACCAAGACAAAGACCCAGATTCTTCTTTTTCTTCTTCTTCTTCTTTTTTTTTTTTTTTTGCTTTTTAGGGCCACACCCATGGCACATGGAGGGTCCCAGGCTAGGGGTCTAATTGGAGCTACCGCTGCCCACCTACACCACAGCCACAACAACGCAGAATCCAAACTGTGTCTGCGACCCATACCACAGCTCACGGCAGTGCCAGATCCTTAACCCACCAGTCGAGGCCAGGGGTTGAACCCGAAACCTCATAGTTACTAGTTGGATTCGCTTCCACTGCACCACATCGGGAACTCCATAAATTTCTTTTTTTTTCTTTTTTTTTTTGCTATAAGACCCAGATTCTTCTGATGCCCTTTTGACTTCCCCATGCATCTGAGTAAATGCCAGCCCTGTGAGGGCACTGACAAAGGCTTCTCTGCAGGATGTCTGCATACCCAGGCCAGGGGAGGACATCCTCGTGGCCCCTGGGAGAGGCAGCATGCGAGCTCGTGGTCAGCTTTAGGCAGCTGTGGACTGAGAGCTGCATGGGGTGGGGGAGGTGTTCACACCCAAGTGTTGGCTGAGGGCCTACTATGTGCCAGGCACTTCCAGACATTGAAGACCTAAGCCCAAGGTGCCTGCCTTCCTGGAGCTTACAGCTGCCGGCCTACACCACAGCCACAGCCATGTGGGATCCAAGCCAAGTGGGATTCGAGTGTCTTCAAAGGAGTTAAGAACCTGAAAAAGCAATAAAATTAACGAGTTCTAACACTAGGAAAAGAGAGCAAGCCACACACACACACACACACACACACACACACACACACACCATCACCAACCTGGGGGCCCCATCACAGATTCTGGGGGTGGTGAGGAGCTGTTCACATATGCGCCAGGGCAGGGGCTGTGTCCTCTACTGGGTGGCCGGCATCAATGTCACAAGCACCGCCTGAGTCTCCCAGCTCCACAGCTGAGAATTGCCTGGGAAAATGGCAGGCATACCTCTTAGAACTAAAACACAAGCTTCCTGGAGTTTCCGTCGTGGCTCAGTGGGTTAAGAACCAGACTAGGATCCATGAGGATGCGGGTTTGGTCCCTGGCCTCGCTCTGTGGGTTAAGGATCTGGCGTTGCCGTGAGCTGTGGTGTAGGTCGCAGACTCGGCTTGGATCCCGTGTTGCTGTGGCTCTGATGTAGGCCGGATTAGACAGCTCCGATTAGACCCCTAGCCTGGGAACCTCCATAAGCTGCAGGTGTCGCCCTAAAACAAACAAGTGAAACAGAAGAAGCTGCAGTAAAAGGCCCAGGAGGAAATGAAGGTGAATCATTCCTTTTAATCCACAAATGCGCCAAGTGTGTCCACTGTTTTTTGTTTGTTTGTTTGCCTTTTTCTAGGGCTGCTCCTGCGGCTTATGGAGGTTCCCAGGCTAGGGGTCTAATTGGAACTGTAGCCACCGGCCTACACCACAGCCACAGCAACACCGGATCCTTAACCGACAGAGCGAGGCCAGGGATCAAACCTGTGTCCTCATGGATGCTAGTCAGATTCGTTAACCGCTGAGCCATGACGGGAACTCTGTGTCCACTGTTTTTGTGAGCCATTTGGCAGCTCTCTCTCTGCCTTGGTGCATTTTTCTGGGGGGAACAGCCCGGTGTGTGAATGGGTCTTCAGGTCGCTGAGAGGCTCAGGGCTGGCGTGGCCCTGGAGGTGAGCCGGGTTTTGGAGACTCCTACTGTCCTGACACGTCCAAAAGGGGAGGTCCCTGGTGGGTGAGGGGTGGGGAGGGTGGAGGAAGGGAGGTTGGGGGCTGCTGGGATCAAAATTATGGGGTGACAGAGTGAAAGGGGAGGACACTCAAGGTGTGATCTCATTGATGTGAGATGGGGGAAACTTGGGGGTGACCCCCAGGTGCCCCAACCCAGGCACCCCCGGTGAGGAGCTGGACTCGCTGTGTCTTCCAGGCTATTTGTCCCTGAGTGGCCCCCCGACCGTGACGGGCATCGAGGGGGGATCCCTGAGCGTGCGGTGTCGGTACAAGGAGGAATACATCGACAATAAGAAATACTGGGAAAAACTGTCATTCTTACCTTTGTGGAAGAAAATTGTGGAGACCAGAGAGTCAGCGAGAGAAGTGAGGACAGACGGCGTGTCCATCAGGGACGATCCTGCCAACCTCACCTTCACAGTGACCTTGGAGAGGCTCACAGAGGAGGATGCAGGGACGTACCGCTGTGGGATCAATAGACAATTTTCAGTTGACTCCACCTTCCCAGTGGAGGTGGTTGTGTTCCCAGGTGAGCCCCGCACCCCTCCTCTCACACCCAGCACAGGGTCCCCCAAAGATTCTCAGATCAGAAGAGCCAAGGCAGAAATCAGATCAGAGGCTTGGCGCAAACTCTGTGTGTGTGTGTGTGACAGAGAGAGTGTGTGTGTGACAGAGAGCGAGAGCGAGAGAGAGAGAGAGAGAGAGAGAGAGTGTGTGTGTGTGTGTGTCTGTCAGGGAGCTGGCAGCTCTCCTCAGTCCTGAGCGATGAGAAGGTGCTGGTCAGGGGAAGTGGAGGCTGCGAAACTGAGACTGGGGCTTCGAAGGAGAGCGGAGGGCGTGCTGTGGGCCGCCCTGCAGAAGGGGGGCTGGGGGTGAAGATGCTGAGTGCAGGGGGAGCGTCGCTGAGACCCGTGGTGCTGACAGCAGGTTCACTGGCAGGCAGTGAGTGGCTGTGGCTGCAGAGGGTGGGGTGGGGGTGGGGAGGACACTGGGGGTGGGGGTGACTTTGGGGCTCTCAGGAGGACCGCGAGGGGGTCCCTGTGTCCTGTTTGGCCCCAGGAGGCCCCCGGTAGACCTCCACCCTGGCCGCAGAGCCCCCCACCCTGCCCGCTTCCTGCGAGAGCCTTTGCAGAACATCAGCCTGGGAGGGCACTAGTGAGTGATGGGAGCGTCAGAGGTCCCTGATGTGTGTTTCAGCACCAGAACCACAGTCAACCCTTCCTACTACAGTCGAGATCTCGACAGTCATACCCGAAACGTCAACGCTATGGCTCACTACCCTGGCCACAGAGAGTACCACCTACAGCGCCAGCAGCCTGGAGGAGGAAGTCCAGCCCGAGCAGAGCCAGGGGTAAGGCGCCCTCATCCCTGGGTCTTGGAGGTGGGCCTCCTCCTCTGGCCATGTGGTCCTTTTGGGGTCAGGAGTCCTGTCCCCATGGGCTCCCTTTTGCACCTAGGCTGAGCGCTGGTCGCCAGGTCCTAACCTGGGTTGTTGGGGCCACACTGGACCGGCCCTGGGCTCGGAGAGACGGCTCAGAGGGAGAAGCTGGGGGTGCATGGGGTGGAAGGGAAGTAATATTTAACAGAGATGATACCCTCCTACCAAACACGTGCTAAAACCTCACAGGAATAGCCTCGTCTGTTCCACTATTACCCTCATTTTGCAGGTAAGTAAACCCAGGCTCAAAGAGGTTAAGTGATTGGATCGTGTAACTACAAATCCCTCCCAAGTTTGTGGGATTCTGAAATCTTGGGTTATTCCCTCTGAATTCGTGATTCTTGACTTTTTTCCAGCAAGGGGGGTGGTCCACAAAACCCCAAGAGAATCTGACAACATTTCTAGATTCTCTCCCCAGGAAAAACACAGACGGTCATAAACCCTTTCTGGGGTCCACGGAGTCCCCCTTCTGATGCCCTCTGGTGTCCTGAAGGTCTGTTCTGCCACTGGCCTCCCAGTGGCAGAGATAGCGCAGACCCCATGCGGTCCCATCAAATTTATAAGGCCCAGTCCCATAAGACGGTCTGACTTCAGATGCCAGAGAACTTTGGGGATCCCAGGCCATCACATTGCTGACCAATTGGAAACAAATTTGGGGGTTCCCATGACCCCCTTGGGTTTGATGATTGTCTAGATAAGTCTCAGAATGCAGGTAAGTCCTGTACTCACCGTTTTAAAGGATAAAGACCAGGACCAGCCAGTGAAGAGCCTTGGAGGGCACTGAATGGATCTTTCCCTGTGGAGTCGGGCACATCACGGGCCCGGAACACTGAGTGTTCACCAACCAGGAAGGTCCTCTAAGCCTCGGTGTCCACAGTTTTTATTTGGGTTTCATGACACAGGTGTGACTGATTAAATCACTGCCCATATGCTGGAACTCCACATCCCCAGCTCCCTTCGCTTCCTGGAACGTCAGGCTGGCTCAGAGCCCATAAAACTCTGATCAAGTGGTTGGTCCTTCTGACAACCAGCTCCCATCCGGAGTCATGTCATCTCTTAGCAAAATCTCAGGATCTGGCATTGCTGCAGCTGTGGCTCGGATTCAATCCCTGGCCTGGGAACTTCCCTGCCATGGGTGTGGCCATTGAAGAAGAAGGAGAAGGAGAAGGAGAAGGAGAAGGAGAAGGAGAAGGAGGAGAAGGAGAAGGAGAAGGAGGAGAAGGAGAAGGAGGAGGAAGGAGAAGGAGAAGGAGGAGAAGGAGGAGAAGGAGAAGGAGGAGAAGGAGAAGGAGGAGAAGGAGAAGAAGAAGGAGGAGAAGGAGAAGGAGAAGAAGAAGGAGAAGGAGGAGGAGAAGGAGGAGAAGGAGGAGGAGAAGGAGAAGGAGGAGAAGGAGAAGAAGAAGGAGAAGGAGGAGGAGAAGGAGAAGGAGGAGAAGGAGAAGGAGGAGAGGAGGAGGAGAAGGAGAAGGAGAAGGAGGAGAAGGAGAAGGAGAAGGAGGAGAAGGAGAAGGAGAAGGAGAAGAAGAGAAGAGTTCCCATTGTGGCGCAGCCAAAACGAATCCGACTAGGGACCATGAGGTGGCAGGTTCAATCCCTGGCCTTGCTCAATGGGTTAAGGATCCAGCATTGCCATGAGCTGTGGTGTAGGTCGCAGACACAGCTTGGATCCAGCGTTGCTGTGGCTGTGGTGTAGGCTGACAACTACGGCTCCGATTCAATCCCTAGTCTGGGAACCTCCATATGCTGCGAGTGCGGCCCTAAAAAGACAAAAGACCAGGAAAAAAAAAAGAAGAATCCGACTGGCCTTTGCCCTTGGCTCCTGGAAGGGAATCCCTACATCCTTGGGATTTTCCTATTTTCCTAGTAATGGGAGCCCTTCTGTTATTATTCATGAGTCTCTTGGCACCTGAGTTTTTGCTAAGAGATGATGTGGCCAAAGGACATATACAAAAATAACGTACGTTGGTATATTCTTGTATCTGATTAAAGAGCCTCTGGAAGGTGCTTAGGTATTCTGTGAGTGCACGTGGGGGATGGGGGATGTGTAGAAAGGAGATGTGATGCCATCTACATTTTTTATTTATTTATTTATTTATTTTTGGTCTTTTTGCTATTTCTTGGGCCGCTCCCGCGGCATGTGGAGGTTCCCAGGCCAGGGGTCGAATCGGAGCTGTAGCCACCGGCCTACGCCAGAGCCACAGCAACGCGGAATCCGAGCCGCGTCTGCGACCTACACCACAGCTCACGGCAACGCCGGATCGTTAACCCACTGAGCCAGGGCAGGGACCGAACCCGCAACCTCATGGTTCCTAGTCGGATTCGTTAACCACTGCGCCACGACGGGAACTCCTGCCATCTACATTTTTAAGTGTCACCTTATCTATTGAAGCAACAGAGGGAAGGCACAACCCGCACCCCACCCACTCAGCCTGTCCCCTTCCAGGCTCCAAGTGCTCCTGTCCTTGTCTGTACTCCTGCTGCTTCTGCTGGTGGCCGTTTCCCTGCTGGCCTGGAGAATGGTTCGGAGACGGATCAAAGGTGGGTGAGCCCCCTACACCTACCCCGCAGGGTGCACAGGCCCTGTCTGCACCCTCTCCTCCTCGAGGCTCTGTGTCCTGCTCTCATCAGAGGCATCTCCTGAGACCATCAATCCTGGGTGACCCTAGAGGGCAGACTCCAGAGGAGGTGGCCTTGCTGTGGCTGCAGATCCAGGCTGTGGCTCCTCAAAAAGAGGCCTTTCCCATGGTGGGGCCTGGGGTGGATGCTCATGAAGCAATGTCCCTCTTCCGCCTTAACCTTTCCGTGACCTCCCACACTTGCTAAAGCTCAGGTGCCTGCAGGAAGGTCAAGGTCCTCCACAATTGGGCCCCGCCCACCCTTTCCAGGCAAACTGGCTCCGCCCACCCCTTCTGTGCACTCTGGCTGCGCCCATCTCTTCTGCGCCTCCTTACACTTCCGCAGCAGCCAGTTCCCGAACTTCTTGTCACTTGGCAAGAGCCACAACTTGTGTCCCCTTCCTGGTTTGCTCCAGACATCTAGGGTGCTTCCTCTGCCCTCTCCCCGGCTCCCTCCTGCTGGCTCAAAGCGCTCCTCTCTGACTTCCGTTCCTCTGGGTCCAAAGAGCAGCCTGGGGGCCCTTCTGAGTGGACCACTGTCCTTCCGCCACTGCAGCCCTTTCCACACCAGATTGTCACACCTGCTTCCTTGCCTGCCTGCCCACCGGCCCCGTGCACCTCCTTAAGATCGGGAACCCTGACTCGAGAAGGCACGTAACCAGTATTTGTTGAATGAATGTATTATTTAATGTCTCCACGCGGGGCAGCCCAGGAAGCAGTCCAGCCACTCTCCTCTGAGCTCAGAGGCAAAGAGAGACACATGTGGTGCACCCAGCACGCTGGAGGGCGCCCAGGAAGTAGGTGCTCAACAAACACTTGAGCAAATTAAGTAAACAGAAGAACAGAGGAACCAGTGAGGTTGTGGCCTTACTGTGGGCTGGAGCCTCAACGGTCCCATGTAGGAGAGCAGGTTTCTGCTGGACGCGGCGTGTGAGCCTTCAGTGGCTTATGGAAGTTCCCAGGCTAGGAATCTAATCAGCGTTGTAGCTGCTGGCCTAGACCATAGCAACATGGGATCCGACCCACATCTGCAACCTACATGACAGCTCACGGCAACGCCACATCCTTAACCCGCTGAAGAAAGCCAGGGATGGAACCCACATCCTCATGGATTCCAGTCAGATTCATTTCCACTGCGCCAAAACTGGAACTCTGGAGATTCTATTTTGTAATTTCTTTCTTTCTTTCTTTTATTTTTTTTTTTGTTGTTGTTGCCCCCCGCAGCATATAGAAATTCCCGGGCCAGGAATTGAATCCGAGATACAGCTGCAACCTATGCCACAGCTGCAGCAATGCCAGATCCTTAACCATCTGCACTGAGCCACGGATCAAACCCGAGTCTCAGCAGCAACGTGAGCTGCTACAGAGACAACACTGGATCCTTAACGGCACCACAATGGGAACTTCCGTTTTCATTTTATTTTGTTTTTTGGCAGTGCCCGCAGTATGCAGAAATTCCTGGGCCACGAGTCAAACCTGAGTCACAGCAGTGACAATGCAGGATCCTTTAACTGCTGGGCTACCAGGGAACTCCCAGCGTCCATCTCTTGATTCCCTGCGGCAGGGTTCTGGGGGATGCTAAAGCTTTCAAGGCTGCAGTGAGCCTGGGGCTGCTCTGCCCCACAGCTCTGGCGCTGACTGGGAGTTGATACTCACTGGGGGCCGGGCAGGGGAGACCCTGCCTTGTGCTTTCACCTCCAGCACCCCCACGGGGTTCAGCCTCTCCGCCCCAGTTCATCCCAGGCCCTTAGGACAGAAACCAGCCGTAGCATATCTGTGCTCAACAGATGGAAAGGAAACCACTTCCTCTTCCCCAACTGCTGCTCCCATGTCATTTCTGGAAACCCTCCCCCTAAATGTCAGCCCACACTACCTACCACATGGGGTTTTTCCCCAGCCTGGATGGCCTCGGGCCCCTGGGGCTCACTCTTCCCATGGTGCCCTTTCACCTAAAAAGCCCTCCCCGCCTCTTAAAAATGGGATGTGTGATCGCTGTAGAAAACTGATAAAATAAGGAAGGCACACACACAAAATCATCATAACGAGTAAAAGCAAAAACTCAGAGTTCCCATTGTGGCTCAGCAAAAGCGAACCCGACTAGGAACCATGAGGGCACAGGTTCGATCCCCGGCCTCGCTCAGTGGGTTAAGGATCCAGCATTGCCGTGAGCTGTGGTGTAGGTCACAGATGCAGCTCTGGCTGCATTGCTGTGGCTGTGGTGTAGGTTGGTAGCTGTAGCTCCAGTTAGATCCCTAGCCTGGGAACCTCCATATGCCGCGGGTGGGGTCCTAAAAAGACAAAAACCAAAAAAATGAAAAAAACAAGAACTCCCATCACCCAGAGAAAACTAACCTCAGACATTTGAGGTATGTCCTTCCACTCTCTTATATATCTGATTTTTTAAACTATTTACTTCTTAGCATTATTTATTTATTTATTTATTTATTTTTTGCTTTTAGAGCCACACTTGTGGCATATGACATATGGAGTTTCCCAGGCTAGCCGTCAAATTAGAGCTGCAGCTGGCAGCCTACGGCACAGCCATGGCATCTGAGCTGCATCTGCCACCCACACTGCAGCTCGTGGCAACACCAGATCCTAACCTACTGAGCGACACCAGGGATCAAACCCGCATCCTCATGGATACTAGTTGGGTTCATTACCATTGATCCACAATGGGAACTCCCTCATTGCACTTTTAAATCTCTCTCTGCCCCCCGCCCCCCCCACACTTAATGTAGTGTATAATTTTCTCTGCTTTTTTTTTTTTTTTTGGCCGAGTCCACGGCATATGCAGAAGGCCAGGGATTGAACCTGCACCACAGCCGTGATCCGAGCACAGCAGTGACAGCACTGGATCCTTAACCCGCTGAGCCACTAGGGAATTCCCGATTTTCCCTGCTACCAAGTGTTTTTCTGAAGGTCCCTGACTGTAGAATTTACTGCTATGGGTAGACTGCATCTGGTTAAGTGATCCTTGTCAACAGGAGAAAGGCTTTCTGTTCAAGTGGCCTGACTATCCCTCCCAAGCTTGGCAAGTCTCAGCTCCTGTCTTCTGACCGGGTCTGGGGCTGTCTTCCCAGGGCCCCACTCGACAAAGCCTTGAGTTCCTACCACGCTGCCGGCCTGAAGCGATAGGTCCCTAGGGCTGAGTCTCCAGGGAAGGGCCTTCCTCCGGTCGGATGATGGGATCCCCATCCCTGCCTTGTTCTGGGATCTGGCCTCCTTCCTTTTCTTCCCCCAGGGTCACACCCATGGCATATAGAGGTTCCCAGGCTAAGGGTGGAATCAGAGCTGCAGCGGCTGGCCTACGCCACAGCCTCAGCAATGCCAGATCCGAGCTGCATCTGTGGCCTACACTGCAACTCATGACAACACCAGATCCTTAACCCACTGAGTGAGAACAGGGATTGAACCCACCCCCTCATGGATACCGGTTGGGTTCTTAACCTGCTGAGCCACAACGGGAACTCTGACCTCCTAACTCTTCTCTTGTCTCTTTAGCCAATGAGAATCCAGAGCTGCCTCAGAACCCCAATCAGGTGAGAAAGGCCACCACGGGAGGTGTGTCAGGGTGGCTGGGGGACCCCAGAAGATGCTGGGAGGCTGAACTGTCCCATCGGCCAGTGGAGGTCTGCGTGGGTCAGACGTGGGGCAGCAAGTTGTCCACCCAGAACAGGAAGAACCGTGCCCGGGAGATCTGGCTCCTGGGTCATCACGAGCCCTGGCCAGTCTGTTCCCTCCCCAAGTGGAAGTGGCATGAGGGAGGGTCCTCCCGGTCCAGCTGCTGACCTGACCGCTCGAATGGTCCCCAAAGAGGACCTGAATGGGGGAGGGGGAGGATGGAGCACCCAGAACAGAGGGACAGGGGAGATGTTTGCAGAGAAGCGGGGACAGACAGCCCCCTAGGCTGGACCACAGAGGGGCTCTGTGGACACCCCCCAAGCCCCCGAACGTCCCGCCCACCCCAGGCTGCTGCGCAGGGCGAGAACTGCTATGAAAATCTGGAGCTGTCAAGGTGGCCCCCTTCGGGAGAACCTGCGCCTGTTCAACCCACACAGGGGGAGGTGGAATACAGCGTGGTGGTGAGTGCGAGGGCCCAGCTCCCATGATGGGGACCCCGGGCTGGGCCAGAAGCATCAGCTTGTGATCACCCAAGATCAGCGGTCTTTTGCCTTGCTAGGACAAGGACACACAGAAAATGAGACAAGTGTAGGTTGTGCCAGAAGAATGGTGTCCTTATAGCTGGGGGGTCGGGTGCGGAGGGAGATGAAGGTGCTTGGAATGGCCAGTGACAATCATTAGAGTACAGCGTTTATTAGGCACCTACTGTGTACCACACACCCCACCCTTAAAGCCTGTGATTTCTCGCTCTTCTGGCCCCATCATCTTTCTCTCTCTCTCTTTTTTTTAGGGCTGCACCCGCAGGATATGGAAATTCCGAGGCTAGAGGTCAAATCGGAGCTGTAGCCGCTGGCCTACACCACAGCCACAGCAACGCTGGATCCTTAGCCCACTGAGCAAGGCCAGGGATCGAACCCACATCCTCGTGGATCTTAGTTGAGTTTGTTAACCGCTGAGCCACAAAGGGAACTCCCTGGTCCCATCGTCTCTTTGGTATGACATCTGCTTTTCAGGTTTCTATCAGTAACCCCCTGGAGGTCAGCCTTGAGGCACAGCCCCTGTAAAGCAGGATTTTTTTTTTTTTTTTTTTTTTAGCTTTTTTAGGCTGCACTTGCGGCATATGGAGGTTCCAGGCTAGGGGTCCAATCAGAGCTACAGCTGCCAGCCTAGGCCACAGCCACAGCCACAGCAATGCAGGCTCTGAGCCACATCTGCGACCTACACCACAGCTCAGGGCAATGCCAGCTCCTTAACTCGCTAATCAAGGCCAGGGATCCCACCTGCAACCTCATGGTTTCTAGTCGGATTCGTTTCTGCTGCACCAGGATGGGAACTCCTAACGTGGGATGTTGGAAGGGCCGCCCCACCCGCATCCACCCGGCCCAGGGTCATATCTCACCCTTGAGTGGAGAGTTTAGGCGGAGGCTGAGAGATCCGTTGTTCGAGAGGATGAGGGGGAGACTCAAGCATCAGACGCATGACCCTGGGGTGAACCCTTGCTTTGCTGACTTGGGGGCTGACGATCTCAAAGTGGATCCCAGGGACACCCCCCCTCCCCCCGCCTCCTCCCCCCCCTCCCCCATTCCCCGCTCTGAGGTCTGAGACTCTGCTTCATGTCTTGACCGCATGGGGCGGAACACGTGGCTGGGCAGGATCCTGGAGCCCAGCCCTTGGGAGAGAAAGAGGCCAGGACAGAGAGAAAGGGTGAAGCCTCGCCCCCCCCCCTCCCCAGTGGAGCCTCCTCAAGCCCCTCCCCTCCCTAAGCTGGGGGTTCCTGCTTCCTGCCGCCTCTCCCTCAGCCTCCCGCCTCTGTCTCTGCAGGGGTGGCCCGGTGAAAATCTTCACTACAGCTCGGTGGTTTTTGACTCTCAGAATCAGGATTCTAAGGCCAATGGAGTCCCCGCCCAGACGTCCTGGGAGAAGCAGCCCCTGTACAGCGTGATTAAAAAGACATGAGCTGGTGTCTCCAGCCTTGCTGACTGGAGGTCTCCGGGAGAACCAGGATGCCCAGGGCTGGCTCCTCAACCCTCAGCCCTCACCCACGTCCCCCTTCACCTGCTCCCCTCAATGGTGATGGACAAGGCAGCTGGGGTGCCGATGGCTGTCCCTCTTGTGCCATCAGCCAGGCTGGCTTCATTGAGGACCAGTGGGAACGGGGTTCTGGAGGGACCTGGGGGAAACTTGCATCCTACTGGCTCGCAATGCTTCTTCCCTCTCCTCTCTGCTTCGTTCCAGCTCTTGTGTGTGGCGGGCAGGAACTCAGTTCTGTGCAGGTCCAGGAAAAGAAGTGATTCATGTAGAATGTTGCCTGGGAACAGCTTTTAAATCGCAGCCCAGTGGGAATGTCTGGGGTCGCTGGAGAGTGGGGAGAACCGGCAGAGAGCCAGGAGGATGCAAAAGCAAGAAGACTGGGTGCCCTTCATCTTACAGACAAGGAGACTAAGACCCAGAGTGATGAGAGGCTTGCCCATGCCTCCAGAACCAGCGGCAGCTTTCTCTGGACTCTTAGATAGGCTGGGTTTTTTTGGGGGGGGGTTGTCTTTTTTTTGCCATTTCTTGGGCCACTCCCACTGCATATGGAGGGTCCCAGGCTAGGGATCCAATCGGAGCTGTAGCTGCCAGCCTGCACCAGAGCCACAGCAACACCAGCTCCAAGCCGAGTCTGCAACCTACGCCACAGCTCACGGCAACACCAGATCCCTAACCCACTGAGCAAGGCCAGGGATCGAACCCGCAACCTCATGGTTCCTAGTCGGATTCGTTAACCACTGAGTCATGACGGGAACTCCGGCTTGTTGTTAACATAAGAGATATTAGCGAAGTTTAAAGTTATCTTACAAGAGAAGAAAAAATATTTAAACATTGCCTGCTATGTGTCTGCAATCTTGTATTAAAAGAAAAATCTTTTTTGAGGGCTGAATACTATTCCCATTTTTGTATATATCACATTCTGCTTATCCATTCATCTGCCAGTGGACCCTTGAGTCTCACCTATATTTTAGCTCTGGTGAAAAAGACTGTTATGAAGATGGTGTACAAATATCTCTTTGACACCCTACTTTCAATTTTACTAAGTATCTAGCTAGAAGTGAATTTCCTGAATCATATGATGATCTATTTTTAATTTTTGAGGAACTGCTCTACTATCATCCACAGAAGCTGTACCATTTTTATGACAGTGCCCAAGAGATTACAATTTCTCCACATCCTTTCAACACTTTTTAAAAAAAATTAATGTATTTTTTGGCCTCATCCGTGGCACGTGAAAGTTCCCAGGCCAGAGATCTAACCCTCGCCACAGCAGCCAGTGACTGGGGCCACTGCAATGACAACGCTGGATCCTTCACATGCTGTACCACCAGGGAACCCCTGGTTTCATATATATATATAGTAGCCATTCTAATGGGTGTGAGGTGGTATCTCTGCAATTTTGTTTTCCATTTCCCCAGTGATTAGTGATCTGAGCGCCTTCTCATGTGTTTATTGGTCATTTGTATATCTTTTTTTTTTTTTTTGTCTTTTTGAGGGCCACACCAGTGGCATATGAAGATTCCCAGGCTAGAGGTCTAATCAGAGTTGTAGCCACCGGCCTATGCCAGAGCCACAGCAATGCCAGATCCGAGCCTCGTTTGCAACCTGCAACACAGCTCACAGCAACGCCAGATCCTTAACCCACTGAGCAAGGCCAAGGATCGAACCTGAAAACTCATGGTTCCTAATTGGATTCATTTCTGCTGTGCCATGATGGGAACTCCTGAAACTTCTTCTTTTTTTTTTTTTTTTTTGTCCTTTTAGGGCCACATTGGTGGCATATGTAAGTTCTCAGGCTACTGAAACTTTTTTTTAATAACTTTTTTTTTTAGCTGCACCTGCAGCATTTGAAAACTCCTGAGCCAAAAATTGAACCCAAGCCACAGCAGGGACAATGCTATGTCCTTACCTGCTAGGCCATCAGGGAACACCTAAACTTTTTTTATGACAGCCATTATGTTCATTTTTTCCATTTGTTTCCTGTGCCTTTTGGCAAATCATTGCCAAATCCAAGGTTGAGAAGATGCTGTCCCATATTTTCTTTTAAGAGTTTTATAGTTTCAAGCCTTACATTGAGGTCTTTGATCCGTTTTGACTTAATTTTGTATATGCCGCTAGGTAAGGGGCCAGCTTAATTCTTTTTCATGTGAATATCCAGTTTTTCCAATACCATTTGTTAAAAAGAATGCCCTTTTTCCATTGAATGGTCTTGACCTCCTGGCAGGAAATCATTTGACTGTACATGCGCAATTTATTTCTCTATTTTATTTCATTGGTCTATATGTTTGATTTTATGCCAGGATCACTCTCTCTTAAATACTGTGGCAATGTAGTAAGTTTTGAAATCAGGAAGTCTGAATCTTCCAGGTTTATTCTTCCTTTTCAAGACTCTGTTGGCTATTAGGGGGGTTTGCAAAATTTCACATAAATTTTAAGATGGTTTTTTTTTCTGTTTCTGCCAAAATGTCATTGGGATTTTTATAGGGATTGCATTGAATCTGTATATAGCTTTGGATAGTACTGACATCTTAACATTAACTCTTCCCATCCATGAACATGGGCTATCTTTTCATTTATTGATGTGTCTTTATTCTTTCAGGGATATTTTATCATTTTCGATGTGCAAGTCTTTCACCTCCTTGCTTAAGTTAATTCCTAAATATGTTATTGTTTTTATGCTGTTATCAGCAGAATTGTTTTAATAATTTCCTTTTCAGATTGTTACTTGTTAATGTACAGAAATGCAACTGAATTTTGTAGATTGATTTTGTATCTTGCTACTTGGTCCAATTCATTGATTAGTTCTAACATAGTCTTTTTGGGGGTGGGATCTTGAGAGTTCTCTTCATATAACATCATATCATCTGCAAACAGAGGTAATTTTGCTTCTTCCTTCCCAATTTAGATGCCTTCTATTTCTTTTTCTTGCCTAATTACTCTGGCTAGAGCTCCTAGTACTATGTTGAATAGAAGGATATTGGGTGTACTTACCTTCTTCCTAATCTTAGAGGAAAATCTTTCACAATTTTTGTGTAGTTTCCAGCTGCCCTGCAGCATATGGAGTTCCAGGGCCAGGGATCAGATCCAAGCCACAGTTGCAGCTGTAGCAACACTGGGTCCTTTAACCCACTGTACCAGACTTGGGATGTAACCTGCATCCTGGCACTGAAGAGATGCCACCAAACCCATTGTGCCACAGTGGGAGGTCTTTTCAGTCTTTCACAGTTGAGTATGATGTTCATTCTGGGTTTATATATATGGATTTTATTACATTGAGGTAGTTTCTATCTAAGCCTAGTTTGTTGAGTGTTTTTTTCTTTTCCTCCCTTTTTGGCCACACCCATAGCATGTGGAAGTTCCTCCACCAGGATGGGACCTGCACCATAGCAGTGACAACACCAGATCCTTAACCCACTGAGCCACGAGGGAACTCCTGTTGAGGGTTTTTATTATGAAAGGGTGCTGAATTTTGCTAAATGCCTTTTCTACATCAATTGATATAATCAATATAATCATGTGGGTTTATTCCTTCATTTTTAGCACTGTGTTTGTTGTGTCCCATATGTTGTTTTGGTGTGTTTATGTTTTCTCTTTAAGCTTTGTTTGTTTGTTTTTGCTTTTTAGGGCTGCACCTGTGGCATATGGAAGTTCCCCAGCTGGAGGTTGAATTGGAGCTTCAGCTGCCGGCCTACACCACAGCCACAGCAATGTGGGATCCTTAAGCCACTGAGCAAGACCAGTGATTAAACCCAAATCCTCATGGATACTAGTCAGGCTTATTACCGCTGAGCTACAAGAGGAATGTCCTATTTTTTTTTTTTTTTTATTTTTTAGGGCTGCGCTGAGGTATATGCAAGGTCCCAGGCTAGAGGTCCAATCAGAGCTGCAGCTGCAGGTCTATGACACAGGCACACAGGATCTGAGCCGTGTCTGCGACCACAGCTCACAGCAATGCTGGATCCTTATCCCACTGCATGAGGCCAGGAATGAACCTGAATCCTCATGGATCCTAGTCAGGTTCCTTACCACTGAGCCACCATGGGGAACTCCTGGTATTAGTTCTTGAAATGTGCTGGTTTCAGTCAAGGTGTGGTGTGAGCCTAAGAAGACTTGCTACAAACAAGAGGACATAGAGAGGCGCATTAATACTATAACACAACCATTGCATATTGAAATAATCCTATTTTGGACATATTGTAAATGAAATATATTATTTTTTCTGTCCCTCTCTCTTTTTCTCTCTCTCTTTCTTCCTTTCTCCCTCCCTCTCTTTCTCCCTCCCTCCTTTTTTCTTTCATTTTTCCTTCCTTTCTTTCTACGGGAATGAGTGAGCTGAGGTTTAGTCATACAATGGAATACTTTACAGCGGTGAGAGCAAATTGCCTTCTTCGTTTTCCAGATGAGCCAGAGGCCAGAGAGGTTATCTGAAACAACAAATGCCACTCAGATGGGTGATGGAAAATCCGAGTCTTGTGTCTACGACTCCTGGACCTTATTGCTTAAACAAAACAAAACAAAACAACCCCTCAAGCCCCAAAACCTTTATTTTGGTACTATTTCAAATTTAGGGAAAAATTATCAAAAAGTACAAAGCACTCCCATTTATCTTTTATCCAAATTCACCTTTTTTTTTTGTTTCTTTCTTTGTTTAGTTATTTTTTTAGGGCCACACCCGCAGCAGGTTCCCAGGCTGGGGGTCTAATCGGAGCTGCAGCTGCCAGCTTATGCCACAGTCACAGCAACACCAGATCTTAACCCACTGAGGGAGGCCAGGGATCGAACCCGAAACCTCACGGATATTAGTCAGTCTTGTTACCACTGTGCCAGAATGGGGCTTCCGAGATTTACCTTTAAAAACAACACTTTTCAGGAGTTTCCACAGCTGTGCAGCAGGTTAAGGATCCAGCGTTGCTGCCGCTGTGGCACAGGTAGCTTCTATGGAGCGTGTGATCCCAGACTGGGGGCAATTTCACATGTCTCAGGTCAAGGCTGAAAAAATAAAACAACAAAAAAGCAACAACAAAAACCCTACACCAGCTATTAAAAAAGCTTTGCCACGTTTGTTTTGCTATTCTATCTATGCGTAATTTTTTTCTAAACCATCTGCGAGTAGATTTCATATATGACCTCTGTTAGAATAAGCCAACTACACAGATTGCTAGGGCTCAGCCTTGGAGCAAGACATAGGGATTGGACGATCGTGTGTCTCTACCTCGTGGCCATGTCTGGAATCACACACTCTGGATCCCAAGCCCCTCTTAGTTGCTACACCTGGTCAGTCACTGCAAAAGGAACTCTGTATCTTGGACGATCGTGTGTCTCCACCTCGTGGCCATGTCTGGAATCACACACTCTGGATCCCAAACCCCTCTTAGTTGCTGCAGCTGGTCAGTCACTGCAAAAGGAATTCTGTATTTTGAGTGATAGTGTGTCTCCACCTTGTGGCCATGTCTGGAATCACACACTCTGGATCCCAAACCCCTCTTAGTTGCTGCAGCTGGTCAGCCACTGCAAAAGGAACTCTGTATTTTGGACGATCGTGTTTCTCCACCTCGTGGCCATGTCTGGAATCACACACTCTGGATCCCAAGCCCCTCTTAGTTGCTGCAGCTGGTCAGTCACTGCAAAAGGAATTCTGTATTTTGGACGATCGTGTGTCTCCACCTCGTGGCCATGTCTGGAATCACACACCCTGGGATCTCAAGCCCCTCTTAGTTGCTACACCTGGTCAGTCACTGCAAAAGCAATTCTGTATTTTGGATGATTGTGTGTCTCCACCTCGTGGCCATGTCTGGAATCACACATCCTGGATCCCAAGCCTATCTTAGTTGTTCCAACTGGTCAGTCACTGCAAAAGGAATTCCGCATTTTCCAGGTCAGTGCAGCTGAGAAGGGGAAGGTCCTGAAATAGAAGAAAGAATAGGAAAACTCTTGCTCAGCTTTGCAATCCCCCTGCCCCCATCCACCCACCCTGTCATTAGGCTGAAAGAAAACTCAATTCCTCCTCTACCTTGACTTCGCTTATTTGGTGTCCAATTGCCTTTTCCCAATTCCTGGGTTTTCCCAGCCTGACTTCTGCGGGGCAAAGGGAAGGGTAGTCAGACCCCCTGTGGCTTATGTAATGCATTTGGGGTTGGAAGGAGCAGGTCTTAAATCTCACCTCTGCCTCACCCAGCTCCGGGGTCCAGGGTTGTCATCCGAGGCCACTGAGTCTCTGTTTTCTCATCACTAACCAATCACTGCCCAGTGGCCCTTCTGTGCAGGCTCAGAAGCAAGCTCTTCTTCTTTTTAAATTTATTTTTATTTTTTGCTTTTTAGGGCCACACCCACGGCATATGGAGATTCCCAGGCTAGGGGTCAAATTGGAGCTACAGCGGCCAGCCTATGCCACAGCCACAGCAACACGAGATCCTTAACCCACTGAGCGAGGCAAGGGATCGAACCCACAACCTCATGGTTCCCAGTCAGATTCGTTTCCACTGTGCCACGACAGGAACTCCAAGAAGCAAGCTCTTCTTCAAGGCTCTCCCGGCTCTGCGTCCCACTGGCCACACTGTTTTATTGCCTCAGAGACTCTTGCCAGGTGCCCTTGACCTGGACTCGTACTGTTTGCGAGTTCTTCACGGCCAGGTCTTGGATTTAATGCTCTTCCCAGATGCTTTGAATCTGACCCTGCAGACTGTCCTCTTGCCCTGTGTGCTGCCGATCCAGGCCACCCCTCAGGGCAAACAGAGAACCCACAGCTCAATCCCCAAGCTCAGGCCAAAGGAAAAGCCTGGGTGCTCAGGTGTCTGGGGAACAGTATAGGAGGGGATGGCACCCGGGATTGCTGAGATGGTGTGGGTGCACCTAGGAGAGGCCTTAGACCGGCAATCTTCTCCATAAATGTGAAGTCTCTCCCTCCTCTCCCCCTCCCTCTCCTCCCTTCCTTCTCTTGGTTCCCTCCCTCTCTCTCCCTTCTTTCCTCCCTCCCTCCTCCCCTATCCGGGACCGTGAACTTTATTCTAACAGTTGTAGAGGGAGCATAACTAGTCGCCCTTTGTAATCAAAACCCAACGGCCCATGTCGGTTGTTGGCAGTGATGAAATGACCAGGAGGACCTCAGCTGCCTAATGCAAGCTGCGACAAGTACTCTTGCCTTATTCAAGCTGTAACGGTTTGGGCTTGTTTTTGTTTTTGTTTTTTTAGGGCCGCATCCACAGCATATGGAGGTTCCCACGCTAGGGGTCTAATCAGAGCTGCAGCTGCTGGCCTACACCACAGCCACAGCAAGGCAGGATCTGAGCTGTGTCTGCAACCTACACCACAGTCACGGCAACACCAGATCTTTAATCAACTGAACGAGGCTAGGGATTGAACCTGCATCCTCATGGATCCTCATGGGTACTAGCCGCCTTCTTAACCTACTGAGCCACAACAGGAACTCCATCTTGTCCTTGATTTTTTTTTTTTTTTTTTAGGTCTGCACCCACAGCCTATGGAGGTTCCCAGGCTGAGGGTTGAATCAGTGCTGCTGCTGCTGCTGGCCTACACCACAGCCGCAGCAATGCCAGATCTGAACTGCATCTGTGACCTACACCACAGCTCCTGGCAACCCTAGACCCTTAACCCATTGAGCAAGGCCAGGGATTGAACCTGTGTCCTCATGGATATCAGTCAAGTTTGTTACTGCTGAGCCATGGCGGGAGCTCCTGCCCTTGATTTTTGATCACCGCTCTTTGCTTAACCAAGTGGTAGCCAGTCGTGAAGGGTCATCCTGGCTGGGATGTGTCCCAGGTCTGGACTATTGGTCTTCCTGCTGCTCTAGGGGGGACGTCACACACAGGGGAGGGGTCTGGAGGGGACCTTACTGGGAGGCAGCTGCTTCTGCCTTGGGCTCTCTGGGGCTCCTGAGAAATCCGAGACCCCACCATCCCTCCGGTCCATCTGTCAAAACACCTGCCTTCCGCCTGTGGGGGTGGGGCTCTTGTTTGGATCTGCAGCCTCAGAGACTCTGCTCCCCTGGGCAGAGCTGGGAGCTCCTGGGGTTGGTGGGGGGTTGGACACAAAGCTCTAGAAGAGGCAAGGGATCCGCTGTGCTGGGAGGGGACCCCTCTGGATCTGAGTGGGACTTTGTGACATTGTGACATTCCTCTTGAAAAGGTGTAGCCTTTCTACTAGGACACAGCCAGCGGTGGGAGTGGAGGGACAAGCTCTGGAGGGGAGGACAGGGCTCCAGGCCGCCTTCTAGAACTCTCCCAAAAACCCAGAGAAGGAGGGAGCGAGGGGCTTCTAACCCCAGAACCCGGGAAACTCCCCCTTTTGCCTGAACCCCAGGTCAGGTGCCACCAGCGCTAAGCCACGTTGCTAAGAGTGGGTAACCGGCACAGTCACTGTGGATGTGCCTCCCAGCGAAGTCCCTGCGGGATGCGTGTTCTCTCGTCACTTCCAGCCTGGGCTACAATTCAGCTGGGGTCCCAGGCTGCGCCAGACGCGGCTGCTGTCCTGCAGCCTCCCCGGCGGGTCGATTAACACTGCTCAGCCCACGGAATCCCACGCAGAGATGCCAGGTGCTCTGGAACAGCCTGGAGGATGCAAGCCCCAGACACAGCCTCCTCCCACTCTGTGCCTCCCACAGACACCCTCACCGGGAGCTCAGGCCACGTGCCCCGGGGAACAGTCCAAAGTCCACCTCCGGCTCCCAGGGCAACCGGGCCAGGAAGGTGTGCAAATGGCAGGACTGCCTGCCTTCCTGGGGCTCTGGCTTAGGGACCAACACCTGCGCCCCGCCCCCCACTTCCCTGAAGCATCTTTCTTCCTGGGGACGGAGCTTCAGGGGGTTGATGTCCGAAGGAGCCCCTCTCTACCTACAGATGTTTCAGGCAGCAAGTCCTCCTATTTCTTTTTTTTTAATTAAAAAAAATTTTTTTTGAGTTCCTGTCATGGCGCAGTGGTTAACAAATCCGACTAGGAACCATGAGGTTGCAGGTTCAATCCCTGGCCTCGCTCAGTGGGTTAAGGATCCGGCATTGCCGTGAGCTGTGGCGTAGGTTGCAGACTCAGCTCGTATCCCTTGTTGCTGTGGCTGTGGTGTAGGCCGGTGGCTACAGCTCCGATTAGACCCCTACCCTGGGAACCTCCATATGCCGTGGGAGCGGCCCTGGAAAAGGCAAAAAGGCCAAAAAAAATTTTTTTTTAAGTGTCATTTTTAAAAAATTACTCAATGAATTTTATGACGTTTATAGTTGTGCAATGATCATCACAACCCAATTTTATAGCATTTCCATCCCAAAACCCCAGCACATTCCCCCCCCCAACCTGTCTCCTTTGGAAATCCTAAGTTGTTCAAGTCCTCCAATTTCAGATGCTTCCCTGGTGGAGGCAGCACAGCCTGGCCAGTGATTAGAGAGGCCTGGAGCAGGTGCCAGGAAATAGGTCTCCCATCCTGACTCAGTCAGGGTTGGCAGGGAGGGGACAGGGTGTGCAGCATCCATCCAACAGATGTGGAAACTGAGGCCCGGGGATGCACCTGCTGACGAGTCTGTTTCTGGGCCAGGCTCTAAAGAGACCTGATTTTTTTTTTTTTTTAACGGCTGCACCTGCAGCATATGGAAGTTCCCAGACTAGGGGTCAAATCAGAGCTGCAGCTGCCGGCCTACCCCACAGCCACAGCAACACCAGATCCTTCACCCACAGAGCAAGGCCAGGGATCAAACAGCATCCTCACGGAGACAAAGCTGGGTCTTTAACCCGCTGAGTCACAGCTGGATCCTATATTCTTTTTTTCAGATTCTTTTCCACTGTAGAGTAATACAAGATACTGAATTATTATATACACTGTTGTTCCCTGTGCTACAGAGTAGGTAGGTCCCTGTCTGTTACCTGTCTCATATACAGCAGTGTGTATCTGTGAATCCCAACTCCTCATTTATCCTTCCTCCCACCAGTTTGTTTTCCATGTCTGTGAGTTGTCTGCTTCTGTTTTGGAAATATGTTCATTTGTATCATTTTTAAAGATTCCACATGCATGTGATATCCTATGATATTGCCTGGCTTACTTCACTTAGTATGATAATCTCCCTGTTGCTGCAAATGGCATTATTTCACTCTTTTTTATAGGCAGAGTAATATTCCCTATTCTCTCTCTCTCTCTCTCTCTCTCTCTCTTTTTTTTCAGGGCCACACCTGAGGCATATGAAAGTTCCCAGGCTAGGGATAAAATCGGAGCTGTAGCTGCTGGCCTTCACCACAGCCACAGCAACTTGGGATCTAAGCCATGTCTGCAATCTACACCACAGCTCACAGCAATGCCGGATCCTCAACCCACTGAACGAGGCCAGGGATCGAACCTGCATCCTCATGGATGCTTGTCAGATTTGAGCCACGAGGGGAACTGCCTATTCCCCAGGCTTTGTGCTGCATTCCTGCACCTGTGAAGTGAGCTGGAGACTAGCCTTGCCCACCAGCCAGAGCGGTTGGGACGGGGCGGGGGGATGGATGTAGTAACAGTGGGGTGTGAGCTGTTCGAACGAGATGTGTGCATGTGTAACAAAGCATTGCCATTGACCTGTGATGTAAGCTCCCTTCCCTCCTCTGACCGGCTGCCCATAGTGGGGTTAATTCTTTCTGACCTCCCTTTCCTCCTGGCTGGTGAGTTTTAGACTCAGCACAGTGATTTAAGGTGGACACGTGGGGGTGATGCTGAGATACGAAAAAGGAGAAGTTTTGAGGATTTGGAGCCCAGTAGATGGATGGACATTCTGGTCCCCTGGGGGACCCTTCTGCTCATAAAGTGGGTGCTCAGGCACCCGGGTTTTGTCTGGTTGAACCAATCCCCTCAAGTGCATTTGAGGTTGATGGACTTAGGAGAGGCTGCAGAGGCACTATGAAGAGACCTCCTCATGTTATATCACTTTGGTGAATTTACCCAGGTCTGGTCCTCATGCTTGCCAGTCTAGAACCCAGACTCCAGCCAGATGAAAAGAGATGCTCAGACTCCACGATGACTCAGCTCAAGGGGTTTATTTCAGGATATTCCCTTCCAGGCGCCTGAAAGTCTGGATCCATGTCCAGGCATCAGTGCTCCTCTCTGGCTTTCTGATCTCAGCTACCCGGGAGGCTGCCTGAATCACGAAACAGGCAGAAAGCAGCTCATCAGCGTGGGCAAGAGTGCTGGTGTCTCCTCCTGCAGCCAGGTTGGCCTCAGATGGCCCACTTTGCCTCTGTCTTTCTTGGCGTTTCATCCCTCACCCAATGTCCTGCTGTCAGCATCAATTGCTGGACATTTGGGTCAATTTCCCCCTTTGGGTTACTGTGAAGAGTGCTGCTGGGAAGATTCATGTACGAATTTTCCTGTGTCACGTACCTTCGATTCTCTCGGGTATACACCTGGGAGTCGGATTGCTTGCTCCTGTGGTCACTCGGTGTCTGACGTTGGTGAACAGTTGACATTTTGGATGAGATGACCCTTTGTTGTGAAGAACTGTCCCAGCCATTGTAGAATGTTTAGCAGAATACCTAGCCACTACCTGCTAGATGCCAGTACCACCCCCGGCCCCAAACGCACACCTGTTGTGACAACCAAAGCTGTCTCAGACATGGCCAACATCCCCTGGTCTTGTCCCTGATTGAGAACCTCTGGTTCAGAGGGTTCGTCTGGCTTATGAAAGTGAAGTCAAGGGAGTTCCCGTTGTGGCGCAGTGGTTAACAAATCCGACCAGGAACCACGAGGTTGCGGGTTCGATCCCTGGCCTCACTCAGTGGGTTAAGGATCCAGCGTTGCTGTGAGCTGTGGTGTAGGTCGCAGACACGGCTTGGATCCCTCATTGATCCGATTGGACCCCTAGCCTGGGAACCTCCGTATGCCGCGGGTGTGGCCCTAAAAAGACAAAAGACAAAAAAAAAAAAAAAGAAAGTGAAGTCAAGTCATGACATGGGTCCCAGGAGTCTGGAAAACCTTCCTTGTGTCTGTCTAAACTCCCTCTCTCCCGTCCCGCAGCCCTGGACGTGCATTGACATTAACCTGTCCGCACAGGGTCAGGCCCCCACTCCCAAACTCACAGCTCCCCCCATTTTCCATCATTTCCTCATTCCTCTTTTTAGCATCTATTTATGAACTGTACCCCCATTTCCCATCATTTCCTCATTCCTCTTTTTAGCATCTATTTATGAACTGTACCCCCATTTTCCATCATTTCCTCATTCCTCTTTTTAGCATCTATTTATGAACAGGTGCTGTCCACACCCGGGGGATGGGGAAGGAAGATAACGGAGGTTCCTGCTTCACAGCTTTCCTCTTCCTCATTCTTCGCATCCCCACCAGTAACAGACATTTGTGGGTGCCCGCTGAGCAGAGAGCGGGCTCAAGCTGCTCTCAAAACTCAGCGTGAAAACTCTGCTAAGGGCCGTGGTGGCTGTGCCCTCACTGTACCCAGGGCAGTAGGAGGGGAGCAGGGAATCAGAGACGGGGGTCACAGTAGCGCGGGGACCACAGTCCACACATCCTGCTTGCGCTCCGGTGTGCCCCTGCTTCCGTGCCTCAGGACTGGGGTGACTGTCCTCATAGGGTCAACCCCAAGGCTTTCTCTGGGTGCCTTATGAGCCCCGTCTCATCAAACAATGTGATGTGCAAATCCCAGGAGTTGTTTTTTTTTTTCTTTTCCTTTTTAGGGCTGCACCCAGGGCAAATGGAAGTTCCCAGGCTAGGGGTTGAATCAGAGCTGCAGCTGCCAGCCTACGCCACAGCCACAGCAACGCGGCATCCGACAACACCCGATCCTTCACCCACTGAGTGAGGCCGGGGATCGAACCCACATCCTCATGGATACTAGTCGGGTCCTTAACCTGCTGAGCCACAACGGGGCCTCCTCCCTGGTGGTTTCTCTTTCATCCACTTTCTTCTCCCTCACCCCCCAGCTGTGTCTTACTATCAAGGAGGAAAAGAGGTAGCCGTCACAGAAAACTTCCAGCGTGACATTGAGAGCACAACGCAAACTTGACTGTGAGGGAGTTCCCATCATGGCACAGTGGTTAACGCATCCGACTAGGAACCACAAGGTTGCGGGTTCGATCCCTGACCTTGCTCAGTGGGTTAAGGATCCGGCTTTGCTGTGAGCTGTGGTGTAGGTCGCAGACGTGGCTCGGATCCCGAGTTGCTGTGGCTCTGGCGTAGGCTGGTGGCTACAGCTCCAATTCGACCCCTAGCCTGGGACCCTCCATATGCCGCGGGAAGCGGCCCAAGAAATGGCAAAAAGACAAAAAAAAAAAAAAAAAGCTTGACTGTGAGCTTTGTGTTGGTAACAGAATAAGCAGACCGTGTGCCTGAACAGAAATCTTGGAGGGAAAGAGTCTGCCCATCTTTCTGGTTTGATGATCAGGCTGTGATTCGTATCGGATTTCCTCCCTTCCCATATTTGCTCCGTCAAGACTGGTTTAATTGGTGGGTCATCCCATCTTTGGGACAGTGATGTCACATGATGAGTGCTGGGGACACTTATGGTTCCTACAGGAGGGTCTGTGGCACCGAGGTGGGGAGAGGCTGTCCGTTTTCCACTAATCCTGGAATGCAGTCTGTGTTTCGTTTCGCTTTGTTGCTTCCCCAGTGCTGGCTTGTGCGGGTGGCCCACGGCAGACCCTCCCCACCAAAGGAAGACACATCCAGAAGTCCCCCGGTCCCCGCGTGAACCTGAGAGTCAGATGGCCCTCTTTCTACAAAGATGATCAGTGAGGGACAGGCAGTGAGGTCTCTGTCAGAGGCAAACAAGATTCTCCCACCATGCACAGGGACCCTCCAGGTGGGACTCTGGGCCGTGCCTTATAGAATGTCTGCGTCCTGCTCCCAGGCTGATGCCAGCAATGCCCTTTCTTATTTTAGCCGATGCCACTTTTAAAACTGTGTATAAGCCCCCGAGTCCTTGTTTTTTGTTTGTTTGGTTTTTGGTTTTGGTTTTTCCTTTTTAGGACTGAACCCACAGCATATGGAAGTTCCCAGGCTAGGGGTCAAATCAGAGTTGTTACTGCTGGCCACAGCCACAGCCACACAGGATCCAAGCCTTGTCTGTGACCTATACCACAGCTCTCAGCAACACCAGATCTTTAACCTACCGGGTGAGGCCAGGGATCGAACCCGCAACCTCATGGATACCAGTCAGCTTCATTTCCACTGTGCCACAATGAGAATCCCTGAATCCCTGTATTATTTTGAAGTAAGAGGCTTTTCCTTTAGCCTCCCAGGCCTCCCCTCAATATCCAAAGGCGGACTCAAAAGTTAATGATGAAGAAATATTTTACAGCTAAAAACCAGTTAAAAATCTCCACGATGTTAGGTCCTGCCTTGGCCGCTGCCTTATTGCTGATGGTTACTTTCTGGTTAGAGTCCTATCGCACCTGCTATTTTCTTTTCCTTTGAAACCCTCCCAACACCTGCTTCCTTTTGTGAGAAATATTCACTGCCGTGAAAAGGTCAAGGTGCAATAACCCCAAAGGCCACTGGAAGCTGTCCCCGGACCACCTGACTCTGGCCTCAATGACTTTGAAATGATCTGTGGGGGAGAAGAACACAGGCCCCTTAATTCTTACCAACAGCCCTTTTTTTTTTCAAGCTAACCCAATAAACCCCCCTTGCTGTCCCCTTTCAAGAGAGGACACGCTTTTGAGGCATTAGCCTTGAAAGTAATAAAGCTGTTCTTTCTGCCTCACCCAAACCTCTTTCTCAGAGACGTAATTGGCGCCCATGTCCAGAGGCCACAACTTGAAGTTTGGAGGGAATGGGGAGCGCTGAGCTAAAAGGCCACTAGCACTTCAGGGCCAGCGTTCCCGTGGTGGCTCAGTGGTTAAGGAACCCAACGAGCTTCCCCGAGGATGGAGGTTCACTCCCTGGCCTCGCTCAGTGGGTTAAGGATCCGGTGTTGCCGTGAGCTGGGGTGTAGATCGCAGACACGGCTCAGATCCTGTGTTGCTGTGGCTGTGGTGTAGGCTGGCAGCTGCAGCTCTGATGCAGCCCCTAGCCTGGGAACTTCCATGTGCCATGGGTGTGGCCCTAAAAAGAAAAAAAAAAAAATAGGGCCAGGATCACCTGGGTTTTTCCCTGGAGCCTGGAGAGGTAGGATGCTTATGCAAGACTTGAGCTGTGAGAGTCTGGCACCCTCAAGGAGCCTTCGGTTTGGAAAAGGAAGCTGCTCTCACCCTGGAGACAAAGAGAAACGGAGGAGGGAGGGAGGGCTGCGGTTCCCGAGCAGAGACGGGGTGACAGAGCAGGGGGTGTGTCATGTTCACAGAAGCCGAGGCACAGGGGTTCAGGATGACACGAGAAGGGCAGGGAACAGAGGGGCCATCTAGGAAGGCTTCTGAAGCACGCGTCTCGGTTGCCAACTTCCACTCCTCCCAGATGAAGCCCCCGTCTGGCCTGGGTGTCCTCTTCCTCACGTGAATGGTCTGCAAGGGGGTCCCAGTGCCCCCACTATTGGTGTAAGGTGGTGGCCGGGCTGAAGCAGCCCATGAGATGCTGGGGGGGTCTGGTGCTCAGGGTTCCAGGGACGTTTCTCGGGGAGGGGGCCCATCATCTCAGAAGTCCTGAGCGCTGGGTGTGACCACTGTTTGCACGCACACGTCAGGGGAGGCTCGGCCACAGGAGGAGGCAATGCTGAGACCATGATGCAAAGAAGAGGAAGGAACTTGCATCATCCAGCCCCTGAGCCGTGTGCCAGGCCCTACATCTTTGTGTTTTGAAGTAAAAGGCCTTTCCTTCCGCCTCCCCTCAGCCGCAAAAGGCAGACTCCTTAATTGCTTTCTCTTACGAATGCTTCCTTTCTAGTTAGAGTTATACACGGGACTTCAAGGCTTCTCCAAGGAAATAAACCTTGAAAAGCCTCCGGCTGAAATAAGAATGGCCAGACCCTTGGAGTTCCCGTTGTGGCTCAGTGGTTAAGGAATCTGACTAGGAACCACAAGGTTGCGGGTTTGATCCCTGCCCTTGCTCAGTGGGTTAAGGAGCTGGCGTTACCGTGAGCTGTGGTGTAGGTTGCAGACACAGCTCGGATCCCACGTTGCTGTGGCTCTGGCATAGGCCGGCGGCTACAGCTCCAATTAGACCCCTAGGCTGGGAACCTCCATATGCCGTGGGAGCGGCCCAAAGAAATAGCAAAAAAAAAAAGAATGACCAGACCCTACAATTGTCTCACTACAATTGTGACGCTGCTCTGAAGGACCTCCCCACCCCAGCAACCTGGCCTACTCCTTCCTGCCCACTCCTTACCCCGCCCCCATTGGGGCAACACATATGCCCCCAACCAACCAGCAAGTGTATCCAAAGACCCCATCCTTCCCCAGCCAATCAGCAGGTCAGCAGGTGTATGGCAAGGCCATTCCTCATGCTCCTTTGTCTTTGGGCTATAAAAACAGACACGACTCTGTGCCCAGAGTAGACTCTCCCTAATTATCAGGGTGTCAGCCCCCTGTGTTAACAGTGCTGCTTGCCTCCATAAACTTGTCTTTTCTACACCTTGGTTTAAATCCGGAAAATTCTTTTTCCACCCACGTGCAGAGAACGCAGCATTCTATTGCACCTAGAGTTTTCTTTTGAAATGGAAACACTTCCTAACACCCCTTCCCTGTAAGCCACCTTCATTCCAGAGAGAAGATCAAGGGACGGTCACTCCGAAGACGACCAAAGCCCAGCACCGGACTCGCTTATGCCAGATTTGATGACTCTGAAGTGATCTCAGGACGAAGGATGCTGTAGACAGCTTACTCAACAACCCTGTCTTCTGAGCTCAACCCACAAAACCCCTTGCTCTCCTCTCTCAGGACCAGGACATAGGTTTGAGGAACTAGCCTGCTGTGTCCTCCTTTGCCTGGCAAAGCAATAAAGCTGTTCTTTCTCTGCCTCAAAACTCTGTCTCAGAGCCTTAGCGGTGTCCAGAGGCTGCATTTTCAGCTACACCTGAAGGGTATCCCCAAAGGCCAAACCAACGAACCCTAAACCCAAAACGAATAGCCAATGGTTTGGGTGAAGTTCACAGACCATCAAAGAAACCATTATATATATACATATATATTTTGTGTGTGTGTGTGTGTGTGTGTGTGTGTGTTTGCCATTTCTTGGGCCGCTCTCGCAGCATATGGAGGTTCCCAGGCTAGGGGTCTAATCGGAGCTGTAGCTGCCAGCCTACACCAGAGCCACAGCAACGCGGGATCCGAGCCCTGTCTTTGACCTACACCACAGCTCGTGGCAACGCCGGATCCTTAACCCACTGAGCAAGGTCAGGGATCGGACCCGCAACCTCATGGTTCCTAGTCAGATTCGTTAACCACTGCGCCACGACGGGAACTCCCAAAGAAACCATTTTACAGTGGCGTTCAGTGCATTCAAGATGTTGGACACCCATCACCTCTCTTTTGTTCCGGAGCATCTTCATCATCCCCAAAGAATCCCACCAGGTCCATTAAGGGGGCCTCCCCAGCGCCCCTCCCCCAGCCCCCGGGCAACCGCCAATCTTCTTTCCGTCTCTGTCGTGGCTATATTGTTGCCTCTTCCAGAGATTCATCTGAGCAGAATCACGCAGTCTTCATCTTCTGGGTCTGGCTTCTCTTGCTTAGCACAAAGCTTTTCCTACCCAGGCATGCCTTCAAGCAGACCAGCAGACCAGCAGGGTGTTTCCAGGGTACATTTTTAACCCCCACCCCACCCCCTCATGTCCCCTAGGGCGCTCAATACCAGTTTGCAGAACAAAGGAATGAGATAATGAATGGAGAGTCCCAATGAGCCAGAAGGGAGATGGGGGTGCCGCCTGAGGGAGAAAAGAGATCCAGGAGGATTTTGATGACCCCATGTGGCTCCTGAGCCATCCCTCCACCGGCTCTGGTGGGATCAGGATGGCACCAGGGCTGTGTGAGGGTCCCAGGCTCAGCTTCCCAGGAGGAAGGCAGCCAATCAGGGCTGATGATGGCGAGGTCTGAACCTGCGCAGACGCTGCACCCACAGCATATGGAGGTGGTCCTCAGGCCACATCTGCAACCTACCCCACAGCCACAGCAGCGTCGGATCCGAGCCACATCTGTGAACTTCGCCATAGCTTGCGGCAACATCAGAGCCTTAACGGTATTTATCCAAATGAATTGAAAATGTATGTCCATGCAAAAACCGGCACACAAATGTTTACGGCAGTTTATTCCTAATTTCCAAACTCAGAAGCAACCAAGATGGCTTTTAAGGGAGTTCCCATTGTGGCTCAGAGGGTTAAGAACCCAACTAGTATCCATGAGAATGCAGGTTTGATCCCTGGCTTCACTCAGAACCTTCTTCCCTGCTGGAGTCCGTTTTTCCTGTTTGTTTGCTCTCTGGAGCCCGGGTGGGATCTGGATGGTAGGTTGTTGGGGACTAAGTCTGACGACCAAACTCAGGACACCTGTCCTGGCCATGCTGAGCTGTCCCCAGCCAGGGGGTACAGAGACACAAGGGGGCCAGCAGGAGGCTGGGGGTGGGGTGGGAGCTGCTTTTAGGTCTGAGTTTCCTAAGATCAGGAAAGGTTTGATGAAATGTGGCCAGCAGATGAGGAGCTGGCTGGGGACGGTGCTCGGCAGCAGCTGGTACCTTTCCAGGGGCGACCAGAGAGTGGTCCTCAGAGGGGGCCCACATCTAAGGCCCCCTCCTCACTAACACTCACAGCACGAGTTTCAGGGTGCCCAGGAGAGCCACCAGGGCTGCATCTAGACCCCCATTCTGGGAGGGGACTTGACTCCCGGCCTCTCGGGGGCAGGGGTCCGCAGGTAAGGATGTAACCACAACCAGCCATGAGGCTCTGGAAAGCCCGAGGCAGGTGAAACAAAACCAGGTGGACCAGCATGCCATGGAGAGTGAAGCTTTGGAGGATGGGTGGGGAAAGTGCTGGAAGCCTATGCCTCTAGGCTCCTTTATTAAGAAAACACCCCTCAGGACACATCCTGCATCAGGAAGAAAGGACCCCACATCCTGGTTTGAACTGCTGCTTCTCCCGCCCTGAACCTGCTTCTCCCTGCTCTGGGTGAACTTCCTCTGCGGGTTATGCAGTGGCTCAGAAAGAAAGGTCCAGGCATAGGAACTCCAGGAGAAGGAGCTCTGCACCCTGCGCCCACCCTCTCCTCCTCTACCTCTGCAGGGCTTGGTTACAGATGTTGCACGTGAGGAGCCGTCCGAGTCTCCAGCTGTTTAAAGGCATGAGAGCTTCTGCATCAGGCTCCTGATGGAAACACATGGGCTGGGAAAATGCTATCCGGGCTCCAGCGCTGGTGTATTTCATGTCTGTCTTTCTCCCAGCCCCATAGAGTGGGCGCATTAGGCATGTTTTGCTTGAGAGCTTTCATTGGAACCCAAGGGGGGCAACTCCCAGAAGAGTGTGTGTGTGTGTGTGTGTGTGTGTGTGTGTGTGTGTGTGTGTGTGTGTGTGGTGGGGGTGGTGTTCGGGACAGACAGGGGATGCCCACTCCAGTGGATTTTCTTTGATGACCTTATAAAAGGAACAACTCAACCACAGTATCTCCAAAGACACTGGGGACTTAGACAAAATCAATGGTAGGAACTGTGGGAAAACACTGGCACCACGTGGGCAATCGCCAAGGGCCCCTTCCCCATCTGAGCTGGTGGAGCCACCGGGCTCTGGCTTTGCCTCCTACAGATCCCCTGGATCACCAGAATCTGGCTGATCTCTGGGGAAGAATTCCCAAAGCAGGGCTCTGGAGCCTTGGTCCCTAAGGGGGTGGCTCCAAATCTGTCCTTTCTGGGCGCTGCGGCATTTTCCAGCCAGTCGCTAACCAGAGCCCTAAGCCACGTATCTGGTGGGAGAGAGTTTCTCATTGGCTGAAGGGCAGAGAGGGGATTATAGCCTCCTAGGCAGGGAAGGGACCCAGCTATCTGGCTAGGAACCAGAAGCTTCCCTTCTGTATCTGCTGATGACGCATCTTCCAGTGGCCTCTTGAGGCTGAGAACCAGGGCCCGCCTGTTAGGACAAAGGGCGGGGTAGACATGTCCTCCCAGGTGTTCAAAAGGAAACACTCGCCATAGAACCAGGGAGCAGAAAGGTGGTTACCAGGGGCTGGGGAGGGCTGAGAGGGGATCGGAGAGGTTGGCCAAAGGGCACAAACTTCCAGTTATAATATGAATCCTTCTGGGGATCGAATAGCATGGGGACATTAGTTAATCATACTGTGCTGTATACTGGAAACCCGCCGAGAGGGCGGATCTTAAGTGTTCTCAGCACACCAAAAAAATGTGAAATAAATGAAGAAGAAACTGTGTAGAGTGAGGAATGTGTTAACTTGACTAGGGGACTCATTCACAATCACATAGATTAAATCATTTCATGGCACAGCTTTTAAAAAATCACTTTGACACCCTAAATCAGTCTATTTTTTACTGCTTTTTAAAAAAATTTTGTTGGTTTACCGCATTGCGCCCATTTCTGCTGTTCAGCAAAGCAATCCAGTCATACATATATATAGATATACACACTTCATTGTCTTATATTATCGTCCATCCTCGTAAGACATTGTTTTCTATCACAAGACATTGGAGAGAGTTCCCTGTGCTGCACAGCAGGACCACATTGCTTATCCATTCTAAATGTCATCGTTTGCATCCACGACCCCCAAGCTCACGGTTCATCCAACTCCCTCCCCCCTCCTCTTTGGCCGCCACAGGTCTGCTCTCCATGTCCGTGAGTCTGTTTCTGCTCTGCAGACTGGTTCATCTGTGCCATATTTTAGATTCAACATGTAAGCGATATCATATGGTATTTGTCTTTCTCTTTCTGACTTACTTCACCTTGTATGAGAATCTCTAGTTGCATCCATGTTGCTGCAAATGGCATTATGCCATTCTTTTTTATGGCTGAGTAGTATTCCTTTGTACTTAGGCACCCCATCTTCTTTATCTGTTCATCTGTCAACGGACATTTAGGCTGTTTCCAGATCTTGGCTGTTGTGAATGGCGCTGCTATGAACACAGGGGTGCAGGTACATACACAAATTTCAGTTTGTCAACTGTACCTCAATACAGCTGGAGGAAAAAACAAGAAGTGCTTCTGTGTGTGTTTGCGTGTGTGCGCGTGCGGAGGGGGGCATGTCTCAAATCGAATTGTCCCTCCTCCTGGGCAGCGAAGCTCCCTTTGGTATGAAGACCGTGACCCACGTGACACTAAGTGACTGAACCCCAGGGCGTCGTCGCTGTGAATGAGGCCCTTCAAAGAGGCAACGTTCCCTCAGACATTTTTAATTATTAAGGTAATTTAAACAATATCATTTAAGAGAGGCAACATGATTTCCCTTAGACTCTTTTATCGTTGTCTTTTTAGGGCCACAGCGTGGCATATGGAGGTTCCCAGGCTAGGAGTCCTTGGTTTGGAGCTACAGCCGCCAGCCTACGCCAGAGCCACAGCAATGCCAGATCCAAGCCTCATCTGCAAACTACACCACAGCTCACGGCAATGCCGGATCCTTAACCCATTGAGCGAGGCCAGGGATTGAACCCGCAACCTCATGGGGGTCAGATTTGTTTCCACTGTGCCACGACGGGAACTCCTCCCCAGATATTTTTAACTAAATGTAAACAACATTATTTAAAAGAGGCTATATCATTTTCCTCAGACAGTTTTTATAACCGTCCTCCCTGACTTGGGGTAGTTTCTGAGGCCCAGCAGCCCCACGGAAGACCCCCGCAGCCACGCTGAGGGGAGAGGGAAAGGCCGGACTCCCAGGTCACAGCCTCTGGGAACCTCCAGCCTTTGAGAGGTGGCGGGGGCCGGGAGCTTGGGGACTCAGGATGGAGGAGGGGAAGGGGAGAAGGGGAAAAAAAGATGGGGGGGGAGGAAGGAGAAGGAGGGGAGAAGAGATAGAGAAGGGGGGGCGGGAGGATGAAGAATGAGGGGGGGAGGGGGGGGAGGAGGAGGAGGGGGGAGCAGGAGGGGGACGGGGGGAGGAAGACCAGCACTGGGCCCCCTCTTCAGCCCTGTGTAGGCAGGACAGTGTCCTCTCTGGGAAAAGGGTGAGTCCAAACTTTCATGCCCAGAACCAGGACATGCCACAGAATCACCCTCTTCAGGGTTTGCGTCTGTGTGTGTGTGTGTGTGTGTGTGTGTGTGTGTATGTGCACACGAGCATGTGTGTGCACATGTGTGCGTGTATGGGTCAGAATTCTCACGGGCTCAAGCCATCAAACCCCAACTTGATTAGCTTCAGGAAAAAAGATTGAAAAGCCCATGTATCAGGCGCTCGGACAGAGAGCGTGCAGAGCTGGACGCAGGGATGCAGGGAGCCGGGGACCCGGCAGGCCCCGCCCCTCTCCTTCTCCCATGTCCCTGTGGCTTCTCTCTGTGCCGTGGCCCCCGGCGCTGCACCTGAATTCTTCCGGCGGTGGGGACAGGACCGTCTGAACTTGGGCTCCGTCCCAGCAGCTCCCAACATGAGCCCTGACCCCGTGGGGTGGAAGGCGGGGCACTTGCTCCCCGGGAAGCGGGAACAAGGGACGACACAGCAGGAGGGGCCAGAGCAATGTCCCTGAGAGGTGTGCAGGGCAGGGCGGGCAGCCCCCAGGGTCCCCAGCCTCAGTCACTGCATCCTGACCCCTCAGAGGTGTTTCTTCCATGGCCGTGCCTCTTCTGGAGGTGGCGTCCAGGGTTGGAAGGCTCTGCTCACCTGCCAGTCTAAAGGGCTGTGACTTTGGTCAGAGGGTCAGAGGATAAGTTTGCAGAGATGGGCTGTCCCCTTGGCTCCTCGGGGTCCCTCTGAGGGTCCTTCAACCAGAGCACGATGCCAACCAAGACCAGCAAGATGGGCACCTTCACAAACACCAGGAGCACGTAGTGGGTCCTGGGGGAGAGGGTAGAGTGGTCAGAGCCCTGAGCCCCTCCAGCCCCGTCACCCCCAGAGCCCTGACATCGTGGCCAGCTCAGCAAAGCCTGTGACCCTGGGCCCAGGAGCCCCACTCTGAAAACTCTCTTGAATGTCCTCCACTCAGTTTTTGTTTTATGGCCAAGCCCGAGGCATGCAGAAGTTCCCAGGCCAGGGATGGAACCCGAACCATAGCAGTGACAATGCTGGGTCCTTAACCCACTGAGCCGCCAGAGAACTCTGTTAGCTTTTTGGTTTTGCTCTGTACTGGGCCAACCTTCTTTTCTTTTCATTTTCTTTTTGTTTTTTAAGGCCACATCTGTGGCATATGGAGGTTCCCTGTTTTGGGGTCCAATCAGAGCTGCAACTGCAGGCCTATACCACAGCCACAGCCACAGCAACTCGGGATCTGAGCTGCTTCTGTAAACACTACAGCTCACAGCAACGCTGGATCCTTAACCCACTGAGCAAGGCCAGGGATCGAATCTGCGTCTTCATGGATGCTAGTCGGGTTCATTACTGCTGAGCCGTGACAGGAACTCCCTGCCTTCTTTTCTTTCTTTCCTTTTTTTTTTGTTTTTTTGTTTTGTTTGTTTGTTTTTTTGTTTTAGGGCCACACCCATGGCATATGGAGGAGGCTGGGGTCGATTTGCAGCTACAGCTGCTGCCTACCCTACAGCCACAGCAAAGCGGGATGCAAGCCCCATCTGCGACCTACACCAAAGGTCACGGCAATGCCGGATCCTTAATCCACTGATCGAGGCCAGGGATCAAACCTGCAACCTCATGGTTCCTAGTTGGATTCGTTTCCACTGCGCCACAATGGGAACTCCTCACCTTCTTTTCTAATTGCGCCTTTGTCCAAGTGCCTGCCTCTGTCATCTCACTGCTCCTGCTAACACCAGCTCCCGGCTGCTAAATCACCCTTCCTGAAGCCTTGCATCCTGGAGACTGGGTCTCGTCTCCCTTGGCACCCACGCGGTCATCAGTGCTTTTGACGTTGACAGTCAAATGGGCAGACGGTCTGCCGATGTCTCCTCCGTAAGGGATGCTTACAGAGCGGAGGTCTGCAGAGAGGTTTTCAGGCTGGGGCCAGGCCAGTGGGAGTGGAATGCTGGGTGGGCTCTGAGTGTCGACTCTGACTGATGGGCCCCGGCATCACGTGACTGCATGCAGTTCCCAAGCTTGGCTGCCCCATAGGAGAGGCCCCAGGTAGGGGCTGGAGGAAGGACCAGAGCTACTCACCTGATGTGGGGTTTGGAGGACTGGTTTGTACGGCTGTTATCCATATTCCTGGAGAACCAGCTTCCTGACTCGGTCTGAATCGTCCCCTCTGAACACAGGCAAAGCCGGCCCCAGGTTATCTTCACAGACCGGGGGTTCGTGCTCCCCTCACAGTGTCACCCCTGCCCACCAGCCCATGTAGGAGACCCCCTCCCCGCCGCATCCGGAGGCTTTGTCTTTTTGGATTCAGTTCCTCGGGCTTTTCCACCTTTCTGCTGTCATCTGTTTCACCACACACATCTTCCAGGTGTGACGAGAAATAAAAATTAACTCAGAGGAAGCACTGCCGGGCTCAGGAACAGCTAGTTCCAGGAGTTCCCGTTGTGGCTCAGCGGTAATGAACCCGACTAGTATCCACGAGGAGGCAAGTTCCATCCCTGGCTCTGCTCAGTGGGTTAAGGATCCTGTGCTGCCATGAGCTGCGGTGTAGGTCGCAGACGGGGCTTAGATCTGGCATGGCTGTGGCTGTGGTGTAGGCTGGCAGCTGTAGCTTCCATTCGACCTCTAGCCTGGGAACCTCCATGTGCCCCGGGCATGGACCTAAACAGCAACAACAAAAACCCAATGACAACAACGAAACAGAGAATTCTGGAAATGGGGCATCTGGTTACTGGAGTGGTAAAGGGAGAGGGTTGCTGGAGGGCTGGTGAGTAAGAGGACCCCTCCCAGTGAACGAGTGAACAGGGCCAGTGATGAAGAAAATACGTTTAGGAGACATTGTGAAGGCAGTTTATGGGAGCAGCCTGGTTTCCAGCAAGGGGAGGCCAGAACCACTCAGGGTGGGCCAGGTTCCTGAGGTTCAGTGCTGGGACCCCTCGGGTGACCCCGGATGTCCCCCAGCCCGCGCCCCATCATGAACTGACAGCTTCTGGGCATGACCATCCAAGGCTGACCACTTCCTAGAGCCATGCCCGTCCCATTCCTAGGGACGTGCCCGCAGGTGCCCCAGAGAGACCTCAGGGATGTGCCAGGCAGCCGGGCTGGGCTGCTGCCGCACTTCGGTTTCTCTCACGCCCTCCTGTCCATCTGTCTGTCCCCTCTGCCCATGGGGAGGAGGGAACAGGCCCCCTCGCTCCTCCAGTCCTGAGCACCAGGGCCTCGCAGTGCAGACGAGACTGCTCTTACCTGGGTCAATGACCACTTGAACTCGGAAGCCCAGGTCCACCCCGGTCTTCTGTATCCCGCACCAGTAACTGTCCATGTCGTTTCGATGGAGCTGCCACATGGTCACTGAGAGCAAGCGGTGTCGCTGGTCGTCCCTGATGGACACACGGTCCCCCAGCACCTCTTCTTCTGTTCCTTGGGTCTGAATGAGGATCCTGCAGGTGTTCCACCTGGTCCCGCGGCACCACCACTTCCTGTAGGTCTCCCAGCCCCGGTCGTACTGACACTGCACGGTCACCGACCCCCGCTCGGGGCCTTTCACGGTCTCTGGGCCTTGGATGGAGAAAGAGCCTGGAAAACAGAATCCCGCAGTATAGCTCCTGCTGTCCTGAGCCAGGCCAGATGGATGTCTTTCCTGGCCAACCCCCAGCCCCCAGTGACAACTTCTCTGTCCCGCATCTCCTCCAGCTCCCTCGGTGACAGGACTCTGGCCTCTCTGGTCCCCATCTCCCTGCATCGAGCCGGGCATCTGATTTTTTGACACTCCTGAACCGCCCTTGTGGGGGGGGGATTCCCCAGTTTGGAGCATTTTCTGATTTCTAGAAATCATGGCTGACTTCGGGCCCAAGGTGACATCACTACACAGAGAGGTGGGAAGAGCTGTCCCCCATCTGAGCCAGTGCGAGGCACCTCCCGAACACCCAGGCTTCTCCCTCCAGCCTTCATCTTACCCCCCGTCTTTTCTTCTTTTTGGCTGCGCCTGTGGCATGTGGAAGTTCCTCAACCAGGAATCGCTGGATCCTTAACCGCTAGGCCACCAGGGAACTCCATGGCATTTAAGTCTTTCACAACCAAGATCCCAGTTCTCTGTCCAGTGCCACTTCCTGCCACTCCACCCCGTGAACATCCTTCCCCCACCCCCACGCGCCCTCCCAGGCAGCTGTGTCACCAGCCATGTCCTTCCTGCCGCCTCCTCCAACACCCCCCACGCTCTCAATATCTGCTCCTCTCAAGGTTCAGTCTTTGCAGCCTTATTCCCCTCCCCATCCCAAACGGCTCCCTCCCTTTGCTCCACAGCCCTCTACAGAAACCCGAATGCTGCACTGGTATTATTTTATCATCCTTAACCATCTCTGTCTCCCTGGCTAGCATCCTCTGTTCCAAAGACCAACGATCTTGTGTTCGTTTTTTCTATCTCTTCCCAGCCCCCAGGTCTTACACAGTGTCCCATTAGGTGCCACTAATGCTTACGATTGTTTTGAAAAGAAGCTGGTTTTTAGGATCTTGGACATAACAGCTTCAAGTCTAGTGTCAACTAGAATTTCCATGCCAATGGGAGACGAATAAGGGGGCTAATTGCAGAGCTAAGGCAATAGTAAGTACAGGAAACAAATTCAAATTTGTCTCCCCATGGGAGACCGGGCTAATAAATTGTAGTCCATCCACAACATGGTTAAAAGAAAAAAGCAAAGGGAGTTCCCCTCATGGCTCAGTGGTCAACGAACATGACTAGGATCCATGAGGTTGCAGGTTCAATCCCCGGCCTCGCTCAGGGAGTTAAGGATCTGGTGTTGAGCTGTGGTGTCGGCTGGCGGTTCTAGCTCTGATTTGACACCTGGCCTGGGAACCTCCATATGCCTCAGGTGCAGCCCTAAAAAGCCAAAAAAAAAAAAAAAAGAAGGAAGAAAAAGAAAGCAGAGTTTCAATATAGATTATATTGCCAGCAATTATAAACAGCAGTATACGGACACTGGTGCTTTGAAATAGACGTTTCCTCAATCCTAGCTTTGGTGATTTAAACTGATGAGCGCTCATAATGTGACTGAGCTTGTTTTTAAAAATATGTGGCTCTGTGGCAGGCTTTGGCCAGTGAACAGAAACCTACTCTGAAACCAGACCCAAGTGCTTTGAAATGGTATTCATCCCACTATCATGGAAAATAATTCAATTTTAACTTATTTCTGTTGCCTCATATTTGCCATTCATCTAGTCTCTACAAACCTATTCTTTCTAGAGTTTTGTATAACATGATGATGGACAATAAAATCTCCAAGATGGAAAAAAAAATATATGGGAGGTTTTTCTTTTCTTCTTCTTCTTCTTCTTTTTTTCTTTGCCATTTCTTGGGCCCCTCCCGAGGCATATGGAGGTTCCCAGTCTAGGGGTCCCATCAGAGCTGCAGCTGCCAGCCTACGCCAGAGCCACAGCAACACGGGATCCAAGCCCTGTCTTCGACCTACACCACAGCGCACAGCAATGCCGGATCCCTAACCCACTGAGCGAGGCCAGGGATCGAACCTGCAACCTCATGGTTCCTAGTTGGATTCTTTAACCACTGCGCCACGATGGGAACTCCGTGGGAGGTTTTTCTAAACAGAGATGATGATGGATGGGACCGCATGCCTACGTGTATGTTCAGGAGTTGGTCTGAAGGAAGAGAGAGGTAGAAATGATTGGACAGCAGGGAGCCGGGAGCAGACCTTGGGGGACGGGGCTCATGGGGTCTAAAAGCTGTTTGCATTTCAATTTTTTTGTGTTCCTGCTTCTGAGATAGACTTCCTCCTTCAGGCCCATCCTTCAGGAAATGTATGCAAAATCCTTGGGTGAATAGTCTTCTCTCCAAATCGAGATAAGGGTTGATCTCCAGGTCTGGGCTGATAGAAAGTGACCAATGACACTCCAAAGGAGCCAAAGGCAGCCAAGGGGGAGCTGCGAGCAGAGGTGCCCATGGGGGGCTTGGGAGGTGTCCTCATGAGGCTGGGGGTCTCTGCTGGGGTCCCTGCCAGCCCAAGCTGGGAAGAGTAATTTCTGAGCTATAGGTATGGGCTGGTCATTCTTTTTTTTTTTTTTTGGCCATGTCCATGGCTTGCAGAAGCTCCCTGCTTCGGGAACAGGACCTGCGCCCCAGTAGTGACAACGCCAGATCCTTAACTCACTAAGCCACCAGGGAACTCCACCCTGGCCATTCTTGCAACACTTTCCAGGTTGGCAAAAGGGGATGAAGGTCTCCTCTTTCACTCTCGGCGTGGTTGGGGGTCAGGTAACCAAGCAGACGGACGAGAGAATGTTCCAGAAGCGGGGTCATTCTGCCTTCACCCCATCCACCTTCTCTCCCGCCTTTCACAGAAGTCACCCCAGAGTGCCTGATGGTGTCTAGAGGTGAAAACTTGCTAGGGTGGCTTTTTTCCCCTCCTGGACTGACGTTACCCCCCTCCCGCCAGAGCCAGAGGAGCAGGGTTCTCCGTCCCTTCTCGT
Source organism: Phacochoerus africanus (assembly GCF_016906955.1). NCBI lineage: Eukaryota > Metazoa > Chordata > Mammalia > Artiodactyla > Suidae > Phacochoerus > Phacochoerus africanus. Next base: position 6,610,240 of record NC_062557.1, on the reverse strand, counting down.
CCCACCCTCCCCCAGGTGCAGATCAGCCGCAGGGGGGCTCAGCCTTCAAATGGGGGAGAAGTGTGTTTGTGTGGGTGTGCGTGGGAGGGAGACTCTGTGTGTGTGTATGGGTGTTTACCTCGGCGTGTGTGTGAGTGTGCGTGTCGCTGTGCAAGTGTGTGTACCATTTTGTGTCACCCTGAGTGAATATACCCACGTGTGTCTGCGTGTATATATGAATGTGTATGTACAAGGGGTGAGCCTGTAGATGGGGAGGGGGTGTGACTGCATGGGGGGGTGCGGTCCACCCCACGGTGCCAGCGTGCTGTGTGCCTGTGCATAAGAGTGTGTGAGCCCAGCACAGTCCACCCAGGCAAGCTGGACGGTGAGACTAAGCAGGTGGCTCGGGGTGGGTGGGGGGTGTGTCTGAACTCAGATGCAAAGCTGCAGCCCGGGGGGAGCTACAGACCTTCTGAATTACTGTCCTTGGGAATCTGGGCCCCTTGGAGTCCCGCCTCAGGAATGGGGCTGTCACAGAAAAGCCACCGCCCTTGCAGCTGGTCCACAACTGTCATCACAAGGCTTCTTCAGGCATCAGTACAACCAAGCATGGTGGCGACACCTCGGGGGTGGCCCACAGCCCTCATCTACCTGCATCACCTGTAGAGAGTTCTATTCTGCCTTAGGGCTGGGAGGGGCTCTGCGAAATCCACTCACTCCCGAAACCCGGGTCCTAGAACATGGAGGGACAGGGCTCGGCTCTCCTAACTCCTTGGCCCCACGCTCTTTCCTGCAGCCCCTCTGATACCTAGTCTGCTTGTGTCAGATGGTCAGTCTGCAGGCCTGGCAAGAGGACTCTGTGACCCACACACACCGCATGCCCTGTGCAAGCTTCCACGCCCTCATCTAATGTCCTCTAACTGTGGGCAGTTGATTTCCACAGAAAAGAAGCCGTCACCCATCTGGGTTCCTGAGCAATTTCCTCTGCAAAGTTTCAGCCCCCAGGCACAGGGTCCCGGGCCCTTCATAATCCCCTCCCACTGCCCACCAATCATCCCAAGGCTTTTGCAAACTGGGAGCTCCCTCTGATGAGTCTACCATCCTTTCTCGAGCTTCCCACCCGGGGCCAGTTCCCTCTCCTGCAACTGCTTTTCCCTCTTCTCTGCTGGAAGGGCTGATCCCTTTCTCCCAGGCTCATCTGAGGAACGGCCTCCTTGAGTCTTTCTGTAGCTCTGGAGCCAGACCTGCTTGGAACACCAAGCGTACCTCCATCCAGGCCTTAGGGAGTCCTGCCTGTGTCCATGTCTCACCCACCAAGGCCACTGGGCTCCTTTTGGGGTTTTGTTTGGCCATGGCATGCGGAATTTCCAGGGCCAGGGATCAAACCTCTGCTATCTCCTTAACCACTAGGCCACCAGGGAACTCCTCCGCTCCCCCCTTTTTTTTTTTGCTTTTTAGGGCCACCCTTGTGGCAAATGGAAATTCCCAGGCTAGGGCTTGAATCTGAGCTGCAGCTGCCAGCCTACACCTCTGCCACTGCAACGCCAGATCTGAGCTGCATCTTTGAACTACACTGCAGCTTGTGGCAAAACCAGATCCTTGACCCACTGAACGAGGCCAGGAGTCAAACCCGCATCCTTAAGGAAACTCGTCTGGTTCTTAACCTGCTGGTCCACAAGGAGAACTCCCTCGGCTCCTCTTTTTAATGGTCAATCCTATTGCAGGCACCTGGTGGGCCTCTGCTGAATGAATTAACAAAATCACTTCACGTTTCCTTGGGCATGAGACCTCTCCTGGGCCCTGGAGAGACCCTCTCTACGGCCACCCCGCCCCTAAAGCACCAGGTCCCCGAGGCCCCAGCACACTCACCTGGGAGGCTGAGAAGGAGCAGAGCCGGGGGCAGCCACATAGTCCCTCCAACCTACGCCTGCAAAGCACGCTCGGCTCCCAGTGGACTCTGGAAGTTCTGCCTGGGCACAGGCTTGCACCCTCTGCTTGTCCAGACTACCTTTGAATTTCTTAAACATTCGCTTCCTTTTATGGAGTGAGTATTTCCTGCTTTTAATTATTCAGCAAAAGCAGAGTCCTTTCATGGCAGGGCTGGTCACAGGGCATGAAAGCCCTCACAACATAGCAAAGAGGAAGCGAGAGGGCTTTGCCGGGTGAGCGGGGGTGGGAGATATATCTGCAGAAGGGTCAGAGGCATCTGGTCTATGAGGCCTTGGAGTTTAGGAGTTCCCACTGTGGCTCAGAGGGTTAAGGACCAGACGTTGTCTCTGAGGATGCAGGTTCAATCCCTGGCTCCCCCTCCCACCCCCTGGTAGGTGAAGGCTCCGGCGTGGCCACAAGCTGCCATGTAGGTCGCAGATGGGTCTCAGATCTGGTGTTGCTGTGACTGTGGCTTAGACCACCAGCTCAGCTCTGATTTGACCCCCAGCTGGGGGGTCTCCATGGGCCACAGGTGTGGCTGTAAAAAGAAAAAAAAAGCCAAGGGTACAAAGGTCCTGTCCGAGTGTCAACTCCAGAGGTGGTTCTCCAGGACAACAAAGGGTCTCAGCAGCAGGGACCGCCCCCCTTCAGGCGTCAAGTGAATGCATTTGGTGCACCTGGAGATGCATCTGTTCAGAGGTTTATAGCCAAGTGCATAAAAGTACAGACTGTGAGTATTATATCTTGCAACAGCTTACACTGGAAAAAAAATCTGAAAAAGAATATATAAGTAAATCGCTTTGCTGTACATTTGAAACTAACACAACATTGTAAGTTAAATAATATATATATATTTTTTTGTCTTTTAAGGCCCACACATGAGGCATATGGAGGTTCCCAGGCTAGGGGTCCAATAGGAGCTGAAGCCGCTGGCCTTCGCCACAGCCACAGCAACGCCAGGTCCAAGCTGCATCTGCAACTTACACCACAGCTCAGGGCAACCCTGGATCCTTCTTAACCCACTGAGCGAGGCCAGGGACCGAACCCGCAAACTCATGGTTCCTAGTCGGATTCGTTAACCACTGCGCCACAACGGGAACTCCCTTTCTCTTATTCTTTAGAGGACAAATCATGCGGTGCGAAGGGCGTGCCTATCTGCACAGGTCCGGCGTGCCTAGACCAAACGCATTATGTCCTCATTCAGCCAACCACATGAATGACTTATGCCTTTAGGTCTTTGTTCTGAAGCTTAAGTCATTTGCCAGCACTGCGACTGTTTTTCAAGCAGGAAGATGGGGTAAAGAAAAACAGGACAAGACGGAGTTTTCAGCATAGAAGCAAAGAGGCAAGGAAAATATTGTAGAAACATGTCTCCCGACAGGTTTAGGATCTGGCGTGGCTGTGAGCTGTGGTGTAGGTCATAGAGGCGGCTCGGATCCCACGTTGCTGTGGCTGTGGTGTAGGCCAGCAGCTGTAGCTCCAATTGGACCCCTAGCCTGGGAACCTCCACATGCCGCAGGTGTGGTCCTAAAAAGGAATATATATATATATATACACATCTCCTGAAAATACCTATGAGCACATATGGCAAAACCATGAAGAAGAAAAGACGATGATAAATGCAAAATTGAGAGTTAGAGAAGGAGCTTAGGACTTCAAGCATTTGAATGATGTTTACTCCTTAAGGCGCAAGGTACATACTCAACTGTTGAAGGGTATTCCTGGTTTAAAGAGTAGGCATGTATTAGGCATATTCTTTTCTTTTTGTGATACTGTGCAAGAAAAAATTTCCAAAACCTTTTCAGAGTGTTCTGAGGGAATCACAGACAGCCACCCTGAATTTTTTGGTCCGTGTTCACTTCCATCCAGCAGAGGGCGCTGTGTTCCCGGGCATGGGATCCATGGCCGTGGACCTGCTCTCAGAGCTCCTCAGAGGCCTGTGGACCCAGAGGACTGCCCCGAGCATGCCCAGGAACAAGGGCACCTCCAGGAAGACCAGGAGCAGCAGGCGGACGCTGGGATGCTTGGATCTGTGGGGGACAAGATGACAGTGAGCGGCGACCTCAGGAGGAGCTTGGTACCCTCCACCTTGCCCCCAACCCCTGTGCCCAGGTCCCAAGGCCAGGCCAGTCCACAGCAAGATCAACTCTGGTCAGGGCAGCCACACCCTCAGGACCTCTGCCCTCCTCTCCCTGCTTCATCGCCCTGGAGGATGAGGACTCTGGACGCAAGGAAGGTCATGGCCAGTGGACTGATGCGAGGCAGACCCAGGGATCCAGGCCCTGGGCCCGGAGGAGGATTTCTTCGTGAGCCTCCACGTTTGGGGGTTACCCTTTGTGGGGTACAGTCATCGATAATGGGGTCATTTGTTTTACATTTGCTCTCCTGGAGACAGCATTTCCCACGGGGAAAGAGACTCTTTGCTCTACTCATGGGGACAAACTGGTCTCCGCCTGGTGCCTCCAAAAGTCAAGGCAGCCCTTCAAAGTCCACCCGAATTGATGGAATAAGTGAATGACACACACACACACCCCCGCAGAGTTCTCTCCCTCCTCAGAGGCCTGGGTTCTTTAAGAAGATGACACTTCTGACCAGGGCCTGGGGGAGACAGGGGACGGGGTGCAGGGGCCCGCACAGCCCAGAGCGCTGCCTCCTGCCCTGCCAAGCTGGGATCCTGGAGGCTCCTTGGGTGGGGTGTTTGCAGTCACTCTTCCCTCCGCCTGGACCCCAGTTTCTGTAGGTGCCTGAATGGCTGGCTCCCCAAATGCCACAGCCAGCCCTCCCTGATTATCGGGTATTAAAGAGCAGCTCCAATCGCAATATTTCTCCATAGTGTTTATCACAGAATGCCAGATTTATACCCTGACTGTGTGTTCATTTGTTCATGGTGTGAATTTTCCCTTAGATCACATCTTTTTTTTTTTTTTTTGTCTTTTTAGGCTCGCACCTGGGGCATATGGAGGTTCCCAGGCTACGGGTTGAAATGGAGCTCTAACAACTTTTGTCAGAGCGAGAACCTGTCCAGCGGCTATATCAGCTGTAGAAGGATCTTCAGAGTTAGGTGCGGAATTGAGTGAGGGACTTGGAGGTGGGAGACACGAAGCCCTCTACCCTGACCCCTCACCCGGAAGACAAATCCCCCAGGTGCCAAGTCCTGGGATGCGGGCCCTTACCGAGGGTGTTGGCCGGGGTCCTGGGATGCAGGGCCCTTTCCAAGGGTGTTGGCCATGGTCTCCCGCCCAGACACGACGCTCCAGGTGGTCGCTGGCAGGGTCGTGGGAGGCCCTGGCGTGCTTGGGGGCCTGCTGGTGCCGGGGGCTGAGGGAGGAGCATATGTCAGGCCCTGGGCCTTTCCCTGGGGTCCCCACGCTCCATCACTGGTGTGGCTCTGACTCACGCGGTCAAGGTCACTCAGGTCATCTGGACAGATGTGCTCTGTCCAGCAGCCACACTCAGGCCTGACCGCACCCTGGACCCCCCCCTCCGGCCCCTCTCCAAGGGCACCTGGCCAGGTGGGCGTTTCAGGTGCAGAGTCAAGAGAAAGAGGAAAAGGCAGGGCCCCCCTTGGGGGTGGGGGGCGGGGCGATGTCCCCCAGAGGGACATGGGAAGCCCCACTCTGGGGTGGGGGGCTCTTTCTGTGCTTTCCTTGAGGTTACGTGAAGCCTCCAGAAACACAAGAGGTCCCTTCAGAGAAGTCTGGGGTCATTGGTGCCCTGAGGGCCAGCACAGAGCAGGGCGTCTCCTGGGAGCTGGCAGCTGGGGCTGCGGTGCAGAGGCCCAGTGCAGGGCTGGGCTCTGGAGGAGGCCCCGCCAGGCTGCAGGGTGAGGCCCATCTCCTGTCCCCAGGGCCCCAGGCTCATGTCAGCCTGAGTGTCATGGGGCCTTGGGAGGAGGAGCCCAGCAAACCCTGTGGTAGACACCTGCTGGGTAGGTCAGACCTGGCCCAGGTCCAGAAAGAGACACCAGGTCCCCTTCAGAGTGGAGGTCCCCTCGTGAGGACAGCAAGAGACATAGATCCCAGAGGCAGGACGCTGCAGCCTGCACAGTGCCAGGGTGCCGGTGCAGGACAGGCCCCACTGGGAGAAGGAGATGTGTGTGCAGACGCGCCCTCAGACACGCCCCATGGCCCCGGCCACTGGCCACCCCTCCCCACCAGCTCGGCCCAGTCTTTCTGTGCCACTTCTTTCCTGAGGGTCGGGGGGACCTGGTGCTGGTGCGAGGGGAGGGGTGCGGGGCTCACCTGGAAACACAACCACCTCCACCGGGAAGGTGGAGTCAACTGAAAATTGTGTAGAGATCCCACAGCGGTACGTCCCTGCATCCTCCTCTGTGAGCCTCTCCAAGGTCACTGTGAAGGTGAGGTTGGCAGGATCGTCCTTGATGGACACGCGGCCTCTCCTCACTTCTCTCGCTGACTCTCTGGTCTCCACAATTTTATTCCACAAAAGTAAGAATGACAGTTTTTCCCAGTATTTCTTATCGTCGATGTATTCCTCCTCGTACCGACACTGCACGCTCAGGGATTCCCCCCTCGATGCCCGTCACAGTCGGGGGGTCACTCAGGGACAAATAGCCTGGAAGACACAGCGAGTCCAGCTCCTCACCAGGGGTGCCTGGGTCGGGGGAGCCCCGGGGCTGAGGGTCCCCCAAGGGTCCTTGGGGTCTGGAGGAGGCTGAGGCTATAGACAGGCCTTTCCTCAGCTCCAGGGGAGGATGGGGGGTGGTGGTGAATAGCTCCCCCTCACAGAGGAGGGGGTGTCCGTGGAGTCAGGAAGGGCCCAGGATGGGGACACTCTGTGTGTGTGTGTGTGTGTGTGGTGCCCCAAGATAGCATCTCTGACTGTGACAATTGGGGTGGGACCATCATAGGTGCCCCCCGCAGCTGCTCTGTCCAGCACAGTGAACAAGACTCACCTGCTTTGTGCCCTGAATCCTCGTGGGCCCTGCTGAGGCAGGTGCTGGCTCCTTCTGGGAGCTTCTCAGCCCCCCCTCCCTGCCCCCACCACTGTCCCCTCTCCCTCTTCCACCTCCCCCTTCCTCCCTCCCTCCCTCCCTCTCTCCCTCCCTCCCTCCCTCCTCCCACTGCCACCCCCTGCCCCATCCTCTCTCTCAGGAAGGGCCGAGCCCCTCACCTGGGACCTGGAGAAGCAGCAGAGCAGAAGGCAGCCACACGGCCCCCGCCCTCGGGGTCATCTCTCCAGCACGGATGTCCCCTGCAAGCAGTGCCAGACCCTGGAAGGGGACAAGGTCGAGCCTCCTCAGAGGATTCACCCCAAGCCCTCACTTCTGCTTTTCTGGGGCTCTGTACGTCCTTGTCCAGCCCGAGTCAGGCCGGATGAGCAGGCAGGAAGGTGGCCAGGGCCCGGGAAGCTTCAGGAGAGAAGCAGCTTGGTGGGGCCAGGTCCTGGGACCTGGAGCCCTGGGCTTCTCTCAATCCAGTGAATGGACACGACCAAGGTCACCCTGTTGGGGAGGAGCCGTCCCCTCCCCAGAGCCCATGGCAGCTGCTCTCTTTCTCACAGGAGCCCCCGCACAGCGGGGCCAAGCTGGGTTCCTTTCCCTGGCCCCACCCTCTGTGATACGTCACTTCCTTAGGGTCAGGATGCACAATCCCCAGAGTAGGTGCCACCCTCATCCTTCCTCTCTGGCCTTGGTGGTGACCCCAGAGGGTCTGTGTCCCCTCAGACTGCAGCTCCAGGCACCCACGAGAGCTCTGCCCCTGTGGGACCCCCAGCTCTTCTTCTGGTCACACAAGTTGGCACCATGACCTCAGATGCCTCCACAAGTCCCATCTGGGTTCTGGGTACGCATCCCGTAGGCTTTGATTTCCCGGATCCCCAGACTAGAAGCGTAGCAGCTCCAACCGCCCTCTGCTTATGTCACTTTTGACTCTTCCTTCTTCTTCTTCTTCTTTTATTTTTTATTTTTGGCTTTCTAGGGCCACACCGGAGGCACATGGAAATTCCCAGGCAAGGGGTCAAATCGGAGCTGTAGCCAACGGCCTACACCACAGCCATAGCAACGCCGGATCTGAGACAAACTGGCGACCTACACCACAGCTCACGGCAATGCCAGATCCTTAACCCACTGAGCAAGGCCAGGGATCAAACCTGCAACCTCATGGTTCCTAGTTGGATTCATTTCTACTGCACCACGACGGGAACTCCCCAAAACATGCAATTATTCTTCTGAAAGTTTGCTTGATTTTTTGGGTGGGAGGGATTTTTCATTTATAAATCAAAGAGTACATCAGAGTTCCCTGTGGCTTAGGGGGGGTTAAGGAGCCGACTTGTCACTGCTGTGGCTCAGGTTCGATCCCTGGCCCGGGAACTTCCACATGGAGAAGACACCCCCCCCCAAAAAATAAGAGTACATATATTCCTCTCTCCTCCTCCCAGCTACCCTTCTCACAGAGCAGAGAATAAACACACTGACAGAAGCATCTTATAAGTGATGGTTATCAGGATTTGAGCCCAGATTTCTCTGGCACAACTGTCCACATGTCTTTCCACAAGACAGTGATTTGAAGGGCAGAGAGGGGCCCACAGCCAGCCAAAGGGAGAAGCACAATCTTCGGAGTGGAAATAGAATTAGGGGTTTGTCGGGCAGCTGGTGCCCATGGTGACCTAGCCTGAGAAACTTGATGGGAACCGCAGTTTCCCACGTCAGCTCCACCCACTGTGACCTGAACCTTCTCTCTCACTTCCCCAGAGCATCTTCCTTTCCAGAACACACTTCTTGCGGGAGTTCCCTGGTGACCTAGCGGGTTAAGGACCCAGTGTCATCACTGCTGTGGCTCAGGGTACTGCTGTGGCGAGGGTTCGATCCCTGGCCTGGGAATTTCCACATGCCGGAGGATGTGACCCCCCCCCAAAAAAATTTTTTTTTGGTCTTTTTAGGGCTGCACCTGCAGCATATGGAGCTTCCCAGACTAGAGGTTGAATTGGAGCTGTAGCGAGGCCGGGAATCAAACCTGCATCCTCATGGATACTAGTCAGCCTCATTAACCCATGAGCCACTAAAATTATTGACCTAAAAACAGTTTCTGCCAGGTCCTGGCTGTGCTGAGAGGTTGGAAGATTCAAAAGACAGACAGTGCGATGACAGCAATAATTTAGGAAATGTACTCGGCTTTAGGTGTGAGTTCCTGCTGTAATCGTTACTTGATGTGTTAACCTGCCTGGTCATGGGACACCCAGAGTAAACATTATTTCTGGGAATTCCTGTCATGGCTCAGTGGTTAACAAATCCGACTAGGAACCATGAGGTTGCGGGTTCAATCCCTGGCCTTGCTCAGTGGGTTAAGTATCTGGCGTTGTGGTGAGCTGTGGTGTAGGCCGCAGACGTGACTCGGATTCTGCATTGCCTCGGGTGTGGCCCTAAAAAGACAATAAATAAATAAATAAATGGAGAGCTGTCAAAAGAGGTTATAAAAAATTGTGATATATTTTATCATTATTTTAAAAATTAACGCGGTATACTTTAAGTGCAAAAAGTTCACAAATCGATTTTTCGTTACACAAATGGCTGTAAAGTATAATTAATTGGGCTATCTAATGATCATTGGATTACAACTTAATTTACTGGGTTTGCTAGGAATGTCCTTCCAACAGCTGCTTCCGGTGTTCCTGGGCCGTAGGAGGGAGCATTGACAGTTCCAGGCTCTCGGAATGTGCCCAGCACGGGGCGCTGAGTCTCTCCAGTCCTGCCCCAGATTCAGCGAATCCAGAAGAGCAGTTTGGGTGTTGCTTCTCAGTCAAGCTGAAGCCTGGGGCTAGAAGTGGTACTTTTCCTGCCTGGTTCTATCCCCTCCCCAGGGAATGGGTCCTCAGGGCCTTGATCTCCTCCAGTCTCAACTGCCCACTGGGCTCCAGACCCCGCCTGCACCTTGGTCCCTGGCCCCTGACCCTGGCATGTCTGAGTCCATGTCTGGTTTGCCCCAAGGAGACAAGGTGACCCCTTCTCAGACAGTGCAGACCGGCGAGTGGGATGGGGCTGTCAGACTCGGCTTGGAGAGGAAAGGCTGTCACGAGGCAATGGGTGTGACGTGAATACCTATGGAGGCCGGGATCGGGATATTCAAATCAGCCAGAAAGGACCAGCAGCTGAGAAGTAAACCATCCTGTTAAAAGTAGAATTACTTGAATGTCCTTGAAGCAGTGAAGTAGTGAAGTTCGGCAAGTGGCCACTAGCGCCTCCTGCTGGTGCTATGAAGAATTGCCACAGATATGCTCCGGTCGTTAGCTTCTGCTCTTACCTATGAGATCAGGAAAGAGAAATTCTTCTGTGCTTGAGTATCAGGTTGTGTCATCCATCCCCCCAAATGCCTCCAGACAGAGGGCTAGACCTCAAGGAAAGGCTCCAGCCCCTTGGAAAAAGGATATTTGGTCTTGGGTGAGATAGATTTGAGCTCAGGTTTGGACTCCTATTTTGGGTAGCAGTAGGGTGCGTGGCAAGAACAGACACCACAAAAAGAAAAATAAGGGGAATCCTCTAAGACTATGTCACCCATGATGGGGACCTAAGAGTGCCAGGTGCAGAGACTCAAGGGCATTGGGGCGCCCAAGTGGTGAGACTCTGGGGAATGCACGGATGCCCATCCAGCTCGACCAAGTGAAGGGCTTTGCGTGCTCCCAGGCTGGGGCTTTGCTTCCCATCCATGGTGGAATTGGTTCTGGAGCTGGGGCGATGCTGAGCCTGCAGGTAATTTTAGGGGACCCAGGTGTGGAATTGAGAGGGCACAGACAGGACGGGGCTCCTCCTCCCCGGTGGGGTGCTCCATGGTCCAGATACAGCCAGACACCCCCTCCTGGAAAGGCTTCCCGTTGACGTGTGGCTTGGAAACAGGAGGAGGGTCGTAATGAAGAAACCTGCTTCTGTACCAGACTCGCACCTCTCAGAGAGCAAGACGCTCTATTTCACCCGTGGGCTTTTTTGTTGGTTTGTTTTGGATTTGGCTGTTTGTTTGCTTTTGGGGCTGCACTCATGGCATATGGAGGTTTGTAGGCAAGGGGGTGGAATTGGAGCTACAGCTGCTGGTCTACACCACAGCCACAGCAATGTGTGATCCGAGCCATGTCTGTGACCTACATCACAGCTCACAGCAACGCCAGATCCTTAACCCACTGAGCGAGGCCAGGTATGAAACCTGCATCCTCATGGTTACTGGTCGGATTCATTTCCACCACAGCAAAACAGGTGACATTTTTTTAAGTTGTTTTTTTTTCCCCCCGCAAGTCTCTGGTATTAAGGTGAAAAGAGACATGAGGTTCAGGATCAGGTGTTCCTTCTTCTCTAGTCCGAGTGGCTGGTTCTCTGAGCAGGACGGTGCCGGGCAAGGGAGGAGCTGAAGGTCGTCTTGGTCAGGCTGGCTGTGTCTCCCCACAAATTGCTCCGTGAGGCCTGTGGACCCAGAGGACAGCACTGAGCATGCCCAGGAGCAGGGGCACCTTCAGGAAGACCAGGAGCAGGAAGTGGATGCTGCTGAGCTGGGACCTGGGGGGACAAGGTGACTGGCGGTGAGTTTCCATTTCCTCTGGAAGCCCAGGCCCCTCCCCCACCTTCCTTTGTGCTCAGGTCCTGGGGCCTCAAAACTCAACATCAGGGTCAAATGTGGTTGGTACCAAGGCCAGACTGCCCCAGGCTGAGGGCCACAGACATCTCTCCTTCAGCTCAAGAATCAGCATCGAGGGTCAGGAGCCCGCAGAGCCGGGAGGAATGGAGAACAAGAGAGACGTGAACCGGAAGCTGTGTGTTGATCCCTCAGCCATCAACCCTCCCCTGAACTTGGTGGGACCAACTTCGAGGATGAAAGGTCCCCTTGGAACCACTCCTCCCTCAAAAATTTTTTTTTTTTTTTGTCTTTTTAGGGCTGCACCCAGGGCATATGGAAGTTCCCAGGCTAGGGATTGAATCGGAGATGTAGCTGCTGGCCTATGTCCCAGCCACATCAACACCAGATCCAAGCTGTGTCTGCGACCTACACCACAGCTCATGGCACGGCTGGATCCTTAACCCACTGAGGGAAGCCAGGGATCGAACCTGAATCCTCATGGATACTAGCCAGGCTCATTATCACTGAGTCACAACAGGAACTCCATTAAATCTTCCCTCATCCTCAAATATCATCATAGGAGCAGGTCTTCTGCTCAATAGGTTCAACCATCTCAGCCCAGGGAGTGACCTCTCCAAGCTCCCCTCACCCCCTAGGTCCCAGGACCTACCTTCACTCGCCTGCCTCACAAGTGCTGCGTCTCTTTCCATACTGAGACTTAGTTTACTCTCGCTGCCTCCCCAGCCTCTGCCTGACTCTCAGCCTAAGTGTTGGGCTGATCCCTTCCCGGGTCCTCCTGAAGATTACGTCAGGCCCCTGGGCCAAACCCTGCATCCACTTTGCCCATTTGATCTCCTGGGAGCTGTGGACCGTCTTGAACCCACCAATGGTTCCCACTGCAGCTCCCACACCCCTGGCCTCAGGGCTGTCTCGGGCTCTTGGGATGGGCATGGCTTGATGAGCAGAGCAGGCCAGACCTGCCACAGAGTTCGTACCCCCACGAGTGACCCTCAGCCTGGACACTCTTCCTCCAGATTCTTGCTTGGTGAACTCACTCAATTCTTTCAGCTCAAGCGTCACTTTGTTTGAGAGACCTTCCCTCTATGAAAATAGCAAACCCTGCCATCTTCTCCCACCGTCTTCTCCACGGACATGTGTGGACCACGACCCCGCATCCTCATCACGCAGTGGGACAGTTTCTATACAGGGATGCCCTGTGCAGTCTCTCTGGGGGCGTCCCGTGGGACTGAGCTCAGTTGCTATGGTGACACCTTTTTTTTTTTTTTTTGGACACTCCCTTGGCATGTGGCACTTCCTGGACCAGAGATCGAACCTGCACCTCAGCCGTGACAACACCGGATCCTTAACCCATTGTACCACGGAGGGAACTCCTGGTGATAACGCGTTCACTCATGTCCACTATGCCGGCTTTTCTTGCTTCCCCGCTCCCTCACCACACTTCCTGGGCTCACCTCTTGGTAACTAACTGTGCCTGAGCCCTTAGGGTCTGATTCCGAGGAAGCTCAAACTAAGACGGTCACTTTGTTATTTGCTTCCACTGAGCACCTGGATAGGCTTCATGATGCCCCACCAGCTTCCCACACACCCTCTCACCTGGTCCTTACACACCTGCTTGGTTTTCCTCCATAGTAGTTCTTATTAATGGACATTTCCTCTATCATTATCTAGCTATTCATCTAGCTATCCAACTATCGATCTATCAACTATCTATCCATCTGCCTCTATTATCTATCTATCCATCTTATCACATTCTAATCAACTAGTGTCTATTCCTATGTATGTCTGTATGTATATAATATATACCAGCCATCCATATCTATCTATTCATCCTATCACAGACCGCTGTCAAGTATCATCTATTCTTATATATGTATGTATCAATCAATCACCCATATCTAGCCAGCCAGCTTCTTATCCATTTTGCCATTGTCCAAATGTACCCATTTGAAAGAAATTCCCTTGAGAGCAAAGCTTGCCTGCTTCTTCATGGTCACATCGCCAGTCTTTGGATCCGTTCCTGGCACACAGCAAGTCAATTCGGTATTTGTGGAGTGGTGACTAATTAGGGAAGCCTGTGTGGGGGAAGCCTTCCCCTTGGGAAGAAGCTGTGAAGATGGGAGGAGACACCTTACCCTCGCTGTCGGCTGAGTGGCTCAGGCATCCCCGTAGAGCTATTGCTGCTGGAGGCTGTGGTGGAGGGTGGAGGGGAAGGATGGTGAAGGGTGAAGAATGGAGGTGGATGGTCCGAGACGCTCCCCAGCCAGCCACCTGTCACCTGCGGGGCTCTGACTTCACGAAACAGAGGGATCTGGGGGAAGGGGCTCGACAGATGCTCTGGGACCATCATCTCCCCATAGTCAGACCCAGCATGACCAGCGCAAAGGTCTGTCTCCATCCAACCCCATCCCCATCTGCTCTGCAGCCGGGTGGACACTTTACAAACCAGGACTAGAGAACCATCGCCTCCTGCCACTCAGCATTTCGGTGTTCCTTGCCTCGCTGAAAATGGCACCAGAGTCAGATCTCAGGTCCCAGTCAGGGCATCCACGCCTCCGCCTGGCCACCCTGGCAGAAGACTGCACAGGTTGAGTCAGAGAGGTCTGGAAGCAAGGGTGCCTGACACCGCTGACGACTGGAGAGTGCCACCTGCCCCAGCCAGGGAAGATGGGTGGAAGCTGCCCTCTGGAAAGTGGGGCCCCCCATCTCCTTAGCCTACCCAGCTCCTCAGACATTGGCAACTTCACCCACATTCCCCCAGGAAGGAAACTGGAGAATCCTCACCAGCTCAGTGGCCAATCAGGAGAAAGGATGTACAGATACAGATACTTAGGGATCCAGAGAAAAATGGCTGAGTTTCTGGGCAGCCGCAGGAAGGCAAGTCTTCTCCCCCAGCGCCCCCCTCCCCCAGAAGCCTATTCCTCAGCTTGAGGCTCAGAGCCAGTCTCTTGAGGCCATGTTCTTTTTTTTTTGGCTTTTTTTAGGGATGCACCTGCAGCATACGGAGTTTCCCAGGCTAGGTGTCGAATTGGACCTGTAGCCACTGGCCTATGCCACAGCCACAGCAATGCCAGATCTGAGCTGCGTCTGTGACCTACACCACAGCTCACAGCAACACCAAATCCTTAACCCACTGATCAAGGCCAGGGATTGAACCTGCATCCTCAGGGATGCTAGTCAGATTCATTTCTGCTGAACCACGACAGGAACTCCCTTAGGGACACATTCTTAAATACACAGAGACAAGACCTTTGAAGAAAACCTCCAGCGAGAAAAATCAACTCAAAGGGAAAAAAGAAACTCAGAGGAAGCTGAGACAAAGCAGAAGGAAAAAAAAAAGAGCATCCTTAGATTGAAAAGGAGAAATGCAGCCCTCATGAAATAAGAACAAGCTTATTTTAAGAAAGAAAAAAGAAAAGAAAAAAGGAAAGAAAGAAAGAAAAAGAAAAGAAAGAAAGAAAGAAAGAGAAAGAAAGAAAGAAAGAAAGAAAGAAAGAAAGAAAGAAAGAAAGAAAGAAAGAAAGAAAGAAAGAAAGAAAGAAAGAAAGAAAGAAAGAAAGAAAGGGAAAGACTTACAAAAGATGAAGAAAGAGAATTTGAAAAGAAAAATATCATGTTAGAAGCACCCCAGCCCGCTTCTGCCTTGTCGGGTCCAGGGGTCTATGGGCTCCCTCCTGCCTGGTCAGGAGTCCAGAGGGAGAAGGAGCAGAAGCAGAGGGAGGCTGGGGGGCCAGAGAGGATGCCAGACAGAGATATACACAGAGACACAGACAGAGGGTTGAGGACTCCCTCTCGGGCTTTCTCGCAAGGCCCCTTGGCCCACAGCCCAGTGGTCAGGGCCTCCAGAAAAGGCAGGAAATGGGTTTTTCCCAGGTCCGGCACAGCTGTCTGAGGCTGAGCAAAACCCCAGGGCGAGGGGAGGAGTTGAGACTGGGGCCCAGGGTTTCCGGAGCAGGGATCACCCAGGCAGAGGGGTGAGGCTGGCCACCCGGGCCATCTCTGAGCCTGGACCATCTCAGGGCTCCTGGGGGAGGAGCCTCGATCCCGAGAGCTCAAAGCCAAGGGCGAGTGAGAAGGGATCCCCTTAAAGTGGACCCCCAGCCCTGTAAGGGGAGGAAGGTGACAAGCCTGCCTCCATCCTGATGGGTCCCATGGCACAGGGCCCTCACCTCCCCCACAGACATGGTCAGCCCCCGAGGAGGTGGCGGGAACCTGGGAGTCACACACCCTCTCAGTCACTAACACCCCCACACCTTGCTCTGCCACACTCACACACCTGACACACACGCACTCCCACATTTTCAGCCACCCCTTCCTCACACGCTCACACTCTGACACCCTCACACACACACACCCTCACACACTCACATCACACACTTGATCCTGAATCTCTGACACACAAATGCCAGGCCCCGGCCTCCTCTCCTGGGTCCAGATCTCCTTGGGTGCTGGAGGAGATGAGCTCAGAGTCCTCCACCGTTGGTACCGGAGGAGGGGAGGGCCTTACCTGGGGGAACAATCACCTGAACCTGGAAAAAGGGATCAGGCAGGAAGCCAAGGAGTCCTTCTTCCTGCAGGATCGTGGCAACCCCACACCTGTATTTTCCTGCATCCTGTGCAGTGAGGTTCTCCAAGGTCACGGTGAAGGTGAGGTCCTCGGGACGGTCCACGATGGACACTCGGCCGCTCCTCACCTCCACATTGGCTCCTCTGGTCTCCACAGCCTGGTGCCAAATTAGCGAGCAGGGTTGTCTGCACCAGTATTTGTCAAACTCCTTGTATTCCTCCTGGTACCGACACTGCACACTCAGGGCTCCCCCCACGGCGCCCGTCACAGTGCTGGGGCCGCTCAGACACAAAGAGCCTAGAAGACACAAGCAGTCTTGTTTTCACCCTCAAGATCCTGGGCCAGCTGGGCCCCAGGGGTCAGGCCCTCTGGAAGCTCGGACGTCACCCTGAGGCTGGAGGCAGGAAGGTTCAGGAGCCAGGGAGGTAGGGGCTCTTTGCAGACACAAGGGGGGATCAAGGGAGACACCTGGTGTGGGATCCTGGGACTCCAGGGGTCACGCCCAGCTAGGCTGTGCTCAGGAAACCTGTCGTGTTGGAGAGAAAGACTTTGGGGGCTCCAGGCAGGTTCCGGGTCCCTAGAAGTGTCAGTTCTGAGGAGAGACACCTGTTCCCAAGAACTGAATGAAGCCACTGAGTACACTCTGAATAAGTGGATGGATGTACGTATGAATGGATGGGTGGTTGGATCGATGGATGGATGGAAGGATAAACGCGTGAGTGGATGGATGGTCGGATGAACTAGGAAACAGAAAATAAGAACAGAAACCAGGACTTCCCGCCATGGCGCCGCGGAAACAAATCTGCCTAGGAACCTTGAGGTTTCGGATTCAATCCCTTGCCTGGCTCAGTGGGTTAAGGATCCTACCTACCTATCATCTATATGTCTGTCCATTTGTCCACTCATCCATCCATCCTGCCCTCCCTCCAGCCATTCAGCCAAAACGTTGTCATCCACAGATTGTGAGGCCTTTGCTATTTAATTCTAAAGCTAAAATTAAAAAACCATATCTTTTTGCTTCTTCATTTGCATACTTGCATTTCTTTCACTTTATTGTCCAGCAAGTTCAAGTGGCCTGCTGACCTATATTCTATTTCAGGATGCTGTCTGCCTCTCCTACCACTATTCCCCAAAGCAGTGGTTCCCAACCAGCAGTGATATTCCTCTCTGTCCGGCCATCCGAGGCGGGTTGGGGTGGGGAGGCATCTGGCAATATTTGAAGACATTTTGGATGGTCACAATTGCAGGGGGGAGGGGGATGCGACCGGCCTCCAGTGGGTAGAGGCCGGGGATGCTGCTACACTTCCGACATTGCACAGGTCAGCCCCCACCCCAACATGCACAGCGCCATCCAGCGGCAAAGTCAACAGGGCTGAGGTTCAGGAAAACCTCCAGACTCTGGCTTGGGGCTCCGCGGGCGTGGGCGCAGCAGCGCAGAGCCCTCTCTGTGCGGTTGCTGCTGTTCTGGGCACGCGCTCTTCATCCCGATTTTGAGGGCGGGGCGGGGCGATCGCTGACTCAGCCTCCACTTTTGGTTGGCAGGGACCTACGACGGTCCTAGACCCGGGAGTTGCTTCCTCAGGTCTGGATCAAAAACCTTGCGAGGGACCCTCAGAGTTACCCCCGCAGCCTTCTTCTCCTCTGACACCTGGCCAGACCCTGACCCTGAACCAGCATGGGCATCCCTGTCCCCGACCCCAACGCTAGAGCTAGTTCCCTAACGCCGGCCCCCTCAAAAAACAAATAAACCAACCAAACCCAAACCAAAAGACCCCAAACAAAAAAACGTTGACTTTCTCTTTCCACCATCATTTACAAAAACTCTCAGATCAGGACCGACCTCAGTGCCTCCCAATCTCACTTTCCAGGGGCCCATGCAGAACCCCCAGGGCCAGCCCCGGGCCCCTACAATGGTCCTGCATCAGGGCCTCCAGATACATGAGCGGATATTCACAAGCGGGCTTAGTAGTGGTTGAGGTGGTATTTTATAAATAGAGCCTTGGAAATAAAATTTTTTGTGGGAGGGCTGGGGGGGGGGTGAATCTTGGCTGTGTCTTTTGAGCTGATCTAGACTTAAATTATTTGCAGCTCTCTGAGTCTCAGTCTCTTGTTTGAATAAGGACTGAGATAAAGATTGGATTCGATAGCAGGGGAAAACCGTGTAATCCAGTGATAGTGCTTCATAATTACCGGATCCAGTCATCCAGTGATCTCCGATCAGGATTAGCTCACTGCTCCCCTGCCCCTCCTCTCTGGTGTATCCAGACGATATTCCTGGTTTTGATAACAATGGGACTAATTTGACTCAAGTGGCCAGATTTATTTGGGGCACTGTATGTGCCCACTATGTGGGAAGCATTTTATATTTCTTTTCTTTTCTTTTTTTTTTTTGGTCTTTTTGCCTTTTCTAGAGCCGCACCCGCGGCATATGGAGTTTCCTAGGCTAGGGGTCTAATGGGAGCTGTAGCCGCCGGCCTACGCCACAGCCACAGCAACGCTGGATCCTTAACCCACTGAGCAAGGCCAGGGATTGAACCTGCAACCTCATGGTTCCTAGTCAGATTCGTTAACCACTGAGCCATGATAGGAACTCCTTTTTTTTTTGGTTATATTTCATCCCTACACCTTCTCATAAAGAAATGTGATGAGCTGGGCTTTTTATATGCACACCTCATGCACTTTTTCCTTTCGCCTTTAGTTCTTCCCAATCACCGCCCTTGCCTCACACCTGACCAGCCAGCGTGTACCTCCCCGCATCCAGGCCCAGCCCTGCTCACCTGGGACCCAGAGAAGCAGCAGAGCCGCCAGCAGCCGCATGGCCAGACCCCGGGGGGAGCTCTCCAGCTGCGGTGCGTCCAGAGGCTGGAGCCTCCTCATGCAGGATCCACGCACCCTCTCTCTCTCTCTCTTCTGCTTTTCTTGGCACTTTTCTGCTTCCTGCATCAGCCTCTTGGTGCTGTTTTCATGGTTGGTCAGAAAATGGGGGAAGCTGGGGCCTTGGGACATTATGTGGTCAGGTGATACCGATGCTGAAAACTTGCTGAAGTTTTTACCCTCACGCAGCGCATTTGAATGTGCAGTTCCCGTTTCCCTTCCCTGTGAAGATCATGCCAGCTACTGGCCTTCACATGCGTCACCCACAGTGCGTGGCCTACCCGCCCTTCTCTAAATCACCCCAGAGACCAGACAGCCATGCCAGTCTGGGTTAATGTCCTTCCAGATTTTTCTGAGCAAGTTCTCGCCTTGGTAAAGAGCCTGTTTCCTGTGGCTGGTGCGAGCCCTCGGTGCGGTCAGGCATGACTTGGCCTTTCCTTCCCGGCTGTTTGCAGGGCCCAGTGCAAGATGAAAATGCCCTTACTCTGGAATTATTAAGAATTTCAGGGAGTTCCCATCGTGGCTCAGTGGTTAACAAACCCGACTAGCATCCATGAGGTTGCAGTTGGATCCCTGGCCTTGCTCAGTGGGTTAAGGACTCTGCATTGCCATGAGCTGTGGTGTAGGTAGAAGCTGTGGCTAGGACCCCGCATTGCTGTGGCTGTGGTGTAGGCCAGCAGCTACATCTCTGATTCGACCCCTAGCCGGGGAACCTCCATATGCCTCAGGTGTGACCTTAAGAAGACAAAAAAAAAAAAAAAAGAATTTCAAGGAGTTCCCTGGTGGCTCAGTGGGTTAAGGATCCAACATTGTCACTGCTGTGGTACCGTTTTGATCCCTGGCCTTCGAACTTCTATATGTGACAAGTGTGGCCAAAAAAGAGAGAGAGAATTTCAGGATGGCAGCAAGGGAGCATTAAACCAAGCATGGAGCCCTTCTAAGTGTGGCTGGTGAGACCACACAGAGTGCAATCCACCCCGTGAAGCCGATTCTGTCTTGGCCTTTGATGGTGCAGATCAAGGGCAGCATAGAGGTCAGTGAGGCTGCCAAAGACCCAATGGAGAGAAATTAGTCGGACCTGAGGTCAGAGAGAAACTCAGAGTGAAATGGGACCACAGAGGGTTTTGACCATAGGAGTGGCCTCTTTCCGAGTTTGTTTTCTTTTTTTTATCCCGGGCTGCATCCACGGCATATGAAGGTTCCCAGGCTAGGGGTTCAATCAGAGCTGCAGCTGCCATCTACGCCACAGCCACAGCAACGGGGGATCCGAGCTCACGGCAACGCCGGATCCTTAACCCACTGAGCGAGGCCAGGGATTGAACCCACAACCTCATGGTTCCTAGTTGGATTCGTTAACCACTGCCCCACAATGGGAACTCCTTTTTTTTTTTTTTTTTTCTGACTGTAATATGCCATTGTGTGAATAAACCAAATCCCTCCATTCTATTGATGATGGGTGCTGGACTAGTGTCAAATTTTGGCCACTATGACTAGTGTTG
The DNA here is from genome assembly GCF_016906955.1 of Phacochoerus africanus. Taxonomy (NCBI): domain Eukaryota; kingdom Metazoa; phylum Chordata; class Mammalia; order Artiodactyla; family Suidae; genus Phacochoerus; species Phacochoerus africanus. Next base: position 6,589,820 of record NC_062557.1, on the reverse strand, counting down.
CTCCGCCGCTCTGGTCCATGCCTTTGGTCAACACCTAAAGAATTTAAAGGGACCCTCATTTCCTTTTTCGGGAGGAAGCATTGTGCTGTAAAGCAGGCCAGGACAGGATTTGAAGAGAAGTAAAACCTCATCCAGGGTTAAATTCTCAGCCACAAGTGTTTCAGGACCCGTGCTTCCTGAGAGGGAAGAGTGAGGCCCTGAGACTTGGGCTGGGACCTCTGCCAACGCCCTGGACCACTCGATCCCCTCTCCCAGCACCCCCCCATCTCCCTGAACCCTCAGGATTGGCAGAAGGAGTCCAGCCCCTTCTTAGAAGATGGTGGCTCCCCACTCTGAGGGCTGTGAACATCTGGGAGGAAGCCAACCTCCAGGACACAATCACCCCCTAAGAATCTGCCCTCATTTCCTGTCCAGACCACCAGACCTATGCGGAGGTCAAGGGTTGGCACGGCCCCCTAGGGATATGCTGGGCTAATGAGGGAAGAAACTAACTCCTGTGGCCAGGACCCAGAAGAGTCCCTGGGGGTGGCTCTCCAGGAACTAAGTGGGGATGGGGGTGGGGGGATGCAACACTGACCTAGGAAGAGCCTGTCCACACAGACGGGTCACTCGCACACAAGACACAGGGACATCATGCCCTTGCCAAGCCCGGGAGACTGGCACGCATGCACTGCTGGGGTGGCTCCTAGAAGCTTGGGAGCAATGAAGCCTCACACTACATTAAATAAACAGAACTGGCCATGGCAGAGGGTGAAAGAAGGGGTCAGAGGCTCAAAGTATCCAGCGTGCTAAAATGGATATTATCTGACCCGAAAACGCACCAGATGCGTAGTATCCTTGGCAGCTCCTGGAGGGCACTCCTTTTACAAGGAAAGGAAGAAATAGGCTGGTGAGGAGACACGGGGAGTAGCCGTCCTTCCTGCGCTGGGTCTGTTAGGTTTGTCCCAGAAAAACAAGACTTAGCTCTAAGCTCTCTCCCGGCTCCTGGAGAGACATGACTAAGTCTTCCACGAAATCATGTGACCCAACCTTAACGACTGCCCACTACCCAAAAGAATGTCTAAACCTCTGTTCATATGCTATTAACAATTCCCCCAAACTGACTGCTCTGTTCCTTTTCACCCTATTTACACAAGAAATGGACAATCAGCTTCTGCACAGAAACCCCCTTTCTCGGCACCCACATATAACCTCCCTCCTCGAATGGCTGACTGCTGACCTCCCTTGTGTCATCCCGGCCGTACACCCTGCTAATAATGTCTTTTATGCATGAACTCCGGGCTCATGCTTTCAGCCGACCATACAGGGTCCACTGTAGGCGATGCTGTTACCGGAAAGATGCTACCAGCATCCAGGTCCTTGTTCACGGAGCCGAAGAATGAACTTCTTGACTACACAGGCAGCAAGCAAGCCAAGGTCTTTATTACCGGAAGGCAGATAGCTCCCAGCACAGACACTGGGAGGGGGAGGAAGAGTCCCCCTCTCTCTTGTGCTATGGAGGCTTCTATTTTTTCAGGACGGGGGTACCATCATGGGCTCCTGCTCTCAGTTCTTCTCCCTACTGGCCTTGCCCAGTTTACCCGGATCAGGCCTCGTCCAACAGGGACTTCGGCCTTAGGGGATGCTCCTTAAGTGTTATGGTCCTTTTGCTCTTCTTTCCCCTAGACTTAGAGTCGCCACGCTTTGCCTTCCTTTGGTGGCAGTCAAATGCATGGGTCAGGGGTTCATGTCCACCTTGATATAAAACAAATGTACTTTCAAGAGTTAATCTTCGCATGCGCCAGGCCTGTTGGTCTTGATTCGTTTTTACAAACCTGCAACCATGGACGTTAATCAGGGACCATCTCGAAGCCCGTGTTCCTACACTAAGTACCTGAATTATGACTCTGCCTCAATGCTGTTTCATAACTGAGCTCCCCAGGGTCAGTGGACTGATAGGATCCGGGACAGGAGCGGGCAGGGAAGCACCTGCTTGTCTGGGGCCAGGGGAGCTGAAGTAGGGGGTCACGTAGCAGGTTCTGAATGGCGCCCAGCTGCAGGGGTCCTCTACAGGATGACCAGAACAAGAGGTGAGGTCAAGACCCTGGAGGCACGCGAGGTCGCTCAGAGGTCATTTGCTTGTTTCTGGAAGCACCCTCCAAGGGGATCCCCCCGGCAATGGGCACAATTCTCAAATCGATTTCTTGGTCTGTGGGGTAAAAGAGATCACCCCGGGGGGAAGGGCCAGGGCGAGACCTCAACCACTTCCTCCACTGTGACCAAGAGAGGACCTGCCAAACATCACGCCGCTGAGAAACAGCAGAGGGTAGAGCCATCCTCCAAGGCTTTAAGGACACAGGGCGGGGCCCCATCCTATTTGCCTTTAGTTCATCCTATTGCCAGGGGGCTGGTGGAAACCCCGCCAAGGAGGAGCCAAGATTCAGCTCTGTGTCCATGTGGATGTGGCTTGAAGGGATTCAGCTCAGAAGAGAGATGAAAGGGAGAGCAGGGGACAGAGGAGGGCGGGGAGCATCGGAGGGAAGAGAGGACAAGTCACGTAGGAGGACCTTAGAATAAGCAGTGTTGGTGCAGGGAGGTGGCCAGTACCCCACAGCCGGGGACTTATGCAAAGCAGCGGGAGAGGAAGCATCTGGGACAAAATGGGCTGAACGGAAACTCGGTTCTCCTCCTACAATTTCCCCATTGCCAGCCTCTGCTTCCCCGAGACTCAAGACCCGAGAGGCAGCCGTCGCTTCCTCGAGGGAAGGGCGGCAGGTCAGGCTCAGGGGGTCCAAGGCCCAGGCAGGAAGGGGGTCCGAGGTGCATGGTGGGCACGGTGGACGGGCTGCCTGCAGGGAGGGTGGGAGGGGCTGTGTGTCCAGCCAGGCTGGGCGTGAGCCCTGAGCACTTCCTTCTTCCCACAGGCAGACCCAGCTTGTGTCCATCACTACCTTTGACCGCTGCTCCGGACCTGATCTCTTCTCACACCCAGCGCCACCTCTGCCCTGTCCTGTCCTGGCAGAGACCCCTCAGCTCCTCGGGGGCAAACCCGACCTGGCCCAGGTCGCGTGGCTTTCCCAGATGCACAAAGGCCTTGACACAGCTCCCGGCACCTGCTGCATCTCGGCCCCCCTTTTCTCACCCCCTTTGCACCTTATCTGCAACACGCAGAAGTGGGGCCACCAAAGGAAGTGAATCAGAGACAAGGGCAAGGAGATAAACACAAGCAGCTTCACTTGAACCTTGAAGGAGAGCCAAGGGGTTGGCGGCAAGTCCTTGGGAGATTGAGCGCTGGTTATCACCGAGGATGAGAGGCAGGGCCGAGTGGCTGCTCTGGGCTCTGCTCCTTCCCTTCCTGGCAGGTGAGTGGGGCAGGACTCCGGGACCTGGAGGGACGGAGGCTGGGCAGGGGACATGGAGGGTCTGTCCCGGGAGAGGGGACAGGGTGGGGCCAACTCATTCATCCGGACACTTACTCGTTAGACAAAAATCAAGTTTTTGCTACCTCACAGGTTGGGAAACGAACAAGAAACAAACCCAATCCCGAAGGCTCCTCCCCTTTAGGACAGTGCTCTGTGCAAAAGGATGAAAAAATGCAAGAAACAGCTCGTGAAGGAAGCCCTTCCTGATGACCTGACTGTTCAGGGGCTCAGGTGCTCAGGCTCCAGCTCAGATCCCCCGATCAAGCTGGCCTGGCGCATCTGGCTGGTTTCAAAGCCTCCCCAGCTGGTCTTGACTTGTAGTTTGAGCCGAGACCTCTTCCCCTAAAGAGGGAGGAAGACAGGCAGCAAAGCCAGGGTGGGACAGGCTCTCTGAGTCGTGCTCATCCCCACCCATGAGCACCTGAGCTTCTGTTCTGGACAAAGGCCGGCCGTGGTGCAGGGTAGTGAGTGCTGAGATGGGGCTGCAGTGAGCCGTGTCCCAGGGGCGGGAGGACCAGAGATGAGGAAGTGTCTGGTTCTGGGCTGGATGTCAAGTCCCCGAGGGGCAGCTGGTCCATAATGCTCAGCGAAGACAGGACCTAGGGAGGGAAGACCAAAGGGCTCTGCTCCTTCTCGTTCTCCCAGGGGGGCCCCTGGGCACGGGGAGCCCAGGGTGTGGGGCAGGATGCAGGGAGAGTATCTTCAGGGAAGGAGGTTATCAGGGGAAAGAAAATGACCCCACTTATTCATTCAATGATTTACTCATCGTCTATGTAGGAGACAAAACGCTGATGGGGATTTGCATGTAGGAAATTCACAGGGGAAACTTGCATGTTATCATTGGCTTAATTTGGAAATTAATTGGGTAAAGGAATACATATGTGTATAAGTCAACTTGAACTCCACAGCAAAATATCCTAGACTGGGGTGGCTTTTACGATAGAAAATGACTACCTCAAGGCTCTGAAGTTCAAGATCACGTTGCTGGCTGATTTGGTTCCTGATGACGTCTCTCTTCTCTGCTTATTTCTAAGTGTAATTATCAGTGTCTTCATTATATTTCATTATATACTCAAAAATTCACTAACTGATGGAAGTTTACCTTGCTTCCGTTATTTTTGCTAAATATGTAATGAATCTTGGTGTGTACTTTCTGTGAGCTTCTCTAATTTTTTTCCTGGAGACCAAATCCTAGAAGTATCACCACTGGAGAAAGGGCGTAGTGTGTTTGATACACACAACTGCCTAATTGCTTTCTGTGTGGTTGAACTGTTACATTCCTTCCAGAACCTTCTCATGGTCCACCTCGATCCCATCAGGACAATGTGAGTCATCAAAGTTTGTTTGGTTTGAAACGTAAAAAAATGGCAATTTCTTCTGCATTTCTTTCTTCTTTTTTTTTTCTTCTTTTTTAGGGACCTACCCAAGGCATATGGAGGGTCCCAGGCTAGGGGTTGAGTTGGAGCTGTAGCCGATGGCCTACGCCACCACCACAGCAACACCAGATCGGAGCTGGGTCTGAGACCTACACCAGAGCTCAGGGCAATGCTGGATCCTTAACCCACTGAGCGAGGCCAGGGATCAAACCTGCATCCTCATGGATACTAGTCAGGTTCGGTACCCCTGAGCCACGACAGGAACTCCTCTTCTGCATTTCCTATTGGCTAGATTATTTAAACATTTGAATTTTATGGTCCATTGAATTTCCTCCTTGTGACTTGCCTCTTATCTCCCATCAATTTTCCAAAGGGAGTCTTAAGGTTTTTCTTCTATCCGGTCTTAATCAAGAGAAATGCTATTTATCCTTTTCTATATTATTTGTCCTAAATATTTCTCTCGGTCTGTTTTTGGCCTTTGCAGTCTTTTTTATTGGTACGTCCAAGTGCTATGTTTGCATACAAGTGACTGTCTCTTGGGTCATGTCCACTAATTTCAAATTTTGAAAGTTCTCTGTCATTCAGAAATTTGATAAAGAATCACTTCTGTTTTCTTCCAGTTTAAAAAATTGCAGTTTTATGGTGCTATCCTTAATCTCCCCGAATTTACCTGAAAGGAGAACCAGCCTAGGGTTGTGCTCTAACCCCTTCCTTCCCCTCCTTCTCTCTCTCTCTCTCTTTTTTTTTTTTGGCTGTGTCCACAGCGTATGGGAGTTTCTGGGCCTCGGCTCTTGCAGTGACAGTATCAGTTCCTTATCTCATTGCACCACAAAAAACTACCTTGCTTCCCCGTTTAAAAAAATTTTTTTTGTTATAGTAGATTTACAATGTTCTGCCAATTTCTGCTGTACAACAAAGTACCCCAGCCTTGCTTCTCTTTTTAGTCTTCTATGGAATATGTGAAATTCTTTTTATTATTTTATTTTATTTTATTTTATTTTATTTTTGTCTTTTTGTCTCTTCTAGGGCCCCATCTGCAGCATATGGAGGTTCCCAGGCTAGGAGTCTAATTGGCCTACACCATAGCCACAGCAGCTTGAGATCCGAGCGGCGTCTGCGACCCACACTACAGCTCTCGGCAACGCCAGATCCTTAACCCACTGAGCAAGGCTATGGATTGAACCTGCAACCTCATGGTTTCTAGTAGGATTCGTTAACTACTGTGCCATCACGGGAACTCCTGAAATTCTTTTTAATTAAAAAAAAATTATTGGGGGAGTTCCCGAAATGAATCTGTCTAGGAACCATATATATATGTATATGTGTGTGTGTGTGTGTGTGTGTCACTTATGTGTCACATATATATATATATGTGACAGAGTGACCTTGCTTTTACAGCAGAAATTGGCACATTATAATAAGTCAACTATAATTCAATCAAATTTTTTTTTTTTTTTTTTTGCTTTTTAGGGCCACACCCGCTGCATATGGAGGATTCCAAGGCTAGAGGTTGAATCAGAGCTACAGCTTCAGGCCTATACCACAGCCAGAATATGTATAAATTCAATCTTTTTAAAAAAATATCCTTTTCCATCATAGTCTATCCCAGGAGCCTAGATAGAGTTCCCTGTGCTTTACAGTAGGACCTCATTGCTTATCGATTCTTTTTTTTTTTTTTGGTCTTTTTGCCTTTTTCTAGGGCTGCTCCCGCGGCATATGGAGGTTCCCAGGCTAGGGGTTGAATCGGAGCTGTAGTTGCCGGTCTACGCCAGAGCCACAGCAACGCTGGGATCCAAGCCGCATCTGCAACTTACACCACACCTCATGGCAACACCAGGTCCTTAACCCACTGAGCAAGACCAGGGACCAAACCCGTAACCTCATGGTTCCCAGTCAGATTCGCTAACCACTGCGCCACGAATGGAACTCCATTACTCGTTTTTAAGATGTTAAAAAACCTGCTGTAGAACATAGAGACCTCTCCCTGATATTCTGTGATAATCTGTGTGGGAAAAGACTCTGAAAGCGGACTTCCCATCGTGCTGCAGCGGAAACGAACCCAACTAGGAACCATGAGGTTGCAGATTCGATCCCTGGCCTTGCTCAGTGGGCTAAGGATCCAGCGTTGCCGTGAGCTGTGGTGTAGGTCGCAGATACGGCTCGGATCCCGTGTTGCTGTATCTGTGGCTTAGGCCATTGGCGACAGCTCCAATTAGACCTCTAGCCTGGGAACCTCCATATACAACGGGGCCGGCACTAGAAAACACACAAAGAAAAGAAGAATTCTTGTCTGTTCATTCATTCAAATAATCTCTTGATTATATGTATATGTATACCTTTTCTTTCCTGCCAGATGAAATTACATATTTAACTCCGTCAAAATCAAAATGAGCAGAATATTTTAGAATATATAAATAATTCATGTATATAAATTGTATATCCCTATGTGTAATATATAAAATGCTATCAAACAGCACTGCATGCTAGAGAGAAAGTGTCCATGAAGAGTTAATCAATATAGCAACCTTCATTGTTGTCTTGCTTTATTTTTATTCATTTATTTATTGTCTTTTTAGGGCGGCACCCTTGGCATATAGACATTCCCAGGCTAGGGCTCGAATGGGAGCGACAGCCACCAGCCTAGGCCACAGCCACAGCAACACAGGATCTGTGTCACGTCTGCGACCTACACCACAGCTCACGGCAACGCCAGATCCTTAATCCACTGAGCGAGGCCAAGGATCAAACCTGCGTCCTCATGGATGCCAGTCAGATTCATTTCCGCTGAGCCAGCATGGGGACTCCATGTTGTCTTATTCTAAAGTACTGCTGTAGACACCCAGCTTCAGCAACCACCAACATAATGAGTCAGCAGCCATCAGCAGCAAGGCAAGACCCCCACCCACAAAAATATGAAAATTTGCAGAAGGCTCAGAGGATGGTTAGCATTTTTCTTTAAGAAATAAAGGATTTTATAATTAACATATGTACATTTTTTAGACAGATGGCTGTTGCACACTTAATAGACTATGGTAGCGTGTGATGTCACCTCTACAGGCATTAGGAAATAACCCAAGTTGTGTGACTTGCTTTATTGTGATATTCTCTTGTAAGGTGTATTTGTACCTTGGCTGTTACTCACCTCGGGAGCCCCTTGGGCAGGAGCTCTCTGCTCTGCAGGGGGCTGTGGGCCCGCCCTCACGGTGGGAGGTGACAGGCACGTGGGTGTGTGTTTTCCAGGCTCCTCTCCTGTCACAGGTCCGAAAGCAGTGAGGGGCCAGGAGCGGGGCTCCCTGGCTGTGCAGTGTCGATACACTCCTGGGTGGGAGTCCCACGGGAAGTGGTGGTGCCGAGGAGCCGACTGGGACAGCTGCAAGATCCTTGTTCAAACCACTGCATCAGAGCCGGAGGTGAAGAGGGACCGTGTGTCCATCAGGGACAATCGGGAAAAGCGCACATTCACCGTGACCACAGAGCAGCTCAGGCTGGACGATGCAGGCGTTTACTGGTGTGGGATTGCGAGAGTCGGATATGACCACGGGGCCCAAGTTAGGGTGACTGTTGACCCAGGTAAGAGCATGTGTGTGTGTGGATGTGTCTCTCAGGGCCTGCTCTGTCCTGGTCCCCGAGGTCCCTCTCCAGGGACCTCGCTGTCCCTCAGAGGGAACTGTCCCAGAGGGTGTATGAGTCCTGAGGTCCCCTAGACGCCCCGCTGACCCCTGGGATTGGGAGGGACAGGCTTCCCTAGATGCTCTCGCGGCTCCCGGGGCCTCCCCAGGGCGGGATGGAGCCTTTCCCGGCGCGTGAGCTTCCCCTCTGCACAGTCAGTGCCTGAGTCTCTGGTTCAAAGAGATGAAGGAAGGGGACGGTCCCAGGCTCAGGCCAAAGGGAGCCTCTTCCTTGGGACCCGGAGACCCCACTTCCCGGGAATGACCCCCCGGCACCCCTGGTGCCCGGTGTCCCAGCTCTTTCTGTGGTTCGGGGCGGGGACCTCACGGCTCCTGTTCCAGAGCCCATCTCAGGGGAGAGACCCGGCCGGCAGAGTCGCGGTGCCATGGCTAATTCCTGGGGTCTGGAAAGGCCTCTGCTCCCTGAAATCCCATCACGAGCCTTTGACGCATCTGGGATTAATGAGTTTTTCCTTCCTAAGGAGACATTCCTAATGCTTCCTTCTAGAAGGCAAACACTCCTGGGCGTGTCAGCTCCGAGGTCTCAGTGCCTTGGTTTGAACGAGTTTATCTGTTGGGCTCTGCCCCCGCTGATCCTCGGACAGGGGGCAGCAGCTCACAGGGCACCTGTGGCAAGGGGGGCGGGCACCCAGTCAAGGGAGCGCCCACCACGCCTGGAGCCTGGGAGGCAGGTTAGACTGCAAAGCGCAGGATCGTCTCCTCCATCCTGACACGGCTCCTGAGACGTGACCTTCCCGACTGTAGAGGCTTAATAACTTGCCCCAAGCAAAGGCTCTTCCTGAAGCTTATGATTTTGTCCAGGGCTGGTCCTGACCTTTGAAGGGACAGATCCTGGGGTGTGTCTGCCACCTGGACGCCCCCATTCTGCTCCTGTCCCTGTGGATAAATAAGATGGGGGAGGCACTGGCGGAGGTCCCCTCATGAGCAGCTGGAATGTTCGAAGTTCAACTGAGCACCAGCTGCCCTCGTCCTGAGGCGACCTTGGGCCCCTCTGACATCCTCCCTGGCCCTGTGCCAGCCCCCACCCCACCCCCGAGGCTCTGAGTGTCCTGGCGGCCAGGGAGATATGAGCCGTCCAGGCTGTAGGCCCCTTTCCATGCCCTGCTCTAGACGCCTCAGGGGACCGTGGTCCCCGCCCTTCACCCCAGGTTCAGAGCCACGTGCAGGGCTGGGGGCAGGTGAGCAGGCAGAGTCGTGTGTAATCTGTCTGTTATGCTAAGCACCCGCGACAGTGCCGACCACCACTTCCGCTATTAACACGTTCACAGCACCTGTCACCTCAGGAGTTGACTCCCTGAATATGACCAGCCCCGGTCCCAACAGCAGGTAAGCCAGCTCGAGGCTGCTGCTCCCCGTGGCCCACTCCTCCAACAGGGGGACCCTTTGTAGTCCCAGGTCCCGGCCAGAGCTTGTCTCCCGCCCCTCAGGCTCCACGGAGTGGGTTCCGACTCTGGGGACTCCGCCCACAGTATCCTCGCCGGCGCCCTGAGCCCCTCGTCCTGGGGCTGAGCGCACTTCGTAGGTGTGCTGATCCATACCTGCCTCCTTCCCATGGTCGCTGTGTTAATGTCTCGGGGACACAGACATGGAGCCTCCCCCGTGGAGCTCAGACAGGGAGACTCCGAGTGTGGGGGATGGACGGCCAGGCAGCCGGAACTGACGACATGGCCAGCACGTGAGGTCACCCATGTGGAGGCGGGGGTGGCGTGAGCTACAGCGAGGGAACACGGCTCGGATTCTGTTACGGCGAGAGCAATGGTTCTCGCATTTCCCCTCAACAGCCCCTGGTGGCTCACAAAGGGCTTTCCTGTCCTGTTAAGTCTCTTTACTTCTTTGGCCTCACGTAGGGCATGTGGAAGTTCCCAGGCCAGGGATCGAACCCACGCCGCTGCAGGGACCATGCCAGGTCCTTAACCCACTGGGCCACAAGGCAACTCCTGTTAATTTTTGACCCCTGCCCAGGAGTGGGCAGGTTTGCATGCCCCCATTTTACAGAGGAGAAACAGAGCCTTGGCCAGGCTGGGTAGAGCTCTGTCCAGCCATTGCTGGGGCTCTTTAGAAGCTTCCAGGCCTCTTTCACTTCCTCCCTTCTTGCCCCTTGGCCCTCTCACTTTGCTTCTAGATCTGCCCCATCTCTGATCCCTGGGTCTTCCCACAGAACCCCTTGGGAGATCCCCAATCTTCCTGCCCTCAGGAACCCCTTTCCTTCCCCCACCCCAATTTGCTCTCTGCTTTGAAAGTTTCTATGAAACTGCTTTTCACAAGTGATAACCGGGGACGTCCTGCTTGTGTATCAAAGGCGTGCATAAGTACCAGTTCGGGCCTTTGACCCACGGGAGAAGGATCGTTCATTCATTTACCCAGCACATAACCACTCAGCGCCACACCTGCCCATCCCTATCTTAGGGACTATGAGAGGATATGAGAATGAACAAAATAGCCAGCTGTCTGCTCTCCAAGGACTTTCAGTTGAGACACAGTTAGTGTACCAAGTAGACTTAATTAAGAAACTGATTGGAGTTCCCACTGTGGCTCCAATCAGTGGAAATAATCTGACTAGTATCCATGAAGACGCAGGTTCGATCCCTGGCCTTGTTCGGCGGGTTAAGGATCCTGCGTTGTCGTGAGCTGTGGTGTAGGCTGGCAGCTGTGGCTCCGATTTGATCCCTAGCCCGGGAACTTCCAAATGCTGCAGATGCGGCCCTGAAAAGACAAACGAACAAACCAAAAGAAATGAGGAAGGAGAGCGTGGGGGGTGCAGGCATTGTCAGCCTGGGGTCCGTAGGTTATTGGAACCCAAGACCTGGGAAGAGCCGGGCAGAGGGGGCCTGGGAGGCAGCTCATTTCCTGTCACCATGTTCCCCACAGGTCCCTACTCTGCAGCATCCACTTCTTGCTCCTGGTTTTTCTGAAGATGCCTCTGTTCCTGGGCATGCTCAGCGCCGTCCTCTGGGTCCACAGGCCTCAGGGGAGTTCTGGGCGGGAGACAAAGTCAGCCCCGTGAGAACCAGTAGCCCCCTGCTCTTCGATGTCTCATCCAGAGAGAAAGACCCTCAAACAGACGAAAAAGAAATGTTTATCAGGCAACAACTGAGGTCAGCAGCGACCGTGGTTCAAGAGGCAACGTGGCCCCTGTTTCAGGAAACAGCCCTCTAGGCCCTGGGAGCCTATAGCTGTGGTGCTTGGGTCTCTGGGCCTCACTCAAGGTTCCCCTTTCTCTGCACAGTCTCTGCCCTGCTTTCTTCCTGGGGCCTCCAACACAGCAGAACATGCAAGAAGAAATGCAAGGGAAAATGCCTTTCCCCAGGGCCCAGTTCCCGGAGGACAAATATCATCTCAAGTCGGCGAGCCGCCTGCGGTGTGATGGATTCTTTTTGTATTCCATGGGGTCCAGGGCTTCAGCCAGGAGAGGGTTCCAGAATTCTAGCCCCTGTGAAAATAGAAAAATTGTACTAAATGCTGGTGATGTGCCAACCCCAAGTGCGAACCTAAGGAAGTTCCCATTGTGGCTCAGAGGTTTATGAACCTGACAGGTACCCATGAAGTTGTGGGTTCCATCCCTGGCTTCGCTCAGTGGTTTAAGGATCTGGTGATGCGGTGAGATGCCGTGTAGATCCCAGACACAGCTTGGATTCTGCATTGCTATGGCTGTGGTGTAGGCCGGCAGCTGTAGATCCGATTTGACCCTTAGCCCGGACACTTTGATATGCCTTAAGTGTGGCCCTAAAAAGACCCCCCCCCCAAAAAAAAAGCCCCAAAAAGCAAAGCAAACAAGCAAAAACAAAATAACAACAACAAAAACAAGTGAGGACCTGAATCCACAAGTGACAGAAGACTCTGGCATGCCTGTCCTGATGCATCTTTGCCACTCGTGGGGAGGCGTTACCAGAAAGATGCTACCAGCATCCAGGTCCTTGTTCACAGAGCCGAAGAATGAACTTCTTGACCACACAGGCAGCAAGCAAGCCAAGGTCTTTATTACCGGAAGGCAGATAGCTCCCAGCACAGACACTGGGAGGGGGAGGAAGAGTCCCCCTCTCTCTTGTGCTATGGAGGCTTCTATTTTTTCAGGACGGGGGTACCATCGTGGGCTCCTGCTCTCAGTTCTTCTCCCTACTGGCCTTGCCCAGTTTACCCGGATCAGGCCTCGTCCAACAGGGACTTCGGCCTTAGGGGATGCTCCTTAAGTGTTATGGTCCTTTTGCTCTTCTTTCCCCTAGACTTAGAGTCGCCACGCTGTGCCTTCCTTTGGTGGCAGTCAAATGCATGGGTCAGGGGTTGATGTCCACCTTGATATAAAACAAATGTACTTTCAAGAGTTAATCTTCGCACGTGCCAGGCTTGTTTGTCTTGATTCATTTTTACAAACCTGCAACCATGGACGTTAATCAGGGACCATCTCGAAGCCCGTGTTCCTACACTAAGTACCTGAATTATTCGGCTTCAGAAGGGGACTCTGGCCCCAGTTCCATCCCTCACCTGGACGTGCACACCTGAGGATGACAAGCACCCCCCCCCCCGCGCGCCCCTATGACCACAGCCCTACCATCGCCACATTTTCTTATCTCCTTTGGATGTGTGCAGTGTGGCTGCGACGCACTTGGGGCACACAGGGTGGCACCCCCATGCACATGGGTGGCTGTGGAGGGGTCTGACAGTCAGACACTGGAGCCAGAAGAGGCCAGCAGCTGTGAGCCGGGGCTGGCTACGGAGGAATGGGCCGGGGGCTGTCACCTTATGCTTTTTGAGAGCCTGGGACTAAGGCGCCTCAGGCATGAATGAAGCTCTTCCAGATGGTTCATTGAAGAGGAAGCGAGCAGGACAGAGGGCAGCTGCTTGAGAACAAGAAAAGGACAACTGTTTTCTTCTTCTCTAGTTCCTCCCCTGGACTTTGACTTCCGGGCAGTTTGCAGATCCAGAGGGAGGCCATTCATCTCTGCGCTCTGTACTTGAGAGAAGGCGGGCTGCACCAGGAGCAGATGGGAAAGAAGCTGCTCTTTCTAACCCCCTAGAGGTCCAACCCTGGTGCTCTCTCTTGCCCCCGGGAGGTGTGGGAGCGCACAGGAGAGGGACCAAGGGCCCACAGTCAGGCTCTGTCCTGCCACCCAGCTGAAGAATTTGCCTTCATGGAGCCAAAGCTTAGGTGGGAAATGCACTACTTCCAAAAGTAAAAAGAGGTTGGGGAGACCACCTCCGGCTTCCCAGGGACTCTACTGAGACAGGAACGCATCTGAGCAGCCACGTGGGGGGTCCCAGCTTAAGGATCTCCAAAAGTTGGGGTTACCAGATCTGGCAAATAAAAACACAGGACACTCAGTTAAAATGGAAGTTTGAGGAGTTCCCTGGTGGCTTAATGGGTTAAGGATCCCATGTTGCCACTGCTGTGGAGCAGGTTTGCTCTCTGGCCCAAAAACTTCCACATGCTGCGGGGGCAGCCAAAAAAAAAGATTAAAATGGAACTTTGGATAAACAACAAATTTTTTTTAATTTTTATGTTTTTGTTAAGGTATAGTTGATTTACAATGTTGTGCTAATTTCTGCTGTATAGCCAAGTGACTCAGTTATACACATATCTGTTTAATATTCTCTTCCATTATGGCTCATCCTGGTGGCCTAGTAGTTAAAGGACTTGGCATGGTCACTGCTGTGGCTTGAGTTCGATCCCTGATCCAGGAACTTTCACACACACACACACTATATATGTATAATATAATTTAATTTATATAATATAAATGTATAATATATATAACACAAAATATATATAATATATTTTATATATTTTATTATATTATATACATAAAATACATAATATATATAATAAAATACAGGATACCCAGTTAAACTGGAATTTCAGGAAAAAATAAGCAATTTCTAGTGTAAGCATATATTTCACGGGACTTATCCATATTACATGTGAACTGGGCATCCTGTGTCTTCTGGCACCTCTCCCAGAGGAGTCACGGGCCAGCAGGAAGGTCTGGGGGACCCAGCTATAATTATCCCCACTTCCGAGGAAAGATATTTGTGAACACTTTGCCCAGTGCCCCATGAATTACTAGGTGGGCCAGTCCAGCTGGCGGGAACGGACACTGTCCCCAGCCCTGTGTGAGTGCTGAGGACTTGCTGCTCATCTTCCTGGGTCATCCCTCCCCACAGCCAGAGAGGAGGGTAGAGTCAGAAATCTCAGGGGAGAAAGAGCTCCTGGAATTTCTTGGCCACTGTCACATTAGGCCAAAATCTGGGGGCATCTGGGCTTTTGGTCCCGGGATTCTGTGCCCCCTCCATCCTGGATGACTTAGGAGCGAATTAATTTCTCTCTGAGAGTGCCAAAGCATCTCAGACGGGTCCCGACACACAACTGGAGGTTCCACTGCAGTGAAACCATCAGGCTCCAGTTCCAATGAGGGCTGAGCTGGTGCCGTCAACGATCACAGTGCGGAAGTTGCGGAGGTCTCGTTGTGGCTCTGTGACTAGTATCCATGAGGATGCAGGTTTGATTCCTGGCCTCACACAGTGGGTGAAGGATCCAGTGTTGCCACAAGCTGTGGTGTAGGTCCCAGATGCAGCTCGGATCTGGTGTGACCATGGCTGTGACATAGGCTGCCAGCTGCAGCTCCCATTCGACCCCTAGCCCGGGAACTTCCATATGCCACAGGTGCTCTAAAAAGGAAAAGAGTAAAAACTGGAGAAGTTCCCTGAGGCTCAGATGGACCTAAGTATGGTAATCTCTAATTAGTAATCGCTCATAATTACTGTGATAATAAGTAAGCCAGACAGAGAAAGATATTGCTTACACGTGGAATCTGAAAAAAAAAAAAAGATGCAAACAAACTTATGTACAAAACGAAACTTGACCCACAGACATAGAAAACAAACTTATGATTACCAAAAGGGAAGGGGGGGGAGGAATAAATTAGGAGCTTGGGATTAACATATATTCACTGCTATATATAAAATAAATAACCAAGGAGCCCTCTAGTCGCCTAGTGGGTTAAGAATCTGGCACTGTCTCTGCAGTGGCTAGAGTCACTGCTGTGGCATGGGTTTCATCCCTGGCCCAGAAACTTCTGCATGCCATGGTCATGGTCAAAAGTAAAATAAAATAAAATAAAACAAAACAAAACAAAACAAAAAACCAACAGGGAGCTACTGTATAGCACAGGGAACTATACTCAATTTTTTCTAATAACCTAGATGGGAAAAGATTCTGAGAAAAACAGATATATATATAATGCATGCATAACAATCGCTTTGCTGGACACCTGAAACTAACACAACATTGTAAATCACCTATTAATTAAAATATAATTAACTTTGGAGTTTCTGCTGTGGTGCAGTGGATGAAGAATCCAACTGCAGTGGCTAAGGTCACTGAGAAGGTGAGGGGTCGATCTTGGCCCAGGAAGTTCCATATGCCACAGGTGCAGCGGTAAAATGTTTTAAAATTAATTTTAAAAAAGAGTTTGAGGAGTTCCCGTCATGGCTCAGCAGTAATGACACTGATTAGCATCCATGAGGATGTGGGATGGATCCCTGGCCTCGTTCAGTGGGTTAAGGATCCGGCGTTGCCACGAATGGCAGTGTTTGTCGCAGACGCTGCTCAGAACCCGTGCTGCTGTGGGATCAATGCTGCAGCTCCAATTCAACCCCTTGTCTGAGAACGTCCATATGCCATGGGTATGGCCCTAAAAAGGCAAAAACAAAAGTTTGAAGACCAAAAACAATAAAAACAAAAAAAGAATACGCAGATTATGACCTGCTGAATTTGGAGGCGCAAGCTACTCCCACAGGGTAAACAAGGTAGCTGAGCCTCAGCATCCAGAGTCCCACTTGACTGTGAAACCCATGAGGTCCTTTTGGTTGAAGGCACAGCTTGAATACACCCCCACAAAGGAAGTAGCGTCAAATGACTTATTACCCATCTCAGAAGCAGGGTTGGGAAGGCGGGAGGGGCATGGTGGCAACGAGGCAGGGGAAGGGCCGTCTTCCTCCGTTGCAGGTCGTGAGTCGGCAGGAAACAGAGAGCCGGGTAGCAAGCACCTGTTCCTCAGAAGGTGGTTAGGGCACGGGTCACTAATTTTTTGCAGCCTTAACTCTAAGTGTTTATTTTACAAGGTACCCTGGGAAAAGCAAAGCAGGAACTTAAGGCGGGAATCTTAAATTCAAGTTTTTATCGAAATGTCCAGGCTCTGGCTGTGAGTAGGGTTATCTTACTGTAAAATGCCCAGGAAGCAAGTCAGAAGGACGAAACTGAGTTTCTCAAAAGTTGTCTCTTGGGTCAAGACACGTGTTTGTTCCGGTTGATGTATGCGCGGGGCTTCGTCTCCTCCGGCTTTGATCCAGTGGTTTGAACGAGGACGATGCAGCTATTCCAGGCAGCATCTCGACACGACCCCTTCACGTAGTTCTCCCACTCTGGACCATCGTGGCAGTGAGCGGTCCCTTGCTCAGGGAACAGGAACTGGGACAGTTCCCTCTGAGGGACAGCGAGGTCCCTGGAGAGGGACCTCGGGGACCAGGACAGAGCAGGCCCTGAGAGACACATCCACACACACACATGCTCTTACCTGGGTCAACAGTCACCCTAACTTGGGCCCCGTGGTCAGTCCCGACTCTCGCAATCCCACACCAGTAAACGTCTGCATCGTCCAGCCTGAGCTGCTCTGTGGTCACGGTGAATGTGCGGTTTTCCCGATTGTCCCTGATGGACACACGGTCCCTCTTCACCTCCGGCTCTGATGCAGTGGTTTGAACAAGGATCTTGCAGCTGCCCCAGTCGGCTCCTCGGCACCACCACTTCCCGTGGGACTCCCACCCAGGAGTGTATCGACACTGCACAGCCAGGGAGCCCCGCTCCTGGCCCCTCACTGCTTTCGGACCTGTGACAGGAGAGGAGCCTGGAAAACACACACCCACGTGCCTGTCACCTCCCACCCTGAAGGCAGGCCCACAGCCCCCTGCAGGGCAGAGAGCTCCTGCCCAAGGGGCTCCCGAGGTGAGTAACAGCCAAGGAAGGAAAAGTCTTCCACTAGAGAGACCTTTTATCCTTCAAAATCTATTGGGTCAAAGCCACCAGGAAAATTCCATAAAGGCACGGCTGCAGATCTCAAAAATAATAATAATAATAAAATTGTTGACAGAGCAATAGTAGCTTGAGCAGTAGCAGAGGGGAGCCAGGGCTGGAGGATACCTTTTTACCCCCTCAGAGAGGTAGAGACGAGGCCTCCCTGTTTGCAAGGGCAAACTTTAACTGATGGTTAAAAGCAGATAAAGAAAAGCAACGGGGTGGGGTGGGGGGAGTTCCTGTCGTGGCTCAGCAGAAACGAATCTGACTAGTATCCATGAGGATGCACGTTCGATCCCTGGCCTCGCTCAGTGGGGCACTGCTATGGTGTAGGTCACAGACGGGGCTCGGAGCTGGCATTGCTGTGGCTGTGGTGTAGGCCGGTGGCTACAGCTCCAATTGGATCCCTAGCCTAAGAACTTCCATATGCTGCAGGGGTGGCCCTAAAAAGCAAAAATAATAGTAACAATAATACAAAATTTATAAAAATAGTAGTTGTGTTGGTGCATGTGTGAACACCCCCAAAATTACAGTTGTCATAAAGATCTTAATAGGGGGGCACATCTCCAACTACAGATCTGTCAAAATGCATTGAAGTCACTCTTTGTCCCTTTGTTTGAACACACATTTTGTGGCGAGGCATTTGGAAATGATGTGATTATCTACAAATCCCTCCATCTACACGGATGACCCCCCAGGACAGGGCACTCACTGAGGGATCAAGAGACCACGGAAGGAGCTTCAGGGGTCCTCCCAGCCAGGCCTGGGAAGTCACACTGGGTCCTATCTGCCATTCTCCATCTGTGCATGGCCACAGGGGCAAATGGTTCTCGGAGGGTGAAATAATTTTATCCTTTTTATATACGAAACACAGAGAAGTAAATATGTACAGGCACACACACAGACATATATATAATATAAACATATGTGCCATGTATCTTTGTTATTAAAATTTCCTGGGATGGGCGAGATTTTTAGGAAGTGTCTAAACAGATTCTTCAGGAGGATGATCATAGGAAAAAAACATTGAGAAACATTGCCCTAGTCCACTGGTCGAGGCAGTCACACCACACCGAGACACAAGGGGACCCAGCCCCGACCCTTAATAGGAGGCGGGCCAAGGAACTGGCGGCCGTGTTTCACAGCTGCCACAGGCACGTCTTAATCCAGCACCTTCGTAGCATGTATAAGGAGACCTGAAGGGGTGAGCCCCTGGTCCCCAGTCACAGAGCCAGGTAGCAGAGTGGAAGCTGCCCCTGAGCCAGCCCGGGCACAAATCCAGCTATGCGATTGGGAAGGTCAGTTCCCAAGCCTGCTGGGGGCACCATATGGCTCAGGCATAAACACCAGGCAGACATGCGGTGTTTGGCAATGTCCCTGCTTTACTCACAGGTCACAGACTGCATCTTCAACTTGTGTGGATTTAAGGGCATGTTTTGGTTTGTTTTGTCTTTTTGCCTTTTCTAGGGCTGCTCCTGCAGCATATGGAGGTTCCCAGGCTAAGGGTCAAATTGGAGCTGTAGCCGCCAGCCTACGCCAGAGCCACAGCAACGCAGGATCCGAGCTGCATCTGCAACCTACACCACAGCTCACGGCAACGCCGGATCCTCAACCCACTGAGCAAGGCCGGGGACCAAACCTGCATCCTCATGGTTACTAGTCAGGTTCTTAACCCGCTGAGCCACAATTGGGAGCTCCCTCACGCCTCTTTTTTTCCCTCCTCCACCCTCACACAGGGAAGAGTCTGTAAGTGACAAGTCCCAGCCCCACTCACCTGGAGGTAGAGAAGGGGCAGAGCTGCTCTCGGACCCGGGTCCTGTCTCCCTGGCTCCAGATTCCAGTAAAATGCAGAACATCAGATCCTTGTCTTCTGACCTCTCACCGAGGCATTCCGGGCCCCATACTCTCACTTCCTGCCCATGTTTTCTGTTATCTGCTTCCTTCCTTGGCTGTTTCTTCATTTTAAGCTTCCAAGTCGTCAGGAAAGGGGAAGATCCTGCTAAAAAGGAAAATGACCCCAAACCGCAGCCACAAGGGGGAATTTGATGACACCTTGTCCCCTACCCACTCCACCTTCGAGGGGGCCCACCAACTACCAGACCCAACCTCAGCCCCAGGAGGCCCTTTCCCGCTGGATCCCCCACTGTCCTTGGTTCTCGGCCGTGTGACTTTCCCCAGCTCTGTCCCTGCCCACTGTCACCACTGCAGGTCCCTGGGGGGTGGTTTCTCGTCTCGCTATGACCAAGGATTACACCCCACAGCTCAAAGCGTCTTAGACCAGGATGGTCTCTTTAGCGTCACACAGAGAGGAGCAGGGCCCTACACCCCTCTTATGGTTCTGGATGTCGGAAGTACCAAATCAGCATCCTTGCCTTTTTCCTCCCTAGAGGCGTCCAGCGTTTGCTGAGGCCCCTCATCACCCGCACCTCTGCTTCCACCATCACCTCCCCTTCTCTGACCCTAAGCCTCCTGCCTCTGTGTTAGAAGCACCTTGATGACATCAGGCCCACCAGCTAATCCAGAATAATCTCCCCACCACAAATCAATCACATCAGCCAAGTCCTTTTTGCTACAGAAGGTTAAATATTCAAAGGTTCTGGGATTACGATGCCCCTTTAAGGGGGGATTAGTCTGCCAAACAGTGGATCCAGGGTGGGGAACGGAGCCTACTGCCTTTTCCTTACAGCAACGAGC
The DNA here is from genome assembly GCF_016906955.1 of Phacochoerus africanus. Taxonomy (NCBI): domain Eukaryota; kingdom Metazoa; phylum Chordata; class Mammalia; order Artiodactyla; family Suidae; genus Phacochoerus; species Phacochoerus africanus. The sequence goes on along the minus strand of NC_062557.1, from coordinate 6,569,596 downwards.
ACCCCTTTTACATTCTAAACACTACTTCGCTCTGTTCCAAGGGTCCCATGACCCCCCACTAGTTTGGTGATTCACTGGAAGGATTCACACAACTTAATCATCCTGGGTTATCATCCTGGCGAAGGTTTATTTCAGCAAAGGACACAGTGCAGGGAGGGCGGGAGGGGTACCTGTGAGCAAGGGCGAGACAGGTGGGGGGCTTCCCATCACCCTCCCTCTCCTGCAGGAGTTTCACAAACCTGCCTTTCTCTGCAAGCCACAGAGACACGGCGGGGTCGGGGGAGGGTGGGTGGGGTGGGTGGGCTGTCTCCGCCCCAGCGAAGCTCGCTGGAGTTTGGAGTCAGAAGTTCTTTTTTTATTTTTTTGGCTGCCCCGAGGCATATGGAGTTCCCAGGCCAGGGATCAGATCCAAGCCGCAGTTTCGACCTATGCTACAGATGCGGCAACGCAGATCCTTTAACCCACTGTGTCGGGCCGGGGATCAAACCTGCATCCTGGCGCTGCAGAGACACTGCTGACCCCATCGCGCCACAGCGGGAACTCCTAGAGTCAGGAGTTCTAAAGGGGACTGATCAAATAGCTACAAACCAGGCGCCAAGTGCCTGGTGCATGAACCTTCCTGCTGGCATGAAAGGATACTGACAACCTGCTCTGTCCTGACCCACTGCCTCAGATGCACACAACAGCATCACAGATCAGTGCCTACGGGGACATTCCCGGAGTCCAGGCCTCAGACTCTGGCTAAGAGTCATTGCCATGGCTCCAGGCACTCCTAGAGCCAAGCAAGAACTCAATGAGAGAGACCTACTATGTCAAACAGGGGCACGTGATCACCCCCTCCCCACCGCCACCTCACGCCCAGGCGGCGTTATCCCAGATTCACCAGTGACTTCAACCTGCTTCACTTTGACCAACACCTGTGCTCCTTGTGTGTCATCGCTGTGACAGACCCTGAGGAGGCGGAGGGTAAAATGAGGTTAGAAACCCCATTCCTGCTCTGGAGCAGAATAAAACTACCTGTTGCTATATAACAATTCCCCCCAAAGCCTAGCGTGAAACAATGAATATTTATTATCGCCCAGGAATCTCAAGGCAGTTGAGTGCACGCCTCTGCCTACTGGTTAATCCCAAGGCTGCAGTCAGCGTCCGTAGGGGCTGAGGTCTCAGTTCAAGGCTCCACCGAGGGTGCGTCCGTTTCTCAGCTTCTTCTTGTGGTTGTTGGCAGGATTCAGTTGTTCACAGACCCATGGAACTCAGGGCTGTTCGGGCTCTTAGGCAGAAGCCTCTCTCAGTTCCTTGCCATGCGGGCACCTGCACAGGGCAGCTCAGAGCATGGCATCTGTCTTCCATCACAGCAAAGAAGTGAAAGCCAGCGAGACCGAAGCCAGAATCTTTCTGCACCCTAACGGCAGACGCAGCCGCCTATTCCTTAGAAGCAAATCACTAGACTGAGCCTAGCGCTTCACGCTCACTCACTTCATCTTAAGTCCGATGGGGGTCCCTTTCTGAATGTTTACCAGCAGCCTGGATGAAGATACAGAAGGCGTGTGTGATTCTTCCAGAGACCACACAAATCCAGGGGATGCGGTGGGGCCAAGAAGAGGAACAGAGGAGATGTCACTTCTGTACCCAAGGCACAAAGGCGGAAGCTTAAGAGGGAGAAAGGAACTCCCCACCAGGGCGGAGGTCGCTGAGCGTGGAGGATAGAGGGACAAGGGCGGGGAGGAGGGTTGGGTCTGGATCTGGCTTCCTCCATGCCTGGCCACTGCCCCTCAAAGAGCTGAGCCCATCTCTTTGTAACTTGTCACAAAGAAACCTTCCTCCCAGCATGTACTGCGTATGGGAGTGGAGCCCCCAGCTGCCCTCTGAGGCTCAGCCTCCATTCTTCATCCCCTTCACCCATTACCAAGTGTGCGTTGGGCATTGTGTGTTCAGATAGACATGGGCTTGGCCCTCAGGAGCTAAGCCCACCGCCCCGCACTGTGCCCGGAGACGAGCAGGAGTCCCAGGAGGCTTGGATCATGCCACCCTGGCCCCTCACCTGCCCACCCCATCTCTGCTGCCCTGGGCGCACACCAGCAACTGTCCTGGAAGCTCCAGGTGGGAGCTCCTCCTGTGTGGCCAGTGCTCTCTGTGTCTTAGCTCAATTATACACCAATCTGAGAAGCAGACGATGAGCCATCAAAATAAACTCTCCTGCATCACAGGGTAAGAAAGTGGCACCACTGGTTTGAATGCACTTCCGTCCAAGTCCAGAGCTTGGAGCACCAGGTCCACCGCGCCAGGATCTGGGGATGGCGACTCAGCTCCCGGGCACAGAAGTCTCCAGGGGGACCAGCTTATTTCCAGTTTCACATCCCAGGGATGGGTCCAGGTTGAGCTGGGAGCAGACAGTCCAGGAGCAGTGTCACCAGACAGGGAGCCTCTGGGATGGTAGCCGCGGGTTCTCTGGCCTGGGCTGACCACCACCCTCAGAGGTGATGCTGAATCCAGGCCAGCCAAATGGCAGCATAGCTGAAGCTCAGGAAGAGAACCGTCTTCAGCAAAGCCACGAACAGGAAGGAGGCAGAGAGCAGGAAGGGCCTGATGGAGGAAAGGGGTCGGGGAGAAGGGGCTGTGGCATGGTCACCCAGGGGGCCCCTCCATAACCCACTTTTGGGTCCCCAACTCAGCCCCCCAGGCTGGTTCTGATAACTTGATCCCCAGAAGCAGGACAGAGACACAGAAGGGACAGCCGGAGAGGGAACGGCCAGAGGCTGACGTGGCTGGGTGCTTCCCGTGGGGACACTGGCTTTATCCTTTCCCCAGTTGCTCTCAGGTATGCCTCACGGTGGATCCGGGAGGCAGTGCAGTTGTTTGGCTTGTGGAAGGTCGTGAGGACACAGCGTCCACCTGGCTCTCTCTGCGACACTTGCACATGAACCCAGCTGCCACATTGGGAGGAAGCCCAGACCGCGTGCAGAGCCTGCCTATGGAGTTCCAGCCAACAGCCCCGGCTACCTCCAGGCGGGGGAACAGAGCACGTCAGGGAGAGAGAATTCCAGTGATTCCAGCCTCTGGCAGGCTCTGGACATCCTGAAGCTGAGGCAAATTTCCCTACGGGACCCTGGGCCAAATTCTGGACCCCAAATCCATGCACCTCCAAAGTGATGACATCAGGCCAGTGAATTTTATCAGTAAACAGTCACAAGAACTAAAATCATCCTCATTTTCTTTTTCAGCTGGACCCATGGCCAATGGAAGTTCCCAGGCCAGGGATCACATCTGAGCCAAGGCGGTGGTGACACCAGACCCTTAACCCACTGTGCCCCAGCGGGAACTCCCATCCTCGTTTTGTAGATGAGGAAACTGAGGCACAGAGAAGTTAAGTAACTTAGCCAGTGTCATCATCCTGCTAGCAGAAAGGGGAGCTGCGATGGGACCCCAAACCCTGGACTTAATTAGAGATGGGGGAGGAGACGGAGTAGAAAACTGAGACAGGGCTCTAGCAGGGACCTGTGGCATATGCTCAGGTGTCACACCAGAGCTGGGAGGGGCAGGGGGGGCAGCCTCGGCATCCCCTTCAGGGGACTGCCAAAGCCAGGACAGGACGCTCAAAGCTGGGGACCCTCTGTGAGGGCTCAGCTTTTCTTACCAAGCAGGAAGGCCAGGGCTGGACACATGGCCAGTCAGAGGCTGGCTTCCCATGCTGGCCGACAGCTCAGTGGTCCTCACGGCTGCTGTCCCTGAGCCTGCAGACCAGGTCACAAGTCACTCTCTGCCCCAACCTCCCAAAGGCTGAGCCTGCTGTTATTGTGAATCTGTACGTGTTGCCTTCCTCAAGGGACCCTGGGAAGGGAGGGCAGCACAAAGGAAAGGGTCCTTGGGGGCCAGGGTGGGGCTGAGGCCCAGAAAGACCCCGTGCTGCCCCCTCTGGAGGCCCTCAGCCCCGTCCCACCCCAGGACACACCAGGCACGGAGAGATGTCTCCTGCAGGGGCTGTGGGAACCAAGCATCTCTCGGGGGCCTCGGCCGACCCTCCAGGAGGCTCCCCCAAGAGATCTTCAGGTGAGGCTCTGGCCCGTTCCTGCCACCATGGGGACTCCAGAGGCCCAATAAGGACCCAGAGGGCAGGAGGCAAACCCTCCCTACCGGCCTCCCCCACCTCACTGAGCCCACATGTGGCACAAAGTGAAACCAGAGAAAGCGCCAGCGGATTGGCACATGCGCCCTGCTGAGGGGGGCCCCCAGTGTGGTAGCTGCAATTACATACACACGTGTTCAGGTTGGGCTAAGACAGAGCAGAGGACAGGGTTGGGGAACCCAAGGGAAGCCATGGCTCAGGAGGGAGGGGATGCAGCTTAAAGGCCGCCACCTCCAAGGAGCCCTCCTGTGTGCCCTGTACCTGGAGAAGCCTCCTCTCCCGTCAAACCCCATTTACTCCCTGCCTCGCCCCTTCCATTGCTCTTGCACCGGACCCGTCATCCCCCTGGGGTAGACTGAGCGGCCTCGGGTCTCTAATGGGCTCTCCCTTCCCGGCCAGTGTCCCAAGCTCTGCTGTTCTCTGTCCCTTTCTCTCCTCATGCTGCTCCCCTCTCCCAGAGTCCACATCTGCCACCCCCCGCCTCGAAGCCCGCTGGGCTGAGAGCCCCATGAGGGCAGAAACTGAGTCTAAGTCCCCCTCGGTCCCCGGCATCAGCACACCTGGCCCAGAACAGACAGGCAATGCCCGTTTTCAACAACTGCGGAAAAAAACCCAAAGGTCGACCCGGGGCCCACCTGCAAAGCAGGTGTCCCCCCCCGCCCCGCGCCCCAACCCCGGGACCTGCAGCTTTGATGTGGCCTGGGTGACGGCTCCAATGGCTGCCATCTAGTAAGTCCTCGTGAACTACCAGCCGCCACGATCAATGGTTGCCACCTGTCAATGTGTTTATTGCCACAAACCCTCTCGAGGCGATACTATTGTCAAGGCCACTTCACAAATGGGGCAACAGAGGCACCAGCCCGTTGGGTCGCCTGCCCAACGCACACTGCCGGAAGTGGCAGAGCTGAGGCCCGAACCCAGCCTTCCGACTCCGGGGCCCATGCTTTCACCAACACGTCTCATCTGTCAGGTTTACACGCAGGCTCGGAGGCCTGCTCTTACACACGCGTGTGCATGCACACAGGGGCCCTCCTTGCCCCCCTCCCCGCCCAGGAAGGCAGTCCTGAGGCCAGGGCTGGACCCCACTCCACCCCTCAGCCAGAGAGACCCGGACCCTGACTTCACCCACTGCCAGGCAAAGGGGGAGGGGAGGCATTCATTACCTGGAAAAACAGTCACTGCCACTGGGACCTGGGGGACATTTTTGTCCACCGCACACCAGTAAGTGTCGGCATCTCCCACCTCCAGATCCTTCATGACCACGAGGAACATGTGCTCCGAGGGGCTGTCTTTCAGGGTCACTCGGCCTCGCCTCACCTCCTGCCCTGCCCCAGGCGCCGTTTCAATGACCCGGACGCAGTGTCTCCGGTCAGGCCCCCGGCACAAGAATTTCCTGTACCCTCCTCTCCTTCTCTGTACATGCACTTCACCCCCAGCGTCCCCTCCACGGTGCCATTTAAGATCCCGGGGATGCTCATAGCGAAACAGCCTGAAACACACAAACCCACACACCCTCAGCCCCCGCTTCCCCGGGATCCAGCCCCCATCACTGACCTTCGCCATGACCGTGACTGAGCAGATACACCGCATCCCATCCCTAGGTGTCCCCTGCCCCTGCGTCCTCCCATCATTACAGGGAAGACGCCTGGTCTTGCAAGCACACGGGCAGCTGTGCACCCTTCAGAGCTGTGAGCAAGATGATTTTTCGGCTGCTTCTCTAGGAAACCAGAAAAACCCTCCTTCCATGGCTAATTAACCACACACGCACACGCACATGCACACGCTCACTCATCCTCCTTTCAAACCTTTTCTCCACACTCGCCTTTCTTTCCAAATCTTCTAACCACCCTGGATCTCTGGAGGTAACAGCCCTGTGAGTCACCTCCTCTGGGTGATTTTTCCCTCCTTTATGAGCCCAACGTGACGCCCCTGCATGGAGGGGACAGTGAGAGGAAATTGAGCGAGGGTCCAGCACCATCCCCATCATAACAGCTGACACTGATTCGGGGCTCAGGAAGCACTGGGCACCGTTCTACGCTCTCTGCGTGCGGTAAGGGGTTTAAGCCTAGACGCAGCCCTCTGAAGGATTCATCTACGACTCTGTCCCCATCACGACTGGGCTTCATCAATCCCTGAGTTAACACGGCGTTAGGATGGGTGGGGTTTGGAATCTGAATGTAGGAGGAGGAAGGCAGAGAGAGGGTTCCTCTCAAGCCACAGGGCTGAAGCCAGAATACCTTGCTTCTGAGAGAGGACCCAGCCATGGGTGATACAGCCTTCGCCAGGTTGGGGGAAGGATGAAGGGAGGGAGGGAGTCAGGAGGGAGCAGAGACATGACGGAAAGGGAATAAGGGGGACCTGAGCGAAGGTCGAAGCACCTGCACTAATCAGCCTTAGATCTGCCCCTTCCTCATCCGGCCAAGGACAACACGCAGCGGCATACACAGAACCCTTCTTGCCATAGCAGTTTATGCCTCGAGTCAGGAAAAGGAAGATTTTCCCCTTCTCCCTTCAGAAGGGATGATATGGGGGAAATAAGGTCAATAGATCAACACCTAGAATCTTCCAGGAAGCGCGCCCCAGCCTTCTGAACCTCCTACCCACGTCTTGCCACAGCATCTCCTTCTGCCATGCTGGGCAGAGAAGACCCGCCCAAGGCCAGGGTCCCACTCACCTGGAAGGCAGAGAAGCAGGAAGGCCCTGGTCTTGAGGGAACATTCCTGGACCATGTCTGCAGGAGGAATAACACCCGAGGCCCTCGGTTGTTGAGCGATCCAGAGCCAAGTACTTGCTTCTCTTTTTTTGTTCCTCCTCCCATCCCCGTTCTTGCTACCATATCACTTCTCGATTTGTCCAAAAGTAGTTCTCAGAATGAATGAATAGGAAGATTACTGGAATTTTTTTTGAAGTGTGTGTTTGTCTGCAAGTGAGGAGAGAAAAGTGGTAAAAAAAAAAATTAAGGACTTGAAGTATTTGTTAAGTGACTTAGAAATACTACACATGGTGGCTGGAAAGGAACTTCAGCTACACCAGTGGGGGGGGGGGTTAAAGTTTAATTCAATTCTATTCTATTCTATTCTGCACCCATGTCACATCGACGTTCCCGGGCCAGGTATCAAACCCATGCCACAGCAGCGACCTAGCGCTGGATCCTTAACCCCCCTGAGCCACCTACTCCAGTGTTTTTTAAGTTCTTTGACTTAAAAATCAGTAAGAAATACAATTTATATGTCAGTCCAGAATTACCATGCATCTTTATTTCTGAAACATTTTCTATTTTCTTCCTTCCTTCTTTTTTTTTTTTTTTTTTTTTGGTCTTTTTGCCTTTTCTAGGGCCGCTTCCTGCGGCATATGAAGGTTCCCAGGCTAGGGGTTGAATCGGAGCTGTAGCCGCCAGCCTACGCCAGAGCCACAGCAATGCAGGATCCGAGCTGCATCTGCAACCTACACCACAGCTCACAGCAATGCCGGATCGTTAACCCACTGAGCAAGGGCAGGGACCGAAACTGAAACCTCATGGTTCCCAGTCAGACTCGTTAACCGCTGCACCACGAAGGAAACTCCCCTTCCTTTCTTTTTAAATGTTGGTTTCCACCCTCCAAATTGGTCTTATAACCTAGTCATAGCAAACCACCATAGCCTACTGACCTAGTGCAGTCCTCTCAAGTTAGTTGAAGAAACCAAAGCCTGAAAGTGAAGTGATTCCAACGAAGCCAGGCTGGAACCTCACGGCTCTGGTCCAACGCACTTCCTCTCCCCATAATTTACATCAATGAGGCCAAACACTTAGTCTGTTGAAGGAATGACCTGTGCCCCCAGCCCGCCTCTCTCTTCTCTCCAAAGTCACCCCACCCTTTCGGCTCCATCAAATCTCTCCTTCCTGTGAGACCCCTAGCTTGTGGACCTCAAGTAGAAATTAGAGCTGCAGGTGGTGAAAGTCCAAAGCGAGGATTTTACCCACTAAGGTAGACTCCGCAGCAACAGGAGGGACCAAACTGGACACTTGACAGTTCCGTAAAAGGCGTTACCAGGCCTTCTCAGGAAAATGGACATTTGCTGGATTCCTTTACACTTAATTTATAGTTTGGTGTTTAAAAAACATTTTTTTTAGGATTTATTTTATGTTTTTAGTGTTTTTCATTTAAGTCACATTGGGAGAAGGGAGGGGCTCTAAAGCTGTCTGTCCTGCCACATACCCAGGAACTGTGCAGGTCCAGCTGGCAAGCAAAAAATGGTGGGAATCACTAGGCACAGAAACTTGGCCTATTTGTTCGCAAACCCTTTGCTATCCCTCACCTGCTCTGCTTGTTTCAGGGGCCCTAGCCTTGGAGGTTGTGTTCTCCGAGCTCGGAAGTCAATCTGCTCTGATTGCATTCAGCCAACAGGACGTCCTGGCAGGAGGATGGGGGTGGGGAGGAGGTGTTTTCTCACTGCTTTCTCAGTGCACCTCTGCCATAGCCCCATCACCTCCAGGGCACCAGCCCCTCAGGAGAAGCTGGCTGTGGTCCTAGGGACGGCAGAGGGACCTGCACCAGGGTTTCTGCCTCCTACCTCCGTGTCTTCAGCCTAAGGGTGGCAGGACCCTCTGCTGTTGCTAATCTCTGTGCCGCACAGGTCTCTGGCTTTCCGGCCTTTCCATCACTCCCATTTTAAAGGCTTATAATGGTTTCTGTTGTCTTGGCTGGGCCCTGACTGATACAACCTGTCAGATCCTAATCTTCACGCTTTGTATGTGTTTACTCCGCAAAGAAAGGGGCTTTTTAAAAATAACAAAAGCTGCTCCTAATACCCTTATCACTCAGGAAATTGCAAGCGTGTTTTCGGAGCTCTGAGTCAGAAACTGGGGGCAAAAACGAAATAGATATTTAGCACAGCTCTTAAGTCCTTAGGCCTTCCGATCACTCGGGCATTTGGTAAAGCCAATGGACTTCCTCACAGAATAATCCTTTTAAATGCATGTAACAAAATGCACAGGGTTGCAAAGGAAATCAATTACACGGAAATACTGTTCTCAAGATACTTTCGAAATCAGATTTGTGAGATTCCTATTTCTGCCCACCATGTTGTTTATTCTACAACTAAAAACAACAGCAATTAAAAAAAATAACCACAGATGGGCTATATGAAGCAACCGTTTCCAGACACTGGACATCAGACAAAGAAGGACAGTGATCCCTGAGGATGGAAAATAAACAGGCGAGCCCTGCGATGTCCGCCTGTGATCTTGTCACCTTTAGTTTCTAGGCTCAGGAAGAGGGACCCCCGCCCCCCGCAGCGAAGCCTGGTAGGCTTCCTGAGTTGGAAGGACAGAGCCTGGATTCCAGGGAGACCAACGCTGATAAAGTGTGCAGAACGGAGTCCCAGAGAGGAGAGCGTTACCCAGAAAGAGGACACCAGGGTTAGGCAGAGCATCCCCTCGGCAGGGAAGGTCAAAGTCAAAGTCACCTCACATTTCCTATTAAGAGTCTTCATGAGGGAGGAGGGAAAGCCTGCAGAAGCCCTGACTTAAAGCTCTTCTGGGGAGGAAGTCCTTGGGCCATCTCTTTACAGACAGGCTTGTCTGCATAATTAACTAAGGGAGAAACCTGCCTCGTGCCAAATAGTCCCAAGTTATAACTGGACTTCAGCATGAATGGAAGTTGCATTGAAGTTTCCTGTGAATCTCTGCACCAGAGAGAAATGATTCATTTATTTCTAATGAAGGAAAGTCAACGCATTCTTTCCCCGGCCGGCAACTGCGTGCAGTATTTCCCCACAACGCCACGGCAGGATGAAGCCAAAAGCCCCCTGCAATTCCCGCTCTTCCTCTCAATCCCCCAAGGAGGAAGATCAGCTCCGGGGCCCTAGACACTTCGTATCTTTGCAATTCACACCTTCCACACAGAGTGAAAACCCGAGGCTAGTGTTGTCCAAAATGAGGGTAAGACTTGTCAGTGTAGAGTACAGGGAACCAGGTCCGATCTCTTGGGATAGAACGTGATGGGGGATGATATGAGCAAAAGAACATATAAATGTGAAAGCCTGGGTCACTTTGTGCTGTACAGCAGACATCAGCGCAACATTGTAAACCAGCTATACTTTAATTACAAAACAAAAGACCTGGAAGTACATCTTGAAATGCATGCAGTGGGTCTTGAGCAGATTCTTTTTTTTTTTTTTTTTTTTTTTTTTTTAGGGCTGCACCCATGGCATATGGAGGTTCCCAGGCTAGGGGTCGAATGGGAGCTACAGCTGCCAGCCTACACCAGAGCTGCAGCAATGCCAGATCCGAGCCACGTCTGTGACCTACAGCACAGCTTGTGGCAACGCTGGATGCTCAACTCACTGAGCGAGGCCAGGGATCAAACCCGCAACCTTATGGTTCCTAGTTGGATTTGTTTCCGCTGCGCCATGACAGGAACCCCGAGCAGATTCCTTCTTATACACAGGATGTGTTCAGACAGATTCAAGTGCATCTCAGGTAGTAAGAAGCTTTTCTGTGTCCTCTGTGTGTGGGCAGAGTTGCAATGTAAACTGAATTCCTCACTGTGAGTCATGGTTAAAAAAAGGTTGGAAGTTATGACCCAGATGGCATCTGAGTGTTTTATATTTCAGAAGGGACCCTCTCACGGCTTGTGATCTCTTGGGAGCCCCATCAAGCATGTTCTGGTCCAGAAAGGAGATGCAGCCCTGAGTCTGGCAACCCCAAAAGGGGCAGGGAACACCTACGTTTTCTTCATGTGGGTGCTGGACCTCGCATTTTGACAGCAAAGTATCTGCCAGGGATGTGAAACCAGAAGATTCTTGTGGTTATAGCTGAAATCATCTGCTCACATCATTCCATTTATGGTATTTTTTGTTGTTGTTGTTATTGTTGTTGTTGTTGTTGTTGTTGCTATTTCTTGGGCCGCTCCCGCGGCATATGGAGGTTCCCAGGCTAGGGGTCCAATGGGAGCTGTAGCCACCGGCCTACGCCAGAGCCACAGCAACGCGGGATCCGAGCCGCGTCTGCAACCTACACCACAGCTCACGGCAACGCCGGATCGTTAACCCACTGAGCGGGGCCAGGGATCAAACCCGCAACCTCATGGTTCCTAGTCGGATTCGTTTCCGCTGCACCACGACAGGAACTCCCTTCAGGTATTTTTCTAAGGCACACCAGTAAGTGTTGGGGTCATCTTCCCATGCAGTCTCCCTGGCGACGGTGAAGGTGCCATGTCCGGGATCATTTTTAATGCAGACCTGGCCTCTCCTCTGCTTCAGCTCCTTTGGTCTTAGTGACGTGGGACCAGGAGTCCCAGGTGGCTCCCCGAACCCTCATCTCACTTACTGCTCCCGGCCTGGCCCACGGGGGCATCACATTGCCAGCCTCCCTCTCTTTGGGCTACTCTCCCAGCTGGGCCTCTGCCTGATGATTCATCTGAGACACAAATGCCCATGTATCTTCTCGGCTGTCAAGGTGACCCAGAAATGCCACATTGTGGCACCAGCACACACAGCAACAACAACGACAAACTAAAACTGGAGGGGGAGTTCCCACCATGGCTCAGTGGTAACGAACCCGACTAGTATCTATGAGGATATGGGTTAGATCCCTGGCCTCACTCAGCATTTTAAGGATCCGGTGTTGGCATGAGCTGTGGCATAGGCTTGAACAGAAGGGGGACCCCCATTTGTTGAAAACCTGCTGTATTAGACCTCGCAGCAGCTCTCCATGGGGAATGCCACATCCCCATCACATGGATGGAAAGACTGAGGCTCAGGATGTTGTGTGCCATGGCCAAGTTCATAATATCCTGGATAAGTTGTAAGTGAAAGAGGAGGCATTGGAGCCAACGTCTGCTTGACTTTGTGCTCTCATCACCAAAGTAGATGGTGGTGCAAAGGGATGAGAAGCCTCTAGATGCTGAATGCTTTAGATAAATGGACTTAGAATGTTTATTAATAATTCTAATAGGAAGCTCCCATCTTGGCACAGCAGAAACGAATCCGACTAGGAACTATGAGGTTGCGGGTTTGATCCCTGGCCTCGTTCAGTGGGTTGAGGATCTGGTGCTGCCTTGAGCTGTGGTGTAGGTCGCAGACACAGCTCGGATCTGGCATTGCTGTGGCTCTGGCGTAGGCTGGCAGCTGTAGCTCCAATTAGACCCCTAGCCTGGGAACCTCCGTGTGCCACAGGTGCGGCCCTGAAAAGACAAAAAGACAAATAATAATAATAGTAATTATTATTATTATTATTATAATCCATCTTTATTGAAAAAATTCCACTATCTCTGCTATCTCATTTCGTTCTGACAATCACTCTGGGAAGAAGGACGAATCATTAACCCCTGTTTTGCAGATGAGAAAACCAAGGTTGTGATTTACCTAAGGTCAAAAAGCCAGGGAGTAGCCAAGTCAGAGTTCAAAGTCACATGCCTCTGTTCCCCAGCCCCATGCTTCCAACCAGTTTATATTCAACTTCTCGTGGTTGATAAGGTCCATGAAGATAAAAGAACAAATATTCCCATCCCCACCTTTTCTGAGTAACTACGCTGAATTCAGGGTGCTGTCAGCCAGGCCCCGAGGCACTGGCCGCCTTCTGGGAGCTCCCAGAAGAGGTGAGAGATGGGCCTGGAGGATAACTGTGGCTCTGGATCTCTCCAGTCTCAGGCACAAGCTCTGCCTGCATAGCCCAGTTTCCTAGCTGGCAGGCCCCACAGAAGAACACATGCAAATGCTCAGAGTCGAATACAAGGAACTTCCACCCCATCCCACCCATGCTTGTGTGTGGCGTGCATGGTCCTGTGCTTAGCAGGAGAATGACAAAACCCAGCTTCTAATTTAGGAATCACAAAGATCCATGTAAGCAGCAATGCCTAGGAACCACCCAGCCTTGCACAATTCCCTCTGAATCTGGCCTAGAGTTTCAGTTCCCAGATTTGACAGGTTTCAGTGAGAGCTCAGGCATGTGTGGCGAGAAGGGTTGAGTGTCCCAGGAAATTGAGGCAAGTAAGTCAATGGTGAAAGGCAGCCACAAAAGTGGCACAGGGTTCTCTGTGGTCAGCGGTTAGGGCGTTGCAAATTAAAAGAGTCCGAGTCCCCCTAAATCTAGGGGGCAATTTTAGGCTCATAGATTCATGGAATTGTACAGCGTCCAGAAATAAACTCACATCTACGTGGTCAACTGAGGCTCGACCAAGACACGAAGACAATTTGATGGAAAAGGGAAAACAGTGCTGGAGCTACTGAATACCCACGTGGGGAAAAAATGAACCCTGGCCTCTACTCGCTCCATACACACAAATTGATTATAATTGTTTTAATTGTTTAAAAGGACTTCAACACAAAGGCAGACCTCTATGGCTTTTTAGATGCAAGAGAATATTTTTGCAACCTTGAAACAGACGACTGCTTTCTTAGGACAGAAAGCGCACCACCATAGGTGTTCCCTTGTGGTGCAGTGGGTTAAGGATCTGGTGTTGTCCCCACAGTGGCTCGGGTCCGCTGCTGTGGGCACGGGTTTGATCCCTGACCTAGGAACTTCCGCATGCCACAGGTGCAGCCCAAAACAAAAAGCACCTTCATATATTACAGTTTGGATTTCATCAAAATTAAGATTTTCTGTTCATCAAGAGACAGCCTTTACAAAATGAAGAGGCAGTCGAGAGACTGTAGAGCATAGAAATCTAAAATGTATAAAGAACTCTCATAAATCATCAGTAAAAAAGGGAAGAAACTCAGCTTTTTAAATTGGCCAAAGATTTGAACGGACACTGTACTGAGGGAGATACATGAATAACGAACGCGCATATGAAAGGACATTGGGGAGTTCCCGTTGTGGCTCAGTGGTTAAAGAATCAGACTAGGAACCATAAGGATGCGAGTTCGATCCCTGGCCTTGCTCAGTGGGTTGAGGATCTGGCGTTGCAGTGAGCTGTGGTGGAGGTTGCAGACGCGGCTCAGGTCCCGCCTTGCTGTGGCTGTAGGGTAGGCTGGCAGCTGTAGCTCTGATCCACCCCCTAGCCTGGGCCCCTCCATATGCCCTACCTGGGTGTGGCCCTGAAAAAAGACAAAAGACAAAAAAAAAAAAAGGACAGAAAGGGCATTTGGCAGCCTTGGTTTTCAGAGAAATGCAATTTAAAACCACAATGAGAACAGCGTTGATGGTTGCACACAAAAAAGTGAATATACTTAATGCCACTGAACTGTTTGGGGGATGGTTTAAATGGTCAATTTTATGTTATGTTTATCTTACCACAATTTTTTAAAAGCAAAGGAAATGGACACATAGGTACTTAAGAGACTCCCTCTGTTCAAAAGATCATACTTTTCAGGAAAAGATTTATTCATAAACATATACAGACCCAACTTCTTCCTTCTTATCTTCCTTCCTGGCTAGTAGGTCCTGTCATCACTAACTTTAATGATTTTATACATTATTTCACGGGCAAGGAAGTAACATCAATAAGACGAGGTATTAATAGATGTTAACACGAATTTAAATACGATTTTTAAATGTACCGCCCCTCAAAAAAGGAACCCACTTACACTGTTGCTGGGAATGGCAAACGGTGCAGCCACTGTGGAAAACAGTATAGAGGTTCCTCAAAAAACTAAAAGTAGAGTTACCATATGGTCCAGCAATCTCACTCCTGGGCATACATCTGGAGAAAAGTTTAATTTGAAAAAGATACATGCACCCCTATGTTCACTGAAGCCCTATTCACAATAGTTAAGTCACGGAAGAAACTTAAACGTCCATCAACAGATGAGTGGATAAAGAAGAGTGGTATATATATACAACGGAATACTACTCAGCCATAAAAAAAGAATGAAATAATGCCATTTACAGCAACATGGATAGAACCAGAGATGGATCATACTAGGTGAGGTAAGCCAAACAGAGAAAGATAAATATCATATGATATCACTTACATTTGGAAATAAACTTATCCATGAAACGGAAGCAGACGCATAGACATAGAGAAAAGACTTGTGGTTGCCAAGGGGAAGGGAGGAGGGACGGGGATGGAGTTTGGGGTTGGTAGATGCAAACTCTTCCATTTAGAATGGATAAGCAATGAGGTTCTCCTGTACAGCACAGGGAACTCTATCCAGTCTCCTGGGATAGACCGCGATGGAAGATGATATAAGAAAGGGAAGGGATATATACTTATGACTGGGTCACTGGGCTGTACAGCAGAAATCGAGACGACATTATAAATCAATTATACTTTAATTAAAGACAAAAACAAGGAACAAACAAACAAGCAAAAGACCCCCCCACCCATCTGGATCAGTCCAACAAAGGCCTGTGAAGAGCACCCATTCCTGGTGACTAACTCTGTTTTCATTGGAGGATGTTCGGCCTGATCATTGAGTCTCCGGAACAGACCTGGCCGCCTGGTAAGTGAAAATAACCTAAGACCATGCCAGGAATATTTCCCAGGGCAAACCAATAAATCAGAAACTTGGCTTATAAATCAGCCTGTCTTCCTGGTAAGATGCTCTTTCAAGAATAAACGCCTCTGGAGTTCCTGTCATGGTGCAGCGGAAACGAATCCGACTAGGAACCATGAGGTTGCAGGTTCGATCCCTGGCCTTGCTCAGTGGGTTGAGGATCCGGCATTGCCATGAGCTGTGGTGTAGATCACAGACACAGCTCAGATCTGGCATTGCACACACGGCTTCCTAGGCTCACGCCTCCCCTCTGCACAGCCCAGCCGTCCCGGCCTCTACCTGGGCCTGCTCCGCGGAGCCAGAGCTTCGTTCTCCGACTTCAGCGTTCATGTCCATCTCATCATTACGGCTTCCATTCACAACCCAATCTTTGTTCATTCTGCCGTCTTCTTCTTCTTTTATTATTATTGCTTTTTAGGGCCGCACTCACGGCACATGGAGGTTCCCAGTCTAGGGGTCCAATCGGAGCTACAGCTGCCGGCCTACACCGCAACCACAGCCACACAGGATCTGAGCCACATCTGCGACCTACACCACAGCTCACGGCAACACCTGATCCTTAATCCACTGAGCGAGGCCAGGGATCGAACCCGCAACCTCATGGTTCCTACGCAGATTCATTTCCACTGCGCCACGACAGGAACTCTTTTTTTTTTTTTTTTTTTTAAGGAAGCAACTGAAAAGAGAAGCAGTGAGTGTTTGGCAAACAAGTACTAGAAAACAGGACTGTGGCAATCTCCTTCTGTTCTCAGAGCCTGGAAACCTCGACAGCACTGTGGCTAAGGAGAGAAGATCGGCATGCCTCTGGTGCTGGCGGGAGAGTCTCCTTGGCATGTTGAAAGAGCGCCTTGGGCACGCATGTTCATAACGGCTTTATTCCTTATCGCCTAAACTCGGAGGCAGCCAAGATGCCCTTCAGTGATAAGTGGCTCAGTGGGTTAAGGACCCGACTAATATCCATGAGGATGTCAGTTCCACCCTGGCCTCGCTCAGTGGGTTAAGGATCTGGCGTTGCCATGAGCTGTGGTGTATGCTGCAGACATGGCTTGGATCCCATGTTGCTGTGGCTGTAGTGTAGGCTGGCAGCGGCAGCTCCCATTCGACCTCTAGCTGGGGAACTTTCCATGTGCCGCAGGAGTGGCCATAAAAAGAAAAAAAAAAAGACTGGATAAACAAAACATGCTGCATCCTACCTAGGAATATTATTCAGTGCTAATAAGAAATGAGCTAGAGCATCATGGGGGCAGAAGACATCCCTTTTTATCTCCCTCTTTTAAGAACTAAAAATCAGCATCCATCCATGAACCAAAGTGCCTCCGTGGGAGTTAAGGATCCAGGACCATACCTGTATAGGGAAGTTTGGATGCACTGGAACAGGTAAGAGGGACGCCTCTGGCACGGCCCCTCCCCCAAGGCGGCAGAGTATGGGTCTGAACCAGCCTTTAGGGACCTCTCTCAGGGGAAAAGGAAAGTCAGTGAGTGATGGTTGTCCTGGATTCTGCCAGAGAAGAATCTCTCCCACAGAATCCAAAGTGTTGAGAGGAGCTCTCTAGGACTCCGGGGAAGGAGAAGTTCGGGAGCGAGGCGGATGAGAACATCAGAAGGTATCAAAGCGGTGTGGTTCCTACTGATTGCTCTCAGGACTCCTGCAGGAAGCCTGCCCAACGGTCATTGGGAAAATCTCACCCCAAGATCCCCCTACCTGGTCCACAGGTTCATCCAGCTCACTGGCGGCAGCCCTGGAAAACAGCCCACAGCCTTGAGTTGTAGCGCCACCTGCTGGAAAACAAAGGAGTTTTCTAAGGTCTAGACAAGACAACCAGCTTAAAAACTCTGCCACAAGAGGGAGGAAGAGGATGCTGAGTAGGTTCCAGGCAAGGGTGGAGAAGGTCCCAGAGAGGAGCAGAACCCACAAAAATACCTCCCACCCAAAAGCACCTCGTAAAGTCCGGAGGAGATGACACCACTTCGAATGCAAAAACAACAATGCAAAACTCCAAGGAACATGAAGAAGACACCTGCCATCACCGAAAAATAAGAATCCTCCAAAAATTGACCATCAAGACACAGAATTCTGTAACCTATCCGATAAAGAACTCAAAATAACTATTTTGAGGACTCAAACAAAGCACACACAAACAACTGACTGAAATCAGGAAAACAATACGTGAACATAATTAGAAACTTAATAGGGACATAGAAATTTTCTTTTTCCTTCTTTCTTTATTATTATCACTATTATTATTTGTCTTTTTATGGCTGCGCCCTCGGCATATGGAGGTTCCCAGGTTAGGTGTCAAATTGGAGCTATAGCCGCCAGCCTACACCACAGCCACAGCAACTCGGGATCCAAGCTGCATCTGCGACCTACACCACAGCTCACAGCAGCACCAGATCCTTAACCCACTGAGTGAGGCCAGGGATTGAACCTGTGTCCTCATGGATGCTAGTCAGATTTGTTTCTGCTGAGCCACGACGGGAACCCTTAGACATTTTTCTTAAAGACCCAAACAGAAATTCTGGAGCTAAAGAATTCAATGAATGAATCGAAAAAAGCAATAGATAATATCAACATCAGAACAGACCAAAAACAGAATCAGGGAACTGAAGGATGGGAATTCTGAAATAACTCAGTCAGAGGAGAGAAAAGAAAAAAAAATGAAAAAGAGTAAAGACAATTTATGTGATCTCTGGACACCAATATACGTGCAAAGATCAGAATAACTGGAACTGCAAAAGGCTGAGAGAGGAACGGGGGTAGAAAGTTTATTTAAAGAAATAATAGCTGAGAACTTCCCAAACCTGGGGAGCAACTTGGACACCCAACTTCATGAAGCCAAGAGAGCCCCTCATTATATTACTACAAAACAACCAGCTCCAAGGGAGCTCCCGTCGGGGCTCAGTGGTTAATGAATCTGAATAGGAACCATGAGGTTGTGGGTTCGATCCCTGGCCTCACTCAGTGGGTTAAGGATCCGGCGTTGCTGTGAGCTGTGGTGTAGGTCACAGATGCGGCTCGGATCCCGCATTGCTATGGCTGTGGTGTAGGCCGGGTGGCCACAGCTCCAATTGGACCCCTAGCCTAGGAACCTCCACATGCCACAGGAGCAGCCCAAGAAATGGCAAAAAAGACAAAAAAAAAAAAAAAAACCAGCTCCAAGACACATTATAGTGAAAGTTAAGATCAAGGACAAAGAGCGAATCCTAAAATCAGCAAGAGTAAAAAATGACAACCTACCAAGGAACCTCCGTTAGCCTATATGCAGATTTCTCAGCAGCAACTCCACAGCCCAGGAGAAAGTGGAATGACATATTCCAAGTGGAAAGGAAAATACCGCCAGCCAAGACTATTCTGTCTTGCAAGGATCTTTAAAAAATAAAAGAGAAATAAAATTCCCAGCAAAGAAATGCTGAGGCCATCTATCACCACAAGATCTGCCTTACAAGGAAGGCGGAGAGGAACTCTTTAAGCTGAAGAGAAAATACTCTAATTACAACACGAAAATATACAACATACTAGTAAAGGGAAATACACAATCAGGTTTGGAAGACTCTAAATCTGTACTATGATGGTGAGCTAGCCACTGAACTATAATATCAATAGTAAAGAAAAGGAGATTAAAAATAAGTACAGCGGGAGTTCCCGTCGTGGCTCAGTGGTTAACGAATCCGACTAGGAACCATGAGGTTGTGGGTTCGATCCCTGGCCTTGCTCAGTGGCTTAAGGATCCAGCATTGCCATGAGCTGTGGTGTAGGTCATAGACAAGACTCAGATCTGGCATTGCTGTGGCTCTGTTGTAGGCCGGCAGCTGTTTTTCCAATTGGACCCCTAGCCTGGGAACCTCCATATGCCATGAGTGCGGCCCTAAAAAGACAAAAAAATAAGAAATAAAAAAACAAGCCCCAACTTATACGCTGCCTATAAGACACTCACTTCAGCTATAAGGATGCACAGATTCTCAATAAAATATTAGCAAACCAAAGTCAGCAGCACATTAAAAGGATCATATACCATGATCAAGTGAGGTTTATCTCTGGGAAGCAAGGATAGTTCAACACACACAAATCAATAAATGTGATACACCACATTAATAGAATGAAAAGATCAAAATCATATGATTATCTCATTAGATGCAGAAAAAGCACGCGACAAAATGCAACATCCTTTCCTATTAAAACAAACCTCAACAAATTTGGTATAGAAGAAACATACCTCAACTTAAAAATATATATATATATATATACACAAAAGCCCCACAGCTAACATTATACTCAATGATGAAATTCTGAAAGCTTTCCCTTTATGATCAGAAACAAGAATGCTCTCACCATTCTTTTTTTAATACAATTCAATGAATTTTATTATATTTATAGCTGTAAAATGCTCTCACCATTCTTATTCAACACAGAACTAGAAAGCCTAGCTACAGCAGTCAGGCAAGATAAATATATAAAAGTGAGAAGCTCCCATTGTGGCTCAGCTGTTAATGAACCCGACTAGAATCCATGAGGACACGGGTTTGATCCCTGGCCTCGCTTAGTGGGTTAAGGATCCAGCGTTGCCATGAGCTGTAGTGTAGGTCAGCACTGTAGCTCTGATTGGACCCCTAGCCTGGGAACCTTCATATGCTGTGAGTACAGCCCTAAAAAGACAAAAAGCTAAAAATAATAATAATAATAATAAAATAAAATTTAAAACTATGGTTCAAATAGAAAAGGAAGAAGTAAAACTGTCATTACTTGCAGAAGATATGATCTTACACACAGAAAATCCTAAAGACTGAACCAAAAAACTGTTGGAACTAATCAACGAATTCAGTACAGTTGCAAGATATAAAATTAACATATGGAAAACAGTTTGTTTTCTATATGCTAATAACTATCTGAAAAAAGAAATAAAACAGTCTCAATCAAAACAGCACCAAAAAATAAAATGTTGGAGTTCCCGTCGTGGTGCAGTGGTTAACGAATCCGACTAGGAACCATGAGGTTGCGGGTTCGATCCCTGGCCTTGCTCAGTGGGTTAACGATCCAGTGTTGCCATGAGCTGTGGTGTAGGTCGCAGACGCGGCTCAGATCCCGCGTTGCTGTGGCTGTAGTGTAGGCCGGGTGGCCACAGCTCCAATTGGACCCCTAGCCTGGGAACCTCCATATGCCGTGGGAGCGGCCCAAAGAAATAGCAAAAAGACCAAAAAAAAAAAAAAAGAATGCTAAAAAAAATAAAAAGAAAACATTCAGGAATAAATTTTACCAAAGAAGTGAAAAATCTGTAATTGAAACTTACAACACCTTGATGAAAGAAATTGAAGATACCAAAAAAAATGGAATGTTTATGGATCAGAAAAATTAATATTGTTAAAGTGTCCACAAATCAACCACACTTCAATAAAACTTTAAAAAAGAATGCGGGGGGAAAAATCCCATATTACCCAAAGCCATGGACAGATTCACCATAATCACTATGAAAATTTCAGAGCATTTTTTGCAGAAATCAAAAAAAAATCATAAAATTTGTACAAAAGACCTTGAATAGACAAAGTAATCATGAAGAGAATAGAGCCAGAGGCTTCACACTTTCTGATTTCAATGCTGTTATATACAAAGGTTTAGTCATTCAAACAGTACGGTACTGGCATTAAAAATAGACACAAAGACACATGGGAAAACATAGCCCCCAAATAAATCCCCACATGTACAGGCAACTAACATTTGAGAAGGGGACCAAAAAGAGCTCCCCATAAGGAAAAGACAGTCTCTTCAACAGGTGATGCTGGGAAAACTGGAAAACCACATGCAGATAAATGAAATCAGACCTCTATCCTACATGACTCACAAAAAGTCATTCAAAATGGATTACAGACTTCAACCTAAGACCCTCCCAGGGACTCCCAGAGCCTCAATTATGAGCAGATTCCAGGATACCTCACAACCTGTAGTCCAGACTTCCTTCCACCCTGCGACCTCTATACCCGTCATGTCCTTGACTGACCCCCTTGGACTGTCTCAAAGATGCACCCAACTTAGCAAGTCCAAAGCTGAACTCATGCTTCCGGCTCTCGGAAAAGGAGCATCACCCTCTGCCGCTCCTTCCTAGTTCTTGTCCCTGATCCGTCTGTGTCGTCAGCCCCCCACATCCCGTCCTGCCTGGAGTCATTCCTGCTGCCTCCTAAAGGCTCTCCATCTCCACCAACTTCACCCAAGCTACCATCACAGCATCACTTAATAGCCTTCTAGCTGGTGGTCTGCCCACCTCCACTCTTTCATTAGATCCTTAGCCCACTGAGGGAGGCCAGGGATCAAACCCACATCCTCACAGATACTCGCCAGGTTCCTTACCGCTGAGCCACAACGGGAACTTCCTGCCCACGTCCACTCTGGGTTATTCGCCACCCCGCAGCTAGAATACTCTGCTTGAAAAACAAATCGGATCTTATCACTGCTCTATAGAAAACATTCAAACGCCCCCCAAGGCCTTACGGATAAAGGCTGAACTCCACCAGACCTCAGTTTGACCCCCGTTGACTTCCCAGGCCTCCTCCCACACCAACCTCTCCTCCTCTTTGCCCGAGTGACAACCACAGAGTTTCAGTTCCTCACAGGGGACACATCCCTTGGCTCCTGGAACATTTCACATGCTGTTTCCTGGACCTAGAAGGCCCCTCTCCTCCCTTGGCCTGGTTAATTCATACTCTTCCTTCGGATCTCAAATATATGGTCATTCATTCATTCAACAAATATCATTGAACCCCTACAACCTGGCAGATGCGGTGCTAGGGACCGATGTAAGCAAAACAAATTAAGCTCCCATCCTCAAGAAGCTCACATTCACCTGGAGGGCAGGGGAGGTAGACAATAAATAAGCATCAAATATGCAAGGAGGTCCTAAGTGCCCTGGAGAAAGAGAGAGCAGAGCACGTCAAGGGGACACAGCAAACATTATTATATATCAACGAAGTTCTCTATGATAAGGTGACATTTTAGCAGGGACCTGAAAGAAGCCAAGGAGTCATGCTACCAGCTGGGGATAAAGGATCCAAGGCAGAGGGCACAGCAAGTGCAAAGGTCCTGAGGTAGGAGCCAAGGGGCTGGAAGAGTGGGAGTGAGGGCAGGAATGGAAGGAGATGAGGACAGAGAGGAAATGGAGAGACATCATTTAAAGACGTGGAGAGAGGCTTTTGTGGGGAGTTCGGAATTTACTCTGAATGACGTAAGGAGCCACTGGAGAACCACGTCAGGTGACCTGATAAGGACCCCACTGGCTGCTGTGAGGACAGACGCCTGGTCGAGGCAAGGATAGAAGAGGGGAGACCATGCAGAGGGGATTATCGTGTTTCAGGTGTGAGGTGATGGTGGCCTGAACCAGGTCAGGGCAATGGAGGGGGTGAGAAGTGGCTGGACCCCAGATACCCCAGTGTCTCTGTCGTAAGTTCCCAGAGCACCCCCTTTATCCATCGCACCCATAACAGGCATTTATCTGTGCCCATTTGATTAATCCCCCTTAGGAGGTAGAGACGGGGTTTCTTCGCTCACACTACATATTCCACACCCAGGGCCCATAATAGATGCTCTATTCTGTGGAATGAATGACTGAACAAATACCACAACAAAGCAAAAAGCACGGACGCACACAAACATACAGGCAATTTTGCAATGTGCTAAACCCAGCCCTTTGTTCTCTGCAGGTTCTGCAAGAAGCTGTCACCCTGTGTCCGCGCTGTGCCCAGCACCACTCAGGCACGAGAGCAAAGAACAGCAGAACAGGGAGTGACATTGGCCACCTGGGCTTGGGTCCAGGGTCCACCAGCCATGGCCAGAGACATAAAATTGCTAATAATTGCTGTGTTTACTTTGTGCCAGAGACTACTTTAAATACTTCCCAATGCAGGCATTCCTGTGTGGCTCAGCGGGTTAAGAACCCAAGATAGTAGCCGTGAGGATGCGGGTTCGATCCTGGCCTTGCTCAGTGGGTGAAGGATCCAGCATTGCCACAAGGTTCGGGTAGGTCACAGATGCCGCTGTGGCTGTGGTATAGGCTGGAAGCTGCAGCTCAAATGGACCCGTAGCTTGGAACGTCCATATGCTGCAGGTGCCGCAGTAGAAAGAAAAAAAAAAATTATTTCCAATGTATTACTTCATTGAATCCTCCATGCCAGTCAAATAAAGTGGGTACTATTCCCATTTTTCAGATGTGTAAACTGAGGCAAAAAGTGCTTTAGGACCTGCCCAGGAACTCCCAGCTGGCTAGAACAGATGCAGTGGTCCAGCCCCTTGAGGGAGGGCTGGGGCTGTCTCCTGGGGTCTCTCCCAGTCTCCCAACCACTGACCTCTCTCTCTTCCCGCCCAAGCCCATATGAATGCGTCCTGGAAAATCCACTTCCTACCGTAGCTCTGTCACCAGCCCACCTTCCTGGGTCTTCCTGGGAAGTCCACCACCTCGTGAAACGCCTTTCTAAACCTCTCCAAGTAGAGATCTCCAATCTCGCTGCAAACTCATTCCAGGGCAGGACAGTTCCACCCCCTGCCCCCCACTCGCCATTCTCTGAGTGTCTCTCAATCACCTCCTTCCACTGGCCAAGGGTCAGCCTCCAGAGGACACCGCATCCAGACGCAAACCCCACAAGTCACCATCATCCCCTCGCGGAGGCCCTAGACCACAGAGGGACCCAGAAAGCCTGGCCCACCAGCTGCAAACTGCCCTCTGTTGGCGACACTGGCTAAAGAGAGCCCTGGGACAGACTCCTTACTCTCTTGCAAATCCAGGGCTGTGGACGCCAGGGAGGCGCGGCCGCATTTCCCAGCCTGGTTTGGGTCCCAGGGGAGACCAGAGTCCTGGAAGTCAGGAGACCAAGTAATGGCAGTCATTCTTCTCGATTAAGTCGCATTTTTGAGAACCGAAACGCCAGGATTACTGACGGTAGGGGAAGCAATACTCAGTGTCCCAGCCCACAGAAGCTGCGGCCCGTGGACGGTGCATCCGAGTTCCGAGTCACCCCCCTGTCCAAGTCGCCCCGGGTGCCGGGGAGCGGGAGCGCGCGCCCCCTAGCGGACCGTAGAGGGGACGCCGGGGAGGGAGGCGGAGCAAGGGGAGGACGGCGAGCGGCTCCCAGAGCCGGAAGTGGAGGATGGTGAGAGGCTGAAACCTAACATCTGGTGGAGGATTGCCTTCTCCACGACAGGACCTCACTTAACGTCCCCTCCAAGCCACTGGGAGTGTGCCTGAAACAGTGAGTTGACTAGGGTTGAAGGTTAAGTCCGGACTTACTAGGCTAGTGGGCTGTCACTGGTTAGTGATGAGCAAAGGGAAGGCAGAGGGCCGGCACGTGTGCCAGGTCTTCACCTTTCTGGTCTGAGCTGCTCCAGAGCCAGATCCCAGAATAACTCTGTCTCCGTGAGCCTCTGGCCCCTGGGAGTCAGAAACAATTTCCCTCTTACTGTTCAACCAGGCGGAGAAGAGTCCTCAGCTGAACCTGCCAGCTAAGGCCCCTTCCTGGAGCCTCATGGAAATCTCTCATTTTGAGTTTTAACACCCCCTGGACTGTCCGCTCCCATCTGACCCAGCAATGACCAGGACACCTCTCTTAACCACACTTGACCCAAGAACGACCTACATGGCTGCCAGGCAACCAGGCAAGCCAGCTGAGCCAGGAAGACAGCCCCCAACCCTGTCCCCACAGCCCTTCCATCTCCTTCTTCTCACCTCCTTTCCTGCCATCTGCCAAAAAAAAAAAAAAAAAGTCAGTCTTCAAAAACAAATCCTGAAAAACGAGTGACTGAAAAATCAAGAGGAAAGTACCACTGATTTTACCCCTTAGGCTTAGAACACTGACGGGTTGGGGGGAGTAGAAACGGGGTGGAGGGTCATGAGCAAGATGTTTGAAGGGCAGAGTCCAGTCCCAGTTCTGCCAACCCCCCTGGACCTGAGTGTCCCCACCTGCAGGAAGAGGAAACTGGCCTCCAGAGGGCGCCAGACCTCACCTGCTCCCACCTGAGGTCTTGACCCCCAACCCCAGGGGCTGTCTCTAGGTGTTGGAGGGAAGGGCTGAGAGATCTCAGAACTCCCGGCTTCGATTCAGGCAGCTTCCAGATGAAATTTTATTTAAACAAGAGGTTCTATAAGGGGAAAAAATAGTATTAAATATTTCATACAAAGAGTATACATAACCAGGAATTCCATGCTCTGGTTTCTCTTCATATCGTATAAATCTTTCGCCTTTTACATAACCAGGAATTCCCATCATGGCACAGAGGAAACGAATCTGACTAGGAATCATGAGGTTGCAGGTTTGATCCCTGGCCTCACTCAGTGGGTTAAGGATCCGGCGTTGCCATGAGCTGTGGTGTAGGTGGAAGATTTGGCTCAGATCTGGCATTGCTACGGCTGTGGCATAGGCCAGCAGCTGTAGCTCCGATTAGACCCCTAGCCTAATTAGACCTCTCCAATTAGAACCTCCATATGCCTCGGTTGTGGCCCTAAAAAGTGAAAAAGAAAAGGAAAAAAAAAGAGTTTATACAACCTATAAATAAGTAAACGATAAAGAAAAATGATAAAATGCACACCTGTATGCCCCCCACACAGCTTAAGAAACTTTCTTTAGTTTTCTAAAGCTTTTAAAATTTTTAATTTTTAATTTTTAATTTTTGTTTCTGATTTAAATGTAGTATTTGTCCACTGTAGAAATCTCACAAGATCCAGAATACTGAGGAAATTAAAATTCCCACGATCCCGTTACCTTACCGCTAATGTTCTCCTAATAATACTTTCCTGTTTGTTCTGGATGTATTGTTTTTCTGAAATTGAAGTCCTATTATACAGATTGTTCCCTTTTTTCATCATGAACACTTTCCTTGAACCAGTTAATTTCTTTTTTCTTTTTTTGGCCACCCCCACAGCATTTGGAAGTTCCCAGGCCAGGGATCAAACCTGGGACAACACCAGATGCTTAACCTGCTGTGCCACAAGGGAACTCCTGGACCAGCTAATTCCTTAGTATCCTTCTACTTCCAAGAAAATGACCCCCAAATAACCTAACTTTTGAACAGAGAGTTGTTTTTCCAAAAAGAAGCAGAAGTGGGAATTGACAGATGGGGGAACTCTCTCTTGTCTGGCTTCCACCTGAAACATAAACTCAATTAAGAGTCTGATGAAGCACATCCTGTTGTGCTTCTGGCACAGGGAAGTATCTGATGCATAAATGTTGATTGATGATCGCTTCTCCCGAGGCCAAAAGCATCTCTGGAGTTAAGAGGGAAAACAGAAGCCAGACCTTTCGTGATAAACAAAGATGCCTGAGAAGCCTCCTCTGCAGCCCAAGCCAAGTTCTGGGTACAGGGTGGGTTTTCAACACGTACCAAGAATGCTTATTGCCTGTGCCTTTTCACTGCAGGTTTATTTAACCATTATTTGTGCACAGGCTAAGGTACAGTGTTGGATGCTTGTGGGGGGGGGGGAATGAGGAAGTTGGCAGGGGCGTCACTTAGGAGTTAATGATGTAGCGCAGAAGGGCGGACAGGCAGAGAAATGACTCTATCATGTAGGAGCCACTTTGTAGCTCAGCTCCCTGTGCACAGGAGGTGTTCAAGAACATTCTACTACACAGCCATGCAAGAGTCACAGATCTAAGATCCTACCGCTGGAAGGATCTTAGAATGGCGCTTGGCCTCAGTCCTCTGCTCTTACTTTTACCAGCATCTATACAATGGGATCGATAATATGCGTCTCCTTGGATGCTATGAGAAGAGAAAGAGAAAATAAGTGTCAACTATCAGGGTGTCACGAAGTTAAGGTTTGGTTGTGAATACACCTCTCACCCTACCCCATTTCCAATCTGAGATTCAGAAGAGAAACCACATACGATGTCCAGTAAGTCAGAGGCAAAGTAAAGGCTAGAATTCTGATCTCGACTTCCGATCCGGAGTGAAACATTTGGATGCACTTGCTCAGGGCAGGAAATGATCCCTGCTCCTTCCTAGCCCATCCCAGACTCAAGTGTTCCTTCTCGCCATCACTTCCCACAGAGCTTGATTATGTCTCCTTCCTGGAGACCCAGATACAATTTCAAAGCAGGGCCAAGAAGTGCCTCCCAAAATGAGCACTGCGATTCTGGCCTCCCACCACCTCCCTGGCTTCTGAACCTTCCCTGAAGTGTCTGCTGTACTTGACCCCGTGGGCTGTGAGAACTCTACCTGGGGGGCGCTGCTGTCAGCATGCACGTTCCTGCCCTGGGTCCACAGCCAGCTGCAGACTGTGCTGCTGGGAAGCTGGTTCCCTCCAATGAAGATTTGTGTTAAAACTGTGAAAGGCTTCTAAAGGATTTCAAACAAGTCAGGCACCTTTTTTTTTTTTTTTAGGGCCATACCTGTGGCAAATGGAAGTTCCCAGGCTAGGGGTCTGCAGCTGCCAGCCTACACCACAGCCACAGCAACACCAGAACCGAGCCGTGTCTGCAAACTACACCACAGCTCACGGCAACACGGGATCTTTAACCCAGTAAGTGAGGCCAGGAATTGAATCCGTGTCCTCATGGATACTAGGTGGGTTCTTTACCCCTGCAACACAAAGGGAATTGTGCACTTTTGGGGGGAGTTCCCATCGTGGCTCAGCGGAAATAAATCTGACTAGTATCCATGAGGACACAGGTTCGATCCCTGGCTTCACTCGGTGGGTTAAGGATCTGGCATTGCCGTGACCTGTGGTGTAGGTTGCAGATGTGGCTCGGATCCCACATTGCTATGGCTGTGGCAGAGACCAGTGGCAACAGCTCCAATTCAACCCCTAGCCTGGGAACCTCCATATGCCACAGATGCGGCCCTAAAAATACAAAAAAAAAAAAAAAAATCCCAAGTCTTGCACTTTTCAAACTTTATGTTTCTAATGTGATTTATGGCATGAATGGTACTTGAACCTCTGATTGATTGACCCCCTTAAGACCACTTGTGCCAGGCAAGTAGATTCATTACCACCATTGCGTAGATGAGGAACGTGAGGCTTAGGGACTGGGGCTTATTCAAGGTCTCACAGCCAGGGAGTGTCAGTGTCAGACAAATTCCAAGCCTCCTAACCCCTAGCTGGGGCCTCTGTTGCCTCCGCCAGGGTCTCTGTCAGTTGCAGATCTCAGAAACCTACTTAAAATATGCCCAGGCAAAAGGGAGCCTCTGGGGAAGAACACTGGGGTCTTACAAATAATTCAAGATGGCCATCTGGAGTTCCCGCTGTGGCACAGTGGGTTAAAGGACCTGGTGTTGCTGAAGTTGCAGTGTAGGATTTGATCCTTGGAATTTCCATACACCAAAGGTGGAGCCATTAAAAAAGTCAGAAAGAAAGATGATTCATGCGAAAGGCAAGGATGATGCTTGATGCTGGGAAAACTGGAACCGGACAACCGAAGATCTCCTGGGCCCCTCTTCCTTCTCCTCCATGGGCTGTCTCTCCCGAGAGAAACTTCCTCCAGGAGGAGGGAAATATAACCTCTGGCCTCTCCCAAGTTGACCATCATATGGGCTTTACTCCCAGAGAAAGCCTTACTCCCCTCCTGCCCCAGTTAAAGAAAAAAAGAAATCCTGAGAAGACCTGAGACTGGCCTGGCCTTCGTCAGGTGCCCATCCTGGACCATGCCACTGTGGCCAGGTGGGCAGGGTCATTTAAATGTGGTGCCAAGCCTCCTCCATCAGAGCCATGCGGCTGTGGGATGTCTGGAGTCAAACGTAGGAGCTGATCCTTAGAGCAGTGGGAGTGGAATCGGTGACAGTGACAGTGGTTGAGATCACCCCGGGAGTGAACAGAAAGAAAAGAAGACATGGAGGACAGAGCCCTGGGTGGGGGGGGTGAAATTTAAAGAGTGGAAAGAAAGAAAGACAAGAGGAAGGAAAGGAAGAAGAAAAGAATGAGTGACAAAAGGAAGGAAAGGAAGGGAGTGACAAAGCCGATCGGTGGAGAAACAGGAGAGCCCATGGTTACAGAAGCCACACAGGCTAGCGTTTGAAGGAGGAAGGAAGCCCGATGAACTATGCATAGAATGGCCTTGGGATCTTGCAGCATAAGGGTCATGGTGACCTAGCCAATTGCCTTGAAGGGAGGTGTAGGAGTGGAAGTCAATTGAAGATGAGGAAATGCAGACCATGAGCGTAGTTCTTAAGGAATTTAAGAAGGGTGGAAAAGCAGTGGGAGGTGAAGAGAGGCAAGGGGACAGTCCCCTCCACCTTAACCACGTCGGCTGATGGAACTGATACCCTTTGACACTAAACCGTTTGCATGCAACTTCCCATTATGCAGTCATCCATCACCTTAAATGCTCGTGCTGTGAAGTGTAAGAAGCTATTTCTAATAATAATAGCTAACGCTTATTATCATAAATCACACAGATCTGAATCAAAGCTGACATTCTCACCCATTCTTTCTACTACTTCCCCACTGGTGGGTACAACATAAAGGTGTAAATTGTGCAGAAGGAGATGATGGAGTGGCAGAGGCCAGCCCCTCTCAGCCAGCCCTTTCTTAGAGCCTTCCTCCAAAAGGAAAAGTGGTCTCTCCTTTTATGTCTACCACCATCTACTTCCATTCCCACAAGAGTCTCAGCTCTCTGAAGGAATCAAAGTTCCCCTTGATTACATTTTCAGGAACCATTGTTCATTTGGACCAGCAGCAATTTCAAACAACTGCAATATCCAGTTGGCTGCCCACTGTCCTGATGAGTCCTCTCTGAAGTCTGGATCTCTCCTCCTTGCCTCATGGAAAATTGCAGGGCTGGCAATGAGGTCATGTAATGACTTGATATGTAACAGACATAGACAGTGTCAGACTCTGGGAGATTATTCCCGGCTGACTTTATTTAATGTGTCTCACAGCCATTGATCACCTAGCCAACTACGGTGCCTTAGCTGATAGGACAAAACAAAATAGCTCTGACACCTGCCTTGGCCTCATGCCATGGAAGGAGCATGAGACCAAAGTCCCAACCTCAGAGCTTGTCTTGGAAATAGGTTCCCCCTCAAGTTCAGCCACAGCCATTGCCCAATGAGCTCACTTCAAATATGGCTGGGAGGTGTCAGGTTGCTGACACTCACCTGACTGTCACAGTCCCTGTCCTTTGTCACAAGCTCGCTGGTGAGTGCAGTATTTTTGCCCCTGTCTGTACCTGACTTTTTGAAAAGGTGGATGAAATAAGACCTCCCATCTGTTCCCACTTCTAAAATATCAGGTGTAAAGGAATAGTCTCTCTGAATTTAAAACATTCCACATTGAGCCATGAACTTGAAGGTTACCCTTCACTCTTGTTTTCTCTTTCCTCTCTTCCTTCCTTCTTTTATTCCTCCCCCTATCCAACCCCCACCCTTACCCACTCCTCTCTTTCTATGTTACCACCATCTGTCTTCTTCTTTAGTTCCTATCCCTCTTTTACACATCTCCTTTCCTGCCCATGGTCAAGACTGCAAAAGAGACACCTGGGGATCAAAATTTAAGGAGGCTTGAGTGACACTGAGAATGACTGTCCCTAAGCACCTCTCTTGCCTCTCCCTGGACCTAGCCCTGTTCCTTCCATCCCCATATCTCTGTCTTTACATCATTCAAGAATTTTTCTCCCATCCTCCCCTACTCCTTTGCTCTCTTGACCACGTGGCAGAATTCTTTCTGTGCATAGCAACTACATTATTTAGAATATCGATTCAGCTACTGTATAAAAAGCCAGTATAACCAAGGCACACAGCAGACGGAATTTATCTTTCTTCTAACATCCAAGGGTAAGCCTTCCAGGGCTGATATGGCAGCTCTACAGGACCTCAGGGTTCTCCTAGCCCCTCTGCTCTATGAATCTCAGCACCTGGCTTCCCTCTCAAAGTCTAAGACAGCTGCTGTCACTCCCACCACCACCTCCACATCCCAGTAAAAGGAAGAGAAAAAGAGACAGGGAGAGCTTGCTCCTTTCTTTGTAAGAAAATGACTCAGATGTTGTAAACATGACTTCAGCTCACACATCCTCCTGGTCATAACTTAGTTTAAGTCACCCCGTCTAGCTGCAAGGGAAATTGGGAAATGTGGTTTTTCGCTTCCTGGCCATGTGCCCAGCTAAGACTTCTGTTCCTGTGAAATAAGGAGAGAGCAGACATTGGGGTTTAACTAGCAATCTTTTCCATCTTTGTAGTCTACTGAGAAATACTACTTTTTCTTCCTCAAAGTAGAAGGGAAAGGGAAATAATAAGTACCTGTCTCCTATCCTTTTCTTAAGCAGGACTGGTTGCATTTTTAGATAATCATTCATGGAATCCTATGATAAGTGGAATTTATGGCAGAACAGTGGTGATGATTGTGATGGTGGTGAGGATGATGGTGATGATGGTGATAATGATGGTGGTAATGATGGTGATGATGGTGATGGTGATGATGGTGAAAGTGATGATGATGGTGATAGTGATGATGATTGTGATGATGGTGATGATGATGATGATGATGGTGAAAGTGTGAAAGTGATGATGATGGTGGTGATGATGGTGGTGATGATGGTGATAGTGATGATCATGATGGTGATGGTGATGATGGTGATGATGATGGTGGTGGTATGGTGATGATGGTGATGGTGATAATGATGATGGTGATGATGGTGATGGTGATGGTGATGATGGTGGTGATGATGGTGATAATGATGGTGGTAATGATGGTGATGATAGTGATAGTGATGATGATTGTGATGATGGTGATGATGATGGTGATGATGGTGATGATGATGGTGATAATGATGATGGTGAAAGTGATGATGATGGTGAAAGTGATGATGGTTGTGATGATGGTGATGGTGATGATGGTGATAATGATGATGGTGAAAGTGATGATGGTGATAGTGATGGTGATGATGGTGATAATGATGATGGTGAAAGTGATGATGATGGTGGTGATGATGGTGGTGATGATGGTGATAGATGATGATGTCATGAGGTTGTGATGGTGTGTGATGATGTAATGATGATGGTGGTGTATATGGTATGGTGATGATGGTGATGGTGATAATGATGATGGTGATGATGGTGATAGTGATGGTGATGATGGTGATAGTGATGAAGATGAAGTCTGTACTGAGAACTATTAGTGGACTCCCCACCTCCAAATCCAGGATCTGAATCTCCTCTGCAGAGTCCCTGCCTAGTGGACACTCAGTCTATGCAAGCAGCTCACACTGCAGCCCAGTTTAGTAGCAGCAGCTCCATTGCTGGAACCCCTCCTATGAGCCAGGCACCAGCACAAGGATTTGTGGATTATTTCATTTAATCACACAAAAGTCTCAGAGCTCAGTATAATTACTAACCCCATGGGGAAACAGAAACTCAATATATAATATACATAGATAACACAATCATTTTTCTGTACAGCTAAAACATTGTAAATCAACTATATTTCAATTTTTTAAATTATTTTAGGAGTTCTTCTTTTTGGCTCAGTGGTAATAAATCCAACTGGTATCCTTGAGGACACAGGTTCAATCCCTGGCCTCACTCAGTGGGTTAAGGATCTGGCATTGCTACGAGCTCTGGTGTAGGTCAAAGACACGGCTCCTGATCCCATGTGCTGCGGCTCTGGCATACGTAGGCCAGCAGCTATAGCTCTGATTTGACCCCTAGCCAGGGGGCTTTCCATACATTGCAAGTGAGGCCCTAAAAGGAAGGGGGGGTAGAAAGAAAGAAAGAGAGAGAGAGAGGGAGGGAGGGAGGGAGGGAGGAAGGAAGGAAGAAGAGGGAGGGAGGAAGAAAACCGTTTATGATGAATGTGCCAGAATTCAATTATTCAACTGATTATCTCAATTCTGTGTACCCTGAGGTCCAACTGAAAGAAAATTTAGATGAATAGATGAGTGAATGACTTGATATTCTTACATTATCAGCTCTTGGAAGGAGGGATTGGGTTTTTCTCTTCCCAGTTTTGATGTTCAGTGGTGTGCCTTAAGGAGACAATCACAATGGAGAGCACTTAGGAGCCCAGAGAACCTTCTGCCTCTTCTGGAAAATACCTGAAATTGAATCCCCAGATCCCTGCAGCAGGCTGCCTAAGAGGGCCTGCTGGCATAGGATCATGGCCAAGTGGCCTGTGATTTCAGCAAAGAAAGACCCTCAAAAAAAAAAAAAATGATGCACACGCTCACACCTGCTACTCACTAATGGATAAAAACCATCTGTCAATCCTCACAGCCAAGGATGAAGCCTAAAGAACAAATTCCTGGAGTTCCCGTCGTGGCACAGTGGTTAACGAATCCGACTAGGAACCATGAGGTTGCGGGTTCGGTCCCTGCCCTTGCTCAGTGGAATAAGGATCCGGCGTTGCCATGAGCTGTGGTGTAGGTTGCAGACGCGGCTCGGATCCCGTGTTGCTGTGGCTCTGGCGAAGGCTGGTGGCTACAGCTCCGATTGGACACCTAGCCTGGGAACCTCCATATGCCGAGTGAGCGGCCCAAGAAATGGCAAAAAGACAAAAAAAAAAAAAAAAGAACAAATTCCTTCCCAAAAGGCGACATGTGCACTAAAAATCACATTAAGGAGCAAAGGACAGTTACCTTCACCTCCTGAAATTGTATTTCTTATGTGGAAAGGGGGCTGAGCTACACAAGAAAAGGAGAGATGAAACCGAAAGTGTGGCTAATGGGAGTTCTCCAGTGCTCAGCCATTTAAAGAGCCTGTCACTGCTGTGGCACGAGTTGGATCCCTGGCCTGGGAACTTCCGCATGCCGTGAGTGTGGGCAAAAAAAAAAAAAAAAAGGAGGTTGCTTAAGAGAAGTGCAAGTAAATTTTGCTGACTTTTTCATCTTGTCTGGGCTTCCCTGAATATGGGACCACAGAAGCGTGTCTCCCTGAGGCTGATGAGCTTACAGTTCTCTGTCAGCACAACTGCCAGCTTCTGTGAGCACGCTGGGAACAAATGTCCACAAGGGAGAGATAGTGAGTTACAAAGGGCTTCAGGCTCAGTAGAGAGGTCTGCCTGGATGCTCAGTCTGTCTCTTGGTCTGTGCAGCTGGCTTGAGCCCCAGGACTGAGGACCAGCAGAAGGACCACCAGCCTGTGGGTCCCAGCCCATGAGGGCTGTCACACTTCCCCAGATTCCAGGTAAGAGAGGCACAGGAACACACTTTGCAGCAATCCCCTGAATGTGCCAGAAACGGGGATGTTGGAGCAGATGTGGCAAGGCCACCGGTACTCTGGAGACAAAGACCCCCTTAGATCCTCCTCCCCTTGTCCCTGACAGAGTGGCAGGAAAGGCTAGAACTTAGCAAAAGTCATATATGCCAGAGAGGTTTTCCAGCCAAAGAGCTAAAAGCCCTGAATGAATCTTCACAGTCCCTTCCTGAACCACAATTCTTGATGGATGACTCTATGCAAACGAGGCGGCTCAGGATGTGGAACACATACCAGCTTGTGGCCACACAGTGGGGACCGCAGCTCAGCTCTGTCTGCTATCTGCATCATCTCGCTGATTGATTTAATGCTCCTGAACCGAGCTCACTCCTACCATCTATAAAACGGGAAGAAGAGCAGCCTCCTCCAGAGGCTAGATTATTGGCTTAGATTAAGTTAGACAATACCTGCAAGAGAGTCTGGCAGATGGTGGACATAATACAGGCTAATTCATCATTTACCCTGTGTCTCCCCAAAAGCACCTAATAAAGAGCTAAGAGAAGCCAAGGCAGCAGAAATCTGGTACCCTCGTAAGTTACTCCAGTGGCTTGAGGGTGAATTTCCCTTATTGGAGGCTCTTGTCAGTTGTCAAAAATGTGACTCCTGGAGTTCCCACAATGGCACAGTGGGTTAGGAATCCCATTGCAATGGCTCAGGTCACTGCAGAGGATTGGGTTCTATTCCTGGTGCAGCTCAGTGGGTTCCAGGATCCAGCATTGCCGTGACCTGCGGATTTAATCTCCAGCCTGGGAACTTTCATATGCCGCAGGGGCGGCCATCAAAAAAGAAAAAAAAAAGTGACTCCTTGGTGTTCTGAGCCAGAGGGAGATACCATGGGGGGCCTTTGTAAAGAAGGAAGATTGGTGGAGATTCCCGTCGTGGCTCAATGGAAACGAATCCGATTAGGAACCATTAGGTTGCAGGTTCGATCCCTGGCCTCGCTCAGTGGGTTAAGGATCCGGCGTTGCTGTGAGCTGTGGTGTAGGTCGAAGACGCGGCTCGGAGCTGGCGCTACTGTGGCTGTGGCATAGACCAACCACTGTAGTTCTAATTAGACCCCTAGCCTGGGAACCTCTATATGCCATGGGCGTGGCCCTAAAAAGCAAGAAAAAAAAAAGAGAGAAGGAAGTGTGGTGCTTGGGGGTCCCTTCCTGGGTGAAATCCTCCCAGACGCCCACTCTCCTCCCCATCTCCAGGCAGAGACAGCTAATCACCATCTTTTCCAGACTTGCAGCCCGTGCTATTCTCAATATATTATTCTCAATATATACCAAGCCCTGGGACCAAGCATTTCCCATGCCTATCTCATTTAATCCTCACGACAGCCCCACAAAAGAGGAACGTGAGGATGAGCAGAGTGAAATAATAGAGGCGTTCAGAGAACAATGGCAGAGCTGGGATGCAGCTCTCTGCCTGTGGCTCGAGGGCTGTACAGTCTCCCTCATAGGCCGTCGTGGCCGGTCACCCAGTCTGCTATTTTTATCTCTGTTAGTCACGTCTAGTAGACTGTTGTCAGCTCTTCAGAGGCAGGAACTGGGAGGCTCTGTTATCTATTTATCCCAGGGCCTGGCTAAGAATGAGCGAATGAATGGACGCTCTTCTCCAAAGCCCCAAGGACAGAGACAGCACCATGGTTCCTCTTAGGTCAACATGGCTCATGACCTCCACCCCCATCCAAGCTGGTGGAGGCCGAGTCCGGGGCCAGGACAGGTGGCTGTGTGTACAGGCTGCTCTTGTTTATGCCAGGAGCCCAGAGCTTGAGCGCGGGAGCTGTGCCAAGCCCATCACTGCAGGACAGATGTGGACGGATCTTTGATGCTAGAAAGGCCATCCCATCTCCTCATTCACAACTTTTTGCAGCATTGGATCTTCATGGAGTTTATTCTGGATACGTCCTTCTAATCCTTCAAAATCCACTGGGCTCAGCAGTTCTCTTATTTCTTATTTGGGGTGTGGTTTTGCTTGTTTTTAATTGAAGTACAGTTGATTTACAATGTCAGGTTGGTTTCGAGTGTACATCAGAGTGACTCAGTTTTATATACCCATGTTCCTTGGAGTTCCCGCTGTGGCACACACATTGTGTGTGTGTATACACCACATCGTCTTCATCCATTCATCTGTCGATGGACATTTAGGTTCCTTCCCCGTCTTGGCGACTGCAAATAGTACTGCCATGAACATTGGGGTGCACGTATCTTTTCGAATTAGAATTTTCTCTGGATGTGTGCCCAGAAGGAGAATTGCAGGATGATATGGCAACTCTATGTTTAGTTTTTTAAGGAAGCTTCCTACTGTTCTCCATAGCCGCTGCACCAATTTACATTCCCACCAGCAATGTTGGAAGATTCCTTTTTCTCCACACCTTTTCCAGCACTTATTATTTGTAGACGTTTTGATGATGGCAGTTGTCTCCCGTGTGTTACTATGGTTTATAGATTATTTCCTTAATGACCCAAAATGGAACTGCCACTTTTTTTTTTTTTTGGCTTTTTGCTATTTCTTGGGCCGCTCCCACGGCATATGGAGGTTCCCAGGCTAGGGGTCTAATCGGAGCTGTAGCCACTGGCCTACGCCAGAGCCACAGCAACGCGGGATCCGAGCCGTGTCTGCGACCTACACCACAGCTCACGGCAACGCTGGATCGTTAACCCACTGAGCAAGGGCAGGGACCGAACCCGAAACCTCATGGTTCCTAATCGGATTCATTAACCACTGCACCACGACGGGAACTCTGGAACTGCCACTTAATCCCCAACATGAGGTTCAGTTCGAAATATCAGAATCAAAATAGTATATTGTTAGGAGTGTGAAATCAGAAGTCACATTCCTGGGTTCAAACGCCAACTGGCTGTGTAAGCTTTTTTACACTCTACAAGCCTCAGTTTCCACTTCTGTAAAATGGACACAGTAACAACTATCCCATAGAATTATTGTCAAGTTAATGAGATAATGTACAAAACATGTACCATAGGATCTGACATGTAGTAAATGCTTAATAAATGTTGATTACTGAAAGTTCGGTCTAGTTCATGGACCGCTAGGCAGTCAGACAAGTGTTGGTATTCCCAGAATAAAGTCCGGATAACTCTGGCTTTGGCTTTTCTCAGGTTACCAGCAAACACCCTGACCTCTCACCCAAAGTTTAACCTGCTACAAATTCTGCTCACATACAGAGATCTCAACCAGCCTTGCTAATGTCCCATTCTTATACATGAATAAGCAACCAAGACTCCCCAGGCATTCATTAAAAAAAAAAAAAAATCTGTAGTTCCAGTTGTGGTTCAGTGGGTTAAGAACCCAACATAGTGTCCATGAAGATGTGAGTTCAATCCCTGGCCTTGCCCAGTGGATTAAGGATCCAGTGTTGCTGCAAGCTGCAACACAGGTTGCAGACACAGCTCAGATCCCACATTGCTGTGGCTGTGGTGTAAGCCAGTTGCTGCAGCTCTGATTCAACCCCTAGCCTGAGAACTTCCATATGCTGCAAGTGCGGCTGTAAAAAAAAAAAAAAAAATCTGCAACTTGAAAAAGAAAACCGGCATAAATAGCAAATCTCCCTAAACAAAGCAGAGATAATTTGAGGAGCAGGAGAGAAATGTGCAAACACTCAGAGAGATTTGAGAAGATACTACATCCATAAAGCTGTAAAAGGAAAAGGAGGGCCACTCTCTCTATGGCTCAGCCGGTTAAAAATCTGACTGCAGTGGCTCAGGTCCCTGCTGCATAAGTCACAGCTGTGGCTCCGATTCAATCCCTGGCCTGGGAACTTCCACATGCCTTGGATGTAGCCATGAAAAAAAGAAAGAGAGAGAAAGGCAGAAAGACAGACAGAAGGACAGACAGACATGGAGTAAGGTGTCCTCAAAAAAATTAAAAATAGAATAACCATCCTGCTGTGTAGCACTGGGAACTATATCTAGCCACTGATGACGGAGCAGAATAATGTGAGAAAAAAAGAATATATATATGTACGTGTGACTGGATCACCTTGCTGTACAGTAGAAAATTGACAGAACACTGTAAACCAGCTATAATGGAAAAAATAAAAATCATTTTTAAAAGATTAAAAATAGAATAACCAGGAGTTCCCGTCGTGGCTCAGCGGTTAACGACTCTGACTAGGAATCATGAGGTTGTGGGTTCAATCCCTGGCCTTGCTCAGTGGGTTAAGGATCCCGCGTTGCAGTGAGCTGTGGTATAGGTTGCAGACATGGCTCAGATCTGGTGTGGCTGTGGCTGTGGTGTAGGCCAGCGGCTACAGCTCCAATTAGACCCCTAGCCTGGGAACCTCCATATGCCAGAGGGTGTGGCCTTAGAAAAGCCAAAAAAAAAAAAAATAGAATAACCATATGATTCATCAATTTCACTCCTGTGTAAATACCCAAAAATATTGAGAGCAGGGTCACAAAGAGGTGTTTGTCTATTTGTCCTGTCCATGGCAGTATTTTTCACAATAGCCAAACGGTGGAAGCAACACAAGTGCCCATCAACGGATAAACCAAATATGCTCTACATACAATGGAATATTAGTCACCATTTAAATGGACAGAAATTCTGACACAGGCTACAACATAGATGAATCCTGACGACATGCTAAGTGAAATAAGCCAGTCATAAAAGGACAAATACTGTATGAGTCCCTAAGGGGAAAAAAAAAAAAAAGAAGTTATTTGAGTGCATTCTCAAGTAACTTCCTCAAATATGTATTCATGAAGAGTCAATCACGAAAAGTAAAC
Source organism: Phacochoerus africanus (assembly GCF_016906955.1). Classification (NCBI taxonomy): domain Eukaryota; kingdom Metazoa; phylum Chordata; class Mammalia; order Artiodactyla; family Suidae; genus Phacochoerus; species Phacochoerus africanus. The sequence goes on along the minus strand of NC_062557.1, from coordinate 6,530,169 downwards.
TAAGTTTACGAGGGAGTAAAGCAAGAAAGAGGAAGGTAGGAATCACGAGAAATAGCAAAGGAAAACACCAGAGCTATAGCTGTGCAGCAGGTACAGCAAGCAAGCAGCTCAGGTGGCAGCCGGAGAGTACAGTCCTCTAGCAGCGAGGTTATGAGACGGCACAGATGAGAGCCTGGAAGCACGGGATGAAGACCCAGGATTCAATTTTGTTTTCTTTTTAGGGCCGAACCCTCGACATATGAAAAGTTCCCAGGCTAGGAGTTGAATTGGAGCTGCAGCTGTTGGCCTACACCACAGCCACAGCCACGCTGGATCCAAGCTGCATCTGCAAGCTGCAACCCAAACCACAGCTCTCAGCAACCCCGGATCTTTAACCCCCTGAGCAAGGCCAGGGATTGAACCCAGATCCTCAGGGATACTAGCTGTGTTCTTAACCTGCTGAGCCACCATGGGAACTCCCAGAATTCAATTTTTAAAAGCAATTAGGCACTGAGGGAAAAGGAGATATAAATCATTATCTATGGAGATTCTGTTGTGGCTCAGAAGGTTAAGAACCTGACAGAGCCTCCACAAGGACGCAGGTTCGATCCCTGGCCTCGCTCAGTGGGTTAAGGATCCAACGTTGCTGGGAGCTGTGGTATAGGTTGCAGATGTGGGCTGGATCCAGTGTTGGATCCATTGTAAATCAACTATAATAAAAAGTTTAAAAATAAATAAGTAAAAGAGAATCACTAAAGATTATAGTATGGTTACATATTATATAACTGTGATTACATAAAATGTTATTTCTACCAGTTGAGAAACTTTAAAAGCAAAAGTGCCCCTGATGGGCGTCCCCGTCATGACTCAGAGGAAATGAACCTGACTAGGAACGCTGAGGTTGCAGGTTCGATCCCTGGCCTCATTCAGTAGGTTAAGGATCCGGCATTGCGGCGCGCTGTGGTGTAGGTCACAGACGGGGCTTGGATCTGGCGTTGCTGTGGCTGTGGCATAGGCCGGCTGCTGTAGTTGATTCGACCCCTAGCCTGGGAACCTCCAGATGCCACAAGTTTAGCCCTAAAAAGCAAAAAAGAAGTACACCTGATAATATCCCATTAGCAATATACACATCAAGCATCCAGATCTCGGTCCTAATATTTTCTCCAACAAAAGGATCCAGGGGTTCCTGGAGAAATGACTGATTCTAAGCCCCGGGTAAAAATAAACAAGATAACCCTATAGATGAAACAACAAGGTCCTGCTGTACAGCACAGGGAACTATACCTAATAACAGTAATAATGTATAATGGGAAAGAATCTGAAAAGGAATGTGTATACGTAACTGAATCGCTTTCACACAACATTATACATCGACTGTACTTCAATAAAAGGGAGGAAAAAGTTATACAAGATAACCCCAGCGTTAGGACCCTGGAATCCTAGGAATCTTAGTTCCAGGAAAAAATCCTCGAAAAAGAAAATTGAAGGATGCTAAAGAGGAAATGAATGTCTGCGGGTAAACATGACAGAGGCCACCTCAGCCAGGTGACCCAGGTTTGTACCATCAATGACGGTCCTACGGATAAGACCTTCCCTGGATCTGATATATTGATAATGATATAACCTCACTCTGATCCTGAGGAAAAACAATAGGCAGGTCTAAGCTGAAAGGCATTTTACAAAATACCTGGCCTGCCCTCCACCCAGCTGTCAAAGTCATCAGAAACAAAGCAAATCTGAGAAACGCTCAGGGTCTTAAGAAGCCTAAAGAAACATAACGATTCAATGTTGATGTAATATCCTGAATTGGCGGAGTTCCCTTTGTGGCTCAGCGGTTAATGTACCCGACAAGGATCCCTGAGGATGTGGGTTCGATCCCCAGCCTCCCTCGGTGGGTTAAGGATCCAGCATTGCCGTGAGCTGTGGTGTAGGTCGCAGACATGGCTCAGATCCCACGTTGCTGTGGCTGTGGTGTAGGCTGGCGGCTACAGCTCTGATCCAACCCCTAGCCTGGGAACCTCCATGTGCGGTGGGTGCAGCCACAGGAAAAAAAAAAAAATTCTGAATTGGGTCCTGGAACAGAATGAGGACATCAGGTTAAAGAAATAAGGAAATAGAAATAAAGTTTGGATCTTAGTTAATAAGAACACATCAATACTGGTTCCTAGTTGTGACAAACGGGCAAATGCTACCAGTCAGGGAAACTAGATGTGGGATTTGCAAGAACTCTCTATATTGTTTGTGTGATTCTTCTGTAAACATTACATAATACTTTTCTCTTTTTTTTGGTCTTTTTGCCTTTTCTAGGACCACAGCTCACGACACCACAGTTCACGTCAATGCCGGATCCTTAACCCACTAAGCGAGGCCAGGGATTGAACCCGCAACCTCACAGTTCCTAGTCGGATTCATTAACTGCTGAGCCACGATGGGAACTCCAACATTAAATAATTCTAAAATTAAAAGGCTACGTTTTACAGTTTCAAATGATGCAACTGACAAGGGCTTAATCTCTAGAATATATAAACAACTTATACAACCCAACAGCAAAAAAACCAATCAACCAATGGAAAAATGGGCAAAAGACCTGAATAGACATTTCTCCAAAGAAGATATACAGATGGCCAACAAACACATGAAAAAATGCTCAACATCGCTGGTTATAAGAGAAATACAAATCAAAACTACCATGAGATATCACCTCACACCAGTCAGAATGGCCATCATTAATAAATCCACAAATAACAAGTGCTGGAGGGGCTGTGGAGAAAAGGGAACCCTCCTGCACTGTTGGTGGGAATGTAAACTGGGACAGCCACTATGGAGAACAGTTTGGAGATACCTTAGAAATCTATACATAGAACTTCCACATGACCCCACAATCCCACTCTTGGGCATCTATCCGGACAAAACTCTACTTAAAAGAGACACGTGCACCCGCATGTTCATTGCAGCACTATTCACAATAGCCAGGACATAGAAACAACCCAAATGTCCATCGACAGAGGATTGGATTCGGAAGAGGTGGTATATATATACACAATGGAATGCTACTCAGCCATAAAAAAGAATGACATCATGCCATTTGCAGCAACATGGATGGAACTAGAGACTCTCATACTGAGTGAAATGAGTCAGAAAGACAAAGACAAATACCATATGATATCACTTATAACTGGAATCTACTATCCAGCACAAATGAACATCTCCTTAGAAAAGAAAATCATGGACTTGGAGAAGAGACTTGTGGCTGCCTGATGGGAGGGGGAGGGAGTGGGAGGGATCGGGAGCTTGGGCTTATCAGACACAACTTAGAATAGATTTACAAGGAGATCCTGCTGAATAGCATTGAGAACTTTGTCTACATACTCATGTTGCAACAGAAGAAAGGGTGGGGGAAAAAATGTAATTGTAATGTATACATGTAAGGATAACCTGACCCCCTTGCTGTACAGTGGGAAAATTTTTAAAAATTACAAAAAAAAGAGTGAAAAAAATTTCTAAAGGAAAAAAAAAAAAAGGCTACGTTTTAAAATACATCTGGGAGTTCCCATGTGGTGCAACGGGATCTGCAGTGTCTCTGCAGAACCACGATGAAGGTTCCATCCCAGCCCGGCACAGTGAATTAAAGGATCTGGTGTTGCCACAGCTGCCTTGTAGATGGCATTTGGGTCTTGGATCTGGTCCCTGGCTGGGGAACTCCAGATGCCACAGGGCAGCCAATAAATAAATAAAACAATAAATAAAACAAAAAATAAATAAATAGAGTATATCTGATAGCGACTGAAATAGGGGAAGAGAAGTGAAAGGAAGGACGGCTATTTATTCTTCATCTTACATCTTGGGGACGAGAAGAAAAACATACAATCTTTGGTTAAGGAAGCAAGAAAGGAAGTTTCAGGCTGATACCCAAAATGGTAGAGCTGATTAGTGAAAAACAGAGGACGGCAACACAACCACGGCAAGACAAACGAGCAGAGAAAATGTAGGGGTGCAAGTCAACAGAAGACGTAGCTGATAAACAAAAGGCTGACATCATAGGAGCTAAAATGTGAAAGTGCTAAGCTGGGTTTTCCTAAGAGGAGAGAGGTTGGCAGCGGAGAGAAGAGCCCTCCTGCACAATTTATTTTCCTTTTTTTTTTTTTTTGTAAAGGCTGCACCCGTGGCCCTTGGAAGTTCCTGGGCTAGGGATGGAATCAGAGCTGCAAGCTGCCAGCCTGCGCCACAGCTGAAGCAGCAGCACAGGATCCGAGCCGCATCTGCGACCTACACCTCAGCTTGCAGCTGGTGGCAAAGCCAGAAACTTAACGCACTGAGTGAAGCCAGGGACCAAAGCCACATCCTCACGGACACTAGTCTTGCTCTTAACCTGCTAAGCCGCAATGGGAATGCCCCGTTTTTCTTTTTTAATTGAATATACCATTCTGTGTTTTGGCCATAAGCATTTGTTGCTGTGGTTAAATTTTTCAAAATGAAATGAAAAAAAACTGAAGTTCTTAAATCTAGTTAGTTTAGTCATGACAGATAGGGAAACAGAACCCACTAAGAGTGCTGCTCAGTCCCAGACAAAGGACTAGAAGCTTCCTATTAAACTGTACATGCATGGGAATTCCCGTTGTGGCGCAGTGGAAATGAATCCGACTAGGAACCATGAGGTTTCGGGTTCGATCCCTGGCCTTGCTCAGTGGGTTAAGGATCCGTCATTGCTGTGAGCTGTGGTGTAACCCAGCTCAAGTCCTGCTTTGCCATGGCTGTGGCGTAGGCCAAGAGCTGCAGCTCTGATTCAACCCCTAGCCTGGGAACTCCCATGTGCCTCGTGTTCTGCCGCATAATGATGAAAAAAAAAAGAGAGAGTCCATGTGCAAAGACCTTACCTTGGAGAGAGTTGTAGGCAAAAACTTAATCAGTAGTTGATGTAAGGAAAAAATAGACAATTTTATTCAAGATAATCTGAGGATTATCTTGAAAGACCAGGAGATGGTCTTTCAGAAAGCTCTGGAAATGGCTATACATGTTTTTGAGACAAAGGGTTATACACCAAATGATGTATTGACAGTTGACGCAATCCAGACCGACACGTACAAAGCAAATGATGTCTCCTATGACCCCTTACAAGAGTAAGAAGGAAGGTTATCATCTAAGGAGGTCTGGTTAATGCGAATAATACACTAAAGGAGAAGCGGGGAAGGCCCGAATGGCAGGGAAATTTTTTTTCCTTTTTAGGGCCACACCCGCAGCATATGGAGGTTCCCAGGCTAGGGGTCGAATCAGAGCTGCACCCACCAGCCTACGACACAGTCACAGCCACAGCCACAGCAACACAGGATCTGAGCCACGTCTGCAACCTACACCACAGATCATGGCTACACCGGATCCTTAACCCACTGAGCAAGGCCAGAGTTCAAACCCACATCCTCGTGGATACCAGTAGGGTTCATTACCGCTGACCCACAAAGAGAACTCCCGAGAAATATTGTATATTTAATTTTTTCTTATCTTGCCAGACAATATGAATTTCATTTCATCACAGTGTAAGAAAATGTCGGAGTTCCCGTCGCGGCACAGTGGTTAACGAATCCGACTAGGAACCATGAGGTTGCGGGTTCGATCCCTGCCCTTGCTCAGTGGGTTAACGATCCAGCGTTGCCGTGAGCTGTGGTGTAGGTCGCAGACACGGCTCGGATCCCGCATTGCTGTGGCTCTGGTGTAGGCCGGCGGCTACAGCTCCGATTCGACCCCTAGCCTGGGAACCTCCGTATGCCGTGGGAGCAGCCCTAGAAATGGCAAAAAGACAAAAAAAGAAGAAAAGAAAAAAAAAGAAAATGTCACTGCTAAAAATTTTAGACCAGAAGCTCTGTAAAAGGAATCGCTCTTCTGAGATAAGTCTGCCAATGTATAGGCAGATAGGGTAGGAGTTCCCCAGTGGAAGAGACCCAGACATAGCTTTCCTGACATAGAAGAAGCCATGTTAGGCCAAAGCCACTTTGTGATCTCAGCCGGGCCACAAGGCTCACCCTTGCAGAGGAATAGGTCTCAGCAGTTAATGACTTTAAGAGGGGGAAAGAATGCAAGAACAAAGAGCCATTACCAGCCCAGGAAGATAACTGACCGTATCAAAGACAATGTATCAGTCACGAAGACTCCCAGTTCTGTTTGGAAAGGAGAGATTAGTCTAAAGCTCCTTCTTGAGCTGTTTTGCAAGTTCCAACCCTGCCCCCCCTCCAAGCACCCAACCACCAGACAAACTGGAACCTAAGGGGTGATAACACTGACCTTTGCCCACCATCCGGACTTCAATCAACTAGAGCCTGGACTCTGCCGACCTTTGCCCCAGTTCTAGGCTGAATTCGCCTCTGCTCCAGCTCCTTCATGAATATGCATGTACCCTTAGCTTAAACTTCCCCAATTTTGCTTTTGGGGTGGGGGAAGACGATGCTTTGGGGAAGATGCCCAGTGTTCTCCTTCCTTGCGGCAAATAACAAATCTTAGCTTCTCCCCCACTCTGGCTAGGTTGTGCCTTTTGGTTGCACATCCCTTACGAGGCAAACTCGGTTTTCGGGCAACACTTGAGCAGCCCCAAATATCAAAAACATACCAATTTAAAATGTAATTACTCGAGTTCCGTTGTGGCACAGCGGAAACGAACCCGACTGGTATCCATGAGGTTTCGGGTTTGATCCCTGGCCTCGATCAGTGGGTTAAGAATCCAGCGTTGCCATGTGCTGGGGTGTAAGTCACAGACTGTGTGCTGTGGTGTAGGCTGGCAGCTATAGCTCTGATCCAACCCCTAGCCTGGAAACTTCCATATGCCATGGGTGCAGCCCCAAAAAGAAAAAAAAAGTGATTAATTAATTAAAACTGTAATTACTGTGAGAATAAGGTGTCTTTGAAAATTATTATGTTAATTTAAAATATTACAAAAAGGTCCAGAAAGCATGAAGCCCAGAAAAAGAGACGGAGCTCAAACTTTAGTTTGGTTGATTTTTGTTTTTCTTTTGTTTTGCGTGTTGGTATTTTTCCCAGGAAAGACGACACTCTCATTCTCCGTGGAGGACTCCTGGTTTTCACTCTGACAGGTGAAGACTGCCTGTCATGACTCCCCTCCTTCCAACAAGAAAAAGCTGAACAAACCGAAAATCAGCTGCTTTCCTGCGACTCATCAGAGAACTGCGTTTGCAGAGGAAAGTGCTCCCCTGAAATCTGGACAGACAGACAAATCCAGAAAGTCATAGCCAAGATCCGCTAGCCTGGAGCAGAAGCCACTGGAGCCACGAACGGTAGGAACACACACACACACACACACACACACACACACAGTGATGTTGAGGACTTGCTGGAGGCTGAATGGGGACTAAGATGAGAGCGACTTTCACAGACTTGCCCTCCAGGGACCCCAGCAGATTCCCACAGTAAAGATCCAAGCCGGTCCTCACGGCTCTGGCAGGGGGAGGGGAAGAGTAATCCTTCTGAAATATGCCCCGAGCCCTCCCCACAGCAAAGGCTGCCTCTGCACAAAAAAGACTGTTCCGGAGTCTGGCCCCAGAGCCGTGAGGGGAGGGCATTCTTCTCACTCCAGCCCCCTCCAGGCTTCTGTGTCACCTAAGAGGGTAGAAAGCTGTGCGAAGAGAAAGCTTTGCGGAGTTCCCACTATGGCACAGTCAGTTAATGATCTGGCTTGTCTCTGGGCCAGTTTGATCCCCGGCCCAACACTGTGGGTTAAGGGTCTGGTGTTGCCACAGCTGTGTCACAGGCCACAGCTGCTGCTCGGATTCGATCCCTGGCCCAGAAGTTTCCGATGCTGCAGAAGGAAGGGAGGGAGGGAGAGGGGGAGGGAGGAAGGAAGGAAAAGAAAGAGACTGAAAGCAAGAGAGAAAGAGAGAGGGGGAGAAAGAAAGAAAAATTTGTGAAGTCATGAGCCAGAGAAGAAGACCCACAAAAAGACACATTAAAAGAGATTTAATTAGAAAATTATGGACCCTCCGTCTCTCCCACACCAACAGGGCTCCAAGCCAGCAGAGGATTACAGCTGAAGGAGCTGTGAGCCACAGACTCTCCCTGGTGTAGAAGTATTTATGGAAGCCCAGTGTAGAAAGAGATGACAAAAACAAGGATCCTAAAGGAATTCGAAGGCTCTGGCCCCCATAGCTAGAGCAAACATTGAACAAATCCCAACTGGGAGCCAGAGTAGCATAAATCCTCACGATGAAGACCAGAGACCCAGATCCCCCAGGAGACCTCAATTCCTATTAACTGACACAGCATGTCTGGCTTTCAACAAAAAATCAAAAGGCACATCAAAAGGCAGAGAAAAAGACAGTCTAAAGAGACAAAGCCAACATCAGAACCGAACTCGGATGTGACACAGATGTCAGAATGATCAGCCATGGAATTTAAAATAAATATCTTCATGGATATCCTGGGAAAAGGAGGCAACATGCAAAGACAGAAAAAGTAAGCTGAAAGGAATAAAAAGCACTGTAATGGGGAGCTCCTGTCGTGGCTCAGTGGTTAACGAACCCAGCTAGTATCCATGAGGATGCGGGTTCAATCCCCAGCCTCACTCAGTGGGCCGGGGATCCAGCATTGCCGTGAGCTGGGAGGTAGGTTGCAGACGAGGCTCGGATCCTGAGTTGCTGTGGCTGTGATGTAGGCCAGCAGCTGTAGCTCTGATTCCACCCCTAGCCCAGGAACCTCCATATGCCTCAGATGGGGCCCTAAAAAAACAAAACCCACTCTAATGGAAGCAAATAATGACCTCATGGGCGGCTTTGACCTGGGTAAAAACAGTATCAGTGAGCTTAAAGATAAATCAGTAGAAAATTTCCAAACAAAGCAAAAAGGAGAACAGAACAGAACGTCCAAGAACTGCAGAACAATTTTAAAAGATGTCATAAACACGTTCTTTGGATGCGAGAAGAAAAATAAAGTAACAGAAGAACTATGTGACAGAATCTGGAAAGAATAGATGTGCTATTTGTAAAAAGGAATCACTCTGTTGTACAGCAGAAATTACCACAGCATTGTAAATCAACTCTGCTTCCATAACACTTTAAAAAATGAAAAAAGGAAATATTTGAAGTAATATTTGAAATAAAAATGGCTGAGAATTTTCCAAAACAAATGACCAAATCTAAAAGACTGAGCACAATTAAATGCCAAAAACAAAACCGACAAAAAAGCTATATCTAGTCATAACTGGGGAAAAACAAAAACAAATCCTTGGGAGAAAAAAAAAAAAAAAAACAGAGGAAGGAGTTCCCTGTGTGGCTTATTGGTAACGATCCGACATGGTATCCTTGAGGACACAGGTTCGATCCCTGGCCTGGCTCAGTGGGTTAAGGATCCGGCGTTGCCGTGAGCCGTGGTGTAGGCCACAGATGCAGCTCAGATCCTGCATGGCTGTGGCTGTGGTGTAGGCTGGTGGCTGCAGCTCTGATTGGACCCCTAGCCTGGGAACTTCCATATGCTGCACGTATGGCCTTAAAGAGCAAAATAATAATAATAATAATAAAGGCCATCAATGGCTTTGCATTGCTCAGAAGAAGGTCCAAAGCCTGTCCCACAGGTCAGGTTTCTACTTACACGTCTTCAGATTTGTCCCCTATCATCCTCCTCCCCTCTCTTTCTGGACTCCAGCCAGACTGGTTTTTTCTCAGCTCTTGGCCACCATAAAGTTCTTGCGCACGCTGATCAATGTGCCTGGGTCACTCCACCACTCCCTTCAGCTGACCGATGCCCACTCTCGCTCTAGCTCTCAGGGTGAACATCACTCCTCAGGGACATCTTGCGTCATCAACTCTGGATCAGTTCAGATCCTGGATTATGTGCTCTTCATGCCCCGTGAGCAGGTGGATGAAATCATGTCTATGAACCTTCAGAGCTCAGAACCAGACCCTGAGAAGTGGTGACCCTTGCCAGCCATGTGATGTTCAGAGCCAAGCAGCCATTGGTTTCTGGAACCTTCTTAACTACAGGCATCATGGATGGCAAGGAAGCTCAGGAGAAAGTTATGGGAGTTTCCTTTTTTTTTTGTCTTTTGTCTTTTCAGGGTCACACCTGCAACATATGGGTGTTCCCAGGCTAGGAGTTGAATCAGAGCTATAGCTGCCAGCCTATACCACAGCCACAGCAACACAGGATCCAAGCCAAGTCTACAACCTACACTACAGCTCACAGCAACGCCAGATCCTTAACCCTCTGAGCAAGGCCAGGGATGGAATCCGCATCCTCATGGATACTAGTTGGGTTCATTAACTACTGAGCCACGACAGTGACTCCAAGAGTTTCTTTTAAGCTGTTGGCCCTTAATTTTTTTTTGAATAGACAGCTTTGAAAACATAAGGAGAGCTGTGAGATGTCTCCCTATAAAAATCCACATAAGCAAACTTTTTCATAATATTTTCAATGTTTTACAGTTCCCCCAAAGTCCATCTAGTCACCTCAAGTTAAGACCCCCAACCACAGGCCCAGTGAGAAGCTCATACACACACATTGTTTCTCTGGCTTTGTTCATTTGATTAATATTTATTGGGTACCTACAATATAGAGATTCCAATAAGAGTACCTTATAAGTGAAACGTACTTTATGGTTTAAAAGGAAGGAAGATTCTCACATAATCATCTCATTTACTCCTCGAGAAAACCAAGGGAAGGAGACACACATTGTTCTAGCTATTTTACAGATGAAAAAAAACATGAGGAATCCCAGAGAACCTAAGTGATTTGGTTAAAGCCACCCAGCCAAAAAAAAAAAAAAAAAGGAATTGAAACCCAGAAGTAAAACACACCCTTTTAATCCTAGACCTGGCCCTTTCCCTCCATATGAATACTGACCCCAGTGGCTGGTGGTGACGGGACTTGTGTCCAGGGAGGTAGCTGCCTGCTGAACACCAAGGTCATGATACAAGGATAACCTCTGAGATCACAGTCTCAGCTCCCGGGTCCCCTGATAGTCAGCCTCATGGTCGCCTTTCCAAGCAATAATAAAACTCCGCACATTGGTATTTCAGGCAGCAGGACCATCCTGGTGTTTAGGGGAGGTAGACACAGCCCTTCACCCCCATCCCCCGCAACCCCTTGCTCAAAGAGCACAGTATCTAACATTTTTTGAGTTTCTAATATATATCAGGCACCTTTCTAGGCTTTTTACATGAACGAACTCATGAAATCCTCAGAACAACATCATGAGGTAGGTATTATTACTGTATTACTATTTCCATCTTGTGGACCCTTAGGGAAGGTTAAGTAACATGTTCAAGGTTACACAACGTACCATTTTCAGAGCTGTGATTTGAACTCTGGAGCTTGTTTGTGCCCTTAACCACACCAACATTCCCAAGCCAATTGTTCTTAACTCTGGGGGGTCCTGTGCCTCCTAGAGAGTGTAATTTGAGCTTTGGGCCCCCTCCCTAGAAAAATGCATTTCAGCAGAATTTTGCAAAATATTTCAGAAACTTCAAGGACCCCCAAATCCCATTATCTATCGGCCTTACACGTACCCGGAAGAAGTGTTCAAAGACCAAAAGAGAAGTGGCGCCAGCGCCGCAGGGCTTCGCCTCTGCAAGCGCGAGAGGAGAGATGAGCTGCGTGGTGTAGGGGGGATGCTGGGTCAGTGAGAATCAGGAACCGTGAGCTCCTGGGACCGCAGTGCCCTGAGAGCGCAGCTGGGTCGTGAAGCTCCAGAGTCCAGGAGCCGCATAAGATACGCACGGACCGCCGGCTAGACTGAAATCTTGCATCCCTCCCCGCGTCCTGGAGTCACGAGACAGGGGACTCAGAGAGGACCAGATCTCGGAACTCTGCTCCCGGGCGCGCAGGGACCGCATCACTGTTCCTGGTGCTGAAACGCCGCGGCCGCCTGCACGCCGGGTACCTCGCCGCAGCGGCTGCGGGAGCTGTCCAGTTCTGAACCGGATGCGGCCCGGCCCGCGGGACTTGGACCCGAGCCTGCCGCACCCCGCGGAGCCCGGACGGAGCTTCTAAGAGCGCTGACGCAGAACGCTGGGAGAGCAGGGAGCAGCAGGCTCCAAGCTGGGCATGGACCTGCAGAGACTCGACTCCTACCAGGGTGGAGCTGGCCCCGACTTCCAGGAGCACGTCCTGCATAAGGTAAGCATCTCTTCTAGTCTCCCGTCCCCATCTCAACCCTGGGAGAGGGCGCCGTTACCAGGAGTTCTCTCCGTTCCCTTCACTTGGCTTTAGCACTCAAAGAGAAACTAGCCCATACCTGTGAACTTGAGGAACCCTTCCTGCTGGATCCTGTTTGCTGCTCAAAACAGATGCGCGAATGTGGGGGAGGGGCGGCCGCCAGAGGTTCAGACTGTCCTGAGCTTCATCCATTCGTTTAAATCTCCTGCGTCCCTTTCTCGCTCACTCTCTCCTGCCTCTCAACCTTTTGAAACCCTGGGCACCTTTCCTCTCTGTAACCATCGTGGGATTTTTCCTCCCACCCTTGACTTGCAAGCTCCTGTCCCATTCAGTCTGGTAATTGCGCTCACATACTTGAATTCCTGGCCAGCTTGGCTGAAATTAAACGTGGAAATGACCTGCAGCAGAAATAAACTCTTGTTTTCAAACCAGAGTCCCCTGTGGCTCCAGAAAGCTGCCCTCCAGCCGTGAGGCGCTCAGAGCCTCCCGAAAGTATTTTCTTATTTCAAAGTTTTAACTCATCACTTGCTTCCCTCATTCATGTTTTTTATACAACAAAACTATCAGTAAGGTAACCAGATTATCAGTAACAGAAATGATCCACAATGTCCCCTTGAACTGATGGTGGGGAAAACGTATCAGCCTCTCTCTAGGCAACACTTTTTGATCTAAAACGCATCACTCGAAAGAATCAGAACCTTATATTTGCCATAAGAAGTCATTACTGCCCATCATCCCCTGTCTCTTCCCTCCTCATCCAGCTCTTATATTTCCTACTTTGCTAATACTGGTTTACCTATTAGTTCCCTGAAAGGCTGTACATGGTCCTATAGGTGGAGATTGTTTGAAATCAAAAGATCACTCAGAAAATTCCATGAGCGTACGTGCTGACATAATCTCAACCACCTGTTTGCCCCCTGTTATGCCATTTGTATCTGAAGAAACTCAAATCCAGAGAGGCAAAGTGACGTGTCTAAGAAAACAAAGTAGGAAATAGCAGCGTGCTAAAAGCCAGGAATTATGATTCTAACATTCTTTTCTCTCTGCAAGTGTGGTCCATAAACCAGCAGTGTTGGCCTCAGAGCTTGTTAGAAATATGAAATCCTAGCCTCTTCCTCAGCCCTGCTCAGTCTGTATCTGTATCTTAACATGATCCCTAGAAAACAAATAAGCACATTAAAGTTTCAGCCCTGTGCCATCCTGGCTATTTTTGACACAAATTGCAGAGAACCCACTATTAAGGGAAGTGGGTCTATAGAGTTGAAGAGTCCAGCAACTTCTCCTTCCAGGTTCCTGAACCCTCAGGGTAGAGAGAAGGAGAAAAATGTTTAAGTTCCCCAGTCAGGAAGTTTAAAAACCACTACTATTTGAGGGGAACTGGAATAAGATGGGTATTCTTTGAGGCTGTGACTCTAGCCTCAGTAGAGAGTGCACACAAGCAAAAGGGAACGTAATTACAAATCAATTACAAAAGCATCTCAGTGACAAGATAGATGGGTCTTCCCAAGTTTAAACCATCTTATAAAGGTATAAATATTTGTTTTAAAAGCTTTAAGATTTTGTGGTCAGGGTTTTTAAATTATTGAACAAGTGTGGTCTTTCCCTCTCAGTCACCCACACGTGAAGGGTAGGATGTAGCCATGATGAGAACTTTCACTTTCTTTGGGTTTATTGATTACCAAGTTGGGAGAGAGCCCAGTCCTGCAAGTTCCAACATATTTGCAGACAGGTGTCTACTTACCAATAGTAAATGCTCAAGAGCTTCAGCTTAATTGTGAGCATCTTTCTCGAGAGCAGAAGCTGGCCTTAAACCTCTGATGCCCAGTAGAGTAACATACATATGTAGCAGTTTTCCTCCTCTTATAATACTGATAACCTCCTCCTAATGTTATGTTCTTATTGTACCTGACTTTTTTTTTGGTCTTTTTAGGGCCACACCCACAACGTATGGAAGTTCCCAGGCTAGGGGTAAAATCAGGGCTCTAGCTGCCTACACCACAACCACAGTCACACAGGTTTCGAGCCCTATCTGTGACCTATACCACAGCTCATGGCTATGCTGGATCCTTAACCCACCAAGCAAGGCCAGGGATGGAACCCACATCCTCATGGATACTAGTCAGTTTCACTTCTGCTGAGCCTCGAAAGGAACTCCTGTACATGACTTTTTATTGTGACCCACTAAGAAAACTTTTTGTAAAGGGGCAAAGTATCAACATATTTGTATTATTTTTAAGTTTGCTATGTAATAGAGTCCAAAGAAGTCCTGTTATTAATTAGAATGTCTTGACCACAGAAGGCAGGGCTCTCCTCCAACATTTGTTGGTAGGAGGAAGGATTTTTTTTAAACGAACATTTTGTTGAAGTATAACAAACACAAGAAAAGCCCAGATCTTATGTGAACACCTTGATGGGCTATCACAAAGCGAGCACCTCAGTGCAGCATCTACCAAAATGAAGATAGAACTTACTGGAGTTCCCTGGTGGCTCAGCGGTCACCAACCAGACTAGTATCCATGAGGAGGCAGGTTCGATCCCTGGCCTCGCTCGGTGGATTAAGGATCCAACGTCACCGTGAGCTATGGTGCAGGTCGCAGACACAGCTCAGATCTCAAGTTGCTGTGGCTGTGGCGTAGGCTGGCAGGTGTAGCTCCGATTGGACCCCTAGCCAGGGAACTTCCATATGTCACAAGTGTGGCCCTAAAAAAAGCAAAAAAAACAAACAAAACAAAACAGAACCTATCAACTTCCCAGAAACCACCTTTCCACATACTGTTCCCCTTCTCCTCCTCAGAGGTCACCTTTACGGAGGGGGAAGTATTGCGTGATGTTTATACAGGGCTGCCAGCTATGACACAGGGTAGTCCTAGAAACTTGCCAGAGAGGAGACATCACTGTATGGGGGGGAAAGAAATCCCAGGCTTGGAATCAGATCAGACCTTGATGTGACTTTGAATGACATCTGTGAGCCTTACTTTTCTTATCTATCGAATAGGAATAATAATATCTGGCTTGTTGTTTTTTGAGTGAGGATGCTAGACGCTATTATTTATTTATTTCTCATCATATAGAAAGCGTTCAACAAATGGATGTTATTGGGACATACATCTTGGCCTCCTATCAGTGGGTATCAAATTGGGTCTCACCTAAAATGATGAAGCTTTGTGAGAAGAGAAACTGCTTCTCTCCCTCTCTCTCTCTCTCTCTCTCTCTCTCTCTCTCTCTCTCTCTCTCTCTCTCACACACACACACACACACACACACATATTTCACAGGCACAACTCCATGGGATTAAGCTCACACACCCACTTATATAAAAACTGTGACTTCTGTGGACATTACAGCCCTGACTTCCTAAGCGGAATATCTCTTTTTTTATGGAAAAGTGAGGAATGGGGTGTAACGAGACCTGTCACTAAAATTCACTTATCTAGAAAATATATGCCATATATCCTTAGCCTTGGATGGCACACACACTTTAGCTCATCCTGAGAGCTGGAGGCTGACCCAAAAGAGCCTGAGTGACTCTTAGAATATTCCTTGAGTGTGGGCTGGAAGCTGGGAACTTGAGCCTGGAGACGCTGAGTTCATCCATCACATGCTTGGAGTTTTTAAATAGAGTTGCTGTTGTTCTCACAAATCTGAATATTTGATGCAATTAAATAATTTAAAACATGTGAACAACCTTGCTGCTCTTTGCCTCAGAGAACTCCCCGCCCTCTCCTGCGATGAGAACTGTCTCATGAGCCATCAAAGGCAGTGATATGTATGAGTTAGGGGCTTGGAAACACTGCACGGCAGGTTCTTACTGTGCCAGAGTCTGACCGTGAAGCCTGGGAAAATGAAGCACAGAAGGCGGCAGGTTTTGCCCCAGATGCTAGTGAATCAGGACAAAGAGACTTCTGGTCAAAATCTTACTTTCTAACTGGACATCACCAGCGCTCTGATGAACAGCCACATGCGGAGAGGAGCAAATAATTACTAAGTTACAGTTAGGAGCAAATAATTGTTCCAAAAGGAGCAAATAATTACTAAGTTATAGTTAGTCTCCCCCATAGCATCTCAGAAAGACCAGTGACCAGGAGACATAAAGAAGTGGACTGTCCATCCTTTCATCCACTGGGGAAAATATGGAATTCTTACAGATAAGGTCCTCACTGGGGAAAATATGGAATTCTTACAGATAAGGTCCTCACTGGGGAAAATATGGAATTCTTACAGATAAGGACCAAAAGTTCTCTGTTCTACAAAGATTCCCATTTCCTCTAACTCTGCTCCGACACCTCTTCTAGGTGAGTGGGACAGCTAAGCAGGTCACCTCCACTCTTCTCCCATCTTTCCTGTGCTCGTCATTCTCATCCCTCTTCTCCTGCTCATCTTCTGTGTCTACACCCTTCACTAGTCCGTGTGGCACATCTAGTCATTCAGCAAACATGCACTCAGCACTTCCAAAGGGTAAGAAACTATGCTGAGCATTAGAGAGAACACACATGCACGGATCCCATCTTCAATAAGTTCAAGGCCTGTAAAACATACACACAGGAATTCCCGTGGTGGCTCAGCAGTAAGGAACCCAACTAGTACCCGTGAGGACGTGGATTTGATACCTGGCTTTGCTCAGTGGGTTAAGGATCTGGTGTTGCCTTGAACGATCTGTGGTATAGGTGGCAGATGGGGCTCGGATCCTGCGTTGCTAGGGCTGTGTCGTAGACTGGCAGCTGTAGCTCTGATTTGATCCCTAGCCTGTAGGGCTTTGATCCATATGCTGCAGGTGTGGCCCTAAAAAGAAAAAAATAAAGCACACAAACTGCTGTAATACTGTGTAGAGTCCCCTATGTGCCCTAAGAAAGGTACAGGAACATCCAGGGGGATAACTCAGAAAGAAATGGTCCCTTCTGACCTCAGTTTGGCCTCTGATGGAACGTTAATATCTAAGAAAGGCAGAGCTCCATCCATACACCAGCCAACCTGCCCGCAAGGCCAGACCCAGTGATCCTAGAAGAGGGTCTCGGTCCGGTGGCATTTTTCTTCCCTGCCAGAAAATTTTTCCAGGGAAAGACAAATCAACCAGCAAAAGGCCATACCAACTATGCTGTCTCCCTCTACCATTCTTTATCCCTCAGGGGAATTTTTTTCCATTAAACAGTGTCAGTGGAACACAAATTTGTGGTCAAAGAATCGGATTCCACAGAAAGCCCATGCCCTGTAGGTGAGGAAGTTTTGCTTTCAAAACGAGTGTGTCATACATGAATAAA
This sequence comes from Phacochoerus africanus, assembly GCF_016906955.1. Taxonomy (NCBI): domain Eukaryota; kingdom Metazoa; phylum Chordata; class Mammalia; order Artiodactyla; family Suidae; genus Phacochoerus; species Phacochoerus africanus. Next base: position 6,512,788 of record NC_062557.1, on the reverse strand, counting down.
GTGATTTTTAAAAAAGAAAGAGGAGTTCCCGTTGTGGTGGGTTCGATCCCTGGCCTCTCTCCGTGGGTCAGGGATCCGGCGTTGCCGTGAGCTGTGGAGTAGGTCGCACACATGGTTTAGATCCCTCATTGCACAGGCCGGCAGCTACTGCTGCGATTCAACCCCTAGCCTGGGAACTTCCATATGCTGCAGGCATAAAAAGTAAATAAACAAATAAATAACTAGAGAAAGAGGGGGGAGGGGGAGGGGAGAGGAGGGGAAGAAGGAAAAAGCAAAGGAAAAAATATATGTGTATGTATAAAATTAAAGTGTGAGTACCAGCTCCCGTTCTTGCCGGATTTCCATCCTCAGCTCAGGAACAAACAAGAAAGCTGAGAAAAGCAAGCTGTTCCACTCCCTGTAGAAGATTTCCATTTGCTTGTTTTCCTCTCTTGCTTGCTCTGGAGACTTTCGGATAAACAAATGATGTGTACGTTGCATCATTAACAATCTCTGACCGCCTGGGACTCCTCGGGCTAATGTGCCAGGTCCCACCCAGGTCCCAGCACAACCAGATGGCTTGGGGAGTACTGCTGGTGCGCCTGGCTAACCTTAGCCAGAAATGACCTTGACTCTCTTATCTCAGCATCACTTCCCAAACTCTCAGGCTTCCCTCTCCAAGCATCCTTCCCTCTAAGTTAGCCTTCCTGGGACTGTTGGTAAGAAAATATCTGAAACGCACTGGTGTTGCTATAGTGCTTCTTTTGTGAGCTGTTCTGGGAAAGGTCTACGCCTTCCTTCATCTTCAAGGCAGGAAATCCCAGCTTTGCTGGAAGGAAACAGCCAGAAGTGAGCCCCAGGCTAGGGAACGGTGGAACTGGACGTTTGAAGTGGCTCTGAGCTTATCCCAGTGTGCTCCTTGTTTCCAGTCCCTTCTCAGGCAAGAGAAATGGTCCCTAGAGGTTGCATGTGGGAATAAAGATCACAGCTCCTTTTCTGCCCAGCAGAGGGCTCAGGAAATGCCCTGGGCCCTCCTCCCATCCGCCAACCCGAGGAGGTTTTCTGGGGACAGACAAGAGAGCTTCAAGACAACAGCAAACAACAGATCTGGAAATCTTAACCCCTGGCCGCACCAATCAAAGCCTCCTAGACCTCACCCTGCTCCTGAAGGTAGCAAGGTCTAAAGTGGTGCAAGTGAAACGAATGTAGCTGTTGAAACAAGCAGAGCTCAAAATTCTGCTAGGGAATAACTCCTGTTTCCCTGACCTTGGTGCCAAAACCTGCTCCCTCCGTACTTCTTTGCATTTCTGCTTATTAGCAGGCAGTTTTTACCCATCAACATAAGGGTGTCTTTGAATAATTTGTGCTTATGTAAACGCCATAGGTATGCTTGTGGGGGCCATGAAATAAGTTGTGTTTAAGCTCCTATTTCCTCTTGCTTTCTAGCTCTCTGCCCCAGCTGCCAGCACACACACACACAGGCACACACACGCACACGGACGCACACATGCACACTCACACACCCCTCCTGTCACAAGGTATAGGCAGGGCCAGGGATGAGGCATTCTTGTTCTTTGTCTCTTCTTATCTTTTGTTGTTAGAAGCCCTTTAGAGGCGAAGCAAACCTTCCCCCCCTCCCCCAACCCCATTAGAATGTTGCATCCACATCCCTGCTTTTTAAAAAACAGATCTGCCCTGTCTCACAGCCATAGCCCCAGGGGACAGACAGGAACTGGCAACTGCTTCTTCTAGCCCCTCCCAAGGTCACACGGAGAAGCCACTTAACCTCAGGAAGGACAAGAAGATGCAGGTACAGATTCAATGCAGGTTGGTGGGTGCACCTGGGGACTCCAACCCCTCAGGAACCTTCTCCCTCTGCAGGGAGCAGCCCGCAACCTTCTTTTTAGCCCGTTTCCTCCTCCTGCTCAGGTTTCATGAGGCTGTGAACTAAGTGTTAAAACCATCTGCCCTACAGTCCAGAGGGACATCATGAGCCTGTTAACTGCTAATGATAAACGGTAAAAAATAAGCACATAATTCATTTGTGGAGTTTACAAAAAAAAAAAACTGTAGCATATGCTATGACACTTTACTCTTACCCCCTGCTTTTTCCAGTAGATGCTATTATTAATTCCATAGCATAAATAGAGATTCGGAAGCCAGATGGAAAAAAATAAATTTCCTTGTTCAAGGTCACAGCACGTAGGTATTATGGGAGTTCAAACAATAACAACAGCCCTTACCGCATGTGCCAGGCACTGTGCTAGGCGCGGTCTGTCCTTGCACCCTACAAGTCCTCTCTTTTAATTGCATTTTACAGATGAGTAAACTGAGGCACAGAGATGTGAAGGAACTTGCCTAAGGTCACCCAGCTAACAAAGGGCAATCCCAGATCCAAACCCTAGCAAGCTGGAAATGCAGAGACAGAGTCAGGGAAGGGTGGCAAGGGCTTCACCGGGGGGACCACAGATTGTCATCGCTTTAGGCAGTTGGCAGAGCCCAATGCGAAGCCTCAGCTCCACAGGATCAGAGACTTAAGTTTCGCTCAGTCAAGAGAGGATCCATCCCTCCAGCCAGGCTCGTGTTCAGCAAATTCACCTAACTGATGTATTGTCCTGGATGCCAAGCCACATTATAATCAGGGAATGGTTTGCTAAGCATGAAATTAAAAAAAAAGAGAGAGAGAGAGAGATTGGAGAACTCCGCTGTTGAACGATGTCAGGCTGATGTGGTTTGAAGGCTGGCTAGACTGCAAGGACAGCCTCCATGTACACAGCTCCTTTCTAGCCTCAGATTCTCTCCATCCTGGCCTCTGCCTCCCTGGTCTATATTTAATGGTGACCTAGATCAGGTAAGCCTGCTCTTCTGCCCAGAGACCCAGCTTCCTGGCCTCCTTTAGGGACCACTTGCCTTTGAACTTGAGGATGCCCTGGACTTGACTGGTTGTGGGGGGAGGACGGCGGAGGAGGGATGCTTCCTCTGCAGGAGCATCCACCATCCAGATGCTCCCAAACTTGTCATCCCACATCTCTGCCTCCATCTCACTCAGGGCCCATGTCAGGGCCTCAGGGATTAGGGTTTCCGGAGAGAGACCATGAAAGAGGAAAAAGGCGAGGAGGGCCATTCCTTCATATCCCACCCCCTCCCCATCCCACGTGTGCCCCTTGAACCTGGACATTCCTGGTGGAGAATCTTGAGAATTGATTCAGCAAACTTCTGCTGGGTACCAGGTGTTCCTGAGATCCCAGCAACAAGGCCCATTCCCCACCCCAAGGGGCAGTGTCTGGCAGGATGGCTGGGTCAGCCAGCAGGCACCGGGGACTCAGGCCACATCTAACTTCCCCCCAACGCGATGCATGGACATCGGTGCCCAGGAAGCCTTCTTTTTCCTTTTTAATTTTTAAAAATTATTCTTGATTTACAGTGTTCTGTCCATTTCTGCTGTACAGCAAAGTGACCTGGTTATACCTATATATACATTCTTTTTTCACATGATCCTCCATCACGTTCCATCACAAGTGATCAGATATAGTTCCCTGGGCTATACGGCAGAATCTCACTGCTAATCCCAGGAAGACTTCTTAAAAGTCAGGGGCCTTGAGTCTCACATGGTGGGAAGCAGGCCTGGGGACCAGGTCAAATGCTTGCAGTTTTCTGAGGCTGCCACGTTTCTGGGTCCTTTCTGTAACTGATCAGAAAGGCTGTAAAACCCACAGCTCCAAGACAGGGCCCCACCTCTGAAGGTCAGAATGGCTCTGGGTGCCTGAGATGGGGATCCCTCCAAGTCCATGTCCAAGAAAGGAAGGGGTTCCCCAGTGCACTTCCAACAAGTGCCTGGAGCAAAGATCCAGGGCCCATGCTTGGCAGAGTCAGATTTGGAGAAGCGAAGCTGACACCCCTCCCTCAGCATCTCTGAAAATCTGAGCCAAAAAAAAATCCCGAGTCAAAAACACCAGGGCCCTGACCCCTGGGGATGACAAGGTGACGTGTAAAGAGAGGCATAGAGAAGGTAGAGGGGAGGGGCTGGGTGAGCTCCAGAGTCTTGCCCTCCAAGACCCTTGCTCCCCACAGGCCTGAAAAGCCAGGCGTCCTCCAGGCATCACGGACACAGCAGGTGCACGAGAAGACCCTGCAGAGCAGCCCCTACTGCCACTTGTCCCGTCCTCTCCCTTCTTGTCCACACTCTGCTCTGTCCACCCCCTCCTGTCCACCAGCTTTCCTATCCACTCCCTGCCCCTCCTGCCACCTGCTCTGTCCCCCCTTTTCACTGATTTTCTTAGAGCAGAAGGCAACTCATTGGCAACAAAAGGGAACTGGGCTTGGGGTGTCAAAAACCTGGGCTTTTGGAGTTCCCATTGTGACTCAGAGGGTTAAGAACCTGACTAGTATCCAGGAGGTTGCAGGTTCAATCCCTGGCCTCACTCAGTGGGTTAAGGATCTAGCATTGCTGTGAGCTGTGGTCTAGGTTGCAGATGCCGCTCGGATCTGGTGTGGCTGTGGCTGTGGCGGAGACCAGCAGCTGCAGCTCCGATTTGACCCCTAGCCTGGGAACCTCCACATGCCACAGGTGCAGCTGTAAAACAAACAAAAAACACCTGGGCTTTTGTCCTGGTTCTGCGTTAGGTGACCGTCCTTCCTCATTCATTCCATCAGAGCCCTTTACTGTCTACGAAGCAGTTGTAAGTTTTAAGTGACCTCACCTGATTTCCACAGCACTGAGCAGAAGCAGCCGAGGCATTGGGACTGCCTGTAAAAGGGGAGCTCTGTAGTCAGGACTCTTTTGGTTGCCAGTGACAAAACCAACTCAAAACATCATAAGTAAAAAAGAGAATTTGGGAGTTCCCTTGTGGTACAGTGGCATTGTCACTGCAGCAGCTGTGGTTTGGGTTCAGTCTCTGGCCTGGGAACTTCTGCATGCCATGGGTGTGGCCAGAAAAAAAGAAAGAGAGAAGGAGTTCCCGTCGTGGCGCAGTGGTTAATGAATCCGACTAGGAACCATGAGGTTGCGGGTTCGATCCCTGCCCTTGCTCAGTGGGTTAACGATCCGGCGTTGCCGTGAGCTGTGGTGTAGGTTGCAGTCGCGTCTCAGATCCCGCGTTGCTCTGGCTCTGGCTCTGGCTCTGGTGTAGGCTGGCAGCTACAGCTCCGATTCGACCCCTAGCCTGGGAACCTCCATATGCTGCGGGAGCGGCCCAAGAAATGGCAAAAAAGACCAAAAAAAAAAAAAAAAGAAAGAGAGAATTCATTGGTTGATGTGATGGAGAAGCCCAGGGATGCTGCTGACACAGAGCTCAGGTGGATGTGGACATTCAAACAATGGCACCTGCCTTGCTCTCTCTGCCCATCAGTATTCTTCCCACTGACTGCTTTGATCACAGGTGGGCTTCTCCTCGTGGGGTCATGTGGTGGCCGGCAGCTCCAGGTCACCTCCTCACAGCTCCTCAGTTCAACCAAAGCCCTGTGTCTAGTGCTCATTGGACTGAAATGGGTCACGTGTCCACCCGTGATGGTGGGGTCTGTCCCACCCGTGCCCCATCCATGGAGAGTGGGAGCGAGCAGTTGCCAAGGAAAATGACGTTTTAGATGCAGCGACAGATGCCCCTATGGTAATCCCAGAGGAGGCTGGGTCACAGTATTCCTTAAACATTTAGTAAGAAGTGACTGAAAAAGAACAGAACTGAACCTGTCACTCTCCCGCCTAAATAGGACTGGTTGTGTCCCACTCATGGTGCCACTTAAGACTGAATAATCCAACTTAGTTCATTAATCACCAGACGGAGGAAATGAACAGATGCCATCCTATATACGACTGGTTTCTTGGGGCTGAGGAGCGAGACCTTACCCTGAAGGTGGCGGGGAGATGGAGGAAGATGACCCAACTTTCAGTCACCCAGAGAGGATGCAGGAGGTGAGGCTCAGGCTGGAAGAGAGGGAAGCTCTTCCTCCCCATTGGGGGATCAGAGTCAGGTGGTGTGAAGATGCCTGAATTTTTCCACTGGGGGGTTAGGCATGAGCAGCCCCCAGACTCATGAAGGCAGATGAGAGGGAAGCAGAAGCCCGCCAAACAAGGCCAGCTTAGCGGGCCCCCCATGAGGAAGGGCCTCTGATTGGTTTGATACTCGGCAGTCGTCATCTTGAGTCCTAATTTTTGTACAAAGAGCCCCAGATGTTTATTTTGGTCTGAGGCCCAGAAATTATGTAACACTCCTGCTATCAAATAAGAATCCCTGGAGGGTCTGCAGTCCCTGGTGGCAGAGCAGGTTAAGGATCCGGCATTGTCACCTCAGTGGCTCGGGTCACTGCTGCAGTGTGGGTTCCATCGCTGGCCTGGGAACTTCTACATGCCGCAGGAGTGGCCCCCCCCCAAAAAAAAGAATCCCAGGAGGATCTGAGCCTAGGTCTCTGCAGTCGTTTTGACCTGTTCTCTGGGGCGTACCTCCCTTCTTTTGGCCTCGCCCCACACCTGGTCTCAGGTGAGCTGTGAAGAGCCGGCGAAGGTCCGTCTTATTCTCTGGGCCAGATGAATGGCTGAGGAGTGAAGGGGCCATCACTGTGTCAGCAGTGCGGGGGGTCATTGGCCAGGAATGACTTTGCCTCGTGGCAGAGGGTCCTGGGCAGCGGGAAGCATGGTGCGGAAGGCAGCTCAGAGCACCGAGGTAGACAGGTGAGGCCCCAGCCTCTGGCAGGTCCCCAGGGGCAGCGAGTGGCTGCCACATAGGCTGGGGAGCAGTAAATGAGAAGCGTGTTTGTGCTTTGATCACTGGGCTGGATGAATAGTAAGCTTTTACTGGTGGCTATTAGTTAACCATGGGAGCCATTATTAGTAATACATATTTATCGACATATCTGAGAAATGCAAAGCAAAGCAAAAAGGTATCTGTGATGCCATCACTTCAAAACACACCTTCAAATAAAAATGGAATTGTACTCTATGTATATCTATGTGTGTGTGTGCGTGGTATATGTAACATATTGTTCTATACATAACATATTGGTTTTATGTATATATATGCATAACACATATATTCTTTTTCAGATCCCTTCCCATTATAGGTTATTATACGATATTGAATACAGTTCCCTTGTTTATCTTTCTCAGTTGGGCTTTTTATCTTATTTTATTCTATTTTATTGGAGTATAGCTAGTTGATTTACAATGTTGTATTAGTTTCAGGGGTACAGCGAAGTGAATCAGTCATTCATATAAACACATCCATTCTTTTTTCCCATATAGGTTATTACAAACTATTGAGTAGATTTCCCCGTGCCCTACAGTAGGTTTTTGTTTTTGTTTTTGTTTTTGTTTTGGGGGGGGTTGTCTTTTTAGGGCCACACCCACAGCATATGGAGGTTCCTAGGCTACAGGTGGAATAGGAACTATGGCTGCCAGTCTACACCACGACCACAGCAATGCAGGATCCGAGCCATGTCTGTGACCTATACGCCGCAGCTCATGGCAGCACTGGATCCTTAACCCACTGAATGAGGCCAGGGTTTGAACCCGCATCCTCATGGATACTAGTAGCATTCTTAAACTGCTGAGCCACAACAGGAAATCCCCACTGCTGTCTTTCCAACAGGTCCCAGCTTTTTCTGAGGGGTCCCAGATGTTTTTAGATAAAATATTTCACCTCTCCACTAGTTCTGCTCTTACTTTCCATCCGACAGACATCAGGGTGTTTCAGGGGAAGGACACTGGGTCTCTGGGATTTAGTCCTTCTGCTTTTGTGGCTTATTAGTAAGGCTGTGTGGACTTTTGAAATGAGTGCCATGTCTGTACTTTGCAACTCCTTCCAGTGACTACAGGGCTGGCATTGGGCAGCGTGGCTGAGACCAGGGGTTGTGACCTGTGGCTTCCTCATTGCAGAAGCCCTCGTCATCCCTGATAGAAGGCAGCCTTCCATGTGGGGATGCCCGAAGGCGACTCCTTGCGGCGGCTCTCCCAGTGACAAACCCATCAAGCAGGCATTGGCTTGTTGTTTTACTGGGGGAGAAAAATAGCATTAATACAAGAAGCGCTGCACAGATCTGTTAATTCAGTGCAGAATGCAGAGCAGCTCGTCTGATGGCTTCGCCAGTTGACATGAAGGCAAGGCCAGTTAACCTGGGCCAAGGGTTCTGATGGACCCTTAGAGTCGCTTCAGGCAAGCATATTCCTCCTCGAAAGGAACAAAAAAGGGCTATAAGCTAGATGGTTTCAGGGGGCTTGGTAACTTTCCATTTCTTCACTAGGGTGGTGAGTATGTGGGCATTTGCTTCCTTATCCCCATCACACATGTACACCTTATATAGACATACAGTGTGAGCTAAATATTTTATAACTTAAAATGAAGCAATGATGGGATGGGGGATAGCTGGGTTTGTGGCGCTGAAAATAGAAAGGGTGATGAGAGAGGGTGTGGGAGGCTTCAGAACCTCCCCAGGCTGGAATTTTTATTCTGGAAGCTGCAGGCTTCAGAACCTCCCCAGGCTGGAATTTTTATTCTGGAAGACCAGAGAAGACATCCCATCCTTTCTGCTGAGCATAGATTTTCTACCACACAAGACTTCAGAATGTCCCAACTCTTATTTCTGACCCTTTAGGAACAGAGTCTTACTCCTTCTTTAACTCTGACCCCATCCTTAAAGTTGCTGCAGCCAACCAGTGAGTCAGTGACCCTTCCTAGATGCTGGAATCACTCACCCTCGTGACAGGCCCATGTGAGTTTGCAATCACAGTGGCCTACTTTGGGGAAGGGCTTATGCTGGGTGGGGAATCTGAGTGACTGGAGGAGCCCTTTTCCCAGCTGATGAAGGGCTGCAGGGCCCTCATGACAGACAACCTTAGCGTTCTGACAAAAATTGCTAGAGAGCTTTAGGGGGCACTAGAATACACCAGCTGGGACCTAGTGCAGAGAACCCATGTCTAGAGAACAGTCTGGGTAAGATCTATGGCTGCCAGGAGTTCCTGTTGTGGCTCAGCAGGTTAAGAACCCAACTAGTATCTATGAGGATGTGGGTTGGATCCCCAGCCTCGCTCACTTTGGGTTAAGGATCCGGTGTTACCGTGAGCTGTGGTGTAGATGTGGCTTGGATCCTGCATTGCTGTGGCTGTGGCATAGGCTGGCAGCTGTAGCTCTGATTAGACCCCTAGACTGGGAATCTCCATATGCCTCAGGTTAGGCTCTAAAAGGCAAAACATTTTTTTAAAAATGTTAAAAAGATCAATGGCTGCCAATCTTAGTCCATATGTAAACACCAGCCCTTAACAAAATACCAGTCAACTTGTAAGATCACACACACACACACACACCATGAATCTATGTTGGCGGAAACTTACCAACTGCCCCTCTTGAGAAATACCGCCAACTCTTCTGACTTGGGGTGCTCAGAGGTCCCCTCTGTAATGAAACTATGGTCATAACTGGTGGTTTAGTAGAAACTTTCTTAACCAATCCCTTTCTTAACCAACTTATTAGATCAACCAATGCGCTTATCAGATTATTAGACTGAGCCAACGGTTAACAAGAGTCAACTGTATTCAGGCCAGTCATACAGGTTAAGTATAATTACGTAATTAAATGAATTCGTCTTTTAACTAATCAATTAAGAATGTAAACAGAAAGGAGCTTGACCAAAGACATAGGGTGTCAACAAAAAGAGAACTGTTATTTCTAAAAAAATCTAAATTTAATGTTTTAGAAAGGCGCCATTAAAGTGTGCCATTTTTAAAATTTGTTTATAATGATTTTTATTTTTTCCATTATAGCTGGTAGCATGCCATTATTTTAAAATGTCATATTAGGAATGAGTAAGAAGACTATAAAATATTCAGAGTGAAAACATAAAAATGAAAAAGTGTTTCACAATCAGATTGCTTCATAAATCTCTAGAGGGCCTTGCTCCGTATTAGGGAACCTGCCCCTGGAAACTCCAGCACCAGACAGTCTATGGGATTTGTACAGAAAAGACACCAAGCCCCTTCTTCCAGCAGACTCATAAGCAAAGAAATGGCTTAGATCAACATCCTAATAGTGGCAAATGATGACACTTTTAGATATTTTGAGCTAAAATAAAGCCATTAGTGAAAGAATATATCTTTTTTATTTTTGTCTTTTCAGGGCTGTACCCATAGCATATGGAAGTTCCCAAGCTAGGGGTTGAATCAGAATTGCAGCTGCCAGCCTACACCACAGCCACAGCAATGCAGGATCCTTAACCCACTGAGCAAGGCCAGGGATCAAACCTGAGTCCTCATGGATACTCGGGCTCATTACTACAGAGGCGTAATGGGAACTCAAAAATAAATAAAATAAAATAAAATAATAAATACATTGTATTTATTCCTTCCTGATTCCTTAATTTAACCAACTTTTCCAATGAACTGACTATTAACAATTCCAGTTACATTGGGTAGGAAGGCACCTACTTGGTAAAATAAAAGGCTGACCTCCGTATCAGTCCTGCCTGATCGAAAAAGCTGTTGATGCAGAAAGCAGCTGATTTTAGCTGATGGCCCTTCCGAGGCCAAAAGACTGTGGACTCCATATTCAAGGTGTCAAGAGAGAGTAGCCTTAGGCCACACTTCAAAGTTTATCTTCATCATGTCTTTTGAAAGTGGCCAACCCAGTCTGTTTTTCTCCTTCAGCTGACTCTCAAAGAGGCTCTGTCTTTTTTCTTTTCTTTTCTTTTTTTTTCTTTTTTTTTTGTCTTTTTGTCTTTTTAGGGCTGTACCTGCAGCCTATGGAGGTTCCCAGGCTAGGCGTCGAATCAGAGCTACAGCTGCCAGCCTACACCACAGCTCACAGCAACGTGGGATCCTTAACCCACTGAGCGAGGCCAGGGATCGAACCCACGTCCTTGTGGATGCTAGTCATGTTCACTAACCACTGAGACACAACGGGAACTCCGAGGCTCTGCCTTCTGAAAACCGGAAAGACACACACAGTTTTCAAAAGGAGACTAACCAAACCCTCCAATTTTTATAGAGTGAAATCTTTAAATATTAATCATTCCAAAACCCAAAGAGGAAAACCCCAGAAACGTTAGTCAGGCTAAAAATAAGTGGGCACTTCCCCAGAGCTGAGTGGTCAGATGTCTTGGCATTTGCCTTAACAGCATGTACGTTCCTGGAAAATAGGAAATGCCACCCTCACTCAGAACAGAGGAACCACATCTGAACCTCCTCTCTTTTGCCATAAAGGTGCCAGTCTAGGCCCTGAAACTGGCCTAAGCAAAGTCTTTAGGGAGCAGCCTGATACGGTTGAGACGAGAGCAAGGTACCAATCTATAAACAGTACGAAACAGTTTCCTTTCACATGCCTTGCGCAGGTCTGCCTCCCTTCCCCCACCCCGACCACCTCCCCTGCACGCTCAGGCTTGAACAAACGGGACTAGACTCGACCCCAAACCTAAAGACCCTAAATGCTTCCCATGAGGACCACCAGTCAGGAATCTGCTCTGTCCAGCTGTAGAACAGACTGGACAAATTCCACCAGTACCACGGGCTAGTCATCTCCATCTCTAAGGACATAAAAAGGTCCCTTTTCAGGGGAGTTCCTGTCGAGGCGCAGCAGAAATGAATCCAACTAGGAACCATGAGGTTGCGAGTTCGATCCCTGGCCTCACTCAGTGGGTTAAGGATCCGGCGTTGCCGTGAGCTGCGGCTAGGTTGTAGACAGATCTGGCATTGCTGTGGCTATGGATCAGGTTGCAGGTGTGGCTTGGATCCTGCATGGCTGTGGTGTAGGCCAGCAGCTATAGCTCTGATTGGACCCCTAGTCTGGAAACCTCCACATGCCACAGGTGTGGGCTTAAAAAGAACAACAACAACAACAAAAAAATCACTCTGGCTGCTGGGAGGAGACTGGACTCAGGGACAGAGAACAAGAGGGACTCCTGGCTGGGGGCTTGACTTGTTTGGTAACCATGGAGATGACAAGCTGGGATGGGATTCAGGATTCCAGAGGGACAGCTGCCAGAATCCTAGAATAAAGGCAGTAAGTCCCGTGTCTGTAAACACTCACTGACTGTCCCTGTGTGACTAGCCATGTACACACTCACACAGACACAGACACACACACACAAACACACACACCACACACACATCAATGGCCCACACTGCAGAGCCAAAACACCCAAGTTCAAATTCCAACTTATCCACTTGCTAGTGGTAAAATTTGGTAGGTCACTGAACCTCGATGTACCCAGATTCCTCATCTGCAAAATGGGGGCAATAAAACCCTCTGCGGGTTGTGGTCAGGATGAAATGAGCTCCTGCAGGTAAAGCTTTTAGGGATAAGTGCCTGCCACATAGCATATTCTTTCCCATTGCTGCTGCACAAACTACCATACATTTAGTGGCTCAATTACAAAACGATGCAAATTTATTCTCCTACAATTCCAGAGGCCAGAAGGATGCAATCAGTTCCCCTGGGCTAAAGTCAAAGAGTCAGCAGGGCTGGTTCCTTCTGGAGGCTCCAGGGGAGGATCCGTTCCTTGGCTTTTCCAGCTCCCAGAGGCTACAGCGTTCTGTGGATCCTGGCCACGTCACCGGGACCTCTGTTCCCACCATCACGCCATCTTCTCCGTGACCTTCTTGCCTCCTTCTTGTAAGGACCCTCGTGATTATGTTTAGGGCTCAGCTGGATAATCCAGAATAATCTCCCCATCTCCAGATCCTTGACTCCATTACACCCGCAAGGCACCTTGTACCATATCAGGAAACGTTGCCAGGTTCTGGGGATTCAGATGCCACTAATTTGAGGGCCGTTATTCAACCCATCATGCATGGTCAGCAATAAATAAAGGTTAATTACTATTGTCATTAGCGTCGTGATTCCTCCCTCAGCAGCTCCAGGGTGTACCCCAGCCCCCTCCCAGGCTGTGTGGGAGAGAAAAGGATGTGCAGAGACCCCTATCTAAACCCCAGGAGCCCCGAACCCGAGCCTAAGCTGCCCGTGGGCCTCCATCGCCAGCTGGTCCCGGGAGGGGACGGGGGGCGGAAAGCAGATAAAGCAGGAATGTGATTGCAGGCCTCAAGGGGGGTCCGAGGGGCACCTGGAGCGCAGGCTAAGCCTTCTTGACGGCACAGTATTCCGTGGGCTCCTCGTGGCTCCTACTGGGATCGTGGGCCAGGAGGTCCCCCATGTTGCTGTAGGTCACCTCTTGATTCTCATTGTCCCCCAAAGACAGAGCTGCATAGGCGATGTCCTCCCTGGGGAAGGGAGCCTGCAAGGGACATGTCCTCCAGGTCAGAGAGGCTGGGCCCAGGGATGGAGGAGGCCTCGGAGGGGCCTGGGGAGACAGACCCTTCAGGGTTCGTGGAGTCTCCCCTCCCTCCACTCTGCCAGGCACCCAAATTTCCGGCCACATCCGAAGACCCGCTCCCCCAATTCCGTGCCTTGGCAGCATGTGAAATGGGCATGCAATTTGCATGGAATCCCAGGTCCCTCGGCCCATCTGGCTCTCCCCTGGCCCAACATGAGGACCGTGTCTGACCGGATTCTGAGTCTCCCAGGGCTGAGACCCAGCATGGAGGGACTTCCAAAGGCCAAAACCCGCAGGTGCTCTGCCGGCAAGGCTTTCGGTGGCTGCCCAGTGCCCACCTCCCCCATGGGCCAGAGAAAGCCCATCCCCAGAGGAGGGGCAATAGCAGGTCTGGTCAGAGCCCACAGCAGCCTCACCAGGAACGTACCATGGTAACATACTCCACATCCTTGGGGTGGCCCTGGGCAGAGGAGGAGGGCTGGGTGGAGGCCTTCCTCTGGGAAGAGCCAGAGTTGGGCTCCTGCAGGTTCAGGTTTGCGTAGCAGAGGTCACTCTCCAAGGGCTGAAGAACGTAGAAGCGAAAACTCGGGTTCCTCTTCCATGGACGGACATGTGGCTCTCAGCTCCCCCTCTCCCAGCTTCCTCTGCCACCCCTGCTTCCTCTCGGTCTCCCACGCCTGCCCCCCTCCCCACCCCACTCCCTTCTGGCTGACCCCAGCATCCTCCCAGCGCCACCCCGCTGGGCCATGAGAATCTGGACACGGGGGCACAAGTTGTGTCTGATACTTTTGGACCTCGGTGCTCCCGGGCCACAGAAAATGAGGAAGCGGGGGAGAGGTGTCTGGTGTCTCGGCCCTGACCTCGGGGACTCTCTTACCTGCTCTGGGGATGTTGCAGCCCCTAAAAGACAAAATTGAGCCAGTTAAAAAGGCCATCCAGAGACTCACAGGCATCCCCAGGCCTGGGGAAGAAAAGGGGTGATTTGGGCTCAGGCTCAGTGAGGAGACCTGGTAATGCCATCATTTCTCCACCTAATTCACCATTCAGGGGTCAAGGCCGAGTCACACTTACCTTCCCCAGCTACCCGGATGTCGAAGCCCCCTCCCACCCCCCCCCACCCCCAATCCCAAGGCCCTTGATTTATGTCTCTCTCATCACCCTTGGCCCACTGAATTCTAACCAGTTTTGGGGGAGGGCGTGAGCACCTGGGGGGCCAAGGCTGCTTCTCCCATGCCACCCTGGTGCTGGCTGTGCCAGGCACACAAGGGCTCCATCAGCACAAGCTGTCCGTGGAGACAGGGTTGCTCCAAGCTGCACTTGCCATGGAGCATTCGAGCTGCACCAGCACCGGACGGTCCAGCTCTCAGCTGTTCTCTGGTTTCTATTTCTTTCCGTCCCGGCCCCTCCCCTGGCCACCCTCATGCCCCCTGCTTTGGAGACAATGAAGACACAAGATCTCCTCCCCCCTGGTTTTAGACCCTGGGAGGGACAGAAGGTACTTAGACCGTAGGTCACAGACAATACATTTTGGAGAAAATATGATGAACAAGAGTCAGGCCTCCTCTTTCCAGGGTTAAAGGGGCCCCAGGAGAGCCCAGGGCCCTGTGGGTTCTGGGAAGCGGAGGAGGTGCAATTACTGTGAGAATGTGGAAGTGGGGCCAGACAGGAAAAGGGTTTGGCTGAGCCCAGACCTCGTGATTGACAAGCACAGGCTCACCAGCAGAGGCCCTTCCCTAAAGGGCGAATTTACACAGAACAAGTAGGTCAGCCTGAGAAAGGCCTGGGGCAGAGGAGGAGCAAAAGGAGGAGTCGCCCCCAACCTTTTCGATGAAACCCAGGGGACCACGACATGTGTGTACACGCATACGTGTGCATTCATGTGTGAGCTATATTGTGCGTGCACACATGTGCATGCATGTACACATGTGTGTTCGTACATATATGTGTACATTCGTCATGTGTGTATACATGTGTGTGTGTATATTTCTCCCGGCCTCCATGTCAACTCAGTACCTCCTTGGCAACCACACGAATTTCACTAAAGCATCTGGGTGACCTAGGAGGGCTGCTGGTCTAAGGCCATTGCCACCTGCACCACCAAGAGCCAAACCAGGAAACAGACAGGGAGGAGAATCAGAGGGGTGCAAAGAGCATGGGGTGGGGGGGTGCCAGGGTGTGTGCAAGGCAGATCTGATGCCAAAACCTCCTGGGCTCACTGCCAAGCTCCAGCTTCTCAGAGCTGCCCGCTGCCAGGGCCTTTGGGACAGCACCCCTTCCAGAGTGTGTGAGTGATCCCTTGGTCAGATAGCTCTCACATGACCTCGGTGGCCATTGGCCTCACACACACACGTCCACCCAGCCCAGCCCCAGCCCGGTGACAGCCAGGTCCCCTCACCTTTCTTCTGTTGCTTCACCATCCTCCAAACCACGACGGAGGCCACCACCAAGAGAAGCAGCAACACAGCAAAAATGAGGGGAAGAAGGGTGCTGAGATTCCTGAAGATGCTGCTGGAAATGACAAAGGTTGTTCCATGCCCCCGGCTCACCTGCCTCTAGCCTCATGCCACCCACCAGGAAGCAGGGATGACCACACACCTTTAGGCCTTTTGACTTACAGGCCTGTGGTTCCCGGCCTGCATACCCCCACTCGTGGGTGCCCTCAAAGATAGTGTTAAAAAAAAAAGGAGCAGAGGGCTCCACAAGGTCGGTTCCATAGTGGATCTAGAGGCCAAACAGAAAGGGCAACAGGTTCCCCAAAATCTCCCTGCTGCTGCTGCTTTTTTTTTTGTTTTTGCTTTTTGGGGCTGTACCCGTGGCATATGGAGGTTCCAAGGCTAGGGGTCTAATTGGAGCTGTATGTGCCGACCTACGCCACAGCCACAGCAATGCAGGATCTGACCACATCTGCGACCTACACCACAGCTCATAGCAATGCCAGATCCTTTACCCACTGAGCAAGGCCAGGGATTGAACCCGCGACCTCATGGTTGCTAGTCGGATTCGTTTCCGCTGCACCACGACGGGAACTCCGACGTCTCCCCGCTTCTACACTTGCCCCTCTGCACTGGTTGAACAGTGTCCCTCACCCAGTAACTCATGTTCACTCGGAACCTGAGAGGGTGACCCATTTGGAAATAAGATGTAGTCAAGTTAAGATGAGGTCATACTGGATTACAATGGCCTCTAATCCAATGACTGGTGACCTTATAAACAGGAAATTGGCGACACAGGCACACACAGGGAGAGGCCAGATGATGACAGAGGAAAGACTGGAGTGATGCTGCCACAAGCCAAAGAATGCCTGGCTTATCAGCAACCACCAGAAGCTAAGAGACAGGCCTGGGATGGAGGCCACTTTTGAGCCCTAAGAAGGAGCCAAACCCACCAGCATCTTGATTTCATTCCTGGCCTCCTGAGCTGTGAGAGTGCATGAGAGGAGGCCCCGCATTCCTGACCCTGAGGGGCGGGAGACAAGCTCTGGCCCGGTCCTGGGACTACAAAGGGTCCCCCTGTTGGAGGAGTGGGCCAAGGGGAGCAGTAACCTCGGATCTGGCTTACCTGCCATTGGAACCGTGGCTGGTCATATTCAGGGAGTCAACTCCTGAGGTGACAGGTGCTGTGAACGTGTTAATAGCGGAAGTGGTGGTCGGCACTGTCGCGGGTGCTTAGCATAACAGACAGATTACACACTACTCTGCCTGCTCACCTGCCCCCAGCCCTGCACGTGGCTCTGAACCTGGGGTGAAGGGCGGGGACCACGGTCCCCTGAGGCGTCTAGAGCAGGGCATGGAAAGGGGCCTACAGCCTGGACGGCTCATATCTCCCTGGCCGCCAGGACGCTCAGAGCCTCGGGGGTGGGGTGGGGGCTGGCACAGGGCCAGGGAGGATGTCAGAGGGGCCCAGGGTCGCCTCAGGACGAGGGCAGCTGGTGCTCAGTTGAACTTCGAACATTCCAGCTGCTCATGAGGGGACCTCCGCCAGTGCCTCCCCCATCTTATTTATCCACAGGGACAGGAGCAGAATGGGGGCGTCCAGGTGGCAGACACACCCCAGGATCTGTCCCTTCAAAGGTCAGGACCAGCCCTGAACAAAATCATAAGCTTCAGGAAGAGCCTTTGCTTGGGGCAAGTTATTAAGCTTCTACAGTCGGGAAGGTCACGTCTCAGGAGCCGTGTCAGGATGGACGAGACGATGGACGGGCTGCGCTTTGCAGTCTAACCTGCCTCCCAGGCTCCAGGCGTGGTGGGTGCTCCCTTGACTGGGTGCCCGCCCCCCTTGCCACAGGTGCCCTGTGAGCTGCTGCCCCCTGTCCGAGGATCAGCGGGGGCAGAGCCCAACAGATAAACTCATTCAAACCAAGGCACTGAGACCTCGGAGCTGACACGCCCAGGAGTGTTTGCCTTCTAGAAGGAAGCATTAGGAAGGAAAAACTCATTAACCCCAGATGCGTCAAAGGCTCGTGATGGGATTTCAGGGAGCAGAGGCCTTTCCAGACCCCAGGAATTAGCCACGGCACCACGACTCTGCCGGCCCGGTATCTCCCCTGAGATGGGCTCTGGAACAGGAGCCGTGAGGTCCCCGCCCCGAACCACAGAAAGAGCTGGGACACCGGGCACCAGGGGTGCCGGGGGGTCATTCCCGGGAAGTGGGGTCTCCGGGTCCCAAGGAAGAGGCTCCCTTTGGCCTGAGCCTGGGACCGTCCCCTTCCTTCATCTCTTTGAGCCAAAGACTCAGGCACTGACTGTGCAGAGGGGAAGCTCACGCGCCGGGAAAGGCTCCATCCCGCCCTGGGGAGGCCCCGGGAGCCGCGAGAGCATCTAGGGAAGCCTGTCCCTCCCAATCCCAGGGGTCAGCGGGGTGTCTAGGGGACCTCAGGACTCATACACCCTCTGGGACAGTTCCCTCTGAGGGACAGCGAGGTCCCTGGAGAGGGACCTCGGGGACCAGGACAGAGCAGGCCCTGAGAGACACATCCACACACACACATGCTCTTACCTGGGTCAACAGTCACCCTAACTTGGGCCCCGTGGTCATATCCGACTTTCTCAATCCCACACCAGTAAACGCCTGCATCGTCCAGCCTGAGCTGCTCTGTGGTCACGGTGAATGTGCGGTTTTCCCGATTGTCCCTGATGGACACACGGTCCGTCTTCACCTCCGGCTCTGATGCAGTGGTTTGAACAAGGATCTTGCAGCTGCCCCAGTCGGCTCCTCGGCACCACCACTTCCCGTGGGACTCCCACCCAGGAGTGTATCGACACTGCACAGCCAGGGAGCCCCGCTCCTGGCCCCTCACTGCTTTCGGACCTGTGACAGGAGAGGAGCCTGGAAAACACACACCCACGTGCCTGTCACCTCCCACCGTGAGGGCAGGGCCACAGCCCCCTGCAGGGCAGAGAGCTCCAGGAACCCCGAGGGGCTCCCGAGGTGAGTAACAGCCAAGGAAGGAAAAGTCTTCCACCAGAGAGACCTTTTGTCCTTCAAAATCTATTGGGTCAAAGCCACCAGGAAAATTCCATAAAAGGCACGGCTGCAGATCTCAAAAAAAAAAAAAAAATGTTGACAGAGCCATAGTAACTTCCTGCCATTCACCCCCTCCCTCTGTCTATGGCCAGGAAATCTTTCTATTCCCAGCCATGTCCCCTGTGTTATGCTGGGCCTATGGGCAGGAAAGACCAGAAGACCCATTTCCACAGGAAATGACTTGGCACTGATGACCTCAGGAGATGCCTCTGAAGCAGCCCCATCCCCGAGCTCTGGAGAGGCTGTTGGCCAAGGTTCTGATTGTTTCCAGTGGCTCTACAGTAACCACCCTAGCAGGACCGCCTTTGAGCTTGACCAAAACAGTGAGGCCAACTGTCTCCCTGGGCTACACTCCATGTCACCCAGATCCCATCTTCTTCCCATTGAATTGCTTTTGTCCCTTTGTCAAAAAGCAAATAAGGGAGTTTCTGCTGTGGCTTAGCAGGTTAAGAACCCGACAAGTATCCATGAGGATGCAGGTTTGATCCCTGGCCTCACTCAGTGGGTTAAGGATCCAGTGTTGCCTCCAGATGCAGCATAGGTCACAGATGTGGCTCGCATCTGGCATTGCTGTGGCTGTGGTGTAGGCCAGTAGCTGTAGCTTCGATTCGACCCCTAGCCCGGGAATTTCCATATGTCACAGGTGCAGCCCTAAAAAAAAAAAAAAAGCAAAGAAAACTTTAAGGAGTTCCCTGGTTGCCTAGTGGTTAAGGACTCGGCATTGTCATTGCTGTGGCTCAGGTTGGATCCCTGGCCCAGGAACTTATGCATGCCATAGGCTTGGCCAAATCAAAAATAAAGATAGAGAAATATATCAGAGTTCCCAAGGTGGCACAGCAGAAACGAATCTGCCTAGGAACCATGAGGTTGCGGGTTCGATCCCTGGCCTTGCTCAGTGGGTTAAGGATCTGGCGTTGCAGTAACATGATTTTGGAAATTCTGACCAATGTAGTGAGACATGGAAAAGTATAAAATATATAATTATTTGGGGGAAATAACATTTACAGAAAATTTTTAAATCTTAAAATTATTTTAATTTATAATGGAATTCAAAAGAATGGCTAAATACACAATAAATATACTAAAATCAATGGCTTTCCTATAAACCAGTAATAAGTAGTTGGAAAAGAAAGTGGAAAAGTTCTCATTTACAATAGTTATAAAGATGTATAAAATACCTAGGAACAACCTTGACAAAAAACAATCAGGAATTGCAGAACAAAAATGCACACAAACCCAGTGAAATCTTATTGACAGACGTAAAGATTTCAAATACAAAAGAAGAGCTAAACTATGACCCTGAAATGAAAATGTTATATATTGTAAAATTTTTTTTTTTAATGGCTTTACCCACGGTATATGGAGGTTCCCAGGCTAGGGGTCCAATTAGAGCTACAGCTTCTGGCCTACACCACAGCCACAGCAATTCAGGATCCGAGCCGCATCTTTGACGTACACCACAGCTCACAGCAACTCCGGATCCTTAACTCACTGAGCAAGGCCAGGCATAGAATCTGAGTCCTCGTGGCTACTAGTTAGGTTCGTTACCACTGAGCCGCAAGGGGGGAACTCCCAAAATTTTTCTTTCTTCCCAAATAAAGTGTTAAATCAGAGCTGCAGCTGCTGGCCTACACCACAGCCACAACAACTCAGGATCTGTGCCACATCTGCAACCTATGCCGCAGCTTACAGCTTGTGGCAACGCCAGATCCTTAACCTGCTGAGTGAGGCCAGGGATTGAACCTGCATCTTCACAGAGACTGTGTCGGGTAATTACCCCGCTGAGCCACAATAGGAACTCCCAGACTTTTTAATATCTTAAAGATGAGCAGTGAGCATGAACTTGCCTGTCAGATAGTAAAGTACATGCCACATAATAAAGAAACCAGCTTGGAAATCTCACAAGACCAAATAAACATATCAACAGAATGCAGTTAATAGCCTAAAAAAAGACCTTGTCTATTTAAGAATTTCATATATGCCATAGAGTATTAATAAGAAGAGCAGGGGGAGTTTCCATTGGGGCTCAGCAGATTACAAACCTGACTTGTATCCATGAGGATGTGGATTTGATCCCTGGCCTCTCTCAGGGGGCTAAGGATCCAGCATTGCTATGAGCTGTGGTGTAGGCTACAGACGTGCCTCAGATCTAGTGTTGCTGTGGCTGTGGGGTAGGCCGGCAGTGCCAGCTCCAATTCAACCCCTAGCCTGGGAATTTCCATATGCCGTGGGTGTGGCCTTAAAAAATTTTTTTTTAATTAAAAAAAGAGAGAGAGAGAAGCAGGGAAGGGATGGGTTAGGAGATGACCCTATCTGGTCACCTCTTGGCTGCTCCATTTAAATTCGGAGAGATTGGGCTTATCAGACACAACTTAGAATAGATTTACAAAGAGATCCTGCTGAATAGCATTGAGAACTTTGTCTAGATACTCATGTTGCAACAGAAGAAAGGCTGGGGGAAAAATGTAATTGTAATGTATACATGTAAGGATAACCTGACCCCCTTGCTCTACAGTGGGAAAATTAAAAAAATTAAAAAATAAAATAAAAAATAAATAAATAAATAAATAATTTCGGAGAGATTAAAGAGGTCAGCATAGAATAGCAAAGCATGTTCTAAATTGTAAGAAAAGAGAACTGGATCTTTATAAAATTCTGGATGGCAGGTAGAACTTTCTAAACAAAATTAATGGGCAACATCACACAAGAAAAAGTCATATAGGCAAATACCTGCAAAGAGGTCTCTACAAAATACAGCATGTGGACATACCAGTAAACAAACAGACAAACATAAAACAAAACACTGAAAGGCAAAGAACAGACTGAGACAAATATTTCAAACAAATAAGACAGGAAAGGATTAAGAGTGTTTCTCTTGCTTCATAGCGTTCCTCTTGATTAAGGATTAATATTATACAAGAAAAACCTTGGAGTTCCCGTCATGGTTCAGGGGTTAACGAGTCCGACTGGGAACCATGAGGTTGCGGGTTCGGTCCCCGGCCTTGCTCAGTGGGTTGGGGATCCGGTGCTGCCGTGAGCTGTGGTGTGGGTGGCAGACTTGGCTCAGCTCCCACATTGCTGTGGCTCTGGCATAGCCGGCGGCTATGGCTCCAATTTGACCCCTAGCCTGGGAACCTCCATGTGCTGGGAGAGCGGCCCAAGAAATGGCAAAAAGTCAAAAAAAAAAAAAAGTAAGAAAAACCTCAAGATCCCATTTGGAAAATGGATGAGAAATAAGAAGAGGCAAGTCACAAGAAGAAATTCAGTGGACAATAAAATTCAAATGTTTAAATAATCTAGGAAATAAGACATGTGGATGACAATGTCATTTTTTACATATCAAACCAACTAAGTTTCGATGACTTCCGTTTCGCTGGTGGGGATCACAGGTACCAGGGACCCCAAGATGATGCTGTAAGGAATATAGCAGTTCAACCCCACAGAAAGCAGTAGGGCCTTTGTAAGTATCACACATAGCCACGCCCTCTCCCCAGTAGTGACACCTCTAGGATTTGGTCCCCAGGAGCTACAATGGGAAGGCCTCCATGTAAACCTGTAAGTGTGTGGTCATTTGTGTGCAGCCCTATGCGTCTAACATAGATGGCTCTTCCAGCTTTAGTTGCTTTGTCTCAACTGAGCATTTAGTATTGGGTCTGATCTTTGAGCCATGTGTTTCACTCTCTTCTTTTTTTTTTTTGGCTTTTTTAACACCCAAGGCTTAAGGAAGTTCCCAGGCTAGGGGTTGAATCAGGGCTACAGCAGCTGGCCACAGCCACTCGAGCTCCAAGCCACATCTGCGACCTACACCACAGCTCGTAATAATGCTGGATCCTTAACCAACTGAGTGAGGCCATGGATCCTACTTGGGTTCGTTACTCCTGAGCCATGATGGGAACTCCTGTCCCACCCACTTCCTAGACCTCTGTCCAGGTGGTCACTCGCCATCAACCTTGGCAGAGCACTTGTTCTGCAGTCACAATCCACCCCACCCCACCCCCGCCCGGCCCCCGCCGGCCCAGAGGCCGCCCTGAGCTCCAGGGAGCACCATCCTCCCCAGGCAGGGTTATTCAGCCTAGATGATCAGACTAACCCTCGATCAGATGGACGCTGGGCCCTGGGGGAGGTGATCACTCACAGTCAATGTGTGACCATTGGGACTAGACCCCGCCTCCAGCACTGCCGGGGACATCAGCTTGTCTCTGCTCTGGGGTGACACAGCTGGGCTCTTGTCCACCTCTGCCAGCACTTACAGTGAGGCTTAAGTTGGACAGGGCATCTTATTTTTCTCTGAAAAAAATAAGGTCATTAAAAATCTCTTTTCTGGGAGTTCCCGTCGTGGCGCAGTGGTTAACGAATCCGACTAGGAACCATGAGGTTGCAGGTTCGGTCCCTGCCCTTGCTCAGTGGGTTAACCATCTGGCGTTGCCGTGAGCTGTGGTGTAGGTTGCAGACGAGGCTCGGCTCCCGCGTTGCTGTGGCTCTGGCGTAGGCCGGTGGCTACAGCTCCGATTCGACCCCTAGCCTGGGAACCTCCATATGCCGTGGGAGCGGTCGAAAGAAATAGCAAAAAAAGACAAAAAAAACTCTTTTCTGGAGTTCCCATCATGGTGCAGCAGAAATGAATCTGACTTAGGAAGCATGAGGTTGTAGGCTCGATCCCTGGCCTTGCTCAGTGGGTTAGGGATCTGGTGTTGCCATGAGCTGTGGTGTAGGTGGCAGACGCAGCTCAGAGCCCGAGTTGCTGTGGCTGTCGTAAGCCCGCAGCTGTAGCTCTGATTGGACCCCTAGCCTGGGACCCTCCATATGCTGTGGGTGTGGACCTCAAAAACAAAAAAAGAATCTCTTTTCTCTCAGAAAATGAAGCTATTAAGCCCCATGGGAACTTTCTGGTTGATTTTTTTTTTTCTTGTGTACTTTTAAAACAATGAACTCTTTAGAAGAGGGAAGCAGTGCCTGGTAAGTGTGTTACTTGCCATCAGAAGTTAAGGGGGAGCCTGGCGACAGGTGGGCCAGAGATTCACACTGGGGACTGAGTTCCTATTAGCACATATACGTGCCTCTTCCACTTCCGACAAATGTTCCTGGTCTGCCTCAATCATTCTCAAACCATATACACACAGTCATACACACACACACACACACACACACACACACACACACCAGCACTACTGTCACATCTGCTCACCCTCAAGTTCCCCAATTCCCTGACATCGGGGAAAACAAAGCAGCCCTTTATGTGTCTTCTCTGCTCTGTCATTCTGTCCCCTAACTTCTCACCCCAAAGCCACCTTCTCCGTTTCCACACCTGAACTCAAGGCTGAGTGTCCCTGAGCCACCCACGAACCACGTGTCTCTCTCCTCCCTTAAGACCTTTTCCAGAGTTCCCGTTGTGGCACAGCGGAAACGAATCTGACTACTATCCAGGAGGACACAGGTTCGATCCCTGGCCTTGCTCAGTGGATCAGGGATCTGGCGTTGCCCTGAGCTGTGGTGTAGGTCGCAGACACAGCTTGGATCGGACGCTGCTGTGGCTGTGGCTATGGTGTAGGCCGGCAGCTGTAGTTCGGATTCGACCCCTAGCCTGGGAACTTCCACATGCTGTGGGTGTGGCCCTAAAAAGACAAAAAGAAAAAGAGCTTTGCCTCAAAGAGATGCTAGCAGCCTCCCAGTCGGCCCCACCAGGCCACTGTGAAGCAAAATCAGGAAGCTGCCTTCTTCTGTTCTTCAAATGTACCAAGGCCAAGCTCATTTCCACATCTCAGCCCTGCTGTTTCCTGTGCCTGAAAAGCCATCCCCATCTCATGGGTCTGCTCCTTGAGGAGCTTCCAGGAGCTCAGACGGCTCCTTCCCAGGGGACTCCTTCTTAGCCCACCCTATGGAAAACATTCCAACAGCCCCCCCAAGTCACACGGTGCCTGGGTGGCTAGTTCAGCTGTGTGCACAGCATGCGTCATTGCCTGGAAGTATCATTTTCATTTTTTCTATGATGGATGGAGTGAAGGGTCAAATTGGACCACGTGAAAGAGTCACAGGTCACAAGGGCTGTCCAGTCGCCCTGCCTTCCAGAACCTCAGACCCCAACGCGACCACAGAATGGCAAACGCTGCCCAGAAACTTTTCTCAGGGGACCTCAGCTGCTCCCAATTCTTCTCTCTGCTCCTACTTCTTGTCTTATTGAGATACATTCCATATAGTGTCCAATCCACCCTTTTAAAGTCTGTATAATTCAGCAGTTTTGTAGACAGTCACAAAGCCTTGCAGACATCACGACTAATTCCAGAATATTGTCATCCCCCCCAAAAGGAAACCCCGTCCTCCCGAGCAGTCCCTGCCCTGGCTGGTGACCACTCCATCTATTTTCTGTCCCTATAAACGTACATGTTCTAGACATTTCACACGAGAGGAATCATACAGAGCACGATTCCTTTTGTGCCCGGATTCTTTCACTGAACTTACTATTTTCCAGATTCGCCCAGGGTGTAGCCTGGGTGAGTATTTCATCCTTTTCATGCCTGAATAATACTCCGCGGTAGGAGTATATACCCTTTATTATCCTTCTATCACTGATGTACATTTAAACCATTTCCATTTGGGGGCGACTATGGATTCGGTTGTCATGAACATTTGCATACATGCTTTTCACCTGGACACTTGTCTTCTGTTCTCCTGGCTTCATCCCTAGGAGTGGAACTGCTGGGTCCGGAGGTAACCAACTGTTCAGTATTTTCAAGAAAGTCAAATTGCTTTCCAAACCTGCTGCATCTTTTTACATTCTCGTGAGCAATGTCCTCTCCAGGTCATATTAATTGAGAGTTTCAATGATTGAGTGCAATGAGAACATAAGGAGCAAGATTTGGTCTGGGCAGGGAGCGGTTACCACCACCATTTTCGAGGCATCCACTCATTCAGCTAATACTTACTCTTTGTCTTCTCTGCACCTACTTTGGTTGGGGACATAAAAACCCTGGCCCCCGTCCTCCTGAAGCTTACATTCTATGTAGGTGGGGGTAAGGAAAGGACAAACCATAGGGGAAAATAATGCAAGAGCATTGCATTTAATTAGGGTCATCAGTAAAGGTCTCAGTGAGAAGCAAAGACTAGACGGGTGTGAGGACTGGAGCCTGTGGCTGTCTGAAGAGGCGCTCTCTGGGCAGGTTGAACCGCAAGTGCAAAGGCCCTGAGGGAGGAGTGTGCCTAGTTCGTTCAAAGAACAGTGTGGCTGGAGTGGGCTGAGCCGGGAGAGCAGAGGAGAACAGGAGACCAAGGAGATGGTGTGGTGGGGGACCCGGACGGTGCCACCTTGCAGCCTCTGTAAGGACTCTGGATTTTCACTCTGAGTCAAATGGAAAGTCATTGGAGGGTTGGGACAGAGAAGAGACCGAATCTGGCTTACATTTTCAAGGGATCATCATGGGATCAGAGAGAAGAGATGGATGCTCCCAGGTTTTGCCCGAGCACTTGAAAAGATGGCGTCGCCAGACACAAAGATGGAAGAGAAGGAGTTCTCTTGTGGTGCACTGGGTTAAAGATCCAGAGTTGTCACTGCAGCGCCTGGGCTCGCTGCTGCGGAGTGGGTTTGATCCCCAGCCCAGGAACTTCCGCATGCCGCGGGTATGGCCAAAAATAAATACATACATAAAAACATAAATAAAGCGTACGTTCATGGTTTACAAAAGATGAGAGAGGCGTTCCCATTGTGGCACAGCGGAAACAGATCTGACTAGTATCCGTGAACATGCGGGTTTGATCCCTGGCTTTGCTCAGTGGGTTAAGGATCCGGCGTTGCTGTGAGCTGTGGTGTAGGTCACAGACGCGGCTCGGATATGGCATTGCTGCAGCTGTGGCATAGGCCAGCAGTTCCAGCTCTGATTTGACCCCTAGCCTGGAATCTTCCATATGTCTCTGGTGCAGCCCTAAAAAAAAAAAAAAAAAGGGGGAAAAAAAATTTTTAAAGATGGAAGAGAAAGGAATTCAAGGAGGGAGATGTGGTCAGATTACATTTGAAGTGTCAACATGTGAGCAAAGACGTGGAAAAACGTGGAACGGGCCTTTGGATAGAAGGGTCTTGAGTCCAGGGAGATGTCCAGCTACAAAATCGGGAGTCATCTGCTTAGAGATGGTACTTAAAGCCAAGAGCAGAGAAGAGATCAAGAAGGGAGTGAACCTGGATAGAGAAGGCGTCCGGACACGGAGCTCCAAGCACCCCCAACATTTCAAAAGAAAGAGGAAATCCCCTTGATAATCTAAAAAATCCTACTGCACAGCACAGAAAACTCTCTTCGATGTCCTACACAAAACCGTAATGGAAAAGAATATTTTTAGAGTATATATAAATATATATGTATGTACGTACAACTCAATCCCTTTGCTATACAGCAGAAATTAGCACAACATTGTGAGTCAACCATATTTCAATTAAAAATCTGGGCGGAAAAAAAAGAAAAAAGAACATCCTCCTGGCTTTTTATCAAAACGGCATCCATCAACTTCAAGCTGCCTTGAGCCTCCATCTCTGCTCACACTCAGCCCCCCTTCCCTCTTCATCCTACCAAGCAAACCTCCCTTTCCATTTTACTATTTCTTTCTAAACCCAAAGCCTAGAGTCGCCTCTCCCTCCCCATCTAGTTCCCTCCCTTCTGGGTCCCCTTCCACTCACCCTTCCCCCAGAGCCTTCCCTCGCTGGTAATGCTTTCTGGAAGGTGACCGTGCAGGAGCGAGTATTCACCAGCTCTCCTGAGCAACCAGGGCTCCTCTGTTTTTCCCTGACCAGCAGGGGCCATCAGGCTGTCCCTCTTGAGGGATCAGCCCCAGGATGGTCAGGAGTTAAGCCTGGTGCTGGGTTCATCAAGGGCACCATGCTCCATATTTCTGTTGGCCACTGTGAGCCCTGCATCCCTGCGTGAGGGGGCGAGGGAGTGAAATACTCGGGCTCATGCCTGGAGGGAACCACTTAGAAAAGCGGTTGGTTTTTCAGCAGGACGCCTTGCTGGCCTCTCTCCCTCTGCCAGCTACTTTCTCCCGCCGCATAGACTCTCCCTCTGGGCAGATTCAGGCTCCACTTACCTGACAGCTGGAAGAGGAGGGGGAGGAGCATCAGCAGGTGCATTTTCTCTGCTTGCGGGTCCTCCTCAGTGGAGCCTGTCAACAGGAACCAAGAGCAGCCTCCTTCATCTTCCAGCCCTTCTGTTTTCGCTCACTCTCACGCTGTACTTCCTCCTTCAGACCCTTCCCACTGATTAATCAAGCTAAAAGAGGAAGAAGTGGGATGGGTGAAACTTAAAGGCAGTTAGCAATGCAAGAAGTGATAGCGAATAAGCTTTTGAGAAACACCTCCCTGTCCGGAGCCACGACAGTTTCTCTAAAAGGAGAACTTCCTGGCCCCTTCATCATCTTGAAGTTTGTAGACCCACTGGGTCCAACTGGTTCTTATTCGAGCCTTCTCCCCTGGTGGGAAGACACAGGCAGGTGGAACTCAGCTCCAAGACTGATGGACACGATGCTCTAAACGTGGAATTTCAAGTCTCACCAAATTTTCGAGAGCCTGGAAGGTCAAGAGCTCCCCACTCTATTACAGGGGGCTTGGGCTGATTTCTGATGTGATCCTCTCCACAGGCCGCTATTTCTACTATTTTTTGAAAAAAAACATGACCACACCTGTGACAAATGGAAAGTCCTCAGCCAGAGACTGAATCCAAGCTGCACCTGCAGCAATGCCAAATCCTTTAACACACTGCGCGGGGCTGGGGATCGAACCCGCGCCTCTGCAGAGACCAGGGGGAGCTCCAGGGCCACTATTTCTTAAAAGGCCAGTACGAGAGCTTCATCCTGCCCCTGCCTTCAGGTAGGATCAGATCTGAAATGCTGAACCTTGTCACCCTGGACCGTGTCCTCACTGATTCAGAAAAGTTCCCAAGAAGATGGAACAGTTTTCATACAGCGGAAGCAGAAAGGGATGAGAACTCTTCACCCTGGAAAGGCAAAGGATAAAAGGGGAAAGTATGAGACTCTCTTACATCCTTTAGGAAATGACCAAGGCGGACATGGATGGACCAACGGACCCCTCACATTCTGGACTGTTCTCTCCAGGAAGCACTTCTTCCAGCTTGAGGAAGTCGAGATGTAAATTATTAAAGCCGCTGCACACAACAAACAAATGGGGCCTTTTACCCCAGGAGGAAATACACGCCGAAGGGAATTTGGTTTGGAAAGTGGGGGTGGGGAATCGTAGTCAGAGGATGTCCAAAGTCAACATCAGGGACAACCCCACGTTTGTCCTGACACCGACCAAGGTCACTGTCAGAGCAAACGGTGCAGGTGCGCACGGGTCTGACCCAAGGAGCTCCTTACCACCTGCATGCTTTTACAGGTTGGGTGTTTTATGCCCTTATGTTTTTGCAAGTCCAACTAAAGCTGGCATCTCCCAAGCCACTCTGGTGACCTTGAATGCTTGACTTTGGAAAGTGGTGACCCTCCACTTTGAAACCAAGGCATTTTCCCTCCCACTCATTCATTCATTCACTCATTCATCGAGGACCCACTGGGTATCGGCCTCTGGGTGCAGGTGTATTTCCTCTCTGTGGCTAATGATTTTGTTTCAAATATAGCACCTGAACTTCCAGCGAATTCTCCCCACTACTTCCTCCAAGTACAGAAGTAGCCAGTCCAGATTTCCCTTCGTGGCTCAGCGATTAACAAATCCAACTAGGGGAGTTCCCGTCGTGGTGCAGCGGAAACAAATCCACCTAGGAACCATGAGGTGCAGGTTCGATCCCTGGCCTTGCTCAGTGGGTTAAGGATCTGGCATTGCCGTGGCTGTGGCAGTTACAGGCTGGCAGCTGTAACTCCGATTAGATCCCTAGCCCGAGAACCTCCATATGCCACGGGTGTGGCCCCAAAAAGCAAAAAAAAAAAAAAAGAAGAAGAAGAAGAAGAAGAAAGAGTAGCCAGTCCCTTCTTTCCCAGACTCTGCTTTCCTTTGAAATGTTGTCGCCTCCAAGGCCAAGGGCAAATTCTTTCCAAGGCATATATCCAGACATCCTGATTTTTTTTTTTTTCATTCTATAGACTTGCCCACCCAGGAGACTCATTGCATGAAATCCAGGTCTTCCAAGAATCAGGTGTCAAAGAGAATTAAATGTGCAAGGATTTTATTCGGGGAAACATCTGCAAGAGGAAGGGGTGGGAGCCAGGAGAGGCAGGAGAGCCCATGGACCACGACACAGGTCTGACCCCAGGCAAGGGAGGCAGAGCAGGAGGGTTGGATAGAAATGTCTGAGACCGCTGTGAAGTCTCTGGGAATTTCTGTAAAACCATGAGAGAGTCCTTGAGCCGAAGCTGGACTTTGGTGTCTCTGGGGACACTCCTGCCTCAGTGTCCCTGCCACACTCCACCTTCAGCCTCGGTACAAACACAGCAATGGGGGACGGCAGAGCACAGGCATGGGGACTCAATCAGGGACACCCCCATGATTAGAGGTGAGAGGCACCTTCGCATGGTCACCTCACCTCAGATGATTTTTTGGGGGGTCACAACCACAACATGCAGGTGTTCCTGAGCCAGAGATGATTCTGAGCCACATCAGCGACAACGCCTGATCCTTAACCCTCTGAGCCGCCAGGGAACTCCAACAATTTTTACCTTGGGGTGAGACAAGTTTTGCTTCCATTCCGTCTTCAGTGGTTTCAATAGGAAAGCCAGAGTTTGGCACGTGTGTGTGAGTATATGTCCGTGTGTTGATGTGTGGTGTGTGCACACATGTGTATGTATGTTTATTATTTATTTATTTGTTTGTTTACTTTTGTCTTTTTGTCTTTTCTAGGGCCACATCCGCAGCTTATGGAGGTTCCCAGGCTGAGGGTGGAATCGGAGCTGCAGCCATTGGCCTACACCACAGCCACAGCAACATGGGATCCAAGCCGTGTCTGTGACCTACACCACAGCTCACGGCAACACCAGATCCTTTACCCACTGAGTAAGGCCAGGGATCGAACCTGCATCCTCATGGATGCCAGTCAGGCTGATTAATTGCTGAGCCGAGACAAGAACTCCTGTGTGTGTGTTTAGAAAGAACCCACTTCCGCAGCCACAAGGCCATCTCAGCAGCCTCACTGTACCCCGCAGGCCCTCAGCCCACCTCTGTTGCTCCCTTTCAGACCATCCTGGTGGGCGACAGCGGCGTGGGGAAGACATCTCTGCTGGTTCAGTTCGACCAGGGCAAGTTTATTCCCGGCTCCTTCTCGGCCACCGTGGGCATCGGATTCACAGTAAGCACTTCAGCTCTGGGGCCCCGCTGGGCCTCTGTCACGGTCCCTGGCAGAAAACCAGCAGACACTCGCATTGGATCACTCAGGAGGTTTAATAAAAAGACTCTTCAGGGGGTTCCCATTGTGTCTCAGCAGTAACGAACCTAACTAGTATCCGTGAGGATGTGAGTTCAATCCCTGGCTTCACTCGGTGGGTTAAGAATCCAGCGTTGCCATGAGCTGTGGTGTAGGTCGCAAACGCTGCTTGGATTCCGAGTTGCTGCGGCTGTGGTGTAGGCTGGCAGCTCCAGCTCCAGTTTGACCCCTAGCCTGGGAACGTACATATGCCACAGGTATGGCCTTAAAAAGGAAAGAGAAAACAAACAAACAAAAAGGTTATTCAGGAGTTCCTGTTGTGGCTCAGCAGGCTAAGAAACCGGCTGGAATCCATGAGGATGCAGGTTCAGGCCCTGGCCTTGTTCAGTGGGTTAAGGATCCGGCCTTGCTGTGAGGTGCCAGTGCCATTGCTGTGGCTGCGGCTGCAGCTCCGATTTGACTCCTAGCCCAGGAACTTCCATATGCCACAGATGTGGCCCTAAAAAAAAAAAAAAAAAAGAATCTGACCACAGCGGCTCAGGTTGCTGTGGAGGCACAGGTTCAGTCCCTGGCCGTGGAACTTCCTCATGCCAAGGGTGCAGCCAAAAAAAAAAGTTTACGTACAGTTGAAATTTAGCATTATCCTGTGAGTCCTAGGGCCCTGGCAGGTGGCAGGTGAAGGGCTCAAGCTCAGGTCTTGCTCTCCGTCTCCCTGGACACAGCACTGAGCGGCAGCCCAGGTCAAGGGGGCAAAATCTCGGGTTTCCTCTCTTCACCGCCTGGCTGTGGGCCTCTGCCATCGGGATCCTCATTTCTTTCCACTTTTGCCAAGCCTGCCAGCTGCTGCTTGGTGACCTCGAATCCTGGGGAGGCCCCTGGGAAGGGTTCCAGCCCTCTCTTGGACTGTGGCAGGAGCAGCAGGGCCTCCTGTGGGGTCTCCAGAATCCTAGTGTCTGGAGATGTCCAAGGGCAAATGTCACTTCTGGGGCAGCACAGGTGTTTGAGAGGCCAGCCTCCGGGGACCCACAAGAGAGCCAGGCCTGCAAGGCCACATTTACGCTGGGACACAGCAGAGCCACCCTGGTGGGAAGAGACAAGGGACCCCGGAATCTTGGTCACATGCAAAAGGCAAGGGCCCATGATGGGGTGGAAAGGAGAGCCTGGCCGCCTGGCCGTGGGGTGCACCAGCGCCCAGGGCTGGGAGGGGCGGGGCCGAGTCCCGGGAGGGCGTGGTCACCGTGGCAAACCTCTCCCCTCCCCCACACTTGGACCAGGCTGCCCTGAAGCGAACTGGGATGGTGGGTGCCAGCCGTCCCCAACGCGGGCCCATGTCCTCTGCCTCTCAGCACCCAGGACACACGGCGTCCCCACAGTCACACACTTCTCACCCACTCCACACCTGTCCTTCCAGCCGTCAGAGGCAGGAGGTGGGGGTGGGGTGGGGCAGGCGGTGGAAACTCTTATTCATTCTCCACAGACACACAGGGATGGGACCTCCAAATTTAGCCACCAGTCGAGTAAGAAAACTGAGGCGACTTGAGAGAAGGGAGAAAGCACGTGGTCAACAGGCCAGGCCAGGCTCTCCCTTTCTCTGGGCCTGGGTCTTCTAGAGCCTCAGAGGCTTGCTTGGCACTGGTCAGCACCTCAGGACAAACTCGTGGGCAGCTTAGGCTGAGTAAGCCTGGGTTCTCCTGGGGCAAGTGCATGACCTGGGAGCAAAGCAGGCACATCCCCTACCCCTCAGCTGGGACACAAATGCCAGAGAACCCCCATAACTCATGGTAGAGGGCGGCGACAACAGCCTGTCATAGGAGCCACATGCAGGAAGGGAACACTCCGGGCCTGGACACAGCTGCTCACGTACATACAGAGGGGCTTGCGGCCTTCGCCTAGAAAACATCTGTCTCCTCTGCAAGCCCCCTTCCCACCCCTCCGTCCAGTGCTAGGGAGCCTCCACTCCTTTCCTTTCCAGAGAGGTGTCTTTCCAACCCCTCTGCTCAGAGCAGCCAGGTCTTTATACAATAGCCAAGGTCTCTTGTGTCGCCTGACAAAGGGGCTGGAGGATGCTGGGGTCTCCAGTGGAGGTGGTCTGAGGAGCCTGGGGAGCCGGGCTGCAGGACACTTGCTTGTCCACCTGTTGTTCACACAGAGATTTGAAATCCTGTCAATTGCTGGCGATGTGCAAAGTCCTGGGGCTGGCCCTGGCTGGGGCCAAGACTCCTGCACAAGGTAACTGAGGTAGGGGCATGGCAGGGGGAGCTCCTGCTGGCCCAGCTCTTAAGGCTGAGTAGAACCTGAGCAGCAGGAGAGGGAAGGGGTCCATGGTCTTTAAAGGAGACAGAGTTCCCTGGTGGTCTAGCAGTTAAGGATCCAGCATTGTCACTGCTGTGGTATAGCCGGGGACCACTCGGTGGTGTTCAAACACTCGTTTAGTTTGTCCTTTAGTGAGTGATGCTTCCTCCCTTTGGGGCAAAACCTGTCTCCCCGACATCCCCCAGCTCTGAACATCCCTGACCCTCTGGCTTCTGGCTTACTCGAGGCTGTCCTTGGACGGCCCACCTGACGCTGCAGTGACCCAGAGCATGTGTGACATACTCTGCATGTGACACCAGAAGGTCACAGACCCAGAAGGTCAGACAGGCAGGGCCCGGAGGGGTCGGCCCGTGCCTCTCCGCTGTGTTCGTGGGCTTCTCCCCCCAGTGCAGGAATGAGCGCCACGGTGCTCGTCTTTCTCTGCTGCTTCTGGAGCATTGGCACGGATTTCCTTTCTCCATTCCCAACCTGCCACAGGACAAAGAGGGTCTGGGTAGTGCCAACACAAACCATAGCCAGAGGCCAGAAATCAAGGTGTCAGCAGGGCCTGCTCCCACTGAAGGCTCTTAGGGGACACTGTCTTCCAGCTGCTGGTGGCTCCCAGCAATCCTGGGCTTTCCCTGGCTTTCCGTCCATCTCTGCCTCTGTCGCCACATGGCACCTTCTCCCTCCACGTGTGTCCTCGTCCTATGAGGACATCAGTCATATGGATTAGGGGCCTACCCTCCTCCCCTGTGACCTCACCTTAACTAATCACATCTGCAATGACCCTACTTCCCCCTAGGGTCACCTTCTGAGGGGCCAAAGGTTAGGACTTCAGCATCCCTCTGGGGAGGGGGGGACCACAACACAACCCATATCAGCATGGTTGGCGGTGGAAGGCCAGGGAGGACCACGCCACGTCCCCTCTCTCATTCCTCCTCTGCCATCACCCTCTCCCCTGCAGGGTTCCCATGAGCCCTCAGGAGCCGGGAGTCCAGGACATTGAATGGAGTGGGGTGTTAATTGCAGTAAAAGCCTCGAGCCCCCCAGAGCAGGAAGAACACCAGTCTGCTGGGTTCTGCGCAGCCGTTCCTGCCCAGCATGTGGCTCTCTGTTTGCCTCCTCCCCTCTATACAGATGAGGTTATAACACTCCCACTTCCAGAAAACAGCCCCAGCTGATGCCAAAAGCCACCAGGCTGGAGGCGGGTGTGCACACGGTCCCCACGAGGTCTGCAGTCGCCCATCAGCCTTGCCTGCCCCTTGCCCCTCACCCCCAACACCTAGATAAAGAGGTGCAGGGCCGGCCCCTTTACGCACCCCTGGCTCAGCCCCTTTGCAATGCACCCACCTTGTTCCCTGGGAACCTGGCTGCACTTGGATAGAATATTAGGACGGGGTAATTGGATGGTCGGCCCAGGCCAGGGCCGTTGAACTCTGCTGTGGACAACCCAGGACACACCCTCACCCTCACCCAGGCTGGATGTCCTGGTGACTCTGCCCAAAATGATTCACAACTTCACGAATTCATTTGGTACCAAACGTTGAAGGCTTCCACAGTGCCAGGGGCAGGGCCACACGTGGATAAGGCCAGCCCTGCCTTCATGAGAGCCTGGATTGGGAGGTGTGGTGGAAGCCGGCCTGGAAGGGCTCTCCCAGAGTGGGATAATCTGGGCGCAGCCCTACAGGTCCAGGGAAAGTTGGTCAAAGTCCAAGCACCGGCCAGGAGCCCCTGAAGTACGAATGCGCTGCAAGGTGACTATCAATCGGTCGGTAAACAAAATGACATTCAGATGATCTTGAGCTGGGGTGCACGTAGCAAAAGCGAAACTGCCTGCGCTCCGCGCTCAGAGCGCACGCCTCCTCTCCATCGCTGCGCGGGGCTGCCCAGAGGGGTCCCCAGCCTCCCTGGCCCCGGCTTTCGCGGCCACCTGTTGACCGCCGGCGGGATGGAGCTCGGGCGCCGCCGCCCGGCCGCGCTGCGCATTAACAATGGGGAACCCGGGCACCGGTCCGCAGGTCCCAGCGGCGCCTGACCTTTCCCAGCAGGCGGGGTCTCCAGGGACCTCTCCTCGTGGGAACCTGACCCCGGCAGCTGGCGAGTCTGGGGGACGAGTTCTAGGCCTGGATTTAGCCCATGTCCTCAGGCCACTGTGGCTCAGGCCTGCCCCCTCGGGAGCTGAACCTGCGGTCCTGAGCCCCCCACCCCCACCCCGCGGGACCGCCAGCTTCCCGCCGCGTTGTTCAGGTGGCAGAGCGAAGGGAGGAGCCTGTCGGGGTCCCGGCCGGGGTGGCGGAGGGGAGAGGAGTGGGTGGAGCCTAAGGCGGGGCGGTTCCTGCGCCGTCCCTCGCCCGCTGCCAGCCCCAGCTCACCTCTCGTCCAGGGACATGACGGGCACGCCTGGCGCCGCGGCCACCCGGGATGGCGAGGCCCCCGAGCGCTCCCCACCCTGCAGTCCGAGCTACGATCTCACGGGCAAGGTGGGTGGGCACTGTGCCCAGCGCTGGGGACTCCTGTGCCGGCCCTGGGGGTCACCCCTCCCCCGCTTCCTTTGCCCCCAGTCCCCGGACCTCCCCGCCCAAGCCTCTTACTGGCTGCGTCTGCCTTGGACTCATCTCTTCCCCGCCCCACCCCCCGCCCCCAGAGCAACGGGGTCTCCCAGAGTGAGGAAGGAGAGTCCAGACACAGCCCTGGGCCCATGCCAGGGATCTGGGCTGGCTCCGTGGGAGAGGGGAGCGGAAGGTCGG
The DNA here is from genome assembly GCF_016906955.1 of Phacochoerus africanus. Classification (NCBI taxonomy): domain Eukaryota; kingdom Metazoa; phylum Chordata; class Mammalia; order Artiodactyla; family Suidae; genus Phacochoerus; species Phacochoerus africanus. The sequence continues at coordinate 6,476,658 of NC_062557.1, read as the reverse complement.
AAGGTCTACCCAGCGGACCCCAGCCCCATCTTCTTCTGCTACAATCCGGCCAGTATGAGCCCTCGGGAACCCCATGCTTCTCAGCAGAGGTTAAGCTCACAACTCTCCTGGGCGCAGGCACCCAAAGTGCTGGGAAATAGGGCTGCCTGGAGCTGAGAGAGGACGCCCCCTGGCGGCGGGGGAACTTGCGTTTAATGCCCTGCTCCCCGCTGAGCTCTCAGCTGAGCCTTGGTATCAGTTTCAGGGCTTTAGGGTTGAAGATCATTAGGACCCCAGCTGCCCCCAGGTGCTACCCCTTCCTGTCCCACCCCTGCAGTCACTGCCCGCAGCCTCTTCCAGGAGGCTGTTGTAGCCAGAGGGCAGACCCACCTGGGGGTTTGAGAACCTGAGAAAGATCTGCGGGGTGAGGCAGAAGCCCCCCACACGGGGGAGTTCAGGTCAGCTCTCTGGAGCTGGTTCCCTTTGCAGGTGGCCCTGTACCGAAGCAGGTGGGGGTGGCGGTGGCCACTGGTCTATCTGCCCTTCCCCTGCACCCTTGGAGCAGGCAGGCACCAGGGACTCTGGAAGAGGCGATGACAGAGCTGGGAGCCTCCACTCTTCCTCTGTAGGGTCGGGGACAGATGAGTGAGGGGCCACCTGTCTCATGCCACATGGCCTTGAAGGAGACCTGCCTCTTTCGGCACCTTGGTTTCCTCCCTCCTCTCTCTCTAGGAGCCTGGGCCCTCCACCCCCCCTTGTTTCAGGGGAAGCAACTCTGCAAGTCACCCGCCCAGAGCTGCCGTTGAGATAGGCGTCCTGTGTGGGCTCCAGGCAGGAAACGGGCCCCCAGCTTGTTCAGGGGAAGGGGAGCTGCTGAGGGCCAGCCGGGGCCACTGGGGACTGCCTGACTTTCTTGCCTGCAAGCCAGCTGAGTGTTTGCCTAGGTGGTGGCAATCCTGGGCAGCTGTTTGTATTTGGTGGGATTGCCTGGCTGGGTGGGTGTCTGGCATCGTTTGCTCAAGGCAGCTCTGATCTGCACAGTACACAGGCGCTCACCCTCCTTCCCTCCCCATGGGGCACTGGGACCCAGGAGCCAGGGAGCAGCACAGGCTCCAGAGGACTCCCCAGCCCTCCATCTCTCCCCTGGGCCAAGTGGCATCTGTGGAGAGCTGGCCCCTGACCCCCACCAGCCCTCGTGCCCCAGACCTGCCCAGGAGATTGAGTCCTGGCAGGAACCTGGGGGGAGCTCCTTGGGTTGGACTAGAGGGGATGGGGCCACCAGCAGGCAGCACCCGCCCCTGGGCCGCTCTTCTGGAGTCTTGGGTGATTCATGCCAACATTTTTGACCCTGGCCATTAATAGACTCTAAAAAGGCCACAAAGAAATTATCACTCCCTTGCAGCCACTGCGGAAACCGCCACAGCAGAGTTAAGGAATATCTTCCCAAAGCCCCCCAGTAACCCAAGGCCAAGCCAGGGCCCTTTCCCTGAGTGCCCCACCTCTCACCCCATGCCCACAGCAGGAAAGCCTTTGGGCTCCACTGTCAAGGCCAGAGTCTCAAAAATAACCCAAACCTAGTCCCTGCTCAACCCATTAAGTATCTAATTGGCCAGCTGGGGAAATTGCAGCATTAGGTCTGGCTCTCTCTTCTCCCAGACTGAGGAGCGAAGCCATTGGACCGAAGGCTCCCCTCCCTGTCCCCTACCCCCAGCCCCCAGAGAAGATGAGCAGAGACTGGCCAGACAGAAATTGGATGGACACGCCCCACCCCACCCCCCACTCCCTCCTGCTCTCCCACCTGCAGTGACTCAGGGAAGCCAATTTTCAGCCATTTGTCCCACTTGGGAGGTTTCTGCTGAAAGAACTTGGGGCCAAATGTCTCTCCATGTCAGTATAAATTTCAACCTTCCCTGATTCATGCAACCCTTTCATAAACATAAAATGTCATTAGGAATTTCCAAATAAATGTGGCCAAAAATAAAACATCCCAACAGCAGTAACTTTAGAACATGCCTTTGCAAATGGCAGAGCCCTAGAGCTCCTGTTGTGGCTCAGCAGGTTAAGAACCCAACAGAGTGTCCGTGAGGATGTGGGTTCGATCCCTGGCCTCTCTCAGTGGGTTAAGGATCCAGCATTGCTGCCAGCTGCTGCTTAGGTCGCAGTTGTGGCTCAGGTCCTCAGATCTGGCATTGCCATGGCTGGCGTGGGCTGGCAGCTGCAGCTCTGATTGAACCCTTAGCCTGGGAACTTCCATATGCCGCAGGCATGGCTGTAAAAAGAAAAAAAAAAAAGTCAGCACTCTGCCCCCATCAGATATATTCCCTTGGGTGGGAAGCCCTGTCCAAGATGTTAACACCTCCCTCTCTGGGCACCATAGCCCCGCCCACATGGGAACGCACGCGTGGGCACCCATGAGGGAGGGAAACCTGGCATGGCGTGGCAGGGGGCAAAGGGGGCCAGCATCTAGAACACTCGAATGTGGTTGTTTTCTGGGGCCACCACGCACACTGGGGGACCCGTTAGTGCTGAAGTCTCAACTCAGGCTTCCAGGAAAGCTGGATGTGGACAGCAGGTTCTGGGGGAGAGCCTGAGAGGCACTGGAATCAATGAATGTGAAGGCAGCAGCAGGCTTTCCAGCAGCAGGTGCATCCTTCCCTCGGCCCCGCTTTCCAAGGCCTCTCTGCCCAGAAGCCCAGCAACTCGCCCAGCTCCCCATTAACTGCCTCTGCCCCCATCTCCTAGGTGATGCTTCTGGGAGACTCGGGCGTCGGCAAAACCTGTTTCCTGATCCAATTCAAAGACGGGGCCTTCCTGTCCGGGACCTTCATAGCCACGGTCGGCATAGACTTCAGGGTGAGGTGGCTCCTCCTCCCAGCAGCGAGGGCGCTACCCTCTCCTCACCTGCCCTGGCTCCTCAGCACCTCAGTGGCTCCTCTGGAGGGCACCGCAGTGCTTCTCTAGGGACCCAAGAGGTGACCAGCTTAGAGGACTCTGGGCTTGGGATGGGGCATGTTCTTTGCCCCCCTAGAGAATGAGAAATGAGAGACAGACTCTTAAAATCTCACCACCACCACCACCCGCATTCCCACTGTGGCTCAGGGGGTTACAAACCTGACTAATATCCACAAGTTGTGGTGTAGGTCACAGACTCAGCTCGGATCTGTGGCTGTGGCGTGGGCTGGTAGCTGCAGGTCTGATTTGACCCCTAGCCTGGGAACTTCCTTATGCAGCGGTTGTGGCCCTAAAAAAAAAAAAAATCCTGCCCCCGAGCAGGGCAGACACATCCCACGGTGCAAGCTGAGCTTCCTGGCCTGCATCCCCCTTGTCCATTGCCCTCTGGCAAGACCTCCAAGGTCAAGGAGTCTTTCTGGAGCCCTCAGCAAGTACAGCACTGCACTTGGTTAAGAATTGGGCTGGCCCCGTGGGGAGGAGCAGCTGATCAGGCTTCCTCTCTCTCACTTTGATGAACCCATCTTTACAAATCAGCAAGGCAACACCAGCTGCGGCTGCCTGCTGAGGGCTCCCAGCCCTGCACACCCACAGGGGCTGGGAGAGTAAGGGTCTAACCCCAGAAGGGGAGCAGTCAGAGGCCGGGTGCCCCCTCCCAGTGGGAGGGGAACTGAGAGCAGCCGAAGGAAAGATGACCTTACAGATCCAGGCTCTGAAGTCCCTGAAATGATGGTGGGCGCCCCATCCTTAAGAGGGCGGTGGAGTTCTCATCGTGGCACAGTGGAAATGAATCTGACTCGGAACCACGAGGTTGCGGGTTCGATCCCTGGCCTCACTCAGTGGCTGAAGGATCTGGCGTTGCCATGAGCTGTGGTGTAGTTCGCAGATGTGGCTCGGATCTGGCGTTGCTGTGGTTGTGGCATAGGCTGGCAGGCAGCTGTAGCTCCGATTCAACCCCTAGCCTGGGAACCTCCATGTGCCGTGTGGTGTGACCCTAAAAAGCCAAAAAGGGGGGCGGGGCGGTTACAGCGATGAGGCTGAACTGGGAATGGACAGACAGGACTGGGGGAAGGGGCAGGACCCCAGTGCTCGGCCTGTGCCCTTTGCTGAGCCCCAGAGGGAGCCAGGCAGGTTCTCAGGCTCCCCCTGCCTTGGTGGGTTGTGCGAAGGGCAGATGAGGTCCCCATCAGGGCAGTGGGGGAGCCCTGATTGGGCAATCTGGCGGGAGAGGTCTCTCTGAGGCTCCCTCTCTAACCGTGGGGAGCAACCAGACAGGATGTTTGCTCTTCTGAAGGGTGCCAGCAGAGCGCAGGGACCCGGCCTCCCCCGCCCTCCACACCCACCTCTCCCTCCTCCCGTCTGTCTCTCTTTCAGAACAAGGTGGTGACCGTGGATGGAGTGAGGGTGAAGCTGCAGGTGAGGTTTGGTTGGGGGTGGGGGTGAGAGGATGGGGGGGCCTGCTATTCACCCCACTGCAGGAGGCCTGCGGCCCTGCCCTCAGCCTGGGGTAATTTCCTGTGGGGCCCAGGAGAGGAAATGGCTTTTGTTTGTTTGATGTCTGCAGAAAAAGCCGTTCCCAGGCACCCGCTCCTCTGTCCCGGGCAGCTCAAAGCGCCTCGGGTCAAGCTTAGGCTTCTCCACATCCTCCCCAGGTTCCTCCGGGGGCCTCCTCTGCTCTAGGAGGCTGGACACCCCGAGCCCCTGGGCTGGGGAAGAGGCAACAGCACTGAATGAGCTGGAGCGCTCGTTAACCACAACCATCCGGGAGCTCTTCAGATGCTCAGAAGCCTGTGAGAACCTAAAGAAGGAAACATCTCACCTCCCCACCCAGCTCTTGTGTGCGGCATGGGTTTCCTTTGCCCAGCACCGTCCCTGCCCCCGCCCCCTCCTGACCTGACTGTCTGTCCCTTCCTTCCTAGATCTGGGACACCGCAGGGCAGGAGCGCTTCCGCAGTGTCACCCACGCTTATTACCGAGATGCCCAGGGTAAGTCCTCCTGCAGCGGGTGCACCTGCCCCCCCAGCCATCCTTCTGCCCCAGGTCCCCCGTGTGACCTCTCTCTCCCCCTCCAGCCTTGCTCCTGCTGTATGACATCACCAACAAATCTTCCTTCGACAACATCCGGGTAGGTCCCCGCTACCCATCACTCCTAAGCAGGCGGGGAGGTGGGGGTGGCGGTGGGGGCGCTGTGCCAGCCGAGGCTGCTTCCTGCTTCCCGGGTGGGGCATGGAATACCGCTGCCTTGCCGCCGTTAAAAACACCCGAGCCGTGACTCACACATAATAAACTACCCCTGGGTAGTTGATTGGCATGTGGGCACGAAGACCAGGCAGGCTGTTGTGTGCCCATGCCACTTGCTTTATCCCTGACTGTGATTCATGAGTCCATTTCATGACAAGACGTTCAGAAAGTCCCCAGCTCCACCCTGGACAGTTGCCCAAAGAGACCAAGGGGAGAGCCCAAGCAGAAAAGTGTACCCATCCATGCAGCCCAAGTTTCCAGAAAGTGACTCAGGCAGGCAAAACGAGTGGCTCTGCCCTCACAAGCCAACTATGAAATAGTCGAGACAGTAATTCAACAGATACAAGCACAGACTATGCACAGCTCAGGAAAGATTTTCTCAAAGGATTGACCAGCAAACTAGGGGAAGAAGGCATACAAAACAGCTTATAAACTAGGTGGAAATCCATGGCACTCTTACTGCCACCTGCAACCCCAGGCTCCTGGCAGACATCACTAATCAATCCCAGGATTCTGGATCACTGAGCGAGCCCTTCTGTGGCCTTACCCTCCCCAGGAGGGCAGCCTGGGAGACTGCTCCCAACTACCAACTGATTCGGGAGATGGCCTCTGCCACCTCTATCTTCCGTAGACCTGGGAGTTGCATGGCAAGGGGTTAAGGGCTACTCAGGACTGGAGAGGCCAGAACAAAGATGCAGATGAGAGCACGCACAGGGCATCATGTTCAAGGGCAGCGAGTAGCCCGGGATGATCCACGGGGCAGCGGAAGGAAGGGTGAGAGGGAAGAGCAGAGCGGACGCTGCTCGGCCTGGGCCAGGCTCAGCGTGCCCTCTCCCACAGGCCTGGCTCACTGAGATTCACGAGTACGCCCAGAGGGACGTGGTGATCATGCTTCTAGGCAACAAGGTGAGTGGCTCTGGGCCACGTCGGCCCACCCTTCTCCCACTGCCACTGCATTAGCGCCACCCAGCTCCACAGCCGCAGAGTATTAGCTGGACATCCTTCCACCAAAGGATGCTTTCCACCCTCCAGTTCAGGAGTCAGACCTATCTGGAGGCTTCAGCCCTTCTCATCTGCCCTCTGAAAGCTTTGGCAATGGCCCCCTGCAGGGAAAGGTCCAGCCGCTTCCCGAGAGATCCAGGAATGGCCAGCTGCTCAGCCCCTATTAGATCACAGGGACTAGGTCCACGGAGGAAGAGCTAAAACTGGAAAGGGTTAACCTCAACTACTGTCACCCCTTTGAGGCTGGTCACTACCCCCTTGCCAGGCAGAGTTACCCACCTCCCTGAATCGGGGAGAGACCCCCCTCTGCTGGGAGCTGGGTAAGAGCCCAAAGACAACAGAAGCCCTGGCCCCAGGCCCAGCGCCTCACCCACAGTCCCACAAGCCACCAGCAGAGGGCAGGCAGTGCCCGCTGCCCGGGGCCGAAAGATGGGCTGGAGGAGCAGGAGAGGTGCCAGCGGGGGTCAAGGCTTCCTTCCCCGGCGTGACCCACTTGGGCTTAACAGGCGGATGTGAGCAGTGAGAGGGTGATCCGTTCAGAGGACGGAGAGATGCTGGCCAGAGTAAGTGACTGCCTGTCGCAGGGCGGGGGCGGGGGGGGGGGGCAGCGGGAGGCGGGCCGTTGCCGACACTCTCTCCCTGGCAGGAGTACGGAGTTCCCTTCATGGAGACCAGCGCCAAGACCGGCATGAACGTGGAGTTAGCCTTTCTGGCCATTGCCAAGTGAGCGCCGAGCCAGGAAGGGATCGTTCAGGGGAGGGTGGCGCCATCGGGGAATCCAGTTTGGCCTGGCCCCTGGCCCAGTCCTCGGGTCCAACTCCAGTCTGCATTCGGAGGCCCCCTTGCCCGGGGCCATGGGAGTGGGAGAACACGCAGCTCGGCACTCCCCGCCCAGCCCGTTTCTTCCTTCTCTTCAAGGGAGTTGAAGTACAGAGCCGGGCGGCAGGCCGAGGAACCCAGCTTCCAGATCCGAGACTACGTGGAGTCCCAGAAGAAGCGGCCTGGCTGCTGCTCCTTCTTGTGACTCCCCAGGGCCTGGGAGGCAGCCCCAGAGGCTCACCAGGACGCAGCCTGCTCCCTCAGACCTGGTTTCTTCAGAGCGGCTGAGCCAATGGGGAGAGAGCTGGGGGACCCAGTGCACAGCCCCTCGGTCCTCCCGCCCCTACCCCAGTGCCCGTAGCTTCTCTGCGTCCCCAGGGAGGGTAAAGTATTTATATGTCATTTTAATGATACCGAATGATATCAAAAGGGCACCAGAAAACTGAAAAAGGGACCCGGTGGCCCTTTTGCCTTCTACTCCTAGGACTTGGGGGCCCAGGCCACCCTCCTAGCCATGGGGAGGGTGGTATTGCTCCAGCTCAGCACCAGGGGGCAGTGATGCACTTCTGGGGCATGAGGGCAGCTAGTGACCCCGTTCCCAACCTTCAGCTGGCAAGAGGCTGAGCAGACCCAAGCCTTCATTTCCTCCAACTCCCCAGAGAACAATCTTCCCCAGTAAGACAGGGCCTTTGTCCTGGGAGTGAGATCAAAGCCTGGGGGGCAGATAAGAGATGTGTAGATTGGGCCCCGGCTCCCTGGGAGAGGGAAGAATGGAGGAGCAGAGATTAGGTCTGTCTGTTTGGCTACCTCTGGCCTTCCTCGCCCCTCCCCCCACTCTGGGAGGTGTACCCCTTCTCCTCCAGCCCACAAGCAGCTATAGTGCTTCTATTGGATAAGAGCCAGATTGAGAGAAAGCCCTGGCTCCCAGAGCAGGTGGCAGGCAGACGTGAGCAAACTTCACCCCCTGTGTATCCCCCAAGTGCCGCCTCCTCCTTGACCACCCACACCCTCTTCTTCCCAGACAGCCATCAGGGCCCTAACTGCTTTGTCTCCCTTTCTACTGAGCCAGGTTAGTGAGTAAGAGGTCATCCCTCATCCGTTCCTGGGGTATGCGAAACAAGGTCATGTCAGGTGGCTAAGACTCGGGTGGGGAGAGGGGCGGCAAGGAGTTTTTGTGGGGCCAAGGTCACATGTCTCCCAAAGCCCTGACCCCAGCAAGGGGAAGAGGGCAGGAGACACGCAGATTATGACCTAGAGGCACCTTTGCTTGAGCTCTTGACGCCAGGGGCAGGGGAGCGGGGTGAGAAAGGTATGCACTGCACATTTCTCAGGCTACTGCGTTTGCTTTCAAGGCAGAAATCTTGCTCTCTGAGCAGAGTCAGCAGCTCTGACGGGCCTGACTGGGCCGATAAGGAAGCTCTCCGAGGCCTCTCCCAGGCAGAGCAGGGAGGACCCTGACCTTGCGGGGATCTTCTGGGGCACAGGGCAGGTCGCAGACAATCCAATCACATAGGCTGCTCCGGGCCTTTAGCATTTGTGTATTCCAGAATTAAACTACAGTATTTTGGAAAGTACACCCTGTCCACTGCTTTTCTGAGGTGCACATAATATGTGTGGGGGGGGCGCGGAGATCATGCTGAAAGCATTGTTGTTGCTTATCACTGACTGCCAAAATCATTTGATCCTCATCCTTCAATGTCCCCAGCTGGTCACCTCACCCTTAACAGACCCAGCCTCTCATCTGAAAGAAAGAATTGAAAGGTCTCCCTTTCAGTCCTCATCATTTTTCTTTCTCGGACGAAAAAAGCCAAGACTCCTTTTCCTGTGGACTGCACCCCGAAATTGGTTACCTGTGTTCTGCCTCTCCCCGCCCCCACCTCCCTAGGCAAAGGCTGACGCCAATGCCCACACCATTGCCCTAGGTGTCCTGTTTTCGACAGGCAGCTCTCTGCTCTCTGCTCTCTGCTGAGCCCTCACATTGTCCCCGCGAGGATCCAGCAGGTCCTGGGACAGCGCACAGTGACCCTGCAAACGGGAAAATACCATTATTCAAACCACTCTGTCGGGTCCGAGGTGGACCTAGGTCTTATTCGTGGGGTCTCCGGACGGGAGCGGGTGTTCCTGGCAACAGTTGCCCCTACTCCCACCTCCAACTGCAGCTGCACATTTTAGCTAAAGTCTGTCCAAACGTTAGTCTCCTTTACCCACGGGGTGGCTCTGCTCAACCCCCGACACAGGTGGGAGGAAATCAGCAGATCCTGCAGGCCGCTCTGCCCAGTACCAGGAACTCGCTCCCGCCTCCTTGTGCCCCCGCCTCCCCGCTCGCGCCTCAACTCCAGCCACTTGGTAACAAACACTTCCACTTCCTGAGCTCTCTTTCTTCTCCCGCCGCGGGGCGTCTCACAGAGCGCAGAGTCCCGCCCCTGCGCACTCCCATTGGCCGGTGTTGTTCACCCGGCCAGAACAGCCCCAGTTCGTGGTCTCTGATTGGCCCTCGGTGGTCCACACCCTCTGCGCGGCCCCGCCCCCGAAATAAGGGGCCGGGTCGGGTTCTGGAACTCTCAGACGCCGCGCGGGGCGGGGATTGGTCTGAACGTTGCGTACTCTGCTCCCAGTATTTCGCCGCTCCGGCTCTCGGGACACCTGCTTTCTCCTCAAGTCCCGCGGCGCCAGGTTTCCCCTCCGCTGTCGTTCTCGCCACCCCCGCCCTCAGGGTAGGGAAAAGGGTTGGACCATCCCGTCTCCGAACTCTGCTTCCCGCCGCTGAAGGCGAGATGAGCGCGGACTCGGCGGCCGGGGCGCCCTTGCCCCGGCTCTGCTGCCTGGAGAAGGGTCCGAACGGCTACGGCTTCCACTTGCACGGGGAAAAGGGCAAGTTAGGCCAGTTCATCCGGCTGGTGGAGCCCGGCTCGCCGGCTGAAAAGTCGGGACTGCTGGCCGGGGACCGGCTAGTGGAGGTGAACGGCGAGAACGTGGAGAAGGAGACCCACCAGCAGGTGGTGAGCCGCATCCGGGCCGCACTTAACGCCGTGCGACTGCTGGTGGTCGACCCCGAGACCGACGAGAGGCTGCAGAAGTTGGGCGTCCAGGTCCGGGAGGAGATGCTACGCGCCCAAGAAGGGCCCGGGCAGGCCGAGCCGCCGGCCGCCGCCGAGGCGCAGGGGGCTGACAGCGAAAATGAGCCGCCGGCCGCCACGCCGGAGCCGCACGAGGCGGAGAAGAGCCGTCAGGAGCCAGTAAGCGTGGGCCCGGGCCGGGAGGCGAGGCTGGAACCGAATGGGAGGGGGAAGAGTGGAGAGACCCAGGCGCCCCGGACGCCCGGCCCTGCTCCCGCCTTGTCTTTCTGAAACTCGATCCTCAAGGGGGAGACTGCTTCCGCCCGCGGATCGGGCGAACTGGCAGTTGCAGGCTTGAGGCTGCGACTCGCGACCCCTACTCCTCTCCCCAGACTGGGCTGGGACCCCGAGCGTCTTGGCCACTTGCAGCTCTTGTCCCTTGGCCTTTGGGAGTAGGAGTCAGAGAGGGCGGCGCAAGGGAGCCCAGTCCCCTCTTCCGCACTCTGTTGGTGGCGTCTGCTCCCGTCCCTTGGGACCCCCAATCCCACCTCAGACCCGCCGGACTGACCAGCTGCCTTCGCCGCCCCTGAGGGTGGTGAATGAAGCTGGGCTGAAGTGAGAGCGGCCCCGACTTCCAAAAACTAAAGGAATAACTACCCCCTCTCCGTGGGGCGCCCCGATGGGAGGAGAGGGGTCACCGACTGCGTTCTCCTGTCACTTCCCCCATTCCCCATAGCCCGCTGGCGCGTGGATCATTAACTGCAGCCCGGCTGGACTTCATCCTCCTCCTAGAGTCTAGTGTGACTTCTAAAAAGGAGACGCTCCACCACCGCAGACGATGTGTGGGGGTGGGGTGCGGGGAGGAGGTGCAGAGGCGTCTGGTGGGCGTGGGTGGCGGCTCTGTCACCCAGGAGGATTTATGATTCTCAGGAATGTGAGGAGTAAGCGCTGGCTTGTATCTGGGAGCAGGAGGGAAGACCTTGGAGGAGGAGAAATGGCTGGGGGAAGGGGGGGGAGTGGTCCAGGGTCATTGGGCCGTAATAGCAGCCAGCATGTCACCACGGGCAGGTGCCCTTGCCCTGGCATCAGCTGTGTTACTCCAGTCCCCAGACAGCAAGCAAGCTGGTTGTTTCTTTGCCCATGTTTGGTGTTTAATGAGTCCAGTTTGGATTAGTTGCAGGGGTTGAGGGCAGAGGGAAAACAGGACTTGCCCTGATCCTCCTGTCCCCTGAGAGTGACGGGGAAGGCCTCGCGGCGAAACTGGGGAGCAGGGCCTGGACCTCCCCAGGGCCCATTTGGCTTGTACCAGCTCTCCACCTGCTGGCGGGGGTGTCCCTGGTGCCAGTAGAAGCCTCCCTTGACAGAGAAAGGGCACAGTTCAGCTTTTAAGGTAGAAGGTGGAGCCTGAGAAAACCAACTGGTTTGGTGGAAGTGAGGTCACCTGGAGCCCGGTCCGGACAACACTGGGTGCCAGGGCCGCCAGGCTCCTACTTCCTGCCACTGCCCAGCTGGCATCGGCAAGGGTTGGGGCAGGGTCAGAGCACCCCTGGTCGGGTTTGACACCAGGGAACTGGAACTCACAACCTCTGGTCCCAGGCAGAAATCCAGTTTGAACTTTGTGCTGAGTGCATCAATTTGCCATTCCGTTTTTTGTTTTCTTTTTCTTTTTTTTTTTTTTTGGACTTTGGCACTTGCACAAGCAACCCGCCCCCCTAGGTTGCGGTCATGTTCGGCTCCTCCCAGTGCCCTTTTGGTTTCACTGCTGGGTGCGGGAGGGCCTGCGGGGAGGTAGAGGACAAAGAGCTAGAATAGAGGCCTGGCCTAGCACGTGCACCCCCCATCAGGCCTTCTGGAAAGGCAGCTCGCTGGGTGAGCACAGAATCAGATTCCCTGCATTTGTGTGTGTGCTCTGTGGGGCCCCTAGAAGGGAGTGAGACCCCCGGCCAGTCCCCAGCGACATCGTCACCAGGCCTCTTGGGGTTTCAGGTCACCAAGCAAGTCAGAACTTCTCTGTGTCATGGTTCTCCCATCTATAGAATGGGGGTGTTGGTTTCCAGTGTCACCTGCCTTCTCTAGAATTTTCCAAATAATGGGAAGTACTTGAGCCCCTAGTGGGTGCTGGACAGAGCTCCTTTTACGCCCGGGCGTTTGAATCCCAGCTCTGAGTGAGCGAGCTGGGGGTCCCTCAGCCTCTGCAGAGCTGCTCAGCAGCGTTAATCCCTCTGGTAGGAAATTCCTGGTGTGGTGAGCATGCAGGTGACCCACCCTGCCTTTGAAAAAAAAATGTATTAATAGACATCAAACATTGTTCCTCAAAAGGCATCTCTTTCATCTCTTATGTACAGCATTGACGGTTACTGTTAGTTTTCGTCTGAATTCGTTTGCAAAGTGGGGGCTGTTAGAGCATCTCCATTAGTTCTCAGACGTGGAGAAGGTGTTTGTGGGAGAGTGTCACACAGAGTGGGTGGCCGGTGACATCTCATTGGGAGACCAGCCTGGGTGGTGCCCAATGCAGGGCAGAGGGCGAGGGGCGCCGGCAGTACTGGTGCTTCGAGCCCAGCCCATCTCCATGCACAGGGAGGGGCGCAGTGGCACCCCTGCCCGCAGCCTCCCGCAGTCACTGGATGGGGCCTCAACCCTTGAGCTTGGCGCCCGTCACAGGGGCCTCGCGGGCCCCCCATCTGCAGCTGGGCCACCCCCAGCCACGTTTCTCAACCAATCTCTCTAAGCTTCCATTTCCTCTTGCGTAAACTGGGGGCGACAGGAGTGGCCTCATGGGGTTGCCAGGGCTGCCTGGGGCGGTCCGGAAAGCCAGTAGCTCGGTGCCTCGGCACTAAATAGGTGCTCAGTAAACGTTATTTGCTGGGATCTGGATTAATAAGTGTTTTCCTGAGGGTTTCACATGCTCATCCAAGGGGGACAGCTGGCCCTGGATCTGCCCCTGTCGTCGGGCACACACAGCTGTGGCCAAGCCTGGCGTCTGCAAGTGCTCAAGCACAGGTCGCTGTTTTTGAATAATCCTGTGTTCCCCAGCCCTTCACATTCTGGCAGGCTCCTTTCCAGGGCCCTCCTGAGCCCCCCAGTCCACCAGGCCACCCTGAGGGGCTGGCTTCCCTCCCAGCATGCCCTGCGCTCTGAGTCTTCGCCTCTGACATTTGCACGTGGGGACCCTTAGTTCCCTTCTTCGAGGGGCCTTTCCTCCACCCCACAGGACTTAAAAGCTCATCTCCTCCCTGTCCTTTCCTCCTCTGAACACACGGTATCCGAATCCTCTGAATCATCCATCTGTTCACGTCCCCTCCACCGCCTCCTGCCCAGAGTCCCAAGGGCAACAGCTGAGGATTACTCCTGTTTATCTCCCCCGGCTCCTAGTCGGGAGGGGCCCAATAAATAACTTTTGCATGAATGAATGAACGCGTTACAGCCATCAGGGACCTTTGTCCGAATCCATCAGCCCAGCCCACCTGGGCCTGTTCTGGCCTCCGAGCACACCCAGAGATCAGAATTCCAGATAGAGCCCACCCGCTGCTCCTCTTCCTTGCCTTCTAGCAGCTTCCACTTTAAAACTAGAAAGCAAGAAGGCTGGGCTTAGGGGACCGCTGGAGAAACACGCGAGTCTCAGCCCAGCTGCCCGCCCGCTGGCTCTGGGGTCCTGAGTGTTCTCTGTTCCCTGCAAGCCTCAGCTTCTGCCTCTGTGAAATGGGGATCCCACCCCCCACCCCCCACCCCCCACCCCCCCGCAGGGTTGTAGAGGATGTTCCATGGGACAATGAGGGTGGGTTCTCACCAGACCTGACTGTGATCCCAGATGCAGGGACAGGGCAGGCACCCCAGGCTGCAAGGCAGGGGTGGGGGAGTGGGTACAGTTAGCGGGCAGCTCCCACCCCCTTTCCCACATTCCCATTTCACCCAGACCAGGACGGAGTCTGCAAGCGCAGAGCAGGCTTGGAGCTGCAGGATGTTTGGATTTGGAATGGACAGGGTTTGTGTTCCTCCTTTAAGCCGCATACTTGGGATTTCTCTCTCCCCTGGGGCAGCCCCCTGCTTAATACCCTCTGGTTCCTCTTCAGTTCTGGAGACGATTCTCCTTCTCAAGGAACCCAGAGGGTCTTGATGGGGGCCCTTCTCCCCCTCTCCAGGCCCCTCTTCCCATGGGTTCCCTAGGAATCAGGGGCCTAGCCAAGATCCTGTGGGTGCTGCAAGCCTCTTACGGGGGAAACCAGAGCCCTAGACCCCAACACCAGGAGCGACTCTTAAGACAGAGAGGCCGTTCAAATTCCTACTGGGCCTGCTAGTTGCCCAGCCCTGTGCCAGAAAGATATTGACACGCATTTCATTGATTTTTTTTTTCCCCCCTCCTCACAACCCTGCAAACCCTAGGTATTATTTTCTCTGTTTCGTAAGTTGATAAACAGTAAATACATCATAGCTATTATTTGTGTCTGGCAAGCTGCACTGCCCTAAACACGCCTTATCTCTTCTAAAGTCCACACGACCACCCTGTGAGGCAGATAAGAGCTCCACTGTCTATAGGTGGACACTGAGGCTCCATCACTTCAGGGGGGTGGCCCCAGGGTTCCCAGCTAGTGAGGTGAGGACTTTGTAGGCAGCGGGGGTGGGGCTGAGAAGCCCGCTGCTCTGACTCCAGTGTCTGCACCTCCATCCAGCCGCTCGCTTGGGCTGTGCTTGAGGGTCTGACTCTCCAGCCAGGTGTCTCTGCCCATCAGGTTCTGGGCCACACCCGGGCCATCACAGTGGCATCAAGTCAGGCTGCTTGAACCAACTCCCCGCAAGGGTCCAGGACTCCCAGGTGCTCTGTCCCCAGGAGGTGTCAGCCAGAGACGTCACCCAGAAGGCCGTCCTGGCCCCATCCCTTCTCAGGGGACGGACTTGGCCGGGAGTCTGGTGACCACTCCCAGGTCCTGAGAACCTACCCTTGCTCTCCTGTAGCACAAAAGGCGCTCCCAGAGGCTGACCTGGACTGTTGGCCTTGACCTTCCTGCCCCACCTGTCAGGACAGGACAGCTCACCATGTTCCCGGGCCCCTAGGCCTACACCTAGTTTAGATTCCTGTGCCCTGAAAAGCACCAGTGGTGCGAAAGTCCCAGGTCTGGGTTCCAGTGGCGCTCAGGGCTGAGGGACTGAGGCCAGAGCCCTGGCTTCCCAGGGCCAAAGCCTCCAGCCTCTCCCTGTACTTGTCTTGTCATGATGCCAGTTGAAAGAGCAAAGGCTGGTAGGTGGAGAAGAGGCTGGGGCTTCCTCCGGCAGCCTGCTGGCTGAGAGGGAGCGCGCTGAGGTCTCTGGGGGCCTTTTTGGCAGCCAGTGACCACATGTGGCTCTTAGCACTTGGAGTATGATCTCAGCTGAGAAATGCTGAGGGTGAATTGCACACCACATTTTGAAAACAAAGTACAGATAAAAGGATGTAAACTAGCCCAGTAATAACTTTTTTTCCCAGGGCCACACTCACAGCACATGGAAGTGCCCAGGCCAGGGATATGAGCTGAGCCATAGCAGTGACACACTGGGTCCTTAACCACTAGGCCACCAGGGAACTCTTCATTTTACTTCTTAATGTAGCTACTAGAAAATGTTACCTGCCTGACTGGCATTCGGTTTCTGTTGGGCAGTGCTGCTCTGGGTCTGAGTTCAGAGCCTACCCTCCTCCTGCCAGCTGTGTGTACCTGAGCAATGCATGCCATGCATTGGACCTGAGTTTCCTCATCTGTGGAGTGAGGGCAATAATACCTTCCTTGCAGGGTTATTATTGGGTCTCTATGAGAAAATACATTTATAAAGCCCTAGTGCTGTGCTTGGTCCATACAGAGTTAAGTGCTCTCTAAACAGCAGCTACAGGACTTCCCATTGTGGCTCAGTGGGTTAAGAACCCAACATAGTGTCCCTGAGGAGGCGGGTTCGACCCCTGGCCTTTCTCAGTGGGTTAAGGATCCAGCATTGCCGCAAGCTTGGATCTGGTGTTGCGGTGGCTGTGGCATAGGCTTCAGCTGCAGCTCCAATTCAGCCTCTAGAGCCCCTAGCCTGGGAACTTTCATACGCCACAGGTGCAGCTGTTTTAAAAAACAGAAAAAAGCTAAATGGCAGCTGCTATTTGTTATTTCAAGAGAGCCCCAGTTTCACAAGCTCCAAGAAGTTCCTTGCAGAGCCTCTAGGGACAACCCCCAGGAGTGAAATTGAAATCCAGTGGCTTTTGGCAGGAGGGTGAGGGATGCTGGTGGAGAGCCTGCGGGGGCAAGTGGGCATGGGGAGGCCAGCCTGGATGGCATCCAGCCGGGCAGCAGCCCAGCTACCAGCCCGCTCCGTCCCAGGCTTGCCCAGCCCTGGGGAGACCTGAGCCAAACTCTGCCAGGTGGATCTCGGGCCAGCACCGGGGAAAAAAGCCAGAGGTAGAACCTGGCTCGGGGCCTCTCCGTGGGCGTGTCAAAGAAGCAGCCCCCTCTGTATCATCTGGCTCCCTCCTGGAGCACACCCTGCAGGGCTTCAGAGAAGGGCCTTGCTGCTGAGAAACAGCAGGCCCAAGATCAAGGGCCAGAGTCGCTCGTTTTTGTTTTTGTTTTGTCTTTTCTAGGGCCGCTCCTGCAGCACATGGAGGTTCCCAGGCTAGGGATCCAATCGGAGCTGTAGCTGCCGGCCTACGCCAGAGCCACAGCCACGTGAGATCCGAGCTACATCTGCGACCTACACCACAGCTCACGGCAACACTGGATCCTTAACCCACTGAGCAAGGCCAGGGATCGAACCCGCATCCTCATGATTCCTAGTCGGATTTGTTAACCACTGAGCCACAACGGGAACTCCAGAGTCGCTCCTTTTTTGCAAAGGGTGGTGTCCAGCATCCCTCAGTAGAGCATAGGATGGGGTATGTATGTGGTGGGGGGTCTTCCAGGGTGAAATGAAGCCACATCAGTGGCAGCCAGGCCCTCGGTACCTCCCCTTGGGTGAGGAGATGATGCTTTTCAGCCTAGAGCCCTGGACACTGGCCAGCGGCCTGAACTCCTGGTCACTTCCCAGCCTGCTCTAAGGACAGTACCCCCATGCTGCCCAGTCACACGTCATCCCCAGGCAAAGCCAGCTTACTCCATCCTGGTTTCCTTGAGGAGCTGGCGCCAGACCCAGCCTGTGTCTCCAGAGCCCCATGGAAAGGGACTGAGTTTCTTCGCAGATTAGCCTTGGTTCCTTACCCCATGTACCCACCCCTCCCCCGGGACAGTCAGGCCCCCCCCATCATCCCCACCCCCCTTTGGGGGCTGATTCCTCCGCATGGGGCAGCAGGGTACCTTTCTCATCTTATTTGCATAAACTGGAGCCCTTGGCTGGCTGGGCTGGGGGAAGGGCAGTCTTGGGAGGTGACAGGTCACCTCTGTTGTTCCCCTGGCCACCCCGGTGATCTTCCTGCTCCTCCAGCCCCGCCTCCTGGGGCTGAGAGCTGGCTGGCCTGTGGGAAGCAGCCGGCTGTTTTCTATAGGGCCTATCACCATGACGCCGGCCAGGGAGGGGCTGGGCCCGGTGGGGCGTTGGCCCCCAGCTGCCCTCCCGGAGGGGGAGCAAGGAGCGGGCCTGGACCTGCTCCCCAGAGACGGTCACCGGGATTAGGGTATCGACTTTCCCCAGCTTTCCAGGTGGCTGCTGGTGGCGCCTATTGAATTCCGTGCCCAACGTCCGCTCCCTGGGCTGCGTGGGTGGAGGTGACAGGGCGGCCACTTGGGGTGGGCTGGGCTCCCTGGCCAGCGGGGTGGGGCGGGCGGGGGGCGGGGGGAGACAGAGGGAACAGCCAGGGCAGGCCTGTGCAAGGGTTTGGGACAAGTTCCCATGGAAAGCATCCTGGAGCAGTTCTCTTGGCGGAGTCTTTTCTGGAAAGCGGGTCTGGCACCATCTGACAGTGAGAGACACAGCCCCACGCAGCCCCCAGCCGCCCCAGCCCATTTGCACGGCCGCTCTGCCACCACGGCCTCATAGCCTTCCTCTCACTCCCCAGTCTCTGCCAGACTCCTTGCTGAGCAGATCCTGGGTTTTACTTCCAGCTGTTATCATCTCTGTTACCTTCTCCACCAGAGGCTCTGAGCCCTCTGGGATCCTGTCGCCCTTGAAGTCACCCCGCCTCCAGCCCCGGACCCTTCTGGAGCTGCCGCCACGGCACAAGGCCTCTCCTGAGCTCCTGGGGGCCATGTACCAGGCCCAGGATGTCCTGGACAGTCCACTTATCCCCTTGCCCAAGAGGCCGAACCCAGGCCCCGCCCCAGCTCTGAGGATGCAGGCCCGGAAGCAGTGGTGGCCAAGATCTGGCTGGGGGCCTGACCCCTCCCCGTTTCTCCTCTCAGTGCCGGGCCTGGAGACCACACGCCCTCAGGACCCCTGACAGCACCCGCTCCACTCGGGCTGGGATGGGCTGCTTGGATGGCTGACTCAGCAGCTGGCAACGACACCTCCTGGAGGCTGCTGGGGGAGGGGTGGAGAGAAACTAGGCTGGTCTCCCAGGGAGGGCGGGAAGCCCCCTCCCCTGGGAAGGAAGGGAGCCTTCAGGGACTTGGGAAGGTGGGAGCCAGGTGGGGCTGTATTTGCTGAATGCTTTGGAAAAAACCTGGGGCTTCCTTGCCCCTCTGCCCAGCCTCCCCCACAAAGCAACAGAGCCGGTCCCTGTGCCCAGGGAAGAGCCAGACCTGCCATTTCCCCAACTTTTCATGGCTTGGTGCTGGCAGAAGGGAGCGAGCTGCAAAGCAGGGCCTGCTGCAGCAGCGGCGACAGGTCACCAGGCAAGCACGCCAGGGACCCGCCAGGGAAGCCTGCAGCGCAGAGACCCATCCCGGGGCAGCAAGTGCAGCCTCACCAGCCAGGAGAGCCCCTGGAGCCACCCGGCTTGCCCACTGCCGCTCCCCGGGCCCCGGCCGAGGCACCCGGAAGGAAGCCTGTGGTTTCATCGTCATCTAGCACCTCCCAGCAGAGACGCAGTCAGTGTTTGCAACTTCTGCTGTCTTCGGCTCCAAGGGGGCCTCCGCCCTGCCCGGGCTCGGGTCCTTCCACGGATGGTGGAAGGAGCACGGACTCTGAGCCAAAACAGTGCCCGAGCCCGAGCCTAGAGCAGAGGTCTGGCTCCCCTGCTATGAGGCTGACGTTTCCACATCTTAGGGATGGGGTGGGGGGAGCAGAGACCTCAGGACACCCCCCCCCGCCCCCATTCACCCTCCTCACTTTCTCAGGGTGACTGGGAGAGCAGCCTGGCTGGGTCTGAAAGTTGAGCCTGCCCCCGGTAGCAACTGGTCAGACCTGTTCCAGCTCACCTGGGCCTGGGGAGGGGGGCTGGGCTGGCCACTCGGGGAGGGATCCGCTTGAGGGGAGAAGAGCCTCACTCCCGGAACTGGATGCAGGAGGGCGGGAGGGGCTGCCCCCCTATAACGGGGTGGCGGTGGGGGTGTCATCCGCGGGGGATGGGCTCTGCCACGAGGAAGAGGAGGGGGATGGGGGAACCGGGGAGAGGAGGGTGCCTCTGTGGGACCCCCGCTTTTTACACCCCTGAACCGTCTGATGTGGTTTGGGATGAGGGGAGCCTGGTGGAGTGCGGCCTCTAGTCCTGATGAGGGTAAACTCAGCCTAACCGCCCCCTCACCCCCTCCTTCCTGTCTTGGCCCCTCCACACCCCCAACCAACATCCTGAAACGGGGGGAGAGAGGCCCGCCCAGGCATCTAGAGGCAAGCAGAGTCACCCTTGGCCACCTCCCCGCCCCGCAGAGTCGCGGGGTGGGGACCGGGGCTCCACCACAGATGGGAGCTGCCTCCCAGCGCTGGCAGGTTGGGGCAGGAGGCCCTGCGCCCTCGGCTTTTCCACTCCCAGCGGGAGACTGAGGTTTCAGAGCAACCTGGCACCCCGCCCCCAGAATCTGACTTCTCAGCTTCTTGTGACCGTTTGTTACCGTTATGGCACCGTGGGCACGAGGACCTGAGAACGGTTGTGACCTCGGGGGGACCTGGCAACGCTGGGAGGCAGGCGCATGAAGAGCGGTCTATAAACAAGGAACCCGAGGCTCCGAGAAGGAAATTACTTGCCCCAGGTCACGTCGCTCATTAGCTGGAGCCTGGGCCCTGACTTCAGCTCCTTGCCTGGCATCTGCCTGGGAGGTGGGGGAGAGGAACCCCAAGTCAGTCCTTAGGCTCAGGCCCCCCTCACATCATCCGTCCTATAAACGTGCTGGGTCCCCTTCTCCAGGCCGTGGCCACAGCCACACAGTGCTCCCCTGAGCCCAGCCTTGCTTTTCACACCCACCCGGCCCCACATTCAGTCTCCTTGGAGGCCCACAGGGTCTTGGGTTCTGTTACTGCCTCTGTTCTCAGCCTTGGTTCTGCTAGTGGGGTGTGCTTGTCCTGTCCAGGACCGCTGGCTGTGCCTCCCCCAGGTCTGGGTCATCCAGCCCCCCAACTCCCTTTAGGCTGGGCCGTTTGGTTTGGTGACATGCTGACTAGCTTGGAGTGAACACCTGCCCTTGCGTCCCCTGCTGCAGAGAATAGGATACAGAGGAGGTGGGAATCCCCAGTCACATGTCCCGGGTACCCAACCAGGCTGGCAGGGCTGTCACCCCACCCCTCCGGGAAGGCCAGACTGAGCCATCAGCTGGGAGGGATGAGGTAGAAATCAAAATAACATAATTAGGAATTCCCATTGCGGCTCAGCGACAATGAATCCAACTAGTATCCATGAGGACACTGGTTCAGTGGCTGGCCTCGCTCAGTGGGTTAAGGATGTGGTGTTGCCGTGAGCTGTGGTGCAGGTCACAGGCACATCTCGGATCTTGCGTTGCTGTGGCTGTGGTGTGGGCCGGCAGCTGTAGCTCTGATTCGACCCCTAGCCTGGGAACCTCCACATGCCTCAGGTAGAGCCCTAAAAAGAATAGAAAAGGGATGGTCAGGGTCCCCCAGGTAGTGTGCTGCAATGTGGGGTCCCAGGCCAGCATGCTCTCTCCTTGCTGGTAGGATCTCCCCCGTCTCCCTGGGGGAGGTGGGGTCACCGGAGCTGGAAGGACAGAACCAGGACAATGTACGATGGCCATGGCCCTTCCTTTCTCCCCACAGCGTGAGCTTCGGCCTCGGCTCTGCGCCATGAAGAAGGGCCCCAACGGCTATGGCTTCAACCTGCACAGTGACAAGTCCAAGCCAGGCCAGTTCATCCGGGCAGTGGACCCAGACTCGCCCGCTGAGGCCTCAGGGCTCCGGGCCCAGGACCGCATCGTGGAGGTAATGCGGCTTGCCTGCTTCCCGGGACTCTCCCCTCCTGACCGCCAGCCCTGCACAGCCATCACACCACCTGCCCCTGGCTTAGCAGCTGTGCCCTTTCAGTGGGTCCCCCTCCGGGGCCCGGGCAGCCCAGAGATGCCGAATAGATGGAGGAAGGAAGGGGGGGGCGGCGAGGGCTGGGGGCAGATTGGTGGGCCAGAGGGAGGAAGGAAGGATGGGTGGTGGACAGATGGACAGGGAGGCTGAACGAATGCCTTCTTTCCTGCCCCATCTCCCCTGGGGCCTGCTTCGCCCGGCACACACACCGGGGCCCCCCATTCACCCATCCATCCAGGTAGATGTCTGGGGCCACCGCCGAGTTTCACGCTGCCTGAGGCCTCTGCGCCAGGTGCAGGGATGGGGTGGGAGGGGGACATCCTTCTCCGGGGGCGGGGGGGGGGGTGCTGGGCACACTCCCCCTCGCGCTCGTCGGGAGAGGCAACGTGAAGCAAGTGCCTTGGGCAGGTCCCAGAATCTCAGTCTTAGAACCTCGGCTCGGGAAGATCCGCTCTCCTAAGACTTCTCATTTTACACGTGAGCAAACCAAGGCCCAGAGAAGGAAGTGGCGAGGAGAGCGGGGGCCCCACCCAGGCTCCTAGAGCTCTCCCGTCCCGTCTGTCACAGCTGTGTTTGTTCAGTCTCGGCGGGATATTTTCTTTGGCTTTTCCCACGTGTCCCGCCTCCCTGTCTGACTGTCGAGTGGGAGGACCGCTTGGCCTGGCTCGGGAGTCTCCGGGCAAGCGGGGCTGAGTGTCCCCAATTGCCAACTGGCGAAGCACAGAGAGGACCCCTCGTACCACCTCCATCTGTTCCCCTGCCTCCCCCACAGGTGAACGGGGTCTGCGTGGAGGGCAAGCAGCACGGGGATGTGGTATCTGCCATCAAGGCTGGTGGGGACGAGGCCAAGCTGCTGGTGGTGGACAGGGAGACGGATGAGTTCTTCAAGAAATGCAAAGTGATCCCGTCTCAGGAGCACCTGAGTGGTGAGCTGCATGGGGCGCCTGGAAGTCCCCCGGGATGTTGGCCAGTGCTCTAGACTTTTCTATGACCCGAGCCAGGAGAAGCAGGCAGTGTGGGTTGGGAGAGAGGGTCAGGGAGAGGAAGAGGCGTTGGCATTGGGTGTCTGAGGATGGCATATGATGGCAGAGGAGTGGCATGGGAGCCGACACAAGGGAGGGCAAGGTGGAAGGGAGCGGCTGATTCCTTCCCAGGCCAAAGCTGCAGCACCAGAGGGAGGCTGGGCCCCCACCTTCCACCCCCAGCAAGTTCTTCCTGCAGTGCTGAGGCAAGGGAAGGGTTAACTCTGGGGCAGCTTCCAGCCTTTGCTTGGTCATTGGAGTCCAATGACAGGGGCCCGGGGCCTCCCCTTCCCTTCTCTCAGGTTGTCTTGGAAACCCAGGCTTGCTGGCTCTGGAGAGCGGTGGGTCCCTGGGCCCCTGCCCTCCCCATCCCCCACATCCCCCTGCCAAGCCTGGCACCTCCCTCGCCCCAGCCCAAGCCAAATGGGGCAGGGCTGCTGCACCCGGGTGGGGAGGAGTTGAGCGATGCTCTGCTCCCTGGCCCGGACTTTCTCCCTGGGAAGATGGCTCC
Organism: Phacochoerus africanus; assembly: GCF_016906955.1. Taxonomy (NCBI): domain Eukaryota; kingdom Metazoa; phylum Chordata; class Mammalia; order Artiodactyla; family Suidae; genus Phacochoerus; species Phacochoerus africanus. The sequence goes on along the minus strand of NC_062557.1, from coordinate 6,453,745 downwards.
TGGGTTGGGTGGGGAGGCCGATCCTCTTCGGACTTTACAATGGGTGGGGGCCTCCCTGAGGGCCGAATCTGTCACGGAGGGGTCCACACAGAGGTCCTGCCACAGACCTGGACCCCTGGCTGGAAGGGCCCAGTGGGTCCCGGGGGTTCCTAGAAGCAGGTGTGGGTCCCTTAGAGGTCCCTAGAGGCTCTGGGTGTGGGGTGGGTGGGTAGCACCTTTCTGTTGTTTCCCAAGGTCATGGAAACCAGACAGCTCAGGTTATCCCCTTCTTCAGTAAGGGGGAGACTGAGGCCCAGGGCAGCCCCCAGTGCCAAGCCCATGCTCTTGGTGGCATGGTGGGAAGACACAGCTGAAATCTGGATTCCACTCGGCTCCTCACCCACCTCCCCCTGCCTCCCCCAGCTTCCTTCTCCCACACCTGCCAGTCTCCCTGTTGCAGGGCCACCTGGGGTGGGTCCCCTTCCTTGGTGTCCCTCCTCCCACCTGGATGTAACTCTCTGCACGGAAGGGAATGTCCCCTCCGGGGGCTGCTTGGGGGGAGTTGGGAGTGAGTGTCCCTGTGTCTGTGGGAAGGCTGTGGGTGTCGAAAGGAAGGAAATAGCGAGAGTCACCATGTCTCCTGTCCGTCTGCCCGGGCCCCGGTCTAGGGCAAAGGGACAGATGCACACTGATCTAAGACACTCTCCCAGGCTGGCCCACCCCCAGAGATGGAACAGCCCCCTTTGCAGCCTGGTGGGGCCTCTGCCCTGGTGAGCCGGGGAGGGGGGGCCCAGGACGCTGCCCTGAGCCCTCTTGTCCCCCTCATCGCCGCACTCGCAGGGGGAGGTAGGTTATTTTTTCTTACAGCTGCTTCAGGTACTAATCATAACCAGGGTGTGGTTCCAGTCCTGGTGACACCCTGGAGGAAAACTTGTTCCTAGGCCTGCCCCAGGCCCTCCGAATCAGAAACTCTGGTTCCAAAGCCCAGGCATCGGTATTTCTAACAAGCTTCCCAGGTGGTTTGGTAGGCAGTTCGCCTGGAATTTCAACCCCATCTAGGACGGTGCTTTTCAAACAACTCCTTACTCATCAGTGGTTACTGAGATTAATTAAGTAGACAGAGAACAGCATTTTTTTTTTTTTTTTTTAAGGCCTCACCTGCGGCATGTGGAAGTTCCTGGGCTAGGGGTTAAATTGGAGCTATAGCCACTGGCCTACGCCACTGTCATGGCGACAAACACCAGATCCCAGCCGCACCTGTGACCTACCCCGCAGCGTGCGGCAATGCCAGTTCCTTAACCCACTGAACAAGGCCAGGGATCGAACCTGCATCCTCACTGAGACGTCATGTCCTTAACCTGCTGAGCCACAATGGGAACTCTTTTTTTTAAATGAGACTGAATAGAAAATATCAAAGAGCATTGCCGTGGAGTAAGGGCAAGTTGTTTGGTTAAACCTCTGTCACACACGCGCGCCTGTCATCTATGTGGGTGCCGGGTTATCGAAATGTTCAATGTACTCTTCATGGGTTGCAGTCAAGAGACTTTTAAACACTGACCTTGGGAAACAAGATCTATTTATCCGCCTGAAGGTCACAACTTCCGCTGCCGCCCCGCCCCACTCCCCTGGCGTTCTCCAGAGCTTCTGACTCACCTGTGCCCTTTCCTCCCTCACCTAGGCCCCTTGCCCGAGCCCTTCACCAACGGGGAGATCCAGAAGGTAAGGCAGACCCCTAACCACTTCTCTGGCTCTCAGTCCTGGTGCTGAGAAGGGTGCAAGGTGCACGGTTGGGAAGAGGGCAGAGTCTGGCTCAGGTTGAAACTCCAGTTTCCAGGCTGCTCCCTGCTGAGCCCCAAGCTGCAGCGCTGCCTGTATATTCCTCGGTCCCTGCCTGGGGCCAAGGCAGTCAGGAGGGAGAGGCCTGGCCGGGCCCCTCTGCAGCCCGCCTTCCTGGGTGCCAGGCTCCGCCTCCACCTTCCCACGTACAGAGGCGGCCATTCTTCCCCCCAAGAACAGAGCTTCAGTGTCTGGCCGCGCGCTCCCTGCCCCGGTTACTTCCAGGCTGGAGAACAAAGCCCCTCCTCCAGGCAGTGGAGGCTGGGGGAGAGACGATGAGGCCGGGCGCCAGCTGGGACCAGGAGGAACCCAGGCAGGAGCTGAGCGCCAAGCTGGGTCCCTGGCCGAGGCCTTCGCTCTGGGACAGCCGGAGGTCTCTGCACAGTCTGCGAAGAGCTTCCCTTTCCCAGGGCTCCTTTCTGGGGACACAGCAGAGGGGCGGCCCTGGACTGCCTAAGCCTTCTGTCACTCCATCTGTGGGTCTAGAACCCTCAGCCACCGTATTCCTTCAAAGCCCTTCTTGGCTGCTTTGGGGTCATGGTTTCAAGAATCCTGGGGTCAAGTCCAAGTAAACAGGTGGGCTGCAGGAGATTCAGGGGGCATCACATGTGATCCCCTGGTGTCCCCACACTCCAGGAAGCCCTTCCTTGGTCGCGTCCCCAAAGAGGAGTCAGCTCCAAAGGCTACATTGGGAGGGCGGGGTGGGGGGTGAGCAGTTCAGCTAATCCCACCGTGGTCCCTCCCGCCGGTGGTGGAACCAGGCTGCCTTCTGATCCTTGGAAGAATGTAAAAACACAAATCCCCAAGGGGCCCCGGCAGGCTCAGGCAGCGGGGCTTTGGGGGCAATGGCAAGGATTTCAGTGGCACCTCTCAGATCAAGGCGCCCGTCTGCCCCGTGAATGCCCTCCCTCGATCAGGACTGCCTGCCTCATCCCCTCTTACCCTCACCCCTGCTCTGCTCTGTGCCAGGAGAACAGTGGGGAAACCCCGGCCGAGGCAGCCTCCGAGAGCCCCAGGCCCACCCTGGCCAGATCCACCTCCAGTGACACCAGTGAGGAGGTAGGCTGGCCGGCTGGGCGGGTGGTGGGGTGGCACTGGGTTACCGGAAGCCTGGTCCCCGGCCACGCTCTTTTCCTGGCACACCAACCTGCCTCGGAGGTCACATGCTGAGCCACGTTCTGTTCTTGTGACCTGGCTTCCCTGGGCACTGCCCCAAGGGAGCCACCTCGCTGAGGCACTGACTCCTGCTCTCTCCCACCTCCTCCTCCTGACAGCTCAATTCCCAAGACAGCCCTAAGAAAGAGGACACGGCAGCCTCATCTACCTCCTCCTCCTCCGACCCCGTCCTGGACTTCAACATCTCCCTGGCCATGGCCAAAGAGAGGGCCCATCAGAAGCGCAGCAGCAAACGGGCCCCGCAGATGGACTGGAGCAAGAAAAACGAACTCTTCAGCAACCTTTGAGCGCCCCCTGGCACCAGCCACCAGGAAAGCTGGCAGGGCCAGGCCCGCGGCGCCACACCCCGGCTCATCCCCTCCTTCCCACTCACCCCCGAATCGACATACCGATCAGCACCAGCACCCCTTCTTGGCAAATCTGATTTTTCTAGAGAATTATGTTCTTCCCCTAACTTCCGGGAAGGTGACCCCTTCTCCCCCCCACCGGGTGCTTCAGCCTGCCAGGTGTTCCCTGGCCACCGTCTGGGGACATCTCTGGGACCTACGCCGAACAAGGAGCATGGGATTGGGCGAGAGGTCACCTTCCCTCACGACCCCAAGTGGTGATTGGGTCCGGGATTGATCAAGGACTCAGCAACATCTCGAGTGGACAGGGGGCCATCGTCCCAAGAGCTGTGGCTCGGGCATCTTAGTTTGGTTCCTTTGATTTTTTTAAGTGCAGGATCACAGAGTTGAGAGGGACTTTCGAATCCTTGATTAACATGATCTTCCATGTTGCTGTGTCCAGGACATAGTGGCCTTAGCCTTCGACTTTGTTTCTGCTTCCACCCTGTGACCTGGGAACGTGGGGAGGACCTGGCCACTCCCCCGCCCAGCCCTGAGCCAGGCGCGATTGTAAGGAAACTATTGAAATTCAACTGGTTTCTCCACACCGCCTCAGCCTCTGTGTTTTCTTTTAGAGCTCTGTCCATGGGTGTCCCCAGGGTGGCCTCTAGCTGAAAGGGTAGGGTACAGCTGGAGGGAAAGGCTGGTCCAGGGCTCCCTGTGACCCCGAGGCCAGGAGTGGCCGGTTGGGTGGCTGGTTGGTTTAACCAGAGCCTAGAGCCTGTAGCTGTCTGGGTGGCCAGGCCAAGCCTGGGTTCCGTAGGAGGACCTGCCTGGCCCCATGTGCTTGGCTGGCTGGAGTGGGGAGTGGGAGTTGAGACCCAGGTGCTCAGAGAGGCACCGCTGATTCCAGGGATGTTGCAGGTGTAAATCCAAGATGGAGCCCCACTGGGAGAGGGAAGGCTTGGCGGTAATTTTTCTGTCCACAGTGAGGAGTCCCAGGAGGGGCCTGAGCTGGCCCCCGATACTCCCTTGATCTTATCTGGCCGCAGACCTGACTGGAGGGACTCGGGGAGAACACAATGGGGCCCGGGACGTGCCTGCAGCAGGTGGGGTGGAGAGGACTTTCCAAGGGTGAAATGCCCTCCTCCATAAGGGACCCAGGTCCCTTACACCTCTGGCACCTGAGGCCACATCCTGGAGATCTGCCAGGTGGCCTGCCAGGTTCCTGGGCAGGTGCTCAGAAGGAAGGGAAGTTGGCCCTGGCTCTTCTCCACCCAACCAGGAGACCAAGCAAGGTTCCTGGGACCAAGGAGAACAAACCAAGAAGGGAGATAGTGAAGCAGGGAGGGGACCCATGGAGCCCTCAGGGTTAAGAGAAGGGCAAATCACTATCTGGCCATCTTTACCTGGTTAAGATTTGAATTCCACCACTGTTCACAGGAACCTTCCAAAACCCTTACCACAACACCAATCACAGTTAGGCTGGGCCTGGCAAGGGCACCCCACCCTTGCCACCACACTTTGACCCCTGATGGAGGTCCCTGGCAGGTGAATAGCCTGATGACTGCCCCACAGCGCTGTGGAGGGACCCCTCCCACCTCACCTGCTGGGTGGGGAAACCCTAAGGACTCTGTGATTAAGCTGGGGACAGGTGGCAGGAAGAGGAAGCTCAGAGGGAAACGTGGCGGAGGGGCCAGGGGCCCCAGCACGAAGCGTTTATGTCTTAGATTCCAGGCGTGGTCTGATGTGAACAGAAGGCCTGGGAGCGGGGAGTCCTCAGCCATAGTTCTGGCTCCGCCTCAAAAGCCCCCGGGGCCTGGGACCTTTTCCTCCTGTTGAAAATGCCCTCGGTGCCCTCAAGAGTCTGTTCTCCAGTTCTGTTTTGAAATATGCCTGGCTTTTTTTGATGGCCACCCTAGAAGATGAGAGGGCATGAGCGATACTGAGAAGTCAAGAGGTGTCTGCCACCCTCGGAGGTGGGAAGACTTGGCTCAGCTCTGCCTGTTGCCCCTGGTCACCAAGCAGCCTGGCCCTCCCGAATCTGTGCCTCTAGCACCCCCCAGTGGCCTCCACAGGTGCAGTTGCTCCCAGAGGTGGAGGATGCGTGGAGAGCAAGAGGAGGCAGGTGCCTGCGGGAGGGACAGCGGAGGGCCCTCTGCTTCCTCCCGCAACCCCGGCAGCTCAGCAGAAAGAAGGCCCGAAGCTTCATCAGCGAGGGAGGGGGGTACTCCAGCCACAAGGAGCTGTAACCAAAACTAACTCCACCCTCAAAACTGGCTCGGAGGAGAAAGGAGCAAGAACACCCACCCACTTTCCAGATCACCTGTCTGTCCTTCCAGGGCCAACCGCATTCATTTCCAGACCTCTCGGGGTCACACCCATCTGCCTCTGTGGGATGACAGAGGAGGACTGAGCTATTCCTGTCCTCATGTCATTGGACCAAATGCCAGAGGCTGGGCCTCCTGGTAGCTCACCTCCAAGGACCCAATGAGAAGACGGCAAGCTGCAGGCAGTGGGCTTTACTCCTGGCCAGAGGCTCGGTGGCCCCTCCGGCCTTCCAGGCAAAAAGGAAGTCTTGCCTGTTCACCAGGCCCCTCCCTCAACTCTGGCTCCACGCCCACCCTGGCCTCTGCCATGGATTCATGCCATCCGCTCCAGGTTCCGAGAGTCCAGGGTTGGCCAGGAGCAGGGGCTGGCCCTGGAGGGGCTCAGCCACGCTGCCAGACAAGGGAGGCCAAGCAAGTCCAGCCCAGGGTCTGAAGGGCCCCCAAAAGATTTCCAACCTGGAGCAGGGCCCAGAGTATCTGCCCCCGAGGCTCCCTCCATTCTCCTGCGGCAGGAGCCTGGTCTTACACTCCCGTTCACACAGGGTGGCCAGGCCACGAGGCCCGCTGTCAGTGGGGCTCTGAGGACCCAACTCTGTAGGGCTTCTCTTGCACATGGCTGGTCTGCTCCAGAAGCCACTGCTGCTCCGGCTCACTCATTGTCAGCCTGAGCGTCACCTCCTGGAAGACACTGCTCACGGCCACCTGCGGAAGCCAGAGAGCACAGGGGGGGGTGCTAAGTTACCGCCACAAGCGAGAGCACCACCCGGCTGAACGGCCCAGACCCGGGCCTCGCCCTCTCACCCGCAGCATCCTCACCTGCTCAAAGTGCAGCCTGCGGAACATCCGGATGCTGGGTTCATTTTCTTGCCCAATTTTAGCCTCAAACGTGGTCAGACCTAGCTTGGTGACTCCTCTCAGAAGGGATGAGAGAGAGGGTCAAGCCTGGGGATGAAGCCTTTCTCCCCGCTCAGCCCCCCCCCCCCCCCGCACCCTTCACCTCTCTGGTCTCAGCCTGCAGGGGAGGTGCCCATCGCCTGCCTGCCCCCTGCCCCCACCGGGCCTCCCCCCACGGTCTAGGCACTTCCCACCACCCAGCTGGCCTCCCTTACCGTAAGCCATCATCATGAGGACGGCCTCGGTGCCCAAGCCCTGGCCCCTGCAGCTGGGCTCTAGGAGGAAGGACAGCAATCGCTGACACTGCGTGCCCGGCTCATTTCACCCTCACGGCCCCAGGGGGCTCGCAAGTGTGATTACCGTTCTGTGGCTGAGGAGACAGAGGCCCAGAGACCTTAAATGACTCGACCGAGGCCTCACGGCTTAGACACCCAGCAACCTGCCCACAAAGCTGACCCCTTCAGCTCGGAGTGCTGCCCCATGCAGACAGTTGCACAGCCCCTTAGAAAGAGGCTGAGGACCTCGATGGACACAGGCACTGGATCGGCTCCTTCCCAACAGGGAAAGACGCTCCAGGGAGGATCACTTCTCTCCGGAGACTCCTCGGTCCACCCCCAGGATGGGGCAGACTACAGTTTCCCGTCGCGGCACAGAGGAAAACAAACCCGACTAGGATCCACGAGGATGCGGGTTCGATCCCTGGCCTTGCTCAGTGGGTGGGGATCTGACGTTGCCGTGAGCTGTGATGTAGGTCGCAGGCGCGGTTCGGATCCCGCTTCTGGGGCTGTGGTGTAGGCTGGCAGCTGCAACTCCAATTCGACCCCTAGCCCAGGAACTTTCCATATGCCACAGGTGTGGCCCTTAAAAAAAAAAAAAAAAAAAAGGCCCTAAAATCCAAGGTTAAGTTCACAGCTAAGGATGACATGGGAGTACAGTGAACCACAGGGGTGAGCCACACGGCTAACGAGGTGCCAGGTAGTAGCTTGCCAGCTAGGAGCCTCCCACGGAGCTAAGTGCCATGGCTGCCTTCAAGTTCAGCAGATCTGAGGGCCAGAAGGGAGGGGCAGGGCCGGGGAGGGGGGGGAAACGAACCTGCAATCATGACCTCAATCTCCCCCAGGGAGGGGTCCCCTAGATCTGTGAGGAAGAGGTTCACGTCTCCAGCCATGCAGTTCTCTTCACTGGGGCCTGGCTGGCCCTGCCACTTCTCTGCAGCCAGCACGATGAAGGTGCACTCTGCCGAGGGAGGCGAAGGGTTAGCAGCGACACGCCCCAGAGAAGTGCAGAGAGAACAGCCTTCCTCCCCAAACCAGAGAACTTCTGCTGTCCCTGAGTCTGGCAGAGAAGGGGAGCCGGCACTTCCTTCAGCTGGTGACCAAGCCCAAGATCTGCCTGGTGCAGGAAACAACGCCCTTCTCCAAAGAGCAACTGTATCCTCAGAGAGCCGGCCAGTCAGAGCAGTAACCACATGGTGCCAAGGGCCTCCATTTACAGCCAGAGCCCAAAATGCCTTCCTGTCTCTCGATCCTCCCACGCCTGGTGCAGTGAGTAGGAAGAAAACAGAAGCGTCAGCCACAGGGACCAGCTTCAGTGGGCCTCGGAGGACGAGGGTTTCAGGCACCTCCCAGGCTTTTCCCCGAGCGCTTTTTGTGAAATTTCTGTGGCCCCAGCAGGGCTACAGCTGGGAATGGGAAAGGGAGGGAGGCTGAGACGGCCTCTGGAATCCTCCCATGACCCTCCCACGACCCACCCAGGGTCTCCACTTCTCACTGTCTGCATCTTCCCGCCAGCTGCGCTGCATCGCGTACTCCTGCTCCAGAGTCAGCGGCTCAGATGCTGTCAAACGCTGCAGCTCCTCTGATTTCATCCACTCGTGGTACCTGCGGGGACGGAGGGATGGCCTTTGGCATGCAGGCCTTATCCAGAAGCACGATCTGACACTTGATGAGATGAAGAAACAGATGGTCGAGAGGTGAACCCCACAGGGCCAACAGAGGGCTCAGAGCCAAGAAAGGGTTAAAACTGCTCCTATAGCAGAAGTCCACGGGCACGAGAATGAGAGGCAGGCTACGCCCAAAGAGAACAGCAGGAGCCAGTTCTTTCTGTCCAGCTTCCTCTCCTCTCTCAGAGGTCAATACGGGGGAGCAGTCTGGAGCTAAACGTTCTTCAGATTCCTGAGGGGAAATAGTGGCAAGGCGAACTCCGCAAAGGAGGCTGGACCGACCTCCACAAGGGTGGGCAATGGGACTCCCCAAAAGGAAAACTACAAGTAAAAATACCCGCCTACAGCACCAACCTCCTCATCCACCAGACATCTGCCAACAAGCCCCAGAGTCCCACCCTGCAACTCAGTCCCGGCCTTTCAAACAGCAGACATCACACCAACCCATCGGCTCGGGTTTATGACACGCTAACATTTAGTCTCTAAGAATCGAGCCCAGTCACTGGCCAGAGGAATGGTACTCATTGATAAATAACTAGACGAGAAAATAATACCTTTTTTCCTTGCACACATTTAGTTTACATACAATTATTCCTGGCCAAAAGGCCAAGAAGGAAGCTGAGGGGTGAAAGGAGGAAACAGGGGGATGGGTGACTTTGGTTTTCACTTTTTCCCTGTAAGTACTTCTCACATCAATGTTTCTCCCTCTTAGAGAAAACAACCCCTGAGAACTGGGCTAAGGCAGGCTGACCTCCTCGCTGTACCTTGGACAGCTGGCCTGTGCCCAGTGTCAGGTGAATGATTACCTAGGCACATGCTCCGGGGTGTAGGGTACCAGCACCACCTTCTTTCCCAGAAGCAAGGTGTTCTGATTTAACCTCATGGTAGCAGCCTGTGGGGGGGAGGGCAAAGATTTCAGGACCCTGAGTTTCCTTCCACTTAGAGTAGGCAGGAGCCCCAGTTCTTAATTCACTAAATGCCTCCTGAGGCTAAGTTATTAGAAGAACCTCCATCTTTCTTTCTTCCTTTTTTTTTTCCTTTTTAGGGCCGCACCTGCAGCATATGGAAGTTCCCAGGCTAGATGCTGAATCCAAGCTGCAGCTGCCGGCCTACACCACAGCCACAACCAAAACAACGCAGGATCCGAGTCGCATCCACAGTTCAGGGCAACTCCAGATCCTTAACCCACTGAGCCAGGCCAGGAATGGAACCCGCAACTTCACGGATAGCAGTTGGGTTTGTTACCGCTGAGCCACAAAGGGAACTCTCCGTCTTTCTTTCCAAACATTTCAGAGGACACGGACTCCCCTTGCAAGAAGGGGAACCAAGCTGGTTAAAGATAATTAAACAATCCTGGGCTCGCATGCCAAGGCTCCAAGCATGGGCTGCCTTTTCTGCCCATCCTTTCCACCCCATCTCCCAGAACGTCCATGCCTCACACCTTAACAGCAAGACTTGTCAACAAAATTCCCCTTGCTTGCCCCAGTCTTGAGACTCCACCCAGAATTAATTTCCAGCCCTGTCTTAAACCTATTTCCCAGCGACCACCCCACTAGGCTCCCGCCCTCCCTCTTCCTGCCCCCCAAGCCGTCTGGGCCTCCCCGGCCGGGCTAGGATGAGACAGGCCTAAGGCCTCAGTCCCTTCCCCTTTGTGAGGAGTTACAGGCTCCTCTTCTCGAACTCCCGCAACCACTGAAGCCCTGGGACGACCAAGTTCACACCCACTCCTCGTAAGAAGAACGAGTCCCCAACAGGCGTCAAACGCCTCTTCCACCCATCCCCGCTTTCCTACCTGGCCGACGGCCTTTCCTCCCGCATGCGCGTAGCACCGCACCCCGCCCTCTTCCGCCACGCAGACGGCAGCCGCCGGGGCCCAATCCCGGTCCCGCCTCCGCGAGGAGCCCAATCAGCGCTTCGCGCCTCGCCCAATCAGCGCCGCGCGCCCCGCCCGAGGCGCGCGCAGAAAAGGTGGGCTCCCGGCGCGGGCGCATGCGCGCTGCAGGCGCTGGTGCGGGACAGCTGGCGCCGGCAGCAACCCAGGGGCTGGAGGCGGTGGCCGCGGCGGCTCGGAGCAAGCTGCGCTGCAGGTGTCGGGCCGGCCGGGAGGGTGGGATGGACTGGGGTCGTGCCGGACTCGAGGCTTCTCTAGGATGGGGGAGAAAATGGGGGAGAGGATCGGAGGAGGGCTCTTGAGAAGACGGGCAGTGCGGGGAGCCCTAAGGCAGGTCGGAGGACGTGGAGTGGAGGCCTCGTTAAGAAGGAGAGGCTTTGGGGCAAGGAGTTGGGTTGTCGGCGACCTAAGAAAACCTCCAACTCTTTGCCCTAGGCGGAGGAGGCAGACAGTCACTGGCTGCCCTGGGTGGTAGTGAGCTCGCTGTTCCGGCATCAAATGGGGTTATCCTGAGTGTGTAAAGGGGACCCTTGTAGTGGGTGAGACTTAGTGGCTTCTGAAGCGTCCTAAATCACTTGGAGTCTGAGCGGCTTGGAATACATTCATGCCCTGCACAGCAAGGAGAAGTTTAGAAAAAACTACTCAGCAAGGAGAAAGTTAAAAGAAACCACTCAGTCATCATACAGGGAGACCCTTCCCTCCGGGCTGTCTTGTGACAGATATCGAGGCTGTAAATGTCTGATTAAACGATGGGAAGGGAGCGGCTCTGCAGACATCCCCCCACCCGCATTTAGGTCCATCAGAAAGTTGAAGCCTGCTCTTTTCTTAGGGAGCCGCAGCAGCCGCCGCCACCACCGCCACCATCACCGCCACCACCACCACCGCACAGAGGGGAGCTTGGCTACCGAGGGACCCTTCTTCACCTTTGGAAATGGCGGGTGAAATCACCGAGACCGGAGAGCTCTATTCTCCCTACGTGAGTTTTACTTTGGGAGCCTGTCTTGCCTACATCGGTGCCTCTGGCTTCTAGAGAAGCACGCTGCTTCCTGTGGACTGTAATTGTGAGCCCAGCGCTTTCAGAGCTGGAGTCTGGGGACCCCATCCAGCAGTAGCCATGGTGACCATATTGTGAGAGGCAGGTTTGGTCCCTGTTTGAGTGTCCATCAGAGAGTGGTCAAGAAAACCAAACTGCCTTGCTAGCTCTTTATGATATTTATCTCAGGACTGCTACCAGTTTCAGCCTATGCGGCCAGTTCCTATGGACAGTGGCTGTCCGCCGTTGACTCTGGGTTTTGCTCATCTTAGCAGTCTGCAACCACTGTGGTTCTTAGCTGAATTTTAAGTTGCACAACTTTTATAGTCTTGGATGGCGTAAGAGGCAGAGAAAGCTCACAGAGACCTCCAATTGCAGTTTGGTGCAGTCTGTAATTAGAACAATTAGAATGATTGATTTCTCCCTCTCTTGGGTCTGTGTTACCCCTCGCGCACACACGTTCAGTTTATCTTCTTTGTGTAGTAGAAGATTGGTCACGATTACATCACGGATAAGTAGCAGGAGGACTGGAATAATTGAATGATTGATTCCTGTTGCTGCCAAGGATCCCAAGGAAAGGCAGCACTGCCTTAAGCAGCCAGAGTCCTCCTTCTAGAAAGTGCCCAACCTGAAATAGCTGCCCTGCTTTGCACTTACCTTTCTGGCCTGGAGATCCCTGATCTGTTTCTGCTAGCCGGCCTCACAGACTCCAGAGCTGTGGGGTGACGGCTAAGGAGGCATGGCTGAGAACAGCAGGTCCAAACTCTTCCTCCCACTAGGTCTTCCGGCTGGATCTGTGCCTTGCCTGTGTAGCACCAGGGGCACCTCCTCCATCTCTGCAATTTATGGGGGAAGTCTGTCTTGAACCTGGAAGTGAGTGGACTCGTGTCCCTCTCATGTCATGTGTGGGATTGTGTAACAGCTCACAGCCTCCTTGGGATCAGTAAGGACATGTCCGTAGAAATCACCCAGGTTCCTGCTTCATCCTACGACAGCTGTAAGCCCAGCGGCGAGGAGATGAGTTATTTCTATAACTGGGTGTTAAGAAGGAAAGTCTCTGACGGGCCTACTTTTCTTGTGCCTCCAGCTGTTCGGTAATCATTTCATTTGTCAGCATGTGCCCACAGGAAATGGGGCAGTGAGACCTCAACGCCTCAGTGGGTTCTGCTTTGTTTTTTCTTTGCCTCTTTTTTCCCCCCATGCGGGGGGTCAAATTGGAGCTGTAGCTGCCAGCCTATGCTACAGCCCAGCAACTTGGGATCCGAGCTGCGTCTGTGACCTGCACCGCAGCTCATGGCAACGCCAGATCCTTAACCCACGGAGCGAGGCCAGGGATTGAACCCAAGTCCTCATGGATACTAGTCGGGGTTGGTTAACTGCTGCGCCACGATGGGAACTCCAGTGGGTTCCGCTCTTTAAACACTTTTTCTCGCCAGTTCCTATGCGTTGGGTTTTGTTGAAGATCTGTGCTCAAGGGCCTACCCTGGGCATTGGCCGTGACTCCACGCCCGCTCTCTTATCTTATCCTGCCAGTGAAGAGAGAAGTGAGGGGACAACCGGGGGTGCTGAGGATGAGTTTTAGAGCAGAGAACACGCCCTCTACCTGAGATTTCTTTAACTCTGCCATGGAGGGAGAGTGGGTCTTGGCCCCAAGTGAGACCAGGGATGGGGGAGGCATGAGGTGCACCATCTGTTGACCCTGGAGAGGCAGCGGGTGGGCCTTGCCTGCAGATGCTGCTTTGAGTAGCACCATGTGGGCGGAGCCCGCTCCAGGAGAGTAAGACCCTGAGCAGTGCATCCGCCCATGACCTGGTCTCTGCCGGCCCAGGGTCTCTCCCTGCCTCTGCGTTGCCCTGTCCTGAGTTCTCTTCCACTCAGAGTCAGGGTGTTTGCCTTAGCCTGCATGATCCCGCGGAAACTCTTTGTAACAAGCAGACGAGCCCGCAAGGGCCTCGGATGATCAACCCTCTCAACAGTAGTGCTGGACATGCGTGGCTCAGGCCCGTAGCACCCCCATAAGTGGTCTTAGAACAGGTGTGTCTCTTTCCCCATTTCTGGGGACCACAAGTGGCTCAGGCCTGAGGGGGTTGTGTGATGCAAATAGAGGAAGTAGGGGTCACCGCTTACAAGTGGGCAGCCGCTGAGGCCGCCTCCTGCCAGACGGTCTTGCCTAAGATCATTGCCGTTGCTTTCAAAGGAAAGAGCGCTTGTTTGATAGCCTGAAAGCCTCCTTGTTGCTTCTGCGTCTCTGCTGCCCTGGTTCCTTTGACAGCTGTCGTTGGGGAAGCTGTTGAAAGGTGCCTGTGACCCCTGCCTCGTGCACACGTGTGGGCAAGGCCGCTGGGGCCCTGCCCTGAACCTCCTAGGGCTTGCGGCTGGGGCAGGTCAGCCAGCCCAAGGGTAGGACTGTGCCTTCTCAGCAGAGAACCAGAGGAAGCTCGGTTTGCATTGAAACCGCAGCCTCCCAGGAGGCTGGCTGTGCTGAGTGGTCACCCGACTGGCAGAAGAGATCATCTCCCCGCTCCTGCCCCGAAACTGCCTCCCCGCCCCCCACCGCTGCCTGTGGCTCAGCTCCGGTTTGCTTCCTGCCTCCTGCTCTGCTCCTTGAGATTAGTCCTCACCGATCACTTTTACTGGAGGTAAAGAGGCTTGACCTCTGGCCAGGAAGGTGGAAAAGCCACACAGGGCTCCCTGCAGCCCTGCCAGGCCCAGAGTGCTGGCTTCAGAAGGAAAAAACAGCAACAACCCAAGACGAATGGGATCACCCCTTTCTGCTCCTAACTGCCAGCAGTTGGTCCCCAATTAACTTCTCTGTCAAGTTCTTGCAGGGTCTTTTTTTACTGAGATTTACTTGAACTTTCCCTTGGGAGTGTGTTTATTTCACTGTGTCTTTATCAGCAGTGGTTCTCAGCTGGTGGCACTCCTGCCTCCCAGGGGACATCTGGCAATGTTCGGAGATTTTTTAAATTTTTTTTTCCATTTTATTATTATTATTTTTTAATAGTTATTTCCCCAATGCAACTTTTTTTCCTACTGTACAGCCTGGTGACCCAGTTACACATACATGTACACATTCTGTTTTCTCACATTATCATGCTCCATCATAAGTGACTAGACACAGTTCCCAGGGCTACACAGCGGGATCTCATTGCTAATCCATTCCAAAGGCAATAGTTTGTATCTGTGAACCCCAAGCTCCCCAACCACCCTCTCCCTCCTCCTCCCCCTTGGCAACCACAAGTCTCTTCTCCAAGTCCATGATTTTCTTTTCTGTGGAAAGGTTCATTTGTGCCGTATATTAGATTCCAGATAGAAGTGATATCATATGGTATTTGTCTTTTTCTCTCTGACATTTCACTCAGTATGAGAGTCTCTAGTTCCGTTCACGCTGCTGCAAATGGCATTATTTCATTCTTGTCTGGAGACATTTTGACCATAACAACACGGGGGAGTCCGGGGCGGGGGGGGGGTAGGCTTCCAGTGGGTAGAGGCCAGAGAGGCTGCTAAACATCCTGCAATTCACAGAACAGGCCCCCCAGCCAATCTCAAAAGTCAGCAGTGCTCGGGCTGAGAAGCCCTGCTTGACAACATGGGCCTTTGACTTTTGTTTGTTTGTTTGTTTTAGGGCCACATCCATGGCATATGGAGGTTCCCAGGCTAGAGGTTGAATCAGAGCTGTAGCTGCTGGCCTACACCACAGCCACAGCAACGCAGGATCCTTAATCCATTGAGCAAGGCCAGGGATTGAACCTGCATCCTCATGGATGCTGTTCAGATTCGTTTCCACTGAGCTACGATGGGAACTCCTAGACCCTTGGGACATTTACCTCCCAAGACCTTCAGGCATCCCTGAGTTCACAAATGCCTCTTGTGCTACTTAATTTCTGCCTAAAATTTTTGGCTAAGAACCATCACTTTCTTAGGCCTCTTTCCTCTCTTTTTACTTGTATCACAAGAACCATCACCAGGGCCATTTTCTATAAAGAAATAAAGATTCTAGGAGTTCCCGCCGTGGCACAGTAGGTTAAGAATCCAACTGCAGTGCCTTGGGTCGCTGCTGAGGTACAGGTTCAACCCCCAGCCCTGCACAGAGGGTTAAAGGATCCAGCGTTGCTGCAGCTGGCAGCTCAGATTCAGTCCCTGGCTTGGGAACTTCCATGCGCCGTGGGTGTGGTCATAAAGGAAGAAGGTTCTAGCCTTCATCATGGCACTGCTTGTGAAAGCAATATGCCAGGAGATCAGCTGTTAGGTCAGGGACTGGGGCCTGGCCTCTTAGCGTTTCCCTGTCCCCTGACTTGCTCGGCTTCAGCCACGCTGGCCTCAGAGTTCCCGGGCCACCCCTCCCTCTCGCCATCCTGAGGCCTTTCTACCTGCCGGGCTCTGCCCTGGCCCTTTGTCTGCGCGACTCCTGCTCAGCCTCAGGTCCCAGCTTGAATGTCCTCCCGAGGCCTTCTGTGCACACCTGTTTGAAGCACTTCCCTGTTATTCTTTGTCACGGCACCCTGGTTCTTTCCTTCAAAACACTTCTCCCGGGCAGTCATCATAGTCTTCTCGTCTGTGTCCTGCTCCTGCTCGAGGTCAAGGCCCCTGTCTGTCGTGCCCGCTGTTGTCCCCCCGGCTCTCGGCGCAGGGCCAGGACCAGGCTCTCCGTAGTTGTTGAATCAGTGAGCGAATGAGCAGAGCTCGGCTGACGGACCCCTCACCGCCCTGCTCAGCTCTACCCACCTCTGGCTGAAATTAACCCCTGCAAAAGTCGGAGTTAGTTCGTAGGCGTTCACATCTGTGAAAAGACAACACTGGGGGCTTCCAGTTCGGTCGCTGTCACACTGATTCTCACACCACCCTGGGCCAGGCTTCAGCGGGGGAGCCACGCCATCAGGAGCTCAAGGAAGACGCTTCAAACGCGTCTCAGTCCTTCTGGGATCTGTCCCCGGGGTCAACTCTAGAATGTGATGTTTAAAATGGGGCAAAAGCAAAACCAAGAAAAACAAAAAAAATAAAAACAAGCGAAATGGGAGGAAGATGGTCAGGCTCCGGGCAGACCCACATCTTGAGGCCAGGGGCCAGGCACCCCAAGAAATGCAGAGAGAGGTGAGATGCAGGTCGCAGCCACAGAAGCCTCAGATTTACTTTTTTTTTTTTTTTTTTTAGGGCCACACCCATGACATATGGAAGTTCCCAGGCTAGGGGTCAAATCAGAGCTACAGCTGCTGGCCTACACCACAGCCACAGCCACAGTCACAGCAATGCCGGATCCAAGCTAAGTCTGCAACCTACACCGCAGCTCATAGCAACACCAGATCCTTGACCCACTGAGCGAGGCTAGGGATTGAACCTGCGTCCTCGTGGTTCCTTGTCGGATTTGTTTCCACTGCACCACAACAGGAACTCTGAGAAGCTTCAAATTGAAAGGCAGGGAAAAGATAAGCACATCAGCATCGAAAACCCAAAGGAAGGCATAAGAAATGTTCTTGCCCCAGGACCTTGGGAGTTGGGGGCTTTGTGGTGGGAGCAGCATGTGAAGGGGCCCCGAATAATGAGTGGGAACTGGGGGGTCTGGCCAGGTGTAAACTGGTCCTGGGAAGAGTGGCTCCCTCTCTCCTAGAAGCCCCCACCCTGTTTGTCCAGCACTCAGGGGGCCAAGGACCACCTGCCCGGAAGCCTGGCCCGCCCTCCCCACTGCCCAGCCCTTCCAGCCTCCCTGTCCAGGGCCCCAAAGTGCTTGGTGATGCTCCTTATCTTGCTTTTTTATTTTTCAATCTGACTGAGGCTGATCTGAGAACGGACCCTAACGTGTGTGTTTCTGATTTCAATTGCAACACATCGTTCTTTTAGAAAAAATGTTGAACTGTAGAAAAGGGCGCATTTCTAAGAAAGGGGAATTGAGAATGAGAGCTGGGTAGGTGTGTCCAGAGGGGTAGTGTTTTGTTTTGTTTGCGTCTTTGTTTTTCGTTTGGTTTTCGGCCGCACCTGTGGCATATGCAAGTTCCCAGGCCCGGCGTCGAATCCAAGCCACAGCTGGGAGCTCTGCCACAGCTGCAGCAACGCCAGATCCTTAACCCACGGCAATGGCCCAGGGATTGCACCCAAACCTCCACAGCAACCGGAGCCGGCTACAGTTGGTTCCTCAACCCACTGTGCCACAGCAGGAACTCCCATTGTCATTTTTAAGAATGCCATTTCCAAGGAGTCCTGGGAATGGAAACCACAGGTGCAGGACCTTGGCGATGAAGGCAGAGGATATAGGTTGCTTCTTCAAGGTGTTTGGTTAAGGGAGAATGAGAGGGCCATGTTTTGAAGATGTCGAGAACATTTGCAGGCAGAGGGGAAGAGTTTATAGGAGGAGAAGGTTCCAGAAAGGGGAGCCGAGCTCAGCACAGGTGCAGGGCGGAACCTCAGCAAGGAGGAAGCACACGTGTTCCCCGAGGCGGGAGGGAGGAGGTGGACGCTGGGCAGGAGTGAGGCTGGGGGGTGCTCGTCAGATGACCTCTGTGCCCTCCATAGCATTGGAGACGGGTGGGAGCCGCGGGTCGGGGGCTTGGGCGTGAGGTTTGAGCCTTTACAAGGGAACTGCTCAGACGTCTGCAGCAAGGAAGAGAATCTGATGCTGCCGAACCACAGGAGTAGCGGGGACCGCCATCTGTCACGGGACTCATCGTTAGAGTTTTAAAGTCATTCCGGGAGCCCTCTGCATCTTCACCTTAGGGAGACCAGGTAGTGGGTGCAGGGTCGTCCCCAAGGCTGGGGGGGTCTGAAAGGTCAGAACGGGGAGGGTGGGGGGAGCTGCAGGCAGAGTGTGCTCCCTGGAACCAGCCAGTTGTCCGTGATGCGGGAGCATGCGTGTGAGGCCACAATGGAGGCAGCGACCTGGGTAGGGAGGGCGGCGACTAGACGTCCTGATCAGGACAAAGGTGGGTCGGTGGGAGTGGAAGGCAGGGGCTTCAGGGCAGAGCGGCTTCGTGCTCGAGATCTTGAAAAGGCAGTCCCTAAGCAGCTGAGCTGGAGTCAGGTTGGTGCGAACTAGAGTTAAGCTTAAAACCAGGGAGTTCCGTTGTGGCTCAGTCAGTCAAGAACCCGGCATGGTGTCCTTGAGGATGAGGGTTCCACCCCTGGCCTTGCTCAGCGGGTTAAGGATCTGGCGTTGCCACAAGTTGCAGCCTAGTTTGCAGAAGCGGCTCGGATCTGGCGTGGCTGTGGCGTAGGGCGGCAGCTGCAGCTCTGATTTGACCCCTAGCCTGGGAACCTCCATATGCCGCAGGTGCGGCCCTAAAAAGAAGGAAAAAAAAGAAAGAAAGAAAGAGAGAGAGAAAGAAAAGAAAAGGAAGCCCTGAAGTCAGTGACCCAGCAGTTCTTCTGGGAGGTTGGTTGGAGGGGGGGTTCAGGCGAGGCAGGGGGAGTGGCTGCCGGTGGGTAGGGCGTTTCTTTGTGGGGTGATGAAATGCAGTTAGATGGGTGCTGGTTGTAGAACTTATGATTAAAAACTCCTGTGTACTTTAAAAGGGTGAATTTGCAAAGATTTTTTTTTTTTTAGGGCTGCACCTGAGGCCTATGGACGTTCCCAGGCTAGGGGTCAAATCCTGGCTCACACCACAGCCCCACCAAACGCTAGATCCAAGCCGTGTCCGCAACCTACACCACATCTCATAGCAACCCGGGATCCTTAACTCTCTGAGTGGGGCCCGGGGATCGAACCCACATCCTCATGGATACTAGTCAGGTTCGTTTCCACTGAGCCACCGCAGGAACTCCTGCAAAGGGTGATGAACTCAGGGCTTTCGTCTTCCGGTGCTCCTGTTTGGTTCCCCAGCCTCCGACGGCAGGTCCTGCCTCCCTCGAACCTGGGCCGACTCCTCCCTCTTCCCACACGCCTAGCTGAGGCCTGGTCTCCACCGCAGCTTTGCTGTCGCCCCAGGTCACCCTTGGAAACCCTTGGGGGCTAAGGCGCCTTAATTTCTGGGCTCGAACGTCCCCTCTCTTGGTTCCAGGTTGGCCTGGTGTACATGTTTAACCTCATCGTGGGCACCGGCGCGCTCACCATGCCCAAGGCCTTTGCCACCGCTGGGTGGCTCGTCAGCCTGGTCCTGCTGGTGTTCCTGGGCTTCATGAGGTAAGGGGCCGTCCCGGGGGGCCTGGGGCGGAGCGGGGGGGAGCCTGAGCTCTGACAGTGCGAGGAAGGTGCCCCCCGTGAGCGGATCCTAATAGGTGCCCCGAGCCAGCAAAGGAGGCACAGAGGCCTCCGCGTCTCGGGCTGATGGAGCAGTCGCCCACCCTGATCACTGAAAAGTGAAGACCTCCAGTTAGGCTCGGGGACGTCTCCCGTGACCCTCGCGGGTCCTTCCCCCACGGGTTTTCCTCCCCGTTGTATCCTTTATGTCTGGTACGGTCGGAGTTTGTTCCCTGAGAAAATACTACCCAGCACGGAAGAGAACCTCACGGCCCTTTCAGCTGATACAGGGAAATCAGTTTGGAATTCAGAATTTTTTTTTTAAATAAGATTTTATTTATTTTTTTAAATATTTTATTTATTTTCTTTCCGGGCCACCCTTAGCATATGGAGCTCCCAGGCTAGGGGTCAGACCCAAGCTGCAGTCGTGACACATGCTGCAGCTGTGGCAATGCCGGATCCTTAACCCACTGGGCCGGGCCAAGGATTGAACCGGCGACCCAGCCTCCAGAGACGCTGCCGATCCCACTGCATGACCGCGGGAAGAATGAGGGGGGATTCCAAACTTCCCAAATTGGGGAAAGTGTGTGGGGGTGTGGGTGTGTTGTGTGGGGGTGTTTTCTTTTTTGGCTGCCCCCACAGCAAATGGAGTACCTGGTTCAGGGATCAGATCCAAGCTGAGCCACAGCTGTGGCAACCCTGGATCCTTTAACCTCCTGGCCTGGGCCGGGGATCAAACCTGCGTCCTGGTGCTGTAGAGATGCCACTGATCCCACTGCGCCACAGCAGGAACTCTAGAATTTAAGAGAGTATCCGAGGCAGTGATAAACACACGGGCCTGCATGCAGTCGGGTGTTCATCTCCCCTCTTGCACCTGCTTCCTGAGCGGGTGGGTGGGCATCACCTGGGACCACCAGCTGGCGCCGCTTAGTGCCCCAGGCCACTAGGGACTTAGGACTAAGCATTTCCAGCCCCCTGAACCTAGTAGGAATCTGAAAGCTGCCCAAAAAGGGGGGGCACCTGGAACCACCCCCAAGGGGTACTTCCCCTGAGGCAACACAGGCACTGTCCTTAGGCGCTAGAGTCCTGACCCACCGATCCAGGCAAAGCCCCCTGCCCTCGCAGGCCTGCTTCTCTGACCCACCGATCCAGGCAAAGCCCCCTGCCCTCGCAGGCCTGCTTCTCTCCTGTGGGGAGACGGACACTGCGCAGTGAAGATAAGAAGTAGCAAAGTGCAGAGTAAGAAGATGAAGAGCAATACGGAGAAATTGAAGTGTGCAGCAAGGGGAGTTCCACTGTGGGCAGAGGGCTAAGGATCTGGCGTTGCCGCGGCTGTGGCGTAGGTTGCAGCTGTGGCTCAGATTCGAATCCTGGCCCGGGAGCTTCCACACACCTCGGGTGTGGCCGAGAAAGAAAAAAAATGCACAGCGTGTTAAGGGACCGGGCGGTGGGGCCATTACAGTTTGGGGTAGGTGGTCCGTGGCCCTGGGAGAGCAGATCGGGAGGAGAAGGGAGCCGCCCCCGTTGGAGGAGTGGGACTGATTAGCAGTGAAGGCAGTTAAGACCTAGAGGAGGCTGCGTGCGATGGGAAAATGTTCCTTCCGGGGGGCTTTGCGGCCGTCCTTGAGGTGCCCTTGGCTCCTTACCTACCGCAGGCCCTGGCAGCCAAGAGCCCGAGAGTCCTTGTCCTCCTCTGACTCTGCTGTCCCCTTCAAAGGACCTTCAGCGCAGGCAGCCACCTGAACGGAAACTGATTACTGGGGGCCCCCAGATGGGGTCGCCGCCCCCTTGCCGCTCAACCCGTTTATGTTCAAACATGATCAATGAGTCGGCTTTGTGTGATCATGAGAAGCTTCTTTATGCCTTAATTAAGATTGATTTTTAGTTTTACCTCCAAAAAGCAGGGAAAATCTAGAGCCCTTAAAACGGTCACTTAGGCAAGATAATGAGAAACCTCTCTAGGAGGTGCCGAGGCGGCTGGAATGGGGGCTTCCAGCTGGCTGCCCCACCTCCGCTGAGATGGAGTGGGTAGGGGTGACCCCCCCACCCCTGCCCCCCACCTGCTGGGCTGAGCAGCCACCCGGGAAACAGGGCGATGAATGTCCCCTCCTAGGGGTCCCAGCAGGGCCAGAGTCATTCCCCAGGTTTTATGAGCAGGAAGGCGGCCCTCCCCGAACTTTCTGCCACCGCCGGCATCCGTGTCTCCCCAGTTTCCCTCAGAAAAGAGCAGTTTTTCACTTAGTCTGACTTCTCAGCAGCTGATATCCCCTCCCCATCTCCCATCTGATGCGGGCCGAAAAAAAGGCCGGCCTGACATTAGCCAGGTTATTAGCAGTCAAGGTACCACCCCCCCAAAGGGGGAGGGGACAGATGCCAGCACCAAGTGTCCTTTTCACTTAGCCTCACCTGCCCCTGCTCTGCCCATTAGTGTAGTGACTGGAGGTTGACCCCTGGGCCACCGCCTCTGCCCTTCCCGAAGCTCTGGGAGGGGCCGCGGGTGACCCAGCCTCCTCTTCGCAGCTTAGAGCACGGCATGGTGCCTGCCCTCCCATCTCCCCACCTCTGCACGCCGTGCCCCCGCCTCACCGCTCCCCCAGGCTCGCCCTCTCTCTTTCCATCAGTGTTTCACACCCGTCTCTCCTGGATGGGCACTGGAAATGCATTCTGAGTTCGTTCGGAGACGTCAGGGTGAGCTCGCAGGGCGCCCGGGAGTCACCTGGCCCTTTTTTATCAGGTCAGACCCACCTCTGAAGTTCCCACCCCTTCCTTGGGACCCAGGATGCTTTGGGCCCTTTGGTCGGGTCAGGTCTTCGCTGGCGTTTCCTTTTATCTTGTCCCTCCTCCAACCTCCGGCCTGCCTTTGGCCATTCACACGTGGCCTCCCTTCCCTGCAGCTTTGTGACAACTACCTTTGTGGTGGAGGCCATGGCGGCGGCCAACGCTCAGCTCCGCTGGAAGAGGATGGAAAACCACCAGGTGTGTGTGCTGCCCTTGGCTCCGGGCGGTGCCCCAGGGCGGTCGTTACAAAGAGGGGGCCCTCGGCAGCCGCTTCTCTCCCTCCTGAGGCCTGGGGTCTCCTGAGCACAGCTCCGCTCCAGGACCCTAGCCCAGAGCTGAAGTCCACGGCCAAGGTCAGCTTGCAGAACCAGTGCAGCCTCTGCTCTTTTGACGTCCCCTCCCCCCGACGTCTGGCCCAGTCATCCTGAACCTTTGTACCTGGAACCGGGCTGCAGCGTCTTCCTCTGAGTGTTGCCTGCACCTTCGAAAGTGACAGCATCGAAGTGTCGAAAGTTTTCTCATCAGATACCTTCTAGAAAGAACAAACTAAGGAAACAGGCTCTCCCGTGTCCCAGGGGGTTTCCGCCGAGCCCTGTGCCCCTGCGTTTTCCTCGTCTGTTCTCATCCTCCCCACTCCCCCCCAGCAGGAGGAAGACGACGACTCCTCCTCCGCCTCCGACAGCGATGTCCTTATCCAGAACAACTACGAGCGGGCGGAGAAGCGGCCCATCCTGTCTGTGCGTAAGTCTGGGGGTTCTGCGCTGGCCTGTGCTTCATTCTGGTCCCCAGGTTCCCCTTCCTCCTGTCCCTCCAGAGACCCTCTGGCATCTCCCACCCCAGGGCTGATCCCAGGCTGAAGGCACCGTGGAACAGTAACGCCGAGCCCTGGTCTGCTCCCCACAGCTGCCTCCCATCCCAGCACACACTCACACACACAGAGTCCATTTGAACCTCGGGCCAGGTATCCCAGCATGAAAAACTAAAACGCTTCCTCTTTCCTCCTGGCTCCGCAGAAAGGCGCGGCTCTCCGAACCTCTTTGAGATCACAGACCGGGTGGAGATGGGACAGATGGCTTCCATGTTCTTCAATAAAGGTAGGGCTCCTTCCCGCAGGTGGGGGAGGGCAGAGGGAGAGCTGGTACCCTCCGCAGGCGGGGGCACTCGGAGCCAGGGTTCCACCTCATCTGGCGGGGTGGGGGGCAGATGGTGGGAGCCGCAGATTCTCGGCCGGAGAAGCCACTTTGCTGAGACGCCTGAACGGCTTCAAGGTGTTTTCTTGGATTCCTCCCCATTCTTCAGCACATCAGAAATAAAGTAGCAGCTGCAGCTCGTAGAGGCTGAGAGTCCGGAGCAGCTTTCCGAAGGAAGCTGGTGGGGGCGGCTGGTGGTTTCGTGCCTCCTGCTTGATAGCTTCTCACTTGTCTCTCTTTTCTGGGCTGTTCTATCTCCGACTTCCCAGAGCGACCACCTTGGGGCAGCGGGAGGATGCTCTGTGCCTGTGTGTCTTCTCGGTGGCCAGCAGAGGGCGCCAGCGGCCCACGCTCAGGGCCGCTGCTGGGAACCTGCGCTCTAATCATGATCTCTCCCCACTTGCCCTGCAGGCCAGCCCTGGAGGGATTGGGCCGCCAGCACCCAGCTCAGGTGCTGCAGAGTTGCTTGTTCCCCCAACAGCACCTTAGACTTCCATTCTAAGTCCTGTTCTTTCGGAAGACAAGCTATTCAATGGTTTAGTTCTTTTAATGCCCAAACCTTCATAGAGTTTGGTGCATCTCAGTAAATCCTTGCCCTTGCAGTTATGCTGGGAGATTTTCTGCCCCTTCATCAAATCCCTGTTGGCGGAGTGGGGGCCACTCCACCGGTTCCTCGCAGTCCTGAATGTGGCTGCACTAACTTGAGCCGAAGGGGGTTGTAGAAACTAGAGTCTAGAATCTTCTCCACTGCTTCTTAGGAGGGTGTGAGGTCTGTTTCTCAGCAGTGGTGTGACATGAGGGGGATGTGACCATCGGCCAGAGGTCGCCTGCGGGTCCGTTCCCAGCCTCACCGAGGGGTTTCAGAACTTAGCAAAACCAGATCGGCTGTGTCTCACCCATTCTGTGCCCGTTTCCCTTGTTCCATGTCTGCGTCCCCATCTCCTTGGACCAAGATAAGCGGGGCAGACGTTTCCTCCTGGTGGCTGCATGGTCTTCTCCCAAGTGCAGTTTCTGAAATGAAATGCACGGTGGAGGGTGGACAGAGACCTTTAAACCTCCTTCCTGATCTTCGTGTTTCACAGTCCGCCCTGATTTCTTTAAGAATTCTAGGAACTTGTGGTCTTGTGACTCCTAGGTTTTCCAAATCTGATAGATAATAAACACATTCAGGAGTTCCCATTGTGGCTCAGCAGTATCCAGCCTGACTGGGATCCATGACGTTGCAGGTTCGATCCCTGGCCTTGCTCAGCGGGTTAAGGATCTGGCATTGCCATGAGCTGCGGTGTAGGTCGCAGATGAGGCTCAGATCCTGCGTTGCTGTGGCTATGGTGTAGGCAGCCAGCTGCCATTCCAATTTGAGCCCTAGCCTGGGAACCTCCATGTGCTGCAGGTGTGGCCCTAAAAAGCAAAAAGGAAAGAAAGAAAGAAAATAAACACATTCATCTGAGAGCAGCTCAGACTTGGAGGGTGCCTGCTTCTCACCTGCTCCACAGTTTCTGAGCCCGGGCATTGGCTGGATCTTTCTTCACTGTGGGGCTTGGCCTGTGTGTTGTGGTGTCGAGTCACATCCTCAGCTTCTACCCACTAGTTGTCAGTAGCACCTCCCAGACATGACAATAAACATGTCCTCAGACTTTGCCGCGGGTCCGGGGGTGGGGGGTGGGGGGCGGCAGCGGGCAGAATCACCCCCAGCTGAAAGCACTGCTCAGCTCTATCCTAATTTGCAGAGTGTCGCCTTCACCTTTGCAAGGGCTGCCCTCCTCCCCCCAAAGGCCCCCTGGGGGTCCAGACTCAGTCCTTGTAATTAGAAATGCCAGTGCCAGCCATGCTGGCCTCCTGGAAGTTCATTGATCCTCCCAGTCTGTGTCTGGTAATGACATTTATTGATCAGGGCAGGCCAGTGGCAGTTTATAAAGAGCTGACATGCGTGCGGGCAGGAGGAAAGGCTGAGAGTCGGGGAGGACAGGTTCCCTGCAGGAGCTTTGGCTCAGAACAGAGGAACAAGCAGGAACGGGGGCTTGACCCAGAGCCTGGGTGTGAGTGGCAGCAACCTGGGGCCCCTGAGCTGGGCCTTCAACGCTCCGCCAGGCCCTCCAGGGTTCTCTCAAGGATCGTGTCTTCTGGGTCTTTGCTGCCTAGATGCCCAGCGGCAGAGCCAACCTCAAATAGCCCAGGAGGAATGTGCTCCTGGCTTCCCCCGGGGACCTAGGGGCTCTTCTGAGCCACCAGGATTAGAAGGGAACTGTCACTTCATTTTTCTTTCTGTTCTCAGAGACTCCAGCAGCTTGAGATCAGTGACACCAAAAACAGGCAGTCCGTCTGAATGGCAGTTTGAGACTGGCCGTCTGGGGCCATGCCCCTGAGGTCGTAGGGTGCGGGTGCTTGTCTCAGAGCTTTTACACCTGTTCTCCGTGGCCAGAATCATACGTGGGATTTCATGCAGGTCGAATCCTTCTCACTGTGCAGGATTAAAGACAGCTGGGGACTTGCCAGGCTCAGGAAACGAGGCCGATGTGATTAAGACCAGAGCCCGAGTTCACAGCTCCTCGTCCAGGCCCCCCGCAGGGAGAGGGGACCGAGGTTTGCCTTTGCAGAGGGAGCATCCACGTCGCTCCCCTTCCAAAGTCAGCATCCTCCCCGCAGAGGCGTCTCGTAAGCAGGGCAGGGAACCGTCCCGAGCACCGGCTCCTGTGCTGCCACCCTTCCCACCGCGTCCTTGGTGAGGGGCCAGATTCCGAATGAGACCCTTGGTCTTTGGAAATCAAGGGCTTTTAACCCTCTTGATTTCAGCTTCCAAAGCTGGGCCCCGTCCTGACAATCCTCTTGCTTTCCAGTCCCCCGGCAGCCGTCTTATCTCAGAGCCCTGCGTCTGGCTGCGCAGGAGGCCCCGGCCCAGCGAGCCCTAGGTGCCAGGCTCCAGATTCAGGCCGTCCCTCCTCCTCCCCCCAGGGCAGCCTGTCCCGAGCGTGAAGACGCTTCTTGTCCCACCCGCACCTGTCCCTGCCCCGCACTTGCCCTGGACCCGTCTGGGCTCAGGACCTCTCTGATGCAGCCTCACTCAGCCCCTCTCGGGTGACTGTCACGAGTCGAGGGGTTTCCTGCCAGCATCACAGGGTAGGCAAGCAGAACGAGAAATAGGACTTGGGGTGGGTTTCCCGCAGTGCCTGGAGGACAGAAAGCCATGGATGAGGTGGAGAGGCAATCGTCCCCAAAGAAGCCCGGCGCCTGCCTGCGGCTCCCTGACCGACGACCTTGTTCCTTTCAGTGGGGGTCAACCTGTTCTACTTCTGCATCATCATCTACCTGTACGGGGACCTGGCCATCTACGCCGCCGCCGTGCCCTTCTCCCTCATGCAGGTGACCTGGTGAGTGCCCCCCCACCCCCCACCCCACCCGGAGATGCAGCCAGATGGGCGTGCTCAGGCATCAGGGCAGAGGTCTCAGGGCAGAAGCTCCACACCAACCGAATCCATCCACATCTGCAGGACAGAGGTGCCCGAGGCCCTTTTTGGCACGTGCCCCAGCCAGCTGTCCTTCCAAGACCCGCTTCTCACCACTCTCCGCTTCCCTGTCCCATGGGGAAGGGGACCAGGGTTCCCACCAGGGCCTCCCGAGATGCCAGGGAGCCGTGCGGCACGATACGGAGGCAGGTGCCTGCCTACAGAGACAGGAAAACAGGGCTCGCAGAGAGTTAGATCTTTGGACCTGAAGCCACGGCCGGGGGCATGGAGGGCCCGTGGCTTCCCGTGATTACGAAGGGCAGCTTCTGCCTCTACAGCCAAGCAGGGAGGCCCAGGCTGAGCCCCTGTTCTCCCTCAGCAGCGCCCTGGGCAACGACTCCTGCGGCGTGGAGGCCGACGCCAAGTACAATGACACAGACCTATGCTGGGGGCCCCTGCGCCGCGTGGACGCCTACCGCATCTACTTGGTGAGTGGCCTCGCCTCTGCTCCCCAGCCCCGCCCGGCCAGGCCACCCTGGGGGCTGGGGGCCGGGAGCCGCCTTCACTCTTGGCCAAACTTTGCCCAGAGAGCAGGGTCTGCACGGCCCACACTCTGGCTGATGGGTCCCGGGCAGGCCGTGGATGGTGTCACTGCCACACCAGCCCCATCGTGTCCTGGCCACGTGGCCTCTGCCATAGGTGGTTTGGACAAGGCGTTCGGGCAGTGCCAGCTCCAGGGCTGTGACCGCTGAGAAACTTGGCTCAGGGTTGGGGGGGCACTTTCAGCAAAGCCCTGTAAAAGGGCCAGGGGTCTGGAAACTTTCCCTGTTTTGACCTTCCTCCTGACCAGCCCGAGAGCAGGTCGCCGGGCTTCCCTGCAGGGCAGTCAGGCCTGGGCTGTCCACAGCTGACCCTAACCCGACCCTGAGGGCAGACGGGCCTCCAGCTGGGGATCAGCCCAGCCCGCGCCCCGTCTCCCTGCCCCCACCCTACGGACAGGGGGAGCCCATGAGTCTCCAGGCTCTGTGCCCTGTGAGGGGGAGGGGAAGTGGAGCTGGGGAGCATGCCCGATGGGTCTGGGGTCTCGGGGATGGGAGACAAAACCAGAAGCAGGTGTCTGCCTGCTGTCTGGGCGGGACTCAGAAATTGCTCCCTTTCGCTTGTGCAGAGTCTATAAATACCCTCCTCGGCCGTGACACAGATTTAGGTGCATAGGTGACACACAGCTTGACACGTGGCCACTTAGCTGATGTGGTGTGGGAGGCAGGGCCGGGAGGGAGCCAGCCTTCCCCGCGAAGGTGGCCCGTTCCTTGTCCCTATCCTGGCAGAAGCCGCCACGGCCCCCAGCAGCTGCATTACTTGGGTCTGAACGCGTTAACCCCAGGGACGGCAGAATGGTTGCTTGGCCTCCCGGTCCCAGCGTATAGACCTTTCCGGGAGAGATTAGTTTTCTTCTATGCGTTTGCTGAGTCAGATGGTCTGTGTGGCGCCTCTTGCCTGTTTAGCCAGGACTCTTCCAGCAAAACTGCATCTCAGCCCAGGTCCCCCCCCAGACTTCGGTAGCACATTAACTTCTAGGCCTCGGGGGCGGGTGGAGGACTCAGCAGTGCAGCCAGGAGCATGCTCTGGAGGCCTGTCACCCCTGAGCCTTTCAGCAGCCTGTGACTGATAAAATTAGCAAAAGCATGGGAGCTCCCTGGTGGTCTGGTGGCTAGGATTCAGCACTTTCACCACTGCAGCCCGAGTTCCATCCCTAGTCTGGGAACTGAGATCCCACATCAAGGCCCTGCATGGTGTGCCCCCTCCCCCACAAAAATTAGCGGAAGTATTAGAAGTGTAAGGACCCACCTGGATCTCTAACCAGCAGAGCCAAGCAGAAAGGGGAGGCAGGTGGAGGAGAGAGTATGAGAGCCTTGGCACAGACCCGGGAGCAGGTCCAGGGCAGGGGGCAGCAGCTCTGCCCCTCAGGTGGGTCTTTCCAGGGAGGGGGGTGCCTGCTGGAGTCTG
Organism: Phacochoerus africanus; assembly: GCF_016906955.1. Taxonomy (NCBI): domain Eukaryota; kingdom Metazoa; phylum Chordata; class Mammalia; order Artiodactyla; family Suidae; genus Phacochoerus; species Phacochoerus africanus. Next base: position 6,424,759 of record NC_062557.1, on the reverse strand, counting down.
CACAGAATCTGCCCGGCACATTCCCATCCCCCCTCCCCACCCCATGTCCACCAGCAAAACAGGTACGGAGCCCGGGGAACATGGGCTGCTGCCACCTGTCTGGTGAATTATTTAGCAGCGTTGTTATTGCCTTATTAAAGTGTTCCTTCCGTTCTTCCTATAAACCTTCCACGTGATGGAAGCCTCCCTCCCCAAATCTCAGTAATTCTCTGACGGAACAGAAGGAACCCTTCAGGAAAGCAGACGGGCATTCGTTTCTGCCTTCGTCTCCCAGATACTGCACTTACAACTCGTAGAGCTAATTGCCACCAGGCCGCCCGCAAAAGCTGCCCGAAATAGGGAGGGGGCCGAGCAGAAACAGAGCCCGTTCTCTCTGGTTGTGGACTCACACATACGCGCACACACGCACACTACCGGGGGCTTCAGTTTGTTTGCAAGGTTTTCAGCTCAGACACGCTCCTCTTTGCCCGGCTTGGGGAGATTCAAGGCGGGCGGACCTTCGCGTTGTCTCAGAGGTTCCTTTACGACTTTGCGTGTGGCCCCCTGGGACTGTAGCTTCCGCGGAACAGCGCCTCCTGACCCTGAACTCGGGGCCTCTCTGTCCGGGGCAGGCCTCCCCCACTTGGTGAGCTGGAAGCATCGAGCCAGGGCCTTGGCAGACGTGCTTTCCTGGTCGGGCCCAGGCGCTGCTGCGTGAAACGGCATCTTCTCCTCCCTCGTCTGGCCCACATCCTTGTTCCGTCAAGTGGCCCCTTCCCATCCTGGGAGAGGAGGGTCCCCCTCGCGCTTGGCCCCGCTCACGCGCATTTGGAAGGCTGTCCTCCCTGCCAGAAGTTTCCCGCCGCGCCTCCTACCAGCTGCTTTGCTGCCGCCACATCGGGTGAGGCTGCAGGCAGGTTTCACTAAGGCCCCTTCCCACGCCAGGCACAGTCCTTCTGTCTCAGGGAAACGACAAACCTGGCCTGTGTGTTTAATAAAAGGACCTCGGAATAGCCGCTGCCTTTCTATCCCAGGGCAGTATGATCTGGCTCTTGCTTTACGGTGTCATTTTCAGACCGCGCTCTGGAAGCCACCTCTTCTGTGTCTTCCCAGGCCTGCTGCCGAGAGGCGCCCCTGGAATGAGAGCGCTCGGAGGCAGCCTGCACATGGGATCGGGAGTACTTGTGAGAAGGGGGCTTTCTCTACCAGTAGTTACCAGTCGCCTCCCAAAGCCCTGAACTTAACAAAGGGAAGCCCTCCACCCTGCCCTCTGCATCCTCCTCCTGTGACTGCCAGTACGGCTTCGCTTCAGAGGAGCCGGGGGCTGTGACATGGGGGTGGTCCCATGAGTCACACGTGCCCGCCTCCCCCAGGGTGGGGCGTCCCACCGGAGCCAGCAGCAACCTGGACCCCATCGCGAGGTCAGGATCTGACCCTCAGAATCCACCGCCCACCCCTCCTGCTCCTCCAAAGGATCAGAGGGGAAGGTGTTGATGCCCCAACGCTTTCAAACCGGCAGTCTTGCCTCCAGGCTGGGGAGCATCCTGGGACTCTTTCTGCAGCAGCTCTTGCTCTGGTAGGAAACAAAGCCGGCCCTCAGCATCTCATTTTCCTGCACAGTGAGGAAGGGTCAGGGGCCGCCGGTGAAGTGGCAGGGGTGCATGGAAATGAGTTCCGTCCCAGAATTGCACTGTCCCGAGCATCTGGGAAGCAGGATGTCTGTCACTGTCCCCTTGAGTCAAGGACACTGCCAGACACTCTTGTTTTCCTTCCTCGTCCTCACTGTGCTTCCCAGCCTCATCCGTACCCCATGCCCTGGTGTCGCTGCCTCCTTAAGAGTGGCAGAGGGAAGCCTGGGGGTGGGAGCTCCCTGAGTTCTAAGCCTCCTCACTGCCTGCAGGAGCGGCCTCCGCTGCTTACAGGTGGACACGTGCTGCCAGGCACCAGCAGCCCAGCAGGCCCCGGCTGGGCAGAACCAGGCACGCAGATGGCCGAGCAGAGCTCATCCTGCCTGGAGCCCTGGCCGCAAACTGGCAGCACTGGGCGGGGGACCCTCGTAGGCTGCCTTGGGGCAGGACAAAGTCACTCTGGCTTGCTGTCCTGCCTTGAATGCAGGAGCTGTGAGATCCACCTCCAGGGCCTGGGTGACCCTGGAGAGAGGTGTAGCCAGCAGGTGCCTGATAGGTGACCTGCCACCCTCTGCCAGGCAGCCCTTGAAGAAGCAGGCTGTGTTTGGGGACTGTAGGCAGGGTTCTGCCTGTTGGACTCTCTTCCTAAAGGAGCATCTGGTTTGGGCTCGGTTAGCGCCTGAAGGGTCCCGGACCTTCACCGGGAGCCCTGGTTCTCTTTCTCTGGCAGGAGGCTGTGTTTTCTGATTGCGTCTGGGCTCAGTCTTACATGACAGTGCTTGCCTCTGCCATTAGCAACATTTCAAATAGCCAGCAACCCCAGCTTTAGACCAAATGGTCTCTTCCTAGAAAAGTACGATTCAAAGCAAAAACGTCCTTCGGGGGCGGGGGGGGGGGGGAGTGACTCCCCCACCCCCACCCCCACCCCGAGTGCAGCACCAAGTGGAGCCCTGCTGGCTCCTTCCTGCTGTGTTGTTTGCATCCATGTGGCCTGTTACCCGTTACTTCCTCGTCTCTGTTTGGTCCTCCCAGCCAAACAGTGAGATCCTTGGCATCTTCCCATTTCACAGCAGAGAACACTGAGACCTGGGGACTGTGACTGCGCCAGGGTCACTGAGCTGAGGCAGTGATGAGAGCCGGGATAGGAGGGGCGGGTCACGCCTGCTTGGAGCTTCCGTTTGCAGAGGTTGGGGTGACACTGCCCAGGGATGGCATCTGTTCAGCGATCCGTGTGCGCCCGACTGCCTGATTGACCCACTGTCTTCCTGCCGCCCCTCGGTCCTGGGCAGCCAGGCCGGCTTCTCCCTTTGCTCAAGCAGCACTGGAGCCCAGCACATCTTCCCAAGGATGTTTCCCATCCCTGCCGCCGTCTCGCTCTCTCTGTTTTTTCAGCAGCAGCCACGGGGCCCTGGGGCAGTGGCATCTGCTAATAAGTGGGTCACCGCTGCCATTGCTTGAATATTTATTCTTACCGATTCTGGGGCAGGAGGTGGCCTAGAGGCCTTCGGGACCAGCGAGGAGGGAAAGTTCGTGTGAAGCAACAAGTTTCAGCAGCAGCAGTGACGTCATGGGACCCGTGGGGGCACCTCCCGGGGGCACCAGCCCTGGAGCACAGCTCCAGTAGGTTACAGCATGAATGCTGCTCCTGGGTTTGCACAATGCGGGGAAGCCGAAGGGAGAGGGACACAGAGGGACGGGAAGGGTGGCCCCGGGGCGGGGTGACGGGCTGTCTTCCCGAAGGAGGCTAAAGCCGTGGCTCCATCCGAAGTTGGAGGGCAGGCCCTGTAGATGGACTGGGGGCAGTTTCCCTTCTCTGGGGACATCGCCCTCCGGCCTGACTCACCTGGGCTGGGACTCAGCCCAGCACCAAACCAGAGCCGAGGGGAGGGGAGGTCCCTGGTCCCCTGGAGCAGGGAGGGTGTTGCTTACGGGGTCTTACGGGGTCTTACAGGGTCTGGGACATCAAGGCGCCACCCTCACAGGATGGTGACTGCTTGGGGACCAGCCAGGGCTACCAGGAAACCCTTTCCTTTTCATTCCTTCCTTCCACCCCAGCACAGCTCCTCATTCCATTCCAGAGGCTCTGGGAAAGTCAGTGTGGCTTTGCCTGTGGGAAGATGCCCACCACGCTGGGCGTCCCTGCAGGTGCGGTGAGCAGAGTAGCCCTCCCAGGCCGGCCCACCCTGACCCGGCAGTGGTTTGCGGTTGTCCGCCAGCTCCTCTGAGCCCCCGGGAAGACCCTTGTCACAGGGTGTACCCCCCAAGTGCCGAACCTCTGCTTTCACGATCCCTCGTCTCTAGGGAGAATTTCTGCCCCACACCCCAAAACTGCGTTACCCTCTCCCCAGACAGGCGCTGACACTGAGCGAATTCTAACTTCAAACAGTGGCCGGCGCTCAGATAGAAATGAGTGACTTTAAAGGATTGGCTTGTCTCTTCTTTTTCAAGGAAATCAATAACACAGGGACAGGGCTGCGTTTTTCTTTCTTTTTTTCCTAGGGAGCTGTCTCTGTGTCTCATCCAGAGAATGGCTTCTTGTGTTTTGCTGTGCTCTCTATCCCCCCAGCCCCAGCCCTTTCTAAATGAAATTCAGATTACGCTGTCACTCACTCCACTGCTGTGGCTTGACTCTCGAGTTCCTGCCAAGGGGCCCCACCAGCCCACCTGTCACCCCCTGCTGCCACTGGTGTCTGGGCACAGCCTCCCGTCTGTCCTCCGGTGCCAGCCCAGCTGCTGCCCAGTGTTGCTCTGGACCAGCCCTCACCTTTCACAGGTAGCACCTGGGTAGCACCTCGCTGGACCACAGTGACCCCTCCCCACCCCTTCCTGGCCCCCACGCCTCTGGATGTTTGGCCTGAGCTTCCTGCAGCTCAGTGAGAGGATCGCTGTTTTTATTTTTAATGCGGCTCCCAGGGACGTGAGTTCTGTCCGCCGGCGTTAAGCTTGTCATCCATCACGCCCCACGCCCTGCCTCTGCCATGGCTGATTCCTGACACACCAGCTTATAGGACAGAGCTGGCTTCCCTGGGCCACCCACTCCCGGCTCCCAGGAGAGATCCGGGGTAACAGGACTCAGGGTCACAAGACAGTCCCCGCCCCCAGCCTCAGAAACTGCTCTTTGGGTGAGCAGGGGTCCTCTGGCCTTGACTCTGTTCCAGCCCCTGAGCAGGTGACCTGCCCACACCCCCTTCTCTCAATGGTGGCTTGGCTGTCACCAGGTCTCTGTCCCCATCTCTGCCTCTGGAAAGGAATGAGTACAGCCTCACAAATAGGACTTGCCCAAGGCCAGGCGCCTTTTACCCCCAGGCACGAGGGAAGCCGTCAGCCTGGCTTGTCTGGTTTCTTGTCCTTTCTCCCTGCCCCCACCCTCCAGTTCACCCAGGGCAGAGCACTGAGCTGGGAAGTCGTCTGTGCCCGGTAAGCGGGCCACCCCTGCCGGATGTCACATGAAAATCCCAGCCTATGGAACAAACCCGGGTGTGATTACTTGTTCCAAACCGGTTTGTTGCTTTACAGAAGGACTCGCTGCGGGTTCCTCTTCAGCGCTCAGTTTCCCTAGTGTGTTTAAAACTTTAGTCTGTGAAAATTCGGCATTTATAAATAGAACTTTTAGAAGCTCATCTCTTGGGAAAAGGGAGTCCATGCGGAGACAGGCTGACGGGGTGTTGGCGTGGACATCACACACACACCACACACACACACACACACACACACACACCCCACAGCCCTAAGCTAGAGAAGCTTCGTGGCACTTGTTAAGTGTACATGCACAGGCCAGTTTGGTTGGGAAGCTTCCAAATAGGTCTCCGTGGGGAGCGTTCATCCCTGCCGAGGGCCTTCTGCCCTGTGCTCTTGCAGGACCATTTTTATCCACGCTTCACACTGGTCCCAGGCAGACCCTGAGCTTGAGGCTTCTTTATTTGTACACAGCGCGATCGGGGGTGAAAAGCTGGTGCCCTTTGCCTCACGAGCTCCCCTGCCTGCTCCTGGCCACAGACCTGTGTGTGTGTGTGTGTGTGTGTGTGTGTGTGTGTGTGTGTGTTCAGTCAGTCCCCTCAAGAAGCTGCTCCAGGCCAACTCCCACGGCGCCGCAGCCGCTCTGCTTCCAGACCTCCCACTTCTGGGCAAAGGGCTAAAAATGACTTCGTTCCTTAAGGAAATGTCCGGTTGTTGATTTCAGATCCCCCGTCCCTTTTGGTTTTTTCCTTCATTTCCCAAAAAGTCCGGAAAAACAATTGTAGTGTAGGAAATGCAGCAGCCTCCCAGTTGTTTTAAGAGTCACATGGAGCGTTCTCAAATGTTTTGTGCTCACAAGAATGAAAACTCCATAGGCCAAACCACACTTCTTCTCCCGCTTTGGTCTCTCTGCTGCTTTCTTTCCGTAGATGAATCCATGGGGCTTGCAACAGCCCTGCTGACTCTCAGGAGGCTGTGCTACTCCCTCAATGATGCTTACTCTCCGTTGCAGGGTGTTTTTTATAAGCAGAATCCGCTGTCTTTCTGAATAGCACCCCAGGGCCCTGGCAGTACGTGTTTAATTAAATAAAGCGCTCATTCTGAAGTACAGCTGTGCTCCTCCGGTGGCTGGTGCCCCAGCCAGCGGCGCTGGCCCTGCAAACAGCGCAGAGAATAAAAGTACCTGCAGGCCCGGTCCCCAGCCTGCAGGCCAGCCCGCAGGAGAAAGCCGGAGCCAAAGGACCCCAAAGGGCTTGCAGCCGGCAGAGAAGTGTCTGGAACGCGGGCGTGATTAGGCAGAGCTGAACAATTAGGGTGCATATTAATGATGACACCTGATTAATTTGCTCGAGCTCAGGCTGTCTCGTGGATGAGCCAAGAGTAGACGCAGGTACATTTTGATAAGCCTTCGGGTGCAAAGGGAGGTGCCGCGCGCCGAGGGCATTGCTCAGCGGATGCTGTGTGAAGCCGGAAGAGAGGGTCACAGGGCACAGCAGGGCTTGTGGAGTCAGGCTGCAGAAGAACCGTAGCCTGAGATTGAGACGTTCTCAGGACACCTTACCACGAAGGGGGGGAGACGGTCGGGCTGAGGGGGTTGCTGACCAGGGCTAGACGCCACCCGCCCCCCCAACCCACAGTCTGTAACAGCCCAGCAGTTCTGGCAGCGTCCTCTTCACCACTGTAAGGGGGCTGTGCTCCAACCAAGGGGGGTACCCGCCTCCAGGAACGCTGCCCAGCCTTCTGCACCGCCCCCCCCAAGTCAGGCACGAAGGCCTCAGCTGGGTCCCAGAGCTTGGTTCCAAGACCACTGACACTTATTAAGAATATAGATTCCCGAGCCTCCCCGCCCCCCCCCCCCAGCCCAATGTTACAGCAGCCAAGCAAGTTCTGAGGAGGATTCTGTGTACTCTCCCCATTGAGAAAGTCCGCTGGCCGAGGCCCTGTCACAGTGGTAAGTGGCCTCCCAGAGAGAGACCCACTTCCCCAGCCCGCCGAGCCTCCTCCAGAGGAAGGACTGGGGCAGGCGGGCCTCCAGCCTGGCCTCACCAGTAACAGACTGAAGCTGGTGCCTCGGGCGCTTCAGTGCAGACAGGCAACAGCCCCACTCCCGCTCTGATCAGACCGGGTCCAGGCTCTGAATGTCCCCGAGAGACAAGGGGCTCCAGCCACATCCCTTTGTCAGAGGCTGCCTCGCTACCTGTGGCCGACAGACAGGCCCCTCCTGGGATGGACCCTGGATGGGCTCATGGCTCCCTCTTGGAGGAAGAGGCCTCTGTCTCTGATCCACTGGGGAGGAAGCTGGGATAGTTAGCGTGATTTCTTACCCCCGACCCGACAGAGCTCGTTAATCAGCCCGCTTGACTTGTCGGCTCCCCTCGGTCCCCCCTCCAAGGTTACTCAGCACTGGCCGAGAATCCCGCTCCTTGTTCCGTCTATTTGGAGGTCGGACGTCAGCAGGGAAGGGGTGGAGCCAGCGGCCTGTGTCCGCTCCCCGCAGGGCTCCCGTGTCTGGGCACCTGACCCCCACTCCCCGCAGCTCCCCCTCCCGAGAAGAGCGGGATGAGGAGGGGAGACGCCTGAGCATCTGCAGTGATCATCTGGCGCCTCGCCTGGAGCATCCTCAGGCAGTTGAGGTGACAGGGTGAGGGCTCTGCCTCCCAGTCTCCCCGGGGTGGGGTCACCAGAAGCCAGCAGATGCCAGCAGATTCCTGGAGGCGCCAATAGCCCTGCAAGACCATGAGGTTCGCGCACCAGCCATCATCCAAAATGCCCGAGCAGCTTACTTAACAGAATCGGGTGGTTCGGGGGTCTGGGTGCTTTTCTCCCAAGGAGCCCACCCCTGTCCCTCACGTCCTCTTGTTCTAAGGACTTGACCCCTAGCCTGGCCCCGCCAGCTGCCCCCCAGCCCCTGGATCACAGGGCCAGCTTCCCCAGCTTCCTCATGCCTTCCTCATGCCTCAAGCAGCCGGTACTTCGCCCAGCCCAGCCCCTCCAGGCACAGCCCCGGGGGGAGAGACGCCACGTTCGCACCCTCTCCCCATCCTGACCCTCTCCCCTTCCTGACGTCCAGTGTAAAGGGACCAGGATACAGAGACAGTTGACTCTCTTTGGGCAGACTTCAGTGGCTGAAAAAGAGGGAAGCAGGGAACCAAGCCTGTGGTGCCTGAGAAGTTTTCATGCATGTGTCTGTTCACTGAGCCTGAGGAGAGCAAGGAGAGAGGTGCTGCTCCCTTCTGGAACTTTCAGGAACCTTCCCCTACAAGTCGTCGCCTACCTTCCCCTACAAGACCTGTTTTCTTGTTGCTGTAGCTTCTGTGGCGCCTAGGCATGCACCATCCTGGCCAGAGCTCCCCCAGGGCTCCCTGCCAGGGCCTGGGACGGCATTTGTACCGTGGCCGGCTGGGTGGGGACACCCCGGCCAGGCCTTCTCTCCTCTGGCCCCCAGGACCCACAGTTCAAACCTTTAAAGTCCCTTTCAAGTCTCACCCTGTTAGAGCAGAGGAATCCTGCCCAGGGGACCCCGAGGAGCACCTTGGAACCCGCGTGCCGGGGGAGCTTGTCCACGGAGGGTTGGCTGTCATCACAGCCCCGGTGCACAGCCCAGGCCAGTGCCCCAAGGTCATGAGGCTTTTCTCTTTCTGACGTTTCCTTCCTTCAGCCTGGCTTCAGGTAATTCTGACTGCCGTTTCCCTGCTTAAAACCCTGTAACTCCTCTCCGTAAGGCAGTGTCTAAACTCCTTCACGGGACATGGTCTGCTCTACTCTCCTTCTGGAACTTTCTCTCACCCCACCAGCCCACCCTTGCTGACTGCCATCCTCTGAAGACACTGGGCACTTTCCACAGCTCTGTGCCCTTCACAGAGACAGGCACTCACTGGTTCCAGACCAAGCTCAGCCCACCCCCAGCGCCCCGTGGCCTTAATGGCATCTTATCGGGGGTCAGTTCCTTGGGCTTGCTGTGAGCCCCTCAGGGTCTCCTTTCAGCTGAGAGCCTATGAGGGGCCACACACAGGGGGGTTGCTCCCTGAGTATCTGAAGGGACGAGACCCCCTCGGGTGGGCGGGCACGGGTGCGAGGCTCCCCATCACCCCTCAGCCAGCTGGCACCCAGGGCTCACCGCAGCTGGCAGCCACCACTCCAGCCAGAAAACCTCCCCGTCCAGCTGGCCCCTCCTTTCCCAGAGGCAGGGGGGCCGGGACAGAAGCTGCCCCTCAGCAAGGGCTTAGGGACCCCAGTCTTTGGGGACCAAAGACAGAGGAGAGCAGTCAGAAGCTGGCCAGGAGCCAGGAGGTCAAGGATGGCTTGCCACTCATCTCTCTGCCTCCCCTCGGCACCTGGATGGTGGCCAGGGTAGTATTAGAACAGGTGCCAGCTCCAGAGGCAGAGCCCCCGGCTTCCGCCTGCTTTGCCCACTTCCCCCTCCTCACACACACGTCCCTCCCAGCTCCCTATCATGTTCCTAAAGCCACCCGGTTGAAGATCAAGCCCGTCGGTCTTTTCACCCGGGCGTGTGGGTGGGACCCCTTCTCTCTCTTTCACGCTTAGGAGGAGCCAGGCTCCTTTATAAACCCCGACGGCTTATAATCATTCATTGAGCGAGTGCCTGTGTAGGTTTTCCACAATATTAATCTTTTCCCCCAAAACCACAAGGGTTGCAGCCCTGGCATCAAATCCTTGGAACTCTGCCCACCACCGGTACCATCTGGCTTCTCAGCTGAGGAAGAGACACCACAGGCACGCAGCCTTGTCTGCAGTTGCGGGGTGAGGGGCAGCAGCCGTGCCCCCCGCAGCCCCCAGAGCCAGCCTTGAAGGGGCATCGGGGGGCCTGGATAGACTCTCTAGGGCACAATCAAGGGAGGTGGTCAGATGCCCCAGAGAGGGAAGGAGCCTTTATGGGGCCAGCCCGAGCTCTGAGCTCTACTGTGTCTGGGTTGTTATGCGCTCCTGGACACGGTCATTAATCCCCCTCAAGCCCAGTTTTTTCAGGTGGAGACAATAACCCATTTGGAGGGTGTCGGGGTTGGAAAGCAGCTTTAGACAGAAGATGCTGTCGTGTCTGAGCACTGAGCAGGTGCTCTGTGATGTTGGCTTTGCCTGTTCCCTGAGCCTCCCCCGAGGCAGAGCCTCCTCTGGGTGCTGGGGGTCTCCTGGGGGGCGTCAGGAGGCGGGGGAAGGCTCTGGGCCTAAGGGAGGGCAGCCTGTTCAGGGGCAGAGCTCTCTCCTCCCTGCCAACAGCAGCCCCTCAGAACTGGGGGCTTGCAGACGCTGTGGGCGACGATGCCTGTGCCATGTGGGTGGGGCTCCTGATGCCACAGTGGAGGCTGGGAGGAGACGGCGATGCGATGGCAGGAACAGCTGCCTGGGAGCCACAGCATGTATTCTGGAAAGACACAGGCTCCCTCCAGCAGCGGTCACAGCCCCTGAACCGTCTCCCTGGGGCCCACACCCAGGCCACTCTGTGCTGGAGGCGCCTCCCGTGGGTCGTGACGTTTCACTCCCTCCCAGGGAGCTCCTTCTCCCACCGTCTTTAGATCCGAGCTAGGAGTTGCCTGGTGGTGCAGTGAGTTAAGGATCTGGTGTTGCCACTGCTGGGGCTTGGGTTGCTGCTGTGGTACAGGTTCGATCCCTGGCCCAGGAACTTCCACATGCCTCAGGGGCAGCCAGAAAACAAAAAACAAAACCAAAAACTGAGTTAAGTAGATGGGCTCCTAGGGAAGACAGTAGACATTTGGGGTGAGTTTCCAACCTTTCGTTTTCACGCCCTGAGTTAGGGAAGAGACGTGCCTCTTTTTTTTTTTTTTTTTTGGCTTCCCAGAGCAAAACCCTAAAGTTGCATACAAACCTCAGGTCCCTAAGTAAGGATTGTCTGTTTCATCTGAACAGGGTGGAGGATGGCTTAGAAGGGGGCTGAGAAAAAGAAGTCATTTGAGTTCTTTCCCAGGTCTCGTCTGTTTCCAGCCGCCTTCAGAAACAGGGAAGCAGCAGGTTTTGACGCAGGGATCTGGGGATGTTTTCAGCTGTCAGACCTGCAAGGCGGCCTCTCAGTCAGCGTGTTTGGGGAGCGTCAGAGGAGCCTGAGACTGGCCCGCCGCTGCCCGGTTGTCTCTGGGTGACAGCGCTGAGATCGGCATCACCCAGGAGCCTTGAGAGGTGAGGAGCGATGCCCCGGGGCCCAGACTGGCCTGTGCTCAGCCCTCCCATCGCAGAGCTGGCTGGACAGCCCCTCGGCCCTTCTCCTCCAGGCCACCTCCTTCCCAGCCCCAGACCGACCGTACTCGCCTCCTCGGGAGGCGGCTCTCTGGGCTTAGCCGGAGCCACGTGTGTGTGCGCAGACAGGAGCAGCCAGCCTTCCATGGTTTCTCCCAGAAATCATTCTCCTGGGCTCCCCAGGATCAGAGACAAAGGACATTTTCACCAGCACTTTAGCGGAGGCTGTGTAGGCGTCCCCTCCTGGCCACTCTGCCTGGATGGTATCCCGGAGTTGCAGCCTCTTCTTGGGCCTGGGAACAAGTGTTTTCTCCTGGCAGGCTCTGGAGCTCCTGCCTGGGGAGCTGGTCTCTTGCCTCTGTTCTGTAGCTCAGTGGCTACTTGAGAACTCCCTGGGGGATCTTTAACTTTCAGCTCTTTATTGCTGTTGCCTGGGGCTCAGTGTCCTCTTCTCCAGGCCGGGCATCTCCCAGCAGCACACACTTGCCTGATGGAGGTTCCCAGGCAAGGGGTCAAATCAGAGCTGTAACCGCTGGCACAGGCCAGCAACACCAGATCCAAACCACGCCTGCAACCTGCACCACAGCTCACGGCAATGTGGGATCCTTAACCCGCTGAGTGAGGCCAGGGTTCGAACCCACAACCTCACGGATACTAGTCAAATTCGTTTCCACCGCGCCACAGTGGGAACTCCAACACACACCTGCCTTTTGGTGAGAGCTACAGATACTGTAGGTCTCTGCGCTCGCTTGCTCGCTCAGAATGGGGCTGAATTGTTTGACGTGAGCAGCCTGGGTTTTCTGCTGAAGGACGTCATGAGAGAGTAGCTGGGTTCATAGCGTCGGCTTCTGGGCTTCAGCAGCATGTGCCTCTCGAGACTCTTTCCACTTTTATCTTCAGCATCTCTTGCATCTTCAGTCTTTCCGTCCGTTCAGCAAGCATCTCTCAAGTACCTTCTAGATGGCGTTTGGGGAAGGTGGGGAGGGGCCCAGGGATGCTCAGACATGGTGACCAAGCAGCACGATCTGGGAGGGTGGCGGTCAGACAGAGCTCTGCTGCAGGGGTGCAGGTGCCAGAGAGGCGTCCCGGCACCATCTGTCTCCATTACTCATCCTCCAGCAGGTAAACAAACATATTTGAGGGCTCAGTGGCTAAAGGTTGGCAGCATCCCCATCGTGGCTGGGTTGGTTGGTCGCCTGAAGCCCAGCAGCCTGTCCTGGCAGGAGGCCCCTCTCCCAGGACAAGGCTCCCCCCGCCCTCGCCCTCGGGGCCAGCCTCTCCCCGCCCATCCTCTGCCCTGTGGGGGAGGGTCGTCCCTTCTGAAACCTCCGTTCTCCGTTTCCTGAGGAAGTGCCGCTTCTCCTGCCAGATTTGAGCGACCTCTTCTAGGTGGCACATGCCTCTCAGAGGGTTTTGGCACATAAGCTGTGACGATGGCTCCCCAGGGTTGGTACCCAAGCTGCCAGCGCAGCTGCAGCCCAGCCCCCGTTCTCGTTCCCTCGCCATCATCCTCTGCATGACAACCCTTCCTGTTTAGGTGGGAAGAACTTGGACTCCCCCACGGGTGTTTGGAGCATGAACTTGGGCGGGGGAAACTGAGGTCCAGTGAGAAGAGTACTGACCTAACATTCTTCGGTCGGAGGGCCTCACTTGGCTTCAGTTCTTTCTAGTTCTCCCACCTGGGATGTTTGGAAGACAGGTGGGGCGTGCTGGGCCTTGCTAGGGTGACACGGCCATGGCTCGTGGTCATGGAATACCTCTGTGCCCACGTCATTTGCTTTGGGAAGTTCATGAACACTTGGCTAAGTAACATCAGGACACAGACCCCGCGCTGGGAGGCCTCTGGTCCCTCCCCTGTATCAGAGACAAGGCGTTGACCCCCCCCCCCCCCCCCGCCTCAGACCTCACCTTCTTTCCGTGGCTGACTCACCAGACGTTGTCATTCAGGCTGGGGAAACACAAACTCCCAAACCAAACCGTTCACAGCCACCTGAGAAATAAAAATAGAATCCTTGAGTGTTTCTTCACTGCATGTCAAGGACGCCTTGAAAGTTCAGTTCCCGTTTAGGGGTGGGTTCATGCTGAGCTGCCATTAATCCCAATTAACTTTTAACCCCTGGCACCCAACAAAGACAGCCCTGTAGTCGGGGCATCTGTCTCCTTTATCACTTGAAATAACCTCCAGGAGCGGCCCAGAGCGCTCGGCCGTGCCGTGGACGTGTTGCCGTATCTGCCTGCTGGGCACCGCGTAGTCAGCCCTGAAAAGTCCCTGAGTGTTTAGGTAGATCAGGCAGCATGTGGCCATCCAGCATCCCAAGATTTGATGCTTCATCCCCCCTGCTGAAGTAGCGGGGACATCTGAGTACCCTCCCCCCACCCGCCCAGTCCTGGGACAAGACCCCAAGTGATCTGCTGGCCTTTTGTGTTGAAACTCCAGGAGCCAACCACTGGAGCCACGAGAAAGCTACTGGTACCCGCCTCTTGTCTCTCAGAAGCTCCACCTCACCGCACCAGGGGAGCCACAGACAAACCGCAAAGACCCCATTTTTAGAGGGAACTCAGTAGATAAGAAGGCGCTCCGAGAGCTGGCCATCCAGCCCATTGTCCCTCTCCTGCCTGGGAACAAGGGGACACCACAGAAGCATGGCTTTGGTGTCCTGAGGGCACTGCCAGCTTCCTTGACCATTTGGCCTTTGTCCTGCCAGATGCCACCGGTTCACGCGCATCCAGGTCAGGGTCGGCCAGCTGTTCTGCTTCGCTGTTTTCTCAGGGTCACTTGTTGCAGGAGGTAATCGGTGTGTCGCTCTCTGTCCCGTGGAGTTGCGTATGGCCACTTAGTGCATCACTCTCTCCTGTTGTCCCTTTTCTCCAAGAACAGCGCATCCTCCATCTCCCCACCCCGCCCCTGCCCTTCTTTGAGGGGAGCGAGACGGACGTATGGGTGGCGTTGAATTTCACTGAAGTTTAAGTTCCGATTAGAAGCTGCGGTCCACCCCGTGCCTTCCCAGCGGGAGAAAAGATGACAGCGCCCAGCGTCGGGGGCTTTCCTTTTGTTTGATAGGAGAGCTGGTGGGTGGCCCTGCATGGCTGTTTGGGAGCCACGAATCCACTGTCTCTCAGGAGTGGGAAGAGCGGCTCCTTTGAAAACCTTTAGCTTCTTGTGGTTTATTCTCAGACATCGCCCCTTCCTTGTTGGGGGTCCTGGGAGTGCTGCCGAGGACCTGGGCTGGTCAGACAAGCCTTTCCCCTTCATCGGGGGTGGGTGTCACTGTCCCCTGGAACCAGCCGCACACGCAGCAACGCCCTCTCCACACGCTCTTTCTCAGTCGAAGCATGTGGATTTCACAACTGTTTGGGGAAGAGAGTATTTTCCCTGACAAGTGAACTGCTTTCAGGCAGGACGGGTGACCGCCAGCTCAGATGCCACGTGGTGAAGGGTGTGAGGCAAGTCAGCAGGACTAGGGGGGCTTCTTCCCGCCCCAAGGAGTAATCCCTCCTCCACCAAATTCTGCGTATTCTGCACACGCGTCCTGCGCATCCCAGGCGTGCCTCGAGATGCGGTCCTTGGCGTCCCGGTGCTTACACTCTGCCGGGGGCACAAAGCCAGCCTATCAACAGGAGGCGACACAGAACCTACGAGAATTAAGTAATGGGGTGCCGACCGTGGGCTTGGTGATTCCGTCAAAAGCCCCCAGAGAGGATTAAAACATGTGGAGAAACTTGTGGGGGAGCCTGGCCCTTGAGCGGGGCTTGAAAGGTGCTGGGCATGAGGAAGGTGGAGGGGGACATTCTGTGCCAGCAGGAGGAATCACGAGGGTGACGGGTGAGAATTAGCTTGATGCAGGGAGAGGAGGTGTTGGGGGAACAGCCTAACACAGGATGCAGGGTGTGCATCACAGCAGGCAGAGGGACGGGGTCCAGACACTTCTGGTCCCCTCTGCCGCTTTCTTACCCTGTCACCCAACCTCTCCAGTCCCTCTGCCCCCTCATCAGTAAAAGGAGGCATTGTCCCTTGTCTGGTGACCTCACGGGTGGCTGTGAGCGTGACATGACACCATGTCCTGTGTGTGTGAGCAGTTTGTGAAGTGGCGGGACCTGCAGCCCCGGGGTGACATCAGGCCCCCCATGGTGGCAGGTGGTTGGTGAGGGAGCAGCAGCTGGGGAGCCGGGGCTGAGGCTGCCGTGAGAGATGCTCAGGCAGAAGGCGGAGCCCGGAGACTTTGCGGCCCATTACTCGGGCGTTTGATTGGGGATTTGCATCAAACTCAAATGTTCATTGTGTTTCTCTGACCAGAGGTATTCGGGGACGGGGCGACAGGCATCAAGCTGCTTCACCTCCGTGCCCCGAAGCTGACACACTTCCGCTTTCCCACTTTGCACCATTGAGCAGAGGACACAGCACACGGCCGATTCTGGGCTCATCTTGGGTGTGAAGTGAGGCGGAGCTGCACTGGGGTCGCTCCTCTCCCAGGGCAGCGGGCCGTGGGCTTAAAACTCCAGAAGATGGAAACAGGCAGCTCAGCCTCAGCACCTGTGAGCAGAGAGCTCCCGATTGAAGCCCTGTTCTCTGGAGCAGTATAGCACGTGTCACACTCTCCCATCCCAGAGGTGGGCTGGCTATTTCCCACGGGGAAAGCGGGTCCCCCAGTGCCAGCTCAGGTCTCAGCGAAGCCTCCGTCCTGTCTGGGGAAGCTCCTGTCCCGGGCTCAGCCCACACAGGCCTTCCCGAGTCTCAGATGCTGACTCTTGCCTCCCGTGGGCAGGGAGCTGCTGGTCAGTTCAGGACTGTCTTGATCACTGTCCTTGGGTCTCACTTCTGGCAGAGGCTGGAGAAATGGGGCTCCTGTGTGCACGTTCCGCCCAGGCCCGTGGGGGGCGCTGTGCCGAGCGCTGCCGGAAGGCAGATTTGCAGGAGCTGCAGCCACTGCCCCCAGGGCTGAGGGCGTGGGGATTCAGCAGACCAGGGCGAAGGGGCAGGCTTTTGAGTGAGGCTTTGACCCCCAGAAATGGCATGATGAGCTTGCTGAGCAAAGGCCCAGCAGCAGGAAGGCGCTGGGCACAGTGGGGGCTCACACAACCCAGGGCTGCTGGACCGGAGGTTCGGGGCTGGTGTCTTCAGAGATGAAATCGAGAAAGGTGGCTGGAACCAGATCCCGAGGCCACTGGACTTTGTCCTCTGTGAACCGGGGAGCCCTTGTGCGTTAAACAAGAGCAGGTGGTTAGGACTGACTGTGGGGAGGTGACACTGACGCGAGCTGGCTCTGGGCCCGGGAGGGAGAGGGACAAAGGGTTCAGGACAGTTGCCCGGTCCTGAGCGCCCCCCTCCCACCCCGCCCAGTTCTTTGCCCACCTGATTTCTCTTACTTTACCTATTGAGCGGCTGGGTCCGCTCCCCGCCTGCCCCTCTGGCTCCGGGTTAGGAACCTTGCCCTTTCCCCTCCAGGACTGCCAGAAACATTCCTGTGGTTTTAAGCCCCCAAGTTCCAGCAGCCACAGGACATCAGCACAAAGAGTGAGGAGGGGGTCAGAGGTTGTTGGACGTTTGCAGTGGGAGCAGCTGGAGGTGGCCGGGGGTGGCCGGAGCGCCGGAGGTGAGGCAGCTGTGTTGAGTTCTAGACGCCTGTTGAATTTGGGGTGCCACCAGGGCGCTGTGAGAGCCGTGGTCAAGTGTTGCTGCCTGTGCCTGGGGGCCTGAGCTGCCTCCTGCCCAGCAGGACTTGCAGGGTTGCCCTGGGGCCTTCTGTGCACATCTGAGCTCCCCAGCCCGGGAGAGAGAGACACACACGGGAGTAGCCTCACTTGCACCCTCCCAGGTCTGTCTCACACTTGCTCCCAGGGACCAGTTTGAAGGTTTCATTAGAAACCAAAGAATTTTCCTCCCTTCCTCCCTCCCTTCTTCCTTCCTTTAAAGAGACATATTTGGCTGCAGCCGTTGGTGTCCAGCCTCCTGTAATGAGCCAGGCTCGGAGAGTCCTTGAACAGAGACGGAGCCTGAACTGATCAATGGCATTTGGGGGTTGGGAAGCAGCTCAGAAGCCAGCTAATTTATAATGTCATCCTGGCTGGACAAGAGGACCCAGGAGGACAGGCTGTCTCTTGGCTTTTCATTTCTTCTTTTTGTAAAAGGAAAGGGAAGACAGAAGGTGCCACGCTTGGCTGTTCAGCGTGCAGAGATGAGCTCTGTCCCCGCTGGACCATCGGGACGCTAGGCCCATCTCTTCCCGAGACCTCGCCGCCGCGCCCGCATCCGCCGCCCTTTCCCACCGCGGACGCCGAGTCTGGCCCACACGCATTTGCAGAGGACACCTGTTCCTTAATGAGCCCCAGCTTGTGCTGCGACTTGGTCTCGGCTGCTCGTGCTGCGAGCTCTGCCCCGCAAGAGGGCTGCTGCCCTCCTGAGCCATAAAAAAAGAAAGTGCATCCAGCCCTGGCTGTCACCCCGTTGACTGAATCTTCCAAAAGAGCCCTTGACCGCCAGTCCCCGCCCTGGGGACAAACCCGCCGCCCTGGAACTGATCTGAGAGTGCCCAGCGGGGGTGGCCCCTCGTCCTCGGCCCTAGACTCTCGCTCCCCACCTCTCAGCCGGCACATCGTGTACACTTCAGACTCGACCCCGGGAGGTGTGTCCGTGTGCTTGGTCCCTTTAAATGAGGGGTGCTCTCAGGGAGGCCCCCTCCTTCAGGGTCGTGTACAGCAGGGTCTCCTGTGTAATAGGCCCGTGATAAACATCTGCCGAGGGGGAGGATGAACGTGGGTTCGGCATCTAAGAAAGCGCGTGCAGGCCCTGTGCAGCCCGCAGAGGTCCCCACCTGCCTTTGGGGCTGGTTCTGCCATCCCATTGTTTCTTCACATTGGAACCTTCTAAAACCCAGTCTCTAGGCTTCCAAGATGAGTTCTGAACCCCCCCCCCTTAAGCCGCCCCCAAGAAAACATCTAGCACCCACAGCTGGAGCCCTGCGTTTTCAGCAGGAGGCATCAGAGGTCAAAGGTGAAACACCCCAAGACCTGGCCTCGGTGCCCCATGGTCCAGTCGTGAGCAGGCCAGTGCTGTTGGGGAGCATTTGTGGCAAGCGGCTCTGCACGTCTTTCTCTTTCATGTGACAAGTCCCTCTCCCAGCCTTCAAAAGAGAGATTCATCAGTGGAAAGCTTCCCTGAAGGGGTAATTTTCCTAAAGGACTTGCTGGTGGTGCCGCATACAGACAGACTCGCCCAGCCAAGAGCTGGTGATCCACACCTCACCGTGTCCCCGGGCTGGAGGGGGACGGCAAGGGCCGGCCGGGGGGTCCCTTTCCTCTGCCCCCCACCCCGCCGCCTGATGGAAACTGGAAACGGCTTCTGGTAGAGCAGAAGCAGGCTGTTTGCAGGCGCCCAGGAGAAAGCTCAGAAGTCTCCCAGCCCTGGTGACTGCCAGGGGGCCTCACCCTCCCCAGCTAATTAGAGCCTTTCCTTAAGGGGCACTTTAGTCCTTCCTGTCATTCATTCTCACAGTGATAATGGACTTGAATAAGAGGTCACAGCCTCTCCCACATCCTGCCCTCCTTGCAGGGTGGGGAGGGGAGAGACGCCAGGCTGAGCAGCTGGGATGTATTCACCCAGCTCACAGGGCCAGACGCCCCAAAGCGGGCCCCACTCCCCACCCTCGGGCTTCCAGCCGGCTGCCGCATCTCTGCTGAGTGTCATGAGCATGAACGTGACAAAATGGCACAGTGTAAAGGTTAATGAGGTCTGCTGCCTCCACTGCTTCTGAGCAGACTGGAAATGGTACCATCCTGGTAACACCAGCCTGCAGCTCTTAACCCCTCTGCTCCCCGAGCAGCCGGTGGGTGCACCGCCACAGTGCCATCACCCTCCACTTCCTGCACACATTTCCCACAGGCCGCTTCTCTAAGGCAGGGCTTGGGTCCCCTTTCTTGCCCCAGAGAGGAAGAACTGTGGGGGCGCCCGCAGCCCCACTCCCCTGGCCGGGCTCCCACCCCCCACGCCTGTCTGCTCCCCTCCTTGGGGATGTTTCTCTGCGGGCTTCACCCTGGAAGCCGCTGGCTCTGGTTCTCCAGGCTTCTCCCCGTCCCCGCAGCCCCACGCTTTGCTGATTAACGCTGGCCTGATTACTCCCATCCTCCGGGCCCTTCAGGACGGTGTCCTCTCCGCGGGGCTGTGTCGTCAGGCCCTTGCCTCCGCATCGTCCCTGTGTCCTTTCTCCCCAGTAAACCGTGAGGGCCCGGGATGCGCCTGGGGTTTGCTGGCGCTCGTCTTCCGCCCCCTCACTGGCGCCCACCCCCAGTCAGGGCTTCTTGCTGAAAAGGGAAGCAGGAGGGGCTGTGTCACCCGGATCAGCCGGGAAGGTGGTCCCAGGACAGGAAGTAGGAGAGAAGCACGGCTCTGGGCTTGAATTCCACCCCAGGCCCTGGGGACTCGCCCACCCGGTGATGCTTTCTGACCCCAGGGAGCACATCTGGGTTAGGACCTGCCCTGGCCGTGGGTGGCGGCTGTGTGAACAGTGTGCCTTCCACCCTCCACATGCGGCTGCACACACACATACACACAACACACTCATGGCGTGTCCCCACACACATGGTGTGCCCTGCGAGTGCGCGCGCGCACACACACACGCGCGTGCAGTGTGCCACCTGCAGCTGGGACTCTGCGCCCCTTACTCTCGTTTCCATCACCCAGGCTGTCTTCACTCTGCTCCTGGGACCCTTCACCTTCTTCGACGTCCAGAAGACCAAGTACCTGCAGATCCTGACGTCGCTGATGAGGTGGATCGGTGAGTCTGAGAGTCTGCCCTCCTCCCCGGCCGGGTCCTCAGCCCTTCCTGAGCCGCCCACGTGGGCTCACGGCCAGGCCCGAACACCCCGAGGGCTCCCGTGGACTCCTGAGGGCACCGCGGAGGCAGGGCTCTGGGTCTTTTTACGGGTGCGGAAATTTAGTACCGAATAAGATAAATCAAACCTTAATGGGGGCCGATGCGGGACTCAGCCTGAAACCTCTGACCCCGGCTCTGCTGGGTCCCCACCAGCTCACAAGCTGGTGGTGGGGCGCCGGGCTCCAGGAGGCCTGGCTCGGGCTTGGCCCCCTCAGGGCAGGACAGCAACTTGCTCCTCATTCTCATGGGTGCGCCATGCCACACAACCAGAAAACCCCTCGGGCCGTGGCTGCCCCCTCTGCGTCCCCAGCCACCTGGGCGTGAGAAGACCCCCCCGTCTATAGCAGCTTCTAGGTGTCTGACGCCCTGCTGAGCCAGAGCGCCACTGTCCTCAGGGGAGCTTGGGGGTCTCCTCATATCAGGTTTGCGGTCAGTGGCTTGTTCACTTCCGACCCCATCCTGCCCCCCCCACCACCACCCCAGAGACCCGGGCTGCTGACCCCTCCCTGGACCCATGACCAGAGGGTGTACAGTCGCTGCCGCCTCCACCAGCAGCTGCTCTGGGGTCAGTTGCACACTTGTTTTGGTCTAAAAGCAAAGATGCCCTTTCTGTCCTGTTGACGGGCCTCGCAGAGGGGGTCTGCCCAACCTCCGGGGCCCCACCTGCCTGTCAGCACACAGGTCCCTGAGGAACCCGAGGCTGGAGGCCTCCTCCCTGACCCTCGTCCCCTCCTCCCATTGCCGCTGCATCTCCCTGATCAGGACCCTGGGTGCACGTCACTCCCCTTCCGGTGCCAGCACTTGGCACTGGATCATGACAAGCTCAGGACGGTTTCTGAGCCAGACGGATCTCTGGCAGTTCTGGCACCTTCGGTCCCCTGGATCCCCTCACCCCAGGATTCCAAAATCCTAGCGTAAGGAGCCACTGCGTCCCAGGAGTCCTGGTGCGTCTCTGTTTAGAAAGTGCCGGGTCACCCAGGCCAACCCTCCCCCCTGCAGGAGCAGGCACTGCAGCTCCTGGAGAATGGGGCGGGTTCCAGCCCAGGAGCCTGTGACAGGCAGCTGCTGCTCCGCCCCGAGGGGACGTTGAAGAGGGCCTTGTCTTGAGCCAGACTCGCTAGCCTGTGACTTCTTCCCACTCTTGGTCCTTCCTGCAAGGAAACGGGAGCAGGACCGAGCTGTCTGGGGTGTGAGCTTTGAGGCCCCTGCAGCTCAGTGAGCCTGCCCTTCACCATCCAGACGAGACCAGGGAGCCGGGGGAGCCCCTGTGGTGCTTTTCCCAAATGTCATTCGCAGGCTCCAGAGCCCTGAAGCTCTGGGTTAAACTCACACGACCACCTGGGGAAGAAATGCAAACCCATTACTTAGAGCTGAGGCTCGCGCTAGCCCCAGGGTAAGAAGGGAGCCTGCCTGGGGGCCAGGAGGGATTGTGTCCAAAAACTGAGACCCGAATTGCTGGCCATCAGTCTTCTCCCTGTCCGCCTGTTTAGGATGCCTTTAAAGCCCCAGTGACCTTCAGAAAGGAAGGTTTTCTGTGCAGAATTTGGAGGACGCCATTCCCCCTCCTTGCTTCCCTGGGCAAACTCTGTGCCCCCAGCCCCTCTGCTCCCTGAAATTGGGTCCCAAAGGTCTGGCCCCTGCCCGGCTCGGGATTGGCTGTCCTTGACCTGCTGCATCAGTGGTGGAGGGGGCTCCTTCAGCGCCGGTTCCGGTCCCTTGCCGTCGCCAGGAGGGCAGGAGCAGGGTGGGGAGACGTGGACGCCCCCGCTGGCTTCCCCTTCAGCCCGCGAGGAACAGGCGCCCGGATAATGACAGTTAAAGGCTTCGGTGGCACCCGGCCGTTTACATGACCTCGAGCCTTCTCTGTCTGGCCAGCGATGCCTTTGCTAAAGGGGAGAAGATTGAAAGAGGGCGAGGCGGCAGCTGTCGGCACACAGCACAGGACACCAGGCGCCCCCAGGCTCAGGGCAGACCCAGCTGCCACCTGCAGAGGCGGCGGCTCTGAGCTCCTGTCACAGGCAGGGCCCCGCCGGGTCCCCAGACACCGAGCAGCCCCTGCCCCTCCCCTTCTGCTCCTGGAGTCCTCCTCTTCCTCCAGAGCCCAGGCTCACGGAGTGGAACCGGCAGCTCAGCTGCTTTAGAAAATCGGCGGCTCTGTCCCTCGGTGCCAGCCGCCCAGCCCCCAGCAACCCCATTCTGTCCCTGCTTCTCCCAGCCAGACCCCCCCCCCCCACCTTCCCCCCAGGAGGGGACTGCAGGGGCCTCCCCCGGTCTCCCACCCTGTGGTTCCCAGGCCCTCAGAGGCAGCCCCTTGCAGTGCGGCAGAGCGAGGGTGGCCATGGCCTTGAGAGAAGGCACAAGGTGAGGCCAGCCTGTGAAGGTCATCCACGCGGCACACCGTGTTCGGTGGTGACACCGCTGTCCCTGCACGTCGTCCCCTACCTGTGTCCTCCCTCTGCTCTGAGACATAATCAAACGGCAGTAACCTCTCCTCGAACCTCCTCCCTGAGCACGGCTGTGGGTGACAGCACAGGCTGTTGTTTTTGTCCACAAGACACTCGGGCCTCTGGGCTGGAAGAGTGAACCCCTCTCTGACACCGGGCCCTCTCAAGCGAAAGACAAGTCGCCCAGTGAAACAAACTCTCTAACGTGTAGTCGAGCCTGGGGTCCAATTCCCAGCAGGGGGATTGAAGTGGCCCCGGCGTTTTTCCCTTCGTAGATCTGGTGGAAAGCGTTTCCCTGGTCCTGACCCCAGGCAGCGGGGTGACATCAGGAAGAGGGATAGGGAGCGGAGATGGGGGAGTCGGGGAGCCTCCCGGCACCACGAGAGGCTGCCCCGCCCAGGGGGCATCCCAGGGGGGACTCTCCTCTGTCCCACGCAGACCCCAGGTGATCTTTCTAGAACTTCCCCAAAGGCAGTGAGCACCAGGCCCCCATTTGTCCTCCCAAGTCCGCGCCAAGTTGTCGGTCTGTAATGAGCTCCCTGTCACTTTGCTGTGAGCAGCAGCTGTGCGGCCTGACCCCTCCCTCTCGCTCAGCCGGCCTCTTCCCACCGCCCAGATTAGGGCCCAGACTGTCCAAGAGAGCCGGGCGGGGGGCTCAGGGTGGCAGGAAGCTGGCTTGGGTTCTAGGAAGACAAAAGGGAAGAATGAGCACCAAAGGGACCGGAAAATCATAAATAAATGTGCTGAGCCGGAAACTTTCTTGTGCTTAATTAGGAATTTGTTCTGCCATCTGTTGAAATGGGGCCGGGGCGGCCCACAGGAACCCCACCTCGAGCAGGGCCCCTGGGCTCCAGCCGAGCTGAGACGCCTCTAGGCCGCTTCCTCCAGGGCTTTCACCGAGCCTTCCGGCCAGAAGCCCCTCATGCTGCGGGATGGGACTTAAGGGTTGGGGGCCTTTGCAGGTAGCCACTTGTCCAGGAAAATGTCCAAATGTGTCTGCCAAGTGCCAGTGCTGCTTCGTTTCTCTTGCTGCTCAGATAAGTTCTGGGGGATCAGGATGCTCGGTCTGGGAGACCCGGTTGGCAAATGCCCCTGATTTCGTGTGCGCCAGGGCGGGCCTGGGCTAGGCCTCTGAGCACATGGCTCCGACCCCAGGGACCACACCTGCAGGTCGGTTGGTGTCCGCTGCCTGTGCGCGTGATGGGCCAGGCTCCCTGTCGGGCAGTAACAGAGGCCAGAGGATAAAGTGGGACCACGTGGGAAGTGCTGTCAGCCCAGCATTCAGATGTCAGCCCCACACACAGCCCCGCCATCGTCACCTCCCCCTGCCATCGCCATGTCCCGGGAGCACCCTCAGAATGAACCTCCCTTGGGGCTGGCCAGCAGATCAGGGACATGGTCCACGCTGCCTCCAGAAAGATCTGTGTCGCTGGGGGCCCCCTGGTGAGATCTTGGAGGGCTGCCCCCCTCCCTGCACCCCCCCGCCCCCGGCCTCCACCGCCACCGCTTCAAGGAAGCTTGAGCCCAAGGGAAATGAAACTCAGGCCCACCTCACAGAGGCCAGGCTGCCTCCTCCTAGCTCCCGGCTCTCACTGTCAGCTGTCCGTCACTAGGGACACAGCAACGACGGTGCCATCCTTCATGTCCCCAGGCCCAGCAGCTGCGGCTTCCAGAGCCTGAGCCCTGACCCACCTGGGCCCGCCCCCCCCCCCCCCCTGTGGAGCTGTCAGGCTGGAAGGCGGCAGCATCACCCCCATCACTCACGCCCCCAGCAGACCCCTTCTGCCTGGGGACAGCTGGCCCGGCTCCGGGCGCCCCAGTTGGGGTTCTTTCAAATCCAACTCTTCCTAATACAGGCAGCTCCGGCGCGGCAGCCCTCGGTCTGGACTGTAGGTCTGGGCTGTCGGGACCCACAGGGCTGCCTTCCCCCGATTGTGTATTCAGAGCAGTCTCTGTGCTCCCCTCAAAGTGGGTCAGGCGCCATCCACCCCAACCGTCTGCGGATGAACTCGAGCCTGCCTCCTGCCTCGTGAAGTTTCTCAGCCCCGCTCTCCCCACCTCCCCCTGGCGGGTGCCCCAGATTTGTCTTCCAGGCCGAGCCAGCAGGGAGAGGTGGGACCCGGGGGTGGCAGCGCATGTGGCAGAAGGTCCCCAGGAGGAGACCATCCACCTGGGAACAAAAGGGCTCTGGTTTTACCTGTCCCTGGAATCGTGTGCGGCCACGTGGCCGACGCCCCCGCAGATCCCTGACTGTTCTCAGCCCAGTGTCTCCACGTGGGCCCGCTCTGATCTGCCACCACCAGCAGCCTGGGGTCTTCTACGTCTGGGCCATCTGTTGCCCGCATCCTGTTGCTCAACATGCCAGCTTGGTGTTTGAATTCCTTTACAGCCGCTTGCTGCTGTCCCCCCTCACTCAACTGGTGCTTCTGGAAGGACCCCAGCCCCAGCCTCGCCCTGTGCCCCGCCGCTGGCAGCCCCGTGCTCCCGAGCCTTTGCTGCGGCCCCGCCCTCTCTCTGGGCCACTGTCCAGGGCTCTCCTGGGCCCTTAAGTGTCCAGCTTTGCCCGTTATGCAGCCAGCACGGGGAATCAGGAAAACCTTTTTATGTGTGTTTCCTCTTGGTCTTAATTTTATTCTTGGCTCTCTAAAAGTTCGCTGCAGACACGGAGGTCAGAGGAAAGGAGAGAAACCCCAGGGTTCTGTCTTAAGGCTCTTAGGGTAGCATGGACACTTAATTAAAGTTTGCAGAAGGGCCAGCCACCTGTCACCAAATGACCCCTTTCATCAGCTGCCAGACTGACCTGAGAGCTCTGCTTGGCCTCGAGCAAAGGCCGTGACTCTCCCCACCGTGCCTTCCCTCTGGGTGGCCTTTGTTGTAAGCACCTCTGCTCTGCATGTGACCCAGCCATCAGGACTCCTGCTCTGCCAGGAGGTGGGCAGGCCGCTGGCCGGACCCGGGCAAGGGAAGGGAGGATGAGGCCCAGGCGGGCAAGGTGGCTGATAGACAATGGTTCCCAGCGTCCCTCTGCACAGAACTGGGTTGGGCCTCACACGAGCCAGGGCAGATGCCTGCCACGCAGCCAGGTCAGGTGGCCACAGCTGTTGGCAGAGCTAATGTGGCTCAGGGCAACCCTGGAGCTCCGGCGTTGACCTTCAGACCAGGGCAACCCAGTCCTTGTCCTAGTACCGCCTCTCCTCTTTCTCGCCTTCCTGGTTTCTCTGCATCCAGCCACTGCTCACCAGCTGTCTTGGCTCAGGCTCCTGTAATAAGACCACGGGCTGGTGGGTTAAACAGCAGAAATTTCTTTGCTCAGTTCTGGAGGCACAAAGCCCAAGACCACAGTGCTGTGAGGGTTCTGGGGAGGTCTCTCCTCAGCTTGTCAATGATCCCTCCTCACCGTGTCCTCACACGGCGTTGCCTCTGTGTGTGCAGAGAGAGAGTGTGCTGCCGTGCTTCTCATAAGATCGCCTGGCCCAGGGAGTTCCCTTGTGGCACAGCAGAAATGAACCTGACTAGTATCCAAGAGGATGCAGGTTCAATCCCTGGCCTCGCTCAGTGGCTTAAGGATTTGGGGTTGCCGTGAGCTGTGGTGTAGGTCACGAACACAGCTCAGATCCCACGTTGCTGTGGCTGTGGTGTAGGCCACCACCTGTAGCTCCAATTCAACCCCTACCCTGGGAACTTCCATACACCGTACCTGTGGCCCTAAAAAGACCAAAAAATCAATCAATCAATCACCTGTCCCATCAGATTAGGGTCCACCCTTATGGCCTCATTTAGTCTGTAGTACCTCTTTAGAGACCTTGTCCCCAAATACAGTCACATTGGGGGTTAGGGCTTCAACCTGTGCGTCAGAGGGGGCGACAGTTCAGTTGTAGCAAGGAGCGAGCCTGAGCAGCCTTCCGAGTGACCGTGCAGAAGTGTTGTTTCCAGGCTCTGGGAAGGAGATCGGTCCGCCAGCAGCCAGAGACCCCTTGGCTGCACTTTGCCAGCAGTTAGAAACTGAGCTGGCTCTGACAGCTTAAGCATGAAGGACTGCAGCCCGCCCTCCCAGGAGCCACTTGCCAGGCCTAGAGTGTGTGGGAAGCTGAAGGATGAAAAGGCCAGACCCTTGATTTCACACGTAAGACTCGATTGCCGTGTTCCCATCGTGGTGCAATGGAAACAAATCAGACTGGGATCCATGAGGATGCGAGTTTGATCCCTGGCTTCGATCAGTGGGTTGGGAATCCGGCGTTGCTATGAGTGTGGTGTAGGTGGCAGACGTGGCTCAGATCCCGTGTGACTGGCTGTGGCTGTGGTGTAGGCCTGCAGCTGCAGCTCCAATTTGACCCCTAGCCTGGGAACTTCCATGTGCCACTAGTGTGGCCCCAAAAAGACCCCCCCCCCAAAAAAAAGACTCAGATTGCTTCAGAGACTCACATACTTGCCCTTTATCAGCAACCAGCTCCTCCTGACCCACTGGGAAGTGTGCGGCGGGGGGTGCCCTGCCCTGAGACCTTCTAGCGGAGACCCTTGGTCCCGGAAGTTCTCTTCTGCTTCTGGGATGGTGGTGGTGGTGGCAATAATGATGACTGCAGAGCCCGAATCCTCCAGAAGCCACAGAGACTGACCCAGTATGCGAAGTAGTCAGATTGGTTTTAAATTCCCTCCCTCCAGTGGAAAGCCAGGGGACATTTTTGTGAGTGACTGCAGGCAAGGCCAGCTCTCACCGAATGTCTCACTGGCTTGACATGAAATCTGACCTGAGGCCAAGATGCTTCTGGAGCAACTGCCCTGGGATTCCACAGTCCAGGGGCAGAACCAGGAGGTGAACCCAGAGTAACTTGAGAACTTAAGCTTGTTTAGAATGAAAGCAGCAGCGGCCTCCCGCCCCCCCTCACCCCACTTCCCGCTCTTTGCAGGGGGTTGGAGCTTCCTGCGGTGGGCTTTCACTTGCACCCTGGCCGGCAGGTCTCTGTTCTCAGTCGTCCTCTCCCTTCGGGAACGATGGCCCAGCCACCTGCTCCTGCTTTGAGGGCCAAGGAACTGCCTGGCATTCAGGGTTCTCAGCTCAGGCTGGGGTTACCGCTCAGTCCCTCCCAGCCCCCCTGAATCTCGGGAGGCCCCGGCCAAGCTGTGAAGGCCCAGCCTAAGGAGAGACACAGCCGGGCCAAGCACCCCAAGGGCAGCGCGCTGGTGAAGGAGGCAGCTGAGGCCAGACCCTCCCCCTCCCCCGGGATCCACCTCCCCGCCTGGGATGGCCGCCCCACGGCCATTCGTTATCCTCAGCCCTGGCACGTTGATCCCTGCTTGGAGAAGAGGGCACCATCCTCCTGACAGCCCTTGACGGATGGCCTCCACCCCGCAATGTCAGAGCCAGAGCCACGCACAGGGCTCTGAGCACAGCAAGGTGTTTGGGGGTGGCACCTGGGGCCAGGTCCAGAGCCCAGCGAGCCAAGGTGGCAGCTCTCCAGGAGGCTGGCCAGCCCAGGCCAGGCCCACTGTGGGGAGGGCAGGGGGCCATGGGCCCCTTGGCACCGCTGGGAGGGATCCGTCAGCTTTACCCTTGGCACTTAGTCATGGCTTCTCATGTTCCTGTGCTCCGCACACCCCCGCCCAAGAGCAAGCCAACTCCTATGAGGTCTGAGCCAGTTTCCAGCTTCATCTGGCGAAGGGTCCAAGAGAGAGAAGGGGGGACCTGGGAGAGGCTGAGCAGTGCAGATTTGAGGTCATTTGTTTTTTCACTCTCGTTCCTGGAAATCTGGGCCCCCTTTGGCAGGAGTTCTGAGGGTGTCAGCCCACCAGCCATACTCTTTGCACAGGAGAGGGGCTGGGGGGTCAGACAGACAGGCAGCGTGATTGACATGAGACAGCTTCCACCTGGGGCTTGTCATCTGGCTCTTGCTCACAAAAGAAGAGGGGGGGGGAGTTCCCTGGTAGCCTTGAGGTTAAGGACCCAGCGTTGTCACTGTGACTTAGGTCGGTGCTGTGGTGTGGGTTCAATCCCCGGCCCGGGAACTTCCTTATGCTGCAGGCACAGCAAAAAAAAAAAAAAAAGAGAGAGAGAGAGAAGAGCAGGAGGCATCCATGGACAGTGGCGTTTCTCTTCTGACCCCTTCGGAACCTCTTTGATGACATGTTAAATGTCGTAAGAACGCATTTGACATAGAATATGAACCTTGACCGCCATCCTTGAGGCAGCCGACATCCCCGGGACAGAAAGCTAGTGTTGCCATAAACCCACTGACCCGATGCTGTCCCTTGGACGTGACTCTGCTGGAGGGACCTGCCCTCAGATGGTCAGGCCATTGCTGGTGTAAATGTTACTTTTAACCTGACTCCTCGGAAAGGAAAGGCAGAGACATCCCCTCCAAGCTGTGCGCTCAGGACTCAGGGTTTGTATGGAGATTTGGACTCGCCTCCGCTCCTGTCTCCCTCCTCCCTCCCTCCTGTGGTCACAGTGGGGAAGGTGGGGAGTGGGCTGCTGCTCAGGGTGGAGCAGTACACTGAGCGCGCGTGATCTACCCCCGAGTAGCCAGAGTTCACGGGGCTCTGCACCAGCTTCTCCTTTTGTAATTTGTTCCAGCCAGTGGGCCCCCTGGCCTGCACGCTCCAGAAAGACCAGGACCGGAACTGCCGGCTCAGGGCACATCCCCAGGTGCCCAGCATAGTGCTGGCACAGTGGGGGCCCTCGGTGCATCTTTGTTGAATGAATGAGTGCGCAAAACCCAGCGCACACAAAACACAGGGTGCACGTGAGAACAAGTGTGGTGGTTTTTCCATGGGCTGTTACTGCAGAACTAAAAGAGAAGTCTCCTGACCTCTCATCACCTCGCAGCTGCACCTTCCGAGGCCAACAGCCGCGCCTCGTGTGACATGTGTCAGGCCCTCACCTCCACCCCACCCCAGCATCCTTCCCAGCAACTCACTGCATCTCTTCACCCCTTGGAGCGTGACTCCCAGTGTGGAATGCAGGCGGACATGGACAGTGAGCCCTGTGCACCACGTCCGCTCTCTGGGCAGGCCCGTGAGGACTCCCAGCCTGCCCGCCCTGTCCCCTCTGCACCCATCCCCACCTCCCTCACGGTCTCGACCAGGCGGCTGGAGCCGTCAGTGGCGGTGCCCCAGCCCTGGGCAAGCCGTGTGCACTCAGAGCGCTGCTCTCTGCCACGCTTCCTGGCCGTGTCTGTCACTCACAACCTGTCATCCTCATTTCATCTTGATTTATTACCAGACCTAATGAGTTTTTGGAGCAGCTATCTCCCAGGGACGGGACGATCAATCTAGGAGATGGCTGTTGAACTGTTTCTCTGGTAGCCGGGGAAGGGGAAGGGCCAGGAGCAAAGGAGTGTGGTCCACAGGGCACAGCAGGGCGGCATCAGGGGAGTTAGCCCTCTCGCCTCTAATGCCAGGACCGCCTCCCCACCCCAAGGCCAGAGCCACCCAAGCCTGGCCCTCGCGCTTCCTTCCTCCCCTTTTCGCTGTCCTGCCATCACAGCGCTTAGGTATCACTGGCTTCTTTTGCACCTGCCAACTCGGGGACCAGGCTGGTACACTTCCCCTGCTCTCTCCACTCTGGAGAGCGTCGCCCTGCCCCTCACACTTCCCCACCTCTTCCCGAGGTTAGAAGTTATCAGCCAGCGCTTACCGCACCCCCATCACGCAGTCATTTTCTAACCCTTCTGGAAGCATCTCCCAAGAGCCTCGGACATCTTAATTCCTAGACAGGAGCAAACATCCAGCCCTTGAGACTAGATCTGGTTTTTGCAGACAGTCCTATTGTTTTTGAAAATAGATTTATTTGAGTACGCGAACGAGATGGTAACTAATCTGGGTGACAGCATTGTGAGGTCAAATTAATGATAGCTAGAAGGTCGTGAGGTACATTTGCCTATCAGCCCAAGCCATGGCTTTATAGGCCATCCTAAAAGTTCTGGAAAATGTCCCACATCATCATGGGTGTAAAGATGCAGCTCCCAAAACTCTGGGGGACCCCTATTAGTAGGTATTCTTTCACGGGGGTGGGGGATGTGCACGTGCTTGCTCTTTAAAAAAAAAGTCACCGTTATTTAGAAACCTTCATAAATTGGTTGTTTGCAGTAGGCAGGAGTTCCTTTCGTGGCTCAGCGAGTTAAGAATGCGATTAGTATCCATGAGGACGCAGGTTCGATCCCTGGCCTCACTCAGTGGGTTAAAGGATCAGCGTCACCACGAGCTGTGGTGTAGGTCACAGACACAGCTTGGATCCCGAGTTGCTGTGGCTGTGATGCAGGCCGGCAACTACAGCTCTGATTCTACCCCTAGCCTGGGAACCTCCATAAGCCGCGGGTGCAGCCCTAAAAAGACAAAAAAAAAAAAAAAAAACACTTCAGTAAGCAAAGCTACCAGTCGGGGCTGTCCAGACAGCTCGCCTTCAAGTCAGCAACCAGTTACTGCCTAGTTTCTTACAAGCTCCTGAAGGTTTGGGGGTGAGAAGGGAAGTAAGCCAAGAAGCACCAGCCAGCATCCCAGCTGGAGGAGCAGTGATGCGGAGGTGAGCAGCAGACAGCTCGGGGATGTCACCACGGGCCTCTTTCCCAGTCCCAGCCACCTTGGCCTGGGCCAGGAATAGCACCAGGTTGCCAGGTGACACTTTGGCAGTGGCACAGCAGGTGGCACAGCAGGACTGAGTTTCTGCCTTACAGCAGCTGCCCCCTTTGCCCTGACCCTGGTGGCCTACCTCTGTTGGCAGAACTGTCAGCTGCAGCCTCTTGACCAGCTAATCACAAGGCGGCCCCAGGCAGCTGCAGTCACCCCGCCTGCTCAGCTCTGCTTTGTAACCCCTTCTGGCCCAGGACAGACGCCCTGGCACAGGGCATCCACCTCCACCTCATCCAGCCCTTCCCCTGGGTTCCCCGCTCACATCCTGCCCCAGCACACTTCCTGAGTGCCGTTCACCCACACAGATCTCTGGCCCACACGCCCTTCCTGCACCCACCCCAAGAAATTCGAGGAGCCAGACTGCCGGAGCCAGGGGCCACCCCAAGGGAACAGGGAGGCCCTGTGTGGTGTCCAGTCCCAACCCCCAGAGGTTTCAGCCAGAGGCAGCTCCTGGGCCAAGACCTCGAGGGAGGAACTGGGCCACCTCTTTCCCAGTGACTGACCGGACCTGGCAGGATGTGTAATGTCCCTGCAGCGGCTCTGGGGCCCTCGGCAGGGACAGGAGCGGGCTGAGAGCATCAGCAACAAATCCTCGTCTTTTCTGGCAGTTTTCACAGGCCTATTTCCCGGCTCCCCTCCTCCCTCCCCTCCCCCACCCAGCCATGTGGGCAGCTCTGACTAAAAGCAACGGAGGACGTCTTCGTCCATCCTACCCCAAGTGTCCCTTGGCTGGCTTCCCGTGAGTCCCCAGGAGAAAGGCCTCTTCCTTCCAAGGACTGGGGGATGTGACGTGGCCTGAAGGGGACCCCCCAGCCTCCCCTGCGGGCAGAACCCTGAGCCCCTGATGGGCCGGCAGGCAGGAGCTGGGCGGTTCCTTCACGCTCACCTGTGTCACTCCCCAGGAAGTGTCAGGTGTCATCATCATGGGGCTTCACCTGAGCCACGGGGGCCCGGGCGGGAGGGGCTGAGACAACAGCAGCTTGTGGACGCCAAGACTGGAGGCAGGGACACCAGTGGTCCCTGAGTGTGCTGAGCGGCTAACGGTGGCAGTTCTGGGACATGTGGGTGACAGGTGCGAGAAGCCAGGGACTCAGAGACAGTCTCTGCTGGGTCTGGAAGGCTGCTTGCCTTCTGCAGCCCAGCTGGCGAGCCCGGCTCAGGGGGTGAGACCTGCGGGAGGGCCATCGTAAGAGGCGCAGCTAGCCCAGAGCTGTTTGCTCTGAACAGGTAGAGTCACAGGTCCCTTCCACTTCCACAGCACACCCGGGTCAGAGTGGCTGTCCCCTAGGAGACACCTGTCCCCTAGGGTGCCACCAGGCCCAGGAGAACAGAGCCACAAGCCGTTCAGCCCCAGCCCTGGAGCCAGCAGCCCAGAGGACCCAGCTCCCCGCAGCTTTGGTCTTTGCGGCCGTTCCTTCCCTCCGGTGACCACGGGAACCTGCCTGCCCTGAGCCCTGGCCCGGGAGGACCCCTCCTCCCAAATGCTCTGGGCCCCTTACCCCTCCACTCCCCCCACCCTCGCTCCTCCGCACACAGAGGAGGGGGCGTGACCGGAGCCCTGGCCCAGGCCTGCTCCCTGCCAGGGGGCTGGGGGAGGACCCCTGGGGCGGCTTAGGGGGCGGCAGCGCCCACCCAGGAGCCTGGCTCCGCTGAGAAGTCGCAAGGGGCTGCCACCCCAGTGACCGCCCGGTGCCGCGCCCACCCCCGAGACAACTTCCCTTTCCTGCCGCTGGAGGGCGCCCGCGGTGTCCCCGGGATCAGCAGCCCCAGGGCCCGACCCTGAATGTAAGGGTTTTTTCTCACGGGGCTCCGGTCCCTCTGCCCCTCGGCCCCTGGGCAGGCACCCTCAGACCCGGGGCCTCCCCAGCAGCCGAGTCCTGTCCTCTCTTCCAGCCTTCGCCATCATGATCGTGCTGGCCCTGGTCCGCATCGGGCAGGGGCGCGGGGAGGGACACCCGCCGCTGGCCGACCTCTCCGGGGTCCGGAACCTGTTCGGGGTGTGCGTCTACTCCTTCATGTGCCAGCACTCCCTGCCGTCCCTCGTCACCCCCGTGTCCTCCAAGCGCCACCTCACGCGCCTGGTCTTCCTGGACTACGTGCTGATCCTGGCCTTCTACGGCCTCCTGTCCTTCACGGCCATCTTCTGCTTCCGCGGCGACAGCCTCCTGGACATGTACACCCTCAACTTCGCGCGCTGCGACGTCGTGGGCCTGGCGGCCGTGCGCTTCTTCCTGGGCCTCTTCCCCGTCTTCACCATCAGCACCAACTTCCCCATCATCGCCGTGACGCTCCGCAACAACTGGAAGACGCTCTTCCACCGCGAGGGGGGCACGTACCCCTGGGTGGTGGACCGCGTGGTTTTCCCCACCATCACCCTGCTGCCCCCCGTGCTGGTGGCCTTCTGCACCCACGACCTGGAGTCCCTGGTGGGCATCACGGGGGCCTACGCGGGCACGGGCATCCAGTACGTCATCCCCGCCTTCCTGGTGTACCTCTGCCGCAAGGACACCCAGCTGGCCTTCGGCTACGGGAGCGTCAACAAGCACCGGTCCCCTTTCCGCCACACCTTCTGGGTGGGCTTCGTGCTGCTCTGGGCTTTCTCCTGTTTCTTCTTTGTCACCGCCAACATTGTCCTCAGCGAGACCAAGCTCTGATGGCAGGACAAGTCTGGTGACGAGACTTGTCACCAGACCCCACCCTGCCCTCCCCGTGGGCACAGCCAAGAACTAGTGGCCTCCCAGGCATCCACGGGACACCCAAGGCCCAGGCTCTTGGAGGGGCCCCTCCAGGCCTCCAGCTGGGGAGCTGCCCCCCACCCAGGATTCCCACAGTCTGCACGACATCTTGCTCAAGCGGGGTCACCCTCCTCCAGGTCCCCCTGCCTGGGGCTGCCCTCAGCTGGCCAGCCGAGTCCCACCACCACCGGGCACGGAGCTGCTCCCAGCTTCCAGGACTGGTTATTGGAATCCAGCCCTCTGCCTTCCCGCGCCCCACCACCCCCAGCACCCAGGGCGGTGGAGACGCAGTGCTGGCACTGCCACTATTTATACCAAACACCTGTCCTCCGCATCCCACCCCCGTCCTGCTCTCCCAGTTCCTCCCACATCCAGGTCTGGGAAATTGGCTCCACTGGGGCAACCCCAGACCCTACCTCTCCTCCCCACTGGGCCTGCAGGTGACGACAGGGCTCCTGTCCCTCCAGCCCTGGAGGCGCCAAGTGCCTCTCCCAGGGGAGTGCCTGGCCAGCTGATGACCAGGACAGGAGGTGCTAATTGGCACCAGGGTCCTCAGACCAGAGCTTTGAGGTCCCTGCTGTGGGCGCCAGCTCCTGTCTTGGGCCCCTGATGACTCCAGAGCAGTGGGCGGGCAGGAACAGCCCATGCACGGGCTTTAAAGCCCAGAGTCTGCCACCCCTGAAAGTGGTCCTTTGCCCTCCCGACTGCCCCACTGGGATCCTGGGGTCTCCTGCAGCGCAGGGGGACAGCGGAAAAGGGCCACTAGAAGGGAGCCGCCGCCCGGGGCTTAGAAGTGCCCTGGGCAGGTAGCTCATGATGTGCCCCCCTCTGAGGGGTCAGGCCCGCCCTGTCCCTGCCCCAACACTAAAGGTGGCGGCTCCCTCTCTAGCTGGGCTCTGGGTGCTCAGCACTCACACTCTCCGTGTCCCGTGGGTGCTGCTGGGTGACGTGGGGCCCCGGCCACCCTTCCCAGTGGAAGGAGGGCCAGGATCCCTCCTCTGTGGCCCCTCCCCCTCACAACCATGCACGCACCTGCTGGGCCCGCTGTCCTTGGAAACAGGTGACTAATGACCTCTCAATGTGCCTTCTCCTGCGGCAGGACCTGGGGGCGCCTCCTGACCCTCCCCGGTGTGCCGGTGACCCTGGGCCTGATCCTACCTGTCCTGGAGCCCAGAGCCCCTGGGCCAGGAGCTGCGTCCCTGGTGGGGTCTCCGGCCCTCCCCCTCACTCTAGATTTCAGTGCCTTGCTCAGCGCTCCGGGGAACCTCTGTCCCGGTCCCCCTGCATCTCACCCTCTTAGAACTCTGAACAAAGGAGGACGCCAGGTCTCCTGGGGCCCACGGTGGTCTCCAGGGAGGGTGGCGCGGGGGGCATGCATGGGATTTGCAAGAGCTCCAGGAGTCCGGGGGCGGTGGCAGCCCCAGTCTGTGAGAGTCGCGCGTCGTAATTGGCTGCCATCTGCTTCCTCACTGTTGCCGCACACCCTCAGTGCTCAGCGCTTGTCCCCGCGCACTGTTCCCGTCCATCCTCGTGAAAGAACGACGCCTCTTCCCCCCTCCGCCGTCTTCTTCCCAGGAGGTCCTGCCCGGGGTGGGCGGCGCCGGGAAACCTCCCCGGCGGCCCCGCCCCCTGTGGTTCGGACCCTCCCTGGAGCTGCCGGAATGTTCGCTGAAAACTCAATTAAAACATCTGTACTCGCCCTTCTCCAATTACATTCCCTCTTGCTTAAGGACAAAGCAAATTAAATCATCCTGCCGCCTCAGGCTCCAAACCAAATTTTGGACACAAATGTATTAGCATCATAAACCCAGGTTGATTTATGTGGCAATCTGGAGCCACCGAGCAGGAGCAGTGGAGTCGGATGGCTGCGCTCCCCTCCACCTCCGAGCTGGGCAGGCACAGTCCTGGAAGGAATTGGTCCGAGGTGTTGGCATCAGTGATGGCAAAGCCAGGCCGTCACCCCTGCCAGTCTGGGTTCCTTGGCTCCTTGGTGTTCCCCTGCTGCCTGTCCTGCTAGAGGTCAGATGGGGTCGCCTTCCTCACTCCTGCTGATAGCCTGGGCGGTACCAAGACCTCAGGGACTAGACATGCCCTAGGTGAGTCTCGCTCACCATCCAGCATGTTTGGCTGTGAGTTTTTTCATCAGCGTGGGGGAGGGGGCATATTGGGTCATGTTTTCCATTCTACAGATGGGCCCTGGGGTCCGTGGTGGGGAGGCCAGAAGAGGATGCTGGCCCAGCCTGGCCGGGTACCAGTCTCCCTGTGGAGGAAGACAAACTCAGCAGCTTCCACTGGACACCACTCTCCCAGGCTGGCCCCGAGGGCAGGCCAGGTCAAGGTGGGAGTCAACCATCTCTGTCTCCTTCCCTGCCCAAGCCCAGGGGCCTCGCACCAGCACCTCCTGGCTGTTCCCCCACCTGAGGCCAGAGAGGCGGCTGTGGGCTTTTGGTTGGGGCAGATGGCAGGTGACAGGCCGGGAGGCACTGCTGAGTGATGGGGAGGCGGGCATCTCTCAGGCCCTCAGCCACACAGCTGTTCTCGCTAAATAAGGGCCAGGAGCAGCCTCAGCAACAGGCAGAGGATAAAATCTGAGTGAGGGACGGGCAGGAGCTGCCCCCGCCTCGTAGGGAACCAGCCCAAGGGGAGGAGCCCAGCAGAGCTGCTTGACCCTGGACAGCAAAGGCCAAGACCACATCTGTCTAGGGACCAGATTCCTGAGCGGGGCTGACGCCTGGCTCACAGCCAGGATCCAGAGCTGCAGGGGGTTGGGCTCATGGTGTCCATTGGAAAAAGGGAGACATGACATCTATAGAGCACCTTGTGTGTGCCAGGCACAGGGCTGGGCACTTTGGGCGTGGACCTTGGCAGCGTAAGTCGAGGATCAAGGGGGCAGGCTGAGAAGTCGGACCTGCCCCTGGCAGGCGGCAAAGCCCACACCCTCTCCTCCTGTCCTTCGTAACCTGGGGAGGGTAGTACCTGCATCACTGACCCGTGTGGGAACTACAGCACTGAGCTTAGCTAAGCCTGGCACAGAAGCGCTCAGTAAACTCACTGGTACTGATGCCCAGCTCCCTTGCCCCGTGCCAGCCATAACTGCGCTTTACAGCCACAAACCAGCACTCATTGAAGACTCCTGGTTTGGATCCTCAGGCACCTAATTGGTTTCATAGCCTCCCAGTGAGTCGAGCTGCTCCTTGTTAGCTCCAGCCGGCCACCATTTAGAAGCAGGAGATGAACTTGAATTCTTCGGGGCTTTGGGAGGGGCGTTTCTGGTTCCCCAATTCCCCCAGGAAACTGGAAGACAGCCGTCCCTCTTCAAAGAGCCAGACTCAGGCCAGGCTGGGGAGTTCTGGAGCCAAGACTAAAGTGGGTATCCCGACGGAGGACATCATGCCTGCCCCCTCCCCACACTCAGGCCCCAGGAAGAAGGCAGGATGGACCGTGAGCCGCTCGGTAGAGACAGAGGAAGAAACAGAGCAACAGCAGCAGCCGGAAGGAACCAGGTAAGGTGGCCAGAATTTCTACTGCTAAGACTGGTGACCAAAGCCTTTCTCTCCCTCTGTCCCACCAACAGGAAAAAAAAAAAAAAAAGAAATCGTGTGTCTGGTGTCTGGGTTCAGCCGGCTCTTTGCTCCACGGTCTCGCCCTCGTTTATGATGATGGAACATCTGTGGCCTTGCTTCCCTCCGCCACACTGTCGGCTCCCCACCTCCCCTGCCAGGCCTACTGCCTTCCCCTCCAGAGCACCTGAGACCCTTCCTTGGTCCGCCTGCAGAGGGGCAGGCAGCAGGGCGGCTCTGAACCTGCGGGAGGCGTCCTTCCTGCCCCCGCCTCCCTCGGGGCTTGCTTCTCCCCAGAATACCTTCCTCGAGAAGGAGCGTGGTGGCCAGGAGCCTGCCCCCAGGAGCAGGACCAGCCCCTCCTCAGAGCCAGCCAGCAGCGGGCTTGGCTCCACGTGGGCTTTTTAATTACCTTTCCAGTTCTTGGTTATTAATGATCTTGGGCAGTGAGCCGAGAGCAACTTGGATCTCAGAGCTCCTCTCAGCCTCGGAGTTCTTGTCGTGACTCAGTAGAAACGAATCTGACTAGTATCTGTGAGGACACAGGTTCGATCCCTGCCCTCGCTCAGGGGGTTAAGGATCTGGCGTTGCCATGAGCTGTGGGGTAGGTTGCAGACGCGGCTCAGATCTGGCGTTGCTGTGGCTCTGGTGTAGGCTGGCAGCTCCAGCTCCAGTTGGACCCCTAGCCTGGAAACCTCCATATGCTGCAGGTGTGGCCCTAAAAAGGCAAAATGCAACTCCTCTCAGCCTCACCTGCTGCAGCCTTCCCACTCAGAGCTGCTCTCAGACCCCAACCGGGCGGGGGGCAGGATGGGTCAGGTCCAGGGGCTGGTGGCCAATGGTTAACCCTCTCATCACCAGTGGCTGCCACCAAGTTCAAGCTCCCTTCCAAGGCACTGGCCTCTAGCTGTCACCTAGACTCACACCACCTGTTGAAAATCCTGGATCCTTGAAAATCCCCGGGCAGAGAACATGAAACTGACGGTCATGGACCAGAGCCACCCATTCTTGGGGTTGTCAGGCTCGCCTGCCAGGAGTAGAGGAGTATTAGAAATTACCCCCACTCCATTTCAGCTGCTCTCACCCCTCAAACCAAACAAAAAGCTTCCACTTTTCGTGGCCTCAACCCCGAGGGTGCTTGGAGCCCGGAGAAGGGATTGAGCTTCCTGGGAGCCAGCAAGCAGCTGTGTGGGAAAGGACATTGGGCAGCAGCTGCACATGGTGGGGGCATTCAGCTCGGCCCCCCGCCTCCTCCCTACTACGCGGAGCTCCTTTCTGCCCTGCTTCACCCAAACTGTCGAGGGTAGTGAGGCCTCAGGCTGCACTGGTTTCAGTTAGAAAAGGCTCTGACGGCACCGGTCATGCTCACCGTGTTTGCAGAATGAAAGGAAAAATGAACACTTGCTTCAGCTGTTGTGGGGCTGAAAGTAATCACAGATGTGAAAGCACTGAGGATGCAAGAGCTGTCTTTTTAGATGGGTCACAGCCAGCGACATGTGACAGAGGAAGTAGGTGGGGATGGGCGCCACAGAGGGAGGACAAAGATGAGGGACAGATTCTCTGACCTGGAGCTCCCTCCCTCCTGAGGCATCCCAGTGCCAGCGAGGCTGAGCCATGCCCGACCCCAGAAGCCCCCTGGGCCAGGCTTCCAGAGCCAGCAGGCATTCCGAGCCCTGTCCATCCACCAGGGAGCGAATATAGTTGGCCAGGACCCAGGAGAGCCCAGCAGGTCCCCCCAACAGACCTCCTTGCCGTTTCTACCTTGACGTTGTCAGGCTCCCATGGGGACCCCTGGCAGGAGCCGTTCTCTTCAAGGAGACTGAAGGATGAACTCCATCCATCACCACCAGAGCCCCCATCTGAGTACATTTGTCACATTTGGCACCACGGTGGGCTGGAGCTGGCACTGAATATCAAGTGGCTTCTGCTGCCTGGAGCCCTCTCTCAGCCTTGCCTCCTGGATATG
Source organism: Phacochoerus africanus (assembly GCF_016906955.1). Classification (NCBI taxonomy): domain Eukaryota; kingdom Metazoa; phylum Chordata; class Mammalia; order Artiodactyla; family Suidae; genus Phacochoerus; species Phacochoerus africanus. The sequence continues at coordinate 6,385,295 of NC_062557.1, read as the reverse complement.
CCCACAAAGGAAGCTGCCCACCTGGGATACTCCCATGATTCTCCTGTTGCCTACAGGCTTGGTGTGCCCCCTCCATGGATGCAGAATGAGGCAGCCAGGATCAGGGAGTTGTAAAAGGTTTGTTTAATGTCCCAGCATTCTGAGGACAAGAAACTCCAGGCAGGTGGAGCAAGGAGCAGGATGGCCCGGCCCCGGCCCCAACCCCAAGTTCCAGCCTCTGTGCTCTCACACCAAAGCCCCAGCAGCCATGACTGGGGACCAGCTCCCAGTGGGCAGGGAGCCTCCACTGCACCCAGTGACTCCAGGCCAGTTGGGAAGGGTTTTGCATAAGAAGATAGCAAAAGCCCAGCCCACAGCAGTACCTGAGGCTATTGCGGTCGCCAAAATGACCATGAAGACATCATCTGTCACTGGGTCTCTAATGGCCAGAATTTCATGGCAGAAGCCATAAAAGCCTGAGCCTATCTGACCCTGAAAGCTGGCAGGGCCACGCGGAGACTCCAGCTGCCCAGGAACCAAAGTAGCTGACTCCTCCCTCACACTTCTGACTCCAAGCTGGAGATCCGCCTCCAGGCGCAAGGTCGGGGGAAGCCGTGCACCCCACAGGCCACCCTGCTGACTTCTTCCAGCCCCGCACTGTCCCTGTAGCCTGTGCTCAGCCCCAGGGTCCTGTCTCTGGGCCCCGGAGGCCGCCAAGCTCCAGGGAGCCAGGGGCCGTGGCTGACACAGGGTGGGAGGTGAGGGCAGACAGCGCCCCAGCAAAGTGGCAGGTGGGCGTGGGCGTGGAGGCAGGCATGCGGTCCGTGCGGCCAGGCGAGGGCCCCTGCCCACACCGCCTCCTGGCAGGCCTCGCGATAGGACGGCAGCCGCATCGATTGCGCCTGCGTCAAGCGCCCGCAGGCCTGGTGGGCACAGCGGGCAGGCCCCGATCTGGGCCGGGCGAAGGTCTCGGCCACCGAGCTGGGCAGGGAAGCGTGGCGCGGGCGCGACCCCCGGGCCCAGGCCGCGCGCAGGAGGGCCTCCCGCCGGGCCAGCTGCTCCGGCCCGAGCAACGGCAGGTTCTCGGGCTCCGGGGGCTCCGCGAAGAGCGGGAGGAAGGGGCGCCCCGACCGGTCGGCTCGAGGGAAGGAGCTGTAGTGGCAGAGCTCCGGCGACAGGGGGCGCTCCGGGAGCGCGCGCCGCTCGGAAGCCGAGAAGCGCCGGCAGCCGCTCCCGGCCCGCACTGGCCACCGCGCCTCCCGGGCCCGCCAGCCCGACGCCCGCGAGACGTCGGGGAGGGAGGGCTCGGACGTCGGGGGGCCGCCCGGGGGCTGCGGGACCCTGCGCCCCAGGGCGGCGCGACTCCCGCCTGGTGGCCCCTGACCCGTGGGGCTCGGCTCGCGGGCAGGACTAGGGGTGGGTGGCCGCGGGCCGGGGCAGGCGGGCGACGGGGGCGCACGGCGGCCGCCGCCGCCGCCCCAGCTCTCGATGGTGCGCGTGGCGCGGTCCAGGGAGCTGCTCACGCCCGCTGAGGTCACCATGTCGCGTGCCGCCTGCAGCATCTTGAGCACGCTGGCCTGGGCCGAGCTGGCCGTCAGGTCCGGGCTGGGTGGCCGCGCGGGGCTGGCCAGGCTCTGCACGCCGCTGAAGCAGCTGTAGATGCCCTGGGCGGTAGGGAGGGGACAGACACGCCGTGAGCGGCGCCCTCCTCTCCGGGACCGCCCCACCCTGCCCCAGTGGGAAGCCACAGCCTGAGCATCTCTCATTCCCAGGAAACAATTAACATTTGTCAAGCGCTTATTCTGTGCAGCTGGGAGGGGTTAACTCCCCCTAAAGTCAGACAGCTTGTAAATGGCAGTGAGGATTTGAACCCTGGTCAACCTGGCTCCAAAGTCCTGCCCTGCCTGTTGGAGAGGGGCTCTGCTTCTCATCTGCTGTGTGACGCTGGCGCCTCTCTGGACCTCAGTTTTTATATCTGTAAATGGGGTGGTGGCCAGCGCTAGCTCAGCTGGGTTGGTGCCCCTGAGGCTGGGTCTGTCTAGGGCAGGGTGGGCACCCACCCTGCTGAAGGCCAGCAGGAAGTCCAGCCGGGATGTGTTGGGCACTGAGTGGCGCAGCTTCCAGTACACCAGGTGCTCCCAGGCGAAGACCAGCAGGGCCAGCCCCATGGCCACGAGCAGCATGTAGAAGACGCCCGCCATGTTGTCGATGTCCAGCTTGCTGCTCATCACCTCATTCTTCTCGTTCTGGCAGATCCCCGAGAGCCACACAGTCTCCAGCTTCTGGGTCTCCCCTAGAGGCGGGGGGGGGGGGGCACACCTGGCTCAGGAAGGACCCTCCCAGTGTTCACCCAAGCCTGGAGTAAGGAGGGTCTGGGGCCAGAGTACCAGCCCCGGTAGGACCACACAGATATCCAGCCTGGCAGGGAGAGGACTGGAGGTGGGAGGCATCAATGAGCAGGAAGAGAAGAGAGCAGAGTGGGAGCTGGCGGGAAATGCCAGCCTTTGACATGCCCGCGTTCCCCGTGCCCAGGAGAGGCTTATTGACTGGGTGCATCTTATCATTCATTTATTCATCACTTATTGATCATCTCCGGGCCAGGCATGGAGCTGGGCACACAGAGACCAAAGGCCGAGGCCTCTGAGGAGGGTGCAGACACTTCATCATTATCACTTGCAATATGCTACGGCCCTGATGGAAAGCCAGACGGTTTTTTGGGTTTTGTTTTTTTTTGTTGTTGTTGTTGTTTTGTCTTTCTGTCTTTTCTAGGGCCGAACCCACAGCATATGGAGGTTCCCAGGCTAGGGGTCTAATTGGAGCTGTAGCCACTGGCCTACGCCAGAGTCACACCAATGCCAGATCAGAGCCGCACCTGCGACCTACACCACAGCTCATGGCAAAGCCAGATCCTTAACCCACTGAGCGAGGCCAGGGATCGACCCCGCAACCTCATGGTTCCTAGTCGGGTTCATTGACCACTGAGCCATGACAGGAACTCCCAGACGGTTATTTATCTAACAGGGCTGGGTCTTGGGGCAGGCCCACTAGATTGTTCACACACGTGAGCCCCTGATACCAAGGCAAGCCCGGGTCCAGGCTCTAGAACGAGGCTGGCCCTTAGCACTACCCTGGGTCATTTCAAGATGGAAGAGGAGGGTTCGGGTCCTGGGGGGAAATAAAGGAGTTCAGACATTCCCAGCCCCCACTGTGCAGCCTGAGCGCCTCCTGTCTTCTCCTCCTGCAGGCGTTTCCCAACTCTGATTCCTGCTCCCTGCCCAGGTCTCCATCCAGCTGCCCCTAAAACTCCCCACCCAGCCACCACGCCAGCCTCTCACACCCAGGGACCTTTCTCCCTGCCCACAGGCCCTGGGAACTCCAAGAACCATGGTGGAGATGCTGACCAGCCAGCCCGCAGCTATCTCGACCCCAGGGTCTGTGGCCCACCCTGGACCCGTCTCAGCCCCCACCAGTGGCTGCACCCACCGTCCCCCAGGAACTGCAGGAGTGCCAGGTCTATGGCCCGCTTCCAATGGGAGTCCTTCTGCATGGCGATGCCATAGCCGGTGGTGGCGAAGACCTTGCCGGAGCCAATGGTGACCAGCTTGCAGCCCTCATCCTTGCCCGCCATGTAGTTGAGGACAGCGGCGTCGTAGATGAAGGCATCCAGCTTCCTGGGGACAGGCTGAGCCCTCAGGCCAGGGATCACGTGGGGTGCAGGGCACCAAAGCTGGGGCCTGACCGGGGTCTGGGCCATGTGAGCCCACTGGCCACTGCCCAGGAGGATGGGTGGGCAGAGCCTCCTCTGGTTCCCTTGGGTACTAGATGCAGCGAAGACTCCCACCGTAGCTTCGGAACCCCACCTACCCTCCTCAGAGAGGCCAGGGGCTCCCTGCCTGCAGAGGACACACCCTCCCTGCCCAGCCCAGCGAGACTCCATGAAGGTCTCCATGAACACTTCCCGGCAAGGCTGATCCCTGGTCAATGCCAAAGCTGCGTCTCTGGGCTCTGGTGGGCATCCACTCAGGCTTTACTCTGCCCCAAGCCCTCCTCGCCCCCTCCCCGGGAGGCCTACAGGACAAGCCAGTCTCACTATCCCCACCTGGGGTCTCTCGGGGAGACATGTGGGTAGAGAGAGTCAGAGGGTGGGTGCAGGACTGCGGGACCCACCCCATCTTGAGGCTGGTAAGCGCGTCCTCCACAGAGCGCTGGTTGAACTTGACCATGTGGGTGTGCATGTCGCGGTAGTTGCTGCGGATGTTCCGCTCCGTGCTACCATTGGGCACTGTGCCAAAGCGGAAGGGTGGGTACTGATCTTGCGGCCGCTGAAACTGCGAGCAGAGGCAGCACCATTTGGAATCCTTCCCCCCACCTTCCAGGCGCCGATGCCCCGACCCCATCCCCGTAGACCAGACTTGCAGGGCCAGGGCAGAATGGTCTTAGAGACGGGCCAGGCCACGCCTGGGTCTTACAGATGGGGAAACTGAGGCCGGGACAGGAAGAGACCTACTCAAGACCACTTTGTCAGTGGACCCGAGCCATTCACACAAGGCTCCCTGACTCCTTCCTACTCCTGCCTCCAGTTCAAATTCCACTGATTCCAACTGCCCCATGTCCCACCCAAGGCCTACCCCTGCCAGTGGCATCCCCCGACCCTCCCACAGCCTCGGCTCCAGAACCTTCTTGTCACTGAGGCCAGACACGGTGTCGATGTACTGCTCCTGGATCATGAAGGCGGCCAGGTTGGCGGTGTAGCTGGCGAGGAAGATGACGGCGAAGAAGGCCCAGACCAGGACCATGATCTTGCTAGTGGTGCCCCGGGGGTTCTCGATGGGCACCGAGTTGTTGAAGACCAGAGCCCACAGCAGCCACACGGACTTGCCGATGGTGAAGGACGGGCCTCCGGACTCTGGGGGCCAGAGGATGGACGCTGGGGCCCCCCGTGCCCCGCCCAGAGGGGCTCAGGTTTCAGCTCCCCCCCACACTCCATGGCTGTGTCTCGGCTGGGGCCAGGGTTAGGGACCCATCTCTGGTCATGCCCACCCCAGGGCAGGCCAACTCCCCGTGCTTGTCTCCCGTGTATCGGATTGGCCCCCTGCAGGATCCGGGGTTCTCTGAAAGGCCCCCGGAGCCCTGAGCCCACCCCTCCGCCCAGGCCCAGGCCGGGAGCTTACTCTTGCCGCTGCTGAGGTTCCGGTTGTAGCTGACGGGGCTGAAGTACTCAAACGTGAAGACGGTGATGGCCACCACGGTGAGACACATGACAAACATCATCACCCACACGGCGGGGCTGTAGGGCTCTGCGAACAGAGGGAGGGGCTCAGAGGCCTCGGCGCGGTCCTTGCACCCGCAGCGCACGAGTGCCGGGTGCAGACAGGCGGGTCCACGTGGTCAAAGCAGGACTGTCAGCCTCGCGGACTGAACCGAGGGGTCTCTGATTCTCAGAGCAATGGAGCCCCAGGGGAGACCCCCGACCCTGGGAAGTCAGGCTGGCCAGCATTCTTGGTCTCCCTGCTCCATCTGCCCTGGAACAGAGTCCCATCACCCGCCCTAGGAAACCTCCCGGTGATGCCACACGGCCCCTGGCTCTCATCTCCCTCTTCCCCCCACTGCCCTTCACCAAAGAGGGTCTACAGCCCAGCTTCTTCCCTTTCCTCTCCCAGCCCCCAGCCTGTGAGCTCCTCCATCCCCGCCGCCCCCCCCCGGCCCCTGCGAAGCCACTTGGGCAAGCTCTCCTTCCTGGCGGCCGGCACCGCTGCTGACGACACTCCGGGTCTGGAACGCCCCTGCCTGCCCAGCCTGGGTGAGCTGCTGTTCTGCCTGAAATCAGAGCTCCGAAGTCGTCTTCCTCCTCATCCTACTGACACAGACACCAAGGCCTAAGGGGCTGCGGAGACCAACCTGAGGTTTTTGACAAAATCATTTCAGTCTCTGTAAGTGAGACGTCATTGCTGCCAAAGGCCTTGGCTCCTTTTGATGCAACACCCATCCTGTGAAGTGGAGTCTGTTGCCTTCCCTGTGGCTGAGGAACCCTGCTCAGAGAGGTTCAGTAACCTACCAAAGGCCACACCGCAGGAAGGGGCAGACCTAGGATTCCCTGCTCGGCTCCGGGCCAGAGGACTCACCTGTCCTTACTGCTCTCTGGACCACCCCACACTGCAAGTCCCACCTGACCTCAGGACTGGGTGCTCTGGGAAGGCCAGGACTACGACCAGATCCCAGCAACTAGCATGGGGCCTGGTACCAGGGAGCTGGCCCCGCAATGGCGACTTTCTAATCAAGTCAAAACTGGCATGGATCTCCTGCTTTAGTTCCAGTGTCCCGGCCACTAGGCACCTCCTGACACCAGCCTGCCTTCCTGGTTTCCCTGTCCCTCACAATGGTGTCACCTTTTATCCAGTTCCCCAGTCCCCCACCCTCACCCAGGCTCAGGACGGAACGGCGACGTGTCCCCTCTGGCCAGCCTCCGAGGCACCCAAGGCTGCAGTGCTTGCCCTCTGAGGGCCGGTGCCAGGCACCGCACCGACACACACCCACTTCTCGGGCCCCTCGGCACCCCGCCCGCCCACGCCGAGCCGCACCCAGGAAGGCCGAGGGGGAGACGGTGCCGTTGCTGCGTGCCACCATCACGCTGATGCCCGTCTCCACGAAGGGCACCGAGAAGTCCACGATCTCAGAGCGCTCCTCGTTGATGGTGAGGGAGCCAATGGCCATGTCCGCCCGCTTGTAGTAGACCTGGGGGGCACGCCCGGGTCGGAGGAGGGGCTCCCCCAGGCTGGGGCGCCCCCGCACTCCCCTCCCGGCCCCCTCCCAGCACCCACCAGCTGAATCTGTTGTTCCCACCTGGGGTCCTCAGAGCTCCACTGTCACGACTGAGCTCCCAGGGGCCATCGCTGGGGACCGCACAGTCCCCCTGCCAGCTCGGAGACCCCTGGGAGCTGGGTCTGGATCCCACCCTGACTGATTCCCCGCACAGGGGGAGACACCCCACCTGTGGGTGGCTGATGGAGGGGGGGCCGGGGCAGCAGGCGGGCGGCCTGGGGGCGGGCCTACCTCCCCGATCATGCCGTTCCACACGCCGCTCACCCTCTTGCCGTGCTTGCCGTTGGTCACCAGGTACAGGTCGTAGGAGAACTTGACCACCTTGGCCAGCTTCTTGAGGATGTCGATGCAGAAGCCCTTACAGCAAAGCTTGGTGTAGGGCGCCGTGTCACCACTGCTGCCGCCAAGAGACCACCCGGACTCAGAGCCAGCAGCCCCTCCCTGCCCGGCACACGGGCCCCTGCCCGCCCCCACACCCGAGCAGGAGACACACATGACGCCCGCCAGCACGTGGCTCACACCGGGCCCCTCGTGTGTTCTTGCAGACCTGAAGGTGTGATTGCTTTGCCGGCGGCAGGGCACCGTGTTGGGCACGCAGCCGCCGGTGCCAGGATCAGGGCTCTCCACTATGACAAAAGGTCGCTCTTCCAGCGTGGCCACCGTCAGGTGCCGGCTGTCCACCACGGGCTGCAGGGAGGCGCTGTAGCGAGGCCACACCGGGTACTTCATGTGGAGAATGCCATGGTCCCAGCGCCCCACCTGCAGAGGGTGACCAGCCTCAGCCGTGACCTTCAGCCCTACTTCCACCCCCTCCTCCCACAGATGGGACCTCTGGGTGGGCCTCCCAGGGCCAGGAACCCCCCTCCCTCATCTAGGGATGCTTGGGGCAGGACAGAGCAGAGCCTGGGGCAGGAACATTTGGACAACAGGAGAGTTGGGGCAAGGGGCTGGCGTGGCTGGAAAGGAGGCCTCCTTGCAGTCTCCCTCAGCCTCTGGTCCCTGCACATTCCATTCCAGTTTCCACACAGCCGCTGGCTCAGGGCACCTTCCTAAAGCCCAGACCTGAGCCTGTCTCACCATACTTGGTCGCTTGACCTCCATATAAAGTCCTTAGCCCAGCACTCAAGGCCCTTGGAGCTCAGGTCCAACTTCTCTCCATCACCCCACCGCCCTTCTTTCCCAGTCCCCACACCCTCAAACATATCACTTAAAAATGCCGTAAACCCTCCTTCTCCTGTCTCTTCCAAGCTAGCATTCCCTCCCAGTGGGCTCCTACTCAACCATCTATAGCCCAGCCCAAATGTCCCAATTTCTGTGACGCCTTTCCCAGTTTCCTCTTTTGAAGACAACACTAATTTCTGCCCCTTCTCTCTACTCCCACAATGCTTTGCAAACATTTCTTCTTTAGCACTGGTCTCCCCAAATTCTATTTGTTTTCATGTTCAGTGGCACAGCTGTGAGCTACTCCTCCAGAGGCAGGACTATGTCATCAGAGTGCCTGATAGTTTCTATAGTGAAAGGAGGCCAGGGTGTGGTGGGGGCCCAGAGCAGAGGTGCCTCACCCCCCCGCCGGGGGCCCTGGAAGGTTTCTCAGTGGAGATGTTTCATCTGAGACCTGAAGGATGAGGAGCTGGATAAGGGACAGAAGAGACTCTTCGCTCAGCTATGTGACAAGAGGGGGGGACAAATGAAAGGATACCGAGGGCCCCTGGGCTCACCCCCTTCTCACCATCTCCCAGAGGCGGTGCCGGTTGAGGGCGATCACCACCATGGTGGGCTGGACCAGGTACCCACCAGGGCTGAAGGAGAAGTCCCGGCCCTCCCAGGTGACATTTAGTAGGTGCCTGTGAGGGAGGAGAAGCCAGAGTCCCCTTAGCCCTGCCTGCACCCCTGCCCAGGGCCAGACGCCCCCTCCCCCCACAACAGGTACCATTTGTGTACTTGCTGTTCTGTCTCCCCGAAATCCTTGCCACACCCTCACACCCCGCTCTTTTCTCAACTTAAGAAATGAAGACCCAGAGAGGTGAGGTGACTTATCCCCGGGCACAGAGCTAGTGAGGTTGTGACCAGTGAGCCCAAGCTCACCGCCACCAGGTTCCCTGAAGCGCCCCCCTCACTCCCGTGCCCCGAGCAGGTGCCAACCTGTAGAAGGCCTCCCGGGCAGGGCTGACGGGCCCGGGGTGGCTGTGGCAGTCCCCAGCCGGGGCGGGCAGGGCGCCGTGCTGGCGCCGGTAGCCGTGGGCGCCCAGGGCCAGGATGGCCACGCCGTCGCGGACCTTCTGGCGCAGGCTGAGGCGCCAGCTCTCGGTGACGACGCTGATGAGGCCCACGGGGAAGACGGCGGGGGGCGCGTCGGTGCTGCCCAGAGCCAGGTTGGGCACCAGCCACACGTGCCCGGGCCCCACCAGGCCGGCCTGCGCCGCCTCGGCGAAGAGCACCTCGGCCTCCTCGCGCGAGCAGTAGGCCACCAACACCGGGGCGTCGATCTGGCGCAACAGGCGCTGGGTGCGCGCGCGCGTCCCTCCGGGGCCCAGCTCCAGCGTAAGCACGTCCAGCAGCCGCCAGCCCAGGTAGCTGGCGTCGGCGACGGCACGCACGCCCTCGAGAAAGAGCGCGTGGCCCGGGTGCAGGCTGGTGATGACGGCGAACGCGCTCCAGTCGTACTCCTCCAGCACCTTGAACAGCACCTGCAGCTGCTGCTCCAGGGACACGCCCAGCTGCAGGAAGGCGGAGCCCGGTTCCTGGGGGCGGGGCGGGGCTGAGTGGGGGCGGGGCGAAAACGGCCCCGCCCCGCCCCGCCCCGCCTGCGGCCCATTAGAAGCTCCTTGGAGACCTTTTTGAAGAATTCGTGCCCGGCCCCCACTTAACCAATGCTGGACCGCTGACCACCAGCAGCAGCGTCACCAGGGAGCTTGTTGGAAATGCAGATTCTGGGGCACAACGCACACCAACTGGATCGGAATCTCGGAGGCTGACCCCAGGAACCTGTATTCCAACAAGCTCCTCAGACGCCTCCTGAGCCTGCCAGCCGAGACCAACTGCATGCGAATCTCAGAGATCATACGCTGGGAGTCTGCACTTTTTTTTTTCTTTTTGGGGCCCCACCTGCGGCACGTGGAGGTTCCCAGGTAGGGGTCCAATCGGAGCTGTAGCTGCCGTCCTACACCACAGCCACAGCAACGCAGGATCCGAGCCACATCTGCAACCTACACCACAGCTCAGCGCCACGACGGGAACTCCTGTATTTTTCTAAAGCGCTGTAAGGGTGGAGAACCACCGAGCTGAGAGCTACTGTCAGGCCCAAAGGCAAGTACCGTCCACAGAGCCCTGTGGATGAGAAAGTTCCTCCTCTCCAATGCCTCCGGCCACCACACTGCCAACTTGAGCCTGGGCCAGCACTGTCCTCCCCTAACTGTGGGCTCCCTGATGCCCCCACAGCTCCTCCAGGATTTCACCCCACTGCCACTGTCCCAATCTTTTAAAAAAGAAACCCTGAGAAAACTCTATGGGGCAAGTACCCCAGTTCCTTCAGCAAACAAATCGCAAAGAAAAAAGGGGGAGGAGAAGCTTTGACATGGAGACTCGGAAGTCATACCAACCAATTGCCACGTGGGAACATAATTTGGCTCCTGAGTGGAGCCAACAGACTTGAAAATAAACATTTATGACATTTATGAGACTGCCTGGATATTTTATGATGTTAAGGATTTTTATTTATATACAGTGGTTTTATTATTTTAAAGCCCTATTATCTGGAGATGTGTACTGAAGTATTTATGGATGGAATAAATATTATGTCTGGGCTTTGTTTCAGAATAATGCAGAAGAGGGGGAATGGAGATAAAGGTGAGGCATGGTCAGCCAGGGGTGGGTGTGGGGGAACGTGGGGTCATTATAGCCTACTTTTTTTTTTTTATGGCCACAACTGAAGCCTATGGAAGTTCCCAAGTCAGAGACTGAATCTGAGCTACAGCTTCAACTTACATGGCAGCTGCAGCAGCGCTGGATCCTTTAACCCACTGCTCCCAGCAGGGAATCGAACCTGCACCTCCATAGCAACCTGAGCTGCTGCAGTCGGATTCCTAACCAACTGCACCACAGTGGGGACTCCTATTCTCTTCTGCTTTTATGAATGACCAAAATCCCCCATCATTAAAAACACAGAGTTCCCGTTGTGGCTCAGTGGGTTACCAACCCAACTAGTATCCATGAGGACGCGGGTTCGATCCCTGGCCTCACTGAGTGGGTTAAGGATCTGGGGTTGCCGTAAACTCTGGTGTAGGTCGAAAGTGTGGCTTGGATCCTGAGTTGCTGTGGCTGTGGTGTAGGCTGGCAGTTGCAGCTCTGATTCGACCCCTAGCCTGGGACCTTCCATATGCTACAGGTGCAGCCCTTAAAAAAGAAGCAAAAAAAGGAGTTTCCGTTGTGGCACAGTGGTTAACGAATCCGACTAGGAACCATGACGTTGTGGGTTCGGCCCCTGGACTTGCTCAGTGGGTTAAGGATCCGGCGTTGCCGTGAGCTGTGGTGTAGGTTGCAGACGCGGCTCGGATCCCACATTGCTGTGGCTCTGGCATAGGCCAGTGAGTGGCTACAGCTCTGATTCGACCCCTAGCCTGGGAACCTCCATATGCCGCAGGAAGTGGCCCTAGAAAAGGCAAAAAGACAAAAGAAAAAAAAACTTTTTTTTTTTTGTCTTTTTGCTATTTCTTGGGCCGCTCCCGTGGCATATGGAGGTTCCCAGGCTAGGGGTTGAATCGGAGCTGTAGCCACAGGCCTATGCAACGCGGGATCCGAGCCGCGTCTGCAACCTACACCACAGCTCACGGCAACGCCAGATCGTTAACCCACTGAGCAAGGGCAGGGACCGAACCCGCAACCTCATGGTTCCTAGTCGGATTCATTAGCCACTGTGCCATGACGGGAACTCCAAAAAAAAAAAAAAAAACTTTTTAAAAAAGTTTCTCTGATCAAGCCCCAACCCAGAAGGGTCCCCATTAGGCACCCTCATGGCATTCTGTGCTTTTCCTCCAGGACACGGATCCCAGCTGTGATTGCAGGTGAATGTGTGTTTACCCACAGGACAGCAGGTTCTGGGAGGGCAGGCCTCTCCCAGGCCATGGACAGTGACCTGCTGGTCAGCTAAATCAGATCCCATGCCCAGCCTGGCCCTTCATCCCTGGGTCTGGAGCCTGATCAAGGAAGGCCAGAGAAGCAGGGAGAAGTTCTGGCCAGGACTGCCCCCGAACCAGAGGTGGACTTGCCACCTGCCCATCCTTCATCCAGACACAAATGTGAAAGCAGCCCAGAAAGTTTATCTTCTAGAACATGGGACTTTCAATTCCATCGCCTTCTCCTCCCTCAGCCCCATCTCCTTCCTGGGTCCACCCAATCCCAGCTCCCCAGGACCTAAGGGTCTCCCTGGCCCAGACTCAGCCCGACTCCACCAGCCCCAGCCCGGCTCTGGGCTCAAGGGATGTAGGGGCATGACTGTGAACAGGCACCTTGGGGGTGAGGACCACAGCAGAGCCCCCACTGATGCTGAGGATAGGCACGTGGGTCTGGGAGGAGATGAAGTCGAGGATCTGGGCCACGGCCTCTGTGCCCACGTTGTCCTCAAAGACGATGCCGTGGACGTGGGCAGCGTCCAGGAGCCCGCAGATCTGGGTGAGAAGACTGCTGGGGTTGGTGTTGTTGACCCCCACGGTGAGCGGCTGGATCTCCAGGGGCAGGTCCAGGAAGCTCTGCGGAGTCAGGCGGATACGGGCCTGGGCCTGCGGCAGCCCCGAGCTGCCAAACACCACGGCCACCGTCAGAGCCTGCTCGCCCTGCCCCAGGCCTGGCCCTGCCCAGGCCCCGAGGAGTGAGGTGAGCAACAGGGCCGGCCCCAGGGCCCCACCCATGTCCACCGGAGGGTCCTGCAGAGAGACCGGAATGGGCACAAAGGAAGGGAGGCAGAGACACGGGGAGAGGGGACGAAGGGACAGAGAGGAGGCGGGGCCAGCAGCAGAGGGACACGCATCCAGAGGATGAAAGAGAGGAGGGAGAAACCTCCACAGAGAGAGGCCGAGAAAGAGGGAAACAGACAGACAGACACAGACAAAGAGAAAGAGACAGAGAGGTTAGCTGAGCATCCATGCCCAGCCCAGAGGACAGGGGCCGGGGAGAACGCTGCCAGGATAGGTTATTTCCATTCTACTGTGAATAACATGCTTGGCGAGAGAGGCCAGGCCTGTGGAAACTCACCCACCCGGGTTCTGCCCCAGGAAGGTACACCACCAGTGCTAATCTGGTGCCAAGGGTAGGGATTTGAGTCAGAGAGACCCGAGTCCAAGCCCCAATTCTGCCACGTACTAACTGTGTGATCTTGGGGAAGTTGCCTGGCCTCTCTGAGCCATGGTTTCTTGCCGGCAGTAATCACAGGCCCTACTTCGCAGCAGTGCGAGGGCTGTTATCAGCATCCTTATCCAGCTTCAACAGCTCAACAGCCGGGGGAAGGAAGGCAGCTCATGTAACACACACACACACACACACACCCCTCCTCCATCCTAAACTGAACCTAACATCTCCAAGGGCCCTGCTTTGCATAACCCCGCCTAGCAGAGAGGCCCCTCCTCCTGGACACAGGACATCCCTCCCCCACCCGAAGCCCCAGTTAGTACCAGCTCTCCCACAGCAAGAGCGTGACACCACCGACTTGTCAGAGCTCAGGGTCACCTGAAACCGTGAGGTATCTCACGCATGAGCTGCCTCCAAAGGCCATCGGTGGTGTGAGGGATTTTTTTTTTTTTTTTTTTTGGCTGTTTCCAGGGCCAGGGATCCAGCTCACACCATAGCAGTAACAACGCCAGATCCTCAGTGGCTAGGCCACCAGGGAACTCACATCGCTGATGTGAGGGATTTTTTTAGCCTAACCCGAGGGCCTAACGCATATCCCTGCTAAAGATCATTGCTTTGGCTTGGGACCAACAGCCACGCCAGGGACTGGTGCCCACAGATACAGCTGCCCCTCCTGGCTGGCCACTGGCCACAGCTCTGCCAGCCTCTCCATCTCCGTCTCATCCCCAACAAAACTTCTGAATGGGGAAGAACCAGAGGGTGACCAGGCTGGGCCCGGGTTCATTTCAGGGTGAGAAGACAGGATTTTGGGCAGGGGAGGGATTATATCACTCATTTTTCGTGCCCTTGAGGTCTTCCCCTTGAATGGTCTACTAGGACACTGACTTAGACCCCCAGCATGCCGAGGCCGTGGCTACCTCCCATCAGATTCCAAATTCCGCCTGGAAATGGCACAGTCGTGCTTGTCGCTCCCTTTGTAAATCCTCTCTGTGCTCGTCTCTGCCCATCCCTGCAGGTTCCCCATCCTCTGGGAAGCCTGAAGCTCCCCCCACCTCCGCCTCCCAGCTCTGAGCTCCAGACCTGCACTGTTCCACACAGCACCCACCAGTCATGTGTAACTGCTGGACCCTTAAATCTGGCTCGTCCAAACTGAGGTATGCTGTAAGTGTAAAATACATGCTGGATATCGAAGGCTGAGTATTTTTTCAAAATCTCATTCATATTCTTATCACTGGTTCCATGTTGAAAAAAAAAAACATTTTTTGGCCCATGGCATGAGGAAGTTCCCAGGCCAGGAATCAAACCCGTGCCATAGCAGTGACCCAAGCCGCTGCAGTGACAACACTGGATCCTTAACCCACTAAGCCACAAGAGAAGTCCCTGAGAAAATATTTTTGATACATTGAGTTAACCGCAATACAGCATTAGAATTCATTTCACCACTTTTTAAATTTTTTCTAATGTGGATCTCAATTTTTCGCTTGGACAATGTGATTCTAGATGAAGGGACCAGGTCATCCCTCAAGTCCGAGGGGGCACTGACCCCAAACACTCTTTCTAATGGGAAAGTGAGCCTCAAATAGCAATGGGCAGACCCAAGAGATTCGGGCTCCAGAGCCCTGGAATCAAGTGGCATCCAGCCTCCCCCACAAGGCAGGAGGGTCTCACCAAGCCCTGGCCTGGTCCCATCTCTCACTTGCCTCCCCCGGGCCTCCCCCCTCCCTCCCCACCTGCGCCACTGGCCTGAAACATTCCTCTGGCCACCGCCCTCTCCTCAAAAGGCACAGCTGCTCCCTGGTGCCCACAGGTGACATCCAGACACCTTGGTCCATGGATAGAACCCCACACACCCTGACCCCAACCAACGGTCCTCCCCCAGTGGACCCCACACTCTCACCAGTCTGGTGGCCAGACAGCCCCCCCCCCGTCCTCCTCTCCCGGCCTTTGCTCTGCTGCTCCCTCAGGCTAGAATGTCCTCTTCCCACCTCCTCTCTTGTCTACATGACAAATTCCAGAATTTTCAGAGCCCACCCTAAATCCCTCTCCCACAGAGGACCTGCCATACTCCATCCAGGCTCTGGACACACGGGTGAGAAGCCAGAGGGTCTGGGTCTGGCTCTAGGGCAGCTGCTCCCCCCCCCCATCTCTCCTGTGTTGGGGAGCCTCTGCAATGGCTCCCGTCATTTTGCCCAGTGGCAGGAATGTGAGCCTCTGTAATTCCCGCGCCCACACGGGACTGTTGACTGGACACCTCTGCCCACCCACTTGGCATCCACGCCTTTCACAAACTGGGCTGTTAATATGTGATGAACACTGGGCTGCAAAAAAGCCCAGAGGAGGGTGGCAATGGTGGGGCTTCGGGACACTCTGCGTCACCTCGAACAGCCCAGCCGGAGGAGCACTTCCATCGGCTTAGGGCGCCTCTGCCCTCCCTGCTCCCCCAATCTCCCGCGGTTCCCAGACACGGACGTGCACACACACTCACACTCCAGACCGCTGACGGCGGCCCCCTCTCCCAGGCCAGGAGCCTCTGATCCCGGGAGTCGGCCCCACCCACCAGCCTCGCTGCTTCCCGGGAGCCGAGGGACCCCGGCTGCGCGGCTACTCTGGAGCCTCTGCCCTCCGAGTGAGCCGCCTCGGCTCGGCCGTCGGGTTTCCCCCCCCCTCCCTTTTGCCGAGCTAAAACCCGAACCCAGGCGTCAGGCGAGAAGACCACCCCTCCATCCTGCCCCCACTGGCGCGGGCACCGAGGTCTCCCTCCTCCAAGACTAACTCCCCCCTCCCCGCTGATTTCGCCCGGACCCCCCGGGGGAATCTCTTACACTCGGGCTGTGAAGTTCGGGGTATTTTTAGGCCAGCGATAAATAATTCATAGGGAACGTGGCATCAGGCTCCCCCCCGCGGGAGGAGGGGGCGCGAGCGACGAGAGCCACCGTCACCCGCGGCTCAAGGACACTCGCGATGCGGCGGCGGCGGCGGCGACTCCGGGCGGCAGCGACCAGCGCCACGCCTCCTGGCGGCCAAACTGGGCACCACGCACTCCGCGCCCCCCGCCTTGCCGTTACCCTCTGCGGGCGTCCTCGGCTCCCAGACTCCCCGTGCCCACTGCCCCCAAGCTGGGTCACCACCCCAAGCCCTGCGGCGCGGGGCGCCAAGCTCACCTGGCAGGCGAGGCTGTGGATGGGTACGGACCCAGGCCTGCCCCAGGGCGAACCCAGGAGTCTGGTTCCCGGCCTACCCGGACCCCAGCACGTTCCTGCTCCAGTTCCTAGTACGGAGTTCAGGAGTGGCCTCAAATCCGACTAGCCGCCAGAAACTAGACGGGCTCGGACATAGAGCCCCAACTCGAAGTTCCTTTCCTCAATTTCTCAAGGGCCTGGGTCAGGTCTGAGCCGGGGCTGTGCCACCCCCGGAGGGCCGGGGACCAAAACGGAAGTCCCTTCGGGTGAGCAGGGCTGGGACCTGTGGGGTGTGCCTCAGGGCTCGACGGGAACCGATCACCCAGGAGGGTCTTTTGATGGGTCTTGGGACGCACCTTTGGGGATTTTCAGGCCGCTGGGTGCCTTTGTCTCCGCATGGCCCTGGCCCTGCCCGCCTAGGCCTAGGGGCAAACTGCCTTCCACAGCAGGAGGCCCGGGGCTTCCCTCCCCGTCGAGGATCCTGGTCGAAGCCCCAGGAGACCAGCGGCAACCTGTCGGTGAGGCAGCCAGGGCCCACGGCGCCGGGGCTCACGGCTCCCCCAGGTCCTCTTCCCAGGCCCACCCTTCCTTTCCCGCCCCTCAGGGCCTGGGTCTGCCGGGTGTCAGGTGATTTGGGAAGATCCCACTAGGGGTGAAGCCCACATTGATTCCCTGAGGTCAGTCGAGGGAGCGCTTTGCCAGGCGGAGGAGAGGAAGAAGGACCTGGGGGACTCACAGCGGGTGAAAGGGCAGGGCGGCGGTGTGAAGGCAGGTGCGCGCAGTAGGTGCTCAGCAGACCTCCGGAAGCAGGGGCCGGGCTGCGGAGCCACCGACAGTCCCCTTTCGTGCTCTCTGCTCCGTGCCCTCCCCAACCCCCTTCGCTCTGGCCGATCCCAGCCATGACCCCAGCTCCCGGCCCCGCTCCCCCACCCTCCCCCTGGCTTCCAGCAGCAACAGTTGCGGGGCCTTGCAGCCCAGCCTCCTTGTCCTCGCAGCGCCCCCTGCCCTACGGTGCCGCGGCGCCGGGCTAATTAGGAGCCGGAGGGCTCGGCGACCCAGGAGACAAACGTCTTGGGCTCCTCGCCCGCGTCCTTTCCTCGAGTCCGCCGCGCTCCTGTTACCTGGGCTTCTCTTCCTCACCTCCTCTCCGCCCGCCCGGCTCCAAACCCCAGGCTCGGTCCCCAAGGGTCCCGGGCCGCCGGCCGCCCCCTCCTCGGGCTTCCTGCGATAGCCAGACTCTCCCAGTCGTCCCGCGTCTGTCTCCGTCGTCCTTGCCTGCGCGGCGCCTGAGCCCAGACCTAAGTTGGCGGCGAAGTTGGCGCCCCCCGCCCGCCGCCCGCCACTCACCGGGGGGAAGGGTCGCTGCGCCCGCGCCCGGAGCCCACGCCGGCCGCCTCCCGCGCGGTGCATGTCCCGACGCCTCGGCTCCGCGCGCTGGCGTGCTCGGTCTTCGCTTGGCGGGCGCCTGAGCCCGGGCGCCGCGGGGCCAGTGCCCGTGGCGCGGCCTGGCGGGTTGGGCCGGGCCCGCCCCCGCGCCCTGCGCTCCTCCCGTGGCCGGCTCGGCGCCCGGCTCGGTCCCGGGCCGGGCTGCGCGCCGCGCCTCCGGATCCCAGGGCTCGCCAGCCGGCAGTGGCGGAGCGCTCGCCGCCGCCCGCGCGGGCCCGCCCCGCCGGGGCCCGCCGCCTCCGCCCCGCCCCGGCGGGCCCACCCCGCCGCCTGCACCTGCGCTGCTCCAGGCCCCTCCTGCCCACCCACGGGCAGGGCGCCTGGGCCTCGGCTCCGCTCTCCAGGACTGTAGCCCCAGACCCAACCCGACACTTGGGGTCAAGTGCAGTCTCGGAGAAAACAGGCCGCCCCGAGCCCTGGGTTCGAGCCCGAAGCTTACTGTGTGTGTGACCTTGGGCCAGTTAATTTCGAGAATCCCTCAGTCTATAAAGTGAGGCCAGCACCTCGGGGCCGGCATAAACGATGGTAAACACACTAGGGACACTGACGTCCTCTTTTTTTAAAGGCTTGTCAGTCTGGCTGGAAACGGACAAGGCAGGAAGCCGTTGGGAGCCACAGAATGGGGGACCCGCACCCAACAGAGGAGCCACAAGGAGGGGCTGGAGCAAACTGGTACCCAGTTCCTGCAATCCCACTCTCTTTTTTCTTGTCTTGCTTGTACTGGGGGCTAGCCAGGGAGAGGACAGGGCAGCAGGGCCCGCAGAGAAGGCAGGCTGGGGTCACAGGGTGCCTGCAGTGTGGGCAGAAGGCAGGCAGGCCGCCCGCAGCAGGGCCAAGCTGAGGAAAAGATGGTGGGTGCCAAGCCTGGCTGCCAAAACCCCTCAAGACCCCAGGAGGCCCCAGAGCAGGGAGCTGGCTCTTCAGCGCCACCTGCCGACTGGAGGGGAGCTGCAGCTGGAAGGTGACCCTGGGCCCCAAAAGAAATTGCACCATCAACCAACAGCCCTCGGTTGCAGGTGTTTTATTTCCAGCATATTCTGGACCTAGTGACCCTCCACAGTCCAGCGGGAAAGAGGCAGGAGGGATAGAGGTCAGCCTGCACCTGAACCCAAGTAAGGTTGTCTCCTTGCGAAGAGTTAAATCCACAGGGGCAAAGCGGGACCTTCTGGCATGAGGAAGTGCTCAGAGGCCCCTGCAAGAGGCGGCCAAGACCCCAGGTCAGGACAGACCAGCGATGCAGCTGTGGGGCAGAGTCCTGCTCAGACTGACCCGGGTCCCTCTCCCCTGCATGGCACTCCTCCTTTCTGTGCCAGGCTGGGACCTGGGCTCAGCGCCCCAGCAGCCTTAGCATCTCCTGAGGATCCAGCAGCTTCTCCCTGGGCTTCCCAGCACCCTGGCCCCGGGATACCTCCTCAGCATCCAGCTTCTCCCAGTCCGAGAACGAGATGGGCCAGACCCCTGAGGCAGAGGGAAGATGAGTCACGGCCTCCACCTTTCCTCCACCCCAGCCCAGCGCACTCCAGCCCAGACAGTGGAAAGGCCCAGGGGTGGTCCCCACCCCACCTCCCAGGAGCTCACAGGGAGCCCAGACCTCGGCTGCTGAGCAGGGCCTTGATGGCTGCATAGCCAGGCCTGGGGCCAGACGGCAGCAGCCCAGCCTTCAGGTCCTGCAGCAGCATCTGGCCAGTGAGGAAGCTGTCGGTCATGGTGGTCGTGATGACACCTGTGGGTCCTCGCTTCACCCAGCCGCTGCAGTAGAGGCCTGGGAGGGGGTAACCAAAGGGGTAAGAGACGGGAAGGGGTTGGCTGGACACCCCTGAGCAGCCTGAGCCCCAGGACACATAGGGGTGCACACGCATCCATATGCCCCACGACCTCCCAGCATCCGTCTGCTGGCGCTCTGCACTCAGTCCTTCCCAGCCTGCTTTTATCATGTCTCCCCCTCACACCCCAGTGTCCCCGTAGACCAGGAGTTCCCTACAGGAGCTGGGTGCTGCCCACCTTGCTTCTTTAGGCTCCTGGTAAACATTAGCTGAATGAATTCCTGACCTGACAGGTGTGTGAATATTTAATCAGACTGGAAGCTCGCTGAGGACAGGGGCTGCTACTTCATCTCCAAATCCAGCACTAGGCCTGGCCCAGAGCAGGTCTCAGCAAGTTCAAGGACACTTTTTTTTTCTTTTGGCCCCACCCACAGCATGAGGAAGTTCCTGGGCCAGGGATCAAACCCTCACCATTGTAACTAGAGCCACAGCAGTGACAATGCCGGATCCTTAATCTGCTGAGCCACCCGGGAACTTGGTGCATGACTTACTAACCAGACATAAGTGTGACTGTCTCAGCTGGACTGGAACTTCCCCGAGGGCCAGGAGGAGGGTGGGGACAAGTCAGAGCAGTTTCCCAGTGCATGTCCCCAGATGAAGGAATGAATGTGAATGGCCCCTGTCCCGAACCGCAGTTTGTCCCCTACTGCACCCTCTCACCTGGCATATCCACAACCCGGCCCTCCGTATTGGGGATGACCCCAAGTTTGAGGTCAAAGGGCACACTGGGGTCGATGGGGCGGCTCTTATACCCTATGCTGCTCAGCACCAGCCCACAAGGGAGGTCCTCCACGTCTCCAGTGGGCACTGCCCGGGTGGCCTCACCGACACCCTGTGGGGAGAGGGTGGGCAACACGGAGCTGGGAATGGGGAGACTAGAGAATGGCGCGGGGGGGTGGGGGTGGTCTCTGGGTAACAGGAGACTCACCTCCAGCCTGGTGACTGCCAGGCGGATGCCTGCTGCCCGCCGTCCATCTGCCGAGGGCAGCACCTGCTGTGGGCTTCGGGAAAAGCGGAGGCCCCAGGCGCGGGAGGCCGATGCCCGGCGGGCAGCCTCCTCTGCCCCTGGCTTTTCCGTGGCTGTCCGAAGCAGAAGTTCCATCAGCCGCTTCCTGGGTCGAGGGACCTCTGCTAGCAACACAGAAGCTCTCAGGGCGCTCTCGGGGTACAGCCCTCTCCCAGAGGCCTGCCCCCAAGCCCTCACCGACCTAGATCATCCCTCCCTAGAGAGCTGGGGGCCAGGCCAGGGCCCCTCACCCTTGATTCTGTCCTGGAGGCCCAAGAAATCCGCAGGATCCAAAATGGGCCGAGTTCCTGGTAACTGAATCATCTCCCGAAGCTCCTTAGGGTGGGGGTGGGGGTGGGGAGTGGGGGAGGAGGTCAGGCCCAGAGCACTGCCCACCGCTGAATCCCCCCCCCCCAGGGCCCAGCCCCGGTGGGAGACCCCACCGCCACCCACCACCACGGAAGGCACCCGGCCCCGGGGGCCCTGCCTGGCTCCCCCTCTTCCACCCCAGGCAGCTCTGCCCTGCCGCACCTCCCAAGCGCAGGCGCCCCACCATCTGCTCGGGCCCCTGGCCCCTCCCCCTCAGGCCCCAGCACCTTAATGGTGAAGGCCACTTGCAGGGGTCCACGGCGGCCTACTATCCACACCGTCTTCACCCGACTCTGTCTCAGCGCCCCCAGGGCAGCCTCTGTGATGTCCGTTTTCTGGCACAAAAGGAGGAACTTAAAAGTCATTGGACACCGACAGCAGAAGGGGCCTCTCTGCTTGCTGGCGGCCGGTTCCTGAGCCAGGGGAAGGTTGGCAACCTGAAATGGCGCCACTGCCCCCCCTGGTGGCCAGACGGCACACTGCCGCCAATTCTGCAAATGGCTCCAGCTAGTAGCAAACCAGGCCCAGAGGCTTCAACAAGTGTTTCCTGGGTGTTTACCACGTGCCAGGGACTGTGCAAAGGGCATGGGGTGGGGGCCGTCAATGGTAAGCAAAAGAGACAAGGTGCTGGCCCTCACAGAGCTTCTGTCTGGTGGAGAGAGAGAGACACTTATCAAATAGCCATTAATACACATCAAATTGCAAAGGTGAACACACACGCTTTGAAACAGAAATACCAGTGGCTGGATGTAGGATCTCAGTTCCCAGGCCAGGTACTGAATCTGGGCCACAGTGGTGAAAGCACTGATCCTAACCACTAGCCCACCAGGGGGAACTCTCTGAAAACTTTTTTTTTTTTTTTTTGTCAAGCCTATGCAGCTGCAAAAAGTGATGGGGAAATGGTGTGAGATGACGCTCACGGGCCGCTTTTCAGAAGGTCCCTGCCTGGCCCCACGGGGAAGCAGAGGCACTGAGCTCAGCTGAAGGGACGAGGCCCAAACCCTGCAGGCAGGGGCAGTCTCTCCTTGGTATAACCCTCACTCCACCCTTCCAGCCCTGGACCTGCCCACTCACCTCCAGGTGCTCAGGAGGGGTCAGCAGGATCCGGGCCACGTCCAGAGCCACGTTCCCCTGCCCCAGAATCACAGCTGTGTCACAGCTCAGGTCCGGCGCCAGCTGGAGGGCAGAGGTCTAGATAAGGTTCTACCAGCCTTGGCCCTGGTCAGGCTAATCTCGGTTTCATGTGGGGTCCCCACTGTGTCCCCCAACCCCACCCCCACCTTGTCTCACTGGGCGCCTCCCAGGCCTGTGGCTCCCCCTGACCCCAGTGGTGGCTGCCAAGAGCTGCCCTTGGCCCTGGCTGAGGCGTGGGGAGGAAGGGGCAGGGGGGACGCTCCCCAAACTCACCTCCTGGTTCTCAGGAAGCCCGTTGTACCAGCCCACAAATGCCCGGGCTGAGAACACGCCGGGCAGCTCCTCCCCAGGGATTTCCAGGGCCCGATGGTCCTCCGCCCCATAGCTCTGAGGAAAGATCCAGAAGCCTCAGCACCAGCTAAGGCACCAGGCAGCCCCCACCAGGCTCCCAGAAGCCTCCTTCCTGCTCCTCGTCCGTAGCATCCACCCTGGCCCTCACCCCTGGGTCTTCCATCCCTCTGCCACCAACCGCTGCCCCTCCGTCCTCCCCGCCTGTCGTCTGCACTCACCAGCACCACGGCGTGGTAGGCCTCCTGCAGCTCCGGCACGGTCACATCCCTGCCCACTACCACGTTGCCATGGAAGGCACAGCGGTCAGAGCGGGCCGTCTGGGTAAAGGTGTTGATGACATTCTGGGGGGACCCCGGAATGGGAGGGGTTAGCGCATCCGGCAACTCCAGGGACCATGGCTGGCCTCCCTCAGCCCACAGGGTCTGGGTGACATCCACACAGAGGGCCTGGGGTCATTCCATGGAGCCGCCCCTCCCGCCTCACTCTTGTGTGTGTGTGTGTGTGTGTGTCTTTTTAGGACCACATGTGGGGCACATGGAAGTTCCCGAGCCACAGCTGCTGGCCTATGCCAAGGGCACAGCCACACTAGATCTGAGCTGCGTCTGCAACCTACGCCACAGCTTGTGGCAACGCTGGATTCTTAACCCACTGAGCAAGGCCAAGGATCAAACCTGTATCCCCATGGACCCTAGTTGGATTTGTAACCTGCTGAGTCACAGCCGGAACTCCGCCCTCCCTCCTCACCTTGAGCAAAGCCTCCAAACCCCTGCTCAAGCCCAGAGAGACCCACCTTGACCTCAGGATGGTCGGGCGCCACGCCAAAGCGCACCAGGCCGAAGGGCACGAGCTGCTTCTCGTAGATGTCCACACGTGCCCGGGAGTGGTGCTGCGGGAGGGGACAGTGGCTGGTGGGGCCAAGGGAGAGGCTGGCCCCCTATGGGTCCGGCCTTTCCGGGGACAAAGCAGGAGGGCCCAGCTCAGTGGGCTGAGGACACAAGGTGGCCTCGACCCTCTGCAAGGGGAGAGAAAGGCCCGTGACTCCCCACCTGCCCAGAGAGCCAGGCCAGAGGAATGGCAGCACAGAGCCAGGGCAGCCGAGGCCAGGCTTCAAGGGCTGCCAGCTGCTGAGATGGAGAAACTCGGCCAGCTAAGGAAGGCAGCAGCCCTCCCTCCACTGGAGCTCTATCAGGGGAGCTTCTTTGTCTACTTGGGTGACACACAGCCTTGCCCGAGGACACTTCGATACTTCTAGAAACACCAAACCCACAGATGACTGAGATCCACCCTTGGGAATTCACACCTGCCTTAGTCTCCAAGATCATGCTGTTGAAAAGGGGACCAGCAGGACAGAGGCTACTCTAAGTCTTAGAACAAACAATCTCACTCCTATGTTGGTGCCACACCGCCTCCCCCGACCCCCAGGGCACCTAGAGGGGCCGTGGGGAAGGCCTAGGTGTGGTGGTTGGGCAGACAAGTGTGTTGCGGCTCGGCCACCAAACAGCCACATGGCCGTGGCAAGTCCCAGGATCTGCCTGCGTCTCAGTCTCTTCCTCTGCAAAGCAGGACGGATGATGCGTCCCTCTCGGGGGTAGCGGGAAGCATCTGGGAGGTCAGGATGGTGAGGGACTCTGGGCCACAAGCAGGTTCAAAGTCAAGCAGCTGGGGTGCCTTCGGATGAATGACACTGCCCCCCTCCCCGCCGCCTTTTGGCTCTCACCCGAGTCAGTGCTCCAGATCCAATGGGACTCACCCCAACAAAGCCTCATGCTCCCCTCCTCCCCTTTGTCCAGGCCCCCACGGCCCACCTGCTCATCCCGCCTCCTGCCTCTCCCCATCCGTGCCAGCCACAGGTGGAGCCACAACCACTTCCCAGGCCCCACGGACACTGTACCTTTTTTTGGGGGGGAGGGGATTCTTTTCTTATTACAGCCACACCTATAGCACATGGGAGTTTCCAGGGTATGGGTGGAATCAGAGCTATAGCTGCTGTCTTATGTCATGGCCACAGCCATGCCAGATCTGAACTGCATCTTCGACCTGCACCGCAGCTCATGGCAACGCCAGATCCTTAACCCACTGAGCGAGGCCGGGGATCAAACCCGCGTCCTCATGGATACTAGTCAGGTTCTTAACCCTCTGAGCCACAACAGGAACTCTGACATTATACCCTTGAAGAGCTGCAGCTATGGAGTCAGCAGCCCCGGGGGCCAATCCACCTGCCGCTGACTGCGCTGCTGGAATGTTTCCTAACTTCTCTGGACAACAGAACATTCCTTCCTGCGTGAGCCTCAAGATTAAATGAGCCCAGGACTTGCCCACCATGGTGGCTGGACGTCACTGCCTTGCTCACAAACCCTCCCTGGCTGCCTGTCACGACAAAGTTCAAACTGCATAGCCTGGAGGTCAATACCACACACAATCTAATCCGACGCTCCCTCTCATCGTCCCTTCTCTCTGGCTAAGGAGTCACCCTGCTCTCTTCAAGGCCACCTCCAAGAGGCTAAACCCAGTACACCTGTTCCCCAGTTTGAATCTTCCAGGAGGCCCTGCCCCCTAACTCTCCTCCCTCCAATGCCCCCGGCCACTCTTTTCCAGGCCCCTTTTTCTCTGTCCTGTAATGAGAATCTTCTCTGAGGTTCTTCCAATCTGAGACCCCCACCCCCACCCCCACACACATTCCTGGGGATGTTCCATCCGCCCCCGCCCATTACCTTACATTCCTGGGGACTTACTGATGACATTCTACTCTCTCTCTCCTGCCTAGACCTGCCACCAAGCTGGAGACCCCTGGACAGATTACCCCAGACACCTCACACCCATCCAGATGAAAGCCAGTCCCGCCTCCCTCCAGACCTCTCCCCCTCTGCCTTTGGGCTTCCTTCCACCCCATCCACCCGGAGTCCAAGCTGGACCCTGGGGCTCCTCCCAGACTCCCCTCAACCCCATCCAAGGAGACCTCCATCCTCCCCTCTGCCACCCCAGCAGCTCCCTATGGCTCTCCAGCCCTGCTTCCCAGCTCTGCTGTCTGCCCTGCAGGCAGAGAGAGAGCTCCAGATAAAAATGGGGTGCCTTAGGGAGTTCCCGTCATGGCACAGTGGTCAATGAACCGACTAGGATCCATGAGGATGTGGATTCAATCCCTGGCCTCACTCAATGGGTTAAGGACCTGGCGTTGCCGTGAGCTGTGGTGTAGGTTACAGACACGGCTCGGATCTGGCGTTGCTGTGGCTGTGGCGTAGGCCAGCAGCTGTAGCTTGGATTCGACCCCTAGCCTGGGAACCTCCAAATGCCGCACGTCACCCTAAAAAGAAAAAAATAATGGGGTGCTTTCAGTCCCTCGGCTAGAATCCTTCGGTGAAGCCACCCACCTCTAACATCGGAAGAGCAGACTCCCCTGGGGAACTGGTTCTCAAATGTTCACTCCTGGGCTCAGAAATGTGCATTTTAACAAGTCCCCGCAGGGGTGAAAGGAGGCGGGTGGCAGCACCAAGAGAAACTGCCAGAGTCCAAGCTGGTCAGTGGAGTCCAAGCCCCCAGGATATGCCCCAGCCCCGGCCCCCTAGCCCCTGCTCTCACCTCTCCATGCACCCTGCCACACCTTGCTTCCTGAACTCGCCTGTCCCGGCACCAGCACTCTGTCTTTCCTCTGGATCTCTGTCACCCGGTTCGCTGTGCCTGGGGCCCTCTGGCCTCCTACCCATCCCCCTGCCTCATCCAGCAGCTCTTTTTTTTTTTTTTTCTTTTTTATACAGCCACACACGTGGCATATGGAACTTCCCAGGCTTGGGGACCAGGGGTCAAACTGGAGCCGCAGCTTGGGCAGTGTAGGATCCCTAACCCACTGAGCGGAGGCCAGGGATGGAACCTGCATCCTCACAGAAACAACATCAAGGCCTTAAGCCACAACGGGAACTCCCTGGCAGCTCCTTCTGTCCTTCAGATAACAATCCAAACGTCACCACCTCCGGGCTGGGTTAAGTGCGCCAGAGCCCTAGAGCACCACGTGAAGCCTCTTCCCTACGTTCCACAACCCCTGCTTTCGCCTGGCAGGGCTCTGAGCAAGGGGATCACGTCTGTCCTGCTCACACCCATGTTCTCAGGGCCAAGCCTGTGCCTGGAGCATGTCAATGTCCAGCGATTGATTACCGGACGGCCCAGCGTGGAGCTTAATAGCAGCTTTGCAAGTTGTCTTGAGGATGGGGTAAGATGCGATATAGACAGGGCCTGACTCAGCTCAGTGCCAGTGTCCCAAATGTTCCCGCTGTGGAGTGCAGCTGGCAGCTTGGAGCTCCCAGTGTGGGCCAGGACCAGCTTGTACCTGGCCTCGGGGCCCTTCCCCCAGCACCTCCCACAGGGCAAGTACGGGGACTGAGAATCCTGCCCGGAAGGCCCACTCCCCTCGGTCACCATATTTCCAGGTGTAACTCACAGAATGCCGCTTACACGAAGCCCTCCAGGGCCTCCCCAGCCACCCTCGGGGAGACTCTCGGTCTCCATCCCAGAGCCCGGGGCTGTCCTACCATGTGGCAGTCAGCCCCTGGATGACTCCCCCACACGTGGAAGGGCCTCTCCAGAGCCCTCAGCCTCCTTTAGAGCAACTCAAAGACACCTTCTCCAGAAACACTTTCTGACAGACGCCACCCAACTGGGCTCGCGCTGGTCACCTCCTCGTAATTAGCTCTTTCACCTGTGCTGCATGGAAGGCGTGCTTAGGTCACATTTCAGTCAGGTGACCAACTCATCCTGGCTTCCCCAAGACCCTCCTAGTTTTAGCACTGAAAGCCCCAGGTCCTGGGCAAACTGGGGAGGTTGCCCACCCTGCTTTTTAGGTTCTCTGTGTGTGTGTGTGATTAATAAATTCATCTTTCCCCCCCACCTCTCCAGAGCAAGGCCCTTGTCCTATGTCTTAGTCAGCTTCGGTCTCCCTCCCCCTCCCTCCCCCCACCCAACCCATGATTTTCCCTCCCTCCCCCCACCAAGGTCTGCGCAAATCTCAAGGATAACCAGCAGCCTTGGGACCCTGCCTGCCAATACCATAACCTTGAGCGCCTGGCCATGGGGTGCAGGAAAGGGGAGGAATGGGGGTGGAGAGCGGCTGAAAGACTAGCAGCACGGGGAGGCCTGGAGCTATTGCTGCGGAGGTGCCTGAAGTTACAGAAGTTACAGAAAGCCTGAGAAGAGGGGATGGCCTGGAGATGCAGGATGTTGGGGATGGTGGAGGCAGAGGAGGAAGACAGGAAGACATGGGGAGGACAAAGTCATCAAGCAGGTCTGCATAAGCTCCCTGGAGGACGTGACCAAGAAAGAAGAGCCCACCATCTGCCTCGGACCACTGGCCATCACCATGAGGCAAACTCACTTCTCTCACAGCTGAGAACCTATGGGGAGCCGCAAATGTAGGTGACAAAGCATATAGGGAGTGTCCCTTCTTTTTCTTTTGCTTTTTAGGGCCTCACCCGAGGCATATGGAAGTTCCCAGGCTAGGGGGTGGAACTGGAACCACAGTTGCCGGCCAACACCAAAGCCATAGCAATTCAGGATCTGAGCTGCGTCTGCGACCTACACTACAGCTCACAGCAACGCTGGATCCTTAACCCACCGAGCAAGGCTGGGAATCGGACCCACATCCTCATGGATACCAGTCAGATTCATTTCCGCTGCGCCACAACAGGAACTCCAGGTAGTGTTCCATCTAGATGGGCTTGGGGTCCCTTCCCCATCAGGGATCCAGGAGGGCTTTTAAAGCCCAAAAGGGTGGAGTTTGCCCTTAGGGCTGGAGCAGCAGGTGAATATGGCAAAGGGAACCAGGAGGAAGAGGCTTACCTTTAGCAGGTGTTGGGCCGTGTAAAAGCCAGCTGGGCCACTGCCCACCACACAGATCTGGGGGGTCTGCTCCTGTGTGGAGAACTGCTGGCGGAAGCCTAGGGCAGGGGAACAGAGGAGGAAGGTCACGTCAAGGCTCCCTCCCCCATCTCAAGCCAACTTGAGTGTCAAACAGAAGACGGAGCTTCCCAGGCTTTACCCTCATCTACATCCTCCTCCTTTTTCCTCAGAGCTTTGGAGTTTGCAGGGTCCCTTACTTCTTCTGAAACCCCAAGGGCTGTGTCTCCATCCAGAGCTCCCATCTCACCCATGAACTTCCTATGCTTCGGAAATTGCCTACTCAACAATCCCTATCACCCCCGAAGCTGCCCTGTGCAGTACTTCTTAATTTTTCTTACCGGGTTCCTTACCCACCCAGCAAGAATATACATTTTTCCAACAGACCCCATATCATCCCAATCTCACCCCTGTGGATCGCCCCACAATGCCTCATTTTACTTTTTCTAACCCCTCTCTCTCCACAGAGCCCTACGTTGTAGCCCATAAAGACTCCTGTTTCGCCTCAGACTTCCCTCTTGCCCCACAGAACTCCATGTCACCCTCATCCACTCTTTCTCACACTTGTGAACAACATGGGCTCCCCTTCTCGCCGTCGCTGACCACTGTCTCACCTCAGGAGCCTCTTCTTCCACCACACAGGCCGCCATGTGCCCCCGCACACCACCCGCATCTCGTCTGCACGAGTGCACCCCTCCAGTCTCGCCCCGGATCCCCTCTCTCCCCTCTCCAGCTCTGCCCCAGCTCGGCTCCGACCGCTATACTTGGCGCTCGTAGGCCTCCCCGCTCTCCCATCCAGCTCTAAAGGTGCCCTGTTCCTACTCTGGGTGCTCCCGGAAGGAGGCGGCCGGGTCCGAGGCCACGCCGACCAGTGCCACCAGCGCCAGCAGCGCAGAGCCATTCCTGAGAAGAGTAACCAGCTTGCAGATCCGATCGCTCTGACCGCCCTGCGCCCCGCGCAGGTTGCGGCCCCTCCCTCGCCCTTCTCCTGACCCCGCCCACAAGCGCGGGCCCGCCCCAAGCCCCGCCTCCCCCTCTCGAGGAAAGCTTAGTGTGGCCGCTCCACCCCAACTCCTGAAAGAATCCCGCCCCCCCAGCCCACCCACTCCGCTAAAGGTCCACCCCCCAGGACTTCCGGGCTGCAGGTGACTTAATAAATTTTTCCCCAATCTTCACGGTCTCTCCAATTATCTGGAGCTAGAGTTGGAGGAGAGCAAATCCCCATTGCTGTTTCAACTCCTCCTGAAAGAGAGAGCCAATTAGAAAGGAGCTTACTTTACTCAGCCACTCCCTCTGGATGCTCTCTCGTCGCTCGCTGATGACGCTAGGCACCGTTCCTATTTGATGGTTTACCCCGGCTCTTTTTTTGTTCTAGCCAATCACAAGCCGGGTTCTAGCGAGACTCCTCGCCCATTGGGTAATAACTACGGAGTCTGGGAGTCTGAGAAAAAGGATCTCCTGCCGAGACTTTAGCTACTGCTTTCTCCGACGGTGGGCGTTATTACAGGTGTGACCCGGAAAAAGGCTGTCCAGGTCCAGACTAGGAGAATTTTAAACCTTGGAGATCTTGTTGCTTAACCCTCTTCCCTTTCACATAGGTGAGGGAACAGAGGAAGACGGTCTTACCCAAGTGTCTGTACTAAGACATAGGCAGTCTCCCACCCTTGTCCAACAGACTAGAATAGGGTGAGGTGAATGAGGCACTGGCCTTCCGAGCAAAATATACGGGGCGCCAAAAACCTCAGTAATCAAGTTAATAATATTGTAATGCAGTGTCTCAAAAGATCAAAGATAAGGCAAAAATCCATCAGTGTGTGTGTGTGTGTGTGTGTGTGTGTGTGTGTGTGTGTGTTTTAGGGCCCCGCCCACGGCATATGGAAGTTCTTAGGCTAGGGGTCAAATCGTAGCTTCAGCTGCCGGCCTACGCCACAGCCACAGTAATGCCAGATCGGAGCCACATCTGTAACCTACACCGCAGCTTGTGGCAATGCCAGATCCTTAACTCCCTGTGGCCGGGCTGAAGATCGAACCTGTGTCCCAGCGCTCCTAAGACGCCACCGATGCTGTTTTGTCACAATGGGAGAGTACACTGTTTTGTTTTAATTATCTTTTTAATTCAAGCTGTCAATTGAAAATGCACGTGTCTAACGTTGTGAGTTAAGATTTATTTGGGGACTTTACCTGAGGACCTTAGCCCAGGAGAGGCCTCTCAGATTACTCTGAGAAACTGCTCCAAAAAAGGTAGGAGAGGAGCCCAGGATATATATGAATTTTTTTTTTTCCTGGGAAAAACAGGTAGTCAAAGCATAAAAAGATTACTGCTAATCATAAAGAATGAACAACTTGAGCGAATGGTTTTGGTGCTTTTCCTTGTATGGGAAGATGCAAGAATCTGGGGTCACTGAGATTTTTCCTTAGATATGTAATTTTATCTAGGGCCAGTATATCCAAAGCACAGAATGCTTCCTGGTTTTCCTCATCCTGAATTCCCCCCAGGGAGCATTGTCCTTGAGTGACTGCAGTGGCTAATGGCTTGATCCTTGTAGAACTGGCTTGATCCTTGTAGAACTGGAATAGCAAGCATCATTTTTCTTGTTACAAAGTATAGTGAACAAAAACCGTGCACAAGTCATGTGTACTGTATGATGAAGCATCACAAGATGTAACCACCACTCAGATCAAGGAGTAGAACATGGTTAACAAACCCCGGGAGCTCCTCATGTCCCTTTTAGTCACTTCCCCCTCCCTAGTCCTGCGAAATAAACACTGCTCTGACTCTTAGTAAGTTATTGTGTTTTGGGCTTGTCCTGCTAGACCAGGAGTAGGCAAACTATGGCTTACAGGCCAAATCTTGTCCAGCACCTGTTTCCACACAACCCAAAAGCTCAACATTTTTACATTCTTAAATGGTTTTTAATCATTGTAGGAGTTACCTGGTGGCTCAGTGGGTTAAGGACCCGGCACTGCCACTGATGTCGCTCTGGTTACTGCTGTGGCATGGGTTCGATCCCTGGCCAAAAAACTTCTAAATGCTGTGGGCATGGCCAAAAAAAAATTTTAAAATAAATAAAATAAAAAACACTGTAAAAAGTAATATTCTGTGACATGTGAAAATTATGTAAAATAAAAAAAAATTATTGGAACACAGTGATGTTCATTTCTTTACACATTAGCCCTGGCTGTTTTCCCGCGTTGATGACACAGTTGAGTAGTTGTGACAGAGACCATGCCATCCACAAAGCCCATAATATTTACCATCTGGCCTTTTACTGAAAAAGGTTGTCAACTCCTGCAACAGAGGGTAAGCTCCAGAAAACTGGGACCCAGTCTCATTCACTCTTATATCCCCGAGATTTGCACAGTGCCTGGCACATAATAAATGTTTATAAAGAGTTTGTCTCAATGATCCATTTGTTATCCTCTCACGTGGGAGGAAGAGAAGGAGATTCAGGATCAGACACCCCAAAAAGCCCTATGGGGTTCCCTACCCAGAGGTGGGATGTCCGATGGTTAAGAGCAGGGATTCTGGAGTCAGACACACCAGGTTCGAATCTCTCTTCCTCCACTCACTAACTATATGACGTTGATAAGCTTCATCTCCCTGAGGCTTATTTTTGTAATATGCTTGTGAGGGAAAAATAGTACCTTCTTATAAAAATTAAAGTTAGATAGCAGAGGTAAAAATGTGCCATAAGGTCTGAATAGACATCAGCTATCATCAGCATCATCAAAATTGTCACTTCCAATATACCTCTGTAAATTAGACCTTAGGTCTCCGCAGAGCCCTAGAAGGACTTCATTCACTCCTGCCATCTCCCCTCATTTCTCAAGCCCCACACATTCCCAGCCCACATCCTCAGAAAATCAAGCCTCAAAGTGATGGACTGACTTGTTCCCGGGTGCCTGTGGTACAGTCAAGTCCGGTACCAGGGCTTCCAACCACAGCCCATTCCCCACTCAGGCCCAGATCAATAACAGTGAGTCACTGGTCATGTATTAGGATGGTTTTAATCATTAGCCATGACTGTGCAATGGGGCCTTTTGTGACACTGCATTTTTCACCTGGAGAATCAGCAGTTTGATTAATCGCATTCCCAGACCTTAAGGCCATTTCTGAGTCACTAATGCATTTCAAAAGAGTAGCAATAACGTATAGCAAAGCAGTAGGCTTGAGAGGATGCCAAGTCCACCTCGTTCCAAGACAGCTGCTTGGATCCAAAACTCTGCTCTATCAGTCAGCCTCCCAGCAGGAAACAGATGGAAGGCTCAAAAGGGCTGTGAAGAGAGTTTAATGGAGGAATTTTGTGCAGAGGTGTAGCAGGATTAAGGGGATCTCGAAGCACCCCCAGGCCAGCAACAGCTGGAAGCCACTACCGCCCCCAACCCTGAGGGAGCAGAAGGAGGGAGCTGTTTGGGACACAGTGAGAGCTGTGGCTATAGAAAAGGGCGCCAGAGACAGGAGCTGTGTCTTTGGGAGAGGAAGGCAGGGTGGAGGAGAGGGAAGTGGATCTAGAGGGGCAAACGGCAGCTTGCTGTTTGCCAGCAGAGCCACCTAAGGCCCCATTAGAGCTGGGTCGTCCTACAGGACCAGGCTCAAGAGAGTGCCTTCACCTGCCGTCCGAGCCCTCCGCCCATCCTGTTTGGGCATTGAGCCTTCCCATCATCAGGGGTGGGCTGCTCATCACTGAAGAACAAGGTGATTATATGCTCAGAACAGACTTGCACGTCCTCAACCAGAGATGATTTTTGCCCCCCAGGAGACATCTGGAAATGTCTGCAGACATTTTTGATTGCCACAACTTGGGCTCCGGGAACCTAGTGGATAGAAGCTAGTGACGCTGCTGAACATCCTACAGTGCACAGGACAGGCTCTCCAGACAAAGAAGTATCTGGCCAAAATGCCATAATGCCAAGCTTTTTCTTTTCTTTTTTTTTAGGGCCGCACCTGTGGCCTATGGAGAGTCCCAGGCTAGGGGTCGAATCTGAGCTACAGCTGCCGGCCTACACCACAGCCACAGCAACGCCAGATCCAAACTGCACCTGCAGCCTACACCACAGCCACCGCAACGCCAGATCCAAACTGCACCTGCAGCCTACACCACAGCCACCGCAACGCCAGATCCAAACTGCACCTGCAACCTACACCACAGCTCACGGCAACGCCAGATCCTTAACCCAGTGAGTGAGGCCAGGGATCGAACCTGCAACCTCACGGTTCCTAGTCGGATTCATTTCTGCTACGCCACAACAGAAACTCCATATAGTGCCAAGGTTTTAAACCAACTGCTCTGGTCCCCTGCATAGGCTGGGCCCCCGTCTCTGTTCCTCCCTCAGCCTCCAGCCAGCACAGCCCCCAGTCCCCTCCCAAGTCTGCCCACTTTGGGCTGAATCTCAATGGTGTCCCTGGTCCTCGGCCTCTTCCTCTGGCTGGCATCAGTGGCTCCCTTATATTCCCACCTCGCTCCCAGGCTGCAGACCACCCTTTCACAGACACTTAGCCTTGACTTCCAGCTTTTTTTTTTTTTTTTTTGTCTTTTTGCCTTTTCTAGGGCCGCTCTCACGGCATCTGGAAGTTCCCAGGCTAGGGGTCAAATTGGAGCTACAGCTGCCAGCCTATGCCACAGCCACTGCAATGCAGGATCCAAGCCACCTCTGTGACCTACACCACAGATCACAGCAACACTGGATTCTTAACCCACTTAGCAAGGCCAGGGATCGAACCTGCAACCTCATGGTTCCTAGTCGGATTCGTTAACCACTGCGCCACGACAGGAACTCCGACTTCCAGCTCTTATATCCTTATCGCACCCTCCTTCTGCTCTTTCCTCTCCTAAGGTCATCTGACCTCCAGACCTATTCCCACAACCCCCCCTCTGCCCTTGCTACCCTCCCAGGAATCTCTCCCTCTCAACTGAGGATTCTTCCACCCCTTTTAAACATTACAGAACAAAGCAGACTTCTGGAGATCGCCAAGGTCATGTTCAAAGCTATTTATACCCTTTCTCCCCTGCCTTCCCCTGGAGGGCCCTCCCCACAAAACACACACTTTGATCTCACAGATGCTGTGGGTCTTGGGAGCTGCTGAGCCAGTGTCTTGAACAGGCTTCCTGGCTGCAAAATAAGGAAGACCTGCCAAAGGTAACTGCTCTCAGTGGTCCCTGGGAAGAGGGGTCCTTAGCAGCCAGAACCTCAAAGGGCACAGGAAGAAGCAGTGGCCAAGTGTGGGGCTTGCTGGCAGCAGGGAGGCCCCAGCCAGGGGCCTGACCCCTCTCTCTCCATGCCCCCTCCCAGCCTGCCCCCTACCTCTGGCCTCTCCTTAACCCCACCTCCTACCTCCTTAGTCCTACCAAGGCTCAGGCAGAGAGCAGGGAAGCTCAGTCCCAAGATGAAGCTGGCTGAGATCCAGATTAACCAGAATGCCAGATTAACCTTTATTCCTTTCCTCCAGATATTCCTCAAAACCCAGAAAAGCAAGCAAGACAGCTGACCCCCAGGATCCCCAGCACGAGCTCCTACCAGCCCAGTGCCAACACACTCTGGGTGCATCACCAGCAACAGAGCCACACCCACTGGGCAAGGGCCCTCGCCCTCCTGGCCTCAGGGATGGCCAGCAGAAGCAGGAGAGCCGGGGCTGGGCTGGGGGCGGGGGGGAGAGTGGGGTGACTCTTGGGCCCACCCCCTCATTGCAGCCCCACCAGCTCTGTGATGGGAGGCGTCTGCACCATAAACTCCTCGTAGCGATGGAGGAACAGCCGGAAGCGAGCCAGGTAGGAGTCCTCGTTGTACGGCAGCTGCTTCTCGTGGAGGAACTGGGACACCACGGGCTTCACCTGCCAGAAGGTGGGCGGGAGGAGGGGCCGCTGAGCCAGGACTGTGGGCAGGCCCATCCCCATGGAGACGCTGCCTTTCCCAACCCCAGCTCCCATCGGCTTTGTCCCATGATGCTCTGGGGGAGCTGGGGGTTTGGAGAATTCCCACCTCCCCATTTCCAGCCGGCAAGCGAAAGGGGTGATGTCTCCCCAGCACCCTTCTCTGAGGCTCCAGACTATACAATGGTCCTCCTTGAAGAATTAAACACCGTGGTCCTTTTCACCAAGGACCTATGTGGTGCCCCGGCATTTCAGATCCACTTCTTCAGTGCATCCTCAAGGCCTGTCAACGTAAGCACTGCGTAGTCCCATCTTACACATGAGGAAACTGAGGCTCAGAGCCATGCAGTTAACTTGTCTGGAGTCACACGGCAAAAGCAGGAAACCCCGGCGCCTCCGATCAGAAACCCCCACCGCTGCTTGTACCCTGGGCTGCCCTTCCTGGGAACCTGTGACCCAGCCGGCTGGTCAGAGAACCGTGAAGGCTGCTCCCCCTCCGCCCTCGGACAGTTGCTTCATCCAAGCCCCTCCAGCCCCGCGCTCATCTACCTTCAAGCACATGTTGTCAGACAGCCGGGGGAAGAGGTGATGCTCCACGTGGCAGCTGATGAGGGAGTGGCCGAACGCCCAGTCCAGCACTGGCAGCCGGGGCAGGTTAAGCACCCCCAGGCTCATCATGTGAATCCGTCGGGGCTTTCTGTCCCGGGAGAACATGGGCAGCCCAATGTGCTGTGACGAGACGCAAGGGTCACACCCTGGGGCAGCCGAGGGCCTCCCCACCTGCCCCAGGCAGCCTCACCTAGCACCCCAGGACCCGGGGTTCGTCTGCCCTCCTCACCTGCCACTGCGGCAGGAGCCGCTAAGGGCATGAGGGAGCTGAGGTTCTCGGCCCAGCTCTCGAGGGACCCTGTCTGTTCCCTATGCGGCGTCTCGCCCATCTCTGGGCCCTTCTCCCCATCCAGGCAGGGAAGGGCTTGGCCTGGGAGCCCCTCGGATCCCCTGGTGCTCTAAGCCCACCACTGTCCACCGCTGTCTCTCATATCCCTATGCCTTCTCTTCACCCTGAAGTGGCCCTTCTCTGATCTCTCAATCAAAATCTCACTCATGGTTCAAGGTCAAGTTTGCGCTGCCTCATGGATTTTTTTTTTTTTTTTTTTTTACTTAGCAAGGATTATAAATGCCTCCTCTGCCAGGCATGTCGTCCACTCTAGCAGGTCAGGCAGAATGGCTCCAGCTATGAGATTGTGTCATGGGATTCAGTTGTTAACGGCAGTGTGGTAAGGGCAGGGATGGTCACGTGCGGGCTGCTTTAACCTGGCATCTTCACTGGTCCAGGGAGCAGGGAGGCGTCCATCCCCATGGAAATGGCCCCAGAACTGAAGACCTCTCTACACCTGCCTCACCGCATGCACGCTGGGGCCTCTGTGTGCTGCGCTTCCCTTGGGCTGACCACAGTAGGAGGTCGGGGGCAGGGGCTGGGGGCCGACGCACTCATGTCCCCACAGAGTTTACTGAAGTCACCTATGCAGAGAAGGTTCTTAACAAGCCTCCGATCCGTGGGTGATCGGCAGCCAGTGCTGAAGAGCAGCCAACACCTTACCTGGGACAAACCCTCTGTGATGACCCACAGAGGGCGGGGGAGAGGGGTGGGGGAAGGGGGGTTTCTCAGGTGGCCTCTCTCTCCCCACCACCTAGAGTCCAGCCTGCGGCCAGGCACCCTGGAGAGTGGTCCCCATGGCCCCCCAGCGCCCAGGGTTGGGGAGGCCTCACCTGGAAGATGTTGACGTGGAGGTAAGGGTGGGCCAGCAGGGATCTGGTGATGAGCATGCAGGCCAGGGCCGAGCCGGGGCTCTGGAAGCCAGACACGTTCAGGAGGACCCAGTAGTGAGAGTAAAGGCCCAGGGAAATCAGGCCCAGGGTCCGCAGAGCCGTCTTGAGCTCCACCTCTCTCAGCCGCTCTGGAAAGGGCCAGAAATAGAGGCAAGGGTCTAGGTTCCGATCCAACAGAAGCGGCTCCCTACTGGCTCAAACTAGGGTGACCTAGGTGTTCAGTGCATCCACACACAGCCTCCAAAAGTAGGTTCACCCATTTTACGGGTGAGAAAACAGAGCATTAAACCACCTGACCAAGGTCACTCTGAGAGTGGTGGACTGGGGTCTGAACCCAGGGCTAGCCACCTCCTAGCCCCTGCTCCTTCCACCAGATGATATGGCTCCTAGAATAGTAAAAATTATAACATGCAGGAGTTCCCATCGGGGCACAGCAGAAATGAATCTGACTAGGAACCATGAGGTTGCGGGTTCGATCCCTCGCCTTGCTCAGTGGGTTAAGGATTCGGCGTTGCTGTTAGCTGTGGTGTAGGTTGCAGATGCGGCTCAAGTCTGGCATTGCTGTAGCTCTGGCATAGGCTGGCAGCTGTAGCTCCGATTCAACCCCTAGCCTGGGAACCTCCATAGGCCACAGGTGCAGCCTTCAAAAGACAAAAGACCAAAAAAAAAAAAAAGTTATAACATGCAATAGCGTATGAGGCATATACAAAGCATTTTTACATCTATGGCCTCATTATTCTTTCACGTCATTCTTGAAGGGCAGGTAAGAACCTGAGGTTCAGAGAGGTTAAGTTATCTGCCCTGCAGCCACCAGCCAGGAAGGAGCAAAGCCAGACTTGGTCCCAGGTCCGAGGTTCTTTCTACCCTGCCTGGCTGTCTCAGGAAGTTTCTGCCTGGGAGCTCCCGTTGTGGCTCGGTGGGTTAAGGACCCAGCTAGTATCCATGAGGATGTGGGTTTGATCCCTGACCTTGCTCAGTGGGTTAAGGATCCCGAGTTGTAGAGAGCCATGGGGTAGGTCACCGATGCGGTTCGGATCCCGTGTTGCTGTGACTTTGACCCCTAGCCGAGGAACTTCCATATGCCCATGGGTACGGCCCTAAAAAAGAAAAAAGAAAGAAAGGGAAAAAAAAAAAAAAAGAAAGTTTCTGTCTGGTTTAAACTCAGGGCTTCTTACTTCCTCCATGAAGCCTCCACGAAGCCAGGAGAGAAAGGAAAAGGAGCGTCAGGCAGGGTGCAGCCCCGGCGAACTCACCAACAGCCACCAGCGGGGTTAAGACGGGGATCAGGAGAGGCGCGAGGAACATGTAGACATAGCGGTTGAGGCAAGGCAGCCGCCACGTGCTGGAGTCCCCCAGGCCCAGCACGTTGGTGTAGGCATGATGCATCTTGACGTGTCCATACTTGGCGTACTCTGCAGTGAAGGATGTGCAAACCTAGACGGGGGAGCCAGAAAGGGCGCTGGCGTCCGCGGCAGACACAGGCCAGCCAAGCAGGACCTCTGGAGCCTTGAGGATGCCCTCCTGGCCCAGATCCTGCACTTCTGGGGCCTTCCTGCCTTACACCCCCAGCTCATCAGCCTTGAACGTCAACACTCAGGGATCCCTGACCACGGAGTGACAACCAGTGAAAGCGACTGTGTCCACTGGGTTGTGAGGCTGCACAGCATTTGGGGGCAGGAGGCCAGCCCCCCATAATTGCAGCCCGAGAGCCTGAGAAGGCTGCCAGAGGGTTGGACGCACTGCAGGTAAAACTCCTGGCATCCGAGGGCAGTTATTTTGCGTGTGTTGACCTTGGAGATATCTGTGCTTTCATACACTGCTTTGCACTCTGAGCCCACAGCAGTGAGGGGAGGGGTGCAGGAGGGGCCTGGGAGCAAAGGGAGGCCATCTCCTAAACTGTCCACAATGGTGACACCAGAGGGAGGGTGCCCCAGTGGGGACCGAGAGTTGACTTCTTCCTAGGGGTGACTCTTCTTTGGCATGACCCCATGACGGATGCTCTGAAGCTGGTAGCAGCAACAGCAGCTCTCTGACTCCTAGAAGAGCAATCATTCTGAATGTAAGAGAGGCGCTAAGGTGTTTCTCATGCAGATAGATGCAAATGAGCATGCAGATGTCAGCCCCTTCCAAGGTTTTATCCAAGCCAGAAGATTTTTGCTAATTTTATTGAAGACGCTGCCTGCCTGTTTCCAGGAGGATGTGAAAGCTTTCCCAGTGCTAGTCACTGAGAGACCCATAAAAACAGCAGAATAGGAGCTCCGGTCATGGAGCAGCAGAAATGAATCTAACTAGGAACCATGAGGTTGCGGGTTCGATCCCTGCCCTTGCTCAGTGGGTTAACGATCCGGCGTTGCCATGAGCTGTGGTGTAGGTCGCAGAAGTGGCTCAGATCCTGCGTTGCTGTGGCTCTGGCGTAGGCCGGTGGCTATAGCTCCGATTAGACCCCTAGCCTGGGAACCTCCATATGCCGCAGGAGCGGCCCAAGAAATAGCAAAAAGACAAAAAATAAATAAAAAAATAAATAAAAAGACAACAGAACACTGCACTTGACACATGTGACTTGTTCATCTTCCAAGCTTCAGGGGGTTCGTGGTATTACTCAAGGCTGATAAAAACAGAATCTGAGCTAGAGGCCACGTGACCACCCCAGGTCCCTTGGCAAAGTAGATGGCAGAGGTGGGATTTGAACCCACGTCCCATTCACGATAAGCCGTAGTCCTCTGGGATGAGCCACTTATTGCAACAGAGCATGACCCAGGCTCGAGGTCCAGACAGCAGAGGCAAAACCAGGGAAAGGACAGAAGAGACGCTATCTTCCCACTGCCTGCAGAGGCGTTCTCCTTGGAATGAAATGAGGCCGAGATGGAGGCTATGATGTCATAACCACCGTTTTTTCTTTTTTTTGTCTTTTTAGGGCCGCACCCACAGCATATGGAGGCTCCCAGGCTAGGGGTCAAGTTGGAGCTGCAGCTGCCAGCCTACACCACAGCCACAGCAACACAGGATCCGAGCTGCGTCTGCGAACCACATCACAGCTCACGGCAACACCGGATCCTTAACCCACTGAGCAAGGCCAGGGACCGAACCCGTGTCCTCGTGGATACTAGTCAGGTTCCTTAACCTCTGAGCCACAACGGGAACTCCACAACCACAGTTTTACAACAGACACGGGAGGATATGTCAAACCAACGCTGTACAGGCCCCTCTGAAGGCAGAGGACGGGCAGGTAAACGCTGGCTAAGCAACAGTGTGGCTGTGGCAGCCACAAAAACAGGAGAAGCACTTTGCTCTCAGATGATGTAACCCACCCAGGGGTGGCTTTGCTCTCAGTTTTTTTTTCTTTCTTTCTTGGCTGCCCACAGCATGTGGCGTTCCCGCGCCAGGGATTAGATCTGAGCCAAGGTTGCAACCTAAGCTGCAGCTGTGGCAACGCAAGATCCTTAACCCACTCTGCTGGGCTGGGGATCAAACCTGCGTCCCAGCGCTCCCAAGACACCGCCATTCAGGGTCGCACCACAGCAGGAACACCGGTTTTCAGTTTCTGTAAACTTACTGAGGTACAGAACCTGGGTGGGTGACCTGTCAATTAAAGTGACATCTCTTCTGGGAGTTCCTGTCGTGGCTCAGAGGAAATGAACCCATGAGGACTCAGGTTTGATCCCCGGCTTTGGTCAGTGGGTTAAGGATCCGGCGTTACCATGAGCTTTGGTGTAGGTGGCAGATTTGGCTTGGATCCCGAGTTGCTGTGGTGTAGGCTGGCAGCTGCAGCTCCCATTCGACCCCTAGCCTGGGAACTTCCATATGCCACAGGTGCAGCCTTAAAAGACCAAAAAAAAAAAAAAAAAGAATATCAGATAAACAACCAATTAATTTTCGTAGAGCACATCCCCAATACTGCCTGCATTCACTGTTTGTCTGAAGTTCAGAATTCACCGGGATTCCTG
The DNA here is from genome assembly GCF_016906955.1 of Phacochoerus africanus. NCBI lineage: Eukaryota > Metazoa > Chordata > Mammalia > Artiodactyla > Suidae > Phacochoerus > Phacochoerus africanus. The sequence goes on along the minus strand of NC_062557.1, from coordinate 6,344,327 downwards.
GATTTTTATTCGCTACATCTGGCAGTCCTTCTCAGCCAAGAACATGAGTCCCTGGGTTCTAGTCCTTGTGTACCATTCAGGCTCTGTCACCAGCTCTGGGTGATACAGTGCTGTGTTGGCACCTTAGCTTTTTTTTTTTAGGGCCGCACCTGCAGCGTTTGAAAGTTCCCAGGCTGGGGTTCCAATCGGAGCTGTAGCCACCAGCCTACGCCACAGCCACAGCAACGCAGGATCCGAGCTGTGTCTGTGACCTACACCACAGCTCACAGCAACACCGGACCTTAACCCACTGAGAAAGGCCAAGGATCGAACCTGCAACCTCATGGTTCCTAACTGGATTCATTTCCACTGCACCACGACACAGGAACTCCTGCTTTTTGTATCGTTGTTGTTGGCGCCTTTGGATGAGGGAGTGACCATGGTGAGGGCCAAAGCTAGGGCCTTGCACGTAGGTCTTCTCACCCCCTTTTCTCCAGAGTCGCCATGAGATTCCAGTGACTCCAGATTTCTTTCCTTTTTTTTTTTTTTTTTTGGTCGTTCCTGGGGCATGTGGAAATTCCCAGACCAGGGATCGAACCTGCACCACAGCAGTAACAGAGCCACAGCAGTGACAAAGCCAGCCACAAGGGAACTCCAAGTGACCCCAGATTTCTGTGGGTCCCTCATGCACTAAGTTCCTGTATCCAGGCCTCTCTCTGTACGTCTGCTCAGCCTGAAACCACCTTTCCGTTTCTGGGCCTGGCCAGCCTGGCCTGGCAGGTCTCCTCCTGCACCCTCTCTGCAAGGGTCCTCTGCCTTAGCACGATGACATTTGGTGCTGGGTCATGCCATGTTCTGAAGGGTCGCCCTGCGTGCACAAGTTTACCAGCCATCCTGGCCTCTACCCGCTAGATGCCAGGAGCATGTGCACACATGTACACACGCACAGACACACCCCAGTCAGGACAGCCAAAAACCTCTGCACACGTTGTCCGTGTCCCTGCCATCCCGCCCCCTCTCTGCACTCCCGTAGCCTTCACGCCACCTGGGCCGGTGGAGGCCCCCCCCAGGTAATAACAGCTTTGACCTCAAAGGGAGGTATGACTATTAAACGAGATAATTCACATGAATTATGCAGAGTAAGCGCCCCATAAGGAGCACGTGGTATAGGCAGGATTTTTATCATTATTATTATTATTTTGCTTTTTAGGGCTGCACCCGTGGCATATGGAGGTTCCCAGGCTAGGGGTCGAATCAGAGCTGCCGGCCTACACCACCATCACAGCCACGTGGGACCCGAGCAGCATCTGCACCCTACACCACAGCTCATGGCCACGCCGGATCCTTAACCCACTGATTGAGGCCAGGGATCAAAGCTGCGTCTTCATGGATCTTAGTCGGGTTCATTACCACTGAGCCACAATGGGAACTCCCTAAATACTATTTTTTAAATTAAAACATTTAAGAGGAGGACATCCTCAGATGACCACCCCTCGGGGTTTGCTGGAGCCAAAGGTCGCAGACGGCCCCGAGGATCCTGGCCGCACTGAAGTCACGGGAAGAGAACATTCGAGCATCACGACCCGGCTCGGGGTTCTCTGTTTCCACCACCACCGCTGGGGACTGGGATGAAGGGGCCCCCTTCCCCAGGGGGACACCCCTCCCCCAGGGCAGAGCCAGCCTGTGCTCCGCGGGGACCAGCTGCGACTCCGCCCCCACAGCACAAAGCTGACTTTAGAAGGAGGGTTCCGAGTGGAGACCCAGTGGAGCTTAGGCACTGGCACGGCCTGTTCCCTCCCACTCAGAGAAGCATCTCGATAGTGAGCGACTCCCAGGGAAGTCCCTACAGCCCTCCTGACCATGAGCGTTTATCCGTCCCAAGCTTCAGGACCTCCCGCACGGTGGCTGGCCCCCCACATTCCTGCAGCCCTTCCCTGGCCATGCCCGAGAATATAACCCGGGGGGGTCCCTGTGACCGAGCCCAAGACGTGGAGAGACAGGCCAGGGTGACCAGAGGGCAGAGAGTCAGTGGGACAGAGAGTAGGGGGAATGGAATATTCTCAGGCAGACGGGACATGGGTCTTAGAGGAAGTTCATCCTGGTATGGGGGGCAGGAGGGGCGTGATTGTGGATACTTCAGTGGAGAAACACAGCAGTCCAGATGTCAGCTTCCCCCTCCATCCTGCCCGTCCTTCCCTTCAGAGCCAGTGGGTGAGAGAGAGTGAGGGCCTGTCCTGCCCCCAGCTCTTGCCCGCAGAGCTTGAGACAAACCAGACAAAAGCTGGATGCCCCAGTGACACGCAGCTGACACCCAGCTGCGACTAGGGGACCGGATTCTTCTACAGATGGTGCCTCCTGAGGGTCACGGTTTGGGAAGAGCACAGGGACCCACAGGAGGAGGGCCGGAGAGGGACAACAGGACGTGGCAGAGGGGGAGAGTCGGGATCCGGGGGAGCCCAGGTCATCCGCTGTGATCCTGGGCAGCAAGAGCTGGTGGTTTGTGGGACACAAAGGACAGGTGGTGGTCCAGGGTCTCAGCAAACAGTCCCCTCAACACACACACACACACACACACACACACACACACACACACACACACACACACCACTATTGAGCTTTGCATAAGTTGGTCAGCCTTTCAGTCAAAAATAAGCAATAGGCGTTTCTACTGTGGTGCAGTGGGTTCAGAATCCGACTGCAGCAGCTCCAGTGGCTGTGGAGGCGCGAGTTCGATCCCTAGCCCGGCACAGTGGGTTAACAGCAGATCCAGCGTTGCTGCACCGGCCGTTCGGATTCAATCCCTGGCCTGGGAATTTCCATATTTGTCAAGTGTGGCCATAAAAAACCAAAAGCAAAACAAAACAGAACAAAAACAACAGCAAAACCCACTAAACCCTTTCCCTGCAGCTGACTGGGCGGTCCTTCCAGAGGAAAAAAAGGGAAATTGTTACTCGGGCAAACATGGAAGAACCAGGCCCAGGGCCCTAAAGGAAGGTCTACGAAGTCTTGTTTGACCCTCACGCTGGCTTCATGGGGGAGTAACGTTATCAATCTCACTGTGTTACGCCAGGAAACTAGCACTTAGATGCTGAGTTGAGTGATATGCCACGGTCAGGCAGCCAGGGTGTCCAAAGGCGGCGCCCCCGACACTGTCCCCTACCTGGCCCATGCGACCAAGGCCTCCACTCCCCCCACCCACGCCAGCGGGCTGAGGAGGGGGAGCCATCCCCCCCTTCCCACCAGGAGCTGGATCCTTCCCAGCGGGTGGCCAGAGGCGGAAAAGCAGAGGCCTCCTGCTCAGGTTAATCTCCTACCCCTATGGGACCTGCCCTGCAGTGGACTGCAGCATACCAGCCACTGTCACAAGGCCACCGAGGTGGGAGCCGAGCCTCCCCCACTACGCCAGGGCTCTCTGGCCTCCAAGCTGTGACCCTCCATCAGCCCGCTCTCCCCTGGACCTTGTCCCCATGTCATCTCCGGGGTCATCAACAAATATTGAGTCCAGCCCTGTGCCAGGAGCTAGAGACAAAGGGGCAAAGATGAAGCCACTGCCCCGGGGCTCATGGGGACAAGATGGTGTGCACCCCCAGCTGCCTGGGTCCCTCGGGTGGTTCTGCTGGAGTGCCGCAGCTGAGGAGTCTGGGAAGACTTCTTGGTGGAGGCGTCCTCAGCTCCCCGCCTTTGCTTAGCACCCACAATAGGTATTGTGTTCCCCAGGCCTCTGGGCCCGGGGTATCGGATTCACCTGGGCAGCTTGGTAAACGGAGTGAGAAGCAGTCAAGCCAGGGCCTCCGGCCCTTCAGCTTCACACTGAAGTTTGAGAAGCACTGGGCCATGTCTATACAGTGGGCTCCCCCGCAGGCAGTCAGTGCAGAGCCCACAACTCCTCCTCCTTCTCAGCTGCCCCAGTCTCCTGGGACTCAGCACAGCTTTGACAAATCCAAGCAAAGGTAACCCTTCCTCTCGTGTCCCCACGTGACTGCACCACACTGCCCGGTCTGTCCCCTGCCTGTGATTACAAACTGGGGGACTGGCACCAGGATTGGGCTTGTATCTCTGAATCTGGCTGGGACCAGGGCCCAGGGCCCCTGTGGGAAGGAGAGGGTGTTTTTGTTTGTTTGTTTTTGTCCTTTTAGGGTCACATTCGCAGCATATAGAGGCTCCCAGGCTAGGGGTCTAATCAGAGCTATAGCTGCTGGCCTATACCACAGCCACAGCAACACCAGATCCGAGCCACGTCTGTGACCTACACTACAGCTCATGGCAACGCCGGATCCTTACCTGCTGAGCGAGGCCAGGGATCGAACCTGCGACCTCAAGGTTCCTAGTCGGATCCCTTTCCACTGTGCCACGAGGGGAATGCCAAGGTCTTGAAATCGACCTTGAAGACTTAAGAAATGTGTGCAGGTGAAGAGGAGGGGACAGGGCGAAATGAGGGCAAGGAGAGCCCTGGGGGGTCATGTCTCCTCTCACCCAACTCAGATAATTTTTTTTTCTTCTTTTTTGGCTGCCCTGAGGCATATGGAAGTTCCCGGGCCAGGGATCAGATCTGAACCTCCGCTGCAACCTACTAGCTGCAGCTGCAGCAATACTAGATCCTCCCACCCCCTGTGCCGGGCCAGGGATTGAACCTATGTCCTGGCGCTGCAGAGACACCAATCCTGCCTTGTCGCAGCGGGAACTCTGAATGTGGTATAATTTTACAAAATGTCGTGTGTGTGTGTGTGTGTGTGTGTGTGTATGCAGTTATGTAAATTTTTATAAAGCTGCGTGACATTATTAAAAGTTAGTAATTGAGGCAATTGGTCATAGTAACCACTCCCTGGCAGAAAAGGGTTCTTTCTGGTACCGCCTTTCATGTTTGTTCATAAGGGAGCTGAGGGCCATGGGAGGGGGAGGGAGTGGGGGAGGGCCTTCCTTTTGGTTCATAAGGGAACTGAGAGGCCTGAGGTGGGTCCAGAGAGAAGGACAACCTGGCCAGAAACCTTCACCTTCCTGACTGGGTCCAGAAGTCAAGGCAGAATGGGGAGGAGGGGGTGGGAGAAGTGGGGGGCAGCAAGGATCCTTCCTGGTGCAGACCTGGGGAAGCAGCGGCCTTCTCAGCATGGGTCAGGTGTTGGGAGGAGGCAGGGAGGGGTGTCACAGAGCTGGGATGCTGTGACACCAGGCCCCTGCGCCCGCTGCCCTTTGGTCCGTGGTTCACATCCTAAACCCTGACTGCAAAACCAGGAGGCCTCAAAGGGTGTAGCCAGGACACTCTACTGCCCTTGACCCAGTACGGCAGAGAGGTGAGCCAGCGCCCCCCAGGAGAAACGGGTGACCAGGCTGCATGGGCCACCACAGGTAAATTGCTGACTTTCCTCACACAGCTCTTTCCAGGGCCTGGGGACATGCACACGCACACACAGGCACGCACACACTGGAGTGCCTGCTGCACGCCTGGGCCCACATACCAACAGCTGCAGCTGCCCTCGAGGGCACACACGTGGACTCTCACGCAGAACACAGACGCTGCACACACAATACCCACGGCTGCTCCCACGCCGGCCCAGCCTCACCTCCACAAAGAAAAGCATCCAGATCTTGCTCCAGCGTTTAGACTCGGTGAGGGCGCCGTGAGTAGCCAGGTGGCTGCCCTTGACAGTGAGCGTGTAGTGGCACACACCCAGGACCGTGATGCCCAGGGCAAAGACCAGGAGGTTCTCAGAGCGCAGGCACAGGAACCCTGTGTGGAGAAAGGAGAGCTGGGTGGGGACAGTCAGGGCAGGGTCTTTCTCTGGCTCTTGAAGATCTGGGCCCAAACACTCCAACTCCCACTCCTTGGAGCCCAGGCCAAGTGGGCCCAGCCCTGGGGACTGCCACAGTGGTGAGGCAGGTCCCACTGCGGCCTGTCGGGGAGGGGCTGGCTCTCCCCATAGGATCTGGGACAAAACAGAGCCCCACTAACTCACCAAAGAGTCTCTGGGAGGCCTGATTCTGTGCCCCAGCCAGAGGAGGGATGGGGGAGGGGCACGGGGGGAGGGGTCCAGATCAGGAGAGGCCCAGGGGAAGCTCTCATTCTCCCTCTCAGTCCCCTCACACATACCCCCTCCCCGCCCCATCTGGGGTCCCCAAGCAGCATTCTCTCCTCCCCAGGCCACCTCCTCTCTCCCCGCCTCTCTTGACTTGGCTCAACTTCCTCCTCCACTGCCCTTCATGCCATTTGGGCTCCTCTGGGAACACAAGACAGGACATCCCAGACTTTCGAGGTTGGAGTGTCCTGGGGTCCCCGACAAGCGCTGTATTACGGAGACGCGGCCCTTCCCAGCCCTGTCCATCACCCGCCCCCGCCCCCGCCCCCCACCCAGCCGGGCCCCTTATTGCCCTGTCCCCGCATCCCTCACCAGGCGGCAAGGCAAGAAGGCTGAGGGCAAGGATGGCGCAGTCCACGCCGTGGCGCTCCCACCAGGAGCTCGCCCTCACCACGTCCTGGACCCGCGCCTCCAGCTCGCCCAGCAGGGCCTCGGCCCCGCGGCTCCCCGCAGGCGCGTCCCCCGCCGCCTCCATGGGCGCCCGCGGAGGACGAGCAGCACCCGGAGCGGCGGCGGCGGCGGCGGCGCCGGGCGAGGCGCGGAGCGCGCGCGCGGGGGCGGGCGGGGCGGAGTCACGCGCGCGGCTGGGGACACCCGCCCCCTGTGTCACCGTGCGTGCCGGGCACCTGGGCTCCCTCTGCCGCGCGCTGCGGCACCCTGGCCCGACCTGGCCCGGCCCGGGGCTACCCTCCTGGCGGCCGGGGACCAGAACCGCCGCAGGAGCTGCGCGCAGGTGCGCGGGGTGGGGAGGCCACCTGGAGTAGAGGGGACGCGGCGGGGGGCGGGGTGGGAGCGCGGGGACCCCAGTGGGGGGGCCTTCCCTCCCCGCCCGACCTCAAATGTATTCCCTCGCCTTCTCCCTGCGCACCTCCCGGCCCCGCACTCTGCTTGGGGCTCTCTGCTTGGGTCTGTGGTACCATTTGCAGCCACAGCTTGAGTATTTTTCTTTTTTTTTTTTCTTTTTAGGGCTGCACCCGGGGCATATGGAGGTTCCCAGGCTAGGGGTCGAATCGGAGCTACAACTGCCGGCCTACGCCACAGCCACAGCAACGCCAGATCCCAGCCGCGTCTGCGACCTACACCACAGCTCATGGTAACGCTGGATCCTTAACCCACTGAGCGACCAGGAATTGAACCGGCAGCCTCACGGTTGCTAGTCGGATTCGTTTCTGCTGGGCCACGACGGGAACTCCTTCAGTATGTTTCTTAGTAGCACTTAGCAGAGGCTCCCACACATGACACAGACATTTGTTCCCTGTCTGTCTCCACCGACAGACTGGACACTGGCTCCAGCAGGCCTCACCCTGCCACTTTTGCTCAGGCTGTGTCTTCAGTGCTAAAAACACAGGGCTTGGCCCAGAAATATTTTTTAATTCATGGGACAGGAAGTTCAAGGACTCACCCTATCCAGATGGATGGGGAAGTGGGAGGGAGGCGGTCCTGACTTTAGCAGCGGTGCCTCCTGGAGAGTTGGCTTTCCAGCCTAGTGGGTTTGGGGGTGAGAAGGGACAGCTGGACAGAAAATACTTTCAGAGGTCACATTCCACGTGAGCTCCCACTGGACTGCCACTCACTGGGAAGGCGGGGGTGCCCAGATCTGAAGATCATGGCAAACAGCCCCTGAGACTTGGGAGCAGCACCTGTCCCAGCCCCTTCTGGTCAGCCCTGGCCCTGACCCTGACCCAGCGCTGCTGGAGGCTGGCCTGGGCCCTGGGTGTGCAAGCCACTGTGTTCTGTAAACACCCTTCTTGGCTTTGGAGGGTCCTTTCTCCTTTTTCTTTTTTGGCGAAATTTCCCCTGGTTTCATATGAAAATGAGGTCTAGGAGCCTAAGAGCAGCAGCAGGGCAGCAGGAGACCTTTGGGATGGAGGAGTGGGAGGAGGGAGAGGGGGAGGAGGGGGAGGGAGAGAGAGGAGGGGGAGGGAGAGAGAGGAGGGGGAAGAGGGAAAGGTGGAGTGCTCTGTCTTTCTTGGTGTTTGCCTTCACTATTTCTTATGAGTTTATTCCTCCAATATTTTACAAAAGGGCGAGACTTCTTTATCAGTTTGGCACTCTAAAGCGTTTACAACTTAATAGGCCAGTTCTCATCAGACACACACATATCTTATTACAGTTTATCATTGACTTCTCTGGACTTATTTGGTTTTGTGTATTCACCCCAACTCCCTGAGGATGGCCCCCCTTTACCTGACGGGAGGCCCAGATCTGCCCACTTCCACTGCAGAGTTACTAAGAGGCAGAACTAGAGCTCAAATCCAGGACGTCTCCTCCAAATCCAATTATCTTGTTATCAGAGATTCTTTTGTGGTTGTCGTTTGGTTGTTTTGGTAGCTTAGTAGAGAGTTTTTAAATATACCACTACTATCAGAGATTCTTAAGACATAGAAGGAGGTGCCCTTTCTCTCTCTCAACCATACTAGCATTTTCAGGGAGGAGATGCCTACAATTTTTATCAGCATGTTCAGTATTAATATGCAACATTATAATTCTATAAGGGCAGAATCCTACCGCTCTTACTGTATATACACGTGAGACCCTCCTGGTACCAAGAAGCCCCTCTTCAGGCCTCAGCTACTTTCTGGACAGCTAAGTGATGCTGTAAGGAGAAAAATGCTGTGCCAAACAGAAGAGGCAGATGTGTATTAGAGGAGCTGGGAGGAGTGAAGAATCCTCATGGGATGTGGCTGACTGGTAGCCTCCTTGGAGACAGGCAGACTTAATTTAGAATAGACTTAAAACAAGAGGGTACTGGGGGTGTAGGTGGCTGCAGTGGAGTGGAAGATGGGGGAATAAGAAAATCCAAAGACTTGAATAGACCATTCGCCAAAGAAAAGGTACAAATGGGCCATAAACACAGGAAAAGATGCCCTATGTCAGTCTTTAGGGAAATGCACATTAAAATCCCAAGGAGAGAGCCCTTCAGACCTGGAAAATGGTAAATAGCCAGGCCCCAACAAGCATCAGCAAGGGGACATGGCATAACCGACTTCTCATTCATTGCTGACGTGAGTAGAAAGTGGCACCAACCCTTTGGAAAACAGTTTGACAGTTCCTTGTGCGATAAATATACGTTCACCCTATGGCCCAGCAATTCTGCTCCCAGGTATTCGCCCAGCAGGAGTGGCAAATGTACCTATGTAAAGACATGAATGATCACCATCACGGCGTACCTCATTAGAACAAACTGGAAACAGCCTCAATGTCCACCAACAGGTGAATGGATACACCAGCTCTGATACATTCAGCCAACCTACATAATAAAAAGCAGGAGCTGCCACAGGCCACTGTGTAGATGAGCTGATAGATGTCATTGCACAGACACTATGCGGAAGGTAAAAAGACACTTACTTACGGCATGATCCCATTTTATAAGAAGGTCAAGGACAGGTGGAACTACTGCAGAGTGATAGCAATCACATCAGTCCTTGCCTGGGGAGGGATGAGTGGGGGATATTAATTGCAAAGGGACATAGAGAAACTTTCTGGAAGGACGGCATTGTTCTGTATCTTGATTGTGGTGGTGGCTACGTGGGTGCCTACGTCTGTCAAAAGTCACTGACCTGCATGCTCAAAATGGGTGCGTTTTATTAGAGTTAATTAGACCTCAATAAAGCCAACTAAGGCAAAAACCAAAGAGCAAAGCCGATTGTCCTTTAAAGTGGAAAGAGCTGTATTAAAGCTGAGCCCTTCCTGAGGTCTGTATTCCATAGAAATGCAAAGAAACAGAAAAACATTCACAGCAGCAATACTCAACATAGGCAGAAACTGGGGACCCCTCAAATGTCCCCCAACAGGAGAAGGATCAATAAAATGTGGTTAAGGAGTTCCCATGGTGGCTCAGCAGTTAACGAACTCAACTAGCATCCATGAGGCTGTGAGTTCCATCCCTGGCCTCACTCAGTGGGTGAAGGATCTGGTGGTGCCTCCAGCTGTGGTGTAGTTGCAGACGTGGCTTGGATCTGGTATTGATGTGGCTGTGGTGTAGGCCGGCAGCTACAGCTCTGAATGGACCCCTACCTAGCCTGGGAACCTCCATATACCATGGGTGTGGCCTTAAAAGACAAAAAGACCACCAAAAAAATGTGGTTAAAATGTGGTATTTACATGCCATGGAGCAGCATTCAGCCCAAATCTAATGTTGGCAAAATAAGTGAGACACAGCAGAGCCCAGCCTCCGTTTTGTTTCATTCATATAAATTTCAGAATCAGGCTTAGGATGGCCACGACGTAGGGTGATGACCAGAAGAGCACATTGGATTTCTGGGGACTGGTAAATGTTTTTGTTTTTGTCTTTTTAGGGCTGCACCCACGGCATGTGGACGTTCCCAGGCTAGGGGTCCAATCTGAGCTGTAGCCACTGGTCTGTGCCACAGCCACATCAGATCCAAGCCACATCTGCGACCTGTACCACAGCTCACAGCCATGCTGGATCCTTAACCCACTGAACGAGGCCAGGGACCGAACTTGCAACCTCATGGTTCCAAGTCAGATGCCTTTCTGCTGGGCCACAATGGGAAATCCTAAAGTGGTGATTTTTTGAAGAGATATAAATCAGAAGGTAGATGTCACCCATAAACCCAGCACAGTCAAGTGTGGGAAACAGGGTGGGGCAGACGTCTGGGTTCCCTTGGCCATGAGGGTGGGCAGCTGAGTGTGTTGGGGTGACAGAGCTACTGATTTACCAAACTCTTCTCCATCCCTCTCCAACTGCTCCTTCTGAGCGCTCAGCCTCCGGTCCTCTAGCTCCAGGCTCCCAGCAAAGGTGAGAATGAGAGGTGTTCCTGTTGTGGCGCAGCGGAAACGAATCCAACTAGTAACCATGAGGTTGTGGGTTCAATCCCTGGCCTCTCTCGGTGGGTTAAAGATCCAACCTTGCCGTGAGCTGTGGTGTAGGGCCCAGCTTGGATCTGGTGTTGCTGAGGCTATGGCGTAGGCCAGCAGCTATAGCTCTTATTCAGCCCCTACCCTGGAAACCTCCATATGCCTAAAAAAAACAAATGAAACAAAACAAAACAAAGGTGAGAATGAGTTGTTGTGAGAATGAAGCCTGGGCTGTAAAGGCTCTGTGTAGTTGGCCAGGCAGGGCTGCTCCCATCAAGGCTCTCTGCTCCACTTCTCACCACAGGCACTGGGGGGCAGGCCTGGGCAGGCCCCTTGCCTTCTGCCCACCACGTGGCTGAGGCAGAGAGAGTCAGGGCGGGAGTCTATGCCTCCCAGCCACCATCCCCGAGACCTGCCTCTGCTCCCACTCAATCCCTTACCTGTCAGCACAAGACTTAGCACATGTGAAGAGCACAGCCTTGGAGTCTAGCATACCCGCTGTGGGACCTTGGATAAGTTACTCAACCTCTCTGGGCCTTAGTATCTTCAGCTACACTAACAAAGGAATGAGAAAAATATCAATAAGCGTTCTAATATTTTCTTCCTGTATCCAAAAGATTGTGCACACACCACTTTCGAGATGACTAGCCTACAGCCTAACCTCTAAATTGATCAGCCTAATCTTTTTTTTTTTTTCTGTCTTTCCCTCTTTTTCTAGGGCCACACTTGCAGCAAATGGAGTTTCCCAGGCTAGGAGTCCAATTGGAGCTGTAGCCGCGAGCCTATGCCAGGGCCACAGCAACATAGGATCCAAGCCATGTCTGCGGCCTACACCATAGCTCACGGCAGCGCTGGATCCTTAACCCACTGAGCAAGGCCAGGAATCGAACATGCATCCTCATGGATGCCAGTCAGGTTCATTAACCACTGAGCCACGATGGGAACTCCTTATCAGCTTGATCTTTGAGGCCCTCCAAGTTCAGTCTCCATCTCTGACCACTCTCCTGCTTGGGTCACAGTGACTGCTCCCTGACCTCTGACCCTGAATAATATTGTCCTTTCTCACTTCTCTGTCTCTGTCCCCCCCACCACAGCGTTATAGAGGTTCCCAGGCTAAGAGGCCAAATCAGAGCTGTAGCCGCCAGACTACACCACAGCCACAGCAGCGCCGGATCCGAGCCGCAACCTACACCACAGCTCAGAGGCAACACCAGATCCTTAACCCACTGAGCGAGGCCAGGGGTCGAACCTGCATCCTCCCTGGTACTAGTCAGATTCATTTCTGCTGAGCCACGACAGGAACTCCTCACTTCTCTGTCTTTATTCCCAGGGAAATTGTTTCTGCTCTCACCCCACCCCTTCCAAGCCCCACCCATCCTCTGGGGCTCTGGTGACTTCAGCGACCCCTACAAACCTTTTCCAATATTCTCATATATTATATTCTACTCAGTGGACCAATTTTATTGAGCACCTACTGTATACCAGGCTCACCGGCTCTGTCCTTTCCTCCCTCTGACCTCATCATCTCCCAGCTTGCGTAAGACACCAGCCATCGTCCCCTGCCTGGCAATGTGATCTGCCCGTAAGATTTAGCGGGCTCTGTGTCATCTGCCTGCATTAATCAGGAGAAGTGACACTGGCTCCTGTAACAAATAACCCCAAATATCTCAGGGGCTAAACACCATACAGCCTGATCTCTTGCTCACATCACCATCCGCTCAGGAAGAGACGTGGGGATTCTGCTCCTTCCATCTCAAGATGCCTCCATCTCTGGCACAGGCTGCCATGATTGCCATGGGAGCGGGAGAGAGATAGGAAAGCTGTGTTAGGATGCACGTCGCCTCCACCAGCCTCCCACTTGCCAGAACTCAGCCGTGCACCCCCAACCTAACCACAGGGAGAGTTGGGACTGTAACCCTCCTGGATGCCCAGGAAGAGCAAGCTGCGCCAACAACCATGCAACCAGTCTACATCCCATCACCAATGGCACTGTGAGCGTCCTGTGGACACCAACCCTGCACACGCCTCCCCCAACATTTTCCTGAACCTCCCCCATTACTTCCAGCCTGCCTGCCCCTCAACACATGCTCACCCACCCATCAGGCCCAGCACAGTGCCAGTGCTCAGTATTCGCTAGCTGGTGGCCAGGCTTGGGTGAGTCAAAACAGGCTGCCTGAAGGAGAGGGGATGGGGCCTGGTGGAGAGATGGGTCCTTCCTGTTCTTAGGTCAACCCTGCTTCCCCAGGGCCTCTCACAGGGCGTGGCACATAGCAGATGCTCACTAAACATTCGTTGAATAAACGATTAGATGGAGGGAGTTCCCATTGTGGCTCAGCGGTAATGAACTCCATTAGTATCCATGAGGATACGGGTTTGATCCCTGGCCTTGCTCAGTGGGTTAAGGATCTGGCGTTGCCATGAGCTGCAGTGTAGGTCGCAGATGCGGCTCAGATCCCGCGTTGCTGCGGCTGTGGTATGGACCATCTCCGATTCGACCCCTAGCCTGGGAACTTCCATATACCATGGATGCAGTCTTAAAAAAAAAAGTAGATGGGTACCTGGAAATATTAGGAAAACTGACGCTAGAGAATTGAAGGAAGAGATAAAATGTTTAAAAAAAAAAAAAAAGCAGCTGGTGGAAAGACTCCAGTCCCATCCAGTTCAAGCAAGCCTTCCTCTGGGACTCCAGGGGGCTGTGCCCATGGGTGCATCCACAGTTCGGGCGTGTGGTGTCCGATGAAGCCGGGCTTGGCCTTCCTGGGACCTGTGGAGTCCCCACCCTGGGGTGGTGATGATTCTTCCCTTCTGAGATTCAGACCTTTATTTGCTGGGGTTCACCAGGGTTAATTATTGTTGTGGTTGGGACTGGGTGGGAGGGAGCCCCACCCTGGCCCCAGGGCCTGAGGGGGAATCCTGAGAGGTGGGGATGGGTTTGGAGACCTGGGGGCAGGGGCTGAGAGGCTGGGGGGCCCAGGGTGGATTATACTCCTGCCTGCAGTATAACCGTTTCTCTGCTCTAAGCCTAGGAGGCCGGGTCTTTAACCCTTTCTTGTCTTCCACACATTCATGCCACCCCCTCCCCCAAATCATCAAAGCCCAGCTCCATGAGGCAAGTGGCATTATTCACAGGGGTGGGGCTGATGGACCTAGGGGAGAGGTGGCCTGGCCTCTGGCTCAGATCTTGGGCAGCTGAGAGTGGGGTTGGCACCCCAAGTGCTCTGGCTCCAGCAGAACAAGGCCACACGGACAGGGTGTCTCAGCCTCGCCTCCAGGGACCCACACCCAGGCTGCCACAGCCACTGCAGCCTCCATCCCACCTTCCAGGCTGCCAGCCATTCCGCGAGGACAAAGCCAGGTTGGTGACGGACCAGAGGTAGGTCAGGGAGTGAGGGGTGAGGGAAAGGGGCCCTGACCTTGAACTGGTGAGGAGATACTGCTGAGTCTCCAACAGCCCTCAATCTGTCCCCACTGTCCAGGAAACTGAGGCCCAGGCGACCTCAGCAGCTTAGGTCTTTGAAAACCCAATCTGGAGCCCTTAGCAGCCCAGACTCCCTCCTCGTGAGGTTTTCCAAGGGTCACTGGCTCCTCCTCCTGCATTCGGTCAGCACCACAGTTCAGCGTGTGTGAGTGACTCTGGGATATGCAGTAGCCTGAAAGGTGTGTGTTGGGCCTGGTGAGACCAGTGCCAGGGCTGGAAGGGGAGTGAGGGCCGCTATTCTCACCCAGCATGGAGGCAGCCGAGCAGTGTCTGGAGCGGGGCTCTGGACAGAGGCACATCCAGGTTCCAGTCCTTGCTGTGTGACCTTAGGCAAGTCACTTGGCTTCTCTGATCCTCAATTTTCTGAGAGGATGATTTGGCGTGGAGGAGGGTGATACTAGACACTTTCCCGGGTAGGTAATTAAAAGGGCAAATGCTCAAGGAAAATACGTTATCACCAGGGCCATTCCTTGGACTATTGTAATTCTAACATTAGTGTTATGTTGGCTACTGATAAAATTTAAATTATATATTGGTTTTGGTAATGATACTCACAAATGGTTTGCATTTCCAGTTGAATGAGCATATAAAGGGGATTTTAGGGACAAGCCAGCATGTTCTTTCTGCCACCAGCTCAGGGATGCCCAGGTCTGGCTTCTGCCCCCTAAGCATCTCCCATCCCCAGATTCCTGTCCACCAGGCCACTGGGCTGGTCCTCTACCTACTGGGTGTCAAGGCTGAGCTAAGGGCTTTATGGAGTTTATCTGAACAACTGGCCTGCAATTTGGGGTGTCATTATCCCCACTCACAGACCAAAACACCCAGGTTTGGAATAGCAAATTAGGGAGTTCCCTTGCGGCTCAGCCAGCAGCAACAGCTCTGATTGAACCCCTAGCTTGGGAACCTCCATGTGCCACAGGTGTGGCCCTAAAAAGCAAAAAAAAAAAGAGAGATACATAGAGTCCAGAAGGGTCCCAAGTGCAGAAGCCTCGACCCAGCTCCACGTGGAGTCCACCTGTGGAGGCATTCCCCAACTCCGAAGCTCTTGGAATCATGTGATTTGGGGATTTTTATGGAGGCTTGATCATGAAGGCATGATCAATTAATAATAACTGATAATTTAGCCTCCAGCCCCATTCCCCTCCCCCCAAGGGGTGGGGCTGGGGCTGAAAGTGTCTAATCATGGCCTGGTCTTTCTGGTGACCAGTCCCCATCCTGAAGCCATCCAGGAGCCCATCAAGAACCACCTCCTTAGGAGTTCCCTGGTGGCTCAGTGAGTTAAGGACCTGACATTGTCACTGCTGTGGTGCAGGTTCGATCCCTGGCCCAAGAACCTCCATATGCCACGGGCATGGTTAAAAAAAAAAAAAAGAGGTACCTCATTAGAACAAAGCTTGTTCCTCTCACCCAGGAAATCCTGTGGAATTTAGGAGCTCTGTGTCAGGAACCAGGAGGGGAAAATTGGACAAAAACCAAGAGACAAGAAGACAGAAAGGAAAGAGGCAGACTCTCTGGTTGGGAGGTAATGCCTCTGAAGGCCTGTTCCCCCACCTCCGCAGGCTGGAGACACAAAGCTTTACCCTCTCGCCAGGCCCTCTGTATCCTGTCCAGTGGCCCCATGACCTGATCTGCCTTCTCAGCCCAAGCCCTCCCTCTGTCCGTGCAGGTGAGCGCTGTGGGTGTCCCACCCTTAGCTAGCTATTCTTCAGCGGCCCTCTGGATTGTCAGCGCCCCCTACTGGTCCGATCAGGATGCCTCCAGGGCCTTCTCCAGGAGCTAGTGTGACGGGTGGGACCCGGCTGTCTCCTATAGGGGTCAGAAAAGCAGGACTGCTCCCTGGGACCGCCTAGGACTCCCCTACTGGGCGACTGGAACCACAAATGCAGGGAGCTCCCCAGGGGCCTGTTTTGTCACTGTGATCGGTGTAACTGGTGTGTAGTAAATATCAGGCGGGGCATTAAGTGCTTTACATGCATTATCATTTCACCGTCCTAATGACCTGTGGGCTTAACACATAGAAATTATACCTATTTTAGGAGTTCCCGTCGTGGCGCAGTGGTTAACGAATCCGACTAGGAACCATGAGGTTGCGGGTTCGGTCCCTGCCCTTGCTCAGTGGGTTAACGATCCGGCGTTGCCGTGAGCTGTAGTGTAGGTTGCAGACACGGCTCGGATCCCGCGTTGCTGTGGCTCTGGCGTAGGCCGGTGGCTACAGCGCCGACTCAACCCCTAGCCTGGGAACCTCCATATACCATGGGTGCAGCCCTAAAAAAAAAAAAAAAAATTTAAAAGGATGTGCCCCATACCTGGAGCCCCTTCCTGCCTCTGATTCATTCCACCACCCTCATCTCCATCAAATCAGTAATCCCATTTATGATGTAACTTCACAGCAGCCTAAGGCTTCATGATCTGGGGTTCTGGACCTCTTTGGGCTCCAGGAACTGTCTGGAGTTACAAGGAAATTTATATATGACTGTATGTGTGCTCAATGTGTATCTTTTCCCCCCAAGGAAAGTGTCCATATTGGTAGCAAATTCTAATCCCCAAAAGCCGAGAACCATTGATTATTCTAGCTTTTTTTTTTTTTTTTTTTGGCCGCATCCTTAGTATGCATAAACCCACACGACAGCAGTGACCACGCCAAATCCTTAACCACAAGGTCACCAAGAAATTCCTAGTTTTTTTAGAATTTCCCTAACCTCAATCTAAATTTTTAGGGGACGGAGTCAAGAAAGTTGAATCCCTACCGTGTACAGTTCTTCCCTTCACTGTGTTTAAGGGTCCCTTTCGGGCTTTCTGGAGCAGCCTCTGCTCCTGCACCCCAGGCTTCTACCCTCCAGCTACATGGATCCATGAAGACCCCAGCCTCCACTGCTTCCGGTTAGTCTCCGCCTCCACGGTGACGCTAGGATCCGCTCTGTCTCGTCTTTGCCAGTCTCCCTCCCCTCATGTCCTTCCTTGAACTGGCGGCACCTGGAAGCTCGTCTTCTGTGAAGTAGGTGCAGTGACCAGGTCGGCCAGTAGGGGTCGCAGGGTGAAGGACGCCACCACCCCCCCCCACCCCGCCCTTGGAGCATCCGAGGGCAGAATCTCGCATCTTTTTTTTGGTCTTTTTGGGTCGCTCCTGCAGCATATGGAGGTTCCCAGGCTAGGGGTCGAATCGGAGCTGTTGCTGCTGGCCTACGCCAGAGCCACAGCCACGCCAGATCCGAGCCGCGTCTGCTACCCACAGCTCAAGGCAACGCCGGATCCTTAACCCACTGAACAAGGTCAGGAATCAAACCAGCGACCTCATGGTTTCTAGTCGGATTCGTTTCCGCTGCGCCACGACGGGGAGCTCCAGAAGCTCGCATCTTTACTGGCGCCCTCGGCAGCCTGGGGTTGAGGAATGCGTGGCAGTAGCCACGCCCAGCCTATGCTTTGGATCCAGACTTACCCCTCCGTAAGCCTGACGTCTTCCATCTGCGAAGTGGAAGGCGGTGGCCTAGAACGCTAGATGGTTGCTAGGCAGTCTTGCTGCGGCGTGTCCTGGGGACCTTTCTGATGGTAGTGGAGGGAGGAGGCTGTCTTGAGCTGCCCTTGACAGAAGCACTTGGCCCAGCAGCCTTAGGGAAGGAAACAAAAGGACGCCAGGCCCTTTCCCAGACTTAACTGAGACAACAGAGCCCAGTGTCCTGCAGCTGAAGGGGGCGCCTTACCCCCTGGCATAAAGGAGGGCTCTAGAGTGAGGGAAAGGGAGACCCCTCCCCTTGGAGGCCTCCCAGGGTTGGGCTGGGGCCTTGAGACCAGGGCTCGTGGGACCCTGGTGATCAATGACAGGCTCCTGCGTTGGGCTGCTGCTCCCATCTGGAGAAGCTCAGGCAGACCCAGTGGGAAGGCAGAGAGTGTTGACCTGCCCTCAGCAGCTGCAGGGAACAGGGCTGGAACCTGGACCATTCTCCTCATTCAGCTCCCGCGAGTCTCCTGTCATAGTTCTTTTGAACTTTCTCTCTCCATCAGCTCAAAATTCTGGGTCTAGAGAGAGCAGGGGGAAGACCCAGGGATGGGGGAAGGCCCTGCAGAGACGCATGGGAGCAGCCTGGGCCAGGGCCAGGGGCGGGGGGGGGGCAGCCACCTATCCCAGGGCCCCTCCCAGGAAGAGGACCAAGTTCTCATAGGCATAAAGAGACCCTCCCTCTCTCCGCCTCCACCCTCTCGCTCTCATCACCCCATCCATCTCCCACCCCCAAAGGATTAAAACAAGACACAGCATGACAAGGATGCAGAACATTCGCTACAAAAATTATAATGAGCCTGCTGCACAGTGGGGGAATCAGGGAGTCTGCCCAGCCCAGCACTGAGAGAACCCAGAGGGGGGCTGGGGCAGTACAAGGCCAGGGAACAGGAGAGAAAGGGCAGCGCCTGGGGCTCTGGGAAAGTCGAATCGGCACTTGGGGTGGCCCCAGGCCCAGAGGATGGGGAGAAGGACTGAGGTGGGTTCAGGGTGGCAGTGGCAGGCACCCAAGCCTTCGGTGTGGGAACAGGGACCCCCTCCATCCCGCGCCCAGCTCTGAGCCTCTGTGCCCCTGTGTGCCCACACCCAAACACAGACACACCAGAAGGAGGTCTGTAGCACTCTTTGGGGGGCTTCTTTCCCCCGTGCCAGACAAGGGGGGCCCAGGAAGGAGCTGGGGGCTGTGGCAATGCTCCCAGTAGGAGCTGCTTCCCAAGCTGAAGGTCAGAGATAGGGGGACCATTGCTGGGGGCACATTTGCCAGGGGTGTCTATGTGCAAACAATGTGTGGGCTCCTGAGGGGCTCTCCCACATCTGTGACCCGGTCTGAGGACCCTCTGAGGCTGGCCTTTCCCCTGGCATCACCAGCATCACAGAGCAGGGACCCATGCTGTGCCCTCTCTTTTGCCACTGTCCATGCAGAACTAGGCAGCCACCCAGCTGCTCCCAGACCTCCAGTGCCATCCACCAAATAACCGAACACAGAGCCCTGGGGACCCCGGGGACAATCAGCCATTTAGATTGTCCACATTCTCAGACTCCCCATGTCCACATGGCAGGACTTGCCCACACGAGGCTGCACACCCAGCTGGACACCCAGCCACAACCAGTCTCTGCCTGTCTCAGGCCTGGGAGACTCTGAGCCAGGCAGCAGAAGACTGTCCCCAGCCCAGAGCATGCCCAGCTAGCCTCGGGGCTATAATACTGCCATGGGTTGCTCTAGCACCTCAGATCTATTCTCTGACACTCTGGGGTCCTTGGGAGGGGGGTGACCAGGCTGCACATCCCAGGTGAGAGAGTGGAGAAAGACAGGGTGAGGAGGGCAGAGTCGGGCCATGCCCCGCCCCGGGGTAAGTCACCTCCAGCCCAGGCCAGCCTGGCACTCCTACTCCCCAGCATGGCCAGTGGAAGGAGAGAAGGGGGCTGGGGCAGGGGCGGGGACTAAAGGGAGGGCATTTGGCTGAAGAGTCTGGCTGGGACCCTCCTCTCTGGGGTGGCAGGCAGGGGGATGGGGGGAGGCAGCCCAAACTCTTCCCTTCAGGACAGCATAGGAGGTGAGGAGTCTCCAGCCTGAGCAGGACAGCAGGACCCTCAGAGGAGGGGTGGGGAGAGACAGTGGCCCCTGGGACAGGCCCACCCCACCCCCGCTCCCACCCAGTTCTAATGGGCGCATCATCTAGCGGCCCGGCCCTTGCACTTGAGGCTGGCCTTCCATGAATGCCTATGTCCTTTAGAGCCGCTCATGGAGGGGTGGCTCGGGGGCCCCGGGACCCCTCGGGATCGATGTTCTGGATCACCCTCTTGGCCTTCCAGCTGCCTCCAGGCCACATCCTCTGCAGCAGAGAAGGGGAGAGGCTTTCAAGGGAAATGGCCCGCATGACCCTTGCTCCTGGGGAGGGGCCGGGGAGCCGCAGGGCTGGCAAGTACGAGGACCTCGTGACCCCACCGTGGGTTGTGGCAACTTGCACCTCATTTTGGTCTGGGGAGAGGAGCCCCCCATTATCTGTGGAGAAAAAGACAGACACAGACCTCAGATAAGGGCCTCTGGAGACATCATTTTAAGCCAGGACCAACTATTTTGACCCCCTCTCTTGGCAGGCTCTTGGTCCGGAATGGGGCCGCCGGCCTAGGGGTGCCCTCCCCGTGCCCAAACTCGAAAACAGACTGCCTCCCCCACCCACCCCTGCCCAGCTGTGTGACATAAAGGGGATGGCACGGGGTAAAGGGGGTTCGCTGGGTTTGTGGGATGCCAGCACACAGGGGCAGGGCAGGGATGGGCCCACAGCACTGCCTGCGCAACAGCAGCCTTGAGCTCCACATGCGGGCGTTTCAAACATGACACTCCTACCCTCCAGGCCACTGCTGGGCCTGTGGAGAGCATGCAGTTGAGTTCCTGGTTACAGGGTTCAGGGACCAGCAGGTAAGGTACCTGCCTTGAGGGCTTGGGCATTTGGAGAGATGACCAGCTGCCACACCCTCCAGCCTGCAGGAGTCAGCTTGTCCCTAGGCTCTGAAGCCACACAGACAGGGGATCAAGCCTGGCCCGCCACTGAGCAGCAGCACAACTCTGAGTGATCGGCTCTAACCCTCTGAACCTCCATCTGCTCACCTGTAAAATGGGGATGATACAGGCCCTGGACAGAGGGCTGGGGAGGATGAAGTGCAAGGGCATCTCCAGGACCCGGGAGAGGTCTCAACATTCCCCGCCGTGATTACTATAACCACTGGGTCTCATCCCTTCCAAGACACCGGTTTCCTGCATTTTGACATCTCCAAAATCGAGGTGCATTTTATGTTACCCATGTAAATGGCGGCTTTCACTCCTCCCCCAAAATTGGGGGTAAATAAGTGTGGACCAGAGTTTCTGTTGTGGCTCAGTGTAAACGAACCC
The DNA here is from genome assembly GCF_016906955.1 of Phacochoerus africanus. Taxonomy (NCBI): domain Eukaryota; kingdom Metazoa; phylum Chordata; class Mammalia; order Artiodactyla; family Suidae; genus Phacochoerus; species Phacochoerus africanus. The sequence continues at coordinate 6,323,094 of NC_062557.1, read as the reverse complement.
AACTAGTATCCATGAGGATCCAGGTTCGATCCCTGGCCTTGCTCAGTGGGTTAAGGCTCCTGCATTGCCATGAGCTGCAGTGGTAGCAGCTCAGATCCAGTGTTGCAGGGGCTGTGGCACAGGCTGGCAGCTGTAGCTCCCATTAGATCCCTAGCCTGGGAACTTCCATATGCCGCAGGGGCAGCGTTTAAAAAAAAAAAAAAAAAAAAAAAAGGCACTCTTGCAATGCTACTGATGGCGACCTAGATATTACCCCCCCCCTCAACTCCCCAAAAGGCAGATGCCCCCCACCCCAGGGCCTTGCAGCCCCTATCTTCCCATCACTCACAACTCCGTGTCCTCCAGGGCCGGCGGGCGCTCCAGCGTCTGCCTCCGCCTCCGCACGGCCCCCATGATCTTCTTGCGGGGCCCCAGGGGGACGCTGATGCTGCGGAGGTCGAGGTCGGAGCACAGCATGAGCGCCTCGAGGTCGATCTTCTCCTGCCGCAGGAGGGGGGTGAAGTCCTCCATGCGCAGGGAGGCCAGGAAGGTCTCCAGCGGGCTCGTCTCGGGCTCCAGGTCCTCATCCAGGCCCAAGTCCAGCTCGTCCCAGGGCAGCTCCTCCCCACAGCTGCGATCCTGCAGGCTGTTGGCACTGCCCAGGCTGTCGTCGTCCAGGCTGGGGGAGCTCTGCAGCCGAGCCCGCGGCGTGCCCCCGCCGTCCAGCGCCGCGTCCTCGCGGCCCAGCCCATGCAGCCCGCTGCTCAGGTAGTTCCTGCGGAACACCATGGTGCCCAGGCCCGGGCGGGTAAACAGGGAGTCGTGGCCTGAGTCGGTGCTGACCTCCGAGTGCGCAGGCTCGGCCGCCAGTGTGGCACGGGAGACGCTGTCCTCATCAGAGAGGAACATGTCCCGGAGCGGGGCGCGGCCCCACTCCTTGGGGTTGGCGTAGGTGCCCGGGCGCACGAACATCACGTCGCTGCCCAGCTGCAGGCCCGAGAGCGAGCGCACGCTCTTGCGGCCGTCCTCGGAGATCTTGAAGGTGCCCTCGCCGCCCTGCTTGCGCCGCTCCAGCTTCCGCTGGATCTTGGTCTTGCCCTTGGCGGTGCCGTGCAGCGTGGCCTGCGAGTAGGGCACGTGGCTGCCCAGCGCCAGGTGCTGCAGCCGGCGGCTCAGGGTGCTGGACGTGAGGCTGGAGAAGCTGAGCGTGTCCGAGCGCTCGGCCAGCTCGCGCCGGTAGCGCCGCTCCATGCGCTCGTGGTGCTTGCGCTGCATCTTGGCGCACTCGCGGATGCGCCGCTCCGCCTCGCGGAAGGCCTTGTCCTTCAGCTTGCCCACCAGCTTGGGGTTGAGGCTGCTCTGCTTGGCGGCGATGGAGTCCAGGTAGCGCACGCACTCCATGTGGCCCTTCATGGCGCCCATGTCCAGCGGCGTGTGGTAGTCGTTGTCCAGGCACCAGATGTTGGCCCCGAAGGACACCAGGAAGGAGAGGCAGTGCAGGTGGCCATTGGAGGCTGCCAGGTGCAGGGGCGTATTGCCCCAGATGTCACACTTGTCCGGGTCACCCCTGCAGGATGACACGCAGAGAGGGGTGATGAGCCATCACGAGCTCAGGCTGGCTGTTGGCACTGGCTGCAGGTGTGGGGAGCGCCCAGCCTGGTCGAGCTTCCCCGCTGGCACACCAGGGGGACTCGATGGGCTGGGCACTGTCCTCTGACTCCAGGAGACGCGCAGGGGGCCACCGGCCGCACCTCCAGTGGGCCCAGGGTTAAAGACGGCCCAGGCACGCAGGGGGCGGGGCGACAGAGAAGGCGTGGCCAGGGCGGGGCCTTCCCCTAGAGAACTGAGGGCTGGGAATCTCAGGGGATAAATATTTGATGCCCCGAGAGAAAGGAGTGAATTATTCATGGGGCCCAGCGGGGAGCTGGCCCAGAGAGGTGGCGGGCCAGGGCCGAGTGTGGGTCTCCAGTTAGACGTGGTGGTGCGTGTGGCTGTCAGTGCAGCAGTGACAGTAAAAGCGAATGAGAGCATAATGCGTGCTGGGCCTGAGCCCTGGCTGAGTGTGTGAGGGTGTGCGCCCGCGTGTCGGCGGGCACGGCCACGTCTGCAGGGAGCAGGGCCAGGCCTGGCAAGGCCGCGTATGAGAGCAGGTGTTGGGTCTTGGCCTGGGCCAGGAGGGGAGCGTGGGGGCAGCCAGGACTGGAGCAGAGGGGAAGGGCAGCTGTAACCTGGGCCCAGCTGCCCTCCGGTCTGGGGGGCGCCCATCTTTGGGAGTTCTGCCAGGCAGACAGTCTTGGACCTGTCCAGGGGACCCACACAGCCCCCTCCAACACCCTCATCCCCAGACTGGCCCCTCCCCCCTTGCACATGCTCCCGCTGGCTCCTCCAACTCACCCCTCCCTCAGGGGCCTAGCTCAGGCCCTCAGCCCCACGCTAATGAGGAGGCCGCCCTGCAAGGGCTGGAGGAAGAATCAGTTCTTTGTCTCAAGCACCTCCCCCTGCATCCCCCTCCTCATTGCCCTTACTGGTTTTCATGTCTTTCAGGACCACATGGACCAGAGCTGCTGGGCATCTGGCCCACTCCCCATCAAGCACCAACCCTTGCCCTGTGCAGGAGTTGTGGGGTTTGGTGCAGCAAGGGGCTCCTTCTTTCCCTCCTTCTATAAACCTCTCTGAGGGGGGAGCAGGACGGCAGGATCCCTGTGTGCCCTCTTGGCATGGACGGGAGCCAGTCTTGGCCTCTTGGAACGTGGCTCTGCTGCCTTGTCTTAGGGGCTGCTCCCACCCGCTGCTGGGTCTGGGGAGCAGCCACGGAGGGAGGATAAGAGGGGGGTCCCCACCCACTACCTGCTCAAGCCACAGGCCTGGCACCAGGGCCAGCTGGGCCCCTGTCCCTCCACCATGATTTCCCAGGGCCTGAGGTGTTCATGTTAACCCTCCTGGGGCCATCTCTTACACGCCTTTTCCCTGTCCCGGCCACCCTGGTGTCCAGGTCAACCTGAGTTCTCTTAATTAAACTGCTGGGGCTGGCAGAGTGGTCCCCAGTGTCATTCAGCCCTAGGGAGCCCAGGTCAGTGGCCCTGGACCCCGTCTTCCTCAACTGCTACTTCCAAACCCCTTCCCTGACCCTGATTCCTGGATTCAATGCCCATTCCTCGCCCTGGACAACTGGGGGGAGGGGAGAGGGAGCCTGTAGTGGGGGAGGGGCACAGAGGGAGTTAATGGAGGGGCTGAACTGAGTGACATTTGGTACTGTGGACAGTGCCCATAAATCCCAGGAATGAGCAGGGAGGGAGCTGTGTGAAATCCAGTGTGTGTGTGGGGGGGGGGAGGGGGCCTCTGGCAGGGGGGCCCCTTGGACCCCAGGCTGGGGGGTGGGCAGTGAAGAGCTTCTCCTTCCCCAGCCCCACTTCAGGGCCCCTTTGAGGCTTCTGCCTCTTCTCTCTCGTTCCCACGATGCCCCTCACTCTGCTTCCAGGGGCTGGCTACCCACCCAGGAGATCCCTCCCATCTTCCCTCACTCTGAAGCCCCTCCCACAGTCATGGACCCCCAAGTCCCAGCCCCTCTCCTCCTAGCCCTACATCCAGGTCACAAATGCCACAGGCCTCGGCCTGTTTCCCCCTCGCACACTTGCCATCTCCAAGGCTCTGCCTTAGGGTCTGTCATAGGGACAGGTTGGCTCAGAGGAGGAAGGAAAGATGCCCTGGATTTGGGTGGGGGTCTCAGGGGCCCAGAGCAGCCTTGAGGCTCTCTTAGCCCTCCCCCCTCCCTCCCCCCGCGGCGCTGGGGCGAGGACAGGACTACTCACCCTCGGCTCACGATGAGCCGCAGGGACTCCAGATTGCCGTGGTATGCAGCCCAGAGGGTGGGGGTCATGCCATCCTCGTCGGGGGCGTTCAGCTCCTTCCTGGTGGCCTCCTTGAGGAGTTCCAGGTAGCCATCCCGAGCCGCCCGGTGGTACTGGTCATTCATGGCTCCTGACTTGGACGGGACGGGACGGACCTCCGGGGACACCGGGGAAATGCCCCCCGCGGGGGAGGGCAGTAGGGTTAGAGTTGAGGCATGGGGTTAGGGGAGGGGGCCGGGCAGGGGCCAGGGCCGCCAGCCCCCGCCTCCGCAGACAGAAATGCGGAGCGCCAGAGCCACCCGCTACTGCTACTCGGACATCTGAGCCACTCACCCGGCAGGGAAGGTGGGGGAGGATCTCCCGCTGCCCAGAGGGCCGCCCCGGGCTGCCCCTGGGTCCTAAACACCCTGCTCCCGAGCGCGCCGCAGTGACCTGCTCCCAAGCGCACAGGGCCCTGCCTCTGTCCAAAAGTGCCCACTCCAGCGTCCCGCCACGTGAGGCCGGGTCTGGGGACAGTCCCCACGCTGTCCTCACTAGAGTCCCCGTGCTGCAGCCCCCAATGTCTCCATCCGTCAAGGGAACGAGCTAAGGGCTGGGAGGGGTGTCTGAAGACAGCCCTGACCCCCAGGACAGTGGGCCTAAGAGGGTTATGAGAACCGACTGCCAGACGGTCAGCGATCTGGATTCGGTCGGCTCGTTCGCGCGAGATGGGCCGGCCGCGTTCCAGCAGGGGGCGCTAGAGGACTGGGCGAGAACTTCGTATCCAAGTCCCACTTCGTAGCATCCAGCGGAACTGGGACGGGGGAAGGGACAGAGGAAGAGAGAACTTCGACCACCGCGAAGGTGTCGGGGAAAGGGACCACGGGGTCTTGATCTTGGGGCAGCAACGGAGGACCACAAAGGTATAGGGCCACCATGGCTGGGAGGGCGTCTGGGTGCCTTCCGGCCCTTGGGGCGTCTCTTGAGCATCACCTCTCAGGACTCTGGGTGTCGAGATCGCGGGGCGCCAGGGCGCGGTGGGCGCGGGGGGTGGGGTGCCCTCTGGGTGCCGCAGTGCAGGGCCGCGCCCGAGCCGGGATGCGCCGAGGTGACAGGGCCGCGAGGGAGGGGGCGCCTCTTAATGGGTAAATATAAATCTCACCTTATCTGGCTCCCGTGCTCTCTTCCCTAAATTCAGCTCGGAAAAAAGATGGATCATGTGAGCGGGACTGAGAGGTTTATGGAGCTGAGCTCCCGCGGCTGTAAATCACCCTGCCCTCCCCTGTATAAAGCGTCCATCCAGCCCGGCGTGAGAGAGAGGACAAGCTCCCCGCCCCCTGACCCCAAGCTCAGTGCGGGCTCTCGGCCCAGCCAGGTAGGTGTCCTGGGCTATACGGTCCACGGATTTGGGGAATGGGCCATTGGATGGGGTCCGACGGGGCTGCAGCCCCTTTTCCTTTTCTGCCCTCGATCAAGAGAACTGCACGACTGGCTCTTCTCTTCCCCATCTCCAGTGCTTCCTCCTCCACCCGCAGCCCCCACCCTCCCGGGGAAGCTCCCCGGTTCACAAATCTAGGGATAAGATGGAGGAAGGAGAGCCCTCGGGGCTGACCTGGGGTCCTGTCCATTCTCCCCCACAGTGACCACTGCAAACTCCTCCAGTCGCCTTTTGCCATGTCCGACGAGCTGCCCACCGGCCCCAAGGAGAGCCCGCCGGCGCTGCGGGCGGGCCCCCGCGAGGTGTGGAAGAAGGGCGGCCGCTTGCTGTCCGTGCTGCTGGCCGTGAACGTGCTGCTTATCGCCTGCACGCTCATCAGCGGCGGCGCCTTCAACAAGGTGGCCGTGTATGACACCGACGTGTTCGCGCTGCTCACCGCCATGATGCTGCTGGCGGGGCTCTGGATCCTCTTCTACCTCCTTCGCACCGTGCGCAGCCCTGACTCTGTCCCCTATCGGGACTCACACGCAGGTCCCATCTGGCTCCGAGGTGCCTGGGGAGGTGGAGATGGAAGTGGGGTGGGCCAGGCGCAGAGCTGGAGGCGGAGGCTCTCGGAGGAATTGCTGGGTGCCCTAGGTAGACCGATGAGAAGTTCCCTCCCGGGAGGACCAGATGTGTCTTAGGATGAGGTGGGCTGTGCTGAAGGAGAAAAGGAAGGGAAAGAGTCTGGAAGAGGGCTGAGGGACGGAGAGGAATTTCTCTGCCCCGTCTAAAGATTGAAAGAAGGTGGTCATGGAGAGACTTTGATGGAGAGCAGAAAACAGATGTCAGCTGCCATCGAAAGAGCCTACGGAAGGCCCTTCCCCTTGTCTATGCAGCCCTAAAGAGATAGGGGCTCCAAAGGACATCCGTCCATCCACCCACTCAATCCTGTGCTCATCCTTCCGTTCCCCCATTCAGCATCCCGCTGTCCATCCGTCCATCCGCCCAACCATCCAACTACCTAGCCAGCCATGCTCAAATCTGGAAGCCCTCTCTCCGGCCTCTCTGATCCGCACCCTCCCACCCCTCATTCCTAGGTGGGCTGGTGCTGTTTGGGATCTGCACTCTGGTCATGGATGTCTTCAAGACCGGCTACTACTCCAGTTTCTTTGAGTGCCAGTCAGCCATCAAGATCCTGCACCCTCTCACCCAGGCTGTGTTTGTCATTGTCCAGGTGGGTGGGAAGAGTGTCCTGGAGTGGAAGGGAGCCAACACCTGGCCTGGGGGCAGGAGACCTGAGCTCAACTCCTCTTCAGCGCTGAGCAGTCCGTGAAGGTGGGGATAGGCCCACAGTGCAGAGCATATGAGTCCATAAACCTGGAAGCACTTGGTACAGGACGTAAGAGCCAAGTATGAGTGCTTACATGTGGGCCCTGCGATTTCATTTCAACTTCAGCAGTTTCAGTAGTTAACACCTGGGAACTATGGGTTGTGGAAGCTTCTCTGTCTCCTAGAACTTGGCCTGCCCTCCCTGGATGCCCTTGGAGGGCACCGGCCTCAGCTCAGGGTCCTGCTGTGGGCACGGCCGGTTTGGCCTCCACCATGTCCCCTCTATTCTGTATTTGTTCAGGAAGAAGGGCATCCTGCACGTGGGATTTTTTCAGACAAGTTCAAGTTTTTATTTTCGTGTACATAACACTTGGAAAAATCTTCTGATTGAGCTAAGGCAGGACTGGTCTCACACGGGACCAGAAAAAAACCTCTGCCCAGAATGTCCATGTATGGTTCCCTCTCCCAAAACATTATCCCTGCTGTCCAGTTTTTAAATTTTACATTTATGACTTGGGTATTTACGTAGTTTTAGTTCTTTGGGGTTTTGTCTTTTTAGGGCCACACCCATGGCATATGGAGGTTCCCAGGCTAGGGGTCGAATCAGAGCTGTAGCTACCCACCTACACCACAACCACAGAAACACAGGATCCGAGCCGGGCCTGGGTCTGTGACCTACACCCCAGCTCACAGCAAGGCCAGATCCTTAACCCACTGAGCGAGGCCAGGGATCGAACCTGCATCCTCATGGATACTAGTCAGATTCGTTTCCCCTAAACCACAAAGGCAACTCCTATGTAGTTTTAGTTTTGCACTTTATGAATCTGAAGAATACTCAGGAAAACTGGAATACAGATACACCAACGTCAACAAACATGACAGCAAAGATGTGTGGGCAGCCAGGTGAGAGCCAGGACAGCAAAAGATACAGGGCAAGAAAGGATGAGGATGGGTCAGGGATGCCGTCAAAGAAAGATGAGAGCCCCCTGAGATTCTTCCTCCCTCCTAGTCTGAGGCAGGAATGGAAAGCAGGGATCTAGGCAGTCAAAACTCCATTTCCTCCATCCTGCAAGGAAGGAGAAAACAAACCCCACGACCGGAGCATTTCCAAGTGACATTTTGCAAACTTTTAAAGGACAGAGGGCTATTTTAGACTGGGAAAAGAGAAGGCTTATGTCTCTGTTTGTAAAGCTGAAATAAACTTGACCGGGTAGCAGGAGGGCTCTTGAGGAGGTGCCAGGTGAGAACAGGGCACTCCAGGGTTGAGCCTGTCTGCAGAGTAGATGACCCCACCACCCTCTCTCGACACAGACTTACTTCCTCTGGGTCTCCGCTAAAGACTGCATTCACACCCATCTGGATCTGACTCGGTGAGTACCTGCTCCACAGCCCGATGGTCACGCCCAGGTGCCAGGCTCCCCTGGCATGAAATGAGCGCTTCCAAACCTGGGGCGTGGGTCCTCTTTCAGCCCCCAGGTGGGCTTTCAGCCAAGGCCCCCTGGCTTTGTCAGCCTGATTTCCACCACCTTGTGTACGTGTGTGTATATGTGGGTGTGTGCATGCGTGGTATGGCAGGTGTAGTGTGCAAATGTCCTTTCCCCTATGGGAGGGAGCAGCAGTGGCCTGGACCCCGACTCCCAGCCCTCTCCTAGGAGGCAGCCCAGCCAGGCTCAATGTTCCTTCCAAACCCAGCCTCCCTGCTCACACAGGGACCTGACTACTTTCTTGCGTCTCAGCTCCTTCTCCCAGTGTAGCCTCCCCAACCCTCCACCTTGCCAGGGACCCAAGGTCAGCCGAAGACCCTCATGGGTCTCCCCACCCCCCACCCCTAAAACAGATGTGGCCTCATGTTCACCATCACCACCAACCTGGCCATCTGGATGGCGGCCGTGGTGGATGAATCCGTGCACCAGGCGCACTCCTACAGCGATTCTAACAGCAGCACCAGCCACACCCGCCTTGCTCTGGACCGTGAGTGCTCTCATTTCAGATTAACTCTGGCTCCAGGGCAGCCAAGCCTTGGGCTGGGTGCTCTGTGGATTGGGGAGGGCATGGAGGCAAAGGTGAAAGTCAGGGGCCTCCTCCTGCTCCAGGCTACAGCTCTGAAGACATCTAGGTGCAAGTGACCCAGGAGGAAGAGTACAAGGAGGCATTGTCTCATCCTGGACAGTACAGCTTTGGCCCCACTGTCCAGGTCTCCATCCCAACCAAAGGAGGGATTTATGCTCCAGGAAGAAGGGGTGAGGGATGAAGCTGGAGAGAGGGGAAGGGAGGCAGTGAGGCTCAGTGGTGGAAGCGTGGAATCAGACAGGAGTGCCCGGCCAGGAGAAGGGAGAAATACCATCGCAATGACAATAGGGAAGTTCACAGAGTTCTTGACATCAGGCGCTGTGCTAAGTGTCTTAAATACTATCTCGCTTAATGCTTGCCACCACCCTGTGAGATAGGTACTATTGATAGTCCCATTTTACAGATGCGGAAACTAAGGCATAGAGAGGTTACGTAGCTTGCCAAAGGTCACAGAGCTTGAAACGGAAGAACTGGTGTTAAGATCCATCTTTGCTTTGAGCCCATATGCTATACTGAAGAAGTATAGGCCCACAGTTCTCCGGTCTTCTCTAGAGCTCCCCCACCACCACCACCCTGCCAGGATCAGACTAGACGGCCAAGTCCATCTGGACCTCACCTGAAGACACACACACACCCAGTACGGGAGGGTCCAGGAATGGAAAGCAGGGATCCAGGTCTTCAGGAGACCCTGGCCCAGAAGGACTGACAAGGGGCCACCCTCCACAGACAGAGGGTCCCTGCGGATGGTTAAATCCAACCCAAGGAGGTGGCCAACGTAACTCGTTGGGGCTGCAGGGGCACAGAGAGGCACCCTGGAGAGGACCGTGCCTCAGGGGTGAGTCACCTCAGTTCCTCCTTCTGGAACAGCAGCTGGGGTAGTTCCGGGGATCAAGAGAGGATCGCCGTGGCCCGAGGTATCCCACAGGGCACAGTCTGGATGCAGGTGGGCATTCCTACGGGTACCGTACAAACCAGAGTGATGGGAGGTCGCGGGTGAGATCTGGGGACAGCAGCTGCTTTCAGGCTGAGTTGGATGCTGGGGAGAGCCGTGAGGAAGCTTGAATTTCAGCGGTCGCCAAAGGGCCGCCTTCTATCGGGACCAGAGCCTCGCCTATCTTGGGCAGCCAGGCATCATTACTGGTGGGAGAAGGCTTGGGAGTGTTTTCCTGAAGGAATAGGATAGGATAAAAGGTGCAGCTCTGCCGTTCAGGCTTGTTTGTCTTGTTTGTTTGTTGGCCATGTCTGAGGCATGCAGAAGTTCCCAGGCCGGAGATCCAGCTCAGGCCACAGGAGTTCCAGTTGTGGCTCAGTGGGTCAGGAACCCAGCATGGTATCTATGAGGATGCAGATTTGACCACTGGCCTCGCTTAGTGGGTTGAGGATCCAGGGTCGTCATGAGCTGCGGTGTAGGTCTCAGGCACGGCTTGGATCTGCGTTACAGCATGGATTGCCGATGTGGCTGGGATCTGGCATTGCTGTGGCTGTGGTGTAGGCTGGCAAAAAACAAAACAAAAAAACACGTACCACAGCCAGTGACCTAAGCCCTAGCAGTGACAATGCCAGATATTTAACTGCTACGCCACCAGGAAACTCCTAGATTTTTTTAAAATTGAGCACTGGTTATTGTTTATTTGTTTGTTTATTTGTTTGTCTTTTTAGGACTGAACCTGTGGCATATGGAAGTTCCCAGGCTAGGGGTCAAACTGAAGCTACAGCTGCCTGCTTACACCACAGCCACGGCAACGCCAGATCCGAGCCTCGTCTGCGACCTACACCACAGCTCATGGTGACGCCAGATCCTTAATGCACTGAGCAAGGCCAGGGATCAAACCCACATCCTCATGGATACTAGCCGGGCTCATTACCGCTGAGCCACAGTGGGACCTCCGAGCACTGGCTATTGTTTACCAACATGTCCCACAGTATCTGGCACATAGTAGGTGCTCAATAAATGCTTGCGGCGTGAACAAATGTGCTAGGCCTGGTGTAGGCATTTGGGATTCGGTGGCGATTGAGAGCAACCCCATCTTTCCAAAGGGGGAGGATCTGGGGGGCCTCTGGGAAGACGGGAGGGAGGGCAGCTCCGTGCCCCTCTCTCCACAGTCGAGCGTGCCGGCAGCACCGTCGGTGGAGACTGCTCCTGCAACACGGCCGTCTGCCAGATCTTCCAGCAGGGGTATTTCTACCTGTATCCCTTCAACATTGAGTACAGCCTCTTTGCTTCCACAATGCTCTATGTCATGTGGAAGAACGTGGGCAGGCTGCTGGCCTCCTCGACCCACGGCCACAGCCACACCCCATCCTCGGTCAGCCTCTTCCGGGAGACCTTCTTTGCCGGCCCGGTGCTGGGCCTGATGCTGTTCGTGGTGGGGCTGGCCGTCCTCATCATCTACGAGGTCCAGGTGAGCGAGGAGAGGGGCCGCGCCCAGCAGGCCCTGGTCATCTACTACAGCTTCACCATCGTCTGTCTGGGGCTCATGACCTTGGTCAGCCTGAGCGGCTCGGTCATCTACCGATTTGATCGCCGGGCCATGGACCACCATAAGAATCCCACGCGCACCCTGGACGTGGCCCTGCTGATGGGGGCCGCCCTGGGCCAGTACGCCATCTCCTACTACTCCATCGTGGCCGTGGTGGTGGGCACCCCCAGGGACCTGCTGGCGGCTCTCAACCTAGCCCACGCACTGCTCATGATCGCCCAGCAGACCTTCCAGAATGTGTTCATCATTGAGAGTCTCCACCGCGGCCCCCCGGGGGCTGAGCCTCACCCCACTCCCCCCAAGGAGCCCTGCCACGGCCTTACCTTCACCAACCTCGACGCCCTCCACACTTTGCCCACCTGCCCACCCACCCCCAGGCTGGTGGGGCCCAACCCAGCAGGACCACAGGAAGCCGTGGGCAGCATCGTGGCTCCCAGGAGCCCCTGGAAACGCCGGTGCTTGAAGGACATTGCTCTGTTCCTCCTGCCCTGCAACGTCATCGTGAGTAACTGGGTGGAGGCGGGGTGGGCTGCGGGGGAGAGACGGCCGAGGAAAGATGCTGTTTCAGGTTCCTCCACTCGGGCCCCTCTGTCTTGCTCCAGCTTACTCATCAGTGCATGGCTCTCTAGGAAAGGGGCAGGTTCGGAGAGGGTCAGGGGCAGTCCCCCTGGCAAACAGCATCTTAGGGCACACGGACAGAATGAAATTCCAGCATTCCGGCATCTAGGCAATGGGTGGAGGGGACCCAGGGAACGCTGCTGCTGCTGTGGGGGCTGGGAAGAGGTGAGAGGGAGACGTGGGGGGGGGGGGGGCCTCACTCCCAGATGGGAGGTGTGACTGCTTCTGGGAACTTGTGACCAGCCTGCTTCTTAGAATAATCTAATGGGAGCAGCAAGAGGAAGTGGCAGAGACCAGCATAAGTGTGAGTGGTGCCGGGAGGGGGCCATCCGCAACTGCTGCCCCCTCCCCAATGATTCAGCAAAGCCCCTTTCTAAGAGAAAAGCCTCTGAATAGCAGCAGACTTAGCAATACAAATATACATTCTGTATAGGAATACCCTTCTTTTTTTGGGGGGGGCGCTTTTTAGGGCCGCACCCGAGGCATATGGAAGATCCCAGGCTAGGGGTCAAATCAGAGCTGCAGTTGCCGCCACAGCCACAGCAATGCGAGATCTGAGCTGCATCTGTGACCTGCACCCCAGCTCATGGCAACGCCGGATCCCTGACCCACTGAGCAAGGCCAGGGATCAAACCCACATCCTTATGGATGCTAGTCAGGTTCCTTACTGCTGAGCCACACTGGGAACTCCTGGGAACACCCTTCTTAAAAGTGGATCCCCATAGAGAAATACTCCCCGTGGAGCTTCAACCCAGTAGACAAGGGCCCCAGTGTAGACTTAATCCCCTGGAGTGAAATCTCTCACACAGAAACGTGTGAGAGTACATCCCAAATAGATAAGTTTTGCTCAATATAAAAACAGTCCTTTCAGGAGTTCCCTTGTGGCACAGTAGGTTAAGGACCTAGCATTGTCACTGCTGTGGCCCGAGAACTTCCACATGCCTGGGACACAGCCCAAAAAACCCCCACACAGTGCTTTTAGCTGTTACCTTTAACAGAAAGACACCCCAAATATAGAAATCGCCTTAGTGCGGGTATATCCCACTATAGAACCACCTCCAGAGAGACTGCACCTCAGGGGGGTCTACATGAAATATATGCCCTAATCAAGGGGCACTCTTGGTGAAGTCTGCCCTGTGAATATTGTCCCTCCTACAGGTAACCTATTAAAAAAAAAAAAAAAAAGGTGGTCACCATTCCTCAAACCACCTGCCTTGTCTTGGGCTGCCTTTGGTGTGGCCTCCAGCCCCCGCCCCACCTTCCCTTTCTCCCAAGGCCAAGCCTGCAGGCTGGGAGTTCCCTGGAAGGCTGCTTTTGCTCCGGGTATCTGAGCCCGGATCACCTCTGAGAGCATCATCTCTGACTCCTCCATTTTATAGGACAGAAGCAGGTTCAGATCTGGGCTGTGATGTGCCCACAGATGTGGCAAATTTGGGCTGGGGGAGTGGCGTTAGCCCAGAGGCCTTTGTTCTTTGCCTGAGATCCCATCCTGGAAGCACTGGAGTGCACAGCCAGAGATGAAGCAGGATTCCAGCTTCAACCTCCTCCCAGCCTGGAAGGGGGGGGGCAGAGCTAGAAGGCAGGGGCTCCTAGAGCCTTCTGGCAGGATCCTGACCTGCCCCTGCTCTGAGTCTCTCTGCTCCCACCACCACCACCCTGCAAACATCTCTCAGGAGAGAGCTCCTGGTGTAGCCATTGATTCCAAACTCAGGCCTTCTGTTGAAACTCCCCTCCCCCCCACCCAGAAGTGGGCCAGACTGAGGGTGGGAGGTGTGATCACAGGGGAAGCCCTAGCCCCGGGGGGTGGGAAAGTTCAGTTGGGCACATTTATTGAGCTCCCCAGTGAGTGCCAGGCTCTGCCCAAGATGCTGGAGGTCCCCCCTCAGCAGCACCCAGCCCTCGATGTCCACGAGCCAGGGGGCTGGGACCCCCATCTCCTCAACCCCCACAAAGCCCACAGGATGGGCCGTAGGCGCCAGGGCGGCCAGGTCCTGACACGCCTCTGTCCCCACAGCTGTGGATCATGTCCGCCTTCGGGACCCGCCCTCACTTCAGCAACACCGTGGAGGTGGACTTCTACGGCTACTCCCTCTGGGCCGCCATCGTCAACATCTGCCTGCCTTTTGGCATCTTCTACCGCATGCATGCGGTCTCCAGCCTGGTGGAGGTCTACGTGCTGTCCTGAAGCCCTGGAGAGACCTGGGGAGGAGGGGCTCGGCTCAGGAACCCACCCAGAAACCCCCCAGGAAGGAACCCCAGGCAGCAGTCACGGTGCCATGAAACGACCCATGCCCCGCTGGCCCCAGAGTGGAATTTTCAGCAAAGTTATTTTTCTAGGATGAATTTTTTTGGCCACACCTACAGCATGCAGAAGTTCCCAGGGAGTTCCCGTCGTGGCGCAGTGCTTAACGAATCCGACTAAGAACCATGAGGTTGTGGGTTCGGTCCCTGCCTTTGCTCAGTGGGTTAAGGATCCGGCGTTGCTGTGAGCTGTGGTGCAGGTTGCAGACGCGGCTTGGATCCCGCGTTGCTGTGGCTGTGGTGTAGGCTGGCGGCTACAGCTCCGATTAGACCCCTAGCCTGGGAACCTCCATATGCTGTGGGAGCAGCCCAAAGAAATAGCAAAAAGACCAAAAAAAAAAAAATTGCTGATGTAAAACCAGCTATAATGGAAAAAATATAAAAAATCATTAAAAAAAAAAAAAGAAGAAGTTCCCAGACCAGGGATCGAAGCTGCACTACAGCCGTGACCTGAGCTGCAGCAGTGACAACACGGCATCCTTTAGCCACAAGGCCGCCAGGGAACTCCTCTGGGATGAATTTTTAAATCACAGTCAGGACACGCACATCCACCCTGGCACGACCCTGGGGCATGGGGCCACGGGGGAGGAAGACCTCTCCTTGCACTGTTTCTAGGACCAGGCAAGATGTGGAAGTGTCCTAGGCTCTGGCTGCACCCCTACCCCAGTCCTGTGTCCTGGCCAGTGCTGCTGCCTGGAGCTAGAAATCAATAAACCTGATGTTCCCCCTCCCCCACCCGTGCCCCATTTCTTGTCTCAGCAGCCGCATCTAAGGTGATCGCAGGAGGGGATCTTGGGGCAGAAGCTGCAGGTTCCCCTGGAGATACTCAGGTCTCGAGCTCTTCGGGGGGGGGGCGCAGAGCCACGTCTGAATTACAGACTAGTTACAGACTAGAACCTGGGTGGCTTCCAGGAGCTGGGCAGGGTACCCAGGCTGCCACCATCCTCTTCCCTTCATCCTCAAGTGACATAGACTTTTTTTTTTAATGTGTTCCACAACTCATGGAAGGTTAGGTAGGACGGATCTAATCCAACTACCATTTTACAAAGAAGAAAACTGAGACCAGAGATGTTAACATGACTTGCCCACAGCCACACAGCAAAAGGGAACCAGTGCCTAAGAACAGTCATTTTCCATTTTTTTTTTTTCACGCATAAGAGCCCTTTTTCCCTCTCAAATAAAACATTTCAGGAGTTCCTGTCGTGGCTCAGTGGTTAACGAACCCGACTAGGAACCATGAGGTTGCAGGTTCGATCCCTGGCCTCACTCAGTGGGTTAAGGATCTGGCGTTGCCGTGAGATGTGGTGTAGGTCGCAGACGCGGCTCAGATCTGGGGGTGCTATGGTTCTGGCATAGGCTGGCGGCTACAGCTCTGATTCGACCCCTAGCCAGGGAACCTCCACATGCCACAGGTGCGGCCCTAGAAAAGACAAAAAAAAACATTTCAGGAACCCAAGCCTATAACATAGGCTGTTCTAACATAGTTTAGGACACGGCTGCTCTAGCTTAACAGGGGTTGGGTGGCACAGATCCTCACCCCCTGGGTCTCCTCTTACCCATCATCCCAACTCCTCTAAAGCCTGTGTGCCTCTAGTCTACAAAGATGTAGAGACAGGGTGACTGCGAAGCGGGGGAGATCTTGGCGGGGCAGAGGACGTGGGATCTCATTGTCCTCCCAGCCCTCTGACCCTCTCGGAAAGCCCCTCAAATAAAAGCTTGATCTTAAAAAAAATAATAATAATAAGGAAGGGGAAAGAGAGATGGACTTAGCAGTGAGAGAGACAGAAAATCAGATGGTGCACAGAGAGAGCACGAAGGAGGCACCAACAGCTAGAAGAGGAGATGGAATTGGTGGCCAGCGGAGTCTGGTGAAAGGGGGGACAGGCAGAGGTGGGGGCTGGGGTAGGAAGAAATGACATTTTTCAGGGAGCAGTGGCTCCCGGGGCACAGGGGACTTCGAGGAAAATGTGCCAGGACCCACCAGCAGAATGAGGTGGGCAGGTCTCAGAGGCTGCAGGAAGTTGAGGGCCAGAGCGGGGCACCTTCCCACCCCACTGGCCTTCTGCCCCAAGTTCACGTGGGAGTTAGAGAGACTGCTGCAAAGCCAGGCCTGATGCAAGGTGGGGTACAGGAAAAGGGACCCCAGATCTGTGTGGGAGGATCCATTCCCTGTTTGGCCGCCAGAGGAAAGTGTGGCCTGAACCCTCAAGGCCTTTACTGCGGCCTAAGGACATCTCACCCCACGTGGCAAGTGGGCCTGCTGGTGGGTTCCCTGACCCTGCCGCCGCGCGCCTGCACCGCCTCTGGCCCTGCCCGCCTGTCCAGCCGCCTCGCTATTGGCTGCACCGTCCGGGGAGCACCCGGCGGGGTAATTAACGAAAGATTAATGAGAGCCCCAAAGTCAACAGAAAAATCAATGGGCCGCGGAGCCCAAGAGGCGGCTGCGCAGTCGTGCGGGGGAAGGGCATCGGGGGCATCCCTCCCAGCGCGGGGGCCTCACCTGGACGGACGATCGGCGCTGCTGTGGTCAGCCTGCGGCGATGCCAGCCCCGGCCTCAGGTAAGGCTCCCCCGCGGCGCCTTTCCGGCCCGGAGCGCCCTCGGACCCCCGAGGAACCTTCCGGGCCAGCCGACCCTTGATGCTCACACTTCCTCCGCTCCCAAAGCCAGGTTTACAGACTCGGGGCTGCAGGGACTGGGGCGGGAGGGCGAGATGACGAGAGACAGGCCAACCTCTGGTGACCTGAACTCCAGCCCCCCTCTGCCCCCTCTGTCCCCCACCCCAGCCCCCGCTCTGCGCCCCATCTGCTTTCCGCGGACTGGGGACGCACTGAGTTCAGCGGGGCGCGCCTGGCCTTAGCCGGGACTGAACTCGCACAGTCAAAAGGGCCGCCGAAGCTGGAAAGAAGCAAAAAGCCCGGACGGAAGCGGAAAAAAGGGTGGGGTTGGGGCTGCCTGGACGCCCAGAGGCCTACGTGTGGCGACCGTCTCAGGCTTCGCAGTCACTCGAGTAGCTCGGAAAGAGATCTCGCCCGAAGCACCCCCCCACCGCCCGTGCTCAGCAGCCTCCTTCGAAACTGTCCAGGCGCGCCGCGCCCCGACGGCCCCGCAGCTTTCATCACCTGCCTCTAATCGCGACCTACAAACCAGTTTGGTGTCCCGGCCCTCCCTTGGACTGGCGTCGCGCCCAGGGGCGTGCCAGAGGGTGGCGGATTCTTCCAAGTCAATCTGGAAGCCCTCACCCTCTTCTCGTGACCCTGGGTGCCCACCGGGACACCCTGCCCCACCGAGGAACGAGTCCGCCACTTTGAGAGCTCCCTCTAGCGGCCGAGGGAGGCTTGGCCCCCCGGGGGTGGGGGTGGGGAAGATAGTCAAGGCGAGGACCCTGGAGAATAGGACCTTGTCCTCCAGTGTCCTCTCTAGGCCTGCAGTCCAATCAACACCTGCCCCTGAAATTCATCAATAATCCCAGCCTTTCCGGCCTCTCCAGGACCTGGACAGAACAGGAAGGAAATACATAAATTGAGGGCTTCCTGTGTGCCAGGCATGGCTCTATATGTATGTACATGTGTCAAATCATTTAATTTTGAAAAATCTCCATCGGGTAAGTTAATTCCTTTGTTTGCTCTTTCAAGAAATCTTTATTGACCATCTACCCTGCAGCAGGTACTATTCCATAGTTGTATGTCTGTTTACAGAGGAAGAAACTGGGGCCGGGAAAGTCTAAGCTTGTTCACGGTCACACAGGTAGTTCGTGCCAGAATCTGGACTCTTAATCACTAGGCTATCCTCCTGCCTCCAGGTGGATTCTGGGAAGGCGAGATGGGGCAGTCAGATTTGGGAGAAAGCGAGCAGGGAGTTGTCCCTGTGAGCTTGGGTCTTGCTCAACCTAGGCAGGGGAGCCTGGGAAGAAAGACAAAGATCACCCGGAAAGTCTCCACTGGGCCAGCGTACATAGGGTTTGATGGGAAGGTTCTCTGTCCATGCTTCTGGTGCTGAAAGTTCCCCCAGAAAATGCCAGAGTCAGTCAGCAAATATTGGCTTAGTTCATGCTTGTGCCAAATTGGGGGCGGGGGGGCTTGTCCAGCCAGGCGAAGAAGGCTTCCCAGGAGAGGTGCCTAAGGTTGGTGGCACCGATGGGCAAAAGCATTGGGGGAGCGCAGCAAGAGAGGCAGAAGGAACAGCAGGCTGCAGGAGTGACGGCGGGAGGAGTGGGCCCACAGGAGAAACAGGGAGTCCTCTGGCTGGGACTGGATGAATTTTGGGGGCAGCAGGTGTCTGGAGTGTGACAAGGGGGCAGGACAAGGTAGGGGGCAGAACTGAAGCAAGAATAACAGTGAGGGGGTTCCCATTGGGATTCAGTGGGTTAAGGACCCGACCTAGTCTCCATGAGGATGCCGGTGCAATCCCTCTCTCAGTGGGTTAAGGATCCAGCGTTGCTGCAAGCCAAGGTGTATGTGGCAGATGCGGCTCAGATCCAATGCTGCTGTGGCTGTGACCTAGACCTCAGCTGCAGCTCCAATTTGACCCCTAGCCCAGGAACTTCCATATGCTGCAAGTATGGCCATAAAAAGGGCAGCTACAGCTGCCAGCCTTCCATGTGCAACCTGCCCAATATTTACCGCAACAGCGGTATCTTACAGATATTTTAAAAGTAATCTTACCCACACCTATATTACCTATAATAGAGTATTATTTCAGATCGGAGCATCCTTTTTTTCCCCACAGCATATGGAGGTTCCCAGGCTGGAGCTACAGCTTCCAGCCTACACCACAGCCACACCAACTCCAGATCCGAGCCTTGTCTGCAACCTACACTGCAGCTCACAGCAACACTGGATCCTTAACCCACTGAGTGAGGCCAGGGATCGAACCCGTTCCTAGTCGGATCCGTTTCCACTGCGCCATGACAGGAACGCCCCACATCAGAGCATTCTTTCCCACCAAGCCCACACTCAGCCTCAGGATCCTTCTTTTTTTGTGTGTGTGTGTCTTTTGTCTTTTTGTTGTTGTTGTTGTTGTTGTTGTTGTTGCTATTTCTTGGGCCGCTCCTGCGGCATATGGAGGTTCCCAGGCTAGGGGTTGAATCGGAGCTGGAGCCACCGGCCTACGCCAGAGCCACAGCAACGCGGGATCCGAGCCACGTCTGCAACCTACACCACAGCTCATGGCAACGCCGAATCCTTAACCCACTGAGCAAGGGCAGGGACCGAACCCGCAACCTCATGGTTCCTAGTCGGATTCGTTAACCACTGCACCACGACGGGAACTCCCAGGGTCCTTCTTAAACCCCAGGCAGCGACCACCCAACCAATCAGTCAGAACAAAAGAGGAAGCCTAGATCTCCCCAAAGTGAGCAGTGCCTTTTAGCAATAAAAAGTCACAGCCTTGGAAACTGCCCAGTGGACAGACATTATTATTCTAACTTAGGATCAAGCGCGGGGGAAGGATGAGGGGGTGAGGGGAAGGTGCCCCTCAAGCCGGTGGAAATAATTCCAGGATTTATGTGGAGCACAAAGGGCTTCCATATTCCCTGGTCTGTTTGAACCAACCACCTTGGGTCCTGTAGGGTAGATAGGGCAGGAGTTCCCGTTGTGGCTCAGTGGTAATGAACCTGACTAGAATCCACAAGGACGTGAGTTTGATCCCTGGCCTCACTCAGTGGGTGAAGGATCCAGCATTGCTGTGGCTGTGTTGTAGGTCAGCAGCTACAGTACTGATTCGACTCCTAACCTGGGAACTTCTACAGGCTTCGGGTGCAGCCCTAAAAAAACCAAAAATTTTTTTAAAAATTAAAAAAAAAAAAGGTAGATGAAACAGCTGCTGTTATTTCCAATGTCCCAACCAGAGAGGTTGCTTCGCTTACCCTAGGTCACACAGCCATTAGAGGCAGGAGTGGAACTGGGCCCAGATCAGCCTGGCAGCCAACCAGAACCCTTTCTCCCTCCCCAGCCCCTACTGAAGCTCTACCAGTGGCCTCTCCAGAAGCACAGGAGCCTGGCGAAACCCCGGCCAAGGAGAGCCAAGCAGCCATGGGGGCTGAGGGGACAAAGGCCCCTGCCCCACCGGTCCAGAAGTCCTGGCTGGTGAGGCATTTTTCACTGCTGCTGCGGCGGGATCGGCAGGCCCAGAAGGCCGGGCAGCTCTTCTCGGGGCTCCTGGCCCTCAACGTGGTGTTCCTGGGCGGCGCCTTCATCTGCAGCATGATTTTCAACAACGTGGCCATCACACTGGGCGACGTGTGGATCCTGCTGGCCACGCTGAAGTCCCTGTCCCTCCTCTGGCTCCTCTACTACACCGCTGGCACCACCCGCCAGCCACACGCCGTGCCCCACCAGGACCCTCACGCGGGACCCATCTGGGTGCTGGGTGAGTATGGGGTCACCTGGTGGGTGGGGGGGTGGTGGCGAGGGACGACCCTTTCCAGCGCAGGTGCCCATGGCCGCCTGGCCCCGCCAGGCTCCCTGGTGCTCTTTGGCAGCTGCACCATCTGCCTCAACATCTTCCGCGTGGGCTATGACATCAGCCACAGTGACTGCAAGTCGCAGCTGGAGCTCATCTTCCCTGCCATCGAGATCATCTTCATGGGCGTCCAGGTGACAGACCTCTCCCACCCCCATGCTGGGTGCATAAGCACCCCAACTTACGCCTAGAAGCAGCCCCATCAGCAGATACCTACCTGGCCCAGAGTACGTTCACTCACCTCAGCCCCTCCCCCCCCACACCTGCCTCCCTGTGCCCACGGCCACGCTACCTACAGGCATCTGCCTCGGCACACACTCCATGCCACTGGAACACAGACACCTATAGATACACCTGCCTGTACATACCTGCGTATACCTAAATCTACAGCCCCCAGATACACAGAACTATTCCTTTTTTTTTTTTCTTTTTGGCCACACCCATGGCAGGCGGAAGTGCCTGGGCCAGGATCGAACCCACACCACAGAAGCGACCTGAGCCACAGCAGTGAAAACATCAGATTCTTAACCTGCTGAGCCAGCAGGGTACTCCTACGTCATCTTTTTTACTGCTCCTATAAGTGGGCATTCCCTTGAGAGGCAGTCCATTTTAATCCCGTTTTATTTTATTTTATTCTTCTTAGGGCCGCACCTGCAGCATATGGAAGTTCCCAGGCTAGGGGTCAAATCAGAGCCACAACCACAGCAAGCCTGGATCCAAGCTACATCCTTGATCCGCTGAGACTCTGAGCGAGGCCAGGGATTGAACCTTCATCCTCATGGATACTAGTCTGGTTCTTAACCTGCTGAGACACGAGACCTCCTTAGTCCCGTTTTAGAGCCAAGGAAACTGTGGCTCAGAGATGTTTTGCCACTGGCCAAAGTCACACAGCAAGGAAAGTGTGGAGTCAGGATTCTGATCTAACCCTGGCTTCCCCACTGTCTCTTCCATTGTAAATACACACAAGCATCTAGAACACACACCCCACGGTCCCGGCGCCAACCCGCATCCCACCTCAGCCCCTGGGCTCAAGGCCCTTTGTCTTTCAGACCTGGGTGCTCTGGAAACACTGTAAGGACTGTGTTCAGGTCCAGACCAACTTCACTAGGTAAGATCCAGGCACCTTCTCTCCTCCCAACCCCGCCCCTCATGAGTGCCCGCCCCCGCCCAGCTTCTCTGGGCAGGGTGGCCCTGGGTGTAGGTCCCTCCAGAAGTGCTAATAGCGGACAGGACCTGGCTTTGGGAGTGACTCATCACCCCTGAGGCCGTGATGGTGAAGGTGGGAGCCCCAGGGAGCCCGCCAGGCTGTGTGGGCGGAGTGTCGCACCTCCTCCAGGTGTGGCCTGATGCTGACCCTGGCCACGAACCTGCTGCTGTGGCTTCTGGCTGTCACCAATGACTCCATGCACCACGAGATCGAGTCCGAGCTCAACACCCTCATGAAGAAGTTCTCAGGTACGAAGGGGACCCACCCCTGGCTGCACACCACACACACACACACACACACACACACACACACACACCACACACGCTACACTCCCTCAGGAGTTCCCTTCGTAGTTCAGCGGTTAGGATCCATGAGGTTGTGGGTTCGATCCCTGGCCTCACTCAGTGGGTTGAGGGTCTGGTGTGGCTGTGAGCCGTGGTGTAAATCACAGATGAGGCTTGGATCTGCCGTTCTTGTGGCTGTGGTGTAGGCCAGTAGCTGTAGCTTCGATTGGACCCCTAGCCTGGGAACTTCCATATGCCAGGGGTGTGGCCCTAAAAAGCAAAAAACCCCAAAACAACAACAGCAAAAAACCGAGTAAGGCTCAGTGGCTCTAGAGTTGGGAGCAAACTGTAGAGCCGGATCATAACTAAACAGAAACTGACATTTGCCAATGGTACCCATGCTGCGCTGGCACTGTGCAACCCCGCTCCAGGCATCCATCTAGCTATCAGTAAAGCCAGCTACTAATCCTGGCCAGGCCACTCACTGATAAGTCCAGGTATGCACCCCACCCCTGGTGTTTGCATTTTACTTGCAAGAAACTAAAAAGCCTTCCAGACTGAAAGGAAGGTCTTCCCAACACAGTGGTTGGTACCTGGACGTATCAGGAGGAACAGGAGATTTCTGGGGAGAAAGAACCTTCCGGATTGTTCCATGTATGCAATGCCCTACCGGTACATTCTGCCCTTAGAGTTCATGTCCCATAAACCTACCTGGGAACGTTGCTGTCTGTGAGATTCAGCCACACCTGTATGTATACAGCACCCCCTCAGGTGGCATCACCATCCTGACCTGTGTACAGCCAAGCCTTTGCCACACACTCACACATTCACACACCCAGTGCATAAATCTCGGCACGCCTGTATACCGTGGGCATTCTTCATACTCCAGATACTCTTTTCAGAAGAGCTGTACAAAGAGAAGCTTTGGTAAGTGACATGTTTTTTTTTAATGGCCACACCCTCAGCATATGCAAGTTCCCAGGCCAGGAATCAGATCCGATCCGAAATTGTGACCTACAATGAAGCTGTGGCAATGCCAGATCCTTAACCCTATGTGCTGGGCTGGGGATTGAACCTACATCCTAACGCCGCAGAGATGCTGCAAATCCTGCTGCGCCACAGGGGGAATTCCATCATAGATTTTTTTTAAGTTTTTTTTTTTTGGCCACACTCAAGGCACACAGAAGTTCCTGAGCTAAGTATCAAACCCAAACCACCACAGTAACTTGAGCCACAACAGTGACAACACCAGATCCTTAACTGCTAGGTTACCAGGGAACGCCTGGATTTTTTGTTATTGTTGTTTTTTGTCTTTTGTCCTTTTTAGGGCTGTACCTGTGGCATATGGAGGTTCCCAGGCTAGGGGTCCAATTGGAGCTGTAGCTGCCGGCCTACACCTCAGCTACAGCAACGCAGGATCCAAGCCACATCTGCGACCTACACCGCAGCTCCTGGCAATGCCAGATCCTTAACCCACTGAGCGAGGCCAGGGATCGAACCTGCAACCTCCTGGTTTCTAGTCAGATTCATTTCCGCTGCACCACGACGGGAACTCCCTGGATTTTTTTAATTATTAAAAAATTCAAACATACAGATGAGTGAAAGAACAGGACATACTCATCACCAAGACATAATAAATATTGACATTTTGCCATATTTATTCCAACATTTTTGCTGAGTTACTTACATTATATAAATTGTGGCCTTTAATCTCAAAACATTTCAGTAGGCATGTCTTTAAAATAATATATTCCCCCAGAGTTCCCTAGTGGTATAGTGGCCTAAGGATCCAGGGTTGTCCCTGCTGTGGCGTGTGTTGGATCCCTGGCCCAGGAATTTCCACACACCACAGGTGTGGCCAAAAATAAAATAATGAAATAATATATTTTCCTACATTAGCACAATGCTGTTAAAATTTCTAACAAAATGTTTTAACATCATCCTCATCCTCTGTTTTTTGTTGTTGTTTTTTTTTTCTTTTTTTTTTTAGGGCTGCACCCATGGCGTATGGAGGTTCCCAGGCTAGGGGACCAATTGGAGCTACAGCTGCCAGCCTACACCACAGCCACAACAACGAAGGGTCCAAGCCACATCTGCGACCTACGCCACAGCTCATGGCAATGCCGGATCCTTAACCCACTGAGCGAGGCCGGGGATCGAACCTGCAACCTCATGGTTCCTAGTCGGATTCGTTTCCGCTGCACCACAGTGGGAACTCCCATCCCCATCCTCTGTATCAGCCTATATTTCACTTTCTCCAATCGGCCCATGAAATGTCTTTTCCAGATGGTTTGTTCAAACATGCAGTACTTTTGGTGGTTCAGTGAAGTCTCTTCCCTAATGACATTGAGATTTGAGGGGTTGCTTCCTCGTGGGGGCATTTGACTTGCTCCTGTCTCCCTTATTTTTCCTAGAAAGGGGAAGTGTGGCCCAAAGCATTGGTTCGATTCAGGTTAAGCATTTGGGGGACTAGCATTCCACAGGGGCTGCTGCGTGCTTTACAGGCACCTCATCGCAAGGCAAGAGGTCTGAGGACCGCACTGTGGATGCTGTTGACCATCCAGGTGTAGCCGTACAGCCCTCCCATTATAAAGCTGCAGGTTGCAGAGTTCCTGCTGTGGCTCGGCAGTAATGAAACTGACTAGTTTCCATGAGGACACGGGTTCCATCCCTGGCCTCACTCAGAGGGTTAAGGATCTGGCGTTGCCATGAACTGTGATGTAGGTTACAGATGAGGCTCAGATCTGGCTGTGGCTGTGATGTAAGCCGGCAACTGCAGCTCCGATTCGACCCCTAGCCTGGGAACTTCCGTATGCTGCAGGTGCAGCCCTAAAAATAAATAAATAAATAAAGTTACAGGTTTCCTCTTGTGCTCAGCAGGTAATCTGCGGAGGTGACATTAAGCATCAAAGACATCATGTGTTAAATGCTTTACCTAAGCTTGGTACCTGGGGTCTAGGACCCCTTTGTCAAAGAATGACCAGCCTGTGATTTCTGATTTCTGTCTCTGAGCCTCAGTTTCCATATCTGTGAAATGGGTGGCTGGATCCCTTCCGCCTCCACCGCTCTCCAGGAGGTGAAGGGGGTTGGTTTGTGCAGCTGGTTTGCTCAGAGCAAGGTCCGCCCACCCGAACAGCTGTGCCCTCCCACCCTGCCCCCTCCCAGGCAACGACACCAACACCTGTCTGTGCCTCAATGTCACCATATGCAAGGTCTTCCAGAAGGGCTACCTGATGCTCTACCCCTTCAGCACCGAGTACTGCCTCATCTGCTGTGCTGTGCTCTTCGTCATGTGGAAGAACGTGGGCCGCCGCCTGGCACCCCACGTAGACGGCCACCCCAGGACCCCGCCCTTCCACCTGCACGGAGCCATCTTTGGGCCGCTGCTGGGCCTGCTGGTACTGGTGGCAGGCGTGTGCGTCTTCGTGCTTTTCCAGATCCAAGCCAGTGGCCCTGCCATCGCACGCCAGTATTTCACCATCTACTACGCCTTCTATGTAGCCGTGCTGCCCGCCATGAGCCTGGCATGCCTGGCGGGCACGGCCATCCACGGGCTGGAGGAGCGAGAGCTGGACACTCTCAAGAACCCCACCCGCAGCCTGGACGTGATGCTGCTGATGGGCGCCGCCCTGGGCCAGATAGGCATCTCCTACTTCTCCATCGTGGCCATCGTGGCCACTCGCCCCCACGAGGGGCTCAACCGCCTCATCCTGGCCTACTCGCTGCTGCTCATCCTGCAGCACATAGCCCAGAACCTCTTCATCATCGAGGGCCTACACCGGCGCCCACTCTGGGAGGCAGCGCCCGAGAGCCTGGCTGGGAAGCGAGAGGCTGAGCCGCCCCGCAGGGGATCCCTGCTGGAGCTGGGCCAGGATCTGCGGCGGGCTTCATTGGCCTACATCCACTCCTACAGCCACCTCAACTGGAAGCGGCGGGCCCTCAAGGAGATCTCACTCTTCCTCATCCTCTGTAACATCACAGTGAGTGGTGGGGCCAAGAGGCATGCGAGTGGAGCTGGCAAGGCAGCCCCAGAAAGCCTCACTCAGGAAAGGATGGATCAAGGTGTAGTCATTGTGCATTGACTGTGCCAAGGGCAACTAGCTTGTACCTTTGTTGAGGACGCAGGCCTCTTTCCAACTAGGTTGATGCTATTTGAGAGTAGAGAGTGTCCTCCAGCTCCCTGCAAGGGGTCTGGCATGAATGAATGTGCCAAGCATGTGGCTACGTGCTCTGGGGGAGCTTACTGCTTAGTTGGGGAGACATAGGGGGACCACTCAGAGAATTAGCAAATAATTAATGGCCCACTGACTTAAGTGAAAGGAAGAGATCAGAAAGTACCTGTTTTTCTAAAGAATCTCTAGGGGAAGGTGTCAACAATGGCTTCTTAGTGTCTCAGTGCTTGTTAGGTCCCAAGCCCACCTTTCCATGGGATACTTTTGAATCTCGCTGAATCGTCACACTGACCCCAAGCAACAGGCACGACTACTGTCCCTATTTAACAGATGAGGAAACTGAGGCTTAGGCTGTTTGATGTGCTCACGTTCCCAAAGCCTGCAAGTGGCATTCTTGGGACAACTCCAGGTTGTCTGAGCCACGTTGATAATGACTGTGCTGAAAATGCCTCTGATGGTGAAACCTCTGGTCCAGGCAGCGCATAAGTAATAATTTGGCCCTAAGCTGTGATAGGAGCCCAGAGAAGGAAGTGCGGACCCAAAGGGAGACTTTGTGGAAGTTTGATCTGGACCTTGAGGAACGGGCAGAATTTGGACAGAAGGCAGGGCAGGGACGCAGCAGGCAGAGTCGTGACTAGCGGAAGAATGAACCCAGGACGGGTAAGGTGACTGAGATCAGGGCATAGGGGAGCCCAGGTGATAGAGCAGGTTGTACCGTAGTGGTGGCCACCTGGGGGCTCGTGATCCAGCTGGATTTGGGCTGTGCCCCAGGCAAGCCAAGGAGGTGGCTGAGGCTTTCCGGGGTGTGAGGACGAGGGGGATCTGGGCGGGGAGGGGCTGGCTCTGAAAGCCTACGGGTGAGGGAATGCTAGGGTGGGGGATGTGCTGGAGGGGCGGCAGGTTCTGGGGCTGCCTCCCCTGAGCTGGGTGCCTTGGGGATGGGAGAGCCCCTCCCCCACGCCGCCCCCTCCTCTCTCCATCAGCTCTGGATGATGCCCGCTTTTGGCATCCACCCGGAATTCGAGAACGGGCTGGAAAAGGATTTCTACGGCTACCGGACGTGGTTCACCATCGTCAATTTTGGCCTGCCCCTGGGCGTCTTCTACCGCATGCACTCTGTGGGGGGGCTGGTGGAGGTCTACTTAGCGGCTTGAGGGTGCCCAGGGAACCCACCCTCTGCAGAACCCCAAAGTTCCACGGCCGGGGAAAACATATTCCAGATGCCCTGTTCCAGGGGGACCTAGACCAGCCCGGGTTCCCCAACACCACCTCTTCCCAGGTGCTCTCTGAGAAGGGGGCTGTCTGCACACAGCCCAAGGCCAGGGCCACGACACTGAGCTGCTGATGCCCATGCCCACAACTGCGTGCACGCCTGCCCCGATTCACCACCTCAATCAGTGTAGCCAAGAAGCCCCAGCTACTCTCCGGGAAGTTCAGCCCTAAATGATTGAGTCCCAGGGAGCCTGGGGAGGGGGCTCTACCCAGCCAGGCCTCCACAGTCTGCCTCCTGCACGGGCCAAGCTCAGCCCAGGACATCTGGAAGCTCGTGGCTCAGCAGGCAATGCTGCCCTTCTCTCCCCACATGCTCTGTTCCCTAATGAGCTCATTAATTAGCTGCTAGGCAGGGTTCAACAGCTCTCTCCCGCTGCCATAAACCCTGTTTGTTTGATCGATTACATTGGGCTTCGTGGCATTTATTCTTGGGCACAGAGCTGCCACTCGGCATATGGTGGGAAGGGACAGTCCTCCTGGGCTGGTCTATAGAGCTGGGACAGTCCTGTTTCTGGGCCAGGAGGGGTCTACACCCTTTGTCTGACCCACAGGAGGAGGGGCAAGCGACGGACCTGAGGCTCTCGCATCCCCCCATCCCTTGCCAGCACGCCTTTCCCCCAGGACAGAGCCCCGGGTGCCTTCTGTGCCCACTCATCGCCAGGGTTGTGGCCTCTGGCTGCCTAGTCCCCAGGCCTTTCGGATCCTCTGAACCATGGGGTGGGGAGGAAAGGCACTGACAGCCCATCCATCTCTCTCAGCCCAGCGCAAACACTGGCGAGGCCCAGGGGGAGGCCCAGGGAAGAGAGTCCTGGCCCCGCAGGCCAGGCTTGTATCCCAGGAAGCCAGGTGCTGGCACACACAGGACTCTAGTCCCAGGGGCCCCCCGGGGCCAGCAGAGACCCTGGGGGCCATGCAGGGGGCTGTGAGCAGACCCGTCGCCTCTCCCGTATGGGCTCTTTCTCTGTGGGACCACAGCCTAGCGAGTCAAACACTCCACTTCTGCACCCAAGAAAATGACAAATGCTGGTTCCCAGTCGCACGCCAGGGGCCTTCTGGGGCCTGACTCTGGGATGCGGAGTCCTCAGCTTCCCCGAAAACCAGAGCCAGGGCCCGACGCCCTCCCCTCAAGCACAAGGACGCAGGGTGTGGAGAGGGGGGTTTTATTGTGTAAAGACTTCGATTGTACAGAGCAAAGATTGTACTGACACAGGTGGGGTGGGGAGACCTAGCGGCCAGAGCCAGCAGGACAGAGGGGTGGCATCCTGGTCCCTCCCCCCCATCCCGGGCATGCAGGCAGTGGGCCGAGGCAGGGAGGACTGAAACAGCGGCTCCCCCACACCCACCCCCTCACCCCCCCATTACTGTATAAGAGCCAGCCAGGCTAGATCCCCTGACCCGGAAGAATATGGCAGGAGGCCCTCAGCAGCCCACTCCAAATGCCTAAAATGCATAAGGTCCCTTAGTCTGGTTTTTGTAATCTGTCAGCCTGGCCACCCTCCTTCCCATGGCCCTGGCAGTGAGCCAGGCCTGGACCAGGTGGTGTCAGGTTAGGAGGCCTGGAAAGGCTCCCCTCACCCTGCCCAGGTGCCTCAAGGGACAGCCCATTAGGGCATGGTGACCGGGTGGCCTCGAGGGCTAGGGGCACGGAGGGTCAGCACAGAAACAGGTCCCGAAGGGGAGCCAGAGTGAGCTGGGGGCCCTGGCCGGAGCCTGCAGCCCTGGAGACAGAAGGTTCCTCTGAGGCCAGCCTGGAGGCAGGGGACGGGGCCAGTCCCCTACCATCCCAGCCATGAGGGGCCCCTGGCCCACCAGCCAGGCCTCAGTCCCTCAAGCCCCCAGCCCTGATGGTGGTAAGTTAAAGCTCAGAACGGTGGGTGGGGAGGACCAACAGGGGGACCCCGCCCTCCCCTGGTTCCCACCCCCTGCAAACTTCTATCGTCACACTCGCTGGATCTCAAAGAGCTTCACGTCCGTGTCATACCAGACGGGTGGGTCCACGTTCCTGCGGAGAGAGAGGGCTGTCACTCAGGCGCCCGGAGGCCTTGCGGGGAAAGACTAGGGAGGCACGAGGCTGTGGTCCTTCCACCCCATGCGCCCCTTCCTGGGGCAGTGGGTGCCCGCCCTCAACCAGACAGGACCACGCTGGTTGGCTGTCTTGACCTTAACCCCGCCCCCTAGGCGGGGCACAGCCCCCGCCCGGCAGAGCCCCCCAGGCAGCTGACTGCCCCCGCCCCAGGGGCCCACCTCAGGTAGATGACGCCCCACATGTAGGTGCGGAACCACATGGCCGTGCCCGAGTTGGCCTGGTACTTGCGGATGAGGATGGGGTGAGGCACAGGCAACAGCCCCACCAGGGTGCCATGCTGCAGGAACCGCAGGATCTCCGACTCGTCCGTCAGGCCCCTGCCAGGGAGAGGGCGGTCTCCAAGGCGCCCCGTCTGCAGGTCAAGGCCTGCAGGGGGCTCCACTTGGACCTCCGAGCCCCATGCTTCCGCTGAGCCCCCCCCCCCCCCGCCCCCTGCCTCACTTGTCAATGCAGATCTTCTCCACCTGGGGAACCAGCACCTGGAGCAGCCTCATGATAGTCTGGAGCGGCAGCTTGGACTTCCAGGAGAGGACCTGGGGGACGGACCAGGGTTCCTGGGTGGGCAGAGCAGCCCCCAGAGGCCCTGGCATAGGCCTGAATCCCAACCTGGAACCGTGGGCTCCCCGAGGCAGAAAGCATCTCTGCTGGCTGCAGCAAGGGCCTGGCCACTCACTGAGCACATCTGATATGCCAGAAAGTGGGCCCTTTGATCCCGACAATGCGTGACAAGGTAGGGACATTTACTGTCCCCACCCAAAGGCAGTCAGGGGTGATCTCAGGTGGAGTGGGCAAGTGATTCAGGGAAGGAAGCTGGAAAGGGTGATTGATTAAGAAAGGTATGGTTGCAGACAACTGAAGCTGAACCCTGCTGGGGAACAAACTCTGGGACAGCGTAGACAGAGGAAGCAACCAAACCAGGAAGGCCAAGGTCACAAGACAGGAGAACTGCCTCCAGAGCAGTCCTTGGATTTGGACCCGTTCCCATCCGAGCCTTTCCTGGTCATTCCCAGGAGCTGGCACCCCTGAGCCCCGCCTTGGTGCCATCTGCCCAAACCTCACCCACTCCGATGTCGGGCTCCACTGCCCACTGGCTGATGCGCTCGATGGTCGCCGCTGCTCCCGCCACGCCTGGCTGGGCTCCTGGTCAGGGGTGGGGGGGAAGGCGTGAGGGTGAGGGGTGGAGGGAGAGGGTATGGGGTGGGGGTGGAGGGCAACTCCTCTTCCCAGACCCTCCCACAGTCTGGAACAGGCAGGGCCATGAGGCCTCTCCACTGGCCCAGGCTGGGGGGAGGGGGGCTCACTCCCACAGGAGGGGATGGCCCAGCCCAGCACCCTTTGCCCTGGGCCCCAGGCCTTGCCCAACCCAGCCCATGCCAGTGACAGGTTTAGGGCCAGGGGCTGACTGGGCAGACTGGGTAAAGGCCAGCCCGAACTCAGATAAGGCTGATGCATGAGGACTTTGAAGGCCAAGGGCTTGAGCCCGTGACCAACAAACAAGGGAGGGGTCCGTGAAAGCCCCCCACCCCCCGAGAGTCAGCAGTGCCAGCTCTGATGCCCTGGGCACGGGGTGCCTGCCCCTCGGCTGCAGGTGACCCCAGAGGGCCCTGGCCTGGCCCACACTCAGAGGACAGGGAGAAAGGGAACGCCCAGGCTCGCCGACTCCAGGAGTCCTGGGTGCCCACCTCCGTGGCTGGGCTGCCCTCTGCCGAGCTCTGCTGGGGCGCTGGCTCCAGGGATCGCAAGGTGCCATCCTCTGACACCTGGGACTTCTCCGTCAGCTTGTCGATGCCTGGGGGTGGGGGGAGGCGGTGAGAACCCTGCCACAGCAGCACCCCATCTAGAAAGCCTCTGCACCAGCCTGGCCCCCACAAGTCTGCATCTCCCCCCCACCTGAGAGATGCTGCGTCTGATCCCCCCCACACCCCTAGGCCCCGGGGCCCTTGACCAAGCTACCCTTCCTGAGCCCCCCAGTACCTCCGCCAGCACCCTGCTGCCACCATCCACACCCCTCCCCAGGGCCAGACCTGGGGTGGCCACCAGGCTAGTCTTGAGGGTGCCTGGCTCGGCAGGGACGGCGGGCCGGGAGCCCTCCATGGAGGCGCCCTCCTGTGAGCCAGTGCGGGACAAGGGCTCGGGCGCCCGGCGGCGCCGCTGCAGCGCCTTGTGGATGGCGGGCGGGTCGGTGGGCAGGTTGGCCAGCTGGTGGAAGACACTGCGCTTCCGGATGATGGCGTAGACCAGGTTGGAGTTGCCTGTGGGGAGAGAGCAGGCCTCACCTCAGGGCCCCCCGCCCCCCAACCTGCCCCCCCACTTGCCTGGGCTTCCGGGGAGGGGGAGTTTGGAGGACAGCTGGATGTCTACCCCAAGGGGCGGGGACAGCACAGGGCACAGAAGAGAAGGACCCTGGGCAGGGCTGGCACCTGGCAGCACATGCGGCTGATGCCACCCAAAGATGCTACCTTCTGGGAAGAGAGCTTCCGGGCTGAGTTCCGCCCATGACCCTTCCCGGTACTTTTTGGATCTTCTCACCACCCAGCACTAAGGGGTAATCTCAGGCAAAGTGGGGCTAGCCAGGTCACCACGAGGAAGGACAATGGGACGTGTGCCCTTGGCTCCGGGGGAGATGCAGAGGCTTTCTGTGCCATCCATGCCCCACTCACTGCTCTGGTCCCTGCCGCTCACCACTCAGTTCTGCTCCCCCTTCAACATCTCACCTCAGGGCCTTTGCATATATTGTGCACTCCCCTCCCCCATGCTTTTCTTTTTTTTTTTTTTTGTCTTTTCAAGGGCCACACCTGCGGCATAGAGAGGTTCTCAGGATAGGGGTCTAATCGGAGCTGTAGCCACCAGCCTACACTAGAGCCACAGCAACGTGGGATCTGAGCCGCATCTGTGACCTATACCACAGGTCATGGCAATGCCGGATCCTTAACCCACTGAGCGAGGCCAGGAATTGAACCCGCATCCTCATG
This sequence comes from Phacochoerus africanus, assembly GCF_016906955.1. Taxonomy (NCBI): domain Eukaryota; kingdom Metazoa; phylum Chordata; class Mammalia; order Artiodactyla; family Suidae; genus Phacochoerus; species Phacochoerus africanus. The sequence continues at coordinate 6,290,616 of NC_062557.1, read as the reverse complement.
GTTCCTAGTCGGATTCATTAACCACTGAGCCATGACGGGAACTCCTCCCCCCCCCCGTTTTTCTACCCCACCCAACCCTCATTCATCCCTCATAGATAAGTCCAAATATTACTTATTCTGAAAGTAATACTAATAACTCAATATTTTAATCACCGGGGACTATGCTAAGTGTTTTTTGGTGGGGGGGAGGTTACTTAATCTTCCCAACACCCCCTGGGATAGGCTACCATTGCTATGCCCATCTTCCAGATGAAGAAACTGACGTTCAGAGAGGCTATGTGCCCACAGTCGCAGCGCTAACTGCGAGGCCCTCATTGACAGCCAGCGGTCCAGCAGGGCCGTGCCACCCTGAACTTCCCTCTCATCAGATTTAAGATGATCTGTGTCTCTGCGTGACCCTCTGTTTAAAATCTCCCTCGTGCTTCCCTCCCCAGCTATGAGCGCTTCGGGGTGGGAAGCACTCTGCTTTGTTCCCCACTGTGTGCCCTGCACCTAGCACGGGGCTTGGCATGCAGCAGGTGCTCCATAAGTGCACATTGGCCAAACCAACTGGGGGGGGGGGGAGCGGAGGGCTGTGCCCTCCACGGATGGGATGGCATCCTTGGCTACTGCCCGCCCTCGTCCCTGCCCCCAAGGCCGGGCCAGGAGCTAGGGCCAGTGTCTGACCGTCAAACTGGTACTGGATGATGTTGTTGAAGACTTCCAGGAGGAAGAAGACCAGGTGGTGGTTCTGGGCAGCGGAGAAGAGGAACCAGGTGGTGGAGAAGGCCTCCAGCAGGTGCAGCAGCTTGTTGGCGGCCACCATGGACAGGCTCTTGAGGTAGGGGGACACTGCGGGGGAGGGGACGGCTCACTCCTGGGGCCCCCGCCAGCCATCCCTGCACACCCTCAGCCTCACCAGGACAAGCTGCTCCCCCTCCCAGACCCTCCCCGCCCCCCTGCCTGTGAAGTCCCTGCCCCAGAGGCCAAGGCCACACTGGCCTAGCCTTCTGCAGAACCCCACATGGGTCCCTGGCCCGTGTGGACAGCCGTACTCTTTGCAAAGCCTCTCCTCCACTCTTCCCTGCACTTGAGATGAGACCATCCCCATTTTACAGATGAAGAAACTGAGGCTCAGAGAGGCACATACACTTGCCCACAGTTCCCTAGTTATGGAATGATTGGGCAGAGATGCCAATTCAGGATCTTTGTCTTTCTAGAATATCCAGTTGATATTCTGCGTATAACTAGATATGGATTTTTCTGCACAGCCTGTGAAGGGGGAGTCAGAGATGAAAGGCTGCACACAGCTTGAAGTCCCAGACTTATCTGGGCACTTCCTTGCCTCGTGTCTTTCTCCCTCACCAGGATGGGGCAGGGTCAGTGGCTCTCTTAGTAGAAATGCATCCTCAGAGCTGGCCTCACCCATCCCAGCACTCAGATAAGATTGGGGTGGAGGGGGCAGGTGGTAGTTCCTGTTGTGGCTCAGCAGCAATGAACCCGACCTGTATCCATGAGGATGTGGGTTCCATCCCTGGCATCGCTCAGTGGATTAAGTATCTGGTGTTGCTCTGAGCTGTGGTGTAGGTGGCAGACAGGGCTCAGATCTGGTGTTGCTGTGGCTGTGGTCTAGGCCAGAAGCTGCAGCTCCAATTCTACCCCTAGCCTGGGAACTTCTACATGCTGCAGGTGTGGCCCTAAAAAGCATTAAAAAAAAGACTTGGGGGATGGAGCCAGTGATGGAAGATGAGGTTGTGTCCCCAGAACTCACAGACCACAGAGAAGTGGTCTCTGTGGTCACAGACCCTCCCATTCAGGACTGTCCTCTCCAAGAGGCAGCCATGCTAAAGTCACCCTGCCCCAGCCCAGGGCCCCCACCTTGCTGGGGCAGCACCCCAGCAGGCCTGAGCCCCCTCCCAGCTCAGAGGCAGGTGCCTATAGCCCTTGCTGGTGGGTAGGGCCCTCATTCAAAACCGTGGCAGTCCAATACCGCAGCCACAAGCCACGTGTGGCCGTGAAGGGCTTGAAACGTAGTGCTAATGAAATATGCGCTCCACATGTGAAACACACACAAGATTTTAAAGAGTGGTCACGAAAAGAAATGTAAAAGTCTCAATAATTTTGTACACTGGTTCCATATTGAGATGATGGTATTTTGGATATAACAGATTAAACTAAATACAAAATTACTGTCACCTGCTTTTTTTTTTTTCCAATGTGGCTACTAGAAAATCGACCAATACATACTCGGCTGCCGTTATATTTCTATTAGACCCAGAGGGCTTGTATTTCTATTAGACCCGGTGCGGCTTGCGGGGTGTCCCCGCCCCCGCGCCCGCCCGCAGGTCAGCCGGTGGCCTGGCGCCACCTGGTGGTGAATACGGGAAAGGCGGGTTCCTGGCCCCCCCTACCGTTGACGACGATGGTGAGCAGACAGTCAAAGAGGGGCTGCAGCCGCTGGTGCCCGCTGGTGATGATCTTGTGGAATACCTGTGCGGGGAGGCAGAGGGGCAGCCGTGGGGCCCCTGTCGCCTCTAGACCCAGCCAAGGGGACGTCACCCCCATGCCCCCCAGGTCCCGGCGGGAGCCCCCTCACCACAATGAGCAGGTCGGCGTGGGTACCGGTGAAGACCGGAATGTCCATGGGCACGCGCACTGAGTAGGGCTTGTTCAGCCGCACCCCGAAGTTCCGCTCCCCGCTCAGAAGCAGCAGGATGAAGACGCCAATGTGCATCAGGCCCACCCGAGCTGCGGCACGCGGCAGGGGAGGGGTCACCACGCTGAGTGGGGAGGGGAGGGGAGGAAGGGAGCCCCGGGCGGGGGGGGGGGGGGGGAAATGGGAGAAGCCCTTCCGGCTGAAGCTGCCCCTCTTCGAGGAACCCCCCAGGACCCTATGCCCACCCCAGCCTTACACTGATCTGCTCGGGCGTCATTGAGGAAGTAGAGGATGGGGACCAGGATGTCCAGGACGTCGCTGCTCTTCAGCACAAAGAAGAGGAATTTCTGGGGAATGAAGAGACAAGGAGGCAGGGTCAGAGGGAGGGACAGCTCTGTCCCCTCCTCCCCCCACTCCTGGGAGTCTCCCTGATGCTGCCCCATCCCTGGGGCAGACTACAGCCCACCAACCCGGGCCCCGCAGGCCGGCCCACCTTGTTGAAGTCGCAGAGCTTCCAGAAGAGGACCAGCAGCTCCTGGTGGAACTGGATCTTCTTGGTGGAGTTGGGCAGGTAGGTCTGGAGCAGGGGGTTGGACAGCAGCCGGGCGATGCCCTTGAGGATGAACTGGAAGTCCTGGGTGGGGGAAGGGCCAGGCCCATCAGGCCCCGCTCCCTGCACTCCCGGCTGCCCGGCCAGGCCCTCCGCAAATGTCTCCTTACTCCCCAGAGCCTGATCCACCTCCAGAGCCAGAGGGGCCCAGATGCCTCCTCATCCACTGTTAGCAATGGCTGTCCCAGGGCCTACCCTCCGAGGCTGGGTTCCAGGAAGCTCTAGAGAGCCCCTGCCCCTCCGCTGGAGCACAGGTCCCTGGTCTGCTCCAAGTGAACCCTCACATACACACGCCCTGACCTCGGCCCCTGCCCACCTGGCCTCCCCACTGACAGGTGCCACCCCCCGACCCTCCCTGTCATCCTGTCACACCTGAGGAGCATTCTATCCTCAAAGAGCTGTCATTCACTGAGCACCTGCTTCCTGGCGGACCATGCTCTCAATCAGTCCTCACCGCAAGGCAAGGGAGCAGTTTCTGTCCCCATGTCACAGCTGCAGAGGTTAGAGCTCTGGGAACACAGGAACCTCCCCCAAGGTCACAAGACCCACGAACTCAGGTCTGACTGGCCTTGACATCCACTGTCATTCCCCTGCCAAACCTAACATCAGAGCTCCCGCCTCCTGGAAGTCTTCCCGGATACGCTCACCCAGCTGAGGCCACCAGCCCTTTTCTGAATGGCAAGACCCTCGTGGTCCTGCCATCACCACTTCCCTAAGGTGGCCGGAGTCCATGGAGATGGTGGCTCCTCCATGGAGGGGTCAGGACTCTCTCTGCCCCCATCTCATCTGCATCCCCTCAGCCCCTGCAAGGCCATAACATTTGTGGGGGGTGGGCATCAAGAACCCACCGGAGGGGAGTTCCCATTGTGGCCCAGCAGGTTAAGAACCCAACCAGTAAAAAGATGCAGGTTCGATCCCTGGCCCTCCCTCAGTGGGTTAAGGATTCGCATGGCTGTGAACTGTGGTGTAGGTCGCAAACGCTGCTCGGATCCAGCATTGCCGTGGCGCAGGCAGCTGCAGCTCTGATTCAGCCTCTAGTCTGGGAACTTCCATTTGCCGTGGCCCTAAAAAGGGGGGAGTAAAAAAAAAAAAAACCCACCTGAACAGGTGCACTGTTCCACTTACCTCCTCGCGGTGGATGCGGGACAGGTAGTTCACAAACAGGTTCTCGGGCCCTGGAGGCTGCAGAGGGGGGAGCCTGGGGTGAGCAGATCCTTCCACCCCCTGCCTCTACCCCAAGCCTAGGGAGTTGGCACTGCCCCCTCTGACCCCAGATACCCCCAGACTCACAAGGTGCCTCTCCAGTATCCCTCTCCCGGCTCTGCTAAAGGGAGTACCACCCAGCCACGCTGGCTGGGCTGCTGCGCCCCCCTCCGGTCCTTACATCAGCATCGTCCATGGCGGTGCCTGTGGTGGTGCCGTCCACCGTGGGGCTGGCGCTGGTGGTGCTGTCATGGTCCAAGGTGACAATGAGCACCTGGGCTGCTTCTTCCACCAGGGGTTCCCGGTAGTCAGAGAAGAGCAGGTGGTTGTAGGGGATCCCGTAGCCCACAGGGTCATAGGCACACACGGTGTTGAGGAGGGAGGTGAAGAGGGGCAGGGCGTGTCTGCGGCAGGAGAGGAGGGGCGGGGCTACAGAGACTCCACCCACCCGGCCGCCCCTCCCATCCCCCCCCCCAACGCCGGGCCAGTCCCCACATCTACCCGTCCCATCCCCCAGCCACCGCCAGGTGGGAGGGTCGGCCAAGCGGTCCCTCCATTCCACTTGTGTCTCAAGGCCAGGCCCTGGTCCGCCGGCCAGGGAGCAGTACTACCAGGGGCTCATCCCTTCCTGCGTCTGCGACCCAGGCCAGGCTGGCTGAGTCCAGAAGGAGTTTATTACCAAGAGTGGGGTGACGAGTCATGCTCTGTGCGGAACATCGTGTCCACACGCCTTAGCTTCGCACCCCCAGGGGTTGAAGCCTATTTTATTATTATTATTATTATATTATTATTATTATACTTTATTTTTTTAGAGCAGTTTTGGGTTCACAGCAAAACTGATTGGCAGGTACAGAGATTTCCGGTAGACTCCGCCCCCACACGTGTGCAGTCTCCCCCACCATCCACATTCCCCCCCAACCCCCGAGAAGGGGGGCATTTATTACAACGGATGAACCTACATCGCCCAAAGTCCACGGCTTAGATCAGGGTTCACTCTGGATGTTGTATAATCTAGGGGCTTGAATCAATGGATAAAGGATATGCCCCCGAGGTTTTTGAGGGGCAGGGACCCTCCCCTGGGGCTTCAGAGAAGAGTTAGAGGCCCACAGGGAGGGGGGCTTCCCTTCAGGAAGCAGAGCCGGCACCCCGTTCACCCAGCTCCCCGGCCGCAGAATGACTCCCTTCAGGGATTTGTAAGATGTCAGGGGTCAGGCTCCTCATCTTACAGACGAGGAAACTGAGACCCAGGGAGGTTAATGAAGTGGCAAAGGTGGCCGTTTGCCCTCCGAGACTGGTGACAAAGAAAACCCAGCCCAGCTTTTGATTGTAGCTGGTGGAGGGCATCGCGTGGGTTCTTGCCACTTCTGGGCGCTGGGAGGGGGAAGGCTGGCCAGGAGGCCAGCAAAACCTGAAGGCTGAGGTGGGCCGCGTGGGAATCGGAGTCTGGAAGTAAGAAGGCAGACCAGATCCTCAGGGGCACTAACCCCTGTGCCGCCAGCCCGGCCCTGGGCACAGCTGGAGCAGGTGTACCTGCTCCAAATACTCAATCACACTATGTGACTCCCCCATGTACTTAGATGCCCCCCAGAGCCCAGGGGCACCCCCATGTGGGCTGGGTTCCCCCAGCCTTCAGGATACTCATTACCCCCCCTGCCACCCACTGTTAAAACTGTACTGCTGGGAGTCCCCGTCATGGCGCAGCGGAAACAAATCCGACTAGGAACCATGAGGTTGCAGGTTCGATCCTTGGCCTCGCTCAGTGGGTTAAGGATCCGGCATTGTCGTGAGCTGTGGTGTAGGTTGCAGACCCGGCTCGGGTCTGGCGTTGTTGTGGCTGTGGTGTTGGCCAGCAGCTACAGCTCTGATTGGACCCCTAGCCTGGGAACCTCCATATGCCGTGGGTGTGTCCCTAAAAAGACAAATAAATAAATAAATAAACAAACGGCTCAGTACAAGCCGCATGTAGCTATGAAGAGCTTAAAATGAGATGTGTTGTCAACGTAAACTACACAGCAGATTTTGAGAGCTTAGTATGAAGAGGGAATGTAAAACACTTCAATAATTTTGTATATTGATTACATGTTAAATGCTAATATTTCCGATACACCGGGTTAAATGAAACACATTATTAAGATTAATTTCACTTGTTTCTTTTTTACTGTTTTTTTTAATCTTTTAAAAAACCCGTGGCATATGGAGGTTCCCAGGCTAGGGGTCGAATCGCAGCTGTATCCGCCGGCCGAAACCACAGCCACGGCAACGCCAGATCCAAGCCGTGTCTGCCACCTACACCCCAGCTTACAGTAACGCTGGATCCTTAACCCACTGAGAGAGGCCAGGGTTCGAACCTGTAACCTCATGGTTCCTAGTTAGATTCGTTTCCGCTGTGCCACAACTGGAACGCCTCGTTTTTACTTTTTTAATGTCGCTACTAGAAATGTTTAAATTGCATATGTGGTTTGCATTATACTTCTACTGGACAGCCTGGCTCTAGACGGAGGTCGCAGGCAGTCACCCAGGGCTCCCCAGTGGGACATTGGACAGCGCTGGCATAGGTGCGGCTGCTATTATAGGTCACTACCACCAGGGGGCAGCATTTCCCACCAAATAAGACACCCGGCTCGTAAACGGCCTGGGCTCCGAGCTGCCTGGAACCAAGACGGGGAGAATGGAAAGAACAGCCAGGGGGGCCCTCACCTGTTCTCCGTGGAACAAAAAAACTGCACCCATGGGTTGGTGTTGCCACAGTCTGCAGCTGGGGGCAGGTACATGGCCTCAGAGAAGCAGGTCAGCAGCAGTTTCAGCAGCTCCATCCTTGGGGGTGGGGGGCAGGGACGCTCAGTGCCTGAGGATCTCAATCCTCCTGGAGCAGGGCATGTCCTCCCCGCCCAGCCCCAGCTCCAGTCTGTAAAGTGACTCCATTTTATCCCTGCGAGGCTGACGCTGGGTCACGGGTGGGCAGGGTCTGTGCTCCCTGAGCTGGGGTGGGAGGCAGGAGGCCTGGGGTCCAGCGACATCACCAGCTCCGGGCCTGAGAACTGCTCACCGGTTCATGTCGTGGATGTAGCTGGGCTGCGGGGAGTGAGCAAAGCCCACGCCAGCCTCCCAGATGTATTCACAGCTGTCCAGGGAGTGGATGTCCTCCGCCGAGTCCTGGGGACGGGGTCAGGGAGAGGTCAGGCTGAGGGGGGACAACCCAAGCCTGCCACTATCCTTGGGAGCACAAATCCTCCTATTCTCGAGACAGAGCCTCCGAGTGCCGCGGGTGCTCATGCACAGGGAAGAAATGAATGTCCTCAGCCTCTTGAAGGCTCACTTTGCTTCAGTTTGGTTGGGTGGGGGGGTGGATAGGGAGGCAGCACAGTGGAATCAGGTGCCCCTGGTGGTGTGTGGCAGTGGGGGGCAGAGAATACTCCAGGTCCAGTTCACGCACCCACAGGAAATGAAAGGCCCAGGCCTCCTGTGTCCAAGCCCCACACCCCCACCCACCGCCCAGGCGAAGACAATGGGTGCTTTTGCCCAGCCTCCCGGATGCAGGGGGCAGGGCCTGCCACACAGCTGGCTCCCTTCCAGCTATGCCAGCCACCACCCCCTCCCTGGGACCATGCGTGCCAGGCAGCCCAGCCCTCCCGGAACAGCCCCTCCCCAAGGGACCTTCAACCAGCCGCAGGGGACCAGAGCCCGCCTCAGCTAGGGGGGTGGGGGGCTGGGGGCCTCTCACCACAGTGCTTCTCCGGTGGCTCTGGACGGTGAAATCTGGGCAGAAGAGCAGGTCGGCGATGGCCAGGAGCAGGGACTCGGCCAGCGGCCGGGCGTTCTCGTCATCATCCTCGCCCTGCTTGGGACATGGCACCCATAGGCCCTCTCAGTCACAGCTGGCCAAGGAGAGGTGGCCCCAGGACTCGAAGGCGGGAAGGAGACAGGGTCTTGGTCCAGGCAGGCCCCCGTGGGCAGAGGGATGGAGGAAGAGGTGGGAGAAGGGCAGGAAGTAGATGCTCATTCACCCCAAACCTCCTCAGGCAGAAGAGCGACCACACAGGGCTCTGCTGAGTGCGAGGGGCCAGGCGAGTCCCCGAAACTCTGGAGCCTTAGCCCTGCTGGGAATCACTGCCCACCCCCTCACACTGTCCTCGAAGAAGGGGATTGGAGGAATGGCTGGCCCTGAGGGGGTTCTTCCCCTGACACCACAACTCCAGCTCCCATCCAGCCCCCCAACCAGGCACACAGACCCCTCCTCGGCCTGCCCCGGGCACTGTGGACCAGAAGAAGCCCCTCCAGTCGGGGTCCTCAAAGATGCAGGGCAGCACGCGGGTGAGAAGCCGGCTGCAGTTCAAGACAATCTGCTTCTCCTTCTCCGAATGGCAGCCGCTCTCTGCTCCCTGCACCAGCTTCTCCACAGCCTGTGGGGACGGGCAGAGAGGCTGGCAGGGTGGGGAGTGGGGATCTGGTGCTTGGGGTCAGGCTGGGCACTCCGGCCTTCAGAGGGGGAGAGGCAGCCGGGTCACCCTGCAGGGCTGCCTCTCCAGACAGGGTCAGCCAGCCCAGGGGGACCGGCCATGGGCTGGGGGCGGGGGTGGGGGTGGGCTGGCACCTAGAGCATCATGGGAATGAGACCCAGCCCACCCCGCACAGCGGAGACCTTGCTGAGTAACTGCCCATCTGGGCCTCGCTTTCCGCACCTGTGATATGGCAACACAGACAGTACCAACCCCGGAGCATGAGCTAAATGAGCCATGGAATGTGCCACCCTCACACAGCCCTCACAGGGGGCGCTGCCATCATGTGCCCCCAGAGCCCAGCCAGGGGGAGAAGCAGGGGAAGTCTTAGGACTACTCCAAGCTGGGTGGGGCACATCCTCAGTGCCCAAGCCCAGGGCTGGGCCAGCTCTGGCCTCTCTGGGAGGGTGGGCGCGGCAGCGAGCGGCGGGCACCCCTCACCTTGTAGCACAGAGTGGCCAGGTTGGAGGGTGACTCCTCTCGCACTGCCCGGATCTCCGCTGCCGGCACGAGCGCAAAGACATCCTGCACTGAGGTGGCCGTGTCCGCCCAGAACTGGTCCCAAAAGGCGTCATCAGTGGCTTCCACGGGCTGCGGGGGACCCAGTGTCCAGAGTCACAGGATCGATTGCCGGCAGGCTCACAGTTTGCCCAACCTGGAGCCAAGGGAGCCCCCGAGAGAGAAGCCCCCTACCCCACCCCTGCTGGTGCCCAGGAGCCTTCCTAAGTGGGAGCCCCGGCTGGCACAGGCAGGCTGGGGACACCTGACCCTGACGGTCAGGGGTCAGCTAGGCACTGAGTTCAGTTGCCAAAGCTCAGTTCAGTCCCTGAGGGTCTGTGTAGCCCCGAGTAATTCACCATCCCACGCTGGCAGGGCCTCCCCACCTGGGGGCCTCCCAGCCACACCTCCACCACCCTCTCCCGGCCCACCCAACAGATGCCAAATCTAAAGGAGCTGCCCCCTGGCTCTCTGACCACACCTGCTCCTCTCAGTGTCCACCACGGGGCTCTGACCTTCAAACCAGGGCCCCACCCCCAAATTTACCCCCTAATCCCGCCTCTACACTGCCCCCAACCCACTTGCAAAGCACAGCAGCAACAGCACTGCTTCCTCAAACAAGACCGTGAGGGCTCCCCACTGCCTGCAGAGTCCAGACCTCGGCCCGTCAGCCAAGACTGCACCCAAATGCACCTACAGGCACACGCACGTACACGTACACACACCTACATACACAGGTGTGCACATGTATGGGCGTGTGTGCGTGCATCACACTTGCATTTACTATGCCAAGAACATGACCCCGTCTTATTTTCTCTTTGACTTTCGTCCTTTTTTTTTGGCTGAGCCCACAGCACATGGAAGTTCCCGAGCCAGGGATCAAACCCACGCCACACCAGGGACAACACTGGATCCTTCACCCACTGAGCCAGTAGGGAAGTCCTCTCTTTGCCTTTCTTTGCTCAGACTGTCCCCTCTTCCCAGGAAGCCCTTCTTTTTTTTTTTTTTTTGGTCTTTTTGGCTTCTTCTAGGGCCACTCCTGTGGCATATGGAGGTTCCCAGGCTAGGGGTCGAATCACAGCTATCCAGAGCCAGAGCAACACTGGATCCGAGCCGCATCTGCGACCTATACCACAGCTCACGGCAACAGCTCACGGCAACGCCGTATCATTAACCCACAGAGCAAGGCCAGGGATCGAACCCACAACCTCATGGTTCCTAGTCAGATTCGTTAACCACTGAGCCATGACGGGAACTCCTCCAGCAAGCCCTTCTAACACATTCCAAAGTCCCATCCATCCTATGGAGGCAATATGCCTTCAACACACTTAGGCTTCTTAAGTCATGGAGTCGGTCATATAGGCAACAAATTTGAACTTGAACTCCCCTTCTAGAAATCTTTCCTAAGGAAAGGATCCGAGAAGTGCGCGTATGAGGATGGTTACTGAAGTGCCACTTACTGCTGACAACAGTGAAAAGTTAGAATCAACCTAAACAACCAACAACTGGGAAATGTTTAAGAAGTTAGGGCACAGTCATACAATGGAATATTATGCAGCCGTCAGAATCACGTTTTCAAAGAGTATTAATGAGTGGAAAATGCTCATGGTACAATTTGTGAAAAAGGCAAGATATAAAACTATCGGATTAGGAGTTCCCATTGTGGCTCAGCAGGTTCAGAACCCAACTAGTATCCATGAGGATGCGGGTTTGATCCCTGGCCTTGCTCAGTGGGTTAAGGATCCGGCATTGCTGTGAGCTGTGGTGTAGGTTGCAGATGTAGCTCCAATTTGACCCCTAGCCTGGGAACTTCCATAACTTCCATAGTTCCATATGCTGCAGGTATGGCCCTAAAAGAAAAAAAAAAAAAAAAAGGAAAAAACTATAAGATGATCACAACTTTGTGTTAAATTATACAGTTATAGGAGTTCCCGTTGTGGCTCAGTGGCTAACGAACCTGATTAGGAACCAAGAGGTTGCAGGTTTGATCCCTGGCCTTGCTCAGTGGGTTAAGGATCCAGCGTTGCCGTGAGCTGTGGTGTAGGTTGCAGACATGGCTCGGATCCCGTGTTGCTGTGGCTCTGGCACTGGCCAGCAGCTATAGCTCCAATTGGACCCCTAGCCTGAGAACCTCCATATGCCGCGGGTGCAGCCGTAGAAAAGGCAAAAAGACCAAAAAAAAAAAAAGTATACAGTTATAAAAGCCTAGGAGTTCCCTAGTGGCCTAGGGGTTAAAGTCTCGGCATTGCCGCTGCTATGGCTTGGGTTCAACCCCTGGCCTAGGAAATTCCACTTGCCGTGAGTGTTGGAAAAAAAAAAAAATCTGTTCCCTGAAGCCACTTCATCCAAGAAGTCTCCCAGATCCTCGACCAAGGGGCTCCCTCCCACCTTGGAACCCCACACCCCACTCCCTTCAATCAGTCATCATAGTCCCTGACTCTATGGGCTCATGTGCGCTCACCCCGGGGGCCCCAACTAGACCAGCAGCCCTTCTTCCCTGACTGTGCAGTTGGGGCATATGGCTGACGTGCTGCCAATATTTGTTCAGCTCAAGGCTGTGATTGGTCCTAGCAATCCCTTCAGCCAGATCACTGGCCAGATCTGAGCATCAGAGGGGCTGTGCAAACCCAGGGCTAGTCATGAGCCTCACTGAGGTCCAGGCTTTCCCTAGCTCACCCCACCTCCAGAAAACCCTCTGAGGTACAGAGCAGCAGGGCAGGCCCTGGCACCAGGACTTGCTCAGTCCCAGAACTGGTAGAGCGAGTTAGCTGGGGGAGAGGAACAAAGACCACAGGAGGGGCCCTGGGGCTGGGTTTGCTGGGTCCCCAGCCTCAGGGACAGCCCTCTGACACTCACTGGGGTCGGGGGGGGGGGGCAAGCACACCCCAGTGTGGGTGCTGGGGAAGGGGGAGGGGAGGAGCGGGGAAGGACGTCCCAGAAAACATGCAGGGCCCCCCACCATCTGCAGCACCTCTGGGAAGCCACTTTCCCCACCTCCCACGTAGCCACTATCCCCTTAAAGGGGCAAAAACTCCTCATCGGGTGGACTTGACCTCTGACCTAGCTCATCCGGCAAGTGTCACCTGGGGAACGAATTCAAAGGGAGGAGAGCACTTAGGAGGGAGCTTGGGGGGCCCCAGGGTAGCCCAGCCCTGAAGCCCAGGAAAGTCCCAGCTGTGGGAACTGGCCTTGAACGTCAGCAGTGGTGACCGTCACCTTCCCCATTCTCAACTTGGGCCTCCTCTCCAGGTCCCAGCAGTGGCTTGGACACTTCAATTTGGTGACAATTCTCTGACCATACCAGGCTAGCCTGATGCTACAGGTACTGGCCAGGGTCACTGGAATTTTGGTGGCGTGACATGGCTTAGCTCCTGCCTCGGTTACCCCAGCTGGGCTCTCGCCAATGCAAGAAAGCTTCTAAAATCCAAGCCAGTCTCTTTGAAAAGACTATTTTTGCTGGAGGTGGGCAGGCCCACACTGCCAAGGGCACAGGGACTAAGCTATCCCGGTGGGAAACCAGATATTCTTACCCCAGCTTTGCCAGGATCGGCTCAGGCCAGAGCCCCCACCAGCCTGGGGGACCGGCTGCATCTTTTGAACCTCACTGGGGGAAGAAGGGAAGGACCAGCGGCGCTCTAGCTTGCTCAGGGTGACCTGTGCCGGAGGGCTATGTCACCACGGCATACACACACACACATACGTGTGCACACATGTAAACACACACCCACCCACCCAATATCCTCTAGCCTGTGGCAGAGGATCTCGAAACCAGCAGGGGCCAGGAGAAGGTCTCAGGTCCAGGGATGGGCCCCCTCTCGGGCCCCACCCCCTCCGGGAAAGGCTGGGGAAACGCAGTCAAGGCTGCTGACCCTCAGGACCAGGGTCAGGCCTCGCCCGGGCAGGAAGAAAACAGGATGCAGCTCAGGAAGGCAGGGGAGGCCGAACTCAGGCCCAGGCCACGGGGAAAGGTGCTGGGCCAGTTTGTCTGCTGCCCCGAGCAAAAATCTGTGTTCCCAGCACAGCCTCTGAGGAACCTGGGACAGGAAGACACCCTGTGGACAACTGGCCTGAATCTCCTTGGGGACACTGAGCGGCAAGGTCTGGGACCATCTGGGACCTGGTCCTCACTCTGCAGGGCTGGTGGCTTCAGCCCCTGAAGGTCTCTCCCTCCAGGTGGCCCAGGCACCCTACCACTGCAGGGCCCCAGGGCTCTCTGGAGGGAAAGCCAGGCTGTCTCCAGCTCTGGTCCTGTCCCAGGCCAACTCACTGTCCTCAGCTGGGACACCAGATAGCACCATCTCAGTCGACTCTGTATTTGGGGGAGAGATTGAGGCACTCTGTATTTGGGGGAGAGGGCCAGAGGGCATCGCGGTCTGGTCCACTCAGATGCCTTGGGACCTGGCTGAGCTAGTCCTGCTGGCCCGGTCAAGGACCCTGGCTGCTGAGCCTATAGCCCATAGCTCGTTCCTCCAATAAGGTGTCTCCCTCACCAAGTAGGTAAACATGGGTGCCTCCCTCCCTTCCTCTGCCTGTGGCCTCACACTGAGAGGCTGGCCCACCTGCCACCCTCAGATCTAGAAGCCCCATGTCAAGAAAGCCAAAGGCCAGAGATATATGGAGCCATAAGGGAAGTGGCAAGAAGCAAGGCCTGGTTTCTATCAAATACCTGTTAGCCAGGGCTGGACTCTCCAGGGGCCCTGGGCATTTGCTGGGCTCCTGACCTTTCTCTTGTGGGCACAAGAGAGTGTGGGACCAGAGGTCTGGCCTCTGGAGCTGTGACCAGCTGGCTGTGGGGACAGCTCCCTTGATCCCATTCTAATTGCCAAGAACAAGAGAGAGCCCTGGGGGTGGGGGTAGGATGGAAACCCTAATGGTGGCAGGTCCTGACTCCCTTGAAAGTGGGGGATCTGGGAGCAGAGCTGGGCATCTCTGCGGCCAGAGCAGCCTGGCTCAAGGGCTAAGGAGACAGGGCTGGGCAGGGGAGTACCCTTGCTGGGGCCAGATCCTATGTGTTGGGGACAAGGAGGTGGTCTCTGTGTCACTTGTGGACTCAAGAGAGTGTACAAGAAAGAATGGACTAGGGTGAAAGATACCCTCAGGCCCCACAGCACCTAGTCCAAGGGCAGCCTGGATGGTTCTTAGCCCTGATCCAGAGAACAGAGGGCACCTGCAAACACAGCCATCCCCACCTCTGGGCCTCAAAGGAGGAGCCCCAGGCAGCAGTGGCCTCAACTGGGAACCTGGACTCCATGGCCCTGGGATCAGGTCCGCTTGCCAGGCTGCAGTGCTGCCTGCCACTCTGAATGTTCCCAGTAAAACCTGGGCCTTCCCTGGCCGTGGCCATGGACCTGGGCCCAGAGAGGCCGCTGCCTCCGCGCACCAGCTGTTTCCCCGACCCAGGAGGGCGCCGGCAGGCTTTGTTTGCATTGAGTCAGCCGGGTCTGTGCGTCCGGGACCCACGGGCACCGAGGAAAGCAGGGAGGTGTTTGGGTGGGTGGGGGTGGGGAGAGGTTGGACATGCGAGGCTGGAGGGGCGTGGGGGGTGCAGACTGGGGGGCGGACAGCGGCGACGCCGGCTTGGGGTGTAGGCACACGTCAGCCTAAGGTGGCAGCAGTAGCTGCGAGGGAGAGGATGTTCCCGGGAGAAGAGGTTGGGGGTGGGGGGCTAGGGGATGGAGCCCTGGGGTACAGGCCAAGGAGTCTCGCTCCGGTCCTGGCCTCGGCGTCACCCTCCTGGCCAGCTGGTCTCCCCATCTCCCGGCGAGCCAAGTTCTCGAAGCCCCCCAGCCCTGCCCAGCCCCCAGTCCGGCAAGTGGGTGGGGAGGCCGGGGCCCCGTGCGCACCTGCGTCTTGGTGGTGAGCTGGATCACTGCCTTTCGGAAGTTCAGCTTGGAGTCGGCCGACCCCATATCGTTGGAGCCCGCTCCGGCCCGGCCCCAGCCCTGACTCCCGCCCGGGCCCGGACTCTGTATCCGGCTCCACTCCGCGGCCCCAGCTGTCTCGCAGGAGCGGAGCTGCGCACCCCGCCCGCCGGCCCGGCGTCGACCCCGCCCCCTCCTGGCCCCGCCCGATAGGACTCCGCCCCCCGCACCTGCCGCGCCCCGCCCCGCCCACTCCCGGCGCCCGGGGTCTGTCGCTCCCATCCACTGTCGTAGCCCTCCCGGCGTCCTTCTTATCCGGATCCAGTGCCTCCAGGCCCTTTCTTCTGTGTCGGTGCGTTATTCCCCCCCCCCGCTCCCCCCCACCCCCGCCTCTCCCATTACCACCCAGCCCCCAGGGCCTGCATCCTTCCCAACCTCGCGTCCCCCGCCCCCGCTCCTCACCATTGGTCCCCACGCCATCACTGGGCCCACACTTTCAAAACCAGCCTTCTCCAGTTTCTTCCTTGTAATCCCTGTCCTCCCCACTTTGTTTTTTTCCCTGAGCATCCGTTCTTTCGGTTCCCCTTTTACTGACCTATCCAACCCACATGTCCCCTGTAATCCAGTCACAAGCTGAACCTCGGTGGAAGCGGGGTGTTCACTCAGTGTCCCTGCTCCAGGAAAGCAGCTTCCCTTCCCTGATGAGAGCTAGAGGCCCCTCCGGGTCCGGAACTAGTATTTGAGGAACTAGTATTTACCAACATGGTGTCAGGGGTAGGGCAGAGGGGGCCTAAGTCACAGGGTCTGCCCTCTTAAGAGCAGTTGGCAAGGGAGAGAAACTAGGAAGGAATTAGTTATGGTTCAACTCAGTGAGGCAAATTAATAATAATAGCAGTAGTAATAATAATAGTGACGAAATACCTCTTACACAACAAACACCTGCCTCTGAGATAGGTATTCGCCCCATTTTACACCAGAGGAAACTGAGGCTCAAAGCAATTAAGTTGCCCCAAATCACACAACTAGTAAAGAACAAAGCCAAAAAGGCAAATCCAACTCTGACTCCCAAAGAGGCTGCATTTTTTCAACATTATCTTGCATGCTATGTCCGGAAGCTTCTGGAAATCCTAGCGGCTTCAAAAGGAAGTGACGTTTAGTTTAAATTGGAATGCCACAGGTGAAAAATGAGAGACGCACCATCTAGGCACAAAGGCAGGGTAGGACAGATGAGGAGGTAGGGAGGAAGGAGACAGGGATGTCATCATGTCACTGAATGAGCAGACTGGACAGGATAGCTCTGTCCTTGCTCCAGAGGTGGGTTTTCTCTGCCTTGGATGAAATCTTCCAGGTTCCGTGGCTTTTCTAATCACTTTGAGATAACAAATGAATAGAACCTTTATTTGGCATTAAAAAAAAAAAAAAAATCCAGTCCACCCTACAAATCACCCAGCCCTAGGCCAGGCCAAAGTGACATTAAAAACTCTGAATCTTGGAGTTCCTGTCATGGCGCAGCGGAAACGAATCCAACTAGGAACCATGAGGTTGCGGGTTTGATCCCTGTAGGCCAGCAGCTGTAGCTCCGATTGGACTCCTAGCCTGGGAACCTCCATATGCCACGGGTGTGGCCCTAAAAAGACAAAAGACAAAAAAAAGAAAAAGAAAAACTCTGAATCTTGTTCATTAGGGAAGTACAAATTGAAACCACAATGCAATAACTGTTATATACCTATTAGAATGTGTTAAAAAAACAAACAAAGGAGTTCCTCTCATGGCGCAGTGGTTAACGAATCCGACTAGGAACCATGAGGTTGCAGGTTCGATCCCTGGCCTTGCTCAGTGGGTTAAGGATCCGACCTTGCCATGAGCTGTGGTGTAGGCTGCAGACGCGGCTTGGATCCCGTGTTGCGGTGGCTGTGGGGTAGGCCAGCGGCTACAGCTCCGATTCGACCCCTAGCCTGGGAACCAAAATATGCTGCAGGTGCGGCCCTAGGAAAAAAAAGACCAAAAGACAAACTAAAATTTAACGGTATCAAATACTGGTGAGGGTAAGGAGCATGTTTATATATTTTCTTATAAAGTTAAAAATACAATTACTATACAACTCAATAGTCCCATTTTTGGTATTTACTCAGTAGGAATGAAGACATATATCCACACAGAAAGCTTGGGTCATACATATAGCAATTTCATTCATAATTACCAAAACCTGGAAACAACCCAAATGTCCAACATCTGATGAATAAACAGACTGCAGTTTATCCATACAATGGGAAAAGTACTTAGCAATAAAAAGGGACAAATTACTGGTACAGGCAGCAACAATATGGGTGAATATCAAAAGTCCTTTGTCAGTCGTTCCCGTTGTGACTCCAAAGGTTCAGAACCCGACTAGTATCCATGAGGATGTGGATTCAATCCCTGGCCTCGCTGCAAGCACAGGTCGAAGACGCAGTGCTGTGACATAGGCCAGCAGCTGCAACTCCAAATCAACCCCTAGCCTGGGAATTTCCAGATGCTGCAGATGTGGCCCTAAAAAAAAAAAAAAGAAAAATGTCAAAAACCCTGTGTCAGACACAAGAGGCAATGCACTGTGTTGTGTCATCTATACGACATTCTGGAAAAGGCAAAGTATTGGGACAGACAGCAGATCAGTGGTTAGTATGGACTGGGTGCAGGATGAGACCAGTGACTGTCCAAAGGTATGAGGAGACTTCTGGGAGTGAGGAATACTTTGATTCTACCTTTTCATTATGGTGGTGGTTCTACGACTGTATATGTTTGTCAAAGTTCATGTAACTGTATATCCACAGTGGATATATTTTACTATATGTCAATTTTACCTCAAGAAAGAAACCAAAAACCAATGCAGGTGCTACTCAGCCTGCCAAAGGAGTAATTGTGAGCCCCATGGTTTTGCCTCTCATTCAAAGCCATTTCTCTCTCTCTTTTTTTTTTCCTGTCTTTTCTCTTTTTAGGGCTGCTCCTGCGGCATATGGAACTTCCCAGGCTAGGGGTCTAGTTGGAGCTGTAGCCTCCGGCCTACATCACAGCCACACCAGATCCGAGCCGTGTCTGTGACCTACACCACAGCTCACAGCAATGCCGGATCCTTAACCCACTGGTCAAGGTCAGGGATTGAACCCACAACCTCATGGTTCCTAGTCAGGTTCATTTCCTCTGTGCCACGACAAGAACTCCTCTCTTTCTTTCTTTCTTTCTTTCTTTCTTTCTTTCTTTCTTTCTTCCTTTCTTCTCTTTCTTTCTTTCTTTCTTTCTTTCTTTCTTTCTTTCTTTCTTTCTTTCTTTCTTTCTTTCTTTCTTTCCTCCCTCCCTCCCTTCCTTCCTCTCTCTCTTTCTTTCTTTCTTTCTTTCCAGAGCCATTTCTGATGATTTTGGCACAGTAGGACCTTGAAACTTGGTTGTCAACTTGATGTGTGTTCTAGATACTATCACTGTTCAACAACCACGCCAGCAAACTTGGTCTGAAACAATAACCATTGTATTGTAAATTCCATCATTACTAATTTAGACAGGACCCAGCTGAAGTGGCTTCTGTCGGCGCCATGAAGGCTGGGGTCTCAGCTGCAAAGACCAGCATAGCCAGAGGAGGAGTTAACTCAGAACAGCTGGGACCTAGAATCACCTGGAGGCTTCTAACCCACATATCTGGGCTGGGAAGACTCAAAGGCTGGGCTCAGCTAGAGCTGAAGAGGGAAACAACATGGGATTTCTGCATGTGGCCTGGGCCACTCACAGCGAGGACGCTGGGCCCTGAGAAGGTGTGCCGGAAAGGGTGCATACACAAAGGGTGTCCCTGGAGAAAAAGGAGGAAGCTCCATGGCCATTGAGTACCCAGCCTGGGGATAACACATATAGTGGCTTCCACCATACGCTATTGCTAAAGCGATCCCAAGCCCCCCAGATTCAAGGGGAGCAGACTTAAGCCCACCTCCCCAAGGAAGACGGGTCGAAGAAGTTGGTACCATATACAAAACTGCCACGTGGTGGGCGATTCTGTCCTCCATACTTCTTCCCCCCAAGCCCAGTCCTTCTCTCTCCTGACCTTGTCTTTAAGTCTTCTCACCTCCTTAAAGGGCACCTCCCAGGTACTCAAAATCCCGAAATCCAGTGCCACCCTGCTGTCACCCCACCGCCAACCCATCACCAAGACCCGTTGATGTTCTCCCCAAAACAGATACATTATCAATTCTACCTCACTCATCTCCACGGCCCCACCTGTGCCAGGGTCCCCATCCTCTCCCATCTGCTGCAGCCTCCACTCCTACTCCCTCTTAATCTATTCTCTGCACAATGGCCCGAGGAATTGTGAAATGCAGCTCACAAGGCTTCCCCACTAAAGACACCTCAGAGCCTGTGGTTAGGGTCAACTTTCTCCGGGCCCCACTGTGACCCCCCAAGGCCTCACATGATCTGAGTCCTGCTCCCCCTCCCCCTAGCCCCCAGGTCCCACCCACACCGATCTTCCTTTATTTCTTCAAACCGTCTAAGCTCTTTCTGCCTGAGATCTCTGTACAGGTTGTTCCTTCTGACTGAGACATTCCTCCTCCCACTCTTCATGTGTCCCCTTCTCATGTTTTACGGTCTTAGCTTAAAAGTCTCTTTCCCTGAGGGAGTTCCAGTTGTGGCTCAGTGGAAATGAAACCGGCTAGTATCCAGGTAGTATCCATGAGGACTTGGGTTCGATTCCTGGCCCCGATCAGCAGGTTAAGGATCTGGTGTTGCCGTGGCTGTGGTGTAGGCTGGCAGCTGTAGCTCTGATTCAACCCCTAGCCTGGGAACCTCCCTATGCTGTGGGTTTGGCCCTAAAAAAGTCTCTTTCCCTGAGAGACTTACCATCCCCAGCTGTTGTTATTTCACCCCCTAAAACTTTTACTGCCATCTTAAATGTGTTTGCTTTTTTGGATTGATTTACATTGTCTCTTCCATGGAAATGCATGCTTCAGGCGATCAGGGGCTGGAGCTGTCTGCTTCTCTGCATCCCCAGCTCGTGGTTCTGACCCAGCACACAGTGGCGAACTGATGAAGATAACTCCTGGGTGATCACCGAAGATGGAGCCACTTGGGTAATCCACTTTGGTCAATAGGAATGACACGTTTTCATCCACTGTTTCTCAGATTCTTTTTTTTTTTTTTTTTTTTTTTTTTTGCTCCCTGGCCATGCCCACAGCATGCAGAAGTTCCTGGGTCAGGGATAAAACTCGAGCCATAGAAGCGACCCAAGCCATAGCAGTGATCCTTTAACCACCAGGCTGCCAGGGAACTCCATCAGATTCATTTTTTAGTCCCTTAAGGAACATTTCAGGGGGAGCAAATGGATTTGTTCTGGGGCGGAGATGGCCAGGGAATACGGTTCTGTCATGGGTCTCAGAGCATTCATTTGTTCATTCGTCGGATTTGTTCATTCGTCGGGCACCTGCTATGTGCCTCAGGGAGCTCTCAGCCTGCTGGGAGGCAGATGGATCCCAGGCTGGGGGTTGTATTCAGGCCCACGTCTCCCGCTTTGACTGCAGGCCTGCCCTGCCCCTGTGACTTCCCTACAAGGAAGATAAGACCCCTGGACGTCTCTCCGGCCCCCCTCCGGAGCCCTGCCGGAAGAGGGGTAGTGACAGGCAAGAAGAGGATCCTCCAGGTAAAAAAGTGACAGCAATAATGATCCTGGGAGGAGTTCCCGCCATGGTGCAGTGGGTTAAGAACCTGACTGCAGCAGCACAGCTCGCTGTACAGACCTGGGTTGGATCTCTGGCCCAGAGCAGTGGGTTAAAGGATCCGGTTGTTACTGCAGCTGAGGCTCCGATTCTATCCCTGGCCCCAGAGCTTCCATATGCCACAAAATAATAATAATAATCCTAAGAGCAAACATTGAAGACAGTTCTACGCATTTGGCCAAGAGTTAATTCTCCCAGCACCCCGACGGGGAGGTATGAAAGGAGTAAGGATGAGGCCACAGGAGGACGCGGCACAAACATCTCGAGGTCACTCTGCTGATGCCAGGCCCGGAGGGTTTAAACGACAGGATCTGAGGCAGACACACAGAAGCGCTTCCTGACCACAAGGACTTGTGACCTCTAAAATAATTCTCTTTCAGAACAGACAGTTGTCTGGGACGCATGTGTATGGTGTCCGGGGGACGGGGTGGGGGGTGGACACCAGCTGATCTCGCTCATTCAAATGCGCTGAGTGCCTTACCCCGCCAGGCGCTGACCTCAGACTGGTGGAGGGGACAGATGGGGCGAGACCGTCAGTGCAATGGAAGCCCCCAGCGCTGCAAGGACGGGGCTGGGGACAGGGAGAGAAGCGCAGTCTGCAGGAGGTGGGAGTATCCAACCGAGGAAGGCGATCTGGTGGGGCCTGATCCCTTTTCCTCAACCCGAGATGCGCAGCGTGTAGGATCGGTGGATACAGAGGCGCAGGCTGGGCACCCTGCCCCTCCCCCAGAGTGGCTTAAGTGGCTGCGGAGGCCGAGACCCTCCAACGTCAGCGCTGCCTGCGAGGGCACCGTCATTTCCGGTGGGCTGGGCTGGGCTGGGAGTGGAGGGGGCCGCGCTCGCCCTCGAGGGGAGGGTTCTTCCCTGGTCCAGTCCCGGCTCCTAGCTCCTCCTCCTCCCGCTGGGATTCCGGGATCCTGCTTCTGCGCTCTGGTCCCAAATCCAGGATCTGGGCTTGCATCTCCCGGCTTGAGAATCGAGAGTCGGAGCCCGAGAATCGCTCCAGGTGGCCCGAGTGTCAAAGTGACCCCAGGGGAATTCATAATGCTCAAGGCTTGGGGACATCGAGGCCACCTCGGGCTCTGGCCATAGGCGCCAAGTCTTGATGCCCCTGCCGAGAAACACCACGAAATAGGTTTGCCCGATGCACAGATGAAGTACCAGGTGCTGGGGGTACCAACATCATGTTATACTGCCCATTCCTGAGCTTGGCTCTCTACCCTGCTTAGAGGAAAAGTCCTGATTCCACAGCTTGTTGGCCGGTAGCTCAGGGAGGCTGAGGAATTTCCTTCTTCAAAGGCAGATCCGATTTTCCTCTTCGTGGGATAGTTTAGAAGATACTAAGTCTGCCCCCAAGGCATGGGGAGTGATCACATCGGACAAGGAGCCTGGGGTTCCTGTGAGCCAACTCAGGCAAAGGGCCCCACAGGCACCCCATCCCTAAGCCACCCCAGCCTCTACCCTCTGCCCCCTGCAACCGGGGAGAGTTGGTGGCCCAGTGTCAGCTGACCCCCACCAGTCTCATGAGATGCGGGTGGGGGGAGGGCTTATCCAGCCTGTATCGCTCTGCCCAGTGCTCAGGCAGCAATAAGAATCCAGCCTTTGTGTTGTTCTTCTCCCCGCCAGGCGATGCTTCTGTGGCTGGGGCAGGGAGAGGGTGGCTCCAGGAAAGGAGGGTATTTGGGTCATGAGGAGGGTGTGGCCAGTGTGGTAAAGGCCAAAAGCTGAGAGGTGCCTCTGGAGCTGGATGTTTTCAGACATGGGTGTCATCTAAATCATTGTTGAAAGCATCCTTAGCTGCAGGGGTTGGAGCTGGATATTTTCAGACATGGGTGTCATCTAAGTCATTGTTGAAAGCATCCTTAGCTGCAGGGGTTGGAGGTGAATTTTCAGGTTGAGAGGTTGCCTTTCATTGCTAGCATCCTCACTGCTCAAGCCCAGCCCCACACCCTCTGCCCTTGTTCTCTGGGGACTCCCTAAACTCCCTGGGTGGGAGGAGCCCTGGCTCCATTTCCACAGGGCTGCAGAAGGAAGACATGAACACATGGGAGGAGGTTGGCAGTTTGGGAATGCCGACCAGATCCCTCTGGAACTCAGCCTCCCAACCTGCTTGTCCCTTAGACTCATTTTGCCCCCATCTCAATGGCATCGCCACCATCCAGTGACTGAAGCCAGACGTCCAAGTCATCGCTCTGACTCTGCAGTCAATTCATCTGCACATCTCAGTTTTACACTTTGAGCACTTTTCACCTCCACTGCCACCAGCCTTGCCCATCCCACTTTTCTTCTCTTGTAGATGACCACAAAGCCTCTGAACTGGTTTTCTTGCTTCCACTCTTGCTCCCCTCCAATCTGTGCTCCAAAATTGCCAGTGATATTTCACAACTGAAATATTGGTTCTCTTTGTCTATTTGGGTACCCCCCCAAAAAAAATCCCCTTCCCATGGCCCTAACTCCAATTCATCTCTCTTCTATTCACTCCACTCCAGCCCCACTGGGCTTCCATCAGTTCCTTATATGTGTTAAGCTCTTTCTGTCTTAGAACCTTTGACCTTGCTGTCACCTATGCCTAGAACACACTCTGCCCCCAGAGCTTGGCAGGACTGGCACCTTTTTGTTTTGTTTTGTTTTTGTCTTTTTTTTTTTTTGCTATTTCTTGGGCCGCTCCCGCGGCACATGGAGGTTCCCAGGCCAGGGGTCTAATCAGAGCTGTAGCCACAGGCCTACGCCAGAGCCACAGCAACGCAGGGTCCGAGCCGCGTCTGCAACCTACACCACAGCTCACAGCAACGCCGGATCCTTAACCCACTGAGCAAGGGCAGGGACCGAACCCGCAACCTCATGGTTCCTAGTCGGATTCGTTAACCACTGCGCCACGATGGGAACTCCCGAGGACTGGCACCTTTTTGTATCAGCTTAGTTGTCACTCTCAAAGGGAGGGCTTTCCTGAGCCTTCTCCCAAACTTTCTTGCAGAACCCTGTTAATTTCCTTCATAGCACAAGTTGCAGGTTGTAATAGTTTATTTATCTCCATCAGAAAGAAAGCTACATGAGGGCAGAAACTGCCTGCATGTCAGCTATGGGGTGTTTTCCTTTTCTTCTTAAGTAAACTATTTTATTAAAGTATAACATATTGGAGTTCCCATTGTGGCTCAACGGGTCGAGGACCCAACATAGTGTCTCGAGGATGCTGGTTGGACCATATCCCAACCCAACCTCTCCCTCAGCCAACCTTGCCTCCTCACTTTCCCTACAGGTGTTGACCCTTCTGAATAAGTTCAACACCCTGTCACATGTTTATTGGATCATTTTGGCCATGGGAGAAGTGCTTGGTCAAGTCTTTTACCCACTTTTCTACTGTGCTATCTTTCTTTTTCTTGTGGATTTGCAAGTGTTCTTTGTATATTCTGAATACAAGTCCTTTGTCAGATGTATTGGCCACATATATTCAGACTTAGTTATACTCAGGGTGCTTCAACAGTGCCAGCACAGGGTGGGTCCTAATGAGTTACATGTATGCCTGAGCCTGTAAACTCCTTTAAGGAAAGTATGCTCGGATAGGTGAAACTGTATATGGTTTAATGGCTGTAACTGGATTCAGGATATGGGTCCCAAAGAGAGGGAAACAGGACCTTAAAGGGAAAGGCCCAGAATGCAGGTAGCACTCAAAGTTCACTACTCCTGGCCTGATGTTTCAGGCCGCAGACATTCAAACAATTTCTTAAAGGTAATTGTAAACTAATTTTCATTCATTCTAAGAGTGTCCATAGAAGGTAACAAATAGATGCTGAAGAGCCAGTTGTGAACAAAAGAGAAGACCATCGCTTTCAGGAGATTGACGAAGAGAGAGAGACAATAGGTAAACAAAATAAAATGATTTCAGACATCGAGATGTAAACTGGAGTCCGACTTGAAGGGAAGGTGGGGTTGGTTCAGCAACCGCCAGACCAGGACGCCAGGGAGATCCCACCCTCGGGCCCGCCTCTAGCTTTGCATATGTTTCCTGATTGGTCAGCGGCAGCTGGCTCCACCCCGCGGAGCGGGGTACTTGGGAAGCGCGGGGCCAACCCCGCCAAGATGCAGCGGAGGCTCTGGGTGTCGCCGGGTGGTCCCGGGGCAGCGCAGGCCGGAGCGGGGCAGGGGGCGCCCGCCTCGGCGCCCGCGAGATCCTAGCTCCCCAGACCTGTCGGCGTGCCTGGGCCTTCCTTGCCGCCGTCCGCCCTCCGTCCCCGCCCCTCTACCCTTTGTGCGGCCGCCGCCCGGTGCCCCCAGCTCCGCAGGACCCCGACCGGGCCGGATCGCGGCGGCGCGCCAACGGTCTGCGGCCGATGGCGAGGGGGCGCGGCGCGGGCGGGGGCGCTGCAGCCCGAGTCCGCGACGCGGGAGGCTCGGCCCGCCTCCGCTGCATTGTCCCGGGCCCTGCGCCCCGGCCCTGAGTAGCACCGCCGCAGCGCCCGCCTGCCGCCTGCGGGGCCATGCGGAGGGCTGCCAGGATGGAAGACTTCACTGCAGAGGAAGAGGAGCCCTGGTACGACCAGCAGGACCTGGAGCAGGGTGAGCGCAGGGGGCGGCAAAGCGGGGAGCGCCCCGCGACCCCTGTCCGCTTCTCCATTGTTGGGAAGTAACACCCCGGGGAGGGCTGATCTGCACCCGGCGCGGCAGACTCGGAGGGGTGATGCGTCTGGAGAATGGGAACGTGGAGAGAGGGAGCGCTGCCCGGGAGGACTCGAACCGGACCGGTGGAGACCTGCGAAAGTGGAGGGAGCGGTCTTCCTCTTTCCCGGAACCACAGGGGCATATTTCACCTAGATTGCTTCCTCTGTCTTAGAGGCAAAAACTGCCCAGGCGCCCCGGGCATATTGGGGAGGGCCTGAGAGTCCTGGCTGGAAGTCTTTGGAGGCCAGGAGGTGGCTCCTTGGTTCTATTTTGCCGAGAGGGGTTTTGTGTGGGAGGTGTGCGTGGGTGCGCGCGCGGGTGTGTGTGCAGGGGGAAGTTATCCCATTCCAAATCCAGCGGCTCCCTTCCCTGCCCAGGACTCCTGAGCTCTAAGACTCCTAGAAAGTTTCCCCAACTCCCTTCCTCTCTACCCAGTGAGACGATGGGGGTGCGGTACTTTGCTTGTGGAGAAGCAGAGACGGTCAGGAATCCGATCTGCCTTGGAAGGGAGGAGTCCCCCGGCCCTTCCTCTCCCAAATGGCGCAAGGTTGGGGGGGGGGGGCAGGTTTGGGAATTCTGAGCAATACCCCAGATCACAGCCTGAGTAAAGAGGGAGCCACCTTCCCTTCTTTCCCATCTGAGGGCAAAGAGGGTGACTGGAAGGGGGTTAGAAGCTGGTGATGAGGTGGCCGAGGTGACATCACTCTGAGTAGGGGGCGGGGCTGTCAGGACAGGAAGGAGGAGGAGGCCTAAGAGGGTCAGGGCCAAGGACTGCTGGAGCACTGCCGCACCCACCTTCTCCTCCCCAGAACGCCTCATATTGGATGATCAGAGGTGGAGGGGCTGGGAACATGTTCTAGGAGTGACCACAGTCACTCAGCAAGCCGGCGGGTATGGACACAGTCTGGTTCAGCGTGTGCCAACACCCTCTGCTCTGCGTCTCCAGCCATGGGGCCCAGACGCCTGCCTTGACCCTCATGTGAGCCATCTACCATCTACCCAGATCCCGGAGCCTTTGTTTTCTGGCCCTGACCCACATCCCCATGTGGCCCGATTTGCTGGCAGATGAGCCTGTGTCCTTGTCCTCAGCACTGTGGGTTAATCAGAGCCTCTGGGGCACCAGTGTGGGATGTGGGGTCCTGGGCTGAACAGTACCATACTCTATGCCCTGGAGGCTACCCTCAGCCTCCCTGCCTGGAGTGAGATGCCCAATAACGGCTGCAAGAAGCCCCTCCCCCATCCTGGGCACCAGCCCCCAAAACCTCACAGTGCGCAAACACCTATCAGGCTCCACTTAAGTGTCAGACACTATCCTGGGAGTTGGGAATAGACACCCATCCCTGGCCTCCTAGGTGCACCTGGGCAGGTGGAGTTGGGCTTGTAACTGAATGCGGGTGATAAGATGCAGTGAGAGGACTTCATGGAAGAGGCAGGCCTGGAAGGAAAGATTGGAAGCTGAGTGCCTGGGAAGATGGCCTCCCGGGAGGCAGATGCTGATATTGTTGCTGTCTCGTCTCATTCCCGCTCCCCTAAGAAGCCTTTGGCATCGTGCCCAGCCCAGATGTGGGAGGAAGGAGCTGGGGACTAGGGGTGGAGATGTGCTGCATCCGGAGAGGGAGCGATGCAAGATTCCAGCTGGGCTGGGCGGCCGTGCTCTGGGGCCAGAGGTGGAGAACAGGCCCCACAGGCCCCTGCTTTTCTGGCTTCGCTCGTCTGCAGCAGTCGGCCTGGCCTCTAGCCTGAGTAGTGGCCAGAGCCCAGGAACCAGAAATGAGGCAATCTCCAAAGAAACGAGCTTTCGACCCAAACCCAAATGTCTGCTTGCCATGAGCTGCTTGTCGTGCTGAGCCTGGGGACATGATCTCTGCCCTTGGGAGTCTCCACATTCCAGCAGAGGAGGCAGAAATGGGATCAAACCAGCCACTGGGACAGAGCAACAGGGGGGACAGTGAGAACATTCTGAAGGCCTCCTGCTGTGAGACCCAAAAACCACTTACAGTCCCTTCTGAGCTGGAGGGTGACTAGGGGCCCCCAGGCAGGAGGAAGGCAGGAGGGAGGCAGACCCTCTAGGTGGAGGGGTGCTTATTCCAAGGCTCAGAGCCATGTGAAAAGATCACGCATGACTGGAAAGCAGGAATGATCTGGAGGGGGCAGGGGGCGAAGGAAGTCTCAGACTCCGTCACTGAGGGCTGGGTGGTGGGGGGAGCTCTGTCCAAAGGCCACAGTCACATTGGGGATCAGGTGCCTGTGGCTTCCCCCGACCCTGAACCCAGTCCCCAAATTCTCTCCTGCCCAGCTGCTCCCTAGATGCCTCTGAGTGTCCTAGGATGTGTTTTTTCTCAGCTAGCCCCATGTCCCCTGAGGACATATCCCCAACATTACTTTCAGGAGCTTGGCCCTCCAGCTCCTCCTGTTTGACTTTGAAGCTGTCTGTCCCAGTGGAGGGAGGCAGTTGGGACAAACGAGGTCCTCCATTCTGTGTTCCCTCTGCCACTGCCACAAGCACCTGCAAAAATAGAAAAAGCCATTAATTATTAAGCGCTGGCACTCTCGCTGCCAGCCTCCCTCCCCCACCTTGGCCCAGGTGTGGCCTGGCCCTATGGGTACCGCTCTCCGGGCTGAGAGGTGGCTGCTGAGTCACAGATTTGAAGTCCCAGGCTCCTGACCTTGAGTCTCAGCCTCAGGGGAGGGCTCTGACATGGCAGGGGGAGGGAGGTGACCGGACCCCAATTCTGCGGACCCAGAGTTCATGACCTTTGTGCCCTGGAGGTTGCGGACAGGACCCCTTGCAGGCCTGCCAGGTGGTTGATGGCCTCCCTCCCCCTTTATTTTTGTCCCTTGTCCCTATGCCCATCCCTGTCCTTTCCTACCTCTCTTCTCCAGAGTCTATGGAGCCCCGCCTTGACCCCAACCAGGAGAGGCAGTGGGATTTCAAAGGTTATTTTCAAAGATACCCCCTTGGCTCCCAGTCTTTCACCCTTAGGCGCTGGAACATCACTGCTGGGCAACACTTCAGGAGGCATTCAGAGGGCAAAACTGCTGACGTCCACTGTAGGAGACCCCAGAAAACTCTGGGGGTCCAGGCCGGGGACATGCCAGTTCAGACTCAGCACCTTCCCGGCCCATGAATCTGGCTGTGACAGGCTGTATGTTACTCCAGATTCGACTTCCGGCTTAGCTGGCTCCTCCATTCTCCCACTCCCAGGCCTCCCTCTCCTGGTCCAGGGGGAGCTGTACCCTCCCCAGAACTGTCCCCAGCCCCCATCTAGCTGGTGTCCTTTCCCCAGCACTTGGCTCCACTCAGTGCCCTGTTCTGCAGCTTCTAGACTCCTCTCGTGATCCCTCCTGGAAGCTCTGGCCAGCTTAGCTTGCATTGTGATCCAGTTTCCCGGAGACAGTCTCTGAGATTCTCCCCGACCCCAAACCGCTTCTGTTGGTTTCCCTTCCTCCCTGCCTGTGAATCACTAGGTGGCCCAGGTCACGTTCATTGCCTTCAGCACCCTTGGTTCATAGACTTGCAGTTGCCCCAGCCCACCCTGCTGGCCGCACACACACAGCTCAGATGCTCACCT
This sequence comes from Phacochoerus africanus, assembly GCF_016906955.1. NCBI lineage: Eukaryota > Metazoa > Chordata > Mammalia > Artiodactyla > Suidae > Phacochoerus > Phacochoerus africanus. Next base: position 6,261,359 of record NC_062557.1, on the reverse strand, counting down.
GGAAGGAAGAGCATACGATGCAGTTGTTCTTGGCCTTTCCTCACTCTGCCTTTGACCTTGAACTCTAGGTTAAGTTACAGGGGCTCCACACAAGCCTCCCAACAGAGCCTGTCCCCCGATGCCCACGCAGGAGGCAGCATCAGTAGCAACGGCCTCTTCGCAGATCCCCTGACAGATTTCAAGGAAAAAATGTTGATGTGTGTGAGACTTTTTTTTTAATAATATACCTGAATTACTTGCTAGTGTTTATGGATGAGCCACATACTCACCATCCCACTAGAGAGAGCAGGAAGATGGTGTTCCCCCTTCATCAGAACTGGGGGTGATCTTATCGAATTTCCACCAAACAGACAACATACCAAATTGAGTTCTCCTCTTGGAGACCATAACATGCTCCTAGGTGTCCCTTATATTTATATTTATTTAAATATTATATTTAAATATAGATGACTTATCTGTAAACATTTACAAATTATAAATATTTATATATTTAATTTTTATCATATAAATATATAAAATAGTCTAGGGAATTCCCTGGTGGTCTAATGGTTAGAACTCAGTGCTTACACCGCTGTGGCCCCGGGTTCAAACCCTGGTCTGGGAACTGAGATCCTGCCTCAAACTGCTGCATGTGGCAGCTAAATAATAATGATAATAATAATAAGAATCTATTTATAAAATGTGTTTTGAATACATATTCATAAATATATTACCCTTTGTTTCTAAAAGGAGTTCTGCATATATATGGGGAATTAGCCATCCCAAATGTCCAAATGTCGAGGTGCGCTCACGCAACTCCAGATGCACTTAAGAGAATTTTTAGGGATTCTGGCACCTGCCGATTCCTTCCGACTCCTCCCCCCTCCCCACATACAGCTCCCTAAACACAGGCCAGATTCCCTCCCAGCCTCTCTATTTGTTTTCTTTTTTGGCCGTTCCTGGGCCAGGGATCAGATCCAAGCCACAGTTGCCACCTGCCACAGCTGCGGCAATGCCGGATCCTTAACCCACTGTGCCGGGCCAGGGGGATCAAACCTGCGACCCAGGGCTCCCAAGAGGCTGCAGATCCCGTTGGGCCACAGCAGGAACTCCCTGGCCTCTCTGATAGGCGTTCATTTACCTTTGGCTGGCATTAGGGAGAGGAGATTCCAGTCCTCCAGGGTGCAAGAATCAGGGCGACTAGGGGAAGGGGTTGGTTTTGCTGCCCAGGGAAAGGAGAAGGTTGCAGAGGGAGGCATGTATCACTGGGACCAAATGGTACCCAGCTGGGGAAAGGGAATCTGAGTTCTGCTTCCAATGTGGCTATAAGCCATGTAATGATCTGGGCAGGTCCTCTTTCTTCCCTGTCCAGCCTGTCATCCATAGAATAAGGAGACTGGTCAAAAGAGCCCTGAAGCCTTGTCTGGTTCTAATACCCAGCAAGCCCTTCTGCCCCCACCCCCTCAGTGACCTCCACTTGGTCTTCCAAGCCCAACTCCAAGACTGCCCTTTGCCTGAGCCTCCCACCGCCCCCAGCCCCCATGGTGAACACTCCCCTACCTACTGTCCGCAGGCACTTGGCCCCGGGTCTGCTGATGCTCTTATCACAGTCCACTCACTCGTTCTTTCAAAAAAAGATTTATTATTCACCTGCTTTGTGCCAGGAATTGTTCTAGATCCTGGGGATATCCCTGAACTGTGAGCAATGCTTAGTCAAGGGGAGATGAACAAGATAAATAAGCAAACTGTTTGGTAAAGTTAGCTGGTGGTATGGGCTAAGGAGAAAAACAAAGCGGGGGTGTGTGTGTGATTTTTTTTTTGTCTTTTTAGGGCTGCACCTGATGCATATGGAGGTTCCCAGGCTGGGGGCGAATTGGAGCTGTAGCTGCTGGTTTACGCCACAGCCACAGCCACATGGGATCCAAGCCACTTCTGTGACCTACACCACAGCTCACAGCAACATGGGATCCTTAACCCAGGGATTAAACCTTCATCCTCATGGATGCTAGTCAGATTCGTTTCTGCTGAGCCATGATGGGAACTCCATTTTTTTTTTTTTTTTCCACTTTGAAACAATGTTTGAGGAAGGCCTCCTGGAGAAGGTGACATTAAAACACAGGCTTGGAGGCAGGGATGAGCCCTGGGAGTGTCTGGGGAGAGAACATTCCAGGCAGAAGCAACGGCTTTTACGTCCCCTTCCAGGCCGGGGGTCTCCCCAAGGGTGGCCCCTGTGTCCTGGTTTTCTTGGGGCCCCTGAAGCCCAGCTCAGAATGAATGCTCAGAACATGAGTGGGGGGGGGCCTCTGACTTCCTTCTCAGCTGCTCATGTTCCTCCCACTCTCTGCCCTGTCCCCCCCAGACTTGCACTTGGCCGCAGAGCTGGGAAAAACGCTGCTGGAGAGGAACAAGGAGCTGGAGGAGTCTCTGCAGCAGATGTATTCCACCAACGAGGAGCAAGTTCAGGAGATCGAGGTGAGGGAACATATGGGTCCTGCTCGTGCTCCCCCACACATTAAGGGCCCCTTGGCCTTTGTGTACCTTTGTGCAGCTTAGGAAGAGGTACCCTCTTAGCAGGCCCAGCCTTGACCCAACAGCCTTGTGCAGTTTACAACCTGTGCAACTATCCCAGGCAGCCATATTGCATCACCGTCTTGACCTCTCCCTCCACTGCACAGGAATACACTGAAGCAAACCTGTTCCTAGAGGTGGGAGGAGAGCCCAGGCAGAGACATCTTCCCCAACCCTGTTCTGAAAGGTTATTCACCCACCTCTCACCCCCACCCCCAGTACCTGACCAAGCAGCTGGATACGCTGAGGCACGTGAATGAGCAGCACGCCAAAGTGTACGAGCAGCTGGACCTGGCGGCCCGAGACCTGGAGCTGACCAACCAGAAGCTGGTGCTGGAGAGTAAGGCTGCCCAGCAGAAGATCCATGGGTGAGGACTGGGCAGAGGGCAGAGGGCCGGGGGCTGCGGGAGAGGTTGGGATGGCCAGGAGAGGTCCAGAGCTGGGTGTACTTGTGTGCCCATGGACCAGTGGGTGTGACTTAGGCTCCTTCTCCCAGAAGCCACATTTGCCCTTGTCCATGTGGGCTGGTTGAATATTTAGGTCACAACCCTTCTTTAAGCAGCAACTCCGCACCAGGCTGTTCTAGGCACTGGGAATACAGTGATGGGGATGCAGAGACATTGTCCCGCCCTCCGGGAGGGACTTCAGACCTGTAAATATTTTATTGCAGCCTAGGACAATAAGCGATAGAAGGGTGTATACAGAACGGAGGGGACATGCTCAGCTTGGCCTCTGAGAGGGGGAGAAGCCTGGGTCCTTGGGCATACAAGGAGTTCCCAGTCTGACCTCAGCACCAGGCTCAAGGTTGCCTGCCTGTCCCCAACTCCCAAGTCCCTCTAGGACTGCAGTGAGGAGGGCTGGCCCCGTCTCCTGAAAGTCCCTCCTGTGCGTGTGTCCCCCACCCCATCCCCAGGCTGTCAGAGACCATTGAGCGCCTGCAGACTCAGGTTGAGGAGCTGCAGGCCCAGGTGGAGCAGCTTCGGGGCCTGGAACAGCTGCGAGTGCGGCGGGAGAAGCGGGAACGCAGGCGCACCATCCATACCTTCCCCTGCCTCAAGGAGCTGTGCACCAGCCCCCGGTAGGTGAGGGCGCCACTAGTAGGCGAGCAGCCTGGACCTTGGACCGTGTCTCCAAGTGCCTGGGACTGTGAGCCACAGGAGGGAAGAAGGGATGGACGCCAGGCAGCAGGTGGGAACAAAAGTTGCTGCATTGTCCAGGCTATTGGAGAGGCTGATCCTGTTGCTAATGATAGTCAGCAGCTGGTGTTTATGAGCCCTGGCCGTGGGCCTACCACTCTGCTAAGTGAGTTAATTCTCATTGCAATACCTCGAGGTGTGGTTTATCATCCCTGCTACTCAGAGGAGGAATTGAAACTCCAAGGTTGTATGTCTTATCCAAGGTCACCTGTCTAGTAAGCCAGAATTCTCACCCCGGAGGAGTTAACCACTCCACCTTTCAGTTCCTGTTAAGTTTTTTAATGGGATGACTTCCTAATATAAGAATACACAACGTGAGGGTTCCCACTGTGGTTCAGAGGTAACAAACCCAACCAGTATCCATGAGGATGCAGGTTTGAGCCCTGGCCCCACTGAGTGGGTTAAGGATCCTATCTTGTTACAGTGTAGGCTGGCAGCTCCAATTTAACCCCTAACCCGGAAATCATCCATATGCCGCAGGTGCAGCCCTTAAAAAGAATTACATGCCACAGCTTGAGGTAACACAGATCCATAACCCACTGGGGAGACCAGGGATCAAACCCACATCTTCATGAATACTAGTTAGGTTCTTAACCCACTGAGCCACAACGGGAACTCCCATGAGGTGCATTTAGTGAGTATTTCTTTTTTTTTTCTTCTTTTTTGTCTTTTTAGGGCCGCACCCACAGCATATGGAGATTCCCAGGCTAGGGGTCTAATCGGAGGTGCAGCTACCAGCCTACACCACAGCCACAGCAACGCAGGATCTGAGCCACATCTGCCACCCACCCCACAGCTCACTGCGACGCCAGATCCTTAACTGGCTTATCCCAGAGCGGGGCCAGGGATCGAACCCGCAACTTCATGGTTTCTAGTCGGGTTCCTTAACGACTGAGCCATGACGGGAACTTCTTTACTGAGTATTTCAATAGAGGTCCTGGCAGGAGACAGCGCCTTGCCCAAAGTAACTGATTAATAAAGAGGAGGAAGGGAGGTGTAGGGAACCCATGGGCACACTGCAGCACCCTAGGGCTGCATCAGTGAGGAGCTGTTGACCCATCCTGAGCCCTAAAGGGACCAGGAGACGGGAGGTGACTGATACCTAGAAAGCGTGGAGAGGGCTGCCTGTCCGGCAGTAACCCGGAAGGGACAGGGAGGAGACACTCCCCATGACCTCCCTCTGCTCCCGCCCCCGGCCCCCCTGTGGGGCTTCCCATTGGCTGAGCCCGAGAGCCGGAAGCCTGGCTGAAGGGGTTCGCTATGGTCAACCTCCCAGGGCAGAGAGTGGCTCCGGAGGGGCAGACAGACCCTCCAGCCCAGTGGAGGAGACAGATGGGACCAGGCTGGGGGCTCGCCCATGCCCACCCGCCCTCTCCCCACGTGCTCCTGCTCCCCGCCTCCCCAGATGCGAGGATGCCTTCCGGCTGCACAGTTCCTCGCTGGAGCTGGGCCCACGGCCCCTGGAGCAGGAGAACGAGCGACTGCAGACCTTGGTGGGAGTGCTGCGTTCCCAGGTGAGCCAGGAGCGGCAACGCAAGGAGCGGGCGGAGCGCGAGTACGCGGCGGTGCTCCAGGAGTACTCGGAGCTGGAGCGGCAGCTGTGCGAGATGGAGGGCTGCCGCCTCCGCGTGCAGGAGCTGGAGGCCGAGCTGCTGGAGCTGCAGCAGATGAAGCAGGCGAAGACCTACCTGCTGGGCCGGGAGGACCACCTGGCCGAGGCCCTGCTGGCTCCCCTCACCCAGGCGCCTGAAGCCGACGACCCCCAGCCCGGCAGCGGGGACGACTCAGGCACCCAGGACGGGGTCTCCTCTCCGGCCGCCTCCCCGGGCCACGTCGTGCGCAAAAGCTGCAGCGACACGGCGCTCAACGCCATCGTGGCCAAAGACCCAGCCAGCCGGCTCGCAGGCAACCTCACGCTGCACGCCAACAGCGTGCGCAAGCGGGGCATGTCCATCCTGCGCGAGGTGGACGAGCAGTACCACGCGCTGCTGGAGAAGTACGAGGAGCTGCTGAGCAAGTGCCGACAGCACGGGGCGGGCGTGCGGCACGCGGGCGTGCAGACCTCGCGGCCCATCTCCCGGGACAGCTCGTGGAGGGACCTCCGGGGGGGTGACGAGGGCCAGGGGGAGGCCAAGGCAGGTGAGAAGAGCCTGAGCCAGCACGTGGAGGCTGTGGACAAGCGGCTGGAGCAGAGCCAGCCTGAGTACAAGGCGCTCTTCAAGGAGATCTTCTCCAGGATCCAGAAGACCAAGGCCGACATCAACGCCACCAAAGTCAAGACGCACAGCAGCAAGTGACAGTTTCCTGGCCTGCATGGGATCCCTTGTACCTGGGCCGTGCAGCCTCTGGTGAGTGAAGGAGCCCTACGCTGCCATAGACCCCAGTGGGAGGCTGCGCTCTGACCCAGGGACCCCCGTTCCTTGCAGATGTGGGAGCCGGTCAATACGTCCTGCCTCCCAGGACCCTTCACCATCCTTCCTCTGCCCAAAAGCGCAGCCAAGAGTTTGAAAGCCAAACGACCCCACTCCCCTGGGGAGTCCCAGATCCCCAGCCCCCACTTCCCACCCTGGGCTTCGATCTCAGATTTGTGGCCAGGCTTATGAAAGCCATTCTGGACCAGTTGGCTTCCCCCCCTCCCCAAAGTTTGGGGGTTTTTGAGGGATGTTTTGCAATGCAAGGTCTCCCTGACCCCTTGCCACAACTGGAAACACTTGAAGGGGGACCCCAGAGCCAGCTGTTGCAGCTTCCAGGGGTCTCCTGGACCGCTCACTGCTTCCCCCCAGCTGTGATGTGCTGTCATTTGCCTAGCACCAGCTGTCGCACCCCCAGGGTCCTGACCAGGTCAGAGATGGCCTCTGCCACGCAGAGCAGCAAGCCTCAGCCAGGCTGGAGTGGCCCCAACTCCAGCCCCAGTGAGGGCCGGCTTCTCCCTGGAGACCCTCAGCCCATCGCAGATCTGTAGCCAATCAACTCAGAGCCAGCTTCCCCGGGTCCCAGCCCAGGAAATGCCTTCTGGGCATCAAGCCTTCCAGGGGTCCGGGCAACGAGGAGCCCTCTATCTCTGCACGCCTCCTCTGACTCACCAAGCTTGGCTTCTGCCTGTCCCCATCTCAGGGACCGTGACATGTCTCATTCACTCCCACGCTCCCCTCTAGGCCAAGGTTGTGCCTGCCACCCCCAGAATGCCCTGGGCATGTGCCACCTGCCTGCAGTCCCAGCATCCTCCCCTCCTTCCCTTAACTGGAGACCACCCAAAACTCCCACCCCACACTGGGCAGTATTGAAATGGGACCGGATGGAGCACATGTCTCCTCCTTCCCATAACATGCATGCTCTTAACCTCCCACTTTTGTGGGGGGCTTTTGAGGACCCACCAGGGTCAGGAGTTTAATCTCTTGTTGAGACTTCAGAAGGTCCACTTCAGCTAAGAGATGCCCAGGTCCCCAGCTTGCCCTGAGCAATTCCTCAGGGTTCCCAGTTCTGTCTACCACCCATCCTGAGACCTTAGACATCGGAGGAGCCACACAGCCCAGTGGAAGGCGGTGGCCCTGGCCTCTGTGCTGGGAGCCCAGTGGGGAACCTTCATGCCTTATTTGTTTCTAAGGGGTAAAGGGGTTTTCTTAACAAGCAGGCCCGACCTCCCTGGAGGCGCCACCCTGCTCTCCAGGCGGCACCGTGATGAGCTCTGTCCACTGGTCCTTCCATTCACACATCTCGGAACCCTTTGTCCTTTGGTGCTGGGCAGCGCCCAGCCCTCTGTGTGTCATTGTCATCTGGGTGGAGGGGATGGGGTGGGATGGGTCGGGGAAGGGCTCCTGCCTGTTTGCTCCCCAGTTCTGTAGCTGCCCACCAGCGTCACCTTTGAAGTGTACATGAGAGAAATATATTTACAAATGCTTTATTCTCTTCTTTAATAAAAAACGCAGCAGTATTCTAAAAGCAGAAATGGCCCCAGAGCCATGGTCCTGTCTCTGTGCATCTCACACACCAACCTCCCATCACTCAGCTCTGGGGAGGGGGGAAGGAGGGCACATCCTGAGCTTCAGTCCCCCATGACTGGCAGCCAAGAGTTCCCATCAAGGCTTAACGGTAACAAACCCGACTAGTATCCATGAGGACTTGGGTTTGATCCCTGGCCTCACTCAGTGGGTTAAGGATCCAGCATTGCTGTGAGCTGTAGTGTAGGTTGCAGACATGGCTTGGATCTGGCATTGCTGTGGCTGTGGTGTAGGCCAGCAGCTACAGCTCTGATCTGACCCCTAGCCTGGGAACTTCCAAAGGCCTAAAAAAAGCCCTCCCCCCAAAAAAACCATATCAGGCTATTGGAAGTTTACATATTTGTTGGGTACCAGCTATGCCAGTCATGTGGCCTTGCCAGGTGCCCTGTGGGGTGAATCCTCCTTGCTGTACTGGTTTTGCAAATCCCTCTCTCCTCCCCATACCTGCTGACAGCCCAGGTCACTTCAGAAGTCAAAGAAATGCTCCTGGATCTTTTTTTTTGCAGGGGGGTCAGTTTCTTACTGCCTCCTCTTGTCAGAAAATTCAGCCGGTTCCCTGGATCCCAAACCCACGTGAAAAAGCTTCCCGTGGAGGAGAGGGCATTGCGGTGTGGGAAGCCCAGAGCGGGAGCTTCTTACATCATCTGAACGGCAAGGGGGGGTTAACATCCATGTGTGCAAGTGGACTTTCCCGTCCTGCTGTGACCTCCCTCCAGGTGAGGTTGGAGAGGACATGGTGGGTGTGACAGCCAGAGCAGTCACTTGAGGAACGAAGGAAGCCATGGCCTGCATCCAGCCACCCTTCTCCCTTGCCTTTTTTTTTTTTTTGTAATGGCTGCACCTATGACATGTGGAAGTTCCCAGGCCAGGGGTTGAATTGGAGCCGCTGCTGCAGGCTCATACCACAGCCACAGCATCACTGGATCCAAGCTGCATCTACAACCTACGCCAGATCCCTAACCCACCTCGCGAGGCCAGGGATCAAACCCACATCCTCTCGGGTACTGTGTCAGGTCCTGTGGCATATGGAGGTTTCCAGGCTAGGGGTCTAATCGGAGCTACAGCTGCCAGCCTACACCACAGCCACAACAACACAGGATCGGAGTCACGTCTATGACCTACACTGGAGTCACAGCATTGCTGGATGCTTAACTCACTGAGCAAGGCCAGGGATCGAACCTGCAACCTCATGGTTCCTAGTCAGATTTGTTTCCACTGCGCCACAGCAGGAACTCCCATCCCCATCCTCTGTATCACCGTGGGAACTCCTCCCTCGCCTTTTAAATCACCTTCGCCCTCTGGATATGGCTTCCCCTCTCCTTCTTCCTTCCTGTAGCCACTCTGTCCTTAGTTGCTGCTTCCCGGGGTCTCTCTCGCCTCTCTCCTCCTTCCTGAGACTGACAGCTTTCCCATCCCAAGGCCAAGCACATTGAACCTCTGTGAGGAGGGGACTCCTTCTCATCTCCTACCCCAGGAAACAGCCCTCCCAGCACACCCTGAGCTGAAAGCCTGGGAAGGTTCTCAGGAAACTAGGCAAACAAGGCTGGTGGTAAAGGAAGCAGCTCCCAGGGAGAAGGGGGCAGCCTTGCCCACTTGTTCACAGCAGGAGCCAGGCTCTGTGCGGCTGCCCAGCCCCTCGGGAAAGAAGAAAAGACCTAGACAAGCACTAGTCAGGCTGGACCTCCCATCCCAGGGCAAAGCCATCAGATCTCTGAAAGGAGAAAGAAGCTCCTTCAAGAAACCTAAGTGTGGCTGAGATGTGCCACCTGTTCCCTCAAAAAGGTGGAACCCAAGGCTGCACACTTAGCCTCCCTTAGTAACAGCTAATGTTTGGTGCCTGCTGCCCCATGCCCCAGGGCGTGTTAAGTGTCTTCCGTGAGTCTAATGCCCTCAGCCACCTTATGAGGCAGATATAAAAATCTCCGCTTTACCGATGGGGATCCTGAGGCTTAGAGATTAGGTTAGTAACTCAGTCACATAGAAATAGTCGAATGCAGACCTGATCAATTCCACTGTGCAGCTGCAGGTGCCCTAGCTCCATGTGATGAGGACTTTTAAGAGCCAGTCTGACCTAGGACACTCCAGAAAAGACAGGAAAATCCCATGGACCGCCTACACGAGAGTGGTATCCCAACACACAGCTATAGAGGAGGCTTGGTGTCTACGCTTCTCAGCTACCAGAAAGGCCTTAATGATTTCGTCTTTTTATGGCCACACCTGCGGCATATGGATCTTCTCAGGCTAGGGGTTGAATGCGAGGTGCAGCTGCTGGTCTATGCCACAGCCACAGCAATGCCAGATCCAAGCTGCATCTTCGACCTATGCTGCAGCTTATGGCAATGCCAGATCCCTAACCCACTGAGTGAGGTCAGGGGATCGAACCCTTATCCTCTTGGACAATATGTCAGGAATTTATTTTTTATTTTTTATTTATTTTTTGCTTTTTAGAGCTGCACTAGCAGCATATGGAAGTTCCTGGGCTAGGGGTCGAATTGGAGCTATAGCTGCCAGCCACAGCCACTGCTGCAAGCAGCAGCTTCCACCTATACCACAGCTCACGGCAATGAGCAAGGCCAGGGATTGAACCTGCATCCTCATGGATACTAGCTGGGTTCGTTTTCCACAGCGCCACAATGGGAACTCCCAATATGTCGGATTCTTAACCCGCTGAGCCTCAACAGGAACTCCAGCTTAGTGATGCTTTATCTCGTCTTCCCCTCTGTCTTCTCACCCCTATGCATGTCCCCTTCCTAAAGCATCATTTCAGCCTATAGAGGCCAAGTGTGGTGAAAGAGAAGGCTCGCCTCAGCCTTGGGTTCCACCTTTTTGAGGGAACAGGTGGCACATCTCAGGCCTGTTTCTCCCAGAAGGGCCTCTGTTCTGGATGGTTCATAGCAGCAGCAGGTGAAAGGAGCTTGCCAGCTGCTCTTCTTTCCACTCCAGGGTGGCTTGTTCCATTCTCTTCTCTACCCCCCTCCTCTCCCAGAATCCAGGCCACCAGATGGCCCGAGCAGGCTGCGTTCATTTGGGCCATGGAAACCTGCAGCTTCCTTTTCCTTCCACTCTGGGTCAGGTGCAGAGCTGGAGCCCAGGCTCAGAGCAAAGATGCCATGAAATGGTGCTCATTTTATTATTTATAATCCCTGAGCTGTCGACCTGGGCCAGTCCCTGGCTTTGCTCCCCTGAGCAGCTTTTCCCAGTCACCATGGAGACGCCTCTGTTCCTTCTGAGGTCTTGAGACTAAGTCGGGCAGGGAGAGTCCCAGGAGACTCCCCTTTCAGCCTAGAGACCAAAAGGCGCATGTCAATTGCCATTCCCTTCCTAGTTTGGGTTTACAAAGCCCCAGCTCTGCAAGCATTTTTTCCCTCCTCCAGAATTTGCCTGTATCAATGAGGCTAAGACGGTAAAGCCTGGACTTGATGACAATCTCCTATTTCAAACAGCCAGCATTCCCAGGGGCATGTTTTTCTAGGTAATTATGCTTTTCCTAAAAATAGAACCTGCCATTAAGAAACAGCCACCAGTGTTACTAATAATCACTAATGTTCATTGAGCTGTTTCTGTTTGCCAAACCGCCTCTCAGCAAAGCAACTTAGCTAACACTTAACTGTTTCCAAACATTGCTCTATTTTGAACCTTTCTCAGAGTTAGAACCTCTCAGTTTTGAAGTTCATTTCTTCCTCTCTTTTCTTTCTTTTTTTTTTTTTTTTTGCCACACCCGCGGCATGGGGAATTTCCAGCCAAGAATCGAACGCATGCTACAGCAGTGACCCCAGCCACTGCAGTGACAACACAGGATCCTTAACCCGCTGAGCCGCAAGAGAACTCCTGGTTTTCCTAACAGCCCTGTAAAAAGAATCTCTACTTCCCCATTCTCCCGGCTAGGAGAAACTGCATCATGCTCCACAAAGTGGGGGTGGGGGTTCACTTTTTAAAATACGTCTTTTTCAACCCGCCCACCTCTCCTACCATCGGGTATTTGCCTTCACACAGGTGTTCAGCAGGGATTTGCTTATAGGTTGCCTTGTGAATGAGCCTGAAGTCATAAACTCAGCTCTAGCGGAACTCAACTTTCAAAAACGCATTTCCTCTTATCAATATTTATTGAGCACCTATGATATGCCAGGTTCTGGATACTGGGGATCCAGCGGTGAGCCAGTGCCCTCCTGGTGGTTATTCTTGCTGGGAAACAGGCAATAGAAAAGTTTGAGCGATGTGAAAGGAAAACAAAAAACGTGGAAAGGAGTAAAGGCGATGGAGATGAACTAGGGCAGGCCCCGCCGATGCTGCGAGATTTGGGGGGAAAAGCGGTCCAGGAGGGCACAGACTGAAAAGGAGAGAAGCAGTGTTTCTGGGGGACATGACATCCGGGGGCTCTTTGCACCAGGAGGCGCCCTTGAGAGCTCGCTGTCTGGCCAACGTTTTCCCCACCGCGGCAGCCGCCCTCAGATCACCAAGCAGGCCTCCCGGAGGCGGCCGATGGGAAGCCTCTAATATGCTCCGCGTGAGAGCAACGCCGGGATGGATCTGAGCTCGCCTTCTTCCGACCGCAGAAGCTCAAGGCCACGCGGAACCAAAGTCCCGAGGAAAGCGCGAGCCCGCGGACCGCGGAAGGAAGCGCCCACCGGAAGCGGCCCAGAGATCCCAACATGGCGGCCGCCCGGTGCCTGCGCTGGGGCCTGAACCGAGCCGGAGCCTGGCTGCTGCCGTCGCCCACGCGCTATCCCTGCCGCGCTCTGCACAAACAGGTAGAGGGCACCGAATTCCAGAGCATCTACAGCCTGGACAAGCTCTACCCCGAGTCGCGGGGCTCGGACACCGCCTGGAGGCTCCCGGTGAGCCGGGAGGGCAGGGCGGAAGGGGTGTTTCCTCGACTCCGCTGGTGAAGGCAGGAAGCCGGGGCCGGATTGGCCCGGCGTGCAGCTAATCCTAGGGGCTGATGCACGCAAATGTGGCGGTCGCGGCGGGAGGAGGCTGGTTGCCCTAGCAACCGGGAACTGGGCTGGCTTGGGCGGGTGGCGGCGTCGCGCGTTGCTCGAGGTGTGCCGGCCCCGGGAGAGTGCACTGGGTGTGCTTCTTATGAGACTTTAGCTTTTCTGGTTTCATTCCCCGTCCCTCAGGCGCAAATTCTTGTCCCAAGGCAAAATTGACCTCCACAGTGGACAATTAAGGCAGGAAGCTGCCAAGTTGCTCTCTTTTGGAACCTTCTGGCCTTAGCCTCTAGGAACCCCGGCACGCCTGAGAAAACAGAGCTTCAGGTTGGTTTCCTCAGGGTGCCTTTATTGACAGCCTGCTGTATGCAGGTGCTGTAGCAGGGCCCAGAGCAGGAGAGATGTGACCCACTCATTCTACTGAGTTTTCACCCACAGGACTCCTTTGTTCATTCACTCATTCAACAAACGTCTGTTGAAAGCATGTTGTGTACTCCGTGCTAGGCATGGGGTAGAACAAAACACAAAAATTCTAATGCAGGAGTTGTCTTGTTGATGCAGCAGGTTAAGGTTTCCACGTTGTCACTGCAGTGGCTTGGTCACTGCTGTGGCACAGGTTCAGTTTGTGGTCCAGGAACCTACACAAGCTATGGTCTTGGCCCCCCCCCCCCAAAAAAAGAAAAAAAAAATACTAGTGCTAGTTGACTTATCTGCTTAATGGAGGGAGACAGGCAACAAATAGAGTCAGTAATACGAAGTATGTGAGATGGTGATAAGTACTTTAGAGAACATAAAGCCTGGAAGGAAGAAGGAGGTAGGGGTATGCAGTGTTGCAGTTTTAAGTAGGATGGTCTGTGAAGGTGACATTTGCGTAAGAACCTGGAAGAAGCAAGGCTGCAAGTTATGAGAAGAGTGAGAAGAGGAGCATTCTGTGGAGGGAACAGCTGGTGCCACCACCCCTTCGCAGTAGCATGTTCCACTGGTTCAAGGAACAGCAGTCAGGCCAATGCAGCTGAGCAGGGCAGTCGGAGGAGATGAAGCGAAAGAGAAGAGGGCGGGGAGGAGGCCTGTTTATAGGGCTTACAGGCCTTTTTCGCTTTCCTCGGAATGTGATGGGGACCTCTTGGAGGGTTTGAGACCAAAGAGTGAGTGATCCAACTTAGTTGACAAAGATCACTCTTCTAGAGAATGGACTGCGAATGGCAGGAAGAGGATGACCGGTGAGGAGACTGCACCAGTACAGGCAAGAGTTGATGAACAGGGTGGAAGCAATAGGAGCCGTGGGAAATGGTCAGGCTCTAGATAAATTCAGAAGGGAAGGGCTGCAGGGTTTGCTACTGGATTCTCTGTGAGACGTGAGACTAAGAGAGGAATTGAGGGCTGAAGCTTTGAGCAATGGAAGGGTCGAGTTGCCATGAAGTGAGATGAGAAACTGGCAATAACTTTCACTCATTTGTCTGTTCATTCACTCAGCAAAAAGGTTCTCGTGCACCTACTGTGTCAGACACTCTTAAGCGTTGCACGTACAACCTTGATGAAACAGAGTTCCCTCTTCATGGAGCTTACGTTCTAGCAGAAGGAGCAGATATAAACAGATGGGGAAAACTATTAGGTAGTAGAAGCAGTGACTAGACCCAGGGGCTGTGATGTGCAGGCCAGGAGCTGCTTCAGACCAGGAGGAAGGACCGCCCTCTGTGAGGAGGCTTAAGGTGTAAGGCCTCCGTCAGGCACATGAGAGGAGACACTGAAGAAAGAGGTTTGAGTTTGAGCCAGAGAGTTGGGAGTCATTCACAAAGATGGTTCTTTCTGTCTGTCTTTCTTTTGAGCAGCACTCACAGCATATGGAGGTTCCCGGCTGGGAGTCTAATCAGAGCCGGCCTACACCACAGCCACAGCCGCAGCCACACAGGATCCAAGCTGCCTCTGCGACCTACACCACAGCTCATGGCAATGTCAGATCTTTAACCCACTTCGTGAGGCCAGGTATCAAATCTGCATCCTCATGGATACTAGTCAGATCAATTTATGCTGCGCCACAATGGGAACTCCAAGATAATGCTTTCAGTGTTCTAGGGAAAGAGAGTGATGGAGCAGAGGAAGGATTTGGGGACATTGCAGTGTCCAAAGGCTGCAAAGAGGAGTTCCCTGGTAGCTCAGCAGGTTAAGGATCTGGCAGTGTCACTGCTGCAGCAGGTTCAATCCCTGGCCCAGGAACTTCCACATGCTGTGCCGGGACAAAAACAAATAAATAAATAAAGGCTGCCAAGAGCAAGCAAAGGAGAGTGCAAAAGTCGTGGGGAGGAAAGAGGACACCAGAGAGGCCAGCTCAGAAGGCAGAGGAGGAGCATGCTTCAAAGAGGGCGTGGTCTGTGCTCTCCGGGGCCATAGAGAGGTGGAGTAGGATGAAGATTTCTCTCCCAGATAATTCCTAAGATGAAAAGGGGTAAAGGCAGCCTGAGTGGGGACAGATGAAGATACTTTGAGTTGGGGGTGCAGAAGAGTCTCGGAGTGGGTAGTGTTTGCACGGGACCCATGGACGTGAGGGTCTAAGGCTGACGGGCATTGCCACCGAGGAACAACTGGGGAGAGACGTGGAGGTGAGAGGTTCTGGAATGAGTGGTTCAGCTTGACACAAACCCTCAAAACAGGGCTGATCTGTTCAAGGCAGACAGGCTCACCTGCCAACCTCCTGGGGTCTGGGGGGAAGCAAGGTGGCCATTGGGTTGCTGTTCTGGGTTGGCAGAGGGGGTTCCTCTTGGAGCCCCCTGATGCCCACATATGTGGCCCCTTCCCTCCCTCCTGGGCTGCGGCTGGTGCCGGACACTAGCTAAGGGGTGTGGGGATGGCGGGGGAGGCTGGAGAAGTCAGTCCCATTTTCCTGGAAGAGTGTTTCTGATTTGGCACTTCTGGAGTCTGGGGAAGCCTTTTCTGGCATCCTGAAACGATTGTGCTGGGGACCTGAAAATGGCTGTATTACATTTATGGTATAGCTTTACATTGTTGCTTTTGTTGCCCTGGTTCTGTTAGGAGTCGCCCAGCAGGTGATATTTATTTGACACCATGTCTGTTACATTACAGGATGATGCCAAGCAAGCCAACGACATTCCTGTAGGTGAGTAGTTTTGTTTTATAAAAAATGCCTCCACCCTGCACACCTTCCTTCCAGATCTCTCCAGCCCAATGAAAGGAAAGCAAGTATCTTTGGGGGTGCAAAAGTGGTCTTGTGATGTGGAACAATCTTTGCAATAGATGAATTGATCGTTATTTGAAAAAAGTAAGGTATACAAGCATCTGTGTAGAGAGCTCCCATTTGTGTTGGACCTGTGTATCTGAAACCCTAATTTCTGGGTGTGCACACAGATCGTACAGGACACTGGATACAGGGACTGCCGTGGGGAGTGGAGGGAGGAGGACAAAGTGGGACACTTGGCGGGGGAACAGGAGTGGGGATTTCGCCTATAAACCACTTGCATAGCTTTATAGTTTTGTGCCCATCAAGCCTAAGGCATGGCCTATAAAGAAACAAGCAGGAGTTCCCATCGTAGCACAGTGGAAACGAATCCCACAAGGAACCATGAGGTGGGTTCAATCCCTGGCCTCACTCAGTGGGTTAAGGATCCAGCATTGCCATGAGCTGTGGTTTACGTCGCAGATACAGCTCAGATCTGATGTTGCTGTGGCTGTGGTGTAGGCCGGCAGCTGTAGCTCTGATTGGACCCCTAGCTGGGAACCTCCTATGCCGCAGGTGTGGCCCTAAAAAAAAAAAAAGAAAGAAAGAAAAAACAAGCAGCTCTTTTTTTTTTTTGGTCTTTTTAGGGCCACACCCATAGCATTTGGAAGTTCCCAGGCTAGGAGTTGAATCGGAACCATAGCAGCCAGCCTCCGCCACAGCTACAGCAGTGCCAGATCTGGGTCACATCCATGACCTAGGCCACAGCTTGCAGCAACACTAGATCCTTAACCTATGAGGCCAGGGATCGAACCCATATCCTCATGGATACTAATTAGATTCTTAACCTGCTGAGCCACAGTGGGAACTCCAAGCCCTCTCTAGGTGCACAGTGTTTCTGGCACCACAGGCAGTGAAAGAAGAGTAGCCAGATTTGCTGGGCAACTCTGAAACAAAGAGGCCAGGTGACCACAGTATGAAAGAGGGGACACTGACTGAGGAGCCCACTCCTGCAGCTGTGCCCTGAGGCAGGAGGAAACAGAGAACCAGAGACAAGAGAGACTGTCTTTCCTGACACCCTCCAGGGAGGCGGGGACAGGGACGCAGTGGGATTGGCAGTGTCGCAGCTCCTCCCCTCCCTCTGCTTTTGTCCTCTGAGAGGGTCCCTGTGCAGATGCAGATGGGGCTGCTGCCCCCAAGAAGGAACCACGCCCCCTGCAGTACCACACACCTTCATTCCCTGTTCAGAAATGAGTTCATTTGATTTTTTTCTAAGACAGGAAAACCTCTCAGAAGTGACCCAAAAATGGTCACCGCTGCCCGCTGAGGCCTACTCTCCACCACCGTGGGGCTAGCATTCCTTGTCACCCTTGCAGCTCACCATCCAGTCTTCTGAAATTTTCCCACTGCCAGGCTGTCCCTGTTGTCCCCAGATGCTATGGGGCTGCTTTTCATGAATTATAAAAGCAGAAGGAAGAGCCCTCATTTCACAGATTCAAAACAGACCAATACCAAGGCCCTGAGAAGCAGTGGGACTTTGCCAAGGTCACCTGCTCCATCAGTGCTGAGCCAGTGTTAGAAGACAGGGCCCCCAGCTCCAAATGGAGCGCTCCTCCATCCAGCAGATGGGCTCATCCGCGGGCCTTGAGCTGGGCCCTGGGAGCCACGCTGAACACAGTGAACGCACACGCACCTGCTTCTTGGCTTTCCATGTCTCCAGCAGTCAGCCAAGTTTGTCCCTTAGTTTGAGCCTTTGAAAGAGTCCTCCCTTTAAAACAAACAGCAAAAGGCCAGGGCAGTCAGATCCAGTGCAGTGCACTAGACCAGAAGCAGACACCCCGGGTCATAATCTCATATCCTCTGCTGTCTTTGTGGCCTTGGGAAAGTCACATACTCTTGCTTTTAGGTTCTTTTGTTGTTGTTGCTGTTTTTAATTTTACTTTTGATATCTGTAAATAATCCCTGACTGTAGTGATCGGAATGTTACATGTACATATCTATCATTAAAAGAGAGGAATGGCCTACTTGCAGTGATGGTAAATTAGCAGTTTGCACATTGAAGGATAATCCTTTTGTGGGTGTGTGTTCTGTTTTTCAGATCGCTTGACAATATCTTATTGTCGGAGTAGTGGTCCTGGGGGCCAGAACGTTAACAAAGGTACACGGTGCCTGGTTTTGTTTCGCTTTAAAACTTAGCTGAGAGATGGTCTTGAGGATTTCTAGCTTTACATTCATGGGGAAGAAAGGGTTTTTTTTTTCTTTTTTTTTTTTAGCAGAATCTTAAATACCACGAGTTTATGTAATAATCCTCTTTATTCTTTTGAATGTGGTCTGATTCTCAGACTCTCAGCTGTGGGTTGCCAGGACTAGGATCGGCTTGTGAGCCTAAACAAAGGGAAGTCACAGTGTGAACGGGCAGCCAGCTCCGAGGGCAGGTTTCTTTCATTCTTATGGAATTCGCCCCCCTCCCCCACATTCTTTTCAGAACCCAATAAATGGTAAGAAAAGCCCTGGACATTTCGTCCCTGGAAATTTATTTTTGTCCAGAAATGCCGCACTCTCTTCGCAGGCTCATTCCACGGCCAGCTTTGTATCCCCAAGGTCACACGGGTTAGAAACATTATACGGATGGGTGGGTGTCTGACCTCCTGTGGTTCAGGATGCCACCAGCCACCGCATGCTGAGCCTGCCTGAGAGTCTCAGGGGTCCCTGCTCCCTGCCCTTATTTACAGTGAATTCCAAGGCCGAGGTCAGGTTCCACCTGGCAAGTGCCGACTGGATCGCAGAGCCTGTGCGGCTGAAGTTGGCCCTCACGGTAAGCACCGGCCCTTCCTTTCTCCGTAACCCCTCAGTCACTTTGAAACCTTGCCTTCGTGGAGCTCTGGTTTTGCTTTTGTTCTCTGCAGCACAAAAATAGGATCAACAGGTCGGGAGAGTTGATACTCACCTCCGAGTGTAGCCGCTATCAGTTCCGAAACCTGGCAGATTGCCTACAGAAACTTCGAGACATGATTGCTGAGGCCAGCCAGCCAGCCAAGGAGCCGTCCAGAGAAGATGCTGAACTTCGCAGAAGCAGGTACCAGAATATGCCCCAGGCTTCTGGAAATTGATTCGTGTGGACGAGGGGCCACACCAAGAAGAGAGGCGGAGTGAGGCCGGCGACTTCCCAGCGGACGGGTGGCCAGGCTCCGGGGAGGAGAGGGACCCTGACCCCGAGCGGAGGCTCCTGGGCCAGCGCTGGCTGCTCTGGCTGCTCTGCTTCCTGCTGAGCTGCCAGCTCCCATCACCACATTGAGCATCTGGGCATGACTGTGTTTTTCTTTGTCTCCAGGATAGAAAACATGAATCGGGAAAGGCTGAGAAAAAAGAGAATCAGTTCTGCCATTAAGGCAAGCAGGAGGGTGGATGTGGACTGAGTCATCCTCCCGAGGGGCAAAGACCCTCTTCAGGGCATCTGGGCAGCTGCCGCCCACGGAGCTTCAGCACCATCAGGAGACGTGTTTGTTTGTTGTCAGTGCTTGTCTGTAACGGGGGAGCTGACGCAAGAATGTTCATCCGGAATGAGAACCGTGGGCCCTGTTTGCAGAGGTCTTGACAGGCAGTCACCATGTTGTCGAAGCTTAATGATCCACTTAATGTACTAGTCGCAATAAAATTCTTGACTCAGCGGGCTTTCCCTTCTCACTCGGGCTTCGGAACAGAGTTCGTTCCTTTGCTCTCAGTGGAATCGGCCTAACAGTTATTGACCGGCACTGACTGTACAGCCGAGGAGAACACAAAGGGGTGAGCTGCGGGGCCTGCCCTCAAGGCACACAGGGCAGAAGGCCTGAGACAGGTGTGTGGGCATCAGAACTGGAGACAGGTATAGACTATTAGCCAGGAGAGAGAGGAGCTTGTGCATTTGAAGGGAGCAGCGTGAATGAAGGAGGCCAAAGAGAAGGCTGAGGTGGAGGAGCTGGGGAGGAACCCATCTGAATGGGGGGTGTGTGGGGGTGCCTCGCGAGAGGTGGGTCTGGAGAGGGAGATAGAATTTCAAGGGGGAGAGTCTTGAGTTCAAGTTAAGGAGTATAGATTTTAAGAGAGTGGGTACTGGGAGGGTCTTGAGCAGGAAGGAGTGTCACTGTGAGATGCCCTCACAGGCCGTGGGGTCTGGGAGAAAGGAAGAGAGTGAGTTGGAACTGGAAGAAGGTTTTGTAATCCTGTCGTGTGGGAAAGTACCCAAGTCGGCAGAAGGGAGCAGATTACTCTGGCATATATGAACTTCTCAGAATGTTCTCTATTATTCTGATCTAGTTTACTCCTTTGACAAATATCCTTTTTTTGTCTTTTTTTTTTTTTTTTTTTTTTTAACGGCCATACCCACGACATAGGGAGTTTCCCAGGCCAGGAGTCAAATAGGAGCTGCAGCCACCAGCCTATGCCACAGCCACAATGATGCCAGATCTGAGCCACATCTGCAACCTACACCACAGCTCACGGCAGCACTGGATCCTTAACCCACTGAGCAAGGCCAGGGATTGAACCTGCATCCTCACGGATATTAGATTCATTTTTGCTGAGCCATGACGGGAACGCCCCTCCTCTGACAAATATTGCATTGTGATGATTTAAATACAGAATTAGGAACAGTGGTAGTGTGTACACTTTATGTGAACAGGGGGAAAAGTCATTGATCAGTGACTCTTATGCAATATAAAAGACATGGAAGACCCCTGGCTTCAAGAGACTCGGAGCCCAGCAGGGAGCTGAGGCTCACATACAAGGAAGGGCAGCGTTGCTCGGTTCATTAATTCAACAAATATTGATTGAGTACCAGGCACTGGGTGAGGGCCTGGGGAATCAGCAGCGAACAAAACAAAAGTCCTTTCTTCTAGAGAACTTACATTCCATCAGGGGATGGTAAACGCTGAGGGGAAAAATGGATTCTTATTAGGGTAACGCGACCTAAAACATGGTAAATAACAGAAGAAAGGTCTAAGTAGATTTTGGGAAGCAGAGAAGGAGCTCTTTCCAGCTGGAGGGTCAGAGAAGATGTACTTGAGGCGCTTGAGACAGGCCTGAAGAAGGGGTGGGATTGGCCGTGTAAGCCAGGTAAGAGCTTGCCACCTGGCGGCTCCAGTGAGGCTCAGGGCCCCGCCTGTGGCGGGGACAGTACACTGTGGTTTGAGGAAATGGGCTCTGAGGCCAGCTCCCCGGGGTCAGCTCTTGATCCACCACCCCCCTTCGCGGGTAAACTACTCAGAGGCTCTGAACCTTCGCTTTACCACCCATAAACCAGGGCTGATGTCTCATAGGGCACTTGTGGTGAACAGCGAGCCGCTGATGGCACCGAGCCTGTGCTCAGGGAATGTTAGCCGTGATTAATAGCTGCGTTTGGCTGGACCCCAGGGCATGAGGAGTCGTGGAATCCACATCTGCCACACTGAGTGGGAGCCAAGTCTAGAAAGGTCTTAAATATCACAGCTAAGACATTTAAACTCTACCCCTCTAGAGGCTGTCAGGGGAAGATGAATCTGACCGTGGCTGGATGAGGACAGACTGGAGAGAAGTGGGCACAGGTTGGTGGATGGACTCATGGGAGCAGTTAGGGACCCATCGTGGAACTAGGGCAGTGGCAGCAGGGATGGAGAGAATATAGCAGATGCAACAGGGTTCTGGGGACAGAATATTGGCTCGGCTGGAGTGAGAGCTGGTGTGTGACAAGGGGTGATGCTGAGCACTGAGACAGGAAAGTCACAAAGGGAGCAGGCTTGGGAGAATGGCTGGGTGATGGCTAAGGCTTTGCCTGTGTGGAGCTGACTGTGGGGACCAAGGAGGAATGCCTAGGTGATGCCTAGAAGAGGGAATGGAGCGGGAGCTGGCAGTGAGATGGAAGCTGGAGATGCAGGACAGAGGGGGACAAGTAGAGTCTTGGGAATGGAGAGGAGCAGCTGAACTTGAGGCAAGGCAGGGAGACACTCGGTAAGATGACAGTGGTGGGAAACAAGAGGGGCATCCTTGTGGGTTGACTCTAAACCTGTGAGGCCCTTAGAAGGCACTGGTGGGTATGTGAGGGGGCCTGAAAAAATAGTGGCGATACAGAGGGAGTTCCCTGGTGGCTCAGTGGGTTAAGGACCTGGTGTCACTGCAGTGGCTCAGATCACTGCTGTGATGCAGGTTTGATCCCTGGCTAGGGAACTTTCAGGTGCCACAGACAAGGCAGAGAGGATGAGAGAGGAAGGGAAGGAGAGGTAAAGAAAAAACAGGCTGGGGGACAAAGAGTAGAGCACAGAGGTAGGACCCACCATTAAAGAAAAAAAAGAAGAAGAAGAAGAAGGCTTGAGGGCAAAAGAATGGGTAAATCTCACGGACATAATGAGAGAGGCCAGACTACAAAAGAGTATGAGTCCATTGATATGAAGTTCAAAACAAGGCAAAACTGCTTTATGACAAAGAAAGTTGGGGGCAGTGGTGACTGACTGGGAGGAGGCATAAGGGAGCCTTCAGGGTCGCTGGATATGTTCTGTATCTCATGCACCCATGACCTTAAGTTCTGTACATCTTTCTGCATGAATATTACACCTCAACAAACCAACCAGTTAACTTTTTTTAAAATAAAAAAACATCATCTTATCATTAAGAAAGTATTGTAATCTCATACCAGAATCCCAATGTAATGTTTATACTCATTGTCCATCTCTGTGCAATTATGCTTATATTGATACAGTTTACTTAAATAAGTAAAGGCATTTTCCTATATTGTAAGTCAATCCTTTTTTTTCATTTTTTTATTACTCAAATGAATTTATCACATCTGTAGTTGTATAATGATCATAAAAATCTGATTTCACAGGATTCCATCCCACAGCCCAAGCACATCCGGAGACCATAAGTTTTTCAATGTCTGTGAGTCAGCATCTGTTCTGCAAAGAAGTCCCGTCTGTCCTTTTTTCAGATTCCACATGTCAGTGAAAGCATTGGATGTTGGTGTCTCATTGTATGGCTGACTTCACTTAGCATGATGGTTTCTAGGTCCATCTATGTTGCAAAAAATGCTGGTATTCTGTTCTTTTTGATGGCTGAGTAATATTCCATTGTGTATATGTACCACATCTTCTGGATCCACTCCTCTGTCGGTGAACATTTAGGTTGTTTCCATGTTTTGGCTATTGTAAATAGTGCTGCAATGAACATCAGAGTACATGTATCTTTGCGAGTCGTGGTTTTCTCTGGGTAGATGCCCAGGAGTGGGATTGCTGGATCAAATGGTAGTTCTATGTTTAGTTTTCTGAGGAATCTCCATGCTGCTTTCCACAGTGGTTGCACCCATTTACAATCCCACCAACAGTGTACTAGGGTTCCTTTTTCTCCACCCCCTCTCCAGCACTTATTGTTTGTAGACTTTTGGATGATGGCCATTCTGGCTGGTGTAAGGTGGTACCTCATCATGGTTTTGATTTGCATTTCTCTAATAATGAGTGACGCTGAACATCTTTTCATGTGTTTCTTGGCCATCTGTATGCCCTCTTTGGAGAACTGTCTGTTTAGATCTTCTGCCCATTTTTGGATGGGGTTGTTTGTTTTTTTGGTGTGGAGCTGCAGAAAGTGTTTATAAATTTTGGAGATTAATCCCTTCTTAGTCGATTCATTTGCAAAGATTTTCTCCCATTCTGTGGGTTGTCTTTTTGTGTTGTTTAGGGTTTCCTTTGCTGTGCAGAAACTTTGAAGTTTGAGTAGGTCCCATTTGTTTATTTTTCTTTTTATTGTCAATACTCTGATAGGTGGATCTGAGAAGATGTTGCTGTTGATGTCACAGAGTGTTTGGCCTATGTTTTCCTCTAAGGGTTTGATAGTGTCTGGTCTTATATCTAGGTCTTTAATCCATTTGGAGTTTATTTTTGTGTATGGTGTTAGGGAGTGTTCTACTTTCATTCTTTTCCATGTGGCTGTCCAGTTTTCCCAGCACCACTTATTGAACAAGCTGTCTTTTCTCCATTGTATAGTCTTGCTTCCTTTGTCATAGATTAGTTGGCTGTAAGTGCATGGGTTTAATTCTGGGCTTTCTATCCTGTTCCACTGATTTATATGTCTGTCTTTGTGCCAGTACCATGCGGTTTTGATGATTGTTGCTTTGTAGTATAGTCTGAAGTCCGGGAGCCTGATTCCTCCAGCTCCATTTTTCTTTTTCAGGATGTCTTTGGCTATTCTGGGTCTTTTGTGCTTCCAAACAAACTTTAAAATGTTTTGTTCAAGTTCTGTGAAAAATGTCCTTGGTAATTTGATAGGGATTGCATTGAATCTGTAGATTGCCTTGGGCAGTATAGTCATTTTGATAATATTAACTCTTCCAATCCACGAGCATGGTATATCTTTCCATCTATTTGTGTCATCTTTGATTTCTTTCATCAGTGGCTTGTAGTTTTCAGAGTACAGGTCTTTTGTTTCTTTAGGTAGGTTTACTCCTAGGACCAATCAGTTAACTTAAAGGAGAACATTCTTAAGGCAGGAGACTGGAGCCAGGTGGGTTACATTCTTCTTTCTTGCTGGTTTGATGGGGAGGAAGGAGATGGGTTTGTGCAGACTCTACATGTGGGAGAGGGAGAAAAAGAATGTCTCCAGGTTCCCGGGATGTGCCCTGGGAGGCAAAGTCTCAACTCAGGCACAATGGGGAGTCAACACTGCCTTTGGCGGAAGCTTCTCCCATTACACTTTCGGATATGCATGGATTTTTGTAATGGATTTTAAACGTGTGTAACATTTTAAAATGTGCCTTTTCTCTATTTGTATTACCTTTTGTATAGCAGTTTTAAAGGAACCAACTATTAGAGTGAGGTATCTACTTGGGCGATCCATTTATTTCCTGTATATTATATATTTGCATACGTATATATTTCTACTATTGCGACTGGAAAGATTTGTTCCTACTGGTTGTACCTTGTTTCATAATGGGGGAGATTTTCACTCTTTCGATATGCATGATGGATACCAGTTTGTTCTCATTCTCTTCCTACACTACTTTTTCCTGAGATTCTTGGTTCTGTCGGTTTTGTAGAGGTGGAAAAAATGGCCACAGTGGTAGAAATTTGGGGATGCCTGCAAACGGCCTTCACCCGCCATGGTCCAGGTGTCTGGGCAGCCTC
The DNA here is from genome assembly GCF_016906955.1 of Phacochoerus africanus. Lineage (NCBI taxonomy): Eukaryota > Metazoa > Chordata > Mammalia > Artiodactyla > Suidae > Phacochoerus > Phacochoerus africanus. The sequence goes on along the minus strand of NC_062557.1, from coordinate 6,236,399 downwards.
AGCACCGGCCTCCCAGGCCACAGTGCTTCCCAGTGCTATTGGCAGGAGGTTGATCAGTTCTCTTCTCACCGTAGATTCTTTCTCACGATTGATTGTGAGCAGTGGAGGACCTACCCTCGCGCGGCCCGGGCATCGCGCCATAGACATGCGCCCAGCTAAGTCAGACTTTGCAAGCCTGGGGGGCGGGGGGGGGGGGGGTCGGACCGCCTACTAGGGGGAGAAATACCGTCACTTCAAGCCGCGAGCCCCAGTGGCCTAATGGATAAGGCACTGGCCTCCTAAGCCAGGGATTGTGGGTTCGAGTCCCACCTGGGGTAAGGTTACCTTTTGCCCTTTTAGGACTGGGGAATCCTTATGCTGTTGTCCCTTCGTGTTCGACTTCGGCTGCACTGGGCTCGGCCTGCGGGAGGAAGACAGGTTCTGCAAGCAGAGACCCCCCCCAAGTCAGTAACCACACGCCGGCCCCTCTGGAAGCCTCTACCTTTTGGACAGCTCATAGGCGGAGGGTAAAGAGAAGGACCAAGACGGACACTGAGCCTAGAGCTGGGACTACCTGATTACAAATGAGACCCCTCTAAACTGTACGGCGGAAGGTGAGCAGAAACCAGGCGGGTGCTCGGGAGCATTGGGTCCTCAGGTCCGTAGGCTGTAACCCAGAAGGCCCACACATTACGTGCGCAAAAAGTGGCGGGGGGGTTAGTGTCCCGCTCAGCTTCACCCCAGGTGGGATTCGAACCCACAATCCCTGGCTTAGGAGGCCAGTGCCTTATCCATTAGGCCACTGGGGCGCGATAAACGGGAAAGAGCACGTGGTCCATGCTAACGCGCAGCCGCAAGCGCGCAAATCACACTCGATCCCCCCACCACGCCGGCCAGGCCACGGCTGGAGCACGAGTGCAGATCATAGGAAACCTGCAGGACAACCAGAGGGTCCACCTGCGGGGCTAAGAGAAAAGTCAGGGTTAAAGGTATAGGCGACTAGCAGCTCTGAGGGGAAGGGGCTTTCCTTGAATGCGAATGCAGGGAGGCGGAAGGACGGGGTTAGTCGAAACCGGGTAGCATTGCTGCGCGCCGAACTGCCAGGAGCCGCTCGTTCAAAACTAATGCGACCACGAAGGGACTCGAACCCTCAATCTTCTGATCCGAAGTCAGACGCCTTATCCGTTAGGCCACGCGGTCACGACGCCCACCTTCTTGGAATGCGGTATTTAAGCGTAGCCCCCTTGAAAGTGGCTCTGGCGTCGGAGGAGACCGCGTTTAGCCACGGGGTGTCTCCCAGGTGTGGCCAAGGAAAAACCAGGATGCACCCATAGGTCACCAAATAAGCATACAGGTGACTCATTTCTCAAGGAAACCGTGTGGCCTAATGAGTACAGCGGCTGATTTCAGACTAAGAGTTTGAGACCCTTCGTGTTGGAAATGTTTTAATTATAAAGAGGGTACCCCAGATCCCCGTTATTGTCCTTGTTTTAGATACGAAAAGACCACCTGGAACTGGTGGGTAGGGCTGGTGTCCAATCGGGCTTTGCACTTGGGAACTTCCGGGTTGACGTCATTACGCAGACCTGAGGCATCATATTTCAAGAGGCATGTGATCGCGCGCCGTTTGCGTGAAGCCCCAGTGGCCTAATGGATAAGGCACTGGCCTCCTAAGCCAGGGATTGTGGGTTCGAGTCCCATCTGGGGTGAGGTAGTGCGAGATACTCCTTTTCGACTTTTTAAAACTACCATTTAAAAAGAGTACGAAAAATCTTGTGCCATACTATCTTTTTTTAAGAGCATATTTTGGTGTGGCAATTAATTTGCCCGGTTTTTTTTAAAATCAAGCCTTAAATTTTGAAAGGTATGGGTCCCCACGTCTTGTTGCCTCTTTGGGTTGGTAGATCACGTGGTGAAAACTACAAAACCCCGAGCAAATGAAGCGACCGTGTTCTGTATGAGTTCATTGCTATAAAGTTAAAAGCAGGCAGCACCTTAACCCCTGGTCCCTCCCTGCCCCGCAAGTCCCTCCCACTGGAGACGGGCCGGCGGGTTGGGGTGCTGCTCAATTCCATTGAGAGGGCACCCACCACACTGTCCTGTGCTAGGGCGGGGAGAGGTGCAAGGAAGCTCGTGTGTGCACGCGCATGGGACAGGGCGGTAATAACTGCCAATCTCTTGTGTATACCCAAGTCCCAGCAGGAAAAAATGGCCGGCTCACATCGCATAATCCCCGGAGTGTTGAAAAAGGGAGAGATGTCCTTTTTTTACTTCCACACTCTTCTGTATATATATCATATATATACTGCCCTTTAATTAAATGTTTAATTTTTTTAAATTGTACTATTCTGGCCAGGGGTAATTTTTTCTTTTTTTAACCTTGAAGCCATTGGTCTTGAGAAGTTCTGAGTAGCTCTCCAGGTTGACTGTCTCACACTGTGGGCACTTTGGGGATACTATATTTATTTGGGAAGAGACTGCACTGCATCAGATTTTCATAAGTCCTTGACTCAAAAAAGTTTAAAAACCACCCCTCCTTGTACTTTTGGAAAAGAAATAAACTGCAGGTACAGAATCCTCCTCTCCCTTCTCCAGGGTCATCCAGAATTCTCCCTGTTCTCTCTGCTCCAAGGCAGTCACCAAAGTTGTATGGATACGACTTTTCGGCTGTCTCTATATCCCAAGTCCTGCCTGGTGGCTGCAGCACTACTGGAGCCACCGCTTCCCTTCTAGGTCTTAGGGAGGCTTCAGTTCTCCCTAAAACTATCCTCCAGACCCTGCCTCCATGGAGCTTACATTCCAGTGAGAGAGAAGACAGTAAACAAGTAAACTAAAAAACAAGGTGATTTCAGAGTAAAGAGGGTGATGGGAAACTAGTAGTTGAGTAGTCAGAGAAGGCTTCTGGGTACTGAAGAGCAAAGGTACCAACTCCTCACGCTCAGGGGACTTCTTATCTTGGCTGATACACTGCCTCCCTCAAGGGCTGTGGTGAGGCTCAATGAGATCTTTATGTAAAGTGACTGGAATGATGCCTGGACAGTAGCATGTGCTCTGTAAGACAAGCTCTTACCATTTACTAACATAACTAGTTTGCTCCATTACTCAGGGTTGGTGAACCCCTGAAGCTCAAATTTCAACTGACATTTCTTCTCTTTCATTCATAATAAATTCATATTAAGATCATTCTGATTGGTTACGATCGTTCCCAGTGGCAGTGACAAGGCCAGGTCTTTAACCCGCAGCACCACAAGAGAACACCTGTTTTTGCTGATTTGTCTTGTAACTTTTGCCATATAGGATCTTCTCTTTAGTGATTTGAAGAGCATAATCCTACTTTACTAGAGGTTTTTTTTTTGCCCCCCAGCATGTGAAAGTTCCTGGGGCCAGGGATTGAACCCACACAACAGCATCCATCCAAGCTGCAGCAGTGACAATGCTGGGCTTCTGAGCCACCAGGGAACTCCACTAGTGATTACTATTATTATTTTTGCTTTTTAGGGCCGCACCTGCGGCATATGGAGGTTCCCAGGCTAGGGGCTGAATTGGAGCTACAGCTGCTGGCCTACACCACAGCCACAGCCACACCAGATCCAAGCCGTGCCTGCGACCTACATCAAAGCTCACGGCAATGCTGGATCCTTAACCCACTGAGCAAGGCCAGGGATTGGACCCGCAACTTCATGATTCCTAGTCGGATTCATTTCTGCTGTGCCACAAGGGGATCTCTGCTAGTGATTATTTTTAATGTGAAATCAATGCATGCTCAATGCAAAAACTTCAAACAACCCAGGTTATAAAAATTAAAAGTGCCCGAATCCTTCCTAAATGCTTTTGGACTGAGATCATGTTGTCATGTTTTCTACTGCTGTTTCTTCCCGAGGCTTCCAAGCCTCTCCCTCAAATGCTAGGGAACCCTCCCTTATGTTACACAATTTCACAGGGCTCACATCAGTTCTTCCCTTGAGCACGTGTTCTAACCACACTCCAAAAGCAAACTCAGTGGCTTTTCCTAAGACTCCCCATGTTTTCAATTGTCTGAATCCTTAGCTCTTCATCTGGATGGCTCAGTGCCAGCTCAATGATTCACAGCCTGGGGGGAGGGAGCATGTGGTTCTGGTTTTTGTTTTGTGCATTCAAGGCCTAGTGCAGCTACGGCTGAACATCCCAGGTTATGACTAAAGCAGCTCTAAGTGAACAGGCCTCACCCTACCCCTTTGTAAGTCAGGGGTGATGGCACCCAGGCTCTGCTCTGCTTATCCTCTAAGACGACATTACTTTCGTGAGGGTTCTCAGCCACTGTGGATCTCCAAATTCCATCGGCTATCTCCGGGAGAACTGTCACAAAACTGTTACACTGTGCATTAACACCCCTCCCCCAGGAGGCTCTTGCCTGCAGGATTTAAGCCATATCAAGTCAGATGCCTTGGCCTAGATCGCTTTCTTACCTAGAAACTTACCAGGTTATCTCATTTTCATCACAACCCCAATGTTTGTAAATGAGAAAAGGAAAGACGGCAAAAGATTAGTCTAGAACCAGCAATTAAATGGTCACGAGCGTTAAGTGGGAGGTCCTCTGACTTCAAGGGCAACAGAACTTTCCTCACCACTTCACTGTATTTCAAACCACCTGTATTTCCTGGCATTGCTCAGGAGTCCTGTTAACTATCATAAATACTGGGATTTTTTAGTTTTGGCCGTCCCGCAGAGTTCCTGGGCCAGGGATCAGATCCGACCCACAGTTGCAACCTAAGCCACAGCTGCGGCAATGCTGGATCCTTAACCAACTGTGCTGGGCCAGGGATCGAACCTGTGTCCCAGTGCTCCCAAGATGCTGCCAATCCCATTGCACCACAGCAGGAACTCCTAGGAATTTTTTTAAATGAAATGATAGAATTACAATAATTTCCTGGAGTTCCTGTTGCAGCTCAGCAGAAATGAATCTGACTAGCATCCACGAGGACGCAGGTTCGATCACTGGCCTCGCTCTGTGGGTCTGGGATCCGGTGTTGCCATGAGCTGTGGGGCAGGTTGCAGACGAGGTTCGGATCCCACGTTGCCCTGGCTAGGGTGTAGGCCGGCAGCTGTAGCTCTGATTTGACCCCTAGCCTGGGAATCTCCATATGCCACAGGTTCGGCCCTAAAAAGACAAAAAATAATAATAAATTTCCTACATTCCTACACAAAGCTGTAACAGGTTTTAACTTTGTGACAGAATTTCTTTTTATAGGACATTTATACTCAAGAGACAAAGCACAGCAAAGGAGATCCCTGCTGCTACTCACCCTGCTGTTACACCTGCAACTTGGACCATCTGTTCTCGTGACTTACTAATGGACAGGAAGCACTCTAGGAACCCGTGGTTTGGAAGCAAAGGGAAAGTTGAAGGGAATCAGTAGCTAATGCTTCATCTTTACCGTGTTCCAGTGAAATACACTGTGAGCGGCCCCGCTAGCATGTGTTAAGATTTCAGCGGCCCTGGAGGCTTAGTAATTGTCTCCTTCATTTCCCAACCACTAAACAGCGGGCCCAGCACACACCTGGAGGCTCACCTGTCCATCTGGACAAAAACTCCACTCCCAGTGAGGTCACCTCAGAGTTTTAACTCTCTCGACCGCAAAGGAGCAGACACACACAGCACTACGTAATTATTTTTAATGTCCAGAGTTTATAATTCGAGGGCCAGAGCTTTCTCCGAGATGCAAGTTTATAAACTCTCAATTGGCCTGTGAGGCCAGTAGGGATACTTCTTCTTGTCTAGTTTGGTTTCTGGGAAGACTTCATTCAAGTCCTCGATGGTCATCTGATCAAATGGAATTATGTTCTTCATCTTCTCCAGCTGGAAAGAGGGGACATGTGCAAAGATAAAAAGGGCTGCGGAGAATCCAAAAACAATTCAAGGCAGGTTACTGCTACTAGGGGAAAGGCGTGTGGCCACGAAAGAGAGAAAACACATTACAGGCTAAGGCCAAGGCGCATCCTCACCTCTTTCTCATATGCCTCAATCCTGGCCTTTGAGAGAGACAAAAACTCAGCACATCTTTTCACCTTTAAGAGAGGAGAGACATTCTGTTTTGAAATCAAGTGGTTCCGTCCTGACCCCGAGGCTCCCAGGATGAGAGGAGTCCCAGAGCCCACTCTTGCTTCCCCTCTCTGGAGAGCATGTGGCCCCAGACTCCCCGGGAGCTGGTTGGGGAGGCAAACCACAGCTCTCCCTGCCCCCGCAAAGAGCCCACACAGGAGAACCTGCCGAAGCCGAAGATGGCAGGACCAGGGTTCTTTGGCAAGTTATTCGCCTAGGCAACCTGCAAAATGCCTGTTCACAGGGGCCTACTGAACGGTCAGGACAGGCCACCTGACCACCCAGCCAGATTCTGTGGCTGGTTCCAACATTTGGCCTGCTGCACCTTCTAGCAATCAGGTACCTGACTCCCACCTTGCATAACCTGCCTTCTCAGTTCCCACTCCTTGACTGTTTTTACCAGCTTTCTTGAGGTATAACTGACCTACAGTAAGATGCACGGATTTAAAAAGCGCCACTTGCTAAGTTCTGATACACGTAACCACCTTCAGAGCCATCCCAACAGTGAAATATGTAGAGGGCTCCCCTGCCCCGCCACTACTGATGTGCTGTCACCACCAGAGGGTTGGTTGAAGCTTTTAGATTCCAGAAATGGAATCATACAGTAAATACTCCTTTGCTGGCTTCTTTCACTCAACCTAATTTTTTTTTTTTTTAAGGCTGCACCTGCAGCACATGGAAGTTCCCAGGTTAGGGGTTGAATCTGAGCTGCAGCTGCTGGCCTACACCACAGTCACAGCAACGCTGGATCCTTAGGCCACTGAGAGAGGCCAGGGATTGAACCTGCATCCTCATGGATACTAGTCATTGTTGAGCCACAGTGGGAACTCAACATCATTATTTTGATGTTCACGCATGTCACTGCCTTTATTGATTTAAATCCTTTAAATTCACTCCACCTTAACCTTACTTGTAAGAAACACAAAGCTGCCAGGAATTAAGCATTCTAGAATAAATAAGAGCCTCGACTACTTACATCTTCTTGCTCTTCAGCATCCACCTGAGCAGTGTATTTATCCTCTGGCACAGGGACCTTCAGGGCATTAAACTACAAACACAGGGACAGTGAGTTGATGTTAATATGACCAGGAGCCCCCCCAAAGGGCTCAAAGCTACTAATCCTAACAGAACACACAAAAACACGTTCTCCATTCCAGGGGGAAGCCAGCATGCGTCCAGGGGGCAGTAGTGGAAAGAGTAGGAGACTGGCAATGAGAGCTCAAGGCTCTCCTCTGCCTCGTCACTGACTGGAGACCTTGCACAATCTTTATTACAATGAGTTTCCCTTTCTTCCCTGATAAAGAGAGTTGGACTTGATGACATCAGAGAACCCAGTAGTTCTAAAGTAATTCTGCTTTCTTTTACTGTTTTTTTTTTTTTTTTTTTTTAATGGCCCCACCCTCAGCATACGGAAGTTCCCAGGGCAGGGGTCGAATCGGAGCTACAGCTGCCAGCCTGCGCCACAGCAACGGGGGATCCGAGACACATCTGGGACCCTCACCACAGCTCACGGCAGTGTGGGATCATTAACCCACTGAGCAAGGCCAGGGATTGAACCCGCATCCTCACGGGTTCTAGTCGGGTTTGTTAACCACTGGGCGATGAAGGGAACTCGCTCTGCTTTCTCTTTTAAATGAAACCCTAGTGGACTGATTGGCAGAAGTCACGTGTGGGTAATGGAGATGGAGGAGGGGGTCTCCTGAGAAGACAGGGTAGTGTTTCAGCCCCAGCACTTAGCACTGGAACTGGCGCAGAGTGGGCCGGCGATAAGCATCTGCTGAAATAAACAAACAACCTTGGGATACTGAAATTTAACATCAGAAGAGGACAGGAGGGTGAGAGATCACAGCTCTAAAGGACAGTTAAAAAAAAAGCAGAGTAAAGAGGAAAACAGTAAAAGGGTAGAAAAAAATGTTAATTTGTTCTAAAAGGGGGCAGCTGGGGAGCTAAGAAGGCACTCAGGCAGAGGTGGGCAGAAACATCCAACTCAACAGCCCTCTGGCTCCTAGATTAAGGCCCTACTGAACTGTTTTATTTTTGGCTTTTTGCCATTTCTTGGGCCGCTCCCTCGGCATATGGAGGTTCCCAGGCTAGGGGTCGAATCGGAGCTGTAGCTGCTGGCCTACGCCAGAGCCACAGCAACGTGAGATCTGAGCCACATCTGCAACCTACACCACAGCTCACGGCAACGCCGGATCCTTAAGCCACTGAGCAAGGCCAGGGACCAAACCGGCAACCTCATGGTTCCTAGTCGGATTCGTTAACCACTGCGCCACGACGGGAACTCCTGCACTGTTTCTTAGGGTAAGAAACCCACTGAATGACCAGACCCTGAATTCTCTGCACCCATTTACTATTTAAATCTATCATCATGAGACTTCCGGCCACACCCACCCTTCCTGAGCTGCCTTTGGGATCTGAGTGTTGGGACCATCCTTCTTTCCTGTCATTCTGCCAGTGTAATTACCCATCGTCCAGCTGCCCACCTATGACCACAGCACAAGACCAATGCTTTAGTTACCTTCTTCTCAAAGTCATCTACCAAGCCAGCCTTTGCCACGGTGGCCTTGTAGTAAGCCCAGTCAATAGCAGGTGGCTTCTCAGGTAGAGCAGCCAACCTATCATGCAGAAAAGCAAAAGTTAAGGTTGTTCCATGAGCAACAGAAAATTTACCCAGTAATTTCTCTGTTCCTTATTCCTACAGCCCGGTGCTATCATCCTAGGATAGAACTCATAGGTATGCATACAAATTGCTTTCATTTGGAAAATGCCCATGTTTCTTTATACTTTCTGCCAGTTTAAAAGCACCAGAAAGTCATATATAATTCCAAACCATGTTTCCACATTGTGACAGGTTAAGAGGCTCCCTCTTAGCAAGGTACTGACCTGGTGGAGAGGGTCTCATTCCAGGATTTCAGGGAGTTCGCAATGGCCTTCTGGTTTCGGGGTATGATCTCCCCAAAGGCTACCCAGTCAATGGCTTTTAGAGCAAGTTTCCGCCCAGCCATCTTCAGATCCTGGAAAATAAAACAGGTCAGATCAAAACAGAGCTCTTGGAGAGAATCCTCTGAAGGACATCTGAGAAATACACAAGTCTTTTTTTTTGTCTTTTTGCCTTTTCTAGGGCCACTCCCACGGCACATGGAAGTTCCCAGGCTAGGGGTCTAATCGGAGCTGTTGCTGCTGGCCCATGCCACAGGCACAGCCACGCCAGATCCAAGCCGCGTCTATGACCTACACCACAGCTCACGGCAACGCCGGATCTTCAACCCACTGAGCAAGGGCAGGGATCAAACCCAGAACCTCATGGCTCCTAGTCGAATTCATTAACCACTGAGCCACGACGGGAATTCCAGAAATACACCAGTCTTTAAGAAGGATCAGCATCAGCACTCACATCATGGCTCAGGGGTTAATGGACCTGACTAGTATCCCTGAGGACCTGGGTTCGATTCCCTGGCCTTGCTCAGTGGGTTGGGGATCCCCATTGCCACAAGCTGCGGTGTAGGTCACAGATGCAGCTCAGATCCAGCATAGCTGTGGCTGTGGTGTAGACCGGCAGCTACCGGTCCGATTTGACCCCTAGCCTGGGAACCTCCATATGCTGTGGGTGCAGCCCTAAAAAGACCAAAAAAAAGAAAAAGAAAGATCGGCATCTTGGGTGGTTTTATTAGTCAAGTAAAGGAATGAGGATTACTAAATCAAAAAAGGACAATTTAGGTTTTCAAATTCAAGGTGTGCAACTTGGCATATAAACACGATGGTCTTCTCTCTATTCCCTAACACCTAACTCATCCTTAAAAGCTCTGTTCTCTAGTGTTTGCAGTCCATGTACCTTTGGAAATATTGCTAACGTAATATTCATACATTACATAAAAGTTAATGGAAAAAAAAAAAAAAAAGGAGTTCCCGTCGTGGCGCAGTGGTTAACGAATCCGACTAGGAACCATGAGGTTGCGGGTTCAGTCCCTGGCCTTGCTCAGTGGGTTAACGATCCGGCGTTGCCATGAGCTGTGGTGTAGGTTGCAGACACGGCTCGGATCCCGAGTTGCTGTGGCTCTGGCGTAGGCAGGTGGCTACAGCTCCGATTTGACCCCTAGCCTGGGAACCTCCATATGCCACGGGAGCGGCCCAAAGAAATAGCAAAAAGACAAAAAAAAAAAAAAGTTAATGATTTAAATACATTTCCACTGAGTTTGCATTTAATTCACTGATTCTCCAGTGCACAGAACCTGACACATTTTAACAAAGCGTAGTTAAATAGAGCAGACTCTTGACCAGAATTTCCTCATCTAAAAAATGAGAATAGCTCTGCTTACCTAGGAAGGGTGTTAAAAAGTTACCAAGTGTAATTTGCACATCAATTTCCTCTACAATCTTTTTCTTTCTTTTTTTTAGGGCCGCACTTGTGGCACATGGAAGTTCCTTGGCTAGGGGGTCAAAGCTGCAGCCAGCCATAGCCACAGCAACGCTGGATCCAAGCTGCCATGTGCGACTTAGGCCACAGCTTGTGGCAACACCAGTCCTTAACCCACTGAAGAATGCCAGGGATTGAACCCGCATTCTCACGGAGAGGGCAGGCTATTAACCTGCTGAGCCACAAAGGGAACTCCGGCTCTACAATCTTATACAAACTTAAGGGGCTCTCTACCTGCTATTCATGTCTTATTATCCCCTGCAGCATTAGCACATACCCTGAGTATACTAGCAATACCCTTAAAAGAGGTATACAATACACGTGTGAATGTGAGAGAAGATGAAAATGCATCACTGCCGTTTCTTTTTTAAACAAAGACAGAATATGAGAAAATAGACATTAGGAAACAGATTGAAATATCAAAGGTCTTTACAAGCTATAGAGGGAGTCGCAAAGGAGGTGGAAGAAATCTTCCCCAGGATCTTAAAAAAAAAAAAAAACCATTCGTCCAATACCTGCTGCTTCCTTTTGCTCTCAGGATAGCTAATGTTACCCAGAGAGGAGGGGAGGGACAGGTGACTTTTAAATATGCCGAACAAACAAGTGCCCTCACAGAGACTATTCCAAGCACCAGCAGAAAGTAGGCTTCATAAATAAAGGGACTGTTGTCTTTTATTTACTACTGAATCCCCAGCGCCTAGAACAGATATTGCACACAGGAGGTGCTCAGTGAATATTTGTTGAACGGATAAACGAACCCTGCACTTGAGAGGCTCTGAAAGCTTCACACGCTCGAATGCTGGAACCCTAGTGTCACTCAGCAAGCTAAAACTATCTCCGAGAAACGTTTTCTCACCCTCCAAACCAGACTACTGAAGTCGGTCGCGCTGGGGCGGGCTAGACGAGACAAGGTTAGTAGAGGCTCCTAAGTCAAAGGCAGCAGGTCACAGAATGGTCCCTGCGACCTAGCGCTCGGGGGGGGAAGGGAGAGAAGGGGAGCGTGGAACAGCTGGGACACTGCCAGAGGGGAAACCGAAGGGCCCGGCGTCCTCGGCAAGGGTGCAACAAGGATCAGGCCCAGGTTTGGAGTCAGCAGGGCAGAAGAACCTGCAAGGGTCGCGACCAAGGCCCCAAACCCCACTCACCTTCACTGACTCCGGAGGCCCTCAGTCCAAGGCAGCAAGAAACGGAAGTGGATCACCGGAAGGCCTCACCTCAGCCAATCCCAAAGCTAAAGGGACGGGCCTTGTTTCCCAGGACAGCCAATAGAGATGACGGCTACTTCCGGAAATCCCGCCCCCGGAGGCGGCCGCAGCGCCTCCACAGCACGGGTCCCTGGGCGCTGGTTGGGGGCGCTCCAGTCCCTCTCCCCCGGCCCCACCCCCGCCGATGGGCCGGCCCGGCTCTCCCTGCCGAGAGATGGGCCGGCCCGGCGGCAGGTGGGCAGCGGCGGCGGCGGCGGCGGCCCAAGATGGCGGAGCTGCAGCTGGACCCGGCGATGGCCGGGCTGGGAGGGGGTGGCGGGAGCGGGCTGGGAGATGGGGGTGGCCCTGGCCGCGGGCCCCCCAGCCCTCGCCCCGCTGGCTCCACACCCCGCGGACACGGCCGCCCGCCCACCGCCGCCGCGCAGCCACTGGAGCCGGGTCCCGGACCGCCAGAGCGGGCAGGGGGCGGCGGCGCGGCCCGCTGGGTCCGGCTGAACGTGGGCGGCACCTACTTCGTGACCACCAGGCAGACCCTAGGCCGGGAGCCCAAGTCCTTTCTCTGCCGCCTCTGCTGCCAGGAGGACCCGGAGCTGGACTCAGACAAGGTGCGCCCCGCCCTCGGGCGCGCCCCCGGCCTTCGAACCCCTTCGTTCCTCCTAGGCTGGTCCCCAGATTGCTGCGCCACGCTTCTCACTGGCGGGTTCCTCGGGCCGAGACACCCTTCCCACCTCTTTCCCCGTCAAGCTAACGCCAGGGGCTCTTCTCCATCCTCAGGCGCAGGCAGCCTTTCTCTCCTATCCCGCCCTTCGTTCTCAGCGCCTCCTACCCCACACTATGCCCACTCTCACCCACGAGAATCCACTCCACACCCCTCCTCCGAATTTCTCTTTGCACCTCATCCCAGCCCCTCAGGTGTGCGTGAGTTTTTTTCCCTGGCTCCTCTTCAGCCCCTCACCGCCTGTGGCAGATGCATCCAGAACTGGGTCAGGATGAGCTAAGGCATCTTTGTAGCTTTCTCACACTTCCTCTCGGACCCCTGTGCCAAGTTGGGTGAAGCCTGGGTCTGACGATGACAGCTGCAGGAAGTGCTTCTCGTGATATTACACATCTTTTCTGTGATCCTGGTCCCTGAGCTCGTATCTGGTAACTGTCACTGTTTCAGATCCATATTTGAGATCATATATATTCCTTGGAAAGAGGTTACCATTTGCCAGTGCAAATCTAAGCTGACCGGCTAAGACTAGTGAAAATGAAACCCAAAGAGTGCCATTGGGCAAAAGATGCATGGCTGCTAACCAAAGAGTTGAGAGTGACAAGCCACTTAACCCATTTTCAGTTTCAGCCGTTTGAATTTCTTTTTAACTTTATACGTTCATCTTTTAATTTCCAATTTATGGGCATTGACCATTACTTCACTGCCTTATAGCCCAGGTAGCACTCAGGTGTTCCTTTGCAACAAAGCTGGGGTTGGATAAACATTGGTCGATTTCATTTATTCATCTCCTGCTTCTCCAGTAATAAGTCTCAGATTGAAGACCGGTCCTGCCCTAACTTTAAAGAGTTTCCAAAATCTTGCTCAGAAAAGAATTATTTTTATCTGCCCCCAGATTTTCCTCGTTGCAGTAGCAGCCAGTTTCTTCTTGTTCCCTTTACTGTAAAGATGAGTAGGATTAAAACTGCTCAGAGCCAAGTCCTGGCAGTGCCAAGCTTCCTCTGGGCACAGAGCTAGGATGTGTGAGTTACAGCTGCCAATGCAAACTCCCACTGATGTTGGCCCTGAGCTCAGGAGCAATGCCAACTAAACAGAGGTTTTCTTGGAATTAGGAATGTGACTCGGGGACAATAGAGAAGTCAGTATGTCCATCTCACGCAAAAATTTTGGTCCTGCAACCATAGCATTTTCTTCCTGTTTCTTAGTAACAAACGTTCCAAAGGAAGAATGTTGGTAATTGTTTCTGAGTGAAGATTTTAAAATTTCAAGCTAAAGCCTGGATGATGAATATCACTGTACATCTGTAACACCCTCCCTGGAATGACCTTAAAGTCAGAGATGCATAAAGCTGGCCTTCTTGCCGATGGTTTGTGATAACCAACTAGCAGAACTTATCCTCTCACTGGTGACTTGTGACAGAGGGGTGGAAATCCTGCCCTGACCTAGTCGGAAAGCTCCACAATGACACCCTTGTGTTTGTTTGGCAGGACGAGACAGGGGCCTATCTGATTGACAGGGACCCTACCTACTTTGGTCCCATCCTAAACTACCTCCGCCACGGGAAGCTCATCATTACGAAGGAATTGGCAGAAGAAGGTAAGAAGAGTGTTTGCACAGGACATTTTTAAAGTTCAGGCCGAATCTTTAAAGCTGTGACACACACTTGAATTTTGAGATATTCATTGAGCTCATGTGCAGGTGTAGCAAAGGTTGATGAAAATGAGCAGGGGGCCAGAGTTCCCGTTGTGGCGCAGCAGAAATGAATCCAACTAGGAACCGTGAGGTTGCGGGTTCAATCCCTGGCCTCGCTCAGTGGGTTAAGGATCCAGCATTGCCATGAGCTATGGTGTCAGTCACAAACGCACTTGGATCTGGCCTTACGGTGCCTGCGGTGTAGGCCAGCAGCTGTAGCTCCACTTAACCCCCTAGCCTGGGAACCTCCATATACCACAGGTGCAGCCCTTTAAAAAAAAAAAAGAAAAATGAGCAAGGAGCCTCCAGTTATCTAGTCTTAGCTGAGAGGTCTTGAAGGAGCCCTTTTAGCCTCTCTTCAGCCCTCTCCAGGAGGAAGAAGATAGGCAGCTCAGCTTCGGATGTAGCGCCGGAAGTTTTTTCTGAACCTGCAGGATCGTCAGGATCCCTTTTTACGTGTACTTCTTACCAGCAGTGAGCATCCACAACCTGAAGCAGAAATCTCTGACGGCTCCATACGTTCAGTTTTAGTTTGAACTTGCGGCTGTTAAAAAAATTAAATAATAAAAGCTTGGCCTCCTTTCTCTTAAGAGTCCTCGTGCTTCCTTATAAATTTTTGCAGCTGACCTAAATCATGTTCCAGCCCATTGTCAGGTGCATCATTAGTTGACTCATCAGTTAGGTTTGTAGGGCATTTGGACTGTAATTGGGTCAAGACATCTTTCTAGAAGGCTGTCTTGGTCTCACTGAAATGTTCAGTTGAAGATTGGGGCCTGTGCCTAAATCCGGGGCACCCTGACCCAGCTCTGGGTAGGAAAGCTGTAATGGCCATGCTGGTTAAGTGGCTGCAAAACGCCACTCTTCCAACCAGTCAAGAGTAATTACTGCCCTTTTTTTTTTTTCTTTTCTTTTTTGGCCACACCTTTGGCACATGGAAGTTTCCTGGCCAGAGATCGAATCTGAGTGACAGCTAAGACCTGCACCACAGCTGAGCCAAGGCCAGATCCTTAACCCACTGTGCCACAACAGACACTCCCCTCTCCCCCCCTCCCTTTTTTTAATGCCTCCTCTTTTTTTTTTTTAAACACTTCAAATGCTTGCAGATAGTGGGACTAGTACAATAAATTACCTACATCCAGCTTCAACAGTCACTAACTCATAAGTAGGCTTATTTCTTGAAACGGGGAGCCTTAAGCATCTTTTCTAATGCCTGGAAAAATTTGTTTTGAAAATAATTTCAAACTTAGAGAAAAGGGCAAAAACAGTACAAGAAACTCCCTTTACCCAGATTCACCAGTTTTGAACATTTTTTGGTCAGATGTGCACTGTCATTCATCCATGCTCTCCTCCCACTTTTTCCTCTCCCCCTTCCACCGTTTTCTTTCCTGAACTGTTTGAGACTGGGTTACAGACTTCACCTCTTAATACTTGAGCCTCTTGTCCCAGTAACAAGGACCTTCTCTCACATAGCCACAGTAGTGAGCAAAATCAGGAAATTTGATATTGGTAAATACTTTATAGCTTATAGTCTAATTTTGTCAGTTGTTCCAATAATGGCCTTTCTGGCAATTGTCTTCCTGGTGCAGGATCACACATCCCCTTCAGTTGTCCCATCATCTTTGATTCTGTTTAGCATGGGATTCTTTCAGTGGCTGCCTTTTACATTGTTCAGATAACAAGCATCTTATTAAATTTGGTCCACATAAATTTACACACATACACAGACGTTCGGTCAGTTTTAGGACAAACTGGCTAAAAACTGCAAGCTCAGGAGTTGTCCAGCAGGACTAGTTCCAGGAACTAAGTGCCATATGGAAAAGGTGTCCTGCAGCTAATGGGCAGGTGCAGAGATTGCTGGGGAAGGTGCCAGGTGGGAAGCTGTGGGGCTGGAACAGAGTAAACAGAGCAGACCTTTGTGCTTGACTCACTGATGCTGGGGAAAAGGTCATGGGTGCACCCCAAACCCCAAAGAAACATCTCCCAGGCTGAAGGAGAGAGACTCGGCTCGCATTTGAAGAATGCAGTTCGTGGTGAGCATGCCAACTCCAGCCTCTGCCTGCTGTGTTCTGGGGGAGTTTGCACACTTCTTACTGCGGTGTGATCCTCTAGGTGTGCTGGAGGAAGCGGAGTTTTATAACATTGCATCGCTCGTGCGGCTGGTTAAGGAAAGGATACGGGACAACGAGAACAGAACCTCACAGGTAATGGATTTTGAACTCCTGAGGGGGGAACTGTGCCAAATGGCTCTTTGTCCCCGTGATTTGGAATGGACCGTGTGCTGCTCTGCGAGATCCCTGCCTCTCCCCTTAGAGCCAGAGGTCTGTGTGGAACACTGTCCATCCGCCAGACTTGTTCCGAGCAAGGAAAGCGAGGAGAAGAAATCACAAAGAAAATTAATGGGGAGGTTGTGGCTGCTCACCGTAGGGCAGCGGGAGGAGCCACAGTACTTGAGGTTCAAAGCCTTTGCTTTCCCACGGAGTATGTGTCTCCCTACATGTCCACATGGAGGCCAAACAAGCTCTTGCTTCGGCCTGTTGGCTTCTCTTTATTGGAACCAGCCTTCAGCCCATGACCATGTCACATCTAGCCTGATGGGAAACCAGTTACGGTGTAGACTTTAGAAGTGGCTTGTGAATCATGCTTCTAAGATGTTATCAAGCTTCTCTTTTTATTATGAGGTCTGGATTTTTACATTAGTTTAGTGGATGTGGTGACAAAAAACAAACAGAATTTGCCACTTTGTTTGAGAAGGGAAGGCAGTGGGGCACATTTAGCTTATTTCATGTCACATCGGCCATCGTGTGTCTCAAGTAGCCACAGTAGCTTCTCTTAGGCTCTTGGGTCTCTGGGACTGCTAGGAGGAAGTGCCCTCAAGAAGCTCAAAGTCTAGCAGGGAAAAACAGACGCTCCCTTTCATGTATTTAGGCTTTATTTTAAGAGAGTTTAACTTCAGTGACAGGGCAGAGTCAAATCCAGCATGACTTGCCTCTTAGCCCATCAGATACTGGTGGTGGATGCTTTTCTGAGATCTAATCTATTGCAAGATAGAATTTTCCTGTGAGGAGATCCCTTTATGGCTCAGCAGTAATGAACCTGATTAGCATCCATGAGGATGTGAGTTCGATCCCTGGCCTCAGTGGGTTAAGGATCTGGCACTTTCATGAGCAGTGGTGTAGGTCACACAGCTCAATCCTGCGTGGCTGTGGCTGTGGCTGTGGTGTAGGCCTGCCGATTCAGCCTCTAGCCTGGGAAAGTACTTCCATATGCTGCACGTGTGGTCCTAAAAAGGAAAAAAAAAAAAGATGACTTTTCTGCAAATAAAAAATAGGCAGTATGTTTATTTTCTAAAGCAAAAAATAATTCCTTGTTTTTTCCTTTTTTTTTTTTCCTCTTTTTGCCTTTTCTAGGGCTGCTCCTGCGGCATATGGAGGTTCCCAGGCTAGAGGTCAAATCGGAGCTGTAGCCACCGGCCTATGCCGGGGCCACAGCAACTCGGGATCTGAGCCATGTCTGCAGCCTACACCACAGCTCACAGCAACGCCAGATCCTTAACCCACTGAGCAAGGCCAGGGGTCGAACCTGCAACCTCATGGTTCCTAGTCAGATTCGCCAACCACTGCGCCACAACGGGAACTCCGTTTCCTTGCTCTTTCTGTGTTGGACTTCACATATCAAAATTTTCTGGCTCTACATGGAATTATCTGAATGATAATGGAGACTTATGATAAAAAATGAACTCTCTTAGCTATTTTATCTCCAGCACTTTGCAAAGGTGGAAAGAAGGGCTTCTTCGTTTAATTCTCTTGCATCTGGCCAGTGGCCGAAAGGCTCCCTTTTAAGGTTCAAAGATGAATTTGTCGTTGGTGTGCAGATCACCATATGAAATATGATCTAGCCTCACCAGTCTTTGCCATTGCATGTACACATGGCAACTTTCAGTCTTCCAGATACCTAATAGCTTAGACATTCTGAGAATCTAGCCTCATCTTCAGTTTTCCACATTGCAAAAAAAACCCCTTTTGATTGCTTAGGATAAATTTTGATGCTACCATAGATTATGTAATTTGAAACCATTCAGATCATGGCATCTGAACACACTCAGTTCTTTGCCTTCAGTGAATTCCTTGAGAGCGTTGTAAGGATTTCTGTTTGATGACAGCGATTAAGTTAATTAGTCCTCTAGATTCTGAAGCTTATGGATTTATACCCAGTTGGAAGCTTTTTTATTCTAGGAATGTCACGACCCTTTTGATGTTAATTGATCTTTCCATCTGGCCTCTTTATTTAGTGGAACTCTGGGCAGTGGATTTGATGTTTTTCAAAGACGACCTCTTTTGCATTTGGCACATGTGGCTCTGAGGCCGAGTGTGGGTTTCCGTGGCTGTCCCTTCAAACATGTTATCTCCTTTAATTTGTCTCCATATAAAGAGGACACATGGGGAGTTCCCATCGTGGCTCAGTGGTTAACGAACCTGACTAGGAACCATGAGGTTGTAGGTTCGATCCCTGGCCCCGCTCAGTGGGTTAAGGATCCAGCGTTGCCATGACCTGTGGTCTAGGTCATAGATGCAGCTCGATCCCAAGTTGCCTTGGCTGTGGTGTAGGCCAGTGGCTACAGCTCCGATTTGACCCCTAGCCTGGGTACCTCCATATGCCACAGGTGTGGCCCTAGAAAGACAAAAAAAATTAAAAAAAGAAAGAAAGAAAACACATGGCAGGCAATTGGGGGAAGCCTAAGGTGTGGGGGACTTACCCCACCTTTTTTCAGATATGTGACTCATATCTTTTAGCGGCACCATTCTGCTACGCTACTGTCTCTGGTGGTCTTTTTTGCTAACTGATTAATTTTGGTGTGTTTGGGAGCACCAGCATAAAGAGGCGGTACAGAAATCCTAAATACCTGTGGCTTTGGCAGCTGTAGCCACTCTCAGGTCTCTTGTGGTGCAGGACCTCTTAGCATATAAAACAGCCGGTGGTCTCTGAAGCGCATGGCTTGAGTAATTGAAATCCTTGGATTTGTCCTTACATTTTACAGGAAAGGAAAGGAAGGAAAGGAGAATTTTTTTACCTTGGTACCTTTTTTTTTTTTTTGTAGGGAGGCAATTACATTTCTTTAGAGAGAAAAGATATGGAGAAAATACAAGCGCAGGCAGACTGGGTTGGGGGGTGGAAAGGGAGAAAGAGAAAAAACAAGAAAGGAAGAGAGACTTAGTTCCTTGTTTAATGGTAGCTGTACCTTGTGTTTTGATTTTTGGTTTTGTTTTTTTGCCTTTTAGGTCCGCACCTGAGGCATATGGAAGTTCCAGGCTATGGATTAAATCAGAGCTGTAGCCACCAGCCTATGCCACAGCCACTCAGGTCCCAGCCAAGTCTGCAACCTACACCACAGCTCATGGTAATACCAGATCCTTAACCCACTGTGTGAGGCCAGGGATCGAACCTACATCCTCATGGATACTAGTCAGATTCATTTCTGCTGCGCCACAACGGGAACTCCTTTTTTTTTTTTTTTTTGGACCTTGTTTAAAAGGACAAAGTATAGAAAAAAGAATGCAAAAAAAATGCAGTGTTTTCAGGCAGACCTGGACTCAATTCCCAGCTCGACTTCCGATCTGCGTAATTGCTGTATGGCTCAGGCAAGACACTGCACTCTGAACACCAGTATCCTACGTGCCTTCAGGACCGCAGTGAAGACTGGAAGAGAAGGATGTAGCCCTTGGGGCTGGTGGCGCTTTATAACCAGTAGCTGCTTTTATTCATCCGGTATTTCCAAGTTGTTCTAAAATTAATTTTCCAGGTAGCTGAAGCCAACTCATCCCTTTGAAAAAGTGTTAAGTTTTCCTCATCCTTAAGGAAATAGTCCATATTTTCTTAACATTGTATTGAGCACATGACCAGACACCATCGATAACCTGGGTCGCTGTTGCCTCATGCCCTCCGGGGTGGCCAGTGAACGTGCCGTTTTTACTGAGAAACTACAGGCTGCTGGCAAAGGGCATAGTGGGTGGCCGCCAAGAAAAAAATCCCAAGCAAACTCCTCTCCGGTCGTTATTCGTTTGAAGCACCTCCCCGAGGCAGCTGCAAGCCATCGTGTCCTTGAAAGCATTCTTCAGAGTCTGTCTGTGCTTGTCGCAGGGCCCCGTGAAGCACGTGTACAGAGTCCTGCAGTGCCAGGAGGAGGAGCTCACGCAGATGGTGTCCACCATGTCCGATGGTTGGAAATTCGAACAGGTAAAGTTTCTTAGGCGGTGGCGGCCCCGAATCTCAGCCCAGGGGTCTCGCTCTTCCAGCAGTCACTGTTTGCAGCCAGTGAATCACCCTGGGGGTTGGACACGGCCAGGTGTGTTCCTTTTCAGAAACAGGAAAAGAGAGCCCCTCCCTCCATGTGGCTCCTTTGCGGGGTGGGAAGTGAGGGTTCCGTGACCGTGCCCAGAGGGAGCCAGCCAGCTGGTTTAGGCTTGAAAGTGCCTCTCTGGGTTTTTTTTTTCCCCCTCAGAGGGATTCCTCTCAAAAGTGCTGTTGATGGAGGTCTCCTGAGGCAACAGTAGGTTATGGATCCAGCATTGTCCCTGCAGCGGCTTGGGTCACTGCTATGGCACAGGTTCAGTCCTTGGCTTAGAAATTTTCATGTGCCACAGGTGCATCCAAAACATTTTTTAAAAAATTAAAAATGCTGTTGACACATTCTAGAATAAAAACCTCGAGGAGACTAGGGGCCAGCTGCTCCTTTGCTCATGCCAGGGTCAGATCTTTTCCATTCTGGATCCTGGTCGGGTTCGTTACTGCTGAGCCACGACGGGAACTCCACGTCGTTATCATTCGGGATGTGTGCCGTCCACCATACAGAGAGTGGTGAGCAGGCCTGATAAGAAGGGGTCAGACAACCGGGCAGGTGGTGTGGCCGTGTCCCCTCAGTGCGCAGGGATCGGTTCATCAGCTTTGTGCTTGTGATCCAGGCATCAAAACAAAGCACCTGAGAGCCAGGATTTTCCTGTTTTCTTCCACTAGATGGCAGAGTTGTTCGTCTGGCGTCCTCAAAACCCAGGGAGGCTGAGCATGAGTAGAATGACTGTTGTGATGAATCCTCCCTGTTTTTATGTAGAGTTTAGGAGATCTGCTGAACTGTCCCCAGAAGCTTACTGGTTTTTTGGGGTTTTTTTTCCTTTGTTTTTTGTTTTGCTTTTTAGGGCCGCTCCTGCGGCATACAGAAGTTCTCAGGCTAAGCGTCCAATCGGAGCTGCAGCTTCCGGCCTTCACCAAGGCTCATTGGCAACGCCAGATCCTTAACCCACTGACTGAGGCCAGGGATCCAACCTGAGTCCTCATGGATACTCGTCGGGTTTGTTTCTGCTGCACCACGACGGGAACTCCAGCTTAGCATCTTAAATAAGTTACCCTGTGTGTTATCAGTATCGTGTTGTAAATCAAATTCCCAAGCTTCTCTGTCTTCAGAGCAATGCTGGATGACCCTTCACACTTACCTCCCGCTGCAGAAGCAATGCTGCCTCATGCCTCAGCCTAGTTCTGGTTCAGGTGTGTGTCCCAAAATGTTGCCCTGCGTCCACACCAGCAGTGTTTTTTTCCCTGGTATAAAGTTTTAAAGGCAAAGGTGGCTCAGCAGTAACAAACCTGACTAATATCCATGAGGACGCGGGTTCAATCCCTGGCCTCGCTCAATGTGTTAAGGATCTGGCATTGCTGTGAGCTGGGGTGTAGGTCACAGATGCGGCTTGGATTCTGCATTGCTGTGGCTGTGGTATAGGCCGGCTCCTAGCCTGGGAACTTCCATATGCCACAGGTGTGGCCCTAAAAAGACAAAAAGAAACCCAACAACAACAACAACAACTATTTGTGAAACTAGTGAATGTTTTTTATCTTACTTTTCTCAGCTCATGAATGTGCTGTGGGAGGACAAAATATGCTCCCCTTGCCTCCGTTACACGGACGAGAAAGTCAGGGCCCAGCAAAGCCCAGCCATGCGGCCAGTCAGTGGTGCTCTCCTGACTTGAGGCCTCGCAGCCTTGCCAGGATGACCTCACCCTCAGGCTCAGCCTCTCCCTCTGCGTGTGAATTGCCTTTGCAGACAAGATCCTGGATCGGTCCTCCAGGAGCTCTTCTGTGACTCGCTTGGTGCTTTCTAGAGTCTGCACTGCCAGGCTCCTGGCTGGGACATCTGCTTAAAGACCAGCCAGCTCTGTGGAGGTGTTTTGGCTGAAGCAAGTGTCCATTTCCATTCACAGACACGCCCTAGCTCCTCTCAGGGTTTGCGAGCGGGACGGTGATCCTTTTCCTCCGGGGTGCTGCCTCTGGCCTGGTTTCAGGCACTGGGTTGAGGGGACAGTGGCAGAACTCGAGATTTCCTTGGCGGGGGGAGGGGGGGGGGCCTTGTCCGGGCCGCCCTGGTAAATAGCAGCTCCGTTTTCCCTGAGGCCCTGATAGTCCCAGAGAATTCTTCCTCCTTGAGAAGCAAGACAGCAAGCGCGCTCAGGAGGAGCAATGGATTTGTGCAGCCCTCGAGAATTTTCAGGTCCCTGTATGTTCATCGTCGTCTTGTTTTATCAGCTCATCAGCATCGGATCGTCCTATAACTATGGGAATGAGGATCAGGCAGAATTCCTCTGCGTTGTCTCCAGAGAACTTAACAACTCGACCAATGGCATTGTCATTGAACCCAGCGAGAAAGCAAAGGTAAGTGGCCGCACCCAGATTTCGCCTCTGACTCTGCTCCCCGCCTCTGCGAGGGCCTGGCCTGACCTGTTCCTCACTGATGTTTCGCTTTCCTTCTCAAGCCAGCTTTGCATTTCCCCCTCATTTTGGCCTTTTGATTGTTGTAATTTCTGTTGGAGCGGCAACAGAGGTGTTTAGTTAAGACACATGAAGCAAAAGGGGGTAGTCTTTTTCCCAGCCCCTGTCAAATCCATGGCAAAAGCTCATGGCCACTCATCACGAGAAGGTGAGGGTGCCGAAACTCAAAATTGGAAAGTATTTTGCCTTTATATTTGGAAACTGTTCTCTCTCTCTTTCTCTCTCTCTTTTTTTTTTTCCTTGCCTTTTCTAGGGCCGCTCCCGTGGCATATGGAGGTTCCCAGGCTAGGGGTCAAATCGGAGCTGTAGCCGCCAGCCTAAGCCAGAGCCATAGCAACGCAGGATCTGAGCCACCTCTGTGACCTATACCACAGCTCACGGCAAGCCGGATCCCCAACCCACTGAGCAAGGGCAGGGACCGAACCCGCAACCTCATGGTTCCTAGTCGGATTCCTTAACCACTGAGCCACGACGGGAACTTCCTCTTTTTTTTTTTCCTATCTCAAGAGAAAAAATGTTTGGTTACTTCTGTGACTCCCTGCCCCCTTCCGTTAACTACTGGAAGACTGTTGTACGCTGTTATCTTTTTTCTCCACCGAGCCCCCTCACACACACACCCGCACATGCTTCTAAGTCATCAGCATGTGATGAGCCTGAACCATGACCTTTGGTGTGGAGGAAGTGGTCCAAACAGCACGCAAACCTTAAGCCCAGCCGTGTTCAGCAAGCCTTTGACAATGGCAGTGCTTCAGGGGAGGTGGCCTTGCCTGCTGGGGAACTGTCTTGCTTCCTGACGGTTGTCATTGCTGCTCAGCGGGGCCCTGTGGAAGCAGCGCCAGGGCCCTTCCTTTCCCTCAGCCCTAAAGCAGCTGCATCCGGAGTCCAAGCCTCAGCCCTTCTTCCCCGCCTCCCCCTTCCAGATTCTTCAGGAGAGAGGATCTCGGATGTAAATTCCAGAACCCTCGACAACAAGAGAGCCACTGGCCGAGCACACCTGTAAAGTTCAGTCTTGCTCCTGTACAGTGACCGAGCTACCGCAGAGCAGAGCCGAGCCCGGCCCCCCCCCCAGTGGAGAAGCGTTCTGGTCAAAACCAAAGGAACCCCCCCGGCCCCCACCCGCAGGAACCCGAAGACAGATGCAGCTTCCGGCCGCAGAATACCTTTTCAGAAACCTGCTTTTGTTTTTGTAGCCAGTGTTATAACAAATCTTTACCACGCAGCCAGGCCAGGTTCCCAGTCGGAGCCCATGTAGGGGCTGGGGAGGGGAAGGCCCAGGTCCTCACACACGCTGTAGGCAAGGAAGCCGGAGCAAACAGAAGAGGGTCGTCCCTGAGCTGTGCCGTGTTCTCGCCCGAGCGTGCCACGTCGGATAGTGACAGCCACCTGGTAACACTCCTTCCCTCCTAAGTGCCCCGAAGCAACGCAGCAGATGCAGAGGATTCGCGCTTCAGGTTGTTGAGTTGCGGTTTGATGGAGCTGCCCTGGTCCCCCGCATTGCTGTGAATAGAGCTGCTTTGAGCAGGCGAGGAGGGGGCCCTTGGTTGTGGTTGGAGCCCGGGGGTCGCAGCCCAGGATTCTGAGCACCCAGCTGCTACCGTGTTCGGCTTTTCCTCATTTGTCTGGGCAGCCTAGACCCCCCAGGTAGCTGGCTTTCTCTGCAGGGAGAGGTTTGAGGCGGGCGGCCTCCTGCACCGAGTCGGGCAGGCGGGTGGGAGCTTAGGTAGCTTGTGTAACTGCTTCTGCAACCTTTTCTTGCCCTCCCTTGGCCCATCTTCCTTCCCTGACTTTCTAAACTGGGACTTTGGACTGGCCCTCCGATGGCTTAGGGTGAGGGCGGCTGTTTCTTTGAACGTTGCCACACATGTCGTGTTGTAGTACCCATGGTGTCGTCATTCTGTGACTCGCGGAAATGCCTTGACCAAAAGTGCGATATTCGTTTGTGTCCCTTGGTTTCTGACCATGGCAGACCTGCCTCACGCCGTCCCCCGTGGTGGCTGTGCACTTGCTGGGTGCCCTGAGGCCTCCTTCACCCCAGCCCTCCCGTCAGTTCTTCCCGTGGGGGGCCCCGGGGGCAAGGATCCAGCGCCCTTTGACCCGGAGTAGCGGAGCCCTCCTTTGGGCTCTGACCTCAGAGCTTGGAACTGGACTTGCTCTCTGCACGCTTGCGTCTTAGGGAGCAGTCAGGGAGCGCAAAGGGCCAGAGACCCCTCACTTCTCCCCAGGTGACTTTCGCAGTGTGGCAGGTGGTCCACAGAAGTGGGAGGTGCCCATGAGGAAAGCTCCATCCACAGAAGCCCCCTGCGGCCCGTGGCTCCGGGGCCCCTTCAGAGCTGAGGTTCTCTCTGCTCCACAGCTCGGCTGCTTACTGCGTGGCTCTGGGATGGTGGCTTTTTGAAAGTGACTGTCGACTGTGCCAAATGTCTTTTGAGCCTATACCGTCCTCCTGCCCAGATGGCATAACTTCTCCGGGATTCTCACGTTGCCCTCACCTCCCGTGAAGAGTAGGGTAGAAGAGTGTGCCCAGGGTGTGTGCTGACACGCCGTGTCTACACACCAGCCTGAATGTGCTTGTGGGCACCTCAGCAGTCCGGCCCTTGCCCGGGATGTTTACAGCTATAAGATGTTAGAGGAACTTGACCTGCGTCCCATCAGAAAGATTGCAGGCCTCCATCCTGTCATCTTTCAAGAAGAAAAAAGATTTGAGTGTGTCAAGGAAAAGCTGCTCTGACCGAGGAGGACAGAGGATGAGAAGCCAGATGTCCTTTGGCCACTTCGAATAAGTAACACCCTCCTGCGAAGAAGGGAAGCCATGTCACCTGGGGCCTCGGGCCCCATCAGGTTTGCTTTCCTGGGGCTCGCTTGATAATCAGCCTCTGGTCCCAAGCCAGCGAGGAGCGCGGAGGGCTGCGGGGCAGCTGTGATCCAGGCTACAGGACGCGTAGTTACTTTCCTCGAGCTTCTCAGGCCCACGGTGGATCCTGGGCAAAGACTGCTGAGCCCCTTGCTAAGCGCGCTGAGAAACTAGATGCTGGCTTTGACCAAGCTCCCTCCTCCCGGCCTGCTTCAGCGCCCCAGGGAATTGGAAGGTGATTCTTTTCTTAAGGTTTCTGGAAAAGTATCTCATCCACGCCCTTGATGAGCCAAGTCGGTGTCTCTTCTTGAAAGCCTTCTCCCTCCAGGAGAGGCCGGCCGATACCTCCAGGGAGAGGTCTGACCGGCAGCTTGGGGGTGTCATGAGACCAGTGACCCACACTCTCCGGTCGCCCAGTCCTGCCACGAGGGGAGTGTCGCTGCTTCCTCCTCTGCCCAGGTCGGAGGCCAGGCCCAGGGAGCAGCCTGGCACCTCCTGAGTGATGACACAGTAGCACGCTTCCGTCTTTTCCTCAGAACCTGCTCTTCTTTGCTGGCAGTGAGGCAGGGTCCAGCCTCCTCTAGGGCGACTTTGTTTCTGCAGTTTCAGCTGATCTCAGGGGCGTCAGGGAGTGTAGAGGAGGAAGGGGCAGCGCTGCTGAGCAGTAGCCTCACCCACACCCTCCAGCATGGCCTTTGATCCCGACCTTTGGGACCATGCCTGTCACTTGTGGGTGCCCTTTGTTACCATGTGTGTGTTTGAATGAAGTCTAAAATGCTGTGACCCTTTTTTCTTTCCTCCTGTCAATAAAGACATAAAACAAACTTCTGCATCTTGAAACCTTTGGTGTATGTTTTCCACGACTGCAGTCTCCTTGGTGTCTCCTGGCCCTTACTGTCGATGATTCTCAAACTGTTCTCAGCAGGTGAGTGTCCCTGCACCCCTTCCAGCAGGGCTTCTTACACAGTCCTCCTCTCTCCCGCTGCTAACACTGCCTGAGGGGGTGCGGGGCCCTCTTCCTCCTGGCTTTCACTTCACCGAATCTGAAAGGACCCAGAGAGTGCCGAGAACCAGAAGGTGGGGACAGATGGGCCTCCCACTGCAGAGCCCAGAGCCCGAAAGGGATGGGAGGAGTTTGAGATGGTTTTTAAGGGAAAAAAGTCTTCTGGGAGGAAATGTTCTCTGCAAGGAAGAGGATGAGTAGGAAATGTGATAATCAGGTAACCAACGACTTCGGTATTGATCACTGAGGCACCAGACAGGTATAGGACCCACAGAAGGCGTTAGGTCATCCCTGCTGCAGGTGCTTCCAGCTGGGGAGCTGGCTCTACCCCCAAAGGTGGCGAGCAAGGTATGTGGCTCCAAAGAGAGAGCACAGCACTTGTTAACAGGCCGTGTAGAAAGGAGCAGGCCCAGGGGACACAAGTGTCACAGGTGTAGTGGTCCTAGGACATAGTTCTTGCTACCAAGACTAGGGAGCAAAGGGAAGAGGTTGGCGTCGCTAAAGGTGAAGGGGTTCCCTTCATGGCTCAGCAGAAACGATTCTGACTAGTTTCCATGAGGACACGGGTTCGATCCCTGGCCTTACTCAGTGGGTTAAGGATCTGGTGTTACCATGAGCTGTGGTGTGGGTTGCAGCTGCGGCTCAGATCCCATGTCACTGTGGCTGTGGCGTAGGCCGGTGGCTACAGCTCCATTTAGACTCCTAGCCTGGGAACCATCATATGCTGTGGGCTCGGCCCTAAAAAGACAAAAAAAAAAAAAAAAAGGTGGAAGCTCAGAGGAGGGTCCCTGTGCAGAGAGGCTGCCGTCTCGGGGTGCAGTGAGGCTGGTTCTGGAAGTGTGGAAAGCTGCAAATGAACCACACCGCTGGAACCAGCTACTGCTGCCAGCTATACTGCTGGGGTTTCTCTGATCCCAGGAAGGGGCAGGTCTCCTTTTTCCCTCTGGCCTTGCAGTTTCCCTCTCATGTTCCCTACAACAGCTTCCAAGCCCCAGCAGCACAGGGCAGTCTGGCTGGGGTGGGGCTGAGAGGTTATAGCAATAACCAGCTCCGCCACCTCCGTGGCTGCTCAGCATCCATAAACATGCTTCTGTATAGGAACTTCATACAACGATGAGAAGAATTTTGTCTCCATGTAGCAAGATGCAACTACTCTACACAAAGATGTTCTTACCCTCGTTCCAACATAAGACACTGGGCAGACAGTCATTGTCCCCAGGTCTGAGAGACGGTCACACCTGTTTCTCAGCCATGCTAATTACTCTTCAGCTTGGCGTGGTGGGGGGACATCCAGTTCGTGATGAGCAGCTCCGGCCACATGGTCACGGTCGCTTGGTTCCCCTCGAATAGGGAGCAGGCATGTTTCTCAAAAGGAGAAGAGTTGCCTGGAAAAGGAGTCATGGATCTATTCCAAAGCCCTGGAGTCTACATGGTAAGTCTCCCACTGGGGTTTGCTGGAGGCTCCAGTCGGCGTCATTTGCAGGAGAGCATTTGAGTGTCTCTGAGTTTGCTCTGTCATAAAGCCCAGGTGGCAGCCCAGAGCTAAAGTTTTAATAAGAATCATATCACACAGAAGGATTTTTCCATTGGTTAATTTGCCCTTGACTGAACTTTTACTCTCTTAAGCCAGTTTAATTCCTTGGTCGGTTTTCTATCCAATTCAATTAAATTGTTAGCCAAGTTTTCCATTTTTTTAACTTAAAAACATTTTCATTAAGGAGTTTCCATTGGGGCTCAGCAGAAACAAACCTGATTAGTATCCATGAGGATGTGTGTTCCATCCCTGGCCTCATCAGTGGGTTAAGGATCTGGCGTTGCCACAAGCTGTGGTGTAGGTCGCAGATGGGGCTCGGATCCCGCGTTGCTGTGGCTGTGGTGTAGGCCAGCAACTATAGCTCTGATTCAACCCCTCGCCTGGGAACTTCTGTATGCTGCAGGTGTCCTAAAAAAAAAAAAAAAAAAAATTTCACTAAGATCATTGTTTTCTATGAGATTTTGTGGCAGAAATTTAATTCAGTTTAACCAGTTCCAGCTTTTGCCCTTGTGAGCTTGCTTTTGTGGTTATTACCTCCTCCGTGTTTATTTTTCCTGAGTCAAATTTGGCAGCTCAAAATCTGGGTCTCACCAAAAAAAAAAAAAAGTGGTTTATCTTGGTGGCACAGTGGGTTAAGGATCTGACGTCACTGCTGGGGCTCAGATCACAGCTGTGGCAGGGGTTCAACCCCTGGCCCGAAACCTGCATGCTGCTGGCTCGGCCAAAAAGAAACCTAGGTCTCATATCTAAATTTGAGTATCTTTAACAGATGTCAGTTTTCTGTTAATTATTTCTAACAAAACACTCACAAAATGGATAGAAGACTAATAGTTTGTATTTCTTAGCTTTCTTGGAAGGAAATTGTGAGCAGATTCCCTTGGCTGTTCTTCGATTGCTTTATGTCTGAGTTTGAGCGATCGCTTCTCACATTTCATTCTGACAACCTTTGCACATGCACCAGCTACACAGTTGGCAAATCAAAGAGCAAAACCTCCTCAAAATATGTCCTGCTTTGTGCAGTTAGTATGGATAGCCAATAAGCACATATTTGGTTGGGGGGGAAGGATTTGGAAGGCTCCCCTGAGTTCTTGAACTAAACCCTGAAGCTGGAGAAGAATGTGGTTGGCAGGTGCAGAAAGGATGGTTAGCCTCACTTCTCTCAGGGCTCGAGCAAAAGTCCACTTATTTTCTGCCATGTGCTGCACAGCCACTGTGCCTGGATGTGTGCCAAGCACTGACAATCAAAGCTGAGTCACAGAGTGGGAAGGGGAACGCTGGAGGCAGGGGCGGGGGGACAGCCAAGCATAGTAGTGGCCAGGGGAGATTCATCAGAACCTGGGCCGAGATGGAGCGGAAATGTTAAGCCAGAATCAAGACTCTTTGAGATACTTAAAGGCAGCCACGTGTCAAAGAAACCACAAATCCTAAGCAGGATAAATAAAAACACACGTAGAAATAATAAAATGGATGAATGCAAATATGGAGAAAGTCTTAAAAGTCACCAGACGGAGAGGAAAAATTCACTTTCAAAGGAACAGCATTAAGACTGACAGCTTCTCAGCAAAAATACGTAAACCAGAAGACTGGAATTCAATCTCCAAAGTGCTGAAAAGAAAATAGCTGCCAACCTAGAATTCTATACTCAGTGAAAATATCCCTCAAGAATGAAAAGGAGTTCCAGTCGTGGCTCAGCAGAAATGAACCCAACTGGTATCCATGAGGATGCGAGTTCAATCCCTGGCCTTGCCCAGTGGGTTAAGGATCTGGTGTCGCTGTGAGCTGTGGTGCAGGTCGCAGACACGGCTTGGATCTCACGTTGCTGTAGCTGTGGCGTAGGCCAGCAGCTGTAGCTCTGGTTCGACTCCTAGCCTGGGCACCTCCATATGCCATACCTGTGGCCCTAAAAAGACAAAAAACAGTGAAGAATAACAATGATATAAAAACATCTTTGACAAGTAAAACTTGAGAATATTTATCACCAGCAGAAGGTGTGCTAAGGGAAATACTAAAAGGCATTCCTTAGGAAGAAGGAAATGACCCTAGAAGCTAGAGACATAGGAAGGAATGCTTAAATGGTCAATATTTACATATATCATGAGGGTTGTAATTTATGTAAATATTGACCATTTAAACATTATTAGCGCCTTATAGTTTTTGAGAATATAAAGAGAATAGATATGCCCCCAAATAGTAAATGTTGGGATGAGGTGAATGAAGCTGAGGTATTTTAAGGGTTTCCATCATCTAAGAGTAAAATAACACTTTCTTTTAGAATTGATAAGCCATGGACGCAGGTTATAATTCTTCACGTTAAAAAAAAAAAAAAAAAAAAAAGGAGTTCCCGTCGTGGCGCAGTGGTTAACGAATCCGACTGGGAACCATGAGGTTGCGGGTTCGGTCCCTGCCCTTGCTCAGTGGGTTTAGGATCCGGTGTTGCCGTGAGCTGTGGTGTAGATCACAGATGCAGCTCAGATCCCGCGTTGCTGTGGCTCTGGCATAGGCTAGTGGCTACAGCTCCGATTAGACCCCTAGCCTGGGAACCTCCATATGCTGCGAGAGCGGCCCAAGAAATGGCAAAAAGACAAAATAATAATAATAATAATAATAATTCTTCATGTAACTGCTCCCCAAACAATGAAAGTGTAACTACCAAGATAGGAGGAAGGAGGAAATTTAATAAAAGTCAGTAATGAGGAATTCCCATCGTGGCTCAACAGAAACAAACCTAACTAGTATCCATGAGGACAAAGGTTCGATCCCTGGCCTCTCTCAGTGGGTTAAGGATCTGCCGTTGCCGTGAGCTTTGGTGTAGGTCACAGGCCCGGCTCAGATCCTACATTGCTGTGGCTGTGGTGTAGGCTGGCATCTACAGCTCCAATTCAACCCCTAACCTGGGAACCTCCATATGCCGCAGGCTTGGCCCTAGGAAGACAAAAAAAGTCAATAATGATAAAACTACAAGTCACAAGGAAAACATAAATTTGTGTGCATCTAATGCTCTAGCCTCAAAATTGATAGAACTAAAAGGAGAAATAGGCAAATCCAGAGTAGTAGTAGGAATTTTTTCACATTTCTCAGTAACTGTTAAAAGAGAGCCCCCCTCCCCCCGCAAAAAAATGTGTTCAATTCCTGGCCTTACTCAGTGGGTTAAGGATCCAGCGTTGCTGTGAGCTGTGGTATAGGTCACAGATGCAGCTCAGATCTGGCGTGGCTGTGGCTGTGGTGAAGGCCAGCAGCTACAGCTCCAATTTGACCCCTAGCCTGGGAGCCTCCATATGCCCCAGGTGCAGCCCTATACAGACAAAGAAAAATTCTTAGCAAGCCATGAAGAATCTACAGAATCTGACATAGGCATCTACAAAAAACTTATAGCAAACATCATACAAAATGGAGAAATGCTGAAAATGGTTCCTCTGAGATGGGGAAATGAGAAAAGAATGCCTTCTATTTACCATTGCTATCCAATAAGTAGGCCAAGGTAACTTTTTGGAGCAAAAGAGAGAAATCGCAAACTTTTGAGGGCATGTACCCTGTTGGGTAGGGAGGAACGGGAACCCAACACTGACAAGAAGCTCTCACAGTGATAAGAGTCTCTCCTCAGGAGTTCCCGTCACGGCGCAGGGGTAACGAACCCGACTAGTACCCATGAGGATGTGCGATTGATCCCTGGCCTCGCTCAGTGGGTTAAGGATCTGTTGCCATGAGCTGTGGTAGGTCGCAGACATTGTTCGGATCTGGCGTTGCTGTGGCTGTGAGGTAGGCCGGCAGCTGCAGCTCCAATTCAACCCCTAGCCTGGGAACTTCCATGTGCCGCAGGTGCAGCCCTAAGAAGACCCCACCCCCGCCAAAAAAAGCTTTTCTTCAGCCTCATTCATCCCTTTTTTCCTTCTGAGGGTCAGAACCAGAGTGGAAAGCCGCAATCCTTAGGATCACCCAACAGATAATGTTTAAATCACTGAACTTTTTAATTTTTTATTTATTTATTTTTTGTCTTTTTAGGGTCACACCCATAGCATATGGAGGTTCCCAGGCTAGGGGTCCAGTCAGAACTGTAGCTGCCAGCCTACACCACAGCCACAGCAACGCCAGATTGGAGCCACGTCTGCAACCTACACCATAGCTCACGGCAACGCGGTTCCATAACCCACTGAGTGAGGCCAGGGACCACACCTGTGTCCTCATGGATGCGGGTCAGATTCGCTTCCACTGAGCCGTGATGGGAACTCCCTCAACTTTTTATCTTTTTGGCCACACCTGCAGCATGCAGAAGTTCCCAAGCCAGGGATCAAACCTGAGCCACAGCAGTGACAATGCCAGATCCTCAACCACTGGGTCACCAGGGAACTCCCTGGCTCACACAACTTTAGACCAAGAAAGGGTCTTGAAATATCATCTTCTACAGCAACCCTGTTGATTCTCAGGAGAAGAACCATGGTCCCGAGAGATTAAACACGTTGCCCAAGGAGTTCCCATGTAGCTCAGTGGGTTAAGAGCCTGACATAGTTTCTGCGAGGATGCAGGTTCGATCTGCAGCCTCTCTCAGTGGGTTAAGGATCTGGCATTGCTGCAAGCTGCAGTGTAGCCCACAGATGCAGCTCAGATCTGGCGTTGCTGGGGCTGTGGTATAGGCTGGCAACTGCAGTTCTAATTCAAACCCCAGCCTGAGAACTTCCCTATGCTGCAGGTGTAGCCATAAGAAGAGTAAAACAAAACAAAAGAGCTGCCCGAGATCCCACTGCTGCTTGGTTGCCATTTTCCCTCTCTGGTTGGTAATTTGAGCCCCCCAGGTCCATTGCTGGGGACCCCGGGTTCAGCAGCAACCCTGCCTCCTGGGATGAAGGCCCTGGAGCCAAGAATCACCTGGCAGGGCAGAACACATCAGCACTGCCAGGGGCACAGCTTTTGCCCCGCTGACCTCACAAGCAGATTGCTGGGGCTCCTCACGCCTGAACTGTGACATCAGGGAGCAGCACACTTGCAGGCAGTCTGGAAGAGGGGGGCCAACTTGATAGGGAGACCGCAAAACAGCAGCCAAAGGGAAAGGTGAGAAGGCAGTAGTCAGATCTCCAGAGAGGTGAAGGGCTGGGTGGGGACGCGCTGGGCCACTGGCGGTCCTCCTGGCGGCAGCTCGTGAGGTGGGCGAGGCCCCGGAGCCCGAGTGCTTAAGGTTCTTTCCCTCCCTCCACAGGGCAGCCACGCCTCTGGTCTCCTTGACATGCAGAGGGTTTCACGTAAGTAGTGGTGCTGTGACCTTCTTCCCAATGGCCACGGAAGCGGCCCTTTCCCTTGTCACGATGTGTCTTCTTCCAGCCCATCTGCCTTCTTGTCCAGGACTTGTTCCAGGAATTAAGGCTGGGGCAAGGAGAACACGAGCCCCAGAGTACGCCCACATGTGGATTGACCGACGTCACAGCCCCTGTACCACAAGGACAGACAGCTGCTTCCAAGAGAAGGACTGCTGTCCCCCTCTAAGGCCCCTCCGCTCCAGCCTTGGCTTCAACATGGCTCTGCTCTGTCTTCACAGGGCCAGTCCAGGACCACATCCCAGCCCCACAGCCCTCTCCCCAGCCCTCAAGACGTCCCCAAGGCCAGTTCCTGATGAATCACCTCCAAATGTTTGAGGATCAAGTCCTCTGTCCCATTTGTCTGGAGGTGTTCCGCCACCCAGTCACCACCGCCTGCGGACACAACTTCTGCATGACCTGCCTCCAAGGCTTCTGGGACCACCAGGCCACCCTGGGCGAGGCACTCTACTGCCCGCAGTGCCGGGAGCGCGTCCCCTCCAGGCCTCGCCTCTGCAAGAACGTCATCCTAGAGGAGATGGTGACCTGCCTCACCCAGGCCAAGGGCCAGGCCTTGGGGTCCTCGCCGAACCTGGCGGGGCCCAGGGATGTGCCCTGTGACTTCTGCTCCCCACAGAAGCTCAAGTCCGTCAAGTCGTGCCTGCAGTGCATGGCCTCCCTGTGCGAGAAGCACCTGCGCAGCCACTTTGAGGACCAGGTGTTCCAGGGCCACCAGCTGCTGGAGCCCGTGTGGGATCTCAAGAGCCGGCTGTGCCGCAAGCACCGCAAGCTGCGGCGGCTGTACTGCCGCACGGAAGGCAGCTGCGTGTGCGGGGCCTGCCTGCTGGAGGAGCACAAGAACCACGACACCATCCCCCTGGAGGAGGAGCGCGCGCGCAAGGAGGCGAGGCCCGAGCTGGCGGGGAGGGGCCGGGGCGCGGGGAAAGGGAAGGTCTTTCCGAAGAAGCCCCGGGCATCTTCCCTTGGGGGAAGGTTATGCAGCCATTAAAGTGGTCACGAGGCTCCTGCCCTGACCGGAAAAAAAAAAAGTGCTGGCCAGTTGACTGAATAAGGAGCCGAGATCATTGGTCCTGAGTCCTGTTTAATTTTTTTTTTTTTTTTTTTTTTGCACAGAAAAAGGAAAGGCTGAAAGAGAACATAACAAAATACAAATACGTCATGTTAGGTTGGGGAAATCCCTTTTTACTATTTTCAAATTTTGTTTACTATATTTCTATTGCTTTCTAGAATGGAACACCTATATTCCAGACATTCTATTGTGTATATTCTAGAACCGTGTTATTCCAACCTAACCACCTGTTGATGGTCCCTGGCAAGAAAGGAGCTCGTGGCCAAATGTTAGCCAGCTCATCACACTGTTTCCATTCAGCTGATACTTTTTTTATGGCAAGACTTTCTGTACAAAACAGCAGTGTGTGAATTTACAATCTGGCACTTGTTTTGTTGTGGGTCAGCAGCAGTTCATAGACAGGCACTTGGAACAGCACTGTCCTATAGAGCAGAATAATACATGAAGATGCCTAAGGAGTTCCTGTCGTGCCTCAGCAGGTTAAGAACCCAACATAATGTCTGTCAGGAGGTGGGTTCAATCCTCAGCCTTGCTCAGTGGGTTAGGGATCCGACATTGCCACAAGCTGTGGCTGAACTCCCTCCACAGCCACTTCTTGTGTCTGAAACCCTATGGTCATCACCGTCAGGAGCAGAAAACCTGATTCCTAAGAATGGGGAGAGAGGAGTTCCCATCGTGGTGCACCGGAAACCAATCTGACTAGTATCCATGAGGATGCAGGTTCAATCCCTGGCTTTGCTCCGTGGGTTAGGGACTCGGCATTGCCGAGAGCTGAGGTGTAGGTCACAGATGCATCTCAGATCCAGCATTGCTGTGGCTGTGGTGTAGGCCAGCAGCTGCAGCTCCAATTTGACTCCTAGCCTGGGAACTTACATATGCCATGGGTGCAGCCCTAAAAAGCAAAAAATTTTAAAAAATGGGGCATCTCTCAGGGAGTGAGAGACCAAGAGCAGAGGGGTGGCCCTGGGCCATCCGCCCTCCAGCTCTGCTCATCCTCATCCCCATCCAAATGTCGTAAGGATATAAGAGGTGTGTCGGTGTGTATCTTGTGGGATTTGACAAGGGGCTGGTGCAGAAGGCCTTCTCCTAGGGAACCTCTCTGAATCAGGGGCCCTTGCCTCCTCCACCCCACCTCTCATCCTAGGTCGAGGTTCGGAAGGTCCAGGCCAACGTGGAAAACCAGATGCTGATTGTCACCTCCGACAGCCAGAAGCACCGGGGGCAGATGGCCTTCCTCTCGGTAAGGTTGAGCCCACCCCCATCCCAGGCCCAGGCTTCCCCAGCAGCCTGCATCAGGCCGAGGGGACCTCTCGGCGCTTGGAGTGGATGGTGCCGGGCCAGGCAGACAGTGACGGGATGCTAGGTCTGCTCCCAGCCATGACAATGGGATATGAGAGTGGGGCTCAAAGATGTCTCTCAACACACCCTCCCCACCCCACCCCCAGAAATTGACCCAGACAACTCGGGATGAGGTCAACACCTGCTTCTCGGAGATCATTCAAGAGATCAAACAGCTGCAGATGAAGGTCTTGGATTTCGTGGAGAAAGAGGAGGCCGCTGCCCTGGGGAAGCTGGGCAGCTCCATCCAGCAGAGCCACAACCGGCTCCTGAAACTGGAGGGGGACAGCATCTGGCTCCGCACCCTGCTCAGCAGCCGCAGCGACCAGCAGTTTCTGCAGGCCAGGCCCCGCCCCACCTCGCCCCCACCGCGGCCCCAGGCCCGTCACAACCTGCACCAGGCCACAGTGGCTGTGCCTTTGGCATCCCTAAGCTGAGATGTACAAAAACCAAAACAAACCAGGAGGAGGGGAGAGAGATGTCCACGGTTGACAGCAGGACCACTAGGCACAGGCAGGGGTCTGCAGCGTCTGCTGGGCCCCGGCTAACAAGCCCGTTCTCCCTGCACGCAGGACTTCTCCAGGCTGAAGCACTTCCCGGCCTGCTTGGAGCCCCTGATGGGCACCAGCTGTGAGGAGAAGCAGAGCTTCCTCCAGCTCCCAGAGACCTTGGCTGAGCTCCGGACCCGGCTGGTGGACGTGGGTCTCAGCTTCATCAACCAGATCCTCCTGAAGGGTTCGTTAGTACCTGGTTGCCTGGGGCTACCAGAGACTCACCTGCATTCTGGGGGTGGGACTGCCCTGCAGGGCAGCGGTTGGGATTCCCAGCACTGGTAGAGAGCGCTGCCTGTCTGTGTGCACCTTCCCCAGGTGACCCAGCCTCCTGGAAGCCCAGGCCTCTCTCTGGAAGGATGCTGGGCTGTGAACGTGTCCTCAGCAAAGCTCCTCCATCTTCCCCAGGCATTAAGATGAACGCCTATGAGGTGCTGCCCCCAGCCGTGGACCGGAAAACACTTCTCCAGTGTGAGTGCTCAGTACTGGGGTCCAGCCCCGGGGTGGGAAGGAAAGGAACAGGGCCCTGGAGTGCCTGTCCCCCCAGTCCCCCCTCCGTTCATGCCTGGGCTAGAGATGGCCTGTGACTCCAAGGCCCTGAGAAGAAGGGGAGAAGGCCATCCTGTCCCATCCTCACGAGTGGGCAAGGCCTCACCTGCTACCCAGAGGCTAACTCTGCAGCCCTTCCTGGCCCTGATGTGGCACAACCTTTGCCCTCACCTGGGTGCCTGCCAACCTCCCCTGGACTTTAGCCAAGCCCGCGTGGGTGGCCCTGTTCATTTCCCCTTTTGTTGGATGTCCCTGCAGCTGCACTCCTAGGCTGGGCCAGGGCCAAGTGATTCACTGAGAAATCACTGGTTATTTCTCCGAGATCTCCAGGGTCGGTGGTATCGCCTTTGATGAACCTTTCTGAGTAACCTCCTCCAGGAGCCCTTGCCTCTCCCTCAGTCCCACTCAATCCTGTGTCTTGAACAAAAAAGGAGATTATATTAGGGTTGGGGGTGGGGTGGGGGTGGGGCGTGGTTCTCAGCTTCTCTAGAAAGGCGGATCTTTGGACAGCACCCAGCTCATGATTCCTCCAGACTATGCCAGCACCCCCAGGGCCAGAGTTGGAAACACAAAGAGAGGGGATAGAGGGCCCCCCCCAGCAGCCGGGGATGGAAGCACTTGGTGACTTCACGCCAAAGCCATGTGCGGAGCTCCCCGTCATGGCTCAGCGGTAACAAACCTGACCCAGCAGGTTAAGAATCTGGCATTGCCTTAAGCTGTGGTGTGGGTCACAGACATGGCTTGGATCCGTTGTTGCTGTGGCATAGGCTGGCAGCTGCGGCTCAAATTCAACCCCTAGCCTGGGACCTTCCATCTGCTGGTGGGTGAGGTCCTAAAAAAAAAAAGACAAAAAAATTTTTTAATTAAAAAAAAAGGCCGTGTGGCTTCACAGGCCTCCAGATCTCTGTCCCTGGAGCCCGATGACCCTGGCTCCCTTTCCCATGCCCCCGCCCCAGGTTACTGCAACCTGAGCTTCGACCCCACCACAGCCAGCGAGGAGCTCTTCCTGTTCAAGGAGACCCACTCGGTGCTGAACCTGGGCATCCTCCTGGAGCCCTTCGCGGCGGGCGGCCCCTTCCCGGGCTTCAAGCAGTGGCCGCAGGTGCTGTGCTCGCGCGGCCTGGCCGCGGGCCGCCACTACTGGGAAGCGGAGGTGTCCAACTCCTGGGTGTGCCTGGGCGTCACCTACCGCCGCAGCCCCCCGCTCAACAGCCGCCCTTGCCGCAACATCGTCTACCTGCTGGGCCGCAACCCCTACTCGTGGTGCCTGGAGTGGGACTCGCTCAAGTTCTCCGTGTGGCACAACAACACGCAGACGGTGCTGCACGGCGGCTACCACCGCACGCTCGGCGTGGCGCTCGACTGCGGCACCGGCTGCCTGTCCTTCTACGGCGTGGCCGTGGCGGGCGGCGTGAGCCTCATCTACCGCTTCCTCGCCGCCTTCCTGGAGCCGCTCTACCCCGCGGTCATGGTCAGCAGCGGCGCCTCGGTCACGCTCAAGCAGCACCCGGAGTCGTAGACGGCGGCAAATAAAGCTGGACTCGAGCGCTGCCTGGGCCCGTGGGGAGGCGCGCGCCGGGGAGCGGGGCCCGCGAGGGTTGAGGGGTGGGCGGCGAAGCGGCCTCCCACCCGCTGCCGGCACTTCACCTCCCGCGGCGCCGTCCCAGGGGTCCCGGGAGTCCTGGGAGGCCCCAGAAAACAGACCCACCTCTCTGTTCCCACTGTCACCAGAGAAGGCTCTGAAGGAGGCTAGAGATCCCTCAGGGCTGGGACCGCCCTGTGGCCTCCAGAGCGGGGATTCCTGCCCAGGGTCACGGCCGCCCCTGCCCCATCTCTGATGGGATTTGGGAACTCAGCACCAGGGGCCTGGTTCCCCTAGAACGGTCAGGGCTTGGACCATGGGGCTTCTCTCTGGCTCCTCCCTCGCAGGGGACCAGACCGAGGGTTGGCACCTGACCCACTGGGGTAGAGGTGTTCCCTCTGGGTTAGTGGCTTAATTGGGGGCTGGGAAGTTAAACCAGGGAGCCTGTGACTATGTCAGACCCCCTCCCACAAAGCTGAGGGCTTCGATCCAGGCCCGTCGGGTGCTGCTGCCCCTGCTGCCCAGCGGTTTCTCCACAGCTGGGGTTTTACAGCCAGGAGCAGATATGGAAGTAAGGCTGCGGGGGCTTAACCACTCTGCACCCTCCCCGGGGTTCATGAAAACTGCCTTCCCATCCCCAGCCATAAGCCCAGGCCCCTACCATGCACATCCAGGCCTCTGCCCTCTGACCTGCCCAGTGGGGTGTGGAGAAGTGTGCGGGAGAGGCCCTGGCTGGGCCCCTTGTCCTGTGACCCTGTCAGGAGCAATGACTGGGGACCTGGCCCCTCTGGGGAAGCGACCTGGGCATTTCTAGCCTCAACCGGCCACTTGTGGCTTCTCACACAGGGGGCCCCACTCAGGTTAATGATTGGCTCCAAAGGGGAAATGATGGGGGGTGCGGGGCGGGAACCCCTGAGGCAATGCAGTCTAGAACCGGGGTGTGCCTGAATTCCATCCCCGCCTGGCTTGCTCTCGGAGCAATTAGTGACCCTAGCTTCTCATTCAGAGGCAGAGGCGAGACGGGTGCAGGGTGTGCCCTGCTGGCCTCGAAAGGGCAGGGTGCCCTTTGGTGCCTGCTACCTGTGTTGACCGGTAGGCATGAAATCTAAATCTTTCCTCTACAGTTGAGAGAAAGCCTTCGCACCAAAATGCCTAATTCTTGCCTTCTCCCCCCACAACCCAAGTCTCTTCCTCCCAGCCAGGAGGCTGCAGGCTTCCCGACCTATGAGCTGAGGTGAAGGAACGTTGAGGTGTATATGTGACCGCAGGGGACAGCAGGCCAGCTGCATGGATCTCGGGCCTTCCCCCTCTGGCTCCGGAGGCCACTTGGTTTTAGCACACGTTGCTGGGAAATCCAGATCAGAGGTGTCGTCTTTGCTTTAACAGTTCTTTTATTTTCTTTTTTGTCTTTTCTAGGGCCGCACGCTTGGCATATGAAGGTTCCAGGCTAAGGTCTATCAGAGCTATGGCTGCCAGCCTCCGCCAGAGTTACAGCAACGCTAGCTGTGTCTGCGACCTACACCACAGCTCACAGCAATGCCAGATCCTTAACCGAGTGGGGCCAGGGATCAAACCTGCATCCTCATGGACCCTAGTGGGGTTCATTAACTGCTGAGCCACGAAGGCAACCCCTATTTTATTTTTCTAAAATTTATTGGCGTATAGTTGATTTACAAAGTTGTGTCAGGCAGCCTGCTATTTAAATCACTATGACACACCACCTCTCCTATAACATGTTCATTATAGAAAATTTACACAATAAAGGAACATAGAAGAAAATAAAATATTCCTGCCATAATCCTACCACCTCCCTCCAGAGATAACCTCTCCTGGAGAATTTCCTTGCAGTCTTCTTTTCTGGTTCAGATAAAGCTATGGGTCAGCTGAAAATCTAGATAGCTAGAAGACAGTTACAGCTCACATCATGTAAATCAACTAATGGAAAAAATAAAAATCATAAAATAAAAAAATGTTTTTAAATTTAAAAAACCCTCATATCATGCATTTTCCAAAGTGACTTTCAAAATGTAAAAACGACTTGTTCGCTCACTGGCTGCATAATGTTACAGGACCTACAAATCGGTCCTATAGCTTGCTTTCGTCTTTTAACTCCTTTTCTGATTCCCCCTTAGAGGTGCTGGCAAGCGGCAGCCAAGCCAAAGCCGCAGACGTTGCTTCCTGGCTGTTACTGCCTCTTTGACCCAGACTCAGGAAGGGAGAAGAGTAACGTATGGAGCGCGGGAGGCGGCTGCCCCAATGGTTTGCATCTGTCTCATCATCCCATCTCACAGGTGAGGGGAGAGCGGGAGGCAGGACCAGAGGCAGGCAGCTTGGGAAGGAGTCTTAACCCCGCCTCCCCCAAGAGAGGGTTTGTTCAGGCTGGAGGTGGAAGGGAGAGAATGTTTGTGGGAGTCTCTGGCAGAGGCCCGGCCTGGCATGCAGTGGCTACCTGGTGGCTGTCAGGAGCATCTCGCCCCAGAGAGCTTTTGCTCAACTCTGCACTCCTCCAGCGAGGAAGGCGCCTGGCGGTGACCTGGCCCGGGAGAGGTGGGCCATCTCCAGCCTCCCCTCCCAGCTGGCCCAATCCCAGCCCCGCCCCACTCCAGCTTCTGGCCACAAACACCCGTCTCCAGTACTTCTCATGGGCTTCATCACCAGCGCCCCCTCCATTCTGCCCTCCAAAGCGACTCAGTTCTGGCCTTTGCTCATGCCGACCCCTCTGCCAGGAGGCCATTCCTCCCTCTTCCCTCCTTTGCTCCTCCTCATTAAGTAAGTATTACCTTCTCCTCCTCAGCTCAGGAGTTCCCTGGTGGCCTAGTGGATCTGGTGTTGTCACTGCTGTGGCATGGGTTCGATCCCTGGCCTGGAAACTTCTGTATGCGGCAGGTGAGGCCAAAAAAAGACTCAGCGAAGATGTGCTGTGTCCCAGGAAGCCACCTTTTTTTTTTTTTTTTTGGCCACGCCCATGATATACAGAAGTTCCTGGGCTAGGGCTCAAACAGAGCTGCAGCTGCCGGCCTGTGTTAAGCAACACCAGATCCTTAACCCACTGCTCCAGGCCGGGGATTGAACCAGCACCTCCACAGAGACAAGCAGGATCACTAATCCACTGGGCCACAGGGAGGACTCGCAGGAAGCCACTCCTAAACACGCCTCTCCCTAAGCCAGGTGGGGTTACCTCCTCTCCCCTTTCATAACAGCTTCTGTGTACCCCCTCCTGGCACCCACCTTGTTCCCGTGTGGATTCTCCACCAGACTGGCGGCAGGCTGGGTATTTCATTTCTGTCTCTGTTGCTGAACACGTGTCTGCCACATAGCAGGTGCTTAACAGACACTGAGCCAAGGACTGAAGGAGACCCTCCAGAGGCTGGAGGGCAGGAGGCTGCTCAGATCCTTGCCTGGGTCAGGATGGACTGGGTGTGAGTGCTCCAGGCACAGCTGCTCACTTACTAACCTCTCCATTTGCTCCCCCCCCCATGCTGGGTCCATATGCCCAACGCGTCCAGATAGATGCAAAGTACCTGCCTACTCCCCCTCTCTTTCCATCTCAACCTCCCCTCAGGCCTGAAGAGTCTTTGAGGCTGGGACCTTCTAGAAGATATGTAAGGGGAGAGACACATACTTCTCCAGCCTCTGTTTCCTGATTTATAAAAAGGCATAAGGAGTTCCCGTTGTGGCTCAGTGGTTAATGAACCCGACTAGGATCCATGCGGATACAGGTTCGATCCCTGGCCTCACTCAGTGGGTTAAGGATCCAGCGTTGCCATGAGTTGTGGTGTAGGTCACGGACACAGTTCAGATCTGGTGTTGTTGTGGCTATGGTAGATACTGGCAGCTACGGCTCCAATTGGACCCCTAGCCTGGGAACCTCCATAGGCTGAGGGTGCCGCCCTAGAAAGAAAGAAAGAGAGTAAGAAAATAAAAGGCATTGGAGTTCCCTTTGGAAAGTAAGAAAAAAAAAAAAAGGCATTGGAGTTCCCTTTGGCATTGGAGTTTCCCTTAGGGATCCAGTGTTGTCACTGCAGTAGCCCAGATCGCTGCTGTGGTGCAGGTTTGATCCCTGGTCTGGGAACTTCCGCAGGCTCAGGGGGGGAAGAAAAGGCATGGATAAGCATAGCACTCATATTTGCTGAAGATTATACCACTCCCACTGCTTCTCAAACCAGGCGTTAGGAAACCTGGTGCATTTCAGGTAGATCCAGGATCAGGCGAAGCCCAGTGGGGCCTCACCAAGGGCACAAAATTTAAGGGGAGGAGCCAAAAAAATCAGGAATCAAGACAATATTTTAAGGCAATATTTCCCCAAATCAAAATGAATGCAAAAATCCATGTTGGACAGATTATCAAAATTGTAAACGAAAACCCGTCTTTTCTGACCTGACCTGTTGCTTGCCCTCCTGGCCCCATGCCCACCACACGAATTGCAGCCCTGGTTCCAACCAAATTTTA
Source organism: Phacochoerus africanus (assembly GCF_016906955.1). Lineage (NCBI taxonomy): Eukaryota > Metazoa > Chordata > Mammalia > Artiodactyla > Suidae > Phacochoerus > Phacochoerus africanus. The sequence goes on along the minus strand of NC_062557.1, from coordinate 6,193,281 downwards.
TTCGTGAAACCAAGGGATCACTCCACTGGCCAGGATTCACTGGTCTGCCTTTCTAAAAATATTACCTTTAAATTGTCGTTAAATTATGGACCTTGATTACTTGAGTTTTGCTGGTATCCCTGTAAATTTTGAGCTCCAGGCAAGCACTCCACTCATCTCACTCCAGGCAGGGGTGTCCCATGTCTCGAATTTAGTAGCTGGACCCGGGGGAGGTGGCATGGATACCAACAGTTCTGCAAGCTCGGGTCGCTCACACCCCAAATGCCTATAACACCCTGTTGTTAGTGATGCGTATGTAACCAGTGCTTCCAGTGACAAGTTATATAACGTTCGCTGAGCCACTCGGCTTGCCAAAACAAGTCACCAAGTGTCAGACGCCCAGGGGCAGCCATTAAAAGGCTTTTGGGCCCCTGTCAAATGTTTCTGAAAGCTGAATCTTCCTCATTTATGGCTACAGATTCTTCCTGCCTGGAGGACACGTGCCGTGGTGCTTTTGTGTTTCACAGGCAATCGGAGATGACACCAGCGGTTAGGTTCCTGCCCAGTTTGCTGCAGTGTTCCTTAAATGTGTCCCATACAAGAGACGCCCAGTCTCCATCCTGATGCAGCTCAGAGGGCTTGGAGGGACAGACCCTAACATCTGTCACAGCGGTGAGTATATCCAGCCACCTGCTGAGATAAAGACTCTTCAGGGGAAGAGACAAAGGAGCCAGCCCATGTGATACATCCTTAGGTGTCCCTAAGGAAGAGAGGTTGACCTGAGACGTGGAGAGTGGGGCAGCTGGTGGGTGGGGTGGCTGTTGGGGTGGAGACAGGTTGTTTCCCCCTCACACACACTGAGCTCCCACTGCGACAGTTCTCAGCAACCATGATGCGGGTGTTTAAGCATATCAACCCCAAAGCCAGATGTCCCAGGTTCAAATCCTGGCTCTGCCGCTTCAAACTGTGTGACCCTGGACAGGTTACTTAACCTCTCTGTGCCTTAGATTCATCCTCTGAAAAAAAAGGCAAATTAACAATAATGCTCACCTCACAGAGGACTTAGTGAGTTAACCTACATACCTGACTCTTTCTACTCATTCAACAATATCCACTTGGGGTGAGAGGTGATAGAAAAAGAGGGAAGAATATTCTTCCTACAGACAGTGGGGACAAAGTGATGAGCTCAGACAGACTCGGTCCCTGCCCTCCAGTGATGGCAAGAGAGAGATTAGTCACAATCATTTAAATCAGGAGTCAGTACACTAAGCCCATTGCCTGTTTCTGTATAGCTTGTAAGCTAATAAAATTGTAACCTTTTTTTTTTTTTTTTTGCTTTTTTAGGGCTGCACCCGCAGCGTGTGGAGGATCCCAGGCTAAGGATCCAGTTGGAGCTGTATCCACTGGCCTATGCCACAGCCACAGCAACACCAGATCTGAGCCGCGTCTGATCACGGCAACGCCAGATCCTTAATCCACTGAGCGAGGCCAGGGATTGAACCCGCGTCCTCACGGCTGCTAATTGGGTTTGTTAACCACTGCTTGAGCCACAATGGGAATTCCTGTGACATTTTTTTAATTGGGAAAAAATAATCAAATGAAGGATGATATTGGAGTTCCCTGGTGGCTCAGTGGGTTAAGGATCTAGCATTATCACTGCTGTGGGTCTGGTTACTACTGAGGTGAGGGTTTGATCCTTGACCTAGGAAGTTCCTCATGCCTCAGAAAAAACAAAAGAGAGAGAGAGAGAGAGAGAGAGGAAGTATAATATTTGGTGACACATGAAAAAAATTATATGACAAAGTTCAGTGTCCAAAAATAAAGCTCCATGGGAGCACAGCCATACTCATTTGTTTTCCTTTTTGTCTGTGGCTGCCTTTGCCCATGATGGCAGAGTTACATAGTTGGAACAGAGACTCTCTGGCTTGCGAAGCTAACATATTTACCACTTGGCCCTGAAGGAGTGTGTTCACCCCACAGTGGGCAGGGCCAAAAGGAGAAGCAGGTGAGCTAGGAAGAGAGAGAGCCAAGGGGGCCAGCCTTGCCAGGACGATCAGGGAGGGCTTTCCAAAGGAGGTGCTGCTTGAACTTCTATCTGAGATGACAGAAGACAGCCGGCAAAGAGGGTGCTCCAGGTGGGGGCAGTGGGGGGTGGACTGCAGCAGCAGAGTCCCCGAAGCTGGGGGAGCACGACAAGCGGAAAGAAAGCTGGGGTGTTGGGAGGGTGGCCAGTGAGGGAGAGCGATTGGGGACAGGAAGGGAAGGCAAGGGCCAGGCTTCAAGGGACCTTGTGGCCACACCGGGGGCAGCAGAGGCCGTCGTCACTGGCAGGTTCCAGCTGATGTTGCGTTTGGGGGAGGTTGAGTCACACAAGGGAAGGTGCCAGGTTGGATCCCTGGGCTGGACATGGAAAGTCTGGAGTGATGGGTATAAAAGCGATGGTTAGAGCTGCAGGTGTGGAGTGAGAAAAGGATGGGGTGAAGGCCGGGGCCTGTGGGACTCTGCCACTCAAAGGTTAAGAGCAAGAAACAAGAGTGGCCACAGAGTTCCCGTCGCTGCTCAGTGGTTAACGAATCTGACTAGGCATCATGAGGTTGTGGGTTCAATCCCTGGCCTTGCTCAGTGGGTTAAGGATCCGGCGTTGTCATGAGCTGTGGTGTAGGTCACAGACACGGCTCAGATCTGGTGTTGCCGTGGCTCTGGCGCCAGGCTGGTGGCTACAGCTTCGATTAGACCCCTAGCCTGGGAACCTCCGTATGCCATGGGTGCGGCCCTAAAAAGACAAAAAAAAAAAAAATAGACTGGCCACAGCCACAGGAGGAAATCCAGGAGAGAATGACGTTCTGTAAGCTGAGGAAAAAGCAAATTTCAAGGACAGAGGGGCCAATGGGGCCAGATGCTTGAGGCGGATAGGAACTAAAAATGCTCACTGGGGAAGTTCCTGTTGTGCCTCAGCGGGTTATGAACCCGACTAGTATCCATCAGGATGCAGGTTCGATCTCTGGCCTCGCTCAGTGGGTTACAGATCTGGTGTTGCTGTGAGCTGTGATGAAGGTCACAGATGTGGTGTGGATCCCGAGTTGCTGTGGCGGTGGTGTAGGCCGGCGGCTGCAGCTCCAATTCAACCCCTAGCCTGGGAACCTCCAAATGCCTCGGGTGCAGCCGTAAAAAGACAAAAAAAAAAAAAAAGCCTATTGGATGCGGTAACATGGGAACGACCAGAGGGGCAGAAGTTTGGTTTAGAAGGCGGAGGGGTGAGTGTGGCTCAACAGGATCAGTGGCATCTCGGGAGCCCTGGGATGTCGGTTCGATCCCCCACCAAGTCAGGCTGTGTAGGGCGGAGGGGTGGGAGCTGAGAAAGATGTGAAGGGAGGTGGAGTTTTGTTCCTGGTTCATCTTAGGAGCGACCCAAGCTGGGTTTAAATACCAGTCTCCCACAACAGCCTGCCCGCGTTGGTTTGGAATTTCTCTGGGTAAATTTGTGCCCTGGAGAAATTTCAGATTTAGCAGGAAATGTAAAAAAAAAAAAAACCCAGATGGAGTTCCCGTGGTGGCTCAGGGGAAACGAATCTGACCAGTATCCATGAGGAGGCAGGTTCGTTCCCTGGCCTCACTCAGTGGGTTAAGGATCTGGCATTGCTATGAGCTGCGGTGTAGGTCTAAGACACAGCTCGGATCTGGTGTTGCTGTGGCTATGGTGTAGGCCAGTGGCTATGGCTCTGATTCAACCCCTAGCCTGTGAGTCTCCATATGCCTCAGGTTCTGCCCCAAAAGACAAAAAAAAAAACAAAAAAAACCCCTACAGTCCCCAAGGGAAGGAGTCTAAGGAGGCAAGGGGCAGCCCAGGGGCACCAGGGAAGACCCCAGAGAAGGCGGGCCTGGGCTGCCCTGCACGGTGCGTGGCCCCATCAGACCACAACTGCATTGCGCACCTCTGCTGTGTTTAGTGTCCCCCAAAATTCATGGCCACCCTGAACCTCAGAACGTGACTTTATTTGGAAACAGGGTTTTTGCAAGTGTCATTGGTTACGACAAGGTCACACTGGCGTAGGGCGGACCCTAAAGCAATGAATGGTGTCTTCATAAGAAAACAGGGAGTTCCTGGAGTTCCTGCCGTGGCTCAGCGGAAACAAATCTGACTAGCATCCATGAAGATGCAAATTCGATCCCTGGCCTTGCTCCATGGGTTAAGGATCCAGCGTTGCCATGAGCTGGGTGTAGGTCACAGATGCAGCTCAGATCTGACGTTTCTGTGGCTGTGGTGTAGGCCGGCAGTTACAGCTCCAATTCGACCCCAAGCCTGGGAACCTCCATATGCTGCGGGTGCGGCCCTAGAAAGACAAAGAGAAAAATAAAAAGAAACCAGAAGTTCTCTGGTGGTTCACTGGGTTAAGGATTCGGCATTCGGTGAGGGTTTGATCCCTGGCCTGGGAACTTCCACATGCTGTGGGTGTGGCCAAAAAAAAGAAAAAGAAAAAAGAGAGAGGAAAGAGAAAACAGAGCCCTGGAGACACAGACCCAGAGAGCAGATGAAGCAAAGGTAGGGATGATGCGTCCACAAGCCAAGGATTGCCGGCAGCCAGGGGGCGGGGAGGGAGGCCTGGAACGGATTCTAAGAGCCTCCAGAAGAAACCAACCCTGCCAACGTCTTGATCTCAGATTTCTGGCCTCCAGAACTATGAGAGTAGAAATCTCTGATATCTTAGCCCCACCCCAGACCCGCTCCAGCTGTGGTCCTTTCTAACGGTGTCACCTGTTGAGTGTTGTGCTAGGTGCTTTTCTAGGTGATGGAGACACCAAAGCAGACAATTCCCCCAGGTGATCCTGGTTCTAGGAAGCTGAGCCATCAGGGGCCACCAGGGAAGACTCTCCAGAGGAGGTGGCACTTGGCCTTCATCACCGTGAGCAGTAGGGCTCATCCAGGGTGACGTGGTAGCATCTGTGAGAAAGCAGGGAGGTGGCTGGCGCTACGGAAGGGATGGGACCAGGTAATGAGGGGCTGGGAGAAATGTGAACTTGGTTCTGGTGTGCTCTGGCATGATCCACTTTGTTTTTTTTTTATTTTTGCTTTTTAGGGCTGCACCTGCAGCATATGGAAGTTCCCAGGCTAGGGGTCAAGTTGGAGCTACAGCTGCCAGCCTACACCACAGCCACAGCAACGTCAGATCCGAGTTGTGTCTGTGACCTACACCATAGCTCACAGCAACACGGGATCCTTAACCCACTGAGGGAGGCCAGGGATTGAACCTGCATCCTCATGGGTACTAGTCAGGTTCCTCTCCACTGAGCCACTACGGGAACTCCCCAGTTTGTTTTAAATGGACAGTTTTGAGGACATCAGGGCGGCCAGGGTGGGGAGAACTATGTGCAGTCTGGGTGCCAGAGTCAGGCTGACTAGGAGGGAGGAGAAGGGTGCTGGAGGTGAGGTGAGGGCACCGGGGGGGGCGGCAAGAGGGCAGAAATGCACGTGGGGTGAGTCTGCTGTCAGGTGCAGGCACAGGGAGTATTGGGAAACAAGTGGCAGAGGAGAGCCCTGCCAAGGTGTTGGCATATTGGTCTGTGAACTCAAAGGGGGAAGGTCTTCCAGCGCAGCCTTGAAAAGCAGGGTGCTTTTGCAAGATGAATCTGGCGATCCGGGCAAGGAGCTGAGCAGAGAGACCTACCAAGGCTGAGTCTGGGCCACGCAGGCTCAAGTGGCCCCAACGCCAGGAAGAGACAAGGCAGGTGAGCAAGATGGCAAAGGGAAGAGGCAGTGGAGCTGACAATGGGCCGGATGGGAAGATGAAGGCAAAGGGGTGGGGGGGTGGGGAGAACCCCCCCAATCAAGTCAGAGAACAAAGAAGGGGCCTGGTTGGAAGAGGAAGATGGTGTGGGCCGTGTGGGGACAGGCTGAGGCAGGTGACAATGAGAACATCTGGAAGAGAAGGGCTTGGAGCTCCACGGAGGAGAGCCAGTGGGCGGGAGGAGGAGAGGCGACAGCGTCCAGGGTCTGGCAGCGGCTGCCTGTCTGGTTTACGAGCATCGCCCCTTCCCACAGACCCGCTATCAGGACAAGGCCCTGGACAGGGACACTCCCAAATCAGGGGGTATGAGCCACCCTGCGGTGTCTCTGCTCCTGCTCCCCAGGCTGGCCCCAGCGTTAGCCAGACTGCTGCCCCTGAAGGGGAGTGATCAGGACATCTATGCTGCCCCCCCTGGAGGTGGGGGCTGGAGCGGAGGGGGGCCAGGGTACCCCCAATGTCAGGCCCACAGCTACAGCCAGCCCTGGGAGAGAGACTGTGTACCTCAGATCTGAGGTCAGGGGGTCTTCTGGGGAAATAGCCAGCTGAGTGGCATGGCCTCCAGCTGGCAAGCTGCCACCGGCCCTGGAAGGATAGGCCAAACAGGCACAGGGGTTGGGGTGACATGAGGAAGGATAGAGGTGCTCCCTGGAGCTAGTGGAGAAGGAAAGGGGCCTGTGAACAAGAAGGCGCCCGGGGGCCGGGTCCCAGCAGCATCCAGAAGAGCCCGGACACACTGTGTGCTTTTTGTCCCAGCAGAGGGCACTCCGGCCATGCCATGCCAGGGACACCACGGGGTCACAGCCAGAGGCCAAACCTGAGGAGAGGGGCAGAGGGCCCAGGAGCCCATCCTGGAGCTTTTGAGTAATTAAAATATTTTAAAAGGATCCCAGGGGAAAAAAAGGAGTTCCCATTGTGGCTCAGCAGTAATGAACCCGACTAGTATCCAGGAGGACGCAAGTTCAATTCCTGGCCTTACTCAGTGGGTTAAGGATCCAAAGTTGCCGTGAGCTGTGGTGTGGGTCAAAGACATGGCTTGGACCTGGTGTTGCTGTGACTGTGGCGTAGGCTGGCAGCTGCCATTCCAATTGGACCCTTAGCCTGGGAACTTCTATATGCCGCAGGTGCGGCCCTAAAAAGACCAAAAAAAAAAAAAATCCCAGGCCCTGGGCTTGGGGTGACAAGACCCAAGATGGAGTGACTTTGATGGGCAATACTCCATTCTTTTCCTTCAGCCAAAGGGGCGGTAGCTGGGCGGGACTTAGGGCCTCGCACCGTGTCTGTTGACCCGTATTATTATGGCGGGTATTAGCTTGTGCTACGCATGGCCCTGAATGCTGGGGAAGCAAGTGTTGATCAGCCTGGCAAGGACGCTCCCAAGCCTCAGGGAGCTTGGTGGGGGAGACACACAACACTCGGCAACATCGATGCCTCAACATGGGAGTTCTGGGAGGACTTCCTGGAGGAAGAGGCTTCTATATGGACCTCTCAAGGCCAACCAGGGGCCAACCAGATTAAAAAAAAACCAAAAACAAAAAACAAAAAAAGAAGGATCACCAGGACAGAGTGTTTGGGGAAAGGGAACCACCACGTGTGTGCAGAGGTCTCAGGGGGGTTGGCAGACCAGCAGCAGAATGTGGTCGTGGATGTGATCACTAGTGATAATGGCAACTGTGCTGTTAACTACTAATTATGATTAATTCCCAAAGATTTATGGTTTTGAGCAGATGCGTCAGTTCCCTTATCTATAGCAACTCCAACTCTGAGTCCCTGGTCCGCCACCCTTCCTTGACAGCTGTCATAGGCTCAACGGAACTGGGCCTGGTGACCAGGCTGTGCACTCAGACCTACATTTAGGGAACAGAGTCACAGAGGAAGGCTGGGGAAGGCTGTGGGGGCTGTGGGGCCTGACTGAGGGAGCCACAGACCCTGGCTCTGAGCTCTGCAGCCGTGGTGATCATGCTCCAGCCCGGTGGGAGCCTCGTTCTGGAGAAGTGCCTAGAGTGCAGGACGGTGGAAGGGGTGTCCCTGTAGCTCTATTGATTTCATCTTGATGAAGCAGAAGTCAAACTAACCTTTGAGGTTACTGGGGGTGGGGTGCCCCAAAAGACAGTGAGGTCCTGGAAAACCTCCCTGCTTGATTTTTTTCAGAGCAGGTAAGAGCCTCCGGGAAGCCCCCAATTATTGAATGCCTGGGTTCTGCTAGAGTAGCCAGGGATGCAGTGGAGGGCGGCATCCAGCCTGTTCTGAGTACGTGGGGCAGGAACTGCCACTCACAGTACTGGGCCACCGTGAGATAAGAGGTGCTTAGATGGTGCAGACCCCAGAGTATGATCCCCTCTGTCCCCAACACAGGACCTCCCAAGGCCTGGGACCATCCCTTCAGGACCATGGGATAAACTTAATCCCCTCCTCCCAACGTTTGTATTCTGGGAAACTCAGGCTAGGCAGTCAGAGCCAAGCCCAGCCCGGAGATTGTCGCAGGAAAGTGAACCACGAGCACATCAATGACTGACATCTAAGATGTGCGGTACAACTTGATACAATTCACATGATTCACCCAGAAGTTAAGCCATCCTAGTGCGTGGGAAGTGGTAGTGCATTGTGGGTTTGATTTGCATTTCCCCAGTGAACAATGACATTAGCTATTCGCATATTTTCTTTTCTTTTTTTTTTTTTTGGTCTTTTTTGCTATTTCTTGGGCCGCTCCCGCGGCATATGGAGATTCCCAGGCTAGGGGTCCAATCGGAGCTGTAGCCACCGGCCTACGCCAGAGCCACAGCAACGCGGGATCCAAGCCGTGTCTGCAACCTATACCACAGCCCACGGCAATGCCAGATCCTTAACCCACTGAGCAAGGCCAGGGATCGAACCCGCAACCTCATGGTTCCTAGTCGGATTCGTTAACCACTGCGCCACGACGGAAACTCCTATTTGCATATTTTCTTTGGAGAAATATCTATTCAGATCCTTTGCCTTTTTTTTTGTCTTTTTTTTTTGTTATTGTTGTTGTTGTTGTTGCTATTTCTTGGGCTGCTCCCACGGCATATGGAGGTTCCCAGGCTAGGGGCTGAATCGGAGCTGTAGCCACCGGCCTACGCCAGAGCCACAGCAACGCAGGGTCCGAGCCGCGTCTGCAACCTACACCACAGCTCACGGCAACGCCTGGTCGTTAACCCACTGAGCAAGGGCAGGGACCGAACCCGCAACCTCATGGTTCCTAGTCGGATTCGTTAACCACTACGCCACGACGGGAACTCCTTTTTTTTTTTTTTTAATTTTATGGCCACACCTGCGGCATATAGACGTTCCTGGGGCCAGGGATTGAATCCCAAGTGCAGCTGTGCCCAAGGCACTGCAGTTGGATTCCTAACCCATGGCCCCACAGTGGGAACCTCCCTTTTGCCCATCTTTAATGAGGTTATTTGTCTTCTTACTGTTGAGTTGTGAGAGTTCTTTATATATTCTCAATACAAGCCCCTTATCAGATATATGATTAGCAAATATTTTCTCCCATTCCGCGGGTTATCTTTTCACTTTCCTGATGGTGTCTTCTGGTGCACAAACGTTTTTATGTTTTTATTTTTTTGGCACAACCAGGGCATGTGGAAGTTCCCTGACCAGGGATCAAACACAGCTGTAGCAATCCAGATCCTTAACTCCCTGTACTACTCAGGAACTTCTAAAAGGTTTTAATTTTGACGACATCCAATATATGTGTTTTTTCCTTTGTCAGTTGAGCTTTTGGTGTGGTGTCGAAGAATCCATTGCCTATTCCAAGGTCATGAAAATTTACTCCCGTGTATTTTCCTAAGACTTCTGTTGTTTTACTTTTTGCGTTTACAACTGTGATCTCTTTCTTTCTTTTTTAATGGCCTAAGGTTGAAGTCCAACCTCTTTTTTTTCTTTTGAAGGCCACACCTGCAGTGTATGGAAGTTCCCCCGCTAGGAGTGGAATCGGTGCTGCAGCTGAAGCCCATGCCACAGCCCCAGCAACACCAGATCCGTGCTGCATCTGTGACCTACTTGCAGCAAAGACAGCTCCTTAACGGCTGGGCAGACCGGGATGGAAGCTCCGTCCTATGGACACTCTATTGTGTTCTTAACCCACAACGGTAACTGCCCATCCTCATTCTTTTAGGTGCAGATACCCAGTTTTGCAACATTTACTGAAAAGACGATTCTTCCCGCCCTGGATTGTCTCAGCATCCTTATGGAAAATCAGCTGACCATAAATGTCCGGGTTTATTCTCAATTCTATTCCACTGATCTATATGTCTACCCTTATGTCAGTACCACACCGTCTTGATGCCTGTAACTTTATAATAATTGAGTATTTTAAACAAGGCACACCAAGGGCTGGCTAGGTGGGCATGAGGCCTGCATTTCCAACGGGCACATGCAGGGGTGGTGGGCGTCCTCTAACCTGCTCCCAGGGGTCCACCCTCTTCTCCACTCCCTGACAGCTGCCTGCCTGGGCTCCTCCGGTGTGGCCCTCAAAGCTCTAGGTTTTCCTTGGAAGGACCCCTGGGCAGCTAAAGCCGCCAAAGCAGGGATCCTCCACCTGGCCTCCAACCTCACTCGCGCTAGGAGGTGGAGTTTCTTAATCACACGCTGCTTCCCTTCCACTCCTGGGGCCCTAGAGCCCAGAGTGGGCGGAAAATCGAGAAGCTTGAAAGGGAACAAGTGGGCTCTGCAAACTGCAAGTAAACTCGCCTAGCCGGTGGCGTCGAGAGTCCATCCCCGTCCTGAGGGCGGTCGGGGCCGCTTGTAGAACTGGGTGAGGTGGAGATAAGGGGTTCGGGCCCTGGCCACGCCTTCCTGCCTCCCCCCGCCCCCCAGGCCGGGCTCCCAGGCGACGCGAAGGTGGCCCCGCCCACCGGCGCCCTGCGGCCCGCCCCTCCGGGTCCCCGCTGCCGCCCGCCCCGGCGTCCGGCCGCCTCCACCGCGGGCGGGCCGGGCCGCAGGAAGTCTCGCCCGGTGGGAGTGGAGTCTCCCCTCTGCCGGGCCCGTGCGAACCGGTGAGCGGGCTCCCCGGGGCCCCCACAGCCCCAGAGGCGTCCTCCCCCATCGGGGTCTCAGTCAGTGCCGTCGCAGACCCGCCCCGCCGTGAGCCTCCCGGGCCCCTTCCCTCCTGGGAGGGTGAGGATCCAGAAAAGCCTCTAGTCCGGGTCCTGGGCCGCCCCAGCCTGGGAGGGCTGGGGACCCCCAAGGCGTGAGGGGTTAGGGGATAGGCACTCTCCGAGGCCTGGCCTGACATCTCCCCGGGCGGGCGCCGCCTCGACGTCCCAGAAGCCCCACGCAGAGGAGATACGTTTGGGGAGGGTGGGAAGCCGAGTGGAAACTAGATCCGGACGTCAGGGATTGCGCCCCGGGGACAAGAGGTCTTGAGGTTCCTGTCGCCTAGCCCATCCCCCCTCAGGCTGTGGTCAGCTGGCCCAGGCCGTGGGGTGTGGGGACGCGTTTGGAGGCAGAGAAAGGAGGAGGGTGTCTTGCCCCAGCGCGCCCACCTCCGGAACGGCCTCCTTCCTTCCGAGGCCCCTGCCGGGTGCGGGGGTTCGAGGGCTTGTCAACCCCAAGCTCAGGCTGGCTCCTGCCGCTCGCCCGCCCCGCGGGAACACTGCAGCTGCCGACCCTGTGTCCTGGGCTTCAGGCCCGGGATCCTGCCTCATATGGAGCCTGGGGAGAGAGGGGGTCTCCAGGGTTTGGCCATCCTTCTGCTTCTGGTGAGGCTAGTGGTTCCTCCTTTTCCTCTCACCAGCTCTCCTACCACTGCTGGAAGGAGCGGAAGCGGCCCCTCCATCCTGCACACCAGCCTCCTAACCCCAACCCCTGCAGAAGAGCTGCTGCTCAACCCTTTTACTGGTACCTGCCAGCTCCAAGGGACAGGGAGCGGATTCTGAGGGCCTAGCTGGGCCTCTGTGGTCAGATGGGAAGCCCTAAAAACAGCCAGAGGGGCTGCGTGTGATGGGAGAAGGACAAGAGATGTCATCTGAACATCTGCCCTGCCTACCGACCCGGCTTCAGGCCACCTGGCCGTGAAGCTGATCTCACTCGGGGCAGGGAGTCCCTGAGGGCTGAAGTCGGCAGCCCCTGGCAACAGCTGCTCACCTCCAGTCCCGGGAAGTGCCAGTGAAGAGACTGCAGCTGCCTCTCCCCCCTTGTCCCAACCACGCACCAGGCAGTGATCGGGACTCATGGTTCCCAGTTCAAAGGGAAGACCACTTCTCTGCTGGGGCGGAGATGGAACCAGAGCCCTCGTCTCATCTCTGCTCCCCTTGAGTTTTCTGGAATGGACCTACCTGCCAGGAAGCCAGGTCACCCTTGCCAGGTTCTGGACTTGCCTGCCCTCACGGGAACACAGGTGGGTCCCATGAATATTAACTTCTGAGCTCAGCTGAGGCCCGGTGCTGGCCTGTGACCAGGTCCCCGCTCCGAGTGTAGAAGCGGGGAGGAGGGGCTGGGTGACCATGAGAAACCAGGGGAAGGATCCACTCCAATGTGATGCGAAAACTACTGTTAAGGAGAGGAATTCTATTAAGGAGAAAGGGCCTAGGAGTTCCCGTTGTAGCTCAGCGGAAATGAATCTGACTAGCATCCAGGAGGACACAGGTTCGATCCCTGGCCTCGGTCAGTGACTTAAGGATGCAGAGTTGCCATGAGCAGGGGGTATAAGTCGCAGACTCGACTCGGATCCTGAGTTGCTGTGGCTGTGAGGTAGGCCGGCAGCTACAGCTCCAATTCGACCCCTAGCCTGGGAACCTCCATATGCTGCGGGGGTGGCCCTAAAAAGACAAAAAAAAAAAAAGGTGGGGGGAGAAAGGGCCTAGACCAGCCTGGGGTGGAGGTCAGAATAGATTCTGCCAGGTGCTGGTGGGGCCAAATCTTGAAGGACCCACCTGACTTCTCTCTGACTAAGAATTTTGGAATCTCTGCTCAATCTCGAAGGACCAACCGGACTTCTCCCTCGCTAAGGATTTTGGAATTCTCAGCAGCCAAGCTCCTGAGGAGGAACCAGCTTGCTGGGGGAGGGGGCTTCAGGGCCAACAGGACTTAAAGCCTGTGGGTGTCACCTGGGAGTTGGGGGCGGATGGGAGGGGACAGCCTCCAGGTGGAAAGCCGGAGTCTACAGGGCAGGGAGCAAAGGTGCTTAGGGTTTCCTGGGTTCTGACTGTCCCGGGAGGCAGGAGGCGTGGAGGGAGGAGAAGCTGAGAAGAGCCGGCTCCACTGAAAGGTTCAGAAGGAAGGTAGGTACAGAGTCAAGGGCAGAATCGGACCTTGAGAAGTAGCTGCTGCTAAGGGCGCTAGAGACCTCTCCATAGAGGGTAGGACAAGGGCGCAGGAGCGGGGCCCAGAGCAGGGGAAGGGGCTGGGGTCCCCCACGTGTCTCCTTGCCCCACCCCGCCCCCTCTGGTCAGGGACCGCGTGCTGCCCTGAGGGGAAACCATCAGGGCTCCGGGGCTTGGGAGTGCTCGGGGTGGGGCGCCTTGAGGGGACAATCAGGAGGAAGTGAGGACAGAGGAGGAAGGCTGGTGGCCCTTCTGGGACGAGGGGAAGAAACAGGCAGGTCCAGAAAGACGGAGGGGCCGCCATGGGCGGGGAGGAGGGGTGGACTCGCGAGCAGGGTGGAGAGACTTGACATTCACAGAGAGGATCAGGTGGCGCCGGTGGCCTTTCCGTTTGCTGAGGGGACAGAAATCCTGGAACGGGGGAGAGCCAGTTTGCTGGAGGAGCTGGGATCTGAGGTTTGCCCCAAGCCTGGGGCTGAGCCCGGAGGATGGGCTGGGGGACCTCTAGGGCCAGTGCCACGTGCAGCATGCGTGCGCGCGCACACACACACACACACACACACACTGAGGCGAGGATGGACGAGCTGCTCACCTTGCGGTCCTCTGGGGAGGGGGCCTTGTGCCCTGAAAAGGGGAAGGAGGCAGTCAGGGTGGATCCCGCTGAGGTGTGTGTGTGTGTGTGTGTGTGTGTGTGTGTGTGTGTGTGTGTGTGTGTGTGTGTGTGGTGTCAAGCTCCTGGGCCTGGGGGAACGTGTGGGGTGCTGGGCTTGGCAGGAAGAGGGTTTCATATTTCTGATAGTTTCCTGAGTTTCCCTGGATCTTCAGGACCTGAGGCTAAAAGGAGGGAGGCTGTGGGGACAGGAGCTCCTGGGACCCTTTGGCTTCATCGAGACCAAGGCTGCTCCCAGTGCCTGCAGCCCCAGCCCTGAGTATGGGTGAGGTGTGGGCCCTGGGTGGCAGGGGAGGACCAGGATGGAGGGGCCTGAATTTGGGGAGCGCATGGGGCTCCGAGGCCTCCTTTTTTTTTTTTTTAATTTCTGAGGCCTGCTTAAGGCAGCTTCTATGAAGGGAGGAGTGGCCCGGGTGGCTACAGGCAAGGAACTAAGTCAAAGATGCAAGGGTGTGAGTGCATCTGTCTGCATAGCGTGTGACTGTGTGTGTGTGTGTGTGTGTCTGTATATCTGTGTAGCATGTCTGTGTTCATTTAACTGTATGTCTCTGGGCTTGTCTGAGCATGATTCTGTAAGTGTGTATCTGCATATATGTATGTCTGAGTGTGTGTGTGAGTCTGTATGTGTTTATGCACACCTCTGTGGGTGACTGTGTGTGTCTCTGGACTTTTCTGTGTGTGTGTCTTTTTTTGTGTGACTTTTTGCCTTTTCTAGGGCCGCTCCCACAGCATGTGGAGGTTCCCAGGCTAGGGGTCTAATCAGACCTGTAGCCACCGGCCTACGCCAGAGCCACAGCAACACGGGATCCGAGCCACATCTGCGACCTACACCCCAGCTCACGGCAATGCCAGATCCTTAACCCACTGAGCAAGGCCAGGGATCGAACCTGCAACCTCATGGTTCCTTGTCGGATTCGTTAACCACTGTGCCACGATGGGAACTCCCTCTGTGCATGTGTCTTTATAAGCATGTGTCTGCATATAAGTCTGTGTGCCTGGGTGGCTCTGTGTTTCTTTCTGCCTGTGTGTGTCTGCGTGTGTGTCTTTGTAAGTGCGTGTCTGCGTGTGGGTGTGTGTAGCTGTGCTTGTCTGTGTGAGTGTGTATCTTGACATACATGCATGTGTTGTATGTGTATATGGTACATGGTATGTATGTTATATGTGTATGTATATCTGACTGTGTGTGTGAGTCTGTATGTGTTTATGCACACCTCTGTGGGTGACTGTGTGTGTCAAAGGAGGGAGGCTGTGGGGACAGGAGCTCCTGGGACCCTTTGGCTTCATCGAGACCAAGGCTGCTCCCAGTGCCTGCAGCCCCAGCCCTGAGTATGGGTGAGGTGTGGGCCCTGGGTGGCAGGGGAGGACCAGGATGGAGGGGCCTGAATATGGTGTTCCTGTGCATTGTGCTATGAATTGTGTGTGTTGTGTATGTGCTTTATATGTTTGTGTCATGTGTTGGATATGTGTGTTCATTGTGTTGCATGTGTGTTCTGCTGTGTGTTGCATGTATGTGTGGTATGTATAGTCCGTGTGTGTTGCATATTGTGTGTGTTACATGTGTGTGTACAGTGTGTGTGCAATGTGTGGGTGTGTTGCACGTGTGTGGTGGAGGAGCCCGGAACCCCTTGCTCCATTATTCAGCCATTATTCCACACGGCTGTAGCACTCGCCTCTTGGCCCCGAGCCCCTTGTGCCAGGAGCGTCATAGGGTGATATGGGGGGGGGGACTTCCCCTGGAAAGCTGCCTGGGCGGTGCCCTCGTTTGGCCATGCTGTGTACCCTCCTCCGCTACCTCGGCACCAGCTTGCTTGCTTTGGCCACCAGAGCAGCACTGACAGTGACCCTGGCAGTTCGTGTGGCAGTCCCTGCTGTGAGCAGGAAGCCTGCTTGTGAACATGTGAAAAGGTATCCAGGGGTGCCTGCAGGGACCTTGGGACTACACTGACAGGACACTTCTAGTCCATTCTGAGTGCTTGCTTGAGCAGGGAGGGGCAGGGCTGGACCAGGAAGTGCCACCTGCTGACCCAAGTCAAGTCAAACCAAAAGGAATTCCATCCACCTGCCTCATCGCGCTGATCCATCCCCTGCTGGTCCCTCCTGCCAGGCTTGCTCTGGGAAGTAGGTGAGAGGAGATGCCAAGGCCAACGCGTGGGCCTCTAGCCGCCTCCCGGGAGGCGGTGCCCTTCTCTGATACCTGGTACTGAGGCAAGAGGAAGGGACGGGTTCAGCTGCCCAGGTGAGGCAGGAAAGGACTGGCAGCTCCATTCTGTCCCTTCCCCAGGCACCCCGGGCAGTGGTGGCGGTGGTGGTGAGGCCGGGCCAGCAGCATTCATAGCGGAGGATGCCCCAGGCCCTGGAGCGCGCGGAGAGCTGCTGGGCCTGGATGGTGCTGCTGGCCTCCGTGGTGAGTCAGGGCCTCACCCTGGGCTTCCCCACCTGCATCGGCATCTTCTTCACCGAACTGCAGCATGAGTTCCAGGCCAGCAACAGCGAGACCTCCTGGTTCCCCTCCATCCTGACGGCCATGCTCCACGCAGGGGGTGAGCAACCTGGGGGAGACAGAGGCGGGAGGGATGGAGGTGCCCTGGGGGCGGGGGAGAGGAAGCCACAGCCACCCTGGCCTCCTGGGTCCTTCTCCCTGGGGCCACAGGTTTCACGCTGAGCTGTGAATTCCTCAGATTTCATCCGATTTCAACAGGGCCAGTTCCCCTGCCTGGCATCCCCGCTGAGCTGGGGCGGGGCTGAGGGTGGGAAGGCCTCTAGGCTATGAAGCCCCAGTCACAGGTCCCCTCAGGTGACGGTGACATCCCAATTGCCAGGCACTCAGCACCAACGGGAGGAGGAGCAACTTGGTGTCCCGCTGGGGGGAGGGGCACCCTGAACCTCAGTTTTTTCCTCTGCACCATGCGGGTGACACCCAGCATCCCATCCTGCCCACCTCCCACACGGGCTTGGAGAGAGAGGTCTGCGAGCTCGGGCGATGGAACTGGCTGTGAGTGATGAGGACTTTGAGACCCTCCTCAGGGCTTCAGGACAGGAAGGGGGCGGGCAGGAAGATAGCGGGAGCAAGACGGGGGCAGGGCAAGAGCCCCTTCTTTCACCAGGAAACGGGGGGATTGTTGCCGGACCTGTGGAGGGGGAGTCCTGCTTGGCTCCTCTGGGAACGTGACCGCCTCACCCTGACCCCAGGAAAAGGACGGGGGGCTGCCCAGGAGGGTTCTCCACAACAGCCTTGGGCCCCAGGCCCACTCCGCTCCTGGAAGCTCTGCAGGGAGACGCCAGGGGCAGTGACTTGGCGAGGGGAGGAGCAGGGGAGGGGGCTCTCCCCAGGCCGCTGGTCTCCCTGCTTACCTCCTGCCCCTCCCTCCACCTGGCACCAGCAGCCTGCTTGTTATTCCAGGTCCTTCGTTCAAATTGGGAAGGCTGGCATGACCCCTAAAGCGGCTGCTTGGGGCATGGGCTCCGGGCACGGAGCAAGGCCTGGCCCAGACCGCATAACCTTTTTTGCCTGTAAGGTTGGGCGGAAGTGAACTCTCAGATGGTTCCTTCCCTGTCACTCAGAGGGGTCTGGGCCAGGGGCTGGGGACCAGGTGACTGGTTGGGGACCCCACACTCTGCAACCAGCTTTAGACTCAGGCCTAGCAGGCATACCACCACCTCAGTTGGCCCGGGAGTCCTGTCTGTCTGTCAGTCTCACATACACGCAGACCTTCAGCCCTCACGCCTTCAGAGTAGTGTAGAAAGTTGAAGGTTGTCCCTGTTCCGAGGTACCCTGGCCCCCTCACGTTTGAGAGATGAGGGAAGCAAACAAGTACAAAGGCCCTGCCAAGGCTGCAGAGTGAGTTCAGGGTGGAGGCGGCAGCCCTGCCTCCCGGCGCCCCAGCCCAGCCCCCTCTGCTGTTTTAGCGCAGCTGGTGCATATCCCAGTGCAGTGACTCAGGCCTTTCCCCAGTGTCGCTTCCCAAAGTCAGGCCAAAGTGCAGGTGAGAAAGATATGTGGGTGGGTGGTCATGTCCACTTCCAGGCCTGGCCTCCCCTCTGTGGCCGCCTCTCCTTGATTCCCTCTGAGGATGGACCGCTCACTCCCTGTTGTTCCCTTACTGCTCCTGGCTCACACACCACACATCCCCTCTCCACCCCTAAACACGCAAACACACCCCTGTGCGTGCCCTCGCCCTGTCCCTTTGGCTGCACTCTGGGAGGGCAGCTCTAGAGAAACATGGGAGCAGGGCGCCTGGCACACGGGGCCTGCCAGGTGTCAAGGAGCAGCCGGCCAGGACTGGCTTTATGTCTGCTCTGGGTCTGGGCTGGAAGGAAGGCAGCTCGGGGCGGGGGTGGGGTAGAGGAGAACAGGGCCCTCTCCGCCAGGAGCCAGACGTCTGAGTCAAGACTTTGGTGGTGGCTGGGGGTGGTGAGAGGCGGGAGCAGGATCCCCAGCTTTTCTCCAGAGCAGCCCAGAGGCCCAGTTGGCCCACACTGGACAGGTCGGAGGGTGGCGGGAAGACTGGGCCAGTCTTCTTGAGGATGCGGGGAGCAGGGGCTGGGGGGGCTCACCATGATTTAGCTGCCCTGGGACCCTCGCCCATCGAGACAGACCCCCGTGAGGGGCATCCCAGGTCATGAGCCAAGCCTCTTTCACCTGGATGGAAGCGGCCTGGGTCAGTGCAGTCAAGGGCCTCAGTCTACCTCTGGGCCTCCCTGTCAGGGTCAAGGGTATTTGCAGCACCGCACCTCACAGCTGGCCAGACATCACCCAGTCTGAACCCTCGTTCTCTGGGGCAGTCCAGGCATGAGAGGGATGGCCTTTGCTTGGCCCGTAGCCCATCTGTGGCAGGGTGAGGATCAGAACCCAGGCCTGTAGGCTCCAGGCTTGTGCCCTTTAAACCACTGCTAGGGAAGCCCTTCATGGCTCAGCGGTTAGCCCAACTAGGATCCATGAGGATGTGCGTTCGATCCCTGGCCTCGCTCAGTGGGTTAAGGATCCAGCGTTACCCTGAGCTGTGGTGTAGGTCGCAGATGTGGCTCGGATCCCACGTAGCTGTGGCTGTGGTGTAGGCCGGCAGCTGTAGCTCCGATTCAACCCCTAGCCTGGGAACTTCCATATGCTACAGGTTCGGCCCTAAAAAGGAAAAAAACCACCACAGGCTTCTTCCTGTGGAACCCCTCCCTCAAACCCACTCCCCTCCTCCCTCCGACCTCCTCATTCAGCTGCCACCTGCCAGATGCCTCCTCCCCACAGGACCCCTGTGCAGCATCCTGGTGGGACGCTTTGGCTGCCGAGCGACGATGATGCTGGGAGGCGTGCTGGCCAGCCTGGGCATGGTGGCGGGCTCCTTCTGCCGCACCCTTGGCCAGCTCTACCTCACGGCAGGATTCATCACAGGTGACTGTCATTCCGTTTCGAGAATTACAAAAGGTACCGGGGAAGCAGGACTGAAGAGAGCAGGCAAAGCTCCTGATCTGTGGCTGCTTTACCGTCACGTGGGAGAGAGGAACAGTGGAGGATTCAATGAGAAGGACTGTATCTTATGGCGGCAAACGCCTAAGAAGACAGGACAGCTGATGCGATAGTGTCTTGGCTCGGGCAGGGGTGGCAGAGAGGAGACAAGAGGTAGAAAAACTAGACCAGCCAATTGCGAAGACAAAGCAGGGTTGGAAGAGGTCACTGCTTTCAACACGCCAGTCAGGGAAGGCCTCGCAGAGAAGGTGACACTCCGGCTTAGGGAAGTGAGGGAGTTGCTACCAGGCTCTCATTCCAGGCAGCAGGAACAGCCAGAGCAAAGGCCCGCAAGGGCTCAAGGAGCGATGAGGTGGTCCAGAGGGTAGAGGGGCATGAGCAAGGGCTCAAAGCGGTGAGGGGGAGGCCGGAGCGGGGGTTTAGTTCCTAAAAGGTTTTGTCTGTTTGCTTTTTGCTTTTTAGGTCCACACCTGCAGCAAATGGAAATTCCCAGCCTAGGGGTCAAATCGTGACCTACAGCTGCCAGCAACAGCCACAGCCACAGCCACAGCAATGCGGGATCCAAGCCACTGAGTGAGGCCAGGGATGGAACCCACGTCTCCATGGATACTAGTCGGGTTCGCTTCCACTCTGCCACAACGGGAACTCCCCTAAAAGGTTTTGTAGTGAGATGGGAAGCCATCGGGGGCTTGGGCAGAGGGGGGATGATGTCATCCAGCCGCCACTACTCTGGCTTTGGGGCTGGGGGAGCGGCAGAGAACAGGTAGGGGGGTGGTCATCTCCCAGGCTGGAGGCGCCACACTCAAACCCAGGGGGGCGTGGTGGAGGGGTTGGGGTCCAGGATGGCCCGGTGAGGCACAGAGAAGGACAGACAAGGATGGCTCATGGTGCCAAGAGCCAAGACGGCCGACTCTGAGGTTTTTTTGCCCAGTGTTGCTGGAGGATGGAGGAGCTTCTAACTAGGATGGGGAACCTAGGGGAGGAGCAGGTTTGGACCTACCCCGTCTGGAGTGCAGGGAACAGACCCTGAGCTGGAGCAGGCAGCTGGAGACTCCTGCGATGGCCGAGCAGAGGTATGGTCTGCTGCCCCCACATGGGATGGCAGAGGATGGCTGAAGGAGCCTGAGGCCCAGAACTCGGGCACTCCAGTGATTAGTAGCCTGGGAAGGAATTGACAGAGGGAAAACCAGGAAAGTGACGTTTCTTGGGAAAGGAAGTGAGGGACTGTCAAGCCACTGTTGGATCAGACCAAGTGGGGACCAGACCCCATCTTTGGCTTGGCAGAGTGGAGGTTGGTGACCTTGACAGGAGGAATTCTGGAGTAGAGGTACAGATGAAAGTCTGATTGGAATAGGTTCAAAGGAGAATGGGAGGGGGGAAATTGGAGACAGTGGAGATAAACAATATTTACAAAAAAAATTTTTTTTTTGTCTTTTTGGGGCCACACCCGGGGCATATGGAAGGTTCCCAGGCTAGGGGTCGAATCGGAGCCATAGCTGCCGGGCTACGCCACAGCCACAGCAACTCGGGATCCGAGCTGCATCTGCAACCTACACCATAGCTCATGGCAATGCCAGATCCTTAACCCACTGAGCGAGGCCAGGGATCAAACCTGTGTCCTCTTGGATGCTAGTCGGGTTCGTTAACCGCTGAGCCACGATGGGAGCGCCAATATTTACAAAAAATTTTGACATAAGGGGAGCAGAGAAATGGGCTGGCTGCTTGGAAGAAACTGGGGTCAAAAAGAGCTTTGTTTCATTTTAATGGGAGAAATAAGCAGGAGAATGGTCCAGAAAAAGAGAAGATGGGTGCTGCGGGAGAGGGACATAGTTGGAAGGATGTGCCTTTGAGTAGACAGCATGCAGGGCAGGGGTGAAGGGGTGGTCCCGGACTGTCCATTGTCACGGGCGGGAAGGCAGGAGGTCAGCTGGGACGGGGGGCGGTGCCAGGTGCACAGAGGACCAAGGCCTGGTGCTCATCTGAGAGGGTGGGAGAGTGGATGGTCGAGGGAACCGTAGTGGCACTTGGGTGGCCCAAGGCCACCCCTGAGGCCAGTGGTCATGGTGTGGCTGTGCACTTTCTCTCCAGCATGTTCGGCTGTGCACGGAGTGGGAGGTGGCGTCTGAGCTGTCAGGAAAGTCTGGGGGAAGCATATTCCAGCTACAAAGGTCCACAGAGGTGGGCAGCTTGGTGTCCGGAGGATGAGAAGGAAACTGATGGGACTTGATTTTGGTGAGTGACAGGGAGCGGGGCCTGAGAAGGAGACCAGAGGCCAGACCGTGCAGAACCTTGCAGGGCCCAGTAAGTACTCTGGCTTTTTTTTCTAGGCGTGATGGGAAATCTTTGGAAAGTGTTAAGCAAGGGAGACTTAACCTGATGTGGGTTTCTGACCATCCCCTGGTGCTGTGCCAGCGGGAACGGGGGTGCACAGCCCCGCCCCTGGAGGGCAGGTTGGAGAGTGAAATGCCTCTAGGGAGTTAGCAAGAAAGGCTGATTCCACCTTCAGTCCCCGGGGACCTGGAAGTGGGTCTGGGCTGCAACGGAAGAACAGACGTGGGACCTGACCCTGGGGTCGCCCGCTGCGTGCCCCCCTGGAGCTGGTCCCCCCCTCTCTCCGCAGGTCTGGGCATGTGCTTCAGTTTTCAGTCGAGCATCACCGTGCTGGGGCTCTACTTCACCCGCTGGCGGGTGCTGGCCAACTCGCTGGCCTCGACAGGCGTCTCCCTGGGCATCACGCTGTGGCCCCTGCTCTCCCGCTACCTCCTGGAGGACCTGGGCTGGAGGGGCACCTTTCTCATCTTCGGCGGGGTTTTCCTCCACTGCTGCGTGTGTGGGGCCATCCTGCGGCCCGTGGCCACCAGCGTGACCCCTGAGACCAGGGAAGGCCCCCCTCCACCTTCCACGAGACCCGCGAACAGCTGCCGGGCAGCGTGCGATCGGGCCATCCAGCGCCACCTGGCCTTCGACGTCCTGCGGCAGAACGCGGGCTACCGCGTGTTCACGCTGGGCGTCGTGTGGATGATCATGGGTTTCCCGCTGCCACACGTCTTCTTGGTGCCGTACGCCATCCGGCACGGGCTGGACGAACACAGGGCGGCCCTGCTCATCTCCATCATCGGCTTCAGCAACATCTTCCTGCGGCCCCTGGCCGGGCTGGTGGCGGGCCGGCAGGTCTTTGCCGGTCACCGCAAGTACCTGTTCAGCCTGGCAGCCCTGCTCAACGGGCTCACCAACCTGGTGTGCGCGGCATCCGCCGACTTCCGGGTGCTGGTCGGCTACTGCCTGGTGTACAGCGTGTCCATGAGCGGCATCGGGGCCCTCCTCTTCCAGGTGCTCATGGACATCGTCCCCATGGACCGCTTCTCCAGCGCCCTGGGCCTCTTCACCATCCTCGAAAGCATCTCCATCCTCATCTCCCCGCCACTGGCTGGTGAGCCCGGGGCGGGAGGCACACGGGAACCGTCCGGAGACGGGGGCCCTGTCTGGGTCTCCAGGCATAGAGAATTGGGATCTGGGATCTTCTCAGGCACCTCGGGGAACTGACGCTCAAGGTAGAAACAGTTAAAAATAAGGGTTTTCAGGAGTTCCCGTCGTGGAGCAGTGGTTAACGAATCCGACTAGGAACCATGAGGTTGCGGGCTCGGTCCCTGCCCTTGCTCAGTGGGTTAACGATCTGGCGTTGCCGTGACCTGTGGTGTAGGTTGCAGACGCGGCTCAGATCCCGCGTTGCTGTGGCTCTGGTGTAGGCTGGTGGCTACAAGCTCTGATTCGACTCCTAGCCTGGGAACGTCTATATGCTGTGGGAGCGGCCCAAGAAATAGCAAAAAAGACCAAAAAAAAAAAAAAAAAGGATTTTCAGGAGTTCCCGTCGTGGCTAAGTTGTTAAGCAAATCCGACTAGGAACCATGAGGTTGCGGGTTCAGTCCCTGCCCTTGCTCAGTGGGTTAACGATCCGGCATTGCCGTGAGCTGTGGTGTAGGTCGCAGATGCAGCTCGGATCCCACGTTGCTGTGGCTCTGGCATAGGCCGGCGGCTACAGCTCTGATTGGACCCCTAGCCTGGGAACCTCCATATGCCGCAGGAGCGGCCCTAGAAAAGGCAAAAAGACAAAAACAAAACAAAACAAAACAAAAATAATAAGGATTTTCACACCAGACTTACCCGAGCCCTCCCCCTCTGTACCTCTGTGGGGATGATAACAGAATCTACCTCAGAGGCTTGCTGTGAGGACCACAAGTGATAGAGCAAAAAGCTTAGTGGAGGAGTTCCCGTTGTGGCTCAGCAGATTAAGAACCCAACTAATATCCATGAGGATGTGGGTTCGATCCCTGGCCTTGCTGAATGGGTTAAGGATGCAGCGTGGCCATGAGCTGTGGTGTAGGTCACAGGTGGGGTTTGGACCTGACATTGCCGTGGCTGTGGCGCAGGCCGGCAGCTGCAGCTCCGATTCAGCCCTTAGCCTGGGAACCTCCATATGCCGTGGGTGCAGCCCTAAAAAAAAAAATACAAGCTTAGTAGAGAGCCTGGCCCATGGTAAGTGTGATGCACGTGTTTGGTGTTATTAAAATTCTGGTTCTCTCACCTGCTGTGTGTGGGACCCAGGGAAGTCCTTTTCCTTCTCTGAGCCACAGCGGCGTCATCACCGCTGTGGTTGACAGGTGGTTACCTGTCATAACCACCGATATACACCCGCACAGGTAGCGGGGTGGGCGGGGCTGAATACAGAGTTCTAGTCCCCCCACTCGGGGCTCACCTTCTGGTGAGAGTTGGGGGTTAAAGCAAAGGGGCCCCTTTGTGATCACGATGGTGATTTGTGCCGGGAGGGGACTCGCTGGGCAGCTGAGAGTGTGACATTCAGAGTAAAGGGGAAGGCGTGTGAAGCCCATGGCCCTGGGTGGGGGTGGGGGTGCGGGCGTCAACAGGCCGGTGGTTATTTCACTAGGACGGTGGGGACTCCGAGGGTGGCCCTGGAAGTCCCAGTTTCCAAGGGAGCTCTCCAGGCCAGCAAGTGGGGCGAGCTCTCCAGGAGGGGGGTACGGGCGGCTGGGGTGTGGCTGAGCAGATATCTTAGCGCCACTGGCCCTTGAGTCCTTGGCTTCCTGCCACTAAGGGTGAGGGAGACATGACCTTAAATGCATTTTCAGCCCAAGGACTCTCCCAGACCCGGGCCAGGACTGGTTTAGTGTTGCCTTCTTTTTCATTCAACAAACACCCATCGAGGGCCTACCGGATGCCAGCCACAGGTCCTGGTACCAGGGGTGCAGCCAAGACACAAACCCCCTGAGGTCACAGGGCTCACAGATCAGTGGGGGTCAGGGGAGGCCTCGTAGCCCCAGGCAGTGGCCTAACTTGCTCTCTGTCCCCCAGGACTCCTCCTGGACACCACCACCAACTTCAGCTACGTTTTCTACATGTCGAGTTTCTTCCTCATCTCTGCCGCCCTTTTCATGGGTGGCAGCTTCTGGGCCCTGGGGAAGAAGGAGAGGCACGGCCAGAGGGCTGAGGCTGAAGAGGCCATCCCGGAGGCCACTAAAGAGCAGGGCCTCACTGGAGGGGACACAGACGGTCCCAAGAAGCAGCCACGCGTGGAGATCATGTATGTGACCAGCGTCTGAGCCCCAGGGTCACTCACACGTGTGACCAGACTCTGCTCCGAAGTCAGGGGGTCCTGCCTCAGCCCGGGAATGGGGTGTCTGGCTGCTTGGCCAGGGGCTGGGGTGAAGGGCTGCCCAGGAAGCCTGAACCAAAGGCCACCCGGGCTCTGCACGTCTGGACTCAGCCAGGAGCTGGGCCCCCAGAGGCTGACCTCCAAAGACCCAGGGTTCCTTCCAACCTTCCAGACTCCAGGAGCGGGTCCTCCTGGCTTTTTCCTTGGGCACCAGAGTACCTGGGGCCTGGGACAGTGGGTCTGAGCCCGGCTCGGGTCTGTCACAGCCGGCCCGGCTCAGCTGGCTGCCTACCGCTGCTGCTACAGCTCAACACACTGGACCTTCAAGTCCAGCCTGGATGCCTCCGATGTGATCTCTTTGTCCTTCACCCTCCAGACAATGCCAAAGAGCCTACCCTTCCCCCGAGTCCCCCACCCCTTCCCAGCTGGCCCCACCTCTGCCTGACAGCTGCCCCCAGCACAGATTGCTAGGCCTCAGCCTCGTGCTGGCTGGAACCTTAGGAAGAAGGGCCTGTGAGCAATTGAGTCACGGTGCTGGGGGCCAGGCTGAAGGGCCAACCTGGATGCAGGATTTGGACAGATTAAATGTTGCTGGAGTACCTGTCCTGGCATCTGTGCAGGGACCCCTGGCTGGGGTCCCAGAATGAGTGGCGTCTGCCCTAGGGTCTCCTCCTTCCTTGGCCCCAACCTGTATCTTGGCTGGGAAGAGGAGTTGTGGGTAGGGCAGAAATCAGGGCAGGGCCCCAGGATCTCTGAAAATGGAGCTGTTTTAGCAGCAGAATCCCTTTCACAGCCCCTCCTGTCATCCTGTCCCCCCTGCTGTGTCAGAGATGTCAACCCTTGGGGTAAGTAGCCGGCTGGGCCTACTCCAAGCCACCCCTGCTCCCCATTGGCTTGTGCTGCTGCCCTGGAGGTCACAGCTTCTCCCATATGCTTTCTGGGCTGGTGCCTTCCCCGAGGTCATCACCCGAGGGCTGGCTGTCATCAGCCCAGACTTGTCCCAACAGAATACCGACCAACTGAGGGAATGAAAAACAAGGTTTGTTTGCATTGCACACGAAAACATTTTCTGCAGCAGGTAATAAACCCTGTGACCCCTGAAGCTGGAAAATAGGCCTGGAGTCAGTTTTTCCTCGTTCCCCTTCAGGGCTACTCTCACCCAGGACCTTGTTTGTTGATTCAAGCGCACCCAGGCTCCAACAAGAAAACCTTATCAGGAGAATCGATTTTCTTCTGTGACCCAACTCCTGCCTTCCTCCTGCGCGCTCCAGCTGGCACGAGTAAATGCCCTTGGGAACATCCTTCTCCAGGACCCATGAGTGCCCCCTTCTGGCCAAAGGCGGTAGTATAGAAATGAAGCAAAGGGCTCTGGGCTGGGATAGAGCGTGGAATTCAAGTTCAACTCTGCCACAATTTGCTGTGTGACTTTGGGCAAATTGTTCACCATCCCTGGGCCTTGAAAAGCTAAAGTCTCTTCCAGTTTGAAAGGTCTGACCCTGAAGACCCCTGGTGTCCCTGTTCCCATCCCTGTCCTGTACGTGGTCACCATCCACAGCTTGAGCACTGAAGGGAGAATGCACCGCTGGACACACTTCACCAGGTCCTGTCTCCTCTCCATCTCAATGGAAAGAAAGCGCGCTGGGACCGGTAGATGAATGCTTCTGGTGCTAGTAGCTGCAAGGCTTTGAAACATGTGTCCCGTTAGGTCCATTTCTTGAAAACTTGTTTCTCTCAAGGAAAAAAGAGATCAGTAAATATTTAGCATAGGCAACTTCCACCTTCTCTGCCCACTGGGCAAGAGTGGCAATAATCTCTGAGCAGAATTCCTCCCACAAATATTATTGAGCATCTACTGTGTGTCAGGAACTGGGCTGAGAGGAGTAAGACCAGATCGCTGCCCTCAGCACAAAACCAAGGACTAAGAATTCTTCCCCAAAAGATGAGGGCCCCTGAAGCCTTAGGAGGGGACAGGTGATGGCGGAAGTTTCTATCTGATTCCAGAACTCACTCTTAGCTGATCTGGGATTCTTTTAGAGAGTGGGCAGAGCCGTTCCTAACCTGCATAGGGTGAAGCCCACTGTTCCCAGGCTTTTACTCCTCTGTCCAGCCAGAAGCAAAGAAGCCCCCTTGGCCGCCCTGGGCTAACATGCACTTCTCTGGGCCGCATCAGCTTCCTTCACAAGCTGAGTGGCCTGGGACCACCACCCTTCAAGAAGGAGCGGGGGCCCAAGCATCCATACTACGGTCAAAACTCCTGGCCTGGGGTGTGTGCATAGGGCAGGGGCTTATCACAAGGACCTGAGACCACAGAGGGGCTCCCAGTGGGGCTGTGGCAGGCTGGAGTATGGCAGCCACTCTGCCCTCATGCCAGGCCCAGGGCCAAAGGCCCATGGCCCTTGCCCTCAGGAAGCTCACAGAAGAGTTCCCAAGTGGCTCAGCTAGTTAATGACCCAGTGTTATCATGGCTTGGGTTGCTGCTGTGGCGCAGGTTCCATCCAAAAAAAAAAAAAAAAAGCCAGCTTGGGAGTTCCCTTCATGGCGCAGCAGAAACTAGGAACTATGAGGTTTCGGGTTCCATCCCTGCCCTTGCTCAGTGGGTTAAGGATCTGGCGTTGCAGAGAGCTGTGGTGTAGGTTGGCAGCTGTAGCTCTGATTGTACCCCTAGCCTGGGAAACTCCATATGCCTCGAGTGTGGCCCTAAAATATAAAAAAAAGCAAAAAAAATTTTTTTTTTCTTAAAAGCAAAACAAAACAGCGCACAGCCCAAGCCTCTTTTATCCACCCATTTTCAAGCATGACTTGAGTGCGAGAAGCCACCTTCCTCCCTGGTGCTCTGTCCTCTGCGCCTGTGAGATCTGTCTGGCTCCACAACCCAGAAAGCCGCCAGAGCGGTGCACTGAGGCTCCTTCTAGGGTCTGATGGTGCTGCCCCTGGTGCTCCCCGTCCACTTGGCTGACAAAATGCCTTAGGACATTACCCAGTTCCTGAGGTTTCTGGCCAGAGGTGGCAGACTTAGCACGAGTTTGGAAAGCAGAGGGTGCCAGAAAAAGCCGGCCACAAGGTAGTGTTAAAGGACCTACATGGAGGACACTGGGAGCCAGAGTTGCAGAGGACACCCAAGTTCCAGAGGAGCGTCCCTTGCTCAAGAAGGCTGGGCTGCGCCCCCCCTCAAGTGCAGAAGTATCTGGAAGTGCTTCTGCCTCGACAGTTCTCCCGTGGGTGTCCCTACCCCCCCGCCACCTCTGAGCTCTTAAAGGCTCTGGCCGCGTTCCTCAGTGCTTCCACAACCTTCCAGGATCGCCGGCCAGGCGGATCGCCAGCAGCTAGAGCTGAGAAGCAGCAAGCGTTCCGCGCAAGCCCTCTAAGCTCTGCGAGGGCCCCTCCCCTGGCCCCTTCGACCCGCCCCTTCCGCCCAGGGGCGGGGCTAGGCGCGGCTTCTCCCGGAAATCCGGAACCTGGAAGAAAACCGAGCTCTGCCGGGTGCTGCTCCTGCTCCTCTCTTCCACAGCGGGCAGTTGTGTGCTTGTCTCCTGCGCCCGTCCTTAGATTTTTCCACTCCTAACTCTTACCGAGTCCTGAATCCCCATCCCATTTCCCACACCCCAATTTCAGCTGCAAATTACCGCAGAGCCTGAAGCCAGGAGAGGAGCCCGTTTCCCGCCCCGGTCCTCCCCTCCCCGGGCCGGTGGAGCCCCGGGTAAGATTCTCGCCCCGCTTTCCGGCCTCACCTTCCACACTCCTGCCGTTCCCTCGGGGGCCCTCCGCCGCCCGACCATGGCCCAGAAGCCTAAGGTAGACCCTCACGTCGGCCGGCTAGGATATCTTCAGGCGCTGGTCACGGAATTCCAGGAGACAGAGAGCCAAGGTGAGAGCGGCAGGGTGGGGAGCAGGGCGGGGGGCAGGGGTCCGGCCACCGCCGCCGCCCCAGACCTGGTTCCAATGCTGCTTTTCCACTGCAGACGCCAAGGAGCAAGTACTGGCCAACCTCGCTAACTTCGCCTATGACCCCAGTAATTACCAGTATCTGCGGCAGCTGCAGGTCCTGGATTTATTCCTTGATTCACTGTCGGAAGAGAATGAAACCCTGGTGGAGTTTGCTATTGGTAAGGATGGGGTGCAACTCCTAGATGTGTGATGGGCTTTAATGAGATCAGTGAGTTAGAAGTGAGTTTGGGGGAAAGGAATCTTAAGCAGTCCCTCAGCTGCGAAGCACTCATTCTGCGTGCCTGTCTGCCCGCTGCTTGCTTACAGGTGTGGGCATAAATGAGGAAATGGATTGAAGGCCGGTGGGGTCGGGAGGGGGGGAGTGGAGTGCTCTTTTTAAACAGCTTTATCTTCATGTTTTAATATCCAGAGAAGTAGAGGTGACTTGGAATGGCTTATGCCTAGGACCTATCGAACTATTCGCTGGACAGGTATTATGGGGCACGTACTGTGTGAATAAGGTATTGTTCTAAATGCTGGGAAGATGGCAGGCAGGTTGGGGAAAAGGTCTTTGCCCTCGAGGAATTTACACTCTGGTAGGGGGAGACAGGTGTTTGAACAAAAGCTGAGGCTCTGAAGAAAATAAACAGGCTGATGAGGTGGAGCAAGGGGAGGTAGACGCTCCTTCTGTTTTGGCCATCGTGGGAAGGCGTTCTCGGCGGAGACACAGCATGGGCCCAGACCCTTAAGCGGGAGGAGGCAGAAGGAAAGGCTGATGTGGGACTGTGGTGAATGAAGCTGAGAGAGGTACCAAATGAGGTCCAAGAGCTCGAGGCAGCTCCTCGACTCAGATCTAGGTGGTAGGAAAGAGTTTGGAGTTTATTCTGAGGACAGACGTTCTTTATTCAGCACGTATCTTTGTTTTGTTGTTGTTGTCTTTTTAGGGCATATGGTGGTTCCAGGCTAGGGGTCGAATCAGAGCTATAGCTCCTGGCCTACACCACAGCCACAGCATCCAGCATCACAGGATCCGAGCCATATCTGTGACCCACACCACAGCTCCCTGCAACGCGGGATCCTCAACCCATTGATTGAGGTCAGGGATTGAACCGCGTCCTTGTGGTTGCTAGTGGGGTTTGCTAACCGCTGAGCCATGAAGGGAACTCCCACATGTATCTTTGAAGAAACATTTTTCTGTATAGTGAGAGGAATCTCATCAACATAGATTATCACCAAATACCCAGTTATGCAAATTTCTTTTTAGTTACCAGAAGGGTGCAATTTTTTTTGCTTTGTTTAAACCAGAATGCACGCCAGGATCCACGCACTTAACGTGGTTGTTATGATCCTTAGCTCTTGACCTCTCTCTCTTTTTTTTTCTTTCTTTCTTTCTTTTTGACCGCCTCTTGGCATATGGGGTTCGCTGGCCAGGGATCGGATCTGAGCCACAGTTTCAATCTACACCGCAGCTGTGGTAGCACCCAATCCTTATCTCATTGTGCCAGGCTGGGGATTGAACCCACGTTTTAGTGCTCCAGAGATGCCACTGATCCTTCTGCACCACAGCCAGAACTCCTCTGTCTCTCCTTAAGCAAACTTTGTATTTTAGAAGAAGTGCAAAGATAGGGCAGAGTTTGCACGTGTGCCACCCGCAGTTGGTTACCTTGTCGTTCATGTCTTCCATTCGTTTAAGATACGTTTGTTACAGTTAATAAACCATTATTATTTACTCAAGGCCATAGTTATTCACGTTTCCTTACTTTTTCCCTGATAGCCTTTTACTGATCCAAGATTCCGCCCAGGACACTATAGTATGTGTCGTTGTCATGTCTCCTTCGGCTCCTCTGGGCTGAGCCATTCTCTGAGACTTTCCCCCGTTTCAGAGGACCTTGGCAGTTTTCAGGAACACTGGTCAGGTGTCTTGTAGCTTTTCCCCCAAGTGGGATTTCTGGTGTTTTTCTCATGGTTAGACGGGGATGTGGGTTTGGGGGGGGGGAGAACGACCACAGAGGTAAAGGGTCCTTTTCATTTATATCATATCAAGGGTGTATGCTGTCAACATGACTTAGTTGGGTTTTTTTTTTTTTTTAAGTCTTTTGAGGGCTGCACCTGAGACATATAGAAGTTCTCAGGCTAGGAATCAAATCAGAGCTACAGCTGCCGGCCTACACCACAGCCACAGCCACAGCCACGCCAGATCCAGCTGCATCTGCGGCCCACACCACAGCTCACGGCAGTGCTGGATCCTTAACCCACTGAACGAGGCCAGGGATCGAACCTGCGTCCTCATGGACACTAGTCGGGCTCGTTAACTGCCGAGCCGTGATGGGAACTCCGACACGGCTTGTTGTATTATCGACATCCCTGTCGATAGCAACCCGGATCACCTGGCTGAAGGAGGCTGTGCCAGGTTTCTCCACTGTAATGATGCTCTTTATCCCCCACCCCAGCCTTTCCGTATTGTGCTCTTTGGGAGGAAGTAACGACATACCTAAGCGTCTGTCTCTTTTCATCACTAATTGACGTTTCTTTCTCCACCAATAATTGTGGAAGGATCCAGACCAACCCTGCAGAATGTCACAGCCTTGGAATTCTCTGGTTGCTTCTTTATGGTGTTAGTTCATTCATTCCTGTATCCCCTTTATTTCCCATGACCTAGAAATTAGAATGAAAGCCTCGATAGAATCAAGTAACCAGGAGTTCCTGTCGTGGCGCAGTGGTTAACGAATCCGACTAGGAACCATGAGGTTGCAGGTTTGATCCCTGCCCCTGCTCAGTGGGTCAAGGTTCCGGCGTTGCTGTGAGCTGTGGTGTAGGTCGCAGTCACGGTTCGGATCGTGCGTTGCTGTGGCTCTGGCCTAGGCTGGCAGCTACAGCTCCGATTCGACCCCTAGCCCGGGAACCTCCATATGCCTTGGGAGTGGCTCAAGAAATGGCAAAAAGACACAAAACACCGAATCCTTAACCCACTGAGCAAGACCAGGGATCGAACCTGCATCCTCATGGATGCTAGTCAGATTCATTCACTGCTGAGCCACGACGGGAACTCCACTCTTACCTTGAAAGACCATCCAGGTCTGCCCATAACTTATGGTATCTGGGACTCCTCCTCTTGGGACAGGCCTCGCACACATGCGTGGACATCCCAGCTGTGTTCACAGCCCCACAAACACTTGCCCAGGGGCCAGTCATTGGACTTGGTGTGCACACCAACAGTGGGGTTCACTCCAGGGAGTCAGGATGCAGGAAAGAGGTCATGCAATTATGGGGGCAGGTTTAGGGCCTGGAGCTCAGGGGATGGGGGCAGGCGGATGGGCTTTGGGTGGGCTCCCTGGACTCTTCAGCCTGTGGAGAGGCCAAAGTGAGGCCCTCTAAAGCCGGGCTGGGGCAGGAGCCCAATTGCCCAGGTCTAAGAGTGGTGCTAGTTCATGTCTCTGCCCCTCTGGATGATTGTCATGCTAAATAAATATTGTGAAAGGCTGGTTACTTTAAAATATTCTCCAGTTCTCTGGTGGCCTAGCAGGTTAAGGATCTGGTGTTGGTCACTGCTGTGGCTTGGGTTCAGTCCCTGGCCCAGGAGTTTCTGTATGCCGTGGGCACAGACTAAATAAATAAACATTAAAGGAAGTAGGAGTTCCTGTTATGGCTCAGTGGTTAACAGATCCAACTAGGAACCATGAGGTTGCGGGTTCGATCCCTGGCCTTGCTGAGTGGGTTAAGGATCCAGCGTTGCCGTGAGCTGTGGTGTAGGTTGCAGGCACAGCTCGGATCCCACATTGCTGTGGCTGTGGTGTA
Source organism: Phacochoerus africanus (assembly GCF_016906955.1). Classification (NCBI taxonomy): domain Eukaryota; kingdom Metazoa; phylum Chordata; class Mammalia; order Artiodactyla; family Suidae; genus Phacochoerus; species Phacochoerus africanus. The sequence goes on along the minus strand of NC_062557.1, from coordinate 6,160,718 downwards.
GGCCGGCGGCTACAGCTCCGATTCGACCCCTAGCCTGGGAACCTCCATATGCCACGGGAGCGGCCCAAGAAATGGCAAAAAGACAAAAAAAAAAAAAATTAAAGGAAATAAAAACCATTTGGAGTTCCTGTTGTGGCTAAGCAGGTCAAGAACCCGGCGTTGTCTCTCTGAGGATGTGGGTTCGATCCCTGGCCTCATTCAGTGGGTTAAGGATCCGGTGTTGCCGCAAGCTGCTGCATGGTTCACAAATGTGGCTTGGATCCAGATCCGGTGTTGCCATGGCTATAGTGTTGGCCACAGCTGTAGCTCTGATCTGACCCGTGTAGTTTCCATACGCCACAGGTGCGGCCCTTAAAAAAAAAAAAAGGAAAGCTATTCTCCAGCGTAAGGCCTCCATCCCTCCCTTCTTGGGACTCTGCTCCACAGCTTCTGGCATCTGAGGGGTGACAGTGGCCCCTGCAGATGCCCGTGGCTAACCCTCTACCTGGGAGGGATAGAGCTCCTCCAACTCAAGCTTTTAACTCGAGAAAACCAGCAAAGAGAGCCGTCACCCAAAGACAGGGTTTTAGAGGATCCAGAAGCAGCTTTCCCAAGGCAGACGTGCTCTGAGATCCCGGCCCGCCGAGCTGGGAGCCTTGCCAGAGACGAGGGCAGAGCCTTGCTCCCCTGGGCAGCTTCCCAGAGTGGGTGGCCAAACCCTGGCCCAGGAGTCCACGGTCCCCACTTCTCCCCTTCGTGGCAGGTTCCTGTGGGTGAGTCCTGTCCCTTCTCTGAGCCTCCTTTGCTCACCTGAGCCTTGCCAGCCTCGCAGGACTGTGGGGGAGCAGAAGCTTGTGCGCATGTCCCTGTCTCCGGGAAGTTACTTTTTAGAACTGTTAGTGTCTTTATCACGGGTTTTACTTTTCACAACCACTTTTTCCTTCTCTTTTTCTCCTCCCTAAGGTCCCCAATCCCAAGAGCAACAGCTTTCTCAGCACTGAATCCCTCCGTGGGATCCTCTGCAGATTAAATTTCTCCTCTATTTATTGTGCATCAACTTAAAAGGCAGGGCCCAGTGGTGCTTAGAAGCCTGTTTTATTACTGCTGGCGTTTGTTTTTCTGTTAAGGTCTGTGGCACTAAATGGAAAACACTGTTGGTGCTTATCCTGTGCTGCGCTTTGTAGCTTTGAATCTTTTACCTCTGGTGGCAGGTCTGAGATTCTGATCTTCATGAGGTCAGAGGGCCTGGCTTATCTTTGTTATGTCTGGAATGCTTGGGCCTTTCAGTCTGGGGCAGAGAATAGGGGTGAAGGGAAGGCTCAGGCTACTGGCCATGACTTGGTGCTGCAGCCCTGAGTGGGGTTGCTTCTGGAATAACTGCTGGGTTAGATTGCCCATGGCCTTGACCTGGCAGAACCAAAACCACTGTCGATTTGTTGGCAAGGAATAGAGTGAATGTGGCAGTTCCTTTGTGGCACAGCATGTTAAAGATCCAGCGTTGTCACTGCTGTGGTGCAGGTTTGATTCCTAGTCTGGGAACTTCCACATGCCGTGGGTGCAGCAAAAAAAAAAAAAAAAAGAATAGAAAAAAAAGTAATAGAGTGACTTTGGTAAGAGCTTTGAGGTCGGGCAGCCCTGGTTTCAAGTTCTCACTCCCCCACTTAACTCTGGGCGCGAGATTTCCCTTCTCCCACCAAGGCTCAGGTGGGGCAGGGTCAGCATCTGCCTCACGGAGTTGTCAAGAGAATGAGATGAGATGAAGTGTCTGCAGCTGGCCCCTAGCTCGCCCGACCCCTTTGAGATAAACAGTGCGCTCCTCTCCCAGAGAGGTGGGGTGGAATGGGATGGTGTCTTAATCACCCATCTGCTCCAGGGAGTTTTGCCTTCTGGAAAAACATCATTGAATGATAGGAAAAGGTATGGAAGTTGATCCCTGGCCTCGCAGTGGGTGTCTGCGCGGTATTAGGGGGAAGGACCCCTGGCAGACAGGCGCTGGTCAGGCCAGAACTGCCATTGTTCGGGATGGGAAGTGGGTGGGTTATCAGGAACCAGATATAAAGCCAGGATCTCAGTAAATTTTCGAGTGAGTGAAAGAATTCAGAGGTCATGGCACAAGCAAATACTCTGGCGGGCTTTGGCATTAACTTGGGAATGTTGGCCTGAATCCCCAGTGGTTGATTCTGTGGCCTCCTTTCTGCTGTGTGTGCACACCTGCACTGTTCTAGATACTCTAGGGAGAGGTAAGGGAATCGGGAGGAGTTCCCATCGTGGCTCAGCGATAATGAACCCAACTAGTATCTATGAGGATGCAGGTTCTATCCCTGTCCTCGCTCAGTGGGTTAAGGATCTGGCATTGCCGTGAGCTGTGGTTTTGTAGGTTGTAGATGCAGCTCAGACTGTGCGTGGCGGTGGCGGTGGCGTAAGCTGGCAGCTGTAGCTCTTGATTCCACCCCTAGCCTGGGAACTTCCATATGCTGTGGGTGCAGTCTTAAAAAAAAAAAAAAACGAAAGGAGTTCCCGTCGTGGTGCAGTGGTTAACCAATCCAACTAGAAACCATGAGGTTGAGGGTTCGGTCCCTGCCCTCACTGAGTGGGTTAACGATCCGGCGTTGCCGTGAGCTGTGGTGTATGTTGCAGTCGCGTCTCGGATCCCGAGTTGCTGTGGCTCTGGCGTAGGCCAGTGGCTACAGTTCCGATTCGACCCCTAGCCTGGGAACCTCCATATGCCACAGGAAGCAGCCCTAGAAAAGACAAAAACAAAAACAAAACCAGGAGGTAATTCTCTGCTTTCATGCGAAACAGACTGAATCATAACATATCGCAGAATGCTTGGCAGTTTTGTTACCAAAACAGTTCAAGGAGTTCCCGTCGTGGTGCAGTGGTTAACGAATATGACTAGGAACCATGAGGTTTTGGGTTTGGTCCCTGGCCTTGCTCAGTGGGTTAAGGACCTGGCGTTGCCGTGAGCTGTGGTGTATGTAGGTCACAGACTCGACTCGGATCTGGCATTGCTGTGGCTATGGCATAAGCCAGCGTCTACAGCTCCGATTCGACCCCTAGCCTGGGAACCTTCATATGCTGTGGGAGCAGCCCTAGAAAAGGCAAAAAGGCAAAAAAAAAAAGAAACAAAACCGAAAAACAAAAAAAAAAAACAGTTCAAGTAGGTGACCCCCAACAGTTCAGGTTAAATGGCCTTCCTGGGTTCTATTTCCTGCAATACTTGTAGCTGCCACCAGATGGTGGTGGTGTACAGAAAAAGGCTGGTAGATGACTCCTGAGCCGCCTCTTTTTGGAAAATAGTATTTTGTAAAATTGAAGTTAGGCATGCCCGGTGACCCAGCAGTGACATTCATCCAGACAGATATGCAGAAATGCCACTAACAGCATTGTCAGTAACATTCCAATTGGAAACAGTCAGCAGTGGAATGAATAACCACGTTACGGATATTTACACTACTTAGCAAGGCAAATGAACCATCTACAGGGAGGTTCCTACCTCCCTATATGCCTCCGATAATCTTACATCATGTTAAGCAAATGATGCTGGACACATAATAATATGTATGGTGTGATTCCATTTCTATAAAGTCCAAAAAGAGGCAGAACTGAATTCTAGTATTTATAGGGGGCTGTGGGTGGTAGAAAGTTCTTTTTATTAAAAAACTTGGGAGTTCTCATCGCAGTGCAGCGGAAACGAATCCAACTAGGAACCATGAGGTTGCGGGTTCGATCCCTGGCCTCGCTCAGTGGGTTAAGGATCCAGCGTTGCTGTGGCTGTGGTGTAGGCCGGCAGCTACAGCTCCGATTGGACCCCTAGCCTGGAAACCTCCATATGCCGTGGGTTCGGCCCTAAAAAGCAAAAAAAAACAAAATAAGACAAAAACTTGAGAGGACTTGCTTATTGACTTAAAATTATTAAATTGTTACCAGTCAGGAAGGTGTTGACCTCTGCAGCGGGGAGAGAATTGAATCAGGAAGGAAGAGGCAGAGGCTTCTGGGCTGCTGACAGCGTTTCAGACCTTGACCTCAGTGCTGGTTACGAGAGCGTTTGCTTCCCCTGCCTGGATGTGCCAGCCATTTCTGTGTGTGTCAGTTGCAGGTACTCCCAGGGCCAGCTTCTGCAGCTGTAAACAGATGTGTGCTTGGTCCACATCTGTGTGCCGGGGATGGGGGAGGGGTCTTACCTCATTTCCTTCTTTCTGCCCCAAGAGATAGAGGCCTAAAGAGATGGAGTCGCTTGCTGCACTCACCTAGGTCCTCAGAGGCACCCCAGGGCTTCCAGCCGGATGTACCCGCCGCAGAGCCCTCGCTCCATCCTCTGTGCTCTGGGGTTCCCCTGTACCTCCTCCTTTCACTGGTCATTCTGGGCCCTGGGGTCACACATCTTTCTGTTTAAAAAGAAATTCCTCAGCCATCCACCTGTGGCAGGAGTCCCCTAATAGGAAAGGGAGGAGTCAAGGTTCTCAGCCGACTGCTGGCTTCCACACTAGCTCAGAAGGCTGGCTCCAGGCACTTCCGCCGTCTCCCCACCCCCGACCTGCAGAGACCAGTCCCTCTTCCTCTTGGTTCTAGACACAGGCAAGTGTGCCTGCGTGTTTTATTAATTTATGTGAATACATGATTGATTGACATCGTACAGAAGTCCCTCTGTGGATTTCCTAGAGGTAACTCCAGAGAGATTTTCAGGATTTACAAATATGTGTATATTTATATGTATACTGTGTGTGCCTTTTTTCATGTCCTGTACGTGTTGTTGTATACTTTATTTGTATTCTGCCCCCACCCTTTTTTTTTTTTGGCCTCGTAGGAGGTATATGGCAGTTCCTGGGCCAGGGATCAAATGGACAATACCTGGTCCTTAACCCCCAATGCCACAAGGGAACTCCCTGCCCCCCCCCCCTTAATTTGGCACCATGTCTTGGCAGAGCTGCAGTATCAGCTCATAAAGGAAGAGCTGCCTCATTCTTTGGAAAGGCTGCATGATGTCCGAGGAGGGAGGGGACTGGGTGAAGCCAGCCCCCGAGGATGGCCATTTAGGTTGTTTCCCTTCTGTGCTCGCGAGCAGTGCTGAGTGGACACCCTTACTTGTACGTCTTTTCTCACTCATGGGAGTACACCTATAGCATCAAATTCTAGAATGAAATACAGGTCCGAAGAGTGAAAAGCCATGCTTTTTTTTTTTCCTTTTATTTATTTTTTTTACATTATACAAAACCGGACTACAGTGTATTTTCAGAGAAGTCACTTCCACTCCTGTGTCTTCCACTCTAGGCCCACCGTTCAAATGGAACAAGCAAACGGGAGCATTTACCTGTTTCTCAATCCGCCCCCCACCTTCTTACACCTAATAGGAGCTTTCTCTGTATGCCATTCTGTCCCTCAAATTTCAGTCCTGAAATTTCAGAGAGAACCATTTTCAAGATACTAAAGAAAAGAGAGTCCCAAACAAAGATTTTGACCTGGCATTGACCGCGGCCAGCCCAGTACCCCTCTGAGGTGGGCAGGTCCTTGGAGGATAAGTCTTGAGCCTCTGTCTCTGAGGACTCGCCCAGCCCTGCGAGGCGCCAGGTGCTGGCTAAGCACTTGTCAGCATGACTTAACTTAATCCCTGGGACAATGCTTAGACCCTCCTGTCCCTTCTGGCATGATGCCCTATGTGCTGTGTGACCTGCAGTCACCTCCCTGACCTCTCTGAGCCGCCAGCTTTCTCATCCCAGGCTGCGTTGGCGGTTTTTTCTTTTGCATCTCCCCGGGGGGTTCTGTGGCTTCTGCGTCTGGAAGGGCCCTGCCTTTGCCTCTCGTTCTCTTTCTCTCGGTCTTGCCTGGTTTGTGCAAAACATGTTCACCCGCCAGTCAGAACTTGTTCTCCCTTTCGTTTGGTAACCAGTTGTTAAATTGCAGCATGATCAGCATCCAGTGAAATGCACATAGCTTAGGTGTCAGTTTGATGAATTTTTAAACTCACTAAGGTGTACATACATATGTGTAACCAGCACTTAAATTAAGATAAAGAGGAGTTCCCGTCGTGGCGCAGTGGTTGACGAATCTGACTAGGAACCATGAGGTTGCGGGTTCGGTCCCTGCCCTTGCTCAGTGGGTTAACGATCCGGCGTTGCCGTGAGCTGTGGTGTAGGTTGCAGACGCGGCTCGGATCCCGCGTTGCTGTGGCTCTGGCATAGGCCGGTGGCTACAGCTCCGATTCGACCCCTAGCCTGGGAACCTCCATATGCCGCGGGAGCGGCCCAAGAAATAGCAACAACAACAACAAAAAAGACAAAAAAAAAAGAGATAAAGAATATTTCTGGGAGTGGTTAGGATTTGGCATTTTTGCCATCGTGGCCAGGGTTCAATCCCAGGTCTGGGAACCGAGAGCGCACATCAAGCCGCCACATGCTGTGGCAAACAACATGGACCAAAACCAGAATCGTTCCCTCTCCCCCAGAAGGTCACGCCCTCTGCCAATTGGTGGCTTCCACCTCTCAGTAATCACTGTTCTAACCTCTATCCCCATGGATCAGTTCTGCCTATACTTGAACTTCGTATAAATAGAATCCTACAGGATATACCCTTGTGTCTGGTTGCTTTCTTTCAACATGGTTTTGAGACACATCCAAATTGCTGCAGTATCGGGGAGTTCCCTTTGTGGCTCAGTGGTTAACAAATCCCACTAGGAACCATGAAGTTTCAGGTTCGATCCCTGGCCTCGCTCAGTGGGTTAAGCATCCGGCCATTGCCATGAGCTGTGGTGTAGGTTGCAGACGCGACTCAGATCCCACGTTGCTGTGGCTGTGGTGTAGGCCGGCGGCTACAGCTCCGATTAGACCCCTAGCCTGGGAACCTCCATATGCTGTGGCAGCGGCCCAAGAAAATGACAAAAAAGACAAAAAAAAATGCTGCACCATCAGTAGTTCTTGTCTTTGTATGAACATTGCCACAACTTGTTATCTATTCACCTGTTGATGGAGATTTGAGTTGTTTTTAGTTTGGAGGCTTTGTGAGTAAAGCTGTCATAATTTTGATACAAGTCTTCTTGTACAGTATGTACTCATTTTTCTCAGATAGCTTTGGATTAGGAGTGAACGTGCTAGAGTTCCGGTTGTGGCTCAGAGGATTAAGAACCCGACATAGTATCCATGAGGATGTGGGTTCGCTCCCTGGCCTTGCCCAGTGGGTTAAGGATCTGGCATTGCCACAAGCTGCAGCACAGGGCACAGATGCAGGTCAGATCCAGTGTTGCCATTGCTGTGGCGGTGGTGTAGGCCAGCAGCTGCAGCTCCAATTTGACCCCTAGCCTGGGAACCTCCATATGCCGCAGGTGTGGCCCTAAAAAGAAAATTAAAAAGAAAAAAAAAAAGGAGTGGAATTGCTGAGTCGTGGGGTAGATAATGTGCTTACCTTTTGTGGGGAGGGAGGCTGTGCCCACAGCATGCAAAAGTTGCCAGGACATGGACTGAATCCAAGCCACAGCAATGGATCCTTAACCCACTGTGCCACAAGAGAACTCCACACTGAACTTTATTAGAAGCTGCCAAATCGCTTTCCCGCATAACTACGCCACTGTGCACTCCTCACCACCAGCCTGAGTTCCAGTAGCTCCACCTCTAGCCAGCACCTACTGTTGTATTTTTGTTTCTTTCTTTTGGCTATTCTGATGGGTATGTAGTAACCTCTTATCGTGGTTTTAATTTTTGTTTCTCTACTAAGGAATGTTGAGCATGTGTTCATATATTGGCCCTTTTGTGCAGAGTTTATCCAAGGTGCAGGCTTATTGCAGGTTTGAGCCCCGACCCACAATGGTGGGTTAAGGATCCAGCATTGCTGCAGCTGTGGCATAGGTTGCAGTTGCAGCTCAGATTTGATCCCTGGCCTGAAAACTTCCATATGCCACAGGTATACCTGAAAAGGGGGGGAGAAAAAAAAAAAAAGAACATCCAAGTCTTTTACTCATTTTCTTTTTATTGTTTATTTCTCCGTTTTTTTTTTTTTGTTTTTTTTTTTTAAGGGCTGCACCCATGGCATATGGAAGTTCCCAGGCTAGGGGTTAAAATCAGAGCTGCAGCTGCCGGCCTACACCACAGCCATAGCAATGCAGGATCTGAACCCCATCTGTGACCTAAACCACAGCTCACGGCAACACCAGATCCTTAACCACTGAGCAGAGCCAGGGATTGAACCCTAGTCAGGTTCGTTTCCGCTGAGCCGCAACAGGGACTCCTATTCATCTTTTACTGATCTGCAGGAGTTCCTTATATATTTTGGATGTGAGTCCTCTGTCAGCTGTGAACATTTTCTTTGCTTTTTTACTTTTTTTGGTGGTGTGATTTGGTAAGTTGTTCTGAAAGAAATTTTTTAAAGAGAATAGCTTGGCATTCCTGCTGTGGTGCAGTGGGTTAAGGATCCAGCATTGTCTCTGTAGTGATGCAGGTTTGATCCCCAGCCCAGCACAGTGGGTTAAGGATCCAGTGTTTTCGTGAGCTTCGATGTAGGTCGCAGACGTGGCTTGGATCCCAAGTTGCTGTGGTGTAGGCTGGCAGCTGCAGCTGTTTCAACCCCTGGCTTGGGAACTTATGCCATAGGTTTAGCCCTTAAAAAAAAAAAAAAAAAAAAAAGAATAAAGAAAATAAAAATTACCTATAGGAGTTCCCGTCGTGGCGCAGTGGTAAACGAATCCGACTGGGAACCGTGAGCTTATGGGTTCGATCCCTGGCCTTGCTCAGTGGGTTAAGGATCCAGCATTGCCGTGAGCTGTGGTGTGGGTTGCAGATGTGGCTCAGATCCCGCATTGATGTGGCTCTGGCGTAGGCCGGTGACTACAGCTCTGATTTGACCCCTAGCCTGGGAATCTCCATGTGCCACAGGAAGCAGGCCTAGAAAAGACATAAAAAAAAAAAAAAATTTCCTATAGTGTTACTGCACAGAGATAACCAACTATTAGTACCATTTTGGTGTGTTTCCAGTCTGTCTCTCTCTTTTTTTTTTTTTTTTTCCTTTTTTGGCCACCCCATGTCATATGGAAGTTCCTGGGCCAGGGATTGAATATGAGCCACATCTGCAGCTTTAACCCACTGCACTGGGTTAGGAATCAAACCTGTGCCTCCACAGAGACCCAAGCTGCTGCAGTTTGGTTCTTAACCCACCGTGCCACGGCGGGAACTCCTTTCTTTCATATTCTTTTCTATTATGGTTTATTACAGGTTATTGACTGTAGTTCCCTGTGCTATATGTAGTAGGACTTCGTTGTTTTGGATCTTTTTTTTTTTTTCTTCTTTTTTTTTATGGCCACACTTGCGGCATAAGGAAGTTCCCAGACTAGGGGTGGAATCGGGGCCGCAGCTGCCGGCCTACAACACAGCAACACCAGATCCGAGCCGCATCTGAGACCTATCCCGCTGCTTGTGGCAATGAAAGATCCTTAACCCATTGAGCAAGGCCAGGGATCGAAGCCACATCCTCACGGATATTATGTTGGGTTCTTAATGCGCTGAGCCATAGCAGGAACTCTTGGATGTATTTTTTTAATTGCAGTTTTATTAAGCAATTTGTCCTTTTTTTCTCTATTTTTCTTTGTCCTTTTTTTCTTCTTAACCTTATATTGCGGGCGTTTTCCTCTATTAAATGTGCTTTGAGAACATGATTTTTAGAACTGTATAGGTTTTCATTATACAAATGTACTGTAATTTATTTGATCACTGTGCTGCTGTTGAGCTTTATTTAGGAAGTGTCCAGGTGTTCTGTTGCTTTTTCGACAGCCCTCGTTAGTTCTTCAGGGTAGGTCCACAGAGGTGGCTCAGGAGAGTACAAAGCAGCTGTGGCGTCCCTTCAGCTGCTCGTGGTTCCTCTGGGTCCATCTTGGGTGCTCTTGCTCAGCCGTTTACCCCCCGAGGCACTTCTCTTTGCAGGCTTGCCTCTGAGGGTGGCTGCCAGCAAGCCAGAGGGGCTAAAGGAGTTCCCCAGCCTCCTATAGGGGTGCTCTTGGGTGGAAGGGGCGCAGGTGGGTGAGCTCTGGCAGGCACCTGATCCATCCTTGGAGGCTTCCCAGGCCTGCAAACAGGGAGCAGGGGGTGCTGGCTGTCCTGAGGCCACCTTCTGCCCCCATTCTCTAGCAGATGCCACCTGATTTTCCTCTGACCTGTGGCAGTGCCCTGCCCAGGCATACCTGGGTGGGGTGGCAACTCACCAGCCAGAGAATGACTCAGGCTTTATCTTATCACACTTGACGGCAGAGGTAAGTCGTCCCCCCCACCCCGCCCCTGAATTGAGTGTCTGCAGTGTGGGTAGGAGGCTGGTTGTCCACTCTCAGCTCAGAAGAGATGGTGTCAAGTGTTTTGAGGAGCCAGTGCACTTCCACTTGTCCTTGTTCCTGGCTGAGCCTGGCATCTGTCCCTGGTAGGATTAGTGTCCTCCTGGCTTCAGAGGCACACCCTTTCCCAGGGAGGGAGTGGCAGAAGGCTCCCATGTTCTGGAACTTTGGGCAAGTTACTCAATAGCCTCAGCTTCTTTTCCTGAAATGGAGTCAATCGTGGGGTGCAGTCATGTCCCCAGCATGTGTTCGGTGAGAATCCACAGTTGCAGCCTTCTGGGATACACAAGTAAATCACTGCCATGTCACACCCAGAGATGGGGACAGACAGCAAGTAAAGATAGTCGGCTGAATGCCCCCAGCTTGTGCTGAGGGCTCCACTGGGGTGAACGCATGTTGAGTTGGAGCTTGGTGGGAAGCCCCCTGCGTGTCCCACAGGGAAGGGCCTCTCCATCAGTGCCTTGTGTCCCTCTCCTGCTGCTCATCTTCCTCTGACTCCAGGAACACCACTCAGCCCCTTCCATCCCTCAGAGATGCCCTGTCTGAGATCCCAAAGCCAGAGAAGTCCAAGGAGGGCAGGTCTCAGGGAGCTAGCCCATCCAGCCCCCGAGCCCTCTGCAGGGCCACCCTTCCCCCCTCCTCACTGCTTTCAAATCCTTGCAACAAATATTTGCGAAGTGCCCCCTGTGCCTGGCACCGTGGACATGGTGGGAATAAGGCAGCGTAGGTCTCAGCCTCAGGGCGTGTACCTTCTGTTGGGACTCAGCAGGCAGTAAGCAGGAAAAATCCACGTAAGTGATTTCTCAAAGTCCTAAGCACATGAAGAAAATGAAACAGCGTGATGAGGGAAGTGCCTGGATGTGGCAGGGAGTGGCTGACGGGGGTATTCCAGGGAAACCTCACTGGGCAAGGAGCAGGGAAGTGCTGGTTACCAGTAAGAGGGTGGCACCAAATGAAAGTCCTGGAGGGCAGTTTGGATTTTATTCCAAATGCAGTGAGAAGTCCCTGGAGGCTGACTGGATAAAACCTTTATAAATGTTTCCCTACAGCAGGACTCTAACTGACCTAGGTACCGCTAGGGATGGGGGCTGTGCCTGGAGGAGGAGGAATGTTTTTTGCCAGGCCTGGCCCCCACCTCCCAGCACCTGCCCCCTCTTGCTGGGAAGGATGCCCTAGAAGGGTTCGAGCCCTTCCTCTGCTAGTTTCTCTGGAGATGCAGGGGAAGCGGGTGGGCTGGAACTCACTCCTGATTGGCCCCTCAGGACTGTTCGGCCATGTTATGCAAATGAGCGAGAAGCCCTTTCTGGGCTTGGAGTAGGAACTAAGGCTGGGGATACCCTGGTGGCAGGAAGCTCAGGCAGGACCCACAGAAGTCAGCTTCCCACGTGGAGTAAGAGAATGGGGAGGGCTGCCACACTACCTGAGCAGAACCACGAGTGTCTCTTCTCTCTCTGGCCTTTTCTTTTGTCCCCAGAATCCTACTCTCAGTGATGTGGGAATGATGCTGAAATGCTCTAACCCCTTAATAAAGTATGTAGCTAGTAAATGATGCCATGCCTGTACATTCGTTGGCATGGAGAGTCGTTCACAGTGCCTTGTTAAATGAAAGGAGCTGGCTTACGCAACAGTAAGGAGAGGATTACATTTTTCATTAAATGTTTAAATGTAGTTACACATTTAAGTTGGTGGGATGAAAAGCAAATGTTGAATGTCTGTGTGGTGAACTTAAGATAGTTTGTTTTGGCTTCTGATATTTTCAACAGCGTTATTGAGCTATAATTAATATATAATAAACTACATATTTAAAGGGTACAGTTTGGGGAGTTCCCGTCATGGCACAGCGGAAATGAATCCGACTAGGAACCACAAGGTTGTGGGTTCGATCCCTGGCCTCGCTCAGTGGGTTAAGGATCTGGCATTGCCGTGAACTGTGGTGTAGGTCACAGGTGTGGCTCGGATCTGGCATTGCTATGGCTCTGGCGTAAGCCAGCAGCAACAGCTCTAATTAAACCCCTAGCCTGGGGACCTCCATATGCCGTAGGTGCGGCCCTACAAGTGATAAAAGACAAACCAAAAAAGGTAGTTTGAAAGTTTTTTGTTTTTTTTTTTCTCTTTTTTGCCACACCTTGACATATGGAGTGTCCAGGCAGGGATCAGATCCTGTCTGCAGTTGCAACCTATGTTACACTGTGGCAATGCCGGATCCTTAACTCACTGTGCTAGGCTGAGACTTGATTGATTAACTCACTGTCCCAGTCTGCAGAGATGCTGCTGATCCCATTATGCCACAGTGGGAACTCCCAATTTGATAAGTTTTGACATAAATATACACCCGTGACACTGTCACCTTACCTATATTTATTTCTTAATTCTTGTAAAGTGATGATATATTGTGGGATTTTTTTTTAATTTTTTTACTTTTGGAGTTCCCGTCGTGACGCAGGGGTTAACGAATCCGACTAGGAACCATGAGGTTGCAGGTTCGGTCCCTGCCCTTGCTCAGTGGGTTAACGACCCGGCGTTGCCATAAGCTGTGGTGCAGGTCGCAGACGCGGCTCGGATCCCGAGTTGCTGTGGCTCTGGCGTAGGCCGGCGGCTACAGCTCCAATTCGACCCCTAGCCTGGGAACCTCCATATGCCTCGGGAGCGGCCCAAGAAATGGCAAAAAGACCAAAAAAAAAAAATTTTTTTTTTTTACTTTTAAAAAAGGAAAGCATGGAAACTCCTGTTGTGGCTTAGCATTAATGAACCCAACTAGTATCCGTGAGGATGCAGGTTCAATCCCTGGCCCCACTCTGGGTTAAGGATCCAGCGTTGCCTTGAGCTGTGGTGTAGGTCACCAGTGTGGCTCGGATCTGGTGTTGCTGTGGTGTAGGCTGGCAGCTGTAGCTCCAATTAGGGCAGGGCGGGGGGCAGGGCAGCCCTACAAAAAAGAAAAAAAAGAAAGCTTATCAGCTATTAAACTGGCTAAACCAAGAGGGATCAGTGCCTACTTGCAGACGGCTGGGCAGTGGCAGGCAGGCCTTTCTGGAACCTTGAAAAGGGAGGGCTGGAGATGAGAATAGATTTCAGATCCCTTGTCCCTGGGCCACCTTCTCACGGGCCTGGGCCTCAGTGGGCAGAGGAGGGATGGGGGGAGGCCCGGGGCTGAGGCATCCCTCACCTTGCTCTTCCCCAGGAGGCCTCTGCAACCTGTGCTCGGACAGGGCCAACAAGGAGCACATTCTGCAGACAGGGGGCGTCCCACTCATCATCAACTGCCTGTCCAGTCCCAACGAGGAGACTGTGCTGTCCGCCGTCACCACGATCATGTACCTGCTGAGCTCACCAGGCTTGGGCCCCCAGCCGGAGCTGACCGCCGTGCCCGTGGTGCAGTGCATGCTGCGCTTCTCCATCTCAGCCAGCACCAGGCTGCGGAACCTGGCCCAGATCTTCCTGGAAGACTTCTGCTCCCCGAGCCAGGTGGCTGAAGCCCGCAGCTGGCAGGCTCACTCTGCCCTGGGGATCCCACTGCCGAGGACGGAGGCCCCACAGCAGCCCTGATGCAAGGGGAGGTCAGGCCACAGCACCCACCGTGCTGGAGACAGGGCGGTGCCCCGGGGGCCAGGGAGCAGGAGCAGCAGAGCTCCCTTGAGCACCTTCTCCCCGCCTGGCACTTTTCAGCTAAAGGTGAGCGTATTTATTTATACTCTGATGAAAGGCATCAGGAGATGAGTGAGGAAGCCAGACAGACCCCGAGACACATGAAGAAGGAACTTGAAGGCGCCATTTTCACCGGCTGCCACTCTGACCAGCTGGAGGCGAAGGTCCTGCCTCCTGGCCACCCCACTGCCAGCTCTCACCTTGTGTCCCTAGATCCAGAGGCTCTGCAGAAGGCGTCTCTCCTGAGGAGCAGCTGGGCCTGGGGCTTAGCACTTCCCAGCGTAAGGAACCAGGCATTTTTCCATAATGGAAGCTTTATTGTCCAAAGTATTTCAGGGCCCTGGGAAGCTGGGGAGGGGTTGCGCCCAGTGCTGGAGGCCAGGTACCTGCCCCACAAGCTTGCCAGGCTGGGCACATGGATGCTGACCTGGAGCTCTAAGGCCCAGAGTTAACTGTTTATCCACACAGGCCTGTCAGCCAGCCACCATGCTGGGGGCTTCGAAGACTGAGACATGGTCCCTGCTCTTGGGTGCTGCAGCCGCCTGACTGCAAACCTGGCCATTGGGCATGAAGACGGAGGCCCTGAGGCCGGTGGCACATCAGAATACAGGCACAAACTCCCAGAGCTGTGTCCTCTCCCTTCCCCACCCCAAGGCCCCTGCCTGGAAGCCCTTGCCCGCCTCTGCCGTCAGGGTTAGCGAGGGCGAGTCCCCGCCCCTGGCTTCAGGGATGCTCCGTGCTCCAGGGGACGGGGCTGGATTCTGACAAAAGCATGAGGCTGAGGCCAGTGCATGCGGCTCAGCCCAGGGAAGAGGCACAGGCCCTCATGGAAAGTGGGCTTCGGGACCAGTGGAAGGTCCTGGCCCCCCCTTCAGCACGCCTTCAAGGTTGACCTTGTACATGGCCAAGGAAAGGCGGGTTCGAGAGGAATGGGACTAAGGGACTAAGGAGGCGAGGAGGGAGGCGAGGGCCACCCCCTCAGCCTGTTCCAGCCCCCGTAGGGCTCCTGCCCCTTCGCTTCCCAAATAAAAGGCCTTAAGAGCAGTGAGTAGTGCTTTATTTAAAAGGTTCCTGATTTCCCACTAGGTGGCCATGCAGCTACCCCGGGAGGTTCCAGGGGGCAGTGCTGAGGGGTCCCTGCCACCATGCTGCCCTGGCACCCAGTTGTGCCGGGGTTCCCTGCTGGCCTGCCTCCCCTTCCTCCAGATCCTGTCCACTGCCACTGCCCCTTGGCTCATGCATGCGGCAGACCCAGGCCGGGCGGGCCCCGCCGCAGGGCTTCCCGCTTGCTTTCTATAATCTCCTTCCAGTTGTCACTCCAGGAGAGTAGCCGCCTCCTGGCCGGGGGCAGGGCCAGGTGCTGGTTGTGGCAGCAGGTGAACAAGATGTGCTCCCAGCTTGGGGTCTCCTCTTGGCCTGTGACAGGACGCAGAGGAAGGCAGGGGACGCAGTGGGTGACGTGGTGATCTCTACCCCCTCCCTCGTATCCCAGCAGGCCCAGTGCCCGGAGGGTGCCAGGGAAAATGGCTCCTACCTTGAATGGTGTCCTTGTCATCAATGAGCAGGTCCCCCAAGACCATGGTCTTGTCCCTCGTCAAGATAATGCGCTCCACAAACTGGGGCCCCAGGTGCTTCTCCACCCAGCCGTACTGTGTGGTGGGCACAAGTCTGTCAGGGGGGCCGGACGGACCCCGGAATTCAAGGCCAGCGAGCAAGTAGGTGGGAGGGTCTGCCGCCCTTGAAGCTATCGTTCCTCTCCCCCCACCCCCACCCCCGACTTTGTGTGTTTCTGCTGGTTTCTTTCAAAGACCGGGGCCTTAGGATCCTGGGTGTGCCGCCAGTGCCGCACCTTCTCGCGCACGCAGTGGTCATACTTGAGCAGCGGGCTGGTGCAGATGAAGACCTCAGTGCTGCGGGAAGGGGCGCGGGTCAGACAGGGTGGTGCCAGCCCCTGCTCCCCCCCACCTCCCTCCCGACCCTTCCTCACTCCTGCATGTCATTCATCTCCCGCATGGCTTCCAAGGCTCCAGGGATGGGCTCCAAGTTTAGGAAGAAGCCTGGGGCTTCATACACACTGGCCACTTTGTCCTGAAAGATACAGTGTTCCTGTCCTGGCTCTGCTCCCAGCCGATCTCGCCAGCCCCAGCGAGGACTCTCAAGATTCCTGGGGGAAGGGGGGCGCCTCGATCCCCGCATCAGAGCCTCAGGTAGGGGACTTTGTTTAGGGGTAAGTACTCCTCCAGACTGTCTTGTCCTGGGACGAAGTGTGGATTCTGAAGTGAAAGCTCTGTCTCTGGACGTGGAGCACAGGCGGTCCTGACCCAAAGGGGGAAGGCGCCCCACTCCCACTCCCAGGTGCCCAGGAGGTTGGGGCTTCCCGTTTGGGACGCTGGGGTCGGGGCTCCCGGTTCCCCCTGATCCTCGCCTCTCCCCCCACCTACCGCCAGGTCGGGGCGCAGGGCTCGGTACTGCTCCCGGGCGAAGAAGCCGCGGCGCTCCTCCAGCGGCACGTACGGCTCCCTGGGGAAGTTTCGCTGGAAGCCCCGCAGCAGGCCGGCCTCGAAGTCCGCCAGCACGCCGTCCATGTCCACCAGCACCCGCACGGGCCGCGCGTACCTTGCCGCCATCACCGCGAGGCACGGGCCGGAAGCGTGGACGCGCGCGGAAACCCGGGCAGGAGCCGAGTTGAGCTCCGCGCCGGGACTTCGGCTTCCGGGAGGGGGGCGGGGCGGGGCGGGGCTAATTTGCATGGACGCCGGGGTTGCCCCGCCCCCCGGAAGCCCCAGGCCTCCCCCAGTTCCCCAGCACCCGGCGTGGAGGTGGCCTGAGCTGCTCTTCTGGTCTGAGGACGCACCTACGTGCATCCCAGCCACCCAGCGCTCGGTCGCAGACGTCCTCGCTCACCTCAGACGTTTCTTGGGGCAGACCTTCCAGGGGCCCGGCAGAAGGTCTCTCCTAAATACTGATCAACGGCTTCTGAGACGGAGCCAAGGCTTCTTAAACCCGTGAGCTGACGCCCCCTTTTAAGAATCCATCCCTGTCCTCCCTGCTTGTGGGGACTCTGGAGCAGAGCTCCCGCCACGTCAAGGCAGCACCAACCCAAGGCTCAAATCATGGGGACTCCCAGTGATCGAAGTGAATGAATCTGCTGAAGACAGCAGGCTCTTGTGAACAGAGCTCCTCAGACACCAATTCATAAACCAGAGCTGGCTTGAAACATGGGAGCATCTGCTTTAAGCATCCGGTTCACCTGGAGGAGGAGACTCAGGTAACCCAGACCATCCTCCTTTTTGTGGAACTGACACTCTTCTAGAATCGGAGTTATATCCTCCTCTAGAAAATGCTGAACGACCGTATGTTATTGATTATCCTTTTTGTAGATTTCACGTGTAAATTTCCTGACTACGTATAAATGTATTTACCTACAAACTAGATTCAGATTTGAGTAAGTCACCCATCTTCCTGTAGTTTCCCAATTGAGCACCCCAGTACTTCCAAATGGAACAGAAGAAGCTTTAGGAAGGAGAACCTGGTGATCAATTTTAAAATTCTACAATGGGCATTAGCAATAAATACAAAGCCACTGAGGTCACACAATTGTGTAAAAAGTCCACAAAATGCTGATTCTCCTGCTGTCATCATTTTAAGATCATTGAACGTCACTTTGTAAATCCTAAGCTTTTTTTTTTTTTTTTTTTTGCTTTTCAGGGCTGCACCCGCAGGATATGGAAGTTCCCAGGCTAGGGGTCAAATCAGAGCTGTACCCCCTGGCCTGTGCCACACCCACAGCAACACAGCAACACCAGACCAGAGCCCGCATCCTCATGGATCTTAGTGGAGTTCATTAACCGCTGAGCCAGGAAGGGAACCCCAAACCCTAAGCCTTCTAAGGGGAAAGTTCAACACCCTTAGCAAACATGTTTATATAGAATTTTCTGAAATGTGAAATAGTACCAAAATGACTGGCAGAACTGTCCCTCAGAGCACATTTGGACTAGGCATTTACCTTCATGGAATAAAGACAAAAGCCAAGTTTACAAGTTGTAACACAAATGGGGGACATCTCTTTCCCAGAGCTCCATTGTTAGAAGGGTGCAGGTGCTCCACCTCTGAACTCCTAACTGAAACCGCAACTCAGGCTATGTGTAGGGCTAACCTGTCTTAGTGAAACTGGAAGCGTTCTGTAGCACAGCAATTAATTCTCCATTTTGCAAACGCTTTACACAATAAGGAAGAAAAACTTAGCCCAGTAATCTGTGATTACCCTCATTCTTCCCAAAGGAATGGCCATAGGTCAAATGAGCTGGTGGTTAGACATTATGCTTGAGTCATTTCAATCACGGGCGGGGTTTTGAGAGGTGACCTCGTTCAAAGTTCCTTTTCTTTTAAAAACATTTTTTTTTTTTGGTCTTTTGTTGTTGTTGTTGCTATTTCTTGGGCCGCTCCCGTGGCATATGGAGGTTCCCAGGCTAGGGGTCGAATCAGAGCTGTAGCCACCGGCCTACGCCAGAGCCACAGCAACGCGGGATCCGAGCCGCGTCTGCAACCTACACCACAGCTCACGGCAACGCCGGATCCTTAACCCACTGAGCAAGGGCAGGGACTGAACCCGCAACCTCATGGTTCCTAGTCGGATTCGTTAACCACTGCGCCACGACGGGAACTCCTAAAAACATTTTTATTGAAGTACAGTTGATTTCAAATGTGTGTTAATTCCTGCTGTACAGGAATTAACCCAGTTATAGATATCTTTTCATATTCTTTTGTAGTATTTGTCTTGTGGCTGCATCTGTGGAGCCTGGAAGTTCCTGAGAAGAACCCTCACCACAGTAGCAACCCGAGCTGCTGCAGTGACAGTGCTGGATCTTTAACCTGCTGCAGCGCAGGGAATTCCATCTTTTCCATTATGGTTTAGCACCAGATACTGAATATAGTTCCCTGTGCTATACGGTAAGTAGGACCTTGTTGTTCAGCCATCCTACAAATAATAGTTTGTATCTGCTAATCCCAAACACCCAGTTCTTCCCTCCTCTCACCCCCTTGGCAACCACAAGTCTGTCCTCCATTGTCTGTGAGTGTGTTGCTGTTTCATAAATAAGTTCATTTGTGTCTTTTTTGCCACACTGGCTGCATGTATAAGTTCCTAGACCAGGGATCAAACCCACCCCCAGTTGCAGCCTGTGCTACAGTTGTGGCAAAGTTGGATTTTTTTTTTTTTTTTTTGGTCTCTTTAGGGCCGTATCTGTGGCATATGGAGGTTCCCAGGCTAGGGGTCGAATCAGAGCTGTACCCGTCAGCCTACACCACAGCCACAGCCACTCCAGATCCAAGCTGAATCTTCTACCTACACCACAGCTCACGGCAACGCCAGACCCTTAACCCACTGAGTGAGGCCAGGGATTGAACCTGCAAGCTCATGTCTCCTAGTCGGCTTAGTTTCCAGTGCGCCACGATGGGAACTCCCAAAGTTGGATTCTTAAACCCTCGGTGCCACAGGGAACTTGCTGTGTTTTATTTTAGATTCCACATATAAGTGATATCATATGGTATTTGTCTTTTTCTGATATACTTGACTTAGTATGATAGTCTAGAGGTCCATCCATGTGGCTGCAAATGGCATTATTTTCATTCCTTTTTATGGGTGAGTAGTATTCCATTGTGTATATGTACACCACCTTTATCAGTTCTTCTGTCAATAGATGTTTAAGTTGTTTCCATGTCCTGGCTATTGTGAATAGTCCTGCTATGAACATAGGGATGCATGTATCTTTTTGAATTACACAGCCTTTTCTGGCTATATGCCCAGGAGTGGCAACTCTGTTTTTAGTTCAGGAACCTCCATACTGTTTTCCACAGTGGCTGCACCAATTTACATTCCCACCAGCAGCATAGGCGAGTTCCAGAAGTTTCATTTAGGACACTGAGTTCACAAATGACAAGCCCAAGGAATGTGGCTGGCTGGTCAAGGAGTACAGCTAGACTAAAACCAGGTCTGCAGGTTCCCATTGCGGTGCAGCAGAAATGAATCTGACTAGTATCCTTGAGGATGTGCGCTCCATCCCTGTGGGTCAGGGATCTGGCGTGGCCATTAGCTCAGATCTGGCGTGGCTGTGGTAGGCTGGCAGCGGCAGCTCTGATTCGACCCCTAGCCTGGGAACCTCCATATGCCACAGGTGTGGCCCTAAAAAGCCAAGAAAGTAGGTCTTGCATTGCTCAATCTGGACATTAAATATAGCATGCTGATCTGGAACTTTCTGCCTAGAACCCAAGGAGCTTTCTCCCATCTTCTGTCTGCTGAATTACCTGAGGGGACTCAGATGCTCCTATCCCCTTCTATTTACATGGGCCCTTTCTCTGGAGTCCTCTTCTTTGACCACCCACCACTGAGAAGCACCTTCTAAGCATGAGAGGACTTCAGATCCTGAATGTTACTGCCCAGCACAGGAGGGGAGGTGGTCGAAGAGTTGCAAGTGTGCTGGCTAATCATTATTTTGGATACCAATTATCCATATTATCCCTATATTTTATTACCATGTATCCATTAATTATCATTTTGGCATTTTGAACTATGCTCTGACTTTCTTTTTGCCATTTCTTGGGCCGCTGCCATGGTATATGGAGGTTCCCAGGCTAGGGGTCGAATTGGAACTGTAGCCGTCGAGGCGCAGCAACGTGGGATCCTTAACCCACTGAGCAAGGCCAGGGATCGAACCCGCAACCTCATGGTTCCTAGTTGGATTCATTAACCACTGAGCCATGATGGGAACTCCTGTGCTCTGACTTTGAACCTGTTCCTTTAGAGAGGAGCCTACTTCCCTCTGGGCCTTCATTAGTCTGTTTGAACTTGAATGGCTCATCAGATCACTGGGCGGCAGGGCTGACAGTCACAAAGCAGAAGGCAACTCAAGAGGCAGAACTGCTGAAACAATCCCAGAAAGATGACACAGGACACAGTGTTTCAAAATGTGTACATTGTTTACTTTAAGCAACAGTCCAGGATCGGAAATACAACACACATTGTAAGGATGAGACTTTCGACTCGTGGTCAAGCACCAGCATCATGCACACAGCTTCAAGGTTATCTAAGAAGAGCACTGCCCGCGGCGGTCCTTTTGCTGAGAGGACCCACCTCCTTCCGCGTGGTCCTGCCCTTGCTTCACCGCCCGGAACGCGTAAGTTTGAGTGAACACGGGAGCCATGCTCTGCGTGGGAGCAGCAGGCTCTGCTCAGCCAGTCAAGTTAGTATCTGGCTTCAAGATTTCTTAAGGTTCAGAAATAAAAGGCAATCTTTTTTTTGTTTGTTTTTGCTTTGCAGGCAGCAAGGCATGAGAGGCAGGCCGCTATCGCTCCATATGGCACAGGAAGAGGCTTTGCGCAAAGGGCGCTGGCACAGAGGGCAACCCCAGGTAGGGTGGGCATCAGGACCACCTCGTTTGGGGGCCTGAAGGGACAGCGCTTGGGGACTGTTTACTGGTCTGTCCAATCCAGGCTTGGTCAACCCAAGTAAAGCTGACAAGAAAAGGGTTTTTAAAACCTCAGTACAAAAGATCCTCTAACACATTTGAAACCCAATTGTTTGTTCTTAAAAACACGGTACTAAGTGTCACAAAGCTTTCCCTCCAGTCTACTACTAGAAAACACTCATGCCATGGCCTATGGACCCAGAGGAATCAGGACAGACAGAGAACCTGTTCTTCCAAAAAACAAACAAAAAAAAAGACAGCAGTACATAAAGTGCTTCTTTTTTAATGAAACAAATCCAAAAGATGTACAGTCAGGCTCAAGTTGTGCAGTTCACAAGCATGGAGAAAACAAAGAAACAAAACGACAGCGTTCTGGGCAGACGGAGCTAACCCAGGACGAGGCTGGACTTGCCGCCAGGGGGGTTTCTCCGGGACGGCACGGGGGCCGGTGCCACCGGGCTGGGCACAGGGGCGGCGGGCACGGGCTTTTCCTCGCTCTGCCCCAGGCTGGCCTGCAAGTCCATGTCCACGTTTTCTAGGGAAACAGAATGAAATCAAGGCTAATAACTGTTCCCAGGGAAGATGAAAAGTCTAAGATGGGTTTTGGGGGGGTTTTTTTTGGCTGTGCCCGTGCCAGGCAGAAGATCCCGGGCCAGGGATGGAACCTGCGCTACAGCAGTGACAAGACCCAGGCCTGACCCACTAGGCCACCAGAGAACTCCCTGTTTCTGTTTTGTTTTTGTTTTGAGGAGAGTTCATACCATACCTAGAGCTACAAAGAAGAAACCAACAATCACCAACCATGTGGCCACTATCCAGAATTCACCACTGTTAATGTTTTGCCATATTTGCCCCAGGTCTTTTGCTGTGTATATTCTTTTCTAAATGACATAAATATGTGAAGACATAAATATGTTAAATGCGAACGTTACAGGTAAGCGCCAGGCTCCTGACCAACCCACCTCTGTGTGGGTCTCCAATTCCCAGAGGCGCTGCCACCAGCTGGGTGCGTTCCTCTAGTCCGTTTGTTTCATAATTTGTGTATTTTATTCCCAGCAAGTAACAGAGACTACTGTTTCTGTTGTATTTAACATAAAGGATATCAACTTTGTTTTAAGCCGTGCCCACAGCATGCAGAAGTTCCGGCCCAGGAACTGAACCTGCACCACAGCAGTGACAATGCCGGATCCTTAACCCCTGCGCCACCAGGGTACTCCTCAAAAAAAATTTTTTTTAAACCTTTGGAAACTTACCTCTATTTAAGCACACATGGTTATAATTCACCTTGCTTTATGAATTGCCTTACAGTATATAGAGAGTATATATGATTAATTCTCTACTGACTACAAAAAATTAGAACCAACCCAGCCATTCCAGAACCGTAACAGATACTCTGGAACATGTGCCCATGTGGACAGGAGCTGTCTTGTTCAATTTGAACAGATATCACACACCACCTTCCCCAGTGGCTGTGCCAAGTCCTGCCCTGCTGCCCGGGTCACCGTATGTTCGCCTCGCAGCTTGCCCTTTCCCCCACTGATCGCCACGGCACCTTAATATTTGCCAAGCTGACAGAAGAAAAGTATTTCATTCCTGTTTTATGTTACACTTCCATGATTACGGGGTGAGGTTGATTTGTTTGTTAAACTGTACAGATAAGCAGTTCTACGTTTGTTTATTTGTCTGTTTGTTTACTTATTGTCTTTTTAGGGCCACACCCACGGCATATGGAGGTGCCCAGGCTAGGGGTCCAATCGGAGCTGTACCCGTCAGCCTACACCACAGCCACAGCCACTCCAGATCCAAGCTGCATCTGCGACCTACACCATAGCTCATGGCAACGCCTTATGGACACTACTCTGGTTGGTTAACCACCGAGCCACGATGGGAACTCTCTACACAGGCATTTATTGAGGAATCTACCTTTCCCTACTGATTTGTAATGACAGCTTAATCCTCTCACTTCCGTTGTATTAACTTGGCACTTTCCACATTAAAACCTTAATTAGTATATTATTATCTTATCCAATATCCTAAATATTGCTTGATTGATTCATGGACTGATTTGTGAAATTCCCAACAAGCATATAGTCTTAACCAGGTAGTTTCCATTGATTCAAAGTCAAGAGTGACTTAGTACAAAAAAACAAAAACAAAACAAAACTGGATTTTCTGTGAAAAGTAATTTCTTTGAAGAGCTTAATAGCTTAAGGCAGGATATACTTTTTTTTTTTTTTTTTTTAATATATGGCTGCCCCCGCTAAATATGGAGGTTCCCAGGCTTGGGGTCTAATTGGAGCTGTAGCTGCCGGCCTACACCACTGCTCACAGCAACGCCGGATCCTTAACCCACTGAGCGAGGCCACGGAGCAAACCCACAACCTCACGGTTCCTAGTTCTATTCGTTTCCGCTGTGCCACAACGGGAACTCCAAGGCATGTTAGACTTAATTAAAAAAAAAAAAAAAATGCCAGGTCTCATTTCATTGTTAAATCATCAATGTAAATTTAGCTGCATATTCTAACACCTGCCTTAGACTAACTCCACCCTCCCAACACACACACAGGCATTTTTAGTATAAAAAATGAAATACTAATTTATAAGACTTGGAAGGAAAACTACCTTAAGGTTTAAAGACATTTATGCCCTTCTCTAACTTAGAAGCCCCCAAACCCAGGAAGTAGCAAAGCAGAGATACTGGTTGTGACATGTGGTATATACGAGCTTTGTACAGACTACACTGGACACTGACTTAACGTACTCATTTCGAAAACATGTACTTTCTTAAAGTTCCTCAAAGACTAAACCTTAGAAGTCTACATTCCTAAAACCACTTGCAGCAAGTTTTGATTTAGCCAACCCAAAGGGAGAAGTCCAAGGGGGAAGTCTTAGATCAGAAACACAGATCTCAGAACTACGCTACTGCTGCCCCCCGCCTTTTTTTTAAGGATTTTTAGTTTTTCTATTATAGCTGATTTACAGTGTTCCGTCAATTTTCTACTGTGCTTACTGCTGCTTTTAACATTTCATTTTATGAATTTTTGGAACATTTGATAGAACTGACTTTTTTTGGGGGGCCATCGGTGGCATACACAGGCTCTTCCTCCAGGGGTCAAACCCATGCCGCATGCCACAACAGCAACCGAAGCTGGTATAGTGACAACACCAGATCCTTAACCCACTGCGCCACAAGAGAACTCTGAAAGTACTGCCGTCTAAGGCATGTAATGTCCTGGTACTGAGCAGCTGCAAGTAAAAACCTAGTGTGCAGTTTTCCAAAATGACAGCACTCAAGGTTACGAAGCAAAGCTTGGAGAGAAAGGGTAGCCTCTCAGCTTCCTGTTACATAAGAAATAGGATCGAATGCATCAACATTAAATACCCAAGTCCTTACAAAACCTAGGGAAGTATGTCCAATTTACTGCAAATACAAACAAAACCCAAGAACCCACATTTTAAAGCAACCCAAGATAGACGGATACAGACCATGAACTCAGCCGGAACCAGTATATCAACTGTTTCATTCCTGCTGCGAGGACACAGCCCCCACGGCACAGGGTCTAACTGACCTCTCCAGTCTGGACTGAGTAGCTAATGAGTCCTTCTAAAGGACCCAAGATTACCTTGTGGCTCTAACGTGGTAGTTTATTTCCATAAAACGATTTCTACATAAATAAGCTCATTCTCACCAGTCTTGCATTTGTCTCTCATTATTAACAGAACTGTTTTGTCTTTCACAACTAGATAACACACCAAAAAAGAAAACGGGGAGGGAAAAAGGCACACGTGGAGACTAGACAGCAGGCCTTGACTTAAACGCTCACTTGTCCCGTCAGAAACACTCCAGCCAGAGAAATGGAGCTTTCTCTCATACATCATCTCATTCGTCTGAAATAAGTACAGGAATTGAGAGTAAGGGTAGAAACTTCTCTAGGACTTGAGAAAGCGTTTGTCAATTGAATAATTAAAAAGTGGGGCTTGGAGTTCTTGTGGCTCAGCGGAAACAAATCTGACCATGAGGAACCACGAGGCTGCAGGTTCGATCCCTGGCATTGCTCAGTGGGTTAAGGATCCATGAGCCATGGTATAAGCCAGCAGCCTGGGAATCTCCATATGCCATGAGTGTGGCCCTATAAAGATGCATAAAAATAGCAGTGACTGTATCATCAAAAAAAAGTGGGGCTTAAACAAAGACACATCCACCATAACATACATTCTATATATTCCTGACTTATCTGTCTTTGGCACATCGATAATGCAACCCAACAGACACCAATGTCAGAAAAGAAAAAATGACTTGTCATCAGGGTCAGAGAAGCAGAGCCTCTAGAAACCAGAGCAGACCTTGGAAGCTGCCCAAAGGGAGGCAACGACTTGTGCCTGAACTTCCTGGACCTTCTTCCTTCTGAAAGATTTCCAAAGTCCTCCCTGTAGCCACCCCTGCTTAATTACCCCAAAGATGAAGGCAATATACCCAAACCATCTCTTCTTCTTTTTTTCTTTTTCAGCCACACTCAGCACATGGAAATTCCCAGGCCAGTGGCTGAATCCCAGCCACAACTGCAACCTACCACAGCAATGACAATGTCAGATCCTTCAAAACATGGTGCAAGGCTGGAAGTCGGACCCATGCCTCCAAAGTGACCCGAGCCACTGCAGCTGGGTTCTTAATCCACTGCGCCACGGCAGAAGCTCCCCAAATCTGTTTTACTTCAGCTGAGCAGAGCAGCTTGGCTTTACAGTGAAGTTGGCCACAGAACTGGAGTTGACGTTCACTCAGCAGATGAGTCCTGAATGCTTATTCCCCCTGTCATTTCATGACAGATCAACTAACAGCAGCAGTCAGGACCACAGAATAATCAGGTGGCAAAACTGATGATCTTTTAAAAAAAGGACTTTAGTATCAGTCACCTTAGAGTTCACCTGAAGAATCTATAACACCCTGAGCTGGGGCTGGGAGACAGGACTAACCATTAGGACAAATGACACGTCTGTTCATAACTTCAGGGCTTTCACACTTCTCTGTGTCCCCCAATTTCTAATTATATCCATTGGCCAAAATTAGTGCATAATGATTAGCTGATTCTTGCTAAAAAAGGTCTGATGGTGGAAATATTTCAGAATGCAAAAAGCAGTGGAATCAAAAAGCCTAGACTTTTTTTTAAAACCTCCAGAACAGTCTTTTTTATTTCCCCTTTTTTGGCTGCCCCTCAATATACGGCATTCCAGGCCAGGGATCAGATCCAAGTCACAGTTGCAACCTATGCCTCAGTGGCAATGCCAGGTCCTTAACCCACTGTGCCAGGCCGGGGACTGAACGTGCGTTCCAGAACTCCAGAGAAGCCTCCGACCCCCTTAAAAGACACAGCAGGAACTCCCAGAACAGTCTTTCAAAATGGGACAGGAGTACCCACTGTGGCTCAGCAAGTTAAGAACATAGGGTCCGTGAGAACCCCCGGCCTCGCTCAGTGGGTTAAGGATCCGGCATTGCCGTGAGCTGCGGTGTAGGTCACAGACACGGCTCGGATCCTATGTTGCTGTGGCTGTGGTGTAGGCCAGCAGCTGTAGCTCCAATTCAACCCCTAGCCTGGGGACTTCCACATGCCATAGATGTGGACCTAAAAACACAAAAAATAAAATGGGACAAACGGTGCAGGAACAATAACTAATACACCTTCCTCCATGAGAATATAACCTGTCCGTGGGCAGAAAGCCCAGGCGACGCTCACGGAAGGTCCACGGATTTTCCTCCCACCGTGTCCATCAACAGACGCTGAGAGGACAGGAGTGGTTCTTATTAAACATTCTGCCTCCCTGGAAGAATGACTCACAAATGGTAATGGCAGAAAAACGTCCTGAGGAAGCAGCCTCGTCCTCCTGGACCAGAGCCCCGGACGCTGCTTCACTGCATCCGTCTTGCCCTGACTGCTACTGGCCAACAAACACAGACCTCTCGCACCCACAGCAATTCTCTAGCACTTGTTAAAGAAGTGTCTGAGATTTGAAATAATTAAATAAATGGTTGCGGCTCATTTGCACACATACGTGGCGATGCGGGTGCTCACTGAAAATGCACACCTGCCCGCAGAGGGCACTCGCGACGTCACAGGGATACCGGTGTGGCGCTGACTAAGCACCTCGGGTATTAAATGAAACGCGCATTGTAAATTACATGCTGTGGGCTGAGCCTGAAATGCCAGAGACTTTTACTAAAACCTTATCGATGAGTATAACAAATACCAACCTGACCGACCGCCTGTGCCCTTCAAGGATTCCCTGGTGGCTTTCCTTGTGAGCCTGTTTCTAGCATTGCCCTCGCTGCAGGCCAATGCCAAGGGTGGCCATACCCAGGAGCTTTCCAGACCCTTTCCCCTTCCTCTCCACCCAGAGGCTGCTGGCACTTGGGGCAAAGCCAGGTTCACTCCTCAGTCTCTTTCCTCAGACATGATTTGAATTGAAGTTCCAATCTATTCTAAAACCATTTACAGACCAGAAACTGTAACACTTTCAAAAGTACTTACCGTGAATGTCACCTTCTCCCTGGGGGGGGAAAAAAATTCAATTTACTTCAGGTTTTAATTTTGCAGCACACAAATAAACGAGTCAAAGTTCAGACACACTACTGTCTATTTGAAGCCAAAGGTGAAACTGTGTGTGTCCCGCCCCCCACCAGCCACACCCACAGCATATGGAAGTTCCTGGGCCAGGGATTCAATCTGAGCTGCAGCTGTGACCTACACCACAGCTGCGGCAATGCCAGATCCTTAACTCACTGTGCTGGGCTGGGGATTGAACCTGTATCTCTGCAGCAACCCAAGCCACTGCAGTTGGATTTTTTTTTTTTTGTCATTTTCTGTCTTTTTGGATCTCACCTGCAGCACATGGAGGTTCCCAGGCTAGGGGTCAAACTGGAGCTGCAGCTGCCAGCCTACACCACAGCCACAGCAATGCAGGCTCCAAGCCACTTCTGTGATCTACACCACAGCTCACGGCAACACCGGACCCTTAACCCACTAATGGAGGCCAGGGCTCGAACCCGTGTCCTCATTATTAGTCAGGTTCCTTAACCACTGAACCACAATGGGAACTCCCTGCAGTTGGATTCTTAACCCAGTGAGCCACAGTGGGATATCCTGAAATTCCATTTTGATGCAGTGAGGTTCAGGGCCAGGCTGCCATTACAATAAGCAACCTTTATTTCACTTGGGACAATGCTACGCAAAAATGCTGCTGGACAAATTGCCCCAGTGCCAGTAACATTCCAAATACACCAAAAACCTTGACGTTTACGCTGATGACCTGATATCAATGAGCACTTCAGAGGATCTTTGACCATCAGAAGGGAAACTGGAACACCTGTACTTCCACCCCCACCTCCTTTGTTCAAACCGAGCTGTTGAAGGGCCTCCATCAATTCCAAAGCCCTTCTACAAGCCTCCTCACTCAGAGGACTGATGCCTTCACGTGCCCTGAGATCCCTACTCAGGAGGACACCCTGCCAGGCTTTCCAGACACATCTGGGACTCAGGGGCCACTGCCACCTGCAGACAAGCAATGGTAACACCTGTGCTGCAGCCGCCTGGAGTTCAGCTCAAAACAGCTGGGCAACATTTGCCAACAACTAAAACAGTCCTTGAGCTCAGACGTGTTATGTATGAGATACATAGGAAGTGGGTATGATCCAGTTTCAAAAATCAATACTCGAGGACAGAGACTAATCCTAATAGCAGGAGAGACATGTGATCAAAACCGTGACACTGACCTTCAGCTCTAAGAAGTCTCCAGAGTTTGCTTCAGAAGAGTTCCTTCTCTGGGGTCCAGATGACTCAGAATCTTCCCTGCCACCGCTAGACTTGGCACCTGAATCAGAACAGACTTTTTTGACGAATATAATGGAAAGACTTGCAGCAAAACACTATTTAATAAGTTAGTCTCATATTACAAAATGAGCAGTGTTAGGGAGGTAAAGTGATGGCTTAAAAATTCGAGAGTGGGGCTAAATAACCCGACCTGATGGCAGTCCTTATTCTGTCCCATCGCACACACTCCCGGAATGTCCCATTCCTTAGTCCCGGCCTTCCCGCCAGTGACAAGCTTTAATGGTCATTTATCTCGTCATTAAGCTAGATTTTGCTCATCAGAACAAAAGCAGCTGTCGGGTTGCTCTGCTGGGTCCATCCCTTTGACCAGTGATCAGACACAAGCAGTACCTGCCGACTTGGCCCAGGAAGGGGGATTGTCCTCAGGTGTCCCGAAGATGCTAGAGGCCATTTTGTTCCTCCTCACAGGTTGTTCTGTTGGTTCATCAAAACCTAATGAAAAATTGGATCCTCCGCCTGGAGGCCGCAAAACCCTAGGAATGATGGCAAGACATCAATTTCAGATCCTGTCAAAGCATTTCTTGGCATAAATGTTTTCAAACACCTTTCGTTTCATTCCCTCGCCCGTTGAGTCCACCTGCCCCCTCTGAAAGAGCTGAGAGTGGGAAAATTAGCAATTGAGTCTATCATGGTATAGATTCAGCGCTGGGTGTGAAGACATGAAATGCTGGTTTCCATCTGTGGTGAGGCTGTGTATCACACCAGTAACAGGCTGCTGGCATCCCCTCTGAAGAAATGGCAAAGGCTAGTGGAGCTTGTCTACCGGGCTCAGCTGGACACATCTACGAAGTTTAGAAGCACGTCTTGTTATTTATTTAAAAAATGGTTCGGGGAGTTCCCATTGTGGCTCAGCAGTTAACAAATCTGACTAGCATCCATGAGGACGCAGGTTCGATCCCTGGCTTTACTCAGTGGCTTAAGGATCTGGCCTTGCCATGAGCTGTGGTATAGGTCGCAGATGTGGCTCAGATCCTGTGTTGTTGTGGCTGTGGTGTAGGCCGGCAGCTACAGCTCCCATACGACTCCTAGCCTGGAACCTCCATATGCCACGGGTGTGGCCCTAAAAAGCAAAAAAAAAAAAAAAAAAAGTGGTTCCAGGATTCCCTTATGGTTCAGTGGGTTAAGGATCCAATGTTGTAACTAGTCTCTGGTCACTGCTGTGCTTCGGGTTCAATTCCTGGCCCAGGAACACCCACATGCCATGGCCAAAAGTAAATAACTAAGAATTGGATCTTTTTTTTTTTGCTTTTGCGTTTTAGGGTCGCACTAGGGTTACAATCACTGCATATGGAGGTTCCCAGGCTAAGGGTCAAATCAGAGCTGTAGCCGCTGACCTACACCACAGCCACAGCAACACCAGATCGGAGCCATGTCTGCAACCTACACCACAGCTCATGGCAACGCCAGATCCCTAACCAACTGAGTGAGGCCAGGGATCAAACCCACATCCTCATGGATCTTGGGTTCGTTAACCGCTGAGCCACAAAGAGAACCCCCATTTATTTATTTATTTTGTCTTTTGCATTTTTAGGGCTGCACTCAACCTCATGGTTCCTAGTCGGATTCGTTTCTGCTGCACCATGAAGGGATATACATTTTTATTTTCAAAGAAAAATAATTTTCCTTGGCTGTGCTCTGAGCATGTATAAGTTCCTGGGCCAGGGACTGAACCTGCGCCACAGTAGTAACCCAAGCCACTGTAGTGATGCCGATCCTTAACCCACTGTGCCACGAGAGAACTCCAATTTTCAACGAAATTTTAAAAACAGAAGAATATGGGAGTCCCCATGGTGGCTCAGTGGTAACGAACCTGACTAGTATCCATAAAGACACAGGTTCGATCCCTGGCCTCACTCAGTGGGTTTAAGGATCTGGCATTGCTATGAGCTGAGGAGTAGGTCACAGACGTGGCTCAGATCTGACATTGCTGTGACTGTGGCACAGGCCAGTAGCTATAGCTCCAATGGTACCCCTAGCCTGGGAACTTCCATATGCCACAGGGGTGGCCCTAAAAAAGCAAAAAAATAAAAATGGAAGAATACAGAGATCCCATTGTGGCTCAGCAGGTCAAGAACCCAGCTAGTATCCATGAGGATGTGGGTTCAATCTCTGGCCTCAATCACTGGGTTAAGGGTCCGGCGCCGCCGCAAACTGCGGCATAGGTTACAGACGTGACTTGGATCTGGCACTGCTGTGGCTGTGGTGCAGGCCAGCAGCTGCAGCTCCAATTCAACCCCCAGCCTAGGAACTTCCATATGCCAGGGTGCAGCCCCCCAAAAGACATACATACATACATAAGGAAGAATATACACAGAAAGTTAACTTGATCAATTCAGAAGTCCAGGGAAGGCTGCTGGTGTCTCTCCTGTCTCCACATCACTCACAAGCCTTTTATGCAGTTGTCTCATCATGCTCGGTGATGACCATGAGTGACTGGCCGGGGAGGAGGCCACAAGACACAAAGTGCAGGACTCCGCAGCACGCGCTGTACCCATGCAGCTTCAGGCACCATCTATAGCTTTTTTTCCTTTTTTGGGGGGAGGGCCCCCCCCGCACCTGAGGCATATAGAATTTCCCAGGCTAGGGGTCGAATTGGAGCTTAGGCTTTCGGCCTACGCCACAGCCGCAGCAACGCCAGATCCGAGCCTTGTCTACGACCTACACTGGAGCTCACGGCAACGCTGGATCCTTACCCCACTGATAGAGGCCAGGGATCGAACCCATGTCCTCATGCACACTAGTTGGGTTCATAACCACCGAGCCATGACGGGGACTCCCCATCTATGGCTTTTTTCCAGGGAAATAGAGCACTCTCGCGTTTCCAGTCTTCCCGCCACAGGTCAACCAACCTCTCCCCTCCTTGGAAAAACTCAATTTAATCTGTCCCAACACCACTCAAAACACAGAAAATGGAGATGGTTTCATGGGAAGATTTTCCAACTACAGATTCACTTCCTTCATCGGTGATGGGACTGGTCTGTTTTTCTTAAAGGATTTCTTAAATCATTTTGAGTAAGAAACATTTTTCCAGGAAGGTGTCCATTTCATTCAAGTTTCCAAATAAATGTGGTTGTCACTTGTAAACTCAGATCCCTATATTAGGAAAAAAAGGAAAAATTAAACACTTCGGGTATAAATTCTCTTCAGAGAACCCCTCCAGAGGCCTTCCCATTTTGATATTTCACCATATTTCCATTCTAAATATTTTATTTCCATTATTTCCTTCTTTGACCCATAAATAACTTAAAAGTTTGTAATTTTCCGAACCTAAGATGTTTCTATTTCACTGATTTCCAGGTTTTCATTATAACACAGACAACAAAGTCTGTACGACATTGTTCCTTTGATATTTGATAAGATGTGCTTTATGTGGTCAATTTTGTAAAACTCCTTGAAAATGTACTTGAAGAGAATGGGTATTTGCCAATGCTCTATATGTCTATTAGATGAAGGCTGTTAATTGAGTTGTTCAAATCTACTTTTTTTTCTTTCCCTTTTTTTAAGGGGCATATGGAAGTTCCCGGACTAGGGGTCGGATCAGAGCTGCAGCTGAGGCCTAACACCACAGCCACAGCAACTCAGGATCCGAGTCAAGTCTCCGACCTACACCATAGATTGTTTTTGGGGGGTCTTTTTAGAGCCACACCCATGGCATATGGAGGTTCCCAGGCTAGGGGTCAAATTGGAGCTGTAGCTGCCAGGCTACACCACAGCTACAGCCACTCGGGATCTGAGCTGAGTCTGCAACCTACACCACAGGCCATGGCAACGGCGGATCCTTAAGCCACTGAGCAAGGCCAGGGATCAAACCTGCATCCTCATGGACACTATGTCAGGTTCTTAACCAGCTGAGCCACAACAGGAGCTCCATCAAACCTACTCATTTATAAATATGTTTTATCGATTACTGAGATTCTGTTACCAACTCTATTATACAATGGGGGTTTTCTCCTTAGGATTTTGTCAAGATAGAGTTCGATCTCAGAAAGACTACCACTGGAGTTTTTTGTTTTGTTTTGTTGCTTTTTAGGGCTGGATCCTTAACCCACTGAGCGAGGCCAGGGATCGAACCCTCAACCTCATGGTTCCTAGTTGGATTCGTTTCCGCTGAGCCACAAAGGGAACTCCACCATTGGAGTATTTTATTCAGTTCAGAACTGCATGGTTTAACTGGCTAGTCATTTTGATTAAACAAAACATATATTCCCAACTCATTTCATTTACCAAAATAAGTTCCAGCTAGGCCAAATACTTAAATTTAAAACCTGAAACTAATACAACTTTTTTTTGGGGGGGGGGGGTTTAAGGCTGCACCTGTGGCATAAGAGATTCCCAGGCTAGGGGTCGAATCAGAGCTGCAGCCACTGGCCTGAGCCATAGCCACAGCCACGCAGGATCCAAACCATGTCTGCGACCTACACCACAGCTCACGGCAACGCCAGATCCTTCACCCACTGATTGAGGCCAGAGGTCGAAAATGCAACCACTTGGTTACTAGTCGGATTGCTTCTGCTGTGCCAACATGGGAACTCCCTAATACAACATTATAAACCAACTACACTCCAATAATTTTTTTTTCAAGCTAAAGACTAGGTAGATCAAATATTTCAAAATACTGTAAGAAAACATGTACGAATATAGTCTTAGTCTTAAAGAAAAGGGCTTTCCTTCTGAGTACAAGATGAAAGCCAGAAACCATGAAAAATGGACAGATTAAAACTGACAAAAACACACATTTTGACAAAGGATAATACAAATGCTTTTAAAAACAAAAGAGGAGTTCCCTTGTGGCACAGCAGGTTAAGGATCTGGTGTTGTCACTGCAGCGACCCAGGTTGCTGCTGTGGCTAGGGCTCAGTCCTTGGCCTGGGAACTTCCACATGCCATGGGTGTGACCAAAATAAAAAAATTATTAAAAGAATCACAAGAGAAAAATAGACAAAAGGTACTAATGGACAATTTAAAACTATGGATAGTCTCTCCACATTAAAAATTCAAATTAGCAAATAAATGAAGTTTGAAGCAAAAGGATTTTTTTTTTTTTTTGCCTATTAGACTAGTAAAGATGAAAAAAATGCCAATTTCTACTATGAATTAAAGTGTGGGAATATAAATTTGCACAAACTTTCTAAAGAACCTTTTGATGAAATATATCAAGTATTCATGTTTGCATCTTTTTTTTTTTTTGTCTTTTTGCCTTTTCTAGAGCCGCTCCCTAGGCATATGGAGGTTCCCAGGCTAGGGGTCTAATCGGAGCTGTAGCCACTCACTGGCCTATGCCAGAGCCACAGCAACGCGGGATCTGAGCCGTATCTGTAACCTACACCACAGCTCACGGCAACGCCGGATCCTCAACCCACTGAGCAAGGCCAGGGATCAAACCCACAACCTCATGGTTCCTAGTCGGATTCATTAACCACTGCGCCACGACGGGAACTCCCATGTTTGCATCTTATATGAACCAACCTTTCTGCTTCTAGAACTTATCCTAAGTAGGAAATCAGATATATATGTACAAGGATACTTGCAGATGAAAGGCTTGGTTAAGCTTAAGCAAAATAAGCAGAACTGAAGGAAATCAAACTTCACTTCTCAGCTGTATCCAGTTCTTAGCATCTTCTCCAACCTAGTCAGGCAACTTCATTCACTGTTCCAGGAACTGTTCTGGCTTATCTCCACTCTCAGAGTATTTACTCCCATATTTCCTCCTGCCCAGAGGACTCTCCACCCTTTCCTCGGTGGCTATGTCAAACTCCAGCCCATTTCTTAAACCTCCGCCTCTTCCATGAAGCCCTCCTGGATCTTGAACAACTAAAACGTAGGATATTTAGAGGAAAGCATGTTAGACACCCTCTCCTGGTCACCAGCTCTTCCTGTAAAAGCCAAGGAGGAAGTATTTTTGGCTCGTGGGTCATTTTTGCAACTATTCAGCTCTGTCACCTAGTGCAAAGGCAGCCACTAGTGCAAAGACAACATGAAAATGAATGAGTGCAGCTGTGTTCCAATAAAACTTTATTTATGGACACTAAAATCTTATTTTTGTGTCATGAAAAAGATTCTTCTTTCTTCTTCTGCCCATTTAGAAATGTAAAAAACCTAGAGACGAGGTGGGAGGGAGTGGGACGGACGGGGAGTTTGGGGTTGATGGAGGCAAACTGTTACCCTTGGAATGGATGTGCAATGGGGTCCTACTGTGCAACACGGGGAACTGTGTGTTCTGGGTCACTCTGCTGTAGAACAGACATTGAAGAAACATTGTAAATCAACTATTCTTAACAAATACTTCATTAAAAAAAAAAACTAAATGTGAAAATCAGGTGCCAGCTGGGCTTGGTTCTTGGGCGATAGATAGTATGCTGGGCTCTGTTCTGTCTAGTTCAACAGCCTTATTTTTTAGGAGAACAAAGTCAGGCCGTGAGAAGCTCTAAAAAAACTACTCAACATGAGTTAAGTGACAGAAATGGGGCCAAAACCCAAATCCTCCAGTCCCTGGCAGGCACATAAGTGCTGAAACAGGAAAACCACTCAATCCCATTTTTCTCTTTAAGCTATTATGTGGTTGGTGCTTTGATTACTCTTCTTACTTTTTAGTCTTAGACTGACTATATTTCTTCTTCTTTTTTTTTTTTTCTTGTTATGGAAGTTCCCAGGCTAGAGGTCCAATCGGAGCTGCAGCTGCCAGTCCACACCACAGCCACAGCAATGCCAGATCCGAGCCATGCCTGAGACCACAGCTTATGGCAACCTGATCCTTAACCCACAGAGCAAGGCCAGAGATCAAACGTGAGTCCTTATGGATACTAGTGGGGTTCGTTACCTCTGAGCCATGATGGGAACTCCTGAATATATTTCTTTCTGGGTTTTTTTTTTTTTTTTTTTGCATTTTAGGGTCACACTAACGGCATATGGAGGTTCCCAGGCTAGGTGTTGAATCAGCGCTGAAGAACATTTACACCACATCCAGAGCAACTCGGGAACCGAGCCACATCTTCAACCTACACCACAGCTCATGGCAACGTGATCCTTAACCTACTGAGCAAGGCCAGAGATCGAACCTGCGTCCTCATGGATACTAGTCAGATTGGTTTCCACTGAGCCACAACAGGAACTCCCTGAATATATTTCTTATACAGGTTCTCATCCTCCCCTAAACCTAATAATTCATGTCTATTCATAGTAAAATTCAATACTCAATTTACACTAGATTAAAATTTCATTATTTTCCCTGTAAGGGAGAAGCCCCACTGTGGATGCTTTTATAACGTAAAACATTTAAAACCCCCACTGTTTGTAAGTCTCAGGTTTTAAATATCCACTCAGATTAAATTTATTATATGAATTAAGATAAAAGTGTTAGGGTGTTTCCCAGTAGCTCAGAGGGTTAAGGATCCAATGCTGTCACTGCTATGGCGCAGGTTTGATCCCTGACCGGGCAACTTCCACATGCTGCGGGCAGAGCCAATTAAAA
Source organism: Phacochoerus africanus (assembly GCF_016906955.1). Classification (NCBI taxonomy): domain Eukaryota; kingdom Metazoa; phylum Chordata; class Mammalia; order Artiodactyla; family Suidae; genus Phacochoerus; species Phacochoerus africanus. The sequence goes on along the minus strand of NC_062557.1, from coordinate 6,123,986 downwards.
AAAAAAAAATGTGTTCAGGCATACCCCTTATAAAGATAATTTTAGGTTTGCTAATTAAATTGCTTAACTCCTAATTAAAGGTACGTTATAAATACTTAATAGGCTTTCATGTTAAAGTTGGAAGCCACTGGGTTTTTAGCATTTAATGCCTCAAATCAACAGATATTTGAAATATTATAATCAAAAGTAACTGGCTTCACTGTCATTCCCTCATTCCCTAGAGACTGAATGATTTTCCTTACTACGATAATTAAACTCTCATGAATTATTTTAGTCAGCTGGAAATCTTGAGAACCCTCAAGAGCCAGGAAATATTTTTTGGCCTTAAAAAAAGAAAAGACACTAGAACCCAGTCACCAGCATAAAAGAAAGTCGAAGCTCTGACCAGCCCAACTTTTTAAAGGTCTGTGTTCCTCCCGCAATAGCAGGTACTACCTACTCGGATGACGTCAGTGTTTTAGAGCCCATAACAGCGAGACATCCCCAAACAAAGGACTTGGATCCTAAGACAGAAATTATTTCAATTTTATTTTTTAAGATTCTGCTATTTTTTTTCTGGACCATGCGTATGACAACTAAATCAGGATTACATTATCTGAGACGCCACAAAAATATGTCTAGGTACCGAGGAGAGCAATTTTCAAAATATTACTCTTCTTCTCTTCTCTCTTTAAATCCTAGAGCTCCCATATGATCTTTGCAGATCATTCCCTACCAGACTAAATTTATAAGGTGTTTTTGGAGCCAGGAAAATGTTACTGAAGAAAAGAAGTTTAGCAGAATGAGGTGAGATTATACAAGGAAAGGTAGGAAGTAAATAAAAGGACAATGCCACAGTCTTGAGATCACAATACTGGAGGAAATTGATGACAAAAGGCAACTTGAAACATTTTTTTTGCAGAACCAAAAACCATTTCAGTCTTACACGTCAAAAACACAGATCAAAAAAAATTTGTATGAGAATTCATTCGACCTGGTTAAATTCTTTGTGAAACACTAAACTGTACACAATCCCAAAGGATTAAAAAAACTCAAGGTTTTTTTTAATATAATGTGTAAATTTTCACATTCCAATCGCTAGTCTGACCAGCATAGAGTTGACCTCTTGGCACAAAACGAAAAAAAAACCCAAGATTCAATGTGTTCCAGTGTCCTCTGAAAAAAAAAAATGATCTCATTGGAAGGATGACAACAGAAGAGGGAGTGACCAGTATTTTCGTAGGTCTATCCTGCTCAAGTTCCCCTTCCTCCCAGTAACCCACTAATTGAGTTTTTTAAATCTGTCCCATTCTTTTCTGCATTTTGAAAGGAATGAGTTGAAAAGGGATGTCATTTCCAACTCTCCTTCCTAAGACTCACTGAAGAGCCTGCTTTTTGTCCCCAAGCTGTCCAACTCCTGTGAGACACTGCTATTTCACGGCTGTCTTCTTAGCCCCACAAAATGGCTCCCTTTGTGCCACCTGCCCAGGACCCCAAAGCTGGCCGCACATGACTGCGAGTCATGATCAATAAAGAGATGCTCAGAAAAAGTGGAATCTAAGCTTCCTCCATGCCTTGAGCAGGATCCCAGAGATGCCTTTATCCCACCTTAAAGAACAGCGTGCATGCAATTAGCCAAGACAATGTGGATAACCCCCACCGCATCCAAACCCTTCCGCCAAGTTAGGCAAGGGCTTGGAAAAGGGTCCCAGTTCAAACACCGTGCCCAGGGCCCTCTTCGACAAATACAGTGGCAAGAGTGACCAGAAAGGCCCCAGATACGCAGGTGGAGATAGTACGGAAGAGACAATGGATGTCTCCGGCCCCGCCCAAGAACAGGAAACCTCTTCCTGCAAGCAAACCAGGGCCAGAGATGAACTCATTTGGCAAACGTCAAACGGGGAAGGCAAAGAGGTGGGATGCAAAGACCGAGGTCCGAAGGTTTGAGCGCAGAAAACCCACTCGGAGCGACTCGCTCCCCCTCCCGTTCAGAGGTGGGCGCGCGAGGGGAAGGAGCAGGGGTCTTTTCTTTGTTAGCAAAGGAGAGGCACTTCGCGGAGGGCTGACGGCTGGGTCCTGAATAGAGGTGGCGGTCGCGATGACCGGCCCCGCCCGAACACAAATGCTACATGCCATGCGGACCCGAGTGGGTAGGAGCTCGACAGACCCGATCACTGCGGCTGCGGATCTGACCATCACGCCGGGCGCAGGGCCGCCACCTGCCCTGGGCCAGAGTCACGAGCGCGTGGCCAGGAATGGGACAATGGGCACGGATCGAGGTGCCCCGCGGGCTACCCAGGCACCCGGAGCCCAAGACCACCTCCCCGGGGCCAGGCAGGCCACGCCGCAAAGAGGAAAAAGCGAACCCTCTCGGCACGTTCGTATTGGCAAAAAAAACCTCCGCGCTCCGAGCGCGAGCGGCCCCAGCCCTTCACAGCCCCTCGCTCCGGGGGAGGAATGAATGGGAGAGGAGCAGGAATCGGGCGGGGCCGGCGCGCTGGACTCGCCGGAGGCACAAAGGCGGCGCCGGTAGCCTGAGCCCCACCGCCGAGCTGGGAAGGAGCGCAACGCCTGGGGCACGTTACAGCCAACGACCGGCCGCCAGACCCGCCCGGCCCCCTTGGGCAGCGGCCCTCCAGCCCAATGAGCCCCGCCGCCTCACCGGGAGCTATTCCTGCTGTTGGGGTCGACGCCCTTGAAGGTGGTGGTGGTGGTCATGGCGCCAAGGAGCGAGGTAGCGAGCGAGAGAGCAGAATGCCGAAAGGGTCAGGTCTGAGGAGCGTAGGGCAGCTCGCCAGCCCAAAGCCGGCAACCGCTGCAGGAACCTCCGCCACCGACAGCCCGCTGGGCCGCCGCCTTTATAGGGCCTCCAAGCCCCGCCCCTTCCCCGACATCATTGGCCGATTCAAATGGACCTGTAAGCTTCCATTGGTCCCTGGGAGTGCCAAACACCCTGCGGCGTCCCGACAGGCCGAGGCTGCTCCTGCTCAGCCTAAACCCGCCTCCTTCCTGGCCAGAGAAGAGCTAGGGACGTTTCCCCTCCCCCACCCCCAAATCTCGGTGATGATTGGATAAAGGACAAACCTGCCCCGCGCACGGTACAAGTTGTGCTCCCTGTCACTTAAAAAAGTTACCTGATAAAGCGAAAAGCTCGCTGTGTGCGAGTTGAAATCCGCAAGCCGAGGGCAAATTTATCTTTATCTTTTATTTGCCTTTCTCAAGGTGGGTAGCAAGGTCATGCTCCCCAAGGGATGAAAATTACTGCTACACATTGACATGTATACAATTGAATACCTACTAAGTGTCCTGTTTGGAAACCTGACAGTCCCAAAGCAGCAGCACTATGAGTCAGCAACAGAAAGCACGCGAAGATGATCCCTTCTAAAACGATTGGAAATTCTTTACATTTTACTGTTACTCTTTAGCTGTAATGGGTGGTGCATACACTAGACCAAAATTACAGTCGTTCTGATCTGAGGACCTGTGCTTAATAAGTCTGGTTAACGCCCGGCTTTGGGGAATGGCCACATCCCTTACTGCTAAGACTATGGAAGCACCCCAGGCCTCTGCAGCTGTTTATAACCCTTAAGTCATGACTCTTCCACCTGTCTGGCTAAATCTATCCCTGCAACAAATGCAGACACACTTGGAGGGTTCAGGAATGACTGTTTACAAGATCATAATAGGAAAGTCTTGGGCAAACAAGGGGGTAGGCCTTCCCCGTCATGCCGATTACTCAAGGCAGATCTCTATTCTATTTCAGTATTTCCATAAGTGAACTACATTCCTTTTTGTGTGGCCGCCTCCTTTCAGGCAGTCTGTATTGGTTACCCACTCCTAGACGTTCATGAAAAGCCAAAGACAAGTTCTTCTCTTCTATAAGGCAGGATCATGTCTTTAAGGGCTTACCACAAAAGCTTGAAGCACACACTTGTTTGGATTAAAATCTCCCCCTTGTTAAAGGCTAAGCCTAAATTTCCAAAACCTTAAAACAAACAAACAAAACAAACCTCTTCAGGCCAACCCAGCATGCATCCCCGGCTCAAAAATCATATCATTATTGGGAGTTCCTCTTGTGGCTCAGCAGGTTAAGACCCCGACTAGCATCCACGAGGAAGAGAGTTCAATCCCTGGCCTCACTCAGTAATTTAAGGATCCAGTGTTGCCGTGAGCTTCGGTTTAGGTGGCAGACATGGCTTAGATCCCTCATTGTCATGACTGTGGTACAGGCCAGCAGCTGAAACTCTGATTCGACCCCTAGCCTGGGAACTTTCATATGCCACACCTGCAGGCCTAAAAAAAAAAAAAAAAAGTCACATAATTACTAACTAGGAGGTAGTAGAGTATGGTGGTTGCTCGCTCAGTGTCCTCAAAGAGAAACCCAGGTTTTAATCTCCACTCTTAACTTTTTTTCTGAGCACTAGTTCCCTCATTTGTAAAATAAGGATAGACTAATGTCTGGACATCATAGTTGTGAGGAGTGGACGAGGTAACGGATGTAAAGTGCTTTTCCTGGAAGTTCCCATTGTGGCTCCGCAGAAACAAACACAACTAGTATCGATGAGGACTTGGGGGTTGGATCCCTGGCCTCGCTCAGTGGGTTAAGGATCCAGGGTTGCCGCAAGAGCTGTGTTATAGATTGCAAACACAGCCCAGATCTGGTGTTGCTGAGGCCAGCAACTGTAGCTCTGATTCGACCCCTAGACGGGGGACTTCCATACACTGCTTGTGTGGCCCTAAAAAGACAAAAATAAAAATTAAAAAATAAAAGCAGGAGTTCCCGGAGTGGCACAGCAGAAATGAATCTGACTAGGAACCATGAGGTTGTAGGTTCGCTCCCTGGCCTCACTCAGTGGGTTAAGGATCCAGCATTGCCATAAGCTGTGGTGTATATCACAGATGAGGCTCGGATCTGGCATTGCTGTGGCTATGGCGGAAGCCAGCATTCGTAGCGCGGATTGGACCCCTAGCCTGGAAACCTCTCCATGCTGTGGGTGCGGCCCTAAAAAAAAAAGAAGCAAAATAAATAAAAGCAATAGATCCTCTTCAACTTCCTTTAGTCCCACACTGCCACTTGCCTACTATATTCAAAGTATTACTCTTCCATTTATAATTCAGAAAGCTTCGTAATCAGCTTTCCCAAGAGGTTTTTGTAAACCCGATATTCTCAAAGTTCCTCAGAACATAATCTATTGTTCTCAAGCAAGTGGCAAAAACACTTTACTATTTAAAAGATGTCAGGAAATGTTTAAAGCCCTAATTAATTTTGCTTTAATAGAGACAGGAATTCTGTTGGTTTTACATTTGTTGCAGACTGTGTGGACAGTTTTATTCAAGAATGCAATGTACAACTTACTCAGAACAATCTGTAAGTTTTTATCCACCACTTGTGCCTACTAATAATATGCACTAACGCATCTCTTCCTTTCTTTCTTTTTTTTTTTTGGTCACGGCATGCAGCAGTTTGATATGGGATCTCGGTTCCCAGATCAGGGATCAAACCTAGACCCCAGAGGTGAAAGCACCTAGTCCTAACCACTGGATCACCAGGGAACTCCCTAACGCAGCATCTCTTAGCTCCCAAGCAACTATTTCTGTCTTGAGCGGTACCAGCTTTCCTACTACAGGACAAAGTGTTTTAAGTTTCCCATAATTTCTTTTTTTTTTTTTTGTCTTTCTGCCACTTCTTGGGCCCCTCCTGCAGCATATGGAGGTTCCCAGGCTAGGGGTCGAATCAGAGCTGTAGCTGCTGGCCTATGCCAGAGCCACAGCAACATGAGATCTGAGCCACATCTGCAACCTACTCCACAGCTCACGGCAACACCAGGTCCTTAACCCACTGAGCAAGGCCAGGGATTGAACCCGCAACCTCATGGTTCCTAGTCAGATTCGTTAACTACTGAGCCATGACGGGAACTCCAGTTCCCCGTAATTTCAACCTACCCTATTTATTCCAAAATTCCAGAGGAAACAGGCAATCTACAATGGCCACCTTACTGGGATTTACTATGTCTAGATTTCTACAACGCAGTTGGAACCAATCTCTTAGAATAGCATCTTTCATTGTGATCCAATACACACATATAAGGTTGAACCCTATAAAATTGCAGATATTTGACTACTTTTCACTTACACGAATAGCAACTGCTTATGTTCAGCCATAGTTTAATACATATTTTTAACATTTTCTACTCATTATTTTTATTATTGTCTCTGCCTTTTCTAGGGCCATTCCCATGGCACATGGAGGTTCCCGGGGTCTAACGGGAGCTGTAGCCACCGGCCTACACTAGAGCCACAGCAACACGGGATCCGAGCCGAGTCTGCAACTTACACCACAGCTCATAGCAATGCCGGATCCTTAACCCACTGAGTGATGCCAGGGATCAAACCAGCAACCTCATGGTTCCTAGTCGGATTTGTTAACCACTGAGCCACAACGGGAACTCCTCCATTCCTTATTATTAAAAGAAAATACTAGTCATGTGCTTCTGAACTTGGTTAAGCGACTTAATTAATGAACGGCCCAACAAATATTTCGAACAAGTTTCACTTCTCGACCCCAGTACCGCCGGGTGCCCCATAAGTATATCACTCACACATACATTCTGCATCCGTCACTCCTAGAGCCAAATTTAGCGTGCATCTGTCCATTCTTTTCTTAGCTGTATCCTCACCAAAAAAAAGATCAACGCCACTGACAGAGACAGGGCAAGGAGTTTATTTCCTCTTAAAACTCACTTGCCATTAAATAAAACAAATGAACCAAACTCGAGGTCTCATATATAAGAAATGACTTTGTCATACTCTTGTTTTTTTTTTTTTTTTCTGCTTTTTAGGGCCACACTTGAGGCACATGGAAGTTCCCAGGCTAGGGGACAAACTGGAGCTACAGCTGCTGGCCTGCACCACAGCCACAGCCATGTGGGATCCAAGCTGCATCTGCAACCTACACAGCAGCTCACAGCAACACTGGATCCCCAACCCAGTGAGTGATGTCAAGAATCAAACCCGCATCCTCACGGACGCCAGTCGCATTCGTTTCCCCTGCGCCACAATGGGAACTCTGACTTCGTATTCTTGTCTTCTCTTTATTCAAAGTTAAACAAAATGGGAAACAACCTAAATGTCCATCGACAGATGATTGGATTAAGAAGATGTGTGTGTATATATACACAGCAGAATACTACCAAGCCATAGAAAAGAACAAAATAATGCCATTTGCAGCAACACGGACGGAACTAGAGACTCTCATACTGAGTGAAGTAAGTCAAAAAGAGAAAGACAAATACCATATGATATCACTTCTATCTGGAATCTAACATACGGCACAAATGAACCTTTCCACAGAAAAGAAAATCATGGACTTGGAGAATAGAGGTCTAGTTGCCAAGGGGGAGGGGGAGGGAGTGAGATGAATTGGGAACTTGGGGTTAATCAATGCAGAATATTGCCTTTGGGGAGTTCCTGTCATGGCTCAGTAGTTAATGAATCCGACTAGGAACCATGAGGTTGCGGGTTCGATCCCTGGCCTCACTTAGTGGGTTAAGGATCTGGCGTTGCCATGAGCTGTGGTGTAGGCCGGCAGTTGTAGCTCTGATTTGGCCCCTAGCCTGGGAACCTCCACATGCCACGGGAGTGGCCCTAGAAAAGGCAAAAAGACAGGAAAAAGAGAAAAAAAAAAAAAGAATACTGCCTTTGGTTAATGGATAACCAATGAGATCCTGCTGTGTAGCTCTGGAAACCATATCTAGTCACTTATGATGGAGCATGACAATGTGAGAAAAAAGAATCTGTACATGTATGTGTAACTGGGTCACCATGCTGTACAGTAGAAAATTGACAGAACACTGTAAACCAGCTATAATGAAAAAACTAAAAATCATTTTATATATATATATATATATATAAACCAAAGTTACACAAAATGGCACATACACTCTATGACACACTAAGGTCTGATGGACTCCTCTGGTCACTCCTGAATTACACAGGGAGAACTTCATTCATCTGTCTATACTTTCCTCCTCCTCTCAGACTAGGGGCTGAATGAGATCATTTGGTTTAAGTCTGTCTTCTTTCCCCAATTCCAAGCTATTTCTCTATTTAACAAACAAGTGGGGGAAAAAATCTAATCTATCTGTCCTGTTCTGGGTGAATTTAGCCACTTTTGCAAAAATAACTGCTAAAATCACATCAAGTAACTTAAAAGGGCATCCCAGAAAAGAATGGGAAAATTCTCTTGTATTCCAAATTCTGTAACTTGTTGCAATGTAAGCCACATAATATGTCTTCAAAGTATCCATTACAGGAGTTCCGGTTGTAGCTCGGTGGGTTAAGGATCGGACTGCAGCAGCTCGGGTCAATGCAGAGGGCCAGGTTCTATTCCCAGGCCTGGGGCAGTGGGTTAAAGATTCTGGCCTTGCACAGCTGCTACCTCAGATTCAGTCCCTGGCAGGGGAACTTCCCAATGCTGAGGGTGTGGCCATAAAAAAAAAAAGAAAGAAAGAAAAAGCACCAATTGCAAAGAAAATAAATGTTACATGAAAATTCTTGAACTTTAAACTTTCACAGAGGGCCTAAGGTTGTAGGAAACTTTGAAATGATCTCATACCTACACACATGTCATTGTTTACAGGGAAATAACACTCCACTTTCCAAATAAAAGATAAAATTCTTAACTTATTTATATACACTCTATGTTTCACTATGAGGAACTTGTTGCATTAGTTAACCACTACACAGACCAAAGTCACATAAAACACACACATATATTTTTTTTGGCCTTTTTTTAGGGCCACACCTGTGGCATATGAAAGTTCCCAGGCCAGGGGTCCAATTGGAGCTGTGGCCGCTGGCCTATGCCAGAGCCACAGGAACGAGGGATCTGAGCCACATCTGCAACTACACCACAGCTCGTGGCAACACTGGATCCTTAACCCACTGAGCAAGGCCAGGGATTGAACCCTTGTCCTCATGGATGCTAGTCGGGTTCGTCAATTGCTGAGCCACAACAGAAACTCCAACACATATATTTCTTAATACAGCCAGGACTAACTCTCAAATCATCACTTGAATAATCAAAATGCTGAAGCATCATAGCTCCTGTCATGGTGCGGTGGTTAACCAATCCAACTAGGAACCACAAGGTTGCAGGTTCGATCCCTGGCCTCGCTCAGCGGGTTAAGGATCCTGCGTTGCCGTGAGCTGTGGTGTAGGTCACAGACGCAGCTTGGATTTGGCGTTGCTGTGGCTGTGGTGTACGCCAGCGGCTACAGCTCTGATTAGACCCCTAGCCTGGGAACCTCCATATGCTGCAGGTGTGGGCCTAGAAAAGACAAAAAGACAAAAACAAAAAAAATGAATAGAATAAAAGGTACAAGCTGGGAGTTCCCCGTGTGGCTCAGTTTATCACTAATGAACTCGACTAGTTTTGATTGCAGGCCTTGCTCAGTGGGTTAAGGATCCCACTTTGCCATAAGCTGTGGTGTAGGTCACAGACGAGGCTCAGAACATGTGTTGCTGTGGCTGTGGTGCAGGATGGCAGCTGCAGTTCCTATTTGACCCCTAGCCTGGGTACCTCCATATGCCCCGGGTGTGGCCCTAAATAGGACAAAAAAAGACCAAAAAAAAAGAGAATAAAAATTATCTCCCTATACAGACACTGTTTGCTTAGATACTATTTGCTCTTTTCAGTATATAAACATGTGGGGTGTGTAAGCTCAGTCTGAAAGAATTTAGCTAAATTGTTATACTTAACCAAAACAGCAGTTTAACTCCCATCATTTGAAACTCTCCTCTCAAGCCAAAAAACTTCAAATACTAAAATTACTTTCAGCATTTTTAAAGTATTTTAAATTCTTCTGATTAAACACCAAAAAAATTCAAAAATCTTTCCATTATATGCGGTTCCCATCGTGGCTCAGTGGTAATGATCCTGACTAGTATCCATGAGGATGCAGGTTCCATCCCCGGCCTCGCTTAGTGGATTAAGGATCTGGATGGAGGTGTGACATAGGTTGCAGATGCAGCTCGGATCCCCTGTTGCTGTGGCTGGGGCATGCAGCTGGAGCTCCGATTTGACCCCTAACCTGGGAACCTCCACATGCCCCAGGTGTGGCCCTAAAAAATACGAAAATAAAATAAAATAAAAATCTTTTCATGATAAAGTTCTCTGCCTTGAATTTCAATCCTAACTTTCATTTTCGGGACTCAAAATTCTATTACTTAACAGTACATAGATCAGGGAGTTCCCGTCATGGCACAATGGAAACGAACCCAACTAGGAAACATGAGGTTGCAGGTTTGATCCTTGGCCTTACTCAGTGGGTTAAGGATCCGGTTTTGCTGTGTGATGTGATGTAGCTCGCAGACGTGGCTCAGATATGGCATTGCTGTGGCTGTGGGGTATGCCAGCAGTTACAGCTCTGATTCAACCCCTAGCCTGGGAACCTCCATATGCCATGGGTGCGGCCCTAGAAAAGACAAAAGACAAAAAAAAACCCCCAAAAAACAAAAAAACAGAACATAGATCAACAAGTCAAGAGAAATATACTTACCTGATCTCTTCTAAGAATTTCTGGGGGCAGGCTTCTCACACTATTTCACAATATAAATTGTAAAAATAGGTTGGTAGTGCTATACATATAGGAAAATAAAACTTTAGTTGATTCAAGATTAACTCATATACACACAGAGCCAAAAACCTACACAATTCTTGCTGTTTCTAGGGAAGCTTTCATTATAGAAACAGGAAATATAAGGAGTTCCCATTGCGGTGCATCAGAACAAATCCAACCAGTATCCATGACTTGGGTTGGATCCCTGGCCAGTGGGTTACGGATCTGGTGTTGTCGTGAGCTGTGGTGTAGGTTGCAGACTCAGCTCAGATTTTGCGTTGCTGTGCCTGTGGCAGAGGCTGAAGGCTACAATTCCAATTCAACCCCTAGCCTAGGAACTTCTATATGCAGCAGGTGTGGCCTTAAAAAACAAAAAACAAAACAAAAAAGCCAAAAAAAAACCATATTGCAACAGACTCAGAGTGAATTAAATCAATGACAACACAGGATGGTTCATGGGGACTAGATCCAAAAATGCCACACTGGTAATAAGGGTGGAAATTCAAGGTTTTTTTATTTTTATTTATTTTTTTGTCTTTTTGCCTTTTCTAGGGCCGCTTCCCGCGGCATATGGACGTTCTCAGGCTAGGGGTCTAATCGGAGCTGTAGCCACCGGCCTACGCCAGAGCCACAGTAACGCGGGATCCAAGCTGACCTATACCACAGCTCATGGCAATGCCGGATCCTTAACCCATCTAGCAAGGACAGGGATCAAACCTCTAACCTCATGGTTCCTAGTCAGATTAGTCTCCACTGCGCCATGGTGGAAACTGCTATATATGCATTGTTTTTTTTTTTGTCTTTACGGCATCTGCATTTTCAGCCTAGGGGTCAAACTGGAGATGCTCCTGTTGGCCTACATCACAGCTCGTGCCAATGCTGGATTCTTAACCCACTGAGCAAGGTTGGGAACTCCCGCAATATACACATTTTTAAATGTTTCATGATACATGTAAGGTTAGGAAGGACTGACCTAATCCAACTATCATTTTACAATGAGGCCCAGAAAGGTAAATTGACTTGCCCACAGCCAAAGGAAACCACTGCCTAAGAATAATCTTTCTCAAAATTTTTTTCAAGCACAAGACCTCTTTTTCCACCTCAAAAAAATCATTTCAAGGGAGCTCCTGTCATGGCTCAGTGGAAACGAATCTGACTAGCATCCATGAGGACATGGGTTCAACCCCAGGCCTTGTTCAGTGGGTTAAGGATAAGGCTATGGTGTAGGTTGCCAACTCAGCCTGGACCTGGTGTGGCTGTGGTGTAGGCCAGCAGCTGTAGCTCCAATTCAACCCTTGGCCTGGGAACGTACATGTGCTGCAGGTTCAGCCCTAAAAAGATTAAAAAAACTCATAGAACTTGGGAATAAATCCACATAATGACCCAATTATTTTGCTAATAAAGTTGCATGTTTGGGACTGCCTAAATTTTTTGGAAAAAAAAAAGGCTGAAACATCCCTTGTTATTTCAATAACCTCATTATTCTTTTATATTAGCTTATCAGAAACGCAATGTAGCTTCTTTTTTCTTGAAATGTTACTTTCAGCAGGCCTATTTCATGTTTTTTCTAAGCTCCAACTTTCTACTTGATATTCTTCCGAATAAAGAAAACAGCTCATTTTAAACAAGAAGTTTATTTAAACAACAAGACGCTTGACTTGAAGGGAAAACTATCTAGGATTCATTTCTTTTAGAGTAATTTATCCCTACTTAAAGACAGATTGCCCTACATGTAACAGCTACGTACAAAAAAGTTATAAAATTGTCCTTGGTTTTACAATGATAAATGAAAAACATTAAAATTCTCCAATCGAACAAGATATGCAAGGATTTTTATGTTGTTCTTTTTTTTTTTTTTTTTTTTTGTTAAACAGTGAGAGCAAAATAACTTACTGGAATATAAAGATAAGAAATGAATGAGCATGCCACTAATGGAGAAAGGGGGTATTTTCACAGAACCAGTATTTTTCCCCATCCCATCTCCATTTGATGTCAATCAAAACATACCATTGGCCATTTAGTTTAAAAAAAAAATGCAATATGCTTGTGCACATACACCAGTTACTTTATGTACAATAAAGGAATGGGGAAGGGGAAAATGAAAGAATAGAGAAAACTATACTGTAGTAGTCAGGATGTGGTAGAACCAAATTGTGTTTTTCTAATTGAGAATGTCTTCTTGGTCTGGAGGAACAGAATTCTGGAGTAAAGTAGCAGGTTCCCTTTTTAGTAGACACCTCCTGTCTGCTGCTGGAACACATCAATTGTATCTTCATCCTCCATTTCCAACTAGCATGAGAAAAAAACCAAATCAGCCATTGTTTATTCAGCTCTTAAAATTTATAACTGAGACTTAAACAGAAACTGCACAAGTTCCACCCAATCCAGTGTTCATTATTTTATTTTAATTTTTTGCTTTTCTAGGCACCTGTGGCATATGGAAATTCCCAGGCTAGGGGTCAAAGCTCATGGCAAGATGAGATACTTAACGCACTGAGCAAGGACAGGGATTGAACCCACATCCTCACGGATACTAGTGGGATTCATTTCCACTGTGCCACAAGGAGAAATCCCAGTGCTCATTGCTTTAGATGTCCCACAGCTTAAAGTAGCACCAGACCTAGGTTTCATCTTTTTTTTCTTTTCTTTTCTGCTTTTTTGGGCCACACCTACAGCATATGAAGGTTCCCAGGTTAGGGGTCTAATCAGAGCTATAGCCTCCGACCTGTGCCACAGCCACACCAACGTAAGATCTGAGCCGAGTCTGTGACCCACACCACATCTCACTGGATCCTTAACCCACTGAGAGAGCCCAGGGATCAAACCCGCAACCTCATGGTTACTAGTCAGATTTGTTTCTGCTGCACCACAACTGGAACTCCTCTGTCTTTTTTGAAGATTACAGAAAACTGAGTTTTTAAGTTAAAAAGCTGAGGATGGCCAAGAGTCAAATCATCACAATTTTAACTACTGAAAGTAAGAGCGATATAGACAAAGGCTCTCCTTGCAATGTTTAGATGAGCAAAATGTGAAAATAACCTATCAAAACCTCAAAGAAATATAGCAAGGCATACATGGAATATATGTAGCTATTATTAGAGAACAAGTAGATTTATATATACAGAAATGGAAATACAGTATTAGGCTAAAAACATAATCTAAAAACTAGGTAGCAGACTGCTTTTGCCCTCTGAGATGGACTGCATTCTGCCTGTGGAATGGTATCTCTCTAAATAAACTTGCTTTCACTTTACTATGGCTTGTTCTTCTTTTGTTTTGGTTTTTTTTTTTTGGTCTTTTTAGGGCTGCATTTGAGGCATATGAAAGTTCCCAGGCTAGGGGTCTTGTAGTTGCCAGTCTATGCCATAGCCACAGCAAAGCAGGGTCTGAAGCTGGATCCTTAACCTACTGAGCAAGGCCATGGATCAAACCCGCATCCTCACGGATACTCAGGTTCATTACTGCTGAGCCGTGATGGAACTTCCCATGGCTTGCTCTTTTATTTTTTATTTTTGGCTTGCTTTTTTAAATCCTTTCTTGCGGCCTGTCCATAAAACCTGAATGAGACCTGGGACATGACCATCTTCTCACGCCCCACTTTCCTGCAACATCTTTACAAAGGAAGAGGGAGAAAGTGGTCTTCCCTCCCTCACCTTTCCTCTGATTATGAAAATGTAGCCCATTTAGTTCTCAGGGCAGAGCCCTCATGCCTACCTGCTTATATCCTTCACAAGCAACCTATATTAACATATCTATTCCGCACCTACAAAAATAAATACATACGATCACTTTTTTAAAAAGTCTGTGGGAATTCCCAAGCGTGGCTCAGCAGTAACAAACCCAACTAATATCCATGAGGACCTGGGTTTGATCCCTGGCATTACTCAGTGGGTTATGGATCTGGTGTTGCTGTGGCTGTGGTGTAGGCCAGCAGCTGCAGCTCCGATTTGAACCCCAGCCTGGAATCTCCAAATTCCAAGGGTGAGGCCCTAAAAAAAAAAAAAAAAAAAAGATTTGTGTGTATTTGTACATGAAGATATCCCTGCCTATGCACAAGACAGTGGTTACCACTATGCAGTAAGGAAAGGGTGATGAGCAAAAACAGATTTTTAGGAGTTCCTGTCCTGGTGCAGCAGAAACAAATTCAACTAGGAACCATGAGGTTGCAGGTTCCATCCCTTGCCTTGCCTCGAGGTGTGGTGTAGGTCACAGATGTGGCTCCGATCTGGTGTTGCTGTAGAGTAGGCCGGCAGCTGTAGCTCCGATTAGACCCTTAGCCTGGGAACCTCCATATGCCGCAGGTGCAGCCCTAAAAAGCAATAACAATAATAGTGATAATAATAAAATGCGTTCAATTACAAATTTGGTTAGATTTTAATCAATGCCGTTCTGAACAAATCCTCCTCATACTTTATTTGTAGCTAATATAACAGACAAGTCCCAAAACTTTTTTTGGTGATAGGTTAAGGCTTCAAAAGACAGAAAATGCATACATTTTGATCATCAGAGTTTTACATACTGGCTTTTCTTTAATATTTTAAAAGCATCAATTCTGGTCTTCAGCCTATTCATTGAGAAATTAAACTACTGGAGAGTTGTTTTATAGTGAAACTTAAAATGCCATCAAAGGATAAGAGAGCTCTCTCCCATTCACTGTGAGAATTCAGCTCCTCCTTGTGGCCACATATTATAACTGCTTCTTAGAGACTGGCTAAGGGAATTTTCTTTACAGTATTCTTCCCTCAAGTATAACACACACATCTCAAAATTTTGAAGATTATCAACAACATAATTTGGATGTTTTGCTTCCCTTCTACTATATTTATCACATTTCTAGTTTTCTGGGTAGTTTTTGGCTGTGCTCATAGCATGCAGAAGCTCCCGGTTCAGAGATCGAACCCAAAGCACAGCAGTGACAACACCAAATCCTTTAACCCCTAGGCCAGTGGAGAACTTCAATCACTTTTTAGTTTTTTTTTGTCTTTTGTCTTTTTTTTGTTGTTGTTGTTGCTATTTCTTGGGCCGCTCCCTTGGCATATGGAGGTTCCCAGGCTAGGGGTTGAATCGGCGCTGTAGCCACCGGCCTACGCCAGAGCCACAGCAACGCGGGATCCAAGCCGAGTCTGCAACCTACACCACAGCTCACGGCAATGCCGGATCCTTAACCCACTGAGCAAGGGCAGGGACCGAACCCGCAACCTCATAGTTCCTAGTCGGATTCGTTAACCACTGTGCCACGACGGGAACTCCACTTTTTAGTTTTTATCGGATGATAAATCAAATTTAAAAGTACGAGGGTTCCAATTTAAATTTCTGCTACCAAAGGGTTCCCCTGTGGCTCAGTGTTAATAAACCCAACTAGTATCCACAAGGATACGGATTCAATCTCCAGCCTTGATCAGTGGGTTAAGGATCCAGTGTTGCCAAGAGCTGTTGTGAAGGTCACATGTAAGGTGTGGATCCTGTGTTGCTGTAGCTGTAGTACACACTGGCAGCTATAGCTGACTGATTCAACCCCTAGCCTGGGAAATTCCATATGCCACAGGTGTGGCCCTAAAAAGAAGAAATAAAATAAATTTCTGCTATCAAAATATGTATTTTTCAAAACTGGAAGCCTTAAAGGGAACTTCAGAAGGTAAAAAGAAACAAAAAGCTTCTGCTATAGAAGGTAGTTCAGGAGTTCCCATCATGGCGCAATGGAAATGAATCCAACTAGGAACCGTGAGGTTGTGGGTTTGATCCCTGGCTTCGCTCAGTGGATTAAGGATCTGGCACTGCTGTGAGCTATGGTGTTTGTCGCAGACGTGGCTCAGATTCTGTGTTGCTATGGGTGTGGTGTAGGCTGGCAGCTGTAGTCTGATTAGACCCCTAGTCTGGGAACCTCCACATGCCTGAGGGCAGCCCTTTTGAAGAAAGACAAAAAAAAAAAAAAAAAGAAGGTAGCTCAGTGGGTCCCTTACAAAGTGAACAAACAACTGAAGAGATATGTAAGGAGATTAAGGGATCAGGCAACATCTTTTTTTTTTTTTTTACTTTTCTAGGCCCGTACCCACGGCATATGGAGGTTCCCAGGCTAGGGTCTAATCAGAGCTGTAGCTGCCAGCCTACACCACAGATCACCGAAATGCCGGATCCTTAACCCACTGAGCAAGGCCACAGATGGAACCTGCAACCTCATGGTTCCTAGTTGTCAGATTCATTAACCACTGGGCCATGATGGGAACTCTTTTTTTTTTGGGCAACATCTTTTATAGTAAGGGTTTGGAAAGTTACCTATTATCAACAGCCCTGTCAAACATAAACTATCAAGAGACTTGCAGCTGCAATCACGAGTTCCCTTCCGTTCAGAAGTACAGGTAAAAGAGAATTCAGTGTGAAGAGCTAAAATGATCAGGATAACAGCCAACTGGGGAGTTCCCTTGTGGCACAGTGGAAATGAATCCAATTAGTATCCGTGAGGATGCAGGTTTGATCCCTGGCCTCACTCAGTGTGTCAAGGATCCAGCGCTGTTGTGGCTGTAGCGTAAGCCAGCAGCTATAGCTCTGATTCAACCCCAGCCTGGGAACGTCCATATGCCTCCAGTGCGACCCTAAAAAAAAAAAACAGAAACAAAAGCAAAACAGCCACAAATCGCTTGTGGGGAACTTTGAGCATGATTAAAGTTACTGTAATGAAAACAAAAGGAAAACAATATCCTAAAACAACAGACAAGAATTTTTTTATCCAAATAATGCTCACAAGAGAAAAAATATGGCTTAAAGTAAAGTGACCTACTAGTTTTACTAAGTTATAACCAGATATTTAAAAACCACTAGTGGAGTTCCTATTGTGACTCAGTGGTTAATGAAACCAACCAGCAACCATGAGGATTCGAGTTCGATTCCTGGCCTTGCTCAGTTTAAGGATCCGGCATTACCGTGAGCTGTGGTGTAGGTCACAGACGCAGCTCAGATCTGGTGTTGCTGTGGCTCTGGTGTAGGCCGGCAGCTGCAGCTCCGATTCAACCCATGGCCTGGGAACCTCCAAATGCTGCTGGTGTGGCCCTAAAAAGACAAAACAAAACAAAAAATAAATAAATAAAAACCACTGGCACTTCCCTGAATCTATTTCTATTTTTTTCTTTCTATTCCCTTTTGGCCATATTTTACACAGCTTTGAACTATGGCAAAGAACTATATTCCAATGACTAGGAGTTCACAAATTAACAAAGCTATTGAAAAAACTATTAAAAAACATTGGTTTTAATTAGCACAAAGAGATTTTTACCTGTGCAGGTGTGTCTGTTTCATTGATTGGCTGCCCGTCAAATCGGAATCTGATCTGCCTCATTGACAAACCCTGGATAAAAAGTTTAAAAAGCAGTAAGAATGCAAAAAATAGTAGAAACTAAAACTACATGCATATTTGGCCATAAACATTAATGTATTAAAAGAAAGTCCTAAATAAATGATCATCAACAATGTTAACATTTCTATGTTTGCTAAATGATTTGGGGTAATTTTTATTTAAAGTATTTCATTTTCATTGGAAAAATAATGTTTTTTCTTTAATCTTTTGAAAAGCAACAAATGCACACAGCAACATTCCTCAATGCGTGTTAAAAAGCACTCCCAAGAAAAACAAAACCCTTAATAATAATGAAAACTGAAGTCACCTAAAAGGTATGACTAAAACTTTGTCCTAACCCGGCACACCACAGGCAAATTCAAAAATTCTCATCCTTGGGCAGTCAGGACATTTCCACCAGAGTACAAGGCAATAACTGGTTCCTAAAATCATTGATAAGACCACAATCCACATCCATGAAAATCCTGAAATAGCTCAAAAGCACTTGCTTTTTCATTTTCTCCTTTGGATTTACCCAAACCTGCAATTTATCTGTCAACCTTACACTAAAAAATAAGTTTTCGGAGGGATAGGAACCTAGACTTAGTTATATACTATACCTCTTGCACATGATAGGTACTAAGCCCTGATGGGAAAAGCAATATCCATCTAACTATGGTTCATTTTCTACTTTTATTTGAAAATAAATGTAAAGCTAAATTGGGGAGCTTTATTACAAAAAAAAGGGTATTTAAAAATTCTATTACTACAGTTTCAAGAAATGTTTATATGCATTTAAGGAGACGAATGAGCCTAAATATGGCCCTTGTAGAGAAGGGACGCCAATATTTCATTTATCAAGCATTATCTACCTCACATAAGGATGGGAAAAAGGGGAGTTCCCATCGTGGCACAGTGGTTAACGAATCCAACTAGGAACCATGAGGTTGCAAGTTCGATCCCTGGCCTTGCTCAGTGGGTTGAGGATCTGGTGTTCCTGTGAGCTGTGGTGCAGGTTGCAGACGTGGCTCGGATCCCGCGTTGCTGTGGCTCTGGCGTAGGCCGGCGGCTATGGCTCCGATTTGACCCCTAGCCTAGGAACCTCCATATGCCACGGGAAAGGCCCAAGAAATGGCAGAAAGGAAAAAAAAAAAAAAAAAGGATGGGAAAAAGGGAAAAGGAGCACAATCATAAACTGTTGGTAACTGCAGCCAAATGAGAACAGAGTAAAACAAAGTACCTTTGGAGATATGCTGTGAATTATTTTAACTCGAAAAACTGCTTCCTATGAAGCATCTTAGTCATTCCTTTATCATGCTCAAATTATAAACTATAATTATTATTACACAAACTCCTGCTTTAACTGCTATTTAAGAGAAAATTAAACTGAATTCCTAGGACTAAAAATATTGAAATAAAGTGTTCAATAAACACTTAAGATTTGTATTCCCTTATTTAATAGGGATTTACTGATTTGGTCTTTAAAACTACCTATCACATGAGTGTCATATTGCTTTCCTTTAAAACTTGACACATACCACTTTCAGACCAGCCCTTGTCTTGAGGAATACAAGCAATCCCCCACCAGGCAGGTGACATACATAATCTTTAATTCATTCCTCATGACTTTCAAATTTAGTTTGTGATTACGAAGTAACCAAGAATTCAATGCCACAACCCAAATGTCCATTAACAGATGACTGGATTCGGAAGATGTGGTATATATACACAATGGAATACTACTCAGCCATAAAAAAGAATGACATAATGCCATTTGCAGCAACATGGATGGAACTAGAGAATCTCATACTGAGTGAAATGAGCCAGAAAGACAAAGACAAATACCATATGATATCACTTATAACTGGAATCTAATATCCAGCACAAATGAACATCTCCACAGAAAAGAAAATCATGGACTTGGAAAATAGACTTGTGGCTGCCTGATGGGAGAGGGAGGGAGTGGGAGGGATCGGGAGCTTGGGGTTATCAGGCACAACTTAGAATAGATTTACAATGAGATCCTGCTGAGTAGCATTGAGAACTATGTCTAGATACTCATATTGCAACAGAACAAAGGGTGGGGGAAAAATGTATACATGTAAGGATAACTTGATCTCCTTGCTGTACAGTGGGGAAAAAAAAAATCATAATCACTTCGGATGAATCTATATTATGTATATGTAACTGGGTCAACATGCTGTACAGTAGAAAATTGACAGAACACTGCAAACCAGCTATAGTGAAAAAATAAAAATTTTTTTAAATCGCTGAAAAAAAAAAAAGATTTCAATGCCAACCTGGTAATATTAAGTATTATATACTTACAAACACTCCATTGGAGGTTCCTTGCTTCAGCAAAATACTAGTAAGTACCTTCTACACACTGGATTCTTCCTTCACTATATCCACTGGTAAGGTCACAAGGTCAACAGTGTGGCCATTCAAAATGAGGGGGGCGCAGAACACATGCAAACTGTATTCCTTTATTGCTACTCATTTTTATACTTTTCTTGATCAATAAAAGCTCTTATTTCATTAGAGATCGAGTCCAAAAATTCAGCAAACTTGCCTTTAAAAACACCATAAATTATGTAAATTCAAGCAATGAATTTGCCTTAAAGCAGTACCTGGTTTCCTCTTTTTGATAAATCTCATCCCTGAGCTTTAGAGTTGTGCCCCTCAAGAGCTGCATGAGGTTATCTCTTCAGGTCCCCATTTCTCATTTCACAAAAATGAACTGGACTAAACCAATTATTCTCTTCTCCCTGAAACCATGTGACACTCCAGTAAACAATGTAAATCCACACTAGAATGAACACTTTGGTCTCAATCAGCTAACTGAAGGATGTGTGACTAATACAAACTATTTCTACATGTGAATGAAAAACTTAACGAGAAACCAACCTTTGGAGATACCAGTTTGAATGTTCTCTAACTACAATCGTTTGAACACATTCTATATCCTGGGTACTGGTCTAGGATCTAGAGAAATAGTGAATAAAAAGGCCCTATTGCTTGTGGAGCTTCCATTTTAGCACAGAAAGAAAATAACCAATGCAAAAACCAAACCAAACCAAAAAACCCCAAAGAGTGAGAAGACTGAGTAATGGGAACAGGGGCACTTTGAATTAATCAGAGATGTGTGAGATGATAATTGATCAAAAACAGAATAAAACGGATGGCTCAGCACTATCAGATAAAAATATGCGAGCCAGAGAGTTCCCGTTGTGGCTTAGTGGAAACAAATCTGACTAGAATCCATGAGGATGCAGGTTTGATCCCTGGCCTCACTCAGTGGGTTAAAGATCGGCATTGCTGTGAGCTGTGGTGTAGGCCAGCGGCTACAGCTCCAATTCAACCCCTAGCCTGGGAACTTCCATATGCTGTGGGTGCAGCCCTTAAAAAAAAAAAAAACATGCGAGCCATATAATTTTTTTTCCTAGTTGCCATGTTAAAAAGTTAAAAATAGCTAAATGACTAATAAAAACGTTTTTAACACAACATACTACCATTTGAACATGTAATCGACACGTTAAAAACTGAGATATTTCAATAACAACAACAAAAAACAAAGTTCCCGTGGTGGCGCAGCAGTTAACAAACCCAACTAGTATCCATGAGGATGCAGGTTTGGTCCCTGGCCTTGCTCAGTGGGTTAAACATCTGGCGTTGCCATGAGCTGTGGTGTAAGTCACAGATGCAGCTCAGATCTCGCTTTGCTGTGGCGTAGGCCAGCAGCTACAGATCCAATTTGACCCCTAGCCTGGGGAATTTCCACATGCCTTGGATGCAGCCCTAAAAAATACAAAAAAAATAAAAATAAAAAATGAGATGTTTATTTTTTTTCACACAGTTCTCAAAAGTCTGGATATATCTTACACTTTACAGTGTATCTCAATTTGGACTAACCACATTTCAAGTGGCAAACAGCCACATGTGGCTTGTGGCTACTTACTGGACAGCACAAGTGAAAACAGAATTTGATGTATTTCATGAGTTATGATGCATCAAGAAAGACTCTTAAGGTTTTGACCTCACGGCTAGATGTAGAATGGTGCTATTTAGTGAGTGCGGACACCAGAGAGATTAACTAGTAGAATAAGAATCCTCTTCAAGTTTAGTTTGAGATGACTATTAGCCATTCACTGGAATTTCTCCAGAGATCAATGCAAAATAAGTTCATTAGAAAGTAAATACGAGCAATTCAATTAACCTTGATAGGAAATCCTTTGTCAAAAATTCTCACCTGCCAAAAAAACTTTAGCTGTGCAAATTATGCCAGATAAATATTTTAGGCTTTAAATGGCTTTACCTACACTTAAAAAGGAGGGAAGCCCAATTAGACACTTCAACTGGTTCCACCTCAGAACCAGAGAAACTATTTGCAAAGTAAACAGGAATCTGTTTCACTCAAAACTGAGGTTACCCTCAATTTAACAGGAAAATAGGAATAAATATCTTCCCAAATTCTTCCTGGATAATATTTTCCAATCATATTTGCATTCCAACAGATATGTAGTAGAATTATATTTTTTCTGGATTACCAATGTTGTTTTACCTCTAGTGCAAATGAAGAGTGGCCCAACTAATCCCCCAACCTTATGCCTAATTCAAAGAGAAAATTCAAAGAAGACGCGATTTACACTGGGTCATACAGTAAATTTAACATAGCAGGAAAACTAAAAAAAAAAAAAAATGGACTTACTGACTAGATCTTACAGGAAAATTTCCTATAAGGATAATCTGGAATACAGCAGATATGCTATTTGTTTTTCTGGCGCAAGTATAATATTCCGGCACAAAGTCATCTGGTAAATATCAGATGATTAAAAAGCTCCTTTGGGGCCTCTACAAGAAATAGGAAGTCTGAAATATGACCATTTTAGGATGGGTAGAAGGTTATCAATGGACATGTACAGTAAACGTTTAATGGTTAATCTAGGCAGACTCATGGGTATTCAATGTTAAGTTCTTTAAACTTTGCTCTAAATTTGAAAATTTTCATGGTCAACATCAAAAAATATGACCACTGAAAAACTAAAATTTAGTAGCAATTAGAAAAAAGTTAAGCAAGATATGCAGAGAATTCTGTTAAAAGCCACCAAATCTAAGCACCAGTTTCTATTTTGTATAAGGTTTTGCCACATAAAAATCCCACAAAATGATCACGTTTTAAAATCCCCCGGTAACCTGAAGGGGCACTAGTGTTCAAATACAGTGAATGTCAGCACAGAAACTCTTTAGCACAATTAATAAGTACATATTTACTGTTAAAAAGGATTTCATCAAAATTCTTTAAGAGATACAACTTAAGACTGTATCTGTTAGGAACTATGAGGAAAAGTTTATGTATGACGTTAAGAAATTAAAACCACAGTATTATTTTATTACGTTATAAATAAAGCTTCAAACTCAAAAAGAAGTTTAAAACTTCAGTTTCATTAAAATGCCCTTCAGTCTCATGGAGGAAGCACAATTATCAACTGAAACGCAATTCCCCAATTTGTAGAGGTTTTAACCTTATTCCATTTTGAACCTATTTTCAGGAGGACAAACTACAATGTAGATAAGTTGTTTTCATCTAACAAAATAATTTTCCAAATTTTTATACATTATACAGTCAGGGCGGAACAAGAAAAAAATACTTCTGACAGGTTACTGTTGGATTAACTCCTCTACCAGAGTTCCTGCTATACCTGCAAAATTCATCTTTAAAGTTGTCTTTGTATTGTTAGACTCAACATCACAAAAGGAAGCATCTTTGTCTTATAGCTAATGTTTACCTCCCAGCATCTGTTCATTTCTACTTCCTCTTAATGTAAAAAATTTACTATTTTCTGAGTCAAATTCAAATGTCCCTACAATATAGGAATGTTTATGCACGCTCAGGTGGTTAAATGTCTTGATCCCTACTACTAGTGTAAAAAGAAAATACTACAGTTTTACATGCTTTAGGAAAACTGCAATGTCCTTAACTCACATTTAACGTTATTTCCAAATTGGCTAAAATACTCCAAACATAAATATGACACAAAAGTAAAATTACATGCCCTTGGGAACAAAGCACGTGTTGTGAAAATAACTTGATCCAATTCTGGCATAGAATCAGCATCATATATGATTATTAACCAAAACATCCTAAGGGATTTCATGAAGAATCAGCAAACCAAGTGTATGATAAAAACTGATGGGTAAAGTATATAGGTACCTATTCATTCTAGCAAAGACAGTCTATTGTCATATTACGCTAATCTAGTTTCTATTCTTAAGAAAATAAGGTTTGTTCTTTTAAAATAAGCTTTATTCAGTGGAAGTACACATGTCAATTCCTCACCTGTCGTTCACAATAGGCTTTCATTAGTTTACTAAGTGGTGTATGCCTCTTAATCTTAAACTGCACCACAGAACCATCCTGCCCCGCCACCTTCAAATTAATATGATCGTTGTTCTCAGTCTTGACTCCTTCCTGTTGAAAGAAAAAAAAAAGCATAATTTGGAAAATGTGGAAAACAAACACCATACAAAGCAGCAGCAGCAGCAGCCCAAGTTGCTTCGGAAATCAACAGGTTTCTCATTCTCTATGATAAAAGAATACAGTTGTTTTCAGCTGCTGAAATCAGTCTGAAAGATGAGAAATCCCAAAGCAACAATATTAAACAGCTGTCAGAGAAACACAAAAGCAGTCTACATCCAATACTATCCTTGTCAACAATCGATCTTCGAAGATAGGTCCCACTCAATTTACTGCAATGCCCTCTTGAATCTGAGTTTTTTTAATGACATATTTCATCTCTCTCAGAATATACCTTTCCTCTAAAAAGATTAAAAACAAGCATCCTCTCTCTTCAAAGTACTTAAGAGTACAGAATGCAAGAAAAAAATCTAGAGCTTGCAATTCAAAACTCTACGACGACTCTGTTAAAAAGTTACCAAATTCAGTTTAATAACAAACCTCAAAGTAGATTAAAAAAAAAAACCACCTTAATTGAAGAATATCCTTTGATTCTCTTCGAAGCAACGGTAATAACTCAGAACCACTATTATTGTTCGCCTCTACGAGCAGCTTCATTTTTGTTTATTTTTAGTTGGGAGCTTATTCTCCCCTCCCCTTTGTTGTCATGAGTCAAATGCTGTTATATGCAAGTCTTCCTTGTAGATTTCGACCCAATCTGAAGTTTACCAAAATCAAGTATAGAAGGAACTCTGTTGCCCTTAAATCTCTTCAGAAGGGAGGCGGTGTCACAAAACAAACTCAAAGAAAGTAGCCCGTGTGCCAGGAAGAAGTGTGTGCCCTAGTCCTCCAGGGAGAAGCCTCCCAGTGCCTCAAAACCCGCGTTTAAAAAGTTAAGCCCTACAAAGTCTCTCTGCTCGTACATCTGCCTCCAACTTCTCAAAACCACATGGTCTCGGCAGCTTAGGGGTTATCTAGGACCCAAGGAAAAGCCCCTGCCCAGTCTCACCAAAAAAGTGGGAAATACTCCCCGGGAATCCCCAACCCCCGGCCCCTCACGACGGCCAGACGGGCATCCGGCTTCCAACCCATCGGCAGCTCATTGATTCGCCCCGAGCCTTCACCCGGCCAGGGCGGCCCGGGGCAGGGGTCCCCAGATGCCCGCGGCCCCGACCCCTGAGGGGGGAAGCCCGGGGCGGAGGGAACTCCCCGCCACCACCGAGGCGGCAACACCCGCCGCGGCCCGGCGCAGGGTCCGCGGAGGGTGGGGACACCGCGCGCCCTAACGCCCCTCGTCACGCGCGCCCGCCCGGCCGGGCCCGAGAAGCCCCGCTCGCGGCCGGTGGGCCCGCGGGCGTCCGCGATTTGCCCGCCCAACTCGCGCCCGGCGCGCACTCCGAGGCGGCCGGGGGCGGGGGAGGGCGGCGGGGCCTCCTCCGGCGCGGGAGGGAGGAAGAGGGGAGGGAGGAAAATGGCGCGGAGCGCCGGGGCCTGAGCCGCGGCCGCCCCGTGGGGGGCCCGGGAAGGCGCGGGGAGCCCGCGGCGGGCTCGGGCCGGACCCCGGCCCGCACCGTGACCCCGGCCGCGCGGCGAGGCGAGGAGGCCGGCGCCGAGCTCACCTTGGGCTTTTCGTCGGCCATGGCGAGCGCCGGAGTCTCCTCAGCTGCCGCTTCACAAAAGAGGTACCAGGTCCGCACCGAACGAGCACACAAGCAGCACCAGGAGCGGCAGAAGAAGGAGGCGGCAGCGGTGGAGGAGGGAGAGGGCGCGCGCACGTCGTGCGCTCCCTCCCCCCACCCTGCGTGCGCGAGCACGAGCCTCCGCAGCTTCTCATTGGTTGCCGCCTCGCGGGAGCGCGCAACGCTTACATAACCACCCCCACCCCCCGCCCCGCGCCGCCCTGGCCTGAGCCCGGCGCCCGCCAGGCCGGCGGGAAGAGGCGCGGACACGCGCACCCGGCCCGCCGCGGGGGCGCGCCTGGCTCTGGGCGGGGCTGTATTGTCCTCCTTCTGTGGTGGAGCTTAATCAAAATGGCTTCCAGCTGGTCCTCGGTGGGGACGAGGAGGCTTGAGGCCTAGACGTGAGGCACAAGCCGGGGAAGGCAGGCTGCCTAGACGAGGAAAGGGGAGCCTAAATCAGAGCCCAGCATGAAGTTCTGGGAAAAAAAAAAAACCCTCTCAATCGGTGGCCCAGATGCAGTTTTCCTCAGGGTCAGAGGGACATCCCACTTCCAGTCAGCCTCTCATCCCTCGAATCTTAAATCCTCAGCCTCAACCCGCTTCCCACCGGGCTCTTGCCTTAGGGCCGTGACTACTTCCGTCGTGCTGGAAACCTTATACTTTGACTAGCTGAGGGAAAAGGTTCCTCCTACAGACTCCTTACGCATAGCCTGGCTTCCAACCTCCAAGGGGCCACAGAATCCAGAGAGAGAGGTACCCATTACCAAGGCTCCAAACCAGGCCATCGTTTCCTCCATCCATCTGGCTCAGAAATGGAAGTAGGTCCTTCCTGTCCTAGGAACAATCCTGACATTTGTGCCTTGGATCTCTCCTGCTCCTCTCAGAAGTTCGATTATTTCCTTTCTCTTGTATTTTCTTCCACTCCTACGTTAGGATAGAAAAAGACTCAGAGAATTCCCATCTTCGCTCGGCAGAAACAAACCCGACTAGCATCCCTGTGGACACAGGTTTGATCCCTGGCCTTGCTCTATGGATGTTGCCACGAACTGTGGTGTAGGTCAAAGATGGGGCTCAGATCCGGAGTCGCTGTGGCTGTGGTGTAGGCTGGCGGCTGTAGCTCCCATTCGACCCCTGGCCTGGAAACCTCCATATGCCACGGGTGCAGCCCTCAAAAAAAAAAAAAAAAGGATCAAAAAAAAGAAAAGAAAATGACTGTCAATTCTAGTTCCTTCTGAAGTTATCACCATATCTCTCTCCATTCTTGGCCAAACGTCTTGAAAAATGTCCACTCCAGCTGTCTCCCCTCCCTCACCTCCCACTCACTCCTCAATCCACTGCAATCTGGCTCCACAAAAACCTTCTGCAAGGTCACCACAGACTTCTTTGCTGAATCCAGGATGCTTCCCAGTTCATCACTCCTTGTGACTTTGGGCTGACTCTGTCCTGTCCTTCATCAGTTTGCCTTTTTTTTTTCTCTTCCTCAGCCCTTCCCTTAAATGTTCCTTGGGTTTTGTTCTAGACCATATCTCTTTCCATTCTCTTCCCTCTCCTGGAATGAGTTCACTCACTTCTATTACTTTATATTTGCTAATGGTTCTCAAGTCCAGATTACTAGTCCAAATCTTTCTCTGAATGTCCAGTCTATAAATCCAACTGACTTCTGAACAGCTGCACTTGGATGTCCCAGGAGGCACCTCAAACTCAGCACATATCAACTAAAATTCCTTGATTTACTTCCCTAACTTGCCCTTCTCTTGCAAGTTCCTCGTTCACTGTATGACCTGCCATTACAACATTGCCCCAAGCAAAAAAGCCAGGGGGAATCCTTGACCCCTTTACATGATCCTCATAAAGGCAATCTCCAAATCTTGCCTATTCTACTTTATTTTTTTTTTTTTTTGGTCTTACCATTTCTAGGGCCGCTCCAATGGCATATGGAGGTTCCCAGGCTAGGGGTCGAATCAGAGCTGTAGCTACCAGCCTACACCAGAGCCACAGCAACGCGGGATCCTCAACCCACTGAGCAAGGCCAGGGATCCAACCTGCAACCTCATGGTTCCTAGTCAGATTCATTAACCACTGAGCCATGACAGGAACTCCTATTCTACCTTTTAAATGCCTATCAAGGGAGTTCCTGTGGTGGCGCAGTGGTTAACGAATCCGACTAGGAACCATGAGGTTGCGGGTTCGGTCCCTGCCCTTGCTCAGTGGGTTAACGATCCGGCGTTGCCATGAGCTGTGGTGTAGGTTGCAGACGCGGCTTGGATCCCGCGTTGCTGTGGCTCTGGCGTAGGCCGGTGGCTACAGCTCCGATTCGACCCCTAGCCTGGGAACCTCCATATGCTGCGGGATCGGCCCAAGAAATAGCAAAAAGACCAAAAAAAAAATTATAAATGCCTATCAAATCTGTCTACTTCTCCTTAGCTTCTGTTCAGTCCCTGGGCTGCACTCTGTTTTCTTTTTTTTTTTTTTTTTTTGCCATTTCTTGGGCTGCACCCATGGCATATGGAGGTTCCCAGGGAGGTTCCCAGGCTAGGGGTCTAATCGGAGCTATAGCCCCCGGCCTACACCACAACCACAGCAACACAGGATCCGAGCCACGAGTCCACCTATACCATAGCTCATGGCCACTGAGCAAGGCCAGGGATCGAACCCGCGACCTCATGGTTCCTAGTTGGATTCGTTAACCACTGAGCCACAACGGGAACTCTGGCCTTAGATGTACGATGGGCCTTGATCAGGGAAGGCAGTAGAAGTCTAAATTCAAATCAGCTCCACCCCAGGGTTACTGCAACAGCCTCGTAACTGACCTTTTTGTTTTAGGGTGTGCCCCACCTGTCTGAATATTTAAGTGAATCAGAATCTCTAAGATGCTGGTTTTAATGGATATTCTCAGGCAGTTTGCTCTGGGATCCCTCTTTTTTTTTTTTTTTTGTCTTTTTGCCATTTCTTGAGCCGCTTCCGCGGCATATGGAGGTTCCCAGGCTAGGGGTCGAATTGGAGCTGTAGCCACCGGCCTACACCACAGCCACAGCAATGTGGGATCCGAGCTGCACCTGCAACCTACACCACAGCTCATGGCAATGCCGGATCCTTTTTTTTTGTTTGTTTGTTTTTTTGCCATTTCTTGGGCCGCTCCCACGGCATATGGAGGTTCCCAGGCTAGGGGTCTAATCGGAGCCATAGCCGCCCGCCTACACTAGAGCCAGAGCAACGCAGGATCCAAGCCGAGTCTTCGACCTACACCACAGCTCACGGCAACGCCAGATCGTTAACCCGAAACCTCATGGTTCCTAGTTGGATTCGTTAACCACTGCACCACGACGGGAACTCCAACGACGGGTCCTTAACCCACTGAGCAAGGCCAGGGATCCAACCTGCAACCTCATGGTTCCTAGTTGGATTTGTTAACCACTGAGCCACGACGGGAACTCCTGGGATCCCTCTTTCTTAACAAGCTTCATTGGTGATTTTTTTTTTTTTTTTGGTCTTTTTGCTATTTCTTTTTTTTTCTTTTTTTCTTTTTTTTTTTTTTTTTGTTGTTGTTGTTGCTATTTCTTGGGCCGCTCCCTTGGCATATGGAGGTTCCCAGGCTAGGGGTTGAATCGGCGCTGTAGCCACCGGCCTATGCCAGAGCCACAGCAACGCTGGATCCGAGCCGCGTCTGCAACCTACACCACAGCTCACGGCAACGCCGGGTCGTTAACCCACTGAGCGAGGGCAGGGACCGAACCCGCAACCTCATGGTTCCTAGTCGGATTCGTTAACCACTGCGCCACGACGGGAACTCCTCTTTTTGCTATTTCTTGGGCCGCTCCTGCGGAATATGGAGGTTCCCAGGCTAGGGGTCGAATCAGAGCTGTAGCTGCCAGCCTACGCCAGAGCCACAGCAACTTGGGACCAGAGCCATGTCTGCAACCTACACCACAGCTCATGACAACGCCAGATCGTCAACCCACTGAGCAAGGGCAGGGACTGAACCCACAACCTCATGGTTCCTAGTCGGATTCGTGCACCACGACGGGAACTCCTTCCTTGGTGATTCTTAAGCACACTAAAGCCTGGAGTTCCCCTCATGGCGCAGTGGAAACAAATCCAACTAGCATCCATGAGGATGTGGATTCAATCCCAGGCCTCGCTCAGTGGGTTAAGGATCCGGCATTGCTGTGAGCTGTGGCATCCCAAGTTGCTGTGGCTCGGGCATAGGCCAGAAGCTACGACTCCAATTTGACCCCTAGCCTGGGAACCTCCATATGCCTCAGGTGCGGCCCTGAAAAGGTTAAAAAAACAAACAAACAAACAGGAGTTCTCTTTTGGCTCAGCATGTTAAGTATCTGGCAATGTTACCACAATTGCTAAAGTCACTGTAGGTTCGATCCCTGGTCCAGGAACTTCTGCATGCTACAAGGGTGGCCAAAAAAAATTTACAGATGTATGAATAAAATAAAATAAAGGAAGTTTCTCCTAGTCTTTGGATCAGTGGCAATCCTCTGCCTTACAGGATAAAGTCCAAAATTCATATAAGACCTACAAAGCCCTTTGAGATCTTATCTGGGCTAACCGTCTAGCTCTTTCTCATCATTTCCTCCTGGAAGAGTCTGCTTCAGCCATATACGTTTACTTGGGTTTCCTGAATGCACCTGCTCCCTCTCTACTCTAAGCTTTTGTGCATTAGAGATGTGTAAAGATTCACTGAATGACTGAGTAAATTGAACCTATCACTATACATAGGATCCTGTGCTAGGTATCAGGCAGCCAAAAAGGGTAAAGACACTTTCTGACATAACTTATGATGGTGGGGGCGGCAGTGGAGAAGGGTAGGAAATATACAAGAACTGAAAGGGGAAGAGCACCAACTGCTATGTGTCAGGCACTGAGTGGGGTTTCACTAATATTAGCTCTTTTTCTTCTTATGCACGTCCTTCCAAGTGGATTAGTATTTATTTACTACCGAGGCTCAGGAGAGTTAAGTAACTTGCCCATTGTCACACAGATGGCAAGTAGTGTTGATTGAGCTCCTACTATAGGCCAGAGAATGAACATGCTGGGTGCTGTGACAGGTACTGTAGAGAAAGAAAAAGTGATGCTACGCTTGTTTTTTGAACCTAGGTCTTCTGTTGCCATCACGTATTGTCCTAGGACTGCAGAAACACCAAAGAGGAATAGGTTGGAGTTCCCATCGTGGTGCAGTGGAAACAAATCCGACTAGGAATGATGAGGTTGTGGGTTCAATTCCCGGCCTTGCTCAGTGGGTTAAGGATCCCATGTTGCTGTGAGCTGTGGTGTAGGCTGGCAGCTGCAGCTCTGATTCGACCCCTAGCCTGGGAACCTCCATATGCTGCAGGTGCACATGTCATGCTAAACTTACCTTCAGTAATAAGTGGAGGCCTCCAGCAAGCAAATGGTTGTTTAGTTGTTAGCTTCTGGATGACAAGTGTGTCCTACAATATTCCCTTCACCCCCACAAGTTGTGCTAAGTTTCAAAATCACCTTCAGACAAAGGAGGAGTTCTAGAAAGAGTAGTTAAGTGCATTCAAACGTGTGAGCAATACATGTTCCAACAACAAGCTGGAGTTCTATGAGCTGAGCCTAGGGAATCTACTAAGAGTGTATACAGAGGGTTTCTCCAATGTCCAGGGGGAAAATTGTGAAGAAACAGAAATTTCCCAACATCAAGTTTCTCCCTCTATCATATTCACAGGAGTGGAAACAGGGGTGGGTGCCCTGGAAGAGGATGCTTTGGAAAATGAAAGTGTAAGGACTAGTACATACAGAAAAGAAGAATAGTGACAGACTGATTATTATGTGAAGATTCTGTGTTAAGACTTCAATCCTCACAAAACCTCTATCATATTGTCTACACTTTACAGATGAAGAACTTGAGACACAGGGAGGTCCAGTAACTTTGTCACCCAACTGGGAGTGGCAGAGCCAGTGGAACTCAGGCTTTCTGACTCAAAGCCGAGGTAAAACTTTATGACTAGGACAGCATCCAGGAGTTCCCGCTGTGGCGCCGTGGTGAACGAATCTGACTAGGAACCATGAGGTTGCGGGTTCGATCCCTGGCCTTGCTCAGTGGGTTGAGGACCCGGCGTTGCCATGAGCTGTGGTGTAGGTTGCAGATGTGGCTCGGATCCTGCATTGCTGTAGCTCTGGTGTAGGCCAGTGGCTACAGCTCCGATTCGACCTCTAGCCTGGGAATCTCCATATGCTGTGGGAGTGGCCCTAGAAAAGGCAAAAAGACAAATAAATAAATAAATAGGATTGCATCTAGCCTCCTATGGAAGGCCTCAGACAGAAAATATGCAGGGAAAAAAAATCCTTGAATAGTGCTGGGAGCACTAGTCAAGTTGATTTAATTTTGTTTGGTTGTCTCCTTCAGCAGAATGGCAGTTCCTTATAAAGCAAAGACTTGTCTGTATTGTTTAGTTGTATTCTGAGTGCCTAGCTCAGTTCTTGGATCCGAATGGGCAGGTGAAGGAATAAATGAAGGAGTTGTGTATTGAGCAGTTTTCTTCATTAGGAGTAACTAGGAGCTGGGACAATAAGGGCTTAATTCAGAGTTCCTGTAGCGGCTCAGCAGTTAACGAACCTGACTAGGATCCATGAGGATGCAGGTTCGATCCCTGGCCTCGATCAGTGGGTCAAGGGTAGCAATGGGGGAACCAGCCAGAATGTACTCTTTAGGGTCAAGTGCCAAAAAAACCCATCATTCCTAAAAGGGGCAGGAAAACAAGAATCACAGAGCAAGTCTGGAGTTTGAAATCCTTGCCAAAATACCTGAGAAACACATAACTGAATTTATAATACAGACAATGAACTGGTAAGTAGTTTATACCATCAAATTTCCTTCTGTTCTTTTTTTTTTTTTTTGTCTTTTTGTCTTTTGTTGTTGTAGTTGTTGTTGTTGTTGCTGTTGCTATTTCTTGGGCCGCTCCCTTGGCATATGGAGGTTCCCAGGCTAGGGGTCTAATCAGACCTGTAGCCACCGGCCTACACCACAGCCACAGCAATGCGGGATCCGAGCCGCATCTGCAACCCACACCACAGCTCACGGCAACGCCGGATCGTTAACCCACTAAGCAAGGGCAGGGACCGAACCCGCAACCTCATGGTTCCTAGTCGGATTCGTTAACCACTGCGCCATGACGGGAACTCCAAATTTCCTTCTGTTCTAACAAAGGTTATTTGAGTACTTAACCTCTGAGTATTGCAGGAGTACTGAATACTAGTGTCTTTTTTTTTCTTTTTCTTTCTTTCTTTCTTTCTTTTTTTTTGGTCTTTTTAGGGCCATACCACAGCATATGGAAGTTTCCAGGCTAGGGGTCAAATCCCAGCTGTAGCTGCCAGCCTACATCACAGCCACAGCAGCATGGGATCCAAGCCACATCTGTGACCTACACCACAGCTTAGGGCAATGCCGGATCCTTAACCTTCTAGCAAGGCCAGGGATCGAACCCTCGTCCTCATGGATACTAGTTGGGCTCGTTACCGCTGAGCCACAATGGGAACTCCCTGAATACTCTTTCGGAACACTGTAGGAAATCTGGAGACAGAGTGGTGATGCTGTGGAAAACTCCCAGGTTTCTATCCTTGGGTCATGGCAAAGAAGATGGGACCCAGACTTGCATCAGCAGTGGCAGCCAAGAACCTTGCACATTTCACTTTAAGTGTGTCAGCTAAGGTATAAAATGTAGGGAAATATTGGAGCTCCCTCTGTGGAACAGTAGGTTAAGAATCCACTGCAGGAGTTCCCTTTGTGGCTCAGCAGCTAACGAACCCAACTAGGATCCATGAGGATGTGGGTTCGATCTCTTGCCCTGCTCAGTGGGTTAAAGATCCGGTGTCCTCAAGCTGTGGTGTAGGTCACAGACACAGCTCAGATCCTGTGTTGCAGTGGCTGTGGTATAGGCCAGCAGCTGTAGCTCCCATTCGACCCCTATCCTGGGAACCTCCATGTGCTGTGGGTTCGGCCCTAAAAAGCAAAAAAAAAAAAAAAATCCAACTGCAGTTGTTTGGGTCACTGCTGAGGTGAGGGTTCAATTCCCAGGCCTAGCACAGTGGGTTAAAGGATCCATCTTTGCCACAGCTGTGGCTTAGGTCACAGGCGCAGCACCTAAGAACTTTCATGTGCTGCAGGTATGGCCATAAAGAAATGTAGAGAAGTATTGTTCTATTTCACAATACGTTCACTGAATATTAATGTACATATTGCACAAACATAACTTAGAAGGTAGTCCTATAAGGTTTTCGAGGGCAGGTATCTTTTTTTTTTTTTTTTTGGTCTTTTGTCTCAAAGGGCCGTACCCGAGTCATGCGGAGGCATCATTTTCAGTTTCGTAGTCTTAGCAAATAACAAGGTCCTGAGAGCTAGTGATTGATAACTGTTCATTGCCCTATTGATGCAACTGTACTTGGCATGAGAATACCAAAACTAAAATTCCTAAACTGGGGTTCCTGTCAGGTACTCTGCCAGTTAAAGTAATCTCTACACTGGATGACAATTTCAAGTTCATCTAACCCCATGAAGTGCTCCAGTTCTCCTCCTCCGTCCATTATTAGATTCAAGAAGGGCCCAGTGACGTGAGATTGTGTGTTTCATAAAATGAACAGAAACAAACTGAACAAAGCTTATATGTTGCAGTTGTGCCAAAAAGAGATAATAGCTGTACTCTTCAAGCTCCCATTTTTATTATTATTTTTTTCTTTTTAGGGCTACACCCATGGCATATGGAGGTTCCCAGGCTAGAGGTCGAATCAGAGCTACAGCTGCCAACCTACACCACAGCTCCAGCAACGCAGGATCTGAGCCTTGTCTGCAACCTACACCACAGCTTGGGGCAATGCCACATCCATAACCCACTGAGCAAGGCCAGGGATCGAACCCGCAATGTCATGGTTCCCAGTCGGATTTGTTTCCACTGTGCCACGGCGGGAACTCCCAAGCTCCCATTTGTGATTGAGTACTCTCACCCTAAGGTAGGGAAGACAGAGTTGAAAGGATGGTTCTCCAAGGATGGTCCCCTGGGCAACAACATCACCTTAACTTGGGAACTTGTTAGATGTACAAATTCTAACACAAATTCTAGGCACAACCACAGACCAACTGAATTAGAAACTCTGGGGAGAAATCTCAGGAGTCAATGGCTTATCAAGGCCCTCTAGATAATTCTGAAGTTCACCAAGTTTGAGGATCACAGGGCTAGGAGTTTTAACTCCTCCAATAATAATTTGTCATACTTACAATGATTTTATTTCTCAACTTAAAGGCATGCGACCAGGTACAGTAGTAGGGCTATAAAACATGCTTTCACAAAATGGCCTTATTCACGTACATGGACATATGTATCCACATCTGTATTTAAAGCATTTATTATGGAAGTTCACTTGTGGTGCAGTGTGTTAAGGACCAGCATTGCCACAGCTGTGGTGCAGGTTCGATCTCTGGCTCAGGAACTTCCACCTGCCATGGGTGCTACCAAAAAAAAAAAAAGTAAATGAATAAATAAATATTTATCAGGAGTTCTCTGGTGGCCTAGCAGTTAAGGACTTGGCATTGTCACCACTGTGGCTTAGGTCTGATCCCTGGACCTTTTGCATGCCATGGACATGGCCAAAACAAGCAATTAAAACAAAACAAGGGAGTTCCCGTCGTGGCGCAGTGGTTAACGAATCCGACTAGGAACCATGAGGTTGCGGGTTCGGTCCCTGCCCTTGCTTAGTGGGTTAACGATCCGGCGTTGCCATGAGCTGTGGTGTAGGTTGCAGACTCGGCTTGGATCCCGCGTTGCTGTGGCTCTGGCGTAGGCCGGTGGCTACAGCTCCGATTCGACCCCTGGCCTGGGAACCTCCATATGCCGCGGGAGCGGCCCAAGAAATAGCAACAACAACAACAACAACAAAAAAGACAAAAGACAAAAAAAAATAAAATAAAATAAAACAAAACAAAAAGGAGTTCGGGTCGGGGCTCAGGGAAAATAAATCTGACTAGTGTCCGTGAGGACACAGGTTCAATCCTTGGCCTTGCTCAGTGGGTTAAGGATCCAGTGTTGCCGTGAGCTGTGGTGTAGGTCGCAGACGTGGCTTGGATCCTGCATTGATGTGGCTGTGGTGTAAGCCAGCAGCTGCAGCTCCGATTGGACCCCTAGCCTGGGAATCTCCATATGCTGTGGATGCAGCCCTAAAAAGACAAAAAAAAAAAAAAAATTTAACCTCATGGTTCCTAGTCAGATTCGTTAACCACTGAGCCATGACGGGAACTCCCCGAGTTTTATCTTTATAAAAATGTTCTGGAGTTCCCATTGTGGCACAGCAGATACAATGATGACAATGGGCTTAGTGAACAATCCATCAAGTAGATACAAAAATAGAAATTTTTTTTCCTTGGGATGAGAACTCTTAGGGTTTACTCTCTGAACAAGTTACATGTATAACATACAGCAGCGCTAGCTGTGTCTTTCATGTTGTACATTATATCCTTAGACCTTTTTGTTGTTGTTGTTGTTGTTACTGTTGTTGTTGTTGCTATTTCTTGGGCCGCTCCCGCGGCATATGGAGGTTCCCAGGCTAGGGGTTGAATCGGAGCTGTAGCCACCGGCCTATGCCAGAGCCACAGCAACGAGGGATCCGAGCCGCGTCTGCAACCTACACCACAGCTCACGGCAACGCTGGATCCTTAACCCACTGAGCAAGGGCAGGGACCGAACCCGCAACCTCATGGTTCCTAGTCGGATTCGTTAACCACTGCGCCATGACGGGAACTCCCTTTACAACTTTTATAATTGGAAATTCGTGTGATTTGACTTCCTTAATCCAATCCCCACTCTCCCTCAAAAAAAAAACAATTTTGGTTGTTAAGATTGTTGAAGAGTACTGTTGGCATCTAGGTTCCTAGATTCTGCTGAACATCTTGCACTGCACAGGACAGCTTTCATAACAGAATTATGTGGCCCAAATATCAGTAATATGGAGGTTGAGAAATTTTTTTTTATTTTTTTATTTTTTTTGCTTTTTAGGGCTGCACCCGGCATATGGAGGTTCCCAGGCTAGGGGTTGAATAGGAGCTACAGCTGCCAGTCTACACCACAGCTCAGGGCAAGGTCAGGTCATTAACCCACTGAGAGAGGCCACGGATCAAACCTGTGTCCTCACGCATCCTAGTCAGATTGCTTTCCGCTGTGCCACAACGGGGAACGCCTTTTTGCTGTTGTTGTTGTTTTCTTTTTAGAGCTGCAGGTGCGGCATATGGAAGTTCCCAGGCTAGGGGTTGAATTGGAGCCGCACCAATTCATAGCTGCACTGGCCTATGCCACAGGCGCAGAAACTCAGATCCGAGCCACGTATGCAACTTACACCACAGCTCTCAGCGACATCGGATCCTTAACCCACTGAGTGGGGTCAGGGATTGAACCTGCATCCTCAGGGATACAAATCAGGTTCATTACGGCTGAAACACAACAGGAACTCCCCTCCTGTGTTTTGAAATTATTTGAAGTAAATTTTCAAGAGCGGACCTACTGGGTCAAAGGGTATAAATATTTGTATGGCTCTTGATAAATTTCTGTTTTGTTTTCCAAAATAATTATGTCTGTTGAAATGATTATGTATTTGTTTCTCTGTAGGCTAGAGACCATTGGTTTTACTAGAATGTATTAAATGCATTTGCTTAATACTTTAACATAGGGACTTTTTTTTTTTCTTTTCTTTTTAGGGCTGTACCCACAGCATATGGAAGTTCCTAGGCTAGGGGTTCAATTGGAGCTGTAACTGGGGCCTACGCCACGGCCGAAAAAATGCTGGGTCCGAGTCGCGCCCGCAACCTACACCACAGATCATGGTAACACAGGAGCCTTAACCCACTAATCAAGGCCAGGGATTGAACCTGCGTCCTCATGGATGCTAATCAATTCATTTCCACTGAGCCACGACAGGAACTTAAATGTAGGGCACATCTTGAGCTCAGTTGGCTGCATCTGACTAGGCCTGAGAATGATTCTAAGTTTTGGATTTTTTTTCTCTTTTTTTTAATAAAAAAATCTTGATTAAAGTATAGTTTATTTACAACATTGTGTTAGATTCTAAGTTTGACTTTGGAGTGGCAAAGTGGTTTCTGGTTTGACTCCTGCGCAACAGGTATGTTTTGTTTTAGGGGATTTTTATTTGAGTCCAGAAATAATTTATTATTTTTGTCTTCTTCAGTTCTGATTTGCCTCAAGTTAAAGCATGGCCTGCATAATTGGCGGGCTTTCCAGACTAGATAGAGGAATTCCAGAGTTCTACCAATCATTCTAGGGAGGAGAGGGAGGAGAAGAAGCTCTCAAATGGAGGATAGCGAAGACAAAAAGATTTGTATGCTGATTATTTATCTTTTCAAACATATTCCTGTAGGATTATGTTAAAAAAAAAAAAAGAATAAATTACTTCATTGAAACCCCATTCTTGGTGTCTGAGAGGGACTACAAATAAGTTTTGTTTTGTTTTTTTTTTTTGTCTTTTTGCCATTTCTTGGGCCGCTCCCTTGGCATATGGAGGTTCCCAGGCTAGGGGGTCGAATCGGAGCTGTAGCCACCAGCCTACACCAGAGCCACAGCAACTTGGGATCCGAGCTGCGTCTGCGACCTACACCATAGCTCACGGAAATGCTGGATCCTTAACCCACTGAGCAAGGGCAGGGATCGAACCCACAACCTCATGGTTCCTAGTCGGATCTGTTAACCACTGCGCCACGATGGGAACTCTGCAAGTAAGTTTTATATGTAAAAATAATAGCTGTATTAGCTGTAACTTTCCTTCCCCTCCTTATTAATGTATTCAAATGAGTGTGTAAATTTGCTGGTATATAGTGGTCTGAGACCAAAGAATATTTTCAGTGCTTTTTTCCAATGTTATCTAGCTCTCGATTAGACAATTTCAGTACTTCTATTTTCGAATGACACTATGTCAGCCTTTTTCTTTTTCTTTTTCTTTTTTTTTTTTTTCTTGTTTTGCCCAAGGCATATGGAAGTTGTTCCAGGGCCTGGTACTGAATTTGCACCACAGCAGCAACTGGAGCCACTGCAGTGACAACACGGGATCCTTAACCCACTGTGCCCTATAGAACTGCTATCTCAGTTTTAAAATACCAAGAAACTATAGTACTAAAAATTTCCAAGCTGTTTTTTGGTTCAAGTTATTTTTTTTCTCAGGTCTTCTTTTGAGAAGAGTGGTTTTCCTTTCTGGTCTTTCTTTTTTTTTGGCTTTCTAGGACCACACCTGCGGCATATGAAGATTCCCAGGCTAGGGGTTGAATCGGATCTATGCGGCCAGCCTACGCCACAGTCAAAGCCACGCTGGATCCAAGCCCCATCCGTGATCTACACTACAGCTCACGGCAACGCCTGATCCTTAACCCACTGAACAAGGCCAGGGATCAAACCCGCAACCTCATGGTTTCTAGTTGGATTCATTTTTGCTGTGCCACTAAGAGAACTCCCCTTTGTGGTCTTTCACCTTGTTCCGCAGAATAACTTTTTCTGAAAGAAATTAGAGATGATTTCTATCAATGTCTTATTAAACCTGGCTTTAACTTCTGTTGCTTGAAGAATTTGCATAGTTAGAGCAGATGTATGTAATAACCATTTTTTAAAAAACTGATTTATCTGCTACTGAATTTTTTGTGTCTTTTTCCAGGGCTGCACCCACTGGGCATATGGAGGTTTGCAGGCTAGGGGTCTAATTGGAGCTGTAGCTGGTGGCCTACGCCAGAGCCACAGCAATGCGGGATCTGAGCCATGTCTGCAACCCACACCACAGCTCACGGCAATGCTGGATCCTTAACCCGCTGAGCAAGGCCAGGGATCGAACCCGCAACTTTATGGTTTCTAGTCAGATTCGTTAACCACTGAGTCATGACTGGAACTGCTGCTACTGAATATTTATTTTACATTTGGAAAATATTAAGTCTCTTTTTACCCACTAAATATGGATGTGAAGAAGTTCCCATGTGGCACAGTGGGTTACGAATCCGGTGTTGGCCACACCTGTGGCACAGGTTTGATCCCTGGCTGGAGAACTTTCACAAGCATCAGGTGTGGCAAAAAAAGAAAAAGGACATGAATGTGTAATTTCTCATAGCCACACTAATAGTGTCAGAAACATCAGTGAAACCCTGAGACATTTGGAAAAAGCAGCAAGACATAGATGGCAGATCAGTTTGGAGTTTGTGCAAAACAACTTTGAATTTCATCCTATGGATGGCTGCCTTCAGAAGGATTTGGATAAAACTGTGATTGCCACAAGATTTTTCATCCTTTCTTTAACAGGGTGTATCTTAAAAGAACAGCTACTGGGGTGACTGTTTTCCTAACAGATGTCTTATCCCAAGACATCTTATTTCCACCATTCGAATAGGTTGTTCAGAATCAACTCAAGAAGTGCTTCCCCAAGTAAAATACTGAAAATTTGTCTTGTTTTCAGATCGAATTTCTTTCCTAGATAATAAAAAGTGCTACATTTTCAAGCACTGTTTTCAAAGGTTTATCTTCAAATTTCTTATTACCTTCGTTAAAAAACTCGCTTATTTGGGAATTTAGAACCAGTACTATTCCTTGTATGTGTATGTACTTGTATACATGGCATATACAAAATAACTCTTTTAGGTTACTTTTGAGGTTTCCCATAACAAGATCTGGGCTCCTCTGAGTGTTTCTT
Organism: Phacochoerus africanus; assembly: GCF_016906955.1. NCBI lineage: Eukaryota > Metazoa > Chordata > Mammalia > Artiodactyla > Suidae > Phacochoerus > Phacochoerus africanus. Next base: position 6,083,240 of record NC_062557.1, on the reverse strand, counting down.
TGGTGTGAGATAACAAACCAACATTTGCGTTCAATTAAGCTCGGCGGTCTCGATTTCAGCTGTTTCAATTTTGTGCCCACGCCTCTTGAGCATTTTGCTGTGGAAGTGGCGGCGACTGCCTTCGTACACAAGCCGGATGGACCAACTGTGCTCGCCTGCCATGAACACGGCTCAGAGGAGCAACGGCGACGGCGCTAACCCGCAGACCAAGCAGCAGAGGAAAGCCAGGCTCGGGAGAGGCCGTGGGCTCGTGCTCGTCAGAAGCACGCCGAGCGCTGGTCTCAGCCCGCGCATGCGCGGCCGCAGCACCGCCGCTCCCGCGGTCTCCCGGGGCCTTCTCTCTGGCCCGGCTTGGGGTCGTCCACGGCGGCGCCTGATCTGGAGAGAGCGGTACTTTGAGGGTAGACTGACCCTGGCGCTATTTTCCCTGTCGTGCTGTCGAGGCCAGGAAGGAGGGACACGTGTATAGTGCTGCACAGGGGTGGTCGCGGCCAAGAGGAAAGGCCCCTGCAGCGCTGGGGGTTTGGGCCTGCAGGCAGAGCAGGAGGCGCTCGGAGGGGGTCCTCTCTCGCAGCGGGTTCTGAGCGGGAGGCCCGAGCCGCGAACATTTGCGGCCCTGAGAGATCCAGGCGGCTGTGGTGCGGCGCAATGGAGGAGCTCGGCGGGGAGCCGACAGTCACTGTAAGGGCGCCCCCGAAAGTAGTGTTTGCCTTCGACGGTTTCGTCACTGCAGGGTTGTCCACTTCTCGGCCGCCTGCAAGGCGCTCGTCCCCTTCCCTCAGATTAATTGCCACCGTCCGGAAGTCACATCGCGAAGCTGCCCGAGTTTGGGTTGCAGTGGTCGCTGGGTTTCTGCCCCTTTGTATATTCAGAGTACGTGGTCCTGGAGGCCCCGCTCCATGCCGTTAACGAGCAGGTTCGAACTAAGCAGAGGAACTGGAGCCTTTTTATCTCCCAACCGAAGTAGGTTTCCCATCACAATGCCCGGTTTCTGCTTCAGCTGGCCCAAGGTTTATTAAACGTATTTATTCTCTCGGGAGACTATTCCTGTTCTTATTGCTGTGTTTGTTTTCCAATTCTGTTTGAACCCTCAAAAGACTATGTCAGATGTGGACGATTTGTGATGTTTACAAAGAGATTCAGGGCTATTAGATAGGAGTTATTACCGTTCTCCCTTTTTGCTGGGATGCTCTTTTCTCCGTTAGAGTTATATCCTACCCGTTCCCCCCCCCCCCATATATAAGCTCCTGCATTCTTTGTCAGAAAAGCCTCACTTGACCTCCCTGACTAGGTCAGGTAGTTTTGTACGTTTAAGCTTGTTCTGCATCTCTTAGCTCTTGGTAGCTTGTAAGCCCCACTAAACTGCCATTTGCTTGACCTTGTGTTTTTGCTTTTTAGAAAGTGGAGGTGCCTTCAGCTTTCAGCAAAAAGCTTGCAATGCAGTGTCTGACAAAACCACAAAATAGATGTCATTTTAAAGCTAACTGGACAAAAAGAGACAAGAGTTTCCTTTTAAGGGCTGCAGGTGCTTCATATGGAAGTTCTCAACTTCAGGCAAGGGGTCCTATCAGAGCTACAGCTGCTGGTCCAAGCCACAGTTACACCAGATCTGAACTGCGTCTGTGTCTGCAGCCTATACCATAGCTTGAGGCAACGCTGATCTTTAACCCATTGAACAAGGTCAGGGATCAAACCCACATCCTCACGATGTCAGTCGGGTTCATTTTCCTGAGCCACATTGGGAACGAGACATGAAATCTTAAATAGCAGTTAACATGGTTTGTTGCTCTCTAGAGGGTTAGCTTTATGTATAGATATATATGTGTATGTATATATATAAGTGAAATTTTTAAAAATTTTGTTTTATGACTGCACCTGTGGCATATGGAAGTTCCTGGGCTAGGGGTCGAATCAGAGCTGTACCTGAGGCCCATGCTGTGCCACAGTTACGCAACACTGGATCCGAGCTTCATCTGGGACTTGTGCTGCAGCTTGTAGCAATACGGGATCCTTAACCCAACTGAGCGGGACCTCCACAGCAGGAACTCCTCAATTCCTTTTAAGTTTGTTAATTTCCCTTTTTCTCAACTAGAGATTGTTAAATCATAATAATTTTTTTTTGTCTTTTTGCCATTTCTTGGGCTGCTCCCGATGCATATGGAGGTTCCCAGGCTAGGGGTCGAATTGGAGCTGTAGCTGCCGGCCTACACCAGAGACACAGCAACGTGGGATCCAAGCCACATCTGCAACCTACACCACAGCTCACGGCAACGCCAGATCCTTAACCCACTGAGCAAGGCCAGGGATCGAACGCACAACCTCATGGTTCCTAATGGGATTCGTTAACCACTGAGCCACGACGGGAGCTCCATTAAATCATAATAATTGATTAGGGAGTAGCTTTCCTTTTTATCAACATTTGTGTTGAGATGGCTAGCAAAACTTAGGAGCTCATTTAGGGTCTAACAGAGTGGGCTGATCTCAACCACATTCAGGTGTGTTCATTGGTTATACTTAATAACTCTCATGACCCTTGATTTCTAGGGTTAGACTTGCAAGTCAGTTGAAGGCAAAACATTAAGAAAGAATAAGTTTTTGTTCCTTATTATTTTCTTTTACTAGTTGATTCCAGGAGTGAATTCCCAGAAGAAGCAAATGTGTTTTGACTGGGGTCCAGGGGAGATGCTGGTATGTGAAACCTCTTTCAACAAAAAAGGTATTTTTAAAAAATTTTTTTGTTTTAGATTATCCATTGGGGAACATTTTTTTTTTCTTCTCTCAGATTTGACTAGCTGAGATACAAAACAGTTGAACTTACTTTATGTCATTTTCATTTTTGAAAATTTTTAGCTGCTTAGGATTTTCATTTACTTATGATACTTGGCACATGTTGAGTCTGGGAAAAAAAATTAACAATGGTTTTCCTAAAGAAAGGTTTTTTTTGTTTTTGTTTTTTTGTTTTTTTGGCTTTTTAGGGCCACACCTGTGGAGATTCCCAGGCTAGGAGTCTAATTGCAGCTACAGCTGCCGGCCTACACCGCAGCTCATGAGTGAGGCCAGGGATTGAACCGAAACCTCATGGTTCCTAGTCTAATTCGTTTCTACTGTGCCATGACAGGAACTTTAAGAAAGGTTTTCTTTATATTTAAGAACTTCAAGCAGAGTTCCTTCACGGGTTAAGGATCTGGTGCTGTCATTGCTTTGGCTCTGGTTACAGCTATGGCACAGGTTCGACCCCTGGTCCAGGAACTTCCAAGTGCCTTCTGGCCAAAAAGAAAAACAAAAAGTAAAACTTTAAGCTTTTTTTCTCCTGTCCAGGGCAATTGAATTCTTTGTAGCAATCGCCTCATTGTGAAACTTTTCGGGAGTTCCCGTCGTGGCTCAGTGGAGACGAATATGACTAGCATCCATGAGGAGGCCTGTTTGATCCCTGGCCGTGCTCGGTGGGTTAAGGATCTGGCGTTGCTGTGAGCTGTGGTGTAGGTCACAGACACAGCTCGGATCTGGTGTTGCTGCGTCTGTGGCGTAGGCCAGCGGCTAGAGTTCTTATTTGACCCCTAGCCTGGGAACCTCCATATGCCACGGATGTGGCCCTAAAAAAAAAGAAGAAAGAAAAAGAAACATTGCAAATGTCATGGCCTTTACCTATAATATCATTGTGAACTTGATTAAATTCTGTAGGCTGTAAATAACGCAAATGAGCTAGAGAGCAAAATGCCTTTTCCTTGGCTTTGTTTTCTAAGCTCCATCAAGCATCAGATATGGATCTTTTCTTTCCTGTACAGATTACTTCTAGCAAGATAAAGCTGAAATCTTTTTTTTAAGGGTCACAGGTCTGGCATATGGAGGTTCTCAGGCTAGGGGTTGAATTGGAGCTGCACCTGCCAACCTATGCTACAGCCGTAGAAATGCCAGTTCTGAGCCCTGTCTGTGACCAGCACTGCAGCTTGTGGCAAAGCCAGATCCTTAACCCACTGATTGGGGCCAGGGATCAAACCCTCATCCTCTTCAATATTAGTTGGATTCATTTCTGCTGAGCTACACTGGGAACTCCCCAAGCTGAAATCTTTTTTTTGTCTTTTTAGGGCTGCACTCACGGCGTATGGAGGTTCTCAGGCTAGGGGTCCAATTGTAGCTGTAGCCGCTGGCCTACACCACAGCCACAGCAATCCCAGATCTGAGCCGCATCTGTAGCCTACACTATAGCTCATGGCAAAGCCAGATCCCCAACCCACTGAGAGAGGTCAGGGATTGAACCTGCCACCTCATGGTTACTGGTTGAGTTCTTTATCCACTGAGCCATGACGGGAACTCCCCAAGCTGAAGTCTTGGTACTTGATTTTGCTTTCTCTTTTTCAAGAGAGAAATCTCAGAAAATGTTGAAGAGGTGTTTTTTTTTTTTTTGCAAATCTTTGATGTGTTCTTTATCCAAATGTGGAGGTTTTCCTCTTTTACAAGGAGTGCATTGAGCTAATGAAAGTCATATAATTTTGTCAAATTACATGGTATTCAATTCATATAATTTTTTTTCTTTTTAGGGCACACCCATGGCATATGGAAGTTCCCAGGCTAGGGGTCAGGTTGGAGCTGCAGCTGCTTGTCTATACCACAGCCACAGCAATATCAGATCCACGCTGAATCTGAGACCTATGTGCAGCTCCAAGGAATGCCAGATCCTTAATCCACTGAATGAATCCAAGAATCAAACCCGCATCCTCATGGGTATCAGTCAGGTTTGTTACCACTGAGCCACAGAGGGAACTCCACTAGTTGGGTTCTTAACTGCCTGAGCCACAACGGGAACTCCTCATATAATTTTTTTTTGTCTTTTTTTGGTCTCTTTGCCTTTTCTAGGGCCGCTTCCTGCGGCATATGGAGGTTCCCAGGCTAGGGGTCTAATCGGAGCTGTAGCCACCAGCCTACACCAGAGCCACAGCAACGCAGGATCTGAGCCCTGTCTGCAGCCTACACCACAGCTTATGGCAACGCCGGATCCTTAACCCACTGAGCAAGGCCAGGGATCGAACCCGCAACCTAATGCTTCCTAGTCGGATTCGTTAACCACTGCGCGACGGGAACTCCTCATATAATTTTTAAGCAATGTAATTTTTCTGGATTTTATAGTTAAAAATTTTCCCCGATGTTGCTAAATATTTATGGGCCGTGTTGGTATCAAAAATCTCTTTTGGCAGAGCAGAGTTACAGAAGTTAATGGGGAGAGAGACTTCTGTGACTGTGGCTGGCTGGCTGCTTTTCCTGCTTAATCAGAAAGCTTATTGGTGTTTTTAGTTTGTCCTTGATTCTTGGAAACTCGAAGGGGTTTTTTTTGTTTGTTGGTTTGTTTATTGAAATCATGACAAGCCATGGAACTTTTTTTTAAATTTTTTGTCTGCCCTGGGGCATAATGGAGTTCCTGGGCTGGGGATCATCAGATTAGAGCCACGGCTGTGGCAACACCGAATCCTTTAACCCACTGTGCCAGGCTGCTGCAGAGATGTTGCCAATTCTATTGCACCACGGTGGGAACTCTTAAGCCATTGAACATTGTCACAGCTTATGGGGAAGCTGTTACATAAGGAATCTCCATGAGTTGGTAGTTTATTTATTTTTATTTTTTATTTCTTTTAGGGCCACATGTGTGTCATATGGATGTTCGCAGGCTAGGGGTTGAATTGGAGGTGCAGCTGCTGGCCTATGCCTCGGCCACCCCAGATCTGAGCTGTGTCTGTTACCTAACACCACAGCTCAAGGCAATGCTGGATCCTTAATCCGCTGAGGAAGGTGAGGAATCAAACCCTCATTCTCATGGATACGAGTTGGGATTGTTACCGCTGAGCCATGACAAGAATTCCTATTGAGTTTTACTTATTAAGTGATTTTGCTTTTTTTCCCCTCGTGTACTTCAATTGATGGAGGTGAAAATAGTTACAAAATATGCTAGTAAGAAAAAACATGCTAGGAAGCTGAGGGATAAAGTCTGAGGGTAAACATTTGTGTTAATTCATAAGCATATAGGGAGTTCCTGTCTTGGCTCAGTGGAAATGAATCTGACTAGTATCCGTGAGGACACAGATTCCAGCCCTGGCCTCGCTGAGTGGGTTAAGGATCCAGTGTTGCCGTAAGCTGTGGTGTAGGTTGCAGACAGGGCTCGGATCCCATGTTGCTGTGGCTGTGGTGTAGGCCAGCAACTCTGGCTCTGATTTGACCCCTAGCTTGGGAACCACCTAATCTTCAGATGTGCTGTGGGTTTGGCCCTAAAAAGAAAAATTCATGTGCATATAAATGATAAATGGTAGTTCATATCATTTTTAATGAAATTAGCAAAGAACTGGAAGCTTTTGTCTTTAGATATGCCGTTAAAATTTTTAGAGTGAGTTTTTTTATGAGGATGGTGGTGATAGATGTTAAATGCTTTTTTTCTGTTTTGTTTCAGAAAAATCAGAGATGGTGCCAGGTTGCCCCTATATCCATATTATCCGGAAAGATATAGATGTATATTGTAAAATCCTAAGAAAACTCTTCAACGAGTCCCATGGAATCTTTGTGGGCCTTCAGAGAATTGAAGAAGAGTTTACTGGAAAATCCAGAAAAGCTCAGTAAGTAGGCTGCTTATATGTGCTGGAACCTACAACTAGATTATGAAAAACCAAATGAAACATATCCTTGTCCTTTTAAATGACAGATGGATCACCTGGAGCAATAAGGCACCTCTGGTTCTATTTTGTGGTCTCTGTACTGGGCAGTGTAAGTGTCAGGGATGGAAATGTCTTACAGAGAGTGTGCAAACGGCTGCTGATAGAGTTGTTGGCTGCTTGATAATGCTTTCTTTGTGTATATTTCTATTTTATTTATCCTGCGAAGAATGAAATTTAGGCCAAATAAGCACTTGAGAGTCATTGCGTGGGGTCCCATTATTGGGAGTTTAGTTTTGCCTTTAAAGAATGAGTCTCAGTTCCTACTGTGGTGAAACGGGATTGGCCACATCTTGAGAGTGCTGGGACACAGGTTTGGTCCCCAGCCCGGCACAGTGGGTTAAGGAGCTGGTGTTGCTGCAGCCTGGGTTGCAACTTCAACAGCAAAAAAAGAATTATTCTCAAGGCCTTTTTTTTTTCTTTTTGTAAGAGACCACAAAACTTGTACTATTTATAGACTAGAATTGTTCAAAGTGTGGTTTATGAGTTAGCTGCATCTGTCTCAGGTACTTGTTTAGGACCTACTTTATTATTATTTTATATATATATATATATATATATATATTTTTTTTTTTTTTATCTTTTTAGGGCTGCACTCTCAGCATATGGAGGTTCCCAGGCTAGGAATCTAATTGGAGTTGTAGCCACCGGCCTACACCACAGCCTCAGCAATGCCAGATCCAAGCCGCATTTGGGACCTACACCACAGCTCACGGCAACGCCACGACGGGAACTCCAGGCCCTACTTTATATCATCAAACTCTATGGGTGGATCCCAAAATCTCTAGGTAAGTCTTAAGCACAGCGGAGTTGGAGAAGCCCTGTTAGATTTTTCTTTGTGTCCATTCATATGGACAATGTTGGTATTTCTACTGAAGAAACCAGTTTTTTCCCTCCTGTGTTTCATTCACAACACTTTTTTTTTTTCTTTTTTTTTCAGGGCTGAACCCGAGGCATATGGAGGTTCCCAGGCTAGGGGTCAAATCAGAGCTGTGGCTGCTCGCCTACACCACAGCCACAGCAACGCCAGATATGAGCTGTGTCTGTGACCTACACCACCGCTCACAGATCCTTAATCCACTGAGCGAGGCCAGGGATCAAATTCTCATTCTCACAGACATCGGGTTCTTAACCTGCTGAGCCACAATTAGAACTCCTGTACTACAGCCTTTTGACACTTGTGACTTCCGCCTCACACACACTGACCAGGGCGACCTCCACAATGATTCATGTGTAAATGTCCTAATTTGAAACATTAACGCTGGATGCTTAACCCATGGAGCAAGGCCAGGGATCAAACCTGTGTACTCAAGGATGTTAGATTCATTTGTGCTGAGCCACGACGGGAACTCCTGAACTAATTTTATTTTTTTTGTTTATTTTATTTTTTTGTTGTCTTTTTAGGGCTGCATCTGTGGCACATGGAGGTTCCCAGGCTAGGGGTCTAATTGGAGCTGCAGCTGCCGGCCTATGCCAGAGCCACAGCAACATGGGATCCGAGCTGCGTCTGCGACCTACACCACAGCTCATAGCAATGCTTAACCTTAACCCATTGAGCAAGGCCAGGGATCGAACCTGCAACCTCATGGTTCCTACTTGGATTCTTAACCACTGAGCCATGATGGGAACTCCACTAATTTTAAACTTATAGAAAAGGTACAAAAATGATAGGTTCTGTACAGCTCTCACCTGATCTCTCTAGTGTAATATCTTACATAACCACATTACTGATATTTATTTAATTATTTACTTGCTTTTTAGGGCCGAATCTTCGGCATGTGGAAGTTCCCAGGCTAGGGGTCGAATCGCAGCTGTAGCTGCCATCCTGCACCACAACCACAGCCACTCAGGATCCGAGCTGCGCCTATGACCTATACCACCGCTCTCAGCACTGCCAGATCCTTAACCCGCTGAGCGAGGCCTGTGATCGAACCTGTGTTCTCATGGTTACTAGTTGGGTTCTTTCCCACTGAGCCATGATGGCAACTCCTGTCTGGTGTTTTCTCATGATGGGACAAAAAATACGCCTTTTTAGTAAGACTACCCCAGAAGTGTTATGATTCGTTCTCAGTACATTGTATCCCAAGGTTCATGATGCCAATGTTTGTTACATTAATGTTGACCTTGATTACTTGTTAAATGTGGTTTCTACTGGGTTTCTCTATTGCAAAGTTACCATCTTTCCTTTTGTAACTAATAAGTATTTCAGCCACTAATTTTTTTGAGTCCATCGGTGGGTCTCATTTGCAACACTTACTATCATTGTGGACTCATGGGTATTTATTTTGGTCCATGATATTTAGTTACGTCTTACTTTATTGGGTTGCCCAAGTTTGCTTTGACCGTTAGGAGCTCCTTCAAGTTGGCTCCTGTCTTTCAGCAAGCTGTTACCCTTTGTATTTTTTGGATACGTTCTATCATCGCAAGATGTCCCTTACTTTTCTATCACCACAGAATGTTCCAGGTTCATCTTGTATGTCGTTTCGTTTTTTGTAGATTGGTTCGAGTGAGTAAAAACTACCGGTCAGTCATAAGAGCGTGCATGGAGGAAATGCACCAGCTTGCAAGTAAGGGTTTTGTGTGTATGTGTAATAGTAGTTGATGTATCTGACTTGAAATAGTACAAGATAAAATCTGATTGACATTCCAGTTCAAAACTCTTACTTTCCCATCTTATGTAATCCTTAATTTTTTGACAGTTGTTTTAATTATGCTTTTCAAATTAGAACATACTGAGTTGACAAATACGAGGCCAAAGGGCCAGAATAAAGATCTTTGACAGGAGTTCCCGCCATGGCTCAGTGGTAACGAATCCGCCTAGTATCCATGAGGATGCCGGTTCGATCCCTGGCCTCGCTCAGTGGATTAAGGATCCAGCATTGCCGTGAACTGTGGTGTAGGTCACAGATACAGCCCAGATCTGGTGTAGCTGTGGCTGTGGTGTAGGCTGACAGCTGCAACTGCGATTCAGACCCTAGGCTGGGAACTTCCATTATGCTGCTGGTTCAGCCCTTTTAAAAAGCCAAAAAAAAAAAAAAAATCTTTGACAGTCACATTCCCAGGTCTTTGATAGTGGTTTTTTAAACCATGAGAGCCCTGGAGTTCTCATCGTGGCTCAGTGGAAATGTCCTTTTTTTTTTTGCCTTTTTTAGGGCCACTCTCTTGGCACATGGAGGTTCCCAGGCTAGGGGTTGAATCGGAGCTATAGCCGCTGGTCTACGCCACAGCCACAGCCACTTGGGATCCCAGCCGCGTCTGCGACCCACACCACAGCTCACGGCAACACCAGATGCTTAACCCACTGAGCAAGAGCAGGGATCGAACCGCAACCTCATGGTTCCTAATTAGATTCGTTAACCACTGTGCCGCAATGGGAACTCCAAGTGGCTCAGTGGAAATGAATCTGACTAGCATCCATGAGGACATGGGTTTGATCCCTGGCCTCTCAGTGGGTTAAAGATCTGGTGTTGCTGTGAGCTGTGGTGTAGGTGGCAGACGTGGCTTGGCTTTGGCGTTGCTGTGGCTGTGGTGTAGGCTGGCAGCTACGGCACCGATTCAGCCCCTAGACTTGGAACTTCCATGTGCCATGAGTGCGGTTCTAAAAAAGCAAAACAAAAACAACCCACAAAAAACCATGAAAGCCTGGATGCTGGGTACTCTTATATAACACGGTGGTCTCTGTGTTTGCTATTTTGTAGCTGAAAGAGCCACTTGTAATTTAAGGGCCTCAGTTTGAGGTCTCTGATCTACAACAAAGATTTATGAAGCATTTTTTAAAAATCTGTAGTGAAAGTTGGGAGTCATTAGAAGGTACGAGCTGCCGTACCTTTATATGAAGCTGTAACAGTAAGACTAAGATCCCAGTGCTAATTTAAAATGTTTTGTGTTGAGAATTCCCCTTGTGGCGCATTGGAAATGAATCCAACTAGGAAACATGAGATTGCAGGTTCGACCCCTGGCCTCGCTCAGTGGGTTAAGGATCCAGTGTTGCTGTGAGCTGTGGTGTAGGTCACAGATGCAGCTCGGATCTGACATTGCTATGGCTGTGGCCTAGGCCAGCAGTTGTAGCTCCGATTAGACCCCTAGCCTAGGAACCTCCATATGCTGTGAGTATGGCCCTAAAAAGGAAAAAATAAAATAAAAAAAATTTAAATAATAAAAAATAGGAGTTCCCGTCGTGGCGCAGTGGTTAACAAATCCGACTAGAAACCATGAGGTTGCGGGTTCGGTCCCTGCCCTTGCTCAGTGGGTTAACGATGCGGCGTTGCCGTGAGCTGTGGTGTAGGTTGCAGACGCGGCTCGGATCCCGCGTTGCTGTGGCTCTGGTGTAGGCTGGCGGCCACAGCTCCGATTAGACCCCTAGCCTGGGAACCTCCATATGCCACGGGAGCGGCCCAAGAAGTAGCAACAACAACAACAACAACAAAAAAGACAAAAGACAAAAAAAAAGTAAAAAAAATAATAAAAAATAATGTTTTGTGTTTTATTAGTTGCTGCTAAAGATCCAGCCAGTGGCGGCCAGTTTAGCATCCAGGTAAGGGGGATGCGGCCACTTTCGCGGTATTGGTACCGTCCTGTCCTTCTCTGTTCTCAGCATCTACATGGATTGGCTTTGCAGTCACCAATTTTGCAGAAATCTCTCTTTTTTTCCCAGTAGACAGGCAACTCCTTGGGGTGGTTAGAATCATCTTGAATTTCCTGGTGCCCCCTTCCAAGTCTGGTACTTTGGAACACGAGTGTCCTGAATGAACATTTCTATGAGTTTTCAGTTCTTAGGGGAACTATAAATCCGAACCACATTGTGTCACCCAGACTAGTGAGCTGAGCTTTTGGAATCACTGGTTAGTCTTCTAAACTTTATTTAAGTGATGGACCTAGTGTTTTTACTGAGCTCCTAGGTTATTATGCTTTTCTTTTCTTTTCTTTTTTTTTTTGCTGTGCTTGTGGCATGCAGAAGCTCTAGGACCAGGGATCGAACCAGTGCCACAGCAGTGACCAAAGCCACAGTAATGACAGTGCCTAGATCCTTAAACTACTTTGTCATCAGGGAACACCTGGGTTTGCCCTTTTTTTCCCCCCTCCATTTTTCCTTTTTTGCTTTTCATGGCCATACCCGTGGCATATGGAAGTTCCCAGGCTAGAGATTGAATTGGAGCTGCAACTGCTGGCCTACACCACAGGCATAGCAACTTGGGATCTGAGCTGCATCTGTGACCTACACCACAGCTCATAGCAACGCCACATCCTTAACCCACCGAGTGGGGCCAGGGATCGAACCTGCATCCTGATGGATACTAGTCAAGTTCTTAACCTCCTGAGCCACAATGGGAACTCCTGGGTTTGCCTTTTAATATCCTAAATGTCAGTCCTGTAAATACCAACTTTACAATTTTTGCTGTATCTACATGTTATACATCATTTATTGAATATTTTCCTAAAAAATCATCTTTCTCTTGTCACTCAGAGCTTCGTCCTAAACCATAATATTCATTAAGATCATGGGTGTGATGAGCTAGTTATATTTTTCTACTGCACGTTGAATTAAAACTATAGCCATTAAAAATTATTAGTCTGGGGAGTTCCCATTGTGGCTCTGTGGAAACGAATCTGACTAGCATCCTTGAGGATGTGGTTCGATCCCTGGCCTCACTCAGTGGGTTAAGGACCCGGCATTGCTGCGAGCTGTGGTGTAGGTCACAGACATGGCTTGGATCCTGAGTTGCTGTAGCTGTGGTGTAGGCTGGCTGCTACAGCTCGGATTCAACCCCTAGCCTGAGAGCTTCCATGTGCCGTGGGTGCTGCCCTAAAAACCTGAAAAAAAGAAAAAGAAAAAAGAAAAAAAGCCCATGTCCCACCCCTCAATTCCTCCCTGGCTGCCCTCTGGGAAGCCCTGCCACGGGACCGCTCTGTAGCCAGTGAGTTAATGAATGACGGTCATGTGTTTCAAGCGCTGCTTTGTTCCTTTGCTCTAAGGAAAAGAACCTCAGGAATGTTTTCAGTCAAAATCTTGTCTCCACTTTTCCCTCAGATCTCCATTTTGTCAGCCATGGAGCTCATTTGGAACCTTTGTGAGATTCTTTTTATTGAAGTGGCCCCAGGTAAGCCCAGAATCATCCTGTCATGACGTCAGGGCTGTCCCCCTGCTCCTCCCTGTGTTGTGATGAATGGTCTGTGGCCTAGAATGCTCTCCCTCCCCACCCCGGCTGTGCCTTTGCCACGTGGGTTGGGGATTGAACTCACGCCACAGCAGTGACCCAAGTCACAGCAGTGGCAATTTTGGATCCTTAACCTGCACCGCCACGGAAGCTCCTAAAAAACTTTTTTTCATCAACAAACCACTAGAAAAGATATTACAGAGAAGCCTGCCGTTCTGTCAGATACTGCAAGAAGGACCGGAATGTCCTCTGAAAACCTGAAACGTTAGGCAGGTGACCCCTGACAAATACCAAGAACACCTGTCAAACCAGCATGTCAAAGGGTGGCCCGTGTTTCTGTCACGGTTGGTCACACTTAAGGAAGTGTCAGGAGAAGGGGGGGAAAGCGTGGCTCTGGTTCTTTCTGGCCTCCAAAGAGACCAGCCCTGCCAGTGCTTTGGTCTCAGACGTCTCGTCTCCAGAAACGTGAGCCAGCACACTTCTCTTGTGTGAAATCTTTAAAGGAAAAGGGCTTTAGGGATACGAGGAGGGATTACGTGGGGGAGGCAAAGGCACTTTGAGAATTCTTTTTATTTATTTCTTTATTTTTGTATTTTGAGGGCCACTCCCTTGGCATATGGAGGTTCTCAGGCTAGGGGTCGAATCGGAGCTGTAGCCACCGGCCTACGCCAGAGCCATAGCAACGCAGGATCCGAATCACGTCTGCAACCTACACCACAGCTCACGGCAACGCCGGATCCTTAACTCACTGAGCAAGGCCAGGGATCGAACCCGCAACCTCATGGTTCCTAGTCAGATTCGTTAACCACTGAGCCACGAAGGGAACTCTGAGAATTCTTTTGTTAGGAGTTCCTGTTGTGGCACAGTGAAAAGGAATCTGACTAGGAGCCAGGAGGTTGTGGGTTTGATCCCTGGCCTCTCTCAGTGGGTTAAGGATCCGGCGTTGCCAGGAGCTATGGTGTGGGTCACAGATGCAGCTCGTATCTGGCATTGCTGTGGCCGTGGTGTAGGACGGCGGCTACAGCTCCAATTTGACCCCTAGCATGGGAACCTCCACATGCCACGGGTATGGCCTTAAAAATACAAAAAACCCGGAGAGAATGTTTTATTAGAGGTTGGGTCGGGGCAGCCCTTCAAGTTCACTGTGATCCGAATTAAATTGTGGTCCGTTCTGTATCCTGGCTTGAATAGGCTCTTTGTGGAGGTACTATGCTTTTTTCTTTTTTTTTTAAGGGCCACACCCCAAGGCATATGGAACTTCCCAGGCTAGGGTTGAATCAGAGCTATAGCCACAGCCATGCTGGATCCCTGACATACTGATCGAGGCCAGGGATCGAGCCTGCATTCTCATGGATACTAATCGGATTTGTTTCCACTGTGCCACAATGGGAATGCCCTTTGTTTTTAGTTCTTGTGTGTGTGTGTGTGTGTGTGTGTGTGTTTTGTCTTTTAGGCCCGCACCCTCGGCATATGGAGGTTTCCAGGCTAGGGGTTGAATTGGAGCTACAGTTGCTGGCCTACACCACAGCCACAGCAATGCCGGATCCGAGCTGTGTCTATGGCCTGCACCACAGCTTACAGCAATGTTGGATCCTCAACCCACTGATTAAGGCCAGGGATTGAACTGGCAACCTTATGGTTCCTAATCGGATTCATTTCCGCTGCAGCACAAAGGGAACTCCTTTTTTTTTTTTTTAATTCTTTTAATGGTTTTATGTTTGCTGTTATCTTTAATGTGTACTCATAGTCTGTGTAGGACTTCTCTTGTGGCTCACTGGGTTAATTTAAGGATCTGGTGTTATCACTGCAGCAGTTTGAGTCGCTGCTGTGGTGTAGGTTTGATCCCTAGCCAGGGACCTTCTGCAGGCCAAGGGTGCAACCCCCACCCCCACCGCCCCCTGCCCCAAAAGTCTCTGCAGTTGTCGCTTTTTATGCTTCTGCTAAAGTACTGAGCAATTTGAAATTAAGATTACTTGTCTGCCTCTTCCACTACATTTTGAGGGCTATCACTATGTTTCAATCTTTTTTTTTTGTCTTGCCTTTGGCATATGGAAGTTTCTGGGCCAGGGATCAAACCCTCACCACAGTGTTGACCCAGGCCATTGCAGTAACAACGCCAAGTCCCTAACCTGCTGTGCCACAAGAGAACTCTAGGTTTTTATCTTTGTTGTATACCTGGCACCTGGGCAGTACTAGTCCCTGTATGGCCATGACTTACACAGCCTATAAGTATTGCGTAGTTAGGAAGAATCTGGGGGTGTGATGTCTGGGTCTCCTGTTCAGCACTTTCCAGGATTCAGTGAAAGGTGGAGTTGCCTGGCACAGAGGAAGCATTCCATAAAAGTCCACTTGCTAGCTCAGCCCTGTATTCAGGACCGTGTGTGGGAGTTCCCGTTGTGGCGCTGAGGAAATGAATCCGATGGGTGTCCATGAGGGTGCGGGTTCCATCCCTGGCTTCTCTCAGTGGGTTAAGGATCCAGCGTTGCTGTGGCTGTGGTATATAGGGTGGCAGCTGCAGCTCTGATTCAGCCCCTATGCTGGGAACCTCCATATTCCTTGGGTGTGGCCCTTACAAAAAAAAAAAAAAAAGGACCACGTGTGCTCTCTTAAGAGGGATAAACTACTTGCTACGTACTCAGCTCGTCTGCCCTGCATTCTTTCCTTTGGGGGAAAGGGGAATTTACTGCTTTTGTTGTGATGAGAATTTTCCTCCCAGCCGGCCCCCTCCTCCTTCACCTCCTTGACTGGGTCCGATTGCACGTGTGTGAGGTGGACAGTTTGTCGGCAGATGTTCTGGGCAGTGAGAATCCAAGCAAACACGAGGACTTCTGGAAGCTGGTAAGAACCTCATGCAGCTCAGGCCTCCTTGCCTTCCACCTCCTCGTTGTCTTCTGGGCTCACAGACAGGCCCGAGGGTGTGCGCTGGGCTCTTTGAGTCTGTGATTATGCAGTCCTGCCTCGAGCTTTCCTTCCCTGCTCCACGGGGGAGTTTAGGACTGAGTTATCATCTGAGGAAAGCAACGCTCTGTACTTTGCAGTGAGAAGGGAATTTGTATTTCTTTGTGGGTCTAGGATGAAAAGACTTGGAGATACTACAGAACCACTTGATGAGTGCTAGGCAGGGGCTTGGTAAGAGTAAGTGAGCAGGGGCGATTTCAGGTGATAGAAATGTTTACAAAACTGATTGTGGTCATGGTGCACCCTCTGTAAACATACTTCAACTCACTGAATTACACAGGTAGGTGAGTGTTTGTAGTGTGTAAATTACCACTCAGTAAAGCTATTAAAAACAGACTGGGAGTTCCCGTTGTGGCTCAGGGGGTTAAAAACCTGACTAGTATCCATGAGGATGTGGGTTTGATCCCTGGCCTTGCTCAGTGGGTTAGGGATCTGGTGTTGCCGTGAGCTGTGGTGTAGATCTCAGATGTGGCTCCAATTAGACCCCTAGTCTGGGAACCTCCAGATGCCGTGGGTGTGCCACCCCCCTCAAAAAAAAAAAAACGTGAGAGTGTATGAACTAGTTGATGGACACTGTTGGAGCTCTTGTTTTACTCCTGAGTCAGGTGGTGTGGGGGCACATTGGAGAGTTGAAAAAGGAGTTCCGTGATCTGATCTAGGTTTTCAGAGGCTCTTCTGGCTACACTGCTGAGGACAGAGCAAAGGTGGAGCGGAGACCGGTCTGGAGGCTGTGGAACTAAGCCAGGCAGAGGCGGTGGTGACGGGGACAAGAGTAGGAGCTGAGCGGTGGAGATGGTGAGAAGTGGCCGAGTCTGCATGCAGCTTAAAGATAGAGTTGAGGAGCTCTCTTGTGACTCAGCGGGTTAAGGATCAATCTGGTGGTGTTGCTGCTGTGGCGAGGTTCGATCCCTGGCCCTGGAACTGCCATGTGCCGCGGGTGTCGACATAAAAAAAATTGGAGTTGATATTTATTGATGGATTGGATGTGTGAGAAATAGAAGAATGTAGGTTGGTGAGTTGAGGTATCAAGTATTTGCTTTGAGGCGTGTTCAGCAAGATGCCTGTGAGATCGAGGTGGAGGCATTGACTGGGCAGTAGGAGACACATGTCTGGAATTCAGAGGAGGCTGTCTAGGCTAGAGAGAGAAGATGGGACGTGTCGGCATATATATTCTTGGCTTTGAGGTGATGGTGGGGGAGGGGGGCACTGAGCAGGGCCAGGGATTGAACCCTCGTTCTCATGGATACTAGTTGGGTTTGTTTCTACTGAGCCTCCAGTATCCCTGATTTTTTGAGCTGACTTGTAGTAAGAAATTTTACTGTGCGTGTTTTACATATATATTTTTTACAATTTATGTGTAATGTTGATTCTGTAGATAGTTACGGTCTGTAGAATCTCCTGGAACCCCAAGTTTTTGATTATTCAACCATTGCTCCTTGTTAGGAAATTACAGGTTTCCTTCGAGCCTCTGGTCACGTTTTTGTCAGCTGGTCGGCTTATAATCTTCTTTTACGTATGTTTCTGTTTCGAAACACCTTATTTAATATATGTTGTTGGCGTTCCCATCATGGCGCAGTGGTTAACGAATCTGACTCGGAACCATGAGGTGGCAGGTTCGATTCCTGGCCTTGCCCAGTGGGTTAAGGATCCAGTGTTGCCGTGAGTTGTGGTGTAGGTTGCAGACACGACTCAGATCCTGTGTTGCTGTGGCTGTGGTGTAGGCTGGCAGTTACAGCTCCAATTAGACCCCTAGCCTGGGAACCTCTATGGCCGTAGGAGCGGCTCTAGAAAAGGCAAAAAGACCAAAAAAAAAAAATGTGTGTGTGTATATAATGTTGTTGATTCATTAGCATTGAACTCATGGCCAACAGCCCTGTAATCCTTGTCTGAATGAAGCTCATCTAACATGTATATTCTGACATGATACATGGCACGTTATAGCCTTCTTTGCACTTAGCACTGAGCGGCACTTCGGCACAACGCTTGGGGGCCCAACGAAACGCATGAAAATGTAAAAAATATGGCACTAAATAGATCGCAAAAAATACTTATTTAGTGTGAGAGCTGATACCAGCAGGTGGAACTCCAGTTGTTCAGCCTCAGCTGGTAACGTGTGTTTCAGGTGACTCACATTTGTTGCCCCTTTCTGGGCACATGTCCAGAAATGATGGTGAAAGCACCTCAGATATTGACTTGGGGGTTACAAATAAATTTCAGCAGGCAGCTGTCTGCACAGATACGGAATCTGACTGGAGAGGATCAGTGGTAGTAATGTTGATTGTATATGTACATGTATGTATGTATTTGAACTCAAAGTTTTATGAACCAGTACTTTATTTGATGCACTTGGAATTTTTTATCTTTATTGTGCTTATTTTTAAAAAGTTACAACCTCAGTGGGTTACACGTGTGGTTTGAGAAGCATAGTACAGGTTCAAACTGTGAGACTCACTGAATCCGATTACCTCGGGAGCTTCTCCAGGGCTAGAAAGCCAGAGTCTGGGCTTAGGGGACTGGCTTCTGAGCCTGCCGTGAACATGTGTGTCCTTGGGTGTCCTCCAGGTGACCATCCTGGTGCTGCAGGGCCGGCTGGACGAGGCCCGGCAGATGCTCTCCAAGGAAGCCGACGCCAGCCCCACCTCTGCAGGCATGTGCCGCGTCCTGGGGGACCTGATGAGGACAATGCCCGTTCTCAGCGTATGTGGGAGCGGCTGGGCTCTCCCGGGTCCTGGAGATGGGGTCCTGCAATGAGAATAAGGGCTCGTGTGCTGACGGGCTCGCTCTGTGTCTCTTGCCGTAGCCTGGTAACACTCAGACGTTGACCGAGCTGGAGCTGAAGTGGCAGCACTGGCACGAGGAGTGCGAGCGGCACCTCCAGGATGGCACGTTCGCCTCCAGTCCTCACCTCGAGTCTCTCTGCAAGGTCTGTGGGAAGCAAGTCCAGGTCGGGGCCCAAGTTGGCTTTCCCTGGGGACCGCGGCATCCAGCGCAGCAGCGGCAGGAACTTGGTCCTTGGACAGGGCTGTCGGCTGCGTCTGGAAGGAGAGAGCTTTCAAAGCTGCTGCTGCAGCCGAGATCAGGAGGTGATGTGGCAGTCTCGCTCAGAGCTAAGGAGTCGTGTCTCTCTTTTCAGATCATGCTGGGAGACGAAGCTGCCCTGTTGGAGCAAAAGGAGCTTCTGAGTAACTGGTACCATTTCCTAGTGACCCGGCTCCTGTACTCTTGTCCCACAGTGAAACCCATGGATCTGCACTGCTATGCCCAGGTGAGCCTGCGCTCCCCGGAGTGCGCCTGGGGCATAGGAACCCTGAGGCGCCGCCCTGCCCCTGCTGGGTCATTTTCACCCCTTGGCTTCTTGGAGTTGAACCTCCCTGGAGAACAGGAAGGGGCTTTCCTTGGGCGCTTTTTGCAGGACCCCGTCACCCTTCCCCAGGGTGCCCTACCTAGCAGCCCTGCCTGCCCCCTTGAATCTCTGCTGGCATCTGGGGATTGAATGGGTCACCGCCTTTCCACAGTCCAGCCTGGACCTGTTTCTGGGAGGTGAGAGCAGCTCAGAACCCCTGGACAACATCTTGTTGGCAGCCTTCGAGTTCGACATCCACCAAGTGATCAAGGAGTGCAGGTAGGCCCTGCTGCCGCCACCGGCAGTACGGTCCACGCGGGACCACCCTCGCAGCCGTCCTCGCCTCCAGTGCCCTCTTCCTGCTTGCTGGTGTCTCAGCTTTCTTCCCACAGACCTGCTGCCCCTGTGCAGCCACATGTAGGCAGATCACGGCTTCTCTCTGGAGAGCTTGGGGCCCTTCCTGAGGCTTGACGGCTCTTGTATTTGTAACAGTTTCCATTTCAGGGATGTTTACTTAACATAACGTTGCAGGAAATTCCTTTGATATTTAAAATCTAGAATTAACAGACACTAAGCGGATTCTTGGAACCCAACGGACATGCAATCACCTTAAGGGACGGAGCTCTCAACAGTCTCACTCTCTGGTGAGCCAGGGTACCACACCTTCGGCTCTTGATTGGGTCTGTTCAGAGCAGGAATTCTGCATCAGCCCACTCCCCAAAAGGGTATCTTGTCATTACATTGAACCTTCAGCAAGGCAGGAAAGGGAGTGTGAAATGTAATCCAAGGTAGAGCTTTCCAGAAATTTGCACGTTGTAATAAGTCAGAATTTACCTTCCCGGAGTTTCCGTCGTGGTGCAGTGGTTAACGAATCCGACTAGGAACCATGAGGTTGCGGGTTCGGTCCCTGCCCTTGCTCAGTGGGTTAACGATCCGGCGTTGCCGTGAGCTGTGGTGTAGGTTGCAGACGCGGCTCGGATCCCGCGTTGCTGTGGCTCTGGTGTAGGCCGGTGGCTGCAGCTCCGATTCAACCCCTAGCCTGGGAACCTCCATATGCCATGGGAGTGGCCCAAGAAATAGCAAAAAAAGACAAAAAAAAAAAGAATTTACCTTCCCTTGTGCAGTCTGGAGAGTGGCGTTGCACCAGTGACGCCCAGAAGAAAGCTAGGAACGCAGCAGGTAGCCTTGCTCACGTATCAATTCATTGACCTTGACTGAACCTATCTTTTTTTGGTAAATCAGGGCAATGGGAAGGGTTCCCCACCCGCTGCCATCTCTTCCTGTTTTGGCCAAAAGAGAGCCAGGGCTTCAAGAAAATGCTCTTAGATTTGGAGAAAGGAAAACGGGTTTTGTGTCAGTGTTCTTTTCAGAGACTTACAGAGACTTTAGTTGGTGCCTGAAGACAACTTCGAGAGTTTGGCTGATGGCAGTGGGGGTGGGGGTGGCATCTGCCTGGAGCGGGTAGTGACAGTAACTTAGAAAGGCACACACGTCATTATTTCGCTTTGTCAGTGTCTCTGCCTATAGTTTAAAGCAACAGTCTTGCCCGACTCTTGTCTGTTAGTGGCAGTGGGTTATTTCCTCCTGGGCCTCCTTCCTAAGCCACATACGGCTTTTAAGGAACAAAACAGAGTTGAACAGAACGAGGAGAAGAATAATAAAAAGGGAAGGTACCTTGTTCTTTTCAGTGGCAACAGAAGGAAAAGCTAGAGAAGTGTCAACAGAGAGGGTGGCTTTTGTGAATCCACAGGTTACGGCATCACTCCAACGCCAGTCCCAAAGGAGGAAGGGTCGGCTCGTAGCCCCTCAGTCTGGGCGCCTCTCTGCCCCGGCAAGTAGGACAGGGTCTGAGGCTTCTGTTGGCACTCCATCTAGGAGCTTGGGCTTATCTGAGCAGGAAGCCATCTCCTAGCCCGTTTCGAAGGAGGCCCTGAAAAGCGCATCGCCGGACCTCATCCCACGGGTTGGAAGCAGGGCCGAAGTCTCTTCGGAGGGTGTTAGAGGCCGAAAGACTGGATTTGGGGTCTTGCGGGCACGTGCTTTCTCTTGGGTTGTGCTGGTCAGGCCCAAGCTGGGCCCGGAGGGGAGGGGGCACGTCTCTTTGGAGCTGGGCCAGTGCGTTGGTGGGACAGGGCGGCCTGGCTGATGCGAATGTGATGTCAGCTGGGGTCACGGCTACCCTGTGACAGCGGAGTGAGGGCGCTCCTCTCTCACGGCGCTGGAGGGGAGGTTTCTGCAGGGCAGACCCAGAGGGGCAGCGGGGGCCCCTGAAGCGGAGCACAGAACCCCTGCCGAAGGGCCACCTGTTTGCCTATCGGCCCCACAGCTGAGAGAAGGCGGATCCTCTCCGAGGGCGCGTTTCCTGTCTTGTGGGTTGCAGAGGCCCATTCCCGCTGTCTGGCAAAAGGAGACGGAACTGGCACGCACTTCACTCCGAGCCTAGCAAGATGGCAGCTTCCTGGTGCCCGTAAACCCCAGGGAATCGGGGCTTCTTTCAGAAACTAAGAGGTCCAGTGGAAGATTTGCCTGATCCCATCTTCTTGCCGGCCCTTTGGCCCAGCCCCTGACCTTGGCCGTGGAGGGTGGTGGCGCACAGACCCTCACTCTCCACTTTCAGGAGGCCCACAGCCACCAGAGCTCGGCTGGGCAGAGGCAGGGGTTGCTGCAGAGCCACCGAAAAAGCAGGACACAGAGTTGGGCTAAGTGATGGTAGCAGCTCGAGTGCAGGGCAGACAGTCCTCGGGAGCATGACCGTTGTTTCCTCAGGGAGGGCTGTCGCCGCCGCCGCCGCCGCCGGCCTTCACTGGTCTGTCCGGCTCAGCGTCCTCCCTCGGCTGGTAGAACAGAAGCCACTGCAGAGCTAATGCAGACTGCAGACCCTCCCCAACACCTTCGAACAGGGAGCTTGTTCACCTGGTCTCTGTAGATCCTGCCCTCAGGTCTCCATCCTGTGTATGCGAAGATCTGAAACCTGTGTTCAGAGGCGCACAGCCCTGCAGGGAGACCTCGACGGCCTAGTTCATGCGGCGCTCAGCCTGGTCTCGGTCACTCAAGCTGTGGTGTTCGTTCTCGGCCTCAGTGGTCACTGCCTGGCGGCCTTGAGGCTGGCACATCCCTTTGGGAAGACCCGGGGCTGTGCAGACTGGGGCAGGTTGTGGCTCCCCTGGCTCTGGGGTCCCCCAGACCCACCTTGCTGGCTCTTTTCCAAAGCCATCAGCTCGCAGTCTAGGTAACGTCAGCTGGCGGGAGCCTGAGGTGTCATTTCCTCTTGCCCAGCCCACCCCCACTTCTTTACTTTTAAGCGCAACTTGACATTTGTTGGACATCAAGCTTTGAGATGACAGGTGTTTTTCTTGTACGATGTTTACAGTCTGGGCCAGATGTTGTGGGACCCCTCAAGAGAGGAACCCCATGTCAGACTGGAAGTCAGGGCAAGCTCTCTAAGTTGAGTCCTGCGAAGCTCAGTGAAGAACACTGGGAAAGGTCACGTCCCAGCGGAGCGAAGGCATGGAGAAGGGAACACGGCCTGTTACTTGCTTGCGGAGCTGCAGACATCCCTAGAACCAAAAGACTAAATAAATGAGAGGTGGGTTGCACTGGTGACAGAGGTAGGAAAGAAATCAGATCATCAAGGACCAAATAGTCCCAATATAAACACGGGGAGCAGAGTTCCTGTCGTGTCTCAGCGGAAGTGAATCTGACGAGTATCCATGAGGATGAAGGTTTGGTCCTTGGCTTTGCTCAGTGGGTTAAGGATCCAGCATTGCCGTGAACTGTGGTGTAGGTTGCAGATGCGGCTGACATCGTCGTTGCTGTGGTGTAGGGCGGTGGCTACAGCTCCAGTTTGACCTCTAGCCTGGGAACCTCAGGTGTGACCCCCAAAAAACAACAACCAAAAAAGGGGAGCCACTGAGGATTTTTAGCAGGACAGTGCTGTGAAGTTTGTATTTGAGAAAGAGTAGTACAAAGAGGACAGCAAGGCTGGTGCCCGGGAGGCCAGTCCTAAGGCCAATACAGTTAGCAGTGTGGAAAGTGGTACTAATTACATGAACGGTGGTGATAATAGTTAACACGGCTTCGCTTTTACAGAGTATTTCATTTTATCTTGCAACATACTTTTGGGGTAGGTGCTGTTATTTTCTTTCTTTTTTGTCCACCCCAAGGCATATGGAATTCCTGGGCTAGAGATCCGATCCAGGCTGCAGTTGAGACCTGCGCCTCAGCTGCAGCAACACTGGATCCCTTAACCCACCCTGCTGGGCCAGGGATCGAACCTGTGTCCTTGGCACTGCAGAGACGCCACCGATCCTTTTGGGCCACAGTGGGAACTCCAAGTGCTGTTATTTCACGCCTGTCTTATGGACGAGTGTGAGCCCTGATGAGGGTTCACAGGGGGCTCTGCGGGTAGTTGGATCCAGAGCCTTTGCCAGAGTTCATACTGTTACTGCGCTCTTAAGCACTGACCGGTCTGTCAGTACGTCCTATTAGCACCACTTGAAAACGTACTTTACAACCGGCTGTTCTTATTCCCGCCACAGCGACTACCCTGGCCCACCACCGTCACTGCTGGCCTGAGCTATTAACAGGTGGCCCCTGACTGGCGTCCCACTACCTCCTGTGTCTCTACTGTCCTTTCTCACCTTTCAAATCCTAAACCGTGTCATTCTCCTGCTTACCGTCCTAGTGGCTTCTCATCACAAGGCCCCAAGTCAGCTGCCTCCACCCGCCTTGAAGTTGGAGGCAGCTGAGCTTCGTTTCCACCCGCAGTTCTTTACCGCCGGCTATTTCCCTGTTCTGGGAGCGCTCGTCTTCCGATAGCACATTCCTCATCCTTCAGCCCTTTGCTCCAACAACCCTCTGGACAATTTTCTGTATGAACTTACTCTAGGAAGGGTGGGGATGAATGTGATTTTACCTGTGAAGAGGCAGCTTGTCTTACATCTTGTCAGTTGATGCTTTCTCACCTTACATGCTGTTTTATTCTTAGGACTGGTAACTGCTGATTTTGTCCATTATGTTTGAATTTTCCATAACTTCAGTCCCTAAGATACTGTCAGAATCTTAAAGTCCTATACTGACCGTTATAATTCTTCCACTTTGACAGTGAAGCTGTGGTTGAAGGAAATGAACTGGACAGTCCTTGAGTAGCAGGTCTGGATTTTTTTTTTTTTTTTTTAGGGCTGCAGGTGCAGCATATAGAAGGTCCCAGGCTAGGGGTTGAATTGGAGCTGCCAGCCTAGGCCACCACAACACAGGATCCGAGCCACCACAGCTCATGGCCAACACCATATTCCTAAGGCACTGAGTGAGGGCAGGGATCAAACCCGCGTCCTCATGGCTAGTTGGGTTTGTTACCACTAAGCCACAATAGGAACTCCTGCAGGACTGGATTTGAACCAATTTGCAGTGCTTTCCCTTGGACACAGCTATGCTTTTAACATGTATATAGGAAACAGAATTTTCAAAAATAATACATATATTTCTTTTGTTTTTGTTAGGGACATACCCATAGCATATGGAAGTTCCCAGGCTAGGGGTCAAATCAGAGCAGCAGCCGCCAGCCTGTGCCACAGCCACAGCAACAACAGATCTGAGCCGTGTGTGCAGCCTACATCGAAGCAAGGCCAGATCCTTTTAAGCCACTGAGTGAGGCCAGGGATCGAACACACATCCTTATGGATACTGGTTGGGTTCTTAACCTCCTGAGTCACAGCAGGAACTCCCCCAAAATAATCTTTTAAGAGCAGTTTATAGTTTACCACTTGTATATATTTATATTTTACCACATATTTCTCTTGAAAACAATCCAGGTAAGCCAAGAGGTAAAATTACTTCCATTTATAGATGAAAGGGACACAGAGGTAAGTGACTGAAGGGACAGTCTTGGGATCCAGTCATATAACACCTTTTCCATTAAATCACCTCCTGACTGATGAAATAATATTTTCAGCTGTTAAACTGTTGCTACATCAAGGAGCTTTGATGAAATTATAATGGTTAACAGCAACATTATCCAGTGAGTTGGGGTTTGGTTGGGGGGCTGTCATAAGGAGATATATTTATTGGGACTCTTGTCTAAAAAGGACAGAATCAAGGAATGCAGCAGGAGTTCCCACTGTGGTTCAGGAGTAATGAATCCGACTAGTATCCTTGAGGATGTGGGTTCCATCCCTGGCCCCACTCAGTGGCTTAAGGATGCAGTATTATCGTGAGCTGTGGTGTAGGTTGCAGACGAGGCTCGGAACCCATTCTGCTGTGGCTATGGCAAAGGCCGGCAACTGCAGCTCTGATTCGACCCCTGGCCTGCGAGCTGCCATATGCCACAGGTGTGGCCATAAAAAAAAAAGAAAAAGAAAAAGTTGAGCTGTATTTGATATATGAGAGAATTTTAGGAAGGCCACCATGACATTCCACAATGAATTCTGGAGCAGGTGAAGTATCATAGTACTCCTATCTTTAAGATCAAGGCAAGAGTTTTAAACATTGAAAGCTTCCTTTCCCTCTCCCAAGATGGGAAAGATGGTCAAACATTTATATACAGATACAGAAAGGCCAGTGCCAAGTAACAAATGAAAAATATAACTCAAAATGATGTATGCACACTTGACGACAGTAAATGCATTGGTAAGCTTCTCACAAAATGATGCCAGAGAGTTTACAAATAGTGATGGAAAAACTTCATCAGACCCTTAGCGGGCCCTAGAAAATGTCATTTTTAACAAGGGCCACCCATGACTCTAGGTTTTGATTAAGTGACATGTCTGTAGTTGTATTCATAAAGCATGCTAAGGAAAACTGCAATGATGAGAAATGTTAATAGCAAATGCAGTGCAAACAGAGCTATTCCTTTGAGTTCCATGTTTCATCGAGACTCAAAAGCCACTAGTCTTTCGGTCTTTTTCTTGTACATTATTCTGCATCTTCGTCCTCTATATCTAATTGGATCCCTGGATTTTATTTCATTTTCTGTGTGATATTCTTCACTGACAGGTATCATCGGTTCTCGCTTTGAGGGTTGACTGTCTTTCTCCGTGTCCACTGTTAGTCCCCACCTAGAATGCAGCGACCTCTCTGAGCTTGCAGGCAGATTCCAGCTTGTTGCTGTCCCTCCCGTCCTAAAACCATAAGAGGCCATGCGGGATTCCTGCTTATGCTCCACTCGTGTGGGCCGTGGCCTCTCATCCTGACTTTGCCCCTTACCTTGGTGTTTGAACTTGTAGCATTGCCCTCAGCAACTGGTGGTTTGTGGCCCACCTGACAGACCTGCTGGATCACTGCAAACTCCTCCAGTCTCACAACCTCTAGTAAGTACGCTGGGGCCAACACTCTTCTCGCTGCCACCCAGACCCTCGGGTGTGGGGGGACCCGAATGCCTGGAAGGGAGGTTGGGCTGTCACAGGGGGCCCTGGATAGAGCAGCCCAGGAGTTTGGTCTCATGTTACGTTTTATTCCAGCTTCGGGTCCAACATGAGAGAGTTCCTCCTGCTGGAATATGCCTCAGGCCTGTTTGCCCATCACAGGTATGCTGGCAGCGGGTGCTTCTCAGCATGTGGCTGCCAGGGGTCAGGGCGGGGGGAGGGGGCTTGGACTCGGTTCTCTCCTGTCTGGTTCCCCGAAGGCTGCAGGGTTTGGAGCCGGAGCTGCCTTGAGTGCGCGTTCCCAAGCCCCAGGGCAGCGTCTGGGCTTGCCAGGCCCTCATGTCTGTCCTTGGACCCGTGCAGCCTGTGGCAGCTGGGGGTGGATTACTTTGACCACTGCCCTGAGCTGGGCCGAGTTTCGTTGGAGCTGCATATCGAGCGGATCCCGCTGAGCACGGAGCAGAAAGCCCTCAAGGTGCTGCGGGTTTGCGAGCAGCGGCAGATGACGGAGCAAGGTGAGTGGCTTCTCTGCCTGGAGTACCTCTGTGCTCATGCCGTGCTGCCCGGACTGGAGAGTGTCTGGGCAGCAGGTGCCAGGAGGTAAACGAAAACCCGGCACACTACTGGGGAGGGACAGAGAGCTAGGGGTCCGATGGGAAATAGTTGAGGACGTTGCCTTTATAAAGGTCCTGAGTCACTTCTTCTCTCATGCTTTCACCAGAGGTCAGGCGGGAGCAGCTGTGGGTTGTCCTGTCCCAGTGGGTGGCTCTGGCTAAGGCTGGCTGGGTAGGGAAGTGGGACTGGAGCTGGCTCAGGAAGAGCACGGGGGCGGGGGGAGTGAGGACGGTTGCTCCTCCTCTTCCCCTTGCTGCGGAGTGACTGGTAGGAACCTAAGCTGCCTTCCTCGAGGAGGCACTGCATGTTCATGACTGTCTGTGAAAGCACATGGCCTTCAGGACCCAGAGGAGCGAGGGCTTGGAGTACCTGGACAGATCAAGGAGGCGCTGATCTGTGGGGAGCAGGACACATCTTTTTGCCACCCCTGAAATGAAGCCCCCTCACAAAGCCAGTCCTTCCAGGGTGGGTCCTACTGTTAACAAAGCCAATTAGAGAATTTATGAACCCCCGAGTTCCTAGTTCTGCTGGCCAAGCTGTACGTGGAGAGCCCATAGAGAAGCCTAGTTCAGGAGGTGGGAAGGCCGCTCTTGTCCCAGTGGGGTTCAGGAATGGAGTGACTGACAGGGTGAGAGGTGTGCCTTTTCTCTTTTCCCTGCAAAGTTCGCAGCATTTGTAAGATCTTAGCCATGAAAGCTGTCCGCAACAATCGCCTGGGCTCCGCCCTCTCTTGGAGCATTCGAGCCAAAGATGCTGCCTTTGCCACGCTGGTGTCAGACAGGTAGGCTCAACCGGTGTGCCCTTCCTGGGTGCTGTCTGGCAAGGTGGGAGGCTGAGGAGGCGAGCCTGGGACTGCTGCTCTCATCTCCAGGCCGGGCCTTCCTTGCAGGTTCCTCAGGGATTACTGTGAGCGAGGCTGCTTTTCCGACCTCGATCTCATTGACAACCTGGGGCCAGCCATGATGCTCAGTGATCGACTGACGTTCCTTGGTGAGTCTGGGCTCTGGCCCCTGGACCTTCAGCACAGGTGGGCCGTTACAGAGATTGGAGGGATGGTTCTAGACTTCTCCAGGCCAAAACACATAGACCCGTGTGCCAGTCTCTGCAAAGCACATATTTTTGTTTTGTTTGTCTTTTTAGGGCCGTACCCACGGCATATGGAGGTTCCCAGGCTCGGGGTCAAATCAGAGCTGTAGCTGCCGGCCTACACCACAGCAACACCAGATCCGAGCCATGTCTGTGACCTACACCACAGCTCAGGGCAACGCCAGATCCTTAACCCACTGAGCGAGGCCAGGGAATGGCACCTGCTTCCTCATGGTTCCTAGTCAGGTTCGTTAACCACTGAGCCACGACCGAACTCCCAAGGCATATTTTTTGGTAACATTTTATCTTCCGGTAATTTCAAACTTAGAGAAAAGTTACGAAAATAGTATAAGAAGTAAGGAATTCCCCTATACTCTTTACCCAGAATCACCAGTTACATATCTGGCCTCATTTCTCAACCAGGCTTTTTTGGGAATAACTTGAAAGTAAGTTGGAGACACTGTTTTCCTTTCTCCGTAAACACCTGCGTATGTGTTTCCTTGAGTAAGAACAGTCTCTTACTGGAGTTCCCATTGTGGTTCAACAGTAACAAGTCCAACCAGTACCCATGAGGATACGGGTTTGATCCCTGGCCTTGCTCAGTGGGTTAAGGATCCCATGTTGCCCTGAGCTCTGGTGTAGATTGCAGACTCGGCTCGGATCTGGCTTTGCTGTGGTTGTGGTATAGGCCGGCGGCTATAGCTCGGATTCGACCCCTACCCTGGGAATTTCCAGGTATGCGGCTCTAAAGAGACCAAAAAAAATAGTTCTTTAACCAGTTCTCAAAATTAAGACGTTCAGCACTAATCTAACACCCTTTCACAGGCCACGTTCTGATTCCATCAGGGACGCCCTTCATTTTGTCCAGATTCGTGTGTTTAGTTTTCATGTCTTACTAGTGTCTCTTGCCTTTCTTGGTGCTTCTTTAACCTTGACATTTTTGAAGAGTTAGTTCAGCTCTTGTAGAAGGTTCTCACTTTGGGTTTATCTCATGGGCAGGCGCAGATGGTATATTTGGGCAGGAGTTCCACTGAGGTGGCGTGTCCTCTGTGCTGTCTGTCCCTACTGGTGGAGTTCACTGTGACGGCTTGGTTCATGTGGTGGCCACTGGGGTCTCCTCTGCGTAGCACTGGTTTTCCCTTTAATAATTTGTGGGTTATTTAAGTGCCTTGTTCCCCATCAAACTTTGACCCACTAGTTGTAGTAACTACTGGTGGTTTTCTGACTACCATTCCTTGTGTTTTAGCTGGCATTCCTCTGAATGGAAGATGTCCCTTTGTCCCCCTGTGTTCTTTCATTTACATCAGTACATTTTTTGTTTTTGTTTTTTTAGGGCCACACCCCCAGCATGTGGAGAATCCCAGGCTAGGGATCGAATCTGAGCTGGAGCCGCCAGCCTACACCTCAGCCACAGCAATGCCAGATCCAGGCCGCATCTGCGACCTACACATCTCACGGCAACACCAGATCCTTAACCCACTGAGCGAGGCCAGGGATCGAACCTGCGTCCTCATGGATATTGGTGAGATTCATTATCCGCTGAGCCACGAAGGGAACTCCTACATCAGTAAACATTTGATGTTTATATTCTCCGGCATGTGGCTCCTTGGAGCCCCTTGTGAGCATGTGGTGGTTTGTTTTTGTTTCTTGGCCAAGCCCTTGGCACGCAGAAATTCCTAGGCCACCCAGCCTGTGGTTGCACTGCAGAACTCCCTTAAGCATGTGTTGTGTTTTTTTTTTTTTTGCCATTTCTTGGGCTGCCCCGCAGCATATGGAGGTTCCCAGGCTAGGGGTCTACGCCACAGCAACGCAGGATCCGAGCCATGTCTGCAGTCTACACCATAGCTCACGGCAATGCCGGATCCTTAACCCACTGAGCAAGGCCAGGGATCGAACCCACATCCTCATGGTTCCTAGTCGGATTCGTTAACCACTGAGCCACGACGGGAACTCCTTAAGCATGTGTTTTGAATCCTTTTGGTTCCATCGGTCAATGAGCTTGGAGGCTGCTCTGGAAGAATTTCCCTGCTCTGTGGAATAGCTAGTCTGTGTTAGGGCCAGGGTGACCTGTTGGTTTTTTTTATTCTCCATAGGAAAGTACCGTGAGTTCCACCGGTTATATGGGGAGAAGCGTTTTGTTGACGCTGCTACTCTTCTCCTGTCATTGATGACGTCCCAGATTGCCCCCCGGTCTTTCTGGATGACGCTACTAACAGACGCCCTGCCCCTCTTGGAACAGAAACAGGTAGACTGAGTCCACCTTGATTTTCTTCTATGCCTTTCATCCTGTAGCTGTTGCAGATGCATGTACATCCATCATCTCCTAAAGTGGGTCTGTGTGCACGTCCCCCCAGAGTGCCAACTCTGGAAATAGATTCTGCAAAGCAGACTACTTAATTTGAAATGGAGCAGCTGTTTGCTGACAATGCTCAGCCCTCCCTGAGTTGCATTTTCAAAGCACACTCCTTCAAATGGGATGCACAAAAGGCTGGCTCAACTTGGACTCATACCCGGAGCAGGACAAGCTCTGGTTGGGGAGCAGCTAAGCGAAGCAGCACCTCTCCCCTAGGTGATTTTTTCAGCAGAGCAAACGTATGAGTTGATGAGATGCCTGGAAGACCTGACCTCAGAAAGGCCAGCGCATGGAGAGCCCGATGCCCAGCAACTCCAGGTCAGTTTAGCTTTTGATTTGTTGGTTCCACAATGGAGATGAGAAAAGGCCCCCAAAACACTGGCTTTGGAATTCACATCATGGCACAGCAGAAACGAAACCGACTGGGAACCATGAGGTTTCAGGTTCAATCCCTTGCGTCACTCGGTGGGTTAAAGGATCCTGTGTTGCTGTGAGCTGTAGTGTAGGTTGCAAACGCAGCTCGGGTCTGATGTGGCTGTGGTGTAGGCCGGCAGCTGTAGCTCCAATTAGACCCCTACCCTGGGAACCTCCACATGCCATGGGTGCGGCCCTAAAAAGCAGACCAAAAAAACCACCACTGGTCCCTTACAAACTCACATGCCTCTCAACCTGTGACTATGACACACCAGCTTCTTTGGGGTGATTCTAGTGTTTGGCCTCTTGATTGCTTGCTTTCCTGGTAGTCAGAGGTCCTTGGCATGTGGTTCCATCTCTGGAAGATTCGGCTGGATGTTAAACACCCTCTATCTACCTTTGGGTAGATAGTCCTGGAAGCTATAAAGAAGGAAAGATTACTGCTGTTCCTCATGCTGGCTCGCTTTGCTTTTAGGATGATGACATAGAGACCACCAAAGTGGAAATGCTGAGAATTGGTCTTGCACGAAATCTTGCTCGGTCAATTATAAAAGAAGGCTCGTTGGACGGTTCCTGAGGCCAACTCCAACATGGTATCTTTGTAAGGCAATGTATATACATTTTTAAAAGAATAAATGTGGTTTTTTTGCAAATATAAGGCAAGTTCGTACGTGTATAGTCTTTGAGCTATCACTGCTATAAACCTCAGTTTTAGAGAAAAGCCTTCCCCAAAAGTCAGGGCAGGCAAAGCACCCTCTCACCTACAATTAGAAACCTGAACAAGAGCATTCAGTGTTTTTTGTTTCTGAAATTCTGGCTTCATCTCAAAATCACCTAGAATATTCATCTGATTAACTTTCTGATTATTGCCTTTAAAGAAGAAAATGGTCCAGGAGCCTGGTCTTTTAACAAAAGCCTCAGGCGGTGCCTGCACATCCACTTAGCTAACGGGGTCTGCATTAGAAGGATTCCCGGTAGGGTGCAGATGGTTTTATTTAACATGCAGCAAAACAAGGGCAGCCGGTGATGCATCCAGCACAGTTGCTGTCACCAGGCAGTGACCTCAGTGGTAATGAGTAACACCCATAAGTAACTGTAAAGTCTAAAGCTTATTGTAAAGGGACATTTCCATACAGCAGTCCCACAGACCTTCCCGGGGCTGCAGCAGCCCATCTGGAAAGCTCTTGGATGTATTCCCCAAGTAGTGAAGTTGGTTCACTTGACTGGAGCAGTGAAACCTGCTTGTGGAGTGGGAAGGGCGATGACCTCCTGACAAAGGAAGCCTGGCGGGAGCAGGGAGCGTCAGGGAACACGGTTTGTGCCACCTTTCCCTGGCGATGGCTCTGAGCCCATCCCGCTGAGCTCAGGTGAGCTGTGCGCTCTGTCCTAGAGTCCTGGCCCAGGTGCATCTAGTGGATGGGGCTGAGCACTGTTGAAGCAATAGGGTCTGGTGATTCGATTTGAGCAGGGCTGTAATCTCACCACCTCCAGACCCAACATCTCGCTGACAGTGCCCCTGAGCAGCTGGGGGCAGTTGGGATTTCTGGGCAGCAGGTAAGGACATAAATCTAGTGCAATGTGCCTGACCCTGAGGCCTCCTGTTCCCACCTGAATGCTGCACCGCAGGCCATCTGGTCGGAGGAAGGGGAGGCTGAAGCAGGAGGACACAGGGCGGTGGGAGCAGTCCTGCCTCCCGGAGGCCTGACGGGCAGGAGAGCAGGTTACTTCATGCCAAGCTAGAGGTAGTGAGTGAGGAGGCCGGCCTGTTGCCACGGCAGGAGGCAGGCTTTCCCAGGAAGTGCCTGCTGCCGGAAAAGGGGAACACTGGCTCTCTTCCTTCTTTCCTAGCATAATTCAGGCTGCCGTGAGGCCAAGTTCTGTCTCAGATGTCCACAGGACACAGCCTGCCACTTCCAGGGACGAGCACACAGCTCATGCAGTGGCCATTCCAGAGCGCTGCTGCCCACAGAAGCCAGGGCCAGTGATACGCCGGCTCCCGACTTGGGACAGTTCAGGACCCCCGGGCTTTGCCCACCTCCCTCGAGGTGAGAGGGGGAGCCTGCAGGAGAAGCACGGAGTAGCGATGGGGCTGAGACCCTGGTGGGCGGTGGGGGTGCCGTGGGGACATGGTCCTTGAGGGAAGGCCCTGAGTCTATCTGTGGGCTCTCCCCTCTTGGGGCGCCACGGGCTGCCAGCAACGGGGGAAGAACCTACTCTGGCCTTGGGTCCATGTTCCCGGGAGATAGTGCAGCGTCTGGCCACGCCCCACCCCTGACGTACGTGGCCACTTCAAGTCACGCAGGTGGATAAAAACAGGTCCTTTTAAGGGGCCAAAGGAGGAGAGATCATCGCAGCAGCAGCTTGGCCTCTGGCAGCAATGCCCAGGGCCCTGTCCCTATCAAAGCTCTAAAGCAGTGCCGTCAGGACATGGAGAAAGACTGGACCTGAAGAGCTTCCTGTCCCAGGGCAGCCTGCCTGGGCTCCAAAGTGCAGGTGACAGTGTCCTCTGGGATCAGAGATTCCCCCACTGCTCCACAGGAGGGAACTGGTCCACCTCACCCACCTCCGTGCTCAGCTGCTCCCCCAAGGTGAAGGTCAGCCTGTAGCGAAGCCTCGCCTTCTCCTGCAGCAGAGGGCGGCACGTGAGATACCCTGGGGCCCTTTCTCTGCTAAAGGACAGGGCCCGCTCCTACCACCCCATCCTCACTCAGCCACCGAGGCAGGTAGAGAAGGGACGATGCCTGGTGGCTCTTAAAAAACATTCCACGTTGGGAGACAGGGGTTCTGAGGTCCTGCCCTGGGGCAGCTCGGGCTTTGGGCCGGGGCCCCGGTTCTAGCTCACCTTCAGTGGATTGGCCAGCAGCATGACCTGGGTGATGGCTGCAGGTGGCTGGATGGGGCTAAATGGAGAGAGTTCTGTCCCAGAGGGTGGCTGCAGCTTCACTTTCATTGACTAGAGAGAAGGAGAGAAGCTCCTCTGAAGAGAGATATGGCAAGTGCCCTGAGATGGAACAGTGGCCACAGTGGACGCGCTGCCTGCTGGAGGCAACGGGTGCAGGACAGAGGTGATCGTGCCTCCGGAGGCCCCAGGAAGCCGGGTACAGGTACCTTGGGCACTGCGGCCTGCAGCACGATGCTCTTGATAGGCAAGGGAGCCGTATTCAGCATGGACACGACCACCACCAGTACATCAGGCCGTCCTGGGGGACACTCCTTGGCAAAATGGAAGAGGATGCGGAAGCCATTTTTATCATAGGCCGTCACAGGAAGGGCACTGCCTGTAAGAAGAGGCATGTGACTGTGGCAGGAGAGAGGGCCAAGGAGCCTCAACAAGCACCGGGGCAGCCCTGCAACGGGGGCCTGGGGAAGTGCCTCCGCAGAACTCCTGAGTAGCAGCGGGAACCGGCCCAGGCCGAGACGGCAGTGGGGTGGGCCAGGTTTGGCTCTAAGGGACCCGGGCAAGAAAAGCCTGTACCCACCCACCCCTCTCTGTTCCCAACAACCCTGCAAGCTGTGCGCCACAGCCCCCAACCCCACCCCGAGCCTGCAACACCTACTAGGCTTGATAGATTCCAGGGGGACGTGGACACTGGCCAGGGACAGCTCGGGCCCCTCCATGGGGCTGCCCTGGGGCTGGAAGGCAGGTGGCTGGAAAAGAGGGCTGCCGGGCCCCGTGGAGAAGGGGAGGAGAGGCCTAGCTGAGGT
Source organism: Phacochoerus africanus (assembly GCF_016906955.1). NCBI lineage: Eukaryota > Metazoa > Chordata > Mammalia > Artiodactyla > Suidae > Phacochoerus > Phacochoerus africanus. The sequence continues at coordinate 6,048,561 of NC_062557.1, read as the reverse complement.
GCTGGCGGGGAGCAGAGGGGAGGCGGCCGCCCCGGGGAAGAAACTGGAGGAGCCAGGCTTCACCAGGCCCGAGGTCCTAGGAAGCAAGGAGGACAAGGCCCGTCAGAGACCAGGCAGCTGCCGGCTGCCCCTCACCAAGGCCTCCCAGGCCAGAGCCGGCTCCCTCCCGCCCCACGATTCCAGCCCACGGACCAGACTGAAAGGGCAACAGCCTCGACCCCTGCAGCTGCCTCTGGTTCTGCCAAGCCCGCCCTCCCCAACTCCCCACCCCACTCATTACATTTTGGCCTCTTCTAGAAGCTGATCCAGGGCATCAAGCTGGTGCAGGGTGCTGTTGCCCAAAGCTGAACCGTGGTGCCCGGGGGCTGTGGGCTCGGCTTTGGGGGCTGCAGTTGGGGCCAGTCCAGCAGAGAACAAGAAGGGGCCTGCACTGGAAGCAGGAACGCTGGCTGCGGCCCCAGGAGCCTGGGAGTTGCCTGTGGGGGCTGCTGAGGGCTGGAGGAGAGGCCCGTCTGAGGGGCTGCGGACACCCGGCCCAGGTTTGGAGCTGAAGAAGTCCAGGTCCGACTGTTGGTTCTATGAGGAATGGACAGTGTGAGTGAGCGGCAGGCCCTGCAGGCCGCAGAGGATCAGGGCTTCCCACCTGCACCCCTTTCCCGGGAGCCCCGGGGCCAGGCTTCTGTACCAGCGCCCTCTGAGGGTGGGCCAGGGACAGCACTTTGGTGCTATCCCAGCTGTAGGAGGTGGTGCCCTGGGGCTCAGCTGGGGACTAGTCAGGAGGGAGGTACTAGGAAGTGAAGGTTCTGTGGGGTCACCTGTGCCCGTACCTGGAACAGGGGCCACTGGCTGCTTCCCGCAGACTCCCTGGGAGGAGCAGTGGGGGCGGGGTCCGTGAGGCCTGAGAACCGAGAAGAGGCCCCAGCTGCTTGAGGAAGTCACATGACAAAAGGGACGGCAGGGGGTGACGGGGTGGGGTGGGGAGAAGGTGACCCACAGGCAACCTGCTCTTCAGTCCTTATTTGAAGGGGCACCTTCAGGGAGAGCAAGATACTGGTTCCACCTGTGGTCATGCGCAGCCTGCCCTGGGGGCCTGCCCCGCTCCCCGCCCCGCCAGAAGCCCGTACAGACCCCCGCAGAGGACTCACCTAAGCAGAGCAGCTCCTCATCCAACAGGCAGAGGGCCGGGCTCGTGCTGTTGGGCCCCGGGGGGACCTCAGCCTGGCTGGACAAGTGGCTGCGCCCAGGTGCCGAGGCCTGGGGGGGTGGCGGGAGGGTAGGGATGCTGGTGGGGGCGATGGGGGCCGGGGACGAGCTGCTTGGGGCATCCGACTCGGCGAGGTCGATGAGTGTGGCCTGGTGAGTGGAAGGGTTGTTTCCTGGATGGGCGAATGGGAGGGGACAGGAGTAATTAGGGGCCACTTGAGTGGCTGCACAGGAGGGAGAGGCAGGGAAGACCCTGGGTGCATCTCCAGGCCTCCGGGAGCTGGAGGACCGCTTGGAGAGGCTCAGAATCCTCTCAGGCACTGTGGGGTGGCACATTGGTCGTCCTGCTGGTGGGGACTGGGGCTTGTTTGGAGGGGTCGGGGGTGGGGAACCGGAGCATTTTACCTTCAGAATCAGGAAGGGCTGAGGTGGCCACCTCACCGTTGATGACCTGCCCTTCGACGACTGTTTTATAAGAGTTGATGACCCGGGAAAGGTTGTCACTGGCCTGCAGGATGTCCCCTAGATCAGGAAAGAGACCTCTCACTCCTGGTCCCAACGATGCCCCCCACCACAGAAAGAGCCAAATTCTTAGGTCATCGTTGTCAACCACTCACTCACCCAAAGTATTGTCATTGTCTTCCGTCTCACTGGCGAGTTTGAACAACGCCCGCCTTTTGTTCTCACACCGGTCAAACAGCTCCTAGAAGAGACCCAGATATAAAAACTGCAGCTCGGGAGTTCCCGTCGTGGCGCACTGGTTAACGAATCCGACTAGGAACCATGAGGTTGCGGGTTCAGTCCCTGCCCTTGCTCAGTGGGTTAACGATCCGGCGTTGCCGTGAGCTGTGGTGTAGGTTGCAGACGCGGCTCGGATCCCGCGTTGCTGGGGCTCTGGCGTAGGCCGGTGGCTACAGCTCCGATTCAACCCCTAGCCTGGGAACCTCCATATGCCGTGGGAGCGGCCCAAGAAATAGCAACAACAACAACAAAAAAGACAAAAAAAAAGAGGGAAAAAAAAATCATTAAAAACTGCAGCTCCCAGGGCTTGTGGAGCTCAACCGGTAGGGCCTTTGTGCCTAGAAAAACCCACGGGCAGGTGCTGGCAGAGCTGGGCTCAGAGCACACGTCTTCCCGCCACCAGCCTCCACCACTGTCACTCAAGACACCTGCTCAGGAGAGGCCACCAGGATGAGTGAGAGGAAGTGTGACCCTCTGGCCTCAGAATTCAGAGCATCCACGTGACTGAGATCGGCAGAGCGTGGCCCTCCGCCCAAGTGTCCCCAAGCCAGAAGGCAGGCAGCAGGGGTGGATCTGCAGAGTTTCAGGCAGCTCTGCCCCGCTGAGCACAGCAGCTACGGTTCGTGTGTCAAACAGGGGCCACCCCCGTGCCACCCGGCCGCCGAGCTGATTAACACGGGAGGAACCCCTCCCGCCCCGGCGTGGAGCGGCCTCTCAGGGCAGGGATGCGGGAAGGGCCTACCTTCATGAGCTCTTTATCTGCCTCTGAGGAATCCTCTTGGCTGTAATGAAGCAGCATCTCGCTGAGCAGCTTGACGTTGTTGCTGACCTCCTCCAAAGTGTGCAGGCGCTTGGTCACTTTCTGGATCCGCGCCTCATCCTGCGTCAGAGGACCAAGGAGAAAGCTCAACCGGACTCGTCCCGCTGCGCCCCAGAATCCCACCTTTCCAGAGCGCAGGCGCCGGGGCCCCAGAAGCTCCCGTCAACGCTCACGGGCCCCTGGGAACCACTGGCCTCAGACCCGAATCGACAGTTTGTCCTTCGAAGCGACAGCCCGCCCTCGCTCGCACTCAGCCTCCTCTACTCTTGCTCCCCCAGAAACTCCCGTCCTCCTCCTCCCAGGGGAGGGCCGGGGACAGGGCACGGGGCCTCCTCCCCCAGGCTTCCCACTCACCTCCTTCACCATGGACTTGATGAGCTTGTTGGCCTCCTGCAGGTCGTCTGGGTTCTTGCTCTTCAACAACTTGGCTAAGAGCTGGGAGTGGAGGGACGGGAGGTAAAGGCCCAGGCAGCGAGCTCCCACGGAGGAGCCAGCCCAGCTCTCACCCGAGGACCCACAATCCCCCGTGCACCTTACCTTGGATTTCTCCTCGTCGTCAAAAACAGGGTTTTTAGGACGAGGCGGTGGAGAGGGGATCAGCGTCCTGTCCACAGGGAGCAGCGGGTCAGACTGCACGATGCCTGCAAGGGGACAGGGCAGCGTTGGCACCCTGCTGCCCTTCCTCACCCACAGGGGGCCTCCTTGTGACTTCTGGGCCTGCAGGCCATGCTCCCCCTTCCCCTCCAACTGTCTTAGGCTGACACCCCTCGTTCCTTCCAGGCTTGGCAGCCTCTGGGGCCGCTCTGAGGCTGAGGCCAGGCAGGTACGTGCCCTGTCTCTTCAGCATGTGGTAGGCATCCTTGATCTTTGATTCCTCTGCCAGGGCCAACGTCCAGCTGTAGAGCAGCTCAATGACCTTGGTCTTCACCTTCTCAGACACCCGGTCCCCCAGGTACTAAGAGGCAAAAAGAAATGAGAAAACCTGGTGAGTGCGGTCTGGAGGCAGACAGGGGAAGGCCCTCTTCACAGCAATGCCATGGCTGCTCACTGGCCCCAGGCCTGCAGCGGGAGCTGTGTGACAGCAGCGGGGGGAGGGGAGCCACACCGTGGTTGGGGCCGGGGGCAGGGCCTCCACACTGGGTTCCACGCACAATCTGGCGGAAACCACTGCGCTTTAGCTTGAATGCCTAGAGCGTAAGCAACTCCGGTGTGCAACAGAGCCAGCTGCTGGTGTCCGCATGAGACAGGCCGAGGAAAAATGATGGCTGTCAGTGGGAGCCCAGAGGCTGATGGGTCCCAGGCCCTCCACTGACACCTGCATAGCTGCTGCCACGTCACCTGTCACATTGAGGCTGGGAGCCCATCAGAGAAGGTGGTCGGTCCCTGTGACCCAAATGGTCATCCTGCGACCCTCGGGCAGCTCTGAGGACAGGCCCCAGGGGGGTCTCAGGTCCGTGGAGATGCTGGTTGGTCCAGTGACAGCCAGTAAGATGGGACGGGGGAGGGACACAAAATAAGTTCCTAGAAATGAGGAAACTGCCACTGACTGACCTTTGGAGAGACGACTTTGATCAACTCGTTCAAAAACCGGAACTTGCCCACTTCATTATGGAATCTCCTGCCGCAGTTCTTCATGCAGGCCTCCAGCACCTGCACACGGGAAGGCGAGGCGCTCAGCAACCGGGTCTGGCTGGGAGCAGCACCCGGCCAGACCCCGCACATAGGCAGCGCTGAACACTCACCCACGTAAAGAACTAAACAGAAGTTGTGTGCACTGCCCCAGGGGACATCAGGCAGCAGGACTACAGACAAAAGCTTCCCTCAAATTGCAAACCTCGGAGTTCCCGTCATGGTACAGCGGACATGAACCCGACTAGGAACCATGAGGTTGCAGGTTTGATCCCTGGCCCCACTCAGTGGGTTAAGGATCCAGCATTAACCTGAGCTGTGGTGCAGGTCGTAGACACAGCCCTGATCCAGTGTTGCTGTGGCTCTGGTGTAGGCTGGCGGCTATGGATCCGATCTGATCCCTAGCTTGGAAACCTCCGTATGCTGAGGGTGCGGCCCTAAAAAGCAAAAACAAAAAAACAAAAAACCAAACCTCTCCTGGGGATGCTCGACAAGAGTAAGAAAAACCCCGAGACCCAGATACCAGGACAGTGAATATCAGTCCTGGCAGGTGCCTGCCGGCAAGGTTCTGCCCTCCAGTTTTACAGATGGAGAAAAAGGCCCAGAGATGACACATTTCTCTGACTCAGGGTCCAGGGTTCTTTCCATAAGCTGATCAATGTTTTGGGGAGACGGGAAAGAATGTTTCAATTCTGTTTTCTTGGAGTTCCCATTGTGGTGCAGCGGGAACGAATCCGACTAGTATCCATTTGGACACGAGTTCAATCCCTGACCTCAAGAGTGGGTTAAAGATTCGGCATTGCCATGAGCTGTGGTGTAGATTGCAGACACGGCCCATATTCCACGTTGCTGTGGCTGTGGTGTAGGCCAGCAGCTGTAACTCTGATTCGACACCTAACCTGGGAACCTCTATATACTGCAGGTGTGGCCCTGAAAAGCTAAATAAATAAATTCCATTTTCTCCATTTCAGATGACATGTTATTCTCCCTCCCCTGCCCCATCGCTTTTCCTTCTGGGGCTCATAAGGCTGCCTTCAGCGTCCCTGTGCTGCTGTTGTGGCCCCGGTGCCCACAGCTGATGCCCAGGAGCACCCCCTGGGTGCTGCCCCCTTCCCTGGCTTCCATCTTTGTAAAGCAGGGATTTTCAACTACACCACTACTGACATTTGGGGCCAGTCACTCGTTGTAGAAGCATGTCCTGTGTGTTACAGGGTGCTAAGCAGCAACCTGCCCTCTACCCACTAGAAAGTGCCAGTAGCATCCCCTGATGTGTGTACCCACTAGAAGTGCCAGTAGCATCCCCTGATGTGTGACACCCAAAAATGTCTCCAGACATCCCCCAGTATACACTGGGGGACAAAACTCTCAAGAACCACCTCTTTAAGACCTTCACTGGGAGTTACAGTCGTGGTGCAGCGGAAACCACTCTGACTAGGAACCATGAGGTTGCAGGTTCGATCCCTGGTTGATCGCTCAGTGGGTTAAGGACCTGGCGTTGCCGTGAACTGTGGTGTAGCTCGCAGACACAGCCTGGATCTGGTGTTGCTGTGGCTGTAGTGTCGGCTGGCCGCTGTAGCTCTGACTAGACCCCTAGTCTGGGAACCTCCATATGCCTCGGGTGTGGCCCTGAAAAGCCAAAAAAAAAAAAAAAAAAAAAGGCCTCCACTGTCCGGTGGACACAGCAGAGGCATGCACGCAGGCTAAGTGCCTGTCCCATGACCATGGCCGTTTCCTGCCCTTCCAGAAGGCAGGGGAGAAAGCTGGGAACCCTGGTTTAGAGGAGAGCCTGAAGACACCCGAGTGCCACACCCAGCTCCATGTCTTTTATCCTCTCGGTCTGAATAAACGCCAAGATCTGCCCATTGGTGTGATGCCTTCACTAGTAACTGACGTTACTTCTAGCCACAGAAGGAATTACCCTTGGCCAGCTCTTACCTGGCACGATAGCTCTGTCAGCATCTCTCCGAGCAGCCTTTTCCGAGCCCCGCCCAGGGCCCTGTCCCGGCTCCCTCCCTCCACCACTTGGCGCCTCCCACTAGATCTTGTGCGCACACTTCTGTGTCTGAGACACTCAGTGCCTGGCACAGGGACACACATCTGTAGAACAGCTGAGCGAACAAGGTGCAGGTATATCTAGTTTGCACCAAGGATACTCAGCTGGCTTAGGAGAGAGACCTGACCCCCCTCAGAGATCCCAGCAGGTTCATGAAGGGCCACCATCAGCATGAAAAACCTACCGTCAGGGCCTGGACCGCCTCCCATTCCTGCGGAGACTGGATCTTATGCGCCAGCAGTCGGACGGCGATCTGTGGCCTGGGAAATAGCAGGCCACTTTCAGGACACTGAGCCTCGGCCATCTGGCCAGCCCTCCTTGACCACAGCTTTTGACTCTTCCAGGCACCTGTCCCTCGCCTGCCCCCTAACCGCTTTGAGACTCACCCTTCAAGCTCTTTGTTGATTTGATCACAAAAGCCAATTATGTACTCCCAGTCCTCCTGGCGGTTGGAAGGATTGGTGGCTTTATCTTGGGACAGAACAAAGAAGAGGACAATTATTATAAGGAGCAAAGAGGACACCACGGAAGGTTCTCCTCACATTTTTTAGGCACTGATGCTGTTTGTTTCCAAACGTCTTCTCCAGTAGAGAAGACCCAACAGTCCGGTCAGACGGCAGGTCTAACACAAACACCGCTATCTGTCTAGTATTTTTAAAGTCACAGATGACAGAGAACACACATCTAAGCCTCTCATTTTAAGGTAAGCTAACAACATTTATTGAATCTCTCTAAGCAACAGTCATTGTGCCGTCTGTCCCTGGGGTCGCAGAACCAGCGCCTGAGCTTTCATAATCAGCACCCGCAAGTTTCAATGGTCTTCCATGATTAAGGACAAGCACAGGAGTTGAAGAGCCCTCAGTGGGTCACTGAGGGTTTAAACTCCTGGAGCTAGATGTCAAGTCTCCGAGTCCTTGGGGTGGGTCCCCTCTTCTCCGTTATCCCCAAAAGCGGTACTTATAACAGAGGACGGCCCCAGCTGAGGGTGGTTAAATGTATTCCCGGCTCTGATTTAGATCTTGGAGTCTGCCTTTTCCAGAAAGTACTCCCAAGCTGCTTGCTAAATTTAGGGCTTCAGATTCAGAAGACAAACGGAAGCCTGAAGGCGTATGTCCTTTTTCAAACACCAGGTTCCTCCTGCAGATTTCCACAAGGGCCAAAAGCAGGGTGAGAGCCTGGAAAAAGCCCATCCCAACAAGGGGTGTTGTCAGAAGTTCCTGAATTCTGATTTCTCGTGACCGTGTTCCCTTAACTTCCTTTTTTTTCCCCCCTCTCTTCCAACATTAAAAACACTAGCTCCATAACCAAATCCTAAGAGGGACTCCCAGCCACCCTCCCATCCTCCACCATCCTCCAGGGGTCACAAGAGGTCACCAGACGCCACCCAGAGGCAGAGGGAACACCTGCAGCACTTCTGCTCTGGTTCCAAGAAAATTCTGATGTCACTCCTCAATCTTGAAAAGATAATTAGCAGCCCCTTCAAAATGGCGTATGCTAGGAGTTCCTATTGTAGCCCAAGGGGAAATGAATCTGACTAGCATCCAGGAGGACACAGGTTCAATCCCTGGCCTTGCTCAGTGGGTTAAGGACCCAGTGTTGCCATGAGCTATCGGGTAGGTTGCAGGTGGGGCTCGGATCTGACGTTGCCACGAGCTGTGGTGCAGGCCGGCAGCTACAACTCCAATTTGACCCCCAGCCTGGGAACCTCCATATGCCGCGGGTGTGACCCTAAAAAGACAGGAAAAGAAAACAAAAACAAAAAGCATATGCTGGAAGGGAAAGAAGATTAAATCTATCAAGAGTGGCTATTTACTGCCAGGGTGACCCACGGGCTGTCTCCTTCCAGAGACCCTAAGTCTTTCCCACCAGGTACCTGGTGTCTGAAATTTGCTCAGGCATTAGCGTAGCTTTGCTACTAACCCCCATCATTTGAGAGGCTTAAGGTTCTCCTACGACATCAAGAGGCTGAGGGATACGAAATAAGAAGGTCTGAGGAGCCACACCCTGTCACTATTATCATTTGACCTCGTGGTGTAAGACAAGAAGCCCATTCACTTTTGCTGAAGGCGACTCACAAAACACCTTACATCTTACGGATACAGGGTACAGTGTGGACACCCCCTCCCCGCCACATACTTAAGCTACGGGCATTCACCTAGCGATGTATCCTGCCCGGGCCCGCCACAATTCCTGCAGCGTTTCCGCTTCCAAGAATGCTCCCACTTACTTTCCACTTATGTTCAACATCTCTAGAATCTCGCTTCCTTCCTCGCTCCCTCTGTTTTTCTTTTCCAGCCATCCTGCAGCTTATAGACTTCCAGAGATCAGATCCAAGTGGCAGTTTCAACCAATGCTACAGCTGTGGCAACACCCACTGATCCTTTAACCCACTGGGCCGGGGGCGGTGCTGGGGCCCGAACCTGCATCCCACTGCTGCAGAGACACTGCTGATCCTGTTGCACCACAGCAGGACCTCCCCTTCCTCTTTGATAGACCTTTTTACTGCAGACCTGCAGGGAGCTCTCCACCTATACATGAACAAAAAAGGCCCTGGTCAGAGTTTCTGCTGTGGTGCGACGGCATCAGTGACATCTCTGAGGCACTGGGAAATGGGTTCAATCCTCAGCCCTCCACAGTAGGTTAAAGGATCCAGCATTGCCACTGCAACTGTGATCTGATCCCTGGCCCAGGAACTCCATATGCCTCAGAGCAGCCAAAAAAGAAAGAGGGGAGAAAAAAAAAAAAAGGCCCTGGTTTCAGGCACGGTTGGTCCCACTTCTGGGTCTCTCCTCCAACTCTCCTCCAGCTCAGTCTCCCACAGGATGCGGAAGCAGCTCGGGGGATAACTCTGGGTGACTCAACCTCTCCACCTGCCCACTGCCAAGCCCCGGCAGATGCACACAGGCTTCTCCCACTCAACATTCTCCTTCACCTGGCACCCAGGTGACACCGGAGCCTCCCCTGCAGATCCTGCCTTCTAGAACCACCCCTCCAGGCTCTACTCTGACTCAAGATTTCTATTTTCGGGTCGCCGTTGAAAGCCTTATTCTAGTCTGAGTCTTCGCCTCCAGATTTCCTGTTCATTTGCAACTTAATTCCATCACTAGCCTTGACGGTCGAGTAGGGATGAAAACAGCAGCATTGGGCTACCCCATCCTAACAGGGCTCAGAGGCGACAAGTTCTAGGTAGCAAATGACTTAGAAATAAGCAGAGGCAAGGACATGGATGGAAAAGGCGTCAAGGAGTTCCTGTTGTGGCTCAGCAGAAACAAATCTGACTAGCATCCATGAGGTTGTGGGTTCGATCCCTGGCCTTGCTCAGTGGGTTAAGGATCCATGAGCTGCGGTGTAGGTTGAAGATGCAGCTTGGACCCTGCGTTGCTGTGGCCATGGTGTAGGCCAGCAGCTGTAGCTCCGATTGGACCCCTAGCTTGGGAACATCCACGTGCTGCAGGGGCAACCCTTAAAAGCAAAAAAAGAAAAAAAAGAAGGGAGCCGAGAGTCAACCTTCAGTGCTAGGGTCTAGCACCAAGGGAGACTTAGTCAATCACCAGGTCTCTGGCGAGCACCCACAGAGAATGAGGCACAGGGCAGGCTGGGCCCTGGAGGGACTACAGGAAAGTCCAAGATCTGCGCCCCACCCTTGAGGAGGTTATGTGCTTCCAGCGCAACCACATGAGATATAACCAGAGTAAGAAACAAGATGGGGTGTGATTTAAAGGGCTAATTTGGTGCAGAAACAGGTCTAAATACAAACTCATCACTTCTCCTTCCTGACTTCCCTGTTTCTATACATGGTGCCACCACTCAAAAGCTCCTTTTGCCCGCACCCCCAGGCACCGGGTTGAATCCCATCAGACTCCTTCCCTCTCACCATTTCCATTAGTGAGTCCTGATTCCTTCCTTCACAGTGTCTTGGGGTGGAGGGCACGCCCACAGCATGTGCAAGTTCCCCGGCCAGGGATCGAACCCACGCCACAGAATTAACCAGAGCCACACAGTGACAATGCTGGATCCTTAACCTGCTGGGCCACCAGGAGGCTCAATGTCTTTTCAAAACTCTTGCTTCCTTTCTTTTCTTTTCTGCTTTTTAGGGCTGCACCTGCAGCATATGGAAGTTCCCAGACTAGGGGTGTGATCAGAGTTGCAGCTGCCAGTCTACACCACTGCCACGGCAATGCCAGATCCTTAACCCCTGAGTGAGGCCAGGGATCAAACCCTTGTCCTCATAGATACTAGTAGGATCTGTTTCTGCTAAGCCACAACAGGAACTCGTCATTTCCTTTCTTATTCCTGCCCCTACCTCCTTACTTCTCACCTGTTTCCAGAACTTCTGCCCTAATCCATTCTATATCAAAACCCCATCTCAACCATCACTAACACGGATTTAAGCAGGTACGGTAGGATCTGGGCCTCATGGCTGTAGAAACTTAAACTTCTTGGGCTGGAATTCAAGCTGGTTCAGAACTTGGTTCTAACCTCCCAGCTTTCCCTATTAGCTCCTACAGGAACTCCTTGCTTGAAACAGCCAAACACGTGTTACTGTGTGCCCCAAATATGGTTTGTTCCCTCCAGATCACTGTCTGGCGTTTTCCTAGCCAGTTTTCTTGTCTTTAAGGCCTTGCATGAATGCTCTCTCCCCACCGGGAGAATCATCCTTCACTCCACTTATCTCTAATTTCCCAAAGAAACGATCTGCATTTTAGCATTTATGGCCCTTGCCACTGTCTTTTCACTTAAAAATGTTTTAGGAGTTCCCTGATGGCCCGGCAGGTTGAGGATCCACTGTTATCACTGCTGTGGTATGGGTTCAATCCCTGACATGCCACAGGCAGGGCCAAAAAAAAGGCTTTATTCACTCCAGCATCACCTTTACCAAACTGAAGGCACAGACCATCTGAACTTCTAAATTTTCATAACACCTCACATAGCAGGTATTCATTAAACACTAACTGTGGTAATGACCGAACTTTAGAAAAGGCTGAAGTCATCAAGAGATGGTTTGTGGGGAAGGAGGGTGGGGTTTAAAGCATTTAGTGGAGCAAAGGAGAAACAGGACTTTCAGATAAGGAGAGGAATTAGCCTTGGGGAGACAAGAACATCCAACCAACCAAAGCAAAGAAGAACATCAGGAGGAGTTCCTGTCCTGGCTCAGTGGTTAACGACTCCGACTAGGAACCATGGGGTTGCGGGTTTGATCCCTGGCCCATATGCTGCGGGTGGGGCCCTAAAAAGACCAAAAAAATAAAAATAAAAGACCCCCACCACATCAGGAGGCAGCTGCGGGGGAGCAGCCCTGGAATGACTTGACTAAACAGAAGTGCTTTTCTGGGAGGAGAATGCAGAAGGGACTGGGAAGGGGAGGAGGGGCACCCCGAGACACTGGGCCCAGCAGAGGTTTCTGCAATAATTCTGGCAAAACAGGGAGTGACAAGGACATAGACTAAGCACGAGCATGTAGACAAATCTAACACTGAGGAACCCTGCGACAAAAAGAAATGAGAATTTAAAGATTACATTGACTTTTTTTTTTTTTTGGTCTTTTCTAGGGCTGCTCCCGTGGCATATGGAGGTTCCCAGGCTAGGGGTTGAATCGGAGCTGTAGCCACCGGCCTACACCACAGCTCATGGCAACGCCGGATCCTTAACCCACTGAGCAAGGCCAGGGATCGAACCTGCAACCTCATGGTTCCTAGTTGGATTCGTTGACCACTGCACCACGGCAGGAACTCCTAGATTGACCTTTTAATGAAAGCATGATTTCCCTTGTAGGTTCCTGGTATTATCTATGGATGGCTTGCTTGGGGTGCAGATTTTGGGGACCGTTTTTATAAAGGTGTGAAGAGAGGGGCTGGCTACAAGGCATGGAACATGCCTTAAGAAAAGGCAGATGTTCTGTTATCTTGAAGATTTCAAAGGCATTTATTAGCAGCAGTCAACGCAACTTAATCAGTTGACAGGTAGCTGGATGGATGCTTGTGGAATGGCGAGAAGAAAATAAACAACTGTGGATTTTAAGAAATGTTTTTTACAAGCAAAAAAAAAAAAAAGATGGTGCTGCACTCCAAGCAATGATCTATTCGATTGGTACACTTTAGAACTGTGAAGGTGGACAGAGAGTAAGAATGGAATTCTCTTAACACTACCCCAAATATCACTCTAAGAATGAGGAAAGGGTCAAAAGCCAGTCTCAGCTCTACAGATACCCTCCCCCTACCCCCTCATCATTTCTACTCTTCCTCAGAAACAGATATATGTCTCTTCTTTCAAACTATAACTCTAAACCTAGCCTATGAAACTCAGCTCAGGTCATTTAAATTACTCCAATGTCCTCATTAATATCTGTGAATGGAACCAATTCCAATGTGCTTATTATCTGGTTGGGTGGCTCTGGGCAAGTGAATTGACTAGAGTCAGGGTGTGCTCTTTTTGTGACACTGTGATAGTACCTGCTTGCTAGGATACTTGACAAATGAATTAAATGAACGTCTTTGGAGCACTCTTAGCTCCTTGGAGAACAGTTCCATATATACAGAAGACTTTGTGACCTCCCTGCAACTGCAGATTTCGCTAATGTAACCTAAGTTCAATCACCTGAACAGGGTTTCTTATTAAGTAAAGGCAGGCAAGGAGCTCCCGCTTTGGCACAACGGCATCAGTGGTGTCTTGGGAGCGGTGGGACACCGGTTGGATCCCCAGCACAGTGGGTTAAGGAACCGGTGTTGCCGCAGCTGTGGCTCTTGGCTGTGGCTCATATCTGATCCCTGGCCTGGGATCCCCATATGCCGCGGGTCGGCCAAAAAGAAAAAAAGAAAAGTCAGGCAACTGGAGGAAAGAGTCATCACCTCCAAGAGCCCGGAGGCTCTAGTAAATAACAGATCTCCGCACAAGGCACTGTCTAAGCATCTTGCCTGCTGCCTTATCACCCTGTTCAATTTGTCTTCACTGAAAGAGACCTCCAGGTGCCTCCTCTAAACCACAGATAAAATAATATTAACCCTTGAGCCAAATACTACCTGGTAGGGTTAAACCGTTATTTCTTTAACAGCAATATACATTAGTAATCATAGCAATAGGCCGCTATAATTACAGCATCAGGCAGCGCCTCTCAGGTTTGCTCAGTATAGGTTATCAACGAAGGACTCCTTAAGATATGCAGGGCGGGGGTGGGGAACACAGCTTTCACCATATTTTGGTCACTGCAGGAAAAAGGTAAAGCCCTGTTCTCTCTCTCACTTTAGATTCTCACTTCAAACATTCAGCCTGCGCGAGGAGGTCACTTCTCCTCGAATACAGGTTCACAATTCTGAAGCTATGCTTGCTCATCGGCACCGCCGCTTCCGAAGCTTCAGCCCAAATCCGGAGCTTTTCCCTTGGTCAGGAAGGCGCAGGGGTTCCTAGAGTCAAAAGCCACGCGCGTCCCCACCACAGCTGCCCCAAAGCGCCGGATGACTATCAGCCCGAAGCACTTGGCTGTAGCTTTCTCGAAACCCAGGAGGCCCGGACCGGACCCGAGCTCACGCCGCGGCGCGCGGAAGCGGGAGCAGGCGCCGCAGCACAGGGTGCAGGAGCCCGGGCGCCCTGACGGGGAAGGGGCGTGATCGCGAGACGCTCCCAGAGCGGGCGATGCCTGCCGCAGCTGCCATGCAGCGCCACCGCGGGGCCCGGGGAAGGGGCAGAAGGGTGTGGAGAGGGGCGGCTCGGCGGCTTGAGGGCAGGCACAAGCGACCGGGGCTACTCACTCAGCCAGGACTCCAGGCTCTCCCCTTCCGCCTCCGCCATATTGCAGCCGCCCGGGCCGGCCCCGCGGCCTCAAACCTCGCGAGAACCTGCAAGAGCTGAGCCGGGGCGGGGCCTGCATAGGGCCCTGAGAAGAGAGAGCGCCGCCACCGAGGGTTGCGCCAGGCTGCGGCGAATGATGGGAGCGCGAATGCTTCCTTTTGACTCTTCACGTTAGACCCCGGTGTGAGAGACTCTTAAGGCCCCCATAGGGTGAAGCCCAGGTTTAGGAGCCTGTGCCGCCTTTCCCGGACTTCTGTCACCAGCTCAGGCGCACCGAGGGCAGTCTCTGTGGGGTCCTCGTGGCCAGCCAAGATGGCTGCCCCCGCGGTGAAGGCTGCGCGAGGGTGGTCGCCCTCGGCCTTGGGCGTGCGGATTGCCGTCCTCCGGTTTCCAGGGTGAGAGGGCAGCCTGTAGCTGGGAGGCCGTTTGGGTCTTCACGGAGAGATCTGCTGGAAAGGAAGAGGGGACGTAGACAGGCCGCGCGGGAACCAGGGGGCTGGGATGTCCGGCTCCATGGCTCTTTAACCAGCAGGGCGACTTTGGGTCAGTCTGAAGACATAGTGACTTCCCGCCCGCTCGAGGGGTTCTAACTTAGCGCCGAAAGTGCGATCCTGCTAAAGAACGCAGAGCTGGGGTTTTCTTTGTTGGAAGGTAGGGGGAGAGATGCATAGGCGGGGCGCCTATCCCGAGTTTCAGGCCTGTCCTTACCGTTGGCACTTCCTGGCCTGTTTGGGGGAAAGTTCTCCTCCTGCTTGGGACGGGAACCAGAATTATCGGGGTTCACCTTTGGCTAGCGGTCTCCGCGCCGCTCTCACTCGTCGGCGGATTGGCACCCTTGCCTATTGTTAAGTCAAGCTATTTCACTTGTGGAGTCAGCTATTGCCCTCCTCTTCCTCTTCCTCTTCCCCGCCTCCAGGCTAACCCAGGTGAGGTGGAGCCGCTATGGTCCTGAATACAAGGATCCCCAGATTGACAAGGAATATTACCGCAAGCCGTTGGCGGAGCAGACGGAGGAGGAGAAGTATGAGCGGGATCTCAGGAAGACGCAACTTATCAAAGCCGCCCCCGCGACCAAAACAAGTTCTGTGTTTGAAGACCCGGTGATCAGGTTAGAAGGAAACAAAGTTTTTTTCCAAGGACCGGGACTCTACCAGGGAGGGTCTATAGTAAGGATTCCCTGACACGGCCTTGAGAGGCTAAACATGTTGCTTTTCTCCTTGAAGTAAATTCACCAACATGATGATGAAAGGAGGAAACAAAGTACTGGCCAGATCCCTCATGACACAGGTAAACAGTCCCTCTGCTTTTCCCCGTAGCTTTGTACTTGGCTCTTTCGTTTTAGCATGAAAAAAAGTGGATTCTGTAGCTGTCGTTGAAATTAACTTTCCTGTATGCATGTGTGGGAGTGGGGCTTTAATGAAGTCCTGCAGGAGTCAACAGCTACCATTCCTCATCCCCACATCCCAAATCTTAGCCCACTCTTTCTTTCCTGGTCCAGGGAAGAGGGAGACACTGAAGATCCTGGTTTCAGCAGTGCGGAGGGAGGAGCTGCACAGTTAGAGAACAACAGTGTGACGGGAGTAAAGGGCAAGATCCTAGCTCAGCTGGGAAGACCCTTTAGGGAGCCCGGGGCAGCCTCTTCCGTGGTCTCATTGCAGACGCTGGAAGCTGTGAAGAGAAAGCAGTTTGCCAAGTACCATGCTGCCTCTGCTGAGGAACAAGCAACCATCGAACGCAACCCTTATACCATCTTCCACCAGGCCCTGAAAAACTGTGAGCCTGTGATCGGGCTGGTACCCATCCTCAAGGGTGGCCATTTCTACCAGGTGAGTGGTCAGGACGGGAAGGCAGGGCTGCTCCTGTGAAACGAGGTGGGGGTGGGAGGGCCTAGGGTAGGGCCAAGATTGATAGCTTTCTAGGGACCAGGAAGTGTCAGCATCTGCTCATCTGGGTCCCATACTGTAAAGATTACAGACAGAAGATGGAAGAGGGCAAAAAATGTATCCAAATGACCTCCCACCCCCCTTTCTGTCCAGTATTCTGTGTTCTAAACTTTAAGCTTCCCGTGGTGAGGGACTGTATTTAGACCTCATCTTTATACACCAGTGTCTAGCATAGCACTTGACTGATGCTTCATCACCATTTGTTGAACTGAACCAGGTGCTCCCACTGTAGCACTTAATTGTATTTCATCGTCATTGTTGTAGGTAGATGTTCTAGTCTTTCCTTTTTCAACATAAACTTCATGGGGGTAGACTTTCTCCTTGATATCTGCGTCCCTAGGGTCTAGCATGGTGCCTGGCACATAGTGGGGGGCTGGCAAATGATTCTTGGACAGGAGACTACCCATGATCTGAGTTGGCTGTCACCCTAGCTGACAGGGCTTTTCCCAGAGGTGCCTGTATCAGTTTGGCTGAGCTCTCTTTAGAGGTTAAAGAGGCCAGTGCTTGGAGTTCCCGTTGTGGCACAGCAGAAACTAATCCGACTAGGAACCATGAGGTTGCAGATTGGATCCCTGGCCTCCATCAGTGGGTTAAGGATCCGGCGTTGCCATGAGCTATGGTGTAGGTTGCAGACTCAACTTGGATCTGGCATTGCTGTGGCTATGGCAAAGGGTGACAGCTGTAGCTCCAATTAGACCCCTAGCCTGGGAACCTCCATATGCCACAAGTTCGGCCCTAAGATGCAAAAAAAAAATAGAAAAAGGAAAAAGAAAAAAAGGCCAGTGCTCGAGAAGTGTTTGCTCATTGACTGCCTATGATGTCTGCACTGAGCTCAGCCAGGGGTGAGGGAAGCTCCCAGAGGAAAAGCCAGGCCCCTCTCCTGGAGCCTTGCCAGGGCTGGCCCAGAGGGGCCCCTGCAGCTGCTTCTTAGAGCTCAAGGTGGGGAGGAGTCTGCAGTCCAGGCAAGTTCATCGACTGACCTGCCCACGGCCCGCCTTCCCAGGTCCCTGTGCCGCTAGCTGATCGGCGTCGCCGCTTCCTGGCCATGAAGTGGATGATCACTGAGTGCAGGGAGAAGAAGCATCGGCGGGTGCTGATGCCGGAGAAGCTGTCGCAGGAGCTGCTGGAGGCTTTTCACAACCAGGGCCCTGTGATCAAGAGGAAGCATGACATGCACAAGATGGCCGAGGCCAACCGCGCGCTGGCCCACTACCGCTGGTGGTAGAGGGCAGCCGGGGGCTGGCGAGGCCTGGCGCTCTCTGCTGCAGGAACCAGTGGGAACCGATGGGAGCCCCTGCCATGCTGAGAAACACCTGGGGTTTAAGAGTCTAGTTCCCTTTAAAGGGCCGGCAGGCCTCATGAGAACGATGGAGCAGCGTGTTGATTGCTGTGAGTCCTTTCTTTGGGGGCTAGAACTCGCTCTCCCTGCCCCATCTCCTTGCAAAGAGGAGACATAGCAACTTGGATTTCCAAGACACAGGCTTGTCCAGCCTTCTCTTCTCTCAGCTTGGGGCAGAACTTTGGGCGATACGAAAGGAAGCAGTTTTAGTATCAGAAAATGTTTATTAGAAAATTCTCATCCTGAAGTGGTGTGGCTTGCGATGTGGTAGTGCCCTTCATTAAAACCAGCGGCAGGAAGGGTGCTTGGCTCCAAAGTGATCCTTGTACAAAATGTATAAAAAGCAGTGTGACTTGTGCTCTGCTTCTCTCTTTGATACCCCAAAGCACCCCACCCATGGCGATGGCTCCCCATTTTCCAGATGGGGAACTGAGGCACCAAGCTAGCTGCTGCAGTGATGGTTAGTGCAGTGCTTGTCAGGAGTTGCCCTTCTCTGCCTGGTCCAGGTTGAAGGGGATGAGAGAAAGGCTGATGGAACTGGGGCAGGTGTGTAGGGTCTTCCCATCCTGGGGTCAGGGAAGGAAGGTGCTCAGGGCCGCACCGCCGTGTGAGTGGGAAACGAGTGCTTTTGAAAGTCTGGAAGGTGAGACAAGGACCCCACTGCCAGGTTGGGGAGTGGGTAGGAGAAAGGCCAGCGCTGCTGGGGAGGAAGCCTGGTCTGGGGCCCTAGTCCGATAGCTCGCTGTAGTAGTACTTGTGGGCAGCTGGGGTCGTCTTCCAGCCGGCCGCCCGGAACTCGATGGTCTCCAGCAGCAGCAGCTGGGCCAGGGAGCTGAGGCCCGTTGGGAGCAGGAAGCCATCCCGGATCAGGACAAAGAGCTCATCCATACGCTGCCTGTTCATCTTCTCCAGCTGCTCCCCGACGCGATGCAGCTGCAGCACCAGGCAGTCCACCTGCAGGGGGCAGCGGGAGGTGACCCCGGGCAGAGCCAGCCTGTCACACAGAGCAGCCATTTACTGAGCATGTGCTGTGTGCCAGGCACCAGGGTTGGGCCTGTACACACGCTTCCCCACTTCATCCTCACAGCACCCAGTGGGCCCTGGCCACTGCTTGCGTGAAAGGAGCAAGTTGAGAGATTTGCCTGAGGTCTCTCAGTGGGCTAGGCTGGACTGGACTCTGGCCCTGTCTTCAAACTGCTGCTTTTTTTTTTTTTTTTTTTTGTCTTTTGTCTTAGGGCTGCACTCTCAGCACACAGAGGTTCCCGGCTAGGGGTCTAATTGGAGCTGTAGCCACCAGCCTACACCACAGCCACAGCAACACGGGGTCCGAGCCCCATCTGCAACCTACACCATAGCTCTGGGCAATGCCAGATCCTTAACCCACTGAGCAACCTCATGGGTCCTAGCTGGATTCATTTCCACTGTGCCATGATGGGAACTCCTCCAAACTGCTTCTTAATCCTACTCCCCACCCCTCCCCCTATCTGGTTTCTGGGCCACCTGTACCCACAGCTGGCTGATGCTCACCATTCCTATCATAGGTTGGCCTTCCTACTGGGAAGGCAGCCTCTGAGCCAGGAGGCTTTGGCTGTTCTCTGCTCTGGATGGATTCCAGACCTAGCAACTTCCCCTGTAACTGTGACAGGCCTTAAATGCCCCCAGCAAGTGATGCCCTCGAAAGTCTCCAGGGACAGTGAGCTGGCATTCTGAGCTGCGCCAAAGACTACCTCCACAGCCTTCCATGCCCAGGCCACCCACCTCCTCCTCCTTGCTCAGACTGTCAGGCTGGGCCAGCCGGAAGAGGCAGTCGTAGACCGGGTTCACCAGGGCCATCATGGGCATGTTGTTCACCTGCGGGGGAGAATGAGCGCCACAGCACTGGCTTGGTGGCACAGGAGACAGGCCATCTCTGTCGCACGGGATGTGGCTGGTGGGGGTGGGGGGGCCCTCACCCTCAGGTAGTCAAAGATGTTGCAGATAAAGGTGACGTAGCAGACCCAGCCTTGCAGGGATCGTGCTCGAAGCTGCTCCCGAGCCTGGTACTCCTGCTGCAGCCGGTTGAGGAGTCCGCGGCGGAAGACACTCTGGCCGGCTTGCTTGCTCTCCGCCTGTGAGCGGGAGAAAGGCTGGTGAAGGGGCGTGACAGTGCTGTCACAATTCCACCCAAGCTTCCGAAGCTGAGGCCCCTGCTGTCCTCTCGTGCCTCTGAGGCCAGCCCTGTGCATTGCTGCCTGGCTAGCCAGGCCTCTGCCCACCTCTGAAGCACCTTCCTCCAAGCGTCTCCCCTCTGCTGTACCAACCCCACCCAACCTGAATGATGGCGTAGCACATGCGTCCTGCTTCCTTGCTGAACACACAGTCCTGCAGAGAATGGTCCACAATCACATTGGCCACCTTCTCCAAGTCCACGGCACCTGGATCTAGGGTAAAGACAGGTGGGGAATCTCGGGGTGCTTAATTATCACATTTGCCTCCACCTGCTTCTAAAGGCTCGGGATGTTCGCAGAAGAGCGAGCACTCCCGTGACACCCTTCCGTTTAAAGAGACCAGAGAACAGAAAGGAAACTGCACGCAGGAGCAGCTCTGGCCATGAGCCTCCTAGGGTGGCCCAATCAGCGGAAACAGGGAGGGTTACGCCGCTATTAGGGAATGGAGGATGCTGGGTTTTTAGGACACATCTTTTCCTGGCACAAGGGTGAGGACGGAACCCTGAATAACAATGTCTTTGACAGCCGTCCACCAAAGGAAGTGTTCTCACAATGCACACACGAGCCCCTGACAAGAGCGGGCCAGGCGGGGCCTCCCCACAGGCTTAGCTTGGCATGTGATAGGCATCGCTAATCGTTAGCTGAGTCAAACTTCTGTCCTGAGTGCTGCAGAAGGCACAGGTCCAGGACCATTACTTTCCTCCTCTGCCAAGCAGAACACTCCATCCTCTGTCCCAGGTCAGGCGGTGCTGCACACAGAAGAGAGCTGGTTGCAGCAACACAGAAACCAGGTCCTGTGTAAGGGCTTGAAGGGCAGGAACCGTGTCCTCTGTGCCTCGCCCTCCTGTCCTGCGTACGTAACCTTTTAAAAAACGCTTTATGGAGTTCCCGTCGTGGCGCAGTGGTTAACGAATCCAACTAGGAACCATAAGGTTGCAGGTTCAGTCCCTGGCCTTGCTCAGTGAGTTAAAGGATCCGGCGTTGCCGTGCGCTGTGGTGTAGGTCGCAGACACGCCTCGGATCCCACGTTGCTGTGGCTCTGGTGTAGGCTGGTGGCTACAGCTCCAATTAGACCCCTAGCCTGGGAAACTCAATATGCCACAGGAGTGGCCCAAGAAACAGCAAAAAAAGACAAAAAAAAAACGCTTTATGATTGGAAGGGTGACTCTATGATTCATACTCCCAAATACTGGCCTACATGGGCTTGTCTTCCAGTTCCAGAATTATGTTGCTGACTCCCATTCTCAGAAACTGAAGGGAGAGGCCTGGGCGTTACGGCTCAGTCCTCCGGTCCTGTCCCCCTGGGCCCTTCTGTGTAGCTCTGGACCCAGGCTCGGGAGGCTCCCCGCGCTCACCTTTGAGTGCTGTCTTCAGCAGCTGCTGGCTCTCTGCATCAAAAGACTGGATTCTGTACTCCTCTCTACCGGGCTCCCCCATGACCATCCAGCCTCAGGTGCTCTTTACTGGGGTGGGATGAGTGACAGCACCTGGGGAGGAGGAGCAGCGAAGGGAGAGGCCTTGGGTGTGGAGTGTGGCGCCAGGGTTCCCAGCCCTACGTGCCCTGGGCAGAACTGGCCAGTGCTTGGGACAGGTGCTCCTGGGCAGTCTTTGGCATTGGTTAGGTGCCCACAAAGCTTGGCTTCTGGTGGTGAGGCTGGCCAGGCACCTGCTGCTCAGTTAAAGAAGCCCTGCAGCTTCTGGGATTACACAAGAGGAAAGAGACAAGGGTGAATGCCTCTACTCTCCAGCCCCAACAGGAGGCAGGATTATTCTCAGCTGACACCAAGGCTGGGGTGGTGTGGGGTGTGATGGGCTGGGGGGATGAAGAGGTGGATAATTGGACACTTTTCCTGCCTATATAAGCCGGTCTGGAAGCTGCTGGTCCAGCATGATTCTCAGCGAGTGAGATGGCTACAGGCTCCACGCTGTGGACAGCTCTGTCCCTGCAGAGTTCCAAGCCCCTCTCCCCAACTCAACCTTAGTCAAAGTCCTCGGTCCAGAGGGCCCACCCCTCCAACCCACGGGATAAGGCTGGCAGAGGGCTGGGCGCAGAAGCGTCTCTGCCGCCCTGACGCCCCCTTTCCTGGCCAGCTTCTCCCCAGGATGGACTGGTTAAACTGGCCTCCTGAGTGGTAGAGACTCAGCCTGGCCCACCCAGGATTCCCAGTTCCTCAGTTTCATTCTAGATCCTTTCTCTTAAGGAGGGGAGCGGGATTACGTATCTTCCAGGAGTGGTCCCCCCTTTCCGGACTCGGAGATAGCCTTAGGGTTCTCCAGACCTGGGCATCTTCCCTAAGCTCGGAACGCCCTTCCCGGCGGCTCAGCGCAGCCCACCGTCCGGTGTCCCGTGGGGTGGAGAGATGGTGGGAGCGCCAGGACCCACCTGCCACGCCGGCGCCGCGCCCGCGTGCCCAGAGGCCGTCCGGCTGGCATGGTGCGCGCGGCCCGCGCCCGCGGCGCTGCTGGCGAGGCCGGCCGCGCCTTGCTGCCGCTTAGGTCACTTCCTAGTGCAGGGGGCGGGGCGGGGCCCAGGGCAGGGGGGCGGGGCCTGGCCCGGCCGCCTCGCCGACGCCACCTGCCGGAGCCCCGACGACGCTGCCCTCGCCGCGCCACCGGGCACGCCCGGAAGTTCGGAGCTTGGAGCCAGGCAGGACGCCGGTGACCCTGCTCCCACCGCCGCTATCCTCTCCTCACCTGGTTCTCCCACGGCCTGTCCGGGACCACAACGGCTGCTCGGCGCTGGGCCCGACGTGCTCCGCGGCCGGCATGAAGCCCTTGGTCTTGAGCGCTGGCACCCCCCCTTCGCCCCGCCCCCACACCAGGGCTCAGGTTAAAACGGGGTCAGGAGACTCGCCTGGCCGCGCGGTGTGGGAGGAGCCTGCGGGGGGGCGTGGCCTTCAGCCGAGGGGGTGGGAGGGCCGAGAGGATGGCTGGAGGGGAAGGACTTCGCAGGTGGTAGCTCTTTTACCCCCACCCCACCTCTCAAGGTGAGAGCGGGAAGGTGGTAAGGGCCAGATCGAGTCCAATTAAGCCCCTCTCCTACTCCAAATACACACGCTATTTACTGGTAAAACTAGTTGAAAATCAATGGGCTAACCCAAGAGAAAGGGTCCCAGGTGCCAGCTTGCAGAGGGGAGGTGTTAGGAGTGACCCTGAGATTGCGCAAGCCCCCTGGCTCAGTCTGTCTTGGTTGGGGCTGGGGAGAGGCGCGGGGCGCAGCAGTCCAGACAGGGCCACCCCTGAGGTCAGCCCTGGGTTGCAGGAGGGCACACAGAAGAGGCTGGCGAAGAACTGCCTTGTCCCATCGATTAGACAAGAAGTGGCCATGGCGGTTTTCTGTATCCAAAGCTCTCTCCTGTCAAGCTGGTCAGCAGAAAATGAACAAGGAAAACAGTCTCAGCAGAATCTCAGAATCAAGTTTACTTCAATGGAATTTCATAAAAAATACATTCAGGCAGCTGCCTCCCTGTAGCCCCAAGCCTTGACTGCCAAAACCCCTGTGGGTGTGGGGGCCCCCCAGCCACAGCTGCCAAGAGCAGGGCAGCTTCAGGATTCTGGGTCCCGGACACATCACAAAACCCCAGACCAGAGATGAAGCAGTAACGGTGTGCAGGAGCCCAGGATCCAGAGGGACTGAGAGCCGTGACAGCACCCAAGACCACATGCTAGGAAGAAGGCTGGAGCTAGAGCCAAGGTGAGGCCAGCATGGGGCTCCCTCTGCAGGGCCAACCCCTCAGGCCGAGCTCCCCTGGGGGCCTGGGCGTGAGGAGACCTGGGGGGGAGGTGGTGGTTATGTTCTGTAGATTTCCTTCACCTCTCAAACCCCTGTGCCCTGAAGACTCCAGGGCACCAGCTGTGCTCGCACCAGGCCGCCTGCTCCAACCCCTTCCTTCTGGGATTACAGAGGACGCACACGCCGCCTTGCTGGACCCTGAGCGGGCAGCGGCTGCCCAGTGGCTCAGCTGTAGGCTCCCACCCACCCAGGAGAGCTGACCCAGCCCCCCAGTGAAAGAGGGATGATCCCCGGTAGACCAGGGAAAAGGGGTGCTGCCTTTACCCACACCCCCCTCCCCGTAGCACATCCCCCCACTGTCTGCAGGGCTGCTTAGTATCTGCTTTCCCTCAAGGCCCACGGGCTGGGGCCAGGCCTGCCCAGAGAGAGAAAGTGATGATGACCTTTTTTTAGGGCCACTCCCACAGCATCCACAGCATATTGAAGTTCCCAGGCTGGGGGTCTAATGGGAGCTGTAGCCGCCAGCCTACACCACAGCCGCAGCAACGCCAGAGCCTGGCCACATCTGTGACCTACACCACAGCTCATGGCAATGCCAGATCCTTAACCCGCTGAGCGAGGTTAGGGATCGAACCCACATCCTCACGGATACTAGTTGAGTTCTTAACCTGCTGAGCCACAACAGGAAGGCCCAATGAAGCCTTCTAGACATGAAGATTTGAGCCTGGCTGGGTTTATAAAAGGAGCAATGCAGCTGGGATTCTTCACCCAGGAGCAAAAGCAAAGCTGCCTGGGGGATGCAAATGCTGAGAAAAATAGAATTCAGGAAAGTAGGAAAAAAAAAATAAGAGGAAAATAACAAAAAAATGAATAAATAAAAGTAAAATTAGAAAAGGAAAAAAAAAAACTAGAAGTGGAGAGCAGGGCTCCCTTCCCTCCTCCTTTGTGAGGGATGTGATGGATGGGGCGATGGAGGGAAGATACGGAGCGTGCTTCCAGCTTTGATGTCTATTAAGTGCGTCGGTGGGAGAGAGAAGTCAAGTGTGGGGACCAGACCCTGGAAAGGGCTGGATCCCTGCCTCACACGGGGGCTGCGGCTCCGCCCAGAGCCGGGAGAGTTCTCCGGGCAGACAAGGTAAGACACGCAGGAGGGCAGCTGTTGCCCTTAGAGTCTGTGCCAGGCGGCAGCTTCCAGCTTCTGACGGGCGGGGTCAGGTTCCCGCAAACCGAGGAAAATGCTGTCGCGTGGAGAAACGCCTCTGCCCTTCTGGTGGCATCCGAGCTGGTGGAGTTACGGCTCCTGCCCAGCTCTTTGTGGTCAGGACAGCTGGCCTGGAGCAGGGACCAGGCAGCACCTGATCGCAGCACAACCCGAGACTGTGGATCGAGTCTTCTCTCAGGAGGTCGTCTCTGGGCAAGGGCCCAGGCCACCCTTCCTGCCGTCCAGGCTAGCTGTCCGCCTTCCTCAGGCGGTGGAAGAGGTTGCAGAAGAACTCGTACCAGAAGAACACGAAGCCGGTGGAGAGGGCGGCCTTCAGCAGGCTGGGGGACAGGCCTTTGAAGAAGCCCTGGGCGCCCTCCTCTCGCAGCACCTGCCTGGCGCAGTCCAGGAGGCCCTTATAGCTTCGAACCTGGGGAGAGAAAGCGATGGAGACATGGACACGGACTCGGTTCTCTCGAGCCTGGGGCACTCAAGCTCCCGGAAATACTTGCCAGAGGCAGGAATGAACGCAAAAAAGACAGAATAAGCCTCATGCTTGCTCTTCCAACTGGGCCAATGCAGCCTTAACCGATGAAGTGGCTGCACATCAGCACTGGACAGAGCTGCTTCCTGCCCAGGAGGCTCCCACGGCCAGGGACTCTCAAGCACCCAGTGAGAGCTCTGGACCCACCGCCCAGAGGCGCCTCTGACGTGCCCCTGTCCCTCCGGTCTCCTCTGGGCAGCAGATCTGAACCTGGCCCTCGTTAGCTCTGAGCCTGACCAGCGCCACCCCTCCAGCCTGGCCACCTCCAGCTGACTGCAAACTGCTGCTCGACGCGTGTCCCCGAGGCACAGCTCTGCTCAAGCCTTGCTCCCCTCCCGAAGCTTCAGGGACTCCTGATGACGAGGAGGATGACAGCAACGCGATAAAGAATCGAGCTGAAGCCCTGCAGCCTGGGGGCCAGGGCTTCCGTCGTCTGGCCTGGGCCTGGGCCCCAGTCGGCCTTCATCCCCCACCGCTCCTCAGCCACGCCTGCTGGCGCGAAATCTCTGTTGAGAGCAGGGCCTCCCCTCTCGGTCCTGGGCTCTCACCCGCTCTCCCTGCCCAAATTCAAAGCATCTCTTCAAGACAAGTTGGTAAATGGAAAAAAGGTGATAAAACCTGGTGTGTAACCCCGTTTCTGTTACAATGTGCCTGCGTCTATTTATACAAAGGAAGAAAAACCTCAGCGGATCGGACCTTGGCGGTGTTGGGCTTAGGAAGGCAGGTCAGAGAAAGACAATGACTAACAAAACCGAAGCCACTCAGAGAAAACCAGTGGCTGGGGCAGTGGAAACGAATTCCCCACTAGGAACCAGGAGGTTGTGGGTTCGCTCCCTGGCCTCACTCAGCGGGTTGAGAATCCGTCGTTGCCGTGAGCTGTGGTATAGGTCGCAGATGTGGCTCAGATCCTGCGTGGCTGTGGCTGTGGTGTAGGCTGGTGGCTACAGCTCCGATTCGAAACTCAACCTCTAGCCTGGCGGGTTCCATATACCGAGGGTGTGGCCCTAAAAAGCAAAAAAAAAAAAAAAGCAAAAAAAAGAAAAAGAAAAAAGGAACGAAGAAAAAAGAAAAGAAAAAACTACAGCTAAAGGGCTTCTCTGGGTGGGTGGTATTGGATTTCATTGTGATTTCTATCTTTTTGTCTCACTTCCCTCAAGTTTTCTACAGAGAAAATGTCTCCAACTACAAATCCACTTCTTTGTCCCCACCAGGAAGACGCGCTGCCTCCTCTCCGAGCTGCCTACTCTGCGGGGTCCTGCCCCTCTGCCATCGCCAGGCACATTTCTTTATGCCTTGACATTCCGGGGTCCCAGGTTCCAGAGGAAAAAGCCCGGAAATGACCCAGCCTTGCCCCCTGCCTCCCCACGCGTTACCATCTGCTCCCTTGGGAGCCCTTACCGCACGAAAGGAACAGAGGAAAACCCAACTGGTGAAAATACGAGCGGACCGGGAGTGACGACTGACATTACGGGAGTACCTGCCACAGGGCTTCTCTGAGTGGCAAGAGAAGTAATTCATGTATTTATTTAGGTTTCAGGGCCGCACTATGGAGGTTCCCAGGCCAGGGGTCGAATTGGAGCTGTTGCTGCCGGCCTACACCACAGCCACAGCCACGCCAGATCCACGCCGAGTGTGCGACCTACACCACAGCTCAAGGCAACATCAGATCCTTAACCCTCTGAGTGAGGCCAAGGATCGAACCATGTCCTCATGGATACTAGTCAGATTTGTTACCGCTGAGCCACAACGGGAACTTCTCTAGGGCATTTAAAACAGAATTTGGTTGATCAAACTTAACTCACCCCTTTCCAGAAACTCCTACTAAAAGCAAAAGCAAAGCACCCTGGGCCCCACTGTGAGCCTCCTTTTCTCTGTTCTTTAATATCTTGGGCCCTTTCTTCTGTCAGTAAACACTTGGTCCCAAACTGAACTAAACACTGTTTAGACGCAAACACTGTGCCCCCTCCAGCATCTCTGCACAGCGCCCAGTACACGCAGGGTCTTGCCTGTGGCTTCCATGTGCCCCGGGGTCCCCGGGCACAGGGTGGAGGCAAGAGGGCCGGGGGGGCAGGAGCTGACCCTGGTTCCTTCCCGTGCCCAGCAAGCGGCAAGGACCAGCCCTGTCTGCAGGGGGACTGCTCACCTGGCCAAAGGAGGCTCGGGCCTGCTCAAACCCTCTGACCTGCAGCCGTTTCTTGAAGAGGTCCAGGGGATACGTCAGGGTCTTGCTAATGACTCCAGCTCCACTGCCACAAAGCAGGTTTTTGAAGTTTCCTGAACCAGAGAAGTGATTGAGGCGGGAAATGAGAGAAACGAAATCTAGGTAAACGTCAAGGTTCCGGGATCTAATCCTCCACCATGAAACAAAACCCACAGGCAATCTCAACCTCAGAAGAATTTAATCCAGGAGTGGGAGAACCAGACTCGGCTACTTTCGGCAAGAATGAGAACGGGAGTTCTCGTTGTGGCTCAGCAGAAAGGAATCCGACTAGCATCCATGAGGACATGGGTTCGATCCCGCGCCTCGCTCAGTGGGTTAAGGATTGGCGTTGCCGTGAGCTGTGGTGTATGTTGCACACTTGGCATGGATCTGGAGTGGCTATGGCTGTGGCGTAGTCCGGCAGCTACAGCTCCAATCAGACCCCTAGCCTGGGAACCTCCATATGCTGTAGGTGTGGCCCTAAAAAGACAAAAAAAAAAAACAACAACAACAACAGTGAGAACAGACTGCAGACTGGACAGGCTGGTGGCAGAAGGGGTGCAAGCCTTTAGCAGTAATGGCCCAGCTGGAGGCAATAAGGGCTTTTAGGGCTCTGCCATGTGACTCAGCTCCTGGATTGAGAGGGAACAGAACTGCCCCCACCCCTGCCCTCCCCAAACCCAACCCAACCCAACCCACAAGCAAGATGGGCTGTTTGCAAGTGGGGCCTTTGACACAAAACCCAGGACCAAAAGCTGCATGCCACCGATGGGTGTGGCAGGAATTGGAAGAAATAAAGTCATCTGAACGAATGGATTTGTTTTGTCTTTTTTTTCTTTTGCTGCTTTTCAGGGCCAAACCCGCGGCATATGGAGGTTCCCAGGCTAGGGGTCCAATCGGAGCTGTAGCCGCAGGCCTACACCAGAGCCACAGCAACCAGCAACGCCAGAGCCAAGCCACATCTGCAAACTACACCACAGCTCATGGCAACACTGGATCTTTAACCCACTGAACAAGGCTAGGAATCGAACCCGTGTCCTCGTGGATACTAGTCAGGTTCGTTAACTGCTAGGCCACGATGGGAACTCAGGATTTGTTTGTTTTGTTGACTACAGACAGAGCAGGGGGAGCTCAGAGATCTGTGGTGTCTTAGCTTCTCCAGGAAAACTGTATTTCCTACCTGACTCAGAAAGAGATATTATAAATCAACTCTAATAATTTTTGAAAAAAGGAAAAAAGGGAGTTCCCATCGTGGCACAGTGGTTAACAAATCCGACTAGGAACCATGAGGTCGCGGGTTCGGTCCCTGCCCTTGCTCAGTGGGTTAAGGATCCAGCGTTGTCGTGAGCTGTGGTGTAGGTTGCAGATGCGGCTCGGATCCAGCGTTGCTGTGGCTCTGGTGTAGGCCGGTGGCTATGGCTCTGATTCAACCCCTAGCCTGGGAACCCTCCATATGCCGCAGGAGCGGCCCAAGAAATAGCAAAAAAAAAAAACCCAAACAAAACAAAAAAAAAGGAAAAAAGAAAGAAAGAGATGCTAGGGCTCAGGAACAGGCCCCAATTCCCTCCCCGCGAGGGCGGGCTCACCATCCGTCTTGTCCTCGGAGGGCATGGCCCACTCGCCCACGCGCTTCAAGGAGCTGTAGAAGGCGAACTGGAAGCCGGCGTAGGGGAAGATGGCCAGCAGGGTCGGGGTCAGGCCTTTGTAGAAGACCGAGGGGCCTTCCGTCCTGTACATGGTCACCACGGCGTCTCGCAGGGCTCTGTACACCTGACCACACGTGCCACTTGAGTAAGCGACGTCGCTTTAGCCCGAGAACACAGCCCGCCACGCACACTCCCCCTCCGCCAGAAACCAGCCACTGGGTCCAGAGAAAACCATGACTCGAAAAGACACACGGACGCCCATGTGCACAGCAGCACTACTCGCGACAGCCAAGACGTGGAAGCAACCTAACTGCCCGTCGACAGAGGAGTGGATCAAGAAGACGTGGTACCTACACACACAGGGGAATATTACTCAGCCATTCAAAGGAAAGGAAGAACGGTATGCACAGCAACAGGGATGGACCGAGAAATGATTGTGCTAAGTCAGACAGCGAGACACCCACATCAAACGCTCTCACTCACATGTGGAATCTAAAAAAAGGACACGACAGAGTTCCCGCCATGGAGCAGTGGAAACTAATCCGACTAGAAACCATGAGGTTGTGGGTTCCATCCCCGGCCTTGCTCGGGGGGTTAAGGATCTGGTGTTGCCGTGGGCTGTGGTGTCGGTCACAGATGAGGCTCGGATCCTGTGTTGCTGGGGCTGAATGAGGGGTTGAATCAGAGCTGTAGCCGCCGGCCTACACCACAGCCACAGCAACGCCAGGTCTGAGCCACATCTGCGACCGACACCACAGCTCACGGTAACACCAGATCCCTAACCCACTGAGGGAGCTCAGGGATTGAACCCGCAACCTCATGGTTCCTAGTCGGGTCCGTTAACCTCTGAGCCACCATGGGAACTCCCTGTTCCCTTTTCTTAACACTGTCTTGCCCTTTTCCTTCTCATAGACTTTTCCTAAAGGCTGAAACCCCAGCAGAGCTGAAACCAGTTATTCTAACCTTATCCCAGATGAAATTTTTTTTTTTGTCTTTTTGTCTTTTCTAGGGCTGCTTCCAAGGCATATGGAGATTCCCAGGCTAGGGGTCTAATTGGAGTTGTAGCTGCCAGCCTACACCATAGCCACAGCAACGCGGGATCCGAGCCACGTCTGCAACCTACGCCACAGAGCTCACGGCAACGCTGGATCCTTAACCCACTGAGCCAGGCCAGGGATAGAACCTGCCACCTCATGGTTCCTAGTCGGATTCATTAACCACTGAGCCACAATGGGAACTCCCCAGATCAAATTCTTAAGGAAAACATCATTCCCCAGGAACCACATCCCAGGGTCTTCTTTTGTATACACGTCCAGGAAACAGACTATGGTGTGGGCTCGATTTCAGGGTTAGTCCCTCCTCCGGTCTGACTCGGTGATCCACTTCCTCCAATGCGTTCTTCGTGGAAACCCAACCCACCATCGCAGTGGTACAGCCAGAGGCTCTCAGGTCTCATCTTCCCAGATGCCCTCCCTGTCTGCTATTTGTCCGCCTTCCCCCGAAGGGTCTGTCTCCCCGGAGAGGCTGTGAGCGCCCTGCCTGGTGTTGGGCACAGGAACGGGCTGACAGATGGGCTGAAAAACCCCAGGCTCCCTCAGCTCTGTTCCATCTAAGGAAAGAGCCCCCGCCCCGGGACACCCTCCACCCCTCAGGCGCCCCTTCTCTGGCCCAGTCACTCACCCTAGGCTCACCCTGAGCTGCATAGCGGGTTCGCAGCACATCCACGGGGTGCACGGTGAGGGTGGCTACGCAGGCAGACAGGCCGCCGCAGACGAAGTGGACAGAGAAGTCGCGGGCATCTCGCACACTGGCCCTGTGCACCAGCTCGGTCAGCACCTCAAATGACAAAAACTGTGCAAGAGTGAGTGACGTCATGGACAGATGCCCCCTAAATGCACCCCCCCATGACTCAGGTGGGGCCAAGTCCTAAGGACCAGGAAATACTCTTCTTTTTCTTTTTTTTTTTTAGTGCTGCACCCATGGCATATGGAAGTTCCCAGGCTAGGGGTGGAATAGGAGTTGCAGCTGCTGGTCTGCACCACAGGCACAGCAACATCAGATCTGAGCCAGTCTGTGACCTACACCATAGCTTTCAGCATTACTGGATCCTTAACCCACTGAGCAAGGCCAGGGACCAGACCTGCATCCTCAAGGACACCAGTCAGATTCTTAACTTACAAAGTCACAATGGGAACTCCCAGGAGGTACTTTTTCTTTTTGGTCTTTTTAGGGCCACACCTGAGGCACATGGAGGTTCCCAGGCTAGGGGTCGAATTGGACCTGTAGATGCTGGCCTATGCCACAGCCACAGCAACTGGGGATCCGAGCTGCATCTATGACCTACCCCACAGCTCATGGCAACGCTGGATCCTTAACCCACTGAGGAGGCCAGAGATCAAACCTGCATCCTCATGGTTCCTAGTCAGATTCATTTCCACTGCGCCACGACGGGAACTCCAGGAGGTATTTCTTGAACAGTGACAATACAATAAACATATCACTTTATGCAAAGCTCAGATACCATTTTATTTGTGTTTCTTTTTTGTTTGCTTTTTGGGGCTGCACCTGTGGCATATGGAGGTTCCCAGGCTAGGGGTCTAATGGGAGCTACAGCTGCCGGCCTACAACAAAGCCATGGCAACATGGGATCCTCAACCCACTGAGCAAGGTCAGGGATGGAACCTGCAACCTCCTGGTTCCTAGTCAGATTTGTTTCCACTGCGCCACTACAGGAACTCTTCAGATATCATCTTATACTTGGAGCAGAGCCAAATACTCAAAGGGTAAGGAAATACATGAGGAGGAGTTTCCCTTGTGGCTCGGCAGAAGCCAACCTGACTAGTATCCATGACGATGCAGATTTGATCACTTTCCTCGCTCAGTGGGTTACGGATGCGGTGTTGGCAGAACCTCTTTGCCTGCCTGCCCACTCGCATCTCTCACAAGCGTCCTATCTTAATAAACCTATCTCTTGGGAGTTCCCATCGGGAAGGAATCTGACTAGGAACCATGAGGTTGCAGGTTTGATCCCTGGCCTCACTCAGTGGGTTAAGGATCCTGCGTTGCCGTGAGCTGTGGTGTAGGTTGCAGACGAGGCTTGGATCTGGCGTTGCTGTGGCTGTGGTGTAGGCTGGCACCTGCAGCTCTGATTCGACCCCTAGCCTGGGAACCTCCATATGCCATAGCCTGAAAAAGCAAAAAAATAAAATAAAATTTAAAAATCGATTTCTTGCCTTCCACTTTGTCTCTTGCTAAATTCCTTCTGCACAGAGACATGAAGAACCTGAACCTCAACAGAAGACCACCCGACCCCTGAACCCCAGCTTGGAAAACAATACCAAGCTTGCCTCTCCCCTGATCCTTATCTGCAGTCCTATTTTTCACTCCCCAAACTCAAACCACCTCCCAGTCTCTCCTAAGGGGGGCACAGTCTTTGAGGCATTAGTCTGCTGTGACCCTCCTTTGCCTGGCAAAGCAATAAAGCTATTTTTTCTCCTTTGCGCCCGCCCCCAAAAGGATCCGGTGTTGCCATGAGCTGTGGCGCAGGTTGCAGATGCGGCTCAGATCTGGCATTGCCATGGCTGTGATGTACACTGGCAGTTGCAGCTCAGATTCAACTCCTAACCCAGGAACTTCCATATGCAGTAAGGCCCCCCCAGAAAAGAAAAGAAGCCTAAATCCTAATCCCAGCCTCACCACCTAGAGGCTGTGCGGCTTTGGGCAGCTCACCTAACCTCTCTGTGACTCATATAAATGCCTATTCCACCTTCCTCACAGTGCTGCTGGGCAGCTCGAAGGAAGCACAGAGGTGAAAGCGCTATTTTGAAAAAGGAAGAGCATTTGCACGGCCATTTGCCAAGCCCTCCAGGGGCCTGGCATCAAGACAGTCTCTGACTTGTCTCGCCTCATATTCAGGGGTCGTTAAGTCCCCAGGGTGGGGAGACAAAAGTGGGGGAGCCAGAGCTCAGTGTGACTCTCTCTTCATTTGTCAGGTAGCTTTCTGGCCAAGATCAGTGAGAAATGTGCTGCCTGCCTCCTGCTGCCCTACCTCGGGCAGTGCCCCTGCAGGTCCCATCATCATCCTGGGCTCCCCCATTGCTCAATGTGACCCCAGGGGCCTGGCTGGGTCCCCTGCCACCTACTTGGACAGCTCCATAGCCTATGGAGAGAAGCTGGGCTGGGATGTGTCCTTTCCAGAACGCCGTTGGGCCCTCCTCTTGCCAAATCTGTCTCCCGGCCTGTAGGATCCCGTGGTATTTTGCATTGGGGTCACTGCGAGACAGGCGCTCAATCTGAAGCTGGGAATCAAAACTGAAGTAGTCAGGACTGCAGTGGGGTGAGAAGAAAGAATGTCAGATGTTCCCACTGTGGCGCGATGGGATCAGGGGCATCTCTGGAGCGCGGGGACACAGGCTGATCCCTGGCCCGGCACAGCGGGTTAAGGATCCAGCGTTGCCGCGGCTGCAGCTCAGGTTGTGACGGTGGCTCAGATCTGATCCCTGGCCCAGGAACTCCATATGCTGTGGGGCAGCCAAAAAAGAAAAAGGAAAGAAAGAATTTCAGAGAAGGTAACAAAGGGCCTCTTCCTAACAAAATCCCAAGCTCTAGGAACTGCTTTGGCCAAAAAGAGTGAACTGGTCCTGCAGCCCGTTACACGGAACAGGGGGGAGAAGGTTACCTGGAAACGGATCTTGATGACGTCCAAGGGGCTGATCATCGCCCGAGTGACAAGTCCAGAGACAGATCCAGCCACTGCCACCTCGAGATTGGAGATATTCCTGCCATCTGCTCTGGGGTCATAGCCCACCATCCCTGCCCCTGGACCACACAATGTCCATCAGCTTCAAGCTAAACGCAAGAGACTCGGAGTCAATACCAGAGCAAGTTCTTAGGGTGTCTGCTCAACCATCACTCCTCAGAGCAACCCCCCACGCCCGACCAGCCCACAGCGAGCAAGCCCCCCACCCCCGACCAGCCCACAGCCCACAGCGAGCAACGCCCTTATCCATCCCTTTACTCTGCTTATCCTGCTTTACTCTTCTTTACAACATTTACATAACAGACATTTGGAGTTCCCATTGTGGCTCAATAGTAACAAATCCGACTAGTATCCATGAGGACATGGGTTCGATCCCTGGCCTCACTCAGTGGGTTAAGGATCTAGCGTTGCTGCAAGCTGTGGTTCAAGTCACAGATGAGGCTTGGACCCCACGTTGCTGTGGCTGTGGCATAGGCCCTGATTGGATCCCTAGCCTGGGAACTTCCATACACCCCAGGTATGGCCCTAAAAAGGAAAAAAAAAAAAAAAAAAGACTAGGTCAGGAGTTCCCTGATGGCCTAGCACTTAACGACCTGATGTTGTCACTGCTGTGGCTCAGGTTGCTGCCATAGCACAGGTTTGATCCCTGGGTTGGGAACTTCTGAATGCTCTGGGCGTGGTCAAAAAAAAATTTCAGAAGGGACCTCAGAATAACCTAGTTTTTTGACCACCTCTAGTAACAGGGAAGTCAGGGCCCACACAGGGACACCTTCGCCCCACTGTTGTTTCTTTTTCTCCACTCACTCTCCCTGGAACTCTGTCTGTACCAGTCCCTCAGCCCCAAACCCGAATATTTCTGAAAGTACCAAAGTAGCACTCCAATCCATCCTTGAAATTGACCAGACATTTCCACGGGGCTCTATCAGCACAGTACTTTAAAACAATGTCTTATTAAAGTCTAGTGGCGGAATTCCCATAGTGGCTTAATGGGTTAAGAATCTGGCTAGTATCCATGGGGATGCAGGTTCAATCCCTGGCCTTGCTCAGTGTGTCAAAGGATCCGGTGTTGCCGTGAGCTGTGGTGTAGGTCGAAGATGCAGCTCGGATCTGACATTGCTGTGGCTGAGGCGAAGGCCAGCAGCTGCAGCTCCAATTCAATCTCTAGCCTGGAACCTCCATACGCAGCAGGGATAGCCCCCCCTCGCCACCCCAAAAAAGTCTAATGGTATGAAATCTCCCCACCCTTGCCAGGAATGTGCCCATTCCTCGCTAACTTCTCTGCACAACCTCAAAGGTCACGCTGAGCAGTGCTGGTTCCCTGCTGTCAAGAAGGGGGCATTTCTATAAGTAGGCGCTCTGTACAGCTGGACATAATCTTACACCTCAAATCAAGAAGCCTGAGTTCAGGGAGTTCTTGCTGTGGCTCAGTGGATTAAGAATCCTACTAGGATCCATGAGGATGCGGGTTCGATCCCTGGCCTCACTCAGTGGGTTAAGGATCCCACATTGCTGTGAGCTGTGGTGTAGATTCACAGCTGCGGTTCCAATTTGACCTCTAGCCTGGGAACCTCTATATGCTATGGGTGTGGTCCTAAGAATAAATAAATAAATAGAAAACTACTTTATAAGAAAAAAAAAGAAGGGAGTTCCCTTCATGGCTCAGCAGAGACAAATCTGACCAGCATCCATGAGGACAAAGGTTCAATCCCCGACCTTGCTCAGTGGGTTAAGGATCTGCCATTGCTTTGAGCTGAGGTGTAGGTCACAGACTCGGCTCAGATCCTGCGTTGCTGTGACTGTGGTGTATCTCCGATTGGACCCCTAGCAGGTTTCATTTTCTTCTGGAAAATGGTAATGATGGTGGCCCTGCCTAGCCAGATTTCTGGAAGGAACATCCAAAATATCATGTGTGATAAGCTCTGTAAGAAAGGTAAAATTTTTTTACACGTGAAAGGGCTTGTAAATCACAATTCAGTAGTGGCCTTACTTTTTCTGCTGGTTCAAAATTTCCTTCTTGTACCAAAAAGCCTTGATATTTATCTGAAGAGACAAGATAAAAAATGAAATATGATTACATGTATGATACAATTCAGTATTCAGAAGATAGGGAGCCGCTGGTGTCTGCCTTAGCCACCCCCCTTTTACTACTGCAGCAGCTATGCAGGTCTCCCGCGGTGAGCGTGTGTGCCCCTGGGCTCAGCTGAGAGTCTCTGCAGATGTGCCCACGTGTGGACACAGATGTCCACGTGTGCCTTTGAGCGTGTTTTTTCTCTCCGAGTCAGAGAAGACGCCCGCGAGGTGGGCTCCCGCGTGTAGAAGTGCCCGGGGCGTGTCCAGGATTTTGCTCCCTGCGTCCCTGAAGATGCTTCTCACGTCAGACGTGACACGTGTGGGTACAGTCCCGGCCCCCGCGTGAGTACTTGCGCGTGTGGGCCCCTCCCGGGGAGCAGGGGAGCGACGGTGCAGGTCCCCGAGAAAAGTGCCAGGAGGGAGGAGGTAAAGGTCACTCACCCAGCTCAGAGGGCGCGGCACGACTCTCCGCGCTCTTCTCTCCCTCCCTCCTCACGCACGCTAACAGCAAAATTTAACTGCTCTTGGCAGGAACCGACGGGCTTCGGGACCAATCACCGCGCAGCTTCCGACAGACGCTGAACCAATGGTTGCAAGCCGCCCCTGGACCAACGCCTCTCAAGTTACCTCTGGGTAATGTAGTCCTTCGCTACCAAGGTTGTTTTCACCGCCCCCTTACCCCGCGAGGCGCAGAGCCTCCTGGGAGATGTAGTCCCTCGGCGCACGCGTGCGCAAATATAACCCACGCGTTGGAAGGAGGCGGGTCCCAAGCCAGACTGCGCACTTGGAGGTCGCGGTGCAGTGTGGCCCGCGCTTTAGATCAGCCCGCTGGCCGGCGGAAGTTTAGGGCGTTCTGGGCTTGACCTCCTTTCCTCAAAACCGTCGTAGTTCCAGAATCCGGATAATCTAAACTTGGAAAAGATGGCGGGAAGCTTAATCAAAGCCTGGAGGCCATGGAGGAGGGAATAGATGAGTTTTTAAGTCCAAGATGGGGACGGCAAAAATACAGAGGTTTTGTTTGCCCTTAGGAAAATAAAAATACATAGACATATTACAGAAAATGTAGAAATAAAGGGGAAATGACTCATCCTACCTTTCTTACGCAAATAGCATCAGCGTTTTGCAGGACAGTATTTCTTCCTGATTTTTAAATAAATTGTTTTTTACGTTAGTGCAATCATTTTGACGCACAATATCTATTTTTAATTTTTTTTTTTCTTTTGTCCTGTGGCCTACGGAAGTTCCCGGACCAGGGATCGAATCCGAACCTCAGCTGTGACCTAAATCTCAGCTGTGGCAACATTGGATTCTTAACACCTTTTGGCACTGCAGGATCTCCTTTATTGCACAATTTTAAATCTTTTCATGCATATGCAGTAGTAGAGAGACCAGCTCAATGAGCCACCATATAGTCATTACTGACTTTCAACAATTAACCAACCCTTGGTCAGTCTCATTTCCTCTATACCAGCAGCTATGTGCCACTGGTGCGGAGTCCAGACTCAATTTATTGGCCTCACTGCAGGACAAGCCAATAAATTGGAAGAGGAAAATTAAAAAAAAAAAATGAAAGAGGAGTTATGGGGGCAAGGAATAATGACTTTATTGAGAATGCCAGCAGACTGAGAAGATGGTGGACTCTTGTCCCAAAGAACTGTCTGGCCTGGGTTAGAATTCCGGCTTCTTTTATAAGGTGAGGGAGTCACACAGTTCCTGGTTCCAGTCAGCCTCAGAAGGGATGTGTTGATTTCTTCTTTCCAGCAGTCACACAGATGGGCCTGGTCAGGAGGTTTCCTGGGAGCTGAACAAAGCAATTTTTTCTTTTTTAGGGCCGCACCCATGGCATATGGAAGTTCCCAGGCTAGGGGTCGACTCAGAGCTACAGCTGCCAGCCTACGCCATAGCTACAGCAGCTCAGGATCCAAGCCTCCCCCATGACCACAGCTCCTGGAAACACTGCATTCTTAAGCCACCGAGCAAGGATCGAACCCCCATCCTCATGGATACTAGTTGGGCTCCTTACCAGTGAGTCACAACAGGAACTTCCAACAAAGCTATCTTAGCTTAACTCTCATTACCTGGGAGGCAGGGTTCCCAGAGATCAGGGATCTTGTATAATTTAAGCTTAGAGGTAACGTCCCTGTAGTGATTAACTTGTAGCAAATGCACTAGAATACAAAGGATAAAGTAGAAGAAACAGATCCAATATGGAAACAGATTTGTTCTTCCCCCTTATATCACCCCCAACATTATTTTTAAGTAAATGCCAGATATCATGTGATTTTTACCAGTAAGCATCTCAAAATGTATCTTTTTCTTGGTGGTGGGGGGGGATTCTCTCCTGCAGCATTTTTAAGCTCCCAGGCCTGGGGATCAAACCTATGCCACAGTAGCAACCTAAGCCACAGCAGTGATGATACTGGATCCTTAACTGGCTGCACCACCAGGGAGAACACCTCAAAATGTATCTTTAAAAGACAAGTGTTAGAAGCTTGTCTTTAAAAGACAAGTGATGGTCTAGCGGGTCAAGATTCCTGTGTTCTCGCTGCTGCGGTTCTGGTCGCTGCTGTCTGGCTGAAACAAACAAACAAACAAACAAAAAACAAAAAAATAAACCTGAAATAAACATTGCAACTCAAAAAAAAAAAAAAAAAAAGGCGGGGTGTTCCCTTTTGTTGTTGTTGTTGTTGTTGTTGCTATTTCTTGGGCCGCTCCTGCGGCATATGGAGGTTCCCAGGCTAGGGGTGGAATCAGAGCTGGAGCCACCGGCCTACGCCAGAGCCACAGCAACGCGGGATCCGAGCTGCGTCTGTGACCTACACCACAGCTCATGGCAACGCCGGATCGTTAACCCACTGAGCAAGGGCAGGGACCGAACCCGCAACCTCATGGTTCCTAGTCGGATTCGTTAACCACTGTGCCACGACGGGAACTCCTGAGTGTTCCCTTTTTAAAAATACATCCACAAAACTGTCACCCACCTCCCAAAACAATAACTTCCTAATATTATCAAATATCAAATTAGTGTTTACATTTCTCTGATTGACCTATAAATGTTACGTTTTTGTTGGCCCCATCCGCCGCATGCAGAAGTTCCCAGGTCAGGGACTGAATCCGAGCCAAAGCTTCAACCTATGCTGCGGCTGCAGTAACACCAGATCCTTTAACCCACTGCGCCAATCTGTGGATCCAAGCCGAGCCTCCCCCATGACCTGAGCCACTGTGTCTGGATTCTTAACCCACTGTGCCACAGCAGGAACTCCAAGTTCTTAATTTTATTTATTTACTTTTTTTTTGTTTAACTTTTTTGTCTTTTAGGGCCGCACCTGTGGCATATGGAGGTTCCCAGGCTTAGGGTCAAATCAGAGCTGTAGCTGCTGGCCTACACCACGGCCACAGCAACGTGGGATCCTTCACCCACTGATCGAGGCCAGGGATCAAACCTGTGTCCTCATGGATGCTGGTCGTATTTGTTTCCCCTTGGGATGTGAACCCCTAAGTTCTTAATTTTAATGAAGTCTAATCTATTGATTATTTTTCCTTTTATGCATCATATTTTTGGTATCATACCTAAGAATTCTTGCCTAATTAAGGGTCATAAAGATTTTTCTCCTGTGTTTTCCAATAGAAATGTTACAGTTGTAGGTGTTCCATCGAGGTCTCTGATGCATTGGGGGTTAATTTTAGTGTATGCTGTGAGACACAGAATGATCTCCTTCTGCTCTCCCCCCCCCCCTTTCCCCCCCTCCGCTTGGATATTTCCTTACTCCAATACCTAGAAAACTGTTTTCGTTGAAAAGTCTTTTTTTTTTTTTTTTTGGTCTTTCTAGGGCCGCATTCGCGGCATATGGAAGTTCCCAGGCTAGGGGTTGAGTTGGAGCTGCAGCTGCCGGCCTACACCACAGCCACAGCTACGCCAGATCCCAGCCATGCCTGCCACCTACACCACAGCTTGCGT
Source organism: Phacochoerus africanus (assembly GCF_016906955.1). Classification (NCBI taxonomy): domain Eukaryota; kingdom Metazoa; phylum Chordata; class Mammalia; order Artiodactyla; family Suidae; genus Phacochoerus; species Phacochoerus africanus. Next base: position 6,008,733 of record NC_062557.1, on the reverse strand, counting down.
CAATGCCAGACCCTTAACCCACTGTGCGAGGCCAGGGATCAAACCCACATCCTCATGGATACTGGGCGGGTTCGTTACTGCTGAGCCACAATGGGAAGTCCAGAAAAGTCTATTTTTTTTTTTTCTTGCTGAATTACCTTTTACACCTTTGTTGAAAATCACTTGTTCCTGGGCACACAAAATTTTCTCTTCTGCTTTTTTCCCCCTCAACATAAGTGCTACACTCACTCACCACTGGGGACTAAAATGTTAAGGTGGCCGCAGCAGGCGGAGCCTGGTGCAGAAATTTGACTTCCTGCTCTTCTTGAAAAAAGTGTCTCCCACTCTGTCCGCAGGGTGGACCCAGTTTATCACTCATGTCCTCTGTCCCCTTGTGTACATATTGCCTTATTTCCCCCATGAGCCCCCAGCCACCCATGTTATATCTTCATTTTCCATCAGTTTCGTGGGCTGACCACTAACCTCTCTGCAGATAATCTCTTTGGCTATTGAGATGTTTGTTCTACTTTGTTCTCCTGGACTAGGAGGAGCCCACATTTTAGCAAAAGCCTCCCAACGGTCATTCGACAGATAAGCCAGCAGGACTCTTGGCCACAGGCGTAGTTGTAGAGTGAGTTAGAAAACCCCAGATCATGAGAACTAGAAGGACTCAAGGCCAGAGGGGCTAAGAGATATGCCAAAGGTCCTCCGAGATGAGATGGCAAATTGGTGGCCAAGATGCGATAAGACTCGTGGCAGGTGCCAGTTTTCTTGGGCTTACGGTCTGGTTCTAGCGTTTGCATACTGGACATCTGATTATTTCATTTTAAGTTAAATATACTAAGTAAGTCAAATCATGTGAAAAGAGAAACCAGAAAATAATGGTTCCCGTCAACTTGGGGAAGTGAGTCCTCCTGTGATCTCATCACCATGTGCCCTAAATAGACTAGTAAAGGTTCTTTTGGACTTTCCCCACCTCCTAGGAGGGAGGAAATACCTCCTTGGCCTTGACCAAATAGAGTTTGTATTTATCAGCGGTCTAAGCCAATGATCTTATTGATCAGAGAGAAATCAGGCAGAATCTCTTACTGCCTGAGGGTGCTCAGCCATGCCATCTGAAAGGGTCCTGAGGGCCAGGGGGTGACTTGCTGTGGCTCTTTGGCAGGGCACTCTTTCCTCTGGACTGCAGTTTCTCCAGCTGGCTATGAAGAATAAGGGGTTGGGAGCTCCCCTCGTGCGTGGCTCAGTGGAAAGGAACCTGACTCGTATCCATAAGGATGCGGGGTCCATCCCTGGCCTCCCTCAGTGGGTTAAGGATCTGGTGTTGCTGTGGCTGTGGTGTAGTCCCGCAGCTGCTGCTCCCATTTGACCCCTAGCCTGGGAACTTCCATGTGCTGTGGAAAAAAAGACAAAAAAAAAGAAAAGAAAAAGGGGAGGGACTACAGGGGGTCCAACCCAGTCCTTGCTGCCCCTGGGCCCCCACAGATCTAAAACAAAATCTGCCTTTGTAGTGAGCCTCGGGAAGGGTTCTTCGCTGCAGCTTAAACAAGCATCATCTGGGATGCTTATGGAAAGAGGCAGATGACCGCCTCCAAGAGGACAGACTTCGTGACCAAGCAGATCTGGCCCACGGCCTGGGAATAAGCATTTTGGTTGGTGGTCTCCAACTGGAGAGACACTGAATGGGGGATACACAGCTTAGCTGATCATCCCAGGCTGCCCTTGTTTCTTTCTCCCTTCTTATGACTGAGGTTCAGAGGAAGGGCCTCTATCCCAGCATTATGTTTCCCCGTCAAATATTTACCGAGGGCCTCTATGGCCAGACACTCTTAGAGCTGAGCATGTAGCAATGAACAAATCAGAGTGTCTTCCATCTTGGAGACTTTCTTTTGTGAACAGAGCTGCCATGAACATGCGGGTGCACGTGTCTTTTTCAAGGAAAGTTTTGTCCGGATAGGTGCCCGAGAGTGGGGTGGCTGGGTCACATGGTAGTTCTATGTATAGATGTCTAAGGTACCTCCATACCGACCTCCATGGTGGCTGTACCAGCTTACATTCCCCCCAACAGTGCAGGAGGGTTCCCTTTTCTCCACGCCCCTCCAGCATTGGTTATTTGTGGACTTATTAATGACGGCCACTCTGACGGGTGTGAGGTGCTATCTCATGGTGGTTTTGATTTGCATTTCTCTCATAATCAGGGATGTTGAGCTTTTTTTTTTCATGTGCTTGTTGGCCATCTGAATATCTTCCTTGGAGAAATGTCTATTCAGGTCTTTTGCCCATTTTTCCATTGGGTTGTTGGCTTTTTTTTGCATCTTGAAGACTTTCTTTCACTTAGTAATACGTACTCAAATTACTTACATATCTTTTTTTGTGTGTGTGTTTTAGGGCCGCACCTGGGGCATATGGAAGTTCCCAGGCTAGGGGTCGAATTGGAGCTGTAGCTGCTGGCCTACACCACAGCCCCAGCAACGCAGGATCTGAGTCTCGTCTTCGACCTACACCACAGCTCACGGCAACGCCAGATCCTTAACCCACGGAGCAAGGCCAGGGATGGAACCCGCAACCTCAGGGTTCCTAGTCGGCCTCATTTCCACTTCAGCCACAACGGGAACTCCTCAAATGACTTACATATCTTGACAGCTCTTTTCTTTTTAGCTCTGGATGATTGTCCTCTGTCTCGGGGTGTCACTCGGCTTGGTCATTCAGTGAAGGATGTCGTCGTTGCTTCCATGTTTTATCAATAAAGCTGCTAAAAATATGTGTAGGTTTTTGCGTGGACATAAGTTTCCACTATTTTTGTTTACTCCTTCGCTTATTTTTTTAAACTGTGGGACTATGAGTTTGAGAAAATCATGAAGAACCAACAACTGTTGGAGAATTCTGGAAGAAGTTCTGACAGGCTACAGGGGCCAAAGATAGAGACACTTCTGATGCAGTTCCTTTTTTTCGTCCTTTCAGATTTACTCAGCAAATGACTCAAACACCAGTAAACGAATGAAGAGGGGAAAAAAAGAAGAGAAAAAGAGGATTCACTGTCCAGTGACTTTCAAGAGTTGATTTCCTTGAGAAGGTATTTCCTGCTGTGTCTGTAGGCAGCCGGTCTTTACCCACCACTGCGTGCATGGGAGAGCGGGTGCAGCGCTGTCACAAAGGAGAGGTTTAGCATCACGCCCCATGCCAACCACCCACCTGTCTTCTTCCTCTGCAGCTTCTCTACCCACCTAGACTCAAGGGTGACGACTTCTGGGAACCTCAAATCTGGATGTAAAGTTGACAACAGAAAGATGAACAACCCAATAAACAAATTAGGCAAGAGATTTGAACAGGCGTTTCACAAAGATACCAATGGGCAACCAGCAATTGGAAAACCACTCACCAGGACTTCCTGTTGTGGCTCAGCCGGTTAAGAACCCGACGCGTATCCATGAGGGTGGGAGTTAAGTCTCCAGCCTCGCTCAGGGAATTAAGGATCTGGTGTTGCTGTGGCTGTGGTGTAGGCAGGCAGCTACAGCTCTGATTCGACCACTGCCCTGGGAACTTCTATAGGCCTCAGGTGTGGCTCTGAAAAGACAAAAAAACCCAGAAACTGCAAATTAGTATCCTGATGAGGCAGAGTTCCCCCTGGGGCACCATGGGTTAAGGAGCCAGTGTTGCCACTGCAGCGGCACAGGTTTGCTCCCTGGCCCAGGAACTCCCACCTGCCTCAGATGCAGCCAAAACACAAAAATAAAAAAAGACGGACACCTCCACATGTTAGCAGAGCTGTGGGGCAAGCAGCCGACATCGCCCTTGCCCATTAGCCGTGGAAGTTAAACATCGCTCAGCCTGTGACCCAACAGTTCCACTTCTAGATGTTTATCCGAGAGAAATGAAAACACGCTTACCAAAAAATATTTGTATAAAATGTTCATTGCAGCCCAGACTGGAAATAGTCTAGCGGTCCATCAAGGGGGCACCATCCAATGTAGTGTGACCACACGAGGGATGGCCAATCGGTGACAGAAGGAAAAAACTGCCCCCAAACATCCAGGCCTTTGCTGTGTTCATCCTGCTCTATTCATCCAACTCTCTGAGAACACAACTAGGTCACCCGGTGCTTGGAGTGGAACAGGGTGCCGTGGTAAGCTGGAAACCATAACAGGAACCCGAAGGGCACCGATCTCAGGCGAACAGTAAGAGAGAAAAATCCATGAGCTGGAAGCCCTCCAGCCTCCGTGGCAGCTATTCTCCTATAACGCCCCGAATCCTTGGTCCTGTGGTCATGCTTGCTCCTTATAGAATTCAACATGCAGGAACCCGTGTGCTGTGTGTGTGTGTTGTGTGTGTGTGGCCGCAGCATGCAGCGGTGTGATGTGGGCTCTCAGTTCCCAGACCAGGGATTGAACCTGAGCTGCTGCGGTGAAAGCAGAGGGGAGGCAAGGTAAGGATGCGGTGTTGTCCCTGCTGTGTGGCTCGGATCGCTGTGGTGTGAGGTTCGATTCCTTGCCCGGGAACTTCCACATGCCATGGGTACAGCCAAAAGAAAAAAAAAAAATCTTGGGTGGGGATGGAAGAAACTGGACCCCACTCTGTCTCAGGGTGAAATGACTTCCCTTTTCCACATCCGCTACACCTCCTGAAGCTACTTAGAGACCAGAGAAGGTGGGAGAATTCAACGTGGGAGGGCTGGAAAGAGAAAGACCATGGGGGCGTCTTTTGGACGCATTTCTCCCTTTCTTCCCTCCTTCCTTTGTCCTTCCTTTTTAGGGCCACTCATGCACCATATGGAAGATTCCAGGCTAAGTGCTGAATCAGAGCTGCAGCTGAGACCTACACCCCAGCCGCGGCCACGCCAGATCCGAGCCACCTCTGCGACCTACACTGCAACTCTCAGCAACGCCAGATCTTAACCCGCAGAGCGAGGCCAGGGATGGAACCTGTGTCCTCATGGGTACTAGGAGGGTTAGTAACCTGCTGAGCCACAGTGGGAACTCCCTGGAAGCATTTCTTTGCCCGCCTTTGGTGGAAGGTTGGGATATACCTCCTTCTGGGGTTCCCTGAATCCTGGAGGAGAGATATCAGGAAATGTGGAGACTGGCCGCGTGGAGACAGTCCTGCCCGACAGGGCAGCAGGGCAAAATTCAGCTGCTGGAGAAGCGACAGAGCCCCACAGTAATTGTGCCTTAAATTCCTCAACGTCTGGTGACTTGAACCCATCAGAGTCCCGTCGGGGGGGTTTGGCAGCCGTCTCCACGGGCTTCCCAGAGGTACAGGTTCTTCCCAGCTCACCATGCCACCCACTAAGATGTGGCCCTCGCTGTCTGACCCATGGGCAGGAGGGATTCCAGCATCAGGGTGGAGGAGCGAGGGCTCCTGGAGCTGCCGCAGGAGCTTTTCACCTGGACCCTATTGGCCAGAACCTAGTCACACGGCCACACCTAATTGCTCAGGTGGCTGAGACAAATGGTCTCGACTCTGCATCAGCAGGTACAGGCTAAAAACTGAACATTCCTCTCCTACAGAAGAAGGAAGGGGAAGAAGAGTGGAAAGTGGCAGCCAGCCAGCCTCTCGGCCACAGATGCACGGACAAAGGGAAACACACGTATTGAGCAAGCACCAAGCTCCTGGCATCGTGCTTAATATTTGATCTGTTAGTCACGTCTTCCCAGAACTATGCTCTGAGGAAGATACTGCCATCATATCGATGAGGAAACAAGCGCGGAGGCCTTGGGTGATTTGCCCAAAGTTGCGCAACTAGTAGAGTCTGGTGCTGGGACGGCCAGCTTTGTCCTGGACTGAATGTTGGGGACCCCTTCAATTCAAACGTCGAAGCCCTCACCCCCAATGTGAGGGCGCTGGGGGCGCGGCCTTTGCAGGCGGTGGGGCCTTTGGATGAGGTCTCGAGGGTGGGTTTCCCCTCAGGAGCGCCTTTGTTACCAGAGCGCTTTCCGTCTCTTGCCTCTGTCTCTCTTTCTCTCTCCACTTGGTGAGGACACAGTGAGGGTGCAGCCATCTCAAGCCAGGAGCATCTTCACTGAGAACCGAATCTGCTTGCACCATGACCTTGGGCTCCACAAGCTATGGTTTTTTTGTTTTTTGTTTCTTTAGGGCTCTACCTGCAGCATATGGAGATTCCCAAGCTAGGGGTCCAACTGGACCTGTAGCTGCCGGCCTACGCCAGAGCCATAGCAATGCAGGATCCAAGCTGCATATGTGACCTACACCAGAACTCACAGTAACGCCAGATCCCTTACCCACTGCGCAAGGGCAGGGATCGAACCTGCATCCTCATAGATGCTAGTCCGCTTTGTTTCCGCTGAGCCACAAGAGGAACTCCCTCGATCTGTGTTATTTTGTTATAGCAGCCCAAGCGGACCGAGGCTGACTTCAAGCTCTTCTCACTGCTTCCAGCTGCCTTGGGAGTCTAAGAGCAGTGGGTGGAAGGGGGGGCTATTTAGCCATCTTTTCCTTTTGTTCAGACTGGATCATTAGGCCAGGAAAGGAAGGAAGGGTTTGGAGGAAAAACAACTAGTAATTTTATTTTTAATTAAAAAAATTTTTTTAATTAAAATTTTTTTATTTTGTGTCTTTTTAGGGCCTCACCCTCGGCATATGGAAGTTCCCAGGCTAGGGGTCTAATCGGAGCTGTAGCTGCCAGCCTACACCACAGCCACAGCAACTTGGGATCTGAGCAACGTCTTCGACCTACGCCACAGGTCACGGCAACGCCAGATCCTTAACCCACTGAGCGGGGCCAGGGATCGAACCTGCAACCTCATGGTTCCTAGTTGGATTCTTTTCCACTGCGCCATGATGGGAACTCCTAGTAATTTTTAAAATACACATTTGCCTCCTTATTTTTAACACTTAGGGCGAGAGATGCAGATGGAGAGTGGGATGGCAACATTCTCGAGGGTCTGGTCCTTGCCAGAGATGAAAACAGTGGCCGTTCCTGAGAGGTGAGAGTCTAAGCGTTTGGGCAAGACCCTCCTACTGCCTCTGGATGTCCATTCTCCCATCCCACCCACCGAAGGCGGAGGATGGGCGAGAGCAGGGCTCCTCCTGCACTGGAATCCTTGGAGAGCTTTGCAAAGAGATTTTTTTCTTCACATGGGTATTTCCCACTTTCCTTCTTCCATAAGGTTCCAGAACCAGCAATTCTAGATATCAAGCTTTCTTGATAGCTTTTTAACTTTTAAAGTTTTGTTGCGGTTAGAATACTTAGCGTGAGTGCAGCCGTCTTAAAATTTTACGTGTACAAAGCATTGCTGTACAATGACGCACGGCAGAGCTCCAGAGATTTTTCACCCTTTTTTTTTTGTCTTTTGTCCTTTTAGGGCTGCACCTGCGGCATATGGAGGTTCCCAGGCTAGGGGTCGAATCGGGGCTGTAGCCATCGGCCTATGCCACAGCCACAGCAATGCCAGATCCAAGCCTCGCCTGCAACCCACACCACAGCTCACGGCAACGCCGGATCCTTAACCCACTGAGTGAGGCCAGGGATCGAACCTGCAACCTCATGGTTCCTAGTTGGATTCGTTTCTGATGCACCTTGATGGGAACTCCACCATTTTTTTTTTTTTTTTTCTGGCCGAACCCTGCAGCTTGAGGTAGTTCCCAGGCAGGGATTGAACCCCCGACACAGCAGTGACCTAAGCCACAGCAGTGACAACGCTGGATCCTGAACCCACTGTGCTACAAAGGAACTCCAAAACAAAATATTCTGAGTTTTGTTCAAATAAGATTTTTGAGGAGTTCTCATTGTAGCTCAGTGGTTACGAACCCGACTAGTAACCATCAGGATGTGGGTTTGATCCCTGGCCTAGCTCAGCGGTTAAGGAAGGATCCGGCATTGCCATGAGCTGTGGTGTAGGTCACAGATATGGCTCGGATCTGGCATTGCTGTGGCTGTGGCGTAAGGTGGCAGCTGCAGCTCCGATTCAACCACTCGCCTGGGAACTGTAGATGTGGCCCTAAAGAGACCCAAAAAAGGAGATTTTTGAACAGATTTATACAGCCTTCATTGTAGGAGTAGGTAAGCATCGCATCTAAGATAGCACGTCCATCTCTCAGCCTCAACCATTTACTCAGTAAATTAATTTTGTCTGCCTGCTACCAGTACAGGCGGTTCTAGAATGTTCTCGGACCATGCCTGGTTGCAAGGTTTAAACATGAGATTTATTTATTTGTTTATTTATTTTTAAACATCACAAGTAAGATCTTTTATGTGTCACCATTAAAGGTATGAATTTTAAACAGATTCTTGGACTGGGGGCTCAGATCCATCAGCTCGTTTGACTCGAGCACCTGTCTCCTCCTCATCCCCAGTCGCTTTTCCAGAACTGCTTCCATTCGCCATGTCGCTCCGTGAGGTTTCCTAATTCAAACTGGGGCTCCTTAGCATTTTCGCTTTTCTAACAAAGACAGCACGGCACGGGGCGGATACACAGACTGGTGAGCCTCTTCTGCGTCCTTTCCGGTGCGGTCAGGAATCGGTTTATTGACCGCCTCCTCCAAGTCCTTTGTTGGCACCTCTGAGTCACGATTTCCATCATCTTCTTCTGGATTTGGCGGACTTGATGGTGCTGGACCGTGGGGCGTTTTGTAGTAAAACCCACACAGAATAGACGAAGCAAATAACCACCGGTAGCCTTGTTATCAGCATGAGCGTCAGTCGTGGAACTCGGTCGGGCAGTTTTTGCCCCGAACATCCTCAGTGATCAGCTTGAATTTTCTAAATGCAACGTCATCATTCTGCAGACCAGCAAGGCTCAGACACACGACCCTTGAGGTCATCAGATGTGATTTTGTTTCCTTGAGTTCTCATGACTTGTGTTTTCCCAATTCCTTTTTTTTTTTTTTTTTTTTGCCTTTTTAGGGCCGCACTGGCAGCATATGGAAGGTCCCAGGCTAGGGGTTGAATCGGAGCTGCAAGTGTCGGCGTACACCACAGCCACAGCAATGCCGAACCCTTAACCCACTGAGCGAGGCCAGGGATCGAACCTGCATCCTCATGGATGCCAGTCAGATTCATTTCTGCTGCGCCACAACGGGAACTCCCATTATTTCTGATATTGACCGTAGCTGGTGCTTTCCCATTGGACCGATCTTTCTTAGAAAATGGGTCAACCACTTTCTTCTTGGCTCCCTTTTTGCCGCCTTTCATAGGCCCTTGTTCTTGCCATGAGCTGTGGTGTAGGTCGTAGATGTGGCTGGGATCCCAAGTTGCTGTGGCTCTGGCGTGGGCTGGCAGCTGTAGCTCTGATGTGACCCCTAGCCAGGGATCTTCCATATGCTACAGGTGCGGCCCTAAAAAAACCACAAAAAAGCAAAAAATAAGAAACAAACCAACCCCAAAAACCAAGAAACATAAAATATCAACAAATCAGATACAATATCTGAGAATAAACATAACAAGAAACATGCAAAACCTCCAGGAGGAAACCTTTGAAACATTCCCACGTGAAACTGGAAAGACATGCTCAGCCTCGGAAAGATACCCATTCTTCCGAAGGTAGCTTATAAGTTGAACATCCTCCAGATAAAAACAGCCAGAGGCATTTTTTTTTTTCTTCTGGAACTAGACATGCTGATTCTAAAGTTTACATTGAAAACAAACAAGCAAGAAGACCAGGACACACTGAGGAGGGAGGGCAGTTGGGAAGGAACAACCTGACCTGATGTCTTGACCTGCTGTGAAGCCTCATGAATCAGCCGGCAAAGGAGCACAGGCTCCTGGACAGACAGACAGAGCGAAGGGACAGAAGCCGAGACAGGTCCCTGCCACAGGCAACCTCAGTGTATAAAATGCATCCTCTTGAATCTGAGAGCTGACCATGGATCTTTTATTTTTTTTAGTTTTTATTTTATTTTTTTGTCTTTTTAGCGCCACACCCTCAGCACATGGAGGTTCCCAGGCTAGGGGTCGAATTGGAGCTGTAGCCGAGGGCCTACACCACAGTCACAGCAATGCCAGATCTGAGCCATATCTGTGACCTACACCACAGCTCACGGCAACACCAGATCCTTGATCCCACTGAGTGAAGCCAGGGATGGAACCCAAGTCCTCATGGATGCTAGTCGGGTTCGTTAACCAATGAGCCACGACGGGAACTGTGACAATGGATCTTTTAATAAATACTGACTGAACAAGTGGGTAGCCACACGGAAATTAAAAAAATCCAAGTGCTCACTCATCACCAGGATAAGCTTTAAATGGATCCAAGATTTAAATATTAAAAAGTGAAAAGGATGAATTCTTTTGCTCTCAATAAGAACAAGAGTTGTGTGTGGGCATAGGGTTGACTAGGAGTGGGCTGGACTCAGGTTGAATTACCGGGTGTGGGAGCTGGCATTGATTAACCCACACGGTCCTGAGCAATCCTCAGTTTCTTCCTTCCTTCCTTCCTTTCTTTTCTTTCTCTCTCTCTCTTTCTTTCTTTCTTTGTCTTTTTGTCATTTCTTGGGCCGCTCCTGCGGCATATGGAGGTTCCAAGGCCAGGGGTCTAATTGGAGCTGTAGCTGCTGACCTACACCAGAGCAACAGCAACGCAGGATCCAAGCCATGTCTGTGACCTACACCACAGCTCATGGCAACACGGGATCCTTAACCCACTGAACAAGGCCAGGGATCGAACCCAAAACCTCATGGTTCCCAGTCGGATTCTTTAACCACTGCGCCATGATGGGAACTCCCAATCCTCAGTTTCTTTTATCAGCCTAAGTTTCTTTCTTTTTTTGGCTGTGCCTGCTGCATATGGGAGTTTCCAGGTCAGGGATCAAATCCCAGCTGTAGCTTTGACCTGTGTCACAGCTTTTGCAATGCCAGTGAGAATTCCCTAAGTTTTATTTTTAATTTTTTAATTTTTAAAATTTATTTTTTTTTTCTGCTGTACAGCATGGGGACCAAGTTAGACATACGTGTATACATAATTTTTCCTCCCGTTGTTGTGTTGCAATGTAAGTATCTAGACATAGTTCTCAGTGCTACACAGCAGGATCTCATTGTAAATCCCTTCCAAGAGCAATAGTTTGCATCCGTTAACCCCAAGCTCCCGATCCCTCCCACTCCCTCTCTCTCCTCCCCAGCAGCCACAAGTCTATTCTCCAAGTCTATGATTTTCTTTTCTGTGGAAAGTTCATTTATGCCATATATTAGATTCCAGTTATAAGGTATTTATATATTATATGGTATTTATCTTTCTCTTTCTGACTTATTTCATTCAGTATGGGAGTCTCAAGTTCCATCCATGTTGCTGTAAATGGCATTATGTCGTTATTTTTTATGGATGAGTAGTACTCCATTGTGTATATATACCACATCTTCCTAATCCAATCGTCTGTCGATGGACATTTGGCTTGTTTCCATGTCTTGGCTATTGTGAGTAGAGCTGCAATGAACATGTGGGTGTATGTGTCTTTTTTAAGGAAAGTTTTGTCTGGATATAAAATATGCCCAAGAGTGGGACTGCTGGGTCATATGGTAGTTCAATGTATAGATTTCTAAGGTACCTCCATACTGTTCTGTGTAGTGGCTGTACCAGCTTACATTCCTGCCAACGATGCAGGAGGGTCCCCTTTTCTCCACACCCCCTCCAGCACTGGTTATTTGTGGACTTATTAATGATGGCCATTCTGACTGGAGTGAGGTGGTATCTCATGGTAGTTTTGATTTGCATTTCTCCAATAATAAGGGATACTGAGCATTTTTTTCATGTGCTTGTTGGCCATCTGTATAACTTCCTTGGAGAACAGTCTATTCAGGTCTTTTGCCCATTTTTCCATTGGGTGGTTGGCTTTTTTGCTGTTGAGTTGTATAAGTTGCTTGTATATTCTAGAGATTAAGCCCCTGTCCATTGCATCATTTGAAACTATTTTCTCCCATTCTGTAAGTTGACTTTTTGTTTTCTTTTTGGCTTCCTTTGCTGTGCAAAAGCTTGTCAGTTTGATTAGGTCCCATTGGTTTATTTGAGTTTTTTTTTTTTTTTGGTCTTTTTGCTATTTCTTGGGCCGCTCCCGCGGCATATGGAGGTTTGTTAACTACTGCGCCACGATGGGAACTCCTAAGTTTTATTTTTCAAAAATTTATTTTAAGAGTTCTCATCGTGGCTCAGCAGTAATGAACCCCACTAGTATCCATGAGGATGAGGGTTCGATCCCTGGCCTTGCCCAGTGGGGAAGGATCCTGTGTTGCTGTGGCTGTGGGGCAGGCCGGCGGCTATAGCTCTGATTGGACCCCTAGTCTGGGAACCTCCATATGCCTGGGTGTGGCCCTAAAAAGCAAAACAAATAAATAAATTTATTGAGGTATAGGTGATTTACAGTATTGCATTAATTTCTGCTGTATAGCAAGGGATTCAGTTATATATATATATATTTACATTCTTTTTCATATATATTTGGTGGGGTTTTTTTTTTAGGGCCGCACCCAAGGCATATGGAGGTTCCCAGGCTAGGGGTTGAGTCGGAGCTACAGCTACTGGCCTCCGCCACAGACGTAGCAACGTCAGATCGGAGCCACATCTGCGACCTACACCACAGCTCATGGCAACACTGGATCCTTTACCCACCGAGTGAGGCCGGGGATGGAACCCACATCCTCATGGATACTAGTGGGGTTGGTGGCTGCTGAGCCACAACGGGAACTCCTTCAGATAATGTTACATATCTTCCTTGATGAGGGGCCAGGACCCTGCGCCAAGGCTGCACTATTGTTTCTTGACACCCCCCCCCCATCTCTGCATCCCCTCCCTTCCCTAATGAGCAACTGTTTGAACCTGCAGTTTGGAAGGTCATGGAGGCTGCAGCTTATTCCCTAAAAACAAGAACATGGGGGGGCACAGGCTCGCGTGTCTAGCAGCCCCACAGGCTCCTGCTTGGTTTCAAGTTCCCTGTGCTGTAAGAGTAGAACTTTGTTTATCCAACAACCTCAGTTTCTTTCTTTTTTTTTTTTTTGGTCTTTTTGGGGCTGCACCCACGCCACAGTCACAGCAACTCAGGATCTGAACCGTATCTTCAACCTATACCACAGCTCGTGGCGATGCCAGATCCTTGACCGACTGAGCGAGGCCAGGGATTGAACCTGCGTCCTCACGGATGCTACTCACATTCATTTTTGCTGAGCCACAATGGGAACTCCAACCTCAGTTTCTTGACCTTTGGCTTCGAAAGGCAACTTGCTGAATATTACTGATGTTGTGATATGGTTACTAACCCTCAAAAGCATAGGAGGTGACCTGCGCTAGGCCACCCCAGAGTGTGGGTCCTAACCCTTGCTCCTGGCTGCAGAGAAGCTCAACCACCCCTGGGGACGAGGTCCCTGAGGCAGGGCACGGGGCTTGGTGGAAACAGGACGGGGTGTCCCAGGACAGGTCCAGGAGCCGTCCTGCATTTGGGGTTCGGGGACTGCCGTGGAGCCAGAGTTCACTGGGAGCTGGTCAGGAAAGGTTTCCCAGAGGACGCGGGTGTGTAAGGTCAGTTCCCATGTTGGGTTGGGGATTAGCAGACAAGCAGAGGGCAAGAGCGAGCTTGGCCTTGGATCGGAGAGAAAGGCGGATGCTGGCGAAAGCCGGACACACTCAGTGGGTTAAGAATCCGACCCCAGTGGCTTGGGTCCCTGTAGATGTGTGGGTTCAATCCCCAGCCTGGCACGGTGGGTTAAAGGCGCCAACATTGCTGGAGCTGCCACCTATGCTCAGATTTAATCCCTGGCCCAGGAACTTCCATTTGCACATGTGGCCATTAATAAAAAAAAAAAAGACGGTCGGGCGGCACCCTTCAGGCCCCCAAGCCCCTAGGCTGGCCCAGTTTCAAAACCAAAGAAAGAGCCCATCAACAGAGACAGCCACAGTTTAAGGGTCGGGGAGCTTACACGTCTGGAGCAAGGTCCTGGAGCCACACCCCACGTGCACAGCAGAGGACAGGCAGGAGGTGGTGGCAGTGGCCTTTGCTCCCGGGGGTTCACAGGGGAGGTTCCCAGTTATAGGGGGACTTGGTGGCAGGTTTGCTCATTAGTTGCCAGGGAAACCAGCAGAAGGGCACACCCCTCCCACCCCTTTAATGAGAACAATCTCTAGCTGGGCCTGGGGCAAGTAGGCAGGAAGGTCAGTCACACGTGTACAGGTGAAGCAGGCAGTGCTGGAGCAGGGGATGCACCGGGAGCAAGAGAACAGCCATCTTTTTGGGGGGAGGGGGGCTGCACATGCGGGACACGGAAGTTCCCAGGCTAAGGTCGAATTGGATCTGTAGCCGCCAGCCTACATCACAGTCACAGCGACACAGGATCCGAGCTGCGTCTGCACGACAGCTCATGGCAACGACAGATCCTTAACTCACTGAGCAAGATCGAACCCACATCCTGGTGGATCCTAGTCAGGTTCGTTACCACTGAGCCACGACGGGAACTCCTGAGAATAGCCATCTTGAGTGGCTTGACCATGCAGGCCAAAGAGGTTTTTTTTGTTTGTTTGTTTTGTCTTTTTGCCATTTCTTTGGCTGCTCCTGCGTCATATGGAGGTTCCCAGGCTACGGGTCGAATTGGAGCTGTAGCCACCGACCTACACCACAGCCACAGCAACTCGGGATCTGAGCCGCATCTGCAAACGACCCCACAGCTCACGGCAATGCCAGATCCTGAACCCACTGAGCAAGGCCAAGGATCGAACCTGCAACCTCAGGGTTCCTAGTCAGAGTCGTTAACCACTGAGCCATGACAGGAACGCCCAGGCCAAAGAGTTGAATGGGACCAGGCTCAGACTGTCAAAGGCCTTGAGTGCCAGGGTCGTGACCAGCACTGGTCTCATTGCCTTAAATAACTTGTAAGACCTCCCGCTGGATCCTCAGGCCAACCGAGCCACATGAACTTGGGTTTTTCCCTTTTCTTTTCTTTTTTGGCCGCCCCCCCAGCATATGGAGTTCCCGGACCAGGGACCAGATCCAAGTTGCAGATGCAACCTTTGCTGCTACTGTGGCAACACCAGATCCTTAACCCGCTGTGCTAGGTGGGGGATCACGGCTGCATCCCAGCGCTCCGGCGAGTCTGCTGATCCCACTTGCCAGAGCGAGAGCTTCTGGGCTTGTGTTTTAAGCAGATGGGTGAAGGGATCAGAGGTTAAGGGCCCTGCCCAAGGTCACAGGGCTCCAAATAAAGCCATGAGTCTCCTGACTCCAAGCTGCCTTTCTCTGACCTCACAGCACGGCTGAGGGTCAGGAGCCTGCCCTTTGTCCTCCCAGCAACCGGGCAGCTGGGGAAGGCCTCTCGGCAGAAGAGAGAAGGCAGACACGTGGGACAGTTTGGGGACAACGGGGATCTGCTGGGGAAGAGACAGGACGGAGGCTGGGGGGCACGTCCTGGACACCCGGCCGCCCCAACACGGCCCTGATTTGCCTCCTGCCTCCCTGGCCTCCTCTTCTCTTTTGCTGCTTCCTCCTCTTTCCTGTCCAGTCCTCAGGGCTCGGCCCTGCCTTCTGTCCGCTTCCCTAAGGGACTGTGGGTGAGCTCTTACCCAGGGCAGGGGGCTTTGGGGCCCCCTCCACACCCACCACCCCGAGCCGAGTGCCTGGCTCACATTCGCTTTCTGAGTTTCAGGTGAACAGGTCAAGAGTCTTAGGTCGTCGGATTGAACGAGGTCCGACTGCATAGGACAGGGAACCATGTTCGAAACCCTGTGATAAACTGCAATGGAAATACCCCTCCTTTCTCTTGGCCCCAGGTCTGGCCAACCTGGCCTCCTCTGCGTGGCTCACATCAGCCAGCTCCTCTCTCCTCTCCCTGCCGCCCCCCTTGCTCACCAGGACAACTGCAGCGTGGCTCCTTTCTGCACTGTTCTAGCCAAACAGGGCTCGGTCTGCTCCTCTGCTTCAAATCCTTCAGGGGACGTCTCTTACAGCCTTGCTGGGGAGTGTTCTCAGCAGCCAAGAGTGGAGACAAAGCCAAATGCCCATCCTTGTCCCGAGGGATAAACGCCATGCGGTGTCTCCATGCCAGGCAGTGTTATCATCTGGCCAGTAGAAGGAGCGAGGTACCGATTCTTGCCACCACAGGGATGAGCCTTGGAAATACTGAGCAAGAGAAGCCCGCCACAAAAGGCCACGTGTGATATGATCCCATTTATAGGAAATGTCCAGAGGAGGCAAATCCAGAGACAGAAAGTAGATTGGTGGCTGTCAGGGGCTGGGAGGGCCTGGGGGAAAATGGCCAGTACCTGATAATGGCTACGCTTTTCTTTTTTAGGGCTGCACCTGCAACATATGGAAGTTCCCAGGCTAGGGGTCAAATCAAAGCTGCAGCTGCCGGTCTACACCACGGCCACAGCAACTCGGGATCCGAGCATGTCTTCGACCTACACCACAGCTCACAGCAACGTCGGATCCTTAACCCACTGAGTGAGGTCAGGGATCGAACCTGCATCATCATGGATGCTATTTGGATTCGTTTCCGCTGCGCCACGAGGGGAACTCCCTGCACAGTTTCTTTCTGAAGTGATTAAAATGTTCTAGGAGTTCCCATCGTGGCGCGGTGGTTAACAAATCCGACTAGGAACCATGAGATTGTGGGTTCGATCCCTGGCCTCGCTCAGTGGGTTGAGGATCCGACGTTGCTGTGAGCTGTGGTGTAGGTCGAAGACATGGCTTGGATCCCGAGTTGCGGTGGCCGTGGTGTAGACTGGCAGCTGCAGCTCTGATGCAAGTCTCAGGCCAGGGGTTGAATTGGAGCTGCAGCTGCCAGCCTACACCACAGCCACCACAACGCGGGATCCAAGCCATGTCTGTGACCTACATACACCACAGCTCATGGCAACGCTGGATCCTTAACCCACTGGGCGAAGCCAGGGATTGAACCCGAGTCCTCATGGATACTAGTCTGGTTACTGAGCCACAACGGGAGCTCCTTAACCAGTCTCCTGACACTGTGCTCCTTCCCACCTCCTCTGCCAACACCACACTGCCTGCTGCATGCGTCCCATTCAAAACAATCGCCCCCCCAAGACCTGGTTCAGTCCCCTTGGCCTCCATCCCCCCACCGACTGTGCTGTTTTGTACTTCCCATTGGAAATTCTCTGCCCATCAGTGCAAGAATCACACCCCCAGGAAGGCGCTGGCATCGGGTACAGACGCCTGAAGTGGGTAATTTCCAGCTTCAGGATGAGTCAGGGCAGTGATGCTGGCTGTGTAGGAGGAAAAGGGGTGGCTGACGGTCTGGGGGTGGACAGAATGGGCTCTAACTACAATTCCAGCCTGAACACCACACACCCCAGAAGAGAAGTTTGCCCCGAAAGTCGCTCCCAGTAAACCTGAAAGGGGGTGCTGGGTGCTCTCTGGTTCCCCAGCACAGGGCGGGGCGGGGGGGGCAGAGCAGGACCAGCGCTGAATGTCCGCGCACTCAGGACACTCTGGGTTTCTTTTCTTTGGCATGTGGAGGTTCGAACCTGCGCCCGGTGGCAATGCCAGGTCCTTAACCCACTGCGCCACCAGAGAACTCCTCTCCAGCTCTTTCGAAGTGAGGGCAGCCTGGAGGGCGAGCCTGTCCCCCACCCCCCCATCCCGCCCCGGCCCGAGGGTGAGGGGGAACAGTCTGCGAGGACGTGGACGCACCCTCTCCTTGCTCTTCTGTGAAAAGGAGGGCTCAGATCAGATCTGGGGAATGTGCGTAAGATGCAAATCGAGTGTCTTAGGGGTTACAAGGATTTCCCATGTGAGCAGACACAATTCCACTCTCGCTGGCACTTTGGAAAAGCAAAGTGTTCCGACTTAAAGGTCAGCTACTCTGAGCAGGTCGGGGGGACAAGGGTGGAGGGAAGGCAGGCCTCCGTGCCCACCCCTTCTTCCTCCTCCTCCGGTTTGAGGATGAGCGAGGATGAGACCATTCCAAACTCCCAGGTCACCGAGGATGAAGACGTCAGGAGGGCTGCTCGCAAGGGCACGTGCTGTGAGGGAGCCGCGCGGCCACGCGCCGGCCTGCGCTTTCAGCCGAAGGCCGCTGAGCTGTCCCCCCAGATCCCACGGCGGAGTCTCCCCAAAGGCGCTCCCACCCAGACGCCTCCCCAGCAATGACAGAGCCAGGGGCGAAGGGGGATTCGGTCGCCAAGGAACTTGTGACCCACGTGCTTGTGCAAAAGCAGTCGTTTTTCCCATTATTTCTGATGCTATTCTGAGGCCATGAGTCAAACGGAGCAAAAAGCCTCTGGGAGGCTGACAGTCACTGCCTTGACCGCCCTGTTCTGGAAACTTCTGCTCAGCTTTGGAGGAGCCAGCCTGGGTGAGCCGAGCCCCAAAGCCTCCAGCAGGGCGGCGCCGGTAAGGCTCCTTCTCGCCGTCCCAGCGGAGACGGGCAGCCCCTCCCGTCCAAGCAGGGCAGTCACTCGGGAGGGAGTTCCCGCCGTGGCTCAGTGGTTATTGAACCCGACTAACATTCATGAGGATGTGGGTCTGATCCCCGGCCTCACTCAGTGGGTTAAGGATCCCGCGTTGCTGTGGCTGTGGCGGAGGCCAGCAGCGACAGTTCTGATTGGACCCCCAGCCTGGGACCCTCCATATGCTGTGGGTTCGGCCCTAAAAAGACAAAAACAAACAAACAAACAAAAAAAACCCCAGACAGACCTGGATTAAGAACACAAGTGGGATTGTGTGTGTCCTTGCTCTAAACACATCCTAGTTGGCCCCGTGCAGCCAGTGCTGTGGGTGGTGAAGCAGGCGCGGTCCCACCCCAAGCCGCTTCCACTCAGCTCCTTGTGTCCCTCTGTCCTTTATTTAGGTGGAGGGAGGGCACGAGAACGGAGCCAGCCAAGGCCCTTGTCCTCGCAAGCCCTGGGTCCAGACCAGTTTCCAAAGCGTGGCCTGTGGCTTCTGTCAGAAACACAGGGTGTGGCCTGGGAACCGGAGCCCAGGGATTCTGGTGAACTCTGATGTGGGTGTCACCCCTCCAGGGGCCCAGCGAGCCCCATGCGCCCCCCCAAGGAGTGAGGCAGAGTCGGAACGTGTCCTGACTCCCTGACAGAGTCCTTTTAAGTTTCTACTTTAAGGCGAGAGGGAATAAAGGAAAAGATACCGAGTGAAGAATTCATTGTATGTTTATTATTCACAGTTAATCACTACCTACCAAATGCTATCCGCGGAGTTAAAGGATTAAGTACATAGGTCTTTTTATTTAAACACTGATTTTCTTTTAAATATATACACACAAAACTTAGTTCTGCAAGGCTTCATGATATACACCAATTCCAAAATAAAACAATCAAATGGTCCAGGTGCAGAATGCCAGCGATTCCTTTTATCATCAGCGAGGAAGGAGCAGCGAGCGGAGGGGGCGGGAAGAGGCGGGCGCTCCGTCCAGGGGAGCAGCCTCCTGGGCCTCCGAGCCCTTGGGGCCAAGTCCGTCCCCATAACCAGAGTCCAGGGGAGATGCTGACCGTCCGCCTGAGAAGCCAAGGCCGTCGCCAACACCCAGCAGCCCCGTTTTTGTCGTGGGAAGGGAACGCGGCGGAGCGGGGGGAGAGGAAGTTACAGGCACATCACTAGGAGGGACAAGAAGCCGACAGGAGACGACAGAAAGAGCTTTGCCACGGACTCAGACGTGCGAGCTTCCCGTCCACCTGTCCCTGCGTCCCGGAGACATTTCCTTTTCAGGGGCGTGGGTGGAGCGGCTGCGGGCAGAGCCTGCTGTGAACGGAGACGGGAGAAACCACCCGACTGCTCCTTGCGCGCTGCCCTGAGCTCACCTGGGCAGCTCAGGGAGGGGACACAAGGGGGTGAAAGCCTAGCTTTCAGAGCAAGAAAAACCACGGGAAAACTCTCATTTTCCCTCCCAGCGTAGGAGGATGGCAGAACCGGATATGGCTTCGCCGTCTCAGGCTTTCCTGCGTTTGAAACTTGCTGACTCCAGAGGCTGGCGTCGGGGGGTGTCTGGGGCCAAGGAGGGGCGGGCAACACCTGAGAGCACAAGGTCAGGGACCCTGAGCCCCTTTCAGCCAGATCTGGTCAGATGTGGGGAGGCTGGGCCCCGGCCACTCTGCACCCCGGGCAGCGACTCCAGACGGCAGGGCTCCGGCTCCCTGAACCTGCGGGGCCACAAGAATTAAAGCTGAGCCTCCGAGACTCCGGCTGCGCACAGGCAGGACGCCCACACCTTCCCGCGTCTCCTGTCTCTACCCTGCCTTCCCCTCCCCCTGGGGAAAAATATTTACACAGAGTAGGAGACAAATTGGCTGACTGTCTTTAACTTATTTTAAAACAAAACAAATAAAAAACACCACTCATAAGCAACCCTTGAAATAAGGCAAAAGGCACTATGAAAAACATGCTCAAAACACCACTTGGAGGGAAAACCACGTGGAAAGGGACACAGGTTAGGGCCCGGCTCGCAGGAAGCCCCGAGAGGTGCCACCCCCTCCGCCACCCTAGTCCACGCCCACACGTGGGGTGGGCTGGGAGGGGGCCGGCCCTGCTCCCCCCGCTCCCCGGGCAGAAACTGAGCAGCACGGGCCTCCGGCTCCCGCCCACTGTCCGAGTGCACAGGCGGGACATGGAAGCGGCTGTTCTTCTTTCTGTTGTTCCAGCTAAAACAGACATTTTGCATAGAGAAAATATCAGCCCACGTGGTTTCTTTTCTTTTATTATTGGCAACAGCTAGGACTATATGCGGCATTGAACGTCATGCACTGATGGACAGAAGAGAAAAAGGATGAAAAAAAGGACAAAGGAGGAGGAGGAGCAGCGGTGAAAATTTGTAATAAAAACTCTTTTCTTAATTTATAGGTAAGTTTTGGCATTATATCCAACGCCCCCGCCCACCCCCCCCCGAGTTCCAACCAAAGTGAGAGGGTCACCAGGTGACCCAGCCAGGGGTTCCGAGCTCCCTCACAGGCTGCTGTTAGAGGCAGCTCATGGATTTAATTCTTTTGCACGTGTTTAAAATTCTTCACTTTCTTTAAATAATCTTCTCTTGACTCTTAGACGTTCCGGTTCACAGGGGTGACGTAATTGCGCGGAAACATGCCGGTCTGCCCGTGGCAAGCCCCCTTCCACCAGTTGGGGTCCGAGTTATCCATGACATGGATAAAGTCTCCCCGACGGAAGCCCAGCTCGCCATCCTCCTGGGGGTCAAAGTCAAAGAGGGCCTGGACGTATGTCGGTTGCTGCAGAGAGGCAGGGAGAAAACACATTGCATTCCCGACGGCGGCCAGCCCCTCGCGCTGGTGACGGGAACCCGAGGTGTGCCAGCCTTGCCACATGACCTGAAATAACCCCTCCTTCCGCCTCCCCTCTCCACCAGTTCTTCCAGAGCCTTGGTGGACCCCAGGTGGGTGGACTCTTTCAGCCACAGCAACACGAGAATGTACCCAGGGCGGCCAGCTGTGCAGGGCATCGAGCAGAGGGCAGCAAGTCCAGCTTTAAGGGGAGAGAACTTCAGAAACAGCCAGCGGGGCTTCGTTTACAATCCCAGAGGTGCAGAAGTTTTACTTCCTATCACCTTAACACTTATAAAATCCTTCGGGTTTTATGGTCAGAGGCTAAGAGCTTGAATGAAGTGCGGTGGTGCCCACCAGAACACAGGACAGCGAACACAGGACTGAGGGGACCCCGCCCGTCACACGCCTGATCTTCCCCGCAGCTCAGTGCCAGGGAACGGCTACCTGAGGGTGTGTTCAAGCGTACCTTAGAGACCCAAGGCTTCAGGGAAGCAGCCTCTGGAGGGGGCAAGACTATTATTTTTTGTTTCAAACTTCAAATCTTTAACACGAATTAAGGATAACATTTTGGATAAGGAGCAAAAAAGGCCCAGAGGTAAACCCTCTGAAAAAACACCTGCTGGCCTGAGGCGCCACCCTTCATTGATAAAAGGGACCCCCATCTCTCCCTTATGAAGCTCACCTGTGGCACCTGTTCTATGTCCCGGAGGAATATCTGCTGGTTTCTGGAGACGGATGTAGATCTGTGATAATCTACCAGCTCATTCAAAGAATTGAACTTTACCACCCAGAGGAAGTACTTGCCGGCGCCATCCCGGAGCACCTTGAAGTGCTGCACATCATTGCCAAACCTGGGGAGGGCAGAGGACACATGTGAGAACAGGTCCCAGGGCTCTGTCCTGGCCGCCAGGGGCCACCTGCCGAGCAAGGAGTCATCCCGGGAGAACTCATGTTCTGGCCGCGCCCCGCACAGCCTGAGGGCCCAGGGCTGCAGCACAGCTTGATCGGCTGGCTGGAGAGGCAGGACAGTCACCAAGCGCCCTGACCCCTCCGTTTCGGCCGACAATGACCAGTGTCAACATGAAGAAACCTCTCCAGACACAGAAACCTTGTCAGACTAATTCTGAAGAAGTTTGCAAATAAAAAAGAGAAATGTCCTAACCCGTGGAAGCCTCTCCCTGCCCTGTACCAAAAGAAAAAAGGACTAAAATCTTGTATGATATTTAAAGAGACTACAAGAGACAGGACAGGAAATAAGGTGAGAAGGGATGGGACATACTTCTAGCGATTTTCCTGTACCTAGGAAAGGTTTAAAGCCATATTTTCTTTTCTCTCTCTCTCTCTTTGTTTTTTTTTTTGTCTTTTTAGGGCTGCACCTGCAGCACATGGAGGTTCCCAGGCTAGAAGTCAAACTGAGCTATAGCCACCGGCCTACACCACAGCCACCGCAATGCCGGATCCAAGACGGATCTGTGATCTACACCACAGCTCACAGCAACACCAGATCCTTAACCCAGTAAGTGAGGCCAGGGATCGAACCTGTGTCCTCACAGATGCTAGTCAGATTCGTTTCCACTGAGCCACGACGGGAACTCCGAAAAGTCCTGTTTTCTGCTCAAGGATTTTAGGTCTACTTGCGGGGAAAAGATCTCAGAACAAAACATGCTGGGACACTAAAAAGGCCCAGGCACCTCCTACCCCCTCCCCTCTACCACCTGGTAAAGCGGTAAATGCCACCTTTCACGCTGGCCCAGAAAACCAGCACGAGCCTGGCTGAGTGGGCTGGCCCACAGACACCGTGCTGTCGGCCCAGCACATCAGCTCCTCACAAGGCACTCTACGACCATCTGCAAAACGAGCGGAGGACTCTCTTCTGCCATGGGTTTTAAAGCATTAACGCGTCTTAAAAACAGCCCAGCAGGTGGCAGCACTGAGCTTTAAGGAAGCCACCGAGTAGGAAGCGCTTAGAAACAGCACTGCTATTTCAAGAGAAAAAAGATGGACGAGGATAAAAGCCGTATGAGGAAGAAGGGCATTCAAATGGCACTTCTGGCCCGTGGAAGGGCACTCCCACCGTGTAACACAGGTGGTTCCTGAAAGGGCTACAGGGTCCCTGACGGTGAGCTGTTAACTCCCGCAGCTTTTCCATCACGGACCCACAACGCCTTGAAACGGGAGACTGGATTCCCGAAGCTCCTCTGGAAGAATGCTTGTGTGTGGAAGGTGGTTCGGACATGTGCTTCGAATTTCTAAAACAAACTCTTTAAAGGTTTTACGTGATAAAATGGAACATGGTCTGGGAGCTGCCCAGTGGGCACCGCAGGGCACGGGCAGGGACTAGTCATCAGACAACTGAACACCAGCTGCCTCAGGGTTTGGGGCCATCATTCAATCACCAGTTAATGGCTTGTATTCTTGGTCTTCCTCGGCCGGATTTATACTCAGGTCAGTATAAAGTGTAAGGAAAACCGACGAAGAAACCAGAGTTAATGAGAAGCATAAAGCCTTTTCCACCTCAAGGTGCTCTTCACCCACCAGATCCTCATTTGCATGTGTTTAATCAAGCACATCAAAAAGCCACTGTTTCTATGCATGTGAGTGGGAGTCGGGGTACTCGGGAAATCTCTGTACCTTCCAGGTGATTTTTCTGTGAACTTAAACCTGCTCTAAAAAACCAAAGTCTACTTAAAAAAAAAAAAAAAAAAGCCACTGTTAAAAGAGGAAAACTGAAAATCAGATCCAGCTTGATTTTTTTCATGTTGGGACTAGACCTAGCTATACTGGAAACATTATCTGTAAGATACTGCAAATATCACCTGAAACCACCTCCCACAACTTCACTGAGAAAAAGGACACAAAAAATTTAAACTTAAATCTACATTAAAAAACCCCTACACTTTAACCACTCATTTGGTCCCAAAATGAAACAAGGTATTCAGTTGATTTTTTTTTTTTTTTTTTGCTTTTTAGGGCTGCACCTGCAGCGTATCAAAGTTCCCAGGCTAGAGGTCAAACCGGAGCTACAGCTGCTGGCCTACACCACAGCCACAGTAATGCTGGATCCTTAACCCATTGAATGAGGCCAAGGATCAAACTCACGTCTTCATGGATACTAGTCAGGTTTGTTAATGATGAGCCATGACGGGAACGCACCCAGTTTATTTTTGAGACTGAAAAATCTTTATATCATCTGTAAATGGAAAATAAAATATTTTACAGCCTCCATTTAAAAATAATGTAAATCCATACTAAAGCGAGCTGAGTTTTAATCTAATCACCTCTGCCATATAAACAATGAAGTGATTTGTAAGATTCCTAGGTCAGGGTTTCTTGTGATATTAACTAGAAATGGACTGAATCAAAATGTATGGAAACGACAACTTCGAAATCTTTGTCACGGATGGGGAGTGATTAGTTTAGTGTCGTCAAAGTTCCAATTTGCATTCTCTGTGATTCCCAAGACGGTAAAACTCCCGGTACTCCCCCCATTCTCAGCACACAGCTCCCTTCCAACGTTACATTCCCCACTGGGGAAAGAAACCCTTGTGTTTGAAGTCAATGGGAGGCCTAGGATGATGCTGGCAGATTCAGCTAGACACCTGCTAAAGGGGCACAAGGGAGCTGATCACTTACAGAGCTGCAGGAAGCCCAGAGAGGGCAGGATGTTCGGAGGAGGAAAGAGTGGTGTATGTGGAGAGCATTGCAGAGTGGTGGGGACTGGGGAAAAGAGGCAAGTGTGCGCTCCCTCAAGTGCTGCCGCTGCTCAGCCACTGAAGACTTCCCTCTTGGGAGTCCTAAACCCAGTATTGCTGGAGCTGCTAGATTCTTAAGAGGAACCAGAAATTAGGATTTTAATGTAAGATTTTCTGATGTGTAAAATACTGCCAAAGCGAAACCTTAACCAGTGTGCCACCTTTGGTACATGTAGTCAGACGCCTGGCCTCTGGCTTCACAACTGCCATCAGCTGGAGACAGGCTTCCAGGCGACCAGAGCAGGAAGTACTTACTTGACAGAGAGGGAGAAATCCCCAGGAGCGC
Organism: Phacochoerus africanus; assembly: GCF_016906955.1. Taxonomy (NCBI): domain Eukaryota; kingdom Metazoa; phylum Chordata; class Mammalia; order Artiodactyla; family Suidae; genus Phacochoerus; species Phacochoerus africanus. The sequence continues at coordinate 5,983,549 of NC_062557.1, read as the reverse complement.
TCTCGCTCTCACGGATGAGAAAGGCCCCATCGTGCCGCTGTTTGCTAAGCATTTCTTCTGCCTTGGCTCTGGGGATTTTGCCAAAAAACCACCTAAGGAAGGAAGGCAAACCAGTCAACATCTGCTTCCCCACAAAGAAACGGGATATCCAGTCTCCGAAATGTGAGGAACCGAGAACTCCTCGCCAAAGGAGGGGCCCCTCTCCCCCGCCAGTCCCGACCACGCCTTGAGAGAGGGACCATCTCCCTTCAAAGGCCTTCTCGCTTCCCCACTCTCCAGAGTGACTCAGAAGACACCATCGTGGGCCACTCTTTCTATAGAGAAAGACACCTGAACATGGGCCTCCTGGGCCAAAGCCCACTGGGGCCCCTCCTGACTCATCAGCAAGGCAGCGGGGAAAGCCCAGGCCTACTGACTTAGCACAGGATGAACCACAGAGGGGGAGATGGGCCCTTCCTGCAGCCATCTGATAAGGCGGCAGCCTTGCCACATGGGATGGAGAGACAGGGACAGGGAAGCTGGAAGGCCCAGAAGCTGCAGGCAGGGCTACTTCTTATAACAGCACAAAGGGGAAAGGTCCTGGTGGTGAAGAGCCCCAGGGGGTGGCTACGGTTTGCATTCCTCTCAGGGCCTCTCTCTGCCGCCACCGCTCAGGGTTTGGCTTTTAGGAGCCATCGGGAATGCCATAATTCACCCTGTGCAGAGGCAGCTAGTTGCAAATTTCGAATTTTCATTTGGAGCAAGTTATAGATTCTTCTGCTCCCAGTGCTCATTCAGTTTGGTCACGAGAGAAAGCAGGTGAACTCAGGGAAAGTGTGGGAGCCCCGGGGGCCGACCAGGAGGAAGAGGAGCAGCAATCTCGTCACAGCCACCTCCCTTTCCACAGGGAAGCCCTAACTAACTGGGAGAGATGACTGGAAACTCAGTGCTCTGTGCCACGCTGTCTTTATCGAGCTAATACTTTAAAAAAGCAACAACGCTACTTATAAGCGAATAAAGACCTATGGGCCTCATCAGACTCCTTACGGGGCAGCTAACAGGCAGTGTATCTGCAAACCAGAAAAGCAAAGGCACCAAAGCATCAACTAAGGTTCTAAACCTACCACACATCCATCTTACTTACAAGCAACTGCACCACAAGATGCCTCTGAAATAATACACTATACTAAAATCCCAACAGAAGGCCGTGAGCTGCGAGGAAGGGTACAGTCAGAGTTGCCATCAATAACCTAAAACAGCCCTAAAATCTGCATCCTTGGGTCTTTCGCATTTGGGGTGCTATAACGCCGAGCTGCGCGGAGGAGCTGGTACAACTGACCTGCCTTCCTGCCCTGACACATGACTCGAGGAGAAGGCCTCCAGTGCCCACAGAGAAAGTGCGGATTAGCACGGCAGGATGCCCTCCGACTAGGCAAGGACAGCTCACAGCATGGGGACCGCGTGAGCACTGTCTTGGTCCCTGGGCGCTTGGTTTACGAGGCCCCCGCGCAGCAGGCATCTGGCTGGGAGCCACATTCTTTCCTCCTGCCCCCCACCCCCCCCATTTTCCCACCAGATAGGCATTTTCCTTTCTGTTTCCCCTTTTTAAGGTAAAAGTAATGAATATGAATTAAAATAGCGTAGATGTGCGTGAAGTAAAAATAAAAAGCAAGGCTCCTCCCTCAAGCTCCCCGGGGCAGCGGTGCTGGCGGTTAGAGGCCTGTGTTTTCAGACCTTCCCTCACGGGGCACAGATATACAGAGCTGGTGGCACTGCTTTCCCAGCTGAAAAGCCACTCATTTTTATTTTCCATTAACAAACAAACAAACACCCGCAGTGAGGCAAAACACTCTACCTGGAATTTTTACAAAGTAAACACACCCCCTGTTATAAGCAGCCATACTGAAAAACAGAAAATGAGTAGGAGACCATTTTATTTAATAAAGACTTCTTTCGTATCTGCTCCCATTTTCACTAAACACCCCCTCTCCCCCTCAAGGATGTCCCCCAACATAAGGAGTGTGACATTGTGTGAGGAACAGCTGGCACTCTCAGGACATTTAACACCACCCCTCACGTTTCCTTAGCATTTTATATTATTGATAAATTTAATGAACTTCTTTTAATGGCGATATTTATGTGTAACCACACGGCTGTGGTCAATTTTTTTTAATTCATTTTTTTTTTAAAAGATGGGTTTATACTACAGGAAAAATAACGAGGGAGGGAGACAGCTAATGGGAGTGGGCAGCTCATTTTCCAATTCAATTCTTTATCACATCCCGTAGGCTTCCATGGAGAAGCACTGAATGTGAAAAGCATATATTGGATCCACCCCCAGTACACACAACTCATGCTGCGACTCGAACGCCAACAATCGTTTTGGAGTCTGCGTCTAATCTGTTAGCTCAGATGCTGCATGAGGTCACACTCCATTTTAAACTTCCCTCTTCCTCCCTAAGAAAAACTAGAAAGGGGAGGAAGGGGGGGTCTGGCACGCCGTGCTCTCCCGCAGCTACGAAACCAGCAGCGACCCTGTTCTCCTGGACATCCAGGCCCAGGGCAGCCCCGTCACGTGAAACAGGCCTGTCAGGCCAACGAGCACACAGGCACAAGGTCAGGGGCTTTCCTGGCAAAACGGTTTCCTTTTTCAGAGCTTGTCGTGATGAGCACTGCCTGCCTTTCAGCCAGAGTCTGTGGAGAACACCACCACGGAGCCGGGCGCCTGGACTGGATGCTTCCTGATCAATTATTAGCCCCGTGTTCCCCACAGAGGGGAGGAAGCAGGCCCGAGAGGGAATCTTCCTAAAAGGCTAATCCATCAGTCAGGTCAGAAACTACAACCACCCAAGGAAGGGGGCCCTTCCCATGTATTCAACAGTCAGGTTTGAAACGTGGCTGACACCTGAAACAGTATGGAGAAAAACAAGGCTTCAGAGCCACAGGCATTTCATTTAATATTCAAATTACAGTCTGATGCTCTGCTGAATTCCCTTTCAGTCTGGAACTATGAAAACAAAAAGGCACTCAAGTAGGTTTCGTTATCATTGGACCCAGTGCCATAGGCCTAAATCTAGGCAGTTTCTGTATGGTCCACAATCTAAGACTATTTTTAAACATTTTAAAGGATTATTTAAAAAAATTCTAACAAGAATATGTGATGTGACAGAGACCACACATGGCCCACAAGGCTTACAGTATTTATCTGACCCTTTACAGAAAAGATTGAGCTAATCTCCATCTATTCTGAGGATGGATCACAGGAACGGATGTGCACAAATGATGTGGCTTGTATGCAGGGCCCGAGGCAGGATGCACCATGCGCTCCCAGGAACCACCACCCAGCTCCTCCTCCTTGCAGAGTGCGTTCCGTGATGCTGTCCACGAACAGCCCACATGGCTCCCAAAGCAAAGAGGGACACTAAGAGGCCACGAGAATGCAAAACTGTGCTTGGTACACTTCCAGGAATCTAGTCATCTCATGCTCATCTTTTGGAGTTTCCTGGATATCGCTACTTGTGTCTAGAGTTTAGTAACCAGAGCACGGCTGCATATTAATAATCCCCACCCATCTAAAGTTACAGGGACCTCAAATGCAGGACATTATCAATCAATCCACTGATGGGGCCCAGGAATCTCTTCCATCTATACCTTCGAAGATTTAATACTTCTGAGTTTATTATCATGAACAAATTGGTCCAGGCCTTTGTACAGGAATTTGGTCTGAATATAATTTCAAAACTACCTACTGAGCTACTATGTGCAAAAGCAAGGAACAAGTGATAAGGGAGTCTAACACCAGAAGACAGACATTCTTCAAGGAATCCAACACCTTTTGGTGGGGAGAGCAGAGCTCAAACTCATAGTTACAAAGATACAAGTCAGTACAAGTTCCAAACAAACACTAGAAATACATACTTTACAAATGAGACTGGTTTTCTCCTTGTAAATCATTCAATGAAACATTTATTGAGACATTATAATAAGGTGCCTAGTTCTTCAAGTAAAAAGAAGTTTCTGTGAGGACTTCACAGATTCTTCATTATAGAAACTTTTTTTTTTTTTTTTTTGCTTTTTAGGGCCGTACCCACGTGCGGCATGTGGAGGTTCCCAGGCTAGGGGTTGAACCAGAGCTACAGTTGTCAGCCTACACCACAGCCATAGCAACGTGGGATCTGAGCTGCATCTGCAACCTACACCACAGCTCACAGCAACGCCAGATCCTCAGCCTACTAAGCGAGGCCAGGGATTGAACCTGAAACCTCATGGTCCTAGTTGGATTTGTTTCGGCTGTGCCACGAGGGGAACGCCCATTATAGAAACGTCTCTACAGGTTTCATCCCATTACCAGACTGCAGGGTGACCGAACCTCTCTCCAGGCTAAGGCTTCCAGGATGTGATCTTCCAAAGAACTTCATATTAACTACACAGACATTTTATTATACCGTAATTTAACTACAAACCCTAACTTCCCGGCACCTAGCACAGTCTCTGGCACACGATGAGAACTGTGTTAAGAGTTTACTGACCAAAGCGCGAACCCGCAGACAGTGGCATGGTGAAGCTTCTGGATCATTTGTTTTATTTCACAGAAGGCAAGCAACATTTTTAGAACAGATTCAGCTCATAAGGTAGCATGGGGCCCACATTTAATTGTCAGTGGTGGTAAAGTTACCTCCGCAAGGGAAGTGTCCCTGGGAGACGCACTGCTCTACAGTTTTCTACCCTCTGGGCTTTTTATAATGAGAACCATACTCATAAACTACTGGTTTTGAAATAAAAATACTGGGAAGCTTTCTTAATTTTTAGGATAAAGAGGAATGAACTAGATCGCTGTCGAGGCCTTTCCAAGCTCTGGGGCATTAAGTTCTGCGTAGGACGAGGTAAGATCAGTGTGAGATGCGTGCGGTGAAGATCTCTGCTCTAGCCCCGGGGAAGGGGATGGCAGGGACACGTCGGAAGCTGACCGCAGGGAAGAGGGACAAATGGGCGGTTACTCAAGGTGGGGCGGGCAGTCGTCTAAAAGTCTAACTTACACTCTGTTAAAACAAGTAGAGAGAGGAGTTCCCACTGTGGCTCAGTGGTTAACGAATCCGATTAGGAACCATGAGGTTGCAGGTTCGATTCCTGGCTTCGCTCAGTGGGTTAAGGATCCGGCATTGCCGTGAGCTGTGGTGTAGGTCGCAGACGTGGCTCAGATCCCGCGTTGCTGTGGCTCTGGTGTAGGCCGGCGGCAACTGCTCTGATTCGACCCCTAGCCTGGAACCTCCATGTGCCGTGGGTGTGGCCCAAGAAAAGACAGAAAGACAAAAATAAATAAACAAATAAATAAAACAAGTAGAGAGGATCTACCATTTGTGTCTCGGCGGCATCCAAGTCTGAGCACTGAAAGCCTCTGCTCTCCCTGACATACTCCAAGAAGGTGACCGCTCTTGAAGTAGGAGCAGGGACAGTGAAACAGGCCGGGGGGGTGAGGGTGTCTGAAGGGCTCTCGGGGTACTGCCATGTCCCTGACCAACGTACCGTGTTCTGGAATTAAAAAACATTTTTTCCCCACTGCTCTCGGCACCGGGGACTAGGAGAGCACTCTGTCTTCTCTGCAGGGCAACACTGACGCGAAGGGCCAGGGCAGGGTTAGGGCACACATTTATGGAGAACCAGCTACGAGGCAAGTACTGCGCTCTGGGGATCCAAAGATTAGTAAGACAGGGCCCATAGGGAGTTCCTGTCGTGGCTCAGCAGAAATGAACCTGACTAGCATCCATGAGGACACAGGTTTGATATCCCTGGCCTTGCTGTGACCTGTGGTGTAGGTCGCAGACTCAGCTTGGATCTGGCGTGGCTGTGGCTGTCGCTGTGGTGTAGGCCAGAGGCCACAGCTCCAATGTGACCCCTAGCCTGGGAACCTCCATATGCCACAGGGGCAGCCCTAAAAAAAAAAAAAAGAAAAGAAAAAAGAAAATCAAGCATGTCAATAGAAAACCACGGAATAAGTACACTTTTAAAAATTCCAAAAAATACATAATTATGAAACATATCTGGCACCAGAGATTTCATAGAAAAAGAATTACGGACCTGAAAAATTTTTGTCTTATCATTTGAAATCACTGACAGTTAATAATCTAAAACCTGTTATTGACTATTATACTCTCAGTATACACTCCTATGAACATGGAACATCAATGTGCTTTGTTAATTCCCTGGGAAGACAGATTAGAAGTACGGCATCCATCCCAATGATCTCAATTTTAAAAAACACTTGAAGCAAGCAGGCGGGTCTGACCCTGGAGGGTCAGCAGAGCCCAACTTACGGATGTGGTTTCATTTCTATGTAGTTCTTGGGGATGAAGCCATCTTTCCCATTGAGCTCTGCTTTGTACCAGTTCTGATCACATTCTTCATTCAAAACCTGAAAAAAATTAACACAAGGGGGAAAAAAACCGATTATTTCCTCTTCACCTTAAATGGATGGCCACAAAGACAATTATGCTGCCTTTTAGGCTTGTTTGTAAAAGGTATTGTTTGGAGTATTATCAGTTACATGGATGCAAGACTTCTCAGAATTTCAAACAACCAGCATATGTCAATTCTGATACTTAAAAATAAGAAGGAACTGTCTCTTCAAATGAGAGCTCAGGCTCCCAACCATCGAGCATTAAACCCTCAGTAGGAAAGCAGAGGGACGGGAAAGCACAAGGTGAGTTTCTGAGGGAGACTCTGAAAAAGGGCAAACACACCCTGGAGAAGAAAGGGAGAGTGAGGAAGCTGTGGCTGCAAGTGAGCAGAGGTCAGAAAGGAGACTCCACGACCCAAGGCTGCGAGCTGGTGAATCCCATGCCGATTTTCAGAACCCAAACAGGTGTGCGCTCCAAGGCGAAGTCATACGGATACGCTAGGCCGTGATACTGTCATTTGCAGAGTATTGAAAGGAGCAAAACAGGAGTTCCCGCTGTGGTGCATGGGATGGTGGTCTTGGGAGTGCTGGACACAAGTTCGATCCCTGGCCTAGCTCAGTGGGTTAAGGACCTGATGTTGCCACGGTTGCAGCTTAGGACCTGACTGGGGCTGGGATCTGATCCCTAGGATAGCCAAAAAAGAAAAAAGCAGAACAGATCTAGGATCTAGGATAGTATAAAAGCCACTCTTTGAATTCCAGATTTCTAACAGAAGGCAAAGGGTATACAGCATTAAAAACAAACAAACAAACAAACAAAAAAAACAAAAAAAAAGTCAGTAACTTAAAAGAGAAAATAGAAAAGTCAGCCCAACTCCAAAATGGTGAGGACAGGAAAATGCTGATGGGTTGGTACAGTGGTAGTTAATCTACACTATGCAGCAAAATTCTAAAGGGAAGTTGGTAAAATGCTTTACAAAATCATTTGTTCATGATGCTGAACAATGCTGTACTCCCTGCCAACCAAAGTAGAACCCGGACTTCTTCAGTGTCTGAGGTGTCCTGACATCGCCAAGTGGGATACAGGTTTAGAAAGGGTAGGTAAGGCTGACGGATAACCAACCAACAGCTAAGCCGCATTAATGAGGCCTGCCCGTGAATTCACTTCTGAAGGGAGGCTATGCCCTGAGGAGCTTTACAAAGCCAGTGCCCATTTGTGATGCTGGCCAACATCGGGCCCTCCGCGTCGGGGTGACTGTACGTGTGCGAGATGAGACAGCAAATCTCTCAAGGGCTAATAACTGTGGATGGAGAGCTGAAAAAAATCAGCTACTGGTAAATCCTATCAACCTCTGGGATGAAAACTTTCCTCCATCATTTTCCCTTAAAAATACTTTATTTTATTAATTACTGCGATGACACAAACTAATACAGGAAAAGTAGTTTACAATTTTAAAACCTGCATTTCAAAAACAATGAACTGTACTGTAGCCTAAAAAGCTATTTGGTCACTAGACAATTATAAAGCGTACACCAAGGATGAAGGTTTGAGAGGGACAGGGCTCTTAACACAATCCCTACGCAACTTGGGACGCTGGTCCCTAAGCACCAAGGTTGACCCACTCGCATCACAGAAAACTCAACAGCACGAGAGCAAAGGAGCTGAAGGCCTGGCTTCTGTTGGCTGCCAAAAAGAAAGGCTTGAAAAAAATTGTGTTCCAGTAATTATCTTATAAAGCATTATCCTCTAGTTATAATAAAAACTGTAGGCCTATGAACAAGAGTTCTCCAAAATGTCTTAAAGTTCCTGAAATGGTGAGTTGCAAAGAATTCTGAAAGACAGGAGAGTCAGGTTGAAAAGGAGATGATTCTGGCTCATTTGGGCATCAAAACAGAGTAAGGTAATCACTTGGAAAAGGTTGACCAATAACTTTGCAGGAAAGGTAACTGTGCTACAGTCCAGGAGTTCTCAGAACTGCCCATTCTCCCTGTCACCTTCACTAAGATACAGACAAACCTACCCCTAAAAAAAAAAACGTTCCCTGACAATAAAAGAAACTCCATGGCAACTCTCACAATAACTTTGCAGGAAAGGTAACTGTGCTACAGTCCAGGAGTTCTCAGAACTGCCCATTCTCCCTGTCACCTTCACTAAGATACAGACAAACCTACCCCTAAAAAAAAAAACGTTCCCTGACAATAAAAGAAACTCCATGGCAACTCTCACATTTGGCACCACTTCAGAACTATGGTTTTCTGCAGAAGAAAATTGATACTTGGTGCTTAGTATGCTTTTCTCCCCAAGAAGATAGGGAAATACCGCTCTGCCAGAAAGCCAAGGTGTTGCTGTACATGCCTCTAAATCTCTTGACTCGGTAATTGAGGAAAGATTGGCTCTGCTGGAGACAAAGCACAGGAGAACGAGTGCTCGCGAACCCTGGGCCACCTGCAGGTAGGGACGAAGCCTTTCCACCAACTGCTCCACTTTGCATCAACTTCCACATGTACATGCAAGCCCTGATGAAACGAGGATGGCACAATTTAAAATTCAAAAATCAAAGTTTTATCCAAGTGCTTAAAACAGCAAAGGACACAAATGAACATAAGCGAGTCTACGGTGGAGCAGGCCAGATGTGGACGAGTTTGCACCTCCAGACACTGTACTGAGTCTGCAGTGGTCATAGATGAAAGCGCACATCTTCACAAGTACATTTTAAAAGCCTGATCACAGTTCTGGGGAGGAGGAAACTGCTCCTATGACCCTTCCCCGAAACACGGGCAGCTACCGTTTGCTCATTCGTTACTTCTTGTTGCTCGACCATCGAGCACATTCCAAGGAATGCTTTTGGCTCTTACCCACAGCTGCCTGATGTCCTGCAACCCCCATGTTCCCTCGAGTTACCTCTGTGTAGCCATCGAAACACTCTGGTTTAACGGAAGCAGAATGATCAAGAGATGAGATTATGAAAGGAGGAAGAGACAAGTTTCAGTGAAGCTTTTTCTCTTTTTTGGTTGCAAAAAGACTGAAAGTAGTGGTAGAGCCTCAATCAGGAAGAAACCTACAAGATAAGGAATGATGTGAGGTTCACACCGGAGAATTAAAACTACTCCAGTTGATGGAAGGGACCCAACAGGTGCTTTTGAGTTGTCGAGAATGTTACTACATCTCTTGACCTGCGTGCTCATAAGCTGGGTGTGTTCAGACTGTGAAAATTCTTCGAACTGTACACTTAGGAATACACTGACTTCTCCATTGGTACACCACACTGTAACTAAAAAATACTTCAGTCAAGACAAGACAACACAGTAATACTATGAACTAATTTACATGTAAGAAACCCCCACCGGGCCCCACACCTCTGGAACAAACTTTTCACCTGAAGATACACAGAGTAGCAGAAAATAACACAGGGAAGCTTCAGAACCCCCCACCGAGATAGTTTACCATCACTTACGAAAAAAAATTAATTCCCTGAAATAAAACTTTCTTCCCTATGGACAAGGAAGAGCATTCCACGTTCTATCTACTCCTCTACACCATATAGTGTTAACATTATTCACTGCTGCCCCTCCCCCTCAAATCTGAGACTATTCTAAGGGCAAATGCAAATTTTTATTGCTACTGATACCAATTTAAAGGTTTCCAAATAGCCAGGTCCCAGACCTCTTAGGACAGACCTGCTCTGGTGGGATTCAAGAGGCCAATAAACACATGGGGTCAGATTCCAGTTTCACCAGCGGGGAGCTATGTGACCTTGGGCACAGGACCGTTTTGTAAATTTTGCTTCCCCAACTATAAAGTGGTGATAATACCCATCTCCCCAGGGTTACGAGGGGTTAAATGAGGAAGTGAATAAGCAGCGCGGCAACGAGCACAGAGCTACGGTCCAGCCGCTGGCGTGGACACGTTTACTTCATGACCGTTACTCTCCTTACACACCAGCAGCCTCAGACCGAGCCAAACGCGGCCAAGTTTTATCTAAATTAGGTATCTTTGGACGGCACCAAGACCACACATATTAACAGAGAACTGGGATTTTTGTTTTATTCTGAAAACACACGAGCACAAGGCTTCTGTGCCTACTTCGAAAAAGATTTTAAATGCAGAGGTCGAGGATTAACATAGGTAATTCCTTTCACCGTCCCTTTCATACCAATAGTGGGAGACAAGAATGACCCTTAAGTTTCTACGCAATTACAGAAAAATGGTGGTCTTTCAGGAAAATGATAGGTAAGTATTTTGTTTATAAATTGCTGTATTTTGAAATATGGGGATATTTTCTTGCCTGAACATAGCTAGGCATCTGTAAATAAGCCAAAAAAAGAATCATAATTTTTTTAAAAAAAGAATACGCCATGCAGTTCTGGGACAGGAGTCCCTGTCAAAGCATTCACCATACACTCAAATTCTAATAGCTTGCACGGGGTCCAACCTTTCTTCAGGGAAAAAATATTCAAAGTTTTATCAGTTGTGAAGCAATTTATAAGAGCAATTATGCATATAAGATAGGAACAATTACACATTTAAGCTCTTTCACTACATAAAAAACCAAAAATACCACTTATAGCTGGTCCCTGCGTTACGGAAACTCTACATAAGCCAGTGAGTTTCCCCAGCTCTTCGAAGATCAATCAATCCCACACGAGCAACACTGAAACGCTGCCACGACGTGAAGACAAATTTAAAGAATTACTGGTGACCCTACCACATTACTTCAGGTTCCTAGAAAAAGGAAGGAAAAGACACACTCACACAGAGGCTTTTTAAAGACTAACCCCTAAGAGAAATTCTACAGGGCCCTGGCTGGGGTAACCGGACTGAGAGAGGAGCCAGGTGCAATCAGTTCTCTGCAGCTGCCGGGGACCCAGCTGACGACACGAGACTGCTCTTCAGCTTCCCAGGCTCCCTCAGTGTGGATTTGGACACAGCCTCGACTACACTGATTCATTCCTAACACTTTAAAATCAGGGCTTTACGATCACCACCTCCATCTGTTACAGTTTTTTGCCCAACATGAAAAACGTCTTGGCTACGCTGCTTGCTCTACCGTGTGTGCCAAATCGTGAAAAACACCCACACTGCGGATGAGTTATTCCGAATTTTAATGATGAGATGACCAACTTCGAGGCAGTTTAATAATCAAGGTACCTGGTCCCACAGAAACCTCAAGGTGCTTATCCAAGCACGCAGAGAGCAACAGTCCTCAAGGGCTCATGGTCGGGCCCGTCTCCACGCTGAACGACCCCAACTCAGGGAAGACACAACACACCGAGCGCCTCCTGACCCAGTGGAGACACTTGACAGGCAGTGGGTCCTGGATGACCAGGAAAGTCAAGAAGAGATGAAATATATCTATGAAGTTTTAAAACTCTTCCAATTTTGGCTGATTTATAAAATTCTCTCTAAACATCAAATTGTGCTGTTTTACTAAATGGTGTACAGAAACCAATTCACTTAAAAAGGTACTTATGTGAAGATATCAAACCAAGGGGGTATTTTACCTTATAGTGATAACCTCCCTCAACAAAAGTATAATTTCTGTGCCAGGAAATGCTGGTTTTAGTTCTTCTGAATTATCTTTCCAGAAGATTCATTTTTTGGGGGATCAAGGAGCCCTAAATCTTTTTTTTTTTTTTACATTATTTTTCTTTTAAGGATTCTATTTACCAAATGAAAGAAATTCAAAGGGCATTTGTTGGTCCAGTTTACCTTCTGACCAATACTGTTTTGCCCTTTAAACAGTTTTAAAAGGAAAAGAAAAAAAAGGGGGGGGGGAATTCCTGAGGCCCCCAATTTTCCACTGTTAAAAATCACTAATTACATGTATAGTGCTATCTGAGTACTAACCATTTATACCCCAGAACAGTGCCTTTTCCTCCTGTTGCTCAAGAGTGACCTCTCCACCCTCCCTAAGCAGGTGCTACCAACGGGATCAGAGTGAAAGGGGAACACTGGTGGATCCAGAGATCAAGACCCACTTTTTTTTTTTAATTTTTATTTTATTTATTTTTATTTTTTTATGGTGTTACCCACAGCAAATGGATGTTCCTGGGCCAGAGACAGTATCTGAGCCACAGCTGCAACTCCCGCTGCAGCTATGCCAAGGCTGGATTCTTTAACCCACTGCACCAGGCAGGGGACGGAACCTGCATCTCCATGACCTGAGCCACTGCAGTCAGATTCTTAACAAACTGCACTATGGTGGAAACTCCCAGGCTGACCTAGTTTGACCTCAATCTATTTAGTGCTCCGAGTCAGTTCAAATATCATCGTTTTCTGTTAAAAAAAATCTTCAGTAGCCTTCTATAGATTCAAATGATCCTTGGGGAGTTCCCATCGTGGCCCGACTAGCATCTACGAGGACGCGGGTTCGATCCCTGGCCTCGCTCAGTGGGTTAAGGATCTAGGGCTGCCATGAGCTGTGGTGAAGGTTGCAGATGTGGCTGTGGTTCTGGCGCAGGCTGGTGACTGCAGCTCTGGTTGGACCCCTAGCCTGGGAACCCCCATGTGCCATGGGTGTGGCCCTAAACAAAAACAAAAAGACAAAAAACAAACAAACAAAAACAAATGATTCTTGGTCTGGCATTCCACTTTTCATAATTTGCCATCATCTACTTTCTGCCCTTCTCACCCACTACCTCTCTAAATGAACCCCTCGGTTCAGTCAAGCCAGTCAACTCAGCGACCTCTAAACACAAGCACAATGTGTACAATGAGAGAGGTACAATCTCTCACGTTTTCCCTCTTTCCCAGCTATTCAAATCTTGGCAACCACTGCTTTGTGCTGTGTGCCGGGAAGCTTTGGTCCTCTCCTAACCAAACAGCAAGCACCCTAAAGCTGGCTCCGTGCAGTTCTCAGTGGCATTCTCCATGGGTGGGTGGGTCGGTCTGTCTGTCTGCTCTGTCCCTCCCTTCCTTTCTTTGGTTTTTTAGGGCTGCACTCAAGGCACGTGGAGGTTCCCAGGCTAGGAGTCAAGTTGGAGCTATAGCTGCCGGCCACAGGCATAACCAGAGCAACTCAGGATCCGAGTCGTGTCGGAGACCTAAACCACAGCTCACGGCAACGCCAGATCCTTTGATGCACCGAGTGAGGCCAGGGATCGAACCCACATCCTCAGGGTTACTAGTCGGATTCGTTTCCGTTGAGCCACGACAGGAACTCCCTCTCTCCATGGTTCCTAGAATGGCACCTAACATGTTTTGAGGAACCGACGTGTATATGGAACCTCTGTTCTGAGTAACGGATGTAGGACCACAGAGCCAGCGGGGTCTAAGGACAGCAGAGAGAACACTACACGTTACACGCTAACATCAAATTCCTTGGTGAAAACCATCACCTCCCCCACAGACCTGAGAGAGAAGGCTGTTGTGAGTCTGCCCCCCAGGAGGAGAGGCAAAATAAAGGAAGTAATACAATCGGGCAGTCTTCCTGTAACTGAAGCACCACTGCCGAAAGACTTCCAGGTGGGGTACCTCAAAAGGGGGTACACCCCCTATTTTTTCCGCAACACTACCTGCTTCTACTTTCCTCAAGATGAAAAACTGTACGGGTAGGGTAGTCAGGCAGGGAGGGGAAACTTCAGCATGAAAGCAACAAAAGGGTGTGCGCTCTGGGTGACTGATTCGGGCTGGGCAGAGCTGGAGCTGTTGACAGCAGGGTCCCTACCAGCAGCCCTCGGCGCAGGGGCACTTCCTGGAATGTCCAGATGCCTGGTGCAGCCTGCTTGTCCAGCTTGTGACTTACTTTTGCAGCATGTTAATTTTATAGCTACAACTCCTCCAGCAAAATTTTTACAAAGGACAGTATGAAGACCTTCACCTTTAAAATTTTTCTGAATGGCAGCCAAGTTCATGTAGAGAGAAACGTGTGTGTGTTCTCTATCACACACACACACACAGACACACAATTGATTAAGAGTTCAGGACCACTCATGCATTTCTTAAAGTGGTAGACTTCCTTTATAATGTAGGAAAATGAACAATTAAGAAAACGAACCAAATTATTACTATAATTAGAATTATACGAATACGAAGAATAACCAAAACAGAATATCTTTATTTCTCTGGGAAATATTTTAGTATTCAAAAAATAAATTAGACACTTGGATCAACTTCTTTCAGAAGAGCTGCTCATGACTTTTTTTTTTTTTTTTAATCTTCCGTGTTTTCAGGGCCACACCTGTGGTATATGGAGGTTCCCAGGCTAGGGGGTCAAATCAGAGCTGTAGCTGCCGGATCCTTAACCCACTGAGCGAGGCCAGGGATCGAACCCAAGTCCTCACGGATCCTAGTTGGGTTCGTTAACCGCTGAGCCATGACGGGGACTCCCCAGCTCATGACATTTTAACAAAACAGGAAGGTCGTTCACACTTATGTAGTTATTACTCCACCCAGATGAATCTGTAGGCAATGAAACCTAAATGCACAGGCAGTACCCCAAAATAAACTCTTTATACCAAAGGGGTACCAAGAGTTTCCATTCAGAATAACTGTCTTCTGTGTTGTGTGACTTGCAGAAGACATTACTTTAGTGCAGTTGATGGCTCAATGGAAGAGTGAAATGTTCTCAAGACTGTCAGAATTCCAACTGCAGTGGACTGGGGGAGTTGGGGGTGGGGGGCAGACAGAGACAAATGTGAGGGAGTCTCAAGAGAGAAAATTCTGTCCATTGGAAAACCTCAGGCGTCATGAGGTAGCCTGCACCAGGCAAGCACAAGGCCACGAGAGGGCCAAGCCCCGAGCTGGTGAGCTGAGGGTAGCGTGGACACCCTTCCCAGGAGGTTCTGAGTCTGATAAACTGCTGGTGGCAACACAGGGTGATGGATGCCAGGAGAGGGGGAATCGCGGGTAGGAGGCGGCCAGGGTCAATTCAACAGAAGACATCTGAGTTCCCAAACACCGAAGGGAAAGGCCTAAATCCAGTTTAGGGGATAGAGGAAGCCTTCCTGGACCAAGTGTGAGCTGGGTTACATTCTTTGCATCTTTAGTTCTGCTCAGCCTGTGCAGAACTTTGAGTGGAAGGAACACGGGGGATGTCCCAGCTCGCTACGGAGCAAACGGAGGGCCGGCGGGGCCCTTGGCCACAGCTGGCCGCCGTTAAAAGCCTGGTTAAGCCACCTCACCTTGAAAAGTAAAACCTTTATCAATGGTATCAGAACTCCGAACAGGAAATAACCCAAATAACCACAAACTATGGCTAATTCTTTTTTTTTTTTTTGTCTTTTTTGTTGTTGTTGTTGTTGTTGTTGCTATTTCTTGGGCCGCTCCCGCAGCATATGGAGGTTCCCAGGCTAGGAGTCGAATCGGAGCTGTAGCCACCGGCCTACACCAGAGCCACAGCAACACAGGATCCGAGCCGCGTCTGCAACCTACACCACAGCTCACGGCAACGCCGGATCATTAACCCACTCAGCAAGGGCAGGGACCGAACCCGCAACCTCATGGTTCCTAGTCGGACCCGTTAACCACTGCGCCACGACGGGAACTCCTAATTCTTTAACAATATATATACTTAGCTACTGTCCCTATTCATGTAACAGGTCAAATTCTACAACCCTCTCCTCAGAACGAACAAACAAAATAAAAAACAAAGCCTCCTAGGCCAAGGGAGCAGCGGTTGCCTGATTTCACATCATCAGTTCCACCTCACTTCCCGTTGCCTCAGCACAACAAAATAAAACAGGAGCGCCCCATTAGCGACAAAAAAATTTATTAAGTTTCACTCAGGCCTTACTGATTCAAGATGTGAGCCAAATAGGGTCTACTGATTTACAGTCACCCTGTCACCCGAAAGCCACCTCACAGAACATAACAGAAATAAAAGGCAAAAGGCATCAGTCGCTGAGCTAATCCCTGGCAGCTGCATAAGGATCTATGACCAAGATCAAGGCCAGTGCTTTTTTTTGTTTGTTTTTGGTCTTTCTAGAGCTGCAAGGGCAGCAGATGAAGTTTCCAGGTTAGGTGTCATATAAGAGCTGCAGCTGCCAGCCTAAACCACAGCCACAGCAACACCGGATCCCTAACCCACTGAGCGTCCTCATGGGTACTAGTCGGGTTCATTACTGTTGAGCCATGATGGCAACTCCCAAGGCCAGTGGTTTTTACCCCTAGAATGCTACCATTCTGAACTAAACAAAAACACCAAAAAACACAAGCCAAACTAGTTCCAAAGGCATTTTCCATCCCCCCCCGCCCCCCCCGTTCATTTTATGGCCATAGTCGTGGCATATGGAAATTCCTGGGCCAGGGACTGAATCCAAGCTACAGCTGCAACTTACGTTGCAGCTGCAGCGATGCTGGATCCTTCCACCCAGTGGGCTGGGCCAGAGGTTTAACCTGAACCTCCACAGCGACCCAAGCCACTGCAGCTGGATTCTCAACCCATAGCACCACGGCAGGAACTCCCATTTTCCACTTCTGAAGGAGCTAATCTAGGAGTTTGCAGTCGCATGACAGACAGGAGGGACCAGGGTAGAGTCCCCACCCCATTCCCAGGGTGGAGGTCAAAGTAGGCGATTAGACAGGTAAATAGGAAACTGAACATGTGGATCAGAGGATCAGAGTTAAGCATAGGGGGTTAGGGAGCAGAAAAGAGAGGGACGACCCTAGGCTGGGAGGGCAGGGTAATGTGGTCAGAGAGTCACATTTGAGGGGACACCCCCAAAGGATCTCTGTGAGTGGTTCAGGCAGGTCTAGAATGCAAATGAGGGAGTTCAAATTGCTAAGCTGAGGATGATGCTCAGAAGTCAGGGAAGAGTTTCTGAGAGTCCTGCTCTGCATTTTTCTAACATTTCAAGGGCCCACTGTGAGACGAAGGGCAGGGAAGACCAGGCCGAACAACTACAGCCCCCAGGTGAAAGATGACTGGGGTGGGCAAGTGGGCTACAGGGAAGGAGGCAGATTCAAGACACTTTTTGGAGATGGAAGCAAAAGAGCTGGGTGGGTAGATGTGGCTCAGTGGGCTCCCTCTTGGCCACTGATTTTTTTCTTGAAAAACACTTTAGAAAAGCAGCTATACAGAGCTGCTGGGCAGATTTCCCTCTTTTAAAGCCACCATGAGTAAAAAGCTAATTGTAAAACATGGGTGGTACTCCCGTGCTGCCAGCTTCCACCCGCCTCTCCCGATCCAGCTGGCACTCTTCTCCACCATTCTGCGCCCCCCACCTGTATGGACCACATCCGCAGGCTCTTCAACAGGCTCTCTTGCTCCCCAGCGGGGAGGCCCACGGAAGGCAGCTTCCTGTCTGGGAGTTTCTGCGGATAACCTTAGAGCAGTAACTGCAGGCCTCAGCCCTCCTGACTCAGTCTGTTCCTCCTCCAGGGCCTGGTAACGCCTTCCGCTTCCTTTGCCCCACTGTCTTCTGCAGGCCTCATGATGTTACCGGTTACTAGCTATGGGCATGCACCATGCCCTGTGGTTTCTAGAGGAACCTTGCCCAGATCTTGTAAGACAGTCTCATTAATAAAGTCTCCTTAGAGTTCCCACTATGGCTCAGTGGGTTAAGAATCTGACTACTATCCATGAAGATTTGGGTTTGACCCCTGGCTTCGCTCAGTGGGTTAAGGATCTGGTGTTGCCATGAGCTGTGGTGTAGGCTGCAGATGTGGCTCAGATCTGGTGTGGCTATGGTGTAGGCCGGCGGCTGCAGCTCTGATTCAATCCCTAGCCTGGGAACTTCCATATGCTGCCAAAAAGACAGACAGACAGACACACACACACATTCACTCTCTCTTTCCCCCACCCCCCCTCAAATTAGCCAAATTAAATGTGTTGTGTTTCCTACAAGGACCCTGGCTGAAACTCCCCTCAAATCAGTTCTATCCATCCTTTGGAACTCATTAAGGAGGTATTTCATTATATAAAGTGACATTTGTTATGGGACAAACAGATCACAGGAAATAACCAAATTGTACCAACAACTTGGGAGAAGGACACTTATAAAAGAGCCTTGAGTCTAACATTCTTCAGCAACCAAATAATTCCATTTACTATTAAAATAATTATGGGGTATTGACAAAGGTAGTGAAGGTATAAAAACCCAGGATCTGTAATCCGGTCATAACTAGGCTGTGCTAATGACTGACAGTAGCTGTCCTTCGTTGTTGTTGTTTTTCTTTTTAGGGCCAACCCTCAGCATATGGAAGGTTCCCAGGCTAAGGGCTGAATCAGAGCTGCAGCTACCGGCCTACACCACAGCCACAGCACCACCAGATCCAAGCTGCATCTGTGACCTACACCACAGCTTGCAGCAACACCGGATCCTTAACCCACTGGGCCACAATGGTAACCCCAGTAGCTGTCCTCTTTGAAATGCACTTTTTTTTTGAGGGGGGGTCTTTTTGCCTTTTCTAGGGCAGCTTCCCGCGGCTTACGGAGGTTCCCAGGCTAAGGGTCGAATCAGAGCTGTAGCCACCGGCCTATGCCAGAGCCCCAGCAACATGTCTGCAACCTACACCACGGCTCATGGCCACGCCGGATCCTTAACCCACTGAGCAAGGCCAGGGATCAAACCCATAACTTCATGGTTCCCAGTTGGATTCGTTAACCACTATGCCATGACGGGAACTCCTAACTTTTTTTTTTTTTTTGCTATTTCTTGGGCAGCTCCTGCGGCATATGGAGGTTCCCAGGCTAGGAGTCGAATCAGAACTGTAGCCACCAGTCTAGGCCAGAGCCACAGCAACGGGGGATCCGAGCCACGTCTGCAACCTACACCGCAGCTCACGGCAACTCCGGATCGTTAACCCACTGAGCAAGGGCAGGGACCGAACCCGCAACCTCATGGTTCCTGGTCGGATTCGTTAACCACTGCGCCACAACAGGAACTCCCATGACGGGAACTCCTGAAATGCACTTTTCATTAATGTTTGACTGTCTACTAGACTGAGAGCATTGCGCTAGCTGCAAAGGAATTTTCTTTTTTGGTTGTGTCCATGGCATGGGCAAGTTCCTGGGCCATGGATTCAACCTGCACCACAGCAGCTACTGCAGTGGCCAGATACTTAACCTGCTGTGCCACAAGGGAACTCCTGCAATGGGACTTTAAAAGGGGGGCTAGTGGGGAAGACACAGTCCTTACCCTCAGAAGTGTTTATAGATAAGGGAACTTTGTATGCAAATAATGAGGGAATAAGTAAAAAGTAGGATAAGGGAAACTGCTAATTGTGAGTTGAATATGGAATTCAGTTTCCAAATGAGCTGCCTGGTTGGTATAGAAAATTCAAGTCTGGAGGAACTAGAAAAGGGGCAACTTCAACCAACCAGGAATGGAGCAAGAACCTAAAGGCAGAGCAATGCAGAGTATTTCAAAATTATGGCAACAAAGCCCTCTTCTATCTACCTACCTGTCTATCTACCTATGGCACACCTGCAGCATATGAAAGTTCTGGGGCCAGGGATCCAACCTGTGCCACAGTGGCAACAATACCAGATCCCTAACCCACTGAGTCACCAGGGAACTCCATCATCTTCTCCTTTATATTTTAATTGGGGTTCAATAAAGAGGGAGTTGCTGGCTGTTAAGTCATGCTTTGCTTGCTATCTATCCTCTGCCAGGCACTCCTGCAATGAAGCTGTCTTATGTTTAAGTGACAAATGGTAATTACAGACACTGAAGATGGCTGGATGTGGCTCAATCAAGCAGAGTCTCCTCCCACAGGTAATCACTGTGGCAGTGCTACTCCACTGGAAGCTAACACCCAACACGTAAGACAAGCTATCCTCCTCACGGTCTCCTCCACTCTGCGCAAGTGCCACCAGCAAGGCGGAAGAGTCTTAGAGCCCAGAAATCTGCAAGGACAGGATATCATGTGCGCATGCCTAGAATAACTAGATCAAGTGGTCTGTTTCAGTCTCCTGTTTCTGTCACTAAGACATCTGATAGACTTCGCCTTCCCCCCCTCTTTGGATGATCACGTTGGCAAAGATGAAAGCAAGTTAATATGCAGTGATAGTGGTGGGACGGTACTGGTGGGAGCAGAGCAAGGTGTATGAGCCTTGCTGAAAGCATCCTGGCCACAGGTGTCAAAGATCTGAATGCTCACACCTATTAACCCAGGAACGCCATTCTTACGACTCTATCCTGGTACAACAATCAAAGACCTGCTATCGCAAGACTCAGGAGGCAGAGGAGTATGAGTGTCTGTTTAGAGTCAGAGTCTGTGCTGCGTGCTGGGGGTGCCACAATAAGGAAGTAATCCTTACTTGCAAGGAGCTGACAGTAGGGGAAGTAGGGTAATTATAACTTCAGGTGTAAAGTTCTATGACGAAAGGTTCAGAGTGCTCTGGATGAGGGTGCACCTTGAGGAGACACAATCAAATCCTGCACAGCGACAGGGGTCAGGGAAAGCTCACCTGGGCAGGGACATTTCAACTGCAATCCCTAAGTGTGAGTAGGTCTCAGCGAGAGAGGATCAGGGGAAGGGATGGAGGACAGAAATGAGCGTGAAGAGACACTGTCCAAGCAGAGGGAAGAGCGGGAATGGAGGTGCTCGGGTGGGAAGGGGGTTAGCACATCTGGGACCGAAATGCCAAACCCAAGGGAAGTGTGTGAAAAGCAGAGCCACCAGAAGTTAGAGCGGAAGAGAACCAACTGCGCCAGACCTCGCAGGGCTCTGAAGGGGGGAATGAGGATTCTGGGAAACCACAGGCTGAACCCGCTCTTTCAGGTGATGATTCTGGTTTTCGTGTGGCACAGAGACCTGAGGGACAGAAGCGGCAGCAGGAAGACCGCTTAATTGAGGGGCTACTGCCATAAGCCAGGCCAGAAGAGATGGGGTGAGAGGATTGGATTGTTTGGAAAAGTCTCTAAAATGAACATTAAAAAACTCACATGCATTATTTTACCCCCCACCCTCTGCTGCAGGAACAGGGAACACAGTGCAGCACAGGTAGGATATCAAATTTCAAGTCATAGCTTAGGCTTCTCCAGGTGACATACTTTAAAACTTAGACAAAGGTTATGTTTCACCAAAAATAAAATGTATAAAAGGGATAATCCTTCAATTGCGTTGAGGTGGTATTTTAATTGCTATACAATTAAAATCTACAAAAAACTGACATTACTTTTTTGTTGTTGTTGTCTTTTTGTCCTTTTAGGGCTGTACCCACGGCATGTGGAGGTTACCAGGCTAGGGGTCTAATCAGAGTTATAGCTGCCGGCCTACACCACAGCAACACCAGATCCGAACTGTGTCTGCAACCTACACCACAGCTCACGGCAACGCCGGATCCTTAACCCACTGAGTGAGGCCAGGGGTCGAACCCACAACCTCATGGTTCCTAGTCGGATTCGTTTCCGCTGAGCCACGACAGGAACTCCTGATACGACTTTTTCATACAATCAATCCAAGTAAATATAATGTACAAACTTTAGAATCTATAAAAATACTCAATTTACTCGTGTACTCTGGCAGATGCTCACTCTGCTTCCAAAAGTGACCTCAAATATGGACACTTTAAACATAAACAAAACAGACATCAGAATTCAGGATAAGACAACTTTTTCCAGGCACCGCTAACGGAACTGGAGATAAATACTCTTGGTGACAGTCTAAACTAACTACCCTTCCTTGCACTGTTGGGAGGGAGGCCTGTCTAGGCATCATCCAGCTCCCAGGGCTCCTTCAGGCAGCTGCACCACTCCGAGAGCAGGAGCCCTGGGAGGGCTGGGGAGCGGGGGGCCACCGGAGAACGACCACGCGGCTCTGTTCTCCGCTTGTGCCATCAAAAGCAGACAAGCCCAGCCTTGCTCCGCCTATTAGTTTTATCTCTAAGCACCTACACACTGTTCTATGTAGAAAATCAGCACTTTCGTCCTACAGAAATGTCACAACCTGCAGAGACAAGAGGGACGAAGGGGACTAAATAATAGGATGTGTGAATGCAAACCATGGGCTTGTCAGACCCTCAATTCCAGACTGCAAGAACAACTTCCCGATTTCACGTAGTATTTCAAGTGGGAAACTTGTGTGCCACTCCGCAATTCTGGGTCAGCCACAGAACTAACCCAACAACAGCCGGGCTGCCTGGAAATGCACAGGGAAACCAGGAATTTGGGGTCCACTCTCTTGCCCACAATGATGAAGAGCTTCCCCAAATTACAAAAATGACCATGATCAACTGAGGTACGACTACTGCTGGCCGGCACAGAATGGCGTTATTAGGCCTGTATAACCCCCTCTGTGAGGCGAAGGCTGTGAGTGGCTGGCTCTGCACGACGGATCTGTAATGATTACGCTCTCACATCGGAACTGCCCAGAACCAAAATGCCTTACTTTCTACAGGGTAATTTTCTTTCTTTCCTTCCTTTGTCTGTCTTTTTAGGGCTGCACCTGCTGCATATGGAAGCTCCCAGGCTAGGGGTGGAATCGGAGCTGCAGCTGTGGGCCTACACCAGAGCTCATGGCAACGCCGGACCCTTAACCCACTGCGAGGCCAGGGATCGAACCCAAGTCCTCACAGATACCAGTCAGGTTTGTTACCACTGAACCACAACAGGAACTCCTCTACAGGTGAATTTTCATTGTTAAGGTCATAGTTCGCAGCTCTGGGAGATACAGTTAAACTGGTTTTAAAATTTATACTCCCTTTATTTGATGGTCTTCTGCTTTCCCCAGAGTTCTAATGGCCTTAAAATAATTTTTCTGGGGAATTCTCTAGTGGCCTAATGGTTAAGGATCTGGCATTGTCACTGCTATGGCGTGGGTTCAATCCCTGGCCTGGGAACTTATGCGTGCCGTGTGTGCTGCCAACAACCCCCCCCCATTTTTTTTCTGGCTTTAATATATTTTGAATTATTACTGCTTTTCAAGAATGATAGTGTTAAAAAATATCTGGCATACCCATTTTTCTCTCCAATAGGTCTATCATTCTGGGATTTTTTTCCTCCAATACTTCCCTGGTTGGATGCATGGACCTCCTAGATTTCGAGTCTTCCTCATTCTTGGTTTTGACTCTAATGCACCACTGACACTTTCCCAAGAAAGGGTGCTTGGAAGCCAGCGTTTTCAGTCCTGGCATGTCTGAAACGGCCTTGATTCTTTACCCACACTTCAGTGCCAGCTCAGTGAGGTGTACAATTCAACACAACTCTAGGCTGAACAGGATTTTTCCTCAGAATTTGGAAGACACTGTTTCTGGGTTTTGGAGTTATTCATGCAAAGTCTGTTGGCCATCTATTATTTCTTTATAGAGATGTGTTTCTTTTTTCTAGGTGCTCTTAGAACCTTTTCTTTCTTGTCATTCTGAAGCTGACCAATGACCTGAGTGTGGTGGATCTGTTTCTGTTTATCTTGCCAGGTACACGTGGTGGGCCCTCTCCATCCAAAAGCTCCTATTATCAGCTACAAGAGGTTACCTTATTCCTTTTAAAAAAATCTGATAGTGCCTTTCCTTTCATTTGCACTGTTCTCCTTCTCAAACTTGAAATACACACACAGACTCATAGACACACACACATGCTGTAGCCGCTGGCCCACGCCAGAGCCACAGCAACGCAGGATACGAGCCACATCTGCGACCTACACCACAGCTCATGGCAATGCTGGATCCTTGACCCGCTGAGCAAGGCCAGGGATTGAACCCGCAACCTCATGGTTCCTAGTTGGATTCGTTTCTGCTGTGCCACAACAGGAACTCTCTGAAACTTTAAATATTAATTACTCGACCTTATGAAAGACCTCAAGTGAGCTCTTACTATATCTCCTTGGGCCGCAACAGCTCCTTCACTATCCTTCTCAGCAGCTGATCTAATTTCTATTTCGCCGGGGGTGGGGTGGGGGTGGGTGGAGCCAGAAGCAAACAGAAGAGACCTTTCAAAGTTCCCACCACACATATATGACTGCTTAGGCCTATATCAGTATCATCTACCTTCTATTACTTTTGTCCATGCTCCTAACAAAATAAAAATGGGCTAGCTCCCATCTCTCCTGCCCGCTCGAGGACACTAGTGCAATGGTTTTCCTTCCTTTCTTCTGCATCAATTTTTTCTGTTTCTACTGGATCTTTCCTATCAGTAGGTAAAAATGCTGCTATTTCTCTCAACTCTGAGATTGGGATGAAAACAGACTTCTTTTGATTCTGCTGCCTTTACAGCCCGACTCCTCACAGCAGCCATCTACATTCCTTGTCTCCAATTTCTTTCCTCCTGTTCCCTCCTCCAGCCCCAACATTTTATTACGAGAGCTTTCAAAGAAAGCTTTCAAGTGGAGCGAAGTTAAAAAGAATTTTACAACAAACACACATTGACCTACAACCTAAACTATGCCATTAACGATATGTACTTTACATATATATTTAAATATATCCAACTATACAACCTTCCATTAATCCATTTTATTTTTCTGACACATCTCAAAGTTGCAGCCATCAGTCCTCTTTCTGCCAAATACTTCAGCGTGCGCGCACACACACACATTTTTTGGCCACCCCCTTGACACATGGAAGACCCTAGGCCAGGGATTGAACCTGCACCACTGCAGTGACTCGAGCCACCACCCGGGAATTCCTGCATACACATTAACTATAGTCAAATATTAGTTTGCCATGTTTTCTCCTGGTGTAAAATAACCACCGCCACCCCCAGCAAGTTTCCTCATGCTCTTTCCCCTGTGCCGCCCATTCTCTCTGACCCCACTTCAAGCTCGGTTTTGCTCTTACAACTCCACTGAAGTTATTCAGACTTTGTAGCGATCTGTTGCTGAAACTAAAGGTCAATTTCCTGCCCTTATCTGACTTGGCCTATGAGAAGCGCATAATAGAGTGATCATTTCCTTGGCCTTGAAACACTTTCTTGGCTTCTGGGACAGAACACTTCCTAGTTTTCTTCCTATCTAACTGGTGGCTCTTGTTCGCTCTCCTTTGCTAGTTTCTTTTTATTTCGTTAACTTTTAAAGGGCCCCAAGGGCTCCATCCCTGAACCCATTTTTCTTTCTTTGTCTACACTCAATCCCCTGATTTTCCCATATACTTGAATGACTTTTACATATCTTAAACAAAACACTTCTCTCAATTCCACTGCTTTAACTCTAGTCCAAGCTGCCATTATCTCTCGCTTGAATTATCAGATAGTGACTTCCCAGCTGGCCTCGCTGCTTTCACTGTGTCCTCTTTAGAATGTTCTCAATTCTGCAAACCAGAATAACATCATTAAAATCTAAGCCAGATCACTCATAGCCAGAAGGAGTCTAAGCAAACATGACAACTAAGGATAACGTGGTATTCTAGGTGGGATCCCAAACAGAAAAAGGACAGGAGGGAAAAGTTAAGGAAACTGGATTTTAAAAAAATATGGACGTTTTAGGTAACAATAATGTATCCATATTGGTCCACTAATTATAAAAAGCTATTATCAGCATCATACTAAGGTAAGATGCTAATGGGGGAATCTGGTGTGAGCATACTTGAACATTCTGTACGTTGCTATACATCTAAAACAGTTCTGAAAAGTAAACTGTATTTATTTTTTGAAAAAGCTAGACTGTCATTCTGCTTAAAATCCTTCACTGGTTTCCCATTCTTCTAACCTCTGGCGTTCCTTGGTTGCGCATTCACAGTTAGTACGTAGTTAACACAAAAGCAGACTGGGAAGTCCACTGAAGTGCACGGTGAGGCCTGACCGCAGAGACTCGGCACAGCGATCCAGTTGCAGGCATCCTTAGGAAGAGTAGCTGAGGGCCATCTCCAATGTCACCAGCTTTTTTTTTTGAGAAAACTTAGCAGAAATGTTACTGCCTATTATTCTCAATGATAGTTCTACCTCTGTTGGTAACAAATTCTATGGCATTGTGGCCTCTCTTTGAAATTACAGGCCTTGTTTACTGTTCCTTGTGTTGTGTAATACAGCGAACGCGCAATAAACGTTGGAGGGAGTGGGGAACGAGGATGCCCGTAGATGAGTGATGGAGAGAGGCTATAAGGCAACTTAACCTGGGATTGAAACAACAAACAATCCAAAACAAACCACACAAGCCCATACTTCTTAGGAGAGGCTTAGGAAAATGCATTAGGTCTTTAAAACTCTAAACAAATGTTAAATATAAGGATTTCTTTTTAAACAATTTAGGTAAAATGCAAAGCATCTTAGGCCTAATAACCACAGTTTTAGTTGAAATATTTTCCTACCTGTTTTTCTCCTGTACACTTATCTGTGGGGACGGTGAATCTAATAACTAACTGGAACTGAAAGGACAGAGATGATGGCGCTTACCTCTGACTATACGGCAAACCTCATCAGTCACGGGGCCCAGATCCGCAGCACTCAACAGGAAGCTCTCCACTACCCAGCCCCTGTCTGACTCTTCGGTGTTTCTGCTTTTTCCTTCCTTGAATTCCAAATTCCAAAAAATACTAAAGCTACTGCAAGTTGCTTCCTAACTGTCAAGATGTTTTATGATTTTCAGACTTGGTATATGTGTTTCCTCTGGCCAAGATGGCAAACTGAAGACGTAAGGACCACTTCCGGAGTTGGGCTCTTGTCCCAGTCTCCTTGCTTGGCTCCCTGCAATAAGTACTTCCAATAAATCCTTCAACACACACACACACACACACACACACACACGCACACAGAGGAAAGATCACTTCCTCTCTGCTACCACTGATCTTTGCATTATTACCACAGTTCTATCACCATACTAGTCTCAATATGTTGTGATCACTTGGCTTTTCTACCAGACAGCTATTTGAGGGCACGTGCCTCATCTATTAACCCTGGTATCCCTCAAGGACATTTGGTGTTTTTACAGCCTGATCTGTCTTGCAAAAACCCCAAAACCTTTGTTGGAGAAACAGTATGTCACAAAAAAACATTCTAGTTCTCTCTTAAAAGAAATGATAAACTATCTCCCAAATGTAAATGAGGAAATGTGATTATTACATAATGAATTTTTATGCCTGGTTTTCTTTTTATTCATAATAAGCAAGTGCTTCAGCAGCTCAAATCTCAAAAATATGGTCTCAACAGATTTAAAGCACTTAGTGTGTGTCTTTCTTACACACACTCTCTCTTTCACTCACACACACACACACACACACACACACACATCTTAGAAAGACAATTCTGGACAACAGGGACCAGTTTTAAGTTTTTTGGAAAAATTCCTGGTAATTTTAAGTCCTTCACACATAAAAATCAAAGGACCAGATGGGATTTTAGGAGATTTTCCAATCCGTTTTCCTATTATAAAACCTAGTAAATGAAGTCACAAATGTGGGCATGATAATTATCCTATTTTAGAAGGCTTCCATAGAACTATCCTCAAGAATTTACACAAATGTAATCTCCACTCATGGAATTTAGGTCAAAGTCAGCATTGGTTCTTAGAGGAAAGCAAATTACCACCATTATCACATGGAATGATGCGACACAAAAGCAAAGTGGAGTGTAGTGAAAAGAACACGAGACCCAGGGGCATCAGCACTGTCCTCCCTCTAACCCTGCCTGGTCTCTTGGCTTGTCTAGGCCTCATATAAATCCCCTGTAAAATAAGAGTGCTGGGCTGGAGCCCTGTAATGAAAGGTTCTTTATAAAAGTTAGAATGCAGGAGTTCCCTGGTGGCTCAGTGGGTAAAGGAATTGGTATTGTCACTGCTATGGCTCTGATTCGATCCCTGGCCTGGAAAGTTCTGCATGCCAAGGGCAAGGCCAAAAAAAAAAAAAAAAAAAGCTAGAACTTAAAAAGGCACCATGTATTGTGTACCTGTTATGTGACCTTTATCTCTCTCTTTTATTTTTTTTTTTTGCTTTTTAGGGCCACACCTGCGGCACATGGAGAGTCCCAGGCCAGGGGTCCAATCACAGCTGTAGCTGCCGGCCTACACCAGAGGCACAGCAATGCCAGACTGCCTAACCCACTGAGCGAGGCCAGGGATCAAACCCACAACCTCACGGTTCCTAGTGGGATTCATTTCCACTGCACCACGACAGGAACTCCCTATGTGACCTTAATATGTATATTAAGGACAACCTTTCTCAGAGAGGGTATTTTCATTTTATAGATGATTACACAGTTAATAAAAAGCAAAACTGTAATTCAATTCAAATTCAGGTCTGTCTTGGAGTTCCCAACATGGCTCAGTGGTTAACGAATCCGAGTAGGAACCATGAGGCTGCGGGTTCGATCCCTGGCCTCGCTTGGTGGGTTAAGGATCCAGCGTTGCTGTGAGCTGTGGTATAGGTTGCACACGTGGCTTGGATCTGGAGTTGCTGTGGCTGTGGTGTAGGCCGGCAGCTGTAGCTCCAATTAGACCCTAGCCTGGGAACCTCCATATGCCGCAGGTGCAGCCCTAGAAAAGACAAAAAAAAAAAACCACAACAAATTCAGGTCTGTCTTATTCTAAAAAACATTCTGCTAATCTGCCTGGAAAAGAGAGGAAAAGAAAAAGAAAACTACAGACTGGCAAAGATACAAATAAGTGTTTTTTCCCTACAGGCAGCATAAGGACATAAAAATAGGTCAAGACAATCCACTATGCCTTGGGTAGGGACAGAGAAATCCTAAGAAAAATAGGCCCAAACACTTGGCTCTTTAAAATTGGCATCACAAACGCTGTTATTTCTTTACCAAGTGCTCAATTTACCAGGATACACCGTCACACTCTCTCTCATGTATCTATCTGCAAAATACCAACCATCCTGAATGAAGGTACGAGGGGGTATTCCAAAGAGTTTGAGGAACCCCACCCTAAACATCACGGTTTGTGGTGGGGCGGGGAGCAGGCATGGAGGACAATAAAAACTCCCCACCGAAGGGGAAAATACACCTCCCAGGTTAGTAGGTTTTAACATCTCTGAAAACACCACCAGTCCACGGGCAAAATATATTATGCTCATTAACTGCCTGTTACTAACTGAGCATCTCCACTGATACAGATTATTAAATTAATATCGTAAATTATAATGTTGCAAATATTTTAGGATTCAGCCTGTCCCACTTGAAGTATTTCTCTCAGCTTATTTTCAGACGTTTAAAACAAGCTCAGGAGTTCCCGTCGTGGCGCAGTGGTTAACGAATCCGACTAGGAACCATGAGGTTGCGGGTTCGGTCCCTGCCCTTGCTCAGTGGGTTAACGATCCGGAGTTGCCGTGAGCTGCGGTGTAGGTTGCAGACGTGGCTCGGATCCTGCGTTGCTGTGGCTCTGGCGTAGGCCGGTGGCTACAGCTCCGATTCGACCCCTAGACTGGGAACCTCCATATGCCACGGGAGCGGCCCAAAGAAATAGCAAAGACAAAAAAATAAAAATTAAAAAAAAATAAAAAATAAAACAAAACAAGCTCAAAGTTCCCCGACATAGGAGAACTATATACAAGTATTTCTGAAGCATTACATATGTGCATACACACACACATACGTCTACGTGTGTATATACATATATACACTTGATAAGTGTTAGAATCATGTTTTGCCATAATCCTACAAATATCCTCAACGACAAGGCCCTAATGAATAGCACAGGGAACCATATTCAATGTCCTTTGATAAAATGTAATGGAAAATATGAAAAAATATATATTTATTTATATATGTATAACAGAGTCACTTTACAGCAGAAACACAACACTGTAAATACTTCAATATAATTAAAAAAATGTTAGGAGTTCCCCTTGTGGCTCAACAGTAATGAACCCCACTAGTATACATGAGGCTGTGGGTTTGATCCCTGACTTTGCTTGGTGGGTTAAAGGATCTGGCATTGCTATGAGCTGTGGTGCACGGCTCGAATCCTAAGTGGCCGTGGTGTAGACTGCCAGCTGCAGCACTGATTCAACCCCTAGCCTGGAACTTCTATATGCCACAAGTTCAGCCTTAAAAAGCAAAAAAAAAAAAAACAAAATAAAAAACCAAAAAATTACCAAAAAACCCTAAGCATTCCTGAGGCCCCTAGGATTAGTTTATCAACCTTAGGCCAGTTCAGAGATGAGAAAAATAAAGAGGGTGCACTAACATCTTCAGATACACAGACTCAGGGCTCGGCAGGTACTGGAATCAAAGGGCTCAGTATTTCTGTCTTTTTAAATTTTTTAATTATTTTTAATTTTAGGGCTGGACCTGCAGCATATGGAAGTTCCCAGGCTAGGAGTTGAATTGCTGTCTTTGGGAAAAAAAAGCAAAAACAAAAACAAAAACAAAACCTCCTGCCCCACCATGAAATTTTGATTCCACAGATACACTAATATCTGCTTAGGCGCTATATGCATAAAAAGAGTAAGATTTTTTTCACCCTCCAACCACCAAATTTCTCTCCTTGAGGGAAAACTCACCTTCGTCTGAGGATGTAAGATCCAGCTCATTTACTCCACTAAACTACTCAAGACACACGTAAGTCAGGAAGTATTAACAATTTGGGAGCCAGCAGGTATTTTTTAATGTGTTGATTTTCATCAGTAAGCAATAGGTACAGGTGTTGAATAACTATCACTTTATTCTTGTTCTTAGTATTTCCTCTTTTTCTTTTTTTTTGGGCTGCACCCTTGGCAATGCAGAAGTGAGTTCCCAGGCAATCCCACACCACGGCGGCAACCCAAGCCGATGCAGTGACAAGATCCTCAACCCACCACGAGAAAACTCTTGTTCTTAGTATTTCAAATTGCTGGTTGTAGGAAAAGAAAAACAGAAACAAAAGTTCTATCTTTTGTAACATTAACTCCATTGGCCCTATTGAGGTACATGGGCTTTGTCTTGTCTTTAAAAATTCTAAAACTATATATATGCTCCCGCCCACTGTATCATGCTTTTGCATTCAAAATCCAGCCAGTTTGGCTCTGCTCCTGTGTGGGTACTTCAGTACAATGGTGTGTGGGCCAGTCCTCAAAAGGGCAGAACAGCCCCCCACCTCCAGCCAAGATCAGCCAATTACTAATGTGACAGACACTGAAAGTCAAATAAAGTACTACAGTTAAAAGCTGAGGGCTTTCTCATTTTAAAAGTAAAGGAAGGAAGAAAAGTCAACAGAATAGGAAAAAAAATTAGAATTGTTTGACTTGGGTAGTTGAAGGAAACAGAAGCAAAAATAAAGGTGTCAGGGCAAGTCTGTTCTGGGCACCCTACTTCATAATCCATTCCACAAAGGGTATGTCTCTGTCTGTTTTGGGGGGAAAGGGAGATTATTTTCCATCACAAAGATCCTCTGGTTTCTAAAGTTAACAATCAAGAGATGCTTCCCCAAAAGTTTTGAACACCCAAATTATCTTTTTTGGTCAGCATATAGGCCAGTAGCCACCCACCACTCAGAGAAGGCCAGGTCTTCTACTTCCTGACTTCTAAAACCAGCTACAGGGGATATTACCATTTTCAATCATAAAAGCACCTTCTGCTTTTAAAATTTCTCTCTGGAATACCTTTTCCACTCTGGAAAACTATGTGGATTACCTAGAGGGCCATGACAGATATACTATTTGATCACTGTTTCAGGAAACCAAAAACACAAAGGCAAAGAAAACTATACTTGCAAAATGTTTTATTCTTATGAAATCACAACTCTGATTTTTGTTTGTTTTTTTTTAGGGCCACAACCGAGGCATATGGAGGTTCCCAGGCTAGGGGTCTAATTGGAGCTGGAGCCACTGGCCTATACCACAGCCACAACTCGACATCCAAGCCGAGCCGAGGCTGTGACTTACACCACAGCTCATGGCAACGCCAGATCCTTATCCTACTAAGTGAGGCCAGGGATCGAGCCTGTATCCTCGTGCATGCTAGTCAGATTCATTTCCACTGAGCCACGACGGGAACTCCTCAACTCTGAATTTTTTGGTAAGCTTGCCCTAAGAGCAAATTAGTCAAAAAACACAAAGACGTGGCTAACGTGTGTACCAGAAAGTCAATATACTGACTGCATACTAAAAAGTCAACTTAAGATATTCCTGGTCAAGTTTTCCAATGGCCTCTTTCATTTTCAGAGAGAGGAGGAAAGCGTCCACGGAAGGCCTTGCTCACTGATGGTTCCTCTTCAGAGACCTGACCTTCCTCTAGGTTCTCTTTTCGGTACTGTTCTAACAATACATTTTCATTTAGAAAAAAGCTCCCTCTACGTAAACTTCCATTACTGCCTATACTTGACTTGGAAACTCGCAAATCTCTCCAGCCCCAATCACCTCTTCAACAGCCGCATCTCTTTTCCCGGATGTCTCACTAGTGCCTCAAATTTAATCACAACCAAATGGAACTCAGGATGTTACAAAAAATACTTTATCTCCCATACTATCTTTCTCAGTTAATAGGACCCACAGCCGCCAAGCTGCCTTAGTCAGACCTCTCCCTTATCCACCCCCCAAGTTTAGTTCCTTCTATCATATAAATCGATGTCATTTCATCTCTATGTAGCACGATATCCTAACTGACCTTTCTTTACCACTCTGCTGCAACAATTTCTTTCTTAAACTGCAACTAGTGTTGGAAGTTCCCTCATGGTTTAGGAGGTTAATTATCTGGCTTGTCACCACTGTGGTGCAGGTTCAATTCCTCACCTGAGAACTTCTGCACGCCAAGGGTGAGGCCAAAAAACAAACAAACAAATGAACGAACAAACAAAACCACAACTGATATTTCCATGCTTAACATCCTTTAACTACTTCCCAACTTTATTTATTTATTTTTTTGTCTTTTTAGGGCCGCACCCGCATATGGAGGTTCCCAGGCTAGGGGTCGAATTGGAGCTGTAGCCGCCGGCCTACCTACGCCACAGCCACAGCCACAGCCACGCCAGATCCAAGCTGAGTCTGCGACCTACACCAGAGCTCACGGCAACGCCGATCCTTAACCCACCGAGTGAGGCCAGGGAGTGAACCCGAGTCCTCATGGATACTAGTCGGGCTCATTTCCAATGAGCCGCACCGGGATCTCCCTGCTCACCTAGCCTTACTTCGCTCTTCAAAGCTGAAAGGTCCACCCTCTGTGCACTCCATCACCACCACTCTCCTTTCTAGGCCCGTACCTTGTGCACACCTCTACCGGTGAACGGGGACTAACTGCACAACCACACGAGGTGTGTGCCCAGGTCCCTCACAAAACAGTGTCTGGTTTTATCACGTGCCTGTATAAAGGAGACATTCAATGCCTGTTTGGTGAATGCGTTCATCTCTCCTTTAATAAATAATTAACACAGCTCACATTTATTAAGCATTTATCATGGCCAGAATTCATGACTTGTTAGGCCATCCTCACAACTCCATAAGGTGGGTAGTTAGCTCACCTCTGCAGATGAGAAATCTGAGGTCCATTCAAAGAGGCTAGATAGGGAGTTCCCATTGTGGCTCAGCAGGTTAAGAACCTGACTAGTATCCATGAGGATTCTGGTTTGATCCCTGGCCTCGCGCAGTGGGCTAAGGATCCAGCATTGCCACAAGCTGTGCCACAGGTCATGGACGAGGCTCAGATCTGGTGGTGCTGTGGCTGCGGTATAGGCCGGCAGCTGCAGCTCTGATTCAACCCCAGCCTGCAAACTTCTATATGCTTCAGGTACGGCCCTAAAAAGACATAAAACAAACAAAACCTCCAAGAGGCTAGATGACCTGCCCAAGGAGTTACAGCTTGTTACTGGACGAGGTAGGACTGGAACTCGGGCCTGACCAATCCCAGAGTCCGTATCCGGGGTGTATGCTGTTTTATAGCCCTTCCCAGTTCTCCCCAAGAGTGCTCTCCTCACTATTTCTGTCCAAAACGTTACAGAATTAATTATCTAGCTAGCTTTCTATTAGGGTTTCATACTCCCTGCAGCTGAAGCGATAGAGTTATTTGATACAGTTATTTTGGGTTAAGACTGCTATGGACAATGAGCTCAGAATAATATTACTCTACACTGGCTCACACACAAGTATCTGGTACTCAACCTAATCTTTCCATACTACTCAGAAAAGAAAAAGCCAGCTAACCAGAAAAGTTTTGTGAGGTCCACAAAGGAAAAAGAATCTACCAACTACTTATTGATTCGGGTCACTCTTTCAATAGAATATCGCCTCCCATTTTTTTGGAAGGCAGGGCCGTCTGCAGATACATAAATTCTTTTCATTTGGTAGTTGTGAACCTCATACCCACACTTCTAATGGCAGACCATGAGGAAAAAGATGAAAATAATCTCAGTAAGCCCCTCCTCTGCTCCTGGCCATCTTTATTTTTAGGACATTCTCTGGCAGTTCTAGTATCAAATGATTGTGATACTGAGAATGTGTGAGCTTCATAAGCGGGCAGGTGTCGAATACCAATCCTATAGCAGATCCATCTGCTGCCACCCAGACGCTTCCATTTAAACTGGGAAGAAGTCCACGGAGGGGACAGAAGCTAATGGCTCATCTTACACCACATCTCCTTTCAGCTGTCTCAAAACAAAACAAAACCCAAAAACCTCTAAATCAGAATCATTTAACTCTTCCTGTAAGGAATCTTATATCAAAGAAATTCTAAATCCTACTTCAATGAATTCTGCTTTGTTGTAAGCAATAGTACAGGAGATTAAGCTGCCCTTTTACTTAGAGTAAGTCAGTTATGCATTTTTAATAGAAGCTAAAATAGTAAAACTAGAAGAGGGCAGCAGGGACAGGCTATTCTGGCAAGATGTTGCCTTTACAACTGTCCTAGCCGTGACTGACAGGTTTCACTTGAAAGAAACATCTGGTGCCATCTATACCAAGGTGAAAAAGTTCAAATCAGAGCATAATGGCGAATGCATGGTGGCAAATAGAAAATGTGAGCAAACGGGGAGGAAAAAAAAAAAAAACACTATGGGTACATTCAGAGTTTTTGAAAGATAAAATAAAAGAACCTAACTGGGAGCAATTCATAACCCGTGGGTACTAGGGGTTGCTCAAGGGCACCAAAGAGATGACTAGAACCACCCAAGGAATGGGTCTCACTTAACACATCAAGACCCAAACCAACTGTCCTCCCAAGTCCTCCTACCATCCAACCCGCTGCAGCTGTCTACACAAATAACCACTTTCACAATGAGTCCTCCTTTCACAGTTGCGTCTTATCAAGTCTTACATCTTACTCCTCTTTAAAACATCTCTAAACATAATAAGATGTTCACCTAAGCATCAGCTACCATAGTGGTGGGGAGAGAAGAAGCATTCTGAAATGTCAAGCGTAGTGAAATGGTTAAATTATGGACCATTCATATAACCAGAGGCCCTGCCGCTGCTACAAATGTTATTTACTAAGAGGTTATAATAGGATGGGTGGGTCCTCAACCTCTATTCTGCCTCTGTACAGCAGCCATGAAGCTGGGCTGGGACTGACCCCCAACCAAATCTCCCAGGGCAAGTCTCTCTCCCCTAACCCACACCGGCCAGCTTAGCCTGTTACCTGAACCAATCAACCCAAACTCAGGGCATTTGCTGAAGGTGGGAAGGGCACACTTCTCTCTCCCTCTGAGGTTACTGAGAGATGTCTTCTGGTCAAGGTCTCTGGGGATAGGCATACGATCACCAAGAGAACCAGCCTCAGAACAAAGGGGACATGCGAGGAGAGTACAGCTACGAAAAACTCATGGAAATACTGAGCTGAGACCTGACCAAACCATATCTCATCTTGGGACGTTCCCCTGTGGTGCAGCAGGTTAAGGATCTGGCCTTGTCACTACAGTGGCAACAAGGGTCTGATCCCTGGCCTGGGAACTTCTGCATCCCAAAGGCGAGGCCAAGGGGAAAAAAAAAAAAAGACTGCCAGGCTGATCACTGTTTTTGAAACTCACATTCCATTTACGCTTCAACCCCCTGTGAAGCCTGCACCTGAGACGCCACTCTTCCCCTTCTTCTACCCAGCCAAATCCCAGCCATTAAGGATCAGTGCTTCTCTTCCCTCCTCCCCACAAGCCCCAACAACTTCTTCTCTGAATGCTTGATGCCTTCAACAGCTAGCAGCACTACAATAACCACCTCATCCACTGAACACCTATAAAAATGCTACAATCCTGGACACCTAATACATTTAAACATAACCGTCTCAGTGTTATGTTCCAAATATGAAATTCTTGGAGGAAAGGAAGTTTTACCTTTGTGTTGATTCGCCTCAATACCTAGCATATTCCATTATAAAATCGAGCTGAAGTTCTTTTTTTTTTGTCTTTTTGCCATTTCTTGGGCCACTGCCGTGGCATATGGAGGTTCCCAGGCTAGGGGTCGAATCGGAACTGTAGCTGCCAGCCTACGCCAGAGCCACAGCAACGCGGGATCCGAGCCGCGTCTGCAACCTACACCACAGCTCACGGCAACGCCGGATCGTTAACCCGCTGAACAAGGACAGGGACCGAACCCGCAACCTCATGGTTCCTAGTTGGCTTCCTGCTTCCTTAACCACTGCGCCACGACGGGAACTCCAAGCTGAGCTTCTTAATCTGGATTATTTATATACATTAGAAGATGACAAATAGCTTTCAATAGTGTTTCAAAGGGTGTGACCCCTTAAATAGGTTAAGAACCATTGTGCCAGGATTCAACAAGCAGTTCTTGAAACATAACTAAACAGACCACCCATAAGCCAAAGATTCCCAAATAAAAGAGCTCATGATATATACCAGTCAGCACAAGTGGAGGGACTTATTTCTGGTCACATTTTGAGTGTATGACACGCATTCAGGAATCTGACAAGGACAGTGCTCTGCTGAAACAGAGGCAAACACAACTTCTCCTTGACAACTAACAGCACTGTTAACGGTCCCTCCTCAGGACTTGGAGGAAGAGTGCCTGTGTTTTCATCCTTCTGTTTATATGAATCAGCTGTTGGACCTGAAATCCTTTTAACCTAGTCAGGAAGCTTTCCCTAGGCCTACCCTAGAGAGCACAGTAGCATAACGGAGCCAACGACGATGAGATAAAATTAACACAAGGTTTCGGTCCTTTAGGGTCTTATAATTGAGATGTGACAATTCTCACTGGAGTTTTTCTAAATGAACAGGGCCACACGATTCTTACTCTCAGCCACAAACAAAATTAAAAGTTGTTCTGCAACCAATTTAGAAAAACCACGGCAATGGAATGTAGCATTTGCCGCAAAAGGTCATCATACCCCCATCTGCTACTCTGTTTTAGGAGCGCTAGTGACACGGCAACTGCTCAGAGCAGCAGGTCGCAGGAGTGACTCGTGTTCCTCAACATCAAGGCTGCCTCTTGCTGTGGAAGATGCAGAAAGACGCTCCCTCACGAGAGGGCGGTGAGTCCTGCCACTGCTTAGTCCGCAGAGGGTAGAGTCTACACTGTCCACAGTATTTTCAGTCCAACCTCTTCCTATGGTTTAGTGTTCAACCTCTTATATCCCCCAATTAGATAATTCCCAGCTTTCCCATCCTGTTAATGATACCAGTAGTCTCTCCATCTCAAAGCCTCAGAACCCTTCAGCTCAACTGCATCTGCTGCTGGGTCCTGTGATTTCCTGCCCTGTAACACCCTCTAGATGTGGGCTCGTCGCCATTCCCACTAACTTATTTCAGCTCCTTGCCTGCAACAAACTGCTTCCTCTATTTGATAGTAACTAACTATATACACTTGCAGGTTTTTTTTTTTTTTTTTTTGTCTTTTTGCCATTTCTTGGGCCGCACCCTCGGCATATGGAAGTTCCCAGGCTAGGGGTCTAATCGGAGCTGAAGCCGCTGGCCTACACCAGGGCTACAGCAACGCTGGATCTGAGCCGCGTCTGCAACCTACACCACAGCTCACAGCAACGCCGGATTGTTAACCCACTGAGCAAGGGCAGGGATCGAACCCGCAACCTCATGGTTCCTAGTCGGATTCGTTAACCACTGCGCCACGACGGGAACTCCCCACTTGCAGTTTTAACTGCTTCCATGATTCAAATAATTTAATCCTCACAACAATCTGATGAGGTAACCACTATTACTATCCCCATTTTTCCAATGAGGAAATTCTAGCACAAAGACGTCTAAAAACTTGCCCAGCATCACGACCAGGGCAAAGAGCATAGCTGAAGTCTGAACCCAGACGGTCTGGCTCCAGCCTGGGCGCTTCATCCCTACGCTCTATCCTGCTTCTAATCTTGCTCTACTTTAATCTGCTGCCATTCAAAGCAATCTTTCTAAAAGACCAGCTGGGGAAACTCACTGCTCCAGGACCTGGTAGAAAATGTTGCTGTTTCATCAACACAAATGCCTACCTTCTGATCAGCCCAAATTCAAAATGTGAACCAGATCAAATTATGCTCAAGAGTCTGTTCTCCCACCAATTGGCTGTGCAGTTTTACCCAAGTTACTCAACCTGTCTGTTAACACATTTGAAAAAGTTCTTTACTGAGCTGTTGAGAAGATTAAAGAGGCGAGGACCTGGTACAAAGCCCGCCTGGCTCCCAAGACTGAGCTCAGTAGGGAGCTGGTTCTCCTGGCCCCGGTGAAGCTGCGCTTCGGTGAGGCATCCCCCGTTGCAGGCCGTCCCTATTCTCAGGTTTCCTCCTGCCTTGAAGGCTTTGATTACTCAGGCGGTAGCTACCATTTCCCAGTACCCCGAGTCCCAAATTACTTACAGTCCACAATCACTACATCTGATTCCGTCTTGCTATATACCCTCTAAATCGGCATTTAACCAGAAGACATACTTCCTTATAACTGTCTTCTCTACCCACTGTTTCACAGCTACGTATGCAGTGCCTCACCAGCTCGACTCTTGTTAAGTCCCTAGTAGACTCAAACTGTCTCCTTGGCACACACTTAAAAGCTTGCAGGCTGACCTAAATATGGTATATAAAAAGAGAATCTGGGAGTTCCCGCTATGGCACAATGTGGTAAGGCCCCGGCTTTGTCACCACTGCAGCTCAGGGAACTTCCTCATGCCATGGGTGTGCCCAAAAAAAGGAGAAGCTTAGAAATGTATTTATTAAATTACGATTTTCTGCATTTTCTGAATGTCTGTGGCATGCAGAAGTTCTCAGGCAAGGGATCAAATCCGTGCTGCGGCAGGGACCTGAGCCACAGCAGTGACAGTGCTAGATCCATAACCCCCAGAGCCACCAAGGGAACTCCAATTTTCTATTTTATACCAAGGGACCACTAGAAATTCCTTAGAAATATAGGACATATCAAAACCATTTATCTTATTTAAATGATTTTAAGCTGGAACAAGGGGTAGCAGCTTAAAATTCTAGCAAAACTGAAGGTTTCTTGACACTATAAGGCCAGGGCCAAAAGATGGCATAAACGACCACATGTTGCTTCACTCAGTTGAGAGATGCTAATCAACCTGATATTGAGAAAAACACAAGTTCATTCCTTCGCTTCTTCTGAGCTCAGCTGGCGAGTCACAATATAAGACTCTTGGGACAGGAACTGTGGGCTGGTTTGGGCTGGTGTCCAAAGACTGATTCTGTCTTGCTACATATCTAGCAACCAGCCTGTTTAAGAATGGCACCAGTCAAGACAGCGACGGCGTTTATGAACTCCCTGACCCTCCAGTGCACCTACCATGACTAGAAAAACAACTCAAAACAAGACGCACACATTTGCTTTAAGGAGAGCATTATTTACTCAAAACACGAACCACCATATTACCAGTGAAGAGGCACAAACACTTAAAATTAACGAATACTTAAAGCTGAGGCGTAGACTGACTGACGGAGTGAAAACTGAGCCAGGTCCTACTAGAGAAGCAAATTCATCGCTTTTCTAACATCAAGATCCAGGGCTTATCACCAGGACGCATGCATTCCAAGAGCTGGCTCCTATGAGCAACTTTAAAAGGGGTTTTTAGTGCCTTGCTGACGGACACCAACTCAAAGCCTGGAAGAACTGAAATGTCAGTCTCTGAACACGTTTTCACCGGCCTGTCAGATCTGCCTGCATTAACTTTTTGGGAAGACGTGCCAGGCTCTGACCAAGGGCATGTGCACCCTGCTCACTCTGACTTCGGGATCTTGTTCGGGTTGGACCCGCTCCAGGTTGGCTTCGGCTACATCTGGCACCACAAAGCACGCCGCCAGCCCTAGCTGTGGGGCTAACAGGAGGTCAGAAAGCATCCCTGGAAATACAGGGACACCAGGAAGAGTTCCTCCAGTTGTTTGTAAGCAAAATGTTCTGGCAAAGCTTGAAAAACAAGAAGAAATTCTTCCCTCAAGCCCAATCCACCTCACTTTCAGCAGAAAAGTACACTCGAGAGGATATCTGATAAGACTCCTCTTCCCCAAATCCAGCCCCTGCTTAGCTTTCTTTGGCACGTTCTCTAAGGCTAGGAGCTGTGTGAACCATGCAAATCGGAACAAATTATCAGAGTTCCTTCAAACTACTCCTGTAATTTTTTTCTCATTTTTCTTATACACTTAAAGAATAAAGAACCAACTCAGGAGAGAAAGCCAAAATGATTTAGAATCTCCTTCCATAGCGATATTTCTTATATATATGGACCATCTGCTGGAATAAAATGCTACTAAGACTATAAATGGACTAAATGTCCAAAAACAAACTGGTGGAAGCTGGGAGAGTGTTTTTTGGACAGTAACAAAAATAAAACTGAGCATTCTTTAGATCACATGCACAGTAAAGTGTAATTATACTGTATAGAGAGTCGAAGGAAAAGTAGCTGAGAAACCTAACTAAGGTGGTGGCAAAATAAGGGAATAAAAACTGGCGATGGAAATTCCAGAGTTCCTATTTCTGGCTTATGTCACCTAAATAAATGCAAAAACAGCTGAGGCAACATAAGAACCAAGCCTGACCTGTGACAGGGCAATACCGAGTAGCAAAGACAATATCAGCTACAGACTTGATAGACACCGCGTGGAATAAACCTTGCGTGGGTTTCAAAGCTTCTTATGTTCCAACAGACTCAAGGACCACGTTGCTAGGTACAGTGTAAGACACGAGATACAGGAACCTGAGACCTGGGAGACACAAACATGCCACCGCCAGAGGTGCACAATGTGTTACGGGGCAGTGTTGGGGCACCGGAGGGAGGGAAGAGCACCGAGAAAGACTTCTGGAGCTCGGGCTTGCTCGGAGTCCTGAGCGAAGAAGGAGAGGTGGCCAAGGTTATTCTAGACAAAAGAAGAGCAGGTCTGAAGACTGCAAGATGCGGACGAGCTCAGTGTTCAGGGGAACTATGCAACCAACTGAAAATTGACCAAGTGTTGTTTAAATATAGTCACGACGATTAACTGACCCATTATTTGACATGACTGGCACATGATGTTCACTCACGAAACACGGTAGGGCCTTCTGGATGAGGATATATATATATAATTGTGCAAAACTGTGGTGCAGTTTAACACAAAGAAATAAAATGACTCTATGATAAAAGTAAGACTTTGCTTTAGGATATTTATGTAAAACAGAGTTCTGAAAAGAAAACACAATAATTATGGTTTTGCTGAATTCAAAGAAATGCTGCCTCTGCTCTCTGGATGTGCCTCAGATGCTGCTGTCTGCACATTTAGCTCAAGACCACATTACACATCCAATGACACAAGGCACCCAAATTAGAAGAGGCAGCTCTGGACGCGACAACATGTTACAGGTCACCCCAGTGGAGCCCTTCTACGAGCTCTCTGCCCGCCCTTCCATTTCCACTAGTATGGACACATCACCGCAGGCCAACAGGCTCCAGCAGCTGCCTCTGCACGAGCTGCGGGCAGGAACGGTGCTGTGCGTAGAGGAAGGGGTTTGGGAAGTCGGAGGTTCACAAGGAAAGGGAGGCGCGCACACAGGGAAGAATCTGCAAAAGAGGAAATCCTAGCCACCTTCTACCACGGCGGTACCCTGCTTCCCACTCCCGTCCCAGTCCTGCCCAAGGGCCTCACCTCCAAAGACCAGGGTAACCACCAAAGGTTTACAACGAGAGGGAAGACACGATTCCTGGCATTTCAAAGTGAAACCCCAAATACTTTGAACACAAAAACACTTATTTGGGTGGTGACACTCGCCAGCAGAGCTGTCCAAAAACCTCTTCTACAGCGACGCAAATGTCCCGTATCTGCTCTGTCCCACAGGGTGGCTGGCCACTAGCAACATGGAGCTACTAAGATCCTGAAACATGGCCAACACAAGTGAAGAACTGATTGTCTCACTTAAACAGTCGTGTAAGGCTAGTGGATACAGTGCTGTGCTGAAGAATGTGGTAAATATCCAGCATATGGGAGCCAAACCCTCTCGTGGTTCGACCTCAGAATGTCAATAGGTACTACATGATTACTTGAATAAATAACATCTCCCCCATAAACACCAATTTATAAGCTCTCTTTATAACAATTCTTTATTAGATACGGACTTATCAAAGAGTCAAAAGAACAAAATGAAAATATAAAATCTGTATTCAGCTGACACAGCCAAAATGAGCCTATGAAGAGACAACGGAACAATGTGGCATCCTGGATGGGCTCTCAGAACAGAAAAAGGAGTGTTAGGAAAAAACTAAGGAAATTTGAATAATGTATGGACCTTATTAATAAAGTATTAATTTTGGTTTTCTAATTTTAAAAATATACTATACTAAAATGTTAATCATGAGAAACTGAATGTGAGATATATGGGATCCTTCTGAGCTATCTCTGCAATTTTTTTTTTTGTCTTTTTGCTATTTCTTTGGGCCGCTCCCGTGGCATATGGAGGTTCCCAGGCTAGGGGTCGAATCGGAGCTGTAGCCACTGGCCTACGCCAGAGCCACAGCAACGCAGGATCCGAGCCTTGTCTGCGACCTACACCACAGCTCACGGCAACGCCGGATCGTCATCCCACTGAGCAAGGGCAGGGATCGAACCCGCAACCTCATGGTTCCTAGTCGGATTCGTTAACCACTGCGCCACGACGGGAACTCCTATCTCTGCAATTTTTTGAGTAAATCTAAAAATATTCTAAAAATCTAAAAAAAAAACTATGTTAAGGAGTTCCCATTGTGACTCAGTGGGTTAAGAACCTGACAGTCTCCATGAGGATGTGGGTTCCATTCCTGGCCCTGCTCAGTAGATCTGGCTTTGCTGCAAGCTGTGGCATAGCTTGCAGATACAGCTCAGATCCAGTGTTGCCATGGTGGCTGTGGCATAGGCCTTAGTTGAAGCTCTGATTTGACCCCTAGCCTGTGAACTTCTATATGCTGTAGGTGTGGCCATAAGAAGAAAAAAAGAAAAAAACAAAACAAAACAAAAAACTACATCCAGTAAAAATGTTGCAACAGTTTTACTTTTGTCTTAACAAGAGGATCCTGTTGCAGGACCCTGGCTGACAGCACAAGCATCACTGACCTTAGTCTTAGTCTAAGCTTCCCATAAACACAGCACTGAATTGGGGGCTTTCACACTTGTATTTGATATCAACAACAATATAACTGTGTAACTGAGTAAATGTCTCCAGGCGTACGAAGGAGAATCTTGAGCTTCTTTATTTACTCAAGCAATTTTCTTCCAAAGGCTTCCTGAAAAGGTATTCCATTTTCTACTCCTTTGACCATAGACTTTTTTCTTTTTCTTTTTGGGGCCACATCTGCTGCATATGAAAGTTCCTAGGCCGGGGTCAAATGGGAGCTGCAGCTGCTGGCCTACGCCAGAGCCACAGCAACATGGGATCCCAGCCATGTCTGTGACCTACACCACAGCTCACGGCAACATCCCCCGGGAGATGGAACCCGCATCCTCCTTGATGCTAGTCAGGTTTGTTACTGCTGAGCCATAATGGGAACTCCCAACCACGGACCTTTTAAACTTTAGACACCAACATCTAGACAGCAGATTTCAGTTATATACCACTCTGGACTACACGCAAACTCATTAAATATAATTCATATTTTGGTGATGAATAAAAATTTAATCCTTTCCATTCCTGAAGTTACTAAAACACTGTATAAACTTCATGCTATTTTCTTTGTTGTTGTTGTTTTAGGGCTGCACCCTGCGGCATATGGAGGTTCCCAGGCTAGGGGTCTAATTGGTGCTGTCGCCACCAGCCTACACCACTGACACAGCAACGCCAGATCTGAGCTACATCTGTGACCTACGCCACAGCTCACGGCAATGCCGGATCCTTAACCCACTGAGGGAGGCCAGGAATTGAACCCAAAACCTCATGGTTCCTAGTCGGGTTCGTTTCTGCTGTGCCACAACGGGAACTCCCATGTTATTTTCAATACTTGGGATGTTATAGCTTAAAGTAGCTCCACTTATCCTGCTGTGTAGCACTGGGAACTATATCTAGTCACTTATGATGGAGCATGATAATTTGAGAAAAAAAGAATGTATATATGTATGTGTGACTGGGTGACCTTGCTACACTGCAGAAAACTGATGGAACATGGTAAACCAGCTATCATGGAAAACAATAAAAAATCTTAAAAAAAAATAAAGTAGCCCCACTTA
Organism: Phacochoerus africanus; assembly: GCF_016906955.1. NCBI lineage: Eukaryota > Metazoa > Chordata > Mammalia > Artiodactyla > Suidae > Phacochoerus > Phacochoerus africanus. The sequence goes on along the minus strand of NC_062557.1, from coordinate 5,938,911 downwards.
AAAACCCTATTCAGTATGCTCTATATACAAATGTGTCATAGAAATCCATTTCCATAAAATATTTCCTTAAAAGGTGGGGTGGTGGTGTCATGGGCATAAAATCTGAGATTGATGGTACTTATCTAAAGTTTTTTATAAAACGTGAAAGAAGTCAGCATCACTGAAGCGCTTGCATGTGCCATGTTGTTATCACTATGGCTCGCATCTACTTCTGAAACTGCCACATACACTGAAAGGCAATTAACCTTCCAAGTTTAAGTGTTCTAGGACAACTCCAACAGCCCCTTAGTGTTTGAGAGCAAGCTCTGCTAATGTTAGAAACAGCAGTCCTTAGTAAGTCAAGCATATCTGGATGGACAAAGCAGTCATGAGTGCTTCTAAATTAGCTCAGAACACTTTTCAATACTCCTGTCTTACTAAGTCTGTTTTCATTCAGAACACCCAGTGCACACCTAGCACAGCTCTTAAAACTATGTATTACTAAATATTATCTACATCGTGAACACTCTGCTCTAAGCATAGTACCCTTAACCTGGAAGATACTCTATTGCTGTGATTTATCAAGATACTGCATAAGTAGTCTTAAGAAAACCCAAACCTCCAAAAAGCAGGTCATTGGTTATTTTTCACCAGGAAGTCTGAGAATATGCAAATGAGAAGCAGACGTCTTTTGTAAAACCTTCACTATCTAACAGGAAAGGAGAGGAGTGAGGGTAAGAACATGCAGAAAGCTAACATTCTGATACACAATACCAACAAACAGCTAAAAGGGAAAGTTAACTTCTACAGTCTTTAAGGGCAACAGCTCTTCAGAAGGGTGTAGTTATATTAGGTACTCCAAGAAGGCAGATAAAGGGCATCTGAACACAAAGGGCATGACTTTCCAAGTCAACGAAAACTTAAAGCACTGGTTCTTTCTCACCAGTAACGTAAATTTAGGAGACCAATAAAGTTATTTGTCTCCCAGTAGGGCTACAAGTTTCTACTTCCAGCACTAAGTGAGGCCATTAGTCACAAATTCAACTGGACACCTGATGTGGACAACACCAGTACAACGTTTGAGAAAATGCTACCGATTTCAGGTTCGAGACCTGCTCCAACTCAGCTTTCACGGTTCGAGACCTGCTCGAACTCAGCTTTCACGGTTCGAGACCTGCTCCAACTCAGCTTTCACGGTTCGAGACCTGCTCCAACTCAGCTTTCACATGTGACTTTGAGAAAGTCTTCATCATTATCGTCTTCTCTCAATAGCCTGGCAAAGAAACCCTTCAAGCTACTGCTTCTTTCTAAAGAGGTACAGTTCATTTAAACAGAAACCCCGTCCTTCCTTCCAAAGATGAAATACCTGCTTACTTTCATACTGTAATTCTGAATACGGTTTCACTGTGTTTCTCATCATACCCAGAAAGAATAGTAAAAGTAACTATGGCTGTATTCTTTTAAATGGTTTTTTTTTTTTTTTTTCCTGAAAGGTTAGAGAAAAACAGAATAGTAATTTCCTCTAGGAAAAGTGTTTGCCTTTTACATTTTCTAATGAGTTCAACATTTATTTGTTTACTTACTTTCCGAGTGACAGGAGTGATTCTGGCCTAATTTCCTTTTACGCTTTTCCACTGAATAACTCTTAAAAGAGTAAAATGAAGACACCAGATTTTTCCAATGCACGATAGGTTACTAAAACCCACTAACAACTTCAAAGCTTTGTCTCTTAGTTTTAGTTTTCAAAACCAAACATTTTTTTGTATAGAAGTTGATAAATACAATGTAAACTTAGCTAGAGCTAAAAATGGACAGAGGACAAGGAAGGAGAAATGGATAATTAAACCTCTGAAAACCTGCAATCTGGCTGCACTACTAATTTTAATCCAGTTTGGAGACTGACCTAATAAGTCAGAATTACTAAGTGAGACTGCACGCGACATCACTGTCCTATCAGGTGCAGGGAAAAGATAAGCTAGATATAACTAGAAATTTGGGCAGCATGACCAGTTTTAGGGCTGATCTTGTCTGTTCATAAGGAAAAGGGCCGAACATGCTTCTAGTTTATCACTGTATACACTACGTAAAGCCTACATAATAGCCCTAGATAACGCCCTACATAATGTGGAGATGCTGGTGTTATCTGCACCAAGAAAAGCCTTCATATGAAACCCGATTTACTCCATGAAGCTGTACACTGCGATATTTTTTTTTGTCCTTTTAAGAAAGCAAAACAGACCCTAGAAGGTTTGTTGACCTGTCAACTGACATTATAGTGTTCTTGTATTTTATTGCTCTTCTGATTATGAAACTAGTACATGCCTGTACAATTTTCCCTTACAGCTACGCATGCTGTAGAAAGTGACAGTTCTCCATAAAACCAGCATCCAGAAAAAACCAACGTGACAGTTTTCTTTTTTCTTTATATCACAGTACATTTAAGTGCATGAAGATGTTTCAATAAGTCAGTCTACTTTTTTCTCAAAAGCTCTCAGCAGAGCCTCCTGGCTCTAAAGCTAAACATTTGCAGCATCAACTAAACAAAGCCTGGTTTGTCTGGCTTCCCATGTTTTTCCAAACATGAGTGAGGATGGACGATCTCCCTCTAGAAGGGATTCATTTAGCCAGAGAAGTAAAACTGAATTAAAACTATATCTATGAATACACATCGAATTTCTCGGCTATCAAAATTACCTGTTTACCTGACACAACTATAAAAAAGCAAATTAATCACCTTGAAGGAACAGCACAAAAAAAAAATGCTTCAGAAAAACTATGTGCCAAGCATCTTAGATGCCGAATGAAAAGATTTGATCATTTCTCAAATCTGGTTCCACGGTCCTAAAAAACACCATCAAAGTGTGAAATACCGTCCTGTGGTTAAAGGACAGAGAATGAAGCCAAGGGCAGATGCACTATTCTTACTCTTCTGGCCAAGATTATGGGCTATTCTCATTCAACTGACCTCAAGTAGGTGATCTGTTCAATCCTCTGGACAACAGAGCATCATATATATCAAAAGCCTCCTGTGAGATTATGAACTAAATTAATAAAACCAAGCTAAATAGCCAGCAAAAGGGAAATAACTAAGTCAACTATAGAACAATTAGCTTTAAAAATACTAAACTTTAAAAAACACTGAAGTAGGAATTCCCATTGTGGCTCAGTGGAAATGAATCTGACTAGTATCCGTGAGGGTGCATGTTCGATCCCTAGCCTCGCTCAGTGGGTTAAGGATCTAGCATTGCCGTGAGCTGTGGTGGAGGTTGCAGACACAGCTGGGATCTGGCGTGGCTGTGGCGTAGGCTGGCAGCTAGAGCTCCGATGTGACCTCTAGCCTGGGAACTTCCATATGCCTCAGGTGCAGCCCTAAAAAGACAAAACAAAACAAAAACAAAAAACCCCAAACCTTAAACCACTAAAAATAATAGGTAAAACAAATATGGGGAAATGATAACACATGTTGTATTTTAAGTCCCATCATAATTACAGCACTATAAAATGTTTGTATAATGAAAAAGCCTAGAAGAGATCTAGGCTTAGCAAAAATACTGGAGGAGGGTTAAGGCAGGATTTTGAATTTCCTATCTTTTTTTCCCCCCATTAATATATGTTAATCTTAAATGTTAAGGAAAAACAGAAATACTGGAGTTCCCTGGTGGCTCAGTGGATTAAGGATCTGGATTGTCACTGCTGTGATGCGGGCTGTTGCTGTGGTGTGGGTTCAATCCCTGGCCCTGTAACTTCCACATGTCATGAGTGTGGCCAAAAAAAAAAGAAAGGAAAAGAAAAAAGAGGAAATAGTGACAATAAAATGTTGTAAATATATTCTTTTTCCTCTAGCAAACCATCTCAAACCATACATATTTATCTAGGAAAATAACAAATCTATGATAATGACACAAAGAAGACATACAATGATCAATATTCTAAGGAAAACATACACTCCTTTCTAATCCTCTGTAAAGTCGACTGTTTCAAGTCTACATTGCTCCAAAATGCATTTCCTCTCACTTTAAAACTGAACCGAGGGTTTTTGTATTTTTCAAAAGCAAAGCATTGCAAAAGGCTTTGCCATTTTGCTAAACCTAGATTTTAAGTCTGCTGTTAAACTAAAGAATAAATTAATTAGTTAAAAATTAAAGCCATTGTTAAGGTGAGAAAAAAAAAACTTTCACTATTTACCACTCCTAATTAGTACCTGTTTTGATAAATAATATTAGGACAGAAAGTGTAAGAGCTACTGCTAGAAATGGGACCAAAGTAGGCTCTAAGCTTTCGCACGAGATACAGAAGGAAACACATCGCAGCATTACAGTATCCTTGAGATTTAAAAACATTCCTTAAGGAGAAAATACACCAACTCTGGGTACTGAGACCAGAGAGAGGTCACTCATAATCATGCAAGACTCCTTAATACCCTGATAGTGAATACAATAATGACTTTTTCCCAAGGCCGTTTCTTCTCTCATCTCTTAAGAGTCAGCCAACAGCACAATCCCAAAGTCTGTTCGGCCCAAGAAATACACAAGAGGGAGGTCCCCAAGAGAAGGCTGTGCAGGTGCCCAACGCTCTGCTTTCAGGTTTAATCCGAGAGAGATCAAAGACCTTTAAGAAAGGAGAAACTACTTGTCCATCAACAGCGTGCTTTCGGCTAAACTCTAAGGCAAAGTCTGAACAGCTCTGAGTTTGAGGTAATCTCAGGACAAGACCCAGCCAGGTTTCTGTGGAGTCCTGTGACTTAACGGTTACCTGAGCCAGCAGCTGGCCGGACATCTTCTCATCAAGGCCGTGCATCTGAGTAACATTAACAAAACCCCTGGCAGCGGCAGGGAATTTACTCCACGCCCAGCACTGCTTCAAGCACAGGAATACACCGCTCCTCACAAGCCTCGCTGTGACGCTAAGAAGGGAGGTGTCGCTGTTCCCACTTGGGCCCTAGGAGAACCAAAGCTCGGGGTAAGCGTCCCAAGACCACAAGGCCCATCTGCCGGTGGCAGGACGTGGGTCTAGCCTTGGGGCAGGCGTTCTTTCCCACGACATCCCAGGAGTCTCTCATTCCACATCCACCAGGTGAAACAGGATGTATCTGCCAAAGGGACCAAAGTTTTCCTCCAAAAGGCACTTGGAGTCCCTTTTAAAAAACAAAGTTTTATGATATTGAGCATAGGGACAGTGAACTTTTAGCCTAAAGATTTAAAAGCAGGTTAAACCTCAGTCATTAAAAAACAAAACACCAACCAACCCATGACCAGAGCACTTTAACCTCCCAGAATATCCATTAAGGTAAAAAGACACAAAATGTTAACTACTTACTATTTGAATAACACTATCAATTTAATAAAACTGATAAATTTTTAAAAAGGCACAAAAAGAGGAATCATATGAAATCCAGTCCTTGGAGAGGAACTTTCAGAAAGAACTCCATGTTTTTAATAAGCAAATAGAAACAGCATATTCCCTGAATGGGCTCGCGCTCTCTTTAGAGTTTGACTTCATTTGGGTACAAAAAGCCCCACAGAGTAGTGGTTAAGAATGTGGAATCTCGACTTAACCAGCCTGGATTTGAATGCGAACTTGAGCAAGTTACTTAACATAAGCCTCAGGTTCCAGATCATTAAATTGGGGATAAGAGAATCTGTCTTAATAGGATTATTGTGAGGATTAAAAGAAAATCCCAGTAAAATATTTAGCTTTGTGCAAGGACATAACTAAAAACTCAATCTATTAGATACATTTTTACTTTTTAAAAGAGGATCTATAGAGCTCCCGTCGTGGCTCAGTGGCTAACCAATCCGACTAGGAACGCTGAGGTTGCAGGTTTGATCCCTGGCCTTGCTCAGTGGGTTAAGGATCCAGCGTTGCCATAAACTGTGGTGGAGGTTGCAGACTCAGCTCATTGCTGTGGCTCTGATTAGACCCCTAGCCTGGGAACCTCCATATGCCTTGGGTGCGGCCTAGAAAAGGCAAAAAGACAAAAAAAAAAAAAAAAAAGGATCTATAAGCACACGCCCGAGCAAGTGCAGGTGTTATTCTGAGTCGATGCAGCTTTACATCAACCTTAACATCTTTCTCTTTTTTTTCAGGTCTTTTTAGGGTCAAACCCACGACACATGGAGGTTCCCAGGCTAGGGGTCAAGTCAGAGCTATAGCTGCCGGCCTACACCACAGCCACCGCAACCCCAGATGCAAGCCACGTCTGTGACCTACCCCACAGCTCAAGGCAACACCACATCCCCAACCCAGTGAGCAGGGCCAGGGACTGAACTCAAGTCCTCTCCTCATGGACACTAGTTGGGTTCCTTACCGCGGAGTCACCACGGGAACCCCCAGCCTGAACATCCTCACACTGCTCCAGCCACAGGCACCAGAATCTGTTTATGCGGCTCCTAATGATGGGCTACTTAGGGTTCTGTTTGTTTGGCTGGGTTTTTTCTTTTTCTGGCCATGCCCACGGCATGCAGAAGTTACAGGAATTGAGAACACACTTGCCACAACAGTAACCAGGGCCACAGCCGTGACAACACTGAATCCCTAACCTGCTGGGCTACCAGGGAATTTTTTCCTAATATGGTAATTCCATGGATTCAAAGAGCCCTCTTTTTAAGACCTTTTAATATCTCTGAAATGTATATTAAAAATGATATTTCTTAAATGCAGAAATTCACTGAAATAAACACCCATGTCTACATTTTTACAAACTTCTGAATTTTCTTAAACCGAAGCCCTTAAAGTGGACTTGCCGGTTCCTTTAAATACACGTTACCAAGCCACTGTTCAGGAAGACCAAGGCATTGGTACAAACCTCCACTGGCAGGACGTGACAGGATCCACTTCCCCACATCCCGGCCAACAGAAAGTGGGGTCAATCTTCATCACCTTTGCCCATCTGATGGGCAAAGTGACCTTTTCTCTCGTTATGAACCTCCGCTTACTTTAGAGAGGATGTCCAGTAAGTCACGATACAGAAGCAGGGCCACACGTGAGCAAATCAGGACTGCTGATGACCTATCATCTCTGGTTTGCTGCCACCGGATAGTTAACAGAGGCGTTACCGTTTCGTAGGGGGCACTGCAGCCAGACGGAAGATCAGAGCCCAGCTTTGCCAGTCACTAGATGTGTGAACCTGAGCCCGTGACTTAACTTCTGCACCCATAAGACGGGGCTAATAATGCCAACCTTTCAGTGCCCCAGTTAGAAATCATCTAACTTTGTGGCATATATAAAATGCTCCATAAACAGCGGCTATTTAATGATGACTTAGTGGCTCAGAGAGGTGAAAACTGAAGACCCCCAAGGAACACTGCATTTCCTTACTCATTTCTTTCTCCAAACAGGGATGGCTGGTCTTCACCTAGCCACTGCCGCACCCCCCACCCCAAAAGGGGTCTTGTATAGAGATGTAAGTTGGTTCTTAGCACCTGTTTGGAAATAATGTATTCAGATGGGGGGGCGGGGGGAGGTGGTGAATACAATGAAAGGCAAATAAATTATTTGTTGTAAGAGAACTCCAACTGCCCTCCTTCTCCAAGATTAAACAGTCTGAGTTTAGTCAAGATTGGTAAAAAGTCTTACCAACAGGCAAAGAAATACTTCAAAAAGCATACTGACACTAGTACTTTACCATAGTGAAGGAAAAAAAAACCCACACCACCTCTTATTTTTGAGGTTTGATAGTTCAAACACCCGAAATGAGACTGAAGTGCTGAACTGCAGGACTTAGAGCTGCTGTGAAAACTCAAACCAACCCCATCCTAGCTCAGATTCCTGGCTCTCAGGCGCGCATACTCAATAGGCTTCTCTTCTCAGTTACACAGGAGACTCACTCAAAAGCCCCCTGCTGACAGGCAGAAATCCCATTATTTTTCCTTTCAGCGTCCCTCAAAGCTCCCCTGTCCTTCAAGCCTCTCTTCAGCTCCTATGCGGGCACTTATCTCACAACCTGAACACTGCGACAGACCCGCCGGCGGAGCCTCCAGGCTTCCTCCCTGTGATCCATCATACCAGCAGGACACTTTCCTCATCAGCTCATAACCTTCAGAGGCTCCTTAAAGACAAGACCAAACTCCTCCTGGGTTTTCCTTATCCGGCTCCACCTTATTCCCGCCCCAGTCCCAGTCCCTAACCTTATTCTGGCGCTCCTCTCTCAAACACAAGCACGACCCCGACCCCGCTTCTCTTCACCCAGCCCCGTCCCAGGCATCACAAGCTCAGTCCCAGCCTCACTTCTTCCCCACTGCTTTCTCCGACTTCAGCACGTACCAGTCTCTTCCCTGCTAAATTACTCTGGCAGTTCCACTGTGCCCCACAACTTTAGCATTCTGTGAAACACCAGTTCAGCACTAAGCACGCATAGCTGTGATCTTAGGTCATTCGTCTCGACGGGCCACCATTTCCTCACCTGTAAATAATCAAGTCTAAGTTGAGAGATTTTAAAGGTCTTTTCCTGTTCTAAAATCCCTCTAATTTTGCATACTGCCACATACTGCTTCACATATTGATGTCATTTCTCTTATTTGATTTCAGATTCCTGAAGGGAGACATCTTCCATTTCTTCCCCAACTCACAGAGCAGCTTATTCCAGGATGTGGCTCAAGGAGACGCTCTGTAAATGTGACGGTGAGACAGGGTCAACAGCACTGAACCCAAGACCTAGTTCAAGAGCCGTTTAGGAAACTTGAAAAGGAAGTGAGTGCCAGGCAGAGATGAAGATACTGAGATGAGTTGGTTCTCTTCTGGAGTTGAAGGTGTGCCTGCAGAGAAGCTCTAGAATGCAGTAAGCACAGGTTTGACAGCTCAAAAGTCTCTTAATTCCTATGCAGCCCGTGGCAGGTGCAAGCCTTAGGTAAGCTCTGGCGTTGTGTGTGCTCTAGGGCAGAGTATTCAGGGGTCTGGTTCAGTGGAGGGCCCCTGGGGCTACCTCAAGGCTGCCCTATGTCAGGAAATTTAGGTTCCTTTCAGCCAGGTAAGGCCTGAAACTGCAACAGAAGAGCAATTTCCTCCATTTCTATGCCCCAGTGCCCCACCCCTCCCCACGAAAAATACAAGCTTTTATTTGTATTAGAGGGAAATTAACAAAGGCAGATATATTGAAGCACTGAGTTCTATTTGAGGCATCCAGTAGGATGTTTTTAACTTGCTCTCTCCTCTGAGAGCAGCACAACTCAACATGTGGATAAAGAGTAAGGCAGTGATTGGCTGGAGTCAGGCGTCAACATTCACCAAAAGCTACCCAGGAAACTCCAAGACCATGAGGGGCTGTAACCCTTCTGAACTCTAGGCAGAGGGCTAGGCCCCTTCCGATTTCATTGTCTCCAAATAAAATGTATTCCATACCTGTGTGCACACGTCCCCTTTATCAATGGGGCAAATACAACCCCAACTTCAATCAAGGGAAACTGGTCAAGGCCTTCCAGCCTCTTCTAAATGTGTTTTGGCTCATAACCAACGTCCTAAAAGAGTTATCAGATCAAATTCAAGAAGAAAACGCTGTTTTTCTTTTCCCTTTCTTTTTTAAAAAAGAAAAAACTAGTAGCTCTTAGGACAAGCAATGTCCCGTCTCTTCATTTAGCTGTTTCACAGAATTATGAGACAAGCTACTGTATCGTCACTCTCTTTTTGGAGTAAAGCCACAAGATTACTAACAGACAGCTAACCGGCCACCATTCAAAAGCAATAAGGGCATTATGACTTCATATGCCAGTTATCTACCCAACTGGGAAGAACAAAACATATGTATTTTTCTCTCTCCCCAGAGAAAATCTGAAAGCAAATGTGAGCGCCCTGACTCACTTTCTCTCCCATCATAAAAATCTCCGGGGGAATGTTAAACACTGTCATCTTCCCTAGTCGTAGGATGGAAAGGAGGACGTCAGGCTTGTCCGAGAACTTTATCACTTTAAGCTGGAGAACTGATGACATGTCCAGGATCCAAGACTATAATGTAGTAAATAGGGAATGCACTTGTCGAAAAATTCTTAAAAATAGACCCCAAATTCACAATTTTCTTTTGATTTATTGCTTTAGCGCTAAATGCACAACTGAGGAGGTCCTGCTGTGGCTGTGGTGTGTGCACTGGATTATGAATCTGCATCGGCTAGGGTTCGATCCCTGGCCCGGCAAAGTGGGTTAAAGGAGTTGTGACTCAGAGTCAATCCCTGGCCCAGGAACTTCCATACGTCCCAGGGAGTGGCTATAAAAAATAAAAGCGCAAGTGGATAGACTTAGACAAAAAATATGAACTTCCAGGCTAAAGTGTCAAGTTTCTAGGGTAAGCTTAATGGGGATATCTAATTTGTGTTTAAGTAAACAAACCAAACCAACCAATGAACCAACCAAACCCCAAGCTTGGCCTCAAAGCAATTTTGTACAGGTGACAAATGCAGCTACTTGAGTAGCCAATTTTTTTCTTCTTTTTTTGAGTAGCCGATTTTACTATGATATTAGGAGTAGGTTATTTGCTGAAAATAATAATCACCTAAGAAAACATCAAATTACCTCCTCTGTACACCAATGATAAAGAGTAATTTAGGAGTCAAAGTTATGCTTGCTGTTCTCTGGCTAGAGAAATAGAAGACGTATTTCAAAGGTCCCGTCTGTGGCTCAGTGGTAATGAACCAGACTAGTATCCATGAGGAGATGGGTTCGATCCCTGGCCTCACTCAGTGGGTTAAGGATCGCATGTTGCCATGAGCTGAGGTGTAGGTCGCAGACGTGACTCGGATCTGGCTTGGCTGTGGCCGGTACCTGCAGCTCCGATTCAACCCCTAGTCTGGGAATTCCATAAGCCGTGGGTGTGGCCCTAAAAAGACAAAAAAAAAAAAAAAAGATGTATTTCACTATAAAACCTATAGCTGGTTCCGTCTGCCTTCTGACAATTAATTTAGTGCTGACTTTGAGAATACCATCAAAAAGCTTGGCATCACAAAAACAGCTTTGAAGACAACAGTTTCCTGCTCCCTAAAGGGCTCTTTATCACCGTCTATACATTTCTAACACTAAGAAAACCACTGTGCAGCTAACTTCAGAGCGGCACTCTACACTTCAGGCAAACAGCAAAATAGCAACTATCCACAGGTGTGCAAACCTTAAAAACAAAAATCACTAGTCCTTTTATAAAGAGTTGTATTTCTCTATTTCCACTTTCTTCCTCTATAAAATCTTAATTTCATTCAAGGCTGGTAACAAATGGATGGCAAATTCCAACCATCAGACTGAGGTTCAGAGGAAAAAAGTCAAAACTTGAGACACAGTGAAGACTCAAATATTAAACTTCAAACACTAAACTGGGGTTTTTCTCAAAGTTGATATGCTATTCGATAACACACACCCTTGTAAAAAGAAATTACATACCCAAAAGGGCAAGCTGCTCCAGTCAATTGGGTAAGCAACATCATTAACATGTGCCAGGTGGAAAGCGAATCTCATGTAAATAGGGGGGCTCAACATGAGCTGCAAACTGTAGGGAAGCTTATTTTTAAACCGTCAGCAGGTTTCTTTTGTGCAATTAGAGTTTAATACAGGGTAACTGCTCCTCAAGTTTAAGAAAATCAAAATCTGACTTGTACAACAGCAAGTTGAACCTTGTTATTCAGAACTCCATTAGCTGTTTCGCAAAGAATAAAAATACACAGAGATTCTCTAATGAGTTTTGGCATACACTTCTAACCACCTCACTAAACCAGGGGAAATTAATTTCTAACTTACCAGGATCACATTCCAGAATGGAAAAATCTGACGACGTAAAATCAGACTAATTGAGTGTTCTTACATAAATATTTCAAGTTTAGCTCCTTTGAAGAACTCCTCTCATTTTTTAATAAAACTCCACAAGGTAAACCAATCTTCTCATACGCTTCCTCACTATAATCACACTGCCTTGACTTGACGTGAATTACCAGTATCAACAAAGCAACTGGAAATACTTGAGGCTTTCACACAAAGGCAGTTAGAGACCAGACAGCACACCAACCCTCTGAAGTCATATTTGCTATTCTATTCAGCCATCTAGCTTATCCGAATCACACAGGACGCTAAGTGTGAAGAGGGGCAATGAAAAAAGAAGGAGCACAGCTTCTTTGTGTGTTATCAGGGCAAAAGCAGGCAGGTCAGCAGAGGAGAGGCTGTCTGGGCGTTTGCCGGGCATCACCCCTTACCTTGAGGATGTCCCCCCTTTTGAAGCTCAGCTCGTCGTCTGCGGTGGCTTTGAAGTCATACTTGGCGATGGCTTCCATTCTGAGCGGGGCTCAGGGCTCAGCAGCCTGAAGCAGGGGGAAGGCAGTCTTCCCTGCCGAAGGAGATACCCAGGGCTCTGGGCAGCCTCGCCGCTCTTCGGGGACTCGCTCCTGCTCTCCGGGACACACAATGCCACCCTGAATCAGAAGAGCAATGCCTGAGAGAAGTGGCCGATCGAAGGCAGCCCCGCCCTGCCAGCGGCCTGCCGTCCCAGCCCCCACGCCCCCCGGCGGGCCCTCCTCCCTCCCTTCCAGGCAGGAGCCGGGGCTCCTTCTTCCTCTCGGCAGCCGCAGCCCCCGGGCGACTGACAGGCCCGCCGGCCAATGGCGGCCGCCGGCTCCAGCTCCGCCGGCGCGCACTTCCTCTCGCCGCCGCCGCCACCGCCGCCGCTGGGAGGGCCGGAGCCGCCGCCTCGGCTCCCTGGCCCGCACGCCCCTCCGGCACCAAGCGCGGTCCCGGAGGCTCTGCACCGCCCTGGCTCTGCGGGAAGGGGCTCGCCCCGGGAGCGGCCCTGCTCTTCGCAGGGAATTGGGCCTCTCCCCCGGCCAGCTTTCCTGGGTGTTTGCAAACGCTGGGCCCCCCATCCCCAGTCCAGGGCCAGCGATGTGGGCTGCGGTCCTGAGCGGCTTTAACGGGTCTCTCAGAAACGCAACCTTGGTCTGTTCCCAGGAAATCGGGAGAAAGTGGTCCAAGGAACTACTTTCTCATTCAGTTTGCTGCTCTCAGCACAGGCAGCTCTCCCCCGCCACTTCCCAGCTGTGATCGGCAGGCTCGGGGGACCGGAGAAAGGAGATCCAGCTCAGAGCCTTCTGAAGGTGGGGACCTGCTTCTGCATAAGGCTCCCCCTCCCTTGAAGACCCCTGAGGCTTTGGGGTTCCCAAGAGTCCTTGAAATAGGTGTCCAAGGCTCAGTATTTCAGAAGTAGCCTCTGCACTAGTCCTAACTAGACGAAGGAGCAAAGCTGAAGTCCTAATCTACACTTGAAAGGAATCTCTTTTTTTTCACAATCGGAGAGGCCAGATATCAGGCCTGGGGGATGGTGCCAGAAGGCCAAACAGAAGCCTCTCACAGTTAGCCTGAGAACAGCTGCTTTTCCCAGAGCCAGGGAAGTACTAAACTGATCCCAAATGCATTCTGCAGGCAAAGATTCTAGAATACCCCTTAGGTAGTGCACCGGGTGAGCGTGAACCTGGGCAGTACAGCCACTGTGGAAGCAAGGAGTCTAGAGCCGGGACCACGGAACACAACACAGACCTTTGCATAACTAAAGGAAAGCGAAGCCCCATCCTGGTTTGGTCAAGTCACTGTTTTCATACAGGCTAAATAAGAGCAGAAAACACCACTGACACTGGCAGAATGGGGACGGATTATTTATAGTGACACCTTTCTCGGATAATTACCACCTAGCAGAGAACTCACTTGAGGGGCAGGAGTGATTATTACGCTTTTGTTCTAAAGTTAACAACTGGGGCATTAAGGAAGCATAGCTGCAAATGGACTAAGGAGTAAACCAGCTGGGAATATTAAGATTAGAGGGAAATGAGTATCACTAAGAAGGAAAGAGATCACCCGTTAATAAAAGGTCCTTCAGTCAAATTCTGAAAACCAAACATTCTATTGCAGGGAAACTAATAAACTAAACCAATGTTTATTCCATCAGGCCATACCTAGGATATCCTATATATTGTGCTGGCTCTAAGGAAAAGGAGTCCCAGCAAACAAAAAAATACAAAGATTTGCCTCATAGTATTTATTTTTGTGTGTCCTTAAACACCTTTTACTTAATACTCACCACAGCTACTTTTTTTTTTAATCAAATGAATCCATAGACATAACTTTAAAAGTCAGAGGATTAAAAGGCTTATGAAAAAGAGCAGTTCTCTACCCCAAAGCCCACAAGCAATCACCCTCAATTTTGTTTTCAGCTTTCTCTTCACACTTACTCACAATATTCCTAAATAATATGCTTTCACTGCTGTTTCTTAATTTATTTCAGCCATCATCCATCACGTGAAAGACGAGGACCTAACTGTTCCGCTCCTGCCAATCCCCTTGCCTCCTCCCAGTAACATCACACATTCCGGTTTAAGCCGTAGTATTACATTCCGAAATATTGTTCACTCCTGATGTAAATAACGTATGACACCCAACCCTCTTTCCAGTATAATCCTTCAATTTTCCCCAGCGGTAATAACTGTTTCTCCTTTTTTTTTGCCTACTTTCCAATGTGTACCTATTTTAAATTTCTTACAGCTGCTCCAAAATCTCTGTCACAGGCCTATCGATATTCTTCATACCTTGACCTGACCATCTATTTTCACTGGTCTGATTGTTGGGACTATGTATCAATGATGGGAAGGTGGATAACTGAGCAGATCCCCCCAAATTAAGGAGTTTCATTTTTAGAAACGCAAATCAGACAGAAACCCAGACCACTGTCACTGCCAAGGTACCATGCAATAACGGGGTATAAACTCCTGTCATGCAGGATTCCAGACAACTGCGGTATGACTGAAAAGCCAAGGCATAAAAGCCAAGACCGTTTTCAACATTTCAGAAAACTTAAACTGACGAAAATCATGTTTTAAGTACTATTGCTTTTTAAGACGTAGCTTGATAGACTTGAAAACGAACCAGTCAATACTTCTGTGGCTGTGCCAAACGAAAATTAGCATCTCACAGAGAAAACCAGAAGTCAGCTTATTAGGCTATCCACAGAAAAGCAAACGGGCTAAATAAATTCAGATGGGTGTGTTTCATTAAAGACAGAAAAAAATTCTAGCACATAACACCAGACTACTTACTTAAAACAGAAAGAAACCTGAAAGTGGATACAATGTATAATGATTTTAACAGAGTAGATGTTGCTGTGGGCTTCCCAAGAAAATGGGCTGGAAGTACACCTTACACTGAAGTGTGATGAGAGCATGTCTGAACTATTACCAGCACATATCCTGCAGCCCATCACAAGCAGTGAATTTTAATGGTAAGTGCAGCTTGAATGGTTCATTTGAAGTAATACACACAGTATCCTAAACTACAGTCTCCTAAACGTGTTTGTAGAATTTAATTTTCTTCCATTCAACTCTCCCCAAAATTCACAAAAAATAAAATACATGACACTTTACTGGGGCAGTATAGTATAACACTCAGACTTTGCTGAATGTTAAGTCTGCATGGTTTGATCCTGGGTTCAAGTAATGACCTTGCTGCTTACCACCTATAAGTTTGGGCTAGCCTTTTTAAAAAGCCCCAGTTTTCTCATCTGTAAAATGGGGATAGTATCACCTACTTTATAAGATTCACTGAGCATTAAAATTGGTAGTCTATAGAATAGATACATGTGAAGTGCTTTGGACAGAGCCTGACATTAAGTCACTCAAAATTAGTTAAAATGTGACCCTACTTAAAACTTATCAGATGTTCTCATTATTAAATATTAATATTACAAAGAACAAATTAAAACAACGAGACTTCTTTCATCTACCAAAGGTCAATGTTTAAAAAAGATTTATAACATCCAGTTTCTGTAATACACTGAACTAACAGATTCTTTACTCGATCCAATGTTTCTCAATTTAACATTATAAGCAGCTACTATATGTCTAACAATATGCTTGATACTGGATTACAATAATAAAACCATCACAGAACCCATACTCTAGCAGGGAGTTAATTAGGCCAAGCTTTTGGCGAGTAATTTTGTAGTATCTGCTGAAATATTTAAAGTACATACCCTTGGGCAAGCCATTCCACTTCCAAGATTCACCTCACTTGAAACAGTGACACAAATACCATGTGCAAAATACTACATCTCTAACCTATTTCCATGAGCGTAAGAAATATCTTTCTATATAAGTATATAAAGCAAAATAATATATATTGCGTGCTACAAAAAAAAAATTCAAAAGGTTAACAATAATTATCTCTGGAAATGAGATCATAGAATATTTTTACTTTCCTACCATACATCTCGATTGTATTTTCATTGTCCTTACTATAAGCATGAACTGCTTTTGTAGTTAGAAAAAACAAAAACCAAAATCTTACTGATGCTCTGGAATTAGACCTGGACTCAACTGTCCCTTTACCATTTACTGAGTGGGCAACAGTAGAGAAATAACTTATATTTCCTAATGCTTAGTATCCTTCAGCTGGGAAATGGGGAAAATAAGGGCATCTGCACCTTATTAGGTCATTTTACTAATTAAGAGAGTCAGCACCTGTAAAAGGCCTTAGCCGAGTCCCCGGCACAGAGTGCTAAGAGGAGTTTACCGGCACCACCAGCCCCTTCTCAAATATCGGCCCCCGTGTTCTCACAATAATCCAGAACTTCCATCTACATACATACTCCGAAGAACTCTCTGGCAGGCAAGTTAACAGCCCTATTAAGTAAAAACTTTCAAATTAAATAGCTCCACACCAAGTCCTAACAATGCTCAAATATTCACACATATAACAACTAATCATATCTACAGCCACTTATTCTATTAGGCTTTTAAAAATTTACTCTGTGTACACTGAAAGTGTAATTTTACGCTGAGGAATTTAAAGCCACACCACCATCTCAATTTATGGATGCATTCTGTAACAACAGTTTTGGTCCTTGGACCAGCTATATCAAAATCACCTCTTTCAGGGACTGATTCACTATGAGGCGCCTTCTGAAGTTCTGCAGCACAGTGGCCTTAGGCCCAGAACCTAATTTTTTTTTTCTTTTTTTGGTCTTTTGTCTTTTTAGGGCTGCACCTGTGGCATATGGCAGTTCCCAGGCTAGGGGTAGAATTGAAGCTGAAGCCGCTGGCCTATACCACAGCCACAGCCATGTAGGATGGGGCCGCATCTGCAACCTACACCACAGCTCACGGCAACACTGGATCCTTAACCCACTGAGCGAGGCCAGGGATGGAACCCTCGTCCTCGTGGATCCTAGGTGGGTTTGTTAACCACTGAGCCACGACGGGAACTCCAGAACCTAATTTTAAGTTAAGATTCATAGGTAATTCTTATGCATGCTAAATTTAAAAAGTCATGCTGTACTGTAAAGGTGTCTTTACCAGATTTTAAAGTTTACATCTCAGATGATGCATAATGTCTTTGCATAAATTGAAAATAACGCCTGTCCACTTGGCACAACTATGAAAAAGCCAACTTTGACACACACACACACAAAAAAACCAAAGGCTCTCAATAGCCATTCAGGAGTGCCAGAAATGTCTTCTGAATTAAGCGAGTAACTATTAATTTCTCTCAGGAGACCATAGTGGGTCTCTATTCTGTTATTACTTCATTTCTCCAAAATCTATTACTTTTTTGTTCTAAGTAACCATTAGAACTGTTGCTACACAATGTGCAACATGATAACAAGAATTTCGGAGAAAAATCTCTAAGTACCATCAATTAGTTGTTTTGAAAAACCTAGTAATCCCTCAAATCTGAACACACTTGCTGAGGAAGTAAACTGCCTTAAGCATTTGAGTGCTTGCTTTTAGTAACAAACAAAGCTGATTACAAGAATTAACCTTTTTAAATGTGGGGGATTCAGAACATTTTAAACAAAGGAAAGGCCAACAGAACATAGTTATTTCTTTCTGTCAACCGCCTTCCCCCCTCAAGCCCAGCAACAATAACAAAGAAGGCTGCTTATAAGAGATGCAGGAAGAGACACCTGATCTTTAAAAGCCTGGGAAAGAATAAGTTAGTACTACTCCAACAGGCAAGCTTTAATTAATTCATCAGTAGTCTAAATAAATTCTATTCCCTTAAATGGTTCAAGCTCTCTTGATTGTAATATAGGTGTCTATGGTTGGTTTTCATTTTTTAACAGTCTCCACCCCCGCTAAAAGCCAAAAAGAAGGCATATGAGCCCCAAATTGACCCAATCTTCCTTACTAACATAAAAGAGACATAGAAAAGCCTGAGCGGGCACAAAAATGCGATCTAAAAGTGAAAAAAAAAAAACAACTAAAACACAAAAACACCAGCAAGCTACACTTGTGATCTAGTGCAGTATTAGTGCAGTATTGGTTACGGCTGATCTCAATCCTTTGAGCCTCCCAGCTCCCAGGGGGAGACCTTAAGTCTCACAGCTCTCTAGCAACCCTTCTGGCTGACTGAAGAAACACAGTGGACGCTTCATAGCAAAGGATAAAGCAGGGAAGAGGGCATCATCTTTCCGGGAGAGAAACGGAATCTTTAAATGAGGGAGAAAAACGAACGGGCGAAAGAGCAGAAACCTCAAAAAATTATGCCAAAAGGGACAATAAGGAGGAAGGGGAAGTAGATTAGACTAAAAGGGGGGGAGGGGGCAAGTGACTTGCATTATACGGAGTAAGCATTTCGTGGCCGCAGAGGACAAGGGAGAAGTAGAAAGGCAGCAACTGTGCAAACAGTGCAAAGTGAACAGAGGGACTAGAAAACCCAGAAGACTAAAGCGAATTTCTCTAGTGCGCCTTTCTTTTCCACTCTCTTCTGAGACTCAAGAGTAGCAAAAGACAGAACCCGCGAGGGCACTTCGGCTCTTCTGCAAAGTATACTTTTGCTGCATCTGAAGCCAGCCTAGGTGAACTCCCTAAATGAGCTGTTAACTCGCATGGCTTTACAATCCTATATACGGAGAGAGCTGCAAATGAAGTCAGCGATTCTCTGCCCTCGATCACGGAAATCTTTCTTCGGAGCACTCCAATTAACTGCTGCTTACTTTTCTTAACAAATGTTTTTAGGAGAGCAGTCAAAAAAAAAAAAGGCACAATAAAAGTAAAGGTATTTCTACTAGCTCCGGTAACAAATGTCCTCGCTCACAGTATTAATAGGGTTGGTGGGTTTCCTCCCAAAATTCGGCCCCCAAACACCAGGAGATGGTGACGTGGTGGCCGTATAGGTCGAAGGAGCATCAATCACCATATTTGCAACCCGCCTCGAATCCCCCGCCTCCCGGGCCAAGTCACACTGACTCACAGACCCTGTGTTCTCGGGCTTCTCCGGGTCCCCCCTGTGCAAACCTTCACGAAGAAAGCATGAAATTTAATCAGGAGCCCCCAGCCTCTCGTCCAGGGCTCTGTTCCAAGCCAAGGGTACTGAGAGGACGGTCCCCGGGAAGGAAGCGCCCCAAAAGGGGAAACATGGAGCCCGGAGCCCGGGCGCTCCGCTCCCCGCCCGGAGCCTCGCACTCCCGACCCCCAGGCCCGGCAGCCCACGGTACCCTGGGCCCGGTCCCCCGGGGCCGACTCCCGCGACGAAGCGGGGAGGAAGCAGCACGCGAGCAGCGCCGTCGCCGCCAGCCACACTCACCGTGGCGCAGCTGCTCCGCTCCACGCCCGGCCGGCCCCTCTGCAGCGGTGCGAGCGGCCGCAGACTCCTCTGCTGCTCCCTGAGGGCAGCGCCTATTCTCGCCGCCGTCACCGCCACAGTCTTCGTCGCCGCCGCCGCGGTCCGGTAGCTGAAGCAGCACAGCCGCCTCGCTTCCGCTCCTGGTCGGGGTCCCGCGAGAACTTCCCTGTGCGGCCCCGCCCCGCCCCGCCCCCGCGAGACTTCCCCCGGCGGAAAAGGCCCAGAGCGCAAGCGCTCCTCCTCCGCCAGGCCCCCCGCAGGTAGATCAGCTGCGGGCCAGAGCGCAGGCGCCAGGCCGCCCCGCAGCAGGTGGCACCGATAGGGCTCCACCCCTGGGTCGCCGTAACCCTTTCGGTGCCAGAGCGGGTCAATTACAACACACCTCCGAAAGAAAGGACTTTTATGCACACCCTAATCACTTCGTTTTCCCCTTCCACCAACCCAGTTTGGCGGGGGTCGGAGGGAATCTCCCTCCCACGTGAAGCAAGCCAAATAGAGGATCAGGTCTGGAAATATTTGAGAATCTGGTCCAAACAAACTCTGCTGCGTTAGGTGAATGAACATATTCGTTCGCTCATCGATTGAACCAAGTGCCTAGTACATTCTAAGCACTGCGTCAAGTATAGAGGGTCCAACTAAGAACAGAAATCCGGGCCCTTTCTGAACAGAAACGAATTCAAGACCTATAGGAGGGGAAGAACAGTAAACAAATAATACCATAAGTACGGAGAAGGCTGAGGAGAGGCGAGGGGTCGCCGCTCCTCCCATCTCAGAAAAGCGTTCTCAGAGAACGCTGTGGCGGTATCTGAGCTGTCTTGGAGGATGAGTAGGAGTTTGCCAGAGAAGCCATTGCAAGGACATTCCAGGCAAAGGGAACAGCACGCACGTACGAGGGAACGGAGGCGTGGGCATCGTGTTCCCTGCAACGCGAAGTAGTTTGATTCCTGTATGAGGCGGGGTGAGTTACCTGGTAGTGGCAGAAGATGAGGCTTGGAGGAGTAACTCTTATTTTTCAGTCCCAATCAAAGGAGAGAACAGAGCATCTGACGGTGATGTGAATTCCGGAAGCCACCAAAAGAGCTAGACATAAAAATTAAGAAACATGGGAGTTCCCGTCCTGGCACAGTGGTTAACGAATCTGACTAGGAACCATGAGGCTGCGGGTTCGATCCCTGGCCTTGCTCAGTGGGTTGGGGATCTGGCGTTGCCGTGAGCTGTGGTGTAGGTCGCAGACGCGGCTCGGATCCCGCATTGTTGTGGCTCTGGCGTAGGCCGGCAGCTACAGCTCTGATTGGACCCCTAGCCTGGGAACCTCCATATGCGCCGGAAGCAGCCCTAGAAAAACCAAAAAGACAAACAAAACAAAACAAAACATGATTCCCTGAAGAAAACAAGCCCATTGAAATAAAGAGTATGAATTATTCTTTCACCAAGTATTTGTCGAGCATCAGCTGCGTGCGTGGCACGCAGGGTGATAAATGAACTGGACAGAGCCTCTGTTTTCAGCATTTTGTCTTCTAGAGGAGAGTTGTCTGGTCTGCAAGACAGAAGAGTTGGCCCTAAGGGTCACTGAATGACATGTAGGGCCTGCAAAGGAGGGGGCCAGTTACCTGGAGCTCAGGCAATCAGGGAGGACTTGGCATTTGAACTATAACCTGGAAACAGGGAGGAGGAGTGTTGGAATCGCTGGTCTTCCAGATCAGCCAGAGTTTAGGATCCAGGGAGCGGAGTAATGAGAGGCAAGGCCAAGATGTGCGGCTGAGGCTTTGCTGACAAATGACAGCCTCTGGAGGGTTTTGAGCAGGAGCTGTCTGACATGAGGTGAAAAGAACAAGAGGACCATCTATCTACCACGTGATGTATGCTGATATCATGGTGTTTTTACACTGGATACTCTCCATTTTACAGACTGGGAAACTGAGGCTTAAAGCGGTTAGGAAGCTACCCAAGGAAACCCCAGTACATTCGATCTGAGATTTTTTTTTTTTTTTTTTTTAGCCGCGTCTACAGCATATAGATTTTTCAGGGCCAGGAATCCAACCCATGTCACAGCAATGACTCCAAGATACAGTGGTGGCCATGCTGGATCCTCAACCTGCTGAGCCACCAGGGAACCCCTAGATCTGAGATTTGAACCTAGACCTGCCTTGCTCTATAACCTATATATTTTTTCCCCACTCGGATTCTTTGTTCTAGAATGGTGGCCAGAAAAAAAAAAAAAAAGAAAGAAATGAAAGGGAAGGACTGAGCTGCTGGGCAGAGAGGAGGAGGAAGTGAAGGGAAAGTTGCAGTTCTCTGTTTTGAGTGGGGAGAACAACAAAGAAATTTGCTAGTAAGAGGAGGAGGTGACTGGGAAGGGGGTTAGGGGGCATGTACAGGGAAGGGGCACATAAGATGATGGTGCCCCAGTTTGGGAAATATAGAGAGTTTATCATTCCAGGAGACATGAAGGTAGAAAAATCCCGGACTGTCTGAAAGCTCAATGCATCCATTCTTTTGCTCCCTAACATTAGCTGAACATCTGTTTTGTCACAGAGCTTGCAGCCTATAGGAGAAGACATACCTCTGAGACTATAACGCTCTTGGGACTGGCAGCTTTGGGAGCATACAGCAGGGGACCTGACCTGGTCCAGCACCAGGGAAGACTGGGGGAGGTTTAACCTGAGAACTTGGTTAATCTGAGAGGAAAAGGGGAGAGGGTACAGCATATGCAAAGGCCAGGCCATGAGAGGAACTCCAGGAAGCCATTTTCATCTGGGATGAAGAAGAATGTGATATGTGGGTGAAGCCTTCAGAGAGGGGCACGCAGGGTATTTTCAGCATTGCTAAAAAACTAGAGACATCAGGGGTCCCCCTTTGGTACAGTGGGTTAAGGATCCAGCATTGCCACAGCTGGAAGAAAACATAAGTTGCAGCTGCAACTCAGATTTGAATCCCTGGCCCAGGTATTTCCATATGCTGTGCAGAGAAAAAAAAAAAACAAAAAAAAAACAAGGCAAAAACAACTCCCCCCCCCAAAAAAAAACAACCTAGGGACTTGATTCTGTGGGATATTGAAGCAGGGGTGGATGGTGGTCAGCTTTTCATCTTCAAAATACTTTCTCACTCTAGCTGCAGAGTGGAGAATCAACCGGAGCCAAGCTGTTTACCATCTGCAAGATAATGTCCTAGGAGTTCCCTGGTGGCTCCGTGGGGTAAGGGTCCAGCTTTATCCCTGCCGTGGCTCTGATTATTGCTGTGGCACTGGTTCGATCCCTGGCTCAGGAATTTCTGGGTGCCACAGGCGAGGCCAAAAGGGAAAAAAAAAAAAGGTGATATTCTAAGACCTGTGCAAGACCCTTATGGATCTGGCCCCTGCCTGCCAACCCCATTCTCTCAGTCTCCAGCCAAGACACACTCCACCAATACCAAACCACTGTGGTTTCCGGAAGGTCCCATGATCTGTTGAGTGTCCATATCTTGGCACATGCAGTTTCCTCTGCTCAGTTTCTTCTTCCCTTTCTTTAGGAGCCCCCAGTCAGTTTCAGGGTTTCTTCCCCAAAATTCCCACTGCGTCTCCATTCTCACTGCAGCGTAATGGTTCCTTCCCTTCTCTCCTACACCCCCCGCCCCCCAAATCCTCGGCAAACTCCCAGACAAACAGCACCACACCTTCCCACATCTGTATTCCCAGCCCCCAGCACAGTGCATGAAGTGAATTCATGGATGGGTGGATGGATGAATCCCTGAGGCTGATTAGAGATAAAGATGCGGCTGCCTTTCTGTGCAATATGATATTTGAAGCTACGGAAGTGGATGAGATCTAGGAGACTGGATACCTAAGAGACGAGAAAACAAAATTATGTGCTTCCTTTTGAAAATGGTAAAACATCTATCGAAAAATATATGCCTATGGACCAGATTTGGAAGGGAACAGGTTTTGTTTTGTTTTGTTTTTTTCCTTTTTAGGGCTGAACCCACCGCATATGGAAGTTCCCAGGCTAGGGGGAATCGGAGCTGCAGCTGCTGACCTACACCACAGCCACAGCAATGTGAGATCTGACACGTCTGCGATCTACACCACAACTCATGCCGATGCCGGACCCTTAACCCACTGAGCAGGGCCAGGGATGGAACGCATGTCCTCATGGATACTAGTCAGGTTCGTTACCGCTGAGCCATCCCCAGAGCTCCTGGAAGGGAGCATTTTAGAGTACTCATAATTATGTTGAAATAAAGCAATTGTGGATAACTTTTAAAAAGCCCAACTTCTGGAGTTCCCATCCTGGCTCAGCAGTTAACAAACCCGACTAGTATGCAAGAGGATTTGGGTTCGAGCCCTGGCCTTGCTCAGTGGGTCAGGGATCCAGCTGTGAGCTGTGGTGTAGGTCACAGATGCGGCTCGAATCCCGCGTTGCTGTGGCCGTGGTATAGCCCAGCAGCTCCAGCTCCAGGATGACCCCTAGCCTGGGAACTTCCGTATGCTGAGAGTGCGGCCCTAAAAAAAAGAAGAAAAAAAACCCCAACTTCAACATTTGTTACACGGTCTCTTCCGTAAAAAGAAAACAAAACAGAACTCCTTTATGCAGACACAGACTCCGAAACTTGAAAGAATGCTGCCCAAGATCATTCCAGGCAGAGAAAACAATCCACTCTAGAGACAGTAATATTTAGAATGTGTTAAAAAGCAAAAAGAAATCGGAGCAAGAGGCAAATTGTGAAGTCACAGCCACACCCTGGCATGAAAAGCTGCTGTAACTGTAGCAAAACGTGCTAATTACAAATTGGCCACATCAGTCACTTTGGAATGCAGATATTAATCACCAAAACATCTCTGTTCGGTTGGGGTTTGCAGTTGTTTTTAGTCGTCGGAAAAAGAGTCTCTCTTTGCTTTCTGTGAGCTGTGGTGCTGCCGCCTGCTGGTAAGAACCGGGTATTGCTCTGGCGTTGACTGACCCTTGAAAGACCATCTTTCAGGGCACCTTTCCCCAGCCCACTTTTCCGAGCTTCTCTTTAGTGGGAAAGAACCAGACAGCCCGTTGACAACCTAAGGCCATATGTGAGTCATCTCCCCCACTTGTCCTTCTCCCCTTTGGACCACGCATTCCTCCTGGAGAGGGACCATGCTTTCTTGGCTCATCACGCCCAGCTGGATGCCTGGTAATTAATGTTTCTCGCACCCAAATGACAGGCTGGCTTAAGGCATTGTAGGAGGAGAGTGAGAGCTGGCAAGAAGATAGGTGAAAATAAGAGAGAGAAAGAGTAGATGAGAAGGCCTGCAAAGAGGAACGGGAGGAGGGAAAGAAGGGAAGAGGAAGGAAAGAGAAAAGAGGAACCAAGACGTATGTTGAATGGGGAGCTCTAGTTCCTGTTCCTTCCTCAGCTGTCACCAAGAGCCATTGATGCCAAAATGTCCTATCTTTTCCGAAAATACTGATCACCCTCCACTTTTCTTTCTTTCTTTTTGGCTACACCCACGGTGCATGGAGTGCCCAGGCCAGGGGTTGAATCTGAGCTGCAGCTTTGACCTACACCACAGATGCAGCAACGCCAGATCCTTCACCCACTGTGATGGCTGGAGGATTGAACCTACACAGCCTCAGAGACAACATTAGACTCCTAACCCCCTACACCCCCGTGGGAACTCCCACCTTCCACTTTTCTTTTTTCTTTTCTTTTTTTGGGGGACCACACCTGCGGCATATGGAAGTTCCCAGGCTACAGGGTGAATCAGAGCTGTGGGTGCCGGCTGACACCACAGCTCACAGCAATGCAGCATCCCCCCCCTTTTTTTTTGCTTTTTAGGGCCACACCCATGGCATATGAAGTTTCCCAGGCTAGGGGTCTAATCAGAGCTGTAGCTGCTGGTCTACACCACAGCCACAGCAATGCAGGGTCCGAGCCGCATCTGCGACCTACACCACAGCTCACGGCAACACTGGATCCTTAACCCACTGATTGAGGCCAGGGATCGAACCTGCAACCTCATGATTCCTAGTCGGATTTGCTTCCGCTGAGCCACAGCGGGAACTCCTCCATGTTTCTTATGCACTGACAGTCATAGGAAAATAACCAGATATAATTTGGTAGTTTATTTCATATCCAACTCCTTTCCACACGCTCATCCCTCACTCTTCCTTTCCCTTAGGTCATTTCTCAAATCCATTTCATCAAACAATAGTCATTTATTCCACTAAGTTTTATTGAACACTGAGTGCAAGATTGGAAACAAAGGACCTCGGTGGATAGGTAGAAAAATGAATTTTTATAAGTCAGTGTCCCTAAGAACGTAATATTTATTTATTTTTTTTTGTCTTTTTTTTGTCTTTTGTTGTTGTTGTTGTTGTTGTTGCTATTTCTTGGGCCGCTCCCGCGGCATATGGAGGTTCCCAGGCTAGGGGTCGAATCGGAGCTGTAGCCACTGGCCTACGCCAGAGCCACAGCAACTCGGGATCCAAGCCGCGTCTGCAACCTACACCACAGCTCACGGCAACACCGGATCCTTAACCCACTGAGCAAGGGCAGGGACCGAACCCTCAACCTCATGGTTTCTAGTCGGATTCGTTAACCACTGCGCCATGACGGGAACTCCCCCAAGAACGTTATAAACGACAGTCGTGAAAAAGCCTGACTCCAAATAATGTGGTGCAGCATGAGAGATGCTTTAGGAGCAATGGGACTCAGAGTGAAGGAAGGAAGTGCAGGAGAGAAGGAGAGAACTCAGGGATGGGGAGTCCAGGAAGGCTTCGTGGAGGAGGTGGTATCTGAGTTGCGTTGAAGAGGAGCTAGCATTCTAATAAGTAGAACCAAAGGGAGGCTCCTGTAGACCAAATAGCAAGTTTTTAAAATGGAGAAAAAATAAATAAAATGGAGAAAAGGGCCAACAATTCTCTCATGTAGCAGTTCTCACATTTTAATATACCAGAGGATGGCCTGAGGACCTGTTTCAAATGCAAGCTCAAGCGACTCAGAGATATTCAGCTCATGCGGTCGGGGAAGAGCCCGGAAATGTGCATTTTAAACAAGCAGCTGCAATTTTAGGCTGATTATCTTTGGACAGATTTTGAGAGGCGAGGCTCACTGAACGATTGAGTCTCAGGGATTCTGGAATCTTCCTAATGTGTCCTAGATGACAGGAAGCAGAATGTGAGTTGCTGTGGGCAGGAGAAAACTTGGGTCTCATTCCCCGGTGCATTCCCCTGCCTCTTAAGCTTCCTGCGGCTGAGAAATGCCAGTAAGGCCCGTTGGTGTGGTCAGGGTCCGGACAGGTGGCATGTCTCAGCACCACATTGTAAATAAAACATAAAGGCTCAGATAAGCAAATGGACTCTGATCCAGACAGCTTTCTGTAGCAATGCCAGAGTCAAGTTCAGAGGAGGCTGGCCCTTCTCTGTGCCTTCTGTTTCAGTTTCCATGTGGCTCTTTCATTAGAATACATTCTGTTCATTAGGGAGATGAAGTCAAGTCCATTTGGGCCTGAGCTAAATTGTAAGTGACATAGCCAAAGAGTGGCAATTTCCCTACTGTTCCTACGCCTACAAAAAAGAAGCATTAGCAATTTTAATACTAGGAAGTTTCTCCAATATTGCTTTTATTATACATTTTTTAAAATAAGGGAGTTCCCTGCTGGCTCAAAGGGTTAAGGATCTGGTGTTGTCACTGCAGTGGCTCAGGATGCTGATGTGGGGACGCAGTTTTAATCCCTGGCCAGGAAACTTCCGCATGTTGCAGGTGCAGAAATAAATAAATGTTAATTAATTAAATATGAGAAGTTCCCATTGTGGCGCAGTGCAAACAAACCTGACTAGTATCCATGAGGATGCAGGTTCCGTTGCTAATCAGGCGAGGGATCCAGTGTTGCCTGGAGCTGTGGTGTAGGTTGCAGATGCGGCTTGGATCCCGCGTTGCTGTGGCCGTGGTGTAGGCTGGCAGCTGTAGCTCTGATTTGATCCCTAGCCTGGGAACTTCCATATGCCACAGGTGCAGCCCTAAAAAGACAATAAATAAATAAATAAATAAATAAATAAATAAATAAATAAATAAATAAATAAATAGAAGACTCTATTTTTGAGACTCTCTTCTTCTCCCTTAACATTTCTCCTTTTAAAACATTTATTTGGAGTTCCCGTCATGGCTCAGTGGTTAACGAACCCGACTAGGAACCATGAGGTTGCAGGTTCGATCCTTGGCCTCGCTCAGTGAGTTCAGGATCTGGCGTTGCCGTGAGCTGTGGTGTAGGTCGCAGATGTGGCTCGGATCTGGTGTTGCTGTGGCTTTGGCGTAGGCCGGCAGCTACAGCTCCGATTCGACCCCTAGCCTCGGAACCTCCATATGTGGCCATAAAAAAAGGCAAAACAAACAAACAAACGAAAAACATGGGAGTTCCCTGGTGGGCTTTGTTAGGATTCCATGTTTCACCACTGCAGCCTGGGTTCCATCCCTGGTCTGGGAACTGAGATCCCACATTGAGCTGCTGCACACTGCAGACAGACAGACAGACAGACACATAAAGGTACATGCACCTCTATGTTTATAGCAGCACTATTCTCAATAGCCAAGATGTGGAAACAAACTAAGGGTGCGCCCCATCGGCAGAAGAATGGATAAAGAAGATGTGGTACAGGAAGCCCCTGGTGATGCAGCAGGTTAAGGAACCAGTGCCACTCCTGCAGTTCAGGCTGCCGCTGTGGCAAGTGTTCAGTCTCTGGCCCTGGAACCTCTGTATGCCTCGGGAGCAGCAAAAGGAAGAGGGAGAAGAAGGAGGAGGAGGAGAAATGGTCCATATATTCAATGGAATATTACTCAGCCATTAAAAAGAACCAGTTACATGCAGCTGCCTGGTTGCAGATGCAGGGCAGGTGAAAAGTCCAGTTTGGCCAGGAGCACACCGCCCATAGCAGGGAGGGGTCAGGGTGTTGAGGGTAAGGGTATATGCCAGGCACTGGAGGAAGTGACAGGGCCAGGCACTGGAGGAAAGGGGGAAGGACTTACATGGAAGCACAGGGGGTTAAGAATCTGGCATATTTGCTGCTGTGACTTGGGCTGCAGCTGTGCTGGGGGTTTGATCCCTGGCCTGGGACCTTCCACAGGCCACTGCAGGCGGGGCTGAACAAAAGGTGGGGCCAGTGAGTGTTGGACACCAAGTTTGAGTTGGGGAAGATGAAAGAGTTCTGGAAAGAGATGGTGGTGATGGTTGTGCACTGAATGGCTCACTTAAAAATGGTTAAAACTGGAATTCCTGCTGTGATACAATGGGATCGGCGGTATCTCTGCAGCTCTGGGTCGCAGGTTCAATCCCCAGCCCGGTACAGTGGGTTAAGGATCCAGGGTTGGGCGTTGCAGCAGCTGCCTGCTGGGATTGGATCCCTGGCCATATGCTGTGGGGTAGCCAAAAAAAAAAAAAAAAAGAGTTAAAGCCAACTGTAATAAATAAATAAATAAATTGTTAAGACAGTAAAGTTTATGTCATGTTTATTTAATCATTAAAAAAAAAGCAAAGGAGAAATGTGTGTGTGTGTGTGTGTGTTTGTGTGTGTGTGTGTGTGTAAAAGCTGTAGGGTTAATGAATTAAAGCTTCCTGGGAGCTCAAGGCTTGCTGGGGAGGGAAGAAGGGGTTGGGGATATGGAGGATGAGACTTAGACAGTGGGATGCTGGAAATGGAGGTGGCAAGCCCCCGCCTGGCAGTGATGACAGACAGGGTCTGACCTTGGAAAGGCGTCACTGGAGGGGTGGGGGTGGGGGGGGGGGGAGGAAGAGACCATTGGAAATCAGGAGGGGGGGCCAAGGAGCTGAAAGGCTGGATGGGGGACTGGACCTCTTGTCCACCGTTCTCCATTCTGACCATCATTAGAGTCTGCTAGGGGAGGAAAAAAATATAGTGAATACACAAATACAAATATTTTAAAATATTGAATAGTGGTTACTGGCAATTGTGGGGAGATGGGATTATCTCCCCACAATTATACACTGGGGACGGAGTTTCACTTGGGAAGATGAAACGTGTTCTGGGAGTTCCTGTCGTGGCGCGGGGGGAAGGAACCCGACTAGGAACCATGAGGTTTCGGGTTTGATCCCTGGCCTCCCTCAGTGGGTTAAGGATCCGGTGTTGCCGTGAGCTGTGGTGTAGGTCACAGATGCGGCTCGGACCCCGCGTTGCTATGGCTGTGGTGTAGGCTGCCAGCTACAGCTCCGATTCGACCCCTACCTGGGAACCTCCATATGGGTGGGTGCAGCCCTAGAAAAGACCAAAAAATAAAATAAAACAACAAAATAAACGGACACGTTTCTTGCTCCCACGGACGGAGCTTACAATCCTGCGGGGAGAGGTGGACAGGCAATCAGTCAACAAATAAATATTTAATAACCATTTCAGAAGCCCGTTTCGACCATCCAAGTGAGCTTGGGCTTGGATGATGTGTTGGAGGCGGACAGAGGGCTGCGGGGATGGACAGAGCTTCGCTCTTCCCTGCAGGGAGAAACCTCAGGTTGCAGCAATGGATCCTGGAGACTCGTGGTGGCCTCTTGCTGATGGATTGAGAGTGAGAGGTGAGAGAGAGCCAGAAATGAAACTCGACCGCCGGATCGGATCGGAGGACTGGCCCAGGAGACACAGTGAAATAAACAGGATTTAAGGCTTAGAGAGGTGGTTCCGGTCCTACCTGGCCTTTCTGCTCAGGGACCGTAATCTCTGATGTGTGGTAGCACCTCTTTGTGACTTGATTTCCTCATCTGCGAAAATAATACATCTCCAAACAGGGTCGTGCAAATGAAACAAAGTAAGATAATGCATTCTAAAACTGCTGCGAAAATGTTTCTTAGTCATAACATCTCAGTTTTGGTTTTTGTTTTTTGTCTTTTTAGGGCTGTACCTGCGGCATACGGAGGTTCCCAGGCTAGGGGTCCAATCAGAGCTACAGCTGCCAGCCTACACCACAGCCACAGCAACAACGCCAGATCCGAGCCCCATCTGCAACCTACACCACAGCTCATGGCAACGCCACATCACTTAACCCACTGAGCGAGGCCAGGGAGGGAAGCCGTATCCTCGGGGAATACTAACTAGTCCAATTCGTTTCCACTGAGCCACGACAGCAACTCCGTATTTCACGGTTTTAATTAGCAAGTTATTCCACTTGCTCGTGTTGTCAGCCCTACTTGTCATCACTCACCGCAGGGCAATTAGTGAGGGGAAGAACCAGGAGGCTTCTGTTGTCACAAGGAGGCCAGCATCTCAAGGGCGATGCTTCCGTTGGCTGGAAGACTGGGCAACTCCCCGTGGTTACCACTAGAGGTCACTCTAGCGAAGCGCTACCTTGAGGTTGCAGCCCTCACTGTAAAGGAATGCTGGTGTCTGGCTCCAAAAATGGATTCGACCTCACTGCTGTCCCGACTCGCGGCTCCTGAGTGCCAGGAAACACTCTTTGCCAGGTCCCAGCAAAAGCGTGGAGGAAATATCTAGTTGCACCCTATGCAATGGAAACCTTAATTCCCTGGAACCAAAACAGAGATCAGGAAGGAATAAGACTACCCTTCCCTCAGACTCTCCCTAACCCCTAAATCCTTAACCACAAGTTCCAGTCCTTCATGGTTACTGGAGAACAGAAGTAATATTTGCTCATTTCTCGAATAAATCCCAAAGCCGCCTTTTCCCTGCCTTCTTGGGTGAGACTTTTTTCGTCTCTTCCTTTGGTTTTATGACCCAAGGGCAGAGCGTTATGGAATTTATTCTCTCGTTCTCCGGTTTTTCAGATTTAGATAGCTCAGTGCCCAGATTTTTGGTGTCCTCCCTTCTGGCAAGCATCCGCAGTGTCTGAACATTTTGTCTTAAGAGCCTCCGTGAAATAATGCATGGAGTGTGTTTAAATAAGGTCCTCAAAATGTTAGTATTATTACTGTTATTATGGCGTCTGGACCATGACGCTGAGATAATTGTCAGGACCCAGAGAAACTAGACAGGTTGCGGGGATTCAATGGCATCCCCAGGCCCCTCCCAAGGTGGCCAGACAGCCTAACCCAGACTGTCACCGGGGACAATCCTCCCTGGGCAGTAGCTCCAGATGCCATTTACTGCCTGTGTTTTATATGACAGTATAGCTGAGGGTTTAATTGGCAGCTAGCAGAAACGTCAGCTCCAAGACTCTTAACACTTCTTGTTGATGTAAAGACAATTAGGAAGAGAATGAACTTGTCTTGAGTTCCAACTAGGTTTTAGGAGGCGCTTGGCACAGTTTATATCATTTAACTAAGCTTCAGGGTCCTTAGCCATAAGAACAGTAGGAGGTGGTGAAAAATAGTCGGTAAAGTAGTTTGCCTGCTGTCTTGAGGCTCATTTTGTTTGAAAATAGGATAGGATTGCTTGTAAATCAATTCTAATGCTTTTTGCTTTTCCTCTTCCTCCCCCTTCTCCCCTCCCTCCCCTCCCCTCCCCTCCCCTCCCCTCCCCTTCTCCCCCCTCCCTCCTCCCCTCCCCCTTCTCCCCCTTTTTCTTTTTTGTCCAGCTGACTGTTTTATGAGACTTCACCGAGCCACTAAAACCCGAGAAGTTTACTAACGCCATCTCTGCCCTGCTCCGAGCTCCAAAATAATAAAGCAACTTGCTTCACCGTCTTGCTGGCAGCCTTTCTGGGTCTAGGAATCAGCTCCATTCCTGACTCTTTGGCTCCGCCCAAGAAATCAAATCTCCATCTTCTCCCCAATTAACGTGAGCGTTTGGCTTTAGGAAAATTAAATCGCTACAAGCATCACCAGGAGCTCAGATCAATATAAATGCCATTACTGCCTACAGACCAGAAGGGAGAGTCATTATTCACTCACTCAGAGAGTTAGGAATGTCAGATGGGGAAAATCTTCTGCTTTGTATAGCTGAGCTTATTTACACGCAGATGGAAGAGGAACCGGGCAAGCAGCCCCACAGGCTTGGAGGACGCAAGGCAAGTGAGAAATGGGGTAAAAGATACTATGTCGGGAGTCCTTCCTGGCATTCTGCACAGGGAAAGCCGTGGCCTGGTTTGGAAGCCTTGAAAGGAGAGCACACAGTCACAGGCCTGACTGAGGTGGAAAAGTGAGCGTACCTGGAAGAGGAAAGAACTTTCCTTTAGCGTGAAAGGGACAAAGGCTAATAAATGTCTCAAGCACATGGTCTTCAAACACATGGCGAATGATCACTGCTGTTTTCTTTAATGACTGGACACCAAATTCCAGCATAGTGAATTCAGGTCACATTCAAGTGGGAATCTTTTTTGTCTTTTTAGGGCCGCACCCGCGGCATATGGAGGTTCCCAGGCTAGGGGTCTCATGGGAGCTGCAGCTGCTGGCCTGGGCCACAGCCACAGCAATGCAGGATCCAAGCTGCATCTTCGACCGACACCACAGCTCATGGCCACGCCAGATCCTTAATCCACTGAGCAGGGCCAGGGATTGAACCCGCAACCTCACGGTTCCTAGTTGGATTCATTTCTGCGGTGCCACGACGGGAACTCCCCAAGTGGGAACTTTTTGACATAGACTTAAGCTCTGGAACATGTAATCAAGGTCACAGAATCTCATTCGGTTGAGTGATTCAATACCCGTTTGTTCGACAGAAGATTGGAGGCTAGTGGGTGAGCTCTCTTGGCTCCATCTATACCACAGTTATTCTATTAACAGTATGGCAACAAATAGCCCTGTTTATCTAATAAACAGGTGCATTTTGGGACTTGAGCGGGTTTAAATTTACCCAGTGGATCCTGGATAAATATAAGATCTGTGCATTTCACGGAATAGAAACTGGACTCCAGCAGGCCAGGAGGAGAATGCAGGATGGATCCTTGCTTATCTTGCTTGGCTTCTGATCATTGCCTCATCGAATGTGTCCTCCGGCCCCTCCAGCAGCTGAAGGCAAAACTATGTGACCCCGAGTGTCCCTGTCCAGGAGGAGAGCAGAGGACCTAAGCCCCAGGGGAATGTCGGCAATGAGGGCTTGGCACATGGGGAATGTCGGGAATGAAGCCACCGTCCAGGGTCCAGATCTCACAGTGTGGCTGGGCCCTGCCCTGACATCGGCCGCCAAACATAAGGGGCTCTGCTTCGGGGGCTGTGACTCCTGCTTCTGAATCACATTGCTTTTCTGAGCCCGTGTGTCTTATTATAGCTAGAAAGGCTTCACTCAGTCTGGCTCAGGCTGCAGAGAACTAAATATGCTTTCAAAATATTCCCTATACTCGGGGTCCAACACGACCACACAGGCAGCTGTCTTCACTCTCAGACTCTTTGGCCCTTCAAAACTCATGTCCCTCCGAAGTAATTTTTGCGATACTGAAAATTTCCGGGTGAGAGTTCCCGCTGTGGCTCAGTAGGTTAAGAGCCTGACTAGTATCCACGAGGATGTAGATTCGATCCCTGGCCCTGATCAGTGGGTTAAGGATCTGGCGTTGCTGTGAGCTGTGGGGTAGGTCACAGACGTGGCTTGGATCTGGCGTTGCTGTGGCTGTGGTGTAGGCTGGCAGCTGCAGCTCCAATTTGACCCCTGGCCTGGGAACTTCCGTATGTTGCAAATGTGGCCCTAAAAACAAAATGAAACAAAAGATTTCTGGGAGCATCCTAAGGAAAGTGGTACATTAGTTGCCTCAGGGAGGGAGGCTTGGGAAGTAAGGGACAGAGATGGGAGAGAGGCCTATTTTCCATCCCTCTTTGTTGCTTTTGAATGATTTATGTGCATGGATAACCTATTTCAAAACAAATATGATGATTTTTTTTTTCTTTTTTGGCCGCCTCCGCAGCCTATAGAATTCCCAGGCCAGGGATCAGAGCTGAACCACTTTTGCAATTTAAGCTGCAGCTGCAGCAATGCCAGATCTTTAACTGACTGTGCCAGGCTGGGGATTGAACCTGCGTCCCAGTGTTCCCCGGATGCCAGCCATCCCGTTGCACCATGCAGGAACTCCTGATCATAGTTTTAACATACGATTTGTAAAAATTCCGTGTGGAATTTCACTTAGCCCCTTTTCTTCCAAATCAGGGTCCCCCCTGTCTTAGGCTCCCCATTTCACCAACAGTCGCAAGGGCCACATCTGCCTTTGACCCAACACTGTGCGCCATGCACTTGGCTCAGCCTCTTCTGCCCCTGATCTCACTTAACAAGCCAGGGAGCAGGTTGTCTTTTTCGGCACATTCTGCAGATGAGGAAACAGAGGCTTCCAGAGAGGTTCCAGAGCCTCAGCTCTTTGACTCAAACTTGGGTTTAATCTGACTGGGCCCTCTTGCAACCCTCCCTGCCGACTGCCTCAGTTGCTATAAAAACACGGTGGTGTCAAGGGCATCGAACACAGTAGGAACTTTCTCACAAATTCCTTTGTTTTTTACACTTACGTTATTTATTTATTTATTTAATCTTTTGTCTCTTCAGGGCCACACCTGCAGCATAGGGAAGTTCCCAGGCTAGGGGTCGAATTGGAGCTGTTGCTGCCAGCCTACACCACAGCCACTGCAACACCAGATGCAAGCCGCGTCTGCGACCTACCCCACAGCTCACAGCAGCGTGGGATCCTTCACCCACTGAGCGAGGCCAGGGATGGAACCCGCAACCTCAAGGTACGAGTTGGGTTTGTTACTGCTGCGCCATGCCGGGAACTCCATGCATGTTCTCTTTTAACTGCATTTTCAGTACCTGTGCCTTATCATGCTGGGGGCACTGATTGCTCTGCAGAACGACTGACTCGCCAGCTTATCAAAGTCTGAAGTCTCTGATCCCTCTGCGGCCAAATCCTGAGCAAGGATCCTCTCAGTGGGACACACGTGAAGCAGGATTCAAGTGGAAAAGGGGACACTTTTGGTTCAAGTTAGAGGACACCATCAGTACAGGCACCAGCCCGATTTCTGGCTGGAGGGGGGCAAGCTCTTGGGCTCAGAGGCCCTGTGAAAGGACAAGTGCCTGCATTACTGGTAGTTTCTATGGTCACAAGAAGAAAGGACCGGATTGCTGAGAAATAACTAAGCAGCCAGCAATTGGAGACAAGGCCGCAGAAGGCCAGGTGGATCAACAGCTGACACTCTCTCACACAGGCTCACAAAGCCCCTGTCACTCGAGGACAGAAAAGACGTTTTACAAACAGCCATCAGTTAGTCCAAATCGTTGTGGTGACACTGAGGCAAGGATCTAGTCACCGCCTGTAAATAAACCTGCCCTCCTTGGGAATTCCCGTCGTGGGGCAGTGGAAATGGATCCGACCAGCTTCCATGAGGATGCTGGTTTGATCCCTGGCCTTGCTCTGTGGGTTAAGGATCCTGCGTTGCCGTGAGCGGTGGTGTAGGTCGCAGATGTGGCTCAGATCCGGTGTTGCTGTGGCTGCGACGTAGGCTGGTGGCTACAGCTCCGATTCAACCCCTAGCCTGGGAACCTCCATATGCTGCAGGTTCGGCCCTAAAAGAAAAGGGCAAAAAAAAAAAAAAAAACCCCACCAAACTTTGTAAACATTGCAGCACAAAAGCATCTTCATGTGCATTATCTCATCTGATCAAGTATCTTCACAGGCATTATTTCATTCCATCAAGCGGGGGTCCTTGTCCTCCTCCGGTCCTGGCGACCAGTTAACTTCTTCAATTAGCAATCCCGTTAGGTGGGCTGCCTTTGAATAACAGAGCCTGGGAAGCAGCGGCAAGTTAGGTTCTAGGTCTCTCTACAGTTTCTGTCCAGGATCGAGTATTTGGGCACATATACCTGATTTTTGTGTGTGTATTTTTTTTTCAGGGCCACACCCACAACATATGGAGATTCCTAGGCTAGGGGTCTAATCAGAGCTATGGCCCTCGGTCTACACCACAGTCACAGCAACACCAGATCTGAGCTGCGTCTGCGACCTACACCACAGCTCATAGCAACGCTGGATCCTTAACCCACTGAGAGGGGCCAGGGATCGAACCCATGTCCTCATGGATACTAGTTGAGTTCGTAATCCACTCAGCCACAATGGGAATCCTAGAATAGTGTTTTAAACTTTTAAAACGTTTTCATTCTTGCCCCCCTAAAGAGAAAAAGTAAAATGAATAGAAATTCTCCTTCATGAGGGAAATTAAATACTAAGAAATAAGATTTCATTAGGTAAAGCTGAGTGTTGGAAGACCACAAACTATTATAAAATCTCAGATTTTTTTCATCTTTCAAGAACCAGTTTTCTTTTCCCTCCAGGGGCCTTCCTGCCACCATTGAGAACGCATTTCATAAAGGAAATGCAACTGTTTATTTTATTTCATTTTACTTTTTAATTTTTGTCTTTTTAGGGCTGCACCCGCAGCACATGGAGGTTCCCCAGGCTAGGGGTCAAATCAGAGCTACACCTGCTGGTCTACACCAGAGCCACAGCAACGTGGGATCTGAGCCGCATCTGTGACCTACACCACAGATGACAGCAATGCTGGATCCTTAATCCACTGAGCGAGGCCAGGGATCAAACCTTTGTCCTCATGGAGGCTAGTCAGATTCGTTTCTGCTGAGCCAGGGCAGGAACGCCAACTGTTTATTTTTTTAGGAACAGAGTTTTTCTCCCTAGATGGCCTCTCAAACACCATCCTTACCTTGGGAATTATGAGTGATAGCAAGCAACTGGTATGGCAATGATGAAGAGAAAAAGAGAAAAAACATATTTTTTTCTTAAGGACCCCCCCCCTTTGTTTCCCATCAGGTAAATTTAGTCTGCATCAATTCTTCAGGTGTTAAATCTGCAGCCTGCAGAAAGACAGCTTGGGCCAAATCGATTCTCCGCTTCCTTGGAATAGCCTGGAATTGCCTGGCTGTTCATGGGGCACAAGGAACTCAAAGAAAGCTACATACTGTACCTTCAAGTTAAGCTCAGATTTTCCCTTCTGGTCTAGAAGCTGGAAGGGCTGGGAGCCCGGGGTCTGGGGGTGGCGCACACGCAGGCATCTGTTCTCTACATGACATCCCCCCACCCCCCGAACTCAGCCAGAGAGGAAGAGGTCGCTTGAGCTCTCTGGCCGTGGGAAGGGTGTGATGAGTGACCAGCTTCAGGCTTATTTTCAGCTTCAACCCACGGCCCATTTAGTATGTGAGCCTGAGCAAAACCACTTAAGCTGGCTGTCCTGCATTGCTGCCTTCTCGCCTAGGGAGGTGATAAGAGGTTACTGACCTGAAGCCCTTTTTTTTGTTTGTTTTTTAGGGCCACACCTGCCGCCTATGGAAGTTTCCAGGTTAGGAGTTGAATTGGAGCTGCAGCAGCCGGCCTGCACCACAACCACAGCAACGCTGGATCCTTAACCCTCTGATCACGGCCAGTGATCAAACCCGAATCCTCATGGATACGAGTCTGGTTCTTAACCCGTTCAGCCACAGTGGGAACTCCCTCGCAGTGCACTTGGTGGGGATGCCCCAGGTCATTGGCTCTGCAAGGACCCGAGGACCCAGAGAAAGGCAGCGAGTGAACTCCAGGGTTTATTATGGGAACTGCAAACAGACCTGAACCTCAGTCCAATAAAGCCGTTCAGGGAATAAACACTAACGTTCGTTGGGTTCTGAACAGCGCGCTCACCACACCCATGATAAAATCAAAACAAAACCACAGCAACAACCTGTGTTCACTGGCCTTTACACCCAGCTGAACTGCTCAGCCTCAGGGCTGGCTTCTCCACGGCCCCGGCGTGCTTCTCCAGGGAGGGCACCTGCATTTGTGAGCCGATGTGGATCATGCAGCCCCCTGAGGCTGGCCCCCTTGGGGGACCAAGTGGCCATGACACCACCAACTTGGTGAGAGATTGTCCAGAGCCAGAAGGGGAAGTGTCAGGTGCTGCCATCAGGCAAATCCCAAAGCAGCCGGCACCCAAACCACCCTTCCCCTGCTTTAGGACGGGTGGGTTCAGTGTAGTCTTGGTGAGGATGCGGGTTCGATCCCTGGCCTCGCTCAGTGGGTCAGGGATCCAGTGTTGTCATAAGCTTGTGGCACAGGTAGAAGATGCAGCTTGAATCCTGAGTTGCTGTGGCTGTGATGCATGGCTCAGTTGCAGCTCTGATTCAAAGCCTAGCCTGGGAACCTCCATATGCCACAGGTGCAGCCCTTAAAAAAAAAAAAAAAAAGAAAGAGAGAGAGAAGCTACATCAACCTTGTTAGGGAAGGACCTTACATAAGGTTTCTGCAGCTGGTCTTGGTTTTCCTCTGGGGTGTTTTTCTGTCATTCATCTCTTGGGCTTCAGATTACCTGGAAGTGATCAGGCCCTAGGGTCAGGCAGGTGCTAAGACTCTCAAGACTGATATATAAAGATATATAAGTGTGTGTGTGTGTGTGTGTGTATAAAGACAAATATATATATATTTGTCTTTTTAGGTCACACCCATGGCATATGGAGGTTCCCAGGCTAGGGGTCAAATCGGAGCTACAGCTGCTGGCCTACGCCACAGCCACAGCCACAGCCACACCAGATCCGAGCCGCATCTGTGACCTACACCACAGCTCACGACAGCGCTGGCTCCTTAACCCACGGAGCAAGGCCAGGGATTGAACCGGAATCCTCATGGATGCTAGTCGGATTCGTTAACCACAGCGCCATGATGGAAACTCCAAGACGGGTGTATTTTAAACCAAACTCACCACTTGGTTTGAAGATTCACTCACTACAGGAGGCTGCACAGCGACGCATTTAAGATCCTGGCCTCTGTATCCACATGACCCAGCAGTTTCACTCCGAGGTATCTACCTACCCAAGAGAAATGAAAACACATCCACACAAAAACAAACACGCACATTCAGACCAGCATTATTCGTAAGAGCCAAACAGTAGAAATAATTCAAATGACCATTAACTGATGGATTAAACACAATGTGGTCTGTCCATACACAAGACTATCACTCAGCAGTGGAAAGGAAGGAAGTTCTGATACATGTCACAGCATAGACAAACCTTGAAAATATTGAGCCGGTCACGAAAGATCACAGGCTGTGTGATTCCATGTGTATGCAATATTCGGAATAGACCAATCTGTGAAGACATAAATAAAGCGGATTAGAAGTTACCTGAGACCGGGAGCTCCTGTCGTGGCTCAGTGGTTAACGAACCCAACTAGTAGTCACGAGGATGTGGGTTCGATCCCTGGCCTCGCTCAGTGGGTTAAGGATCCAGCATTGCCGTGAACTGTGGTGTAGGTCGCAGATGTGGCTCAGACCTGGTGTTGCTGTGGCTGTGGTGTAGGCCGGCAGCTACAGCTCTGATTCGACCCCTAGCCTGGGAACCTCCATATGCTGCAGGCATGGCCCTAAAAAGACAAAGAGACAAAAAAGGGGGGGGTTCACTGAGACTGAGGGCGGAGGTTGGGGACAAAAGGAATTGCGTGCCAGGGAGACAGGAATTCTTTTTGGGGTGCTGAAATTGTTCGCTAATTGGTGTGGTTATAATTGTACAGCCCTGTGAATGTACCAGAAGCCATTGAGTGATACCCTTTATTAATTTGTTTATTATTTTTTAAATTTTTAAATTTTTTAATTTTTTCTTTTTTGGCCGCCTCCGTGGCATATGGAAGGTCCCAGGCCAGGGGTCGAATTGGAGCTGCAGCTGCCAGCCTACACCACGGCCACAGCAGTGCCAATCCTTAACCCACTGAGCAAGGTCAGGGATTGAAGCCACGTCCTCATGGGTCCTAGTTGGATTCATTCCCACTGAGCCACTATGGGAACTCCCTCCCCTTATTTTTAAAAATTTACTTCATTAATTTTATTTTTTATTTTTTGGCTGAGCCCTCAGCATGCAGAAATTCCCAGGCCAGGGACTGAACCTGAGCCACAGCAGTGACAACACCAAATCCTTAACCCCTAGGCCATCGGGCAACTCCTGAATGGTACCCTTCAGATGAGTGCATTGTGCGACATATGAATTATATCTCAAAAAAGCTGTTTGGAGAAAAAAAAAGGATCTTGGCCTCTGAATCCAAACCGCCTGGCTTGAATCCTGCTCCACCATCTATCAACTGTGTGATCTGGCGGCAAGTTACATGGACCCTCTGGGCCTCATTTTTCTCTTTTCTGAAATGAGAATGATAACATTTCTATCCTCATAGGGTTATGATCAGTTATGTAAAGCATTGCAAACAGTGCAAAGTGCATAGTAAACCCTCCATGAAGGTTAACTAGTACTGATGTTATTACTAGTCACACATATCTCCCAGGTCATCCCTAGCTGGTTTTGAGACTCAGGAAGCTGTCAGAAGGAAAGAGAGAAAGAAAGAAAGAAAGAGGGAGGAAGGAAGGAGGGAAGGGAGGGAGGCAGGGAGGAAAGACAGAAAGAAGAAAAGGAAGAAAGAAGAATGCTTGGAAAGCATGGAGTCAGAAGCAGGTGGATATTCTCGTGGATACGTCATCTGACCTTGAAAAGCCCTTCACCCACTCATTTGTCAAAGTCATGACTACGTGCCAGGCACTGTTCTAAGTGCTGGGAAGGCAGCAATGACCAAAATAGATTCAATTTCCTGTTCAGATGAAGCCTTGTATCCTAGTGGAGAAGACTGATAATGAACAAATAAACAAAATATAGCAGACAGAGAACAGCACTCAAAAAAAAAAAAAGGGGGGAAAAAAAAAGCTAGCAGATAGTGACTGGGGGTATGTTAGGTTGGGGGTCAGGGGAGTCCTCTCAGAGGAGGGATATTCTGATTATGAAATTCCCTGGGGAAGGGATTCTGGCTGTGGGAATCAAAATTGCAAAGGTCCTGAAGCAGAAATATACCAGGTGCGTTGGGGTGAAAGAAAGAAGGCCAGGGTGGCTGGAGCAGGCTAAGCAGCAAAGGGGGAGTGATAGGAAGAAAGACAGGAAATATAAGCAGGGATCAGATTATATGGGGCCTTGCAGGCTCTGTGTGACCGCCAGCCTCCAAGATGGGCTCTAGTGACACCTGCCTCTTGGTGGTCACCTCCTGTGTGGTCCCCTCCCTTGCTGAAGAGGACTGTCTTGTGTAAACCATGGGGCATCCTAGAAATGATGGGCCATGACTCCAAGGACAGGTGACAAAAGACATTGGGGCTTCCGCCATTATTCTCCCTGAGGTCATTGGCTTTGGGAGAAGCCAGGAACCATGTCCTGAGGCCACTCATCCAGCCCAATGGAGGGCCCATGTGATGAGGGAGGAGCCAAGTGCTCCTGCCAACAACCAGCATTAACTTACCAGACACATGAGCCAGACCCTTTGGGTCTTGCAGCCCCGGTCAAGCCTTCAGATGATTGGCCAGCATCTTGAGGGCAACCTCCTGAGAAACCCCAGAGTCAGAATCATGCAGTCAAGCTGCTCCAAGATTCCCAACCCATAGAAGCCATTGGAGATAAAAGATGCTTATTGTTTATAAAATACCAAATTTGGGGGCAGTTTGTTACACAGCAATAGATAACTAATACATCATAGTAGGGACCTGAGATTTTCGTCTACGTATGATGATGGGAAGCCATGCAAGAGCCCCCTGGTAACTATGCAAAGGCTGGATTGGCCGGGGGCGGGGGGGAGCCAGAGAAGAAGCAGGGGCCTAACGAGGAGCTGTTGCAATAGTACAGCAGGTGTTGCTAGCGGCCTGGACCAGGGTAGTAGCATTGGAAATGAGAGAAGTAGAAAGATTCGGGTTGTAGATCGGAGCTACAGCCCACAGAACTCACTGATAATTGAATATGGAAAGGGAAGGAATCAAAGATAACAGGTTCGGGCTGGAGTAGCTGGGTATTTGCCAGGGCCCCTTACTGCAAAGAAGGGACTGGAACAAGGAAGCTGTCACAGGAAGAGGCTATGAACTTGGCTTTGGTTGTGTTACACTGAGATGCCCGTTCGACCTCCAAGGGGAGGTGTCAAGTAAAAACTGAGTACGTGAGGAGTTCCCGTTGTAGCTCAGTGGGTTAAGAACCCGACATAGTGTCTGTGAGGATGCGGGTTCCATCCCTGGCCTTTCTCAGTGGATTAAGGATCCGGCGTTGCCACAAGCTGCAGCGTAGGTCATAGATGCAGCTCTGATATGGTGTGGCTGTGACGGGTGTAGGCCTGCAGCTGCAGCTCTGATTCAACCCCTAGCCTGGGAACTTCCATATGCTGGAGGTACGGCTGAAAAAAGAAAAGAAAGAAAGAAAATAGACAAAAAGTGAGTAAGTGAATCTGGGATTAAGAGGAGAGATTAAGACGGATCAATGTGTGTGAGTCACCAGCCTACACAAGGTATTTAGGACCCTAAGACTCAGTTTGGCCAAGTGGAGAGAGAGGAGAGATTCTAGCAGAGAAGAGAGCCCTCCCCAAGGCAATATCCAGGGGCTGATGAGAGGTGGAGCTAATAAGGAGGAGGCAGGAGGTGAGCCAGAGCGACCCAGAGCCAGCAGAAAAAAAAATATTCTTAAGAGAGAGGAGAGGGCCAAGAATTAGCTGTTTATGTTCCAGGAAGCATGTCTCCTATCCTATATCGTCCTGACTGCTCATGGACAAAGAGCACGCCTCTGCAGGATGTTTTACTGTTTCTTTAATGCTTTCCATCCTGTCTGACTAATAAAGCCCCCTCTGTAGATAAGCCAAGGTTCTCCAGCCCCTGGGAGGAAGCTGGCTGCCTCTCCCATCAGCATATCTACAGGTTAAAGGACCCCGTGACAAACATGTAAATGTAGTTCAGATATCAGCACAGGGCCTCTTTGGTCCTCTTCCATCTGGATGACTTGAACTTGAACTCCATTTAAAAGAATTCTCACTTCCCAGGCAGGTGCCAAAGATGGGGGAGGGGCAGCAGGTGCTTCTGCTCCTCGGCCAAGGCCACCTCCCGGGCTACCTGGAGGCCATGGTTGCTGAGCAGGTGCTTCTGGGCCAGAAGGGGGTGGTTGTGTGCTATGAGGGCATCAACATTTCTGGCAATTTCTACAGAAACAAATGGAAGTACCTAGTCTTCCTCCGCAAGCGGATGCGCACCAACCCATCCCGCGG
This sequence comes from Phacochoerus africanus, assembly GCF_016906955.1. NCBI lineage: Eukaryota > Metazoa > Chordata > Mammalia > Artiodactyla > Suidae > Phacochoerus > Phacochoerus africanus. The sequence goes on along the minus strand of NC_062557.1, from coordinate 5,895,483 downwards.
CTCCAACCACTTCTGAGCCCCAAGCCACATCTGCTGGTGGGTGGCGCAGGGCGTGCTGCCCCACAAGACCCAGCCTGGCCAGGCCACCCCAGGACCTTCGGATGGTGTTTTAGGGGGCCCTGCCGCCCTATGACAAGAAAAAGGGGATCGTGGGTCCTGCCGCCCTCAAGATGGTGCACCTGAAGCCTACAGGGAAGTTTGCCTACCTGGCTCATGAGGTTGCCTGGAAGTACCAGGCAGTAACCACCATCCTGGAGAAGAGGAAGGAGAACGCCAAGGTCCATTACTGCAAGAAGCAGCTCATGAGGCTACCGCCGAAAAGGACATTGAGAAGAAAATTGACAAATTCGCAGAAGTCCTCAAGACCCATGGATTCCTAGGCTGAGCCCAATAAAATCGACTCTTTACTCTTTAAAAAACATTTTTTAAAAAAAGAATTATCTACAGGATCTTTTGTTCTCATGATCTCTTCTGCCTCCCAGCAGAACTGGTGTACCTCAGGGATTCTCCCACAATCCCACCGCAGTAGTTCCTGTTATTCATATCCCTACCCCTTAACTTTCACTAAACCCACCACTCGCAGAGGCACCTACATATGTAGATATCGCTATTGAATGAATGGGGAGATGCAGGGATTTACATTGCAGAAACACAAGCAACTTTACATTTTTTCTTTTTTTCTTTTTCTTTTTTGGCCATACTTGTAGCATGCAGAATTGCTCCACTAGGGATTGAACCTATGCCACAGCCGTGGCCCGAGCCACAGCAGTGACAATGCCAGGTCCTTAACCCACTGAGCCACCAGGGAACTCCCACCTCCAATTTTTTAAAATTCATTTTTCCATGCAGAGCCCCTGGGCTCTTTATCTTTTAGCTTTGGGGCTTGCAGACCTAGGACTTTGGGGTCTCATCTTCCCTTAAAAGGAGTTGTTGTTGTTGTTTTTTTTCTTTTTTAGGGTCACACTCTTGGCATACGGAAGTTCCCAGGCTAGGTCAATCAGAGCTGCAGCCCAGGAACTGCAGGCCTACATCACAGCCACAGGAACATGGGATCTGAGCCACATTTGTAACCTACGCAGCAGCTTGCAGCAATGCCATATCCTTAACCCACTGAGCAAGGCCAGGGACTGAACCTGAATCATTGCGGATACAAGTCGGATTCTTAACCCACTGAGCCACAGCAGGAACTCCCCTATATTTCTTATATATTCTTATTGAAGTATAGTTTAAATATACTAAAACATACATTTTTTAAATTTTAGATTAGTTTAGTTTAGTTTTTTGTATTTTTAGGGCTGCACCCACGGCATATGGAGGTTCCCAGACTAGGGGTCTAATCGGACCTGTAGCTGCAGACCTACTCCACAGCCACAGCAACACAGGATCCAAGCCACATTTGCAACCTACACCCTAGCTCACAGCAACACTGGATCCTTAACCCACTGAGTAAGGCCAGGGATCGAACCTGCAACCTCATGGTTCCTATTTGGATTGGTTTCCACTGTGCCATGACGGGAACTCTTATTTTTATTTTTTTAATTTCAGGCTTGCAGCCGCAGCATATGGAAATTCCCAAGCCAGAGACTGAGTCCAAGCCACAGCTTCTACCTGCGCCACAGCTTCTACCTGCGCCACAGCTGTGGCAATGCTGGATCCTTTAACCCACTGTGCCGGGCCAGGGATAGAACCCGCATCTCCACAGATACCCCGTGCCCCAGCAGTCTGATTCTTAATCCTCTGCACTGTGGTGGGAACTCCTAAAATATCTAGATTTTAAGTGTACAGTTTAATGAATTTTTCTTTTTTTGGCTGCACCCAGGGCATGTGAAAGTTCCCAGGCCAGGGATCAAACTGACACCATAGCAGCAACCCAAGCCCCTGCAGTGACAACACCAGATCCCTAACCTGGTGAGACACACAAGAACTTCCTATTTTTTGTTTTAGTTGGGGGGAGGGTTATAAATAGATAAAACCTATGTAATTCTCACTCTAATCAAGATATAGAACATTTACTTCATCGCCCCCCCAATTTCCCTCGTTCTCCTTTAAGTTGGTCCCCACTCACACCCCCACCCCCGTCCTAGAGGCTCATATAAAAGAATCACACGGTGTGAGATGGATGTCTGGCTTCTTCCTTTCAGTCTGATGTCTGTGAGAGCCATTCATACTGTGATGTGTATCAGTGGGCTTTTTTTTGGTTTTTTGTTTTTGTCTTTTTAGGGTCGCACCCACAGCATATGGAGGTTCCCAGGCTAGGGGTCTAATTGGAGCTGTAGCCACCAGCCTACGCCACAGCCACAGCAACACCGGATCTGAGCCACATCTGCGACCTACACCACAGCTCATGGCAACGCCAGATCCTTAACCCCCTGAGTGTGGCCAGGGACGGAACCTGCGACCTCAGATCTTAGGTTCTTTTCCGTTAAGCCACAATGGGAACTCTTCGGTGGTTTTGTTTTATTGCTGCAAGGTATTCCCTTGTATGGCTATACCACCATGGGGGGCTTTCTGCCCCCCAACCCTGACTCTGCTGGCATCTCGGCATATGCAAGTTCCCTGGGTCAGTAGAATCCAAGCAGCACCAGGGCTGCAGCAATGCTGGATTCTTCACCCACTGCACCCAGTGGGGGATCAAACCTGTGCTGATACAGAGATAATGCCGGATTCTTAACCCAATGTGTCCCAGCTTTACCACCAGATAAAACTCCAGGTTTACCACCATTGTTTATGTATCTATTTATTTTTGTCTTTTTAGGGCCACAACTGTGGAATACGGAAGCTCCCAGGATAGGGTTCGAATCAGAGCTGCAGCTGCCAGCCTACACCACAGCCACAGCAACTCGGGATCCGAGCCACATCTGCGACTTACTCCACTGTTCACGGCCATGCTGATCCTGAACCCACTGAGCAAGGCCAGGGATTGAACCTGCGTCCTCATGGATACTGGCTGGGTTTGTTTACCACTGAGCCCTGAGGTGTTCTCTGAGATTTACCACCATTGTTGATTCATTCTTTCTGTGATGGGCATTTGAGTTGTTTCCTATTTGGGGCTCTTACGAAGCAAGTCTTGCTGTGAACATTTGCTGTCATCCGGAGATTTAAGTTTCGCAAAGGAATGCAGCCAGATGCTCGTGTGGTAAAGTTGTGCCCTTGTTTCAGGACTGCTCTTTAGATGAACAAACAAGTGTCAGAATTGCCTCGTTCTGGGTATTTACAACAAAGATCCCCCATAGGGCTTCTTGAGTGAATCAAAGGACTCAAGAGGGCCTCGCTGTAGATTTTAAAGGAGCAGCTTCTTCTAAAAATATCACTAAACTTAGAGGCAAAGGCTCTTGCCAGGAGTTCCCACTGTGGCTCAGCAGTAATGAACCCGCCTAGTATCCGTGAGGTTGCAGGTTCGATCCCTAGCCTCGCTCAGTGGGTCATGGAGCCGGTGTTGCTGTGAGGTGTGGTGTAGGTTGCAAGTGAGGCTTGGATCCCGCAATGCTGTGGCTGTAGCATGTAGTTGAGCAGTTGCAGCTTTGATTCCACCCCTAGTCTGGGAACTTCCATATGCTGTGGTTTTGGCCTTAAAAAAAAAAAAGGCTCTTGCCAGCTGAGGAAGGAACAGAAGAGTTTCCCATTCAAGAATCAATGGCCCAGGAGTTCCCATCGTGGTTCAGTGGTTAACGAATCTGACTAGGAACCATGAGGTTGCAGGTTCGAACCCTGGCCTTGCTCAGTGAGTTAGGGATCCTGAGTTGCCGTGAACTGTGGTGTAGGTGGCAGACTCAGCTGGGATCCTGCGTTGCCTGTGTCTGTGGCGTGGGCCGGCAGCTATAGCTCCAATTCGACTCCTGGCCTGGGAACCTCCATATGTCTCAGGTGCGGCCTTAGAAGAAGACAAGAAAAAAAAAGAAAAAGAAGAAGAATCAATGGCCCAGGCCCCATCATCACCTCCTCTCACACAGCCTCTGCCCCGTTTCCTCCACCGTCTGCCTCCAAACTTTCCTCCTGAGTTATCTGAGGCCCTTGTTTCTTTGTGAGGAAAATCACCCACAGCCCGAGCATCTTCGGGGCACACTCTTGCTACGCCCCCCACACCTGGGGAGCGGCTTTGCCATGAAGAGCCCACTTCTGCCGCTTTTGAGGGGAGGGAGTCCCTGGGGGCTGGGGGGCAGCAGCCCAGTTTTCCTTGCTTTTTGTCGGTCCTTCCAGGCCATCCTGCTTCCTGCCTTAGGAAAACTCCCTCTTTTGAGGTACCTGCTGTCTGGCAATGGTCTGTGACCCCACATCTCATACTCTGCTCCAGGTTCTACCATGACCCTGTATGGACAACCCACCCAATAGCTTATATGCTAAGTTTTTTCTTTTTGTATTTTTATGGCCGCACCTGCCGCATATGGAACTTTCTGGGCTAGGGGTTCAATCAGAGCTGCCGCTGCAGGCCCACGCCACAGCCAGGGCAGCAGCAGATCTGAGCCACATCCACAACCCATGTCACAGCTTGTGGCACTGCTAGATCCTTAACCGACTGAGCGAGGCCAGGAGTAGAATCTGCATCCTCACTGAGACTATGTCGGGTTCTCAACCCACAGAGCCACAATGGGAACTCCCTAAGTTTCTTCCTTTCTTTCTTCTTTGGCCTTGCCCATGGCACGAAGAAGTTCCTGGGCCAGTGATCGAACCCATGCCACAGCAGTGACAACGCTGGATTCTTAACCCACTGAGCCACCAGGGAATCCTCCCACTTTAAAAAAAAAAAAAAAAGATATACTTGACATACGGCATTGTGTAAGTTTAAAGGGTATAACATGTGGATTGAACACATTTATATATTGCAGTGGTGATAGCACGGTTAGTAGCATTAGCTAATATCTCTACCACGTCGCATAATTATCATCTTTTTATGTTGAGAACATTTGAGATCTAGTCTCTTAGCAACGTGAAGCACATGACACAGCGTTGTTGACGTCCATCCCTCTCTCGTGATACCATCTCTAGAACTCAACTATTTGTCCTTTTTTTTTTTTGTCTTTTTAGGGCCGCATCCATGGCATACGGAGGTTCCGGGCTAAGGGTTGAATCAGAGCTGTAGCTGTTGAACCCTGTTGTCTACGCCACAACCACAGCAACGTGGGATCTGAGCTGCATCTGGGATCTGACCTACACCACAGCTCACACCAATACCGGATCCTTAACCCACTGAGCGAGGTCAGGGATCAAACCCGAATCCTCAGGGATACTAGTTGGGTTCGTTAACCACTGAGCAACTAGTTGGGAACTCCTCTGTCTTTTTTTCTTCTTCTTTTTTAGGGTCGCACCTGTGGCCTATGGAAGTTCCCAGGCTAGGGGTCAGATCGGAGCTGCGGCTACCGGCTTATGCCACAGTCACAGCAATACCAGATCCAAGCCATGTCTGCAACCCACACCCAATGGGTGAGGCCAGGGATTGAACCCGTGTCCTCATGAATACCAGTTGGATTTGTTTCCACTGCACCACAATGGGAACTCCATCTCTGTTTGTTTTAATTTAACGTTCTTTGCTTACTGGTGAGATTGAACATTTCCTCCAAAATAGCAATTCCCAATGCTTGGTTTCTTGTCATGTAAACTGCTCATGTCCTTTGATCATTTAGTCCATTGTTTCAAAGAGCCTGGAAGTGCCTGTAGGTCAGGCTGAAACTTCGGCTGCAACAACAGTTAATACTTAGCCATTTGCAGAATGTGGATCCTGAAACTGTGGTTTCTAAGGGATTCTGTTCTGAGGGTGGTATTTAGTTTTGCCGCGTTAGAAGAATTTCTGTCCAGGGATCTTAAACGATCACCATGTCATCCGTCATCTTTAAACAACTGATGAGGCGGAAAGGATGACGCAAGAGGAAGATGCTCCAGCGCGAGGAGGAGGAGCCTGTTTCTACATAGATGCGTAGATGCGATGCAGGTGATGCAGGTGTCGCGCTTTGTTCAAAATCCTGAATGAGTCCTGCCGAGTCCTGCTTTCTGACTCACCTCTCTTATCTCCATCTAGATAAAGTGAAGGCACAACCAGGAATGTTTTCTGGATGACGTTCGTACTTTGCTCTAAATTAGCCTTTTCCAGGCACCTGGAGCTGAACAAAGATGCTGTATCAGCACTGACACCCTGTGAGGTCCAGGGTGTAGAAACCTAGGAAGCATCCTCCGCTCTTTCTCTCCAGACCTTAAGTCCATTCGACCCCTAAGTCTTGCTTAGTGCACCTGCTAAAGATTCCTCTCTCGCGCATGCGTGCCCACCCCCCTTTTTTTTGACTAGACCTGACGCATGTGGAAATTTCTGGGCCGGGGTTCAAAACCTCACCACAGCAGCAGCCCGAGGCACAGCAGTGACAACGTTGGATCCTGAACCTGCTGCCCCACAGGGAACTCCAAGGATCTCCTGAACTTGTCCACTGCTTGCCACCCAGGCTGCTGTCACCTTAGCCCAGGGGCTAAGTCGCTCAGATTACTGCCAAGCCTCCTCTCTGGGCCTCGCACACCTGCTCTTGCTTCCTTCTGATCCATTTTCTACTCAGCAGCCAACCTGAGTATTTTTATAAATGCCAATCAGACCGTGGCACTCTCTCCCTTAAAATCCTCCAATAGCTTTTCAATGCCCTCAGAATAAAGCTCAAAGCTCATTCATGTGGAGCTGAAGACCATGCAGGAGCCGCTGCCTGACTTCTCCAGCTTGGCCTCTCACCACTTCCCCGTCCCCTTTCCTGCAGGGACCCCTACAGCTCTTCAGTCTCATACCCTCCCTTCTCAGGGTCTTTGCACATTCTACCTCCCACCTCCATCGGCTTCCCCAAGATGGGATCTCCAAGATCCCACTAGAGATGCTCTTTTGCAGCACTTTGCACACTTGTTGTTTTTTGGTTTTGGTTTTTAGGGCCACACCTGCAGCATATGGAGGCTCCCAGGATAGGTTTTGAATCGGAGCTACAGCTGCTGGCCTACACCACAGCCACAGCAACGCCAGATCTTTAACCTGCTGAGCAAGGCCAGGGATCGAACCCACATCTTCGTGCGTCCCAGTCGGGTTCGTTAACCACTGAGCCACAGAGGCAACTCCCTGCACACTTGCGATGATATATTTACTTGTTTAAGATCTTGTCCCTCCACTAGAATATTAGCGACGCGAAGGCAGGGATCCTCACGATTTTGCTCACCACCGGCATGCCCAGCATCCAGCCCCAGGCCTGGCACAGGCAGGGACTCAGTAAACACGTGCTGACCCGTTGGCAGGTAGACCAACACAGCATGACGTCATTGGTCGGTCTTGAAGGGGCTTATTCCAGGCTGATTTAACAACAGTTGAAACATGGTTTTTTAAAGTTAGCTGCTGTAGAATTTCTCAGCTATGTCTCTTAAATATTCCCCAGGATCCCAAAACAAATGAAGCAGTGATTCTCTGTTGACTGTAATAGCTAAGGTGAAGTCGTCAGGTGTTACCACACTGGCTAGTCTAAGAGAGACACAGCATCATAATCCGAGAGGGAGCTTCCTGGCGGCTCTCCTCTTCCTCCTCCTTCCTCTCTTTCTTCCTTCCGCTCTACTGTCCGTCCCCCTCCTTCTTTTGTTCAAAGGGGAGATGAGAACTCGTCTATATGAGAACTCGTCTATACTCGTACGTGTATATGGCTAGGGGAAAGGACCCGATGTCCAGGAAGCAACTAAAGATGCTAGAGAAAGAGGATAATTGAGCACCAACTCATTTACTCAACAAACATGTATTAGACACCTACTGTGTGCCTGGTACTTTGTTAATCAACAGTGACAGGGAGTTCCCTGGTGACCTAGCAGTGAAGCGTTGTCACTACTGTGGCTTGGGTTACTGCTGTGGCATGGGATCGATCCCTGGCCCCGCGGAACTTCTGTATGACTTGGGTGCGGCCAAAAAGAAAAAACAGTGGCCCAAGATGAAAATGACATAGTCCTTGGACACAGGGGACTCACAGGAAGAGAAAGGACACATAGACAATGTCGTCGACTACATAAAGCCTAGTGGTGGCTATGTCCAGTCTCTGGAGGGAATTATATACTAATAAATGATAACTGGCATCCAAAAATAATTGCCAAAAAAACCCACAAAAATAATCCAATCTTACTGCAGTCTCTTGAAAAAAGTGTCTAAGGGGGAATTACAAAAGTGATTTACAAGAAACCTTAAAATCCTTTCCCTCCTCCTGTCTGCTAAGGGGGATTCTGTCTTTACCTGTTAGGTTCCCAGGTCATTGTACAGTATCTGACTAATAGGGGAAAGGTATTCCACCTACTCACCTAAGGCCTTTCTCACTCTGCCCTAAAGCTTCTCTTTCCTCTCTCCAACCTTCTTCCGACTCTTCCCTAATTCACACTGTTCCAGCTCTTCTCTCTTCATTTGCTCCTGCCCTCTTTTCAAATCCATCTGCTCTCATCCACCCATCACTCTGCCTCCCGCCCAGAGTAAACCAAACCACTCAAGGCTCGCCCTTCTCTGCCCTACCTTTCCCCTATTATTCTGATAACTGTGCAATGATCTGGCAACCTAACAGGCACGGACAGAATCCGTCATTATCAGGCAGTGGAGAGAGAGAGAGAGAGAGCGCTGGGGTACGAATGCATTATTAATATATTTTCCTGTCCAAGACATCAAACAGTGTGGTCCGTGTGGAGATGATGGAGTCATCTACAGGGAATTATGAGAAAACAGAGCAGGGACAAGCCAACCTGAACTTCATGGATGATGGGGCGTTAGAACGAAAGCAAAAGGGCATTTCAGGCACAGCGAAGAGCATAAGCTGAGCCTAGAGACAGGAAATAGGCTGGGGTCAGGGAAAGGACGAGCGTACGGATGGGGAAAGGAAGTAGCTCTCCCTTGGAGGAATGTTGAAAGGGAAATAGATGAAGTGGCTGGGACATCCCCCCTGGAAGGCCCTGGTTTTCTCATCAAGGTCATTTTGGCAGCGAGACAGGGAAAGCTCCAGAAGAAGGATTATGCAGCTGCCTGGGGTTGCTAGACAACCAACAAGACACAGACATAGGGACCTCAGAGCCACAAAAAGTCTAGCCAGGGTGAGTTTAGAGTGGGTGTATGGGTATGTTCTGGATCAAGGGCTTCTTAGGCAAAGTTTTACTTCTGGATCAAGGGCTTCTTAGGCAAAGTTTTACTTATGGCTGGGTGGGGGCACTGACAGAGGGGTGGTTAGTAGGAGAAGGACACAACCCCTGAAACTGGGAGGCACTTAGTTTAAATTTGTTGGGTAATATTCATAAAGCCCAATGAAACAGGGAAACAAGCATGGCCAGGAGTTCCCTGGTGGGTCAATGGGTTAGGGATCTGGTGTTGTCATTGCTGTGGCTCAGGTCGTTGCTGTGGCGCGGATTCAATGCCTGTCCTGGGACCTTTCCCATGCCACAGGCGTGGCCGGAAAAAAAAAAAAAGGAAGAAGAAACAAGGATGGGAGTTTCCTTGTGGCGCAGTGGGTTAAGGACCTCCCACTATCTCCGCAACAGCTTGGGTTGCTACTGTGGTGCGGGTTCAGCCCCTGGCCTGGGGACTTCCATATGCCACAGGAACCACTGGGGGAAAAAAAAAAAAGAAACAAGTATGGTCAGAGGAGACCAGATGGGTACAAAGTGGAGCAGGGCAGGATGATTACATCTGCCAACCTTCCAAATGCAGGCGTTCCCACCGTGGCTCAATGGTTAACGAACCTGACTAGTATCCATGAGGACACAGGTTCAATCCCCGGCCTTACTCAGTGGGTTAAGGATCTGGCATTGCTGTGAGCTGTGGTGCAGGTCACAGATGCAGCTTGGATCCAGCGTTGCTGTGGTTGTGGTGCAGGCCAGCAGCTACTGCTCCGATTCAACCCACAGCCTGGGAACCTCCATATGCCGTGAGTGCAGCCCTAAAAAAGACAACAATAATAATAATAATAACCTTCCGAACGCAGTCATATAAACCTTTTGGTATGATGTGAAAAGACATAAGGTACAGGAAATTGACTAGTTCAGTTCAGCAAACATTTACGGGGTACCAGGCTCCAAGCAAGGAGCTGTGGGGTGTGCCAGGATAAGCCCGCTGCCTTTAGGAGTTTAAACGCTTACAGAAACAGTCCTGTGGAAAGCATATTTACTTTGTAAAGTCAGCAATGGAGACACACAAAAAAGTACAGTGCTGTAGGGAGAATTTCAGTGACTCAAAGTCAGGGAAGGCTTTAGGGGAGGTCCTGTTTGAGGTAGGCCTTTAGCATGGGCGTGTATTTGAACATTGGCTTTATCCGTAAGAAAGCGCCTTCAAAGCACAGGGAACCTCTTGGGCAAAGGAGCAATGGTGGGAGGGTCCCAGAGGTATTTACGAAATGATGGTAAATCTCTGTAGTTTGGGTTGTGGGGAGTTAAGCTGAGAAATGCATGTCTGGGACAACCTATGAAGGACTTTGCATTTCAGGTAGAGAGATGTGAATTTTTCTCTTGGCTAAGATAAACTGCAAATTTCTGTATGCAGGAAAGTGACATGATTCTACCAGTCTTAGCCAACTGGTAAACAGTTCAAACAGAAGATTAGGTACCCGACATGGCAACTTCTTGTCCAGCTGAGAAGAAAGAGAGATTGTAATTATATAAACTCATTACTAAAAGGGGGAAGGGGCTTTTGCTTCCCAGGGCCAGCCATGACCTTCTTCCAATTTTATAAACAGACTAAAAGACAAAAAACAAAACCCCCAACTCTCCAGACTTAGATCTCTGGGAAAACAGAAGTAAATACTGACACAGGGTTGCTTTGTTTTCCCAAGAGAGATCTCTCAGGCGATTTCTCTAATTATCTAGAAAAAAAAAATTAACTTGTTTTCCCTTTGGAGTTCGGCCGAGCTGAGGAGAAAACTGCAGTATTGCCTTAGATTCTCCAGCTTTGGTTTGGAAGCAGTATTGGTCCCTGAGGGACTCCCTCCAAGGTCTCTGAGCAAGGTGTCTCTAAGGATTTGTACCCAGCAACGAGGAGGGAGCTTAAAAGTCGGAGACACAGGAGCTCTGCAAAGGGCCTCTTTTAAAAAGAAAAAAGGCGGGGGGCAGGAGGTCTTGTCGATCATTTTAGGATAACTCCGAGGGAAAACTAATCGAGAGGAAAGTCGCGCCTTCGCCTCTGGTTAGAATCTCCGGATCAGAAGACGGCCGAGCGCAACGCACACGGATGGAGAGTGGTAGCGCTCTCTCACGCCGGCATCTCGGCACTTAATTCCGCCCGGCTCCCAGAGGGGCGGATGCAGCTACAGCCGAGCACTCCTCCTAACCAATAAGAAGCCAGAACTCCCCGCCCGTCTCTGATTTAGACCAATCAGGATCCAGGACTTTAGCTTGCGACCGGCGTCTCTGTTGTCTGAGAAGGAAAGCCGACCCCTAGGAGTTGCCAGTAACGGGCATGGCTGCAGTCCTTGGAGGAGGGGATGTGAAGTGAGGAGGGGGCAGGGAGGGGAGAGGACGCAGGCGAAGAAGGACACCCCGGGCCCTGGTAAGTACGTGAACACCCGAGGCTCTGAAGCACGGAGAGCAAAGGGGCGTGGGGCTTGACTTCCGCAGCTTCCGGATTCTTGGCTTAGCGGAGGGGAGTCTGGGGTCTGCACCCAGGGAATGGCCTCAGGGGATCCCTTAGGTGGAGGCTATTGCCTCAAACTCTTGGCCATTTCCTTTCCCCAGATACTCACACCTACCCTCGGCCCTGGCTTGGCCCGTTGGGGGTCCTGCGTCAGACATCGAAGCCTCCCGCCAACAAAAACTCCCTGCCCCAGGATTGCTGTGGCTGGGCCCTGGCCCAGAGGGCTTCCGACGCTGGTGTCCAGTGTATTTATAGATCTCCGGGAGTCCCCATCCTGGCCCCAGTTCCGACGGTTGTTCCCCCTGCGCGCGCTCTCCTCTGCCGCCCGGGCCCTTGTGCTGATCGTGTCCCCTGTGTCCAGGTGGATGGAGCCGGAGGGGCTTTTCAACCCTCAACAGTTTGGAGCGTGCCCTGCCTTTTTTTACGCCCTCTTCCGCCTTTCCAGAATGTTTAAAGACTCATTCGAAGCAACCAGGGGAATATTGCTTGCCACCCCATAAACTGATCTCTGTGCGGTGCTCTGTTCCTCTGCTGCTCACCGCTGAAGTCCTGTTCTTAGAATCCCTCGCGAGCGGTGGTACGAGTCCCTGCCAATGCCAGCAGCGAGGGAAACCCTGCTCTTTCATTGGTGTGTGACCACGGGCTGCTTTGGCGCGGGCATGGGTTTGGTCACGTGTTGCTACATCCCACCCTCTTTTTCGTGTGTGGCTCTTGGGGAAAAGTAAGAGGGAGCTCTGCCTTGAATCTGTTTTCCTTCTACTATGTGATTTTTGTGCCGGGGGGACGATGATCTTTTTCTCATGCTTTATCCAAGACACTCGTTTCAGCGGCAGTGACAGTTCAGTTGACCCTGCATAGTCTTAGAAGATGGGCATCGGGAGGGAATTTTAACATTTTCTCTTACAGATGTGGAACCTAATAACTGTTGGGAGAGTTACAAAGGGCCAGGGCCACCAGGGGCCAGGACTGGAACTCTGAAGTTCAGAATTCTTGAGTTCTTTATCCGCCAGAGCTGGTTGTTTCCTTGGTGGAATTTAAGACAATCAAGTTCCCTGACTTCTCTCAGCTTCTTACAGGGTGGCTGTGAGCGTTAAAATGAGGTGGTACAGGACTTCCCATCGTGGCACGGTGGAAATGAATCCAACTAGGAACCATGAGGTTGCGGGTTTGATCCCTGGCCTTGCTCAGTAGGTTAAGGATCCAGTGTTGCCGTGAGCTATGGTGTAGGTCGCAGACGCAGCTCAGATCCTATGTTTTTGTGGCTGTGGTGTAGGCCGGCAGCTGCAGCTCCAATTGACCCCTAGCCTGGGAACCTCCATATGCCACAGGTGCGACCCTAAAAAGCCCCCCCGCCAAAAAAATTGAGGTGGTGTATATGGTCTGGCACTTAACTAGGTTTGTTTCTGTTTCTGTTTTTGTGTTTGTTTGTTTGTTTTGGCTAGGGTGTGCAGGGGCTTGATGTGGGATCTCAGTTCCTAGGCCAGAGATTAAACCCTGTCCGCAGTGGTGAAAGCACTGAATCCTAAACACTAGACCACCAGGGAATTTCCTTATTAGCTTTTCTTTTTTCCTCCTCTTTTTTTTTTGGTCTTTTTAGGGTCACATCCATGGCATGTGGAGGTTCCCAGGCTACGGGACTACGGGTCGAATCAAAGCTGTAGCCACCAGCCTGTGCCACAGCCACAGCAACGTGGGATCTGAGCTGCATCTGCGACCTACACCACAGTTCACAGCAACGCCGGATCTTTAATCCACTGAGCAAGGCCAGGGTTTGTACCCAAGTCCTCATGGATACTAGTTGGGTTCATTAGCCACTGAGCCACAACGGGAGCTCCAGGTTCTTTTTTTTCTTTTATTCCTCTTTTTGGCCCCCTCCACCACATATGGGAGTTCCTGGGCCAGGGGTTGAATCTGAGCCACAGCTGCAGCAATGCCCAATCCTTAACCCACTGCGCTGGGCTGGGGATGGAACCTGCACCTCAGCAGTGACCCAAGCTGCTGCAGTTGGATTTTTTTTTTTTCTTTTTCAGGGCCACAACTGTGGCATATGGAGGTTCCCAGGCTAGGGATTGAATCAGAGCTACAGCTACCGGCCTACACCACAGCCACAGCAACTTTGGATCCGAGCTGTCTTTCACCCACACCACAGCTCACAGCAACGCTGGCTCCTTAACCCACTGATAGAGGCCAGGGATCGAACCAAAACCTCATGGTTCCTAGTCGAATTCGTTTCCGCTGTGCCACGACGGGAACTCTGAGGATCACGTTTGATCCCTGGCCCTGATCAGTGGGTTAAGCATCCCGGCGTTGCCATGAGCTGTGGTGTGGGTTGCAGATGCGGCTAGGATCCCGAGTTGCTATGGCTGTGGTGTAGACTGGCAGCTACAGCTCTGATTGGACCCCTAGCCTGGGAACCTCCATATGCTGCATAGGTAAGGCTCATTATCTAAAGAGTCAAATAGGAGTTTCCATCGTGGCTCAGTGGTTAATGAATCTGACTAGCAACCATGAGGTTTCGGGTTCGATCCCTGGCCTTGCTCTGTTGGTTAGGGATCCGGCGCTGCGGTGAACTGTGGTGTAGGTCGCACACGTGGCTCGGATCCCAAGTTGCTGTGGCTGTGGCATAGGCCAGTGACTACAGCTCTGATCAAACCCCTATCCTTGGAACCTCCATATGCTGCGGGTGTGGCCCTAGAAAAAGACCAAAAAAAAAAAGTCAAATAAAAGTCATATATGGATAAAAAAAATTCAAGACTTCCTGCTGTGGCACAGCAGGTTAGGAATCTGACATAGCGGCTCAGGTCACTCCAGAGGCACAGGTTCGATCCCCTGCCGGGTGCGGTGGGTTAAAAAGCTCCGTGGTTGTGGCCTCTGCGGCTCTGATTCAGTCTGGGAATTTCCATATGCTTGAGGGTGTGGCCATTAAAAAAAAATTAGGAGTTCCGTTCGTGGCTTAGTGGTTACCCATCCCGACTAGGGTCCATGAGGATTCGGGTTTGACACCTGGCCTCAGTTACTGGGTTGGGGATCTGGTGCTGCCGTGAGCCGTGGTGTAGGTCGAGGCTTGGATCCCTCGTTGCTGTGGCTGTGGCTGTGGTGTAGGCTGGCAGCTGTAGCTCCCGCTGGACCCCCAACCTGGGAGCCTCCATATGCCGCGGGTGTGGCCCTAAAAAGCAAAAAAAAAAAAAATTAAAAATCACTATAAACGCCAGCAGACAACAAAATGTAGATTATCATTAAGTGTATAGCAGAGGATGGATGTTCACACAGAATCCGCAAATATACTCTGAAGGCTCATTTCAGCGGCCATGTTCGCTGTGACTTCCTTGCTCCCTGGTTTTTGTCAGAGTGACAAATACGGGAACTGGCGGAGGTCCTGGAGAAGCGTGGCGACCAGGGGGGCGGAGTACCAGCCCTCCCCTTGCTAATCAGCCGCCCAGTCACTGAGAGTTCACTGCCCTCGAACCCCCACTCCCGCCCCCTCTCCTTGTTTGCGGTGACATCAGAAGATCAGACCGGGGGAGCCAGGGCTGGGCAGTGAGACGGGAGCAGACAGAAGGGCCTTCACAGTTCGGTTTGGAGGAATTGCAGGGAGTGCCAGTTCCCAGTGTGTGAGAGTCAGCCTTTTGCAAAGCTTAACTCCTGCAGAACTCATGAGCTGTGAAGCTCGCTCTTCCTTCCCTCCTGTTGGGCTTGGAAAACAATTTCTCCAGGGAGGGGAGGAGCGCCCTTGCAAACCTGACCCACACCTGAGGCTTGCCTGAGCCTCACCCCTGTCAAGGGTGAGTGATGAGAATAGCCTTTCCCAGACGTGTTCCCGGTGCTAAGCGAGAAGGTTCCCGGTCGTGGTTGGCCCTTCTCCCGCAGGTCAGCGTGTGCTGATGTGTTTTATCTGGCCATGGTGTCAGTGCTGTTTTCATGAGAGCATCTTTCTTTACCGACAAGGCAGGCTCCTTTAAAGAGACTGTTTGAACTCTTGATGTCTGAGCGGCCCAGATGTGTTTCCAGGGCACAGGTGAACTAAGGGCTAAGCCCCGGCTGCATCAGGACTGTTTTTCTTCTGAACAGACTGGCCAGCCCGAATGTGTGGTTTGGTGACCAGGGGCTTGTGTAATAATAAGCTTTGCCTGTGGCTGCCGAACCAGTAAACAGGATCACGTGGCATGGCACGTAGGCTAAGGGCCAGATTTAGACGCAGCGTGATGCCTGTTCCAAAAGCCTAAAGAGATGGGGGAGTGAGCCCCTTTAGGGCTCACAGTGTGGCCTTTGGGAGACCAGAAATGGTATAATTATATGAACCCCATTTTCTTGATTCCAAGATCTTCTTGAAAAAGAGATTCGTGATAACAGTTTTCGTTGGTAGGGAGGTGAACTGAAAAATATTGGGAAATACTTGGTAAGAGGTAGATGCTGGAGAGAGGCTCAAAGATGTATTTATTTTTATTTTTTTAATTTTTGGCTGTGCCAGCAGCGTGCGCAAATTCCCTAGCTCAAAGATGTATTTAAGGAGTTCCTGTGGCGCAGTGGAAATGAATCCGAGTAGGAACCATGAGGTTGCAGGTTCCATCCCTGGCCTCGCTCAGTGGGTTAAGGATCCAGCGTTGCCGTGAGCTGTGGTGTAGGTTGCAGACTCGGCTCGGATCTTGGTGTTGCTGTGGTTGTGGTGTAGGCCGAGAGCTACAGCTCCGATTCAGTTGACCCCTAGCCTGGGAACCTCCATATGCTGCAAGTGGGGCCCTAAAAATAAAGTAAAATAAAAATTGTAGCATGTCAGAATGTTCTTCCTTTTTAAGGCTGAATAATATTCCATTGTATGTACATACCGCATTTTGTTTATCCATTCATCTGTCTGATGGACACTTGAGATGCTTCCACCTTTGCTATTGTGAACAATGTTGCTGTGAACGTGAGTGTGTAAATATGTGTTTGGGTCCCTGTTTTCCGTTTTCGTGGGTATATACCCAGAGGTCAGAGGTTGCTGATTTTTTAAATATATGTTGTGAACATTCACTCGGTTTGAAGATGAAAAGGCGCCAAAGTATGTACAGTGCAAATTCTGCCTCCCACTCCTATTCTCAGCTACTCAATTCCAGTTTATTAATATCTTCTTTTGTCGGTTATGCTTTTGGTATTGAAGAAATCCAACCTAAAGTTACAAAGATTTTTTCCTGTTTTTTCTTCTAGAAACTTCATAGCTATACGTTTCCATTTGGGTCTTTGATGATCCATTTTTAATTCAATCTTGTATATGCTGTAAGCTATATTTAGGAGGGTTTTTCTTTTTTGCATCTGAATGGTCAGTTGTTCCAGCACAATTGAAAAGACCCTCTTTCCTCTGCTGAATTGCCTTTGTACCTTTTTCAAAAATCAATTGACCATATATGTCTGGATCTATTTCTAGACTCTGTTACCAGGCCAGTACCACACTGCATTCATTACTGGAGCTTTATAAACCTTGAGGTTGAGTGGCGAAAGTATTTCAGTTTTGTTTCCTTAGGGTCGTCTAACTTTGCATGCATCTTATGAGTGGATCTGAGCATTTTTTCATATGCCAATACTACTGGATTTCCTTTTTTTTTTTTTTTTTGCATTTTTAGGGCCGCACCTGTGGCCTATGGAGGTTGCCAGGCTAGGGGTCTAATCGGAGCTATAGCTGCCGGCCTATGCCAGAGCCACAGCAATGCCAGATCTGAGCTGCGTCTGCAACCTACACCACAGCTCATGGCAACGCCGGCTTCTTAACCCACTGAGCTTGGCCAGGGATTAAACCCGCAACCTCATGGTTCCCAGTCAGATTCTTTTCTGCTGTGCCATGACGGGAACGCCTGGATTTCTTGATTTCATAGTCTCTCAGAAGAGATCATAAGAAGTCATTTCTGGAGTTCCTGTCGTGGCTCAGTGGTTAACGAATCTGACTAGGAACCATGAGGTTGCAGGTTCAATCCCTGCCCTTGCTCAGTGGGTTAAGGATCCAGCGTTGTCGTGAGCTGTGGTGTGGGTTGCAGATACGGCTCAGATCCTATGTGGCTGTGGCTCTGGCGTAGGCCGGCAGCTACAGCTCCGATTAGCCCCCTAGCCTGGGAACCTCCACATGCTGCAGGAGTGGCCCTAGAAGTGGCAAAAAAAAAAAAAAAAAAGAGAAGTCATCTCTTTCTTATTTGCTACCTGATATATTAATTATCTCTATAGTTTCCCACCTCTGCTTGGATCCCTCCAGTGATGGGGAGCTCATTGCCTCTCAGGGTAGCTTCTACTGTTTTAATACAGTTCTAATTATGTAAAAGGCATTGCTTATATAAAGTCCCAGTCTGCCTCCTATAGCTTCTTCCCCCTAATCTAGTCCTCGTTTTTGGAGCTTCCCAGAGTAAGCCTGGCCCTGATTTCCCCTAGCAGCCTTCACATGCCCTTCCAGCCCTGCTCTAACCTGATGTGAGTTGGGTGTATTGGCTAAGCGTCTTTGCCTATCCCTGTTTCTCATATCCTAGTTTCTCCAACTTGGTTGCTGGCCTTCCACTGTTGTCAGTGTCCTTTTTTTTTTTTTTTTTTGGCTGCACCCATGGCATGTGGAAGTTCCCAGGCCAGGAACAGGAATCGAACCTGCGCCATAGCTGTGACCCAAGCCATTGCAGTGACAACTTTGGATCCTAAACCCCCTGGAACACAAGAGAACGCCCGTCCTTCTTAACATGTGTGACGTGCAAACGAACACAATATTTCAGGTGTGCTCTCAAATGTGCCCAAATCAGACTTACGTTTATCCCTTGCTTTTGGGGGGACCTGGCCTGTCTGGTAATGCAGCCTGCATATGAATGACCTCTGGGCGGCCCTGTCATTTACAGTGAAACTGCGTTTAACTAAGTGATTTATAGTAGTTGTATACAGTAGTTTTTGAACCTAAAGACGGGAGTTCACATGGACTCTCTTACACTTGGCCCGTCATTGCTGCCTGTTGAGATCTTCTCGGAGCTTGGCTTTGATCTCCTTCCCAGGTTTATACTAGCCAAGAATTTGCTTAGCATCCCATCTGTTTCCGCACCAAGTCATTGATAAAAATATTGACTAGGATGCCACCAAGGCTAGAACCCCGAGACTCGTGATTAAGAACCTCCCTCCCCCGCACATCCCTGCATCAATTAGTACCCTTTGGGCGCAGCTCTTCAGCAGAATAGAAGTCCACCGACTTGCCTTTTCAGCGTGTTGGGCTTGCCTAGAGTGGCAGCACAGCTGATGAAGGTCGCGTTGGAAGAGATACGGACAGCCCGCTCCTCCGCTCGCCTCACCCTGAGCCTTGGACACCCACTTCAACGTCCCCCCACCTTTTTCTGGGCTGCGTCCCCAGCCTATGAAAGTTCCCAGACTGGTGACTGAACCCACACCATGCCAATGACCTGAGCCACAGCAGTGACAACGCCAGATATCCTTAACTCGCTGAGCCGCGAGGGTCCTCCACGATGCTGGCTGTGAGCTTGGCAGCAGGGAGCATCCGCCTCTTCCTTCTCAGTGCCAGCTTGTCTAGAGACTCCTCATGGCAAACCGGGATTATTGTCATCTTCCTCCAACTCTTCTGTCTATACTTTCTTTCCCCTTCCCCTCTGATCCATTCTCTACCCTCTTAAAATCCTGGGAGCTACTCAGACACCTTCAGCGACTCCTCAGGGTGTCAGGGTGTCTTTGTTTCAAGGGCCTCTGCCTAGCGGCCCCTGATGCCCAGTCCTATATGGTTCTTTATTTATTTATTGCTTTTCAGGGCCGCACCTGCGGCATTTGGAAGTTCCCGGGCTAGGGGTCGAATTGGAGCTGCAGCTGCTGGCCTACACCACAGCCACAGCTACGTGGAATCCGAGCCTCATCTGCGATCTACACCACAGCTCACAGCAACAACTGGATCCTTAACCCACTGAATGAGGCTAGGGATCGAACAGGGTCCTCATGGATACTAGTCGGGTTCCTTACTGCTGAGCCACAATGAGAACTCCATAGCTCTCTACTTATTTAGGTCTTCTTTAATTTTTCTGTGCAGTAGACATTTCTTATGTGTATTTTTGTTTAAGCCATCTCTAAGTATTTCTTTCTTTTTTTTTTGGTACTGTAAGTGATATTTATACATTTTTATTTTCCTGTATTTCATTATAGCATATAGAATTTTGTTTATGTATTTTGTATTTTGACTTTGTATCATGCCACCTTCACCCTTATTTGTTCTAATATCTTATTTGTAGATTCCGTAGGACTTTCTACGCTATGATCTAGTCTTGTAGAAACACAGTTTTATTCATCTCTTTACAATCTTTATGCCTTTTATTTATTTATTTATTTATTTGTCTTTTTGCTGTTTCTTTGGGCCGCACCTGCGGCATATGGAGGTTCCCAGGCTCCCAAGGGTCGAATCGGAGATGGAGCCACCGGCCGCCGCCAGAGCCACAGCAACGCGGGATCCGAGCCGCGTCTGCAACCTATACCACAGCTCATGGCAACGCCGGATCGTTAACCCACTGAGCAAGGGCAGGGACCGAACCCGAAACCTCATGGTTCCTAGTCGGATTCATTAACCACTGCGCCACGACGGGAACTCCTATGCCTTTTATTTTTTTTTAATTTTTTATTTTTTTTGTCTTTTTGCCATTGCTTGGGCCACTCCTGAGGCATATGGAGGTTCCTGGGCTAGGGGTCGAATCGGAGCTGTAGCCACCGGCCTACACCAGAGCCACAGCAACACCAGATCTGAGCTGCATCTTTGACCTACACCACAGCTCATGGCCACACTGGATCCTTAACCCGATGGGCAAGGCCAGGGATCGAACCTGTAACCTCATGGTTCCTAGTCGGATTCGTTAAACACTGAGCCACGACGGGAACTCCACTGAATTCTCATTCTTGATCTAGGTGGCTCTTTCATTCACATTTCTTACTTAGGCGATGATAGTAATGACAACTGTTTATTAAGACCTACTATGTGCATATAATATTTTACATAATTCCTGTTGCGTATCTGTGAAATCGCTTGTGTTCAATGAACAAGGACACTGAGGCTCAGGGAGACAAATGATCTGTTAAGGTCATTTGGCACCTGTTACATGATGGAGCCAGGATTTGAACCCAGGAGCGTTTGGCTTTGAGGCCTCTGGTTTTTTTCACAGTGAGCGGGGAGTAGACCTGGCCCTTTAAGGGTACAGCTGCTGGTTTCGGCTCCGACGGTTAAGGACAGCGCTCCCCCAGAAGCCCATGTATGGAGTGATGGGAAAACAGAGACTCTTAGAAAAATGTCATGCTCCTGGCTGCCCTTTCTGGGCTGCTGTGGTTCCAGCTGGCCGCAGAGTCAGCTCACTCTCGCAGTGTTGGCAGGAGGAGTTAAGCTTAATCCCCATCTGGCCCCTGGTGCCCTTCCCTGTGTGGCGACTCCCTCCTCCAGCTCCTGCCAGGCTGGGGTGTCATGGGGACCCTGAGCTGTGCGCGTCGACAGGGCCTGGGTGCCTGAGTCCGAGGGCCTGGGTGCCTGAGTCCGAGCTGCCGGAGCAGGAGAAGTGCATTGGCCTCGCAGGTTCCCCTTTCGCTCGGCTGCCAAAGACCACACGTCTCTGCCTCGCGAGGCTGCTCCCCGTGCCCCGTCTGTCTCTGGCCCTTTGGGACTCGCTCAGCCTTGGGAGCTTTGGCTGGAAAAGCAGAGGGAGAGAGGGACTTGGCACCTCGGCCTGTGACGTCGGCCCTGGTGCCGCCTTGCGAGGAACCGTTGGGATTGTGGGTCGGGTTTGGTGCCTGCAGAGCCTGGGCCTCCCGCCTTTGGGTCCTCTGGACACAGCTTTTTTTTTTTTTTGACTGTTTCTAGACCGTTCTTTTATGGATCAGTTCTCCTGGGCTCCTGACCAGCCCCTCTTAACAAGGCTTTGCTGCAGGCCCCGAAAAGAACTGCCCCCGTCAGCAGGTTAGTGCTTTCGCACTAACTCACTCGTCTGGCACCAAACCAGATTACTCAGTGGCGCTCTTTACCCAAACACGCCCTGGTCTGAAAGCAGTAACGTTGGTGGCTGCCAGGCACGGATGGGTGAGAGTCAGGGGTTGTGTGGGGAGGGGGTGGGTGGGCAGGTAAAGCTGATCTTGGTTTTCCAGGTTGTTGTCAGATCAGATCGCCCATCCGCGTGGACGCTCTCCCGGTGTCCGTGGAGCGCTGCCCGTTCGGGAATCCACACGAGAGGCCCGCTGTCAGTGGGCACGTACCTGGCGGGGTGTGTGGTGTGTTCCCAGCCAGTGGCAGTAGATGGGTGCTGTGCCCCTGGCGGCAGGGGAGTGAGCGCGTCTCTCCTTTTGTCGTCTCTGCGGCTCTCTCCTCCATTAGCCTCGTCATTCAAGTGGTGTCTGGATTGCAGTTTACCTTCACCCTGACCTTCAGGTTTTTTTTTTTTGAATGCCCCACGGCATATGGCGTTCCCGAGCCAGGGATCAGATTCGAGCCGTGGTTGCCACCGAAACTGCAGTTGGCGGCAATACCGGAGCCTTAACCCACCGTGCCAGGCTGGGGATCGAACCTGAGGCCCAGCGCTCCCAAGATGCTGCTGTTCCCATTGTGCTATGGCGGGAACTCCCCAACCTTCACTGAAGGCGCTGATGGGAGTTCCCTGTGGCCTCACAGGTTAAGGATCTGGTGTGGTCCCCGCGATGGCCTAGGTTCGATCCCTGGCCCGGGAACTTCTGTATGCTGCAGGGGCAGCTGCAAATAAAATTAAAATAAATAAATAAATAAAGAGCCGAGGAGCCAAGGGTCTTCCCGCTGCTGCTTCTTTTAGGGTTTAAAGAGGAAAAGCGTGCAGCCCTCCGGCATCCTCTCTGTAGCCCTCTCCCTCCCGGCTTCAGAGAGTGGAGATCGTAGAGCCGACCGCTGCCAGGACAGGCGGGAGCCTCGCGGTCGGTGGCACCATCTTCTCCACGTGCTGCTCAGCTGTTTGGGTGACACTGCTGTGTTTCACAGTAGCTGCCCATTCTGGTGACCTGGCCTCACGGAACCTCTTCTTTTCTCCCCAGATGCCGTGACTGCAGCAGAGCCCCTGGGGTTCGCACATGTTTCGGAGGAGCCTTCCTTTTGGGGGTGACCGCCGTCCTCTGGGCATGCCTGCAGTAGCCTGGGCCCATGGACGTGAAGGAGACGCACGCGGTAGGCCTCGGTCCCCTCGTGGGTATCGTCTGCGTCTCTGTTGGCCTCTCCCTGCCCGTGTTTGCCCAGGAGGTCCTCGTTTGGGGGCTTTACACCACAAATGACCGTGATCCGTCCTGCTAACACTTGGCTGGGAGGCACAGGCTCGGAACTGGGGCTCCAGATCCAAGGGTGGGCCAGTTAATGCGGCTGCAGAGAAGCCGGTTTCAGAGCTGGGTTGGCTCCAAGCCAGTCTTCCACTCCTTGCCCAGGGGCGTGTAATTTTGTCTGTTTGCTCTTTGCGAGGGCTCTGCCCCGACCTGCTGAGCCGAGTTGAGTACCGTTTGGCACCCTCTCTGTGGCTGGGGAAGAGCACCCCCCAGCACCCCAGGCCCGGACCCCCAGCCCAGGCCCCTGACACACGGCAGGCACAGCTGTGGAATCAGCTGGCGGGGAGCAGCCCCGGGGTCCAGGTGTCCTCCCGCAGCCGGACACGGGCACTCCGGGTGCCGTCTTTGCAGGGAGGCGGATTTGTCCTTCCTCTGCCGGGACGAGGGCTGCCCGAGCAGAGGTCCTTCCATCTCTTGCCTGGACTCCTTCCGTCTCCCCTTCCTAATGGGTCCCCTGTGTCTGACCTCCTTCCTCCACTCAGCGATCCAAAATGCAGGGCCGACCTTTTGTTGCCCCTGCCAAAAAGTCATGATGCCACCTGCTGAAACCTTTAGCGTGGGGTCCAGAGCCCTCTGTGGTCCCGCGCCTGCCCTTTTACAGGCCCAGCACCCCTGGCCTCCCCTGCCCTGGCCTTTCCAGCTGGTAATTCTGAGCGCTTTAGAGTTTGCGTGCGCACTCCGCATTTAGGCTCTTACCCAAGCCCCTCCCCACCGTTTTTCCTGCCAAACTCCTGCTTTTCTTTCTTCAAGACCCAGTTTAGGCATGACCTTCTCCAGATCCGCCGTCCCCCACCCTCCCATCCCCCCCGCCTTCGCCCTCACAGCATTGCCACCATCACACCTGGTGCGCTGTGTTGGCATCATCTGTCTGTCCCTCTTTATCTCAGTGTCCCTGGCGCCTCGCATAGAGCCTGGCATGTAGCAAGGGCTTAGTAAATATTTCTTGACTTGAACTTACGGCTAGTAATCCTCCCGCAAAGAAATCTTGGGAGGTCTGGAGAAGGAGCTGTGGGTCCACATGCTGGTGCCTGGCTGACGACTGACATGTTCAGGTTTCACGTGCTTCTGGATCAGCCTTGGGACAGGCTCGTGGACCTGAACTTGAAGCCGGTGTGTTCAGTCTCCTGTTCAAAGATGCCTCTGGCTGCTCTGCAGGTGTCTGTCCTAGCAGTGATGGACATGCAGGGAAAGCGACGACAATCGCCTCTCCCCTGGCCTAGGTGCAGTGCTGCTGCATACAGTTGCAAGGGCTGTGCACTGCTCAACTCCCCCACCAGAGGCGGTGATCTTGCGTGATGCAGTAGCCTACCTGCGTTAGGCTGAATGTCCCCAAAACAGAGGACAGCGTTGTTCTCTGGTTCCAGCTGCTCTCTGAAACACCCCTCCCCAGTGAATTGGAGAAACGAAGTCCTGTGGTCCGGGGCCTGGCTTCTCTCTCAAGCGTGAGGAAGAACACTTGCAAACCCTGGCTGGAGAGCTCTCAAGGGCCTTTTGTCACGGAGGATTTTTTTTTTTTTTTTCAGGGCCGCACCCGCAGCATATGGAGGTTCCCAGCTAGGGGTTGAATCAGAGCTGCTGCTGCCAGCCTACGCCAGAAACACAGCAACGCCAGATCTGAGCCACATCTGCGACCTACACCACAGCTCACGGCAACGCCCCATCCTGAACCCACTGAGCGAGGCCAGGGATCGGACCTGTAACCTCGTCGGTCCTAGTCGGATTCATTTCTGCTGTGCCACAACGGGAACTCCTCACGGAGGATTTTTCTTCATCCTCTTCTTTTCTGGGTAGATGCCTTCCTAGCCTAGAAAGCACCGACACCATATTTATGGAATGCTTCCTTCGGGTCGGTAGGACTAACTCTGGGCCCTGCAGGGCGGCCTCTGGCTTGGAGGGGCTTACAGTCTAGTCAAGGAATTTATAGTACAGGTGGCTAAGTAACGGACCTGGCAGTGTTGCTACCCGCATTACCTTTCAAGCTGTGTAATTGGGCTGCTAAAGTGGATCCCGGGGGCCTCCCGCAGGGGAAGGCTTCTTGGAGGCCGGGGCACCGGCCAGCTGGCGTGCTGGTAGTTGATGGTAAGGCGACTGTGGCCCAGGATCAGTTTGACTGTTGCTGGTTGATCTTTTGCACCTTTCTCCCCTTTGCTCCCCTTCTCTTTGTGACCTGCCTGTCCTCAATGTCCCCTTCAGACCCCCCTCTCCTGTCCCCAGCCCTCCAGCCCTTGGCGGATGCGCCATGGCAGTGATGGCCTCCTTGGATGCAGAGCTCCCCTTTCCTCTTGCTCAAGCTGGCCCTGCCAGGAGGGGCAGGACTTGAGAGGGCGGCATTCAGGCCCTCGGAACACCTGGGATAGACCAACACCTGGGATAGACCAGACGTGCTCTTCTAGGGCCTGTTGCTTAGGAGGGAGAGCGACTGCTTAGCTGTGGTTCCCTCAGAGCAGAGCCTTGGAAGCCAGCTGAATGGGGAGTTCCCGCTCTGGCGCAGTGCTGATGGGCAGCGTCTTGGGAGCAGCGGGTCACAGGTTCAATCCCTGGCCTGGTACAGTGGGTTGAGGATCCAGCGTTGCTGTAGCTGTGGCTTAGGTCTCAACTGCGGCTCAGATCTGATTCCTGGCCCGGAAACTCCATATGCCTCGAGGAGGCCAAAAATTGGGGAAAGGAAAGAAAGAAAGAAAGGAAGAAAGCAAGCAAGCTGAAGGGGAGGGTGACCTGGGAGCAGGGAACGGGGACAGGAGTCTCCCTGGTGGTTGGCTGAGGCTGCAGCCGTCCTCAGAGTGGCTGGGAGGCGACCCCTCCTTCCTTGGCCTCATGGAGACTCCCTGCCCTTAACCTCTGGGCTGTCTGGGACCCCTCCTTTTTGGTTCCCATTCAGCTCTGGGTCTGGTGGGGCCCCATGGGGAGCTGTGCTGGAGAAGGGGGAGGGGAGAGGCTGGAACTCAGCAGAGCCGCTCTCTTCCCTTCCCTGCGGGTGAGATGGTGTCGTCTAGGAAACAGGGCCCTGGAGAAATGAACTCCAGGCACTCCCGTTATTGGCCCTGTTTCCTGTCCCTCGAGGTTTCCCAGCCCCATCCTCATCCTCAGGGTGGCCTGGATGGGGTGGGGGGGCAGAGAAGTTTCCTGTCCACTCCCAGGGTCCTTTGCCCTTCTGCCACCCAGGGGGTCTGTGCAGACAGCTTCCTGTGTGTCACACTTGGGGTCCCAGAGTGATGCCCAGGCTCTGTAAACGTTCCAGGAGGTGCTGGACAGGCGCCCAGGCCTCTTCGTGGGATAAGGCCTGGTGTTCACGGGCAGTGTCCTGGTCCCAGCAGCACTTGGGCAGGTGTCGGCTGCTGGCTGAGTTCTTTACTCTGGTGGATTAGCGGCTCCTGGAGCCCCACCCCTCCACCTGTTGGGAAGGCCTTGGGTCCTAGGTGTTGGGATCCCCAGTCTCTTCCTTCCAGCCAGCTCTTCCCTCCCCCCTGGATTCTTCCGCTTGCTTCCCGGCCCCTGCTCTGCCCTGCTGGAAGTCGCTGCTCAGATTTTCTCAATTGCCAGTCCTTCCCCCTCCCTGTAGGATGGGCTGCTATTAATAACTCCCAAGCCCCCTCTCCCCTCCTTCCCGCAGCTCTAACTGTGGAAGGAGTTGTTGTTGGCGTGGCTCCAGGCTGGAGTCTCAGCGTGATCTGGGGGCGCTCTCGTGGACGGCAGGCTCAGCCAGTGGGGCTCTCACCTTGCCCAGGAAAGGGGGTCTGGGGGGAGCGGCCAGGTTGCAGCTTGTCCTGCACTGCTTCTCCCCCGAGGCGGGGCGCCCCCCGGAGCCCCTGGGGGGCTCGTCCCTCCACCCCACCCTCCAGGGCCTCCTCTGGTGAATGGGCCAAGCCCCCCCGACATCTGGCAGAGCCCCTACAAACTTCTCCTTCAGCCCCCTCTCTCCTCCCACCCTCTCCCCCGCCTCTCCTTCCCTCCCTCCCTCCCGCAACAGCAGCGCTGTCTCCTCCTCCCTCCCTAAATCTGCAGCGTGACTGGGGAGAGGCTGAATTAATCAGCAGATTGAGGCTGCGCTGCGCTGCCGCCGGTTCCCTGCTGCCGCCGCCGGGCTCTGGCTCACACGCGCTCCAGCCCTCGCCTCTCCTCCTTCTCCCTCCTCACGCTTCCTCCCTGGGGCTGTGTCTCTTTCTCTCCCTCCTCCCCGAGGGCAGGCGTGTTGGCGGCTCTGCAGCTGACTGTGGCTCGGGCTCTCCCCCATGCTCTTTAAGCAGGCAGAGCTATGGAAGGCCCATCAGGGCAAACGCCGCCAAGTGAGTATGCCCACGGCGCTCGACGTCCGTCTCCCGGACCCCTTGCTCCCCGCTTTGTGTCGGAGGCTTTGGGTAGGTGCTCGCCACGAGGTGGATGCTGAACCGGAGGCAGCTTGGATTGCGAGGTCGCGAGGACCGTGCAAGGAGGAGGCTGGGACTGGGAGCTGCACAGAGCTGGTGTGTCCAGCTGCTGGGCAGGCTCCTGAGTTGCCCCGGAGCAGAACCAGAGCCCAGGTTTCCCCGTGGGGCGTCCTGTCCAGGTGTGCGGGGGTGGGGGGTGGGGGCCTGGTCGCCTTGCTCAAGGTGGGGATGCCAGCTCCTCCTTGGGCCAGTAAGGAGGCTTTTCTTGCTGGACCACGTGGGTCCCTGAGGAGCCCCCAGGGCCAGGGCGATTGCATCCTAGGTCTTAGCTGCAGGAGGCGACCTGCAGAGTGCAAGGTCGGCGAGAGCCCGGATGAGTGAGGACGAGGAGGGTCCCTCTGCTCGAGCCTTCGCGTTGCTTGCCTGCAGTCAGCGTCGGTCTGTGTCTGGCCAAACTCAGAAGAGTTGGATGGTGGCCGCTGTCAGAGACCCTGGTGGAGTGTGGCCGAATCTCTGCTTCAGGGGTTCCGACATCGGGGAGCCAGCTTCGGGTGCCCTCCCCCCCTGCACTGGCCAAGGGGGCTGATGGCGGGCGAGGGGCCGCCTGGTTCTAATTAGTGCTTATCTGCTGTTGTCAAGGCCAAAGGCCAATTCCTGATCTGTCTGCCTGAGCCTAGGGGACCTTGAGTCCACTTTCTCCCAAAACAGGGGGAGGAGGACGGAGAACAGCTGCTGCGCCGAGAGAACCTCTGAGCGTCCCGAACGCACAGGGGCTGGGAGCTGGGGGCTGGGGACCACCGCAGAAGCCTGATGGAGAAGCTCAGATGTGCTGACTCTTGAAGGCCTTTTTTTTTTTTTTTTTTGGTCTTTTTAGGGCCACACCCGCAGCATATGGAGGTTCCCAGGCTAGGGGGTCCAATCAGAGGTGTTGCTGCTGGCCTACACCACAGCCACAGCAACACCAGATCCGAGCCGTGTCTGCGACCTACACCACAGTTCATGGCAACGCCTGATCCTTGACCCACTGAGCGAGGCCAGGGATCCAACCTGCAACCTCATGGTTCCTAGCTGGATTTGTTTCCACCGCCCCATGACAGGAACTCCCTTGAAGGCCTATTAGCCTGACCCAGATGCTTGGCTCTGGGCCCCGGGGAACTGGTCTTGTTCTGTAGCAGATTCCTTGCAGTTCAGATTTGACAGTTTTTTCACCACCTGCTATTCCCCCAGGTGTCACATGCTGCCCGCTGCCCGTGTCCCCCTTTGATGATAAAACGGGGAGGAAACGTGGGGCGCGATGGGCGTGTGCTGGCGGCTTCCTGAGCCTACACCTCCTAGAGCCTTGAGTTCCTCTATCGGGTCCAGCTGAGGCTGAGCAGTTAAAGCAGTGGGATGGGTGCTGCTTCCTGAAAAGCCTCAGGGTAAGGGGAGAAGCAAGGCCAAGCCGCCCCTCTGGCGTAGAGGCCTCGCTTAGCCACGGCCCCTTGTCCCTGGAACGTCCCAGAGGTGCCTGGTGGGGAGCGAGAGTTTCTGAGCATCTGCGATGCAGGAAGGATCGCTTACTGCCTTTGGGTACCTAAGTCCAGGACGGGTGTTCCTCTCCCTTCTCGCCCCCGGGGACAGGAAGCACAGACCTCAGGCTGCATGTGTATCACTTGACTTTTTCTTATTTCTCAAACCATCCCATCCTTGCATGGTCCCCTCCGGGCTGCCCGGCCTAACTCCGTGCTTGGAGAAAGGCCACCCGAGCCTGCCCGCCAGGAGCCCTTTTCTGAATCTCCTTTTGGAACGTATGAAGGTCTCTCAGCAGTTTCTGCAGCTTCAGCCTCGGCACAATGAGAGAAACAGTGATTTTACCCCTAACCAGGACCCTCCACGGGAGACGGGGTGAGGAGTTGCCTCTGGGCCCCGGCGGGCAGCCTTGGCCATTGGATAAGTGGAGCTGGGGCCGCAGAGAGTCGGCTGGCCTAGAAGGCTGTGCCTTTTCCTCCAGGGCCAGCCTGTGCGGGCAGGCACTTTCTTCAGGAGGCATATAATTACAGAATGGCTTATTTTTCCTCAGCTGTCCTCTCTTTAATCGCCAGTCTGGAGTCGGTGCTCCAAGCCAGACACAACACGCGGGGGGCAGACGCACCCACGCAGTCAGCTCTGTGGGCCCCTCTCGGCTCAGCTCCAGGGCCTCTGCCACCTTCCAGCCCTTCCCTCCACACCTGGTGAGGGGCAGGGTGCAGGTTCTCTGAACCTGGAGGCAGAGAAGGAGCTAAACGCTTGATGGGTGGGGGACGAGGGGGTTTGGGGGTGCCTGGAATAAGGCAGCAGATGCAGACCAGCCCCAGGCAGAGGGTGTCCAAGTTCTAAAGGCCTGGCGGGGGAAGGAGCTGCCCCGGCTCCCTGGCTGCCCCCCTCCGCCCTCCCCGCCTTCTCGAGCCTGGCACTCGTTCCTGGGTGGTGCGGCAGCTTCGTGGGATTTGTTAGCCCTTCTTTCCTCCCACCCTTTGGCACAGTTGCCGCCTCTGCAGGCCAGCCTTCCCCTGCCTCCAGGTTTGCTCGCTGGAGACCTGGCCTGCGCAAGTCCACCCCAGAGCCTCGCACCTCCCACTTTGGGGAGGAGGCTGGGCCTCCCTTTGGGCAAGAGAAAGCCTGTGGCCCCCACTTCCTTCTCTCTTCCTTCTTTCAGCCCCTGGAGGCTTTCTTGCTCCTGGAGTAGAGGAGGCAGAGGTCCAGCCCTCAGCCTTACCTGACCTTCCTCTGTCCCGGACCGCAGCCCCCAGGGAGGCCCCCGATCCCCGCAGAGTACAGGGCTCTCTCATGTTGGGGTGCCCGGCTGGAGGCCCATTTCTTCCTAAGCTGAAATAGCCAGTTACCCCTGTGGGAAGAAGCAGCCCTCATCCTCATAATCCCTCAAAGCCACCATGGAGAGCGGGGATTACGTGAGATTTAGGCATGGGATCTGGGAGGCCTTTGGGCCAGGCCCACTTGGAGCTCATCCTCATCCATCAGGCCCAGGGAGCTGGTGATAGGCCAGCACGGGGGCGCCACCTGTGCCAGGTCTGCCCCCCGTCCACCATGTCCTACTCATGGAGACGTGTATCTGGCCAAGGGCAAGGCTGCAGGGAGGGGGATGGGTATGGAGACCGGCAGGGAGGAGGAGATCCAGAAGGTTCGTGGGCGAAGCCAGGGCAGGACCGCAGAATGGCGGGGGGAGTGCCCCCAGGCAGCCAGGGCATCCCTGGCTCAGGGGCTCATAGATAAGCCCAGTCCCTTTCTTGGCGCCCCAGGTCTAGGGCTTCGCTCTTGCTCAGAAACCGTTCCTGGTGGAAAGCCCACCCTGTCCAGGTGCCCCTGGGAAAGCCTCGCTCCTCCCCTGGCTCTGCCTTTCCTAGAGGCATTCTTCTCCAGGACCCCCGACTGGGGAGTCTATGTATCAGATCCAGCCCAGGCTGGGCCTGCTCCAGTAGTTTTGGTTCAGTAGATCTGGCCCGGGGGGAGGGGGGGCAGCTGGTCATCCGTGTTTGCAAAAGCTCCAGGTGTTTCTGCTACAGATCCTGGGGTGGCAGCCCTGATCAGGGCGTCACTCGGACTAGTGGTGCTACATGTGTGTTCATTCATTCATTCATTCCTTTAGCAAATACTCATTGAGCTGCTGCCCCGTGCCAGGCAGCACTGTCCTTGTGGTTGGTGGGAGGCGTGGGGATGGAAGAATTCAGTACCTGTTTTCAAGGAACTGGCAGCTGGGGGCGAGCCAGATGAGTACATCTGTAATGACTGCCCTCCGGGATGCCTGCTGTGAGCCAGAGCTCCCCCTGTAAGCACATCCCTCATCCCTGGCTTTTGGGGAAATTCCCCAGAGCAGGTGACGTTTGAGCTGAGTCTCACAGAAGTAAGAGTTGTCTGGGGCAGGGAGGGTGTTCTTGGCTAGGAAAATACATAAAAGTATTTGCCCACGAGCTGAAGGAGCACAGCATGTGGCAGGAATGGCAGGAAAAGGCTGCAGAAACTGGCAGATCCCAGATCTCGCTCAGGAGTCCTGGCCAGATTTTTAATGGTGCACGGGGTCAGTGGATAAGACAAGTGCCCACGGACTGGGGTGTGGCAGTTGGTTTGGAGAAGGTGGACTGGGGAGGGGTGGGGAGGCAGGGGCCAGGGGGGAGGGCCTGGGTGACCAACTCGGGTGGGAAGGGCCTGGTGGCAATTTCGGGGTTTTGGACCTATCGACTCAGAAGTACCTGAGAAACAGCTGTAAGGCCGTTCAGTAAACGGGTCAGAATTCGGGGTCGTGGTCACCCCAGAGATAAAATTTAGGAGTTGTGAGCTTATTGATGGTGGATGAGTCCACGTGGCCGAGGTTGCCCTGGAAATGTACATGATGTTGTTGAGATGATGTCGCCGGCTGGACTGCCGCGTAGATGGACAGGAAAAAACAGGAGAGAAGCCCAGGAACAGGGGTCTCAGCTGGAGAGGTCGTGACACGGGGTCGCAGAAGACAGCGTGCCGGGAACCGCCTCTGTCCATACTGCTTCCCTCCCACCCGCCACACACGAGAGGTGGCGAGGTCAGCACAGGTCCTTTCTTTCCCGCCTCTGGTCTGCGCCGGTGTCCCTCCCAATGTCGTCGTGTTGCAACAGCCTCCCTTTGGGGAGGTGGTAACAGAAGTTGGAGGAGCTTCC
Organism: Phacochoerus africanus; assembly: GCF_016906955.1. Taxonomy (NCBI): domain Eukaryota; kingdom Metazoa; phylum Chordata; class Mammalia; order Artiodactyla; family Suidae; genus Phacochoerus; species Phacochoerus africanus. The sequence continues at coordinate 5,863,585 of NC_062557.1, read as the reverse complement.
CTTCATATCTTCATTAGGAGCAATGTAACACTAGCGTCTCAGGTTGGGTCTCTTCTCCCCACTTAATGCATATTTTCTGACCCCAGAAAGTGGAGAGATGGCAGCAGCAAGGTAGGTTGGGGGTCCGTGGTGAGCAGGGTCTGAGTGGGGCCCTGGATGCCGATGGTGCTGGGGTGAGAGCTGAGCGAAAAGTTGGAAGACCTTGAGTATGCAAAGTTTTGTTTCCAGTTCTGGGGTTTTTTTTTGCCATTTTTTTTTTTAGGGTCTCACCCAAGGCATCTGGAGGTTCCCAGCCTAGGGGTCGAATCGGAGCTGTAGCCGCTGGCCTACACCACAGCCACAGCAACGCAGGATCCGAGCTGTGTCTGCAACCTACACCACAGCTCACAGCAACGCCAGATCCTTAACCTACCAAGCGAGGCCAAAGATCGAACCTGCGTTCTCATAGATGCTAGTCAGATTCATTAACCACTGAGCCACTATGGGAACTCCATCTGGGTCTGTTTTAAACTGGCTTTGAAGAGCAGGAGACTTGAAGGGCTTGAACGCCTTTCATTTCATTTTATTTTTTATTTATTTATTTGGCCATGCGCACAGCTTGCTGAAGATCCTGGGCCAAGGATCCAACCCACACCACAGCAGCAACAAGGCCAATCCTTAACCCACTGAGCCACCAGGGAACTCCCTTGGATGTCTTTTAATTTGGTGGAGGTTTGAACGTGCTCACACCCTGAAGGACCCGGGCGAGTCGACGGAGGGAGGGCGAGGAATGGGAGGAGGGGGGAAGATGCTGGGGAGGTGGGAGGGGAGGGTCCCATCTTGGCTTGGCGGGGACCTGGGCCTCCCACAAGGTGCTGAGCGCCTCCCGCTTCTCTCCAGGGCGAGCCAGCCTTGGGCCTGGGCCTGTCCACCCGGAAGGCCCTCAGCATCCTGAAGGAGCAGCTGGAGGCAGTACTGGAGTGTCACCTGAAGGAGCGGAAGGAGTGTCTCACGTGGAAGGTGATGCGGCCTTGCGGGGAGGCGGGACCCTGTTTGGGGCCATGGAAACACTTGGGAGGCCCCTTCTCAGGGCTGTGACTTGCCCTGTCACCCTGCGCTGGGATGACCTAACTGAGGCTTCGTTAAAAATCAAAGAGAAGCCGGGGTCCCTTTCAGAGTGGTGTTGACCCCGGCCCAGACCAAAGCGAGAAGACCAGGCGGCCCCAGGGTAGGTGCTGGGGGGAGGCAGTGGGACCGAGCAGGACGGGATCTCCGCTCCTTCCTCCCTCCTTGACCCCAGGCCTCTGACTCCCGGCCTCTGCTGCCCCCCTCGCCCCCCAGGAGATGTGGAGAAGCAGCTTCCTGCACCATGGTAACCGCTGCTCCTGTTTCCACTGGCCCGGTGCCTCGTTCATGCTCCTGGCTGTGCTGCTGCTGCTGGGCTGCTATGGGGGCCAGCCGGCCGGCAGGTACACGGCGGGGGCTTCTTCCCGCCTCTCACAGTGGCTCAGGGACTGGGCTGTCCCTCTCCTGCCTCAGCACCCACCCAGGACATCTGGGGGGAGGGGGCGCCCCGGTCGAGCAGGCATCCACAGGCCCTTGGCTGACCCTCTTTTCAGGAGGGAGCGGGGAGGGCAGCGTGGGGCCCAGGGCTGGCCGGGCTGGAGGCCCCCACCCCGCTGCTCCCCGTCAGTTCCCCTCGCCTCTTCCTGGCAGCCACGGGGTGGAGCTGGTGAACGCCTCTGCACTGTTCCTCTTGCTGCTCCTCAACCTTGTCCTCATCGGGCGGCAAGATCGGCTGAAGCGTCGGGAGGTAGAACGGAGACTCCGAGGGATCATTGACCAAATCCAGGGTGAGGCCAAGGGGCGGGCGCGTCGGGTGGGGCAGGATGCCCTGGGACGGGTCTGAGCCCCTGCAGCTCCCCTCCCAGTCCCAGCCAGGGCCCCAGCACATTGGCGTGGCCTGTGGTCAGCATTTGGGGGCTCTCATCGTCAGGAGGGTTCGAAGGATGCCCTGCCTCCTCTCAGAGGTTCAGTGAGAGCTGTGGGGCAGCCATGGGTGCCCGGCGGTGGCCTGGGCGGGCAGGAAGGCTGATGGCGGCACAGTAGACTTGAAGGCTCGCTCCGATGGCTGGAGACCAGCAGAGAAGACCCTTTCTTGGCAGGAGGACAATTGAGATTTTCTCTTCCAAGTCTGTCCTGTCTGGTGGCCCTGGGCCAGGGGCGGTGAGAAGGGAGCAGTCTGAGACACTCGTGAGGGCCAGGGGGCGGGAGCAGGGAACCAGGAGCCGGAGGTGGAGCAGCCCAGTTCCTAAAGAAGGGAGTTGCTCAGTCGGGTTTCTGCTGTCCTTCCATTCAGCTAGTGCTTATGCAGCCCTGGTTAGGGACTGAGGAGCACAGCTGGCTCTTGAGAGATGATGGTTCCTGCTTGCCCAGGAGCGTGCGTGTGACCTTGCGAGAGAAGCAGCACTTTCTCTCATGCGACTTTTCCCCAACAAGACGGGGCAGTGGGGGTGTAAATGCTGAGTGGTTCATCCTGAAATGACTAGTTAATTGCAACCAGGCACTGGGAGCACACTGGTGACAGAGCAGGATGGGTGCGGCTCTCCGGGAGCTTTGTCTCTTGCTCAGGAACCATCAATGGCTCCCTCGTGCTCAGCAGAGCCAGCCACCTGGCCTCCCAGAAGCCCTGACCCAGGCTCCAGCCTTCGTCTTCAGCCCCTTCTCTTCCGGCTCATCCTCACTGTCCTGACCCTCTGGGGACTTGCCTGCCCCTCAGTCTTTGTCCTGCTGTCCCTCTGCCTCGTGCGCCTCTCCCTGTTCATCTCCAACAGACCAAATCGCGCCCGTTCTTCGAGACTCACCTTAAACGCTCCCTTTCTCACGAAGCCGTCGCTGGTCACCGCCGCTCGTCTCTACTCCTGCAGCTTTGGGCTCCTTCCCAACGCTCTGAGCACGCGCTGGCCTCCTGGGGGGTGTTCTGCCCACTCGTCTCATCTCCCCTTCTGGTTGTGGCTCCTCAAAGCCAGGGACCACATTGTCTTCCACTTTGGCCTTTGTACCCCTCACGGAGCTCAGCACCCCTCAAAGCTCTTGGCAAAGTTAGAGAAATACATTTGAGTGGAACGGGGTACAAAGAATAGGAGCTCAGAGGAGGTGCAAGAGCCTGGGCTGGAGTGGTGGGGAGGTGACCTTGCTGGGGGCAGGGGGAGCATTGGAATGAATAGCGCGGGTCGATGCAGCCCTTCTGGGGACGAAAGGAGCACAGACACAGCTCCCTCGGTGGGTGCTGTGTCTGGCTGGGGTGTGGAGCTGCAGGCGAAGCTGTTTCTCTCTTTCCCTTCTCCTCAGATGCCCTCAGGGATGGCAAGGAGGTCAAGTGGCCAGATGCCCTGTACCCAGACCTCCACATGCCCTTTGCGCCGTCCTGGTCCCTGCACTGGGCCTACAGAGACGGACATCTGGTCAACCTGCCCGTTAGCCTGTTGGTGGAAGGAGACGTCATAGCTCTGAGGCCCGGCCAAGAATCCTTTGCTTCTCTGAGGGGCATCAAGGTAGCTGGAGGCTTTTCTCCTTCCCTGGAAATGCTGTGTGAGGGTCCCGGGGCTTAATCCCGATGCCTCCTGGCCAGCTCACCGGCTTCTGGGCAGGGGCTCTAGGAGAATGCAGAAGAGCTGGGACGTCTTTCTCCTTGTCCTGTTTTTTTTCTTCTCTCTCATCATCAAGCTGCTAGGAATCCAGTCCCCGGGGCCCCCTCCAACCTACCCTTTGCTCACTGATGGCCCCAGTGAGATGTCTCCCTTCGCTGGAATAGTCGAGGAAGAGTGGCTTCCATGGAGCCTATTAATTACCCTCGCCCTTCCCGCCCTTCCTCGCTGGCAGGACGACGAGCACATCGTCTTGGAGCCAGGGGACCTGTTTCCCCCTTTCTCTCCACCCCCCTCCCCCCGGGGAGAGGTGAAGAAGGGGCCACAGAACCCGCAGCAGCACCGGCTCTTCCGTGTCCTCGAGACCCCTGTGATTGACAATGTCAGGTAGGGGTGCTTCCACCCTTCCTCCTCTGCCCCCCCTTACCTCCCAACTTCTCTGCCCCAGAGCCTGCTGTGAGCTGGTGGCGGGGCGGGGAACCAGAAGGAGCCTTACTCAGACCGAGGCCCCTTAGGGCAGCCGTCGCCGGAGGGCCTTCTCTTTAGCATCTTGCGGGAATTTGTAGACTGAGTGACGACCCCCCGCACCTCCACCCCAGTCTGAACCCTTGAGGTGGCAGCTCCGGAAGCGGCCACAGGCTGCTGTCCCTGGAGGCCCCTTGGCAAGGGCCAGGGAATAGGACGGCCTTCGGGACCCAAGATGCTCCGTGAAGGGGTGGACTTCCGGCCTGTCCCCTAAGCAGAGCTCGCCCGAGTATAGGGACCCCTCTTTCTGCAGGTGGTGCCTGGACATGGCCCTGTCCCGCCCAGTCACCGCTCTGGACAACGAGAGGTTCACAGTGCAGTCAGGGATGCTGCACTACGCTGTGCCCGTGGTCCTGGTGCGTGAGGCGAGGCATGCGGGGCAGGGGAGGGGGCCAGACCTGGGTGGGCGTGTAAGTGGAGACCCGAGGGTTCCAGCGGGTGCCAGCCAGGGCGGGGGTGGGGGCGTGAGGGGCAGAACACGGGGAGCCTCGGAGCCCGGGTCCCCCTCTGGGGGAATAAGGCAGCATCTCTCTGTTCCCGCCAGGCTGGCTTCCTCATCACCAACGGCCTGCGCTTCATGCTGCACGCCCCCGGCGTCACCACCTGGCAGTACACCCTCCTCCAGCTGCAGGTACGGCCGCCCTCTCCTCCGCCCTTTCCCCTCTGCCCCGGGCCCTGGTCCCTTCCTGGTGTCTTGACTGCCCCCCAAACCTGCAACCCAGGGGTCTCAGGCTTCAGCTTAAAAGCCCTGCTTCCCTCCCTTCCTTCCAGCCCCCTGGCCCTTTCACAGAGGGAGGGGCCAGAGGGCCAGAGAAGCCTGCCCCCCGCCCCCCCACCACCAGCAGCTCTCTGGAAGCCTTGGTGTGGCTCCTTCCCAGGTGAACGGTGTCCTGCCCGTCCTGCCCCTGCTCTTCCCGGTCCTCTGGGTCCTGGCCACCGCCTGTGGAGAAGCCCGCGTCCTGGCCCAGATGAGCAAGGGCTCCCCCAGCTCCCTGGTACATTGTTCCAAGGCATCGGGGCAGCGGGTTGCTGGGGGGTGGGAGGGGACTCGGACAGTGCAAAAAGAACCAAAAGCAGGAACAGGAAGAGAGGGTCGGCCGTGCCCCAGCAACCAGGAGCAGAGGTCCAGCCCCCGCCAGCCCAGCACATGGGCAGGAACTGGGCGGCTCCCCCGGGAGCTTGGCCCTCTCCAGCCAGAAGGGTCTCCAGGCCCGGTCTTGCCCACCCTGACTCTCCGCAGGTGGGGGGGGGGGGACACAGGGGCTGCCCGGGTGCCCTTCACCAAAGGTCTCGAGAGCTTTGCTGATGTGAGGCCCCCGGCCTGCAAGCCTGGAGGCCTGCGTGAGGGTGGCGGCTTCCTCCCTGAGACTCACCCTTTTCTCCACGCAGCTGGCCAAGTTCTCGGAGGACACCCTGAGCAGCTATACAGAAGCCGTCTCCTCTCAGGTACACTCCCCAGGGAGGGGTTCTGCCCCAGCCCCTGTACCACCAGCCTGAGCGCCCTCGGGCCCCTTCCAGAACCCAGGGACTCCCCTCCTTTGTGGCCTTCGAACCCCTTGGAGCCCTCACGCCACCCGTTCCACATGGTCCACGTGTCGCTGCCGTGCTGGACAAATGCCTCTCCACCCAACTTCCTGGTGCAAACCCCCGCTGCCCTCCCAAGGACTCTTTCCTCTGTCACCTCCAAGGCCACCTCCAGGGAAATATGGCCGAGCCCCAGATGGCCTTACGGGCTTTGTCTCTGCCCCCAGGAAATGCTGCGTTGCATTTGGGGCCACTTCCTGCGGGTGATCCAGGGGACGTCGCCAACGCTGAGCCACAGCTCCAGCCTGCTGCACAGCCTGGGCTCCGTCACGGTGAGGGCTGCCCCTGGGGGGGCCTGCTGTCCAGGCACCTCCGTGGCCCCCGGGGGCTTGGAACGCCCAGCCCCCGTCCTGATCCCCGACTCTCCCTGCAGGTCCTCTGCTGTGTCGACAAACAAGGGGTCCTGTCGTGGCCAAACCCCAGCCCGGAGACCGTGCTGTTCTTCAGCGGGAAGGCGGAGCCCCCGCACAGCAGCCACGAGGACCTCACGGGTGACCTGTCTACCCACTCCTTCTGCCACCCCGAGGTCGAGGAGGAGGTGTGACGGCTCCCGTGGTGGCCGCGGGGCGGGTGAGGCTGGGAGGGGGCGGGAGGGCTCGGCCATCAGGATCTGCTTCTGAGCGGTTCAGGCAGGGCCACCAGACAAGGTGCTGGGGGGACGTAACCGCCCTGCCTCCCTGGCCCGCGGCTGCCGTCGGGACCCCGGTCCGAGGCCTGTGCTCCTTGTTCTCCCCAGCCCCAGGAACGAGACGCCCTCCTGGCCGGCCCCCTGAACGCTACTCTGCACCTTCCCCATGAGCAGGAGCACAGCGACTGGCCCGGCGACAGCGCCAAGCCCCCTGAAGCCTACCCCCACCACAAAGCCCATGGCCGCAGCAAGCACCTGTCTGGCTCCAATGTGAGCTTCAGCAGGGACACGGAGGGCGGTGAAGAAGACGCCGGCAAGGTGAGGGGACAGGGCGGGGGACAGCCACCTTGTCAGCCACCAGGCAGGGCATCTCGGCCTTCCCACTGAAGGGGCTACAGGGGTGCGGCCCAGCCTGGATGGATGGAGCCAGAAGCACAGACGCCTTGGCCTCCATTCTCAGGCCTCCTGAGGCCTCGGCCATGGCTCTTCTGTGAAGGAGGCCCTTCCTCCTTTTCAGGTCTCGCCGATGGTGGTAATTTTTAGGGCAAGACCCTTCCTTCTAATCACAACCTTTGAAAGACAGCCAGCGCTCCTTCTAAAGCTGTTTCCGCTGGCTGAGAAAGCTGTCCGTGGTTTCTTGCTGGGCCTGCTCCTCCTCTGCTCAGCTATTGCCCCTGTTATTGGGCACAGACCCTACGAGCACCTAGGAGCCAGAGAGGATAGGGAGGGGGCCTCGGGAGGGCTGGGAGAGCGTGAGCACATGCATGGCCTGCTGGGAAGGGGGCGCCTCCTCCCAGAGGCACCCCCGCACCCTCCTCCCCGTCTGAGGTCCCCACCGCTTCCCCTCCACGTCTCCTCCAGACCCCGCACGGGTTGGAGGCCGAGCCCTACGAGGCCGAGGACTTCGTGTGCGACTACCACCTGGAGATGCTGAGCCTGTCCCAGGACCAGCAGAACCCCTCCTGCATCCAGTTCGATGACTCCAACTGGCAGCTCCACCTCACCTCGCTCAAGCCCCTGGGCCTCAACGTGCTGCTCAACCTGTGCAACGCCAGCGTCACCGAGAGGCTCTGCCGGTTCTCGGACCACCTGTGCAACATCGCGCTGCAGGAGAGCCACAGCGCCGTGCTGCCCGTGCACGTGCCCTGGGGCCTGTGCGAGCTCGCCCGCCTCATCGGTATGCGGCCACCAGCCCCGGCCGGCCTCGTCCAGGGGCTGGGCCACCAAACCCCCACATGTGCCAGGCCTGGGCCCAGCACTGGTCAGGAGCACCCAGCTGACGGTCCCCTTGGCCCAGGCTCTGCAGCTTGATGGCGCTTCCTCGTCCGGGAACATAACCGAGTCTGGGGAGAACAGGTGGAGGGGAGCAGCCCAGCCCGCCTGGGGTTCTCTCCCCGCTAGGGAGGAAGGTGCAGCGGGCTTCCTCTCAGAGGCTCTGAGCTGCCGACCCTCCTCCCACAGGCTTCACTCCTGGGGCCAAGGAGCTCTTCAAGCAGGGGAACCACCTCGCGCTCTACCGCCTCCCCAGCGCCGAGACCATGAAGGAGACGTCGCTGGGGAGGGTGTCCTGTGTCACCAAGCGGCGCCCCCCACTGAGCCACATGATCAGCCTCTTCATCAAGGACACCACCACCAGTGAGCCTCCCGGGCTCTGCCCCCATCGGGCCAAACCTCCCAGGAGTGTGGCGGGGCTCTTTAGGGCATCCTTTTTTCAGGGAGCACTGGGCCAGTGAGCATTAGACTGCTTCCTGGGACCTCACACCTGGCAGGGACTGGATTTGGGGACTGAGGCTGGGCAGGGGGTGGCCACAGATGATGGGACAGTCTAAAGGAAGGGCAGCTTAGCGCCTGTGTCATGCGCCTACCGGTTTGCTGCCATGATGCCCGGGGAGTTGCCACCCCCCCAGGGGCGTCTTGGCACCCTTCTTAAGGATGGCAGGGTGTCACCGGAGGCCAGAGTGGGGGTTGGGGTGGCCTGGGGCACCCATGGCTTGACTGTCCCCTCCCCCGACCGCCCTCAGGCACAGAACAGATGCTGTCCCACGGCACGGCCGACGTGGTCTTAGAGGCCTGCACAGACTTCTGGGACGGAGCCGACATCTACCCGCTTTCAGGTTCTGACAGGTAGGTAGGGAAGCAGACGCTGGTGGTGGGAGCAGTCAGCTCTGGTGGTCGGCCTGCCTGGCTCCCGGGGTGGGGGCGTCCCAGGACCACTCACCTCGCTTCCGCCCTGCTTCCCTGGCAGAAAGAAAGTGCTGGATTTCTACCAGCGAGCCTGCCTCTCTGGTTACTGCTCGGCCTTCGCCTACAAGCCCATGAGCTGTGCCCTGTCCTCCCAGCTCAACGGCAAGTGCATCGAGCTGGTGCAGGCGCCTGGCCAGAGCAGCATCTTCACGATGTGTGAGCTGCCCAGCACCGTCCCCATCAAGCTGAGTGCCCGCCGCGGCAGCTGGAGCTCAGATGGTACCGTGCATGCCATCCGTGGGGACCCGTGGCTGGGAGCGCTTCCGGGGGCCCGGACATGAGCAAAGTAGACACAGCGGGCACAGCACTGGCCCTGGCGCACCATGGTGCCTCTCACTGTCTGGTGACATGGGCGAGTCCTGGTCTCACCTGTAACCAAGTGCTTCCCCTGCCCTGCTCCGGGTTCACTGCGCCGCTCCAGGGGGATGGCAGTCATAAGGCAGTAGCAGGTGTAGAACATTCGCCTCCTTCGCATCAGACAAGCCCCCCTGGAACAGAGGGACTCAGAGCTCCACCCAGCCCTCCCCACTCCACCAAACACACAGCCTTAGGGGGTCTTGGGACCCAAGGGACCATGAACTGAAGCTGTTGCTGAGGGTGGGGCCTGCCCCTTAGGCCTGGACCAGGGATTGCCACCTGACTGATGGGTACCTCTCGTTGTCTTTTCCCCTCTCCCGTGTCTGTTGGCTCCTTTGTGTCTTGGTTGTGCCTGTGCGTGTATGTGGCTGTGTGTGTGTGTGTGTGTGTGGTCCCCCGGGGGCCCCCATGCTCATTGATTTGGGCGTGGCATCTGTGTGTGTGGCCCCGGGCTGCCTCCTGGAATCTCCTGGTTCCCGGGTGTCCCGCCTGGGCCGCGTCCTGGCCGGGCTCGGTGCCTTGTGCGTCCTGAAGAAGGGATCGGGGAGGTGCTGGAGAAGGAAGACTGCATGCAGGCCCTGAGCGGCCAGATCTTCATGGGCATGGTGTCCTCCCAGTACCAGGCCCGGCTGGACATCGTGCGCCTCATCGACGGGCTGGTCAATGCCTGCATCCGCTTCGTCTACTTCTCTCTGGAGGATGAGCTCAAAAGCAAGGTGGGGGAGCCGTCCCCGGCTGCTCCCCGGACCCTCTTCGCCGCAGCCTTTTGGGCCCACTGTTCATTGCCGTCTGCTTTGTGCAGGTGTTTGCCGAAAAGATGGGCCTGGAGACGGGCTGGAATTGCCACATCTCCCTCACGCCCAACGGCGACATGCCCGGCTCTGAGATCCCCCCCTCCAGCCCCAGCCACGCTGGCTCCCTGCATGATGACCTGAACCAGGGTGAGGGCAGAGGTTTGGCTTGGACCGAGGCGGGTGTGGGGCTGTTCCCCTTCCTGGGAGCTGCAGCCAGGAGCCTCCGTGGGTCCCGATGTATACCTGCCCTGGGAAAATGGCCCCGGAAATCTCCGTCGGCCCACGGGCTGTGGGGAGAGCAGACGGGGTGACAGGAAGTTCTGCACCATCTGCAGGGCAGGGCAGGACCCCCAGAAGCCTGGCCCCAAAGTGAGGGATGGCCTCTTGTCCCCACAGTGTCCCGAGACGATGCGGAAGGGCTCCTCCTCCTGGAAGAGGAGGGCCACTCAGACCTCATTAGCTTCCAGCCCACAGACAGCGACCTCCCCAGCTTCCTGGAGGACTGCAACCGGGTACGGGCGGCGGGGTCGGTGCCCCCAGAGCCCCGGGGAGTGGGGGACGGTGCGTGGCTGGTCCAGGGCGGAGGAGGGAGCGAGGAGGGACCCTGAGGCCACTGGCGCCTGCTCTCTCCAGGCCAAGCTGCCCCGGGGCATCCACCAGGTGCGGCCCCACCTGCAGAACATCGACAACGTGCCCCTGCTCGTGCCCCTCTTCACCGACTGTACCCCCGAGAGTGAGTCACGGGGCCGCGGCTGCTCAGCCGGCCCCGGGGGGAGCCTGGGGTGGGTGGCCCATTCTAGGGAGTCAGAAGTGACGATATTTATACGATGTTCACGAAATTGGGGGCAGGACGACCCCAGAGAGAGGCCCATTTCCCTTTGCCTCCTGTTCTGTCCTGTCGGTCTCTGCCCGGCACCCCACATGGGGCTCCCCCCGCCTGACTCTTGTCCCCCCATCTCTGCCCCCTCAGCCATGTGCGAGATGATCAAGATCATGCAGGAGTATGGAGAGGTGACCTGCTGCCTGGGCAGCTCTGCCAACCTGCGCAACAGCTGCCTCTTCCTGCAGAGTGACATCAGGTCAGAGTCTCCTCTGCCCCCCGGGGACCCCAGACGCGGGCTTGCAGGGGCCTGGGGGCGGGGGGAGAATTTCCACCCCCGATCTTGCCTTGCTAGGCACCCGGGGACCTCGTGTGGCGGGGAGAAGAGGGAGGGGTACTTGCTCAGTCCGGTGGGAGAAGGGGTCTTGGCAGACGGGCGCTGATGGCTACGCCTCCCCCCACGCTGAGCAGCATTGCCCTGGATCCCCTGTACCCATCGCGCTGCTCCTGGGAGACCTTCGGCTACGCCACCAGCACCAGCATGGCCCAGGCCTCGGACGGCCTGTCTCCTCTGCAGCTCTCCGGGCAGCTCAACAGCCTGCCCTGCTCCCTGGCCTTTCGCCAGGAGGAGACCATCAGCATCATCCGGCTCATCGAGCAGGTGGGGGCTCGGGGGGCGGGGCCTGCTGGGGGTGGGGCTCTGGGCGGGGCCCGTTGGGCGTGGGGCTCGGGGGCGCGGCCCGCGGGGGTGGGAGGGGCCTCACGGGACCTGCCGCCGGGCTCCCGAGGGTGGTTCACCCCCCCACCCCCCCGCGAAGCGCTCCTGGGTCCCAGGCAGATTAGTTCGCCTCTGCCCCTCCCTGGCAGGAACATCTGGGGCATCTGGCTCTTGCTGAAGCTTTACCAGCTGTCTCTCCCGGTCCTTAGGCTCGGCACGCCACCTACGGCATCCGCAAGTGCTTCCTCTTCCTGCTGCAGTGCCAGCTGACTCTTGTGGTCACCCAGGTGAGGTGGGGCCAGCGCCCGGGGCCCCTTCGCTCAAGGGCCAGCTGAGAGTCTGGGAGGATGCAGCTCAGCCAGGAAGCCTCACAGCCTCTGCAAAAGCCGGGCTTTGGGACATGACCCCATTGGCAGACTAGTGTCCCCTGCAGCCCCCTCTCCTCTCAGCCCGGATGAGAGTCTCTGGGCGAGGCAGCCCTGGAGCTGCCAGCGTCTTACTCCTGGCCAGAATCTAATGGTGCTTCCTGGCTTCCCCTGGTCCAGTTCCTCTCTTGCCTCGTCCAGCTGCCACCAATCCTGAGTACCACCGATATCCTGTGGCTGTCTTGCTTTTGCTATCCTCTGCTCAGGTGAGAGGCCAAGCTGGCAGGGCTGGGATGTCACTGGGTGTCCCCATGGGCCCCGGTTCAGGAAGCCATGCTCAGTGCTCTCCTTAGGCACAGGGGACCCCAGGGCCTCTCCCCCTCGTCTCATCCCTTCTGCGCAGCAGACTTGCCCTTACTCGCAAGACTCCCGGAGGGCGTCCCTCATGGGAATTGGGGTCACGGTCACTGCCCTTCACTGAGTCTCTGCTTTTCAGCATCTCTCTGCTGGGGAAGCCCCCCCATAGCTCCATCATGTCTATGGCAACGGGGAAAAACCTGCAGTCCATTCCTAAGAAGGTAAGTGACATGGAGCCTGCGAGCCTGGGCTTTTCTTGAGGCGTGAGCGCGGAGGGGCTGAGCCTTGGGGGAGAGGTGAGGGGGTTCCATCAGAACATTCCCCAGACCAGGAGTTCCTGTGGCGCCTCCATAGAAACGAACCCGACTAGCATCCATGAGGACGCAGGTTCGATCCCTGGCCCCACTCAGTGGATTAAGGATCCGGCATTGCCATGCGTTGCGCTGTAGGTTGCAGACATGGCTCAGAGAGCTGGGAAAGGTCCCCGCTCCTTATCGCCCTGACCTGCCCGGTTGCTGAGGACCGAGTTGAATCCATGTGCTCGAGGGGTGGCCGCCACAGTGACAGGCTTTCTCCTTCCCGCAGACCCAGCACTACTTCCTGCTCTGCTTCTTGCTCAAGTTCAGTCTCACCATCAGCTCGTGCCTCATCTGCTTTGGCTTCACGCTGCAGAGCTTCTGCGACAGCTCCCGGGCCCGCAACCTCACCAACTGCTCCTCCATCATGCTGCCCAGGTGGGTCCCGCCCCCGACACCCATCCCCGGTCCCCTCTCCCGGGGCCCAGAGGAGGCTCAGCACCCCTCTTGCTCTGGCAGCCACGCCGACACAGCTCCAGCCTGGTTTGACGACCTCGCCAACGGGCTGCTGCCAGCTCAGAAGCTCGCCGCCGCCCTGACCGTCCTGCACACTGGTGAGGGGCCGCCCCGGTGGGGGCTGTGGGGGCTGGTGGGCACCCTGAGATGAGGCCCCCAGCTGTGGGACATCTGATGTCCACCAGCAACCCCCTTTTCCCCAGTCTTCATCTCTGTCACCCACGTGCATCGCACCAAGCCCCTGTGGAGAAAGAGCCCCCTGACCAACCTCTGGTGGGCCGTGACGGTGCCCGTGGTGTGAGTGTCGCTGGGGTGGGGGGTGGGGCGGGGCTGCAGGGGGCTGTGGGTGAGGGTGGGGTGTGGGGCGGGGGCTGAAGGGTGAGCACCTCCCGTGGCGAAGGGCAGGCCAGGGAGCCCGGCTGAGGCGGCTGCCCCCTCCTGCAGGCTGCTGGGCCAGGTGGTACAGACGGCAGTGGACCTGCGGCTGTGGACACACAGGGACAGCCGCGTCCACTTTGGCCTAGAGGACGTGCCTCTGCTGACGTGGCTCCTGGGCTGCCTCTCCCTCGTCCTCGTGGTGGTCACCAACGAGATCGTGAAGCTGCACGAGATTCGGTGAGCCGCCGGCCCGGCGCCCCGTCTGGCGCAGGCGTGGTCGCCCAGCTGTCACCTCCTGGGCCCCGTCCCTCCCTCCGCCTCGCTGTCCTGCCCGTGCCCGGGACTGGAGGCCTGGGCTAACCTGGACTTCCATCTCCCGCCCACCAGGGTCCGGGTCCGCTACCAGAAGCGACAGAAGCTGCAGTTTGAAACGAAGCTGGGCATGAACTCCCCCTTCTGAGCCACTGGCCGTGGCGGCCACAGTTGCCCTGGTCCCTGGAGCTCAAGCCAGGCCCGTTTCTGAGTCTGGGGATTGATATCATAAATGTTTCAGGGTTTGCTCTCACACCCCACGCCATCGGAGGCCTGGCTCCCGTCCTGTCCCCAGGGGCTTACAGAGAAGCTGAGCTGTGGCCCCGGTGTCAGGACAGTCTGGCCCTTCCCTGGGCCTCGCCAGGGGGAGACCCCTGGGCTCTTGAATGTATGACCTCATGTGCTTAATAGAGGGGCCGCCCCCTTTAGGGCCCCCTAACCCAGCGCCCTGGGCCGGGCCCGGACCGAGCGCTGCGGGGCCTGAGCTTCAGCCATTTGCGGGAGAGCAGTGGCAGCAGCTGCGGGAGGTCTGAGTGACTGTTCAAGTCCCTGTAAAGGTGGGGGGGGGGCGGGGTGTGTGCGTATCCACCCCCCCAGGTCCCCTCTCCCTGTCTTCCTGGGGCAGGGCCAGGCCTCGCCCTGAGTACTTTTGTCCCTTGCTCTGCGGGGGAGGCTCATGCTGGGACCCGAAGGTGGAGCAGGGTCCCCCCTGCCTCCCCGGGAACCTCCTCCTGTGCCTGCCCTCAGGCCTGGGGATACGGCCCAGGGCTCCTTTTAGCCCCCTGCCCCAGTTATCCTGTGAGAATGTTTTTACTGGTGTATATTTTTTACTGGAAATGAGCCTTTTAGGAATGAATGTGGACTGGTTTGTATTAAAACTTCTAAACCGCTTAAGAAAAAAACCTGGGGCTGGTCCGTGAGGCAGCCCCTGCAGGGCCCACCCAAGGCTTCGGCTGGTGGGCGAGGGAGTCCCAACGGCGGGGGCCCGGGCCTTCCTCCTCACACGTCGGTGGGAGCGCTCAGGTCCGGCTCAGGCTTGACCCCTGGGCTCAGAGGTCCGTGGCACAGATCCAAACACACAGCCCGATCACGTGGAATGACACTTTTCATTGGTGTTAGTTGGGGGAAGAGGTTAATGGTTACAGAGCTGGGGCTTGGGCACACCAGGTCAGGCTCCCAGCCCTGAGGTGGCCAGTGGGTGCTCTTGCTGTGGTCCCAAGCCCCTCCCCCACTGCGTCCTCTCAGGCGGTTATAGATAGAATAAATTCCTTTTAAAATATATGCATTTCTCTCTGCTTAAAAAATAACATTTACAGTTGAAAAGATTTGGACTTTGCGGATCTGTTTAAGGGATCTGTTAATCCAGTGCCCCCACCCCTGCCAGCTTTGCCTGCCTCACTGAGGGCAGGCAGGGGCGGGAGCAGAGGCCGGCCTGGGCGCTGCCATGGCCACCGCTGGGAGCAGGTCCCTGGCTGCTTATTTACACGTCCCATGTACACGTGCAGGGAACCAGGCTAGACACACTGCCTCCTCAGGGAGCCGGGACAGCACAGCGGGTGGCCAGAGGGCCTTGACGCAGGGACAGAGAAAACACCCCAGAAGCCCTGCCACCACTGCTTTCTTCCTGGGGAGGAAGCTCTTACCAGGGTCCCTGTCCAAGGGGCAGGGCCGTCCCGTCCGATTACACTCTGAGGGGGCTTTGCTGAGAGGTCAGGTTCTGACAAGTCCCTTCGGCTCCGGTGGGGCTGCCTCCTGGAGCTGCAGTGCTGACAGCTGCTGGCTCGGAGCAGCAGGAGGGACCCTGCTAGGGCGGCAGGAGCTGCTTCTGTGCTGGGGGACAGGCAGGGGCCGCCGCAGGGCACGGAGGGCACTGTCGAAGGCTCCTGGCAGGTCCACTCAGTCCAGCATGGCATCCAGCTGGTTAGCCAGGGCATCGAACATGGTGCTGATGTCATCCAGAATGTGCTTGGTGGAGGTGCCAGGGGGCCTGCAGGAGACGGACCGGATCAGATCAGCCAGCGGTCCGCATTCTGCCGGCCCTGGGCAAGGGGGCTGCTCCTGGGAGCCTGGTTGGTGCAAGCAGACTGTGTGCCTCTTCTAATTCTCACAGCTTCCCGAGGGAGTCACGTCACTGTCCCCTTCCTTGCACAGAGGTGCTGGGGCTCACAGGGAGGCGTGACTTGCCCAAGCTCACATGCCTCTAAGTGGCAGCCACCAGGATTCCCTGCAGGTCAGAGCTGGGTGACTTCAGAACCCAGGCTCCCCATCCCAACAGGAGCCTCCCCAGTCTGGGGATGCGCCTGCGACACGATGGCCAAGCCCCCCTCCCAACGTTGCCGGAACCTTGGGAAAAGGAGTTGGGAGGGGCTGCTCTTATGCTGCCTCCCCCACCCCCAGCCCCCCACCCCCCTCACCCCTCTCGCTCCTCAGCACCAATGCTTTTCTCTGCCGCCCGCAGTGCTGCTGCCAAGGATGAGCTGGTCTGTTCCAGTCTCTGCTGGGCCTGGCCTGGGCCCGAGGCCCCAGTGCTCTCTGGCCTTGGAGGGGGCACCGGGCGGGGGCCGAGCCGGGGAGCCAGCTTAGGGCCAGAAAATGCCAGCTGGGTGCAGGCCACAGACACAGGCTTGGGGGCTGTTCCTGCAGAGACAAAAAGGTTGGCTTGTGACTCAGCTGGGCTGGACACAATCCCTGTAAACAGCCTCTCCCCACAGGCCCTGCCTCATACCTGCTCCGGGCACCTTGATGAGGGCGGCAGGGGCAGCTGGGGGCTCCATCTCTCCGGGCCGCTGACTGTTCTCCAGAGCTGGCCCCGGGCAGGGGGGCTGGGTCGGGGGGCTGGGACAGAGAGGGGCTGGAGCTCCTGGGGCTGGCAGGCTGCTGGGGTCAGGCCGGGAAGGGCTGGGTGAAGCCGAGGGGGGCTCGCTGGGGGGCTGGGAGGGCAGGGGGGTGGCGGTGGCGGGGCTGGGCGTGGCACTGGCCACCCCGAAGGCCAGGAGCGCGGTCTGCAGCGGCTCCCTCTCCCGGCACTTGGGCCTCCGCTTAACAGTGTCTGACTCTGTGAGGTTGAAATCCAGGCCCGCGGGCACGGGGGTCTCCCGGGGTGGGGGGCCGGCTGGCTTGGGCCGCTGTTTGATCGTCAGGTTCCCCTCCTCCGCAAAGGGGAGCCCTTCCCCCGAGCTGCCCCGAGATGGGGGTGTCCCCTCGGGCCCCGGCTCTTCCTCCTCGGTGTCCGATGCGGGACCGGCGGGGGCGGGCGGGCCAGGGGGCTCCGAGGGGCCGGCGGGCTCGCTCAGGGTTCGCCTCCGGGGCCCCGTTGCCCCCTCCTTGGGCCCCGGGCTGCCATCCAGCAGAGGCGGCTCCGAGGTGGGGCCAGAGACAGAGCTGAGGCGCTTGGGGGGCGGTGGCGGGGGGCCCTTGCGGCGGGCCCGGAGGGCAAAGGACTGGCTGCGGGGCGCCCCTCGGGTCGGGGTTGGGCTGGGGCTGGTCCGGACCAGGGCGCTGCGTCCCGGCCGCCGGGTCAGGGTGGCGTAACTGCCCAGGGCACTATCCACGGGCCCTTCAGCCTCGCCCTCGGCTTCCCCCTCGGCTGGGCCGGGCCGGCTCAGGCTGTGGGAGCGGCGCTTGGGCCGGGGCGGGTCCGGCGGAGTGGCAGGGGGGCCGGCCAGGTAGGAGAAGGCCCGGGGTGCGCCAGGAGGTGGCCCTGGGGCTGGGCTGGAGGGTGAGCCCTGGGGGTACATGAAGACATAAGGGGGGGCCCCTTGGCCAGGAAGTGGGGAACAGAGCTTAGGGGGCCGCTCTGTGCCCTCGGGAAGATTCCTCTCCTGTGGGGCGTTGGGGTCTCCACCACCGGGCTGGGGGGCAGGCTGCTCCTGCGAGTGACCGGACCCTCGTGAACGCGCCCCAATGCTCTCCTGGCTGGGGGAGCGGGCAGGGGGCAGGGGGAGGGGCTCGGGGCCGCCCCCTGCCATGGCTGCCTGGAGCTCCGGGCTCAGCTCACTGCCCTGAAAGGTGAGGAGGCGTGGGCCAGCCGCAGCTGGACCGTCCCCATTCTCCAGCCCCTCGATGGCCATCAGCTCCGGGCCCCTGGCCAGCTGGCGGCCGCCTTCCCCCGGGGCCTCCCCCTGCAGCAGACCCCGCCGAAGCTCAGCCAGCCGCTTCACCCCCAGCATAAGCTTCTTCTGATGACCTGCGCGGGGTGGGGAGAGGTGGCGGGGTTAGCTGGGCCTGGAAGGGACCCCCCCGCCAAGTTCCTCCTGGACCCTGCAAACCCTTTGGACACCGTGGGCAGCGCATGGGGACCCAGCCAGCAGGCCCAGGCCGTCCTCACCGAGCTTGTTGACACCAATCTCCTGCAGCTCCTCCCAAGTGAGCTCAGCCACCAGCCCCATGGAGTCGTAGCCGCTGCTCACTAGCTGCTTGTGGTACTGCGGCAGCCCCAGCGCACATAGCCACTCCAGCAGGTCCGCCTGCAAGAGCAGCCATGTCGGCCCCCAGGCCAGGAAGGCACCACAAAGCCACAGCTGAGGGTGGGAGCCCGCGCCCACCGCCCACTGACCGGGATGTAGTTGGGCAGCCACTCGGCGATGCTGAGCTGGGCGATCTCTGAGGCGATCTTCTTCCTGTGCCCAGGCTTGGTCACTCCGATGGCCGTCAGGTCCTGCCACCCAGAGTGGTGCCATGAGGCCCCGTGCTCAGGCCGCTGGTTCCTGCCCCGCCCTCCCACGGCGGCACCTACCTCGGGGGTCATGCGACTGATGGTGGGCACGTCGTAGCCAGCCTGCAGAAAGTGGGCAGTGTAGCCCTCCAGCTGGAACTCACTCAGCCAGTTGTGAATGGCCTGAGCATCCTGTGGGGTGAAGTTCAAGGAGCCAGGTCTGCTGAGGCTGGGGAGCCAAGGCCACATGCCTGCCCTCAACCCCAGCCTCCCTGGGGGCTGGTCTGAGCAGGGGCTTAGGCCCACCCCCCACTCCCCAGTGGGGGTCACACCTTCCCCTCCAGCAGCTGCTCTGGCCTCACATCCTGTGTGAAGAGCTGCTCCCCGGAGCGGAAGTTGGCCGGAGGGCGGTGGTTCAGGTTGTCTTCAAGGAGAGAGAGGAATGGAATCAGGGTGGCAGGAGGAAGGGGTGCCAGGCCCTCGGCCTCCCCACCCAGGTTCCAGTCACCTTCCTACCTGCCAGGGGCGGGGGCTGCAGTCCTGGCAGCACCTGGTCCTCTCCGGCCAAGGGCAGTGGCTGGAGACCGGGAAGGGGCTAACTCAGCATTTGGGGCGCTAGCAGCAGGGGGGGGGGGGGAGTGCCCGGCCCTGGTCCCCATGCCCCCTCCCTCCTACCTGGGCATTCTCAATAAGGAGGCCGGGGCCATGGCCATTGGTACCCTCAGAACTCTGCCCGCTGCCGGCGCTGCGGATGCTGCCCACGCTGCCCTCGCTGCCCACACTGTTCCTGTCACCTGCTGCAGGGGGCAGAAGCCAAGGGGTTAGAGCCCCAGTTGGCCCTGCCAACAGCTGACTGGCAGCCTGCCCAAGCCAGACGCCCGCCCCGGAGCCCAGCACTGCCCCTGGGAGGACATACCTGGGCTGTCTGGGCTGAGGCCCACCCGAGGCAGCTGGCCATACGTAAGGGGGTGCAGGGGGTCATGAGCAGGGGGCTGAGCCATCCTGGGGACGCCTGGGCGCAGGGGGGTGGGCGCGGAGGGAAGGCGGGGTGCAAGCACGCCCACCCGTTTGCTGACCACTTCGACGATGCCCGGAGGGAAGTAGCCCACCCGGTCTGTGCCCCTCTGGCTCTCATGGATGTGGCCCTTCCAGCGGCCATCGGGATGCTGCTCAAGCACCTGGGGCAGATGGGCAGGGGGACAGACCATGACAGTGGTCGCCTCCCGCCCTCAGCAGTCGGCCCCGCAGCGGTGGTCCCACTCCCTCCTACCACCAAGGCGCTGGCCTCTGAGGCCCAAGCCCGGCCCACAGTTCCGCCCCTGCCGCCAGTTTCCAGCCCAATCCCCTGTGCGCCTCTAGGACATAGAACCCAGAGTCCCGGCATCAGCGTGGGTTCAAATCCCAGCTCCACGGCTTGCTGGCTGGGTGCCTTTGGGCCAATCACTTAACGTCTCTAAGCCTCAGTTTAGTCGGCTGGAAGATGGAAGCCCTTACTTGCATTCGAGAGAATAATGAGACAGCGCATAGCAAGACCTCAGCACAGAGGCAGATCCACAGTAGGCGCCCAAGCAAAGGCCAGCAAACCATCTGGGTTGGCAAAGGGGCACCCACACCGCGTCCTCACCGTGATGACGTCCCCTGCCCGGACATTGAGGGCAGTGGGATCGTGGAGATTCCAGAAATCCTTGAGCGCTCGGACCTTCAGGATCCCGGAGGCCTCTGAGAGAAGGGGGAGGACAGGCCTCGGCTGAGGGTCTTCCCTCCTCTCCTGTCCCGCCTGCCCAGCCTCAGGCCCGGAAGTGTCACATCCGCTCCTGCTCCACTTGCTGGGACTGTGGGGGCTGGGTCGTGTCCCCCACACTCACCCCGCAGTAGCTGCTTGATTTCCCGGCTGGCCTGGGAGGTGGTAAACTGATTGACGATGTCCAGCGCCGTCTGGTTGTACGTGTTCCGGATGTTCACGTCCACCCCGCCCTGCGGGCACACGGCGCAGGGGGCGTACGGGCTGAGCCCGATTTGCTGCTTCTCCCAAACCTCACAACTACCCCGGAGGTAGCTACTACTTTCAGATCATTTTTTTTTTTTTTAGGGCCACACCCATGGCCTATGGACATTCCCAGGCTAGGGGAGCGGCAGCTGCAGGCCTACACCACAGCCACAGTAATGCGGGATCTGAGCCACATTTGTGACTTAGGCCGCCACCTGAGGCAACGTGGGTTCCTTCACCCACTGAGCAGGGCCAGGGATCGAACCTGCATCCTCGTGGATACTCGTCAGGTTCTTAACCCACTGAGCCACATTTGTGACTTAGGCCGCCACCTGAGGCAACGTGGGTTCCTTCACCCACTGAGCAGGGCCAGGGATCGAACCTGCATCCTCGTGGATACTCGTCAGGTTCTTAACCCACTGAGCCACAATGGAAACTCAGCTCAGAGATGGGGTCAAGGACAAATACAAGGTCACTCAGCGACTAAGAGGCAGAACGTGGGCTCAGCCACAGTCATCTGCTCTCCAGATGCAGAGACTTGGACCCCGCCCCCCCACCATGCAACACACCTTGTTGACGGTGGAGACCCCTTCCCCTGCCTCCCCAGCTGGTCTCAGACCTGGTACCTGGTGGGGCTCCGTGTGCCCCAGCTGGGTGACCAGGAGCCCACACTCACCTCCAGCAGCAGCCGCACCACCTCGGTCTTGCCGTAGAGCGCGGCCTCGTGGAGCGCCGTGCCCGTTTTTGTCTGGCGGTTGATCTCAATCCCAGCTCTCAGGAGCTGCCTGGGGTGGGTGGGGACAGCACGAGTTGCAGGGCAGGCGGGAGAGGAAGCCAGTTGCTGGGGGCAGGGAGAGCGATCCAGAGCAAGGGCGAAGAGGGCGGCAGGGAGGGCCCTGAGGGGACATCGCCGGTCCCACAGGAAGAGGATGAGGAAGTGGGGGGGCCCTGGAGGGTACCTGATGACTTCTCTGTGGCCATTCTTGGCAGCCAAGTGCAGGGGTGTGGTGTAGTTGGGGTCACACGGGTCCTTGGCCTCACCCTCCAGTAGTGCCACACATAAGTGGCTGTTCAGTAACAGCTGGGCCACCTGCAGCAACCAGCACGCCGGTAGCGCCTCCTCCTGAGGCCCCACGGCCACCCAGAATCCAGGACCCCAAGGGCAGCAGGCCTCACCTTGAGCCGGCCAAATTCGCAGGCCAGGTCCAAGGGCGTCTTCTTGGCCTTGTTGACCAGGCATGGGTTGGACTGATGCTGGAGGAGCATTTCTGACTGGGGTGGGGGAAGGCGGGCGAGTGAGGGGGTCTGGCCTGGCCGGCCCCCTGGGCCAGCCCCCACCTCCCACAGCAGCGCCCCTGCAGGCAGGTTCACCTACCACCTCGTAGTGTCCGTACTGGGCAGCCAGGTGCAGCGGGATCTGCCCATCCA
The DNA here is from genome assembly GCF_016906955.1 of Phacochoerus africanus. NCBI lineage: Eukaryota > Metazoa > Chordata > Mammalia > Artiodactyla > Suidae > Phacochoerus > Phacochoerus africanus. The sequence continues at coordinate 5,841,996 of NC_062557.1, read as the reverse complement.
GCGAGGCGGCGTTGACGGCTGCGGAGGCCCGCAGCAGCAGCCTCACGGGCTCCAGCCGGCCCTGCCAGGCCGCGTAGTGCAGCGGGCGCATGCCTGCCGGAGGGAAGGGGGTTTCTGAGGGAGTTCCTGGGATGGCAAGGGGTCCAGGGACCTGAGGAGAGTCTGGAGCCCCCGCTCTCCACAGCTAGCGGGGCGCCAGACCCAGGGGAAGGGATGCGGGCCTGACCTGGGTTAGGTCAGGGAAAAGGCCTGGCTGTACAGGGCTGAAGCCAGAATCCCACCTTGCCCACTAGGGAGGATCTGGTGACCTCGGGACAGCAATGTTGCCTCAACCTCCTCATCTGGGTGATAGGTGTCCACCCGCTATCCCAAAATTCTGACCACAGGGTCAGAGGGCAGCGGGGAGGTCCCACTGGGGTCTCACCATTACTGTCCTTGATGTCCACGGTGGCCTGAGCCTCCAGCAGCAGGGCGATGAGCTCCAGGCTGCCCCCCAAGGCGGCATGGTGGAGAGCAGAGAATCTGGAGGGGTAGGACAGAAGGCAGGGGTGTCGGTGAGCAGTCCCCCACCCCCCCCCAAATCCTGGTCCTCCCCAGCAGACCCACCCACCCTGGGGGCTGGCAAGGGTGAGTAACTTGCCCCCCGCCCCCCGCCCCCCCACCCTGCCAGCCCTGCCGTGGGAGCGCAGAGCAGCCGGGCTGTAGCATGAAAGGGCTCAGTGTCTGGGCTGAGAGGCCTGTTTGTCTGGCCTCCCCCCCAAGCCGGCCCAGGGGAGGGGGCCGTGGGAGCAGGAGCCCGAGGGCTCGTACCCTCCGGGGAGAAAAGGGGGCCCTGCTGGAATCTGACCCAAGAAGGCCACTCAGGGAGGCACCGGGGCCCCCTCCCCTTGCTCATGGAAAGCTCCACAGGCAGGGGCAGGCGGATGGGCAGGGCCCGGAGCTCTCCGCAAACACGCTTCCAGGGCCAAGTCTGAGAGGGGAAGGGACTCTAGGCCCCGGGTCTTTCCCCCTGCCCCGCCCCCACCCCCAGCGCTCCAGAGGGCCAAGCGCGCCTGCTTACCCGTCCGCATCCTGGTAGTTGACGTTGAGCCTCTTTGTGGAGCCGAGGAGCTCTGGGGGGTCAGAGTGGGAGGCATGAGGCCACCTCCGAAAGATCTGGCCTCACCCACACCGAACCCTCCCTGCCCGCCCGCCTCCCAACTCCAGCTGACCTCTTGGAGAGCAGGAGAGCACCTGCCCCATGGCCCGTTAAGCAGTCCCAACCCTGTGGCTCCCCACACTGGCCCATCAGCTCCAGGGCACTCAGTGCAGGGAGCCGCTGCAGCAGTGGCCTGGCTTCCCCGGGTCCCCAGCCCCGCTTGTTTATAGACTCCAAGGGGGTGGAGATGAGGGGGCCTGGCATGCTAGGCCCTCAGTGGACAGGCCCACGGGCGCGTGGTTAGCATTCCTGCCCGAACGGGCCAGGGAGCCAGTTTCATTGTCCCACTGGGCCAAGGGGTTGGGAGAGAAAGGGGAGGGTATCCACAGCTCAAGAGCAGAGGGCGGATGCCAGGGCTGGACTCAGGGGCCACGGTGCCCAGCCCTGGGGCATCCTTGAGTGGAGCAGGGTGGGGACAGGGGTGTCGCCTAGACCTCCAGTGTGTCCGGGCTCTGCCATGTACTAGCTGTGTGATCTTGGGCCAGTCACTTAACCGTTCAGCGTCCTCATCTGTAAAGTGGGCTGAACACAGAAGCTGCTCATAAGGCTGTGAAATCAACGCTGGACCCTTGTAAAGATGGGTGCTCTCACCCTTTGGCACTCCTTACGCGTTAGCCATTACCAGCCAAGGCCGGTACAGCACCCCCACCGGCTCCCATCAGGGGAGTAACTGCAGACTCGGCACCCACAGGCTCCCATCAGGGGAGTAACTGCAGACTCGGCACCCACAGGCTCCTAGCCCAGAGGTCCCCACCCCCGGGGCAGGGGGCTCGCTGCTGCGTCGTGACGAGAGGAGCACGGGGCACAGGTAGGATGCTGGTTCATCCTCCTCCTGGGGACAGGGCCAGGGTTCCTGCAGGTGCGGCTCCAGGCACGAGGCAGGGCAGGGAAGGGGTGGTCCTTGGAGAGGACTGGGGAGGGAGGAGGATGCACACACAGGCAGCCCCCGCCTCCTGCTGGAACCCACCCCTGCCCGGAAGGAGGAGGCCTGGCTCAACCCTGCCGGGCAGAGTGCCAGGCATGCTGGTCCAGGCCTGCCCCCCAGGCCCTGGTGGGCCCCTGACTACCCCAGCAAGACAGGGCCTCATTCCAAAAGGGAGGGACCAACCCTGCAGTGGGGGGCACAGGACAGGGCAAAGGGGACAGCTACACTACGGCTGATCTGAAGAGGGGAGCATGGAGCAGAGCAGGACAGAAGAGGTGAGGGGGCGGGACTGCTGGAAAGAAACTCAGGCTTCCCAGCCTTCCTGTAGCCCCCTTGGAAAGTCCTGTCACACAGAACCATTCTGGGCAGTGGCAAGACCAGGGGCCCTAGAAGCCAGAAGTGCATGGTGCACGTTCTTCTCCCTCCTATGTGCTGTGTGACCTTGGCCAGTCATGGTACCTCTCTGAGCCTCAGGGATAACCACGAGTGGAGAACAGACACAGAATGTCCCTCCACCTGCTGCCAGCCTGGACAGCCTGGGATGGGGGTGGTGCGGCGGGGAGACACAGCCCCTCCAGGGAGTGCCAGGACAGCATGACAGGAGGGACAGGAACAGGGGCAGGGCCTGGCTGGGTGGCTCTGTTCTTTCCAGAACAATGGCCGGAAAGGCGGTGGGGGAGAGGCTCAGAGTGACTGGGCTGGGGACCTCCCTGGGAGGGTGGAGGGTCCCGGTTCCTGGCAGTGGCTCCAGGCGCTTCCCCTGCGACACAAGCTTCTTCCCAGGCCTGGCCCTGGGGGTGGAGAAGGGTCGCTCCTGATTTAGGCTCCGGCAGAGGATGTGAGCTCAGCGGGCCACCCCAGCCCACTCCATTTCCTCTGGCCAAAGAAGGAGGGAGGGAGGGGGGGCAGAAGGCAAGGCCAGCAACAGCACCCTGCTCCTCCCAGCCACCTGCTGCCTGAAGAGGACCTGGGGAGGCCGCGAAAGCCGGCGCCAAGTGACCGGGTGGCAAGTGGAGGAGGCCGAGGAAGCACCTCTCTTTGGACAGCCAGAAAGCTTCCAGCCACCACCTGGAGGGGAAAGGGGGGGGTCCCTGACACCTCCCTTCGGCAGTTTTCTTTGCCTCTCTGGGTATGGAGCAGGACTATTGCCTTCCGAGATGGGCTTTAGAATCACCTGAAGAGCTTTTTTTTCCCTTATGCATTTTAGGGCCGCAGGTGCAGCATATGGAAGTTCCCAGGCTAGAGGTCAAATTGGAGCTACAGCTGCCAGTCTACCCCACAGCCACAGCCACGCCAGATCCGAGCCATGTCTGCGACCTATACCACAGCTCACGGCAACGCCAGATCCTGAACCCACTGGGCGAGGCCAGGGATCAAACCCACATCTTCATGGATACGAGTCAGGTTCTTAAACTGCTGAGCTACAACAGGAACTCCCTAAAGAGACTTCTCCCAGGCTCTCTGTGATGATCTGTAATTCTGGGGGAGTCTAGGGAGCCTGCACGTTCAGGAAAATCCCGACGTAATTCTGAAGGGCTGTCAAGTGTGGAAGGACAGGGGAGAAGGCCGGGCTTGTCTTTGATCGGCCCGCCAGTGGCCTGTGGGACCTTGCGCAAATCACTAACCCTCTCTGGGTGTCAGTTTCCTTATGTGTCAAGTGGATGAACCCGCACCCGTCTCAAGGGAACCGAGGGCTTTACAATATTTCAGTAACTGTAGGCTTTGCCAGTGTCACCTTGTGATCTCCTGTCACCCAGCTTTCCCAGCTTCTCAGAGGACTGGGAGGGGAGATGGTGCCAGGACCTCACAGGTAGTCCCAGGACCCTATCACTCTGTGCACGTCCCCTGGAGGCTGGGACATCATCCCCCACAGACATGTCCCCCTGGGCACAGGGTGCCTCCCCTGGAGCCTAGGAGCCCTGCCGCCAGGTTCCCGCCACCGGCCTCCAGACCCCAAACACTTGCCCTCCCGAGGGCCTCGCTTCCCCAGGGCTGTGAGGCCAGCAGAGGCTCAACCAAGGCCCCGCTGGGCAGCTTGCCAAAGACAACACAGAGGTGAGGGGAGGAGCGGGAGAGGCTCCCACTCTTGGGCCTCAGGGCCCCCGGCCCGGCCCTCCTTGGCACTGTCCCCCCATCGGGCTCACCCTGTGTCCACCTCCCCTGCAGTCCCATCTCCCTACACGCCAGGTGTGCACCCTGGTGTGCAAGTGGGGGCCCTCACACGTGCGCACAACTCCTGGGCCCTCAGAATCCTTCCTTGCGGCACCCCATGTGCCCAGGAGTGGGGGGACATCACTAGGGGACTCCTGCCTGTGCACAGGGCCACTGTGTATCTTGGGGCTGGAGCCCTAGCCCTCAAGGAGGACCCTGCCTCCCCCGGCCCCAGGCTGGTGGCAGGAGCCACCTCCTGTTCCTGCTGGTCTAAGAACTCAAGGGGACAAGTCCAGTGTCCTCTTGGGACAGTCCAGAGAGCTCTCCCTGAACCTCAAAGCTCAGTTCTCCTCGGGCGGTGGGGGGGGGTGTCTCACTGCAGAGGTACTCAGGAGACAGAAGTCAGGGGTGGCCACCTGAGCATGGAACCCCACCTCCCTGTCAAGACTAGAGACCCCAGGCTGCAGAGAAACCTCCAGAAAATTAACTTGGGCCACACACCCCTCCCAGGGGACAGAGAAATCAGAGAGAAGGGGACCTTAGCAGGCACTTGATGTTGAACTTTGTTTTAAGAAGAGTTCTCTTTTAAAAGCTATTATACAGGAGTTCCCATCGTGGCGCAGTGGTTAACAAATCCGACAAGGAACCATGAGGTTGCGGGTTCCATCCCTGGCCTTGCTCAGTGGGTTAAGGATTGGGCGTTGCCGTGAGCTGTGGTGTGGGTCGCAGAAGCGGCTCAGATCCTGCGTTGCTGTGGCTGTGGCATAGGCCGGTGGCTACAGCTCTGATTTGACCCCAGCCTGGAAACCTCCATATGCCGTGGGAGCGGCTCTAGAAAAGGCAAAAAAGACAAAAAAAAAAAAGAAAGAAAAGAAAAAAGCTATCATACCTGATATCTCCATTAAGCTGACAAAGATGCAGAGATGCTCTGGGTGAACCTGGGGGTGGGGGCGGAGCTCTCTGCACTCAGTCCTTCCTAACCCACTGCCAGAAACCCCACAGCTCCAAAGAACATGCTGGACAAACCACCTGCTAAAGGCACCTCTACGAGGGCAGGAGTTTAGGTTTGTTTCATTCACCGCTGTGCTCAGAGCCTGGTACACAATAGATACTCAAAAAAATGAGAATGAACATACTTCAATCCTCCTACTTCACCAACAAGGCACTTGAGGCCCAGAGAGGTTAAATGATTTGCCTAAGGACACACAGCAAGGGGACCCAACTTCCTCTCTGGCTCTCCCACACAGAGGCGCTCCTTGTATGGAAAAAGGCAGTCCTCCCCCACCAAGCCCCCAGGTCAGGGTGAGGCCTCCCTATGGCCTGGCACTCAGGGGAGGGTCTCCCTGGGCAGTTACCCCACCAGGTACTCACTCGTCTTTGCAGCCTTGACCTTAGCCACCAGTTTCTGCACACCAGTCACATCTCCATTCTTGACAGCGAGGATTAGGTCCTGTTCACGACCCATCCTGGTCCCTGGGCTGGGATCAGGGTTCCAGGGCAGAGGCAGGAAGCTGATCTAAGTCGAGGCGTCAGGGTGCCATCCCTGGGCCCTTGGGAGGACCAGGTGTCCGGGGGAGGGTGTCTGGTGTCCCAGGCTGGGGGCTTCTTGTCAGGCGCTGACAGCTACTCCCTCAAGGTGCTTCGTGAGCTGCCACCACAGGCCGGAAAGCTGATCTCTGAGGGGGCGGAGGCTGTGTGGAAATCTGGACGGATATCAGCTTGCAGCTTCCGACAGCCCAGGGATGGGCCGGGACTGGGAACGCCAATCTTCCCAAAGTGGCTCAGGAGCACCAGTGCCCACCCAGAGGGCAGCCTGCATTCCCTCGGGCCTTGGGCAGCGGCGGCAGCAGCAGCGGCGGCGGCGGTGGACAGGTGTCAGGGGTCTGGAAAAGGTGTGGTCCGCTGAAGGCTGGGCCGGAGCCTGAAAGGGTCCCAGAGGCAGGGTTCAGAGAAAGAACAGGACAGGGCCTCCAGGGACCCTCAAAATCATCCCGGCTGCCCTTGAGAGTCAAGGGAGGGGCTGAGCCATTCAAAGAGGGGAGGGAGCCACCACGCCTGAGAGCGGCACTTGGTGGGGGGAAGGGGTCCTGGGAGGGGGAGGTTGAGTCACTGAGGCCCCAGGGCACCTGGCAGCACCTCAACCTGGGGCAGGAGGGGCCCTGGCAGCACGACACATTGGGGTAGGCGGGGCCAGCAGCCTGTTCTCCACAGCCCCGGGCACTGACACCCACAGACAACTGGTGGGCCAGAAGGTGGGGCCTGGCAGAAGGTCAGGCGCAGGCAGCCCGGCCCACGGTCACTTCACTCCCTGTGGAAGGCGCCTGCCCCCAGACCCCTCCCTCTCTAAGCTTTGCTGTAATAGCTGGATGCCCTTGCCCCAGGGCTCTTCATGAATCCAGAGGCTGGAGTGGGAGCTATGGCTCTCCATCTCTGGCCGAGGGTCTGCCTGCAGGACAGGGAGGCTTTCCGGCACCTGTTGCTGACCCTTGCGCGGGATGGGGAAGCAGCTGGGCGGAGAACAGAGATAAAAGCTGGGGCACCGCTGGTAAATGAGGCTGCCTGGCACCCCCCAAGCCTGAATCTGTGGCCCAGAGCCCCGACTTCACTTTAGAAAAGCTTACGTCAGTTCCTCAGTGGCCATGAATTTGCTGCCCAAGTCCTGTGGCATGAGCCCCGTGCAGGCCTGGGGCCCTAGCTGGGGTCGCCCTTCCTCCCAAAATGTCCCAAGCCCAACCCAGAGGGCACTCCAGCTCAAGGCCCGAGGCCGACATTGGGGGAGGGCGCCCCTGGCAGTGCCTGGGGTCGGGCTGGCTCCCCCGCCCCCCGGAATGCCAGTCCAGCGCCGCGCAACCCCCCCAACCCAGCCCAGCTCCAGCCGACCGGGGAACAAAGCGGCGGGAGGGACCGGGAGGGCCAAGTGCCGGAGGGATTGATGCGGGAGGACGGGATAGGGGCGCGAAAAGGACAGAAGGAGCCGACAGATGTAGGCGCCCGCCGATCCCGCAGGAAAAGTTAGTTTGTACCCGCCCTCAAGGGTGCTGACCCCCAGCTCAGACCCCGCCGTCTCACCTCTCCAGCCGCCCCGCTGGGGGTCCGGCTGGTCCCGCTCGGTCCCTGGCACTCCGGACGGCGGCTCCCACTGCCCCCCTTACCCCTTTTCTCCTTCTTCTCCTCCTTTTCCAAGGCCGGCTCGGCGCCTCCCGCAGGAAATCCCGCCCCTCCCCCTTCCCTCCCGCCGGATCGGGAGCGGAGGGATCGTCCCGGCCGCGCAGTCGGGCTGTCAGTCAGTGCCTGGGGCCCCGCCCCGAGCCGCCCCAGGCCCCGCCCCCACCACTCGGGTCCGGACCTTGAACACTGCCTCGGTCAGCGCATGCGCCCAGGTGAAGCGGCGGGGGTGGGGACGAGAGTACGCTGCGTCCCGGCTGTTGGAGCAGGGGCGATCTGGGGCTCTAGGGTTCAGACTGAAGGGTGAGGTGCCCTGTTTGTGACGGGTGGGAGGGAAGACATGATGCGAAGGGCTCTGGGAACCGAGACCCAGGAATCCCACTTGGGAAATCCCCCTTCCCTTTTGCCCCTCGCCCCTCCAGGGACCGCCGCGGCGACCTCTGCCCGCGAGGCCAGAATAGCAGACCAACAACCGCTGGTTGGAGCAATGGTGCCACCTAGCGGCCCGTGTCGGAGCGGCCCGTGGTGGCGGCGGCGGGGACCCCAGCTTCGAGGAGGTGCCTATGACCATCTATGGTGGCGCTTCAGCACCATCGTGGGTCGGACAGCTGCCTCCCGCCCCCGGCCCTGAAAACATAGTTTCCGAGCCCTTAGGAAGAGACCCAACGGAAGACCCTGAAGGAACACCGAACCTCCCTAGACCGCATCTGACAGCCCTCGGCGGCCTCCAGTTTGTGAAGCTGGAATTCGGGAACCTAGCACTCTCCCATCTCTACACCCCTCTTCTTCCCTCCCTGACCCAGTGGGTGATGGGGACTAAGCAGCTCAGGGCTGCGGAGGGGAGGATCATGAATTTGACTCTTCATAGCACACTTTCAAACGTCAGGCTCCGCAAGTTTTACTAGAGAGGAGCCCAGAGGAGGGCTGGGGATCGGAGAGATGGTCCTAACAAATCCAGAAACCTGCAAGCTCTCCGCCTCCGGAATCGAGGCCCATGACTGTGGGCAGGCGCTAGGACCCAGGACACCCAGGAAGGTGGAAATCAGGTGGGTTGATCTGGAGAGCGGAGGAGCAGAGGTCGGATTGGTGGGCGCTAGGGCCGCGCGGAGTTCCGGCGGTGGGCGGGGCATGGGCGGCGCGCGCGCGCGCAGCTGCAGACGGCGGCCCGATGGAGCCCGAACCTGGGTCCGCCGAGGTGGAGGTTCCTCCCGGGCGCGTGCTCAGGTGCGGCGCGGCGCGGCCCGGCCCGGGGGAGGTGCCGGGACCGCAGGGTGGGCGCAGGGAAGGAGATGGGCACCCAGGAAGGGGATCCCGGCCAGGGCCGAGCGGTCCCGACAGCGTGGCGCTAACCCCGCGTCCCTTCTTGCTTTCCCCAGTGTGCCGGAGCTCTTCGCCGCCCGCTCGCGGCCCCAGAAGCTGCCCCAGCGCTCGCATGGCCCCAAGGACTTCCTTCCCGACGGCTCGGCGGCCCAGGCTGAGCGGCTGCGCTTGTGCCGCGAGGAGCTCTGGCAGCTGCTGGCGGAGGAGCGCGTGGAGCGCCTGTGAGGGGGGCGGGCCGGGCCGGGGGCGGAGCCGGGCGGACGGACCGGGTCGACTAAGCCCGCAGATTGAGACGGCCCCCTCCCCACTCCTTGCCAGGGGCAGTTTGGTGGCCGCCGAGTGGAGACCGGAAGAAGGCTTCGTGGAGCTGAAGTCTCCTGCGGTGAGCCGTGGGCCTTTGAGACAGGGAGCCCGCCTTCTCTGCCCTCCCGGCTCCTTTGTGACATTTGCTCTGGGTCCCACGCAGGGTAAATTCTGGCAGACTATGGGCTTCTCAGAGCAGGGACGGCAGCGGCTTCACCCGGAAGAGGCCTTGTATCTGCTGGAGTGTGTGAGTGGGGCCCTGGGAGCGTGGCAAAGGGCTTGGGACCAAGGAACGGAGAGGCCATGTATTTATTGGAAGAAAAGTATATCATCTGAGCATTCCGGGAGCTTGTAACCTGATTTCCAGAGCAGGAGACAAGAGTACTACGCGGGGAGCAGGGATTCCAGCCTAATTCTGAGTGCTGCCTCCCTCCCCGACCCCCTGTCTTCCTGGTTGGCCATATTCTCGCTGCAATGGGGGGGGGGGAGTATAGCAAGCCAGGAAGTCGCCCCATTGGCTGTGCCACTGCAGGGAGGATTCACAAGCCAGGCTGTTGGCCCCACTTCCAGGGTTCCATCCAGCTCTTCCACGAAGACCTGCCACTGTCTATCCAGGAGGCCTACCAGCTGCTGCTGACTGAGGACACTGTGACTTTCCTGCAGTACCAGGTATCTGTCATCCTCTCCCCGGAGAGGAGCCACCCACCTACTCAGCTAATAAGTGCTTATGAGTACTGACAAGGGGCTAGGCACAGGGCCATGTGCTGAGGCTACCAGGCAGTCCAGAGCTCGGTGGCTAAAGTGCTTCCATTCCCGCGGTGGCATTTGGGTCATAGATTAGCAAGCAAGCAAATGGATGATTGACTTCACAGGTGAGAGCCAGAAAGAAGGGGAGGAGGGGGAGCCCAAGGCTAGAGACATAAATGTGGGCATCATAACCGCACGGATGGTATTGCCAACCTCACTGGGCTGTGTGGAGGTGTGGCCCGAGACCCGGACACTCCAGCATGAGGTCAGGGGAAGATGGGGGACCCAAGGAGAAAAAGCAGGCGAGGGAGCATCACAGAAGCCGAGAGAAGGTCTTCCAAGGAGGAAGTGGTAGGCCATGTGGAGGTTACTGAGAGATCAAGCAAGATGGGGACATTCCTGCCTGCACCTCCCTGACAGGGACACAGGGACACATCCAGAGGCCAGTCCCCGGCCCTCCCCCTTTCTGTGGGGTGGGAGGCAGATGTCCTCCACCTTCTGCTGTCTTCCTACCTGCGCGATAGGTAGGAGCTCACTCACCACAGCTTTGGTATCAAAATATTCTGGGCTGTATTTTTTTTCCTGGTATCTATCAGCTATCAGATTTGGGGATTTAAGTCAAGAAACTCTGAAAGTGGAGTTCCCTTGTGGCTCCGTGGGTTAAGAATCCAACATTGTCACTGCTGTGGCTTGGGTCACTGCCATGGCATGGGTTCATTCCCTGGCCTGGGAACTTCTGCATGCTGTGGATGTGGCCAAAAGGGGGGGGGGGATAAAAACTGCTAAATGTCTTTTATGCCCAGAGTAAGGTAAGTGAGTGATAGGAATTCAGAGACTGAGACCTTGTTTTGGCGGCAGGGGGAGAGTGTGTGTGTGTGTGTGTGTTTATAATGAGGTATGGTCCAGCTCGTCCCAGGGTTTGGAATCTGGGGGTGCAAGGAAAGTTTCTGTCTGGAGAAAGTGTTTTCAGAAGTGGACCTCTGACCTCTCCTTTTTTCCTTTTGAGGTCTTCAGCCACCTGAAGAGACTGGGCTATGTGGTTCGACGATTCCAACCCAGGTAAATCCCTGTCGCATTTCCCTCGAGTTTGTCCTGGTCCTAGGACCTGGCTGACTAGCTCCAAAGTGGAAAGCGGTCTCTCTACCTGGAATCCTTGGCGGGAACTGCAACTCCCTGAACGCGGGCTGGGGGCTTCTGCTGGACGTGTTCTCCCGAGGGCCATGTTGGGACAAATCTTGGTCATTTGAGCGTATCGTGAGCTATCAGATTGGGCCCCTTCTTCAGCCCGTCCACTCCACAGATAGCATTTGAGCACCTCTGGCTCACTGTGCGTGCCAGAGCAATGCCTGGCACTTAGTAGGTGTGCAGGTGCACTTAACGAGTGAGACTATGAACGAAGGACCAGGTGAGGAATTAACAGTCGAGGAGGACTTCACATTCCGTTTGCTGGGTTGGGTGTTCTTTCCTTCTGGGGCCTCTGCCGATTGTCACCTTAGTCACCCAGCGTCGCTGAGAGCCACAGAGACTTTCGGACTCGGAGGGGAAACTGGTACAGCCGTTGCAGCTTCACAGGGCGTCACAGACCCTCTAGAACAGGCATCTCCTTTAATTCCTGGAAGTGGAACATGTCTAAGGAAACAGTCATGGATAGATGTGTGGAAGTTCACCTGTGAGAACATTCATCTATTCGGTCATTCACGCAACAATGTTTATTGACTATTTACTGGGGGCCAGGCCCTGTGCTCATGGTCGAGGAATAGCTGAGAGCAAAGTCAGTGACCCCACCGAACTTGGATTTAACGGGGAACTTACACAAAATCGCATCGCTTTGCAAAATCAGTGGTCTTGGAAACATCCTATAAATCCAACGCGGAACGCGTGGTCACACAGATTAGAGTTTATCCCATGGAGCAGCTCTATGTCATGGACCTTTCTGTAGGGATAAAAATGTTCTGTGTGAATGTTGTCTCATTCGTGTGGCTTCTGTAACCAGGAGACTGAGTTTTTAATTTTTTTTCTTGTCTTTTTAGGGCCATACCTGTGGCAGGTGGAGGTTCCCAGGCTAGGGGTCAAAACGGAGCTGTAGCTGCCGGCCTATGCCACAGCCACACCAGTGCAGGATCTGAGCTGCATCTGTGATCCTACACCATAGCTCACAGCAACGCCGGATCGTTAACCCACTGAGTGAGGCCAGGGATTAAACCCACGGCCTCATGGATACCAGTCGGGTTTGTTCACCACTGAGCCACAAGGGGAACTCCTAGTTTTGTTTAACTTGAATGGATTTATATTTAACTTAAGTCGCCCTTTGTGTCTAGGGGTACCATATTGGACAGTGCAGCCTTACAGCCATAAGAAAAAAATCACTGCAGGGAAGAATGGTTTAATGATAAAGGGCTATGTCCATAATATGCTATCGAGTGTAAGAAAAAGGCCACACAGCAGTGTGTTAGTGCAGTATCATCTTTGACAGAAAAAAATCTACGGAGAAGACAGTGTGTATCTGTGTGTGTGTGTGTGTGTAAGAAACAAAATACTACAGTAGTACCCGTGGGTTTTATTTTCATTTCTCTATGTTTTCTAAGTTTTCTAGTCCTCTTACCAGTGATTAGTCCTTTATTGCTGGCTCTGCAGGAGCCCTGGTTCCAGGGAACCTCTGCTCAGAGGTGCCGTTGGTGAGACGTAGAGGCCCTGGTGGCTGCCCCCGTGTTCCCCGTGCGCAGGTCTGCCCAGGGCCTTAGCCCTTGGCTGTGGCTCTGACCCTGACCCACTTTTCTCGGGGCCAGTCCCTCACGCTTTGCACTGGGAGCCCCAGGCTGAGGAGTGGGTCTGTGGCCCACCCCATTCTCACCCCACAGCTCCGTCCTGTCCCCTTACGAGAGGCAGCTGAACTTGGACGGCCAGCACCTGGAGGATCGGCACGGCAAGAGGAAGAGGAGGAGCTCCAGCTCTCGGTAATGCTCCCCATGTGGCCACCACCCAGGGCGAGCCGGTGACGGAGTGCTGGTGTTGGGGACCTTGGAGAATGCCTGGGCTTAAGAGCGGGGCTCGGGCGGCTCCTGCCCAGGCTCAGGGAGGCAGCAGGGCACGTGTGGGTCACGTGCACCTCAGCCATCAGGAGCAGATGTGCTGCATTTCCTCCCCACGTCCCTCAGGTCCATTAATAAGAAGCCCAAGGCCCTGGAGAACCCCCTGCAGGGGGTGGATGGGACACCCGAGAGCCTGGCAACCTCCAGCCCACCTCCCCGAAACCAGAACAGCCGATGCCCAGAGGAGAAACCCCAGGAGTCAAGCCCTGTAAAGGGCCCAGAGGGCCCCTCCCAGCTTCTGGGGTCCCTGGAGCCCTGCCCTGGTCTGCCCAGGGAGGGGGTGCGGTGCAGCCAGGAGAGTGGCAAAGTAGAGAACGGGGTCCAGGGGCCGTGTAAGCCACGCTGGAACTTTGAGCAAATCTCCTTCCCCAACATGGCTTCAGACGGCCGCCACACCCTCCTGCTTGCCCCCGCGCCAGAGCTGCTCCCGGCCAATGTTGCCTGGGCGGGAGACGGACGCCGAGCCCTGGTGCCAGAAGCTCAACCAGCGGAAGGAGAAGCTCTCCAGGCGGGAACGGGAGCAGCAGGCAGAGGCCCAGCACTTCCGGGAGGACGTGAACTCAGATCCCGAGGTGCAGCGCTGCTCCAGCTGGCAGGAGTACAAGCAGCTGCTGCAGAGGCGGCACCTGCAGAAGACCCAGAGCCGCCCCCCACACCTCTGGGACCAGGCTGTCACCCCCTTGCTGAGTCCTGGTCAAGCAGACTCCCCAGGTACCCCCCTCGCCCTGCCGTAGGCCGCTGGCCACTGAGGAATCGCGAGCCCTTGAGAGGGGCTCCGATTGACCTCGGCGGATGGGGGAGGAGAGACCTGTTGGGGGAGTGGAACCCACAGGATGGTCCGTCCTGGGGAGCAGCGAAGAGCCCCGGGCGGGAGGGTTTAGAAAGGGTAAATCAGTGGCCAGGGAGGGGTGAGGAGAAACGAAAACTGCAACCTCGTCCTTAAGGTCATATAAACAAGATGCATGTGGACAGCCCTGCCACCAGCCGGCTGTGGCCCCTGTTCTCCCTCTGTTAGAAGGGAACAGGGAGCTGATACGTTGGCCAAATAAAAGGAAGCTTTCCTGTATGCCCTGCACTTAAGAGTAGAGAACTAGTAAGGCAGGAATGGTATTATCAGATTCAAAACTACTTTTAATCCTTGGGGGAACATGGTGAGTTGTAAGTAACTAGAGTAGGGTTGCCAGGGCAGTTACATTTGAATTTCAGATAAACAACTATTTTTTAGTATAAATATGTTCCAAATGTTGGATGGGACATACTTAATACTAAAACAGCAACTACTAAAAAAAAAACCCTGCAGAATTCCATGGTGGCTTAGCAGGTTAAGGATCCAGCATTGAGTTCCCATCATGGCTCAGCGGCAACAAACCCGACTAGGATCCATGAGGAGGCGGGTTTGATCCCTGGCCTCACTCAGTGGGTTAAGGATCCAGCATTGCCTTGAGCTGTGGCGGATCCAGCATTGCCACTGCTGTGGCACAGGGTTCGATACCTGGCGGGGAACTTCCACGTGCTGCGGGCATGGCCATAAATAAATAATCTGCTAAATCTGGCCACCCTAAACTAGATGGCAGGTTCAGAAATGTCAGGGAAGTCTGGGTGGATGACTCCCCTCATCCACGCCTTAACTTTCACCATCTTTGTAGCCACAGCCCTTCAGCTTATCTCTGTGCTGCAGACAACACACCTTGCCGATGGAGGGGCCCGGTGAGTTTCCAGGTAGTGCCCGACTCCACAGTACTTTGGCTGCCAAGAGTCGGCAGCTGGGATGGGACTCCTGAAGTTGGGCGTGAGCTGGGGGAGCATTCCAGGGACCCTCTACCCTGGCTAACAGTTCACGTGTGTCCAGGGGAGAGGGAGGAGTGACAGACAGTCATCCCCGGGGTTCCAAGATAAGGTAGCTGAGGCTCCTCGGTGCCCCTGGGTGGGATGGGTTGGGGGGGGCTGTTCCCTGGACCTGAGGGAAGGAAAGGGTGGTGTGGAAAGAAAAGGTGGGGGAGGAGAGCCCCTGTTTCCTAAGGTTTCTCATGGTTCTCAGGCTGCTCGAAAAGTCTGGAGGCTTGGAGATCAGCTTTGATGTCTACCAGGCTGACGCTGTGGCCACGTTCCGAAAGAATAACCCCGGCAAGCCCTACGTTCGGATGTGCATTAGTGGGTACGAAAGACCAGTGAGCACTGCTCCCAGGCTGCCGCCAGTTCTCTTGTAAACCAGGTGGACCTCCTCTCGGTGCTCCTGGCTAGTTGTTAGTCCCCGAGAAGAACCAGGGGTCCGGAGCGAGGCCTCAGAGCCGACGAGCGCTATGGGCACCCAAACTTCCCAGTCCTCAGCTCTCATTCCTGGCATTTTCGAGTCGTCTCTCCTGTGCCACTTTAGTCCCAGGCTCAACTCAGCAGAAGGGATGTGAATCAGAGGGATTTTCAGGCCAAGAGTCCCCTTACCCAACCAGGGCTCTGAATCTTAGCAGAGTCATGCAGTCTGCAGACAGGAGAGCCCAGGGGCCAGACCTCTTGCACCCCAACTCCTGTGTGAGAGCCTCCCTTCCCTGGGAGCTTCAGAGGGCTGGATTCTTTTTTTGGGGGGGGGGTCTTTTTGCCTTTTCTAGGGCCGCACCCACGGCATATGGAGGTTCCCAGGCTAGGGGTCTAATCGGAGCTGTAGCTGCCAGCCTACACCAGAGCCACAGCAACGCCGGATCCTTAACCCACTGAGCAAAGCCAGGGATCGAACCGCAACCTCATGATTCCTAGTCAGATTCATTAACCACTGCGCCACGATGGGAACTCTGAGGGCTGGATTCTCAAATCTTATGGGCAGCCTCTGTTCAGGTCTCAGTCTCACCTTGATTCTTGCAGATTTGATGAGCCAGTCCCAGACCTCTGCACCCTCAAGCGGTTGTCCTACCAGAGCGGGGATGTTCCTCTGATCTTTGCCCTGGTGGACCACGGAGACATCTCCTTCTACAGCGTCAGGGACTTCACGCTGCCCAAGGATGTGGAACACTGACCACGCAGCTCTGGCAGGGCCTGGGGTCTGCTTTGGGGGACCTGGACTGTCTACTCTCAGGGACCATCTCAGTTGCCTCCTACACCCAGACTCTGATCTGTAGCTTCAGGGGCTAGTCTGGGCCTTGGCCCTGGGTGTCTGGCGCTTGCAGGAGAGCAAAGCCTTGCCCCCTGCCTGGCTGCTGCAGCGCTTCCAAGCCCCACGTCTGAGAGTGCTGCTTTGCAGTGATCCCCTGCAAACTCAGGACTAGATTTCAGAGACCCAGCGAGGTGGGGCAGAAGAGAGGACTCTGTGCCTTTAATTGAGAGGGTGCCTGCTTCATGCGATAAAGCCAAAGCCATTAAAAAAAAAAAAAAAATCCCCTTTTCTGCTGTGACTGAGTATACTGGATGAGGCCTCCCTATCCCCACCATCCCACTGTCCGAGGATGGGGCCCCCAGGCCCTCACCCCTGCTTTGTCCACCCACAGAGAGCGCTGCTTTCTTGGGGGCAAGAGCTAAGAGGGCAGGAATGCGACCCCTCGCCTGAGGGAAGTCCCAGACCTGTAATTAGCTTGGCTTTCAGAAGGGTAGCCCAAGGAGGGAAGCTGGCACCCATTGGTCCTCCCCTAAACGCAGCGGAGGTCCGGGTGGAGGAGTGGCCTGAACCCTAGTCGTTTGGAGCTGTGTGGTGCAGCGCGCCATTCACGCCCAGACCTCCGCTCCCGGCCTTCGTCGTGCTAAAAACTCCGGTCACAGTTGCTGGCCCTCGGGGCCTCCGGTGACAACGACTTGGAGGAGGGTACAGGCTTGGGGCCCGCCCCGAGAGGAGGCGGCTCTTGGCGACGCCTCTCTCTCCAAGCCACCTGGCTCTTGGGTCCCGAAACTTGGCCCTGTGTCAGACGTCACCCTCTGATTGGGCTGGGCGCTTTCAGGAAGAGCCAGCCAGGCTATGCCCCTCCCTCGGGGCCGCTCCGGACCGGGTTGTGGGAGGGACCTCTCCCTTTATGGAGTTGGGCCTGGAAGGTGGCCCGGAGCCACTTCGCGTTCCGGGAACTATTTTCCTCCCCGGGAGGCGGCGGGACACTGGGCGCGGCGTGCCGTCCTGCGGCCAGGTGCGCGCAGGTGAGGTCAGGGGCGGGCCGGCAGTGCCTCGTGCATATTCACACGGGTCGCGGCCCCGCCCCCGCTCTCCCGGGAGCCGCGGATTGGCCAGGACGCGGTCCCCGCCCCTCGGGGGCGCTCTCCTTGCGCCCCCGCCTCGACGGCGCAGGGCTTCAGGAGGCGGGGCCAGGCTCGGGGGGCGGGCTGCTGGGGCCCGACGCGCTCTCTGGGTTCCGCCCGCCGGGCCGGCTTGCCCTTTATGTAAATAGCGGCGGCTCCGCCCCCTGCTCGCCGCGCCGGAGGTGAGCAGGAAGGAGACGGCCGCCCAGCAGCCCGTGGGCCGGCGGCAGGGTGAACAGAGCCGGCTGCGGGCGCTGAGGAACGCGGAGGCCTCCGGCGGGAGCCGGCCTGGGGTTCCAGGTGAGGTGCGAGCCGGGACCTAAGGAGCCGGGCCCGCCCCCTCGGGGCTCCCGCCACTCTGGGCGAGGAGACAGGGAGGGCCAGGACCCTTGGCTTCCCCGGGCCTGGGTGGGGAGGGCTGCGCCCAAGTCCGCTCGCCTCGCCCAGGATCCCGTCGTTCCGCTCAACGAGGAGAAAGACACCTGTAGGAAGTGCCGCTGGGAACTTTTCTGTGACTGATCTGCCCGCGATTAGGGAATTTGGGTTTCGGGTTTGCACAACAGCGTTGGCTTTGGGGAGCAGGGAAACAGGTGCTCGGCCCGGCTGGGTGCGAGGGTCACTGCGGGCGGAGACGGAGTCCCCCGGTCTCCGGCCCAACGTGCAAGGCGCCTGGCCGCGGAGGCCAGCGACACGCGTCTCCGGTGGCCCTCTCTCCACGAGCGGGGGCCGGAGCGCCTTACGTCGGCGGCTTAGCCCCTGCTCCTGCCATCTGGGCCCTCTCCCTGCCGGCCCTTTGTGCCTCCTAATCCCTGGACGCAGGAAGCCCGCTGGAGGGACTTGGGTCTTGGGGCCTTTCTCCACCTCAGGCGGCTTTGGGTGCCTTTAGGGGACTTGACGGAGGTCCAGTCTCTTTTCCACGATCATGGGGGTGGGTTGCGCTGTGGGACGTTGGGACTTAGCGAGGAGTGAAAAATTCTGTCTTGCCAAAGAAAGCGTGCAAAGTTTGCTCTGGTTTGTTCGGTCTGGACGGTTCACAGTCACACGGAGCTTTGGCTGTGGGAAGAACCTGCGGTAACCAGGAGAGCCGTGTGCGGCCCCCTGAGGCTCTCACCCGAGACTGGTGAGCTTTGAGAGAGGTGGGCGGGGCATAGATCTGCGCCATTCCCGCGGGGATCCTTGTGCCAGATGCAGGGCGACTTAACCTGGGCTCTGGGGATCTTCTGCAGAGTTTACAACTCAAGGTCCCGTCAGGCTGCAGAGGGGCTCTGAGCAGGGAGGGGAGGAGGGGAGGGAATGAGTGTGTCAGGGAGACGGGAAACCCCAGGTGGGAGGAACAGAGCAGCGGGCCGCAGCGGGCCGAAGAGCTGGCCCAGCACAGGGGAAGCCAAGGTCAGGAGTGGCATCTGAGGAAGACTGTCTGGGTCTTTGGGAACTGAAGCACGGGAATGGTCCTGGAAGAGACGGTCCCGCTTCTCTATTGCATGGGAATTAGAGTTTGGGTTTTCTTAAACCATCTGCCCACAGTGCTGACTTACTGCAGTCAGGACTCAGAGCCAGCTCTGGGGGCTCTGACCAGTGCTTGCTCCCACCCTCTGAAGTTAGACTGGGCCAATCTCGTGGGGGCCGCTGGACAATGTCTCCAAAGTCTGGGGTCGTCCTGCATCCCTAGTCTTCCCTGAGACAATGGAGTAGCCACTTTAGCAGCAGCTTAATATAATTTTAATAACTTACTACAGCAGTAACATTTTAATGCACAATAGTATTAAAAGAAAAAAAAAAGGGCCCTCGACCCACATGACCCCCCTTGGTTTAAAAAAAAATAAGGGGGGACCAGAGTTCCCGTTGTGGCTCAGCATGTTAGGAACCCAACATGTTGTCCGTGAGAATGCCGGTTTGATTCCTGCCCTCGCTCAGTGGGTTAAGGTTTGGTGTTGGAGTTCTCGTTGTGGCTCAGTGGAAACAACCCAACTAGTATCCATGAGGACACAGGTTCAATCCCTGGCCCTGCTCAGTGGGTTAAAGAATCCGGCGTTGCCACGAGCTGTGGTGTAGGTCACAGACATGGCTCGGATCTTGCTGTGGCTGTGGCGTAGGCCGGCAGCTGCAGCTCTGATTCAGCCCCTAGCCCGGGAACTTCCACATGCCACAGGTGCGGCCCTAAAAAACAAAATAACAAACAAAGGATCCAGTGTTGCCGCAAGCTGTGGCGTAGGTCACAGAAGCAGCCCAGGATCCGGTGTTGCTGTGGCTGTGGTGTAGGCCGGCAGCTGCAGATCCAATTCGACCCTTAGCCTGGGAACGTCCACATGCGGCAGGTGCGGCCGAAAAATAAAAATTAAAATTAAAATAAAATTAAAATTAAAAAGGTAACAGGAACCTTTTAGAAAGATTAGCATTTTAGAAAGTGTAAACTAAGACGGTAAAACTCCTGCCTCACAGCCCTTCCTCAGCTGCGGTGCATGTTGAGGTTTTTAGTGTGTTTCCAGACTCAGGTGTATTTTTGAATTGTGCCCTGCCAGTTTCTGGCTGCGTGACCTTGGCTCTGTCACTTAACCACGCCAGACCTCAAGGTGCCTTGCTTTTACGGACGTTCATGAGAGGATGAAAAATATCCTAAACACGTGGCCCCCGGCCTGTAGCAGGCGCCAGGTGAGGGTGGGCTGCTTAGCGCCCCCGAGAAGCAGAAAAACGCATGGCCGACGGGGGGCCTTTGGACAGATGCCTGGCCTCTTGGACATGCCTGATGGGTTGTGACGGAATTCGGTTTCTTCTCCGTCCAGAAATCACGACTTTTGAAAGCCTCTGGAGATCAGAACTTTCAGAATGAGGACATTGCTCCGTGGAGGGCAGTGGCCTCTCACCTCACCAGGGCTTGAGTGGCCCTTGCTGCTTCTGCTGCTCCTTGGATGAGCCAGGAGTGAGGCCTGGGGGCCTTTCCTGGGAGGCTTGTGTGTGTGTGTGTGTGTGTCCAGGCTAATCTGCTCTGTGTTCTGCTCCGGGGAAAGCCGGGCTGTACACATTCTGCACCCTGGTGGGTGGGAGGGGCCACATTCCTATGCCGCTGTTTCCTTAAAGGATTTTCTGCCAACTCCATCGTGCCCCCTTTCAACCTCACTTAGGGATGAGGTACCCTCCTCTCCTCCCAGGACTTCCCGGCGCAGGACCTTCCCTCCCACAGAGGAGGTGGTACCCGGAGCCGGAAAGCTTGGGTCCTCTGCCATCCGTTTGCGCGCCCTCTCTACCCCATTGGAGACCCTGAGCAGCCCTGGCAGGAGTCTCCAGAAGCAGCGCTGTGTCCTCTGAAGGGCCCTTCCTGGTATGTCAGAGGCAGATTTTGAGACATCTGAATCGTGGCCCGGGGACCCCTGCTCCTGGGCTGGCTGCCTTGAGCAGCGTGGCTGCCTGCACTCACTTATCCTGAGTACTCAGCTCGGAGAGGCCTTCTTATCTCACTCGGGCGATATCGCTGTCAGGGCTCCTCCGGGGCCAAGGCATGCCAGGTGGGTTTGGCAACTTTGTTTTCCCCTGCCCAGGAGTGGTTCCAAGGGAGAAGTGGGCTCTGGGGCAGCAGATGGCATCCCCTACCCCTGCGGCACTACCGGCAGTGTTTGCCTTTCTCCAGCCCCGACTCCCCCCTGGCTCCCTGGGAGACCCTCCCCCTCTCTGTGCCCTGTCACCGTGGGGCTTTGCCCAGCTGCCTTAGGGGTGGCCTTCCTTCCCCGCCCTGCCTCTCGGAGAAACTAGCCCTTTGAAGAGTCACCCCACTCCTTCCTCTTCCCAGGAAGCACACTGAATTCTCGAGCTAGGAGAGGCTCCTCTGGGCGTGGGGACAGGGAAGCTGCTAGGCACCTGACTCTACCCTTCAGGAATTCAGCAGAGACCAGAGACTTTTCTCGAGACACCTGACTCAGTGTTGCCAGGGCTTGACGAGAGGGACATCTGGGCACAGGACTGTTTGATCCTAGTAAATAATATGATTGTTGGATCTCCTTGCTAAGAAGCTGGGTGTCCTGGAGCCTCGGGCTGAGGCAGGGCCCATAAGGGTATCCCCAGAGGAGGTCAGGCCTGACATGCTCATGGCCCTGACCTTGGCCAGGGACTTGAGAACCGGGTGGGGACGTCCCCTGTGGGGCCCCAGCTCAGTGCTCTCTGGGATCAGTGGCTCCTGCCTGGAGAACACCTTTGCCCAATTGATGCCCACTCTGTCCCAGCCGTTCATTCACTTATTCAACAAGAATTTACCGGTGCCTCTGTGTGTGCCACGTGGTCTAGACAGGCGGGATAATCCTCATACCAAGCAAAGGTCTCTGCCCTCACAGGACTACATTCTAAAGGATGGGCAGCACGAGCGACCAGAAATAAGGAGAGGTAATAAAGAATCCATTAAAAGACAACTCGAGGGTAAGAACTACAGCCAGGGACTGAGACCCCTCAGGAGGGGGGCTGGTTGCAACTTTTTTTTTTTTTTGGGCCACACCCAAGGCATATGGAGGTTCCCAGGCTAGGGGTCCAATCGGAGCTGTAGCCGCCAGCCTACACCAGAGCCACAGCAACATAGGATCCTTAACCCACTGGGCAAGGCCAGGGATGGAACCTGCGTCCTCATGGATGCTAGTCGGGTCGGTTAACCCCTGAGCCACGACGGGAACTCCCTGGTTGCAACTTTTAAAAAAGTGAGGAAGGGCCTGGACAGAAATTCACATTGAAGTTTGCAGGAAGCGAGGGCATGCTTTAAATGTGGGTTAAGCACTGGAGATGCAGCCATGGGTAGGACAGGCCCCGTATGGTCCCCTCCTCCTGGAGCTGACATCTCCTGGCAGCTCCTTGGGCCCGTGTTCACATTTTGAGGCAAATCAGAGGCTGAGGAATGGAGCCTGACGGAATGAGGCGGGGAGCCTCCCCACCCCCACCCCAGACAAGTCATCCGCCTTCTCCGCAGAATGGCTTTGCGTTTCCTTGCGCTTGGCCACATCCAGTCCATCACTTCCCTGGAGAGAGGTTCATGTTGAATTGCAGAAGGGGACTGGGGCCCCCAGAATGGGGGTGGGGGTCGGGGGTGTGTGTGCATGCTTTCTGGCTTCTCACCCCATCCTCCTGGGCAGTGGGGGAGCCTGAGTGTGGTGGGAGGGCCTCCCTGGATTGGGGGACTGGCCTGTGGCTCCATAGGATGGACAGTGGGGGTTGGGGGGTGGCACCTGGCCTGGACCCAGTCTGGGAAGGTGAGGTCAGGCTCTGGCTGCCAACCCCCAGGTAGTCCCATCCAGCCTCCTGCCGGCGAGCCCCTTTGTCCTGGGAGAGGCTGGAGCTGAGCAGACGGTCTGCTGTGAGGTTGGGGTTCAGATTGGGATTTGGACTCTTACTGCTCGGACTTGATAGGTCTCAGAATTAGCCATTTACAAGTAATGGTAAGAATGACGTGAGACGATGCTTGTGAAGCGCTTCGACCAGCATGAATGGCCCCAGCTCCCTCTCAGTCCCTTTTATTACCTAACAACAGCAGTGACAGCAGTTCCTTGCTGTCCGCCCTCCTGGTCCCACCTCCGTGGTGGAGGTGCCCTTTCAGCCAAGGTTTGGTTGCTAAGCTGCTGGCCAGGGGCTGCCTTGTGCCTCTGGGAGGTTGGGTTTCCTAGGGCAACTCGGGGTGCTTGCAAAGCAGCCGTGGGCATCTGAGCTGGCACCGACGGATGCTGGAGGGGTCAGCAGCCGGCCCCACTGCTCAGAGCCCGCTCCCCTGGGTGGGCGGTGCCAGGGGCGCACTCACACCCGGCCCAGAGGCCAAGCCACACAAGCCTCACACAGGATGTCGGGGAAGGGAGGGCAGCCTTCCTCTGTGCTCTGTGGCGAGCACGGAGCCTGAGCTGAGCAGAGAGGGGAGGAGAGCTTTGGGACACCACCTCCTGCTTGGGTGGGCTCCTAGCTCGTGAACACAGGAAGGTGTGGCTCCAGGGGCCTTCTTTCCCTCGGACCTGAGCTGTCCAGAGGCTGCTTCCAGAGGTAGCATCTCCCAGCAGGTCAATGGAAACACCCAGGCTGTAGAGGGACTTTCTTGGGGCTGGCCCATCCCACATCTCACACCCTGGGACAGGCTGGTACAGCTCGGGCAAGCCTTGGTCTCGGAGCTAGATGAGCCCAGGCCCCCCCAAAACTGTGCCACCGTGGGACAACTGGCTGTTCTCAGAACCCCCTTCTTCCTGCGACACCATCAGACCTGCTGCTCAGAGCGGGAGCCCAGACAAGCCCCCCTCTGTATTTGCTCCTTCTCTGCCTCCACTGGTCCCTGCTGCGCTCCTGAGATGCAGAGGTGGGGCCAGGGGCAGGGTGCTTCCTCCGCCACCTCCCGGTCTGAGCGGAGCTTGGGAAGCATAGACAGACTGCGAAGTTGCTGGCCTGTTGCCCAGGGGGCAGTTCTCTGATTTTTTTTTTCCAGGGTGGGCCTTGGGGTGTGGAGAGGCCAATTCTAGGCCCCACGATGTTTCGCTGGCTGGCAACAGTGTTGGATGATTGGACTAGTGAGAGGAAAGGAAGGTGCCAGGTCAGCTGCCCATGGGGGATGCTCTGGCCTGCTCCACGCACTTGGCACAGACCAGTGGGGAAGATGAGTGAGAATCAGCCACAGGTCAGCAGCCTGATGCCTTAAACCCTGACCAGAGAGCAGGGCAGAGCAGAGAGGGCAGCTCAGAGGTAGGTCTGGTCACAGACTGAGGGTGGGATGGATAGGAAGGGAGGCCAAGGCCATGCTCTAGCCAGGGGGGCGCCCCCAGCGCAGGACCGTCGGAGCTCCTTCTTGGCCCTTCACCTCAGGCCCTTCTTGGCATCAGACTGGGAAGGGGGCCTGCACTCGTCTCTCTTCTCCCCCATCCCTCACAGTGGAAGCCGCGTTGACGTGCGCAGCCCCCGAGAGCTCGCCAACCCCCCTCGAAGGCCTTCCGGTTGGAGCTCACAGCACCGCCCCCCCCACTGGTCACAGCCTGCAAAGTAGTAACATCCTTTAACCCTGGGTCCCCGCAGCCTGAGCACCTCCGGTCACGCAGCTGGTTCCACCCACCTGTCTGCTCCCGGCCTCTGCACCCACTTGGGGTCCATGGCGGTGGGGGAGGGGGAGCAGGTGCCCTCCCCCGACAGGACTGAGCGCCTGCTGTGAGCCCAGGGCCACCCTCACGCCTTCGCCCCTTCTCCCCTGTGATCCTCTTATCCACCCTGGCTGGGAGGCAGATAAACCGAAAGAAGAAAAAAAGGCACCAGTAATCCCATCACCCTTCCAGTAAGTGGTTGACTTAGGTAAATATTTTTAATAGATTCCACCTGACGCCTGGGCACGTCTGCCGGACGTGTTTCCATGGCCGCAGTCTCTTGCCCTTTAATGCCCATGTGCTTTCCAGCGTGAGGCTGGGCACTTGCACCTGCTCCCTGTTGTGAGCCCCTTAGGTTGCCTCTGATTTTCCCCAGTAGCTTAACGAGGCTCAACAAGCCAGGGGGAGGAGCTCCTGTCACGGTGCAGTGGAAATGAATCCGACTGGGAACCATGAGGTCATGGATTCGATCCCCGGCCTCTCTCAGTGGGTTAAGGGTCCAGCGTTGCCGTGAGCTGTGGTGTAGGTCGCAGATGTAGCTTGGATCCTGCGTGGCTGTAGTTGGGATGTAGGTTGGCAGCAGATGCAGCTTGGATCCTGCGTGGCTGTGGTTGGGATGTAGGGTTGGCAGCTGTAGCTCCGATTCAACCCCTGGCCTGGGAACCTCCATGTGCTGCAGCAGGTGCGGCCCTAAAGTCAGGGGTAAACCATCCGTGGAGCTGGCTGGATAGCGGAGATTTTAGGCCCCGTTTTAGCATCAGGTGCGGTCAAGCGCCGAGGAAGCGCAGTGGGAGTGGTCAGGGTGGGTTCAGACCAGGGAGGATTTTTGGAAGGTGATTTTTATGCTGCTTGAGGGGCAAGAAGGTGACTTTAGAGACAAAAGCACAGAGACCCTGGGTGAGGTGGGGCCGGTGCAGGGGACCGAGCAGAGGGGCATGCGGGGTGGGGAGGGGAGGGCGAGCCACCTCAGTGAGCCCAGGACTATCAGTGGGCGCCCACTGAAGCTCTTTGGTCCCATTCCGAGTCACCTCTCCCTGCCACCCGCGCCCAGCCCCTCCTGGGGCTCACAAGCCTGCTCTGGATGCTGGCAGCCGCCCTGCCCCACATCCTCCCTGGGGTGACCCCTTCCTGTCACTCAGGACGGGGGGGGGGGCTTTACAGCTCTGTCCTTTCATTCAGCCTGCACGCCGGGCACCGGCATGAGAAAGAGGGCAGAGGTCTCCGGGCAGGAGTGAGACCGCTTGTCCTCATGGAGGGTGGCACAGGTGATAAACCAGGCTGGTGACTAACCTGACCCGTAAACTGGCCAGCCCCAAGGAGACAGGCAGGCTGGGAAGTGGGGGGGAGAAAGTCAGGGGAGGTGCCTTGGGGAGAGGCGAGGTGGGGGCCTGGGAGTACCCGGAGGAAGAGCATCCCCGACAGGAGGAGGAGCCAGTGTACAGGCCCAAACCGGGCCCACCAAGCCCTGGCCACTCTCCCGAACATATTCCCTTATGTCCTCGTGGGGCTCTGATCTCTACCTGAACCCATCCCGCTGACGGGATGTGTGCCTGTGACTCATCGTGCCCTCCCCTGTGAGCTTGGCGAACTGGGGGGATCTCGTCTGTCTGTCTGGTCACAGGTGTGTGCCCAGGCGGGAGTCGGCTCCATGCCAGGCTCTGTGCCAGGCACCAGCGTTTGGCGTTGCTCCCAACGGTTGCTGGCAGAGGAGCTCTCAGAGCCTTGGGGAGCTGTCCCCAGAGGGCCGCCGAGCTGTGGGTGGGTGCGGGAGGCCTGGCTGTTGGTCCCAAGCCCTGGGACTCTTTCCCTCCTTTCTCCCTGCTCCCCCCTCCACCCCGCCCGCCCCCTAACTCCCACCTCCCCCAGGACTGGGTTGATGGGTAGTAGCTGTTTCCACACCAGGGAAGCTCCAGGCCCAGGGTCCTGAAGCTTCTCCGCAGAGAAACCTGCGTGTCTGGGATGAGCAGAACAGGGTTCGCCTGGAGGTGAGGCCGGCCATTCCCAGACCTGTCTGCCTCTGAGAAGGAAAGCTACTTTTTTTATGCCTTGACCTGGGCAGTTACCTGGCCTCTACTGGGTGAGTGAGGAAGCCAACTCACCCCAGCCAGTGGGGTCCCGCACCCCCTGTGGAATGAGCAGCAGATACATGCAAGGCCCACCGGGAGACCTTGCCCGCGGCCAGGCCCCAAGCCCCAAACTGCTTGGTTGGCTCCGAGTTGAAGTGTGTGTGCGGCCGCGCCTTTTAAAACGGCAGGGCTGTAATTAAGCATCCTCCGTCCTGTCACACGCAGCCTCTAAGATCTGGGGACGTCCTCGCCAGACCCGGGGCCAAGTCTGAGTTCTTTTGGTTCCTTCTCGGTGACTCGAGCTGCCCAGCCTTTCTTTCTTTCCATGTCTGCCAAGTGGGGATATCCCACTCACCTCCAGGAGGCTTCTGGAAGGCGAAACGAACACCCAGGGTGGGGTTTAGGCGCATCGTGTTCTACCACACGAAGGTCTGGCTCGACCTGGTGGGCAGTGGTTGGATGGAGGGCCGCCCTCCCTTCCCCAGTGGGGCTGCCTCCCACCCCACCCCTCATCCCTCTCCCCACCTCTGACCTGCACATCTGACCCCCAGGACTGTGCGGTGTCACCCTTCAGCCTGTGTGGGTCCTTGGCACAGATGGTCCCTGTGCCTTCTCGTCCCCACTCCACGGCCCAGAGCAGCCTCTCTCCCTGGAGGCTGCAGGCCCTTCTCCTCCAGGGCGTCCCTCCCGGCTTCCTGTGACTTTTGACCCAGTGACCTAGGCTGGGGGAGGGAGAGCAGGCACCCCCAGGGCCTGGGGCGGCCGAGGGATGAGCTGGCGCCACCCTCCCCCATGGCTGGAATGTGAGGCCACCAGCTCAGCTGTTTGTCCAGGAGGCCGAGGTCACTGCAGGCTCGGAGTCTGTTTTCAGTCCCTGGCCCCGGAGCCTCGGGACTTCGCTAGACCTGCTGCAGGGCCCCCGGGGGGAGAGGGGGCAGTTCCCCCGACTACCTGCTGGCGCAGGAGAAGTGGGGCTCCCCGCTCTGCTCTGGCTTCCCCCCACACGTGAAGGCACAAACCTCTCAGCCACCCGCCCAAGGGATGGCCTTTTCAGAGTCCCCAGAAGCTGGGCATGTTTGGCTGGCCCTGGGACGTGCATCACTGTCACAGTGTGCCCCCAGCTCTGCCTTGCCCGCACCTCCCAGGGTCCTTTCCTAAGCCAAGTCCTGGCCCGATGGCTCATTTTTGTCACCTTCCAAGAAGCCAGGAATTTCAAGGCACCTGTCAGACCTCAGCTTAGCTTCCTTCTTCTCTCTGTAGGACCCCCGCCCCCGCCCCCGCCCTGTGCCTCCCTGTTGGTGGGGGGGGGGGGGCCTGGCGCACTTGACCTGCCCCTACCCCCGAGGCAGCTCCTGGCGGGGGGTGGGGGTGGGGGTGGGGCGGGCTCTGCCTCCTTCCCTGTAGTGTGTGAACGAGGCCATTTCCAGGGTGGGCCTGAGCCCCTGTGTTTCCAAGGGCAGGCCTCGGTGTCCTACGGTCAGAGGGAGGGTGCGCTCCTGGAAGCCGGAAGCCCGAGCTCACAGGCTCCCACCCCCCCCCCAAGGCCGAGCCAGAAATAGTTCCCCCTGGATTGGGAAGGCTTCCACGGTGGGGGGCGGATGGTTTAGGGGCCTTGAGCTGGTTTCTTTATTGGGAGCAGATTTCGCCTTCTGATTAGCCTCCACTTGGGCCCATGGGAAAGGGAGCCATTCTGAATGTTCCCCATCAGAGCCCAGGGGAGCAGGACCAGGGAAAGCCAGAGATGGGGGGTGGGGCAGCCGGGAAGCCCAGGGTGGGGATGGGACCGCACCCCCGACAGTGAGCCCTGCCCCTGCCCCCCGCCAGGAGGTTCCTGACGGCTGTGGCTGTGGCTGGCTGTGGCTGACGGGAGCAGCCTAGGCCCTTGGCAGCCTTCCCTGAAGTTGGAAGGCAGAATCTGCCCCGGGGGAGCTGACTCCCCAGGGAGTTCTGCGGGGGGGGGGGGGGGGCCTGGCCTGGAATTTTCTGGGCCTCCCCCCACCCACCCCCGTGGTTCCGATCCGGGAGCCCAGGTGAACAGCACTCCCACCTTCTGGAGCGAGAGCCTTGTGAAGTTTCCCTTTCTGTTTGGCCAGAGTTTTATGGTTTTTCAGCAAACAGGTTAACAATTAAGCTTAATTAACCTCAGGGCCTCTGGCCCTCCCAGTTCCTATAAAGCCAACCTAAATGGCTTCCTCCCCCAGCTTCTCCCCCGTTGGCTTTAAAAGGCCCCAGGTGGCCAAGAGCAAGCGTCAGAGCATCGCCCGCCCAGCCGCCAGGTACAGAGCTCCTTCCCGCTTGGGGTTTTCTTTCTGGGGCTGAAGCTGGCCTGGCCGGGGTGGCGGCCACCTGCTGGGCCTGGGGAGAGAGGCTGCTCAGCTGGGCCCCGGGGCCCGGGCCTCCCTGCCCTGGGCTCAGCGGCTCCTCCCGTTTCCCCAGGGGGCTGCGCACGCGCGATGAGGCGGTTCCTGAGGCCCGGACACGACCCTGCCAGGGAGCGGCTCAAGCGGGACCTCTTCCAGTTTAACAAGGTAAGGGAAGCCAGGGGCCGGCCAGGTGGTGATGGTGGCACTGAGGTAGCACCCTCGGGGGTGGGGGGGCACCCATACCTGGATTAAGGTACTTACTTGGCACTGCCCACCAGGGCTCACAGGAATGTGACTTTGGAACTGGGGGCTGGTTAGAGGGCTTTCCTGGGAAAGGGCTGTAGGGCCCAGGAGTGGGCACTCCCCGTCCACGCCTCCCGCTGGCTGTGTGACCTCTGCAAATCACTCCACCTCTTCCAGCCTCCGTTTCTCCCCCTTTAAAGTGGGTCTAGGGGAGTTCCCATTATAGCTCAATGGGTTAAGAACCCGACTAGGATCCATGAGGATGTGGGTTCAATCCCTGGCCTCGCTCAGTGGGTTCAGGATCCGGCATTGCTGTGAGCTGTGGTGTAGGTTTTAGATGCTCGGATCCCATGTGGCTGTGGCTGTGGTGTAGACTGGCAGCTGCAGCTGCAATTCGACCCCTAGCCCAGGAACTGCCATATGCCACAGGTACGGCCCTTAAAAAAGACAATAAATAAATAAAATAGGGATTAAACAACCCACCCTGCCTCCGCCACCTCACGGGGTTATTGAGGAGGCTTAGGGCTGAGAGAGATGAAAGGACGTTGAACGCTGCAAAGTGTACCAGGGTTGAGATGCCAGTTTCCTTGGAGCCCCGGGGCCCCAGGCCTTGGCTCTTCCCTCCCTCCTCAAATTGCCCCCAAAGGAAAACAGTTTTCTTTGCAGGCAGAACACATGGGTTCCTCTGCAGGCTCTTGGCCTGGGTGAGTTGGGGGAGGCGCCTGGGAGAAGGTGCTGGGCTTGGCATTTGACTACTCCTACCCCACACCTGCTCCTAAGGCCCCCGAAGGGAGTGTCCTTTGTACCCAAGATCGCAGGGGTGGATGGTCCCAGAAACTCCCCAGAGCTTCCCCACGGGGGCTGGGCCCTGAGAAGGCCAGGGCCGACCTCTGAAGGGGAAGGAACCCATCGTGGTTTATTAGCTCCGAGGCCACCTAGCAATCTGCAGCCGGTTGGGGTAATTAGCCCCTCTCTGCTTTGATCTGGGCCCATGGCCTCCACGCCTGCACGTCCTATGCGTCCCTCTACCCTGAGGGTGGGCTGCAGGAAGGGGAGGCTTTTGCCCTCCAGAGTCCCAGGGCTCCTCCAGGCCATGCGGAGGGGTGGGGTTCAAATCTAGCTTAGACGCTTAGAAGCTGGGTGACCTTGTGCCTGTCACCCAGGCTCGTTATGAGGATCGCATGGGGTTAGATCATTTTGGTGCTAAGCACGGTGCTCCCAGAATGTTAGGTGCTATTTTCAGGGGCTGCCTGCCTCCCAGGGAGAGAGAGCCCCCAGGGGCTTGTTCCCAGCGGCTGAGGGTGCCCTGCCATTTTCCTCTGATTTTCCAGACCTCTGGGGTCTGGGCTTCCCTCGATGGTTTCCCTTCCTCTGGCAGAAGGGAGCTGTGGGCAGGGCTTCGGGTTCTCGGGATATGAGGGTGCATACATTATGAATGGGGGATGTCGGGGCTCCTGGGGGCCTGCCATTCTCACTCCTAAGGGAGCAGCCTATGGGTGCTGGGTGTGGGTCTTGGAACCGCAGCACCTCCCCTCCCCCGCCCCGGGGCCTGGGTGACCCCTGTTGCCTTCTGTTGCCCCAGCGCTCGCATGGCCCCAAGGACTTCCTTCCCGACGGCTCGGCGGCCCAGGCTGAGCGGCTGCGCTTGTGCCGCGAGGAGCTCTGGCAGCTGCTGGCGGAGGAGCGCGTGGAGCGCCTGTGAGCGGGCCGGGCCGGGGGCGGAGCCGGGCGGACGGACCGGGTCGACTAAGCCCGCAGATTGAGACGGCCCCCTCCCCACTCCTTGCCAGGGGCAGTTTGGTGGCCGCCGAGTGGAGACCGGAAGAAGGCTTCGTGGAGCTGAAGTCTCCTGCGGTGAGCCGTGGGCCTTTGAGACAGGGAGCCCGCCTTCTCTGCCCTCCCGGCTCCTTTGTGACATTTGCTCTGGGTCCCACGCAGGGTAAATTCTGGCAGACTATGGGCTTCTCAGAGCAGGGACGGCAGCGGCTTCACCCGGAAGAGGCCTTGTATCTGCTGGAGTGTGTGAGTGGGGCCCTGGGAGCGTGGCAAAGGGCTTGGGACCAAGGAACGGAGAGGCCATGTATTTATTGGAAGAAAAGTATATCATCTGAGCATTCCGGGAGCTTGTAACCTGATTTCCAGAGCAGGAGACAAGAGTACTACGCGGGGAGCTGGGATTCCAGCCTAATTCTGAGTGCTGCCTCCCTCCCCGACCCCCTGTCTTCCTGGTTGGCCATATTCTCGCTGCAATGGGGGGGGGAGTATAGCAAGCCAGGAAGTCGCCCCATTGGCTGTGCCACTGCGGGGAGGATTCACAAGCCAGGCTGTTGGCCCCACTTCCAGGGTTCCATCCAGCTCTTCCACGAAGACCTGCCACTGTCTATCCAGGAGGCCTACCAGCTGCTGCTGACTGAGGACACTGTGACTTTCCTGCAGTACCAGGTATCTGTCATCCTCTCCCCGGAGAGGAGCCACCCACCTACTCAGCTAACAAGTGCTTATGAGTACTGACAAGGGGCTAGGCACAGGGCCATGTGCTGAGGCTACCAGGCAGTCCAGAGCTCGGTGGCTAAAGTGCTTCCATTCCCGCGGTGGCATTTGGGTCATAGATTAGCAAGCAAGCAAATGGATGATTGAGTTCACAGGTGAGAGCCAGAAAGAAGGGGAGGAGGGGGAGCCCAAGGCTAGAGACATAAATGTGGGCATCATAACCGCACGGATGGTATTGCCAACCTCACTGGGCTGTGTGGAGGTGTGGCCCGAGACCCGGACACTCCAGCATGAGGTCAGGGGAAGATGGGGGACCCAAGGAGAAAAAGCAGGCGAGGGAGCATCACAGAAGCCGAGAGAAGGTCTTCCAAGGAGGAAGTGGTAGGCCATGTGGAGGTTACTGAGAGATCAAGCAAGATGGGGACATTCCTGCCTGCACCTCCCTGACAGGGACACAGGGACACATCCAGAGGCCAGTCCCCGGCCCTCCCCCTTTCTGTGGGGTGGGAGGCAGATGTCCTCCACCTTCTGCTGTCTTCCTACCTGCGCGATAGGTAGGAGCTCACTCACCACAGCTTTGGTATCAAAATATTCTGGGCTGTATTTTTTTTCCTGGTATCTATCAGCTATCAGATTTGGGGATTTAAGTCAAGAAACTCTGAAAGTGGAGTTCCCTTGTGGCTCCGTGGGTTAAGAATCCAACATTGTCACTGCTGTGGCTTGGGTCACTGCCATGGCATGGGTTCATTCCCTGGCCTGGGAACTTCTGCATGCTGTGGATGTGGCCAAAAGGGGGGGGGGATAAAAACCGCTAAATGTCTTTTATGCCCAGAGTAAGGTAAGTGAGTGATAGGAATTCAGAGACTGAGACCTTGTTTTGGCGGCAGGGGGAGAGTGTGTGTGTGTGTGTTTATAATGAGGTATGGTCCAGCTCGTCCCAGGGTTTGGAATATGGGGGTGCAAGGAAAGTTTCTGTCTGGAGAAAGTGTTTTCAGAAGTGGACCTCTGACCTCTCCTTTTTTCCTTTTGAGGTCTTCAGCCACCTGAAGAGACTGGGCTATGTGGTTCGACGATTCCAACCCAGGTAAATCCCTGTCGCATTTCCCCTCGAGTTTGTCCTGGTCCTAGGACCTGGCTGACTAGCTCCAAAGTGGAAAGCGGTCTCTCTACCTGGAATCCTTGGCGGGAACTGCAACTCCCTGAACGCGGGCTGGGGGCTTCTGCTGGACGTGTTCTCCCGAGGGCCATGTTGGGACAAATCTTGGTCATTTGAGCGTATCGTGAGCTATCAGATTGGGCCCCTTCTTCAGCCCGTCCACTCCACAGATAGCATTTGAGCACCTCTGGCTCACTGTGCGTGCCAGAGCAATGCCTGGCACTTAGTAGGTGTGCAGGTGCACTTAACGAGTGAGACTATGAACGAAGGACCAGGTGAGGAATTAACAGTCGAGGAGGACTTCACATTCCGTTTGCTGGGTTGGGTGTTCTTTCCTTCTGGGGCCTCTGCCGATTGTCACCTTAGTCACCCCAGCGTCGCTGAGAGCCACAGAGACTTTCGGACTCGGAGGGGAAACTGGTACAGCCGTTGCAGCTTCACAGGGCGTCACAGACCCTCTAGAACAGGCATCTCCTTTAATTCCTGGAAGTGGAACATGTCTAAGGAAACAGTCATGGATAGATGTGTGGAAGTTCACCTGTGAGAACATTCATCTATTCGGTCATTCACGCAACAATGTTTATTGACTATTTACTGGGGGCCAGGCCCTGTGCTCATGGTCGAGGAATAGCTGAGAGCAAAGTCAGTGACCCCACCGAACTTGGATTTAACGGGGAACTTACACAAAATCGCATCGCTTTGCAAATCAGTGGTCTTGGAACATCCTATAAATCCAACGCGGAACGCGTGGTCACACAGATTAGAGTTTATCCCATGGAGCAGCTCTATGTCATGGACCTTTCTGTAGGGATAAAAATGTTCTGTGTGAATGTTGTCTCATTCGTGTGGCTTCTGTAACCAGGAGACTGAGTTTTTTAATTTTTTTTCTTGTCTTTTTAGGGCCATACCTGTGGCAGGTGGAGGTTCCCAGGCTAGGGGTCAAAACGGAGCTGTAGCTGCGCCGGCCTATGCCACAGCCACACCAGTGCAGGATCTGAGCTGCATCTGTGATCCTACACCATAGCTCACAGCAACGCCGGATCGTTAACCCACTGAGTGAGGCCAGGGATTAAACCCCGGCCTCATGGATACCAGTCGGGTTTGTTCACCACTGAGCCACAAGGGGAACTCCTAGTTTTGTTTAACTTGAATGGATTTATTTAACTTAAGTCGCCCTTTGTGTCTAGGGGTACCATATTGGACAGTGCAGCCTTACAGCCATAAGAAAAAAATCACTGCAGGGAAGAATGGTTTAATGATAAAGGGCTATGTCCATAATATGCTATCGAGTGTAAGAAAAGGCCACACAGCAGTGTGTTAGTGCAGTATCATCTTTGACAGAAAAAATCTACGGAAAGACAGTGTGTGTCTGTGTGTGTGTGTGTAAGAAACAAAATACTACAGTAGTACCCGTGGGTTTTATTTTCATTTCTCTATGTTTCTAAGTTTTCTAGTCCTCTTACCAGATTAGTCCTTTATTGCTGGCTCTGCAGGAGCCCTGGTTCCAGGGAACCTCTGCTCAGAGGTGCCGTTGGTGAGACGTAGAGGCCCTGGTGGCTGCCCCCGTGTTCCCCGTGCGCAGGTCTGCCCAGGGCCTTAGCCCTTGGCTGTGGCTCTGACCCTGACCCACTTTCTCGGGGCCAGTCCCTCACGCTTTGCACTGGGAGCCCCAGGCTGAGGAGTGGGTCTGTGGCCCACCCCATTCTCACCCCACAGCTCCGTCCTGTCCCCTTACGAGAGGCAGCTGAACTTGGACGGCCAGCACCTGGAGGATCGGCACGGCAAGAGGAAGAGGAGGAGCTCCAGCTCTCGGTAATGCTCCCCATGTGGCCACCACCCAGGGCGAGCCGGTGACGGAGTGCTGGTGTTGGGGACCTTGGAGAATGCCTGGGCTTAAGAGCGGGGCTCGGGCGGCTCCTGCCCAGGCTCAGGGAGGCAGCAGGGCACGTGTGGGTCACGTGCACCTCAGCCATCAGGAGCAGATGTGCTGCATTTCCTCCCCACGTCCCTCAGGTCCATTAATAAGAAGCCCAAGGCCCTGGAGAACCCCCTGCAGGGGGTGGATGGGACACCCGAGAGCCTGGCAACCTCCAGCCCACCTCCCCGAAACCAGAACAGCCGATGCCCAGAGGAGAAACCCCAGGAGTCAAGCCCTGTAAAGGGCCCAGAGGGCCCGGCTGGGGTCCCTGGAGCCCTGCCCTGGTCTGCCCAGGGAGGGGGTGGTGCGTGCAGCCAGGAGAGTGGCAAAGTAGAGAACGGGGTCCAGGGGCCGTGTAAGCCACGCTGGAACTTTGAGCAAATCTCCTTCCCCAACATGGCTTCAGACGGCCGCCACACCCTCCTGCTTGCCCCCGCGCCAGAGCTGCTCCCGGCCAATGCTGGGCGGGGGGAGACGGACGCCGAGCCCTGGTGCCAGAAGCTCAACCAGCGGAAGGAGAAGCTCTCCAGGCGGGAACGGGAGCAGCAGGCAGAGGCCCAGCACTTCCGGGAGGACGTGAACTCAGATCCCGAGGTGCAGCGCTGCTCCAGCTGGCAGGAGTACAAGCAGCTGCTGCAGAGGCGGCACCTGCAGAAGACCCAGAGCCGCCCCCCACACCTCTGGGACCAGGCTGTCACCCCCTTGCTGAGTCCTGGTCAAGCAGACTCCCCAGGTACCCCCTCGCCCTGCCGTAGGCCGCTGGCCACTGAGGAATCGCGAGCCCTTGAGAGGGGCTCCGATTGACCTCGGCGGATGGGGGAGGAGAGAGCTGTTGGGGGAGTGGAACCCACAGGATGGTCCGTCCTGGGGAGCAGCGAAGAGCCCCGGGCGGGAGGGTTTAGAAAGGGTAAATCAGTGGCCAGGGAGGGGTGAGGAGAAACGAAAACTGCAACCTCGTCCTTAAGGTCATATAAACAAGATGCATGTGGACAGCCCTGCCACCAGCCGGCTGTGGCCCCTGTTCTCCCTCTGTTAGAAGGGAACAGGGAGCTGATACGTTGGCCAAATAAAAGGAAGCTTTCCTGTATGCCCTGCACTTAAGAGTAGGAACTAGTAAGGCAGGAATGGTATTATCAGATTCAAAACTACTTTTAATCCTTGGGGGAACATGGTGAGTTGTAAGTAACTAGAGTAGGGTTGCCAGGGCAGTTACATTTGAATTTCAGATAAACAACTATTTTTTAGTATAAATATGTTCCAAATGTTGGATGGGACATACTTAATACTAAAACAGCAACTACTGAAAAAAAACCCTGCAGAATTCCATGGTGGCTTAGCAGGTTAAGGATCCAGCATTGAGTTCCCATCATGGCTCAGCGGCAACAAACCCGACTAGGATCCATGAGGAGGCGGGTTTGATCCCTGGCCTCAGTGGGTTAAGGATCCAGCATTGCCTTGAGCTGTGGCGGATCCAGCATTGCCACTGCTGTGGCACAGGGTTCGATACCTGGCGGGGAACTTCCACGTGCTGCGGGCATGGCCATAAATAAATAATCTGCTAAATCTGGCCACCCTAAACTAGATGGCAGGTTCAGAAATGTCAGGGAAGTCTGGGTGGATGACTCCCCTCACCCACGCCTTAACTTTCACCATCTTTGTAGCCACAGCCCTTCAGCTTATCTCTGTGCTGCAGACAACACACCTTGCCGATGGAGGGGCCCGGTGAGTTTCCAGGTAGTGCCCGACTCCACAGTACTTTGGCTGCCAAGAGTCGGCAGCTGGGATGGGACTCCTGAAGTTGGGCGTGAGCTGGGGGAGCATTCCAGGGACCCTCTACCCTGGCTAACGTTCACGTGTGTCCAGGGGAGAGGGAGGAGTGACAGACAGTCATCCCCGGGGTTCCAAGATAAGGTAGCTGAGGCTCCTCGGTGCCCCTGGGTGGGATGGGTTGGGGGGGGCTGTTCCCTGGACCTGAGGGAAGGAAAGGGTGGTGTGGAAAGAAAAGGTGGGGGAGGAGAGCCCCTGTTTCCTAAGGTTTCTCATGGTTCTCAGGCTGCTCGAAAAGTCTGGAGGCTTGGAGATCAGCTTTGATGTCTACCAGGCTGACGCTGTGGCCACGTTCCGAAAGAATAACCCCGGCAAGCCCTACGTTCGGATGTGCATTAGTGGGTACGAAAGACCAGTGAGCACTGCTCCCAGGCTGCCGCCAGTTCTCTTGTAAACCAGGTGGACCTCCTCTCGGTGCTCCTGGCTAGTTGTTAGTCCCCGAGAAGAACCAGGGGTCCGGAGTGAGGCCTCAGAGCCGACGAGCGCTATGGGCACCCAAACTTCCCAGTCCTCAGCTCTCATTCCTGGCATTTTCGAGTCGTCTCTCCTGTGCCACTTTAGTCCCAGGCTCAACTCAGCAGAAGGGATGTGAATCAGAGGGATTTTCAGGCCAAGAGTCCCCTTACCCAACCAGGGCTCTGAATCTTAGCAGAGTCATGCAGTCTGCAGACAGGAGAGCCCAGTGGCCAGACCTCTTGCACCCCAACTCCTGTGTGAGAGCCTCCCTTCCCTGGGAGCTTCAGAGGGCTGGATTCTTTTTTTTGGGGGGGGGTC
This sequence comes from Phacochoerus africanus, assembly GCF_016906955.1. Taxonomy (NCBI): domain Eukaryota; kingdom Metazoa; phylum Chordata; class Mammalia; order Artiodactyla; family Suidae; genus Phacochoerus; species Phacochoerus africanus. The sequence goes on along the minus strand of NC_062557.1, from coordinate 5,804,985 downwards.
TTTTTGCCTTTTCTAGGGCCGCACCCACGGCATATTGAGGTTCCCAGCTAGGGGTCTAATCGGAGCTGTAGCTGCCAGCCTACACCAGAGCCACAGCAACGCCGGATCCTTAACCCACTGGAGCAAAGCCATGGATCGAACCGCAACCTCATGATTCCTAGTCAGATTCATTACCCACTGGGCGCCCATGGGAACTCTGAGGGCTGGATTCTCAAATCTTATGGGCAGCCTCTGTTCAGGTCTCAGTCTCACCCGTTGATTCTTGCAGATTTATGAGCCAGTCCCCAGACCTCTGCACCCTCAAGCGGTTGTCCTACCAGAGCGGGGATGTTCCTCTGATCTTTGCCCTGGTGGACCACGGAGACACATCTCCTTCTACAGCGTCAGGGACTTCACGCTGCCCCAAGGATGTGGAACACTGACCACGCAGCTCTGGCAGGGCCTGGGGGTCTGCTTTGGGGGACCTGGACTGTCTACTCTCAGGGACCATCTCAGTTGCCTCCTACAACCCAGACTCTGATCTGTAGCTTCAGGGGCTAGTCTGGGCCTTGGCCCTGGGTGTCTGGCGCTTTCAGGAGAGCAAAGCCTTGCCCCCTGCCTGGCTGCTGCAGCGCTTCCAAGCCCCACGTCTGAGAGTGCTGCTTTGCAGTGATCCCCTGCAAAACTCAGGACTAGATTTCAGAGACCCAGCGAGGTGGGGCAGAAGAGAGGACTCTGTGCCTTTAATTGAGAGGGTGCCTGCTTCATGCGATAAAGCCAAAGCCATTAAAAAAAAAAAAAAAATCCCCTTTTCTGCTGTGACTGAGTATACTGGATGAGGCCTCCCTATCCCACCATCCCACTGGCCGAGGATGGGGCCCCAGGGCCCTCACCCCTGCTTTGTCCACCCACAGAGAGCGCTGCTTTCTTGGGGGCAAGAGCTAAGAGGGCAGGAATGCGACCCCTCGCCTGAGGGAAGTCCCAGACCTGTAATTAGCTTGGCTTCAGAAGGGTAGCCCAAGGAGGGAAGCTGGCACCCATTGGTCCTCCCCTAACGCAGCGGAGGTCGGGTGAGGGAGTGGCCTGAAACCCTAGTCGTTTGGAGCTGTGTGGTGCAGCGCGCCATTCACGCCCAGACCTCCGCTCCCGGCCTTCGTCGTGCTAAAAACTCCGGTCACAGTTGCTGGCCCTCGGGGCCTCCGGTGACAACGACTTGGAGGAGGGTACAGGCTTGGGGCCCGCCCCGAGAGGAGGCGGCTCTTGGCGACGCCTCTCTCTCCAAGCCACCTGGCTCTTGGGTCCCGAAACTTGGCCCTGTGTCAGACGTCACCCTCTGATTGGGCTGGGCGCTTTCAGGAAGAGCCAGCCAGGCTATGCCCCTCCCTCGGGGCCGCTCCGGACCGGGTTGTGGGCGGGACCTCTCCCTTTATGGAGTTGGGCCTGGAAGGTGGCCCGGAGCCACTTCGCGTTCCGGGAACTATTTTCCTCCCCGGGAGGCGGCGGGACACTGGGCGCGGCGTGCCGTCCTGCGGCCAGGTGCGCGCAGGTGAGGTCAGGGGCGGGCCGGCAGTGCCTCGTGCATATTCACACGGGTTCGCGGGCCCCGCCCCCGCTCTCCCGGGAGCCGCGGATTGGCCAGGACGCGGTCCCCGCCCTCGGGGGCGCTCTCCTTGCGGCCCCCGCCTCGACGGCGCAGGGCTTCAGTGAGGCGGGGCCAGGCTCGGGGGGCGGGCTGCTGGGGCCCGACGCGCTCTCTGGGTTCCGCCCGCCGGGCCGGCTTGCCCTTTATGTAAATACGCGGCGGCTTCCGCCCCCTGCTCTCGCCGCGCCGGAGGTGAGGCAGGAAGGAGACGGCCGCCCAGCAGCCCGTGGGCCGGCGGCAGGGTGAACAGAGCCGGCTGCGGGCGCTGAGGAACGCGGAGGCCTCCGGCGGGAGCCGGCCTGGGGTTCCAGGTGAGGTGCGAGCCGGGACCTAAGGAGCCGGGCCCGCCCCCTCGGGGCTCCCGCCACTCTGGGCGAGGAGACAGGGAGGGCCAGACCCTTGGCTTCCCCGGGCTGGGTGGGGAGGGCTGCGCCCAAGTCCGCTCGCCTCGCCCAGGATCCCGTCGTTCCGCTCAACGAGGAGAAAGACACCTGTAGGAAGTGCCGCTGGGGAACTTTTCTGTGACTGATCTGCCCGCGATTAGGGAATTTGGGTTTCGGGTTTGCACAACAGCGTTGGCTTTGGGGAGCAGGGAAACAGGTTGCTCGGCCCTGGCTGGGTGCGAGGGTCACTGCGGGCGGAGACGGAGTCCCCCCCGGTCTCCGGCCCAACGTGCAAGGCGCCTGGCCGCGGAGGCCAGCGACACGCGTCTCCGGTGGCCCTCTCTCCACGAGCGGGGGGCCGGAGCGCCTTACGGGTCGGCGGCTTAGCCCCTGCTCCCTGCCATCTGGGCCCCTCTCCCTGCCGGCCCTTTGTGCCTCCTAATCCCTGGACGCAGGAAGCCCCGCTGGAGGGACTTGGGTCTTGGGGCCTTTCTCCACCTCAGGCGGCTTTGGATGCCTTTAAGGGGACTTGACGGAGGTCCAGTCTCTTTTCCCACGATCATGGGGGTGGGTTTGCGCTGTTGAACGTTGGGACTTAGCGAGGAGTGAAAAATTCTGTCTTGCCAAAGAAAGCGTGCAAAGTTTGCTCTGGTTTGTTCGGTCTGGACGGTTCACAGTCACACGGAGCTTTGGGCTGTGGGAAGAACCTGCGGTAACCAGGAGAGCCGTGTGCGGCCCCCTGAGGGCTCTCACCCGAGACTGGTGAGCTTTGAGAGAGGTGGGCGGGGCATAGATCTGCGCCATTCCCGCGGGGATCCTTGTGCCAGATGCAGGGCGACTTAACCTGGGCTCTGGGGATCTTCTGCAGAGTTTACAACTCAAGGTCCCGTCAGGCTGCAGAGGGGGCTCTGAGCAGGGAGGGGAGGAGGGAGGGATGAGTGTGGCAGGGAGACGGGAAACCCCAGGTGGGAGGAAACATAGCAGCGGGCCGCAGCGGGCCGAAGAGCTGGCCCAGCACAGGGGAAGCCAAGGTCAGGAGTGGCATCTGAGGAAGAGCTGTCTGGGTCTTTGGGAACTGAAGCACGGGAATGGTCCTGGAAGAGACGGTCCCGCTTCTCTACTGCATGGGAATTAGAGTTTGGGTTTTCTTAAACCATCTGCCCACAGTGCTGACTTACTGCAGTCAGGACTCAGAGCCAGCTCTGGGGGCTCTGACCAGTGCTTGCTCCCACCCTCTGAAGTTAGACTGGGCCAATCTCGTGGGGGCCGCTGGACAATGTCTCCAAAGTCTGGGGTCGTCCTGCATCCCTAGTCTTCCCTGAGACAATGGAGTAGCCACTTTAGCAGCAGCTTAATATAATTTTAATAACTTACTACACAGTAACATTTTAATGCACACTAGTATTAAAAGAAAAAAAAAAAGGGCCCTCGACCCACATGACCCCCCTTGGTTTAAAAAAAATAAGGGGGGACCAGAGTTCCCGTTGTGGCTCAGCAGGTTAGGAACCCAACATGTTGTCCGTGAGAATGCCGGTTTGATTCCTGCCCTCGCTCAGTGGGTTAGGTTTGGTGTGGAGTTCTCGTTGTGGCTCAGTGGAAACAACCCAACTAGTATCCATGAGGACACAGGTTCAATCCCTGGCCCTGCTCAGTGGGTTAAAGAATCCGGCGTTGCCACGAGCTGTGGTGTAGGGTCACAGACATGGCTCGGATCTTGCTGTGGCTGTGGCGTAGGCCGGCAGCTGCAGCTCTGATTCAGCCCCTAGCCCGGGAACTTCCACATGCCACAGGTGCGGCCCTAAAAAACAAAATAACAACAAAGGATCCAGTGTTGCCGCAAGCTGTGGCGTAGGTCACAGAAGCAGCCCAGGATCCGGTGGTTGCTGTGGCTGTGGTGTAGGCCGGCAGCTGCAGATCCAATTCGACCCTTAGCCTGGGAACGTCCACATGCGGCAGGTGCGGCCGAAAAATAAAAATTAAAATTAAAATTAAATTAAAATTAAAAAGGTAACAGGAACCTTTTAGAAAGATTAGCATTTTAGAAAGTGTAAACTAAGACGGTAAAACTCCTGCCTCACAGCCCTTCCTCAGCTGCGGTGCATGTTGAGGTTTTTAGTGTGTTTTCCAGACTCAGGTGTATTTTTGAATTGTGCCCTGCCAGTTTCTGGCTGCGTGACCTTGGCTCTGTCACTTAACCACGCCAGACCTCAAGGTGCCTTGCTTTTACGGACGTTCATGAGAGGATGAAAAATATCCTAACACGTGGCCCCCGGCCTGTAGCAGGCGCCAGGTGAGGGTGGGCTGCTTAGCGCCCCCGAGAAGCAGAAAACGCATGGCCGACGGGGGGCCTTTGGACAGATGCCTGGCCTCTTGGACATGCCTGATGGGTTGTGACGGAATTCGGTTTCTTCTCCGTCCAGAAATCACGACTTTGAAAGCCTCTGGAGATCAGAACTTTCAGAATGAGGACATTGCTCCGTGGAGGGCAGTGGCCTCTCACCTCACCAGGGCTTGAGTGGCCCTTGCTGCTTCTGCTGCTCCTTGGATGAGCCAGGAGTGAGGCCTGGGGGCCTTTCCTGGGAGGCTTGTGTGTGTGGTGTGTGTGTGTCCAGGCTAATCTGCTCTGTGTTCTGCTCCGGGGAAAGCCGGGCTGTACACATTCTGCACCCTGGTGGGTGGGAGGGCCACATTCCTATGCCGCTCTGTTTCCTTAAAGGATTTTCTGCCAACTCCATCGTGCCCCCTTTCAACCTCACTTAGGGATGAGGTACCCTCCTCTCCTCCCAGGACTTCCCGGCCCAGGACCTTCCCTCCCACAGAGGAGGTGGTACCCCGGAGCCGGAAAGCTTGGGTCCTCTGCCATCCGTTTGCGCGCCCTCTCTACCCCCATTGGGAGACCCTGAAGCAGCCCTGGCAGGAGTCTCCAGAAGCAGCGCTGTGTTCTCCTGAAGGGCCCTTCCTGGTATGTCAGAGGCAGATTTTGAGACATCTGAATCGTGGCCCGGGGACCCCTGCTCCTGGGCTTGCTGCCTTGAGCAGCGGTGGCTGCCTGCACTCACTTATCCTGAGTACTCAGCTCGGAGAGGCCTTCTTATCTCACTCGGGGGCGATATCGCTGTCAGGGCTCCTTCCGGGGCCAAGGCATGCCAGGTCGGTTTGGCAACTTTGTTTTTCCCCTGCCCAGGAGTGGTTCCAAGGGAGAAGTGGGCGCTGGGGCAGCAGATGGCATCCCCTACCCCTGCGGCACTACCGGCAGTGTTTTGCCTTTCTTCTCCAGCCCCGACTCCCCCCTGGCTCCCTGGGAGACCCTCCCCCTCTCTGTGCCCTGTCACCGTGGGGCTTTGCCCAGCTGCCTTAGGGGTGGCCTTCCTTCCCCGCCCTGCCTCTCGGAGAAACTAGCCCTTTGAAGAGTCACCCCACTCCTTCCTCTTCCCAGGAAGCACACTGAATTCTCGAGCTAGGAGAGGCTCCTCTGGGCGTGGGGACAGGGAAGCTGCTAGGCACCTGACTCTACCCTTCAGGAATTCAGCAGAGACCAGAGTCTTTTCTCGAGACACCTGACTCAGTGTTGCCAGGGCTTGACGAGAGGGACATCTGGGCACAGGACTGTTTGATCCTAGTAAATAATATGATTGTTGGATCTCCTTGCTAAGAAGCTGGGTGTCCTGGAGCCTCGGGCTGAGGCAGGGCCCATAAGGGTATCCCCAGAGGAGGTCAGGCCTGACATGCTCATGGCCCTGACCTTGGCCAGGGACTTGAGAACCGGGTGGGGACGTCCCCTGTGGGGGCCCCAGCTCAGTGCTCTCTGGGATCAGTGGCTCCTGCCTGGAGAACACCTTTGCCCAATTGATGCCCACTCTGTCCCAGCCGTTCATTCACTTATTCAACAAGAATTTACCGGTGCCTCTGTGTGTGCCACGTGGTCTAGACAGGCGGGATAATCCTCATACCAAGCAAAGGTCTCTGCCCTCACAGGACTACATTCTAAAGGATGGGCAGCACGAGCGACCAGAAATAAGGAGAGGTAATAAAGAATCCATTAAAAGACACTCGAGGGTAAGAACTACAGCCAGGGACTGAGACCTCTCAGGAGGGGGGCTGGTTGCAACCTTTTTTTTTTTTTTTTTTAGGGGCCACACCCAAGGCATATGGAGGTTCCCAGGCTAGGGGTCCAATCGGAGCTGTAGCAGCCAGCCTACACCAGAGCCACAGCAACATAGGATCCTTAACCCACTGGGCAAGGCCAGGGATGGAACTGCGTCCTCATGGATGCTAGTTGGGTCCGTTAACCCCTGAGCCACGACGGGAACTCCCTGGTTGCAACTTTTAAAAAAGTGGTCAGGAAGGAGGGCTGGACAGAAAGTCATATTGAAGTTTGCAGGAAGCGAGGGCATGCTTTAAATGTGGGTTAAGCACTGGAGATGCAGCCATGGGTAAGACAGGCCCCGTACGGTCCCCTCCTCCTGGAGCTGACATCTCCTGGCAGCTCCTTGGGCCCGTGTTCACATTTTGAGGCAAATCAGAGGCTGAGGAATGGAGCCTGACGGAATGAGCCGGGGAGCCTCCCCACCCCCACCCCACCCCCACCCCAGACAAGTCATCCGCCTTCTCCACAGAATGGCTTTTGCGTTTCCTTCCACATCCAGTCCATCACTTCCCTGGAGAGAGGTTCATGTTGAATTGCAGAAGGGGACTGGGGCCCCCAGAATGGGGGTGGGGGTCGGGGGTGTGTGTGCATGCTTTCTGGCTTCTCACCCCATCCTCCTGGGCAGTGGGGGAGCCTGAGTGTGGTGGGAGGGGCCTCCCTGGATTGGGGGACTGGCCTGTGGCTCCATAGGATGGACAGTGGGGGTGGGGGGGTGGCAACTGGCCTGGACCCAGTCTGGGAAGGTGAGGTCAGGCTCTGGCTGCCAACCCCAGGTAGTCCCATCCAGCCTCCTGCCGGTGAACCCCTTTGTCCTGGGAGAGGCTGGAGCTGAGCAGACGGTCTGCTGTCAGGTTGGGGTTCAGATTGGGATTTGGACTCTTACTGCTCGGACTTGATAGGTCTCAGAATTAGCCATTTACAAGTAATGGTAAGAATGACGTGAGACGATGCTTGTGAAGCGCTTCGACCAGCATGAATGGCCCCAGCTCCCTCTCAGTCCCTTTTATTACCTAACAACAGCAGTGACAGCAGTTCCTTGCTGTCCGCCCTCCTGGTCCCACCTCGTGGTGGAGGTGCCCTTTCAGCCAAGGTTTGGTTTGCTAAGCTGCTGGCCAGGGGCTGCCTTGTGCCTCTGGGAGGTTGGGTTTCCTAGGGCAACTCGGGTGCTTGCAAAGCAGCCGTGGGCATCTGAAGCTGGCACCGACGGATGCTGGAGGGGGTCAGCAGCCGGCCCCACTGCTCAGAGCCCGCTCCCCCTGGGTGGGCGGTGCCAGGGCGCACTCACACCCGGCCCAGAGGCCACAGCCACACAAGCCTCACACAGGATGTCGGGGAAGGGAGGGCAGCCTTCCTCTGTGCTCTGTGGCGAGCACGGAGCCTGAGCTGAGCAGAGAGGGGAGGAGAGCTTGGGACACCACCTCCTGCTTGGGTGGGCTCCTAGCTCGTGAACACAGGAAGGTGTGGCTCCAGGGGCCTCTTTCCCTCGGACCTGAGCTGTCCAGAGGCTGCTTCCAGAGGGTAGCATCTCCCAGCAGGTCAATGGAAACACCCAGGCTGTAGAGGGACTTTCTTGGGGCTGGCCCATCCCACATCTCACACCCTGGGACAGGCTGGTACAGCTCGGGCAAGCCTTGGTCTCGGAGCTAGATGAGCCCAGGCCCCCCCAAACTGTGCCACCGTGGGACAAACTGGCTGTTCTCAGAACCCCCTTCTTCCTGCGACACCATCAGACCTGCTGCTCAGAGCGGGGAGCCAAGACAAGCCCCCCTCTGTATTTGCTCCTTCTCTGCCTCCACTGGTCCCTGCTGCGCTCCTGAGATGCAGAGGTGGGGCCAGGGGCAGGGTGCTTCCTCCGCCACCTCCCGGTCTGAGCGGAGCTTGGGAAGCATAGACAGACTGCGAAGTTGCTGGCCTGTTGCCCAGGGGCAGTTCTCTGATTTTTTTTTCCAGGGTGGGCCTTGGGGTGTGGAGAGGCCAATTCTAGGCCCCACGATGTTTCGCTGGCTGGCAACAGTGTTGGATGATTGGACTAGTGAGAGGAAAGGAAGGTGCCAGGTCAGCTGCCCATGGGGGATGCTCTGGCCTGCTCCACGCACTTGGCACAGACCAGTGGGGAAGATGAGTGAGAATCAGCCACAGGTCAGCAGCCTGATGCCTTAAACCCTGACCAGAGAGCAGGGCAGAGCAGAGAGGGCAGCTCAGAGGTAGGTCTGGGTCACAGACTGAGGGTGGGATGGATAGGAAGGGAGGCCAAGGCCATGCTCTAGCCAGGGGGGCGCCCCCAGCGCAGGACCGTCGGAGCTCCTTCTTGGCCCTTCACCTCAGGCCCTTCTTGGCATCAGACTGGGAAGGGGGCCTGCACTCGTCTCTTCTCCCCCATCCCTCACAGTGGAAGCCGCGTTGACGTGCGCAGCCCCCGAGAGCTCGCCAACCCCCTCGAAGGCCTTCCGGTTGGAGCTCACAGCACCGCCCCCCCCACTGGTCACAGCCTGCAAAGTAGTAACATCCTTTAACCCTGGGTCCCCGCAGCCTGAGCACCTCCGGTCACGCAGCTGGTTCCACCCACCTGTCTGCTCCCGGCCTCTGCACCCACTTGGGGTCCATGGCGGTGGGGGAGGGGGGAGCAGGTGCCCTCCCCCGACAGGACTGAGCGCCTGCTGTGAGCCCAGGGCCACCCTCACGCCTTCGCCCCTTCTCCCCTGTGATCCTCTTATCCACCCTGGCTGGGAGGCAGATAAACCGAAAGAAGAAAAAAAGGCACCAGTAATCCCATCACCCTTCCAGTAAGTGGTTGACTTAGGTAAATATTTTAATAGATTCCACCTGACGCCTGGGCACGTCTGCCGGACGTGTTTCCATGGCCGCAGTCTCTTGCCCTTTAATGCCCATGTGCTTTCCAGCGTGAGGCTGGCACTTGCACCTGCTCCCTGTTGTGAGCCCCTTAGGTTGCCTCTGATTTTCCCCAGTAGCTTAACGAGGCTCAACAAGCCAGGGGAGGAGCTCCTGTCACGGTGCAGTGGAAATGAATCCGACTGGGAACCATGAGGTCATGGATTCGATCCCCGGCCTCTCTCAGTGGGTTAAGGGTCCAGCGTTGCCGTGAGCTGTGGTGTAGGTCGCAGATGTAGCTTGGATCCTGCGTGGCTGTAGTTGGGATGTAGGTTGGCAGCAGATGCAGCTTGGATCCTGCGTGGCTGTGGTTGGGATGTAGGTTGGCAGCTGTAGCTCCGATTCAACCCCTGGCCTGGGAACCTCCATGTGCTGCAGCAGGTGCGGCCCTAAAGTCAGGGGTAAACCATCCGTGGAGCTGGCTGGATAGCGGAGATTTTAGGCCCGTTTAGCATCAGGTGCGGTCAAGCGCCGAGGAAGCGCAGTGGGAGTGGTCAGGGTGGGTTCAGACCAGGGAGGATTTTTGGAAGGTGATTTTTATGCTGCTTGAGGGGCAAGAAGGTGACTTTAGAGACAAAAGCACAGAGACCCTGTGAGTGGGGCCGGTGCAGGGGACCGAGCAGAGGGGCATGCGGGGTGGGGAGGGGAGGGCGAGCCACCTCAGTGAGCCCAGGACTATCAGTGGGCGCCCACTGAAGCTCTTTGGTCCCCATTCCGAGTCACCTCTCCCTGCCACCCGCGCCCAGCCCCTCCTGGGGCTCACAAGCCTGCTCTGGATGCTGCAGCGCCCTGCCCCACATCCTCCCTGGGGTGACCCCTTCCTGTCACTCAGGACGGGGTGGGGGCTTTACAGCTCTGTCCTTTCATTCAGCCTGCACGCCGGGCACCGGCATGAGAAAGAGGGCAGAGGTCTCCGGGCAGGAGTGAGACCGCTTGTCCTCATGGAGGGTGGCACAGGTGATAAACCAGGCTGGGTGACTAACCTGACCCGTAAACTGGCCAGCCCCAAGGAGACAGGCAGGCTGGGAAGTGGGGGGGGAGAAAGTCAGGGGAGGTGCCTTGGGGAGAGGCGAGGTGGGGGCCTGGGAGTACCCGGAGGAAGAGCATCCCCGACAGGAGGAGGAGCCAGTGTACAGGCCCAAACCGGGCCCACCAAGCCCTGGCCACTCTCCCGAACATATTCCCTTATGTCCTCGTGGGCTCTGATCTCTACCTGAACCCATCCCGCTGACGGGAAGTGTGCCTGTGACTCATCGTGCCCTCCCCTGTGAGCTTGGCGAACTGGGGGGTCTCGTCTGTCTGTCTGTCACAGGTGTGTGCCCAGGCGGGAGTCGGCTCCATGCCAGGCTCTGTGCCAGGCACCAGCGTTGGCGTTGCCTCCCACGGTTGCTGGCAGAGGAGCTCTCAGAGCCTTGGGGAGCTGTCCCCAGAGGGCCGCCGAGCTGTTGTGGGTTGCGGGAGCCTGGCTGTTGGTCCCAAGCCCTGGACTCTTTCCCTCCTTTCTCCCTGCTCCCCCTCCACCCCCGCCCCCTACCTCCCACCTCCCCCAGGACTGGGTTGAGTGGGTAGGGAAGCTGTTCCACACCAGGAAGCTCCAGGCCCAGGTTCCTGAAGCTTCTCCGCAGAGAACCTGCGTGTCTGGGATGAGCAGAACAAGGGTTTCGCCTGGAGGTGAGGGCCGGCCAGTCCCAGACCTGTCTGCCTCTGAGAAGGAAAGCTACTTTTTATGCCTTGACCTGGGCAGGTTACTGCTCTACTGGGGTGAGTGAGGAGCCAACTCACCCAGGCCAGTGGGGTCCCAGCACCCCCTGTGGAATGAGCAGCAGATACATGCAAGGCCACCGGGAGGACCTTGCCCGCGGCCAGGCCCCAAGCCCCAAACTGCTTGGTTGGCTCCGAGTTGAAGTGTGTGTGCGGCCGCGCCTTTTAACGGCAGGGCTGTAATTAAGCATCCTCCGTCCGTCACACGCAGCCTCTAAGATCTGGGACTTCCTCGCCAGACCCGGGGGCCAAGTCTGAGTTCTTTTGGTTCCTTCTCGGTGACTCGAGCTGCCCAGCCTGTCTTTCTTTCCATGTCTGCCAAGTGGGGATATCCCACTCACCTTCCAGGAGGCTTCTGGAAGGCGAACGAACACCCAGGGTGGGGTTAGCGCATCGTGTTCTACCACACGAAGGTCGGGCTCGACCTGGTGGGCAGTGGTTGGATGGAGGGCCGCCCCTCCCTTCCCCAGTGGGCGCCTCCCACCCCACCCTCATCCCTCTCCCCACCTCTGACCTGCACATCTGACCCCCAGGACTGTGCGTGTGTCACCCTTCAGCCTGTGTGGGTCCTTGGCACAGATGGTCCCTGTGCCTTCTCGTCCCCACTCCACGGCCCAGAGCAGCCTCTCTCCCTGGAGGCTGCAGGCCCTTCTCCTCCAGGGCGTCCCTCCCGGCTTCCTGTGACTTTTTGACCCAGTGACCTAGGCTGGGGGAGGGAGAGCAGGCACCCCCAGGGCCTGGGGCGGCCGAGGGATGAGCTGGCGCCACCCTCCCCCATGGCTGGAATGTGAGGCCACCAGCTCAGCTGTTTGTCCAGGAGGCCGAGGTCACTGCAGGCTCGGAGTCTGTTTTCAGTCCCTGGCCCCGAGCCTCGGGACTTCGCTAGACCTGCTGCAGGGCCCCCGGGGGGAGAGGGGGGCAGTTCCCCCGACTACCTGCTGGCGCAGGAGAAGTGGGGCTCCCCGCTCTGCTCTGGCTTCCCCCCACACGTGAAGGCACAAACCTCTCAGCCACCCGCCCAAGGGATGGCCTTTTCAGAGTCCCCAGAAGCTGGGCATGTTTGGCTGGCCCTGGGACGTGCATCACTGTCACAGTGTGCCCCCAGCTCTGCCTTGCCCGCACCTCCCAGGGTCCTTTCCTAAGCCAAGTCCTGGCCCGATGGCTCATTTTTGTCACCTTCCAAGAAGCCAGGAATTTCAAGGCACCTGTCAGACCTCAGCTTAGCTTCCTTCTTCTCCTGTAGGACCCCCGCCCCCGCCCCCGCCCTGTGCCTCCCTGTTGGTGGGGGGGGGGGGGCCTGGGCGCACTTGACCTGCCCCTACCCCCGAGGCAGCTCCTGGCGGGGGGTGGGGGTGGGGGTGGGGGCGGGCTCTGCCTCCTTCCCTGTAGTGTGTGAACGAGGCCATTTCCAGGGTGGGCCTGAGCCCCTGTGTTTCCAAGGGCAGGCCTCGGTGTCCTACGGTCAGAGGGAGGGTGCGCTCCTGGAAGCCGGAAGCCCGAGCTCACAGGCTCCCACCCCCTCCCCCAAGGCCGAGCCAGAAATAGTTCCCCCTGGATTGGGAAGGCTTCCACGGTGGGGGGCGGATGGTTTAGGGGCCTTGAGCTGGTTTCTTTATTGGGAGCAGATTTCGCCTTCTGATTAGCCTCCACTTGGGCCCATGGGAAAGGGAGCCATTCTGAATGTTCCCCATCAGAGCCCAGGGGAGCAGGACCAGGGAAAGCCAGAGATGGGGGGTGGGGGCAGCCGGGAAGCCCAGGGTGGGGGATGGGACCGCACCCCCGACAGTGAGCCCTGCCCCTGCCCCCCGCCAGGAGGTTCCTGACGGCTGTGGCTGTGGCTGGCTGTGGCTGACGGGAGCAGCCTAGGCCCTTGGCAGCCTTCCCTGAAGTTGGAAGGCAGAATCTGCCCCGGGGGAGCTGACTCCCCAGGGAGTTCTGCGGGGGGGGGGGGGGGGGCCTGGCCTGGAATTTTCTGGGCCTCCCCCCACCCACCCCCGTGGTTCCGATCCGGGAGCCCAGGTGAACAGCACTCCCACCTTCTGGAGCGAGAGCCTTGTGAAGTTTCCCTTCTGTTTGGCCAGAGTTTTATGGTTTTTCAGCAAACAGGTTAACAATTAAGCTTAATTAACCTCAGGGCCTCTGGCCCTCCCAGTTCCTATAAAGCCAACCTAAATGGCTTCCTCCCCCAGCTTCTCCCGTTGGCTTTAAAAGGCCCCAGGTGGCCAAGAGCAAGCGTCAGAGCATCGCCCGCCCAGCCGCCAGGTACAGAGCTCCTTCCCGCTTGGGGTTTTCTTTCTGGGGCTGAAGCTGGCCTGGCCGGGGTGGCGGCCACCTGCTGGGCCTGGGGAGAGAGGCTGCTCAGCTGGGCCCCGGGGCCCGGGCCTCCCTGCCCTGGGCTCAGCGGCTCCTCCCGTTTCCCCAGGGGGCTGCGCACGCGCGAGATGAGGCGGTTCCTGAGGCCCGGACACGACCCTGCCAGGGAGCGGCTCAAGCGGGACCTCTTCCAGTTTAACAAGGTAAGGGAAGCCAGGGGCCGGCCAGGTGGTGATGGTGGCACTGAGGTAGCACCCTCGGGGGTGGGGGGGCACCCATACCTGGATTAAGGTACTTACTTGGCACTGCCCACCAGGGCTCACAGGAATGTGACTTTGGAACTGGGGGCTGGTTAGAGGGCTTTCCTGGGAAAGGGCTGTAGGGCCCAGGAGTGGGCACTCCCCGTCCACGCCTCCCGCTGGCTGTGTGACCTCTGCAAATCACTCCACCTCTTCCAGCCTCCGTTTCTCCCCCTTTAAAGTGGGTCTAGGGGAGTTCCCATTATAGCTCAATGGGTTAAGAACCCGACTAGGATCCATGAGGATGTGGGTTCAATCCCTGGCCTCGCTCAGTGGGTTCAGGATCCGGCATTGCTGTGAGCTGTGGTGTAGGTTTTAGATGCTCGGATCCCATGTGGCTGTGGCTGTGGTGTAGACTGGCAGCTGCAGCTGCAATTCGACCCCTAGCCCAGGAACTGCCATATGCCACAGGTACGGCCCTTAAAAAAGACAATAAATAAATAAAATAGGGATTAAACAACCCACCCTGCCTGCCACCTCACGGGGTTATTGAGGAGGCTTAGGGCTGAGAGAGATGAAAGGACGTTGAACGCTGCAAAGTGTACCAGGGTTGAGATGCCAGTTTCCTTGGAGCCCCGGGGCCCCAGGCCTTGGCTCTTCCCTCCCTCCTCAAATTGCCCCCAAAGGAAAACAGTTTTCTTTGCAGGCAGAACACATGGGTTCCTCTGCAGGCTCTTGGCCTGGGTGAGTTGGGGGAGGCGCCTGGGAGAAGGTGCTGGGCTTGGCATTTGACTACTCCTACCCCACACCTGCTCCTAAGGCCCCCGAAGGGAGTGTCCTTTGTACCCAAGATCGCAGGGGTGGATGGTCCCAGAAACTCCCCAGAGCTTCCCCACGGGGGCTGGGCCCTGAGAAGGCCAGGGCCGACCTCTGAAGGGGAAGGAACCCATCGTGGTTTATTAGCTCCGAGGCCACCTAGCAATCTGCAGCCGGTTGGGGTAATTAGCCCCTCTCTGCTTTGATCTGGGCCCATGGCCTCCACGCCTGCACGTCCTATGCGTCCCTCTACCCTGAGGGTGGGCTGCAGGAAGGGGAGGCTTTTGCCCTCCAGAGTCCCAGGGCTCCTCCAGGCCATGCGGAGGGGTGGGGTTCAAATCTAGCTTAGACGCTTAGAAGCTGGGTGACCTTGTGCCTGTCACCCAGGCTCGTTATGAGGATCGCATGGGGTTAGATCATTTTGGTGCTAAGCACGGTGCTCCCAGAATGTTAGGTGCTATTTTCAGGGGCTGCCTGCCTCCCAGGGAGAGAGAGCCCCCAGGGCTTGTTCCCAGCGGCTGAGGGTGCCCTGCCATTTTCCTCTGATTTTCCAGACCTCTGGGGTCTGGGCTTCCCTCGATGGTTTCCCTTCCTCTGGCAGAAGGGAGCTGTGGGCAGGGCTTCGGGTTCTCGGGATATGAGGGTGCATACATTATGAATGGGGGATGTCGGGGCTCCTGGGGGCCTGCCATTCTCACTCCTAAGGGAGCAGCCTATGGGTGCTGGGTGTGGGTCTTGGAACCGCAGCACCTCCCCTCCCCCGCCCCGGGGCCTGGGTGACCCCTGTTGCCTTCTGTTGCCCCAGCGCTCGCATGGCCCCAAGGACTTCCTTCCCGACGGCTCGGCGGCCCAGGCTGAGCGGCTGCGCTTGTGCCGCGAGGAGCTCTGGCAGCTGCTGGCGGAGGAGCGCGTGGAGCGCCTGTGAGGGGGGCGGGCCGGGCCGGGGGCGGAGCCGGGCGGACGGACCGGGTCGACTAAGCCCGCAGATTGAGACGGCCCCCTCCCCACTCCTTGCCAGGGGCAGTTTGGTGGCCGCCGAGTGGAGACCGGAAGAAGGCTTCGTGGAGCTGAAGTCTCCTGCGGTGAGCCGTGGGCCTTTGAGACAGGGAGCCCGCCTTCTCTGCCCTCCCGGCTCCTTTGTGACATTTGCTCTGGGTCCCACGCAGGGTAAATTCTGGCAGACTATGGGCTTCTCAGAGCAGGGACGGCAGCGGCTTCACCCGGAAGAGGCCTTGTATCTGCTGGAGTGTGTGAGTGGGGCCCTGGGAGCGTGGCAAAGGGCTTGGGACCAAGGAACGGAGAGGCCATGTATTATTTGGAAGAAAAGTATATCATCTGAGCATTCCGGGAGCTTGTAACCTGATTTCCAGAGCAGGAGACAAGAGTACTACGCGGGGAGCTGGGATTCCAGCCTAATTCTGAGTGCTGCCTCCCTCCCCGACCCCCTGTCTTCCTGGTTGGCCATATTCTCGCTGCAATGGGGGGGGGGGAGTATAGCAAGCCAGGAAGTCGCCCCATTGGCTGTGCCACTGCAGGGAGGATTCACAAGCCAGGCTGTTGGCCCCACTTCCAGGGTTCCATCCAGCTCTTCCACGAAGACCTGCCACTGTCTATCCAGGAGGCCTACCAGCTGCTGCTGACTGAGGACACTGTGACTTTCCTGCAGTACCAGGTATCTGTCATCCTCTCCCCGGAGAGGAGCCACCCACCTACTCAGCTAACAAGTGCTTATGAGTACTGACAAGGGGCTAGGCACAGGGCCATGTGCTGAGGCTACCAGGCAGTCCAGAGCTCGGTGGCTAAAGTGCTTCCATTCCCGCGGTGGCATTTGGGTCATAGATTAGCAAGCAAGCAAATGGATGATTGAGTTCACAGGTGAGAGCCAGAAAGAAGGGGAGGAGGGGGAGCCCAAGGCTAGAGACATAAATGTGGGCATCATAACCGCACGGATGGTATTGCCAACCTCACTGGGCTGTGTGGAGGTGTGGCCCGAGACCCGGACACTCCAGCATGAGGTCAGGGGAAGATGGGGGACCCAAGGAGAAAAAGCAGGCGAGGGAGCATCACAGAAGCCGAGAGAAGGTCTTCCAAGGAGGAAGTGGTAGGCCATGTGGAGGTTACTGAGAGATCAAGCAAGATGGGGACATTCCTGCCTGCACCTCCCTGACAGGGACACAGGGACACATCCAGAGGCCAGTCCCCGGCCCTCCCCCTTTCTGTGGGGTGGGAGGCAGATGTCCTCCACCTTCTGCTGTCTTCCTACCTGCGCGATAGGTAGGAGCTCACTCACCACAGCTTTGGTATCAAAATATTCTGGGCTGTATTTTTTTTCCTGGTATCTATCAGCTATCAGATTTGGGGATTTAAGTCAAGAAACTCTGAAAGTGGAGTTCCCTTGTGGCTCCGTGGGTTAAGAATCCAACATTGTCACTGCTGTGGCTTGGGTCACTGCCATGGCATGGGTTCATTCCCTGGCCTGGGAACTTCTGCATGCTGTGGATGTGGCCAAAAGGGGGGGGGGGATAAAAACTGCTAAATGTCTTTTATGCCCAGAGTAAGGTAAGTGAGTGATAGGAATTCAGAGACTGAGACCTTGTTTTGGCGGCAGGGGGAGAGTGTGTGTGTGTGTGTGTGTTTATAATGAGGTATGGTCCAGCTCGTCCCAGGGTTTGGAATCTGGGGGTGCAAGGAAAGTTTCTGTCTGGAGAAAGTGTTTTCAGAAGTGGACCTCTGACCTCTCCTTTTTTCCTTTTGAGGTCTTCAGCCACCTGAAGAGACTGGGCTATGTGGTTCGACGATTCCAACCCAGGTAAATCCCTGTCGCATTTCCCTCGAGTTTGTCCTGGTCCTAGGACCTGGCTGACTAGCTCCAAAGTGGAAAGCGGTCTCTCTACCTGGAATCCTTGGCGGGAACTGCAACTCCCTGAACGCGGGCTGGGGGCTTCTGCTGGACGTGTTCTCCCGAGGGCCATGTTGGGACAAATCTTGGTCATTTGAGCGTATCGTGAGCTATCAGATTGGGCCCCTTCTTCAGCCCGTCCACTCCACAGATAGCATTTGAGCACCTCTGGCTCACTGTGCGTGCCAGAGCAATGCCTGGCACTTAGTAGGTGTGCAGGTGCACTTAACGAGTGAGACTATGAACGAAGGACCAGGTGAGGAATTAACAGTCGAGGAGGACTTCACATTCCGTTTGCTGGGTTGGGTGTTCTTTCCTTCTGGGGCCTCTGCCGATTGTCACCTTAGTCACCCAGCGTCGCTGAGAGCCACAGAGACTTTCGGACTCGGAGGGGAAACTGGTACAGCCGTTGCAGCTTCACAGGGCGTCACAGACCCTCTAGAACAGGCATCTCCTTTAATTCCTGGAAGTGGAACATGTCTAAGGAAACAGTCATGGATAGATGTGTGGAAGTTCACCTGTGAGAACATTCATCTATTCGGTCATTCACGCAACAATGTTTATTGACTATTTACTGGGGGCCAGGCCCTGTGCTCATGGTCGAGGAATAGCTGAGAGCAAAGTCAGTGACCCCACCGAACTTGGATTTAACGGGGAACTTACACAAAATCGCATCGCTTTGCAAAATCAGTGGTCTTGGAAACATCCTATAAATCCAACGCGGAACGCGTGGTCACACAGATTAGAGTTTATCCCATGGAGCAGCTCTATGTCATGGACCTTTCTGTAGGGATAAAAATGTTCTGTGTGAATGTTGTCTCATTCGTGTGGCTTCTGTAACCAGGAGACTGAGTTTTTAATTTTTTTTCTTGTCTTTTTAGGGCCATACCTGTGGCAGGTGGAGGTTCCCAGGCTAGGGGTCAAAACGGAGCTGTAGCTGCCGGCCTATGCCACAGCCACACCAGTGCAGGATCTGAGCTGCATCTGTGATCCTACACCATAGCTCACAGCAACGCCGGATCGTTAACCCACTGAGTGAGGCCAGGGATTAAACCCACGGCCTCATGGATACCAGTCGGGTTTGTTCACCACTGAGCCACAAGGGGAACTCCTAGTTTTGTTTAACTTGAATGGATTTATATTTAACTTAAGTCGCCCTTTGTGTCTAGGGGTACCATATTGGACAGTGCAGCCTTACAGCCATAAGAAAAAAATCACTGCAGGGAAGAATGGTTTAATGATAAAGGGCTATGTCCATAATATGCTATCGAGTGTAAGAAAAAGGCCACACAGCAGTGTGTTAGTGCAGTATCATCTTTGACAGAAAAAAATCTACGGAGAAGACAGTGTGTATCTGTGTGTGTGTGTGTGTAAGAAACAAAATACTACAGTAGTACCCGTGGGTTTTATTTTCATTTCTCTATGTTTTCTAAGTTTTCTAGTCCTCTTACCAGTGATTAGTCCTTTATTGCTGGCTCTGCAGGAGCCCTGGTTCCAGGGAACCTCTGCTCAGAGGTGCCGTTGGTGAGACGTAGAGGCCCTGGTGGCTGCCCCCGTGTTCCCCGTGCGCAGGTCTGCCCAGGGCCTTAGCCCTTGGCTGTGGCTCTGACCCTGACCCACTTTCTCGGGGCCAGTCCCTCACGCTTTGCACTGGGAGCCCCAGGCTGAGGAGTGGGTCTGTGGCCCACCCCATTCTCACCCCACAGCTCCGTCCTGTCCCCTTACGAGAGGCAGCTGAACTTGGACGGCCAGCACCTGGAGGATCGGCACGGCAAGAGGAAGAGGAGGAGCTCCAGCTCTCGGTAATGCTCCCCATGTGGCCACCACCCAGGGCGAGCCGGTGACGGAGTGCTGGTGTTGGGGACCTTGGAGAATGCCTGGGCTTAAGAGCGGGGCTCGGGCGGCTCCTGCCCAGGCTCAGGGAGGCAGCAGGGCACGTGTGGGTCACGTGCACCTCAGCCATCAGGAGCAGATGTGCTGCATTTCCTCCCCACGTCCCTCAGGTCCATTAATAAGAAGCCCAAGGCCCTGGAGAACCCCCTGCAGGGGGTGGATGGGACACCCGAGAGCCTGGCAACCTCCAGCCCACCTCCCCGAAACCAGAACAGCCGATGCCCAGAGGAGAAACCCCAGGAGTCAAGCCCTGTAAAGGGCCCAGAGGGCCCCTCCCAGCTTCTGGGGTCCCTGGAGCCCTGCCCTGGTCTGCCCAGGGAGGGGGTGCGGTGCAGCCAGGAGAGTGGCAAAGTAGAGAACGGGGTCCAGGGGCCGTGTAAGCCACGCTGGAACTTTGAGCAAATCTCCTTCCCCAACATGGCTTCAGACGGCCGCCACACCCTCCTGCTTGCCCCCGCGCCAGAGCTGCTCCCGGCCAATGTTGCTGGGCGGGAGACGGACGCCGAGCCCTGGTGCCAGAAGCTCAACCAGCGGAAGGAGAAGCTCTCCAGGCGGGAACGGGAGCAGCAGGCAGAGGCCCAGCACTTCCGGGAGGACGTGAACTCAGATCCCGAGGTGCAGCGCTGCTCCAGCTGGCAGGAGTACAAGCAGCTGCTGCAGAGGCGGCACCTGCAGAAGACCCAGAGCCGCCCCCCACACCTCTGGGACCAGGCTGTCACCCCCTTGCTGAGTCCTGGTCAAGCAGACTCCCCAGGTACCCCCTCGCCCTGCCGTAGGCCGCTGGCCACTGAGGAATCGCGAGCCCTTGAGAGGGGCTCCGATTGACCTCGGCGGATGGGGGAGGAGAGAGCTGTTGGGGGAGTGGAACCCACAGGATGGTCCGTCCTGGGGAGCAGCGAAGAGCCCCGGGCGGGAGGGTTTAGAAAGGGTAAATCAGTGGCCAGGGAGGGGTGAGGAGAAACGAAAACTGCAACCTCGTCCTTAAGGTCATATAAACAAGATGCATGTGGACAGCCCTGCCACCAGCCGGCTGTGGCCCCTGTTCTCCCTCTGTTAGAAGGGAACAGGGAGCTGATACGTTGGCCAAATAAAAGGAAGCTTTCCTGTATGCCCTGCACTTAAGAGTAGAGAACTAGTAAGGCAGGAATGGTATTATCAGATTCAAAACTACTTTTAATCCTTGGGGGAACATGGTGAGTTGTAAGTAACTAGAGTAGGGTTGCCAGGGCAGTTACATTTGAATTTCAGATAAACAACTATTTTTTAGTATAAATATGTTCCAAATGTTGGATGGGACATACTTAATACTAAAACAGCAACTACTGAAAAAAAACCCTGCAGAATTCCATGGTGGCTTAGCAGGTTAAGGATCCAGCATTGAGTTCCCATCATGGCTCAGCGGCAACAAACCCGACTAGGATCCATGAGGAGGCGGGTTTGATCCCTGGCCTCAGTGGGTTAAGGATCCAGCATTGCCTTGAGCTGTGGCGGATCCAGCATTGCCACTGCTGTGGCACAGGGTTCGATACCTGGCGGGGAACTTCCACGTGCTGCGGGCATGGCCATAAATAAATAATCTGCTAAATCTGGCCACCCTAAACTAGATGGCAGGTTCAGAAATGTCAGGGAAGTCTGGGTGGATGACTCCCCTCACCCACGCCTTAACTTTCACCATCTTTGTAGCCACAGCCCTTCAGCTTATCTCTGTGCTGCAGACAACACACCTTGCCGATGGAGGGGCCCGGTGAGTTTCCAGGTAGTGCCCGACTCCACAGTACTTTGGCTGCCAAGAGTCGGCAGCTGGGATGGGACTCCTGAAGTTGGGCGTGAGCTGGGGGAGCATTCCAGGGACCCTCTACCCTGGCTAACGTTCACGTGTGTCCAGGGGAGAGGGAGGAGTGACAGACAGTCATCCCCGGGGTTCCAAGATAAGGTAGCTGAGGCTCCTCGGTGCCCCTGGGTGGGATGGGTTGGGGGGGGCTGTTCCCTGGACCTGAGGGAAGGAAAGGGTGGTGTGGAAAGAAAAGGTGGGGGAGGAGAGCCCCTGTTTCCTAAGGTTTCTCATGGTTCTCAGGCTGCTCGAAAAGTCTGGAGGCTTGGAGATCAGCTTTGATGTCTACCAGGCTGACGCTGTGGCCACGTTCCGAAAGAATAACCCCGGCAAGCCCTACGTTCGGATGTGCATTAGTGGGTACGAAAGACCAGTGAGCACTGCTCCCAGGCTGCCGCCAGTTCTCTTGTAAACCAGGTGGACCTCCTCTCGGTGCTCCTGGCTAGTTGTTAGTCCCCGAGAAGAACCAGGGGTCCGGAGTGAGGCCTCAGAGCCGACGAGCGCTATGGGCACCCAAACTTCCCAGTCCTCAGCTCTCATTCCTGGCATTTTCGAGTCGTCTCTCCTGTGCCACTTTAGTCCCAGGCTCAACTCAGCAGAAGGGATGTGAATCAGAGGGATTTTCAGGCCAAGAGTCCCCTTACCCAACCAGGGCTCTGAATCTTAGCAGAGTCATGCAGTCTGCAGACAGGAGAGCCCAGTGGCCAGACCTCTTGCACCCCAACTCCTGTGTGAGAGCCTCCCTTCCCTGGGAGCTTCAGAGGGCTGGATTCTTTTTTTTGGGGGGGGGTCTTTTTGCCTTTTCTAGGGCCGCACCCACGGCATATGGAGGTTCCCAGGCTAGGGGTCTAATCGGAGCTGTAGCTGCCAGCCTACACCAGAGCCACAGCAACGCCGGATCCTTAACCCACTGAGCAAAGCCAGGGATCGAACCGCAACCTCATGATTCCTAGTCAGATTCATTAACCACTGCGCCACGATGGGAACTCTGAGGGCTGGATTCTCAAATCTTATGGGCAGCCTCTGTTCAGGTCTCAGTCTCACCTTGATTCTTGCAGATTTGATGAGCCAGTCCCAGACCTCTGCACCCTCAAGCGGTTGTCCTACCAGAGCGGGGATGTTCCTCTGATCTTTGCCCTGGTGGACCACGGAGACATCTCCTTCTACAGCGTCAGGGACTTCACGCTGCCCAAGGATGTGGAACACTGACCACGCAGCTCTGGCAGGGCCTGGGGTCTGCTTTGGGGGACCTGGACTGTCTACTCTCAGGGACCATCTCAGTTGCCTCCTACACCCAGACTCTGATCTGTAGCTTCAGGGGCTAGTCTGGGCCTTGGCCCTGGGTGTCTGGCGCTTGCAGGAGAGCAAAGCCTTGCCCCCTGCCTGGCTGCTGCAGCGCTTCCAAGCCCCACGTCTGAGAGTGCTGCTTTGCAGTGATCCCCTGCAAACTCAGGACTAGATTTCAGAGACCCAGCGAGGTGGGGCAGAAGAGAGGACTCTGTGCCTTTAATTGAGAGGGTGCCTGCTTCATGCGATAAAGCCAAAGCCATTAAAAAAAAAAAAAAAATCCCCTTTTCTGCTGTGACTGAGTATACTGGATGAGGCCTCCCTATCCCCACCATCCCACTGTCCGAGGATGGGGCCCCCAGGCCCTCACCCCTGCTTTGTCCACCCACAGAGAGCGCTGCTTTCTTGGGGGCAAGAGCTAAGAGGGCAGGAATGCGACCCCTCGCCTGAGGGAAGTCCCAGACCTGTAATTAGCTTGGCTTTCAGAAGGGTAGCCCAAGGAGGGAAGCTGGCACCCATTGGTCCTCCCCTAAACGCAGCGGAGGTCCGGGTGGAGGAGTGGCCTGAACCCTAGTCGTTTGGAGCTGTGTGGTGCAGCGCGCCATTCACGCCCAGACCTCCGCTCCCGGCCTTCGTCGTGCTAAAAACTCCGGTCACAGTTGCTGGCCCTCGGGGCCTCCGGTGACAACGACTTGGAGGAGGGTACAGGCTTGGGGCCCGCCCCGAGAGGAGGCGGCTCTTGGCGACGCCTCTCTCTCCAAGCCACCTGGCTCTTGGGTCCCGAAACTTGGCCCTGTGTCAGACGTCACCCTCTGATTGGGCTGGGCGCTTTCAGGAAGAGCCAGCCAGGCTATGCCCCTCCCTCGGGGCCGCTCCGGACCGGGTTGTGGGAGGGACCTCTCCCTTTATGGAGTTGGGCCTGGAAGGTGGCCCGGAGCCACTTCGCGTTCCGGGAACTATTTTCCTCCCCGGGAGGCGGCGGGACACTGGGCGCGGCGTGCCGTCCTGCGGCCAGGTGCGCGCAGGTGAGGTCAGGGGCGGGCCGGCAGTGCCTCGTGCATATTCACACGGGTCGCGGCCCCGCCCCCGCTCTCCCGGGAGCCGCGGATTGGCCAGGACGCGGTCCCCGCCCCTCGGGGGCGCTCTCCTTGCGCCCCCGCCTCGACGGCGCAGGGCTTCAGGAGGCGGGGCCAGGCTCGGGGGGCGGGCTGCTGGGGCCCGACGCGCTCTCTGGGTTCCGCCCGCCGGGCCGGCTTGCCCTTTATGTAAATAGCGGCGGCTCCGCCCCCTGCTCGCCGCGCCGGAGGTGAGCAGGAAGGAGACGGCCGCCCAGCAGCCCGTGGGCCGGCGGCAGGGTGAACAGAGCCGGCTGCGGGCGCTGAGGAACGCGGAGGCCTCCGGCGGGAGCCGGCCTGGGGTTCCAGGTGAGGTGCGAGCCGGGACCTAAGGAGCCGGGCCCGCCCCCTCGGGGCTCCCGCCACTCTGGGCGAGGAGACAGGGAGGGCCAGGACCCTTGGCTTCCCCGGGCTGGGTGGGGAGGGCTGCGCCCAAGTCCGCTCGCCTCGCCCAGGATCCCGTCGTTCCGCTCAACGAGGAGAAAGACACCTGTAGGAAGTGCCGCTGGGAACTTTTCTGTGACTGATCTGCCCGCGATTAGGGAATTTGGGTTTCGGGTTTGCACAACAGCGTTGGCTTTGGGGAGCAGGGAAACAGGTGCTCGGCCCGGCTGGGTGCGAGGGTCACTGCGGGCGGAGACGGAGTCCCCCGGTCTCCGGCCCAACGTGCAAGGCGCCTGGCCGCGGAGGCCAGCGACACGCGTCTCCGGTGGCCCTCTCTCCACGAGCGGGGGCCGGAGCGCCTTACGTCGGCGGCTTAGCCCCTGCTCCTGCCATCTGGGCCCTCTCCCTGCCGGCCCTTTGTGCCTCCTAATCCCTGGACGCAGGAAGCCCGCTGGAGGGACTTGGGTCTTGGGGCCTTTCTCCACCTCAGGCGGCTTTGGATGCCTTTAGGGGACTTGACGGAGGTCCAGTCTCTTTTCCACGATCATGGGGGTGGGTTGCGCTGTGGAACGTTGGGACTTAGCGAGGAGTGAAAAATTCTGTCTTGCCAAAGAAAGCGTGCAAAGTTTGCTCTGGTTTGTTCGGTCTGGACGGTTCACAGTCACACGGAGCTTTGGCTGTGGGAAGAACCTGCGGTAACCAGGAGAGCCGTGTGCGGCCCCCTGAGGCTCTCACCCGAGACTGGTGAGCTTTGAGAGAGGTGGGCGGGGCATAGATCTGCGCCATTCCCGCGGGGATCCTTGTGCCAGATGCAGGGCGACTTAACCTGGGCTCTGGGGATCTTCTGCAGAGTTTACAACTCAAGGTCCCGTCAGGCTGCAGAGGGGGCTCTGAGCAGGGAGGGGAGGAGGGAGGGAATGAGTGTGTCAGGGAGACGGGAAACCCCAGGTGGGAGGAACAGAGCAGCGGGCCGCAGCGGGCCGAAGAGCTGGCCCAGCACAGGGGAAGCCAAGGTCAGGAGTGGCATCTGAGGAAGACTGTCTGGGTCTTTGGGAACTGAAGCACGGGAATGGTCCTGGAAGAGACGGTCCCGCTTCTCTACTGCATGGGAATTAGAGTTTGGGTTTTCTTAAACCATCTGCCCACAGTGCTGACTTACTGCAGTCAGGACTCAGAGCCAGCTCTGGGGGCTCTGACCAGTGCTTGCTCCCACCCTCTGAAGTTAGACTGGGCCAATCTCGTGGGGGCCGCTGGACAATGTCTCCAAAGTCTGGGGTCGTCCTGCATCCCTAGTCTTCCCTGAGACAATGGAGTAGCCACTTTAGCAGCAGCTTAATATAATTTTAATAACTTACTACACAGTAACATTTTAATGCACAATAGTATTAAAAGAAAAAAAAAAGGGCCCTCGACCCACATGACCCCCCTTGGTTTAAAAAAAATAAGGGGGGACCAGAGTTCCCGTTGTGGCTCAGCAGGTTAGGAACCCAACATGTTGTCCGTGAGAATGCCGGTTTGATTCCTGCCCTCGCTCAGTGGGTTAAGGTTTGGTGTTGGAGTTCTCGTTGTGGCTCAGTGGAAACAACCCAACTAGTATCCATGAGGACACAGGTTCAATCCCTGGCCCTGCTCAGTGGGTTAAAGAATCCGGCGTTGCCACGAGCTGTGGTGTAGGTCACAGACATGGCTCGGATCTTGCTGTGGCTGTGGCGTAGGCCGGCAGCTGCAGCTCTGATTCAGCCCCTAGCCCGGGAACTTCCACATGCCACAGGTGCGGCCCTAAAAAACAAAATAACAAACAAAGGATCCAGTGTTGCCGCAAGCTGTGGCGTAGGTCACAGAAGCAGCCCAGGATCCGGTGTTGCTGTGGCTGTGGTGTAGGCCGGCAGCTGCAGATCCAATTCGACCCTTAGCCTGGGAACGTCCACATGCGGCAGGTGCGGCCGAAAAATAAAAATTAAAATTAAAATTAAATTAAAATTAAAAAGGTAACAGGAACCTTTTAGAAAGATTAGCATTTTAGAAAGTGTAAACTAAGACGGTAAAACTCCTGCCTCACAGCCCTTCCTCAGCTGCGGTGCATGTTGAGGTTTTTAGTGTGTTTCCAGACTCAGGTGTATTTTTGAATTGTGCCCTGCCAGTTTCTGGCTGCGTGACCTTGGCTCTGTCACTTAACCACGCCAGACCTCAAGGTGCCTTGCTTTTACGGACGTTCATGAGAGGATGAAAAATATCCTAAACACGTGGCCCCCGGCCTGTAGCAGGCGCCAGGTGAGGGTGGGCTGCTTAGCGCCCCCGAGAAGCAGAAAACGCATGGCCGACGGGGGGCCTTTGGACAGATGCCTGGCCTCTTGGACATGCCTGATGGGTTGTGACGGAATTCGGTTTCTTCTCCGTCCAGAAATCACGACTTTTGAAAGCCTCTGGAGATCAGAACTTTCAGAATGAGGACATTGCTCCGTGGAGGGCAGTGGCCTCTCACCTCACCAGGGCTTGAGTGGCCCTTGCTGCTTCTGCTGCTCCTTGGATGAGCCAGGAGTGAGGCCTGGGGGCCTTTCCTGGGAGGCTTGTGTGTGTGTGTGTGTGTGTCCAGGCTAATCTGCTCTGTGTTCTGCTCCGGGGAAAGCCGGGCTGTACACATTCTGCACCCTGGTGGGTGGGAGGGGCCACATTCCTATGCCGCTCTGTTTCCTTAAAGGATTTTCTGCCAACTCCATCGTGCCCCCTTTCAACCTCACTTAGGGATGAGGTACCCTCCTCTCCTCCCAGGACTTCCCGGCCCAGGACCTTCCCTCCCACAGAGGAGGTGGTACCCGGAGCCGGAAAGCTTGGGTCCTCTGCCATCCGTTTGCGCGCCCTCTCTACCCCATTGGAGACCCTGAGCAGCCCTGGCAGGAGTCTCCAGAAGCAGCGCTGTGTTCTCTGAAGGGCCCTTCCTGGTATGTCAGAGGCAGATTTTGAGACATCTGAATCGTGGCCCGGGGACCCCTGCTCCTGGGCTGGCTGCCTTGAGCAGCGTGGCTGCCTGCACTCACTTATCCTGAGTACTCAGCTCGGAGAGGCCTTCTTATCTCACTCGGGCGATATCGCTGTCAGGGCTCCTCCGGGGCCAAGGCATGCCAGGTCGGTTTGGCAACTTTGTTTTCCCCTGCCCAGGAGTGGTTCCAAGGGAGAAGTGGGCTCTGGGGCAGCAGATGGCATCCCCTACCCCTGCGGCACTACCGGCAGTGTTTGCCTTTCTCCAGCCCCGACTCCCCCCTGGCTCCCTGGGAGACCCTCCCCCTCTCTGTGCCCTGTCACCGTGGGGCTTTGCCCAGCTGCCTTAGGGGTGGCCTTCCTTCCCCGCCCTGCCTCTCGGAGAAACTAGCCCTTTGAAGAGTCACCCCACTCCTTCCTCTTCCCAGGAAGCACACTGAATTCTCGAGCTAGGAGAGGCTCCTCTGGGCGTGGGGACAGGGAAGCTGCTAGGCACCTGACTCTACCCTTCAGGAATTCAGCAGAGACCAGAGTCTTTTCTCGAGACACCTGACTCAGTGTTGCCAGGGCTTGACGAGAGGGACATCTGGGCACAGGACTGTTTGATCCTAGTAAATAATATGATTGTTGGATCTCCTTGCTAAGAAGCTGGGTGTCCTGGAGCCTCGGGCTGAGGCAGGGCCCATAAGGGTATCCCCAGAGGAGGTCAGGCCTGACATGCTCATGGCCCTGACCTTGGCCAGGGACTTGAGAACCGGGTGGGGACGTCCCCTGTGGGGCCCCAGCTCAGTGCTCTCTGGGATCAGTGGCTCCTGCCTGGAGAACACCTTTGCCCAATTGATGCCCACTCTGTCCCAGCCGTTCATTCACTTATTCAACAAGAATTTACCGGTGCCTCTGTGTGTGCCACGTGGTCTAGACAGGCGGGATAATCCTCATACCAAGCAAAGGTCTCTGCCCTCACAGGACTACATTCTAAAGGATGGGCAGCACGAGCGACCAGAAATAAGGAGAGGTAATAAAGAATCCATTAAAAGACAACTCGAGGGTAAGAACTACAGCCAGGGACTGAGACCTCTCAGGAGGGGGGCTGGTTGCAACCTTTTTTTTTTTTTTTTTTTAGGGCCACACCCAAGGCATATGGAGGTTCCCAGGCTAGGGGTCCAATCGGAGCTGTAGCAGCCAGCCTACACCAGAGCCACAGCAACATAGGATCCTTAACCCACTGGGCAAGGCCAGGGATGGAACCTGCGTCCTCATGGATGCTAGTTGGGTCCGTTAACCCCTGAGCCACGACGGGAACTCCCTGGTTGCAACTTTTAAAAAAGTGGTCAGGAAGGAGGGCCTGGACAGAAAGTCATATTGAAGTTTGCAGGAAGCGAGGGCATGCTTTAAATGTGGGTTAAGCACTGGAGATGCAGCCATGGGTAAGACAGGCCCCGTACGGTCCCCTCCTCCTGGAGCTGACATCTCCTGGCAGCTCCTTGGGCCCGTGTTCACATTTTGAGGCAAATCAGAGGCTGAGGAATGGAGCCTGACGGAATGAGCCGGGGAGCCTCCCCACCCCCACCCCACCCCCACCCCAGACAAGTCATCCGCCTTCTCCACAGAATGGCTTTGCGTTTCCTTCCACATCCAGTCCATCACTTCCCTGGAGAGAGGTTCATGTTGAATTGCAGAAGGGGACTGGGGCCCCCAGAATGGGGGTGGGGGTCGGGGGTGTGTGTGCATGCTTTCTGGCTTCTCACCCCATCCTCCTGGGCAGTGGGGGAGCCTGAGTGTGGTGGGAGGGCCTCCCTGGATTGGGGGACTGGCCTGTGGCTCCATAGGATGGACAGTGGGGGTTGGGGGGTGGCACCTGGCCTGGACCCAGTCTGGGAAGGTGAGGTCAGGCTCTGGCTGCCAACCCCAGGTAGTCCCATCCAGCCTCCTGCCGGTGAACCCCTTTGTCCTGGGAGAGGCTGGAGCTGAGCAGACGGTCTGCTGTCAGGTTGGGGTTCAGATTGGGATTTGGACTCTTACTGCTCGGACTTGATAGGTCTCAGAATTAGCCATTTACAAGTAATGGTAAGAATGACGTGAGACGATGCTTGTGAAGCGCTTCGACCAGCATGAATGGCCCCAGCTCCCTCTCAGTCCCTTTTATTACCTAACAACAGCAGTGACAGCAGTTCCTTGCTGTCCGCCCTCCTGGTCCCACCTCGTGGTGGAGGTGCCCTTTCAGCCAAGGTTTGGTTGCTAAGCTGCTGGCCAGGGGCTGCCTTGTGCCTCTGGGAGGTTGGGTTTCCTAGGGCAACTCGGGTGCTTGCAAAGCAGCCGTGGGCATCTGAGCTGGCACCGACGGATGCTGGAGGGGTCAGCAGCCGGCCCCACTGCTCAGAGCCCGCTCCCCTGGGTGGGCGGTGCCAGGGCGCACTCACACCCGGCCCAGAGGCCACAGCCACACAAGCCTCACACAGGATGTCGGGGAAGGGAGGGCAGCCTTCCTCTGTGCTCTGTGGCGAGCACGGAGCCTGAGCTGAGCAGAGAGGGGAGGAGAGCTTGGGACACCACCTCCTGCTTGGGTGGGCTCCTAGCTCGTGAACACAGGAAGGTGTGGCTCCAGGGGCCTTCTTTCCCTCGGACCTGAGCTGTCCAGAGGCTGCTTCCAGAGGTAGCATCTCCCAGCAGGTCAATGGAAACACCCAGGCTGTAGAGGGACTTTCTTGGGGCTGGCCCATCCCACATCTCACACCCTGGGACAGGCTGGTACAGCTCGGGCAAGCCTTGGTCTCGGAGCTAGATGAGCCCAGGCCCCCCCAAACTGTGCCACCGTGGGACAAACTGGCTGTTCTCAGAACCCCCTTCTTCCTGCGACACCATCAGACCTGCTGCTCAGAGCGGGGAGCCCAAGACAAGCCCCCCTCTGTATTTGCTCCTTCTCTGCCTCCACTGGTCCCTGCTGCGCTCCTGAGATGCAGAGGTGGGGCCAGGGGCAGGGTGCTTCCTCCGCCACCTCCCGGTCTGAGCGGAGCTTGGGAAGCATAGACAGACTGCGAAGTTGCTGGCCTGTTGCCCAGGGGGCAGTTCTCTGATTTTTTTTTTCCAGGGTGGGCCTTGGGGTGTGGAGAGGCCAATTCTAGGCCCCACGATGTTTCGCTGGCTGGCAACAGTGTTGGATGATTGGACTAGTGAGAGGAAAGGAAGGTGCCAGGTCAGCTGCCCATGGGGGATGCTCTGGCCTGCTCCACGCACTTGGCACAGACCAGTGGGGAAGATGAGTGAGAATCAGCCACAGGTCAGCAGCCTGATGCCTTAAACCCTGACCAGAGAGCAGGGCAGAGCAGAGAGGGCAGCTCAGAGGTAGGTCTGGTCACAGACTGAGGGTGGGATGGATAGGAAGGGAGGCCAAGGCCATGCTCTAGCCAGGGGGGCGCCCCCAGCGCAGGACCGTCGGAGCTCCTTCTTGGCCCTTCACCTCAGGCCCTTCTTGGCATCAGACTGGGAAGGGGGCCTGCACTCGTCTCTTCTCCCCCATCCCTCACAGTGGAAGCCGCGTTGACGTGCGCAGCCCCCGAGAGCTCGCCAACCCCCCTCGAAGGCCTTCCGGTTGGAGCTCACAGCACCGCCCCCCCCACTGGTCACAGCCTGCAAAGTAGTAACATCCTTTAACCCTGGGTCCCCGCAGCCTGAGCACCTCCGGTCACGCAGCTGGTTCCACCCACCTGTCTGCTCCCGGCCTCTGCACCCACTTGGGGTCCATGGCGGTGGGGGAGGGGGAGCAGGTGCCCTCCCCCGACAGGACTGAGCGCCTGCTGTGAGCCCAGGGCCACCCTCACGCCTTCGCCCCTTCTCCCCTGTGATCCTCTTATCCACCCTGGCTGGGAGGCAGATAAACCGAAAGAAGAAAAAAAGGCACCAGTAATCCCATCACCCTTCCAGTAAGTGGTTGACTTAGGTAAATATTTTTAATAGATTCCACCTGACGCCTGGGCACGTCTGCCGGACGTGTTTCCATGGCCGCAGTCTCTTGCCCTTTAATGCCCATGTGCTTTCCAGCGTGAGGCTGGGCACTTGCACCTGCTCCCTGTTGTGAGCCCCTTAGGTTGCCTCTGATTTTCCCCAGTAGCTTAACGAGGCTCAACAAGCCAGGGGGAGGAGCTCCTGTCACGGTGCAGTGGAAATGAATCCGACTGGGAACCATGAGGTCATGGATTCGATCCCCGGCCTCTCTCAGTGGGTTAAGGGTCCAGCGTTGCCGTGAGCTGTGGTGTAGGTCGCAGATGTAGCTTGGATCCTGCGTGGCTGTAGTTGGGATGTAGGTTGGCAGCAGATGCAGCTTGGATCCTGCGTGGCTGTGGTTGGGATGTAGGTTGGCAGCTGTAGCTCCGATTCAACCCCTGGCCTGGGAACCTCCATGTGCTGCAGCAGGTGCGGCCCTAAAGTCAGGGGTAAACCATCCGTGGAGCTGGCTGGATAGCGGAGATTTTAGGCCCCGTTTTAGCATCAGGTGCGGTCAGAGCGCCGAGGAAGCGCAGTGGGAGTGGTCAGGGTGGGTTCAGACCAGGGAGGATTTTTGGAAGGTGATTTTTATGCTGCTTGAGGGGCAAGAAGGTGACTTTAGAGACAAAAGCACAGAGACCCTGGTGAGTGGGGCCGGTGCAGGGGACCGAGCAGAGGGGCATGCGGGGTGGGGAGGGGAGGGCGAGCCACCTCAGTGAGCCCAGGACTATCAGTGGGCGCCCACTGAAGCTCTTTGGTCCCCATTCCGAGTCACCTCTCCCTGCCACCCGCGCCCAGCCCCTCCTGGGGCTCACAAGCCTGCTCTGGATGCTGCAGCGCCCTGCCCCACATCCTCCCTGGGGTGACCCCTTCCTGTCACTCAGGACGGGGTGGGGGCTTTACAGCTCTGTCCTTTCATTCAGCCTGCACGCCGGGCACCGGCATGAGAAAGAGGGCAGAGGTCTCCGGGCAGGAGTGAGACCGCTTGTCCTCATGGAGGGTGGCACAGGTGATAAACCAGGCTGGTGACTAACCTGACCCGTAAACTGGCCAGCCCCAAGGAGACAGGCAGGCTGGGAAGTGGGGGGGGAGAAAGTCAGGGGAGGTGCCTTGGGGAGAGGCGAGGTGGGGGCCTGGGAGTACCCGGAGGAAGAGCATCCCCGACAGGAGGAGGAGCCAGTGTACAGGCCCAAACCGGGCCCACCAAGCCCTGGCCACTCTCCCGAACATATTCCCTTATGTCCTCGTGGGCTCTGATCTCTACCTGAACCCATCCCGCTGACGGGAGTGTGCCTGTGACTCATCGTGCCCTCCCCTGTGAGCTTGGCGAACTGGGGGGATCTCGTCTGTCTGTCTGTCACAGGTGTGTGCCCAGGCGGAGTCGGCTCCATGCCAGGCTCTGTGCCAGGCACCAGCGTTTGGCGTTGCTCCCACGGTTGCTGGCAGAGGAGCTCTCAGAGCCTTGGGGAGCTGTCCCCAGAGGGCCGCCGAGCTGTGGTGGGTGCGGGAGGCCTGGCTGTTGGTCCCAAGCCCTGGACTCTTTCCCTCCTTTCTCCCTGCTCCCCCCTCCACCCCCGCCCCCTACCTCCCACCTCCCCCAGGACTGGGTTGAGTGGGTAGGAGCTGTTCCACACCAGGAAGCTCCAGGCCCAGGTTCCTGAAGCTTCTCCGCAGAGAACCTGCGTGTCTGGGATGAGCAGAACAAGGGTTCGCCTGGAGGTGAGGCCGGCCAGTCCCAGACCTGTCTGCCTCTGAGAAGGAAAGCTACTTTTTTATGCCTTGACCTGGGCAGTTACTGCTCTACTGGGTGAGTGAGGAGCCAACTCACCCCAGGCCAGTGGGGTCCCAGCACCCCCTGTGGAATGAGCAGCAGATACATGCAAGGCCACCGGGAGACCTTGCCCGCGGCCAGGCCCCAAGCCCCAAACTGCTTGGTTGGCTCCGAGTTGAAGTGTGTGTGCGGCCGCGCCTTTTAACGGCAGGGCTGTAATTAAGCATCCTCCGTCCTGTCACACGCAGCCTCTAAGATCTGGGACTTCCTCGCCAGACCCGGGGGCCAAGTCTGAGTTCTTTTGGTTCCTTCTCGGTGACTCGAGCTGCCCAGCCTGTCTTTCTTTCCATGTCTGCCAAGTGGGGATATCCCACTCACCTTCCAGGAGGCTTCTGGAAGGCGAACGAACACCCAGGGTGGGGTTTAGGCGCATCGTGTTCTACCACACGAAGGTCTGGCTCGACCTGGTGGGCAGTGGTTGGATGGAGGGCCGCCCTCCCTTCCCCAGTGGGGCTGCCTCCCACCCCACCCCTCATCCCTCTCCCCACCTCTGACCTGCACATCTGACCCCCAGGACTGTGCGGTGTCACCCTTCAGCCTGTGTGGGTCCTTGGCACAGATGGTCCCTGTGCCTTCTCGTCCCCACTCCACGGCCCAGAGCAGCCTCTCTCCCTGGAGGCTGCAGGCCCTTCTCCTCCAGGGCGTCCCTCCCGGCTTCCTGTGACTTTTGACCCAGTGACCTAGGCTGGGGGAGGGAGAGCAGGCACCCCCAGGGGCCTGGGGCGGCCGAGGGATGAGCTGGCGCCACCCTCCCCCATGGCTGGAATGTGAGGCCACCAGCTCAGCTGTTTGTCCAGGAGGCCGAGGTCACTGCAGGCTCGGAGTCTGTTTTCAGTCCCTGGCCCCGGAGCCTCGGGACTTCGCTAGACCTGCTGCAGGGCCCCCGGGGGGAGAGGGGGCAGTTCCCCCGACTACCTGCTGGCGCAGGAGAAGTGGGGCTCCCCGCTCTGCTCTGGCTTCCCCCCACACGTGAAGGCACAAACCTCTCAGCCACCCGCCCAAGGGATGGCCTTTTCAGAGTCCCCAGAAGCTGGGCATGTTTGGCTGGCCCTGGGACGTGCATCACTGTCACAGTGTGCCCCCAGCTCTGCCTTGCCCGCACCTCCCAGGGTCCTTTCCTAAGCCAAGTCCTGGCCCGATGGCTCATTTTTGTCACCTTCCAAGAAGCCAGGAATTTCAAGGCACCTGTCAGACCTCAGCTTAGCTTCCTTCTTCTCCTGTAGGACCCCCGCCCCCGCCCCCGCCCTGTGCCTCCCTGTTGGTGGGGGGGGGGGCCCTGGGCGCACTTGACCTGCCCCTACCCCCGAGGCAGCTCCTGGCGGGGGGTGGGGGTGGGGGTGGGGGTGGGGGCGGGCTCTGCCTCCTTCCCTGTGGTGTGTGAACGAGGCCATTTCCAGGGTGGGCCTGAGCCCCTGTGTTTCCAAGGGCAGGCCTCGGTGTCCTACGGTCAGAGGGAGGGTGCGCTCCTGGAAGCCGGAAGCCCGAGCTCACAGGCTCCCACCCCCTCCCCCAAGGCCGAGCCAGAAATAGTTCCCCCTGGATTGGGAAGGCTTCCACGGTGGGGGGCGGATGGTTTGGGGGCCTTGAGCTGGTTTCTTTATTGGGAGCAGATTTCGCCTTCTGATTAGCCTCCACTTGGGCCCATGGGAAAGGGAGCCATTCTGAATGTTCCCCATCAGAGCCCAGGGGAGCAGGACCAGGGAAAGCCAGAGATGGGGGGTGGGGGCAGCCGGGAAGCCCAGGGTCGGGGATGGCACCGCACCCCCGACGGTGAGCCCTGCCCCTGCCCCCCGCCAGGAGGTTCCTGACGCCAGGAGGTTCCTGACGGCTGTGGCTGTGGCTGGCTGTGGCTGACGGGAGCAGCCTAGGCCCTTGGCAGCCTTCCCTGAAGTTGGAAGGCAGAATCTGCCCCGGGGGAGCTGACTCCCCAGGGAGTTCTGCGGGGGGGGGGGGGGGGGGCTGGCCTGGAATTTTCTGGGCCTCCCCCCACCCACCCCCGTGGTTCCGATCCGGGAGCCCAGGTGAACAGCACTCCCACCTTCTGGAGCGAGAGCCTTGTGAAGTTTCCCTTTCTGTTTGGCCAGAGTTTTATGGTTTTTCAGCAAACAGGTTAACAATTAAGCTTAATTAACCTCAGGGCCTCTGGCCCTCCCAGTTCCTATAAAGCCAACCTAAATGGCTTCCTCCCCCAGCTTCTCCCGTTGGCTTTAAAAGGCCCCAGGTGGCCAAGAGCAAGCGTCAGAGCATCGCCCGCCCAGCCGCCAGGTACAGAGCTCCTTCCCGCTTGGGGTTTTCTTTCTGGGGCTGAAGCTGGCCTGGCCGGGGTGGCGGCCACCTGCTGGGCCTGGGGAGAGAGGCTGCTCAGCTGGGCCCCGGGGCCTGGGCCTCCCTGCCCTGGGCCCAGCAGCTCCTCCCGTTTCCCCAGGGGGCTGCGCACGCGCAAGATGAGGCGGTTCCTGAGGCCCGGACACGACCCTGCCAGGGAGCGGCTCAAGCGGGACCTCTTCCAGTTTAACAAGGTAAGGGAAGCCAGGGGCCGGCCAGGTGGTGATGGTGGCACTGAGGTAGCACCCTCGGGGGTGGGGGGGCGCCCATACCTGGATTAAGGTACTTACTTGGCACTGCCCACCAGGGCTCACAGGAATGTGACTTTGGAACTGGGGGCTGGTTAGAGGGCTTTCCTGGGAAAGGGCTGTAGGGCCCAGGAGTGGGCACTCCCCGTCCACGCCTCCCGCTGGCTGTGTGACCTCTGCAAATCACTCCACCTCTTCCAGCCTCCGTTTCTCCCCATTTAAAGTGGGTCTAGGGGAGTTCCCATTATAGCTCAATGGGTTAAGAACCCGACTAGGATCCATGAGGATGTGGGTTCAATCCCTGGCCTCGCTCAGTGGGTTCAGGATCCGGCATTGCTGTGAGCTGTGGTGTAGGTTTTAGATGCTCGGATCCCATGTGGCTGTGGCTGTGGTGTAGACTGGCAGCTGCAGCTGCAATTCGACCCCTAGCCCAGGAACTGCCATATGCCGCAGGTACGGCCCTTAAAAAAGACAATAAATAAATAAAATAGGGATTAAACAACCCACCCTGCCTGCCACCTCACGGGGTTATTGAGGAGGCTTAGGGCTGAGAGAGATGAAAGGACGTTGAACGCTGCAAAGTGTACCAGGGTTGAGATGCCAGTTTCCTTGGAGCCCCGGGGCCCCAGGCCTTGGCTCTTCCCTCCCTCCTCAAATTGCCCCCAAAGGAAAACAGTTTTCTTTGCAGGCAGAACACATGGGTTCCTCTGCAGGCTCTTGGCCTGGGTGAGTTGGGGGAGGCGCCTGGGAGAAGGTGCTGGGCTCGGCATTTGACTACTCCTACCCCACACCTGCTCCTAAGGCCCCCGAAGGGAGTGTCCTTTGTACCCGAGATCACAGGGGTGGATGGTCCCAGAAACTCCCCAGAGCTTCCCCACGGGGGCTGGGCCCTGAGAAGGCCAGGGCCGACCTCTGAAGGGGAAGGAACCCATCGTGGTTTATTAGCTCCGAGGCCACCTAGCAATCTGCAGCCGGTTGGGGTAATTAGCCCCTCTCTGCTTTGATCTGGGCCCATGGCCTCCACGCCTGCACGTCCTACGCGTCCCTCTACCCTGAGGGTGGGCTGCAGGAAGGGGAGGCTTTTGCCCTCCAGAGTCCCAGGGCTCCTCCAGGCCATGCGGAGGGGTGGGGTTCAAATCTAGCTTAGACGCTTAGAAGCTGGGTGACCTTGTGCCTGTCACCCAGGCTCGTTATGAGGATCGCATGGGGTTAGATCATTTTGGTGCTAAGCACGGTGCTCCCAGAATGTTAGGTGCTATTTTCAGGGGCTGCCTGCCTCCCAGGGAGAGAGAGCCCCCAGGGGCTTGTTCCCAGCGGCTGAGGGTGCCCTGCCATTTTCCTCTGATTTTCCAGACCTCTGGGGTCTGGGCTTCCCTCGATGGTTTCCCTTCCTCTGGCAGAAGGGAGCTGTGGGCAGGGCTTCGGGTTCTCGGGATATGAGGGTGCATACATTATGAATGGGGGATGTCGGGGCTCCTGGGGGCCTGCCATTCTCACTCCTAAGGGAGCAGCCTATGGGTGCTGGGTGTGGGTCTTGGAACCTCAGCACCTCCCCTCCCCCGCCCCGGGGCCTGGGTGACCCCTGTTGCCTTCTGTTGCCCCTGATGATGCTGGCATCTCACACCCCAAAAAGGTGGCCAATTCCAGTGGAAACCGGATAGACAGGCTCAGTGACAGGGAACAACCCCCGCCCCAAGTTCAGACCGTGCAGCGGCAGGGTGGGGCTGAGGTGGGGCTGGGGAGAGGAATCAGCAACCACCCCCCTCACCTCCCCCAACCTGCCCCCAAAGTTGGCTGCTCCCCCCCCCACCTCGGTCCTGGCCCACCTGGGAGGGGAGGCTCCAGGGATTCCTTCTTCCTTCCATTCACTTTCTAGAGATGTGTATTGAGGACCTGCCGTCTGTGGGGCTCTCAGATGATAAGGCCTTTGCCCTGGAGGACTTTTATAGTCTGGTGGCAAGAAGGGTGCTGATGGTCTGAAATTCCACTTGCTGGGCGTGGAAAGGGGGGAGGGGAAGTTGGGGGGGTGCTGGGGAGGGGAGGGGATTAGTCTCATCTAGGCTCTGAGGAAATGGAGGAGCCCGAAGGGCTGGGATTGGAAGGGGGAGGCCAGATCCTGGAAGGCTGGGGAGCCTGGGTGGTCCTACCCACACCAGCCCCGCCCAGCCCCCAGCTGTGGGGTCGAGGGAGGCTGGCACCGGAGAGTCAGTCTCACACAGCAGCATTTGGTGGATTTTGGGCAGGGGTGATCGATCTCATTTATGGTTTAGAGAAGGTAATTCTGGGCCTTTCTCTCTCCCCCTCCCCCCCAGCCTTTCAATCAGAAGCAGGTGAACTCAGAGCACTGGGAGATGGGCAGTGCCTGGATGGGGCTTGGCAGCGGGGCTGGGGCACAGGGTGCTAATAGAGCAATGGGGTTTTGTTTATTTTGGTTTTTTTAGGCCCCACCCTATGACATATGGAAGTTTCTAGGCTAGGGGACGTAATCGAAGCTACACCACAGCTACAGCAATGCCAGATCGGCGTCTTCTACCTACACCACAGCTCACGGCAACACGGGATCCTTAACCCACTGAGCGAGGCCAGGGATCGAACCCTGGTCGGGTTCCTGAGCCCCTAGTTGGGTTCCTTACCACTGAGGCACGATGGGAACTCCTTTTGGTTTCTTTTGGATTCGAGTGTAGTTGATTTATGCTGTGTGACTCTCTGCTGCCCCGCAAGATGATTCAGTTTTGTGTAGTTCTTGGGTGTGTTCTTTTCCATTACGGTTTATCTCGGAATTGAACACGGCGCCCTGTGCTGCCTACAGCAGGGCCTTGTTGCTGATCCATTCCACGTGTTAGAGTCGGCATCTCCGAACCCCAGACTCCGGTCCCTCCCTCCCCAGCCCCTCACCTTCAGCTGCTGCCAGTCCATTCTTGAGGTCTAGAGCATGCTTCTCACCCCCAGCACTGTTGACCTTGGGGGCCTGTTGGGCCCACTGTGCCATGAATCGGTCTAACGGCACCCCTGGCCCCGCCTCCCCGAGATGTGACAACCCAAACTGTCTCTAGACATTGCCCGGTGTCCCCTGATGTGACATGGCCCCCAGTGGAGAACTATTTAGGGCGCGAGGCTGATGAGACCCAGTGAGAAACAGAGTATAAGAGGGAAGGGGCGGGTGTCCTCCGTGACGGTGGGGTCTCCCTCCCAGCTGGGCAGCAGTGCCACCCCGCCCCACCCCCCCAACGGTGGGGAGCCCAGGAGGGTAGAGGAAAAGGGATGGGCGTGATTTGGCCAGAACAGCAGCAACGCTGACGATTGTTCATTCATCGAGCGGCAGTCGTGCCCAGGGGTTAGTGGCGCCAACCCCACTGGCCTGACTGCCCGGGTTCACCCAGCTGGGTGGCCCTGGACAGGTACCCATCTCTGAAGTGGAGAGGAGAGCTACCTGGCCGTGTTGGCATGTGGATTAAATGGATTGGTGGATACACAGCTGGAGCTTGCAGTATCTGCAGCTCTGTGAATGTTTGCTGCCTTGAGGATGAGTTTGGAGAGTCTTGGCACCAAGCCAGGGTCCCAGTAAACAGTGGGACACACGGAGGTGAGCTCTGAGCCTCGCTTCTGGGGAAGCAGGCAGTGTCCCACCAGGACCCGTGACTCTAGTCACCTCTTCCAGGAGCTCCGTCCTGGATGCGCCAGGCTGCAGTGGCACCATCGCTGGCCTGTCCCAAGTGGCTTACAGACCCTGGCTGCGGGTGCTGCTGCTGTTGCTTCCTTTTTTTTTTTTTTTGTCTTTTTAGGGCCACACCCGAGGCATATGGAGGTACCCAGGCTTGGGGGTCCATCAGAGCTGTAGCCGCCGGCCTACACCAAAGCCACAGCAACGCCAGATCCCAGCTGCATCTGCGACCTACACCACAGCTCACAGCAATGCTGGATCTTTAACCCACTGAGCGAGGCCAGGGATCGAACCCGTGTCCTCATGGATACTAGTCAGGTTCATTACCGATGAGCCACCACGGGAACTCCAGACCCCAGCTTCTAAACCAGTGCCAGGCCTCTCCCTCCAGCACTTTCTGGCCAGACTCCTTGACACCGCCCCCCCCAAGTGAGATGCCTCGAGAAAGCAGGACATCGCCCCCAGGGCCCGAGAGCAACGTGTCCTGTTTCTTTGGGTCCAGTACCTGGGATGGGGTGCAGTCTGTAGAGATCCTTGGAACCCTCTGCTGGACACTGATTGTCCAACAGGCAGCTCCAGCCCACCAGGGGCTCCAGGTGGGCAAGGCAGCACGGGGTTGGGGTGGGGACTCTGGAGCCAGGTGGCCTGGGTCCAGATGCCAGCTGTGCTGCTTCCTCTTGAGTGACTGCAGCCTCGACCTCTCTGCTCCTCAGTTTCCTCATCTGTAAAGTGGACGTTGTAATAACACCTGCATCCAGGTGGGTGCGCTGAGGGGGTTAAATTGCTTCGAATGGCACCCATGCGCAGCTGGTGCCGTACCAGGCTCTGCCTGGTCTTCGCCCATCTGGTGCTTCCACCCTGCAGGTGAGGAGACAGGCCTGGAGGGGGTGCAGGCTCCTGGTGCCACCTGCCAGCAGCTGTGCACCTTCCATCTCCGCCCGCTGAGGGCAGTGGGTCCTCAGGCCTGATGGGAAGGCGGAGAAACCAGCCAGCAGTGCCCCCAAGGCCACTGAGGCCCAAATGCAGGAACTGCAGGACCCACTGGCCACCAGAGGAGGAAGGAAGTGACTCCAAGGGGATAAAAGCTCCTGTTAAAGTAGAATCCCTGCCTTGAAAGTCCCCTGAGGTCCTGCCTCCCCTGGTGAAACCTGCCAGCCGGTTGATGAGGGTGCCTGGGCCCTTCCTGCCCGCCCCCCTCCCCCCCGCCTGCCCTGAACAAACAGCGTGTTCCTGACCAGCTGCCCCTGTCCAGGGCCTGGCTGCTTTGTCTTGGCTTTTGCGTGGCCGGGCCGCTGGTGTCAGGTGACAGCCACACAGAGAGGACCAGGTTGCTGCCACGGCCAGGAATCTGGACTGACCACACCCAGTGTGGGGCAGGGTCTCCCATCCCCCCCACCCCCACCCCCCACGCCCCACATACCCCCTGTGGCCCTGGGCAGTCTTCTTTCCTGCCCACCCCCCTGCCCCCCACAATAAGTGCTGGGGACCCCTCAACCCTCCATCTTGGACGGGGTCCTTCCTTGCCGGAGGCAGGATGAAGGGCCCCCTCGGTTTCAGATACCACCTTTGCTGGTTCCCTTCTGAGAACCTGGAACGGGGTCCTGGAGCCCCGAGAGACAGGCTAAGGTTGCACTTTGGCAGCTCCTGCAAATCTCTCCTTTCCCAACTCCCCGCTAAAAGAGTTCATTGTTCTCTCCTGCCTTGGCAGAGGCCACCGGAGCCAGGTAGCTGGGTGGGGGCAGTGCCAGGGAGGCTAGATGCTGAGCTCAAGGGGTAGGAGAGGTTGGCCCCATGGCTGCCAGGCGTCCATCAACCTCCAAGCTTGAACCTGAGCAGGGGACGGCCAAGGTCTCAGGCTGGGAGGGCCAACCCTGGAATCCAGGCCTGGGTCCCAGACAGAGCCCACACCCCAGCCACTGTCCTGGGTGGAGGGATGATGGGGGTTGCTGTGGGCCTCGGAAGTGGGTGGGGGTGTTTTCTTTAAGGGAGGTTATATACCTTCCTGGCTCCAGGCTCCTGGAAACGTACCTCAACCCTAAACAAGCCTGGGGCAGGTGGGGGGCCGAATCTCTGACCTTGTGGACCTGGTGCTCTGGGGGGAGGAACGGGAGGGGCAGCCAGGGGGGCAGAGGAGCTTCACAGACCCTTCTGCTTCCCTGGGCCTCTGCACCGCCTCCC
This sequence comes from Phacochoerus africanus, assembly GCF_016906955.1. Classification (NCBI taxonomy): domain Eukaryota; kingdom Metazoa; phylum Chordata; class Mammalia; order Artiodactyla; family Suidae; genus Phacochoerus; species Phacochoerus africanus. The sequence continues at coordinate 5,764,207 of NC_062557.1, read as the reverse complement.
CCCCCCATTAACTGACCCTGTTCTCTCCTTGTATCCAAATCCTTTCCTTCCCCAAGTCCCCCTGTGCCTCTCGGAGCCGATCTGGGGTCCCCACACCTCCTTGCTCTGTTGTGCCAGGTCCCCCAGTTCAGGACTTTGCCTTGTCACACCCTAGTGCCTCAGTCGGGGATTTGTGGGTCTATCTTGCAAGTGGGTCTATCTTGCAAGTTGAAGCCGGGCGCCTCCCCTCCCCAGGGAATCTCTGGTCCCCACCCTCTTTGCATTTGAATCCACCCTCTTGGCCCCAGCCAGTTAGGGTCCCCTTGAAATCTCCTCCCCTTATTTTGTTTTTGAGGGCGCCTGGGTCCCTCCAGAGTTGTCAGCTTGGAGACGATGCCCCAGGGATACAGAGATGAGGAAGAACCTTAGAAGGAAGCCGCGGGGGCTTAGGGGTCGGGTGGTCGCCGTGAGGCTCACTGTTGCTGCCAGGACAGCCCTGCCCCGTGCAGTCGTTAGCATCGTCCCCCCCTTTACACCTGTGAAATGAGGCACAGGGAGCCCAAGTAGCTCGTCCAGGTCCAGGCGCCTTGTAAGTGGTAGCGGGGGAGTCTAAACTTCATGAGTCTGAATCGGTAGCTGTTCTTTCTAAACCAGCCTGTGGAAAAGAAGGTGGTTCTGGAGGGAGGGGTGGCATAGAGTCCCCAGGACCCCGAAGGAAATGAGGAATGAGCATGGGTGGCTGAACAATAATGGGCCCAGCCTTTGCTTCCCTCTGGGTTAGGAAGCGATGAACCGCAGCAGGGGTGACTCAGATGAGATGTTAGGAGAACTTCCTGCCAGTGAGTTCCTGCCTGAGCAGCTGACAAAAAGCTGCAGTTTTCCTTTGGCTCGACTTTCCTGCTCATATCCTGATGTAGAACTGACTAGGGTGGCACCTCGGTCCTATAGGAAGATGATAGAAGTGGGACTTAGGAGTTCCCTGGTGGCTCAGAGGGTTAAGGAGCTGGTGTTTTCCTATTCTGGAGTAGGTTCCATCCTTGGCCCAGGAACTTCTGCATGCCACAGGTAAAGCCCCCCACCAAAAAAGTAGAAGCCACATTAGAAAACGTTTTAGAAGTTCCCGCCATGGCTCAGTGGTTAACAAATCCGACTGGGAACCATGAGGCTGTGGGTTTGATCCCTGGCCTTGCTCAGTGGGTTAAGGATCCAGCGTTGCCGTGAGCTGTGGTGTAGGTCACAGACATGGCTCAGATCCCACGTTGCTGGGGCTCTGGCATAGGCTGGTGGCTACAGCTCCGATTAGACCCCTGGCCTGGGAACCTCCATGTGCCACGGGTACGGCTCAAGAAATGGCAAAAAGACAAAAAAAAAATGTTTTAAACAAGTGAAATTAATTTTGATAACACTGTTTAACAATGTCAAATATATTATTGTTTCAACATGCAGTTAATAGATTTTTAGACAAAAAAATAAATAAAAAAATAAGGAGTTCCCATTGCGGCGCAGCAGTTAACGAATCTGACTAGGAACCATGAGGCTGTGGGTTTGATCCCTGGCCTTGCTCAGTGGGTTAAGGATCCAGCGTTGCCATGAGCTGTGGTGTAGGTCGCAGACGCGGCTCGAATCCCGCGTTGCCGGGGCTCTGGCGTAGGCCGGTGGCTACGTCTCCGATTCGACCCCTAGGCTGGGAACCTCCGTATGCCGTGGGAAGCGGCCCTAGAAAAGGCAAAAAGACAAAAAAAAAAAACCCAAAACAAACAAACAAAAACGACATTAGATTTTTTTTTATTATTATTATTTTTTATGGCTACACCTGCAGCATGTGGAAGTTCCCAGGCTAGGGGTCTAATTCAACTGCTGCTGCCAGCCTACGTCACAGCCACAGAAACACCGGATCCGAGCCACGTCTGCAAACTACTACAGAGCAGCTTGCAGCAACATTGGGTCCTTTACCCACTGAGCAAGTCTAGAGATCAAACCTGCATCCTCACAGACACTATATCAAGTTCTTAACCTGCTGAGCCACACCAGAAACTCCTCTTAGTTTTTTTGGTTTTTGTTTGTTTTTAGGGCTGCACCCCCGGCATGTGGAAGTTCCCAGGCCAGGATTTGAATTGGAACTGCAGCTGCCAGCCTACGCCACAGCCACAGCCAGATGTGAGCCGCATCCGCAACCTACACTGCAGCTCACGGCAACGCCGGATCCTTAACCCACTGAGCCGGGCCAGGACGCAAACCCACAACCTCATGGATACTAGTCGGGTTCATTACCACTGCGCCACAATGGGAACTCCCTTGGGGTATTGTTTTCTAACACAAAATGTGTATTTTATACTTACAGCACATCTCAGTTTGGACGTTAATTTTCTTTTTTTTGTCTTTTTTTTTTTTTTTTTTTTGCTATTTCTTGGGCCGCTCCTGCGGCATATGGAGGTTCCCAGGCTAGGGGTCGAATCGGAGCTGGAGCCACCGGCCTAGGCCAGAGCCACAGCAACGCTGGATCCGAGCCACGTCTGCAACCTACACCACAGCTCACGGCAACGCCGGATCCCTAACCCACTGAGCAAGGCCAGGGACCGAACCCGCAACCTCATGGTTCCTAGTCGGATTCGTTAACCACTGCGCCACGACGGGAACTCCTGGACGTTAATTTTCTTTGGAAATATGTGATCTCTGTTTAGAGCTTGGAAGGTTTACTGTTGAGAAAGGAGACCTGAGGCTCTGGTCTGCCTGACTCTAGCCCCTGCTCCTGGAGAACCCGAGAACACACCCCGAAAGCGTCCTAATAACTGAATTGAGCTTCCACCCTTGAATTTGAGTTAAACTCACATTGCAAGTTCACTTCCTTGGTAACAGTAGCCACGTGGCAAAGGCTCAGGATCTACGCACGGCTGGTGGCTGTTGTACTGGGCCTCAGGGCCTGGGCCCCCCACTGGCCACCGGGCTTCTGCTAGATGTCACCCCCACCCCCCGAGTCCTCCACATTCCAGAGGCTTTGGCCCTGAGCTGCTGCTGGTGGTGCTCACGGGGACATGCCCTGTCATCTCGGCCACATTTTCCCCAGCTCTGACTGCTGGCTTCCCAGGGCCCCAGCAGCCTGGGGCTCGCCCAGGCCTGGTGGGGGCTCCTTGGGCTGCGTGTCCCACACACCCCATTCCGTGCCCTGCCCCCCTTGTCCTGGGAGATGTTTACATTCCAGACACGCTGCTATCTCCCTATGGCTTTTCCAGGCTCTGCATTTTTCACATAGCTGAACAGGAACCTGGGCTGACCGGGGGGCTCCCGCTGGCCCACATCCGCCCTCCCAGCTGTCCTTTCCAGGTACAGCCATTTGCAGGACAGACTGTGTTCCCGGCAGAGAACCAGGTCTAAGGCGCCCCCACACTTGTGCGGCCCCAGAAGAGGCCGTCTTTGGAGCCCGCCTCCCTGGCCGACCCCAGCACAGGGCCTCCTTCCCGGAACCACTGGACCAGATGAGCAGGAGGGCAGTAGTTGAGTTTGTTAGGCTATCATGCCAGCTGTCACCAGGACCTCTCTCTCTCAGCCCCTTTAAGACCACACGAAGCATGGAGCAGAGCCTTGGGCCTAAGGAGAGCTGCCTTGCTGGGGCAACCTTTTTCTGCAGGGCAGTCTCCATGGTTTAAAAAATAAAATCTTTGAAGTAGCTGGCTGGCCTCCTTTGTCCTGCTCTAATCTAGCTCTACAGGTTCAGTATCCCCGGGGAGTAGGGTTAGCTAAGAAACAACCAGAAACCTCCCTAAAATGATGTGTCCATCTATGTTCTAGTGCTTGCATCCGTGCTTTTCAACCTGTAATTCTACCCCCCTGGGGCATCTGCCTAAGGAAATATGGAGGTGCAGGCAAAGATTGGAGCCCAAGAAAGGCCATCAATGCAACCGGCAATTGCAAAACCTCTTTAAGAAAATATCAGTGTTTGGAGTTCCCGTCATGGCTCAGTGGTTAACGAATCCGACTAGGAACCATGAGGTTGTGGGTTCGATCCCTGGCCTTGCCCAGCAGGTTAAGGTTCCAGCGTTGCCGTGAGCTGTGGTGTAGGTTGCAGATGCGGCTTGGATCCCGAGTTGCTGTGGCTGTGGTGTAGGTCAGAAGCTACAACTCCGATTCAACCCCTAGCCTGGGAACCTCCGTATGCCGCAGGAGCAGCACAAGAAATGGCCACCAAAAAAAAAAAAAAAAGTCAATGTTCAATAATAGAGATCTGGTGAGTTAGGGCAGCTCCACCTAAGAAATATTCTTCAGCCACTTAAAAGTCATTTTAGGGAGTTCCCGTTGTGGCTCAGCAGATTAAGAACCAACTAGGATCCATGAGGATGCAGGGTCAATCCCTGGCCTCGCTCAGTGGGTTAAGGATCTGGTGTTTCTGTGAGCTGTGGTGTAGGTCTCAGATGCCACTCAGATCCCATGTGGCTGTGGCTGTGGCGTAGGCCGGCAACTATGGCTCTGATTTGACTCCTAGCCTGGGAACTTCCATACGCCAAGAGTGCAGCCCTAAAAAGCAAAAAGAAATAAAAATTAAAATTAAAAAAATATAGGAGTTCCCGTCGTGGCGCAGTGGTTAACGAATCCGACTAGGAACCATGAGGTTGTGGGTTCGGTCCCTGCCCTTGCTCAGTGGGTTAACGATGCGGCGTTGCCGTGAGCTGTGGTGTAGGTTGCAGACGTGGCTCGGATCCCCCGTTGCTGTGGCTCTGGCGTAGGCTGGCGGCCACAGCTCCGATTCGACCCCTAGCCTGGGAACCTCCATATGCTGTGGGAGCGGCCCAAGAAATAGCAAAAAGACAAAAAAAAATAATAAAATTTAAAAAAATAATAAAAAAATATAAAAGTCATTTTAGGGAGTTCCCATTGTGGCTCAGCAGGTTAAGAACTGACTAGTATCCATGAGGATGCAGGGTTGATCCCTGGCCTTGCTCAGTCAGTGGGTTAAGGATCTGGCGTTGCTGTGAGCTGTGGTGTAGGTCTGCAGATATAGGTCTGATTTGACCCCTAGCCTGGGAACGTCCTTATGCCACAGGTGCCACTGTTTTAAAAAAAAAAAAAAAGTCATTTTAGTGCTTTTAACAGCCTGGGCTGGCTGCTAGTGGAAAAACAGATTATAGAGCCGGATGTGTGTGTGTGTGCATCCTTGTAGTCCCAATTAGGTCTCCGAGGGTTCTTTTCCCCTTCATATATTTTTATTTTATTCTTTGGCCATGCCTGTGGCATGTGGAAGTTCCCAGACCAGGGACTGCACTACGCTGCTGCAATGACAACACCAGATCCCTAATCTACTCTGCTACCAAAGAACGCCTTGTTTTTATTTTTAAAAAAGATTCCCTTCCATGATAGTGCTTTCAAAATATCGGCTTTGTTCCCCATGTTGTGCGATACGTCCTTGAGCCTGTTGTGCACACGGTCGTTGACAGGTCACGCTCCCAGCCCTGCACAGCCCTCCCCACCGCGCCCGGCCAGTAACTCGTTTGTTCTCTGTATCTGTGAGTCTGCAAAGACCAGGGGAAAAAAGTAGTGTTTTTTTAGTTTCCACCTGTAAGTGGTATCTTGTCTTTCTCTGAGTCTCTGTATAAACCCACATGTGCCTATAGGCAGACCCTCACCCTCGTTACCAAGGGTTCCTCGGGTGGTGGGCGTATGGGTGACTTTTGGTTTTCCTTTTCCAACTCCTTTCTACGTTCCAAGTTTTCTTCCACGTGTCTTACTTCTCCTGTGAGACATGAGCAAAGGCGTGTGTCTCCATCAACACTCCAGAGGCTTCCTCCCCGGGGTAAATGGCGGAAGGGACCTCGCAGTGGCAGCGGGGGCATTTGTGATGGCAGATGTTCCGCAGTGGAAGAGCCTCAGGTGGCCCAGGGTTGGGAAGGCAGCTGTGGGTTCCGTTAGACCCCAGGGGTCCGCCCGGAGCTGCAGGGCAGTCAGGCTTCCTGAGCGACCTGGTGCCTTCTCTGTGCCAGGCCCCCACCCACCCCCACCGCCCCAGAGCTTCCCTGCCCCCACCTTGCACCCCTGCAGGAGGGCTGGGTGGGACCCCCCACAGGCTGGGTGGTGGAGGAACCGGGTCGGGATTCCTGGAGAGCAGGGGGCCAGCATGGTGTCTGGGGAGAAGGCGCTCCTGGGGAGGGCCACGTGTCCAAAGGCCCCGTCGGGAGTGGACTGAGGGTGTGGACCTGATCGAGACCGATTTCCTCATCCTGCTCGGGGTGGCTCTGCTGCGGCTCCTCCATCCGCCACCGACCCTCCAGGCCGTGGAGCGGGGGGAGGGATGAGGCATCTGCAGGCCTGTACCTGCCCGGTTCTCGTTGCAGACAGTGGAGCATGGCTTTCCGCACCAGCCCAGCGCCCTCGGCTACAGCCCCTCTCTGCGCATCCTGGCCATCGGGACCCGCTCTGGAGCCGTCAAGCTGTATCCTTTTCTTACTCCCAGCTCCCGCTCAGGGATGCCCTGGAAGGGGACGGGGCCATAACATCAGCGAGATTCAGGAAGGACCCCCATCTAAAAGCAAGTTACAGCTGACCCTTCTTGCTCCCAGGACGATCCAAAAACCCTCTTAGCGACCAGCCCTGAACGCAGTAAGTGGAGGCAGCTAACGGGCTAAGAAGTGTTGCTTTTTCTTCCCCCGCCCCCACCCCGGAAGGGTTTGTAGACTGGCCTCAGGGCTCTGTCCAAACCAGAGACTGGGTGGCTTTGGGTTCTTGGTTTGTTTTTCAAGATTTATTGATGTGTAGTTGGTGTACAATGTTGTGATAATTTCTGCTGTAGAAGGAGGGGATTCGGTTATGCATATACACATACCTGTTCTTTGGCAGATTGAGACAGGGTGGCTTTGGGTTCGAGGAGCAGTGCTAAGGCAGGGTCTTCGCTATGTGCACCCCCACATACACACACACCCCCTGGAGAGTAGGGTGGATTCCTGGTTGGGATGCTCTAGTGCCTCCCTCTCAGAGGTAAGCCCACAAGTTCTGCCGCCTGCCTGGGTCCTCTGGGCAGGGCTGGGCTGCAAATCTGGAAGCCCCACTCCCAAATCTGACCTGAGCCCCCAGGGTGAGGCAGGGTGGGACCTGGAGGACTGGGAGGCAAGAGACCACCTGTGGAGAGCCCAGCTGGCAGCTTCTCCAGCAAGGTGCTCACCCCTGCCCCCTCTGCTGCCGGGACGGGGAGGCTGGGTGTAGTGTACATACAGAGGGCAGGTCCCACACCCACTCGGCCCTCCTCTGCTGGTTAATCAGTGCCAGGCCAGGGCCATATCCTGGTTACAATTCTCAGTGCCTAGATTCCCGGTCCTGGCTGCTGTGGGTGGGCCCGCGGGTGCCCTCTGTCTTCTCACAGCTGCCACCATGTGGACGGGTCTGTTGTAGCTCAGGTTATGGGGGGGGCGGTGTGTGCCAAGAACAGCCTAAAAGTTGCCGAGATACAGCTTCGTACTTCTCAGGAGTCACCCCCACCTGGGGACAGCTCTCCCTGGTTGGCTGGCCTGGCCCCCTGCTAGAGGGAGAGAGGGAGCCTGCCTCCCCACCCTAATTCCCCCCACCCTTGGGTCCTGCTGCCTGGGGCGAAGGTGAGCCTCTCTCTGCCGCTGGGTATTTACACTCTTTGCTGGTGGGCCCAGAGGTCCTGGCAGGTATGTTGTGTGGATATGGATGGATGGCGGGGGTGAGGGGTGTCCTGCCTTCTGGAGCTTTTCCTGAGCCAGCTTCTCCCAGCTATGGTGCCCCAGGGGTGGAGTTCATGGGACTGCACCACGAGAACAACGCCGTGGTGCAGATCCACTTCCTGCCTGGCCAGGTGAGCCCGCCCCGCCCCACACGCTTCCTGGAAAGCCGTGCAGAGAGCAGCCACTTGGCAGCCCTGGGCTCCGTGCTGATGGGGGCGCCTGGGACAAACCTGCCTTTCCCAGCTGCGGTCACCCCAGTGTGCAAAGGCCACGTGAACACGGTCCGTCCCTGGTTACCGAGTGACCACGCCCCCACCGCCTTTCCTCCCTAGTGCCAGCTGGTCACCCTGCTGGACGACAACAGTCTGCACCTGTGGAGCCTAAAGGTCAAAGGCGGGGCGTCGGAGCTGCAGGAAGATGAGAGTTTCACGCTGCGTGGACCCCCAGGGTAGGAACGCGGTCTTGCTCTCCCAACCAGCCTGCCCCGAGCACCCAGCTCCAGGCAGCCCTGGGAGGAGCGGGCAGCACTGCAGCCTGCCTCCCCCCATCTCCACATCCCGGAAGGCGTCCAGGAAGGGTTTTCAGCCTCCTAGCCCAAGCTCTCTGCCATCTGGCTCCTGTCTTGGGAAGAAAAAGAACCAATATGGGACTTCCTGGTGGCCTAGTGGATTAAGGATCTGTCATTGTCACTGCTGTGGCGTGGGTTAGATCCCTAGCCCGGGAACTTCTGTACGCCACAGGCGCAGCCAGAAAAAAAAGAGAGCTCCGACTGTGGCTCAGCAGGTTACAAACCTGACTAGTATCCTTGAGTCTGCGTGTTTGATGCCTGGCCTCGCTCAGTGGGTCGGGATCCAGCATTGCCGTGAGCTACGATGTAGGTCACAGACACAGCTTGGATCCTGCATTGCTGTGGCTGTGGTGTAGGCCAGCAGCTGTAGCTCCAATTCGCCCCCTAGCCTGGGAACCTCCATGTGCCCCGGGTGCACCCCTAAATCAAAAAAGAAAAGAAAAAGCCTCAATATGTTTGTCCTGGCTGGAGTCTGTGGACCTCATTAAAGGACCTCATGGGCCTGCTTCCCTGGGGCTGCTGAGGGGGTCAGGGGCCCCTCTGCGCTGGTCTCCCCTGCCTGGGCAGCAGCCAGCTCACGAGCCATCATTCCCGTCGCAGGGCTGCCCCCAGCGCCACGCAGATCACCGTGCTCCTGCCCCATTCCTCCCGCGAGCTGCTCTACCTGGGCACCGAGAGCGGCAGCGTGTTCGTGGTGCAGCTGCCGGCCTTCCGCAGCCTGGAGGACCGGACCATCAGCTCGGACACCGTGCTGCAGCGGTGAGCCCTGGGCCCCAGGCCCTCCTTAGGAACCCGTCCCCTTGAGTTGGGCCTGGCCTTCGCTTCTCTCTGGAGTCCTGGTTCCACCTCAGGAGTTGATCATTTCCTGGGACAGACTCTCAGCTCCCCACCCATCGCCCAAATGGGTGAGCGCCCCAGCTCGAAAAGGGGTCTTGGCAACGTGTCACCTCATTTAAAGGTGAGGAAAATGAGGCTCGTGATGACTGTGTGATGTTACCAGCTCTCAGTCCAGTGTTCCTGGCGCTGATACCACCTTTCAAAGCCCCAGGGGCTCCACGGCGGGGTGGACAGAGGCCCGCACCCCCGCGGCAGCTCAGGCGGCTTCTGCTCATGCCTGTGCCTTGGCGCCTCTGCTGCATTTCTGTTTGCACGCCAGCTCCGCAGCCCCAAATCGCTGTCGGCCATAGCCCTGAAGAGTTCCTGAGATGGTTTCAGAATCTTTGCTCCTTAACGGTGGTGTCTGTGGCAGAGAGGGTGTCAGATCGGGTCTGGATGTGGAGAAGGGGGGGCCTGGGCCCCAAAGGGGGAGGAGACGGAGGAATCCAGCAGGAGCTCCCGGGGGCCAGGTTGGAATCAGTGGAATGTATGCAGGAAAGAGGACCAGGGAGGGAGTTCCCGCTGTGGCTCCGTGGGCTAAGAACCCAACTACTATCCATGAGGTTGCAGGTTCAATCCCTGGCCTCCTTCGATGGGTTAAGGATCCAGTGTTGCCCCAAGCTGTGGCATACATAGGTCACAGGTGCAGCTCAGATCCAGCGTGGCTGTGGCCATGGTACAGGCTGGCGGCTGCAGCTCCAATTTGGACCTTAGCGTGGGACCTTCCTTATGCCCCGAGTATGGCCCTGAAAAGAGAGATGAAAGAAAAAGAGGAGCAAGGAGAAGGCCAGGGTGCTGGGATGTGGAGCTGCTTCAGGCTCCAGCTTCCTAAGGGCTCTGGACCAGGCTGTAACATGCACAGTCCTCAGGCCCCAGTGATGGTGAAGCAGGAGCGGGCTGTCCATGGCAGGGCATCGCTGGCTTCGGAGGATTCCTGCTTGGGGCTGCATTTCTGAGCATGAACCTCTGTCCTCTCGCTCAAGCAGAGTGGGGTCAGGCCAGCGTGACCATGGTCAGAAAGGACTGTTCGCAGGACTGCAGGCACGGCTGGTGCTCGCCAGAAGGACTTGTCCCTTAGCCTGTGGTCGTGCCAGTGGCTATGCCGGTGCCTGCCTCCCCCTTGCTGGTGGGAGGCTAGTCAGAGAGGAGCCCCTGCTGGGCTTTCCCAGCCCGTGTGTCCTGGAAACCCTTCCTATCTGTCTAAATCCTTGCTCTAAATGTAGAAGGATTGAGCATAGCAAGGCCCTCAGCATCCAGGCTGTTTCCATATCCTATTCACTGTCCTCGGTGTTGGCTTTTGGTCCCATGCCTGCCACCTCCTGATCTTCTATTGGCTGCAGCTGCTCCAGACTTCACATCAGCATTCCAGACCCAGAAAGGGGGGGAGCAGGTCAGAAGTCAAGGCTCAAAGCCAGGCCAACTGATACAGATTTGTTTTGTGAGTCTTAAAAAAATTTTTTTTTTCTTTTTTGGCCACTTCACAACATACAGATTTCCCGAGCCAGGGATCAGATCCAAGTTGCCGCAGGCAACGCCAGAGCCTCCCACTGTGCCAGGGTCGGGGTTCAAACCTGCGTCCCAGTGCTCCAGAGATGCTGCCGATCCTGTTGCACCACAGTGGGAACTCCCTCAAAACTTTTTTTATGAAATAACCACCACCGTACAGAAATGCACTGAGTTTAACGGATTCCTGTTAAGTGGACATCCATGCAGTCAGTGCTGGGCAGACAGACCTTTGCCAGCCCCCCAGGACCCCCAACTGCCCTTCCCACTCACAGCCCTCCCCCCACCCCACCACCCGCGGTAACCAGCACATGGACTTTTCTGGACACGATGCCCTTGTCTTTCTTTTGCAGTTGTGCCACCTGCAGGTGCATCCCGGGGGGTTTCCACATCACCGTCCAGTTCTACCTGTTGCTTCTCCCTCCCCTTGGTGATGTGTCTGCTCACCATGCTGGCACGTTTAGTGCCCGCTGCTTTGTAGGCTGTGTGTATGGCTGTGCCTTGCTCTCAGCCGTGCCCCGAGGGGACAACGACGACATGGGCTCACGCTGCTCCCCTCCCCCAGGTTGCCAGAGGAGGCCCGCCAGCGGCGGGTGTTTGAGATGGTGGAGGCTCTGCAGGAGCACCCTCGGGACCCCAACCAGATCCTCATCGGCTACAGCCGCGGCCTCATCGTCATCTGGGACCTGCACGGCAGCCGCGTGCTCTGTCATTTCCTCAGCAGCCAGGTAGGAGCGGGGGGCCTGGGACACGGGCGGCTGCCACCTGGTTCTCCCTGGCCCCGCGTAACACGTGCAGCCCTGTCTGAGGTGTGGGAGCGCAGGCGATGGACCCACCGCCCCCGACCCCAGCCCGTGCCATCTCTCTCGCCCCTTTCCCACTGCAAAGCAACTGGAGAACGTTTGCTGGCAGCGGGACGGCCGTCTGATTGTCAGCTGCCACTCCGACGGCAGCTACTGCCAGTGGCCCGTGTCCGGCGACAGCCAGCAACCAGAGCCCCTGCACAGCTGTGTGCCTTACGGTCAGTGCTCTGCCCACCACCTGGGATCGCCTTCCAGAGGGCAGGGCAGCGTCCTCTCTGTGCCCAGCCGTCCCTCCTGCTTTCAAGTGTAGGTGGCCAACTCCTAGAAGCAAAACCTGGGGCCCAGAGAGGGTGCAGGCTGTGTCCAAAGCCACACAGCAGGCCTTTATTGGGGCACTGCTCAGGGCAAGACTCCTAAGCAGAGGTCTGCTCTGTGGGTGTGGGCGTGGGGGCGTCTGTGCCATGGACCCACAGGAGGGAGGGCCGTTCAAGCTCATTCCGTTTCTTTTAGGTCCTTTTCCTTGCAAAGCTATTACCAAAATCTTCTGGCTGACCACCAGGCAAGGGTAGGTATCAGTGCCCTCTCCCGTTCCCTTTCTAGAGCCTTCCAGGCGGGGGTCAGGGGTGGAGAGGGGGCTGGAAAGGCGAATGCCTGGTGAATGCCTTTGATCCCACACGGGGGTCTCCAGGGAAGGGCGAGGGGGCCCTTCATACCTCTCACCAACTAACTCCTAAAAACCACCCCCAGTCTTTCCACCCACCCAGGGAATGATTCAGACCCACCGGCTTCAAACTCTGTTGTAGCAGAAGACCTGTGTCCTCAAACAAAATCACAGAGAGATCTGATGTGTGGGCAGAAGAGGGTGGGGGGCACCTCTCTGAAGCAGGAGTGGCTCGGAGACTCAGAGCCTGTGGCCTTCAGGCCCCCCACCCCGACTCACCCCCAAGTCCTCCTGGACTGTTGTGGTCGGGAAGAGATGGGGTCTGCGCCCCAGCCCCTCTTGGTGACCTTGAATAAGTCTTCACCCTGAGCCTGGCTTCGCTCCCAGGCCCTGGCACAGAGGCCCGTCACAGCCCCGCCCCACGCCCGGCTCAGCCCCTGGTCGCCCAGGGCAGTGTCGGGAGCCCCGGCCCACGCCCAGCTCTCCTCTGCCCTCCAGGTCGACCTTCGCCATCTTCCAGGGCGGCATGCCACGGGCCAGCTATGGGGACCGCCACTGCATCTCAGTGGTCCATGATGGCCAGCAGACGGCCTTCGACTTCACCTCCCGCATCATTGACTTTACGGTCCTCGTGGAGGCAGACGCTGCGGGTAGGCGCTCGGAGCAGGTGGGGAGGGCTGAGTGGTGGGGAGGTCCCCGTCCCCCATCTGTAAACAAGAGGAAGGGCCTTCGGATCCCAAAGCCGCCCCACTCTGAGCCCCTTTGTCCCATCACGCCTCTTCTCATGCCCTCAGGCTGCTCCCTCGCCTGCCTTCCTCGCTGGCCCCACCCTCCGCCCACCCCAAGCTCTCTTTGCGCTTCGCCAGCTCAGCTCAGACTCAGCCTAAAGGGGGCAGATCCGTGCCGTTGGGTTTAACACCCACCTGGCGGAGGCAGAGGGCCCCTGGCTTGGACATCCTTGTGGGGTGGGGCAGGGAGCAGTGCGTGGCCTGCAGCTCAGCCAGGCCAACGAAGAAGGCCTGGGTCAGCTTCCTAAACTGGGTGACAGGCAGGACCCGAAAAGGCTGGTGTTGAAACCAGCGAGGAGGCCTGGCGGGAGATCTCCCCAAACCCCGAGACCCCCAGGGGAGGCCCTGAGCTGTGTTCCCCCAACCTCGCCCGTGGCCCTTTGGAGGGGAGTCCGGCCCGCTTTCCTCCCTTCTCAGCCTCTCGCTCCTCACACCTGACAGCGTCTCCGGGAGCAGGGCCGGTGTAGGGTGGATTCTTTTCCATTTTCTACCTCGATGATGATGCCATCTGCAAACAAAGACGGTGTGATTTCTTCCTTCCCAACCTGCATCCTTGCCGTTCCTTTTCTTGCCATCCTGTGTGAGCCAGTACTTGAAAGGGAGTGGTGAGAAGAGGCATCTGGCTCTGCTCCTGATCTCAGTGGGAAAGCTTCAAGTTTCTCACCATTACGTACTACCGTAGCTGTAGGTGTATTTTGTTTTTTGTGTGCCCGCAGCAGATGGCGGTTCCCAGGCTAGGGGTCGAATCCTACACCACAGCAACACCAGATTCCAGCCTCGTCTGCAACCCACACCACAGCTCATGGCATCGCCGGATCCTTAATCCCCTGAGCGAGGCCAGGGACTGAACCTGTGTCCTCATGGATGCTAGTCAGATTTATTACCCCTGAGCCATGACGGAAACTCCAGCTGCAGGTCTTGTAGATGTTCTTTATCGAATTGAACAAGTTCCCCCTCTATTCCTAGTTTCCTGAGAGCTTTTATCCTAAATGGATACTGGGTTTTGTCCATTTTTTTTTTTCCTGCATCTATTGCCATGATCATGTGATTTTTCTTTTCTCGCCTGTTGAGAAATGGATCGCATTAATTGATTTTCAAATGTTGATGTAGCCTTACAAAGCTGGCATAAATCCCACTGGGTTGTAGCATGGAATCCTTTTTCTGCGTTGTTGGATTTGGAACTTGTCTTTTTGTTTGCTTTTGTAGGGCCACACTGGCGGCACATGGAGGTTCCCAGGCTAGGGATCTAATCAGAGCTGTAGCCGCTGGCCTACACCACAGCCACAGCAACTTGGGATCCAAGCCACATCTCCAACCTCCACCACAGGTCACGTCAACACCAGATCCTTAACCCACCGAGTGAGGCCAGGGATCGAACCCGTGTCCTCATGGATACTAGTTGGGTTCGTTACTGCTGAGCCACGCCAGGAACTCCAGAACTTGTTTTTAAAGTGCATGTTCCTTGGCTCCAACTCCAGAGCTTCCGGTTCCGCAGGGCCGGACTGGGCAAGCTGCTTTTTGGTGGCTCCTGCAACCCCTGACCCTTGGCCTGTCCCCACAGCCTTTGATGACCCCTACGCCCTGGTGGTGCTGGCCGAGGAGGAGCTGGTGGTGATCGACCTGCAGACGCCGGGTTGGCCGCCGGTCCAGCCTCCCTACCTGGCCTCCCTGCACTGCTCGGCCATCACCTGCTCCCACCACGTCTCCAACATCCCCCTGAAGCTGTGGGAGCGGATCATTGCCGCCGGCAGCCGGCAGAACACACATTTCTCCACCATGGTATGCCCGGCCCCCCGCCCAGCCCTGCGCGCCCCCCGCCCCCCAGGGCCAGGCTCCCTCCTGACCGTCTCCGTTGTCTTCCCCCAGGAGTGGCCCATTGACGGTGGCACCAGCCTGGCCCCGGCCCCGCCCCAAAGGGACCTGCTGCTCACGGGGTAGGTGGCGTTGACGGTCCGCTCCTCCTGCCTAGTGGGATGTGTAGGGTGGGAGCAGAGCCCAGAGGGGTGCGGGCCAGGCCCGGGCACCCCTGGCCCGGCACCCCTCTCACGGGTGGCAGGCGGGCTCTGCCCACAGGCACGAGGATGGCACCGTGCGGTTCTGGGACGCCTCGGGCGTCTGCCTGCGGCTGCTGTACAAACTCAGCACCGTCCGGGTGTTCCTCACCGACACAGACCCCAGCGGGAGCCTCAATGCCCAGGGCGAGGACGAGTGGCCCCCACTCCGCAAGGTGAGGCCCCGGGGACCACTGGGTGGGGGGGGGTGGGCAGGTCGCGTCCAGCACTTAGGGCCACTCACGGGCCTCCCCTCCCCGTCAGGTGGGCTCTTTCGACCCCTACAGTGACGATCCTCGGCTGGGCATCCAGAAGATTTTCCTCTGCAAATACAGCGGCTACCTGGCTGTGGCCGGCACAGCAGGGCAGGTAGCAGGCTGGGCTGGGTGTGGGGAGCAGGGCAGGAGTGATGGGGTGACTTGGGGCAGCTTCCAGGCCCACAGGCTTCCTTCTCAGCTTTGGAGGGCAGCAGGGACGGGAACCAGCCTCCTGAGTGCCCACTGATGGTGTCACCAGGAGCATCACCTGCCCCTGTGGCTCTGACTTGTCCTGAACGGAGGTTCCCTGATCCCATTAGAGGAGGCCTTTGGGATGCTCGTTTCTCCTCCAGAAACGAGAATTAAGGGCTGTGGTTGGACACGCCTGCCCCTGGTGGGGCCCTGGGCCCTGGCTCCTTTGCTGTCCCTGTCACCAGGGTCCCTGAGGTCCTGCTGTCCCTTGGTGCCGGGGGTTTCTCAGCCCATCTGCCGCCCCGCCCAGGTGCTGGTGCTGGAGTTGAACGACGAGGAGGCAGAGCACGCGGTGGAGCAGGTGGAGGCCGACCTGCTGCAGGACCAGGAGGGCTACCGCTGGAAGGGACACGAGCGCCTGTGCGCCCGCCCGGGGCCCGTGCACTTCGAACCCGGCTTCCAGCCCTTCGTGTTGGTGCAGTGCCAGCCCCCGGCCGTGGTCACCTCCTTGGCCCTGCACTCCGAGTGGCGGCTCGTGGCCTTTGGCACCAGCCACGGCTTCGGCCTCTTTGACCACCAGCAGCGGCGGCAGGTCTTTGTCAAGTGAGCACCCCGCCCGGGGCGGCCGGGGCCCAGGTCTGGGATCGGTGCCTGGATGGGCAAGGTCCCTCGCACCCTGGTGTCCCTGACAGCCCGAGGTACCCCCTAGGTGCACGCTGCATCCCAGCGACCAGCTCGCCCTGGAGGGCCCGCTGTCCCGTGTGAAGTCGCTAAAGAAGTCCCTGCGCCAGTCCTTCCGCCGGATACGGCGCAGCCGGGTGTCCAGCAGGAAGCGGCGGCCCGCCGGCCCTCCCGGAGAGGTGAGGCCCGGGCCGGCCACCAGCTCGGGCAGGGCTCAGAGCAGCCAGCGGCAGGTCCCACCTCCCCCGCCCACCCCTGACTGCTTTGGCTGAAGGCACAGGCTCTGGGCTGTCCTGCCACCCACCAGCCCTGTGACCTCCCATCTGTCACGCTGCTTCTCGGTGCCTCGGCTTCCCTACGTGTGAAAGGCCGTCCCTGTAACGCCTCAGGGTCAAGTCCTCAGTCAGTAGTAGAGGCAGGTGGCGGTGGGGGCAGTGGCCGGCCTTCCCCGGGAAGGACCGCTCTTGAGCCACCCTCAGGCCTGGCCCGACCCACGGCAGGGGCAGGAGGGGAGCACCCGGGCAGAGCGGACCGGCCTGCAGAACATGGAGCTGGCGCCGGTGCAGCGCAAGATCGAGGCCCGCTCGGCGGAGGACTCGTTCACGGGCTTCGTCCGGACCCTCTACTTCGCGGACACCTACCTGAGGGACAGTGAGTGGCCGGCATGCGGGCGTGCTGGAGGCTGCTGCCTGCTGGCCAGTGTGACCCTAGGAGGGAGGGGTGTCCCCTTGTGAGCCGGGGCGGGTGGCGGGGGACGGGAGGGTGCCCCCCGGCCTGGCTCTTTCCCTCCTCTGGCTGGATCTCCGAGTCCGGGCGCCCTGGCTTCGTAGCCAGGCTCCACCACTTTCGAGAAGCATGACCTTGGACATGTCACTGAGCCTGTCTGGGTCTCGGCCTCTCCCCCTGTGAAATGGGGGAATGGCTTCCTCCTAGAGTGACTGTGAGGGTTGGGACATGCCACGGGCCTGCTGGTACCCAAGAGGCCCTAGCGAGACTCCCTGGCTCTCTCTCCCTTGCTGCCCTCCTGCCAGTCTGCTGCTGCATCTCAAGGGCTGAGCTGTCCTGGGTTCGGGGTCATCTGCATGGGGCCCTGGGTTGTCGGAGAGCCTTTCCCGTCGACACCCAGCAGGTAGCCAGGGCCCACAGCAGCTCCACTTGACAGAGGGAGAGGTCGAGGCTTGCAGAGTTTGCTGGCTTGACCTTGGAGTCAGAGACGTAGTGAGCGGCAAGGCCAGGAAGCAAGCTGAGGTCCCCTGGCTCCCCTGACCCCCAGAGCCAAGGCTTAGATGTAAAGCTTTACCTCCTGGCAGGCTCCCGCCACTGCCCCTCGCTCTGGGCGGGCACCAATGGTGGTACTGTCTACGCCTTTGCCCTGCGGGTGCCCCCTGCCGAGCGGAGAATGGATGAGCTGGTGCGGGCAGAGCAGGGTGAGTGCTGGGGCCAGGGAGGGCGGGGGCGGGGTGCTGTCTCCAGCCCCGCCCATCGGCCAACACCAGCCCCACTGCCCACCTCCATCCCCGCAGCCAAGGAGATCCAGCTGATGCACCGAGCGCCCGTGGTGGGCATCCTGGTGCTGGATGGACACAGTGTGCCCCTTCCCGAGCCCCTGGAAGTGGCTCACGACCTGTCAAAGAGCCCGGACATGCAAGGAAGCCACCAGCTGCTCGTGGTGTCGGAGGAGCAGTTTAAGGTGCCTTGCAGGAGGGGGCGGGATCCCCCGGGGATCCTTGGGACATCGCACAGGCTCAGACCCTGGACCGTGATGACGGTGGCTGGGACTCACTTGAACTTGTGTTTGTAGTTGGTGTGTGAGGGCTGCAGAGCTTGGAAAGGGTTGGAGCAGGCTCGGCAGGGAAGTTGGGTGGGGGCGTCCGGCAAAGGGCCGGGCCCAGCGGCAGCACTGGGCAGGGAAGCGAGAAGTCCTCACGTGGCTGGAAGAAGCACTGCAAAGTGGTCTGGCCGCAGGTGTGACCGGCTGCCCTGTGCCCTAGGTGTTCACGCTGCCCAAGGTCAGCGCCAGGCTGAAGCTGAAGCTGACCGCCCTGGAGGGCTCGCGGGTGCGGCGGGTCAGCGCGGCCCGCTTCGGCAGCTGTCGAGCCGAGGACTACGGGGAGCACCACCTGGCCGTCCTCACCAACCTGGGCGACGTCCAGGTGGTCTCGCTGCCCCTGCTCAAGCCCCAGGTGCGTTACAGCTGCATCCGCCGGGAGGACGT
The DNA here is from genome assembly GCF_016906955.1 of Phacochoerus africanus. NCBI lineage: Eukaryota > Metazoa > Chordata > Mammalia > Artiodactyla > Suidae > Phacochoerus > Phacochoerus africanus. The sequence goes on along the minus strand of NC_062557.1, from coordinate 5,745,966 downwards.
CAGCGGCATCGCCTCGTGCGTCTTCACCAAATACGGCCAAGGTGTGCAGGTGGCGGGCGTGCCCGGGCCTCTACGGCAAGGGGGGCTGGGGGCAGGGACTGCTGGGAAGGGCAGGCAGGGGCACTGCGGCCATGGCCAGACTCCTCAGATGGAGAGCTCTGGGAGAGGCTCTGGCCCCTGATCTCCCCGGGACGGAAGCTCTGTCAGCAGCCACAGGGCCCAGGACACACAGGCCGGCCTCACCTGCCAGGCTTCTCGCCCCCAGGTTTCTACCTGATCTCACCCTCCGAGTTTGAGCGCTTCTCTCTCTCCACCAAGTGGCTGGTTGAGCCCCGGTGTCTGGTGGATTCAGCAGAACCGAAGAACCACGGCCGGCCCCGCAATGGATCGGGCCCTGAGACGGCCTTGAGCCGAGCCAGGTGAGGAAGAGGACAGGTGGCCTTTGTCCTAGGCCCCTCCTCATCCCCCGCCCATCCCAGGTGCCCATGGTGGGGGGGGGGTGCAAGGTCCCCTTCCCTGTGACCTGAGCCCGCCCGCCCGGCTCTGGCTCTGCTCTGGCCTGCCCGCCCTCCCGTGCAAGCTGCTCAGCCTCGCTCTTCACGGGGAGGAGGGCTTTCTCAGCCGGAATGGGGAGCCTTACCCTTTCTCCCCCCGCAGGAACTCAGGGAGCCAGAGTGACGGAGAGGGTAAGCCAGGCCTCTGGGGCCAGGGGCGTTCGGGGACAGAGCACACCTGGGCCCAGACCTGGGGGTGGAAGGGGGATCTCCAGGGGAGCAGGTGGTGTTCGGGCCGGAAGTAGAAACGGCTTCCCTTCCAGTCCTGGGCTCTAGGCTCCAGCCGCCCCCACCGCATAAGCAGGGGGCGGGGGCAGAGGAGGGCCCAAGGCTCACCTGACCTGGCCTCTGCCTTCCAGAGAGGAGGTCCGGCCCAGTCATGGAACACGCGCTGCTCAATGATGAGAGTGAGTCGGGGCAGGAGCTGGTGGGCTGGCAGGAGGCACGTTGGGGCGGGGTTGCTTGGAACACCGGGGTAGAAACGAGGGCCGTTTCCCTGGGGTGGTGGGGGGGAGGCTTGGGTCTGGCCCTGGCCCCTGCTGGCCTCACCAGGCCTCTGCCCCCCCACCCCCACCCCACGTGCCCTGCAGGGGTCCTGAAGGAGATCCAGAGCACCTTGGAGGGAGCCCGGGGGTGAGTGACTGCCCAGGCTTGCCAGGGTGGGCCCCAGGGTGCCAGGAGAGGGCTGGGAATAAGGTCCTTGTCTGGAGTCCCCGCGGATGGTGACTGTACTGTCTTTGGCCACGCAGGAGCTCTGGCGATTGGCATTCGCAGCGAGTGGCCGTGGCGTACAGCCTCAGCAATGGGGGAGGTAGGGGCTCTGGGCACTGCTGCCCGGTAAGGGGGGCTCCTGGGGAAGGATAGGAGGAAGAGCCCCTGCCCCCACTCCCCAAGAGCCTTAGGTCCACGCCAGCCCTGACCCATCACGTGACGCCGACGGCCTGAAAACCTCCGTGTCTGGGCTCAGGCGGGTGACTCGGGCCCTGAGCTGCTCTGTCTCCTTCTGCAGCGGAGTGAGCCGGACGCGCATCCAGGCTGCACAATGAACACACACTACTGAGGGCTCTTCTCGGGCACTGGGCCGTGCGGGGGCTGGGGGCTCCCCCAGTTTCCACCCCCTGCTGCTGCTCCTGGCCTCGGGAGAAGAGGGACCCTGGGCCCCGGGGGCTGTCCCTCCCGGGGCCTCGACCGTCTCAGTCCTTTCTCAATGTTGCACAGTTTTTAACCCCCTCCGCCCCCTTTTTTTGTAGTAGGCTGGGTTTTAAATTATAAATGTTAACTGCCTCCGGGCGAAAAAGAGTTTTTAATAAACACCTTATTACCTCTTCACTGGACTGGCCCAAGGACTTTAATTTTTAAATTGTGCAGAGATTTTTCCACGGAAATAGAAATGACCCTTAGCTGGTCCCTCGCCTTTGGCCCTGGGGTCCGTCCCCTGGCCCAGGCTGGTGCTCAGGAGAATCTGTTTGGTTTTTTTAAGCTATTTGAATCAGATCAAACTGTGTTTGGTTGTGTCTGAACACTATATGCCTTTTCTCTCTTTGGGAATAAATGATAAAACAGTGAACCGAATTGAGTCTGTCTGACTGCATACCTGGGTCGGGGACAGAGGGAGGCGCCTAGCTGCCCCCATGGCTGGCCGTGCCTCGCTCAGAAGGGGAAGACACCGTGGCCTCTTCCAGACTTCGGGAAGGACTGCGGGGTACTGCGGAGGTGGAGGCAGTGCCCGGAGGTCAGGGTCCTTTATAAGCCAGGGGCTTGATATTACTGGGCTACCTTTTCTCTCTCTCTCTCTCTCTCTTTTTTTTTTTTTTTGGCAGCACACATGCAGAATTTCCGGGCCAGGGATGGAACCTGCACCACAGCAGCAACCTGAGCCATTTTAGTGACCATGCCAGGTCCTTAACGCACTGCGTCCCAAGCGAACTCCCTGCCTGGGCTACATCGTTGTTCACCTGTCTTCATTGAGCACCCACGATTTGCCAGGTGCTTGGGGACCAGAATTGGCGAAGGGACTAACGGTCCCCGCCCTTGTGGGGCTCACGGTCCTAACAAGTGCAGGGAGTGTTAGGAGGGCAGTCCAGGGGCCTGTGAGACAAGTGCCCCGGCAGGTGACCAGGAGCTGGCTGGGCAGACTCTTGTGCAGGGAGGATGGAGGGAAACAGCAGTATCAGAGGAGCTGGTCTGCTTGCCCTGGGAGCGAGGGGAGAGCTGAGGGTGGCTGGCAGGAGGCGAGCTAAAAGGGCGGGGGCACCAGGAGCCTTATGAGGATGAGGGCACTGCCATGTGCCAACGGAGCCACCCTGGCCTGAGTAGGGGAGGGGCATGCTGGAAGGACAGGCTCAGGGAGCTGAGGGGGGACCTGTGGGATTCTTCAGATCAAGAGTCTCTGAATTTTGGAGAGTTCCCATAGTGGCTCAGGGGGTTATGGACCCGACTCGTATCCATGAGGATGTGGGTTTGATCCCTGGCCTCAGTCAGTGGGTTAAGGATCCTGCATTGCCGTGAGCTATGGTATAGTTTGCAGACACCGCTCAGATCCCGTGTGGCTGTGGCTGTGGGGTAGGCCGGCAGCTGCAGCTCGGATTCCACCCCTAGCCTGGGAACTTCCATATGCTGTGGATACTGCCCTAAAAAAAAAAGGAGGAAAAAAGAAAAAAAGTCTGAATTCTGGAACTTGGGCCTCCAGATATCCCTCGTTTCTCCTTAGAGGAATACTGGGGGCTCACTGAGATGGATCCCCAAGAACCACCAGGAGTGAGAGGGACAGTTCCCCAAAAGAAGAAAAATGCTGGAGTTCCCGTCATGGCACAGTGGTTAACGAATCCGACTAGGAACCATGAGGTTGCGGGTTCGGTCCCTGCCCTTGCTCAGTGGGTTAATGATCCGGCGTTGCCGTGAGCTGTGGTGTAGGTTGCAGATGCGGCTCGGATCCCGCGTTGCTGTGGCTCTGGCGTAGGCCGGTGGCTACAGCTCCGATTCGACCCCTAGCCTGGGAACCTCCATATGCCTCGGGAGCGGCCCAAAGAAATAGCAAAAGACAAAAAAAAAAAAAAGAAGAAGAAGAAAAATGCTGCCCCTGGAAGAAGCAAAGGGGATGCTGGACAGAAAAAGACAAAGCCACAGAGGGGTGGGAGTGGCACAGCCTCTATAAGACAGTCTGGACTTTATCCTGAGACAGTGGAGGCATCCGAAAGGCTTTAAGATGAGACCTATGCTTCAAATGACCACTGTAGTTTCTTTTTTTTTCCCCTTTTTTGGCTGTGCCTGTGGCATGCAGAAGTTCCAGGGTCAGGGATCAGACCCATGCCACAGCAGCGACCTAAGCCACAGCAGTGATATCACCAGGTCCTTAACCTACTGAGCCACCAGGGAACTCCAAGACCACTGTAGTTTCGATCCTAGCAAATGACTTACCTGCTCTGTCTGCATCAGTTTCACCTGGGAAATGAGATGGACATAATGTCCCCTCATGATCTTTGGTGAGGTTCATCTCAGCCCACGGGGTAGGGGTGACCCTGTCGGGGTCCGGGGAAACATGTTAAGAGTTCAATGCATTGCTGTGAGCTGTGGTGTAGGTTGCAGACGAGGCTCTGATTCCGTGTTGCTGTGGCTGTGGTGTAGGCTAGTGGCTACAGCTCCGATTAAACCCCTACCCTGGGAACCTCCATATGCCGCAGGTGCGGCTCTAGAAAAGACCAAAAAAAAGCTTAGAACAGTACCTGGCACAAAATAAGCCTGAAGTGTCAGCAATTTAAAAAAAAAAAAATTTTTTTTTTTGGCCTTCTTAGGGCTATACCCATGGCATATGGAAGTTCCCAGGCTAGGGGTCAAATCGGAGCCACTGGCCTACGCCACAGCCACCGGGGATCCTTAACCAGGAGCGAGGCCAGGGATGGAAGCTGCATCCTCATGGATGCCAGTCAGGTTCGTGAACTGCTGAGAACTCCTGGAGACCGTGATCAATGGCGTGTGGTCAACCACTCTGTGACTGTGTCACCTGTTCTGCTTTTTGCAGGTGACCAAGCCCTCTGAACATCGCGGTCCTTTGCCTCAGTATCCGTGGTGAGGAAGCACAGCTTACAGACTTTCCCCAGTTTTATGAGTTACGTAGTAACCGCTGTTACCCCTGAGCTTGTGTTCCTTTGGGACAGCAGCTTCCTTCTCAAGTCATTTTCAACTCCTTGCTCAAACCAGGCCTCCTGGGTAATGTGAGCCCTTGCGGCAGCTCCACCCAGGTCCGAGGCTGGCTCCAGGAGATGAGCAGAAAGTTGGTGTAGGGCAGACCTGAGCCAGCTGCAGAGCTTTCCAAGGCAGGTGCCACAATCTGGAATGTTGCCTCCCCGTTCTGATTCTGGATGGAGCTGCTGGTGAGGAGAGGCCAGAGTGAGTGGTCAGCGGAGGCACCTGAGTCCTGTGGGGCAGGTCACAGGCTCTGGCGGGGGTACCACATCTGCTTCCATCCTGGGTGCCCCTGAGCCTGCCCTGCAGCTGCTGCCTCGCCCTGCGGCATCCAAACGGGCTCATGACTCCTGCTGGGGTAGAAACAGATCCACACCCAGGAGTTCCTGTTGTGGCTCAGCAGTAATGAATCTGACTAGAATCCATGAGGATGCAGGTTCGATCCCTGACCTCGCTCAGTGGGTTAGGGATCCAGTGTTGCCGTGAGCTATAGGGTAGGTGGCCGATGAGGTTCAGATCCCAAGTTGCTATGACTGTACAGCACAGGCAGCTACAGCTCCAATTAGACCACTAGCCTGGGAATTTCCATATATTGCATGGAATTCCCGTCGTGGCGCAGTGGTTAACGAATCCGACTAGGAACCATGAGGTTGCGGGTTCGGTCCCTGCCCTTGCTCAGTGGGTTAACGATCCGGCATTGCCGTGAGCTGTGGTGTAGGTTGCAGACGCGGCTCGGATCCCGCGTTGCTGTGGCTCTGGTGTAGGCCGATGGCTACAGCTCCGACTGGACCCCTAGCCTGGGAACCTCCATATGCCGCGGGAGCGGCCCAAGAAATAGCAAAAAGACAAAAACAAAACATATATTGCAAGTGTGGCCCTAAAAAAAGTCAAAAAAAAAAAAAAAAGAAAAGAAAAGAAGTAGATCCACACCCAATAGAAAGATGAGTAAAGGATGAAAAAAGAGAGGTCTCCAGGGGAGTTCCCATAGTGGCTCAGCGGAAATGAATCTGACTGGTATCCATGAGGACGTAGGTTCAATCCCTGGCCTTGCTCAATGAGTTAAGGCTCTGGCGGCATTGCTGTGAGCTGCAGTATAGGTCACAGATGCGGCTCTGATCTGGCATTGCTGGGGCTGTGGCGGCATAGGCAGCCACAGCTCCGATTTGCCCCCAGCCTGGGAACCTTCATATGCTACGGGTGCGGCCCTTAAAAACAAAACAAAACCAAAAAACGGCATTTGAGATTTTGTCATATCTCAGAGTGGCAAAAATGTTAGGTAACACCACGTCTGGTGCTGTGTGAAAATGATGGTCACCTATCTTGTTGGTGGGAATGCATACTGGTACAACGTCCGTGGAGGAAAATCTGAAACTCTCCAAGTTACAAATACACATACCTTATGGCCCAGCAATTCTACTTCTAGGAATTAATTCTACTGGGACACAGGTGAAATCAGTGCTGTTTGTAATTGAAGCAAAAGATGTGATGAAATCAGCGTCCATTTCAGATGTAAAATCTGGGAACCCACATCAATTTTTTAAAAGCCAGTTATCTTACCAGCAAAATAGGTTTATTCAGGAGCAGGAAAGAATTACCATTTGGGACAAGAATTATGACAGCTCTTCTAAAGCAAAGGAGAGGAAACTTTTCTTTTTTAGAGCCAGCACCTGGGGCACATGGAAATTCCCAGGCTAGGAGTCAAATCGGAGCTACAGCTGCAGGCCTGTGCTACAGCCACAAACTACACCACAGCTCCCGGCAACACCAGATCTTTAACCCACTGAGTGGGGCCAGGGATGGAACCCACATCTTCATGGATACTAGTTGATAAGTTACCAAGTTACCACTGAGCCACAAGGGGAACTCCCAGAGGAAACTGCTTTATGGAGGAGAAGGGGAATTTGGGAGCGGCTGATATATAAACAAAAAGACAAAAAGTCCCTTGGAGGAAAACTGGGAGCTGGTAGTAGCTTTTCATTGGCTTCATTTGACAGTTTCTCATTGGCTGAGCTATTGCCAGGCCAACAGAAAATCCTTCTTCCTCCAGCTGGTGGTGATAAAATAGCCTGATCCCAGCCTTGTGGAGCAGTAGAGGGCCAAGGGAGGAGAGTGAGTGGCCCCAGAGCATCCCACCCCCCCACGAGGAGGATAGCCCAAACAGGTTCCTTGGGCACCTCTCACCCCCAGCTGAAGGAGTGAAGGGGAGCAGAGCGTGGGCCCCCTCGGTTTGACACGGTACCAGCCTGGCCAGGCTGGCTGCAACTCCCAGTGGCATGATTGCCCTGTCCACGGCCTTTGTCCGCAGCTGCAGCTCCTCTTTCCTGGGCGGCCTCCGCTCTATTGTTGGCAGAGGGGGTCAGGACCCGCAGCCACCTGCATTATTGATGCGCAAGCGTAAAATGGGAGACGCGGGGGCGGGTAGATTGAGCCTGTAGCTCCAGCCGGAGCAGGACGAGAGCGGAGCGCCTGTGGTGTGCGCCCAGAGCTCCCACGGGCAGCCTGATCCTAGGTAAGGGGAGAGGCTGAAAAGTCATGGGCAGGAGAAAGGGCAAGGCGCCCCAGAACCCGGAGGGGTCCAGGAGGCCCGTCTCGGGGGAGCGGGAATCCGGGTCGGCCAGCTCAGACAGCGCGCCCAGCCGGGAACGCCGACAGGGCCGCGGTAAGGCCCGCGGGGAGAGACTGCTCTTGGAACCTGGCACCGTGGGAGGCCAGGAGACCCCCGGTGGCCGCAGGAAGCCCACCGTAGAGGAGGACAGCGACTGCAGGCGGCCAGAGGCTGGGCCGCCCCCGGAGGCTGCGGGGAGACAAGGCCGCGCTCGGCGTCGGGGATGCCGGCCTCAGGAGAGACGCAAACCCGGGGACGACCCTGGGGGGGCCCTGGAGGAGCGTCTCCCCCGAGAAGGGAGGACACACGAGCACAACCACCGCAGAAGGAGAGGGAAAGGGCGGGGACGCTCGGCTCGGCGGAGTCGCCCGGAGACCCGGAGCCTCAATGGGGACACGTCAGGTGGAGACGGGGTTCGTTCTTGCCCGGACAGCGAAGCCCAAGAGGCCCAGGAGAGCAGCAGCCAGGGCGGCGGGGCTCCGGAGCTACGGCCCAACTCGGAGCAAACGGACGCCGGCTCGGGGGGCACTCAAAGCGGTCCGGAGTCAGGTCTGGAGGCGCCAGGAGAGTGCCCGAGTAGCGACGGCCTGAGCAGCGACGCCAGGGACAGCGACAAGCCCCGGAACCCAGAAGGTGGATCGTCGGGAGCGAGGCCCCAGGGGGGGACAGAGGATTCCGGGACAGACACGGACTCAAGCCTGGAAGGGGCCGGGCCTGGACAGAGCGCACGGGTATCCCTAGGAACAGCAAGCCGGGCCACTGAGGCTGAAGAGGCTGAGATGGGCAGAAAAGCCGCGGCCTCCAGTTTCCCCGAGGGCAGCCACGCGTGCCTTCCCCGGAGCTCGCGGGCTTCTCGGGACCCCAGGCCGGCCTGGGACGTGAGAGATAGTGAGGTGCAGCCAGAGGCTAGGACGACGGGGGCCGAGCCTGGAAAAGCCGAGGCCTTGACTGCCCAGGGTCAGCACCACCAGGTCGGAAAGGTGGTGGGGAAGGTGCAAGGGCAGGCAGGTGCCAGCGAAGCGGGAGCTGGAGTTGATGAGCCCAGGGACTCAGCGCCACTGGCCGCCCTGGTGGCGCTCCGTAGGCTCCGCGGGAAGTCCCCGCCAGCCCCCGCTCCCCAGGCCGCGGGTTCCCGAAGCTCTGGCCTCAAAGAGCGATTCCTGCGCGCGGCGAGGGCCCTGGGCCTTTTGCGGTGGCTGCGGCTGCAGCTCCGGCCGCAGGGGGCACAGGGGGCGCAGGGGGCACAGGGGGCGCAGGGGGCGGGGCCGCGGGCGGGCGAGGGGCGGGGCCGAGGCCGAGCGCCTGGTTTGCGGCGCCGTCTGGTGCTGAGCCTGGCGGGAGTAACGAGGCTAGGGGGGCGGTCGAGGGCTCCCCCTGGCGGCGGCTCGAGCTCCCAGCCGGTGGCGAAAAGCCCAGCCCTCGACGACCCTAGTGAGGAGGTGACTCCAGATCCCAAGTTCGCGGTCGTATTCCCCAGGATCCACAGGGCAGGGAGGGCGTCGAGCAGCCAGAGCTCAGAGGAAGTGCCCACGGACGCCCCCGCTGGGGAGGGGCGCGTTCGGTCTTGTGCGGGGGCTTCAGGGGACAATGAGGGGCGCTGGGCACTTGGAGAAGGGTTGGCCGGGCCCCACCACTGCTCTCTTCTTAGCCCAACTCCCCCAGACGAGCCCTCACTCAATGGGAGCAGCTCCAGCAGTGAAGCGGAGCCCGAGATCTTGGAGGCCGAGGCCCCGGTGCACTGGGCTCAGAGTTCCGACCCCCACGAGGACCCTGGGCTTGGCACCGAGGCATTGCTGCCGCGACTCACTTTGGAGAGAAGCCCAGGCTCTTGCAGGTCCCTGAGGGATCGGTGGGAGCTGGAGGATGAGGCTGAGGAGGCCCTGGAGAGGGACCTGGAGCTGAGCCTGGGGTGGGACCTGGAGGCGTCACCCTTGCCTGGTGCAGAGGGCCAGAGCCTCCTGGATGACCTGGAGGACACGGAAGACCTGGCCCTACTGCGGTGAGTGGGCGCAGCTCTGAACCTGCCATGCCTGGGTCACATTTGCTCATATCCTGTCCTACCCTAGTTTTTATGAATTGTATCCTTAGAAGGGGTGTGGCTTCACAAAAGGTTATCTGGCTGGAAGGGGCGGGTGAGGGATGGGAATAGGTGCCACTTATGTCTCTAGTTGGCACAAAGCTTCCCTCTGGGTCAGCAGCCTGGTTCTGCTTGTAATGCCCACCGGGGGCTGGCAGGTTGCTTAGCAACCAGCCCCTGTGTTATGCCTGGCCTGGGAGAGGGTGCATGACTTGGTAGAAGTGTCCCTGCAGCCAGTGGCACCGCTAACCCGGGCCCCCCTTCTGCCCACCGCTCCCTGCTCCCCCTCCCTGCTTCCCCACAGGCCCCTGTGTCACAGCTCGGTGCTGCTCTGCCTCAAGAAGAGGTTTCACCTGGGCCGAATCTACGTACGTATGGGGGACGGGGGCTGGGGTCCCCTTTCCCCTGGGCTCAGAGGGCTCCCTAGCACCCCTGGAGTGTCTCCCACCTTCCTGCCCCTCCCTGCGCTGGATGCTGAACCCTCCCTGGGGCCCTGCAGAGCAGGGCAGGGCCGGGCAATCGGAGCCCCTTTCCATTTGCTCCCTCCATGTTCTGATGAGAGCTTCCACTTTCTTCCTAGACCTTTGGGGGGCCTCTCCTGCTCGCTCTGAACCCCCACCGGCCCCTGCCTCTCTTCTCACCCGAAATCCTGGCCAGCTACCACCCCAGGAATGCACCCAACGCCACCCCGTATGTGAATTTGCCCCACCAGCCCTCCGCTCACCCCCCTGGGTGGCTAAGCCCCAGCTTGTCCCATGGGTTGAGGTCCCAGGGATGGTGGGCATGCCCTGCCTACACCCAGGAGGGCCCCAGATGCCCGTCTCTGGCCACCTTCTCATCCCCCACCCTCCTCCCCAGACACGTCTTTGCTGTCGCGGCATCTGCCTGTAACCTGTCTCAGAGCGCTGGGCAGGGCACATCCATCCTCCTCAGGTGAGTGGTGGCTGCCCTGCCCGGCTGAACCCTCAGGCCACGCCGAGGGCCAGGAGTCAGGGGTGTGGGGTCTGCATTTGAAACTGCCGGTCCATTGCTGGGCAGCAGCTCTGGACTTCTTAAGACTGTGCCCTTTGAACATGACGTCTTGGGGACTTTCTGTCTGGTCTCTGTGCCCTGGGTCTCTGTGTCTACATTCCTGGGAGTCGCCTTGAGGGTGCTGTCACTTCCAGGTGGGCATACCCCCACTTTGGGGCTCGGTGGGGTTGTCCTCTATGCCTTCTCCTGGAGACCCTGGCAGCCCTCTCCCTCCCACAGTGGGCACAGCGGCTCTGGGAAGACAGAAACTGCCAGAAAGATTGTGCACTTCCTAAGCAGCCTGGAGCAGGAGCAGACGAGGGACAGAGGGTGTCAGGTGAGGGGTAGCTGGCCATTTTCCAGGGACCATCCTACTCCTTTGGGCCAAGGGGCAGCCCCAGGCTTCGCCTACTGTGGGGGCAGGGTGGGCCGGGGTAGAGCCAACCCTCCATGGACCAGCAGAACTCCCAGGTACGTTGTGTCCTTAGCCGGGACACCTGATGAGGGGACACTCGAATGCCCCTCCCCCCTCCAGCTGGACGACATACTGCCCGTGCTTCGCAGCTTCGGCCATGCCAAGACGATCCTTAATGCCAACGCTAGCCGCTTTGGCCAGGTCTTGTGCCTCCACCTGCAGCAGTGAGTGATGGGTCTGGGGGGCAGGGGCACCCGTGATCAGCCCCCCTTACAGGGGTCCAACCCTTGGGTCCAGCCCATGGTGCGTCCGATTCTAAGCGGGGGCCCCCAGGCTGCATGTACCCTGGGCACCCTCACCCAGTGTCCTGTGCCCACAGTGGGGTCATCCTGGGAGCCTCTGTGTCACATTACCTGCTTGAGACCTCAAGAGTGGTGTTTCAGGTAAGACCCACCCTGCTGCTCTGAAAGCGAGAGAGAGGGAGGGGTCCCTGTAAGGGGCCGTGGTCCCTCGGTCTCCAGGCCTGCCTTCCCCAGGACTTGTCCTTGTTCCCTGGGATGCTGGACCCGTCTGCTTCTTCCCCTAAGCCTGTCCTTCTCTCCCGAGGCCCAGGCTGAGCGGAGCTTCCATGTGTTTTATGAGCTGCTGGCAGGGCTGGACCCCAGGGAGCAGGAGCAGCTCTCCCTCCAGGGGCCAGAGACCTACTGCTATCTGAACCAGGTGGGGGAAGGCCCCCTGGGTGCTGGGCCACAGGGCCTGCCTGGAGAGGGAGGCTCTGGTGGCTGGCCCCTGCCCCCTCACCCCTGCTGCCCTCTGCAGGGCCAGGCCTGCAGGCTGCAGGGCAAGGAGGATGCCCAGGACTTCACAGGACTGGTGAAGGCCCTGCAGGCGCTGGGCTTGTGCGCCGAGGAGTTGACTGCGGTCTGGGCTGTTCTGGCCACTGTCCTGCAGCTGGGCAATATCTGCTTCTGCTCTTCAGAGGTGAGCTCCCTCTGGAGTTCCCGTTGTAGCTCCGTGGAAACAAACCAGACTAGTATCCACAAGGATGCAGGTTCGATCCCTGACCTCACTCAGTGGGTTAAGGATCAGGCGTTGCCGTGAGCTGTGGTGTAGGTAACAGACGTGGATCGGATCCCACATTGCTGTGGCTGTAGTGTAGGCTGGCAGCGGCAGCTCTGATTCAACTCCTAGCTTGGGAACTTCCATACGCCGTGGGCACGGCCCTAAAAAGCAAAAAATTAAAATAAAAAAAAAAAGGCGAGCTCCCTCTGAGGCACTGGATTGCTGGTGCATCATTAGAGCAGCCATAGCAACTCCGAACGCTTGTGTGTAGGAGACCACAGAGCCCTGAGTCCTGTTCAGGGCCTCACCACTGCCCTGGGAAGCAGATGGACTCCCGTGGTGTAGATGAGAAAAGTGGGGCCTGGGTCTTTCTGCATCTGTACCAATCCTGTCCCCCTCAGCTGCCACCCTCAGAAGGGGACTTGGCCTTAATCGAGCAGCTATCATGTACCCGCCTTGTGTAAATCACTTTCCATGTATTTTCTAATTCACGGCTCCTGACAACGCTGGAGCTTCAAGGGGGTTACTCTCCCTTTAACGGTAGGACGGTGGGGGCTCAGAGGGGGAGAAAGACGTGTCAGGGCCCCCCAGCTAGTGGAAGGTCCAGTTGGGATTCGCACTGTGGGCCGTCGGGCTCCAGAGCCGGCGCCTGCCTGCCCAGATCGACCTCCGGGGGAGCGGGCACCTTGCCAGGCGAAGCCAGGCCCTGTCCCTGCCCCGTGGGATGTGGCCCTTCCCCACGCAGAGCTGTCCCCGCTCCCCACCCCCTCTGTCCAGAGGGAGTCCCAGGAGGTGGCCGCCGTGTCCAGCTGGGCCGAGATCCACACGGCAGCCCGGCTGCTGCGAGTGCCGCCCGAGCGCCTGGAGGGGGCTGTCACCAGGAGGGTCGTGGTGAGCTCGAGGCCTGGGGAGGCGGGGGCCTAACCAGACCACCCAAGGCCTGGGGAGCACAGCATGGGCCTCGGGCCTGATGTGCCTCAGACGTATCCTCTGCCCTCTAGGAGACGCCCTATGGCCAGGTCTCGAGATCTCTGCCCCTGGAAAGCGCCATCGATGCCAGGTGGCCCTGGGGGCAGGAGAGAGCTAGACGTGGGCCTGGAGCCCCGCTGCCTGAGGCTCACTCACCACGCCCACAGGGACGCCCTGGCCAAGGCCCTGTACTCGCGCCTCTTCGCCTGGCTTCTGAGGAGGACCAACGCACGGCTGGCACCTCCTGGGGAGGGAGGCAGCGTGGTCACTGTCACCGTCGTGGACGTCTATGGCTTTGAGGTCACCCCTTGGGGTGGGGGCCAGGAAGGGGTACCCGTCTCATCCTGGTTATTTCTGGGGCTCCCAGCCGCTCTCCTGGGGACGGGGACACTCGTGCACTGCTTGCCTGTTGACCATAAGATGGTCCACGGGTCTGTCTGCCCTGTCCGGTCCTGACATCGCTTCTGGAGAGTTCTGTCCTGCTTGGCCTTGCACAGTAAGGCAGGGAGGCCCTTGCATGGATCAGCCCACAGCCTCACCTCTCGTGTACCCAGAGGAGGGGAGAGAGGGAGAGGGAGAGAGAGAGAGAGAGAGAGAGAGAGAGAAAGAAAGAAATGACCATAGCAAGTGTGTGTGTGTGTGTGCACGCAGATATGCATACTTGTGTGTGTTTTAGGTCCTGTCAAAACCCCATATAAACCTACATGAGGTGGCAGCTCTGCTGGGCTTACTGGTAAAGTGCTGGGGGTAGGGCACAGAAGAAGCAGCCTGGAAGGCTTCCTGGAGGTGGCAGCCTAGAGCTCTGCTTATGAGGATGTGGGATCCTGATAGCCAGCGAACTAGGTGCTTCCAGACCACAGGGTGGCTGTGACTCGAGGCCCAAGGCTCACAGTGGTGCTGAAGCAGAAGGCAGGGGTGTGGGTTCCTGGAGAGAGAGGCCTGACTGGCTGGGGCATGGCAACCTGCACACTGTGCCAGGGTCTTTGGACTTGACCCTGGAGGCTGCAGCATCAGCCCTGGGACACCATTCCCGCCTAGTGCTGGGGAGGGTGTGGGCAGCCATGGGAAGGGGGTGAAGGGCACCAGGCCTGTGTCCTGACCCCATAGGGGTGCCCGCCCTCACTGCCCACACACCCCCAGGCACTGCGGGTCAATGGCCTGGAGCAGCTGTGCAACAACCTGGCCAGCGAGCGCCTACAGCTCTTCTCCAGCCAGATGCTGCTGGCCCAGGAGGAGGTATGGGGAGCTGGGCATGGAGATGGCAGGGGGACACCCAACTATTTCCCAGGACAGAGGCCATCCCTGGTAAAGAGGGGGCACTGCGCTCAGAGCTCTGCCCCAAAGCCCCCCCTTGCTGTGGGCCATCTCAGTCCTTCTGAGCCTCAGTGTACCCATCTGTAAGATGGGAGGGCCATCCCGGCCCTGGCTCGGATGAGGCCCCCCGTGAACATGGGGGGTCCCTGTAAGGCAAATGCTGCCTCTTCCCAGGAGGAGCATCGGCGAGAGCTGCTGCCCTGGGTGCCCGTCCCCCAGCCTCCGCGGGAGTCCTGCCTGGGCCTCCTGGCAGACCAGCCCCACAGCCTCCTGGGTATCCTCGATGCCCAGACGTGGCTGTCCCAGGTGAGCCTGCAGTGTTGGGGACAAGGAGCTGGGGCCCTAATGGCCAGCTTGGACTAGGCAGGGCTTCCCAGGGGAACAATAAGGTACTGAGGTCCTGGGCCCCTGCCCACAGGCCCCAGAACAGCTTGGGAAAGCGATGCCCAAACCAGATTCCCATCCTTTCTCTGGGTGATCATGAGCCGGATGCCCAAGCTCTCTGGTTCTGGCCACAGAAGGGGAACGGTAGAGCCTGAAGGGCAGGGTGGTGGGGACTGTGCAGGGCTCCTGAGGGACTGCCTTCCTCCCACCCCTGTGTCAATAGCTCCCTCGATACACTCCAGCCTCTCCGTTACTTTCTGTTTTTCTTTTTTTCTTTCTTTTTTTTTTTTTTTGTCTTTTTGCTATTTCTTGGGCCGCTCCCACGGCATATGGAGGTCCCCAGGCTAGGGGTCTAATCGGAGCTGTAGCCACCGGCCTATGCCAGAGCCACAGCAACACGGGATCTGAGCCGCGTCTGCAACCTACACCACAGCTCACGGCAACGCCGCATCGTTAACCCACTGAGCAAGGGCAGGGATCGAACCCACAACCTCATGGTTCTTAGTCGGATTCGTTAACCACTGCGCCACGACGGGAACTCCCACTTTCTGTTTTTCTAACACTCGTGTCCACGAGCAAGGACACCGTTTATTTATTCATTGACTCTTTGCCCTGAACTAGACGGAGCTCTGCAAGGGCTAGGCTCCGTCTGAAGGGTTCCAGCCCTGTCCACAGCGCCTGGCATGTGTTTAAGTATTCCTTAAATATCAAGTGCATGTGCCATGTGCTGTGCTGGAGATTAAAAACATGAGCAAAAACAGACCCATTCTTGCCCTCTTAGAGGCTGCACTATAGCAGGAGAGAGGTATTAGCTAAAAACACACACACGCATAGAATCAAATAAAAAACCACATCTGTATGGCTCAGTGGGTAAGTACGGGGCCGTGAGGGCATGCCAGGGGTTTGATTCTTCTCGAGGACCCAAGGCCATGGAAGCCAAATACGAAATGACCTCTCTTTCCCCAATTAGAGGTCGAAAATGAGAGGTGAAAAATAACGGTGAAGTACTCAAACGTGATGATAGTTCATTGATCAGTGTAATAGGAACATTAAAGTATTATCATTCACTTCTCTTTCTTGGCCACACCGACTGCATGGGGATGTTTCCCACCCTGGGATCGAACCCACGCTGCCGCGGAGGCAACGCGGGATCCTGAACCCGCTGGGTCACCGCAGGGACTCCTAACATTCATTTCCTAACAGTCGCACATATTTGCAATCCCTCATTAGGTAAACAGGGTGTTCCTTCATAAATGATTGCTTTCCCCAGTTCATAATGCTTCATAGAGTGTTGAAACTGGTCCCAGGAGTCTTTGATGGCTGGGACCCTCTGACCTGGGCTGACACACTCAGCCCCGCCTTGAGTCTCCATTTTTTTTTTTTTTTTGGTCTTTTTGCCATTTCTTGGGCCGCTCCTGTGGCATATGGAGGTTCCCAGGCTAGGGGTCGAATCAGAGCTGTAGCCACCGGCCTACGCCACAGCCACAGCCACAGCAACGCAGGATCTGAGCCGCATCTGCAACCTACACCACAGCTCACGGCAACGCCGGATCCTTAACCCGCTGAGCGAGGGCTGGGACTGAACCCGCAACCTCATGGTTCCTGGTCGGACTCGTTAACCACTGCGCCACGACGGGAACTCCGAGTCTCCATCATTTGAAAGAGCACTTCTCAAGGCGGTGTTGGGTGTTGATCCTGGAATTATTTCTCCAAGCAGCAGGTTCCTCTTCCTAAATAAGTTCCCTTTCCCCAAGTATTTGTTGTTTAAGTTCCTAAGCTTCAGAAAGTAACCTCTTACTCGGTGGCTTTTTAAAAGTGTCCTTGACAGATTTGTTTAGAAACACCTGTCGGAATTCCTCAGTGGCTCCGTGTGTTAAGGATCCCGCGTTGTTGCTGCTGTGATGTGGGTTTGATCCCTGGCCCAGGAACCTCCACATGCCACGGTGGTGGAGGGGGGGGGGGAGGAAACACCTGTAATTGTGAGATGAGACTCCTGGGAGTGATTGCTAAATTTGCCTTCCATCCCCTGGGCCCATTTCTTTCCAATAATTACATCAGGGGTCCTCTGAGCCACCACAGCGCCTATTGGCCAAGGTGGTTTCTGTATGGGAGGCTGCTGTATCTTTCTCAAGTGGGAACTGATTGTTCAGAATGGTCTGGGGGGAGTTCCCATTGTGGCACAGTGGAAACAAATCTGACTTGTATCCATGAGGACGCAGGTTCGATCCCTGGCCTCGCTCAGTGGGTTAAGGATCCAGTGTTGCCGAGAGCTGAGGTGTAGGTCACAGACATGGCTTGGATCCTACATTGTTGTGGCTGTGGTGTAGGCCGGCAGCTGTAGCTCCGATTCAACCCCTAGCCTGGGAACCTCCCTATGCCTTGGGTGCAGCCCTAAAAAACAAAAATAAAAAATTGTCCATGGAACAGAGGCCATGCTCTTTGTAAAGAAGCAGATATGGGCGACTCTTCCTGAAAAAGAAGGTTGGCGCCCAAAGCTCCCCTTTTGCTGCGTGTCTGTGGTTTGGGGGCCGGGAGGAAGCTCAGTCCCAGTGGGAGAACAGCCCCTGCAAAGGGCTGAGAAGCTCTTGCTCTTATCAGGCCACAGACCATAACTTTCTCCAAAAGTGCCACTACCACCATGGCGACCACCCGCTCTACGCCAAGCCCCAGCTGCCCCTTCCTGTCTTCACTGTGCAGCATTTCGCCGGGACCGTCACATACCAGGTATCAGGGCGGATCTGTGAGGGCGGCGTGACCCTGACAGGTGAGGCGGGAGAGTGGGGAGGCCTCTTCCTGGCCCTCAGCCTCACCCAGCACAGGATTTCCTGAGGTCTTGGTGAGCGTTGGGAGGCGGGGGGGAGTCGAGGGGCAGAGCATAGGGGTGAGTCCTGACCCTGATAACCTCAGCCAGCTGACTTCGTCTGAGCCACCATTGCCTCGTCTGTAAAATGGGAATGGGAGCCTGTCCTGCAGCATCGTCCTGCAGGTTAATACAACTACGGGGAAATGGCAGGGCAGGTGCCTGGCGTGGGTGCTCCCTGAAGGCGCTGTCCTCTCCCCCTTGTGGTGACTCGACACCCACACAGGAGGAGAGCTGCTGAGGCCAGGGGGCCTGGTACAAACGGTAGGACTATGTGACTGGTTTGAGGTGGGGTAAGTCAGGTGGGTTTCCTGGAGGAGGTGACACGCTCTCATTGTAGAAGCAAACATATGAACTAGCCAGGAGTTACTCAAACAAGAAACACAAGGAGTAGATGTACATTATACCTCAAAAAAAATCAACGTATGGAAAAAAAAAAAAAAACACAAGGAGATTGAATGAAAGAAAACTGTGAGGGAGTTCCTGTTGCAGCTCAGCGGCTTGGGAACCCCGATATCGTCTCCATGAGGATGAGAGTTCGATCCCTGGACTCTCTGTGGGTTAAGGATCTGGCGCTGCCACAAAAGTTTAGCCCACGTCGCAAGTGTGGCTTGGATTCTGCAGTGCCACAAGCTGAGGCATAGGCACAGATGCGGGTCCGATCCCGTGCTGCTGTGGCTGTGGTGTAGGCCTGCAGCTGATTTGACCCCGGGGCCAGGAGTTTCCATGTGCCGCAGGTGTGGCCATTAAAAAAAAGACAAAAAAAAAAAAACCCCAGAAAACTATGAAACTGTAACATTGAAAGTCACGAAAAAAGACCAAAATGGAGGAACGAGCCACGTTCCTGTTGAGCAGCCTGTATTTGCGCTTTCCCAGTTCATCTAGAAAAGTCATGCAAGTCCAGGCAATGCTCCAATGAGTTTTTTACGAGAAGAAGAAATAGGTTTTCACAAAATTATCCTGAAGTATAGGTGTTCCCGCTGTGGTGCAACAGGATCGGTGGTGTCTCTGGAGTGCTGGGACATAGGTTCAATCCCTGGCTTGGCATAGTGGGTTAAGGATCTGGCAATGCTGCAGCTGTGGCATAGGTTGCAACTGGCCCATATGCTAGGGGGCAGCCAAAAATGAAAAAAAATTCTGTAGTATAATCTGGAAGAGAAATGCATGAGACGAGCCAATAAGATACTGAAAATCAAAGGATTATGGAGGAATTTCCTCTACCAGATATTAACACATTTTAAAGTTCTAGTAATTAGAAGAGCATGGTATCGGAGCTCCCTTGTGGTGCAGCAGCTTAAGCATTTGGCTAAATAAATTAATGTGGTAAAACATACATAACAAAAAATTTACCATTTCTACCATTTCTAAGTGATTTTACTTTTTTTTTTTTCTTTTTAGGGCCATACCCACAGCAGATGGAAGTTCCCAGGCTAGGGGTCTAATCAGGGCTGTAGCTGCCGGTCTACACCAGAGCCACAGCTACGCAGGATCTGAGCCGTGTCGGCGAGCTACACCACAACTCACAACAACGCCGGATCCTTAACCCACTGAGCAAGGCCAGGGATTGAACCTGCAACCTCGTGGTTCCCACAACTCATGGTTCCTAGTTGGATTCATTAACCACTGAGCCACGACGGGAACTCCATTAAATACACTCATGATGTTGTATAACCAGCACTACAATCCTTTTCCAGAACTTTTTTCATCCCAAACAAAACTCCGTGCCCATTAAATACTAACTCCCTAATTCCCCACCTCCAGCCTCTGGTCATAGCTAATTTTTCTGTATCTTATAAATTTGCCTATTCCAGGCATCTTATGTCAGTGGAATCATAACACACACAATCCTTGTGTGTCTGACCTATTGCACTAAGCATAATATTTCCAAGATTCATCCATGATGTAGCACGTATCAGAATTCCCTTCCTTTTTACGGCCAAATAATATTCTATTGTATGGAGGCCACATTTTGATTATCCATCATCCATTGGTGGACACTTACTCTGTTTCCACCCTTTGGCTCTTTTGAACTGTGCTGCTATGAACATGTGTGTACAAGTAACTGCTCAAGTCTCTGCTTTCAATTTTTTTTTTTCTTTTTTGTTTTTTAGGGCCACATCCATGGCACATGGAGGTTCCCAGGCTAGGGGCTGAATTGGAGCTACAGCTGCCGGCCTACACCACAGCCACAGCAACACAGGCTCCAAGCCATGTCTGTGAGACCTACACCACAGCTCACAGCAATGCTGGATCCTTAACCCACTGAGCGAGGCCAGGAATCAAACTCGCGTCTTCATGGATCCTAGTTGGTTCATTAACTGCTGAGCGATGAAGGGAGCTCCTCTGCTTTCAGTTCTTTTGCATATTTACCTAGGAGTGGGTGTGCTGGGTCACGTGGTAATTCTGTGTTTCCTTTTTGAGGAGCCATCAAACCACTTTCCTCAGTGGCTGCACCATTTTATACTCCCACCAGGAATGCCTGAGGATCCCAGTTTCTCTGCATCCTTGCCAGTACTTGTTATTTTCCACCTTTTTTTTTTGTCTTTTTAGAGCTGCACCTGCAAGATATGGAGGTTCCCAGGCTAGGGGTCTGATCGGAGCTGTAGCTGCCGGCCTACACCACAGCCATAGCAACACCATATCCAAGCCACACCTTCAACTTACACCACAGCTCACGGCACCCCTGGATCCTTAACCCACTGAGCGAGGCCAGGGATTGAACATGTGTCCTCATGAAAACGAGCCGGATTCATTTCCAATGCTCTGCAGCGGGAACTCCTGCCTCTCTTTGAGTGGAGTTGTTTTTGTCCTTGTTGAGGTGTAAGAGTTCTCTGCATAATCTGGATATCAATCCCTTATCCAATCTGTGATTTTTTTTCCCATTTGTGGGTTGCCTTTCACTCTCTCTCTCTCTCTTTTTTTTTTTTTTTTTGCTTTTTTTGTTTAGGGCTGCACTAGCGGCATATGGAGGTTCCCAGGCTAGGGGTCCAATCAGAGCTATAGCTGCCAGCCTATTGCCAGAGCCACCGAAATGCTAGCTCCGAGCCACATCTGCGATCGACACCACAGCTCAGGGCAATGCCAGATCCTTCACCCACTGAGTGAGGCCAGGGATGGAACCCGCAACCTCATGGTTCCTAGTCGGATTCGTTTCCGCTGCGCCACGACGGGAACTCCACCTTTCACTCGCTTAATACTATATTTTAATGCACTGTAGTTTTTCATTCAGATGTAATCGAGGCTTTACCTATTTTTTCTTCTGTTGCCTGTGCTTTTAGGAAATCATCGCCAAGTCCAATGTCATGAAACTTTCTCCCTTGGTTCTCTTCCAAGAGTTTTATAGCTCCAGGTCTTACCTAGAGGTCTTTGATCCATTCATTTTGAGTGAATTTTGGTATATGGCCTGAGATAAGCGCCCAACTTCAAAGGTGCCTTTAACTCGGAGGGGAGAGGCTGGACACTCTGACAAAGGGACAGGCCTCCACACCCGGCCTTCCCTCCTTGGCTTCCCCTCCTGAGCCCACATTATATCTTGCAGGTTCACAAGTTTTTAAACAGAAACCGGGATGACCTTGACCCTGCCGTGGTGGAAATGCTCGCCCAGAGCCGGCTCCAGGTGCCTCTGCCAGGCGTCCCCCCCCCCCCAAACTCTGTCCCCCCATTCTGCTCTCCTCACCCACACAGACTTGGCCAGGGGCTTGCCTTCATGATACTGGCACCTTGAACCTTTGGCTGGCCCAGCCTGGCTCCCCGGGGGGCGGACGGGCCCAGGTGAGCCAGCTGGGCGCCTTTTGACCCCACAGCTGGTGGGCAGCCTGTTCCAGGAAGCAGAGCCTGAGTCCAGGGGAGGTCGAGGCAAACCCACACTGGCCTCTCGCTTCCAGCGTTCCCTGGGGGACCTCATAGCCCAGCTTGGCAGGTGAGAATAGTGCCCCCCCGACCCCTGACCCCAGGGAGTTTGAGTGGGGGGCCAGTCTGTGCTCAGTGACCTCCCTCCACCCCCCAGGAGCCATGTCTATGCCATCCAGTGTCTCAGCCCCAACCCGGGGAAGGTGAGCTCTCTCAGCGCCTGGCCCTGCGCTTCGCAGCCGCCCTCTCCCTCCTCGTGCCCTGCCCCTCGGCCCCCACGCTTTGAGCTCCCCCCGTCCCCGACTCCAGCTGTCCCGGGCTCTGTCCCCATGGCCACAGCTTCCGGGCCTCTTTGATGTGGGACACGTGGCAGAGCAGCTGCGCCAGGCGGGCGTCCTGGAGGCTGTGTGTACCCGCAGCACCAATTTCCCCATCCGTGTGCCCTTCCGGCTCTTCCTGGCCAGGTAGGGCCCCAGGATGGGGGCAGGCAAGGATGCGGGTGCTTCAGGGCCAGGACTCCCTAGGAAGGCCGACTGGGGGACTGGGGCTCCTTCAGGCTGGAACCAGACCCACCTCCCCAGGGACCCTGGGCCTGACGTCCAACCATCCCTCCCTCCCTCCCTCCCTTCTCCTCTCTCCTTCCATCCCTGTTTCCTTTCGTCTTCATCACCCCTGTACCCCTCCACGCATTCACCCACCCCTCCTCCTTTGAGCGAAACTCTCCTGGGTGCCCGGCACATAGTAGGTGCTTTCCAAAGCATTGTTGAATGACTTACTGACTGAATAGAGCCCAAGGGGCTCGGGTATCAAATGAGTGTGGAGAAGGGTCCCTGCTTTGCTTGTTCCGACCTCAGTTCTCTGTCCTTGGGGCAGGTTCCGGGCCCTGAGGACAGAGGGGCAGGGAGAGCTCTCTGACAGGGAGCAATGTGGCACCATCCTAAGCCAGGTGCTCGGGGCTAAATCCGACCTCTGTCACCTGGGAGCCACCCAGGTGAGTGATGCGTACCTGCAGGGTGGCGGGCATGGCTAGAAAGGGGGAGGAGCATTCTGGCACTTACTCAGCATTTGGTGGTCCCTCTGGGTGGCGGGGAGATTTGGGGTGGGGCTGGCTGTCCTGGGCACCCCAATAGAATCGAAGGAAGGAGGCTGAAGCATTGGGAGAAAGATGGGGGGCCCTGGCCACTTGGTACCCAGCCTGGCCTGCCTCCAGCCCAAACCTGTGCCCCCAGGTTCTGCTGCGAGAGCCAGGCTGGCAGCAGCTGGAGCAGCACCGGACCGAGCAGCGCACCCAGGCCCTGCTCACCCTGCACCGAGGCCTCCGTGTCTGCATCTCCTGCCAGCGCCTCCGTCTCCTTCCACGAATGCAGGCTCACGTGCGTGGGCTCCAAACCAGGTCTGCAGGGTGGGGTGAGGCTGTAAGCCTCCTCCAAGGTGGTGGGGTGGGTCGTAGGCCCTTGAGGCAAGTCTGCCTGCATCCCATTGGCACTGGACTCTTCTTGACAGCATCCCCACCCATACCCATGCAGTTTCTGCTTGAATACCCTCTGTCACAAGCAGCTCATTACCTGTCGGGGCTACTCAAATCTGTAGTCTTTTAAAAAAAATCTTCTGGAGTTCTTGTCGTGGCTCAGTGGTTAACGAATCCGACTAGGAACCATGAGGTTGCAGGTTCGGTCCCTGCCCTTGCTCAGTGGATTAACGATCCGGCGTTGCCATGAGCTGTGGTGTAGGTTGCAGATGCGGCTCGGATCCCGCGTTGCTGTGGCTCTGGTGTAGGCCGGTGGCTACAGCTCCAATTCAACCCCTAGCTTGGGAACCTCCATATGCCACGGGAGCGGCCCAAGGAATGGCAAAAAGACAAAAAAAAAAAATCTTCTAATGTTTTTGGCTGTACCCATGGCCTGTGGAAAGTCTTGGGCCAGGGATCAAACCTGCTACCCAGGCCACTGAAATGACAGCACCAGATCCTTAGCCTGCTGAGCCACCAGGGAATTCCTCAAATCTGTGGTCTTGACTCCTTGACTATTTTTTTTTAGTCTGTTCTCCACTCTGCATCAAGAATACTCTTTTAGGAGTTGCCATCATGGCTCTAGTGGTTAACAAATCCGACTAGGAACCATGAGGTTGCGGGTTCGATCCCTGGCCTCGCTTAGTGGGTTAAGGATCCGGCATTGCTGTGAGCTGTGGTATAGGTCACAGATGTGGCTCAGATCCCATTTGGCTGTGGCTGTAGTGTAGGCCAGCAGCTACAGCTCCGATTCGACCCCCTAGCCTGGGAACCTCCATATGCCGTGGGTGCAGGCCTAGAAAAGACAAAAAGACAAAAAAAAAAAAAAAGAATACTTTTAAAAGGGTGACTTGGGAGTTGCTGTTGTGTGGCTCAGCTGGTTAAGAACCTGATACAGTGTCCTCGCTCAGTGGGTTAAGAATCCAGCATTGCCACAAGCTGCGGTGTAGGTCATAGATGGGGCTCGGATCCACATTGCTGTGGCTGTGACGTAGGCTGGTGGCTGGGGGTTCCAATTCGACCCCTAGCCTGGGAACCTCCATATACCATAGGTGCGACAATAAAAAGAAGGGCTAGCAAGTGTGACTCAGGTTGTGTGAGGCCCTGCCTACCTCTCCCGCCTCAATTCAGGGCGGCCGTTTCCACTCCAGGCTCTTGGCCTCCTTGGTCTGCCGATGCTCCCTCGGCCTTCTCACCTGTCAGCTCCGCCCTGCCCCCCCTTCGCCGCCCCACCTGCCGCATCCGCCGGCGGCTGTGGGTGGACCATCGTCTCCGTCCCGCCCGGGCCAGATGCTGGTGACGCAGGGGCGAAGGCAGAGAGGGCGCCTCCCAGGCCAGCTGGGGAGTCAAATGCAGCTGGTAAACCAGCTGCTGTCACCCCAAAGGGGATTGTTAAAGCACTGAGAACAAAATGACAGCAGAGCCGTGGACACCACAGAAGCCCTGCAGAGGGGGTACCCCTCACCTCTGTTTCCAAAACGTTTTCTTCTCCTTCCTTTTTTTTTGTTTTTGTTGTTGTTGTTTTAGGACCGTACCCATGGCATATGGAGGTTCCCAGGCTAGGGGTCCAGTCGGAGCTACAGCTGCCGGTCTACACCACAGCCACAGCAACACAGGATCCAAGCCATGTCTGTGACCTACACCACAGTTCACAGCAACACCGGATCCTTAACCCGCTGAGCGGGGCCAGGGATCGAACCCGCATCCTCGTGGATACCAGTTGGGTTTGTTAACCACTGAGGCACGACGGGAACTCCTCCAAGCCATTTTCATCACTAGCAGGAACTCTGTAACCGGTTCAGCAGCGATTCCCCGCTCTCTCTTCCCTCTCGCCCTGGGTAACCTCTTGTCTACTTTCTGTTTCTGTGAGTTTGCCTGGTTGAGATATGTCATCTAAGTTGACTCATGCAATATTTCCTTCTGTTTTTTTGCCTGTGACACTTGGAAGTTCCTGGGCCAGGGATTGAACCCATGTCACAGCAGTGACAATGAGGGGGTTTTAACCCACTGCACCACAAGGGAACTCCCCCAGTATTTCCCTTTCTGTCTGGCTTACTGCACGAAGCATAACGTTGTCAGGGTTCATTCATGTCAGAACATGGGTCAGGACCTCCTGTCTTTTTTCTGGCTGAAATTGGTTTCATTGCCTGGATGGCCAGAAGGACAGGTGGTCTGAACCCAGGTGGTCAGCTCCAGAGTCTCAGATCTTTTTTTTTCTTTTTTGTCTTTTTGCCTTTTCTAGGGCCGCTCCTGAGGCATGCAGAGGTTCCCAGGCTAGGGGGTCGAATCGGAGCTGTAGCCACCGGCCTACGCCAGAGCCACAGCAACGTGGGATTGGAGCCGCCTCTGTGACCTACACCACAGCTCACGGCAATGCCGGATCCTTACCCCACTGAGCGAGGCCAGGGATCGAACCCGCAACCTCATGGTTCCTAGTGGGATTCGTTAACCACTGCACCACGACGGGAACTCCCAGAGTCTCAGATCTTAATCCCTGTGCTCAGTAGCTTCTTGGTTTACCTGATCTCCTTTCTCTTTCTTTTACTTCTTTGGTCCTTTCAGGGTCGCCCCTGCGGCATATGGAAGTTCCCAGGCTAGGGGTTGAATTGGAGCTGCAGCTGCCGGCCTACGCCACAGCCACAGCAATGTGAGATCTGAGCCACTTCTGAGACCTATGCTGCAGCTTGCAGCAACACTGGATCCTTAACTCACTGAGTGAGGCCAGGAATTGAACCCGCATCTTGAGGGATACTAGTCTGGTTCTTAACCCACTGAGCCACAAAGGGAACTCCCGCCTGCTCTTCTTTCAAAGTGTCCTGTCTTTGCCTGTTGCTTCTATTAACGGGGGGACTCCCCTGGGGTGAGAGGTTGCCTTCGTGTCTGGGTCTGGGGGGCTCAGATACTGGGGCTAAGTTTGGACTCCTCACTATCCCCTCTTGGCCTCCAGGAAGAGCTGCCTCCGGCGGCGGGCAGCCCTGGGGCAGGTGAACACCATCCTGTTGGTGGCCCAGCCCCTGCTCAGGAGACGGCAGAGACGACAGGTGAGGCGTGTGGATGGGGTTGCTGGTCCCCAGGCAGCTCAGCGTAGGTGAGCCCAACCCCGATGGTGCCCGCGCTCCAAGCCCAACCAAGGGCCGAGGGCAGCCTGGGGCCTCCAGGCAGTCATTGGCTTCCTTCACACCTGCCTGACTCTCCCCTCCCTGGGGGGGCCCCTCCCATCCTCTCCAGCCTCCCACCCTGGGCTGCGCCCCTCTCTTGCCTAATGACTCTAATTTGAGGGCCATAAAGCAGCTCAAAGGGCAGTGCCCACATGCACCCCCCCCCCTGGCTGGCCCCTCCCTGGCTGGACTTTGTCCCCTGGGACCATTCCTTCCCTTCTTCCTGCCTTCCTCCCAGTGCCCTGGCAGACGGGCAGTGACACCCACGGCGCTTAGGCTGGTAAGGGCTCCAGAGGGCTAGGGGCAGACAGCTGGCCCCCCGTGGCTCTGCCCTGGGGTTCCTCTGCCGCTGGAGTCGGGGCCTCTCTAGGGCAGGAGGGGCAGCTGGACTGCCAGGCTGGGGAGGAGCCTCTAGGGAGCCCGTGGCGAAGCCTCACAGGGCATCTGCTCCTCCTGCCTGCCCTCCAGCAGCTTGGGCATCGACGTGGCTGGCATAGCGGTGGGGCCGCCGAGAAGGTGCCGAGCATGGTAGGTGCCTGGAAGCTGGAGGGGGTTTTGCTG
Source organism: Phacochoerus africanus (assembly GCF_016906955.1). Taxonomy (NCBI): domain Eukaryota; kingdom Metazoa; phylum Chordata; class Mammalia; order Artiodactyla; family Suidae; genus Phacochoerus; species Phacochoerus africanus. Next base: position 5,719,458 of record NC_062557.1, on the reverse strand, counting down.
GGTCGTGAGCCTGCTGAATCTGGCATGGCTTGAGGGAAGGCTAGGGGCCCCAGGGGCACCGCGATGGCTCCTGTTCCTCAGGCGCATCCATTGTGCCCCCCAAGAAGAGGACCAGGGTGCCCTTGGCTTCCCCCTGAGTGCTCTGGGGCCCCGCCTGTTTGAGTGTCCAGGACTAGAGTCCTTGGTCTTCAGAGGGGAAGTTAATAGCCCTGGGGCAAGGCGGGCCCCTGGGTCTCACTTCCTGGTCCCTTGCTTGTCTCTGCCAGGAGCTGGGGCGCTTGGAGATCCCAGCCGAGCTGGCTGTCATGCTGAAGACAGCAGAAGGCGAGTCTCCGTGGCTGTCGTCCCTGCTGTGACCCCCTCGTGCGCGGAGCATCTGTCCCTGTGACCCCTCCCTCTGATGCTCCAGGCCTGCCCCCGCCCCCACCTACTTCCAGCTCCCTCTGTGCGGGGCTGGGGGCTGAGGGTGGGAGGCGGAGGCTGTGCCAGTCAGGCGGCTTACCTGGGCGTTTCTGGGCTGCCTCTGTTGTCCTCTAGGCCGCCAGCACGCCCTGGCCCAGAGCATCACTGAGTCCCTGCCCCCGGAAGTGCCTGCGCGGCCCAGCCTGGCTCTCCCGCCCGACATCGACCAGTTCCCCTTCTCCAGCTTCATCTCCACCGGCTTCCAGGTGGGCCTCGAGCCTCAGTGCCTCCTGGCTGGCACCCGTGTTCCCCAGATATTAGCCCCTGTCAGGTGGAAGCTGGGTCTATCTTCCTTTCTCCAAACCCCACCCCACCCCACCCACCAACACCCCCACCCCTGTGGTGGGGGCTATGGGTGCAGCTGCTTTGTTTGGGGAGAATCTCTTGAACCCAAATGTCTCTCTCTCTTTTTCTTTTTAGGGCCGCACTTGCGGCATATGTAGGTTCCCAGGCTAGGGGTCGAATCGGAGCTGTAGCCACCAGAGCTGTAGCCACCAGCCTACGCCAGAGCCACAGCAATGCGGGATCTGAGCCGTGTCTGTGACCTACACCACAGCTCACGGCAACGCCGGACCCTTAACCCACTGAGCGAGGCCAGGGATCGAACCTGCGTCCTCATGGATACTAGTCAGGTCTTGAACCCTAATGTCTCTTATTGTTACTTATCTGTGACCCACACTTTGTTACACCTGCGGCTGCCCAGCCATTGAAGCCGTGTTCATTAAAGCGTGTGTAATGACAAGGCAAAGTGTCCGGGCTGCGGTGATGGAAACAAAAGCAGGATTCAAATTCTCACCCAGAGGAGTTTCCGCTGTGGCTCAGTGGAAACAAGCCCCGCTAGTGTCCATGAGGACACGGATTCAATCCCTGGCCTCGCTCAGTGGGTTAAGGATCTGGCTTTGCCACGAGCTCTGGTGTAGGTCACAGATGCGGCTTGGATCTGGCGTTGTTATTGGCTGTGGTATAGGCCAGTAGCTACAGCTCCAATTCAACCCCTAGCGTGGGAACCTCCGTATGCTGCAGATGCAGCCATAAAAACATAGTAATAATCGCACATAGAGTAGGATCCCAGTTTGGTTAAGAACTGGGCGAGGTGGGTGGGGCTGTGTGTCCACATAGAAAGTAAGACCAGAACGAGAGAAGCTAAAACATTGCTGTGGTCACATCTGGCAAATGGTAGTTTTTATTCTCCATTCTTTTCCATTGGCTTTTTTTTTTTAATTATTATTTTTTTCCTTTTTAGGGCCACCCTCATGGCATATGGAGGTTCCCAGGCATGGGGTTGAATCGGAGCTACAGCTGCCGGCCTACACCACAGCTCACAGTAACCCCAGATCCGTAACCCACTGAGCGAGGCCAGGGATTAAACCCGCAGCCTCGTGGTTCCTAGTCGGATTCGTTTCGGCTGTGCCACGACGGGAACTCCCTATTCTTTTTGTTGTTGTTATTGAAATATAATTGATTTACGATGTTGTGTGAGTTTCAGATACAGCAAATTGATTCCGTTATATATGTGTATATTTATTCTTTAGATTCTTTATTATCAGAGGTTATTAAGATATTGCCTGTGCTCTGCAGTAGGTCCGTGTGGGTTTCCTATTTTATATTACAGTAGTGTGTGTATTTTAATCTCAAGCTCCTAATTTTCCCTCCCCCCTCCGTGTTTTCTGCATGTCCAGGCTTTCATTTTCTAATGAGAAAGAACAAACTGAGATGTATTTTTAAGATGGCTTTCCTCGCCAGCCCCTCTTCCTGTCGCAGGGCGCATGCTCCCCTCCCCTGGGGCTCCCCTGGGGCTCCCGTGGGGCTGTGTCCAGCAGGGCAGCACAGACCAGCCCTGCTCAGGTGCCCCGTCACCCTCCCTTTTTGCAGGAGCCATCCCTGCCCCACCCTGGGCAGCTGCTGGCCAAGCCCTTGACCCGGCTGGACGGTGACAGCCCTCAGCATGCCCTGGATATCAACAAGGTGGTGAGTGACACACGGGGAGGGGACAGGGTGTGTCCCGGGCCGGGGATGCTGGCCGGGCACAGGGAGCCCTGCATGGCCAGCCGGCCTCGCCTCGTTTTGTGTCTGCAGATGCTGCGGTTCCTGGGGGACGGGTCCCTGCTGCCCTGGCAGGAGCAGACGATGGGCCAGTACCTGGTGCGGCAGGGCCAGCGCCGGCCGGGGCTGCGGGACGAGCTCTTTAGCCAGCTGGTGGCCCAGCTCTGGCACAATCCGGACGAGCAGCAGAGTCAGCGCGGCTGGGCCCTCATGGCCATCCTGCTCAGCGCTTTCCCGCCAAGGCCCACCCTGCAGAAGCCGCTGCTCAAGTAAGATGCCCGTGGGTGGGAGCTCCGTGGGTGGGGTTGGTGGGCCGCCCCGCCCCCACAGCAGCCTTGTGCTGTGCCCGCAGGTTTGTGTCTGACCAGGCCCCCAGGGGCATGGCAGCGCTGTGCCAGCACAAGCTGCTGGGGGCCCTGGAGCAGATGCAACTGGCCCCTGGGGCTGGACGGGCTCACCCACCCACCCAGCTCGAGTGGACGGCCGGATGGAGGCGGGGCCGCATGGCGCTGGACGTTTTCACCTTCAACGGTGATGCTCGAGCCTCCCCAGGCCCACAGAGGAGCCTGCCCTGCACCCCTGCCCTCCCAAGACCCCCTCCCCGCCTAGCCCTCCCGTTGCATGCCCTGTGACCCTGACCTCCCTTGGGAGCCCCATGGGACCATGGCCCCTTCCCATCGGGGGGACCCTGCCCCCCCTCACTCTTGCCCCACCTCCTCCCCACAGAGGAGTGCTACTCGGCCGAGGTGGAGTCCTGGACCACGGGCGAGCAATTTGCCGGGTGGATTCTGCAGAGAAGGTGGGGGGGGGGGGCTGGGCTGGGGTGGGGGGGTGGTGGCCAACACTGACCCTTGTCCCCTCCTCCGCCTGTATCCTCATCCTCCCGCCAAGCACCTCCTGCAGCTGCTCCTGCAGGCCCAAGGCCAAAGCCAGCTCCCAGAGTGGGTGGAGGTGAGGGGCTGGGGCAGGTGGGCAGGGTCCAGACAGTAGATTCAGGATGGAGAGCAAGCAGAGAGCGTATCACTAGATCCGGGCCAGACTCGAGTTAAGCAGGTGAACAGACAAGAGCATCAGAGCCGATGCAGAAGTCGAGGCCTGAGCAGCAGAAAAAGACCACGCTCTCTCTGAGGGAAACCGGGTCCTCAGCCAGGTTCCTGTCCCCTCCCGCAGCCCCCTCCCCCCGGCCCGCCCTCACATCCTTGCCCCCTCCAGATGGTCATCTGCATGGCTGACCGCCCCCCTGCTAACTCCCTTGTCTCGCCCAGAGGCCTGGACACGCCCCCGCGTGGTTGGTCTGTGTCACTGCACTCCAGGGACTCCTGGGAAGACTTGGCTGGCTGCGACTTCGTGCTGGACCTCATCGGCCAGATAGAGGACCTAGGGGACCCGGCCAGTCCCCACAGCTACCCCATCGCCCCCCATGGCCCGTAGGTGCCACCCCAACACCCCTGCCCTGGCCTTGTCCTGTCCCTATCCTGTCATATATAACCCCCACAGCCTCTGTACCCTGGGGTTCATAGATGCTGCCACAGGCCCAGCCCAGCCCCCCCAAACCTCCTCACACCCCGTGCAGCTTGTATACCTTGCCTCAGCCCGGGCACCCCTCTAGCCAAAGCGCCCCCCTTGCCAAGGCACACCTCCCTTGCCAAGGCACCCCTCCCCAGCCAAGACCCCCCCCACCGCCAGCCAAGACCCCTCTCCTCCCCAGTCAAGACTCCCCCTCCCCAGCCAAGACACCTCCTTAGCTGGGCCCACTATCTCCTGCAGAGCCAAGGACATCCCCCCAGCCCCGAGCCTCCAGGCCCCCTCACTGCCCCCAGGTCCCCCTCCAGGTCCAGCCCCAACACTGCCCAGCAGGAGTCACCCAGGTAAGGCTGGGAATGGGCCCGCAAGGTTGGCGGAGTGCTGGGTGCAGGAGGCCGTGTGCCCCGGGCAGGTGACACTAATTCTCCACAGGGGAGTCCCGGACCTCAGGGAGCCTGGACGGCTTCCTGGACCACCTCTTCGAGCCAGTCCTTTCCCCAGGCCTCAGCGTGAGTGTCCTGCATGCACCCCCATCCCACCCCACCCCTGCCCCTGTCCCAGTGGGGCCTCTGCTGCCCCTCCCAGCCGTCCCAGGGCTCTAGCTCTGACCCTGTGACCTGTCATCTTTGTCCCTTCAGGATCTGGAGCGAGGCAGGGCTCTGAGCGGCCGCATGAAGGGAGGAGGCTCTATGGGGCCCATGCAGCAAGGCACCTACCCCATGGGTGAGTGCAGGGCCGAGCACCCATCCAGTCTCCCTGCCCAGCAACACAGATGGGCATGGCCTGGGACCCCCAGGCAGCTTCGGTCAGAGCTGCAGCCTGGTGGCCCATGCTGTTCTCTTTGCCTGGGACTGGAGGGAAGCTGCCCGTGGGCCCAGGTACAGACTGACTGGGAGGGCCTTGTTCCCTCAGTGTACCCAGGAATGATGCAGATGCCTGGGTACCAGCCAGCCATGATGCCTGCGCCCATGCCCATGCCCATGATGCCAGCGATGGGAGCCGTCCCCGCCATGCCAGGTAAGGCTGGGCTGTGGCCACCAGGTCCCTTCCAATAGGGATTGGAGGAGGGAGGGTCCTGCCAGGGGCCTAGCAGCCTGTGAGCTTGGCCATGGCACTCACTCGCCCTGACCACCTGCCGAACTCACAGCCATGGTGGTGCCACCGCAGCCCCAGCCCCAGCCCCAGCCCCTGCTTCCCAGCGTGGATGCAAGGCAGCTGGCAGTCCAGCAGCAGAATTTCATCAACCAGCAGGCTCTGATCCTGGTGAGGCGGGGCGGGGCCCATGGAGGGCCTGGGGGCATGGTCTGGGGGACAGACGAGCAGGCCAGCTCTGACCTGGCCCACCGCCCCTCCCACTTTAGGCGCAGCAGATGACAACCCAGGCTATGACCCTGTCCCTGGAGCAGCAGACAAAGCAGCTCCAGAGACAGCGTCAGGCCCAGGCCCAGCCTCAAGCCCCCAGAGATGCCTCCCCGCCCCCGCCCCCAGCCGTCACCCCCAAGCCCAAGAATCCACCTGCCCCCCAGAAGTCACCCACCCCCGAGAAGCTGCCCGCCCCCCAGAAGCCAGTCACCCCTGAGAAGAAGCCAGAGCGTAACCTGGACCTGGTAGGTGCCTGCCTGCCTGAGCAGGGGGGAGTCGAGGCCAGGCAGAGGGCAGGGCCTAGAGAGGTCACCAGGCTCCAAGGGGGCAGAGATGGGAGACACTAGGTGGTGGGGGTGCAGGAAGATGCAGAAAAGATGCTTCCAGGCCCCAGTTCCAGGGTTCCGAGCAGATTTGTTGTGAGAGCAGCAGCTCGGCTGCACGGCTGCTTCTTCACTGCCCCTTCCTGCCAGCAGGAGCCCACCCAGGAGGCTGAGGACAGGCCTCAGCGGCCCAAGAGCTTCCAGCAGAAATGGGAATATTTCCAGAAATTGGGTGAGGATACTTGGGGTGGCAAGCCCCCCCCCCCGGAACTCAGCCACCACCCCTGCCTGGCCAGGGGATGGTGGGATGCACCCCACTCCTTGGGGTCAGTGTGGCCTGTCCAGGACCTTCTGGGATGTTTACAGGGCAGCCGCAGGTCAAGGTCAAGACGATGAAGCCTCCAGCCAAGGTGCAGATCCCGCAGGGGGAGGAGCCAGAGGAGGAGCCAGAGGAGGAGCCGCGGAGAGCAGGTGGTGGGGATGGGGGCGGGGGGGGGGGCGGGGCCTGCGGGGCTGCGCCGGGTCTCACTCTTTCCTCTCCTCCTGTTCAGTGTCGTCCCCTCCCCCTCCCCCTCCTCCTGTAGCGAAGAAGCCACTGGCAAAAGGTGGGGCCAAAGCTGCACAGGAGGCTGAGGCCAAGCCAGCCCCGGAGGCCGTGCCGGGCAGTGGCCACAGGCCGGCCCAGGACAAAGCCGTGGTGCGCAGCGGGGACCCTGAGCCGCGGCGGGCAGAGCCCAGCAGGGAGATCCGCAACATCATCCGCATGTACCAGAGCCGCCCGGGCCCCGTGCCTGTGCCCGTGCAGCCGTCCAGGTGTGCCCTGGTGGGGTGGGGGGCGGCCAGGACTGCCCACTCCCCAGGGGGTCACCTGTGGGCTCACGACCTCTTCGTTCTCTCAGGAAGCCCCCTCAAAGTTTCCTAAAGAAAAACAACCCTAAAGACGAGGCTCTGGCTAAGTTGGGGATCAACGGCGACTCGCCTGCTTCGGTGAGGCCCGCCCCGTCCAGGGCACGGAGGCCACGTGCCGGAGTCCTCCTGAGGCTCCCCGGGGTCAACCTGGCCGGTAGTCACAGCCTGCGTGTGTACTCTGCCCCTCCCCAGACGCCGTCCCCCAGCCCAGGGAAAGGCCCCCCGCCAGCTGTGGCCCCTCGACCCAAGGCTCCACCTCGGCTTGTGCCCTCCAACTCCATCAGAGAGAAGCAGGGGCCCCTTCATCAGCTGTTCAGCCAGACGCCGCCCACCACCCAGAAAACCCCACCTCCACCTCCACCCCCACTGCCGCCACCCTGGGAACCAGGGACCCCTCCAGCCGAGCCCCGAGGTAAGGAGGCCCACAGTCCTGGGCGGTGGGCTTTGTGGGCACGGGGGCAGGACTCCTGGCAGCCTCTCACCGCTCACAGCCCAAGGCTCTGGACTTTGGAGCCATGGGTGAGGAGCCCCGGCTTCCGCATTCTCACCTGGGGCAGGACCTGGGCCCCCCTGGGGCCTGTCTGGCACAGAGGGACTGTCACACAGGGCATGGTCCTCAGTGCAGACCCAGCAGCTCCGTCAGGGATTTAGTGGCCCTGCTGACGTGGTCCGGCAGTCCACGCACGGCAGGGACAGCAGGCAAAGTTGGAGTTGGGGAGTTCCCATTGCAGCTCAGGGGGTTAAGAACCCAACTAGTATCCATGAGGATGCAGGTTCGATCCCTGGCTTCACTCAGTGGGTTAAGGGTCCATTGTTGGCACAAGCTGTGGTATAGATGGCAGATGCAGCTCGGATCCAACGTTGCAGTGGCTGTGGTGTAGGCTGGCAGCTGTAGCTCCGAATCAACCCCTAGCCTGGATACTTCCATATGCCGTGGGTACAGTCCTAAAAAGAAGAGAGAAAGAGAGAAATAGAACTTGAGTTTTAAAAAAAAGAGTTGGGGGCAGGAGGGAGGCAGCGGAGGTGGACAAGCCGGGCCCCAGGCAGGTAAGTGTCCCCTCTCCCCATGCCCCCCATTCGGCTCCAAGCCTGATGCTCTCCCCCCGCCCCGCCCTGTCTGCCAGGCTTGGTGGCGCCCATGGGGGACCAGGGGGTCACCACTCAGCTGCTCATGCCCTCGGGCAGCGTGTGCTTCTCCTACACCAGCACACCCTGGAGGCTGTTCCTGCGCAAAGAGGTGGGCACGAGGGCAGGCAGCTGGCTTGCCTGGAGGTCAGGGGATAGGGCACAGGCTGTGGGGAAGCCAGCGTGGGATCCCAGCATCTGCTCCCCCCATGCAAACCCTGGGGACTGCTTTTCTCTGGGCCCCAGAGGCAGGGGTCACAGGAGGGGGCTGGCAGGGGCACCACTCCCAACCTCTCTGGCTCTCCCATGCCCTCGTCCAGGTGTTCTACCCCCGGGAGAACTTCAGCCATCCCTACTGCCTCAGGCTCCTCTGCGAGCAGGTAAGAGCCCAGCCCACGCACGACGCGTAGACAGACTGCTCATCCCGGCCCTGGCGGGACGCTGCTGGGTTTCGACCCCTGCTTTCCTTTAATCCTCCCAACATCCCTCGGAATCAGGACCATTTTCGACTTAAAACGAGGGTTAGGGAGTTCCCGTCATGGCACAGTGGTTAACGAATCCGACTAGGAACCATGAGATTGCAGGTTCGATCCCTGGCCTCGCTCAGTGGGGTAAGGATCCGGCATTGCTGTGAGCTGGGGTGTAGGTCGCAGACGCAGCTCGGATCCCACGTTGTTGTGGCTGTGGTGTAGGCCGGCAACTACAGCTCCGATTGGATCCCTAGCCTGGGAACCTCCATATGCCACAGGAGCAGCCCAAGAAATGGCAAAAAAAAAAAAAAAAAAAAAAAAACCAAGGGTTAGGAGTTCCCATGGTGGCTCAGGGGAAAGGAACCCAACTCGCATCCACAAGAACGCCTGGCCTTGGGAGCCCCTACGTCCCTCTCTGCTCAGCACGCACCCATGGGCTCTCCAGCTTTCTCCCCCTGCGTGGCCGCTTCTGTGGCGGGCTGTGACCTCGGGACCTGGTGGTGACCCCCTGGCTTTGCCCCCAGATCCTCAGGGACACCTTTGCAGAATCCTGTATCCGGATCTCCCAGGATGAGCGGCGCAAAATGAAGGACCTGTTAGGTGGGGTCCAGGGACCCTGGCGTCAGGGAGCTGGGGTGCTGGGGGTTGGGCCTGCCTGGAGGGAGGGAGGAAGCTCCAGGGCCCCTCTCCCCATGAGGGAGCCTAAGGACAGCCTGGGGCCACTTTTGCCCACAGAGGACCTGGAGGTGGGGCTGGACTCGCTGGACACAGCTGAGGACAGCGTCAAGAAGCGCATCGTGGTGGCGGCCAGGGACAACTGGGCCAATTACTTCTCACGCATCTTCCCGGTCTCGGTCAGTGCGGCTGGGGTGGTGGCGCCCAGTCCGAAGCCCAGCTTGGGCCCCAGAGCAGGGATGAGAGCAGGGGGCTGGCCCCCCCGTGGAAGGGGGCCCGGCAGCACTGGCCTGAGCAGCCCCCGCATATCTCGGGTGGTGGTGGGGAGCCAGGAGCCTGTCAGTGACCCCCCCCCCCACCTTCCGGGCAGGGCGAGAGCGGCAGTGACGTGCAGCTGCTGGCTGTGTCCCATCGGGGGCTGAGACTGCTCAAGGTGACCCAAGGCCCCAGCTTCCACCCCGACCAGCTGAAGACTCTCTGCTCATACAGGTGAGCCTGGGCTGGGCTGCCGGGGCAGGGGGGGGGGTGCGCTGGAGAGGCGCCCCCGGCTGACGCCCCCACCCTCTGCACAGCTTTGCTGAGGTGCTGGGCGTGGACTGCCCGGCTGACTCCACCCTGGAACTGTTGCTGAAGGGGGAGCAGCTGGTGCTGCACACGGTCCGGGCGAGAGCCGTCAAGGCCATGGTCGAGCTGTTCCTGAGCGAGCTCAAAAAGGCGAGTGCGGCCGGCCGGCTGGAGGGTGAGGCCGGCCGGGGAGCAGGTGGGACGGACAGGGTCACCCGCAGGCTGGCCGCTCACCCGTCTGCCCGTCTGCCTGCCCGCAGGACTCGGGCTACGTCATTGCCCTGCGAAGCTACATCACGGATGACCACAGCCTCCTCAGCTTCCAACGGGGGGACCTCATCAAGCTGTTGCCAGTGGCCAGTCTGGAGCCAGGTAGCCCCAGGGGGAGGCAGGGCAGCTGGCAGGGGGCGGGCAGCAGGGTCCAGTGGGTGAGGCGCCGTCCTCTCCTTGGGTGTCTCCAGGCTGGCAGTTTGGCTCCACTGGGGGCCGTTCTGGACTCTTCCCTGCTGACACCGTGCAGCCGGCCGCTGCTCCAGACTTCTCCTTCTCGATGGAGCAGAGGAGCGGCCGGCGCAAGAGTCAGCTGCAGCGCGGCGAGTGGGATAGGGCATCGGAGGTGAGGAAGACGGGAGAGGCCGAGGCGAGGCCTAAGTAGGCATCAAGGAAGGAAAGGGCTCGATCGGCCCCCAAGCGGCCAAGGACCACCCCCCGCCTGGTGGGCAGCGCTTGGTCTGATGCGGTCTCTGCCCGCTCCATTTCTTGCCCTGTCTCCCCAGCAAGACTGTGAGCTCCCTGCGGGCAGGGGCTGGGCGGTCTGCCTCTCGTGCGTTCCTCGTGGTACCTAGTGCTGCTCAATAAACGGCTCGTGACTTGCCTGGCTCCCGGTGGTGTGCTCACTGCGGCTGCTCTGCCTGCTCCTCTCGGGCGGGGATGGGCTGCGGGCGGAGGCAGGGCCTCTTGATAGGCTAGGGGGCACGCAGGTGGCATGAGGTCTCCAGTGCTGCTAAGCTCCCTGCCTGCCCCCGGAGCCAGGCGCACAGTGACACCTCGGCCACCTACGTTGCCCTGCCCACGGACTCCCACGACTACACCATGCAGGAGTTTGCTCTGCTCTACTTCCGGAGGCCCCAGACGTCGTGAGTGCCCCGGGCCCAGCACACACCTCTCCGTCCTCAGCCTCCCTGAAGTGGGCCAGGGCTCTTGGCACCCTCCCTACCCAGCCTGGGACGGGGGATGGGGGACAGGAGGGCCCAGCAAGCAGGGCTGTCTTCCTCTCTGCCCCTTCAGGCTGGGCCAGACGGGTGAGGCTGAGAGGAAGGCCATGGCCAGCCTGGTGCAGTTCTCCAAGGTGAGAGGGGCAGGGTGGGGGCAGTCAGGTCGGGGGACCTGCCCTCCTGTCCCCATGGCCCCCAGACCGCTTTGGTCAGCCAGCCAGCCTCTTTGGCCGCAGGTTCCCATCCAGGAATCACTCCTCAGCTTCGGTGATGAGGACATGAACCAGCAGGCTGTGAAAAGCTTCCAGGGTGAGTGGTCACAGCATCCTGGGTCCTCATGTCTGCGGTGCCTTGACCTGGGCTCCTCGCCTTCTCTCCTTGGGTCTGCCCACTCAGGGAAGCTCACCATGGCTCCTGAGCCCCGAGGCCCTCCTCACCTCCTTCGACTCGTGCCCAAGGGGTTGTGGGTTGTGTGGAGTCTGGGCTTGGAGGCAGCGGTGGGTCCAGCCGGCTATGCCCTTTGTGGAGCCCCGAGTGCCCACAGAACCTCTTGGAACCCTGTCTTGTCATCAGTAAAGGCAAGACTGCCGCCCTGCCTGGCTCACGTGCACTCTGAGAAGGGTGTGAGACAGCGGGGAAAGCCCTGCGAGGGGACAGCGTGGGCCTGGCCATGCTCACCGCGTGTGCTTCTCACCCTCTGCCCGCAGCTCTGATGCAGGTCATGGGGGACCAGCCCAAGCGCTGGGGCAAGGATGAGCTGGACCTCATCTACGGGCTGCTGAAGGTACGATGAGCCGTGTGCTGGGAGCTGCGAGTAGACACTGAGAACCCCCGGGGCCCCTTCCTGTCCCCCTGCCCAGGCTGCCTCGGGAACCCTGGGCCTTTGGTCACTAGACATTCAAATCATCCAAAAACATTTATTAAGCACCTGTTACATGGTGGGGGAGTGAGAGAACCAAGCAGGCCAAGTGCCCACGGAGCTCACAGCCTAGTTAGAGGGTCAGTAAACCACGATGCAACCCGTCGGGGGCAAAGTGCCTGGAGAGTGATAGAGCAGGAAGTGGCTGCCACTGTGCAGAAGGCTTGGTGACAAGATGACCCTGGAACAGTGATCTGAAGGTGGCTGGCCAGGGAGTGTGTGTGCGTGGGGGCAGCGCATGTGTGTGGGGGGGTGGGGGGACGGGGCGACAGTCCTGAGGGAGGGTGAGCCTCGGCTCCAAGGGCCAGTGGGGCCGGAGCCCAGCAAGCTGCGGAGAGTGGAGGGGGAGGCCGGGGAGGCAGCGGGTCCAGGTCACGGTGGGCTTGGTCGGCCACTGTCGGGGCTTAAATTTTTCGAGAGAGAGATCACTGGAGGGTTTTAAGGAGGGACGTGGCTTACATTTTGTGGGGTCATTCTGCCCCTTGGTGGTGATTCCGGGAGTTTAAGAGCATGGAGGAGGCTACTGCCTCGATCCCAGAGGTAGCAGCAGAGGTGAGGGGACGACTCCGAGCAGCAGGGTTTGCTATGACACGGACACGGGATGCACCTCAGTGACACCGAGGGCTTGGCCAGAACAACGAGGGCTTGGCCAGAACAATGCTCGTCTCCCACCGGGAAGCCCGAGTGAGGGGCGGGGCTGGCCTGGTGGAGGAACTGGGGACGCGGGAAGCTTGAAATTCTAGGCTTCCAAGTGGAGGGTCTGGGTTTCAAGGGAGAAGTCCGGGCGGGGGGAGGCTCCGGGAGTCAGCAGCCGGGGGAGCAGCTGAGACCACCAGGGAACAAAGGCAGACAGAGCCCCAAGGGCACCGCAGCCCTTCAAGTTCAAGGAGATGAGGGCAGCCGGCAGAGATGACTAAGACAGAGGGACCAGAGGAAGAGGACATGGTCAAGCATGGCCTGGAGCCTGGTCACCTAAAGCCAGTGACCTAGCAGGTGACCAGAAATGCAGAGTGCGACCAAGACCGAGAGATGACGTTGGGCTGTCACCTGGACCCGACCCCCTGCCCGTGGCCATTAGGATTCCTGCCTTCGGATCCCACGCCACCCCTCACTCCACCGCACCGCCGCTCCACCCCTGCCCTTCCTGTCCCCACAGCTGTGCCGGGAGAAGGACAACCTGAGGGATGAGGTTTACTGCCAGGCCATCAAGCAGGTCACAGGACACCCCCGGCCGTGAGTGTGGGCCCGGGCTGGCGGGGGCAGCAGAGGGCCTCTGGGGCGCGGCCGCTGTCGCGATCTGCAGCCCGGCCCCCTCTGCCCTGCAGGAAACACTGTACTCGAGGCTGGAGCTTCCTCAGCCTCCTCACAGGCTACGTGCCCCCGTCAGCCACGCTGATGCCCTACGTGACCAAGTTTCTGCAGGACTCGAGCCTGAGCCAAGGTGCCTGTGGGGGGGGTGGGGGGCTTCAGCTGGGGTCCGGCTGCTGGGGGAAGGGTTTGGAGATGCTCATGACCCCTGCCTGGCTCCGCTCTGCAGAGCTGGCCCGGAGCAGCCAGGAGCACCTCCAGCGCACAGTCAAGTATGGGGGGCGCCAGCGACTGCCCTCCCTGAGCGAGATGCGGGCTTTCCTGGTACTGGGGCGCAGGCGGCTGGGGCTTCCCGTTGGGCGGGGGGAGCTCCAGCCACCGGGGGACTGACCCTGGACCTGCCTTGGCAGAAAGGACACGTAATCCACCAGCTTCTAATTCACCTGCCTGGGGGTGTGGATTATAAGACCACCATCCGCACCTTCACGGTGAGTGCGGGGCCGCAGGGCAGGGGCTGGGACAGGGGAGCCTCCCCCCGCCCAGCCTCCTCCCCTCACAGCCCTGCCCGCACGTCCAGGTGGCAGCAGAACTCCTGGAGGAGCTGTGCAGGCAGATGGGCATCGGGGACCCCCAGGAAGTGCAGGAATTTGCCCTCTTCCTCATCAAAGGGGACGGTGAGCCACCCGGCCTGGGGCGGAAGCGGGGCCAGGCGGGACTCCGGGAGCTGGCCTCACCTGCCAGGTCCACTCTTGTGGCCGTGGGTGAGGCAGTTCCCATGCCCGGGCGGGCTGTGGACCTGGGCTCCCCGTGCAGGTGAGCTGGTGCGGCCCCTGTGGCCCCAGGAGTACCTCAACAGCGTGCTGGACACGGACGTGAGCCTGCACAGCCGGCGGCTCGACTGGGAGACCCAGCTGCACTTCGACGATCCCACCTACATCGGCACCCACTTCAGCCAGGTCAGCCCCACTGGCCCCGTACGGCGGTGCTGCCCGAGGGTCAGTCCCTCCCCGGGCGGGGGCCGTCCAAGGCTGCTTCCCCACCAAGGAGAAGGGGTGGTGGCAGGAAGGGGCTTGAGCCCCAGCTGCCCCCTCACCGCCCCCCCCCGCCAGGTGCTGCAGGATTACCTGCAGGGGCAGCTGTTGGTCAGCGCCCAGGCCGACGCCCAACTCGCCAGGCTGGCGGCCCTGCAGCACCTCAGCAAGGGCCTCGAGGAGCCCCCCTCAGAGTGAGTATGAACTCGGCCCCCATCCCTCCTGTCAGCCTCCCACCCCCATCCCCTCCTCTAAGGTCAAGGCCCCTTGTATCCTTCATGGCTCTGACCCCATGGGGGCTGTGGACATCTGGCCCGCCCCACGCTCCTCACGGGCAGGGCCCAAGCCTCATTCATGTGTCTGGAGCCCCAGTCTTGCCCACGTTAGCCACTGGCTCATTTATTTGGCACCCGCTGCACGCCCAGCCCTGACTGACCAGGCTGTGTCCTAGGCAAGACCTACTGGCTTACTTGCCGAAGCAGCTGCAATGGCAGGTGAACCTGACCGCCATCAAGAGCCTGACAGGCCAGGAACTGAAACAGCTGCAAGGGTGCAGCTCCCAGGACGCACAGATCAGCTTCATTGGTGGGTCTGGGGCGACGGGGCAGCTAGGGCCGAGGCGGGAGGCCCAGGAAGGAAGGGCTGGGCCTGCCTCCCACCTGGGGACAAAGTTGGGCGGGTCCCAGGGCCCCAGTGGTCGGAACTCCTGCCCCGGCCCTCCATCCAGAGGCCGCGCGCGTGCTGCCCCTTTTTGGCTACACTGTCTACACGGCGCTGCGAGTCAGCCGGCCAGGCCTGCCCAGCCCCAGCCTCCTGGGGCTGAACCGCCAGCACCTCATCCTCATGGACCCCAGCTCCCAGGTGGGCCTGCGCACCCTCCAGCCCCTCCTCTCCCACCACCCGCACTGGCCCCTGGCACAGAGGGACTAAGGCTCCGCTCTCTGCACCCCCAGCAAGTGTGCTGCTCCATCGCCCTGAAGGACCTGCAGCGGCTGCACCTGCTGAGCCCGATGGAGGCAGAGGGCTCCCCAGGCCTGGAACTCAACTACGGCCCGGCCACCAGCCCCGAGACCATCTGGTTTGAGCTGCCGCAGGTGTGTGGCCTCGGCTCACCCCGGGACAGTGGTGCACGCCTCACCCAGACGTGCCGAGCCGGGGAGCCCTGTCCTCACGGGCCCTTGTCCGCGCAGGCCCAGGAGCTGAAGTACACCATCGCCTTCCTGCTGGACAGCGAGCCTCCCGGCCCCTAGCAGCCTGGCTTCACCAAGAGGACAGCAGGAGGGGCAGAGACGAGGACAGGACCCCCTCCACCCCAGCCCAAGTCTCACCCGGACGCTCTCCCCTGGGTGCTGTTCAGGCCATTTTGGTTTTGACTTCACCGCCCGGCTGTTCTGGAACCAGCCCTGTAGAGCGGGGATGCTACAGGGACTTCAACTGGCAAAGAGTCGTGAGACTCCTGGGGCGGGGGCTGCAGGAACCCGGCTTGGGCGGCTGATGTTGCCCAGTCTGGGGTGAGGCCCACCTGGGCCCACCGTCAGCACGAGCCTGGAGCTGGAGAAGCAGCTGCTGAGGAAATAAAACTCCTGGGAGACCAGGGCTGTGTGTGTGTGCGTGTGTGTCAGAACAAACCGCACTTTATTCCTCTGGTAAACAGCTCGGTCCCGCCGGCCTCCTGCCCCGGGGCTGAGCGGGAGCAGGGCCTGGCTGCCGCCCTCTTCCCATGAGCTGGGTACCTGGGCGGGGCTGGAGGCTGGTATCACGAGGGCGGGCGGTGGCGGGGGACAGGAGGCAGCAGCGGCGCTTCCTGGGTAGCCCCTGAGGCCTCGGACCGGTGCACCTCACCCCCGGCTTCAAATGTGTTCAGTACAAGAGGTGGAAGAACCTCTGTCCCTCCGTTCCTCTGGCAGCAGCCACACTTCCTGACACTTGCTAATGCGGTTCAGAAAATCCGGCCAGAAGGGCCAGGAGAGGCTAGGAGAAAAAGGGCCTCAGGCTTTGCAAGCAAAATGAAAGCTGGGCTGACCTCGGAGCCCCAACTTCGATCAGGGAGGTGGCTGGGCCCATTGCCCAAGCCAGGCGTGGGTGGAGGGGGACAGCGAGACCAGAGCATGGCCTCCTGGTGGCAGCAGGCCGCCCACCTTCCCGGTTCCCCAGCGAGGCCCAGGCTGGCCTGTGGTGGGGTCTGGGGACGAGGCTGGTCCCGTCAGGCAGCGGGCGGTCATCTCCGTGGGCCACACAGGCCGTGCCAGTCAGCTTCACTCTCGCACCGGGTTCGGCCGTGGAACAGCTGCTTAATGACCTCGCGAGCCTCTTCCTTCACTAAAGATTCGGGGCGGGGAGGGTGAGGGCCTGCGGAGCCCCCCGCAAGTCCCTCCCGGCCCAGTGATGCCGGCACTCACCGCTCCTGCCCCGAGAGGGGTCCTGAGTCAGCGAGTGAGAGAGGTGGCGGGCGAAGGCCTTGAACAGCTCCTGCAGGCAGAGGGGGATGAGGAGCGGAGAGCGCAGACCCCTGCCCACTCCCTCCCCGCCAAGGGACCCCCCAGCCATGACCCGAGAGCAGAGCAGACCAGGGAGGGGGGCAGTGGGCCCCTGGGCCAGCCTGCCTCCTCCCTCTTTGGTCCCGGGGCTCATGCTCCCTGCCTGCCACCCCCAAATGCCCCAGGCCCAGGGGAGCGCAGGGCCCACCCACCCAGCCTACCTTGGATGCGAACTTGCCCTCCTTGTAGAAAGGGGTCAGGCACTTGACCACAACATTTGCGGCCTCCTTCAGGGAGATGCCAGGAGCCGAGAGCTGGCAGGAGCCTGGGGCCATGGGGTTCAAGGTGCCGTGATCGCTGGCTGAGACACTGCCCCTGGCATCAGCTAGGATGGAGGCCTCGGCTGAGGGCCGTGCCTTCTTCTGAGCCTGGCTCTGTGGGTTCTCCTGGGCAGGGCCACAGTGGAGGGTCGCTCCTGGGCTCCCTGTTCCTGGCCTCTCCCCTCCTCTGGGAGACTGGGCCCCAGCACCTACGGGTTCCCGCCAGCCCAGCCCACCTGCCCTGGTTTGTGGATGAAGAGAGGACTTCCCCGAATCCCGAATCCCAAGCAGCAGCAGCCTGGCAGGCAGGTGTCTCCCCACAGCCTCACCCCCCCAGTACCTGCTGGGGTCCAGGCCGCTTGCCTCTCTGGGCCTTCTTTGTGGGGGTGGGCCAGCCGTCAGGGGGCCCCTGGTCTCTGGGCAGGCAGGCACTGGCCGGGAGGAGGGCAGGCGTCAGAGCGCCGGCGCCAGCTGTGCCCTCAGCCCCGGCCCGCGAGGCCCACTGTAGGAATAGGCCTCCAAAGCTCGGGTTACCAAGGGGACTCCAGAGGATTTCAGAATAGCCTGTGCCCTCACCTGGGCCCCTCCGTGGCACGCTCCTCGGTCCGGGGGTGGGCAGCCAAGTGCCCCACGGCTCCATCCTCTCCCCCAGTGTGCTCCTCTGGGGGTGTGGGGGGTCCCTGTACCCCCTCCCAGGAGGCGCTGGCACCTTCTGTCCCTGCAGCTGGAGTGAGCAGAGGTGGGCTCTCGGCCCTTCGACAGAAGAAGCGGGAGATGTTCTGAGAGTCCTTGAGCGCCGCTGCGGCCAGGAGCTGCTGCTTCTTGCTGACCCGGGCCTTGGCAGCGGGGCTCCTGGCCGCCTTCTCGGGGGAAGGCCCGCCACCGTGAGCACCACTCCCGGCGACCTCTCCTCCGGGCCCGGGGAGGAGCTCCGTGCGGTCCTCGTCCCGGAGGCCACGGGGCCAGCTGGGCGGCTCCGGCTCGCCTCCCGGCTCCGGCTGGGCGCCTTGCTCACTGGCCTGTGTCTTCGCCATCAGCTCAGTGGCCGTCCGCAACGGGCAAGAGCCTTTGGGGAAGCCAGCGCCCACTCGCTTGGGCTTGAACTGTGAGGACGAGAGAGGCTTCGGACCACAGGCCCCTTGAGGGTGCTCGCTGGGGGGGCCCCAGGTATGGGGGTTCTTGGGAGCGGGGTGGGAGGGGGGACGCTGGGCAGGACAAGGCTTGGCGGTCGGGCGGATGTGGGAGACGCGAGGGCCTGCCCTGGGGTGCCAGGGCCAGGGCTGTGATGCCAGGAGAGAGCAAGGGGCACCTGGCCCAGGCCCAGGCTTGGGGTGGGCACCCGGAAGCCACTCACCGAGTATACCTGGGAGGCCGGCCGGATGTCGTACTCCGTGGGTGCTGGGGGCTCGGCCTGGGCGCTGCAGCTGGTGGCACCACCTCCCACGTCGTAGCACTGCCCTTCTTTGGAGGCTCTGTGGATCTCAGCCACCTGGGGCCGGGCGGGAACACCGGGCTAGCTCCTGACAGCCCCAAGCCAGGCTTTCCACAAGTGTGCCGTGGCCCGTGGCTGCAGGCAGCTGGACAGTGGACGAGTTCCAGTCCTCACCGGGGCTGGCTAGAAATACTCCCAGCCGGGAAAGAGGGGCAGTGGGGCTCCCCTCCTCCCTGCCCCTCCACCCAAAGCCCACCTTCCTCAGCACGCTGGCCTTGTACAGGTTGGCCACCTTGGCATTTCGGAATAGCTCATGTTCCAGCTCCACGGCCTTGGCCTGGAGGTCAGGTCTGAGGGCAGGAAAGGGGTCAGGTGTCAGGTGGGCCACAGGCCCCTCCCTCTTGGTTTATCCCTGGGGACCCTGGAGATATGGGAGATGGCTTCGGGGCCTGGTGGGAATGGCACTGGGCACAGGAATTCGGACCTGGACCGCCTGGGCACCCGTGGCTGACTGTCCCTCAGTAGCGCCTAGCAGCCCCTCAGTCGTGGCCAAGCCTGCCCCCCTGGTGGGGCTGTGGAGACCCGTAGCCCCGGGAGCGAGATGGGTCACAAGTGGCAGAGAGATGGCCAAACCGGCCAGAGGGCTGGGACTCCTGGGGTCTCCACAGGAACAGGAGCTTGGGGAGGCCCCCTCGGCCCCCAGACACTCACCCATCAGTGGAAGCTGAGGCCTGGCGGTTACTGCTCAGCGCCTCCTCCAAGAGCCCCAGGCAGTGCTCACGGGCCTGCACAGGCAAGGGAGCCGGTCACACAAGTGCAGGCTGGGGAGAGCTTAGGGGGCAGGGGAGAGCCCGGGGGCCCGCCTCTTACCTTCACGGTGAGCCTGGGGAGCTTCCGGCTGGAAGCCTCCTTCAGGGGACAGCTCTCATCTGGGGAGAAGAGGCAAGCTTCCACCCTGCCTCCTGCCTGGGCACCCCACACCCCCACCCCAGGAGCCATCCTCCTGCCACGTCCGGGAACAGCCCAGGGGATGTGTCTACACTCACCCGGGGGCACGAATTCTTCTATCTTGGGGTCTTTGCCCTGGAAGGTGACATGAAGAGCCACTGAGGCACCTGCGCCACAGCAAGACAGCTCCCAGGCCAGCGCCAGAGAGGGGCCAAGAGGTGAGCAGGGGACACCTGTGACCCCACGGAGCCCCGCCCCCTTCACCTTGCGCAGGCTCATCTGCTTCTGGTAGAAGAGATTCCACTCCCGCTTGTGGGCCTCGTCTCTGCCCTCATCCCCGCTGCCTCCAGAACCTTCATCGTACCTAGGGGACAGGCTGGCCGTGAGCGGTTCTGGGTCTGGGCTTTGCCCTTCTGTCAAGCATCTGCTGGGGCGGTGATGTCTCTGACGCCCTGGCAGCTCGGGGCAGCATGGAAGTCCTGGCCCCAGCATGGCCCCTGGGGTGGGGCGGGGAGGGGAGGTGCTTATGGCATTGGGTCACCTCTGATCTGGCCCTGGCACCAGGCAGAGAATGCCAGACTATTTCCAGGGGGTTTGGGCTTCTGGCCTCATGGCCCCTCACCTGCTAAAGCCCCCATAACCCCTGCGGCCTCCCTCATACAGCTCAGGGTCAAAGCCATTCCCCTGGGAGGGCCCAATGCAGGTCTTGCTCCAGCTGGTTCTCTGCTCCAAAGCGTCCAGCTGCTTCCTCACAGCCGCTGGGTTCAGGCAGTGGTCACAGCCTTTGGTGCAGGCGGGGGGCGCATCCCCAAAGTACTTGGCAATGGCAGCATGGCGACACCTGCAGCAGGCGGAACGGCACAGGCAAGGGGTGAGGGGCCAGCAGGCCAGCACTGTTCACCCAACCTCTAAGAGCAGTGAACCCTGGCTGAGCACACCTAGTGTCCAGCACCGCGGCGGGCAGTTTACATGAGCCTCACGAGGCCTCGCTGGGGGGCCCACTGTGCAGAGGAGGACAGTGAGGTGAAGGAGCTTTCTCAAGGTCACGTAACACGTGTCAGAGGAGCCAGGGCAGGGAGCCTGCTGTACCCTGCTTCTCCATGGGGGGCTCCTCTCCCTGGCCACCTCTCTGTCCTCTGGCACGGAGGTGCCTGGGAGGAGCGTGGTGCCCGGGAGGAGCGTGGACCCTGGGTGTAGACGCCGGCTGCTGCTGAGGCCGTGTCCAGAACACACCTGAGCTCCAGGAGCCTAGGTGCGCGCGCCCACAACGTGGTCAAGCAGAGCACCAGGCCCTCGGGTCACATAAGGGCTGAGATGATGCTCTCAGGTGTGTCCACTGCGGTGTCCAGCGTACAGCAAGGGCTCTTATTACCCCTCTCCACTCTTTTCTGGGGGGGCGGGGGACAGCAGGAGGTGGCGCCACCCCACCTCCGTAACTCTGCTTCTGTCTCCTGGTGACCTCTTCCTTGTTGTCCCCAACAAGCCTCTGCCCAGCCCAGTGTACACAGCCGGACCAGGGGCTGCCTGAGAGCAGGAACCGGGCAGGGCAGGGCTGGCACCACATGCGAGGCACTGGTGAGGGTGGCAAGGAGGAGACGCAGCCTTGGCTCACATCTCCCACGGCCCTGACCCTGCCACAGCCCCTGGGGGTGCCTGTCTAGCTGTCTCTCCTATGACCCCCACAGGCTGGCAGATGCAGAGGCCCAGGAGGGGCTGTGGCACTATCAGGGCCATTACACATGGCCACTGACCCCACAGGAATGTGGCACGGGGTGGGGGAGCCCGAGAGGAGATGCCGGAGCAGAGGCAGGGCTGTCCAGGTACCACATTCCAAAATAAGAAGGGCTGGCGTCACTGCTCTAACCAGAGCACCTCTCAATGTGAGCACTGCCTGAGGCTGCAAGAAACACTTTGAGCAGCCAAGACCCCGATGATGACACAGCCCCTAAGAAGTGTGGCTGGCTGACCTCTGGCTGAGTGGAGGACAGCTGGAGCCGGCAAGGAGGCTGCGGCAGCCACCAGAGGGCGCTGCTCCAACGGAACGGAAAACTGATGTGTAACTCATTCCATCGCCCAAGTCTGTGCAACCACACAGTGGCTGCCTGTCCTGCCTCTGGGAGGCCGGCATCCAAGTGGCATGGCCACAAGGCTGGCTTCCTTCCCCCCACCTCCCCCAAGCCCTGACTCACTGGGGTTTTGTGCTCACACTCAAAGGGCTCCATTGACAGCTAGCAGATGCGGGCTGGGGTCGGCTCCTGCCCTGCTCCGAGCACAGCCCGGTCTGCTGGGGTGGCATGACCAGCCAAATGCCAACGAGCCCTGCTAGCCACTGGGCTCTGAAGTCTGCCCCTGACAGCTGGGCCAGGAGTGTGGAGACAGCCCCAGTGGACTCCGTCTGGCAAGAACCAAGATCAGCAGTGTCCTCTCTCCCCAGGGTCCTGGAGGCGTGTGAGGAACCTCCCTAGGCATGCAGGCTAAGCGCGGGCCACTCCTAAGTCACCCTAAGTCACTCGGGACTCCCAAGTTCTTCCCTGAGATGCCTCCCAGAGGACTGACTGCCTGGGTGGTCCAGCAGCTCCCCCACTATTTACTTTCTTTGGAGGGAGGGACCTGCCAGGAGGGGTGGACAGGGGCCCAAAGGCGCTCTGGGAGCCCAGGAGCTAGGAGCGCTGCGGGGGGAGAGGACCCCCCCCTCCAGGGCTCAGGTGGAACCTCCCGGGGGGTCATCTTTGCGGGGGCGGGGGACACGACAGCAACCTCCTCTTTCATCAGCTTGCAGCCCAGGCCCAGCCCACAGCGGTTTAGCACACACCCGCCAGGAGGGAGGAGAGGAAGGGCAGCAGCTACAGAAGAGGGCCCTGCAGCGCTCTGGCTCTGCTCGCTCCCGGGGCAGGGAGTGGGCACAGGAATCTGAGGCCCCAGGACCAGTTCCCAGCAGGGATTCCCTCCTTGCTGGGGCAGTGGCGGCTCAACTCCCCACTTGAGCGGCGGCCGGCCGCCCCGTGTAACGTGACACTTGAATCTCCAGGACGACCCACAACAAAAAAGCTGAAGCCAAGACAGCAGCTGACAGCCAGGAGCTGCGCTGTGCTGAGCGGAGGCACCCAGGGAGCAGCCTCGGGTCAGGAAAGAGGCGTCAGCAAAGGAAGGAAGAGGTGTGAGCGGGCGCGGGCGGAGGAGAGGGAGACCCGGAGGAGAGGCGCACGGCGACGGCTGGGCCCCAGCACCCGCGGTCGCCCCCCACACCCAGCACCTGAGTTCACAGGTAAGTGGCACCGGCCACGGAGGAGGGAGGGAGGCAGGGAAGAGAGCCACCAGGGTCCCCTTGCCCCTAGCGTGGAGGGCCACGGGCCACCGTGAGCACGGAGGGGAGGGTGCTGGGGGCCACACTCACTCAGTCTCAGGACAGCCTCCTTTTCAAACCCGGCTGCGGCAGGGGGCACAGACCGAGGCTGCAGCCCTTGCTGAGCAGGCAGAGGGGCCCAGAAGAGCCGCTTACTCGGCAAGTCAGCTGAAGCCTTTTCTATTCAGGGGGCTTAAACGAGGGATTTGGCCTGGCCGGCCTGGCCTGGGAGAGAACTGTCGCCTGCCCCCCGAGCCTCCCTTTTTCCTGGGATTGGGCCCCTGGTCTCCCCCAGTTGAGGAGGCTCAGGGCAAGGTCTGCTCAGCTAGTTCACACCCTGCAGGGCGTGGCAGGACCCGAGGGGTCTCTGCCCAGGGATGTCCTGGGCAAGAACAGCAGCTCCCGGCTCCCGTGGGGAGCCAGCCCTCTCACCGCCTGGTGTCCTCAGCTCAGCTCCTCCCCGGGCCCACAGAGCTCCCCTGGAGCCCCCAAATCTTCCTGAATGCCGTGCTGGAAGCTCGAGGGCCTGACTCTAAACCCAGGATGGGGTGGGGAGAAGGCCACAAGGGTGGCAGTGAAGCTGGGGTATGGACGGCCTTGCCCTCGCAGTCAGCCCTCTGCCACCACCGCCACCGCCACCATAATGCTGACCCCAAGGTGAGTCTTGGGGCAGCACCCAGAGCAGCCCTCTTGGGCAGGGCTGGCTGCCTACCCCCGCTGCATCCCTCTCCTCACACCAGGGTTAAAGTCTCCCGTCCCGGCCCTGCCCCCAGCGAGATGTTTTCTCCACAGCAAACAAGCCAGCACCCAGGCTGAAGTGGGAACCAAGGATCAGAGGACTGGGCTGACCTTGGCTCCACAGAGGCTGTGGGACTTGGCCTGAGCTGGCGGCCGGGGAGACAAGAAGCCCGACAGTGATGGCAGAGAGAGGGGACAGATGTCGGGCTGTGCCAGAGGCAGGGGGTGGGGCGGGGGCACGGCGCTGAGCTACCCCTGCTGTCTCTCACCTGCAGGACGGGCCAGGCAGGTGAGCGGGCAGGGATCAGAGTCCTGCACCCACAGGACATAGGTGGACGGAGAGAGATGGGTGCTGCCCAGCTTCCGGGGCTGCAGGAATACGCAGCAGCAGCAGGATGTGCCCCCCTCCACCCCAACCCCCGATCCTGGAAAGCTCTGGGGCTGGAGAAGGCTCAGGTGCCTACCTCGGGGCCCAGGCAGAGAGGGGCATCGTCCGAAGCCGTGGTGCACGGCAGGTGTCTCTGCCTTGCCAGTTGGGCCTCTGGACGCCAAGACTCTCCCATAACCTTCAATTATGCCTCCTTCTAGTTGTTTCTCAAACGAGACATTGCCCCGGGGGCAAGGGTGGCTGGAAACCCACCTTGACCAAATAACGGGGGCAGGACAAGAAGCCCTGGGGCCCGGGGCCACCAACACACCCTTATCAGTCACCATACACCCACACCAGCTGCCTCTGAAGAGGGAGTATCACTTCTGCAAGGAGGAAATGGGGAGGCTTCAGTACCAAGTGGCAGCTGTCGGCCTGCAGGAGGCCTGCCTGCTCTGTCGCAAGGCTCTCTGTGCCAGGAGCTGCCACACAAAGGCATGTCTGCGAGTCCCTCTGGCTCTGCCAGCCTTCCCCTGGGCCCAGCTCCCTTACCCCCTCCACTGGCTGCCACTCTAGCCGGGGAGCACCCTTGGCAGTGCCGGGCGGGCAGCAGGGAAGCCACATTCACTCCCTCTCGCTCGCTCACCCGCAGGGAGTAGTTTTAGAAGGAGCCTGGTAGACCTGAGATAGAAAGGCTGGAAAAACAGAATTATCAGTATCCCCACTGGGCTTCCCTGCAAACCTGGGCAGGTGGAGGGGACGAGAGGCAGCCAGCCTCAGAGCGCCCACTCTCCCCAGGGGACCTGTCTAGGGCACAGGCCACATGGTCACCTGACGATGGCTGGTTATATCGGGCACCAGGCATCAGGCACCCCTTGGCCTTGCTTTAAATAGCAAAGCCCGCTCGGGCCCCGCTGGAATGTGCTTCCGCCCCCTTAGGAGAACGAGGCCCCTCCAGCTCCTCCAGCCCCCACTAAGGCTCCTTCTACTCAAGACCAAGCTGGAAATGACAAAACAGCAACAGAAAAGCAAAGAGGGCTTCAGCCCTTGGGGCAGAAGAGCCATGGCCAGCAGCCCCCCTCCTGGTCCCGGGGCAGACAGTGTCCCCAGAGGCCAACTCAGGTCCCCAGAAGCCCTGGGTGTCCACATCCTTGGCCTGATGCTCTTCCCAGAATGGGGCCCGGTCCCCTGGGCATGAGTTGGCAGCCTTCTGACTTCATAAGCCCTGGAGGCCGGCTGACTTTGGAGGCCATGCTGCTGATCAATGGCCCCCCCCTTCCTGCGCAGCAGCTCAGCCCCATCTTCCTCCTCCCTGCTCTGGATGTCACGCCCCTCGGACCGACCGGGGTCTCCAAGCCACCTCGCGCTCACAGTCCTCACCCTCTGCCATCCTCCTGGGTCTCTGGGTGTGGGGGACACAGGTGAGAAAGCCCCCGGGCCACCCGCCCTCCGCGGCTTCCTCTTTCAAGAAGAGGCTGCATTAGGCAATGTGGGCAGGCACGGGGCCAATCGGGCTGAAAAAGCCAGACTAAGCACAGGCGAAGGCGGGAGGGGAAAGAGCCAGCTCTGGAGCCCCACGCAAGCTCCCCCGGGGCCTTGGTCGGCCCACCCGTCCCTCCTCCAGGAATGGAACTGGCAGACAGGCTCCCGCCCTGGAAACTGGGGAGCGGGATGCCCGGAGCCCCCAGAACAAGGGAGGGGATGACCCTCTTGTGCACGCCTGCCCCACGGGTCCGCGGGACGAAGTCTGTCCCATGTGACCAGAGGGGAGGGTCCTGTGCTCAGCAAAGAGTTCATGAACCTGAAACAGAAAGACACGCGAGATCTGTCCCCCTGGTGACACGTCACAGGTGGTTCTGGAAGAGCAAGTGTGGCCTGTGAGTGACAAAAGGCTGTCCTCCAGACTCATACGGGGTGAGGCCGATCACCCAGAGCCCTGGTCCCTGCGCTGAGCCCACTCCACTGGAGGGGACCTCGGTGGGCTGACTCATCATGTCCATCAAAGAGCAGGCTGCCCGAGACAGGCCCCCATGGAGAGACAGCGGGGCAGTGCTGCCAGGCCTGTCCCGCAACGTGGCCTCAGAGAAGTCACTTCCTCTGTCTGCCCTCAGTTTCCCCATATGCAAAAGAAAAGAGGCAGGAGTGGCTGACCCGTGAAATCCGAGAATTCTATGCTTCCCAGTACACTGGAAAACTGGGGTCCTGTTTGCAGAAAGGTGCTGACCTGGGGTGGGGCGAGAGAGCCAGCTCGGCGGCTCCAACTCCAAGAGCCGCCCCCTTTGCCAGAAAACCATCTAATCCGCCACGGAGCCGCCATCTGCCTGCCACCCCGTCATCACTTTAAAAACAGTCCCATCTCCGGCGTGGCCCACCCTCCGCCACCTAGACCTCACACACTCCACACATCCCGCCAAGGAAGGGCCGGGAAGACCCTGCCCAAAGGTGTCTGAGGCAGGTCACAGTGCACAGGGGGCTCCGATGGCCCCCAAAGGCCGCCTCGCCTCTCCTGCACCGGCCAGACCTCACCCAGAGCAGAACCACACGTGCTGGGCACTCCCGGGGCCAGGCCCAGTGCTCGGTCCTCCCAACAGCCTCCAAAGTCGGGCGCCTCATCGTCATGTAAAATGCAGAAGAGCAACAGACGGCAGAGACCAAGCGACTCACCCGCGTCACAGAAGCAGGAGGCCGGAGGCCAAGCCAGGATGAGTCCAACGCTGTTCTGGGGGGATAGTGACCAAACGGGAGCAGTTACCTGGCAGAGAAGGGGACGCAGGAGGTGCCAGACGGGTCCTAAGTGGCCGCAGGTGGGACTGACATGGTCACTGGGAGGTCCCATCTTTGGAGGATCAGAGCTGCCCGAGGAGCGGGGCTCCCCACCTCAAGCAAAGGCCGCAGGCCAGCGGGAGGGCAGGGGCCGGTGTGGGGCAGACGGCCTTCCACGTAGTTCTAAGGCAGCTACGCTGTGGGGACAGTACCGGGAGTGACGGGTTTCCCAGACTGCAGCCACCTCCGGGAGAGCCACCCAGAGGACAGGAGGGCCGAGGCGGCAGTCACCAGAGCTGACAACCTGGCACAAGCCCCTGGCCTTGGATTAGCGCTGCCTCGGAGAAGAGGTTCAGGCTGGGTCGGCGCAAGGCTGTCCCTGGTCGCTCTGTGCAGAGGCCACTGGCTCCCTCGTGTCCACCCGTGAGGCGGAGGGAAAAGAACGCTGCATAACTTGCCCTGACTCCTTGACTCGGCCGAGACCTTCCCCTTCGGCTCCTCGGGCGTGCCGGACAGAAGGCTCTTGGCCACGGGGCCCAGAGGGGAGTCTCAGACGGCCTTGGGGAGCGGGTCCAAGCAGCGGTGGGAGGGGCAGGAGCAGCTAAACTCACCATGGGACACCCGGTCCCATCCTGACACAGGGGCAGCTCCACCCTCTCACGGGAGGACCCCTGCGAATAAAGAAGCGGGGCTGGTGGGAGGGGTGGGGGGCTGGGGCTCAGACCACGCCCCCGGCCGGCTCTCACCTACTGGCCAGACGCCCCCGGGAGCCTGCTCTTGGGAGAACCTGACCCTTCCACCCCCACAGATGATGAAAAGCAAGGGATCCCTCCACCCCATGCCCTCAATGACCCAGAGGCCACCAGGGGAGCCATGACCGTGCGAGGTACCCTGGCAACACCCAGGAGTGGTGTCTAGGACAAAGGAATGCAACAGTGAAGTCACCTTCATGGTCAGCAACCGTGGCTGACCTTGGCCGGCTCTGCCAAGCACCCAGCGGCAGGGCCTGGGGCTCGGCGCACCCCACCCCGGCCAGGGCAGTGCCAGCGAGCTGGGGGCTGAGGGCTGCCAGGCCAGGGGCCCGCCGGCTCCCTTCCTCCCTCGTGAGCCCCCGGGCTGCGATGGGTGAGACCTGGCAGACTCGTTCTGCGGGCCGGGCGGGTGAGAGGGCGGATCTCTGGAGCCAGCTCTCTCTCCGTGGGGCCTCCACGTCCTCTCTCTGCCGGCGCCACAGGAGGAACCAGGCAGGGATCCGCACGGCATGACGGCGGCCGACTTTGTGCAGGAGATACACTCCGTATGGGAGAGGCTGCTACTCAAGCTGCAGAGGCTGCCCCAGGCCGAGCCCGTGGAGATCGCAACCTTCTCGGTCCTTGTCATTTTCGCAGGTAAGTTGAGGCTCCCAGAGCCTCCTCAGGCCCATGGCTCATCCTGGCATCAGGAGAGAGCATGGTGCCAGCCAGAGGGGTCCCTCAGACAGTGGAGGAGAAGCAGAGGTTCCTTGGGGGGAGCCAGAGGACTCCCCTGATCCTGGCGCGCTGCTCCAGGGCAGCCCTGGCACCCCAGCCCAGGGAGGAAGTGAGCACGGGGACGGCAGCTCTGCTCCCCAGACTCAGGCGTTTCTGACACGAAACTGACCTTGGGCGAAGCTCCCCCGCACCCGCAGAGGGGCTGCTTTGGAAGGGGGGCGGGCATCCTCCCTCTCCTCCCCCCCCCGCCCCCCGGTTTCCTGTGCTCTCTGCTCCCCCCACCCTGCAGCCACGGTCGTGCTGCTGCTGCTGGTGGCCATCTGCTACTGCTGCGTTCAGTGCTGCTGCCCCGATCGGAGAGGCAGGAAGGTCCAGGTGCGACCCATGACCCCACTGAAAGGGACAAGGCGATGACCAAGGAGGAACGGGACAGGAGATCGCCAAAGCCATGACGCGGGATGTGGGCCTGGCCCTGCAGCCCTCGCCCCCCGCCCCCCCACAAAGCTCCTCGGCCCCAGCTCTGGCCTAGCCCTGGACTGTGACACCGAGGCCCGGAGCCTCACCGAGGAAACAAGGGCCGCTCCGGCCACAAGACTCTCACTTGCCCGGGAAGCCTGGGTGCTGAGGAGGAGCCACTGCTTCTAAGACAGAAAACCGCCAGGGAGTCTTTGTCTAACTGCGCTTTGAAACAAAACACAGAAGCGGGGTCCCCATATCTGGAGAAGAGCCCGCACCCTGGAGAGCTGGTCCTTGGGCTCCCAGGCCGAAGTGGAAGAGAAGCCGGCCAGTCAGAGGGACTCTGCACAGTGGCTACCAGGTCACAAGCTCCCCTGAGAGGGGCCACGTCAGTGCTCTATGCCAGTAACTGGCCTGTTTCTTTCCCAGTAAAAGCTTTTGGGTTATGTGTTTCTGTGGTGCCCGACTCCCTGGGTTGGGCTCTGGGCATCGGGAGGGTGATGTGCCAGAATTCCAGGGGTGTGGCCAGGGACTGTCCCTTCTGGGCCTCTGCTCTCCCTGTGCCCAAGAAAGCCGGAAAAACACACAGGCAAGAACGCCACGGAGGGAGCAGACGTGACCGAACCAGGGGAGGGGTACGAGGACATTCCTGCTGAGCGCCAGCTGCTAACAAGCTCCGCCTCCCAGATGCCCGTCTGCTTGGCAGGGATGGGAGGCTGTGTTGCCCCAGGCAGGTGCAGGGCTCAGGAATGCCACTCCACGGGCACCACTGCCATTAACCGCAGCCGGCACACCCTGTCCTCGCAGGCTCAGACCACTGGGTCTTCCCAAACTTCCACAGGAAGAGAGGCGAGGCCCCTGCTACTGCCTATAACCCACAGCCCTGCCCCTCTGCCCTCTCCCCATTGTGCGCCCGCCCAGCCATGTGAACGGAGGTTAGTGGTGTGACCTCCCTGAGCCACGCTTTCCCCCCTGTGAAGGTGCCCACTTCCTGGGGTAAGCTTGTGAGGACAAACCAAGACGGCCTAGGGCGAGCCCCTGGCCCAGCGCTGCCCATGTCCTGAGAGCTCCCCAGGTACGAACCATTGCATCACTACCTGGCCCTCAACAGGGGGCCGACCCAGAGCAACATGAACCCATTTCCAGCACGGATCCTGCCAACACGCAACGTGAACCCATTTCCAGCACGGATCCTGCCAACACGCAACGTGAACCCATTTCCAGCACGGATCCTGCCAACACGCAATGTGAACCCATTTTCAGCATGGATCCTGCCAACATGCAACACTGCCCTGCCTCCTTCTCTCTATTTCCTCTCCCGGGGAACTTTCCAGGTAGAGCTACAAGCCCAGGAAGCATGGGAGGGGAGGCAGAGTGTGCAAGGTACCTTCCCCACTGGTGCAGCCTGTGCCCTGGCTGCCTGGGGGCAGAAAACGGGGAGCAGCGAGGGGATGCCAGCCCCTGCTACTCCCCTGCCACCCCCCCCCCCAGGCAGGCAGGAGAAGCCGGCTCTCTGGCTGGTTTCACTTCCGGATGCCCAGGGACTTGTTTGACGGGTTTGGTTTGGGTTGAAGACTCAGAAAGGAAGTGCTTCCATACCAAATAAAAGAAATTCAAGAATCTGTACACTCCACCCCCACCCACCCCCCCCAAAAAGAATGGCGTTCAGAAAAATAATGATGATAATAATAACAACGACAGGGAGGACAAAGACGGGCTAAATCCACCCAGGACGAACACCTGCTGGGGCACTGTCTCAAGCATTTGGATGCAGACAAATTCATTTGACTGTCACGATTTCAACGCCATAGGTACCATTACGATCCCCACTGTAAAGATGAGGAAATTGAGCCTTCATGACACCCAGTAAGGTGCCTAAATTCAACCAGCTACTAAGTGGCAGCAGAGCCGGCCTCTAGGCCCTCCAGCTGCAGCACAGATAAGGCTCTGATTCCATTATCCACCAACAGCCAACCCCACATCCCAAGTAGCCACACCCCAAACTCTATCTCAAAATAACCTCCCAGGGAGTGAGTGCGGCCTGAGCTAAGAGCTGGGGTGGGGCCCAACAAGCTCTCCCTCCCAGAAGAAAAACACAGGGAAGGTGGGAGGAGCCTGCTGGGAAGCCCCACCTTTTCCAGGCCCAGCACCAACAGCAGGAGGGTCCCCAGGAAGCCTTCGGTTCAGGAGATGCTCCAATGGGGCAGAGCAGCCCGGCTCCTGTGCGACTTTTCCTTAATCAAACTTCATCAGCATCGACAGTACCCTTCCTGGAGTTCCCGCTGTAGCCCAAGGGGATTGGTGGCACCTTGGGAGTGCTAGGATGCAGGTTCAGTCCCCTGCCCAGCACGGTGGGTTAAGGATCCCGTGTTACCACAGCTGTGGCTAAGGTCGAGACTGCAGCTCAGATCTGATCCCTGGCCCGGGAACTCCATCTGCCCAGGGGCAGCCAAAAAAGAGAAAAGAACATCATTCCTGAGGATGACTGAGGGTGAGCCTCTTTTCTAGAAAAGACTCAGACTTCCTGGTCCAGCTGCCAAGAAGTGGGGACCACGGGCGGCCCAGGGCACCGACAGGCTGACGGGCAGTTCATTTGCATGTTCCTCCCCGAAGCCGGTCAGTACCTAACTGCTGGGTCCAAATAACATGCTGTCCCTGCCCTCAGGGCGCACACTGAGCCCTACCACCAATGGCTCCCCCACAGCTGTCAGGCCAGGCCCCAGGCAGGCTCCGATTCCCCAGGTTAACCAGCCAGATCTCTTCCAGCACAACAGCAGCCTGACACGCTCTGGCCAGTCCTCTGGGGAAGGGGGTGCGTGGACAGGAGGCCAGAACCCCCCACTGTGGGAAAGAACAAACAGACGGCCACGGAAGGGGCGGCTGTCACATGTGGAGAGAATGTCTGGCTGCCACCCTGGAGCAAGCCACAGCAGTGTTTGCCTGTGGTCACTGCCACAGCGTCCTAGCCAGTCCCCGCACTGATCTGCCCAGTCTCTGCATGTCACCCTCCCCTGTGGCCTGTGCTCCACCACTGACTGTGGGAATTCCTCACCAGGGTTTCACTCCACACTTCGGATCTGTGCATTTAGCTGTCTGCACCTCATGCCTTAAGGAGAATCTACAGGAGAGCTGCTGGGGCAAGAATCTCATCAGCAAAATTCAGCTGAGAGCAAACAAAATGGTTTTCTGCTAAATCTGTTTTCCCAAACATTAACATTTGAAAGCAATCTACAAATCGCAATTTTTTTTTTTTTTTTGTCTTTGTCTCTTCTAGGGCCACACCCGAGGTATATGGAGATTCCCAGGCTAGGGGTCCAATTGGAGCTGTAACTGCCAGCCACACCATAGCCATAGCCACAGTAACGCAGGATCCGGCCAACCTACACCACAGCTCATGGCAACGCCAGATCCCCAACCCACTGAGCAAGGCCAGGGATCGAACCCGCAACCTCATGGTTCCTAGTTGGATTCGTTAACCACTGAGCCACCATGGCAACTAGGAGTGTAGGCCAGTGGCTATAGCTCCGATTGGACCCCTAGCCTGGGAACTTCTATGTGCCGAGGGACCGGCCCTAGAAAAGGCAAAAAGACAATGCATTTGCTTGTGGATAATAACAAATTGCAGACCATAAAAAACTGAGGACAAATTAATTCTGTCCTTAGGAAAAATTTCCTCTTCCCAGGTGCCTGCCACAGAACACCACCCCCTAATCCTATGCTATCCCCTTCACATCTCAAACATCACTCCTCCCAGGGGAGCCCCCTCGGCGCCCCCAGGCCCCAGGCCGGGTGAGGCCACAGGCACCAACAGCATTCTCTGCCTCTCCCCATCATATCATTCCCCCCCCGCCCCCCGCCCAGTGCTGATCACTTCAGAAGAATCTTCCAATAGGGGCCAGCGATTCATTTAACAAGTCAATTAAAGCAATGTTTAGGGTACATGATACAAACGCTCTCTCTCTTTTTTTTGGTGGCACCCACAGCATGCAGAAGTTCCTGGGCCAGGGATTGAACTGGTGCCACAGTTGCAACCTGTACCACAGCTGTAGCACTGCTGGATGCTTAACCCACTGTGCAGCAGGGGAACTCACATACACTTCCCATTTTATTTTATTTCTTTTATTTTTTATTTTTTTGTCTTGTTGCCTTTTCTAGGGCCACACCCGTGGCATATGGAGGTTCCCAGGCTAGGGGTCGAATCGGAGCTGTAGCCACCAGCCTACGCCAGAGCCACAGCAACTCGGGATCCGAGCCGTGTCTGCGACCTACACCACAGTTCACGGCAACGCCAGATCCCCAACCCACTGAGCAAGGCCAGGGATCGAACCCGCAACCTCATGGTTCCTAGTTGGATTCATTAACCACTGAGCCACGACGGGAACTCCCTACACTTCCCATTTTAAATGGAAACACGCACGCACATTCCTGGCCGGTTTTTCTGATGAAGGGCCTAGGTCTTTTCTCTGAGTGTGGGTTTGCTGACTGGAGTTCCTAAATTGGCTATTTGCTAATTTTAATTTCTTCCAAGCAAAATAAGAACTTAAAGACGTCTGCAAAGAAACCTGAGTGTGAAATCCCTTTGGGTTTTTAGAAAATGTTTACACTTGCCTTGTTCACATCTATTTTTTTTCCCTTTTTTTTTAGCTGCCCCTCGGCACATGGAATTCCCAGGCCAGAGATCCACTTTTTTTTTTTTTTTTTTTGCTTTTTAGGGCCTCACCCATGTCTATTTTAGACAGGACTATTATTTGAGTGATTCCAAAGTGGTCCAATAGGTATTTATAGAAGGAACTTTTCCTGTCCACTCTCTCTGAGTGGACAGAGCCTCTGAGCTCCAACTGTGCAGCTGAGGTGACCAGCTGGGTGCAAACCCCAAAGCAGTGACGTCTCAGCTGTATGACCTTGAGTAAGTTATTTAACCTCTCTGTTCCTGTCCCCTGGCTGCAACAAAAGGGTTTCGGCTATTTTCATTGCTTCACTCTATGCCGTGTTACCTGCAATTACATAATTAGAGTAACAAGTACAACTGCCACAGAACTGGTTTGGGCACAAACAGCTGACTCTTGATAAGCATCCAGCAAAGCTGATGGAGCGGAAGTCCAAAGCTGTGCCGAGACCAGCCTGTTGGCCAAGGGCATCTGTCAGTCAGTCAGTGTGTTTTACAGAAGAAAATGCGAAGCAACAGCTCCGTGAGGCCAGGAGAGGCGAGAAGGACAGGAACTTGCCCGCCATCTCCAGCCCCGGAGAGGTCAGCCCAGCAGAGTCACGAGCGAGCTCTAGCAGGCCGCCCAGAGGCTGCTATCCGTGCTACCACTCAGGGCCTGGGCACGGGGGTTCTGAAAAGCTTCCAGCTGATTCTAAGCCGCAGGGCTGAGGACTGCCGCCCGAGAGTGCAACCCTGGGAGGGCAGGGCCTGCCTCCCTGGCTCACAACTGGACACAGGGCACCCAGCACAGTTCCTGGTCACCATGGGCACTCGCCTCCTATCTTTCCAGGACTGAGTGGCAGCCACCAGGTGTCACACACGGGGGCACGGGCTCCACTCCCGAGTGGCAGATAAGGACACCCAGAGAGAAGGTGGCTCCTCGATGGTGAAAACCACCCAGAAACTGGTTCCAGGAGGTGCCAGCTGGAGCTGCAGTTAATCATTCACCCGACACCATAGGAAGTGAGCGGCCGTGCGTGGCGGCTCCAGCACCAGGGCTTCTTGAGAGGTCCTTTCAGTGAACGGGTCATCGGGACAGAGAGGAGGGGCAGGACACAGTCACAGGGGAGGGGACGGGTGGCCTAGGGCAAGGGCTCTGGGCCCAGCCCCTTGCCCCACCCCCCTCAAGTCCACCTTCTCTCAACCGGGACACCTGGGCACCCGCAGCCTGAGAACCCCCCAAACGGCATCACAAGAGGGCAGAACGCAGCGCAGGGGGTAAGTGGGAGAGGCTGGAAGGGGACAGGGTTGCTAGGCAACGGGCCCAGGCCCACCTTTGTTTGCCCCGGCAACAGCAAGGCGGTCTGGTCAGGGCCAGTCAGCAGTGCCACCATCTCGTCCCAGGAGTGGCTTCTCTGGGTCAGGGGGCAGCTCTGGTCACCTGGCCTCCTCAGCTTGGGCCCCCCACCTGGAGGGTTACCCCGATCCGTCCTCCCTGGGGACGGGAGTGGTAACAGCAGACCCAGGTGATAAGTCCTTCCTTCCCCACCTTCACTCCCTTCAACTGGCTACAGGCTCGCAGCTGCCGACCTGTCTCAAGAAGATGAGTTAGTCCTGTTTTCAGCTGCCTGTAAGGATGCCTCCCGAGGTCTCAGCTTGAGTCCCTCTGCCCCTCGGCTCCTGTGCTGATCTCTCCAAATGCTTCGCAAATGTTTGGCAACTGAGGCAGAAACCCAGGCAGCCTCTACAGGGCTGCTATTTATTTATTTACATTTTCGGCCGCCCTGTGGCATATGGAGCTCCCAGGCCAGGCATCACGACCAAAGCTGCAGTGGAAGCAATGACAGATCCCTAACCCACTGTGCCAGGCAGGGGATGGAACCCGAGTCCCAGCACTCCCAAGACACTGCTGATCCTGTGGTGCCACAGTGGGAGCTCCTTTTTTTTTTTTTTTTTTTGATGTTTTCTTTTTATGGCCACACCTGCAGCATATGGAAGTTCCCAGGCTAGGGGTTGAATAGGAGCTGCAACTGCTGGCCCATGCCACAGCCACCACCACAGCCACGCCAGAACCGAGTCACATCTGTGACCTACACCAAGGCCAGTGATCAAACCCGCATCCTCACAGAGATAACCTCAGGTCCCCAACCCACTGGAGCCACAATGGGAACTCCCAGCCATGCCTTTTAGATTCGTGCCGAGCAGGTGTCGGGGACGGGAGAGAAGGTCCGTGCTCACAGCGGGGCTGTTCAGGAAAGGCCTGGAGAAGCCAGAGGCAGCCTCCAGGAAGAACCCAAGAATCCAAGGGCCCCCTCTCCTGGCGCCAGTCCCTGCTGCTGCTTCTATGGAGGAGCAAGGCCCATTTGTTGCTTGACGGAGGCTTCAAGCCCGATGACCGTCCAGCCCACCGATGCCCACTAGCGGCACAAGTGGGCCCCTGGCCTCTGAGAGGCACCCAGGGTGAAGGTGGGGGTGTGGGCGTAGCGCTCGGGGCGGGGGTCTTGGAGAAGCCCCTGCCCTCAGAGCCTCTCTCCCCACCTTCCCAGGTCCACATGGACAAACTACTAGGGAAACAAGCCTGGCAGGAGGACCTACAGCACAACCCCTGGGACCAGGGGGGCCTGGCCGTGATCTGCTTGTTCATCGCCACGATCCTGTCTCTCACCTTGTTCGCTGTTACGTTTGGTTTACTCTCTGCGCCTGACAGCGCTAACAAGTGCGAAGAGACGTGACCCGACTTTCCGTGGGCCAGGACGGGGGCCGCTGTCACACTCTCAAAAGGCCACGTACCTTCTCTTCAAAGCCCTTTGAATGGTCTGGAATTACACATTTTTCACGTGGTTACCTGCTAAGTTCCTGTCTCCCCTGCTGGACCAAACACTGAGAAGAGGGGGGTGGCTCCCTCTGTGCCCCACTGTACCCCCGTGTCTGATGTGCCAGATTTGCTGAATAAATGAATGAACAAACGAGCGAGGGAATGGATACACAGGGAGGCGGGGTGGTTGGCTCCTCAGCTGGGAGACCCCAGCACGCTCCAGGCCTGAACCAAAGCTGCTCTTCCACCTCTAGGCTGGAGGCTGCTTTGAAACGCCTTACTGTTCCTTTTCACACTACAAGGTAAGGAGCCCGGGCATGAATAATCAAAAGCTTCTCACGCCCCGTTCAGGGAAAGTAGCTGCATGCAAAGAAGAAAGGAAAGCTGCTGGACGCCCCACCCAGGCCCCATTCACGTGACCCGGGCGTCTTTTCTCTCAGTCCCGGGGAACCCCAGGTATCCCTCACAGGGTCCCACAGCCCCCACGCACCCCAATCTGACAATGCAGCCTTGGTAGAAATGTCCCCGCCTCTGCCAAAGCCACCACACTGGCCCCCCTTGCTGCCAGCTGCCCCCCTCCCCCGCCACCTTGCAAACAGCTGCTTCAATGTCAGCCTCAAACCAGGCTGTTCTTAGAAAAGGGGCAAACGTCTGGTGGGGAAGGGGCTTGGTCTTCATGTACCACTTATGCCATGAAGAAACATTCCCTCTTACTCAAAAAGCAATTTCCAGCTGCGCCAGCCATGCTCACTCCATCCCAGGGCCCGGAAGCCCTGGAATCAGACACAACCGCCTCACGTGGAATAAATGAGACAAGAGAGAGGAGGCTGCAGGCGGGGCCACAGGAGGCCCGCTGAGGCCCGAACCCCCAACACACCAAGGGGCCCCTGCTCCCTAGCCTGAGACAGAAGGTAGAGGTGCCTGGGAGGACCTGATCTCTTGCCTGGCGAGGTGCTGCAGCCCAGAGGGCTATGGCAGAGTCAGCCCTGCAGACGGCCCCACAGAGCCCCAGACTCATCCCACACACGGACACGGGCCGAGGGGACTCTGACAGCGGCAAGGGCACTGAGCCCTTTCACCGCGAGCTCTCTGCTTGGGGAGCCTGAGGAGGCCTCATCAAGCAACTCCCTCTACCCATGCCGCTGGATGCCCCACCCAGGCCCCATTCACGTGACCCGAGCGTCACGATGGCTGTGGGCAAGGGTGCCAGCCACCTCTGCTGGGTGTGGTCTTGCCACAGAGGCCAAATGAGAGATGGCAGCGTGGGGAAGGGAACAGCTTCAGCCCGCAAGCCGCCAGCCCGTTGGTGACTAGGAAGGGGTGGGAATCAGAAAACATGGCCCCAATTAAGTGCCTCTCTGGTTTCCAGGGGAAAGCCCCCCACAGCTGCTGGGCACCGGCAGCGGGCACTTAGTTCCATGCGTCAGCGATCTAGTCTTGCCAAAACCAAGATGGCATGTGTGTATGGCAACGCGCACATCATGAAAATCGGAAGACGGGGGAAGAGTGGCATCCGTCCTGCCATGACCTCTGTGACCACGACCTCTGTGGACCGTGGTCTGTTCATCTCTAAGTCTGGAGCAATCCATTCTGCCCCAGCCGCCGTACAGGGCGAGGTGCTGCAGCCCAGGTCCAATGGGATCTGACCGACGCCAGCGAAGGAATCAGATACTCTCCAGACCAAAGGGCTACACAAACGCAAGGGCTCCCAGCTGGGCCGCATGATCGGGGAGGTCCCTCGCCGTGTGCCGCTCGTGCCAGGACCCGCCCTGCCGCCACCTGGGCTGCTATCAGGCTCCTCGCGGCCCCACCCCCAGAAGATGCAGATCAAACGGTTAAGTGGGTGTCAAGTGGGCAGGCACGTTAGCAAAGCTGATTTCTCTCCAAGCACGTTCCTGCCCCACCCCCCACCCCCAAGAGCTACGCTGGGCCACATGCCTGTTTGGGTCTGGGACCAGGGACTGCTACACGAGTGAAGCCAGAGGCCCAGCTTGGCGGCCCGTGATGACCACAGTGCCAACGGCTCAGACCTGAGTCACTCGTGGGCCCAGCCATTCCAGGAGCAGGTGGGGTGATGGGTGGGTGACCGCCCCAAACAGCTCACCCAATCCTCACACTGCCAGAGTTTCGGGGGCCTTCCACAGTCAAGCGGGAGGGTACCAGCTGACAGGAAGCAGCCCGCACGATGGCCTTCAGCAGGCAGGGGTGCCCCGGTGGCCCAAGAGCTGCCCGACTTCGGCTGGTTACTGGGGGAGGAAGGGCTCTCACGAACAGCTGGCTCTCCACACAATTAAGTCACTCACCCCGACTCTTCGCAGAAGGCCACCAGCGCGTCAAAGGCCGAGAGAGCAGCTTTGTCCGATGCTTTGTTCCCTCTCTTTTCCTGGAGACAAGAAAACCACTTAGCAAAAGTCTTTCATAGCCAGACTAGCTTTGTCACCAGAAAGCAATGAGAAAAATATCAAATGACACGAATAAAGCCATTTACAAAACAAAGTCGGATTTCCCTGGTGGCTCAGCAGGTTAAGGATCTGGCATTATCACTGCTGTGGCTCTGGTTACTGCTGTGGCACAGGGTCGATTCCTGGCCCTGGAACTTCCGCATGCCGTGGGCGAGGCCAAAAACAAAAACAAAAAAAGTGGAGTGCCAGACCTGACCAGGCATCCGAATCACTGGGTGACTGTAAAAGAATGACCTGGACTGCTATCAGGCTCCTCACGGCCCCACCCCCAGAAGACCACTGGAAGTCCAGGGTGCCATCCAGGGCACGACTGAGCCCGACCACCCCCAGCCTACCGAACTGAGTTTGTATTTTCAAAAAGCTGCTCAGTCGACTCTCAGGCAAAGGGCCCAGGGACTGGTACCTGGGACTCACCGTATACTGTGACCTAGTTTAATAGGAGCTCGACAGATGCCCGAGGGTGTGCTCAGACAGGCAGGAACACAGGGTGTTCCTCTGTGGCTGTGGAAGGACACACACCAAAGCGTCGGCAGCGATTACTTCTGAGTGTTGGGATTACGCATCGTTTGCCTTTTGGTACATGTCCATTTGCCAAATGTTCCTTTTAAAAAAGGAAATTAACTGTAAAATTGTTTTATTTTTCTTTTTGAGGGTTTGTCTTTTGTCTTTTGAGGGCCGCACCTGCGGCATATGGAGATTCCCAGGCTAGGGGTCCAATTGGAGCTGTAGCTGCCGGCCTACACCACAGCAACGTGAGATCCTTAACCCACGGAGCGAGGCCAGGGATCGAACCTGCAACCTCATGACTCCTAGTCGGATTTGTTTCCGCTGTGCCATGACAGGAAGTCCTGTGAAACTGTTTTACATACAGAAAAATCAAGGAAACAGACACTGATAACTGAGACATCATCTACCGCCTTTCTGCTTCCACAAGTTGAATGGCTCCCGTCTCCCGAACACACACAAATGCACAGGCTTCTCTCCCCCCGTTCTCCTGGAGTTTTACAGCACGATTCCTCATTAAATCACCCTTGTCCTTAGGAGGACGAGGTCAACCGTCCTCAGAGCTAACCACGTGGTTGGATTTTTACATTTTCCAAGATCACACAGCTTTTCTTCTACAACTTCGTTTCTCCTGAGATTAACAGCTGCTTTTTTCGTTACTTAGATTTCAAGGTCTCACAGATTCAGCCCCAAAATGTCCTGACATAATGAAAATTTCATTTCAATGGGGACCAAAAATGGCAATGTCCGTTTTCATTTTCGGAAACATCTTTCTTGGCGCCTTCAGTCCCTGTGCTTGGCACTCTCCGGGCACAGTACACGGCTATCGTTGTCTTTGTTTTTCTTTTCTCTTTTGGTCGCCCCGTGGCGTATGGGGTTCCGGGACCAGGGATCAGATCCAAACCGCAGTTATAACCTACACCACAGCTAGAGCAATGCCAGATTCTTAACCCACTGTGCCGGGCCAAGGGATCGAACCCGTGTCCCAGCGCTGCAGAGATGCCGTCGACCCCGCTGCGCCACAGCGGGAAGTCCCACGGCTGTTCTTTCTGAGACGGCCCCCTGCCTTGCTCCTGGGTCAGAGCTCATCCTCCTTTCCTAGGCCACTGCCTCTGCGGCGGAGGATGTCCCAGTAGGTTCTCCAGAGGAGGGAGTGTCTTGAAATCTTCTGTCTGAACGTGCTTTATCCTCCTTCCCGCTAACTGGTTGGCGGAAAGTCTAGATGGAAAATGGTTTATTTACAGTTTGAAGGCACTGTTTCTCGTTCCGGTACCACAGTGGAAACAACTGATGCTCTCCGGACGCCCAGCCCTCCATACACCACCTCTCTGGAAACTTCTGACCATCTCTTCATTCATCTCCAATGACCTCAAGTGCCCAGTATGAGTTCTTATAATTCATTGCTAATAAGGTGGTGTTGTTTTCTGTTTTTTTGTTTTGCTTTTCAGGGCCGCACCTGCAGCACATGGAAGTTCTCAGGCTAGGGGTCAAATCGGAGCTGTAGCTGCCAGCTTATGCCAGAGCCACAGCCATACCAATCCGAGCCACATCTGTGACCTACACCACAGCTCACGGCAATGCCGGATCCTTCACCCACTGAGCGAGGCCAGGGATCGAACCCACACCCTCATGGTTCCGAGCTGGGTTCGATCCCACTGTGCCACAACAGAAACTCCCATTGTTAGTAAGTTTTAAATAAATACCTTATACCCACTCTAACCTAACCAAAATCTTTTCCTCGTCTAATCTGAATTTCAGACAAGTTCCTCACACCCCCTTAGGTCACGGCCTATTATTATTCTTGGTTCTCAAAAGGCCCCTTTGTTCCCAATCTCTGCTTGCATCCACCTTCTCTCCTTTGTCATGCAGTGACTCAGGTACTCCGTAAATATTTATTAAGCATGCACTATATTCTCAGCACCGATCTAGGCATTAATTACAGCTACTCAAGGAGCAAAAGGTCCCCCTGCTCTCACAGAACCTACATTTCAATAGAACATAGTCTACATTTCAATAGAGACCAAGCAAATAGATAATGCCAAACAGTAATAAATATGGTTGGGTTTTTTGTTTGTTTGCTTTTTAGAAAAGGAAGATGGGGGTTCCTGTTGTAGCGCGATGGGATCGGCGGCATCTCTGCAGCACCAGGGCGCGAGTTCAATCCCAGACCGGCACAGTGGCTTAAAGGATCTGGTGTAGATCACAACGGCAGCTTGGACCTGCTCTCTGGCCAGGGAACTCCATATGCCGTGGGGCGGCCAAAAAAAGGGAAGATGTAGCTTTGCTGTACAGCAGAAATTATCACGACACAGTAAAACAACTATACTTCAATACAGCTTTACCAAATGAGAAAATCAGAGTTCCCTTGTGGCTCAGTGGTAACGAACCCAACTAGTATCCATGAGGTTGCAGGTTCGATCCCTGGCCTCACTCAGTGGGTTAAGGATCTGGCGCTGCTGTGGCTGTGGCTGTGGCCGGTGGCTACAGCCCCGATTCAACCCCTAGCCTGGGAGCCTCCATATGCCACAGGCACGACCCTAAAAAGCAAAAATAAATACATAATAAAAAATGAGAACATAGCTCTCTTGTGGCTCAACAGGTTAAGAATCCGGCATTTGTTACTGCTATGGTGCAAGTTTAATCCCTGGCTTAAGAACTTCCATGTGCCTCAGGTGCAGCCAAAAAAGAAACTAAAAGATAAAAAAAGAAAAAAGGAATAGCCAAGACTTCCCAGCTGGGCTCCACTGTGCCTGTGACACCATGGTGAGTATGTCCCATAATTTATCCTTCGTTCCTCACTGCTGAATATTTAGTCTGTTTCTAACCTTCTGTCCTCGTGCTCAATTCCACTACTCAAGCCTTTAAACACATGAACTTAGGCACAGGCACTTTTATTTCAAGTGATCTGGCCCCAGAAGCAGGACATCTGGGTCAAAGGGCACCTGCGTTTTAGACGTCAACAGCTATTGCTAGATCGCTTCCCCCCAAAGACTGTAACATTGCATTTTTTGTTTGGCAGAGTGTAGGCGCTCTTTCCTACACACGGCCACTAGCAACAGGAGTTCCAGCTCTTTTACACGTGTGTCAAATCATTTTAATTTGCATTTACCTGATCACTACCGAATGCGAATTGGAACATCTTTGGGGTTGTTTTGTTTTGTTGTTGTTTTGTCTTGTTTTTGCTTTTGAGAGCCACACCTGCGGCATATGGAAGTTCCCAGGCTAGGGCTCTAATTGGAGCTACAGCTGCCGGCCAACACCACAGCTAGAGCAAGACCAGATCCGAGCCACATCTGCGACCTATACCACAGTTTGCAGCAAGGCCGGATCCTTAACCCACTGAGTGAGGCCAGGGATCTATCCTGCATCCTCATGGATACTAGTCAGGTTCTTAATCTGCTGAGCCACAACAGGAACTCCCAGGGACTCAACTCTGTTTAGTTTTTACATGAGGTCCTGCAATTTGTCTTTTACAGAAGCTGTCAAACAGGGCACTTTTATTTTATTCCAGCTCTGTCAACGCCACCTATTAACAATTCTTTCTTTTTTTTTTTTTTTTTTTTCTCCTGGTGAAGCCTCTTATATTAAGGATGCAGGGTTCTGCCTTTTACACTCATAAACTGAGATAACTGAGATAAGGAAGGACGCTGACTACAGAAATATCTGATACCTTCTAGGTGATGTGACTTTTCTCTATAGTCCCGTGAGCTTACTATGTTGACAACCTTTGTCCTGAAAGTAATGTATGGAAGTGAGGGTAACAGTTCCCCGTGTAAGAGGTGACCTTTAATGCAACCATTTAGGCCTTTTAAAATGAATGCACGCAGTGGTGTTTTCTCCTAGGCCCAAAAGTGAGCACTCACCTACCATTTTAATAATGTTTTAGGCAAGTCCTATGATAATTGTAACAACGTTTCCTCAGATAATCCCCACTGCCCTCAATCAACACCCCATGTCCTGCTTGTCCATGTTCCTTTCAGCTTTTCCTCTGTTATGACTGGTTGTCTCTGCTTGCGCTTGAAAGGAAAAAGCAATTGCAGGTTATAGCAAACTAAATGGCCCTGCTCCACCGCCTGGACCCGGATGAAGAGAGGGAGAAAAGAGGAGAAGCATCAAGGGCAGCAAGGACCATCATGGGTTGAGATCAGGCACTACCAGAAACCTAGTCTGTCTTTTAAAAAACAAGCTCAGTGGACACGTTCCCAGCAGATAAGTCTTCACTGGCTTGAAAAGCAGGAAGGACTATTTCACAAACACCACTGTGTTTGAATTTCTAGAGGCTACCCAAAACAATTATTTCTTTTCCCATTAAACTGAACTGTCAGCCTCACCAAATGTTAAATTCTCACGCAGTCTGGGGCCGGGTTTCTATTCCGCTGACTTACCACACACTGTGGGCTTGATGACAGCAGTGGCACAGGATATTCTGAGGCTGGGTTAAGCATGTCCCCTTCATTGTTCTCCTTTTTCATACTTTTCCTGGCTATTCTTAAGCGTTTACTCTTTTTTTCCCCCCCGCCTTTTTAGGGCTGCACCTGCAGCATATGGAGGTTCCCAGGCTAGGGGTCCAATCGGAGCTACAGCTGCCGGCCTCCACCACAACCACAGCAACACGGGATCTGGGCCTCAATTGCAATCTACACCACAGCTCACAGCAATGCTGAATCCTTAACCCACTGAGTGAGGCCAGGGATCAAATTGGCAACCTCATGGTTACTAGTTGGGTTCGTTAACCACTGAGCCACCACGGGAGCTCCTCTTTTTTGGGAGGGTGGCGCCCACAGCATGTGGAAGTTCCCAGGCCAGGGATCAAACTGCTGCACCCAAAGGGATGCCCACGGCTCCATTTTTAACTGCTCCAGCCCACGCCACTGAGTGACAAGCCCACTGGTCACGTACTCCGCGGCCCACAGAGGCGCTGCAGCACCCAGCCTTGCACGTCCTGGTTCCGTCCCCCCTGTGCACTGACACGCTGTCTGTCTAGCAGGGGACCTGCAGGCGCCAGTGCCCTTGGCATACACGCCTCGCTGTGTCTCTCTTGGAAGCACTCATTCCGGCTTGTGTTCCTGACGACGCTGAGTGCTGTCCCCGCCCCACGTCCTTGACGTCGGTGACCGCAACGGCGCTTTACATTCTGGCCAATCAGTCTGATGGGTATAAAAGGACGGCTTGGGAGTTCCCGTCGTGGCGCAGGGGTTAACGAATCCGACTAGGAACCATGAGGTTGCGGGTTCGGTCCCTGCCCTTGCTCAGAGGGTTAATGATCTGGTGTTGCCGTGAGCTGTGGTGTAGGTTGCAGACGCGGCTCGGATCCTGCGTTGCTGTGGCTCTGGCGTAGGCCGGCGGCTACAGCTCCGATTAGACCCCTAGCCTGGGAACCTCCATATGCCGCGGGAGCGGCCCAAGAAATAGCAACAACAACAACAACAACAACAAAAAAAGACAAAAGACAAAAAATAAATAAATAAAAAATAAAAAATAAAAAAATAAAAGGACGGCTTGTCGTCTGATTTGTCCTTCTCTGATTCCTAAGTGAGGCCGAGCATTTCCTTGAAGGCTTATCAAACGTTCGGGTTTCCTCTTCTGTGAATCCATCCTTTTTGCTATGCATTGTCTGCCTTTTACTTTTTTACCTGCAGGAGTTCTCCCACCAGCCAGCCAATGATGGCTACGCTAACGTCTTTCCCAACACTGGCTCATTTTTCCACTTTGTTTATGGTGTCTCTCATCATACAGAAATTTTTAGCTGGAATTCAGTCAAAAGGTTTCTGCTTTTAAAATCTTGACATACTTGGAGTTCCCGTCGTGGCGCAGGGGAAACGCATCTGACTAGGAACCATGAGGTTGCGGGTTCGATCCCTGGCCTCGCTCAGTGGGTTAAGGATTGAGCGTTGCTCTGAGCTGTGGTGTAGGTCACAGACATGGCTCAGATCTGGTGGTGCTGTGGCTGTGGTGTAGGCCGGCAGCTGTAGCTCCGATTGGACCCCTAGCCTGGGAACCTCCATATGCC
The DNA here is from genome assembly GCF_016906955.1 of Phacochoerus africanus. Lineage (NCBI taxonomy): Eukaryota > Metazoa > Chordata > Mammalia > Artiodactyla > Suidae > Phacochoerus > Phacochoerus africanus. Next base: position 5,674,780 of record NC_062557.1, on the reverse strand, counting down.
GTGGGTGCAGCCCTAAAAAGACAAAAGACAAAAAAAAAGAAATTTAAAAAAAAAACCTTGACATACTCTTCCCTTCCTCAAGGTCATAAAATATTTTCTCCCCAATTTTACAGTTTTTTGAGATCTTTAATCTGTCTATAGTTCATAGGTATATATGGCATGGCAGGAAGATTCTAATTTAATCTTTTGCCAGCACCAATTATTCAACAGTTCATCCTTTTCCTACTGATTTATAATGCCATCTACCATACACCAAGTTCCCTTATATACCTGAGTCTATTTCTAGGTTCTCTACAGAGAATATGTAAACACTTAAAAAAAAAAAAAAGGCTAAAAACAAAGAACTTATAACAATATGGGAAAACATTTATGTAACATTGTTAATTTAAAACAAGGCAGGATTGGGAGCTCCCTGGTGGTCTAGTGGTTAGGATTCGGCACTTTCACCACTGCAGCCCAGGTTCGATCCTTGGTCTGGGAATTGAGATCTCAGGGTTGATCCTGACTATGTAGAATGACACGCACACACACACGAAGATCAACTGAGCATAAAGAAAAAAGTCTAACCTAGTTTATTATAAGCTGCCTACCCACCAAGACACCACTCCCTTCCTTGCTAGTCCAGCCGCGAGAGCAGCCCCCCAGATCACAGCGGCTCCACCTGAGCAGGGAAGAGCTGTGGGAAACCGAAGGGGGTGGGCTCACACGGGAAGGGCTCCTTACTGCCCAGGACTTACCTGCAGCTTCGCTACCTCCTTCCTGATGAGGAAGCTGACTTGGTCACGGTCATTCCTGGAGTAATAGAGGCGGCACCAGGAAGGCCTTCCGTCTCTGCCCGCCCGGCCAGACTCCTGGTAGTACCCGGCCATGGACTTGGCAACATTCCAGTGGGCGACAAACCTGCAGGATCCAAGGGACAAGCAGCATGAGATGTGGCCGAAAAGCCGAGGGGAGGAGTGCCTCTGAGTCAGTGGGGCAGGGGTCTCCACGATGACCAGGAGCAGGGAGGCTGTCAGGCAGGACCCCAGAGCAAGCAGGGCTAGGACCTTGCAGTCCGTCGGCGGGCCTGCCTGCCATGGAGCAGCCCACAGGAAAAACAGTGCACTTAAAGCAAGATTAGGATGCTTATGAGCAAGTGAGTCTTTGAAGAGGGAAAGGAATTACAATTATTAAGTACCATGAGCCAGGGTATTTATTTGCCTCGTTTAATCATCACTGGCGTGGCTCAGTGGTTAACAAACCCAACTAGTATCCATAAGAACTCAGGTTCGATCCCTGCCCTTGCTCAGTGGGTTAAGGATCTGGTGTTGCCGTGAGCTGTGGTGTAGGTCGCAGACACAGCTCGAATCCTGCATTGCTGTGGCTGTGGTGTAGGCCGGCAGCTATAGCTCTGATTGGACCCCTATCCCGGGAACCTTCATATGCCGTGGATGTGGCCCCCGCAAAAAAAGTCCCCCCCAAAATTCTGACTGCAGCAGCTTGGGTTGCTAATGAGGGTGCGGCTTCCATCCCTGGCCTTCTCAGTGGGTTAAGGATCTGGTGTTGCTGCAGCTGTGGTGTAGGTTGCAGCTGTGGCCTGGATTCAGTCCCTGGCTCAGGAACTTCCATATGCCGCAGGTGTGGCCATAAAATAGAAAAAAAATCCATCATAGTCACCACCATTCGAGGTAGATCATTTTATAAACAATGACCTTGAGATTCAGGGAAGTAAATTCATCCAAGGTGATAAAGCAAGGGGAAGGCAGAGCTAGGATTTGAGCCTAGGGGTGTCTAACTCCAACGCTGGCTCCTAACAAGACACAGCTGACCCAGGGTGAAAACCCTGATTCCAAAGTCCGTGTTCCCTCAGATGTAGTTCATGGTCTTAATTCCCACCCTGACCAACTCAGGGTCATGGTGAGGCTTAAGGAGACCCCGTATGCGGAAGTGCCCTGTAAATCACACAAGGCATTACAGTTGGTACTCATCAGAGCGAAGGGCTTCAGGCTGTAGCCCCAAATATCGTATGAAGGTCAAGTGTGGCTGGAGGTAAAAGACTTCCCAAGAGTCGCCAGTGTGGGGCTAGAAGGCTGGGATGCCCCCACCGCTGCAGTAACAAGGAGTATGGAAACAAGAGCTCTGCCCTTAACTTCCCACGGGAGCAGCTTAAGCTAGTTCCCGTCGTGGCGCAGCAGAAACAAATCTGACTGGGAACCATGAGGTTGCAGATTCGATTCCTGGCCTTGCTCAGTGGGTTAGGGATCCAGCATTGCCGTGGGCTGTGGTGTGGGTGGAGGACACGGCTCGGATCCCGTGTTGCTGTGGCTGTGGTGTAGGCCAGCTGCTGTGGCTTTGGTTGGACCCCTAGCCTGGGAGCCTCCATGTGCCACAGGTGCGGCCCTAAAAAGCAAAAAAAAAAGTTCTGGAGTTCCCGTTGTGGCGCAGTGGTTAACGAATCCGACTAGGAACCATGAGGTTGCGGGTTCGGTCCCTGCCCTTGCTCGGTGGGTTAATGATCCGGCATTGCCGTGAGCTGTGGTGTAGGTTGCAGACGCGGCTCGGATCCCGCGTTGCTGTGGCTCTGGCGTAGGCCGGTGGCTACAGCTCCGATTCGACCCCTAGCCTGGGAACCTCCATATGCCGCGGGAGCGGCCCAAGAAATGGCAAAAAGACAAAAAAAAAAAAAAAAAGATAGTTCCTTCCACCCCCTCAGAGGCTCCAGCTGCTAAGATGTGAGTGAGCAGGGCTGAGTCGAAGGATGAGCTGCGAGTCTATGTGCCGCCCCCTCTCCTGCGGGACGGCACGGACCGCAGGGGAACCATCAGCATTTGGACCACGTACTAGGGACGGTCTCCTGCAGCCTCCTCCCCCTCTGGCCCCAGAAGGACACACAGACCTGGTCCTCCAGGCAGAGCACGAGGCTGCCCACCCACCCTGAGCCAGGCGCCAACTGGAAAGGTAAGACGAGAACCAGTGCTTACCTGACATTGGCCTTGTCCACTCCCATCCCAAAACTAATGGTCGCAACAATTACAGGGACCTTGCCCTCCATCCACTCGTTCTGCACCAGCGTTCTTTCAGCAGCCTTCAGCCCTAGAGGGGAGGGGTTGACCTTGGGTCTGACGCTGTGCTGGGCACAGTACACATACCCTGAGTCCATCATTTACCAGCCATATGACCTTGGGACAGGCACGTAACCTCACTGAGCCCGGGCCGATCAACATAAAGACTCCAGCCTGTGTGTGGCACAGGGCACTCCATCAACGTTAGAGCCAGGACGCAAAGCCAAGTCCAATGGCCTCCAGGCTTGTGCTCTTTCCTCCACACCAATACCTGGGCTTACAAAAACTCATCACCTGTGGCTGGGTGGGCACAGAGCAACCAGAAGAATTCAGGAGTCACAAAGCTCCTTTTAGATCTCTTTCGTGGAGTTCCCGTTGTGGTGCAGTGGGTTAAGAACCTGACTGTATCGGCTCAGGTCACTGTGGAGGCGCGAGTTCCATCCCCAGACGGGCACAGCGGGATAAAGACTCCAGTGTTGCCACAGCTGTGGGTCACAGCTGTGGCTCAGAGTCAATTCCTGGCCTGGGAACTTCCATATGTCGCAGGTGCAGCCATTAAAAATTTTTTAAAAAAAGGTCTCATTCACGTCTAGACTCCTTTTTGTGGATTTAAAAGAATCACTTTAGCTTTGCCTAGGTGTTCAGAAAAAAATGATGGGCCACGCGATTCACCAGGATTCTTAAAGAACAAGAGACCAGCTAAGAGGCTCCTGAGAGCGAGGGCCACGTGGCCTGGGCGCCCCTTACCTGCGTGGTATGCCTTGGCGTTCACACCCCTGGTACTGAGCTCTATCGCCAGCTGCTCACAGGCCTCCCTGGTCCTGCAGTAGACGATGCCGCAGCCGGACAACTGGATGGGGAGGCACAGGGAGCAAGTAAGCGCTGGGAAGTACAAAACGACTGGCCCACAGCCCGCAGCCGCTTTAAAAGCAGCCCTTTCATCAGCTTCAGTCTCCTCGGAGGCAAGCCCTGCTACTTTCTGACAAGGCAGGACCAAAGCAGCTCCGAACTCAACCTTTCTGGGAGTTCCCTGGTGGCCCAGCACTTTAGGATTCAGCATTGTCACTACTGTGGCTCAGGTTCAATCCCTGGCCCAGGAACTTCCATGCGCCATGGACTTGGCCAACCCACCCCCACCCCCCAAAAAAAACCCATTAAACAAAAACCAATCTTTCCAACTCCTCTGCCTCCTCCCCTCAAACCTCAGATAGGTCTGCCAAGGTCTCCCACAGGAGGATTCCAGGATACGGGAACCCCAGTAAGGGCAGTAATGCCAGGAAACCAAAGGGACACCTCTGTGCATAAGTTTTCAGAAGCTCCAGCTCGTCCTGGCTATGGACGCTGGAGAAATCAAGGGGCTCATCTCCATGCTGCAGACAGCACTGCACAACCTCCCAGCTGCAGGGCGCTCACCCCTTTATCGGCCTTCTGTCCCAGAGCCTTAAGGCAGAAGTCCCTCAGGTTCCCGTAGGGATCAGACAGCAGCTCCTTGAACTGCACATCATAGAAGAGGTTGGCCCGGAAGCAGGGCGTCTTGAAGGTAGCAACCGGCTGCTTCAGGTGCAGGGCGGCAAACACATCCTCTTGGACCTGCAAGGTGGCCGTGGCGGTCAGGGCCACACACGGGGCATGCGCCAGGCGGGAGCGCAGGGCTCCCAGACGCAAGTAGTCAGGACGGAAGTCGTGCCCCCACTGGGAAACGCAGTGAGCTTCATCCACCACCAGGTAGGAGAGCAGGTGCCGGGCCAGCAGGGACTTGAGGGTGGGCTGGAAGGAGGCCGAGGCCGCCATCTCCGGTGTGATATACAGAAGCTTGGTCCGGGGCTTTTCTTGCTCCAGGTCAGAAAGCAGCTCCTTTCTCTCCTGTGCCGAGAGCTTCGAATTCAGGGAACACACGTGAATCTTCAGGGCCAGCAAGTGGTCCACCTGGTCCTGAGGGCAGAAGGGGAGAGGCCACAGAGGGGACTGTAAGGGGCCCTTGGACTCACTGGTAAACGTCGCTGTGCTCCCTGGGGTATTTCCCAGTCATAAAACATCCTGTGCCCACCCTCCACCGTGTCTCCTCCTTGCACAAAAGTACAGAAGGTGAAGCCATTGAAGTGTGGGACCAGACAGACGTGGGCTGATCTATTTATTTATTTATCGGCTTTTTAGGGCTGCATCTGCGGCATATGGAGGTTCCCAGGCTAGGGGTCGAATTGGAGCTACAGCTGCCGGCCTACACCACAGTCACAGCCACACCAGATCAGAGCTGCATCTGCAACCTACACCACAGCTCACGGCAACACCAGATCCTCAACCCACTGAGTGAGGCCAGGGATTGAACCCGCAACCTCATGGTTCCTAGTCGGATTCGTTTCCACTGTACCACGACGGGAACTCCCAGATGTGGATTTAAACCCAGTCACATGCTCCTCAGCTGGTTCTTAACCTTTCCAATTTTTCACTCTCTTTCTCTTTGCTATAAAAAGAGTCCAACTACTTCATAGGGGTGTTGTGAGAATTAAATGAAAATGTACAAAGATAAGTTAACACGCCTAAAGCACGTGGCACACAGCCTGGGTCTAGTGGCATCACAAGCACTGTGACTGCTCTTCTCTCCCCCTCCCTCTCCCTTTCTTTTCTTCATGGTGGCTGCCTCACAACCACATGGCCCCACTTCCTCATTTCTGATTCTATCAGCCCACCTGCAGGCCTTAAATAGAGTCAGAAGTCCAGAACAGATATTACCAACATCCCGACAAGTTTTTTTTTCTGTCTCACACCTGTGCCCTTTGCCAGACTAAAGCAGAAGTTACCAGGGATTCTCCCCCAGCAGGTTACCTCTCTACCCATCTGCATTTTCCTATGGTGTTAAGAATGCCCATGTGTATACGTGAAAACGTGGTATGTGGATACAGGTACGGTTCTATATTCCTCCAGGCAAAAAGTTACAACAGAGGGTGAGAGACCTCAGGCCATCAAAACACAGAAGATTCATTCATAAGCCACCAGACTAATGTGCGCTAGTGGAGAACCCCACATGTGGGCAACTCAATCCCTCCCAACATGGAGCAGGTTATAGGCAAATCAAAGAAAAAATTAGAGGCAAAAGACCAAGGAAAGGGAAGTAAAATTTCTAGCTATTAAAAAAAAAAAAAAAACCTTCCTCGGAGTTCCCACTGTGGTGCAACGGGATCGGCAGTGTCTTGCGAGTGCTGGGACACAGGTTTGATCCCCGGCCCAGTGCAGTGGGTTAAGGATCTGGCATTGCCACAGCTGGGGCTTAGGTCATAACTACAGCTCAGATCTGATCCCTGGGAACTCCATAAGCCGAGAGACGGCAAAAAAAGAAGAAAGAAGAAAGAAAGGTTTTTTAAGTTTAAAAAAAATTTTAAAAACCTTCCTCTAAACCTCCTGGGCTGCCACTTTCACTCCCCCAAACCTCACCTGAATCAAAGCAATAAGAGGAGAGATTACGATGGTGATGCCTTTAGCCAGCAGAGCAGGGAGTTGATAGCAGAGGGATTTTCCTGCCCCTGTGGGCATGCACACGAAGACATCCTTGTCACCTGCAAAAATACAAGACGACAATGTCTCAAGTTTCCTGCCTTTTATCTCTCCTTTATCAAGGCTGTTGAAAATTATATGAGAATAGAGGAAAAACCCCTAGCGGAGGGCCCAGCACATGAAAGGCTCTCAATGTAGCCTCAATCCTCTTCCATCCTGTCCATGAAAAGAGCAGCAATCCAGAGAGATTTGGCAATGTGTACAAATCATTTCCAGTAGCGGCAGTCACAACTACAAGAGTAATAAGACAGAGTTTGGGAGTTCCCGTTGTGGCTCAGCGGTAACAAATCCAACTAGTATCCATGAGGATGGGGGTTTGATCCCTGGCCTCACTCAGTGGATTGAGGATCTGGTGTTGCCATGAGCTGTGATGCAGGTTGCAGGTGTGCCTTGGATCTGGCATTGCTGTGGCGTAGGCCAGCAGCTGCAGCTCTGATTCGACCCCTCGCCTGGGAACTTCCTGGGGCCGCACCCTCGGCCCTAAAAAGCAAAAAAAGAAGACAGAGTCTGCTAGAATACGGATGAGTGAACTGAGCAGCTATACAAGCTGAATACTTCTGGATCAGTGGGCTTATCTGTGTAGACATGGAAGCAACATCACCTAGAGGTCTCTTGTTGATAAATGTTACCATGTAATTAACATCGTACTGCTGCTCCCCTCTGGACAACCTCCATTTATCAACAAATTTCAGGCTTATATTATCACACCTTCCTTCCCCATTTGGGACTCAGGGCACGCCATCTTCAACAATGGAATTACCTACGAGGCCAGTGACTGGCTTAGGCTATGTCTGCTATCCCTCCGCTACTGCCTATACACCAACAAATGAGAATGGAAATTTACGAATTGTTTCCAAAGATAACTTTAGCTCTGACTATGAATATAAGAGCCAAACAGCTGGGTGGTTCTGCCAATAAAACTGCAAGTTTGGGGGAGTTCCCTGGTGGCTCAGCAGGTTAAGGATCTGGCGGTGTCACTGCTGTGGCTCAGGCGCAATCCCTGGCCCCGGAACTTCCACGTGCAGCCAAAAAAAAAAAAAAAAAAGAGAGAGAGAAAGCTTCAAGTTTTGGGTGACAGGTCTGTAAGATCTCCAACACCAAACATGGCCCAGGGGTGGGAAGGTAAGAAGGATCAAAAAGAAGGCATTCTTTGGCAGTGTTAGGGGTCAGCCAGCACAAATGTAAACACAGGCAGTTTGGTTAATATTACCTTTCACTACAGCCATGATCGCACTCTCCTGTAAAGGCGTCTTAAAAGAGTCAAACCCAAAGACCTTCTTCAACGTGCTCCGGACGCGACGCTCAGGGTCAAAAGGGTGGGTGCTCATCTTACCAACAGACAGTGGCCAAATGTTAAGGCAAAGGTGATGATCCTATGGTAGCAACAAGAACCCCCTGTTCTGCTTTTCAAAGACTGCTTATTTTTTCTGAGTACAAATTTGCTTTTTTTGACCAGACTCCTGGCATGTGGAACATCCCTGGTCAATAATCAAATCTGAGCTGCAGCTGCAACCTACGCTACAGCTGAGGCAAAGCAGGATCCTTAACCCACTGCGCCAGGGCAGGAACTAAATTTGCTTTGTTACACTCGAATGATATATTACTTTCAAGAAATATAGCTCCGGGTGAACAGCCTCCAGCAATACATTCCTAGGTAAATGACATCTCCATTCTTACGCTCAGTGAAAATAACACATCGAACTATGCCAGGCCCCAGCATAGCACAGAGCTGGAAATCAGATCACGAGAAGAAGCACAAATGTCTTCGGAACGATTTGGAGGAAGTGGAATTATTTTTCTATGACCCACCCTTTGCTCTACAAGCACAGCCATAAGGACCACTCTTCCCCCCAGGACCCCGACACCTTCTTCCCACCCCCCAGAGGAAAGCTCTTCCTTCATCCTCCTCTGAGCCTCAGATTCGCTCTTTTCTCCCTTCCCCAGCCAAAGCCTCCCTCTCTTCACCCCAAGATATCAGAGCCGGCAGTCGGCTCCCAGGGGCGAAGGGCTCTTGTCGGGCCGCTGCTGCCCACGGGCTCGGGAACTACTCGAAGACCCCCATAACCCTCAGGTAACCCTGAGAAGCCAAACCGCTGGGACTGCAATGTCAGGTAAAACCCACTTAATCCTGAATCCGTCTCGCAGTGATGACGTTCTGCCGGCGCGAGCATGAGGGGCGGAGCCAAGCGCGGAAACGGCCTTTTTGATTGGTTCTCTGTATGAAACAGGCGCGGGGTCTCCTGGGATCCGGAAGAAGTCGCCTTTCTGCACGGAAGTCGGCTTTTTGGAGTCATAGAAGTGAGCCGCGCCGGGTGTGTGGGAATAAGATGGCGGGGAAGAAGAATGTCCTGTCGTCTCTGGCAGTTTATGCGGAAGATTCAGAGCCCGAGTCTGACGGCGAAGCTGGAGTGGAAACGGCAGGCAGCGCGGCTGGTGAGTAGGGAGCTAGAAGGGGGGAAATCGGGTGTCTGCCCTGAATAATGCTTCCCTAGTAGGGCGGGAGGGAAAGAGGTAATCTTTGTGCCCCAAGCATCGGGGGCGCCGGAGCCCCGGAGGGTGCTCAGGGTCCTGGGCTAGACCGAGCGTTAGATGCTCTTTTGTAAGAATGGACCGTCTCCTTCTGTTGATTCGATTATCCTGTCGGAACCTATTGAAAGTCTTCTCCGTACTGGGCATCATACCGGGGAGAAGGGTGGACCAAGGGTGGAGAGGATCCAAGGCTTCTGAACCACTGCATATTTTGTCCGGGCTTATTGTTTGGTGGAGGAGGGCGAAACTTTTAATTAGTAATGTACCCTAGACGTGTCTTGGAGCTTTTAAAATGACACACATCCGGTCTCCACTGTCAAAGAGAGTAATTCTGTACATCTGGGGAAGGATCTGAGCATTTGCGAGCTTTCCAAGGCTCCTTGGTGATTCCGCTACTTTGTGAGTTGTCAAAGCCCACCAGTGATTTTGTTGCCCTGCTCAGGTTGAGAATCACATTACTAGGAAGTGAGAGCAGATTTATATGGCAGTATAGAGAGGCAGCAAGTTACCCAGTGTATCTGGACCTTGGTTTCCTCATCTGGAAAGTGAGGGAGGATTTGGCCTCGTGTAGCTTCTCATAGTTTTGTGTGGTCTTTGCCTGTCAGGAGGCTCTCTGGTGGTTTCTCGGTAATTTGTATTGTTTGGGGGGGGCGTTGCTGATGTTTGGAGTTTTTTTTAAACATAGAAAAAGATTTTGTTTCTCAAGTAGGTATAAATTGGGAACCTCTCGAGGTGGCCCCTGTTCAAGGTCCTGTTCCTAGGGGAGGACACACAAAAGATGACAGAGTCCTGATCTTGTAAGAAAAGACAAGTTCATTGGTGCCTGGGATACAAGGTAGACATATGCAGATCGAAAGAGATGCTTGACGTGGTACAATAGTTCAGAGAAGGGAAGGCTTCTGTTGGCATAATGGATGCCTTGGAAGCACTGGAAATGGAATTTAATAATGTTACTCGGTGTTCTTCCCTGTTCTTGTAAGGAATTCATACTCTAAAGGTAGTAATTTTCCCCAAAGCGGAATCTGGGCCTAAGGTCATTTAGGTTTTCTTTTGATCTTTGGAAATAATCCTGGCCACTCAAATCACCCAAGTGTTTCCTTGCGTTCTTTTCCCCATTCATTCTTTTTTTTTTTTTTTTTTCCCCTTCTGTTTAAGAGGAGAAAGGCGGGTTGGTATCTGAAGCCTATGGAGAGGATGATTTTTCTCGCCTCGGGGGTGACGAAGATGGTTATGAAGAAGAAGAGGATGAGAACAGCAAGCAGTCGGTAAGGACATCTGTTCCCAAATCGAAAGCTGTTCAAAGCACCATTTCATTTGTCAGAAACTTTCTGACCTGTCCCGACTGTGTTCCACTTCGTGCCTAATTTCACTGTCACCCACCCACCACCATCCACCACACTTTTGTTTGTTTGTTTGTTTAGTATCAGTTGAGGAAGCTGGGTTAGATATCAGTTGTTCTATTTGAAAACAACTTGTTCTATTTGGTGTCACCCAAACCATTTTGTATAAACCTTTGACTTGCAATTTGGGGGGAAAGATAGTGGACACTTATTCACCCCAGACATCAGTGGGTGTTTTATGTTGGTTTTCCCCTTTTAGATAATTTACTCCATTTGTAACCGTGCGTTCATTCTAATTGGTGTGTCATTTATCTCTGCAATCAACTCTTATTATTTTTAATCTTGGTTGGGGCTCATTCAAATCTTTCAGCTTATTAAAAAGATTAGGAAGGAGTTCGCCTGTGGTGCAGAGGGTTAAGGATCCAGCATTGTCACTGCAGTGGCTTGGGTTGCTGCTGTGGCACGGTTCGATTCCTGACCCAAGGACTTCAACATGCTGTGGGTACAGCCAAAAAAAAAAAAAAAAGATTAGGAAGGATGGTTATTTTGTTTTATTTACAGTTCGGTTCTTCTTAACTACTTTCCCGACTTTTTAACTTGGCACCTTTTATCAGTGTTCTTGATCACAGACTGGCCGAAAGTTTAGTACATGCTAATAAAGAAAAGAGGACTTGTGTCTTAATTAACCAAAAGGACTTTAAGTGCACTGTCACCTGAGCATCATGAGCCAGAATTTATTTTATTTATTTTTGTTTTTTTGTCTTTTTGCCATTTCTTGGGCCGCTCCCGTGGCATATGGAGGTTCCCAGGCTAGGGGTCGAATCGGAGCTGCAGCCACCGGCCTACGCCAGAGCCACAGCAACGTGGGATCCGAGCCGAGTCTGTGACCTACACCACAGCTCACGGCAACGCCGGATCGTTAACCCACTGAGCAAGGGCAGGGACCGAACCCGCAACCTCATGGTTCCTAGTCGGATTCGTTAACCACTGCACCACGACGGGAACTCCCAGAATTTAAATTTTTGGAGAAAAATAAGAATTCCAGCTGATGCTTAACACAAAGACATACAAAGTTGAACTAGATATAAAACCTGGCTATTTAGCAACAGCTTTAATTAAGACACTCAATGTACTTTATTACTTGTATCAAAATTTTGTTACCCGTTGATAAATGTTAGCATTAAAATGCCTTACAAATTAAACAAAAAATGCATTTTGTAGTTTATATTCTTTTGAAAGGTATTTTTATCCCCTTAAACCCCCTTCCCCCGTTATTGCTGATAATTCAGAATTGACTGAAATTGTTTAGAAAAGTTTTGTGGGTTGTTTTGCTTTCCTGACTTTTCTTAAGTGCATACATACTGGCTTAACATCTGCAACTACTTTCTTCAGCAAATTTGCATAATGTGTTTTTGAAGTATTATTCCACATATGCTTTGCATAGACTTTTCATCATATTTAAGCTTTATTTCATATTTTAGTAAAACCTTCCCATCCAATCCCAAAATAGACATTCTAAAATGTGATTGTATTTGGCTGAATCTCTGATTATTTGGCCTGATGGGTTTCATTTTGAGAACATGGGAATTGCATTTAAAACCTGTGGCTCACTGACACCTTGCAGGAAAATTCAATCTCAAAGCCATCGGCATAGTTCAAATTTCTCAGGTGATGTTTATGTTAACGTCTGGAGTGAGTGCTATTTAATTTGGGGCTAAAGTGTAGCTCGACTGAGGAAAGTTTCAAATGAAGCTGAATTTTTTTCCCCGGGTGTAATTATGGCTCCCGTGCATTGGGGGTGCTGGATAGTGGAACGGATGTGGACACAGCTGCCTAACAGGGGAGCTGATCTTTGACCTTCGTTAGCGTTCAGTGGACTGGTGGGTTAGCTTGTGTGAGGCCAGGGCACGCTTGAAGAAAATGCCTTGCCCATGTGGCACTTTATGCCGGGCAGGCCATCTGGATAAGAAACAAGGCTGGGTAGAACTGGTCAGTGACCGTTCTCTGAAAGCCTGGATGGAGGCAGAGCCCACTCAGCTGGGACCAGGACCGGCCGGCCATTGCCCTTCAGTCCTGCCTTCCCCAGGTCCCTTGCCCGCCCTGGTTGGGTGACGCCTACCTTCCGGCTCTTCGTGTTGGCGCAGATGCTGCGGGGTGGAAGCTCTGGGGTCCAGCGCGCGGGGGTCATGGCTCTGGCGGTGACCGATGTCGCAGGAGATGTGGGTCTGATGTGTTTGCGCGTGAAAGTCAAGGAGAAAAGTTCCTATTCTTGGTTTGAAATAATTGGTATTTCATGGGAACCGCTATGCCTGTGTTAGTCTCCGGGGCCTGGTCTTACTCTTTTCTCAAGCGCGTTGCACCCTTTTTCCACTTTTGTGCGTGTGGTTTTTAATCTCAGGCGTTTTCAATAACGTGGATGACGGCACTGCCGGAGTAACGACTTTGAGCAGCCAATGTCCTTTTCCACCCCCAGAACATCTGTTTTTCGCCTCCTCTTTCTCTCGAGCCTGGGTTGGATGGTGTGGGGGGGGCTCTTGGTGGGACAACCCAGGCCGGGTGTATTTGCTCCAACCCCTAGTTATGCATGTGAGACCCTCAGGCCCGCTCTTTTAAGCTTAATCCTCTAAATTCTTTGTCTTGTAGGAAGATGACGATTCAGAGACTGAAAAACCTGAGGCTGATGACCCAAAGGTATTTGGTGTTGGCTGCGGTGGGGTGGCTGGATGCGAGCAAGGCGTTTTAACATTATGGCTCAGTTCATATGTCTGGTCAAGTTCCGTCCCACTAACATACTGTGTAACCGTGTGTAAATTTTCTGGGAGAAGCCCAGCTTTAAAAGAACTTTGGAGACCACGCTGGAATGTCCTGAGGCAGCTGGGTTTCCTGCCTTCCCGATAATGCCATTTCTCCAGACTAGAGAGCCGAGAGGCTTGGTTGAGTACGGAGACCCACCTATGCTCTGAATCCAGGTGGGCTTTGTGGGGTCACTGCCCCTACAGGTGGGTTAAGTGTGGGAATGTTTTTAGAATCAGGACGGCCTGGTGTCCTGTGGGCTCTCTTTAGTCATCTAGACGAGAAGAGGGGCTTGGAGGGCCAAAGTGAGGCTTCTCCCAGCTCTTGGGGATGCTGAGCCTAAGCCTTCTGTTTCCAGGCTTGTGCCCTTCCACTCTCGGGTAAGCCACGCAGAATGGTTTGTTCTGAAACTGTATCGTTATTTCTTCTTACAGTTCCCTCCCAGTAGCAGCTGAGAGTAACTCGAATACCCTTGACCCCTCTCGTGGTGAAGGTTAAGACCCCTACCCCCCTGCGCTGGGGAGGCCATTGTGCTACATGCTGGGCATCAGCACACACGTGCCTGTGGAGGAAGCATCCTTTAGGGCACAAACTTCTTTTTTTCCAAAGAGAAAGACGAATTCCGTCACTCTGGGCCTGGGGAATAGGGACCAAGTTTTATGACTTAAAAAGTGCTTTAAAGCCAGCTGAGGTCTTTAAGATGACCTAGCGGGATTTAGGAAAACTCTCCCCAATTATAATCTAAAATTGTGGTATATCCAAAGACATAGCATGAGCTGTTCCAATTCTGAACTGATTCTGTGTTTGGCTTAGAGCTGTGTGCAGCCATTGAAGGAACCCCACGCAGGGCTGTGGATGGTGCAGATAAGAAAACATTTTCCCAAGAAAGAAAGTGTAGGCACCAGGAGAAAGAAAAAAATGGTGTCCTAGGAAGTGCGAGTCCTTTTTGGTGCCTAGTGAGGGACCCAGGCTTAAAACCCATCTGAGGACCCAGTGTTGTAGCATAGGTCGCAGCTGAGGCTCCCAGTTCCTGGCCTGGGAGTGTCCATGTGCTGCAGGTGCATCCCCTAAAGGGGGGAGAACCCATCCAGGCGTTACTAGCAGAAGGGTAGACCCGTGGCCTGGATCAGGGATGGTCACAGCTCTGCTTGGGCTTGCAGAAGGGCAATGGTCCGTAGTGTTTGTATCTGGTCGTCTGTCTTAGTATTTGGAGAGGGTGGGCCTTAGAGCCTGTGCATAAAATAAGCCTCAAGAGTCGCCAGGTGTCGGGGCTTCAGTTGTGGACAGAAAAGAGGATTCGTGGCACCGGAAGCCTTTGTGTGTACGGTTGCTGGCCTGTGCATGAATCCAGAGCCTCCTGGGAGGTTGGCAGAGAGCAGGGTGTGTGCCCTTCATTGTCAGCCCTTCTGGAATGCAGTGGTACAAAGAGCAGACCCCTGGGGGTGACATGCCTGTGTGAGAGAGGAAGAGCAGGGCAGAATCGGGAAGTTGGGGAATTTGTGTTCAGCCTCCCCTCTCTCGGTCCACATGGAGATTGACTAATGTGCTTTCCTGTATTTCATTCAGTTTGAGTTTCCAGTCTGACCGTGGAATGAAAAGTCCTCATGGAATAATTTCTGTTCCTGTTAGGAAGCCCTCAGAAATTAGAATGTGAGGAGTTCCCTGGTGGCTCAGTGGGTTAAGGATCCAGCATTGTCATTGCTGTGTCTCGGGTTGCCGCTGTGGCTTGGATTTGATCCCTGGCCTGAGAACTTTGACTTTTGCTGCAGGCCTGGCCAAAAAAAAAGAAGAAAAGAGCAGAACTCAAAACCCAACCTTCAAAGTAACTTGGCGTAGTTCTTGTGGAGGTGAGCGTGGAAGGGCAGACAGCTGGCCAGCTCAGGTATCCCCCAGCCCCCAGTGGCTAGCAGAGGCCCACCAGGGGTCAGAAAGACGGCGAGTCCTCATGGCATCTCCGAGGACTAGAAACGGGCCCCAGCATGAGTTTTGTGTGCTCCTCAAGCTTGGTCCGGGCCCTGACTTCCTCTCCTGCCTGAGCTGGCATCACACTGCCTTCCAGGTCTCAGCCTCCCCTTCAAACCCCTCTCGAGCCTCCCCCTGTTCTGGAACGTTCTGGTACATTCAAGTTTTATTTCACTTGATATTTAACAATATTTTGGGAGTTCTCATTGTGGCTCAGCAGTAACGAACCCGACTAGTATACATGAGAATGCGGGTTCAATCCTGGCCTCACTCGGTCGGTTGAGGATCCAGCGTTGCTGTGAGCTGTGGTGTAGTTCACACATTTGGCCTGGATCTGGCGTTGCTGTGGCTGTGGTGTAGGCCAGCAGCTATAGCTCCAGTTCAACCCCTAGCCTGGGAACTTCCATATGCTGCAGGTGCAGCCCTAAAAAGACCCCCCACCCAAAAAAAAATGCAATACTTTGTATTCTAAACCCTTGATTTTGCATATTTCTGCCTTAAGCATGTGAAGTTTCTAACAATGGGTTGTGTCGCTGGAGGTGTTTATTTTGTTAGCAAACGGATTGATGTCATAACTCTCCTTTCCACGAGATGGCACTCCCTCCTATTTTGGTTTTTTAAGATCTGCTTTTAATTTTTGACTATAGCAGTTCTCAAAACATTTACGTTTCTTTACCCAAGTGAAAACTAGGATTCCAGAATTTCCTTCTGTGGCACAACAGGTTAAGGATCTGGCATTGTCTTTTCGGTGGCAGTGCAGGTGTGATTCCCAGCCCAGTGCAGTGGGTTAAGGATCCAGTTGTTGCCACCCTGGTGTGAGAACTTCCACGTGCCACGAGTGCAGCCAAAGACAAACAAACAAAACTAGGATCCCCAAAAGCTTTTGTTTGTTCTGGTTTTATCTCTTGATATTTTAAATATTTATTTTAAAATAACAAACTTTTTACATGTTAACATAAATTTTTTTTTGTCTTTTTGTCTTTTTTTTTTTTTTTTTTAAGGGCTGCACCTGTGGCATATGGAGGTTCCCAGGCTAGGGGTCGAATCAGAGCTGTAGCCGCTGGCCTACCCCATAGCCACAACAACTTGGGATCCAAGCCACATCTGCAGCCTACACCACAGCTCACGGCAACACCGGATTCTTAACCCACTGGGTGAGGCCAGGGAGCGAACCCTCAACCTCATGGTGTCTAGTCGGGTTCATTAACCACTGAGCCACAACGGGAACTCCATAAATAACTTTTTTATGAGAAATGTCTTTCTGAAACCAAAAAAAAAAAAAAAAGGTTAGAACAGAAAATGGCACAGATTTATCATTTTACAAGTCTCCTTAATGTCTCATGTCTAGCTGAATAGGCAGCTAGATTCTCACAGTTGCTTGTGTGTTCTCTCTGCTGTGATGTGTTGTTTTGTTTTTGTGGGGGTTTTGGGGCCACGTGTGCAGCAGGTGGACGTTCTCAGGCCAGGGATCAAACAAACCACAACAGCAACGATGCTGGGTCCTTAACCCATTACACCACAAGGGAATATGTTGTTTCGGTTGAAGTATTTTGAAGAAACTCTGGCTTCATACAGACAGGTTATTCTGAAAAGGGGGCATGTTTCAACAGTCCTTCAAACACTTTTGGTTGTTCCTCTGACACTTCATCACAACTCAACAGGGGTGGTTTGCTAAAGGTTAGTTGCAAGGAGAATGTGAATCTTTATCAGTGAGCTTTTTGTACTCTGCTTTGTTAAAGCTTGCGGGTCTCTCTTGCATTTTAAATAGCTCTTTTGCGCATACGTGATGTTATATCCTCAGAAGCTAGTGATTTGGATAATGTTTATTCACTGAGTTATGCAGATCTTAGACACGTTGGCACATTTTGTTCTGTAGTATCCAAAATAAATCTTATTTGTTAGTGACCTTACTGACCTCATCAGACAAGGCAGTAAGTATCAGAAAGCTGTCCTGCTGGAGTTCCTGTCGTGGCGCAGCGGAAACAAATCCAACTAGGAACCATGAGGTTTGATCCCTGGCCTTGTACAGTGGGCTAAGGATCCGGCATTGCCATAAGCTGTGGTGCAGGTCCCAGATGCGGCTTGGATCTGGCGTTGCTGTGGCTATGGTATAGGCCAGTGGCTATAGCTCCCATTGGACTCCTAGCCTGGGAACCTCCACATGCCGCAGATGCGGCCCTAAAAAGCGAAAAAGAACAAAGAAGGCTGACGTGCTTGTGGGAAGTGTGTGTTTTCCCAAATTCTAATTTGTGCTGAAGAACTTGAATTTTACCATTGCCTATAAATAGTATGAGAGAGTTTTCCTTGAAATGATGGCCTTCGTTTTTAAGAAAATGCTTGCCAACTACATAAAGCTGAATAACCATAGTTTGCCTGTCCGTCCTCTAAGTAAAAATGACGTCCCATGAAGAAAGCCACCAGTTCGGCTTGCAACTCAACCGCACAAAGTGCTAAAGATGTACTCAAGGATCAAAGGTAATCGTTTTTACTGCTTCACCAAGGATGTTCTTAAGTGACATTGGCTTTTTTTTTTTTTTGCTTTTTAGGGCCACACCTGTGGCCTATGGAGGTTCCCAGGCTAGGGGTCGAATCTGAGCTACAGCTGCCGGCCTACACCACAGCCAAAGCAACGCCAGATCCGAGCCGAGTCTGCAACCTACACCACGGCTCACGGCAACACCAGATTCCTGACCCACGGATTGAAGCCAGGGGTTGAACCTGCATCCCCATGGATACTAGTCGGATTCATCTCCGCTGCTCCACAAGGGGAACTCCTCTTTTGTTTTACAGAGAGTATGACTCCTGATAAATTTGTTGCTGCTGCCCTGACTTTTTCTAGAGGGCCAACAGGTTTGCCCACTGCTGCTCCTGTAGATGTTCACACAGTGAACGGGGCAGGTCATGTCTTGGTGTCCTGCAGACGGTTTTGACCTTGCAGGCCCCCAGGAATCCACAGATCAACTTGGAGAACCGCTCTTCTTGAAAAACAAAAACCTGGGTCAGTCGTATTAACCGATAACTGTTCCCCTTGCTCTGTACGAATCCACGAGGCTATTAGCCTTGTGGGCAGGAGCTGCGTTGGGGTTGGTGGGGCATCCTCAGGACGAGGCAGCCCAGCAGCTGGAGAAGTCGGCTCTGGAGTGGGAGGCCTGGGTTTGGAGTCCAGCCCTCCTTGGGGAGTTCCCGCAGCCTCGGTGTTGGCATCATAATCAAATCTGCCTCACTTGTTTCATGAGGATTGAATGAGTCAGTGTAACAAAGACTTAGCTTAATAGCGTCTGGCATGTCTGGGTCGCAGCGACCAGTCCCCTCTCTGCTCACCTCCCAGGCTGGTCACACATGTCACTGGGACTGTTTCGAGCTGTTGGATTCTGTCCCCTCCCCGACTTTTTAGGGCTGCACCTGCAGCATGTGGAAGTTCCCAGGCCAGGGATCAAATCAGAGCTGCAGCTGCCGGCCTACACCACAGCCACGGCAATGCCGGGTCCACTGAGCAAGGCCAGGGGTCGAACCTGCATCCCTGTGAATACTAGTCAGGTACTTAACATGCTGGGAGGACTCTGCATTTTAAACTGGTGTGTGCCCAGAGGAGAGCTTAGTGGGGAGAGGACATAAAACCCTGGCCTGTGAGTTTGGAGAAGGAGCCAGGAGAGGGAGGACTGGGCAGTGCTGTCTGGTGCTTCCAGGTCTGGTGAGGGAAGAGCAGCCCCTGCAGAACTCGAGCGACGCCTAGGAAGACGTTGACCTTCACACCCCAGACAGCGGCCCATCGATTCCGACCCAAAGTGGGTCGAGCTGCCGCAGAAGGTAGTGAGTTTTCTTTTTTTTTTTTTGGCTGTGCCCGAGGCAAGTAAAAATTCCCAGGTCAGGGATCAAACCCACACCACAGCAGTGACAATGCCAGGTCCTTAACCCACGGAGCCACCAGAGAACTCCTCTGGGCCTTTTAAGAAACCATTTGTTAGAAATGTCCTAAAAGAAATGAGGGGGGAGTTCCCGTCGTGGCGCAGCAGAAACGATCTGACTAGGAACCACGAGGTTGCGGGTTCGATCCCTGGCCTCGCTCAGTGGGTTAAGGATCCAGCGCTGCCATGAACTGTGGTGTAGGTCGCAGATGAGGCTCAGATCTGGCATTGCCATGGCTCTAGCATAGGCCGACAGCAGCAGCTCTGATTAGACCCCTAGCCTGGGAACCTCCATGTGCCGCGAGTGTGGCCCTAGAAAGACACACACAAAAAAGAAAGAAAGAAAAGAAATGTGGGGAGGACTAAACCCCCAAGGTACGTCTTAGGAAAGGATTTGGCGTTTTGGATAAGCAGAGTTGAGTGTTCTCTGGCTGTTATCTGTTGGCTTTTTTTTTTTTTTGGAAGTTTTAAATCTGTTCACTTTAGAAAGTGCACGTGTAGAACACAAAGACTGGAGATTGCCCTTATTTTTATCCCTCTGATGTCTGGGCTTACCTATGAGTGTAAAAGTCCCACATTTGGGAGTTTGAGAGAGAATGAGAACTCCAGACCCACCTCTGTAAGGAGCCTTGGGTCCTGACCCATCAGCCTGGGGTGGTAGGATCTGGCTTTGCTGAGTTTGCCCTAAACTAGAGAAAAGGAGCTTGGGGTGGGAGGGGTGGGGGTGAGCAAAACAGTATTTCAGGAAACAACGCTTCTCACCTCTTCAGGAAGCATCCCAACCCAGATGCTCCGGTTACTCAACAGAAGGTGGCGCTGCTGCCCCAGGGACAGTCAGACTAGGAGAGGCCTCTCGGCTCCTCGCCGCAGGAGCAGGGGGCCCAAAGGCCCAAGTGTTTCCTCCATCCGTTTGCCCTTGGCCCCTGAGCTTCCTTCCCACCCCCATCCTTTGTCCTTGTTTTACCTCGGTTGCCCGGGAACTCTTCCCCTTGTTTATTTTTTTGCCCACTCCCATGGTTCCTGTGGATAAAGGTCTTTCCACTCCCTCGCTGTCTCTGACACACTCTTCCTTTGCACACAATCGGGGGCACTGATGAGCTGGCACGAGCGAGCTGGAGCCGCCCGCTGCCAGCTCACGGGGAGGCCCTGCTTCCCTGCTGCGCAGGGTGGGCTCGCCCCCCACCACCCTGGCGCTGCGATCCAGGCTTTGACCCAGGGCAGGAATCGTCCTGGCCCCAGGAGCAAACATCTGTCAAAACAAAATAAGTGTCTCCGGGTCAGGGCGGTGGCATTGGGTGGGGAAAAACTCTTCTGGCATTTTTAAAAGGCGTGTACAACCCCAATTCGAAGAAAACATGTAAAAATTTTTTTGAGCCCCCAAAGTAGTGCAGAAATGCAGAGGTCATACCTCGGAGCCGGTCTGCTGGGCTGGAGCCGGAAGCCCTGGGCTGAGCACGCCGGCGCGGCTTCCCGGCGCGGCTTCCCTGCATCGGGAGGACAACAGGCCCGTCGCTTAAACCGCGCCCAGCTCCTCTGAAGTCAGGGCTGTGCCGGCCACTGTCCCAGGCACCCATGGTCACGATAGAGGACGGCTCGGAACACGTGTCCCTCAGCCTCCGGCGCAGCCACGAGCGGCACTCGGCCTCCTCTGCAAAGCGGAGTCTGACTCTGTGCCCTCGCCCTGGACGGCGGCAGTCACCCCAGTTGCTCCGTTGATGGCACCCTCAGGGTCTCAGGAGTGTTTCCCGGCTCCCGGGCCAATAGAAACACCAAGCAATTCTGTTTCTAAGTCATTTGCTCCAGTCAGCATCGCTGTCTCCACAACTGACCAGCCCCTTGAAAAAATAATACATAAATCAGCAAGGTAGCTGACAGGTGCCAGACGGCGCTGTTTCCCTTGAAATTGTGAAGTATCGCGGTGCCTTTGTGGGGTACCTGGGTGCCACGATGGGCAGCCTGGGCACTGCACTGGTAGGTGGTCTTAGAGGTCCAGGGTGTGGGGCCTCGTGGGGCTTCATCGGTCCTCGGTCACCCGCCGCAGGAGGCCCGGCTCCGCAGAGAGAAGGGGCCTTGCCTTCGGCGCTTGTGCGCACCTGCCTTCCCTCAGGAGGCCAGCATCTCGGTTGTGTGCTATTAATTTACACAGCGTGGAGCTGAAGGGTTTGCCTTGGGCAGAACGGACTCACTGATCCCACACGTCTTCCCTCCAGTCCCTTCGCGGGCCCCACATTGTGACTGAGCTTTGAAGGTATCCAAATCAAAGATCTGGAGACTGAATGCTGTTTCCCAGCTGTTTATTGTTGACCGCCGGTCGGTAGGTAGAAGCTTCAGGGCCTGGCGGCCAGTCTCCGCCTGGCCATGTGTGGAAAGAGGCTCCCAAGCACCGGCCCCCTTTCACAAGATGGTACAGAATGAGACACTGTCCTGTCGTGGCTTTGGCTATGTTTGCTACACCTCCAGGACCCTGGAAGTCAGAAAAAGAGATGCTAAGCTTTTCACAAACAGGCAGCACAGGGCCCTGCTCATCCTGGAGGCTGCTTCGGGGGGCAGGCTGTGTGGTGTGGCCGAGGAACCGGGAGTCCCTTTCCAGCCAGCGGAGACGGGCTGTGTGCCCGTGCTTGGCGAGCCTCTGGAGCACCCTCGCTTGTGGGATGTTGCACTGAGAATTCTTTTTCAGGATGGCACAGTAGTGCTTACCCTGTTAGAGCTTAAACTTGGCCCTTTTCTTAGAGGTCTTTGACATGGGAAGGGCCTTACGGCACGGTGTTTCTGGTGGTTTATCCTATCTAGCGGTTTTCGTTTTGGTTTTTTTTCCATATCCTGCATGTTTTATTGTCACATTATCAGAGCAAGATTATTTCAAAAAAAAAACAAATCTCCTCGTTCCATGACCCTAAAAGTGCTGCCGTTTTCACGCTTTCTTCCATCTTGGCAGGTTTGTCTGTATGGTGGAACACATGCTCTGCATCCAGCTTTGGTCTCATTTGTGTTGGAAACATCTTCACTGTGGCTGTAGGCCGGGTAACGGTAATAACATGACGCAAATGAAACACTAACACTTCAGGATGGTGCGGTGGGTTGTATCAAAGCTGCCATAAGCGACTTGGGCCTCTGCCGTGGCCCGGGTTTGATCCCTGGCCCAGGAACGTCCACATGCTGTGGGCGTGGCCAAAAGCATTGCTCCAGGGAAGGTTTTTTGGTAATTTCTAAATACCTTCATGTGGGGGATGATAAAGAAAGGTTGAGATTCACCAGCTTTTGCTCTGGTAGGAATACCGGCCACTTTCTTTGCACCCTTTCGCTTAGTCCCTCTCATATTTTCCGCTGGCCAGCATAAAACCCAGAGTAAGTACATTATGGCAGCAAAAGAGGAGTATGTTCTTATAGCTGGTTTTGAATAAAATGCTGTATGGTTTCCTTCCAGGAAGATTCCTTGATGAATAGGAACTGCGCTGTCCTCTTTTTTTTTTTTGGCTTTTTTAGGCCCGCACCCGTGGCATATGGAGGTTCCCAGGCTAGGGGGCAAATGGAAGCTGCAGCTGCCGACCTACACCACAGCTCACAGCAACGCCAGATCCTTAACCCACTGAGCAAGGCCAGGGATCGAACCCGCAACCTCATGGTTCCTAGTCAGATTCCACCAGGGGAACTCCAAAATACCTCACTTTAAAAAAAAAGAATTGTATTGGAATATAGTTGCTTTACAGTGTTGTGTTAGTTTCAGGTATACAGCAAAGTGATTCAGTTACACCTATATCCAGTCTCAGATTCTTCGCCATATAGGTTATTATGGGATATTGCAAATGGCTCCCTGTGCTATACAGTAGGCCCTCGGTGATCTGTTTTGTATACAGTAGTGTGTATATGTTAATCCCAAACTCCTGTTTAATCCCTCCCCCCGGAAATAACTCATTCTTTCAAACTTGAGTTCTCAGAGGCCCTTTGTGGCACCGTGGGTTAAGGATCCGGCCTTATCACTGCAGTGGCTCCGGTCACTGTCGTGGTACAGATCCAGTCCCTGGTCCAGGAACCTCCGTGTGCCATGGCGGGGGGTGACCCAGAGAAAACCAAAAATGAGTTCTCACTGGAAGGCCCCGAGATTGACCCCGGAAGGGAGGGAGGGGGGCCGTAGGGTTTGGGATTTGGTAGCGTTTCTTGTGTATGCCTCCAGGCAATCTCTAGGCTAAGGACGGGGTGGCAGCACCCCTGCGTATATGATTAAGTCTGTAGGACCAGCCCTTCCGTTTGAGTCAACGCAGACGTTACTCACTGGGGCACCATGGATTCTTGAGCCGTCTCCCCTGATCATTGCAGTTGAAAGGTGGTAGATCTGGCCACCTTCCCCTAAAGTCAAGAGTCTAACGCCTGCTTTGCCTGTGACCTGCTGCAGACTCATCCTCGGAGAGGAATTTTTCCTCCTTGGTCGTGCATGTCGGCTTCCCCAGCGGTTGCGCTTCATGGAAACCATTACTCTTTGCAGCCTCCTAGCCTCGGCGAGGGAGCTGAGACGTTGGGAAGTGGTATTCCTGGGCTTTGGAGTCAGGCTGGGGTTTGACTTCCAACATTGCCAGTTACAGGGCAAGAAGCTGCTTTGCTGTGTTTTGCCTCGGTTTACTCATCCGTAAGACGGGAGTGATAATGTCTGCCCCGTGTGATTGTCCTCAGGCTTGACTTGTGTGTGTGAGCTTTTAGTGAGTTCTCTTTAGGGTGTGAGACGGCGAATATGTGCTCAGTCCCGAGTCTTGGTTTTATTATCCTACCGGCCCCCGTGTTCCGCCTCCCACACCCCATGAGCCTTTGAGTGCTGATTAGGAAAAAGTAAAATTACAGCATGACTCACCTAAGACCAGAGGAGGAAATGGCCCTTGACCATTGCTGGCGTGTGAGCCATCCACTCTTAACTTCTCACCGTTGTGGTGAGGCCTTTGAACTGTTGAAATTGCCCAGGCCTGTGTAACATCGGCATTTCCTTGCTCTCGCCGCAATGAATGGCCAAGTGCCAGCTGGCCTTCTTCGGGCCTGGTCTTTAGCACGGCGGGGGTTGCCTGTGCAGTGCAGGTGACAGAATTTCCATGCCAGGGAGGACGCACCGAGCCCCAGGCTGGGATCTGTGGGTCTGTCGGGTGGTGATGTGATCTGAGCATCAGACAGGAGGGCAGCTGCGGAAGTGGCTCTGTTGTCCGGACTGAGAGAAACCCAAGGCAAGTCGTTCGTCTTGCCACCTTCCAAAGGCCTGGCTCCGTCTCGAGCCAAACACCCCTGGGAGGAATGTAATTGCTGGAAGTCGTGATCTCCTGCAAAGGGAAGACTGACCATTATGCTCCCTCTGACCACTCCCCCACCCACCCCACCCCCGGCTCCACCGCAGCTGCCAGCGGGGCCTTGACGGCACTTGCTGCCAGAAGCCCCCGCCCCCGCGCGGTTCTGCATCCGAGAAGGAGCCGCTGCGTGCCCAGTCCACCCGCCCGTCAGCCGTACAAGCCCCAACATACTTCCTTCCCTTCGGGTCCAGATGCCACGGATTGCTAACCAAGGCGTGGCTGGAGCCTCCTTCCCCCGTTGGGATTTATCTTTTTGAAATGGGTGATGCAGAAAGCGAGCTCCCGTCCTTAGGGATCTGGCACGTCTCACCTTTGTTCTGTGGTTTTAATCCATGTCCTTTGTGACGCAGCTGAGCGATTTCTGGGTTTGACAGGCTTTTCCACCTAACTCTGGAGTTAGGTGAGTTTTCCCCGAGCAGGGCCGTGGAGGTCCTGGCCTGCCCTCTGGCCCTGTAGCTGGTCGCTCCTCTTCCTACCAGTGCGCACATGAGGACGGGTCAGTACTTCCTCGCTCCGGGCTTCCTGCTGACTCCCTTCCATTCGCCCCGATGTTTGTTAATCTAACGCTGCAGCTTGGCACCTGCCTCCCAGGCAGGGTCATGCTTTTGTCACTTGGTGGCCTTGTTGCCATGTGCCTCGTGGACTTTGCTGTCCTCGGCCTCACAAAGCTGCCTCCTTCGCCCTCGTCGGGCTCCAAGCTCCCGCTCCCCACCCTCATCACAACTCAAAGTGTAGAGACACTGGGTTTGTGAAAAACCTTTCAGAAAGACGCTCAGCCTGGCCCCAGCCCTGAGCCTGGCCCAGGTCCTTGATGTGAGTGACCTCCGTGCCCAGACAAGCCCTCCCCCCACTGACACCCCCCCCCCCCCCCCGCCCCGAAGACCCTCTCCGAACATCTGCTCCAGCTTTCAAGAAACTCAGCATCTCCGCGTGTCTGGAATAACATCTGAGGCTACACTCGACATAGTCCGATAACAAAGTCTCCCCTTGGGAAGCAGCTCGGGCCAGAGCCTTGGCTCCACGTGACGTCTGGCTGGTTCCACGTGACGGCGTCGGCGCCATGCTGAGCATGTGGGCATCGCTGGCGACAGAATTTCCAGAAACAGAAAGAGGCGGTTCCTGTCCCCCTCCCGCCTTTGCTTCGGTCAACAAGGCCGGTTCTAGAGCTGGTTTCATTTGTCTTGGCAGCCACCTGTTTAACCCTTTCCTGTAGAAAGCGTCCCTGCGCAGGGAGCCAAGCCTTCCTGGCAGTGAGCTGAGCGTGGAGGCGAGTCCATTGCATCCGAAGTGGCCCCACCAACTTCCGCCCATTTTTCTGATAAGTTGCGTGTTTCCATCCCTGGCCGGCAGCCTGCCGTGGCAGTGGCCCAATCCTGACCAACAGGATACAACTGAAGGAAACGTACTGGTGGCGGCTTGCTCCGGGCTCTCCTGGTGTGTGGGTAAAACAACCCGCGCTGGGCATCTCTGCCACGGGGGCCGTCCCCACTCGGCCCTGCGATCGCCAACTCCCCTGAGCCCTGGAGGTACTGCCGGCTCTCCACCTGCACCCCTAACCATGTCTGTCAAAGCAGTCACTGTATTCTAGAGCTTGGGGGCTAGGTCGACGAAAGTTCCAGGATTGCTGCCTTCTTGGCAACCAAAGTGACTCACATGTGTCTCAGAAAACCTGAGCTTGACTGTCAGCTTGATCCCTTCCCGAGGGCTTCCTAGCGCACCAGGGCCTCCAGGCACACCAGTGGGCAGGATGTCGTGAGAGTTGAGGAGACCTCCCACGGAAGTGTTAATACCTGAAGTTATTCCTCTAGACGACGTTTTGTTCAAATTTGTGTGTGGGGGGGGGCCATTGCCTGGTACATCATAACTGCTTGGTTAAGTTATTTGTGAACTATGAAAATGAATGAGCTGCACAACAATTCTTTTTGTCTTAAGATGGGGGCAACAAGCTAGATTTGAGGGTTTTTAAATTCAGTGTGGGTGTCGTCCCCCCCAACACACCTTCCTGCTGTCCCACGTCAACCTTCATGGCAGCTCTGGTTCCTTTATTTATTTAAATCCTCTGCTGCCTCCCTTTTCTGAGTCCACACATTGAAACTGTGGACCTGAACAGGTTTGGAGCCTGCAGGTGATGGAGCTATGAAACCCTAAACTCAAGAGAATGACCACCGGCTGGTTAGAAAGGGGAAAGAGAGAGAGAGAGAGAGAGTGTGTGTGTGCGCGTGCGCACGTGCACACACATGTGTGCATGCATGCGTGCACATTTCTTGCTGTTTGAGCACCTGCTGCAGGCAGGGCACTGACTGTTGTGGGTGCCGGTGACTGGTAGGTAAGGCAGTCAGTGAGAGTGTAGAACAGGACAGATGCCCTCATTGGCTGCACAGGGGAAGGGTGGAGGAAGGCTTCCTGGACCGAGGCCTGATGTCTGAGTGGGGCTTGCTTGGCAAGAGTGGGGAGCGGGTGATCCAGGGAGAAGCTTTGCCCGGACCCTGAGTGGGGCAGGGAGGCCTCAAGCCCCAGTGGGGATTCAGTTTTAAGTGGGTGCTCTGCTCGTGAGGTGAGATGTCCCTGGACTCGCTGAGCCCTGGGCCAGTCCCAGGGCTGTGAGAACGGAAGGCGTGGAAGTCTTTGCTTTGCTCATCGGCCTCCCCAGCTGCCCCCTGCTTTGAAGATGCAGGATTACATCATCATCCATCAGAAGACTTGGTGTGTTGACGCCCCAAACTCGGGAGCAAAAGCGACCTTCAGATTGGGCGGAATCTAGGAGTTCCTATTGTGGTGCAGCGGAAACAAACCCAACTAGTATCCTTGAGGATTCAGGTTCCATCCCTGGCCCCACTTAGTGGGTCAGGGATCCAGCAGTGCCGTGGCTGTGGTGTAGGTCACAGATGCGGCTCAGATCTCATGTTGCTGTGGCGTAGGCTGGCAACTGTAGCTCCAATTCAACCCCTAGCCTGGGAATTTCCATATGCCACGCGTGTGGCCCTGAAAGAAGGAAAAAAATAAAATAGATTTGGCAGAATCCAGCTGCCTTGGGCTCCGGTGCTTTGTCTCAGATTGGAAGCTGGACCTTTGCTTGTGCTTCGTAGGGCTGGTTCTAGGAAGGATGGATGAAGCCTTGTCAGCTGTAAATAAACCTGCATTCTGTCTCCCAGGGCCTGACTCCTCTGCTGGGTAAATCGCCCAGCTCAGGTGGCAGCTCGTCCCGCTTCATGCCGTATCATTCTTACCTCCTTCCTCGGCTTCAACCAGAGTCTGGTGGCTGGACTTACATTCTCTGCAGGGGGAACCACACTCCAGGAAGTTCCTGAGAACGAGGCCCCTGCATGGCTCTTGGGTTCTTAGAAGTCTGGGACACAGCTGATTGAGAGACCAAAATTGTTGGGTCAGATCACAGTTCTCTGGGGACACCCCCCAGCCAGTAGCAGCCACCTGGCACCTGCGTGGTGGGGCCTGAGTGGAGTGTGGGGAGCTGGGGAGGGTGGACGGTCCGAAGAGGGAAGAGGAGGCCTCAGACTCTCTCTCC
The DNA here is from genome assembly GCF_016906955.1 of Phacochoerus africanus. NCBI lineage: Eukaryota > Metazoa > Chordata > Mammalia > Artiodactyla > Suidae > Phacochoerus > Phacochoerus africanus. Next base: position 5,646,817 of record NC_062557.1, on the reverse strand, counting down.
CCCCTTTGCCCTCGTCTCCCGTGCCTTCTTAGGAAGACGTGGGGTTTGTTTCGCCTTTTCTTCCCTTTTGTCTTCATTGGACTTGAACTAGAGATCGGAGACGCCTTCCCTGGTCTTTTCTCCCAGGAACTGCTGTGCGAGATGCTGTCCCAGGCAAGATGCTCTTTCCTCCTTCCTGAGGAGCAGGGGGAAGCGCTCAGCCTGCTGTGTCAGGGGCCTGTGTTGTCATACCCAGGTCTGTCTGGGTCTCGGGGCTCTGGGCTTCATGCCCCCGGCTGACGTAGCCAGCCAGCCAGCCAGCCATCTGGTAAAGAGATCTCCAGGCTGAGTTCATTAACTGCACATCCACCCGGCGGCCAGGGGCGTGGAGCCGTGCAAGTCCAGGCAGGTGTGCCAGACGTGTCTGTGTTCTGAAACACTGCTTTGGGGGAGAAAAGGACAGTAGGGGTTTCTCGTTGCTTCTCACTTGTATCCTCTTAACTGCCCCCTTCCTGCTTCTTGAAGGACATACTGAGACGCTAACAGGTTTGGTAAAACCGGTTTCTTGAACCACTGGCCATTTACTGATGTGTCTTCCTTCTTCTATCTCCTTAGCTTTGTCCTTTCAATTACTCCAACAAGTGTATTTTCTGACACCCTGGCTAGTTTCCAGGATAACTCTCACGGGTGCTGTGTTCACTTCTGTGCTGGGTTTCTGGTATACGAGGCATGAGTGTCTCTCTGGGTCTGCGTTTTGAACGTGGACCCCCAGCCTCCCCCCAAGGCTGCTTTCATTGGGTGAAACTTGCCTCACTGGGCAGCTGAGCACAGATGGTTCTAAAAAGCATCTTTGGGGTGTTAGACACCTGTCTTCAGGTGCCCGCCAGGCACCCCAGCTCTCCTTTCTTTGCTGGGCTTTCTTCAGTGTCACTTAGAGTCCCACATCCGACTCCACCGCAAGAACGTGTGACCCTGTGGCTCCAGGCCCTTCATCGTGGGGCGCAGTCAAGCCCTGCTCCTCAGGCTCAGGACAGAGCATGGGGTTAAAATGCTTTGGGAGCCAGAAGAACTTGGGTTGTTGGCTTTCTTCTTCGGGATGCCATGGTACCGTGCGCCGCAGGCCCGCCCCCAGCCCGTTCACAGCAGAGGGCAGAGGAATTCCACTCTAAGACAGAACGAGCTGGAGCCGCCCAGAGGCACAGCTTCCCATTGTTTGATTCTCCAGGGCCTTAGAAAGTCACAGGGGTGCCTATGACACAAATGAGGGGTCTGAACAAGCAGAGATTCCCAAGTCTCTGCGAGAGACCTTCGTGCGGAATGTGTGGTTCCCGTCTGTGGAGGCCTGTTTATATGTTTGTCCTACAGGGGTCTCTGAAGGCGGGTGAGTCTTCTCTCGCTTGGAGTTGGGTCTGTGGTCCTTGGTTGGCACTTTGCTTGAAGGAGCACGGAGCTGGATTCCACTGCTGGGAAGATGGGGCAGGGCCTGTTCCGGGGGGGGGCGGGGGGCTGGGTTTGGGATTAAGAGGCCGAGGCTCCATGGGCTCAGGGTGTGCTCTGGACACTCCCCACCCGTGTGTGTGCACAGAAAAATAAAGACCAGTTGGGGAGTTCCTGTGTGGCTCAGCGGTTAACGAACCTGACGAGTATCCATGAGGACGCGGGTTCGATCCCCGGCCTTGCTGAGTGGGTTAAGGATCCGGCATTGCCGTGAGCTGTGGTGTAGGTCACAGACGTGGCTCGGATCTGATGTTGCTGTGGCTGTGGCGTAAGCCAGGGGCTACAGCTCTGATTGGACCCCTAGCCTGGCCACCTCCATATGCCGCAGGTATGGCCTTAAAAAGACAAAAAAAACAAAAGGAAGACTAGACTAGTTGGCAAATTGAAACCAACTACCAGGGTTATCCTGGTTTTTTGTTTTTGTTTTTGTTTTTTTTGGCATGTGTGAAAAGATAAAGTTTGGGGGAAATGAGGAGCCAGGCTAGAAAAGGAAAGACTGAAAAAAAATGGAAAAACCGGAGTTCCCGTTGTGGCGCAGTGGTTAACGAATCCGACTAGGAACCATGAGGTTGCGGGTTCGGTCCCTGCCCTTGCTCAGTGGGTTAACGATCCAGCGTTGCCGTGAACTGTGGTGTAGGTTGCAGACGCGGCTCGGATCCCGTGTTGCTCTGGCGTAGCCAGTGGCTACAGCTCCGATTCGACCCCTGACCTGGGAACCTCCATATGCCGCGGGTGCGGCCCAAGAAATAGCAACAACAGCAACGACAAAAAAAAAAAGGAAAAACCTTCCTGTTTGTAATTCTGCCCCATCCTCTCTTCTCCCTGAGACGTGACTGAACAAAGCTCCCCTCTTGGGCTGGGCCGGGCGGGCCCTTGCGAAATGCAGGCATCCCCGCCTCTGCTGGGGGCACGCAGCCCAGGGAGCCTCACACCTTTTCATCTTACGGAGGAGCCCCTGGAGCGAGCAGATAGTTTCCCCTTTGAGGAGACTTGCCTGTTTGGTGACTAATTTCCTGTGCCTCTGAGCAGCCGCGGTAGAATTCCCACGTGGCCATTGCGCCTCCTTCCCTGCGATTTGGGAGGGGGGCTGGGACCGTGGCCTCTGGGCGAGAGCCCGAGGGCACCTCAAAGAGTTAGTGGAGGACGCACCCAACTGATGTTTTCCCACAATTAGCACCCGGAAAGCTGTCCCCAAGAGGCAAGGTTTAAGGACCTTTTCGCAGGCCCGTGTTTTGTCACTGCCACGCTCTTTCACTTGGTTCCTCCGGAATCCCCGCTACAAAGGGACTGTTGTGGAGACTGGCTCTCTGTGGAGCACCATCCAGCAGCTGGACGGTGCCAGCCTGCATTTGGCGCAGGCCTCGGGAGTGCCTCCTCTGCCCACCTGACTGGCGGGGGAGGGGGGGCGGTTGCCAAGCAGCCCGGCCTGGACACGACGCCGGGTCCAGGTCGAATGAATAGCGCAGTGTTCCGAGGAATGAGGGGGTTTTGGCCTGTCCCGGAATCAGGAGGGACATTTGGGCGGAGGGGGCCGAGAGCTACTTCTCTGCTCTTGGGGTGGAGCCACAGGGGCTGGCGGGGAGGGCCTGGTGGCCTTCCTGCGCCTTTCTTTCTGAGACGTCATCTTGGCGTGGCATCGCCCCGTGAGGGGTGCCCGAGCTCTGTGGCCGTGTCCACACGGCCGTCTGGTCCAGAGTTGCTCCTGTCTTCCTCCTCCCTCCCTGAGCGAAGGGGGGGAACGTGAGGGCCGCGGCTTCGTGAGCACAGCTTCCGCCACTTTGATCGTCAGCGCGTATTGCACCCGAGACCCCTGATCTCCCTGTGTCTGAGGGGCGCAGTTTCCCCAGAAATGGGGGAGACATTACACTCGTGCCAGTGTGCGTTTGGGACGTAGGAACAAGGAAAGTGCCCTGGGGTGTGGCTGTAGCCAGGGCCATAGCCTCCTCCAGGTTGATTCGGTTTAGATGAAGCGTTTACTCTGAGCAGTGACTTGTAGAGCGGGTCCTGAAAGCCGTCTGCTGAGAAGCCTTTGCTCCTAGGTCTGTGTGCACCACGGGCACCGCAGGACACGTGGAAGTGGGTGTCCACGGGGGAGGTTTGCATGAAGGGTCGGCAGAGGCGCTCCTTTGGAGAGAGCGTTAGCCGTTGTTAGGAGAGCTGCCAGGTGAGCCGGACAGCGGCTGCCTCCAAGCCCTGCCCCTGACCTGCCTGCTCCCAGGTTCTGTGAGCGCCCCCTTGGGATAATGTCTCTCTTTTTTTTTTTTTTGCTTCAGCAAAATGTAAGAAAAATCCTTTGGGAGCATTCTCTTGTGCTTTGGTCTTGGGATTCTCATGTGATAAAGTAGCCACTCTTGCTTCCTGGGCACCAGGTAGAGGCACTGGTGTCCTGGGGCCGTGGGCATGGTCCAGGTGTGCTGGTGATGGATGGCTGGCATTTGCTGTCCTCGGCCCTGGGGGGTCCTGTGCTGCTGGAGGCCATGGAGCAGAGACTGAAGCAGGTGCCTGGAGGTGCAGGGGTCGCAAGAGGCCCCCAAAGTATCACCTCACTCTGGGGGTGCTTTCACCTTTTCTCCTTCCTTTAAAACCCTGAGTGGTGTCAGTGAGAGAGTAATTATGGGTCAGGAGCCCCAGGTTTACTCCTTGTGTTTCTGTTTTTCTTTTGCAGGATAACCCAGAAGCAGAAAAGCGAGATCCCCAGGAATTAGTGGGTGAGTAACTCCGGCCACCTCGGGGGGCAGGTCTCCCCACCTTGCCCAGAGCCAGCTGGCTTCCGGCCACATGGCCGGCTTCTCTCTGCTTCGGCCAAGGCAGCTGCGCTGCTGTGGGCTGTCTCTCCACACTGTCTCTCAGGGCCTTTGGCCTTTCCTAAGACGTCTGGGTGAGACCCCAGGGAACAGTTCTTCTTTGAAAGTCATGTTCATGGTGTGTTGCCCTGGGCTTTGGTCAGTTGCCAGTGTTGTCAGGGCCCCCTGCGGCTGGGAGCTTGTGCCCCCTGTGCCGTCCTCTGTCTATAGGCCCCTCAACCCCCTCCGCTGGCATAGTCATGTGCTCAGGGAGCTCAGGGGCCCTCCCATGTGGCCTCTGCTGGCACTTTGCTCTGTCCCCAGGAGGGAACATGCCTCACAGCCCTGGAGTCTGGGACCCTTTGTGTAACTGGCCAGGGCGGTTACATTCCTGGAAGAAGGCACATGGGTCATCCAGCCTCTTAGTCTTTTAGAAAGTCTCTTAACTCCTTCCTTTTGGCCACGGACTTTGTGAGGCTCTCCCAAGGCCTGGCCAGACCTCATGGAGGGGTTGACCCTCCCTCCCTGCCTGCTCAAAGCCGGGTTCCTCCTCCCCATGGCTCTGCTTCGCAGGCCGCCTGCAGAGCCGGCTCCTGTGCTTTCAGATGGAACCTTCGAGGCTCACCTGTTCCGGCCCTGGGAAGCCCAGGACTCAGCCTGGAAGTGCTGCTTCTGTAGCCACTCCGACTGGTCCTTTTTCTGGGCAGGATGCCTTCACCGGGCATGGGCGGGGAGGGCCCAGTGCGGCTCTCCTGACTAAAGGAACTGAGAATCGTTCATGGTGTTTGTCTCCCGAGGGAGGATCGGGTAGGAGCGTGGCCATGCTGAGCAGCCCACACCCTCGGGGTCCTGCCTGTCCCTGAGTTTTCTGAAGAATGGGCTGAGTCTTTCAGAGCCCATAAAAACACGAATTTTCCTAAAACCTTAGAGTTTGCTCTTTGGAAAGTGGCGCCCTGAGGGGATGGTCCGCAAGGGCCGCTGTGAGCCGGAGCCTCACCCGCCGCCTCCCGTCCCTGCTGTCACTGCCAAGAACCCAAGGTCAGAGCAGCCCCGTGAGGCAGTGCCTTCCGCTCGTGCTGACAGCGCCCAGCAAGCCCCGCACTGTGCGAGCATCAGCCCTCTGAGCCCCAACCTCCCCCCACCCGCCGCCCCGCAAGGTCCGCTTTCCCCCCTTGTCGCTTCGTAAATATAGCTTCTTGGAGTATAACTCACGTAGGGTAAGATTCGCCAGCTTTAAGTGCGCCGTCGGGTGAGTTCTCACGGTCGTGTTAACCCCATCCGAGTCGTGAAGTAGAACAAGTCTCTGACTCCAGAGTGTACCCCGTCCCCTCCCCTCAACCAAGCAGTGAGCTGCTTTCTTCACGATGGTTTTGTCCTTTTTAGAATTTCTTATAAATCGGAATTTCTCGGCCTGGACACTACTGACATTCAGGGCTGGATAATTCTTTTTTCTGGGGGCCTGGCCTGTGCACCGTGTGTACAGGTTAGAGCGGCATCATTGGTCTCTACCCACTAGATGCCAGCAGCAGCCTCCCCTCCCCCGGCCAGGTGCGACAACAAAAAATGTCTCTAGCTGTGTCCAGGTGTCCCCTTGGGGGACACGGTTGCCCCCAGTTAAGAACCACTGACATAAGTGGACTCAGTCTCTCCCCCCGACCCCCACCCCAGTCTGGCTTCTTTCAGTCCCCGTAACGGTCTTGAGAACCGTCCGTGTTCTTCAGAACATCTGTAGTTTCTTTCTTTTTTTCTATTGCTAATTTCATTTCTTTGTGGGGTGACACCACAATTTCTTGAATCTGTTCACCCACGGAGGACACAAGTGGATGGATCTCTAAGCCTCATGGTTTTGCTTCCTCTCCCGTTTCTCACCAAGGAGGTGGTAGCTGCTCTGTACAGAGCGACTTCTGCTCCCAGCACCCTGGTCGTCACCTCCTTTGATTCATGGCCCCAGATGTAGGACTCGGGTTGCTCCGAGGGTGTGGGAAGCGTTTTCACGTGTGTGGGCAGCCCCAGGTTTAATGGCACAAGTGAAGGCAGAGAAGCCGGCTCAGGGCTCCCCAGACAAAGGGGAGCACACACACCCCGACCTTGCCCTCCAGGTGCCCCGGGGGCAGGCCTGGGACAATGGCCCCAGGGTGGCAATCGAGCCAGGTTCTCCATGTCTCTAGGGAGCTGCAGTCCTTCCACTGCCTCCTGCCCCCAGCCCCACGGTACCCTCCAGGCAGCCTCTACTCCCGCCCGCTACATAAGGCCAGCTGGCCAGCCGCCTCTGCGCAGATTCGTACCTGGCAGCTATGGATACCAGCGCAATTCTGTGGCTTGGGTGTGCACGTGGGGTGAATCACACCGCCAGCAGGCATCTCAGATCCTGAGTACAGCTGCCCCCCCCCGCCAAGGATATCCCCAGAGACCCAGGAGCAGCTGCAGACAGGAGCTGCCCCCCAGCTCCTGGACACACGTCTCTGTGTTTCTGGGGAAGGTGGTTGGAGGCTCTGTGGCTGCTCAGATCGCCCAATATGTGTTGGGTTCGTTCTGAGACTTAGAAAAGAGGAGCACTGCAAGAGTGCTCCTGAAATCTGAGAGATAACCTCTTATCCAGTTTCCTGAATGTGTCCACTCCCGAGGAATTCCGTCGTTCCTGACCCACGAGCTCTGGCGGGGCTCCCCGCTCCTGGTCACACTATATACCATTTGAGCCTGAATGTGGTTGGGTTGCTGTGGCAACGGTGTCACACCCTGTTTTTCCGAAAGGCTTTCCCGGCAAATGCCAAAGGGCATTCTTTGTCTCTCTGTCACATGCACACATACACCCTCCACCCCGCGGAAGCCTTAACCCTCCTTGCTGTGGGCCCAAGCTGCCCAGGCCCTCCTTGCTCTTGTGGCCCATGCTTGCGAAATGCAGGGACCAGCACACCCCAGCTAATTCCACTCTCAGCCGGCTCTGGAGCCTCCTTGAGCCCCGGCCTTAGAACTGCTGGCCCTCCCAGGGCTGGGAGGAAGGAGGAAGTCAAGATGAGATTGAACTCCAGCCAGATCTGGGTGTCACCCTTCAGAGGCAGGAGGCAGAGGGAAGGTGCTGGCCAAAGAAAAGCACGTAGTCCTGTGGTGGAAACTGCCCGGGCTGCACCAGGGTGCCTGCTGCGTCACCCCGTCTCTGTCCTTTGTGTCATCCAAAGCGGCAGATCTAGGGAGAATCCGTCGATAGGGAGAATCGCGCACGTAGCTGTGTTAGGAGACTGCGCCCTGGGCTTGGGCCCCGTCCTCGGTGTTTGCAGCACTGGCCGGCTCATTCGGAGGCAGCTGAGACTAGTGAAGCTCTGAGCAGAAATCACAGCACCTTATCTGCGGAGAAAACATTCACCCAGCCTGGGGAGAGAAGGGGAAGGCTTGCTAGCCATCCCCAGGCCGTCTGGGTAGCCACTTGGGGCTGAGGACGAGTCTCGCCTGGGGCCTGGCACATGGTGGGTACCCAGTCAGTACTTGCTGGGTGTTATTGGGGCTGGATTGTTCATTCTTTGCCTTCCTCCTGCCCCGCCCCGCCCCGCCCGCTGTTTGCTCGCTGTGTGCTCCTTTTCATGAGAGAATGTCTTAAAGAGCACAGGCAGAACCTTCCAACAAACAGCACATTGTCTGAGTGATCCAGAGCAGACTGCAGTCGCCAGGGTGGCCTGCGCAGCCTGAAGCGGGTGGAGAGGGAGGAACTTGGGTGGGCTGGCCAGACCTCCTAGGGAATTGTCCCTTGGGAGGTGTGGTTCTTCAGAATCAGACCTTTTGTTCCCGAGAATGAAGTGGGCCAAGAGTGGGTTGACGGGTCCATTTTTAAGGGCCCGGAGCTAATGACCAGCGGGTAGTTGTGTCAGTGCCACGTATGCACAGTGCAGTTTTTTGAGTCCCAAAGCCAAGGCGCCCTGGGTTTCTGTAGCCTGGGCAGGGGAGCCTGAGGTGAGAAGGATGGCATCGGGCCACCCCGAGTGTCCGGAGCGCCGTGAGGGGGTTGCAGGGGCAGAGCCAGCGGTGGGCCGGAGCGGGCTGACCTCCTGAGCCAGCGGCGCCCCTCTCTTCCCAGCCCCGGGGTTAGCGACTTCACTTTGGTCGCTGAAAGCGGCCGGGGCGGGAGGACGTGCCCCCCAGAGAGGGGCAGGTGCTGCGGGTCCTGGCTCCCCGTCGCCCCCTCCCAGCTGCCTGTGGGACATCTGCCCTCACACCCAGGGCGTGGCCTCTCCTCACGGAGCTGCCGCGAGGTGGCCACACGTGGTCTTCACACTCGTGCCCTCTGCCCGGCCGCTCTTCCCAAGCTGGCGCCCGCGGCTCCTTCCCGTCCTTGCATCTCAGCTCAGAGCTCCTCCGAGCAGCCCGTTTTCCTGTTGCATAGCACGTGTTCCTCCCTGAAAACACAGGATGTACCTTCTATGGTTTGTTCACTTTTTATTACGATCTTTTTTTCCATTATAGTTGCTTTACAGTGTTCTGTGCATCTCCCCTCTACAGCAAAGTGACCCCGTCATACGTGTATCTGTATTCCTTCTCTCACATCTTCCTCCCTCGTGCTCCATCGCAAGTGGCTAGACAAGTTCCCTGTGCTGTACAGCAGGACCTCATTGCTTATCCACTCCAGATGCCATAGTTTGCACCTATTAACCCCGAATTCCCTGTCCATCCCACTCCCGCCCCTCCCCTCTGGCAACGACAAGTCTCTTCTCCGAGTCCATGAGTTTCTTTTCTGCAGAAAGGTTCATTTGTGCCCTATATTAGATTCCAGATAGAAGTGATATCATATGGTATTTGTCTTTCTCTTTCTGACTTACTTCACTCAGTATGAGAGTCTCTGGTTGCATCCAAGTTGCTGCAAATGGCATTATGCTGTTCTTTTTTTATGGCTGAGTATATACCACATCTTCTTAATCCAGTCATCTGCAGGTGGACATTTAGGCTATTTCCATGTCTTGGCTATTGTGAATAGTGCTGCATTGAACACAGGGGTGCATGTATCTTTTTCAGTGAAGGTTTTATCGGGATATATGCCCAGGAGTGGGACGGCTGGGTCCTACAGTACTTGTATGTATAGTTTTCTAAGGTACCTCTGTACTGTTTTCCGTAGTGGTTGTATGGTTTGGGTTTTGTTTTGTTTTGTCTTTTTGCCTTTTTGCCTTTTTTTTTCTAGGGCCGCTCCTGCGGCATATGGAGGTTCCCAGGCTAGGGATCTAATCAGAGCTGCAGCTGCCAGCCTACGCCGGAGCCACAGCAATGTGGGATCTGAGCCGCGTCTGCAACCTACACCACAGCTCATGGCAACGCCGGATCCTTAACCCACTGAGTGAGGCCAGGGATCGAACCCACAACCTCATGGTTCCTAGTTGGATTTGTTAACCACTGAGCCACGACGGGAACTCCTGGCTTGGTTTTTTTAAAATTATCCATGTCTGTCCCCCACCCTAACCCTCCCACCCACAGAATTCTCTGTTCCCTCAACAGCCTCCTTTTCTGAAAGAGTCCGAAACATGTCACCTGATGAAATCAAGATCCCGCCGGAGCCTCCTGGCAGATGTTCAAATCACCTCCAGGTAAGCACAGCTCTGCTGCTGGCCCGTGTAGAGGAGGGCGCCTGGGCGGGTGCGTGGTTTGGTCTGACTTTAGGAGGCTTCTGTAAACAGAACAGGCCCGTGGAAGGAGCTGCAGTGCTGACGGGCCCCCTGAACCCCCTCTCAGGAGTTTGCTCTGTTCCCGCTGCCACCCTCCACTCGCCTTCAGTACAGTCCTAACCTCGGCAGAGAAAGTAACACACTTTCTGTGCGACCCTGAGCCAGTGGGAACATCTCAAGAGACACTTTACAAAGAAACTGAGGCATCATTAGAATGTAAAATAAGTAGAAATGCAAAAAATCACAAGCAGGTATGTGCATAAAACTTCAATCCAGAGTTCCCTGGCGGCCTAGTGGTAAAGGTGGCTCAGGTCACCTTTGTGATGTGGGTTTGATCCTTGGCCCCGGGGACTTTTGCATGCTGCGGATGCGACCACTAAAAAAAAAACCTTGTGGAGTTCCCGTCATGGCGCAGTGGTTAACGAATCCGACTAGGAACCATGAGGTTGCGGGTTCGGTCCCTGCCCTTGCTCAGTGGGTTAAGGATCCGGCATTGCCGTGAGCTGTGGTGTAGATTGCAGACGCGGCTCGGATCCCGCGTTGCTGTGGCTCTGGTGTAGGCCAGTGGCTGCAGCTCCGATTGGACCCCTAGCCTGGGAACCTCCATATGCCGCGGGAGCGGCCCAAGAAATAGCAAAAAAAAAAAAAAACCTTGTATCCTCATATTCCTAAAATACCGATTCAGTGTCTTGTCTGAAGAAACCACCTACAGACCTGATCTGAGCAGGTGGAGCATTGAGTGACCTCGGGGGACAGCTGGGATTTGCACCTCTTTTCAGTCTCTGAGGTGGTTTCTCCTCGTCCCTCTGCACGTTCCCCTGTGAATGAGACCTTGTGACATGAGGGCAGACACCCAAGCCTGCCCTGTGGTGGCACCTGCCCACCTGCTCTACCTGTAGGTTCTGCAGCGCCTCTGGCTACACCGCAGGCCCCAGGCAGCGCGGATGACTAATGGGCTTGGGGCTGGGAATGCTGCGGCCTGGGCCGGGCTGCTGGGCGGGGGAGGGAGCAGCGCAGTGGCTTCTCTTCCCAGAAGCTTCCTCCCCGTGCTGAGTCGTCCCCACCGCCACCTGCCCCTCCCCCAGCCTTGTGTCACCCCCATGCCAGGCAGCAAGCCACAACCTGCAAGACCGTCCTGCCATCTGCCAGGCAGAGACGGCGGCCAGCCCAGCCTTCAAGTCCAGAATATTCCTCCCTTTTCGACGCTCCTAGTAGTAGAAGCTGTGACACTGAGCAGACAGTGTAGTTCGCCCAGGATGGGAGAAGCTGGCTGATGGTCCAGGAGACACAGAAAGTCACAGTAAAACACAGACCTGCCCCCCTGGGCCGAGCCTTCTGGTGGTCCTCACTCCCTCCCCCTTAAAGGGGCACCATCGAGGCGCAGCGCTGGGCGTCTCTTCCCCGGTAAACGTGTTGCGAACCTCCCTCTGTGCTCGCCGTGTCCTCTGGCCGGTCTTGGCTTCTGACAGAGGGACTGGGTCACCGCTCCTGGCGTTCCCGGGGCGCCTCACTCAGGACCCCCCCACCAGGTGAAGAAGCCCCAAATGTTTTCCTTCTGGACAGTCTGTATTTAGCTGCCGCTAGTGGGGGAGGCTGCCGAGCAACCTGGCCTGGGCCAGCGCCGGCCTTTCTGGCTAAGACGGCTCCCGCTCAGAGGTGGCCCTGCCCTGAGATGCGGCTCCTGGGCCTCTTCCCGCACCGGGCAGTGCTGATGCCATCCGTGGCGGGCATCGTCTCTGTGGGCCTGGGGACTCCTGTGGCACTGGCCTGATCCCTGCCAGGTGGTCCTCCCGTTGCCCACTGAAAGCCAGAGCAGAGGCCTGGAGGGGAGTTTGGCTGAGAAACGAGCTCTTGACCCCGACAGGGCCTCTTGAGAAAGCGCTGGGGACCGGCCATCCGTGAGGACACTGGGGAGGCTGTGAGACCTCTGCTCCTGCCCCCTCTGCAGGGACATGGCCTCCCCAGGTCTCCTGCGGGGAAGGTAACCCCAGGGTTCAGATGAAAAGCCAGCATTCAGCCCCTGCCTGTCAGTGCCGATGCCTGCAGCTCCTCTGCAGGTGACTCAGAAACCAGTGAACCAAGAGGGGATTCGTTCACTGTCCTCATGGCTTCTCCTTCGTGACCTTCTTATTCCTCCTCTGCCAGCCACACAGAGAGGGTCAGGACAGAGCCAAACGAAAGCAGGCTGGTCTCCGTCTATTTTGGGGTTTTAGGGCCACACCTGCAGCATATGGAACCAGCCTACACCCCAGCCACAGCCACACCAGAGCTGAGCCACATCTGCAACCTACACCACAGCTCAAGGCAACGCCAGATCCTTAACCCACTGAGCGAGGCCAGGGATTGAACCTGCATCCGCATGGACAGTAGTCAGGCTCATTACCACTGAGCCACAGCAGGCACTCCCGTCTCCATCTGTCTTAGCTGTGCTCAGCGCTTGTCAAAGGCTCGTGGCCAGAGCAGGGCCTCACGTGGTCCTGTGGCTCTCCCGTGGTCACATGGCACGTGCAACTCAACTGGGACTGTGAGGGGCGGGGCTCTGTCACAGGCGTCTTCTGCTTCTCTTCCGTAGGACAAGATCCAGAAGCTTTATGAGCGGAAGATAAAGGAGGGAATGGATATGAACTACATCATCCAGAGGAAGAAGGAGTTTCGGAACCCCAGGTGCGTTTCCCACGAGCCTGCAGGGTGGGTTGACGGACTGATATTGGACTAGGGACCGAGATGGCCCCTGGAGGCAGCAAGGAGGGGCCCAGCCAGTTCCCACCGTGCCCAGAGGGGCCATCACCCAGACTGCATTAACCTCGCCAGGGTTCCCCATTAAAGATCCAGACTGATAGAGCTCCCGTCGTGGCTCAGTGGTTAACAAATCTGACTAGTATCCATGAGGATGCACGTTTGATCCCTGGCCTCACTCAGTGGGTTAAAGATCCAGCGTTGCTGTGAGCTGTGGTGTAGGTCGCAGACACGGCTCAGATCTAGCCTTGCTGTGGCTCTGACGTAGGCTGGCGACTACAGCTCTGATCCAACCCCTAGTCTCCATGTGCTGTGGGTGCAGCTCTAAAATAGCAAAAAAAAAAAAAAAAAACCCTAAAAAAAAGATCCAGACCGACTACATGAAGCAGTGTGAACCATGGGAGCTGAGGGACCAGCTGGGTTCTCAGGCCCTGGCCTTGGAGGCGCGGCACCCTGGAGGCCTCGGCGTCCTCAGCCGTATGATGGGGGTTGGATGATCGCCCCCGGCTCTCCCCCCGCCAGAAAGTCATTGATGAGTTCCCGTCGAGGCTCAGTGGTTAACGAATCCGACTAGGAACCATGAGGTTGAGGGTTCGATCCCTGGCCTTGCTTGTGGGTTAAGGATCCGGCCTTGCTGTGTGGTGTAGGTTGCAGACGCAGCCCGGATCCCAAGTTGCTGTGGCTCTGGTCTAGGCCGGCGGCTACAGCTCCGATTCAACCCCTAGCCTGGGAACCTCCATATGCCGCAGGAGCGGCCCTAGAAAAGGCAAAAAAAAAAAAAAGAAAGAAAGTCATTGAGACTGTGCGCCGGTGAGAGCTGTGTCTTGGTCCTGCTCCATCCAGTGACACACTCAGGAAGGAGCCTGGTGTGCGGATAGCAGGGACCTGCCGTGGCCCCTGCAGGCCTCGGCGTGGTGGCCCCGACCCAGCCACACAGACTGAGGGTCAGACGTTCACTTAGGACAAAAACGCAGCCCTTGCCTCAACATCCTCCTCGTCCTGGCCCCTGGCTAGTAGTCCGTCCCTCTGGGAGGATGGAGGGTCGGCTGTGACTTACTGCCAGGCCGGTGAACATTGCCTTCCCGTCGGGAAGCTGGCTTAGAGCAGCTCAGCCGGGTGGCGAAGCGTTGCCTCAGTCCAGGCGCTGAGTGGTTCCGATGTCTCGAGGTCAGGGCCACTCCAGGCCGCAGGCCTCGGGCCTGCTCAGCGCCTGTGGTTTTTTCCTTTCAGCATCTACGAGAAGCTCATCCAGTTCTGTGCGATTGACGAGCTTGGCACCAACTACCCAAAGGTACATCCCACCTGCAGAGGCTGAGGGGGGTGCCCAGGGCCTGGGCTCAGCCCACTGGCTTCGGCCCAGGAGCCACCAAAGGGGCCTCGTGACAGCACTGCAGTCTTCGTCCCTCCTTTGAGCCCCTGGGCCCGTCATTGGCTTGGGCAAGCGGGGGCGAATGCCCCCGTGCCCTCGTGGTCCTGCGGAGAAGACCAGGGTGACAGTGAGCCCTGTGCCCTTGGAAGCAGGAGACTCCAGGCCAGAACATCCACGGAAACCCAGGGGAGGGCACTTGGGTGTCGAAAGTCCCGTGTCACCCATTGCCCCTGACTGCAGCTTTAAGCTTTTCTTTCTCAGGACATGTTTGACCCCCACGGCTGGTCTGAAGACTCCTACTATGAGGCATTAGGTGGGTAGCTGTCCATCTGCCTACCTGCCCACCCATCCATCTGTCCACCTGGGCAGTCGTTAGGCAGCCTGTATTTCAGGGTCTCCGCTGTGTCCAGCCATGTCCGAGGAGCTGGCTGTACAGCCATGAACAAATCAGACCCAGCCCTGACGTAGGAGGCGTAGAGTACAGCGGAGGGGACAGGAGCGAGGACTGGCCCCAGCAATGACAAGCAGGGGGCGATGGGGGTGCAGGCGGGGCCACCGAACCAGGCCAAGCAGGGGGACAGCCTCGCTGAGGGAACCGCGTCTGAGCTGAGGTTTGAAGGCGGATAGAGGCCAGCCAGGTGGCTGGGGACGATGTCCCAGGCCAGGGAGTATAGCGCCCTTGGAAGTAGCCCATCTGGGAGGCATTTCAAAGGCCCCAGATCCCAGGTACCAGATCCCAAACCACAGCCCATGGAGCAGATCTGGGCTGGAGGGAGATAGCTTCGTTTGGCCCCCACAAGTTTTATCTGGCTTTAATTTCAGTTGCCACCATTTCATCTAAAAAGCCAAGGTTCCGTCTGTTCTTGGTCACCGAGAAGGCAGTGACCCTGGGTCTGCACCCCCCTGAAGCCCAGGAGCAGCGGACCCCTCTGGGGGGGGCACAGCCCCAGGCCCTGTGACCTTGAGGCCTCTGCTGCCTGCCAGCTGAGGCCGGCACTTGACTTCCCCAGCCCAGGGGGACCCGTCAAACAAGAGCACCAGGAGAGAGGCAGAGATGCTCGAGTGGGGACCCCTCGCCCTAAAGCAGCTCCTCGGGGGCGGGGGGGGGCGGGGCTCTTCCAGAGCTGCTGGTGTAACTGATTGCTTCGTCTTCATAGCCAAAGCCCAGAAGATTGAAATGGACAAACTGGAAAAGGCCAAAAAGGAGCGAACCAAAGTAAGTGCCGGGCTGACGTCCTGATGAAAAGAGTGGGTGTTGGGAGCGCGTGGGTCCTGCTGGCCGAGCCTGGGGGCATCCAGGCTACTCTCCCCTCTGCCAGGTTACTGCCTGGCGGTGCTCTGAGCAGCCTCCGATGTGCTGGATTTTAAGCCTCTGTAACTCAGCTTACCGACACTTCCATGTTGCTCTTGTCGGTTTCTTGGGGTCTTATATTCACGGCATTACATCCCGTCCCCTGCCCTGTGCAGCTGCAGAGCCCCAGGGGCTGTCTTTCTTCAGGGTCGCCAATATCCTCCTTGGCCTGAGTGGAGGCAAGTATTTCCTTGCGAGAGCCCCATGGTCTGTGCCTGTCTTGGCTTCCAGAGCTGACCTCGCCAGCCTGCCTCAGCACCTCCCTCTGTCCCGTGTCTGGTAGCCGAGGGGCCTCATCCTAGGACCCTGAGCAGGCTTCTTCCCAGGCCTCGGGGAACAGAAATGTAGCCGCGAGACCAAATGTCCCGTGGGCACTGTGCCTCTTCCCACCAGAGTCTCTGAGACAAAGCAGGCCTCGGGGCACCAGCTCCTCCCCCCAGGTGTGGCCTGGCCCTCCCTGGCAGTTGTGGGACGTCCTTCCCCCTCAGGCAGGGGGGCTGCAGGGCAGCTCTCAGGCAGCTGGTGCTGGGGGCTGATGGAGGCTCCTCATTCCTAATTCTTAGTTAAACTCCCTCTCTCCTTTCTCCTTCCAAACCCCAGGGCTACTGCAGGGTTGCGTCTACAGCATCTGGGCGCAGGGCTGTCCTCCTGGGTGTGAAGGCGGGGTGCCCGCGCGTGCAGGGACACGGCGATGCCCGCAGGGCTCTGACGTCCGTTTGGGAAGCTCTCTTAGAGGAGTAGAAATCCCCTTGGGCGCCTCTCCGGCACCCCTCCCTCCCCGGACAGTCGCAGCCGCGCAGGTTCTCAATGCCTCCTTTGTACGGCGCCCAGGTCCTGTCCCCTGGGACCAGGCGGCTGGCGAAACAGCGTGGATAAGCAGCTTCACAGGTCTTAAGGCTCGTCCCTCTCGCCCTCCAGATTGAGTTCGTGACGGGCACCAAGAAAGGCACCACGACCAACGCCACAGCCACCACCACCACCACGGCCAGCACGGCTGTTGCAGGTAGAAGGCGGCTCTGCCTCCCGGCCCCACCGCACATGGAGCGAGGGTGACCCTGCCTTGTTTGGGGGAACAGGCGCCCTGAGGATCCGGGCCTGGGGTGGGGTCCTCGGGTCACCGGCTGCCCCTTGGCTTGCTGGGGTGGCGCCCCTGCAGTTTCTGCTGCCCAAGCTCTGACCGGCGGCCTGCTGGCCAGGGACTGTCGCTTTTCGGTTGGGGCGGGTCCTGACCTCTCTCTCGCCTCCTCCCCAGACGCCCAGAAGAGGAAGAGCAAGTGGGACTCGGCCATCCCAGTGACGACGATAGCGCAGCCCACCATCCTCACCACCACGGCCACCCTGCCGGCTGTCGTCACGGTGACCACCAGTGCCAGTGGCTCCAAGACCACAGTCATCTCTGCCGTGGGCACCATCGTGAAGAAGGCCAAGCAGTGACGGAGGGACCCGCTTGGGGCGGCTCGGACACTCTCCCTCCGTCAAGGGCAGGAGCCACTCCAGGACTTGACAGGACTGCCCGCTGGGAGGTGCTGCTGAATATGTCAGGACTGGGACGCGCTCCCCCGATGCCCCCGGCGTGGCGTTCCAGATGGAGGAGGCGTTACTGCGGAGTTGTGGGGCTCTGTGGATGGTGTCCCACACCCCGCGGGGTCTGCCGCCCCATTAAAAGGGCCGCACCCTCACACCTCGGCCTCTCGGGGGCAGCGGCCTCTTCTGCAGTCTGTTTTTGGGCAGATGTGAAAGCTCACGCATCCCCCCCATCTTCCCGGCTGGGGTGTCACCTCAGGGTTGACAGTGGGGTGACAAAGCCTGTGGTACTGCTCAGAGCACTGGGGTCACTCCCAGCACACACCTCTTGGCATGGGCGGGGGGGGGGGGGGTCCAGGGACTGGGAGGACCCCACGTTCCCGCTGTCTGCCACCCTGATGCACAAACCCAGCCAGTTCTCAGGCAGGAACTCTGCTCCCTGGGGGCAGTTGAGCCCGCCTAGGGCCCCTCCTCGGACATACTGTGGCCTTGGAGGTCAAGCCAGTTGCCAGAAGGGCTGGGGTTGATCCCCAACCCACGCAGGGAGGTTGGTGCCTGGCCAGAGGGCTCCGCGGGAGATGAATCACCTCCCGGCCGGCTGGGCGGCGCTCGCTGTTTATAGGAGGCCGGCTCCCGGGAGGACCCTGCGCCCCGCCCTTCCTGCGCCTGTTATCTCTGCCCCACAGCAGCCCTGGGCAGCGCCGGGGCCCGCTGGGCTCCTCTTGGGGCCAAAACAGATTTCCCAGCCCCTGCCAGCCAGTCCGGGTCCGGGGGAAACCGTTTGCCTTTCCTGCTTTTTGGCAGCTCTCCCCCCAGCGGATGCGCTGCGTGTCCGCAGAGGAAGCCGGGCTGTGAAGGGCCGGACTGCTTCCCTGGGGTGAGGGGGAGGTTCAGAAAGCGGGTCCCGAGGCTGCTGCGTGACCAGAGAGCCTGCCGCCCTGCCCTGCGGTCCCCAAGAGAGAAATCAAGTCACACTTGCCTCCAGCCCACAAGCACACACTTGGCATCAAAAGAGATGGGCTCTCTCCCTCCCCACCTCGGAGGAGCCTTTGCAGCCCTGGAGAGAGGGGCCACTGCCCCGAGTTCCCGGGGCTTCCTGCCTGGCCACCCCAGCAGGGGCCCATCTCCTTCCACAAGGGCCTGTGGAGCTTGAGTGGGAGGCAGCGTGGGGCAGGGGGCACAGCAGGAACAGAGCCAGCATCCCTGCTCTGGATCCCAGTTGAAGACAAGTTGTGTTTGGAGTCCTATGGGTTGTGGGCCCTTCCCTCCATAAAGCCTTCTCTGTCAGATCACGGCAATAAAGCTTCTTAAGGTGATTCTGAGGAATCAGTGAGGTGGTTTATGCAAAAGTGTTATGAATTATAGTGTTCCTGTCGTGGCGCAGCAGAAGAGAATCCAACTAGTACCCATGAGGAGACAGGTTCGATCCCTGGCCTCGCTCGTTGGGTTAAGGATCCGGCATTGCCATGAGCTACGGTGTCGGTCGCAGACGCGGCTCAGATCCTGTGTTTGTGTGGCTGTGGCGTAGGCCAGCAGCTGTAGCTCCCATTCGACCCCCAGCCTGGGAACTTCCATATGCCACGGGTGCGGCCCTGAAGAGACAAAAGAGTTAGCTATAAAGTCGTCTGCAGTGTCTGTGTCTGGCCCATCCAGAACCTTCTTGTTTTAGACCAAGGAGGGAAGCAAACTCTAGAGATGATAAAACTGGCCATAGTCACGGCCTTTTACTGTCCTCTGAGCACCTGCCGTCCTTTTGGGTCACTCATGGCTGCCCCCGCCCCTCCCCCCCCCCCCGTGGGCCTCCAGCCACTGGGGCCTTGAGGAATGAACAGTCTGTGAGTCGGGCCACCCAGTATTGGCAGAGCTGTTCCACCTAAAAGCTTTGTGAGTGGGGTGAAGGGCTTTAATCCCGCAGAATTTTGGTTTACTCTCCTGTAAAACAGGATTAGTGCCTGCCCACCTTAGTCCTCTGAGGGCGTCACAGGGGCAGATTATCCGCTGCTTTCCCTGGAGACGGGATGTCCCAGGCACCGGGGCCCGCAGCCCTCTGTCCCAGCTCCCAAGTGCAGTCTGTCTCTGCTGTCTGAACTCGACTCCCGCCCACCTGCACGTCCCCTACTCTCTTCCTAGGGTCCCCGCCTCAGGTGATGGCATCATGATCCCCTAGGGCCCACAGCTGCTACCTGGAACCCTTGCTGTTCCCCACATGTGACAGGTCACTTCAGAAACCCCTCCCCATCACCCTCATTGCTGCCTCAGTCCACAGGTGGCTCTGGCCTCCTCTGCTGGCTTTCTCAGTCCCCCACCTTCCTCCGAGGTCCAAGCACTCTGGCTCTTGCCATCCCCAGGAAGGTCCACTTCAGCCTGGCAGGCAAGGCCACCAGCAGCTCATCACCTCTGCAGCCTCCCCCCGCCCACCGCCGTCCCGCCCACGCCTATGCTTCCCTCCTCCAAACTGCCTCCTCTTTGCCCTTTTGTCCCCCACCTGGCTCGCTCAGGCCTTTAAATCTCAGCCTGATTCTCTTACTCTCGCCCCGACCCCTCCTTGCTGTTTCTCAATGCTCCCACTCTTTTTTTTTTTCTTTTCTTTTTTTGGCTGCCCTGCGGCATTGGAGTTCCCGGGGCCAAGGATCAGATCGGAGCCACTGTCCTGACACATCTGCAGCTGTGGCAATGCTGAATCCCATCCCCAACCCCCTGTGCTGGGAGGGGTAGGAGATCGAACCCACATCCCAGCGCTCCCAAAGCGCTGCCGCTCTCGTTGCGCCACAGCAGGAACCCCAGGACTCCCACTCTCTCGCATCTCTGATGACATTACCGCCTTCCAACCTTTGTCCCCAGGTTGACGGGGGGCTGAAACCACGGTTCTCATAGGAGCAGAAATATCACAATCGGTTGTCATCAACAACACTGTGTCCCAAGTGCCTGGCGAGAGGTGAGTGCCCAGCGACTGGAGGGACAGAGGGAGTGGCAGTCCCTGCCCCCATGGTCACTGGACTGAAGACTCCCAACCCACAAGCCAATCTCATGGCTCCTACCATACTCTGGCCACATGTTGGCAGTTGCTAAGGCTCAGTGATGGTTACACTGTCATATATGTTCAAAATCTCTGTAATTAAAAAAAAAAAAAAAAAAAGGAGGGGTTCCTTTGGTGGCTCAGTGGGTTAAGAACCCAACTAGTATCCACGAGTTGAAGGTTTGATCCCTGGCTTTGCTCAGTGGGTTAAGGATCCAGTGTTGCCGTGAGTTGCAGCGTAGGCACAGACACAGCTCGGATCCCGTGTGGCTGTGGCTGTGGCATAGGCTGGCAGCTGAAGCTCCGATTCCACCCCCAGCCTGGGAAGCTCCGTATGCCACAGGTGCAGTCCTCAAAAGACTAAAAAAAAAAAAAAAAAGTCAAGGGCCATTGAGCCATAAGAAGAATGAAGATTTTGATCTTCTGGAGAGATAAAATGAAAAGGGCAAAGTGCATAGAATATGCTTTTGTGTAAGAAGGGGAGGGAATACAAAAAATATTTGCAGAATTTCCCAGGCCAGGGATCAAACCCAAACCTTAGCAGCAACCCATGCCACAGCAGCAATAGCACTTAGGCACCTTAACCCACTGAGCCATCAGGGAACTCAAAATAAACTTTTCCTTTTTTTTTTTTTTTGTCTTTTTGAGGGCCACACCCACAGCATGTGGAGGTTTCCAGGCTAAGGGTCCAAACGGAGCTGTAGCTGCCAGCCTACACCACAGCTCATGGCAACGCCAGATCCTTAACCCACTGAGCAAGGCCAGGGATCGAACCCACAACCTCGTGGTTCCTAGTTGGATTCATTTCCACTGTGCCATGACGGGAACTCCCCAAACCTTTCATTTTAAATTTGAATTGGAAATTTCAATATGAACTCCATATGACCTCAACAGTTGAGTATGATTTTATGGTCAATATGAACTCAAAAAAGTAAGAGTGTCCTAGCTCTGTCCTTTGAAAGGACCCAGAGGCAGTGTTCCCTAGGGGCCATGGGGACCTGGACCTTGATCTCCAATTGTATCCCCAGGAGAAGGGACAGGGCTCCTTGGAGAGAAGTGGCTGATCCAGAAATCTAAACAGGACAGGGCCAGTTTGTCCCAGAAGGGCAGGACTATAGCCATCTTTTAAAAGTCAAAGGAGTTTGTTTGAAGGGATCTCCCTCTGGCCTTATTATTATTTTTTTTTTGTCTTTTGTCTTTTTAGGGCTGCACCTGCAGCATATGGAGGTTTCCAGGCTAGGAGTCTAATCAGAGCTGTAGCTGCCAGTGGGATCCTTAACCCACTGAGCGAGGCCAGGGATCGAACCCGCAACCTCATGGTTCCTAGTTGGATTCGATTCTGCTGCGCCACGACAGGAACTCCTCTCTGGCCAATTATTGTGAAAAAGGAAACCCCCTTGCTTCCTGTTCCCTGCTGTTCACAACACCCTGAAAACGCTTCTGACTCCAAATGTTTCCTCAGCAAGCAATTCTGACACCAACTGCCTGGAGTCAGCACAGAGCCCGAAGCTGAGGACAGCCCCCTACTCAGAGGCCAACTGCGAGTCTCAGCCTCCCCCGCTTCTAATCAACTGGCCTTAAATTGGGGGTTACCCATGACCCTTCCTCGGGCTCAGTAATTTGCTAGAATGACTCACAGAACTCAGGAAAACAATTTAGAGTCCTGGTTTATTAACAAAAAGAAAAACAACTCACAGAATTCCCATTGTGGCTCAGCAGGTTAAGAACCCATCATAGTGTCCATGAGGATGCAGGTTCGATCCCTGGCCTCACTCAGCGGGTTAGGGACCCAGCATTGCCATAGATGCAGCTCGGTCCTGGTGTTGCTGTGGCGGTGGTGTTGGCCTGCAGGTACAGCTCCAATTGGACCCCTAGCCTGGGAACCTCCAAATGCCTCGGGTGTGGCTGGAACAGCCAGAGGGAAGAGAGCATTTTTTAGGAGCAGTATGGGGTGAGGGGTGTGGCACGTCTGGCTCTCTGGGCCCACCACCCTCCCAGCCCCCACTTGGTCAACAATCTGGAAGCAATCTGAGCCCGCTTCGGTTTGGATTTTTATGGTGGCTTCATTACAAGGCATAATTCATTAAATCATTGGCCATTGGTGATGGAAGGCCATCTCCAGCCCATCCCCCGTCTCTGGAGGTTGGGGGGGGCGGGGCGAGGCTGGGGGAGGGTTGAGACTGAAAGTTCCAACCCACCACGTGGGTGGTTCCCCTGACAACCAGTGCCCCCCAAAGCCAGTGGCTTTCCAGAAGTCACCTCATTAACATAAACTCTGGTGTGGTTGAAAGGGGCTTGTTAGGAATAACAAAAGCCTCGCCTTTCACCTTCACAGCGCCAGAGCTGTTGGAAGAACCATGAACAAAGACCAAATATATATTTATTATACTGCGACATCATAATTGTAAACTATGGAATACATGGAAATCCATTCTCGCATCATATTTGAAAAAAGAAAGGGAAAATATATTTGGATCATTAGAGGTGAATATATTAACTCTTTAGTCTGAAATTCAAAGTTAAAAAAGACTTCACCATCGTGCACTGCTGATGGGATTCCAAAACGATGGCATCGCTGTGGAAAACAGCATGGCTGGTGCTCAGAGACCTAAAAAGAGCCACCACGTGATCCATCCATTCCATGCTGGATTTATAGCTTAAAGTTGAAAGCAGGTTACACCCCCCTGTTCATAGCAGCATTATTATTATTTTTTTGGCCTTTTTTTGCCATTTCTTGGGCTGCTCCCATGGCATATGGAGGCTCCCAGGTTAGGGATCTAATCGGAGCTGTAGCCACCGGCCTACGCCAGAACCACAGCAACACGGGATCCGAGCCGCGTCTGCAACCTCCACCACAGCTCATGGCAATGCCGGATCCTTAACTCCCACTGAGCAAGGCCAGGGATTAAACCCGCAACCTCATGGTTCCTAGTCGGATTCGTTAACCACTGAGCCACGACAGGAACTCCCATAGCAGCATTATTTACAATCACTAAGAGGTGGAAGCACCCCAGTGTCCACTGACAGATGACGGGAAAAACAAAATGTGCTCTGTACACAATGAAATATTATTCCGCCTTCTAAAGGAAGGCAGGCCTGCCACATGCCACACCATCCAAGAAACTTGTGGTCGCTATGCTAAGTGAAATAAGCCCATCACAAAAAGACACACTGTAAGAGGCCACTTTTATGAGGTACAAAGTAGTCAAAATCGTTGGGACAGAAGATAGAATGGTAAGAACGCCCTTTGTGGCTCAGCGAAACGAACCCGACTAGTATCCATAGGCCACGGGCTCGATCCCTGGCCTCGCTCAGCGGGTTAAGGATCTGGCTTTGCTGTGAGCTGTCGTGTGGGTCGAGGACACGGCTTGGATTCCTGCGTTGCTGTGACTGTGGCGTAGGGCGGCAGCGGCAGCTCTGGTTTGACCCCTAGCCTGGGAGCTTCCATATGCTGCAGGAGCGGCCCTAAAAAAGCAAGCAAGCAAGGAAAGAGAATGGTAGTTAACCAGGGGCTGGGGGAAGGGGGGAAGTGAAGAGCTTGTTAGTGGGTACAGAGTTTCAGTTTGCAAGATGAAAAAGTTCTGGAATTCTGTTGCCCAACAATGTGAACATACTTAACATTACTGAACTATATACACTTAAAAATGAGGGTTTTTTTTTTTTTTTTTCTTTCTCAGCCACACCGTTGGCCTATAGAAATTCCAGGGCCAGGAATCGAATCTGAGCCACTGCTGCACCAACGCCTGAGCCTTAATCCTCTATGCCACAGCAGGAACTCCTAAGACGGTAATTTTTTTTTTTTTTGTCTTTTTGCCATTTCTTGGGCGGCTCCCGCGGCATATGGAGGTTCCCAGGCTAGGGGTCTAATCGGAGCTTTAGCCGCCGGCCTACGTCAGAGCCACAGCAACGTGGGATCCGAGCCGCGTCTGCAACCTACACCACAGCTCACAGCAACGCCGGATCCTTAACCCACTGAGCGAGGGCTGGGACCGAACCTGAAACCTCATGGTTCTTGGTTGGATTCGTTAACCACTGCACCACGACGGGAACTCCCATAAGGTGGTAATTTTTGTGTTATTTATTTATGTATTTATTTATTTGCTTTTTAGGGTCACACCTCCAGAACATGGAGGTTCCCAGACTAGGTAGGGGTCCAATCGGAGCTCCAGCTGCCAGCCTACACCACAGCCACGACAACATTGGATCTGTGCCACCTCTGCAACCTACACCACAGCCACAACAATGCCAATCCTTAACCCACTGAGCAAGGCCAGGGATCGAACCCGCAACCTCATGGTTCCTAGTCGGATTCTCTAACCACTGAGCCACGACGGGAACTCCACCACGATTTTTAAAAAACCTTTTGGGTTGCTTTGTAGTAATAGTGTTTTTTTTTAAAGTTCTATAACTCAAAAAGGAAAGAAGCATTTACCCTATATTTTGAAGGCACATAATTCATCCCCAGTTGATAAAGGGAAACTCTGGGTTTGTTTGTTTTTTTTTTTTTTAATTAGAAGGATACCTCCTATTAAATATAGAAACAGGAGTTCCTGACGTGGCTCAGCGATAACAAACCTGACTAGTATACACAAGGACACGGGTTCGATCCCCAGCCCTGCTCAGTGGGTTAAGGATCTGGAGTTGTCAAGACCTGTGGTGTAGGTTACAGACGCAGCTTGGATCTGGCATTGCTGTGGCTGTGGTTGTGGCTGTGGCGTCGGGTGGCGGCTGCAGCTACAATTCGACCCCTAGCCTGGGAACTTCCATGTGCCACGGTTTTGGCCCTAAGAAGACACACATATATAGAGAAAGAGAAAAAAAATCCCTATTCTTCAAACCCCAAAGAGGAACTGATCAAGCAAGGATCAGCAAAACTGTTTTGTGAAAGTTTACTGGGGGGAGTTTCCATCCCTCTGGGCTCAGCGGGAAACGAATTATATGGCGGATTCCTGCAAGATATGCAGCCCACTTGGGAGGCTGGTGCTTTAAACTGTGAGCTCCAGGAAGGGAGCAGGTGGTATGTTTCATTCCTCTGGGAACTCCCAGCACCTGGTCTAAGAGCCCATGACGTGCTTATAAAATGAATAAATGATCAAGCTAATGAGGGAGCGAGCCTGGCCTCACGGGGCAAGTGTGGGCAGGTGGGAGCAGCAGAACGAGGCTCCCAGGCTTCTCCATCCTGTTTAAGGGACTTCAGCTCTTTGGCAAAACCCGCAGAAAGCAATTCCTCTACCTATGGCCCAAGGCTGCAGAGTGAGACAATAGGGTTTTTTGTTTTTTGGTGTTTTTGTAAAATTAATAGGGAGTACAATGCTCCTTAACCCGTTGGGAGCCAGAACCTATTTGGGAATTCAGTGTAAGCAAAGGACCCTCTTCCTAGCAAACCCTCATTGCTATATGAGATACGCCTTGAGTTGCCCACGTGATCTCAGCTGCTTCACTATTTGGTCCACGAGGTCCACATGCAGGTTCCAATTAAGGAAACCCCAGACTCCAAGAAGCCTGAGGGATCTCAGGGCTCATCTTCTTTGTGGGTGTGTGTCTTTTTAGGGCCGCACCTTCGGCATATGGAGGTTCCCAGGCTAGGGGTCCAGTTGGAGCTACAGCTGCTGGCCTACACCACAGCCGCAGCAATGCCAGATCCAAGCCGTGTCTGCAACCTACACCACAGTTCACGGCAACGCCGGATCCTTAACCCACTGAGCAAAGCCAGGGATCAAACCAGCATCCTCATGGATGCTAGTCAGATTTGTTTCCACTGAGCCATAATGGGAATTCCCAGGGCTTGTCTTCTGAGAGCTTCTCTGGGATGGACTTCTCAGCTGGTGCCGGACTCCACTTCCCTATACTTTTTTTTTTTTTTTGGTCTTTTTAGGGCCACACCTGCGGCGTATAAATTCCCAGGCTAGGGGTCAAATTGGAGCTGTAGCTGCTGGTTCATACCACGGCCACAACAACGTCGGATCCCTAACCCACTGAGCGAGGCCAGGGAACAAACCTGCCTCTTCATGGATGCTAAATCTGATTCATTTCTGCTGAGCCCCAATGGGAGCTCCCCCCCTTGTCATTTTTAAAAGGGGCTGTGGCACTGCAGCCTCTGGGCTGGTGTCTCCTTAGGAGGGTGTGTCAGCCCCCGACCCACAGTGGGTGCATATCACCCACTGGAACCCTCTGATGGATGGTGTCAGCAGGCTGCCTTCTGAGGTCCTTCTTCCCAGGCTATACTGGGGGCCTGCTGGAGTAGTTCAAGTTCACAGGGCATGACTTAGCTGCCTCAACCAATCCAGGGCTCCTGCCGCAGACCTCCCAAATCCAGCCTCTCGGAGTTCCCTTTGTGGCTCAGTGGTTAACGAACCCGACTAGCATCCATGAGGATGCAGGTTCGACCCCTGGCCTCGCTCAGTGGGTTAAGAATCCGGTGTTTCTGTGAGCTGTGGTGTAGGTCACTGTGGTGGCTCAGATCCCAAGTTGCTGTGGCTCTGGTGTAGGCCAGCGGCTACAGCTCTGATTGGACCCCTAGCCTGGGAACCTCCATAAGCCGAGGGTGCAGCCCTAAAAAACAAACAAAAAAGCCAAATCCAGCCTCTCAGAGCCCCTGGCCTGTGCAGAGTTCAGACAACTGGGCACAGTGGCCGAGCGGTGACGGTAGCGTGAACAGTGAGTGGGCACTCACTGTCCGGGACTCGTCCACCTCCAGTCCCAGCTGATTCCACCATCCCTCTGAGGTTTGGCATCTGCTTACAGGTAAGAACACTGAGGCTCAGGGAGGGGATGTGACACTCTCATTTGGGTCAAGCCCCCGTCTACTGAGCACCTGCTATGTGCCAGGTACTGAGCTGGGTGCGAGGGATGATGTGCTAGACCGTGTCCATCCTTGGGGTTCAGACGCCAATAGGGAAGAGACCCCTAAACAGATTCTTTCAAACCAATGTGGCAAGTGACGTGAAAAGACGGGTCCTGGGGAACCCATAGCCCAATTTAGGGAACAGGGAGGTCAAGGAGGCTCCCCAGAGCATGTGTGTGACATGGGCACAATGCCTTCATGGATAAGGATGCTAAACCAGGCAGGGGTTGGGGGCGGGAGGACCCCAAGCTGAGGGACCAGCCCTGGTACAACAGTTGAAGCTGCAGGCCATCAAGGTTTGCCACACATGGTTGGCAGGTGGAGCCAGAGAAAGAGACCAAAGTTGAGACCATGGGGCACCTTGAGAGGGCCCGACTTGCACACACTTAACCAGCAGCACTTGAAAGAGGATTGGCAGGGTCAGATGTGTAAACCGGCTTGTCAAGAACAGCTGTAACCGGTCAAGTGCCTGCTCCACGTGGCTATGCTTCACACCGTTAAGGAGGTTTAATTCGCTCGCCTGAAGACACTCAGGGAAGCAGTCCTTGCTCAGATTTCCCTTTCGACACACGTGTGTGCGTTGGGGGCCATCCCTGGCCTCATCCTTCGCGCGGGCACAGAAAAGGGAGGAGATGCGCGCCCTCCATTGCCGTCGGGTTGTGGATCCGGAGCTCTTGATGGCTTCCGAGGGCCGTGGCAAGGACTCCCCGCCCCCAGTCGGGAGTGGAAAGGGTTAGGAGTGCACATCGGGGCTAAGAGGCCACCCCCAGCCCCGGGGTTCACCGGGCACCCGAGTCTGGAGCCTGGAGAGGTGGAGGGGCGCGGCTCCCGGGGCGGGACTGGAGGGGGCCGGGCGGCTCCTCCCCTGCCTCCGCCGCCTTGGGTCGGGGCGCGGGGCCGGGCGCCGCGGGAGCCGCAGCCTTTTCCGGGGGGCGGGCCCGGCGGCGGCAGCGCCCGGCTCCTGCCCCGACAGGTGCGCGCCGCGCGCAGGAATGCGGCGGGCCTGACTCACCAGCGCCTCCTTCCTACCTGCCGCCCGGCCCATAAAGCGGTCCCCTCCCCGCCGCCGCCGCCCGCCGCCCGCCCTCCCAGCCGTCCGCCCTCCGACCGTTCCGACTCGCTCGCGCGCTGCAGCCGGAGCCGCCGAGCGGAGCCCAGCGCGGGCGCCAAGGTGGGTCCAACCTGGGACTCCGGCAAGCGCCAGGGGCGGGAGAGCAGTCGGGGGTCGCGGGCCGCACGCCCCTGCAGTGCCCCAGACCCCCGCGGCTGGGCGTCCATCCTGGGACCTCAGAGGAGAGGGAAGGACTTTGAGTGCGAACCCCAGCCTGGGCAGCCGCGCAGGGGAGCCGATGGGTGGGCCGGGTAGCTTTTGTTTCCTCCGCGCTTCCCTTCCTGAAGGCTGGCGGCGGCTCCTCTATCCCAGCCTGCCAGGGTGTGTCCAGGGGACGACTGGGGGCAAAGGGGCAGGGAGAGCTGGAGAAGGCTCCTGGCAGTCAGACCTCTGGGCTGGAGGAGGGGAGCGGGGGGGAGAGGCCTGGGTGGTGGGTGGGTGCGCTGAGAAGTGAGCAGGAGCCCCTTGGTGGCTCGCGGGCCTACTGGGCTGGGCCCCTCTGGGGTTCCCAAAGAAGGTGGCGGGGGAGCCCCCTAGAGGCAGAGACCCTCTGGGCCTGACTGTGTGCTGCCAGGGTCCATCTGGGGTCTGGGGAGTCCCTGACTCTCTTCTTTGGCCAGGCACACGCCTGCCCTCCTCCCAAAGTCAGCTCAGGGCACCCTTCTTCCAGGAAGCTCTCCTGATCTCCTCCAACAGCCTTGGAGGCTGTGCCCACTGCTGCAACTGACTCTGGGGGCCAGCCCCCCTTTCCCACCCTCTTAGGTCCCCCCCCCCAGCCCCCGGCCCTCAGATTGTGGCGGGGGTGTCTCTAGATGGCTCCCAAGGGCAGCAGCTGTGCTCCTCCTCCTCCCCCACGGCCTTGCCACACCCTGATCCCAAGGCTGGACACGGCTGGTGCAGAGCTCAGACAGCTAGATGTCAAAGCTGAGGGTCTCTCTCATCCTGGGGGCTGAGCAGCATGAGGCGAGCGGGAGGGACAGCGGGGAAGGGGTGTCTGTCTCCTTGGCCTTGATTCCTGTGGGTGATAGAGCAGCAGAGGGCCCAGGAGATGGGCAAGTGGGAAGGGAGGGCGACGTGGAGCGCAAGTGGCCCTGTGCGGTGCAGGGGTCCATGGGGTGGGAGCGACGGTGGGTGCGGGGAGAGCACTGAGATTTTGTTCACGTGGGTCACGGCATATGTCTGAGAACCTGCATGTCCCTGTCCTTGTGCTTGGAAGGCCTGGGTGTGTCGCTATGTGACAGCATCAGGTTGTAGGCATCTACTTCTGGAACGGGACGGGTTCCTAAAAAGGCCCCGCAGCCCGGTGGGACCCAGAGCAGCCTCGAGAGTCTGCCCCACCCGCCGAGGCTGCATCTTCCAATAAGCCCACGATCCTAACTTGGATGTGAAATCTCATTGTCTTTACCATCAACTACTTTAAAAATTTTTTAAACGCAAGTTGAGTTCAGTGAAACCCTGCTGAGTGCATTCCTAGACCCCAACTGCCATTTGAGAGCCTCTGAGTATGGGGGGGTTCTGCACTGCCTGGGTCTCATCTGGGAAGTGAAGATAATGCAGTCATCCCACTGGGTTTCTGTGCAGCTTAAATAGCAATTATGTACGTGGAGTGCTGGGCACGTGCCCACTGTGTGCCCAGCCTGTGGGCACAGGAGAGTGAGTAAGAGCTGGGCTTGGCCCTCCAGTGCCTGTACCTGCGTGTATAACAGTGCCCCTGGGAGGCCTGAGTCTGTAGCCTGTATTGTGTAGCGTGTGGGTGTGGCGCCCATGCCCCAAGGCTGCAGGAAAGTCATTTCCCCAAGAAGCCCCCCGCGGGGCTGGCTCAGGGCTCCCTTTCCCCAGGCCCCTCTTAGAAGGTGGCTCCTGGCTCCTGCCCAGATGGCTCTGCCTGTGGATGTGTGGAAGCTGCTCATGTCTTCTGGGGGCTCCTGCCTTGGAGGGATGGAGGCCATGGCTTCCTGCAGCCCCCACGGGTCTCCCAGGCCCTGGGGCTGCCCACAAGCCAGGGACTGAGCAAGGAGCCAGGGAGCCAGGGCCAGTAGGCATGGCCTGGTTTTCAGCTGCTGCGGGACTGGCTCTAGAGGCCACGGCCTAGCCTTGACATCAGCTCTGCAAGGCCCAGTGACTCTGGCGGGCCCCTTCTCTTCAACAGGTGACTCATCTTTTTATTTCTACCCAGCCACACCTGCAGTAAATGGAAGTTCCAGGGCTAGGGGTCAAATCCAAGCTGCAGCTGTGACCTATGCCACAGCTGCAGCAACCCCAGATCCTTAACTCTGCACCAGGTCAGGGATTGAACCTGTGCTGCTGCGGAGACAAGGCTGGATTCTTAACCTCCAGGCTACCCATCTCTTTTTTTCTCTCTTTTTTTGGCAGCCCTGTGGCATATGCAGTTCCTGGATCAGGGATCAGATTTGAGCTGTAGTCGCAACCTTTTTTTTTTTTTGCCTTTTTGCCATTTCTTGGGCTGCTCCCACGGCATGTGGAGGTTCCCAGGCTAGGGGTCGAATCGGAGCCGTAGCTGCTGGCCTACACCTTAGCCACAGCAATGCAGGATCTGAGCCACGTCTGCAACCTACACCACAGCTCATGGCAACGCCGGATCCTTAACCCACTGAGCGAGGCCAGGGATTGAACCCGCAACCTCATGGATGATAGGTTCGTTAACCACTGAGCCACGACGGGAACTCCTGTAGCCGCAACCTAAGCTGCGGCTGTGGCAATACTGGATCCTTAACCTGCTGTGCCGGGCCAGGGATCAAACCTGTGTCCTAGCGCTCCCAAGATGCTGCTACTCCCGTCGTGACACAGCAGGAACCCCTACCCATCTTTTAAAAGGCCTCAGGGATGTGCCTGTCCCAAGGCTCACTGATGAGTAGAGATGGCTTAAGAGTGAGACAGGAGTTCTCTTGCAGCGCAGTGGGTTAAGGATCTGGCATTGTCGTTGCAGTGGCTCAGGTCACTGCTGTGGCGTGGGTTGGATCCCTGACCTGGGAAATTCCACATTACACGGGCATGGCGGGGGAAAAAAAAAGTGAACCAAAGGCTAATGAGTTTCACACGGTGGCTGGCACTGCGCTGGCACGTGTGTGTGTGCATATGCACCTGCAGGGGCCCTCGTAATCCAGCTCCAGGCTAACTTATGAAGGGGGTGATGTGCTCAGGGGCCCCCAAAACTCAAACTCTGGGGCAGATGGAGGTGGGGAGTAGGCTAGGGGATCCCTCCTCTGATGGGCCAGGCAGCAGTTGCAAAACTTAGCTGAGTGCAACAAGCCATCTCCTCTCCTGCCCCAGACGGTGAGGTGGGGGTCCCCCCCTCCTGGCCACACCCCCTCACCAAGGGGCGAGTGGGCCAGACAGAGAGCAGAGAGGACAGCAGAGGCAGGGTCCTCCAAGGTGGTCCACCCCTGTGGCACCCTCTCAAGCGAGGCTCAACTTTCAAGGCACTGCCCTCCCAAGCCTGGCCATTGGGTTCTGAAAGGCCAAGGCAGGGTAAGCCCTGTTGTGCCCTCTAGGAAATCTGTACCAGGCAAATGAGACAAGCTCAGAGCCTAGAGTCAGTAGCAGGAGGGTGGGGGTCTCTCTGGGGAGGGCACAGGCCTGCAGGGCATCTGGCTCCTCCAGGGATGGCAAAGAAGGAGGCAGTAGGAAAAAAAAAAAGTCCAGGGCCCAGGGCCCTGCCCTCGCAGGCTGAGTGGCCTTGAAACATCCCTGGAGTTCTCAGAGCCTCAGTTTCTGCACCTGTGCAATGGGAATGGTGGCGCTCCGACAGGGGCCCAGTGAGCTCACTCGTGGATCAGAGCTGTCAGGCGTTGTATATCAATTATTGCTGTTACACAGGAGGAAGAGGATGGCAGGGCCGAGGCGCAGCCCGTGGACCAGCCTGCTGCTGGCAGCCCTTCTGAGTGTCAGCTTTCCCGGGGACATGGGTGAGTTGGAAACACCCCTCTCAAGTGAGGCTCAACTTTCAAGGCACTGCCCTCACCCAGGCCTGCTCACGAGTGTCTTACCCAGACACTCACTCAGCTGTTCAGCAAACAACCACCACCCACTTTTTTTGTTGTTGTTTTGTCTTTTAGGGCCACACCCACGGCCTATGGAGGTTCCCAGGCTAGGGGTCTCATCGGAGCTGGAGCTTCTGGCCTACACCACAGCCACAGCCACGCAGGATCTGAGCCAAGCTGCATCTTCGACCTACACCACGGCTCACGGCACCGCCGGATCCTTAACCCACTGAGCAAGACCAGGGATCGAACCACCAACCTCATGGTTCCTAGTCAGATTCGTTTCTGCTGCTCCACGATGGGAACTCCCTCACTGTGATTTTAACTGAACAAAACCAAAGGGAATCCCACTCTTTGGAGACACTGGAGTTTGACCTCATTTGTTTACTGAGGACTTACTGTGTGCAGGGCTTGGGCTGTGCACTGAGGACCCAGTGATAAACAAGACAGGCGGGGATCCCTTCTACCCTGGGGGGGAAGGCAAGGGGGCTGGTTACGTTGTCCCTGCCAGCAATGGACCAGCGCCTCCGTCTCAGCCCCCACCCTCCCTCCCTCCAACTTCAGTGGATAGTCTGGGCTTGAGACCTGGCTCTGCGGGTTTCTAGCCGTGTTACCTGAGGCTGACCACATACCCTCTTGGCTTCCGCGTCCTCCTCTGTAAATCGGGAGAGGATAGGAGTTCCCGTCATGGCGCAGTGGTTAACAAATCCGACTAGGAACCATGAGGTTGCATGTTCGATCCCTGGCCTTGCTCAGTGGGTTAAGGATCTGGCGTTGCCATGAGCTCTGGTGTAGGTCGCAGATGTGGCTCAGATCCCACGTTGCTGTGGCTGTGGTGTAGGCCAGCGGCTACAGCTCCGATTCGACCCCTAGCCTGGGAACCTCCATATGCTGCGGGAGCGGCCCTAGAAAAGACAAAAAAAAAAATCGGGAGAGGATCCCCCCTTTCAAATGAGGTCCATCTCAACGGATCTGCTCATCTCTGCTCCCCAGCCAACCGCTGCAAGAAGGCCCAGGTGAAGAGCTGTACCGAGTGCATCCGTGTGGACAAGGACTGTGCCTACTGCACGGACGAGGTGAGCTGCTGCAGCCGGGGCCAGCCAGGCCGCTCTGCCCCTCCCCGAGGCTCTGGCCAAGTCCACACTCGCAGCCCAGCCTCAGGCTGGGTGGCTGTGGAAGAACAGGCCAGGGTCAGGAAAACCAGCGGGAATACATCCAGGGTTAGGACAGCCGGGGGATGGGCACTGACCCCCTGACCCCCAACCCCCCTCCCCTCTCCCTCCTGCCAGATGTTCAAGGAACGGCGCTGCAACACCCAGGCAGAGCTGGTGGCTGCGGGCTGCCGGCTAGAGAGCATGGTGGTCATGGAGAGCAGCTTCGAGATCACAGAGGTGCCCCGAGCGGGGGTCAAGGGAGGTTGGGCCGTCGGTGGGGTCCGCTGTGTCCCCTGGCTGAGCTGAGGGTTCCCCATCAGATCTGGAGAGACCCTCCAGCTGGCTGTTCCCCCCCTGCCCTGGACACAGGAAACCCAGATCGATACGACCCTGCGACGCAGTCAGGTGTCACCGCAGGGGCTGCGGGTGCGGCTGCGGCCGGGCGAGGAGCGGCACTTCGAGCTGCAGGTGTTCGAGCCCCAGGAGAGCCCCATGGACCTGTACATCCTCATGGACTTCTCCAACTCCATGTCTGACGATCTGGACAACCTCAAGAAGATGGGGCAGGATCTGGGTACAGTGTGGATGGAGGGCGTGGCCCCAGCCAGCGGGCTGGGCACCTGCTCAGGGGACCAGGGCTCAGGATGACTGCACCCACTCCTCAGGGAACAGGGGTGGCATCTGAGGGCCCCAGGCACTCCTTCGTCCCCTGGTCGGGGGAGGGTCCTGTCCAGACCCCAGTAGCCACTTGCGAGTACCCAGGAGGCCCAGGCCAGTGGGCCCTCCTGTCCTGACAGGGAGGGTACCGGCTGCCATGAACCTGAGGTTAAATCCCAGCTCTGCAGACGGTTGGTCTAGCCCCCCAGCTGCCCCCTCCAACCTGCTCCAACACGTGACTCTGGACCCCCGAGTCCCATGTCCCTCATCCGTAAATAAGGACAAGGGCTGAATTCCTATTGTGGCCTAGCAGGTTAAGAGTCAGGCTAGTATCTACGAGGACCCAGGTTCAATCCCTGGCCTCGCTCAGTGGGTGAAGGATCAGGCGTTGCTGTGAGCTGCAGTGTAGGTTGCAGGTGTGGCTCAGGTCTGGCGTTGCAGTGGCTATGGCCTTGGGGTAGACCTTCAGCTCCAGTTCCAATTAACTCCCAGCCTAGGAATTTCCATATGCCACAGGTGCGGCCCTAAAAAAAATTTAAAAAATAAGGATAAGGGCTGTTGTGCACTTGAACTGCTGCCGATGGGCCAAGTGTTGACAGCAGGTTACTCTCGGCCTCCTCCTTCCCCAGCCAGACCCCGCCCCCTGTGTGGATGTGGGGTTCTCAGGGCTCAGCTGCCCCCCCTCTTTTTCCTGTTGATGCCCAGCCAACGTCCTGAGGCAGCTCACCAGTGACTACACGATTGGATTTGGCAAGTTCGTGGACAAAGTCAGCGTCCCTCAGACGGACATGAGACCCGAGAAGTGAGTGGCCCAGCCACCAGGGGTCCTGGCCACGCAGCCCTCCTCCTCTCTAGCTGGGCATCTATAATAACTCTTGGGTTGAAATGGGCCAAAGTGGGAGTTCCCACTGTGGCTCAAGGGTAATGAACCCAACTACGATCCATAAGGATGTGGGGTTCGATCCCTGGCCTTGCTCAGTGGGTTAAGGATCCCGCCTGGCTGTGAGCTGTGGTGCAGGTTGCAGACGTGACTCGGATCCTGCGTGGCTGTGGCTGTGGTGTAGGCCGGCAGCTCCAGCTCCGATTCAATTCCATCCCTACCCTGGAAACGTCCATAGGCCGTGGGTGTGGCCCTAAAAAGCAAAAGAAAGAAAAAGGGAAATGGGTGGAGGGGGCAGTTCCCAGAGAGGGTGGGCCCAGGGGGCCTAGGGTCCCCGAGTTCCCCTGTCCCTGACGCTCTCCTCCCCCCGCCCCCGCCCAGGCTGAAGGAGCCCTGGCCCAACAGTGACCCCCCGTTCTCCTTCAAGAATGTCATCAGCCTGACGGAAGACGTGGAGGAATTCCGGACTAAGCTCAAGGGAGAGCGGATCTCGGGCAACCTGGATGCCCCCGAAGGGGGTTTCGATGCCATCCTGCAGACGGCCGTGTGCACCGTGAGTGCCAGGGAGGGTCCTGCCGGCCATGCCAGGGCTGTGCTTTCCTGCAAGGGCCCACTCATTGGCCTGCTCTGTTGCCAGGCTGTGGCCCCCAGGCTCTAAGCCAAGCTCAGACCCTCAATTACAATCCAAATTTAGGAGTTCCTGTGGTGGCTCCGTGGGTTAAGAACCCAACTGGTATCCATGAAGATGCAGATTCGATCCCTGGCCTTGCTCAGTGGGTTAAGGATCCAGCATTGCTGTGAGCTGTGGTGTAGGTCGCAGTTGCGGCTTGAATCTGGCCGTGGTGTAGGCTGGCAGCTCCAGCTCCAATTCAGACCCTGGCCTGGGAACTTCGATTGGCCACAGGGCCGGCCCTAAAAACCAAAACCAAACAAACAAAAAACAACCTGAGGGAGTTCCTGTTTCAGAGCAGCGGAAACAAACCCAACTGGTATCCATGAGGATGCGGGTTTGATCCCTGGCCTTGCTGAGTGGGTCAGGGATCTGGTCTGGCCATGACCTGTGGTGTAGTTTGCCGATGTGGCTTGGATCCCACATTGCTATGGCGTAGGTCAGCAGCCGTAGCTCCGAATTGACCCCTACCCTAGGAACCTCCATGTGCCCCGGGTGCAGCCCAAAAAACAATCCAAGTTTAGAGGTCTCTGGGCCTGAGCCGTCATGGCCTGGTTTTGCATTGACCAGCGAGGCAGACCTGAGCCTTGGGGTTCCGGAATCTTAACCCGTTGAGCTGCAACAGGAACTGCCAAGAGTTCCGGAATCCTTAGTGCCCTGAGGCCAGCCTCCCACCCAATCTCCCTGCTAATGCCAGGCTCCAGCTGTGCTGCAAGAGGGTCCTTCTTTTTATGGGCATATCAGTTTTCTCATTTTGAAAATAATGTATCCATATTACAGACAATTTGCAAAACAAAGAATGGAAATTGCCCATGATTTCACCAGCATCAGCCAGCCAGCCACTTGATATCTCCCCAGCATATTTTGTTCCCTTTTATTTTATATGGTTGGAATCAGTGTGTGTGTGGTTATGAAGCCTTTTTTTTGAAACCGGCTTTTCTTTTTTTTTTGTCTTTTTGCTATTTCTTGGGCCACTTCCGCGGCATATGGAGGTTCCCAGGCTAGGGGTCAAATCGGAGCTGTAGCTCCTGGCCTACGCCAGAGCCACAGCAATGCAGGATCTGAGCCGCATCTGTGACCTACACCACAGCTCACGGCAACGCCAGATCGTTAACCCACTGAGCAAGGGCAGGGACCGAATCCGCAACCTCATGGTTCCTAGTTGGATTTATTAACCACTGCGCCACAACGGGAACTCCCGGCTTTTCTTTTTTACTTAGCACTATCATAAACATTTTCTCTTGTAATATACATGGTTTTCACTGCCAATTTCTATAACAAATTACCACACATAGTTGTACCTATATATATATTTTTTTTTTTTCTTTTTACAGCTGTATCTGAAGCATATGGAGGTTCCCGTGCTAGGGGTCGAATCGGAGCTGCAGCTGCCAGCCTACACCACAGTCACAGCCACACCAGATCCGAGGCACACCTGCGACCTACCCCACAGCTCACGGCAATGCCGAATCCTTAACCCACTGAGTGAGGCCAGGGATCCAACCCATATCCTCAGAGAGACAGGGTTGGGTTCTGAACCCGCTGAGCCACAAGGGGAACTCCTGCTGTACCTATTTTAAACCGCCTCTTTCATTGAAGGTGGCGTGGTGTACCTTCTTCTATGCAGTCGAGACAGCCTCGAAGAGCGGTTAAGACGTTATGGGGACAGCTGGCTAAACCTGCTTCAGATCTTGCTCGCTGGGC
This sequence comes from Phacochoerus africanus, assembly GCF_016906955.1. NCBI lineage: Eukaryota > Metazoa > Chordata > Mammalia > Artiodactyla > Suidae > Phacochoerus > Phacochoerus africanus. The sequence goes on along the minus strand of NC_062557.1, from coordinate 5,609,902 downwards.
CTGTGCATGACCCTGTGGTGAAGGTCGCGGCAGGCAGCCTGCTGGACTGGCACCCCCTCCTTGCTCCCCCCCAGAGGGACATCGGCTGGCGCCCTGACAGCACCCACTTGCTCGTGTTCTCCACCGAGTCAGCCTTCCACTATGAGGCCGACGGTGCCAACGTGCTGGCCGGCATCATGAAGCGCAATGACGAGGAGTGCCACCTGGACGCCACGGGCACCTACACCCAGTACAAGGCGCAGGACTACCCGTCGGTACCCACCCTGGTGCGCCTGCTCGGCCGACACAACATCATCCCCATCTTCGCCGTCACCAACTACTCCTACAGCTACTACGAGGTGCTGCACTGGGCGGGGGGGGCGGGGGGCGCTGGGGAATTTCTCAGACACCCCCCCACAAAACTTAGGATGGGCCCTGGTGGGAAGGGGAGGCCAACGCCACTCCCAAGCAAGTGGAGGCTAAAAGCACAGGCCCAAGAATGCACAGTCAGGCCTTAGCTTCCCCATCTGCAAAGTGGGTGAACCCCAGGAGTTCCTGTTGTGGCTCAGCAGGTCACGAACCCGACTAGTATCCATGAGGATGCAGGTTTGATCCCTGGCCTCGCTCAGTGGGTTAAGGCTTTGGCGTTGCTGTGAGCTGTGGGGTAGGTTACAGATGTGGCTCAGATCCCCTGCTGCTATGGCTGTGGTGTAGGCTGGTAGTTACAGCTTTGATTCGACCCCTAGCCTAGGAACCTCCATATGCCACGGGTGCGGCCCTAAAAAGACAAAAAATTAAAAAAAGAAAAGAAAAAAGGGGGTGAATCCCAGAGCTGTTGCCTGGATTCCGAGAGAGGATGCTTGTCAGAGCTGAGCCCCACGTCCTCTCCTGCAGAAGCTGTCCTCGTATTTCCCGGTCTCTTCGCTGGGGGTGCTGCAGGAGGACTCGTCCAACATCCTGGATCTGCTGCGGGAGGCCTTTGACGTGAGGGGCAGTGCGGGCTCCGCACCTTCTGGGCTGGGGCTGGGGAGAAAGCCGAGGGGTGGGGGCCTGAGAAACAGGAGGGAGGGTCACCCGGGGTCCCTAGGGAGCCCCCCTGCCCCCAGGCTCCTGCCCCCAGGCTCCTGCCCCCAGGCTCCTGCCCCCAGGCTCCTGCCCCCAGGCTCCTGCAGGCTCTGCTCCTTTGACCCCACCACGCTGGGACCTCCACGCGGGTGGGAGGGCAGGCCAGGCCAGGGTGAGGGAGCCAGGGCCCCCCCAGGGCCATTGACGGCCTGGCCTCTTTCAGCGTATCCGCTCCAACCTGGACATCCGGGCTCTGGAAAGCCCCCGAGGCCTGCGGACCGAGGTCACCTCCAAGATGTTCCTAAAGACCGACACGGGATCCTTCCACATCCGGCGGGGGGAAGTGGTACGCCTCCCTGGGGACCCGTGGGGAGTGGGGGGGGGGACGAGCCCCCTGGGGGCCCCCTCCGAGGTGGACCAATCTGGCGGCAACGCCCCGGGTCAGCCCATGGGTGCTCACTGGAGACGCCTCGGCACAGGGAGCAGGGTGGCTCAGATGCGCGAATGGGCCGAAGGCGGCCCTGGTGACGGCGCAGTCGTTGTCGTGCCTGTGGCTGGACCAGCAAGTCTGCAGCCCTGAGGAAGGGTGGGCAGGGAGCCGGGTGTCAGGGGCCGGGCACTTCCCTGAAGCCTGCCCACCAGTCATCTGGCCGGACCAGACCTGCCTTGGCTGACAGTGGGGTCCCGGCAGGGCACGTACCAAGTGCAGCTGCGGGCCATCGAGGACCTGGACGGGACTCATGTGTGCCAGCTGCCAGGAGCAGACCAGAAGGGCAACATCCATCTGAAGCCCTCCTTCTCCGATGGCCTCAGGATGGATGTGGGCATTATCTGCGACGTGTGTTCCTGTGAGCTGGTACGATGCGGGCCCTCCCTGGGGAGGGAGGCCAAGGCCGAGCTTGGAGTGACGAAGCAGAGCCTCCTGTGGCCCCATCTCCCTTTTGGGGAGCCCTGAGGGCCAGAGGCTGCAGGAACGTGCAGGGTCGCTCACCCCTCCCCCACACACCCCACCACAATTTCGTTCCAGCAAAAAGAGGAGCAGTCACCTCGCTGCAGCTTCCACGGGGACTTCATGTGCGGACACTGTGTGTGCAGCGAGGGCTGGTGAGTGTGCAGGGGCGAGGCTGGCACCCAGCATGCCAGCAGCTCCCAGGGAAGGGCTCTGATGCTGGACACACTGGGTGGGCCGGCTGAGGGTGGGGTGGCAGCCGTCATAGAAAGGGCTGGAAAAGGAGCATGTCCAGTGGGCAGGTAGATCCTGTCCAAAGCACTTTGAAATGCACAGAGGGAGCTCCCCTGTGGCTCAGCGGTAATGAATCCGACCAGTATCCATGAGGACACAGGTTCAATCCCTGGCCTTTCTCTGTGGGTTAATGATCCAGCATTGCCGTGAGCTGTGGTATAGGTGGCAGACAAGGCTCAGATCCTGTGTTGCTGTGGCTGTGGTGTAGGCTGGCAGTTGAAGCTCCAACTCAACCCCTAGCCTGGCAACTTCCATTTGCTGTGGGTGTGGCACTTTAAAAAAAAGGCAAAAAAAATTTTTTTAATTAAAAAAAAATGAAATACAGGGAGTTCCCGTCATGGTGTAGTGGAAATGAATCCGACTAGGAACCATGAGGGGTTCGGTTCAATCCCTGGCTTCGCTGGGTGGGTTAAGGATCTGGCGTTGCCATGAGCTGTGGTGCAGGTCGCAGACACAGCTTGGATCCCATGTTGCTGTGGCTGTGGTATAGGCCGACAGCTATAGCTCCGATTCGACCCCTAGCCTGAGAACCTCCATATGCCACAAGTGTGGCCCTAAAAAAGCCAAAAAAAAAAAAAAGGAAACATACAGATAGGGAGGATTTCTGGAAAGACGTGTAAGACTCAGGGTGGCAGTCATCAGGGTGTTAGGGGACAGGCTCGGGACAGAGGCTTCCCTTGCTCGCCCTCCCTTTGGAATCTTTAGTGTCTGAGCCGTGGGCATGTATTACCTGATCCGAAGTCAGTCGTGAGCGAATGGGAGTGAGAGTAAGGGCTTTTAAAGCTCCAAGACATCGAGCAAGGCTGTCATGACTTGAGGGACGGACCCTGGGAGGGTCTCAGGGGACAAGGTTTGAGGCTCCGCTTGGCCACCGGCTGTCTGCGTGACTCGGACCCTCCAGAGCCTCCGTTTCCTCATCTGTAAAATGGGCTGGTGAGAGCCCCGGCCCTCCTGCTGGGCTACTCTGGGGAAGTAACCAGCTCTCCCTGCAGGAGCGGCAAGACCTGTAACTGCCGCACGGGCTCCCTGAGCGACCTGGAGCCTTGCCTGCGGGAGGGCGAGGAGAAGCCGTGTTCCGGGCGGGGCGAGTGCCAGTGTGGGCACTGCGTGTGCTACGGCGAGGGCCGCTACGAGGGCCAGTTCTGCGAATACGACAACTTCCAGTGTCCCCGCACCTCCGGCTTCCTCTGCAATGGTGAGCTGCTGGGCGGTGCAGGGCAGTTGGGGAGGCCTGGGAGCCCAGCCCCTGCCCCAACCACTGGCTTTCCCATCAGACCCCAGGTGTGGAGAGCCACGCCACAAGTCAGAAGCCCCATGTTCAGGACTGGCCCTCCACCTTCCCTGAGCGCCTCCCCCGAGTCCAGCCCCAACCTTGACCTCTTGCCTCCTCTACAAACTTGATCTCCAAGGCCCCTGCTGCCACAGCACTCCCCTGAGGTCCTCCAATCTGTGCCCACCCCCTTCTCTGCTCTCCCATCTCACTAGGGTGGGTACCACCCAGCTCACCCCTCAGTGACAGATGCTATATGGCATGGCAATCTTTCTTCTCTCAGAAGATGCTACATTGGAGTTCCCGCTGCAGTTCCGTGGTTAAGAACCCAACTAGCAACCACGAGGTTGCGGGTTCAATCCCTGGCCTCTCTCAGTGGGTTAAGGATCTGGCGTTGCCACGAGTGCAGTGTAGGTCACAGATGCAGCTCAGATCTGGCATTGCTGTGGCTGTGGTGTAGGCCAGCAGCTGCAGCTCTGATTCAACCCCTAGCCCAGGAACATCCATATATCAACCCCCCCAAAAAAAGAAAAAAAATTAAGATGCTACATTTCTGGCAGGGGCAGCCTGGAGAGATGCTTGCTTTGTTAGCCCCACAGTGTGGGCCCAGGCCGTGGGCACATGGGCCAGCCAGGGCTTCCAGAGCAGGGGTACAGAACCCAGACAGAGGCCACAGTGAAAGACTGAATGGGTGAATGGAGGAGAATGAATGAAAATCCACTCATCAAATACTTTTTTTTTTGTCTTTTGTTTTTTTAGGGCCACACCTGTGGCGTATGGAGTTTCCCAGGCTAGGGGTCAAATTGGACCTGTAGCTGCCAGCCTACATCACAGTCACAGCAACGCTGGATCCTTAACCCACTGAGCAAGGCCAGGGATCAAACCCGCAACCTCATGGTTCCTAGTCACATTTGTTTCTGCTGCAACATCATGGAATTCCCGTTTCCTTTTTTTGTTTCTCATTTTTTGTTTTTTGTCTTTTTAGGGCTGCACCCACAGCATATGGAGGTTCCCAGGTTAGGGGTCGAATTGGAGCTGCAGGTGCCAGCCTACACCACAGCCACGGGGGGCTTGGGTGCCCCGCGAGGATGATTCTAAGCCTTGTCTGTGACCTACACCACAGCTCCCAGCAACGCCAGAGCTTTAACCCACCGAGCGGGGCCAGGGATCGAACCTGTATCCTCATGGATGCTAGTCAGATTCGTTTCTGCTGAGCCACATGGGAACTCCAACACGTTTCTGATGCTTGCAACTAATGACCAATAATTGTCTTACTTTCCAATACTTAGGTTTTGTTTCTTTTTTTTGTTGTTGTTGTTGCTATTTCTTGGGCTGCTCCCGCGGCACATGGAGGTTCCCAGGCTAGGGGTTGAATCGGAGCTGTAGCCACCGGCCTACGCCAGGGCCACAGCAACGCAGGATCTGAGCCGCGTCTGCAACCTACACCACAGCTCACGGATCGTTAACCCACTGAGCAAGGGCAGGGACCAAACCCGCAACCTCATGGTTCGTAGTCGGATTCGTTAACCACTGCACCACAACGGGAACTCCAGGTTTTATTTCTTTTTCTTACCTTATTGCATTGGCCAGGACTCATTCAAGAGTCTCAAACAGGGAGCCACATGATTGGATGTGTGTTTAGGGGGTGACTGCTCTGGCTGCAGAGTAGAAGGGAGAAGGGCAGAATGGAGCAGGAAAGATGGTGAGAAGGAAGTTCCAAGGGAACCAGGAAGAGGTGGCTCTGCACCCCAGCTGGAGACATCCTAGCTCCCAAGGCAGCTCCTGCAGGCCCTTCCCAGCAGGTGTGCAGCCTGGACTGCAGGTGCAAATATGCCTCCCCTCTCCCCTCCCCTTCTTTGCAGACCGGGGACGCTGCTCCATGGGCCAGTGTGTGTGTGAGCCGGGCTGGACAGGCTTGAGCTGTGACTGTCCTCTCAGCAATGCCACCTGCATCGACAGCAATGGGGTAGGCCTGGGCATGAGGCAGACAGGGCAGGGCAGTGCGGTGGAAGCGACCCAATCAGGACCACCCTCCCTCTTGGGCAGGGATGGAGGCACAGCTGGCTCACTGGTGCCTCCTCTCATCTCAGGGCGTCTGTAATGGGCGTGGCTACTGTGAGTGTGGCCGCTGCCACTGCAACCAACAGTCCTTGTACACGGACACCGTCTGCGAGATCAACCACTCAGCGGTGAGGCCGGATTCCCTGGGTGTGGGCGTGGGGACCCCAGGTGTGGGGCAGGACGGACAGGAGGGCGTAGGAGGTGGCCAAGGGTGTGAGTTTGCAGGAGTGGGCCTGGCGGGGGCCACCCAGCACAGTGCCTCTCTGTCCCTCCTCGCCCACCCAGATCCGCCTGGGTCTCTGTGAGGACCTGCGCTCCTGCGTGCAGTGCCAGGCATGGGGCACCGGAGAGAAGAAGGGGCACACGTGCAAGGAGTGCAGTTTCAAGGTCAAGATGGTAGATGAGCTTAAGAAAGGTATGAGGCAGAGAAAGAGGGCTAGGCAGGGGGCGTCTGGCGGGGGGAGGGGGTGTCACTCATCTGGCCAATGGGCTCACAATTCAGATTGAAGAGAAGCGGCCCGGGAAGAGGGCCCCCAGACCTGGGGGTGGTCGCAGCATCCAGATAAGCACCCAGGCCCAGGCAGGGGGCACACAGTCTGGCCAGGCTCCCAGACCTGCGGAAGGGGACATCTGGCTTAGACAGGGGGCAGAGAGCTGGGCAGGGCCATGAACACAGCAAAGACATGTAATTGGACCATGGAGGCACTCAGCCTCCTCTCCTCTGCGTCAGGAAAATGTTCTAGAAGCCCAGCTCCTGAGTGGTGCCCAGGACAGGCACAGGTTTGCAGCCTTTGACACGCCGGGGCTGGGGGCCCTGCCTCGCCCCATCCCTAAGCACAGTTTGCCGGGAGCTTGCATTGTCTTCCTCCAGGAGGTGATGGGGGGGGTGCGCTGGGGCCCATAGTAGGGCTGTGGTGAGGAGTGGACCCCTCACCAGGCCCCGAGGTGGCCCCCAGGGGGGGCTTGGGTGCCCTGCTGACCGTCTGCGGGTACAGCGGAGGAGGTGGTGGAGTACTGCTCCTTCCGGGACGAGGATGACGACTGTACCTACAGTTACACCGTCGAGGGTGACGGCGCCCCCGGGCCCAACAGCACCGTCCTGGTGCAGAGGAGGAAGGGTGAGCTGGCAGGTCGGCTGGGGGAGGTGTGCGGCCTGTTGGAGCCCCAGGGGGTGGGGGGGCAGAGAAATGGCACCAACTCCTTCCTCTTCCCCCGCCCCCCCCAGAGTGCCCTCCCGGCACCTTCTGGTGGCTCATCCCCCTGCTCATCTTCCTCCTGCTGTTCCCGGCCCTGTTGCTGCTGCTCTGCTGGAAGTACTGTGCCTGCTGCAAGGTGAGGGCTCCCCCAGGTCCCCACCCCCCAGCAGGTCCTTATAGGTGGCAGAGGCCAGGTGAGCCCACATGCTCCTCCCAGCCCAGCTCTAGTGGCCTCCCGACCTCGGGAAACCCTCCGTGACCAGATGCCTGGGAGGCCCCACCTGGGGTCCGCCACCAGGGTGCAAAGGGACATGAGAGTCAACAGGGAAGGAAGGGCCCTCCCCATCAGGAGCTGACAGTCTCGCTGGGGAGGACAGCAAGAGGGACAGGGGACAGGAGAGCACGGAGGATGGCACAGCCTGGGATACAGAATTGTAGGGGGCAGGGGCAACATTCGGCAATAACCCCCAGTGTTGTGGGATATTCGTGTGTGATACAGAGAAAAGGAGCTGGGTCATCAAATACGTTTGAGAAAACGGATTCTCCTCTGCAGGACTTCTCAGAGCCTTTGATCTAGTTGTAGGCATAGTGAAACTCTATGGAATGAATTCAGTGCTTCCCAAATAGGTTTGGTCACAGAACCTTTACAGAGTATACGGCAGGACCAGGGACCCAGGGCACAAACTTTTGGAAGGCCTCTGCCCCCCCTCACCCTGTGTGCCCCACTGCTCGATCCCTGCTCCTGGGCCATTGGTGTGGGTGGGAGGCATGGCTGGTGGGGCTGACCTGGGCTGGGGCAGCTGGCCCGGCCCTCATCCCCACCACCTTGTCTTCTAGGCCTGCCTGGCACTACTCCCTTGCTGCAACCGAGGTGCGGCCTGACATCGGCAGGGGGGTGGGGGGTGGGGCTGACCGCTCTTCCCTCCAGCTGGGGTGGAGGGGAAGGGGGGCCAAGGCTGGACAGGGGCGGGAGGCCCTGGGGGTCCCACCTGCAGGGGAGTGGCAGGGCGGATCTAGGGAGGGGCCCCTCCACACCGAGCACCCTGTCCCGCAGGTCACATGGTGGGCTTCAAGGAAGACCACTACATGCTGCGGGAGAACCTGATGGCATCGGACCACCTGGACACGCCCATGCTGCGCAGCGGGAACCTCAAAGGGCGGGACACGGTCCGCTGGAAGATCACCAACAACGTGCAGCGGCCTGGCTTTGCCTCGCACGCCGCCGGCATCAACCCCACGGAGCTGGGTGAGGGCCGGGACTGGGCACCACGGCTCTCGGCGCTGCCTTTAGAGTCTGGGACACGTTCACTGTGGGTTCTGGGTCTGGGCTCACAGACCTGTTCTCTCCGGGTCTGGGCGCAGGCACAGGCCTGGCCACCTTCTACCTTTCCTGATGGTGCTCCAGCCTCAGGGGCCCCCCCCCCCCCCGTCTGAGCATGGCTCCTGGGGGAGCTTCTGTGAGGCCCAATGTGCTGGGAGCTGACGGCCCCCCCCCCCAACCCCTAGTGCCCTACGGGCTGTCCCTGCGCCTTGCCCGCCTTTGCACCGAGAACCTGCTGAAGCCTGACACCCGAGAGTGCGACCAGCTGCGCCAGGAGGTGGAGGAGAACGTAAGCGCCGAAGAAGCTGATCCCAGGCAGCTGGCATCTCTGGGCTGGGTGTGAGCCGGGTGGTGGGAGAGCAGAGGGAAGCAGCCATGGAACCTGGATTTCCCGGGCAGGAAAGGAGGGCTTGCTTGGACATGTGCCTGGCTTGGGGCCACTCTGGGATCTGTTCCCAGTGGAAGCTTCCAGAAGGGCAAAGGCGGTGTGTGTGCCCCTGGCCACAGCCCCCCGCCAACCTGAGGGGTCCTCGGGGGCTGGATGGCTCTGGGTGGAGAGGCTCCCCCGGGGCTCACAGCCCTCTCCTGCCTGGCAGCTGAACGAGGTGTACAGACAAATCGCAGGCGCGCACCAGGTCCAGCAGACCAAGTTCCGGTGGGTCCCGGGTGCCCCAGGTTGGGCGGGGGAGCCGCCCACAGACTCCAGGGGATTTTCCCGGAGCTGGTGGTGCCTCCACCCCAGGGGCCATCTGGCTCATGGTCCCCACTTTGTTTCCCACAGGCAGCAGCCCAACGCTGGGAAAAAGTGAGTTGAAGACACATGGGTGGGGTAGTCCCAGGCACCTGCCCCCTGCTCCACCCCCCACCCGCATCCCCATCTTCACCCCCACCCCATCTTCATCCCCACCCTCACCCCATCCTCACCCCCACCCCATCCTCATCCCCACCCCCACCCCCACCCCCACCCCCATCCTCACTCCCATCCCCACCCCCACCCCATCCTCATCCTCATCCCTACCCTCACCCCCACCCCCACCCTCACCCCCCATCCCATTAGAAAGAAGGGCTGTTTGTGTCTGTCCTAGGGTAGGACCTTCACTGAACAAATACCAACACTAAGCCCTCACCAAGAGCCAGCCCCTGAGCTGGAACAGGCAAACCACAGGGGGCGGAGCTGCAGCCCCTCTCCCAGGGCCAGGGGTAGCCCGTGCCCAGCTCCAGTCCTCCTCCGAGGCCAAAGGCCTCAATCCTGGAGGCCCAGCTGGCTGCCAGGAAGGTGGTCTGGCGGGTCGCGTGCCTCTTTCCCAGTTCCTGCCCTGAGTCCTGGCCCCTCAGGGGGCGCGTAGGGGGCGAGGGCTCCGTGCAGAGAGTGCGGGGCTCACAGTGAGCACACTGAGCACAGCACCATCAAGAACCACTTAGACCAGCACTTTCATTTTTTATTTTTTATTTATGTTTTTGTTTTTGTCTTTCTGTCTTTTCTAGGGCCGCTCCTGCAGCATATGGAGGTTCCCAGGCTAGGGGTCTAATCAGAGCTGTAGCCACCGGCCTACACCACAGCCACAGCAATGCTGGATCCAAGCCGCGTCTGTGATCTACACCACAGCTCATGGCAACACCAGATCTTTAACCCACTGAGCGAGGCCAGGGATCGAACCTGCAACCTCATGGTTCCTAGTCGGATTCCTTAACCACTGAGCCATGACAGGAACTCCTAGACCAGCACTTTTAGACCAGCCCTTGTTCTAAGGGCCTCATGTGTGTGGTGGTCTTATTCAACCTCTTAGCAACCCACTGAGGTAGGTACCATTGCTGTGCCCATTTCATAGTTGAGGAAACCAAGGATCAGAGAGGTTAAGTGACTTGCCCAAGGTCACCCAGCGATTAAGATATAGAGCCAGGATTCGAGCCCAGGAAGTTCTTAACATCTTTGCTGTCCCGCCTCTACTCTTGCATCACCAGCCCTTCTTGGTGCGGCGGCTGGGACCACTGAGACTGCGGGGTGAGGGGGTGAGGGCAGCGTGGGGCCTCTGGGACTGTCTGGCTCTGAAGACTGCTTTTTGCTGCCCGGACTCTTGTCCCCCTGCCGGAGAGAGGACAGGCGGGATGGGCGGGCAGGGACACGTGCCAGCCTCCCGGCCACTCTGCCACCTCCCCACCCGCCTCCCAGGCAGGACCACACCATTGTGGACACGGTGCTGATGGCGCCCCGCTCGGCCAAGCAGGCCCTGCTGAAGCTGACGGAGAAGCACGTGGAGCAGGGGGCCTTCCACGACCTCAAGGTGGCCCGCGGCTACTACACCCTCACGGCAGACCAGGGTAGGTGGGCTTCTGCCCTGCGCTGCTCCCTCTCCCCTCCTGCCCCCGTGCGGCCCCCTGACCACCCCCACTGACCACTCCCCATCCCCTTCCCAGATGCCCGGGGCATGGTGGAGTTCCAGGAAGGCGTGGAGCTGGTGGACGTGCGGGTGCCTCTCTTCATCCGGCCTGAGGACGACGATGAGAAGCAGCTGCTGGTGGAGGCCATCGACGTGCCCGTGGGCACCGCCACCCTCGGCCGCCGCCTGGTAAACATCACGATCATCAAGGAGCAAGGTCCGTCGGGGGAGGGGAGCAGGGCGGGGGGCACAAGGGGGCTCCAGGGCCCCTGGTTCATCCTGGCATCCAAGTGGAAGTGAGGCCTGGCCGCGTGGCCCAGGCAGGCGACTTGACCTCTGAGCCTCTGTTTCTCCATCTGTAAAATGGGTATGAGGCTCTGGGAGGGTGTGTGCCTGGCAATAAGCACTCAGTGAGGGAACTTGTCTCATAACCACCGGGTGTGCTGCGTCCCTGGAACCAGCCTGCATCCCTCCCCAAGGTCTTCTCTGTCTGGGGCCTTTTTACGTGTGTGTCTTTTTAGGGCCGCTCCAGCAGTATATGGAGGCTCCCAGGCTAGAGGGTCAAATCAGAGCTGTAGCTGCCGGCCTATACCACGGCCACAGCCATGTGGGATCCAAGCCGCGTCTGTGACCTACACCACAGCTCGTGGCAACACCAGATCCTTAACCCACTGAGCGAGGCCAGGGATCAAACCTGCATCTGCATGGATACTAGATGGGTTCTTAGCCTGCCAAGCCACAGTGGGAACTCCATGTGGCCTTCGAACTTAGACAATGGGCTTCCCTTAGATGTCAGGACATCAAAGCGGGAAGGGAACTGGGGGCTTGTCTGCCCATCCTACCTGGAGGGGTGGGTAAGGCATCAGACACTGCCCCTGGCTTTGCCCCCCTGGCTAGCTCCTCGGGGAACCTGGACTGGTAGATAACGTCCTTCCTGCGTCCAGAGGGGGCCCATGCTGGTACCTGCTTAGGGGCTTAGCCCTGCTCTGCCCCAGCTCCTCTCTGGTCTTGCCCCTCTCTGGGCCTCCCTTCTCTGCCCTGACCCTTCCAGGATGTCAGCTGGACACTGTTCTAGCCCCTCAGTGTTTTCTGAAAGACTTTTCCATCCCCTTCCTCCGCCCTCCCAAGAGTCGGGGAGGCTGGGCTGGGCCGGGCCAGAGGGGAGGGCAGGAGTGGAGAAGGGACTGGCCCGGGACCCCCTGACTGGCGCCCGCCCCCTTGCAGCCAGCGGGATCGTGTCCTTTGAGCAGCCCGAGTACTTTGTCAGCAGCGGGGAGCACGTGGCCCGCATCCCCGTCGTCCGGCGTGTCCTGGACAATGGCAGGTCCCAGGTCTCCTACCGCACGCAGGACAACACAGCACATGGCAACCGGGTGAGTCTCCACCACAGGGTCAAGGGCACATCCCAGGGACCCAGCGGGAGAAGGGCAGGGCAGCTGCCTGAGTCCCCGGCTGCTGATGGTGCCCCTGACTGGCCTCCCAAGAACAGGTCCACCTGCTCCTGCCACCCTGCAGCAGGGTGTCCTCCCCCAGGGGCACAAGGCCCTGGCTGAGGCCCCATCGTGTCCAAACCATCTGTATCCCCTCCAAGATCCCAAAATCCGGCAGGACAGCCAGCCTCTTCATCTGCTTCAGTTCAGGGACTCTTTTTTTCTTTTTTCTTTTTTTTTTTTTTGTTTTGTTGTTGTTGTTGTTTTTGCTATTTCTTGGGCCGCTCCTGCGGCATATGGAGGTTCCCAGGCTAGGGGTTGAATCGGAGCTGTAGCCACCGGCCTACGCCAGAGCCACAGCAACGCAGGATCCGAGCCGCATCTGCAACCTACACCACAGCTCACGGCAATGCCGGATCCTTAACCCACTGAGCAAGGGCAGGGACCGAACCCGCAACCTCATGGTTCCTAGTCGGATTCGTTAACCACTGCGCCACGACGGGAACTCCGGACTCTTTTTTTCTTTTTAGGGCGGCACCCGAGGCACATGGACGTTCCCAGACTAGGGTTCAAATAGGAGCTACAGTGGCCAGCCTACACCACAGCCACAGCAAACCAGATCTGAGCCACATCTGCAACCCACGCAGCTTGCAGCAACACCAGATCCTTAAGCCACTGAGCGAGGCCAGGGATCAAACCCAAGTCCTCGTGGATACTTGTCAGGTTTTTAACCTGCTGAGCCATGACAGGAACTCCCATGTCCCCAAGCAGACCCCCCAAGGACTGTCATTGTTTGCTAGCAGGCCCTCCCTGGAGCTGTACCACAGGAGCAGCCCTTCAGGGCAGAGAGGGCCACATAGTGGGCTGGTGTCCCCCTTGTCACTGGACCCCAGTCTCAGGGAGAAGCCAAATCCAGATGGTAGACACACTTGGTTTGGCTTAAAGTTTGGCTGGTTTTTCTAAATTTATTACCAGCACTTTTGTTTTTGCTCTGGCCACGCCTGCAGCATGCAGAAGTTCCAGGTCCAAGGATCAAACCCACACCACAGCAGTGACAATGCCAGATCCTTAATCCACTGAGCCGCCAGGGAACTCCACCAACATTTTAAAACTAAAAATACTCACATCAAAACTTCACTCAAAAAGTAATACTTTTGGAGTTCCTGTGGCTCAGTGGTTAACAAACCCGACTAGTATCCATAGGAGACAGGTTCGATCCTCGGCCTTGCTCAGTGGGTTAAGGATCCAGTGTTGCCTCAAGCTGTAGTGTAGGTCACAGACTCAGCTCGGATCCTGCATTGTTGTGGCTCTGGCATAGGCCAGCAGCTATAGCTCTGATTTGACCCCTAGCCTGGGAACTTCTATATTCCACAGGTGTGACCCTAAAAAGCAAAAAAGAAAAAAAAAAGTAATACTTCACTGTATAGCAGAAATTGGCACAACATTCTAAATCAAGTATACCTAAAAAAAAAAACAAAAAAAAAACAGAAAAAAAGGAATACAGGGAGTTGCCACTGTGGCAGAGCAGGTTAAAGATCCAGCATTGTCTCTACAGCAGTGCAAGTTCCTCCCCTGGTCCAGCACAGTGGGTTAAGGATCTGGCATTGCCATTGGCATAGGTTGCAGCTGCAGCTCACGTTCCATCCCTGGCCCAGGAACTTCCATATGCCATGAATGTGGGTGGGGGGGGAGGCAATACAGTCGAGAAGTTCACCTGGTGGCCAAGGATTTGGCGTTGTCACTGCTGGGGCTTGGGTTTGACCCCTGGTCTGGCAATTTCCACATGCCAAGGGTGCGGCCAAAAGAGTAATAATACAGTGTGGTCTTACCAGCGCACAGGCCCGCTCAGCAAATCATGGGGGCAAGTGTGTGCTCTGAAGGTCCCAGCACATACCCTCCTCTTTACCTCTTTTTATCTGTAGGAAAAGTTCTGCTCCAGTCTCCCAATAAAAATTCCAAAGAGGAATTCATATGCCGTAACTTTTTCTTTTCTTTTTTTTTTTTTTGGTCTTTTTAGGGCCACACCCATGGCATATGGAGATTCCTAGGCTAGGGATCGAATCGGAGTGTAGCTGCCGGCCTACACCACAGCCACAGCAACACGGGATCTGAGCCGTATCTGCAACCTGCACCACAGCTCACAGCAATGCCAGATCCTTAACCCACTGAGAGAAGCCAGGGATCGAACCTGCGCCGTCATGGGTGCTAGTCACATTCGTTTCCACTGAGCCATGATGGAAACTGTCTATCATGACATTCATTGAATATGCCATATTATAGACATGGTGGCTATCCTATTATGCTTTTTATAAAGATGCCTTGGTATTGAACCATTTTTTAAAAAAGATTTTTATTTTCCAACTTGTTGTTTCGAAAAACTTCAAACTTACAGAAAAAATGGGAAGATCAATAAAATGAACACCGATTTACCCTTTACCCACCGTTTTGGGGTGTTTTGGGGTTGTTTTTGGCCACGCCCATGACTTACGGAAGTTCCTGGGCCAGGGGTCGAACTTGTGCCACCCCAGAGACAATGCCGGATTCTTAATCTACTGAGCCACCACGGAACTCCTGGGTGGTTTTTATTTTTCTAGAGTCACCCATGTTTTTTATTTTTCTTTTTTGGCCGCCCCGCAGCATGTGGAATTCCCAGGCCAGGGATCAGATCTGAGCCACAGCTGTGTGACCCAAGCCTCACCTGTGGCAACACCGTATCCTTAACCCACTGTGCTGGGCTGGGGATCAAACCTGCATCCCAGTGCTCCCCAGACACCACTGATCCCTTTGTGCCACGGTGGGAACTCCAGATTCACCCATTTTTAAAAGTTATTCTCTCTCTTTCTGTATAGATATATACATGCACAAATATACATATAGGTAGATCTATATTTCTATATAACTGTAGCGAGCAAGAGAGAATTATGTTCGGTCTACTTTTGTTTGCTCAGCTATTCAAAGTGAGTTGTAGACATGACGCAGACCCTAAACCCTTCTGCAGGCACCTGCTGAGAACAAGCTCACGCTACATAACTACAAGAGAATTACCAAACTGAAGAAATGCCACAGTCCTTGTAACTTATAATTAGTCCAAGTTCAGATCCCCCCATGTTCCATATGGCCCAGTAATGTCCCTTATAGCTCCCCTCTACCCCAATCCAGAACCAGGGAAGGGTCTAGCAAAGCATTTTGTTGTCATTTGTCTTTAGTCTCCTTAAATCCAGAATAATTCCCTGGCTTTGTCTTCTGTGACTCTCTTTCGAAGTGTCCCCTCCCTCCACGGGTTAGTTGTCTTGCAGGCAACTGATCTCAGCTTCTGGGTTTTATAGTCTCTGAGCTTGTCCCTCCTTGAGCAGCGGGCTTGGCTAGTGGTGCCTGGAGTTAAATGTTGGTTTGCAGCGCCACCTAGTGGTGTCGTGAGAAGGATTCCTGCACCCGTGTTGCAGTTCTCTGCCCCCCACAGGTACACTTTTATCCCTGGATGCTTAGGAAAACTGGGGGGCATTGGAAAAAAAAAAAAGAAGCTGGAGCTGATGGAAACCCCCTACTCGGGAGGCAGGGCCAGGGGCTGGTGGGATCCTGCACTTCAGAGCCACAGCGCAGGGAAAAGTTCTTCCCTCCCTGGGTGGGGCCTGCCAATCTCCACTCCCCCGCAGCTGCGTGCCCGCCTATGTGGGACCCTCCATATCGACATCCCTGTCTCTCTCTGTGCCTTGGTTCAAATCCCAGCTCCACCACAACTGCCTCTATGAACTCGGGTAGGTTTCTTCACCTCTGCGTGCCTCAATTTCCTCACCTGTTAAATGGGAACAATAATACATCTCACACCACTGTGAGGATGAAATAAGCTAGTATTTGTAACCTGCTCGATGCACAAGAGGAGCTGTATAAATATGAGCTATTCTGTGTCCACGTGGGACGGTCTGTGTGTGAGCGTCTCTGCAGTATCTGTGAGGTCGGGGTGGGGGTGGAGGGACATGTGGCCGTGACTCATCCCTCACCCCAGAGAGGAGGCTTGCAGAGATGGGGGAAGAGGGGGGCCGTTGGAGGAGCAAATCCCTGACCTTGACCCCTTCCCACTCCCAGGACTACATCCCTGCAGAGGGTGAACTACTGTTCCAACCTGGGGAAACCTGGAAGGAGCTGCAGGTGAAGCTCCTGGAGCTGCAAGAGATGGACTCCCTCCTGCGAGGCCGCCAGCCCCGCCGCTTCTACATCCAACTCAGCAATCCCAAGTTCGGGGCCCGCCTGGGCCAGCCCCAGTTGGCCACTGTCATCATTGGGGACCGAGGTAAGCAGAGCCTGGGGTCAGCTTAAGCAAGGCGGGCTGGGGGCCTCTTGACTAAGGCTGACAGTCTTAGCAAGTAAAAATGCGGGATGCCCAAGTAAAGGTGACTCTCAGATAAATTATGTCCCCATGTGTAGTAGGAGTATATCCCAGGCACTATTTGGGATATACTTATCCTTTAAAAGTGTTTGTTGTTTATCCGGAATTCTGATTTAACTAGGCATCCTCATTTATCTGGCAACCTTACTCTCAATCAGAGAGGCTGGGGCCACGTGGCCATTGGCCTGCTGGTGGCTGTAAACCCCATCCATGGGCCTTAGCTCTTTGACGTCAGCCTAAAATGCGGGTGTTCCCAGAAGGGTCTAACAGTTCTTATGAGTCCTTAGCCTCCAGTATAATGGAGTCTGTGAGCCCACCCCAGAGAGGAGGCTTGCAGAGATGGGGGAAGAGGGGGGCCGTTGGAGGAGCAAATCTTTCCGCGGGGGACATTCCCTTGGCTGCCAAAGGGAGGACTGGGGCGGACAAACTCCCTCTTCCTTCTCATTCCTCCAGAGACCCTCCTGGGCCCTCCACTAAGTTTGGGAGGATGTCCTGTGCCTCACCAGTAGGGTGCCAGCCCCCCCGGAGACCCCACCCCCAACCTCTGGGCAGGTCTCCGTTGAACCGTGAGGGCAGGAAGTGGGTTGGTGTTTAACTGGGCATCTCGCGCCCCCTGGTGGCAAGGGTGGGTTCCTGCCTGCGCAAAGCAGGTGGAGGTGTCAGCTGGCTGCCCTGCCCTTGTGTGACCCACTACAGATGAAGTGGACCGGAACTTTATCAACCAGACGCTGTCATCGCCCCCACCCCCCCGGGGTGAACTGGGTGCCCCACAGAACCCCAATGCCAAGGCTGCTGGGTCCCGGAAGATCCATTTCAACTGGCTGCCCCCTCCTGGCAAGCCGACAGGGTACAGGGTAAGGTGGGGGCCAGGGAGGGTGGTGGATGGAGAGGTGGGCCACCTGAGCCAGAGGGCCCTGGGGGGAGAAGGGAGGGCACGCTGGGCCTCAGTGGGCGGAGAAACCTCTGTCCACGCCCAGGGGAAAGGGAAGACCCGTTCCTGGGATGTGGTCCCAGCAGCCCGGAAACCTCTGCTCTGGCCCAGCCCCACAGTGTGAAGCTGGCAGGTCACTCACCCCTCTGTGTCTGTGTGCAGAGGGGACCTTAGTAAGGGCAGGGGTCCGTGGAGGGACAATGGGCTCTGCACCTGCTGTTCGCCACTGACCAGCCCTGCCCCGGGAGCAGGTAAAGTACTGGATCCAGGGCGACCCCGAGTCCGAAGCCCACCTCCTCGACAGCACAGTGCCCTCAGTGGAGCTCACCAACCTGTACCCGTACTGCGACTATGAGATGAAGGTGTGCGCCTACGGGGCGCAGGGCGAGGGCCCCTACAGTTCCCTGGTGTCCTGTCGCACCCACCAGGAAGGTGAGGCCTTGCCACATCCCGCCTCGCCCCCAGCTGCCCTGATGCCCGTGTGCCCGGCCCTGCCCCCTCCCCGAACTCTGTCCCCTCTCCGTCGCTGACAGCTCTCTTCCCGCACCGCCCCCCGCCCCCCAGTCCCCAGCGAGCCCGGGCGTCTGGCCTTCAACGTCGTCTCCTCCACGGTCACCCAGCTGAGCTGGGCCGAGCCGGCCGAGACCAACGGCGAGATCACAGCCTATGAGGTCTGCTACGGCCTGGTCAACGAGGACAACCGTAAGGCCCTCTTCTTCTGCCCCCCAGGGACGGCAGCTGTGGGAGGGAGGCTACCCCGTCCCGGTCAGTGGATGAGCCCCTAGGTCTGGTTGCCTGAGGCATCATTGGGTTCGTGGTCAGGTTTGGGCCGGGTTGCCTTCCAAAGCCAAGGCCAGAAGCTCTCGGGGCAGGTGGGGAATGGGAGGCCTGAGATTATACACGTACAGTCAGGTGGCAGGTCCGGGGTGCCTGGCCATGTAGGTAACTAAAGTGGCTCAACCTAACACGGTTCTCTGAGGGCCAGAGTGGACAGATCCAGCAAATAAAAGCAGAGGCGAGAGTCCCCATTGTGGCTCAGTGGTAACGAACCCAACTAGTAGCATCCATTAGGATTCGGGTTCGATCCCTGGCCTTGCTCAGTGGGTTATCTGGTGTTGCCTGAACTGTGGTGTAGGTCACAGATGTGGCTCGGATCTGGTGTCACTGAGGCTGTGGTGTAGGCTGGCAGCTGCAGCTCCAATTTGATCCCTAGCCTGGGAACCTTCATGTGCCACAGGCGAAGCCCTAAAAAGCAAAAAAACAAAAAACAAAACACAGGACGCCCTGAACTTCAGATAAACGTTTTTCTAGTGCATTTCATGCAGGATTTTATCTGGCAGCTCTAGGCCAGAGCACCTGGTGGAACAGTTATTTCTTCCCAGCCCTGGAAGGAGGGACGACCCCTGCCCATTGTCAGGATGAGAAACAAGCCGAGGGAACCCAATCCCACCCCTTGCCTGGTGCAGGGCCCTCCTCCTTGCATCCTCACCTCTGGTTAGCCCTAGGAACAGAGAGCTCACCACCCCCAAATACCACCTGCAGACCCTCAAGTGGGCCAGGCTCAGCCCCCCCAGGGTGACCCAGCAGGGCAGGGGGTGGCGAGATTGTTCTGGGCCTCAGGCTCCTTGCTCTTTAGTGGCCTGGCCGACCAAGCACAGGCAGCTGCCCCACATCCTCAGCCCATTCTGAACTTATAACACCGGGTCCCCCCTGGACCAAGGCGCACAGTCTCTTCTGCCCCAGCTTTTAATCCTGGGAGTGACAGATGGTTTCGGCCCATGGCTTTAGCCTTCTGAGGCCTCGGGGGTGCTGATGGGTGGAAGAGCGTGCTCTGGTGGCTTAGTGGCCAAGGGTCTGGTATTGCCACTGCTGTGGCGTGGGTTTGATCCCTGGCCCGGGAATTCCCGCATGCCATGGGCACAGCCCAAAAAAAGAAAAAGGAAAAAACGTGCGGAGCCGCCCTCCCGGCCCGAGGGTATCAGCCCCTCGGTGTGGCCCCCTTCCCATCCCCCATGGCAGACAGATGCAAGGGGGAGGGCGCAGGGCAGCCCCACTCGGCAGTGAACCCCGGCCCCCGGCCCACAGCCAAACCCCAGCCCATTCTTTGAGCACAGCTCTTTCCTGATCTGGTGGCACCAAGCTTATCCCAGGCTTATCAGGTGTTGGTTCCAGAGCCGTCCTTTGGACCCCTTGGGAGACTGGGACATTTTCTCGTCTTCCAACGTGGAGGGCCCCATCTTGTCACCCCTGGACTTAGGCACCGTGACTGGCTCAGGGCAGGCTCGGCTCTCCTCTCTCAGGGCAGCATGTCCACCCTTCTAGGCGTCGGGGAGGAAAGCTGCTGAGCCCTGCTCTCCGCTGAGGGACCCCAGCGGCCCTCTTGCATAGCAGCCCCCCTGCCCCAGTGCCCTCAGCTTTCACAAGCTGAGGGCTTGCCCCTCCTCCTGTCCTCACCCAGGTGACCAGGGCAGGCACAGCAGGTGTCCGAGTACCTCCACCTTGGACTCCTCTGCGGGGCATCAGGGCTTTGGTGGTGGGCGGTGAGGCACAGGGGTGAGTGAGGGCGCCCTCGCCTCTGGAACCAGCCTCACGCAGAGGCTCACGGACACAGGGCCCCTTTACGAACTGGGAGAGGCGACAGGAGGGCTGACTTGCCACCGAGCTTGGGGACGCGTCCTTGGCGTCTTGGTGACACTTCTCTAAGCCCGTCACGCCCAGGTGCTCAGGGCCTGGCACGTGGCCGGGGTTCAATAGCTGCTCGCTCCCCGCCTCGGTCCGGGGCTGTGTGACGCTGCGGCTGCTTCAGAGGCCGGGACCAGGCCGGGAGCCGGACAGGCCCTCGGAAGCCCTCTCCCTGCCCCAGGACCCATCGGGCCCATGAAGAAGGTGCTGGTGGACAGCCCCAAGCGGCGGATGCTGCTCATCGAGAACCTGCGGGAGTCCCAGCCGTACCGCTACACGGTCAAGGCTCGCAACGGCGCGGGCTGGGGGCCGGAGCGAGAGGCCATCATCAACCTGGCCACCCAGCCCAAGCGGCCCATGTCCAGTGAGTGGGGGCACCCGGGCGGGCAGGGGCGGGCAGGTGGCCGAGGCTGGGCCCTGGCTCACGCCCCCCGACCCCGCAGTCCCCATCATCCCCGACATCCCCATCGTGGACGCCCAGAGCGGCGAGGACTACGAGAGCTTCCTCATGTACAGCGACGACGTGCTCCGCTCCCCGGCCGGCAGCCAGAGGCCCAGCGTCTCCGACGACACTGGTGAGGGAGCCTGGGGCCCCTGCGAGGAAGGTGGGGAGAGGGCGAGGCTGTCACTGGTGTCCTGAGAGAGCAAAAGGGCCCGTGACCGCTGGGCGTGAACGTCAGAACTCAGAGTCCCTTTTTGGCCCCAGAAGATGACCTGCCAAGCCAGCCGTTTGGCAGACACAATGCTGGCTCTGGGTACAGAGGGGACGAAGCCGACGTGGCCCTCGTGGATCGTGTGCACGTGCCCGGGGCAGAGGCACAGGGGCTCAGGCACATGGGACTGGCAAGTTTTGAGCCCGGAAGGCCCCCCAGCCGTGCCATGGAGTCAGGCCACGGCCGAGGCCACGTGGGAGGAAGCAGGCCTGGCCCAGAGGCCCCCCGAGCAGCCACCTGGTTCTGGGGCCCCAGAGCCGTGGTGCCATGCCGGCCCTGCTCCTCCTCTGCCCTTGATTCCTGCACAGTGTGATGCAAAGAGCCCTCAACTGGGACTCTTGAGGACTCAGTTTTAGCCCTGGCTCCATTGTGGGAATTCAGGCCATCACTTAACCTCTCTGTGCCTCAGTCTTCTCATCTGTAAAACGGGATGCCTGTCACGCACCACCATGAGTGAAAACCCTCCAGGATTTGTATTTCCTCCCATCCTTGCCTATACCTGGCCTCCAGGGGGCCGAGCTGGGGTTTAAGGACCCCAGCCCAGGGATCTTGAGGGTCTAAGATGAAGAGCAGCTGGTATGAATCGGGTGCTGGAGCTCAGCAACACTACACTGGGCCTGGGAAGCCCTCTGGCTCCTGGACTTGTCCCCAGGGGCAGGCAGGCAGGGGAGCGAAGACTCCGTTATACAGATGGGAAACTGAGGCTCGGAGCAGGAAGGCGCACGGCTGGCGACAGAGCCAGGGCTCTGGCCCCTGGCTCTCCCCCACCAGCTGTGGCCCAGGCTGCCCTCTTCTACCTCTCGGATGGGTGCCAGGCTCCCCTGCACCCACTCAACCGAGAGAGCCCAAGAACGGCCTCACCCAGCCCCTCCGCACAGCCGCCCGCACCCGCCGGCGGTGCCAACGCGGCCCTTCGTTGTTCCCAAGGCAGCGGCTGGAAGTTCGAGCCCCTGCTGGGGGAGGAGCTGGACCTGCGGCGCGTCACGTGGCGGCTGCCCCCGGAGCTCATCCCGCGCCTCTCTGCCAGCAGCCGCCGCTCCTCCGACTCCGCCGAGCTGCCCCGCGGGCCCCCGGAGGACAGCGCCGGCGGCGGCGGGGGCCTGCGGGGCACTGGCGGGGAGGGAGGTGACCGGCACACCCCAACCCACACCCACCTAGGCTCAGGGCTCCAGCCAGAGCCTGCCTCGGCCAGGCTGCCCATTAAGGCCTGGCTGTGACCCCAGAGCCCAGGGCCCCCAGGGCCGGCGTCTGGGCTCTCCCCAAAGCTGGACTGCCCCCCCCCCGCCATACAGCATCCAAGTCTGCTGTGTCCAGGGGGCAAGGGCTGGTACCCAAGGACATCCAGGGACACGAGGGCAGGCGTCTGGGGGCTCCCAGGGCCCTGGGCTCACTGCAGGGGCAGTGAGTCCCCCAGCTGAGGTCAGCAGCCATCCATAGTGGCATCCTCCTGGGCCAGAGGACCTGAAAACAAAAGCCTGGGGGCCCCTTGGACTCCCTGCAGGGACCTGGGGGCCTCTGTCCCTGGTTGTAGTTACACCAAAGGCCCCCAGAGGGTAGGTGACCCCAGGAATGCCCAGGGTCGTGGCTGCCCCCAGGGCTCCGGGTCTGGTGCGGGCCTGGCCAGGTGACCCCGCTGTCCCCCCGCAGAGCACCTGGTGAACGGGCGGATGGACTGTGCCTTCCCGGGCAGCGCCAACTCCCTGCACAGGATGACCGTGAGCAATGCCGCCTACGGCTCCCACCTGAGCCCGCACCTGCCCCGCCACGTACTGAGCACGTCCTCCACGCTCACGCGGGACTACCACTCGCTGACCCGCACGGAACACTCACACTCGGCCACACTGCCCCGGGACTACTCCACCCTCACCTCCCTCTCCTCCCATAGTGAGTGCCCCTCCGCCCTGCCCCTCCGGCTGATCCACGCCTCCAGCGCCCCCCGCCCACCAGCCCCCTCCTGCCCATCCTCCAGCCCACACTTCCCGGCCTCACTCTGGTTTTGTCCCGCCCTAGGCCTCCCTCCCATCTGGGAAGACGGGAGGAGCAGGCTTCCGCTGTCCTGGGCCCTGGGGGCCCGGAGTCGGGCTCAGATGAAGGGGTCCCCCCGCTCCGGGGACTCACGGGACTCTATAATCCTGGCTGGGCGGCCAGCAGCGCTCTCTTGGCGCCCAGGTAGTAGGGGGCACCATCCTGTGTCGCACAGCTGTCCCGCTCCGCCTCGCAGCCATCCACCACCGCCGCCACCGCCCACACCGCCTCACCCTCCATCCCATCCACATCCATGCTGGTGCCTGACACAGCCTCTGTCCTCGCGGGGTGCCGGGCGGGGGCGGGGGAGGGCGGCCGATGCACAGGCTCACCCTCTCTCTCAGCACAGGCCGTGCCCATACCCACCCTGAGAACAGTCGGGAGGTGCTGGGTGGCCTGGACAGGGTGAGGGGGTCAGTACAGACACTACAGCTGAGGGAGCTCCGCCCCGGGACCCTGAGGCAGACTGACCGTGGCCTTCTGTCTCCAGACTCCCGCTTGGCTGCGGGTGTGCCCAACACACCCACCCGCCTGGTGTTCTCGGCCCTGGGACCCACATCTCTGAAAGTGAGCTGGCAGGAGCCACAGTGTGAGCGGGCACTGCAGGGCTACAGCGTGGAGTACCAGCTGCTGAATGGCGGTGAGGCTTGGCTGCTGTCGGGCTGTGGGGGCGCAACCTGGCCCCATGCTGACATGCCCATCCAGAATCCACCCACGTCCCCTGAACATGAATGCCCCCCTCCCCGTGTCACCGAGAGCAACTGTCCTTTCCAAGCCCCCCCTCTTCTGAGTCCTCATCCATCTCCCCTGGCCTCTCTCCAGGTCATTCCCACTGCTAGGTTTGCCCTAACAAGGCCTCACTGGCCTAGGGACCCAGGGCCTCTGCTGGCCTATGAGATGCCTTTCTGGGAATCTGGCATCTCTCTGGACAGACACACATCAACAGGGCCTGGACCCGTCAACGGCCAACACACACAGCTGGGATCTCAGGTTCCATACATCCCTTGCACCGTGTACAACCTGAACAACCATCCATACCATACACGCCTGACCCCACCTGTATCCAAACCACAGCTAATCCTTGGGCGGGGGGGGACAGTCAGGCCAGGGGTAGGATGATAAGGAATCACGCTGCTCCACCATCTGCCTCCACCCCCTTCCCAGGTGAGCTGCATCGGCTCAGCATCCCCAACCCCAGCCAGACATCGGTGGTGGTGGAAGACCTTCTGCCCAACCACTCCTATGTGTTCCGCGTGCGGGCCCAGAGCCAGGAAGGCTGGGGCCCAGAGCGCGAGGGCGTCATCACCATCGAGTCGCAGGTGCACCCACAGAGCCCACTCCTGCCCCTGCCGGGTGAGTTGCCCCCCACCCCCATAGTTGCCCCCCACCCCCATAGTTGCCCCCACCCTGCCACCCACCTGCTGACATGCTTCCTCTACTGCCCCCAGGCTCTGCCTTCACTTTGAGCACGCCCAGTGCCCCAGGCCCACTGGTGTTCACCGCCCTGAGCCCAGATTCTCTGCAGCTGAGCTGGGAGCGGCCGCGCAGGCCGGACGGGGACATCCTCGGCTACCTGGTGACGTGTGAGATGGCGCACGGAGGAGGTGCTGCTCGCCCCAGGGTCGGGGAGCCGGGAGAAGGGGTGGAGAGGGGGCCACTGAGGCTAAAGGCGCCTTCCCTGCCCAGAGCCAGCCACCACGTTCCTGGTGGACGGCGACAGCCCTGAGAGCCGGCTGACCGTGCCGGGCCTCAGCGAGAACGTGCCCTACAAGTTCAAGGTGCAGGCCAAGACCACCCAAGGCTTCGGGCCAGAGCGTGAGGGTATCATCACCATCGAGTCCCAGGATGGAGGTAGGCTCCGCCCCACCCCTGGCCATGCCTTCTCCTGGCCCCACCTTCTGACCGGCCCCTCTGCCCACTCCAGGCCCCTTCCCACAGCTGGGCAGCCACTCGGGGCTCTTCCAGCTCCCAGTGTCGGGCGAGTACAGCAGCATCACCACCACCCACACCAGCACCGCCGAGCCCTTCCTGCTGGGTGAGCTGCCGGGCAGGGCCTCCTGGGCCTCCCAGCGGAGCGCAGAGCTACCAGAGGAGGTGGGGGTGGCGTGGGGACCCGGGTAGGTCCTTCAAGGCCTCCTCCCCCGCAGATGGACTGACCCTAGGGTCCCAGCGCCTGGAAGCGAGTGGCTCCCTCACCCGGCACGTGACACAAGAGTTTGTGAGCCGGACGCTGACCAGCACTGGCACCCTCAGCAGCCAGGTGGACCAACAGTTCTTCCAGAGCTGAGCCCGCCGCCGCCGCAACCCCTCGCCGCCGGCCCACCCCC
The DNA here is from genome assembly GCF_016906955.1 of Phacochoerus africanus. Classification (NCBI taxonomy): domain Eukaryota; kingdom Metazoa; phylum Chordata; class Mammalia; order Artiodactyla; family Suidae; genus Phacochoerus; species Phacochoerus africanus. The sequence continues at coordinate 5,584,897 of NC_062557.1, read as the reverse complement.
TCGCTCCCCGGCGCTGCCTCAGCTACATCTTCGGACCCCTGGTGACCCAGCCCACCGCCTGCTGATCACGGGACCCCTGCCTCTGGCCGCACACCAGGGGCTAAGTGTCCTCTGCGAGGCATGAAGGGGGCCGAGGTCCCGGCAGGCCCTTCTGGCTGCCCTCCTGCTCCCAGGCCCCAGACCCTTTGTAACCAAAGAGCTGGGACCAGCATGACAAGGCCCCAGCTTTGTTCTGCACGTAATAAAAAGATTGAGCTACCGCGCGACTCTGCCTTGTCCTTGTTCCTGGGGCCTGGGAAGCAGGTCTCACACCCACCTTTCTCTGATGCCCAAGCACACGTCCACCTCTGGAGGCAGGCAGGTCTCACAGTCAGAGGTACAGTTTATTGAGCACCCAGATTGGAGGGCAGGCCGGCCCAGGGAGGGCCTCAGAAGTGCAGCACCTTGGCACCGTCGGCTGCCTGGGAGAGGAAGAAGGTGGCGGTACCGCTGTACTGCTCCTGCGGGAGGGCCGGGGTGGGGGGGCAGGGTGAGCACAGCAGGGCCCTGGGAACCCATCTCTCCCGCTCCCCCCCCCAGTCCCGTCACCTATCCACCTGGATGTGCTGCATCACGAGGGAAGCGGCAGAGGCCTCCAGCAAGGTCACCGTGCAGCCACCAAAGCCACCACCTGTCATGCGGCTGCCATAAACCCCGGGCGCAGAGAGGGCGGCCTCCACCAGCTGATCCAGCTCAGGACAGCTCACCTCGTAGTCGTCCCTGCAAAGCGGAGTTGGGGGGCGGAGGTGGGGGGGCTTGAACCGGCCCCACCCAGCACTAGGAGGAGCCTGTGCCCGGGAGGGGCTGGACACCCAAGGGGTCTCACCTGAGCGAGTGGTGACTCTCCACCATGAGGCGGCCAAAGGCTCTGTAGTCGCCACGGCTCAGGGCGGCCGCTGCCTGGGCTGTGCGCTGGATCTCACCCACAACGTGTCGCGCTCGCCGGAAGGCCTCCCCACTCACCAGCTCCCTGCCAGCTGGGGAGGGAAAGGGGTCAGGAGGCCCGCCACCCATGGCCTCTGGGCCCCTGTGGACATCGGGGAGGCATACGACGGCTCCAGGGCGCTGGGCCTGGGGAGGATGCTGGGGTGGGTGGGGACAAGACCTAGTTCTGATGCAGCTGAGGGTTTCAGAGCTTCCTTTCCTATTTAAAGGGGATACATCAGAGTTCCCACTGTGGCTCAGCAGGTTACAAACTCGACTAGTATCCACAGGGATGCAGGTTCAAACCCTGGCCTTGCTCAGTGGGTTAAGGATCCAGTGTTGCCGTGAGCTGTGGTGTACTTTGCAGATGCAGCTCGGATCCCACGTTGCTGTGGCTGTGGCGTAGGCCGGTGGCTACAGCTCCGATTCGACCCCTAGCCTGGGAACCTCCATATGCCTGGGAGCGGCCAAAGAAATGGCAAAAAAAAAAGACAAAAAAAAAAGTCTACTAAGAAAAAAAGATCTAGGAGTTCCCATTATGGTGCAGCAGAGATGAACCCAACTAGTATCCATGAGGACACAGGTTCAATCCCTGGCCTTGCTCAGCAGGTTAAGGATACAACATTGCTGCAAGCTGTGGTGTAGGTTGCAGACACAGCTTGGATCCGGCATGGCTGTGGCTGTGGTGAAGGCCGGCAGCTGCAGCTCTGATTTGACTGCTACACTGCAAACTGCCATGTGCCAAAGGTGTGGCCCTAAAAAATAAATGAAAATAACCCACGCACCTACAGACAACTCATCTATGACAAAGGAGGCAAAGATACAATGGAGAAAGGACAGCTTGTTCAATAAGTGGTGCTGGGAAAACTGGACAGCCACATGGAAAAGAATGAAAGTAGAACACTCCCTAACACCATACACAAAAATAAACTCCAAATGGATTAAAGACCTAGATATAAGACCAGACACTATCAAACCCTTAGAGGAAAACATAGGCCAAACACTCTCTGACATAAACGACAGCAACATCTTCTCAGATCCACCTCTCAGAGTATTGAGAACAAAAACAAAAATAAACAAATGGGACCTAATCAAACTTCAAAGTTTCTGCACAGCAAAGGAAACCCTAAACAACACAAAAAGACAACCCACAAAATGGGAGAAAATCTTTGCAAATGAATCAGCTGACAAGGGATTAATCTCCAAAATTTAGAAACACCTTCTGCAGCTCCATACCAAAAAAACAAACAAGCCTATCAAAAAATGGGCAGAAGATCTAAACAGACAGTTCTCCAAAGAAGACATACGGATGGCCAAAAAAACACATGAAAGGATGTTCAACATCACTCATTATTCGAGAAATGCAAATCAAAACCACTACGAGGTACCACCTTCCACCAGCCAGAATGGCCATCATCCAAAAGTCTACAAACAATAAGTGCTGGAGAGGGTGTGGAGAAAAAGGAACCCTAGCACACTGTTGGTGGGATTGTCAATGGGTGCAACCACTGTGGAAAGCAGTCTGGAGATGCTTCAGAAAACTAAACATAGAACCACCATTTGATCCAGCAATCCCACTCCTGGGCATCTACCCAGAGAAAACCACGACTCGCAAAGATACACGTACTCCGATGTTCACTGCAGCACTATTTACAATAGCCAAAACATGGAAACAACCTAAATGTCCATCGACAGAGGAGTGGATCCAGAAGAGGTGGTCCATATACACAGTGGAATGTTACTCAGCCATCAAAAAGAACGAAATACCAGCATTTTTTGCAACATGGATGGACCTAGAAACCATCATGCTAAGTGAAGTCAGCCGTACAATGAGACACCAACATGCAATGCTTTCACTGACATGTGGAATCTGAAAAAAGGACAGACGGAACTTCTTTGCAGAACAGATGCTGACTCACAGACACTGAAAAACTTATGGTCTCCGGAAGAGACAGTTTGGGGGGTGGGGGGATGTGCCTGGGCTGTGGGATGGGAATCCTGTGAAGTCAGATTGTGATGATCATTATACAGCTACAGATGCGATCAATTCATTTGAGTAATAAAAAATAAAAAATAAATAAATGAAAATAAAGAACGTAAATTGGTGCAGCCACTACAGAAAATAGTATGGAGGTTCTTCACAAAACTAAAAATCGAGTTTCCATGTGATCCAACAATCCCACTCGTGGGCATATGTCTGGACTAAACTATAATTCAAAAAGATACATGCACCCCTAGATTCACAGCAGCACTATTCCCAATAGCCAAAACACAGAAACAACCTAAATGTCCATGAGCAGATGAATGGATAGGAGTTCCCGTCATGGTGCCGCGGAAACGAACCCGACTAGGAACCATGAGGTTGCGGGTTTGATCCCTGGCCTTGCTCAGTGGGTTAAGGATCCGGCGTTGCCATGAGCTGTGGTGCAGGTCGCAGACGCGGCTCGGATCCCGTGTTGCTGTGGCTGGGGTGTAGGCCGGCAGCTGTAGCTGCGATTCGACCCCTAGCCTGGGAACCTCCATATGCCTCGGGTGCGGCCCTCAAAAGACAAAAGACCGAAAAAACCCAGATGAAGGCCTAAGACGATGTGGTACCTGCATACCAGTACTACTCAGCCACAAAAAAGAATGCGGTAACGCCATGTGCCGCCACGAGGATGGACCCAGAGGTGATCACGCTAAGTGAAGTCAGAAAGAAAGGCAAACGTCATGTGACAGCAGCCGTACGCGGAATCTAACCCACGACAACAATGAACGTATCGACACCACAGAAACAGACTCACAGACAGACGGACTTGTGGGTGCCAAGGGGGAGGGGGGTGGGAGAGGGAGCGGCTGGGAGTTGGGAGTCAGCAGATGTGAGCTCTTCCACGTGGAGGGGGCAAACCACACGGGCCTGCTGTGGTGCAGGGAGAACTAGAGTCACGATCCTGGGATAAAGCAGACGGAGAAGAATAAGAAAAGGAATGTATATGCGTGTAACAGAAACACTGCTGCACACCAGAAACGAAGCCGACTTTGGAAATCAACGACACGTCAACAAGATACATAAAACAAAGGGGACACTCGCAGCATCCGGGCCGCAGGAAGGACCCGAGCGGGCACACATAGAGCTCCCAGCAAGGTGCCTGGCACACAGTGGGTGCGCCATAAGCAGCAGTTTGAGCCCCACACTGGATGCTTCCTCAGCTTCCAAGGGGGACACAATGCTGCCTTCGAGAGTTCAAGACAGGGCGTTCCCACGGTGGCTCAGTGGAAACGAATCTCACTGGTATCCATGAGGATGCAGGTTCGCTCCCTGGCCTCGTTTGGTGGGTTAAGGATCCGGCATTGCCCTGAGCTGTGGTATAGGTCACAGTCGTGGCTCAGATCTGGCATTGCTGTGGCTGTGGTGTAGGCCAGTGGCTACAGCTCCAATTCGATCCCTAGCCTGGGAACCTCCATATGCCGTGGGTATGGCCCTAAAAAGACAAAAGACAAAAAAAAAAAAAAAAAGGGTCCAAGACAGAACAGGAGGGAAAAGTCCTGCTGGTGCTCTTGCTGGACTAACGATGGTGTGTGCGAGGGCCAGGGCTCCAGAGCTGGGGTACAGACCAGGTCTGCCTGGGGCACCCCAAGAAACTGGCGGGCTGTCCTACTGGATAACACTGAAGGGGGCAGAGCAAGCTGAGTGCCATCAAGACTGTCACAGCTTCATTCCAGGTGCCAGAGAGATTCTGGACCAGGGAAGGCCCAGAGCTGAGCTCTAGCTGATGAAAGTGAAAGTGGGGGTGCTGGGGGACAGGGAGGAACAGGTGTCAGGGGCCCAGCTGTTAAACAGCCAGAAACCACGAGGGCCCTGACGGGAGGAGGAAGAGGAGGGGAAGAGGTCAGAGGCCAGAGCAGGAAGGGGACAGGGAGCTCTCAGAGGTGACGTTGAGGTTTCAGCAGGAGTGAAGCAATAACAGATGAGGGGAAGTCAGGAGGAGGCAGCCGGGGAAGAAAGAGGAGTTCCGCAGGGGGGCCGGGACCCTAGTGGAAACGGGGGGCTGTGGTCCCCTCTAAGTCCTCCAGGGAGCAGCGGTGGCTGGTGCCCCGTGCTGGGGACAAAGCCTGGAGCAGGTCTGGGTAGAGAAGCAGGACTGGGACCAAGCAGACCAGGCACTGAGGAGGCGGGGGGTGGGGGGGACAGGCCACCGGAGGCTTCTGTGGGGACCCCCCGGGGAGCTGTCACAGAGGGCGGCCTGGGGGACAGGGGACTGAGGGATGCGGAGGAATGAGAAGGCGGGGGCTGCGCGGGGCTGGGACGGAGACTCCGTTTTAGGTTAGAAAACTGGGCCTGTTTCAAAGCAGGAGAGAAGCCAGGCAGAGGGCAGAAAGGAAGGCAGAGGGGAGCCCGTTCCCCAGGTCGAGGGGGATCCCGGGGTGGGAGGGAAGGGCGGCAAAAGCGCTTGAGGGTGGAGACCTCCGCCAAGGTCACCTGCACAGAGCAGGCGGGGCAGGTCTGAAGGCGACAGCTGACCAAGAAGTTCACCAAGAAGATGGTCCCTGAAATGGGCATCCCCACAGGGCCAGGAGGGCACAACTGCCAACGCCAGCAGCAGGGCCCTGCGTGCGGTTAGGGGTATGGGCTTTGGAGCTGATGTGCCGGGGTTCAAGGCTCAGCACTGCCACTCCCTGAACATTCCGCATGCAAAAAAAAAAAACGGGCCTAAGAATATCTGCTCCCTCCATAGAGTTGTGGGAGAATTACATGAGTTAATATTTATCTGACCTTTAAACTGTTAAATAGACTAACTTCCTAGCCACGTATATCAGGAACGTTCAAAATACATGTTATCTTTTAACTCTGTGGTCCTAGTCCTAAGAATCGAATCCTCAGAAAGTAGTGAGAAAATGCCGAGAAAGACCAGTGTATAAAAATATGCATCACAGTGTCAGGTGTGATTATCAAAAAATAGTTAAATAGGGGGAAAAATGTAATTGTAATGTATACATGTAAGGATAACCTGACCCCCTTGCTGTACAGTGGGGGAAAAAAAAAAAATAGTTAAATAAATTACAGTGTACTGGAGTTCCTGTCGTGGCTCAGTGGTTAACGAACCCAACTCGTATCCACGAGGAGGTGGGTTCAATCCCTGGCCTTGCTCAGTGGGTTAAAGATCCGGCGCTCCCATGAGCTGCAGCGTAGGTCTCAGATGTGGCTCGGACCTGGCATTGCCGTGGCTGTGGTGTAGGCTGGCAGCTGTAGCTCGGCTTCGACCCCTAGCCTGGGAACCTCCATATGCCGCAGGTGCAGCCCTAGAGAGACAAAAGACAATAAATAAATAAATTACAGTACCAGTACACTGAAAGGCTTTTTTTGTTGTTGTTGTTATTGTTGTTGCTACTTCTTGGACCGCTCCCGCGGCATATGGAGGTTCCCAGGCTAGGGGTTGAATCGGAGCTGTAGCCACCGGCCTACGCCAGAGCCACAGCAACGCGGGATCCGAGCCGCGTCTGCAACCTACACCACAGCTCACGGCAACGCCGGATCGTTAACCCACTGAGCAAGGGCAGGGACCGAACCCGCAACCTCATGGTTCCTAGTCGGATTCGTTAACCACTGCGCCACGACGGGAACTCTGCTACGTAGCTTTTTAAGCCATGTTGGGAGTGCCCGCTGTGGTGTAGTGGGTTAAGGATCCGACATCGTCTCTGTGGTGGCTCAGGCTGCCACTGCTGCGGTTTGGATCCCCGGCCAGGGAACGTCTATATGCTACAGGTGCAACCCAATCAATCAATCAATCAATCAATCCCAACTGCTTTCATGGCACAGAGAAGGGTTCTGAGATAACGTTAAAAAAGGGGCAGGGGGCAACATATACTGAACTTGAGAATATAGATGTAGGGAAACACTGGAAGGAGATACGCTAAGATGCTAAGAGTGGCTATCTCTAGATAGTGATCTTACGGTTTCTTCTTTCTTCCTTTTTTTTTTTTTCTTTTTTTGGCCCCACCTGCAGCATATGGAAGTTCCCAGGCTAGGGGTCAAAGCGGAGCTGCAGCTTCTGGCCTACACCACAGCCACAGCAACGCCAGATCCAAGCCACATCTGAGACCTACACTGCAGCTCGCAGCAACGCCAGATGCTTAACCCACTGATCAAGGCTAGGGATCAAACCCGAATCCTCACAGACCCTAGTTGGGTTCTTAACCCACTGAGCCCCAACAGAAACTCCTAGTTTCTTATTTTCTTCTTTGTATTCTTCTGTATTTTCCGTGGTGGATACTTAATGCTCATATTAGAAAAAAACAATACTGAGACTTCAAGCAGTCCTAGGTTAGCAGTATTAGGGGGAGTGGGCAGAGCTTGGCAGAGGTCCCTGGAGGTGAGGGGGTGTACAATTGAGTCAAAGCCACACCAAGGCCCTGGCAGTCCCCGAGGGGTACCCAGCCATCTCTGGGACAGTGCACACTGGGCCAGCTCTCACCTTCCAGCTCCTCCCGCTGCACCTCCCGAAGGCTCTCCTTGCCCAGCGCCCGGGCCACTTCCTCACACTGCCGCCGCCGCAGGGGGTACTCGCTGGAGCCCAGTGAATGGCGGACATTGGAGTTGGTGATGAGTACTGCCAGCTTGGGGTCCGACAGCGGCACGAGGCTTGTCTCCAGGGACCTGGGGCAGAGACAGAGCAGGGGGAGATGACAAGGCCGAGTGTGTGTCTGCCTCGCCAGGCAGTGCACGTGCCCCATCCAGGAGCTCCTGATTACGAGGTGGGAGGGTACGAGGGGAGCCCCTGACCTGCAGTCAATGAGCAGCGCGTGGCCTTTCTGCCCCAGCAGTGCGATGAGCTGGTCCATGATGCCACAGGGCACCCCTGCGAAGCTGTGCTCGGCCCGCTGACACACCTGGGCCCGGGCAGCTATTGTCCCCGAGTCTGCGGCACAGGGCAAGGTGGGGAAGTTGGGGCCCCGGGAGGGGGCCCTAGGGGCGGCCGGGTGAGAGCAGCGGTAGCTCCCAAGACACTCCAGGGAGCTTCCCCACCCCCACCCTCAAAGCCACAGGAGGGGCAGGAAGCTCGGATCCCAAGGCCTCAGGGAAGGAGGGCTGGGTTGGGGCTGGGGTCTAGAAGGTACCTGGGCAGAGCTGCTGCAGGAAGGTATACGTGGCCACTTCCAGGGATGCTGAGCTGGACAGCCCACCCCCTAGTGGCACTGAGCTGACCACCACTGCACTGAAGCCAGGGAGGGGGGCAGCTGCAGGGGAAAGAATGGAGGATGGTAAGATGGGCCATCGGGCAAGATGGGCACAGGAAGGGCATGTGTTCTGGTACAAAGGGTGGCAACTGCCTGGCAGCTGCTTCCAGGGGATATGCCTCAATTGTCAGAGGCCATCAAACTGCTGGGCCAAGGGGTCCGCTGCCCTCCATCCTCCTACCCTGAGGTTCTCCTGGTTTAGGGTTCTGGACACCAAGAGGCTGGGGTTTCTTTTTTCTTTTTTTGCTTTTTATGGCTGCACCCAAGGCATGTGGAGGTTTCCAGGCCAGGGGTGGAATCGGAGCTACAGCTGCCGGCCTACGCCACAGCCACAGCAATGCCGGATCCTTAACCCACTGAGCAAGGCCAGGGATGGAACCCACAACCTCATGGTTCCCGTCGGATTCGTTTCCGCTGTGCCATGATGGGAACTCCTTGGCTGGGGTTTTCAATTCGGCTCCTCCAGTCATGGAATGGGCAACCCAGAGCAAGTTCCGGAAGCTCTCACCTGGGGCATCAGTTTCCCCACCTGTACAATGGGAATACCCCCGCCCTGGATGCCTACCCCACAGTGGATCAGATGGGCTAAGGAGCTTTGTGGCTGAGAGGTGGCACTCCTGGTACCAGGTCCCTACCTGGATAGTGCTGGATCACTCCCTTCACATAGTTGGCCCAGTGCGGAGTCCCAGGCTCCAGCGGCCGCTTGTCTGTGGGCAGGGGAAACTGCAGCCGCCGGGGCTCATCGGCATCCTCAGAGGTGGTAAGGAGGGAGACAAGCCCATCCGTCCGGGGGCTGCCCACGAGCACAGTCACAAGCTCCAGAGCCTGGCAGGAGAAACCAAAAGTGTGCCAAACTCCCAATACCACAGTTCTGAGGGATGCGGGGCCTGGGACAGACAAGGAGGTGACCCGAAGTGTCTCTGGGAAGAGCCTGCATACAGATCTGGCCTTGGGGACTTGGGTCCTGCTCCCCATGGGTCTTCAGGGCCGGGACAGCAGGAGTGCAGACCTGGACTCTGCCCTGAGCATGGGCTCTCAGCTGCGGGGCACGAGGGGGAGAGAGCACAACAGGGAAACAGAATCAGGAGCTCCTCTGATGCCTTCCCATTAGAAGGCAACCTCAAGGCACCGGGCTTGCTCACTAGCCAAGCTGCACAGCTGCAGAGCCTGGTGGAAAGAGCCCCCGGCGGAGGCAGGTCCACCAAGATCCAGCTGTGTGACCTTGAGCAGATCATTAGCCCTCTCTGAGGCTCAATTCCCTCCTCTGCAAATTGAACCGGCGGAACCAGGAGGCTCAGGACTACTTCGCCCCGGTCTACGCTAGGGCCCCCTTCCGCATTCCCCCACAAGCCGCGGTGGCTCCCAGGGAGCCTACTTCCTCGGGGATTCCCAACTCCCTCCCTTCCAATGTGGGAAATGCCGCGTCTTAGGGTCTCTCCCACTTGCTCGTCCCCCAGCTCGGTGGGGGTAAAAGTTGGGTGTAGCGCGCCCACCAGGGCACGCGGGGAGATGGCGCCTCCCGCCCAGCCCCTCACCATGGGCAGCACCAGGCCCTGGTTGTAGTCCGTGTGCTCCCCGATGAGGTTGACGCGGCCCGGCGCCGACACGGCCAGCTCGGGCTCGGCCCCGAACTCCTCCAGGAAGGCTCTCCGGGCCCTGGCCAGCAGCTCCTCGGCCCGGGGCTGTTCCGAAGCGGCCATGACTCTCGCCCTGCAGCTCTGTCCGGCGCAGTCGGGTCGGCGCGGGATGCTCGGGGCGGGGCCGCGCGGCGTCTGCCCACATAGCTGCTGGCGCCGCCCCGCCCCCGGGCCCCGCCCCGGGCCCCTCTGGCCCCGCCCCTCCCGCAGCTCCGGCCCCGCCCCGTCCGCAGCTCCGGCAGAGTCCACCGTCTGGGCGAGCGGGGCCGCCCGGAGGTGGGCTTTGGGAGGGGCCACTGGGCGTCTGGTCGGGCGTGCGTGGCCTTGAGTGGTATTTGCCGGACTGGGCGATCTAAGCTGCCCTTCCCTGGTGCTGGTGTGCCACACCCCACCCCTGCACCCAGCCGGCTACCCACAGCCAGAGCAGTACCAGCACATCTGGGATTCCCCAAGGGTTCTCAAAGCTCTCTCCCAAAAGTCCTAAAGTCCTGCAGCTGTGAGAGGTCACCAGCCCCCGATCATGGATCTCTAAGAGGGTGGATGGCCTGGCATTCAGAGTAAAGAGAGATAAAGAAAGCCAAGTTTGACCCCCTGTCCAGCTCCTTAGCAATGTAGGAGCAAGGAGCGGAATGATGGACAGGGTGGGCCCAGCCCCTCCTGGAAGGACCCACCCAGCTGCCAAGGCAAGTTGGGCTGTTGGCACCAGCAAGTGCTTCCTCAGCCTGGAATCTTGGTCCCAGTGTCTGATACCCAGAGTCTGACACTGGCCGCCTCCTCTCTCACCAGCCTGCATCCTAAACCTTCAAGCTGTCCTTGGTTCCTGCCCAGATGCCTGTCCATGGCTGGCCATCCCATATGAAAACTTGGAGGGGAAAGGCTAACATGTAAACAAACTCTTTGGAATTAGAGTGGGGGCTTTGGAAGGGTTGTGGCCAGGGCTATAGCTCAGGGGTTTGCCCAAAGATCATTCACAAGTCAGCTCTGAAAACTCCTAGAAGTAAACATAGGTTCACCCTACACCACAGCTCACAGCAATGACAGTTCCTTAACCCACTGAGAGAAGCCAGGGATCGAACCTGCGTCCTCATGGCTACTAGTCAGGTTTCTTACCCCTGAGCCATGACGGGAACTCCATGGACATGTTTTCAAACATTTGTGACCTTGGCTTAGCCAATGGTTTTTCAGATGTGACACTGAAACCACAAGCAACAGAAGAAAAATGTGAACTGTACTTCATCAAGATAAAATACTTTGGAGTTCCCGTCGTGGCGCAGTGCTTAACAAATCTGATTAGGAACCACAAGGTTGCAGGTTCGATCCCTGGCCTCAATCAGTGGGTTAAGGATCCGGCATTGCCGTGAGTTGTGGTGTAGGTTGAAGATGCAGCTCGGATCTGGCGTTGCTGTGGCTGTGGTGTAGGCTGGCAACTGCAGCTCCCATTTGACCCCTGGCCCAGGAACTTCCATATGCCACAGGTGTGCACCTAAAAAAACCCACAAAAACACACAACAAGGTACTACTTCATATCTACTAGGGTGGCTAAAATAAAAAAGAGAGAAAATTAGAGTTCCCGTCCTGGCGCAGCAGAAACGTATCCGACTAGGAACCATGAAATGGTGGGTTCGATCCCTGGCCTCGCTCAGTGGGTTAAGGATCCAGCGTTGCCGTGAGCTGTGGTGGAGGCTCCAGACGAAGCTCGGATCTGGCGTTGCTGTGGCTGTGGTGTAGGCTGGCAGCTACAGCTCCAATTTGACTTCTAGCCTGGGAACCTCCATACACCACGGGTGCGGCCCTAAAAGGACAATAAATAAATAAGCAAATAAATAAATAGAGAGAAAATAACAAGTGTTGCTGAGTATGTGGTGAAATCAGAACCTTCATACACTGCTGGTGGGAATGTCAAACAATCCAGCAGTTCCAACAATTAAGCTAACGATAGAGTTATCCTATGACCCATCAATTTCATCCCTAAATACACACCCAAGAGAATTGAAAACATATATCCATGGAGTTCCTGTCACGGCTCAGCAGTAACAAACCTGACTAGTATCCATGAGGATGAGGGTTCAATCCCTGGCCTTGCTCAATGGATTAAGCATCTGGTGTTGCTGTGAGCTGCGGTGTAGGCTGCAAATGAGGCTCAGATTCTGCCTTGCCGGGGCTGTGGCGTAGGCTGGCAGCTTCAGGTGCAATTCAAACCCTAGCCTGCAGGTTCAACCATAAAAAGAAAATAAAAAAGCTTGCAATAAAAGCAATTCCAAATTTCTTTTGATGGTCTGCACCTTTTGAGGGGTCCTCGTAGGCAAAAGAAAACAAGACAAAACAGAGTGGCCTTTGGGGCCAGTTGCAATGGAATTAAACTCACAAACGATGCCTCCCCATGAGGCAGTGGTGCATGAAGCCTCCTGGGCTCTGAGAATCCCTTACCCACCTCAGCCTTGATGTCCAACAGCTCTGAGCCCAAATTCTCTGCCTTGACTCAGGTGTGACTTCAGTCAGATGACTCAGTCTGAGCCTCAGTTTCTCATCTGTAAAGTGGGGCTCGTGTGCCCTTCCCAAGAGGCTGTCACAAAAGAAACTGAACGGGATCATCTTTGAAGCGTGCACAGCCCAGCCCCTGATGCGTAGTAAGCGCAGAATAAATGTTTGCTCTTATTATCAATCATCCATGAATACAGCAGAGGTGACTGGACGCTCCTGCGGGCAATGGGCCAGATAAAAACCTGGGGCTTTCATGCTCGGATTAGGAGGCCGTCTCAATCTGATCCGCGCTCCCCCGGACTGAGATAAATGCTCCGGAAGAGCTTTCGAGGCAGAGAGGAAGCCCACACCCTTGGTTGTTACTCCCATTGTCTTGCTAGTTCTTGGAGACCCTCGACTTGGTGCTCATTGGCTCCTGCTGGACTCGGAAACATCAATTTCTCCTGGGAGAGCTGTTTACTCGCAGGGTTTGAATCCCATCTAGCGAATTACGGGAAATTTGTTCAGAGGGAAGTTTGCCTCCGACCTTTGACCCTCCCTCCCATTTCCTGGTCAGATGTCACAAGATTAGGGGGAAGGTGGCAACATAAAGGGGACACTGCCACCCGAGGTCTGTCCTCTGCCCTGCTGTGCCCAAAACTTACTTGTTCCAGAGCTTCCAGAGCCAGCTGTCATGATAGAACTCCCAGTCCTATCCACCACGGGGACAAACTGTCCAGTGGTGGGAGTACCACCTGTGCCAGCTGAGCGCCCGGTGCTGTAGGCAAGCCTGGAGGTCGCCAAAGCAGGTTTGACCCGGCCACAGTGCAACCTGGCCCACCACTGAGGACACATGGTCCAGAGGAGCCTCCTGCCCGAGTCTGTGGTGTCTCTGTGTCCAGGTCTTAGCCCTTGTCCCTCTCTGCCAGACCCAGTCTCTGTTCACATGACAAAGGTCTGTGTGCTTCACACAGCTCCGGCCTCTCCATCCAATCACCTCCTGGTTCCCTAGTGGCACTTGGGTTAATACCTACAATTGAGTTCCTGTCGTGGCTCAGCAGAAACAAACCTGACTAGCATCCATGAGGACACAGGTTCAATCCCTGGCCTCTCTCAGTGGGTTAAGGATCCATTGTTGCCGTTAGCTGTGGTGTAGGTCGCTGACCCTGCTTGGATCTGGCGTTGCTGTGGCTGTGGTGTAGGGCAGCAGCTACAGCTCTGATTCGACCCCTAGCCTGGGAATCTCCATATGTAACATGTGCAGCCCTAAAAAAAAAAAGAGAGAGAGAGAGAGAGAATCCGACTTAGTGTCCATGAGGATATGGGTTCATTCCCTGGCCTGGCCTTGCTCAGTGGGTTAAGGATCCAATGTTGCTGCAAGCTTCAGCGTAGGCCAGCATCTGCAGCTCCAATTTCCCCCTAACCTGTTAACTTCCATATACCACAGGTGCGGCCCTAAAGAGAAAAAAGGAAAAAAAAAAAAAAAAGAATCTGACTGCAGCAGCCATGGTCGCTGTGAAGGCCCAGGTTCAATGCCCAGCCCAGTGCAGGGGGTTAAAGGATCCAGGATGGCTGCAGCTGCAGCACAGGGCAGCTGCTCTCCTAGACTCGTGGAACCTCAGTTCCTACCTGGAACATTTCCAATTTGGAAGCCAGGCCAGTAACCAAAGCTCTTGGGAACCTGACTGATTCTTTGCCACCCATGCCAGGAGCAGATCCAGCCAGCTGTGCTGTGGGGCTGCCAGGGCCATTGGGTTGGCCAGCAAACCAGCCTGGAGTGTCTGCTGTGTGCCAGGCCCGACTCCAGAGGCAGGCAAGACTCAGGCGGAGCTTCCTGTCTACCCTGCCCCCTGCTAAGATGGGCCAGCTGCAGGCCTGGTCTTTATTTAGAATCCCCACTGTGTCCCTGAATTTCCTGCCCTCTAGGCTGACGACCACCCTGCTGGTGGCCGGGCAGGGAGCAGATCCAGACTCACAAGCAGCAGCTGGGCTGTCTTTTCCTGCACCTCGCCCCCAGGCACTGCGGCTGGCCCAGGCCTCCAGGCCACTGTGGGTTGGCAGGAGGATGGAGACTGGCCAAAGGCAGGGCATTGAAGAGGGAGGGGCCCAGGGGCTGCAGCAGGAACCTCAGGTTCACGATGCCTGGACCGGGCCCCATCCTGTCCCCTCTGCTGATGCCCTTGACTCAGTGCCAGGCAGTGAGGAACTTCTGGGAAAGGTCCTGGGACCATGTGTGTCCAACAGAGGCAATGGCAAAAGGGAGTAAAGGTTAGTGGAGCCCAGGCACCACCTCCCTGGGGACCTGTGCTGTCCCTCACACACCCCTCAGCACAGGGCCCCACACCCTAAGCCTGCAGTCCCCTGGCCTCCCTTTCCCAGGGCCCTTCCTGTCACTGGCACTGGTGACGGAGAGATGGCCTTCTCCCTTTGGGCCTGCTCTGCCCCAGCGGTATGCTTGTGGAACTGCAGCTTCCTGAACAGGGTGGAAGCTGCCAGAGGCCCCCAGACCCTGACTGCCTGCCCACACCCTTCTGCGCCCCTTTCCAGGTCACATGTGGCCTTATAACCCCTCAGTAGTCACTGGGGCAGGTGGGATGGGGTGGAGGGTCCTCTGCTCAGGGCGGGAGTCTAAGAAGGGCGGCTCCCAGGTGCCCGACTCCAGGACACATCACCCCCAAGTCCCATGGCTCTGCTGGGAACAGTGGTGCTGTCTGGGTGGGATCCTTCCCTTGGGGGGGCTGCTGGGGAGGACCACAGGGAGCAGGCACCACCCACTCCCCAGGACGGAGGACAACAGCTTCCCTCCTCACAGCACAGCCCCCAGGAATAAACTCCACGCTGTCCCAGCTGCACCCACCTCAGCCCACAGCATGGCCCATTCCCCAGCCCTGCTGGTCAGGGAGCCACAAGGCCGGCCAGTGGGCCCAAGGGCCTCAGGCCTCCCCAAGGATGCTGCAGGATCTGGGTTAGCAACCTATGCAAGGGGCTGCTCTCTCCCTTTCTTCCTTCCTTCCTCCAGCCTTGCTCTCAGGAAGGGAGGTGGAAGGTTGGCTATTTGTGCTGGAGTTGCCGGCCAGAAGCCAGGCTCCGCTGGATGCCATGCGTTCAGAGGCAGGTGGGACCACCACGGGGGTCGGGGGAGCAACAGGCTGCGGAGCTCAGGCAAGATGCATCCAGCTCAGCCGTGCTCTACTATCAGTGCCCGGAGTGGGGTGGGCGGAGTTGGGCTCATTGCCACGAAGAGGTGACCGCTGAGGGCTTCCATCCCGACTGACGGGCATGCCCCAGGATGGGGGCTCATAGGTCTAGTGCCTAGTGGACCTGCAGTGAGATGAGCCACAGAAGTCCGTGGCAACTCCCACACATCCTTCCCTGTAGTGGGGGGATAGGTTGGCCCCAGGCCTGAGGCACTGATCCCTGACATCTGCTGTTGCTCCCCAACATAGGCTGGCAGGTTCGATCCCTGGCCTCACTCAGTGAGTTGAGCACCCAACATTGCCATGAGCCATGGTGTAGGTCACGGCCGAGGCTCAGATCCTGCATTGCTGCGGCTGTGGTGTAGGCTGGCAGCCACAGCTCCGATTCACTCCCTAGCCTGGGAACTTCGATATGCTGCACGTGCTGCCCTAAAAAGCAAAAAACTTCCCAACTAGGGCCCAGACCCCAGGCCCAACACTGGGAAAGTAGCAGTACTTGCAAGGAGTCAGGCAGGGGGAGCCCCCACAGGCCACTATGAGTTAAGCTGAGGAGTGCACACTCCCAAATAACCAGCTGAGTCAGAGGCAAGGCTTTCTAGACATTTCTCCACAGAGCATTTTGTGAAGGAAACCTATCATCATTCAAATGAAGACCATTAACAAGATGAGAAAGTCTCAACTTCAAAAACTTTATTTTTGTCTCATCCATCAAGGGCACAGGGTGCCTCACATTTTGCTTGCTTCTCCTCACTGTTCCACCACCTAAATCCACAGATATAACACGGTTCCCTGGAACCAAAAAATATTTTTCCCTTTTGCGTTAAAAATTAAGAGCACGCTCGAAGTGTTGAAGCGCAAGCTGCACTACTTAAGCAGCAGATTCCAAGCTGCCCCGTAAAATACTACATCTGGATGCAGACTTGCGGGAGGAAGTTCAAGAGTCATGCACTTGAGTGGTAACTCAAGGAGACTTCTCGCCATGGCTGTTCTGCTACAGAAGCTGCAACACACAAGACATTCCAGTGTCTGGAATCTCAGTGTTCTCCCAAGCACAACACATTCATGATCAGAAGTGGCTATGAAGCAACCAGTTCATTACACTGTAGCAGATCCCACTTTAGACACCTCATAAAAGCTAAGTTACCAAGACTCCCAAACCTATTCCAGCTTGCCTCTCTCCAAGTACGTTAACACTTAAATCTGAAACTTAGCCCAACTTAAACCACAGAACTATTTCCTCAGGGCTTACATACGCGTCTTTCTACAGCGACTGCCTTTAAATTAAGCGTGCTTCTGGTCTGATGACTTGGTGTGGTTCTCGTGCCCATGTCTCCCTAACATCATATATCCCGCTCCCCTGGCAGCCAATGTTGGTCAGGAACGCAAGTTTCACCCCAAGTTCTATACCTGCAGAACTTGCCGTACAGACATCTATGAATGTGCTTCAGGAGCAGATCCCAAATCTGAGTTCTAGAATTTCAAAGAAACCTTGGATAAAAGTATTTTTATTGACAATATGGGGAAGTGGAAGGAGCATATTAACAATACACTGCAAAGCCTACACTGCAAATACGCAGTCATGGCATTTTTATAGAGCACAAGGCTATTTACACGCTTTGAAGAATTACTTCTGTAAAATAAAAAGTTCTGTCTACCAAGCAACACCTGAAATAAACTAAAGCACCTAGATAACAGATGTATTAAAATTTTGCACAATTTAGGTTTTTGACACTTAGTTGGATAAACAAGTTTATTTGTAAATTTAGTCAACATACATAATTGACCTAAAAACTTCAATAGAAGGATAAATTTTAAAACCACTTGGAAAGCCATCTCTATGAAGTGATTTTCCCAGGACCTTATACCAGATGACACCATTTTAACTGGCAGAGGTTCCATAAGCTGGCGCTGTGTCCCTTCCCCACAGCAACTTTACCCCAAAGGTTTATCATAATACAAACTCGATGGAAAAGCTCAGTTTTGTTCCCTCTTGATAGAGAAAAACTCAATCTAGTTATGAGACCAACCACAACACAAAGAAAAGCTGTACTAACTACTATATTAGTAACAGACAATGCTGGTGTGAATAACGTGTATTATATTCTAGAGCCCTTATAAATAAAATCCCCCATTAGTGTTTGCATTATCAGCTAGAGGGTAGTTAACATGTGGTAGAATGAGGACTTATGCAAGGTATAATGCGCAAAGCATTTTTACTAGGTATGAAAACAAGTGCAGTCTAGTTAGGAGAAAACCAACCGGACTCTAAATTACACACAATCTTAATGACAAGACTCCCCACCAAAGGTGAATGTAAAACATTTAATTTAAAAATGTTGACACTACAATATATAAAATAGCTATTATAAATGCACATAGTGTATTCTATAGCTGCCAGGTTTACTTTTTTTTTTTTTTTTTTTTAAGGAAACTGTAAGTTACACTGTGGTTAAGACTTGTATCTTCACCCTTGAAAAAGCCCACATTCTATCACAGTGATGTATGGTCAGACTTAACAGCCCCAATTGTTAAACACTTGGATCAAGTCATAACCAGTTTTATTGCAAAAGGACCCTGTACACATTTATCAATTCTAGTACCTTAATAGCTACCCAACAAGTCATTAACATACAGAAACATGCATCATGAGAAGCAAGAAGTATCACCCATCCCTTCTGCATATTAGCAACTTGTCACTCCTGAGCAACAGTGCTCACATCACTGAGGTCTGTGAACAGTCACTTTTCGCATTCATCCTGAGTGAAAGATGGAATGACTTAAGTACAAATGCAACATATTATAAACAATTTCTTACAAAAAAAGTCACAAATTAAACCAAAGTATTTTACAGGATTTACTACAAAACACCATAAAAACTGCCTTCACTTAAGCTCTCTCTCCCCGTATCCGGCGAGCCAACTGGATGTCTTTGGGCATGATGGTGACTCTCTTAGCGTGGATGGCACACAGATTGGTATCTTCAAATAAACCCACCAGGTACGCTTCACTAGCCTCCTGTTGAGGACAAGAGCCACACTATTAAACTCTCTCCAAGGACCACCGCACACAAGCCAGCCCTCCGCCCCTGCCACCGCCGTCTCACCTGAAGCGCACCAATGGCGGCGCTCTGGAACCTCAAGTCAGTTTTGAAATCCTGGGCGATCTCCCTCACCAACCTCTGGAAGGGCAGCTTCCGGATCAGAAGCTCCGTGGACTTCTGGTAACGACGGATTTCTCGAAGCGCAACGGTCCCGGGCCTGGAGCCAGCAGGAAGGGCGTAAAGGGACACCAGTTAAGTGACAGAAGGGTCCAACTCGCAGCGCGCCCGCCGAGTCATTGTCTCCCTGCCGCGCTGCCTACCTGTAGCGATGAGGTTTTTTCACCCCGCCGGTAGAGGGGGCGCTTTTCCTGGCAGCTTTAGTGGCCAGCTGTTTGCGGGGCGCTTTCCCACCCGTGGACTTACGAGCAGTCTGCTTGGTTCGGGCCATTTTCTTTTACCTGCAGGAGACATCCGTGACCCGGGGGCCGCGACGCTCGCCTCCCGGGGTGAGACGGCGAGCGTGCAGAGGGCGGGACGCCCGGCGCCCCTGCCCTCCCGCCTCCCTGCGCCCCACGGCGGGCGGCAGATGGCCGAGGGCCGCCGCCTCCACCCCCCCCTCCCCTAATGACTCAGGCGGCGAGTAGCAGCAGCCTCCCCTGGGAGGGGGGGCGCGGGGAGGAGTCACTTCCCCTCATCGACGGGCGGAGGCCCAGCTGCCGGGAACCCGGAGTCGGGACCTCTGAATCACCAGCGGGAAAGAGGCGGAGACGCGGTTCCGGAGCGAAGCCCCAAGGGAAAACCACCCAACCCCAGAGTCGCCACCAGCAGTCAGACCAGCCCGCACCAGCCGGCACTCAGCTCCCAACGGCCGTGGCCCGCGGCATCAACGGCCGGCAGGGCCTCAAGCCGCAGGCAAAGCCGAGACTTACCCAACACCGAAGTCTGAGGCCGCTTCCCCCACCGCCGTGCCGCTCCCGCCGCCCAATGAAGAGCCGCAGTCGCCGAACCAAAGCAAGAAGCAACTCCAACGAACGACCAAACCGCTCTGCGCTCCAGGCCCCCCCCAAGCCTCCGCTTTTATACCCACGCTTCACGCTGCGTCTCTGCGTCATAGGACCCTAATTTGCATACACCAACGACTTTTCCTATTGGCTGACACTTTCGCCGACGCGCTGACATCCCCCGACACAAAGGCCGTGCTTCGGCCCCGTTTCCTGATTGGCGGATATCTAGACCACTGATTGGCTGTTAAAGTGGCCTAACGATTGGGTGAATGCAAAGAGGAATGGACGAATCAGAGGTTGGCACTAAGCGGCTCTTCTGATTGGATAAAATGGAGCTATGTTTGGATCCTTCCCTTGGTTCCAAAGCTCTACAATAGAAAGTCAATGCAAATGAATTGTACTGGTCTCTATCAGGACTTAAGAGTCGGGTTGGGATAGCTTATTTGCATCAAGCTAATACAATGCAGGAGGAGACGTTACTTTAACGAAAAATTTGTAAACTACCTTCCAATGTAAACTAAAATGTGTTCCCTGTGATTATTTACTTTTCACTAACATTGTGATAGTTAGGTACGGAGTTTAAGAATTAGAAATCAGTAAATTATGTTATCTTACAAGTATTTTATGTATCAGGCATATACATTTTAACTAAAAAGCAGTTCTTTCGTTCGATGGGGTGGGGATGAGTAAATAATAGATACAAAGAAACAAATGCCAAGTGATTTTATAAGTTCTTAGACCATGACAAAATACGTTGTGATTTCAATATACAAGAAGTAACCTTGTGACTTCAATATACAAGAAGTAACCTACTAAGCAACATATTTTTAAAATTATGTAATTCACCTGAACAAAATGACCACAGCCAGAAAGAGAATATTCAGTTCTAAAACAGCATTTGCATGTCCATAAAGGCAATTAAATAAGTGCCCTTGTATTTAATAATATATCCTGGGAAGTATTACTTCTGAAGAAACATGACAAATGTATAAAAGTGGTAATACCTACCTTTGCCTAAATGTCTTGGATGGATTTTAATATTTAGGTCTACAGACGTCTCAGTTTATAAAATATCAAAGAAGGCTTAAGGTTAAAACCAGCCAAATAAAGCTCAGAAAATTGAAATAGAGCTTTGGACCTTCTACCCTGCAGTTCTTACTCTGGGCTCACCGAATATTTTAAGTTATTGAAATAAAAAAACAACAAAACCAGGTACATGCAGATTTCAACTTAGAGACTTACTGTACATGAATACAAATACCTCAAAAAATTTACTTGTGACACCAAAGTTCTCCCTTTCACCATCAATAGTGAGGGGAAAAAATTCACAATTTGAAAAAGCAGGCACAGGAGTTCCCATCATGACTCAGTGGTTAACAAAACCTACTAGTATCCATGAGGACGTGAATTTGATCCCTGGCCTTGCTCAGTGGGTTAAGGATCCAGCTTTGCTGTGAGCTGTGGTGTGAGTCACAGATGTGGCTCAGCTCCTGTGGCTGCGGCTGGCAGCTACAGCTCCAATTGGACCCCTAGCCTGGGGACCTCCATATGCTGCAGGTGTGGCCCTTAAAAAAAAAAAAAGAAAGAAAGAAAAAGAAAAGAAAAAGCAGGCAGGGCAAAAATACCTTCTGCCCAAACTCTGGTTCCAAATTCCTCTCGTTATTTCAGCTCTCTCAATGATAACACTGCACAATATTTACTTAATTCTCCATATATCTAAACTTTCATGCGATAATTCAATGTTAGTTTCTGCCTTCTGCTCAAAGTTTAGGGTGGGGAAAAATTAAGCTATTTCATTCAGGCCAGACCACATAGAGAAACCAAGATGGAGACTCTTGACCTGTTCTCAGAACCTGCGTAAATTTAGCCCACAAACAGGGTACTGGTTCCATCCTGCATAAAAAGCTGTCAAATGTCCTGGGATGTAACCAGAAAAATACCTTGTCATCTTTTTCGACTGCTCAGATGGTCTGGAGAAGGAACGGGCTCCTAAATTAACACCCATTTTGTGTTCCAAGGCTTTTCCTGGAGATCCCAAACCCGGTTCATCCCCTGCTTTCTGCAAGAGAAATGGTCTAGTTACCCTGCCCACCTTCAGTTTTGCTAATTTTTAGAGAGGAACTAAAACTGCTTCGGGAGAAACTAGGTATGAATTTACATTCATCATTTAAGGATGATGAGTGGAAATAGTTTGTCCTCCTTACTTGGCAGTCATACAGGTTATGTTTTTTCTAAGCAGCACAGGAAATGGGGAGCAACTGAAAATGTTGATACAAACAATGCAGAATGGGATGCAGCATCTGGCTACGGTCCTAGTTCCTGTTCTGTCACAGACTTAGAAACTCGGTGCAAGTTACTTAATCTCTCTGAGTTTCGGTTTCCTCTCCTGTAAATTAAGCAGCTTGGATGATATCATCTCCCAATTCTACCCGTACACTCTTATTCTGAAGCTCATGGTACACACACATTTAAAATCCAGCCGTCTGAACCATCTTTCTCCATTCAAATCACACTTGGGTATTCGGGGTGGGGTGGGGTGGGGGTAATAACAGATAAGCCAATTATCTGCATTTAATAGGATTAAAGCAATACACCTCAACTTGCTTCTCCTTTTGGAATTTTTCATCTTCAAACGCCCCTAGTGGTGAAACAATTGATTTGGCCTGTTTAAGAAATACTCGTTTCTCAGCTTTGTAGGCTGACAATTTGGCTTCTGATGTGGTTACTCGGAACTAAATAAAATAGGCATGTGTCAGTCCTGCATATTAACACTTTTTTTTTTACATTTACCCCTTCCTGCTTTGCCCCTAAGGTTACTGGGAATGTGTTTCTTTCACGAGATTAGCATGAGTTAATGTTACTTAATAAGATACAAATCAGTCTTTAAAACAATGTCTTTAAATAGATTAAATAAGGAAAACAAAGTTAAGACGGTAAGTTTCAAGTATCTATGAAGAATTTCATCTGACTGGAGGGAAGCGGGGAGGAGACAATTTTCCCAAGTAGAAAGGCTGGCATTCAGAGCAGGAAACTAGGGTAAATTATAATAAATCGCACTCCTGACTCAAACCCAGGCCCTTCCTCTGGACACTGTGATGCTTCTCGACGCCCCCTGCAACTTGCCAGTGCACCTGAGACTATGCTAGATGGAGATTAAGTTCGTCCTTGGCCCTTAACGTACTGGAAACAAATTGGTCAGGCCAAGTGTCGAGTTGAGAAAGGACTCAAACCGTGGAGTTCCAGGTTTCAGAGCTCGTAAAGGTATATGGAGCGCCTGAGCAAAGGCGCGGGAACAGAGTACTGGGTTGTGTAGCTCTTCGTTAGCAGAGCTTTCTCACGCTGACTTCCAGCAGGCCGACTTTCCCTTATGATTTTCAGCTTGTTCCCGCTGAACGATCGAGGATGTTGGCAGAGTCCAGGTGCCTGAAGCTCAAAGGCCCATTGCTCAGGGCGGCATCAGAACCCAGCCCAAGCTTTGCTAAGTATGGAGGCGAGATAATTACTACACTGTTGGCCGTGGAATTACACTTGGAACTGTTTCACAGCAGTCGTTAAGCCCTCCCTAGCTCTGGGCCTCTTCTACTCCAGGTGCTCCAGTTTCAGGCAAAGGTTCCCCCACGAACGGGGAAACCGGCTGTTAAAGAGAGACAGGGCGAGACTGCAATCCCCAGAAACCGTCTCGGGCCCTCAGCATCCGGGATACCGTCTGCAAGGCTCTCTGGGTATTGTGGTCCGTTCCTTTGGCAGCAACCCTCGGCGGACGGTAAAATTCCAGCCTGACCTAGGACTACAACTCCCAGCAACCCTCGTTGCCGTGCGGGGGGTCTTCACGTTCTCGTGGCGCGGCGCAGGCGCACTAGTGCCTCGGCGCGGACCGCGCAGACTGAATAATAAAAGGGGAGCGGCGAAGAGGCAGGAAGACAGGACCATGTCGAAGGGCCCCGGGCCCGGCGGCTCCGCAGCTTCCTCGGCGCCCCCGGCCGCTACCGCTCAGGTGCTGCAGGCACAGCCCGAGAAACCGCAGCACTACACGTACGTAGAGCCCCCCCCCCCCGCCGCGCGCGCACGCCTGACGTCAGCGGCCAGCGTGAGTCACGCGCGCAGGGAGAGCGCGAGGCGGCCTCTCCCTCCCCCCTTTCCTCCGTCCCGGCCCAGACCGGTTCCAACCTGCTAGGGCCGGTCCTAACTGCCTCCAACTGCCACCAACCTTTGGTCGGGCTGTGGGGCGGGAAACCCAGTCCCGCCGCAAGTGGGGAAGGAGGGAGCTCGCGGTGCAGAGTGCACACATCTCAGGCCTGGCCTTTGAGGCCTAACTGGTTCTCAGGCCATAAAACCACAGTCCCAGGCACTCTCGGGGGGGATAAGAAGTCCAAGACGCGACCAGGATGCGTTCCTAAGGGGCCAGCCCTAGAACAGCCTATGAATGACCATTAGCGTGAAGTTCTGTTAGGCGACCTGTGTTCTGTGCACAGGAGGCCTTGTGCGTCCCTAAGGCCCAAGTGTTGTCCACTTTGGCTGGAATTTACTTAAAAACATTTGACCCAGGCCAAGTCAGGGATCCCAAAGGTGATGGGGTCCGAATATGTTCTCAGGCCCAACCCAGCTGTGGCCTCAGAGGGACCCCCAAATGCTGACACTGCAAGAGTCCAGTAAGATGGAAAACCTCTTCCTGGGAATCTGCTTGTGTCTAAATGTAGGTCCCTTTCGTCTTTTTATTTCCTTTCAGGGCACTTCAAGCAACTCCCTAGTGCTAGGTACTTGATGAGAAAGAAAGGTGAAAAAGGCAGGCCCTCCCTTTAAGCAGAATGTTGGGTTTCCATTTTCCCTGATGCTCTTTGCCTCGCATCTCCTTGGGCTGCCAAAATGTGTGCATGTTTGGAAGGATCCCCAAGTGTACCTCAATCTGGCCGGAGATTTGGAATGTGGGAGTTGAACAACCGTTAAGGGGCACACAGTAATGCTGTCTGGTGACCCAGAGCAACAAGCGTGTGTTGGAATAGAAAGAACTAGAAGTACACAGGGGAGCTCTCGTTCGTCGCTCACAGAAGTCAGACTCTGTGAGTGGGAAACTCTTCTGGAATAAGGCAAAGAGGGTTTAAGGAAGTGTATTGGTTTCCTTGCGAGATTCTCTGCTATCGATTGAAATCACTTGAAACTTTATTGACTTCAGTCTGACTCATGCCATCTATAACTTTTCTAATGTGGCCATTGTTTGGTGCTGGAGTTCTTTCTGCAATCCTTCCCTTGGTGTTAGAAGAATTCAGTGATAAGGGGAGTGGTATGGTCAGGCAGCAGTATGGTCTTCTGCCACCTTCACCTAATTGGAGCTTATTTTTAATCTCTGGTTGCTCAGACCATGTCTTTCAGTACAATTTTACGTTTTTAGTAATGTGGGTCTTGGTTTCAGCAGCCTCTGTTTCTGTGTTGGGTTGTCATTGAGTATAGTATGGAATCTGTATTAGAAAGGCTTGCTAATCATTTTGGAATTGAGGGATGAAGCAAGTCAGCAGCTGCGTTAGTCTCTGAGTCTGTCCTCTTGATGCTCATTTATTTCAAATCTGTCTTTTTATCCCTTGTCGGGTAAGTACAGAGTAATCAATCAGTCCTGGCTCTTGAAGTGGCTTAGTATATCAACAGTAGCAGATGTAAAGCCCAAGCCTCATTGGATGGTTGGTGGTTGGAGGTGTTCCCATCTTTTTATTTTCTGGGGTGTGTGTGTGTTATCTTAAAAAATCAGAGATAGAAATTAGTTGTCTGTCTTGGTAGATTTATAGGCATTCAAAACCTTGATTTGGAAAGCTTCATTCCCTTCTCACTGAGGTCGTAGGAACAGGGAGCATAAGGACACTGATGATGGCACCAGTATGCTTGTTGGCTCTGGTTTTTTTTTTTTTTTTTTTTTAATGGGGGAACCCATCTGTTGTCTTTAGAGGTTAGGAGACACAAACATTTTAACTTTGAGTATTGGCTATAAAATTTTGAGCTGCCCAGCATTTTTTTCATTCTCTTTTGTAGCATGACTTTCCAGAATTTGTTCCAGTCTGAATATAATCTTAGCTACTGCATTGATCCCATTGTTGAATCCGGGTGGAGACCCCCTTTTGGTTTTTTTTTTTTTTTGAATGTTTGTATTTTTTTAACCTGTCAAAATATTTTACCTTTTAAAACTGTCTTATACATTAATTATGTTAATATTGTGTATTTTTTGTACCTGATGTTGTTTGAGCTCATGTGACATGTGGTAATTTTGTAATAATCCAGAAGAGATTTGCATTAAAGTTGAATCCCACTCATTGTAATAGTAGTCTTGGCAAACACAGTTGAAATCCATCAAAAGCAAAAAAATTGCCTGCCTATTGGCTTGCTTCTCGCCCTTTATTCTTACCCCACGACTAAAGCCCTAGAGTTTGAGCTCTCCTTTTCCTAAACCAAGAGGATTATTCATAACATAGTTTGAAGGATAATTGTTGATATTTAAAAAACAAAACAAAACTCTCGAATAACCTTATTTAAAGGGAAACTTTGAATTAATCCTTTCAGCAAATTGGTGTGGTGGGCACCTGACCTTGCCCCAAGGAATTCAACTCTTAGAAAATGATTATATCAGAATTTCCTCTTTTGTACAGTTCCAGGGTATTTGTTTAGCACTAACTAAAATGATAATGTGCTTGTTTTAGTACTCTTCACTGTGAGAACTGCATGAATTCTTGCTAGGTAATTTGTCTTTTTCTTTTTTTGACGAAGACTAAATATAATGCAGCTTTATTCAGAAAAGTCCATCTTATATTTTAGATGAGTTTAATAAAAACAGATTTAAGAATAGGAAATTTTGGAGCAGTTTATGTTCTGAAACGTATCTACAAATTTAGCTGACTTTGACCTTTTTCCTGCGTAACCATTATATTGTTAAAAGTGTATAGTTGGAGAGTTTCTTTTGTGGCTTAGCTAATCCAACTGGTATCCATGAGGATGCAGTTCCGTCCTTGGCTTCACTCAGTGGCTTAAGGATCCGGCGTGGGCTGTGGCTGTGATGTAGGCTGGCAGATACAGCTTATGATTCAACCCATAGCCTGGGAACTTGCATTTGCCACAGGTGTTGGCCCTTTAAAAAAAAACCAAAAACGTGTGTAGTTGGGGAGTTTCTGCTGTCGTGCAGTGGGTTGCTTATCCAGTTTCTCTCTGTGGAGTCAGTTAGGTTCAACCCCCAGCCCAGCCCAGCATGGTGGGTTAAGGATCCGGCATTGCTGCAGCTGTGGTGTAGGTTGCAGCTCTAGCTTGGATTCAGTCCCTGGCCTGGGAACTTCCATATGCTGCAGGTGTGGCTGAAAAAGAAAAAAAAGAAGGGTATAGTTGAAAGGTCACCAAAAAATATGCCATCTTAAAAAAAATCCCAGTTTTTGACTTAATTATTTTGACCCTATAAGAGGATATAAGCCTCAAAGACATTAAATATTTCTGAGATTCTTTTTTCTATGGTTGATTCTCAGATTTCTCAATGTGAAGGTTTCTTGGAGCTTCTTGGCCACTGGATTTTTCTTACAGGTAGACATGCTTTATAGCCTTATGTAGCCAGGTGTCATTTAAATTTAGAACTGTTTTCTGGGCATCTTTAAACAGGATTAGAAGTTCCCTTGTGCAGTAGGTTAGGATCCGGTGTTGTTACTACAGTGGCTTGGGCTGCTGCTGTGACACAGGTTTGATCCCTGGCCCAAGAATTTCTACATGCTATGGGTGCCACCAAAAAAAAAAAAAAAAAAATTTAAAAAGCAAACAGAATTAATGTAATAGTATTTCCATAGATAAGCTATTTTGAGGGAAATTCGTTAGTTTATACATTATGTAAATGTCATGAGCTTCACTTGATTGCATCTGATTGTGCTTTGGAAAATTCAGGCAATGAACAGTATTTAAATCGTTACTGCAAATTACAGTAACATTGTAAATATTGGCACAACTTGTTGCGCGGTGGAAGTCACTGGAAGCATTGCTTAGCCTCAGCAAGAATGAGTTAAATTACCAATAAACATTGCTGGATCTTGTTTACTTGTTTATCAAGGAGAACTAATTTCTTGCAGGACAAAAATTGAGAGCTCATTGTGGCTTTCAGGCAAGCCCACAAAATCCCCATTAATAAGTGTTAAGTGCCCATGCTAAATTTAAGCACCTAGTTGATATTTGTTATAATCTAAATTAATGGTTAAAATGAAGATTCGCTTAATGGTTAAGTTTTTTTGTTTTAATCCAGCTATGTTAGATACTAAAGAAGGCTTCCCCACAATCCATATGCATCTGCTTTGACTGGTGGTTTCTGTCAACCTACAAAGACTGTGGCTTATTGGTGAGGGCAGCTGGACAACTCTGAGAGCAACTTAGAGAAATCCACCTTGGGCACACTCTGTAAAGGAGCGCCTTCTCTGGAAATAGCACCCCAGATAAGTGCACAAAAGCAAGACACCCTCGTGGACCTACTTCCTCCCGCTTTCATCACCCTGATGCCTAAAGGTGAGGTCTCCTTCCTGTGTGTCTCAGAAGCCATGAGCTCACTTAGGTGATGAGAGCCCTGGAACAGCTTGAGCAGCGCATCTGTAGGCTTTCCTGCCAGACCTTTGCCTAAAGGTTATTTTTCTCATCAGGACAGACTCTAGGTGAGAAGAGTGGTAAGAGTAAGGTTTAAAGCTACATTACCTTAAATATAGGACTGGTCCAGGGTTTATTTTCCCAAATGGGGGCAATATTTGCTTAACGATTAAGTTTTTCATTTTGTTGTGTTTTTTTTGTTTTGTTTTTTGATCCAGCTGTACTTGGTACTAAAGAAGGTTTTCCCACATGTGCGTCTTCTGTAGTTTGAAATTGCAGCTATGGACAGTTATGGCTAATCCTAGTAGATTGTCTCCCCTTCCTTTAACACCTTGGAGGAATTTGGGGGCACACTAATGTGTTATGTGAAGATGGAAGTTGAATGTAAGTCTCTCTGCCATTCTGAGCCAATATGTAAAAGTTACAGTAGCGTAATTGCTAAAAATGCTTAGGATTTGCGATCAATATCCTGGACAATATAGTTTTCTTGTTTTCTTACCGTATAGATACTCTGTAGATTCACCCCAGCCAGCCATCTTAAAATACCTGCATGGGCAACAGAGAGATCTTCGGAGAAAGTTTGGGTAAAATCAGTGCATATGAAAATAGGTATGGGGTTTATTTTGGGGGTGATGGGAATGTTCTAGAATCAGACAGTGGTGGTTACACAACATGATGAATATACTAAAAACTACTGAAATATAACCTTTGGTGAATTTTTTTGTTGTGTAAGTTATCTCAATTTTTTTGATGAAAGGGTTGTTAAAATGAGTGTATATGAGTCGATCCTACTAGAGAGGCTTTAGACACATGACCTGTCCAGGCTTGGTAGCTTTGTTCAGCATAGGAAGTCCTGCAGTTTGTGAAAAGCTCCTTGGCCACCTTTCCTCAGCCGCCTTTTTTTTTTTTTTTTTTTGTCTTTTTGCTGTTTCTTGGGCCGCTCCCGCGGCATATGGAGGTTCCCAGGCTAGGGGTCCAGTCGGAGCCGTAGCCACCAGCCTACACCAGAGCCACAGCAACGGGGGATCCGAGCCGCATCTGCAACCTACACCACAGCACATGGCAACGCCAGATCGTTAACCCACTGAGCAAGGGCAGGGACCGAACTCGCAACCCCATGGTTCCCAGTCGGATTCATTAACCACTGCGCCACGACGGGAACTCCTTCTCAGCCTTCTCTCTTTTTTTTTTTTTTGTCTTTTTGCTATTTCTTGGGCCGCTCCCGCGGCACATGGAGATTCCCAGGCCAGGGGTCCAGTCGGAGCTGTAGCCATCGGCCTACACCAGGGCCACAGCAACGCGGGATCCAAGCTGCGTCTGCAACCTATACCACAGCTCATGGCAACGCCGGATCCCCAACCCACCAAGCAAGGGCAGGGACCAAACCTGCAACCCCATGGTTCCTAGTCGGATTCGTTAACCACTGCGCCACGACGGGAACTCCTTTCTCAGCCTTCTTAATGGCTTAGTCCCCCTATGTCCATCTAGGCGAGTGTCCGCATGTTGTAAGTTTGCAGAGTCTTTTGAGATAAGAAGTAAATACTCAGCAAGTTTGAGACTCCTAGTTGTTGGTAGTTGTATTTTTTTTTCTGGCTGTGCCCATGGGATGTGGATGTCTCCAGCCAGGGATTGAACCCGTGCCACAGCAGCTACCCAAGCCGCTGCAGTGACAACGCCAGATCCTTGACTGACTGTACCACAAGGGAGCTCCCAGGAGTTGTACTTTAAAGTGTTTCTGAATTGATAACCGTTGTAAGTGCACAGTTTTCCCTGCACTTTCGTAACGTGAATTGTGTTTACTTCCTGAGGTGGGTGGGAGGTAGAAGAGGTTGCTATCCTGTAAAATGTAATAGATTCTATTCACCAGATATTATAATTATTTTAACATTCAAATGGACTTTTCGGAGTTCCCGTCGTGGCGCAGTGGTTAACGAATCCGACTAGGAACCATGAGGTTGCGGGTTCGGTCCCTGCCCTTGCTCAGTGGGTTAACGATCCGGCGTTGCCATGAGCTGTGGTGTAGGTTGCAGACGCGGCTCGGATCCCGAGTTGCTGTGGCTCTGATTCGACCCCCAGCCTGGGAACCTCCATATGCCGAGGGAGCGGCCCAAGAAATAGCAACAACAACAACAACCAAAAAAAATGGGCTTTTCTGTAAGGACCAGCCACGTGTTTAAGGCATTTATAATGATATTGGTGGCTATAATATTTGGTTTAAGGAGTCACAACAAATTTTTTGTTTCTCTGTAAAATCCCTCAACTTTCACCCTTTTTTTCTTTGCCGTGTGTAGAATTTGACAGCAGTATCAAGATATGAGGAGGAGAAGATGAAAAGGAGCCTAGCAACTTAAAAATCTCATAGTGTTGTGTGTGGGGTGACCTTTTTTCTACTGGTGGCTCAGTTTATTTAGGAGACAAAGGTGATTCTCAGGCCTGTGATAGTGTCCTGTCCTGAGCTTATTGAAATGTTTCTTCCCTTTCCTTCTTCTTTACACCACAGTTTGCTTTCTGTGTTCGTAAGTTGACTTTTTTTTTTTTGTCTTTTTGCCATTTCTTGGGCTGCTCCCATGGCATATGGAGGTTCCCAGGCTAGGGGTCGAATCGGAGCTGTAGCTGCCGGCCTTTGCCAGAGCCACAGCCACGCCAGATCCAAGCTGCATCTGCGACCTACACCACAGCTCACGGCAACACTGGATCCTTAACCCACTGAGCAAGGCCAGGGATCGAACCCGCAACCTCATGGTTCCTAGTCGAATTCGTTAACCGCTGCGCCACGACGGGAACTCATTTTTTGTTTTTCTGTTAGTATTTGAGACACCATATGGCCACCATAAGTCCTAACACAATGACTTCTGATGAGGAGAGGAAGGTCCCTGTTCCCACCTTTCTGTGAGATTTTGGCCTGTTCACAAAAGTGCTTCCATTGATGAGCGATGGTTGTGCTTAGGCAAGAAGAGATTGATAAAAGCCTTTGACATGGTGTTTTATGACTAAAATTTTTAAGCAGTAGTTTTTTGTTTTGTTTTGGAATTTTTGTTTGTTTAACTTTTTGGCCGTACTCACGGCACATGGAAGTTCCCAGGCCAGGGATTGGATCCATGCTGCAGCTGCAGCCTGTGCCGCAGCTGTTGCAACACTAGACACTTAACCTGTTGCACCACAGTTCCTAGGAACTCCTAAGTGGTGTTTTTTGTTTTTAAAATGTTTATTTATTTATTTATTTTTATGGCTGAACCTACTCCATAAAGTTCCAGGGCCGGGGGTTGCATCCAAGCCACTGCTGCAACTTATGCCGCAGCTGTGGCAACACTGGATCCTTTAACCCACTGTGCTGAGCCGGGGATCAAATGTGCACCTCTGCAGTGACCTGAGCCTTGGCAGTCGGACTCCTAACCCACTGTGCCACAGCAGGAACTCCCTACATAGTTGTGGTTTGTTTTTTTGTTTTTGCTTTTTTTTTTTTAAACTCAAAAGTTGTTTTTGTTTTTTTTACGGCCACATCTGCGGCATATGGAAATTTCCAGGCTAGGGGTCAAATCGGAGCTTCAGCTGCCAACCTAGACCACAGCCACAGCAATGTCAGGTCTGAGCTGTGTCTTCAGCCTACACCACAGCTCATGGCAATGTCAGAATCTTTGAGTGAGTGGAGGCCAGAGATTGAACCTGAGTCCTCAAGGATACTAGTCGGGTTCATTAGCATTGAGCCACAGTGGGAACTCCTGTAGTAGTTTTTATATCTAAGCTTTTATTAATTTTGGTAAGAACATTGCTTGTCTTTTTTATTTTTCCTGCTAATAGGCACTAAGCATCTAGTAGCCTGCCACTTTAGGATTCGTGTAAGTCACACCTATCCAGATATAAATTAGAAACTTGTTGGAGTTCCCTTGTGGTGCAGCAG
The DNA here is from genome assembly GCF_016906955.1 of Phacochoerus africanus. Classification (NCBI taxonomy): domain Eukaryota; kingdom Metazoa; phylum Chordata; class Mammalia; order Artiodactyla; family Suidae; genus Phacochoerus; species Phacochoerus africanus. Next base: position 5,552,906 of record NC_062557.1, on the reverse strand, counting down.
GTTAAGAACCTGATGTTGTGGACTTCCCGTTGTGGGTCAGCGGTAACGAACCCAATTGGTATCCATGAGGATGCAGGTTCGATCCCTGGCCTCGCTCAGTGGGTTAAGATTCCAGTGTTCCTGTGAGCTGTGCTGTAGGTTGCAGGCTCGACTTGGATCCCTCGTCGCTGTGGCTCTGGTGTAGGCCAGTGGCTGTAGCTCCGATTTGACCCCTAGCCTGGGAACCTCTATATGCCATGGGAACGGCCCTAGAAAAGGCAAAAAGACAAAAAAAAGAGTAGTGACTGCAGGACCAGACTATCTGGCTTTGAAGCCAATATCTGCTGCTTGCTGGCTGTGGGACCTGAGGCAAGTGACTTCCCTCCTTGTCTGTCAGTTTCCTGAGAATACCAATAGTGCCTGCCTGAAGCGGTTGTTAGGATTAAGTGAGTTAATACGTTGAAAGTGCGTAAAACTTGTGCCATTGCTCGGGTTACTGCTTTCCGTTGCATTGCTACTACTTCTACAGCTCGTGGGTCCGTGTTGTCTTCAGAGCACACCCCCCTCCCTTCCTTACTGATTGGAATTTCACTTCAGCCGCAGTTCTCACAGCCTCCATCAGACTGGCTCTGTCTTACATGATGCAGTTGTGTTCTAAACGGATCCAGTCTTTCAGGGGCAAAGATTTTGTTGTACAAGAAACAGTGTTCAAAATGACACACAGGAGTTCCCATTGTGGCGCAGCAGAAACGAATCCAACTAGTATCCATGAAGATGTGGGTTTGATCCCTGGCCTCGCGCAGTGGGTCAAGGATCTGGTGTTGCCGTGAACTGTGGTGTAGGTCGCAGACATGGCTCAGATCCCAAGTTGCTGTGGCTGTGGTGTAGGCCAGCAGCTATAGCTCTGATTCGACCTCTAGCCTGGGAAGCTCCACATGCCGAGGGCGCAGCCCTAAAAGGCACAATAAATAAATAAATAACACGTCCGTTAAAACATTTATACTGAAACGTTCATCAAGTTGGAAGCTTTTCAGGCTAGCTATACATAGGAAGGCTTTGGATTATCTAACTTAGGGAACTGAACCAGGGTTTTCAGTACTGCTCGCAGAGTCTCCAAAATTAGCGATGTGAGTCACTAATTTCCATGAACTTTCTCTCCTCAGTTTTGCCAGTTCTGAGCTCCGTAGGGCAAGGTGACAGTTACAAAAGGAGGGAAGCAAGGACAGGTAGGACTGGTCGCGCACCAGTGTTGTACCGTCCGTGGTCCTTGTTCTTGACGGCTCACAGGGGTCGGCTCTTGCCCAGTGGAGAATGGGCTGAAATCATTTGCTGTGAGTGGCTCCCTCGCCTTAAAGTGTTCGATCGTCGAGGTGCCTGCGGCACTTGTACTTTGGATTTCCGTGTGCGCCTCTGCCTGTTAGGACGGTTGCAGTGTGTCCAGGGGGGTTATACTGGTCCCAGTTCAAGGGTCAAAGCCGGTCTTATGAAAAGTCGAGACGCACTCAGGAATTCACTAGACACTTCGTTTGTTTGCCTGAATAATACCGTCTGAGCTTGCTTTTTCTGTCAGAGAGAATGTTCTAAACCAGGATTACTTCAGAAGATAGGGCTTTATCAGAATTGTCTAAGTATTTGCCAATCACCAATGTTAGCTTTGTTTGGCCTTGTTTTTTAAAAGCAAATTTGGGGGCAACTCCCACTGGTGTGGGTGTTATTACAAAGTTGTATGGTTTGTGGGTTATGTTTGATGTCAAAACAGAATGTGTGTGTATATATATATCCTTACAAACGTTGAGTCTACAACTGCTAATAGTTTACCTAGAGCTCTTCAAAGATGAGAAAAGATTTTCAGCACATTGTAAGAAATCGGTATTTACAAACACACACACGCTTGGATGAGTCATTTAGGATTTTTAGTATAGAAGAGCTTATCTGCTCTTACATTATTTTCTTGAAGATAAAAAATACTGTATTTTAGGAGTTCCCCTTGTGGCTCAGTGGTCAGTGAATCCGACTAGGAACCATGAGGTTGTGGGTTCGATCCCTGCCCTTGCTCAGTGGGTTAAGGATCTGACGTTGCTGTGAGCTGTGGTGTAGGTCACAGATGCGGCTCGGATACCGAGTTGCTGTGGCTCTGGTGCAGGCTGGCGACTACAGCTCCTATTCGACCCCTAGAATGGGAACCTCCATATGCCTCCAGTGCGGCCCTAGAAAAGACAAAAAGACAAAACAAAACAAAACAAAACAAAACAAACAAACAAACTGTATTTTAGGGAGTTCCTGCTGTGGCAAAGTAGGTTAATGATATAGCTTGTCTCTGACATTGCTGGTTCGATCCCTAGCCCAGTGTAGTGGGTCAAGGGTTCTGCATTTTTTTCCTTTTCTTTTTCTTTTTAGGGCTGCACCCGAGGCATGTGGAGGTTCCCAGGCTAGGGGGTCTAATCAGAGCTACAGCTGCTGGCCACAGCCATAGCAACGCAGGATCTGAGCCATGTCTGCGACCTACACCACAGCTCACGGCAACACTGGAGTCTTGACCTACTGAGTGAGACCAGGGATCGAACCCACAACCTCATGGTTCCTAATTGGATTCGTTAACCACTGAGCCATGACGGGAATGCCAATTTTTTACCTAAATTTTTCCTTTTTTTTGGGCTTTTGTCCTTTTAGGAGGACATGGAGGCTCCCAGGCTAAGGGTCCAATCGGAGCTGTTGCTGCCAGCCTACACCACAAGCCACAGCAACGCCGGATCGTTAACCCACTGAACAAGGCCAGGGATCGAACCTGCAACCTCATGGTTCCTAGTCGGATCTCTTTCCACTGCGCCACAATCGGAACTCCTTTTTTTAAAATTCTAAACACAGTTAAAGTTACAGTAAAGAAAAGCCAATGTAATCACTAAAATCCATAATACTGGATGTTTTTCTTTGCAGTGTTTGTTTCTGCACATAGTTTACCTAATTGGTTATATATATGTGTTTTTTTTCACTTATTATATCTTTAGTTTGTACCCAGCTTTTGCCAAATAGTCATCATAATACCTCTTAGTTGTTTGAGGAAACAGAAAAAGGAATTTAATATATCTCTACTTATCTCCACATATTCCCAGCAACAGAGAGAAAGCCATCCCACTGGTTGCTTTTCTAGTCTGCCTGTGAGGCTGAAGATCTTAAATTTAGTGTTCAGGATGAGGAACAAGGCTGTGTAGTCATTGTGCAGGAGGTAGCTGAGGAATTTACTGATTTCTTAGTTGCCAGGAGAAACATCTGAGTTACTTCTCTGTTTGGCTGGGTTCGTACACAGATGCTGTGGACCAGGCTCGTACGGCTTGGGATGTGTTGACACCTTTTCTTTTTCTTGGACAAACATTTTCTCAAACACCTGCTGTGAGCTGGCTTTGTGCAGGGGCGCAGAAATGAATAAACCTAGCTGTATACAAAGCAGTTGGAATCAACTGTGGTAGCAGCCGTACCTGCTGTATGCTCACAGTGTTGTGGGACCATGGAAAAGGGGGTGAGTAGCACCCCTAGGCGGGGCAGGAACCTTATGCAGAGAAGCCAGAAAGTTTATCCAGACATAGGAGCAACACATCCAAAGTATGGAGATCAAAAGGGAGGGGAGGGGAGGGTGTGGTGGTTGGGGAATACCTACTCTTCAGAGCCAGATTGCGTCTGCTACCTGTTTTGTATGGCCTGCAAGCTAAGAATAGTTTTTATATTTTTAAGGGTTGAAAAAGAATAACACATCATGACACATGAAAATTGGGTGAAATTCCGTTTTCGGCACGCATGAATGGAGTTGTACTGGAATGCGCCCTCCCTGCCTTACATGTTGTCTCCAGCTGCTTTTGCACCAGAACCGCGGGGTTCAGCAGAGCAGACCAGAGACCTCGCGCGGCCCTCCCCTCGGCTCGCTCTGCATTGCTCTTCTGTGCACTGCAGATGCAGTGACAAGTTACAGCTTGTCGGTGCTCCAGGGCCCTGTGTATCAGCATACCAACCTGTTTTATTTTTCCTTATTACCAGTGCCTGACTATCAGAGTGAAATAAGAGAAAAATGGACTTGGAATGTCATGTTTTTCAGGGCATAGCGGAGTATGGATTTTCTTGTCATTGAATTAGTTGGCAAAGCTCTCTGTAATTAAAAAGCTGTGCTGAAAGAAGCCATCAGCGTTACCAAGCTAAGCAGTTGTCGCAATATTCCCAGCTCATAAGAAGGCAAAAATTAGAGAATTTTAAAGAGAATGTTTCGTACAGCAGAATTTCTTCATAAAAATGAAAATGAGGCTGCGACTGAAGTAAGTTTCCAAGTGGCTCATTTGTTAGCCAGGCAAGGAAAGCCGTTTACTGATACTGAATTAATTAAGTTGTGTTCGATTGCAGCAACTGAAGAAATATGTCCGGGGAAAACAAACTTGTCTAATGTTTAAAAGTGTTAGCCTTGCCGCAAGAACGATTTCTGTTGAGGTCAGTCAGAGCAGCGTCAATAGTCAATTAAAAAACAAGGCAAATGATTTTGTTTGTTTTTTCTTGGCCCTTGATGTGTCAGCAGATGCTACTGTTTAGTTGTTTTATTCATGGAGTCAGTGCTGCGTTTGAAGTGACTGAAGAAGTAGCCTCTGTGAATAGTCTGTTTCACAAAACTACAGCTGAGGATATTTTCCAAAAAATTACGGAACTGCTAGGATCAGTGATGAACTTCACGCTCTCTTGTGGACTTAACATCAGTTCCATGAATTTTCCTCAGAAATGGAAGCTGGATATTGTTGGGTTTTTTGTTTTTTTGTTTTTTTTTTCCTTTTTGGCCACATCTGTGGCATACGCAAATACCTGGGCCCCGGACCAGAGCCTCAGCTGCGACCTACACCGCAGCTGCAGCAGTGCCAGCTCCTTAACCCGCTGCGCTGGGGATCAAACCCTTGCTCTTGCAGAGACAGTGCCAGATCCTTAACCTGCTGTGCCACAGTGGGAACTCCAAAAGTTGAATATTCTGACATGCCTTACAACACAACACTGATAGCTTAGCAGTGGTAAAGTTTTCTTGGTTTTTTGTTTGTTTGTTTGTTTGTTTTCTTTTTGTCTTTTTGCCATTTCTAGGGCCGCTCCCGTGGCATATGGACGTTCCCAGGCTAGGGGTCCAATCCGAGCTGCAGTTGCTGGCCTACACCAGAGCCACAGCAATGCCAGATCGGAGCCGAATCTGAGACCTACACCACAGACACAGCAACGCCGGATCCTTAACCCACTGAGCAAGGGCAGGGATCGAACCCGCAACCTCATGGTTCCTAGTCGGATTCGTTAACCACTGCGCCACAACAGGAACTCCTAGACATGTCTTTTAAACTAGTATATGCTCAATTAAAATCATGCTTGTAGAATAATAGTAGCTTTTGATAATTCTTGTCTATGTGAGAAGACAATTTCAAAAAAGAAATGTGTAGAATCTTATTACAGAATCAGCATTAACAAACTTTCGTAATCAGTTTTGTTTTTGTTTTTGTTTTGGCCATGTCCATGGCATGTGGAAGTTCCTGGGTCAGGAATTGAACCAGAGCCACAGAAGCAACCCGAGCCACTGCAGTGGCAGTACTCAATCCTTAACCTAGTGTGCTACAAGGGAACTCCCTGTGATGTTTTGATGAAAGAGAGTTTCCAGCTTTGCAAATGTTATTCCCTCCCTTCTAAGTCCATTCTTATTAGTAGACCTGTGTTACCAAAAATCGTAACCAATTAGGAGTTCCCTTTGTGGCTCAGCGGAAACGAATCTAACTAGTATCCAAAAGGATGCAGATTTGATCCCTGGCCACGCTCATTGGGTTAAGCATCCAGCGTTGCTGTGAGCTGTGGGGTAGGTCGCAGATTTGGCTCAAATCTGGCATTGCTGTGGCTGTGGTGTAGGCCAGCAGCTACAGCTCCAATTTGTTAATCAGTAAAAAATTTGGAAATTTGTTTTCTCTTGTTATGTAAGTACCTACATAATAGTCTCAATTTGGCCTTTTAGCCCTAAGTCTAAAATCCTTACTATATGGAGTTCCCACTGTGGAACAGCATGTTAACGATCCAGTGTTGCTGTGGCTGCACCACAGGTTGTAACTGGGATTTGATCCCTGGCCTGGGAACTTCCAGGTGTTGCAGGTACAGCTGAAAAAGAAAAAAAGAAAATAAAATACCTAACTGTATGGTCCCTTTTTTTTTTTTTTTTTTTTTTACTCAAATGAATTGACCACATCTGTAGCTGTATAATGATCATCACAATCTGACTTCACAGGATTCCCATCCCACAGCCCAGGCACATCCCCCCACCCCCCAAACTGTCTCCTCCGGAGACCATAAGTTTTTCAGTGTCTGTGAGTCAGCGTCTGTTCTGCAAAGAAGTTCCGTCTGTCCTTTTTTCAGATTCCACATGTCAGTGAAAGCATTGCATGTTGGTGTCTCATTGTACGGCTGACTTCACTTAGCATGATAGTTTCTAGGTCCATCCATGTTGCAAAAAATGCTGGTATTTCATTCTTTTTAATGGCTGAGTCATATTCCACTGTGTATATTTACCACATCTTCTGGATCCACTCCTCTGTTGATGGACATTTGTTTTTTGGTTTTTTGGCTGCACTCATGGCATGCAGTAGTTCCCGGGCCAGGGATCAAACCTGTGCTACAGCAGCAACCAAGTCATAGCAGTGACAACACTGGATCCTTAACCTGCTGTACCACCAGGGAACTCCCTTTGTGCTCTCTAACAGAAAAGGTTTGCTGACCCTGTCTAGAGTTTAGTTTACTGGGTTAGGGGGAGGAGCAGGTCAGTGGCATCAGGGCAGGGAGCCAGAGTGAGGCTGTGCTAAACACTAGCATAGAAAGCAGTGGGGAACTAGAAATCCATTAAAACTTCAGCTGCTTTCTCCCCATTCCCTCTAAATTTACACAGGTTTTCTATCAGTCATATGATATTTTTCTATTTATTTGAATTCTCCTCACACTTCTCCCCAGAAGAGAGTGAAACACCCAAACTGATGAATCTGTGAAAGTGAAACAACTTCTATTGGGATTTAAAGTTGAGCTGGGAGCAGCCTTGATGTAACACGTTTTAAGAGCGATGTGATTACTGAATGTGGTATTGATCCCTTGTGGTTTTCACTGTTGGTTTAATGCCCACAAGTGATTGGATTTAGATTTCAAGTAGCCAGATTTTTGCTGTTTTTTAGAATTTAGAAAAATAAAGATAATCCAGTAAAGAAAGTATTAGGTGATTTTTTTTTTTAAATATTTGTATGTAGTTGATTTTAAAAGTTTTTTAGGGAGTTCCCGTCGTGGCGCAGTGGTTAACGAATCCGACTAGGAACCATGAGGTTGCGGGTTCGGTCCCTGCCCTTGCTCAGTGGGTTAACGATCCGGCGTTGCCGTGAGCTGTGGTGTAGGTTGCAGACGAGGCTCGGATCCCGCGTTGCTGTGGCTCTGGCGTAGGCCGGCGGCTACAGCTCCGATTCAACCCCTGGCCTGGGAACCTCCATATGCCGCGGGAGCGGCCCAAGAAATAGCAACAACAACAAAAAAGACAAAAGACAAAAAAAAAAGTTTTTTAGGGATCAGAAGAAAAGGAGGGCAGGAGCTCCTTGGTTGCCTAGTGGTTAAAGGATCCAGTTGTGGCATTGTCGCTGCTGTGGTGCAGGTTCAGTCCCTGGCCCAGGAACTTCCACATGCCGCATGGGGGCATGGCCAAAAACAAAAAAGGTTTTAGGGAAAAGTATTAGTTTTGTAAAGCAGTTTAGCAATATGATACATTATGATTATATCTCTGTAAAAATACTGGGAGAAAATTTACCAAAAGTCCAGCATTATTAGTGGCAGTAAGAATTAATATTTTAAAAATGTATGCATGTTACTTTCCGGATAACCTTTTACGTGTATAAGTAAACCATTAATAGGACGCTTAGTGTCCTGTCCTCCAAGGGAGTGAAAGGGAGCTCTGATTGAAAGTCCGCGCCCAGGGCTGCTCCCCCGTCCAGGCAGGGCCTGAGCAGCCTCGGCGTCGCTCCAGCCCGTCTTGATCATCCCGCTGGGCAAAGGCCTGGCTTCTCTGCTGGCTCTTACTTACTCAGGGCCTGTGTGGTTTCTTGACCCAGTGCGGCCACAGGGGGTCGCGGAGGCCTCGCAGTTTGAAGTTAGTCTGTGCTGATTGTCTTTTCTCCTTGAGGGCGGGAAGTCCGGGGAGGTGGGAGTGTGAAGAGGCGTGTGTACTCCCCAGACCTGGAGGAGGACAGGGTCCCCAAACCCTTGGCTTCCTAAGAGCTGGTTGAGGTGAAGAGTAAGTCTCAGCCTGTTTGCTTAGATCTCGTGCTTTCAAACTTTTAAAAATGGAAAGATGGATTGGAGCCTAGTGGAGACAGTTTATTTCATATCCATCCATGAAAATAGACGGGAGTGATTTCCGAGTGGGCTTCTCCTTGCTGTCTGGGCACTGCCTTGGCGGCAGCGCGAGGTTGGCAGGAGGGGGAGGGGAGGGGGATCGGGAGCTCTGACCAAACAGTTTGGCTCCCAGATGGTGGATGATACCCTTCCATTAATGACTTAAGCAAAAGGTTAGGAATTTCTCTCATCTGATTGTAGTTGGTTGAAAGGGGGTCCTCTGCCTGCTAGATTTTGTCATTTGGGCCCTTCTCTCACGGGGGCCTTTTCTGCAGGACCGTCTGCCCTATCTGCTGAGTTAACAAATTGCTTGCACTCCAGCACTTTTCACAAGGGAATAGGGTTAGGCTTCCAACTTTCAATGTCTGCCTGCTGCTGGCATCATAAAACTGTTGGTATTGCTTTGTGGACTTTGCCCCTTCTGTGACTATTTCTTGTTGTATTCATTCAGCAAACTGTCACGGTACTAGGTACTCACACGCGTGCTCTCAGAGGCTTTATAATCTAGTAAGAGAGGAAAATGTGCACTTTATTACTAGTAGTGTAGGATAAGGGCTCTAAGAAATGTCCAGAGAGAGTGCTGTAAGACTTAGAGGTGAGGAGTTCCCGTGGTGGCGCAGTGGAAACGAATCCAGCCAGAATCCATAAGGATGCGGGTTCCATCCCTGGCCTTGCTCAGTGGGTCGAGGATCCAGCGTTGCCGTGAGTTTCAGTGTAGGTCACGGATGCAGCTCGAATCACAAGTTGCCGTGGCTGTGGTGAGGACCGGCGGCTACAGCTCCGATTTGACCCGTAGCCTGGGAACTTCCATGTGCCGTGAGTGTGGCCCTCAAAAATAAAAATTTCAAGGTGATAACTTAGCTAGGGACAAGGGCAGGACGGGGGAGGATAGGTAGAGGTCGAGGAAACCTCGAGGGAGGTGATGGTATCAGAAGATTCGTCACCATGGAATTCAGCCTTGAGAGGTTTCTACAGGTGCGGAGGCGGCATGAACAAAGGCAGGGAAGTTAATGATCTCTTGGCAAGACACAGAGGACCCTAGTGTTATGGGAGGCAAGGGAAATGAGGCTGGAAAAGTACAGTGGGCCAGCTGCGCAGGGCTTCAAGTGCCAGGCCAGAGTCTTTGTCAGTGGCTGCTGGTGGAAACGAAAGGCTTTTAAGAAAGGGGGGATTGAATTTGGGCTCCAGGAAGAGCAGTGGGTCCTGTGCAGCATAAACTGGGCAGGGAAGAGGCCAGATGCAAGGAGACTGGTTTATTAAAAGGTACCAAGTGCTTGACCCGTGGTGGTGGGAATGGAGATGAAGAGGTTTAAACGAGGCAATTCGTTGCCTCTGTATCTGTCCTCTCTGGCACCCCTGCCAGCTGGAGCCCTTTGGAGCCCCAGCATCTGCAGGTAGCACTGTGGCTGTGGCTGCCCCAAAGGAGGAAGTAGGCTCGCTAGGAACTCTTGTTCTCCAAGAGGACAGCCTGTGCCCAAAGTCAGTCCTTCCCTGGGTTCTTGCCTCTCTGGGTTTTTACTGAGGCCCATGCTAAGCAGACAGGCACCACTCTTAGGGTTGCTAGATGGAGCAAAAAAATAAAGATGCCAGTTTAATTGAAACTTGAAATAATGGATAACTTTTTTAGTATAAGAATGTCCCATGAACATTTGATTTAATCTGAAATTCAGGTTTAACAGGGCATCCTGTATTTAATCTGTCAGTCCTAACTACTTCTCACTCTTCTCCGGCCCTGGGCTCAGCCTCCTCTGCTCCCTTTTCTCACTTGTTGTCTCCTGAGTTAGTCTCCTGTGGGTTGAAAGTCAGGGAAAGTATATGCTGCCCAGGAGAGGTGAGTCTAGCAGTTTAGACTGTCCCACCTGGGCCCGGTTTGGTGCCTGTGTGCAGCAGGTGTGGCAGATGGAGAGGGAGACATGGAGAAGGACCCGGTGTGTCAGTGCCCAGGGGCGTGAGAAGGGGTCCTGCTGGGCCTTCCAGCTTTCAGCCTGGTGTCTCAGAACCTGCTGGGGCCCGGAGGTGGTACGCCTGAAATTGGCCGCCTTCTGCACCTGCCCCCATCCTCGTTTCCTTTTCCAGTTCGCCTCCTACCCCCCTCACACCCCACAGAGGCACCTGGAGCTCTGCAAGCTAGACTTAGAGTTTCTAAGCGCATACTGTTCCCTTTGTCTAAAACACCCTTCCCACAGTCTTCACCCCCTTCTCCTGTGCCTGCCTGGGTCAAGGATCCTTCTGGGTTCCCAAAGAACCCTCAGCAAACCTCCCTCGTAACCGTGTCCAGATTTGATTGCTTCCACCTGTTACTGGTGTGGCTGTTCCCTGAAAAGGACCTGCTGCGTCAGTGTCCTCAGTGCTCACCACTGCGCCTGCACCTAGTAGGTGCTCACTAAACAGGTGCTGAACGGACAGCAGCAGGATGCCATTCGGAACGTCACTGCCCCTTAAACCCTTATCCGTGTTCCTTAGGGAGTATCCAGCTCCAGCTTCCCCCAGCCCAGGACACAAGGCCTGGACACGTCTCCTCACTCCATACTTCAGGGCTGGGAGGATTTTTCAGCACTTTTATTAGCGTTAAAACTCATCTGGAAAGTCTCAGCCCAGGACCTACCTGTCCCCACACCTTCCATATGCCCAGACTGGTAGGGCCCTGAGAATAATCCAGGCCTGAGCCAAAGACATGGGCTGGCCCCTCTCTCCCATCTCCCCCGAGGCAGGCCTCCCAGTCTGGACAGCTGCCCAGATCAGGTTGTTGCTCCCTTCACACACTTCTGCACACTACCTTCTGTGCCTTCTAGAACTTTCCTCCTCCTGTCTTCCCTGTGGTAGGGGAGGGTAAGTCTAAGAAACCCTCTACCTGGACACAGTGAACAAAAAACGAATGGTGTGTTCTGCGGGGGTAAGTGGATTGGACCTCCACTGAGTAGTGTGTGAGAGCGGCGCTTGGGGTTGTCTTGGTTTTTTCATGCAGAGCAAAAGAGACAAAGGTTGGAGGGAGGCCAGAAGGACGGATAGAGCCCCCCAACCCCCAGGTGAGTCAGGATGGAAGTAGAGCAGCCTCAGCTGCTGCAGGAACTCACTTGTGAGACTGCTGGGGGAGGCAAGGCTGAGGGAATTTATTCAGAGGCTTCTAACACGAGCTTCCTAAAGAGGTGCTTGGGTGATGCTGGGAGTCATCTCTGGAAGGAAGTAGCAAACAGGACGGTGATTACCTGCGTCAGTCGGTAGTCCAGAGGGATGCCTCGTGACCTCGGCCTTCAGCTCCAAAGCAGCAGGCTCCCTGGCCCTCAGCCTGGAGCTGCGGCCCTGTTCCGGGGCGAGCGAGGCCTCTGGAATTGGCAGGCCGGTCTGGGCAGCAGACTCCTGCAGCAGGTTTAGGAGAGGCTTGTGCTCTTACTTGCAGCCTTTTCCTTGTGATGAGTTCTTCAGCCCAGGGAGCCTCAGGCAGTGCTCAGAGCACGAGCCACCCATGAGGCCATCCTCTGGTCACCGTGGCCGAGGCCCTCGTGGTCTCTGGTTCCTGCCCCGCAGGCTGGCTGGAGACCTGGGTGTTAGGAAGGATCCTGATGCTGAGGACTCGCCCTAGCTCTGGCCCTTTTCTGGCATCCCCGTGGAACTAGTCCCCCCAGAGCAGGGCCCTTGGGGACGAGCCGGTTCACTTCTTGCTGGGAAGCAAGGGACTGAACTCTGCTCCCGGCCCACCCTCCTGGGGGCTCTTCCTGCAGGTACCTGAAGGAATTCCGCACTGAGCAGTGCCCACTCTTTGTGCAACACAAATGCACTCAACATCGGCCCTATACCTGCTTCCACTGGCATTTTGTGAACCAGCGCCGCCGCCGGTCCATCCGCCGTCGGGACGGCACCTTCAACTACAGCCCTGACGTCTACTGCACCAAGTACGACGAGGCCACGGGCCTCTGCCCGGAGGGCGACGAGTGAGTGCCCCTCAGCCTGCCTTCAGGGAGCTCGGTGTGTCCAAGATCAGATGCCCTCAGGATAGCTTGGGCACAGTCTAAGAGGCCAGCCAGAGGCTGCCTTTGAGGGGACGGCTGCCACCTGGCCCTCCTGCCTGTGGTCTGGACCTAGGCTCAGACCCCACCATCCTCTGAGGGAGGCCCCCTTCTCCATTCCCCACTTTTGGGCGGCCCTGCACGAGCCTTTCTTCTGTGAAGCATAAAGCCCAGTTGTGAACCAAAGTTGCTTTCTGGGCCTTCTGTCCTGGTCCCGTGCGGGTCCCAAGGATCTTCTCCCCAGCTGGCACTGCCCGCCCCATCCCACGCAGTTCCCGCGTGGCCGGCTGTTTAGAGACAGGGTCTCTCCAGGTTTCCCATTTGCTGACCCTAAGTGTTTTGCGCGAAACTCTGTAAAGAGGGCTTAACAGCAGCTCCCTGGTGGCCTAGCAGGTTAAGGATCCAGCATTGTCACTGTTGTGGCTCTGGTTGTGACTGTGGCGGCATGGGTTCATGCCTTGGGCGCGGCCAAAAGAAAAACAGTGGAGGAGTTCCCGTCGTGGCGCAGTGGTTAACGAATCCGACTAGGAACCATGAGGTGGCGGGTTCGGTCCCTGCCCTTGCTCAGTGGGTTAACGATCCGGCGTTGCCATGAGCTGTGGTGTAGGTTGCAGATGCGGCTCGGATCCCGCATTGCTGTGGCTCTGGCGTAGGCCGGTGGCTACAGCTCCTATTCAACCCCTGGCCTGGGAACCTCCATATGCCGCCGGAGCGGCCCAAGAAATAGTAACAACAACAACAAAAAAGACAAAAGACAAAAAAAAAGAAAAAGAAAAACAGTGGAGCATGACAGAGGACAAATATAGAGTTCCCGCTGTGGCCCAGCAGGATTGGTTCTGTCTCTGGAGCGCTGGGACACAGGTTCAGTGCCCGGCCCAGCACAGCGGGTTAAGGATCCAGCGTTGCCACAGTTGCAGTGTAGGTCACAACTGCAGCCTGGATCTGATCCCTAGCCCAGGAACTCCGTATGTGTGAGGAGGCCAAAAAAGAAAGAAAGAAAGAAAAAAGGCAAATACAAGGAGATGGCAAACCTGGGAACATCACGGAGAGGGAGCATTTCTTGCCCCCGCCAGTCATGTGTGTCAGCCGCGCGGAGGGGGAGCTGGGAGGCACTGCGGCTTTCTGTGTTAAACCCAGGCGGTTCGGGGACCCCTCCCTGCACCAGCATTTCTCTCTTTACCAGGGGTCAGAGGCTTGCCAACTCCTCCCCCAGCTTAGTGAAGCACTCAAGGAACCAGGGGCTTTGCCCGTGTTTTGAACAGGCTGTCTGCTTCTCTGAGGACCCCTGATCTTCATTTATTCTCCCAGGAGTGCCCCCTCTGGAGCTTCTCTTCAGGACAGCCCAGAGCCCTGGCTGAGTAGCCTTCGAGAAGCTCAGTGGGAATGCCAGGCCTTCGGCCCCTGCTGGCATGGGAGGGTGGTTCTCTTAGCCAACAGGGCTCATCCCTTGCCTCCTGGACCCCCCGTCATGCACCCTTGGGGTCACAGGGAAAGCCTTCAGCAGTAGGGAAGGGGCAGGACTGGTAGCCCAGGCTACAGGGGGTGAAGGTGAGTGACACCCCCCCACCCCCGCCGTGTTTTAGGTGCCCATTCCTGCACAGGACCACAGGGGACACGGAGCGCAGGTACCACCTGCGCTACTATAAGACTGGAATCTGCATCCACGAGACAGACTCGAAAGGCAACTGCACCAAAAACGGCCTGCACTGCGCTTTTGCCCACGGGCCCCATGACCTGCGCTCCCCTGTCTACGACATCAGGTGGGCTGAATGCCACCCTGGGCTGATAGCTGTGGGCCGGGGTGGGGGCCTGGCTGCTGACCGGTGAGTGCCGCAGGTGGAACGCAGGGCTGGCCCTCTGGTTCCTTCCCCTCATGCTCCCTCCCACGTTCTCTGTCCCTCCTCCTCCCAGGGAGCTCCAGGCAATGGAGGCCTTGCAGAATGGCCAGACCGCAGTGGAGGGCAGCATAGAGGGCCAGTCGGCCGGGGCCGCGAGCCACGCCATGATAGAAAAAATCCTCAGCGAGGAGCCACGGTGGCAAGGTACGTGTGGCCACGCAGAGGGCTGTGCCTCCCGCCCGCTGTCCGTCCTCGCCCCGCACCTTCCGGCAGCTGCCCGAAGATGAGGCTCACCGCCCCCAGTCCCTTTTCCAAGCCGAGCCGCCACCTCTGCTGGGAGGCGCTTGCCCCTCATCCCACCCCACATCCAGCCACCTACAGCCCCGTCATTCGGGGACACGTCTGGGGAGGCTCCACAGACACACCTTGCCGAGCTCCCATCACCCCAGGTTCTCCCTGAATTCTCCAGGGGCTTTCACACGCACGGGGTCATGCATGGGTAGTCCTGAGCCTCCCAAGGTTGCCCTTTGCACTCCGTGAGCCGTGTCTCCAGGGAGGGACAGCGGCGTCCTCTGTACCTCTTTCCGGGGTCTTAGTCGTGACATTGGCCCATGAGGAGGTGGCCCTGTTCATGCTTCTCACAAAAGCCCCAGCTCCTGGCCCCTGCCCAGTGGCTTCTCCTTTCCCTTCCGCCCACCCCACCCACCTGACCCCTGCCTCTGGCCTCCTGTGCAGAGACCGCATATGTGCTGGGGAACTATAAGACGGAGCCGTGCAAGAAGCCCCCGCGGCTGTGCCGCCAGGGTTATGCCTGTCCCTACTACCACAACAGCAAAGACCGGCGGCGGAGCCCCCGGAAACACAAATACAGGTCCTCTGGCTCAGGCAGGCCGACTGCGGGAGGGAGGGTGGCAGGGAAGGGGTCACAGCAGGGGCTGCCTCCACTGTGCTTTCAGGGAGGCAGGGAGGCCAGCCCTGGGCATCGCAGGCCCACAGGATCCAGGTTCAAGGGGAGGGAATGGTCGGGAGAGCTGAGCGATGGGAGGTCTGCCTTCATCCTCCTTTGGCATAAAATAAGGATCTTGGGTCAGAGTTCCCTCTGTGTCCAGTCTGAGGGGCTCTGCCAGGGCCAAGCCACGCTGTGACATCGCTCTCCTTGGGCTACCCGGGGCTCGGGGGGAGGACTTGGCTGAAGGGAATAAAAGTGTCCTTCTTAGTGATGCAGCCAGGCTGGGCCAGAGAAGCAAAGCCTGGCTTCTGGCCCCAGTACGGCCCTCACTCTGCAGCTGATCTTTCCTGGTTCTGCACCTGGCCTTGCCAAGCAGGGAGACCAGAGAGGGGGCTCATCGGCATCCCCCAGATCCTCTCTCGCATCCATCTGACCCCCCCCTCCCCCGCCACTGAATCAGGTCGTCTCCATGTCCGAACGTAAAACACGGGGATGAGTGGGGAGACCCCGGCAAGTGTGAGAACGGAGACGCCTGCCAGTACTGCCACACCCGCACGGAGCAGCAGTTCCACCCAGAGGTGGGCCTTGGGGCGGGGCCGCAGCCTTGGCCCTTTGAGGGGAGGGCTGACTTAATAGATCCTCCTTGGAGAGCGAGGAGGAAGGAAAGGAGTGTTGGGACAGACACTGACGGGGCCCACCTTGACAGCATCCTGGAAGAGGGATTCCTAGCCACAGGCTCCCGCAAGGCAGTGCCTAAAGGAGCCGCACACCCTAATTTGGCAACCTCCTGTGTTCTGAGCCCACACTCACTAAGCAGCTTTCTGGGCCTGATTTTATTTCCCCAAGACCCCCCTGATAGGGAGGGCGTGCACTGGGTGTGGGGACTTGGCCATTCTGGGCTTTGCACTACTGTGGTACTTAGCATGACACCAGGATTTAAACAATAAGAAAGCCCCTTAGAGTTGTCTTGTTCCAGCTGAGAGCTTAGTGTACCAGAAACTTCCCTGATGCAGCCCCCTGGCCTCACAGCGTGGCTTTGGGCTCTGTTCGAGTGCTGAGATCTCTTGTAGGGTACAGAGGCACATGCTGTCCATTCTCCTGGTTCCATGGAGGGCAGGGCACCCTAAGATAGACGCACGGACAGAAACGACCTTACGTGGGCTGCAGACAGCAGGGTGGAAACTTAGACCCAGCTTAGATCCCAACCCAGGGTGCTTTAGGGCCTGTAGGTATTGCCTGTAAACTTGGCTCCCTTGAGACTTCCCATCGTGGCTTACTGGTAACAAAGCTGACTAGTATCCACGAGGTCGTGGGTTGCATCCCTGGCCTCCCTCAGTGGGTTAAGGATCCAGCGTTGCCGTGAGCTGTGGTGTAGGTCGCAGACACAGCTCGGATCCTGCGTTGCTGTGGCTGTGGTGTAGGCCAGCAGCTGTAGCTCTGATTCGACCCCTAGTCTGGGAACCTCCATTTGCTGCCGGTGCAGCCCTAAAAAATAAAATAAACTTGCTCCCTTAATGCTCAGAGGCACGTTGGAAGGTCGCAGCCCCGGCCAAAATCGTGAGTGAGAGTAGCACGGAGAAGATCCCTGTGTGGGGGCTGGGTCAGGGCTATTGGGCCATCAACCCAGAAGGGAGGTGGTCCCTGGCACGGAGGTGGCAGTGTCTTCTTACTGTGCCTTGAGTACCAAGTTGGTAGCGAGAGGCTGAGGGAAGTGGCTCGGAGTGAGGAGAAAGAATTGATGAACCCAGCCATGCTGAAGGCACTCCTGCCTGTCCCTCTCTGCCCTCAGATCTATAAGTCTACCAAGTGCAACGACATGCAGCAGTCGGGCAGCTGTCCCCGGGGACCTTTCTGCGCCTTCGCCCACGTAGAACGTAAGCTGTTCCCGTTGCCCTCCCCTCCCGCCCCCGAAGCTGAGTCTGTCAGCCAGCAGGGGCCCTGTCCCCACTGGAAGTTCCATGCCCCAGCTCTCTGGAACTGGCCTCAAACCCCTGGAGCTTCCAAGGTCTTGAGACAGCAGGGACTTGGCCCAAGTTGCACAGTCACGATCCCAGGCAGGTGAGGTACCCTCCCCGAGCCAACTAGGCAGGTCCCAGCAGCCGCTCGTGCCACACCCCTGGCAGACACACAACACGGCGCTGCCTTGCTGAGAGCAGAGCTGTGCAATTAAAACACGGTGCAACCCCCATGTCATTTTAGATTTTCTAGTAACCATATCTAAATAGGTTAAATTAATTTTTTAATAATATATTTTTATTTAAGTCAAAGTAATATCATTTAAAAGGTAATCAATATAAAATCAAGGTATTTTATCTTTCTTTCAAACCTAGTCTGAGAGCTGCTGTGGACTTGACTAGCTGTGGCACATTCCAGTTCAGCCTGGCCACGTTCCGGGTGCTCAGC
The DNA here is from genome assembly GCF_016906955.1 of Phacochoerus africanus. Classification (NCBI taxonomy): domain Eukaryota; kingdom Metazoa; phylum Chordata; class Mammalia; order Artiodactyla; family Suidae; genus Phacochoerus; species Phacochoerus africanus. Next base: position 5,535,333 of record NC_062557.1, on the reverse strand, counting down.
GCAGCTGCAGAGCCGGCCTCATGTTAAAACCTGTGCCCACCCCAGGCCACTGCTCTGTTTGTTCTTAACCTCTTTCTGGGCTCAGGCGTTCTCTCTGGGATTTGAGTGAAAAAGAAGCTGAGGGCCCAGGGCGAGAGAGGTGTGCATACTCTTGGCTCAGAGATGGGCCCAGCCGAGGCAGCACAGAGTTGTTAATGGCTCAGGCTTTGGAGTCATGTGGGACTGGGATTCAGACCCCAGCTCTTCTGCGTCCTAGCTCAGCCACTTGGGAGATTTCCCTTCCCTCTCTGAGCCTCAGTCTCCTTATCTCTAAAATGGACACCGTGGTAGGACTCGTCTTCCAGTCTTTGTGGAGGTGGACAGGCAGTTCATGCACGTTGCCCGGCCTGTCCTACGTGCGTGGTAGAGAGTGTTAGAAAGGAGGTGGGAGTCTCCTCTTCCTGCACAGGCGTCGCGGGACCTCCTTTGAAAGACAGCCAGCTGCCCTTTTGGAGGACAGAGCTGGCTCGGGAGCCTGCTGACCTCCGTCCTGTCTTTCGCAGAGCCAGCCCTCGGTGACGACCTGCAGCCTTCCTCAGCCGTGTCCAGCCCCACCCAGCCGGGTCCCGTCTTGTACATGCCGTCTGCTGCCGGCGACTCGGTGCCCGTGAGCCCCTCCAGCCCACATGCCCCTGACCTCAGTGCTGTACGTGCCTGTCCAGGGGGTGGGTGGGCACCGTGCCTGCCCAGAGCCAATCCCTGCCTCTCTGCTCGGGGAAGAGGCCGCTGCCAAGGGGGCTCTGCCCTTTCTGCCCCAAGGCTCTTCTCATTGAAAGCTGGTAGTGGCTGGGGTGGTGTCTCCAGAGCCCACGATCAGCCTGGATAGAGCAGGTAGAAGGGACAGCGCCATCTAACAGCCCGACACAGTTCCCTCGGGAGGTCCTAGGCTTCTGGGTGGTGGTTGCTGCCCACTGGCAGATGAAAATGGAACCGAGCCTCTTGCTGAAGAGGCTCCCTCTGGGGAGGGGATAGAGGGTGGGCTGTGCCCCAGCCTGCACCTTGCCCACCAGCCTCTCCTCCTCCTCCTGTGCAGCTCCTCTGTAGGAACAGCAGCCTAGGGAGCCCATCTAACCTCTGTGGCTCCCCACCGGGCTCCATCAGGAAGCCCCCAAATCTGGAAGGCATTGTTTTTCCTGGGGAGTCTGGCCTCGCCCCTGGCAGCTATAAGAAGGCTCCTGGCTTTGAGAGGGAAGACCAGGTGGGAGCCGAATACCTGAAAAATCTGAAGTGCCAGGTAAGGGATGAGGGGGGCAGCCCAGTGAGGTCAGCTGTCTTGTGTGCGGCACTGTCCTAGCAAGCCCCTGTCCCCAGCCGTCCCATTTCACAGATGAAGACAGGCAGGAGGCCGAGCACCTCAGCCAGGGCAGAGCCAGTCGGTAGAGCGGTAGGGGGTCCTACCTCAGTCTTCTGCTGCCACATCTAGTCTTTGCCCTGCCCTGTGCTGCCTTGATGGAACAGCGTAAAAGGGGTCCCTAACTGGGCTTTTTGTGACTTGGAGTCACCAAGGAAGAGAGGAGCAGCTCCCCTGGCTCCTGGGCTAGGGAAGGAGGGGGCATGCATGTCAAGGGGGCTGCACCGCAGGTGTCTGATGCCTCCTTACCCCCTGGTCACTGCAGCCTCAGTGAGCACAGCGAGCAGATGCTTGGCGGGACTCAGGGACCCTCCCTAGCACCACAGTCACCTCCTGCTCCCTGACTTTTCTCTCAGGCCAAGTTAAAACCCCACTCACTAGAGCCCAGGAATCAAGAGCAGCCTCTGCTTCAGCCCAAACAGGTATAGAACCCTGGGCCCTTTCTCCCTTTCCGACACCTGCTGTGGACAGGACAGGCCCAGACAAAAACAAATGTATTTATTGAGCATCTATACTGATCCCCCTTCCCCTACTGCAGGACTTTAGGGGTGAGTGGGCCCTGCAGCCTCCAAGCCACACCCCTGCAATGTCAGCCTCTCAACAAGGTGTTGAGTGAGCGGGCCCTTCCCTGGGCACGGGGGCGACCAGATGGGAGCAGAGGCACCCCCTTTCCTTCTGCCCCGGCTAGCCCCGTCCCCAGCCCCTGCCACTCCGGGCGGCCCCCATCGCGTCTCTTCCCTCTCTCGTTGCAGGACATGCTGGGCATCCTCCCTGTGGGCAGCCCCCTGACCTCAAGCATCTCTTCTAGTATCACATCCAGCCTAGCAGCTACTCCCCCTAGCCCCGCCGGCACCAGCAGCGTCCCTGGCATGAATGCAAATGCTCTGCCCTTCTACCCCGCCAGCGACACGGTAGAGTCGGTCATAGGTAACTGGGCCGTTTCTGCCGCTAAGTCTAGGACCAGGGCTGGGATCAGAGACGCTCGGTCTCTGGAGTGAGACTCAAACCTGCACACGGTCACCTTAGCTATCTGTCTGGGGAGGGTCCCTGAGGGCACTTTGAGCCCTTTGACCTAAATGGAAAATGAGCCCGAAGTATAAGGCCAGGAGCGGCCCTCGTACAGCAAGTCAGCCCCCCGGTTTGCTCTGGTGCGCAGATTAGAAAGGGATGCCTCTTCCCATGGGTACGTGCAGTCTTACTCCACAGCATGCGCTGTTCCGCCCCCACAGGTATTCTTGTGCAGTGAGCAACCCGCACAGCTGTCCTCGGGTCCTCTTTAGAAGCCACTGCCTTTCTCTTTCAGCAGTCACTTATGGGTGCCACTTTCTACCAGGTCCTGTCAGAGGCACTGGGGTGACAGAAATGAAGACATGCTCTTCCTGCCCTCGGGGAGGGACACTGTTTCTGCCCTCCCAGTCCAGTTCATCAGAGCACAGTGGGCATTTGTTGAGCAACTGCTTTGCACTAGCCACTGAGGGCCCAGAGACCTACCTGCCCTCAGTGAGCTCAGGGGTGAAACACACGAGTGGTAACATCAGGGGACAAGACCTCTGTCAGAGGCAGGGACCCCAGCTTAGGACCCAGTTCCTGGGGTGTGGGGGGGGTGGTCAGAGAAAGTTTCAGGAAGAGCCATTGGAGCCGGACGTGGCTGGGGGGGTGGGAGAGGGCGGGGGGCAGTGGTGGCAGAGGAGCAGCCCCAGTGCAGGCAGAGGCTCAAGAGAGCTCAGGTCCGGTGGGACTGAGCTGGAAGATGCAGCGGGGGCCAGAGATGAGGCGGTAGAGGGCGGGTGGGTCCGAGAGGCACCTCGGGACTGTGTGGCCCCTTGCGAGGCTGGGAAGCTCATCCTCCCGTCCCTCTGCCTCCAGAGTCTGCCCTGGATGACCTGGACCTGAATGAGTTCGGGGTGGCCGCCTTAGAGAAGACTTTCGACAGCAGCACCGTGCCCCACCCGGGCAGCATCACAGTCGGTACTCACCGGGCCGTGGGTGGCTGGGGTGGCGGGGGAGGGCTCCTGGGCTCCAGGCTGGCAGAGAGCGGTCCCCTGCTCAGCGTGGCCCCACGCGGCCTGCCCCGCCCTCACTGGGCCGCCCTCGGGCCTCTCTCGCAGGCGGCAGTTTGCTGCAGAGCTCCGCACCCGTGAACATCCCTGGCTCCCTGGGCAGCTCTGCCTCCTTCCACTCCGCATCCCCGTCCCCTCCCGTCAGCCTCTCCTCGCATTTCCTGCAGCAGCCCCAGGGCCACCTGAGCCAGTCAGAAAACACATTTTTGGGGACCTCAGCATCACATGGATCTTTGGGTAAGAGGGGTTTGGCTCTCTGCGACCTGGGGCAGGAATCGGGGCTTTAGGAACACGCTGTGGCCGCTTTGTCCACGGCTGGAAGCAGTTCAGAGTGGAGGTGAGAGCAGGGGCTCTGGTCGCGAGGCGATTCTCTTAGCTGCGCGAACCTGCCCAGGTGACTGAGCCTCTCGGCCTTAGCCTCCTCTGTACGTGGGTAGAACGGCAGCGCCCACCTCGTAAGGTGGTCGAGGCTTAAATGAAATGACTGAAGTGCCAGGCACAGGGCCAGTGCCCAGTGAGGAGCGTGGCCTCGGAACCGCCATTCACCCCAAGCTCCTGGAGGCTAAGCCTGAACAGGCGCACCCTCGGCACAGGGTGGCCTTCCCGGCAGGCAGAAGCACCACCGAGACCCGGCTCGAGCCCCAAAGCCTGTTTGCCGAACACAGCCCTAGAACTGTGTGGACGGGGGTTCTAGAGGGCACGTCAGAGCCCAGGGGCTCGAAGCACCACACGGAGACTGGCAGGCTCCCCCAAAATGGCTGGCCCCGCACTCGCGGATGTTCCCTGAGCCAACGGGGCGTAAGGCGCCCCCCCCCCGCCCCTGGCTGCTGCTCTTTCCCTCCCCCAGCAGCTGTGCAAGGAGATCAGAAATACCCTCCCCCAAGGGCGGCTGGGCGTCCTGGTCACCCTGAGCCTGAGCCTCCGGGCTCCCTTTGACATTCCGGCCAGGTTTGGGCGCTTCCCCGGTCTCCAGGGGTTGGGGCCGCGTGTGGATGTCAAGGCACCTTGACAGTTTATGTGGACGCCGCCGTCAGCCAGGTGCTTGGTGTTACATGTCCCGGAGGCGTCTTAGCTGTGGTCCGACTTGCTGGCCTCTCATTCCTTTCCCCGTGTAGTTATCGAGCAGTTTTACGGAGACAAGGTGAGCTCAGCAGTCCCTGCTGGCGCCGAGCCATGGTCTGTGGAGGGGCAGAGGCGTCACTCTTGGGGGAAGCAGCGGGCTGGGTGCTGTGATTCAGAGTAATAGAGGGACCTGACCTGGATCTGGCTCCCTGAGGAAGGGGCTCCTTTCCACGAGAGGAGATGCCACCTGAGTGGGAGGAGAGGCACGAGCAGAGCCTGCTGCTGGACAGGGTTGAGCTGGCGCATTGGTCCCAGGTTCTCTCTCCGGGACGAGGCAGATAGCCTCACAGCGCCACATGGACAGCGGTGGTCATGTGGGTGCACTCGTGTTGCTTGAGGACAGATGGTCTGAAATTCATTTGCTTCTGGAACATCCTGGCTGGATTAGAGGGAAGGGGACAAGAGACATTAGAATGATATGTGTGGACAGCGGGTTGAGAACCTGACTGGTATCCATGAGGATGCGGGTTCCATCTCTGGTCTCACTCATGGGTTAAGGATCCAGTTAAGGATCCAGCATTCCCGTGAGCTGCGGCATAGGTCTCAGACGTGGCTCGGGTCTGGCGTTGCTGTGGCTGCGGTGTAGACCAGCAGCTCTGATTCAACCCCTAGCCTGGGAACTTCCATGTGCCGCAGGTGCGGCCCTAAAAAGATAAAAAGACACATCAGTGGTGTGTGTGGGCAGGATGAGGCCAGAGGTGGGTAGGGGTCTCCCTCAGCGGACAGGGGCCCCCGGGAGCCACAGCAGGGACACGTGGTGTTAGAAAGCACCTGCTGAGAAAGTGGGGGAGCACACAGCTTGGCTTTTTGCAGTCAGACGCCCTTGGTACTGGCCCTGCCACTTAACTGGTTTTGTGATTCCTGGTGGCATGTTTTATCTCCATTTCCTCGTTTTAAAACAAGGGGAATGACCCAGGGCTCCCTGAGCTCTTCTTGCTCCGGTTCTGCCATCATCTGTGGCTCTGGTCAGTGTCTTTTTCCTGACTCTCCTCCTGGGCCTCACATGAAGGTGCGAGAAGCCTCCCCCTTTCTCTAGCCTACAAGTGACGTCGTGCTCACAAAGGCCACCTTCAGACTGCTCTCCCTACAGCACCTCCCAGGCCCCGAGTCACCTTGCGAAGCGAGTGATGGGAGCCCCGTTTTACCGACGGGGATGTTGAGACTCAAGTTAAATGGCAGCTGATGGGGAACAGGTGGCACCTGCTCACCCCAGTGAAATTCCCCAGCCCGACATTGCTGGACTCGCACAGTCAGGCCCTGGGAGCCCCCGGGCGCGGTTGGGCAGGGCCTGGGCCCAAGCCCCAAGCCTGTCGCAGCTCTGACGTCCCGCCCCTTCCCGGAGCAGGGCTGAACGGGATGAACAGCAGCATCTGGGAGCATTTTGCCTCTGGAAGTTTCTCCCCGGGCACTTCCCCTGCTTTCCTGTCGGGGCCAGGGGCTGCGGAGCTGGCCCGGCTTAGGCAAGAACTAGATGAAGCCAACGGTACCATCAAGCAGTGGGAGGAGTCCTGGAAGCAGGCGAAGCAGGTACTGGGCCCACACGTCCACTGCCTTCCCCGGGGGTGCTGGTCGGGGTCCTGGAGAACAGAGCAGAGCCTCAGTTGAGGTGGTTCTCTCTCCCTGTGGAAAGTCTTGCCTCGCCAGGCAGGGACCTGGGGTGGCTGGTGTCCTGGGCCTAGAACTCTGAGCTGTTCATTTGGTCTGAACCATAGCGCCCCCTCCCTCTCCCCAGAAGCCTGACTCTCCAGGGCTCTGGGTCCAGGGGTTTACGTTCTGAGATGGACCTTGTGTCCAGCCACAGCTTGGCAGCCTGTAGAGGTGCTGGCCAGCTCTCCCTAGGGCTCTCCTGCTCTGCTGGGCTCACCCCCATCCATGCCCATAGCAGGTCTCTTGGGGTCCTGAAACCTCTCTTCTCTGCAGGCAGCATCAGCCTCCTCCCTGCCCCCCTCCCCAGACACCTGACCCAGCTCCCCAGCAGGCCCTGCAGCCACAGTGGCCCACACAGGTGCCCAGGGATGCACTCTCGGGGCAGGGGGGCAAGGGCAGGGGGCCACCGTGACAAGGTGTGCTGCGTGTTGGACCCACAGGCTTGTGATGCCTGGAAGAAGGAGGCCGAGGAGGCCGGGGAGCGGGCCAGCGCGGCAGGTGCGGAGTGCGAGCTGGCCCGGGAGCAGCGGGATGCGATGGAGGCGCAGGTGAAGAAGCTACAGGAGGAGCTGGAGCGGCTGCACTCAGGCCCCGACCCGCAGGCCCTGCCCGCCTTTTCCGACCTGGAGACCCTCTCACTCTCCACCCTCTACTCCCTCCAGAAGCAGCTGCGGGCGCACCTGGAACAAGTGGACAAGGTCAGCCGAGGAATCTGGGGAGCACAGGGCGGGGATGGACAGTGGCCTCGGCCAGAGCTTGGACTCCCTGGGTCCCTGCTGCTCCAGGGCCTCTGTGCAGCAGCTGGGCCGACCCAAGGGCTGTCCTGCTGGAGGGGCGCTAGGACGAGGATGCCACTTCCTGGGCAGAGGGGAAGCTGGAGGCACTGTGGAGGGCGGGCGCTGCCCTGCACTGCATTGGTACGCCGCTTCTCCTGGGACTCTGTGCGTGCCAGCAGACAGTCCAGAACACCTAGGTCCCCAGGGCAGTCCGGTAGGAAGAGCGTTCTTCCCTTCCCTAGCTGGGCATTTGGTAGCCAGGCCTCGCCTGTGGCCACGTCACCTTGGGTACACCACTACCCTCCCCAGACCCGTAGTTCCTTTTTGGGGACCTAGGGCCTCTACCAGCTCAAATGAGATGAGGCAGAGAAGCCTCTGTTGGAGGAAAAACCCATTCAGATGGGAGCCGCAGAGCAGCCCACACGCACGGGCTCCAGTGCCCCCGCCCCCTGCCGGGCCTTCGGCTGAGAGTAGAGGTGACCAGCCTGCCCTTTGACCTCTCGTGGGCGCCCTTAAGCGTGCGCTGGAGCTCTGCCGGTTTCCTCAGGCCCAAGGGCTGCCTTGAGAACTGGGGGAACTCCTTGTCTGACACGGGGCCAGGCCAGTGACCGTGGGGTCCCTCTCCCCGCAGGCCGTGTTCCACATGCAGTCGGTGAAATGCCTTAAGTGTCAGGAGCAGAACCGAGCGGTGCTGCCGTGCCAACACGCCGTGCTGTGTGAGCTCTGTGCCGAGGGCAGTGAGTGCCCCGTGTGCCAGCCAGGCCGGGCCCACACCCTCCAGTCGTGACCCTGCAGGCCTGGCCCTGGCCTGGCTCAGATCTTCTCACCTAGGACTTTTTAAAGTATATATATGTATGTATGTATGTATGTATGTATGTACGTATATGTATATGATTATGTATACATTTCCGTATGTGTGCAGGTATGTGTGGGCGGCCAGTGTGAACAGTGTCTGTGTGTATATCTGTACATAGATATAGACACACACTTTAAAACAGACTTACCAAGCACTTTTTAAAAGAAAACTATTTTGCAGTCCTCTCCCTACCCGCTCCCTACTTTTCCCACTGCAGAGACAAAGTCCCCCCTTCTCCCACCAGCCTTTTGGCAGGGAGTCAGTTTCTGTCTCTTTTTTATGTAGGAACTAACTATTTTTAACTTTTTTCTGGGGCCTGAGCAGGGAGGGGTGGGAAACTAGAAGGGGGTGAGGGAAGGGGCTAAGCCTTCGGGGCAGGCCCTGTTCACCCCACCTCCCCAGGCCAGGGCCCAGAGCCAGGGCTTGTGTGGAGGACCAGCTGGAGACCTGGCTCCCGCTGTGAGGATTGAGGGGGAGGGCGTCTGCTGGGGTCCGAGCCAGCCTAGCTCCTAGGTTTACCAAGTGTGTATTTAGTCTGGGGTGGCAGGTAAAAGTTGTGGGGCCAGCCCCACTCCTAACCCTGGGCCCTTGAAGCTCCTCCAGGGGCAAGGCCTAGGCCTTCTACCCTCAGATTCCTGAGGCTGGGGGTCTACCCCCCAGGCTCCCAGCACAGCCTCCCTGGCCCCAGGGCCATCTACCAGGCTGGCACTGCCCTCTCCATCACCCCCAGCTGCCCTCAGCTGCCCCCCCGCCCCCTTGTGCACAGCCCTCTGTGCTGTCCGCCCCTCCCTCTGGCAGCTAGCAGGGCAATAGGTGGGGGAGTCGCGGACTGTGAGGACCAAGGTAGGGCTCCGGCCCTGCCCTGGAGGGGCTCCGTAGGCATTCCTTGGTGCTCTCTGAGTGCAGCTGACGTCCTGCCCCCTGTCTGGAGCAGACGCCGTGTGCATGTGTGTGCGTGCCTGTCCAATGTATATTGTGTCTTAGCTTCCATTTTAAAAATTGTTCTGTACAGAGAGATGCAGCAGGGGCGGGAGGGCAGAGTGGGCAGAGGGAAGCCGCCCCACTCCCAGCACTGGGGGTCTGGGGTGGGAGCAAGAGCGCTGCAAAGGGTCTGGCCCGGCCCAGGCCCCCCCTTGGGCTCAGCACGAAAGGGCTTTCAATGAATTAAGTGAAAAACTTTTTTACAAAAATGCAAAAATCAAAGCTCCGAACGTATTGGGAATAAACTATGAACTTGCCGCGGGACCTTGTTTTCATGGGGGGGGGGGGGGCCTCCCAGATGAGGGCCTGTGAACTACACGCTCCCAGCCCAGGTTTCAGCCATGCAGACAGCTTGTGCTCTGCCCCTGAGGTGTGGCTAGGGAGCCAAGAGGCCCCTCTAGGCCCAGAGGCTGCCCCCAGCTCCCGGACAGCAGTCAGCTGTTCTCGGTGGGGACCTTCCAAGCCCTCGGGCCCTTGAGAGCTCTGCCCTCAGATGGACTGGGTTACTTGTTTGCCACAGGACAATAGGCCCCCAGCAGTTCCTTACAGGAACAGACAGTGCCTTCTCGTAAAAGCATTCAAGGTGGTCGTGCGCCTGAGGGAGCCTTCGAGCCACCGCCCTCCCCTGTTCTTAGCTGGCTCGTCAGGTGGGCGTGAAAACACCTGGGCTCCCTGTGTGGGTCTCAGAGGAGCAGAGCTTGAAAAGAGCCTTGGAGGTGACCTCACCCGAGCTCCCGTCGTCATACCTGTGCAGACTCAACCAGGGTCCCACAGCCAGAATGACAACTGACCCTCAGGCTCGGTCTCCCCACGCACATCTGGGACCCCATTCCTCTAAGCCCTGCCTTTAGAGCAGCCACTTGCCTCAGCCTGCACCCCTGAGGGGCGCCCCCACTCATGGTGCTCCCATGAGAGAGCTGGGCAATGGCCTTAAATTACCTTAAATGTACATGGACTAAATTCTCCAACCAAAAGACAAAGACTGGCCAAAATGGATACAAAAACAAGACCCATATATATGCTGTCTTCAAGAGACCCACTTCAGTTCTAGGCACACGCAGAAATTGAAAGCGGGAGGAGGGGAAAAAACATTCCATGCTAATGATAATCAGAAGAAAGCTGGAGTGGCAGTGCTCATCAGACAAACTAGACCTTAAAGAATATTAAAAGCGACAGAGAAGGCCCTGAACCTAATGATCAAAGGATCCACCCAAGAAGCAGCTGTAACAATTGTAAATACATAGGCACCCAACATAGGATCTCCTCAGTGAACAAGGCGACTGCTCGCAACCTCAGAAGAGAAACTGACAATAACACAAGAGCAGGGACCGCAGTGCCCCTCTTACAGCAATGGATGCATCATCCGGACAGAAAACCAGCCAGGAAACACGGGCCTTACACGGGGCACTAAAACAGATGGACTTAGTAGGTACCTAGAGACCATTCCATCCAAAAGCAGCAGAATACACATTCTTCTCAAGTGCACACAGAACATTCTGGGCCACGGATCAGGCCTCGGTAAATTTAAGAAAATTGAAATGGAGCATCTTTTCCAACCACAATGCTATATACAACTTGAAATCAAAAAGGGAAACCAAAAAAACAAATATGTGGAGATGAAACAACATGCTACTAAAACGATCACTGAAGAAATCAAAGCGAAAATTAGGAGTTCCCGTTGGGGCACAGCAGAAACGAATCCGACTAGGAACCACGAGGTTGTGGTTTCGGTCCCTGGCCTCGCTCAGTGGGTTAAGGATCCGGTGTTGCCATGAGCTGTAGCGTAGGTCGCAGACGCGGCTCAGATCCTGTGTTGCTGTGGCTCTGGTGTAGGCCGGCTGCTGCAACTCCGATTTGACCCCGTAGCCTGGGAACCTCCATATGCTGTGGGTGTGGCCCTAAAAAGAACACAAAACAAACAAACAAAATTAAAAATTACATAGAAGCAAATGATAACAAAAACACAACAATCCAAAATCTGTAGGATGCAGCAAAAGCAGTTCTAGAAGGGAAGTTTATAGCAATACAAGCCTACCTCAGGAAACAAGAAAAAAGTGTCAAACGACTTAACTTTACACCTAAAGCAACTAAAGAACAGACAAAACCCAAGGTTAGCAGAACGAAAGAAATCATAAAGATCAGAGCAGAAATAAATGAAATAGAAACAAAACCACAGAAAAGGTCAATGAAACTAAAAGCTGGTTCTTTGAAAAGCTCGACAAAATTGATAAACCCTAAGCCAGACTCAAGAAAAAGGACTCAAATCAATAAAATCAGAAATGAAGAAGAAGTTACAGTGGACACCACAGAAATACAAAGGATCATAAGAGACTGCCAAACTATACACCAATAAAATGGACAACCTAGAAGAAATGGACAATTTCTCAGAAAAGTACAACCTTCCAAGATGAAATGGAAAAGATGAACGGATCGATCGCAAGTACTTAAGTTGAAAACGATAATTTAAAAACTTCCAGGAGTTCTTGTCATGGCTCAGTGGAAACGAATCTGACTAGCATCGTTGGGGGCGCAGGTTCGATCCCTGGCTTTGCTCAGTGGGTTAAGGATTCGGCGTTGCTGTGAGCTATGGTGTTGGTTGCAGACGAGACTCAGATCTGGCGTGGCTGTGGCCATGGCATAAGCTGGCAGCAACAGCTCCAATTCAACCCCCTAGCCTTGGAACCTCTATATGCCATGGGTGCAGCCCTAACAAGACCAAAAAGAAAAAAAAAACTTCCAAAACTTTGGCTTCACAGGCAAATTCAATCAAAAATTTAGAGCAGTGTTAACCCCTATCCTAAGACTATTCCAAAAAGCTGTGGAGGAAGGAACACTCCTAAACTCATTCTATGAGGCCATCATCATGCTACCAAAACCAGACAAAGACACCACAAGAAAAATTATAGGCCAATATCACTGACGAACATAGATGGGAAAATGCTCAACAAAATACTAGCGAACATAATCTAACGATACCTGGAAAGGATTGTACACCATATCTCGTGGGATTTATCCCAGGGACGCAAGGATTTTTCAACAACCCCAAATCGATCAGTGTGATACACCACATAAACTGAAAAAAATCGTATGATCCCCTCAATAGATGCAGAAAAAGCTTTTGACAAAATCCAACACCCATTTCTTTTTGTTTTGTTTTGCTTTGCTTTTTAGGGCTGCACCCGCAGCATATGGAGGTTCCCAGGCTAGGGGTCGAATTGGAGCTACAGTTACAGCAATGCAGGATCTGAGCTGTGTCTATGACCTACACTGAAACTCACGGCAATGCTGGATACCCATCCCACTGCGCAAGGCCAGGAATCGAGCCTGCATCCTCACGGATGCTATTCGGATTTGTTTCCACTGCACCACAACGGGAACTCCCCAACACCCATTTCTGATAAAAACCCTCTAGAAAGCGGGCCCAGAGGAAACCTACTACCTCAATATAACAGAGGACACACATGACAAACCCACAGCTAACATCATTCTCAATGGCGAAAAGCTGAAGGAATTCCCGCCGAGATCAGGAATAAGACAAGGAGGTCCACTCTCGCCACTACCATCCAACATAGTTTTGGAAGTCCTAGCCACGGCAATCAGAAGGAAAAAAAAAAAAGGGGGGGTCCAAATTGGAAAGGAAGAAGTAAAACTATCACTGGTTGTTCATTTCTTTATTTTTGCTAAGAAAGTTTCTAGGTGGCAGGTAGTCCCCTGGAGGACATGTCCTTAGCAGACACAGCCAAACTGTCCCTTCTGTTTTTGTCCCGCTGTGCCAGCCCCACTGCCTGCCAGTTCTCATCCCTTCGGAGCCAGAGAAGGTCCTTGGCTTCTCAGCCTGAGTGCTGGCAGCCCCCTCAGGAGAGGACCCAGGCTCCTTTCATCATGGCTGCTGAAGAGCAGCCTCAAGGAACGGGGCCCTCCACCCCAGTGGCTGGAGCGGGCCTTCCTTTTCCCTAAGAGGGGAGCAGGGGCAAGGGATGCAGATAGCCACCTCCCCTCCCTAGGGGCCGCAGGGAGGACGGAGGGGAGTACAAGCACTGCCAGTGGGGCCCCCATCACCGTGGGCCCTGGCTCGGGCCGCAGGAGCCCTGCGTGCTGGGACGCCCCTCCGCAGTGTTAGGCCGGGCGGGAGCGCTGCACTGTGATGGGGGGGGACCCGACCTCCACCGCTACCGCCCTGGTGGCGGGGCGTGCTGGGAGGCCTGCTTGGCTCGCTGCCGCCGCAGCCGCACAAACCCCTGGGCCTCGCGATCACCCTTCCGGCTCTCCAGCAGCTGCAGGACTGGGTCCCCTGCGAAGAGAGGCATTTGGGGTCAGACCGGGGGAAGCGGTGCCTGGGGACGGCCGGGCTACAGCACTGCCCGGTTCTCTGGAAACAGGATGGGCCCGCACTGGCCAAGTTCACTAGACAGCCTGACAGGACGAGCTGCCTTCCCCGCCCCTGGACACTCAGACCCACGGGCAGCACGGGCTAACGCATCAAACAAGCCACTCATGCCTCATCCGAAGAAGAGCAATCACAACACCTGCCTCTCTGGGTGGTTGGGACTCAGCGCTCACACTGACCCTCATAAGTGCTCCAACACAAGACCGGCCCTCCTGCCAAGCCCGGGGGCTGCTCTGCAAGCGTATGCCCCCCACCTCCACCCCGTCCCAGGCAGAGGGATGGCCCCTCTCCCCAGGCAGCTCGGTAACTTTATCCCACCAGAGTCGCGCACACAGCCTGGCTTAAACCTCACTGGGCCTTGGTGGATCCTGAGGTCACAGCAGCTCAGCCACCATTCTAGCTCCACAGGCCTCCACCTCCAAGGAGGCTCTCCTCCAACCCAACTTGGCCTCTGAGTGCCCTGAGCCTCTACAGGCTGCCCCACCCCTGCATCCCAGGGCTGGGCCTCTGCGCTGCCCCAGGGCTCGGGCCTACCGTTGGGTGCGGGGTAGGTGAGGGGCAGGCGGGTCTGAGGCACCTCGCCAGGCTCCTCGGTCCCCGTCAGGCCCGGCACGGAGTGCAGTGGCAGGAAGGCCTCCCCTTCCAGGTCGTCAGCCCCCAGCGTGTCGTGGTCCAGCACTGTGAGCAGGAGGCACGCCCCGTCCTTGCGGCAGGGCTCGGCAGGCACCAGGCTGGGCGGGGGACAGAGCCGGCCTCAGCTGCCTGCCCCACATACTGCCACTGCCACCCACCCCCGCACGGCCGGACAGGTGGGGATTAGGACTGCAGATCAGCTCGGCCTCATGTGTCTTGGGCCACGGCGGTGATGCCAGCTCTGACTGGTGCTGTGACCCAGGGGCCCTGGGTACCTAGGCCTGCCTGCCTCGGGGGATGGAGGACCTCAGGGACGGGATCTTTCCCTGGGAGCGAGCCTCTTAGTCCAACACATGGGAGGATTCTCCCAGCAGTCCTGCTCCACCTGCAGGGGAGCAGGTTTGAGGCCTGTGCCAGCAAACACTTGTCCCAAGCGTCCCTCCCTGGGACTCAAACCCGCTCATCTCAGGGCGCCCCTTGGCCCCAGCTGGGAAGAGCAGGTCTCAGGCGGGTCCAGGGCGGGGACGAGCGGCGAGCGTGGGGACCACTCACAATTCAAAGGTCTCATCAAACAGTGGGTGGAGGTCCTTCTTGTGCTTTTGGGTCTCCCGAGGGGCCAGCTCAGGGAACACGTGCCTGGGCTCCAAGGTCAGCTGGACAAAGGGGTCGCTGGAGCCTGGCAAGTGGCCCATGAGGGGACAGTGACCAAGGGTATCCCGGCCCCAAGTCCAGTCCCCACCCCAGCAGCTATGCCGCCTCTAGACGAGTGAGCCCCCAGGGACTCGGGGGACCAGGGTGGGGACAAGGAGTGGCCAGGACAGCCTCCACTCACCATTGGAGTCCAAGGGCAACAGGCTGGAGGCGCTGAGCAGCTCCACGCGCAGCTTCTGCTCAGAGGCGCGGTAGGAAGCCTTGACCGTGACGGCCCCGAGCTCCTCGGAGGCGGTTTCCGCCTGTGGGTGGGGCACAGGGGCAGCATCAGCTGGGGCCGAGCGGGGGAGGCGGGGCTCAGGTGCGCAGCCGGGAGGGAGCCTCACCTGCTGCTGGATGCGGCTGCAGAAGTACCTCTCGATGAGCTCCCGGCTGGAGGCTGCCTGCAGCTCCAGGTCCCTCTGCAGCGTCTGGGGATGGACCACTGCTGAGGACTCACCTCTGCTGTCACACTCACCCACAGCCCAGCGCTGCCCTTCAGAAGTCACAGCCAAGGCGGGAGGCGGCAGCGAGATGTGGAAAACACTGGGGCACCTGCCCGACCGAGGCCCGGACAGGGTGGGCCCCACAGGTGTTTCTCGCCGCCGCCCCCGCCCCAACCATTTAGAAGAACCTCACACTTGGTTTAAGGCTCTGCTTTGCCTCTTAAATTGCTTTTTTGGCTCTGCACCCTCGGCATGTAGAAGTTCCCAGGCCAGGGATCAAACAAGCACCACAGCAGTGACCCCAGCCAATGACAACGTGGAACCCTAACCCACTGGGCCACCAGGGAGCGGCCTCAATTATCACTGTTTCTGTCTTTGTCCTTTTAGGGCCGCTCCCGCGGCATATGGAGGTTCCCAGGCTAGGGCTCCAATCAGAGCTGAAGCCGCCGGCCTACGCCACCGCCACAGCAACACCAGACCCGAACCGCGTCCATGACCTACACCACAGCTCACGGCAACGCCGGATCCTTAACCCACGGAGCAAGGCCAGGGATGGAACTCGCAACCTCATGGTTCCTAGTCGGATTTGTTTCCGCTGAGATTACAAGGGGAACTCCATCCGTTATTTTTTTAAAGGGGGCCTACATTTTCATTTTGTGCCGAACCCTGTAAATTAGGTCGCTGGTCCTAGATACAGGTGAGGACAGGAAAGCAGGCTGCCCCACGCCACCAGCTCACCAAAAAGCCCCTACCTGGAAGGTGGCCGTGTGCAGGGCCTCAGGCGGCAGACCGCAGCCCTCGGCGTAGAAGCAGATCTCCAGGTTCTAGGGGGTGAGACACCAGCGGTGACCCCAGGCAATCCTCCCACCGAGGTCACTGTTGTTGTCACCGGTATCATTACCTGTAGTGCAATCTTCAGCCTGCTGGAGGCCAGGGGACAGCTCCGCTGGGAGGCCGCCACCTCCGCCAGCACCGTGAGTGTGTGCGTCCAGAGCAGGGTCAGAAGGCTGGGGTGAGGTGCGGAGGGATGCCGGATACAGGGCGGGAGGACAGAAGAGGAGGAAGGGGAGATGCTCTTGAGAAAGAGGGGGCTGCGTGGGGCCCAGGCCCGCCCCCCCCCCCCGCCACCTGCTTCTTGGGTGGGACCAGGGCCAGGGCTGCAGGCGGGGGGCTGCTCTCCTGAGGGAAGGAGGGAGGGGGATGGGACAGGCCATCCCGGGCCTGCCCAGCACGGCTCATAGCCCAGGGAAGAATCCTTCTCAGCAGGATGAGCAAACCCCAGCAAACAAGGGGGCGGGGCGGCCCCCCCATGACAGAATCATGGGTCGAGAAAGGAGCCAGAGTGACTAGGATCTCCGCACACAGCGTGGAAAAACACCTACTACCTACAGGGAGAGAAACAGCAACTGGGCCACAGTCCATCCTAGCAGCGACCTAAAATAACTGAAATTTCACTTGTCAAAGCAGAGTCAGGCAAGCAAGTACAAAAGAAGTGTGATTAAGAACGTGGAGGGTTCCCGTCGTGGCGCAGCGGAAGTGAATCCAACGAGGAACCATGAGGTTGTGGGTTTGATTCCCGGCCGCACTCAGTGGGTTAAGCATCCGGCGTTGCTGTGAGCTGTGGGGTAGGTCGCAGACACGACTCGGATTTGGCATTGCTTCGGCTGTGGTGTGGGCCGGCAGCTGTAGCTCCAATTCGACCCCTAGCCTGGGAATCCCCATATGCTGCAGTTGCAGCCCTAAAAAGCAAAAAAAAAAAAAAAAAAAGAACCGAGAGTTCCCTACAACTATAAATGTAATTAAATTCATTCAGTTAAAAAAATTTAAGGGAAAAAAAAGGTCAGTTCCTTTGGGGGAAAAGAAAACCAATTGGGAGTTCCCATTGTGGCTCAGCCATAACAAACCTGACTAGTATCCATGAGGATGCGGGTTTGATCCCTGGCCTCGCTCAGTGGCTCGAGGACCTGGCATTGCTGTCAGCTGTGGTGTAGGTCAGAGATGTGACTCGGATTCCCACATTGCTGCGGCTGTGGCGTAGGCTGGCAGCCACAGCTCTGATTTGACCCTTAGGCTGAGAACTTCCATATGCTGCAGGTGGGGCCCTAAAAAGCAAAAAAAAAAAAAATAATAATTTGGTCAACATACTTAAGAGCTCATTAGGTACCAGACACCGTTCCGACGGCTCTGAGGCAGTGACGGGTAAGTAACGCGCTTGTCTTAGTGCAGATTAAACTGTTTTGTGGGCAAATCAGAGCTGAACCAATGGCATTCTATGGCCTATGATATACAGAGGGTGGGCTTCCAAGGCCGGTGCCCCACGGGAGCGGAGCAGAACTCTGGAGGCCGGCACCCCCGTGTGGAAGAATCTGTCCTCGTCCCCGCCACCGTCGTGGGGGCCGCTCACAGTCATCAACCACTTCCTTTGTCGCAGGCGCCAGGCTCAGCGCTTGACTCATTCAGTCCTCAGCGGAGGCCAGAACTAGGATCACCCGCACAGAAGACTCGAGCAATCTGCTCGAGGCCACCCACCAAGCAGCAGTGAAGCTGGAGTCTGAGGCCTGGTCGTCCAGAGCCCGTGCCCTTGGCCGCTACCCCCTGCTGCCCAGTGGCGGGGGAGGGGGGGGCTGCTTTAAGGCAGACCCTAGGAGGAGTTCCTGCCATGGCTCAGTGGTTAACGAATCCGACTAGGAACCATGAGGTTGCGGTGTTCGATCCCTGGCCTTGCTCAGTGGTTTAGGATCCAGCGTTGCCATGGGCTGTGGTGTAGGTCGTAGATGCGGCTTGGATCTGGTATTGCTGTGGTGTAGGCTGGCAGCTGTAGCTCTGATTAGACCTCTAGCTCGGGAACCTCCGTATGCTGCGGGAATGGCCCTAGAAAAGGCAAAAAGACCACAAAAAAAAAAAAAAAAAAAGACAGATCCTAGGAGTTCCTGTCGTGGCACAGCAGAAACAAATCTGACTAGGAACCATGAGGTTGTGGGTTTGATCCCTGGCCTTGCTCAGTGGGTTAAGGATCCGGTGTTGCCGTGAGCTGGGGTGTAGGTCACAGACGCGGCTTGGATCCTGTGTTGCTGTGGCTGTGGTGTAGGCCGGCGGCTACAGCTCTGATTAGACCCCTAGCCTGGGAACTTCCATGTGCCAGGGGTGCAGCCCTAAAAAAAGAGAGAGACCCTAACTAGAAGTTTCTGTGGGCTGTGGGAGAGGAACACCAGCTGCCTGCAACCTTAGGGAGGGCAGAGCGGCCAGCCGTCTCCCAGAGAGGAGATGGGAGGAAGGAGGGACAGGCAGGGTTCAGCTCGGCCGAAGGGGAACAGGACAGGTGGTGAGCGCCCAGACCCTGGGAGCAAGCATTTCAGAGAGGCTGTTTGCACCCGCCCCTGCGGAGGGAGGGCAGGTGGGCGGAGGGGGGTGGTGGGGGCGCCGCGGGGCGAGCGGCTGCGGCAGACCTGCTGAAGTTCTCCTGCACCAAGTTGGTGTTCATGTAGCAGAGCTTCACCTCCAGGAACTTCATCAGGGGCAGAATAGCCTGGGGAGGGGCGCAGCACGTCCGGCTCTGGCCCATTCCGCTGCCACCCCCTTCCCCTGGCCCTGACCCAGGCAGGAAACCGGGCCAGGAGCCTCGGTGCATATGTTTAGAAGGTTTGCAGAGCTAACCCATGACCACAGTCCGCTCCAGCCACACTGGCCTCCCCTACAGCCCTTGAACCTGCTGGGCACTGTCCTGCCTCAGGGCCTTTGCCCATGCTGTTCCCTCCTATAGAAATCCTCAGAGCTCCTTCTCTGGCTTCCTTTAGATCCTGACTCAGCCGTCGCCCTCTGAGTAAGGCCTTCTCTGGCCACTATCTAAAAACACAGTCCTCTGACGCTCTCCCATCTCTCGTATGTTTTATTTTTCTCTTTAGCAGCTATCGTTATTGAAGCTGCCGTGTGTGTGTGTGTGTGTGTGTGTGTCTATAAACACACAGATATGCATGTATAGTTCTGGTTAAAGCTATAGTTCTGCTCATACACACTTACTTAGCTCCTCTTTCACCTGCCCTGCTAGAATGCAACCTCTAGAAGCCAGGGATTTTTGTCCTGGTGTTCACTGACATATACTGCCAGGGCCTAAATCAATACCTGGGACAAAGGGGGGGCTTTAATAGTTGATGAATTAATGAGTAACATTCTCCCCAAGCAAAGGTGTACATTACTGTCCCTGGCGACAGATGAGGAACCTGAGGTCATCTGGCCTGAATAAACAGGACAGCCGTGCCAGTGGGAAGGCTACACACCCAGGTCTGCTTGCTGCAAAGTCTAAGGCCTCCCCCACGGCAGCCCCCACACCGACTGTCACTGCTGGGAGAAGCCATGGACTCACCCAAGCCCACCCTCAGCACCCGAGGAGGAAACTGAGGCCAAGAGGGAACATTCCTTGCCCAAGTCTGGGTCTGGGGGACTTACTGCTGACACCTCTGGCCTTCAGCCCCCTACCCAGCCCAAGCCCCTTTGCAATCCCTGACCCCCACCGCTGGCAACGGTTGGCGAGCAGGGAGAGCCACTCACATCCTCAGGCAGGACAGACTCCTTGATGCCCACAAGTTTCTGGATGTGCTTGGCAATGCCCACCTCGAGCTGGAGACACAAAACAGCAGAAGAGAGGTCAGGGTGTGACTCGGGGAGTCCAGAGAGGAGGTTTGGGGCCCGAGTTTAGGTTCAGGAAGGGGAAGGAGCTAGACACTGGCCCAAGTCCTACCGGGGCGGGGTGGGGTGGGGGGGATTTCAGGCTGAGGATGGCTGGGGCGGGGTCACTGTGGGTCAAGCAAGTTACCTGTTCGGCTAAGGTGCGGACGCCAGTTCGAATCTCATGGCCCAGCCCAGCCAGAGCGCTCTGCAGCTGGGCATGCAGCGTGTTCTGCAGCTGCCCCTGCTCCAGCACAGCCCCTACCCGCTGCTCCAGCGCTTCCCAGGCCAGCTGGGTGGGCAGCTTGCCGATCACCAGCCGCAGCTGCTCCATGTTGTTCACCACCACACACAGCTGCAGGCAGCCCGGGCACAAGGATGCAGGGCTTTCTGAAGAGTGCCAGGACTCCAGCCCCACCCTGGCCCGGCCCAGCCTCCAGCTCTGGCCCTTACCATGTTGGCTGCCTGGCCTTGGTCCTTCTGGCCTGCAGAGAGCTCACGGGCCCGGGCCTTTATAAGGCTGCAGTACACGAGGGCTAGACGGCAGGTGTCCTGGGGTAAGGAGAGGATGGTCAATGGGGGAGGAGTGTCCAGGGGGGCAGATGGGAGGGGGCACAGGAATCTCAGGAGGATTTAGGACACAGGCTCTTGGAAGTTGCCAGGGTGAGAAGGTGGGAGACATGATGGGGTGGGAACAAGGCTGCACCTCCACGAACTTGACAGTGATCATGAAGGCCTCCTCCGGGTCAGGCCAGTCCAGCTGCCGGGCGGTGTGGCTGATCTGGGCAAAGCAGGTGGACAGATCCACAGCCGACGTGCTATGCTTGGTCAGTTCACCCAGGGGCACCAGCTAGGAGATGGGGGTGGGTTCAAGACTTTGCTAAATTCTGCCCCTCCCTTCCTTGCATCTGCAAACATCCAGAGCTCAGACTGCTGGCAAACACAGAGCTGGCCAGGCGGCTGCAAGGTGAAGAAGCAGGGCTCTGCCCAGAAACCCCCGGCCGCAAGAATCAGCCCGTAAAGGGAAGCCACAGTTTACCCCAAGTGTAACAGGAGGCAGCGTTTTGCACCTAAGTGTCTTCAAGAGCACCGCTCTCCCGGGTTACCGCTTCTGCATGTGCGAAAGGTCTGGCGGAGGCCCAAGCCACACCCCCAAAGGCGGGACTCCGCCCCTAGGCCAGGGCCCCACCTCGTCCATCTGCACAGCGCGCTGCACACGCGCCAGGGCCACACTGTACGTCTTCTGGAGCCAGGAGGGGATGGCCGGCTGGAACCAGCGGTGGAAGCCGTCCAAGGCCAGGACTCCATCCCTGAGGAGAGCCAGGGTCAGCCTGGGAAAGCCCGGGGCCACTGCGGGCTGCGGCCCCTCCTCGCCCAGCAGCCGTCGGCTTCCTACCTCTCCGAGGGGACCGGGCCCAGCCGGCAGAGGTCCTTGAGGCTGACGTAGAGCTGGAACAGACTCTCGCCAATCTCCGGGGTCACGGCGTCGCCCACCGCCGCCGTGTGGTCCTGCACTCTCTTGGCCACCTGCGGAGGGAGAGCGTGGTGGGCGGGGCTAAGGGCCGGGGGCGTGGCCTGGAGCCGCGGGCGGCGGGGGGGGGGGGGGGGGCCTCACCAGCCACTGCAGCTCCTGGAAAGCCACGGAGAAGAGGTCGGTCTTGAGGACGCTGGAGGAAAGGCAGCGGGCGTGACCTGGCGGCACCCAGCGCGCGGGGGGGGCGGGGGGGCCCCTCTGGTCCCCATCCTGAGCCTAGGCTGCTTTGCCTCCCAGCCCGGCCACCCGCTCACTTGTGGAAGATCTTGTTCCATGTGCGCTGGCACTGGTGCAGGTCGCCAGTGATGTCCTGTACCAGGCTCAGTAAGGCCTTGGCCGCCTCCAGCAAGCCCTGGCAAGGACAGAGGTGAGCCAGGCAGGTCTTCTCCCGGCAGGCCTGCCCATCCCACCTCCCGCCACCTGGCCCAACACCCTCACCTGCACCATGGGCTGATGGTGCTGCTGCTTGAGGTGGAACCATTCAACGGTGCCAGTCTGTGGGCCGAGAGGCAGTGAGCCAGGAGGGTGGCTTAGGCCCAGGCCCAGGCCCGTGTCCTCCCCACCCCCAGGGTGGGCACCATACTCGCAGTGCCTCGGTCACCAGCTGGGGCAGGGGGCGGCTGTCGGGGCACAGTTCTCCAAAGGCCTTCATCTTGCACATCTGTACCAGGACCCTGTGTGGACAGAGAGCCGCGTCCAAGATGCCCGATGCCCCGACGGCCCCCTCACTCCTCCAGCAGGCTTCCTCGCCCCAGAGGTGCCCCAGCTGTTCCCCCAGCCCTGTGTCCACCGAAGCAGGGGAAGGGGGAACCACCGACCTGAGGAGAGACTGCAGCCGAGCTGGGGAGTCGGAGACGGAGAGGGGGAAGACAGACCGGAACCTCCGGATGAGGGAGAGGCCGTAGGCCAGCAGGGAGTTGAACGAGGTGGCCAGCTCCTCCAGCTGCGGGGCCAGGAAGGGGCTGTGAGGCGGGGGCTGCTTTGTGGGGCCTGGAGTGCCGCTCCCGCTCCCAGAGCCCTGCCTGCCCAACACCCCTCGCCCCGCTCCAGCCCACCTGCTCTGCCTTGAGCCGGCCCTGGATCCACTGGTACTCGATGCTGGTGATAGGGTACAGGAGGCAGCTGCTGGGGAACTCCAGGCTCTGGTAGAGGCGACTGTAGGCCAGCCACTGCCTGCGGCAGACAGGAAACCCTCAGCCCGGCCAAGTGGGGCACCTCCCTGCCCACAGGTCGCCTGGCCTGGGGGGAGGGGGACAGCGCCTCCCCCCGCCCCCTAGCCTCCTGGGGATCCCCATTGACCCACTGAGGCTGAAATCCAGCGGCTGAAAGTAACTTGCAAGATTTTGTTCCCACAAGTGCTTTTCAGATGGGTACATGAATGGCCCATCTCTTAAATTCGATGTAAAAACTCAGAATTTCTTAGAGTTCCCTGATGACCTAGTAGTTAAGGACTCAGCGTTGTTGCTGCGGTGGCCCAGGTTCAAGCCCTGTCCTGGGAGCTTCTGCCTGCCACGGGCACAGCCGAAAATAAATAAACCAGGATTTCTTGCTTCTTTTGGAAAATTAGATGTAGAGGCTTGAGCCCTCATGTCCATGCGGCACATGTCAGCTAGAACCATGCCTTTCGTTTGTTCAGGGATGACTTGACAGAGGTGGCTGAGCCGAGCTGAGCGGGAAGGCGAAGGAGCCCGGGGGGAGAAGAGCAGCCCAGGAACACACCTCGACCACTCGGGGACACAGTGGCCACCTGCACTTCCTGCGGGAGCCCTGCCGGCAAACTCGACCCTCGCCATGGGTGCCTGGTCCAGTCTGCAGCCTCGCCTGCCTTCCCCACAGCTACCCAGGAAGACCTACCTCGGCTGGTCCTGGGCACTGCCCTTCTCTGCCAGCCTCCTTTCCATCCCCTTCTCAACTGCCCAATGTCAGCCAGGCCCAGGGCAGCACCCACCCTCTCTCCCCCTGCTGGCAGCACCCAGCTATGCCTCTACCTCTCACGGGCACTGAAACATCTATGAACTCCTAGGTGTCTTTCCTGGCATTTCCATAACCTAACACGGCTCTGGGCATGTGCCAGGCCCTCAACATGGATCCAGGAGCATCAGTGCCCAGATTTGTTCAACGGCCCTGGGGGCCGGTCCAGGGGTGGCAAACTCAACTGCCCGGAAGGACTCAGGTAATGTCAGAGAGTGAAGCGTCTGGATGGCAACCGTGCCCCTGGATGCGGGAGGCCACGTGACTCGACTCTGACCAACCGCAACCCAGCAAGACCACAGCCTGGCGATTCCAGGGCTCCTGTCTCCCAGGAAGCAGAAGTGACTCTGCATGGGAAATCTTCAGATACTTAAAAGTTGGCAACTGACTCTTAAAATACACGGTTGGGCCCCAAACAGCAATCTCTTGAGGGTTAGACTCCACTGCCAGCTTGTAGGAGGGAGAGGGTGCAGCACAGACCCTCGGAGGCTCTGACTGGGCTGTGCACTCACGCCAGGGACCGGTGGAAGTCGGATAGGTCCTTCTGCGTGGCGTGGAGGAAGAGGATGGTGGCAGCGTGGGCACTCAGCGACCCATCCCAGGAGGTACTGCCTGCCTGAGGGGACAGGCAGAGGGCTGTCAGGACCCGCAAGCAGACCCTGGCCCTGCCCCGCCCTGGGAGGGCAGTACCTGGTGCTGGGTGACCTCGTGGGACACGAGCTGCTGCAGCAGGTGGAGGTGCACGGTGTAGCTGGGCTGGGAGCGGCTGGCCACGGTGGCTCTCTGCAGGAGGCAGGCCTGGCCGTGAGCAGAGGACCCTGCACCCGGTCAGTCCGTGTCCTGCCCACCCAGCCGGGCCACCTACCCGCTTGTGAATGAACTGGAACTGGAGGTGGCACTGACCGCGGTCTGGGTAGGTCTCTGTGCAGGGCTCCAGAGGGTACCACTGGTCCTCCCGGCAGTGCAGGTCCTGGCAGGCCGGGCAGGCAGGAAATGCCCACGCCCATGAGCCGTGTGAGCCTCGAACAGTCGGGAGCAGGAGAGGCGATGCGAGGCAGACCCCGGGCTTGGTGCAGACCCCAGGCTTGGTGCAGACCCAGAGCCCCGCCCTCAAAGCCCTCCTAACCCCAACTCCGTCTCTTTCTCGCCCGGGAACCCTTCCCCGCCGCACTCACCTGCAGTCTCAGCACCACGTTCCCCAGAAAGTCGTCCTGGCCTTTGTCCTTCCGGGCCTCCTTAAAGATCCTGTTCCAGGCAGGGTCCCATGAGGGACAGGGGCCAAGAGCCTGCCTGGGTCAGGCTGGGATCTGCCCCTACCTGCGGCCACCTGGGCGACAGAGCCTGCAGCCCAGCACCCAGCACCTGCTCGGCTCTTACCTACGAAGCCCGTGCAGATCCGTGAGCTCCCCGAGCTTCTGTCTGACAGACTCCACGGTGTCCAGGTCCCTGGCGGGGCAGAGGTGTGAGTGGGAGGCAGAGAGGGTGTCCTGGGAGCCCCCTGCCCCCTTTCTGCCTCCACCCCTCCCCCCCCTCTCTCCCTCATGCCTCCGGGAGGGGCCTGCCCCTCACCACATGTCCAGATGGAAGCTGGCGTTGTTTATGTCCCCAAACTCTCTGTAGGGAGAAATGCACACGGCTGAGGGTCTTGGAGGGCTAGAGCCCCTGACCAGGCCACAGGCTACCCCAGCCCTGAGCCTGTCCCCGAAAACTGCCATCCCCAGTGTCACCACTGGCACATCTTTTCCTGCAGCCTCTTTCTCTCTTCCCAGTGGCACCGCCCCCTCCTTTAAGTGTGGTCTTCAGCCCTCGCCCCCAGATGAACCCGGGTGTACCCTCTGCACTCCCCCCCAGCACGCGGCTTTTTGTCCTGTCTGGCCTCCTGTCTGTCTCCCCAGCTTTGGGAACAGGCTCCTCCTCTGGCCAAGTCCAGCCCAAACCCCTCCCCCGAGCCAGGAAGTCCTGCTGACCTCAGTGATGGAGGGAGCCCCCCCCCACCCCAAATGGCCCCAGACAGGGTGGGAGCTGGGCCTGGACCACGTACAGGATGAAGGTCTCGTCCCAGACGGGGTTGAGCGTCTGGGTTATGACTTGGGTGCGGTGGGTCTGCTCCTCCGGGATGGTGTGTCTCACCACGGCCTTCTGCCGACGCCGGGGCCCGGGGCTGCCCCCTGGCACGGCTGCCCCCTGCTCGATGATGCCCAGCAGGCAGTAGGGGTCACTGAACCCTGGGGAGGAGGGGGAGGATGAGGCAGCCTGGGCAGTGGCCATCACCCTCCTCCCTGGCAGAGGGCCAGGGGGTGGGGGTGGGAGAGCCCCCAATCCGACCCCAGATGCTGAGGGCAAGGGGCTGGCGGCGCCGGAATGAGCCCCAGGGGACTTTTGGGCGATGGGCGCTCCCATCAAGAGCTCTGGGACAGGCTGTGATGGGAGAGGGAGGAGCCAGGAAGAAGGCCCCCAGGGCGCCCCCATCGCCAACTCACCACTGACATCCTTGCCCAGAATGCCTTTGGCTTGTTTCACCGTCGCTTTCAGACAAAATACTGGCTTCTAGAGCGACAGGAGGTGGGGCCTGAGTCTCAGAGGGAGCCGGGCTTCCCAGCCTCCCTGCTTGCCCGGGATGGCTGGACAGGGGGTTCGTTACCTCGAGCTCCTGGACCTGCCGCAGCATCTGCAGGTGCTCCTCGGGCTCCATGTGGAAGGCCTGGTGGGGTAAGAGTGTGGGAAGCTTGGGGCACAGGCAGGGGTGGCCAGGCTGCAGGGAGGCAGGTGGAGTGGGGGCTGGGCTCACCTCCTGCAGGTATCGCAGCAGCTCAGAGGACTCCCCCACATGGTTGGGCTCGGGCTGACCCAGGCGGTACAGGACAGTGTAGAGAGCTTCCTCGTAGAGCAGGGCCCGCTGAGACACAGCAAGGTCACCTCGGGAACCGCCATCCACTCCCCACAAGGGCTGGGCCCCACCAGCCACTCCCAGAACCCAGAGCACCTGCCCAAAGCGGGGACCAGGGGAGGGGAAGGGAGGTGGGGAGTGGGGGAGACCCACCCTTGGCCAGCAGCCAAGGAGGTTGTTCGGGAGGATGCAGAGCTGCTTCCCAGCCCCTCTCTGCACCCCCCAAAATGCTCCGATTCTTACCTCCTCAGAGGAGAAGTGGTGGGATGGAGTCTCAACCTGGGGAGCAAGGTAAACAGACAAAGTGTCCCAGAGGCCCGGACTGGGGCTTGGACGCTGCAGGAACGGCTCCTCACAGATGGGGCCCAGGATGAGGGCGGAGGGGCCCCGGCCCCCGGCCCCGGCCCCCAGCCACACCAGTGCCGCGCACCTGTTCCCGCAGCAGGCCTTCTGGGGGGCTGGCCTCCAGGGCGCCTTCCTCGTCCCCCGGCCTGCCGAGGCTGGGGTCCATTGGCGCTCAGCTGCCCCAGCAGCGTGAGCTTGCGGCACCCGTGGCCCCAACGTCCCTTCCTTCCCCAGAGGAAGCAGCGCTGCTTATCGGCGGCCCAGCTCCGCACCCCAGCGGCGGAAGTGAGGCCCAGCAGCTGAGGTGGGAGACTGAGGTCATGCCAAGCAGGGCTGGGGGCTGCTCAGCTGCACCCCGAACAGCCAGCCCGCCGCAGAGCCACTCCCGACCCGATGGCGCCTTTGGAGCTGGATGAGCAGAGGATGGGGAGGGCACGGGGCACCCGAGGGAGGGGGCTCAGGGAGGCTCGGACCCTGGACCGCGGCCCAGGATGGCCCTGAGAGCACATGGCAGACCCTCCTCTGCTGACCTAGAAGGCCCTGGCCGGGGGCTAGGGGCTGGGGGAGGGTGGGGAGGGGACCCCGTCCTCAGCCACAGCCCACAGCAGGTGGGGCGCCCGCACCCAGAGACGCAGAGCCCCACCCAGGCCTGCTCTTTTTCCCTCTGAGGTCCCTCCTACCTCCTGAGCCCTCGGGGGCAGGGGATCCTGCAGATCTCTGACCTTGCGGCGCCTTATCTTGATGGCCTGTCGCAAGAGCGGGGGGCGCCGCTGCGAGTGGGGGAAGAGCGTCGCCATGGTGGCCAGCCCGGCCCTTCCCCGCTGGGTGAAGATAGCAGGGCCACAGGGTTACGCAAAGAGCCCAGGGCTGCCACCCGTGCAAGGGGAGGGGGAAGGAAGGGCGGGTCGGGGGAGGGTCAGGTCGGGGTTTCACCACCTCCCAGGCCCCTGCACCTTCCTCCCTCCCACGGACTGGGATCCTGGGAGGAGGAACTCGCCGGGGCTGGAGGCCCAGGGCGAGCCGGTGGGCGGGCCCGGCCCCTCCCCACCCTCCCACCAAGCCCCTGGGCGGGGTCAGGGCTGCCCAGCAAGGGGGGTCAGGGCAGGCGGGCAGCAGCCCCCCCTCCCCCCCGTCCAGGTGCGGTGCCCCGGGAAGCCAACCTGGCCAAGGGAGGTCCTCACCGCAGCCTTCCCCGAACGGGCCTCAGAAGCCGGGGCTGGGGGTGAGTGGGCACGGGATGGGGGCTCCAGAGAGGTGCCTCCTCAGCGGTCAGCCAATTGCTCAACATGCTCTGCTCCACAGGTGACATTCCACCGAGGTGACGGGACCAGGCTGTGCCGGGTAGGGCCAGCCCCAAGGCCTCTGCTCCCGCCCCCCCAAGGATAGGCAGGAGAGGGCTCCCTTCAAATGCCCTTGTAGGGGGTTTAACCAACCCCAGGAGCTGCTGGGCGGGGCTGGCCAGAAGGAAGAGGCTGGGAGGCCGAGGGGCTTGCCTCTCCTGACAGGACGACTTGGTCCGGAAGGGACTGGAAAACGGACACCTCGGTGCTGGGCTGAGCGCCCCCACATCCAGGCCCTTCCTCCAGGCCAGGCCCTGGGAGTGCAGGCCCCTGTGTGGACTGTGGCTATTTCCCACCCTCCCCTAGCCCCAGGCACCAAGGTTCACACGGAAGGTGGCACCAGGGCCTCGCCCAACCGGCTGGCCTTCACAAAGGCACTCTGTCAATGCCACCGCCTCCAACACCACCTCCCACCCAGGGCAGCTCCTGGGCTGGGCCAGGCCCCAAGGGACTCAGTGGGTGGGCACAGTTGCTGAGAAACTGCCCCGGAATAAACCCGGGAAAGGCCTTAGCATCCTGGGCCCAAATGGACCAAGAGAACAAGGGACTCTCACATGGGAAGGAGCCCGTCTCCCAGAGCCACCACCCCTGGCAGCCAGCCAGGCAGCTCTCCTTCCCCGCTCAGCCGTCACCACACACAGAGCCAGACAGGGTCCAGTCACTTCGTGTTTACTAGTTCACATTTTCAGCAGACAGATCAAGGTGCAAACAGGGTTTATTTCACATTAATATATTAACTGGATTTTTTTCTTTTTTGTGTCAAATAAATACGGAATTCTCTTTAAATAACCATCTCCTCACTTCATGGCCAGTCCAGAAGCAAATAAGAGCAATTTTAGTGCATCCAAGGGGCATATGCCAACCAGACATGAAGCTTAAAGGGAAGAGGGCAGGCTGAGTGGCTGGCGAGAGGTCGTGTTGGTGATAAGGCCAGGCCACAGGGGTCAGGTGCCTGGTCCCCAGCCCACCCAGAGCCCCCCAATGGACATGCATTCTCCAGTTCGAGTCGGAGAAGCCCCTTCTAGAGGGAAAACAGAAAAAGCCAAAGGAAACGAATTCCAGAAAACTAGCAGGGAAGTGGGGTGGGTCCTTCCCCAGCCGCAGCGGCCCTGCCCAGATGCCACCCGCTACCGGAAAGCTCCGAAGATCAAGAGCCCGTGGCAACAGGATGACCAACGACAATGACGGGCCAGGGAAGGGCAGGCAAAGCGGAGCGGGGGCCGAGGCCGGCCGGGAACGGAATAGGCTGACAGTCAGTCGGTGGGAAGGGGGCCTTCCACCGCCAGGCTCAGGCAGGAGGGGATGGAATGTAAGCAGGGCCTGGGGGGGCCCCGGGGGCCCTCGCCGCCGCACCCCCCCCCCCGGTGGATAAGGTGGCTACCAAAACGAGGGCGCTGGACTGTGGCGGAGGAGGTGGCCAGAGAGTCCCTCCGTGGGTAGACGCTGCTTAGAGCAGGACAGGAGCCAGGGGGCGCCCCCGCCCCGGGATGGGGAAAGGGAAGCCGGGAGCCTCCCGAGTTGGGGGGCCCTTCCCCTCCCTCAAGGCTGCTTCCTGGTAACGTTTCTATTCAAACCCGGAGGAAGGACGAGGCCCTCCCCCACCCTCTCCCCAGACTCAGCCCCGAGGGGAGGGGAGGAGGGTGGGAGGGCCTACTGGGTCTTCTTATCTTCTGGGGGGTAGTAGGGGGGTGGCGGAGGCTGGTTCTGAGGAAGAAAGGAACGATCACGTCAGAAGGGGGGTCGAAACCAGACGGGGTCCCTCCCACCCTTCGATCCCAGCAGAAGGGCTGCGGGGGTCCCTGCAGCCCGGGCTGCTCCCTCCCCGCCCCCTCACCGTGGGCATGTAGACGTTGTGAGGGTTGCCCGGGTTGTAATAGGCGCTGGCGGCTGCTTCCGCGGCCTTGGCTTCGGCTGTGAGAGCAGATGCTGGGATAAGCCCCCCCGTCCTCCGCTGCCCCAGTAGCCCCGACCCCCCAGCACTCAGGGGGCTGGTGCTGAGGAGCTGGTCCCTTCAGTAACATAGTGGTTAACGTTTCCTGCGTGCTACGCCATCCCGTCCGGTCCCTTTACACCCCCCTCCCCATCTGCTTGTCACCACAGACCCACCCGCTGAGAGTGGTGGCCGGTGCTGTGGATGAGCCGGCTCTGTGCAGAGGGAGACCCCCTGGGCCCCAGGGCACACGGCCAGCCAAGGGACGGGGCGGGGCTGGACTCTAGCTCTTCACCGCCAGGCCACCACGCTGCAGGTCCCCTGCCATCCGCCCAGGGGCCTCACCTGCAGGAGTGGAGGGGACGTCGGGGCCGCTGACCGGAGGCTCCATGGGCCCGGGGTAGGGCGGTGGCGGGGGCTGCACGTATCCCATGGCCCCGTCCATCATGGGCGGTCCTGGGTAGAACTCTGCTCGGCAAGAGAGTGACGAGGACCCAGTGAGCAGCCCGGCCCTGGCTCCCTCGGCGGGCACCCTCCCGGGCCTCTCCAGCTTCTCCGTCCTGAGCAGGTCAAAGAGCCAGTCTCCCCTCTAAAAGCCCTGGCCGGGGTGGGCGTGGTTAGTGGTGGGTGGGGGGGCGGGGCGGGCAGGGAAGGACTCACTCACCGGGTGGGGGCGGTGGGTAGGGGTAGCCAGGAGGGCAGGGGTACAGTCCATTGGCGACTGGCGGGGGGAAGACATAGGCCCCGCTGGGCATGTAAGAGTAACCATAGGCTCCGTTGGGGGCTTCACCTCGGGAGGCTACAGTACAAGGGGAGAGAGACGTGAGTGTCACCTGTCTCGGGGGCTGCGGGGAGGGCGGCCCACCGCCTGCCGCGGGGAGCTGCGGGTCCTGGGGACGTGCACGGCAGACACACCTTACCCCAGCCCACTCTGCTCCCACCACGTCTGAGCTGGCCTTGGTCGGGGGCGAGGCGAGGGGTCAGGATGGGGCGAGAGATCAGAGGGGGGTGGAGGAGGTGCAGGAAGGTGGAGAGAGGGAAGCAGGGAGGCTCAGAAAGGGTAAAGAAGGGAGCTGGGGAGGCTGGCGTCGGGGGAGGGGAGGGCCTGGCTGCCTGATGGTAGCCTAACGCCTGGCCTTTTGTTTGTTTCTATGAAGCCACGGTAAACATCCGAAAAGCTTTCCCAAAACGTCCTACACCTGCTCCAGGCAGGGGAAACCCAGCCTTTGAGGTGCAGGAGGGTGACGCCAACTAGAGGCTTCCTTCCCAACTCCTGGCCCTGGGCAGCCAGGGCCCAGAGACTCATCTCCCGACTGCTTCAGAAACAAAACAGAAAGTAAACAAACCCAAATGAACAAACCACCACCCACATCCAACGCGTCCTTGGCCCCTGTATTCTGGAGGCTTGATACCTTGCGATGCCACCTGGAGCATCCGCTGTCCAAACTCGATGGCGCCCCCTGACATGAAGGTCAACTTGTAGGACGCAGAGCCCTCCCAGCCACCTGGGGAGGGAACAGCGCATCACAGCTCAGGAGCAGCAGCAGAGGTGGCTGTTCCATTCGCCCTCTCCAGGTCCCGACCCCGCTCTGCAGGCCTGCAGGGAAGGGCCAGCCCGCCTCCTGCCCGCTTCCAGCACAGGCCCGCTTCACTGTCTGGAACTGGGGCTTCTCCTTCTCAGAACGAGCTCGCCCTCCCAGCCCCAGCCCTGTGAGCACATCTGCATGAGGGCCTCCCACCCCCAACAAAACGGCTTCCCAGGAGGAAAGGCACTCGGCAACAGCTGCCAAACGAGTTCAGAGCGCATCTCCAATCCCAAGGGGGCCTGAGGACGGACCCCTGGCTCCTCCAGCCTGACTTCTGTCCCAAGGGGAACCATGTGCTCAGTGGCAGGGCTTGGGCCAGGCGGAGTGTGAGAGGGAAGGTGAGTTCAACGCAGGGGCCTCTGGGGTCTGCAAAGAGCCTGTCACCAGGCAGGGCCCCTCTGGGTGTCACACGGAGACAGCGGCTCTGCCTGGCTCCAGGGAAGAGGCCCTTCCTAAGAACCTGATGCAGCTCCTTCTCATAGCATCTGAACACACTCTGCAGGTCATGTAAGCATCTTCACTTGTCTGTCATTTTGCTGACTTCTCGCCCTGAAAAGGATCTGAGCTGTCATTTTTTTTTTTTCTGAGTTGTCATCTTTCATGTGTTTCCCAGCTCTCAGCACCCCCCCCCCCGCCCGCCCCCTCAACTGAACAGCTGGCAGCCCAAGGGTTGGTCCTGGAAGCAAGTCCAGAGTCAAGGCTAAGGCGATCAGGATCCAAAGAGGACGTCCCCAGGCAGCAGTCAGAGGCGCCCAGAGCGCCTCTCTGGAAGCCCCGCCCATTCCCCGAGCCCCCTTGTCACCCACCTCCTGCTTCGGCCTTCACTGTTCCCTTGATGTAGTTTGCCCCAAACACAGGCTGCTTGATCTCACAGGCCTTCATCAGATAGAACGGCATCATGAAGGACTGCATGGCGTCCTTCCCCTTGGACAGAAAGATGACCTGCAGGGAGAGAGGCCCGGGCCATCACCAGCCGAACCACGGCCAGCTCAGCATCACTTCCTGTGGGTGACAAGTCCACCCCCAAGAAGGAGGCAGGCAGCCTGAGCCAGCGTCCGGCAGCCCCAGGGAGCTCTCTGCAACCCAACGCTCTGGGAGAGCATTTTTTTGGGGTGGCGGCGGGGGGGGGGGTTGGGTCTGCACCGGCGGCACACGGAGGTACCCAGGCTAGGGGGTCAAATCGGAACTACAGCTGCCAGCCTACACCACAGCTCACAGCAACGCTGGATCCTCAACCCACTGATCGAGGCCAGGGATCAAACCCACATCCTCATGGATAGCAGTTGGATCTGTTACTGCTGAGCCACAAGAGAAACTCCTGGGAGAGCACTTTTTTTTTTTTTTTTTTTATCTTTTGTTGTTGTTGTTGTTGTTATTGTTGTTGTTGTTGCTATTTCTTGGGCCGCTCCCGCGGCATATGGAGGTTCCCAGGCTAGGGGTCGAATCGGAGCTGTAGCCACTGGCCTACGCCAGAGCCACAGCAACGCGGGATCCGAGCTGCGTCTGCAACCTACACCACAGCTCATGGCAACGCCGGATCCTTAACCCACTGAGCAAGGGCAAGGACCGAACCCGCAACCTCATGGTTCCTAGTCGGATTCGTTAACCACTGCGCCACGACGGGAACTCCGGGAGAGCACTTTTTAGAGTGGAAGGCCTCTCCTGGCTGGAGAGGCCAGATGTGTGAATTCACAAGAGACGCGTGTGGCTCACAGACATTACGTGTGAGGACAGGTGCTCCGGCAGTGCAGTGGTGAGGAGGTGGCAGACGTGGAGCCCAACGAAGGGCTGGCAAGGCCAGGCAGAGAGGCGGGGGCAGGGCAGGAAGGGCTGCTGGGAGCTGAGAAGAGAGACTGGCAGCGGGCATCAGGCCCGGGGGAAGGGGCTGTCTGAAGCTTCCCACAGACTCACTGCCCAAACAGCAGCAAGAGACTCCCAGCCCACGCCCAGAGAACCTTCTGCTTCATACCCAAAACCACACTCCCTGATTAAAGAGGCCAACTTTTTCTTTTTTTTGCCACACCCAAGGCACTCTGAAGTTCCTGGGTCAGGAATTGAACTTGCACCACAGCAGCCACCCAAGCTACTTCAGTGACCACACAGGCTCCTTAACCCTCTGAGCTGGGAGGGAACTCCCAAAGGTGTCAACTTGAACCCCCAGAGCCAGGGCTCTGGGACCCTCGTCTCTCTTCCTCCAGCCACCCTCACGACTAACTCCTGGGTAGCTCCAGGCAGTGATGCTCTTCCACGCATGTCCTTTCGTATTTCTCTAGAAGTCTCTCTGAGTCTGCCAGGGTAACTCTCCGGCAAGGCCCATTCTGCAGTCTGCCATTTCTCACTCTGCAGGGCTCTGCCGGGCTCTCTGCCCAGTCCGGAGGCTGTGGCCCTGCTCCTGTATCCTATTTACCGCGCTTATCACTCGGACGTGCCCGAAGGCCTCACGGCTACTCCTGCAAGACCCGAAAAAAACAGCCTCTCCCGCCAGGCCCAGGTCAGCCCAGCGGCTGCCTCCAGCTACAGACACTCTGCAGCAACAGCTCTGGAATTTGCCCAGATTCACTGGCCAGGGGTCAGCTCAGCTGCTCAAAGAGCCTGGGGGTTCCAGAACCTGGCACATGTGACGGACACCCACGAACAGTCACCACGGTTCAGAGGCCATGAGACTCCCAAGGCTGAGGCTGACCTCACAGTGGCCTCCAGGGGCCACGAGCCGCCAAACCAACCACCTCGCTGTGCAACTTACCCGGTACGGGGTAAGGTAGACGGTGCCTTTCTTGGTGCCTTTGAAGGCCTCGGGCACATTCCTCATGTCACTGAAGGTCAGCTCTACATGGTCACAGGACATGAGAATGCTGGGGAGAGAAGCGGAAAGGCCCCGATGAGAAAGGCTGGAGTCCCGCTCCATCACCCCCAGGGCTGGGACCCTCCCGGTGAGCAGGTGCCGACCAGGAGTTGCCAGCACGTTGTCTGTTTCAGCCACTGTGAGGAAACAACAATCGCAGCGTGGAAGAGATGAGCGAGCTGGGGCTCTACAGACTCTCTCCAAACCCCACGCACACAGCCCCTAAGTGCCCAGCGCAGCACAAGAGTGGCAGGGATCCGGAGACGCCGTAATCCCTCAAGTCAGGTCAGATTATCTGGGCTAGCGCTTCGCTTTTCTTCTAGGTCCTTAGCATAGGCGTTCCGGTTTGGGTGTGTTGTTTTCTAAGCCTGCCACAGAAACATTTGAAGACATGACTCTGGCCATTAGCAAAGGGCGCGCGTCAGGGTTCCCGTAAGCCTAGGGGTGCGTGGAGTTCCCACTGTGGCTCAGCAGTAACGAACCCAACTAGTATCCATGGGGACGTAGGTTCAAGCCCTGGCCTTGCTCAGTGGGTTAAGGATCCAGTGTTGCCATGAGCTGTGGTGTAGGTCGCAGACACGGCTCAGATCCTGCGTTGCTATGGCTCTGGCGTAGGCTGACAGCTACAGCTCCGATTTGACCCCTAGCCTGGGAACCTCCATATGCCAAAGATGCAGCCCTGAAAAGACAAAAAAAACCCAAAAAACCCTGGGGTCCCTAAGCCCTGGGGATGACGGTGTACCTGCATTTTTGGGGGGACTCTGTAATTCTCGCCACTCTCAAAGGGGTTCATGACTTGAAGAGTATGGTTTACCCTTTTACACATCAAATTTTATTTTATTTATTTATTTATTTTTTGTCTTTTTGCCTTTTCCAGGGCTGCTCCCACGGCATATGGAGGTTCCCAGGCTAGGGGTCTAATCAGAGCTGTAGCCACCGGCCTACGCCAGAGCCGCAGCAACGCAGGATCCCCAACCCACTAAGCAAGGCCAGGAATTGAGCCCGCAACCTCATGGTTCCTAGTCGGATTCGTTAACTCCTACACATCAAATTTTAAACGCTGCATGTATAGTTCAATTACTGTTTCCACAATTCCTTTTTCTTTTTTCTGGGAAATGAAGCATCCTCTAAAACAAGGCACACCATTATTTAGCAGCACTGAGTCCTATGCCAGAGAGGAGGCCCAGCGGGATAAATACATTGTCCCAGAAAAGTGTCACTGAGAGGGAAAGAAACAGTCCCGGGAGAGGTTCCCAAGGAGCATGAAAAGGGTTTGTCCAGGCCTGGGACTGGCTCACACACAGAGAGGCTACACACCAGGAGCGATGTGCGGTTTCTCTGATTTCAAGACAATGAGGTTCAAGTTCATACGGCTCCGTGTGTCTTCTTTCCCCTCCCAGATGACACAGCTTCCTTCACAGGGGAGAGGTGAGTGGGGAAAAGGACTGGAACCAGAAAAGAGCAGCAGAGCTCAGAGAAAAGAGGTCACTGCCAGGAAGAGTCCGGACCTGGCAGACCCTGGGCAGGTGAGATGGAGGAAAAGTCAGTATTCTGAGGTCTGGGGATCCCTAGGAACTTCCTCTGACTCATCAAGCTTTCCAAGGCGACAGCTCTGGGTTGGGTGCTGCCTTAGCCAGCTAATAGGCTCTGGTCCCACCAAACCTCGTCTGGGGGCTCAGATTCCTCTGCTCCTTCAAGAGGCGCTTTGGGGTCAGTGTAGCTCAACCAGAGCTGGCTGGTCTCAATCTCAATGCCGTCCAAGGAGAGAGAAAATTGACTGCGGATGGATAGGAAGAACCTTGATGTTGGAAGACCTCTCTCTGGGGAGTGATCCAAGCCAACAGGAAATCAGTAATTTGTCTGTCTGTCTGCAAAGACAGAGCTTTACAGAAAATGTTTTCGACATATGACAAATATTAATTACGTAATTTCACTTCTGGGCCTCGGTTTCCCATCTGGAAACAGCAGTTCCGGAATATACCGGAAAGCTACATACTGATAGTTAAGCCTACTGACTCTGGAATCAAGACTCCTCTCCTGGTACTTTCAGCTCTGTGATTTCAGGCAAGTTACTTAACCTCTCTGTGCCTCACTATCTCGGCATGTAAAATGCGTAGAGTAATAGCATCTGCCGAACAGGGCTTATGTACTGAAGCAGGTAAAAGAGGCGCCATCTCTGACTCATAGTAGCATAGTAAATACCCACGAAATGGTAATTATTTTTGTCAAAGGCTCTCCCCATTTCTTAAAGTCACCTACTCTGGGAAAAAGGCTCAAGAACTACCCGCAGGCCCCATGTGTCTCTCCATACCCGGTCCCCGTCCAGCCGCCCCACCCTCACCCCACAGCTGATCGCTGCACCCCCGGCGGCTCCCTCACGACCCACCCACCTTCCTCCACCCCGCCCCCAGCCGTTACCCCCCCCACCCCCCGTCAGGTCCCGTCTTCACGGGTTTACTTCCCACCGCCGACCGCCCAGCGGCTACACCCTCCACAACCGTCCTGCGGTTCTCCAGGGTCCTTGCGCAGTGTTTTCACCTCTCGGTGTTGTTGACGATCACTCCGCCGCCCTCCGAGTGATTCTTGTTGAGCGCCATGGTCTCTCGGAAAAGGGTCCCGAGACTCGGCTCGAAACGCAGTGCGCTTGCGCCCTTCTTTGGCCCCGCCCCTAGTGGCGTCGTTCGTATTAGAGTCAGCCAATCACAGCTCTTGCGCGGAGGCTGGCCCTACCACCTGATCCCGGCCATCACGTGCTAATAGTTTACTCCCGCTCCCCCTCCCCGCTAGTTTCGCCTGCATCACAAACAAGTTCGAGACTACAATTCCCAGAAAGCACTGCTCGCCCAACCTCGACCTCTCCCTAGGCTAGTGGACGGACGCATTCTGGAACTTGTAGTCTCACAGACTCTAGGCGTGGATTGACTGTACTAATTGCATAACTCATCAGCCTGCGCACTCCCCACCCTCTTCCACCCAGTCCACCAAAGGACTGAAATAAACAGTTGCGCGAGTCACAGACGAGTTAGTCATAAAGGCCCTGGACGTGAAGGCTGCTGTGTGCAGCGGTGAACGTTTACTGGGGCACTTTCTTTCAGCCCACGAATGTTTATTTTCTTATTTTTATTTTTTTAGGGCCGCACCTGCGGCATATGGAGGTTCCCAGCCTAGGGCTCCAAGTGGAGCTGTAGCTGATGGCCTACGCCACAGCTCACACCAACAGAGTCCCACCCCACTGAGCGAGGCAGGGGATCGAACCTGCCTCTTCATGGACACTAGTCCGGCTCGTCAATCACTGAGGCATGATGGGAACTCCCCACAAACGTTTAGGGAACGCTTTCTACATGACTTTGTCCCTCCTTCCCCCGCAGCCCAACCCACTTAAGTAACCGCTGAGATATACAGATGAGTGCAGGACCCAGTCTTTGTTCCAGGACGTGATGGGCTGGCTGACTGGCAGAAGGGAATCAGGAAAAACTGCCTTCTCTTCCAGGAAATCAAAGCCACACCCTCCGAGGTGGGCGGTGAGACTCACCGCGCTGGGAGAGGAACCTGGGTCCAGCGGCCACACCTCACCGCCGCCTCCACCACAGCTGGCCTCGCGGTGGCGCTGCTCCCTCTAGAATGTTCAGGCTTTGCAATTGGGCTCCCCCAGCATTTTCCAGGCCAGAAGATTTAAACCAGAATTCAGAATAACTGAATGGATCTGGGCACAATGCAAGACGGGGAGCTTACAAAATAGGGCTGACTCATTGTGACCCAGCACTACTACCCCCTCGGGGGGGAAGCCCCTGTGGTTATGTAAACTCCCCCACCTCTGAGGTGAATCTTAGTGGGGAATGTGGGAGGGGGGTGTCCCCACCTGGCAGTGCTGGTGCATCTTTAATCTTAAGTGATCAGAGTTGGATTTTAAGCAGACAGCTGATTTCCTGACAGACAGTGTCCCACGGTGGGACCCACCTGCCTGATTTTCCTTTTGAGTCAGATTCCCTAGGTGAAGGATGAAAAACTAGAAAATATTATGAAACAGGGACCAGCCCCTGGAGGTCTTGTGCAAAACCAAGTTGGACCTTGCAAAATACGTGCAAGGAAGAAGTGCATCATGGACATGGTAAAACCTGCCCTGAAAGGCTAGGTTAATTTCTCTACATGCAATCTTAGCAGTGGTGGAAAAGAATGAAGTCAGGAGTTCCCTGGTGGTGCAGCAGACTGAGGATCAGGCACTGTCACTGCTGTGCCGCAAGTTTGTCTTTTATTTTTTTCCTAGGGCCACACCCATGGCACATGGAGGTTCCCAGGCTAGGAGGTGAAGCCGGCCTACCCCACAGCTCACGGCAACGCCAGATTCTGAACCTGCTGAGCGAGGCCAGGGATGGAACCTGCAACCTCATGGTTCCTAGATGGAGTCCTTAACCACTGAACCACGATGGGCACTCCCCTGTGGTGCAGGTTTGATCCTTGCCCCAGGAGCTTCTCCATGCCACTGGGTAGGGCCAAAAAAAGAAAAGAATGAGGTCAAATTCTCTGTGCTGATATGGAAAGAGTGCTAAACGGAGTTCCCGTCATGGCGCAGTGGTTAACGAATCCGACTAGGAACCATGAGGTTCAATCCCTGGCCTCGCTCAGTGGGTTAAGGATCTGAAGTTGCCGTGAGCTGTGGGGTAGGTTGCTATGGCTCTGGCGGAGGCCAGCAGCTGTAGCTCCAACTGGACCCCTAGCCTAGGAACCTCCACATGCTGTGGGTGCCGCCCTAAAAAAACAAACAAACAAGAAGAGTGCTAAGGTTTGTCAGGACAGAGTGGTGAATACATATACTTCCACATCTAAGTCTACATATTACATTTCTGGAAAGATCCACCAGACATTGTTTTTTAGCATTATCCCATTGAGGCACAGCTCTGGGAATTAAGGTTGGCAGGCGACTCCTTGTGTATTGTATGCTCTTGTGTACTGTTTTGTTTACTGTGCATATTTTATTATTATTATTATTTTTGCTTTTTAGGGCCACACCTGAGGCATATGGAGATTCCCAGGCTAGGGGTCCAATCGGAGCTGTAGCTGCTGGCCTACACCACAGCCACAGCAACTGGGAATCCGAGCCATGTCTGCAACCTACACCACAGCTCACGACAATGCCGGATCCTGGACCCACTGAGCAAGGCTAGGGAGCAAACCCACATCCTCATGGATACTAGTCGGATTCATTTCCACTGCGCCTTGAAGGGAACTCTGCACATTTTACATATTAATAAACATTTCAAAAAGAAAAAGAAAACAATGCCTGCTATAGGACCACAATTTTTTATTTTTTATTTTTTTTGTCTTTTTGCCATTTCT
The DNA here is from genome assembly GCF_016906955.1 of Phacochoerus africanus. NCBI lineage: Eukaryota > Metazoa > Chordata > Mammalia > Artiodactyla > Suidae > Phacochoerus > Phacochoerus africanus. The sequence goes on along the minus strand of NC_062557.1, from coordinate 5,495,914 downwards.
TGGGCTGCTCCCGCGCCATATGGAGGTTCCCAGGCTAGGGGTCGAATTGGAGCCATAGCCACTGGCCTACGCCAGAGCCACAGCAATGCGGGATCTGAGCCTCGTCTGGAACCTACACCACAGCTCACGGCAACGCCAGATCCTTAACCCAATGAGCAAGGCCAGGGATCAAACCTGCAACCTCATGGTTCCTAGTCAGATTTGTTAACCGCTGCATCCCTACGGGAACTCCAATTTTTTTTTTTTTTTTAAATAAAGGGAGTTCCCGTTGTGGCTCAGTGGTAACAAACCCAACTAGTATCCATGAGGACTTGGGTTCCATCCCTGGCTTTGCTCAGTGGGGTAAGGATCCAGCATGGCCGTGAGCTGTGGTGTAGGTCACAGACACGGCTCAGATCTGGCGTTGCTGTGACTGTGGTGTAGGCTGGCAGCTGTAGCTCTGATTTGACCCCAGATCTGGGGAACTTCCATATGCTGTGGGTGCGGCCCTAAAAAGCAAAGGAAAAAAAAAAAAAGGACTGTAAGAGGGAGGTTAGGGCAACAGTGCAATTCCCAACCCTTTTGTGGAACCCTGTTGGTAGCAGAGGCAGAGACAGGTTTCATTTTTGTTTTTTTTTTTAAATGTCCACACCCATGGCATATGGAAGTTCCCCAGGGCCAGGGACTGAATTTAAGCTGCCACCTATGCCACAGCCACGGCAATGCCCCTGGGCTAGGGATCAATGGAACCCACACCTCTGCAGTGACCCAAGCTGCTGCAGTCAGGTTCTTAACCCACCATGCCACAGTGGGAACTCCCAGAGGCAGGTTTTATGGGGCCTGAATCCTATCCAGTGTTGGAGGCCCTGTTTAAGAATTGTATAAAGGAGTTTCCGTTGTGGCACAGTGGTTAACGAATCAGACTAGGAACCATGAGGTTGCGGGTTCGGTCCTTGCCCTTGCTCAGCAGGTTAAGGATCCAGCATTGCCGTGAGCTGTGGTGTAGGTCATAGACACGGTTCAGATCCCGCACTGCTGTGGCCCTGGTGTAGGCCGGCGGCTACAGCTCCGATTCAACCCCTAGCCTGGGAACCTCCATATGCCTCAGGTGTGGCCCTAGAAAAGGCAAAAAAGACAAAAAATAAATAAATAAAGTGTAACAATACACAATTATGAACACACAATGCTTCGGCCACACTGGGGCCTCCTGACAGGAAGGGACACGTGATGAATCGGAAGTCTGCGTGCAGCCAGATAGCTGGCTTAACTAATTCCGGCTTAAGTGTCTGACTTGTGCAAACCCTCTCTCAGCCTGTCTTTAAAAACCGTTCTCTCTGAAAGTCACAGGGGAGTTCTGGTCTTTTGAGCCCAGCTGGCCTGGACTCCTTGCAGGGCGCCCTCCTTAAAAGCTACGCTTTCCTTCACCACAACCAAGTGTCAGTGGATTGGCTTATTGCCAGGCAAGAGAGGGGACCCCATGATTGGTTCAGCACCACATCCATCCTGCTCCTGCGGCTGAAGCTCTCCCTTCCTCACAGTCCCACAGTCACGTTATTAAAGGGTTATTGTCAGTGAAATTTAAGTCATTTTCAACTTCTTGGTATGGACAATAGTTTGGGGTGGTTTCTTTGTTTGTTTGTTTGTTTGTTTGTTTTTTGCTTCTCAGGGCTGTACCCGTGGCATCGGGAGGTTCCCAGGCTAGGGGTTGAATCAGAGCTACAGCTGCCAGCCTGTGCCACAGCCACGGCGATACAAGATTGGAGCCACACCTGGGACCTACACCCCTGCAGCTCACAGCAACGCTGGATCCCCCACCCACTGATCAAGGCCAGGGATCAAACCCCCATCCTCATGGGTGCTAGTCAGATTTGTTTCTGCTGCACCACAATGGGAACTCCTGTTTGTTTTTTATGTTTTGTTTTGAATATCACTTTTTTTTTCTTTTTTTGTCTTTTTAGGGCTGCACCTACGGCACATGGAGGTTCCCAGGCTAGGGGTTGAATCAGAGCTGTAGCCACCAGCCTACGCCACAGCCACAGCAACACCAGATCCAAGCCACGTCTGTGACCTACACCACAGCTCATGGCAACACCGGATCCTTAACCCGCTGGGATTGAACCCGCAACCTCATGGTTCCTAGTTGGATTCGTTTCTGCTGCGCCACAACAGGAACTCCGTTAAGATCACATCTTTGCTTCACTCTTTGTGTGCTAGGAGGCTCAAAGGGCTAACAGGCATTTTTCCATCTCTAAACCGAAAGGGCAGGCAAAGCCTTCTTGTCCCCAGGGCGGGCTTATGGGCTCCCTAACAGTGGTTCTCAGCTCTGGCTGAACACAGAAGTTGCCAGATACTTTGAAAGTACAAAGCTTTTGTCTGGACCTGGGGCCGCAGGACGGAGGGGGCAGAATGGCTGGACTTGGAGAGGGAAGGGGTGCTTTCCAGAGATTGGAGCAGAGTTTAGCGGATCCTCCACTGGTAGCCGCCTACCCCCCCACCCATCCTGCTCCCACAGGACAATCCTGAGCGGTGGCTTGTGCCCAATTGGAGGTGGGTGGGGAGGAGGGTGCCTGAATATCAAGAATTGGGGTTTTGGGGTCCAGCTATCTGAACAGAGAGAATTTAATACAAAGAATTCACAAAGGTATAAAGCTAGGCATGTTGCTTTAAAATTCGGTTGCTAGGTAACCGAAGAGGTGAAAAAAATAATTCTAAGGTGTCCCAGAGGTGCCCGAACTTGGGCTGGGGGACCTAAGGGCAAAGTCAGGATAATGAAAACACAAAGGCTTGAAGGAAAAGCCCCTGGGAACAAAACCCCAGCTCTCTGAGTAGGGCACACGCTCGCGGGTTCTGGCGTCTCCGAAGGGGGCTGGAGGCAGCTGGTTCTGCAAAGGCTGGAAAAACTACAAGCTGCACTTAGCGGCCGCTAAGGACCTGCCGCTGCCCATGTGAAGAAGCCTTCCCCTGAGGATGGAACAGGCAGCGGCTGGGAAGCTGCCGCCCAGATCCTCCAGCCCTGCAGGCCCTCTAGCGCCCCCTGTTGGCCAAGATGGGCAGGGAGCAGCAGGTGATGGAGAAATGCAGAGTCCCAGTACGGCAGCGCCCAGGTTAGACGGTGGGTGTTAGGAGTTAAATTGTGTCCCCACCCACCACTCCAATTCCTATGTTAAATTCCTAGTCCCTAGTACCTCAAATCGTGACTTTTGGGGGGGGGGGCATGCGCACAGCCTGCAGATGTTCCCAGGCCAGGGATTCAACCTGCACCATAGCACTGACCAGAGCCACTGCAGTGATGAGGCTGGATCCTTTAATCGCTAAGCCACCCGGGGAAGTCCAGTGACCTTATTTGGAAGTAGGGCCCTGGCAGACATCATTAGTTAAGATGAGGTCATTCTGATGGGCTCTAACCCAATATGACTGGTGCCCTTACAAAAAGGGGAAATTTGGACACAGACATGCACACAGGGAAAACACCGTGGGAAGACAAAGGGAGAGCTGCAAGGATTCCCAAACACGCTCCCAAAGCCCACCCCCACCCCGACTCATACCTGAGGTTGAATTCCTTACCCTCTTGGCGAAGGGCAGCTCCTAACCAAACTTCATGATTTAGGAAAAATACCAAAATTCACATTTCTTGCACCTGAGTGTAATCTGGAGCGAATTCATGCTGGATACACCATTTTGTTTTTGTTTTTACACAGCTGGTCATCATCTTTCAAATAAGCCAGTCAGAGAAAGGAAACTCTTGGTAACGCTCAACTTTCTGCCGTTTGCTGTTGGTTGGTAGGGCTTCAAAGATGGAGTGGCAGACGCCATGTCATGGGGCATGTCATTTTGGCCGTGGGTATTTCAGCAACACAAGTTTCTTGCTCTTCCTTCAGAAAGCTCAGCCAGGACTTGTCTGGAGCTGTTTCTGGTTGCTATGGAGATGAACTCCACCCAGCCTTTCCCAATCCAGACCTCCCTGCTCCGTGAAGTCCAATATCCCCAGGCACAGCTGCAAGGCATCCTCAGTGATTCCTGATGTAGGAGTGTTTATGCAAAGCTCCTGATGTCCAGTTCCCCTTCTGTGTCTCCAAAAAAACCCCAGAAAGGAGTTCCCACTGTGGATCAATGGTTAAAGAACCTGATGAGTATTCATGAGGACTCAGGTTCGATCCCTAGCCCCGCTCAGCGGGTTAAGATCCGGTGTTGAACGCCGTGAGCTGTGGTATAGGTCGCAGATGAGGCTCGGCTCCTTCATTGCTGTGGTTGTGGTGTAGACTGGTGGCTACAGCTCCTATTTAACCCCTAGCCTGGGAACTTCCACATGCCACGGGTGTGGTCCTAAAAAGACAAATCCCCCCCTGCCAAAAAAAATCCCAGAAAGACACAGCCATCACCTCTGAAGGTATCCCCACCTTGCACCAAGGAGCCACGCCTGGAGGGACCCCTATGCAGGAGGGACCCCTGTGCAGTGTCAGGAAGGGCTCTGGTGAGTCCCGGCCCTTTCCTGCTATTTCTGGGTCTTCTCTCCCGGATTTGGGACAGGGAGGTGGGGGTCATGTCCTCTCCATCTCTCTAGAGAGAGGCAAGGTCTCTCTCATCCTCCTTTTCCCTCCTTAAACCCATTTCTCATTTAAATTATACCATGATTTTAAACTTGTAAATCTAGGAGTTCCCGATGTGGCACAGCAGAAACGAATCCAACTAGGAACCATGAGGTTGCGGGTTCGATCCCTGGCCTCACTCAGTGGGTTAAGGATCCAGCGTTGCTGTGAGCTGTGCTGTAGGTCGAAGACGTGGCTTGGATCCTGCGTTGCTGTGGCTGTGGTGTAGGCTGGCAGCTACAGCTCTGATTCGACTCCTAGCCTGGGAATTTCCATATGCCACGGGAGAAGTCCCAAAAAGCAAAAAAAAATTAAAAATAAACTTGCAAATCTGATTGTTTATCCATGTGAAATTCAATGCTTCCCATTACTCCTAAGAAAAGTCCAGAAGCCTTACCAAGCTCTGCCCTGCCCCGCCCAGCCTGTCACCTCATGACACTAAGCACACTTTGGCCTCCTGGAGTGCTCTGGCCCAGTCCCCAGCCCATCCCCAGCTTCTTTTTTTTTTTTTTTTGGTCTTTTGTTGTTGCTGCTATTTCTTGGGCCGCTCCCTCGGCACATGAAGGTTCCCAGGCCAGGGGTTGAATCGGAGCTGTAGCCACCGGCCTACGCCAGAGCCACAGCAACGCGGGATCCAAGCCGCGTCTGCAACCCCACAGCTCACGGCAATGCCGGATCGTTAACCCACTGAGCAAGGGCAGGGACCGAACCCACAACCTCATGGTTCCTAGTCGGATTTGTTAACCACTGCGCCACGACGGGAACTCCCCATCCCCAGCTTCTTAAGCTCGCTGAGTCCTCCTTGTCCTCCGGCCTCAGCTGTCCCTTGGGGGGTGCCCTCCCTGGAAACGCCCCTCCCCCAGCTCTAATAGGACCAGGTCTTTTTCCTTTATTTCCCACCCCCGCCCAGGCCCTGGGACAGTTGTGTTTCATTTGTTTTGTTTTGTGATATAGCAGAGGCAAAACTTCTGGTTCCCCCTCGGTGGTAAAATACACTCTTTACACCACATACAATGTACCTTTTCTTCTGTTTCTTTTTTTTTTTTGTCTTTTTGGGGCCGCACCTGCGGCATATGGAAATTCGCGGGCTACGAGTCATCCAATTACTGCCGCAGCCACGCCAGATCCCAGCCGAGTGAGTCTGCAACCTACACCATGGCTCACAGCAACGCTGGATCCTTCACCTACTGAGCAAGGCCAGGGATTGAAATCGCATCCTCATGGATACTGGTAGGGTTCGTTGCCGCTGAGCTGCGACAGGAACCCAACGTTTACTGTTTTAAGTATACAGCTTGGTAACCTGAAGCCGAACCACGTCGTTGTGCAGCCATGATCAGTTTCTAGAACGTTTTCCTCTTATCCTGAAAGTCTGATCCCATTAAACACTAGCGCCTCCCCCTCCCCCAGCCCCATCCCTTCATAATCACCCTCTTACTTTCTGTCGCTATGAACTCACCTATTCCAGGAGCCTCGGAGAAGTGGCAGCTTTCGAGACTTGTCCTCTTGCCTTTGGCTGATTTCTCTTAGCATGATGTCTTCAAGCTTTATTCACAGTGGGAGCACATGTGGGCGTTTCCTTCCTTTTCAAGGCTAAAGAACATTCTATTGGAGGAGTTCCCTTTGTGGCTCAGCGGTTAATGAACCCGACTAGGATCCATGAGGATGATGCGGGTTCGATCCCTGGCCTCGCTCAGTGGCTCAAGGATCTGGCATTGCCGTGAGCTGTGGTGCAGGTTGCAGACACGGTTCAGACCCCACGTGGCTGTGGCTCTGGCATAGGCCGGAAGCTCTAGCTCCTATTTGCCCCCCAGCCTGGGAACCTCCCTGTGCCGTGAGTGCGGCCCTAAAATACAAACAAACAAAAAAAAAACAGCAAAAAAAGAGAATATTCTATTCGAGTTCCCACAATGGTGCAGCCGAAACGAATCTGACTAGTAACCACGAGGTTGCAAGTTCCATCCCTGGGCAAGCTCAGTGGGTTAAGGATCTGGCATTGCCGTGAGCTGTGGTGTAAGCTTGCAGACACGGCTCAGATCCAGTGTTGCTGTGACTGTGGTATAGCCTGACAGCTGGAGCTCCGATTAGGCCCCTAGCCTGGGAACCTCTACATGCTGCGCGTGCGGCCCTCAAAACAAAGCAAAAACCAAAACAAAACAAAAGGATATTCTATTGTATGTTCAGACCAGATTTTGTTCACCCAGTCATCCAGTGGTGGACGCTTGGGCTGTTTCCATCCTCTGGCTGCTGTGAACACACGTGGAGGAGGATCTGTTCTAGTCGCAGTTTTCTGGCTTTTTGGGTGTATCCCCAGGGGTGGAGTTGCTGCCTTTTTCTTGTATTGTACTTATTATGGTTACAATTATGCAGCAGCTTGCAGGGCGCTGTAGCCCGAGTCCAGAACACAGTGCCCCGCACCGAGTAAATGCTGCCGAATAAACTGAGTGAACGTTTCCGGGCTTGGTGGGTGGGGCAAAATGGAGCATCCTGGCAAATTCAAGTCTGGGCTCATCTTAGCTTCCAAAGAACAAATCCGAGGACCGACAAAAGTTTCAAGAGTATCAAGTTTGGAGTTCCCGTCGTGGCACAGTGGAAACGCATCCAACTAGGAACCATGAGGTTGGGGGTTCCATCCCTGGCCTCGCTCAGTGGGTTAAGGATCTGGCGTTGCCATGCGCTGTGGTGTAGGTCGCAGATGTGGCTCGGATCTGACATTGCTGTGGCTGTGGCCTAGGCCGGCAGTTGTAGCTCTGATTAGCTCCTTAGCCTGGGAACCTCCATATGCTGCAGGAGTGGCGCCCAAAACCAAAACCAAAAAAAAAAAAAAAGAGTATCAATTTTACCCATCATTCAAGCAAATAATAATAACAACAGTAACACTTATTGAAAGCTCACTGTGCCAGACTTGTGCCATGCACTTTGCCTAAATTAACTTCCTCTTTTTTTTTTTGGCGGCAACGCAGCATGCAGGAGTTCCCGGTCCAAGGATCAAACCTGAGCCACTACAGGGACAATGCTGGATCCTCGACCGGCTGCGCCACAGGGGGATTCACTAAATTATCTCATTTAATCCTCCAACTAATGCTGTCTGGCCTATTCTCAATCTCCGTCACCTGTTTCTCCTCTCCCCCAAACCGCTCCCCTCTGGCAACTTTGTTCTGTTTGTTCTCTGAATTTCTTTTGTGTGTGTGTGTTCTGTAAATTTCTGATGCAGTGTTACTATTATCCCTACTTTGCAAGTGAGGAAACTTGGGCACAGAGGGCTCAGTACCTGCTGAAAGGCACACAGAGAGAAATTTTAGTCAAGACGTTTTGTGGTTTCTTTTTTGTTTTTAGGGCCACACCCGAGGCATATGGAAGTTCCCAGGCTAGGGGTTGAATCAGAGCTGCAGCTGCCGGCCTGCCCCACAGCCACAGCCACGCTAGACCTGAGCCACATCTGCAAACTACACCATGGCTCATGGCAACGCTGGATCCTTAACCCACTGAAGGAGGCCAGGGATCGAACCCGCATCCTCATGGAGACGAGTCAGGTTCTTAACCCATTCAGCCACCACGGGAACTCTAGCCAAGACTTTCTGATTCTAGAACATACATACAAAGCCATTCTCCACTGCTGGGGCACAAAGGGGTTGTTCTTTATATTAAAGCAAAATCAGAGATATAAAGGAGTAGACTTCAGAAACTGAATGTCCCGTGACGACACAGAACATCAAAGAGCACGTCCTACCTGCCTCAGCGCTCGGTTGGTTCTGAGCCTCCGACGGGGGGGGGCGGATCTCCCTCCCGGGCCCCTTCCTGAGGACATTGGGAAGGAGGTGGAGGCTCCCACCTCAGTGGAGCCCGCAAGGACCACCCAGGGCCCCCTGCAGTTCCTAGGCATCTTCCAGAATATGTGACTCTGCAGAAAGGGAGTGACCTCCTATTCCAGATTTTCAGTGTTGGCATCAAATGGGCATGTGTGTGTTGGGTGTTGGCTGAATGGGGCCCAGACCCTGCGGCCAAATGCTATTTTCTTCCCAGGGGAGAAAACCCAATGCCAGGAAAGCCGGCTGCAAAGCTCCGTCCCTCCCAGTTCGGCCCCATCTTCCTGGCCAGGCCCCCCTTTTCAGCCACAGCCTCAGTCCAGCCTCACCCTGTGCCTGGGAAGAGGAGGGGCCGAAGCCAAGCACTTCTTTCTTGGTCCAGCTGTGAGCAGGTCCGAGGGGGAGGAGGAGGAGGAGGGAGAGAGGGGGGGGGAGGAGGGGGGGGGCGGAGGGAGGCTGCATCTGCCCCCTTCCTCCTGGAGTCCGGGCAGGGGGATGGGGGAGCCGTCAGCCGTTCAGCACCCAGCCGTCTGCAGCTGCCAAGAGGGGAGGGATGCTTGTTTGGAATTCCGAGCTCATTTTCCCACAGAAACCGACTCAAGCGGCGGTTGGCTCCCGGCCTGGCCCAAAGGAGCCAGACTAATAGCAACACAGCCTCAAAGACCCTTCACCCTCCGCCACTGTCTGTGACTGGCAGGGCTCGGACGGGAGCTTCAGAGACCCCAGATCCTCAGGCAGCTCTGCCAGGGAAGGATTCTGGTGGCTCTGGAAACTTGGGCCTGGGCCAAGGGCAGCTCTTAGACACACCCCCACCCCCACCCCCACACCCACACCCCCCCACACACGTGTCCATATGTGTGTGTTTAGACATTTCTAAGCACAGGACATAACTCGGTTTCATCACCTGGAAATGACAGTGGTGAAATGTTGGACGGACAATGGAGTTCCCGTCATGGCTCAGCAGAAACACATCTGACTAGTGTCCATGAGGATGCGGTTTGATCCCTGGCCTCGCTTAGTGGGTTAAGGATCCAGCGTTGCGGTGAGCCGTGGTGTAGGTCGCAGACAAGGCTCGGATCCCGTAGACCGGCAGCTGCAGCTTTGATTGGACCCCTAGCCTGGGAACCTCCATATGCCCCTGGTGCAGCCCTAAAAAGCCAAAGACCAAAAAAAAGAAAAAAATATATATAGAGAAGATGGTTTGTTCTAGATGGATGGCTTTCTAATCTTTTGCCTTTTTTTTTAAGAGCCTTTATTTATTATTATTTTTTTGTTTTTTGTCCTTTTTTAGGGCCACACTCTCAGCATGTGGAGGTTCCCAGGCCAGGGGTCGAATCGGAGCTGTAGCCACCAGCCTACACCACAGCACAGCAACACCAGATCTGAGCCACATCTGCGACCTACACCACAGCTCATGGCAACACCGGATCCTTAACCCACTGAGCGAGGCCAGAGATTGAACCCACAACCTCGTGGTTCCTAGTCAGATTTGTTTCCACTGCACCATGTCAGGGACTCCTAATCTTTTGTCTTTTTAGCAGTTTCTCTTTCGCTCTCTCTCTCTTTTTTTTTTTTTTTAATGGCTGCACCCATGGCATATGGAAGTCCCCAGGCCAGGGATTGAACCCACATCTCCCTGCACCTCAGCATCAACCCCAGCTGCTGTGGTGGGATTCTTAACCCACTGCACCATGGTGGGAACTCCTTAAGAGCTTCTTTTTTTGCAAGCCATCTTGGGTACAGTCTGCTCTGGTCAAACTGTTGGCAGGGTGGTGAGGGGCTCATGGTCTCCCCTCCCACTCCACCAGCCTGCCCTGCTCAGTGGGCCTCCTCAGAACTCCGGGGTCTTCAGAGCACTCTGAAAAGCCACCGGGCTGGATCCACACGCACAAACACACAGATTCACACCCAGGCAGACATGCAGACACATCACTAATGCACACACAACCTACCAGCACAGACACACACAGGCACGCAGACACAAACCCAGAGACACATACGTAGATACACACAGACACACAAACACATACACATAGGCAAGAGATAGATACACCCAGAAACACACAGACTCTCACATACAGCCCAGCTCTCCAGCTCTAGCATTAGCCTAGAGCCACAGAGGAAGTGCAGGGTTGCAGCCTAGGCTCCAGACAGGATGACACGGAAACCCAGGGTCAGGTTGAGGCAGCCCCTGGCAAGCAGCGCAGCCTGGGAGAAGCCGGTCTCCTGCTTTGAGCTGTCAATCAGTTAACACGGGGATGTGAGATGAAGACGCACCAGGTGCCATGAGCCTTTGGAAGCTGGCGATCACTTTGCCAGGGCCAGGGACACTGCGGCTGTGGACTTGACTAGCCAGGCCCAAACTCCATCCAGGAAGCACCAGTCCTGTGCGGGGGCCTCATCCGTCCAACTCACGTCCATCTACCTCACGTGCCCGACTGGCAGGATCAGGGACCCGAGGGGAGTGTAGCGGGGTGAGGAGTGCCAGGTTGGGTGGGGCTGGCAGGGGGCTCGGTGAAGATGGGAGCCTCTCTAGGAAGCCCCATCGCTCCTGTGACAGTGACAGGAGCAGCCTCCCCCAGCCGCCCAGGCCCGGTGAACTGGGGCCCCTGGCTGTCAAGGAAACCGTTTTGAGAACACAGAGCCCCAGGAGCCAGCAGGCCCGCCCGGAAAAACAACATCCTGGCTGCCGGGGGCACAAGCGGGCTCTGTGGGAGGGGCTATTTTTAGCTGGTGAGGCAGCCGGGGCAGGACTTGTATGGCCTCGCTGTCTGGCTGCATAACTCACCCATTGTCCCGCCCGACCTTGAGCCAGGGCTGAGAGGCCTCTGTCCGCCCCTGCTCTCCAGGCACAGCTCACCCTGGGGTGCACATGAGTCACAGAGAACCCCTGGAGGAGGGGACCGGCCTGGGAACACACTCGCCTTGTAGCCTCAGGGAACAAGCCTTGCTTGAAAGCACAAGATGTGCACCCCTAGCCAGGATGGGGGCTCTGGGGCAGCAGGGGGCAGCAGGCCTTCCTGGGAGAGAGGCAGAGGCTCTGCTGGGGCGCAGAGCCCAGCGTCTCCCCGGTGTGGAGACTGAGCACCGTTCTAGCTGCGCAGCTGTACGGAGATAGGAGGCAGCTTTCAACGGAGATCCTTTCAGTGTGGCTGCCCTGGGCTCCAGCCACACCCTGGGGTCGGTTCAGCCCCACCTCTCATGGGCTGAGAATGTATGTGAATGAAAGAAGCTCTAGATCTCAAGACTTTCTAGCCTGCGTCCAGGAGTCGTGCCCTGCTCTTGGGGGGGGGGGGGGGGGCGCAATGTCTGCATTTAATCCCGGGTGCAAACACCCTTAGGCAGGTCCAGAACTAGACTGTGGCATCAAGGCTGAAAATAGCTGATAGGAACCAGGCCACCCAAAGCAAACACTGGAGCAGCCAGAATGACTGTGGGGCTGGATCCTTTCGGGAGAAGCCACCTGTAGCTGCCTTTGCCCAGAACCAGGGAGTATGCGTGCCCCAAAATATAGGCACCCTGTTTTTCAGCCCCCGCCTCCTGGGCCAGGACTCTCCCTCCCAACAGGAATCCTGAGACCAGGGACTGATCTCCTTCTCCGGCCTTTTCAAGATCAGCTCTATTTTTTTTTTTTTTGTCTTTTCTGGGGCCCCTCCCAAGGCATGTAGGGGTCCAATTGGAGCTACAGCTGCCAGTCTACACCACAGCCACAGCAACGCCAGATCCAAGCCACGTCTGTGACCTACACCACAGATCACGGCAACCCGGGATCCTTGACCCACTGAGTGAGGCCAGGGATCGAACCCGCAACCTCATGGTTCCTAGTTGGATTCGTTTGTTTCCGCCGCGCCATGACAGGAACTCCAATCAGCTCTCTCTCTTTTTTTTTTTTTTAAATTAACCATGGCATGTGAAAGTCCCCAGGCCTGGGATTGAACAGCAGTAACCTGAGCCCCAGCAGTGATAATGCTGAGTCCTTGACCACTAAGCCACCAGGGAACTCCTCAAGGTAAGCTTTTTTTTTTTTTTTTTGTCTTTTTGCCTTTTCTAGGACTGCTCCCGCGGCATATGGAGGTTCCCAGGCTAGGGGTCGAATTGGAGCTGTAGCTACCGGCCTACGCCAGAGCCACAGCAATGTGGGATCCAAACCGCGTCTGCGACCTACACCACAGCTACACCACAGCTCACGGCAATGCCAGATCCTTAACCCACTGAGCGAGGCCAGGGATCGAACCTGCAACCTCATGGTTCCTAGTCAGATTCGTTAACCCCTGTGCTACGACAGAAACTCCTCAAGGTAAGCTTTTGAAAGATGAGAAGTACTGGGGATTCCTGGTGGGGGAGGGAAGGGTAGAAGAGGGAGTCATTCATTCCACAAATGTTTATTGTGCACCTACTATGTGCCAGGCACTGTCCCAGGAACCTGGGAGAGCAGGGGCTGGGGTGGCCTGGCACTGTCCAAGCTGCGGCTCTTTCTCCCAGAAACAAGGCCTGCAGGGGGACAGAGTCCCAGGAGCCTCCTCCCTGAAGGCGGAAAGCCGTGTACATGGCAGGTGGGGAATGAGTGGGACTCCAGGGCTGGTGACTCCCCCGGAGCAAAACAGGGATGCAGAGAAGCAAGCGTCCCAGGAGCTGGGACAGCAGCAGGAGGAGGTCCCCGGCCCCCAGCATCACCTCCTCTTCAGCACAGATATGCAGGACTTCTTGAGGGGCCCGATCTGCAGATGGGCGTCCACACTCTCCAGGAAGAAGGCGGGCTTGAGCCTGCGTGTGAAGAGCCCGGCAAAGTGGCTGTCCAGGCGGCTCTGGAAGGGGTCAACGGGGGAGGCCGGGGTGCCAGTCCGGCGGGCCCGGGAGGCCTTCAGCCTCCGCAGAAGGCTCATCTTGCCGTCCTGCACGGCGTAGAAGGCCAGGGCTCGGTCGGCATATTCCAGGCAGATCCCGACGGTGGGCGAGAAAGGGTGGGGCAGGGCCGCCTCCAGCCCGTGGAACCAGACGGAGAAGCTGCGTCCGTTCCACTGCAGGCAGCAGGAGTGGGCATTGCGGCCGAGCCGGCCCCGGTCGTAGGGCTCCAGGGGGGAGAAGTCCTCGGCCATGACCCCCACGCTGACCCAGCCTTCAATGATCTCCACCTCCCAGTAGTAGGTGCCCCGGTCCAGGGCGCCCTCGCCCAGCACCTGCTCGCAGTGGGTGAAGCGGGTGGGTGACTCAGGGTAGTTGATGGGACATAGCACCCTTTTCACACCTTTGGTTCCAAACAGCTGCAGGAACTTGTCAGCCGTGTCGCTGTCCAGGTCCACGATGTAGGCAACTGCTCTCACCAACAGGAGAGGCGGGGCTCAGGTCCAAGGTCAGGTGGTACCGCTCCTCCCCTACGGGCCCGCCTCCCCAAACACAGCCCCTCTCGCCCCTCCTCTGCAACCAGCAAGGACGCAGGCCCCCTGGGGAGCATCCCCAGAGCGGACCTGGCTCACCCCATGAACACGGACGGCCCAGCCAAGGCCCAGCCCAGCAGCCTTGGGAGGGCTCGGTACTTACACTTGAGGAAGTAATCCCTGGGGGCCTCACTCTCCAGGCTGTTGGTGCTGTCGGGGTCCTGGGTCTCAGTCTCGGCTGCGGAAGAGGAGACAGTTGTGGGGGGGTCTCCCCAGCTGCCCGTGGTTCGGCTGCTGGGCAAAGCGACCCTCCTCTGAACCTGTAACTGACATCTTTCTCTTCCTCCTGCCTCCCAGCATCCCACGCCACCTGGGGACACGCACACACCCAAATATGGCCCCCTGTGTTCACATGCCTGCCTGGTCCTTGGGTTCTGGCTGCACTCCCCTCCCTCCCTGGGCTTCAGCCCTCCAGAAGCTAGAGGGTGGGCTAGGAGAGGCCCGCTCTCTCCCCTGGGCTGTGGCCACAGGGGCTGACTCGTGATTACAGGGTGGTGGCTCCAGCCACTGGCAGGATTTTGGGTCCCACCCTGTGCTAGGCACAGTTTCCATCCTCCACTGCTGGATGGGCACCAGGCCTGGGGGCCGTGTGGGGAGTCTGGGGAGGGGTGAGTCACTTGCGGGGGCACCCACCTTCCGTGCCTGGCTTCTGCAGCCCGTCCTCGTCACTGCCCAGCCCCTGCAGCTGCTCCCACTGGCTGGTGCAGGCCGAAGCCAGCACATCTCGCACCTTCCGGACGGCCTGGGATGACTTGGTGAAGCTGAGCTCCCTCGGGGGAGTGGGCCCAGGGCCGCACCCCTCCTCCAAGGCCAGCCTGAGTGCCAGGAGCTCCTGTACCAGACAAATGCCCATTAAGGCCCTGCTGGCTACAGCTCCTCCCAGTGGGGGTGAGACAGCTCTGCCAGGAGGCTGGCACGGCCTGGGGGACCAGGCAAACACTGCCTTCTCCTCCCTCCGCTTCTGCCCAACCCCTTCTGGGCCCTCTTTGGCTCACAGAGCTGCCCTCACCTGCAGGAAGCTGACCGAGTCGGCCTCGGGGACCCGACTGAGGTTGTGGCGGGCCTGGCTGAGACGGCTGCGCTGGTCCTCCTGGCGCCGCAGGTCGCCCTGGGAATGGCCCAGCATGGTGGCCTCCCCCTCGTCGATGAAGCCCAGCACCTCTGTCTGGAACCTCTGCAGGACGGCCGCGGCCTCGGCAAACAGCCGGCTCACCCTTTCTCGCTCTGCCACGGCTGCGCTCTGCACAAGACGACAGAGGGCAGCAATGAGGGCAAAGAACCCTGCTGTCTTGGCCATTCCTCCCAGACCCCTCCTTCCCACCCTGTCCTCTTGGGGGGACGAAGGCACCAGCCCGAGCCATCCTGGGTTTATGCCAGGTCTGGGGAGATGCTCGCGCTCACTGGGGCCGGGCAAGGCCCTGAGCGCGGGCGTCTTTGGTGTGGTCGGTGTACCGCAAGCGCACACTGCCAGGCGGGAGCTGGCTACGAGAGTGGCCGGGACAGGGGTTAGGACAGGATCTGACCTTGATGAGGGCCACGGTGCGCCGGGACTGTGCAATGCCGGCGCCCAGCTCATCCATGCGGTCCTCCACGGCGCTCAGGACTTTGGGCTGCTCAGCCTGCGGATGACATCCTTAAGGAGCACAGGGTCTGGCCGAGGTCACAGCCCTGCACTGGGGTCCCAGGTCTTATCAAGGGTGGTGGTGGGGGACCCAGGAGTGGTATCTGTGCCTAGGTGGGGCTGGGAGTGGCCGCGATGCCGTACAATACGCCAGGGGGTGCCTCAAGCCCAGGCAGGTGCCATTCCCAAATGCCAGAGGGGAGGGCAGGCAGGCTGGCTGTGGGGTGTCTGCCTCTCCTCTCTGACTTGTGAGCAAGTACAGGGCCATCCATGCTCCTCAATATCGCTCACATTCATTTGGGAGCTTCCCTAGGTGGGGACGAGGCAGAGACTGAGAGAGGACAGGTGGCTGCACAAGCTGGCATTCAGCTGTTCTGAGAATCCCTGTTCTCAAAGAGTTTGTGTCCCCAGTCCAGGCCTGAAAAATGGGGATTCCGGGCAAATCCCCTGGGTCTTATGAGTCACTGCTCCAGGCAGGAGAGACGGAAAATCCCAAGGCCAGAAGTGCCAAGACCCGGCTGAGGGCCAAAGGAAACTGGGGGCGGAGGTAACGAGCTGGACAGCGCCCACATGCTCTCACTGCGGGCCGCCAGGTCAGCTGGACAGAGGGGTCTGTGTGCCGGTGGGTTCGGCCCCTCCTCTGCAGCCCTCCTGTCGCCTGCCCCACCCACTGAAACCCTCACCGCAGCAGATCTGAGCTGGGACCGGCATGGGCACGAGCTCTCTGCTGCTTTAAACACCCCCCCCCCCGGGCCGCGCCCCAGCCTCGGGACCCCAGCCTGCTTTTCCCGTCCTTTTTGGGTTCACACTGGGACACTGGGTTCCTCCAACCCCCCCATTCTCATCCTGAGCGAAATGTCCCACAGCGATCAGATGACTGTCCAGGCTGGAAGGGACGGCAAAGGACGAAATTAAGACCCAGCCTGGGAAGGATGGGGGTGATGGGGCCTCGGCTCTCGAGGCGGGTCACCCGTCCCGGCCGCCTGCCCGCCCGCTGCAACCGCAACCCACCTCCTGGAGCGCGCGCTCCTGCTCCAGCGGCACAAGCTCGTGGCCTCGGTGCTCCTGGGCGGCGCAGGTCTCGCAAAGGCACACGCGTTCCGCGCGGCAGTAGCGCTCCAGCGGCCGCAGGTGGCGCGGGCACAGGCTCTCCTCCAGCCGGCGCAGCGGCGGCACCAGGCGATGTCCGCGCAGCGCGGGGCTGCGCTCGTGCGGGCCCAGATGTGCGGGACAGAAGGAGGCGAGGCAGGAGAGGCAGGAGAGCGCGGCGGGCAGGGCGGCACCCTCGGGGCACGCGTCGCAGCGCACCGGCTCTTCGCCCTCCGGCCACGGCTCGGGCGCGCTGGGCGCCGATGGCTCCGGAGCGCTGGGCGGCGAGCTGGGCGGCGCGCTGGGCGCCGCCGGCTCGGGCGCCAGGGCTGCGGCCAGGGTCGGCGCCGGGCCTGGGCCGGGCCCCGGGCCCGAGCCCTGACGGAGCTGCAGCAGCTCGGACAGCGTGTGGTTCTTGCGGAGCTGCAGGCCGTCGGGGAAAGGCTCCTGGCACAGCGGGCAGCGGGCCGTGCCTCCCGGCCCCCCGGCGCCCCCCGCGCCGCGGTGCGGCCAGAGCGCGCTCAGGCAGGCGAGACAGAAGTTGTGGCCGCAGGGCAGCGTCACTGGCTCCCGGAGCGGCTCCAAGCAGATGGGGCAGCTGAAGGGCCAGCTGCCGTCCATGGCTCCGCGGCCGCTGGGGCACCGCCTGGGCCGCTCCCGCCTGGGAGGGACCCAGACCGTCCGCGCCGCCGCCCCGCCCCCTGGACCGCAGCCAAGGGGCCCGCCCCCCGCTCGGCCCGCCCCCCGGCGCCGCGGGCCCGCCTGCCCGCCTGGGCACCCGCCCCAGCCCAGGCCGCGCTGGACGGCCTCTGGGTCTCGTCTGACCCCCGAGGGCCTCCTGGACCAAAGAGAGAGAGGGAAGAGGGCGGGACGGGGACGGGACACACTGAAAGCAGGAAAGGAGTTCACCCCTCCACGACCCCCCAAACTCCCCCACCCTGTGCCTGCCAGGGGTTCCTAAGGCGCTGGGCGACCCCCGCCCCCCACCCCGTGTCGCGCCTGCCCCTTGAGCTCCATCCAGACCCCTGGGCAGCACTGTTAGCAAAGTTGCTGAGCTGCTGACGGCAGAAGAAAAAAAAGAACTGCTGATGTGCGCATGTTTTTGCCCCTTAGAGACTCTATTTACCTCCGGAGGGGAACTTGCGCTCCTCCACAGCCGAAAGGGGAAGTTGGGGTCATCCTCCACGTCCCTCGTCTAATCATTCAGTTCCGGTCCCTCCCGTGGTGTGGTCCCTCCCGGGCTAGGGGTGTGGGTTCCCCAGTTGGAGGCTTTGCTGAGGCTCCTCCAACCATGCAGTTAAACCAGTGGGGTTTATTGTATTTAAATTACCTCAACGATGTTACGCTAAACCCAACAGAGTGGCAACAGAATAACTAAAGTAGCGCTGGTTGCAACCCAAAGTAGAAAACAAACACTCATGAGTTCCTGCTGATAATAAATAAATCACTGGATAAATAAATGAGGGAGAATAGACAAATTTCCCATTCAGAGGAATTCCAAACAGATTCTGTAAATACTCCAAGGTGGAGCAGGGCTTCCCAGTCCTTAAGTGCGGGCTGAGCATAGTGACTTCCTTCCAAAGGGAGCAGAAGGGTGACTTGACAGCGGCAAAACCTGGCCAAGACGACCTCAGCCAGTGGTCGCCGTCAACACCGACAGTGATCAGTCATGTCCGCAGTAGGCACCCTTGATGTGATATGAGCTTCCTCCCCCCAAACCCATAACCCCACTCTAATTACTAGTAAAACCTCAGACAAATCCCAGTGGAGAGACAGACTACACAGCCCTTGACCAGAACCCCTGGAAACTGTCAAGTTCATCAAAAACCAAACAACAAGAAACGTCTGGAGTACCTGTTGCAGCTCAGTCGGTTAAGAACCCAACTAGTATCCATGAGGATTCAGGTTCAATCCCTGGCCTGGCTCCATGGGTTAAGGATCAGGCATTGCCATGAGCTGCAGGGTAGGTCACAGATGTGGCTGGGATCCAGCATTGCTGTGGCTGTGGCACAGGCTCCAGCTGCAGCTCTGATCCAAGCCCTAGCCCAAGAAGGTCCACAGGCCGCAGGTGTGGCTGTAAAAAGGAAAAAACAGAAGGAAAAGGAAAAGAGGAAAGCCTGAAAACCTGTCACAGCCAAGCGAAGCCCGAGGACACAGGATAATTCAATGTAATGTGATTTCTGGGTGCTCCTAAAAGAGAAAAAGGATGATGGGGAAAACTAAGGAAATCTGAACAAATTATGGAATATCATTAATAAGAATGTATCAATATTGGCTCTTTAATTGTGACAAATATATCATAGTCATCATGAGGCGGACAAAAGGGGAAATTATCTTTGCAGCTTTTCAGTAAGTTTGTAACTGTTCTAAAATTAAAAGTTCATTGGAGTTCCCGTCGTGGCTCATCGGTTAACAAACCCGACTAGCATCCATGAGGAGGTGGCCTTGCTCCGTGGGTAAGGGTCCGGTGTTGCCATGAGCTGTGGTATAAGCTGAAGACAGGGCTCAGATCTTGCATTGCTGTGGCTGTGGTGTAGGCCGGCAGCTGTAGCTCTGATTAGACTCCTAGCCTGGGAACCTCCATATGCCGCGGGTGTGGCCCTAAAAAAACCCCAGAAAACAAAATATGAAGAAAACAAATATGTGATAAAGTTATATACATATTTCTTTAAGAACAAGTAAATAATAAGATCTCATGGAGACAAAAATTACTGTATGTTTGCAATTGTGATAAATGTAAAAATATTTAAAATTCTCTGTCACCTCTATAATGTGCTATGAAAAATCTATAATTTCTATTGGTAACAAGTGACAGGTATTTCCACTATCACTCTCCATTTATAATAGAAAGAAGTGCTAAATTTCAGTTAGGGGACAGTGAAAACAAGGAGGATTTCCCCCCTAAGAGCCCAGGTTAAAAATGTCTAATTTAGAAAGCTCGTACGCAGAGCCTCCTGGAAGGAGAGAAAAAAACTAGGATCCATTAAATATTAAACGGGAAGTGTGGAGCTCCCTGGCGGCCTAGTGATTAAAGGATCAGGTGTTGTCACTTCCGTGGCTCAGGTTACTGCGGTGATGCAGGTTCGATCCCTGGCCCAGGGACTTCTGTATGTCTACATGAAGGAAGTAGCATGTGAGCTGGGCCTGCACAGACTGCTAGGGCTCAGGCGCGCAGAAACTAGGGTGGGAAAAAACTTCTGGGCTGAAGAGTCGCAGAAGGAACCGGCCTGGGTGTGCCTTGTTTGGCAGGAAGGCGGGTAATGAGTTCCATACATTGGTTTCCACAAGGAGCACTTGATCTTGATCTTGATCTTGTCTGCCAAGACCCAGGAACAGTACAGAGACTCAGGCATCAGCGCCACCCTGCTCTGCGGCTCGGCAGCCAGGCTGCCTGGGCTTGCTGAGACCACAGACTCGCCTGGTTCTGGAGGGGAGGGCGGGGTGCCCCTCGGGTTTGGGGGTGCTCAGGCATAAGGTCCAGCCAGCCTTCTGCCCCCCACCCGGAATCTTGTTCAGGAGGATGCGCTCCCCCAGGAAAGCATAGAGAACTGATTTGTCAGGGAGGCAGCATTTGAATTTCTCATCTCCACTATCATGGCTTTAAAGTTACCCCGTTGGAGTTCTCGTCGTGGCGCAGTGGTTAACAAATCCGACTAGGAACCATGGGGATGTGGGTTCGATCCCTGGCCTCACTCAGTGGGTTAAGGATCTGGCATTGCCATGAGCTGTGGTGCAGGTCACAGACACGGCTCGGATCTGGTGTTGATGTGGCTGTGGTGTAGGCTGGTGGCTACAGCTCCGATTAGACCCCTAGCCTGGGAACCTCCATATGCCACAGGAGCGGCCCTAGAAAAGACAAAAAGACAAAAAAAGTAAATAAAAAAAAAGTTGCCTGATATATTCATGATTCTTGAAATAGCCTGGACCTTAAGGGGAAAGGGTGGCTGATGCTTTCGAGTGCTGCAGGAACCATGTGCCTGCCTGCATCTCACTCCACCCTTGTAAGGACTGTCATGATGGAGGGAAACGGAATTCTGACAGGTGACATCACTGGCCAGAGATCACATAACTCGTCTTGCAGAGCAGGCAGGGTTTAAACCTAGAAGGTGTGCCTGAAACTAATCCTAAACTTCATCAATGACTTGCTGGCTGCACCGTTACTTCCCCTCCCTGCCAAAGGGAAAAAATCCAACAGAAACAAAACAAACAAGCAAAAGTAGCCAAGCAAATGATAGCACTTAGGGAGCCAGGCCTAGCATTGCTTGGCTCTCTGGAGAAAAAAAAAAAAAAAGGAAACGGGATCCAAGCCACATCCCACAATAACACTTTTTTTGTCTTTTTGTCTTTTCCAGGGCCGCACCCATGGAATATGGAGGTTCCCAGGCTAGGGGTCTAATTGGAGCTGCAGCCACCAGCCTACACCACAGCCACAGCAACGCCAGATCCCAGCTGTATCTGTGACCTACACCACAGCTCATGGCAATGCCGGATCCTTAACCCACTGAGCAAGGCCAGGGATTGAACCCACAACCTCATGGTTCCAAGTCAGATTTGTTAACCACTGCGCCACGACGGGAACTCCCACAACAGCATTTCTTTATATGAACATACTTTAAAGCGTTTGTGGAATTCTGGTGTGGTACAATCAGATAGGTGGCATCTTGGGAGCACTGAGATGCAGGTTCGATTCCTGGCCTGGCACAGTGGATTAGGGGTCTGGTGTTGCCACAGCTGCAGCTTAGGTTGCAACTGTGGCTTGGATCTGATCTTTGGCCCAGCAACTGCCTATGCTGAGGGGTGGCCAAAAAAAAGTTTGTATTTATTTCAAAGTTATTTATTTATTTTTATGGCCCACCCTCGGCTCATGGAATTTCCCAGGCTGGGGACTGAATCTGAGTCAGAGCTGTGACCTATGTCACAGCCCTGGCAATGCTGGACACTTTAACCCACTGTGCTGGCTAGGGGATTGAACCTATGCCACCATAGCAACCCGAGCTGTTGCAGCTGCAATCACATTCTTGCCTTTTTTTTGGGGGGGGGGTGGCTGGACCTGCGGCCTATGGAAGTTCCCAGGCTAGTGGTCAAATTGGAGCTGCAGCCGCCAGCCTCCGCCACAGCCCACCAGATCCCTGATCCACTGAGTGAGGCCAGGTATCGAACCCACATCCTCATGGATACCAGTTGGATTCATTTGCACTGACTGAGCCAGGACGGTATCTCCTGCAGTCAGATTCTTAACTCGCCGTGCCACAGCAAAAACTCCCAAAGTAACATATTTAGAGTATTTAAAAAGTCAACAGTTTGGAGTTCCCATTGTGGCTCAGCGGTTAACAAATCTGACAAGCATCCTTGAGGATGTAGGTTCAATCCCTGGCCTCGCTCAGTGGGTTAAGGGTTAAGCTCATTGCCGTGAGCTGTGGTGTAGGTGCAGACACAGCCTGTATTCCCCATTGCTCTGGCTGTGGTGCAGGCTGGCAGCTACAGCTCCCATTCGACCCCTAGCCTGGGAACTTCCAGATGCCGCAGGTGTGACCCTAAAAAGCAAAAAATAAATAAAAAGTCAACAATTTAGTGAGGACTGTAACAAAAGACAGCAGTCCCGTGTCCCATCTCCTCCAGATTCTTGGTCCCACTGACAATCTGGTTCAACTCCTTTAACTGTCTCCTCTTGCACTTTACCTCCGTGTCTGCCTCTCAGCCTTGAACATCTGAATGTCCGTGCTATTTCTGGAGATTTTGATTCTTTATCGCTTCTCCCTTGTGTTGAACTCCCTGTGCTTTGCATCTGAGGTCTCCCTTTGCCTTTGTTGATTTTCTGCTTTATTTTTGAA
The DNA here is from genome assembly GCF_016906955.1 of Phacochoerus africanus. Classification (NCBI taxonomy): domain Eukaryota; kingdom Metazoa; phylum Chordata; class Mammalia; order Artiodactyla; family Suidae; genus Phacochoerus; species Phacochoerus africanus. The sequence continues at coordinate 5,473,570 of NC_062557.1, read as the reverse complement.
GTGTGCCCTCTGGGAGCTTCCTGGGAGTGGATGCGGAAGTGTCAGCAAAAGCCTTTGTTCAGGCTTTGCTGTGATTGACAGTTGGGCTGGGTATGGAATTCTAAATGGAAGTCCTTCCCCTCTGTGTCAAAGGCCTGGTTCCATTGTCTGCTAGCTTCCAGCTCCAAGGTGCTTGAAGCCACACTTCCTACCTTCACCCCGCTGCTCCCTCCCATCCCTTCCTGTCTGGGAAAGAGCTGCCTCTTATTCTCTTTACCCCTCCCACCTCTGGCCTCCAATCCAAGTCCTTCCAACGCCACTGGCCCAAGGCCCCCATCTTGTAAAATCTCTCCTACTGGAGTTCCCATCGTGGTAGAGTGGAAATGAATCCAACTAGGAACGATGAGGTTGTGGGTTCGATCCCTGGCCTCGCTCAGTGGGTTGAAGATCCGGTGTTGCCGTGAGCTGTGGTGTAGGTTGTAGACATGGTTGGGATCCTGCATTGCTGTGGCTGAGGTGTAAGCCAGTGGCTACAGCTCTGATTCAACCCCTAGCCTGGGAACCTCCATACGCTGCCAGTGCGGCACTTAAATAAAAATAAATAAATAAACTCTCTCCTGTACTCCCCTGTTCTTGTTCTGTGTGCCCACCCTCCTGATTCTGCCTCACAGAAGCCCAGAAACCATGAGGAGGGGGGCAGAGAGGCTGGAAACACTCCTAAACTAATCAAATGTGTCCCCTCTACAAATGTGACACTCCAAAGTCAATGCTTCTTCTTCCCTCCAGACTGAGGCGCTTTTCCTGGGGAGAGTTCTGTCAGAATCAGGTAGATTGAGGGAATTAAGTGGTTTTTTTGTTTGTTTGTTTGTTTTTCCCACACCTGTTGCATGCAGAAGTTCCTGGGGCTAGGGACTGAACCTGACCCACATCAGTGAAAACACCAAATCCTTAACCACTAGGGCACCAGGGAACTCCTAGACCAAGTGAACTTAACCTGCAGTAGTTTTCCAGGGATTTGTCAATGCTTGCTCCCACACCTCCTTGAGGAGCCCGGCTCCGCAGCGCTCTATGAAAACAGCAGTGGTGTCATATGCGAACAAAGGCTAATAGTCACAATATAGAAACTCCCACAGAACAACATGTAGCTACAGTTTGGATTCAATCCCTGGACTGGGAAGTTCCACATGCTGTAGGTGCGGCCATAAAATTAACCTCTCCCCCCCAAAAAAACCCCCAAAACTTTTATTATGTGATACTGACAACTGAGTTTATAAAACACCTATGCACAGTGTAAAGTCGTAAAGCAAACACCCACAGAACCCAGATCAAGAAGTGGCACATTTCAAGTACGAAATTACTGCTCTGCTAGGACCCAGAACCCTCAGTTCCAGGAACACAAGCCCAAACATGTACCAGAATCTTCTCGGAAACATGTTCTGAATAGAAAAGAGCAAAATAAAAGGAGTTAGCACCATACTGGAACTACATGAACTACTGCACTTAACCCCACACCCTGGGCGGGGATTGGCAGGGGGGCGGGGGACGGAGGCCCAGGCTCTGCCAAGCTAACTTGGCTGCTGTGACAAGGGGGCAGAGGCGCCAGTTGGCTTGACTCAAGGTTTCCTCATTTTGGTCTTTCGCATAAAAATAACATCTTTAAGTGTTCACCGTTTCCCTGTTGGGTAATTCCTCTTTAGGGAATGAAGCTTCCGTCCATAGCTGTCATATGACCAAAGCTCCCAGCTCAAAAATTAGTTATCATGGCCGTATTTTTACAGCCCCAAATAAAACATTTTGAAGGTCCAGCAATGGGCAGATATACTCTGACAGACATTAGCATGGCCGTTTGTATCGTGGTCATTCAGGGGAAAAGGTTAACAATGAGAAAAATGCTTCTGTTACACAGAAAGTGCAGAAAACACAATTGCCTAAAGAATGCAGTCATGAGGACGTCCAAAGAGAAAAAGACAAAAATATACCAAAAATGTTAAGGGAGAAAAAAAAAAAAAAAAGATAAAGAACAAGAGCGAGAAGGTACAAATCAATTTTCTTGAGATTTCCTTTTGCCCCTGGGTCCACGCTGGCTGGGAGGGAGGTCAAGCTGGGGCTGACGCCTGGCTGGCTGGCTGGCCCATTACGGCTCCCCCGTAGGACCAGGAGCCTCAGGCACCGCCCCAGCTTCTGAGGTCCAGGCAGCTCCTGGAACTGCGCTCCCATTTTACTCGCTTCAGCTCCTGTCCCTTCAAAGAGGTGGCAAAGGGACCTCCAGTTTGGAGACTCCCCCACTCCACCCTGCTGGCTCTCTCTCCGAGTGGCCCGGCCTGGTCCTTAGCCAGTCTCCCAGCCAAGAACTGGTCCCATTTGAGCTGTGGCCTCAGGTTCCCAAGCCAGGGGCTGGGGTGGTTCTTGGGCACACAGGCATGGTGGCGCCTGGTCCCAACCCCGGGCTCCATCCCAGGCTTTCCTTAGCCGAGCCCTGCGGCCTCTTCCTGGAGCCCTGGAGGGGGCTTGGCTTCAGTCCGATGGCACAGAGTCAGGGTCCTGCCCTCGAGGAGCCAGAAAATGGGGTAGAGGGGCCGGGTGAAGATGGCGTGGAAGGTATGCAGGAGTTGGGTCTTGGGCTCCAGGCTGTAGAAGCTGAGGCAGCCAGAGGCCAGGTCCAAATCCATGCCCAGGAGCCGTCCTGACACCCCTGGGAGGCGCTGGGCCTCCCCGTTGTGCCAGGCCTGGGTGCGGTCCTCCTGAATGCAGAGCCCCCAGGAGGTGGGCCCGCGGCCGATGTTGTCTGTGTGGGGACCCAGCTTGCGCCTTTTCAGTTCCGGGTAGGCGACACCCAGGGTCACTGAGTGGCTGGACGCACGCACCTCCCAGTAGTGCCGGCCGGCCTGGAAGCTCTGGGCACACTGCACCTGCCAGAGCTCGAAGCTGTCTGGCCTGTCTGGGCCCTGGGGCTTGCGACAGTGCTTTACCTGCTGGTCCTGCCGAGACAGGTAGAGGTGGCGGTTGGCACTGATAGGGTCAAAGGTCAGGTTGCGATAATCTGTTGGGCAGAGAGGGATGGAAGGTGAGCAGGCAAGGCTGCCAGGGCACGGCCCCCAGCCTGTCCCCAGATGGGAGAGACAGCAACTGAAGCCAGCCGAGTGAACATGCCCCCGCCCCCCCCATCCTGGGGGCAACCTCTGACCTGGAACCTTCTATCGATCTCATCCCACAGATGAGAAAACCGAGGGTCAGAAAGGTGACCTAACGTGGTAGTAGGTGGAAGAGTCGGAACTGAGCCCAGGTTCCTGGGCCCAGGGTCTCCGTAAACGCCAAAGTGGCTCCACGTGCCACAGGGGTACAGGGGGCGGGGCCAGACCTCCTGAATGTAACACTCATGGCACATGCCACATGCACACCTCCTGAATGGAACACTCATGGCACATGCCACATGCACATGCCACATGCACAGGCTCCCCCGACCCACCCATGTGCATGCACAAGGCACTCACACCCACAGGCTCACACAGGCACCCATGTGTGTGCGCAGGGCCTTCTTACTCTGCCAGAGCTTCCTCCGCAGTGGACAAAGCGGGCTCAGGACTGGTGCCAGGGGACCTGGGGCCTCTAGGGGGCAAAACCGCGTTTTAGATCAGTGTTTTGGAGGGGAGCTCATGGGGGGCTGGCCCTGACCCATCCTCCAACCCCGGTGGGAGGGACAGTTGGGCACCCAGGGGTCGGGAGCCATTGGGGGTCACCTTACCCATGGAGTCAAAGGCAGCAGCCTCGGCTGGCACTACGGGGGGGCTCCCCGCTTCTAGGAGGAGGCCACACAGCTGGCTCAGTGACTCTTTCAGGCCTCCAAACTGATCTTCGTTCCACTGCGGGAGAGTCAGTGGCCCCAGAGGCCCTGGGGGCGCCAGGAGCCGTGATTCCTGCGCCCCGGGGACGGCTGTAGTAAGCCCAGGCAGGAGGGGCAGGCTCACCGGCCTCCCACCCTGCCACCCCGAGGCCTGGTACCTGGAGGAAGGTGCAGTCATCTGACTGCTCCAGGAGGTCGTGAATCCTGTGATCACAGTGAGTCAAGGCCTCCAGGTGGCCCTGCAGTCGCTGTTCCTCATCCCGGGCCTGTTCCAGCGCCTGAGTCTTGGCCGCCTCGATGTTCTTCAGAGCCAAGGCCCGCTGCATCTCCAGGGCCTGCAGCAGACGGCTGAACTTGCCAGAGACCATGGATGCCAGGGTGCAGGCTGAGCTCTGGATGGGCACAGGAGGAGTAGAGGGCAGCCAGGCCCGCACTGCCCACTGAGCTGCAGAGCAGGGGTGTAGGGGGCTGAGGTCCCTGAAATATCTCCCTGCCCACCTTCAGCCTTTCATTTCTTGCTGCCAGGAAGCATTTTCTCTCTTTTTTTTCTTTTTAGGGCTGTACTCGCAGCATATGGAAGTTCCCAGGCTAGGGGTAGAATCGGAGCTGTACCTGCTGGCCTACGCCACAGCCACAGCCACGCCAGATCCGAGCCGCATCTGCAACCTACACCACAGCTCATGGCAACGCCAGATCTTTAACCCACTGAGCGAGGCCAGGGATAGAACCCGAATACTCTTGGCTATTAGTCAGGTTCATTAGCATTGAGCCACAACGGGAACTCTTTTTTCTTTTTCCTTCTTTTTAAGGGTGCACCTGTGGCATATGATAGCTCCTGGGCTTGGGGTTGAATAGGAGCTACAGCTGCCAGCCTACACCACAGCCATGGCAACACCGGATCCTTAACACACTGAGTGAGGCCAGGGATTGAACCCGCGTCTTCATGGAGACTATGTTGGGTTATTAAACCTCTGAGCCACGATGGGGACTCCAGGAAGCATTTTCAAGGTAGCTCATACCCAGGGACCAGCTGGCAGCTGCCTGAAGGATGGAGCTGGAGGACAGGATGGGGTGGAGCAGACAGGCCTTGTACCTGGACCTGGATGCTTCGCTGCTGCAGCTCCCGTAGTTGGCTCTCAGCCTCGGTAGCCTGCTTCTGGGTGACCTCCAGTGTAGCTCTCAGCTGGGCCTGTGGTGCCCACGGGGGCCGGGGGGGGGGGGAGTGAGTGACAAGAGGGGGTCAGGATTGTGAAGTCCCTTCTCAGCCAGTCAACAAACGCCTGCAGAGGCTGGGCATCCCCCCCCTCGCCCCCTTCCAGGTGGGGCCAGCACACAGAGCATCCGCCTCAGTCAGAGTCCCAGGGAGGCCTGGACAAAGCCCCTCCCCCACCTAGAGCAAGTGGGGCGCCGGTGGAGCGCACCCCCCCCCCCCGCCCCGAAAGTAAATGCAGGGAAGGGGTGGAGACCCAAAGCACCAAAGCTGTCTGACAGGTGGCAGTGCGGTGCATGTACAAGGGAGAAGGAGGAGGGCACCCCTATTTCATTGTGGCCTGTCTGGTCCCCTGAGGATCCAAACACTGTAGTCTCAGGAGTGCAGGGCTGACCACTCGCTAGAACTATGTTCCCTGCATCTGGTCAAGAAACTGTCTTGCTTTTTCTCATCCCAGCACCACTTTGAAGAACTGAGAGTATCCACGCTTCACGGATGAGGAATGGGTTAGAGAATTTTATAATTTGGCCAAAGTCACCAGATCTGATCTTCCTAAATTCCACTCTTGTGCCTCTGCCCAGGCCCCACTACCTCCAGCACCAGAAAACATGCTGAGAGTAGGAAGCCAAAGGGTGACTTTCTGGTTCACCCTGCCCCTCCCCAAAGGGCGGGCATCAGTCCTCTCACCCCCTAAAAATCGCTTCTCCCTCTGGCCCAATTCTAGCTCCTGCAGGGCACCTGCCTCGGGGGTAGTGGCTGTTCCTCTACCTGCTGGCCTCGGCTGCAAACCTTCATGCGACTGCAGGGCACGGTCTTCAGCCCCACGAACAACCACTTGTCCTGACTCCCTGCGCCCTCGGCGGCCACGGGGATGAGCCTCCAACACTCCGGCTCTGGGCTCCTAGACTTCCTCACGTCCACCCCCTCCGTCCCAGCCACTCCTGTAACCTCACCTGGACTTGTCACCAGATAGGAAATCTCTATCCCAAGCGTCTGTTTTCTGACTCCCGCCTCCTTTCGCCTGGGAATAAGATGCTGTCCCTGCACCCCACCCCCCCTCGCCCCGGCCGGGCGCAGAGAGCAGGTAGGGGTCCCCGGCGCGTCACCTCGCGCTCTCGGCGCTCGGCGTCCAGCAGCACTCGCTCGTGGAGGCGACACGCGCGCACGGTGCACGCGCTGCACACGCAGAGGCCCTCGGTGCGGCAGAAGAGCTCGAGCGGCCGCCCGTGCCGGGGGCAGCGCGCGCCGGAGTCGGGGCCGGGGCCGGGGCCAGGGCCGGGGCCGGGGTCGGGGTCGGGGCCCGGGCCGGGACCGGGCGCGGGCCGGGCGCGCAGCTCCTCCACCACGCCGCTGAGAGCCACGTTGCGGCGCGGCTCGGCGCCGGCGGGAAAGGGCTCCCGGCACTCGGGGCACGCTTTCTCGTTGCGGCCCCACCAGTCCTGGATGCAGCCCCTGCAGAAGTTGTGGCCGCAGAGCAGCGTCACAGGCACCTGGTAGAGCCCCAGGCAGATGGCGCAGGTCAGCCTGTCCTCCAGCCGCTGCGCGGCCATGGCGGCGGCGCGCGGGCCCAGCGCCGGGCCTCTTAAAGGGACCGCGGGCGGCAGCGGCGGGCGGGCGGGGCTCGGACGCGCCGGGGAGAGGAAGGTGACAGCACTTCCGCGCCGGCCAGCGCCGGCCCGCCGCCCTGCGCCAGCGGCTCTGAACGCGGCCCCCCCGTTCTGGCGCTCGACCCCTATGGGCGCCGAGTCGCCCTTTCCTGCCGCCTGCCACCCCAGGCTGGGAGTTGGGGGTCCAGCTCTCCCAGCTCCACCCTAGGACCTCCATCCTGCTTCCCTAGACCTTTGTCCAACAGTTCCTGTGCAGGGAATCCGGCCCCAGGCTCTGGCGACTGGAGCCTTGGGAAATCTGTCCTGCCTCTGGGCCTCCTTGTGGCTGAGGATCACCACGGAACCTCTTCTGAGCGCCTCAGCTGAAAATCTAATACAAATAATACAGCAGGTTACCTATCTCCCAGGTGTTCTGGCGATGACGTGGGACAGGCCAGCACGTGGGAGTGCTCGGCAATAGGAGCTTTCGGGGCAAACAACCAGTGCTCGTTTAATGCCCTCTCCTGACCCTAGGGCTCGGCTGTGCTTTTTCTTTGAGCTGAGTTTCAGATACTTGCCAGATTGGGATGTCTTCTTTCCCTAGGTTATGCCTAATTTTGGTTCTTTTAAACAGTGAGGTGAAATTCTTCTGGTTACCAAGAGACAGCAGAAAACAGTGGTTTCCTCCTAGCCCCTTTAATGGAAATGCAAAGCAATCCTTTTCAACTGCACTTGGAAACCTTGCTAGGAGTCAGCCCTCTGCTGGGGGGTTCCTTGTTTGCAGGTCCAAGCTGTCCTGGAAACTGATTCTTCAGAGAGGCGGTTCTCCTGCAGCTGAGCAGGAGGCGTCAGTCCTGACTAGTGGACTGACCCACTGGCCCGGGGGTGCAGTGTGTGTTGGGCCAAGGCGAGTTGGAGGGAGATTAACTCTCCTTTCTTTCTAACGGAGCTGGCCTGATTTTTTTTGAACTTTTTTGTTCGTTTGTTTTTGCTTTTTAGAGCTGCACCAGCAGCATATGGAAACTCCCAGACTAGGGGTTGAATCAGAGCTGCAGCTGCTGGCCTACACCACAGCCACAGCAACACGGGATCCAAGCTACATCAGCAAACCACACCACCACTCACGGCAACACTGGATCCTTAATCCACCGAGCGAGGTTAGGGATCAAACGGGAGTCCTCATGGATACTTGTCAGGTTAGTTACCATTGAGCCACGACGGGAGCACCAAGCTGGCCTGATTTTGAGGCAGGACTCCTCTCACTGCCACGCAGCAAGTATATTATGACCCCTGTGTCATAATATGTGAAGTTTTTCTTTCTGGAAAAGGTGCACTGATCCTCTTGACTAGCTACTAGGCAGTCTTGCCCTTTAGAGAGAAAATTCCTCTAGCCAGCCAGCAAGGTCACAGGGGCTTTCTGGGCCTTGAGCAGGGGGTGTGCCCAGAGAGCTCTCATACCTGCCTTTGCCCCCCACCTGACAAGGCTTCTTATTCAAAACACCTGGAGGCCAGAAGCCTGGGCCCACTGCCTGCTTCTCCTCCGTACCCATCTTCAGCCCCTGGATCACAGGGCCTCTGACACCCTCAGGAAGCAAAGTTGAAGGGTCACCACTGCGGGTGGGAGGCAGCCCCCTTCTGGTCCATAAAGCAAGAGTTCCACCAGGGGGCGCTCTGACAGCTCCACAAATACAGACCCAGACCTGCTACCGCAAAAATCTTTATTCATAGCCTTCAGGACACCTCCTTACCAAGCCCGCCCAGCCTTCTTCACTCCAAGTTCTGGGCCTGCTGAGAGGGCGGCAGAGGGGCTGCCTCCGGCAGGGCTGGGAACCCCAATGCCTGGCCCCTTGGCGCCCGTATCTCGTTTCTCTACTGCTCCTGCCTGCAGAGCCTGACAGGGTGGCCCAAGAGGCCCAGCCTACTCTCTGAGGTGGGTGGCACTCTGGCCTGTCAGTAGATGCCATAGGTGGGTTCGTGACTGTCTCTGTACCGGTCCAGGTAGCGCAGGGGCTGCCGGTGGGGGAAGCGCTTCTGCTTAGGGTGATAAGGGGGCGGCCGCACAAACTCAAAGACGGGCTCTCGCATGTCTGCAAGAAGAGTGGAGGGGCATGTGTGAGGACTGCTGCTGGCCGGAGTCTCTCTCTTGTCCCCTAGGTGGGACTGCCCAGGCGGGGATACCCAGCCAGCCCACCCCAGGAGTGGCCTGGCTGCTGGTGGCCTTCTCCTGACAGGCGCTTCTGGCCGGTCAGAGGTCTGTGAGCCCAGAGCCCCCCTCCCCGACTCAGCCCGCCCTTACCCAGGAGCTGGTGGAAGACGCGGGTGACAGAGTCATCCCAGCGGCACTGGAAGAAGGCCAGGCCAGCTGGAGTCATGGCATCTTGGTGCTTCTTGTAGAAATCGAAAGTGTGGAAGGTCCGCTGGGCAAGCTGGTAGCTAGAGAAAGTGGGAAGCATGAGAGAGGGGAAGGGGGCAGCAGAGCCCGCCCCTGCTTCTGGCCCAAAGGCGATGCCAGAAGCCCCCCAGGGTCTGCCCAGCACAACCAGCCTACTGCCCGCTTCCAGGCCCAAGTTAGCAGAGAGGAGAAACGAGCGAGACCCACTGCTGCTGCGAAGCTGGCCCGAGGCCTGGAGGGAGACTGGGGGTGTGGGGGTGCAGATTACCAGGGTGAGGGCCGGGTGTCCCCAGAGAAGTCGATTCGTTTGTCCTGCTTGAAGAGCAGGAAGGCAAAGCGGTGGAAACCAGAGCCTCGGGCAGGGAAGGGAGCGAGGTAGGGACACGTCTCCTGTCCTTCAGTCACCCTGTTGCCCGGGATGTTGGTTCTGGTGGGAGGAAAAGCACCTGTTAATTGCCACTCGCAGGAGGTGGCAGCAAGGACACCCCCACCCATTGCTCCCTAGAGACTGGACGTCGGACACTTGACTCGCCAGGGAGGACAGACCCTAAGACGACCTCTACCGTACAGTCAAGACGCAAGTAGGGCTCTGGAAGCCTCGGGAGGCCCGCGAGCTTGTGGAGGGAGCAGATGGGGCGCAGAGGCTGAGGACAAGGCCCCAGGTTCTGGCAGGATGAGAGCAAGGACAAGCCATTTACTGGCTCTGGGAGCCGGTCGGGCCTCCACGGCCGGTCAGGCAGGTGGGATGCTTCTCTCTCTGTTTCCCAAAGACTCTGGGTTTCTCAGGAGCGTTTGCCCGGCCTGGTACCAGGAGGGCCGCTGCAGTACCCGCCCCAGGGACCACTCCTCTGGGTCCTGTGGCAGAGGTTGGTAACTTCAGTTGAATGAAAAAGCCTCACCTCTGCCCCTTGGCCTGGGCTCAGAAGCAAAGGCCACCAAGAAAACAAGAGACAGCCCAATGTGGGCATGTCACAAGTGCCAGAGGCCACAAGGCCTCTTTTCTCAGTTGACTGTCACAGAGCCCCTGAGGGTGGCTGAGGCACCTGGTGGCATCCTCCTGGTCTTACAGGTGAGCAAGGGTTGAGGGAGACCAGCCTGTGGCAGCCGCCTGGGCCCACTGCCTGCTCTTCCTTCTGCACCTGTCATCAGCCCCTGGATCCCAGGGACCTACCCCTCAGGAAGCAGAGCTGAGGAAGCACCTTCGGGGATGGGAGGTTAATCCCAAATCCCATGGTCAATCCTGAAATTCAGGTGTGGCTCCATCTAGGATGCCAGGACCTCCCGGAAGGCTTCCTGCCCACCCCACCCCAGGTACTCACACCAGCCAGTGGACATACTCGGCATCCGGTTCCAGCAGGTGTCCATCTGCGCACAAACACACCCCACTGACTGCAGGCACTGCTGCCCCTGCCCCCACCTCCCTTGGAATAAGCTGGGCCAGAGCTTCCCGCCTGGCTCCTCCCCCAGCTCCCCAGCGCCCTGGCTCTTGCTAGTGAGGGAGACAAGAGTGCCAGTGAGCCCCAGGCACCTACCCAAGTTGGTGAGCAACAGGGTCCACAGGGAGCCCTCGTCTGCCTCATAGGTCACCTCCGGGGCCTGGGCAGCCTGGTGGGGAGACAACGAGGGGGCTGTCACCCGCGTCAGGTACAGGCCTGTTCTAAACAGGCCTGCGTTCTGGAGGGCAGGGTCCTGAGGGAGCCTTGGAGAAAGGAAACCCCATTCTGAATTAAAGGCCCTTGGAGTTCCCGTCATGGCGCAGTGGTTAACGAACGCGACTAGGAACCATGAGGTTGTGGGTTCGATCCCTAGCCTTGCTCAGTGGGTTAAGGATCTGGCGTTGCTCTGGCTGTGGTGTAGGCTGCAGACGCAGCTCAGATCCTGTGTTGCTGTGGCTGTGGTGTAGGCCAGCGGCTACAGCTCCAATTTGACCCCTAGCCTAGGAATCTCCATATGCTGCGGCAGCGGCCCAAAAAATGGCAAAAAGAAAAAAAAAAAAAGAATTAAATGCCCTTGACAATCCCTCCAAAGGCAGATGGGCAAAGAGAGACTTAAAGAAAGAATCCTACAGAGTTGCCTATGCAGAGATCTGAACCACAGGAGGCCTGTGTGTCAGTGGCCAGGGGCTAAGAGGGCGCACTCTGAAGACGGGGCCAGTCACGGGAGTAGGTCAACATGGAGCTTCTTTTTCTTTCATTATATTTTTAAAGAAAATTTTAATTTTTTTGCTTTTCAGGACTGTATCTGTAGCACATGGACGTTCCCAGAATACGGTTGAACTGGAGCTGCAGCTGCCAGCCTACACCACAGCCACAACAACACCAGATCCGAGCTGCATCTGCGACCTACACCACAGTTCACGGCAGCGCTGGATCCTTAACCTGCTGAGTGAGGCCAGGGATCGAACCTGCATCCTCATGGGTTCTTAACTTGCTGAGCCACAACGAGAACTCCTTTCTTTCATTTTATATCCTCTTTTCTTTTTCAGGGCCACACCCAGGGCATACGGAGGTTCCCAGGCTAGGGGTCAAAACGAAGTTGCAGCTGCTGGTCTACACCACAGCCACAGCAACACTGTGGGGTCCAAGCCGCATCTGTGACTTACACCAGAGCTCACGGCAACGCCGGATCCGCAACCCACTGAGCAAGAAAAGGGATGGAACATGTGTCCTCAAGGATACTAGTTGAGTTTGTACCTCTGAGCCATGATGGGAAGTCCTATATTCCCTTCTTTGTAATTATTGTATGATGTTGTTTTTTTACCAGGAGATCAAAAAGAGGAGACAGAGGAGTTCCCGTCGTGGTGCAGCGGAAACAAATCTGACTAGGAACCATGAGGTTGCGGGTTCGATCCCTGGCCTCGCTCAGTGGGTTGATGATCCACCGTTGCCATGAGCTGTGGTGTAGGGATGGCTGTGCCTGTGGCGAGGCTGGCAGCTGTAGCTGATTCAACCCCTAGCCTGGAAACCTCTACATGCTTTGGGTGCAGCCCTAAAAGACAAAAAAAAAGAGGAGACAGAGAACAAAAAAGCCCCAGATCAGCCCACACAGATGCCATGCTTGTGCCCTTAACCACCACAAACACTGCCTCTATAAATGCTTCCATAACGGAGTTGCCTGTGGGCCCGTGGTGGGATGTGTCTGTGCACACAGGGCAGGGAGGGGGGCACGGGCCAGCAGTTACCTCTGTCGGAGTGACCTCGTTGCCATGATACACAGGCATCAAGTCGTCCTCACCTACGGCGTAGGCCACATGCAGGGGGACTCGGGGCACGAAGGTGGCACCGTGGAACAGGTCTCGATAGAGGCCGCAGTACTCGGCCAGACGCTGCTTGTGGTAGGGGCCACAGGTCCTCTCCCACTCGGCCCGCACGGCCTCCAGTGGGATGCGGGCTGGAAGGAATGGCGCCAGTTGGGATGCAGGGTGGGGGCGGGGACACACCCAGGGCCCTCTCCCTGGGAAGCCTTACCTGTTTGGAGGCGAGCAGCTCGCTCCTCCTCCACGTTGGCCCGCAGCTCCCGGAGGGCCTGTTTCCGCTCTAACAGCTGTTGGGTCCGAGAGACCTTGGGTGGAGGCAGCCCGATGTCCATCCTGTCTTTGGGACCTGGGGAGAGAAGATGGGTTGGAGAAAGTGGGATCAGAGTGGCACTATTCATGGTAGCCAAGACAGGGAAACAACCTAAATGGCCACTGACAAATGAATGGATTAAGACATGGTACATGTGTACAACGGAATACTACTCAGCCAGAAAAAGGAATGAAACAATGCCATTCGCAGCAATATGTACGCAACTAGAGATTCTCATAAAGGAAGTAAATCAGAGAGAGAAACAAATATCACAGGATATCACTTATATACGGAATTTAAAATAGGGTACAAATGCACCTATCTACAAAACAGAAAGACAGACATAAAGAACACACTTGTGGGAGTTCCCATCGTGGCTCAGTGGAAATGAATCTGACTAGTATCCCAAACTAGGATGCGGGTTTGATCCCTGGCCTCGCTCAGTGGACTAAGGATCCGGCACTGATGTGGCTGTGGCGTAGGCCGGCGGCTATAGCTCTGATTCGAGCCCTAGCCTGGGAACTTCCATTCGCCATGGGTGCGGCCCTAAAAAGAAAATAAAAAGAACAGACTTGTGGTTGCCAAGGGGGTGGGGGTAAGGAATGGGAGGAACTGGGAGTCTGGGGTTAGCAGATGCAAAGCATTACATTGCGAATGGATAAACAAGAAGGTCTGGCTAGATCATGATGGAAAAGCATATAAAAAACAAATGCAGGAGTTCCTGTTGTGGCTCAGTGGGTTAAGAACCTGACTAGTATCCTTGTGGATGGGGGTTCAATACCCTTGCTCAGTGGGTTAAGGATCCGGCATTACCATGAGCTGTGGTGTAGGTCGTAGACATGGCTTGCATCTGATGTTGCTGTGGCTGTGGTGTAGGCCGGCAGCTGTAGCTCCAATTGAACCCCTAGCTTGGGACCCTCCATATGCTGTGGGTGCGGCCCTAAAAAGCAAAAAAAAAAAAAAACCCAAAATAATCAAATTCTGAATCAGCAAGTGAGCATGGGGCTTGAGACTCTGCATTTCTCGCAAGCTCCCAGGTACTGCCCATGCTGCTGGTCTCAGAACACACTCTGAATAACGAGGCCCTAGAAAACTTTCAATCCAACACGTTTTCCCATTTACATTAGACAAAGACAATAAGAAACATACATTGAACTCTCAACAAGAATGATGTTAGTTTAGGAATTCCAATGAACTGCTTCCTTTCATCCTCACAGCAATTTTGTGACACACAGTCATATAGATATATAGATATATGTTTTTTGATTTTAAGGCCAAACCAGCGGCATATGGAAGTTCCTGAATCAGGGACTGAATCCCAGCCAACAGCTGGAGCCTTTAACCCACTGCGACCAGGGATCGAATCTGTCCTTCGGCAGCAACCTGAGCAGCTGCTGTCGGATTCTTAACCCACTGCACCACGGCGGGAACTCCAACATAATCATTCATTTTATTAAAATTGTAAACTGAGGAAATTCAGCCTCAGGAAAGTCACTCCCAAGAGGTTGATTTGTGTTTAACAACTTTGTAGATTCCATGTGTGTGCCCTTAACCACCATTAAAACTCCATCCATAAATGCCTAGCTTTTTTTTTTCAGTAGGACTGAATCCAGGGCACATGCGAGTTCCCAGGCTAGGGGTCTAGTCAGAGCAACAGCTGCCGGCCTACACCACAGCCACAGCAAGAGAGATCCGAGCCGCATCTGCAGCCTACACCACAGCTCACAGCAACACCAGATCGATCCTTAACCCATTGAGCGAGGCCAGGGATGGAACCCGCGTCTTCATGGACACTAGTCGGGTTCGTTACCCCTGGGCCACAAGGGGAACTCCCATAAATGCCTTCTAAGAGGATGCACTTACTAAGTGTAGGTCCCTCAAAGGCAGGGATCCTGGGTCACTTTGCCCAGGGCTTTTAGTTTAATTCAGCAAAGTACTGCACACCTACGTGCCAAGCACTGTGCGCGTGCAAGATCCATGGCGGTCAAGTGTGGCCGGGACTACACGAAGAGTGCACAGAAGGGCACTCTAATCTGGAATGGGTGGGGGGGGTGAGGGGGCTGCTCAGGAAAGCATTTTAGGAGTAGAAATATCTAAGAGGAACTCTCACATTCTGACGGAAGGGAATTTTCCAGATACAAGGACCAAAGGGTGTGAAAATCCTGGAGGGACTAAACCACCCCAGTGCGGACGGGAACGCGAGCAGACCCCCTCCCCCGAGTCCCCGGGAAGCGGGGTCACAGCCCAGCTCCTCCCCTCACCTGACTCCTCCCCGAAATGCTCCCGGTAGGTCCGCCACCAGTGCGGCTTCCGCGCCTCCTGCTCCGCCCGGCGCCGGTAGCGGTCGAAGCTGCGGTACTTCTTCAGTCGCTCTAGGTCGCTCACATCGATGTCCTCGTTGGGCATCGGCCCCAGCGGAGCGGCCCGGCGGCTCAGGGAGGCTGCGGACAGAGAGCGGGACGTCAGGCAGGCTCCGGGCCGGCCTCACGGAGGCGGGAGGCGAACGCGGGCTCAAGCCCCAGGGTTCAGCTCTTCGGGGACCTGCAAGAGCCCTCACCTGAGGTGCTGAAGCCCCGCCACCGCCGACTTGCGCACAGCGCGGCTCGCCACCAGGGCGCCGCCATCTTCCCTCAGGCCGGCGCCGCCGCCGCCGCCGCCGCCGCCCGCAGGACCCCGCAGAGGTGGCCGGAGCCGCGCCTGAGCGCACGGCGCAGGCCCCGCCCCGAGCCCTAAAGCCACGCCCCGAGCCCTAAAGCCACGCCCCCACGCAAGCCCTACGACCTTCCCGGAATCCACGAGCTGCTGCCTCCAGGCCAGAGTTGGCCGTCGCCCAGGGCGGGCGGCCTCCGGAAGTGCCCGGTGGGCGGCGGGGCGGAGCTGCGGGCGGTTTGGGCCCCCGGCTCGCAGCCTGCCACCAGGGGGAGGTACAGACTTGGGGCCGTCGAGGGGCTTCCGCCTCGACTCGAGAGGTTGGCGCTCTGTGGGGCCCTGGGTCCTGCTCATAAGGGTCACCCATCCTTAAAGGCGGCGGCATCCTGAGCTCCCAGTTGGTGTGGCAGCACAGGCAGGGAGAGGAGGTGCGAGGATGCATTCAGGAGTCCGTCTGCTTGGGTTCAAATCCCAGATTGTGACCTCATTTGGAAAAAAAATGCGAGTGCTAATAGTGTTTCCCTCCTTGTGTGGTTTCAAGGGGGTAGATGGGGAGTTCCCATTGTGGCTTAGTGGGTTAAGAACCCTACTAGTATCCATGAGGATGTGGGTTCAAACCCTGGCCTCACTCAGTGGGTTAAGGATCCGGCCTTGCCACGTGCTGCAGAGGCTTAGGTCCCACATGGGGCTGGTGGTGTGGCTGTGGCTGTGGTGTAGGCTGGCAGTTGAAGCTCCTATTCTATCCCCTCTCGGGGAAACCCGTATGCCACAGGTGTGGCCTTAAAAAGAAAAGAAAGAGGAGTTCCCGTCGTGGCCCAGCGGAAACAAATCTGACCAGGAACCACGAGGTTGTGGGTTCAATCCCTGGCCTCGCTCAGTGGGTTAAGGATCCGGCATTGCCGCGAGCTGTGGTGTAGGTCACAGATGTGGCTTGGATCCCGCGTTGCCGTGGCATAGGCTGGTGGCTACAGCTCCAATTCGACCACTAGCCTGGGAGCTTCCATATGCTGCGGGTGCGGCCCTAAAAAGACAAAAAAAAAAAAAGAAAAAAAAAGTAGATGAATTAATGTATATAAAACACTTGCTGTGGTATATACATGTTCACTTTCTTCCTCCCAGTCTCCCTCCTTCCCTTACTTTGTTCCCCTCACCCAGGGCATGCACAAGTTCCCAGGCCAGGTAGTGCACTTGTGCCACAGCAGTGACCTGAGGCACAGCAGTGACAACACTGGATCCTTAGCCCACTGAGCCACGGAGGGGATTCCTATGTGTTAGCTTTTATCGCCTCCACATTTCTATTATCCACATAGAAGTGACCTGGTCAAGACAGTGTTTCTGCCTAAACCGTTTCAGAGCTGCGTGGCTCTCCTGATCCAGTTCTAACAAGATAAAACTTGATACCCCAGGTGATCTGGCCCCACTTCTGCTCTGGTCCCTCTGTCCTGGAACTCAACCCAATTCTTTGTAAGCGGGCAAGGGCTCATGTGCCCAAGGTGCCAAAAGCCAAACTCTGATGGTGGGTTTGCAGCAAGGTAAAAGTATTGTCACACCAAGCAAGGGAGTGGAAGACAAGCCTCAGATTCACTTTAACTTTTTTTTTTTTTTGACCACCATGTGCAGCAGCTTGATGTGGGATCTCAGTTCCCAAACCAGGGATGGAACCCAGGCCATAGCCATGGAAGTGCCAAGTCCTAACTACTAGGGAACTCCCTCACCTTGCTTTGAGTTATTATTGTTTTTTAGGGCTGCACCAGGGGCATATGGAGGTTCCCAGGCTAGGGGTCAAATCAGAGCTACAGCTGGTGGCCTACACCACAGCCAAAGCAACGCCAGATCCTTAACCCCCTGAACAAGGCCAGGGATTTAACCCACGTTTTTGTGGATTCTAGTTGGGTTTGTTACCATCGAGAACTGTGTTTTTTTTTTTTTTTAATTTTTTTAAGGGACGAACAAAGAAGCTGGGGTTAATCATTGCCTTGTGACATGCAGTTTGGGGAGTCATTTGTCTCTGGTTTAGGGATCTTTGGACAGGGGGTCAATGGTTCGGGGATCTCTTAGGTCATCTTGCCCTGGAAAAACAACTGAGTTTACACAGTGCTATGTATCATAGCAACTTCAGTGCTTTGGTGATGCTATCAACAGCAGCAGTTTCGGCCATCGGACTCAGGTTGATAATGTGTTCAGTTAGCACAGGATTGAGGCCAGAGGGTACATGAAAGGGAATAAAGTTTTGGATAGAGAGATGAATCATAAACTCGATTTCACTTTTCACTTCTTCAGCACTTCTCTCTCTCTGGCACAGGACCTTTGCACATGCTCTCCCTTCTGCCTGCCACTCCTGACCTTTCCCCGTTGCCTGGCCACCTCCCAGAGCCCGAGAAGTGGTCCTTTCAGGAAGCCTTTCCTGATGTCCCAACCAGGGTGGTGACCTGTTTCGATGCTCTGGTGCTAGCAGAAGCTTGATCCTCTTATTAACACTGGAATGGTGTGAGGGGTCTCTTCATCCAGCAGCAAGAGGCCCCCACTTGAATTTGGCTTTCATGAACAGCAGCCAAACAGCTCAACTCACCATCACTGCCACGTCACCCATCAGTGCACATCTACTAGATGTTAAGGTCAGTAAGACCCCATGCTGCCCCTCAAGAGTCATGGCTTATTATTTTGCGAAATCCTGCTGAACGGACAGCAGAGCCGAGAGTTGTGAGATCGGGATTGTGTGCACGCTCAGGCTGGGAGGAGCACAGGGACGCTCATCCTTTTAATATTCTGAGGGCGTTTACGTCTGGCCTCCTTTGCTGTTTGATCTTTTCCCTTTGTTTCTGGATCCTCTACTACTTGCCTCTAAACCCACCCCCACCGCAGCCTGCCCCTTAGGATGAAGAAACACAGGGTCTCCGAGGCAGAGGCAGAGCATTGGCTGGTCAATCACGTGGCTCAGTTCTCCGTTATTCCTTACTTTTTTTTTTTGCTTTTTAGGGCTGTACCTGGGGCATATGGAGGTTCCCAGGCTAGGGGTCCAATCGGAGCTGTAGCCACCAGCCTATACCAAAGCCACAGCAACGCGGGATCATTAACCCAGGAGGCAGCAGAGTGGTGTGGCTGAGTGCGCGGGGCCTTGGAACCCGCCCAGGCAGAACTCAAACCCGGGTCCTGCTCTCTGCTGGGCCACCTTGGGCAGGTTATTTCATCTCTGAGTCTCGTCCCTTCACGTGTGAAGTAGGACTGCTGATCATACTTTTGCGCGGCCCGCAGCGCAGCCAGCGGGGTTTGGAGAGTGCAGAGCCCGGGGGCCCAGCCCAGGCCAGTTTCCTCATAAGTAACAAGACTACAGAGTAAACCTTTCTAAGAACTAAGTTCGAACTTTGATGAGCCGAGGCAAATTCTAAGAATCCAGTCATTAAGAATAGAGTGATTTAGGAGTTCACCTTTGGCACAGCAGGTTAAGAAGCCTGCATTGTCACTGCAATGGTGCAGGTCACTGCTGTGGCTTGGGTTTGACCCCTGGGTCCAGAACTTCCACATGCCACTAGCCCCCACCCGCCCAAAAAGGAAGAAATAGAGCAATTGACTGGGTCCAAGGTGAAGATCCCCCTGAAAGTTGCTCTGAAAGAGGGCAGAGCTGCATCTGTTCCCGCTCACGGCCCACGTGGCACTGTTCTCCGTCACCTTCCTGCTCCCCGATGGAAGGTGAGAGAAGCCGCTCTAGAGGTAGTTGTGATTTTTTGTTTGTTTGTTTTTGCTTTTTAGGGCCACATCTGTGGCACATGGAGGTTCCCAGGCTAGGGATCAAATCGGAGCTATAGTTGCCAGCCTACACCACAGCCACGCCAGATCTGAAATGCATCTGCGACCTAAACCACAGCTCATGGCAACGCCGGATCCTTAACCCACTGAGTGAGGCCAGGGATCGAACCCACAACCTCATGGATACTAGCTAGGTTCTCAACGTGCCAAGCCAAGACAGGAGTGCTGGTAGTTGTGATTTTATTATTTGCTTCCTCAGGGGACAACCACCAATCCTCCCACCTGTCTCCTGGCACCTGTCTGGGTGGCCGTGGCCCACTGCCCACATGCGGAGAAGGGCAAAGCCCCGACATGGGGTGGCAGACTGGGTGCCCCTCAGGGTCCCTGCCATGTATCCTTCCAGGCAGGGACTCTGGCTCGGTCATCTTCCTTCCCACTGGGCTGTGGCTCTGCAGCAGGTGGCCAGCACAGAGAGAAGTCTTCTGTCCTTCCCTACCCTGCTGTCACCCCCAGCCCCCTCTGCCTCTGGGGGGTGTGCTAGAAGAACCTGACGGGGCCAGGATCTGGGTGGCTAGTCCACTGTCTGGGCAGCTGGGAGCGAGGCGGGGGCCTTGTGCAGCCAGCCTGGGAGCAGGAAGGGCTGGCCGAGTCCCGATAGCATGTTGGTCTGAGGTAGGAGCTGGCCGGGCTCGGCGCCCTCCCTGGCCCCACAACACCCCCACCCCCTCGGCCAGAAGCCAGGAGGCCCTTCGAAAGGTGGGGTCTGATCTATGTCCCCGTGAGGGGGGACACCCCGTGCTCTCTCTGCTGGGCCCTCAAGCCAGGCGGGCGGGAGAGTCTGTGCGGCAGCGGGGCCAGGAAGACACCCAGGGAAAAGATCCCCAAACCACCTATACGGGCTGAGGGCCCGAGGGCCACAGATGTAGTCAGGCCCTGGCCTCTGAGCTGCAAGTTTGCCGGGCAGGAGACCTGAAGCTGGTGCCGACAACGTCGTGGGGCCAAGGTGTCATCAGCACCCGCGTCCTGGGGACGGGGAGAGGCCACGGGCCAGCGAGCCGCGAAAGAAGGTGCTGGCACCCCGTCCATAGGAAGAGCTGTAACGGGGCCTGGGCACGGCCGAGCTGCTCAGAGCTGCGGCCGGTGGGTGGTGAGCGAGTTCCAGGGCTTGCGGCCTCGGGTCGGCTCCAGGCTCAGTGGGAGGTCATGTTGTAGGCGGCTTTCTTCAGGGTCTCCAGGAAGAACTCTTCGTCCTCCAGGAAGTCGCGGTCCTGCAAAGCAGAGCTGTGTGAGCAGTCGCCCCCGGCTCCCTCCTGTACCCACCACTGTGAACAGGGACACTGGGTCGAGGGACTGCAAGTGAGATGGACCCTGGGTGTCGGCTGAGCAGCCCTCCTTGGGGGACCCCCCACCCCACCCCGCCCGGTGTCCGGGCTCTGCCGGCCAAGGGGGACACCAGCTCTCACTCCTGGTGAGCCGCTGGTTGATGTCATCCCGCTAAGTGGCTGTTACCTGCCTCCTAGGGCTGGGGAGGCACACACAGTTTCAGCACAGAGCCTGGTGCATCAGGGATGAAGTGAGCCCCCCTGAGACCTGTCCTCTGGGCAGTCTGCGCCACTGTTCTCCAGGGGGTGGGCTGTGCTCCCTTCTGCCTCTGCCTGAGCTGCCTGTCCCCATTGTGAAGAGGAGGAGCCCTGAGCCCAAGAGGCATGGGTGGGTCTGGGCGCCTCTGCTCTGGGAAGCTCACCTGCTCGGCTGTGTGTTTTAGCAGCACCAGCTTGGCCAGGAGGTGCGAGGGGCCCTGGCCAGCTGGCCACTGGCTGCACAGAAGAGTGGCGGGGGCAGGAGCCACGATGGCTGGAAAGGCCGAGGAGGAGGAAGTCAGGGACAGAAGGTTGGTGGGAGACCAGGGCCGCCGCAGCTTGTTCCCTGGGGCCGTCTCACCCCTGCAGGTGGTGCAACTGGACTGACCTTCCAGGCCCACCCAACTCTCAAAGCCTTTGAAGATGCTCAGGGGAGCTCACCTGTGAAGTCCAATTCTAGGAATTTATTTGACGGAAATAATCGGGCAAAGGTGCAGAGACGTAAGTACAAAGATTTCCATGGATAAAACCACTCAGAGGAAACCAGTAAACATATGGAACTACCTCCTAGCGGAAATGTATGCTGATTAAGAATTAAGTTGCATGTGGAGTTCTCTTGCGGTGCAGTAGGTTAAGGATCAAGCATTGCCACTGCAGCAGCCTGGGTTGCCGTTGTGGCAAAGGTTCGATCCCTGGCCTGGGAACTTCCGCATATAGCGAGCTCAGCCAAAAAGAAAAAAAGAATTAAATTAGATGTTTGCTGATATGAAAACATCCCATCTGTATATTTCTGAAGGAAAAAAAATGAAGGTACAAAAGGTACGAAACGCATAATGCAATCTCAATTTTTTTTTTTATGGCCACACCTGCGGCATATACAAGTTCCCAGGCCAGGAGTCAAATTGGAGCCACAGCCGCAGCCACACCAGACCCGAGCCGCATCTGTGACCTATGCCACAGCTTGGGCAATGCCAGATCCTTAACACATTGAGTGAGGCCAGGGATCAAACCCGCAACCTGAGGGAGACTGTCAGGTCTTTAACCCACTGAGTCACAAGGGAACCCCCACAACATATGCACAACAGTCCAGAATGTTCTGCACTAAAATGTCTAAAGTTGTTGGTTGGAGGCTTGCCAGACATGCATGTACACAGGCCACAGCGAATCAAAGCAACTAGATGGCGCTTCAAGAATGACGCTAGTCTAGGCTTGCAAAATATCTAAGACTTTGCCAGACCCCTGGGGGAAAGGGAGTGAGATGGGAAACGTACAGCGGAGGAGGGGCTGCTTGAGAGCACGTGGCCAGATACTCCAGATGTCGTTGATGCAAAGCCATCGACATTCTTATTCTCACGACCAGAACCCTGAGGGAGCTGAGGAAAGGGCCTAAGAGCCTTAAGCATAAACGATAAAAGCATTAAATGATTAATCCTTCTCTGGAGGCTTAATCATTTCTAGCCTCTGTGAATTCAAAGCGCCTGTGCCTGGCGTATCTGTAGCCTTGATCAGTAACGTTGTAGATGCCACGTGGGATCCGGGACGTACAGGGAAGGAGGAAACAGCAGATACAAATCGTGCCCTGGCTCAGAGGGCGGCTGTTGCCTCCTGAAGGCGGGAGCCCCTGATCCCCACTCTATTGCTTTGTCTCTGCTTTCTAATCCTGCGGCACCGCTGACTTTGGGACCTGGGTTGACGAGCAGGTCTCGGCAATTGTTCCTTAGGGAGTAAGGATGAAGGTAATATTTAAAAAAATAGTTTTCTTCCTTTTATTTTTTTGCTTTTTGGGGCCATACCTGTGGCATATGGAGGTTCCCAGGCTAGGGGTCGAATTGGAGCTGTAGCCGCCAGCCTACACCAGAGCCACAGCAACACAGGATCCGAGCCGCGTCTGCGACCTACACCACAGCTCATGGCAATGCCAGATCCTTAACCCACTGAGCGAGGCTAGGGATCAAACCCACATACTCATGGATCCTAGTCAGATCTGTTACCGCTGAGCCACAAGAGAACACCTTAAAAGATTTTTTTAATGAATGAATTACTTATTTTTGGCCACAACATGCAGCAGTTTGATGTGGGGTCCTAGTTTCTAGACCAGGAATTGAATCCAGGGCGGAATCCTAACCACTAGACCACCAGGGAACAGCCCCTTCCTTCTATTTCTGGCTTATTTTTCTATAATTTACATGTATTACTAGCGTTAAAAAAAGAAATGACAAGATGACTTTAAAAGCCAGCTACCCCCTCACCTGAGCACACAGGGGCGTGGGCTGGATGTTGCTGGCACTGCCCCACCCAGCGGGGCGGCTGAGCCCGTGTCCCATCCTCCCGGAGCTACTTACCACCAAGGCCAGAGGCAGCAGGGCCCTGGGCTCTGGAGAGCAGCCCCATGGGGCCGGAGGGCAGGTCCTGCCGGACTCGATCCAGCTGCAGCCGCTGCTGGGACAGACTCAGATGCTCCTGTCCCCATTGCCCCAGAGAGGAGGACACAGCCATGAGGGTTGAAGCTGGGGAAGGGGCTGCCGGGGTGGGGGTGGGATTGGGGAGGAGTCTTGCCTGCTGCATGTGCTGCTCCTGCTGCCGCAGCTGTTCCTGCTGTTGCTGCACCAGCTGCAGCCACACCTGCTGCTCTGACTGCACCTGCTGGGCCTTTTGCAACGCCCGCTCCCCCTCCTGGTACTTTTCCGAGGCCACCTGCGGGGAGGCCGCCTGGGTCAGCCAGGCTGGCTGGGGTCAGGTCATCCCCTGTGCCCTAGGGCTGTGCCGCCCGGTACCTGGCTCATGCTCTCTACCTCCGTGGCGCGCAGCCTGATGCGCTGGGCCTCCGTGCTGACCCGCTCCTTCTCCAGCCGCAGCTCCTGCCGCTCCCGCTCTAGAGCCGCCCTCTCGGCTGCCAGCTGGTCCTCCTTGGCCCGGAGCTCACCTGCCCTGACCTTCAGCTCTGCCTGCTCCTGGAGACAGCAAAGCCTCGCTGCATTCTCCTCCTGGGAGTTGAACGGGGCTCTGCTCGGGGTTCGAGGCCGCCCCCCCACCCCGAATCATTGCTCCACCCCAACTCTAGGAGGAGGGCGGTGGGACCTGGGGCCAAGCCTCTGTGCTGCCCTCGGCCCTGGGCTCAACCTCTCTGGACCTCAGTGTCCTTAGTTTTAGACTATCTCAGTCATAGGAACGTGATGAGGGTTAAATAAGCACATGTGTTTGAAGCACCTAGGACAATAAAAGGAAGTTTTTGTTACATGATCACTGATTTTTTTTTTTTTTTTAGGGCTGCACCCCCGGCATACGGAAGTTCTGGGTGAGGGGGTCAAATCAGAGCCGCAGCTGCCAGTCTACACCAGCCACTGAGCGAGGCCAGGGATTGAACCTGCATCCTCACCGACACTGTGTTGGGTTCTTAACCACTAAGCCACAATGGGAGCTCCTGTTTACTACGGCTTGAATTCCTGTTCTCTTGTTATTGCTGCCCTCTTTGCTAAGCTAATGCATCCTGATGGGGGAGCAGACAGTGCGGGTGGGGAAGGGGCAGGGATGCCCAGGGTTCCCCACTGTGCAGAAGGCTCTGGCCCCCCTACCTTGACCAGGCTGACGAGGGTGCCCTCCCGCTGGGAGTCCACCTGCAGCGCCCGCTCTGCCTCTCGATCAGCCCGCTCCTTACTCAGCTTCTGCTGCGCAAAGAACTCGGCCCACTCGGCCGCCAGGCGCCGCCGCTCCTCCCCACACTTGTGCATGACAGACTTCTGCTCCTCCAGCAGGGCGCTCTGCGACAGGGGCGCCGGGCACAGAGTGAGCATCCTTAGGCTTGGCAATGGCAGGGACAGAGCCGAACACGGTGTCGGGGGACTCACCTTGGCCCTCTCCAGCTCCTCCCGCTCCATGGCCATCTGCTGGGCCATGACCTTCCTCTGCTCCTCCAGGGCGCGCTGCGCGGCCTCCGCCTTGGACTGCTCAGCGGTCACCCGCCAGCGTTCCTGCGGGCCAGGGCAGGGCTGAGGGCTCGCACCCCTGCACGCCCCGCCTGCCCCCGACCAGGCCTGCGTGCTCCCTGGGGAGCTGTGCAAACGGCCCCCCCATCCGGCTTTGCCCACACCTCGCCTCAAACACCTTTCCTGGGTGGTGCAAAATGAGAGAAGCCCAAGGGACTGGCAGGGCCTGGCCGCTGGGATTAACTGCCCAGGCTAAGGGCTCAGGAACCACTGTGGAGAGAGGCCGGGAGCAGCTCCAAAGGGCCCAAACTCGGCAAGATCTGTGCTCCCTGAATTGCCAGCTACGGCACTGCCTCATTATCTCCTGTTACCCAACAGGCTAAGAGCACCAGGGTGGATGTGACACCACATGCAAGGGGACGCAGGGCACGCACAGCCTGGCCTGAGGCAGGCGATGAATAAAGCACCAAATGAAGGACTGAATTAATATGGTTCACGAGAAAAAACAAAAAACAAACAAACAAACAAAAACCCCAAAAACCAGAGTCTGAGTTCCTTAAGGATCTGGTGGTGTCACTGCAGCAGCTCAGGTTGCTGCTGTGTGGGTTCAGCCCGTGACCTGGGAACTTTCTAATGCCGCTGGCATGGCCAAAAAAATGAAAAAAGAAAAAAAATCAAAACCAATATACAGACCAACGGAACAGAACAGAGCACCCAGAAATAAACCCAGACACCTATGGTCAATTAATTTTTGACAAAGGAGGCAAGAACATAAAATGGGAAAAAGACTGTCTTTTTAGCAAGGATTGCTGGGAAACCTGGACAGCTGCATGCAAATCAATGAAACTAGAACACACCCTCACACCATGCACCAAAATCAACTCAAAATGGCTTAAAGACTTAAATATAATACAAGACACCATCAAACTCCTGGAAGAGAACAGAGGCAAAACATTTTCTGACATCGACCTTACAAATGTTTTCTCAGGTCAATCTCCCAAAGCAACAGAAATAAAAGCAAAAATAAATGGGACCTAATCAAACTGACAAGCTTTTGCACAGCAAAGGAAACCACAAAGAAAACAAAAAGACAACTTACAGAATGGGAGAAAATAGTTTCAAATGATGCAACGGACTAGGGCTTAATCTCTAAAATACACAAGCAATTTATACAACTTAACAGCAAAAAAGCCAACAACCCAATAGAAAAATGGGCAAAAGACCTGAATAGACATTTCTTCAAGGAAGATATTCAGATGGCCAACAAGCACATGAAAAAAATGCTCAACATCCCTGATTGTGAGAGAAATGCAAATCAAAACCACCATGAGATAGCACCTCATACCCGTCAGAGTGGCCGTCATTAATAAATCCACAAATAACCAATGCTGGAGGGGCGTGGAGAAAAGGGAACCCTCCTGCACTGTTGGGGGGAATGTAAGCTGGTACAGCCACTATGGAGGTCGGTATGGAGGTACCTTAGACATCTATACATAGAACTACCATGTGAGCCAGCCACCCCACTCTCGGGCACCTATCCGGACAAAACTTTCCTTGAAAAAGACACGTGCACCCGCACGTTCACGGCAGCTCTGTTCACAACAGCTCAGACATGGAAACAACCCAAATGTCCATCGACAGACGACTGGATTAGGAAGATGTGGTATATACATGGTACATATACACAGCAGAATGCTACCAAGCCGCAGAAAAGAACAGCATAATGCCATCTGCAGCAACACGGATGGAACCAGAGACTCTCATACTGAGTGAAGTACGTCCGAAAGAGAAAGACAAATACCACATGATATCACGTCTATCTGGAATCTAATACATGGCACAAATGAACCTTTCCACAGAAAAGAAAATCACGGACTTGGAGAATAAACTTGTGGTTCCAAGGGGGGAGGGGAGGGAGTGGGGAGGTTGGGGAGCTCGGGGTTCAGAGATGCACCCTACTGCCTTTGGAATGGATTAGCATTGAGATCCTGCTGTGCAGCCCTGGGAACTATGTCTAGTCACTTATGCTGGAGCATGATAATGTGAGAAAAAAGTATGTACACATGTATGTGTAACTGGGTCACCATGCTGTACAGTAGAAAAAAAAATTGGGGAAATAACAATTTAAAAAAAATCAAAAACACCTGTCAAAAACACCTGTCTACATACTGATATGTCTATGGGATATATGTGATGTCATGAGCGGCTACCTCTGGCTAGTGGATAATTTTTACTTTATTTTTGTCCGTTATTTTAAATTTTTCAATGAAATTTAACATTTTACAACTTTGTACAGAAAAGGTATTATTGGAGTTCTTGTCTTGGTGCAGCGGAAATGAATCCGACTAGGAACCATGAGGTTGTTGGTTTGATCCCTGGCCTCGCTCAGTGGGTTAAGGATCTGGCGTTGCCATGAGCTGGGGTATAGGTCCAAGACACGGCTCAGATCTGGCATTGCTGTGGCTGTGGTGTAGGCTGGCAGCTACAGCTCTGATTAGACCCCTAGCCTGGGAACCTCCAAATGCCGTGGGTGCAGCCCTAAAAAGACAAAAGACAACAAACAAAAAAGTACTATTATTTCTGAATTCAACAAATATTTATGGGATCAATTTCATCAGAAACTGCCTTTTTCCTTTGGCATAAGGTAGGGGTCAATTTGAGTTTTTTCATAAATATGACACTTCACGAATTTGCGTGTCATCCTTGCATAGGGCCGTGCTAATCTCTTCCATGTCACCACAATTTTAGTATGTATGCCACTGAAGCAAGCACAAAAAGGCAGAGCCAGAGCCACAGCAATGCAGAATCCGAGCCGGGTCTGCAACCTACACCACAGCTCACAGCAATGCCGGATCCTTAACCCACTGAGCGAGGCCAGGGATCAAACCGGCAACCTCATAGTTCCCAATCAGATTTGTTAAGCACTGCGCCATGACGGGAACTCCTAAAGTTTGCTCTTAGATAGGGAGTTTAAACAATGTTATCTGTGTAGCCCTGGGAACTATGTCTAGTCACTTATGATGGAGCATGATAATGTGAGAAAAAAGAATGTGTACATGTATGTGTAAGTGGGCCACCATGCTGTACAGCAGAAAATTGGCAGAACACTGTAAACCAGCTATAATGGAAAAAAATAAAAATCATTATATAAAAAAAATAATAAAAAAATAAAAATGTTATCTGGGGGTTCCTGTCGTAGCGCAGCGGAAATGAATCTGACTAGGAACCATGAGGATGCAGGTTCAATCCCTGGCCTTGCTCAGTGGGTTAAGGATCCTGCGTTGCTGTGAGCTGTGGTGTAGGTCGCAGATGCGGCTCAGATCCTTCGTTGCTGTGGCTCTGGCGCAGTCCCGTGGCCACAGCTCTGATTTGACCCTTAGCCTGGGACCTTCCATGAGCCACGAGTGTGGCCCTAAAGAGGCAAAATAGGTTAATTAATAAAATAAAATAAAAACGTTATTTGTTGCAGCTCAGAACTCAAGAGCACTTCTCCCAAAGTCACAGTGGCAGCCGACAGGAGAGAGCCAAGTGACGGGGAGCAGAGTGGCAGATACAGCGATGGGCAGGCAGGGGCGGGCCTGGGGCAACTGTGCAGGTGGGAGCCCCTGCTGAAGCAGGAAGGGGCAGAGAGACAACCCAGAGGAAAGTCAAGCTGCAGCTGCCGGGCCCTGGCTGCCCGGGGGAGATGGTGCCCACCTGCTCCAGCAGCCGGCTCTGCTCGCTCAGGCGCGCCTCCATCTTCCCCATGACCTCCTGGAGCCGGCTCCGCTCCTCCTCCATGTCCCGCTGCTGCCGGCCCAGCCTCTCCTGCAGCGCTGCGGGCGGCCCGCAGGAGGCTGACTGCAGCCCGCCTTCCCGCCCGCACAGAGGGGAGGGAGGGAGGGCCACGCGGCCCCCGCGGTACCTCGGAACTGCTGGTCCTGCTGCCGGATGCCCAGCTCCCGCTGCTGGGTGGTGCTGAGGTATGAGGCCTCCATGCGGGAGGACAGCTCCTGCAGGCTGCTGGAGTACCGCTCCACCTGATCCATGATGCCATTCAGGGACCTGGAGGAGGCTCGCGTCACACAGGCCTGGGGACCCCTCACTGCCCCTTGGGGTGGGCAGGGCCTGGATGGCGCGCCTACCGCGTGTGGGAGGTGGCGCTGGTGACAGCGTCGATCTCGCGGTCTTTCAGCAGCTTCAGCCGCTGCAGCTGCTCCTCGTGGTCCTTGCGCATCTCCAGGACGGAGGCCCTGGGACAGTGGGGAGCGCGGTGCAGTGAACAGCTCTGCGTGGAGAGCAGAGCCTCCGGTAGCTCCCAGGCCCCCAGCCGCCCGTCTCCCTGGCTGTCTTGGTGCCTCAATACCACATCCACTCTAGGGGTGGGGAGATTCCTTGCTGTTTAGCAGAGGACACCTGATGCAGGAAAGGACAGGCATCTGGTGTCCGGGCGGCGTCTGAGCTGCGTGAAAAGGCCTGCTCTGCCCTCACTGGCCAATTCCCTCATAGGCCTTTTCTTTTTCCTTCTTTTTTAATTTAAAAAATTGTTTTGTCTTTTTTTAAGGGCCACACCCATGGCATACGGAGGTTCCCAGGCTAGGGGTTGAATCGGATCTACAGCTGCTGGCCTACACCACAGCCACAGCCACAGCCACACAGGATCCGAGCCGTGTCTGCGACCCACACCACAGCTCATGGCAACACCTGATTCCCAACCCACTGAGTGAAGCCAGGGATCCAACCCGCATCCTCATGGATACTAGTCAGGTTCATTAACCACTGAGCCACAACAGGAACTCCTTTCTTTTTTTTTAATGGCTGCACCCACAGTATATGCAAGATCCTGGGCCAGGGACTGAATCAAGCCACAGCTGCCAACCATGCTACAGCTTCGGCAACGCCGGATCCTCTAACCCATTGCACCAGGCTGGGGAGTGAATCTGTGCCTCTGCAGCAACCCGAGCTGCTGGTGCAGTAAGGTTCTTAACCCAATACACCACAGCAGGAACTCCCTCATGGGCCTTTTCTTAGATTCGCTCTCATCTAGAAAGGTGACCAGAATGATACACCAGGCCAACAGGACAAACCTTTCCAGGGTTGATCCAGTCGAAAGGTTTGGCTGGGGAATGGGTTACATCCTGTGCTGAGTTAGCCCTTGGGTTGCCTAGCAGCCAGGCCCTGCCCGGACAGCCAGTGACCCCTTGAACCCACTCTGTAGGAGTGCTGGGTCCCCACCCGGGGTGGGGGGCAGTCAGGGAGCCCGGCTTCAGTCCTCACCTGGAAGGGAAGGGCTCTAGCCTGGCTTCAAAGGTTGCTGGGCCACAGCCTGGGGCCCATGGCAGTCGGCTCCTCCTGGCTGCCTTGAAACAGCCCCCGGCCCCCTGCCCCTGGGCCTTGCCCTCACCGCTGCAGCTCCCGGAGCCGCTCCATCTCCTGGTCCTTTTCCTGCACGGCAGCTGCCAAGAGCTGCTGGTGCTGGGCTGTTAGCTTGGCGCGGGCCTCTTCGGCTTCCTGGCAGCGAGACATGTACTGAGCCGACAACTCCTCGTTCTCTCTCCGCAGCCGCTCTTCCCGCTGCTGGTACGATGTTTCTAGAACCTTGACTCGGCTCCTGCCAACGGAATACCCACAGGGTGAGGACAGCCACACACAGGGCCTCCCAGGGCATGTGGGCTGGGGCTGGCCCCAGGCCGCGGGTACCTGTGCGCATTCTCGATGAGTTCCAGGTCTGCCTGGTGCTGTTGCTGCAAACTTGCCAGCAGCACCTCGTGCTGGCTCCGCTCAAGCACCAGCTTCCGCACCTGGAGGCGGCAGGAGGGCAGAAGGGACGGTGTGGAGGGAGGGGAGGCGGTCCCTCCCCCCCCCCCCCCCCCCCCCGCTGCGGTCCCGCCCCCGGGGGAGCCAGCTGCCCCCGGCCCTCACCTGGGCCTCCAGCTCTGCCACGCGGGCCTGACTCTGCAGGAGGTCTGCCTGGAGCTCAGTGGTGCCGCCCTGAAGCTGAGCCTGTGCTGCCAGGAGCTGCCTCTGGTATTCTGTGCCTGGCAGCAGGCTCCAGGCCAGGGACTCTGGGAGCGGGGGCTGGAGGAGAAGGGGAGGGAGGTCCCTGTTAGGCAGCGGACAGGGCTCAGCTGAGCTCACTTACCTGTGGCCCTCTCAGGGCCTCCCTGAGCCAGATCTGTGGGGGTGAGGACCAGACGGGGGTGAGGACATGACACCAAGAGGCTAAGGCTTTGCAGACTCATAGGCCACTGCCCCTGTGACCTCTCAGGTCTGGTTAGGGAAAAGGAGCTCCCCTACCTCACCCAGAAGAATATCCTCCCCAGTAGGGGGTCCAGATTCCAAGGTCAACGGCTAGGACAAAAGGTTATGCCCCGGGCCCTTTGGGGCAGGCCTGAAGTGCCAACGCTGAGAGCTGCTCTGGTTCCTGCAGGCTGCCCACCGCTCACCACCCACCACCCCAGAGGCACTTTGGGGCTATGGGGGAGGTGCCTCATCCGGGCTCACAGGTGCTGCCACATCCGGGAAACTGGGAGGGGGCTTTTTAGATGGACCATCAGGTCACGTGCAGCCCTGCGTGCTGACGGGAGCATTCCTGGCTGCCCCTACCTGGTGCCACCTCAACCCCCTACCAGTGCTGGCAAGTCAGCACCCCACCCTGCCTGCGCCGGTGGGGAGCGCTGGGGGAGCCCGCAGACAGCCCGATGCTTTCTTCCCGGCAGTTTGGCAAGTTTGGCAGGTGTTTGCCTCTGAGCACATGAGGCTCGCCCCAGGGGCCTGAAACCTACACCTGTTTGTTTACACTCTCTTTACCTGGCCAGGCAGAGGAAGCCCTGGGGGTTCCCGGGAGCTTGGAAAACAAACTGCACGCTCTGAAAAATCAACCGACACAGAAATGAGGAAGAGGCGCAGGGAGGCCCCGGGGTCCGCGTGTGCCGGGGAGAGTCTGGCTTCCCTGGTCTTGGGGGGCCCCTGAAGGAAGCTTGAAGTGCCTCTTTTCCACCCAGCGTCAAACCCCCAAACAGAGCAGAACACAAACCAGTGCGGGTGCAGTCTCCAGGGGCCCTTCCTCTCTTTGGGTCACCTTCACTCGGGGCCAAGGAGGCCCGGTTCCCGGTCACAGGGGACCTGAGGACACAGGGACAGGCGTGGCGAGGTGAACGGCCTTCTGTGTGGGACATGGGGAGAGGGGGAGGGGAGCCTGGCAGGAGGTTCAAGTTCAGGACTGGAAAGGCCTCGAGGCGGGCAGTTTACTGAGAGTGTGCTTTCGGTCCGGAGAAGGGGATGGGGACCCAGCTTCAGGTCCCCTTGACTCAGTAAGCCTGACACACAGTGTGGCACCATATGCCACACGGACCACATGGAGCCCAGCCAGGCCAGCCAACGTGCTAAGGCAGGGGCCAGGCCCCCCACCACGTCTCACCTACCTCGGCCATGCCATGAACATACCCTGAGGTGGCAGGCTGGGCAGATGGCCTCTGCACTGCTGCCC
Source organism: Phacochoerus africanus (assembly GCF_016906955.1). Classification (NCBI taxonomy): domain Eukaryota; kingdom Metazoa; phylum Chordata; class Mammalia; order Artiodactyla; family Suidae; genus Phacochoerus; species Phacochoerus africanus. The sequence continues at coordinate 5,441,632 of NC_062557.1, read as the reverse complement.
CTGGGGTGCCTCCGGCAGCTGCTGGCTCGAGCCCTTGCATGCTGGCAGCAGGCTGGCTGAGAAAGTCAATGTTAAAGTGAAGGTGGCAGAAGGTCCAGGGGACGCTGGACGAGGACAGGCTGGGACAAAGCCCACGTGTAAAGCGGTGCAGTGGCTCCTTTTCCCACCTTCCCTCAGCCTTCCTCCCGGTCCCGCCATCCTGTCTTGGGAGTTCTCCTCCCCAGTCAGAGCCCCTGGCCTCCGAACCCCGTCCTGGCCTCAGTGCTCACTGCGGCCGCCGTCTGATGACAGTCCGGGGCGGGGGGGGGCGGTCATGGACCTGTCGGGGGCACCAAGGCCGTGCTCGGGTCCACGCAGCGCGCTGAGCTTTGACTGAGGCCTGCTCCCTCTCCTGCAGCACCGGCCGGCGCCCGCTCTCCTCCTGTCTGCTGTTCCCGCTCCATTGCTGGCTCTCGAGGGTCAGCGAGGAAGCTCCCCCTTGGTTTCAGGCCCAGATCCAAACCTCCCCGCACATTCACACCAAGCCCAGGGCTGGGTGACATCCCTGGCCTGTCACACAACCGCTCCTCTCCCCCCTTCACTCTGGCCATAAAGCATCTTGCTGCTTCCCCTGGACAGGCTGGACTCACCAGCCCCCTCAGGGGCCACTCACTGTCCTGTCCCACATTCTGCAACGTGCCCCAGGAGCCACCGCTTGGCCACTGCCTTCTCGAACACTCTCTAAGAGGACAAGCAAATCCCGGAGTTCCCGTCGTGGCACAGCGGAAATGAATCCGACTGGAACCACGAGGTTGAGGGTTCGATCCCTGGCCTTGCTCAGTGGGTTAAGGACCTGGTGTTGCTGTCAGCTGTGGTGTAGGTCGCAGACATGGTTCAGATCTGGCGCTGCTGTGGCTGTGGCGTAGGCTGGCAGCTGTAGCTCCCACTGGACCCCTGGCCTGGGAACCTCCATGTGCCGCGGGTGCGGCCCTAAAAGGACAAAAAACCAAAACACAACAACAAAAAAGAGTACAAGCAAATCCCACCCAGCACCCTAGTCTCCCGCTTTAGCTCAGGTGAGCAGAGTAAGGGGACACTGGGTGCTCCCCCAGCCCGAGGGCGCTGAGGGCGGAGGCCCTGCTCGGAGGTACCAGGATGGCTGTGTCTGCCACAAGCGCACCCTCAGTCTCCAGCCTGATCAGGTCAGCATCTGTCCCCACGGCTGTCGAGGTGTGAGCGTCAACAGCCCACCTCCCTCGGGCTTTCACCTGGGCAGAGGTGGGGAGCCCAGAGAGGGAACAGCATGGCTGAGGCGGTAAGGTGGTGCCCTGCCCGCAAAGTACGGTGGGCGCTCCGGCCGAGGCACCCAGCAGGCAAAGTCCTCCCTCCACCAGAGTTGGCAGCCTAAGCCCCTACCTGCTGGCGGGGGGGCGGCCCGCGGTGTGCTCCTCCCGTGCCAGACCCTGGGACTTCTTCCGAGACAGGAAGTGGCTCAGCCAGTCCTCCTCCCCCTGCTCCTCTGACGCTCCCGGCTGGGAAGCCTGGCTGTCTTTGGCAGGGGAACTGGTACCCTCGGTTGGTGGCTTTGCCCCTGAGGAGGGCTGCCCGCCTGGGGCAGAGTGGCGGCCAGGGGCAGAATGCTGGCTCGCGAGAGGGGGTCCCCTCTGAGCCTCCCGGGTGGGGGAGGGAGGGAGCAAGTCTGAGCTGTCGTCCTTGAGGCCCAGCCAGTCAGCGCCTCCCCTCCTGGGCTGAGTGGGGCTGGATGCCGCTGGGGTGCTCTGTCTGGAGTCTGGCTCTCCCTTGGGGTCTGTGGTGCCTTCTAGGAACCTGTTCAAGACAGAGAAGCGGGGTTGAAGGCAGGGCAATCAGCCCATCCAAGGGCCCCCTGATCGGCCTCTCCCTCTGCTGCTGGGGGGTGACCGTGGGGCCCAAGCTAAGGAGTCGTGATGCCCAGGGGCCCTGCACAGACAAAGCCACGGCCAGCTGAGCGAGGTCCATGCAACACCGTGAAACAGACATCCTGGATGCGGCCTCCAGATCCGGCAGAGGAGGGGACCAGCACGCCAAGGGCTGGTGGTGCAGTGGTTAGCACGGCTGCCTGCCAAAGCAGCGCCACGAGCACACCCCCAGAGAAAACTCAGCCAGATCAGGCGGTTTTAGGCTTTTCAATTAAGAGTCAACCCGCCACCTGTTTGTAACCTCTATGAGCTACTGGCCAGTGGCCGCGGGTTCCGGGGTTTGAGAACACTGGAGAGCAAAGGCCCACAAAGGGTCATGTGGACAGAAAGAGGGGCCGACAAAGCCGCCGTGGCCGAGGCTGCTCGCTGCGTACGGAGCCGGCAGGAGGGAGCTCTTCTCACAACCTTTCTGTCGGTTCGAAATGATTTCAAAATACAAAGTTTAAAATAGATACTGGGAGAAAAAACTCCAACCTCAGAAACTCCCATCCACTAGCTTAGTATCTTGTTGCACGCTGGGACGGGTGTGCCACGGGGGTGGTGTTCCCAGGGAGCAGAGCTCGAAGCCACTGTCCTCCTCCCCGTCTCCCCAGGGCTCACCACTCCCCAGGGACCCGCGCTGCCACCACAGCCGTTCGCGGCTTTCTGGGGCTGCCCATGGAGTCGGGCCCACCGTCTCCTTTTCCTTCCTGGGAGGCTGGGAGCCGGCTCCTGCTGGGGGCCTCGGCCTGGACTGGTGGGCACCGGGCAAGCCCCTCCTTCTTCAGCACCCACGCAGCCCAGTGCCTCCCAAACAAGCCTGGGCTGGGGAAGGGCAGGGCCACGCCTGCTGTGCCAGCGGGCGGCCTGTCTCCATGCTTACCGGACGGAATGCCGGCGGGGCTGCCGGCCCTCGGGCGAGCACAAGGTGGGCTGGTAGGCTCCAAAGGTGAAGTCCTCGTCTCCCCAGGCGTCTTCTCTGGCTGTGAATTAAGGAACCTATGATTGAGAGCTGAGCAGGCTGGGGTGGGGAAACCCTTCTTTTGCAGCTACAAAATTCTTTGTTTAAGAAAAGCTGAACTGGGAGTTCCTGTCGTGGCTCCATGGTAATGGACTCAACTCGTATCCATGAGGACGTAGGTTCAAGCCCTGGCCCTGCTCAGTGGGTTAAGGACCCAGCCTTGCCGTGAGCTGTGGTGTAGGCAGCAGACATGGCTCGGATCTGGCACTGCTGTGGCTGTGGCCTAAGCTGGTGGCTGCAGCTCCGATTCAATCCCTAGCCTGGGAACTTCCATGTGGCGAGGGTGTGGCCCTAAAAAGACTGAATAAAAGGAAAAAAGAGAAGCTGAACAGGCAGCTTGACGGGCAGGATGAGTGAAGGGGAAGCTGCTGTGGCGGAGGCAGGGTGAGGGGCTGGGCGTCCGGCAGGTGGCACATCCACCAGGAGCCCTCGGGGCAGGGTGCCCTCGGGGCCCTGAGAGCTGCTCCTACCACAAGAATGATTCTCAACCGATGGCCGGTGGGCCCATCAGAGAAACACTGGTCCAGAGCAGTGTGCTTCCAACCGTGAGCCACTGCCCTTTAGCAAGCGGAGAAACCAATGAGTCACAACCAATGCATTTTTAGGTTAAAGAGCACATAAACAAAAAACAACAGAGCACTCGACATGGTAATTATGATTTCCTGACACCTCTGTCTCAGTTATAAATGTGAATACTACTGTGTGTGACAAGAGGTAAAGCATATATATTTTTTTTAATTTTGTTTTGTCTTTTTAGGCCTGCACCCACAGCATATGGAGGTTCCCAGGCTAGAGGCTGAATCGGAGCTGTAGCTGCTGGCCTATAGCACAGCCACAGCAATGCGGGATCCGAGCCGTGTGTGTCTTGCACCACAGCTCACGGCAACGCCAGATCCTTAACCCACTGACTGAGGCCAGGGATTGAACTCGCAACCTCATGGTTCCTAGTTGGATTCATTTCTGCTGCGCCACAACGGGAACTCCTCATATTGCTTTGTTTTGGCCACACCCTCGCCATGCAAAGTTCCCAGGCCAGGAGTTCCCGTCGTGGCTCAGTGGTTAACGAATCCGACTAGGAACCATGAGGTTGTGGGTTCGACCCCTGGCCTTGCTCAGTGGGTTAAGGATCCGGCGTTGCCGTGAGCTGTGGTGTAGACTGCAGATGTGGCTTGGATCCCACGTTGTTGTAGCTGTGGTGTAGGCTGGTGGCTACAGCTCTGATTAGACCCCTAGCCTGGGAACCTCCATATGCTGCAGGAGCAGCGCTAGAAATGGCAAAAAGACAAAAAAAAAAAAAAGAAGTTCCCAGGCCAGGGATGGAACCGGCGCCACAGCAGTGACAACGCTGGATTCTTAACCTGCTGAGCCACGAGGGAACTCCTAAAGCCTGTTAGTTTATTTCTTACTATGGGCTGTGGTAACCCCCCCCTTCCCCCATGCCCACAAGCTTCCTCACCCTGCGGCCTCTGGTACTTCGGGTTCAGCTGGAACTCCCTGTGCTCCCCAGTGCCCGGGCGGGCCAGGAGTCTGGCGGCCGTGCCCCGACCCAGCAGCTCATCCAGCTTGGAGCGAGCAGGGAGGGGCCCTTCCCTGCAGGACGGGACAAGGGGCGGGTCTGTGCCAGGATGAGGGGCTCTGGGGGGCCACACTCTACCCTCCCTCTAGCTTTTCGCCCTGCCTGGACTCTGGGCTCCTCAGGGCCCTTACTGGTCTCCCGTCCGCCTCCTCTCCGCCTTGGGGCTGTCTCCAAAGCCCAGGGCGGCCACGATGTCGTCCCCATTGTCAAACAGCGAGTCTCCTTTCTTCCGGACTGGGGTGTCCCCAGGAGTTAGAGGAATAGCGGGCCCTAAGAGACAAAACACGACGCTCACGGCCTTCTTGCTCTCAGTGCCAAGTCTGAACGGGCCGAAGAGGTGATTTCCTGCCACCCCGACCTCTGGGTGGAACCTCTGCCCACGGGAGCCAACAGCCTGCCCCACTCCTAGGCTCACGCATCCCCCTCTGTCCTCAGAGACGGAGAACCTTGTGGTCCAGGATCTCCGACCTGTGGTTCCCGCCTGGTGGGGTCTCTGGTTCTGCACCAGACAGTTGAGGGAGCCGCCTGCACCTGCCCCGGGACAGGTCACAAGCCCACCCCTCCCTACCTTGGTCTCTGACCGGGACTGGGTTCTTTTCGGAAGCTGTTTTACTCTCTGTCCCAGACGGCTTCTTGGCAACTCCTCCCTCATCATCGGAGAGGAGTCCGGCCAAGGGGTCCTCCATGTCTGCCGGCAGAGGGAGAGCACAGGGGGGACGGTCGCTTTGTGCAGGAAGCAGGCATCGTGCTGCCCTGGGGCGCGTGGCCCTGGACTGCAGATTCCCAGCTCTCGGATCCCCAACAAGCCACCTGGCATCAGGGACAGGGCCTGGGAGACAGGGGGGCTCAGACACAGACCGGGCTCAGGAAAGGAGGGGGAGCAAGGAGAACAGCCCCCTGCCTGCCTTCCAGTGCCACTACCCAGGCTCGGCCACCTGCCCAAGCCTTCTGGAAACGTCCCCAAGGCAGGAGGGGAGAAGTAAAACATCCCTGCGATTGCGATGGGAAAGGGAATTTTCCCTTGATTTCATAAAATCTTCAGTTTGACACCTGGCTTCAAAGTCCCTGCAAGTGCGTGCCCCCAACAGCCCAGCCGGTGGAACAGAATTGGTCCCTCCCTGAAGCGAGGAGGGATGAATCAGTGCTGCCAGCTGTCGGCTCCTCATCTGATGACACAGTGACTCAGCCTCGGGCAGAAGCAAGGAAGCAGCGCCCTGGCTACTCCGCTCGCAAAACCGAAGCGTCCCAGAGGCATGACTGCAGGGCCTGTGGTACCTTCGAAGGAGAACTTCCGGTACTGATGCCCAGAGCTGGTGGGAGAGGGAGGTAGCTTCTTGGCGGGAATGGCATCTCCTGCAGGGAGCAAAGACGAGGCAAGGTCTCAGGCCTTGGGGCTCTCTTGGCCCACGTGCGGCCACACGATGACCGGGACCACTGGGCTGGCGCAGGCTTCTACCCGGCGGCCAAGGGCCTGCGGCCGTGGACACAGCCATGGGATAGGTCCCTCGTTCTCAAACAGGCTTCTGGCCGGGAAATGTGGTCAGGAAGCTCACCCCGGCCTCTATGCACAAGTCATTCCAAACAGAAACCCAGGTTTGGGAGACGTACAGGCAACCAGAAAATCTCCAGTTAATCTCCAAGGGCTTCTCCAGGAGCGGCCACGCTGGACTTAGAGGGACTGGAAGAGGCTGAGGAAGGGTAAAAGCTCAGCCCGCCTCCCTCCCCGACCACAGACATCCAAACACCCACGGGGACACAGTGAGTGCCCGGCCGCCCTGTCCAGGCAGAGAAAACCCATGGGGACGTGCGAGCACCTCCACACGCCCTCCACACGCCCCAGGTGGCCCTGGGTCTGGGGACCTATCTTCCACACACCTTCCTCGTGGGCAGTGAACACCCCGGCGGGTCTCAGTTTACTAGGCTGCTCTTCTTGCCCAGAGACCTTTGCAGACCTCGTGCTTGAGCCTAGATTCGACGTCTTCAGACCAAAGAGACCAGCATCCATGTCATCCAGGTCCTGGAAACGCGAGAAGGCGGGAGGGCGCCCCACAGGTGCTCAGCCGGCAGCTCCGTGTCCCCGAGCTCTGAGCAGCCTGGGAAGGGCGCTGCCTCCAATCTCCACGGGGAACAAATGGGGACTTGGTGGGGGGAAACCGACCCCTCCAAGGTTACAGAACAAGGACAGAGGCAGGGCCAAAGCCCAGAGGTCCCACACAGCATCTCAGATAAGCCGAATGGTCTCCTGGGACTTCTACCAGCCTTACTAGTAGCTGCTGCCTCAGTGCCAGGACGAGAGGGTGCCTAAAATCTGCTGACAGCAGCTCCTCACAAAGGCTCAGCACACGCTGAAGCTGTTGGCCGTAGAGACAAAAGAGCAGGCTCCTGGGCAGTAAGGCGGGACCTGAGATAACCCTTCGTCCAAAGTCACGGGAAATCTGATCTGGGTCCCTTAGCCTGCCTGGGTCAGGGGACGCCAAGTGCCATCCGAGGCAGCGGTAGGGTGAGACTGTTGGTCTGTGTTAACCGATGCTCTAGGGTGAGGACATTCAAAGCCACCCTAACCAGGCTGGGAGAGGAGGCGTCGGGACTCACTGTCACCACGAGCCCTGATACCGACTGGCGGCTCGACAATTCTGAAAGGACAATAGACTTGCACTTGAGGAGGGCAGCTGGCACGCCAGGGCCAGTATTGAGGAAGCAAAACAAAGTGAGAAAATTACTCAGAAAAGAGCTGAGGTGGGAAAGATAACGGACCCAAAGGCAGGCAGAGTGGGTGGGCGGTTCGGTTCCCGGTTCTGGAATGAGAGACTCAGAGCCACTGCCATTAGCCGAGTCAGAGGACTCGAGGGGCCGACTCAGGGTCGCAGCGGCCTGGTCTTGGGCAAGCGTGGTTTCAAGTTGAGGGGAAAGAGGCTGACTCTGGAGCCAAGAAGGGAGAGACCCCAACTCTTTAGGGCCCCGCAGGGTGGCAAGCAGGTGCTCAGCCCTGGCTCCTGGCAACACGGGTTGGCCAGAAGGGACATGAGGCGGAGGCCAGGCTGGACGGAAGGGGAGGGAGCACCAAGGGCGACTCAGGGTTTTAGGGCCCAGCCAGGCCACCGAGCGCCGAGAGATTTCGCTTATGAACTGTTCAGATTTACGGCTCAAAATTCCCTGGCAGAGACTAGCTTGGGGCTTGATCTGATGAGAGGACAGCTGTACCAGGGGACCTGGCAGGAGAAATCTGGAGGAAGATTTAGGGGAGACCATCTCCCCTTTTCCTCAGGAGGGAGCCAGCCCCGTTTCACCAGAGGCCTGTGACGGGGCTGTGTCTCTGGGTGGGCAGATCTTCACAAACCGGAAAAACTGATTTACACCAGAGGGGCATGGAGGGCCAGAGCACGTGGATGAAAGCCATTCTTTTCATTTTCTGGGGTTTTCTGCTTTTTACGGCCGCGCCCTTGGCATACAGAAGTTCCCAGGCTAGGGGTTGAATCGGAGCTACAGCTGCTGGCCTACACCACAGCCACAGCCACGCAGGATCTGAGCCGTGTCTGCAACCTACACCACAGCTCAGGGCAATGCAGGATCCCTGGCCCACTGAGCCAGGCCAGGGATTGAACCTGCATCCTCATGGATGCTAGTCGCATTCGTTTCCGCTGAGCCACGATGGGAACTCCCTGAATGCCATTCTTGCGCTCGGAAGGGCTCAGAAACACACATTGTAAAGGAAGAAATCAGACGGAGAATGAAGGCTTGGCATGAAACATGATCCTACCCCATCTCCCCAGCTCCCTGAATCGTGCAAGCGGTTTCCTTACCTGCATGGCCTGGAGCAGGGACTGCGGGTCTACGTCTGAAATATCCGAGACCTACACGCCAGGAGGGTGAGGACACGTGTTTGTCGAGGCCCCACAAAGCTCAGGGTCCTTGCTGCTGCACTTCTGTTAGGGCAGGAGCAAGGCCGGGCCGTCGGGGTGTAAAGGGGAGGGTCCTGCCCTCACGGGGGGGCTCGGGCATTGCTTGAAGTCGAACTTGCCCACTTGTGGGGGACCCAGAAAGCGCTGCCACTTTCTGTCCCTCCTGAGGGAGGACCACTGCCACCCCAGGCCTGGCAGCTGTGGGGCTGATTGCAGAAGCACAGTTCAAAGGGGAACATCCGAGCCTCCGGCCCCTGCTAGGACATCTGCTTTCTAGCTCACGGGGAGGAAGGAAACGGATGTCGCTCTGAGTCCACTCAGCAGCCCTCGGGTATGTTCTCTTGAAGAACAAACTGGCTTTGGGGTTCTCTTGCGGCGCAGTGAATTAAGGATCCAGTGTTGTCACTGCAGTGGCCTGGGTCACTGCTGTGGCTCGCAGTCGATCCCTGGCCCAGGAGCTTTCACATGCCACAGGCATGGCCAAAACAAAAACAAGGTGGCTTTGCAGGGACTTCTACACCTTCTCGGAGCAGCCCCTCGGCCACAACACCCATCTGGCTGTTTCTGGGGCTGAGCAGAGGGTGAAGAGGAGGGAGTGGGCCCGGCTCACCTCGGCATCAGCTCTTGCCAGGCCTGTCCTGGTGCTGAAGGCATCGTCTTCCAGGAGGGACCTGCAAAGGGGCAGAGTCAGCAGCCACCCACCAACAGTCCCCATGATTCTAAGAATGGAGACTGGCTTAAAGTGTCCAGGGGAACCTCGACAGACCCTTCTCCCGGGGCAGAGTTGCCAAAAGAAATTTCACACACCCCCTAAATGCAGTGATTCTTAACTTTTTTTTTTTTAACAGCAGTAGAGCCCCTTGAAAAACCACAGGTAAGAGAGAAAAACAGAATTGCTTGGACTAAAATGAAGGTGGAGGGCAGAGAGCTCACAAGAGCCCTCCCTACCCTGTAACTGTCAGGAGAGGCCCCCACGGGGCCAATCCTCTTATTCTGAGGCTAAGACAACTGAGGCTCAGAGAGGTTCAGGAATTGCCCAAGGTCACACAGGAAGGAACTGATATAGATGAGAAGCCAGAACCTCTGGCCTCCAGCTCAGTTCTCGTCCCTCTCCTCCAGGCCCTTTCAGTGACCAGGCGCCAAGGGCAGGAGGACGACGTGGTGACACTACAAGTGGGGCCCACAGTGGGGGGGCGGAGGGGCAAGAGCTTTAGGACTGAAACAGGACTTGGATGCCCCGGCCTGTCTCATGGGCTCACTTTGCTCTTGTCCTTGAAGAGGGGGGCGCCTGGTCTACTCCGGTGGTGTCCCCGGCCCAGGAAACTAGCTTGATGGGCTTCTCGGGCAGTGTGGCTGGAAGAAAGAAAACAAGAGAGGTCGTTCAGCCACAGAGAACTGGAGGCGAGGGGACAGGCAAGCACGTTCCCACCAAGCTGGCCCCACACCTTCCTCCTGGAAGGGGGCCTTTTGGAGGTGGGCAGGTCCTTCAAACACCTGAGTGGGTGGATGCAACTAGAGAGTCTCGTACTAAGTCAGGTAGGTCAGAAAGAGAAAGACAGGCGTTCCCGTTGTGGCGCAGTGGTTAACGAAGCCGACTAGGAACCATGAGGTTGCGGGTTCGATCCCTGGCCTTGCTCAGTGGGTTAAGGATCCGGCGTTGCCGTGAGCTGTGGTGTAGGTCGCAAACACGGCTCGGATCCTGTGTTGCTGTGGCTCTGGTGCAGGCTGGAGGCTACAGCTCCCATTGGACCCCTAACCTGGGAACCTCCATATGCTATGGGAAGCGGTCCTAGAAAAGGCAAAAAAAAAAGACAGACAAATACCATAAGATAGCACTTATATGCAGAATCTAAAATACCGCACAAATGAACCTATCTACAGAACAGAAACGGACTCAGAGACACGGAGAGCAGACTTGGGGCTACCAAGGGGGGGTGGCGGGAGAGGGATGGAGTGAGAGTTTGGGGTTAGTAGGTACAAACTAATACATGTAGGAGTTCCTATTGTGGCTCAGCGGTAACAAACCCAACTAGGATTCATGAGGACAAGGGTTCAATCCCTGGCCTCGCTCGGTGGGTTAAGGATCTGGTGTTGCCATGAGCTATGGTGTAGGTCTTGCAGACTCAGCTTGGCTCCTGTGTTGCTGTGGCTGTGGTGTAGGCCGGCAGCTACAGCTCTGATTAGACTCCTAGCCTGAAAACCTCCATATGCCGCGGTAGCAGCCCAAGAAATGGCAAAAAGACAAAAAAAAAAAAAAAGTGTACACGTGTATAACTGAGTCACTTTGCTGTGTAGTAGACATTAGCATGTTGTAAATTAACTATATTTTAATTTAAAAAAAAAAAAAAAGGAGTTCCCATCATGGCTCAGTGGTTAACGAATCTGACTAGGAACCATGAGGTTGTGGGTTCAATCCTTGGCCTTGCTCAGTGGGTTCAGGATCCGGCGTTGCCGTGAGCTGTGGTGTAGATCACAGACGTGGCTCGGATCCTGCACTGCTGTGGCTCTGGCGTAGGCCAGCAGCAACAGCTCCAATTCAGCCCCTAGCCTGGGAACCGCCATATGCTGCAGGTGCGGCCCTAGAAAAAGACAAACAACAACGATAAAACCCAGAACTCAACCAATACCAAAAAAAGCCCTCCAAAAAACTTAAATAGGGGAGGGAGGGGTATATTTCTTTTTTTTTTTTTATTGCTTTTTTTTAGGGCCGCACCTTTGGCATATGGAGGTTCCCAGGCTAGGGGCTGAATTGGAGCTGTCGCTGCTGGCCTACGCCAGAGCCACAGCAACGTAGGATCGGAACTGCGTCTGTGACCTACACCACAGCTCACGGCAACGCCAGATCCTTAACCCACTGAGTGAGGCCAGGGATCGAACCCACAACCTCATGGTTCCTAATCAGGTTTGTTAACCACTGAACCACCATGGGACCTCCAGGGAGGTGTATATTTCTAAGCAGGAAGTCAACACAACAGGTGCCAAATGAAGAGGCTACTCCCAGGCCGCCTCACTCGATGGAAATGCAGGAGGAATAATGCACTTCTACTGTCCGCGGGCTTGTGCTCTGTGGGTTCTTCTGGGCCAGGTGTGGGGGAAGGCGGGACCTTGGCCTTGCTGTGCCTGATAAACTTCGCACGGCCCCCGGAGCTCTGCTTCTCAGTGCAGCAGACATGGACACACAGAATAAGGGACTAACAGCTAAAACATATAAGGAACTTTTACAACTCAATAATAAAAAGACAGGAGTTCCCGTCGTGGCGCAGTGGTTAACGAATCCGACTAGGAACCATGAGGTTGCGGGTCCGATCCCTGGCCTTGCTCAGGGGATTAAAGATCCAGCGTTGCCGTGAGCTGTGGTGTAGGTTGCAGATGCGGCTCGGATCCCGAGTTGCTGTGATGTAGGCCGGTGGCTGCAGCTCCGATTAGACCCTTAGCCTGGGAACCTCCATGTGCTGTGGGTGTGGCCCTAGAAAAGACAAAAAAAAAAGGACAAAAATAAATAAATAAATAAAAACAAAAATAAAAAGACAAATAACCTAATTTAAAAACAGCGAAGGAGTTCCCGTCGTGGCGCAGTGGTTAACAAATCCAACTAGGAACCATGAGGTTTCAGGTTCGATCCCTGCCCTTGCTCAGTGGGTTAAGGATCCGGCGTTGCCGTGAGCTGTGGTGTAGGTCGCAAACACGGCTCGGATCCCGCGTTGCTGTGGCTCTGGCGTAGGCCGGTGGCTACAGCTCCGATTCGACCCCTAGCCTGGAAACCTCCATATGCCGTGGGAGCGGCCCAAAGAAATAGCAAAAAAAAAAAGACTAAAAACAGCGAAGATCTGTAGACCTTTCTCCAAAGATATCAACGACCAATAAACACATGAAGAGGAGTTTCCGCTGTAGCGCAACAGGATCAGCGGCATCTTGGGAGCGCTGGGTTTTAAGCTCAACCCTCTGCCTGGCACAGTGGGTTCATGATCCTGGGTTAAGGATCTGGCATTGCCACAGCTGTGGCTTAGGTTGTGAGTGTGGCTCGGATCTGATCCCTGGTTCGGGAGTTCCATATGCCGTGGGGTGGCCAAAAGGAAACAAAACAAACAAAACAAAACCACATGAAAACATAAGGGAGCTCCTGCTGTGGCGCAGCAGAAACGAATCCAACTAGTATCCATGAGGATGAGGGATCAAGACCTGGTCTCGCCTGGTGGGTTGAGGATCCAGCGTTGCCGTGAGCTGTGGTGTAGGTTGCAGACGTGGCTTAGATCCCGCATGGCTGTGGCTGTGGCTGTGGTGTAGGCTGGCATCTGTAGCTCCAATTTGACCCCCAGCCTGGGAACCTCCATACGCCGCAGGTGTGGCCCTTAAAACAACCAACATACCAACAAAAAGATGTTCAACAGCGTTAGTCACGCGTGTAGCCCACTGTGAAATGCACCTTTACACCCACTCAGACGGCTTCATCAGAAAGAAGGGAACAAGTAGGGGCAAGGATGTGGAGAAGCTGGAACCTTCTTACACTGCTGGTGGGAACATAAGATGGCACACATGCTGCGGAAAAGGGTTTGGCGGGCCCTCGAAAAGCTAAATGACGTGTCACCATGGAGTCCAGTCATTCAGCTCCTACGTTTCCACGCCAAAGAACTGAACACAGATGCCCACGCGAGAACCTGGCACGCATCTTCCCAACAGCCGTTATTCAGAATAGCCTCGCTGCAAGGTGGGAACCACCTGAATCTCCGTCCACCGATGAAGGGCTAAACAAAGGGAGGCTTCCTGTACAAGGGCCTGCGGTCCAGACGTCGAAAGGGAACGAGGGAGGAATGCAGCAGTGACAAACCTTGGCAACAGTATGGAGGGCGAAAGAAGCCGGACGCAAACGCCTCCTTCTGCATGATTCCACTTTGCCTAAAATGTCCGTGGTAGGGAAATCCACCGGAAAGCAGGTTAAACGAGTGCTGGCCCAGGGCTCAGGGAGGGGAGAATGAGGAGTGGCTGCTAACGGCAGGGCCTTTCCTCATGGGGATGAAAACGTTCTGGAATTCGACTCAGGTGCGGGTTGCACAACTGTGTCAATATACTAAACATCACTGAAGAGTATTTTTAAAGAGGGAACTTTCTGTGAATTACATCCCAATGAGAGGAAAAAAAAAAAAAAAGGAGCAAGCTTAGATCAGGGGCTTCTGGGAAAGGGGCACTTACCCTCGTCCCCCAGGAGGTCACCAAGGACATCGTCAATGGAGTCTGAAACAAGAGAGGGGCCACTGTGACTTCGGGAAGAAAGAACGGTCAGGTCTTGAGACCTCAGCCCAGGACCTCAGGGCGCTGGGCTTGGGACTTGGGACTTGGGCTTGGCTCGCTCTTCACTGCCCGTGAGAGGTTTTCTAGCTCTTGGCAACAGGTCACAATGCCTTGGTGAAAGACCCCAGGGTAGAAACTGAAAATAATTTTCTCAAAAGATGATGGTTTAAAAAAAAAAAGAGTTCCCGTTGTGGCGCAGCGGAAACGCATCCAACTAGCATCCCTGAGGCTGCGGGTTCAATCCCTGGCCTCGCTCAGTAGGTTAAGGATCTGGCATTGCTGTGGGCTGTGGTGGCTCGGATCTGGTGTTGCTGTGGTTGTGGTGTAGGCCGGGAGCTATAGCTCCAATTTGACCCCTGGCCTGGGAACCTCCATATGCCACGGGTGCGGCCTTAAAAAGCTAAAAAAAAAAAAAAAAAAAAAAAAATTACGGTGAAGACTTTTAGTAAATCCCTGGCCTCACTCAGCGGGTTAAGGATCCGGCACTGCTGTGAGCTGTGGTGTGGGTTACAGACACAGCTCATATCCCCAGTTGCCGCGGCTGTGGTGTAGGCCGGCAGCGGCAGCTCCGATGGGACCCGCAGCCTCAGAACTTCCATATGCCATGGGAGTGGCTTTAAAAACAGAAACATTCAGACGGACACGTCTAAGTTATCTGTGGATCCATGATGGGTGGTGGGGATTATTTTTGACTTAAGAGTAATGTTCATTTCCACTCTCCTTTTTTTTTTTTTTTTTGGCCACCTTGCAGCATATGGAACCCAGACCAGGGATCAGATCCAGCTGTAGCTGCGAAACTAAGCCATGGCTGCGGCAATGCCAGACCGCTAACCCACTGTGCTGGGCTGGGGATCGAACCCACGTGCCAGCACTCCCAAGAAGCTGCTGATCCTGTTCAGCCACAGCGCCACAGCAGGAGCTCCTCCACTCACCTTTTAATCCCTTCTTGGTTTTTGGTGCCTAAAAGGGAAAAACAAATCACATTAACAGGATCAGACCACGAATGTGTGTTGAAACCAAGGATGCAGAACTGGAAGTGTTTTGCCTTTTGCCAGGTCACCAGCAGAAAAGGAGCACCAAGGGCATTTAGAGGCAAACGCCCTTTACGATGTTCTTAGAATTCTGAGAACAGATTCAGTCAGAGCATGAAAATGGCCCCAATGTATGAGCGGTGGACGCCCCTGTGGACGCCGTCAGTGGGCAGCAGTCCCCCCCCTTTCCCCATATTTCCAGATACCACCCAGCCAGCCAGGATGGAACATTGTCCTCTATTCCCTGACTCTCCCCTGACTCTTCAATACCAGTGACAGACCCTTACAAACGCTTTCAGATGCCCATTCTGAGGCTCAGAAGAAATGCTTGCTTAGTGCTTGATAAGAAGTCTGCCATCAGGGAGACTAACCATCACTCTTCTTTGGGGTCACCCACCCCCCAAGGTCAAGATCTTCCTGGAGGTGGGAGGAGGGGTGAGGGTAGGTTCACATTCCCACACACCAACTTTGCTTTCTGCCTACCATCTCGAGGCCCTGGGGGCTGCTTGCGGCTCCTTCACAGGGCTGCCCAGCTCATCTGAATTCGGCCCATTAGGCTCTTCGTCCCTAATGAAGAAAGTTAAACTGGTTGCTTAAAAATGATTTGGGAAGTTCCCGTTTTGGCTCAGCAGCAATGAACCCGACTAGTGTGTGTGAGGATCCCTGGCCTCGCTCAGTGGGTGAAGGATCCAGCGTCGCTGTGTGCTATGGTGTAGGTTGAGGACAGGGCTCAGATCCCAAGTTGCTGTGGCTATGGCCGGCAGCTGTAGCTCTGGTTCACCCCTTAGCCTGGGAACTTCCATGTGCCTCATGTGCAGCCCTAAAAAGGAAAAAAAAAAAATTGACTGTGGTTAGAACTTGGCCCTTTCACTGCTGTGGCCCGGGTTCAATCCCTGGTCTGGGAACTGAGATTCCACCGCAAGCTGCTGTATGCTGCAGGCCAAAAAACAAAAACACTAAACAAAACAGATTTTATTTATTTATTTATTTATTTATCTTTTTATTTTTTATGGCCGCACCCGCAGCATAGGAGGTTCCCAGGCTAGGGGTCCAATCAGAGCTGTCGCCGGCCTACACCACAGCTCAGGGCAACGTCGGATCCTTAACCCACTGAGCGAGGCCAGGGAGCGAACCCACAACCTCACGGTTACTAGTCGGGTCCGTTCATCACTGAGCCACTACGGGAACTCCCAGATGTAATTTTAATACTGGTTGAGTCCGTGGTTTATCAAGCCTTCCCTCACTTCACCTATTCAAGAGGTCAAAACCTATTTCCGTCAATTAAAAAAATTCCTTATAAGAGCAGCAAGTCGTAAAAAAATATTAAAAAAAAAAATAAGAGGAGCAAGTCAGTTGAAAAGCAAAGTGTTCTGGGTAACTTTTCAAGGCTTGCAGATTATTTGAAACAAAAAAAGGTGCAGTGGTCCTCGCCCCTTACCCTGAGAGAGGATGTGGAAAACGGCAGGCACTCATCTCAGAAAGGAGGTGGGTGCACTAAGGCCAACACGCCTTCCAGGCAACACCTCTGCCTACTTCCCAGGCAGCATTTCAGCACAAGGTGCGGATGTGAACGCCCGTTACTTCTCCAGAGTATTTTTTCTGTCGGCGGAAATTTTTCGCTTCACACTGTGAATCCGACGCATTCCATTCGTAGAGAACTGTTTTACCTCAGAATCACCACCCTTTCCCGGCCCCTCCTCAGCGTTACCAAAACTGACCTTTGGCACAGCTTGGAAGAAAGGAGTGGAGGTGGGCATCTCTGGTTCTCTGATGTCGGCCTGTCCTGTCATCAGAACGCGGTTTATGTGGGGTCACTGGCCAGGGGCCACTCCGAATGCTTCTGTTTCTCCTTCTCTGTAATGGCTATGTTCACAACCTACAAGCCAAACACGTTGGGGCTCATATCACGTCCAGGAATCTGCCACGTCCCAGCGATCCTGTCCCAGCCTCCCAGACCGCGGGAACGTCTCAAAGTCTTGCAAGGGCCACAGAGCCACAAGGACCATAGCATCGCATCTGCTCTGCCACCTCCGTACCAGGCGTTTTACAATACCAAGCGCTACTGGTCAACTAGGGCCCTCCGGGCGTCACCCGCTCGATCCCGAGGCTCCGCGCCCCTCTATGCGCCACCCCCTCCGCGCGCTCAGCCCGTCTCAACCCGAGCGCAGCCTACGATCCTTCCAGTCCCTAAAACCCCCGGGGTTACGCGCCATTCCTCTCGGAGGCGCGGTCGCTGGGACACTTCCCAGGCATAGCCGCTGGCCCAGGCCCCGCTCGAGCCCAACTCAGGGAGGCCTCCCGCCTCGGAGCCTCGAAAACGCTAATCTCTTAGTTGCCCGGCCTCCGGAAGATTGGGGAGAAGCGAAGCATCTTGGGGGTTGTAGTCGTAGATCCGCTCACCCGCCCGAGTCAGGGCGCCGAGACGAACTACATTTCCCAGAGTGCCTCGCCGCGGCCGTTAGTCCGTGACGGCCTTGGTTTGCGGTTTAGCGCGTTGCTAGGAGCTGTGTGAACGCCCTTTCGCTAAGACGGTGCTGTGCGCCTGTGCGGTTTTTTCTCCTTGGACATTGGCTGGGGCCTGAGCTCCACACAGAGCACTTAAAGTTCTACCACTCTTAAGAGGGCCGACTCGTGGAGAGGTGGAGATTGCGAGAAACCTGTCAAGAGGGGAAGATTTGTAAATCGGTTATACGTAAAACAAAAAGAGTGGAAGGTGGACGTGGTGAAACCATATATATATATTCGTATATTCATATGCCAAACCCCAGAGCTTAGGCGAGTGACTGTGACCTCCCTGTTCAATTATGAAAATCAAAGCTTCAAAGCCAGAGTGAAACCCAACACCATCCCCTAATAAAGACAATAACATTTTTGCGTCGACTATAGATTTTATTAAGGGTGTTTCAGTTTTACAAAGGAGGAAGTGCTAGCGGTTTGGCTTATCCTCAGGCCAGGCAGGTCACCAGTTTGAATGACACACTGTGGACTCCTGCATCTCCTTGTTACTCCCCTGCCCGGCAGTGACATGCCCAGCTAGGGATGGGTAACAACACATGCTAAATGCATCTTGTCAGGTAGGAACCAAACTCAAATCACAACAATAAAAGAAAAAAAGGTATCAAAGTAATACTACACTGCCAAGGACCTAAGAAATTTCCTCGAATCCATAGGAATTTGAAATAAAATGGTGTTTACAAAGTAGTAGTCAGCAGTCAGAGTATTAGGGGGAAGATCACATATTTGCTACATAATCTGCGAAACGGTTGACAGTGACGTGGCAAAACAACTTTTGGTTCTTTTTTTTTTGTCTTTTTGCTTTTTTTTTTCCTAGGGCTGCACATGGAGGTTCCCAGTCTAGGGGTCCAATCGGAGCTGTAGATGCCAGTCTACGCCAGAGCCACAGCAACAAGGGATCCAAGCCGAGTCTGCAACCTACACCACAGCTCACAGCAACGCTGGATCCTTAACCCACTGAGCAAGGCCAGGGATCGAACCTGCAACCTCACGGTTCCTAGTCAGATTCGTTAACCACTGAGCCACGACGGGAACTCCTGGTCCAATATTCTTAAAGTCACTCTGTTTTCCATGATCTTCCCAAGATAACTGGTGGCTCACTTACATTGAAGGCAAAACAAAAAATCAAAATCCTTTGGAATTCAGAAATTTACATGTCTGCAATAGCTAACATCTGGTAACTCTAAAGGTTCCTTACATAATTCTTTATTATCATGGACCACAGGAATAGGTAAGGAAATTTTATTTTGGATAGCTAAAAGCAAAACTTCACCAATATTTTAAAATGAAAAGTTACTCATTTATGGTAATTTGGTCTAATCTTCCAGGAATGGATTAGTAAATACTCAATTAACTGAGAAGATTGCTGCTTTATTCATGAAAATGATTATAACCTTATCTGAGTCAGGAGACAACAAAAGTATCTTCTTCGAGTAGAATAAACAATTTCCTGGCACTGCTTCTCTGTTCGGCTACTGCTTGAAATCAATCTATAACTCCAGGCTATCTTCCATATACATAAAAAGATTAATGGGTGTTTCAGACCATCTGCATCTAATTCTCTTCCTTTTTACTAAGATGGATGGAAAGAAATCATAAAGGCGTAGGAGGAATTTTGACCAAAAGTTATCTAAAAGTTTGTTGTTGTTGCTTTGTCTTTTTAGGGCCCCACCTGCAGCTTACGGACGTTCCCAGGCTAGGGGTCGAATTAGAGCTGCAGCTGCCGGCCTACACCACAGCCACAGCAATGCAAGATCCAAACCAAGTATGCGACCTACACCAAAACTTGCAGCAATGCTGGACCCTTAAGCCACTGAGCGGGGCTCGTGATTGACCCTGTGTCCTCGTGGATACTAGTCGGGTTCGTTACTGCGAAGCCACAATAGGGACTCTCATCTAAAGCGGTTTTTTGTTCCCCAGAGAACCCTAGGACCACGAATCTATCGCCCCAGCCAAAGCCCTGCACTGAAGATCCCTATACTGCGGAATTAGGATCTAACCCGTTAACTTTAGGGACTATTAAATGCCTCCAGGTATGTCATCTAAAGTTACAAGCAGAGTTCTCAGAAAAGCATGTGAACAAGGTTAATGTTGCAATTAAGCGAATGTTCTGAAGATAAACTGCTACTTAGCAGAATTATCTTCTGAAGACAAGAACATGAAGGGCCCCAAAGGCTTTGGGACCAACTGTGCTTCGCGGTCACTGCTGTCCAAACACAAACATACCTAGTGTCTAGCGAAGACAGCCGGAAATACAGCTCCCAACACTTAGGAACCAGCCTTCGTCCACTATAAACAGCCCAAACCTATTTACATCAGGACCATCTAAACGGAAAAATCTCATGAATCCTACTCAGCACTGCTCATCATTCCGTAGATTCGGCTGACATTTACCTCCGTACTCCTTGTGAAAACGGCTCACAAAAGAACCCAACAGAAACAAACTTATCTGTGGCAAACTCTGGCTTCTCAGGGACAGCAGACCAGGTCAGCTGCTCAAGAGCAGCCAATGAACCTGTCCTCCTGCACCGGCCGAGCACTGGCAGGTCCTCTGTGGTGACAGCATTGCAGCTGCTTCGGCGATACTGCTCCGTTTAACATCACCTAAACCTCCATCTTTTCTTTCTTTTTTTTTTTTTCTTTTTGCTATTTCTTGGGCCGCTCCCGTGGCATATGGAGGTTCCCAGGCTAGGGGTCCAATCGGAGCTGTAGACGCCAGTCTACGCCAGAGCCACAGCAACAAGGGATCCGAGCCGCGTCTGCAACCTACACCACAGCTCACGGCAACGCCGGATCGTTAACCCACTGAGCAAGGGCACGGACCGAACCCGCAACCTCATGGTTCCTAGTCGGATTCGTTAACCACTGAGCCACGACGGGAACTCCTAAACCTCCATCTTAAAACTCTCCATAATTTAAACTCATTTAATTATGACGTGGGCGCACTCTTTCCATCTGGACAGTACAGATCAGGTTTTACAGGACTTTATTCTTTAATCACAGTGAATAAGATTCAAGACAAAACATTTCAATGTTAACAGAAATACGGTCAACATCCAGTTTAGTTGGTAAGTAAAACTTAAGGTGCTGGACAGAAGGTGGCTGTGCAGGGCCCACAACCTATTGCAACCTGCTCAGATTCCAGATCCATGCAGCTGGATTGGGTGGGTATCGTTCCAAACACTCTCGGATCCTTGCCACAGGTATTCCTGTCAGTACAATTTTTAACCACTAATTGGAAACAATTCCATAGTTAATAGGTCAGTATTAAGCAATCTGAATACATTCTATTACCTCCCAGGATCTGAACTAGTCAAGAAACACCCGAAGGAAATGAACAGAGTGCATTTTTACTTCAATCTGAACATAATGATCTATTAATTCTCCTAGTAGAAAGATTAAGGCTTAACAGGCAGTATTTCTTTTGCCGGACCTTAAAGTCTCTTGTTGCCAGTTCTACTGGAATCGATTTTATGTCAGGTCCCAAGACAGGAGTTCCATTTCCACCCAGTTATATACAACATTCTCAAGACTGATTCTAGAATGACTGGTTTCATGAGGCAGACGTCACAAATACAGTTAACAAGTTAAAAAAAAAAAAATCTAGTGACTTGTTTTACACTGATTTTAAGAAAAAATTACCTTGAGATACATGTTTAGCCTTTTAATATAGAATGATTGTGTAAATTAGACTTCGGCTGACAGTGCAGCAAGTCAGATAAAGCTCGTAGGAACATACTGAAAATAAAATCGGATACTGACGAAAAAATTGGATATACAAAAAGAAATAGGTTCTATGGAACTTCCACTTACCCTTTAGTCAGTTTCAATGATTCATATTTTCTGATCCAAAAATCAGAACATGACGTTTGTCCAGATTTTTCTGTGCTACTCCTGGGTCTAAGAGGCGACAAGGGATGCTTTTATTTTTTGTAATGCCAGATGCTGTAACCTCCAAGCATTTTAATGACTTGGGCCAAAGTGACAGACTACAGGAAAACTGGACTGTTTCAGGAAATGCCAGCAATGTGGTCACCAAAGTTACAGCAACCATAACTGAGCGTGCTCCCTGCTCCTGTCCTCCTAAGGCGGAAGTGGGGCTGTTTTTGCCTCCTTTCTTCCGCATCTCTCAGGAGAGGGAGAGGAAGGAGCAGAAGCACTGACCGAGGCCCCATCAGTTGCCACAAGTAGAAACACGCAGAGAAAACCTCGCTCCCTCCCCCCTTCCGAGAAGCTGGGGACAAAGGGCCTTGTGGAGCACTCGAGTGGCACTTTAGGGACCCCTCCAGTGGAAGATGCGTTAATTTCATGGGGCAGGGACCCCATGGTAGCCTGTGCCGGGGAAATCCTGGTGCTGGGAAACTACTACTCGGAACAGTTAGACAGGCACGATACATGAACGCAGGTGGGCAGGCAGGAAACGTATCAACGTGCCGAACACAAAGTCACACGTACACCAGGCGGTCCCTCTTCAGTCCTGCTGGCTAACCCGTGCCCTGGCGGGAGTCGCAGGGTGATTAGTGGGAAAGGGCGGCAGGGTTCTACCCCCCCCCCCTCACGAAATACCTTTGCTTTGCTTTAAAAACACTTGTGATTAGGGAATAATTAACTACTTAGTAGTTAAGTTCTACAGATTATTAAAAGTCATAGCCTCCTGGGGTCAGCAGTACAAATGGAAGTCCTACCACACATCTTAAAGCCTTTCTGAATGCCCAACAGTCTTTCAGTGTTAACTGCACTTGTAAACCACCTATTTTTTTCCTTTAATCTCCGAAATTGGGGGGTTTTGTTTTTTTTTGTTTTTTTTCAATGTAAAAAAAGAGAAAAGGGAAAATTTATCATTTGCTCTACAGCTTTTCTGAATTGGATAAAGGTTCCACGCAGATTTCTGTGACAGGTGTGAGGGGAACGGAGCACAACTGCTTTCGGGAGCAGACTGAACTCGTCGTCAGGACACTTCAGAGCTTGGATTGCAGCGACTTCAGGTGCTTGTGGTAAGATTCATGGACCTGCAAGGGAAGGAGGGAGAAAAAAATTACTGATGGGGAGTTCCCGTTGTGGCGCGGTGGTTAATGAATCTGACTAGGAACCATGAGGTTGAGGGTTCGATCCCTGGCCTCGCTCAGTGGGTTAAGGATCCGGCGTTGTCCTGAGCTGTGGTGTAGGTCGCAGATGTGGCTCGGATCCCGCGCTGCTGTGGCTCTGGTGTAGGCTGGCAGCTACAGCTCCGATTAGACCCCTAGCTTGGGAAACTCCATACGCCTCCGGAGTGGCCCAAGAAATGGCAAAAAGACAAAAAAAAAAAATTACTGATAGGGAGGTTTCACTGACATGCAATTCAAAATAGCATACTTTTTTTTGGCCATGCTTGTGGCATGTGCAAGCTCCCAAGCCAGGGAACGAACAAACTCAGCACAGCAACAACCCAAGTCACAGCATGACAATACCAGATCCCTAACCACCAGGGCATTCCCTAAAATAGAAGTTGTTTTTTTGTTTTTTGTTTTTTTGCTTTTTAGGGCCGCACCACGGCATATGGAGGTTCCCAGGCTGGGGTCGAATCGGAGCTGTAGCTAGCGGGATCCGAGCCCTGTCTTCGACCTACACCACAGCTCACGGCAATGCCAGATCCTTAACCTACTGAGGGAGGCCAGGAGTCGAACCTGCGTCCTCTTGGATGCTGGTCAGATTTGTTTCCTGATGAGCCACAATGGGAACTCCTAAAATAACATATTTTTAATCAAGAAATTACCTGGGAGTTCCTGTCGTGGCGCAGTGGTTAACGAATCCGACTAGGAACCATGAGGTTGCGGGTTCGGTCCCTGCCCTTGCTCAGTGGGTTAAGGATCCAGCGTTGCTGTGAGCTGTGGTGTAGGTTGCAGACGCGGCTCGGATCCCGCGTTGCTGTGGCTCTGGCGTAGGCCGGTGGCTACAGCTCCGATTCAACCCCTGGCCTGGGAACCTCCATATGCCGCGGGAGCGGCCCAAGAAATAGCAACAACAACAACAAAAAAGACAAAAGACAAAAAAAAAATTATCTGAACCTTATTTGGATCTTGATTCAAAAAAACTGAGATGGGGGAAGAGGTGAGCTAACTGCAGAAATTCAGACACTGACTCGGTTTGATACTAAAAAATTGTTAATTTGTTTAGGTGTGAGAATGGGATTACAGTTGTGTTTTAAAAAGAGAGTTCTTAAGAGTTCCTGCTGAAAGACCTGAAGAGACATCTCTCCAAGGAAGATATTCAGATGGCCAATGAGCACATGAAAAAAATGCTCAACATCCCTGATTGTGAGAGAAATGCAAATCAAAACCACCATGAGATAGCACCTCACACCCGTCAGAATGGCCGTCATTAATAAGTCCACAAATAACCAATGCTGGAGGGGCGTGGAGAAAAGGGAACCCTCCTGCACTGTTGGGGGGAATGTAAGCTGGTACAGCCACTATGGAGGTCGGTATGGAGGTACCTTAGACACCTATACATAGAACTACCATGTGAGCCAGCCACCCCACTCTCGGGCACCTATCCGGACAAAACTTTCCTTGAAAAAGACACGTGCACCCGCATGTTCACGGCAGCTCTGTTCACAACAGCTCAGACATGGAAACAACCCAAGTGTCCATCGACAGACGACTGGATTAGGAAGATGTGGTATATACATGGTACATATACACAGCAGAATGCTACCAAGCTGCAGAAAAGAACAGCATAATGCCATCTGCAGCAACACGGACGGAACCAGAGACTCTCATACTGAGTGAAGTACGTCCGAAAGAGAAAGACAAATACCACATGATATCACGTCTATCTGGAATCTAATACACGGCACAAATGAACCTTTCCACAGAAAAGAAAATCACGGACTTGGAGAATAAACTTGTGGTTCCAAGGGGGAGGGGAGGGAGTGGGGAGGTTGGGGAGCTCGGGGTTCAGAGATGCACCCTACTGCCTTTGGAATGGATTAGCATTGAGATCCTGCTGTGCAGCCCTGGGAACTATGTCTAGTCACTTATGCTGGAGCATGATAATGTGAGAAAAAAGTATGTACACATGTATGTGTAACTGGGTCACCATGCTGTACAGTAGAAAAAAAAACTGTATTGGGGAAATAACTTTTAAAAAAATAATAATAGAAAAGACAAAAAAAAAAAAGAGTTCCTGCTGTGGCGCAGTGGGTTAATGGAGACGCTGGTTTGATCCTTGGCCCAGTGCTGTGGGTTAAGGATCCTGTGTTGCTGCAGTTGTGGTGTAGGCTGCAGCTCCAGCTTGGATTTGATCCCTGGCCCAGGAACATCCATAGGCTATGGTGGGGGTGGGGGTGGGGGAGTGAAACAGAAAACAAATAAACAAATGAATAAAATTATCTGAGAGCTTGGATTTGTTTCCAAATAATCCTCAGCTGGGAGGTTCAGATGAAAGGCCACTGGCCAGGAGCAGAGAGCTGTCAGAACACAGCAAAGAGGACATGGAGACGCACTGCAGGATTCGATTTGCGTCTGTGTTTGAAAATTCTCAACCGCTGTTCAACAGCCAAGGAAATGAAAACCAGCACCGAGCAGGAACGACCTGCTCCCTTAAGACTCTGTTGCTCAAATAACGTGACTGTCTGAAACGGTCATAAAAGCTTTCAAAGATGAATTGCTCTCAGAGGTCTTTCCTGACTCAGTATTTATTTACTTATTTATCTTTAGTCTTTTTAGGGCCACACCGCGGCATATGGAGGTTCCCAAGCTAGGGCTCAAATCGGCGCTGCAGCTGCCGGCCCACACCCCAGCCACAGCAGCGTGGGATCCACGCTGTGTCTGCGACCAACCACACCTCGTCGCCAGGTCCTTGACCCACTGAGGGCGGCGAGGGAGCAAACCCGCATCCTCACGGTTACTAGTCGGGTTCATTAGCGCTGAGCCAGGATGGGAACTCCCTGCCTTAACATCTAAATGAAGGACTTTAAAGGGTGAAAAGCTGTTTTTGCTTTTTACCTCCGTTTTGTTTAGCGGGGATTTCTTGGCCCATTCAAACATGTTTTCATACACATTCCCGTCATAGCGGCCAAGCACGGAGCCCAGGGTCACATCCTGAAAATCAAATGCGTCAACGAGAGCGACGGCTTCAGGGCGAATGGCCATCAGTAATTCCTTCACACGCTCGTTCACGTGGGTGACTTGAGCCTCTGTCAAGATGCTCCCCTAAAAGGAACAAACGAGCAGGCAAACGTATCCGTCACACAGGTACGGATCCCGACATGTCTATACAGGTCTGTGAACACATGTGCACGAGGAAACCGCGCTTATTGGTCTACAAAACAATTTTAAAGAGAAAGACTGAAACTCAGAAAACACTAACCTGAAGAAAATCCCCTGAGTTCTGACTGATTCCATACAGAGCATAGAGGAGACACAGATTCCTTAAGACAGCGTGGATGGATCTCTCCTGAATCTGGTGGAGTTTTTCAGCAAAGAGCTTGACTACCACGTAGTGGCAATGTGCCTAGGTGAAAAGAAACACCAGAGTGTACGAGTCCGTGAAAAAGATTCAAAAGGGATAAGGGTTTCTGCACGAAGGACACCGGGTGGGTGGTGGAGGGGGAGGCGTGGGGGGAGAACCATCGCTGTGCTCACCTCACTGGCTCGGACGAGGTCAATGGAAGTTAGGTTCCATGCTGTCTCCTTGCTCTTCCTGTGACTCATTTCAGTTTGAAGGTTTTTTGCAGCAATTTCTACTAGTCTGTTAAAAAAGGAAAGGAAACCAGAGCTCAAGGAAGCAGTGGATCACAGGTGCCTTCCTCGTCTGTTCAGGCCCCGGGTCGCAGAGGCCCCCACGGCTGCCTGGTGCAGCTTGAAGGTGTGCTCACCTGGAGGCACGCAGCTTATAGGCTTCGATCAGGCTGTCAGGGCTGTTGATATCCGCCACGGTCGGCCAGGCTGCCACCTGCTGAGGCTGGATGCGCTGGCTGGGCAGGTCATTCAGGTAGGACACCGTGCCATACACCAACTTGCCTGAGTGCACCTGGTTGTAACTTTTCATCAGGAACCTACGAGTCACCAGGACACATGCCTTCAGGAACTATGCGTCTCAGGAAGCAGTAAGAAACAAACCCCGGGAATGAGCTGGCGCTCTGTGACAGGTGATTTTTACTTGTCTGACCACCAGATAAAAACCATGGGTCGGGATGGAAGGCCAAGTGACACCTTTCATGAACAAACATAGTACAAAGAGAAAACATGGGGCCAGGAACCAATGAAAGGGACTCACACATTTTTTTCTCTTTTTCTTTTTAGGGCCGCAGCTGTGGCATATGCAAGTTCCCAGGCTAGGGCTAGAAGTGGAGCTGCAGCTGCCGGCCTACCCACAGCCACAGCCACGCCAGATCCGAGCTGTGTCTGCAGCTTATACCATAGCTCACGGCAATGCTGGAACCTTCACCCACTGAGTGAGGCCAGCGATTGAACCTGTGTCCTCACGGATACCGGTCGGGTTCATTTCCGTTGAGCCACAACAGGAACTCCTCAAACATTCTTTTTTTAAATTTTATTTCATTTTTGCTTTTTATTTTTCTCTTCGAGCACTCTTGAGAAGAGAGTCCACGACTCCAAGTCTCACCTGGCCGTCTGCAGCATCATGACAGTGTTTTCTCCCTCGAAGGTGCAGGTTGGGGTGAAATTGACATAGATATTTGGAAGTCCACTGCAGTGAGAATAGCCGTGCCCGCCACACGCCATCCGACAAGCTTCGATAGCAGCATTAGCCGTCCAGGATGTGAAAGCCTTCAACCCCGCGGTGAGGGCGTGAAGCTAACGGGGAAGCACAAAGCCATCAGAACCTCGCTGGTGCTGCCCCCCGTGTTCCAGGGACAAACCCTCACCCTCACTTGACAGCACCGGCCACTTTCAACACCCCCTGCCGTGTGTGTAGACTGAAAAGCACGGTCATCTAATTGGCCGGAATTAGTAACACTCCCTTCTGAACTGTCGTACTTGGCGAAAAAGGCATCACTTAGGTTCCCCTGATTAACAGGTGACCAACACGGTACAGGAATTTTGAAACTGAAAAACTCACACATGTTCACATGTGACCCACTCTCAACCAGAAAAATGTCTCATAACTCTTGAGAACATATGGATTCATCCTCTCTTTTTTGGCCACACCGTGGCACAAGGATGTTCCCAGGCCAGGGGTCAAACCAGAGCCACAGCAGTGACGATGCCAGATCCTTAACCTGCTGCACCTCCAGAGAACTCCCGAGAATACATCAATTCCCCCCCCCCCCTTTTTTTTGGTCTTTTTGCCTTTTCTAGGGCTGCTCCCATGGCATATGGAGATTCCCAGGCTGGGGGTCAAATCGGAGCTGTAGCCACCGGCCTACGCCAGAGCCACAGCAACGAGGGATCCGAGCCATGTCTGCAACCTACACCACAGCTCACGGCAACACTGGATCCTCAACCCACTGAGCAAGGCCAGGGATCGAACACGCAACCTCATGGTTCCTAGTCGGATTCATTAACCACTGTGCCACGACGGGAACTCCAAATACATCGATTCTTTTCAAGCCATCCCAAAACTTAGTTTTCTTTGGACATTATCCAACAGGCAAATACAAGCCAGAAGGGAGCCCGCAGGGAGCGAAACTGGACACATACATACCTCAGGCAGGCCACTCAGGTCCCCCTGGCGGATGTTTTCATTAATGCGGTGATAGGTCTCTTTTGTATATGCGCCAACAAACTGGAAGGCATAAGCAGTGGCCAGGAAGGGAAAGAGTTTATACTGCTGGGTTTGATAATCCAAAATCTGTGGTTCTGGTTCACTAACGTATATTAAAAAAGGAAAAAAAAAAAGTCAAACACCTATACAGAGCTCACTATGTGTCAAGTTCCAGTTGAAGCATTTGATAGATTAATTTATCTAATCCTCATAAAGACCCCGCGAGCTAGTTTTTATGACCCCTGTTTTACAGCTGGGGAAAATGGGAGATTAAGAACCTGCCCAAGGGAGTTCCCCTTGTGGCTCAGTGGGTTAAGAACCTGCCTGGTATTCATGAGGATGTGGGTTCAAGCCCTGCCCTTGCTCAGTGGGTTAGGGATCCAGCATTGCCGCAAGCTGTGGCACAGGTCGCACATGTGGCTTGGACCCCACATTGCTGTGGCAGAGGCCGGCTGCTGCAGTTCCGATTCAACACCTAGCCTGGGAACTTCCATGACGCAGGTACCGCCCTAAAAAGTAAAAGAAGCTGCCCAAGGTCACCGAGCTAATACATGGCAGACCCTTGATTTACATCCAAGCTATCTGCCTACAGGAGACCAGGCTCTGCACCGGCTTGTCGGACCGCCTTAGGCGGACAGAGTATTCTGGCTTCAACTCCTGTCTTCTCAGTCTTTCCAGTCTTACTGAGGAAACTGTATTTCACAGCAACACACAAAACCAGTGTTTGTTAACTCCATGCAGGAAGGCAACGTGAAAGGGTCTAGATGGTCGAATAAACTACGTTTAGCCCACAATCTGATAAGACCCAATGCACTGAGTTAAACAGTTGAAGTCTAAGGAGGTCTGCTCTTATCAATTTCTTTATTCCTTCTTTAAATGTGAAAAGCTTATCAAGGAGTCATGCCCAAGTGAAAGGCAACAGTGAGAATAAACTAAGTCCACAACCACAACAGGGAAGCAAGTTTAATGTTGCTTTTGCCAAACCTAGTTTGTACTTGCTGGTAGCAATTAGAATCTTCCCACTGCCTTCAGTGTTTTGAAAATTTCATTTACAGAGCTCAAGCAATGTTACTGTTTCTCTTAGAAGGTTAAAAGTAACAGTAAGGTGGAGTTCCCGTCACGGCACAGCGGAAATGAATCCGACTAGGACTATGACGTTGCGGGTTTGATCCCTGGCCTTGCTCAGTGGGTCAAGGATCTGGCATTGCTGTGGCTGTGGTGTAGGCTGGCAGATGCAGCTCTGATTAGACCCCTAGCCTGGGAACCTCCATATGCCGTGGGTGCGGCCCTAAAAAATGAAAAAGAGAAGAAAAAAAGAAAAAAAAGAAGTCCTGATAGGGTGGGTACTCTCATCCTTCCACTTAAGGGAGGCCTCGATTCCAAGGAGCAGACCCAGTACACCGCTGCCCCAGCTCCCTGTGTAGCGAGTGCACCTCCTGCGCACTACGTCTGGGACTTTCGCTCCTTGGACAGGGTCAAGGCCAGGTGTCTGGTACCGGGGCCGCCCCAGACTCCACTCTTACTCTGGCCTGAGTTCAGACTGGTGCCTCACGGCGCTGTAGCGGATGGCGATGGTGCAGGCCTTCGACAGACACCGGGCGGCCTCGCCCACGAGGAAGGACCTGATGAACACCATGGTGCCGTAGGTCAGCTTGTTACTCAGGGGCTTCACATACGAGCCATCTGGCTTCACCTGGAAAAAGAAGAGGAGATGGGCGCTGCCTTCAGTCAAACCCAAAGAGCCGTGCAGGCCAGGGCTTCTCCAAGTGGGGCCCCAGAAGAGTGTCAGCATCCGCGGGAAACTTGCTTGGAAATCTCAGTCCCCACCCCGACCCACGAAATCAGACTCCGGGGGCCAAGCAATCAAGGGTTTAGCCGGCCCTCCGGGTGAGTCTAATGCAGGGTGAAGCTGCAGGCCCCCTGGTTCTGAAAGCCAAAGCATGCTCCTCCTATGGGCCTGCGGCTTTTGATTTCATGGTCACAATGAAAGCAGCATCCGAAGTAAAAGTTTGTTATTACCTTCTAAAAAACAGACCTTTCTAACCCCGTGATTATCAAGAGCCACTGAGACCACCATGTCTGCCTGCTTGGTCCTGTATTCTGTCTAAATATACCTGGGCATACTTCATCAGCATGTTTTCTCTGGGAATACGGTAATTGTCCATCTTCAGGTAGCCATTATCCATCTCATCATAGCCGAATTTGGGGCCAATGTCCCCGACGGTAATACCTACCACAGAGGCAAGGCAAGTCACAAGGTGTTTATGTGCTGGAATTCCTGGCTCCCCTCCTCCTCTTTTCTTACGTATTATACTTTTTGCAGAAGAAAGTGCCTGGTTTGATTTTCCACCTCAACATCAGAGGAACAGTTCTAACCTGGTAAAGGCTTATGGGTCCCCTGTTCCCGGATAGGGACAATGAAGGCATGCAGTCCATAGCACTTCCCCTGGGTGATGAGCTGGGCCAGTACTATCGCATGATTTGAGGTCTTCCCAACTGCAGCACCAAAGAGAACAGGAAAGGGCAGTGAGCAAACGTTCTTACACTTTCTTTCTTTGCTTTTTAGGGCGGAACCCACGGCATATGGAAGTTCCCATGCTAGGGGTCGAATCAGAGCTACAGTGGCCGGCCTACACCAGAGCCACAGCAATACCAGATTTAAGCCACATCCTTAACCCATTGAGCGAGGCCAGGGATCGAACCCGTGTCTGTATGTATTCTACCTGGGTCCGTTACGGCTGAGTCACAACTGACCTCCATCCTTACACTTTCAAGGATAGAAACCAAAGAGGCAAAGTGCACGTAAGGTCTAACAGCAGAATGCCCCAACGAAGGGTCCCTGGAAGGCTCTTCTGTGGCAGTGCCACAGCTAGTTTTTAGAAGGAAATCCACTGAAGCTGATAATTATAAAAATGTACTGAATTTTGGCAAAGCAATCCTTCATTTTTTAAACACACATAGAACAAATTTTTATTGATATAATTGACCTAACTCTGTGTACATTTAAGATGTATATACAGCGTGTACATTTGATAGCAACCCTTCATTTAAAAAATAGACCAGCTTTGGGAGCTCCTGCTCTGAGACAGTGGGTTAAGAATCTGACTGTAGGAGTTCCCGTTGTGGCAGAGTGGTTAACGAATCCAGCTAGGAACCATGAGGTTGTGGGTTCGATCCCTGGCCTCGCTCGTGGGTTAAGGATCTGGCATTGCCATGAGCTGTGGTGTAGGTTGCAGACGCAGCCCAGATCCCGCATTGCTGTGGCTGTGGTGTAGGCTGGTGGCTACGGCTCCGATTCGATCCCTAGCCTGGGAATCTCCATATGCCGAGGAAGCGGCCCTAGAAAAGGCCAAAAAAAAAAAAAAGAACCTGACTGCAGCGGCTCAGGTCTCTAATAAAAGACAGCTTTTCTTTTTTCTAATTTTCATTCATTTATATAAAGAAATTTATAAATTTATTTAGGATAACCAAAAGAACAGTAATTTAAATTGTTTCCCTTCTCTTCCTTAGGGGCTTTCCAAAACAGTAGCCACTAGCCAGATGTGTCTATTTGCATTTAAATTAATTATAATTAAGTAAAATAAAAGATCTAGTCTCTTAGTCAGCTAACCACATTTTGAGTGCTCAACAGCTACAAGTGGCTAGTGGCTCCCACACTGAACAGCAAAGACAGAGACTATTCCAACACCACATGGGATACTGCTGCTTTAAGAGTTCTGGTCGGCACATTCAGAAATATTTACCTTCTTTGGCATGCTAGTTTTTTTCTCATCAAAATGTAGCATCACATACTAAAACATATAATGTGAGAAAACAAAATGCTTCAACCACAAATGCCATCTGAAATATATCCTAAAACAATAACTCAGAGAAGAGAGAGGAAAAAAAAAAAAAAAACATGAACTCAGAATAGAAGTCAGGTTAACTAAATTTCACGTCAAAATTATTCATAAGAGGAGTTCCCTTCATGGCTCAGTGGTTAGTGAACCCGACTAGGAACCATGAGGTTGCGGGTTCAATCCCTGGCCTCGCTCAGTGGGTTAAGGATCCAGCGCTGCCGTGAGCTGTGGTGTAGGTCGCAGACACAGCTTGAATCCTGTGTTGCTGTGATGCAGACTGGCAGCTGTAGCTCTGATTCGACCCCTAGCCTGGGAACTTCCATATGCTGTGGGTGTGGCCCTAAAAAGGAAAAAAACAAAAGAACTACTCCTAAGGAAAATTTGAAAACTCAAATGCTTTTCAATATGGCAATAACAAGACAGGGAACGCTAAATTACTCTTCAGTGGTGACCACGGCAACCATGGTAACGCATGTGAATGTTCAGATGAAAAGCTAAGAGAAGCAGAGTCAGACAGCTGCCTTTTCTGTGCTTGGTCAAAGTGTATTAATATCGATAACACATGCACCACAAGAGAATGTGAAACAGCTTAGACGAGTTTAAGCCTGAAGAGTTTCTTCTCTATTTCAGAAATATATTGTCGTAGCAGCTCTACCTTCTAGTCACAAACTTATAGTAAATCTTCGAAACACTGAAAAACTGTTACAAAATTCACTTACGTCCACCAGGCCACCACTTGATGGAAGTCACAGTAGGGCTATTGAGAATGAACTCCTGGGTTGCAGGGTCATAAGTGGCTGTGGTTTCCAAGCCTCGAAGATGAGTTCCTGAGGAAACGAATGACACCTGCTTTAGACAGAATATGGGAAAAATAGGTACGGGGTAAAAAAAATCCCCTGTCCAGGCCTTTAAAGTTCTAGTGTCTCCAGAGGAACAGAATCGAAGAACGAAATGTCGGTGGGTGAGCCACAAATGGTTGACAACCAAGAGCCCTTCTTCTGCTTCCATCGGACAGCAAGGCGAAGCCACCACTGCCAAGCAGGTTCCACTTCTGCTCCCGACTGAGCGCACCTCTGCGGCAGCGGATGCGTCACGTCTATTTAGAGCAACCAAAAGAAAACGCCAAGGCAGCTTATGATCAGTTTCAGAAGATGACAGGAGATGAATTTAACAGAGGTGCTCCCTGTCCTTTCAAAGGTGTCTTTAAGTTGTTAATGTGCCAACTTCAACTCATCTGTGCTGTGTCTACCATACCAATTCGAGGATGTGGAATTCTCCATTAGAACAAAGAATGAGGTGCACCTGACAGGAAGGCACGCCAGCTGAGGTTCTCCTAAGTTGAGAAGTTATTTCAGAATGAATGCCAGCAAGAGCTTAAAAAGTGACAACTGTTCCAGGGAAAAGGCCTGGAGCAGTGACTTTTTTTATTTCTGAAAGTCCGACAATGGGGCCTGAGTTTGGCCTGCGGCCTTCCCCCGCCAGGCCTTAATGTGTCCTGGATGGTTCCTGTTTTCATGTTTCCTGGAGATGGATTCCTGTTTTAAATCGTAATACAAATGTGCCAAAACTCTTTGAAAAGAGGTACAGAGAAACGTGCCAAAGGACACTCTCCCGAACAGTACTATCTTGAAACCAACGTCGAGAACCCTTTCTCAAGCGGCTTTGATAAAGCCAGATCTCACCGAACCTTTTCTCAAGCGGCTTTGACAATGCCAGATCTCACCGAACCTTTTCTCAAGCGGCTTTGACAATGCCAGATCTCACCGAACCCTTAAGGTTGACTCCCAGCCTTCCCCGGCAGAGGAGTCAAAGAATCAGACACCGAGACTCGTTTCTCCAAGAAAGAAACTTTTACAGAAATCAAGGTAGCATATATATATACATACATTTTTTTTTGGTCTTTTTGCTTTTTCTAGGGCCGCTCCCATGGCATGTGGAGGTTCCCAGGCTAGGGGTCTAATCGGAGCTGTTGCTGCCAGCCTACGCCAGAGCCACAGCAACACAGGATCTGAGCCGCGTCTGCGACCTACACCACAGCTCATGGAAACGCCAGATCCTTAACCCACTGAGCGAGGCCAGGGGTCGAACCTGAAACCTCATGGTTCCTAGTTGGATTTGTTAACCACTGAGCCACAACGGGAACTCCGGAAAACAAGGTAGTATATTAAACAGAATCAAATAGTGTTCCGCTCTAATTCTTTGGAAAATCCTGCAAAACAACATTCGGCACCAAAGCTGAAAGCCATATTGGTGATCAAGTTAAGATGAAAATGTATAGAAAGAATTAAGGATCAAGCGGCAAAGGTCCACCAGACCAGCTCTTCTGAAACCTCTGGGTAGGAAAGGAGAAGCCGGAAGTGAATGCCCGGCAAACACAGACACCAGCACAAAACAGCCACGACCTCCAGCGGCATCCAGTCCATGGGCGAAGGCGGGTGGGGGATGGAAAGCCCAAGGCGGCACACCCCGGGTGCGGCCACAACCGCCTGCAAGTAGAGCTCGTCCTGTGTCCTGTTTTTCCTCCACGCTGATCGAGCCACCTGCGGGACTGCACCCACCTGAGTGAATCAAGGCACAAATAACGTCGAGGGACAAAATGCCAGACTGTGGCTGCAGAAGCCACTCGTTTCCGCAAGTCAAAGGGCATGAACGCTACCGATTTGTGCTCGTTCCCTAGGCTGTCATGGCAAAGGTAATCAGACAGGAGTGGAGAGAGAGAGGTGGGTTCAAAGTCTATCTGCGCACCAATTCCATACAACGTCAGTGAGTTTGAAAAACCAGACTTGTAATTCCTGACCTGCTGAAGGGGAACCATGAACAAGTGAGCCGTGATAAAATCTTTAATTTCCACGGACCAGAGCCCTGTCTATGCCAAGACTTGCGTGTGCGAAAACCCTGGGCCCTGCAGCAAGATCCCATTTGGACAGATCTTACACAGCACGTGGAGAGGCCACTGCTGACACGCGGGGGACACGCCATGCACGCTAAGGTTGCAGAGCCCCCGCCCCGACCCAGAAGGTAGACTGAATGCATCGTACCATGACCCATCTCTGTCTGAGCATAAGTGCCAATGATCTTGAAGTTCCAGGCGGGCATGAAGAAGCGTTCCTGCTGTTCCTCAGTTGCCTGGTGAAGCAAGGTGGGCAGGAACATGCCCACGTGCAGATCCAGAGGCCCAGGATGTCCTCGCTGCACAAAGCTTCAAAGAAATACCAAGGACGGGCGTTTGAGAGAAGAGTCATCAGGTGTGAGAGAAACAGCAATGTGAACAAACAGAGCAAGGGGAGGAGGGAAAAAACACCTCCTGCGAGTGTGAATCAGTCGGGGGACTTTCATCCCAGACGGGAGCACTGCCCCTTTCTGTATTACTTCACGACTCTTGGCAATTTCCAGTTTTCTTACGTTGGTGAGAAGTATTGTCTAATACTGCTCATCTCTAAAATAATTAATTTTGGCAGAGACGGGCTTCCGACTCCAAAGCCTGTGTGGCACGAAGCCACACGGGTGAGGCAGAGGATTCCAGCCTTGCAATTAAAGCAAAGAAAATAAAAAATGTGTAGAGGCTGGATGGAATGAAGAATTCAAATGATTTACTCTTGGAGTTCCCGCTGTAGCGCAGCGCTAACAAATCTGACTAGCATCCATGAGGAAGCAGGTTCGATCCCTGGCCTCGCTCAGTGGGTTAAGGATCTGGTGTTGGCTGTGAGCTGTGGTGTAGGTTGCAGACGTGGCTTGGATCTGGCATTGCTGTGGCTGTGGTGGTGTAGGCTGGCACCTACAGCTCCGATTTGACCCCTAGCCTGGGAACTTCTACACAGGCGTGGGTGCGGCCCTAAAAAGACAAAAAGAAACAAAGAAATAAATGATTTACTCCAATGAAAAACGGAGACAGTAGTTCTCTCAGCAGGAACTTTTTCCAGGTTCTGATTTAAATAATGCTCCTGGGCTGGAAACTTTCCTGTTTGTCCTCAAAACATCCAGCGATAATCCACATTCCTCACATAACTGTGGTCATTTCATTCAGATCCCTCGCAAAGACCCAGCTACACCTACTGCTGAAACAATACAAAAACTGACAGTGCTCTTCATCCGAATAATTTCAGAAATCAAAAGATGTGACGTTTTAGTAAAGAACATAATATTTACAAACGACATATTCATGCGTAGCAAGCTCTCCATAACAATTACAGGGCAATTATCACTAATCAGGATGAACAGGAAAGTTGTCTATTTATTTATTTTGTCTTTTTGTTTTTCCTTGAGCCCCTCCCGCGGCATATGGAGGTTCCCAGGCTAGGGGTCGAATTAGAGCTGTAGCCGCCGGCCTACGCCAGAGCCGCAGCAACTCAGGATCTGAGCCGCGTCTGCAACCTACCCCACAGCTCACGGCAACACCGGATCCTTCACCCACTGGGCAAGGTCAGGGATCGAACCTGCAACCTCATGGTTCCTTGTCAGATTCATTAACCCCTGCGCCACGACAAGAACTTCTAGTTGTCACTTTAAATCCACTTTCTGAAGTTATTCTTTTCCACTTAAAATATGCGGGTGTAGAGTTCCCGACATGGCTCAGCGGAAACGAATCTGACTCCTATCCGTGAAGATGAGGGTTCAATCCCTGTTCTCTCTCAGTGGATTAAGGATCCGTCACTGCCGTGAACTGTGGTGTAGGTTGCAGACTTGGCTTGGATCCCTAGTTGCTGTGGCTGTGGTGTAGGCAGGAAGCTGTAGCTCAATTTTTTTGTGTGTGTGTGTCTTTTTGCTATTAATTGGGCCGCTCCCGCGGCATGTGGAGGTTCCCAGGCTAGGGGTTGAATTGGAGCTGTAGCCACCAGCCTACGCCAGAGCCACAGCAATGCGGGATCCGAGCCAAGTCTGCAACCTACACCACAGCTCACGGCAACGCCGGATCGTTAACCCACTGAGCAAGGCTAGGGATCAAACCCTCAACCTCATGGTTCCTAGTCGGATTCGTTAACCACTGCGCCACGATGGGAACTCCAGCTGTAGCTCAATTTGACCCCTAGGCTTGGAACCTCCATATGCTGTGTTTGTGACCCTAAAAAGACAAAAAAAAAAAAATTGCAGGGGCTTTAGGCTTTTTTTGGTGAATGTATTTATTTATTTATTTAGGCCTCAGCGTATAGTGGCTGGATGTGGGCTCTAGGGCCCTCCTAGAGCAGGGATCAAACCTGGGCTGTGGTGGTGAAAGTGCTGAGTCCTAACCACAATACCACCAGGGAACTCCCATGAACTGATTTCTAAATTTCTAAATATGGGAAGAGTTCCATATGCCTTTGTAATTTTGCATATTACTGGGATTTTATTTAACTCTCGGCTCTAAATTAATCCATTCCATACCGCTCTTAGTTGGCTCTTTAATTACCTTGGAAGTGAGGGCGGGGAAGGGCTGGGGGTGTGGGATGGAAACGCCACAGAATCGGGTTGTGATGATCACTGTACAACTACAAATTAATAAAATTCGTTAATTACAAAAAGAAGAAGCCTAAACACTTCAATTTCAAAAGCCCTCCGTCTGTTCCACTTACGAAGGAGAACAATCAGGGCAGAGAGCTCCGGGAGGGCTGATCTGTGACGTCTCCCCATGAGGGTGTCAGGGGAGGGGGCTGTGCCTTCAGCGAGCCAGTCACACACGCAAAAAAATCACAGAATGCATGAACAATGGCCTTGTTTTACAAAGAAACGAAAGCCGAGACGAGTTAAGGGTCTTCAGGGCAAAGAGATAACGGCAAAACGAGGACAAGGATCTCTGGCCAAATCCGTCTTCCAGCGCGACCTGGGCTGAGGACAGTGGTGAGGACATCAGGAAGGGTGCCAAGACCCTGAGCGAGACTTGGAAGCATCCAAGCAGAAATCCTGCAAGATGCCACCACGGCACAAACTAGGTGAAAGGTCCACCAGACATCTCCGTGCTCTAGGTGAGACTTCCTGTGAATCCGGAATCATTTTCAAAAAAAAAAAAAAAAAAGGTTAAGAAAATAGTCGACATTCCCGGAAAAACACATTCCTGGGATGAGACAATACCTTTCGCTCACACACAGGAATGTCGACTGTCCTGTTTTTAAAAGAATGGTGCAGAGGGAGAAAAATAAACGTGCGCCCAGGACTCAACCACTTTCAGCGCTGAGACGCCACCTGCCACTACTAGAAAACCAAGCAATTCCTGGTGAAGGAGAAGCGGCTTGGAAGCTCCCTCCAGACTCGAGGGCAGGTGGCATGGCGTGCTGCATCAGGAATAAGGGTGGACGCCAAGGGTCGCCCCCGAGCCTCTCAGCAGGGCAGGGGGAAAACGACTATAATCAGACACTGTTCTGAAACTGAAACGTGTTCGGGAGAAAAAAAACGTCTCCTTTGACTCGGATAAGGATTATTCAGAAGTGGATGAAATGCAGGAGTTCCCGTCGTGGCTCAGTGGTTAACGAATCCGACTAGGAACCATGAGGTTGCAGGTTCGTTCCCTGGCCTTGCTCAGTGGGTTAAGGATCCGGCATTGCTGTGAGCTGTGGGGTAGGTCGCAGACGCGGCTCAGATCCTGTGTTGCTGCGGCCCTGGTGTAGGCCGGCGGCTATAGCTTCGATTGGACCCCTAGCCTGGGAACCTCCATATGGCACAGGAGCAGCCCAAGAAATGGCAAAGAGACAAAAAAAAAAAAAAGAAGTGGATGAAATGCAGAAATATTACAAGGAGAAAGTGACCTGGATAGTTTGACTCATATCAAGTATGTGTTGTCATCTTTATCATGACAAAGATATTATTTTACAATAATTTTAAAATTGCAAGGCACCAACATTTTATTTTTTACTTTTATTTATTTTTTTTTGTCTTTTTGCTATTTCTTTGGGCCGCTCCCGCGGCATATGGAGGTTCCCAGGCTAGGGGTCGAATCGGAGCCGTAGCCACCGGCCTACGCCAGAGCCACAGCAACTCGGGATCCAAGCCGCGTCTGCGACCTACACCACAGCTCACGGCAACGCCGGATCGTTAACCCACTGAGCAAGGGCAGGGACCGAACCCGCAACCTCATGGTTCCTAGTTGGATTCGTTAACCACTGCGCCACGACGGGAACGCCACCAACATTTTACTTCGTAAAGAGTTAGAGTCAATTCTTTAAAAACTGTTAACACCAAAAGGCCCTCCCAGTCTCT
Organism: Phacochoerus africanus; assembly: GCF_016906955.1. NCBI lineage: Eukaryota > Metazoa > Chordata > Mammalia > Artiodactyla > Suidae > Phacochoerus > Phacochoerus africanus. Next base: position 5,402,676 of record NC_062557.1, on the reverse strand, counting down.
CCTACAGGATTCGGGGCTGGGATGGCTGGCAGTCAAATCTGAGGACAAAATAGTTAGGTTAATAACATACAGGGGGAGTTCCTGTGGTGGCACAGTGGAAACGTATACGACTAGGAACCATGAGGCTGTGGGTTCAATCCCTGGCCTCTCTCAGTGGGTTACAAATCTGGTATTGCTGAGAGCTATGGTGTAAGTTGCAGATGCCGCTTGGATCCTATGTTGCTGTGGCTGCGGCATAGGCCGGCGGCTCCAGCTCTGATTTGACCCCTAGCTTGGGAACCTCCATATGCTGCCGGTGCAGCCCTAAAAAGAAAAAAAAAAAAAAGTAATATATGGGAAAGGAAGAATTCAAAAATAGTATCTCCATGGACAGTATGATTATAATCCTAGGAAATCAATAACAAAAGAAAGCATTAGTGATAAATGAATTGAGAAAAGCTGTAGGCTATAAGGAAAAAAAAATCACTTCATTCTAATTCATTAGAATCATTCAGAGAAAAACCCCAGTAAAGAAAAAGGTGATTTATAATAGCAACAAAATATTTAAAAAATTTAAGTAATTTAGTTCAGGATATTAAAGATTGAATTAGAAAAAATATATTTAATAGGATGAATAAAAGATATGAATAACAGGAAAGAGTGCTAATCCTTGGCTGAGAGGACTAAGTAAAATTAATCCTTCCTAAGAAAATACAGGGAGTTAATGTAACACAGGTTTTAAATTCCTATAGAATACGTTTTAGAACTTGGCAAACTGAGATCAGAACTTATCTGGAAGAATAACATGCAAGAACACTGAATACCTATATCTTGAAATACAACATAGTAGGCTTATCCTATCAGATTTTAAAATCTTTTTTTTTATCTTAAGAAGCAATACTGAGCCAAAGTTTATGACGCTAGGAGAAAAGCAAATCAACATAATATATTTCAAGTTCCAGAAATTAATTGAAACTATTATAAAACCCTAAGATGAACCAGAAAGAACTAAACAAGGGGAAAGACCTACTGGTTGATAAACATAAAAACAGGATGGGATTCACTCGTTATACCCAAGTCAAAGCATTAAACACAAATCAAACAAAAACAAAAAAAAGGAATAAAACAGAAGATAATTATCCCAGATATGGGAAGAAGGAAATTTATGTCCACCCAGAGAAAGATGCAAACTTTTTTTTTTTTTTTTTAAGCACCTGCAGCATATGGAGGTTCCCAGGCTAGGGGTCGAACTGGAACTGTAGTCACTGGCCTACACCACAGCCACAGCCACGTGGGATCCGAGCCCCGTCTGCGACCTACACCACAGCTCAGGACAATGCCGGATCCTTAACCCAGAGTGAGGCCAGGGATCAAACCTGAGTCCTCACAGATTCTAGTTGGGTTTCACTACCGCTGAGCCACAAGCGAAACTCCAAGGATGCAGAGGCAACAGGAAAAACATGGGAAGGATGTAATACAACCTCATGAGATCAATATGCAGATTCCATGTATTCAATACTCAAAGGAGAAAAACCTCGATTATCCACGGGATGTGCAAGCAGTAAACCAAGACCTGGAACACCCAGGCTCACTAGCAAGGGAAAATTAAAACTTTAACTCTTAGGGAAACCAATCCGACTAGCATTCATGAGGATGAGGGTTCGACCCCTGGCCTTGCTCAGGGGGTCGGGGACCCAGTGTTGCTGTGCACTGTGCTGTAAGTCGCAGATGTGGCTCGGATCCCGCGTGGCTGTGGCTGTGGCCAGCAGCTGTAGCTCCAATTCCACCCCTAGCCTGGGAACTTCCACATGCCACGAGTGCGGCCTGAAAGAGCAAAAACCAAACCCAACCCAACCAAAAAAACTCCATAAACTTTTTAACTCTTAGATATATATTAAAATGGCAAAAAACTAGTAATTGTGTTGATGGGGCTGTGGAGACACAAGTATATTAATAAATTGCTTAAATACGCCCCAACTTGCTCTATGTCTTCCACGGCGCAACACAAAGCGGTCAGGTGCTCAATCCCTTCAAGCGCATGCATTTCTGAGAAAGAGCGTCCAAAGGCACGGCCCGGAAACAGAGTTTTTGTAAAGAAGTCTGGACTGTCATTACCAACAGCGGGGAAACTGGAACACCCAGGGAGCAAGTCCGTCTCACGGGAAGGTCAAGAGGGAAGCGAATCGCTCTGGGATCAAGGGGCTGGGAGTCTGCTGGAGGGACACGGCAGTGACACACCGGGAGAGGAGGGTGAGTGACTCTGGGCATTAAGCTCACCACTTGGTTTTCAAGGTTCCAAGGAAGGAAGATGCACTCTTTCCTGTGTCGATGTTACGTGATGGGAATTTGCAAAGGGACTAAGCCACCTTCAAGGATGATAAGCAGGTAGCAACTAAGCTCTATTCTCCTTCATGATTGTAATAAGAATGGTAACAATAAAAGAAAAGGCAAGAAGAATCCCTATTCAGCAGCCAGGGCTCAAAACCATCGGATCCTTGGGAAGACCAAGCGTACCACCCGCTTTGTGACCTGGAGAAGTATGGTCAGGATGGGCAATGCCGCACCGCGTTCCAGACTGTCCCCGGAGCACCGGAACCCCAGGGAGAAGGCGCCCTCCTGGGCCCAGGCCTCCGCCTCTGAGGCGCACAGACCCACAGACCAGAAGTGTGTTGGGACTTAGAGACAAGTGTGTACTTAGAGGAGAGACCACATATTCCAGAGGGAAGAGCGGAAACTGGTGACCTAGACTTTCTGCAGGTGGTTGAATGTTAAGATTCCGGAGGATCCTGGAATAAAGCTGAGCAAAGCGGCCACCAAGTTCCATCCAAGTCTGTGAGAACATTTTAGAGAATTATTGTTGACCCATTAAGGTTTCAAAGTCTCAGCACTTAAAATAGTCAAATCTTCCTCCTGGACCAGCTGCCTTTGACCTTGAACTACTTTTTATATATTCTATGTAACATGATACCAGCAAAGGATGCAAATTAACAAACCCACTGACTGGCTTCCCCGGAAAAGAGCAGCAGTCAGTGAGGCACCGCCAGTACAAACTGACAAAGTTCTGGCAAGAAACGAGCCCGCATTTTAAAACTTCCTCCCCTAAGTAAACCACAGAGATTAAGACAAAGCTGGTTCCAACACAACCTTGTCTCAATCTCTGTGACTGACTTAGTTTGAAAACTAGAAAAATGAAGGGAAGGAAAACTAACAAACACAAACTCGCCCCGAGCCAAGACCGCCGTCCAATATCCTGGGCTCCTCAAACCCGCCAGGTTCGAGCCTTCCTTTCCTCCTCTCTTCCCTCAGGCACAGATTCGGAACGTACTTTATCAACAGGGACAGAAAGATCAGACCCACAAAAGGTACACCCCTTAGGCTCATTTAGTCTCAGCAGTGTTTACACATCTTACGCCTCCTGCAAACAGCATGATTGTGAAAAGTCAAATCGATGCAAGGCCAACACTAATTCTGTGCCACGAAGCGAATTCAAGGTTACAAAACACCCACACTCTCTCCAAGAGAGGGAGATTTTACGACCCCTCAGGCCTGTCGTGTCCTTACGGGTCAGCCTGAAGCGGTCCCGGCTGTTTGGCAGGGTGTCCTACAAGCACACCAGTGACCAGAATCTGCTGTGCCCACGGGCATCATGATAAAGCACAGCCGTAAACCGATTCACAAGTCAGGAGGCACCGCATCCAACACACAAAAGCAGCTTTCCTGCCGTCTGCATCCTTCTCTCACCCCTGTCTTTACATTCCTCGGTTTCCATAACACAAGCATCGTGGTAATTTGGAACGAGACCGCGCAGCTCAGATTCAAGACCCTCCAATCTGTCCAGGGCCTCGTCTGTGCAAACAAACCCAAACCCAAAACTTTCTGAAAAGAGCCAGGTTTTGGGGACCCACATAACCAAGAATTACGGGTAACACAAAGCCCATGGCCATGTATAGAAAAATGTCTAAAAAAAAATGAAGAGAATCGGGGACTTTTTCCCCAAATCACCTCACCACCTTGCTAGTGGGAATAAGACACGTCACTGCTCTAACCCTCTGCCCAGTAAACTCCACATCTTCGACTTCATGAAAGCCAAGAGGCAGCGCCTGGATGTTGCTGGGTCATGAACCTGCTTAAGAACTTCCAACCGAGTCTTTCATCAATCAGACACCAACACAACTGGGAGCTCTGTGCCATCTCCAACCCCATCTTTCCAAAATGCTCGACGCCCATTTCAGCGGGTGTATCCAACAATGGGAAGAGGCTTCAAAAAAATAACAAGGGCAGACGTTTCAGGCCAGAGTCTTGAACCAGTGTCTGAGCAGATGAGCTATGAGAAAACGAGAGGCTGGATTTTATTTAAGATTTAACAGTTTGAAAACAAAATCCCAAACGGAAAAAAAAAAAAAAAAAAAATCGAAACGCCAGGAGTCATTTGTTAACTGAGGTCCTGAGGTGGGTAACCCACTGACCCTCCAACGCGGACTAACCGTGGCCCAGTTCCGTCTGGGCGTAGGTGCCAATGATCTCCAGTCGTTTGGACGGAGGCAGCCATTTCTCGTTCTGAGCAGTGGTGCCCTGGCTCAGCAAGGTAGGAATAAACATGGAGTAATTGAGGCCCACAGGTTCCACAAAATTGACCAAATGCAGTCTACAGGAGAGAAAAAAAAAGGATCTCAGCCTTACTCTAGAAACTGCATTCTACCACCATTCTTGGCAGACGGCCGTGGCCCTCAGGGGAAAGGTCAGGAAAACTTAACCCCCTTCTTCGGAAATTCAGAGCAATAGTCACCATTTTTACTATTGCACAAGCCAACAGCAGAATCTAGTGGTATCTCCTCTCCTCGTAGTCATTTCGGGACCAGAATTCTGAATTTTACACTTAGTCCAGGAAGCAAATCTACTCATGCTGTAGCCTCAAAAGGCCTTGTTTATGGATTTGTGGGTATTATCTGTTGGTTCGATTTTGGGGAGTGTGCGCTTGTTTTTGCTTTATTTTCAGGGTTTACTTATTTTGGAAATCAAAGGGGACTCCATGGAACACTTACGTGTTGAGCTGTTAACGAAACGTCCCCCAGAAGAAAAACTTACACTATCTCCCCCGAGTAAGGGGACCCGATGTCCAGGACGGTAGAGACACACCCTCCAGCACCAAGGCACCAAGGCCTCAAGGTCGCCAAAGCCTACAGCTGAGTGGGCAGGCAATGGGGGCACATGAAAAACCTATCACAGTCCTTGAAAATCCTTCCAGGTTACGAGAACTCTAATCATGATGAAGTCGGTTCTCAACGATTTTCTTCTAAAACAGAACATGTGAAGTGGTCAGCAGAGGTGACACGTGCACTGTTCGGTCTTGGCAATGCCGTGTCACAGATTTTACAGGGCTCTGCCCTGGTGCATCTAGCTATGTAAAGAGCTTGAGGACAAAATAACTACCTTCCAACTGACCCTCGCAACTTTTCAAGGGCTGGCGGAGCAGTGTCGCCACCGGCCTATCCTGGGCTGCACAACGAGCAGAGCATGAACGGAGGGAAAGGGGGACAGGCGGACGGGCTGCCCACTCCCTCTGGGGGAGGCTCTGAAGCCATTCCACCACCTTTCAAGGTTGCTGGGGACAGACTCAAACATCCAAGGAACACCTGGACTAGCCGACATCAAAAATGCTTTTTAGGACCTCCCACTGTGACACAATGGGCTCGGCGAGGGTGTCTGGGGAGCCACTGGGATGCGGGGTTTGATCCCCGACCAGGCACAATGGGCTGGGGATCCGGTGTTGCCGCAGCTCAGGTCGCAAATGTGGCTCCGATCTGATCCCTGGCCCCTGGCAACTCCATGTGCCTCAAGGCGGCCAAAAAAACGACACCCCCCCCCCACCCCCAAAAAAGCTTTTAAACCCTGAGGCTCTGTAATTGTTACATAAATATCAAATGTTAATTTACACTAAAAGGAGAGAATGAGGGGAAAGGTGGTGGAGGAACGAAGAGATGAGTCAGTTTCCAAGTAATTCTGATCAGCAGCAACTTCCTGCTGTGCTACAGACACACAACCACACTTCTGCAAAACACACCCTTCTCACTGAAATGGGATAAAGAGGGAACAAATGCAGAAACCAGTCCCTCAAAGGCAAGAGCACCACAGCCCTCCCTAAAAGGCATGTTTTACTAACAGAGGAAAGAACTTGCAAGAACTTCTGAGAAACAGAAGCAGTAATTTAGGTGCTAAAAACAGGGGCAATATAAGACACTCTTATTCCCTCAAGGCAACTGAGGAGGCTCTGCAGTGATAAAAATGATGTTGACACAAAATTTCTCTAGGAAACTGAGAGCCAAAACTATGTGACACAAAAACCATCAAATACTTCCGAGATTTTTTTTTTTTTTTTTTGAGGCTACTTGAAAGTCAATTCAAGAATAGAATCTGAGGTCTTTGTTTTTTTTTTTTCTTTCGTTTGTCTTTTTAGGGCCACACCCATGGCATATGGAGGTTCCCAGGCTAGGAGCCAAATCGGAGCTGTGGCTGCCAGCCTACGCCACAGCCACAGCAATGCCAGATCGAGGCCACACCTGCAACCTACATCACAGCTCACGGCAACGCCTGCTCCTCAACCCACTGAGTGAGGCCAGGGATCCAACCTGCGTCTTCAGGATGCTAGTTGATTTGTTTCTGCTGAGCCAGGATGGGAACTCCTGAGCTCTCGTTTTTAAATTATGTCTAATCTCTCTTCAAGATACTTTTCAAGTAACGGGCTTTAAAAACCTAAGAAGGACTTGGCTGTACAGCAGGAATGATCACAGCCTTGTAAATTAACTATACTTCAATAGAACTTTAAACAAAAAGCAAGGAGTTCCCGTCGTGGCGCAGTGGTTCACAAATCCGACTAGGAACCATGAGGTTGAGGGTTCGATCCCCGGCCTTGCTCAGTGGGTTAAGGATCCAGTACTGCTGTGAGCTGTGGTGTGGGTCGCAGACGCGGCTTGGATCCTGCGTTGCTGGAGCTGTGGTGTAGGCCGGTGGCTACAGCTCCTATTAGACCCCTAGCCTGGGAACCTCCATATGCCACGGGAGCAGCTCTGGAAAAAAGCAAAAAGACAAAGTAAATAAATAAATAAAATTTTAAGTTACTTTTAAGGCTATTTCACTTTTTTTCATAGCAGGCAGGATAGTTAAAAGACAAAATTACAGACGAGGAGACTAGGAAACGTTTACATTCTGCAAAGAGCAATCTTATTTTCCCGAGGGATGGAGAGGAGGGTTCTTTCACGGCTTGAGTTGAGAAATTTCAAAGTACTTTACAAATATGTTAGCCTATTTCAAAATTTGCTCATGAGGGGAGTTCCCGTCGTGGCTCAGTGGAAACGAATCCGACTAGTATCCACGAGGACACAGGTTCGATCCTTGGTCTCACTCAGTGGGTTGGAGATCAGGCGCTGCCGTGAGCTGTGGTGTAGGTTGAAGTTGAGGCCTGGATCCTGCATTGCTATGGCGGTGGTGTAGGCCGGCACCTACAGCTCCGATTGGACCCCATCCTGGAACCTCCATGTGCCACAGGTACAGCCCTAAAAAGACAAAAAAAAAAAAAACAACAAAAAAGAAAAGAAAAAGAAAGAAAGAAACCTGGTGCCTATCTCACTATCAATGGTCTATCACAGTTAACTCTGTTAGTGACCCATGAAACCCGGGCACGAGGGACAATTGATAGTGTTGGGGAATTGCAAAGACTAATTTGCAATCCCTTTCTCTAATCAAGTGACCTCCCTGTCCTATCTCAGAACTACTGGAGAGATGTCAAAGGGTATGCCAAAGTTACTCCCCAAGCAGAAAGGGCTGTGTCATAAAAAACGATAAAGAAAACAACTGGCTGGTGTCCAGTGATCTTTAACTCACATAAAGGACCTTGTTCTGTTGGGACTTCGCTGGAGTCTGGTTACACATCAGGAACCACCGAGGTTATAAAATCTTCTAACCACCCTCTGAAACACACTGCGTTCACCATACTAAAGTCAAACCAACCCAACCACCTCTTCCGTGCTGTTTTAAGGGAAGAATTAAATCGTACTAACGAGGTGACAAACCCAACTCGGGTAAATCAGAAACAGAAGCTAGGAGTTATTCCACCTCGATAGCCTCACAGCCAGGGGTTACAAACTTGAAAATTAAAAAAAAAAAAAAAAAAAAGAGCATTTGGAAGTTGCTAAGTACTCTGATTTAGGCTATCGAAAATAAATTAACCGTGTTTTTATAACTAAAATGGAAAGGAGTTCTGAGTGTGATCCTAGGGGTCAAAGTAAATCATTTCCTCTTGAAAATAATAACCCGATGGAGTTAAAAATAATTAGATACCAAATGTATTAAAGGCAGCAGTAAAAAGAAGTAATGACTATTGCTACAAAAAGGCAGAACCTGTACCATGTTCCATTTTTCTTGGCTCTTAAATATGTACCATTCATATTATTTACTCTTCTTTTGTCTTTTTTTCAGGGCCACACCCGAGGCATATGGAGGCTCCCAGGCTAGGGGTCAAGCTGTAGCTGCTGGTCTACACCACAGCCACAGCAACACCAGATCGGAGCCTTGTCCGTGACCCACACCACAGCTCATGGCAATGCTGGATCATTAACCCACTGATCAAGGCCAGGGATCAAACCCATGTCCTCACAGATCCTAGTCAGGTTCATTACCGCTGGGCCACAACAGGAACTCCTCATTTACTCTTTATTGATGAAAATAGTGGAGTTCTAAAGTGTAGAAACCTAAAACCTAATACGTAGGAACCTAAAACAGGAATAAACAAAAAATGTTAAGAGATGTTATAGGCCAAAGGAATCTTGTACTAGGTTCCTATAATTATACTGTTTAAAGACAAACAAAAAAAAGTCTGTGTTTTCTTTCTAATGAAAAAACACAACCAAAAGCAGATGGTCTGAAAAAAGGACAGTTTTCAAGAGTAGGACCAAGGCATGTTTTATGAGGTGTCTATTCACTCACGTAAGAGCCATTTAAACAGCGTTACCAGATTAAAAAATGCTGAATCCTTATATCCATTCTGAGGTTTGACTCAAGTTCTTTTTCATCCATCCCTATTTTCCATTATTTTAAACTCAAGAGCTACACTATCATGTGAAAATACAATCTGTTATTGCTCTAAAATACTTAAATGTTTGGTCTTTGCAACTGAGAAAAAAAAATTCCTTCCCAATTTAGCTTCTAGATTCAGCAGGCCTCCTTCTTACAAACAGCAAAGTCATTCTGCATTTAAATCACTCAAAATTGACACACGTGGACAGAATTTGTAGGATTCTTGAAATCCTATTACAGCATCTCCATTATAAGCTTTGTACAAATGTCATCCACTGAAAAGGCTTAAATGTAAGCGGAAACCTTATTTCTCATACTTATAACTTTAAAGTGGTGTGAAAATATGCCAATTTGAGTCTTCAAACGCCAAACAAGAGAAAAAGGACACTACAGATTGTGGCTTTAGTTTGGGCTTGGGCGCTTGATGTAAACTAAGACACACGTACCTTTTTTGGGGGGGGGGGTCTTTTTTGTCTTTTTAGCGCCACACCAGCTGCATATGGAAGTTCCCGGGCTAGAGGTCAAATTCGAGCAGCAGCTGCAGACCTGCAACAGCTCACTGCAACTCCTGATCCTTAACCCACTCAGGGAGGCCAGGGCTCCACCCTGCATCCTCATGGATACTAGTCGGGTTAATTACCTCGGATCCTCCACGGGAAAGCTCCGCATACCTACTTTTTAAACCACAGGATTTCATCCGGGTCTGCGAGGCCAAACTCCCTTATCTTCTTCACCGTGGTGGCGCTCTTCTTAACAGCCACCTCGTAACGCTGGCTTCGACTGAGGAAGTTCAGGTCCTCATGCTGCAGGTCTGGGTCACTCAGAATCATGTTTTCTGGAAAAGAATGATAGGGTATCAAGAGAAAGACAGATTCAAGGCTCTGTTACAGCTCCCCGGATCACAGCAGGTTTCGGACTTATGGGTACAGGTCCCCTCTCAGGATGGGCGATTCCCCCGCCACAAGCATCCCTAAAAAGTGTGGGGAGGGGGTTTCCCGGTTCCCCTAAAGCTGAGCCGGAGGTTGCGGCCTACGCCTCACAGCCGCTCTGACTCCTCCCGGTGGGAGTCTCAAGCTTTGCTCCGGGAAGGGCGGGGAGGGAGGCCTGGCCCGCCGTCCTCACCGATCTCTCGGCGGCGCCGGGTATTCTCTGGACTGCCGTCCAGGATGTGGGTGAGCAGCTCCGGGTTGAAGCTGGCGGCGGCCCGCTCCTTCTGTAGGTCCTGGTTCATGGTGACAGCCAGCAGAGGCAGCGGAGGTCGGGGAGGCGGCGGAGACAGCAGCAGCGAGGGCAGCACCAGCGGGTTATCTGCACCTCCAGCGCGGGGCCAGCCCTAAGGGCCGCCCCAGGACGGCGCGAGGCCCCGCCCCCGCTCGCCTCCGCCCGCCCGGGCCCGCCCTTTCTCCCGCGCCGCAGCCCCGCGCCGCGTGACTGCCGCGGCCGAGGCGGAGGAGGCGCCAGTGAGAGCCTCGGGGCGGGTGAGTCCCTGGCTCTCGGCGAGAGGGGCCTCAGAGCGGCCCCTGGGCAAGGGGGATCCCCGGAAGAAGGTCGAGAGACTGCAAAGGGGGCACAAGCCAGGAGCTCTCGGTCACCTAACCCCTCACCCGTCACGTGATCACGCTGGGCGGAAAGAGGCAACGTGAGGCCCCCCCCCAGGCGCCCGGACAGGTTAGCGACGGGCGGGGAAGGGGCGGGGCAACGCGTCGGAGGAGGACTGCGCCTGCGCCTTGGGACCTGCCCGCCCCGCCGCTTCGGGGTCCGTTCGCTAAAGGCCTCCCCAGAAACGCCGGTGGCCGGAACCTCTAGGGCTGCGGGCCGTGCGCCTGTGGGCCTTGCGCAGTTGCTGGGGGAGGTCGTAGGATTCCGCGAAACTATCCAAGGTTGGAGGAAAAAAGAAAAAGACGGGGTCCAAAGTTGCACCGGGGAGAGGCTCCAGCTGACTTTTGTTAAGATAATGGTATCTTTGCTGCCGGAGGCAAGGACTGTGGGGAGCTGGGTGTGGAATTGCAGGTGCTTCCCCCCTCCCCCCGTTTCTGGGTGGGTGTGGACTTGGAGTGAGTCTTAGAACTCTGTGTTCACAGGTCTTGGAATCCAGACTTTTCTGTTTCACAATTATCGTCGTCATCAAAGAACTAGAGGCACACGGTAAAAAAAACAAACTAGTGTAGGAGGATTTGTAATGAAAAGCTCAAGTTGCCTATCCTCAGAAACAGCCATTGTCAACCAGTCGTGGTTTTCATTTTGATCCCTAAAGAATTGCTAAGTAAAATACTTAACATGCTATTGAATGATTTGCTTATTTTAGTTACTTTTTGACTTCATGCCAGGGTGATCAGGTAATGGCACACTACACATCTGTATCTTTCATCTACCTTTGTAACAACATAACTAATGCCCTTTAAAAAAATAAATTAAAATAAATTAAAAACTTTACACTTGCAAGCTGTTCCTTACTGCATCGGTTTTTAGTTTCAGTCCTGACAGTAAGTAAGGTGAGTGAGGCATTCACCTCAGACAAAAGGGAGCACCAAAAAACGAATCAAGATTAGTAGTTAGGAGGTCCCGTCGTGGCGCAGTGGTGAACGAATCCGACTAGGAACCATGAGGTTTCAGGTTCGATCCTTGGCCTCACCTAGCAGGTTAAGGATCCAGCATTGCCATGAGCTGTGGTGTAGGTGACAGACACAGCTCGGATCCCGTGTTGCTGTGGCTCTGGCATAGGCCGGCGGCTACAAGCTCTGATTAGACCCCTGGCCTGGGAACCTCCATATGCAGTGGGTGTGGCCCTAGAAAAAACAAACAAACAAACAAAAAAGCTGGCTCTGTTACTATGTTCTTCTTGGACTCCTTAATTAATTGAAATTGATAAGGAGTTCTCCTTGTACCTCAGCGGTAGCGAACCCAACTACTATCCTTGAGCAGGTGGGTTCCATAGCTGGCCCTTCTCAGTGGGTTAAACCATTTGGCGTTACTGTGAGCTGTGGTGTAGGCTGCAGACACGGCTTGGATCTGGTGTTGCTGTGGCTGTGGTGTAGGCCAGCAGCTGCAGCTCTGATTTGACTCCTAGCCTGGGAACCTCCATGTGCTGCGGGTGTGGCCCTAAAAAGACAGGGGAAAAAAAAAAAAGAGAGAGAGAGAGAAAGAAAGAAATTGATAGGAGGCCAGGCAAGAAATTCAGGCAAGGCTTTACTGGGGTCCTTGCTGCAGCAACACTTTCTTGCAGAAAATGAGCAACCATCTCCCTTGCTCCTTGGGTTGGTGAGCTGGGGTGAGGGTAGTGGTGGCCCACGGGTTGGGCGAGAAGGGTGGCTTAGGTGGTCTGCCCACCCCTTTGGTGGTGCTGTGTACAGAGAGCATGTTTAGCACCTGCTTTTGCTCCCAGCTTTTCAGAAGTGGCAGTTGGGGTTTTGTTTTGTTTTGTATCTCGTTGAGGTGGTGGTGATGGAGAGAAGTGGGCAGATCGATACATATTTTGAGGTAGAGCTGACAAATTGATGACAGGACAGGACGCATCAAAAATGACCCCTGGGGAGTCCCCACTGGGGCTCAGCAGGTTGCGGGTAGTATCCAGGAGGGTGCCAGTTCGATCCCTAGCCTCGATCACTGGGTTAAGGATCCTGCGTTGCTGTGACTGTGGTGTAGGCCGGCAGCTGTAGCTCTGATTAGACCCCTAGCCTGGAACCTCCGTATGCCATCGGTGCAGTCCTAAAAAGACACACCCCCCCCCAACACACACACAGGTTTTTCTTGTTCATACCATGGATTTTTCTCCCAGAAATGGATATTTTTGCCTTGGGGAATGAAAAGGACAAGCCTCGAGGTTCAGGTTTTACCATTACTCAGACTGCTAAGGACGGTATTTGAAATCCAGTTGAGCCACCAGAGAAACCTGTCCTGATAAATCTCGGAAACTTTTTTTTTTCCCTTAGGGCCACACCTGCGGCATATGGAGATTCCCAGGCCAGGGGTTGAATCAGAGCTGCAGCCGCTGGCCTGCACCACAGCCACAGCAACGCCAGATCCTTAACCCACTGAGTGGGGACAGGGATCAAACCTGCATCCTCATGGATGCTAGTCAGATTCATTTCCACTGACCCACAACGGGAACTCTGTCAGAAATTTTCTTGAATGTGCAATAACGTGTAATGATTTATTGAGTCATCTGTGCTGATTTAACAGAGATGTCTTAAACAAACACATGGAAACTTTTGTTTGAAGAGAAAATTGAGGTTAAAGTTTACAAAGAATATGCCCCTGCCAAAGAGTCAATGCTACTGCATGGTGATTTAATTTTTTTTTTTTTTTTGTCTTTTTGCCATTTCTAGGGCCGCTCCTGCGGCATATGGAGGTTCCCAGGCTAGGGGTTGAATCAGAGCTGTAGCCACTGGCCTACACCACAGCCACAGCAATGCCAGATCCGAGCCGCGTCTGCAACCTACACCACAGCTCACAGCAACGCCGGATCCTTAACCCACTGAGCAAGGGCAGGGACCAAATCCGCAACCTCATGGTTCCTAGTCGGATTCGTTAACCACTGCGCCAAGACGGGAACTCCTAAAATTTATTATTATTATTAAAGTATAGTTGATTTACAATGTTTCGTCAAGTTCTGTAGTACAACAGTTTGTTTTTTTGTTGTTGAACTGCATGAGTTGTTTGTATATTTTGGAGATTAGGGCCTTGTCTGTTGCATCGTTGGCAAAGATTTTCTCCCTTTTTTGTGGGTTGTCTTTTTGTTTTTTAATGGTTTCCTCTGCTGTGCAAAAGCTTTTGAGGTTGATTAGGGCCCCCTGGTTTATTTGTGTCTTTATTGTCATTATTCTAGGAGGTGGATCAAACAAGATGTTGCCAGTGGTTCATGTCAAAGAGCCTTCTGCTTTCCAGTTTTCCAATTTTTCCAGCACCGTTTATTGAAGAGGCTGTCTTTCTTCCACTGTATGTTCTGTTCTCCTTTGTCATAGATGAGTTGCCTGTAGGTACTTGGGTTTAGAGCTGGGCTTTCTCTCCTGTTTCATTGGTATATATTTCTGTTTTTGTGCCAGTACCGTATTGTTTTGACGACTGTGGCTTTGTTGTATTGCCTAAAGTCAGGAAGCTTGATTCCTCCATTTTCTTTTTTCATTTTCAATATTGCTTTGGCTATTTGGGGTCTCTTGTGTTTCCATACAAATTTTAAAATATTCAGTTCTAGTTCTGTGAAGAATGTCTTTGGTGATTTGATGGGGGTTGCACTGAATCTGTAGATTGCCTTGGGTAGTATAGTCATTTTGACAATATTGATTCTTCCAATCCAAGAGCATGGTGTGTCTTTCTGTTTGTGTTGTCTTTGGTTTCTTTCGTCAGTGCCTTACAGTTTTCAGAGAACAGGTCTTTTGTTTCTTTAGGTAGGTTTGTTCCTAGGTATTTGTTTTGACGTGATTGTAAATGGGATGGTTTCTCTGATTTCTCTTTCTGATCTTCCATTATTAGTATAAAGAAATGCAGTTGATTTCTGTGTGTTAATTTTATAGCCTGCAACTTTGCCAAGTTCAGTTTTCTGGTTCTGTCTTTAGGGTTTTCTTAGTATCATATCATTTGCAAACAGTGATAGTTTTACTTCTTTTCCAATTTGGATTCCTTTTACTTCTTTTTTTTCTCTGGTTGCTGTGGCTAGATTCATGGTGATTTGTAAAATAAAAATAAATGTAATGACCTAGTTCCTTTTAGCTTAGCTTGTATAACTTGAGAGTAGAAAATTACTTTTAAAAAGATTCTAGGAGTTCCCATCATGGCTTAGTGGTTAACGAATCCGACTAGAAACCATAAGGTTGCGGGTTCGATCCCTAGCCTTGCTCAGTGGGTTAAGGATCCGGTGTTGCTGTGAGCTGTGGTGTAGGTCACAGACATGGCTCGGATCCCGCGTTGATGTGGCTCTGGCATAGGCTGGCAGCTACAGCTCCAATTAGACCCCTAGCCGGGAACCTCCATATGCCACGAGTGTGGCCCCAGAAAAGACCAAAAAAAAAAAAAGAAAGAAAGAAAGAAAGATTCTACAGTTTCAGCATTTTGCTAGATTGGATGGGATTATCCTCATTTTCCAAATCAGGAACCACCGTATTTTTTCTTCTCTTGGCTGTTTTGGGGGTTTTGTTTTTTGCTTCTCTCTCATGCCAGAGATGAACAGGGGGCTGTCTTTCGTGACCAGACAGCTCTGCTCCTGGGTCACAGCAATTAGAGACATCTGTACTTACAGGAAGAGGACTGGGACTTGGCCAGCTGCTTTTGCACTGTGCTGGCCAAACTTGTCCAGGCACAAAATACTGAAATGACTGTGGAACATTGGCCAACAACACAGCCCAGTGACCCTCCTCTTTAGGGGATATGGCAAACAATTGTGCAGGATGTGAATTTATATTAAACCTCTGGACTAAAGCTCTGTCGTCAGATTTCTGCAAGGATCTTACCCAGGATTATATATGTGTGTGTGTGTGTGTGAGAGAGAGAGAGAGAGAGAAGAAAGCCAAGAGCAGTCTGTAGACCTGTGCACTCATACTGGTTTGTCCGCATAATGAAACGACAGCAAGGTATGATGATGGTCTCCTCCAGAGCAGGAGTCGGCACAGGCCAGGCCAGACATCCGTGTCTTTGTAAGCAAAGGCTGAAGGGAATAGAGGCCTCTCCCTCGTGATGTGCTGTCTGAGAGTTTTCCTACTATGATGGCAGAACTGAGACGCTGCGGCAAACATCACACGTCACCGTCTGCCTTTCTGACCCCTGCTTCAGGGGCTCAGGGAGGGAATGGGCCACATAGAAGGGGGAGTGGGAACGGTACATCTCCACGTCGATCTTTTGTGTGTTGCTTTGTTTTTTAAAGTGTGTGAGTGCTTAACCTATCCAAAAAAATCTTTAAAAATTTTAACATACCTCCTCCCGGAACTAGCTTTTTGGACGTTGCTGGTCTCAGGTGTCTGTTAATCTCCACCTTGGGTGGGCTTGGTTTGTCAGAAATCTTCAGAAATCCATCTCAGCTATTTCGTCTCAGGAGCACGGATGCTGCCCCAACCTGGGATCTATTACTTTCCCTGGGAAGTTGGTGCCGGCCTCGTTCCTGATGGGAACACACTGAGAACTTTTGGCAGGTAAGATCGTTTTTTTCCACACGCTGGGAGGATGTTTAAAAAAAAATGAAAACTTTCTTTTTTAAAACAAAATTTTAGGAGTTCCCATTGTGGCGCAATGGAAACAAATCCTACTAGGAACCATGAGGTTGAGGGTTCGATCCCTGGCCTTGCTTAGTGGGTTAAGGATCCGGCGTTGCCGTGAGCTGTGGTGTAGGTCGCAGACGTGGCTCGGATCTGGCATTGCTGTGGTTGTGATGTAGGCCTGGCAGCTGTAGCTCCGACTAGACCCCTAGCCTGGGAACCTCCATATGCCGCAGGTGCGGCCCTAGAAAAAAGTGAAAACTAAAAATGTAAAAAATTATTATTATTTTCATTTTAGAGTTGCACCTGTGGCATATGGAAGCTCTCAGGCTAGATGTCAAATCAGAGCTCCAGCTGGGGCTTATGCCACAGCCATGGCGCATCTGTGACCTGCACACCAGCTTGTGGCAATTCCGGATCCTTAACCCACTGAGCCAAAAGGGGAACTCCTAAAAAATTATTTTTATGTACATATTTGTAATTACTTTCAAAAATGGTTTTAATGGTCTTTTTATATTTTAGATTTATGTTTTATTTTAAAGTATACATTTTCAAAATTATTTTTAAATCGTCTTATAATTTCATTTATAATTTCATCTAATTACGTAAAGAATGCTAAAAAAAAATTAATACATATTCACTGTAAAAAAACTAGGCAATCCGTAAGTGAGCAAAAATCACTTGGAATCCCACTGTCTGGACAACCACCCACTGCTAGCCTTTTGGTGATTACATGCTTTTTCGTGTGTTTCTGTATGTTTATGTGTATATGTGGGTGGGTGGGTGCACACACAACATATGTATATCCATATATACTGTGATAGTCGCATACTGCTGTGGAACAAATCACTCCAAAATTTAGTAGCTTAAAATGACAACAAATGCTTATTTCTTCCTACTAACTGTGGGTCAGGAGTTTGGGAGTGGCTTAGCTGGGGAGGGGTTGAATTGGAGCTGCAGCTGCCTGGCTACCCCACAGCTCACGGCACCTCGAGATCCTTAACCCACTGAGCGAGTCCAGGGATGAAGCTTGCAACCAAGCGGATCCTCATCAGATTCGTTTCTGCCGCGCCGCAGTGGGGACGCCACTCGGACTCACTTTTTAGATTACAGTCAAGACATCAGCCAGGGCTGCCAGCATCTGCAGGCTGGTCTGGACCTGAAGGATCTGCTTCTAGGCGACTCGCAGGTGTGGTAGCGGCGTGTGGCCTGTCGTCACAAAGGCTCCGTGCCTCCCCGTGTAGATTTTCCCATCCGGTTACTTGAGGGTCTAGACACCGTGGCCCCATGGCCTTCCCCAGAGTGACTGATGCGACAGAGACAGCAAAGAGAAAGCCATGCGGTCGACGACCTGCACGGGGAGGTCAGTCCAGGTTCGCGCCAGTCAGGGTCGTGGGGGTCCACACGGGGGTGCAGACACCAGGAGAAGAGGATCGAGGGAGCGCCTGGAAGGCACGTCTGTACATCCGCGGGGCGCTAGTTTAACCTCGATGGGCTCCTCTCATCTCACGCTACGGGACCACTGACGCATCTACCCGGGTGCGCGAGACCTCGTTCCCTGCCGGATGCGTACATCTATATCATCACTGCACATCTTTATTTTTAATTGCTTTTCTTTTTTGGCTGGACGTTCCCAGGCCAGGGACTGAATCTGAGCCACAGCCACGACCTACGTCATAGCTGCGGCAACGCTGGACCCTTAACCTGCTGTGCCATAGCAGGAACTCCTGTATTGTCACTTGGAGTAGATTCATTTTATTTCCTTGCCTAGATGTACTGTAATCAAATCACATCAAAATACCGTGATTGAATCACATTCGATTTACGTAACCAAAAACATACTGCTTGTCAACAGAGAGAGAGACATCGGCGTCATGGAGTGGGGCAAGAATGATCATTTCAACAAGTGGTTCTAGAACTATTACTAGTACCCTTTTCATTCTTTATTTCTTCATTTTTTGGCCACATTGCGCAGCAGCTTGATGTGGGATCTCAGGTCCCAGACCGGGAACTGAACCTGAGGCCACAGCAGTGAAAGCACTGAGTCCTATCCACTAGCCTAGGCTACCAAGGAGCTTCTTATTCCTACTGTTTTTGTGGGGGTAAAAAAACCCCTTGATCCCTACCCCATAGCATACCCCCCAAAAAAATTCAAAGTGGACCATAGATGCATAAGCTAAAACTACAAAATGTTCAAAAGAAAACAGGAGAAAATCTTCACAACATTGAGCTAGACAAAGACGTAGTCACAGAAAGCAAAAACCGTAATAGAAAAATCATGAATAAACTGCATTTCAGTACAATTAAAAGCTTCTCATCAAAAGATACCATTAAGGGAGTGCCTGCTGTGGCCTGTGGTTACGAACCTGACTGCAGGGGCTCAGGTCATAATCAAGGAGTTCCTGCTGTGGCTCACCAGTAACAAACCCAACTAGTATCCATGTGGATGCAGGTTCCATCCCTGGCCTCGTTGAGTGGGTTAAGGATCCGGCGTTGCCGTGAGCTGTGGTGTAGGTTGCAGACACGGCTCGGATCCCACGTTGCTGTAGCTGTGGCTGTGCTGTAGGCCAGCAGCTGTAGCTCCGATTGGACCCCTAGCCTGGGAAGTTCCATATGCCAAGTGTGTAGCCCTAAAAAGACATTAAAAAAAAAAAAGAATCCGATAATAAGACAAGTTAATGTTAAAACGCGTAAAACATTCGAACAGATGCTAAAGAAGATACACAGATGGTAAACGCATGAAGATGTGTCCAGCATCATGCATCATTAGGAAAATGCCAATTAAAACCACAGTGGGAGTTTTCCAGCAGCACAGCAGTTTAAGGATCTGGTGTGGTCACTGCAGCAGCTTGGGTTGCTGCTGTGGCACAGATTTGATCCCTGGCCTGGGAAGGTCCACATGCCTCGGGTGTGGACCAAAAAACCCCAAAACAAAACTCCCCATGATACAGAATTTCACATCCAGTAGAGTGGCTAAAATTCAAGAGACCAATCCTATCAAATGCTGACAAGGAAGTGGAAGACTCGTAAGCCTTGTACATGGCTCGGGGGAAGGGTGGCATAGCGTCTTTGAAAATCGGTTTGGCCGTTTCCTTTAAACAGGTTGACCAGATGACCCAGAAATCCTACTTGGGTCTTTCCCCAAGAGAAGTGAAAACATATATCAGCTCAAAGGCTTCTATGCAAAACCATATACCAGTTTCTTCGTAATACCCAACTGGTAGCAAACCAGGGGAATGGATAATGATAATTCATTTATCCACTCAGCAGAGTGCTGCTGAGCAAGGAAAAGAAACAAACTACTGATTTACCTGGCGGCATAAATGAGTCTCAAAAGCATTATGCTGCGTGAAGGAAGCTACACAGAGAAGCATACAAGCTTGAGTAGGCAGACTCATCACTGGAGACCAAGAGCAGATCAGAAGTTGCCTGGGGTGGGAGATGGGGAGAGTGGGTTCAGAGGAGCACAGGGGAACTTTTGGGGGGGGTGGTGAGACAGCACCTACTTTGGTTTGGTTTGGTTTTTGCTTTTGAGGGCCGCACCTGCGGCATATGGAGGGTCCCAGGCTAGGGGTCGAATTGAAGCTGTAGTTGCTGGCCACAACCACAGCCACCGCCACACCAGATCTGAGCCACATCTTTGACCCACACCAGAGCTCATGGCAATGCTGGATTCTTAACCCACTGAGTGAGGCCAGGGATTGAACCTGCGTCCTCATGGATCCTAGTCGGGTTCGTTACCAGAGCCATGACAGGAATCCTGACAGTATCTACTTTTGTCGCCACTCATTGAACAAGTGCCTTTGAATGCCTGTAATTTATTCCTCAGTCACATAGATTGAAACCATGTTTCCTGTTGCTGCCGTTTTAATGTCTCTGGTCCAAGTGAGACTGAACATTTTCCTCTGGATGTTTTTGGCCTTAGAACCTTTTTTTTTTTTTTGCTTTTTAGGGCCACTTTTGTGGCATATGGAGGTTTCCGGGCAAGGGGTCTAATCGGAGCTAAGCTACCAGCCACAGCCACAGCCACAGCAATGCCAGATCCTTAACCCATTGAGCAAGGCCAGGGATCGAACCTGCAACCTCATGGTTCCTAGTCGGATTTGTTTCTGCTGCGCCACGACGGGAACGCCCTCAGAACCTTTTGAGCTTTGTGGTGGTTCTGTCCATGGATAGAAATGATTGTGCTGGAGCTCCCTGGTGGCTCTGTGGCTTAAGGACTCAGCACTGTCACTGCTGTAGCTCGGGTTCTGTCCCTTGCCTGGGAACCTCTGCATACCATGGGCCTGCCCCCCCCCCAACAAAAAAATGAAGAGAAATGATCATGCTTACCTTGACCTCCAGGTTGTGCAGCTACGACCTGACCCAGTCCCGAGTGACCCTGATGGCTCAGCACAGGTCTGACCAGCACCGGATTCTCGTCTGTACCAAGTTGGTGGAACCGTTCCAAGCCCAGGTCGGCTCCCTCTACACTGTGCTGGGGGAGCTGGAGCGCCAGGAGGGTAAGTGGTGGCCTCATGCACCCCTTTTTACTCTGGGGCCTGACTGGGGTAGTGTTTTGGGTGCCTGGGCCTGGCTTCTGGCCCAACAGGAGTCCCTCCTCGGGGTTCAGATTCTTCCAAATCTTCCCAATGAGTTCAGGGGCTCATAGCAACCAGAAGTGATTGTGCTCATGGTGGACCTGCCATAGGGAAGTGGGAGAAAACCAACTATTAATTTCTTTTCTTTCTTTTTTTTTGTCTTTTTGCCTTTTCTAGGGCCACCCCCATGGCATATGGAGGTTCCCACCCCCATGGCATAGGGGTCCAATCGGAGCTGTAGCTGCCAGCCTACGCCAGAGCCACAGCAACGCGGGATCCGAGCCTCGTCTGCAACCTACACCACAGCTCACGGCAACGCCGGATCGTTAACCCACTGAGCAAGGGCAGGGATCGAACCCGCAACCTCATGGTTCCTAGTCGGATTCGTTAACCACTGCGCCACAACGGGAACTCCACCAGCTTATTTTCTAACAGTTGCAGGAGTTGTTTTTAACTGGGATGAAATACACTTGAACAAGAAGTAATTAAATCGGGCTGATTTTAATTACATTTCATTTAATAGAAGTTAACCTTTATTCGGGCTAACACCTTTGAGCTCAGAGTCCCTGCCCTCATAATTGATTTGAGAGGAGTTGCAGAGGGAGGGCTGGAAGTGCGCCCAAAGGCCCTTAAATAAATTATTTACTCTGCACCGCAGCCCAAACCACCTGCAGCTCCCCTCTGCCCTCCTGGCCCGGACAGTGTCCTGGCAGCTCTTGGACGCTGACTGCCCGGGATCTGGAACTCAAAGACCCGATGGCAAATACAGAGAGGGCTTGAAAGGTATAAATTCAACCCACACGATTTTTTAAAATTCAATGCCTTCAAATCAAGCATGCCCAGAAGGAGAACGGCAGTACCCAGGAGCCCGCCTGTACCCGGCCCCGGGACTTGGCAGCGATCCACATCCCTCTCTTCTGTGACGTCACTGCCCCCATCCTCCGCCCTGTTTTGCGGGTGTGTTTCAGGGCACGTCTGACCTCATCTCCCGAGCCTGTAAATTCCCCAGCGTGTGTCTCTAACTGATGCCTGTTCCTTGCGTATCCTAACACGTGCCCCGTCATGTCCGTTCCCCTCCTCCACCCCAAACGGCTTTTTACAGTTTGGGTTCATTTAAAAGCAGGAGGCAGGAGTTCCCGTCATCGTGGTGCATTGGAAACAGATCCGACTAGGAACCATGAGGCGGCAGGTTTGATCCCTGGCCTCGCTCAGTGGGTGAAGGATCCAGCGTTGCCGTGAGCTGTGAGGCAGGTTGCAGATGTAGCTTAGAGCTGGTGTGGCTGTGGCTGTGGTGTAGGCCGGCGGCTGTAACTCCTATTCAACCTCGGGAACTTCCATGTGCCTCGGGAGCAGCCCTAAAAAAAATCAATCAATAAATACATGAATAAAAGCAGGAGGCCGAGTCTGTACATTGCCTTTGGGTCATACACAGTCTCTACAATGGTTCTGTCTTCTTTCTTTTTCTCATTTTGGCTGCACCCACAGCATTTGGAAGTTCCCGGGCCAGGGATTGAACCTGCGCCACAGCAGTGACAACACTGGCTCCTCCACCTGCTTTGCCACCGTGGAACTCCCATTTTTTTTTTTCTTTTAAATGCCATTTATTGGAAAACTGTGATCTGGAATTAGCTGATTGCTTCCTCCGGATGCATTAAACCTGCTCCTTCTGCCCTCGAGAGTCTCTCCTGCCTTTTTCTGAGTGGATTGTATTCCAGGGAAACCAAAAGCTCGGACGAGGGAAAGTTCTTTAGAGAAGAATCTCAGTAAATACACGCAGGAGAAATCATTAAATTCTAAAGTCACCACTTTAAAAGCCCTAAGGACATCATACATCCAGCCACATCCATCAATCACCAGCTGATAAAATCATTTGGTGAAGCTGGCTGGCATCGGGCCTGTCCGATCAATCCAACATTTCAAAAAGCAGAGCGATAATCAGGTGCCTCTGGCGTGAGGCACCCGAAGAGCACAGAGGGTTCCACTCTGAAGTATTCTTGCCAAAAACAAAAAACAAAACAAAACCTTGGTGATCAAGCCTCAGCCCCGGCCGCGTTCTTCCCAGGCCCTGGCGAGTTCACCACTTCTCACTGTTTTCATCTCAGCCTGTAACTTTTTTCTCTGTTCAATTTTTCCGCTCCGTTCCTAATTTCTGAGGACCACATGCCCATCATTCGTGACTGACACAAGGCAAGAGCGCCGCTGGCGAGGAGGGGCGGGCGGGGGGTGGTGCGAACTTTAAGCTCCAGCTGGGGGCGGCGTGTCGGGCCCCTGGCTAGGTCTTAAGTCCTGTGGTGACGCAGGCCCAGATCTCGCCCCATGGCAAGGTTGGCAGTTCTGACAGTGGACAAAAGGCCACTTCAAATCGTCTCTCTGGCGTTTCTGCCCACAAAGCAAAGAAACGCCAGCCCTACGCCGCCGACTGACTGGCTTCCAGTCCGGGGATTAACGGGTGGGGCACAGCCTCTCCCCAGCTCTGCTGCCGGGGGGGCGCGTGAAGTCCCAGGCTGAAGGTTCCTTGCCTGCAGCGGGAGGCTGCCCCAGAGCTCCGCTCTCCATAAATCCCACCTGTTCTGCTTTTCGTCCCCCTGACCACTGGGTCCTGTTGTGTCTTCTCGAACCTTTGCTCCTCTGTCTTAAAGCCCCTTCTGATGCTCTAGCCTCCTCTGGGCCTTGCAATGAAACCTGCCCCCCGCTGCCCCCCACCAGGAGCCTCAAGCACATCAGAGAACCTGAGGTGGGGCCATAATCCTACGGGTCCCGCGGGTTTGTCGCCGCACACAACGCCCACCTCTGCCCCACTGCTCCCAGTTCTGCCAACGCCCACCTCTGCCCCACTGCCGCCTCCCACAGGCCCAGAACGGCCCCGCCTCTGCCGCTTGAAACTAGGCGGCTCCATCTTCGGTGTCTTTCTGCCCTCTGCTGTGTCACCCAGCGGGACCTAAAGACTTTGACCTGCCGGGTTTTTCCCCCCTTCTCCCCTCTCCAGCTGGACCTCGCTGTCGTGTCAACCACTTTCCTGGCAGAAGTTCCAAGCCCTCGCCATCCAACACTCCTCGCGGGCTAAACCTGCACCCTTTCCGGTCCCACCCAGCTGTGGATGGAGAAAGGCCCCAAAGCTCCGGGGCTTCCTAGCACAAAAGCTGCAAGCTCTCATCTCTCCTCGGGGCCCTCCAGGCTTGCCTAGAACTCCTACCCCAGGTCTGGCCAGTCCCCTCTCCCCCGTCTGCAACAGAGCTGTTTCAGACGTGCACCTGTCACACACCTGTCACGCGGGGTGTTCACAGTCACCCCCTCCCTCCTACACCCCGGGTAAAACTGAGGCCAGAGCAGCCGTCTCTCCTGGAAAATGCATCCTCACCCCCAGTCCTCCTTTGCTGCGGGCTGGGAGGGAAGAGGGTCCCTCCTGCCTGAGGCACAGCCCCTGTGCTGCACCACGTGTGGCCGGTCGCCCTCCCGCAGGGACTTTGCTGTCTCCGCTGAATCCTTAACCTTTATATGCAGGGAGGGAAGTTACCCCTGGTTCTCGCCTCCCAGCATATAAAGCGCTCAAGCCTCTTCTAAGGTAAAACAGGAGCAGCAAAAATAATGTCAACCCCAGCTCTGGATCCCTGCCCAGGGAGGAGCCTCCTCTCACAAACTCGCCGAAAGACGGTCCGGGCCCCATATCACCCCTTCCTTACCTCCGGCTCACACCTCGACCCACTGCATTCTGGCTGCTTTTGTATCAGCTCCTCCTCCTTTGCTGCAGCTTCTTGATCTAGCCTTGCAGGTGCAAAGGCTCGTTCGTACAGTCCTTTCTCTCTCCCCTGAAGTGCTCTTCAAATGCTGTTCTCTTAGTCCTTTTACACAGACTTTTTTCTCTCTCTCTCTTTTTTTTTCCGTCTTCTTAGAGCCGTACCTGCGGCATACAGAGGTTCCCAGGCTAGGGGTCCAATCGGAGCTACAGCTGCCGGCCTACACCACAGCCACAGCAATGTGGGATCTGAGCCATGTCTGCGACCTACAACCACAGCTCACAGCAACACTGGATCCTTAACTCACTGAGCGAGGCCAGGGATCGAACCCACGTCCTCATGCATACTAGTCAGGTGCCCACCACAGGAACTCCTACAGAGACCTTTCAAAGACGGACTAAGGGATTCGCCTGGTTTGCCCCTGTGATAATCCTATTTCTAAAGCTCATTTCCATGTAAATAACTTTTCTGCGTTCATGGGGGGGAAAATCACACCTCCTATCTCCAGCTCAGAGGAAAGAGCTGATAGGCAACACTGTAAGGAGAGTTCTATACAATTAAGTCCAATAACTAAGAAAATCTTCATACAGGAAGTTTGGAAACATGTGACCTGTGCTCCTACTTTGAGATTTTTGGGGGGCCGGGGGGCACACCTGTGGCACATGGAGGTTCCTGGGCCAGGATTTGAATCTGAGCCACAGCCACGGCAACGCTGAGTCATTAAGCCACTGCACCTGGCCGGGGACCAAACAGGGCGCCTCAGCAACCTGGGTCCGATCTTTAACCCGCTGTGCCAGAGCAGGAACGCCCCTATGTTGAGATTTTTAAATGGTTAACTAGAGCACTTTGATTTTCGTCCTTGCTCTCCGTGTTGTCCTAAACCCAGGCGGATGCTCTGTGCAAACTATTTACGGCCACGTGTGTCGCAAGCAAAGGTCTCGGCTGGCGTTCTCTGGTGGCTCAGCAGGTTAAGGATCTGGCATTGTCACACTTGTGTCTCTGGTTACTGCTGTGAGGCAGGTTTGATCCCTGGCCCAGGAACTGCTGTATGCCACGGGGCACAGCCCAAAAGAAGAGAAAAAGAAAGAGGTCTAGGCATTTCAGCGCCAAGTGAAGTTTAGGCAGATACCCTGTTTGTTGATGGTCCGTATAGATAATCTAGGTATTATTTTTTGTCTTCTGTGGGGTTTTTTTTGCTCTCTCTCTCTCTTTCTCTTTTTTAGGGCTGAATCCATGGCATATGGAAGTTCCCAGGCTATGGGTTGAATCGGAGCCATTGCTGCTGGCCTACACCACAGCCACAGTCACACCAGATCTGAGCTGCATCTGCGACCTACAGCACTACTCACCGCAACGCCGGATCCTGAACCCACTGAGCGAGGCCAGGGATCAAACCCGCAACCTCATGGTTCCTAGTTGGATTCGTTTCTGCTGCGCCACAACAGAAGGGAGGCTTGGATCAGAGTGAGCTTCTATCTCACAAGGGCATCAAAAGAAAATAGAACATTGAGTCTACTCATTGGCGTACCCAGAGAGCCAAACCCAAAATAACAACCTATTAGGACAAAACCACAGAAGTCTTTCCTGTTTGGTGTCACCTGATCTTTGATAAGCTTTCCATCAGGTCACCACAGCATGTTAGAAGCGCCCCCAGCCCCCTGTTTAGGGCAGAATGACTTGCCCCTGTAAGGTGAGGCTCTCCCCTTGGATGGATTGCATGTGGGGTACTCTTTGCCCTAATTTCTTTCTTTCTTTCTTTCTTTCTTTCTTTCTTTCTTTCTTTCTTTCTTTCTTTCTTTCTTTCTTTCTTTCTTCCTTCCTTCCTTCCTTCCTTCCTTCCTTCCTTCCTTCCTTCCTTCCTTCCTTCCTTTCTTTTCTTTCTTCGCCATCCTGTGGTATATGGAGTTCTTGGGCCAGAGATCGGATCTGAGCTGCAGTTGCGGCAATGCCCAATCTTTAACCCACTGTGCTGGGCCAGGGATTGAACCTGCGTCCCAGGGTTCCCAAGAGGCTGCCAATTCCATTGCACCACAGTGGGAACAACTGCTCCAACTTCTTTTCTTTTTTCTTTCTTTCTTTTTTTTTTTTTTTCTGTCTTTTTAGGGCTTTACCAGCAGCATGTGGGAAGTTCCCAGGCTAGGGGTTCAGTCGTAGCTGCACCCACTGGCTACGCCAGAGCCATGGCAATGCAGGGTCCAAGCTGCATCTGCGACCTACACCACAGCTCACGGCAACGCCGGATCTTAACCCACTGAGCGAGGCCAGGGATTGAAACTGCGTCCTCATGGTTCCTAGTCAGATTCATTTCCGCTGCACCACGACGGGAACTCCCTACCCCAAATTTTAATGCCAGTGTGCCCTGGGATTCCAAGGGGACCTTCCCTTGGTGCAGATGGAGAACTAGGCTGGTGGTTGAGACCTCTCCTCAGCTCTGGGCATTTGGGACCTCCAGAGAAGCTGGCAGGAGTGAAGATGACAACAGAGAGAAGCAGAGGGTCCACCTTTCTGAGCCTCCTCCCTGGAGAAGTGGAATTTCCAAGCTCCTCTCTAAGTTCCAGGCATGTGCCTGCAGAGTATGGTGGGCCTGCAGTTCTGAGGCCGAGGCAGGCCAATTTACCGACATCCCTTGGAGTTCCCGTCGTGGCGCAGTGGTTAACGAATCCGACTAGGAACCATGAGGTTGCGGGTTCAATCCCTGGCCTTGCTCAGGGGATTAAAGATCCAGCGTTGCCGTGAGCTGTGGTGTAGGTCGCAGACGCAGCTCGGGTCCCGCGTTGCTGGGGCTCTGGTGTAGGCCGGTGGCTGCAGCTCCGATTAGACCCTTAGCCTGGGAACCTCCATGTGCTGTGGGAGCGGCCCAAGACAAGGCAAAAAGACAAAACCAAAACCAAACCAACATCCCTTAATCCATCTTTCATACCTGCGCAGTCAGACTCAGGACGGGGAACCAGTCGAGGAGAAATGGCTGGAATGCCTCTGCAGAGTGTGTGCCGACACGGCGGGTACCTGGCTTCTGTTGTCTGTGTTTTTCAGGTGGAGCCTCCGTGGTGAAGGCCCGGGTGCTGACTTGCGTGGAAGGAATGAATCTACCTCTGTTAGAACAAGCCATCCGGGAGCAGAGGCTGTACCTGCAAGAGAGGGACAGAGGCCAGTAGGGGAAAAAAAAAAAAGTGGGGGGCAGCTCCTGGCAAGACTGCCATCCGGCTGCGCCAAAGCTGCTGCGGAGAAGATGCAGAAGCTTCCCTGGAGAGACGACCTTTTCTGGGGCCGGAGAGAAGAGAGGCGGGGTTGCTAATCGGAACTGTCCCAGAGCCTGGGGTGTGAGGCTCTGAAGCCTGACCACACCCCAATTGCAGAAGGCTGGGCTCTGGGGTGCCGGGGGCTGGGCTTCCTGTGCTGTCCTGGAGGCTTCCAGAAGGTCCTTGTGAATAAAGCCTGGTGGTGGCCGAGCCGTGTGTGCACGTGGTGCAGCGCCAGCAGGGGCCAGGAGGGGGAGCCTCGGAGCCGGCCGCCTGCCCCGCAGTGAGGCTGCAGGAGCGCAGGGTTTCTGGTGAATTCTGGGCTGGGCGCCTGAGGGGAGGGACCTGGGGGGGGGTGCCAGGGCCCAGGTGGGGGTCCCAGGACGCCGGGGGGCTGCTCCTGCCAAGGTTCTACCTTCCCAGGAGGCTGAGAGTCCTCCAAACAGGCCGGGCCCAGCTGCTCACCCTGGCCGTGCGGCCTAGGGCCGGACTGTGGCTTCAGAAGCTCTTCCTGACCCCTGACCTCTGCCCCAAGCTGACCCCGGCCCACCTGGGCGGCCCCTCTGGGCAACCTTCCGCTTCCGCAGGCTCAGGCCTGGCCAGGCAGCGCCCGGGGCCGGGGCCGGGAGGTTTGGGCCCGCTCGCACTCCGTAGCCGGCTCGGGGCAGCTGCCTCCTGGGGCCTGGGGGTTCCTGTCCTGCCGGGGCTGGACCAGGGGCGGCCTCGCTCCAAGCCAGGATCCCAGGGATGGGCTGGGGTCGGGGTGGGCACCGGGCCGGGGCCAGGGCGGCCTGGCAGGCAGAGCAGGGTGAGCCCTGGGGGCCACAGGCCGCAGCATGGGGGGCCCTGGGCAGGGGGGCCGTGGAGGCTGGAGAGGCAGTGGGGTGCTGGGCGTGGGGGCGAAGGCCCCAGGCGCCGTCTGTTTCCAGGGCAGCTCTGCGGCCATGGACGTGTTCCAGAAGGTAGAGAAGATTGGTGAGGGCACCTATGGGGTGGTGTACAAGGCCAAGAACAAGGAGACGGGGCAGCTTGTGGCCCTCAAGAAGATCAGGCTGGATCTGTGAGTGCTGGGACGGCCGCCGAGACCCCCTCGTCGGGGGGTGACCCTCAGCCCCAGGAGCTCCCCCTGCCTGTCCCTCACTTCAGGGTTTTATGTTCAACTCCCGGTTACAAGGGGGGCGGCTACCGAGGTACAGCCCTTGCACATTGGGCCCCTGGGGATGACGAGCAAGTGGCCAGGAGCACAGCGCCCTGTGGCCGGGGTTGGGCTATCCTTAGGGAATAGGGGACACAGGTGACACCCCCTCTGGGACAGAGGCACCCTTCTCTGCTCTGGCCCCCACTACGGTGCCCTCCTCTCCTCCAGGGAGACCGAAGGGGTCCCGAGCACCGCCATCAGAGAGATCTCCCTGCTCAAAGAGCTTAAGCACCCCAACATCGTCAGGTGCGGCGGGGAAGGAGTGGGAAGGGGGCCTGTCCCCGCCCGGCTGGGAGCCACGCGCTGACGGGCGTCCCCCGGCCAGGCTGCTGGACGTGGTGCACAGCGAGAAGAAGCTTTACCTGGTGTTTGAGTTCCTCAGCCAGGACCTGAAGAAGTACATGGACGCCACCCCGGCCTCCGAGCTCCCTCTGCACTTGGTCAAGGTACCCCGGGTGGGAGGTCGGGGGGAAGACCAGCCAGGCCCCGCTCAGCCAGCCCTGCGTCCGCTCAGCCAGCCCTGCGTCCGCTCAGCCAGCTCTTTCTCACGCCCGCTGTTCCAGAGCTACCTCTTCCAGCTGCTGCAGGGGGTGAACTTCTGCCACTCGCATCGGGTCATCCACCGAGACCTGAAGCCCCAGAATCTGCTCATCAATGAGTTGGGGGCCATCAAGCTGGCTGACTTCGGGCTGGCCCGAGCCTTCGGGGTGCCCCTACGCACCTACACCCATGAGGTACCGCGGGACAGGGTCTGGAGAAGGTGGATGTCGCCAGGGCCCTCGGCCACCCTGACTGGTGGCGGTTTTCTTGCCCCTGCAGGTGGTGACCCTTTGGTATCGGGCCCCCGAGATCCTCCTGGGCTGCAAGTTCTACTCGACGGCTGTGGATGTCTGGAGCATTGGCTGCATCTTTGCGGAGATGGTAGGGAGAGGGACAAACATGGCCACAGAGAGGCCACAGGCAGGGTCCTCCCAGGGCGGGGGGTGGGGGGGCTCTGAGTCTCCCATTAGAGGAGACTTAACGGGTGTTTGGGACTGGCGGAAGGTCTGAGGCAGCAGGCCTTTTTCCTGAGAAGGCCAGGACTCGGGGCCCAGCCCTGGGAAAGAGAGTCTTGAAGGCACCCCCCCAGGTCAGGCCTCTTTCCTGGTCCTGGACCCTGTATGACAAGCAAAGAGACCCCACGCCTTCTCCCTCCCCCGTCCCAGGTGACCCGCAGAGCCCTGTTTCCTGGCGACTCTGAGATTGATCAGCTCTTTCGTATCTTTCGGACCCTGGGGACACCCAGTGAAGCCATGTGGCCGGGAGTCACCCAGCTGCCTGACTATAAGGGCAGCTTCCCCAAGTGGACCAGGAAGGGGCTGGAGGAGATCGTGCCCAGCCTGGAGCCAGAGGGCAGGGACCTGCTCACGGTAGGTCCAGGGAGACGGCAGAGGGCAAGTAAGGCCTCCGAGCGCCAGCTGCTGCTAACGTGTCCCCTCGTCACCCAGCCGCTTATGTAACCTGGGCTCCTTCTGAGTCCACGCTGGTCTCTTTTCTGACCCCTGCACACGGCTGGCTCGTCCCCACGCAGGCAGCCTGTTCCACGTGCAGGCCTCTCCCAGGATAAGCGCCCTGTTCATCTTCCCCTTTAGAACTGCCCCCCTTCTAGCTAGCCTTGCTTTTATGCTGTGCCACGTGCCCTTTGTCGTGTTGCCTTGTGTTTTGGTAATTTTTTTCCTTGGGGACACTCTCACCCCGTGTAAGCTGGAAGCGTTCCCAGGCAGGGCCCACACCTCCCCCGTCCTGGGCATCCCCACAGGACCTTCCACGGCGGTTACTCTTCACATGAGGCTGCTCCCCGCTGCCTAGGCCCCGGCCGCAGGCCTCACCCACCCCTCCTGTGGCACCATCCTGACCCCTTGGGCTGGCCCAGGCCAGGCTGCCCAGGGGGCCTCGAGCAGAACCGTCCCTTCTTTTCCCCAAAGACTCAGCATGTGTCTCTCAGCATGTGTCCTTGGGTCAGAGGAAGGCGGGGCAGCCAGGTCAAGTTCAGGCTATGTGCCCAGCTTTCCAGAGGGCTGTGTTTGGCTCCCCGTCCAGGGCCAGCAGGACCGCCTGGACTTCCAGCCAAGGCTCTCAGCTCCCACCCTGGCGGCTCCAAGGCACGAGGCCCTTCCACAGCCTGGCCGGGTTTAGGGATTTTGAGTTTCTATCTTGCCCTCAAGTATGCTCCCCAGGCAGGTCTGGCCCCTCTTCCAGATGCCTAGAGAGAAGTCTGTCTCAACTAGACTTAGGTGAGAGCCTGGGAACCTCTGTCAGGAAGGGGAGAGACTGACGCGGCCTTGGGGACCTGTAGGAGAAGCAGGTGACTTGGCAGGGCTGGACTAGGACAGAGTCTTTGTCCCCAGATTCCAGGAGTGTCCAGCACTGGCTCTCGAGCTGGGAGGTAGTGGCTTCGGTCAGTTCCGGGCTTGAAGGCAGCTGCTCTGGGGCTTGGGGCCCTCCAGCTGGACCCTGGGCGGGCCATTCCTCTCCCGTCTGGTCACCCCCAGACCCCATCTCTTGCCTCCTCCTCCTTCCTGTGCAGCAACTCCTGCAGTACGACCCCAGCCGGCGGATCTCGGCCAAGGCCGCCCTTGCCCACCCGTACTTCTCGTCCACCGAGAGCTCCCCGGCCCCCCACCAGTGTGCGCTGGAGCGTTTCTGCCGCTGAGAGTGTGTGAGGCCCGCCGCCTCTGAGGCTCTCTCCGGCTGCTGCCCCCCGGCCTCCCCACTCACTTGCCAAGAAAGAGGCCACATCTGGGGAGAGAGCAGAGTGGCATCAGCTGCCAGAGGGCTGAGTTTGGGTTAGTCCTGCCAGCAGGTTGGCGTGTTCCTGTGTTGTTTGTTGGGTTCATTGGTGCCGTTTC
This sequence comes from Phacochoerus africanus, assembly GCF_016906955.1. Taxonomy (NCBI): domain Eukaryota; kingdom Metazoa; phylum Chordata; class Mammalia; order Artiodactyla; family Suidae; genus Phacochoerus; species Phacochoerus africanus. The sequence continues at coordinate 5,370,808 of NC_062557.1, read as the reverse complement.
GAGATAGGGGCACAGAAGCCCCAAGCACGAGGGAGGGGGTGCATTAGAGGCGGGGTCCCCTGGCACCAGAACAGCAGGTGCCGAGGAGAGCGGGAAGCCTGCCCGGACCCCGAGGGCAGGGGGTCCCCCCGGCTGGTCTTTTTGGATTTAAAGTGTTTTAGGGAAGAGTTGAGTTCCAGTTAAGCGTCCCCAAGTTAAACAGGAAGCGGAGCGAGGAAGACAGGCAGCGCCCAACCCCAGAGGTCGGGCATGTGGCTGTTCGAAGGGGTGTTTTCACCTAGGATGTGCTTGGGTTTGTCTGTCTCTGGCTTTAAGAGCAGAAAATAAAAGCGACGCATTCCTTTAAAAACTAAGGAGAGAGAGGTGCATTCCTGAGCGTTCCAATGTTTTTCTGCTGGGGTGGCGGGGGAGGCGGGGAGTGGGGGGGTGGGGAGGGTTGGGAACCAGGCACTTGCTGACATGGGGGAGGTTGACAGAGGGCTGGAGACCGTCCTGGCCTGAACCGAGTGGCCCTGAGCCGGATTCTCCATGACCTCCCCACGCCGGATCCCTCCCAGAGTCAAAGGAGCCACCCCGTTCCCAGCAGGGCCACCTGGGAGGGACCCAAGCAGCACTATCCCTCCCTCGCGGTCATGCCCCATTCCCAAATGTGAACCAGACACCCACCTGAGAAGCTGTTTATTGCAAGTGCTGGGCGGGGAGGGAGGAAAAGAGGGCTGCCGGGTTGGGGGTGGTTTAGGTACCAGGTTCGGGGAGGGAACCCAGCGCCAAGCGCATTTGAGGAATGGGGACACAGGTCGGACAGTGGGAAGCCCCACCCCTCAGACCAGGCTGCGTGGGGACCCAGGGTGCGTGCATCCTACCCTCCCCCTCACGCATGCCTCCCCCCCCAGGCCCCCGTCAGCGCAGGGAGCGTGGGGCGGTGGGGGAGGCCGAACGGTAGCAGCGGTACCCCTCCAGGGAGGCTGGCAGGAGCAGCAGGCCGCTCAGCGGGTCTTTCCGGCAGCGCCCCATGGCCTCCTTGTAGCTCATCCTCTCCTTGGAGATGGGGTCTGTCAGATCCTTCTCGTAGCTGCTCTCGTCCTGCAGGAGCTGGGCCAGCTCTTCACTGATCATTCCGGAGAGCACGGCCTGCGAGAGGGGGATGCGGCCTGTCCTCTTGGGGTCGATGAGCCCCCCGGTCAGGTGCTGCGCCTGCAGGTGCGGGAGCACGCTCTCCAGGGGCATCCAGCCCTTCCGGATGGCCTCGCCCACCGACAGCCGCTTCTTGGTGACGGGGTCCTCGATGCCGGTGAAGGCCTTCTGGGCGTTAAGCAGCCTCTGCGTTGCGCTGTTCTCGATCAGCCCCCTCTCCACGGCCTTGTGCACGGAGTAGCGCTCTCGGCTGAGGAGGTCCACGATGCCCCCCGTGGCCGCCTGCGCCTCCAGCAGTTTCTGCCCAGTGATGGGGTCCAGCATGTTCTTGGCCACGGCCGTCTTGATGGTGCACTTGTTGTCTGTGGTTGTGTCGTAGACCCCGGCGATAGGGACGCTGTCCTCGCCGAGCCCAAGGGAGAAGCCGGGAGAGAAGAAACCGGCGCTCTGGGGGCCCGGGGAGGCGAGCGGGGACTTGGAGATGATGGCGCCGATGGAGAGGGAGGCGCAGGGCTTGGTCTCGCCTGCCACGAGCAGGGCGAACTCGCCGATGGGGAGGCGGCCGTCCTTGTAGAGGTGGTACTCCTCCTTGGAGATGCGCCGGCCGCGCAGGGCGGCCTCGATGGAGTACTGCTTCCCGCTCTTGCGGTCCAGGAGCACAGACTCCTCCCCGCGGGGGCCGGAGGTGGTGATCTCCTCCCAGTCACACTCGAGCTCCTGCAGCTGGAGGTACTGGCCTCGGTCAATGATGCCCCGCTTATAGGCCTCGTACGGCGACAGGTCCCTCCCCGTCTCGGGCTCCAAGATGGAGATCTTGGTGGAGAGGTTGGTCTCGCGCGTCTGGGTCTCCTGGCTGAGCTCCTCGCGGCTCACCTTGGCGTGGAGGTCGCGGAGGGTCCGCTCCTTCTCGTAGATCTGGTCCTTCTCTCGGAGGATGGCCGCCTCGAGCTGCGAGAGCTCCTGGCCCCGCTGGGCCGCCCTCTGCCGCTCGCTCTCCGTCTTCTGGCTGCGCAACTTGGACTCCTCCTGCAGGTCTATCACCTGCTGCTGCTTCTGCTTCTCCAGCTCCCGCAGCTCCTGCCGCAGCTGCCCGCACTCCTGGCTCGCCTGGTCCCGGGCCTGCTGGAGCTCGGCCTCCTCCCGCGACCAGGTCCGCTTCAGCGCCTCGGCCCGGTCGATCCGCTCCCGCAGGCGCCTGGCCCCCTCCTCGCGGCTCTGCCGGGCGGCGCGCTCCCTGCTGAGCGCCTCCCACGCCCGGGAGCGCTCGCCCTCCAGCACCCGGTCCTGCTCCACCCTGATCACTTCCTTGTAGATGGTCCTCTCCTGCGATTTGGTTTTCTGGAGGACGTCGATCTGCACCTGCAGGTTCTTGCACTCCAGATGCAGTTCCGACACCCGCGTCTTCTCCTGGTCCAGGGCCCGCCGCAGGGCCTCCGTGGACTTCTCCAGGTCCGGGTCCTTCTCCAGCTGGACCACCTCCTCCATGACGATCTTCTCCTGCACCGTGGGAGGCCGCCTCTCCAGCTCCTGGACCCGCAGGGTCAGCTGCCGCAGCTCCCGCTCGGCCGCCAGCTTCTTGCTGCGGTCCTCCTGGAAGCCCAGCAGGGCCTCGTCCTCCTCGATGGCCGCCTGCAGCTGCTGCACCTCCCGCTCCAGCTGCCGCCGCCGGGCCACCTGCTCGTCCAGGCTGCGGCTCAGCCGGCTGTGCTCCTCGCGCAGCTTTGGGTCCTTCTGGGTAACCACCACCTCCTGCAGCACCACCTTCTCCTCGGGCCGCCTCCTCTCCAGCAGCAGGTACTTGTTCTGCAGCTCGTAGACCACGGCCTCGGTGGCCCGACGCTTCTGAGCCGCCTCCCGCACCTCTTGGCGCAGCCGCCGGGCCTCCTGCTCCAGGACCGGGTCCTTCTCGCGGCGCACCACCTCCTTGCTCACCGTCCTGGTCTCCACCTTGGCCCGCGCCCGCCGCCACTCGTCGCGCTCCCCCTGCAGGCGGATGAGCTGCTCCTGGGCCCGCCCGCTGCCGTTGACCAGCTCGTTGAGCTGAGCCTTCAGGCGGTCGATCTCCCGCAGCACCTCCGGGCTCCGCTCGTGCTTCACCACCTCCTTCGTCACCTCCTTGTACTCCACCGTGGGCTTCTGCGCCCGCAGGACCGCCAGCTCGGGCAGCAGCTGCCCCACCGCCTCCTCCACGCCGCCCCTCTTGCGGGCCGTGTCCTGCAGCTCGACCCTGAGCCGCGCGATCTCCCGCTCGGTCTCCGGGTCCACGTGGAAGATCTCGTGGACGCGCTCCTGCAGGGCCACTCTGGGCTTCTGCTTCTCCGCCACGCTGTGCTGCTCGTGCAGCTCCTTCAGCTCCCTGGCCAGAGCCCCGTTCTTCTTCCTCTCCTCCTCCAGGAGGCCCCTGAGCCTGGACGCCTCTCGGAGGAGCCTTGGGTCCTGCTCCACCTTCTTCACCTCCTTCACAACCACCTTCGGCTCCACGGCGCTGATCGCCCGCTCCAGCTCCGCGATGCGAGCCTGCGCCTTGGCCACGGCCGCCTCGGCCCCTTTCCGCTGCGCCGCGTCCTCCTGCATCTGCCGCCTCAGGGCCTGCACCGCCCGGACCATCTCCAGGTCCTTCTCCACCTTGACCACCTCTTTCACCACGACCTTCTCCTTCACGCTCGCCTCCTTCCGCTCGAGGGCCTGCAGCTCGGTCCTCAGTGCCTCCAGCTGGGCCGAGACGGCGGCGTCCTCTTCCCTCAGGTGCTGGATCTCGCCGCTGAGCTGGGCCGCCTGGCTGTCCAGGCTGGGGTCCCTCTCGATGTGGGTGACCTCCTTGGTCAGCAGGTGAGGCTGCGTGGCCTTCCTCTCGCTCTCCAGCTGCACGAGCTTCTGGGCTGCGGCCTCCAGCGCTGCCTGCAGGCCAGCCCGCTTCCGGTCCTCGTCCTCCACCTGGGACTTCAACCTGGACAGGCGGCTCTCCAGCTGGGGGTCCCGGAAGAACTCCACCACTTCCTTCTCCTCCAGTTTCTCCAAGGGCCGCTGGGTCCTCAGCTCCAGCAGCTGGTTCCTCTGCTCCTCCAGCTCCCGCTGCACCTGGGCCACCCGCCTCCTCTCCTCCTCCAGCTGGGATCTCAGGGTCTCGGCCTCTGCCCCTGCTGGGGCGGGGCGCTCGGACCCCTGCTGTGCGTGGTGGGTCACCGGAATGTCCTCGCTGAGCTCCTTCTGCAGAGTGAGAGGAAGAGGGGAAAGTCCTGGGGGGAGGGGAGGAAAGGGCCCATTCCCACCCCACTTTCCTGAGACCAGGACCCCTCTCTGCTTCCTGGGTTCCCAGTAGGTCCTGGGAGGTGGAACCAAAGCCGTGAGATGCTTGGAGGCAGGATTCTCAAGGCCCAGGGTTTAGGGTGCAAGGCAGTGGTCAGGCTGCAAATAGGAAGGTCCTCTCTCCCAAGCCGTCCCCCTTCCCCTTCCACCCAAGCTCCCGAAATGGGCCCGCAGGCCTCTGAGGGACCCCGGAGTGCTTCTCTGGGTAGGAGAAAGCTGCAAAGTCCCTTGGCCAGCCACCCCGAGTCCTGGAGACCTTCTGGTTCCTGGTCTCCCAGGGACAGAGACCCAGGTGGCCTCTCCCCAGCGGGGGCTGGGTCCCAAGGCTGAAGACGTTGTGGCCATTTTCTCCTGTCCCCACCAGGGCACTGCCCGGTGGCTCAGCTATGACCGGATTGAATGACATCTCCTCGTACTAACTCTGAGGTGGAACCAGCCTGTAAGAGCTGCTGGGGGAGAACTGGGGAGGCAGGGAGCTCAGGCCGCTGAGCCTGTCCCGGGGTGCAGGCTGCAGGGGGAGGAAGAAGGGAAGGCTGTCAGGCCCACAACGGGCCAGGCTGCCCAGTGCGGGAACCGAAGGGCATCACCGCCCTACCTTCTCCAGAATCTTTCTGGCAAACTCCAGCTGGTGCAGTTGCTGCTGCTGCAGAGCTGCAGCCTCAGTGTAGGCCTTGGTCAGGCTCTTCTCCTGGAGAGGCCAAAAGGGCGGGAGACGGAGGGTGGGGTCCGCTCCCCACCCCCACCCCCACCCTCCAGAGGCAGCAGAGCCGGCGCCCACCTGCCAGGGAACACACAGCCTCCCTCACCTGGGCCTGGATGCTCTCCTGCAGGGGAGCCACTCGGGGTCTCGTGGGGGCCGACCCCGCCTGGAGGGGCTCCAGGGAGCAGCGGTAGGTGTTTGCCTGCAGCTCATAGCCCTGAGCAGGGGAAAAAGGACAACAGGCTGGCTCACGCGGGGGCAGCTGGCAGGGGGCGGGGACTGGCAGAGTGGGAGACACAGAGGGACCTGCTGGAGTAAATGCTTACCTGGAGGGCTGCCTGGAGGTCCTGGGAGAGGCGGGATGCCATGGCCTTGTCCTGCTCTCGGCCCTGGATCTCCTGCAGCAGCCTCTGCCAGGGAAGAAGTGACAGTCAGAAAACACCGCTCACCTGGACTCCCCCTTCTGCTGGGCACCTCCAGGGCCACCAGCAGGCGGCTCCGCCCAAGGGCAGGAAGGGCTCCGTGGGAAAGTGCCTCTTCTTCCCTGTGACCCACCGTGGCTTCCGCTTGGCACATTTCGACCCCTCCCCCACATCTGGGCACCCTGTTTATTCCTCAGGCCTCGGCCTGGCTGTCAGTTCCAGGCGGCTTGCCCTGCTGTCCACGCGTGTCCCGCACCGGCTTCTCCACTAACGCGTCTATCAGTGTCACGGCCTGAGATGCACCAGCCTCCCCGCCAGACTGGGCGCTGCCTGAGGGCCGAGCTGAACGCCAGGCCCTGGTTCATGACGAGCAGGTGGTAGGGGCTCGGCGGTTGGGGCTCAGCAGGCAGGAAGAGGCTATGCAGTAGGGGGTTGGAAGCCCCAGGAGCGTAAAGCCCGCGGCCCACCTCAGACCAGACAGAGAAAGGCTGGCCGTTTCTGGGAGCAAAGTGGAGCATTGGGGGTGGAAGGCTGGTGGTAAGGGACTCCGGGCCCCCATGGGCTGAGCTTTGCGTTCCTTAAAACCCTGGCCACCAGGGGGCCACACGTGCACAGGTGGCTCTCCTGCTGGGGTGTCCACCTGGGAACTGAACTTGGCTTGAGGGCCCCGCTCTGGGTACCTGCCCCCAGGTCGCCTGCAGCTCCAGCTCCTCACCTTCTGCACCTGCAGCTTGTAGGCGATCTGGCTGGGCCCGTCACCGGGCCGCACCTGGCCGCGGGGCAGCTGCTCCAGCCAGGAGCTCAGGTTGTCCCTGCAGTTCTTGAACTGCTGGTACATGAGGCCGGTGTCTTGCACCATCTTCTCCCTGCAGGAGGTTGAGGCCCAGAGCAGAGGTGAGAGCTGCCCTCGGAGGACAGATGAGGGGCACAGAGGAGGCTGGTGGGTCCCTCTCTCCCTGGGACAGGTCAGGAGACCACCCCCCCGCGCCCCCTAATTCTGGCCCAGTGCTGGAGCTGAGCCTTCAGAGGTGGACCGGACAGTGTCTGCCAGGCGCCACCTGGGAGGTCGGTCCTGGCATCATGCCATGTTAGAGGTGAGGAACCTGAGCCTCAGAGAGGTGACGTCTCCAGTTCAGGGTCACACAGCTTGTCAGCAGCCGCTGTGGTGCACCATGGGCCCAGCCACTCACCGCAGGTCCAGCTGGTCCCCCACGGCGTGGTAGCGGTCGGTGAGGGCCCGCACCTGGCGCTGCTGGTGCGGCAGGTCTTGGCAGAACTCGTGGAAGTTGTTCTGCAGCGCGCCGCACGTGTGCTCAGCCTCCTTCAGCTGGCGGTGCAGCCCCAGCACGCAGGCCTGCTGCTCCAGCAGCGCCCTCCGCTGGCGCTGGGGGAGGAGGCGACACAGCGCGATGCACCCTCGAGGTCCAGGGAGACGCCAAGTCTGCCCTGCCCCTGCCCCCAAATGCTTGTTCAGGCTGTGCCCCCTCTCCTGCCAGGAGGCCTCCTGGCCCTCACCTGCAGCTCGCTGACCCTCTGCTGCAGGGCGCCCGGGCTGGCAGGGATGGGGGCCTCCTGCGCCAGGGCGGACTCAAAGCCTCGGATGACCCTGTCCGCATCCTGGATCTGCCGCTCCAGGCCAAGGGCAGCCTTAGCTCTGCCACAGGAGAGGTCAATGGTCAGACGTCCCCTTGGCCACACCCAGCCGCCCTGCCCAGCCGCCCCCACCCCAGAGCACTCACTTCTCTCCGTAGAGGCCGCAGAGCACCTGCACGTCGCTGCACTTGTTCTTGATGTTGTTAAGGACCACGGGCAGGTGCAGGGCGGCGGCGCCCACCGGCTGCCCGGAGAGAAACGCCTCACACTCCTGCTGCGCTGCCTCCTTCTCAGCCCCCAGGCTCTGCAGCCGCTGGGTGGTGCCCTAGGGTGGGGCGGGGCTCAGGACCTCTGCTTTGGGCAGGTGGGTTCAACCCAGCCCTCCTGCCAGGTCCACCCAACACTGCCCACGAAGCCCGAGCGTGTGGTGTGGACATGCTGGGGCTCAGTTCCCAGGGAGATGACCCGGGGCAGGCCAACCTCTCGGACCCTCGGTCTCCTCATCTACAAGACGCTTGATGAGAGGATGGAATGAGGCTCTGTGAGTCGGGAGCTTCCACCCGCCTTGGTCTTCATGTCACTGTCTTGTTCCCAAAACCTCAGTTCCCCGCCCTGTCACTCCAGGTCATGCCACCAAGCCCTGGCTCCATCCACACGGGGTGATTTCAATCCTTCTTTCATCGGGTCCTCATTCATTCATTCCGTAAGCCATTGGTGCCCACTCTGTGCCATGCCATGCCCGGCCTACCTTCCAGGCGAACTGGACCCCCAGCACCCCTGATGTGCCAGATGCTGTGACTTCAACACCCGAGGACCTACTTGGAATCTGCCCGGGCCCAAGAGAGCCACCAGGTCCCAGGGCGGTGGTAACCAGTGCCCGGCGTGGGCAGAGGTATTGCTGAGGCGGCGTAACTGGCATTGCCTCCCTCTGCCACTCCTGCCCCGTCCCCCGGCACCTTCAAGTTGGCCCAGGACCCAGCCTGTGGAGCCCTCTGACCCCCGCCGGCCCTCGGACCCAGCTGCAGCCCTCCGTCCCCACAGCTGAGGCATGTTGCGGAGTGAACATAAAAATTGCACAACGACGTGAATGACATGATTCACATTTTTAAAAAGCCAAATCCAAACAATATGTTTGAGTAAAAACCGGTTTGGAAGCATATAACCCAAACTGCCTCCCTGCCCGGTGCGGGGAAGGGGCGGCTTTCACTCGTAGCACCTCTGAGTGTTTTTGAGATGGTGTTTACACGCCGCCAACCTCTCCGGGAGGCTCCCCGCCCACCAGCCAGGAGCAAACACCCCTAAGATGCTGCTCTCAGAGCCTCGCCGGAACACCCTTCCAGAGCAGGTGCAGGCCTCTCTACTCTGAGCCCTGCCCTTCTAGAACCTTCCCAGGCCCTCCTACACTCAGCCTCAGGACAACCAGGCGAGCTGGGTATTATCGTGCCTGTTTTCAGGGATGAGGAAACTAAGGCCCAGAGAAGGTGTGTGAGTGGCCCAAAGTCACAGAGCTGGTCCACGGCGGAGCCAGGTTGGGAATGGGCTTGTATGAGCCCTGGGCTATCTGCTCCCTTCTTCCACCTCAGGGGCCCTGGGCTGCTCCCATACTTGCCTCATCTTTAGTCTATGCACCCCCAGGGCTAGACTATTTCTTTTCTTTTTTTTCCTCCTTTTTAGGGCCCCAGGCTAGGGGTCGAATCAGAGCTGCAGTGGCCGGCCTACACCACGGCCACAGCGATGCGGGTTCTGAGCCGCGTCTGTGATCTACGCCGCAGCTTGTGACAACGCCGGATCCTTAACCCACTGAGCGAGGCCAGGATCAAACCTGCATCCTCAGGGACACAAGTCAGGTTCTTAACCTGCTGAGCCACAACAGGAACTCCAGGCCGTTATCCCAGCCGCCCTGGTTCACCCACCTTGTGGCTTTGGATGCGGCCCTCCAGGTCCTCCAGTGGGGTGGCACGGCTCAGTGGGGCCCTGGCCCAGGCCAGCACCTGCCTCTCTATTTGCCCCAGGTCCTCCTCCAGCCGGGTCATCTGTGTCAGGAGCTTCTGGGCCTGTGGGTCGGCTGGGGCTGAGCCAGCTGGAGCTGGAGGACAAGGGTGCCTGTAAGCGGCCAGGGCCCCCTCACGTCTGTCCACCTGCCTGATGGGCCCTCCCCGAGTGCCCGCAGGGGGTCCTGTCGGGGGTGGGGGTAGGGAGGGAAGGGTGTGGGCAGGGCCTGGCTGAGGGAGGGACAGTGCCAGGGGCTTGCTGACCCAGGAGATGGAATCCCCAGAGCAGGAGTCCTTAATTTGGGGGCACCTCTGCCCCTGGCAACCCCCACAGGGACCAAGTAGGAACCTATTCCCTCCATTCCAGCAAGGCCTCCCCCCTCCCTGTTCGGCCCTCGCTACCCTGCTGGCCAGGCCGAAAGGGCTCCTCGGCACTGGCCTTCAGGAGGCTCTGGACTGTGGTCAGTTTCTGCTTCAGGGCCTGCAGCTCCGAGGCCAGCCTGGAAGGAGGAGGAGATCAGAGAAGGATGTGCCTCCACTCGCCCTCGCCCAGCCCCGCAGACACGCTTCCAGGCGAAGGCCAGGCAATGGCCTCCGGCTGCAGGGTCCGGTCTGGGCCCCCGGCTCCTCCTGCTCCTCAGGATCCCCGGGCAGACCCACCCGGAGGCCCTGGCCACGGCCTCAGGGTCCGGAGCTGGGAGGCAGAAGCAGGCGGCTGGGGCACGTTTGGTCTCGCCTGCGGGGCCCTGGACCACCCAGGTGTGCGGGTCGTCGTTGTCCATCAGTGTATAGCGCTCACCCCGCAGCAGCTGCACCTGCGGGCAGGTGGGGAGGGGCTCGTGCAGGCTCGGGGGCTGGGCTGGAGAAGGGGCTGAGCCTAAGAGGGGTGGAGGCTGGGTGGGGACAGGTGGGGACTGGAGCTAGGGTGGGCGGGAGGTGCTGGGGTAGGAGAGGGACGGGCCAGAGGCAGGACAGGGCTTGGAGAGAAGGGCTGCTGGGGTGGTGGGGGGGCGGGGACGGGGGTAGGAGGGGGCTGGGGGTGAGACAGGAGTGGGGAGGCCAGGGGAGCCAGGGGGGGGCAGGGGAGCTGGGCCCTCAGAGACTATACTTCTCCAGAGTCCCAGTCGCAGATGCTGTCCATGTGCAGGGGTTGCTGGGGTGGGTTCCTGCGTTGCGGCAGCGGAGCCACCTCCTGGCTCCGCAGCTGCAGCTCCCTAACAGTCTTCTCGGCCACGGCCAGCTGCTTCTCCTCTGCCTGCGGGGTCCCAGGCAGTGGGGGCTCAGACCAAGCCTCACCGGAGGCCCGCCCCAGACATTCCCCCAAGGGGGCCCGGGAGGGGCCCATCCTCCATGAAGACAGGGTCTCTCAGTCCGCAAAGTAAAAGGAGCCCCTCCCTGGGGACCCCGGATCCTAGGGTCGCAGGTAGGGGCGGGATAGGTACTGTCCAGCATCACCCAGTCCTCAGAGCTCTACTGGGCAGTCCCGGTCACATTACAGGTGAGGAAACGGAGGCCCAGCGGGGGGGAGGGCTTGCTGGGAGCAGACCAGTCTCCTCCTGCTGGAGCGAACCCCCTTCTCCTGCCTCTGCGGCTGGGGCTCCAGGCTGGACGAAGTGCCCTGGAGGCAGGAGGCCCAGACACACACGGGCAGGCCTCATCCCCAGGAGTGGGTTCGGGTGGTGGGCGGGTGGGGTCGTCTCACCTCCAGCTGTCGCAGCAGCTCTGTCAGGGCGCCAGGAGGGCCGCCGGGGCCAGGGCTGTACTGGGTGTCCAGACGGGAGCTGAGCTTTGCCAGGGACTGGCCAACAGAGTCAGCCTCTTCCTGGAACTGAGGTTGGTGGGTGGTCAGGGGCAGAGCTGGGGCACCCACTGCCCGCAACCCTGCACACCAGCTAAATGCAAACCGGCTAAACTCAAACTGCCACTTGCCCTACACGGACCCATCTCCCCAGGCAGCCAGGTCTTATTAACGGAACTGCTCTGCAAAGGGGGCGTTTTGGGGTCACTGAACGTTTCTGTAAGTGTCATGAAACACTTTGGTTTTTGTGCTTCCTGCACAGACGAAGGGCTTATACACACACACACACACACACACACACACATATATATACACACTACTTTCTTCTTTCTTCTTTTTAGGGAGCAGCAAATGGAAGTTCCCAGGCTAGGGGTCCAATCCGAGCTGCAGCTGCTGGCCTATGCCACAGCCACAGCAAGATGCGAGCCATGTCTGCAACTTAACCACAGCTCACGGCCATGCCGGATTCTTAACCCCCCGAGTGAGGCCAGGGATTGAACCCACATCCTCATGGAGACTAGTGGGGTTTGTTACTGCTGCACCACAACCGGAACTCTGTATTTTTAATTTTTTCTCTTTTGTTATTTTTTCTTTTTCTACCTGTTGTCTATTATATCCATGTTTCTCAACCCTTGTTTCATTACTGTCCCTTCTAAGGAGGTTTTTTTTTTTTTTTTTGTCTTTTTGCCATTTTCTTGGGCCGCTCCCACAGCATATGGGGGTTCCCAGGCTAGGGGTCCAATCGGAGCTGTAGCCACTGGCCTACGCCAGAGCCACAGCAATGTGGGATCCGAGCCACGTCTGTGACCTACACCACAGCTCACGGCAATGCTGGATCCTTAACCCACTGACCAAGGCCAGGGATCGAACCCGCAACCTCATGGTTCCTAGTTGGATTCGTTAACCACTGAGCCAGGACGGGAACTCCTAAAGAGCTATTTTAGACATTTTTCCTTATTGTCTCCATCGGTGCTGTGAAATTTTAATATATAAGATGTCTTTTGTGTATGTATATCTGTGATTTATCCATAAAATGAATAAATTTTTTTTCACCCACAAGAACCAACTTTCATCCCCCAGGAGTGATGTCACCCAGTCACCAGGACACAGCTCTGTCCTTCTCACGAGATTCGAGCATGGCCTATGGCCAGTGTCCTCCAGGCACCCCTGCCCCCACCCCGCCGCACCCACAGCTCACCCGGCGGTAACCCTCCACATGCTGCAGATGGCATTCCTGGCAGATGCACAGGTTCAGGAAGTTCTGCCACTCTATCTTCAGGGCCTCCTGGTGGGCCTGTGGGCAGCAGCGTGGAGCCCTCAGGCCACGCCCCACCCTGGCCCATCCACCCACTCTGCCACGCACCCCTTCGGCTGGGCCCGCCCACTGTCTCCCTCCTGGTCTCCCCAGCCTCTTGGAAGCTCCCCGATGGACGGAGCAGGGGTCCCAGAGGCAGCGGGGCCTTCGCACCTGGATGGGCCCCACAGCCGGGTGCCCGAGCTCCACCATGCGCTCCCCGTCATCCTCCAGCTGGTTCACACACTGCTCCTGGCTCAGCAGCTCATGCTGCTTGAAGTTCTGGGAGAGAGTTGGGGGGGGGGGGGCGGTAAGGACCAGGAGGTCCCAGTCCCCCCCCCCCCCGCCGCCCCCACTCTCCCCCGCTGACCTCGTACTCCCTCCGCAGGCCCTCGGGGTCGGCCATGAGGTCGCTCCAGTCCTGCTGCAGGATGCGCTGCTGCTGCTGGGCCAGGGCGCTCAGCTGGCGCGTGCAGCCCTGCAGGTGCGTGTATAGGCTGCCCAGGCTCTGCCCGCGCCACGAGGCCGCCTTCTGTGCTCGGGGGAGAGGCGGGGAGAGGGAAGGGGTGGCGAGAGGCACCATCAGGCTGTGCCCAGAAATGCTGACCCCGTCAAGGGTGCGGACAGCCAGGCCCTGCTCGGCTTCCGGCCCACCCAGCCCAGCCCTTCCCCCTGCTCACCAGTAGGTCCCGGTATTGGCTCCGGATAGTGTCCGCGTCCTGCTTCGACCAAGGGGGAGAGAATGCAGGCCCCGTGAGAGATGGGGTTCAGGGGAGAAGGGCCCCACTCCTCCCTCCCTCGCCTAGCCTGCTCGGGCTCTGATGGGAGGAGAGCGACGGGGCTGGGGCTGGGATGGGTGTGGGCACAGCTCACCCACCGGCCCTATGAGGGTCCGCAGCTGCTGCCCGTAGGCCTCGGTCTCCTTCTGCAGGATGTTGTGCTCGGCGATCTGTTGCTCCAGCTCTGCCATGCCCGGGCCGTACTGGCCTTCGCTGACCTGCTTCTGCAGAAGAGCTGGCCGCTCAGCTCTGCTGCAGGGCCTGGGGTGGAGCCCTCCGGCACCCACACCCTCCCCACATCCCCTTGGCAGGGACAGAGCTGGTCCTTTGGGCAGAGGGTGGACGGGCCAGGTGGGCGCCCAGGTAAATGGCCGCAGTTCACCTCTGCAGAACGTGCTCTTCTCCAGTGGGCCCTGGCAGAGGCCTCCGTGTTGCGTGACTGTGGAGCCTGCATCCCACTGGTCCCCAGGACTCGGGGCTCAGCCTCTGCAAAGTCTCCCCACTCGCCCGGCCCCTGCCTGGCTCCAGCCTCGGCACCTCCTGCCTGGACACCTCCAACCTGGCTCCCGGAGCCAGCCCATGCCCTCCGCTGCCCCTTCAGTGTCATCCTGGCACCCTTGCTGTTGTGACATCAAAGCACAGCTCCTCACCTGATGTGCAGGGTGTCCCTGATCTGGTTCTGCCCAGAGAACCCCACTTCCCCTGGCATCTCAAGGCAGGAGACTCTATTCTTTTTTTTTTTTTTCTCTTCTCCTTATTTTGTCTTGTCTTTTTAGGCCCGTGGTACATGGAAGTTCCCAGGCTAGGGGCTGAATTGGAGCTACAGCTGCCGGCCTACACCGCAGCCACAGCAACTCGGGATCTGAGCCGTGTCTGTGACCTCCACCGCAGCTCATGGCAATGCCAGATCCTTAACCCACTGAGCAAAGCCAGGGATCGAGCCTGCATCCTCATGGATGCTAGTCAGGTTCGTTAATCCCTGAGCCACGGCGGGAACTCTTGCTCCTTTTTTCTGGAATGTCCTCTCCTCACCCCTTCACTTCAACCCAACAACCCCTCCCACCTGCAGGAAGCCCTCCCTGACTGCACCATCTCCTCTGCCCTCTCCCTCCCCAGACCCCTGACGGCCCCCAGGTCCGAGCGCGCATCAGCCCCTGACCTGCTTCTGCTCCAGCACCCGTGCCCAGTCGACCCTGGGTGCCACGTCAGCCGGCAGCACCATCTTCTCATACAGGGCGCGGTACTCGGCACACTCCTGGGTCACCCGCTCGTGCAGCTGCTTGATGCTGCCAAGGAGGTGGCCAGCAGGTCGGAGCTGGTCCCCCGGCGCCTCCATCCCCGAGCCCCAGGTCCCCCCACCTGCCACCCCACTCACTCCTTCTCGATCTCCTCGGCCTGTGGGTGCTTGAGCCGCCGGGCCTTGTCCACGTCCAGGAAGAGGTCTTTGAGCAGCACCTCGGCCTCCTTCAGGCTGCGGCCCACCGCCTGCCGGTGCTGCAGGGCCTGGCTCTGCTCGCTGTGCTGCCGGTCCTGCGGGATGGGCTGAATCTTCACTGCCTGCCGCTGCTGTCCAAGCCCCACCCTGAGGGGCCCCGGCCCACCTTGGTGCCCACACCGGCAGAGGGCGGGCCCAGGCTCCTGTGGCATGAACTCAAGGACACAGGGGAAGCCTGGGCCCGCCTTGAGTCCCTGTGACTCTCCGCCCCCGCCCCCAGGCTAGGAGCCCAGCAGAAGAGTGCTGAGCCCTCTCTCCCACTGTGTTTGGGGGTGGCCAGTGAAGGACAGGGCTGTCCGTCCATCTTCACCACGACGAGTGGGCATGCCAGGGACCACCAGCTGTGGCTACGGGCCTCCCACGTCTGCACACCTGCCGTCTGGCCTCAGGTCTCACCTGCTGCAGCTTCTTCTGGGTCTCCAGGATGTCCCTCTCCACCTGGTCGGCATTGGCCTGCATGCGGGAGATGAGCAGGGCCAGCTCCTGGGTGGCAGCTCTGATGGGTGGTGGGGACAGAGGGCAGCGTGGTTGGAAAGGTTCCTTCTGTTCCCCTTGGGCAGAGGTCTGCCCTCCTGCCAGGCTCAGGGCCGTCGGGAGGAGCCCAAGCCCAGGGGCACTCTGGTCTCCATGGAAACCTCTGGGAGACACCCATTCCTGTGAGGATTCGGGAAATGAGGGGCCTGGGTGTATGCAGCCTGGAGGAGCAGGTCCCCACCCTATCAGGGTCCCTGCCGCTTCCTCTGGCTGGAGAGCAGTTACCCCAGGAGTGAGGGAACCACCGGCTGAGCCCTAATATGGAACGAGATGGAAAAGCCCAGGTCTTGGGAGGGGCAGTGGGCTGGCTGGGGGCCGGGGAGCAGCGGCGTGGGCCCAGGCAGCTTCCCCACCACCTCGGAGCCCTGAATCCCTGCCGCCCCGGCTTGGTCTGTGTCTGGGCTAACAAGCTTCCTGGGGGCGGGGAGAGGCCATCGGAGGACCAGGGCACTTTCCAGACTGGGGGGCTCAGAGCCCAAACTGGGACCTGACTTGGGCCAGGTCACACAGACAGGAGCAGAGCAACGAGCCTGAACCAGGTCCCCAGTGGCCGTTCCCAGCATCCCTCTGTAGGGTGCCTGCTGTGGGCTCGAGCTCACGCTCTGGAGCCCAGAGGGTTGAGCAGCTCTGGCAAAAGGCAAAGTGGTTTAAGCCTCATGAGCACGGCACCCCTGAGGTCACCATCAGGGCCTTGAACCAGGGGTCCATGGATAACCCCCCACCCCCACACCAAGCGCGGGGGCAGTGCCACAAAGACACAGTCTGAAAGAACTCTGGCCAGACAGCTTGGTTTTTCTCCCTCTCCATCACTCCAGCCGCGAGGTCTTGGGCAAGGTAACCTCTCCGAGTCTGAGGTTCCCCACCTGTAAAGTAAGGCTAATAACAACCTCACCACGTTACTGTGTTAGCAGAAGGAATTCATCTGCAGCGTCCTGAGCAGAGTCAGTACCCAGCGTTAGTTTTCATTCCACAAGAATGGAAGCCCTGTCAAGAGTTCCCGTTGTGGCTCAGCGGAAACAAATCTGACTAGCATCCATGAGGATGCAGGTTCGATCCCTGGCCTTGCTCAGTGGGTTAAGGATCCAAGGTTGCTGTGAGCTGCAGTGTGGGCTCCGATTCTGCGATGCTGTGGCTGTGGGTGTAGGCCAGCAGCTGTAGCTCCGATTGGACCCCTAGCCTGGGAATCTCCATATGCCATGGGTGTGGCCTTAAAAAAAAAATGGAAGCACTAGGAAGGGAGGGAACCATCATTTCTATTTGCAGGGGCCTCCCCTGGGTCTAGAACATTCTTGGCACACAGTAGGTGACCAATAACTATATGGACTGCACTTGAGGGGAATGACAGGCCCTCTTTAGTGGGGGCTGCAGCCAGGGACAGGGCCGTGGGGACCGAGCTGCCCAGGATTCTGCCTGGGGATGAGAGCTCTGGGTCCTGAGTCCTGGAAGGGCTGTTCCTGCCAGGGGGAGGCCGCCCCACCCTGGGCAGGGACTGAGAGCCCCAGGGAGGGCCGGTCATTCCAGTGAGAGTCTTAACGGCTGCCTTTCCTGTCCGCCCAGGAGCCCAGCCTTGATGTCGTCGCCCTGATTCCTATCGGGGTGATGGGCCTCTCATCTCTGCTCTCATCTCCACGGCCGGGACCCCGGGCAGGCCAGCTGCCACCTCCACCCTGCAGAGCAGACCGATGGCCAGTGAGTGGAAGGACGCTGTCTGCAGAACGTGGGGCTCGGGAGAGCCGGGCTGGGCCCTGCAGAGAGCTGGGTGACCCAAGGGAGGCTCTGAGACTGTCCCCTCCCCCTCCCCACAGCACCGAACTCTCAAGGCCGAGGTGCAAGCCAGGGGATGGGAGGACCTGCCGCCTGGATGTGAGGGCAGCACAGCCCCACCTCCTGCAACCCCGCGCCCCACCCCACCTCTCGGCTCCTCCGGCCTCAGCCCTCCTGCCCACCCTGTGCCCAGGTCCCCAGGGTCATCCCAGTCCAAGCTGAGCCTTGAGGGCAGAACCACAGACAGGGACCCAGACCCTCCTGTCCCCTGGCTTCCCAGCCGAGGAAGGCAGCTGTGTGGGCCCCCGTCCAGGGCATCTGCAGAGCAGCTTTAACCCGTGGCCCTCAGGCCCCCCCGGAGAACACGACAAGCTCTAGGCTGGCCCTGGCCTCCTGCCAGAGCTGGAGCTCGGCCTGAGAAGAGAGTCCACCCCCGGGCTTCTTGGCCTTAGGACACCAAATGCCAGCACTGGGCTGGTCCTAGGCTCCCGCCCGCTGCCTCCAGGTGGCTGGAGCTCCTGTGTCTGGCGCCACCCCAGCCCCGGCCACCTCCCCTGGCCCCGCTCACCGGCTGTGCTTGCTGGGGGACCCCTTGGGGGAGCCTTTGGCCGGGGAGCCCTTGGGGGACCCCTTCCCCTGGGAGCTTTTGCTCAGCCCCTTGAACATGGTCGTGGAGGCAGGTGCCTGCTCTGGCGGGGCTCGGCCGGCGCGGGCGTGCGGGCTGTGTGCGTCCTCGCTGGCGGCTCAGCCAGGCTCTGGCGAGGTGGGGCGGCCGGGCCCTGGGCAGGCAGTTTCTGGCGGCCCCTCCCTGCAGGTGAGGCTGCGAGGGAGGCCAGGGCGCATGCACCCAGGCTCCCACGCTCACGCCCGCTCCTGCACAACCAGTTTGGGAGGAAAGGGCACAGCCCAGAGGGCGGGGCGCCCGAGCCTGCCCGACTCTCAGAGAAGGTTGGGACTTGTTACACCCACACACCCAGAGGGAGCCAGCAGCGATCACGCCCAGATAGGGAAATAGCTGGACCCAGGAGGGACAGGGCTCCAGACAGACGGACGCGAGCCTGCACCAGGCTCAGGGACAGAGGCCCAGGCTTAGAGCTCGGGCTTGGGGTTAATAAACACCTCCAGCTGACCCAGTGCTAGCAGGCCCGCCCCCACCCAAGGCTCTGGCCCTGCCAGGGGTGGGAGGGAGGTCGAGGTCTCTGCTCCGAGTCCTCCACCAACATAGTGGGGCGGCCAGGAGGCATTCAGCTCAGACAGCTGGCATGAGGTACGCCTCAAGAGGGGACACTGGGAGTTCCCACTGTGGCTCAGCAGGTTAAGGACCAGACTAGTATCCATGAGGATGAGGGTTCCATCCCTGGCCTTGCTCAGTGAATTAAGGATCCGGCGTTGGCATGAGCTGCGGTGTGGGTCACAGAGGCAGCTCGGATCCCGCGTTGCTGTGGCTGTGGTGTAGGCCAGCAGCTGTCGCTCCGATTGGACCCCCAGCCCGAGAACTTCCATATATCTGCGGATGCGGCCCTAAAAAGAAAGGGAAAAAAGCAGGCACCACCCAGCCATCCCCAGCCGCTCCCTCTGCCTGGCTGGTCATCCCACCCGTCCACAGCTCCAGGGCCAGATGGAGTCAGATGCCCTTCGGTGGAATCCTCAGAAGAGTTTCAGACCAGCTTCAGAGGGGCAGGGAGCCCCCCTCCCTGGACCCCTTCCCCAAGGACCCTCTCAGCATTAGCCTTGCTGAGCCCGGGGTCTGGGGAGCCTTCTGGGAACCCAGTGAACTTGGGTTTTCCTACCTCTCCCTCCCCAGACGTGGCCCCTCGGGGTCTCTTCTGGAGTTGGGAGGAGTGTCCAACAGCAGGGCCAGCTTATTGGCCTGTTCCTTACACCGAGGGCTGCCTTCTCCGTCCTGGTCCCCAGGGTCTTCAAGGAGGGAGTGGCTTCCCTCATTTCCAGGTATTTATACCACAGCCCAGGTCAAGCCCCTTCTATAGACCCAGAGTCATTCCTGGGGGCCCGCAGGAGGCCTGGACGTAGCAAGTAGCAACGAGGAAGCAGAGCGGCCTCCAGTGTTCTTCTCCCAGCTGAGTGTGAGGATGCCACGGAGCCAGAGCTGGAAAGCCGGGCCCAGAGGCCAGCCTCTCTCTCCGTGTTATTCCTGGGTGACAATTGTCTTCTAATCACTGGTTGCACGCCTGCAATCAATCGACTGTTCTCAGAAAGGGGCCCATTTACTTAAGTGACTTCAGGGTTCAGGAGCCAGCCCTGACCACTGGCTTCTCATCTCAAACCCAAGCGTGAGCTCGTTTCCTGATCGCTGAGCTTGGGCAAATGACAGCCAAGGCTGCAGACAGCAGCCCTCAGCCACTGGCCTGCCTCCCTGAGGATGCTGGGCCCCTTCTTGGGAGGGGTGGTCATTGGAGATGGGGGCTTCCATGAGAGGAAACATCCAGACTCCAGCCCCAGGAATGGGAGCAGCCAGGAGAGGCCCTGCTGAGCTGGGTGGGGGAGAGGCTGTGTGCTCCACACACACACACCAGATAGAGGGCAGGTGGCAAAAGGCAGCTGGGCTGAGGTTTGGAATGTCTGAGCTTTGCTGCAGACGCCCCTGAAAATAAATGAGTACCAGAGGCGGCCCTTGCACGCCCCAGAGATTAAGACAAACTGACTCAATGCAAGAAAAACAAGAGCTGAATTCCTGGTGTGACTGCCTAAAGTCAAGTCCAATTAGGCCCCAGCTCCCCGGACAGGGCAGACGCGCAGGAGGCAGGAACAGCCAGGCCTCTGAGGCGGCTGCCACTACGGGATGCTCCTACTGAGCTGGCAGTGACCCCGGCCCCCAAGATGAAGGCACAGGACAAAGAAAGATGCAGGGTTTTAACTACCCGAGAAAAAAAGTGAGTTGTTCACTTAGAAGGCAGGGATGGGGTGGGCTGCTCTGACCCCCTGCACTGTCTCAGCCCCTGCGGCCCTGGAGCCCCGGATACGTGGCCGGTCTGAATTGAGAGGTGCTGAAGGTGTGAAATTCACACCCGCCTTCAAAGACTTGGCATGGAAAAAGGACGTAAAATACCGCGGTAATTGGTTACAGGTCAAAATAGTCTTTTGAAGATAAAAAGATATTTAAAAAATGGATTTAAAAACTGGATTTCACCTGGTGCCTGCTCAATGCGTTGGCTGCTGTGAACAGCAGCGGTTTATCGCTCGCAGTTCTGAAGGGCGTGCTCAGCCAACGTGCTCTGCGGGGTCGCGGGTCCTCACGCTCTCATGTGGTGGAAAGGGTGCTATTTTTACTTAAAGCGGCTGCTGGAAAATTGAAATTTGTGGCATTATAATTCCATCGGACGGCCCTGACCTTCAAGCCAGACCTGGTGCTGAGTTTCAGCCTCCCCAGGCCTCGGCCACATCGTGTCCTTTTGAACCCGGCAGGGGGCCCAGACCTGGCTCTTGTCCTGCCCCCCGCGGCCCACCCCTGGCCTGGCACTTGCTTCCTCCTCTGTGGGTCCCAAGCCTCCTGCCAGCGCTCTGCCACCTATGACTTTTTTTTTTTTTTTTTAGGGCTGCCAAGCTGAGTGGGAGGGCAAGGTCGAGGCTGCCTGGGGTGTTTGTCCCTCCTTGGGGGTGATTCTCTTCCTGGCCTTGGGCAACAGTGCCTGGCCCTGGCTCACCATGGGACCAGTGCCGCTAAGGCCCACAGCTCCAGGCCGGGGCGGCAGCCTGTCTCACAAGCCACCCCTGCACCCACAGGTCCGCAGCCTGCCCACTGTCCCTCGGGAATTGCTAGGCCTCACGTTGCCCAAGGGCTCTAAGCTCTCCGTCACCTTGAAGACAATGACTAGCCTTAATAGCTAGGTCTGGGGACCTGTGGCCCTATTGTAGAGAAGTTCAGGTTTGATGGAGGCGGCTCACTAGCCATGTCCTTTGCAAGGTCAAAGGTCTAGCACAGCAGCTGGGGAGGGAGGTCTAGTGCTGCACTGAAGCAGCAGGGGTTCTGCCTACACCACGTCCTGCTCACTGGTTGAGGAAGAAAAAGGTTTATAAAACAAACAGAGAGAAAGAACTAATATGTTTTCGTAGCTGAGGGGCAGGCCTTCCTAATCAGTCTTTATGGCCAGGAAACAGGAAACTACAAAGGGCAGCTCATCAGACTCAAGCTGTTGTCCTAATGATGCTGCTGAGACCCAGCAGGACCCAGCTGGGGAGGGGATGGGAGGGAAGAGGTAGCGGGGCCGCCCAGAGGAGGAGGAGGCTGGCTGGGCAGGGGGGGCCTCCTCACCTCTGCCGTGTGGGCCCAGCTCAGCGCACGGCAGCCTGGACCCTGGCGCAGACTGTGTGGCTGCAGGGAGAAGGAGGGCCTGTTCTAGGGATTCTGCCCTAGCCGGGTGGGGGCCCCTCCCTCAAAGCCCCAAGGCAGGGCTCAGGGGTGAAGGGCGCCTACAGGCGGCCGTGGAGGGAAAGGCGGGGTGTCCCAAGGCCAGCGCCACCCATGGGGAGTGAGGGGAAGGAAGTCCATCTCTCGGGGTCTCCTAAGGACTAAGCCCTCCGCCTGTCAGGGACGGAGATGTCCCTGTGTCCTGCCCCCGCCACTTCCACGCCAACACGAGCCCAAACTACCAAACATCAGCAGCTCTCAGGGGTCGTCACCTGCCTGCTGGAGCTGCACTGCCTCTTGGCAGATCTTTGAGACAAGTTCAGCCGCACAGAGGAGACGTGGTTCTCTTCCAAGAACCACGGACTGAGCGTGAGGACACAGAGTCGCAGTTAATAAAGGTCAACAAGACCGCCTGCTGAGAACAGGGGCCCCCGAGCCGCGAGGCTCCCTTTCCAACGCGTTTACAAGCAGCGCGGCGGGTGGGGTGACGGAGAAACCCCGCGGCCGCTGCCTCGCTCTCTGCAGGTCTGGGCACCTGTGCGACACGGCCTGAGAGAGCCGCCACGATCCCGCCCCCAGAGCCAAAGCGGTGAAATCAAATCTTAACTCCTTAGATCACAGCCCCTCGGCAGCTCAAAGGGTGAAGGGTTCCCGTACGTGCTCCGTTAGGATTCATCGTCTGAGGTCGTATTTCCACTTGTACCAACTACTAACACAGCTCCAACACTCAAGAGCCTTGACTATGCCAGACGGTGCCCACACGGAGGGCAGAGCCCAGCAGCGAGGGGGACAGGGGGGTCACCCACTGTCTCCATCAGCTAACAGACCCGCAGCTGATGCTGTCGGGAGGCAGCCGCGTTCCAACCTCTGTCTTGCAACATCGGTACATTTTAGAGTTAAATCTGGTTTCCATCTTCTCTGGAGCAACAAGGGTCTTCAAAACAGAGCAAAAAGACCCTGATACATATTTTTGCTCTCTTTGGACATGTTCCTAGACCTCTGAAGGCTCCAAGCTTCTCCAGGCTGCAGGCAGTGATGTGCTGTTTAGACTTGTGTGATCGATTCGCTGGTGGGCCGAAGGGATGCCGAGCGCCGGAGAGAGAAGCATCGCCAACGGCGGTGACAGTCAACAGAGCCCAGCTGCTGCCTTGGAGTCCCTGGAGCTGGGCCTCCTCTCCCGGGGCCGTGAGGCCATCGCCCCAGCTGAGGGAGGAAAGACCGGCGAAGGCCCAGGGCCACCACAGGCTGTCACCTCACGGCCATGGTGAAAGGCTCAGGCTGCCACCAGAGGCAGGGGATGGAACCAAGGCCGGCAGTGTTTTACGTGCCACAGGGAATCCAAGAATTCTCACCTTGTTTAATGGAAAGCTGGAGGGCACAGCAAAACCACGCACACGAAGAGGGGAAACCCGGGAGATGGACGAAGGAGGGCCTGTCCAGCCCCAATGCCTTACGGCCCTTTTCTCCGGCCGAAGCCACAGAGCGAAAGGCGACAAACGTGGCCAATCGCGTCCTTCCCACCCAAGGGTCAGAAGACCACCCTCCAAGTTGCCACACGGACCTTCTACCCGGTGGACTTCACCTGCTAACGCTGCTCATCAAGCCACCACCCGACAGATAAAACACCGCTGACACAGCCGCGCCTGGGCGTGTCCTACGAACCCAGGCTCAGCCGAGCTTCCCGTGTCTCTGGATCTGTGGGGACAAAAGACTCCTCCAGGGCCAAACCCTGCCGCCTGACCGACCGACCCACAGCCCATCCTGCGGGAGGGACAAGAGCCCGTGGGAAAGACCCACAGAAGCAGGGCGAGCGTCCAGGCCCTGCTCACAGCCGAGGGACTCACTGCTCCCCACCCGGGGCGGCACGAGCAGGCGGCCTCCGCAGCTCCGTTCTGGGAACCCAGCAGCAGTGCCCAGGCCTGACTCTGAACCCACTCCCACGAGAGGCTGCGGCCACCTCGCAGGCCCGAGGACAGGCTGGGGTCCCCACGACACAGCCTGTTCCATGTCTGGGGTGGCATGGGAGGGGATGTGGGCGCTGGGCGAGACCTCGGCCCTGCCGCGTCTGTCCTCTTATGTAAATGTGTGCCTTAACTATGAAACATGGCCTGTCACAGCCTCGCGGGCTGACACCAGCCGGCACTACTCAGAGCGGCCAGCAGGGACACGCGTGGAATTTTTAGTGTGTTCACGAGAAAGAAAAAGCTTGGAAAACCTTCCGTCAAGATGACCGACAGGATTCTGGCTCCCCCGATGCCGGCCCTGGAGAGTAAAAAGACCTGGAGCTGTGAGCTGGACACAGGGACAGTGGCCCAGAAGCCAAGAGGAGGCACTTCTCCAGTCGCGGCCCCACCTCCCAGTGTCTCAGACCCGGAGCCAGCAGCCTGCAGCAGGGCCCTGAACTGGGCTGACACAGGAGGACTGCCCGGCCGTGGCCTTGGCCCAGGTCGGCAAGAGGAGGCAAAGGAGACGACGTGGACAACCGCCCTGGTGCTGCCAAGGGCACCGGGGAGCTGGACGAGGGGGAGGAGGAGGAGGAAGGCCCCTGGCACCCCCACCTCAGCCCGTCAGAAGCACTGACCGGGCCTGCAGAACCCAAGTCCAGGACCTCAACCTGAAGCCCTCCGTGGAAGGAGGCAGGGAGAGAAGGAAGATACCCCTAAGCTGTGGGGAACAGACGAAACTTCAGACTAAAAACCCGCCAGCTTCCTGAGGCTCCTTGACACAAGCAAATCCTGGGCAGAGATCTGCTCTCCGAGCCCCGGAGCCCCCGCCAACGCTCAGGTCCAGCGCTGAGGTCCGCTGCGCCTGCCCAGCCCCGTCTCCTGCCGTGCGGCGATGCCCTCCCGAGGCTCGCTGGGAAAGAGAGGCACCTCTGAGCCCACAGTGGGTCTCACGCATTGCACACATCTCAGTTTAAGTCACTGCGACTGCCTGCTCTCCGGCATTGCTTTTGTGACGACTGTAATCGATACACTAGAATTAGAAAAGAGCAGCTAAAGGGAGTTCCCGTCGTGGCGCAGCAGAAAGGACCCAACTAGGATCCACGAGGAAACAGTTTTGATCCCTGGCCTCGCTCAGTGGGTCTGGGATCTGGTGTTACCGTGAGCTGTGGTGTAGGTCACAGGTGAGGCTTGGATCCACGTGGCCGTGGCTGGGGTGTAGGCCGGCAGCTGCAGCTCCAATTCGACCCCTAGCCTGGGAACCTCCAGATGCCAGGGGTGTGGCCCTAAAAAGCAAAATACGTAAATAAATGAATGCAAATTCTTTAAAAAAAGAAAAAAACACAGAGATAAGGAAGGAAAGTGAAAAGTGATTAAAATATAATGGCATCCAGACCCCGCAGCTTGGGAGTCTTTAGGCACAACGCCTGACACTCTCACCCAGCATCAGACAGACCCAGGCTGCCGGAGGTCAGGATCCAGGGGGCCGGAAGGCCAAGCAGAACCGGGACCGGCCGTGAGGGCGTGTAAAGAATGGGCACAGTACCCAGCATCTTTGCCTTTTAATATAAGATTTGTTTTCATCATTTCTGAGGGTAACATATTTCTTCTAAAAATAGAGCTCTTTGCTTGTTTGGAAACTTCTTCACTTTCACTTGCAGGGGAGGGGAATAAGGCTGACTGTAATTCTGGGGCGACGCTGCAGTGTTTCCTAGTCATGGACAAACTCCTCAAGGGGGTCTGGACGCTCGCAGCAAGGCTGAGCTCATTTCACATCCGTGGTACTGAAGAAACAGGACAACACATTCAAGTCCCCATCCGTGCCCGGCGGGGCTCCCCACCAACACGTCAATGACCGCGGGCACAGGGGCCCCGCCCCGGGAGGTCTGGGGAGGACCCCGAACGTTTACAGAAGCCGACAGGGCACCCCCCAGCACAATGGTTACGAATGGAAGTGTACACCGCACGAGACACAGGAACGCGGGGCTGAGCCTGTCACACTCCCGCCCTGGGCCAACGCAGACCTGGATTTAACAGACGGACCCTGCTGGCGTTTCTCCCAACACAGACCCAGCGTCAGGCTCCCCTGCCCCCAGGAAGAGCCTGGTTAGCTCCTGAAGCCAAAGATGCCCTTGATGTATCCGGCGAGGCCGCTCTTGGTCTTCTGCTCCAACTTGTCCTCGAGGGGTGGGAAGGCCACGTGGTTGAGGGCCAGGTCAAAGAAGAGGGGCTTGCAGGGGACGGGCTGGAATCCCGGCGGGAAGTGCACGAGGTTGGCTTGCTTGGTGACGAGGGAAGGGTCCAGGCAGAAGGTCTCAAACCGCTCCACCAGGGGCTGGAAATCAGATCAAAGGCAGAAACCCCGACGTCCGTCACAGCCTGGACATCGCGACGTGTCCAGCCCCCAGCTCAGAGCTCACGTGTGCCCCCCGCAACCCCCAACCCCCCGTGAGGGGCTCTCACATGCCCAGTTTATAGCCGAGAGTCACTGAAACCTGGAGAGGCTGAGAGAGGTGGCCCGGGACTGGGGTACGGGCCTGTCAGAGTCGGGGCTCCCAGGCACAGCAGGTCCCTGGCCTCACTTGGGACCATCGGGATGACACCTAACAAGCCTTACAGAGGCAGCCTGCGGGGCCTGAGTAAACGGAGGGGGGGGAGCGGGGCGTGTCCTGAGGAATCGAGGGTCCTCTGCGCTACCAACGGGCCCACATTCCTGGTCTGTCCGGAACCCCTGAGGCCCTCAGCAGCCGCAGCCCACACTCACCTTGTTGTCCTTGACTTGGGACGAGGTCTCCGTTTGCTGGGGGTCATTTGTATCTGAAAGAGTCACAGGATTCAGTAAGAACAGCGACTCGACACAACGGACACGAATGAGGACCTATGGCAGGTCTGGTTCCAAACCCTGAGGGCAAAGGTGTGTGGGGAGGGAGCCTCTCTCTCCGGAGTCCAAACCCGGCAGAGAATTGGCACAGGTAACAACGCCAAACCCCGGGACAAGGCCGTGAACCCAGTGAAGCGAGCCCGGCTAAGTGCGAGACACCAGCAGGCGGAAGGGACCGCGCACACAGCAGCTTCTCTCAATTCTTCTGCTCGACTCAGTGACTTAGTGCGGCAGATGCAACGGCAGGAAAATATCAGTCTTACGGCTTAACCACAACAACCCCTTCCAGTCTGAAAACAGCGGCATGGGGGCAGGAGAGCAGAGGGCAGCAGCACGGCAGTCTGGGGACGCGGCGGCCAGGACGGCAGGGGCTCACCCAGGATGGCGGCCGCCTGCAGGCAGCACTTTTCCGACCTCACTTGCGAGATGAGCTCCAGCACGTCAGGCAGGTCCTGCAACAATCGGGAAAACGCGGACGCGTGAGCACAGCAAACGGACCTGGGGGACCCTGCTGGGATGTTCTCGGGATTTTAGACTTTCAAAACGGCTCTCCCTATTTAAAAAAGCACACACACAGAATGAGCCTGTTTCAAAGAGGGCAACCTATGCTGAGGCTTCAGTGACAGCGTGTGGAGACGGTGACTACTGGACGACACCAGTAGCAAACGCATCGGACCTGACCCGCTCTGTTCCAGGCACGGCTCCGCGTGGCTCGCCAAGTGCGAGTTCCCACGTCGTGGTCGTCTGCGGGGCCCACACCTGCCCTTTACAGGCGAGAAGACGGATGCCCAGGGCGGCGGCAGGGCAGGGCAGGGCAGGGATCCAGGGCCCTACCCAGCGACCCCGCCCGCCTGCCTCAGCCTCACTCGGCAGAACTGGGGACGATCAGAGTAGGTCTGGGTACTCGGAAGCCCTCACGCCTCTTGTCCCTGTCACCTCCCCCGAACCACCCGGCCCAGGGGGTCAGATGGGCTCCTGTAAACCTTGCCTCTGTCCTCTCTCTGAGACAAACCGTCCCCACGGGTCTGCCTCCACAGTCCGCCGGCACCCCTCCCGCTGATCCTGCCACACTGGTCACCCCACCCTCTGCCCGCGCCCACCTCCCACGGCCCCCTCGTCGTCTCTCCTCCTGTATGCAGACGGGGCTCCCGCATGCAGGTCTCAGGGTCGTGGCAGAACCAAAGGCTCTGGGCAGGTCTCTCCTCCCCCCCCCGAGCCCGTGCTGTCCCGGCAGACACAGGACGCCAACGGCAGACCCGGCTGCTCGCACTCTGGCTGTGACACCATCTGTAACAGTAACCTTAGCCCGCTTCTCCCAACAGTCGCCACTCGTCAGATGCACAAGGATTCCCTGGGCGAGGGCTTTACGACTCTCTGTATCCTCACAGCCGTCTGCCAGCTTCAGGTCAGTAAGACAGACCGGATCAGCATGTAAGCCTCGCTATCCACATACCCGAACCGCCAGGGGTCTTGCTAAAAGGCACTTCTGGACTCAGTAGGCCTGGGGCAGGGCCTGAGAACTGGTGTTTCTAGCAAACTCCCCAATGCTGCTGCTGGTCAGGCACACTGTGTGTGGAAAGGCTGCACCAGTGGTTCTCAGCTTGGCTGTGGATTAGAATCACGGAGGGGCCGTGAAAAGCCCCAGTGCTCAGACCAAATCCCACACCAGTCAGAACTGGCATCTCTGGTGGCGGCACCCAGACATCCACCTTTTAAAAAATCTTTTCACGTGATTCCAACACGCAGCTGGGTCTGAGGCAAGGACTCCAGGGCGGTTTTAAGCAGAGGAAGGCTGTCCTCCTTAGAACCTGAGCTCTCAGGGCCGGAACACGGCCACGAGTCACCGCCTGCGGCTCCCAGGCACCCGGGACTCACCCCGCCTCACGGCTGACGGGGCAGGACCGGTCTGAGAAGGCGTCGGGGCCTCGCTGCACAACCGCTCAGGGCTTGGAAGCAGGGGGAGGCCGAGGGCTCACCTTGAGGCTGTTCTTGAAGGCGCCGGCATCAGAATTCACTTCGTCTGCATATTTCAGGACCCTGTCATACAGGACAAGGGCTTCGCTCCACTTCTTCACCAGCACGTAGGACTGAGCGATGAAGAAACATCTGACGCGGAAGGAAGAGGGCCACAGTGTTCTTAAGCGACAATCACCCAAGAGCAAGGCTTTCCTCGCTGTTTAGGCCAACGTGTGGAGCTCCTTAACCCCGGGGTCCCTGCCCGAGACGGGAGAGCCCGGCACTCTCCACGTCCAAGTGTGCAGGCTCATCTGCTGCCTCTGCTCCTCCATCAGAGGTGACAATGCAGGTCCAAAGCTGACCCACTGTCTTTTCCTTACTGGCTGAGTCTGCAAAGAAGGCAGTTCCTAAAAGGCACAGGGAGGGAGCCGGAGGCAGGCAGGAAGCAGGGATGCTGCCCGGCTGATGGAAACCCACCGCTCACTGCCCACACAGGTAGGTCACTACTGTTCATCTCCGCTCAACTCCTTCTCTCTCTCTTTTTTGTTTTTTTGCTTTTTAGGGCCACACCTGCAGCACACAGAGGTTCCCAGGCTAGGGGTCGAATCAGAGCTATAGCTGCTGGCCTACACCACAGCCACAGCCACGCAGGATCCGAGCCATGTCTGCGACCTACACCACACCTCACGGCAGCGCCAGATCCTTAACCCACTGAGAGGCCGGGGATGGGACCCGCAACCTCATGGTTCATAGATGGATTCATTTCTGCTGTGCCATGACGGAAACTCCTGCTTACCTCTTTCAAAAACCAACTCCAGAGAACGAAACCTCTTCCTAAGAGAAATTACTCCACTGGGAGCCAGAGAGCACTGGGGTGCTGGCCAGGAGAGGAAGAGCAAAACCATGCCAGGCTCCCCTGTGCTGTTCCGTCCCCTCCCCTTCTTGCCAGTCCACTCCCACGTTACGCATGGGAAGCCGAAAGGCTGCGCTTTCTCCCAGTTCAGTTCAGGTGTCCTGAACCAGCTGCTCTGGTTCTAATTAGCGCCTTTCCCAACACTTGTCCCTCTGTCCCCGGGAGGAGGGAGGAAGCGAAGATGGGTATCATGTGTCCCCAGCTCCCCCAAGCTCTCCCCCGACCAACGCTGCACTGGAAACTCCCGGCCACACTCCCAGGCTTTCCCTGAGCACTGGCCTGACTGCCCTCTGACCACACAGCCCGGGACCCAAACTTCCAGGGGAAGGGACATGTTCCCAAGGCTTCCAGAACCAGCGGGCGGCAGAAGAGAGCCCTGTCTGTCCCTCGGGACCTTACCTGTAAGCCTTGTACACCAGAGTTTTGAGGCCTATTTCTTTCTGGAAGGCTCTGTCCTCTTCTAAGCCAGGAAGCTGGAGCAATTCCACCAGATTCTGCACAAGAGACGCAACAAGAAAACTCAAAGAGAGGAGGCCTCACACTGAGTTTCTGACAGAGGACTTGTGAGAACAGACGTGGACAAAAACAAAGCACCTAGGCTTCAAATGACGGGGAAAAGCCTGTGAGGAGTGACACGGCAGCAGCCGCACCTGGTGTCACCGCCACCCTCCTGACACTGAAAGCCTACTTGTCCTTTATCTTTCCGCCACACCTCACTGCCCTCAGAGGCTCCCTGGACCCTCTCAGCCAGAGGGGAGCTCTCCAGCTCTCAACTCACGTCACAGACGGCCCACCCGTGTGGCATCTGCACAGACGCCTTGCTTGCATACAGGGGTCAAACAAGCTCACGCGCCCATAAGCTCCTGGGGGCCGCAGCAGTGTGGCAGCAGGTCCCAGGATGCTTCCCAGCCCACGGGGGACCATCCTGCACGGGGAACACCTGTGGGTTTACTAGCGTCTACACAGCAACACATCTGAACATCGGGCTCATGGGCGGCTGAACTGGTACGAGAACAAGACCTGTCTGTCTTTCAGCAAGATGCTAGCAGCTCCTGGCTGTCCCAGCAGCTTCGCCATGCAACACTCAGCCATTCTGTGTCCAACACACACACGAGACAGACTCTGCTTTCCCAGCCCTCCAGGGTCACCTGCAGGATGATGTCATAGAGCCGGATCAGGTCCTGGGGCCGGGGGGAGCGCTTGCCGTCATCTTCCGGCTGCTGCTGCAGCAGCGCCTTCTGCAGGCCTCTGGCCATGTTCTCGTTCCGCTTGATCGCTGTTGACAGCTTGATGTAAGTCAGGTAGCTGGAACGCACCACATGTCAGCTCAGGCTGTGCTCAGGGAAGCTGACGTTCCGAGAGGCGCACTGGGCCACGAGCTGGGACTGACCAAGGGGAGTGCGGGGGTGAGGCCTGGGCCTCAAGCCCCAAGGGCCCTCAATGCCGGCCGCTGTTCAGTGGCTAACGTGCAGGGGACCCATGTGAGACCTTACACGGAATTTGATTTGAGCTTGAATTACACGCCCTCTGTATCTTTTCTAAGAGCCAGAACGCTTACAGTGAGGCCCACAGCTGATGAGCTGCAAGGGTGCAGAGCTCCCAGTAGAAAAGGCAGAGTCTTTAACAGGAGTAGAGGGACAAGGGTCACGAGACACAGGAGGGAAACCTCCAGAGAGACAGAAGAGGGGAAAAGAGCAACTTGGAAGAGCTAGACTTTGTAGGAGGAGAAAACTTCAGAAAATAGTTTTCAAAGAACACAAATGAGCTCTTAGAAATTAAAATGGCATCAGATAAATCTATAATAAAAATTTATTTTGAAAAATGGCACCAGAGGAGATCCTGCCATGGCTTCGTGGTTAACAACCCTGACTCGTATCCATGAGGACACAGGTTCGATCCCTGACCTCGCCTTGGTGGGTTAAGGATCTGGCGTTGCCATAAACTGTGGTGTAGGCTGCAGACAGGGCTCGGATCCTGCGTTGCTGTGGCTGTGGCGTAGGCCGGCAGCTACAGCTCTGATTAGACCCTTAGCCTAGGAACCTCCATATGGCCTGCACCTTTTTAGGGTGCGGCCCTAGAAGGACAAGAAAACAACAAAAAAAACATGGCATCAGAAATGAGGAAGCTTGCGCAGGAGTCAGATGGGAGGTCAAGAGAGCTCGGGGTGTGGAGCGGGAGCAGCCTGGGTGAGGGAGGGCTGTGGGGAAAGTGGTAAATGCTGCCCACACCCAAAGATCAGTGTGCACAGGGCATGTAGCGCCACGGAGGCAAATATCAAAAGAACTGGTTAAAAGAATCAAAAGTGTCTGCTTCTGAGACGTGGGAGGAAAGGTCAGGAGGTGGATTTTCCTAAAAATCAGACTCTCAAAACAAAGTAATTATTATTCAGAGTGGGACAGGACTCTAGAGCCAGCTCTGCAGAGTTTTATTAAAATACAAGCCCCTCCTGATTCCTGACTTCAATCTACCCCAAGCTGGCCTCGGACCCTTGCTGGACTCATGATCTCGACATGAGCTCCATGTGGAGGTGGGAGGACGGGTCCGAGGGCAAGGGGGCTTCACGCTGTGCAAGTCCCCTGAGCCCTGCTGAAGCTCCTGCGTCCTTCAAGGCTGGGAGGCTGACCAGCTGCTGACTCCTCCTCTCCGTGGCTGTTAACTACTAAGTGTCCCCTGGCCATCCTTCTCCCGGGGCTGTTGAACCAGAAGACTAAGGGCCGCTCCCCCTCGGTCCTGATACGCCTGAGTCATCTGGCACCACAGCAAAGTCCCCAGGAAAGGAGGCTAGGGGAGGGAGAGGAGTTTCTGTGGTTTTATTAAAAAAAAAGGGAGGGAGCACAAGAATGACTGAAAATATTGCAAGGTTTTGCTAAAGAAGTTACAAACAGTCTGAGAAATTAAACTTCTAAGGTCACATGGAAAGAGGATCTGATGGGAAGTGGATTTTATTTCCCTTCAGGAAGTCTGAAGAGTGTCACTCTTCCTTCTTTGTTCTATGAAACAAAATGACTCACTTTCAAAACACTGAGGTGATGATTTTAAAGATGCACAGGCAGAGCGAAGGGAGGGAAACAGGGTAAAAAGCCCGAGGGAAAGCCTGGGGGGGACTTGCTCCATCAGACCCCGAGGAGCGTGACAAATCCGCAGGGAGTCAGTGTGCTGGTGTGGGTACAGACAAGTGCACCCGCAGGGCAGAGGAGCCCGGAAAGAGCCCGCAAGGAGGAAGCGGGCCACGTGCCCGCAGAGCAAACTGGACACTGTGGCAATCCCTCATCCTCATGGAAAAAGGTGAACTGGCTCCACGCCGCACTCAAAATTAAACTCCAGACGGAATTAGACTGGAGTTGAAACTGAACTTAAATGTAAAAGGGGTAACTTGAAACCCTGGGAACACAGAGGAGAGTGGGCCTAGGAGCCTGGCATGGGAGGGACAGTGGCTGGCTCTAGAAGGGGGGCAGGGGAGTTCCCGGTGTGGCACAGCGGAGGTGACCAACTAGTACTCATGAGGATGTGGGTTCGATCTCCAACCTTGCTCAGGGGTCCAGGATCCGGCATCGCCGTGACCTCTGCTGGAGGTTGCAGAGGCGGCGCGGATCCCGCATGGCCCTGGCTGCGGTGTGGGCTGACAGCTGTAGCTCCGATTCGACCCCTACCCCGGGCACCTCCATGTGCTGTGGGTGTGGCCCTAAAAAAGCAAAAAAATAAAAAATAAAATAAAAGATAAATAGAAGAGGGGCCGGAATCAACATGGGTGGGGCCACAGGGAGCTTCAGAATTACTGGTTGTATTCTAGTTCTTATCCTGCATAAAAATTTTGAATTATACACGTGCGAATATACAAATGCAACACTGGATGATAAAACGTGCGCAAATGCATTCGTACTGTCATATGTACCAACCAACGTAAACCGCAACGTATATAAACACTACGGATACTCTTTTGCTCCCAGGTTATATCAGACCATGTCAAAAAGGAGAGAAAACGACCGCCCTTACCTGTGCAGGTACTGAAGATTAGACACCTTCCCCGACTCGCCTTCAAGGGGATAATCTCTCTGTTTCTGCAGAAAGTGAAACAGTAAAGATAAACCAGCTGATCCTATCCCTGGCTCTGCCCAGCTCACTCAACGCTGTGGTCTTCACAGTGCCCTGGGGCACAGGCAGGGTCTGATAGAGAGGGGCACATTCCTGCACCACGGAGTCACTCAGCTGCCCCTGGCATCTAAACACCAGGTCTGAAGAGGAGAATTCAGAGTAACAGCCAGGAAGGCTCCCTGTCCACTGTGTCCAGGGTGCAGGCCCAAAGCCTTAAGGCGGAGGGTCCTCGGCTCCATTTTAGGACCTGTCTTAGACTCATGT
Organism: Phacochoerus africanus; assembly: GCF_016906955.1. Lineage (NCBI taxonomy): Eukaryota > Metazoa > Chordata > Mammalia > Artiodactyla > Suidae > Phacochoerus > Phacochoerus africanus. Next base: position 5,337,583 of record NC_062557.1, on the reverse strand, counting down.
TCTATGCCTATGCCAGCAGCTCCTGCCTCTGTGGTTGTTGCATAACGGCCCCCAAAGCTGTCCACAGCCCAAGAGGAACCTGTGAAGATGTTACCTTTCATGCAAGAGGCCTTAGAGATGCGATGAGGTTAAGGATCTCCTGATTAGCCTGGACTCTCCGGGTGGCCCCCCACAGTCCCAGGCTCCCGAGAAAAGGGAGGCAACAGGGTCAGTGATACAGAGAAGACTGGGCCTGAGGCCGCGGTCAGACAGGAGGGAGGGCGCTCTGCTGCTGCCTGGAGACGGGGAAGGGGCCACAGGGCAAGAGATGCGGGTGGCCTCTACGAGGAGGAAAAGGCACTCTCTGAAATACTGGGGACGGAGTCTCCCCTGGAGCTTCTACGGGAACGCGGCCCTCTGGACTCGTTTCGGCCTCCCAACCTCCAGAACTGTGAGATGACACATTTGTGTCGGTTTAAGCCACTGCACTAGTGGTAATGTCACAGCAGCGATGGGAAACCTCACTATCACTAAATGCACCGCGTTCCGTGACGTGTCTGCTCAGAACACAAAGCGACTGACAGAGGCTGAGGCTCCGTACGTACCTGCTGAACGAATGAAGGGATGTTTACTACATACAGACAGCAGCTCAAAGGGAGGAGGAGACAACTGACTGTAGCCCAACATGTATTTCCTGAACTACAGAAGGGGCTGTGGCAGAGGACCCAAGAAATATAACTGCTTTTAATATGCCTGTTATCGTCTTAGGAAAAATAAAACAAAAAGACAAATATGAAACAATACAATGCTGGATTAACTATCAAAAATTAGAGCTGCAAGTACAGATATTCAAGAAACGGAGACACATGGGCTAGGATGGCGTAGGTGGGCTCCTCACTGACGGCGAGCCACGAGCTGCAGCTTGAAAGCCCGCCAGAGTTGGGACAGGTGGAAAGAGAGGAAGGAGCAGCCAGGTGTGAGGAGAAGGGAAAAGACAGCAGTATAAGAAAGGTGCTAGGGGGACAGACGGTGAGGACAACAGCTTGAGGCAGATGACTCAGAGGGGGAGTCCCCACTGCAGCACAGCAGAAATGAATCCAACTAGCACGCGTGAAGATGCGGGTTCGACCCCTGGCCTCCATCGGTGGGTTGGGGATCTGGCGTTGTGGTGAGCTGTGGTGTAGGTTGCAAATGCGGCTCGGAACCTCAGTTGCTGTGGCTCTGGTGTAGGCTGGCAGCTGTAGCTCCGATTTGACCCCTAGCCTGGGGACTTCCATGTGCTGCAGGTACAGCCCTAAAAAGCAAAAAAAAAAAAAAAAAAAAAAAAAAAGACAATGACTCAGAGGGAAGCAGCCACTCACAATGGTGGAAACAGAGGACTGAAAGACAGGGGCTCAAGGAGTCGGAAATGTACTCGATAGACCAGCGGGGTCTGACGCAGGGCACACGACCCTCAGAGTGGGGCAGACGCAGAAAACAACAACGTCTATTTACATTTATCTCAAGTCTAAAAACTTCATTTTAATGCATTTTATATATCACAAATCAGGTGAATAACAGGGTATATTGTTTATAAATAAACGTATCAGAGGTTAACCTGGGGGCTGCTTTATTACGAAAGTTTAGAGAGCACTGCTCCAGGACCTCAGCAAGCCACTGGGCTTTTCATAAGCAGAGAGTGAAACGGAAACTAAAAAGATTCAATCTGGGAGTTCCCGTCGTGGCTCAGTGGTTAATGAATCTGACTAGGAACCATGAGGTTGCAGGTTCGATCCCTGGCCTCGTTCAGTGGGTTAAGGATCCGGCATTGTCATGAGCTGTGGTGTAGGTCGCAGACGCAGCTTGGATCCCGAGTTGCTGTGGCTGTGGTGTAGGCGGCAGCTACAACTCTGATTAGACCCCTAGCCTGGGAACCTCCATATGCTGCAGATGCAGCCCTAGAAAAGGCAAAAAGATAAAAAAAAATAAATAAAAAGATTCAATCTGTTCTTCTGGCAAAAATGCCTGGAGAAGCAAAATGAACTTAAGATAGGAAAAGCAATCAGGAGACCTTTATGGTAATCCAAGCAAAATGTAAAAGGCTCATTGGAAACAGGTGGGATGGACAAGCAGCCAGAAAAATTACAAAGGGAGAATAAACAGGGCTTGTGGTAACAGAGCGGAGAGAGACAAAAACGGTTCGGACTGCTCCGCCTAGACGCCTGGATGAATCACAGTGATATTATTTTAAAAAGGGAGCACGGGAGAAATCCACCCGGAGATACAAATTTCAGACCTAAGGCTAACAGGCAATAGAGAAAACCATTAGGAGACACAGGATAGAGAGCAAAGACTTTCTCAACCTGATGGGGCCCAGAAGAGGCTGCCGTGGTTATGAGCCAGTCACCACACCTAAAGCCAGCGGGGGCTGCGAGTCGGTGCCCCAAGAAGGCGACACACAGACGAGGAGGACCCCGGCCCAGAGCAAGAGCCGTGGCTCCGCTGACAGTCCTACCTGATCTGGCTTGAGCTCTTCGCGAACGGCCTGGATGGCGTCCCGACACTCGCTGAGCATGGACTCGAACAGCCGCTCCTTGGTTTCTTCGCTTTCAGCCTGAACCAAAGCAGAATGTGAGACAAATGTCCTCGTGAGTAACCCGGAGTGTCCCATGCAGGAGGGCAGGACAGTGCTTCAAGGCTGCCCAGGAGACCCCCAAAGACACCCCCAACCAGAGGTCACGGCAACTGCTACTATGCTGCACCGCGTGAGATTTCTCTTATGGCTCATCCATTATTTCCATGGAAATTATATACATCACTGTAAAGTGAACACACTAAAGAAACAGCCATATAACTGATTTGAAACTGTCAGGCAACAGATGCTTTAATTTTTTTCCTATCAAAAACTTTTCTGGGAGTTCCTGTCGTGGCTCAATGGTTAATGAACCAACTGACTAGTATCCATGAGGACAAGGGTTTGATCCCTGGCCTTGCTTAGTGGGTTAAGGATCTGGCGTTGTCGTGAGCTGTGGTGTAGGTCACAGACGCAGCTCGGACCCCATGTTGCTGTGGCTGTGGTGTAGGCTGGCGACTGTAGCTCCAATTTGACCCCTAGCCTGGGAACCTCCACATGCTGCAGGTATGGCCCTCAAAAAAATTTTTTTTCTACTTTCCTCCAATGCCTCTGCTCAGGACCTGCACCTGGCACCCCTAGAGTGGTCTTACAGACTAGATTTGGGGCACTGCTACCTCACACTGAAGCACAGCACACCAGAAATTTCTTTATTTTTTATTTGTTTATTTTTGTCTTTTTGCCATTTCTTAGGCCGCTCCCGCGGCATATGGAGGTTCCCAGGCTAGGGGTTGAATCGGAGCTGTAACCACTGGCCTACGCCAGAGCCACAGCAACGTAGGATCCAAGCCGCGTCTGCAACCTACACCACAGCTCACGGCAACACCGGATCCTCAACCCACTGAGCAAGGGCAGGGACCGAACCCGCAACCTCATGGTTCCTAGTCGGATTCGTTAACCACTGCGCCACAACGGGAACTCCCAGAAGTTTCTTTTCCTTAGAGTGCAACTCCACAGTTCTCACCACAGAAATTCTGCACTCAGTCCACACGGCTTCGCTGAGAAGAGCTGCAGGGCGAGGCTGACCAGCTCGGATGACAGTCTCTACAGAGCTCGGGCGTCACCCTCTGCCCGCCAGCGGGATGAGGCCAAAGGTGACTCATTAACTGAATACCTGCCAAACCACATTATCATCCTAAAGAATCCGACTGAGCAGGTGGGAATGGGCGAAGGGCAGCAAGGGGATGAACCTGTGTTACCGGCAGACCCACTCGGACGTGAGAACACCAACATTCCCGGGACCGTGCTTGACTTTCCGCAGAAACCAACACACAATGTGATCTCTTGACAGTCAACTGACCTCTAAGAAAGCCCCAAAGAAACCCCAGGCCCGCCCGCCCCTCTAAGAGGTACGTGGGAGGAGCTGAAAGAAAACCCTTTTCTTCCCTTAAGCACTCTTATGCTTCTCCCAGTTTCCAGCGTGTAAAAAACTTCCTTATAAGTTACCCACTCAACTCAAACATACCTGACTATTTAGAAGTTACGCGACTTTCTTGTTGTTGCGGAACTTAGGAACAAACAAGGAGCCCAGCTGTACGAAGGCAAACGTGGCACCACTGACGCCCTGAGACCTAGAGCAGTGCTGTCCACTAGCACGTTCTGTGATGGTCACACACCCGCCTTGTCCAACAGAGGCACCAGCTACCTGTGGCTACCGAGGCCTGAAATTTTAATCAATTTCAGCCACTGTGTGGCCAAGGGCAGCTCTGGAGAAACACACGCCACACAAAACACTGTTACACAGGTCAAGTTAGCAAGATTCTTCATAATCATTTAATCCAACTGCCACATCGCTCACAGTGCAGCTCTTTCGGAACGGGGCCGCCACACAGTCAGCAGCTGGAGTGACAGGAGCAGAGACCTGGCGCCACCCACACACCCCAGAGCCACGGCGTGAGCAGGCAGGATGACCTCCAGCACAATCCAGCAAACACGCCACCCACACCCTCTCAAAGTGGGTGGGGTTCAGGACCTGAGGCGACGGGTGCAGAAGAGAGAGAAGAGGGAGCTTGGCTTTACCAGCTGCACAGGCAGGACCTGTCTCTCTCATGGCGAGGGTACATGCAAGTAAAAAAAATCAAGACGATGCAAAAATGCTAAACCTCCTTCCCACCAGGTATTAGCTTCATTTTCCTTGAAAGAGGAAAGCTCTGCATCAAGGTACTGACTGGAAGCAAACGTTTCCTCTGCTCCCAGAAAATTCTAACTTCCATTGGGAATGTCACAGAAAGTGTTAGGGCGCAGCGAAGTCAGCTGCGTTTTCCAACGGCACCCGGCGGCGCGGTGGCGCAGGGAACACCATCCTCTGGGGCAGACCTGCTTTCGAGGCGCCCAGGCTGGGCAAAGTGTGCCCACACACGAGCGTGTTTTGCTCATCATACTCCTCTTCCATAAACCACCTTGGAGGCCAAGACAATCCTGAAAGGACAGCGGGACAAACACCTCTCGACACGCGTGCAGGTTCCGCAGAGGCTACCCGCAGACGTCTCAGGTCTGCCCCTGAGCCCACAAAGATGTGCTCCGAAACCCAAGGGGCGAACCGCCTAAGGGTTTGCGCTCTGCTGGGACCCGTGCCCAGGTGCCTACAACAGAGAGAAATCGTCAGCCCAGAAGTAATGCGTTACTGGATCCTGACAAACTCTAGATCGACGTTCAGGAAACTTCCAGCACTCTCGGAGGGGCTCTTCTACAGCCTCAAGCCACGTCTCCAGGCCGCCTAAAGCCAGCTGCCGGGGTCCTGTCCGGCTATCAAAAACACAGCTCCCAGATGGTTTTATTTTATTTTATTTTTAGGGCCACACCCACAGCATAAGAAGGTTCCCAGGCTAGGGGTCCAATCGGAGCTGCAGCTGCCGGTCTACGCCACAGCCACAGCAACGCAGGATCCAAGCCGCATCTGCGACCTACACCACAGCTCAGGGCAACGCCGGATCCTTAACCCACTGAGCAAGGGCAGGGATCGAACCAGCAACCTCACGGACACTATGCCAGGTTCATAAACCTGCTGAGCCACAATGGGAACTCCCAGATTGTTTTCCCTTGTCTGCAAAAATTGCTGGAAGGCAGTGGTGTGACTGAGAGACAGGCAGGCGAGTCTGACCACGGTCTCTGCCACACCCGTAGGAGAACCAGGTCTCGCTCGGCCCACTGAGGTCGAGGAAAACACACACTGATACGGAGCAAAGGAGGATACAAATCTCAGTTAAAAACAATTTTTAAGAAAGAAACAGAGATTATCTCCCCTCCAGTCAAACATTAAAATATTATCCAAAGAGAAAAGAGCAAAAGAAGGGAAAATACTACCTGTAGCTTGAGGATGAGACTCCTCAAACCTGCAGGTGCTCTAAACCCACCCCGCCCCGCTGCCTAACATCCTCACACAAGGCAGCCGCCAGGGCCAGTCCGCCAGCGCCAGTCCGGGTGGGCAAGCGTTAACAAAGCAAGAGAGAGATCACAAAGTAAGACAACGTCGGAGTTCCTGCTGTGGCGCGGCGGAAATGAACCCGACCAGGAACCACGAGGACGCAGGTTTGATCCCTGGCCTCGCTCAGTGGGTTAAGGGTCCGGTGTTGCCGAGAGCTGTGGGGCAGGCCGGCAGCTGGAGCTCCGATTCGGCCCCTCGCCTGGGAACCTCCATGTGCTGTGGGTGTGGCCCTAAAAAAATATATATGGAAAAAAAAAAGTGAAACACTATCAAAGGCCTGAGGACCCAAGAGTTTTGGGTAAAGAAAGGAAGGATTTTGCAGCTGGATTTCTGGCAGCGGATTGAGCCTCAGCTCCAGTCTTTGCAGTTTAATATTATCTCCCTGAATTATTTCTTCCTTCCATGCTCTTCAGTAAACTGCTATTCTACTACTTAAATGTCATAAAAACCTTGACAAGTAAGCAAGAAGCCGGGGCTGCCCAAGTCCTGCATTCCAGTGCCCAGAGGGTGGCAACCACCACCACCAGCCAGGTTAGCAAACAGGGCAACGGAAGCCCGGTCTCTCTCAGACAGACCCCTCGGTTCCCAGGGCAGAGAACAACCCAACACAGTCAGGAAAGCTGCCACCACCTGACAGTGGCACCAGGGAGCAGGTAGTTCTTCCAGAGGTTAGCCTCAAACGGCCAAAGGGCATCTTCGGCATTCAAGAACCCATGGTTCACTCAACTCGATATACGTTTAATCAGCCACAGCGCTAGGCCTGACATCTAAGGATATGAGTAAACTTTGACACTGAACTTACACTGTTTTACTCGGTCTGGTGTATGTGCAACGTAGCACATGGGGCACGGAGCTGTTTTTAATGTTAAAACCTTAACGGGGAGTTCCCATCGTGGCTCAGTGGTTAACGAATCCGACTAGGAACCATGAAGTTACGGGTTCGATCCCTGGCCTCACTCAGTGGGTTAAGGATCTGGCACTGCTGTGAGCTGTGGTGTAGGTCACAGACGTGGCTCAGATCTGGCGTGGATATGGCTGCAGTGTAGGCCAGCAGCTACAGCTGCAATTCGACCCCTAGCCTGGGAACTTCCATATGCTGTAGTTATGGCCCTAAAAAAACAAAAAAATTAAAAAAAAAAAAAAACCCTCAATGGGATTCCCAGGATTTATACACATTTTCTTTGACCTATCATTTCTGAAAGGTCTCTGATACTCAAGTGATTGATCCTAATGCACTATACGATCCTTAAAAATCATAACTGTGATTAACCAGTACATTAACCAGGACTTAAGAGGAAATACCGTGACAGATTCTACAAACATTAAACTGATAAAGCACTATTATAAACTGTGTTAACAAAATCAACAATTTGCATGAAATTAATACATTTCTTCTAAAAATAAAAATCCAAAGGGACACGGGGTAATACAAGAAAAATGTACAACTCGTAAAGGAATTATATTTGTTTAGAACAAACAAAAACAAAATTTACAAACCTTCCCACAAAGAAAATTCCAGGCCCAGTGGTTCTACTGATGTGGAAAGACCACAAACATTTACGGAAAAAAGACACCAACGTTACATATTCTTTCAGAAAGCAGAGTAAGAAGGAACATCTCCAAATTTGTTTTGTGAGTTATGTATAACCCTGACACCAACCCTGAAAAAAGACATTACATACAAGAAAAGAAAATCATAGGCCACTACTTCTCATGAAGGTGAAATTCTCCAAGTGCTAACAAATCAAGCCCAGCAATATATAAAAAGAACAATATGCTGTAAACAAGTGGCTTACCCCAGATAATCAAGGTTGGTTTAAATGTTGAAAATGATCAATGTAATTCACACGGAGGTTCCCAGGCGAGGGGTCTAAGAGGAGCTGTTGCAGCCGCGGCCTACACCACAGACACAGCAACGCCAGATCTGAGCTGCATCTGCAATCTACACCACAGCTCACGGCAACGCTGGACCCTTAGCCACTGAGCGAGGCCAGGGATGGAACCCGCTACCTCACGGTTCCTAGTCGGGTTTCTTTCTGCTGCAGCACCACGGGAGCTCCGAGGACTATTTATTTCAATCAAGATTCTGCTTTTTCAGTCTTTATCAGGCACCCAGGACTCTGCTTTTGTACTGTGAAGTGAAACTATATTTAACTGTTTACCAAAGCCAAGGAAAATGATCCTGTCACTAGGTTCCTGATGAATCTAACGGGACATGTAGAAAACTTCAAGGCACATGAGTGCTGGAGTCAAAGGGCCTGGTTTGAGTGCAAGCACTCCCGTCCATCAGGTACAAGGCCGTGGGCAGGTTACACTCTGAGTTTTCCCACCTGTAACATGAGAGTCTCACCCACCCCAGGGTGAAAAAGATAAAAAGAGAGCATTAAGCAGCGCAGGCAGAACATTAAGGAGGACCAGTACCCTCCCTGCTCATCTCTGGGGTGCCTCTGTCCAGGGGACTACCGGATACTCAAGATATTGGTGAAATACTGCATAGGAACATGAAAACCCTTACAACATGTTAGTAAAAACAGGATACAAACCTGGATCTCGGTATGATGCCAACAGATAAAAAACCACAACTGTCTCTCATGAATATGAAAGACTTAAAAGGAAATACATGATTTTGTAGTAGAATGCAATGTCAATGAGGGTATACGGGAAGTCAGATTACGGGCTGATTTCTGAAAAATATTCATGTTTTCTAAATGTTAAGCAAGAATAACTTTTTTTGGTCTTTTTGTCTTTTTAGGGCCACACCTGCGGCATATGGAGGTTCCCGGGCTAGGGGTCCAATCGGAGCTGTAGCTGCTGCCCTACGCCAGAGCCACAGAAATGTGGGATCCGAGCCACGTCTGCGACCTACACCACAGCTCACGGCAACACTGGATCCTTAACCCACTGAGCAAGGCCAGGGATCGAACCTGCAACCTCATGGTTCCCAGTCAGATTCGTTAACCACTGAGCCATGACAGGAACTCCCATGAATAACTTTTTAAAGTTACTTAATAAATGTATGATTGTGTCTGCGGCCCCGTTCCTAAGAAGTCTCTATTTCATTTGCCCTGATTAACCTCCCCAACTCCTAGTCGAACCTGAACTCCTGCCCCACTGTCACCGATGCCTGGCACAGAACTGAGACAGTTCCTTGCGTCCAGCGTCTATCACTCTGAGACAGGAGTTACTCCAGCTGCGTCATCCACATGGGCGCCCTCAGCCCCAGCCCAGAAGAGAGCCCAACACAGGCAGGGCCAATGAGAGCGCTCAGAAAAAGTGCAGAGTTTAGACGAATGGAAACTCAACTTTCTGCTGTTGTTCTAGTCGTCTGTCCTTCAGGCACATACAAGGGGAACGAGAGGCAACATGTAACACAGACAACAGGCACAAAGAAATCCTGCAACGGCTGAAAGTGCCCCCGACCCAACGTCACGGAAAGGACTGGATGCTTAAAACAGCGCATCAACACAACTGACAAAGCACCCCCTCCACATGCTTCCGGGCACTGCGACGTCGTAGGGAATGCCGCTGGCCCCTGGAGAGGATGGAGACACAGTGAGCAGCCTGGTTTTTTCCAGACGTTCTTTACCTAATATGAAGGAGCTGTAAAAAAGGCCTCAGTCACGTCGGGCAAACCAACGTCACCAGGATCTCCCACCTTCTGGGCTCACTCGGCTGTTCACACCCAACGCAGGTAACAATCACGCCCGTGACAGCGTCGGTTAGTGCGACACCGCGGGACCACTGCACGTGTGCCGCACGTAAACAAGGTGTCCGGGCTGCCGGGCTGTCCTTCAAGGGCCCAGGAACAAGGGGCGGCCCTTCAGGGCTAGACGGCTAGGACAGCGGTCCGAGAGAGGCCGGGGACCTAACAGTTCTGCCGCTGTACCACCTGCTGGGCCGAACGGGACCCCAGACCTCACGCAGCCTCTACGGTGCCCACTTTTCTTGAAGGCTGTCACTGCTGACTTCTTTACCCTCTAAACATAAGGACTCCTCCTGAGAACCTCCGCTTGGAAGTAATTTTATTCGAGAGGGTGCCTCCTGAGAGGGTTCGCACATCCCGAGCAGCACCGCGACGAACGTTTGCGGGAAACGAACACCAACGAACACTACCGCTTCGGCGGAGCAGGGCAACCCTCGACCCGCCCACGCGAGCGCCACAGGCCCCGGCCCTCACCTGGGCGATGGCCGCCGCGTTGTCGGCCAGTCCCAGTAGGAAGATCCGCACTCTGTCGATCTTCACCGGGACGGCGCGGCCTCTCCACTCCACCTCGCTCATGGTGGCCGCCTGCTTGGCTCGCGTCTGAGTGATCAGCGCCTGGAAGGCAGTTTTAACAAGTTATGAGTGGTCACGGCGACAACCCGTGGAAACCAGCAATTGTCTCTTTCCTAAAAATGACACATTACAGGCTAGAAAACAGAACATGCGTGGCAAATGCACACTTAAACTCCTCCGTGGTATCCATAGTTCTTAGTTTACAGGAAGTCAACAGGAAAAGAACATGCTAGGAGGCTAAAGGAGCAACACTAAGTTTTGGGAGGCACATGAGGAGGAAGGAGTATCTGTATGCACGACAACGTAAATCAGGGGAAGCTAAAAAGACGTGCCAACATCTGTCAAAAGTGTCCAAAAACACTCAGCTTCACTTTTAAAATTTTATCCTAAGGTAATAACTAAGAATGTGTACAAAAGCTAGGGACACAGATATTCATGCTACCAGTTACCACTTTAAACAATCAACAAGGGAGTCCCGGCTGTGGCTCAAGGGTAACAAATCCAAACAAATCCAACTAGTATCCAGGAGGACGCAGCTTCGATTCCTGGCCTCATTCAGTGGGTTAAGGATCCGGCGTCGCCGTGAGCTGTGGTGTAGGTCACAGATGTGGCTCGGATCTGGCATGGATGTGGCTGTGACTGTGGTGTAGGCCAGCAGCTGTAGCTCTGTTTTGATCCCTAGCCTGGGAACTTCCATATGCCGCAGGTGCAGCCCTAAAAAACAAACAAACAAACAAAACTAAAAAATGACATACAATGAGTGATCAAATAAAACATGTACTACAATGGAAGACCAGGAGGCCATCAAAAGATGTGTGGCAGTGTACTCACTGACGTGGAAAAAATGCATGCGATATTAAATTTAAGCAGCAGACTGCTATGCTATCAATTCTATGTGGAGTCTAAAATACCGCACAAACCAACCCATCTACAAAACAGAAACAGACTCACAGACGTAAGAGAACAGACCTGTGGTTGCCAAGGGGGAAGGGGGAGGGAGGGGGGGGAGGGGAGTTTGGGGTTAGCAGACACCAACTATGACACTGAGAATGGAGAAGCAGTGAGGCCCTCCAGTACAGCACAGGGAACCATGTCTAGTCTACGGGGATGGACCAGGACGGAAGGCAACACAAGAAAGCGAATGTACATACACACGTGGGACGGGGTCGCTCTGCTGTACAGCAGAGACAGGCACAGCACTGAAAATTGACCACATGCTAATAAAATATGTGTGTAAAGAGAAGCAAGTTATACCGAGACCCTATTTTTTAAAACATGTGTCCATAGTTCTCTGTGGTTTAGCAAGTTAAGGATTCGGCACTGTCACTGCTGCGGCACAGATTCAATCGCAGGCTGGGGAACTTTCACATGCCATGGACATGGTCAAAAAAAAGGTTTTTCTTCAAAATATAAATATGCAGGAGTTTCCATCATGGCACTGCGGAAATGAATCCATCTAGGAACCATGAGGTTGCAGGTTCGATCCCTGGCCTCATCGAGCTGTGGTGTAAGTCACAGATGCGGCTCAGGGTCTGCATTGCTGTGGCAAAGGCTCGCAGCTGTAGCTCCGATCTGACCCCTAGCCTGGGAAGCTCCATATGCTGTGGGTCTGGCCCTAAAAGCACAAAAAAAAAAAAAAAAAATATATATATATATATATATATATGTAAACGTGCAGGGGTTCCCGTCGTGGCTCAGCAGAAACTAATCTGACTGGCATCCATGAGGACGTTCCAATATGCCACGGGTGCGGCCCTAAAAAGCAAAACAAATAAATAAATAGATAAATAAGCACAATTAACAGCAATTATGCCTGGATGATGAGATCACAGATTACTTCTTTTACAAGCCAAAGACTTTTCACAAGAAACAAAGGAGCATGCTAGATTACCTCCAATTTTTCAGCCAGGAGCCCCTCAGTGCCCCCAGACCTCAATCTCATCTGCATGAGTTCATTGATAGCTGACTGGTCCCCTGGAAAAGAGAGAGAGAGAGATTGCACGGAAAACCCTCAGTGGTCTCATCTGTTCTCTTGAGAACCACCAGCTTCAACTCCGAGCTCGTCCCCCTCTACCAGCAAACTGCAAGGAGTCCCCGGTCCTGGCACAAAGCTCCTGGCGAGAACAGGAGACGGCAGCGCCGGAACAGGAGCCAGGGAACCGCCTCCTGGATTTTGAGCAGGACAGACTCCAACAACTCTACTTTTTTCATCAACCAAAACCCAGACCAAAGGTGGAGGCAAGGGAAAGGACAGAAAGTTCGAGAAACTGTCTGGGCTCTCTGAGATGAACCACTCGCACGCCCCCCGCCGACAGCCAACGCGGCCCCGCTCACCGATGTTGTACGCGCAGTAGCGGATGTTGGGGGAGATCTCCTCCACCCGCTGGTTGTAGAGCACGGCCTGCTCCTCTGTGAACGCACTGGCCAGCTTCTCGTAGATGGTTCTGCAGGAGAGGAACACCAGGATTCACAGCAGCCTTACTTTAAGAAAATAAACTCTTAAAGTTCTGTCCTGGCTCAGCAGAAACAAATCCAACTGGGAACCACGAGGTTGCAGGTTTGATCCCTGGCCTCACTCGGTGGGTTAAAGATCCGGCGTTGCTGTGAGCTGTGGTGTAGGTCGCAGATCTGACCCCTAGCCTGGGAACCTCCACAGGCCATGGGTGTGCCCCCCCCCCCAAAAAAGAAAATAAACTCACAGGGAACGTAGCTACTAAAAACCAAACATGGGCTTTGAAGCCCTTCCTTCAGAACTGGCATATTCTGGGGCTTCAAGAGAATAGTCAACTTTTCTCAAGAGAAGAAAAAAACAAAACTGTGTAACTTTCACAGAAAAAAAAATCATTAGCTGATCTGCAGCTTGAATATGACTATCATCAAAATTGGTCACAGCCTCTGGACCAGAGGACTTACTTGCATTTGTTAAAAGCCTCAATGGCAGCTTTCCATTCCTGATGTTCAAACCGCAGCATTCCTGAGAGGTAAGCCGTGTAAGCCTGAAAGGCGACGGGAAAAGAGAAACTGCTTCAGCCCCTGAGAACCACTGCGACAGCCCAATCTCCTGCTTCCAACTGATATCAAAAGTATAGAGCTATTCAGATTGATTCTAAAAGAAAAAAAGTTATTTCACTAATAAGATGTGACACATAAATAACTGATGGTTCACTTACTTCCCGAGAGAGAGCTCCCAAATAAAAAGAATGCGTTTTCTTCATTTCACCTAATAACTATCTTCTGGGTTATAACATAAGCATCGAAAGTTGAATACAGGTGTCCCCTACGGCTAAATGGGTTGAGGATCCAGTGTTGCCACTGCTGTAGCTCAGGTCACTACTGTGGCAAAGGCTCAATCCTTGGCCTGGGAACTTCCACATGCCACAGACACGGCCAAGAGAAAAGGTGACTACAAACACGATATATCCGGAGTTCCCGTCGTGGCGCAGCGGAAACGAATCCGACTGGGAACCATGAGGTTTCGGGTTCCATCCCTGGCCTCGCTCAGTGGGTTCAGGATCTGGCGTTGCTGTGAGCTGTGGTGTAGGCTGGGGGCTACAGCTCTGATTGGACCTCTAGCCTGGGAACCTCCATGTGCCTCGAGTGTGGCCCTAGAAAGACCAAAAAAAAAAAAAAAAAAGGAGCATCAGCTGTCTTCAAAGTTAAAGCTGTTAAAAACCAAGAACTCAAAACTAAAAACAACTTCACCTTTTAAAGGCAAGATGAGACTTTTTCCTCTCCTGACTACCAATGTAAGAAGCTGTAAAGAAACTCTGTTCTGTTCAACCCTATTTTTTTTCTTTAGGCCCTGTCTCCAATCTCCACAATAAAGCAAAGCTGATGTTAAGACACTAACCTGAGCCTCCAGCTTGGTCTTGGCGTCCACACGATTGCTCTCACACAAGCGTTCCAACTCCTCGGCATGCTTCACGGCTTTGCGGAGGCGAGACAGTAAGTGGAACCGTTTTCGGGGTTCAGTGTTGGCTTCCTGCTTGAGCTGCATGGCGTAGCTCCAGGCTCTCTCAGCATCCATCAGAACCAGAAGCAAATATCTAAAGCAGAGACAGAACAGACCAACTGAACAGCAAAGGCCAGGAGCACGGGACTCAGATACCCTCTGAGGTGCAAGTTTCAGCCCCTCAAATTTTCTCTCCGCGCCCCCTCTCACTTTCCTCCTCAGAGCTGCTCTTCCCTCAGTATGAACCTCAACTCCCAAGTCAGCATCTGATAGGTTTTTTTTTTTTTTTTTTGCTTTTTAGGGCCACTCTGGTGGCACATGGACGTTCCCAAACTAGGATCAGAGGTACAGCTGCCAGCCTACACCACAGCCACAGCAATGCAGGATCCTTAACCCACTGAGCGAGGCCAGGAATCGAACCTGAAACCTCATGGTTCCCAGATGGATGTTTCCACTGTGCCACAATGGGAACTCCCAGCACCTGATAGGTTTCTAACCACCTACCACACACATCTCGTTGAAAAGCCTCCCCAAACACGGCAAACCCAGACCTACCCCTCCCAAACAGAGCAGACAGAGGCTGTCCAGACACACAATCTGGCCTCATCTTCGAATCCTACCTCCTTCATCCCAGTCCAGCTAGAAACCAAGTCCTTAAGAGGCAATAAAGAAATACACATGTGTGTATACTTTTTTTTTTTTTTTGGCCGAGCTCACACCGTGTAGAAGTTCTTAGGCCGGGGATCGACCTGCACCACAGCTCCAAGCCCACAGCAGTGACTACATCAGATCCTTAACCTACTGAGTCACCAGAGAATTTCTGTGCATAATTTTTTTTTAATTTTATTTTTATTTATTTTGCTTTTTAGGGCTGCGCCCCTTGGCATATTGAGGTTCCCAGGCTAGGGGTCGAATTGGAGCTGTAGCTGCCAGCCTACACCACAGCAATGACAAATCCGAGCCTCAGCAACCTACACCACAGGTCACAGCAATGCCGGATTCTTAACCCACTGAGCAAGGCCAGGGATCGAACCTATGTCCTCATGGATACTGGTCAGATTCGTTTCTGCTGAGCCGCAATAGAAACTCCCTGCGTATGCTTTTTTAAATTGAAGCATAACTAGGGTTCCCTTTGTGGGTCATGGGTAACAAACCTGACTAGGATACATGAGGACGTGTGTTTGATCCCTAGCCTCGCTCATTGGGTTAAGGATCTGACATTACCGTGGCTGTGGTGTAGGTCGGAAGCTACAGCTCCGATTTGACTCCTAGCTGGGAACCTCCATATGCTGCAGGTGCAGCCCTAAAAAGACAAATTAAATAAATAAATAAATAAATTGAAGTATAACTGACTTAATACATCGGTTTCAGGTTTACCACAAAGAGATTCAATATTTTGACACATTACAAAATGCTCACAGTAAGTCTAGTTACGGTCTGTCACTACACTATGGTGTTACAATATAGCTGCCTATATCCCCTATGCTGTCCACTGGAGCCCTGTGAAGGATTCACCACTTTATAAATGGAAGTCTGTGCCTCTGAATCCCCTTCTGCTATCTCATCCACCCCTTCCCACTGCCTCCCCTTCTGCTATCTCATCCACCCCTTCCCACTGCCTCCCCTTCTGCTATCTCATCCATCCCGTCCCACTGCCTCCCCTTCTGCTATCTCATCCATCCCTTCCCACTGCCTCCCCTTCTGCTATCTCATCCACCCCTTCCCACTGCCTCCCCTTCTGCTATCTCATCCACCCCTTCCCACTGCCTCCCCTTCTGCTATCTCATCCACCCCTTCCCACTGCCCCCCTCCCTGCTAGCAACCACCAGCTCTTCTCTGTGTCTGTTTCCCTTTGACGGTTCCTTTGCTTTTTAGGTTCCACGTGTAAGTGAGATCATACAGTGTTTGTCTTTCTCTAATTTCACTTGGCATAAGACTCTCTAGGAGTTCCCCTTGTGGCTTAGGGAAACCAATCCAACTAGTAACCATGAGGAAACGGGTTCAATCCCTGGCCTCGCTCAGTGGGTTGGGGATCTGGTGTTGCCATGAGCTGTGGTGTAGGTCACAGATGTGGCTTGGATCCTGTGTTGCTGCAGCTACAGCCCTAGCCTGGGAACCTCCACAAGCCTCGGTTGCAGCCCGCTCCCCCTCCAACAAACCAAAAAAAAAAGGCATAATACTCTCTAGGTCTAGCCAGGCCATTGTAAACAGCAAAACTCTGTTCTTCAATATAATTGAATTATACATATCTTATAATATAAAGTATGTATATGGCCTGATCTTGCTTCTAAAAGGTGAAGTTGGAGTTCCCGCCGTGGCGCAGTAGAAACGAATCCAACCAGGAACCGTGAGGTTGCAGGTTCCTTCCTTTGCCCAGTGGGTTAAAGATCCAGCGTTGCCGTGAGCTGTGGTGTAGGTTGCAGACGCGGCTTGGATCTGCTGTTGCTGTGGCTGTGGTGTAGGGCGGCAAGAACAGCTTAGACCAGACCCCTAGCCTGGGAACCTCCATATGCTGCGAGTGCAGCCCTAAAAAGGGTAAAAAAGACAAAAAAAAAAGTGAATTTGGTATCTCGTTTTTATTTTTGGGCTCTTGGTTTTTTTTTTTTTTCTTTTTAGGGCCATGCCACTGCACATGGAAGTTCCCGGGCTAGTTGTTGAATCGGAGCTGCAGCTGTCACCCTACTCCGAAACTCAGTGCAACGCCACATCCTTAACCACTGAGCAAGGCCAAGGATCAAACCCACATCCTCAAGGATACTAGTCAGGTTCACTACCAATGAGCCACAACGGGAACTCTGCGGTCTTGGTTTTTTATACACATAAAACCTCGGCTATCACTGAGGTTGCTTCCATATCTTAGTTATGGTAAACAACGCTGCAATAAATACTGGTGTGCATACACCTTTTCTAATTAGTGTCTTTGTTTTTCAGATAAATACCAGAAGTGGAACTGATGAGTCATACAGTTGTTTTTAACTTTGGGGGGACCCTCCATACCACCTTCCACTGTGGCTGCACCGATTTACAGGCCCACCAACAGAGCACCAGGGACCGCTTCTCTCCACACCCTCGTCAACACTTGCCACTTGCTGTCTTTTTGGTGACGGCGATCCTGACAGGTGTGAGGGGACGTGTCGTGGTTTCCATGTGCACTGCCCTGACAACCAGCGACAGAGAGCATCTTCTCAGGTGCCTGCTGGTCATCTGTATGTCTTCCTTGGAAGAAACTACTCTTCAGACCTTCTGCCCATCTTTTTTGGCCGCTCCAAGCATGTGGAGCTGCCGCCCAGGGGTCAGATCTGAGCCACAGTTGTGGCAATGCCTGGATCCTTAAACCACTGTGCCAGGCCAGGATCCAACCTGCGTCCCAGCGCTCCCAAGACCCTGCTGATCCGATTGTGCCACAGAGGGAACTCCTTCTGTCCATTTTTTAATCAAATTGTTTTTTGATATTGAGTTGTATGAGGTTCTTCATATATTTTGGATGTTAACTCATCAGACGTCATTTGGAAATGACTTCTCCCACTCAATAGGTTTCCATTTGTTGGTCATTTCTTTCACTGTGCAGAGAGGCAGGGTGTTGATGGGGTTAAGCAGGCAGCTCTAGAGCACGGACTGGAACCAGCGTTACGAGCTGTGTGACTTTGGGCAAAACACCCATCTTTCTGGGTTTCACTCTTCCACGTAGTAATGCACATAGCACACTTATAGACCAGCGGTAGAACTTCCTGTCATGTAAGTTAACTACTTCATTATCATTAAAACCACTGCCTTCATCAATCTTCCTTTAACTGCAGCTTAATCTTGCCTCACTTTTTTTTTGCTTTTTAGGGCCGTGCCCACAGCATATGGAGGATCCCAGGCTAGGGGCTGAATTGGAGCTGTAGCTGCCAGCCTACACCACAGTCACAGCAACGCGGGATCCGAGACGAGTCTGCGACCTACAGCACAGCTCACGGCAACACCGGATCCTTAACCCACTGAGCGAGGCCAGGGATCGAACCCGCAACTTCACGGTTCCTCGTAATGAACCTCGGGTTCATTCGTTGCTGAGCTACGCAGGGAACTCCGGTGCCTCACTGTTTTAACAGACCTCCGAACCCACCTCGTCAGATGACCGCGTGAGATCTGACGACATCCCCGGAACATCCATCATGATCCACAGGCTCCAGAACGGACTGCAGCTCATACACCGAGAGCTCTGAGCCTCTGCTGCCTGAGCCGCAGCAACAAGTGCCCAGCATCATCGTCCCTGCAGTGTACTCAAAAGCACCACACGGAGTTCCCATCGAGGCGCAGCGGAAATGAATCCAACTAGGAACCATGAGGTTGCGGGTTTGATCCCTGGCCTCGCTCAGTGGGTTAAGGACCTGGCGTTGCTGTGAGCTGTGGTGTAGGCCGGTGGCTGCAGCTCCAATTCGACCCCTAGCCTGGGAACCTCCACATGCTGTGGGTGCAGCCCTCAAAGGACAAAAGACAAACAACACCACGTGTGCCTCCTCCTGACACAGAATTTCTTTTCTGCTCACAAATCTTCAAAGGTCCAGCCTCCTCCATGCAGGCTTCCTGGCTTCCCATCACGAACCCCCAAACTAACTTCTCCCTTCCAAGACTGCAGAATGAGAAGTTATCTTGGAGTGTTCGTTGTTCTGTACTTGATGGACATCTTTGAAGAGTATCACAGTCAAAGAGGTTCAATGACGATGCCTCCCCAACTCTCCTACATGCAACATGGCTCAGGCCACATACCAGACCAGGGGGCAGCAAACTTTTTCGTAAAGGGCCCAACGGTAAATATCTTAGCCTTTCTAGGCCATATGGTCTGTGTCAAACAACCACTCTGCTACATGTAGCACAAAAGCAGCTGAATAAATACCTAAATAAATGGTGGGGCTGGGTTCCAATAAAACTTTATTTACAAAAAACAGGTGGCAGGAAGACCCATCTGGCCCAGAGGTCAAAGTTTGAGGAACTGACCTATAGACTGTTAATATATGTCACTGGACAGAGTAATCCTTCAGCAAATGTTAAGCATGAACACAGCACTGAAAAACAAAGCTCTTCTGTAATAATTTACAGACAGGATATACTCACTTAAGGAAGCACTTAGACACTGAAATCTGCATTCTACAAACCCTACCAATAACCCATTAGATTCTAATCACTGACTTCCACATTTGCTGTTCCCCACAGTTCTTCGAAAGTCACCGAACCTCTCCGAGCCTCAGTTTCCTCATCTTATATAACAAGGGAATAGTAAAGATGCTTATGCCAGAGCTGATAAGAGAATCCCATGAAATAACAAAAGAGTCTGACACAATACCTGGCAGCCTGTAATTATTCAGTAAGTGTATTCAGCAGTTAATACCTGTTATCAGTCAGAAGATCCTCGGTTACTTTTTTCCCTGTGAACTTGTGTCTGTTCCCCATCTTGAAGTTGAGTGTTTTCCGAAGACGTCTTTGTCTCCGGGAACAGTAGCCTCTGTAAGAAATCATAAACAAAAATCATTCAGCCAAACTGAAAGCAGCTGCAGTAACAAATTCCGTGATAAGGTAAGGTCAAAAGTCTGGGGTAATCTGGAGTTCCTACTGTGCTTCAGGGGCAATGAACCCAACTAGTATCCATGAGGACGCAGGTTCAATCCCTGGTCTTGCTCAGTGGACTGAGGATCCGGCGCTGCCATGAGCTAAGGTGCAGATTGCAGAGGCGGCTCGGATCCCGTGTTGCTGCGGCTGTGGCGTAGGCCAGCAGCTGTAGCTCCAATTCAACCCCTAGCCTGGGAACCTCCATGTGCCACGGGTGCATCCCTAAAAAACAAAAAACAAAACAAAAATTTAGCACAAATTTTCTGGCAATATGGACACATTCATCATGATCATTAAAAATGTTCATGCTGGGAGTTTCCATTGTGGCTTAGCAGGTTATGAATCCAACTAGTACCCAGGAGGACGTGGGTTTGATCCTTGGCCTCACTCAGTGGTTTAAGGATCTGGTGTTGCCATGAGGTGCAGTGCAGGTCACAGACACAGCTTGGATTCTGTGTTGCTGTGGTGTAGGCTGGCAGGTGCAGTTCCAATATGACCCCTGGCCTGGGAACTTTCATGGATGCAGGTGCAGCCCTAGAAAGAGGAAAAAAAAATGTTAATTCTCCTGTAGTTCCCACTGTGGCTCAGTGGGTTAAGGAGCCCATGTTGTCTCTGCAGAGGTACAGGTTGGATCCATGGCCCAGTGCAGTGAGTTAAGGATCTGGCATTATCATAGCTGTGGCATAGGTCATAGCTACGGCTTGGATTCGCTCCCTGGCCCGAGAGCTTCCATATGCTGCAGGTGCAGCCATTAAAAAAAAAAAAAAAAAAAAAAAAAAAAAAAAGGAGTTCCCGTCATGGCGCAGTGGTTAATGAATCCGACTAGGAACCATGAGGTTGCGGGTTCAGTCCCTGCCCTTGATCAGTGGGTTAATGATCTGGCGTTGCCGTGAGCTGTGGTGTAAGTCGCAGACGCGGCTCGGATCCTACGTTGCTGTGGCTCTGGCGTAGGCCGGTGGCTACAGCTCCAATTCGACCCCTAGCCTGGGAACCTCCATATGCGGAGGGAGCAGCCCAAAGAAATAGCAAAAAGACAAAAAAAAAAGTTCATATTCCCTGAACTGACAGTCTACTTCATTTTTTTTGTATTTTTAGGGCCATACGTGTGGCATATGCAGGTTCCCAGGCTAGGGGTCAAATCGGAGCCAAAACTGCTGGCCTGCACCACACCTACAGCAACACGGGATCTAAGCTGCATCTTCGACCTATACACCATAGCTCACGGTAATGCCAGATCCTTAACCCACAGAGCGAGACCAGGGATCGAACCCGAGTCCTCATAGCTACTAGCTCGTTTCTGCTACGCCATGACAGGAACTCCAACAGTCTACTTCTATAATACTCTATGCTAAAGAATAATCAGGAGTTCCCATCACGGTGCAGAGGCAACGAATCCAACTAGGAACCATGAGGTTGCGGGTTTGATCTCTGGCCTTGCTTGGTGGGTTAAGGATCTGGCATTGCTGTGAGCTGTGGTGTACGTTGCAGACTCGGGTCAGATCCCGTGTTGCTGTGGCTGTAGTGTAGGCCGGCAGCTATAGCTCTGATTCAACCCCTAGCCTGGGAACCTCCATATGCCGCAGGTTCGGCCCCAGAAAGAACAAAACAAACAAACGAAAAAACCATATGTTGGTGTTCCACCATGGCGAAGGAGCTTAAGTTTCTGACTGCAGCAGCTCAGATCACGGTGGAAGTGTAGGTTCACTCCCCCGCCCAGCAGAGTGGGTTAAAGGATCTGGCTTTGCTATAGCCTGGGAACTTCCATAGGCCACAGATACAGCCATAAAATGAAAAAAAAAAAATATATATATATTTTTTATATATAAAATATATATATATATAATTTATTTATTTGTGTGGCCACATCTGCAGCATATGGAAGTTCCCAGGATGGAACCCAAGCCACCCTTTAACACTGTACTGGGCCGGGGATCCAAGCCACTGCAGTCACATTCTTTTTTTTTTTTGTCTTTTTTTGTTATTGTTGTTGCTGTTGCTATTTCTTGGGCCACTCCCGCGGCATATGGAGGTTCCCAGGCTAGGGGTTGAATCGGAGCTGTAGCCACCGGCCTACGCCAGAGCCACAGCAACGCAGGATCTGAGCCACTTCTGCGACCTACACCACAGCTCACGGCAACGCCAGATCGTTAACCCACTGAGCAAGGGCAGGGACCGAACCCACAACCTCATGGTTCCTAGTCGGATTCGTTAACCACTGAGCCACGACGGGAACTCCTGCAGTCAGATTCTTAACCCACCATGCCACAGTGGGAACTGGGAACATTTTTATAGATATGGAGAAACACAACCCATATAATGTTTGCAGAAAAAGTGGGATACAAAGTTGTAAACATAATACCAGCAAACTGGGAAGGTCAAAAAAATATTCAGTAGGCACACATATACAAATATATTTCTGCACTAAATAACATAAAAATGGACTAAAGAGTACACATCAAAGTCATTTTTATGTTCTCTATATTTTACCACCAGAATACTAATTAAAAATGCAATATTGAAGAAAATAACAACAACAACAAAACCCCAAAATCGGAGACAACCAACAGCCAATGAATTGGGGAAGAGAATGCAGACTGTGGTTCGTCCCTGCAATGAAACAGTACCGAGCAATAGGTTAAGTAAGAGAATCCAGACACAAGATTATTCTCATTGCTCCGTGGTATTCTCTCATGTGTTAACAATCCAAACAGGAAACTGGCCAAATGCCCAGCAACAGTATAGTGGAAAACAAACCACAGGACAGTCACATGGGAGAACAACATAGAGCAGTGAGGATAAAACACAACCATACGGAAGAATTTCAAACATAGTATTGAAGGGAAAAAAAAGAAAAACAACCAGATAGTGAAAGCCTCTATCTACAATATAGAAATAGTTGGATATTTCTGCTTTCAAAGTATTGAACTGTATTATATATTAAGTATCTACTCAATATTCTTTTTTTTTTGGCTGCGCTGATGGCATATGAAGTTCCCAGGCCAGGAACTGAACCCAAGACGCAGCTGCCACCCACATCACTGCTACAGCAAAGCCAGATCCTTAACTCAACTTCACCAGGCCAAGGAATCGAAGCTCTGGCTCCACAGAGACAAGACCAGATCCTTAACCCATTGTGCCATAGCGGGAACTCCTGTATTCAATTCTTTGAGTCATATTAAAAGTGGTTTTCAACTTGAAAGCTATTATAAGTCTACCAATAAATTATAATGATAGCACATAAATTCCTCTTATATGATGCTTAAAATACTGAAAATCTGAATTTAACCAAGAGTCCATAATGTGGTTAGATTAAAAAAAAGATTACCATAACTGCTTGTTATCTCAAGCAAAAGTGTCTGCAATGTATCTGCAATGCCGTAAGGCAAAATGGATAAAAAGATTGGGTCCTTCTAAATTTGAAAATTAAGTATCTTTTTAGGGCCACACTCATGGCATATGGAGGTTCCCAGGCTAGGGGTTGAATCGGAGCTGTAGCCACTGGCCTACGCCAGAACCACAGCAACGTGGGATCCGAGCCGCGCCTGCAACCTACACCACAGCTCACGGCAACGCCGGATCCTTAACCCATTGAGCAAGGCCAGGGATGGAACCCACAACCTCATGGTTCCTAGTAGGATTTGTTTCCACTGCACCATGATGGGAACTCCAGAAAATTAAGTATCATTTTGAGGATTCAATATAACAGCTTGCCTTTCTAGGTATACTTCCTGATACAGCAGGGTAAATAGGATATTAACAAAAACAGACCAAGTTTGAAAATGCCACAGTGACTTCTATACATCCTGCATGTGATACTGACCTGTACCTCTGAAAATCTCCATGCCGTAAACCATGCTGCTGCTGGGATTCCTTGATAATCTGAAGAACTAGAGTCAGGATTAAGGAAAAGCTCACAATAGCAAGAATCCAAATAAATCACGTTAGTCTGTTAGTGCTGGGAGCTCACACCTGTATCAAATCACAGCACATGAAACATTTCTGAAATCCTTAGTACCTTCATTTGTGAAATCTCTAAGAACCATTTTCAACAGCTAATTTTCTTTATTTTTTTGGTCTTTTTAGGGACAAACCCATGGCATATGAAGGTTCCCAGGGTAGGGGTTGAATCGGAGGTGTAGCTCCCGGCCTACACCACAGCCACAACAATGCGGGATCCCAGCTACATCTGCGACCTACACCACAGCTCACGGCAACACCAGATCCTTAACCCACTGAGTGAGGCTGGGAATCAAACCCACGTCCTCATGGACACCAGTCGGGTTTGTTAACTACTGAGCCACGATGGGAACTCCTTTAATGATTTTTATTTTTTCCAATAGCTGGTTTACACCAACAGCTATTCTGTCATATGACAAGGCTAAGCAAGGAGAAAAGCTGATTGCTTGAACTGCTACTACTTCAAACTAAAAAAGGGGGGGGGGTGCATTATTGGCCACTGAGGATTAATGAAACCCAACAACTTAATAGTTGCTGGATTCTAAATACTGACTGCATCGGGGTGGTTCCCAATGCTTTACACCTGGACCCAGGATTTTACTCATTCAAGCTGATTCAGGTTATAAATGACACGGACAATACCTCTATTTGCATAATGTCCTACACCTGCCAAATCTGACTTTCCTTAACAGCTGCGACGCTGCCTGTGGCCATGGTGAGCACAAGCCAACCAAAGGAGGCCACGGTATGCACTGAATACTAGATTTTTCTTTTAAAAGAAAAAGCCCTGACCAAACTTTCCTTTTAAAAAATCTGAAATTACTTTATGTCCCAAACTTAGGAAATCCAATGACCTTTGTCTACAATTTTAGTTTTATTTCAAAGTCTCCTCGATGCTTCTCTATAGGTGTATTTTAAAGTACTGAACAATAAAAGGACTATTTTCAGTCACTGAAGTGACAAGGAGATAGAAGGTCTGCAGCAAAATCAAGGCATTCTAACTGAAGTATATACTACCAGTTCAAAAAGGAAAACTCCAATCCCCCAAAAGATGTCAAGCCATATGTGTAATTTCAGAAACTCACCTACATTTTCTTAACCATTTATCCACTTCAAAAAGCCACAAATCAGACTCATAAGCACTTAATTGTGACACACTCTGATAAAACCAGAAACCGATTCCTCCAGCTCATCTCAATGACTCTCACCAAGATAAAACGCCTACAGACCTATCAAGAAAGCTATCCAAGTACTGCCAGAAATCTACGATGATTTATATTCAAAATGGGCAATACGCTTTTCCTCAGAACAGTCAGCCTTTGCTTCCACTTTCAGAGCATCAAACTGTAACTTTCATTATCCATTCTCCGACGGTTGTCAGACAGAAGCATTAAGACAAAAAGGCCAAGACTGCAGTTTCCTCTGCCCAGCGCAGGGACCCAAGGTGCCGACCCAGTAGTTCACCAGGGTGGCCACAGTGTCAGCCCTGTCACCAGTCCTCCACCTGGACAACTGCAGGAAAACTGCAGAAAACTGCTCAACATTCCAGTGCCACCTGAAAGAAGAGGAAATTCCCAGACTAGAAGGCAAAGGAGATGCGAGAAAAAGCCAGTCGAAACACAGACCCTAGAACCCTAGGTGTCAAAAAGTAGGGGCGAGAATAACTACAGGCCTCGGCCTCTCCTGCCCAGGGTGCGCCGGGACTCGCCGCATCTCCCGCCCCCGACCCGCCAGAACGACACGTAGTCATTACGAGTTAGGCCCAATTACTGTAGGATACTCTCCAAACTCAGGCTATCCCCGAATTCTTTGTTTGCCTTCGACCCGGCTGAAGGCCGTTCATTTTCCTTATTTTCCTCTCCTCCGGCACCGCGTCCACCACCGCTACTGCCACCACCGCCGCCGCCGCTGCTACCGCCTCCGCCTCCAGGAACCTGTTTCTCAGCAGCCATCTTGCCCCCGCGCCGCAGAGCAGGCTGGGATAGAGGAGGCGGGACAACCCGGGAAGGAGAGAGCGGGACAGGCTCGGACGGGCTGATGGGATAGCGGCGGACTCCGCCGCCGCCCGTCCTGCCCTCAGGCCGCGGCCACTTGTTGGAGTGCGCCTGCGCGTGGGCTCCGATTCCCATGCTCCATTGGCGGCGGGCTGGGCTGCTGGGTCCGGAGGCGCAGGCAGGCCGTAGCTTCTGACGTCTTCTGGTGGCTATCTCATTTCCCTTCCACCAAGGGTGGAGGGAGGACCGAGGGATGGCCTCCCAATTCCTGCATCCCTGCATGGGGGATCCGGCTCCCGTTCTGCGCACAAAGGAAGGCAGTTGGCTAAGACATTTGATTTTTGGAGTGTCTCCCTCCCCGGGCACTTGGGAGATGGGGTTCCCACCCTACCGCACTAAGTACTCCTCCCGAGAGGGAACCGCCTCTGTCTGCGCCTTCCTCTGGAGCTGACCACAATGCAGGAGCTTTCTCAGGCAAATGGGGATCTGTACCCTTCCCTGGAAGCAACCCAGTGACACTCAAGGGATAAACAAAATGTCTTCTATCTGTACAATGGAATACTAATTCAGTCTTAAAAAGGAAGGAAATTCTACACGTGCTACAACACGTTTGAAGCTTGAAAATATTGTGCTAAGCCGGTTACAAAAAAGGGTAATACTCTATTTATGTGAGGTATCTATAATGTAGTTAAATTCATAGGAAGTAGAATAGTTGTTGCCAGTTTGATCCCTGGCCTTGCTCAGTGGGTTAAGGATGCGCCGTTGCCATGAGCTGTGGTGTAGTTCGCAGACGCAGCTCAGATCTAGCCTAGCTGTGGCTGTGGTGTAGGCCCTAGCCTGGGAACCTCTATGTGCCACGGGTGCGGCCCTAAAAAGACAAAAATAAATAAATAAATGTCCATCAACAGATGTATGGATAAATAGAATGGCATGTCATACAATGGAATATTACTTGGCCATAGAAAGGAGTAAAGTACTAATACATGCTACATGTGGTGAATCTCTAAAACATTATACTAAATGAAAAAAGCCATGGAGTTCCCTTGCAGTGCAGCAGGTTAAGGATCTGGATTTGTCCCTGCAGTGGCTCAGGTTGCTGCTGTGCCAAGGGTTAGATCCCCCGCCTAGGAAATTCCACATGCCCTGGGCATGGCCAAAGAAAAGAAAGAGGCCACAGATAAAGGTCACATATTGTTTGATCCACTTATATACAGTGTCCAGAATAGGCCAGTCTATAGAGACAGAAAGAGTGGTTGCCTAGGGTTAGGGGTGGGAGGTGGGTTTCTTTCGGCAAGAACAAAAACGCCCTAAAATTGATTGTGGTGAACTTCCATGATGGCCTGGTGAATTAGGGATCTGGTGTTGTCACTGCTGTGGCTCTGGTCACTGCTGTGACCTGGGCTCCACAGGCATGGCCAAAAACTAACTAAAATTGATTATGGTGTTGGCTATGAATATACTAAAAACCAAATGAACACTTTGCATAGGTAAATTTTACACCATGTGAATTATATATATATATATATAATTTTTTTTGTCTTTTTGCATTTTCTAGGGCCACACCCGAGGCATATGGAGGTTCCCAAGCTAGGGGTCTAATTGGAGCTGTAGCCGCCCACCTATGCCAGAGCCACAGCAACGCCAGACCCGAGCCACATCTTCAACCTACACCACATCTCATGCCAACACCGGATCCTTAACCCACTGAGCAAGGCCAGGGATCAAACCCACAACCTCATCGTTCCTAGTCGGATTCCTTAATCTCTGAGCCATGACAGGAACTCCGTGAATTACATTTTAATAATGCTCTTTTTTTCATCTTTTTTTTTTTTTAGGGCCACACTGTGGCATATGGAGGCTTCCCAGGCTAGGGGTTGAATCAGAGCTGTAGCCACCTGCCTACACCACAGCCACAGCAATGCTGGATCTGAGCCACCTCTGTGACCTACACCACAGCTCATGGCAATGCCGGACCCTTAGCCCACTGATCGAGGCCAGGGATCAAACCCGCAACCTCTTGATTACTAGCTGTGTTTGTTAACCACTGAGCCATGAGAGGAACCCCAATAATGCTTTTTTTAAAAAGAGTAAGTCAGGGAGTTCCTGTCGTGGCTCAGCAGTTAACAAACCAGACTAGGACCCATGAGAATGTGGGTTCAATCCCTGGCCTCGCTCAGTGGGTTAAGGATCTGGCGTTGCCTTGAGCTGTGGTGTAGGTCGAAGATGTGTCCAGGATCCCGCATTGCTGTGGCATAGGGCAGCGGCTGTAGCTCCCATCTGACCCCTAGCCTGGGAATCCCCGTATGCCTCAGGTGTGACCCTAAAATAGCAAAAAAAAAAAAAAAAGTTAGATCATCTTGGTCCTGTAGTCAAAACTCTGCAATGGCTCCTCTTTTTACTCAGACTAGAAGCCTTCCTTACAATGGAAAAAGTCCTATCTGCTGTGCCTCTCACCTCCTTTCCAGTCCATGTCCTTCACTCAATTTAAACCATACAACCCTCCTTGCTTAGGGACCTGGGCAGAACCCTCCTCTTAGAGCTTTTGCACTAGCTCTTTTGTTTTCTTTTTCTCGTTCTTTTGTCTTTTTTTCGGGCCACACCAATGGCATATGGAGGTTCCCAGGCTAGGGGTCGAATCAGAGCTACAGCTGCCAGCCTACGCCACAGCCACAGCCACGTGGGATCCAAGCTGCATCTGAGACCTACACCACAGCTCATGGCAACGCCGGATCCTTAATCCACTGAGCAAGGCTAGGGATCGAACCTGCAACCTCATGGATGCTAGTCAGGTTTGTTAACCACTGATCCACGACAGGAACTGCACTGGCTCTTCTATCTGGAATGCACTTCCCCTAGATATTTGCTAGGCTAGCTCCCTCACCTCCTTCAAGTGTTTGCTCAAATGTCACCTTCCTAAGGTCAAATGCCACCTTCCTAAACACCCTATTTTAAGGTGCACCATCACTACCACTCCGATACTTCCAATTCCCTCACCTGGTCCACTTTTCCTGATAGTACTTGTCAACTTGTAATCGACTGATAACTGACTTGCGTTGTATTTATTGTCTGTCTCCCTTGCTAGAAAGGAAGTTCATGGAGGGCCTTGATCTCTGTAGAGCTTGCTGTACGAGGAGCCGGGAAGGAGCGGGTGCTTAATAAGTGTGTACTGAATGCAGGCATCTCACAAACAGGAACATTATCTTACTATTCAGGGAAGAAGTAGGCAGGGCAGAGGTGTGAATAGGATTCGATACCAAGAGGAGTAGGTGGCTGGGCTCCCAGGCTGGGACCCTGGGGGGTGGGGGGAAGTGAAAAAAATGTTTTTGACTTGGACCCAAGGAACAAGACAGGGAAAGGTGAAGCAGAGGTCAAGCTACAGAAGGCGGTGATTTTCAAGCCCAGTTTTATTTTATTTATTTTGTATTTTTTGTCTTTTTGCCTTTTCTAGGACCACTTCCCGTGGCATGCGGAGGTTCCCAGGCTAGGGGTCTAATCGGAGCTGTAGCCACCGGCCTACGCCAGAGCCACAGCAACGCCAGATCCAAGCCGCGTCTGCGACCTACACCATAGCGCCACCATAACTCACGGCAACGCCGGATCAGTTAACCCACTGAGCTAGGCCAGGGATCGATCCCTCAACCTCATGGTTCCTAGTCAGATTCGTTAACCACTGAGCTACGACGGGAACTCCTCAAGCCCAGTTTGAAAATCCTATAACGGTAATGATTCCAGGTCACAAATGTTTCATGCCTCATACCTCAAAATCAGAAACAAATATTTAAGTTTTATTTTGCAACCTAAACACCCCCCTGACCATCTAGGAAAATGCTGCCGACCCCTGAACTCTGCTGTCTCGAGTTTCCCTAAAGTTCCCCCTTTGGGATATCTGAATAGGAGAAAGAGAAAGAGAAGAACTTGGTTCGTTCAGATTCTACCAAGTGGCTTCAGGTCTTTCTCAAAGATGTCATTCCATTCTCACCAGAGCCTCTTAGACGGGGTTATAAACTCCTAAGGTAAACACTGTGGAAAGTGAGACACCAAGAACAGGGCCTGACGCACAGTAGAGGCTCAATAAAATTTTACTGGATTGAGGACTTCCCGTCGTGGCTTAGTGGTTAACGAATCCGACCAGGATCCGTGAAGATGTGGGTTCGATCCCTGGCTTCGCTCCGTGGGCTGAGGATCCAGTGTTGCCTTGCAGTGAAGCTGCAGCTCCGATGAGACGTGGGAGCCTCCATGTGCCGCAGGTGCGGCCCTAAAAAGACAATTTTATTGGATTGAACTGGAGCGGGTAATGGCTCAGTGGAGAAGAGGAGGGAGTGAAATGAGTCTAAGCACATTCCCTCAGAAACCTTCCTCCACCCTCCTTCCCCACCGCTGCTCTTGGGGTTCTTGCAGTTAGAGCTGGGAAGAGGCGAGGAGCACATGGCAGGGCCGTCCCACTCGTGGGTACCGGAAAACCTCCGCCCCCCATCTTCCTCCGCCTCTAGTCCCCCCTCACCCCCTCGCTTTAGAGGTCCCCTGGACCTAGCCTGCCCTCCTGGTTGCAGGGCAGCGCCAAGGGTGCGGGGGTAGGGGCGCTCGCCGCAGGGCCGCGCACACTCGGGGCTCAAGGGTCGTCCGTCCCTCCGCCACTCTGGCGTCTGCCCGGCTGGGAGGTCAGTCCGCGGCTCAGCCCGGCGCAACCCGGGCCCGGAGGCTGGAGCGCGCCGACGGCTCAGGGGGCCGGGGAGCCCGCCTGAACGCAGCCCTCCGTCCTCGGGGTGGGCGGCCTGTGCGGTGGCCCGGGCGCGCCGGGGCCACGGCAGAGCCCTTCCCCCAGCGCAGCGGGCCGCCAGGGGGATCGTCCCCCGCTTTGGCTGCTCGCTCCTCCCCCTGACCCCAGCGCACCCCCTTCTCCTGCCCCAACCGCAGCGAGCCTCGCTTCGCCTGCAGCTCCGCCGAGTCGCGCTGGGCGCTGCAGCGGTTGAAGCCGCCAGGGCTGCGCGCTCGCGGGGACCTGACGGCCGCCGGAGCCCGGGAAGCCTCGGTGCGGCGGCACCATGAATGGCTCGGGTGACCTGGACACCGAGGACTCGAGCGAGGCGGGCGGCGGGGGCAGCTGGCAGCCCGAGGCGGTCATCGTGCCCATGCTGTTTGCTCTCATCTTCCTCGTGGGCACCGTGGGTAACGCACTGGTGCTGGCGGTGCTGCTGCACGGCGGCCAGGCGGTCAGCACCACCAACCTGTTCATCCTCAACCTGGGCGTGGCTGACCTGTGTTTCATCGTGTGCTGCGTGCCCTTCCAGGCCACCATCTACACCCTGGATGGCTGGGTGTTCGGCTCGCTGCTCTGCAAGGCGGTGCACTTCCTCATCTTCCTCACCATGCACGCCAGTAGCTTCACGCTGGCCGCGGTCTCCCTGGACAGGTGAGCAAGCACCCTAGCGGCCCAGGCAGTCAGCGTGCAGCCTGGGCTGGACAAGGGGGCAGGACCGGAGGGTCCGGGAGGGACCCACAGAGCATAGAAAAGAACACTAGGAAGGCAAGGGGACCAGGAAGGAGTAAAAGACAAACAGGGGCGGAGGTGGAGAAAGAGGAATAAGAATAGGGACCTTGGGGAGGT
Source organism: Phacochoerus africanus (assembly GCF_016906955.1). Lineage (NCBI taxonomy): Eukaryota > Metazoa > Chordata > Mammalia > Artiodactyla > Suidae > Phacochoerus > Phacochoerus africanus. The sequence continues at coordinate 5,306,199 of NC_062557.1, read as the reverse complement.
CCCCTGTGGCTCAGCAGGTTGGCGATCTGGTATTGTCATTGCTGTGGCTCTGGTCACTGATGCGGCATGGGTTCCGCCCCTGGCTCGGGAACTTCTGCGTGCCACAGATTCCGCCAAAAAAATGGGAGATCTTGGTGTCCCTTTCTTAGATGCATTCTCAGGAGCTGCAGGCAGGAAACCTCAGCTCTCCAGTGCAGCAGGGTCTGACGAAGCACGGTATTTCCTGGCACAAAGTATTTTCAAGCGCTGGATCTCCCTTGAAGCTCAATACCCATGTGAGGCTGGGATGGGAGGACTTACTGTGCCAGATTTACAGATGAGATTGAGTTCATAAGTAATTTGCTTAGCGTCGCCCATCCAGTAATCCTGTGTGTGAAGCCAATGGTCTGTCTCCTGGCGTCAAACTGGGGCGCCTCCACCTTGATCACCTGGAAGCCACCGTTTGTTGGCTCAGCACAGTCGACTCTGGTTTGGACTGCGGAATTTGGGTCCCTTGAAAGAGCCCTCGCCAAAGTCGGAGCAAGCAAGCCAGAGGGTCCCTAGCTCGGTCTCACCCCCTCTGCACCCCACGGACAAGCCTGGCAGCAGGGTCAAGAGAGGAACATGCCCAAGAGTCCCCCACAAAGCTGGAGCTTGGAAGGACACCTGGATGATTCCTGAGAAGGAAATCCCAGTCTGACTTCGGCACCTCCAGGTCCCCTCTGCCCCCACGTCCCCCCACATTCCCTAGTCAGGCAGGGAGGGGAGGCCATATTCCCCACATGCCTCAGTGTATACATACACTGAACACAAGCCTGTCGGTTCCGGGAGCGTTTGTGGGCCGCAGAGAGTGTCGGCTTCTTTAAGGAATTCCCTTTGAGGTTCCTTGGCTGATGTGTCTACAGGCTGCTAGAGCCTCAGGGCACCGGGTCCTTTTTTTTTTTTTTTTTTTTTTGGTAGTATCTTTGTCTGGTTTTGGTATTAGGGTGGTGATGGTGGCATCATACCAGTTTAATCTTCAAGGTGCCCTCCCGGGTGGAGTCTGACTGTGGTCGTAGCTCCGCGCCTTTCCTGCTGCCGAGTCCCGTCCCACATCGAGGCAAGGCGGAGAGTGTCCAGAATGCTCTGTGTCGCCCTCCGGGCTTGTGCTGTGTTACCGTGCGCTGGGGACCTTCCTGGAGGGTGGATGTGGAGCTGGAGATGGAGGGGTCCGGCCCAGCCCCTGCGAATCCGCCGGTTCACCCGACGTCTCCCTTTCTGGCCTGACCCGCAGGTATCTGGCCATCCGCTATCCGCTGCATTCCCGCGAGCTGCGCACGCCTCGCAACGCGCTGGCGGCCATCGGGTTCATCTGGGGGCTGTCGCTGCTCTTTTCCGGACCGTACCTGAGTTACTACCGCCAGTCGCGGTTAGCCAACCTGACCGTGTGCCACCCGGCGTGGAGCGCGCCCCGCCGCCGCGCCATGGACCTCTGCACCTTTGTCTTCAGCTACCTGCTGCCGGTGCTGGTGCTCAGCCTGACCTACGCGCGCACCCTGCGCTACCTCTGGCGCGCCGTGGACCCGGTGGCCGCCGGCTCGGGCGCGCGGCGCGCCAAGCGCAAGGTGACGCGAATGATCAGCATCGTGGCCGCGCTCTTCTGCCTGTGTTGGTTGCCTCACCACGCGCTAATCCTCTGCGTGTGGTTCGGCCGCTTCCCGCTTACCCGCGCCACCTACGCGCTGCGGATCCTCTCGCACCTGGTGTCCTACGCCAACTCCTGCGTCAACCCGATCGTCTACGCTCTCGTCTCCAAGCATTTCCGCAAGGGCTTCCGCAAGATCTGCGCGGGCCTGCTGCGCCGCGCCCCGGCCCGCGAAGAGGCTCGGGCCGCGCGTGCATCACGGCCCAGTGCACCCAGAACGGCAGCGTGCTGGAGCGCGAGTCCACCCACCTGACGCACGTGAGCGAGGCGGCGGGGCCCTCGGCCCCTCCGCCCGCGCCTCTCAGCGGCCAGTCCGCGAGCCCGATCTCCGGCTCGTCCTGGGGGGGAACCGAAAGGCCCCCAAAGGCATCCTGACAGTTGATGTGTCCTGAGGGTACCTTGGGTGTTAAAAGTTTGGAGTCCGAGGTCGTGGGATCGTGGAGGGAGTTTCCTCTGTTAATAAAAGGCGCAAATCATTTCACGTGCAGTGGCGCGCTGTCTCCGCATATCTCCTGGGCGTGAGGCTCCGTGGTAAGAGGCTCTGGGAGTTCACAGTGACGCCTGGATGCACGGGTGCAGGGTGCTCAGCCGAGTTACACGGAAAGAAGGCAGCCTGCAGGAAGGCAGCAGAGGTCAAATCTGCATAGAAACACCTGAGGCGGGGGAGCCTGGGACCGCGAAGGCTCTCTGCACTTGGCCGCGAAGCGCCAGGTGTGTACAGATCAGCCAACCAGCGCCCGCCAGTGAGCTCCACAGAGGCAGGCAGGGTGTGTGAGCGCGCTCGATCAAGTTGGTCCACGACACACTTGGACACTCTGTGTGTTCCTAGAAGCATTCGTGTGCTGGCGCTGTGGCGGCTCCGCGTGTGTGCCCAGCTCCCTGGGGCCCCTTGGAGGAGTGCCAGCCAGATCAGTGCGACCCACTTGCAGCCTTGAGGTTTCCTCCCTTTGTGGCAGCTGACTGGGATCTGCTCTCCAAGTGCTCCTTTGATCCTCAGGCCCATCAGTCCTGCTCCAGGGCTCGCAGAAATGGTTCTAAGGCACTGCTGAACTGGGGAGGCTGAGACTCCCTTGCAGAGCAGAAATGCCCCAAGGGCTTTGGTCAGGAGCTGGTCTGGGGAGTTCCCTGCTGGTCTAGTGGCTAGGAGTTGGCACTTTCACTGCTGTGGTCTGGGTTCATTCCCTGGTCTCGGCATTGAGATCCCACATCAAGGCACTGCACGCTGTGGCAAGGAAAAAAAAAAAAAAAAAAAAAGGAGCTAGTCTCTACCTATCCCCAGGTTTGCCCCACTCCTGGAGTTCTTGAGCCAAGGCGTTTTAAAATATGTATTTATTTTGTCTTTTTAAGGCCACACCCGAAACATATGGAGGTTCCCAGGCTGGGGGTTGAATCAGAGCTATGGCTGCTGGCCTGCACCACAGCCACAGCAATGCCAGATCTGAGCCTCCTCTGCAACCTATGCTCATGACAATGCCGGATCCTTAACCCACTGAGCGAGGCCAGGGATTGAACCTGCTTCTTCATGGATCCTAGTCAGACTCATTTCTGCTGAGCCGTGATGAGCACTTCAAGCCAAGGCTTTTTACATGAAATTCGTTTGGTGTTTAAAGGAGAGGCAGGAAAACGAAAACTCTCAAAGATGTGCCTCGTTGAGCATAGGGCACTTCGGTAAGGGTGTGGCTATTTAGCCAGGTGGGCGCCTGCTGTGGAAACACAGGCTGCACCTGTCCGGATTGGAAGAACCGTATCAGAGAAAGGTGTGTGTGTGTTGGGGCGGGGAGGGGGGGTCCCATGCTTGCTTGGTTCTCTTGGCCAGCCTTGAATGTGATAACTGGTTCCAGGTGGTGGAAATGGAGCAGGACCGGGAAGCCCAGGCAGGTGCAAGGTGGGTGGGCTGGGTCCTGGGCTTTGTCTTCGGGTGTTTGTGGAACCTGGGGTGAGGGTGTACCAAGGCCAAGGCTCCAGGGTCGTTGCACAGAACAACAGCTGCTTCCAATCAACAGCCCCATTCCCCAGAGAAGTTACTGGAATAGAGGTTGCAGCTTAGGCGCTGCTGCTCCATCCAGCCCCTTGGTGCAGCTGCTGCTGATGGCTCTGTGGCTTCTGCTCCATCTTGCCTTCCTCAGGCTCAGTACCACTCAACCCTTGACCCAGGTGCACAGCTTCAGGAAACCAGTGGCTGGTAGGTAGAAAGAGTAAGGTCTTGAGCTTTAGGATCTGGGTCCCAGGGCACTGGCTGACCTTGACCTCCATCCCTCAGACCAGCCGTTCTTCTTCAACCTCAACTCATCCCGCAACATTCAGGAACCCATCCAGATCCCCAACAACGGAAGCGCGCCCCTGCTTGTGGACGTGAAGGTGTTTGTGTCAAACGTGTTTAACGTGGTAAGTGCCCTCAGGCTGTGGAGGATTCAGGGGCCCCCTCGGGGGGGGCGTGGAACAGACCTGGCCCAGCCAGTGCTGGGGTCTCTTGCCTTGTTACATAACGCCCACCCTCGCAGTGACACACGGCCCCCTTCCCCAGGACATCCTGCGCTACACCATGTCCTCCACGCTGCTGCTTCAGCTGGTGAGCACGCACGCTTGGGGGGTCAGTTGAGGGTGGGGAGGGAGAGCCTGGGAGTCTGGCAGAGTACTGGCCTTCATCGACCTGCCCAGTGGGGCATATGTGTACAGAGAGTGGGAGCCTTAGGAGCATCCTTGTGTCCCCAGTCCTGGCTGGACACTCGCCTGGCCTGGAACTCGCCTGGACCCCGGCAGGGCCCAGTCACGCTGCCCTTGCAATCATTCTGGATGCCAGGACTCACTATCCGGGAGGCGTAAGTGACACGGGGTTCTTGTCCCAGGGAACTGGCCGGGCGTATCCCTCTCTAGTCCCCTTTTAGAGCCAGAAGGTCCTTAGTGAACGTTCCCCTCCTGGTGACCCCACCAGACTTTGGGTACGACTGCCGTGCCTCACACGGCCCTATGTTCTGGAACCCCGAGGGCAGTGGGTGGCAGCTGGGCACATGCAGGTGCCCCCTGCCCCGCTTCTGAGGAGGAGCTGGGCCTCTGGCTGTCATGCCTTTCCCTCTGCAGGCTCTGGGTGAACTGGCAGAACGAGAGCCCCCAGGCCCAAGTGGGCCGGGACGGCCACATCGAGCTCTACCTGGCCCTCACCACCGAGACCAACTGTGACCTTGAGCTCTTCCACTTCCCCGGAGACGAGAGCGAATGCAACCTCAGCTTCTTCGCTTTCAGCAACACTGGTGGGTGCTGTCAGGATGGGGGCTGGGGGATGAGGGGTGGCGGAAGGGGAAGCCTTGGGCCTCCAGCACAGGCCGTTGACAGGACATGGCTCGATGCAGGGCTGCTGCATCTGCGTTCACACCAGTCTACCCTGAGGCTTAAGGGAGCTTCTTTGACCCTGCGCCTCCCAGGCACACAGCAGCCCCACCTCCTGGTTCTCCACTGCTCTAGGCTGCAGCCTAACTTCAATCTTCTCTCCTCCCTCACAACCCCCACCCCGAGCTACTCCGGAGCAACTGCCTCCCAGCAGCCAGGCCCAAACTGCACACTTGTGTCAAGCCCAGAGGTTCAGGTGGCTGCGGCCTCCTTCCTGGAAGCCTCTCCAAGGTGTAGCCACCCCATGCATATCCCACAAACCCGGCAGGTGACGGGTTGGTCAGCTTGACAGAGAAGTCCCACCTCCCCTTACAGCCCTCCCCTCTGGGAAATAACAGCAGCTGCCCCCTGAATCCTATGTCAAGGGTGAGATGATATACTGGTGAGTCTGTGACCGCTTCCCCCTCCGAGTGGTGCAAAGTGCATTTATTTTTACAATGAAAATTCATCTATGCATCTGTAAAGGCTCTTCCTCTAACTGGAGAAAACGGGGTACTGCAAAAATCAGTTTGGAAAGCTCTTGTAAAGACCAGTTTCTTTGGGTCTGTCCCCCACCACCGTCAGACGTCCTCCCTGGGCTCCAGCTGTCCCCGCCCCCGCGCGGCCAAGAGAGACGTGGGGGCGGGGCTGATTGTTTCCTAGTTCAGGGCTCTCACCCCACCCCCCCGCCCCGCCCGCCCCTTCAGTGATGGAGCTGGAGTTCCAGGTCCAGGCGGTGAACGAGATTGTGAGTGTCAAGCGGGAATATGTGGTTCGGGATTTGAGAGCCCAGGTCCCACCCTGGCAGCTGGTGCCCTGCTTCCAGGTGACGGTGAGTCAGGAGGTGGCTGCCCCACGGCCGAGGGGGGCACCGAGACGCCCCACAACACCACCCTTCTCCTGCCCGCCCCCACGCACCCCCCAGGAAAGCCCCGACTTCCTTCCTTCCAGTTGCGCCTGGAGAACACGGCGCTCAAGACCATCATAGCGCTACTGGTGCCCGGGGAGGCGCTGCTGCTGGCTGACCTGTGCGGGGGGCTGCTGCCCCTCCGGACTGAGCGCATTGCCTACAAGGTGACCCTGCTGCTGGGCTACCTCGTCTTCCACTCCTCCCTTGTGCAGGACCTGCCCAGCTCCTCCTCCTGCAACCCACTGCTCAGTAAGCCCCACGCCCTCGCCCGGCCACAGCGGCTGTCCCCCGAGCCAGGGTGCCTCTGCTCGGGCCCCGCACGCTCAAGGCCAGGCCTGGCCCTGACTTTCCTTCCCCTCCCCACCCAGTTTACTACTTCACCGTCCTGCTGCTGCTGCTCTTCATCAGCACCATGGAGACTGTGCTGCTGGCCGCGCTGCTGGCCCGTGGCAACCTCAGGGCGGAGAGCGGCCCCGGCTCCAGCCCAGCTCCAGCTCCGAGAGGGGCGCAGCAAGCCCATGGGCAGCCAGGGCCTAATCCTGAAGGTGGGCAGGGCCTGGGGCCCTTCCTGGGGGGCTGCTGAGGAACAAGGCCTTGGGGCAGTGCTGGCAGGCGGCACACTTGGGCTTGGGGCCACCAGGCTTAGAGGTTTCCACCCACATTCTGCTGGCCCACTGGCCCTGGGCTCCACCACGGCGGCCCTTGGCAGCAGCAGATCTGGAGCAGGGAGCAGGGTTCGCCTCCCTAGAGGCGGGGGTGTGGCTTCAGACTCCCTGGGCTAACCCTCCGCCTGAGAGCCTCTCCCCGCGGGCGTGTCTACATCACAGGGGGACCTAGGAGGGGCCAGGCCCAAATGTCCATTAGTTGTGACTCTAACGACCAGTGAGCATGCGCTGGAGCGTGCAGGCTGGCTGAGCCCCGGGTACACCTGCTTTCCCTGCCTCTCCCCGCAGCAGCCCCCAGAGGAGTCAAGGGGCCAGCAAAGAGCTGGGTCGAGGCTGCTGACCACATGTTCTTCCTGGTGTATGTGGCGGGGATGCTGTGTAGCCAGTTCATCTTCCTTGCACTCTGGAAGTGGGGGACATGCAAGTCTGACCCAGCCCCCGGGGAGGGCGCTCCCCATGGCGGGAAGCCCAGGCTGTAACGAGGAGGGGCTGCAGACCTGGGGCGGGGGGGCAGATCTGGCGGGGAGGGCCGTGACAGGGTCTCCGGAGAGAGGCGGAGGGAGGTCGACCCTCCTCCCTAAGCCTCGAGGACTCCAGCCACCCCGAGCTCTCCCTTCTGTTAGTGCGAGCGGGCAGAGTGTGGAATAAACCCATCACCCAAGTGCAAGGGCATCTCAAGGGTCTGTGTTCATGAAGCTCAGCTGCTCACTCTTGTCAACGTAAGTGGGGCTCCGTCTCACGCCCCCGATTCCCACTCTGCTCCTGAAGGGCTCACCCCTGTCCGCTGGTCACCCGGCCCCCACACGCAGCCTAGCTGCTCCTTCTGCAGCCACTGCTGCTTGGCCCTGGGCCAGAGCACTGGGGACTGGGTGGCAGGTGCCTAAGTGGCCCCACAGGGTGGTTGGGACTCCTGTGCACCCCTGTGGGGTGCTGGCTCTGAGGGCTGGGGAGAGGGCATTCCTGCTCTGGTCACTGGGGGCGGGGGGGTAGTTTTGGGAGCAGGACGCCCCCAGACTGCAGGACCGTGAGGACAGGGAATGCCTTCCCTGCACTGGATCTGGCAGCTCAGTTGTGGGGGCTTTGTCTCCACATGCCTGGGCCGAAGGGGCAGAGGTGGGCTGCCCTGCCCTCCTGCTCCTGTACACGCAAGGCAGTGTGGGCCCAGACCCCTGTCCTCCTTCTCTGCCCTTCTGGTCTTGAAGTCATCACGGGGCCCCCACAGGCTGCGGTCAGGGTCACAAAACCCAGGCGCGGAGGAGGACCCCCCCACCCCGGGTTCTGGGGGCGCACGGGCTGGGTGGGGGACGGGGGCTTTGAGAGGAAGCGCAGACCAGGACTCGACGTGACGGAGGAAGACGGCTGTCTCAAAGGATGCCACGCTCCCGGGGCCCGAGGCTGGTTAACACGGGTTTATCTGTCCGGTAACATGGCTGGTCTGGCAGAGCCGGGCGGGGCGGCGGCCGCTCAGGCGGAGGTGTCAAACAGGCGATCAATCATGTCGCCCACCTGCTCCACGCGGTACTTGATGTACTTCTCGGGGTTCTTGGTGAAGGGCACGCTGCCATACCTGACCAGGCACCGGGGTCAGCTGGAGCGGCCCCCAGCTCCGGCTCAGCGCCCTCCTGATGGGGTGCCCCTGAGTGACGTCCACGTCTGACCCCGCACCAAAGCCCCGGGCACTGGATCTGCCCCCCAAACCCACCACCCTCCTTGTGTTTTCTTTCTTCTTCTTTTTTGGCTGTGCTTGTGGCATGTGAAAATTCCTGGGCCAGGGATTGAACCCGCATCACAGCAGTGACCTGGGCCGCGGCAGGGAAAATGCCGGATCCTTAACCACTAGGTCACCAGGGAACCCCTCCATGTTTTCTTGGAGAAGAGCGCAGAGGCCCAGCTGGGGCAGGGGGAGCGCAGGCCTGGGGAGACAGAGACTCAGGACTCACCTGTGCAGAAAGGCCCCGTAGGTCTCCTTCACGATGTTTTTCTGGGCTTGGCGGATCTTGTCTCTCTGCTCTGTGTCGGGAATGGCCCAGGCCTTCTGGATCTTGCACAGTTCTTCAAGGCCATCGTTGAAGCCCTGGCCGCCCAAAAGGTGGAAAAAGAAGTGACCCGGAGGCCAGTGTTTGGGTCTGTGTGGCTATAGCAGCAGCAGCGAGCAGGGGCGGGGAGAGGGTCCTGACTCACCTTAAAACGCTCCTTGATCACCTGCCGCTCCTTGTCCCGCAGCTGTGAGACAGAGAAAGCAGTCCTCAGAGCAGCGGCGCCCTTCCCCTGCTCCCTCCCCAAACACCAAGGCCAGCGCCCTCCTCCCTATCCCTGAGGTCCCATCCCGAGGGCCCCGGGCATCCTTTACTCTCTCAGGCCAGTTGGACGCTGGCTTGTCCGTTTTGTACCAGAGACACAACAGAAAGCATCGTGTCTGCCAGACACCCCTCCCCAGCCCGGCCCTTCAGCCCACCTTGACTCCGGGTTGGAACACAGGTAGATTCTTCTCAGTGAGGTAGTCAGTCACCTTTAACCAGCTGCCAGGCAGGGAGAGAAGCGGGGGCACGGAAGGGGCAGCCTCAGGCAGCTGCTCCTTCCCTGGGGCTGGATGGTTGGGGTTTTTTGCTTTTGTTTTTAATTTCTGGATCTACGGAGGGGAGGTGGGGAGGGAGGGAATCAATCTGGGTCACACCTAAGCAAAACAGAGCTCAGACTCGTCCTTGGGAAGAAAAATGTTCCATCTGCTCACTTTTAAAATAAAGAACAGGAAACTCAATACATTGAACCAGCGCTTTCAAGTACACTCACGTCAATATGCCTAATTAAGACAGAGAAGCAGATGAGAAAGAAAGGAGAGCGCGGAGGGCAGATAAATGAGAAGGAAGAGAGAGACACACTCCTGGGGAAGAAACGCACAAAGGGAGAGAGATGCCCAAACTAAGAAATAGGGGGAAAAAAAAAAAAGGCGTTCCCGCTGTGGCTCAGTGGTTAATGAATCCGACCAGCATCGCCCTGGGGGGCGGGGACTGGTGGGGAAGGGGGCTCTCCGCTCCACCCCGCGCAGGGGGGGGACCATCACAGGGGCCGTCACTGACCCCACTCCTGCTGGGCCCGGGGTGGTTCTGAGGCTGAGAAGGAAGGGGGCGGGCGGGTGCCCACCTGCGCTGGTAGGTCTGGATCTGCTGTTCGATGTGCTCCCGGTAGGAGCGCTCGGCAGTCTTCTGGGTCACGGCCACCAGCTGGATCAGCTCAGACCTGGGCGGGGTGGGGTTCAGGGGAGAAGGGGAGAGAGGAGAGGAGGACAGAAAGGCTGCTGGCTCCGCGGCCACGCCCGAGGGGCCCCGCCGGCCCCAGCAGGCCAGGCGGGGTGGGGGAGGCCCGGGCGGTGGCCGCTTACTTCTCCAGAGCCTTGAGGATGTAGTTGTAGTTGTTGTGCAGGAAGACGGCGCTCAGGGCCGGGTCCTCGTACACCTTGGACTTGCTCAGTAAGTTCAGCTGCAGGTTGCCCAGCACTTTACCTGCACAGGGAAGGATGCGGCCACGCCCACCAAGGCAGCTGGACCAAAGGGGGCCCACAAACCAACTCCCACCTGTCGCTCCTTGTCCCTCCCCATTCCAGAGCCCACGGACCTCAGGACCCTTGGGCCAGCCCCTGCAGACCCTGAACCAGAGGGGAGGCTACAAGTCTGAAGGTCAGGGGCGCTCAGGAGCAGGATGGGAAGAGCAGCAGAGCACAAAGGGGAGCGGCAGAGAGAGGCAGGGAGCTCGGGCGCGGGAGCACTCACAAATATAGGTGCTCAGCAGGCGCTTGCTGAACTCCGAGTTGTAGCTGGTGGCTGAGGAGCTGGTCTCTGCGAGAGGAGAAGGCCTGTTACTGCAGCCTGTCCCGGCCGCTGACCCTCTCTGGCCTCCCCTCACCCACGGAGCAGCTGGGTGCTGAGCCGCAGGGCTCCCTCCCGCCGCCAGGCGCTCCCTTGGGCCTCTTCCCATCATAGGATCAGCAGGAAGGCTGGCAGGACAGCAGGGGGCACGCCCTGAGCCCTAGCCCCAAATCAGATCCAGGCTGACTGGTTTCTACAAGGCTCTCTTATCCCAGGTGACAGCAACAGAGACTTAGAATAGGCTCTGCATGGCCTCCTGAACCCTCCTGAACAGCCCTCCTGAACGGACCTGCTGCTTGCACAGAGCAGAAGGCCAGCCGAGGGGCAAGTGGGGAGGGGGACAGGTAGGGGAGGGGGCCGGGAGGGGCTGGGCCAGCCTGGAGGGTGTACTGAGGGTGCTGGACACAGCAGGATCCTGCCTGGAGAAGCCCAGGGACAGAAAGTAGCCATCAGGGAGCTGAGAGGGTTGGGAACACGCTGAAGGAACCCGTGTCCCCTCTGACTCCTTCCCCAGCAGGTCCCGGGTCTGTCCAGGGGCCTCTGTCCCCAGGGAAACCTCACCCACGGGGCTCCAGAGGGGGAGGATGGGGCCACCGAGCCCTGCCGCTTACCTCGGGGGTCTAAAGGAATATTGTATGTGTCCCCAAGAACTACGGAGTGAGAGGCAGTGAGCACAGAGGGGAAGGGGGGGAGGAGAGACAAGGAGGGAGAAAGATGCGAAGTGCAAAAACAGGTTAGAAACGGCCGCGCCCTCCAGCCAGGCAGCCCCACTCCCCACGACGCCCAAACACAGGCAGCAGGGCAGCGTCACGCTGCACAAAGGGGACAGCGGGAAAACCGCAGGCCAGAGGCTGCTCCTTGGCTCCCTGCCCAAGCAACAGGGGTGAAAGGGGGAAGCCTGGGGACACCAGCAAGCTGCCCCAGGTCTCTGTGCTAACGCGCTAATCCCCCGAGCCCCAGTCCCGGGGCGGCCCTGAGATGCCGGCCCCTGACGGGGTCAACAGCGTGACACTCATTAGGAGGACAGGCGACACATGAGGAGCCGGGAAACGCAGGGCGGGAAAGGGCAGGAAGGGCACCTTCAAACAAGTGAATTCTCTCCAGAGTGAGGACAGCGGGAGGAGCCCAGAGGGGATGGAGGCCACGAGAGGTGGTCTAACCGCCCCCCCACCTTCCTGATGCTCAGCTCGGGGCGGGGGTGGGGGTGGAAATCTCCTCACCCAGAGGGGGCCAGTGCCCCTGGAGGGGGGCTAAGCCCACATCTCCAGGCAAGAGAGAGGAGTGGGGCCCCGGGCCCCGCTGGGAGGTGCCCAGTACCTTGGGAGGCCAGCATGGCGCCTGCTGTCTCCTGGAAGTCCAGGAGCTGCTGCAGGAAGAGGATGGCCTGCAGGGGCAGCAAACAGGTCCAGGAAGAAGGTCAAAGGCAGGACCCACCTGCCACGAGGCCAGGTCACGTCCCACGATTCACCCCTTCTGACCCCTCCGGGGCAGGTGCAGCACCAGGGGTCCGCCCAGTGGAAAGGGGGCTGCCAACTTTGTGCTTCACCCTGTGGGTCTGGCCTCTGGGTGCTGGCAGCACCAAGCGGGTCCCTCCTGCCATCTGGGCACCCTCGGTGAAGGCTCCGGGCCAGGATGGGCCCCCTCCCCGCCCTGGGTGTCCCCAGCCAGCACCTACGTTGCTTGTGAGTTCGTGCACGGTGCCATCCTTGGGCATGTTGTATTCTTTGTCTGGGTCATTCTGTGGGAAAAAACAGCCCCACTCCCTGAGACGGCTCCCAAGGAGGCCCTGAGCCCACCCCGCGCCGCCGGCAGGCTCCTGGCGCCACCTCTTGACAGACAGATGTCAGCACACCCCTCAAGCTCAAGGGCGACCTGACAAGTGAGGCAGGAGCTTCAAGCCTGGGGTGGGGGCCCCTGGAAGAAAGGGAGGCCCGTGGGTACTGGCAGGAGACCAGAGGCACAGCCCACTTCCCCCCCTTCCTTCCCGGAGGCCCGCTCTGGAGTTCCCAGGCCGGGTCACCGGCTGGCCTGGCGGCAGCGGAGAAAAAAGGGCACCTTGATGTTGTCGGCGAAGTCCTCCAGCGCTTTGGCTCCGACAGTCTCCATGGCGGTGATGAGGCCGGGCAGCTTGTTCTTGGTGCTGGCGGCCGTGCCCTGAGGAAGCACGTGGCTGCACAGGTGCCAGGGCCCGGGCCGCAGGCTGCACATGGAGCCCTGCTCCTTCCAGCTGCTTCCTGGCCCGTCACCCCAGGGGACTGTCTCTCTCCTTCACGCCCCCTGCGAGCCCCCCAGACGCCCCGGGCCCTGCGGAAGTGGCTGCCATTCATCCTCGGAGCCGGGGCATGGGAACCGAGAACCACAGTTCCCTTGGGAGGGTGCACCGGGCGGGGGGCAGGATTCCTCCCCGCCACTGTCCCCCAGGGCCTCCTCACCCACATACCTGGAGCACCTGGTCAAACTCTGGCTTGGTCTGCTTGAGGTGCCGCAGGATGGGGAAGACGGTGAGCACAGCCGAGAAGTCGTGCCGGATGATGGCCTTGCGGGCAGCGGCCACAATGTTCTCCCCTTCCAGCATCAGCCCGTCCAGGGCATCCTGAGGGAGCGGGGCCAGGGCAGGGCTCAGGGGAGGGGGCCGACGGCTGGTTCCCAGGGACGGCGAGGCCGCCGGGAGGAGCCGGGGGGGACGCTGGCCTCTGACGGGGAGGTCCCGACGGGGCACGGTGCCCAGGACAGACCCCCGGGATGGTGGGAAGGGTGGTGGGCTGGAGCCGAGGGCTGTGGACCACGGGCCTGGCCCAAACGCAAGCTTCTGCAGGGACGGCTCTTGCTGGGGCATCTGGTCAGGGCCCCGGGGCGGGGTGGGACCTGGATCAAAGAGTCGAAGGTCTTTTTCTGATGGTGCTCCGGGATGACGTCGGTCAGCAGCTGGTGCTCGCTCTGGGCCAGCTTGACGAAGGCGCTGACGCAGTGGATGTAGGCGTCGGTCTCCACGTCCAGCATGTCGTCTCTTCCTGGGGGGCGGGGGGGCGGGCAGCGTGGGAGCCTGAGCCACTGGTTTGGGGGGCAGCCCCTCTCCCTGCGGGGGGGAGGGCACGAGTCTCCCCAGCTCCTGGCCTCCAGCCAGACCAGCAGCAGACGAGGAGGGGGACTCTGCCGGCAGAAAGCTGAGAGGACTCCCGTGGGCCCAGCAGGGTCGGAGGGAAACACAGGGGCTGGGTCCAGCCTTGGCCCTAGCTTCCCTGTCAGCTCCACCACGGACAGAGTTTACACCCGAGTATTGGGTACTAGATGGAGAAAAGGCTAACACACGTCTGACCCCAGGACTGAGGATTCTGGATGGGACCAAAAGAGGTTGCCCAGGGACAGGCAAGTGGCAGTGTCCACCTCAAGGAGGCGGGCACCACCATCGTCTATCTCAGAAAACGCTGGCAGTCAACAGCCCAAGCCAGGCCTTCTAGAACATATAAAAAGGCGGTGGGCTCTGGTCCACGAGCCTAGGTGGCGTGGGGTCAAACCTGGAGAGGAGGCCCTGTGCACCCCAGAGAGAGGGCTCTCTGGTAGTCCCCAGGAGGAGACCAGATCCTTCTAGAGGAGGCTGGGGCAGGGGCGCCTGCAGGCAACCTGGTTCTGTGTGCCAAGGGATGGGCTCTGAGGAGGAGCCAGAGCCTTGGAGCCGATGCTGGAGTCAGGCAGTGGCGCTCCCTGCCCTCTCTGCCCGCCTTCCGAGAAGCGGCAACGTCTCCCCGGGCCCTGGGAGCCAGGTGTGCACTCCCATCTGGAGAGAGGCAAGGAGACAGACCGAGTGCCCAAAAGAGAGAAAGGGACCAGAGAGAGAGGGGGCGAGTAGGCCTGGCTCATCCTCGGAGCGGAGCGGCCCGGCTGGGGCTGCGTGAATGCAGTGGTGGCTGCCGGCGGGCTGGGCCGAGGGACTCAACTGCCAGCGGCCCATGCTTGTCAGTCGGGGCCTCAGACAGGTACTTAACTCGGAAATCATGCTGGTGACCTTTCGAGACGTCGGCCGTAAACACAGGCAGCATTTATCCAGGGGTGGGGAGGCTGCCTCTAGGGGGACTGGGAAGAAGCCCTCGATCTCTGGGGGGACGTGAGATGGGGTGTAGGGGAGGGGGCATGGGAGGGGGGGGCTCAGGGCCTCAGACCACGCTGGGAACAGCCATTTCAAGCCTGACGTGCAGTGCCCCGACCACCCTCAGGGGCTGGTTTCCCCAAGCCCGGAGCACCATGAAGGCATCGGAAGAGTTCCTGCCACTTCAGATGCTCGGCCCCAGGAGCTTTATCTCATCAGAGAGAGAAATGTCACTGCCAAGGGAATGGGGACAGCCTTCTTTTGTTCCCCAAGGCCACTCCTTTTTTTTTTTTTTTGCTTTTCAGGGCCACACCTGCGGCACATGGAAACTCCCAGGCTAGGGGTCCAATCAGAGCTGCCGCTGCCGACTGACGCCGCAGCCACGCCAATGTGGGATCCGAGCCACGTCTGCGACTTACACCACAGCTCACGGCAATGCCGGATCCCTGACCCACTCAGCAGGGCCAGGGATCAAACCTGCATCTTCACGGATGCTCGTCAGATTCGCTTCCGCTGTGCCACAACGAGAACTCCCAGGGCCGCTCTTTTGAAGGAGGGCCTGGTCTACCAGGGCAGGGCCATCCCTCCTCTGACGGGAAGGAGGGAGGGACACGGCATACAGGCTGCCTGTCCCCTTGTGGCACACGCTCCCCTATTTTTTTTTTAATGCCACACCTGTGGCATATGGACGTTCCCAGGCTAGGGGGTCGAATCAGAGCTACGGCTGCCGGCCTGTGCGGGATCCAAGCTGTGTTGGTGACCTACACCACAGCGCACGGCAACGCTGGATCCTTAACCCACTGAGCGAGGCTTAAGCGATCGAAGCCACGTGCTCATGGATACTGGTTGGATTCATTGCAGCTGAGCCACAGTGGGAACTCCACATGCTCCCCTTTCTAAAGGAGGCCTCGGATGGCTTGGTCCTGCCACTGCTGGTCTGAGCGTGAAAGGGCTGCCCCATAACAAAGAACTTTCTCTGAGTTCAAACAGGAGACAAGGACAGAGACAGGGTGGGGAGGGAGCGGGAAGCCTCGGGGAGGGCAGAGCTGCCGTCAGCCAGACAGGACCAGGCCGAGGGCCACGAAACCTGTCCCTGAGCCAGCGGCCCAGGGCCCTGCCGTTCCCACCCCGGCTCCCCTCTCAGGGTTGCTCCTGAGGCCCTCTGGGGGGTTGGAGGCTCTGCCCTGCCTCGGGAGTGGACACACAGAGGAGGAGGAGGGAAGAGGCAAGGAACACGGGGCGGAGGGTGGGGGGATTACCTTCCAGAGGAATGAGGTTAGAGCCCCCCTTTTTCCCATCTAGACCATGCTGGGAATACTGTTTCAGAAGGTTCTGAGCCTTACGGATCGTCCCTGTCACCAGAGCCACACAGAGAGAAGGTAAGAAGACCTGGGAAACGAGTGAGAGAAAACAGCAGCAGCCCCGACCTGCCCCAGGCCCACGCCCGTCCCCCAGGCCGCCCTCCCTGCAGGCCCCTCCCGGACCTCCACCCGCGGGAGGAGTTGCGGGAACGGAGGCGTTTCACTCCTCAGGTGGAGCTCCTGATTCTGCCGCTCACCCTCGTCATTCCAGATCTGAGCTCTTGTGTGTGTGTGTGTCTAAGCCCCCGCCTGCCGCATATGGACGTTGCCAGGCTAGGGGAGCTGCAGCTGCTGGCCTGCACACCACAGCCACAGAAATGCAGGATCCAAGCCACTCTGCCACCTACACCGCAGCTCGAGGCCATGCCAGATCCTTAACCCGCTGAACGAGGCCAGGGATCGAACCTGCGTCTTCATGGATGCTAGTCGGGTTTGTAACCCACTGGGCCACAAGGGGGAACTCCCGGATCTGAGTTCGTTTTCGGCAGTGCAGAGGGTGAAGGCGATGAGACGGGTAAGGATCCGTGGGAGGGGCCGACGATTAAAAACAGTGCTGAGCGGCACTGACTCAGAAGGCAGCGGCTCGGGACGGAGGGGCTGGTGCCCACTAGCTCTTACACCCAGAGGGCACAACCAGGTGGCAGAGCCTGGGGGCACTCCCCTCCCCCCACCCACCCTCCCCCTGCCGCTAGATGGCAGGCAGCCTTCTCTGGGCACGCTCAGTGTCAGGACGTGGCCAAACAGGAGTCCAATGGAGAGCAGAGCCTGGGAGTTGGTGAAATGGGATTGAGCTTCCCCAGGAGAGCAATGCCCAGGAGGGCAGGCTTGGAGACCCCCAGGCAGACTGGCCCCACACACCAGGGGAGTGACCTGAGCCACCAAAGCAACTGGGAAAAACGCAAAAGCCAAGAAGAAGCTAACAGAGGCCACCTCACGGACGGCTGGAGGGAGGGCAGCAGGAGCAAGCACACGCTCCAGGCACGGGGGCAGCAACCAACAGCTCGTGTCCCGAGTGAGAACAACGAAAGCAAAACCGCAGCGCCCGCAGCCTCTGGGTCAGCCGCCTCCGTGGGAACGAGACATCTCAGGGCAGAAACCGTGGGGAAATAAAACAGCACTGAAAACAGACACGCGCAGCTGTCCTGATAACCAGATGAACCGGGGCAGGGGAGGCAGCCCTGAGTGGGATCTGGTCCCTTTTCCCTGGAGACGCCCAGGTCCCCCACCGCATCTCTGAACACGGGGAGCCTGCTAGGGTCCTGGCAGCTCCCCAAAGGACTGAGGGAGAGGGGACGGTGTCTGGAGCGGCTCTGTTTGTGCCAACCACAATTAGTTACTCATGAGCCAGTGTGCGGCTCCAGCCCAGCACCTGTCTCGCTGTGTTCTCCTCCTTCAGCAAGTAGTCCTGCTAATGAGCGATTCAGATTCCCGCCCCACAACCAACTAGGAGCAGATGGGCCCGCCGGGCCATCAGGAGCCTCGCCAGCACACTGGCATGTATGTGGGTCGGGGACGCTGATCTGGCAGCCGCTAAAGCCATCAGGCACCCAGTTACCACGGATGTCGTTGAGGCTGGTGTCTCATTACCCCCAAGGCCACCCTGCCCCTCTCCTCAAGAGCTGGGGGCCTGCCTCTAGCTCCCAACATCGGACCTGAGCCCCAAGGTTCCGGACAACCCTTGAAACCCCAAAGAAACCAGAGGGACGCTCACAGCCAGCGTTTTCCTCCTGGGGCTACAGGGCTGGGATGGATTAGCTCCACTGGGAGCCCAGAGATCAGATCTCTGGTCCCTGCATGGCCAGCAGCATCCTGCATGTGGCCTGGGTCCCAGGCCTCCAGGGGTCCCAGAGGAGACAGAGGGGAAGAAAGCACAGCCCGGCCGGGGCCCAGCAGCCTCGTGGAGACAGCCGCAGCCCAACGCACAAGGCACAGGCACGAACCAGGCCTCGAGCAGGCAGCTGCGGCCGCCCTGGCTGGCTTGTAGAGTCCCTGACCGTGGCAGGTTCTCCGAGGGAGCAGCCAGGAGAGCCAAGCTGGAGGGGAAGGCTGTGCACTTTCTGCTGGGCTGCCCAGCCTCTGGACCTCGATGCAGTGCCTCTGCGGGCAGCCTCTGCCATTTCTCTAAGCCCTGAACAAAGCCCTGAGGAGGAGCAGATGCTCAGGCCACTGTGAGCAGATCTCCTGCTCTTTGAGAGGCCGGGCAGCTCGGGAAAACACTGTCCCAAGGGACGGGTCCCAGAGCAGCTGGACGGGGTGGGCGAAAGTGGGAGCAGCCCCAGGGCTCGCTGGCTCTCTCTCCTGGTGCCTGCAGCCCCTCCGCTGGAACCCCCCACCCCGGCCTCTCAAAGGCAACCCCTCTCAGCAGCCAGAACAGCCAGGCTTGCCAAGCCGAAGCTGACACACAAGGACACTGTCACCTGGAGCAGAGACTACAGGGGACAGGATGATGGGAAGAAGGAAAGACTGAGCTGTTCGCCCAGGCCAACCAACAACCCACAGCCCAGGCCTCTTCCACCTCAATGCCTCTCCCTCAACTCTCCCACCGCAAGGTACCAACTTCTTGCGGAGCCCAAAAGCCAGGTGAGGATCTTTGGAGAGGATGGCCTGGGATGGTTTTCTTTCTGGACTGACTGTAAAAGCATAAACTTTCCTGTATCTACTTTTTTTTTTTGGCCATGGCTGAGGCATGTGGAAATTCCCAGGCCAGGGATCGAACCTGCGCCACAATAGTAACCAGAGCCACAGCAGTGACAACACCAGATCCTTAACCCTCTGAGCCACCAGGGAACTCCTCTGCTCTCCACTTCTTAGCTACTCTGGCTTTCTGGGAGGTGAAGGCTGCAGTGCCCGCCCCTCGCCCTGCACCCCTGACACCCTGCCCCAATCTCACAGCTGGGTGGCAGCAGCATGCCTGGCCTCCCAACAGGACACTAGAGGGAGAGGACAGGGGCCCAATAAGTGGCTCTGCTCCGGCACCCCTGTCACCCCACGTCTCCGTGCTGTGACCCTCCACTCCAAGGACACTTATATAAGCCCTAGACTCGGCTGGGTGGAGAGAGGAGCTCTCTTGGGGGGCGGACACCCACCTGCTGTCCTGTGCCCCTACAGTCAGGGGCTACCGTGAGGACAAACCCTAGGGCCCTGGCGCCGCCCATCCCGGGGTGGGTGGCCAAAGGCCACCCAGGTCCCACAGCCTTCTGGCGGGTTCTGAAGTGGGCCAGGGCGGGGGCTCACCTGGCCGCTTGACTGGCTTCTTGGTGGGTGTGTCTTTCCTCTTGTTGGGGATGGCGGGGGAGTAGGGAACCCCAGAGGAGGAACTGCTCTTCCGGAAGTGCTCCTTCAGGCCTTTGATGGAGCGGTCCAGCTGGCTCGAGCGGATCTGGTAGTAGACGTTCATGAAATCTGCGGACAGACGGGTGACAGCTGGGGTCCCTGCCTCTGCCAGACCCCGGGGCCTCCCTCCCCCGCCAGAGGCAGCTCCAGAGGGCAGCAGCAGGCCCGCTCTTTCCACTTGCAGACCCTTTCCCAGCAGCCTCGTGGCCTCGTCCTGCATCTGGAAAAGCCTTAAAAGGGAAAACATTTCCCCACAGAACCAATAATTCGTTGTAAGTTCTGAAGGTGAGGGTTTTTTTTTCTTTTAGAATTTTTTTTTTGTCTTTTGTCTTTTTGTTGTTGTTGTTGTTGTTGTTGCTATTTCTTGGGCCGCTCCCGCGGCATATGGAGGTTCCCAGGCTAGGGGTTGAATCGGAGCTGCAGCCACCGGCCTACGCCAGAGCCACAGCAACGCGGGATCCGAGCCGCGTCTGCAACCTACACCACAGCTCACGGCAACGCCGGATCGTTAACCCACTGAGCAAGGGCAGGGACCGAACCCGCAACCTCATGGTTCCTAGTCGGATTCGTTAACCACTGCGCCACGACGGGAACTCCTAGAATTTTTTTTATTATAGTTGATCTACAACGTTCTGTCAATTTCTGCTGGGCAGGTAAGTTTTTTAGATTTTAAGAAAATAGAAAATTAGCATCCGGATTCAACTTGGTAATGCATTCTTTTTTATCTTTTTCAGCCACGCCCACGGCACATGGAGGTTTCTGGGCCAGGGATCAAATCTGAGTTGCAGCTGCGAACCACGCCATCGCTGTGGCAACGCTGGGTCCTTAACCACTGCGCTTGCTGGGGATTGAACCTGCGCCACCACCGGATCCTTAATCTACTGTGCCACAGCGGGCACTCCTCGACTTGGTAAATTTATAGGTGGTAAAGAGACAACGAATGTCATTGAGTGAAAAAACACACCATCTCTTTAGCCATGAACAAAGTGCAAATTTAAAAAAACTAGAGGACGGTGGCAGCCCTGTTAAATAGCTAAGATAAGCAAAATTAATGAAGAAGAAATAACTGCAGGATTGTCAACAGACAACAGACTGGTCCCATCTACCTGGAGAGGAACTTGAGACGGCAAGAAGGTTACAGATCTGTTCAGACAGTTCTACCTGATAACCGTACCTTTGAGAAAATACCCCCAAAGAACTCCCTAAATAAGAAGAGCAATGGGAGTTCCCGTCATGGCACAGAGGAAAGGAATCTGACTAGGAACCATGACATTGCAGGTTCGATCCCCCCTGGCCTCGCTCAGTGGGTTAAGGATCTGGTGTTGCCATGAGCTGTGGTGTAGGTCACAGATGTGGCTTGGATCCTGCGTTGCTGCAGCTGTGGGGTAGACTGGCAACTGTAGCTCTGATTCAACCCCTAGCCTGGGAACCTCCATATGCCATGGGCGCGGCCTTAAAATGCACCAAAAAAAAGAAAGAAAAGCACGCCACACAAGCATACTCACTGAGGTTCACTATTTACCAACACCGGAAAACTGGACAATCCAAAAATGCAAACGAGCCTGGAGAAGTATGGATGCTGTGGTACATTTCAGCAGGTCCCAACAAGTGTGTCCCAAGGAACCCCATGTGAAAAACGGACCAGTGCACAGAGGCTCTGGCCGAAGGGGGTTGAGGGGTCTGAAGGCGGCCACTGGCCTCTCTCTTATCCCAAGGGAGCTCCTGAAAAGCTCCCACGAGCCCTCGGCTCCCACGGAGCAGCTTGTGAGCCACAAATGTGACTGCATGGTTAGGAGAGGCTGTCCTGAGACTCAGCAGCACACAGCCCCAGTGGGAAGGCAGGGGCAGTGATGACACACTCTGACAACTTGATATGTGTGCAAATTAACAGAGAGAAGAGGAGTTCCCATTGTGGCGCAGTGGAAACGAATCCGACTAGGAACCATGAGGTTGTGGGTTCGATCCCTGGCCTCAATCAATGGGTTAAGGATCCAGTGTTGCTGTGGCTGTGGTGTAGGCCGGCAGCTACAGCTCTGATTAGACCCCTAGCCTGGGAACCTCCATATGCCGTGGGTGCGGCCCTATAGAGACAAAAGACAAAAACAAAACAAAAAACAGAGAAAAGAAGAGTTTAGAGACTAAAAAGCTTAAAATTGAATATTCATTAGAATTTTAGGGGTTTTGTTTCTGTTTTTGGCTGCACCTGTGGTATGTGGAAGTTCTGGGGCCAGGGACTGAACCCCCGCCACAGCAGTGACCCAAGCTGCTACAGTGACAACACTGGATCCTTAATTAACCACAAGAGAACTTCTGAGATTTTGTTGTTGTTTTTTAATTTTTGTTTAACTTAGGATTTTTTTTTTTTTTTTAAGTCTGGGACTGGCTAAAGAAATGATGGTACCACCACACCATGGAATATTATGCAACCATTAAAAACAGTGAAGCAAATATACATGTAATGATATGGAAAATTCTCAAGGCATATCACTAAGTTAAAAACAAAAGTCAAAAAAACAACATAGGACAGAGGATGGCATGTGCTCCTTCCCACCTGGGGATGAGGAGAGGAAACCCCACATACATATTCTCTGTGTCTGTCTCTCTCTCTCTCACACACACACACACACACACACACAGAGTTGCATACCATTTTTCGGAAGGGTATAACTAATCTCAACAGCACTCATCTTTGGTTTATGACACTGTAAGTATCAGGGAAGTGGGGAGGTGGACTTAACGCTTTTCACCTAAGCTTTGCTGTGCCATTTGAATTTTTTTCCCCTCATTAAAGTTCCTGGGCCAGGGATTGAATCTGAGCTGCAGCCGCCACCTATGCCACAGCTGTGGCAACAATAGCTCTTTAGCCCACAGCACTGGGCCGCGGGTCGAACCTGTGCCTCCACAGCAATCCAAGCTGCTGCAGAGACAATGTTGGATCCGGGACCCCCGAGCCATAACGGGACCTCCTGAAATTTTTATAATTAATCCAAAAAATTAAATAAATAGGCAAGTTAGGTATATGAAGAAATGCTTGGGGTGAGCTAGACTCTCAATTTGATACATAAGCTACAAATTTATTACTCATATTGCTTCCTACTGAACTCCTTTTTCTTCAAAGAAATGCAGGTGGATGAGAGACACCGACGGGGAGAGGCCCCCTCCTCCGGCCCCGCGTGGGGCCCTGCTGCCCGGGCGTCTCACCTTGGTTGCGGCCGTATTCCACCAGCCAGCGGGCGATGCGGATCACGTCCCGCAGCACGCTCTCAGGCAGGTGCTCCAGGGGCACCTCGTCCGGCACCTCCAGGTCGTCCTCGCCACTGATCAGATCCAGGATGAGCACGGGGGACACGACCTTGCTGTGCCGGGTCATCAGGCTGCGGAACTCAGACTCCAGCGACTCCTTCCCCCGCTCAAACAGCAGCTTCTGCGGGGTCAGGGAGGGAGGGAGGGAGGGCTCGGCTGCTGCTCCAGAGCTCAGCTGGCCCTCGCCTCCCCACCCTCTCCCTTCGCCTTCCTGATCCTGGGCCTCGGCCCTCCCTGCCTTCACTTCCTTCTTGCCGGAGAAGAAATGCTGGGAAGTCTTCCTCGATCATTTCTTTTGCCTTGTGTACTCTTAAAATGGACACTCGGGTGAAACTCAGATATTTGCTTTACAAATATCAGCAGATGATTTTCTCGCTGCACCATTCATTTGTGTTCTTGCTTGAAAAGGTTTTGCAGGGAGTTCCTGTCTTGGCGCAGCGGAAACAATCCGACTAGGAACCATGAGGTTGTGGGCTTGATCCCTGGCCTTGCTCAGTGGGTTAAGGATCCGGCATTGCTGTGAGCTATGGTGTAGGTCGCAGACGAGGCTCAGATCCCGCATTGCTGTGGCTGTGGCGTGGGCCGGCGGCCATAGCTCCGGTTGGACCCCTGGCCTTGGAACCTCCATGTGCCACAGGTGTAGCCGTAAAAAGACAAAAGACAAAAAAAAGAAAAGGTTTTGCAGAAGAAGAAAAACAGATACACTGGACTATGTCAAGTTCAAAACTTTCATGCTGCAAATGATACATGAAAAAAGTGAAAAGGGAGTTCCCGTAGTGGCTCAGTGGTAAGGAACCTGACTAGTAACCATGAGGACACAGGTTCGATCCCCCACCTTGCTCAGTGGGTTAACGATCCGGCATTGCCGTGAGCTGTAGTGCAGACTGGCAGCTGTAGCTTTAATTTGACCCCTGGCCTGGGGACTTACTTCCATGTGCCGCAGGGGTGGCCCTAAAAAAGGCAAAAAAAAGAAAAAGAAAAAGTGAAAAGTGAAAAGACAACCCATGGAATGAGAGAAAATGCTTGCAAACTGTGTATGTGATGGGAGACAGGTATCCAGGGCAGGTAAGAGACCTGGAAGCAGAAGTCCACACCACAGCAGGTGCCCAGGGTGCCATGCAACACTGTTCATGACAGCCCCAAAGGGGTGTGTCCACCAGCGAGGAACGGATGCATGAAACGTGGCAGATGCTTACACTGCAGTAGGATTCGGCCACGCGATGGAAGGAGGCACTGACACGGGCCGCCACATGGAAGGACCTTGAAAGCGCTCTGCTGAGTGAAGGCCAGACGGGAGAGGTCACGTATACTGCAGGCTTCCAGTTACATGAGAGGTCCAAAACAGGCAACATTTTCCTTTTTTTTCTTTCGAGGGCTGCACCCGCTGCATATGCTGGTTCCCAGGCTAGGAGTCGAATGGGGGATACGGCTGCTGGCCTACCCCACAGCCACAGCGATGCGGGACCTGAGCATCAGCAACCCACACCAGAAGTCCCGGCAATGCCGGATCCTCAACCCACCAAGCGAAGCCAGGGATCGAACCCGCATCCTCATGGATGCTAGTCGGGTTTGTTAACTGCTGAGCCAGGAAGGGAACTCCCCAAACAGGCAAATTTAGAGAGAGGAAATAGAGCAGTGATCATCAGAGGCTGGGTGGACGGGGAGGGCAGGGAAGAAGAGTGACGGCCAGTGGGTTCTGGTTTTTGGGGGGGGGACGGGAACGTTGTAAAGTTTATTCTGGTGATGTCGCACAACTCTGCGATTACACTAGGACCAATGAATGTGATATTTTAAGGGGGCAAATTTTACGGTACGTGAATTCTATCTCAATAGAGATGTTTTAATTTGGGTTTTTTGTTTGTTTGTTTCTTTCTTTGTTGTGGCCACACTTGCAGCCTGCGGAAGTTCCCAGGCCAGGGATCAAACCTGTGCCACAGCAGTAGCCAGAGCCGCAGCAGGGATGATGCCAGATCCCTAACCTGCTGAGCCACCAGGGAACTCCTGAAGATGTTGTAAAAACAGAGGACCTGGAGTGTTTCTGCTCAAGTGAAAAGGAAGCCCCTCGGGGGGGAGGGAAGGAAGGGGTGAACCCGAGGTTTTGTGCTGTTTGCATTCTCCTCGAGCCCACTCGCACACCCGAGTTCTGGCACAGAGCTCTTCACTCTGTGATTGAAACCTGGTGGAGACCCGCAAGAACAAAGGTCTCCAGTCCCCGACTTGCCAATTTCTGAGTCCAGGCTTCCCATCCATCAGCACACTGGTTATACTGGTGTGTTCCCACCGGGGGTAACTGGTGCACCAAGGTATTGATCTCATCAGTCCCCCGGGTAGCCAACGGGCTAGTTACCACCGGCTAGTTACCAGTTTACCCCAGTGTGCCATACAAATATTCCCATTTCTGATGGAGACCATTCTGGAAGATAAGCTGGGAAGCACTGTTCTTCTTCTCCTTTTTTGCCTTTTTAGGGCCGCACCCACAGCATATGGAAGTTCCTAGTCTAGGGGTCAAGTCAGAGCTGCAGCTGCTGGCCCACACCACTGCCAGGAGCAACACCAGATCAGAGGCACATCTGCCACCTACACCACAGCTTATGGCAATACCAGATCCGTAACTCACAGAACACATCCTCATGGATACCAGTCGGGTTCTTAACCTACTAAGCCACAACGGGAACTCTGGGAAGCACTGTTTTGAGTGAGAGCTTCCTGGGTGGGAGAAAGGCGTTTCCCATCTTTGGTCCTGAGCCTATCCCGTCTTCTGGTTAAGACCCATACCTCTGGGCTGGAGCTGTGATGCCACCAGGAAGCTGGGCCAGGTGACTTGGTCCAAGGTGGCCTTCCCTCCAATGTTCCTCACCCACTCGGACCTCTGCGCCCCCCATCTCTCTGGTGGCATTCTCTCCATTCCTCAGTGCGCTGCGTGCACCTCACGCCCCAGCCCTACTCCATCTCCCTCTAGTGACCTAAAGACCCCAACACTTAAACACAAAGATATAACACAAAAAAGCTGAATACAGACATGTGAATGCAGGTTCCTTGGGTAGTCAAATTCACAGGGTCAGAAAGAAGAGGGATCCCAGAATGAAACCCACGTACCTACAGTCAGCTAATCTATGACAAAGAAGGCAAGAATATACACCGGAGAAAAGACAGTCCCTCCAATAAGTGGTGCTGGGAAAACTGGACCGCCACATGGAAAAGAATGAAATTAGAACACTTCCTAGCACCATACACAAAAATAAACTCAAAATGGATTAAAGACTTAAATATAAGACCAGACACTCTTAGAGGAAAACACAGGCCAAACACTCTCCGACATAAACCACAGCAATATCTTCTCGGATCCACCTGCTAGAGTAATGGTAATAAAAACAAAAAATAAATGGGACTTAATTAAAGTTAAAAGCTTCTGCACAGCAAAGGAAACCCTAAACAAAACAAAAAGACAACCCACAGAATGGGAGAAAATACTTGCAAATGAAGCCACTGACAGGGGGTTAATCTCTAAAATTTATAAGCCACCTCCTGCAGCTCAATACCAAAAAAAAAAAAAAAAACCACCCCATCAAAAAATGGACAGAAGATCTCAACAGACAATTCTCCAAAGAAGACATACAGATGGCCAAAAAACACATGAAAAGGTGTTCAACATCACAAATTATTAGAGAAATGCAAATCGAAATCACTACGAGGTACCACCTTCCACCAGCCAGAATGGCCATCATCCAAAAGTCTACAGACAATAAGTGCTGGAGAGGGGGTGGAGAAAAAGGAACCCTAGCACACTGTTGGTGGGATTGTAAATGGGTGCAACCACTGTGGAAAGCAGTCTGGAGATTCCTCAGAAAACTAAACATAGAACCACCATTTGATCCAGCAATCCCACTCCTGGGCATCTATCCAGAGAAAACCACGACTCGCAAAGACACATGTACTCTGATGTTCATTGCAGCACTGTCTGCAAGAGCCAAGACATGGAAACAACCTAAATGTCCATGGACAGAGGAGTGGATCCAGAAGAGGTGGTACATATACACCATGGAATGTGACTCAGCCGTTAAAAGGAAAGAAATAATGCATCTGCAGCAACATGGATGGACCTAGAAATGGTCATGCTAAGTGAAGTCAGTCAGACGGTGAGACACCCACATCAAATGCTCTCACTTACGTGTGGAATCTGAAAAAGCAATGAGCTTCTTTGCAGGACAGACACTGAAGAACTTAGGGTTTCCAAAGGGGACAGGGTGGGGGTGGGGGGTGGGCTGGGGGTTTGGGATGGAAACGCCATACAATCCGGTTGTGAGGATCACGGCGCAACGACAGACATAATAAAATTCACGGCGGAGTTTTTAAGAAATAAATTCAAAAAAAGAAGAGTGATGATGGCCAGGGTTGAGGGAGAGGAGAAAGGGAGCTATTGTTGAATGGCTACTGAGTTTCAGTCTGAGATGATGACAAGAATTCTGGAGATGGTTGTACAAAAATGTGAATGTAGTCCATGTCACTGAATTATTCACCGAAAAATGGATAAAATGGTAATTTTTTTTTCTTTTTGGCTGTGTCTGAGACATGTGGAAGTTCCAAGGCCAGGGGTTGATCCTGCTACACAGCAGCAACCTGAGCTGCTGCAGTGACAACACCAGATCCTTAACCTGCTTCACCGCAAGGGAACTCCCCAAGATGGCAAATGTTATGTGAGGTATTTTTTGCTACAATAAAAAAAACCAATGCATATATAAAAATCAAAGGTTAAGGAGTTCCCATCGTGGCGCAGTGGTTAACGCATCCGACGAGGAACCATGAGGTTGCGGGTTTGATCCCTGGCCTTGCTCAGTGGGTTAAGGATCTGGCATTACCATGAGCTGTGGTGTAGGTCGCAGACGCGGCTATGTTAAATGTATATTGCATATATAACTTATAATTTAAATTATTAAAATGTAATGGAAAGGTCTATCTGTAATTCCTGAGATGGAGCTCTGAGTGCCCACCATGCGTGTCGTATGCTCTATATTTCTGTTCTGTCTCTTACATTCTCCTTTAAGCTGATCCAGGGTCTCTCCTGAGACCATGGCAGGGACTGGTGTCCCCAAACCTGTCACATCACTCTGCTGGCCTCTTACCACTTTGTTGAGCTCTGGGCTGTCTGGGCTGTTGTCCTGGAAATACTCCACAGCCTTCTGAATCTTGGCCATGCTTCCCAGGTACTCCTCCAGCCTCCCTGTGGGGCTGGAAAGGAAAAGAGCTGTATCAGCCTGGGCAGGTGGAAGATGAAGAGGGAGGGCCCCAGGAATGATACCTGGACAGGGGAGAAGAGAATTCACCCAGGCGACCCAAGGTTCAAGTGTGTTCTACCCCCTCTTCCAAGGCCTGGGGTGGCTGGCCTGGGAGGCGTTAGGCAGGTGACCCCCCGGCCCTGGCTCACCCCTCCCTGATGAGCCTCTCAGTGTCACTGGCCACATGGTAGTAGCTAATGACGTGGTCCAGACAGGAGAGCGTCTTCTCAACATTCTCCTGCAGCCGCTGCAGGTTCTCCGTCTGTTTGTGCACGGGGATGATGGAATTCTCCAGCTTCATGAGGCGACTCTCGAAGGACGACAGGATAGACACCTGCGGGGGGAGGGCAGCCCCGTGCTCGCAGACCGCTGGGTGGTCCCCAAGCCGCTTCTGCCACCCACCGGGTCTTTGGCATTTGCTGCCTTTTTCTACGGTTTTCTAGACAACCAGGCCCATGAGGGAAGGGACGGGGACATCTCTTCCCCACTGTATCCCCAGCAGCTACCGCGTGCCCGGCACACAGGAGGTAGCCCACATCAATTAATGTGAAGGCAAGCCAGGCATGAAATTAATTCCTCCACAGATAATCACTTCAGAATGCTTCTCGTCCACCCTCCGAAGCCAAATCTCAATTTCTATTCTCTCTGGAGCGTTCCTAGACTGAACAGGAAGTAGTTTCATACAGAGGAGCCTCAAATGCATTGCTGGTACCTTCCTAACCCTTTCTAAGGGTGAATTTCATTAAATAAGAACTAGCAGGAGTTCCTGTGATGGCGCAGTGGTTAACGAATCTGATTAGGAACCATGAGGTTGCGGGTTCGGTCCCTGGCCTTGCTCAGTGGGTTAAGGATCCAGCATTGCCATGAGCTGTGGTGTAGGTTGCAGATGAGGCTGGGATCTGGTGTGGCTGTGGCTGTGGCTGTGGTGTAGGTCAGCAGCTGCAGCTCCGATTAGACTCCTAGCCTGGGAACCTCCATATGCCACAGGAGCGGCCCTAGAAAAGACAAAAAGAAAAAAAGAAAGAACTAGTAGTTGCTGACTGTGTTACTAAACAGCCTGTGCTTTTCCGGTCTCCTCTAGGAATAAGGAAGAAACTCATACTTATTGACACGTCCCTTTGCGATAGCTTCTGTGACCTTCAGAGCTATGGGAGGCTGGCATCATCTCTGTTTCAGCTGACAAGTTAACTGAGGCTCAGAGTTAGTTACCTGTCAGCAAGCTATACACGGACAAGTGGAGGGGCAAGGACTAGATCCCAGATCTGACTTCAGAGCTCATTTTACTCCTAAAGCCCTCTGGAGTGAAAGGTGAGTCAGTAATCTCAGAAGGGGTAACCTGCCACTCCTGGGCATCTATCCAGAGAAAACCATGACTCGAGAAGATACATCTACTCCATTGTGCACTGCAGCACTATATACAATAACCAAGACATGGAAACAACCTAAATGTCCATGGACAGAGGAGTGAAAAACGAAGATGTGGTCCATATACACCATGGAATATGACTCAGCCATTAAAAGGAAAGAAAGAACGGCATTTGCAACAACATGGATGGACCTAGAAATGATCATGCTACGTGAAGTGAGTCAGACGGTGAGACACCAATATCAAATGCTCTCACTTACGTGTGGAATCTAAAAAAAGGACACAATGAACTTCTTTGCAGAACAGATACTGACTCGCAGACTTGGAAAAACTTACCGTTTCCAAAGGAGACAGGTTGGGGGGTTGGAGGGATGGGCTGGGGGTTTGGGATGGAAATGCTATAAAATTTGGTTGTGATGATAGTTGTACAACTATAAACGTAATAAAATTCACTGAGTTAAAAAAAAAAAAAAAGAAGTGGTAACCTGGCCATCCTACCCTCACTTGAATTGAGGGTGACACATGGCCAGCATCCAACCCACTTAAGTCAGTCTCACTAAGTGTTTGCAGAAGGAGAGAAGGAAAAATGGAGAACTTAGGCAGAAAGCAGAAAGTCCAGGCCAGCAGGGACTGCAGCATCTGAGGCCAAGGGGCTGACAAGGGGTAAGAGACATGCCACACTGCTGCGGGAGAAACCCACGCGTTACGGCTGTCACTACCCAGACCAGAACCCCAGCCCTTAGGTCCAGGCACGACCGGGTCGCAGGGTCTCCTCCAGCGCCTGGAAGCCTCCCCAGCTGAGGAGGGGTTACTCACCATGTTCTTGGTGAGCTGGTCGCTCTTCTCCAGACTGTCTCGGATGAAGGACAGCGTCTCCTCCTCCTGGGGGGAGCGCAAAGGAGGACATCACCAGAAGCCGGAGGCTAAAGGAGCTCACCGCTCCCGTGGTCTCGCCCCCTACTCAGTCTCCTCGCAGGGAGTGTCCCCTTCCCACTCCTGACGCCTCCCTGGGTGGATGCCTGGCCCGGATCTCGGCCCCTTCCCCTCCCCCGCCTCCCAGTGCCAGCCCCACCTGCTTCAGCTTGTCCTCGATCTCCCGCCGCCGGGCGGACGCCTCCTGCGGGGGGATCATGGCTTCGACTCTGCGGCTCCCACTGCCCAGTACCTCGTCCCAGCTGACCCTCTCGGCTCCCGTTCCTGTCACACCTACTTCCGCCCGTGGCCCCGCCCCGGGGCACGCTAGTGGTGCCATGTTGGGAGTGGCAGGTAGAAGTGCGCCTGCGTAGAACTCAGTACAGCGGGCTGGAGTGGCCATCTTGAGTGTGGCAGGGAGGTGTGGCCTGGATTCTCCTAGGTGAGGGGATTGCTGCTCTCATCAGAGAAGGTTCTCCGGTGGTGTTTTGTCCTGTCGCTGGCAGAACAGTAACAGCTCACTTGGTCGTCTTCGGGGGAAGGTTTACGCCTTTCACAAAATCAATGACGAACTCCTTTCTCCAGATCGAAGTCTGAATCCAGGCACCAATGTCGCCTTTCCCACAAAACGCAGCACAGAGCTTGTCACACACTAGATACCTAATTGTGCCCATTTAATGAACCAAGGACCTGTGTAGTGTCCCTCTTTGGCCCTAAAAGCTCACGGAACAGGCCCAGTGTGCAAGTAACTAGGTTTTGCTGTGGATCCAGAGCATCCGTACCTGCAGTAACCTTGAACCAGTCTCCTACCCTCTCCCCACCCCACCCCCGGCCACGCCCCCAAGCTGTATTTAGAGGAGACCCCGCCAAGGAGTTGAGACATTCCGGCAGCCAGCCGCAGGAACCAAGGCTTTCTGATTTCCTCCAAGGCCCGTGAGAAATGCTCCCCGTGTGTCTGAATGCGTGCATCCCTCAGTCTCTCCCTGAGGACACCACCACCCTGGGCCCCAAGCCCTTAGACAGGTCTCAGATCTCTCAGGCTTCGCCTTGCACTGTTTGCAGACTTATATTTCTCTACCCACAGCCTGGTCCTCACCCCCTGCCAGTAAAACCACACAGCCCTCTCCAAAGCAGACACCCTGGCCGGGCTGGGTGGCTCACAAATCAGGATTATGGTTTCAGATGCTGCTGGGGCCGTGGGTGAGCACTCTGTCCCCGACCCCTAGCCTGGGAACCTCCATATACTGTGGGTGCGGCCCTAAAAAGACCAAAAGAAGAAAAATTAAATAAATAAATAAGTAAAAGAATGAAAAGACCAGTTTCGGTGATTCCCAGCCCAATGTCAGGCACATGCTGTTGGCAAGTGGACACTGATTTGGTAAAAGCTGTGACTCCCTAACTATACTCAGCACAAGCTGCTTCAGCCAAAGGAGAAAGCGGTGTTTCAGCTGCAGCCTCGGATGCTTGGCTTTCATTCCCAAACTTGCTCAGAGCACAAATGTGAGGGTCCCCTGGAGGCCCCAACTGCCCAACTCTCAGGGATGCTCTTTCTGGGGGGTGGGGGGTAGGGAGGAAGCAAGAGCTTGCTCCCTTCTCAGCCTGTTCTTTTTTGGGGCGCGGGCCCCCGCACCTGTAGCATATGGAGGTTCCCAGGCTAGGGGTCCAATCAGAGCTACAGCTGCTGGCCTACATCACAGCCACAGCAACGCAGGATCCCAGCCTCAACTGCGACTACACCACAGCTCACGGCAATGCCAGATCCTTAACCCACTGAGCGAGGCCAGGGATTGAATCTGCGTCCTCATGGATGCTAGTCGGATCGTTTCCATTGAGCCACGATGGGAACTCCTCACACACTGTTCTTTAGTTTGGTAACTTCCTAGTTCCATTGTAAGAAAGAAAAACTATAATCCAATATCTCTCATGAATACAAATGCAAAAATACTCAAAATGTTAGCAAATAGAATCCAACATGTATAAAAATAAAGTATACATCATGACTACATGGGATTTATTTCAAGTGTGTAAGGCTGGTTCAACATTTGAAAATAAACTGAGATAATCCATCACATGAACAAGCTAAAGAAGAAAAATTATAAGATCCTCCTCCTGCTTTTCTTTTTTTTTTTTTTTTAATGTTTACAACATGGAGTCATCTGCATTTTTTTTCTTGGGTGGAGACCCAATTGTCCCAATATCATTTCTTCAATAATTAGTCAACCACTAGTTTAAATGCTACCTGTATCATAAATAAGTCCCCATAAGTATTTACGGTATATTCTGTTCAAATGAACTGTTTTTACCTAATTCAGCACCAGTACCAAACCGATTAAGGCCATATAGCTTTATGACTTAATTATATTTATTTTAATATTTGTTGGAGATATTCTTCCTTCTTGGCCTTTTTTTTTTTTCTCAAAACAAACAAACAACTTCCTAGATACTCTAATTTTGCTTCTTTTTCAAGTGAGCTGTAAATTTATTTTCACACTGCTTTGAATTAAGGTCCTCAAAGAGGCTGGGACATCACTTAGGGATGCATCCCTGCTGGAGGGATGGAGGCAAAGTGTGACCTTGGAGAGGGAGGGCTGGAAGGCTGGACCCGAGCCCTTCCGGCAGAGCCTGTGAAGTGGCCACTGCTAAGATAAAGGACCCCACAGGCGAAAGGGGGAGCCAGGAGCGGCCAGGACAAAGGAGGCCTGCTGAGGACAGATCAAAGGCAGGCATGAGGTTAGTGTTCTTCACAGCTGAGTGACAAAAGGAGAGGAAGGCTGGGTGACAAGGAGACCTTGGGCCAGCCTTCTAAAGGGCTGCCTCCAGCACCCAGTCTTGGCTGGACACAAAAAGAATGCCCCACAAATCTGTGATGAGCCC
Source organism: Phacochoerus africanus (assembly GCF_016906955.1). Classification (NCBI taxonomy): domain Eukaryota; kingdom Metazoa; phylum Chordata; class Mammalia; order Artiodactyla; family Suidae; genus Phacochoerus; species Phacochoerus africanus. Next base: position 5,273,229 of record NC_062557.1, on the reverse strand, counting down.
ATAAATAAGTTCGCGACAGCTGGACCCAGGAGGGCAAGGGGGGAGCAGGGGCCTGGAGGGAGAACCAAAGGGGTGAGATATGCTAGTTGGGTACACATCCTGGAAGGGGAAGCGGGGGAAAGAGGTCAGCTGTACCTCTGGAGGCAACCGAGCCTCTCTGCTTTGAGACTAGAACCCACACATTCAGAAGGAGCAGAAATGCCCGGCAGGGGTGCAGCTAAAAAGAATCACTGTCTTAGAGTTCTTCTGGTCATGGCTCAGCGGTTAATGAACCCAACTAGTATCCATCAGGACACAGGTTCGATCCCTGGCTTCGCTCAGTGGGTTAAGGATCCCATGTTACTGTGGCTGTGGCGTAGGCCAGCAGCTACAGCTCCGAATAGATCCCAAGCCTGGGAACCTCCATATGCCACAGGTGCAGCCCCAAAAAGACAAAAAAAAAAAAAAGAATAGAATCACTGCACTTCCCTGCCCCTCTCTAGACCCCCTGCCCTGGCCTCCCACCCCTCACCTGTCACCTTACCCAGGGCAGGTCCCAGGAGGGGTCTGTGGAGCAGGTGGGAGTCTGGCTTTGGATGCGTGTTCCCACGGGAGTGAGTTCCACGTGGAGGCTGACTCCTGTGGCCATCACAGCCGGTGCTCTGGTGGCACAGAGAGGAGCGAGAACCAGGTATGAGGCTGCTCCCAGCCCTGCCACCCACAAGCCACGTGACTTCAGCCAAGAGAGGCTCCCTCTGAAAAACATACCACGGGCATTAAGTGATACAGCAAAGAGAAAGGGCCTGGCACGCAGCAGGTACTCAAGAGATGTTAACCAGTGCCTGCCCCTCCAGGTGTAGCTGGAGTGTATTAGGAACTAAACTGATTTCTGCAGGTGACCACCCCTGCTTAGAAAGGTGTTCTGAGTTCCAAACTGTCAATTTATCCACCTTTGAAAACTTGACAACTCCTCTCGCCTGTCCTCCAAACAGTCCTGAGTTACTGACAGCATCCTGAGCGGTCAGGTCTGGTCCTTAAAGATCAAGGATGCACCCCAATGTTCACTGCAGCACTAATTTTTTAATGGCCACACCCTTGGCATCTGTAAATTCCTGAGCTAGGGATTGAATCCTAGCCACAGCTCTGGTAATACCGGATCCTTTAACCCACTGCACTGGACCGAAGATCGAACCTGCACCTCTGCAGAGATCCGAGTTGCTGCTGCTGCTCAAATGCCTTTGTTTTTTTAGGGTCACACCTGCAGCATATGAAAGTCCCCAGGCTAGCGGTCAAATCGGAGCTATAGCTGCCGGCCTATTCCACAGCCACAGCAACACCCGATCCTTAACCCACTGAGCGAGGCCAGGGATCGAACCCATGTCCTCATGAATACTAGTCGGGTTCGTTACCGCTAAGCCACGACAGGAACTCCTGCAGTCAGATTCTTAAACCACTGCACCCCAGTGGGACTCCCCATTGCAGCACTAATTTACAAGAGCCAAGACACAGAGGCAACCTAAGTGCCCACCGGCAGATGAATGGATAAAGAATATGTGGTTTATACATACACAATAGAACTCACTCAGCCATAAAAAGAATGAAAATAGGAGTTCCCGTCGTGGCGCAGTGGTTAACAAATCCGACTAGGAACCAAGAGGTTGCGGGTTTGGTCCCTGGCCTCGCTCAGTGGGTTAAGGATCCAGTGCTGCCATGAGCTGTGGTGTAGGTCGCAGACCCAGCTTGGATCCCGTGTTCCTGTGAGCTGTGGCGTAGGCCGGCGGCTACAGCCCCAATTCGACTCCTAGCCTGGGAACCTCCAAATGCCTCGGGTGCAGCCCTAAAAAGACAAAAAAAAAAAGAGCAGGGAACACAAGGCACTGGTTGAGGGGACACGCGAGCGACATGGACCCCATTTTACAGGCCAGGACGTGAGCCTGAGGTGTGAGTGCCCATGTGGGGGCACCGTGCTGAGCCTTTGTAATGAGCGTCTCCCAGAGTCCTCACAACCAGTGCGTGCACTGCGGCAGGGGAGTGGGGGTGGGGTCAGTACTTCTGTTCTCACAGGAGGGGGAACCAAGGTGCAGAGAAGCACCTGGAAGGTGCCAGAGCCAGGAAGCAGATGCTCTATTTTGTCCCTCATGATGTGGCAGGCTGGCTCACACAGAAACATCAGAATGACCTTCCTGGGACCAGCAGGAACATTCTAGACCCACAGCCACAGTCCCATCTGTCAAGATGGTGCACCTGAGACCAGCACCCAGCGCTCCTGGGGAGACTCTGGAGGACTCAGCCTTGTTAGATCCCAAAGCGAGAGAGAGTGGGTCGAGGAGGCACCTAGCTCTTCCCTGCTGCAGTCTGCGTGTCACGGCCCTGCTGCCGACCCCACGCCTGGTGAACCTGTGCCTCCAGGAGACCGGAGGGCTCTGGCCACCAGAGAAGAGGCTCTCCACTGTCTGCATGTGGAGCGTGACCAACCCTTGAATGAAAATTTCCCACTAGCTTTTTTTTCTTTTTTTTTGGTCTTTTTTTGGCCCTGCCTGTAGCATATGGAGGTTCCCAGGCTAGGGGATGAATGGGAGCTACAAGGGCCAGCCTACACCACAGCCACAGAAATACGGGATCCAAGCGGCATCTGCGAACTACGCCACAGCTCATGGCAACACCGGATCCCCAACCCACTGAGCAAGGGCAGGGATCGAACCCCAGTCCTCATGGATACCAGTCAGCTTTGCTAACCACCGAGCCATGATGGCAACTCCCCCATTAGTTTTTTTGTTTGTTTGTTTGTTTTGCAGCTCCCACGTCATGTGAAGTTCCCAGGCCACAGCAGTGACAAGCCAGATCTTTAATCCACTGAACCACCAGGGAACTCCCCTCTTTGCATTCTTAACGAGATGTCAAATCACTGCTCAAACTGTCATTTGTGACTTGGATCCTTAACCCGCTGAGCCACCAGGGAACTCCTCCCACTAGCTTTTTAAACTCCTGCCAGCCAAAGGATGCTGCGAGATGACTCCTCGTGGCTCCTGCTCACTTCCTGTCCCCTAGCTCCATTCCTCTCCCTCTGTCCCTGTCCTAACACACACACACACACCCTGCACTAGCTCACCTCCTTTCCCTCCCACTCCACTTCAGACCGCAGACTTTCCAGCATGGAAAAACATGTGAACAAATTTGAGACTTTTCCTTCTTCCTCTGCTTGCGGCAACATCTACCCCTTCCCCGGCCTGCTTCTCTTCAGTCTCAAGGTCCCTTTTTCAGGAGGCCGCTTTCCACGGTCCAGAACCCTGAGAGCAGGTCTCGAGGACGTGTCTGTGCCGCTGGGGGGCGCGCTGCTCCCGTTTACCTGGACCTTGAACCCCAGCCCTGGGCGGGTAAGGGGGTAGGGGGCGAGTGGCCAGCCAAGCAGACCGCGAGGGGGCGCCCGACACCCACCGGCACCTCGCCACCGCCGCGCCCCACCCCGAACCTCCGAAAGTCCAGGGGGTGCAAGGAAAGGAGGAGAGGCCGAAGGACAGGTGGATGGATGGAAACAAAAAGAGGGACACATGGGGTGCGGAAGAGGAGAGGGACGCGGAAACGGGGAAGAAGCACATAAATGAGGAAAACCGGAGAGGAGAGAACGTGCGGGAAGAGAGGCGCAAACCCGGCGGCCGGGGCCGACGCTCCCCCCAGGTCCCTAACGGGCCCGGGAAGGGGGGTCCGGGCCGGCGCGCCGCGGTGACCTCAGCCGCTGGCACCTGCCGCACTCCGGCCCTGATGCTCTTGGCAACCGAGGACGCCGGCGGCCGGGCTGCGGTCCGCGCTGGCAGCCGCGAAGCTCCAGGCGCGCTCCCGCAGCCCCGGGGCCCGCGTGCCCGGAACGTGACTCAGCGCTTTCTCCGCGCCGCTGCCCTCGAGCGCCCCCAACCTGGCCGGCCTTGGACTTGGGGGAATGGAGACCCCAGCCCGATGGATGGACCCTCCCTCTGCCTGCGGGCTGGGAGTGGGGGGCGCCTGGAAGCGCCCCTACGTGGTCGCTCTGGGCAGGCAGGTGGATCTTTGAGGGGAAGGGTCAAGTTCAACTATCAGTTAACTCAAGGCTATGGTAGGCAGGGCGGGAAGAGATGGGATCCTGCCTTAAGGGGCTCACAGCCTGCCCAGGGTACACTGGACCACTTCTGCTGGCTGTTTTTTTGAAATTAATTAATTTCCCCCCAGTTTTATTGCGAAATAGGTGACTTATAAGTTGATGTCGGGCGTGATGGTTTGATTTACACATGCACTTGACCCTTGAGCAACAGGAGTTTGAACTGTGGGATTTCACTTAGACATGGATTTTTTTTTTTTTTTTTGCCTTTTCTAGGGCTGCTCCCATGGCATATGGAGGTTCCCAGGCTAGGGGTCTAATCAGAGCTGCAGACCCCGGCCTATGCCAGAGCCACAGCAACTCTGGATCCAAGCCGCATCTGTGACCTATACCACAGCTCACGGCAATGCTGGATCCTTAACCCACTGAGCAAGGCCAGGGATTGAACCCTCAACCTCATGGTTCCTAGTCAGATTCGTTAGCCACTGCGCCGCGACAGGAACTCCCAACCTGGATTTTTTTCAATAAATACATACTGTGGTCCTGGACAGTAGATCTGTGAAGCAGAACTGTGGCAAGGGAGGGCCGGCTGTAAAATTATATGTGGACTTTGCACTACCTTCGGGGTCAGTGCCCCTAACCCCTGCTGTTCAAGGATCAACTGCATCGTGAAATGATTACCGCAAGAGGCCAGTTGCCATCCATCATCTCATACAGATAGAGTCAAAGAGGGGAGTTCCCATTGTGGCGCAGTGGAAAGGTATTCAACTAGGAACCATGAGGATGTGGGTTCGATCCCTGGCCTCGCTCAGTGGGTTAAGGATCTGGTGTTGCCCCGAGCTGTGGTGTAGATCGCAGGTTTGATTCGGATCCCACGTGGCTGTGGCTGTGGTATAGGCCGGCAGCTGTAGCTCTGATTCGACCCCTAGCCTGGGAACTTTCATATGCCGAAGGTGCAGCCCTAAAAAAAAAAAAAAGACAGAAAAAAAATTCTCCTTGTGGTGAGAACTCAGGATCTACTCTTAACAACTCTCCCGTGTATTATACAGCAGTGTTAACTGGGTGAACACGTGCACATTGCATCCCTAGTATTCACTTACCTGACAATTAGTAGTTTGTACCTTTTAACCAGCTTCCTCCAATTCTCTCTCTTCCCGTCCCCTGCTTTCACTAACCACAAATTGATCTTTTTTTTTTTTTTGCTTTTTAGGGCCACACCCGCAGCATATGGAAGTTCCCAGGTTAGAGGTCGAATTGGAGCTACAGCTGCTGGCCTACACCACAGCCGCTGCAAGGCAGGATCCGAGCTGCGTCTGTGACCTACACCACAGCTCACGCTAACACCGGATCCCCGACCCACTGAGCGGGGCCGGGGATCGAACCTGACTCCTCATGGTTCCTGGTCAGGTTCGTTAACCGCTGGGCCACGAAGGGCACTCCTGATCTCTGTTTCTATGAGTGTGGTGGTTTTTCTAAATTCCGTGTGTGAGGTCATACAGTATTTGTCTTTCTTGCTGGTGAAGTTGGCAGATGAGTTCTCTTGGAGAGATTTGGGAATTTGGGGTGCTTTGCTGGCCTGTGGGATTCAGACACAGGAGGGCCAAAGGTCTCCAGGCCTGGCCTGGGAGATACAGCATTCCCAGACACCTGGACAGATCAGGGAGGTGTGGGGAGGCACAGGTGTGTGGACTGGATTTTGAAGGAGGGAAGAGGGACCCCAGGAAGAGGGCTTGCCCTTCTGGCAGCTGGGAAGTAGGGAAGGGGGCAAGGGGTCCAGAGTCAGCTGGGGGGGGCAGTGGTATCAGGGACCAGGCATCAGCTAAGGACCGTGTTACGGTGTTTTTTTTTTGTTTGTTTTGTTTTTGTTTTTGTTTTTTTGTCTTTTTAGGGCCACAGGGGTGGCATATGGAAGTTTCCAAGCTGGGAATTGAATGGGAGCTGCAGCTGTTGGCCTACACCACAGCCACAGCAACACCAGATCCTTGACCCATGAAGCAAGGCCAGGGATTGAACCTGTCTCCTCCTGGATACTAGTCGGATTTGTTAGCCCTGAGCCACAACAGGAACTCCCAGGACTGTGTGTAGTGAGAAGCCTCAGCAGGGTGGCCCGCGGGCTGTGGCAGTGATCTGACCGGTAACTAGTGTGGACGTAGGGAGGTGGCAGTGAGAGAAAACGGCCTTGTTCAGGTAGTGGCGCTCAGGGGGACGCTAGATCTGCTGGCTGGGAGGCGGGGGACACAGGACAGTCCTGCCGGGATCAGGCCCAGCATCAGGTCTTCCCCCAGAGGGGCTGGGGCTGATGGATCTGGCTTCTGCCGTGGGAAACCTCCTTCCCTGGCTTGAGAGCTGCCCTGAGGCAGGGGATTGAGTGAGATGACCTTGCCCAGGAGGAGGGGCGTCCTTGGTGCACTCTTGGGACCCACTTGCTCTGTGGGTTCAGTTTTCTGTTGTGTTCTGGAAGCGTCCTCCCAGCTGTCTGAGATTTGTTGAACGGCTGAGTGAGCACAGAGTCCATGATGGGCACATTCAGTTCTCAGTGTACCCTACCTGCAGGGCACCACACACGATCAGATCTTCAGCAAGGGCTTGTGAATAAGGCAGGAGGCGGGGTGAGCTGGGAGGCAAGGCCTGGGGTCCCTGAGGGCAGGGACGGCAGGCCGAGCTGCCTTCGCCCTGGCTCTCCACTGTCTCCCCAGCTCAGAGCACTGGCTTCGGGATCCAGCGCTGCCAATCAGTCACTGTGAGACCTGGGGGTGTGCATGCCCACCCGTCCATCCAGTCCGCCACGCTCTGTTGAGCACACACCATGTGCCACTCCCGACTCCTGGCAGCTGCCATGGAGAACCAGGCACTGCCTCTGCCTTCCTGGAGCTCCCCATCCAGCAGGGGAGGCCCACGTTGCCAGCGTGGTGGAGTCAAGGGCACTAGAGGACGGCAACGAATGGAGAGGTGGCGAATGCCCGGATGGGTGCCCCAGGCGATAGCGCTCAGGAGAGGCCAACCTCACGTGTGCTGACGTCTTCAGAGGGTTTTCCTCTCTCTGCGCCTTGGTTTCCTCGTCTGTTGGTTCGACTGGAAGGCGCCTCCTATTTCCTGCAGACGAAAGGTTTAGGCCTCCATAACGGGGGACCAGTCCAGCTGCCACCCCCGTCCCACAGAGGAGTTCTGAGTGGCGAATTGCTCAGGTCACTTGGAACCTGGGGTCTGCCAGAGGCCCCGCCAGTGGATGTGACAGGCTCCTGGAGCTCAGGGCTCAGCCCAAGACCTTCCCCAACAAACTTGAACTCCGGACAGCAGCCGGGAGCCCCAAGGTGGGCGGTCTGTGCTGGCAGCAGGGCAAGGTCTGTGCTGAGCACCTGGTCAGGAAGAGGACAGAGCCCCATCACTTGTCCTCTGACCTTGAGTTGTGCAAGTCTGCTGGGGTGAAGCAGGAAAAGGGTCCCGCTGGCCCTAACCCTCCCCTGCCCTGAGCCAGCCAGGTGGGTATCCACCTGGAGCCCTAGGTCCACCCACAAAAAAGGCTCAGGTTCAGGAGTGGACCGTGGGAGGCGGGCTTTCTAAAACTCTGGCCGGCCAGAGGCAGAGCAAGTGTCCAGGGAGCTGCTCCAGCCTGCTCCGCCCTTCCTTGAAGATGTGACACTGCCTACACTGGGCTCTGGTACCAGCCTGGGGACCCCGAGATATGTAACTGCCTTCTCAAGCAGAAGTGCAGAAAGAGTTGGCGTGAGTTCTACCAAGATTGCAGAGTTCTTCCTGCTGCGGGGGTGGGGGGGGTCATAGCTGGGGATGCAAATGATGGGACCCTGAAACTAAGTCCCAAAGGGAGTTACCCCGGTGCAGAGGGACAGTGGCTGCGTGTTCACTCAGGGCAGAGGGCAGAGACAGGGGGCAGAGGGGGAAACAGCGTGTAACAGATCACAGAGGGAGGAGCAGGTGGAGCGACGAGCACAGGGACACCCGGATGGTGCTTAGCGGGCTCCTGGAGTCTTCCGGACCTGAGGGAAGTCATGGCAGCTTCTCAGCTGAAGAGTGACATGGCCAGAAGTGCACTTAAGAAGGATCCCACTGGCCCTAACCCTCCCCTGCCCTGCGCCAGCCAGGTAGGTGTTCACCTGGAGCCCCAGCTCCCCTCCTCTCCTTCTGCCTGTCACACCTGGCCTCTCTGCAGCCTGCTGAGCACCCATGCTGACGCTTTTAAGAATCAGCTCAGCATAGTCCAGTGAAACGTGGCAGCTGGACCGCATGTGTTTATGTCTTCTCTTTCCAAGCCCCACTCGAACGAAAGGGATTTAAAAAAAAAAAAAAAAAAAAGCTGGAGTTCCCATTGTGGCTCAGCAGAAACAAATCCAACTAGTGTCCATAAGGATGCGGGTTCAATCCCTAGCCTTGCTCTGTAGGTTGGGGATCTAGCATTGTTGCGAGCTGGGGTGTAGGTCACAGCCTCAGCTTGGATCCTGCATTGCTGTGGCTGTGGCGTAGGCTGGCAGCTGTCACTCTGATTCAACCCCTAGCTATGGAGAACTTCCATATTCCATGAGTGCGGCCCTAAAGAGAGAGAGAAGAAAAAAAAAAAAAAAGCCATACTAGGAGTTCCCGCTGTGGCTCAGTGGGTTAGGGGTCCAGCATTGTCTCTGCAGTGGCCCAGATTCCACTCCCAGCCCAGTGCAATGGGTCAAGGATCTGGTAGTGCCGCAGCTGTGGCATAGTTTGAAGTCGTGGCTCAGATTTCATCCCTGGCCCGGGAACTTGCATAAGCCTCAGGTGCAGCTGAAAAAGAAAAGGAAAAATAAAAGCCATACTACTTGGAGTTCTCTTGTGGCACAGTGGGTTAAGGATCCAGTGTTGTCACTGCAGTGGCTCAGGTCGCTTCTGTGGCAAGTCAATCCCTGGCCCTGGAATTTCCACATGGTGTGGGTACCATCAAAACAAAACAAAACAAAAACCCCAAAATCCTTGTTCAGGAATGTTCATAGCAGCTTCATTCACAGTCTGGAAGCAAGCCAGATATCCATCAAGTGGAGAAAGATAAACTGCTGTGGTCACCTGATGGAATACCACGCAGACGTAAAAAAGCAACAACCTACTGAAGTTTCCATCACGGCACAGTGGAAATGAATCTGTCTAGGAACCATGAGGTTGCAGGTTCAATCCCTGGCCTCGCTCAGTGGGTCAAGGATCCAGCATTGTTGTGAGCTGTGGCTCGGATCTGGCATTGCTGTGGCTGTGGCGTAGGCCGGCAACAGCTCTAATTTGACCCCTAGCCTGGGAACCTCCATATGCTGTGGGTGTGGCCCTAAAAAAAAAGACCAAAAAAAAAAAAGGAACAAACTACTGATGCATGCGACACGTAGTTAAATTTGAAGATAATATGTTGAGTGAAAAAACCACATACAAAGTACAAACTGCGTGAGGCCATTCACATGAAATTCTAGAATGGGAAAACCTGACCCGTGGAGGTAGAAATCAAATGAATGGTTTTTGCCTGGGGAGTGGAGGGGCTGAAAGGGGTTGACTGAGCTCTGCTCACACAGTATGCTTCCTTTTCTGAGCCAAGGCGACCAGAACCTTCCTTCATTACCCAGAAGCCTCTCAGCCCCCCCCCCCCCCCCGCCATGCGTGTCAACCACTCTCGGTCCCCAGCCTGACTCCCCACCTCCCCCATAGGCCTCTTTCACGCTGCATTCCCCGCTCAGGGCACCATGGCACCACCGGCCACCAGTCTCCGGGGCCACGGGGTCACTTCTCGTGGTGGCCTCTGAGCTCCAAGAAAACCGCTCTGCCTGATCCTGGGAGGGAAACTGGGGAGTTGCCCTGGTAAGACCACCCTGCTCCCCAGCTCAGTGGGTCAGGAAATCTAAGCCCGGGGCTTGCCCACCTTTGTGTCCACAGGTATCAGGAAGCATCGACCAGGCGGCCAGGTGATGACTGACCAGGGTTTCCAGCACGGGGGACCCCGGCCTTCCTCCTGCAGCTGGGAATCCCCAAGTCCTGCCAACGGGGGGCAGGAGGCACCCGTGGGGCTGGCACATGGCAGTCTCAAGGGCCAAGGCTGCCCTGCCCTCCCTGGGCTCCTGTTCCTCTTTTTCGTGTCTCCGGCTCCTGAGTGCCTCACCCTGTGACTCCAAGTCTCGCTTCCCTCCTCACACTAGCGGGAGCCGGAGCTGGAGTTTCCCACACTCCCCTGGGGCATCCTGGCACAGCTGCCTTGCCCCTAACCTTCCTCTTGCCTCTCCAACCACGAGGCCCCAAAGTGACTGCTTTGCGGGGCCAGGGCAAGGCTCACCCTTCCTTCCTCCTCTGAGACCCTCTCCCTCCTGCTCCCACCAGGAGGGCCCTCCTTTGCTCTCCCAACATCCCGTCTCCCCAGCACCTGCAGGCCCCCCTGTCCTCAGGCCGCCCCCTTCTGCCTTCAAGCACATGCAGTTTCCCCATCTTTTTTTTTTTTCTTTTCTTTTGTCTTTTTAGGGCCGCACCCGTGGCATATGGAGCTTCCCAGGCTAGGGCTTGAATGGGAGCTGCAGCTGCCAGCCTACACCACAGCCACAGCCATGCAGATCCGAGCCGCATCTGCGACCTACACCACAGCTCATGGCAACACCAGACCCTTAACCCACTGAGCGAGGCCAGGGATCGAACCCGCGACCTCATGGATGCTGGTCAGGTTGGTAACTCACTGAGCCACAGCAAGTTTTCCTCATCCGGAAAAATGCTTTGGGAGTTCCCATCGTGGCGCAGTGGAAACAAAGCCGGCTAGGAACCATGAGGGTGCCCGTTCGATCCCTGGTCTCTCTCAGTGGGTTCAGGATCTGGCGCTGTTGCCCTGAGCTATGGTGTAGGTCACAGACGCAGCTCGGATCTGGCGTTGCTGGGGCTGTAGTGTAGACCGGCAGCTGCAGCTTTGATTAGACCCCTAGACTGGGAACCTCCATATGCCTCAGGCGCCGCCCTAAAAAGCAAAACAAAACAAAATTCAACCCCCTTCCCTTGGGCCTGTCTTCACCACCGCCCATCCCTGCCCCCTCCCCTTCCACCTGCTATGGACTCTCTCTCAGTTTGCTGGCTGCTCCCAGACGTGGGTTCTGCCCCCATCAGACTCACGAAATGCCCTGCGGGAGCTCACAGATCCTTCTGGGCAAATGCTGCCTTCCTTCCCAGCCCAGTCCGGCCTCTGGACTTTCACCGTGGGCTCCACAGGGTGGGTCGGCCAGGAACAGGGGTAGGTGTGCGTGGGCAGGGGAGGGGGCTCCTGCCTCCCTCACAGTGGCCCTTCTCCAGGGCTCCATCCTGCTCTCTGTCCTTCTCTCGGGTCTCACTTCTGGAAGAGTCCAGCTACCCGGTGGGGGGGCTGCAGTTTTGACCTTCATCAGATCCCGTGGGACTGTCTCAGCCCTGGCTCTGTCTCCTTCCAGTTTCAAGTATCTGTATTTTGTTCACGAATGGACTCCACTGTCTCCATGGCACACCTGGGGCGACCTCGAGGGAACAGGGCTAAGGGCAGTGGTGTCTCCCCCCGACCCTCCCCGCAGTTGCTCTCCACTCTTTCTGCGGTCCTCCATTTCCTCAGGGGGGATTGATTTTCTTTTTGTCTTAATTTTTAGGGCCACACCCGAGGCATATCAAAGTTGCCAGGCTAGGGGTCAAATCGGGGCTTCAGCAGTTGGCCTACACCACAGCCACAGCAACGCCAGATCCGAGCTGCGTCTGCGACCTACCCCACTGCTCACAGCAACACCGGCTCCTTAACCCACTGAGCCAGGCCAGGGATGGAACCCGCAGCCCCATGGATACTAGTCAGGTTTGTTACTGCTGAGTCACAATGGGAATTCCAGGTGGGACTGATTTTCATTTTGTGGCCACATCATCACCTGTCTCTTCCCAAGTCCCTTTGGAGGTCATCACGGGTCATCTACCTAGAGGGGGGGGTTTGGGAGGTGACAAGAACTCCCTTGGCCCGAGGCAGGCAGAGCCTTTGAGCTGGGTGTTTGGAAGGGGCAGGGTGGGCGTTGCCCGCTTTTGTGACTCACCTCTCTCTGCCCAGAGGTAGCTGGGGGCCTGGTTGGTGATTCTCTTCCTCATCTGGGAGACTCTCAGTGGCTCCCTCCCAGTAGGTCCCACACATGAAATGGGGAGCCTAGAGACCCAGGGACTGCGGCTGGGGGTTGAACCCTGGCCCTCTACAAACCCCCCGCCAGCACCCCACCCCTCTCCCCAGCGCTGGCCTTGAATGGATGGGCCCCAGCCCACCCGGCCATGTGGCACAGTGCCAGCTCTAGGCCCTGCCTCCAGGGCAGCCTCCACCAGGCCAGCGTTACTCTTCAGCCAGACCGCAGGCTCCAGGGGCTCAGGCCCCTTGCAGAGCCCCCAGCCCAGCTTAGACCCTGGGAAGCTGGGCTCCTCGGCTGTCAAGCCCAGGGGGTCCCAGGACCCCATGCAAGGGCGAGGCCAGCAGGGACAGCTGAGCTGGGCACAGCTCTGACCTGGTGACCCTGCAGCGAACAGGTCAAAGGCCATTTGCTGCCGCTGTGGATTTGGGCGGGGTAACAAAAGATGTGAGGGGGCCCTTAAATGCCAGTTTCACCACCCTCTTGGCCCTCTGTGACCCTCATTCCCAGGACCTAGGCTCCGGGGGAGTTGGGGACCAGGAGCCAAGGAGAACGAGGGAGGCCAGGCCTTGCCGGCCTCCCTCCATCCCTGCCGCCTCACCGGGCTCACACCTGCCACATTGCGCTGGGCTTCAGCGGGCATCCAGGGCCCCGCCCCCTCTGTTACTCCCCCCGAACCCCCAGGGTCGGCAAAGGGGCCTGTGTTTCCAGAACAGGGCGCCACGGGGCCCTTCTCACAGGTGCGCTGGGCTGGATCCTCTGTGACCCCGGGCATCAGGAAGCACCCTGGCCCCAGCGACGAGGGCCCCTTAGTGTTTTACTGTCACGGTTTTCCAAGGCCATCAGCTGTTTTTCTAGCTTTTGACAATCTGCTCGTTCATTCATCAGTACTTCAGTGGCAGGGCCTGAGCGCCATGCTGCAGTGTGGGAATGAAGCCGGCTCTTTGCTCACAGGGGTCCATAGATGCGTGAGCTTCTGGGACTGCGAACCCAGAGGCAGGGTCTGGCTGCCTGTCCCCACCCCCACCCCGACCTCCCCTGGCCCACAGTTCCCTTTAGGCAAGTTGGAGGCAACTGGGATGCCCCTGAGGCTGGGCACAGGGCTTGGTGCCCAGCATGAGGCAGAAAGGGGGTGCAGGGCGGTCTGGGGGTGGGGGTGGGCAGAGCCCCTGATGGCTGGTGGGTAGCCAGGCGGGGGGCAGAGGAGAGCGGGCGGCCTCTCACCTTCAGCTTAATTCCCTGGGCAAACAGCAGTGCTGGGAGGCCGCCTGCTGTCCGCTGTGGCTTCAAAGGGCCTTGGGGGCTGTGGGCGTGGGGGGGGTGGGGAGGTGGGGGCTGTGGGCGTGGGGAGGTGGGGGCTTTGGGCTTGGGGGGGTGGGGAGGTGGGGGCTGTGGGCGGGGGGTGGGGTGGGGAGGTGGGCGCTATGCAAGCTGCAGGCCTTCCTCACTTCCTGGACCGCTTGCCTTCCTGGGATCTCAGAGAGCTGCTTCCTTCAAGGAGAAAGACCCCTGTGCTGGGAGCCGGAGTGGGGGCAGCAGTGAGACCCGCCTCCCATCTCCCCCCTTGATTTTTGTGTGCCCCGTGTTCCCCTGCCCCGCTGCTCCGCCTGGTTGGCTTCTGGGGGACAGTACCCACCGGCTGGTCCCTGCCTGCTCCTGACACGCACAGGCAAAGTTCAGGCCCCAGCAGGCCGGTCACGGTGGCTTTGACCTGTCTCCTGAGGGCCACAGAGTGGGCTGGATACAAGCATGCCAGGAAGAAGGTGACACCCTTTCCTCCCCCCCCCCCCCCCCCCGCCAGGGCTTCCACGCCCTCCTTGGCTCACACTGGCCTGTGCAGGCCCAGCCTGGGTGGCCTCACAAAGCTCCTCCCCTGGCTCCCTCCCTCATCACCTGTGATTTCCTCTTCAACCCCCTAGAATGCCTCAGCAAGACGGGGCGACTCCCCCCTCCATGGTTAACGCAGGCCCCTCTCCACACCCTCCCCGCTGACAGGCCCGGGCCTGCCCCGCTGGCCAGCCCACTGTCCCCTGCCGGGAGTCCAAATACACCTGTTTACCTTTGGGCCAGAGCCCAGGATGGAAGCCACCTCACTCCTGATGGGCTCCCTCCACCCGCCCTCGCAGGCCTTCCTTCCCGCCCTCCAGCTCACCCGCTTCCTTCTGCAAGTCTGGGTCCCCAGTACCTTTGGAGGGGGGAGTGTTTCCTGCCCATAGCTCAGCTCAGCAGGAGGCCTGGCCCCTTTGCTCCATCCAGGGCAGCATGGAATCCCATGAAGGGGGTTGGGGGGGGGGCGGCTTCCAGATCTCCCGAGAGTCCCCAGAGCCAGGGGTGGCCTGTCCTGTGGAACAGGGTGCGCTGTGCAGGGAGGGCAGGATCCCGAAGGTCTGAGCTCCCGCCCGTCCCCTCCATCACCTTCCTGGCTGGGGGGTACCTGGGGGAGGGGGGAAGGGGAAAAGGTGGCACATTAGGCGACAGAAGGGTGGCTTCTTGCCTTAGGACGTTCAGGGGCTTCTCACGGCAAAGATGGAGATGAAAAGAAATGAGAAACCTGCTCAGAGAGCTTGCGTCATGGGCGCAGAGCCACATGGCGCAAGAGAAAGGACACCTCAGTTCGACACAGGGCCCTGGGTGGGCGCTGGAGCGGAGGAGCCTTACAGGGCAATCTGAGAAACGCTTAGATGGGATTATCAGGTCAACGTTCACTTCCTGATGGTGATGGCGGGACTGGGTAATGGAAAAGTGTCCTTGTTCTAAGGACATACACACTGAAATCTTTTTTTTTTTTTTTTGTCTTTTTGCTATTTCTTGGGCTGCTCCCGCGGCATATGGAGGTTCCCAGGCTAGGGGTCGAATCGGAGCTGTAGCCACCGGCCTATGCCAGAGCCACAGCAAATCGGGATCCGAGCCCCATCTGCGACCTACACCACAGCTCACGGCAACGCCGGATCCTTAACCCACTGAGCAAGGGCAGGGATCGAACCCACAACCTCATGGTTCCTCGTCGGATTCGTTAACCACTGCGCCACGACGGGAACTCCTACACACTGAAATCTTTAGCGCCGGTGGGGCTTCATGTCTGCAACTTACTGTCAATGGGGCCAAATATATTTTGATTGGAATTTACACTCATCCCCGTAAAAGAGCCTCTTAAAAAAAAAATCCTCCTCCAGCCAAGAGCCAGGGCGGGGATGAGCAGCAGGGACAGGATCTGACAGCAAGTGTTCCTGCTCCCTGCTGCTCGCTCACTCACTGTAAGAGTGTGCAAAGCCCAGAGCTCCGGCCCCTTCAGAGCCCCGACCCCCCAGCCCCAGCTTTGGCGGTTCATTGGCAGCATCTGGGGAGCCTAAAAAACCGGGAAGCCTGAGCCCCTTCCCCGGAGACTCTAGGCCCAGGCTCAGGGATTATCAGGAGCTCCTGGTGATTCTTCCCCGCAGCCAGGGCCTTCTTCAGCCTTTGCCCACCTGGCAGCGGGCAATTTTGCCCTGATCTTGCCCTCTCTCCTCAGCATGGGCCCAGGCAGAGGATGAGAAGAGGGACAATGGCACTCCTTGCCCCCGCCCCCGGTCACTCCAGGGTACACCCCCTTAGGCAGGGCCTGCAGGCTGATCCTGGGGGCCAGTGGAGCTTCTGGAGCCCCTCTTGTTCCTGCAGTGCTGGGGAGCATGGGGTGGGGGGAGGCTCGGAGGGGGGCTGGACCAGCGAGCTGTGGGAAGGGGATGGGCTGGCTTCCGAGCTCAGGACGGCCCCAACCCTGCTGGCCTCGCAGTGTGTGTGCCCTTCAGAAATATTTGGAATAATTAGCAAGTGAAAGCGGCGAGTTAGCAGGGGAATGCCAGCTTGGCCCAGAGCCAGCCTGGAGGGCCGGGAAAGAAAGGGGCTTCAGGAGCGTGGGGTCCAAGGAGGCTGGGCAGGATTGTGTGGGACAGTGCCCGTTTGTGCCTCTGCTTGTGTGTGTGTGTGTCTGTGTGCGCGTGCGTGAGCGTGCTCTGGGGGGAGGGATTGTGCACCACGAGGGCGAGCTTGCAGGGCTGGGGGGAGGGACGGGGGTGGGGTGGGGGGGAGTGGGTTCCAGGCAAAGCTGGGGTGGGGTGGTTGAAAGGTGCCTGCTGAGTGTCACCCAAGCACCCAAACTGTGCCTCAGTTTACCCATCAGAACTCAAGCAGGGCGGATCCTCTCCAGGCGGACCTGCCGGTGGCGGGGAGGGTCCAGGCAGCCCATCTTCCCGATAGCCTTCCTGGTCCTCAACCTGCTTCGGAGGGAACGGGCAGGGGGATGGGGGTGGGGCGCCCGCCAGGGGCCCTCTGACCTCACACCCTGTCCCTCCAGGAGAGGACAGAGGGCGGGAGGAGCTGGAGACAGGCCCAGGCGAGGACCGCAGGCTCCAGCAGGCGAGCCTGGGCAGGCCCTCTCAGTGGGGGAGGTGGGGGATGTGAGCCGAGCCCTGGGCGAGCTCGGCCTTTGAATCCCCAGGGCCCAGGAGGGGGCTGCGGCTCCTTTGCCGCCTGCTCCTGGGGGCCATGCGTGCAGCCTCCCCGTTGCACAGACAGAGGTCGAGGGGAGTTCATGGGGGGGGGTACTCCGCAGGCCTCCGATGCCCCCATTTTCCTCCCAGCCATTCCCCTTTGGGCCGTGAAGAGAAGCCCCCTCCCCACGGTGGTCCATGCTTTTCCCCAAAGAAAGGTACAAGCAGGTCCAATTTCAGATTTTTTTAAAACTTTATTTTAAAAATTTTTTTATTGTAAATAACTTTCCATGAAAAAGGTTAGAGGGCCCCCTGGGGCCGGAGGGTGGAAGTGGGACACGGGCCGGGCCGGGGTGCTGGGGTGGCACAAGACACTCCCCGGCACAAGTGCGGGCAGGGGCACCGGGCCACCCCCCACTTTCTGGCCCCAGTGGTTCTAGCAAGGACCGCGTCCCTCCTGGTTAAGCCTCAGCTACAGCTACACTCGCTATTTTAGTCTGTCGTCCTCCCCTCTGCAACTCGGCTGCCCCGGCCCCCAACCCCCCAGAACCCCAACTCCCCACCACTCTCAGCCTGAAGTTAGGCTCAAAGGTTAGGGGTTTACACCTTTGACCCCGCCTCTCGGGATGGGGCCAGAAGACCCCAGAGGCCTTAGAAAATCTCCTTGCTCCACCAGGCACCCCGACCTCGCTTGTCTGCTCTGTCTGCCCTCCTCCCCTTAGCCCCCCCCCTCCTCCCTGACTGCTGGCCCCAGCCCCAGGGAGGTTCTGCGGGAGCAGCCTCCAGGGGGTTAATTTGCAGTCGTCTAATTAGCATTTGTTGTACCTGGGAACTTTCTCTGGATAGAGACCTGGGGAGGACAGAGGGAGAGGGAGAGGCCAAGGCCTTGAAGCTAAGATGCTCCGGGCGGGCCCAGTACTGTGGCTTCCCGCTCAGCCCCTCCAAGCTGCAGCTCTCACAGTGTGGGGCCGTTGCGGTGTCTCTGGGGCCGGGAAGAAGTGGGTCAATAAAACACTGTATGTACGGGAGGCTGGGGAGGGGAGGCGGCAATTCTGGTCCTGGGCCCCGGTTCTCAGCCGTCTGCGCTGGAATCTGAGGCCGGCCTGGGCTGGGGGCCGTGTGGCCTCGTGGGGTCAGCCTCAGAAGATCCGGCCCAGCCCCTGCCTGAGCGGTCGGTAGGGTGTCTGTGGGCCAGCTTTGGGGGGCAGTCGGGGGCCCTGACTCGGGCGCTGTCCGGAGGTGGGGGCGGGCCTGGCTGCTTACAAGAAGGCACCCACGCTGGCCCACTCGTGCAGGTCGGCGGCCAGGGTGGCATCCCCGGCCTCGAAGAGGGGCTCCGGGGGCAGGCAGCCACTGCCGCTCTCGTCCCAGGGGTGCTGCAGGAAGGACGTGGCCAGGAAGGTCTCGTCGAAGTCCAGGCTGTCGGCAGCCTGCTCCGCCGGAGGCCCCCAGGGAGCCGGGCAGTCGATGTGGCGGCCATGGACGGTGAGGTCCACGTCGCCGTGCGAGGCGGGGCTCAGCGGCGGGCTCAGCTCCAGGGTCTCCAGGGTGCCCAGCTCCCCGCCCAGAGCACCAGCGTCGAAGATGGCCTCCCAGTCGAAGTTGCCTTTGAGGGGTTCCAGCTCGCCCTGCTCCTCCTGGGTCAGCAGCAGGGTGCTGGAAGGCCGCGGGACCTTGGCCACCCGCTTGGGCAGCGTCTGTTTGCGCTTATGCCCCAGCCTGCCCTCGCCCGCACCCCAACCGGCCTCCCCGGTGGCCTCCTCGAACTCCCGCAGCAGCTGCTGGGCCTCGGTGTTCACGGTCAGCGGCCCGGCCCACTGCGCGGCGCGAGGCTCCTGCGCGGCCTGGCGGGCAAAGGCCGGGTGGATGTGGACCGGCGGTAGCCGCCGCTTCTTGAAGGCCCCGCTCAGCAGGCGCTCGGCGTACTGGGGGTCGATGCGCCAGAAGCCCCCCTTGCCCGGCTCGTCCTTCTCCCGCGGCACCTTGATGAAGCACTTGTTCAGAGACAGGTTGTGGCGGATGGAATTCTGCACAGGGAGCGAGGAGAGAACGAGGGCAGCAGGGTGAGTGCGCAGGGACAGCGATGCGGGCCCTGGTGTTACTGCCAGGCCCCCCACCAGCTTCTCTCTGATGGGAGAGGGGGGGACAGAGGCGCTGCTCGGACCAGGAGGCTCTGGGACACCAGCCACGGGGGCTTTTGTTCCCTGTTGCCAGGATATCCGCCTGCTCAGTCATCCGAGCCCCGAACCGCAGGGTGGCTCTCCGTGCCACCCTGTCCTGCCTTCCCCTCTCTTTCCCTGCCGCTCGCTCGAGGCCTCTGGCCAAAGGCCTCGGCTCCCCCAGGGCCTGGACGGCCATCTCCCTCTGCCTGGGCCTGGCTGGCCTTCTCTGTGAGTGGGTGTGTGTGTGTGGGGGGGATCTGATGACTTTCCTTGTTTGTAGAGCCGGCTGCTGGCCTGGGCCCTCACCCGCCCCCGCCACGTCCTCCTCCTCCCACCCCCGGCTAGGAGAGGCCTCCGTTGATTATTACCCAGCCAAGAGCATAGCACTCATTCCTGGGGCCTCTCAGGCTTGGGGGAGGGAGGGGGGGGGTCTCTACTTTCTCACCAAGGTTACAAATGGTACTGCCCCAGGGTCAGGGCCCAAGCGAACATGAAATCGTTTGGAACCATGATGCTGTCGCCGATGCTTCTTCAGGGTCCTGGTCCCCCCCCCCCCCCCCCGCCCCGACTGGGCCCTGATCCTGATGATCAAAGAGGCTCAGGGCAACGTGTGCCCAGCCTCAAATCACCATCCTGCCTTGCTCACGCCTGGGGGCACAGTCCAAACCATGCTGGGGCACAGGGGTCTGGGGCCTGGTCAGCGGGGCCGGCAGGTGGGTGGCGGCCCCTGGCGAGGCTGGGATGTTTACATGGCGGCCTGGGCCCCTTGGCTGCTCTGTGCCAGGTTCCGGAGACTTGGAACATGAAGCCAGTGCGGGAGGCAGAGCCCCTGTGGAAAGCACCTGGCTCAGGTAATTGTCCCCCCAGGGAGTTTGATGAGAGGAGGGGGAGGCGTGGAGGCAGGAAACCGGGGAGGGTTTAGGGTGGGAGACTGGGACAGCGGCTTTAGGAAAGCCCCATCGCCCTTCCGCTGGGACGCGGCTGGCCTTCACACCCCACGGCACACCCCTCTCCCCTCCTGTCCCCTCCAGCCAACTGAAACCAGGCAGGATGCGGCGCCTGGCAGGCATGATGCTCCGACTTCCGCTCCCAGTCGGCCTCTGACAAACTGGCCTTGGGCAGGGTAGTGTCTAGGAATTCTAGGACTTGGGACAAAAATGTGCCCCTTAGTCCCTCAGCCTCCCCTAGGGGACTGTGTCCACCCACAGTTCATCCCTGGTCTTTGGGCTGGGCCTGCCGGTTGAGTGACAAGTTCTTCCACTTGAACCTCAAGGGCAGGCACCCCTAAAGCCCTCGGAACACCCTCCCTCCTCCTTCTCTGAAGTCAAAGAGGGGGCAGTTCCAAGCACTGGGCTCCCTGGAGGTCCTTCCTCGACGGCCTTTCTCCCTCGGGGCCCTGGCTGCACCCCGCCTACTTGGCCTGCGGATCTGGGATGGGAGTTCAGCCCTTGCGAGCACGAGCACGGGGAGGGGGGGAGGGAGGGAGGGCCTCCCCTACCTGCCAGGTGGGATCAGCGTGGCGGAAGTAGCAGAAGTTGTCCGTGATCCACTTGTAGATGGCCGACAGGGTGATCTTGGTGGCCTTGCTGGCCTGCATGGCCATGCAGATGAGCGTGGCATAGGAGTAGGGCGGCTTCACATGCGGGTTGGTGGCGTAGTCCACGTCGTCGGGAGGCGGGGCCTGCAGCCCCGGGGGCGCGCTCCGGGACGTGCACGACGACGTGGGCTTGCCTGGCGTGTGTGGCTGCCCCAGGCAGGCGGGGTCGGCTGCCAGGGGAGACCCCGGCGCGGCCGAGCCTGGCACCTGGTGGTAGCCGTGGGGGTCGGTGCCCCCAGAGGGCAGGGCGGGGGCCTTGGCGTTGAGAATGGAGAATTCCTGCAGCCACTGCAGGCTGGTCAGGCTGTCATCCAGGGCATCGGGCTCCTCTAGGCCGCCCTCCGGCCCGGCTTCCTCCGCAGCCCCTGCTCCCGAGAGGCGTAGCCAGCTCTCCGCCATATCTGCGGGGACTCTCTGAGGGGGCGGTCAACATCCACGAGCTGAGCCGAGGGTGGCGCTCTCCGGCCCGCTGACTCCCGCGGCTCCAGTTACACAGGCTCCCGGAAGCGCGCTTCCATCCCACGACCCCGGGGGTCGCCTCCTCCGAGTCGAATGTGGTGTCTGCGGGGACCAAAACGGGAACTGAGCCCTCTTCCCCCACCCCGGAGGGGAGAGTGCGTGCGAGGCGGGAGGCGCCTCCAAAATCGATCCCGCAGCTGGGGAGGATCTTTTAGTGCCGAGGTCTGGGAAACAGAAGCAGTGCCCAGGGGCCCGACCTCCACAGGGTCCACCTGTCTCTTTCCCTCTTTGATGTTTTAGAGGAGTCTTCATTGGCCTAACGAGGGAAGAGTGCAGGGGCATCCGAGGCTATTCCCTAATCCCCGAGAGCGCGAAATTAAACCCCCCTCCCTCCACAACAAATGGAAATAGGGCGAGAGAGCCCAGGAGGGCGGTATGAGACCGGGCGGGGGGCGGGGGAGGTCGTCTGATCTTTGAAAAGGAATATCAGGCTCAAGGGGAAGGAAGAGACTAGGACCAAGAGTTACAGAGGGGTAGGAAGTGAGTGTCCCCTAAACTCCACTGCTGTCATTACCCAGACCCAACACTTCCGTCGGGGACGGATGGGAGAGCGGGCCTGTACCAACGCCCTCTCTTCCCGCGGCCCGCAGCCCTCCCCGTCCCTTACCTGGCTCAGAGCGCAGCTCGGGCCAAAGGAAGGTTCTGGAAGAAGGTCCTGCCACCCCCCGCGGCTCTCTGCCCCCAGCTCGAGGACCCTGCCAGCAACCCTCGTCGTCCCCCCCACGCCCGACGGCGCCTCTCTGAACGCCAGCGGCCCGGGGACCGGTATTAAGTAGTCGCTCGGAAGGCTTCTCCTGCTGCCATGGCGACGCTCCGCCCCCATAAACAGCTTCCGCTGCTGCCATTGGTCAGCGTGTCTCCAAGGAAACCGCGGGCTCCTGCCACTCTCTCTGGCGGTAATTCTCTTCGAACTCCCTCCTTCTGCCGCCCTCTCCCGCGCCACCCAGCCCCCTACCCGCCACCGCGTCCCGGCTCTGTGCATTCCCGCCCGAGGACCCCGCGCAGGGCTCGGAGAGGCGCGTGGCTCGGCGCTCCCGCCGAGGCCCCGGGCCCTTCGGCGTGCGGTTCGTCGCGGGACCCGCGTTCCCGCCCCACCCCACCCCTTACGGTCTGGGCAGCTCCGAGGTGTGGACGACGGCTCCTGGGACGCAGCCCGGGGCTCTGGGGCAAAAGCTGGGAGCCGGCTCAGGCTCGGGAACCATGTGCTTGGGGTTTTCCTCTCCTCTGGGCTGCGAGTGGCACTTCCTCACGTTTCTGCGGCCCGTCACTCAGTCCTGACACTGAGCGTCGTCTTGGTGCCCGCAGGCAGGTCTGACTCTCCGATGCCACCTGCCGCTCAGGTCTGCAGAACCGCAGCACCGGTCGCAGTCTCCCCAGTGCGGGTAGGGTAATCCAGTGTTTCCCGGTAAGCCCCCACTCTCTGCCCTGTTCTCAGCAAGATGCCCGGAAGCTGACGTTCCAGAGGCTTCTTCGGAAGTGCTCCCCCTCCTTTCCAGATAGCCCAGGAATCAGAGGTGGCGGGTGAAACTCAGAAAAGTCATGAACTTGCCTAATTCTCCTACCGAGATCCTTTGCCCCGTTAATTTTACCCGCCTTTATGTGACAGGGACTAACAGTGGACTGTGGCCCTCCCTCCCCCCCCTTCCCCTTCCCCAAGCCTCCCTCCAGTCACCAGCTTTCCTGCTCTTCAATTATTGACAAGCTGCAGTGTTGGAAGTTCTCGGGTTTAAAGATGGGGCGGGGGTGGGGGCTCCTTATCCGCCCTCTGAGCAGGAGCTGTGCCCAGGGAATGGTACATCAACTCCCACCCCAAAACGTCTTTCCCTCCTCCTTGCCGCCCCCCCCCCCAGCTTCTCCTGAGTGAAAACATTAAAAAGCGCTGGAGGAAGTTGGACAGAAACTTTCACAAACCAGCTGCAGTTAACAGCTCTCCTTCCCTTGTAAACAGCTTTATTCGTTAAGAATCATGCAGCAATCCATACATATTGCATCCTTGACGTCCCCACTCTAGCGCGCCCAGGAGCCTACTCCAGGGAGTGTGGGGTACAGAGACGGCACACTAGTCCACACACACTTACACACACTAGGTGTGCAGGTCCTAGAGCAGGGAGCAACCAGCATGCTGAGGTGGGCAGGACACGAACTCCTCCCCAGGTAGGCTGGCCTAAAGTGTGTGGGTCTGTGCCCAGGAGATGCCCCAGTGAGGGCATGACCTCTGGTGGGAGGGGCTGGCAAGGGAAGGCAAAGGGGCTCTGCGAGGAGGCCGGGATCGCCACCCCATGTGGAGGTGAGCTCAGACCTGAGCGTGGCAGGCAGGAGCCCCAGGCCTCCCATAGTCTGTGCCCTCATTTGAGAAGCCAGGCCCTGTCGCGTTCTCTCTGGGTTACCTGCCTACACATGACTGTCCCCAGATGGTGGGTGGGGCAGATGCCCTGTTCCCTGATCAGGCTGAGGACCAGCCCCTTTGGATGGGACCTCTCGGCTTGCCAGGGAGCTAAACGGGAAGAAGTGGGGATGGGGAGGGGAGAGCAGGGGCCGTCTGATGAGGAGCCAAAGGCCACTTCTGACCCTGGTGTGTCTTGGTTATGGAACCGAGGCCTCGGGGACTCTGCGCCTCTTCTTGGGAGCAGACAGACGCTCCAGAAGAGGTGAAGGCAGTGACTTCGGGCTCCTGGCCCCGTGGCTGCCGCTGACCTGCATCTGCTTCATCTCAGGTGACACCACACTGCGAGCCCTGCCTCCTCTCCCAGCAGGCCTGTGTGCCACCACCCAGGCTAAGGGAGCTCGCTGTTCCCTCGTGCTTCTGGGGCTCAGCCTTCAAGGAAATCAGGAAGTAGGGTTATTGCTCAAATCTTAAATACGGAAGGGGCTGGAACAATCTGGGAAGGAAAGGACATCGAGGAGTTCCCTGGTGGCCTAGTGGGTCAAGGATCACGGCATTGTCACTGCTGTGGCATGGGTTTGATCCTTGGGCCGGGAACGTCTGCGTGCTATGGGTGCAGCAAAAAAAAAAAAAAAAAAAAAAAAAAAAAAAAAAAAAAAAGACCTAAAGACACAAAGTGCGGTCTGAAACAGCAGAGTCCACTGCAGGACTTCAGAAAGGGTGGACACGGGAACTCAGGACAGAAGCTTGGCTCATGTAGTGTCTGTCAGGACAACAGGCCTCGCCACCCCTCAGGGCAGGACGTGAACCGCAAGCCACAAGGCAGCCAAAGGATCACTGCCGGCCTGGTGGTGCAGAGAAGCCACACGGGAGGACCGCCAGGCACTGGGCTCTCTCTGAGGCCTTGGAAAGGACCCTGGGAAGCTCTGCTAGGGCGTCAAGTCCAGCTACTAAGACGGCCTGGGGCTCAGCCTCACAAACTCTGGGATCCAACTTGGCTTCCCCTCCTGGCGTGAAACCATCGCCCCTTCCAAAGGCCGGCAGACACCGTGTCTAGTCGAGAGCTGTGAGGGATCCACTGACGACACCCGTGTTGGGAGAGGATGACACCCCGCAGCTTCTGGCCTGTTATTTCCCGTTTCGGGCTGTTTACCTGCCCTACACTGGGCCGAGGAGGGGTGGGCCCGTGATTTGAATGACCCCATCTCTAAATCTCTAATGAGCCTATGGAAGGCAGTACCCGCCCACCCCCGGCCCCCCGACCCTGTTAGGCTCAGCAGATCCAGAGGGCAGGGGAGGAAGACAGGTGGGGTGGGGAGGTTCCCAGGCCACCGCTGACCCCAGCTTCCTTTGGGCTCCTGGGCACCAGATGACAATCACCAGTCCGCCCTTCTCTCAGCCTATTTCCTCAACTTTTTAAGAAAACGGGGTGGGGATGGAGACAGCAGGGGTAAGAATACCACCCGACAGGGTGACAGGGCGGGAGCCATGAAATGTAAGATGTGACAGCTCCTAACATGTGCCTGGCACACAGAGGGGTCAAAAAGTGTTGCTGCAATGTCACCTTAGGATGGAGCCCCTGGCCCTCATGAGCGCACCTCTGGAAGGTCATCATTTAACTGGGGGATTCGCAGGGTCAAGGCCTCCTTCCTAAGCAGGCGGACCCATGAGGCACAGGCTCTGCCACTAGAGGCAAGAGCTGTTTTCCCCACCACCCTCTGGGGGGGTTGCTCCTGTTTCTTGTCCTTGAGAAAGGCGCTCCTAATGCTTTTCGAGAGAAATGCCGCTTACAGTGCAATACGGCTTTCCCTTCTCCCAGGAATCAAGCCCCCACCCCGCCCCAAGCTGGAGGTCTCAGATTGGTCATGATGTCCCCGAGATCAGAAAATACCGGATGGATGTTTGTAATGAAGCCCCCAAACTCCGAGCCTTCTTGGTCTGCCCGGTGAGGATGCACAGGAAACAACCAGTCCGCGCACCTCGGCTCCTCCTGAAGATCAAGGTGCGGTGGGAACATTCCAGAGTCAGTCTGCAGAGGCTCTCTTGGGCTGCCGCTTGTTGAGGGTCTTTAGCCCGCAAGGAGGAAGGAGGCTTCTGGTCCCTTCTGAGCGGGGAAGAGTCACGGTCAGGGAAGAAGATGAAGCTGGGAGAAGGAGCAGGTGCCCTCAGGGCCCAGCTTTCCTGTGGGTCTATAACGTCCCCGTGCGTCTTGCCGAGGAGGCCCAGGAGGTCAGCGGTGCAGCGAGGACTGTGGGGGAGCCCTGTGCGGGGCTGGGGCTCTCAGACGGCCAGAGGGCCCCACACGCAGGGCCTGCTCTCGGGGTCCTCCAGGCTGCCAGACGACAGGCGCCGGCGCGGTGTGTTCCGACGACTGACCACGTTGTCATCAGCCTGCCAGGCACCTGAGGAGAGGAAGGAGAGGTTACTGCAGCCGGCCCCTCGGCTCCCTGGGTGGCGTCTCCGGCAGGGCAGCCCAGAAGTCTGCAGGAAAGCAGGCGGGAGGCGTGTTCCCTGGAACCCCCATGAGGCGCAAGCCACAGCACGCGAGAGGAGCCGAGGGGTGCCCGCCGGCCTGGGGGCAGCCATGGCCCTTGTGCCCACTGATGGACAGGCAGGATGGCCCTTGTTCGGGGAGCTTGCCCCAGGGACCACTTGTGTATCTTTATCTGGTTTTGAAGTTTGCCAGTGTGTTACGGTGGACAAGGAAAAGAAACTGGTCTAGCTGAGATTTTCTTGAGGGCAGGAGGAAGTGGAAGAGAAGGAGACGCGTGTTCACTTGGGCTCAGAGTTAGTGTTTACTGCGGGGAGGCAGGGGGCAAGGTGGGCCAGGAAGTGATCAGCTGCCCAGCAAGACGCCAGGGACTGAATGGCACAGGGTGGGGGGGGCAGTGTGATGGCTCTTTTCTTTCTGCACCCGAACAGCCCACTGAGGTTTGCCACCAACCCCAGAAGACACCTGCCCTGGAGCTTTGGGGTCCCACCCACTAAACAACATCCTCCCCCAAATCCTGAGGCTCGTGCACGAGAAGCAGCGGCCACCCTCGCTGGTAACCCGCTCTGGGTGCCTCTCTCTCCTTTGTGCTCTGTATCCAACCCCATCACGACCTCCTGCCTGTCCACCACTTAGTCATGCCTGCATCTGCAGTCAGAAAGCCGGGGAACGCCCCCAGTTTGTAACGTCCGGACTTATGATCCCGGCAGGTCACTGCACTTGGAGCCCCGGTTTTCCTGGACTAAGCCAGGTAACACAGAGCGCTGAGCAGGGCGCTTGACAAGAGCTGCCCCTCCTCCCACCCCCGGCTTCTTCCGGCCACATCATCTCCCCACTGAGTCTCCACACAGTTGTCCCCCCCAGCCCCCCGATGGCTCCATCCCATTCATTCTGTGCAGTGCAGTGAGAAGCTCCTCCTGAGGAGACAGGATGGAGCCCTGACCCCTGGGGGTGGGGAAAGCCTTTGGCCTCTGGCCAGAGCACCTCTGAGCCGTGTCTCCTAGCACCTGTCATCATAAGGCCCCCCCACCCGGATGGGGTCCAGCGTGCTCCAAAGTGCTCCCCGCAGCCTGCACACCACCCCACTTTTCACGCTGCCTGCAAAGTGCTGACTCCTCGGACCCCCCCCCCATCACACCACCTCCTGGGAGGAGCTGAGAGCAGCATCTGGCCCATCGGAGGGCGTGATCTAAGGCTGGAGCCCTCCAACCCTGGGGGACAGGCCTGGGGCTCACTGCGGTCACCTTCAAGGGAGGCCACTCTCAAATGTCTGGGGTCAGCCTCAGGTTAGGGCGGCCCAAGACACGCAACCCTTTAATGGCAGAAACACTAGGATTAAGTGGGTATAAACTGCTTATTTCCCATAACTGTCCTGGTGGGATAATCCATCCTAATAGTAGTCTGTGGAGGTGGACCCCCGGGGAAGGGGGCGAGTGGAACAGGAAGCTCTCAGGTACCTCTCACAGCCGCATGGCATGTGGGGACCTCTATTCTCTGGGGTCCCGGAGTCGGGACATAGGTCAACAGTGTCTTCCCCTCTAAGGGAGGCGGGCTCGAAAGGTGACAGGATGAGGAGCAGGCAAGACTGGTCTTTAAGTTAGGAGCCACCAAATAAGGTGAGCTGTTTGTTTATGGCTGTAATTTGCTAGATCTCACACCTATTCCTCAATGTTTAGGGGGGAGGACTCAGGAACTGTGGCTGCTCGGTAGGAAAGACCAGAAGCAGATGGTAAACAAGAGAGAAGACACACATGCAGGCAAAAGTCAGAACACCCCACCATCACGCTGCCACCGGCTGTGAAACGCCAGCTGCCAGGCCGCCTGGCTCTGAAGGCTCGAGAGCCCTGGCTGCAGAGGCCAATGTTCCAGATGCCGAGCCAGGGCTGAAGACTGGCTCCTTCACAAACAGCGTCAAGACTCAGATCTGCAGTCTCTGTTCGCTCTGGCTTCTCGATACACCGTGTGGTGCCCTCCCCTCCACAAAGGCCCCTGCCGGGCCCTTGGCAAAACCCTGCTGCTGTTCCGCTGGCCCGGGCCAGAGGGCGGAGCCTGGATGCAGAAGGGAAGCCTGGAAAGTGCAGGGGGCCTCGAGAGCGAGAGCTCCCGTCCTGTCCAGCTCTCAGCCAGAAAGGGAGCCTGGAGATGCAACGTCCTTCCCGGGAGGTGGCCAGGGTGCCTCTTGCTCAGTTCTTCTGCGGACTGAGAAATGGGAGCGAGAAAGGACCTCTAGGGGCAGCTTTGGGGAGCGCATCCAGGGAGGTTCGGTGCACCCCCGCCTGCCTCTCCCCAGCCCCGATCACACACAGATCATACACGGAGGGCTGTGACACTCCCCTGCCTGAGAGCGGGGGAAAGACAAAGTTAATTCGGATTTTTCCTTACTGTCTGCAAACCATAGCCCTTCCTAATGGCGTCTTCGTTGTTGGTCATCTTGGGTCTCCATGAATACCTCTAGATTTCACTGGCTCTGCCCACTCCTGCCCAGCGCAGCCATTTAAAACCACGTTTGTATTTCCACTCCCAAACTCAAACGGTCTCTGCTGCTCACCACCACACTCCCCAGAGCTTGTTCACGGAACTGGCACTGGTCCCCCGACCACCATGCTGCCACCTGTGTGGCATCCAGCAGACTCTGTGGAATCACGTCTCCGGGACACAGCCTCACAGTTCTAATCTGCTCACCGCCTGCCCCGCGGCGGCCCAGAGCTCCTCCCTCTGAGACCCTTTCAGGACAAGCTCAGAACAGACCACTGGCCACCTTGGTCTTGGGGCCAAGACCCAGAAGCTCCCCCCCGCCCTTTTCTTTGTAGGGCCGCACACATGGCACATGGAAGTGCCCAGGCTAGGGGTCGAGTTAGAGCTGCAGCTGCTGGTCTACACCACAGCTATGGCAGTGTTGGATCTGAGCTGGGCCTGTGACCTATACCATGGCTCACGGCAACGCCGGATCCTCAACCCACTGAGTGGGGCCAGGGACTGAACCCGTGTCCTTATGGATACTAGTCGGGCTCTTAACCCGCTGAGCCACAGTGGGAAGTCCAAGACCCAGAAACTTCTCAGGGGAAGAGGGGCTGGAATGACGCAGGTGCTCTTGGCATCGGTCCCACAGGGTGAGGAGCGCGGCAAGGGTGGGGACTGAGCGGTCCTTGCCACCAGGTGGGGCTCCTGGCAGAGCATGTGTGGGCTCAGGGAGGGTGGACCACAGGGTGCTCCCTGGGCCCCTGAGGGGAGTGGCATCCACTTGGAGAGGGAAGGAGCCGTGGGATGGCCACCCCAGCCGGCGGCACATCATCGGGTGGAGCGGAACCCAGAGCTGAGCATGATGGGCCTATTTATTCCCCGGGGCTCACTCAAGTGGACACTCCTGCCATCAACCCGAGAGATGCTTCCAGAGCCCCAGCCTTGTGCTACCGGGGGGATGCTAACAGCAGAAGCTGAGAAACACTTCACCAGGACAGCACGTGGGCCTCTCTCTGCTGCAAGCGCCCTTGAGACCCCTGGGTGAGGCTACAAGGGACACGCCTCAAGCACTGGCACCCGAGTCCCCCTCCCGGCCATCACCACAGGCATCTGGTTTTATGTCCGGCCTGATCTGTGAACCCAGCTTAATCTCGGCATGGCTGGCTCCCCAGATCACCTTGAACCCCAGGGGTCCCGGCTTCCTTCCCGGTCTCACTGCCTTCCCGCAACCCCAGAGCAGCATCAACACCAATGAGCAGGTTGGCTGGGGGGAATCAGGAAGAGGAGGAAGCAGAGCTGCCACCAGCATGGTTGGCTAAAACAATTTCCAGCTGCTCCCTCTGCCAAAACATGGGGGTGGGTGGGGGAGCCCTGGGGTGGGGAGGAACCTAGATCTCTGTCTGTCTCTCTCCCTATTTCTTTTTAGGGCTGCACCTGTGGCATCCAGAAGTTCCCAGGCTGGGGGCTGAACTGGAGCTGCAGCTGCCAGGCTACGTCGCAGCCACGGCGATGACATCTGTGACCTATGCCACTGCTTGCTGCAATCCTGGATCCTTAACTCACTGGGCAAGGCCAGGGATCGAACCTGTATCCTCATGGACTCTCGCTAGGTTCTTAACCCGCTGAGCCACAATGGGAACTCCCTAGATTTCTCTCTCGAAGCCCAGTGACAGGATGGCTGGTATAGTTGCTGCAGACCCAGCACGGAGCAAGGGCAGAGATGTCATCTTCCCCAACTAGTGGCCCTTCCTGTAACCTCTGCCACAGAAGCATCCCCGTTTCTGCAGAACAGGGATTAATCTAGTCTCACAAATGTTTTTTTTCCTTGGAAACGTCTCAGCTGCTGAACACAGGCCCTCGCCAGCTAGGAACGGAGCCGTCAGCAAGATGTGCGCACGCCCAGTGAGCTCGGGGCCAGGACGCTCCGCCAGGACAGTGTTGGCACGGAGTGAACATGAACTTTCTTTCACACAAAGTCCGGAGAACACAAATGAGTGTAAAAAGAAACAAACCAGACAGACAGACTTACATTCGGCAAAAGGACATGAGGAACAGATGGACAGACAGAAGCGAGGTACGGAGTGGGAGGGCAGGGAGTGAAGGGGACCCTGGACCCCGGGGGCTCCAGCCCGGACCTGGCCGGATCAAGGCCACCCGGGGAAGGACCGGAGCCCTTGGGAAGGCTCGGGGCAAGCATCTCTGGGAACAACGGCTTCCCTGCCCACAGCCCGCCTGGGGCCAGGGCTGTGAGGACCCGGCTCTTTCCCAGGCAGATGGAGAGTGGCTGTGGCCCTCGGGCGCCTGGAGCCACGTCGCGAGCGAGTAAAGCACTGGACCCATGATGAGACCTGGCTGCTCAGGGCTGAAGGAGGTCTTCATTTCAGGGCATATTCGAGGGGTTACAAGCAACACAACGTGAAGGCAATCTCTGCTGTGAACCTGGGGGTGGGGGGGAGGGGTGGGATATGGACCTAGTCCACCGGGCAGCAGGTGGCACCGCGGGAGTGTGAGTGACAGGCTCCTTCACAGGGACTCGTCCTAGATTCTGTCCAGTGTTGTGAGAAGGAATAAGGGGGGGGCACTGACGGCCAGGGTCACATATATTTTTCTTTTTAGGGCCACACCCTCAGCATATGGAGGTTCCCAGGCTAGGGGTCAAGTCAGGGCTACAGCTGCTGGCCTACACCACAGCCACAGCCACGCCAGATCTGAGCTGCTTCTGTGACCTACACAGATGCTCACGGCAACGCCAGATCCTTAACCGACTAAGCGAGGCCAGGGATGGAACCTGCATCCTCAAGGATACTAGTCGGGTTCATTACTGCTAAGCCACGACGGGAACTCCCTGGGTCACATTTAAAGTTGGGGCTCCGGAGAGGAGTCACCCTCATCCCCTGGGCTCTCCTTTGGGACCCAGATCTAGTGGGTATAATGCGACTGGTGGAAACCCAGAGCTCGAGGGACACGTTGGCTATGAAATGCTGGCTGGCAGACACCTCTCAGAGTCTAACTCAGCCTGTTCCTCTGAGGAGCTGCAGGTTCCCTTCTCAAGGGCTCAGGCAATCTTTGCGAGACCTTCTCAGTGACATGGTGCCTGCCTCGACGTCCCTGAAATTTTTTTTTTTTTTTTTTCTGGTGTGCCCAAGGCATGTGGAAGTTCCAGGGCCAGCAGGGATTAACCCCAAGCCATGGCAGCAACCAGAGCCACAGCCATGACGATGCTGGATCCTCAGCCGCTGGCCACCAGGGAGCTCCCTCAAACTCCCTGTTGATGGAAACAAGACGGGGCCCCCCTGCCATGGGATCTGCAGGATCGTGATGGAGGGGGGCACGGTCAGGCCAAGGTGGAAGCGTCTGGAGAGGGGGTTTTGCTCCTTCCTTCCTGTGCCCACAGTCCGGCTCGGAGCTCAGAGCGCCTTGCTCCAGGCCTCGCCTGAGGCAGCCTCGCTTCCTCTCAGCAGCTGGCTTCCAGCATCTTAGCACACACCATGCCTTCTTGCAGCAGCGGCAGGGCAGGAGATGGGTGCCTCCGGGTGCGAGCAGGGGTGCGAGCAGGGGAGCGTCTCCCACCAAGTTCATGTTCAGCAGACTGCCACTCACCGGGTAAGCAGGCCTCAGAGCACCGCTCATTGTCCAGTGCTTTCACGCTGGCGACGCCAAAGTCATTGTTATTGTCACACTCCGTACCTAGAAACGCGCACGTCCTCTGGCCTGTAACGGAGTTAACGCAGTTAGAGAGGCCTGGCCGTATGGGTCTCTGCTTTGCTGTCCTTAAAATTAAAATCTTAAGGATGGAGACAAAAAAAAAAAAAAAAACCCAAAAAATCAAATCATATGCTAAAAGAAAGACAACCATTAAGTGGGTAAAGAGTGGAGGAGAGAGGAGTCCAGCTGCGTGGGTGTGTTCGTGTCCTCGCACCGCCTGCTCGGCTTTCCCCTCGACTTTCCAGCCTTTGTTCCTGGGAGGCCAGACCCCTGGGGAGGGCTGTGGGCTGCAGAGCAGAGCCATGCTGGGCTGGGAAGAGCTAGGAGAGCCACAGGGACGTGGCCCTGGCCTTGCGGTGTCCACGCATGGGTGTGGCATATGACTACGAAGCTCTGTGGAATGATTAACACCTAGAACAGCAACCGAAGCTCCTCAGTTCCATGATTTTGTGTTTTCTTAGGGCCACGCCCGTGGCATATGGAGGTTCCCAGGCTAGGGGTCCAATAGGAGCTGCAGTTGCTGACCTAGGCCACAGCCACAGCAATGCGCGATCCGAGCCTCATCTGTGACTTACACCACAGCTTACGGCAGCAGTAGATCGTTAACCCACTGACTGAGGCCAGGGATCCAACCCGAATCCTCATGGATACTAGTTGGGTTCATATGGCTGAGCCACAGCGGGAACTTCCCATAATTTTCTTTTGGCCACACCTTCCGCATGCAGAGGTTCCGGGGCCAGGGCTTGAACCTGTGCCACAGCAGTGACCACGCTGGATCCTTAACCACTAGGCCACCAGGGAACTCTCCATAATTTTGCATATCAAATCAAAGATCACATCGTTCACAAAATTATGATTTTTTTCTTTTTTTGTGTCTTTTCTAGGGCCACACCCGCAGCATATGGAGGTTCCCAGGCTAGAGGTCTAATCGGAGCTGGAGCCACCGGCCTTCGCCAGAGTCACAGCAACTCAGGATCCAAGCCCTGTCTGCGACCTAC
This sequence comes from Phacochoerus africanus, assembly GCF_016906955.1. Taxonomy (NCBI): domain Eukaryota; kingdom Metazoa; phylum Chordata; class Mammalia; order Artiodactyla; family Suidae; genus Phacochoerus; species Phacochoerus africanus. Next base: position 5,240,298 of record NC_062557.1, on the reverse strand, counting down.
ACCACAGCTCATGGCAACACTGGATCCTTAACCCACTGAGAGAGGCCAGGGATCGAACCTGCAACTTCATGGTTCCTAGTTGGATTCGTTAACCACTGAGCCATGACAGGAACTCCTATGATTTATTTTCTTTTTTGGCCCTTTTTGTCCTTTTTTAGGACCGCACCCGAGGCATATGGAGGTTCCCAGGCTAGGGGTCTAATTGGAGCTGCAGCTGCTGGCCTATACCACAGCCACGCCAGATCCAAGCCACGTCTGCGACCTGCACCACAGCTCAAGGCAACACCGGATCCTTAACCCACTGAGCAAGGCCAGGGATCGAACCCCCAACCTCATGGTTCCTAGTCGGATTCATTTCTGCTGCGCCACGATGGGAACTCCTGATTTATTTTCTGATGAGACTTAGTTATTTTGAGTATGTTTTAAGGGACTGACCAGACCCCTACAGTTGTGTCAGAGGGAAGGGGACAGTTTTAGGTGTTATTTTTCAAGGCCTCCCCCTTCTTTCTCTCAGTGAAAGGGCGAGGAACAGACATCCATCCGCCGCGTGGGCCATGGAACATCGGCTGGAAACCGCTCGCGACCCTGCACTTGTCGGCAGCAAATATTCGACGGGGTGGGGGCGACGATCCCTGAGGGGAACTCGGGAGCCCTGAGCACGGAAGACATCAGACAGCAGCCGAGGGGAGGCGGGGCCTCACCCAGCTCGGGTCTCGCCTGGCACGTGACAGGGTGGCGGCGGCTCAGCCGGGGTGGCAGCCCCAGTGGCCCGAAGGGGTCCAGTGTGTGTGTGCACACCTCCGCCCGTCCCCAAGCGACGGCCAGCGCTGAAGCACAAGCGGCTGGGATGACATCTGCGTCCCGGCTGGGAGCCAGGTCTGTTCTGGAGGTGGCCCCTCTGCGGAGGCAGCTGGGGGCAGCGGAGGGAAGCGCGGGTGCTCCCGGGGACACCTGCACGCCCTTCCTCGGTGGGAGTCCCAGCCCCCGCCCCGCCTGCTCCCTTCTCTGCGGGACCTTCCGCCTGCCGAGGCCCACCAGAAACAAACCTCTTCCGATGAAGATATAAGCGAGGCCTGGAGGACGGTAAAGAGAGTCATTCCAGCCGCCTACAGAACACCCGTCTGTGCTGAGCTGCCAGCCGAGCCGCCACCGAGCCGCTGGCTGCTAAGAGCCCTCTGCTGCTGTCTTCAAAGCAAAACCAAACCTGCTGCCCGACCGGCCTTCCTCCCACGCGGAGGAAAGCGTTTGCTGCCGCTAAGCTTCGGGGCCACTCCAGCAGCTCCGCGAGCAGCAGCCGGGACGCTGAGGCAGGAAGGAAGGTGACGGGAGCCGCCCAAGACGCCTGAGCATCCGCTCCGCGCCAACAGGGCCCCCGTGTGTCTTCTGCAGCCTCCTCCTCCGGCCATCCTCGGCTCTCCGGCCCCCAAAGGGCTGGGAAGACCATGGAGGTCCTCGGAGCCCCTGCCCGCTTTGACGGCCCTCAAGATGACGAGCTTTCCCCAAAGGCCACGCGACTGGGCAGCGCCACCCCGTCACACCAGCGCCCCTGTCTGCACCCTTTAGAGAACAGCCAGGAAAGAACAATAACAAGGGCGCAAAGGCCAGGTCTTTTACCATCTTCTTGAGTCGGGGATCCGTCCTCTTCTTCTAGAAGGTCGTTTCCCTGGGACAGAAGGAAGGTGCTGTGAGGCGACTGGCCAGGGACAGAGCCAACCCCCCTCGGTATCTACACCCGTCCCGGAGGCCGGGCCGGGCGGATTCTGCTTGGTGAGGCAGGGTCCTCGGAGGACCGGGTCTGAGGGAGGGGACAGGCAGGCCCTCGGGCTGTCGGGAGCAGCCTTGGCACTGGCTTAGCTCACACTGTCTCTCTGAGGTGGAAGTCCACATTGTCAAGTGAAAAGCGAACCGTGAGCACGTGCGGGAATCCTCAGCATCCCAAACCCTCTGCAGATATTCCTTTGAGAACATCTGGCCCCAGAAAGAGCTCCGGGGCCCCCATTGTGAGCGGGGCCTGCCACACGTGTCCCCTCCTGCTGGTCAGCGCCCTCTCCCCACTGTCCTGTAACCCCGTCTCCCCCGCCGGGCGGCTCTTGGCTGGGCAGAGTCGGTGGGGGTGCAGGCAGGAAGCTTGTCCCTAGGTCTTTATGTCCCCTGTGCTGGGGGGAGCCGTCAGCCAGTTGTCCCAGGTCAGTGCTCACCGAGTGAGTGGAGGACAGACACACTCTCGAGGGTCTGGCCTAGGAGACCTCCCTCTGGAACTCACCCCAGCCTGTTACACCGAGACCCGAGCCCTCTGCGAACGGGACAGCCCCCCGCTCTGCACCCTGCCTCTAACCGATCCAAGGGCACCCCCTTAGAAGGCTTCTCACAGAACAGCCCCGTGCTACGTGCATCCCTTGCGGAAGGCCCGTCCGAATGGGGAGGGGGCACCACGGGCCACTCTGGCGTTACCTCTGCATCCTGCTCTTCGGCGGCCAGGCCCACGAAGTTGTAGTCTGGAGATGCTGCTGGGGTCACCTGCAGAAGAGCCACAAAAATCAAGGCGTGGGTGCCATGGCTCTCCCACCCGCCTCGCCTACCCGGCTTGCCTGGCAGCAAACCACAACCAAGTCCTCGGGACAGAAGTGGTGCCAAATACATCAGATCTGAGGGAGCCTCTGATCCAACTCTGTGGTACCCTGTTTTCCGGGCACCCCTGCCGAGCACCGGGGGGCTTTGCAGATCCCCCCCACTCCCTGCCGGGCAGCCCCTGGCTCGAGTTACTTGGGAGGCGAGCTCAGAGCGGAGCGGCCGGGACGGCCCTTCGTCCCTCCCTTACCTCTTCCTCTTCTGAGGGGGCCCGGCTGGCGGCCTGGGGGGAGGGCAGGGCCTCCCCCTCCTCTTCGGTGCCAGGCGCGATGTAGGAGCCGGACATGGAGGAGACGGTGTCGGTGCTGACCTGCGAGTGCTGGCTCTGGGAGGACACCATGGACATGACCGACTGGGCCAGACTGCTGCTGGCTGGGTCTTTGGAGGCAGCAGTCGAAGGAAGGAGACGGAGGTCAGGTGTGGCTGCTGTGAGCTGCCCGAGGGGCGGCCTCTCCCTGCAGCCAGGCAGTGAGGCCCACGCCCGAACTTGCCCTCACCCACAAGGCTTTATTGTCTTGTATTTGTATTATTTTCTTGGCTGTGCACGTGGCTTGGTTCCTGCATCAGGGATGGAACCTGAGCTACGGCAGTGACAGTGCTGGCTCCTTAACCCACCGAGCCACCAGGGAACTCCCCCGGAACGTTTAGATTTCAGGTTCTCCAAGATTTTGTGCCTTTACATCTTAGAGCTCAGAACTCAACCTCAGGGATGGGGATTTTTTTCCTGGCACAATAGCAGGGCTGGGGGTAAGACACCTGCTTCTCCCCTCACTCTGCAGCAAGATCCGCACAAGATCCCCTCTCCTTGCCAGACAGCGAGGCCCCCTCTCTGCTCAAGTCAGGGCCTATTTTGTGACGCTGCTTAGGTATTAGTTTTCTGTCCCCAAGTCCGTCCTGGAGGAAACCTGAGAAGCGCCATGGACTCGGCTGACGGGGAAGAACACACAGAGGCTCCCAACCCATCCTGTACCTTCTGGGGAGGAAATTGTGGACGACAGAGGCGTCCCTGTGCAGGACGACTGGTCGACAGCGCCTGACGATGACATGGTCAGGTTCTCACTTTCTGGGGTGCCGTCACATTCCTGGGGGGAACCGGAGGGGGCGCCGGTCAAACATGGTGGAGGGAAGGTAGCTGTGAGGGCCAGGGGCCTGGGCGAGGAGGGGACAGGGATCCTGGGAGGGACAGCAGAGGGTGACAGGCAGAGACCGCGCTGGTTTCTCCTCTGTCATCGAGGCTCTGTGGCCCTGACCCGGAGGGGCTGTCTCCCAGGGGAGTGCAAACTTCAGTCAGCACATCCTGCCCGAGGCCCAGCATCTGCTGGGGCCACACAAAGACCGCAGCTCAGGTGACACAGGTCACCCAGCAGCTGTCACACGGGAACACCCCAGGCTTCCCCAGGATTACAAACAGCTTTCTTTCTGAAGCAGAAGAACACAAAACTAGCGGAGGCCCCACTGCCTGCTGGGCCTCTCCACTGGGCGGGTGGGTTAGTTCCAGCTCGATGGACGGAAGGCAAAAACCACCTCCCCCAGCCCGCTCGGCACCCCACCCGTCACCTGGGCTTGAAACCTCATCCCGCCCCAGGCAGATGCAAAGCCCTGTTGATTCTCTCTTCACGGCCTGTCCTTTCCAGGCCTTCTCTTATTATTTTTTGGCTGTACTTGTGGCATGTGGACGTTCCAGGGCCAGGGATTGAACCCATGCCCCAGCAGCCACCGGAGCCGCTGCAGTGACAAGTGACAACACTGGGGCCTTAACACAGTGAGCCACAAAAGAACTCCCGACATTCTTTTTTTATCTTAGCTCAGGCGTCCCTCCTGCCTGGGCCCTTGGGGTTGTGCCTGGCTCAGTCTGTCTCCCGCCTGATCCAGTCTGCACACCTTGGCCAGGGGGGCCCCTGTGAAGCCAAGCTCCCACGCACCTCCGGCCTGCTCGGAGCCCCCTTCCTGCCCCAGGCTTCACCTGTTCTCTCGCTTTCTCTTTACGGTCACACCCTCGGCATATGGAGGTTCCCAGGCTAGGGGTCCAATCAGAGCTGTAGCTGCTGGCCTGCACCACAGCCACAGCCACGCTGGATCCTTCACCCACTGAGCAAGGCCAGGGATCGAACCTGCGTCCTCAAGGGTACTAGTCAGGTTCGTTTCTGCTGAGCCAAGACGGGAACTCCTTGCTGTCTCTTCTCGTCTAAGACATTCTGAGATTCAGCTCAGAGGCTGCTCCCCCATCACGCTTCTCCCGGTTCCCTGCACCGAATCTGATCCTCCCCGTCTTGGCCGCCGCACGTCCGTGTCTCTGTTTTGGACGCACTCATTTCCTCTAATTAAAATTCCTTCCTTCCTTCATTCATTCAACAAACACTTTCTAACCCTTATGTGCCCGATCTGGGGGTGGTATTGGTATACGGGTCCCGTCTCCAACCGGACCAGGAGCTGCTCAGGACTGGAACCACTTTTCCCCTTCCTAGGCCCCCCTGCATGCAGCCCACCCCTTACCGGAAGTGGGTGTGACAGACCTCTGCCCTCAGTCAAACGAAGCCTGTGAGGGTGCACAGGAGAGAGGGTCCCATCTTCTACTCGGCCACTGGCCTCCCCCCCTCCTCCCCAAGCTTTTCCACCTGCTGCGCCTGAGCCCAGAACCCTCTCTCCCCAGACATCTGCACAGTCCGTCTCACCTCCTCTGGCCAGGGACCACTTTTTGTTTTCTTCGTCCTGGCCATGCCTGTGGCATGTGGGACTTCCCAGGCCAAGGACGGAACCTGCGCCACAGGATTGACAGCAATGGACCCTCAACCTGCTAAGCCACAGGGGAACTCCCTGGACCACTTTTTAAAGCGAGCATCAAAAAAAAAAAAAAAAAAGGGAGTTTCCGTCGTGGCTCAGTGGTTAACGAATCTGACTAGGAACCAAGAAGCTGTGGGTTCGATCCCCGGCCTTGCTCAATGGGTTCAGGATCTGGCATTGCCGTGAGCTCTGGTGTAGGTCACAAATGAGGCTTGGATCAGGCGTGGCTGTGGCTCTGGTGTAGGCCAGTGGCTATAGCTCTGATTAGACCCCTAGCCTGGGAACTTCCATATGCTGTGGGTATAGCCCTAAAAAAGACAAAAAAGAAAAAAAAAAAATAAATCGAGCATCCTCACCTCCAACCTTGACACTCCCTTGCCTGACATTCTGACCGCCCGCGGCACCTGATACCTCTGTGCTCACTGTCTTTTGTGTCTGCCCCACCCCAACTGCCCAGGGTATAAAAAGCACCACGAGGTTGAGGACTGTGGCGTCTCCCCCTGCTGCTGTCCTCAGCACAGGGGGCAGGGCTTGCTCAGAAACCCAGGCTCTGCACACCTGTTGAAAGAAGGGTTCTGGCCACACCTCTGCTACTGTCTCACTGAGTGTTCAAAAGGTGTCGAGGAATGAACCAGAGCAGACAGATCTCCAGAGGCTGGCGGGCAGCTAGGAAAACAGAGTCTAAAACCGAGAAGAAAGCAGGCCGGCACATCTCACCTCCCCGAGATGCGGGGCTGACAGCCGCTGGGACAGCTGCGTCTCCGATTCGCTGCAAGAACGCTCGTCTTCCTCTTCGTGCAACACAGAAGAATTTTGGGAGATGGACCTGCAAGTCCGGAGGGAGAAGCGGCTGCAGCCAACGGCCTCCTGAAGGACGGTGCTTGCCTGCACTGCAGGGAGCAGATGTCCCGGCGCGAAGGGGACCGGAGGGGAACTGAAAGGGACCCGAATCTTCAGAAGGAGCAGGGACAGGGGAAAAGGCGCCAGAGGGGCCGAGACCCCTTCTGGGCATCAGGAACGCTGGGTTCTCCCTTTAGCTCCTTCAAACACTTGGGCCTGAATTCGGGAACAACCCAAAACCAAAACCACTGACATTCGCAGTATTTAAATGTTTTCATCTGTAAACCAGCCTCCTTTTCCCGGTCGTGGAAACTCGCTATGACGTGTGCCCCGCTGGATTTAAACGCTTAAGAAATATAGGTCACAAGCTTTCTTCAGACTCAGTGACGCTCTGCAGGGGCCTGGGTGACCCCACTGATGTCATCCTCCCCCCGCCCTCCCTCCCCGAGTCAGAACACTGAGGGGCTCCTCGGGCTGGACCCTCCCAAGCACCCACATCCCTTCCCATCTTCCCTCCGAGGGGCTGGGGTGACTTCCCCCCAGGTCCTCAGTAAAATGAGCAGTTCTGAGAACAGCCCGGAGCATCCATGCTGCCCTGGGACCCGGGACTGGGCCAGCATCGAGGAGGGGACAGGAGGGGACAGACGGACGGGGCGTGTCCCATCAAAGACCCCGAGGCTGAGCGCTGGCCTGGCGGCCACTCACTTGGAGAGAGACTTTTTGAGCTTGAGTCCCTGGCTGCCGCAGTCGGACAGGCGGTCGAGGGGGGACAGCGTCCGCACGGGAGGCAGGTGGCCGTCACTGCCGTAGGAAGGCAGCATTCCTGAGAGGTGGCCGTCTCCAAGCACGTGGAGCGGGGGCCCCGCTGGGGACGGGGCGAGGGGCCCATTGAGGGCCTCCAGGAGAGACACCACTTCATAACCTGGTGGAATGTTCTCTGAGGACTAGGGGAAGCAGAGGCAGGTTGCACAATTAATTACGTACGCTTTGTTTCATGATGTGAGTAAGTTTCTTCCACTACGCTGGGAAAATGCTTTCTTTTGTCTCTAGTCTGGGGGTTCTGGCAAGAACAGCTTCTGTACTAGAGGCAGAAGAAAGATAAAATATCAGAGAACCACATACTCCTAGGCTCTGCTTACAGATTTGTTAATAACGTGCATTTTTCTTTGTTCTTTTTTGGTGCCCCCACAGCATATGGAATTCCTGGGCCAGGGATCAGATCCGAGCCACAGTTGTGACCTACACCACAGCCGCGGCAACACCGGATCCCTTAACCCACTGGGCCTGGCTGGGGATCGAACCTGCGTCCTGGGGCTGCAGAGACGCTGCCAATCCCTTTGGGCCGCAGTGGGAACTCCTAATGTGCATTTTTCTGATTATAATAGAAAGACGAGTTCACTACAGGAAATTTGGGAAATACATAAAAGTGGAAAGAAGAAAAAAAAATCAACCGTCATATGCCACAGGGCTAACTTTTGTCAGCATGCCAGTGTATTTTCTTCCAATTGTTTTCTCTGTCCCGTTTACACAGTCAGGATCAACCTGTAAATATCAACTCTACACCCAGCCTATTTCACGAACAGACATCGTTTCCTCCCCGTGTGTCCCTTTTCATAAACACCATATACTTCCCAACTCTTTCGCGGGCGCTGGTGTCTAGCTGAACCCATTTCCTACGGTAAACGATACTTTGGTGAACATCCGTTCATTTATTGTGCATAAATCTCTCTTTTTTCAGATCATTTTCTTGGTAGAAATTTGGAGACCTTAGATTACCAAATATGATTTTTTTTTTTTTTTGGATTTTTCTAGGGCTGCACCCTCGGCATATGGAGGTTCCCAAGCTAGGGGTCGAATTGGAGCTGTAGCCGCTGGCCTACACCACAGCCACAGCAACATGGGATCCGAGCCGCGTCTGGGACCTACACCACAGCTCATGGCAACGCTGGATCCTTAACCCACTGGGCGAGGCGAGGGATGGAACATGCATCCTCACAGCTGCTAGTCAGATTCGTTTCCGCTGAGCCACGATGGGAACTTCACCAAATACAAATGTTTTTAAGGCTCTTGATACATACAGCTGTTCTGTTTTTGTTTTTTTTCAGTGATATTTCTAGCTACACTCCTACAAGCAGTACAGAATACTTATTTTAATTACTTCTCGGCCAGCATGGGGTATTTTCAAAAAAGGAAATTTTTAAAATTGAAAGGTGAAAAATGGTATCTCATTTTAATTTGTGTGTTGTTGATTTTTTTTTTTTTTGTCTTTTCTAGGGCCACTCCCACAGCATATGGAGGTTCCCAGGCTAGGGGTTTAATCAGAGCTGTAGCTGCCGGCCTACACCACAGCCACAGCAACGCAAGATCCGAGCCATGTCTGGGACCTACACCGCAGCTCACGGCAACGCTGGATCGTCGGCCCACTGAGCAAGGCCAGGGATCGAACCCGCAACCTCATGGTTCCTAGTCAGATTCGTTAACCACTGCGCCACGACGGGAACTCCTGTTGTTGATTTTTAATGTGGTTGACTTAAAAAAATGATTCTTAGCCAGCAATGTTTCCTCTTCTGAGAAATTTTAATATATCCTTTGCCTATTTATCTGCTCTTTCATTCAACTGAGTTATGGTAAAGATACTAGCGTTTCCTCTGAGGCAAATGTGAATACTTTTTTTTCTCTTTAAATGATTTGTTGTTTGCCTTTTAATATGGGTCACTTTTTACACATCTAATGTTTTAAAAACTTGTTTTTTTTTTTTTGTTTTTGGAGAGCTGCACCCATGGCATATAAAGGTTCCCAGGCAAGGGGTTGAATTGGAGTTGTAGCCACCGGCCTGCACCACAGCCACAGCCATGTGGGATCTGAGCTGTGTCTGCGACCTACACCACAGCTCATGGCAATGCCAGATCCTTAACCCACTGAGCAAGCCCAGGGTTCAAACCTGTGTCCTCCTGGTTAATAGTCAGGTTCGTTAACCACTGAGCCACGATGGGAACTTCTTATAAACTTTTGGAGTTCAGCAGGTTAAGGATCTGGTGTTGTCACTGCTGTGGCTCAGGTTCCATCCCTGGCCTAGGAACTGCCACACGCCCAGGATTTGGCCCCCCAAAAAAGTTCAGGAGTTCCCATTGTGGCTCAGTGGAAATGAACCTGACTAGTATCCAGGAGGACGCAGGTTCCATCCCTGGCCTCGCTCAGTGAGTTAAGGCTCCGGCGTTGCCACGAGCTGTGGCGTAAGTCACAGACATGGCTCAGATCCTGTGTTGCTGTGGCTGCGGTGTAGGCTGGCAGCTGCAGCTCCAATTCAATCCCCTAGCCTGGGAAAGTCCATATGCCGTGGGTGTGGCCCTAAAGAGACACACACACACAAAAAGTTAAATAATTTTTATGTGGTAAAACCTACCAGTTCTCTTTTTGTGGTGCTCCATTGTTTCCAAGCTTAGAGAACCCTCTCCCATCCATAGTCACTAGAGAATCATCTATAATTTATTCTAGGTTTTAATGTTTTGGTTTGCTGTGTTTTCAGTACAGTTAACTAGTTACTCCACCTGGAATTTGCCCTCTGGTAAGAGTGAACTGCTAAATGAACTGATTTCCTCCCTAAACAGCAACCTAAACATCCCAACACCATTTACTGAATAACTAGTCATTAATCTTCTCCACTACTGTGTTAACCAGAAGGCAAAACCTACTCGGAGGCTTTACTCTTTTTTTTTTTTTTTTTTTGACTGCACGCACGGCCTGGCTGGGAAAGTTCCTCGGCCAGAATTCGAACCAAAGCGGCAGCGGTGACCTGCACAACAGCGGCAGCAACACCGAACCTTAACCCACTGCGCCACACGGGAACCTCGGAGCCCTCACTCTTAACACCAACACTTAACACCAGGAGGCCGAGGTGCGTTGTTTCATCTGCTTGGTTTCTAGTTCCTGAAGCCGTGAAATGGGATAAAGGAGAACAGGGACCTTCTCTGATGATCCAGATACGAACTGTAAGTTGTGTCTAAATCCCAAACGGGCACCCCCTTGTTTCTCTCTGGGGGAGTTCCAGAGCGGGCCCCCACCCCTCCAGTGGGCACACGTGCACACACACAGCGGAAGTGCAAGCAGAGGGCTCTAGAAATGGTAACTATTAACTGGATAGAGTCCCAGGGCGGGAAGTGGAGGTTCTAACCATCAGCACCCAAATTTCCACTGAACCATCGGGTGCTTTTAATACGACGCGACCGCGGCCAGCTCTCGGGCGCCGAGGTTTAACCGTGCCGCCGAGGCCCCCACGGAAGGACCCCAGGTGGAGAAAGCCCGCCTTACTGAGTGCTCTTCTGAGTCAGATGTCTGGGAGGAGATGATGGGGTTAAAGCTGGTTGGGGACAAGGGGCCCAGCTTCTTCCTCATGGCTCGGATCTGCAGCAGTGCCCGGAAGGCTGCGAGGAAGAAACGGGCCATCAGGACGGCGCGATGCAGGAGGGAGGGTGGACCAGAGCCGCGCGGAGCCACGGGCCCACCTCCCCGAGCCCGTCCCTTGGGGACCCGGCAGCCACCCGCCGCGCGGCTCGGGGCTTACGCAGTCGGCAGATGGGGCAGTTGTTGGCCTGGTAGCGCAGGGTGTCTGCGCAGGTGTTACACAGGCAGAGGTGGCGGCAGGGCAGGATCAGGGTGTCCCGCACGTCGGAGAGGCACACCACGCACTCGGCGCTGTTGTCGCTCACTTCATCCTCAGCCACCTGCCGGGAGACAGACGGGGATTCAGCCGGGGACCCAAAGACCCTCTCGTCCCACGCCTTCTCTGTGAGCCAGCCTGCAGAGCTGAGATTCAGAATACAAACAGCATCGCATGGCTTCACGCAAGCGGGGAGTCTGCCAAGCGTGTTCACAGGCTCCGTCTCACTGCTTCTGACAAGTGCTTGTCTCGAGGCATCCTTGGAGGCGCAAATCTGGTCCTGCTGACGCCTGGCATGGAAGGGGCCCAGAAGGCTGGGGAGGTGGGGGGAGGATGCACTGAGGGACGGGAAACCCGATCCAAACCAGCCTACTTTCTCATGTCCAAGGTCATACAGGCGGCTAATCGTCTGAGAGGAGGAAGGGGAAATACCCACTAGGGTCAGACGGATTCCACTGATTCCTAGATCCCGCCGTGTCGGGGAAGGACTCCCTGAGCCTCCCGGGAGGGCCCGCGGCACTGGGGAGGGAACTTGCCTTCGACTCCTGCGTGTTGTACTTGTTTTCAATCCCGTAGATCTCCTGAAGGAGGTAGCTGACCCCGTCCACCTGAAGAGCAAGGGGAAAGTTCAAGGGCAGCCTGACTCCGCCTCGAGATGACAACGGGCACTCGCTGCCCCGCCGCCCGCCCCCCTTGGTAACCAAGGACACTGCTTCACAGTGACAAAAATCAAAGGCCTGGATGCTTTTACGGACTCGTGTCTCCTCTCTGGGAGAGGAAAGAAACTCGCATGTGTAAGGCACCCACCCTGATACCCAACCGGGAGCGGGACCGCTCACCCAAACGAGAGCAGTACGTGTACTGCGGGTCCCTATGACGGACAGGGAAGAACGGCAGAGCCCAGGGAAAGCGTGGGCTGCCACGCATTGAAACAAGCACAGACTGTGCAATAACAGCTAAGCTTAGACAGTGCCAAAGGGAAGGAACGGAAACGGGAAAGAAAGAGAAGAAATATGGGCGAGGAAGAGGCGGGAAGGGAAAAGGCAGAAGCAAAGAGAGAGAGACTGTGCCCCCCACCCCGGTCATGGAGCACCCCGACCCACGGAGCGAAATCATCCCTGCCATCCCTGTTGGCCCTGCTTGTTTTTTTTTTTTTTTTCCAGGGCCGAACCCATGGCACATGGAGGTTCCCAGGCTAGGGGGCGAATCGGAGCTGTAGCTGCCAGCCACAGCCACAGCCACAGCCACGCACGATCTGCTCCACGTCTGTGACCTACCCCACAGCTCAGGGCAACGCCGGATCCTTAACCCACTGAGCGAGGCCAGGGATGGAACCTGCAACCTCATGGCTCCTAGTCGGATTCGTTTCTGTTGCTCCATGATGGGAACTCCAGCCCCGCTTGTTAAAACCTCAACTTCAATGCCTAGTCCCAGTCCCAGCAGCCTAGCCATGTCAGTGCCAAGGCTGGCCCGTCCCCTGTTTAGGCCAGCCCACTCCTCTCTCTGCCTGGCCTCTGTCCCCAGTGAGACTCTCCCCTAAGACCCAGCCTGTCTGGGGTTTTACATATCCCACTCTCCAGTCTGACAAAGTCTGTTGCTAACGCCAGTCCGGCAACGAGAAAAGAGCTAAGCCGTTCTCATGGAGCTACCCTGGCCTTTCACCCTATCCGGGCCCCTGGGGAAGAGGCCTCCCCCTGAAGCAAATCAAGGAGGCATGGCCTTTCCAGGCAGCTCCCCGGGCTCAGAATCTGTTTTCGTCTTGGCCTCTCTTAAAAGTTGCTTTAGGGAGTAACTATTGTACCTCAAAAGGCTAAGAACCTGACTAGCCTCAGTGAAGATGCAGGTCTGATCCCCGGCCTCAGTCAGTGGGTTAAGGATCTGGCATGGCCGCAAGCTGCAGCATAGGTCACAGATGTAGCTCGGATGCCATGTTGCTGTGGCTGGGGTGTAGGTCTGCAGCTGCAGCTCTGATTCAACCTTTAGCCCAGAAACTTCCATATGCTGCAGGTGTGGCTACAAAAAGAAAAAAAAAACAAAACGAAAAACAAAGACACCTTGCTTTAACAGAGCGATTATATTGGAAAGGACACTATCAACAAATTCATACTAAAGTATTACAGACTACTATCGACGTCATTAAGGGCAGAGTGCACTTGATACCCCAAAGGATGAATAATGCACAGTTTCGGGTATCTGTCATGGATGTGCTGGGGGGGAAGGGGGTGCTTTCTTGGCATCTCAACCAAGCCCACCATGTCCTCACCCGATGGCTTCACACCCTCTGTATGATGGCTCACCCTCCCCTGGCAGTGTCACTGACGCCACTCTCCCCTCCACGCCTCTTTGTCTTCCCCCACCTCTGCCAGGGTGAAAGGGAGGTGATGGCACATGGCCGGCTGGGGATGGGGGTGGGGGGTGTTAAAACTTCCAGTGAGGCGTAGGTCGGCAGCAACAGCTGTGATTAGACCCCTAGCCTGGGAACCTCCATATGCCATGGGTGTGGCCCTGGAAAAGACAAAAAACAAACAAACAAACAAACAAAAAAATGACAACTTCCAGCAGACATGCGTAACTTGCAGGTCATTCTGGAAGGCGGCCGATGGCCAGCAAACTCTGAATCCCGGGAAAGGAACATTGAGACAAGTTCAGCCAAGGGCTCTGGCTGGCCCTGAGCTGGACCCCGGTGCTCTCAGCCTTTCGTTGGAAATGCCGCTCCCCCTGGCATTTTAAATCAAAAGAGTTCTCTCTAAACCCCCCCAGGAGACAAATCTTGTCCTTTGCTTTTCTGAGTCCTCTGCTCAGATAACGGCAGCCTCAGCCCCAACACTGGAACCCGGACACCAAAACTCAGTATTCCTTTCAGGCCACCCAAGCAGTTTCAAACACAGAAAAGCACTCCTTTTTGCTTTTCTTCTTTGATTTAAAAAGGGGGAAAAAAAAAAAAGGTGGAAGGGAAAGAAGAGGGCTTAGCGAAAGAGTGAAGAAGGGGACGGGAAGGGGCAAGAGCCCGGCCTCGACACTTACGACTTGTTTCTGCTTGAGGGGCTTGACGCAGAAAGTCCCGTCCGTGTGCTGGGGTGAAAACACGACAGTTACGACGAGGGAGGAGGACAAGGGGCCCCCCGGCTGTTCTTTTGCTACTTTGCTCAATTATACACGTTCTGGGACACCCCCTGCTCCCCGGCCGGCGTGGACACCTAACACTGGAGGATCTTCCAAGCACAGAGTCCAGCCCTTCGGCTTTAAAGAGAGGAAACCAGGCCTAAGGAATCGAAGGTTGTGCCCAAGTTGGTGCTGCTGCCCTAATGCCCCGCCCGGCCGCGCCCAGGCAGCCAGCAAACAAACTCCATGCCTCCTCCCGGGAAAGAGAGTGCCACACGTACCAAAGCGAGGCCCACACGGTACCCACTGACCTTTTCAAAAGTGCCCAGCAGGACATGGCAGTGGCCAAAATACTCTGAAAGAAAGGAAGGCACAGGGATGAAGAAGGAGAAGGCCGACAACACAGCTCTGTTCCGCCCGCCGCCCCGACTCCCCGCCGTCCTGCAGAACGGGCCCCCTGGCTGTCGCCCTACAGGAGGCTTGTTGCCCGAGGAGCTTGGGAGCAGGAAACCCCGGGCCGACACCCGCGGAGGAACCTGTGGGTGTTAGGCCGCAGCCGCTGCCAGGACCGTGTGCTGCAGAAGCCGCAGCAGACAGGAGGCGCCCGTACCGTCTCCTTCGTCCACCACGGCATGGACCACCAACGGGTAAACCTCTCTGTCCAGGTCGAAGCTGAGCTGGAAGGAAAAGAAAAAGGGACTCAGCACGTTTAGAGGGCAGGGGAATCCACCAGAGGGGGAGGCTTGTCAGGAGGCCTGACCCTCATCTCTGCTCCCCACTCGGAAACTGCCTCGGGCCGCCGGTCTCTCCGTAAGCATCTCATGGGTGGAGAGGCTTCTGCCTGCAGCTCCCTCCTTGGAGCCCAGCTTTCCCAGAATGTCCTAGGCCAGCGGCTACTGTGGGAGAGGAGAACCATTCCAGGGCGTGAAGACCTTGCCAGGCAGAAGGGCCGCACGGACCACGACACCCAGGCTGGCGCTCTGCCTCCGGCTGGGTCCTGAGCAGCTCCCGTGCCCCGTGTGTCTGTGTGCGGACCCTGCCCTGCACTCTGTCCCCCGGCCGGCAGCTCACCTCCTCCTCGGCCCACTCGGAGGGGTCCACGGTGTGGGAGGGCAGGCAGAACTGCTGGCACACCCCACGCTTGTAGTGCACCGTCTCCGACTGCAGGCTGCTGTCTTTGGGAATGTAGCTGTGGGTCAAAGTGGGGAGCAGAGCGCAAGTTACTATGGGGCCAGATGACCTGACAGCTTCCTCCGTCCCATGCCTGTTCTCAACTGCCAGCGGGTTTTAGGAAAGGGAAAGAAAGGAAGTGGCGGGGGGGTGGGAGGGGAGGGGGGGGTGAGGTGTGGGGGAGGGGAGGAAAAAAGGGGAAAAAAAGGATCTCCTTTATAATTCCTTTCCTTTGCCCTTGCTTGGTAATGCATTAAAACTTTTTTTTTTTTTTCTTTTTGCTATTTCTTGGGCCGCTCCCACGGCATATGGAGGTTCCCAGGCTAGGGCTCGAATCAGAGCTGTAGCCACCGGCCTACGCCAGAGCCACAGCAACATGGGATCTGAGCCGCGTCTGCAACCTACACCACAGCTCACGGCAACGCCGGATCGTTAACCCACTGAGCAAGGGCAGGGACCGAACCCACAACCTCATGGTTCCTAGTCGGATTTGTTAACCACTGCGCCACGACGGGAACTCCCTAAAACTTATTGATTGGAGCTCCCGTTGTGGCTCAGTGGTTAATGAGCCTGACTAGTATCCATGAGGACTTGGGTTCGATCCCTGGCCTTGCTCAGTGGGTTAAGGATCTGGTGTTTCTAAGAGCTGTAGTGTAGGTTGCAGATGTGGTTCAGATCCGGTATAGCAGTGGCTGTGGTGGAGGCCGGCAGCTGTAGCTCTGATTTGACCCCTAGCCTGGGAACCTCCACATGCCGCGGGTGTGCCCCTAAAAGACAAAAAATAAATAAATAAATAAATAAAAAATCAGAGCTCCCATTGTGATTCAGTGGAAACGAATCTGACTAGCATCCATGAAGACACGGGTTCGATCCCTGGTCTCTCTCAGTGGGTTAAGGATCTAGCGTTGCCGTGAGCTGTGGTGTAGGTGGTAGGCACGGCTCGGATCTGGCGTTGCTGTGGCTGTGGTGTAAGCTGATGGCTGCAGCTCCGATCAGACCCCTAGCCTGGGAACCTCCATACGGCGCTGGTGCGGCCCTGAAAAGACAAAAACCAAAAAACCAATAACTTATTTCTTACACCCACACACAGAAAGGAAGCTTAACAGATCTTTAACAGCTTCTCCATGACCCGCAGGGCGATGCTGCTGTCTGTCCCTCTGCCAGGATGGCATAGTTTGAAGGGCAAAGGTGGCACAGTGCGGCTGCGTAGAAGACCACCGCAGGTCAGGAACCAGATCTCACCTGGTTACAGAAAAGAACGTGCTGCCCCGCAGGTGAGTGCACCCGGCTGGGGCCCCAGCATGTCTGGGAAGGAAACGGCTCGCCTGGCCCCTTGGTCTTACCTGGCAATGCCGCTCTGGAATTCTTCGGTGGCCTGATAATAGATGGTGATGGCCACCCGAGCGTCGGTGTCAAAGGTGAACTCCACATTGTAGTGGACTCTGGCTCTGCCGGCCTCATCGCCCGGGGCCTTCACTTCCTCGGCACACCTGGAAAACCACAAAGACGCAGCATTTCGGGGCAGCAAGTTAACATTTTATTTTAACAAAAGGGTTTTTTTTAACGGCCACCCCTGCTGCATATGGACGTTCCCAGGCTAGGGGCTGAATTGGAGCTGCAGCTGAGGCCTATACCACAGCCACAGCAACACCAGATCCGAGCCGTATCTGCAACCTATACCTTGGCTTAGGGCAATGCCGGGGCCTTTAACCCACTGAGCAGGGCTAGGGATCGAACCTGCGTCCTCATGGATGCTCGTCAAGTTCGTTACCACTGCGCCATAATGGGAATGCCCTCACTGTTGATTGTTTAAAGTGGGTGGAACCCACACCACAGGGGCGACAATGCTAGATCCTTAACCTGCTGAGCCACCAGGGAACTCATGCACTTTGTCCTTTGGAGCAGGTCCCTCCTGGAGCCCCCTGACCTGCTCCATCTGGACCCGGAGCCCTGCATTCCTGCTCACTGCCACCGTCCTGGAGTCTCCCTGTGAGTCCCCTCTGCCTCCCACCCGCAGAACAGCGTCTCCCATACCTCCTGGCTTCTTCGCTCTTGGGTTACACTCTCGTTTTACTGGAGCACAACTCTCAGTAACTTCTTGAAAAGGGCTTCAATGGAGAGAGAAACCTTTCTTTCTTTCTCCTTTCCTTCCTCCCTTCCTTCTTCTCTCTCTCTCCCCCCGTCCCCGTCTCTCGGCAGATGTGGCTCCGATCCCGCAATGCCGTGGCTGTGGTGTAGGCCAGCAGCTGTGGCTCCAATGCGACCCCTAGCCTGGGAACCTCCATATACTGTAGGTGTGGCCCTAAAAAAACAAAAAACCCCCCAAAACTGTACACTTTAAATGAACGAACTGTGGACCAGGAATTATATATATACACATATATCAATGGATTACATATACACACCACTCCTGGGGCATGCAGAAATTCCTGGGCCATGGATTGAAACCTTGGCACAGCAGTGACAACGCTGTGCCCTCTGCTCACTGAACCACCAGAGAACTCCGAGGTAGTTATCTTTTTTTACATGATCAGAGAGAAAGAAACCTCCTGATCTCGACAAGCACATAACAGTCTCTGAGTCATCTTCCTTGTCCATTCGGGGAAATGCGGGCCCTCCGGGTTGCCCTAACCTAATCTGTCCCCAGGGAACTGGTAAAAATCAGCAGACGGACGTGCTATCTAGTTGGCAGCCTTGGCTTAAAAATCCCGCTGGCTCAGGGACAGCACAACGGAGGCAGATGTGCATGAACACTCATATGGATGTCGGTGATTAAACCACAGCCCAGGGCACCAGAGGATGCTCAGAAAGTAAACACGTGGAGAGGTAAACATGAGCAATAAAATAAGGATTTCCTGTGCCAAGTTCAAGTATCTCTCCCCCGCCCCCCTTTCTCTTGGCAGCACTTGGAGCATAAGGACGTTCCTGGGCCAAAGATTGAATCTGAGCCACAGCTGCAACCTGCTCCACAGCTGTGACAACGCCAGATCCTTAACCCACTGTGCTGGGCTGGGGATCGAACCTGCACCTCCATGGCAACTTGAGCCACTGCAGGGACAAGGCCATATCCTCAACCCTCTGTGCCACAGCAGGAACTCCCAAATAGCCCATTTGCACACAGGCTTGTCCAGGTATCTGCAAAATTCACCCTCTCCCCCAGCAATTCTTTTCTTGGAACGTTCATCAGGTCCAGGTGCTGACGACGGCCTCCTGGGAAGCCATGGTTCTTCACCAACACCGACCTTCTCAACAAGTTCAAGGGCAGAGACACCGAATCCAGGCAGCCCACCCCCTGGAGGCCTGCAGGACGGGCTCTGGGTCTGGCAGAAACTGCTCTGTGCGTCTCCTGGGGCGTCAGCTGCCCCTGGAACCTGGCCTCGAACTCGAACTTACTTGACGAGCCTCAGGGTGTCCTTCCGGATGTTGATCAGGCTTCTCAGCGTCTTCACTGGTTCTTGGGGAGGAGGAGCCGCGTAAGGAAACTGTGGCAGGGAACAAAGCGGAGGAGACGGTGTGTTTAGAAAGACCGAGAACCGTATTAAATGAACCCATTCAAGGTCACAGCCAGTGGTAGAACTGGGATCCGACTTGGCGTCCAAAACATTTATCTGCTTTCCCCATTTGACGAAGCTTAGGTGAGTCGGCATTCGAAATGCGGACAACTAATAAAAACTCCCACTGAAGTTCCAAATACCAAGGGACACATGGTGGCCGAGTTAATCACAAAAGGCTTTTCCATCTGACCTTACACCACGGGGCAGCCGGACCCGCCGGGCTTTTCCTTCGGCGAAGCCACATGGCGTCGGAGGAATTTAGGAACTGCAAACACCAGCAGACCTGATCATGTGTGCAGAGCAGACGCCTGCAAACAGTGGAGAACAAGTTTCCTCTGCAGCTGATCACAGAAAGCAGAGGGTTTTTTTGTTGTTGTTTTTTAAATGGGAGCCAAGGGCTCTTTGGGGTCATCAGAGGCTTGTGATTATCTGCCATCCTCCAGATGCTTTCACTCCCTTTCCCCGTGTGGACATCTGGGTGTGCAGGTCTGAGCTGAGGATAATGAGGAGATAAGAAGCGGGAATCAGTAGGAGTCCCTGTGGTGGCTCAGCGGTAATGAACCCGACGAGGATCCACGAGGACGCAGGTTTGATCCCTGGCCTCACTCAGTGGGTTAAGGATCTGGCGTTGCTGTGGCTGTGGTGTAGGCCACCAGCTGTAGCTCTGATTCAACCCCTAGCCTGGGAACTTCTATATGCCGTGGGTGCAGCCCTAAAAGCAGGAGAACGAAAGAAAGAAAGAAAAGAAGGAAGGAAGGAAGGAAACAGTTATAAAAAACTTAATTGGGAATTGCTTTTGAAGATTACAAGTGATTTAAAAGGTTCCCAGGATTCTTAGAATATAATTTGGGCAATAAACATTTTTTACATATGACTCACAGAAAACCTACTTGTGTTTGGAGCTTGTGCAAAAACCGTGGTGCTCCTAGTTCCCGAGAGTCTACCCAAGGCTGGCGTCCGAGAACAGGATATTCACGTGAAACTCTGTGCCTTCACAGATCTTTGCTGAATGCGGCTAGATTACTTGGGAAACATAATCGAACCTACGGCGCATCTGACTTTATGGATTCGGTGTGCCTGCTGGTGCTCCAGCTGACCCTTAAGGAAATACGTTTAATCCGACCATCAGATGTGCAGTGAGAGGACCGACGGAGCGACACTTTACCTTTTTACGGACAGCTTCAGCACATGTTGTTTTAGTTACACAACAGTTGTTTTTTTCTTTGTTCTTTCTTTGTCTAGTTGGGTTCTTAACCCACTGAGCCGTAATAGTGACTCCCGATAGTTGTCTGTTCTCTAATTACAAAGCAATACATGTTCGAGAAGAAAACTTGAAAAACATAAAGATGGGGAGTTCCTGTAGTGGCACAGGGGGAACGAAGCCGACTAGGAACCATGAGGTTTGGGGTTTGATCCCTGCCTCGCTCAGTGGGTTCAGGATCCAGCATTGCCATGAGCTGCGGTGTAGGTTGCAGATGCAGCTTGGATCTGGCGTTGCTGTGGCTGTGGTGCAGGCCGGCAGCTACAGTTCCAGTTGGACCCCTAGCCAACTAGCATATGGGAACCTCCATATGCTGCCCTGAAAAGACGGGATGGGACGGGATGGGACGGGATGGGATGGGAAGGGAAGGGAGAAAGAAAGAAAGGAAAAAAAAAAAAGATGTACAGAATCAGTCATAATGTCCCCACTCAGCAAGACCAAAGTTCATACCACAGAATATGTCTTTATGGCCAGGCCCTAGGCATCCAGACGTTCCTGGGCCAGGGATGGAACCTGAGCCCCAGCAGTGACAATGCTGGATCCTTAACTTGCGGAGCCACCAGGGAGCTCCAGGACATGTCTTTTTGGACAGGCCTCCCTCCCTCCCACTACAGCCGGGCACCGTTTCAAACTGCACACACTATTTTACTGTCTCCCACTTAGAAAGATGTGGCAAATATTTAAAAAGCCTACAACTGACAATATCAGTACACACAGCAGAGACAGGAGCATATACGGGAACCCCTTCCACAGTATTCAGTGTTTTCAGCTGGTTTTACTTTTCTTTTTTGCTGCTATAAATGCCATGGTCAATGCCTTGTCCCTATATTTCTGCAGGCCTGTTTGATTATTTCCTTCGGACAAATTCCTAGAAGTGGAATTACTGGATCAAAGAGTAATAAGCATGTTTTGAAGGCTTTAAAAACTGTTTTTGCCAAATTGCTCCCCAGAAAGCTGATTCCAGTTTTGCTCTCCTGCGTGCAGCGTGTCGGGAGGCTTTTATAAGGAAAGCTGAAATCCTAGCGCCGATCGCGCCTGGCCCATTGCTCCACCCCCTACTTGCTGGGCTGTCACACTAAAGGAATTTAGAACAATTTTAAAATAAGCTTAAGCAAAAAGTAATTAGGCAGGAAACCCCGACACAAATGCTTGTCTATTCTAAAGCCAAAATAAATGACTTTCGGATTAACATTTTTTTCTGGAGTAGCAAAGTTAATCGTATTCATTTGCACGGGTACATGGGCGTTATCCCCAGCGCCTACCTGAGTTTAAAAAAAACACAGGTTTTCCACTCACTTGGTGTCCATTTTTCTGCATATCCTCCCCCTGAAAAAGGAAAAGCTTGGGAAGAAAGGGGGAAAAAGGCTAGTGGTCTGTGTCTTCCACTGAGAACATTACATGTGAGGATAACTGGCAATGACACTCAGTGCTCAGGGAGAGGTACAGGTGGGATCAAGTGTGTGTGTACACAACTCACACACACACACGCCATCCTTCAGAGTATAATAAACCCACTCTTCCTTTTTTTTTTCTTTCTTTTTGGCTTTTTCCAGGGCCACACCCACAGCATATGGAGGTTCCCAGGCTAGGGGTCAAATTGGAGCTGTAGCCACCAGCCTACACCACAGCCACAGCAACGTGGGATCAGAGCCGCCATCTGTGACCTACACCACAGCTCATGGCAACGCCAGATCCTTAACCCACTGAGTGAGGCCAGGGATCGAACCTGCAACCTCATGGTTCCTAGTCGGATTCGTTCACCACTGGGCCATGATGGGAACTCCACACTCCTAAATTTCTAACTCTTCCTTATCTCTCCCTTCCCCAAAGAAAACCACTGAAAATCTCTTTAGGGGAAACATCTTGTTTGTAAGCTCCTACCTGCCTTCTGTCTTAGTGGCCTTTTCCGGGGGCTGCACCTGTGGCATAAGGAAGTTCCCGGGGCCAGGGATCAAACCCAGGCTACAGCAGCAACCACAGCCACAGTAGTGAAAATGCCAGATCCTTAACTGACTGAGCCACCAGGGAACTCCTTAGTGGCCTTTCATTGACTCAGTCAGAGTCCACCAGAAACACTCAGTGCTGCCGTAAGGAGAGACGCAAAGTGGAAAAGATAAGGTCCTGTTCTTTCAGGAAGCAGCATATTCATTATTATCATTATTTTCTATTTTTAGGGCCACACTCAGGGCACATGGAGGTTCCCAGGCTAGGGGTCCAAAGGGAGCTGTAGCTGCCAGCCTACGTCAGAGCCGCAGCAATGCCAGAACCCAGCCGCGTCTGCGGCCTACACCACAGCTCACGGCAACGCCGCATCTTTAACTAACTGATCGAGGCCAGATATCAAACCCACGACCTCATGGTTCCGCGTCAAGAGTTGTTTCTGCTGCACCATGATGGGAACTCCTGGGAGCAGATGACAGTCACGTAAATAACGGTAACACCAAACCCAGAGAAATGCCACAAAAAGGGCAACTAGAAAGGAAGTGATGGCTTCTGGCTGAGGTAACCTGGAAGGCGGCATGGAGGAGGTGGTACTTCAACTGGGATCTTGACGGACCCATGTAATTTGTCAGTTCAGAGATGACAGGGAAGATGGAGGAAACAGGAGAAACAGGCGAACTGAAGAAGGTATTTCTCTGCTCTTAGAGTGGCCTCCCCTTCTTCTCGAGGCCAGGTGAGACCACAAAGCTTAGTGACTCCAAGCTTCCTGTCATCTTCGCTCTTATTTATTTATTTACTTTTCTCTTTCACACCCACAGCATATGGAAGGTCCCAGGCTAGGGGTCGAATCAGATTCACAGCCACACCACCACCAGCTCTGGGCTGCGTCTGCGACCTACACCGCAGCTCACGGCAAGGCCCGATCCTTCAATGCACTGAGTGAGGCCAGGGATCCTTTAATGCACTGAGGATGCCAGGCATCCTCATGGGCACCAGTCAGGCTCGTTGCTGCTGAGCCACAATGGGAACTCCTTCGCTTTTAAAACGATCATTTACTGAGCGCTTACTAGGTGCCAGGCACTAGGCTAAGCTCTTTACATACATAATTTCAGTGACCCTTGGAATAGCCCTGCGAGGGAGAGGTGGCTGGTCCCTTTTCGCAGATAAGGACGCTCAGGTCGCGAGCAGTTCAATGATAGCCCCCGAAGTCACACAGGTCCTGGGAGCAGAGTGGAGGTTTGCACACATTCTACTGGCGTCTTTCTCTAAGATGCTCCTGGATATAGCCTCTTAATCCAGAGACGATGAGAGGCTTAAAGTACCAGGCATTAAAAGATCTGAAAACACTAACCTATGTCTCCACTCACTCTTTGTTCTTAGGAAGGCATTAATGAACTTTTTCTCTTGCCTACAGAACCTTCTTAAGACACACACCATGACTGTGTCATATTTTCAAAAATTAAAGTATAGTTGATTTACAATGTTGTGCCAAGTTCTGCTGTACAGCAAAGTGACCCAGTTATGTAAATATATGTGTGTGTGTGTGTGTGTATACACACACATTCTTTTCTAAATATTATTTTCCATCCTTGTCTATCCCAGGAGACCGGATATAGTTCCCTGTGCTGTACAGTGGGCCTTGCTGTTTATCCAATCTAAACGTAATAGTTTGCACGTACAAACCCCAAACTTCCCGTCTATCTCACGCCCTCCCCACCCCTGCCTGGGCAACCACAGGTCTATTCTCTTTGTTTGTGAGTCTGTTTATGCTTTATAGATAAGTTTGTTTTACTTGTCTTTTTTTTTTTTCCTGCTTTTTAGGGCCACACCTGCGGCATATGGAAGCTCCCAGGCCAAAGGTCATATTGGAGCTACAGCTGCTGGCCTGCGCCACAGCCACAGTAACGCAGTTTCTGAGCCGTGTCTGCAACCTACAACACAGCTCACGGCAATGCTGGATTCTTAACCCACTGAGTAAGGCCAGGGATCGAACCTGCAACCTCACGGATGCTAGTCAGGTTCGTTAACTGCTGAGTCACAACGGGAACTCCTATAAGTTTGTTTTAGATTCCACTTATAAGTGGTATCATACGGTATTCATCTTTCTCTTTCTGACCCACTCCACTCAGTATGATAATCTCTAGTGGCATCCATACTGTGTCATGTTTAAAGCGAAAGAAGTATCTCTTTGTTTCACTTTTGGTCGCCCTGCAGCATGTGGCATTCCTGGGCCAGGGATCAGATCCAAGCTGCAGTTGTGACCTATGCCACAGATGCAGCAATGCCAGATCCTTAACCCACTGTGCCCAGCCAGGAATGTAACCTGCGCCCAGGCGCTGCCGTGATACCGCCAACCCCCTTGAGCCACAGCGGGAATTCCATAGAGCAAAAGACACTATCTTATTTCCATTCAGAACCAGAGGTTTCGGTCCTATGCTAACATATGGGTGACACGCAAGCAAGGTTACGTCTTCCTGGCACCGAGGGAGCTGAAGCTCCAACACACTCAGGCCTGAGCACGTCCCCGAAGGAGCGGCTCGCCAGGTGTGCCCCGGAACCGTATCAGCAGCCGCTTCCCAGCTCACACCCGCTTTCTGAGGACCTTAGAACTGTCATTTCTCAGCCTCTGTCTGCTGTGTCAGGGCGTGGGTGAGGACAGGGACGATCGGACGGAATTTTCCTTTTTCTGGGATGCAAACACGCTGCCACAACGAGTCCAGCGAACGGGCGCACAGATGGCAGAAGACTGACAGGCCTTCTACGTGGCGCATCCTGACTTCTTGCCTCCAGCTCGGAACAGGCTTAGGGGACGCCTTCCCGTTTCTCAGACATCATCCTGGAGGAAATAAACTCTCACAGCCTGATGAATGCTACCTGAAAGAAGCTTCTAGAATTCTCTCTCACGTTTCAGAATGAAGACAGGCTCTGGATAAAAACACGTGGACAAAGAAAGAAACCAGGTTTGCTTGTGTCCTGGTTCACCAAATCTGTGGGGTCAGTCCCTTGATGACAGAGACTCAAGGCTCAGGTTCCCCACTCCACTCATGCAACCAGAAAATGCTGCCAGAAGCAAGCCCTTCTAATGGGGTGAAACTCGGGTAGCTGTTGTATTTACAGCTTGCCAGTAGCCATCCGCGAGAAAAACAAAACAAAACAAAACAAAGGGAAATGTTTACCAGCTGCCTACTTTGTGCCAGGCATCATACTCGCTTTTTTAGAGATATATTTTCTTGCATTTTACTGTATGTAATTGAAAAAATGTGCATAGCATGAAATGTGTCACCCTCACCACTTTTTGTTTGGGGGGGCGGTGCTACGGCATGTAGTGATGCTTGATGTGGGATCTCAATTCCCAGAGCAGGGATTGAACCCAGGCTACAGTGATGAAAATGCTGAGTCCTAACCACTAGACCATCAGGGAACTCCCTCACCTTCACCATTTTTAAGCACAAGGTTCAGCGGGAGTAAACGCATTCACATACCCTGGGCTCCCATCACTACAAGAGTTCAAGTTTAGATACATTCTTACCTAATACGTGAAACACTTACAGACATGGCTGTAAACTCTTGGAGAGCAGGGCGACATGCAGGAGGACCTAAAAAATATGTTGCTTGACTGGATAAATGAGGAATATCAGGATCCACATGCCCATTTTGCAGATAAGACTCAAAAGGTTCATATAATTATTGAAGGTCTCAGGGCTAATGAGTAGCAGGATCAGGATTTGAACCCAGAGGCAGTATTTGAATGCAAAAGCCATATATGTATTTGTCTTTTTAGGGCCGCACCCGAGGCATATGGAGGTTCCCAAGCTAGGGGTCGAATCGGAGCTGTAGCTGCTGGCCTACATCACAGCCACAGCAATGCAGGATCCAAGCCACATCTGCAGCCTACACCACAGCTCATGGCAACACCAGATCCTTAACCCACTGATCAAGGCCAGGGATCGAACCCGAAACCTGATGGTTCCTAGTCGGATTGGTTTCCTCTGTGCCATGACGGGAACTCCCCAAAAGCCATATTCTTGTGCCTGCAACTGCCTGAGCTATGGCAGAGCAAGTCCACAGGCGGTCCTGAGCCCCGGGGTGTTCTAGGTAAGAGTGTAGAGAGAATCTAAGAGTTACATGATCACTGCAAAAGATACCGAAACCTGTTCAGGCTCTGGAAGCTAGTCCAAACTCTCTTGATTATGCCCTATGATCAGGCAGCAGTACACACAAAAGCATACCTAATACTCTACTCTTTTTTATTTATTTGTTTCTCTTTAGGACCACAGCCGCGGCATATGGAGGTTCCCAGGCTAGGGGTCGAATCGGAGCTACAGCCACAGCAACGCCAGAACCGAGCCGAATCTGTGACCTACACCATAGCTCATGGCAACGCTGGATCCTTAACCCACTGAACGAGGCCAGGGATTGAACGCTAGTTGGGTTCTTAACCCGCTGAACCACAACAGGAATTCCTCCTCTAAGTTATTTTCAAAGAAGGAAGATATTTACTTGTTCCTTCAGCACGCTCACTAAGCCCCGAGTGCTGTGCCAGGCTTGGGATTCACTGGCGGACCAAGCGCACCTCTCTCAGTCCTGACCGGAAGGGGTCCAGCATCCTGACAGAGCCTGCATCGGGTGCACTGCCCCGGAGTACAGCTCACCCGACCCTGGCCAGTGGCCTGCTCACGCCTGTACTGAAAGCCTCAGTCTCAGAATAATTTAAATCTCAAGCCCCTCAAGCCCAGGATAGGAGCATAGTACCTGCTCAGCCAGAGGAACGCTTTCAGTGGGCCCCAGGGGGTTGCCAATCAAGGCTCTGCGGAGGAATACGTCCATAGTCCTTCCATCCTGGGGTCGAGCAGTTTCCGTGTACATTTCCCTACATCAGCAAAGTGCCCCCTGGTGGCCAAATGTGGAACTGCCAGTTTAGACGGACCAGAAGGGCACCCTGGATGTGTATGTCCACATATATTTACACACACACACACACACACACGCATATAGATCAACCACATATCCTAGATTTTCTGACCATTCTAATTTCAAATACTGTGTTAAATTACCCCCACGGCTGCCTATTTTTGTGGTAGAAAATATGCATTATGAGATGACAGGATGCCTTACTTCAGTTGCATATCACTGGGCAATTTCCAGAAGGCTATAAAAGGGACTATAATCCATTTGTAAAAATAAATCATTCATTTCAATAAAAAGGGTTTTTTTTAGAGTACATAATTTACTACCATTTGCTACGAGATTCAGGCCTGATCCCAAATGCATGTGGCAGCCAGGAGCTGGCCGCTGGGAGCGCCCTAAGTTGGGCCCATCATTTTCTGAGCACTTCCTCACTTTCTGACACCACAAGATAGTCCAGGCTCATCCTGTGGTTTCCTGTCTGCTCCCTGGAATCGATCATGTCTCTAAGGAGCGCTGGTTCCTTTTTTAGGGGAGTTTACCTCCAGCGATCATGTAGTCACCCACCTTTTACTGACGAACGCTTGGTCTGTTTCCAGTTTTCACTACTGCTACAGACGATGATTCAATAAGCCTTGAAAGGGACCGGGAGGGACAACGGGGAGGGGCAGGTAAAAGGAAAACAAATGACTATGGCCTCCTGCCGTTTTCACTGAGGAAGAAAAAGCCCCAAATGCCCCAAATCTGCTTCTGAAAAGAAATGATTTTAGACCATTCACGATTCAAACAGAAAAGTACTCATTCTCTATATTAGCAGGCCTGTAATATCTGTGTCGGAGAAACAGATAACAGTTCATATGGAAATCAACATCTGGGGTCATAAGAAGCGCCCATTTATAGCGCTCATTTACATAAGTTCCTGCTTCTACAGATTTTAGGGCTTTTATATTTAAATTTCAGTTCCTTTTTATCTGATGCCTGGTTATTTCCTCAGCTTTCTCTGCTTCCTCTCTTCTCAGCGATGTAGTGTGTCCAGGACTTACCAGTGGATATTTTTAGACCGGTGATACTTCAGACTATTTTCTTAGACCCGTGTCAGGAAGAACGGTCTACTCTCTGCGTGAATGCCATGAAATGAATACAAATTTGCCTATTTAACCAGCTGTGGCCCCGGGACAGGCTGTCTTGTGCCTGCTGTACACCAAAAAGTCAATGAGCTACATTTATAGCAGTAAAACCCCCTGTTCACTAATTTTCCATCCAATGCTCGTGGGGAGTCCATCCCCAGTGTAGCAAGACTGGTGACCACAAAGCTGAGGAACGTGAAAAGACACTTGTTTTCACTCAAACCAGAGACGTGAAGGAGACACCAAGAGGTGGCACAAGATAACCTCAGTTCAAAGATGCTTTGTGTTCAGGTTTGGTTAAAGGATCCATCCAGGAAGGCAGCCTATGTATAGTCTGTTAACACCTCGGCCAGGTCCCTGGGAGGGCTCACGTGGGACTAACGTCCTGGCTATGATGTGACACCATATCTAAGGATGACCATTCCCAAACATCTGAACCCTGCAATGAGTAGCCCCATTACCCAGCGCTCTCTGTTCACCCTAATGGGGGGTAACAATCAGAGAGCCACCGGAGAGAAAAGTTGCCATCACGAAAATCATCCAGATGGCTGTTAACCACCCTCCCAGACCCATCTTCTCCCTCTTCTTGTGGTCTGCGTGTTGACTCGTGCTGTTCAGAGGACAAGTTCTGTACCCTCTGACGTCAGATGCACCTACAGGGCGACAGGGCTCCTTTGAGGACAAGTGACACCCACCGACTTCCGGTCCCCCTTCCCCACCTGAAAACCCCTCCCGGCAGGAGAAACGCTGCTTCTACAGTCCGAGTGCCCTCCTCGAGCTGAGCTGCTTTTACATACAAAGGATTCTGCCTACCATCAGCTAATTTTAAGGAGAATTAAAAGGGAAAAAAGTGCTTTTCGTAAAGCTGACACAGTCATCTTTTCCATTGGGCACGCTGGTAAATCGTGACTAATGGTCAGAAACAGCTCCTTTCAGACAAGCACCCCCTTCTCAATGCCTGACTTCCAGAATTCATCTAGTCAGGAGACTCATAACTCAGCTCACAAATAAGAATCCACTTTTTTTTTTGTTTTTTTTTTTGCTATTTCTTTGGGCTGCTCCCTCGGCATATGGAGGTTCCCAGGCTAGGCGTCCAATTGGAGCTGTAGCCACTGGCCTACGCCAGAACCACAGCAACGTGGGATCCGAGCCGCGTCTGCAACCTACACCACAGCTCACAGCAACGCCGGATCCTTAACCCATTGAGCGAGGCCAGGGATCGAACCCGCAACCTCATGGTTCCTAGTTGGATTCGTTAACCACTGCACCACGATGGGAACTCCCCACTTTTTTTTTTTAATTCGGTCTTTTTAGGGCTGCACCTGCAGCATACAGGTGTTCCCAGGCTAGGGATCCAATCAGAGCTACAGCTGCCGGCCTCCACCACAGCCACAGCCACATCAGATCACAGCTCATGGCAACGCCAGATCCTTCACCTGCTGAGCGAGACCAGGGACCAAACCCACAACCTCGTGGTTTCCGCTGCGCCACGACGGGAACTCCAAGAATCCACTTGCAAGGAAGGGATTTTGAGATGCCCAGTACTGGAAGTAAAGAATATGGTCGGAGTGGGTAAGGACCAGTATCAACCAAAGCAGGTATTTGAAAATACGCGACATGAGTTGTTGTTGTTTTCCAAAGAAGCATGTGAATGTTCTAACGCCACCAAGGGTCAGTGGCCCAGTCATTTTTGTTGACAGAGAGAGGTCTTTTCAATAGGCCAGTTATTAGGAAGGGCAAGTGTGCCGTATAGCAGAAAGTGACAGAGCCTTGTAAATCGACTATACCTTAATGAAAAAAATGTTTACAAAGGGCAAGTGGACCAAAGTCTTCCCCGGTCTCTATTTCAACAATGAAAAACTGGAAGCTTCACACTGGAAAACTCCACGCTGTCCGTCTATGCCCTGCCTGAAATACACTGACTCTAAAACTATCTAGGCAAGATCTAAGCTCAATTCCAAGAGTTTGGGTCTCCATCTCTCATATTTCTGGAAGGAAAATGAGCCCTGAAGTCTGTCTGCTATGTTAGAAAGCTCAGCTCTGGCTTTAGACAAAGAGTAGCAGTGTGAAATGGAGAAAGAGTTAAGATTATAAGCCAATCAAACACCGGTTTCTAAGCCCAGGTAGTCTGATCCTTTGGCTTGGCAACAAATTTGCAGATACAGCCGGAGGCCGAGGAGGGAGGCCTTGAATGAGTCAAAAACCCCAGCGAGGGAGTTCCTTTGTGGCGCAGCAAGGTAAGGCTCTGGCCTTGTTGCCGCTGTGGTGCGGGTTCGACCTCCGGCCAGACAACATCCACATGTTGTGGGCTTGGCCAAAATGACCAAAACTGGAGTTCCCACGGTGGCTCAACAAGCATCCATCCATGAGGACGAGGGTTCGATCCCTGGCCTCGCTCAGTGGGTTAAGGATCTGGCGTTGCCCTGAGCTGTGGCGTAGGTCACAGACGAGTTTCAGATCCAGCATGGCTGTGGCTGAGGTGTAGGCCGGCAGAGACAGCTCCAGTGCAGCCCCTAGCCTGGGAACCGCCATGTGCCAGCATACAGCCCTAAAAAACAAAACAAAACAAAACAGGCCAAAACTCTTAACGAGATTTTATTTTCTTTAGCTAATCATGAAATACAGAAACCTCAGGGAATTAGAAAACAGCATACAGTAAAGACCTGTGACGTACGTCTGATCGTTTTAATTTCTAATTGGTTAAACGTGAGGATCTCTATTTTACACTAGTTTTACACGGCAACATCTGCTTCATTTTGCCCTGCTGAGCGTCCAAGAGTTTTGAGAGCTACGGTTATTCTTCGGCCACCCCGTTGAGCGGTGAGGAGCCCAGGTTATGCAAACCCCTGGAACTCCTTTCTGTGGCTCATATATTAACTATACATTAAAAAGATTAACGTCCGAACTCCTTTAAAGTCTGTTTATAATGAAATCTTGAATTAGAAGTATAACTCTTAGGTTCAGAGAAAAAATACAAATACTTACGACCCACCATGTCCTGGGTCCAACTCCAAGGCTGATTCGTGTCGCTGGCTTCTCCCTCACCCTGTGTCCCACCCCATCCTTTCCTGGACCGCCCACCTGAGGTCTCTGCATCCCCGCCTGTCACCTGTCACTCCATCCTTGTAAGTCTCCACTCTTTGAACCACATCCTTCAACGCTTCCGACTTTCCCACTGGTGGCAACCACTTCGCTGTGGCTCTTCTTCTTTTCACTGATCTCCTGCATGCTATTAAGACCCTGGGCCTCCGATCGTCTTTCTGGGCTTTGCCAAAGGTGATTCCAGTTCATCCAGAATAAACAGGTGTCCTAGCATTAACCATAAGCTTTCTGAGGCTAAAAATAGCCCAGTTCCAAGTTTAAACACAGTGCAAAAGCAAAGATGGTGAAACAGGTCATGAGTCCCCAAGAAGCACTGCACGGTCCTGTCTCCTAACACCGAGAGCGGCTTCTGTAGTAATCGCCCGGCCTTCTATAGTCAGCCTGGTCAATTAACATAAAGGTTCTTTAAGTACGAGTTAATCATCTGCCAAGAAAGCACAGCCTCAGGATTAAGTGGCAAGTCAAAAGTTCAGCAAGAGGATTCGGTGACAGGCTTCTAAACAGACAAATTGTGCAAAAGGAAAGATTTATAGTGGATAGAGCTGGCAGACACCACCTTGACAGAGAGATCAAGGCTGCCCTCGCTGGCGGTGGGCCATGTGCCCATCTGTGCCTCTGAAATGATACAATGAGAAAGGCACTGACCTCTGGTATTCCTCCCACACCTTCGTAACCCCGCCTCATCACAAGAAAACATCAGAAGACCCAAACGGACGGGAGTTCGATGAAATACCTCGCCGGTACATCTCAGGATTGTCAAGGTCATGAAAAACAAGGAAAAACCCAGGAACTGTCAAGCACTGGGAGATGAAGGAGACGTGACAACCGAAGGTAACCCGGCACGCAAACAAGATGCCAGTGGAAAAACTGGTGTAGTCCCAATAAAATCTGTAGTTTTAAAAACCAGTACCAGAGAAAACCACGACTCGCAAAGACACATGGACTCCGATGTTCACAGCAGCGCTATCTGCAAGAGCCAAGACATGGAAACAACCTAAATGTCCATGGACAGAGGACTGGATCCAGAAGAGGTGGTCCAGATACACCGTGGAATATGACTCAGCCATCAAAAAGAACGAAACACCAGCATTTTTTGCAACATGGATGGACCTAGAAATTATCATCCCAAGTGAAGTCAGCCGTACAATGAGACACCAACATGCAATGCTTTCACTGACATGTGGAATCTGAAAAAAGGACAGACGGGACTTCTTTGCAGAACAGATGCTGACTCACAGACACTGAAAAACTTATGGTCTCCGGAAGAGACAGTTTGGGGGGTGGGGGGATGTGCTTGGGCTGTGGGATGGAAATCCTGTGAAATCAGATTGTTATGATCATTATACAACTACAGATGTGGTACATTCATTTGAGTAATTAAAAAAATAAAAAATAAAAACTGGGAGTTCCCATTGTGGCGCAGTGGTTAGCGAATCCGACTAGGAACCATGAGGTTGTGGGTTCGGTCCCTGCCCTTGCTCAGTGGGTTAACGATCCGGCGTTGCCGCGAGCTGTGGTGTAGGTTGCAGACGCGGCTTGGATCCCGCGTTGCTGTGGCTCTGGCGTAGGCTGGTGGCTACAGCTCCGACTGGATCCCTAGCCTGGGAACCTCCATATGCCACAGGAGCGGCCCAAAGAAACAGCAAAAAGACAATAAATAAATAAATAAATAAATAAAATAAAATAAAATAAAATAAAATAAATAAGCCCCAGCAATGTGCCTCTGTGAGTTAGATGGGATCGCTGTTCTAAGGTTGTGTGAGGCGTTAACATCCGAGAAGCCGGCTGGAGGGTACACAGGGATTCCCGACTACCCGTGCAATGGTTCTGTGAGTATAAGATTATTAAAACAAAATTAAGTTCAGCAAGAGTGATGCTGAGAGGAGGGAGCGAGCAGAGGGTCTCAAAACAGCCCCGGTGTGGGTCTGGGTTCTCGCGCTACTGGTTGTGCAATTTTAGACACACTGCTGTAGGCTCAGTCTCCCCTTCTCCACCAGTAAAACATGCTTAATAATACCTGCTTCTACCTTGTGAGATTAAAGGTTGGGTTAATCAAGGACTGGTGAGGAAAACCAAGGAGGACACCAGGTATTTGAACAGAGAATTTAATAGAAGGAACTGGCTCAACAGCCACTGGAGAAACACCAAAAGGGGACCCTGAGCCGACAGGGTGCCACCCCCAGGGCTGGAGGAATGAAAGGGAGAGGTGGGATCTCTCAGATCCCAGGGGCCCCAGGGAAGCTGGGCCCCCGACCTCTGGGTAGTGCCCTTCCCCCCCTCCAGCCCTGCAGACCCTCTAGCGCCCCCTGCTGGCAGGGCCTAGCAGGGAGCAGCTGGCAATGAGGAAACGTGGCAGCACAGTCCAGGCCCCCACCAGCATCATGAACCCCAGAGGGTTGGTTTGAGGAGAGGACAGCTCAACTGTTTACCGTGAAATAACTCTGTGGACTGTATAGGTTTCCCACTGGCACTTCTTCTTATTATCACTCCTCTTAAGTACCTGGGCTAATAAGTCTCTTAAAAAAATGGTTTTTTTGGTTAATGATTTTTATTTTTTCCTTAAACATATTTAACAGTATGGATTAGCAGAGGAGGTGCACCTCTGGTCTCAAAAGCTTTTAGAAGTTTAATAAACGGAAAATATGGGACTACATTCTAGTCTATAATTATAGCAGGCTTTGCCGCAAAGCTCGCTTTGTCAGAGCTGCCTTCTAAAGAC
Organism: Phacochoerus africanus; assembly: GCF_016906955.1. NCBI lineage: Eukaryota > Metazoa > Chordata > Mammalia > Artiodactyla > Suidae > Phacochoerus > Phacochoerus africanus. Next base: position 5,206,511 of record NC_062557.1, on the reverse strand, counting down.
AAAGCCTACGTCTGATTCATTTCTGTAATAATCAGGGCTATGATTTGAGTTGAGTGAAATAAGGGTGCTGCTTAGGGATGCAATTTACATGTAACCACACCACCGAACCCGGAGGTCTTTGACTTTTATAGACATTTGTAAAACACTTTCATTACAATTTAAGGCCATTATGCATCTCTTTAAAAAGCTGAAAAAGTGAGCCAAATTTTTCTTTGAAACGCAACACCAGTACATATAGTTTCCCGTAAAGCCAGGGTGGACCCTGACAACAGGAAACAGAGGTGAGAGTGTGTACGCTCAGTTTCAGTATGGTTCAAAGAAATTTCGAGGAAATTCCTACAACCCAGATGCTTTAGTTTCACTGTTGAAAACCACAGCAGTTTGCTATGCTCTGGTTTGTGAAGAAACACAGCATCACACAAACCAACCAAAAGTTCAAGCACTAAGTGGCACTTTCCAAGTCAGCAAAACTTAGGTCACAAAGTAAAGTCTTTCTCAGAGCTTCTGGAAGCTCTGCTTGCACTTCATTTATCACCTCCCCTGTGTGTGTGTGAGAGCTTCCTGCCAGAGAGAGGGCCAAGTCTGTGCTGGAGATGTCTTCGTAGCACCCAGAGAGATTAGACCAGCACACGCAGGAGGTTAAAATGGGCAAATGCAGAATGAGTGTCAGGACGAAATCTTCAGAGGCGTCTGGCATGTGCCCACGGTCACCCCTTGGATTTTGAATATTTGCCCTAAATGGCAACTTGGCACAGTTAACACTCACAAAATAACGAAAAAGCAGACTGCCATGTGTTCGGTTTTGTTTGTTTTTTGTCTTTTTGCCTTTTCTAGGGCTGCTCCCTTGGCATATGGAGGTTCTCAGGCTAGGGGTCGAATCGGAGCTGTAGCCGCCGGCCTACGCCAGAGACACAGCAATGCGGGATCCGAGCTGTGTCTGTGACCTACACCACAGCTCACGGCAACGATGGATCCTTAACCCCCGGAGCAAGGCCAGGGATGGAACCCGAAACCTCATGGTTCCTAGTCGGATTCGTTAGCCGCTGCGCCACGACGGGAACTCCTGCCATGTTTTTTTTTAATGAAGGGTTTGTGGAGGAGTATGTAAGTTCAACAAGGAGCCAGGACCCTCTGGCCTTGCCAGCGAGCTGTGTGCAAGACTAAAAAGAAGGAATGAAAATGAAAGGATTGGGTCAGGTGGGGAGGACGGCAGGGCCTGGAAGATCCAGCTTCTTGTCTCCATTCTGGGGTGAGTAATTTAACATCTCTGGGCGTCAGTTTCTTTATCTATAAAATGGGATTTATAGCCCTTGTCTATTATGGAGGGTGATTAAGGCCAAAAAAAACCAAAAAAAAACCCATTCAGGAGTTCCCGTCGTGGCACAGCAGAAACGAATCCGATTAGGAATCATGAGGTTGCGGGTTCAATCCCTGGCCTCGCTCAATGGGTCAAGGATCCGGTGTTGCCGTGAGCTGTGGTGTAGGTCGCAGATGCGGCTCAGATCAGGTGTTGCTGTGGCTGTGGCTGTAGGCTGGTGGCTACAGCTCCGATTAGACCCCTACCCTGGGAACCTCCATATGCCAGGGGTGCAGCCCTGAAAAGACCAAAAAAAAAAAAAAAAACCCAAAAATTTCAAAGCCTAAATATATTGTATATTCATTCCCTTTCTACTGTAATCCACTATTTTATTATAGTTGACTATAATATAAATTACATTATATTAAAATTAAATTTTAATGTACATTAAAATTTAAATTCTATTACAAAATTTTATTTTATATTAGCTATATAAGGGGTTAGTTATCAGGTTTTGACATGTAGTTTGAAGAAATGAGAGAGAATTTAGTCAAGGAGTGCTTCCTTGGTCCCATCTGGACAGATTTGAAAGTTTGAAGAAATGAGTGCAAAGGCTTACAGCGGCCTCCCAGCCTCCTCGGACAGATGAGACACTGGTCCTCAGCTCCGCGCCCTTCTGAATTCCCACCGAAATAACAGCAGAGGGACTGACAAGGAAGAAGAAAGTGTAAAACCACACAAACAGAGGGAACTGGAGAGGAAATAAACAATGAGAAGCCGAAACCCACACAGAGAAGCAGAAACGGATTTAGAACAGAAAAGGCTGAAATTCCGAGTGGCAGACACAGCTCTGCCCAGAACCCCAGGGAGGCTCAGGCATCGGAGACAGCAGCGCCTCCTAGAAGTGGGGTGTACTGAGGCCCGAGAGAGGAGGCTGGGAGGTCGGAAAGAAAAGCATTTCCACGCCGAGATCTTTTCCCAGACACGACATGGCCAGGAGATCACCTGTCCCCTCCAGCAGCGGGTGCTGACCGGAGAGTGAATCAGGATTGGACAGTCCCGGGGACACGGGGCATGGCCCAGCAAGGGCAAGGGAGCTCTGGAAGCAGAAGGCTAAGTCAGGGTCTCGGAAGGGGCTTGCCAAGACCCCCAGCCCCGCCCTGCTCATCTTCTAGAACGCTGGCGGCCAGGACGGCCACCTGCTCCCCTCTGCCGCCACCCCTTCTCCCAGGCTTCTCCCAGGCTGGATATGAGATATGAGTGGATCCCTCACTGGAGCAACGAGATACAGTCACCTGACTTATGACAAAGGTGCTGCTGCAATGCCAGGAGAGGAGGCTACACGGTCCTGTCCACAGTGGGTACTGGGTCCATTGAAACCAAAAGAAGGAAAAGAACCTCGGCCTATATAAAGGGATACAGAATGGTCTCCAAGACATAGTATTCGATTAAAAGACAAGGGCGTGGAGTTCCTACTGTGGCTCAGTGGGTTAAGAGCCCAAGACAGTGTCCGTGACGATGTGGGTTTGATCCTCGGCCTCACTCAGTGGGTTAAGGATCTGGCATGGCTGCAAGCTGCGGTGTAGGTCACAGATGTGGCTCAGATCCCGTTGCTGTGGCTGTGGTGTAGGCCGGCAGCTCCGATTCGACCCCTCGCCTGGGAACATCCATGTGCCACAGGTGAGGCTGTAAAAAGAAAGAGAAAAACCAAACCAAGCCAAACCAAGGGCAGACATGTGTGCGGGACAGGCAGCGACACGCTGGTACCCCCCTCTGCCCCTCACCAGGTCTGTGTCCCCAGCCCCAGCGGCAGTTCCAGCTGTGGAGCTGGGTGGCTGTTATTAAGACCCGTGTGTTCACCGAAAGCAGAAGAAGGCTGACTCAGACACAGCCACCATCAACGTGAACCCAGGAGTTCCCGTCGCAGCCGGTGGTAATGAACTCACCTGGCATGGATGAGGATGTGGGTTCGAGCCCTGGCCCCACTGAGTGGGTTAAGGATCTGGCGTTGCTGTGGCTCCCCTCGCCTGGGAACGTCCATATGCCGAGGGGAAAAAGAACCAGCGTGAAGCCAAGTGTGATAGTTGGGCAGCCTAAAAACACTCTCCCACTTGGAAGGACTGGCAGAGCTCGGCCCAGGCAGGTTTCCTGAGTCCAGTCAGGGCCTGATGGAAAGGAATGAACTCTAAGCCTTGAGACGTGCATGTCTGTGTTAACCGACTTGGAACCCTGGGCCTGCAAAGTGGCCAACTCCCTCTCCCCCTCGCTCAAGACAAGCACCTTACGAGACAGGGCTTGCCCTACCAAGGTCCGCCCCATCTTCCTCTGGCCACTAGACCATAATTGGGGCCAAGTCTCAGTGTCCCTCGGAGGCGTCTGCTGGACCTGCTAAGAGAAGGTGTTTGTAACAATCACCCCAAACACACCAGGGGATCAGGCTAAGACACGCGCTGGCAGGATCTCGAGGGATGTGTGGATCCCGAAGGTGCTGGAATACGGAGCAGCATGAGGCCGAGCTGACGCTAAGAGGGCAGCCTCCCAGGCCTCAGAACTGACACCCTGGCAGAGGCCTGGGTCTCGTGCGAGGTGGGGGAAGGGGCCCCTTGGGAGCTTGGCAGAGCAGCGGAGCACACGCGATGATTCCGGGACGGGCACGAGGCTGAGAGGAGCCGGCATGCTGGCATGCGCTGCCGCACGAAACAGGAAGAGCCCCTGGCTGGCCGTGTTCTCTGGGAGGCCTGGAAGACAGTCTGACCACCAAGCCCTGGACGCTCCCTCGGTTACCAACGGCAGTTCTGCCTCCCTGATCAGGGCCCGCTTCTTCCTTCTGCGACCCGGGGTCAGACTGCATCACGTCTCGTTTGAACAACGGGTTCTCCTTTCTCTGTGCTCACAAGTCGCCCTCGCCCTCACGGTCAGCTCTGACTCATCGTCCACATGGTCCTCTGAGTGAATCTGCCAAAACGCACGTTAGAGGACGCCCAGGTTTTTGGTTTTTTATTTTTATTTTTGGTCTTTTCGCTTTTTCTAGCGCTGCTCCCGAGCCATGTGGAGGTTCCCAGGTTAGAGGTCGAATGGGAGCTACAGCTGCCAGCCGACGCCAGAGCCACAGCGAAGCAGGATCCAAGCCTCATCTGCAACCTACACCACAGCTCACGGCAACGACGGACCCTTCACCCACGGAGCGAGGCCAGGGATCAAACCTGCAACTTTCGTGGCTCCTAGTTGGATTTGTTAACCACTGAGCCACGACGGAAACTCCAGGACTCCCATTTTAAAACCCACGAGTGGTTCCCCGCGCCCACAGGATAAAAGTCCAAAGTTGGCAGGAAGGAGCACAGGGCCCCTGGTCTAGGCTGGCACCCACAGCCTTATCTCTTGCTGTGTCTCCTCCGACCCTCTGGGCCCGACACTTGGTACCCTGAGCCATCTGCAAGGCCCGACATCACCTTGTTTAGAGGTTTCTGTGCCTTTGCTCGCCAGCCCCTCCTCCAACATGTGGATATTCCCGGGTTATAAGTAAGTTCCTTCAGGCAGGGATTTCATTTTATCTATCTTTATATCTCCAGCTGTTTCCGTTTGCTGGCACGTAGCAATTCCAGGTCAGGGATGGAACCTGAGCTGCAGCAGTGACAATGCCAGGTTCTTAACCAGCAGAGCCACCAGGGAACTCCTAGAAATGCTGTTTCTAAAAAAAAAAAAATCCTTATGTAGAGTTCCTGTGGTGGCTCAGTAGCAACAAACGGGATTAATATCCATGAGGACACAGGTTCGATCCCTGGCCTTGCTCAGTGGGTTAAAGGATCCAGTGTTGCCATGAGCTGTGGTATAGGTCGCAAACACAACCCATATCCTGCATTGCTGTGGCTGTGGTGTAGCCGAGAGCTGCAGCTCCGACTGGACCCCCAGCCTGGGAACCTTCATATGCCAGGGGTGTGGCCCTAAAAAGACAAAAATAAATAAACATAAATAAAAATTTAAAAATCCTCATGTAAAGCTGCCTGGGTTTTCTTTTACTCTCAGGTTGTTAAAAGAAGGCCACATCAGAGCTCCCTTCATGGCTCAGTGGTTAACGAACCAGGCTGGGATCCATGAGGTTATGGGTTCGATCCCTGGCCTTGCTCCGTGGGTTAAGGATCTGGCGTTGCCATGAGCTGTGGTGCAGGTCAAAGATGAGGCTCAGATCTGACATTACTGTGGCTGTGGTGTAGGCTGGCAGCTGTAGCTCCATTTCAACCCCTAGCCTGGGAACTTCCATATGCCGAGGGTTCAGCCCTAAAAAAAAAAGAAGGCTGTATCCTGACATTTCTCTAAAGGTGAAATCCTTGCACGCTGACACCAAGAGGATGAAGCTGCCAGCTCCATCCCTTCTCATGCTCACTCTGAGGTCTCTGTCATTCTCCACAAGCCACAGCCACTTCTTGGTCCATGCCGAAACCCCACTCGGCAGACCCCACCCTTCCTGCAGTTCACTAAAAAAAAATAAATAAACAAAACCCATTATACTGTCGACTTCCTTAATTTTCCTACTTCTACATATTCTCCCAGACCTACTTCCTTCCTGAGCCCAGCAAGAGTCCCTTCTCTATTTTTAAAGAATATTAAAATGCTTTTAGTTAAAACATGAAAACATGTTCACCAGGGAAAATTCAAACAAGAGAGAATACGAAGCAAGAAGCAGCTCCCCTCCCTGAGGAACCCCAAGAGGACACGGGTTCACAGCTAAAAATGCACTGTTCTGATGAATTTTTATGCACCTGTGAATATTAACATAAATGTACACGTATATTTTTATACGCTGTTATTTTTTTTATCAGAAGTGAAACCAGACTCCTCATTATATATAGCATCTTGCTTTTTTTAGGCAAACTACGCGGTGGTGGGTATATTTTTATCTCAAGGGATACAGATCGACTTTATTTTTGGATGAATACCGGTTCATCGCCTTGACACGCTATAATTTGTCTAACGAGTCCTGCCCGATGTGCGGGAAGCCCACTGGGGTCAAAAGTGAATCAGTGCTGCAGTAGAACCCCGAGGGCAGAGGAGACACACGCGCGTGTGAGTTTTCCTTCCCATGGTGGTGCGGAGCCGTGAAGCAGCTGGGCCGCAGCGGAAAAAGGGATGCTGCCAAACTGAACGCCCCCAACAAAAGCCAGCTGCAGTACAACTACAAAGGAAGGAAGAAAGAAAGAAGACAGCAGGCAAAAGGCGAAAAATCCAATCCCACGCACACAGAGGAAAGAGGCCCACTCTCCGTAGGCTTCGGATTGTGCTCTGGACCCCGTTTCGTCCCCCGCCCCCGCCCCCATTCATACGGCAAAGACCAACTCCCAATGTGACGACAGCCGGAGATGGGGCCTTGGGGAGGCCATGAGGGTGAGATGAGGTCCCCAGGAGGGTGGGGTCCCCAAGATGGGATCAGTGGCTTCATGGGAAGAGGAAGAAAGACATCAAGCCTCTCTCTGCCACGTGAAGACACAGGACGAAGGAGTCGTCACCGGCCAGGAAGAGGGACTTTGCCAGCAACCCAATCTGCTGGCGCCTTGGTCTTGGCCTTCCCGGCCTCCAGAAGAACTGTGAGAAATGACTTTCTGTTCTTTAGGCCACCGGCCTGCGGTGCTCTGTTACCGCAGCCTGGCTCGAAGGCACGAGACGCTTGTGACCAACCTGTCCGGTTACCCGGGGGCCTGGACACACACCGACCTGCAGACAAAACCCACGCTGAGCATCCCCTCCTCGCCTCGCACGGCCCGCAGCTCTTGAACCTGCCCCATCCCTGGTTTTGAATGCCACAGTCCTAGTTCAGGCACGTTTCATTCTGAACTACATTAAAATAACTGCTACTTCCTAACGGGTCCCCTGTTTCCTCTTGTTTCCATTCACTCTACTGCTAATTCACTGAGTGGATTTAAAGGGTTAACGTTCTAAAATGAAAACCAAGTCATGATTGCTGTCACGGTGCCAGCAAGACGGGTCTTTTTAGGGAGTTCCCACTGTGGAATGGTGGGTTAAGGATCTGGTGTTATCTCCATGGTAGCTCAGGTTGCAGTTGCGGCTTGGATTGATCCCTTGCCCAGGAACTTGCATATGCTGCAGGTGCAGCCAAAAAAAAAAAAGGTATTTTTATAGATGGAGGCTCCAGGATGGCAACAGCGTAACTACACCCCAAAGCTGGTCACTGACGAGCTTCTCCTGACCATTGACCTTCTTCCTGCCGTGGACAGAGAACTAAAAGCTGCTCAATACGACATTCACGGCCCTTCAAACATGGGCCCAGTTTATCCTTCCAACCTCATCGGCCCCCAGTCCCTTCAGTCCATTTGCGACCTGGAAGCCTGTCATGCATCTTTGCATCTGTGAGCTTCCTCACGTCGCTTGTAAACTGGGCCTTAACGACCTTCCCAATCTCCACCTGGGAATCCTGCTCAACCTCCAGGCCCAAGGAGTCACCCCTTGGAGCTGGGGCCCTGGGCAGGGGGACCCCACTCACCTGTGCTCCCAGGGTGCCCTGGCCCGGTCTTTCTCACAGAATGACCGTGATCCACCACGGTCGGGGGCAACCCGCCCACCCCTCTCAGCCGGAGCTCCTTGAGGCAAGGGCCAGCATGCACTCCCAGCTGCTGGCACAGCACACGACTCGTAGGTAGGTATTTCCTGAACAAATGAATGAACGGCACCCTGGCTGATACAAAACCGGGCGAAATTCTGCTTCCCAGATGGACACACCGCCAAGTTCCTTTCAAGAACTTGGTCTCCCTGCACACCTGTGACTAATAAGAGAGTTCGGTTTACAGGGACTGGATGTAAGCACAATTTCGGGATCTGTCTCTTTTAGAGGAAGAAGGAAAGCCCGCCTTGGTTCTTAAGCCAGCTGAGCAGCCTGGTTGCAGAGAGCGTGAGAAGAGTGTGTGGGGCCTGAGAAAGAACGAACGAGAGGATGTGGAGAATGAGGGGCCCCGACCAAAACCGAGCTGCTTCCTCCCAGACGACAGAGATCTGAACGCAGGTAGGGCAAGACACCATCCGATACTCTGACAATCCCGAAGGCACTGAGCCTCGACGTAATTGAGAGCGCGGCAGTAATCTGCCTCGGCAAAATAAGATCTCATGCAATAAAGGACCAAAACGTCAGCACCAGCTCTTCGCCATCCAGGAAGGGGGGGGATGGCCTCTACCTAACGTTGCACAACCATGCTGTACAGACACAGCAGTCTTCTCTCCTCTGTACAGGGACCAGAACATAAAGACCTCGAGAAGCCCGGTTCACTACTTGAGACAGTAAACGAAGAACCAGTATTCTCTCCACCCAGAGCAGTCAACAGCCACAGAAATAACTAACCTGAGAGGTTAGTGAGTGAGCTAACCTATTTCTTTCCTTCCTTCCTTCCTTCGCTTTTTAGGGCCGCACCCACAGCATATGGAAATTCACCAGGCTAGGGGTCTAATCAGAGCTGCAGCTGCCAGCCTCCACTACAGCCATAGCAACTCAGGATCCGAGCCGCATCTTCGATCTACACTACAGCTCACAGCAACGCCAGATCCTTAACCCCCTGAGCGAGGCCAGGGATCAAATCCACATCCTCATGGATACGAGTCGGATTTGAATCTGCTGCACCACAAGGGGAACTCCAGCTCCATATTCCTTTCATGCAGCAATTCCAATGCATTTTTCAAGCATGACACTCCTAATAAAGTCAGAATTGCCTCCTCTTTTCAAGAGGGTAATTTGAGAGCCTGAGCGGCAGGCTTGCCAAGGTTGCAAAGCATTTAATAGACAGATGTGGGAGTTCCCATCATGGCACAGCGGAAACAGATCCAACTAGCATCCATGCGGATTTGGGTTTGATCCCTGGCCTTGCTCAATGGCTTGGGGATCTGGCGTTGTCATGAGCTGCGGTGTAGGTCACAGATGTGGCTAGGATCCCAAGTTGCTGTGGCTGTGGTGTAGGTGGGCAGCTATAGTTCCAATTTGATTTGACCCATAGCCTGGGAATATCCATATGCTTCGGGTGCAGCCCTAAAAGGCAATAATAATAATAATAATAATAATAATAATAATAATATGTAAGTAAAACGTGAAATCTTGATTCCAAGCTCTGTTCAACCATCTTTCTAAATACACACACGCACACACTCTGGTTCTTTAAATCTGACCTGAAGACTTGATAATAAGCTTGACTTGGATGGATTAAGCTAAATGGGAGGTCCGCTCAGTGTAACCACTCCCTGGAGTGGTCCTTGTCTTAGTCTGATTATTCAGAAATGACAGGAAATTGGGGTTCCCCTGGTGCCTCTGTGGGTTAAGAATCCAGCATTGTCACTGCTGTGGCTCAGGTCACAGCTGTGGGTGGGTTTGATCCCAGGCCTGGGACCTTCTGCATGCCACAGGTGTGGCCAGAAAAATAAAGAAATGACAACAAATGCCACAAATCCCAGGAGCCAGGGAGTCTATGGCATTTGCATATACGTGTGTGTGTCTATATATACACATGGCATTTGGACGTTTCCAGGCTAGGGGTCAAATCAGAGCTGCAGCCACCAGCCTATGCCACAGCCACGTGGGATCCAAGTTGCGTCTGTGACTTACACAGCAGCTTATGGCAACACCAGATCCTTAATCCACTGAGTGAGGCCAGGGATTGAACCCACATCCTCATGGATACTAGTTGGGTTCATTACCTCTGAGCCAGGACGGGAACTCCAATACTAGTCAGGTTCTTAACCCGCTGAGCCACAACGGGAACTCCAGCATTTATATTTTAATCTAACAATTCGTTTCAATGTATTTTGTCCCTGCCTCTCTGGGAAGAGGAGCTGTCCTTGCCTGGAGCCGCTGGATGGCTTTATAAGGCTGTTCTCTTTCCTCTGCAACCTGATACCCACTGAGTGACAGCGAGATGCGAGTTCCTGGACAGTGGAGGTCAGCTCTGCAGAACTCAGGTGACAGATCAGCCTTCAATTGCCGGGCCTTGCCCTACACAAGCTGACACACAGGAGGTCGGGTCAGCAGGCAGATTTACACCCCAAGCAGGGACTCTCAGGAGAGATTCATGAGACCATGCCACCGCCCCTGGCTACTTTTGAACGGGTCGTGCGCCATATCTCACAAACCGCAATTAGGGACCTGCTCCAACGGACCAGACTGGGATGTGGGCAGGGCTCCTGAATACCCTTGATCTGACCAGTGGGAAAGGGCCGAGGACCCCAGGCTCTGGAGCTGGACCCCCAGGGACAAATCCTGACTCAGTCACGTCCAGGCTCTGCAACTTGGTCTCAATTCCATGTGTCTCTTGTTTTCCATCAAATCAGCACCCTCTTCCTTAGGGTAGGAGGGCAAAATAAGCTAACACCTACACGGAGCTTGGAACGACCAGCCAGTGTCAGCTGCTAGTAGCTAAGAAAGATGGAAAGGGAAAGGAAACGTGCTTCAGTTCTTCTGCAGTCAATATTTCTACCTGCCTCTTTTTTTTTTTTTTTTTTTTTTTGGCCGCACCCACGGCATACATAAATTCCTGGGCCAGGGACTGAACCTGCACCACAGCAGGGACAGCACCAGATCCTTAGCCTCTAGGCCACCACGGGACTCTCTCTACCTACCTCTTTGAATTTACCCTGATTTTCTCTCTTAACATGAAATCATGGTGCCTGGTGTCTTTTGAAAGCATTTGCTCTGTGCAACATTAAGCATGTTTAATGATTAGTCCACAAAAACAACAACGGAAAGGTCCACGTGGGTGCTCCTTTGGGATAAAGCCTCAAAGTGAAGGTCAAGGTGCTCTGCCACTCGCAGGCTCAGACAGGGGGGTGAACGAGAAGGTAAGAGTTGGGGAAGGTTTGTCAGCCACAGAAACCTCAAAACGAACCTGAAGAAGCGCTCCCCCTCTTTGGTTCTTGTTTTTCTTTTTCGGCCTCCCCAAGGCACATGGAGCTCCAGGGCCACGGATCAGATTCGAGCCGTAGCTGCGACCTAAGCCACATGTGCAGCCACACTGGGTCCCCGACCCACCGGGGACTGGCTGGGGATCGAACCTGTGTCCTATCATGTCCAAGACACTGCCGATCCTGCTGCCCCATGGCGGGAACTCCAAGTTCACTTGTTTTGCCTTTTTGCCATTTCTTGGGCCACTTCCATGGCATATGGAGGTTCCCAGGCTAGCGGTCAAATCGGAGCTGTAGCCGCCAGCCTACACCACAGCCATAGCAACGCGGGATCTGAGCCGCGTCTGCAACCTACACCACAGCTCACAGCAACACCAGATCCTTAACCCACTGAGCACGGCCAGGGATCGAACCCGCAACCTCATGGTTCCTAGTCGGATTCGTTAACTGCTGAGCCACGACGGGAACTCCCTAAGTTCACTTGTTTTAAAAATCATCTTTATGGACCAAAAAGGTAAAAAACAAAAATTTTAAGTATAGAAAACCATTTTGATACTAGAAGAAAAGAAAAGGGGAGAAGCAGCAGACGCCAATGGCAAAAGCCCACCGGAGAAGAAAGGGTGTTTCCTGAGCACGAGCGGACTCCAGGCTAGTGAGAAAGAGTGCTCATCCGGCTCAATCAGGGAAAAAAAATCTTTTTACTCAAATGGCTAAGGTAGCAATAGCAAAACCAAAGAGCAGATGTTTGATAAGCGTGAGGTGTCATAAGTGACTCTGAAGCAGAAAGGACTCGGTAATTTGAAATGAACCACTAGACTCAGGAGGGGACACATGGGGGGGAGGTCACTCCAGATAGAAAGGAAGAAAACAGTGAAAACCACCAACAAAAGTGTTTTAAAGCTCCGGAGGGAAGACCGCCGTCAGATTAACCTTCCTAAAAACCTAAACCAAAAGCACTCAATTTCTCCGGGACATTTATCTGCCTACAAATCTTCAACATTCCCCGAGCCTACAGGAGAGTCAGAAGCCTCTGGGAGTGATGGAGCGCCCACCTCCCTCTCTAACCGTGTTTCACCATCAGGAAAGGTCCACTCCCGCCAGACTGGCTTCCTTATTTGTTCCAGGGGACGGACAAACCATGCTCATTTCAGCTCTGCATGCCCAGCACCTATCGCAGCACCTGGGACATCGTAGTGGCTCCATCAACGGTTGCTGATTCAACAGAAATCTGAGTGCTTTCCGGCCTGTGCTCTGCGCCTCACTCCCAGGAAGCCCCTTCCCCGCCTGCCCAGGGAAAACCAGCCATTCGCCAAAGGCTCGGTCAACCCCGCTACCTCTTGTCGGCGCCAAGAGCCCAGCACCTGCCCTTGCCACGCTCCTCCCCTGCTCTCAAGTCCTACTGAACCTGATCCTTCAGCCTTTGCTGCTCCCGAAACATTTCCCGTTCCGATGTGTGGTCTGCCCCGCGAAGCAGGCAGTTTCTGGAGGAAGGCGAGATACCGTGAAGCAGTGAGAAGCAGCAGGAAGGTCGCTGATCCGTGGCTAGGTGGATCTAGTTATGGGACTTTGGGAAAACTCTCTGCAAGGCCCTTAGGGCGGGGCCTGGAACACAGTACGCATTTCATAAAGCTGCTGTCGCTGTGGGCCTCTTGGAAGCCCAGTTTTCTTGCGTACAGAAGGGGCATTATAACAAGCCCTCCGCCAGGTGGGTCTTTACGACGATTCGGAGTAATGGCTGAGACGTCTCTAGGGCCTTCCCTCACACACAGGAGCCACTCAATAGCCACATGGCAGCGCTTATTACCAAGCTTCAGGCTGGGCGCAGAGAAAAGCCTCCATAAAAGCTTATGGAATGAGTTGAATGAACGGAGAGAGTCTGATATCAACTCAGATATGGAGGGAAACGTTTTCAGCCATGCACTCAACAGAGCTTCATTAAGGGTTTATCATCATGTCCCAGGCTGTGCCCTGGGTGCTGAGAGGCAACAGCAGAAGGACCTTCGCCCTATGAAATGTTCCTTTGCATGGGGGAGGCAGGGAATAGACAGAGAAAGCAACAGAGAAATCAAAGCTGCTACGGTATCAAGTGCTATGGTATCAAGAGGAACAAAAAGTGGAGTGGGCGCCAGCAAGGGCTGGGCAAGGGCAGCCTGAAGAGGGGCACTTAGGCAGAGCTGCAGGTCCCAGGACAGCTGGGTTTGGTGGGACGTCCCCACCTGCGGGCAGACTCTGTACTTTCCCACAGGTCAGCCTCGAGTGCCAGGAGCCCCCACCCAGCAAAGAGGCTTCGGGGTCCCTCTCAACCCAGACCAAGCTACCACCAGTGCCAAACCAGCTACTACCCACTTATGTCAAGACCATTTGACTCGGCGCTCGGCCCCACGTGGAAGGGAATGGATTGTAAGCATACCGCCACGGGTCTGTTCCCCAGAAAGTTCAGATCGCTGTTCTCTCCAAACAGGTAGCCTTCAGGGTGAGTCGAGTCAAACTTCTCCCCTCCCATGATGAAGTGGCTGGCGAAGTAGCTTCCTAGCGGGCAGGAGACAGAAACAGCAAACAGACACCCGTCAAACCAAACGAAGTGAAAAAGCTGATTTGGAAAAACAGAAACAAACCAAAAAACCCTCAGCCTTTCAACAAATATTCCGAGTGATTTCTAACCCTGGGAGAATTTTTCTTTTCTTTTCTTTTTTTTTTAGGGCCGCACCTGCAGCATATGGAAATTTCCGGGCTAGCAGTGGAATCAGAGCTGTAGCTGAGGCCTACACCACAGCCAAAGAAACACCAGCTCTGAGCCGCATCTGCAACCTACACCACAGCTCACGGCAACGCTGGATCGTTAACTCACTGAGCAAGGGCAGGGACCGAACCCGCAACCTCATGGATACTGGTCGGATTCTTAACCTGCTGAGCCACAACAGGAACTCCAGAATTTTCTTCTCTTGATCGGGAACAATGGCACAAAAGAAGCGAGATCACAGCAGTGAGAACCCAAGTTACCAAACATAAAAACAGATGACTGTGTTGCTTTTGTCCTTAACTGAATCCTTACCCGAGCCCAGGATACCATCAAGCCCAGAGACCAGAGGCGCCACAACGCACGCCAGTGAACACATACATGTGTTTTGCTCCTGATATTTTCCCTTAAACCCGACATATATTTCCTTGTCCTTCACGTATTTGGGAATCTTAGCTGCAGGTGTCAGTGTGTGCGCGCGAGCGCGCGTGCACACACACACACACACACACTTCTTGGTCTAGAGTCTCATAAGCCGGCTGATACCTATATACGAAAGTCTCAACACCTCCACCCGCCACGTGCATACCTCCATAACCCTCCACAGCAAAGCTCTTCATTTTTCCTATTTGATGCAAAATGACTAATAGGAACATATAAATTTATTATCATTATTATTATTATTTTCATTTCTGGCTGCCCCTCCATATATGGAGTTCCTGGGCCAGGGATCAGATCCAAGCTGCAGCTGTGGCAACACCGGATCCTTAACCCACTGTGCCGGGCTGGGGATCGAACCTGCATCCCAAAGCTCCCAAGAAGCTGCTGATCCCATTGAGTCACAGCGGGAACTCCAGAAAACACACATTTAAGTAACACTGCCCCAGGCTTTACCTACCAACTACCACACCGATTATGGAGTTTAATTGAACAACAGCTTAGCGCTGTGAAACCTACAGACACACATACACGCCCTCATGTCAAATTCGTTAGCAGGGCTAACGGCCAAGGTGGTAGGGACACCCGTCAGGCATGGCCGGCTCGCTTGGCCCCACCTTGACCCGCCAGGAGGCAGGGACATTTTCAACTCTACAAGAACCCGATACAGTCAGCCGTCAGGGTCAGAATCCGCAGGTGCCTTGTCTGGACACATGGAGGAACTGTGCCAGGACGCGATGACACGAAGTCACCAAGGGAGGCTTAGGCAACACGGCACATTCCATCTGCGACCGCTTTCCCAATCCGATGACTGAACGAATGCTTCTTAACCCACGTTTCTGCCACCTAGTCCTCCACAAAGGTGACCTGTTCAAAGTGAAGGACGCATGCCAGAACATACTTTCTCAAGGTTCTCACCCACCCCGACTCCTGGACTCATACAGAGAGCTTCGGAATCCGCAAAAGTCTCCTGTGGCATGTGGCCAGGATACATGTTTCAATTGCTTAGGTTTACGGCAAACTCAAAAAAAAGACAGAGAGATTCATCTCGATCAACCTATGAAGAAGCTGGTGTTCCCGTCGTGGTGCAGCGGAAACGAACCCAACTAGGATCCGGCACTGCCCTGAGCTGTGGTGTGGGCCGCAGACGCGGCTTGGACCTGGCGTTGCTGTGGCTGTGGTGTAGGCCGGCAGCCTCAGCTCCAATTAGATCCCTGGCCTGGGAACCTCCAAATTCTGCGGGTGAGGCCATAAAAGACAGAAGACAAAAAACAAAACAAAAAACAAACAAACAAAAAACCAAGGAGGAAAATATAATTTGAGAGCAATAGCAGCCAAAACCAAAGCTGTCACTTAGGAACGCTGGAAGCTTTTCCGTCCAGACTGAAGCACACAGAGCAGCTGTCTGCAATGACACAACGCTGCAATTCACCACTTAGGAAAGCTGAATTATCCATTATTCACGTCTAGCACTTGCTTGCCCTCTCTTCCACGTGCATAATTCATAGGAGGGGAGGTGCTGAGTTGCCCTAAGCAGAAGCCATCGCAAATAATTTGTCATTAGCTGTTGAACCTCAGTCAAATCTATTTCCCATACATGAGACATTATCCATTTATTATATACATGAGGTGAAATCAGAAAAGGGAAAGGCGTTTACACTGCAGGAGAGCTTGTCTGAATCAGAAATAAAGAATGGGGAGGGAGTTCCTGTCGTGGCTCAGGGGTTAACGATTCCAACTAGCATCCATGAGGATTTGGGTTCGATCCCTGGCCTCGCTCAGTGGGTTAAGGATCCGGAATTGCCATGAGCTGTGTGGCTCGGGTCCGGTGTTGCTGTGGCTGTGGTGTAGGCCTCAGCTACAGCTCTGATTCGACTCCTAGCCTAGGAATCTCCATATGCAACAGGTGTGGCCCTCAAAAAAAGATAAAAATGAAAAAATAAAATAAAAGCCAAAATCTTGCTTTCTCCTTTCTTTGAAATGCACCTTTCCAATAACCCCAACTGGATGTGAGCAAGTGAGAGAGAGAGAGAGAGAGAGAGAGAGAGAGAGAGAGAGAGAGAGAGAGAGAGAGAGAGAGAGACAGAGAGAGAGAGAGAAGCAGTGAGCAAGGGTGCCCCTTGCCGCCTGTGTGAAGCATTCCATTTGCCCAGCCTGCCCAGATGTGTGGATCGGAGCCCAGTTACTACAGGGACCACAACAGCAGATAAGAACGCCAAACACGGAGTTCCCGTCGTGGCGCAGTGGTTAACGAATCCGACTAGGAACCATGAGGTTGAGAGTTCGATCCCTGCCCTTGCTCAGTGGGTTAATGATCCGGCGTTGCCGTGAGCTGTGGTGTAGGTTGCAGACGCGGCTCGGATCCCGAGTTGCTGTGGCTCTGGCGTAGGCCGGCGGCTACAGCTCCGATTCGACCCCTAGCCTGGGAACCTCCATATGCCGCGGAAGCGGCCCAAGAAATGGCCAAAAAAAAAAAAAAGAAAGAAAGAACGCCAAACACACTAACAGTCTCTAGTTTAAAAAAAAAAAAAAAAAGCATGGGGATAATTTGCCCACATTTTCACTTCTTCATATAAACTGCACTCTGAAAATCAGCAATAGGGAGTTTCCGTTGTGGCACAATGGAAACAAATCTGACTAGGATCCATGAGGACAGGTTCGATCCCTGCCCTTGCTCAGTGGGTTAACGATCCGGCGTTGCCGTGAGCTGTGGTGTAGGTCGCAGACGCGGCTCAGATCCCGCGTTGCTGGGGCTGTGGTGTAGGCTGGCAGCTGCAGCTCTGATAAAATCAGAAGTAGTAGAAAAAAAAGAACGTCACTAAAACACTTGTCTACCTGCTAATAGGGAAAAAAATCCATGACTAGGAGATAGCCTGCAAGCTTTCCATTATTAGTTGGCTATCACTTCTTAACCAAAACTCATATTCAGAATTCTTTTTGGGCTTTAAGAAGACACACCTTGCGGGAATCATTCTGTAAGATACGTGCAGATCAAATAATTAGGTTGTACACCTTAAAGCTGCACAATGTTATATGTCAATTACGCCTCAAGAAAGCTGGGGAAAAAAGAAGCCTTACGATATACAGATCTCCAAAATTATTTAAAACATAAGCTGTGAGTGGAGGGAAAAGGGGGAATTCGTGTTGAATGAGTACAGAGGTTCAGCCTTGCAAGGAGAAAAAGTTCTAGAGGTTTTTTTCTCTTTTTTTGTCAGTTTAGGGCTGAAGCCTCAGCACATGGAGGTTCCCAGGCCAGGGGTCGAATTGCAGCCACAGCTGCCGGCCTGCACCACGGTCACTGCTACAGCGGATCGGAGCCGCATCTGCAACTTACACCACAGCTCACGGCCACGCCGGATCCTTAACCCACTGATCAAGGCCAGGGATCGAACCTGTGTCCAAATGGATACTATTTGGGTTAATTAACTGCTAAGCCACAATGGGAGCTCCCCCATATGTGTAATTTTAAATTATCTACGAGCTCCCACTGTGGCACAAGGGATCGGCAGCATCTTGGGAGCACTGGATGAGGGTTTGATTCCCGCTCCTGCACAGGGGGTTGGGGATCTGGTGTCGCTGCAGCTGAATCTCAAGTGGAGACTGCAGCTCAGATCTGATCCCCACCCTGGGAGCTCCATGTGCTGTGGGGCAGGTAAAAATTTTTAAATAAATAAATAGTCTAACAGCCATACATATATTTTTTTATTTTTATGGCTGCACCTGTGGCATATGGAAGTTCCTGGCCAGGGACTGAATCCAAGCCACAGCTGCAGCAACACCAGATCCTTTAACCCACTGCACCAGGCCGGGGACTGAACCTGCACACCTCTGCAGTGACCCAAACCACTGCAGTCAGACTCTAAACCACTGCACCACAGAGGGAACTCCTAACAGCCACATTTTTTTAAAGTAAAATTAATTGAATATATTGTATATATCCCAATGTTGGATATTCCAATACTCCAATATATCCAAAATATTATTTCAACATGAAGTCAGATACACAAAAGTTTTAAGGAACTATTTGTGTTCTTTTTTTCAACTATGCATGAAAAAAAAATACAACAATTTTTTACGCAGCATATGAACAAAAAGGAAAAAACCTCGGAATTTACTCCTAAATATCTTACCCAATGAATTAAGACATTGGGGCGTATCCCTAACGTCACCATGAAATTAAATACTGCGTAATGGGTTACACACTTTATGTCCACCCCGGTGAGACATCCCGACATTTGCCGCCAAACCGCTATGAACGGTAACATCACACAAGAAAGGGCCACCACGCCCCCTGCCCTCTGTCTACAACTCTGTGTTTAAAGGATTCCCTAGGAGTTCCCGTCGTGGCGCGGCAGAAACAAATCTGATTAGGAACCAGGAGGTTGCGGGTTCAATCCCTGGCCTTGCTCAGTGGGCTTAAGGATCCGGTGCTGCCGTGAGCTGTGGTGTAGGTCACAGATGAGGCTTGGATCCTGCCTTGCTTGGGCTCTGGCAAAGGCCAGCAGCTGCAGCTCCGATTAGACCCTTAGCCCGGGAACCTCCATATTCTGCAGGTGCGGCCCTAAAAAGACAAAGGACACCCTAAAGGTATGGTAGGGAGTAATGAGAGAAAAAGAATACGTATATATGTATGAGTGAGTCACTGTGCTGTACAGCAGAAACTGACAGAACGCTGTAAATCAACAGCAACGGAAAAAATAAAACCTTAACAAAATAAAGGATACCCTAAAGATTCACAGACAAAACTGTTTTCTTTTCTTTTTTTCTTTTTTGCCACACAGGCAGTTGTGGGAATTTCTGGGCCAGGGATCAAACCTACGCCACGCAGCAGCAACCAGAGCCACAGCAGAGAGAATGCAAGAGACTCAACCCGCTGGGCCACCAGAGAACTCCCTAAAAACTCGAATTTTAAAATAACTTTTCTTTCCAAATCTATTATATTACTAAAATATATCCGTCTATAGTAATAGGGTTGGGGAAAAACCCCAATTATTTAGGCCTCTAAGTAATACCAATTTATTTATTTTCAGGGTAGGATTCCAAAGCAAAGATGAAAAGTTTTTGAAGTCATGGAAAGTTTATAAACTTTATTATAAAACTAATAAAGTTTATAAACTTTATTATAAAACTAATAAAATTCAAAGACATTGAGTACGCAATAAAATTTTTATAATTGATAGAGTCAAAAGATGAAGTAAATTATATTTTGGATTTTAGTCACTAGCTCATGCTAATTGGGAGTTTTTATTGCAAGATTTGTAATCAATCTTCTTTTTGTATTTTTTAAAATTGAAGTCACAGTGGAGTTCCCGTCATGGCGAAGTGGTTAACGAATCCGACTAGGAACCATGAGGTTGTGGGTTCGGTTCCTGCCCTAGCTCAGTGGGTTGACGATCCGGTGTTGCCAGGAGCTGTGGTGTGTGGGTTGCAGACGCGGCTCGGATCCCGCGTGGCTGTGGCTCTGGTGTAGGCCGGGAGCTACAGCTCCGATTCGACCCCTGGCCTGGGAACCTCCATATGCCGTGGGAGTGGCCCAAAGAAATAGCAAAAAGACAAAAAAAAAAAAAAAGAAGAAGAAGTCACAGTAAAATTAGTTAAACAAATATCCTGCCTATAAATGAAAAATACTAATCTTCAACCATCTATTTTTGGACCAATGGTGTTGTATCTTTGATTACTGCAGAAAATGGAATTGGATTTAAAAGTAACTTCACATGAAATTAAAATATGGGAAATTTTTAAATAAATACAAATTTTAAAAGAAAAGAAAAATTAAAATAGAGGAAAACTGGCTATGAAAATTCGATTAGGTTTTCATACATTTGAAAAATCTTTATCTACATGACATTTCAATAACATACTTTAAGCTTTAGGTCACAAAAATAAAAGGAAAGTAACGAAATTTTGTTTTGTTTTGTTTGGCCACACCCAAGGCATGTGACTATTCCCGGGCCAGGATCGAAACCCAAGTCACAGCCCCGGCAACACTGGATCCTTAACCCCGTGCACCACCAGGGAACTCCACAAAATTGTTTTTAAACATTTCTAATTGTTCAACTCAATTCCTTCTTCTTTTTTTCTTTGTAGGGCCATACCTGCGGCATATGAAAATTCCCAGGCTAGGGATCAAACTGGAGCTGCAGCTGCCGGCCGACACCACAGCCACAGCAACCTGGGATCCAAGCCGCATCTGCAACCTACGCCCCAGCTTGCGGCAACGCTGGATCCTTAACCCACTGAGCGAGGCCGGGGATCGAACCTGCGTCCTCATGGATACTAGTCAGATTCTTAACCCGCTGAGCCACAGTGGGAACTCTTCAGGTCTAACGCCACAGTGCTGCTTTTGTTATTCGTATTTTTACTTATTTAAAAAATGATACAAGTAGTACATGTCTTTCACAAAAAATTAATGCCTAGAAGTATGCAATGTAAAAGTGATGGATTTCCAACTCTGTTCTGTGAAAAGTAACTCCACTATTAACGGTCAGTTTGTGACCTTCCAGAGTTTCCTCTCTCTCCATATGAACACAACCACATTTTCTGCTTTGCTTTATTTTGTTTGCTAATCTAATTGGGATATTACATATTGATCTGCTGTGTGGTTTTTTTTTTTTCCTAATGTACTGTAGGCATCGGTCCATATCTGTATTTATGGATTAACCTCATTGTTCGTAATGACTCCGGAGTAACAACCTCTTATTAAAGGCTTACTTTGTGCCAGCACTGGACCAAAAAAAGTATTACATGGGTTATTCCTCACAATCCTTCAAGGGTTTTTGTTTGTTTGTTTTTACCAAAGAGGAACTGTAAGGCACAGAGAGGTTAAGTACTTTGTCCAAGAGTCACACAGCTAGTAAGGGGCAGTGTCAGACCCCACATCCAGTTGGTTTTATTCCAGAGCCTGTGTGCTTTTTTTTTTTTTTCTTTTTTGTCTTTTTGTCTTATTTGGGGCCATCCCACAGCATATGGAGGTTCCCAGGCTAGGGGTCTAATCGGAGCTGTAGCCACCGGCGTATGCCAGAGCCACAGCAGATGCGGCTCGCGGATCCTTAACCCGCCGAGCAAGGCCAGGGGTCAAACATTCAACCTCATGGTTCCTAGTCGGAGTCGTTAACCACTGCGCCAGGACAGGAACTCTGAGCCTGTGTGCTCATTACAATGTAATCTCATTGCGTGCTCAGGTTGAATAAACTGTTTGCCTACTGAGAAACATTCCCTACTCTTTCTAGCTTACCTTGAAAGAGTACTCTTCTCTTTTTGACTGCGCCCAGGGCATGAGGATGCTCCCAGGCCAAAGACTGACTCTGCACCATGGCAGTGACCTGAGCCTCTGCAATGACAACCACTGAGGCTCCAGCCACTGTAGTGGCTGAGCTACTAGCAAGTTCCTGTTATTTTTAAAAACAGCTTTTGTTGGAGTTCCCGTCGTGGCTCAGTGGTTAACGAATCCGACTAGGAACCATGAGGTTGCAGGTTCGATCTCCGGCCTTGCTGTGAGCTGTGATGTAGGTTGCAGACGTGGCTCGGATCCTGCATTGCTGTGGCTCTGGCATAGGCAGGCAACTACAGTTCTGATTAGACCCCTAGCCTGGGAATCTCCATATGCTGTGGGAGCGGCCCTAGAAAAGGCAAAAAGACAAAAAATAAAAAAATAAAAACAGCTTTTGTTAACCACTGAGCCACAAAGGGAACTCCAAAAGCTGTTTTTTTAATATTCTCTTTATGGCCATACCTGTGACACATGGAAGTTCCCAGGCTAGGGGTCAAATCAGAGCTGCAGCTGCCAGCCTCTGCCACAGCCACAGCCACACCAGATCTGAGCCACATCTGTGAACTCTGCTTTGTGGCAACGCTGGATCTAACCCACTGAGCAAGTCCAGAGATCAAACCCAAATCTTCTCGGACACTATGCTGGGTCCTTAACCTGCTGAGCCTGGATTGTCGTCTTCTTCTTTTTTTTTTTATATCAAAGTTCCCAGGCTAGGGATCAAAGTGGAGCTGTAGCTGCTGGCCTATGCCGCAGCCCCAGCAATGTGGGATCCGAGCCGCATCTTTGACCTACACCACCGCGCACGGCAACGCCAGATCCTTAATCCACTGAAGGAGGCCAGGGATCGAACCAGCATCCTCATCGATATTAGTTGGGTTGGTTTCTGGTGCGCCACAATGGGAACTCCCCTGGGTTGGGTTATACTGGGTTGTAAAAGTTCTTGATGTATTCTGGATGCAAATTCTTTATCTATGTGTTTTGCAAATATTTTTATTCAGAAGGTGGCATGTTTTTCCATCCTTTAAATGTTGTCCTCTGAAGCAGAAACATTTTTAATTTTGAAGAAATCCAATTTGTTAGTTTTTTCCCTTATGGATTGTGCTTTTGGCATGGTATCAAAGGACGCTTTGCCCAGTCTGAATCGAATACATATTTTCTCCTGTGTCTTCTTTTAGGGGTTTTATAGTTTTAGCTTTTGAATTTAGATCCATTTTAAAAACAGTTTGAGATATAATTTACACACCAAACAATTCACCTATTTAAAGGGCACAGTTCAATGGTTTTTAGTGTATTCATAGTTAGGCAACTACTCGGCACTATCTAATTTTAGAGCATTTTCATTAGCGCAGAAAGAAACCTATTAGCAGTCCTTTCTCAGTTGCCCCCGCCCCCAGGCAATGGACGTCACTAATCTCCTTTCTGTCTCTGTGGATTTGCCTCTTCTGGACACGTCATAGAAATGGGATTACACAATATAAGGCCTTTTGCCTCTGGCTTGCTTCACTGAACATTAAGGCTTTCAAATGTCCTCCATGATGTAGCAAATATTAGTACTTCATTCCTTTTTATTGCCAAATAACACTCCACTGCAATGTGGATTTTCCACATTTTATCAGTTGTTCCATGCACCAGCTGATGGGCATTCCAGTTCTTTCTGCCTACTAGCTATTAAGAATAATGCTGCTATGAACATTCACGTACGTCTTTCGGTGTGAAATTTTTCTTCATTTTTCTTGGTGGTGTGTGTATACACACACACTTAAGAATATAACTGCTGGTGGGAGTTTCCATCGTGGCTCAGTGTTAATGAACCCGATTAGGATCCCTGAGGACACAGGTTCAATCCCTGGCCTTACTCAGTGGGTTAAAGATCCGGTGTTGCCATGAGCTGTGGTGTAGGTCACAGACACAGCTCAGATCCTGCATTGCTATGACTGCAGTGTAGGCCAGCAGCTATAGCTCCGATTTGACCCCTAGGCTAGGAACTTCCATGTGCCTCGGGTGCGGCCCTAAAAGACCAAAAAGAAAAAAAAAAAAGAGTATAACTGCTGAGTTACAAAATAACTAACGATTTGAGGAACCCTCAAACTGGTTTCCAAAGCAACTGTACCGTTTTGTGTTCCCATCACCAGGGTACTAGGACCTCAATTTCTCCATAGCCTCACCAAAACTTAGTAGCTGCTGTTCAATCAAAGCCATCCTAGTGGACGCGAAGTGCTATCTAACTGCAGTGTGGCTCTGCATTTCCCCAACGATGTGGAGCATCTTTTCACGTGTTTTTTTTTTTTTTTTGTCCATTTGTATATCTTTGTTGGAGAAATGTCTACAAAAGACCTTTGCTTCTTTTTCAGTTGGGTTGTCTTTTTATTATGGAATAGGACAAGTTGTTTACAGATTCTGTTTTTTCAAATATTCTAGGTACACCTCCACTACCATATAGATGATTTGCAAATATTTCCTCCCATGTCGTGGGTCATGTTTTCCTTCTATGTTCCACTTTGGGTTAATTTTTGGTGAGGTAAAGAAAGGGTCTAAATTCATTTTTTTTTTTTTGCTTGTCAATATCCAATTTGTCCTGACACCATGTGCTGAAAAACCCATTCTTTCCTTGTAAAATTATCTTGGCACTTTTGCCAAAGTCACCTGGCCACAAATGCCACGCAGGTGCCTCGTGAGCGCAGTAGGTCGCGCCGTCAGTCTCATAAACGTCAGGCTTTATTTCTGCTTTACGGTCCTCCTGCATCTCTCTATATGCCTCTCCTCGTCCGTCTCCTTGGTCCCTGACGTTCCTTCCCCTCCAGGCTGTTCGAGGTGGGGGAAGGGGCACCACAATGAGACCCCAGTGGCTTTTGGGTTTCATCTCCTTACAGGGGCCTTGAAGGCGCTGACATTCCCACGCCACGGCTTGAGGACAATTTCTGAAACTGGGTAGTGAAACTCCTCTAACTTTGCCCTTCCTTTTCAAAACTGGTTGGGATATTCTAGGTCCTTTGCGTGTTGAAATACATCTTAGAAGTGGCCAGCCAGTTTCGTTTAAAAAGTCCACTGGGATTTTCATAGAGAATGCACTCAATTTTCAGATCAATTTGGAGAACATTTGCATCTCAGTCATCTTTTGTATTTCCAATCCATGAACACGAAATATCTATTTATTGAGATCTTTTTGAACGTCTTTAATTAAAGCATTAATCTCACCAGGCTTTTAGAAATTTCAGTGTTCACGTCATATACTTCCTACATTAAATTTCTAAGAAACTGTATCCCTTTTGATGTTCATGGGACTGGAACAGTCTCCTTTGTTTTTTTTTGTTTGTTTGTTTGTTTTTTTTTTTTTGTCTTTTTGCCATTTCTTGGGCCGCTCCCTCAGCATATGGAGGTTCCCAGGCTAGGGGTCAAATCGGAGCTGCAGCCACCAGCCTATACCACAGCTACAGCAACGTGGGATCCGAGCCGCATCTGCGACCTACACTGCAGCTCACAGCAATGCGGGATCCTTAACCCACTGAGCAAGGCCAGAGATCGAACCCGCAACCTCATGGTTCCTCGTCGGATGCGTTAACCACTGAGCCACGACGGGAACTCCTAGAACGGTCTCCTTAATTACATCTTCATTTCATTTCATTTTCAGATTATTGTGTATATAAAGCACAGTTGGTTTTGGAAGGTTGATCTTGTTTCTGCAAACTTCCTAACTCATTTATTAGTTCTAGTAGGTGTTTTTGTGGAATCCTTGGTATTTTTCTATAAATAAGATCATGTATCTGTGAATAAAGACAGTTTCGCTTTTTTCCTTACAATGTGGTTACTTTAAACATTTTTTAATGTGGGAGTTCCCTTCATGGCTCAGCGGTTAGCAAACCCGACTAGGATCCATGAGGATGCAGGTTCAATCCCTGGCCTCGCTCAGTGGGTTAAAGATCTGGCATTGCCGTGAGCTGTGGTGTAGGTCGCAGACGCAGCTCAGATCTGGCTACAGCTCTGATTCGACCCCTAGCCTGGGAACTTCCATATGCTATGGGTGTGGCCCTGAAAAAACAAAAAACAAAACAAAACAAAAAAAGGATCCTGCGTTGCTGTAGCCGTGGCGTAGGCCGGCAGCTGTAGCTCCAATTCAACCCCTAGCCTGGGAAACTTCCATATGCCAAGGGTGCGGCTCTAAAAAAGGCAAATAAATAAATAATTTTTAAAAATGTGTTTGTTTGTTTTGCCTTATTGTACTAATTATCTTCGGTCAAGGCTGAATGACAAGAGTCCCCTTGTGGTGCAGCAGGTTAAGATCCGACGTTGTCACTGCAGTGGCCCAGGTCACTACTATGGAGCAGGTTTGATCACTGCCCAGGGAGTTGCCAAAAAAAAAAAAAAAAATACTGAATGACATGAAAGCAGACATCCTTGCCTTGTTCCCATTCTTAGCAGGAAAGCATTCTGTATTTCATCATTAAGTACGATGGTAGCTACGAGCCTTCCATAGATGCCCTATGTCAGACCGAGGACGCCCCCTCCTCCTCCGAGTTTACGGAGGGTTTTTCATCCTGAAGAGGTGTTGGATTTGTCAAGTGTTTTATTTGCATCTATTTCTATAATCATGTAGTTTTCATTCTTTACTAATATGGTGCATTAACACCGACTGATTTTTCAGATATTAAACCAAGCTTGCATTCTTGTGACATATTCCACATGGTCATGCTATAGTCTGTATTCTTTCTTCCTTTTTTTAGAGCCCCATCTGTAGCATATGGAGGTTCCCAGGCTAGGGATCAAATCAGAGTTGCAGCTGCCCGTCTATGCCACAGCCACAGCCACACTGGATCCCAGCTGCATCTGCAACCCGCAGCTGTGGCAAGGCCGGATTTTTAACCCACTGAGTGAGGCCAGGGATCAAACTCACATCCTCATGGGTACTATGTTGGGTTCTTAACCTGCTGAGCCACAGTGGGAACTCTGTGTACGCATCTCTGTAAACCTGCATTCTACCTTTGATACTAGATTATAAGCACTGACATTTTGGAAGGAGTATACTTTTTAAATGATGATTTTTAAAGACTGTAGTTTTTCTTTTTTTCTTTTTATGGCCACACCTGTGGCATATGGAAGTTCCTGGGCTAGGGGTTGAATCAGAGCTGCAGCTGCTGACCTACACCACAGCCACAGCAACACCAGATCCGAGCAGCATCTGTGACCTATGGCCTACACCATAGCTTGCAGCAATACTGGATCCTTAACACACTGAGTGAGGCCAGGGATCAAACCTACAACTTCACAGACACTGTCTGTTTCTTAACCTGCTGTGCCACAGTGGGAACTCCCCAGACTTTTAGAAATGTTTTCCCAGCACAAGCACTCTTTCGACAACCAAAAACTTGAGCCAATTTAGCAATAATAATTTGATAAAATAAGAACCCGCTACGATTGTTAATTTTTAGGTTGACTTGGCTAGGCTTTGGTGCTCAGCTGTTTGTCCAAATACTAATCTAGATGTTGCTGCGAGGAGATTTTGCAGATATGATCAACATTTATAATTAATTGACTTGAAGTAAGAGATGACCCTTGCTAATGCGGATGGGCTTCATCCAAGTATTCGAGGCTTTAGAGGCAAAAACGGAGATTTTCTGGAGGAAAAGGCATCCTGCCTTAAGACGGTAACAGAGAAATCCCACCTGTGTTTCCTATCTGGCAGCCCGCCCTACAGATTCCTGACTGTGGACTTCAATATCAACTCCCAAGTTTGCAGCTTGCTGGCCTGCCCTACAAATTTTAGACGTGCCAGCTTCCACCACGATGGAGGCCAAGCATACGGATGTACCTCCTACTGGCTCTCGTTCTCTGGAGAGCCCCGGCGAAAACAGCAGCCAGCCAGCTTGCACTGTTAATCCTCCTCCTGCAATCCACATCACCGTCTGAGGGGTTCTTTCTCTTCACCTTTTGTCTTTTTTGCCATTTCGTGGGCCGCTCTCAGGGGCACAGGGAGGTTCCCAGGCTAGGGGTCGAACTGGAGCTGTAGCCGCCGGCCGGCCTACGCGAGAGCCACAGCAACGCAGGATCCGAGCCGCGTCTGCAACCTACACAGCTCACAGCAACGCCGGATCCTTAACCCATTGAGCGAGGCCAGGGATCGAACCCGCAACCTCATGGTTCTTAGTCGGGTTCGTTCACCACTGCGCCACGACGGGAACGCCTGTGACCTGAGGGTTTCTATCCTGCTGCTTGCCTAGGCATCAAAATCATGGGATCCGACTCAGTAGACTGATGCACAGCACACTGCAAGTATAAATCCCATGCTCAATACCATGCACTGATGGTAACAAACAGAAAGAGAAAAGAGAGGCCAAGGAACACAGCCACCATCACAGAAGGAAACCAAAGGTCCCAAATCTGAAGACAAAATCAAGAAGTGAAAGAAATCAGTCTGCTCTCAATGCCGTAAGCTACATGTCAAGCAAAAACACCGGGGGTTTTGAAAGTAGAAAAATGACCACATTCTAAGTGCTCAGAAAGTAATACAACCATTTGAACTCTTGATCTTGATGACTTTACCATGTTTTATTTTTTGTTTGTTTGTTTTTTGGGCACACCTGCAGTATGGAAGTTCCTGGGTCAGGGGTCAAATCTGAGCCTTAGCTGTGATCCACACCACAGCGGAACGGAGATCCTTGACCCACTGCGCCAGGCTGGGGATCAAACCCGCGCTGCCGCAGAGACAACACTGGATCCTTAACCCCATGTGCCACAACAGGAACTCCAACTTCACCATTGTAAAGGGCAACATTTAGGGGTTTTTTTTTAAATGGAATTGAATGTATTTACTATGAATTACAGAAACTTACTTAATTTAACACATCAAAACACGCCAGAACCAAATAACACCTTATTCTGTAGTAAGTTCTTTTAAGCCCCTGATTTCAAAGCATACATTAAATTGAGGCTCCTAAAAGTTAAAAGAAACTTTTATAACTATTTGACAGGCAAAGTCTTACTACTCACGCTTTAAAAACTGCTCTTGGGAGCTCCCATTGTGGCGCAGTGGAAACAAATCTGATTAGGAACCATGAGGTTGCGGTTCGATCCCTGGCCTCACTCAGTGGGTTAAGGATCCGGTGTTGCCATGAGCTGGGGTGTAGGTCACAGACAAGGCTCAGATCCCGCAAGGCTCTGGCTGTGGTGCAGGACGGTAGCTGTAGCTCCGATGAGAGCCCTAGCCCGGGAACCTCCATATGCCATGGGTGCGGCCCCCAAATAAATAAATAAATAAATAATAAAATTAAAACTGCTCTTGCCCCCAGGACAGACCCACTTGACAAGCATATGTGTACTCCAATATAACAAAAATTTAGAGAATGATGACGTTAGCTGCTCAGGACTGATTACCATTCTGAATTTTCATAGTAGATTTCCCTCAACGCCTGAGCAGAATGAGTTACTCCTATTTTCCAATTTGCTCAAATATGTAGAGAAATGAACTAGATTTATCAGGTGCTGAATTAAAATGAATGAAATTATCTTTACACCATGCCTATTTCTTCCTGGACAACGAAAATAGACTCAATGACTCGTACCAATCTGGAGACCCCTTTCAAAAGTCAGGCCTGCACGCATAAAAGCAACATCTCTGCAAAGCCACACCTTTGCTGAACCAACGATCATGGGCTTTTAAAGAAGCAAAGATCTCAGAGGAAGATTTAAAAGCACATAAGGCTCTAACGCAAAAATTACAAAGGTATTCTGAGGTCACTCTCTCAAAGCAATAGAAATAAAAACAAAAATAAACCAATGGGGAGTTCCCCTCATGGCTCAGGGGAAACGAATCTGACTAGCTCCATGAGAACCCAGGTTCAATCCCTGGCCTCACTCAGTGGGTTAAGGATCTGGCATTGCCATGAGCTGTGGTGTAGGTTGCAGAGGCAGCTCAGATCTGGCGTTGCTGTGGCTGTGGTGAAGGGCCAGTGGCTACAGCTCCGATTCAACCCCTAAACTGGGAACCTCCATATGTCGTGGGTGTGGCCCTAAAAAAAAAATGCTCAACATCACTAATTAGCAGAGAATGCAAATCCAAACTACAATGAGCTCCCACCTCACACTGGTCAGAATGGCCATCATGAATAAGTCAACAAATAGCCAGTGCTGGAGAGGGTGTGGAGAAAAGGGAACCCTCCTACACTGCTGGTGGGAATGTAAACTGGTATAACCACTGTGGAAAACAGTATGGAGGTACCTCAGAAAACTAAATATAGAACTACCATGTGATGCAGCAATCCCACTCCTGGGCACATATCCGGACAAGACTTTCGTTGAAAAAGATACACGCACCCCTATGCTCATTGGAGCACTATTCACAATAGCCAAGACATGGGAACAACCTAAGTGTCCATTGACAGATGAGTGGATTAAGAAGATGTGGTACATATACACCATGGAATACTACTCAGCCATAAAAAAGCGACAAATACCACATGATATCACTAATATGTGGAATCTAAAATATGGCACAAAGGAAGCTATCTACAGAACAGAAACAAACTCACAGACAGACTTGTGGATGACAAGGGCGAGGGGGAAGGAGTGGGACGGACTGGAAGTCTGGGGTTAATAGATGCAAACCATGGCATCTGAGCGGATAAGCAATGAGGTCCTGCCGTATAGCACAGGAAACGATATCCAATCACCTGTGATGGAACGTGATGGAGGATAATGTGAGAAAAAGAATGTATATATATATAACCGGGTCACTTTGTTGTATAGCAAAAATTGACAGAACATTGTAAATCAACTATAATAATTTTTTAAATTACAAAGGCACAACCAAATGCAGAGCAGTGCTAGAAATAGCTTTCTATGCTAATGAAGAAATACTCTACAGAAAAAACTCTCATCATACCTTCTGTTATTTAAATGATTTTTTTTTGTCTTTTTGCCTTTTCTAGGGCCGCTCCCACGGCATATGGAGGTTCCCAGGCTAGGGGTCCAATGGGAGCCACACCACACAGCAACACGGGATCCGAGCCGCATTTTCGACCTACACCACAGCTCACGGCAACGCTGGATCCCTAATCCACTGAGCAGGGCCAGGGATCGAACCCACAACCTCATGGTTCCTAGTCGGATTCATTAACCACTGAGCCACGATGGGAACTCCCTGTTATTTAAACGATTAATTTTCCTGTATTTATTAACAAAGCTAAAAACCAACTAAGAATGTATGTATAACATTAATCATTGCTGCACTGTTTGCAGTAGTGAAAGATTGAAGAAAAAGCAAGTTTTTGCCCATAGAAGACTATGTTAAAAGCTGATGGCACATGCACACAGAGGAATATTAGGCAGTTATTTTTTAAACAGAACGACAGCCAAAAACCCCTCTGGAGTTCCCGTTGTGGCTCAGCAGTAACAAACTGGACTAGTACCCATGAGGGTGTAGATTCGATACCTAGCCCTGCTCAGTGGGTTAAGGATCTGGCATTGCCGTAAGCTGCAGTATAAGTCACAGACATGGCTCAGACCCAGTATGGCTGTGGCTGTGATACAGGCCAGCCGCTGTAGCTCCGATTTCACCCCTGGCCTGGGAACTTGCAAATGCAGCAAGTGTAGCCTCAAAAAGAAAAAAACAAAACAAAAACCCCAAACCCCTCTCCAATATTAAAAGATCTCCAGGAGTTCCCTGGTGGTGGAATGGGTTAAGGACCTAGACTTTGACTGCATGCCTTTCCATTCTTTTAAACTTCAAACCACATGATTACATCACTTGTTCAAAAAATACATAAATTATTCTAGGCTATTTTAGGCTATTTTATTTTCTCCTATCGCTCTTTTTTTTTTTTAAAAAAAGGGCGTTCCCATTGTGGCGCAGTGGAAATGAAACTGACTAGCATCCCTGAGGTCATTAAGTTCAATCCCCGGCCTCCTCGCTCAGTGGGTTAAGGATCTGGTGTTGCTGCGGCTGTAGCGTAGGCTGGTGGCTAAAGCTCTGATCAGACCCCTAGCCTGGGAACCTCCATGTGCTTCGGGTGTGGCCCTAAAAAGACAAAACAAAACAAACAAACCAAAAAGCTACAAACCCAAGTTCCACTGTGCAATTAGCTGTTCTTGATACCTTTTGCGTTGTTTCCTTTGGCCACGTCCGTGGCATGCAGAAATTCCCGAGCCAGGGATTGAACCCAAGCCACAGCAGTGACAACACTGGATCCTTAACCCCCCAGGTCTCAATACTTCGTATGTTTCCAGTTCAATGTGCATATAAAACTAAGGGGTTCCCTTAAAAATACAAAAAAAACCTCCAGCAACTTCTGCTGGGCTATGGGACGGGCCTGACAGGGACAGATGGCGGTGCCGCTTGCTGAAACAACCATTCCAATTCCAAGGCAGGAGCGTTAGAGAGACTTTCCAGTGAGTCCAGGGGGCGGCCTCAGCTCAGCCAGGTCAGTCCCTGCTGAAAGCTGATTTTGCCATTTGCTTTGTTCTATCACCGGCGTTTAAGATAAGGAGACCCCAAGATCAACCCAGACGGATTCTTCACCCCAGGACACAGGCCTCTGGGTTTTGTTTCAATTCTGACGCAGAATAGCCTCCATGCCACAAATCATCAAGGACAAGTTCTTTTTTGTTGCTGTTTTTGTTTTGGCTTTTCAGGGCCGCACCTGTAGCATACGGCAGTTCCCAGGCTAGGGGTCGAAGAGGAGCTGCAGCCACCGGCCTCCGTCACAGCCACAGCCAGGATCCGAGTCGTGTCTTTGACCTGACTCCTGGCAAGGCCGAATCCTTAACCTACTGAGCGAGGCCAGGGGTCGAACCCGCAACTTCGTGGATACTAGTTGGGTTCATAACCTTCTGAGCCACAATGGGAACTCCAAGGGCAAGTTCGCAATCCAATTCCTTGAGAATGGTTGATGGCTCAGTGAGAACATGAACCTGCTGGGTAGCCCTGGCCAAACCAATTCATTTGGCTGGACCTCCATTTTCTTAGCAACAAAATGAGCGGGTCTGGGGCCAAATTCCCTACAAGGTTCCTTTGAGTCCAAAATACTATAATCCAAGAAAGAGTCAGGTAAATTTAAAGGTCAGATGAAGGAGAAGAGATGCTTCTGGACTAGCGCATATATGCAGGGACGCAAATTTTTAAGTACACAAAGGTTTGCTGACTGGGACGTGAATATTCTGATTCCTATTTTCTGTGTTTTACCTTTAACTTACATAATTTGGTCCACTTGCTACAGAGATTTCTCTCATACAAAAGCTCTGATTAAAAATAATTTCCTAGGGGAGTACCCTTCATGGCGCAGTGGTTAACGAATCCGACTAGGAACCATGAGGTTGCGGGTTCCATCCCTGGCCTTGCTCAGTGGCTTAAGGATCCAGCATTGCCGTGAGCTGTGGTGTAGGTCGCAGACATGGCTCGGATCTCATGTTGCTGTGGCTCTGGCGAAGGCCGGCGGCTACAGCTCCCATTCGACCCCTAGCCTGGGACCTCTATATGCAGCAGGAGCGGCCCTAGAAATGGCAAAAAGACCAAAAAAAAAAAAAAAAAAATTCGTAGGAGTTCGCATCATGGCTCAGCAGAAATGAATCTGACTAGTATCCATTAGGACGCAGGTTCAATCCCTGGCCTCACTCAGTGGGTTTAAGGATCTGGCGTTGCTGTGGCTGTGGTGCAGGCAGGCAGCTGTAGCTCTGATTGGCCCCCTAGCCTAGGAACTTCCATAGGCCTTGGGTGTGGCCCTAAAAAGCCAAAAATAATAATAAAAATAATTTTTTTTTGGTTTTTTAAATTGTCATTTTTAGGGCTGCACCCGTGGCATATGGAGGTTCCCAGGCTAGGGGTCCAATCGGAGCTGTTGCTGCCAGCCTACACCAGAGCCATAGCCACGCCAGATCTGAGCCACGTCTGCGACCTACACCACAGCTCCTGGCAACGCTGGATCCTTAACCCACTGAGCGAGGCCAGGGATTGAACCGGCAACCTCATGGTCCCCAGTCAGATTCGTTAACCATTGCGCCACGACGGGAACTCCAATAATAATTTTTAAAACAACTTCCTGTTAGATAAAACTTAAAAGACTGGGAGAGTAGAAAGGACAATATACGGCCACAGGCACTGAAGTGACGGTGCTGGTAAAGAAAAGTTTTAGTTTTGGTCCATTACCCTTTCACTACTATCCTCCAAGATTCGTACTTGTATTAATGTCCTTTGGGGACCAGCCTCCCAGTGAAATACCCGTGTTTACTCCCATCTGTGAGGAGTGGTGCACACTCTTCTGAGGCGGCAACCTTTACTGAATCCCCTAAGCTCAGCAAAACACACTCCATATTCTGATCGATAAAAGCAGAGTGACTTCAGAAAAGAAAAATCCACAGATTCTTGCGTCTACGGAAAAGCAAGACGCATGCTTTCCTGAGCACTGGTTTCATACAGTCATAATCAACCGGAGTTTTATTAAAACACTAAGGACCCATGGCTTTATCTTGGCCTGTCCTAAAGCATATTCATCTCTGCAAGGATTCATTCTCTGGCACAAAAGCAGCGAGCAACACAGCTCCGGCCGACACCCTGCAGGGGGCAGGTTCATTGTCTGGTCCCTGCTTTCACCTGGCACAAACTGGACACACCGCTGAGAAACCAGCTCCTCTCATTAGCATGTCTTTATTCTACCGCTGCAGTTCTGATCTCTCTCCAAGATCATGAAAATCCTCCACGGGGCCTAAGCCAAAGAGAAGATGGGAGCCATGAGTCCCCAGAAGTCTTGAGAAAAGCAATGAAAAATGAAGAGCAGAGAGTTAGGTCATGTGCCAGCAGTTTGGAATTGGCTAGTTCTTTTCTTCTCTTTTTTGTTTTTAGTTATTCTTCAATGTTTTTAACTTTTAAATGGAAGTATAATTGATTTACAATATCGTGTTAGTTTCAGGTGTACAGCAGTGGTTCGATTTTATATAGATATAATATAGACATATATAGTTTAATAATATATGTATATAATATATGTTTTTCCCAGAATCTTTTCCCTTAAAGGTTATTACAAAATCCTGAGTCAAGCTCCCTGTACGACACAGTAAGTCCTTGATGTGATCCTCTTGTGCTGTCAAAATCCTCCCCCAGCTCCAGTATTTATGCTACAAACCAGAGGCTGAGACATTTATCCCTTTAATGATTCTAAAAACAAAGAGACTCCTTCTCTACATTTTAAATACCTGTGCCCTGTCCCAGAGCCATCCTCATTCCAAAAAGCAGGCTTGTCACTCCTCCAGCCAAGTAGCAACCCGAGTGACTCTGCTACGTAGAGCCCCCAATATTTCTGTTCGACACCCTTGTTCTTCCGACAGCCTCTCGAAAAGCATCAGCACCACGGAAAAGGCATTTTCGGCCTCCACCCTCCAGCAGGCAGTGGCAGCTTTCCCTGGAGAAACCTCATTCAAACCTGCGCCTGTCCCTCCCTCACCGGAGGCCTGGATGTGCTGACCTGTGCCAGCACCCAGCACAGGTGCCTGCTTCGGACGCCAAGCCCGCCCCCCCCCCGCCAAGCCGCAGCCCCCCCGAGGGGAACGGGGACCCGGGCGGGAAGGAACGGACTCCGTGCTGCGGACGGCGGGGACCTGGCCTGCAACGAGGCACCCCGCCCCTCAGGAGCCGCAGTCTCCCCAGCGCACGTCTCTGTCACAGGACGCATTGCGTCCGGGCCGCCCGCGTCCCCCGGCGGAGGGGCTGCCCACCCTCGCGACCGCCCCGGGCCCTAAAGCACCGCTCCAGGCCTCCTACTGGACATCCCACCCTCCAAGATCGCACTGCAGCGCCGTCGGCCCCTGGGCCCCCCGACCCCCGGAGTCCCGGTGCGGGAGCCTCGCGACCTCCTCCCAGCCCCGGGCCGCGCTCACCGGACTTGGGCGGGTAGCGGTACACGGAATTGGACGGGATGTCCACCTCCTCGACGCCCGCGTGCTGCCGGCTGGTCAGGGCCCCCATGGCCGCTGCGCCCGCGCCGCCCTCGGCGCCTCACCGCGGCCGCTTGCCCCGCGCCGGGTGCGGGGGTCGGCTGCCCGCCGCGGCCCGCTCGGCCTCGGCGCTGCGGCTCTGGCGGCGGGGAGCCCCCGGCGCGCCGCGCACCATCCTCCGCCGGGCCCCGCGGCGGCGCCTGTGCCGAGGGGGGCTGCGGGCTGGGCCGGGGGCGCCGCCGCCGCCTCAGGCCGCGTGATGTCAGCGGCGGCTCGCGCGCGGGGACCGCGGCGGCCACGGCCAATGGCGGGGCGGGGCGGGAGGGTCCGCGCGGCGCCAGCCAATGGGCGGCGGGACGCGGCGGAGCGGCGGCCGGGCGCGCGGCGAGGGCTGGAGGGGCCGAGGACGCGGCGCCCCCGGAGCCCGCTGGCGCGGTTCCGGCGGCCTCGCGGGAGCCGCCTCCTCGAGGGGCGTTCGCGCACCTTCGTCCCCAGCATCCGAAAGGCGCACGCGGCTTCCCGGCCCGGCGGAGGCTCTCTCCAGCCCCGTCCCTCGACATGTGCCAAAGCCGATGGTCACAAACCCGCAGAGGGGCGCCCTCCGCCTCCCAGGCGGGCAGTGGGGGTGGGTTCCCGCCCCCAGCGCCTCAGACCCTCAGGGGCTCCCAGGGGTCGGGTAGACTGGTCAGTGCCGGTGGCCCTCCAGGAAAACGTCGCCAACCCTCTCACCTAGTTCCTTTCAAGGCGCCGAGCTCTATACTTGTTCTGTTTACGGGTCCCTTGGGCAGCTCCTGTAACCCTGAAGTTGGGAGACCATCGCCCCAAGAGGAGAAGGAGACATGGCCCCTCGGACCGCACCTTTGGGAAACTTTGGGAAGAAGAGCGTTAATGCAGGGGAACCGGAGTGGGGCCAGGCAGAGCACACCAACCGTGGAACACCTGGGCAGGCAGAAGACCTCATTCTAAACCTAATTGCAGACATTTGTGTTTTCAACCCTTTATGCTATTTCTGTTTTGGCGGGCTTTTTCCTGAGAGAGTAAACTGATCTGCGAAAACTTCAATTTCAAGAACGTGGTTTCAGCAACCTTTCAGCAAGGGGTTCCAAGTACAGCTTGGGGAGTCAAGGTCCCTTGATTAAGCTTTTAAAGCCACCCATAGAGCCTCTTTCCTGATGATCCTCTGTGTTTTTCTTGTTTTTAACAGCAACACCTGTGGCATATTTGAGTTCCCGGCCTAGGGGTCAAATAGGAGCTGCAGCTGAGGTCTATGCCAAGGCCAAGGCAACTCTAGATCCTTAACCCACTGAGCGAGGCCAGGGATCAAACCTGCATCCTCACATCGGCAACAATGGGCCCTTAACCCCCTGAGCCACAAAGGAAACTCCCTCTTGTATTTTTCATTGCCCTCTTTTCAGCTTCATACCTAGTAACAAAGATACCAACTCCCATGGAGTTCCCATTGTGGTTCAGTGGTAAAAACTAGTATCCACAGGATACAGGTTCAATCCCTGGCCTCGCTCAGTGGGTTAAGGATCTGGTGTTGCCCCAAGCTGCAGCACAGGTCGCAGATGTGGCTCGGATCTGGTGTGGCTGTAGCTGTGGCTGTGATTTAACCCCTAGCTTGGGAACTTCCATATACCCTGGGTGTGGCCCTAAACACACACACACACACACACACAGATACCAGCTCCAGTTGCCATGGTTTTTCTCCAAGGTCCCCAGGGTGGCAGGAACACATGTCTGTCATTTTTATCGACTGACAGGCTGACTCAGGCCTGAGCCACAGGGTAAGTTCCTGGCCCAGACAGACCTATGTGCAGCCTCTCTCAAACCCAGGGCTCCCTGGCGGAGCTCAGAGCCCTTCCTCTAGCCCTTGACCCTAACCACTAGAAAGCTCTTGGGCATACCTTTGGAAGGGAACTGATGCCCTCCTTTCACCATACCCAGACCCTACAGTGTAATTACTTGGTAAAGATAAAATACAAGCCATGAAGAATCTAGAGCCGCCTCAGAGCAAAAGGCCTTATAATCTTAGACTCTGTTCAGAAGTCTAAGACTCTTCTAAGAAGTCAGAATCTTCGCCTCTGTTTGTCCTTCCTGCCCTCAGCATTGGGTAAAGGGGGCACCATCCCCTGAAAGGGTTTACCCGTGTCTGCAGGTTTCTTTGTCCCAGCCAGAGCCCGGCAGCAGATTAATTGCAAGGATCTGTTCTGATCCCCCGTGAACTAGCTCTGAGCTTGGGAAGCGGGTTCCTTCCCCATCCTGGATAACACTCAAGCCTGTAATTTGGTCCCTCCTCCCACGAACGGTTCATGAATCCAGTGACGGGAATAGTAAGATATGAAGCATAGTGCAGTAACACGAGCGGGCATTTATTAAACACCCTCCATGTGCCAGGCCCTAGTTTAAACATTTTTACGCATTTTTTGGACACTTTTACACACATTAAAGTACTCATCCCCCACAGGGACCCGATGAAATACATGTTATTATCATCCCCATTTTATAGTTGAAGAAACTGAGGCAAAGAAAGAGCACTGGACTTTGAGTGGGACAAAGGAAGGCTGGAACCAGCTGTGTAACTTGAGACTGAGCCCTTAGCTGCAGTTTCCCTGATCGTGAAATAACTTCCTCCTTACTGGCTCTTGTGAAGAAGCCATCAGTGGGTCAGACACAGTCTAGGAGTTCCTGTCGTGGCTCAGTGGTTAACGAACCCGACTATTATCGGTGAGGATGCGGATTCTCTCCCTGGCCTTGCTCTGTGGGTTAAGGTTCCGGCATTGCCGTGAGCTGTGGTGTAGGTCACAGACACGGCTTGGATCCAGAGCTGCTGTGGCTGCGGTGTAGGCCAGCAGCTACAGCTCGGATTGGACCTCTAGCCTGGGAACCTCCATATGCTGCAGGTACCACCTAAAAAATCCAAAAAAAAAAAGACAGTTTAAAAAAAGAAGCAATTGTATTGATGAGCTGCCTAGGGTCTCGAGGCAGAAGAGAAAGGGGTGGGTAGTTCAGAGAAAAGTTTAGGTCAAAGAGGCTTTCTGTGAATTGGGTTAGAACCCTGTCGTCTACAATGAAATTGCATGGTGTTACAGTTTGGGAAAAGAGGGGAGAACCTCAGCCAGGGCTCAGGGCCCAAGCGCGATAAGCAAAGCCTGGGAAGAGCCACTTCTTGGGGGCAGGGATGGGGTGTGTGTGGGGGTGCGGGCAGCCCTGCATTCCTCCCAGGTCCTGCCTCGGTGCCTTTTGACTCCCTTGCCAGAGATCTGGGCCAAGGAGAGGCCCTAGGGGAGAAGATGGCACAGACAAGAGGAAAAATCCAGAAGTGACCGCCATCAAGAGAGCCATAAAAATACTTTTAACTTGAACAGATGGTCTAGGGAGGGTGGCCATAAGTGCATGGGGAAATTACACACAGATACCTTGCATCTTTCGTGTAAATAACTTCAGTGCATCCGGTCCATTTCTACCCTGTGGATGCAGCCCTCACTAGAATCATATCAGACAAGGGTTTCAAGGTCTCAGGGGTTTCCTCTAAGCTTCCAAGGAAGACAAGGAGGTAAAAGCCACTTTTTTTTCCCTCCCGCACCCACGCCAGGTGGAAGTCCCCGGGCCAGGGATAGAATGTGAGCCTCAGCTGTGATCTATGCTACACGCTTGGGCATCACCCGTTTCTTAACCCACTGCAACACAGCGAGAACTTGTGCAGGAACAAGTAATTTCTAGGTCAGCTGTTCCCTTCGAGCTTTTAAGTTCGTTCATTTTGACTGTCCTGGTTTCAGCTCAGATGTGCCTTTGTCACCACCTTTGTCACACATCCAATCATTTTGATGCTTCTCACAGATTCCCGTGTCAGGAGAGAGACGGAGTCCGCAGGTGAAGAGCTGACAGTCGCTGTCCTGTTTGTAGCACAGTGTTCCCAAGGCAACAGGGCGGGGGATGCCTGGGGGCCTGAAGGAGCTAAGACAGGCCCTTTCTAGGTTGTTTCCTTGGCCCTTCTGCCAGGCTAGGAGAGGAAGAGCCCTGGCTGTTCTGAGCACCCCAAAGATGCACCCCAATTGCAATACACAGCCCTTGATCTCTCCCTTGGTCCTTGGCCCGTGGCTTCCATGGATTAAAACTAAAACCATCAGGAGTTCCCGTGGGGCTCAGTGGGTTAAGGATCTGGTGTTGTCACTGCTGTGCCTCAGGTCACTGCTGTGGCGCAGGTTGGATCCCTGGCCTGGGAACTTCCACAAGTGGAGGGTGAAGCCAATAAAACAAAACAAAACAAAAAACCCCAGGAAGTTCCCATTGTGGCTCAGCAGTAATAAACTCCACTAGTATCATGAGAACGCAGGTTCAATCCCTGACCTTGCTCAGTGGGTTAAAGGATCCGGCATTGCCATGAGCTGTGGTGTAGGTCGCAGATGCGGCTCGGATCCTGCCTGGCGGTGGCTGTGGTGTAGGCCGGCAGCTGTCGCTCTGATTCAACCCCTAGCCTGGGCACGTCCATATGCCGCATCTGCGGCCCTAAAAAGCAAACAAAACAAAACAAAAAGCTAAAGCCACCAGCAGCAAATTCACATTCTGTTCCAATTCAGTGTAGCGGGCTGATGCTGACAGAGGGCCTGATCCTTAATGTTTAAGGACCCAGCAAATGGTTCCTGTGGCAACCTAAGGCTCTCTGTGGAGGAACATAGGAAATCAGCAATCGACCTGTCGTATTTTGCTTCTTGCCATGTGTGAATGCCTTGTTGTTAATTTCCTGCTCAGCTGCGTGCCTCCAACAAAGGAGAACCGTACCAAGGCGGCTGACTTCAGTTGGGTTTGTCGCTTCTTATCTACTTTCCAAGCGGAGATCGAAGTGAAAGACAATGTTTACACTGCCTGGTGTGGCTGGGCTTGGGCGGGGAGAGTAAGGTGCCTGGGGTGTAACCCTCAAGCTGGCAATCACTCGCAGTGTCACGCAGGCGCCTCTCCCTGGCTCCCGCCCTGCTGCCCAGGCATCTGGCCTTGGGAGAAACAAGGGACCCAGGATAGGAATTCCATCCAAGGAGTAGGTTCTAGAAACGAGGCGCGTTGGTTCTATTTTTGCTTTACTTTAGTCCCAGATTGTTTCCCTCAAACACCGAGAACCTGTAAGCTCGTTTCTGTACATTTCACTTCTGCCTTCACTTCCCTGCTCTTCTTTTGGCTTTGAGCTCAGCCCCATCTGGGGCTGCACATGCTGTGTGATAGATCAGTCGGTGTGAAAGAAGGCGCCACTCACACTTCAGCCCTATGGGGACCCGCTGCCCCCTCTGCTTTTCTCCGGGGAAACACTCCCAGCAGGCGAAAAGCCCAGCATCTGTCTCCTGCCAACCAAAGAAACCAGAACGGGGAAGAAGCGACGTGGTGACAGCCTCCACACCTCTCTGCTCAACTGGGGTTACTTAGAAAAATCAAAGGAAGAAAAGGAAAACAAATTCTCTTCCTTCTCTCGGGGTTTCTTGACAACGCCAGTCCTGGCTGGAGCATCAGATCTAGAAGAAGCCCAAAGGCTGTCATACCTGATGGATGAGGCAGCTGTAGCCTGGAGAGGGGAGGGAACTTGCCCAAGGCCGGGCCAGTGGCAGCCTGGCTGAGAACCTAGGGATCCCAGGCTCGGTGCTCTGGACTCTGCTTCGGGAAACACACACTGATGGCTTAGTTTCTTCTCTCTCTCTCTCTCTCTCTTTTTTTTTTTTTTAGAGTAGGCTGACTTCTGGAGCGGGTCTAAGAGGACAAACAACTCAAGGAGCGAGCTCAGAGATCCAGCACAAACACATGTGTATGTCCACCTGTTGTGATAACGGTGCCAACATGCCATCAACTTGCCCTCCCATGGAAATTATCCATGGCTGCGCTCAAGCTGGAATAGGATGCCGGGGAACTTCTCAGCGAGCGTCTCCCGATGCCCTGCCTCTCCTCCTCTGAAACCGGAGCTGAGGTCAGATCGGTCACGGGGCACCTCCCAGGCACAGAAACCAAAGGGCAGATGGGAAAGGAGGGCTGAGAGCGGGTTAGATCAGATCCGGAGCAAGCGGGTTACATGTGTCACATCCACACTAAGAGCGCGTCCCTGCTCAAGTCTGAGCCCTGGCCCGTGCCGAGACTTTGTGTGCGGAGAGCCATTGATTCCTGCGCCAATTGCTTGTTCGTTTAAGTGATCACCATTCTTCCTCACCAGGGCGCTTCAAAGTGTGCTGAGTCTCACAGAGTAACGCACAGATCCTGCTTAACTGTCGTGCCTCCCAAATCAAACTGTCAAAAACCTCGGATCCCTTTTATGTCCCAGGAGGTGTATGTTTATGACAGTGCTTGGTTGTGTACTGTTATGTTTTAGAGTCCAGGATGCAATCTGCATATGAAAAGAGGTCTGGCCATCTCATGAGCTTCCTCTCCGGTTTTTGTGCCTCTTGGTCCTCTCTGCACTTACCTATTCTAAAAATCACTCTGGGAGTTCCTGTCGTGGCGCAGTGGTTAACGAATCCGACTAGGAACCATGAGGTTGCGGGTTCGGTCCCTGCCCTTGCTCAGTGGGTTAACGATCCGGCGTTGCCGTGAGCTGTGGTGTAGGTT
This sequence comes from Phacochoerus africanus, assembly GCF_016906955.1. Lineage (NCBI taxonomy): Eukaryota > Metazoa > Chordata > Mammalia > Artiodactyla > Suidae > Phacochoerus > Phacochoerus africanus. The sequence continues at coordinate 5,164,397 of NC_062557.1, read as the reverse complement.
GCAGACGCGGCTTGGATCCCGCGTTGCTGTGGCTCTGGCGTAGGCCGGTGGCTACAGCTCCGATTCAACCCCTAGCCTGGGAACCTCCATATGCCGCGGGAGCGGCCCAAGACATAGCAACAACAACAACAACAAAAAAGACAAAAGACAAAAAAATAAAAATTAAAAAAAAAATTAAAAATCACTCTTAGGGAAGTTCCCCAGGGCCCTAGCTTCCCCTAGCTTCCCCAGTGTCACCGCTGTGGCTCCGGTTCAGTCCCTGGCCTGGGGAGTTCCGAATGCCGCAGGTACAGACCAAATGTAAAAATTAATTAAAAAAAAAAAATCACTCTTGGGAGTTTTCTTGTGGCTCAGTGGGTTAAGGATCCGGCATTGTCATTGCAGTGGCTTGGGTCGCTGCTGTGGCACAGTTCGATCCCTGGTCTGGCAGCTTCCTCATGCTGTGGATGAGGCCCATGGGAAAAAAAAAATCCCCCTTAAGTTAACTTTCCTAATATGCAGCCATCTTCATGTTCCTCCCTTGCTCATATACCTTTAGTGGCTCCCTATTACCTTACACAAGACAGATATTTCATCCCGGAACCCTTTTCTCCCTCTGCTTCCCCAAAAACCCTTGTACCCATAATCCCCAAAACACCTGTCACTCCTGCTCATGTATTTGCTCCTGAAAAACCTTTCTGCTTGTGTCATATACCTGTGTGCTGAGATCAGTCCCTCTCCGCTGAAATCTCACCTTTGCCACGAAGCTGCCTCCGAGAACCATGGCTCTTCTTTCTCAGAAGTCTTTCTGGGTGAATAATTTTGTCTAACTCACTTGATGTTTATATGCTGGGTGTCCCCAGCTTCCAAAGGCAAAAGGCCTGTCGGGCTCTGGAGCCAGTCAGAACCAAGTTCAAAGCCCAGCTCTTCTCTTATGGTCGGTGTGTTTTAGGAAACTCCTGTCTCTCTGAGCCTCAGTTTCCTCCTCTATAAATGAACATGAGAACAGCAAAGAGCTGTCTGAACATTCAGGGAGACAAGCTGTAAAAAGCCCTGGCACTGTTCCTGGCACACAGCAGGAATGCTAACTTCTTTTTTAATTAATTAAATGCTAACTTCTTTTTTTTAATTAAAAAAGGGTTGGAGTTCCCCTTGTGGCTCAGTAGCAATGAACCTGAGGAGTATCCAGTGAGGATGAGGGTTCCATCCCTGGCCTCGCTCGGTCGGTTAAGGATCTGGCGTTGCCATGAGCTGTGGCGTAGGTCACAGACATGGCTCAGATCTGGCGTGGCTGTGGCTGTGGTGTAGGCCGGCAGCTGCAGCTCTGATTTGACCCCAGCCCAGGAATTTCCACATGCCGCAGGTGCAGCATGAAGTAATCGGATTCCAAAGGCGATTTTTTTTTTAAGTCGGAGTTCCAGATCTGCTGAGCCAGGATGTGCATGCGAGACCTGCCTTCATCATGCCGATGATGGAACTGATGTTTGTGACCCTCTGGCTGGAGGCAGAGTCCAGGGTTTGCATCTTCTGAGACATCATCGTTCCGCACCCACTGGAACCCAAAATGCCAGGGTCCCATCCCCCCATCCCCCTGAACAGCCTGAGCAGAAGCCAGTCTGCACTCCTTCCTTCTCCCCAGAGCACAGCAGCCCCAGTCACAGCACTGGAAGTGAAGCTCACCCTCAAAGGCCCTCTAGCCCCTGCGGCCGGATGGGCCGTCCATCTCTGGACTGGGCTGGGTCTCTGTGAGCCACCATTGTTTAATTTTCACTCATGTGTCATCTGCTAACTAGAGAGAAAGCCCTTTGGGTTGGGGACGGCTCTCCAGAGCCGATTGTTCAGAATTTTGCCAGCCATTTTCTTAAACAGCCAGTAACTTTTTTTTTTTTTTTTTGCTTTTTAGGGCTGCACCCGTGGCATACGGAGGTTCTCAGGCTAGGGGTCAAATCGGAGCTACAGCTGCCGGCTTATGGCACAGCCACGCAGGATCCAAGCCACGTCTGCAACCTACACCACAGCTAGCTTATAGCAGCAACAGATCCTTCACCCACTGAGCGAGGCCAGGGATCGAACCCATATCCTCATGGATGCTAGTCGGGTCCGTTGCCACTGAGCCACGACAGAAACTTCAAACTGCTGGTAGCTTTAAATTGACCATAGTGGGGCTGTTTAAACTACAGAAACCATCAAACACTGCCAGCCGGGCCTTCCCGACTCCCCAGGGCCACTTTACCAGCACACCTCTGGTCTCAGTCTTCTTCAAATCCCCTAGATGGACCGGACTGGGCGTATTGTTTCCTATACACAAGGGCCATTAAATAAACGGCTATTTAAATACTTACGAAGAATCCTCATTTTTGAAATACTTATGAAGCATCATCGTTTTTGAGCAATGACTTCCTCCAAGAGCTTTCGAATGCAGTGTCTCACTTAATCTTCAAAACCACCCTAAGAGATAAGTTTGATTCTTCTTCCCATTTCCCAGGTGAGGAGACTGACACTTACTCAACCAGGGGCAGGCAGCAGAAACCTGTTTGAGGTTCGTCTGAGTCTCACCCACAGATTGTCTGTCCTCCCAGCTTCCATGGGGGAGACGTGTCCCCGTGCCAGGCCTGCTGGTCACTGAGCCAGAGTGGTTTCCTCTGTAGTGGCACCAGCAGCAAAGGTCCATTCGTGGGGCTTTCTCCTCCCCTCGCCTCTCTCCAAATTTGGTCGGCCGGCCTTATCCCACCCACTTCCTCCCGTATCCTCTCGCAGCTGAATTAGGACCATTTTCCAACAAGTCCCTTGACCCCCCACCCCCACCCCTCATCTCTGAAAGTCCTTTTTGGCCTAAAACGTCTCTCCTCTAAAGACTTTGGTAGCACCTGTGCTTTGTAACTACCCACGGGTCTGGACAGACACCCTGTCTCCTCGCACAATCCTGTCGGATGACTGGGCTCCACGCGCAGCCTGCTTGGGAGGGTGGCTCCTGTCTAGACAGTTCCCCCAGGGCAGGTCACAGGATTTTCTCTCTGATCGCTCTTGGGGTCCAGGGTGTGATGGGCTCGGATATTGCTGCTGACAAGGCGCGTGCTGCTGGGTTCCCAGTTCTGTGCTGTACAACCCAGTTCTCAGCAGAGACTTCCTTCCTCTTTATGCGGAAGACTGGCCCCCGTGTTTACTAACAGCACCCGGTTTGGGCCAAAGAGTGCCTGCTCTATGCGGGCGCGGGCTCTTCGGGTCAGGAAATGGTATACATCCCTCCCTGGCCCGGAAGGGCTCTGTGTTCCCGAAAGACAAGGGCACCTGTCATCACCAACCTTGCAAAACAAAAACAAAAACAAAAAACAACTGGGGGCTTTATTATGTACCTAGTGACATTTTGAAAAGTCTTATTCATTCATTTATGATTTTTTTGAAACTTTTAAGAATCTTTTATTCATTCATTTACAATGTTTTTGAAATTTTAAGAATTCTTTTTTATTAATTTGTTTACAACCTTTCCCCCAGGGGCTTTGCTTTATTTTATTTGTTTTACTTTTATTTTTTGCTTTTTAGGGCTGCACTTAGGGCACATGGAAGTTCCCATCTGGGGGTTGAATCAGAACTGTAGCTGCCTACACCACAGTCACAGCAGTGGCGGACACCACAGCTCACGGCGACACCAGATCCTTAACCCACTGAGCCAGGCCAAGGATCCAACAGGCATCCTCATGACACTAGTGGGATTTGTAACCCGCTGAGCTACGATGGGACCTCCCCAGGGGACTTGGTTTTAAACAAACTTTTCTCCAGGATTTACTTTCCCCTCCCCCACTTTTTTCCCAGCATACCCTCGTTTCCCTTGTTCCTAAAAATTTCTGAAACCTCAAGCAGTGTCTCACCAGAAACTCTTTTTTTTTTTTTTTTGCATCCTCACAGAGACCGGTCAGATTCGTTTCCGCTGAACCACAACAGGAACTCCAGTTCCCATCAGAACCTCTTGACCTCCCCAACATTTCTCTCCATGCTGCTGCGTCCTGGTGCATTTCAGTTCCCTCCATGACTCTGGGATTTAGAGACAAGCAAATGCAAACAGGTGCATCCTCACTGCCCAGCTGGTACCCGAGGAAGGGCCCCATGGCGATCGTTGAGACAGTGCCCATGGGCATCCATCCCCGGTTCCCCACTTCTGGGTGTGCAGAGGGTCAACTTGGCTGCTCCTTGGAAGTTAGGAGAGGCCATGGGATTCTTCTGGGCAATGAACCTGAGCAGAGGTATCTTATTCTGGGCTAAACCATTTACTTGCCAATGCTCAACCCTCCAGCCCTCTCAAAGCCAAGGTCTAGCTACCGCACAGGGACAGAGGGGAAACGTTCTGGGCTTTGCGGTCCCTATGGCAACTGCTCATCTCTGCCGCAGGATGAAGTGATACAGATGATGCATAAGCAATAAGCCGAGCTATGTCCCAATAAACCTTTATTTACAAAAGCAGGAGGCAGCCCGGGGGGCTGTAGTTTGCCAGTAGCCGCTCGGAGACACAGGAAGCTCCCACAGGCTGAATCATTACATCATTGCCCAGAGGGCAGTTTTTCTTGAGAGCTACCAAATGCCGTGAACTTTGCATGGGTGAGAAGTAAGACTGTAGGTCTGTCCTTGCCTTACGATCGCTTAGCCTGACAAATTTGAGGCAACTCTGCACCAACTCGAGGAAGCATGTGCCATTTTTCATGGATTGAGTCAGCCCCCTCCTCCCCCACTGCCCAGGGCAGGTTCATTCTCACCCACCCTGGCCTCCCAAGCTTAGCGTGTCCGCCCGGCGCTCCACTATCTCCCAACAGAAGCCCTGAATGGCCTTGCTATGAACTTGCTTTCAAGGTAACTCTGTGCTTTGTTTCTATTTTGTTTCTGTTTTGTTTTATTTTATATTTTATTTTATTACTTTTTGGCCACCCTGCAGCCTCTGAAGTTCCTGGGCCAGGGATCAGATCCCAGCTGCGCTGCAACCTACCCTGCAGCTGTAGCAACGCCTGGCCTATAGCGGGAACTCTGGTCTGTGCTTTGGTTTGCATGGCTTCCTCTTCCAGAAATTTCCTTCTTCTCCTTTCCATCTACCCAATGCCTTCACAGCTCTCTCTGCTCCAAGGAGCCTTCCTGGACTATATCTTAGGACCCAAGATGGCTAGTTTGGATGAGGGACGCTGTCTGAGGTCGGGGAAAAGAGAAAGAGCCGGCCGCCCTTGCTGGGAGTGACCCATCTTGGCCCGGGGGCTCCGTTGAGCTCACCCAACAGAGTTAGTGGAGAGAGGAACTGGCCCGGAGGCCCGGCAGAGAGGTGAGTCACTTATGCAATGGAATCAGTCGCTGACACTCACAGTCACCTTCGTCTGGAGCTGGGTGCACAGAGGACTAAATGGCAAAGAAAAGCCAGGGAAAGATTAATGCCAATTTGAGCATGAGGAGTCTCTCTGGGGGAGGAAAAGAGTAGGCGTTTGGGGAGGGTCTTGCCAAGGTCTTCAAAGGTACCCGTCCTGGACCTCTGTGTTGGGTACACGAGCCATTGATTATTACGCTTCTAACCGTGCAGAGGTTAAACATGAACTTGGCGTTTCTCAAAACAAAGAACAAATGAAAGGTGTGTCCAGTCGGAAGGCGGTCTCAAACCTCCAAGACAGTGGCTGCCACGGCAACGGGCCTCCTGTGTTTTGGACACAAGGGTGGGGTGAAGGGAGGCCCAGTTCCAGGCAGATCAATTTCTGTCCCATAAAGAGAAAGTGGGTTCAAGGACACCGTTGAGGACCCCCAAGAAGGAGGACCCTCCTGCAAAAGCCATCTCCCTGCCCTCCCTTTCTCTCTCTCTTGGCAAAGATCCACCTCTGGTGTCCATTCCAAAGGGTTGCCAAGGAGCTCCCTGGTGGCACAGTGGGTTAAGGACCCGGCATTGTCACTGTTCAGTCTGTCTTGGGTTCAAACCCTGGCCTGCGAACTTCTGCATGCCACAGGTCCAGCCAAATGGGAAAAAAGAGGAGTTCCCATTGCGGCATATGGAAAAACGAATCTGACTAGGAACCATGAGGTTAAGGGTTCGATCTCTGGCCTCGCTCAGAGGGTCAAGGATCCAGCGTTGCCATGAGCTGTGGTGTAGGTGGCAGGTGAGGCTTGGATCTAGCGTTGCTGTGTGGCTCTGGCATAGGCCGGCGGCTACAGCTCCAATTGGACCCCTAGCCTGGGAACCTCCATATACCGTGGGTGCGGCCCTAAAAAGATCAAAAAAAAAAAAAGAAAAAGAAAAAGAAAGGGTGCCAGACTTATCTACCCTAAGACACACCTGGCAGTAGAGGTGGGGCTGCCTTATCACAGGGCTGGCAGGTACAGGACAGAGCGTACAGGCCGCCAGTACTGCTTTTGGGAAATACCACCGACTGCGCTGGGAGTGGTATGGCCTTTGTCCCTTGTGGACACGTGACATTTAGTGAAATCATAATCTGGTAGAAACCAGCATGAAGGCATCACCTGAGCACCGGCTTTGACCTTTTCACTACTTCCAACAACACAGACAAGCTTTTGTGCCTTTTCAGTATCCTTAGGAGAGATCAGGCGGCTCGCAGCGGGTGGGCAGGGGGGTGGGCAGGGCCGTGGCTTCCGTGTCAAGCGGACCGTGACACGGAAGAGCACCAGCTCTGGGAGCAAACACCTGTACGTGGGTTCAGATCTCAGCTCTACCCTGAGCAAGCTGAGTGACTTGGGGCAGATCCCCTGCCCTCTCTGGCCCCGCTTGTCTCCTTTGTTAGCAGGGGGTAGGCACAGTGCCCCCCTACACTGCGTTGCTGTATCAAATAAAGAACAGCACAGAGCTGGGTTCAGAGCCACAGACATAAATCTCAGTGGTCACAGGGGATGCCCTCCCACACGGAGCCCCATCCTCCTTAAGAAAAAAGACTAGAAAAAAAAGTCCATGCTTCAAAAGAGGCCACCTCTCCCCTCATGTAGTAGAAATAACACTAAGTTGCCGTAACAAGTAGTGGCCAAAAGAAAAAAAAAAAAAAAGTTATGTTAAATACACGAGCTGGAGTTCCCTCATGGCTCAGCGGGGTAAGGAGCCAGTGTTGTCACTGCAGTGGCTTGGGTCACTGCTGTGGCCCAGGTTTGATCCCTGGCCTGAGACCTTTTGCATGCTGCGGGTGTGGCCAAACAAAGAGTGGCAAAGTAGAAATAGCGCAAATTTGCAATAAGTGGGGAAAAAAACAAAAACAAAAATCTGGCAAGAGTCCCCCGCATGAGAAGGCGGTCATCACGCTAGGAAGTGCCTCGGTCCGACCTGACCCAGCTGCCCGCCGGGCCTCGGTGCTGCTTGTCTGCCTTTGAACGACTTACCTGGCCCTGCATCCTCTCCAGATCCCCTTCTCCCAACATCTTTCTGCTTCTCCCGGCCACTCTGTCCATTTGTCTTGGCATCTTGAAGCCCCAGAAGGGAAACAAGAAACACGAATTTGGTGAGAGGATTTCCCTCTGTGTTGCAACGGGACCGTCAGCATCTCTGGAGCACCGGGACGCAGGTTCAATCCCTGGCCCGACACAGTGGGTTAAGGATCCGGCGTGGCCGCAGCTGTGGCTCAGATCTGATCCCAGGCCCGGGAACTTCCCTATGCTGCAGGATGGCCAAAAAAGAAAAAAGAAAGAATTTGAGAAGGGAGAAAAGGAAGGCGGGAAGGAAGGAGGAAAAGAAGGGAATGGAAGGAAAGGAGAGAGAGGAGGAAGACAATGGGCTTTTGGAGCCACCATAAACCTTGACCTTGAGCAGGAGCCTCAGGCCTCTTGGGAGGGAGCTCCAGGCAGAGGAGATGGGCACAGGTGTAGGAAGTTTCACAGAAGCCTGCACGTGGTGGGCTTGCGAACCCAAGAGCCCTTGAGGTCCCCCTCTCAGCTTTATTGGATCTGTGTGGGCTGGGGAGTAAGAGGTAGAAAGAGGGAAAAAAAGAAACAGGAGGAGTTCCTGTCGAGGCGCAGTGGTTAACGAATCCAACTAGGAACCATGAGGTGGCGGGTTCGGTCCCTGCCCTTGCTCAGTGGGTTAACGATCCGGCGTTGCCGTGAGCTGTGGTGTAGGTTGCAGACGCGGCTCGGATCCCGCGTTGCTGTGGCTCTGGCGTAGGCCGGTGTCTACAGCTCCGATTCGACCCCTACCTGGGAACCTCCATATGCCATGGGAAGCGGCCTTAGAAAAGGCAAAAAGACAAAAAAAAAAAAGGATAAAGAAATGGGAGTGGAATGCGCTGCAGAGTTGGAGGTTGGAGAGGTCAGTTCTCCACCCCTCCCCCAGGACTGGCAAAGAGGGCTGATCCACCTTTGCCCCATTTGGGGCTCGGGGCTTTTCCAGCACACCCCCCGTGGAAGTCCCAGCATCCTTGATGGCTCCACTGAGGTGACAACACAGCATTAAGGAAGCTGTAATGGTTTAACCACAAGGTTCTGGAACTACCCTGGGCAACGCTTGACTCCGGCACTTAGGACGGTGACCTTGGGTGAGCTCCTCCCCTCCTCTGTGCCTTAACTGCCCTGCTGGTGAAATGGAATTCTGGATTGTTGTGAGGATTAAAAGGCGTTCACTGACGGTAAACTCTTCTTCGAAAGGTGCCTGGCCTCTAGGAAGGACTTGGTAAATGGCAGCTGTTTGTCACAGGCCAGCTATTTCTTGCCCATCTCTGCACCAACTCAGTGACTCGCGTTCATAACATCCTTATCCCGGCCGGTGGAGGAAATACCGGCTAGGAGTCTCCTCGGTAGCTGTATCATGACTCATTCTGGAGCCTAGACCATTGGTGTAACGAGGGTTCTGTTCCTTCCCAGGCTACTACTGTGTTTTATTTGTTAGTAATGGGCTTGTTTTCATTGCTCTGTTTTACTTGCCACACATTGTCCTCTCACATGAAAATAATAACACCTTCAGTTAATAATACCTTGCACTGGGGGAGGTGCTTTCATCCCAACGGCTCAAAGCCCTCTGCAAACATGACCTCATTCATTCTCCCAGTGCTCCCAGGCACGGGGGCACTCCTGTTGCCCATTGGGAGAAGGGGAAGCCCTACCCCCATTCATTACCAAACAGATTCTCAGAAGGCAAAATATTGATTAAGCATGTGCTTTACTCACGGCCACAGATCAGAGGCAGGACTGTTGCTCTCTCTCTCTCTCTGTCAGCCCGAGGTGACCTTGTGCCCACAGAAGATCACCAGAAGGGAGTCCCTCTGGCTTGCAGGCGTCCCATGCCCCCAGGTGCCCATAGCTGTGTCCTGCAAATGGCAATCGCTAAAGAGAGGTTTGGAACAAACTATGTTGATATCCAGGAAAAAATAGGTTTGGCAATTATGGTGTTTTCAGGACCCCTGCCTTCCTTGAGAAGCTCTAATTAAGACCTGAGGGCTCTGGCAGCCTGAAGTGCCTCTGCCCAGGTAGATCCTACCACTCATGGCCCTGGCATGCTTGACACCTGTATGTACTTGTGAGAACTGGAGCCCACAGTGACAGTACTTCCTCGTTCTGGGGCTGCTTGTGGCCCAGGCTCCTTGGCAATGGCAGCTGCTGGCTGCTCACTTTTGTTTTCACCTTGCAATTACTGGAAGGGAAGGGCGGCAAGCTGGGCTGGACTCTCCAGCCACACTCCAGGTCTCAGCTCATGCGCACTCGGGAGGGCTAAGTGCAATCGCGGCAAGAAACGAGTCTGGGCAGGCAAAGAGCTGACTCCTGTCCCTTCAAAACAAACAAACAAACAAAAAGGCTAACTAAATGGGACAAACTAAATGGCTCATTCTGGTGCCCCAGGCTGTTTTTCATCAGTACATAAACGTTGGCTGTAACTTTTTCCTTGTTTATATTCTATTCTTTCTATATGTGTAAATTTTCTTAGACGGAGAATTAATCCATTGCAGGCAAAGTCAAAATAGAGCCATGGCTTGCTTTTTTCTTAGCCTCCTGTTCTGCAGGCTCTTAACAAATTATAATCCACACTGATTGGTATTTCAGATCCAAAACTAAGTTTTTCAGAAACAGACATTCTAACAGTGAATTCCAGCAGTGTTTGCCTTACTAAACACTCTGGCCCTTCTTCAATCTGCTTAAACGCCTCGTTCTTTCTCCACCCCCACAATTCCCAAGTACAAACCTTGAAGGTTAAATCTTAATCCAAAAGATAGAAGCTCCCTGCATATAAACAAACTGTTTTTAAATGTCTAGGGTTGAGATCCAGTACCTGAATAGACGTACTCTTTTTTTGGGGGGGGGGGGGTGTTTTTCCAGGCCACACCCTCAGCATATGGAAGTCCCCAGGCTAGGGGTTGAATTGGAGCTGCAGCTGCCGGCCTACACCACAGCCACAGCAATGCTGGATGCTTAACCACTAAGCGAGGCCAGGGCTTGAACTTGTATCCTCATGGATACTAGTCAGATTCGCTTCCGCTGGGCCACAGAGGGAATTCCTACTCTATTTTTAAAAGATGGTAGAAATTAAAGTTTCAGTTAGGTCAAACAATTTAAGGGAAAAGAATTTTTTCAGCTTGGGATATTAGTGTCTGCGAAAGTCTCATTTCCTCTTTGCCATTATATTTAGTGTCCCTTAACACCGTCTTGCAACTTCACAGAGCAAAGTTTTGGTCTAAAAACGTAGGAAAACTGTTTGGCCCCTGAGGTGGGTAGTGGCTGGAAAGAGGCTTGAAAGGGATACATTGCAATAAAAAGCTTTTTAAAAGTAGAGCTGCTTGAAAGTTTAAAAAAAATAAACAGTTTTGAGACTCGAGCAGCTGCAAAGGCTCTGTCTGTTTTCTATTTTGATCGCTCTGTTTCTCGAGATGACCACATCTTTCAGAGGAAATGAGTCAAAGCCACTCTGTCTTGCTTTTCCAGCTGAGCATGTTCAGTTTCAATGAAGTAATGAATGAACTTGGCCGCACCACCCCCAAGCCTACAACAGCAAACAGAGGGGGCTCAGCCAATCAGCAGGCACTCAAGGTTTTCAAGTTGAGTTCAAAAGGACCCACGGGAGACCAATCAGCGAGTGCGGCTCCGCCCCAAACGCACGGCCGTGGCCAATCCCGAGCCCGGACAGGCCAAAACACAGCGGCCGGCCAATACCGGAGAGCCCCACGGCGCCGACATCCGCCAATGGGCGCGGCCGGGCAAAAAGAGAAACAGTGCGGGTCCACAGGCCGCAGGATTCGAATCGAACGTCTGTACCGGAGCCGGGCTCCGGCCGAGCGGCGCCGGCCAATCAGCGGCGGCGGCTCGCGGCCCCCGAACGTTGGGACACCCGGCCCCGCCCCGCGCTGTTGTTTGTGGTGTCGGCCGGCGGCGCGAGCCGGACCACAACACTCGCCCGGCTGGCGGCGGGCGGCGGGGCGGCCGAGGGTCCGGGGGCCGCCGGAGGCGGCGAGCGCGAGCCGAGGGCAGCCGGCCTCCCGCGGCCGCCAAGCCCGGGAGTGCGCGCCGGCCGGAGCCATGTCGGTGAACATGGATGAGCTGCGGCACCAGGTCATGATCAACCAGTTCGTGCTGGCCGCGGGCTGCGCGGCCGACCAGGCGAAGCAGCTGCTGCAGGCGGCCCACTGGCAGTTCGAGGTGCGTGCGGGCCGAGCCCCGCTCCCCCGGCCCCGGCGCTGGGCAAGGGCGCGGGCCGGGGCGCCCAGCCGCGCGCCGCGCAGTCGTCGAGGGGGGGGGGTGGAGAGGGAAACTATTTATATCGCGAGGGCAGGCGCGCGGGGCCGCGCGGTCTCGCGTGGGGCGCGGGGCCCTGCCGCCCGGGACCCCCGCGCGCGGCCCGGGGACGCCCCCCCCCCGCCCCCGAGGGGTCGGGCCCGGCGGCGGGAGCGCGGCGCCGCGGGCACTGCGGCGGGGGAGCCCCGGCCGCTCGGGCAGGGCCGGCGGGTGGGCCTCCTGCCCCGGCCCCGTTAACCGCCGCCCTGGCGCTGTGTTTGTCTGCAGACCGCCCTGAGCACGTTTTTCCAAGAAACCAACATTCCCAACAGCCACCACCACCACCAGATGGTAAGAGAGGCCGGGCCGCGGCGGGAGGGCCGGCGGGCCGGAGGGTGGGCCTCGCCGCGGCCGCAGCCCCGCGCGGCCGGGGCCGGGGCCGGGGCCGCTGTCAGCAGCCGGCGGTGACAGCCATGTTGCCGGGGAGCGCCGCGCCGCGATGTAAACAAAGAGCCAAAATGTCTTCCAGGAAAGAGCGGCTCCCGGGGCCGCCTGCTCGCCCAACTTGGTGGTCCGGCCCCCCGGGCTGCTGCAGCTCGGCCCGAAGCCTATGCCCGGCGCCTCTCGCTGGGCCAGGGGCTTGGAGGGCAGCGAGGGGGGCCGGAGGAGGAGCTGGGCGGCAGGGAGTGGGGAGGGGGCTCGAGGGACGGAAACCAGCCGTCTGGGGAGCTGGAAGCCCGAGGGAAGGGCCTGGGACCCCTGCGGTGTCTGTTTATTGGGGGGGGTCCCCTCTTGCTGATGGAGTGGCACCCCCCCCCCCCCCCCCGGCCAAACAACCCAGCTCTACAGGGAACGGGAAGGGGATACATACCCCCCACCACCCGGCCCAGGAGCGCAGGGCTCTACCCAGACAATTACATCCACTCTTTCCTGCTCATGTCCGGAAAAAAGGCATACTGGGAGAGTGGAAGGCTTTCAGATTTTTGGCAAGATAAGCCAAGAATGCATTTAATCTCAGTAGGTGAAGATGCGTACAGCCCAGGAAACAGAAGTGGTTCAGGGCTGGATTTGCTCGGTTTCTTCTCTTTCCCGAGCTGGCCCCAGGCCTGGGCCTTTGCCCTCCTGGCCATAAGGTATCCTGCTCTCCACCGGCACAGGACTTCCCTTTCACTTTAGAGGCTTGAATGCCTTCTCTACCCCTCTGGTTACCTGTTAGCCCTGCTGAGGGGGCAGGACTGGGCCCCGAGACAGCTTTGTAGAACACGATTGCCCAGACGATCTGTGGTGGCTTCTGGAGAGCATTTTTGGCATTTTTCACACTGGGCGTCCTTGCCTATGGCCCCCTTCTCAGAGCTGCCGCCTTGTCTGGAGAAGCTGCAAATAGTTCCTCTGCGGTGTCTCGTCCTTGACACCTAGTTGCAAAGGACCAGTCGAGAGACGGGTCTGTCTTGACCCTCTGAGCCCACGTTTCTCCTGGAATGGTCCACACTGGGTATAAATCACCAACCAAAAATGCATCGGAACATGATGGGTGAAAATGCCGGCTGCAGGGCTTCGGCAGGTGAGGCCAGGCTCTTGGGGAACCGAAGGGGGACCCTCCCCCGCACCTGACCGTGAGAACACTCCAGCGTCTGGAAACAGCTTGCCTCCATCTCCTCTCAGGAGGGCCGTGAGCTTTGCTCCACCAACTGCGGTCATTTCAAAAGGCCCAGGCTTCCAGCACAGCCACTGTGTGCTGCCTTGCACCAGGGAGGTGTGCCCGTGAGCGCTGGGGCTGCTGGTGCTTTTTAGGTTGTGTTGCTCCTTCCCTGCAAATCCCGAGGGGTTGTGATCCCCTTGAAGCTTCCCTCAAGGGCTGTGGCCGGCTTTGTAGCAGGTATTATGATCAGTGTGCCCATCTGATTGTTTTTTTTTTTAAGAGAAATAAGTCAAAGGACAATGTTAAGACAGCAGAGACCAGAGACGGCTGAAAGCCATACGAGAGGTGACCCAGGCTGTGGTTGTCCCATCAAGTTCTGGAGAGACACACAGCCGGAGGCGTCTTAGATAAGGGGGGGGGCTCCCGGGTTAGATTGGGAAGGGCCAGGAAGTTCCCATGAGCAGGGACGCTGGCTGTGCTTGAGAGCTGGAAAGCGCCATCCTTAACTGTTAGAAGCAGTGCTGGAGGGGCTTTTACAGGCCCTGGTTTGTACGGAAGTTGGAAGACCTCCAGAGAGGTTAAGGAACTGGCCCAGGCTCACACAGGCAGGCGGGCACGGGCCTGCTCTTGATCCGGGCTGCTCTCGGAGCGGGTGGCTGGCTTGGTGAACTGGGGAAGTCGGTCACGATGCTGTGATGCAACTGCTCCCCCCACCCCCCCATTCATTGTTTCCTGCTGCCGAGAAGTCAGCCCTGGGGTGGGAGGGGAGGCGGGGAATAGTGGAGGGAGGAGGGAAATGGTCTGGGTGGGGCCGGGACTGCTCCGGGTCCTGTGGCTGCCCCCGAGGACAATGGTTGGAGGGCCCCCGCTGCTGATGTGGGGCCGGCCTGGTTAACCCGAGGGGGGTTTCTCCCCCTCCCGTGGACCTGTCCCCATTTAGGGCTGGGGTTTAACTGCAGAGCTATGAAAGCTGCCTCCCTGCCAGGTGAAGAGCCCTAGAATCTTGCTCCCCAGCCCTGTGCCTGGGGGAGGGGCCTGTGTTGCTAAAATTAGGAGAAATTCAAAGAAGGTCTCCCATGGCTTCCTGGGAAAGGGAGCCGCTGCTGCGAGGTCAGATCTGGCTTTGTGCTGCCTCCTCCACATGCCCTGGGGAGATGACATCCCCATGCTGCGGGTGGGGGGGCCTTCGGGTCCCCTGGGTGTTGGCAGGGAGGGTGCCAGTTGCAGCCCGGCAGCCCAGCCCCCTCCGCTCCTGGCTGGGGTCCATGCTCGGGGTGGTGGTGGAGAAGAGCAGATGTGGGGTGTTTGCAGCTGTCCCCAAGAAGAGGTGCTGGGAGGGGCAGAGCAGACGCTGGCAGCATCTGGCCAAGGCAGTCTCGGGGTAGATGCTGGGGACACAGGAAACCGGCATCACTGTTTTGTCCTCAGGAGCCCAGGCAGGCGGGTACACTGGCTCCATGCACAGGGGGCAGGTGCTGGGTGGAGATGAGCTTGGGCCTGCAGCCTGGGAGCCTGGAATTCAGCGTTCAGTTCGTGCCCGTAGGGCTGTGTTTCGGGCCAAGTGCCTTGAGCCCTAGGTCGGTCTCCTCATCTGTGAGAAGGGAGGTAGTGGAGACAGAGCCCCCCTGGCTGGTACTGTCCACGGGGAGCATGGTGGGGCTTTCCCTGGGCCGGCTTGGGGGGGGGGGACCCTGGATCTGGCCACCTCCCCTCAGCCAACAACCTAGGAACATCTGAGGCCCTTTGACTGAGGAAGCAGTCTGGCTTCTGCGCCAGGGCAAGGCGCTGAGCAGGGGTGTCCTGGGCTGCTCCCTTGTCCTCACTTTAATTGGACACCCTGGCTTCTGGCTGGAATGAACCATTGACTCCTGGCACCCAGGGCGTCATCCCCAAGCATCAGGGAACAGGCTCCGGTTTTGACAAAAATTGTAGGCATCCGACTAGGCACGAGGTTGCGGGTTGGATCCCTCGCCTGGCTCAGCGGGTTAAGGGTCCGGCGTTGCCACGGGCTGTGGTGTAGATCACGGATGTAGCTCAGATCTGGCATGGTTGTGGGGCAGCTATAGCTCCAAGTTGACCCCTAGCCTGGGAACCTCCATATGTCGCAGGTGCGGCCCTAAAAAGAAAAAGCAAGAAAATTGTAGACATCTCTCTCCACTTTCTTATTGTTCAGGGTGTGAAGGGCGCTTTTGTCCTGTTGAGATTGCTTGTGGCTTGAAACTCGGGGAGAGACAAGGGGCCCTGTGGAAGGCCCCCTGCAGGCCGCTGTGCCGTGGCGGGGGTGGTGGCAGCCCTCTGACCGCCCCCGTGTTCTCTCCCAGCAGATGGGCACCCCCAGCAACACACCGGCCACGCCGCCCAACTTCCCCGACGCCCTGGCTATGTTCTCCAAGCTCCGTGCCTCCGAGGGCCTGCAGAACGGCAGCAGCCCCATGACCGCCGTGGCCTGCTCCCCTCCTGCCAACTTCAGCCCCTTCTGGGCCTCGTCCCCGCCCAGCCACCAGGCCGCCTGGATCCCGCCCTCCTCCCCCACGGCCCACAGCTTCCACCACCTCCACCACCCACAGCCCACGTGGCCGCCTGGAGCCCAGCAGGCGGGCCCCCCGCAGAAAGCCATGGCTGCGGTGGACGGCCAGAGATGAGACTCGATGCCGCCGGGCGCGGGGCTGCAGCCGGGGCCGTCGGGGCCGTCGGGGGAGCTGGGGCGGGCGGGGGTTTCCTGAAGATCGCACTGGAAGATTTTATAAGAGAATTTTTGTGGGTGGGGGGGCAGTAAACGTCCTGAGCCACTTGGGTCCTTCAGGAGTTTCTCTTCAGGCAAGTTTTTTTTTTCTCTTTTTAATATATAACGATAATATATATGAATATATAAAAATAACTAATGTATGTGAGTATGGGGCTGGCTGACAGGGTGTTGCCGCGGGGAAGGGTCGGGATCCTCCCCCCAGCCCCAGGGCAGGTGCTGGAAAGCCAGGGGGCCCGAACTTGGGGTCTGCTAGCTGCCTCCTTTCAGAGGTCACACCTTCTAGAAGCAGAAGGATGACCACCCCTCCACTCCCATGAGGGGTTGCAGGAGGGGCTCCCAGAGGTGCCGGTGGCCGCAGGTGGGGGGCTCTTGGCCATTGAGAGGCTCTCCCCACCCCGCTGGTGGCTGGCTCCTCTGTCACTCTCCAGTTCTTGTCACCTCTCCTGGTGTCGCCCGTCTCCAGCGAGGTGTGCAGGGCTTGTGTGGGACTCAAGAGCCGGCTGGGCCAAAGGCCCAGGCTCTGCTGGCGGGGGCCTGACCCCGCAGCCACCCTGCCTCTCTTCCTCTGTGTCTGCGGCGATGGTGGAGAGCTTTCCTTTGGGTTTTGGTCCCCAGTCAATCATCTCACCAGGGTGAAATTTTAATTTAAAACTTAAAAGAGACTTTTCTAACTTCCCTGGTTTGCGGTGCTTTATTTACCTTGGTGCGGGGCAGGCCCTCCTCGGTGGGTTGGGGAGCGGGTGGGGGGCTCGCCGTGCTGCAGTCTTGGGGCCACCGTTGTCACGCGGCTGGTCTGGATGTTCGGACCGGGGCATCCAGACCAGGCGGCTGATGGGACAGGCTGGATCCGGTTGGATGGGGGGGAGGAGAGGAAGGGCTGGTCCTGGCTTGCTGCCGGCGACCCCCTCCTCGGCCGTCACCGCACAACTCCCCACAGGCCAGGCCTCAGCACGCAGGGGGGCCTGTCTGCGGTGGGCGGGGGGCTGCCTCCCCACCTGGGGGCCCGATGGTGGCTCCAGGCTTCTGCTGGCCCCCCAGGCACCTTCCCGCGGAGCCCATTTCCAGTCTTCCTGCCCTCGGCCTCCGTTGGGGTGGCCTGTTCCAAAGGTCCACCGGGGCTGTTGGAGCCACAGAGACGGGGTGGGCCCCCCAGGGGGCTGGTTTCCTTTCCCTGCTCAGCCTCCAGGCATCAGGACGGCGGGCCAGGCAGTGGTGGCAATTCTTGGCCCCGTGGGGCCCTTTCTCAGGCTCTGGAACAGGTGGGTGAGGAGCCCACCCCAGGGTCGGGCCTCGTGCTGCAGCCCCTTGGCCCCAGCCCCACCCCGTCCACACTGTGGTCTGTTCCCGGTGTCTTGGCAGCCCCAGCGCTGCAGTGGGGCGCTGCTGGCCGTCAGGGCTGCGGGGTCCGGAGGTTCAGGCCGCAGGTGCTGTGACACTTGGGAAGGGCCCCACCAGGCAGGCCAGAGGCCCCCCCGCCCCCCTGCCTGCTCACATCTTCCCAAGGTGGCCTGGGGGCAGCCCCTGCGGGAGTGGCGTGGGGCCGGCTGGCACAACTTGGTCCCTCCGCGTGTGACCGTCCCTGTACACTCTGAGGCTGGGTTTGTCCTTTCAGTTTTGTTTCCTGGTTGGAAACGCGTGAGACTCCTCCCTCCCAGGCCCCTCACCCTGCCCACCTGTGCTTTCCCAGGCTGGAGGGGAAGCCCCTTGGGGGCGCGTGGGCGCTGGGTGCTGGGCGGCCGGGCCCAGGTGCAGGGGTGCAGAGGTGGCCCGGCTGCTTGGGGGACGTCCTTGCCCTTCTGCGGCGGCAGTGGGGGGCCTGGCTGCGGCTCCTCTGGGCCAAGCTGCTGAGTGTGGATCCTGGGCCGGAGACCAGCCCCACCTTCCGACATTTCTCAGCCAGGGGCCAGAGGAGGGGCGGGCCCTGGTTTTGCCTCCCAGCTGCAGAGAAAAGGGTGCGTGTCGGGGGAGGGTGCCCACTGGGGCCCTGGCCCGCCAGCTGCCCCCTCCTGCCCAGCCCAAGCATTTTGTCCCACATCATGATGAATGGGCCTCTGCAAGACTGGGGGGTGGGGGTGCCCCTTCCCGCAGGGAGCACCTGCCCACCTCTGCCCACACAGGGATGGGGAGAAACCCTATTCTGGGCTACTTCCTGCCACACTTTCCTGTGTGACTGTCACCCTCCCTCACACCCTAAAGCAGGCCTCTTGCCCCAGGCATTCCCTTCCCTGCATAAGGTGGGGGGCGGGAACCCCACCTTAGAGGAGGGAGCCCACGAGAACAAATCTGCAGGCAGAAAACTGCTTCAGGGACCTTAGAGGCCTCCGGGTGGGGTGGGGTGGGGGGGGGGCAGCTCTCCCTTGACCCCAGGGCTTTGATGGGGGACAGGGGCTTGTACCTTACAGTTGACTTGGGACATAGTGAGGAGCCCTCGTGCCCCTTTGGGGCCCCTGGAGGTAAGTACATGGAGGGAAATGGGCTGGAGCAGGACAAGGGCCAGGCCTCCAGGCCGCTGGGCAAATACCAGACACACCTCTGCTCTCTCTTCCTGGGCTGGGGGGCAGCCCGTGGTCTGAGCCCCTCCTGTGTGCGTCTGCAGCAGCCGCTCAAGGCTGAGCCACCGAGGACAGCCACTGGGAACTAACTGGTACTGGTGGCACTGCTCCCCCACCCTTGGATGTGCCAGGACCCGGGCGTTGCCCTGAGCCAGCAACAGACCTGCCATCCTTACCTTGGTTCCAAAGTTCAGCCCAAGCAGGAGCACAGACGCCAGGCAGTGGGGCCAGCCTCCAGGCCTGCCTCCCCCATGGAAGGCGGGGCCGGTGCCAGAGAAGCCTCAGCACGGGATGCAGTGCGGATCCGACCCAGGAACTGGAAGTCGGGAGCAGGCAGACCCCTTGCAGGCCCACCAGCCCCGGGGGCCTGGGGTCTGGGCTGCACTGCGGCCTCCTCGCTCTGGTGCAACATGCAGCCCTCTGCAGCGCCCTCGCTGAACAGCTCGGCCTGTGGCCTGATTCCCAGGCTACCAGGGTCTGCCACCCACCTGCCGCGGCCCCTCCCTCTCACCAGCGCTGGAGAAGACTCACAGCCCCTAAACGTTTATTTGTAGCTCTGCTCAGGGAGCAGCGGTGGACCTCGGCCCCCGGGCGGGCTCCTCCATCCCCTCCCCAGGAGGCACGTCCATCTGCATCTCCAGTGCTGCCGGCAGGTTTGCCATGTCGCTGGGGCTGGGCAGGTGGCCCGCGCTGGGCTGGGAGAGGTTCCCCCCTGAGGAGACCGGTCTTGCTTGCTGCTGACGGGAAGGAGCTGCGAGACAAGAGGGGCCGAGAGGGCTCGGGATCACTCCCACGCCCCCAGGGCCCCACCCCAGCTTGCCTGAGGCCCAGAGGTGTCCAGAGCAGCCCCTTGAGCTGGGGCCAGCCGGGCAGGGTGCTGGACAGTGGGCAGGGGTGAGCCTTCCCAGGTGCCCCTAAGCGAAGCTCCTTTACAATCTGAGTTAAAAATAAGCCCTCGTCGGGGCCAAGAGCCTGCCTCGTTGGTGATGTTCCCTCTATTAAAGCGGGGACAGTTCAGGCACGATTCCCACAAGCAGGTGCAAGAATTTCCCCTAAGAACGCCCTCCCTTTTGCTCCCGCTTCTGTAATGTTTTAAGTGCTGAGGAGAAAAAAGCTCAGTACCTCCAAGAAAAGAGTGCTGAGAGCCAGGGCCACACACCTTACCCTTGGTCACCAGGGCTGGCTCCGGGGCCAGAGAGCTTTGGCTATGAACTCCAGCTCTGCTGCTTCCTAGCTGTGTGACCCTGGGCACAGTGTTCTCGGTGTAGGTGGGAACGAATGATGGTCCCTCCCTTTTAGTGCGTGGGGATTAAAACTGGCTCACAGGTGTGAAGCCTCTCGACAGCACCCGGCTGGTGAGGAGCCCTCAGTAGAGCCCAGGGGCATGGCCACACCACGGCCCCTTGGTCGGCTTCCGCTTCCTCCAGGCACTCGCTGAAGGCGGGAGCTGGAAGGGGCGGTGAGGAGCCCCCAGGGCTGGGCTTGTCACCTGGGCAGGGGACGAGGGGGGTCCTGACCTTCCTGCCGGCATCTGCAAAGCACTGTGGGTACCTAACTTCTTATGGGAAGAAAATCAGCATTCCTAGATTGTCAAGGGGGGGCCTAACTCTAGGCAGCCCTGATCCTGCACCCCTGTATTGATGAGGTGGTTGGTCTGGAAAAGGGGGAGAGGTGCTCAGAGTCACGTGGAAGAGATCCAGCCTCATGGCTCCAGACCAGTGTCCCTCTCTGGCCCCCAGGTCTGGCCAAACCCCAGGGGAGCCCATAGTCCCCTGACTCTCAGGCAGGATTTAGATGCTCAGGGGAGAGCAGGGGTCCCAGGAGGGTCTCCCAGGCCTGGGGGCCTGGCTGGAGGAAAGGGGTGCAGGTGGGCCGGGGAAGGACTCGGGCTTGGAGCCAGCATGGGCTGCAGCCCTGTCCCTGCTTCCTGTCCTGAGAAATGGGGGCAGGCACTGTGTCTGCCCCACAGACCTGCGCACGGCGAGCTCAGTCAGGGCTCTCTGCTCCCCGCACTCCACCACTCAGCTCCCAGGCCCTCCCTCTCGCCAGGAAATGAAGGGATGTGCCAGCCCTGGCTGGGAAAGGGGCCAGGCCGGCAAGGAGGAGAGGCGGGGGCAGTGTCGAGACCACCCCAAGGGCCCTCCCGCCAGAGGGAGCTACCTGAGTTGTGGCCCGCCAGCATCCGCGCGCTCTGGGGCCGGGAGAGCCGCTGGCCACTGTCGCTGAGGGACGGCGGCTGGTGTGCGTGGGGCCGAGACTGCTTGGGCTTGGGCTTTAAAATCCCCAAGTCTGACGGGAGACAGTGGCGGGAAGGGTCAGAGACAGGGACTGGGAGCGAGCGGGAGCTCTGGGGGGACCCGCAGGGACGGGGCGAGGGCTGCTGGTCACCGCCAGCCTCAGCTGGCCTCCCCGGGTCTGAATTCCTGGACGGCCCCTCGGACGGACGCGCGTCACTCACTCCCAGGTCTGTCTGTCCGTCCGCCCATCCAGCCACTCATTGGGACAGGCCCCTGCCCGCCTCGGCCCGGGGCCTGGGGCCCGGTGCGCTCTGACCCGGGCTTGTGGTTCGGGGCGGGGGGCGGGGCAGGGAGGCAACTGGGAAGGTGCACGCGTGGCTCTAAGTGGCGGTGGGACGTGACAGACCGCACGCCTCAGGACGGCTGCCCAGAAGAGGACGTTCTGGGGACAGGAGAGTCACTAAGTGCTCGAGGGCTCAGGAGAAAAAGGGGTTGGACTTGGCCGTGGCGATGCGGCAGGAAAACTGGGGTGGCGGCCTGCGGGTGAAGTTTGGCTAGAAAAGATGGGGCCACCACGACATCCCCGCTAACGGGCCGAGACTGGGAGCGGCAAACATTGACCCCGGGGGCTGCGGGGACCTGAACATTTGGAGTCAGGGAGGTGGAGGAGGAAGGCGGAGCTGCCTGGGCCTCCAGGAGCGGGGCAGACCTGTGGGACCCAAGCCAAGCCCGAGGGGCCTCTGGGCCACCTGGACACTCACTGTCTCTGCTCAGGATGCCCGGCAGCCTCGTATCCATGCGTCCCTTGTAAATATGTCCGTCCAGGCCCAGGATATCCACCTCGTTGTGCTGCGCAGGGGGGCGGGTCCCATGACCACCGGGCACCCAGGGCTTCCCAGGCCTGCCTCCTGGGAGCGTCCTCCCAACGGTGCTCGGAGCCCTCGAGGGGGCTCCAGGCGGCCCCAGGGCCCAGGGACAGGGAAGGGGGCCCGAGGTGGAGGCGGATGCCCAGGTGGGCCGGTGGCCGGCATGCACCCTCCTTCCCAGGAGAGGCTTTTACAGGGTCTGATGAAGAGACGGCCCCAAGGCCGAGGGCCGAGGAGGGGACTTGTGGTGGGTGTTCCAGAGCGACCTCAGGGCCCCTCCCTCGTGGCTCCCAGGCAGCACCCCCACCTTCATGGCGATCTGGATCTCCTCGGTGGGGCACAGGCCCTGCGACAGGTGCTGCAGGCGGCTGCGGCGGTAGGGGTAGGTGAGGGTGTGGCTGCCCCCGCAGCGCCGGGGCACCGTCGAGTAGGTGTAGTCGGCCGTCTCCGGCACCCTGTGGCGAAGGTGGCAGAGTCACAGGAGCAGGTGTGGCCTGGGACACACCTACGGTGGGGACGGGGTTGGCGGTGGGGAATAGAGGGGTGGGGGCGGGGCAGCACTCGCAGGGGTCTCAGGGCCATAGCTGGACCAAGGAAAGGCCAGGGGGTGAGAGAGTGGGGTGGCCCCCTGGCCCGGCCACCCTGAAGGGGACACGGACACACACACACACACACACACACACACACACACACACACACGCCCATTGGGCAGACGCGGAGCCCTCCCGCGGCCCAGCCTGGCCGCCCACCGTTTATAGCAGGGGGAGCTCGGGCACTGGGCCTGCAGCAGCTCGCGGATCATTTGGCTGCTGGCCTTGACCGAACCCCCGAAGTGGATCTGCACCTTCTCGATGTCCACCAGCATCTTGGAGTGCATGCTGCGC
The DNA here is from genome assembly GCF_016906955.1 of Phacochoerus africanus. NCBI lineage: Eukaryota > Metazoa > Chordata > Mammalia > Artiodactyla > Suidae > Phacochoerus > Phacochoerus africanus. Next base: position 5,141,851 of record NC_062557.1, on the reverse strand, counting down.
AGGCGCCCCACGCTCCGCTCCGTCTTCGCCAGGTCGCCCCGGGGGAAGGCGGCGCTGCCCAGCTTCAGGCTGCGGGGCGCGGGCCCAGCGGAGGGGTGAGCCCACACCCCCCCACCCTCCCCTTGAAACAGGACCCTGTGTGGGCAGCAGCCCTTTCCAAACCTGAGGGACCAGGGCCAGACCTGCCCAGGAAGGTCTCCTGGGCAGGGAACGAGCAGGGGAGCCGGATGGACAGAAGCCCAGCTCTGCCAGCTGCCACCGGTGGGGGAGCTGGGGCCAGGCCCCCCCCCCTGCCATGCCGCCCTGGCACCCCTAGGGCTCTAAGTGCAGTTTGGAAACGACCCTTTCCACTGAAGCCCCAACCTTAGGAGGTGGAGAGGCTGCGGGGAGGAGGGCAGGAGCCCCAGGGAGCATGAAACACGCCCCTGCCTGTCACCCCCCCACGAGAGTCAGCCCCTCCTATCCTCCCATGCACAGGGGAGGGGGGTTCTCAGAGGCAGGGTCCCACCAGGACACCCAGCAGGGCCCCAAAGACGGGTGTGACTAGGCCCGCGCTCTCGTCCTCCGATGCTCTCGCCCCAGGGAGCGCCAGGAGCCCCTTCAGACAGCACCCTAGCAGCACCCCCACTCCCCACCCCAGCCGGGGGAGCCCCCAGTCTCACCCTCCAGAGCCACCCTGCACAGGACTCCGCTGCCCATACCTGCGGCTCTGCTGCCGGACCTGCTCCAGTTCGAAAACCATGTAGGGGCGGATGGACCGGTGCCCAGGCAGGCCTGGGCTCACAGGAGTCACAGGGATGACTCTGGGCAGGGACGGACAAAGGGAGGGGCGGGGTGTGAGAAACCCCATCATCCAAACCCACCGCCCACTCCCCACCCGCCCCCTGCCCGAGGAGCCTCTCTGCCCCGGCCTGGGCTGAAGGATGAGGCATAGGAGCAGCCCAGGGGTAGGCAGTGGACCCGCGAGAGGATAGGACAGGAGACGGAGGCAGGCAGGGAACAGGGGAGAGGAAGCCCTGCTGTGCCTGCCCCCGTTATGGCTGGGGTCACTCACTGTCCAGTCACAGGAGTCTCCAGGGGGCGGTCACATGAGAGGCAGTGGAAATGAGCCAAGAGCTGCCTGGGAAGAATGGGATACACCTGGAGGGGGAGTGCTGTGCCCAGAGGGTACCAAATGGGAGAGATGGAGAGCCCGGGGGCTTGGCTCTCTGCAGGCCAGGCAGGCTGGACGCTCAGTGTTCAGGGTGGCAGGACACAGGCCACCAGAGCCAGAACTGGGCCCTGCTCCTGGGGCACTCACAGCTCCAGGATGTGCCCACTTCTGGCACACATCCAGCACCCACCTACCCTAACCCCAAGCCAGGAGGGGTGCCCTGTGTAAGCCTCGGGCGCCCCCTGGCGGCCATGCATGGAAATCTTGGGACTCAAGCTGCCCTGCGCCCCACTCAGCTCTGGGGGCCTTGGATCCGCTTCCACCCCTCGCTCTCTCAGCGGTAATGTGGACTGGCCTGAGCTAGGAGAGTTGTTCTGGCTCTAAAACTCTCGCTCCTACTCTGCGATGGTCTCGGCTAGGAGCGCGCTGCTCCTCTGGGAACCCTCCAGCCAAAGCCTGGCGGCCCTCACCTCCGCATGGCGGCGGCCTCGTCGGCCTGGTAGAGGGGGGAGCGCTCTTTGAGCTGCTGTCGCAAGGATTTCCACCGATCCTCCAGGGACTGCCTCACGGGGTCCAGCTCCAGGCGGTCCAGCTGTGGGCGGGGCCGGGGGACCCGGTGAGCATCCAGGAAGCAGGTGGGGGCTGCGGCGCCCGGAGAAGGGGGTGCTGTCTCCGCCCCGGGGGCCCTGGAGCCTCCTTCTGCCCCTGACCTTGTTGTCCATCTGTACCAGGAGCTTGTCCAGCATCTTCTGCCAGTCCTGCTCCTGCCCGCTCATCTTAGCCACCAGCTCCTGCATCATGTGGTTCAGCTGCTCCGTGGTGGCGTCAAACTGGACTCGGCTCACTTTGCCCGCCAGGGCGCTCTTGTCGGCTTTCTGCCCAGAGAGAGAGGACGAGGCCCCAGGATGGGAGAGCGCCCGCTGGATGGAGGGGCCCCGCTCCCTGCGGTGTCAACCCTGGCCCTGAACCTACCCCGCCCCCTCGGCCCCCCCTCCCCAGCCGGCCTTTCGGGATGCGGGCCTGGCCTTACCACGTCAATCTCCATCTCCAGGTGTTCCCGGTTGGCCTTTTCCTTCTCCAGCTTCTCCAGTCCCTGGTACAACAGCTGGGAGGCCGAGGGCGCAGAGGATGAGGAGCAAGGACCCGGGGCTGTGCCTCGGCACCCCCGCTGCCCCGCCCCCCCTCACATCAATGTCCTTCTGCTTCTGCCGATGGTCCTCGATGAGGCTGCTGGTGGTGACGTTGAGCTTCTCGCAGTCGCCCTGCACCTGCAGGATAGCGCCCTGGATGTGGCCCAGCAGCTCTTCGTCCTGCGGCAGAAGGACAAAGTCAGGCTCCCCCAGACACCCCTGGGGGTACTGCCGGCCCTGGAAGCGGGCTCTTGAAACATCACTCAGCAGATAGGACAACTTCGGACCCCATTCTGGCTCTGCTCTGGTTGCCGCCAACTGCCACCTCCCCATGGACTAGCCTCGAGGGGACCCAGCCCACCGGTGGGGGTGGCACTAGAGGTGGTCTTGAGGCCTGGGAGTGGTGAGCTGCCTGGGGCCCTGGAGGCTTTGGGTGTGGGCACCAGCTCCCCCACCTGCCCTGAGCTGAACCTGAACTCTGGGGTCGAAGAAGCTGGCCTCAGGGACTTGTGGCACTTCCGGCCCCTCCAGCAGGCCTGCCCTTTAGAGGGGATAGGCATGGGAGCTAGAAGACCTGGAACCCTAAAGCCATGCCAGCGTCCCCATGGCACGGCTCCACCCCCCACCAGCGGTGCTGTCCCCACCCCTGGAGCCTGCTCTGCCCCCTGGTCCCCTGGCCCCAGAGCCAGCTCTGTGGCTGCCCTTGCTGTGACCTGATGGAAAGACCAGGGACTTCTTTCCATCAGGGTGCCACAGAGCCCTGAAAAGAGCCATGGACAAGTGGCCCCTAGGCCCCAGCATCCCCCTGACCCGGGGGCTTCCGAGAGTGGCTCCCGTCACCATGGTATCACCTGGCTCTGCAGCTTGGCCTTCTTGGAGGGCCGGGAAGCGGCCAGGTTGCTGACCATGTCCTGGAGCTGCTCGTAGCGCTGCACCAGCATGCTGACCTGATGGCTCAGGTCCAGGCTGCAGGCCGGGCAGGTGGCCTCAGGGTCCAGCTCCCCGGGCGTCAGGGCTGTCAGGGTCTTCTGGGGGGCCACGCTCATGCTCATGGACAGCAGCTTGGAGGACGAGGCCAGCATGTTCTCGATGATGGTCCTGAGCTTGTCCAACTGGGCACGGGCGAGAGGGCAGGGGCGGGGCAGTGAGCGAGGCCCAGCCACACTCGCTGCGTCTATGCTGTCACTGCCAGCATGTGCTTGCTGCCCTTGGCCTGCTGTGATCCAGGCAGTCGTTCCAGCCTCAGTGTCTCGCAGGGCACGCGGCACGCAGGAGGTGCTCCGCGTCTGTCCATTAAATAGTAACCAGAGTTCCCAGGGAGGGTAGCACTGATGCTGATAAAGCCCTCACAGGACGGAGGGTCTCCAGCCAGCCCACTGGTGCAGGGTGAGAACATGGCTCCTCTAGCTAAATCCTGGAGTGGTGATGTCTGTTAGTCAGTCAACAAACACTTCGAGGACCCTGATGACACCCAGGCCCTGCTCCTCAGGTCTGGGGACATGAGGGTGGGCTCACACATGCTCTGTCCCCATCTGGCAGGCAACTAACTATAGGAGAATATGATTTTCTCACACCATATACAAAACTAAACTCAAAATGGATTAGAAGCCTAAATATAAGGCCAGAAATGAAAAAACTCCTAGAGGAAAACATAGGCAGAGCATGCTTCGCTGTAAATCACAGCGATATTTTTTTTGGATCTGTCTCCTAAGTCAAAGGAGACAAAAGCAAAAATTAAAAATGAGACCTAATTAAACTTAGAAGCGTTTGCACAGCAGAGAAAATCACGCAGAGAAAGGGAAGAGTAGGAGCTACAGCTGCCGGCCTATCCACGGCCTCGGCCACACCCGATCCGAGCTGCGTCCGCAGCTCACAGCCTCGCCGGATGCTTAACCCGCTACGTGGGGCCAGGGATCGAACCCGAGTCCTTGAGTCCTCATGGATACTAGTCGGGTTCATTACTGCTGAGCCACAGTGAGAATTTTTGTATTTACTTTCCTTTTTTCTTTGCTTTTTAGGGCCGCACTCGCAGCATATGGAGGTTCCCAGGCTGGGGGTTGAAATGGAGCTACAGAAGCCGGCCTGCCCCACAGCTACAGCACCAGGGGATCTGAGCCACATCTGTGACCTACACCACAGCTCACGGCAACGCTGGATCCTTAATCCTCTTAGCAAGGCCAGGGATTGAACCCGAAACCTTGTGGTTCCTCGTCGGATTCGTTTCCACTGCATCGCGATGGGAACTCCTCTGTCTTTACCCTCAACCAAGCTCCCTTTTGCTTGAGCCCAGCAAGCCTCTTGCCACCGGAAGAGCCCGCACTCCTGGGAAGGGTCAGGAGGCCGGGCCCGAAGCAGGGAGGGGAATATGCGCTCTCACAGGTGTGGCCCCAGGGAGCCCTGGAGGCCGCTAAGCTCAGGGGTGAGCTTTGGGATGGCAAGTGACCCCCGCGCACACCGTCCACTGCTGCCCTAGTGGGGACAATCAGCTCCTGGTCACGAAATGGAACATGCCACTGTTCCCGCACACCTGCAAGGGGGACCAGAGTGGGGCCTTCAGCACACGGGGTCGGGGCTCCTGGTACAAGGCCCCTGGGCCCCGTGCCTTTGCCCATCCAATCCCCCTGCCAGTGCTCAGAGGGCTCTTCCTCCTCCAGATACCCCCCGGGAACATTCGGGGGCAACTGAGAATAGCAACTTTCAAGAAGCAAAGGCAGGGAGTTCCCAGGTGATCTAATGGTTAGGGCTCAGCATTTTAACCACTGTGGCCTGGGTTCAATCCCTGGTCGGGAACTTAGATCCTACATCAAGCCACCACCGCACCACGCAGCCAAAAAAAAAAAAAAAAAGAAAGAAAAAGATGCAAATGCAGACACTATCCAGGGAGTGAAAAGATAAGGCATAGAATGGGAGAGAGTATTTGCAAATTACATATCAGAGAAGAATCTTGGGAGTTCCCTTGTGGCTCAGTGGGTTAAGGATCCAGCGTTGTCACGGCTATGGCATGGGTTTGATCCCTGGCCAGGGAAAGTCTGCCTGCCATGGGCAGGGTCAAAAAAGGGAAAAATGAAATGAAATAAAATGAAATGAAATAGGCTGGTCTGTGTGCAGCCAACCCCAAGAAGGGCCCTGGTCTCTGCGGCTGAGGAGTGTGGAATATCCTCACCTGACCCTGGAGGTAAAGGGAGGCTCCGGAGACCGAGTGTTCCAGGCTGATCTTGCCCCGCTCTTGGCTCTCCCTGAGCTCCGTCAGCTCCTTCTCGATGTCGGCCACGGTGACTCTGTGGCACAAGAGAGGTTCCAGCCTCACCACCCGCCTCCAGCAGCCTCTGGCTAGGAGTCCAAGGCCTTGCCTATCCCACAGGTGACTGCCCAGAGTGCTGGCCTGAGAGGCTTCTGGGGGTCAGACCGGAAAAGAGACGGCTCTGAGGGGCCCTAGCAAATGCCCTGAATTCTCCAAGTGGAGACAGTATCTCAGGAGGTTGTTTGCTTTTATTTTATTTTATTTTTTTATTTTTTTGTCTTTTTGCCTTTTCTAGGGCCGCTTCCGTGGCATATGGAGGTTCCCAGGCTAGGGGTCCAATCGGAGCTGTAGCTGCTGCCCTACGCCAGAGCCACAGCAACGTGGAATCCAAGCCCTGTCTGCAACCTACACCACAGCTCACCGCAACGCTGGATCCTTAACCCACTGAGCAAGGCCAGGGACTGAACCCGCAACCTCATGGTTCCCAGTTGGATTTGTTAACCACTGAGCCACGACGGGAACTCCTGTTTTTAATTTAAACAAATTATTTTTTTGGTCACGCTCACAGCATGCTAGAAGTTCTGGAGCCAAGGATCGAAGCTGTGATGCAGCAGCAGCAACACCAGACGGAACCTTAACCTGCTGAGCCACCAGGGAACCCCTGAGCTGTTTTAAGGACCTAGGCGACTTCCCCTAGCAACGTGGATTAGCTATGGAAAGGCGGAGAACAGACATGATCTGGATCAAAGACAGTGAGCCGAAGGCTTCTGTCTCCTCGGCCAGGAAGGCGTGACGCCAGGAGGCGAGGACACGGGGGTTTTACCTGAGGATGCCCAGCTGCAGGCTCAGCGGGCCAGCTTTCACGTCCTTTCCCGTTTCTTGCTCCTGCTCGCCCTCCAGGATCTTGTTCACCCTGTCCAGCTATAAATCCGGCACGAGAGGAGGGTCAGGCAGGCTTGAGAGCGCTGCTCTCTGAACCGACCTCTGCAGCCTGAGCAAGCCCCTCCCCTGTTCCCTAATCCCTTTTTTTTTTTTCTTTTATTTCAGGGCCGCACCCATGGCATATGGAGGGTCCCAGGCTAGGAGTCAAATTGGAGCTGTAGCCGCTGGCAGCCACAGCAATGCAGGATCTGAGCCGTATCTGTGACCTACACTGCAGCTCACAGCCACTCTGGATCTTTAACCCACTGAGCAAGGCTGTGGATCGAACCTGCGTCCTCGTGGATCCGAGTCAGATTTGTTTCCACTGAACAACAGTGGGAGCTCTCTGTTCCTGAATCTTAATCCAACCTTCTGACAAAGTGACAAAGCCCAAGCTCCCTTCTTAACACCCCTCTATCCCATGGGGGTAGAGAGCTGGCACTAAGAAGGGCTGAACCCTAAAAGCAAAAAAAAAAAAAAAAAGAAGGAGTTCCCATCATGGCTCAGCGGTTAACGACCCCGACTAGCATCCATGAGGATCCGGGTTCGATCCCTGGCCTCCCTCAGTGGGTTAAGGATCCAGCATTGCCGTTAGCTGTGGTGTAGGTCACAGACACAGCTCAGATCACACATTGCTGTGGCTGTGGTGTAGGCTGGCAGCTGTAGCTCTGATTGGATCCCTAGCCTGGGAACCTCCATATGTCTCAAGTACAACCCTAAAAAGCAAAAAAAAAAAAAAAAAAAAGAGAGGAGGGAGAGGGAGAGGGGGAGAGAGGGGAGCGGGGGTGGGGGGGGGCTAGGGCTGAAGATCTTGCCATGATCACTGGTCCCAGACAGTCCCACATCTCCGAGTGATGAAAGCCGCTCAGGCCTCTTGGTTGGTGCAACTGAATCCTTCCTTTTTTTTTTTTTTTTTTGATCTTTTTAGGGCTGCACCTGTGGCATATGGAGGTTCCCAGGCCAGGGGCTGAATTGGAGCTACAGCTGCCCACCTACACCACAGCTACAGCAACACTGGGTCCTTAACCCACTGAGCGAGGCCAGGGATCGAACCCCCACCCTCATGGTTCCTAGTCGGAGTCATTTCCGCTGTGCCACGACAGGAACTGCCCCCTTGTGTTTTGATTCGTTTCCAGTGCCCCGACGGGAACCCCGAACGTCAGGTTTTAGGTCCGGGAGATAAACACGGTGCGTTTTCTGAGGGGACCGTGAAGATACTAATCTCCGTGAAAGGGGGGTGCAGAAGCCGCAAACAGAAGCCGCAAGGAGGGTTGTTGGCGCTCAAAGGCAGAGGAGGTGGAGCCTCTCTGACTCACTTTGGCTTTTTCTTGACAAACTTCTTTGGTCAAGGCCTTCAAGGTCTTCAGCTGCTCCTGCAGGTCGGCGGGGATGGACTTCCTGACTGCGGAGAAGAGAGGCCTTAGAGCCGGAAAGGTCAGATGCCCAGGGGCTCCCGGGCCCCGTTTCCAGCCCTCCACATCCTCCACCGGGCTTCTCCTGGGGGCCGCCGCAAGGGGATGGGAAGACAGGAGGGTCCTTTTAGGGGATGAGTTCAACGCGATTGTTTGCTCCTCACCCCAGCTGCTCCCCAGAGTCTGGCAGAGGCCTAAGAACCCGCCTCCTTCCCCGCTAAGGCTCCTTCACTCCGACTGGCTTAATTCCATCTCTGGGACCCTGTGGGCTATGGGAGAACCCAGAACGGGGGAAATGCGGTTTTCGGGGCCCCGGGCAGAGGGCCAGTGGCCGGGAGTTGAGGCCCGGGGGAGAAGAGGAGGCCACCCCTCGAGGACAAGGACGAGCACGGGGACAGCGGCCTCCCCGCCCCGCACACACACCCATCAGCGCCAGCAGGAACTGGAGCTTCTCCAAGTCCGTTTGGCCGGCCTGTTCCTCATCCAGCTCCTTCATGTTTTCCTTAAGCTCCACGTAGAGGCCGACAAGCTCTCCCATCAGACGAAACGTTTCCACTGCCATGGGGAAGCTGGGAGCCAGTTTATCCAGGGAGTCGTGCCGCTCCGTCTGGATATTGCTCCTGTCGGACGAGGCGCGGTGGAAACTGTCAGGCGGGGGTGTGTCCCCGAGAAAGGCGGCCTCGTGGCTTGGGGTGGTCTGAATAGACACTCGAGGGTGGCTTGCATCATACGTTTCATGTGGATCCAAACCCACCTGGACGAACAGGTCTACACCCGGGTACCCTGGGCCACGAGGGCTGGGATGCACGAGGCCCTGGGAACCTGGGCTAGACCGTGCCCGGTCGGGCGGCTCTGCACCTGGGGCCACGTCACCACGCTCATCCGGTTCGGGTGTTTCCAGAGGCTGTGGATCCTGGCTTGCAGAACCCGCGCGGGTGCGCAACGGTGTTGGGCCATGCTGGGCTCCGCCAGGAGGCATCAACCCTTGTTGATAGGTCTCTCGTGGTTCCAAACCCTCCTGGTCTGTACCTCTCAATGCCAAACCTTGACTGGCTAGGAAGGGTGACCCCCAGCCATACTGATCTCTGCCAGGATATACCACGCCGTGCTGGTATGGGCTCGGTGATAGGAAACTTCGAGGATCTGCATGGATTGTTGGAAAGCCATGAAGCTCTGTGCCCGGTGGTATCAAGCCTCGATCTGTAGCAGACTGCCGCAACCAACGGTGGTCAATTGCAGGTTGAACCAAACCACGCTGATCCGTACCAGGCTGCATGAAACCACGTGGATGGGCACCAGGCTGTACCAGACCAGGTGGAAACAAGCCAGGCATAGACGCACCAGGTTGAAAAAAGCCATGTGGAGCTAAACCAGCTTGCACTAATCCAGGCTGACCCGCACTGCGTTGCACCAAACCAGGCTGAGCTGCACCAGGCTGCACCAAGCCTTGCTGAGCTGCACCAGGCTGGACCAAGCCAGGCTGAGTTGCACTAGGCTGCACCACGCCGGGCTGAGCTGTACCAGGCTGCACTGAGCCCAGATGATATATTCCAGGCTGTACCAAGCCAGGCTGAGCTGCACCAGGCTGCACCAAGCCTTGCTGAGCTGCACCAGGCTGCACGACGCCAGGCTGAGTTGCACTAGGCTGCACCACGCCGGGCTGAGCTGTACCAGGCTGCACTGAGCCCAGATGATATATTCCAGGCTGTACCAAGCCAGGCTGAGCTGCACCGGGCTGCGCCATGCCAGGCTGAGCTGCACCAGGCTGGACCAAGCCAGGCTGATATATTCCAGGCTGGACCAAGCCAGGCTGACCTACACCAGGCTGCACCAAGCCAGGCTGAGCTGCACCAGGCTGCACCAAGCCAGGCTGATATATTCCAGGCTGGACCAAGCCAGGCTGACCTGCACCAGGCTGCACCAAGCCAGGCTGAGCTGCACCAGGCTGCACCAAGCCAGGCTGACCTGCACCAGGCTGCACCAAGTCAGGCTGAGCTGCACCAGGCTGCGCCAGGCCAGGCTGAGCTGCAACAGGCTGTACCAAGTCAGGATGACCTACGCCAGGCTGGACCAAGCCAGGCTGAGCTGCACCAGGCTGCACCAAGCCAGGATGACCTGCACCAGGCTGCACCAAGCCAGGCTGAGCTGCACCAGGCTGCACTAAGCCCGGCTGAGCTGCACCAGGCTGGACCAAGCCAGGCTGACCTGCACCAGGCTGGACCAAGCCCGGCTGAGCTGCACCAGGCTGGACCAAGCCCGGCTGAGCTGCACCAGGCTGGACCAAGCCAGGCTGAGCTGTACCAGGCTGCACCAAGCCCGGCTGAACTGCACCAGGCTGCACCAAGTCAGGATGACCTACGCCAGGCTGCACCAGGCCAGGCTGAGCTGCACCAGGCTGGACCAAGCCAGGCTGAGCCGCACCAGGCTGGACCAAGCCAGGCTGAGCTGCACCAGGCTGCACCAAGTCAGGATGACCTACGCCAGGCTGCACCAGGCCAGGCTGAGCTTCACCAGGCTGGACCAAGCCAGGCTGAGCCGCACCAGGCTGGACCAAGCCAGGCTGAGGTGCACCAGGCTGCACCAGGCCAAGCTGAGCTGCACCAGGCTGGACCAAGCCTTGCTGACCTACACCAGGCTGCACCAAATCGGGCTGAGTTGCACTAGGCTGGACCAATTCAGGCTGAGCCACACCAGGCTGGACCAAGCCAGGCTGAGCTGCACCAGGCTGGACCAAGCCTCGCTGACCTACACCAGGCTGCACCAAATCGGGCTGAGTTGCACTAGGCTGGACCAATTCAGGCTGAGCTGCACCAGGCTGCACCAAGTCAGGATAACCTACGCCAGGCTGCACCAGGCCAGGCTGAGATGCACCAGGCTGGACCAAGCCAGGCTGCTCTGTGCCAGGTTGTATGAAGCCAGATGTTCCAAAACCTTGCGGACCTGCAGCAACGTGCATCAAACCAGCTGATGACAATCTTCGCTGACCCATGGGAAACACTGCAAATCCATGCTCGTCTATGCCAAGAGGTACTGATCCACGCTCATCCCTGCCAGGTGGTCCAATACCACTCTCGTCCACGCCAGGCTGTCTTATACCACGTTGGTCTGTACCAGGAATTATCACACCGTGCTGAGGTGTGCGAAGTGGAACCACACCAGGCTGATCTGAACGAGGTCGTTCCAATCCTTGCTCATCTCTGCTGGGTGCCAAGGGTGGCACCACATCCCTCTGAACCAATTCCTGCTCATCCATTCCAGGGGGTACCGCTCCAAGCTGACCCACATAGAGGGGTACCACGCCTTGTGCATAAGTGCTAGGAGTGAGCGAAGCAAGCTGATCTGTGGCTAGTAATCCGAGTCCATATTGATCTGGCCTTGCAAAAATTGGACCCTGGCTAATGTATGCTCCCCTATGCCAGTCTCTGGCCAAGGTGGCTGGGGATAAACCCTGATAAACGGGGCCGAGGTGTGCATCTTGCTCCTCTCTGCGTAGATGTGCTAAGCCGTGCTGCTCTCTAGATGATCTGTGACGATCTGACTCTATTCTGAATTGGGACACTGTGGGGTGATAGGGTTTGGCTGGGCCGGCTTCATCCTGGGCCCTGGAGTGCTGTTCTCTGCCAGGAAACCCAGGAGCGGGGGTACCTCTGCCTCGGTCCCTGCCAGTAACCCCTTCAGAGGGGTATCCTATGCCACTGGTCCCCAGAAAGGTCTTATCTGTGATCAAACCAGTGGCAGACTCCATCGCCTGGTCAAGACTCGGATGCTTGGTGGAGGCTCCGCTTGGAATAATTATATCGTTTGACGTCACGGAAGACTGCCCTCTGCGCTTAGGAAGGCCCGTTGATGACTCCGAGACCTGGTGCGAGAGGAAGGAAGAAATCAGTCACTGGAAGTGAAAATCCTCCATATAAGAGGCGGAGGGGGCGTTCCCGTCGTGGCGCAGTGGTTAGCGAATCCGACGAGGAACCATGAGGCTGCGGGTTCGATCCCTGGCCTTGCTCGGTGGGTGAAGGATCCGGCGCTGCCGTGAGCTGTGGTGTGGGTCGCAGACGCGGCTTGGATCTGGCGTTGCTGTGGCTCTGGCGTAGGCTGGCGGCTACAGCTCGATTCGACCCCCAGCCTGGGAACCTCCATGTGCCGAGGGAGGGAAAGAAGTCTGGGATGTGGAAGAGGACTGAGCGCCCCTGGGAGAAAAACACCCTCCGGTCCCCCCCGAACGGAGCTGGACACAAAGACCGACGCTGACATTCGTGCAGGGTGGTTCTTCAGATGTCTGAGAAGCTGCACATTCGTAAAGGACATCGTCGTATGACGTCTCCCTCATAAAAGACGTGCGGAAACCACAGAAGACAACTGATCGACCTCAACTCTTGCTGAGTCTGCAAATCAAGGACGGGAGTAAAGTATCGAATTCAAGATACAAAGTCAACACCGCAAACCAGCTATCATGGAAAAAAGAAAATATAGAGTCTCCCCCATCATTGACCTATTGCTGAGGGTGGAAGGGTTCACGGCAGGGCAAGTAAGCCGCATATTTCAAACGTAAAATAAATAAATAATGACATAAAATGTACGGCACAGGAGTTCTCTTGCGGTGCAGCGAGTTAAGGATCCGGTGTCATCAACCGAAGCAGCTTGGGTCACTGCTGGGGCGTGGAATCAATCCCTGGCCCAGGAGCTTTTGCATGACATGGACGAGGCCAAAAAAAAAAAAAAAAAAGTGGTGTTCCCATTATGGCTCAGGGGGTTAAGAACCCGAGGTAGTCTCTGTGAGGATGTGGGTTCAATCCCTGGCCTTGCTCAGTGGGTTAAGGATCCAGTATTGCCACAAGCTGTGGTGTAGGTGGCAGATGCAGCTTGGATCCAGTGTGGCTGTGGCTGTGGTGTAGGCCAGCAGCTGCAGCTCCAATTCAACGCCTAGCCTGGGAACTTCCATATGCTGCAGGCATGGCTATAAAAAGAAAGAAAAAAAAAAAAAAGAGGACACAACAATCCTGAATGTTTATGTACCGAATAACAGGGCTAAAAATACATAAAGCAAAACTGGACAGAACTGCAAGGCGATATGGACAAATCCACAATTATCATCAGAGATTTCAACCCTGCTCTCTCAACAGCAGATGGGAATAAGCAGGAAACTGGCAAGTATGCTGTAATCATTTTCAGGAGCTGCCACAAAGTGCCACCACCTGGGTAACTCACACAACAGAAACATGTTCTCTCACAGTTCTGGAGGCTAGAAATCTGAAATTAAACTGTTGATAGGGGAGTTCCCGTCGTGGCGCAGTGGTTAACGAATCCGACTAGGAACCATGAGGTTGCTGCGGGTTCGATCCCTGGCCTTGCTCAGTGGGTTAACGATCTGGCGTTGCCGTGAGCTGTGGTGTATGTTGCAGACGCGGCTCGGATCCCATGTTGCTGTGGCTCTGGCGTAGACTGGCAGCTACAGCTCCGATTAGACCCCTAGCCTGGGAACCTCCATATGCCGCGGGAGCGGCCCAAGAAATGGCAAAAAGACCAAAAAAAAAAAAAAAAACTGTCGATAGGGCTGGTTCCTCCTGGGGCTGGTGAGAGACCCTGACCCACGCTCTCGCCTAGCTTCTGGTCTCAGGTGTTCCTTGGCTTGTAGCAGCTGTTTCTGTTTTGTTTTTTTTGTCTTTCTAGGACCACACCTGCGGCATATGGAGGTTCCCAGGCTAGGAGTCTAATTGGAGCTGTAGCCACTGGCCTACACCACAGCCACAGCCATGCCAGGTCCAAGCCACGTCTGCGACCTACGCCACAGGTCACGGCAACACCAGGTCCTTATCCCACTGAGCGAGGCCGGGGATCGAACACGAATCCTCACGGATGCTGGTCGGGACCCCCCCGGGAGCCACAACGGGAGGTCCCTCCCTGTGTTTTCACATCATCGCCTCTTGTGCGTGTCCCTCTGTCCAAATTTCCCCTTCTTATAAGGGCACGGTCCTACCGGATCAGGGTCCACCCGAATGACCTCATCCTAATCACCTGCAAAGACTGTTTCCAGATCAGTTTACGTTCACAGGTCTGGGCAGTTACGACGTCAGCATATGTTGAGTAGGGGTTGGGGAGACACAGTTTAACCGGAAGAAGACACATTGTTGGGTTTTCTTTGTTTGTTTTTTTCCTCATATTGTCCTTTTATTTATTTATTTTTTATTACTCAGATGAATGGACCACATCTGTAGCTGTATAATGATCATCACAATCTGACTTCACAGGATTCCCATCCCACAGCCCAGGCACGTCCCCCCACCCCCCAAACTGTCTCTTCCGGAAATCATAAGTTTTTCAGTGTCTGTGAGTCAGCGTCTGTTCTGCAAAGAAGTCCCGTCTGTCCTTTTTTCAGATTCCACATGTCAGTGAAAGCATTGCATGTTGGTGTCTCATTGTACGGCTGACTTCACTTGGCATGATGGTTTCTAGGTCCATCCATGTTGCAAAAAATGCTGGTATTTCGTTCTTTTTGATGGCTGAGTCATATTCCACTGTGTATATGTACCACCTCTTCTGGATCCAGTCCTCTGTCCATGGACATTTAGGTTGTTTCCATGTCTTGGCTCTTGCAGATAGTGCTGCTGTGAACATCGGAGTCCGTGTGTCTTTGCGAGTCGTGGTTTTCTCTGGATAGATGCCCAGGAGTGGGATTGCTGGATCACATGGTGGTTCTATGTTTAGTTTTCTGAGGCATCTCCAGACTGCTTTCCACAGTGGTTGCACCCATTGACAATCCCACCAACAGTGTGCTAGGGTTCCTTTTTCTCCACCCCCTCTCCAGCACTTATTGTTTGTAGACTTTTGGATGATGGCCATCCTGGCTGGTGGAAGGTGGTACCTCGTAGTGGTTTCGATTTGCATTTCTCTAATAATTTGTGATGTTGAACACCTTTTCATGTGTTTCTCAGCCATCCGTATGTCTTCTTTGGAGAACTGTCTGTTTAGATCTTCTGCCCATTTTTGGATGGGGTTGTTTGTTTTTTTGGTATGGAGCTGCAGAAGGTGTTTCTAAATTTTGGAGATTAATCCCTTGTCAGCTGATTCACTTGCAAAGATTTTCTCCCATTCTGTGGGTTGTCTTTTTGTGTTGTTTAGGGTTTCCTTTGCTGTGCAGAAACTTTGAAGTTTGATTAGGTCCCAGAAAACACAGTGTCTTTTAAGTGCACAGAAATTTACCAAGACAGACCATATACTGGGCCACAACATATGCATCTATAAATTTATTTATTTATTTAGTCTTTTTGCCTTTTCTAGGCCGCTTCCCACAGCATAAGGAGGGTCCCAGGCTAGGGGTCGAATCAGAGCTGTAGCTGCCAGCCTACACCAGAGCCCACAGCAACACAGGATCCGAGCCTCGTCTGCAAACTACACCACAGCTCACGGCAATGCCGGATCCTTAACCCACTGAGCAAGGCCAGGGATCGAACCCGCAACCTCATGGTTCCTAGTCGGATTCGTTAACCGCTGAGCCACGACGGGAACTCCCATTAGTCGAGTTCTTAACAAGCTGAGCTACAATGGAACTCCTAGGAGGGCTCTCTTGATTGGATCAGGGCCACCTGGAATAATTTCCCTTGGATTTATTCAAAATCATTATATTGGCAATCTCATCATGGAGAGACGGCCCACCCCATCCAAGATTCTGCTGTCACTGGGGGCAGGAATCTTGGCAGTTACCGAAGAGTTCTGCCTGTCTCCTGTGCCCTGGAAAGGCCCTCCTGGACTGAGAATTAGTCACTGCAGATGAAATAAACGAGATAAGGAAACTGAGCCATGGAAAGATTCTGACATCGCCCGTGTCAGAAGCCCCCTCTGGAGTTCCCATCCTGGCTCAGTGGTAATGAAGCTGACTAGCATCCCCGAGGTTGCAGGTTTGATCCCTGGCCTCGCTCAGTGGGTTGCGCATCCGGCGTTGTCGTGAGCTGTGGTGTAGGTCACAGATGTGGCTCGGATCCCACGTTGCTGTGCCTCTGGTGTAGGCCGGCGGCTACAGCTCCGATTCGACCTCTAGCCCGGGAACCTCCATAATTCGGCCTTGAAAAGACAAAAGAAAGAAAAAAGAAAAGAAACCCATTCCCTAGGCAACTTCAGCTCTGAGTATTGCCCAGTGTTCAGAAACAAGATTAGGAGACGGCAGAGAGATTCCAGCTCAAGTTGCAAGACGAGGCCGTCACTCACGAACTGCCTCAAAAGGGAGAAGAGGACCCTATGGACAAGGGTCCCGTGGCTCTGTTACAAATCGCCACAACTCCGCGGCTCAAAACAACACCAGCGTGTTACCTTACCGCTCAGGGGGTCAGAATTCCACAAGCAGTTTCACTGAGCTGAAGTCAAGGCAAGAGCAGGGCTGCTTCGGTTCCTTCTGCGTCCTCGTCTTTTCCCATTGCTGATGGTTGCTGGCTTCCTCTTTCTTTGCTTTTTAGGGCCGCACCTGCGGCACATGGAAGTTCCCAGGCTAGGGGTCGAATCAGAGCCACTGGCCTGAGTCGGCCAGATCCTTAACCCACTGAGCGAGGCCAGGGGTGGAAACTTCATCCTCATGGATGCTAGTCAGATGCATTAACTGCTGGGCCGAGACGGGAACTCCCATCTGCGGGTGTCTGCACACAGCGGTCAGGAATGGCCCGTCGGCCATCAGAACACACCCTTGGAAGCAAGGGGTCTGTGTCCTTCACACACTCAAGTGTGGGGACAGACGAGCCTCTCCCACCTCGGCTCTGAGCTCCTCTAACAGGCGCTGCCACGGGGAGAGTCGCGGCCTCTCTCCCCACGTCTGGTTCTCCAAACAGGAGACCTTATTTCTCTGCGCACATCCCCCCCCCCCCCCACTGCCCTGGCTCTCTTCCTACTCGCGATTCGGGCAGACGCTGCCTCAGCCGCCCCCGAGACCACTGCTTTCCTGGGGTCTGCGCAGGGCTCAACTTGTCAGTGCATGCTCTCTTGCTTCGCAGAAATTTATATTTCATTCTCCTCTGCTGCTGGGGTTGTTCAAGATTTTGAGCAGCTGTCGGAACCCTGACACCTCTGGAGAAGGAGCAACGTCCAGAGGTGCTTCTATTGAAGCTTATTTTTAAGCCTTGCTGGTGCCTGGCACCCCGGGGAAACGCATTGCTCACTGAAACGACAGTGGCACGTACGTGCAAAGAAAGCTTAAGGAAAACACCCAAAACAATGAAAGCAGAGGCCACCTTTTTCTAGACCATTCTCTCTGTGGCAGGCTCTTTTTCCAACTCTTTCTCGTTTGTCTTTTTGTCTTTTTAGGGCCACACCTGTGGCATATGCCACAGCAACGCAGGATCCGAGTCTTGTCTTTGACCTACACCACAGCTCATGGCAACACCAGGTCCTGAACCCGCCTCCTCATGGATGCTAGTCGGTTTGTTAACTGCAGAGCCACGACGGGAACTCCTTTCCAACTCTTTCTGATGCTGCTTTTCTCTGAAGAAGGACTGGAGACTCAGAAAGCAGCTGAGGAGACTAGCAGGCTATCCCTTGCATCCAGAAAATAGTTGGTGCACCCAGATGGCCACTTGGTGGCGCCAAAGGGCTCGCCCTCCTCCCGCTGGGTGTCTGTGCATCCATGGGACCCTTTCCAAGTGACCCAGATACACCAAGCCAGGGGAAGAGGAATGTCGAGACCGAAAAGGCAGCTGATCCGTATCCTCTGGGCCATTTAAAAATACCCACCTTATTCAGAGGAAGAAAGCTTAGCTTGGTTGTCCCGTGCCCGGCCCGGGGAAAGACACACACCCGCAGGTACAAGTCACCATCAGCACAAGGCTCCCTTGAGGAGGTTTCATTTGTCCACTAACCGTGCAGGGACTCGGGCATTTCAGGAAAGACTGTAAAGGACCTTTGAAGAGCTCTGAAAGCAAATCAAAACTACCCTGGGGTACCGTTTTTCCGTCTAAACCACGGGCCAAGCTAAAGAGAAGGAGGTACCGACAGACGGTGCTGGCAGGTGACGGAGGAACAAATCCTCACCCATGGGGGGGGGCCAAGCTGAAACTACACCCACGAAGACAATTTGGCCAAAGCTGGGCAAACTACAAATGTGCATTGGGTTCCTAGGCTCTTATCTTAGGGGTACCTTCCCGTGTGTGAATATCATTATTAGAGCACGGCTGAGGACTGAGAAAAAAAACCATTTAAAGCAGCCATAATAGAAAATTGGTGAAACAAATGCGAAATACCCGCATCATGGACTACTGTGCAGTCGTGGAAAGGAAGAGGTTCGGGGACCCCACCCAAGATCACTGCCCAGCCCCCACCCCCACCCCCGCTGTTCACCGTTTGTGAGGCCCTCCAGCCATCGGTAATCGCTTGCTCCAGCTCCTCCCAGGTGACCATAGTGGCTTCTTCCATCGAAGGCATCATACTCAGCTTCCGGCTCACCAGTTCCTGACAGGGGTAAACGACAGGCACGCACACACAAACACGCCAAGAACACACAACATACAAGACACACACACAAACATGCACACCTAGTTTAATCAGAGGCAGCTGTAGGAACAGAACAGAACTAACGGGTTTGGGTGGGTCCTTCTAAAGCCCCCAGGAGACGTCACAGTCCTTCAAGTAACCAAGGAGTCTTGGGTGACTGGTTTCCTGTCCCATGTGAGCCCTGGATGGACCACCGGGTAGGGATACAAGGAATGTTCCCTCATTCCAGGGGCAGCGGCCCAAGAGGCAGAGGGCCCACATCACCCCACGATAGGGGGATGCACGCACCTGGCGTGGGAGTCTGGATGGGGGGGCTTCAGGCGACCATCCTCCCCCACCCCCGCCTTGAGGGCCCTTTCCCACAGCGCTGCCTGATAGTACCAGGAATTTGTCCCGCTCTCTAGTTAGCCTCTCCAGTTCGTCGATCCGTTGGAGGAGTTTCTGGAAAAAGAGTTCAGAGACTGAGGATCAAAGCAGACCACACACACACACACACACACACACACACACACACACGCACACGCACACACGCACAGGCACACGGAAGAAGAGGAAAGGATGTATGTGGCTCTTAGAGGAACAGAGGGTCGAGAGAAGTCTGGTAAGCCTGGCTTCTGGTTCTTTCTCAGCCAAGAGGAAGGGAAGTGGTGTGTGGTGGGCTGGCACCGGGAGACAGGGAGCCAAGAGCAAGGATGGTGCAGACAGGAGCCTTCCCTGGCCCCAAGATGCGTTTCATGCAACCCCCTGGTGAGACATCCTAGCACTGCAGAAGCAGGCTGACCTTGCCTCTCAAGGACAAAGATGATTGGGTGCTTCAATGGTGTCCCCAGACGTGACACTTATTTTTTATTTACTTATTTTGCTATTTTAGGGCCACACCCGTGGCACTTGGAGGTTCCCAGGCTAGGGATCCAGTCGGAGCTGTGGCTGCTGGCCTACACCACAGCCACCGCAACGCCGGATCCTTAACCCACTGAGCGAGGCCAGGGATAGAATCCACATCCTCAAGGATCCTGGTCGGGTTTGTTAACCGCTGAGCCACGAAGGGACCTCCACGCCACACTTTAGAAAGAAAAGCTTCCCAAAGCAAAAATGAGTCCATCTGGGGTCTGGAGGCCTGGGATGAGGTGAGCCGGGGAATCCGGGGGAGCCCCTCCAGGGTCTTGGCGCCTCCCCCTTTAAGCTTTTCTCCTCCCTCAGGTCTCTCTTTGCCTCTCTCTGGGCTTCCTCCTAATTTCTCCTCCTTTTTCCCCAGCTCTAACCCCAGATTCCAGCCTCATCATATGAGCCGGCCTTGAATTCTAGCATTGCCTAGAATCTTCTGGAATTGACATGCTTCGAGGGCTGTTCACTGGGAAATGCTTATACTGAGGGATTTGTGCTTCTCTCTCCAAGGAAACAAAGATCCAAGTGAAAGTGGTGCTGCCGGCAGGGGGTGGGGGTGCTGTTGGGGGGGCTGGGGTTGGTGACCCATAACCCTCTCCATCACAGCCCCCCTCTTCTCGGCAATAGCTTTGTCTCTCAACACCCACCGCCTTATTTCTATATTCTAGTTTCAAGGCTATCCGTTCAAAGAATATGCTGAGAAGTCGTGAGCCCCTCTCTGGGTGGGCTCAGGACGCTCGGATGTCTGACACGTGGTGGTGGGAGAACCCCTGTGTAACCAGGAAGGGAAGGAGGCCCCCCTAGAAGGGGTTACTCAGCTCCCCAAGATGGGGTCCCCGCCGTTCTCACCTCGGGGTGCAACTCAGGGAGCTCCTTTCCCTTTGGCTGGGCATCCTTCAGGATTTTCACTTCCTCCATGACCTCCTGGAGCAGCTCCAGGATCTGTAAGGCCTGGATGCCATCCGGCACCTCCCAGCTCCGGCCGCTTTCCCGCCGTGCTTTTTCGGGGCTCGGCTCCAGGGGGCGCCGGAGAGCGGCTTGGCTGGGAGCCTCCAGCCCGGCAGCCCCCCTCGCGCCCACCTGGCGGACCGCGCCCACTTCCGGGGCCGGCTCGCGGTCCTTCCAAACTCTCATCGACTCTCTCAGCGCCTTCTCCTGCGCCAGCAGGTCCATCTCCTTGGCCTCCAGCCACTCCCGGGCTTGCAGCCCGCTGGTCTGGACGGTGACGTGCTGCACGTGCGCCACGATGGCCTGCACCTGGCTCTCCACGGTCTTAAGCTGCCTGCTGAGGTCCTGCACCTGCCCGCTCAGGTCCTTGACCTTGCTCTCCAGCGCCTGCGGCGGCGCTCCGCTCACGCTGCTCCTCCGCCTCTCTTTGGACACGGGCAACTGCGGGGTGCTGCTCGAGGCCCGCGGGGTCTCGAAGGAGCGACTTTGCTCGGGCAGCTGGGACTGGTAGTTGATCCGCGCCTCCTGCAGGTTGAGGTTCTTGAGCATGGCCACGATGAGCGTGTGCAGGGCCGTGAAGTTGACGGCGCCCACCTCCGGGGTGCCGATGGCGAGGTCGGCCAGCTCCCGGAGGGAGACCGAGGGGGCCAGCGTCTCGGGCGGCATCGTGCGCCTTCTCTGGCGATCCTGCGCCGCTCACCGCGTCTCTGGGGCCTTTCCGGGCCCCTGCGAGGCCCCGGGGCGCCCGTGCCCCTGGGTCTGAAGCCCGCCCCGAGGACGGAGGGAAAGGCCGCCGGGCTCCCCACTCTTCGCTCCCGGGAAACAGAGCCCGCCTCCCCGTTGGGGTCAGGCCGCCGCCGTCGGATCCCAAGCCTTGGACAGCCCCGCGCTGGCGCCGGCTCACGGACGACAGACGTGAGAGGCCGCCGGGCTCCCCACTCTTCGCTCCCGGGAAACAGAGCCCGCCTCCCCGTTGGGGTCAGACCGCCGCCGTCGGATCCCAAGCCTTGGACTGCCCCGCGCTGGCGCCGGCTCACGGACGACAGACGTTTGGAACCGGGTGCGCGGCCCCGTTCGATGCCCGGTTGTGGTGGCACCCCGCGCGCCCGTGGGATTCCGCGGAAGAACGCCCCCCGGCAGGGGCCTGCCTGTACTTGAAGCCACTCCAAAGTCACCAGAGGAGCCAGTCCTAGGGGGTCGGGGAAGCCTTGGTCAGACCCCAAGGCACCAGTAAATGCTCCCCAAAGAGCGCTGTCCCCGAGGCATTTACATCAGGGAACAGATCAGGTGGGGGAGGAGGGGGCACGGAGACCTCCTAGGGTTCACCTGGATTCTAGCCATCCCTTTACCTAGAAAACCCCACCATTCCCTCACCCCTGGGGGGCCACAAAGAACCATTTAAGGGACCTCATGGCCATTACGTTGAGTGTCTTAGCTGGTCCCATCGCAAGTCAGGGGACTTATCTAAGGGATGCAGTCCTGAGACCTTGGCCCCTTGGGGACAGTTCGCTGTGGCTCTGCTCAATCAGAAGAGGAGGGAACTGGGCTGAAGACCACTTACCTCTCAGGCAGTTCCAATCAACCACCAGCTGACCCCTTCTGGCCTCTTTATCTCAACACAGACTCCTGGGGTCAGGGGCCAACATCTCTGCTGGTTATAGGGCACGACTGACGAGACAGGACTAGAGGAATTTGGTGCTCTCAGCAGCTGAGGCTTGATTGCCCCAGAAGACAGGTAGTTTTCACACTCAGGAAAGCGAAAGAAAACCCAAGACTACATTTTGTGACGAGGTACTACTCTTACTACTTTTCAAATGCAAATAATTTTCAGTTTAGTCTGAAGGTTTCATTGGAAGCCGTCAGGTCCATCCCCTGCCCCCCCCCCCGCAAGACAGCAGTTTCCTAGAAATGGAGTTCAATGTGATTCCCATGAGGGTAACACCCAAGGGTTTTTGTTCACCATTAACTCCCTGAGCCTGACACACAGTAGGCCTTCAGGTGGTTGTTGATATAAGAACAAATTCTTTGTAGTTTTTTGTGCACGTAGGTGCTTACATATAAAAGGTAAGGCCAGATCACACAGCTGAGGTTAGAGCCTTAGGGCTGAGCATCAGCTGTGCGGCTGAGGTGGGTGGGTTTAACTGATGCTGTGTTCAGTGACTTTGCAGAACAATGTGACAGCCCTCCCACACTAGCTACGGCCAGGACGTCAGGTCCCCAAGCCCTCATGTTCCCACTTTCCTCTCCCTGAGACTTGCTAGTGTGCCAGGCTACACATCAGGACTCACTCAATACCCGTGGAAAGAGCACATTCTAATCAGCGCCAATTCTCATCCCAAGAAATCTGTTTTACCAAATGCTTTTGCTAAGTAGGTGTGTTTACGGGAGTTCCCTGGTGGCCTAGTCGTGAGGATCAGCACTTTCACCACCTGCAGCCTGGGTTCAATCCCTGGTCTGGGAACAGATCCCACATCCAGCTGCTACAACCCACCAGCAAAAATTTTTTTTTGTTAAGTACACTAAAACCTCCCCTCTTAGCGACATAGGAAACATCTAACTGGAGGTATAAATGGAATTTGGGGGTAGAAAGGGCCTTGGCTTCCAACTCCAAACCTCCCCGTTCACAACAGAGGACAGAGGCCCAGAAAGCCCTGGCCCTCTGCCCGAACCAGCCTCCCGAGTAAACGTCCTCGGCTCTTTGTCTATGACCACGCTAATCATTTCAGATTTATTAAGTTCTTTCCTCAAAATTCTCCTCCTCGGACTATTCTCAGAAGGCAACGTTCTTTGTGTGCTTGAGAAAGCTCATGGGCTCCAAGTTTTGACGGTGGGCTGGGAGCTTTTCTCATTGGAAAAGGGAGAGAAATGTCCAGGAAACTTCCTTGCAAAGAAATACAACTGTACAAGTCAGCCGACTGCCCTTCACGGGCTCACAGGAACTAAGAGGGCCTCAGGCGGCTCCAGCTCATTTCCGGGCGGACACTCCTCCCGCCCGGGGCATTCGGTCCTGACTCGGACCAGACCGAAAGGTACAGTGCAGTGCACACCACCTGTGCAGCAAGGCCCGCCTGGGGTGTGAGGCATGAACTAGAATTACGATCACGTACTTGAAGACGCCGGGCAGGAGGGCCAAGGGCAGCCCGATACGACGCACCCGACCCAAGTGTCATCTGTCACTCAAGAAAAAGCAGCGCTGGGCCTGTTTTTAAAGTGGGGCTTTAGATACATTATTCACCAGGATTTGACCTCCCAGGGTGGGAACCCGGAAGGGGACGGACGTCCGGGGCCCGGGGCCAGCGGTGGACCCGGGTCACCCTGCAGTCAGTGGGCACCTCTGCAACGTGGAGAAGAGACTCACAAGACAGCAAATTTCTTTTATTTGCAACGTAAGAGCGATGCAGACGCCCGGACACGGGGTGCGGGTCTCTATCCTGACGTCCTCGCCAGGGGAAGCGCCGTAAATGCTTCGTTGTTCCATGGCCGCTGGCGAGCGGGTTCTCAAAGAAAAATAGGAGTCTCTACAAAAGACGGGCGTGGAGGTGACCAGCGAGAGGGCAGGTGGGACAGAACCAGTGCCGGGGGCTCGGCGTCCCCAGCCTAGTTCAGCAGCAACACGCGGGTTCCCGGTGGTGGAAGCAACTAAGGGAGCCTGAGGGAGTCACGGTGTCGGCCGTTCGCGCCCGCTTCCACAGCAGCGAGACGTTCAGATTCGCTACAGGGAAATGTCTAACTTTTGTTTAAGGAACAGGATGACCCCGGGGACGGTGAAGGCCACTCACGCATCATCGCTGTCCCCCGCTCCGCGAGCTGAACGCCTCCCACCTACCGGACTTGGCAACGCAAGAGAGACCACGCGCCTCCCCCGAAAGGGAACACCGTGCACAGAGCCGCCGGCCCTGCGGCGCACATGGCTTCCTTGAGCGCCAGGGTCGAGGCCACGGGGAGAGCTAGTCGTCCACGGTGATGTTTCGGAAGAGGTAGGCCATGGACTCGCCGTTGTGGATTCTCCGAATGGCTTCGGACAGAATCAGACTGATGTCCACCGTCTTGATCTTGGGACACTGCAGCTTCTGCACCTCGTGCGGGACAGTATTTGTCACCACCACCTGGTCGTTGCAGCGACGGAAGAGAAACCCTGTTACGGACGTGCCGTGATGGGGCCCCTCAGAAACGCCCATGGGACACTTGGTCCCCACAGACCAGGCACCAAACCACAGAAGCCTCCCTCCGCTGAGTAGTTTACACAAAGTAAACCAACTCTACCCCAGGGAGATGGCACACGATTCAAAACATAAGCTTGGGAAGGCCATGGCTGGAGTTCCCGCCGTGGCGCAGCGGAAACGAACCGGACTAGGAACCCTGGCCTCGCTCAGTGGGTTGAGGATCCGGTGTTGCCATGAGCTGTGGTAAAGGTCATGGATGCGGCTCGGACCCCCCATGGCTGTGGCGGAGGCCAGCAGCTGTAACTCTGATTGGACCCCTAACCTGGGAACCTCCACATTGCACAGTGTGGCCCTAAAAAGCAGTAAGACAAAAAAAAACCAAAAGGTCATGGTCATGGTTGACGTGCACAGAGGTGACAGGCTGAGCCCCGCCCGTGCCAGACCTTCCTATCGTCAGGGAAGAACTCCGGCCTCGACAGAGATGCTGCTACGCTATCAGGTCCCACTGAAACACAAACTACACTCAAGCACACAAGGCAACTCTTCCCGATGCACATTCCTAATTACGTGTACACCCGCCCCGACAGGCTGCCGCCACCGCGCACACGGCCTCCCAGCCCCCGGAGGGGAGCGGGCGGTACCGGTCGCGGGCCTATTCCCGGACCGCGGGCAGCCGGACAGACCTCGTCGATGGAGGACTCCTCGATCAGGCGCGGGGCCTCGGCGGACAGGATGCCGTGAGTGGCCATGACGTAGATCTTGTACGCGCCTCTCTCTTTCAGGATCTCCGCAGCGGCCACGAAGCTCTCCACGTCGTCGATGATGTCGTCCTGAGGAGACACCAGCCTCGGGTTTAAGGCGCCCCCTCCCCTCGTCTGTAAACACGCCCCTCTGCAGGCTCCGCCTTGAAAACCAGAGCCATCGGCCGGCCCGGGTCAAGGACGGAGCGGCCGTCCAGCAGCAGCAGAGCTGCGGGCCCTGGGCTTTGTGGAGCTGTCAGGGCAAAGAGGGGCACAGCCCTCCAGTCACGTGGGACACCTGCAGCTCAGGCTGGGGATGCCAAGCCTCCTTTCCCAGTTTCACGGTGACGAACCCCACATTGAGGGGGACACAGAAAGGGAGCTCTCGTAAGGGACTGACCCTCTGGCCCGGCAAAGACATCCAGAGCGGGGGGCAAATGGTCCTGTTAAAAGTAACAGAGATTGGAGTTCCCGTCGTGGCGTCGTGGCGGGTTAACGAATCCGACTAGGAACCAGTAGGTGGCGGGTTCGATCCCCAGCCTGGCTCAGTGGGTTAAGGATCCGGCATTGCCGTGAGCTGTGGTGTGGGTTGCAGACGCGGCTCGGATCCCGCGTTGCTGTGGCTCTGGTCTAGGCCGGTGACTACAGCTGCGATTAGACCCCTAGCCTGGGAACCTCCATATGCTGCAGGAAGTGGCCCTAGAAATGGCAAAAAGACAAAAAAAAAAAAAAAGGAACAGAGAACCCGACCCACGTTTCCATTGGTGACCATGGAACAGCCCGTCAGGCCTCAGAGCGAGTGGTCGGGGGGTGCGACCGAGCCTGGGCCCCTGAAGACAAAGGTCGTCCAGAGAACGGAGCTCATCTGCAAGAGCATCTGCGGTTCTCGCTTTACACCTGTAGTTCCTCATAACCCCCGTTCATCTAGCTACAAGTTCCCACTCCTTGTCCTGAGGGCGTTTGGGGGAGACGGGCTAGACGGAGCCATTTAAATGCAGCGCCCCCCTCGTCGCCCCTGGACACGCGCTCCCAAAGTGGACGCCCGCCCGGGAAGGCCTCTCTGCGCCCGACGGAAGGCCGCGACCTACCACTATGATGGCGATGCGCCCGCCGACGTCTCCGACCACGGTGATCGGGGGCTTCTCCTTGGCCATCATCACTAGCAAAGCCAAACAAGAGCCCGGTTAGTCGCAGAGCACCAGGCAGACGCAGTGACCACAACCCCGCTCCGGCAAGTGGTGGCAACGCTGTGGCAGCGGCAGACGATTCAAAACTCGCAGACTCCCTCTCAAGCCAAGACGGGGCCTCTCCGAAACATCATCCAGAGCAGCAGGGGCCGACGGCAGGGGAGGTAGGCCCTGACAATGACCTCACACTTCCTTGTACCCACCTTATTTCCTTTCTTTATGTTGTTCTTGTTGTTGTTTTTATCTTTTTAGGGCCACACCTGTGGCACATGGAGGTTCCTAGGCTAGGGGTCCAACTGGAGCTGTGGCTGTGGGCCTACACCACAGCTCATGCAACACTGGATCCTTAACTCACTGAGCAAGGCCAGGGACCGAACCTGTGTCTTCGTGGATACTAGTCGGATTCGTTAACCTCTGAGCCATGTCAGGAACTCCTATTTTATTTTTTTAGGGCGGCACCTGCAGCACATGGAGGTTCCCAGGCTACGGATGGAATGAGAGCTGCAGCTGCTGGCCTACACCACAGCCACAGACAACACCAGATCTGAACTGCATCTATGACCTACACCAGCAGCTTGCAGCAACACTGGATCCTGAACCCACTGAGCAAGGCCAGGGATCAAACCCACCTCCTCATGGATGCTAGCCAAGTTCTTGACCTGTAGAGCCAAAAGGGGAACTCCTTCTTGTACCCACTTTAAACAGTTCAGAAGAAATAGGTGACATTAATAAGTTTTCATTTTACCCAATATATCCAAAACATTATCATTTTGATACATCGCTATGCAAATTTATTAGAGGTGTTGGACATTTTTACCCATACTAAGTTTTCATATTTGGTGTGTGCTGCGCACACAGTAATTCTCATTTGGGACCAGTCAGGCTCAAGGGCTCAGGGGCCACAGGTGACTAAGTGCCTCACCACGCGCTGGCCAGCACAGGTCTGCGGACAGAGGAGCCGAGCGAGAAAGATCTCAGCGGCACAGCGCACCGAGATGGCACCTCAGATGCCACTTGAGACAGAAATACTCCACCGGTAAAGAAATGTAAATAGGAGTTCCCGTCATGGCTCAGTGGTTAACGAATCCGACTAGGAACCATGAGGTTGCGGGTTCCATCCCTGGCCTTGCTCAGTGGGTTGAGGATCCGGTGTTGCCGTGAGCTGTGGTGTAGGTTGCAGATGCGGCTTGGATCCCGCGTTGCTGTGGCTCTGGCGTAGGCTGGTGGCTACAGCTCTGATGAGACCCCTAGCCTCGGAACCTCCATATGCCACAGGAGCGGCTCAAGAAAAGGCAAAAAGACAAAAAAAAAAAAAAGAAATGTAAATAAATGCTACTCCCGTAGAAAATACAGGGGAAGGCTGCCAGATAAACAGCGGGCTGTACTTCGTTTTCTTCCAAAGAGACCTTATTGGGACAATGGAACCTTATTATCAGATAAGTGCACTACTACTTTCCTGAAAATCAGGAAGTTGAAGACAATAACCACAAGTCCATATCTTTTCCTGATTTAACTGGTCCTTAAAGTAGAGGCTTCTTATCTCACTGCAAAATTTACATGTGAAAAAGGCCCATCAGTGGACAAAGTAAACTACAGGATACAAAAGGGACATAGGAATTCACCCGGAAAAGGAGCTCCATAAACCTCGGCAGGGGTGGGGAGTATATTTCAGAAGAGGCTAAATGTTCTACTTCTTTCGGAAAGCTCTTTATTATTCTGAAATGTCTATTAAACTAGTAGTGGGGGAGGGGAGAGACTAAGTGCAGGGTCAGTAACCATTCGCACGCAGACAGCCCGTTTTAGCGGAGTCCTATCTACAGGCTCCGCAAACCCCGGAGAACAAGTGTCCCTTTCTGAACAATTAGCCGAGGTGGAATTCAACACAATTTTACTGAGACGTTTCAACAGACATTTCCTGACTTCCCATGCCAGAAACAAAGACAATTGCTTGAATCCAGGTCGTCAGAAAGGCTCTGCACATAAGCATCACCTAAAAGGGGGAGGAAGTAAACCACTGCCATCGGGAAAGGCTCCCTCCAGTTCTGTCTTTAAAGGCGACCACGTGGGTCGGTGGCTGTATCGACCTACCCGCTTCTTTAAGGGATGTGGTCCCTTTCTTGACCATTTTTCTCTGTAAAAAAAGAGGAAGATTGCAAGCCAGTATCCCTCATCGAAGATCCACAGAAAATGGGGTCTAGTTTGCTGCAGAAAAGACGTCACAGCACCCCGTCTGCTTTTCCGTAAGCCGGCCGAGGCAGCAGACTCACTGGAGGAGCCTGGGCTTCGATGCCGCTTTTGATGCGGCTGTTGATGAACACGCGTGGCTCGAGGGCTCCGAGGGGCACCATCCCCACGGGCCTGTTTACCACAGGGAGTGCACCTGCGCCCAGATGGACAGGAATCCCTAACTCAGTTTACAGGGAGAAAAGGGCCATGAAAGCATGAGATCTACGGGACGTTACCACCCCTCGGGCCCTACTGGACGAGGACTGATGTAGGTCACTGAGCAAGGACAATGGGAGAAGGCCACATCTCTCTGGACCCCACGTTGGTAACCCCCATCTTTAAGGGATAAAACCCCCTAAAGGACGATGGGGGGTGTGTGGCTCTTCTCCCCCCGCCCAGCAGCCCTGCGAGCTATTTGCTTTCCTGTAATAAAGACGTTGCTGCCTGTGTGTTCTCCAAGTTCATTCTTCGGCTGCCGTGAACAAGAACCCCGATTCCGTTAACATCTTTCCAGCATCACAACCTCTCCCAAAAAACTTCTGTCAGTTTGAAATGAGAAACAGGCACGGCTGGGATCAAGGCTAGAAAAAAAAGGCTGTTGGGGCCGGGGAGTCTTTCTCCTGGTTTGCTCATTCTCTGCTCATAACCGGCTTTGGGGTTTGGGCAAACGAAACATAATCTGGTGGTTACTGAAAAACACAGGCAAGGGGTTTCCTGGTGGTCTAGTGGTTAGGATTCAGTGCCTCCCCGGTTTAATCCCTGAGATAGACCTCATTATAGGCCCAAGAGAAATGAATAGGACCACACAGGCTTACAAAATGCTCCTGATTTTTTTCCCCCAGTGGCCGCACCTATAGCATATGGAAGTTCCCAGGCCAGGGACTGAATTCGAATCACAGCTGCAGCAACGCCAGATTGATCCTATAACCCACTGCACCAGGCTGGGGATCAAACACGAGCCTCTGCAGAGACCCAAGCCGCTGCAGCCAGATTCTTAACCCGCTGTACCACAGCAGACACACCACAAAATGCCCCAAATTTTCTAAGAGCTTGCCCAGAAGATAAAACACTAATGATTCAAAATTTTCAATAAAAGCAATATTGTACTGAAGGCCAAGGAAAAAGGTGCTAAAACTACTCCATGTTTAAGATTCTGTTCTTTCTCCATTTGGTTAAACAAACTCAATCTATGTGCAAATAAAAAGAACTGCGCACTATGTCTTATGGCCAGAAATTACTGATAAAACTACATCAACCGACCACAGTAAAAATGTCAAATTAGCAAGTAATTTCCAATGTTCTTATGAGAGAAGCAGGAAATTGTCTTTTGCTTTTTTTTATTAATTAAATTTTTTTTATTTTTTATTTTCTGGTCTTTTTGCGTTTTCTAGGGCCGCTTCCCGCAGCATATGGAGGTTCCCAGGCTAGGGGTCGAATCAGAGTTGCAGCTGCTGGCCTACGCCAGAGCCACAGCAAAGCAGGGTCTGAGCCACGCCTGCAACCTACACCACAACTCACAGCAATGACAGATCCTTAACCCACTGAGCAAGGCCAGTGACCCAACCCGCAACCTCATGGTTCCTAGTTGGATTCGTTAACCACTGTGCCACATCGGGAACTCTTTTGCTTTTAAAATTAGTATTTTCCAAGTAAAATAATGCTGTATTTACAACCATCCTCTATTTATTTATTTTTTTTTTGCTTTTTAGGGCCACACTCGAGGCATGTGGAAGTTCCCAGCCAAGGGGTCCAATTGCAGATGCAGCTGCCAGCCTATATATACCACAGCCACAGGTAGTGGGAGCCACATCTGTGACCTACACCACAGCTCACGGCAACACCGGATCCTTAACCCACTGAGCAAGGCCAGGGATTAAACCTGAAACCTCATGGTGCCTAGTTGGATTCGTTTCCACTGCGCGACAATGGGAACTCCCCAAAACAGAGTTGCTCAATTTTGGAACTACTGACATTTTGGGGTGGATAACTGCTACGCTGGAAGGTCATTCAGTGGCATGTCTGGCCTCTGCTCCGTAGATGCTTACAGCACCCCACCTTCGCCCCAACCCCCGAGCCGAGAATGTCTCCAGACACCGCCAAATACCCTCTGGGGAGCAAAAGCTCCCTTGTTTGAGAACTAGTACTCTAGAAGAACAGGTTCCAGGAAGATAACACAGCTCATCTTTCTTTCTTTCTTACTTTTATGGCTACACCCACAGCCTACGGAGTTCCTGGGGCAGGTACCGACCCACATCACGGCGGTGACAATGCTGGATCTGTACCTGTTAGGCCACCAGGGAACTCCTAGTTCATCTTTCTTAAAAATAAGTGGACTCCGGAGTTCCCGTCGTGGTTCCGCGGTTAGCAAACCCGACTAGCATCCATGAGGATGCAGGTGTGATCCCTGGCCTTGCTCAGTCAGTTAAGCATCTGGCGTTGCCATGAGCTGTGGTGCAGGTCACAGACGTGGCTCAGATCTGGTGCTGCTATGACCGTGGCACAGGCTCTGATTCGACCCCTAGCCTGGGAACCTCCATATGCCGTGGGTGTGGCCCTAAAAAGACAAAATTTTTTTAAAGCATTATTTAATTTGTAAGGTATAATTGTACACACAAGAAATAGCATTTTTTTTTTTTGAATTCTCCTGGCTAAATCTAAAAAGAAGTCATAGGAAATGATCCTATGGCAATTGCACAAATTGTAACGTAAGCACACTAACAGACCCACGAAGGAATGACGACTGCGAGGGGAAGAGTTACGACGAGGGACAAGGCAGCGTTCTCAAGAGTCTCACGGGAGGTCCCGTCGTGGCGCAGTGGTTAACGAACCCAACTAGGAACCATGAGGTTGCGGGTTCCACCCCCGGCCTCGCTCAGTGGGTGAAGGATCTGGTGTTGCCGTGAGCTGTGGTGTAGGTCACAGACGCGGCTTGGATCCCGCGTTGCTGTGGCTCTGGGGTAGACTGGTGTCTACAGCTCTGATTCGACCCCTAGCCTGGGAATCTCCATATGCCACGGGAAGCAGCCCTAGAAATGGAAAAAAGACAAAAAAAAAAAAAGGGGGGGCTCACCACATAAAATACTGCGATAATTTGGCAACATCTATCAAAATAACTTCTGACCCAGTGATTTGATGTCTTGGTCTTTATTCTGTAAGTACCCTCAGTCATCTATCAAAGAACATAATTCCAGGTTCATCTCGGGTGGGATGCAGGCGAGGCAGATGCCCAGCTGAGGTCCCGTCTGGGTTTCCAGGCACCACCTTCCACTGGAGGACCCGGGACACCATGGAGAAACGGCTGATGCCAGGGCTAAGGAAGTGCCAGCCGAACACGGAACACCACGCTGCACAGAAAAGCAGTAAGGCAGGCTCCCCGCACGATAAGGACGCGCCCCAAGAACGCGGCCGGCAGCGAGGAGGCGCTCTCGCTGGCCAGGTCCGGGCCAGTGTGAGCAGCGAGGTAAGCAGCAGCAATGGACTGGGACACACGGCACACACGCCGACAGAAAGGCGACAGGTCAGGAAGAGGGGCAGCTGGAAACCACCAGCTGACAGAACTCGTGGTAACGCCTGATTCAGCCCAACATGGGAAACAAGCCTCAGCAGGAGCGCGGCCGCCACTCTTCCTGAGCATCCAGGTCACAGGAGCCAGAGGACAGAGGCGCCGCCGGGGATGAAGGGAGACCAAAGGGAAATGGCCCCGGGGGTCATCCTGCACTGGGACGGGGCCCCCCACAGGCTGCTCTTCCTCCGAAGGACACTGTGAATAACAGAGAAACAAGAGCCCCGAACGTCCTGATCCGCACCCTGGTATCTGCGTCAGTTCTGTGAGTCTCTTTGGTCAGAAAACACGCGCAGAGGTGTTTGCGAATAAAGGGACAGGGCGCCTGCAACCCTCCCTCAGGAAAAACCAGATAGGTATGTGGCCGATTTGGGGCTGCAAGCAAAGAGCGGAGAGGACTGTTGTATCATTCCTTCAACTCTTCTCCACGTCTGCAGCTGGTTCCAAATAAAAGGAGAAAAAAACAAGGCAGAGGTGGATTCTGGCATCAGGGGCCACATTCCAAACCCGGGCCCCAACCAGCCCTGCCGCGGGGGCGCCCCCACTGGCACGATGACCATGGCAAGAGCAGCTGCACATGCTCTGGTTCGAGGACCAACTCAAAAACCTACTCAAGGGCTCGGGACGGCTCCTGGCACGTCAGAAGGACTCAGCACGTGCTTATTGCTACCAAGCCTTGTTTTTCTTACCCCAAGGTTGGAAAAAACCTACAAGCAGGTCAACGGGGGTGGGTTATACCCATAACCAGTGCACCCAGGAACCTGTCAAGACCGAGAAAGGCCTACGGACTGGGAGGGACCGAGCTATGGAATGAAAAATGGAATGGGCAGAACAATGTGTATGAAATACAACCATCTGTGTGAAAACGAGGGCAAAAGAAACACACATCTGCCTGTGTTTGCACGAAGCCTCTGAGAAACCACCTGCACCAGAGATCTGAGCCTGGATGTGGGTGGTGGGGAGGTTACCACCATCGAGGATTTGACACATATAAGGACGTATATTTCATTTATATGTATATATGCATACGTAGTCTTTTTAGGGCCGCACCCACGGCATATGAAGTTCCCAGGCTAGGGGTGAATTGGAGCCACAGCTCTGCAGCTACCAGCCTACACCACAGCCACAGCAATGCCGATCCGAGCCACATCTTTAACCTGTGCCACAGCTACTGGCAACAGGGGGATCCTTAACCCACTGAGCAAGGCCAGGGATCGAACCCACCTCCTCATGGATACGAGTCAGGTTCTTAACCCACGGAGTCACAACAGGAATTCCAAGATTTTATACTTTTGGAATTTTGAAATGTGTGAATATATTGCCTATTCAAGAACTTGAATTATGAAAATCTCCCCAAAATGCTGTAATACCAAATATTTAAGAGTATATGACTTGTTTCTCTTATTTAAATATCGTCAAAGTTGAAAAAAAAGCAATGGAAATTTTACAGGATGGAGGAAAAAATTTTAATGTTTACATCTTAGACAGAAGCCTGTCTGAAATAACCTGCCTGAGGTGTAACCTCAGATTCTAATATTTCTCCACCCTTTTAACCTGTATGTTTCTGAGGCACTGCAAACAGATACAGACTCTAAAAAGAAATACTCTCCTTCCTCTAAAAAATATATCATCCAGCATAGAAGGCTGGTTATTGCCACTCAAAACTCCATGGAAATAAACAGATTCCATTCTGTTGGAGTAATAACAAGTTAGTTATCGGGCCAAAGGGCTACATCGCTGAAGTAAGGGCTAAAGTGGCCTGATCATCAAAGCCTCATATTTCAGCAATGGCTGCTATCACCATGTCACCAAAATATGAAATCCATGTAATACCATTCTATTATTTAAAAATACTAAGACATGGAGTTCCTGCTGTGGCTCAGCGGTTAACGAACCTGACTAGCATCCATGAGGATGCGGGTTTGACCCCTGGCCCCGCTCAGTGGGTTAAGGATCCAGCACTGCTGTGAGCTGTGAGGTAGGTCACAGACGCAGCTTGGATCCCACGTTGCTATGGCCGTGGTGCAGGCCGGCAGCTGTAGCTCCTGTTCGACCCGTAGCCTGGGCACCTCCATATGCCACAGGTGCGGCCCTAGAAAAAGACCGAAAAAAAACCACCCCAAACACTAAGACAGCACACACCCACCTAGGTATTAACTCCTAGCCATTCGTACTATTCGAAACGTTCAACTGACGAACAGAATAAAAACGCAGAGCTGATCTTACACGGCAACTCCAGCCCGGGGTGGACGGTGGCGTTCTTGACCATGGGCGGGGAGTGGCGGCCGTCGTCCATGTCCAGCTCCGCGCACTGCGCTTCCCCGTGGATCACGGCCAAACCCAGACGCAGCCTCTCCGCGTACGACTGGGCCCTGAGAGGAAGACCAAGGGAGAGATTCACGGGAAGGCAAACCCAAGGGCCACTTTTTCACCGCTTCGTTAACCACAGAATGAAAGTACCGTCCATTTAGGGACGTGTGAAGCAATTATTTCTACAGATCAGAACACGAGGCCTAGGCTGGGTGGAAACACAAGGGAGGTGAGAGGCGGGCTAGTATCTGATTCTAGATCATTCTGGTCCTGGAACCCTCTGTCCAGTATTCGTACACTCATCTTCACAAGAACTCGGTTCAAAAAGGTCTCAAACACCATGCCTGGGACGTCCTGTCGTGGCTCAGCAGAAACAAATCTGACTAGTATCCATGAGGATGCAGGTTTGATCCCTGGCCTCGCTCAGTGGGTTAAGGATCTGGTGTTGCCGTGAGCTGTGGTGTAGGTCACAGCTGCAGCTCGGTTCCCGTGTCGCTGCGGCTGTGGTGTAGGCCGGCAGGTGTAGCTGCAATTTGACCCATAGCCTGGGAACCTCCATATGCTGTGGGTGCGGCCCTAAAAATAAATAAATAAATACATAAATAAATAAAAAGACACCCCCCCAAACAAAACATTGCGTGAAAAGTGACCACGGCCTTCCTGTTCTCTTTCCCCTGAGAACCTGAAGGAAGAACTTACTGTTCTCTCTTGGAGAAAACCGAGTCCTTCAGAGAACGGCCCGTGGTGTTTGGAGACGAGAGGTAAAGCTGGGGTTCAGGACGTGATAGGATTTGGGGGAAAACGGGAGCCCATGAGCTTTGGGGGGCTGTTCTAAGGCCCACCCTGGATCCCAAAACACTTCATTTTGATTTCAGAAGCACCCAAAAGGGAAGAGAATCCATGCCTGGCTTAGTTACCTTTTCGCAGCATCAGGAGACTTAGCTACAATGACCGCATTTCTGTAATTTGGAATCTAGATTTGGAGAAAAAATAAGGACATACTGAAAAGGTCTCAAAAAACCAACAGCTGGAGGCTGGTAGGACGTCTTTTTCCTCTTAGGACAGTGATTCACACGCGCAAACACAGACGCTAGAATCTCACTCGTTTAAAACTTTGTAACCCTCATCAATAGCATTGCAGCAACAGTAGGCTACATCAAGAAAATAAAAAATTATCAGTTCTTGAAAGCCTTATTTTAGAAAACATAAGCAGATTGCTAAAGGTACTTAGAAGGAAATCCATTTTTAATGTCTCTGAAAAAATCCGATGCTCTGTGCTTTAAAGCTGACCCTATCTGGCTGCCTCGGAGCTACGCTCTAAGGGAAGGACCACTGACGCTGTGCTGTGCCTTTCAACAGGGACAAGCAGAACCAGAGAAAAACCACACAGGGTCTCTTGAGGACAGTGGGGTACGGGCTGGTGGCTCCTCACTTCTTCCTGGATATACTGAAGCAGGAAAGGCGAGGCTCTAAGGTTGTCCACGGGAAAGCTGAAAAAGCCTTGGATTTCCTTTTGGTGAAGATCCATAGTGATAATGTGAGTTAAACCTGAAATTTTAAAACCAAAAATTACAAAGGTCGCCCCTACAAGTCGACGGCTACAGTGGACACAAACTCGACACCCAACACCTGGTTCCTGACGGGAGCCTGAGGGCGGGGGGTCGTAAACAAGCACCTTCGGCTCTCGGGCTCCTCTGCACCGTTAGCAACACTCGGTGCACCGAAGACAATGTGATGCCTGCAACCCTTCACACGGATTAAAAAACTAAAACTACAAAAACAGGGCTTTCTGCCGCGATAATTATTAGCTTGGTGAAAATGAAGAAGAGAAAAACCAGCAGGAGCAAAAATATGAATAAGGAATTAAATACTGAAGCAAAAACAGACTGGAAAAAACAAACAAAAAAACCCCAGTAAGCCCTTCATTCAAGAATCTAGGAAGATGGATTTTGAAAACCTTCTTGGGGAGTTCCCGTCGTGGCGCAGTGGTTAACGAATCCGACTAGGAACCATGAGGTTGCGGGTTCGGTCCCTGCCCTTGCTCAGTGGGTTAACGATCCGGCGTTGCCGTGAGCTGTGGTGTAGGTTGCAGACGAGGCTCGGATCCTGCGTTGCTGTGGCTCTGGCGTAGGCCGGTGGCTACAGCTCCGATTCAACCCCTAGACGCGGGAGCGGCCCAAAGAAATAGCAAAGACAAAAAAAAAAAAAAAAAAGAATACCTTCTTGGGAAAACTTAAAAGAATAAATAAATATGAGGGCATAACTAGATCTATGATTTCCTTCACCTTCTGCAGAACGGCTTAATTTGGAATTGTGTTTAGTCTAATGTAAATGTGAGGCATAACAGAACTGATTTCCAGGTGTCTATAAATGATCCCAATGAGTGTTATTTCTGCACAAATATCTCCAAATAATTTGAAATGTTTATGCTCTCGAGTTCCTTCTGTCCTATAATACAATACAATGTTATAAATGTAAGCTCTGTAAACTGCAGTTTTAAAGAATGTGATATTTACCAGTAAAATAAAATAAAAACAGAAGTACAAGAAGAAGAAAAAAAAAAGAATCTAGGAAGAAATGGTAAAGGATGGTGGGTCAAGGCATAAGGAATAAGAAAGCAAAATGACACATCACTAGGAGGAAAGAAATCCACAAAACGCAAGGAGAAGAGACTGAAGAGTTTGCAACAATTTCTATACATCCTACAGGAAGGGGTCCAGAAGGGTACACTGGCAGAAGAGCTAGGAACGCTCTTACAATCGACAGTGCTACACGAAATACACGTCCACCATGTGGATACACGGCACGCGGCCAAAGGTTATTGCAAAATTCCCAGAGCAAAGAACCAGAATCACCCATTCTTTACAAAACCACTGTGTATTTTTAGAGAGAACAGAATTCAAGTATGTTTCTGGGGACTCAAATACGTATTAGACTTTGGGGTTTTTTGGGTCTTTTTAGGGACACACCCTCGGCACAGCTGTAGCTCCAATTCAACCCCTAGCCTGGGACCCTCCATATGCAGGTGGTGTGGCCCTAAAAAAGCAAACAAAAGAAAAAAAGTCCAGCATTCCTCAGATGTACGTAAACAGAATTTAGTGAAGGTTTAAGTAAATCGAGACCCAGAGCTCTCCTCTGAATGCCAAGATCGCCAGCTAAAATTTCAACGAGGATAAGATGAAATGCAAAAGCAGAGAAAATGATGAAAAAGTCCAAGATCAGAGAAGAGAGGAAGTTCCCGTCGTGGCGCAGTGGTTAACGAATCCGACTAGGAACCATGAGGTTGCGGGTTCGGTCCCTGCCCTTGCTCAGTGGGTTAACGATCCGGCGTTGCCGTGAGCTGTGGTGTAGGTTGCAGACGAGGCTCGGATCCCACGTTGCTGTGGCTGTGGCTGTGGCGTAGGCTGGTGGCTACAGCTCCGATTCGACCCCTAGCCTGGGAACCTCCATATGCCGCAGGAGCAGCCCTAGAAATGGCAAAAAGACAAAAAAAAAAAAAAAAACAAAAAAACACAACAAGATTAGAGAAGAGGAGAAAACACTGAAGCAAATCGCTCTGAAGCAGGAAAGAGAGAACCGGAAAAGAATGGACACCTACGCCCCCCCACGCCCCCAAGCAGAGCTACGCGAAGGGAGCCAGGCCAACACTGAGAGGGAGCAGGTCTCAGACCCAAGCCGGCCAGCCGAGGTCTGGCGGGAGCCGGGACGGGGCGGCCGCACTCACCGGCTTTCGCCAGCATGGAGGCCAGCAGCTTGCACACGATGGAGCCCCGCTTGCGCATCTTGCTCTGCTTGCTGTAGGGGAAGTAGGGGATGACGCCGATGATGTTCCTGGCACAGGCCGTCTTCAGCGCGTAGGCCATGATCAGCAACTCCATCACGGCCGTGTTCACGTCTCTGAAACAGAAGAGAGGGGCCCTCTGGGATTCGTCTCGCGGACGAACCCCCGGAAAAGACCAGGCCAACCTGGGCTGCCAAGGTGTGGGTCACACAGATCATTGCGCTGGCTTCGGACGGCCCTCAGGGATGCGGGACAGAGCCTGGTAACTCTTGTTTTGGCTGCACCAGCTCCGGTTTACACTCGGGGTTGCTTAAATTCACAGCTCAGTTATCCACTGCGGCTCTCCTGTCCCTGACATGGTCACGGGAGTGGCAGGTGAAGCAGACGTGCTCGGCTCATGAGCAGAGTTAACCCACGCCGGCTGGCACATCCCCAGGAGGGAGTCTTCTAAGGCTGAGGTGCGTGCACCTCGTCCCCCTGGGAGCACACCTGCCCTTCTACGTAGTTGCCGGTTTTTCTTTTGGGGGTGGAGAGAAGGGTGGGAGAGGGGAGGTCTTGTAACTGAATTTCCAAAGACCTCCCCCGTTCCCTCTTTCCTTGAGATACACAGATTCCTAACAAAGAAGAAAACAAACAGGAGTTCCCGCTGTGGTGCAATGGGATTGGCAGCGTCCTGGGAGCGCTGGGGCGCGGGTTCAATCTGTGAGTTGGGGATCCGGCGCTGCCGTGACTGCAGATCAGGGCATGACTGCAACTCAGATGTGATCCCTGGCCCGGGAATTCCACATGCCAAGGGGTGGCCAAAATGGAAAAAAAAAGCAAAGAAAAGAAACTGAACAGAGACAAAGAAGCACACAGGAATCTGAAAGATACTCAGAGAAAAGGTTATTTCCACAATTTAATGAATGCTGACTCCTAACCTTTGCCAGGGCTGATCAAGCATCAGATGGGCTCTGCCTGTTAAGAAAGTTAAGAGCCAGAGTTCCTGTCGTGGCGCAGCAGAAACGAATCTGACTAGGAAACATGAGGTTTCGGGTTC
Organism: Phacochoerus africanus; assembly: GCF_016906955.1. Classification (NCBI taxonomy): domain Eukaryota; kingdom Metazoa; phylum Chordata; class Mammalia; order Artiodactyla; family Suidae; genus Phacochoerus; species Phacochoerus africanus. The sequence goes on along the minus strand of NC_062557.1, from coordinate 5,102,689 downwards.
GATCCCTGGCCTCGCTCAGCGGGTTAAGGATCTAAGTGAACTGTGGTGTAGGTCACAGGTGCAGCCTGGATCCAGTGTTGCTGTGGCTCTGGTGCAGGCCAGTGGATGCAGCTCCAATTCGACCTCTAGCCTGGGAACCTCCATATGCCGTGGGTGTGGCCCTGAAAAGACAAAAAAAAAAAAAAAAAAAGGAAACGAAAGTTAAGGGCCTTGAAATCCTTCAGGATAATCTTCCAAAAAGTTCAACGATCTCTCTCTCCCCTGCCTCACTCCCCTTCAGATGATCCAAGCATCTGCAAACACCCTCTCTTTTGTGTTGAAAAAAAAAAAAAAAAGATACTCTCTTTTGCATATCTCCCTTCCCTCCCCAGATAAAGAGGACCAGTCCCCACGTCTCAAGCGAGGAGCAGGCTCTTGAGATAATTCAGCTCAGATAATTCAGTTCTTGAATGATCTGACCCAGGGCAAAATGGAAAGCCCACCACCCACACAGCAGAGACTTAGGAAGTGGTTGTCGCGTAAACACGAGGATGAAACTTTCATCACGAGAGGCTTTTTAGCTTGAAGGACAGTCAGGCCGTTTCATCCCAGCCTCTGCAAAGACAGTCTGTGTTCGCACCTGTGCCCCCGAGAGTCAGTGACGCTAAGACATCCTTTTACTCTGACAACGTTTTCCTGCATCCGCATGCGACTTCCGACCCTGCCTTTGTAGTCTCCACTGGTCACCACTGTCGCAACGTTCTGCCCGGGACGTGGCTCCCAGAGGGGAGGGGAGGCGCAGCTGGTTCTGGGCTCAGCTCGGAGAGTCAAGTCAACCAGACCTTCCTCCCAGGCTGCCGACAGGCGACATCGTTTCCCGGTTACCACTTCCTTTGTCTGAAATAAACCGGGCCGTCCTTCCGTCTCCGGCTCCCAAACCAATCACGTCCCAGGTCTGGCATCGAAAGGTCAGAGCACACACGACCTCTTTTTCCCTTCCCCCCCCCTTTTTTTCAAGGGCACGCACGACCTCTTGGTATAATCAGGACAAACCACTCCGGGAACCCTTTCCAGGTACTTAGGAATTCATAGCACTTGGTCAGTTTCCAACCCTTTTCAAGGGTTCTCATCCTGGGCCAGCCGTTCAGCAAATACTGGTTGAGCAACTTGATTCAGGCACTGTGTTCGGAGGGGAGATAACGGGGAGCAAGGCTGACCTCGTCGTCGTCGTCGTCGTGGGGGGGGTCAGAGACCTGCCGGGATCACCCCTGTAATCCCCGGTCCCAAGGAGGGGCGCGGGGCCAGCCCCCTTCCCAGCCAGGCTCATCCTCCATGCCCGAGGGGAGAGCTTCCTTCCCCATCGGGTCATCCGGGTTGGTGCCCGTGGCTCTGAAGTTTTAACCTCTGGAGACCGTGTAGCGACTTAAACCCATGGGATCGGCAGCATCTCCACGGGGCCAGGACACAGGTTCGATCCCGGGCCTGACAGGATGGGTTAAAGCATCAGGTGTTGCTGCAGCTGCAACTGCAGCTCAGGTCGCAACTGCTCGGATTTGGGCCCTGGCCACAGGGCGGGCAAAGAAAAAATAAAATACAAGCTCCACGGGACCTGGTTTCTTACAGCAACTGCCATGCCCACCATACTTTTAGAGCTGAAGTGAACCAAGAGACTCTGGGGGAGTCTCTGTCCGGGTGGTGGGTTGGGGGCTGGCTTTGTGACAGCATCTCTAAGGCACAACCACGGACCGTGAGGTCTGGACGGCCCACAAGGGAGGCCCAGATGGTAAGATATTAATGGAACAAAGAACCTTTACAGGGAGCCTGGATTTCAGAGTAACTTTCCCCTCGTTAATTACTAATTTCTCCCATGAGGTTTTTATCGTTCACTTTTTCCCCTTCCTGGTGACCCACGCCAAGGGATCCGACAGGCTCAGCCCAGGACTAAAGACAACCTCCCACGCCCCACCCCTCATTGGTCAGGAAGGCGACAAAAGGCTTTTGTCACAGTGGCCTTCCCCATTCACTGAGGGCCACCGGATGAATTGGACACCAGGGCGTTACTTTGCGGGAGAGCAGCGTGAAGAGAAATTGGCTGGCAGCCTCGGCTTTGTTTATCTGTTCCCTCAGGCTGTTCCCAGCACATCCTGGCTGGTGCCTGTGTCTTCGTATCAAACTAGGACATTCTTAATTGTTTCCCAACTAGTTTTCTCTTCTTTTCAAAGGGCCGCACCGGAGGCACATGGAGGTTCCCAGGCGAGGGGTCAAATCGGAGCTACAGCTGCAGGCCTACGTCCCGGCCACAGCCACACGGGATCTAGGCCACATCTGTGACCTACACCACAGCTCACAGCAGTGCCGGATCCCCAACCCACCGGGCGAGGTCAGGGTTCAAACCCACATCCTTATGGATACGAGTCGGGTTCTTAACCCGCGGAGTCACAACGGGAACTCCCGGCGCTCTCGTTTTTGAAAGGCAAAAACAAATATAGAGTGGAGAAGAAACAGCTAAGGCCTATATTCACCAATTAAAGTGCCCGGGACCGCAAAGCAGACCACCACCACAGAGGGGGGTCCTCAGAACACGGCAGTGGTGGCGGACTTACTGTGCCCCCAACGCCAACACTTAAATCGCCCGAAGCGTGTGAGCTATAAAGCTTGTTTAATGAGTTTTCCGTTGCACCAACATGCTTGAGTCTGGAACGTAAAACATGAAAACCGTCCTTCCACAAACACCTTGCAAGCCTCACCTCCGTCTTGCCTGGTCCCGGGCTCGGCGTCTCTGGGAGCCTGGGAGCACCGCCCGGTGACACCGTGACTTTTACGCTGAGAAATACTTTGGTCTTCTTTCCCATTTCTGGCATTCCCAAAGCCCCTGGAATGTCCTCGAAGGGATAAAGGTGTCCCGAGTTACGTTAACAGGTGACTTTGGGACTGCTAAGGGAGGGGACTGGTTGGCAGGAGACACACCAGGTGATTCGAGGGGCAGCACTTTCAGCCCCACCCTCGTGACCTCTGGAATGTGAATCAGTCGCCAAAGGCTGAGGAGTTGATCAATCCTATCTAATCTCTGTAAAGAAGCCTCCACAAAAACCCAGAGGCACGCCTGCAGAGGGCGTGAAAGCTTGGCGGGGACCCCAAGCCTTGCCCCAAACACCTCTCCCTCCCCCGGCTGCGGCTGCGGGAGTTCCCGCCAGGTGAGTAAGCTGAGCGACCAGGGCACCAACGAAAGGTGACTGAACGTACTGGCATGTCCAGGCTTCGCTCTGCTGGTCTGAGATCAGCCTTATTACTTTGGGTAACAGCCTCTCCTCCTCCACGAGAGGAAAACCTCCCCCATCTATTCCTCCAGCTGGTGCATCTCCAGGAGCCGCAGCCTGGCACCCAGGTCCAGGAGGGAGCATTCCGTGCTTTGGCTCCCGAAACAGCACACCCTTGGACGATGCACATCTAAGGGATAAGTTCAAAGATCCCGACCCCTGCCCCTTCCCACACACAGGAAATCATTAACCTGAGCCGTTGGTTCTTTGGGATTAGCAATAATCTTTGCCGTCCCACTGAATGGCTTCTTCCCCCGAGCCAAGAACTCCTATGTACCCCGGCTCTGCCGTCCCCAGGGAGTGGTTCCTCAGAGGCTTCTGGAAGGCTGCCTCCTGGGCTGCAGCCCCCAGGGAGAGCCCCCGGTGGAACCTGACGTGAACTTCAGGTTGTGTGTTTTGTGTGGACCATCTACGGCTCGGGTTGCAGCAGACAGTACACGTGCCAGCACTGAGCTGTCACTAAAACAGTCGGTAGTCGAGCAGACCAAGGACTAGTTTATACAAACCCAACCACAAACACGTCGCCCTCTTTGTGGGACACACACGCGCATCCCCTCGGTCCTTTTCCTCCGAGCCTTTCCTCCCCCGTCCCGTAAGAGATGCGGGAACCGCCAGGTGAGGCCGCGCTTGCTTTGATGCCACCCCACCCACCGAGCCACAAGGAGGACAAGGGTGGCTTCTAGGGCATCTCAAAGCACGTCCTCCAAGGCGACGGCCCCCTCTCCAGGACAGGGCTCTGGCTTCCTAAAGCACCACGGACGTCGGTGCAGCTGCTTCAAAGAGAAAGCCGGCCGCGTAGCAAGGACGTCCAACTGCCCTCACGCTTATTCCACAAAGTTCGCTCTCTCTGCTGCAACTTCGCGGATGACCCCCTTCCTCTTCCTTTGGTCAAATCTTCCATCACCCCAAGCACAGGCGGGGGGCGGGGACAAGCGACAAAAGCTTCCTAACTAGCCATTCACCCGCTCACCTTTCCCTGGAAAACGCGGGCGGGTTGTAAAAGTCGGTCAGTATCCCTGCCCCAGGGTCACTCCCGACACATTATTAAATATTTCTACGGCCTTCCTGGTCACCGCGAGGGCTGGAACCCAAGAACTAGAGGAAGCACACAGTTCCTACCGCCAAGGAGACGCGCCACACGCTGTGGCAAGCTCCCAGGGGGGCTGTTGGCCATGAGAGCTCTTTTGCCCCCCAACAGACTGTGAGCTTCCACTGTTACGACAGGTTCAAGGAAGCCTGAGCTAAAGCCGGGGAGGGAGGGATTATAACAAAAAGGGAAACTGTGGGTACAGCTGTCCCTCGACCCTACAGGCCTGAACACGCATACAGTGATACCCAAACGTGGCAATCTGTGGTTAGAGGACACAAAACGGGGTGATGGTGACATCTGCCTCAGAGGGGAGTGCCACCTGGATGGGATGGGATGAGCCACCTAAAGCCTCACACGCGGCACCAACTTCCCACACCGGCCCCTGCAGACTCAGCTGCTGCTGTCGTTACACCTCTTCCTACTCCCCAGACTCAGGGAAACGGCAAAGGCAGAGGAGCTCCTGCTGCGGTGCAACGGGATGGGAGGCATCTCGGGAGCGCCGGGACGCAGGTGCAATCCCGGACCGGCACAGTGGGCTAAGGGTCCTGCACTGCCACAGTGGTGGCTTAATTGTGGCTGTGGCTCGGATCTGATCCCCGGCCCAGGCCGCCAAAAATGAGGGAAAAAAAAAAAGAAACAAAAAGTCAAGGGAAGAGAATACTTGAGAGCCTTGGAGAAATGTGCTATCAAAGCCAATCCTACAATTACGACATTTATTAAAAAAGATTACACTTTCATCCCGGCATCAAAGCCTCCACCGTGCCAGCTGACCACGCTCGGCAGCAGCTGGACACGGCAGGAAGGCGGCTCATCGACGCCTCGGTCACTAGCGGCATCCAGGACCACCTGACACGATGCCGTCTCCGACACGAAGAGGCCACAACCTCTAGCTCCTCCTCCAACTCAGGGATGCTCCCGGACCACGTGGACCAGAACAAAGCCTCCCAGAGAGGCTCGCCTGCTGTGACACCACGACTGCCCACGAGCAAGTCTGCGCCCATCCCAGAGGAAAAGCTCAAAGTCAGCTCAAATGCCAGGTGAAGATGCGGGTTAAGCTAAGGCTGAGATGTCTTAAAGACAGACAATTCCCGTCGAGGCTCAGCAGAAAGGAATCCAACTAGTACCATGAGGACGCAGGTTCGATCACTCAGTGGGTTAAGGATACTGAGTTGCTGTGGAGTTGCAGACGCGGCTCGGATTTGGCATTGCTGTGGCTCTGGTGTAGGCCAGTGGCTACAGCTCTGGTTAGACCTCTAGCCTGGGAACCTCCACATGCCGAGGGTACGGCCCTAAAAAGACACACACACACACATCACAGTATCGTGGAGGCCAACAATAGCTGCCATGTGGGACTGACATATAAGGATTAAAATATATACAGGAGTTCCCACCATGGCACAGTGGGTTAAGAACCTGACTGCAGTGGCTCAGGTTGCCTGACGAGGTGTGGGTTTGATCCCTCGTCTGGCACAGTGGATTCAAGGATCTGGCATTGCCACAGCTGTGGTGTAGGACACAACTTTGGGTCAGAATCAATCCTGGGCCTGGGAACATCCATATGCCACCGGCGCAGCCATTTAAAAAAAAAAAGATACACAAACAGTGTCCCCGAGCTGCTGGCACCCCATGCCACTGTGCTAATTAACGCAGTCTCAGGAATGTAAGCTGATCAAGACATGAAGGGCTGGATTTTTCAAAGACAGTCATAACCTAAGCAGCCCACATCCCGTGAGGGGCTGAGAGCAGATAACCCTGCAGGACCCGTACTCTCAGGTACGCCAGGATTCTCCAGGGCCAGGCCTCCCGCCGCAGGCAGGGAGCAGCAGATGCTATCTGCAGCAGGGCCTCGCTAGAAGGCCCCAGGACCCCGGGCCACTGCGTAAAACAAAAGGCAGTGCAGACGCCTCTCAGGACAGCTCAGAAGCAGGAACAGCTACGCCGGGCACTGAGTGACGAAGGCTTTCCCGCTGAACGCAGCCGACACTGGCCTCGGTTCCCATGAATGGAGGGAAGATATTCTGCCCTTGAGGCATTTAAAGCTTGAAGAAGGGATCCAAGAGAACAGGTGATAATTAAGTACAGCGTGACAAGCGTAGCTGGAATTCCAAAAGACTGTACGTCTGCCCATGTGCGTCTTTCGGAAGCATTCCTTTCAACATGTAGACACGTTTACAGTTTAAGGAAAATGGAACAGATGTTCACGTGGACGGAGAGGCAGTTCCGACACTAAGAGGCTTAGAGGAAAAGGGATTAATAAATAAAGTTGGGCTCTTACCTGGGGATCGTCTGTATAATGAAAATATCTTGGCCCCGAACAGATTCTTTTATTTCAACTCTTGTTTCTGAAAAACAACAATGTTCTATAGTTTCAAGAAAAAAAACACTTTGTGGAGTTCCCTGGTGGCCTAGTGGTTAAGGACCCGGCATTGTCACTGCTGTGGCCTGGGAACTTTCACATGTCTCAAGAGCAGCCAAAAACAAAAAAAACCAAAAAACCTACAAAGCACAAAAGCAGACGTTTCCTCCGTGGCACCACGGATGGGCAGCATCTCTGGAGCACTGGGACGTGGGTTTAATCTCCAGCCTGGCACAGTGGGATAAGGATCTGGTGCTGCCGCTGCTATAGCTTAGGTTGTGACTATGGGTCAGATAGGATCCCTGGTCCGGGAGCTCCACAGGCTGCAGAGCAGACAGAGTTGAAAAAAACAAAAACCAAAACCAGCATTTTATGATAAATGCAGCAATTGGAGGGAGTGAAGACGAACCCAAACCGGCTTTTTTTTCTTTGTCTTTTTAGGGCCACACCTGCAGCACATGGAGGTTCCCAGGATAGGGGCCTGATCGGTGCTACAGCTGCCGGCCCACACCACAGCCCCAGCAACACCAGATCCAAGCCTCGTCTGCGACCTACACCACAGCTCACGGCAACGCCGGATCCTTAACCCACTGAGTGAGGCCAGGGATTGAACCTGCCACCTCATGGTTCCTAGTCGGATTCATTTCCACTGTACCATGACGGGAACTCCCCAAACCACTTCTTAATAGAACCCAGAATGACATGTACTTATATAAAAAATAGTCAAGCTAAGGGGAAAATAAGGCAAAAGCAACAAACGGGTCTGCATAAAACCTCAGGGTCCAGAAAAGAAAATTCATCACCAAAATAAAGACAAGGTGTTTTGAGAAAAGCACACCAAATAAAGAGGCATGAAGTTAATATCCTCACTAGTCTTTCAACGAAGGTGGAGGCGTCCTCTGTCCCCGACCCTGTGCTGGGGTCCCAAGGTGGAGGACCTGGACCAAGGGGACAAAGACAGATCCAGGAGAGAAGATGCGATGCTGGCCCACCCTCCAGGCCACTGTGCTGGAGAAAGAGCAGCTGTGAAAAAAGAGAAAGAGGCCTGGGGACACCAGGCTCCTTTCGAGCGGGACCCTGCAGCGAGGAACAGGGGCGGCAACAGGCCAAGATGTGGGGCGCAGCGCGCCCAGCAGAGGGGCCGTCGCCGTCCACCTGGAAACAGCGAATGAGCAGGAGGCAGAGACGGGGTCGGGAGCCGTCACGGGCCGATCTGGATTTTGCTCCAAGGGTGAGGAAAGCCACCGGAGGACGCGGCGGGGCCCTGGCTACCGTGCAAAGAAAACAGCAGCAAAGCAAGAGTGGCTGCTTGGCGGGAGCCACTCTAGGTGTTTTTGAAAGAGTCCGGGCAAGCGACAGACCGTGGACAGGACGAGGGCAGAGGCGACCGTGAGAAGCGGTCGGATTTGAGATGGATTATTGAATCAGAGTGCACGAGACCTGCTGGTGGATGTGACCAAAGATGGAGCAAGCGAGACGGGCAGCCCTCAGACCCCAAAGGGCCCTGGGTGATGGTTACAGAGCTGGGACGCCAGCCTATAAAAAGTGAAGCAGTAGCAAGAAAACATACTTGCACTTTGCAAGCATCGGGATGGAGGAGAAAAGAAGAGACTAGAAGAGGCAGACAGTGAAGGCAGGCAGACCTGTCAAGAAGCCAGGTGAACAGCACGAGAGGGAGCCGCGATCTTCATCAACCACCCTCTCCTCGTCTTTCACGAGCCCCGAATGCCAGCACTGAGTTAAGTCAGTTCACTCCCACTGCTACGGCTGTCACCACTGCTACGGCTATTGCTCAACGGACTGTCTCGCACATCTTCCAGTTTGTAAATCAGAAGCACATCTCCTGACTTGCCCTGGCAGTAGGTAAAATTTCTCAAGTCACCAAGAGAAAAGTGGTGAGTGTGGAGGCTGGCGAAGGGGGTCTGAGGATTGGTTACGACACACACGCCTCTTGTACCCACCCCAGACGGAGTGCTTTCCGTTATCACCCATCAAACTGTCTTTCCCTCCGAATTCTTCACATTTTTAGCTCCCCAAACATCTATTCTGTCTTAATAATTTATCTCCTCAAGGAGTTCCCGTCGTGGCGCAGTGGTTAACGAATCCGACCGGGAACCATGAGGTTGCGGGTTCGGTCCCTGCCCTTGCTCAGTGGGTTAAGGATCCGGCGTTGCCGTGAGCTGTGGTGTAGGTCGCAGACGCGGCTTGGATCCTGCGTTGCTGTGGCTCTGGCGTAGGCCGGTGGCTACAGCTCCGATTCAACCCCTAGCCTGGGAACCTTCATATGCCGAGGCAGCGGCCCAAGAAATGGCAAAAAGACAAAAAAAAAAAAAAAAGATTTATCTCAAGCTCCTTATGCCACAGTTAGGCCTTAGAAGGGGGAAAGCAAGCATGACTCATGGATCCAAGGCTTTCAACGCTGCAAAAAGAAATTAAGTCCAAATTGTTTTACACACACTTGTCTTCACAAGAAGTGAGGGCGTGATCATCGGAAGCCCACTGCCCTGCTAGGGGGCTGCCAAGGCAGCATGCCCAGGGCGCGAGGCAGCATGCCCAGGGCACGGGCCAGCAACGATGTGCCCTCAAGCATTATCCTTAATGTTACAGTTTCTCCACGGAGACTCAGACAGCAGCGAAAAGTGGTGGCCAACCCGGGGTGAGAGTCCACAAGAGACTGGAGGGGGAAAAAGGAGAGAGAAAAGGAATTCAAAGAGGGTTTTAACCTTAGTCATTACACTGCCATTGGCAGCAACATGGACAGACCTAGAGATTTTCATGCCAGGCGAGGTAAAAGCCAGAGAGAGAAAGACGAACACCGCATACGATAGGAAACGTGAGGAATCTAAAACATGACACAGGAGTTCCCGTCGTGGCGCAGCAGAAACGAATCCAACTAGGAACCATGAGGTTGCAGGTTCGACCCCTGGCCTCGCTCCGTGGGTTAAGGATCCAGCGTTGTCGTGGGCTGTGGTGTAGGCCAGCAGCTGTAGCTCCCATTTGACCCCTAGCCTGGGAACCTCCACATGCCTTGGGTGCAGCCTTAAAAAGCAAAAAAAAAAAAAAAAGACTTAAAAAAATTATGAGCATGGGGAGGAGTTCCTGTCATGGCTCGGAGGAAACGAATCTGACTAGTTCCCGTGGTGGCTCAGTAGTTAAGGAACCTGACTAGGACCCATGAGAAGGCGTGTTCGATCCCTGGCCTCGCCAGTAGGTTAAAGGATCCCATGTTGCTGTGGCTGTGGCGTAGGCAGGCAGGTGCAGCTCTGATTTGACTCCTAGCCTGGAAACTTCCATATGCTACAGGTTCAGCTCTTAAAAAAAAAAAAAAAGAACATGGGAGTTCCCTGGTGGCTCAGCAGGTTAAAGCCACTGCCGTGGCTTGGGTCAGTGCTGTGGTGTGGGCTTGCTGGGGAATTTCTGTATGCTCGGGGCACAGCCAAAAAAAAGATTAAGAAATAAAATAAGTCATTACTATCTAGAGCTGGATTGCTCTAAATACCAGTTGATGACCTAGTGAGACAAAAGCGTAAAAAGAATTTCTTAAATGTAGCAAAATATGGACGAAAAAACTCACTGTCTACCTCTCTCTTTTTATTGTAAAATGACAGGATATTTGCATTATCTTGGAAAAGAGGAAAGGAGACTTGAAGAAGGAGACAAGAGGTCAAGATTTAGAGGGACAGAGAGAATGACTTTTACCTCTACTGTGAAAAAGAAAAATGTGTCTCTTTTTTGGCTTTTTAGGGTGGCATCTGCAGCACGTAGAGGTTCCCAGGTTAGGGGGTGAATCGGAGCTGCTCCTGCTGGCCTACACCACAGCCAGAGCCACAGCCAGAGCAACGCAGGATCTGAGTTTGCAACCTACACCACGGCTCACAGCAACGCCAGATCCTTAACCCACGGAGCGAGGCCAGAGATCGAACCCACAACCTCATGGTTCCTAGTGGATTCATTTCCGCTGTGGCACGACGGGAAATCCGAAAACCGTTTCTGTATTAAACATGAGTTACATCTGCCTTTTAAAAACACGCTGGCTGATCAAACAATCTAAAGAACAAAGGGCAACTAAGAAATATGTTTAACCTACCTCCATTGGTCTCTTGATAAACCACAGACTTTCCCAGTTCAGCACCAAGACGCCTGGGGGGAAAAAAAGGGCAATTAAGAAGGCTCTTCTTAGAAAAACTCCAATTCCCAAGAATGTGTTTAACAAAAAGACGAAAATATATACCAGCATTCTTTTACAAAAATAAACAATTTAGAAAATTTAATGTATTAAGAACTAAAAGTCAGAGTTCCCCTTGTGGCTCGGTGGAAACGAATCCGACTAGTATCCATGAGGTTACAGGTTCGATCCCTGGCCTTGCTCAGTGGGTGAAGGATCCAGCATTGCCATGAGCTGTGGTGTAGGGCGCCGATGTGGCTTGGATCTGGCATTGCTGTGGCTGTGGTGCAGGCCAGCAGCTATAGCTCCGATTTGACCCCTAGCCTGGGAACCTCCGTATGGCCTGTGGCCCTAAGACTGAAAATACGCTGTCACTCCACAGGCATCTCCAGGGCTCACCCTCCCGTAACACGCTGCCGCACTGGAAAGAGCCAACAACCAAAGAGCAATGTCTAGTCCTTTTGTTTTTTGAATAATTCTCTTAGAAAATCAAGGCCAAATATTTGGTTATTAGCACCAACTCCCAAACACACAAGCCCAAGGTAAAGGCCCCGAGTGTCACAAGCACTGCAGACTTCAGAGCCAGTAACCAAATGCAGTGTGAATCTTATTTGGATGCAGATGAGGACAGACCAAGAGTAAAAATCTGGAAAATGTGGACAAGGACTAGACACTGGATAGTAAGGAATTACTGGTGCGGTAGGTGTGTTTGTTTTTAGGTCTAATCAGTTGGCAACATCATCCGTTTCTTTGCCCAGAGGCCAGGGATCCAACTGGAGTCACAGACGTGACACAGCAGAGTCCGGAACCACTAGGAATGCCAGCATTACTTTTTTTCTTTTTAGGGCCGAACCAGCGGCTGGAGGCTGGAGGTTCCCGGGCTAGGGGTCAAAGCAGAGCTGCAGCGACCGGCCTACCCCACAGCCACAGCTTCCAGAATCCGAGCCATGTCTGCGACCTATACCACAGCTCACCGCAACACCAGATCCTTAACCCACGGAGCAGGGCCAGGGATCAAACCTGTGTCCTCATGGATACTATCGGGGTTCCTAACCTGCTTGGCCACAACGAGAACTCACAACATCACCATTTTTAGGACCTATATGATATGGATGGAATCTGTTTAAAAATACTCCAGCCAGGGCACACAATGGAATATTAGTCGGCCTGAAAAAGGAATGGAATTCTGGTACATGCTACAACACAGGCTAACCTTGACCGATTCTAAGTAAAACAAGTCAGACACAAACATACACATGTTGCAAGATTCCATTCATACAAGGTACCTAGAACAGGTCAATCCACACTCACAGAAAGTCGAACCGAGGTTCCCAGGGACTGGGGATGGGAGAGGGGGGTAGTGCTTAATGGGTATGGCGCCTCCTTGAAATGATGAAAAAATTCTGGAAATGAACAGCAGTGATGATTGCACAACGCTGCGAATGTCCTTAATGCCAGTGAATTGCACACTTAAAAGTGGTTAAAACTGGAGTTCCCGTCATGGCGCATCGGAAATGAATCCAACTAGGAACCACGAGGTTGCAGGTTCAATCCCATGAGGTTGTGGGTTTGATCCCTGGCCCCGCTCTGTGGGTTAAGGACCCGGCGTTGCCGTGAGCTGTGGTGTAGGTCGCAGACATGGCTCGGACCTGGTGTTGCTGAGCTGGGGTGTAGCAACGACACAGCTCGGATTCAACCCGTAGCCTGGGAACCACCATGTGCTGTGGGTGTGGCCCTTAAAAAGAGAGAAAGAAAAGACAAAATAGAAAAACCAGACTTTTTGTGTGTGTGTGTGTGTGTTTTTAGGGCCGCACCCACGACATATGAACGTTCCCAGGCTAGGGGTTGAATGGGAGCTGCAGCTGCCGGCCTACGCCACCACCACAGCCACAGCATCGTGGGATCCAAGCCACATCTTCCACCTATACCACAGCTCACGGCAACACGGGATCCTTAACCCACTGAGAGAGTCCAGGGATCGAACCTGCAACCTCATGGTTCTTAATTGGATTTGTTTCCTCTGAGCCACAACAGGAACTGTGAAAAACCAGGCTTTTCAAATGTGCCCTCCTCCCTCTGCTCCCTCCCAGCAAGGTCACTGTGATAAATCTGACCCAAAACAAACACAAGCTTTATATTTAAAATTAGTATTTTCAGTTGGCCTCACAAAGAAAGACAAATAATCAGGGGTTAGAAATAGAAACGAGGTAGTAGATTGCAAAAAGGATTGTTTGTTTGTTTTACCCCCTTCTAATCTCACTTAAAACTCTGAAAAGAACAGAGGCCTTACAGAGAAAACATGACTCAAGTTTCACCTTTCTTCTCCACTGCCATCTAGAATTTTTAAATACATTCACGCAATTATTCATCAACTCTGCAAAATTCACAGAACGCTAATGTAAGTTGTTTAAAATGTGAAAATGACTTTAAAAGTTAAAAGACAAGCTTATTTTTAACGAGTTTATTTGCAGAGGATGCCTACGACCCTTCCTGGACATTAGTGCTCTGGAATTCTTCTCAGGAGCCAAGTGGAAAAGAGGCCATTTAGTAAGCATGTTTCACTCAGAGGTCCACTAGGAGCCTCGGCTCTGCTGGATGCTAGATCTACATGATTTTGTTCCTGCTCACAATGTTCTAGGCTCCGCAGATGAAATCATCCTTATTTTACCAATGAACTTCAGGAAAATCAAATCTCTTGCCCAAGGCAAGACGGGGAGGGCGGACAGATGCCAAAGGCCACTGAAGGCTGTAGGCTTCCTCAGGTTAAAAAGACAGGGAGAGGCAAAGACTTTAGACTGAGGGCATCTGAAACTGACTTACAAAAGACGCCTAGACCTGTCACCTGCATCACCATCTCGGACAAGTGTGCTTCCCTAGGGTTGCCAGCTCTGCCCTCCCCTGCGGCTCTGCTTCTGCCGCCCACTCTGCCCCTCCAGGGCCTTCAACCTGCAAGGCCCTCCTGCCGCCACCAACTGCAACCGTCCTGTCCCCAGTGTTGCAACTAACTGCAAGCGGGCCTCCGTCTCCTGGGGGAGACTTGGGAGGGGCGATGGCCGGATTCAGAGGTCAATTCCAACCGCGGGAAAGGGAGCCAAACCCAGAGCCCCTCTTTGGCAGGCGCTCACTCAGGCGGCTACAGGATCCTGACCCCCGCCTGGGAAGGGGAGGTGGCAGGGGTCGGGGGGAAGGAAGGCGAGCGGTCCAAGGACCCGGGGGTGGGGAGAAACCAGTAAGAGTCTTCCGAACGCTTTTCAGCTACAGAATTGGAGGGTGGGGGTACTTTCTGTTACCTCCGAGGGTTTGTCCAGCCCTGCAACGGCAGGATTCTGCGACTCCCTCCCCCAGGGACAGGGTGACGGGGCCAAATTAGCCCTCGCTCGGGTCAGGGGTACATAAGGGCGAAGAGGAGCAAGAGGGAGGGGCCCCTCGGGACACCCGCGGTCCGGGCCTCTTACTCGGTGATGCGCTTGGCCAGCTCGGTGCAGGCGGCCGTGGAGTTGGCCGAGAAGACTCGGTAGCCGGTGCGGGCGGCGTTCATGGCCGGGCGGGAGGCAGGGCAGGCTCGCGGGGCGCGGAAAGCGGAGGACACGGAGAGCGGGGGCAGCAGCAGCAGCTTCTTGGGCATCGTCCGGCCCGGCGCGCAGTTACAGCGGGCCCGCGCGGGACTGCACGGGGGAGCGGTTGCGAGGAGGCGGCCGCGAGGCCCGGCTGGGGACCGGCACAGGAGCGGAGAGGCCCGAGACCCCTACCCGCCTCGTCCCAAAGGCCACCGGGGTTCTGGCTCCCCCGGAGCTTGTTGAGACCTGCGCCGCAACCTCCTCCAAACCTGTGGCCCGGGCACCGCCCCCTCCGGGCATCTGAAAGGCGCGGCTAGAGCGCCGCACAGTCGCCATCTTAGATGAGGGCAGGGCGGTGGGCAACTTTCTAAAAGCTTGTTTTTCCGAGAGAAGCATCGCAGAGCTTCCCGCCGCTAGCTTTTGTCGCTCCATAAGAGCTCTTCTGCTCTCACGTTCTTGGGCAGTGCAGCCTGATTTGGTGGTGGTGCCAGCCTTTTCAACTTTTCTGCCAGGACCCAAAATGTCGGCCTTCGCCGTCGCAGACGATCTAGCCCTACGCCTCTATGGTAATTCAGCGCTAGGGCCCTGCGAGGCGCATGCGCTCGGCTGGAATTGATTTGAAAGTTGGAGGGCGGGGTGATTCACGCCGGTTACCTGCGATACTAAAATGCCCAAAAGGTGTTATACTTCTGGACGTGATCTTTGTTGCCCGAACAGACCCCAGCCTTGCATCTGCAGATAAGGCAAGACTCCCTGAATGACTCAAGGCACTTCTGCCAGTCTTTGCTTAGCTCTCCATCAGGAGAGCCTTGCTTCCTCCGCTTCCACGTGCTTGCGTCCCTCGAAGACCCACTCGTGTAACATCTGTTCATTAAATCTTTTTAGATACCGCAGCCACAGTAAGCCGCTTTCACCTGCCGAACGGTACCATGCAGGGTACTGTGGATCGTTGCTTCTATTTTTATTTAGCTTTGTGAACATCTGTCTTCCCAACTAGAATATAAGTCCTCTAGGGCAAGATCACACAATATCACTTGGTACTTCGTATTTCCCAGTGCCCAGGTCGGTGTTAGGGGTTCCAGAGGTATGCAATCAATACTTATAAGATCCAAGATGCAAGTGAAGGGCAGGAAGCGTCTGAGTCAGCGGCCATCTGCTATTGCAGGATTAGGGCGAGGGGGCTGCTCTCTAGCTTCTCACACTGACAGTATCATCTTCTGAGGACTCTGCCTGTTGTGACATTGGGCCTGAGGGAGCAATTGTCTGTGATTCCTGTGTCCTGAAGCTTCACAAGCCTGAAGATTTAAGATTTGGAAATTGAACTGCCCTAGCCTGTAGCAGCTTGACGCACATTCCAGCTGGCTCTCCAGAATGACTGACCCTCCCAAATCCTCTCTCCTAGAGTAGGAAGGGACGTACCCATGGATTATCGGGTAAATAGCCTAGGCCAAATTATTTAACTGTACACAGGTTCAGCCTATGGGTCCAGCCATAGGCTATGTTACCTTCTAAAATGTAAGGAGGAGTTCCGGTCGTGGCTCAGCAGAAAAGAATCTGACGAGCATCCATGAGGACGCAGGTTCCATCTCTGGCCTTGCTCAGTGGCTTAAAGATTCAGCGTTGCCATGAGCCATGGTGTCGGCTGTAGACGAGGCTTGGATCCTGCGTTGCTGGGGCTGCGGTGTAGGCCAGCAGCTACATGTCCAATTTGACCCCTGGCCTGGGACCCTCCATATGCGGTGGGTGGGTGCAGCCTAAAATAAAATAATATAAAATGTAGGGAAACCTTTTCCCTTCACATTCGTCCTATATGTATCCCCCAGAACCCCTCCAACCTTAATACAGCCCAAACCAAACCCATCTGCATTTCGTCAATTCTCCCCAGCTGCCCTCCTTCTCTCTTCTCTCTATGGGTGAGCATAACCTTGAGGTTCCCAATCTGTAAACCCCTGGAGAATCCCTTCCTCTTTCCCTCACTTTCTCCATCACATGCTAACGTTGACTGAGCACCCACTGTTGGCCAGCCCCATGTGAAGTGTTTGGAATACTTTAGAGAAAACCACAACAACAACAAGAAAGGCCTTGGTGGCTCCTCAGGTTAAGGATCTGGCGTTGTCCCTGCTGTGGTGCAGGCTCAAACCCTGGCCCTGGAACTTCACTTCACTTTGGCATGCCATGGCTGTGGCCAAAAAAAAAATTCCTACCATAGAGAGGGGTTTTAAAAATACACATAATGGAATTCCCGTTGTGGTGCAGCAGAAACGAATCTGACTGGGAATCATGAGGGTTATGGGTTCGATCCCTGGCCTCGGTCATCGGGTCAAGGATCCGGCATTGCCGTGAGCTGTGGTGTAGGTCGCAGACGCAGCTCAGATCTGGCATTGCTATGGCTGTGGTGTAGACCGGCAGCAACAGCTCCGATTAGACCCCCAGCCTGGGAACCTCCCTATGCCATGGGTGCAGCCCTGAAAAGACAAAAAAAAAAAAATACACATCATGATATTAAGTTTACTCAATTTATTTATTTTTATAATGATTTTTATTTTTTTCCATTATATCCGGTTTACAGTGTTCTGTCAATGGTCTACTGTACAGCAAGGTGACCCAGTCACACGTACATGTGTACCTTCCTTTTTCTCACATTATCAGGCTCCATCATAAGTGACCAGACATAGTTCCCAGTGCTACACAGCAGGATCTCATTGCTTATCCATAATTTACTCAATTTATACTATTTTGTTTGTTTGTTTTTTGTCTTTTTTCCTTTTAGGGCCGCACCTGTGGCATAGGGAGGTTCCCAGGCTCGGGGTCCAATTGGAGCTGTAGCCGCTGGCCTACACCAGAGCCACAGCAACACCAGATCCGAGCTGCGTCTGCAATCTACACCACAGCTCGCTTCAACACCGGATCCTTAACCCACTGAGCAAGGCCAGGGATCGAACCCGCAACCTCGTGGTTCCTAGTCAGATTCGTTTCTGCTGCGCCACGACGGGAACTCCCAATTTATAGTATTTTAGAAGGTATATTTGTTTCCTGTTGCTGCGGTAACATATTACAACAAACTTGGTGGCTTAAAACAACACAAATTTATGATCTTACAGTTCGGAGGTCAGAAATCCTAAAAGCAAGGTGGTGGCGGGCTGATTTCCTTCCAGAGTTTCTGGAGGAGAATCCGTTTCCCTGCCTTTTCCTCTCTCTGGAGCCACTTCTCTCCTTGGCGGGGCGTCCCCATCCTCCGTCTTCAAAACCAGCTGCAGAGCATCTTCAAAGTTCTCAGATCTTTGCTTTGGCTCACGTGACTTTCACCAACGTCTGTCCCCCTCCCCCCGCCTCCCTCTGATGAAGAGCCTTGCGATTACAGTGCACTCAACTGGATAAGCCAGTTAGTCTCCCCATCCCAAGGACCTAAACCCATCTCACCTGTAACGTCGCTTTTACTGTGTAAGGTAATCAACCTGCAGGCTCAGGATAATGGAAGAAATGTTCACTGGCGTTCCCGTCACGGCTCCGCAGAAACGAATCTGACCAGGGGAGTTCCCGTTGTGGCTCAGTGACCGGATCCGACAAGGAACCATGAGGTTGTGGGTTCGATCCCTGGCCTCGCTCAGTGGGTTAAGGATCCAGCGTTGCCCTGAGCTGTGGTGTAGGTCGCAGACACGGCTCAGATCTGGTGTTGCTATGGCTGTGGTGTAGGCCAGGAGCTGTAGCTCCGATTGGACCCCTAGCCTGGGAACCTCCATCTGCCATGGGTGGGGGCCTAAAAAGACAAAAAAAAAAAAAGAAAAAAAAAAGAAAAAAAAAAAAAAAAGAAAAAGAAAAAGAAATAAAGAAATGTTCCCATATTAAAATATGGAAGTTATTCTATTTCCTGTAACTCTACACAGGAGTTATCTTGAATTTTATGCTAAAACAGCCTGGTTTATGGTCTACCAAACATACGTTGCACATCTGCTTTAACTATTCCAGAGAAGGGCGCACTGACCAGAAGGAAAGCCTGCCCATGTTGAAAGAGATTAAATGCCTCCCTTCCAGGGACGCCAGCGCTGCTCCTCCTCTGAGGATGAGACTCCCTTCCTGGGTGCCAAGGCCATATGGACTCGATGTGTATGTGCTGCTCTGTTTTTTGGGTTTTGTTTGTTTTAAACCTTGAAGGAATGTAGCCCTGACTTTTTGGATGTTCTTTGTTCTGAGAAGATATAAAACTGTGTATCTTAGAGTAATCTGGGAGGCTGTGTTCCAGCCTGTAGTCCTTGGTTTGGCTCCAATAAAACTCTCTTCTATTCCTGTTACAGATTGTTTATTGATGATTTTCACTGACAAGGGAGTCAGGATATCAACATCTTTGGGGGACTGTTCGCCTTCCTACCACAGAAGGAAAAACATTGGAAAAAGTAATTCCGACTGTGGCTCAGTGGGTTAAGAACTGGACAGAGCGTCCGGGAGGGTGCGGGTTCCATCCCTGGCCTCGCTCAGTGGATTAACGAGCCAGCATTGCTGAAAGCTGTGGCATAGGTCACAGATGCGGCTTGGATCGGGGTTGCCATGGCTGTGGCTGCATCTTCCATTCAATCCCTAGCCCAGGAATGTCCATGTGCCTCAGACACAGCCGTATAGAGAAAAAAAAAAGAGCAGAGGAAGAGGGTTCTAGAGTGAGCTAACCATCCAGTATTCCACCTTCCGAAACCTCTGGAAGCCCTCCCACTTTCTTCACTGCTGAAGGTCTCTCACTGGGGTAGCTGGGGTCTCCTTGCTGGGTTCTGTCCTCAGTCGCCTGCCCCTCATCTACCTGACATGAGAATTACCTGGAGGACCAGAGTCTGTGCTTCTGATGATTATGACTCAACAAGTTCGGGCAACACTTTGTGATCCACTGTCCACATGAAGCAGCGTACAGATCTGAGAGTGACTCCCCATCACTTTCATCTTTTTGTGTCTGTGTGTCTTTTTGTCTTTTTAGGGCCACTCCTGCGGCATATGGAGGTTCCCAGGCTAGGGGTCCAATCGGAGCTGTAGCCACCGGCCTCCGCCAGAGCCACAGCAACACGGGATCCAAGCTGAGTCTGCAACCTACACCACAGCTCTCAGCAATACCGGATCCTTAACCCACTGAGCAAGGCCAGGGATGGAACCCACAACCCCATGGTTCCTAGTCGGATTCGTTAACCACTGAGCCATGATGTGAACTCCCATTTTTCAAATTTTTAAATTTTTTTTTTTTTTTTTGCTTTTTAGGGCTGCACCCATGACATATGGAAGTACCCAGGCTAGGGATTGAATTGGAGCCACAGCTGATGGCCTACACCACAGCCACAGCAACTCAGGATCTGAGCTGTATCTGCAACCTACACCACATCTCATGGCAACGCCAGATCCTTGACCCACTGAATGAGGCCAGGGATCCAACCCGTGTCCTCAGGGATACTAATCGGGTTCGTTTCTGCTGCACCACATCGGGAACTCCTCCCTGTCACTTTTAGACTAGAGACAAGCCTTCACACAATTGGAAGGCCTTGCCTTGTGATCTGCTTCCTACCTATGTTTTCAGTCTCATGCCTCACATTCTCCCCTTTGGCATCGACCTGATGGGTTTCTTTCCATCCTGCACTGGCCCTGTGCCCTGCTGCCCCAGAGCCTTCGCATGTGCTGTTCCTTCTACTGGGGAAGCTCCTTCCTGTCTCAGCACCCAGTCCACTCTCATTCATCCTCAGCGCTGGACAGCCTTCTCCGACCTCTCTGAGGAGATCAGAGGCCCCTGGAGTTGGCTCTCCCCGCGGTATGTTCTCCTGTCTTATCCACTGGTCGTACTTGCCCATTTGTATTTTGTAGGGACCACCAATCACGACCCCGCATCCAGGCTCTCTCCTCCTCAGTACTAGAGTCGGCGCCGCTAGTGTCATATCCCAGCCTCCCTTGCAGACGGTGCAGGCAGGTGGCCACATGTGGCCAAGGGAATAAGAACAGGAGTGACGTGTGCACCGCCCAGGCGTCTCCTGCCCCAGATCTTCCACTGCCAGGAAGTGACAACCACTGGGGCATCCCCTGTGGACCCAGAGACCGAGGCCATGTGTTGAGCACAACGGGGTCAACTTAATCTCCTGGGTCAGTGGCTGACCTCAGGAAACAGAGCTGCCCTGCCAGCCCTGGGCCACCTACCTCTGCTCTGTCACAGAGGAAGGACTGTAAGCTGGGGACTTAGGGCATTCTAGCCAGTCCCCCAACTGGTCCCTCTTTGTTGGGTGATTACGTGTTTATCTCCCACTGGACTGTTAATGCGAAAAGGCAGGGACCGACTCCGTGTTTGTCCTTGCATCTCTGGACTAGATAGACCTGGTGGGGCCAGCCCATCTCCTTCTGGGGAGTCTCTGCTGAGAAATTGCAATTTTCTTCTCTTTCTTTGTCTTTCTTTTTTTAGGGCCGCACCCATGGCATAGGGAAGTTTCCAGGCTAGGGGTCGAATTGGAGCTGCAGCTGTCGGCCTACACCACAGCCATGGCAACGCCAGATCCAAGGTGCATCTGCAAACTATGCTGCAGCCGACGGCAACACCGGATCCTTAACCCACTGAGGGAGGGCCAAGGATTGAACCTGTGTCCTCATGGATACTAGTCATATTCTTAACCCATTGAGGCACAATAAGAACTCTGAGAAATCACAAACCTGAAGATTGGAAGTACTCACCTTTGCAAAGGCTCCCTGTCTATGTTCCTACAAACTTCCTTATTTCTCCAACGATAAGAGAGGGAGGAAGGGCCACATAACAAATTGCGATAACCATTTGGGGTCCTTCTTATGAGAAACAGCTGCTCCCCCAGACCTGCTCAGGCGTGCAGCGAGGAAGCTGAGATTGAAGGGTCCTCAGGCTATAGGCGAATGTAATCTCAGCCTGGAATCCGGAACTCCAGAGCCGTGCTCAGTTTTAATGGGAAGCTTCAGAAAAAATGAACACGGGGATTGCATAGTTAGAAGTTTTCCCAGTTGAAGACCTATGTATAATAACCTGTGTGGCGCGGGGTAGCTTCCAAAATAGATGCGGGAGAAGCAATCCTACAGGCCTAGAGGCTGCCCTGCCGCCAGGCGTGGAGTGAGGCTCTGCTTGCATGTGTCCAGGGAAGGATACAGCCAACAGCTGTTGGTCTCTTATTTCTGGCAGGGGTCTTTCAACGGGTCTCATTCTCAAGTTCTTCGACATTGGCTTCCTAGATAGACCTATACCACGTTGGTTCTGTTTCTCCTTTGGGGAACCCCAACTAAACTAATAGAGGGTCCGACGTGACCCTGCTCCTTTTGTTAAAAAAAAAAAAAATCAGTATTTTTTTGCAGTTTGAAATGAGACGTCTCATGACCTATCTCAGTTTTGTGTTTTTTTCCACAGTGTTTCTCTATGAGAACAGGCTGATCCTTAAGGATCCAGACCTGCTGGATGTTTCCTGCAGAAACAAACCCAGCTCTGCTCAGCACAAAGGGGCATTTTCCATGTTCAGCCCGATTTCAGATTTCAAGTTTTTAAAAAAATGGTCCTGTTGTTCACCGGGCTGCAGGTTCGGCACGAATTATGGAAACATAATCTCATCTGTTCTAGAAACTAGGAGACAAAGCTTTGGCATGAAGAACTGTTTGAGAACAGGCCCCACAAGACAAAGAGGGGTGTGTTTGGAATTGCTCAGCCTTGTCACTGGGGGATGAATTCTTTGGAAGACAAGGTCGGACTTTGCAACAGAGGAGAACATTCTAGGCAACAATTCAGAAGCGTTATCTCCACCTTGCATCGCTCTGACTTGAGCTTTGGAAAAATAGGAGACTTTCCCCTAGTTTCGTTCCTTGAACAGGCCTAAGCAAGCTGAGACTGAATGATCTTTCTTTCTAAAAATAATACCGACTTGGATCTCTAAGCTGCTTCTCTCCATAGGATGCCAGAAACCATGCTGGGGGCGAGGGCAAGATACTGGGCAGACGGAGCCAAGCACCCCGGGAGTGACCCTCCCCAACTTCAGCAAGGACGGTGGTAGGGGAGCAGCTGCTGTGACAGCCGCTGGAAAATTTGAAGTGGACTCTCGATGCAGAGTCTCAGGAGGACAGAACCTTCTCTGCCATGGGCTTTTCAGGAACTCTGGGTGGAGGCCTTTGGAAGCATTTCAGGGCATCACAAATCACCATACTTGGTTGAAGACTGGTTCAAGGTGAGACCACAGTGCCTTCTAGTGCTGCCCTCCCGGGTTCTGCAGAAGCTCCTGCCAAACAGGAGCCTCATCTCCAGGTTTATAACAGCACTGGCAAGAAAGGCTCATAAAGACACGGATGGAGGAAAAAGGGGGAGTAGGGGCTGCAAAGGTGGGAGGTACACATGAAGGAGACTGGTTCCCACACATTGTGGCCCAAAGAATGCAGAACGTTGCAGGGTTCCTGGCTCAAGCGAGCCAGATCTGTCAAGTTCAAGGGGATCCAGGCTCTCGACCAGTGAGAACCCCCACATGATACAAATGTCCAACAATAGCTATAGCCCATCCACACACCGGGATACTCGGAGTGGCTGCAGGAAGTGTAGACGTGAGTGCTGGCTCAGGAGCCTGGCTCTGGAAGGCAACTCTTACCAGCCGTGTGACCCTAAGCCAGAAATTACACCTTCGTTGGCCTCCATTTTCTCCCCTGTAAAGTGGGGGTAATAACAATTGTTACCTAGAAGGGTTTTCTCAGAGTTAAGTGAGTTAATACATGTTGAGCAGTTAGAACAGGAACAGGGCCTGGTATGTATGAACTATTTGATAAAGGGGGACGGGAACTGTTGTCCATATTTATTAGTCAAAGGCAACCAGGAAAACAAACCATATTCTTTTTTTTTTTTTTGTCTTTTCAGGGCCACACCTGCACCATATGGAGGTTCCCAGGCTAGGGATCCGATCTGAGCTGGAGCCGCTGGCCTACGCCACAGCCACAGCGGCTCAGGGTCCAAGCTGCGTCTGCGACCTACACCACAGCTCAGGGCAAAGCCAGATCCTTAACCCACTGAGCAAGGCCAGGGATCGAACCCACAACCTCATGGTTCCTAGTCGGATTCGTTTCCGCTGTACCACAATGGGAACTCCCAAACCATATATGTATCTATATATATATATATATTTTTTTTTTCCCCGTCCTTTTAGGGCTGAACCAGTGGCACATGGAGGTTCCCAGGCTAGGGATCAAGTTGGAGCTGCAGCCACCCACCTACACCACAGCCATAGCAACTTGGCATCCAACCTGCAACTGCGACCTACATCACAGCTCATGGCAATGCCAGATCCTTAACTCACTGAGCGAGGCCAGGGATTGAACCTTAGTCCTCATGGATCCTAAGTGGGTACCACAGGATGGATGGCCAGAAAGGTGACACCCGGGAACCACCCCTGCCGGGGAGCCCAGGGGACAGGTGGGGTTATAGGGTCTTAGAAGCCTGGAGGAGGGTGTCCCATGGAGCTGGGACTCAGATGTCTGGCAAGAGGGCACTGCGGTATTTCTGAGAGGCACAGGGGCTGGTTCTGGGAGCGCAGGGACACTGGAGCCTGGAACCAAACGTCGCCATTGCCAGGGGGATGCTCGGGAGACCAGGGAGCAGACAGAAAGCGGCGGCCCCCCTCCTCCTCCAGCGGCGCGGGCCCCTCTAGCGCCCCTGGTGGCAGAGGCTGGAAGGGAGCAGCCGCCCCGTGGGATCACGGAGCTGGGTAGGGTCCCCACTCTAGAGGCTGCCCCGTCTCTCCTTCCCTACAGCCTCGGAACAGCGGACAGGAGGAGGAACAGGGTGCGGTGCTCAAGGCCAGAGGTTTTAAAGCAAGCCTGAATGACAGTGTGGCCGCAGGAGGGAAAAACAGGACGGACTGGCACGTGGGTTTTAGAAGGGGGCGGTGGTCCTGCCCGCCGCTGGAGCATGGGGGCTGGGGTCAGGCAAGGATGAAGATCATTCTAGTTTGCAGAGAGATTGTGGCAGGGGTCCAACTCCCAGATCTCAAGGTTCTCCACGTTCTCAGAACTTGAAGCCAAGAAGACTGTGACCCTGGACGACACGTTCCAGAGGAGGAGGGGATGGGAGCCTAGGGGGAAGAGTCAGAGAGGTGAGCCCAGTGGCAGAGGCTCAGACCCCTGAGGGCTTTGCAGGAGGAGGGGAGGTGGTTTGGAGGCTGCAATGGGGAGGGGGGTGAGGATGGGATGGAAGGGGTGGCTGGAGGCAGGGCTTGGTGAGGAGGCAGCTCTGGAGTCAGACCTGGACTCAGTCCTGTTCTGCTGATTCCCCTGGGGGAGCCCCTCTGCCTGCATCTGTTCTTCAGCTGCGGAACAGCGAGCACGGTAATACCTACCTACGTGGTGGGAGGGGAGAGGACTAAAGGAGCTGGGTGTGTGTGACAAGGCAGTGGAGGAGCCCGTGGGATCGCTCCTGCTTTCCAAGAAGTGCCAGAGCCCACTCTCAAGAATAAAACGCACCCACATCTGAGTTCAGAGAACTACAACCTGAGGATAGGCTGGGAGATGCCACGCAGCACTGGCTCCATAAATCCTGTGTGTAATCAAGAATCTGGCTGGCTTTTGTATGGTTCCTGGGAGGCTCCTCCTTTTTTTTTTTTTTCTTTTCTTTTTCATTTGGTCTTTTCAGGGCTGCACCCATGGCATATGAAGGTTCCCAGGCTAGGGGTCGAATCAAAGCTGTAGCTGCCAGCCTACACAGCCACAGCCAGGCCAGATCCGAGCCGTGTGTGTGACCTACACCGCAACTCACGGCAATGCTGGATCCCTAACCCACTGAGAGGGGCCAGGGATCGAACCTGCGTCCTCATGGATACTAGTGGTGTTCGTTACTGCTGAGCCACAATGGGAACTCCTGCGAAGTTCTTTCTAAATCCTTGGAATTTCCTGAGTGATTGGAGGGTCAGTTATTCATGGTGGACCCTCTAAATCTACCCAGTCATTTAGGATAAACCACATGATATTAGCTCAGCCTCTGGGAATTGGAGCAGAGCTGGAAACTGAGTTCAATCAGTGGTCAATGACTCAATCAATTGCACCCATATAATGAGACACCAATAAAAACTAGACACCAGGAGTTCTTTGGTGGTGCAGTGTGTCAGGGACCCCAAATCATCACTGCTGTGGCACAGGTTGGGTCCCTGGTCCCGGGAACTTCTTTCTGCATGGTATATGCATCCATAAAAACAAACAAAAATTTAACAAACCAACCCTAGACACCAAAACTCTGTGCGGGTCCCCGGTTGGCAAGGCGCTGCATATTGTCACACACAGATGTGCCAAGAGGGTGACATGTCCCTGAGGACACCGGAAGCTTCAAGTTGGGGACCCTCCCAGGCCTCAACCGAGGTGTCACCCCGTGCCTGGCTCAGAGCTGAATCCTTTCGCTGTCCTTAAACTGCAATAGCAAGTGCAAGGCTTTCCTGAGTTCTAAGTCATTCAGGAATTGTTGAACCTGAAGTGGCCGTGGGAACCCCTGAATTTGCTGTCAGCTGGTCAAAAGTGAAGGTGGCCTGGGGACCCCCAGACTTGTTGCTGGTGTCTGAGTGAGGACGGTGGCCTTAACCTGTGGGGGGGGGTAGCTGGCGTCACAGCATCCCGCCCCAGAGGGAAAAGCGAGGCGGGGGAGGGCCCCTTCTTCATGGGGGCTTGACTGGCTTTTCTTGAAACCAGGTGGGGGCGAGGGGGTGGTTGGAGACACAGTGGAGTCGTTGTAAAGTGTGTGGGACACTAAAAGAAACACCTCGTCTCCCACTTGGCTGTCCACTTGCCCTTGGGCCGGTGGGTCTGCCCTGGGGCTCCTGAAGTTTGGACAGCGCCCCAAGGAGCTGGCAGGGTGGGCGGTGAGCCAGGAGGCAGAGGACGGGGGCCTCTTTCCTCTTGGTGTTCGCCACCCCACAGCCCAGAGTGGGATCCAGAGCATGGCTGGAACTGCAGATTCTGGGGTTTGGATTGGGGGACCTCCTCAGAGCCCTACGGCAAGAGGCCACCTCCCAGGGTCAGCAAGAAGAGGTAATCCAGGGACCCCCTTGCGAGGGTGTCTCATCTGTCAGCAGGCCTGGGGGCCCCCCACTTGTCCACACCAACTTCAAGTCAGCCAGGGCAAGGTAGCCCCCGGGGCCACTGGCAATGCCTGCAGGACGTTTTTGGTTGCACAGCGTGAGGGAGGTGCTGCGGCACTGAGTGGGCCAAGGCCAGGAAATCTGTCAAACAATGCCTGGAACGGGCCCGCACAACAAAGGCTAATCCTGCCCCACATGTCACTGGTGCTGAGGATGAGAAACCCCGCTTCAGGGAATGAGCGGGGTCAGCACTAAAGACCCAGAGCCCAGGACCGCCTTGTCCCTGCCCAGGCGGTCACCCCAGGAAATACATCTGTTTTCCATTTCTCCCCCCTGCTGCCTCAACCTCCTGCAGTAAGGGCAGAGGAGCGGGCAGCATCTGAGAGCTGCTGTGTGTCCGCTTCACTGCTCGGGTCTAGGATAAGAGTGTGACTTTTTTTTTTTAATTTTTATTACCATTATTTTGCTTTTTAGGGCCGCACCCACCGTGTATGAACGTTCCCAGGCTAGGGGTCGCATCAGAGCTGTAGCTGCCGGCCTACACCACAGCCACAGCCACAGCAACGCCAGATCCGAGCCACATCTGCCACCTACACCACAGCTCACTGCCACGCTGGATCCTTAACCCACGGAGTGGGGCCGGGGATCAAACCCACAACCTCATGGATACTCGTCATGTTTGTTACTGCTGAGCCACTAAGGGAACTCTGAGTTATGACTTTTTAAGTGGACAAGTCTTGAACGCCCGAGTGGGGCTGCCTTCCTAGTCGGATTCGTTTTGGCTGCACCACGAGAGGAACTCCGAAGCAACCTTTCCTTAATGGGCACCCCCGCAAGACAAGTCTCCTTGGTGAAGCTGGCTGTGTGTGTGCGTTGCTTGGCACCATGTCTGGCGCAGAGAAAGAGCTTGATGAATGTTAGCACGTGTATACGAGGGACGTGGAAAATGGGCAGCTTCTACTGGAGAGGGAGGGCTTATGGATAAACCCTGTCATGACGGTAGCCGGTTTCAGTTGAAGCCTGGAGCCCAGAGAAGCTGGGATGCTGATCAGCAAGGCACCGGGCGTCCTGAAAACACATTTGAAGGCATCTGTTCTTACCTACAAACTAGTTTCCCGAAGACTGAAGCAGTTCCCTCAAGCTGTCCCAATTTTCACTTTCTGACATGGGTAACCGAGTCCCCCAAGACAGCCTCCATCAACCCTCTGCCCCCACGCACGGGAAGGGGACCTGGTTCCCTTTCCGGCAACCCTGGCTGGCCTCAGGGACTTGCTTGAGCAGTAAAATGTGCCACAAGTGATGCTCTGGGACTTCTGAGGCGAGGGCATGAGAAGCCACATGACTTCCGTCCGGGTGTCTTGGACTGACTGCCATGGGACATTCCCTCTGGGAACCCAGCCACCATGTCCCCATGGAGGGGCCACACAGGTGCTCTGGCTGACAGCCTCCTCAACGGTCCCACGGGAGGGACCCATCTCATGCTCAGCCCACTGACACCATAACCCTTCCAGTCCCCCGCTGAGAACCACCCAGCCCAGCCCAGTCAACCCACCATGGACCCGATAAATTATTGCTTCACAGAAGCCACTACATCTGAGGGCGATTTATTATTACCCTGAAACATAATTGGAACACTTCCCTTGGGAGTCAAGTACTTTTTAGAAACATGTGCTCCTTGCTTGGATGAAAAATTAATTGTCTTTCCCAGTGACTGTCCAGCAAGGATTTGCACGAGTGAGATTTCCGAGCTGGTGGAAAGATACAAGACAAACACCATTCAAGGCCAAGTTCTAGCTCAAGTGCAGCCCCAGTTCCCAACCCTTGGCGGGACAGCACGCCAGCCGCCTTCTTTCCCCATGTGCCCATTTCTTCTTCCTGCCACTCGTTTCCACTCTTCTGTAAATCCGAAGCCACGATTCCAAAACAACCACCATGGAAACAAACACGGCCAGGTGGACATCTGACCGATTTCACGAAGGCACAGTGCAGCCAGGGGGAGGGAGCGGCGCCGCCTGAGGCCAGCCACTGGGACATGGGTCCTCGTGATGGGACGCTAACGTCATCTTTCCTTTCCGGGAAAACAGAATCCCCGGGTAATTCAATACCCATTAGATATTTTAAAAGAGCATTTTCAAATTCGTATTGCCGTTCAACAGGGAAAGGAGATTTAATTGAGTTTTTTAATTCACGGGAGCATCTGCTGTGACACCATCTAGCGGGAGTGACTGTAATAACGGCAGACCTTCCCCCCCCCCCCCCGCCTCAACTCCCCCTTTGCTGGGAGCCTGGGTGGCAGCCAGCTTTGTCACTCTTCCCATATTCCCACGCTGCTGCCTGGGAGGATGTGGGGAGCCACTGTAATAGTATGTGTCATATTTGTACTATGCCTGACTCATTTCCAGACGTGAAATAATCTCTGGGACCATGACGCTTCACGACGCCCTTGAAGTCTTTTTGTGGCAGTTACAGAATTTCTGTGAGTTGCCCCCCCGCTTGGAAAACAGGCTTCAGATGCTCCTTTTATGCTAAGTCAGTGGTTCCCAACTTTGTCTGCTATGAGAATCACTGGGGAGATTTGAAAAATTCTCAAGCTCCCAGCCCCCGTCCAGACCCGTTCAGTCAAAATCTCTGAGGGTGGGGCTCAGGCCTCTGTAGTGTTGAAGCCAGGGGGTTCCGGGCACTGCCTAGTTTGGGAATCGTGGTGCCAGACGACCAGGAAGGAGATGGGGCCATCAGCCGATCCCATGGCTGTTGCCAGCTGCTTCCTTCTGCTTCCCTTTAGGGATATTCCAAGGCCAAACCCAGTTAGAGTCTTTAGCATGTATCATTTCCAATCCATTTGGGAGAGCTTTCACAAATAGAAAAGGCTGGATTTAAATTTTTTCCATTTCCAACTAGGGTCCATGAACCCAACTAGGGTCCATGAAGAGGCAGATGCCATCCCTGGCCTCGCTCAGTGGTTTAAGCATCTGGTGTTGCCGTGAGCTGTGGTGTAGGTCACAGACATGGCTCGGATCCTGCGTTGCTGTGGCTGTGGTGTAGGCTGGCAGCTGCGGCTCCAATTCGATCCCTAGCCTGGGAACTTTCATATGCCGTAGGTGTGGCCCTAAAAAGCAAAAAAAAATAAAAAATGTTCCCCATTTCTAACAGAGTTTTAAATATTTTTTCCCAAATGTAAAAATACACTGTTGGGAGTTCCCTGGTGGTTCAGCAGGTTAAGGACCTGGCATTGTGACTGCTGTAGCTCTGGTTACTGCTGTGGCAAGGGTTTGATCCTGGCCTGGGAACTTTCTCATGCCGAGGGCGCAGCCCAATAAATAAATAAAATGCACACATCCTGCTAAGTCAGTTCAGCCCCATCCTCCACCACGTCTGGTCACCTGTAGTATCTGCTCGGGTTTCGCCATCCCCGAGGACATCTGGCCTCCCTTGGCCGGCCTTCAGCAAGCTCCGCTAGGCCAGTTTCACCAGAATCCTCCCTTACCCCTGATGTTTCCTCTAGTAATTTTCCATGCATGAACTCCCACCCTGCTCCTTGGCTGTAAGTTCCCACTTTTCCTTGCATTTGGAGTTGAGCCCAAATGCTCCTCCCTCCTGCTCCACTGCAAGACCCTGCCCCTATCCTGAAGAAAGTCTGCCTTCCCCTTCTTTACCAAGTGCCTAGAATTATTTTTTCGTCAACACCACTCAAATCAGAATATCAACTGCAGCCTTAGAAATGGACTTTCTGTACATCACAAAAGGATGATTCTAGGGCGTTCTTGTTGGGGCTTATCAGTAATGAACCCAAACCTCACTAGTATCCATGAGGATGCAGGTTCAATCCCTGGCCTTGCTCAGTGGGTTAAGGACCCGGCGTTGCCCTGAGCTGTAGCAAAAGTTGCAGATGAGGCTCCGATCTGGTGTGGCTGAGGCTTGGCTGTGGTCTAGGCTGGCAGCTGCAGCTCTGATGCGACCCCTCGCCTGGGAATGTCCATATGCTGTGGGTGAAGCCCTAAAAAGAAAAGGAAAAAAAATTTTTTTTAATTGGAATGAAATGCGCAAAGCATAAAATAAACAAGTCAGTGGCATTCCGTACACTCACAGTGTTGTGCAACCACGACCTCTGTCTCATTCCACAACATTCCATCTGCTCTAAGGCAAAGCCACATCCATTAAGCAGTTGCTCCCCATGCCCCCTCCTCTAGCCCCTGGAAACCACCACTCTGCTTTCTGTTTTTATGGAATTCCCTACTCTGGACATTTCTTTCTTTCTTTCTTTCTTTTTTTTTAGGGCCTCACTCGCAGCATATGGAGGTCCCCAGGCTAAGGGTCCAATCGGAGCTACAGCTGCTGGCCTACGCCAGAGCCACAGCCACGCTGGATCCAAGCCGCGTCTGCAACCTCCACCACAGCTCAGGGCAACGCCAGACGCTTAACCCACTGAGCGAGGCCAGGGATCGAACCCGCAACCTCATGGTTCCTAGGTGGATTCGTTTCTGCTGCACCACAACAGGAACTCCCCAGTCCCGTTTAGAATTAGAAGTAGGCTCCTGCTGTTGCACTCAGGGTCCTTGGCATTTCAGAACCTCCTTTGACCTCAGAGACATGGCCCCTGCTGTCTTGGGGTTTACCTGCCTCCTGTCGGCCATTCAGCCTGCCCCCAGTGTGGCTCCCGCCCTACGAAGGGCTGCAAATCGGGGTAACAGATCCACCCTGGAAGACTCAGCACACCCCTCTCCTTAGGAGTAACACTCACTCCTGCCAAGAGATGAAGGCAGCTGATCTGATTCCACGGTAATCACATTTTGCTGTTCCCAAGTGTTCCTCAAATGCTCCAAGTTCTCAATCTGAGAACAGAGTGGTCACAGATACCGGTCACATGGCAACTGGAACTCAGCCTAAAACGGTAGGATCTTTGCGCTTGTCTGTAAATGCCAAGTTCTGATGCTATGGATTTTTCTAGGTCATGCCGAGTCAGGAAGATTGATGTGTCCTTTTAACTCTGCATCAGAGCCGTCGGTCTGTCCCTCCTGAGACCCACCAGCCTGCTGCACGGAGCCAGGAGGAGGCAGGGGTCGGACTGTACCCTTCCTGGGCTCTCAGCATCGCACAGCAGCCACCTGGCGCTCATATGGGGCTCCCTCCCCTGGGTGCTCTGCTGCATCTGCCGGAGGGATGCTGTGATTGGCAGAGGTCAGCCTGCAAGCATTTCTCCAGGACTTCTGTGTGCAGAACGCTGCCAAGTGCAGCTCGAGGAAGGAAACAGAAAGAGGAAAGAAAGGTTAGGTTCTTCAGCCGCCCCCGAGAAGCTCCTCGCTGCTCAGGCGCATTCTCCAAGCCTATTGCATTTTTAGTGTTTTTTTTTTTTTTTTTTTTTTTTGGCAGGGATCAGAAGAGAACTTATTTTATATATATATATATATTTTTTAAATTGTTATTTCCCCAATACTAGTTTTTTTTTTTTTAAATAATTGCACTAACTAGTCTGTAAATTTGACAGGTAATCACTTGGCTCTCCACTGTGATTTTTTTTTTTTTTGGTCTTTTTGTCTTTTTAGGGCCACTTCCCGCGGCACAGGGAGGTCCCCAGGCTAGGGGTTGAATCAGAGCTGTAGCCATCAGCCTACACCACAGCCACAGCAACGCCAGATCCAGGCCCTGTCTGTGACCTACACCACAGCTCATAGCAAAGCCAGATCCTTAACCCACTGAGCAAGGCCAGGGATCAAACCCACAACCTCATGGTGTCTGTCAGAGTCATTTCCGCTGCGCCACGACCCAAACTCCCCCTTTGCGTTTTGAAATGGGGCGTTTCAGAGGAGGCCACTCGTAGGATGATCTCATGGCGCCTTGAAGGAGAAATGACATCTGAACTCATTTTCAAGATGCTGCTCACGGTGCCGGGGTGAGCGCGTCAGGGCAAGGAGCACAAAGAACAAGGAGCCACTTTTGGAAGTGCCTCTCCTCTGGGGTCAGCACGGCATCTTTCCCTTGGCTGCACAAAGCTTTAGGGGCACACGTGTGGAATGAGGTTACAGTGTCCCTGGTCCGGGCCCCGCTCCCGGCCCCCGCTGCCCAGCCCATCCTGTGTAATCATTCCTTAAATTACCAGGGTTGTGTCTGGAAAGAATCGAAGGGCTTGACCTTCAGGAGGCTGGCCTCCAGGGAAGAGGAATTTCTATTTTGGGGATGCAGATAATGAGCCTAAGGGGCAGGCAAGCCCCGCTCCAGGCCCCACGTCTCTGCCGCTTGGCCCCGGCCCCTCTTTTACCTCCAGTGAATGGGCGTCTGTGAAGGAGGCTGAAGTGGCTACATAAATGGGACGCGTCTCTGGGTGGCTACCAGGGGCCTCAGGGCGCCTCCCAAGGGCAACCCCCAGGCAGCGTGAGCCTCTCCAGCGCGGGTGAGAGAGGACTTCACCTTTGCTCTGAGCAAGGGGTCCATGCGCAGGTAGGAAGAAGCCATGCCAGACCTTTAGCGCAAATGCGCTGCGTCCAGCTCACCGTCTGTTTGCTTTGGGACCCACCCAAGGACATGGCTTCGCTCGTGCGAGATGTGAAAGTGGAAAACACCGCACAATAAAAAGCCCCCGGAAATCTGCGTCCACACCCATCCCCTCTGCCTGGACGCTGGATAAAACAGCTCGGCTTTCCTGCTCCCTGACTGCAGGGGTGCCTGCCTGGTCCCTCTTCCTGCTTTCCAGAAGTTCGCCTTTTGGGCATCACCCAAAGCGACGTGACACGTGGCTGGGGGTGTCTCTTCCCTTGCAGGAGAATGTTCGCCAGTCACAGCATCTCCGAACCAGAGATGCACTGTGCAGGACATCTGAATGACAAAATGACATGGTGGTGACCATGAGACAAGGGCACAGGTGCCAAAGCACAGTTGGGTGGGGTGGGGTGGGGGCCTGGCTGCAGCCTCAGAAAGGGGGACCAGCTCTTCCCTCACAGGCATCCAGGATGGCGGACTGGATACTGGAGACCAGGCCAGAGCCCAGACTGGGCCCAAACTGGAGCTGATGTCAGCAGGAGCCTGTGGAATGTTCTGAGCCACCGTTCTCCATGTAGCCGGCCTGGTCCAGCCTCACCACAGAGGAATAGAAGTAGCTGGACTGTCGGGTCATATGACAGAAGCCGAGAGGGCCCCACACTTCTGTGTGGCACCTAGCAGGCTGTGCCCCGTGGCCAGCCCTTCCCACAAAGCGCAGCAGGGAATCCTGCCAGGATGGAAGTGGCTGGGCTGGTCTGCTCCCCACCCCTTCCTCAGGTGAAAAGTTGCGGTTTTGCAATCCTGCAATTACTCCGTTTAGCAAAGATGCTCATTGCTCCCTCTTGGGTAATTTTTTTCCCTGGGTAATTTTAAACAATGGGAACCAGTTTTCTTTGTAGGGGCCTCCGCCTGCTGAGTCCGAGATCATGAAGTCTACAGAATCACATGCCGACGTCAGCATGAGCGTTTTCCGTCCCCACATGACACACTTATTTAGGGGAAATGAGGTTCCTGGTTTGAGTTCAGTTGGTAGCACTGGGGAGATGGCGAATGCTAGAAAGAAAGTTCTTTTTTTTTTTTTTTTTTGCTTTTTAGGGCTGCACCAGCAGCATATGGAAGTTCTCAGGCTAGGGGTCGAATTGGAGCTACAGCTGCCAGCCGACGGCACAGACTCAGCAACGTGAGATCCGAGCTACATCTGCAACCTATACCACAGATCACGGCAATGCTGGATCCTTAACCCACTGAGCGAGGCCAGGGATCAAACCTGTAATCTCATGGATGCCAGTAAGATTCGTTTCCACCGAGCCACAACGGGAACTCCCAGAGACACGGTTCCCAGACTATCCCTCCTTAACTGTGGTTGGCAGAATAGCAGCCCCCCAAGATGTCTGTGTCATAATCCACGGGGCCCTGAATATGTGGCAAAAGGCATTTGGCAGATGCGATTGAGTTAAGGCTCTTGAACGGGGCGATTATCCTGGTGAGCCAGGTGGGGCCAGTGTCCTCACAGACAGGGGTCCCTATACCAGGGAGGTAGGAAGGTCGGAGTCAGAGAAGATGCGACAACAGAAGCAAAGGTCAGGAGTTCCCGTCGTGGCTCAGTGGTTAACGAATCTGACTAGGAACCATGAGGTTGCAGGTTCAATCCCTGACCTTGGTCAGTGGGTTAAGGACCCAGCGTTGCCGTGAGCAGTGGTATAGGCTGCAGACGTGGCTCGGATCCCATGTTGCTGTGACTCTGGCGTAGGCTGGCAGCTACAGCTCTGATTCAACCCCTAGCCTGGGAACCTCCATATGCCGTGGGAGTGGCCCTAGAAAAGTAAAAAAAAAAAAAAGAAGCAACGGTCAGACAGAGATGAAGATGCTATGCTGCAAGCTTTGGAGGTGAAGGAAGGGGTCCTGGAGCCAAGGAGTGCAGGTGGCTCTAGAAGATAGAAACGGAAGGCAGCCCAGCCCTGCCAATCCATTTTAAACTTCTGACCTCCACAACTGCAAGGTAATACTGTTGCAGCAACAGGAACCTGATACACAAACACAAAACTCAGCTTTGTTCTTTCAACGAAGGGGGGAATAAACCCATCTGCTCAGGAAGCGAAAGATCCCATAAACAGAGATGGGAAGTAAGATGTGAAGGTCAGGGCAGCCGGTGGGCAAGGGCGAAGTGACCTGGCAGCCAGCACAGACACAAACAACTCCTCGCCACAGCTTGTCCCGGCAGCGCTGGGAGGTGGGCAGGTCCAGCTTCTGGACACACTTTCCTCCAGCACCCACGTGAGCATGCCCTTTTGTCCTCTTTTGAGACAGCTAGTATTGCTATTTTTTAATTTATTTTATTTTATTTTTTTAATTTTTATTTCTTTTTCTTTTTTTTTTTTTTTAGGGCCGCATCTGCACCATATGAAGGTTTCCAGGCTAGGGGTCCAATCGGAGCTACAACTGCCGGCCTGCGCCACAGCCACGGCAACACGGGATCCCAGCCGCATCTTCCTGGGCCAGGGATCCAGCCTGTGCCACAGTAGTGACAAGGCCAGGTCCTTAACCTACTGAGCTGCCAGGGAACTCCTCTCCCAGGGTAATTTGCATTCAAAAAAGAACATGCCCACAGAAGATAATCCAGACCCCAAAAGAGCAAATCTCAGTCCATTAATTTCACAGGGAAGAGGGCCATGAGACAGTGAAGGCAAAGCCTGGGAGGTGCACGCGCAGGACCAGGAACACCAAAGTTACCCAGCCAACCGCCAGAAGCCGGGAGAGAAGCCTGGAACAGACGCTCCCTCACAGTCCTCAAAAGGAACCTACCCTGCCGACATCTTATTCCTGGATTTCTTGAGAACAGTGAAATGGTAAATGTCTTTTTTCTTTTTACGGCTGCACCTGTATCATGTGGAAGTTCCCAGGCTAGGGATGGGATTGGAGCTGCAGCCACTGGCCTACACCACAGCCACGGCAACTCAGGATCTGAGCCGTGCACCTACACTGCAGCTCGCAGCAACACTGGCTCCTTAACCCACTGAGCGAGGCCAGGGATGGAATCCGAATCCTCTCGGATACTGGTCGGGTTCTTAACCTGCTGAGCCACAACGGGAACTCCCGACATGCCACCCAGAGGTACCTTGTTACCATGACAAATGCCTCAGCAGGCCTGCAGGTGGGGGTGTGTGGGAGGCAGAAACCAGAGGCCCAGAAGAGACCTCGGTTCCCAGATGCCCCAAGGACACCCATGAGAACAAAGAGGCCACTCAAGAGATAGGGCTAGGTTAACCCCATCACACCCAGAGCTGAATCACCAGAAACAGAAACTCTCCCTCCCTGCAAGGAGCCAAGAATCCTGTGTGACCAGGCTGTTCTGGATGTCCCTGTGAGGCATGCCCCTCCATCCTCAGCCCGGCAGCCTCAGTGTCTGGCACGGTCACCAGGATCTCAGAATGGAAAGCCACTTCTGGGGCAGTCCCGGCACACCAGTCTTAAAAAGAGTTTGCAGCGCCGGACACCTCCCTCCCCTGTCCTTGCAGCCGCGCAGGCAGAAAGGCCTTGAGGTCAAGGGAGGCCACGGAGCCTTGCAGTTCAGCTGGGGAGCTGAAACCTCCAGGGAGGGTAGCTTCAGGGAAGGTGAGATGGCAGGAACCCTAAGCTAATAAAAGCAAGTCATTTGCAATCTGGCGGCCTCGGCTACCAAGTTTCCAGAGAGCTGGGCCAGGCCCAATGAATGCCTGCTTTCTTTCTTCAAAGAAGGACAAAAAAGGGTTCTCAGGCGTGTCCACCTGGGGAGGCTGCCCTCACGGAGGAAGGGGGTTAGCTAGAGCGGGAAAGGCAGACTCTTTCACCTGTGAGACAGGTGTTACCTGCCCGCTGAGCTGTGGGCTGGTGATCAGGGCAGCTCAAGCCTGATGCCAGGCCCGTGGCCACAGGAGCTACCTGCTTAATTAGGACCTGGATGCTGAAGCCTGATCAGGGCTTCGGGATGCTTCCTCTTTCTTGGGGGAGACGGAGCAGCTGGGTGACTGGCGCAACTTGGTGGCAAGCAACCCACCAAGCCAGCAGATACTCAGATGCCAGCTAGGCCTCCCAGGCTTGGGGTTGGGGCCTGCTTTGCTTCTCTGTCCGTCGCTGGCTGGGTGGCTTAGGCAAGACCCTTCATCTCTCAGGGTTTCAGTTCCTCCGTCATCAAAAGGGAAAAGCATCTTGCTCTTGCCCAATCCCATCTCTTGGGATGCTGATGAGAGCTTCCAGGGGTGAGAAGCTCTTCAGAGAGGGGATGAGGGCGGTGTGGGCCTGGAGGGAGGCAGCCGGGGAAGGGGGAGGTGACGGCAAGAATGAAGAGGGCAGAGCAGGGGCGGTGGTGGTGGGGGGGGTGAGGCAGGGGGGAGAGGGGGCAGGGAGGACAGAGGAGCCTTTGTGCGGAGTGGAACCAGTGGAACCGGGGCCAGAGGGCTCTGCCCTTCACCTCCCTCCCACTGGGCCCCCGGAGCCAGATAACGAACCCAGCAGGCTGCCCCGCCTCCCTCGCTGCCTGGCTTCCAGTCAACCCCGCCCCCGCCCGGCCCCAAGACCCCTGGGGCTCCAGCCTGGGGCGCCGGGAGGAGGAGGCGGGACCCTGCGGCACGTGGGCTTTCTCACTACGGACTCACGGTCTTCCACCCGGGGGGCTCAGTTTCCCACCGGCCTCCAAGGTTTGAGACAGCGGCTTTTCAGGATTGATGGAGGTGCTCTCCCGAGCGAGGCAGAAGGAGGAGGCTGCTTCTGCTGCCTCTGCGGCCACCTCCCTCCAAGCCCGAGCTCTCGGCATGCGCGCCCCGCCTCCCCCCACCGCGTCCCGCGTCTTCCAGGCGCCAAAGCCCTGACTTTGACCGTAGGCTTCGCGGAAGGAGAAGACAGGCGAGGTGGGAGGCGAAATGAGAGAAAAGGGATCGCGCTCCTGCTCCCGCACCGAGCCCCCTCCTCCCGCCGCCGCTTGCGTCCCCGCATCGCGTGACCGCGGCACTGCGGCTGCAGCTCGGCGCTCCCCTCCCCGCGCCGGATTCCTGGTGGGCGGGGGTAGGGGACCTGGAGGTTCAAGACCAGACCTCGGCGGACCCCGGCTGCGGCGCTGCGAGAGGGGTGATGACGCCCTGCCCTCGCTCCCTGCCGCGGTTCCTAGTTTCGCGGTTTCTCGACCCGTGAAAGCGTCGCTGAGTCACCTTCCCGGAACGCGCTCGAGACGCTCAGGACCCAGCCAGGGCTGACCCCGGGCCGCGCAGGGCGAAGGTGGCCACGACCCGGACGAGCGCCAGGGGACCGGCCCGGGGACCTGCGCGTCTCAGCCTGCGCTTCCCTCCTACCTGGGGAGACCTGGGCTCCGCCTCCCCCCACTCCATCGCCCCGCCACCCCGAGGTGTTGGGAAACGGGGCCGGGCCGCCTGGGTCCTCCGGAAGAGAAGATGCCGCGGAGGCGTGTCCGAGTTACTCGCGCCGCCGGCATCCGCCTCTTCTCGACCTCAAGGGGCCACGGGAAGAGAGAGGTGTGAGCGAGCGGTGGTCGGGTGAGAGCAGGTGTGGGCGCGTGAGCCCTCTGCAGTCCGGGCCTGCACGGTCTCAGCCTCCACCGGTGGCTTGGTTTTTTCTAACTTTGGCCCCACCTGCTCAGGTCATCCAGTCGGCCTCAGCAACTTCCTCCTCTGGGTCGCCGCAAACCACCTACCTCCCAGGGACTTTACTCGTGTTGGTCGCGGACACGTTCAGGTCAGACACTTACTTGCCGGTGATATGTTTATCACACACTCACTGACACACGCGTCCCCCGTTGCCTCCGTTAAAGTGAAAACTCCCGGGCCCGTTGGCATCTTCTCGCTGAGCCAGTGGGGGCGACGGGGACACCCCCCCCCCCCCGCCCATGCATGGCTCTCCAGTCCGGATGCGGAACCCTGGGTCTGCTTACACCACCAAGCTCCTCTCGGGTGGGTGAGGGGCGCCCCACTGCGGGGCAGATTCTCAGGCCCAGGTGAGCTTCGATGTTGCCCTCTGGGAAAAGGATCCAGCTTTTGAGCTTCTTGACAAGGCCCCCTCCTCCAACCGCAGCCCCCAGCGCCGGTCGCCCGCCCACCCCGGGACGGCGCGCCGGCTGCCTCCGGCAGGGTGGCTGCGTGGCCCGGGTGCCGGTCGGGAGGCTAAAAATAACTCCCTGGGGCGGGGGGGAACTGGAGCCGCTGGAGAGACGCCCCGGCACGGAGCTGGGGGCACTCGGCCGGGTCTGGGACTCGAATTCTAGGTGGGATGGGGCGGAGCGCGCGAAGGGGGCGCTGCTTGCCCGGCGCGGGCTGCGGGGCCAGTTCTGCCAGGAGACTCCGGGACGAAAGGTCGCAGCGTCCAGAGGCAGCCGAGGGTCTGCCGGGAGCCCTGAGCCACAAGCGCCGGAAGCCCCCACCCGGGAGCCGCTCGGACTTTGGGAGCCGCGTTGAGTTTGTGCCTCGGCCCGCGCTGCGCGTTCACACCCGCGCGCTCCAGACGCTGCGCCCGCGGTGCGCCTCTCGTGGCCGGGCCTGGGGCTCGGCGCCTTGTCAACGGCCTCCGCTCCTCCGGTGCCGCGTTCTCACGGGTCGCCTGCTCCCAGCGTCCCGGGACTCAGCCAAAGGGCTGCACTTGGCCGGGCCGGGGCCGCGGACAGTGCGGGAGGCGGCGCGGCGAGGCCGGGGTCAGGCTGGCCCGGGCCGAGCTTGGCGCGGGTTCCACCCCCGCGACCGCGGGGCGTGGCCAGGGCGGGCGTCGGGGCACAGCGCCCTCCCCCGAAGTTGAGGGAAAACTTTGAGGCCCGAGACAGCGAGGCCGGGCGGTCAGCGTTTGCCCGGCGCTCCAGTTGTCCCTCTGTCGCGAGGCTGAGCCCAGGGAGAACTGCGTTCCGCCCTAGGCCACGTGGGGAACGGAGGTGGCGCTTCCCCGGCAAACCGGACCGACTGGGTAGGGCTGGCCTTCCGCCCTGCCCTCTCGCGGTTCGTGGCTCCTGGGCGGCCGGGGAAACTGGCCGTGCACTGCAGGGCCTCCGCGCTCACTCGGCTCCAGCTGAGGCAGGCGGCGGCTCGCGGCCGGGCTCCGGCTCAGCCCTTGCGCGACTCCGGCGCTACTTGCACGAGCGCTGCGCGCGGCGCTGCACAGCCGGGCTCTTGGAGGCGCTCAGCGGCCCGGACCGCTCCGGAGCTCGGGGTAGAGGACCCGGTGACCCGGCTGTTTCGGGGAGGGGATCGCTCGTCCCGAACTTCGTGCCCTGCGCTGTCCACTCAAGTTCTGGAATTTTTACGCATCTGGACTCCCCTCCTCCTGGCAGCCCGCAGGGAGTGAGGAGCTGCTCCCTCGGCGGGAGCCACAGGGCTCTGACTCATCGTCGGGCCGGAACCCGAGGCCCCAGAAAAGAAAGCCCCACAGGACCCTTCGTTCTGGGGGTGGGGGCTCAGTTCTAGGACAGGAGAGCCCTTGGTGGCACTGGATCTCGGCTCTTTGGATCTCTCGGAAAACTAGGCGATGCCGGAGCGCGCGGCTCCCCGCGCGCGGTCCGAGGATCTAGCGGGGCGCCCCCTACCTCAGGGGGCCGCTCCGGACTCCACCAAGGCTGTCTCCTCTCCCTCAGATCCAGCAACCGCAGGGAATGACGCGGGTGCCTCCACAGCCCCGGCTCCGGGCGGGGAGGGCGAGCCCCACAGTCGGCACCGCGACGCCCGCCTGGGCAGCACCGATAAGGAGCTGAAGGCAGGAACCGAGGCCGCGGACAGCGCCCGGACAGCGCCGGGGACCCCCTGGCAGCGGGGGCCACGGGTCAAGGTTATGGATGCAGGTTTGTGGGGGCCTGGCTGGGCCCTTTAGGAGGATCCTTCTCCCCACCGCGCGAGGAAGGTTGGCCAGAGTCACCTGGGCAAGAGAGAGGGGCTGGGACCGCTCGAGAGAAGCGCTTTTCCCAACGAGACCAGAAGGGGGCCGGGCCTGAGCCAAGCCAAGCTGGCCGGGTATCCTGCGCGGTGCCCCCGCGGCAGCTCCCCGCCCGAGTCTGCTGCGGGCCAGACTCTATTGGATCAGTTACCCGGGGGTTTCAGGCCCCAAGTTTCGGTCCCGTGCCCCTGTTGTGGGCATCAGCCCCCTAGCGGCCGTTTGGGGACACGGCCTTTTGGGGTTTGTTTTCACAGCGGGCGGCCCCCGGATCCTGCTCCCACGGCCCTGCCGCGTGCTGGTGCTGTTAAATCCGCGCGGGGGCAAAGGCAAGGGCCTGCAGCTCTTCCGGAGCCACGTGCAGCCCCTGCTGGTCCAGGCCGACATTTCCTTCACGCTGATGCTCACCGGTGAGTGCCTCCCCGAGGGGGTGCAGGGCGCATCCCCTGCCAGGGACCTCCCCACCCCCACCTTGATGGCCACCCTGTCTCTCCCAGACCGGCGGAACCACGCCCGGGAGCTGGTGAGGGCGGAGGACCTGAGACTCTGGGACGCGCTGGTGATTATGTCTGGAGACGGGCTGATGCACGAGGTGAGACCTGCACCAGGAGGCCGGGCGGGGCCGAGGGGGCGGGGCCGGGGCCGAGGGGCGGGGCTGAGGCCACCTGTGCTCCAACAGGTGGTGAACGGGCTCATGGAGCGGCCGGACTGGGAGACCGCCATGCAGAAGCCCCTGTGTAGCCTCCCAGCCGGCTCTGGCAATGCACTGGCAGCTTCTTTGAACCACTATGCCGGGTGAGAGCCCAGGGCCAGAGTGGGCCTCCGTTTCCCCTCAGTGCCACCCTACGGCCAGGCTTTCTGTTATAAGTTCCCATGTGTCCATTCCCTCTTCTCTGGAGCCTGGCCCTCCGTTCTGGGGCCCTCTCTTGGTGACTCCAGCTGGCTGCCTCCACCTGCTCCATCTGTCGCTCCTGCTAACTCCCTAGGGACTCAGCATCACTCTGCCTACCCCGACTCCCCAGGAGGAGGAAGGGGAGGATGTGTGAGGGCTCCTGCCCGCCCCCATCTGACTTTTTTCCCCTGCAGCTACGAGCAGGTGACAAATGAAGACCTCCTGACCAACTGCACACGGCTGCTGTGTCGCCGGGTGCTGTCGCCCATGGATCTGCTGTCCCTGCAGACAGCCTCAGGGCTGCGTGTCTTCTCCGTGCTCAGCCTGACATGGGGTTTCATCGCGGACGTGGATCTGGAGAGTGAGAAGTTTCGGGGCCTGGGCGAGATGCGGTTCACTCTGGGAACCTTCCTGCGCCTGGTGACCCTGCGCACCTACCGGGGTCGCCTGGCCTACCTCCCTGTAGAAACGGTGGTCTCCAAGATGCCCCCCGCCTCCGCTCCGGCCCAGTGGGCCCAGCAGGGCCCTGTGGACACCCACCTGGTGCCCCTGGAGGAGCCGGTGCCCTCCCACTGGACCGTGGTGCCGGAGCAGGACTTTGTGCTGGTGCTGGCGCTGCTGCATTCACACCTGGGCAGCGAGATGTTCGCTGCACCCATGGGCCGCTGCACGGCCGGCGCCATGCACCTGTTCTACGTGCGGGCTGGCGTGTCTCGGGCCATGCTGCTGCGCCTCTTCCTGGCCATGGAGAAAGGCAGGCACATGGAGTGTGAGTGTCCCCACTTGGTGTACGTACCGGTGGTTGCCTTCCGCCTGGAGCCCAAGGACGGGAAGGGTGTGTTTGCTGTGGACGGAGAAATGTTGGTCAGCGAGGCTGTGCAGGGCCAGGTGCACCCGAACTACTTCTGGATGGTCAGTGGCTGCTCAGAGTCCCTCCCCTCCCGGGAGCCGCAGCCCTCACTCAGCCAGAAGCCTCAGCAGAGGCCACCCCGGGAAGAGCGCTCATGACTCTGTGGGCCTTGCCGTGCCTTAGTCTACTCGGTTCATTCTGAGCTTGGGCCTGCCCTCCCGCCTCCCCCACCTCCCCCAGGACTGGAGGGCGGGTGAACAGCTCGCATGGGGCGGGGGGTGTGTGTGTGTGGGGGGGGGAAGGACGACGCCTGGGCTCCTGGAGGTGCGGGGAAGGACGGGCCAGGAGCGTGGAAGCCACTCTGCTTTGTCCCAGGAGCACCCCCCCCCCCCCCCGCCGAGTCAAGTCCAAATAAAGTGACATTTCCAGCCTGCCAGTCTCACCCCAGGGGTGGGGAGGGAGTGGGGTCTTGCTTCTGCCAGGGATCTGCATTTCACACGAAGCCCAATGGTGCCTCCTAGGTTGAGCCCCGCCTGGTACTGGCCTGAAAACAGTCATTTTGGTGGTGGGCACAGGACCAGGGCTGGTCCAGGACGCTTTGGCAGGGGGTGGGGTGATGATTATACATTTGGCCTGGAGCCAACGGAAGACTGAGGCTCATTGCGAGGCATGCCACCTAGGGCCGCACAGCCAGCGGCTCTCAGCAAAAAAGGGGACCGTGTCTGAGTTGGGGGCTTGGGGAAAACTGGCGCAGAGCGGAGGTCAGGACGGCAGGCAGCTGTTCCC
Organism: Phacochoerus africanus; assembly: GCF_016906955.1. Lineage (NCBI taxonomy): Eukaryota > Metazoa > Chordata > Mammalia > Artiodactyla > Suidae > Phacochoerus > Phacochoerus africanus. The sequence goes on along the minus strand of NC_062557.1, from coordinate 5,059,286 downwards.
TTCCACCAGGTGTCTGTCACCCCTCCAGGCAGGGTGCTCCCCCTCCTCCTTGCGGGGGCAGGGGTTAAAGGGAAGAAGCAGAGAGGGCAGATGCCAATCTCCCCAAGGAGGACGCTTTTGGCTTAAAGCCCAGACCGGGTGCTGTCAGGTCAGCTTCCCCGGCACCTGGAAGGAGCTGAACTGGTGAAACGGGTCAGTCACAGCCCTTGGGGCCCCCAGCTGCTGCTGGCACAGTGCTACAAGGTGGCTCTTGAACAGAACGCAGGCTCTGCTCGGAGACCAGAGCACTGACCCTCTCAACTCCTAGACCCTCACCTCGGGCCCTGCGCCCGCGAGGCCTCTGACCACGGGAAATGCAGAGGCTCCGGGCCGGCCCCGTGAGGGAAGGCGCATCTTCCCTTCCCCTGGGGAGGGTGTGTGAGGTGCCCCCGAGGGGAAGAAAGGCAACACAGCCCAGAGGAATGGCAGAGGCAGGTTTAATGGTGCCACCTTGTCTTTTTTGTACATTGTAATGAGCCAAACGAAAAAAATGCAAGTAAAAAAAAAGTTTAATCACACAGCACTTTATACAGATATCTTAAGCAGTAGGCATTCACATCTCCACGTCAACAGCGCACCGGGAAGCGCAGTCCCACCAGCCACTCGGGACGTCCCGTCCCTCGCACAGGACACCGACTCTGGGCTCCCAAGGCTGCAGCCCGAGGTCCGGCCCCATCCTTCCCTCGCTGCTGCCAGCTGCGGGGTCGTGGCAGCTCAGGCGTGGAGCCAGCGTAAGGCGGACAAGACGCATCATGCTTTGGCTTCTTATTTTGTCTTTTTTTCTAATAAGAGTTAATATCTTTGCTTTTGAGATTTATTTTCTTTCAACCTTAAATATTACATACATACACCCCAAGTTACACAGCTGCAGTGTGCTCAAAGCATCCTCTCAGCCTGGAGCTTCACATTATCAAACGCTTAGAAAACGTGTAAACCTCTGGGCCTGTCTCTGCGAGGGAGGAGGACCCTGCTGGCCGCCTCCCTCCTGCATGGAGCCTGCCAGCCCAGGGCTGGCAGGAGGCCTCGCTCTCCTTTGAGAGGGGCTGGCTGGCTCTGTGTTCAGTGAGCTACATGCCGCCTCCCAGCCTGAGCATCCGATGGAGGGAGGGGCAGAGTCCATGGGAGAGGCCCCAGCGCTTGCCCTGGCCTGTGTGTGCTGCTGCTGCTCCGGCCTCCTGGGGCCCTGGGGTGGGGCTGAGCGGGGACAGACGTCGGCTTCCGTCTGCACGGCCAAGGCCCAAAAGCCCGAGCTGCTGTCCCCCAGCCCCGTGGGACAGAAGAGCAAGGCACCTACAGCTGTTTCTTTCCCAGCAGCTCCCTGGTCCTCATCCCGAGTCAGCGTGTGAGGGCCACCACCTCTCCTGGGTGTCACCCTGACCCCAGCCTGGTTCCAACCTCTCTTAGAGAGCAAGTTCAACAGGCCTGAGGGCTCTCCTGCGCAGACGGGCCGGAGCGGAGCCAGGCGTGGGTGACAGCAGCTCCAGCTCCCGAGGGGGAGTGCTGATGTTGGGGGGCGAGGGAGGACGTGGTTGGTGGTGGCGGCGGGAGGGCCTGGGACACTAGGAAGCTGTGGTGGAGCTGAAGAGGAAGAAGGGGACCAGGCGAGCCCGGGAGCAACCCACACTTCATGCAAGGCACATCCACTCGTCCCGCCGCTCTGCACGCGCTCGGGCCCAGAGCTCTCCGTGCCAGGCCCAGGAAAAGCCCACCTCCGACCCGAGGTGGAGGCGGCAGGGGAGGAACTGCTGGGACCGTCCGCCTGGGGCGACAGGTGGAAAGCCAGCGACGAGCTTCAGGTTTCCTTCGTCACAGGGACCGACCTGTTGGAGGATTGCTTCGGGACAGAAACGGCAGCGTCGCGAGAACTTCCTGCACTTCAGCATCAAGCTCACCTTGGGAAGGAGAGGGCAGGGGCGGGGCTCGCGTGGGGGACGCAGGAGGAAGGGGCAGAGGGGAGCTTCCAGGGGAGGGAGTGAGCAGGCAGCAGCTGGCCTCTCCCCGCGTGACGCGCTGTCCCCCGGGCTGGCAGCTACTTGTCCTCGGCGCCCTGGGGCATGCCCGCCTCTATCAGGGCGGCCCGGAACTGCGTCAGGACCCCCCGGATGCTCTTGATGAAACCCTTGGAAAGCGGGAAGAGGGGGAAGCCGATGTCAGGGTAGCCACTCTTCTCAGGCAAGAAGCTCCGGTAGCTCTTTCTCCGCTTCTTTGGTTTGACGCTGGGTGGCACCGCGGTGTCAGGCGCTGCCTCCGAAGTCTGGTCTGTGCGGTCCCTGCCAGCTGAGGCCAGGCCTTGGGCGCCGCCCTCCGAGTCTGAGCCCTGGGAGGCCTCTCCAGGGAACAGCCCTCCGTCCTCAGGTTCTTCTCGGCCGAAGTCTGAGAGCTCGGCCGCAGCAGGCGGCTCGGGCGAGCTGCTGTCCTTGGGGAGCCCGTTGGGCAGCGCCTGGGCCCTCTCCAGCAGGGCGTGGGTCTCCAGCCAGGACTCGATGCGGTTCACCAGCCGCCAGCCGCCCGTGCTGAAGTGCTGCCGGATCTCCTGCTCGAAGACCTCGGGCGGCCGCCGCACCAGCTGGGTCATGGACTGCACGACTCGGATGAGCGCCATCTCGTTGTAGCAGCGACTGTTTTCGTAGCCCTCCTGCAGGCCGCGGTCGCTGTCAAAGCCAGCTTCGTTGTAATAGGGTTCATTCACCAGGATGAGACCTTTAGGAGGAGCAAGGAGCAGCCCGTCAGGGCTGGCCTGACCTCAACCCCTGCGGGGGGGGCCAGAGCTCAGACAGGAGGCGGAGGAGGCAAGAGCCCGCGCCGCTGTGCCCCCGGCGGCTGTCACCCCCCCCCCCCCCCGCCCCGCCTGCCTACCTTGGATGGAGATGAGCACCTGGAGAAGGCTGGATTTGCTCGTCCACCTCTCTGTCCCCTGAAACACAGGCACGCACAGCGCGCTCCGGCCACTCTGCCCAGACGGGCCCTCCCCGCCCCGACCGGGAGCGGCACCGTACCCACCTTTCCAATCCAGGTGCCCAGGAGGCTGACGCACACCTTCCCGTTGTCATACAGGTTGGGGTTCAGGCGGCCGCTGCACTGGGAGAGGTAGCAGAAGTGGGGGGGCACGGCCGGGTAGATGTTGGGGAGCTGGATGTCAAACAGGTAGAGGCCGTCCTCATACGGGGTGCGAGTGGGGCCTTTGATCAGGGCCGAGAAGAGGTCCTGGAGGAGGCAGGGAGGGAAGGCGAGGCTGGCGGCGGCCTTCCGCACGCAGCGCCCGGATCCGACCTTCCCCAGGGGCAGGAACCGCCCCGGGGACTCAGACACTGCGGCAACGGGAAGCTCAGTGCAAACACCTCTGTGCAGACCTTCTTGGCACCTCTTAACGCTGGGCACACGAGGAGTTTTCCAAACTGGTTTTTATCCCACTAGCTTTTTCCTTTACCAATCACTTCCTTGTAAGCCACATTCCTCAAAACACCTGCTGTGACCCCGCCCCACCTCCATCAAATTACAATGACAACCAATCAGAAGATGGAAGAGCCTTCCAGGATGGGAAGGCTGCAGTTGCTTTTAGGGAACAAGAGGGAAGGGAGAGAAGAGAGGTCGTGAACTCGGGAAATGCTGGCAGACCACCCGAGACCCTCCAGGCATCAGAGATCGACGCTGTGGTGGGGTACAGCGGGCCATCGCCAGGGCAACATGCTCGGGTGGGTGACCAGCTGGACGCCTGCGAGGGCCAAGGAGCAGCTGGAGCATCAGAATCCTCTCGTGTACTCGTGAATGGAGCCACGCCGCGGCCTCAAGATAACACCACCTCCCTCTCCTTCTGAGTGAGATTTGGAAAAACTGAATGGAACAGTTCTTCATTCAGCAGAGCTGAAGGAGGCTGGAACTTTCAAAAAGAATTTCACTAGTTGCCGTGCGCTGTGGTGTGGGTCGCAGTCGAGGCTCGGATCTGGCGTCGCTGTGGCTGTGGTGTAGGCCGGCAGCAACAGCTCCGATTAGACCCCTAGCCTGGGAACCTCCACATGCCGCGGGTGTGGCCCTAGAAAAGGCAGAAAAACCAAAAAAAAAAAAAAAAAGACTTTTACTAAAACCAAGGAGCTCGAGCGAGTGCTCCGGGCCCTGCCCATGGCTTCTGGCCGCCCAGGGGCCCTCTCAACAGCATCCCCCTCTGTGGTCCCTTTCCCCTCTGGCCCCTCGCTCTAGGGCTGGGCCAGAGCCGGGGCTCCCTCAGACCCAAATTCAGCCTCTCGAGGGGTGGCTGGCACACAGCCAGGCCCAGTGAACGCCCGCTGAACAAAGAAGGTGGCAGGTGGACTGGGCCATTCCTGGCACAAACAAGGAAGCACGGACACGCCTCCAGCAGCGTGACTCGAACTCAGGGCCCACGCCACAGACAGAGGAGCGGGAAACGGTGCGACACGGCCACGGGAGGCTGCGCTACTCTGCAGCTGAAAGGCAATGAGTGACATCGACGTGAAGCCACCCCAACGGGTCTCAGAATTACCCTGCTGGTGAAAAGAAGCTACGGACGATGCAAACGACGACACTGCGCTGTGTGTGTAAAATGAATCCTACGAAGCAGAACGTGTTCGCAGCGGCGCGTGACCAGGCGAACACGCCAACGGATCACCAGGAAGGGGACGCACGGGCCCAGGCAGCAGGGCGAGGACCAGTCAAAGGCAACTTTAACTTTTTCTATAATGATCTAATTTTTCAAAAAAAAAGGGGGGGGGGAGAAGATTCAGGTAATAATTATATCATTTAAACTAACTTTTAAGAGAATGACAGGAAGTTCCCATCGTGGCGCAGTGGTTGACAAATCTGACTAAGAACCACGAGGTTGTGGGTTCGGTCCCTGCCCTTGCTCAGTGGGTTAACCATCCGGCGTTGCCATGAACTGTGGTGTAGGTCGCAGATGTGGCTCGGATCCTGCGTTGCTGTGGCTCTGTCGTAGGCTGGCAGCTACAGCTCCGATTAGGCCCCTAGCCTGGGAACCTCCATATGCCGCGGGAGCGGCCCAAGAAATGGCAAAAAGACAAAAAAAAAAAAAAAAGAATGACAGGGTAAGACTCTTGAAAGCTCCACGGCTCTCCCGACAGCCTCCTTCCTGCCCTGTTAAGGGGCTGGGGGCCGCCCCTCGGGTGCCAGGAGCCCAGCCCGCACACCTGCCAGGCCCAGCCCAGCCTGGACTACTTGCCATCCTGTCCTCAAAGGTCTTGACCATGATGCCATCGGGCAGCGAGGTGGCCAGCAGCGCCATCTCCTTCCGCACTGTGCTGAAGAACTTCTTGGCTTCTGGAGGCTGGAACTCAATCTTCTTAAAAGAGTGATTTGCTGGAGGGGAAGACAGAGGGGTCAGTCCCTGGCGGCGAGGCCTGGGACTCTGTCTCAAGCGCAGCTGCCGCCCTACCCAGGGAAACGTGGCCCCAAGGGAGCACCTGCCGGGAGCACGTCCCAGATGGGGGGGGGCCCACACACCCACAGGCTCGCCGCGCAGCCCTCCTGGTGCCCTCACCCGGGACGTGGTGCCCCGCCCCGGCCACCCAGCCTCTGGATCTGTAACACGAACGGGGTGAACTCACAGGGCGCGAACTCCAGCACCGAGAAGACCTCGCCCTTGGCGCTGGTGAAGGTGACCCCGGGCTTGCCGCCGCACTGCTGGCAGAGCACGGGCGTCTCGCTGGGCCACTCGGCCTTCACGGGCGACTGCCCCTCGGGCTTCTCCTCCTTGCGCTCCGCGTCCGGCGCCGCCTCCATCTTCTCCTCCTCCGCGATGGCCACGTTGTCCAGGGTCTTCTTGAGGTTCTCCTGCAGCTTCTTGATGTCATCCAGAAACTTCTTCTCCCGCGTGGGCTTCTCGGGCTCCACTGTGGGGGAGGTGGGCGAGCCCGTCAGGAGCTGCTCCACGGTCATGTTCTTGAGGCTCTCCAGGATCTTGATGGCCTCCTTCAGCTCGCGGAAGCTCTTCGGGGGCCCGTCCTTGCCAGCCTTCTCCATCAGCCCGGCCACAGGGGCGGCCATGGCCACGGCCCCCTGGATGGCGGCCGTGGCGGCCTCCTCGCTGATCACCACCCCCTTGTCCTCCTCAGGGGCTGCCGGCTGCTCGGTGGCTGGGATGGGGGGCTCCTCTATCTTGGGGTGCTCGTCCTCCACCAGCCCATTGTCCGTCTCCCAGCTGTCACTGTCATCCTCCCACTCATCCGAGGACGCCCCGCTGGTGCTGCCTTCGACCGAGTCATAGTCTGACTCCTCGATCTCGGACTCGATGTTGTACAGGTGCTGGGGGAAGAGGGGGCGCTCTGCTGGGGACCCCGACCCTCGGCGGCCCCTCGGCCCTTCCTCCCTTTCCTGCCCTGGCTCTGTAGTTGGGCCTCTGTGCCAGGTGGTCTCTAGGCCCCGGGAGGCACCTCCGCTGCCCGGCCCCGCCCAGGACCTGAGGCCCAGCCGACAGTCCAGTCCGGCCTCCTGGCCACCAAGTGCACTCACTCTGCTGGGCCGTGTCGCATCCTGTCCCCATCCCCGGAATAGCCTCCTGGATGAGGGGTGCGCCATTCCCCCTGCCCCCCCATATCAGCACCGGGAGGGGTGAGCCGGGGTGTGAGGATCAGCTCCGACGAGGGGCAAAGAAACGGTGCCGAACAGCCCCGCTGCGCAGAACCCATCTGTGCCCTTTCCTGATCTGCGAACGCCCTCCTAGAAGTGCTGGTGGGAAGGCTCTACTCCCTATAGGAAGCAACCTGTTTCCTTTCTTTCTTTTTAGGGCCACGCCTGCAGCACACGGGGGTTCCCAGGCTAGGGGTCGAATCCTACACCACAGCCATGGCCACGTGGGATCCGAGCCGTGTCTGTGATCTACACCACAGCTCACGGCAACGCCGGATCCGTAAGCCACTGAGCAAGGCCAGGGATGGAACCCGCAACCTCATGGTTCCTAGTCGGATTCGCTTCTGCTGTGCCATGATGGGAACTCCTCCAAGCACCCTGTGTTTTTGTTTTGTTTTGTTTTTAAATGGCTGCACCTGCGGCATATAGCTGTTCCCGGGTCAGGGACAGAATCTGTGCCGCAGCTGCCGACTATGCCGCAGCTGCAGCAACGCCAGATCCTTTAAACTCACTGCACCGGGCTGGGGATTGTTACTACACCTCCGCAGTGACCTGCACCACTGCAGTCAGATTCTTAACCCGCTGTGCCACAGGGGGAACTCTGCAACCTGCGTTTTCTTAGCACAGTGAGATGGGGATCAAGGCAGGGCCGAGAGCTCTGTGAAAATCTACACACACCTGGCAACCCAGGGAGCCCGCCAGGTGGGCTGAGACTGACGGGCTGAGGGCTGCCCTCCGTTCTCCTCCCTCACCCTGCACTCTTCCCTTCAAGCTTCCCCGAGACCCCCTACCCAAAAGAAGGCAGCCCCACCGGGCAGGCCCGCGATTCTCCCCACCCCCGCCCAGCGGCTCAGCTGCCAGTTTCGAGCAGGGCCTTACCTGCGGCAGGATGATGGTCTTGGAGTTGTCAGCCCACACCACCTCCACCTTGCTGCTGACGTCCACGCGGGCCACCTGGCCGACTGACGGCTGCAGGGCAAATGGGACCGGGTCAAAGGTGCAGCTCTCCCAGGGTGGGGGCAGGGGCCAGGCCAAGAGAACAGAGAGATGTGGGTGGTCGCCAGAGGCCCCGTGAGGAAGTGGGGCATGGGACCCTCTGGCTGAAACAGCCCCACTGCCGGCTGTCCTGAGCCCCCACTCACTCCCTTCCTGTTCTCAGCATCCTGGTCTCTCTGGGTTTCCAGACATCCCCAAGATGGGGTTCCAGGGGTTCGGACTTTGGTTCCCGTGCTTCTGCCTGACCCCACCTAGTGTCCCACTTGTTCTCCAGGGCCCAGCTCAGAGGCCACCTCTGCAGGCCTCTCCTGTGCTCACTCACTTCGGACAGGAGCGGGGCTTCCCTAATAGCTAACTTCTGGAGCTCAGGGAGCAGCTGCGTGAACGAGGTCTGATCCTGGCAGGCTGGGGAGTCCTCGTGCAGGTGGTCAGGCCGAGGGGCAGCCCCACCTGGGATGGCCGCTCTCCTGGGGAAGGTGCTAGGGACAGGCCGCCCAGAGGACTCACAGGCCCGGGCTCCTGACGCCCCCTGGTGGCACCATCAGGTAGTGCAGCCGCCGCCCGGGCCAGTGAGGAGGAGGAGTCCCGGCTGGAACCCGCGGGCGAGCGGCCAGCGTACCTCATCCTCCTTGTGAGGTGCTCCATCCTCCGTGTTGCCAATTCGGATGACGATGTCGGTTGTGCGGAACCGAAAGTCAGGGTGGTCAGCGATGTCGTAGACGCTCACGTCTTCCTCTTCCCCGATCAGCTGGGTCGGGACGGACGGCGGTGAGCCCGGGGCCCCACCCCCGGCCCACCAGAGCCCACCCTGACGGAGCGCAGGGGCGGCACACACGCACCTCCACGTCGTCTCCGCTCGGCCGCAGCTTGAACCACTTGACCATGCAGGTGCGGCCCATGTGGTCCCCAGACTGCACCACGCCATAGACAGCGGGATCCGGGCAGCTCTGGACTGGGGACCCAGAGGAGGGGACACGCCTCGTTCAGGTGCCCTGGTGGCGCCGTGGGCACCCCCCCAACTCCAGTCGACCACGGCAGGGCACGCAACCCACTGGTTCCCTGGCTGGGCCGCTGGAGGCCAGGGAGGCTCTCCCGTCTTCACGAGAACGAGCCTTCTGCGGGGCAGCCTCCCTGACCCCAGACTTCTGGCCCTTCCTCCCGGGCTCTGCCCGGCCCTACCTCGCTTGTCCACCACGAAGTCCCCGGGGCAGAACTCGTTGTTGTCCAGGTGGTGCACGGGGAAGAGGTCGTTGGAGCGGATGCTGCGCCCCACAGAGCCGTCCTGCCACACCACGTCCGCCGAGGTCATTGTGGCCACCACCTCCACTGCCACCCTGCAGCGCGGGCCCAGTGAGCCGGGCCACCAGGGCGCCTCCCAGAGGAAAGGGCAGGGGCCCTCTCTCCCCACCGTCCCGCCCTGTGGCCTTGGTGAGGCTCCTGACATCAGGCAGGGGGGAAGAAAGCCAGCCAGCGGAGGCTCACCTGCTGTGCCTCCGCCCTGCGTCTCCTCCAGGACCGGCCCCCCAGCCCGTCTGCCCCACTGCCAGGTCTCGCCTTTCCACCCCGCCAGCCCCAGGCACCTAAGCCGCCTTGCCTGGGCACCCCGAGCCCTTACAGAGCTTGCAGACCACGTGCGCACCCACGGGTATGGGCGCCGGGGCCAGTCTCCAGCTGGACGCTCTGCAGGGACGGAGGGACCCCTGAGCTTACCTGTCCCCTGGCTTGAAGTCGCGAGTGATTTTATTCTTCTTCCGCTTGTGCTTCCGCTTTAGGTTCTTGATAGACAAGGGTATGCTCTTTTTGCGACTTGCGCCACTGCCACTCTGGGAGGAGGTGGTGGAGCTGGCGGAGGAGGTCACGGAGCTGGTGTCATCCGTGTCGTCGGCGGCCTCATCATCCGCGTCCTGCTCGGCTGAGTGCAGCCTGTCGTCCCCCGCTTCCTTCAGCAGGAAGGGGGGCAGCTGCTCGCCGGCCTCCTGCGCCTCCTCCGGGCCCTCGTCCTGCATCTCCTCGGGGCTGGCGGACCCACCGGGCGTGCCCTCGGGGCTGGTGGACCCCGTCTCGCTCTTGGCTTTGGCGGCCCCCTTCTTGCCCGCCGCGTCCTCCATGGAGTGGTCCCGGGGGCACAGGGCGTCCGGGGAGCACGACATGATCCTCACGACCTGCTTCTTCAAGAGGCGCTTCACCTGCAGGGCAGAGCGGGAGGCGGCGCTGCGGAGGGCAGGGCGGCGCGGCCAGACCCCAGGCAGCGGGGGCCGGGGGACGACAGCTCTCCATACCTAACTGGCCTGCAAGGGTGGTCGGCACTGCCCCCCAAGGCCCAGAGCACAGACCTTCCCGGCCGTGGGAATGGCTCAGGGCCAGCTCCTCACACGCCCGCCACGCCCCAGCCCCGAGGACATACCTTCTTGGCCATAGAGCCCTCCCCCTGGGCGCAGTGTTTTTCTGGACATTCACAGGCAATCCTGGCCGGCTCTACCTTGGCTGGGAAGACATAAAGACAGCGCTCCCCCAGCTGCCGCTGAGCATGGTCAAAGCATCCGAGACGCTTCACCCTGCAAGCGGGAAGACGTGGGGGCTGGGTCATGGCGCTCTCGGCCCCCCACACTGGGGCCTGCAGCCCGCAGCCTTGCTCAGGGGACGCCGCGGGGGGCTGCGGGGCGGGTGGCCTGCTGCTCACCTGCCTAGGTTTTCCTGGGTGATGACGGAGGGCGGGGGGCTGACGCTGTCTGTGCCCCCTGGGCAGAAGCTCTTGGTAATCCACGTCACCTTCAGCTCCACCACCTGCACCTGGGACGGCGGGCGGGAGGGGCCCAGGTCCAACCCTCTCTCTCCAAGCACTGTCCAGGGCCCACCGGACCCCCCAGCAGGCTCCGCCTGTACCCGCAGCCCCATCCCAGGGGGTCGCCGCGGCCTCCTCGCCACCAGTTGGGCCCAGCAGACCCTCCCACCTTGCTCGGCCCAGGTGGGTCAGGCTGGGGGGGGTCACTGGCCTGCTGGTCACCCCCTGACCACAGCCCGGGTCCCTCCATCCTCAGAGCAGGCCACTTCCGGGCCGGGAGGCGCTCCAGGCCCCTACCTCTTCTACCACCACGCGGAACTTGCTCTTGGTGCTGAGCACCGGCTTGACCCCCGAGAGCCACTGGACGCTGGAGAAGATCTTGGCAGGGCCGATGAGCACCTGGCCTGGGTAGAAGCCGTAGGAGTCATCGAAGAAGAGGCCCTGCAGGATTGGGGGCCGGAGGAAAGTCCCTGTGAGCGGTCCTCCTGGGGGACGGTGCTCCCCCCACCTGCACCCCCATGCTGTCCACACGCCACCTCCCTAAGGCTCCAGGGCAGCACCTCCCGGGCCTCAGATGCATACAAATAATGCCCGCGGAGCCTATAAAACGCACGTTTGAACCATCCTGCTGCGAACGAGCTCTCAGGCCACAACAACGGCACTGTCCCAGGGGCGACACTTTCAGGACCAAAGCTCTAGACGGCAGGGGTCCTCGAAGCTGTCTGAGCCCCTGTATTTTCTTTCCTTTTTATTTATTTATTTTTGTCTTTTTGCCTTTTCTAGGGCCACTCCTGTGGCATATGGAGGTTCCCAGGCTAGGGGTCTAATTGGAGCTGTAGTCTCCGGCCCACACCATAGCTCACGGCAATGAGGGATCTGAGCCAGGAACTCCCCTTTTTATTTTTTAGTTAAAAAAATCCTTTTTTCTTTTTAGGGCCACACATGGAAGTTCCTAGGCCAGGGGTCAAACTGGAGCTATAGGAGTTCCCGTCGTGGCGCAGTGGTTAACGAATCCGACTAGGAACCATGAGGTTGCAGGTTCGATCCGTGGCCTCGCTCAGTGGGTTAAGGAGCTGTGGTGTAGGTCGCAGACGGGGCTCGGATCCCACATTGCTGTGGCTGTGGCATAGGCCAGTGGCTACAGCTCCGATCAGACCCCTGGCCTGGGAACCTCCATATGCCGCAGGAGCGGCCCTAGAAATGGCAAAAAGACCAAAAAAAAACAAAAAAAAAAGTCATGCTGTAGTAAAACACTGCATACACACTAAGAGAAAGGGAGATCTTGAAAGGATGAGATGAAAGTTAACGAGCTGCAAAGTTCTACTTTCTACACCTAAACTTTTATACCTTTTATTTTGCACCCTTGGTGTGTGGAAGCTCCCGGGCCAGGGCTTGAACCTGTGCCACCAGGCAGTTGCTTTTACACGTTCGGATACACAGCCGCCCTTTCCTAGGAAATCACTGGCCTACTGGCCTAGAAGCCCCGGCCAGCCTGGGCCTGCCCCAGCGCTCTGCGGGTGCCCCTCTGCCCCCCACCCCAGCGCTCTGCGGGTGCCCCCCCGCCCCCCTTTGGATGAGCAGACGTACAGAGTCGCTGACATGCGGGCAGACGTCGTAGAGCTTGGCGCCGTCTTCTGTGTTCATGGAGCACCTGCAACAGGGAACAGGGCTTGGTCTGCACGGGGACACGATGCACGGGGACACCTCACAGGAGGTGAGGCCAGGGCCCCACGCGGTGCCGGTCGGTATCCACGGGGTGGCCCAGGGCCGGCAATATGTCAGCTGCCCCAAAGTGGCACGATTCATCCTCTGGTACAAGCAACTCTCCTAAAACAAAGAGCCGCTAACCCAGCGCCGCGTCTTCACGAGCATGAAGTGCCCACGGCAGCCCCTGCCAGGCATCCTGGGTGACAGGGTGCAGCGAAGCCCAAAACCCGAGTCAGAGTCAGGCCCGGGAGGCAGCCCGGCTCGGCCCTGGAGGAAACCCGTCACCGCACGCCCCGAGAAGACACCCGCGCCCCCTGCCCAGGCTGCCCCGCCGAACCAGGGCGCGTGGCGACGCGAGCCGTACCTGGCGCCGTTGGACAGCTTGAGGATGATCTGGTTCTTCAGGTCGTAGACCTTCCCCAGCCAGCAGTCGTAGGCGATGTAGTCCCCATACATGAAGGGCTGCAGACCAAGGGGACGGGGGCTGAGCGGCGGCCGATGGCGCCGGCGTCCAGGGCACCCACGCCTCCTGGCAGAGCAAGGCTCTAGATGGGCTGGACCCGACAGCCACCGCAGCAGGCCTTCCCCACAAAGGTCAGCCGCACCCCAGCTCCCGTCCCACTCAGAGGCAGAAGCCTGACGGTGTCCAAGGACAGAGGCCGCATGAGTGGGAGCGGCTTACACCGACCAACAAGACGAGGGGTGTAAGTACACAGCCAGCCACACGGAGATGTCCAGTGGCGAGCCCCCCACCACCGGGAAAGGCAGGGGCGGAGCCTGAGGTGCTGGACTGGAGTTGGAGGGACTGAGACGAACTCACACATCTCAACGCACACACAGAGCAGGCAGGGACATACTTAGACACGCGTGTGCCCACGTGTACACACAGACGTGTGTCCTCAGTGCTGCCCTGAAGGGGTCGGGTGGCAATCAGCACGCCCAGCCTGCAGCCAGAGCTTGGCCTTTGCAAGGCCCTTCTCTGAAAGGAACCGGGGCTCCTTGGAGAAACAGCTGATGCCAGGCTGGATCAGAAAACAAGACAAGACGGGAAGAAGGTGCCGAAGAAAAAAATGGTGAGGACATTGTCAAAAGGGCACAGGTGCCAGCTTGGAGGGGGTCCTACTGGCCAACTCTGAGATCATTTATGCAACAAAACAAACAGTGGTAGTAACTTCACAACCAACTGAGTAAGGCAGGTGTCTCTGCACCCTACTGATGTAAAAAAACACAAGAGTTAAGGGGCAGGAGGTCCCGCTGTGGTGCAACAGGATAGGCGGCGTCTCCGCAGCGCCAGGACGCGAATTCAATCCCGGTCCAGTGCAGCGCGTGAGAGGATCGGGAGCCGCCGCAGCTGCGGCGCAGGTGGTAACTACGGCTGGGATCTGACCCCGGGCCGGAGCTCCGCGTGCCGTGGGACGGCCAAAACAGCAGCAAGGAAAAAAGCACTAAGTGGGACAGAGGATACAGCTCTTCCACACAGCAGACCGAATTATCAGCGCCAGACTAACAAAGGCAGGCAGGCGACGACGGGAGCAGGACGCCACCCCTCAGCGGCCATCTGAGTGCGGGCTGGTGCGGGGGGGACTGTAGGTGGAAGCGAGGCGGGGGGGGGGGGGGGGGGGGGGGCTTGGAGAAGGGCCAGGTTTTGAGCATCTCCCCTCAGAACTGATACTACCACTTGCAAAGGGGCGAATGCTGACCTTCTGAAGAGGCTTGGCAGAGCCCAACATGACCCAGGAGCAAAGCATGTCCCTACAGTGTGGCTGTGGGATGTTCTGAGCCCGGGAAAAGCCCAGTTCTGCTGAGAACGTAGGGCCCGAGGCTGGACACGAGGCCCCAGCAGGCAGCTCCCCACACAGGGTCACCCAGGATAAGGAAGACAAACAGGACTGGGGGACTGGTCCAGACTGGAGGAGATCAAGGAGCAGACAGTTAAAGGCAAGAAGGGTTCCTGATGGAATCCTTGGCTCGGAGGGGCAAAAGGATGTCTGTCACCAGGACAGCTGGAAAGGAAGGGTTAGGGTTAGGGTTAGGGTCCTGGTCTGCGCGCTGAAGGGTGGTTAGAGAGGAGACTGTTCCTGGCGTTCCCGTCGTGGCGCAGTGGTTAACGAATCCAACTAGGAACCATGAGGTTACGGGTTCGGTCCCTGGCCTCGCTCAGTGGGTTAAGGATCCGGTGTTGCCGTGAGCTGTGGTGTAGGTTGCAGACGCGGCTCGGATCCTGGGTTGCTGTGGCTCTGGCATAGGCCAGTCGCCAAAGCTCCGATTCGACCCCTAGCCTGGGAACCTCCATATGCCGCAGGAGTGGCCCAAAGAAATAGCAAAAAAAAAAAAAAAAAAAGAGGAGACTGTTCCTGTTTGGGGGAAATATACACACGGTAGTATTTAGGGGTCACAGGGCATCCTACCTGCAGCTTGCTTTCAAATATTTCAGCAAAGTGGGAAAGAGAGAGCACAAGCGAGGGAGGGAGAGATGGCGGGGGAACAGGTGCCAGAGCAAACGGAGTGAAATGTGTGCGCTGAGGAAGCTGGACCTGTAATTTCTCAGTTAAGTTTGAAATCATTTAACAAATAAACTACTAGAAAGATACTTATTCTTTAAAAACAAAACACAGGCATTCCCGTCGTGGCGCAGTGGTTAACGAATCCAACCAGGAACCATGAGGTTGCGGGTTCGATCCCTGTCCTTGCTCAGTGGGTTAAGGATCTGGCATAGCTGTGAGCTGTGATACAAGTCACAGCCGAAGCTCAGACCCTGCATTGCTGTGGCTGTGGCTGTAGCTGTGGCTGGCAGCTACAGCTCCGATTCGTCCCCTAGCCTGGGAACCTCCATATGCGGCAGGAGCGGCCCAAGAAACGGCAAAAAAAAAAAAGACCAAAAAAAAAAAGTATGTGAAAAAACAAAATACAGCAAAACAAGGCACTTGAGGAGAGAGGAAAGCAGCAATCTCTGCTGGAGACCGAAATACGTGTCCTGACCTCGGGTCTGAACGGCCGACGCACGAGAGGCGCCAACCAGGCTACAGGGAGCGAGCTGGCCGCCGGGCTCTGCCGTCTGACCTGGAAGGAGCAGGACCTCTGCGGCCCGAGAGGACCGGAGGCCCGAGGGGCGGGCGGGCGGCTCACCCAGATGTGCTGGAGGTCCCGGCTGTTGACGGGGTAGATGATGCAGTTGGTGCCGATGAGCTTGACGGCGCAGTCGATGCTGACGTCCATCACGGTGCCGCACTGGCTGTCCTGGGGAGGAGACGGCATCCAGGCCCTGCCCGCGCCGGCCGGCCGGCCTCCCCCCCCCCCCCCCGGCCACCCGGAGGCCCGCCCAGACCAGCCCCAGGCCCCCGGGACTCACAGTGGATCTCATGTGCCGGACCACGTCGCGGGGCACCACGGAGCGGTCCTCCAGCTTCAGCTGTGGGAGAGAGCCCAGGGGTGAGAGCGCGGCCTCCGAAGTCACGAGGGCACAGCTCCCCTGACGTAGAGGAGCGTGGCGCTTACACAGCTAAGTGCACAAATGCCGAGGCCCGAGCTTGGCTCCCAGTCGGCACAGCCCCTCTAACCGCACCAGCGCAGAAGGCGGCACCAGCGTGCTCGCCAGGCAAACAGCACGCTCACCGGAGGCGATCCTGACCACTCCGCCAAGTGTGGCTCAAACCAGACCACGTACGGCCTCGTCTAGACTCACAACAGAACGGCCGTCCTCCAGCGGGCGGAGTGGAACCCCTGCTCCAGCTTCCGCCAGCGCCTGGCCCTCGCCCCTGCTGGTGGGCACCAAGGGGGGGGCGGTGGAAGGAGCCGCAGGATGCTGGGCACCGTGAGGCTGCTATCGCCCGCACCACCTTCTAATCTGGGCTCTCTCTCCGACCGGCCGCAGGCTGCTCCTTATCGGCGGGGCCTGCAGGCTGCCGAGTGACTCTTGGGACCGTGGTTTCCGGAGTCCGGCTCGGCGCGCAGCAAGCACTGACCAGCCCTCCACCAACAGCCCGGGTGGGAGACGCTTCTCCACGGGGCCAGCGCGTCTTCCTTGCTGGGGCCGCTCCTCTGGGACGCCTCACCGAGTCCTGGTGACAGGTGGGGCTGTGCGACAGCCCACCTCCTTTGCACAGGCACCTCCAAGACCTCAAACTACGGGGATGGAAGAGCTGTTCTTGCAAACACCCAACCGAAGACCACAGATCACTGTCTCCACCGCAGGCCCCAGGGCCTGGAAGGGGCCCTCCACGAGAGGAGAGCTGGTGCTGAAAAGGGGACGTGGGCTCCAGGTCACTGAAATCCTGGCAATGGTGCTAACCAAGCCTGCTCTCAGTGGGACGTGACTTACAGAGAAGTCGTGGGGAAGCAGCAGGCTGGCTGGCCATCAGCAGGCGGCAGATTTTCCTACAGGGACACAAGCCCCTGTTTCCAAGGACAGCCAGCCGCGGTGTAGAACGTGCCGGACACTTACCCAGGCCGGCACCGGAGCCTCAGCGAAGCGCCCGTGTATACGCTGGGGTGAGAGCAGCCATCTCCGAGCGGCTCAGAGGATTAACAGGCGCCTGGCACACCGCTAGCACTCCGCCAGCAAGGGCCGCGATGGCTCCACCGGCCCCCACCGGCCCCCAGGCGTGGGCAGAAGACCCCCAACCCCTACACACACAAGTGCAGCCTCTTCCTCTGCTCCAAGATCCCAGGAGGCTGCGAGGGGCCAGGGGAGCTCTGCTAAGGGTGTGCTGGGCTGATGGTGCCATTTCTCTAATGCAGAGACCTTCCTACCCTGAAACCCTCGGGGCCCCACATCGCTGGCCCGGGACATGGTATTTTCGGTGCTGCCCCACCCTGTCTCAAACCTCTGCTCCCATTTTGGACCTCCAAACACAATTGCAGGTCTTTCCAAGTTGCCATAGAAACCAGAAGTTGCAGTGAGGGGAAAGTCCACCAGGAGAGGCACTGAGCTGTGTGGGGCGGGAGGGGACGCCAGGCCTGGTGGAGCTGTGGCTGCCTCGCCGGCCCAGGGACCCTGAGAGGAGACCGAGTTGAGTCTGGGTCGGTCCCCGAGAGCTGCCAGGAGAGAAAGGGAGGAGCCCAGGCACAAGCCCCAAATCAGTGCCGGCTTTGACACGACACTGGAGGCGGAGCGGCAACCGAGACTCCACTCTGAGGCCGAAGCGGAGACAGCACAGCGAGAGAAAGCTGGCACTGCAGCCAGGCCAGAGCCGGCTTTCCTCCTCCCTTCCTTCGCAGAGCCTCTGGGAGGCTGGCAGGCAGGCAGTCCCTGGGTTCCCGAGGACGTGTCCCTGGGTGTGGCTCTCCTGACCTGGGCTCGGCCTTGGCCAGAGTCTGACTCCTCTCCACCGTGAAGCGGGGCCTCCAGTGTGGGGCAGGGCGGAGAACGGTTGCCTGGGAAGCTCAGAAGACCTGCAAGGCCCGGCCTTCTCGCCCACAGCTGCCCTCCCACCGCAGTGGGCAGGGCCCTCTCCAATCAGCCAGCGCCGCCCCACGAATGGTGCCTCCTCACCGTGGCTCCCTGCTCTGGGCATGCACTCCCTGCACCACGCAGGCTTTCAGAACCCCGGCCCCTGAAGGCACCTCTGCTCTGGAGTCTCCTCTTCTCAGAGACAGCGTGGCTGCTGTGTATTATGCACCGGGCAGTTTTCCAGCACTTGGGGTGTTTTAACCCAAGACCCCCCGACAACTCCACGAAGCCAGCATGCTGTCACTGTCTTTACAGGCAGGTAAACTGAGACAGAGAGGAAATAAGTCACTTGTTCAGGGTCACAGGGCTCCTGAGTGGTGCAGCTGGGACTTGAACTCAGGGAGTTGAGCTCCAGAGTCCATTCTGACCCAGCCCCTCCCTCCCCAGAGCTGGAGCAGAAGACCAGAGTAAAACACAGTCCTGGCGGGACCACACACTCTGAAAGACAGCAATTCTCCTGGTTACAAACGCAGTAAAGGCTCTATTCATTTCTGGGGCTCCTGGCAGGCAGCTGTGGTGGCCTGTGACTGCGGGTGTCATCAGGGCCCTGAGCACCTGCCGAGCCCACCAGGTGGGAGAAGCCACCAGGTCTCAGCAGCCCGCCTCCTCCGCTCCTCCCATCCCATCGTGGAGAGACCACGTACCCAGACCACAGGCACCACCACCCGGAGGCTGACACCAGAAGGCCCTGCACCCCCTCTAGGAAAATGCCAGATTCTAGAGTCAGACGAAGTCATGAAACAACCATGTTATTTTGTTAGGTGCACCCTGGATGCAGTTTTAAAAACCTGTTACGAGGGTGGGACCTGAGCTGAAAGAGGAACAGATTTTAAGAGTCAATAAAGGCTCCAGGATGTGGTCAAGCTCGGAGGTGGCGGGCGACCGCTGAACATTTCTGAGGGAGAGCTGCAGCTAGGAGAGGGTTCCCAACAGAGAAAGGACAAGAAAGACACCGTGACGAAACATTAAAATGTTGAGTGAAGAGGGCTGCAGCTGCTTTTTAGAAATGAGTTTAAATTGAAGTCGAGCCGATCTACAATGTTGTGTTAGTTTCGGGCACACAGCACAGCGGTTCCTGTGGGGTTTGCAGATCACAGCCCATTACAGGTTTCACAAGATCCTGAGTACAGGAGCGCCCGCGGTGGTACAGCGGGATCAATCTGACTGGTATCCGTGAGGGCGCGGGTTCGATCCCTGGCCTCGCTCAGTGGGTTGGCCATCTGGCGTTGCTGTGAGCTGTGGTGTAGGTCGCAGATGCAGCTCAGATCCTGCATTGCTGTGGCTGTGGCTCTGGCACAGGCCAGCAGCTGTAGCTCCGATGTGACCCCTAGCCTGGGAGCTTCCATGTGCTGCAGGTTCAGCCCTAAAAAGACAAACAACAAGAACAACAACGAAAAATACTGAGTACAATTCCCTGTGCTTGGACACTTCTGTGCCACACCTGTAGGACGTGCCCGGGGAACCCCAGAACCCACATCCTCTCCTCCCTTGGAAACAGGAGGAGCAAACGTATCTGGACCCCTGGAGAGGACTCCTGCACCTGCTGTGGGAGGAGGGCAGGCACTGCTGAGATGTGCTCTCTCGTGCTTCGTTCCAGTGCAGCGAGGAACAGGACAGACACACACACAGGCCGGGCGCTGCGACACGTCACACACAAAACCAAGGCGATTGGGGGTGGGGGGTGCCTGGCAGAGGCTGGCAGCAGGGGGCAGCACGAGAGAGTTACTTTAGGTGAGTGATCAGGAAAGGCCACCCCAAGGTGACAAGTGACAGAGATCTGAGTGTACTGGGGGGTGAGCTCTCCAAGCAGACGGGAGAGCTGCCGTGAGGACGCTGATGGTGTGTCTGGAGGGCTGGCTGTCCAGCAGAGGCTGGAAGGGCCGAGGTGGAGCAAGGGGGAGCAAGGGGGAGCAGGAGGCGGGGCCAGGTTGTGTGGGCCTTGGGGACGGCACCAGGGAAGGACCCAGGAGTCCTCCCGGGCAAGAGGGAGGTCCCGCAGACCTCTGAGCAGAGGGTGATGCCGAAGGGCTCAGGTGTCGGCAGAGGACACGCCGTGGTTCTGCCCCAGAGGACACGTGTAACGTCTGGAGACACTTTTGGCTGCTATCACAGCCGGGGGAAGGGGCTGGCTGCGGCCCCCGGTTTGGGTTGTGCTCCATGGACTGAGCCGGGCCCTTCCTGGGGGAGGAGGAGAGCAACGTGGCAAGGCCAGCAGACACCCGGGGACGAGGCGGGCCACCCAGGCCAGGACTAGGGACAGACTCCTGAAAGGAGTCCGCGGTCAGGCCAGTGCTAGGAATTCCTAAGGCTTCCTGCTTCCTAAGGGGTAAGCACAGCCTGAGAAATAGCATCCCTCCCGGCCCTGACGCCGCTTCGGCCTGGACAGTGGTCACCGAGGGGGCGGGGGGAACGTCAGGGCCTCCTAACCAGCTCCGCCCCGTCCCTCGGCTGAGGGGCTGAAGGGCCGAGGGCGCACATGCTGAAGGAGGCCCCAGTCCCGCCACCCCTGGGTCCCAGCAGTGGGGCCAGGGAGCCACCGGCAGCATCCAAGTACGGAGGACGATGCGCCGGTGGGGTGCACACGGCGTCTGCCACTGGCTGAGACGCCAACTCGGCTCTGGGGGTGGGAGCAGAGGAGAGCTTTCAGCAGGAAATCTGCTAACACCCAGCGCTAAGGTCAATGAAATGGTTTTGGTGCTTGCTCTAAGAGTCAAGGCTAGAGAAGACGACAACTGTGAAATAGGGAATGTACAGTCTTCAAAGAGTTTAGAAGGATCTGGCGTAGAGACGAGGGGGGAAGGCGGAGGGGCAGCCCAGGTACACCAACGCCCTCCCTCCAACGCCGACGCAGGAGGAGCCCAGACCGGGACGTTTATCCCACAGCGAGAATTCTGGAGAAGCCGCGGAAACCCTTGAATGGAATGAGTGCTCCCTGGAGCACTGCTTTTCACCCGAAGGACTGTGACCATCAGCGGGTTATGAAATCAGTGTGGTGGGTCACGGCCACCCTTGCGGGGCCGGGGGGCCGGGGGGCCGGGGGAGGGGATACCCGAGTGCACGGCAGACAGGACGGCTAAGCGCTGTTTTGGGAAAACGTTTCCAGCTGTACGTATAGCGTGCACGGGTCCTGAGTCCCGGCGTGAAGCGAGTATTCGATGGTGGGTCACTTCCAAGAAGTCTGAGAGCCCCCGCCCTGCCCATCTGCTCAGCTGGTTCTCTCTGGCCAGGGTTTCGGCCAGTTACATCAAGCTGACAGAGGCATCTCTCCTCCTCGGAAGCTGGTCCAGAGCCAAAAACAAGCAAACAATCCAAACCCCTAGGATCCAGAGTTTACATAGTTTACACTCTGCAGGGGTGGGGAACTTTCACCTCCTGGCGTTACTCAAAATGCCAATAAGCTGCCTTCGGGACAGTCAAACGGGGAGTGGCAGGAAACGGCACTAACTGTGGGCTGGATGCTGGGCTCCTCTTCCAGCTTCTCCCTACGCCCCAGCTTCCAGTTCTGAACGGATCTGGGGGTATGAGGGGCCAGTGAGTCTAGCGTCTGCCAGTGTACTAACTTTCGTGACCGTTGCGTGACCGCGTCCCTAATAATCCAGCCATCAGCCAGCTGCCCACCTGAGGATGGAAGGTTTTGACAGCAAACACAAATGGCAGAGGCCTGACATGCCTGGGCAGCTGGAAACGGCTGGGCAGCAGAAGAAAAGACAAACGCTGGGGCCCCTAACTGGAAACTTCTGTCAATCACATGCTATGGAAACCATTCAACAGAAGCTCTGCTAAAACCAAAGACTAAGGTCAATCAATTCAATAGTTTTTGAGTGTTTTCTATGGATTCAGAATGAGACAAGAATACAAATATTTAGGTTATGTGCCCTGGCTTCACAGAACTTACATTTAGATAGGGGAGATAAAATGAAAATACCCAAAAATATTTATACAAGTAAATACACTGCTGAGCTGGGGAGAGACACAAAAATTCCTGTTTCTAGGGAGTTCCCATTGTGGCGCAGCAGAAATGAATCTGACTGGTATTCATGAGGACGTGGGTTCGATCCCTGGCCTCACTCAGTGGGTCAGGGATCTGGCGTTGCCAAGAGCTGTGGCACAGGTCGCAGATGCAGCTCAGATCCCATGTTACTGTGGCTGCGGTGTAGGCCAGCAGCTATAGCTCCAATTCGACCCCCCAGCCTGGGAACCCCCATATGCCACAACTGTGGCCCTAAAAAGCCAAAAAAAAAACCCACTCCTGTTTCTAAATGGCAGGTAGGGGAGGGCAGGAAGGGCCAGGCTACATGTGGGAAATGTCCCTCAGAGATGCGGGCAAGGGCCACCCCACCCGCTTCAGGTGAGAATCAGCCAGGCCTCTATATTCTCAAGCCCCAAGGACAGCCCCGTCCCCAGGGACCTCTCTCTGATGGCACACTGCGGACCAGAGCCTGTAGTCGGGGTCGGGCAATGCAGCATGACTGCATCACTGCCTGGAAACTGCAGCTCGGCTTGCCAGCTTGCTGGATGGCCCAGAGGCACGGCCTGTCCAAGGGGACCGAGTCCAGCTGCCTGCCAAGTGAGGGGAAGGACCGGGAGCCATGCCCGGCAGCAGGTCAGCTGGAGCCTGGCCGCAGAGCTGGGTCTCTGCAGACGCTGCAGTTTGGGGTGCGGCACGTGCGTTCCGGTGGCCAGAGCTGACCCGGACAAAGAACCCGGCACTGTGCCCGCTGTCTCGGCCCTGGGCTTATCAACCTGGCCTGACAGAGGACAGAACAGCCTGGGACTCCCGCGTTAGCAGGAGGGCATGGACGGGGAGCTTTAGACTGAGGCCTCCCTCCGAAAGGGGCACGACTAAAAGGTGGGAAACTGAACGGCAGTATTTCTTTCTTTGCTTTTTTTTTTTTTAGGGCCGCTCCCGTGGCACATGGAGGTTCCCAGGCTAGGGGTCCAATTGGAGCTGTAGCCACCTGCCTACGCTACAGCCACAGCCACAGCCACGTGGGATCCGAACTGCATCTGTGACCTACAACGCAGCTCACAGCAATGCCGGATCCTTAGCCCACTGAGCGAGGCCAGGGATCGAACCCGCATCCTCGTGGATACTAGTCAGGTTTGTTATTGCTGAGCCACAACAGGAACCCCTTGACTGGTATTTTAAAGGCAGCAAGGGGAGAGAAAAACAGCAAAAAGGGGACTGTGTCTGAGCCCAGTGGGGCAGGCCGGGCCCACCTCAACTCTAAGGGACCCCACATGGAAGGAACACAACCCGCCTGAACCCACACACACCTCTGCTTGTTTCGCAAACACCTGCAGTTACTATTTCAAGGCAGATGAAATAGAGAGCCAGTGAGGGTGGTGGCTGTCACTCGGGCACCAACTGGCCTGGTGTCTGGCACAGACCAAATGGCTCCTGGGGGCTGCTATTACCTCTTGGCTTGACCGCTAAGTCTTAAACACCTGACCAACCACCCGTCGCCACCGCTTCTTGCAAAGCTCACCCAAGCCGGCTCCTTCCAGCAGGACTAATCCTCAGGAGTGAAAAAGAAGAAACCCCGAGGCTGAGAGGAAGCATCGCTCCAGCCCTGCAGGCGCGTGAGACAAGAACCGGGTCCCACAGGGGCCACTGCGGTGCCACTCCCCAGCTTTAAGTCCCTGACTCTGTGGGCGTCAGACGCCTCACCTGAGAGGGGCAACCCTGGGTGGGATGAGCCCCAGGCCCTTCCAGCCCGGCGACATCTCTAGGAGCCCTAGAGTCGACCTGCCCAGCACCTGTCCCTGTGTCCCTGCCGAGGGGCCATGCGGCTGGTCAATTCGGAATGTGCATCCCCACAGACCCCACCCGACCCGGGGCAGGGGTTGGCGGAAAGGAGAAGATGGCCCTGGCCCACCTGGCCTGCGAAGGCCCCGTGACAAGAGCAACAGGGCAAAGCCTGGACCAGGCCCCTGATGGTTTCTCTCCCTGGGAACTTAGAGTCCAGTGAGAGAAAACACACCCGTGAAATAAGTAACATCCACGAAGACTGAAACAAGATGCAAAAATGAATGTACAGGTGCCTCTTGATTTAGATGTCATTACAAAAAAGTCTAAATTACTAACTTGAAGGATTTCAGTGTCGGGGAGCTGGTTCAGGAACCCCCACAGGACTCTGACGCGACGCAGATGACCACCCTCTGGCTTGTGTGGTCGACCTTCTCCTCCCCCACCCCCTTCTCTGACTTTTTACAGCCATACCTGCGGCACAGGGACGTCCCCAGGCTGGGGATGGAACTGGAGCTGCAGCAGCAGGCCATGGCCACAGCCACACTGGATACAAGCCGCCCCTGTGACCTATGTCGCAGTGTGAGGCAACGCCAGATCCTTAACCCACTCAGCAGGGATGGAACCTGCATCCTCACGGACACTGCGTTGGGTTCTTAACCCACTGAGCCACAGCAAGAACTCCTCTCTTCCCCTTGCAATGCGCACAGGTGCACCCACCTGGGCGATGAGCAGGTATGGTCAGGAGTGAACGAGAGGGTGCTGAGCTGGGGGCAGGGCAGCCACCCCAGAGGAGGTGCTGTCCAGGGCTCTGGGTGCTCTCAGGCTGGGGTGAATGCGGAGGGAGGGAGGGGAGGAGGGAGGGAGCCCAGGACAGCCTCGCCGGCCCACGACGCCCGCAGGTGCCGGGGGTAGGGGGGTAACCAGTGGACAGACACCAGGACGCAGTTACCTTCTCTGTACAATTAGGTGGAAACATCCGTCCTTCCTCTGGGCTCCTCCAGGTCCTACGCAGGGAGGACTCAGCCAGAATTCACATTATCACAAATCAGGAGGTGCACACACTTCCTGAGAGTGCAAGAGCAACACTTATTTGAACTCCTGGACACGCACTTCTAGACACCAAGCCTTAAAATCAGCAACCGCAAGGCAGCGGGTTGGCCAACACACACACAAGGTAGCGGGTTGCGCCTGGTCTCTGAAGGGCAACTGGTGGACGCCAACCGACGGCTCCGTGAGCCCAGAAGGGCGGTGTCTGGACACGTGACTTCGCGGCGCTGAGGTAGCAGGAGTATGAAGAAAAGCGGAGGCAGCTCCCACAGGTCCCTTGGGACCAGGACTAGGTAGGTTTAAGGCAGCTAAGAGACTCCTCAGCTCTTGTAAAAGTACAGATTCTCATGGCTCAGCGGGGTAAGGAGCCAGTGTTGTCACTTCTGTGACTCTGGTTGCAGCTGTGGCCAGGGGTTGATCCCTGGCCTGGTAACTTCCACATGCTGTAGGTACAGCTCAGGAAATAAAAACAAAAACAACAGATTTTTTCTTGATTTTTTTTTTGTCTTTTGTCTTTTTGTTGTTGTTGTTGTTGCTATTTCTTGGGCCGCTGCCGCGGCATATGGAGGTTCCCAGGCTAGGGGTTGAATCGGAGCTGTAGCCACCGGCCTACGCCAGAGCCACAGCAACGTGGGATCCGAGCCGCGTCTGCAACCTACACCACAACTCACGGCAACGCCGGATCGTTAACCCACTGAGCAAGGGCAGGGACCGAACCCGCAACCTCATGGTTCCTAGTCGGATTCGTTAACCACTGCGCCACGACGGGAACTCCCCTGATTTTTTTTTTTTTTTAACCCCAAAACCTACTGAATGAACCTCTGGGTGAAGCCAGGAATCTATTTTCTCTGTGGGTGAGTCTGATATCGGTCTGGTTAAAATAATTTTATTTCAGCTATATGTTTCCCTTTCTCCTGAAACAAAATAGGACCTGACAACTTAGGGACATTTGCTTTTAACAAAAAAAAAATATTTTGAGGCCGAAATCTGGGGATCAAGGTGCAAAATCAAGTGGATTAAAATAACCAGGAAAGTGAGCTTCAGCCAACGTCCACCCTTTAGCATCCCCGCCACGCTCCTCCTGCGATTCGGCCCGAACAGACACACAGGCTCCAGGGCCTGCAAACGATGCAGCTCCAACTGTGACCTCTGCTCAGGCGGCCCGGACCCCAGTCTAGGTCAGTTTCCAGACACCGAGAGCAAAGCCCCAGCGCCGGGACAGCTGTGGATACCTGACCCTGCTGACCAACAGCCATGGGTCCGGCCCAGGCCAGCTGCTGCCTAAACGGCAGAGAGCAGAATCCGCCGGCAAGCATCACTGGACGCCCAGGGTGCGCGCTTCCCACCACAAGGACTTCCAGGGGAGGCAGCTCCAGGCCCACAAGGAGGCCACAAGAATGTGACTTTCCGAGCTGGGTTACTGGATGGGACAGAGCTGGTGTGTAAAGCGTGGCTCTCCCCGCCTGCGAGAACCCCAAGCCAGAGAGCAAACTGCCCCGGCAGGAAGGCCGGTCCCTGCCCAGTCCAGCCTCCAAGAGGACCGGGACCTCGGCTCCCGCTGCTCCCTCTTCCTCACCTCCCCCACTGCAAACCCACAGAAAAATGACGTCATCTTCAGGATGACATCATCCCTGGTCAGCAGAGCTGGGGCCTCACTCCCACAGCGGCCCCGCAGTGGCTCGTGACACCGAGCCTTACCTCCACCCAGAACATCCGGGGCTCCTGCGGTCCACACACCGGAATGCTGAGAATCAGCTGCTGACCGACAGCCATGCTCTGCAAAATGCATCCTACCTTCCAAGGCGGACTCAGACTGAGAGGGATTCACTCAGCACTGCTATTTCTGAACATGCAGATATGGGAGGAAAAGGCAGTAAAAATAACACACCAGAGCCCTGCAGGGCCGAGTCTTTCCTCAGGGGCCAGGTCCCCAGTGACGTGGGGGCAGGAGGGCAGGGTGGCTCATCTTCCCGCGCACCTGCGAGCTCAGGGGCCCCGCCGCCTCCCGGAGCCACCCAGCAGGCAGGTAAGCGGGACCCTCCCCAGGACGGCTGTGCCAGAACAGTGCCGGGTCTCCACTTGCCTCAATTCCAAAATGACATCTTGCCAAGGCAAACAGGGGAGGGTGCTGCAAACATGGCCCCCCAGCCCCACCCAGGGAAGCAGGAGTCGGGGGACAGCGCAGAAAGCCAAGGAGGAAGAGACCCCGGGCGCCCGGGACGGAGAGCGAGCCGGGGCCTCGCGTCAGAGCGACGGTCTACCGGCCAGCGGGTCCCAGACCGCTGACAGCCTTCTGACTCGGCCCGATCCGCACGTCGGTGTCACGGCCCCAGACTGGCGGCCCCGCCGGGGGTCGGCAGGCACGGCCTCCACTGCCCGTGGCAGCCTCGACAGGCCCATCTTCCTTCCCTCGGCCAGGAGGAGGTCAGGAGAGGATGGGGCCTCTGAGCCAAGAGCTCTGACAAAATTAGGCACAAGTACTTAGCAGCCCGCTTCTGGGCCGAGTTCGCGGTGCAGCGAGCCCACGTGGAGGAAGACAGAGCCCATGAGGATGCCCCGAGGGCTCTGCCACGGCCCTTCCCGCAAGGGCCACGAGCCACCGGAGGGTGACGGCAGGCCTGTGGCACTGGTGTTGATGGCTAGGCCCCGGGATGTGTGTGGCACATGCCGAGCCATGGAAACAGCCCGGCCCGGCCGAGGATGAACGAAGCCGGGACTCCACGGGGAGAGGGTGCGACAGGAGGCCGTTCTCAGGCCTGAGCCCAGACACGCCTCTCCTCTCCTCCCCAGGGGCTGGGCAGGGACAGAGGCTGCCCCGCGGGAGGTCTGGGTGTGCCCCCTTTGACATCTGCTAAATGCTGCTCGGGGATGGTCGGTAGCCCGTCCACCCTCCCTCCACACGCTCCCTCAACACCTCCACACCTTCTAGGGGTCAGACGCTGTGCCTGGCGCTGGACGAGCCGAGAGGAGGGTGAGGACACAGCAGGTGCAGGGAGCACGGGTTCTCAACCTGCCCAGAGAGCCGCCCAAGTCAGTGCTCAGATGCCCCCTCCTCAGTGAGGCCTCCACTCCATGACGGAGGCCAGTGTGCCCTGGGCAGTGGCTGCCAGAGGGGCCACGATTATGGGGACAGGTGGCAGAAAGGAGTGGTCAGCAGTGCCCACACTGCTGGGAGGCCCAGCAGCTGGGAGTGATGTGGGCGGCAGCCACACAGGAAGCAGGGACTGGAGTGGGGTGGCTCCTTTGGGAACTACGGCTGCAAGGCGGCAGCCACAGTGGAGGGAGGCTGGGGAAGGGCTCCCCTTTCAGACATTCAAAACTGGCTAGGGGAGCTCCCATTGTTGGCACAGCAGGAATGAATCCAACCAGGAACCACGAGGTTGAGGGTTCGATTCCTGGCCTTGCTCAGTGGGTCAAGGATCCAGCCTTGCCATGAGCTGTGGTGTAGGTCACAGACGCAGCTCGGATCTGGCGTTGCTGCGGTTGTGGTGTAGGCCGGCAGCTACAGCTCCAATTCGACTGCTAGCCTGGGAACCTCCGTATGCCATGGGTGCGGCCCTAAAAAACAAAACAAAACAAAACGAAAACTGGTCAGGCAGGATGCTGCCAAGAGAGAGTCTGATGATTCAGAGATAACCTGGGAGGCGCCCACAGCACAGAACGGGGGAGCCAGAAGCCTGGCCCCCTCTAGAAGGCCAGGGGTCTCACACAGCAACCTGGAGTCCCTAGCTGAGCCACCTCTGCCACTTCTGTTGGCAGCAGGCAGGCTGAAGGGTCTTGGCCTCTGCTCCCACCTGTGCCCCTGCTTTAGCCCTAAGAGTTGCGAGCAGCCAGTTCCCGGCAAGAGACTCCCAGCTGGCAGCCACCCCTTAATACATGAGTTGCTTCCCCAGCCAGAGCACCCGCTGCTCAAGGGTAGGTTCCCAGCACACCTAAGTCTTTGTGCACTGACCACGGTTGGCACCCTGGCCCAGCGGCTCGGCTCCCCAGCCTCAGGCACAGCAGCCCACCACTTCACAGGACAGCTCTGCGGGGCGGGGTGGGTGTCTGACACCCACAGGCACGGGCACTGCTGGCATGGCACCGAGGGCCCACAGCCCCGCGCCCTTTCTAGGGTCCTGCGGGGCAGGACTGAGGACCCTCAGCCGCTGGCAGTGGGGAGCCGCCCGCCCTTCCTCATGTGCTATCGCCCGGCTGGACTCCCTCACCCTGAGCCCTAACGCAGAGCTCTGA
The DNA here is from genome assembly GCF_016906955.1 of Phacochoerus africanus. NCBI lineage: Eukaryota > Metazoa > Chordata > Mammalia > Artiodactyla > Suidae > Phacochoerus > Phacochoerus africanus. The sequence continues at coordinate 5,030,687 of NC_062557.1, read as the reverse complement.
GACCAGGTGCACACAACGGCAGCTTTCACAGAAACCGGGTCCTTTGCGGAAGGGGTGGGAAGTGGGAGGAGAAGCAAGGAAAAGCAGCCTCCTAGGGGCCTGTGTGTGCGCATGTGTGCGTGTGGTAGGAAAAACCCACTGACCACACAGCCTTTCCCGATTCTCAGAAGTTATATAAGTAGGATAACGAAAGAAATGGGAGGCAGGGACTACCAACAGCTTCGAGACACCCATCAGTGTTGGCCCTTAAAAACCCTCACAGCTTTCCACTGATTGAAACCTGAGGGCTGAGTTCCAAGGATCCAGACAGAACGACTGTTTAAGAAACAGACAATAAAGGAGTCTCCGTTGTGGCATGATGGGATTGGCAGTGTCGCTGCAGTGCTGGGAGGCAGGTTTGATCCCTGGCCCAGGGGGAAAGGATCAGGTGTGGCTGCAGCTGCAGGATAGGTCACAACTGCAGCTCAGATCTGATCCCTGGCCCGGGAACTCCACATGCCACAGGGTGGCCAAAAATGAGAAAAAAAAAAAATTAAAAGGAAGGAAGGAAGGGACACTAAGGAGTTTCCTTGTGGCCCAGTGGGTTAAGGATCCAGCATTGTCACTGCAGCAGCTCGGGTCACTGCTGGCTGAGGAACTTCCACATGGCATGGGCACTGCCGAAAAAAGAAAGAAAAAAAAAGAAAAAGAAAAAGAAACAGACATTAAAATACATATACCTTCACTCTTAACAGCACAAGTTCCTAACCTTCTCAAAACCAAGAGAAACACCACGACTTCTGGAGGTTCTGACTGCAGCCCAACACATCCTAAGAGGATCCTGTCTGCTTGAACACCACGGACAAACACAACCTACCTACTCTTCTAAGGCATTTATGCGTAGGGTTTCTTTGGCCACACCCACGGCAGGTGGAACCTCCTGGGCCAGGGACTGAACCTGTGCCACAGCAGTGACAATGCTGGATCCCTAACCCACTGAGCCACCAGGGAACTCCAATTTTTTCATTTAACTAAGAGCTAAATACAAAATGTGGGGGCTTGTGTTATGATAGAAGATGCGTGGAAATGGATTTGGGGTAGAAAGCCCAGCAGTCAGGAACGCTTTCTTCTCTGCCGATGCTCATGTTTTGCCAGATGGAGAGCAGACACGGGCGCAGAATGAAAACTTCCATTATCTGCAGAAGGGTGCCGGGTAACCACCTCTCCTGGCCCCAGGTCCCCAAGACAAAGACCACACCTCCTCTGGCCTCGGGAACCCATCAGAGATGATCTGAAATCCAGGCGCATGGAATTCTCCTCACAACTCTATCTGGCAGGGGCACAGAGTCACGTTCCCTCCATCAAGACTGTGCCAATGGGGGTTGAAGCCACCAGGTAGAAGGTGGGCAGAAAAGGCTCCTCCAACACATGGAGGTGATGCGACCTAGGCAAAAGGCACGCCCTCTCCGGGGCCCAAACTCTAAAGCACTGGCTGCTAAGCAGCAGCCTACGGGGGTTGTGGGGGTGGGGGCCCACGCAGGACTCTGACGCAGGGCTGGGCACACACACTTCAGAAAAAGAACTGCTCCACACAGGGCACAGGGACCTGAGAGCCAGCAACCAGGCCGATTCGGAAAACAAGCCAGAGCTCCTCGGAAAGGTGAGGCCGTCTGGCCATTCGGTTTTGAGCCCGCCAGCCTTTCAAAGACCTTAAGCCCAGCTCCGATCACTACATTAAGAGAACGCAGGGAAATCCGGGCAGATGCTGAGTGGTGCTGCCAACGGGATCTATGAGGAAAGTTCCAGGAGGGAGGAGAAGCCCAGCACCGCAGCTTCTGTCTTTGAGATGTGACTTCCCAGAGAACGCAGAAGAGCTGTCGCGTCAGCGGGGAGCTGAAGAGCAGGGGTGTCTGGGTAAAAGGAAGAGCGCAGGGTCAGGAACCACCCTCCAGCAAGGGCATCCTCAGGCTCAGTCTGCACATCGTCAAGACCCCCCAGGAGCCTCAGGGTCTACCCTTCCTGGGGCAGACCCGCCCTGGCCCCCACCTGGCTGCTCTAACACAAACAGGATGGGATGAAGAACGCAAACTACCTCGGCAACATTTGTTATATTCAGTACACGTTCAAACAGTATCTTGGCTCTATCTGGACTTAAATAAAATATTTTAAAATTAATATCACCTGCTTTTTTTTTTTTTTTTTTTTGCTATTTTAGGGCCACACCTGTGGCACATAGAGATTCCCAGGCTAGGAGTCCAATCAGAGCTACAGCTGTTGGCCTACACCACAGCCACAGCAACATGGGATCCAAGCTGAGTCTTCAACCTACGCCAGAGCTCACCGCAATGCTGGATCCTTAACCCACTGGGTGAGGCCAGGGATCGAACCTGCAACCTCATGGTTCCTGGTCGGATTCGTTTCCACTGTGCCACGATGGGAACTCCCAATATCACCTGCTTTTTTAACTTTTTATTAAATGTGGCCACTAAAAAAATCTTTTTTTTCCCTTTTTTTTTTTTTAAGGGCCATGCTCACAGCATATGGAGATTCCCAGACTAGGGGTCTAATTGGAGCTACAATTGCCACCCTATACCACAGCTCATGGCAACGCCGGATCCTTAACCGACTGAGCAAGACCAGGGATCAAACCCGCATCCTCGGGTTCACTAACCACTGAGCCACGACGAGAACTCCTAAAAAAAAAATCTTTTTTTTGTCTTTTTGCCATTTCTTGGGCCGCTCCTTCGTTCCCAGGCTACGGATAGAATCGGAGCTGTAGCCGCCAGCCTATGCCAGAGCCATAGCAACGTGGGATCCGAGCCGCGTCTGCAACCTACACCACAGCTCACGGCAACACCAGATCCTTAACCCACTGAGTAAGGCCAGGGATCGAACCCGCAACCTCATGGTTCCTAGTCAGATTCGCTAACCACTGAGCCACGACGGAAACTCCTAAGAAAAATCTTAAATGACACAGTGGCTCATACTGTATTCTGTTGAACAGTGTTGGTTTGAAATAGTAAATTCCTTTTTTTTTTTGGCCACACCCTTGGCATGTGAAAGTCCCTGGGCCAGGGCCACAGCTGCAACCCAGCCACAGCAGTGACAACGCCAGATCCCTAACTCGCTGTGCCACCAGGAAACTCCTAAAAATAGTAAATACTTAAAAAAAGAAAAGTACCACAGAACAGCAATGCCCTGTCTTACTGTCTCAACAGTGCTCTCTTAAGACAGCCATTTTCTAATTAGTTTGCACATTTACCCATATACATAAATGATATGCTGGCACCGCTAAGCCCCAAGTTATTATAATTATGGCTGTCCCCTCTGTTTCTTACCTGTCTGTCCCCTGACAACCCCGTACCTTGAGCCCGTCTGTCCAAGGCTGCAGCTCTGACTCCAGCAACGTCCCTGGGCTGGAACGGAGCAAAGAAGGCTCAGAGCGGGACCGAGCGCTCCGTGGACACACGCCAGCCGTGTACCCATCACGATTTTGTCAGAGCTAGCTGCGGCTTTGCCAAACACGCTCAAGCAGCCCTCGGGTGCTTCTGGGCCTGCCTCTTCCCTGGAGACCCTAGGCCGCAGGATTCCAGCCCGCCTCTCCCACAGCCTGCCTGTGTGGGGTCTCGCTTTCTGACCCCAGAAAACTCCCGTTCTGGCGACGCACACCTCCCACCAGCTTCCCGAGACAGACCCCCCAGGGGCAGATGTTTTTCCAGCCCTGGCAGACCTGGGAAGACACGGGCGTCAGGCCATGGGCTGGATGTGACGCTCCGCTGAGCGCCGAGGGCTCTGCTGCCTTCCGACCTGAGGGCCTCGGTCGGAACTGGACTTCTGCTCGGTTTATATTCACTGCGATCCGGGCAGATTTATTTCCATTGCCTGTAGGGCTTTCCATCTACCACACTTTTTCTGTGCTCACTTTTTCTCTAGGGAAATGACCAAGTGTAGCTGATCTCCAGTGTCCTGTCAACTTCCGCTGTGTAGCTGATCTCCAGTGTTCTGTCAACTTCTGCTGTGTAGCCAAGTGACCCAGTCACACACACACACACACACACACACACACACACACACACACACACAGTTTTTGTCACATCTTCCTCGCTCAGGCTCCATCACAAGTGACTGGATAGAGTTCCCTGTGCTGCGCAGCAGGATCTCATTGCTTATCCACTCCAAAGGCAACAGTTTGCATCTATTAACCCCAAATTCCCTGTCTGTCCCACTCCCTCCCCCTCAGCAACCACAAGTCTGTTCTCCAAGTCCATGAGTTTCTGTTCTGTGGAAAGGTTCATCTGTGCCGCATATTAGATTCCAGATGTAAGTGCTATCACGCATTTGTCTTTCTGACTGACTTCACTCAGCATAAGAGTCTCTAGTTCCATCCGTGTTGCTGCAAATGGCATTATTTCGTCCTTTTCGATGGCTGAGGAGTATTCCACTGTGTGTGCACCCACATCTTCTCCACCCGCTCCTCTGTCGATGACATTTAGGTTGTTTCCAGGTCTTGGCTGTTGCGAAGAGTGCTGCGGCGCACACAGGGGAGCACGTGCCTTTTTCAAAGAAAGCGTGGCCCCCACATACGCCCAGGAGAGGGATTGCTGGGGAATGACCTAGTTCTATAATCCCCAGTGTCTCCCCTCTATTGGTCTGAAGGCCTTCGATCCCATCGCCAGTTTTTGAAAGGTCACCTTTAATATGTCACTACGTCCACTTGACGCAGAAACGCGGTCTCGAGCAAGTGAGTACCTCCCCCTCCTCCCGAACAGTTCCGCGACTTCAGACGGCGTTCATGCCACCGCACCCCTCCCCGGTTTCCCCTGCCGTTGTCGGGAAACGCCAGGACTGTAGTTTGCCACTCTCCCCACGTCAGTACTGGGCACTGTTTCCTAGGTTGACGTTCGCGCCACCACCCATCTGCGCAAATTCCTCTCTCTCCCCAGGCTTCCGCGTCCTTCTTGCTGAAGTTCAGTGAAGGTCTGTTAGCGAATGAAGCAAGTGCTTCTTTTGCTGAAGGTGCCTGCGCTGGGTCCTCACGACAGAGTGATAAGCTGGGCACTGAAAACGAAGCCACGACTTCTGTTTGCTCAGCACAGGGACGACCTCATTCCATCCCGTCCGGCCTCGGACGCTGGCCGCTCTCACGGCCGACCCCGGGGTGTCGCTGGCCTTTCCCCCGAGCTGCTCCGAAGACGCTCTTTGTCCCGCGGGAGCCGCATCAGACTCAGCCCGGCCCCTCGCCGGCCCCTCTAGAGCACGTCCCTAGTCCTCGGGCCAACTCCACTCCCCTTCTTCCGACCTGCTCTGCGGTGCACACGGCGCCCTCCTGTGCTTGCGGCGACCCTGCCGTGCGGCGTCTCCGCCGGGTCTTGTCCTCAGTGATGAGCATCTTCACTGCACGGGTTTTATTTGGTTCTTTTAAAACAGCCTCTTGGGACTGTGTCGCACGCTGTCCTTGGTGTTCCTTCTCTCCTTACGCCCTTCAGGCGCTCTGCACACTGGGTCATCACCGCGCCTGCCGCCTGAGGCTTTCGGGGCTGGGCATCCTCCTGTTTGCTGTGACGCCGACTCCTGCTTGCGATTTCTGTGTGTTCCGTCACGTCTTAGCACCAGCTCCTCACGGGCGGAGAGATCCCAGGTTTGCAAGCGGCTCTCGCTGAGGAAGGGTCATTTCACGAGAGCCTTCGCTTTTCTTTCCGCAAGGAGCTCCAGGAGGGTCACCAGCCGGGTGCGGGCTTGGGGATTCCTGACACGAGTGGGAACTAAAAACACAGGCTTCCAACTCGGGTGTTTCCGTCACTCAAGGCGACACACCCTACACCTCAGAGTGGGGGCACCTGACATCTGCCTCGCCCTTCCTCCGGCTCCAAGGGGGAGACTTGCTCATCCCTTTTCTCCCTTTTATCAGGGAATATAGCCTTCTGAGGGCATTTTTTTTTCCTACTTTTTATTTTTATATTTTTAACTTAAAATTATTGACTTGCAATGTTCTGTCGAGTTCTGCTGTGCAGCAAAGTGACCCAGTTATACACACACATATATATATACATTCTTTTTTCTCATAATATCTTCCATCGTGTTCTACCACAAGTTGACGGGATAGAGTTCCCTGTGCTAAGCAGCAGCCCTTTGGGGGCATTTCTTTCAATTCTATACAAGCGTGTTAAAACCCAAACTTCTAGTACTGCCGGGGGCTGTTTTAGGGCCCGATAAACACCCCCCCGAGTGGCCATAACATCCACAGCCTACGCTGGTCAGGCTCTGAGCTCCCTCTTTTAGTATCTTGTTCTCCCTTTTCTTTCTTTTCAGCTCAGCTACATTTAAGGCCTTTGTTTCATTTTATCAAGCTCTTCTAAGTGACTAGCGAGAGTGGCCCTGCACGAGCTCAATCTACCACGCTAGACGGGAAATCCATTCCCCTGCCTTCTGGCTTCCCGGGAGGTTGAAAGTCCGATGCCTCTTCATTCCCAATCTTTTTTATGTGACTGTTTTCTCTCTTTGGAAGCTCTGTCTTCCGTGCTCTGGAATCATACAATGTGCCCATTAGGATTTTCCGCTCGCCATCCTGGAACCTCAGGATCTTCAATTCTGGAAGCACTTCTGATTCCCCAGACACATTTCTGCCCTCTGTTTTCCCTCCCTCTCTTTAGAGATTTCCTAGATGTCAGATGCTTTACTCTATTTCCTAGGAGGCTCTGTCAACTCATTTTTTCTTCTAATATTATGTTTTTCACTTCCAAAAATTGGTTTTTGTTCTGATTTTTACAGTATCCTGTTTTTTGGGGTTTTTTTTTCAACAGCTGCACCTGCAGCATATAGAAGTTCCTGGGCCAGGGGTTGAACTGGAGCTACAGCTGCGACCTCCACCCCCGCTTGCAGCAATGCGGGATCCTTAAGGCACTGGGTGAGGCCCGCAGATCAAACCTGCATCCTCAGACAGCGACAGGTCCTTAACCCGCTGGGCCACAATGGAAACTCTGCATCCCATTTTATTTCATCAACAAAATACTGGCTCGTTTCTCTGAGGCTATGCACTGTGTGCTCTAAAGGTTTCTTCGGATGCGTCTTTCTCTCTGTTTATTCCCGTCTCTACCCTTCATGCCGGGAGCTTTCCGAGTCATGTTCAGTGATCCCTGGCTATCCACTCCTACTTGAGAGCGAGTCATCAGGAAATCTTTGTGGTGATGGCACAGTTCCGCACCTTGACTGCTGTGGCTCCATGAACCTACAAGTGACAGAGGGGCACAGAACTGTCCACACGCATCGTGTACCTGTCATTTCCTGGTTTTGATGCTGCCCGTGCTTATGTAAGATGTAACCACTGGGAGAAACCGGTGGAAAAGGTGTCAGGAACCTCTCTGTACCATTTTTGCAACTTCCTATCAATCTATAATTATTTCAAAATTCAAAATTAAAAAAGTTGAGGCAATCCCTAATACGTGAAATCTAATTTAAAAATGATACGGGAGTTCCCGTCGTGGCGCAGTGGTTAAGGAAGCCGACTAGGAGCCATGAGGTTGCGGGTTCGGTCCCTGCCCTTGCTCAGTGGGTTAAGGATCAGGCGTTGCCCTGAGCTGTGGTGGAGGTTGCAGATGCGGCTCAGATCCCACGTTGCTGTGGCTCTGGCGTAGGCTGGGGGCTACAGCTCTGATTCAACCTCTAGCCTGGGAACCTCCATATGCCGCGGGAGCGGCCCAAAGAAATAGCAAAAAGACAAAAAAAAAAAAGATTCGAAAGAAGAACGAAGTTCCCGCTGTGGTGCCATGGGTTAAGGATCCAACTGCAGCTGCCTGGGTTGCCGAGGAGGCGCAGGTTTGATCCCCAGCAGGGGGCTAAAGGATCCAGCATTGCTGGTAGCTGTGGCCCAGATTCAGTCCCTGGCCTGGGAACTTCCATATGCCACGGGCGCAGCCATTAAGGAAAAAAAAAAAAAGAACTCATTCACAAAACAGAAACAGGACTTGAAAATTCCAAAGCCAAACTTAGGACTACCAAAGGGGAAACACTAGGAGAGGGATGGGTTGGGAGGTCGGGATTGGCATATACACGCCGCTACGTACAAATCCACCAGTGACAAGGGCCTGCTTCATAGCTGGGGACATCTATTCAGTGCACTGGGACGGCCTCGCCAGGGAAAGAATCTGACAGAGAATGGGCGCATGTGCACATGCAGGGCTGACTCGCTTTGCTGGGCAACACTGCGAGTCACCTACACTCCAATAAAACTTACTTTCTAAAAAGTTGAGGCAGTAACATTGACGATGGACAACGTCAACCCTGTGGACACGGCAGGGCTCTGGCCCAGCACCGGACAGACTCCCGGACAGCTTCTGCTTTGAGGGACACCCAGTGCCAGCGAGCTCGGGCCGTCTTGACGCTGTTGCTTCTTCTAGAGAGGGGGTCCCTCTCTGGCAGCCCTCACGCCAGTCTCAGTGCCTGGGACCCCCCGAGCCTTCAGGCTCTGAGTCCTGCCAGCCGGGGGTTATGCCGTCCTCTGCTCCGCCCGAGGAGCCTCACCCGGTCTCTTTCCTCTCCTGCGGGCAGAGGGGAGGCATGCCCGCTGGTTGGGACAAGTGGACAGGTAACTTGGGGAGCTGGATTTCTCCTTAGGCACACTTTCCATCAAGCCCTCTGTCTCGAGGCCTGAACTGCACTCTGGCCGGGGGTGACACCAGCAACATCCGATTCGGAGGCCCCCGCCCGGCAGCTCTCGCTCTGCTGCAGTCGCCTCCCGCCTTCCAGAACCTGGAGCCTATTCCTACCGTCTACTGTCTTCTCTCCCATTCTTTGTCCTTGCGGGGTTTAGACATTTAAAAGATTCTTCTGCTATCATTTTGGAAGGGTTTCGAGAGGAAGTAGAAATAAACACATGTCTTCAATCACCTGGGTTTACCTGGAGGCCACTGTGCCAGCCAGAGTCTTTAACCGGACTTTGCAAAGTCTTACATACAAGCAAGGGACTTATTTGATGACAGAGATGCTAATATGCCAAAAAAACCAAGAAATCCCAAATTCCAAAATTAAAAGCCCTTCATTCCGACCTTCACCTGCAAGCATCGCACACTACTTACTAGATAGAGACCGATGCATCTCCGCGGGAGTGTCCACGCTGCTACTCCAAGATTTGGATGGTGGGAAGGGAAAAGAAAGCACGAGGCCATGAGAAACTCCCCCAGTCATCTGCCAGGGCCACCTGTCTGCTCCTACAATGGCTTTTTGTTTCAGATGTGAAAGAAACTTTCAATTCCAGAGGTTGCTAAGAGTCAGAACTGATCCAGGACAAAGCTGGGCTCCGCGTGGAAGAGCCTCGTCACGGTCAGTGTCAAGCGCCAGGCAGGGGCAATCAACCCTTAACACGCTGACAAAGCGAAATCAGATGCTTAAAGGCTAAACTAAAAACAATCCCCGAGAAAGTCGCAGGATATAAATAGCGGGCATGGGCCCCTCAGCAGACAGCCACCGTGCTTGAGGAGGCAGGGCCTGTGAGGAGCTGCAGCCAAGAAGCTCAGGGAGCCTGGAGCCTCATCTGTCACACTCAGGCATCCGCTCACTTCAGCACAACCAGGCTTGCAACTTGCCAAAGAGCTCTGAAACGACTCGGGTACCAAAGTGCATGCATGTCAAGCAACAAGCATGTCATCACCTCCTGCATAAATATGATACTCCACACTGCGAGGGCAAGCCAGGAAGAGAGGGTACAGTCTCTGCCTTCAACTTCAGCCGTAACTGGCACACTCCGCATAGTTGCTGTAACTGGTAAATACGTGACGGCCTGGCCCTCGGTCCAAGAAGCCCATTCAGCAACCGCTGTCTTATTCTGGGGGGAGTGCAGAGCACCAGAGGCAAAACCACCAGGGCCCTGTCCTTAGAAAGATTGGAACGTAAAGACTTTTCAGTTGTTGGAGTTCCCGTCGTGGCGCAGTGGTTAACGAATCCGACTAGGAACCATGAGGTTTTGGGTTCGATCCCTGGCCTTGCTCAGTGGGTGAAGGATCCGGTGTTGTCGTGAGCTGTGGTGTAGGTTGCAGACGTGGCTCGGATCTGGAGTTGCTGTGGCTGTGGCGTAGGCTGGCAGCTACAGCTCCGATTAGACCCCTAGCCTGGGAATCTCCATATGCCGTGGGAGTGGCTCTAGAAAAGGCAAAAAGACAAAAAAAAAAAAAAAGACTTCAGTTTTTAAGGCTCTCAAATCCCCCAGGGCCTATTATATAGGAAAGGAGATGAAATCCCACTGTAATGCAGGACACTGGCACAGACCCTAATTCACGGACAGGGTACCTGCCAGATCCTAAAGGACAGACAGATGCAGGGTCTTGGAGGCAAGCCAACAAATAACCCGATTTAAAAATGGATAACGGATTTATCTGAACAGACATTTCTCCGGAGAAGATACACGAATGGCTCGTAAGCACGTGAAAGACACTCAGCATCCTCGGTCAGCAGGGAGACACGCGCTGTGATACCACCTTGCGTGATGCCACCGCTCACCCGTCAGGATGGCTGTAATCAAAAGACTGACAATCACAAGGGCTGGTGAGGACGTGGAGAAACCAGAAGCCTCACACACTGGTGGTGGGAACACGAAACAGGGCAGCCACTTTGGAAACACTGGGCAGGTGTCAAAAGGTTAAACACAGAGTTACCATACGACCCGGCAACTCTACTTCTGGAATAACACTCAGGAGACCCCAAAATACACTGTGCACACAGAAACCTGTACATCGATGCTCACCTCAGTATTCAAACTAGTCCAAAAGTGGAAACAACTCAAGTGTCCCTCAGCATGGACGGACAGACGAGATGTGCCACTTCCACACAGTGGACCACCGCCTGGCCTCAGACAGAAAGGAAGTACCGATACGAACTGCAACAGGAAGGAAACTCGAAAATAAACTCCGGGAGCTCCCGTCGTGGCTCAGCGGTAGCAAAACCCAACCAGTATCCATGGGGATGCGGGTTCGATCCCTGGCCTCAATCAGTGGGTTGAGGATCCGGCGTTGCCGTGAGCTGTGGTGCAGGTTGCAGACGCAGCTTGGATCCTGTGTGGCTGTGGCTGTGGTGTAGGCCGGCAGCTGTAGCTCCAATTTGACCCTGAGCCTGGGAACTTCCATGTGCCTCCAGTGTGGCCCTAAAAAGCAAAAGAAAAAATCAACTTAGTGAAAGAAGCCAGACACAAAAAGCCACACCATTTACGTCTCCACTTCTATAAAATGTGCAGAATAAGCAACGCCGCAGAGACAGAGTGGTTACCCAGGGGGCTGAGAGGAGAGGGGACTGTGGCACGACTGCTGGTGGGGACAGGGCTTCAGGTGGGGTGATGAAAATGTTCTAAGTTTAGACAGCAATGATGGGTGCACAAATCTCTGAATAAACTAAAAACCACCTGAACTGCGTACTATTTTTTGGCCACACTCAAGGCAAGAGGAAGTTCCTGGGGCAGGGATTGAACCCATGCCATAGCAGCCCCTGAGCCACTAGAGTGATGATGCCAGATCCTTAACCCGCTGAGCCACACCGGAACTCCTGAATTGTGTACTTTGCAAGAGTGAACTTTTGGAGTTCTCTCTTGGCACAGTGGGCGAAGGATCCAGCGTTGTCACTGCTGTGGTGTAGGTTCTGATCCCTGGCCTGGCAACTTCTATATGCCACGGGCACAGCTCACCCTCCTACCCCCCAAAAAAGAGAAAATTATGATGTGGTATGTGAATTGTATCTCGGTAAAGCTTTTTCCTTTTAGGGCCGCACCTGCAGCACAGGTTGAGTTCCCAGGCTAAGGGCAGAGTCAGAGCTGCAGCTTCCAGTCCACGCTATGGCCACAGCAACGCCAGACCCGAGTCACACCTGAGACCTACATCACAGCTTTCGGCAATGCCAGATCCTTAACCCACTGAGCAAGGTCTGGGATTGAACCGTTATCCTCACGGATACTAGCTGGATTCTTATCCTGCCAGGTTAAGCCGCCCGTTCTACGGTCTTGAGAAGGCAGTGTTCTTGAAATCTGTCTCCTAAGTCATGGTGTAAACCCCTAAATCCTCCGTATCATAGATTTTACTTTTCAAGTCAAACACCAGAACTTGTCTCCACTGCAAGGAAGTCTCACCAGGGAACTAAAGTCAGCACTGTTAGCGCCCCCATTTCTGCTCTTAGAAATTAGACGGCTGCCCTTCTGCAGACGTTTCCTTCCTACGTCCTGGTGTCTCTGTCCATTTGTGGCTTCCATCAACCTTAATTTGCTTTTTTTTTTTCTTTTTTCTTTTTTGGCCGCACCTGCGGCACACGGCAGTCCCTGGGCCAGGGATGGAATCCCAGCCACAGCTGCAGCAATGCCAGATCCTAAACCCACTGCAACAGGCCTGGGATGGAGCTGGTGCCGCAACAGAGACAAGGCCAGATCATTAAGCCGCTGCGCCACATGGAAACGCCTCGTCACCCTTAATCTGACCCACTTAGCCTCTCGGGGACCTTACAAGGGGGTCAAACCAAGCCGTCCCTCCAGCACCCCCACAACGGGCCTAGACCCACTCTATAACCTGGGCACACCCACTATCAGTCATCCAGGGCCTCCGTCCCTGACACCCCCTCATAGGCCGTGCTACCAGCCCAGAGCAGAGCCGCGCCAGGGGTTGGGGTGCCCAGGAGCAGGGAGCTGGAAGCCCCTACGTAGGAAACACACACCTTCCTAGAGAACCACCATCAGGGGCAGAGTCCCAGCTCCCTACGAGCTGTGCCCTCTGAGAAAGGAAAAGGAAAGAGACGGGGATTCCGAGCACTGACCAGGATAACGCCTCCCTCCCCCTGGAGAAAGGAAATGGAGCCCAATTTAGGGGCCACAGGCTGCTTTTGGGTCCTTTCAGAGATTAGCCTTTGCTCTGGAAGGAGTCCGGGGGTGGCCCTGGCCCAAACTGTCACACCTAGTGAGCGACCCCAAGGGGGACAACACGCCAAAGTGGAGATGAGAGGCTCTTCGGATGTTTCTGGGGACACTTTTCCACCTAGACTTCTTAAAAAACTGTAATTTCCGCTCCCGACAAGGGTCTTCTGATCCAAGTATCTCCGTGAGCGCCCCCTGCCCCAGTGGCACCCCTGTGAACCTGCTCCCTCAGACCCGGTATCTGGTGGCTACCCCTCCTGGTCTCGCGCTGCCACCACCCGGCCTCCTGTCACTGCAGGTCAGTTTGTGGTTTCTCACTCAATCGGCCCTTTCCCTCCCTTCCAAAACACGCACACACCCCTGGAACAGAGGGCTCCAGAAGAGGTGCCAAGGAATAGTAAATGCAGACCCCGCTGTCCCCCAGTGGCAGAGCGGCCCCTGCCCGACGCGGCACCACACTGAACCCAACTCCACATGGCACGCTGCCCGGCAGGAAGGGCAACCCTTCAGAGAGAAGCGGGAAGCGACAGGCCGGGATGGGACACGCTATGTCCATCACTCAGCACCATGAGGCTACGAAGGAGGGAGGCAGCGCCCCACCCTGGCTCGCCTGCATCCAAAGCTGTCGCCTGGCAAGGGCAGAACAGCTGCCCAGAAAGCTGCCCTGTTTTTTCAAAAAAAAAAAAAAAAAAAGGGAGTTCCCGTCGTGGCGCAGTGGTTAACGAATCCGACTAGGAACTATGAGCTTGCGGGTTCGATCCCTGGCCTTGCTTAGTGGGTTAACGATCCGGCGTTGCCATGAGCTGTGGTGTGGGTCTCAGACACGGCTCGGATCCCGCGTTGCTGTGGCTCTGGCGTAGGCCGGTGGCTACAGCTCCGATTGGACCCCTAGCCTGGGAACCTCCATATGCCACGGGAGCGGCCCAAGAAATGGCAAAAAAAACAAAAACAAAAAACACAAGGGGAAGGGGGGCAGCGCAGAGGAAGGGAAGAATATGTCAGATAATGCACAGAACAGACATGATCATTCTGAAATGCACGGATGGAAATATCAAAGCCCCACATAATGCACCAGGAATGACCACAGGGCTGCCGGTCAATTACACCTCAAAAACAAACTCATACAGGAGTTCCCCGGTGGTGCGGCAGGTTACAGAGCAGGTGTCGGCAGGTGTGAACTGCTGCCTGCCGCAGGCACGGCCAAAACAAAAACAAATTCACAGAAAGAGAGACCAGATTTGCGGGTACCCGAGGCAGGGGTGAGGGGAGGGGGAACTGGAGGAAGGTGGTCAAAAGCTCAAACTTCCAGTTATAAGATAAATTAGTACTAAGGGTGAGAAATACAATTAACACGGCTCTGTGTTCCATAGGAAGGGTAGAGCGCGACTCCTAAGAGTCCTTGTCACAAGGAGGAAAACACCCAGGAGATTACGGATGCTCACAGAGTTACATCCCATGATGCACTTAGGTCACACCCCACACCTCAAACACACACCGCGCTGTGCGCCAGTTACAGCACAATAACATGGGGCGGGGGGCAGCAGCACATTTTCAAAATCATCTTTCTATGTGAATAGTTTAAAAAAACTAATTAATTGTTTTGCTACAGAACCATCACAGAGAAATTCTGAACGGGGTGTTAATATATTCTTACACTGTTTCAGTATAAATGTGTGTGTGTGTGTGTGTGTGTGTGTACACACAGAATGGAAGGCAGAGAATACATCTGGTCCTAGGCATGGTCTCCGGGGAGTAGAAAAGGTAGGACGGAAACAAACACTTCATCACATATTCTTTTAAGACTTTTGAATGTTCCATCTCTAAAAGTGATCTCTTTAAACACACACAAGGAGGAAGATTTCAATTTAAAGTCTGTCTTACAGAACAGACAAGCTAATGAGCACTACTGCCCCTACACCCGCAATCACGTCCACCGTGTAGGCTCCCAAACACGACGAGGAAGCTGAGGCAGAGCCGAACAGCTCCCTTCAGTGGGGACCGCTGGCCAGTGCCACGCTGAGTGGTGCTCAAGGGTGAGCTCGTCCAATTCCCAGCAACTGGACAGGGTCTGTCTGCAGGTCTTGCTGTGGACACTTGAGCAATTGCAGGTCTAACATGCCGACTCCACACCCTGGGTCCGAGCCACCTCCTGCCCCCCGCCACTGACACATGGCCCCCTCATCCAGCTCTGCTCAGGGAATGCACACCCTGAGCTGAAGGCACGACAGACAGGCCTGCCTGTCCCACAGAGCTCAGGGGCTCCCTGGGCACAGGAAGGGCTTACTTCCTGGCACTAGGGGAGCGGTAAGAAAAAGGCCCCTTCAGCGGACCTGAGTTCTGATCCTCTAGATGCTGCCAACATGCTGGGAAAACGGGCACTCTTAAGACGGAAGTGTAGCTGGTGCCACTTTTAGGCACGACAATTTAGTAAAAGCAATCAAGACTTAAAAATGTATCTCTAACCCTTGATCAGCAATTTCATTTGGGAATGTAACCTAAGAAACTTTAAAGGTGTACAGAGATAGAAGACCAAGTGTAAGACAGCAGTCCTGTCATTTAAAACTGGCAACAATTTAGCTGGTCAAAAGAGGAGATTGATCAAAGAAACTCAGGTTCATCCATCTGATGGGATCAGGCATTCATTAAAAATCATGCTATCATGGAGTTCCCATCGCGGCTCCGCGGAAACGAATCTGAGTAGCATCCACGAGGACACAGGTTTGATCCCTGGCCTCGCTCGGTAGGTTAAGGATCCGGTGTTGCCGTGAGCTATTGTGCAGACGAGTTTCAGATCCGGCGTGGCTGTGGCTGTGGCACAGGCTGGTGGCTACAGCTCCAATTCAACCCCTAGCCTGGGAACCTCCATCTGCCTCGGGTGCGGCACAAAAAAAAAAAAAAATTCACACTATCAAAAAGTTTTGCAGGGGTTCTCTTATGGCGCAGTGGGTTAAGGATCAGTGTTGTCACTGCTGCGGCACAGGTTCGATCCCTGGCTCAGGAACTTCCACATGCCACGGGCACAGCCAAAAGAAAAAAGTTTCTTAGAAACGGCAAGAAAATGCCTCCACCTCTGAACATCCGACTTAGGAACTGCAGACAGGCCCAAAGCCAGGTTCCGGAAAGACGGCAGTCCTACGTGTCCTCTAATGGTGCGGGCACTTAATCTGCATGTGTTTCACCGACGTTTACCCCATCACATCTGAAAAGGGCAGAGGCAGGGGCACCACCACTGCTGTGAAGAAAAAGAAGGAGTACGCAGGCCCCCAAGGGAGAGATGACAATTCCAATAAAGAGAACGCAGAAAGAGCTCAATGAATCATACTTGAAGGGGAGCATAGGGGGTGAGCTGAGCGCCAGAGGCAAGGATCCCCAAGGGCTGAGCGAGCCCCTGCGAGGTGCCCACGGCGCTGGCCTCCACGAGGGAGAAGGGGTGAGGGTGCCTCCTCAGCCAAGGTCTGCCTCGGGGTCAGCAGCAGCCTCAGAACCGGGACCCTGAAGTGGAGGGAGGCAAAAGGGGCAGCAGGGCTTGTCATCAGGGGCCTTTGTTTCTAAAGTACACGTGGAAATGAGTCTTCGGGGTCAAGCGTCTGTCAAAGCGAGGTGGGCTGCCCACCGGGGACACTAGCACACCGACCCGCAGGAGGAGCTGTCTGGGTTTAGACTCCCGCCGCTCTGGGGAACACCATGTGGGCACCAAGGACTTGAACTCTCTTGGGACACCTGGAAACAGTCTTGGACCCTAACCCACTTCCAGTTCGTTAAGCAGTGGGGCGGGGGGCAAGCACGCTATATTTTTGTAGACAAATCTCTGTGCTCATAAAAGACTAGAATACCCTCCACTGAAATGATAAAAGGCAGTTCTACCTGAGTGGCGGCATTCGACGTGACTTTTTCTTTAAAACCCACTTTTTGTGTGTTCTTGCAATTGTACGTTATGTAGGTATAAACGACCTAACGTAACTCACAATCGGCTGGGGGGGTGGCTATCAATCTAAGACAAATAAGGGAATAATCCCCCCAGTCTGCCCTCAGAGTTGAAGACAGAACAGCTGGAGGCTAAACAAGCAGCCGAGAAGCCTGCGCTCCCCACGTCCCGGGCCCTTCCTCGTTCCCCACGGGCTCCCGCTTCTCTCCACAAGGGCGCTGCGCCAGTGAGTGTCACTTCCGACGGCCTCTTTTCAGACAGCATCTTGCCTGACCCCTTCTCTCTGGCGTCAAGAGCTGCTGAGTACAATTCTTCACTAAGGTAACTCCTAGGGTAGAGGATGAAGTGCAGATGAGACAAAGAGAAAGGTCAATCAGAAGGGTTTTCCTAACATTCAAAAGGCAACTAGGCCACATGCAATGCAGTACTGTAGGTCTGGGTCCTTGAGCAGAGAAAGGACACCAGAGGAAAACCAAACCAATAAAAGTGTATAGCTTAGCTAATCGTGCGGTGCTGTGACCTTCTTACTTTCAAGAAACAGACCGTAGAGTTCCCGTCATGGCTCAGTGGAAACGAATCCGAACAGCATCCATGAGGGCACAGGTTCGATTCCTGGCCTCGCTCAGTGGGTTAAGGATCTGGCATTGCTGCGAGCTGTGGTGTAGGTCGCAAACGCGGCTCAGATCTGGCGTGGCTGTGGCTGTGGTCTAGGCCAGCGGCTACAGCTCTGATTCGACACCTAACCTGGGAAGCTCCATATGCTGAGGGTGTGGCCCTTAAAAAAAAAAGAAAAGAAAGAAAAGAAAGAAATAGACCACGTCACATAAGACGGTAACACCGGGGAAGGAGGGATGAAGGGTAAACCATGATCTCTGCAACTCTTCTGTAAATCTAAACAGTGTTTATTGTTAAAGTGCAATTACGAGGGCAAGAGAGAAGACAGCACCAAGAATCTAAGCCTGAAGGCACATCTCCAAAGCAGGCGTCTCTCTTCACGCGGATGTTTCCAGGTGCCTGAGCCCATCCGAAACTGACCCTCCGTCCAGGCTGCCGATCACCTGCCACGCCCTCAGGAAGCCTGGGGCTCCGCCCGAGTCCTCGCAGTCCCTGAACTTCGGGGACCCCGTGTCTGCAGGGCACGGCTGTTACTTCTGCAACAAGTTATTGTTTAATGAGGCTAAAGCTTCACCTTGGAAAGATGGAAGAGTTCTGGAGAAGGATGGTGGATAACGGTGCACGAAAACGCAACTGTGCTTAGTGCCACCGAACCGCACACTTAAAAACGGTAAATTGTTTGTTGTGTATATTGACCACCACAACAAAGAAAAAACATAACGGCTCCTCAACTCCCGCTCAGTCATCTGAAAGGCCCAGGCCTGCGACACCCACTGGCAGCCCTGTCGATGCTACTCACGTTCACGTCTTCCTCCCCAGGGGACTCTCGTGGCTCTGCAACCGGCTGAGAAACGTCCCTCACGTGACTATGCCCACGGCCCTAGCTCAAAGCTTCACTGCTGCTCCCTCAGATCCAACAGAGCCCGAACTTCACTTGGGAGGTAGGCATCAGAGTTACCCTTGGAACAAACCTCTCTGAGGTCACTAAGTGCATCACACCAGCCCTCCCTCCAGGGCTGGAACAGGCCGCACGAACTGAATACCCCGGGAAGTCACTGGTTCACACTTGGGGGGCATCTTGGTTGAAAGATCAGTACTTTCAATGCTCCGCGCCAGGCACGTGCGTGTGATGTCAAGCAGATTAAATGTACAAAAGATACGACTCACTCGCACTGTGTGTAGAAGCCTCTGAGCTGGTCTCTGGGCCTCCCAGCCCCCCCACCTAATCCATCTTGTGAACTCAACTGCTACCAGATCACTCACTGCGAACTTTTTTTTTTTGGTCTGTTGTTTTTTTAGGGCAACACGTGCAGCATACCGAGGTTCCCAGGCTAGGGGTCGAATCGGAGCTGTAGCCGCTGGTCTACGCCAGAGCCGCAGCAACGTGGGATCTGAGCCGCGTCTGTGACCTACACCACAGCTCACAGCAACGCCAGATCCTTAACCCATTGGGCGAGGCCAGGGATTGAACCCGCAACTTCATGGTTCCTAGTTGGATTTGTTTCTGCTGCGCCATGACGGGAACCCCTCACCGCAAACTTTGAATCGGCTCCTCATTATATTAAAAAAAAAAAATCCAACTCCTGAGTCCATCATACAACGATCTTTATACGCAGAGCAGGCATGATAGAGTCTCTGAGGGGCAGCCGGCCACGTGGCTCTGGGGGCAACCTACATACCTAAAACCTGGGGCAGGAGGGGTTTTCAAGGACAGCGTATCTATCGGTCCCAACCGAAGGCAGTTCGTCACAACCAGCAGATCCGCCTCCGGGACACATTCCACACGCGGATCCTCGGGCCCACCCCAGGGTGACTGCTTCACAAGACTGTACGTTAACAAGAGCCAGGCGCCTCGGCGCCCAGAGCCTTTCCCAAGCGCTGACCTCCCTGGGCCATGCCCTCCCCGCGCCCGCACCACCGAGAAACAGGGCGGCCGGCTCCGTTCTTAGCGGAAGGAGTTCCGCGCTCCTGTGCGTGAATCACTCAGTACGGACGCTTTCACAGGCTGCTCTGTTTCTCAAGAAGCTTCCAATCCAGGGAGAGACCCCGGGTCGAAGAGCCGTGGGGGCGCTGGAGGAAGGGAACAGCAAACGTGACTGCGGAGACCGTCAGATTAGCTGGAGTCAACTCAAGAGGCAGAGGTTGTGTGACGGGGAGGGGAGCGGCCGAGAAGCCAAGTTAAGGGGTGACGGGAGGCTGGGGGGCGGGGGGCGGTGGGCCTGTGGTGCCGCAGGCCGAGCTGCAGGAGGGTCCAGAGGCAGGGAGCCAGGACAGACGAGGCCAGGCCGGAGGCACTCAGAGAGCGAACCACTGCAGAAGAGAGGAAATGAGAGCATGCAAGAGGCATCTCCAACAAAGATGTGATGACCAATTAAGAGTGGGGGCCTGACACCAGAGGCACAGGTGACAACAGAAAAAAAGTTGGCCTTCGTGAAAAATTAAACATTTTTATGCATCAAAAGATACTACCAACAGAGTAAGAAGACACCCCACAGAATGGGAGAAAATATTCACAAATCATGTATCTGACAGAGAGAGAACTCCTAAAACTCGACGAGAGAAAAACAAACAAGTGACCCGAGTAAACGTTTGTTCAAGGAAGACATAAAAAAGACCCATCAGCACGACACGATGGGAGGAAATGTATGTATACATGTATGTGTAACTGGGCCCCCATGCTGTACAGTGGGGAAAAAAATAAATACATAAATAGAAAAATAAAATAAAAATAAAAAAAGACCAGTCAGCATGTGACAAGATGCCCAACACCACTAGACTGCGAATCAGAACCACAAGACATCACCTCACACCCAGCAGGACGGCTGCTATCAAGAAAAGTAATAAAGGGGAGTTCCCGTTGTGGCCCAGAGGAAACGAATCCGACTGGCATCCACGAGGATGTGGGTTGGATCCCTGGCTCCGCTCAGTGGGTCGGGGATCTGGCACGACCCCTGGTCTGGGAACACCCATCCGTACGCTGCTGTGGTGCAGGTCAGATGCGGCTAGGATCCCAAGGGGGTGTGGGTGTGGTGTAGGCTGGCAGCTGTAGCTCCGATTCGACCCCTAGCCTCGGAACCTCCATATGCTGTGGGTGTGGCCCTACAAAGCAAAAATAAATACAACAAATGTTGGGAGTTCTCGTTGTGGCTCAGTGGTAATGAGCCCGACTAGTATGCATGAGGATGCAGGTTCGATCCCCGGCCTCGCCCAGTGAGTTAAGGATCCCGTGTGGCTGTGAGCTGTGCGACTGAGTTGCTACAGCTGTGGTGCAGCCCGGCAGCTGCAGCTCCAATTTGACCCCTAGCCTGGGAACTTCTGCATGTAGCATGTGCACCACCACTCCGCCCCCCCCCCCCCAAAAAAAAGCAAAAAGCAAAAAAAAAAACCACCAAAAAAACAAAAAAAAAGTTGACTAGGATGTGGAGAAATTAGAACCCTTGTGCTCTGCTGGTGGGCATGTAAAACGGTAGAGCTGCTATAGAAAAACAGTACGGCAGTTCCACAAAAAAGTAAAAGGAATTCCCTATGATCCAGCAATTCCCCTTCTGGGTATATGTCCCCAAAAGAATTGAAAACGGGATCTCAAAGGGATATGTGTGCACCCATTTTCACCACAGCTAAACCACGGAAGCGACCCAAGTGTCTATGAGGGTAACAGCGTAAGTAGAACCTGGTATAAACACACAATGGAATATTATTCAGCCTTGAAGAGGAAAGAAATTCTGGAGTTCCCAGGTAGCTCAGAGGGTTAAGGATCCAGCGTTGTCACTGCTGTGACTCTGGTTACTAGTGTAGCGCAGACTCGACCTCTGGCCTGGGAACTTTCAAATGACGCAGCTGTGGCCAAAAATAAATTAAGATAAAATAAAAATAAACAAATAGAAGGAAGGAAATTCTGACATAAGCTACACTAGGGATGAACTTCGTGGACGCTACGCTAAGTGAAATACGCCAGTCACAAAAAGACAAATAATGCTGTATGATTCCACTTACCTGAGGTGCCTAGAGCATCAGAATCATTGAGACGGATGGTAGCACGGTGGCTGCAAGGGCCTGGGGTGGGGCTGGAGTGGGGGTTACTGTTTCACGGGGACAGGTTTCCAGCCTCACAGAATGAAGCGCTCTGGGGAACGGGTGGTAGTGATGGTCGCACGATGTGAATGCATTTAAAACTACTGAGCTACACACTTAGAGGTGCTTAAGGTGGTAAATTTTAGCCTATGTCTATTTCACCACAATAGAGAAAAATTTTCTGAAGACAAAAAATTAGAATGGGAGCCCACACAGGTAAATTTAAAATAACCGCAGATGTTCTGATTTTTAGCAGATGTGTGCTTGAGTGTTTCTGCTACTGACCTACCACCGGCCCAGGAGGAAAGATGTTTACAAGACCTCAGGGACACAGATAAAGCAGAGGCTGCCTGCTGACTCAGGAGGCGTGGTCATTAGTAATCACTGGCCTAGGCGTTCCCTTTTCTATATGTTTGAAGGTTTTCAGGATAAAATGGTGGGAAAAGAAATTTTAAAACTTCCACAGACTAAGATTTTCTACCCGGAACGTCTGAAGTTCCAGACGACAGGATGGAGCCAGCAAGCGGCCTTGAATGTGCTACAGCCGGGGCAGGCAGACGCCACTGCAGAGCGGAGCCAGCGCCGAAGACAAGACAGGAGAGGGAGGTCTCCCGAGAGTGTGCAACGAAAAAAAGGCAAAAGAGCAGCAGAGCCTGATGGAAGACCGTTTCCAGGAAGAGGGTGACGGACCATGTGAACAAGGCCGGCGGTGCGGAAGACAGGAATGAGGAAACGTCAGGGACCAGGACTCGCTAGTCCCTCGCGACCTTCAAAAGGGCCGCTCACACCCAGGGGTGCGAGGCCAGGGGGAGGAAGGCTAGGGGTGGGCAGGTCACACCCTCCCCACCAGCAGGGGGTGGGGGGCGGGAGGCGGGGCTGGGAGATACGCCTCCTTCTTCATCCTGAAGATGACGTCATCAACGTTCGGGGGCCCTCCAACTCCCTTAAGTGATTAAGCTGCCAGAGCAGACAAATGCGAGGATGCTTTCAGCACGGAGGATGTCGGGTCCTGAGGCTCCCAGCTGTGGGTCGGTCTGTCTTTCCACCTGCACTTAAGGGGCCAGCGAGGGCAGCCCCGAGGCTGTGCCTGTCAAGCCGGCTTCACAGCCCCCGTCCCAGCAGCATCTCCCACGAAAAGGATCAAAAGGAAGACAAGGAGGAAGAACCTCCTCAGAGCTGCTGAGCGCAAGACCAGCTCTCACTTGCAGGACGCAAGTGAAGGACGCTTAAGACTGCGGAAGCCTCTCCAGGAGCTGGGGGTTTTCGTTTTACCGTTAAATAAGATCCGACGGCTTTTTTTTTTTTAAGCACTACTCAGTATCCTAAATTTTTTAAATTGTTTGGATTTGCACAGTCAGAATGAATTTTTACCAGATATAGTTATGCTATCAATTTAAACCAGAAGTGACCTCATAAGTGTCCCGGTCCTTTGCCTCTGCTGCAGAAAATAAAATGTTTCAGTCTTTCAAAATATGTAAACAAACCCCAAACCCCTCAACCAAAGAGTCAGCTGGACTAAACCCCAAACGGACACTCACGCCAGTACTTCCTGCCCAGCTCAATCTGAACAGTGTATCACCTGCCTCAATGTTTAAATCATAAAAGCTTTTTCACTACCTGCTTCCCAAGACCACGGTCTACCTGTGGGCAAAACTGACTGATCCATTCAGCAGAGTCAGCCTGGGTGGAGGGACAGGACATCCTCAGCCTCGGAGAGCAGCTGAAGAGCAAAACAAGGGCGAGTAACCGTGGAGGAGGTACAGCCAGAGGCTCAGCCATTAACAGGCTTCAGTTTTATTCTGAACGGCAAAGAACTCCCATTTTGCCCTGCCCTGCCTGGCACCGCACACGTCAGGCAGTTCCTAACAGAACCCCCTGAGGCTGGTGGAAATGTCAGCAACAGAAGCCACCGTGCGATCCCGCTCAGTCTGAGCTGCCACCGAGGACGGATGCAGCGGCAGGAAGACCTGACCTTCTCCGGCCTGGCATCCAGCCGCCGCCGGGCAAATGGAGCCTTAGGGAGGGGCTACGGGTAAAAGAGCAAACCTCTGGTCAAGAGAAATGACGGCCTCTCGCAAACAAAAAAGCTCTTTGTAGACAGCCGGTCCGATGGCCACTGCCCCTTCTGAGTAGTGCCTGGCAGCCCCCAGGCCCATCCAGAAGCCGGCTAAGCGCTGGGCGGCAAACTCCGAAGGCGCCTCTCAGTCCGAAGAGGAGCCCAGACTATGTCTCCCAAGGGTCAAGGCTCTTTAAAAAGGAGCCCACTCAACACAGAAACCGCCCTCAACTCGGCTCTGAGGGGACCACAGGGGCAGCTCGCACTGATCACGGGCCCAGCGCTGCTGCGACGGCAATTCACACCACACGCTGTACCCGCGGCCTTTGTACAACAGACGCTCCGCCGGATCCCATGAGGCCCGTGGGTCAGACAGTGAAAAGGAGAAAAAGTTCCTCTCGACAGAACGGGAAAACGACAAAGAGAAAAGCAGGAACACCAGTGGGGTGGGTCGGGGAAAGCACGAGAGACCTTCGATGTCCGAGGCAAACCCAGGGAGCAGAGTGGGCCTGATGGGAGAGGGAGTGGGACTGATGCGGCTGCAGCCTCTCCAAGGCGTCCTTCCGGACTGTGACTCAGCACTCCCAGCAGGAGGGTGACAGCAGCGGCAGGAGACAGGGCAGGAGGTCAAGCTGGACTTCCTGACACCAACCTCCTCTAGGTCGGCCGGCCACGCGGGGACCTGGGCTGCTGGGGGTGGCAGTGGGGAAGCAGGCTCACTGCGGTGCTTCCACTCAACAGCGAGGGGTATTCGCAGCCTCTCCAGAAACAGAAAGAGTTTTCTGAGAGTCATTCTGATAATGACTGAGGGGCTAGGGAATGAACACTGGAGAACGGAAGCGCCCCGCCGTGCAAGCTGGGGTGGGGGGGCCGCTCCCACAGCCTGGCCACCACCACCCTCCCTCCTGGCCCCGGGAGCCCCCTCCACCTACCCCAACGCCTGCCCTTCTCCGCACCTGCCATCACCTCCCATCCACGACGCATGAGTATCATGTGTAAAGACTGCATGAGTATCACCAACCACAGGGTCTGTGACTCACGTCTGCTCAGTGTGCTCGACAGAGTAACCGTCTGTGAATCCTCAGGCGACAGACAGCAACCCATACTCCCCTCCATTCCTACCTGGGCGCCTCCACTCATCGGCAGTGTGGCACTGGACAAATTACTTAACCTCTCTGTTCCTTGGTTTCCTCCTCTGAAATATTTCACCTTTCAGAGGGTTAATAACAGTATCCAATTCGCTAGGGTGCTGTGAGCATAAAGTGAGCAAATACACACAAAGCACTTATTGAGGGCCTAGCACATAGCAAGATGATGATAATAAAAATACTGACATGACGTACTTTTTTTTTTCTTTTTGGCTGTACAGGTGGCAAGTTCCTGGGCCAGGGATTGAACCCAAGCTGCTGCAGCAACTCAAGCTGGTACAGTGACAACGCTGAATCCTTAACCCCCTGCACCACAAGGAAACTCCGAACATTATGCAATCTTTTTTTTTTTTTTTGCCATTTCTTGGGCTGCTGCCTCGGCATATGGAGGTTTCCAGGCTAGGGGTTTAATCGGAGCTGCAGCCGCCAGCCTACACCACAGCCACAGCCACACCAGATCCAAGCTGTGTCTGTGACCTACACCACAGCTCATTGCAACGCCGGATCCTTAACCCACTGAACAAGGCCAGGGATCAAACCCGCAACCTCATGGTTCCTAGTCGGATTCGTTAACCACTGAGCCACGACGGGAACTCCACATTATGCAATCTTCAAATACAAAAGCAATACTCTGCCATCTTTGTAATTCATAATCTCATTACCTGTGTTTTGGGAATTTCAAAAGATGCTTCCCAGATTATGGCAGAGATACACACACACACAGACACACCATTTATTCCATCCCTCTCCTGGAGACGGGTGGCCTTCGGCAGATGTTACTCTAAATATGCATTACTGCATCTCTTATAAGGTATCAGAGGAGTGCAGTTCATGAGTATTTATAGAAGAGGCTTAATAAAGAAGTCAAATCTATAACCCGCCAGGTCACAAGCAGCAACATCACCAGTTAGGTGCAGCACCACCCTGGGACACATGGAAGCCCTCTCCTGAAGGGACAGGGCCGGCTCTGTGTGCTGGAACAGGGTCTGTTAACAGCCAAGTGGCCACTCTAGGCAGCTACGCTTCTGGTTATTCCACCTGTGCAGGCCCATTTCCGGGGCTAGAAAGACAGATCTTGCATTTTATTGCAGAGAGAGAAAATGAGGCAGTGACGAGGCCAAGGTCATTTCGAGTAGGTGACAGCCAGGAAGGGCACCCAAGGGTGTTGACTTCCAATCACAGGACACAAACACACACCGCCCCCCCGCCCCCATCTGGTGAAAGTGCCCTTGAGTCAGGTGTCAAGCCAGATATGACACCGCCAAGGCACTCAGGCCTAGGAGTTAGAAGCAGAAAGCCGAGGGACGAAGACTAAAATCACAGAACAGTGGTGAGATGCCACAAGCACTGTGCTCCTACCTGAATAAGATGCAATTAGATGCACTTAGTCCGGCGCCTTGCTTAACCTTACGGAACTTCCTCCTGTGGCATCACCAGAACAACTGCTTTTAATGGGTCCAGCACCTGGACGAGCAAGGCAAGCAAACTTCACAGGCTATGACGCTACACCTAAATAGCTTTCCCCGTGGAAATGCTGGTCTGAGTAGGAGCCAAAAATAAACCAGAAAGCCAATTCCTAAGGGACTTGTCATCAGGGATGCTACACACACACACACACACACACACACACACAGCCCTCTCACAAAAGCAAGATGATCATGAACAGACAGCCTTAATTTAGAGATATTAAATCTCCAGCTGGGCAAGACTCTGAATGTGTGGCCGCTCAGAGCACAAGACAACACCTAAGAGATGGGACAGCAAGGAAAGCTGGAGCAGTGTAAACAGGAAGGCCCTCCACTTGGACACACAGCAGCTGGTGCCCTTCCTTACGCAGCCTCGCTGTGCACCCAGCACAGGTGCAGACCAGAAAGGCCCCCCAGTCCAGCCAAAGCTCAGGAAAGCGAAGAGGCTGTCAGCATTTGGCCTGACCACCACTGGGGAAGGGGCAAGTCTCCACATAAGAGACCCGTGGCCAAATGGGAAAAGTTTCAAGAGGGTAAATCGGCCACCACACTGAAGGCTCAGGAGACTGAGGAAAGGACGCAACATAAACTGTACTTCTTTGAAGTCCTAGAGAAGCCTAACTTCACTGCTTGAAGCCTCGGGAACTGGACCCTACATTCCGCAGTTTCCAGGAAGAACTACTTATTTATTTCTGTTGATAATTGTCAAGACAGTGGCCAGGAAGGGGTTAGGCCTTGCTGGCCAGCCTCTTCATCTCTCTTTTTGAATTTGTACATAAAAATCTTTTTTTTTTTTTGTCTTTTTGCCTTTTCTAGGGCTGCTCCCTCGTCACATGAAGGTTCCTAGGCTAGGGGTCTCATCAGAGCTGTAGCCACCCGTCTACACCAGAGCCACAGCAACAGCAATGTGGGATCTGAGCCGTGTCTGCGACCTACACAACAGCTCAAGGCAACGCCGGATCCTTAACCCGCTGAGCAAGGCCGGGGACCGAACCCGCAACATCATGGTTCCTAGTTGGATTCGTTAACCACTGTGCCACGATGGGAACTCCTGTACAGAAAAATCTTGAACGAAATTAAGAGGAATTCCCGTTGTGGTTCAGCAGTAACGAACCGGACTAGTAACCAAGAGGATGCAGGTTCGATCCCTGACCTCGCTCAGTGGGTCAAGGATCCGGCATTACTGTGAGCTGTGGTTGTGGCATAGGCCAGCAGCTGTAGCTCTGCTACGACTCCTAGCTTGGGAACTTCCATACGCTGCAGGTGCGTCCCTAAAAAGCCAAAAAAAAGAAGAAAGAAATTAAGAGACTAAGATTAAGACTTTACTCATTGTCTACCCTATTAACATAAAAACTACAAAAACACTGCACTGGCTACTAAACAATTCACATTAAAAGGACACCACTAAGGAGTTCCCCTCGTGGCTCCTTGGTTAACGAATCCGACTAGGAACCATGAGGTTGCGGGTTCGATCCCTGGCCTCGCTCAGTGGGTTAAGGATCTGGCGTTGCCATGAGCTGTGGTGTAGGTGCGGCTCGGATCCTGCGTTGCTGTGGCATAGGCCGGAAGTGGTAACTCTGATTTGATCCATATGCTGTGGGTGCAGCCCTAAAAGCAAAAAAAAAAAAAAAAAATTTAAGAAAAATAAAAGGACACTATTGAAAAAAATTCCAACAGATGGCAACTTTAAAAAGAAATAGGCTGTTTAAAAAGAAATAGGCTATTGCCTTTGGAATGGATAAGCAATGAGATCCTGCTGTATAGCACGAGGAACTATATCTAGTCACTTATGATGGAGCCTGATGGAGGACAATGTGAGAAAAAAATGTGTGTGTGTGTGTGTGTGACTGGGTCACTTCGCTGTATAGCAGAGAATTGACAGAATGCTGTAAGCCAACTATAATGAAAAAAATAAAAATCATTTAAAAAAAAAGAAATAGGTTTCTCAAGATAGTCACTGCTTTATTCTATCAATAATTGGGCTCTTAAATCTCCCAACCAGACGAACGATGCAGTAGGAATCAGAACCTCAACATTCAGTCTTGGTGTAATGGCGCTGCCTTGATAACACACCATCACCTTGATGAACTCGTGAGGAGTGGGAGGTGAGAAGGAAAAATCTTCCTAAACCACAACGCTGCAAGGAACCCAGGCCACCACCTTAGACGGTGGCCAGCAGCAAAGCAAGAGAGACATTCGGCTGAGCTGGGTAACAGAGGTACCCATCAGGTAAAACTCCCCTCTCTCTGCCACCCAATAAACCTTTCCTCAAGTCCTAAAAGATACGCTGCGTCCTGCCATCCGTAAATGGACACAACATATCACCACCTCCTCCAATTCCTATACGCCCTTAGCTTCTGCTACGTTCAGAAGCTGCACAAACTACCTGGCAAAGAAAACATCACCCCTGGAGCCACGACGGATCTCAACAAATTCAAAACATATCTGAGTCGATGCCTTCAAGTTATCTTCTGGGTAATTTCAAAATAGGCACTTGAAGTCAAACTTCATACAATGACCCAGGGTGGGGGGAGACAGACGGAGCATAACTGTAAACAAAGTTAACCCCCCAAAGTCAAGATGAACAGAAAAAGCAACTGATAAACATGGTAGCTCCTGGCAGTGAGCTGGGCCTGCCGCCCCGAGTCCCAGGGCAGGAGGCCATGACAGAATCAAATGAGTTCCATTCCAGAAGTCACAACCCTCCAGAGAAGACGGCTAGGGAAAAACACTTTTGAAGAGCCCATGGAAAGATGCCCGCAACCATTTGCTAGTGTGACAAGGCACAAAGACAGAGCAGAGCGCAAAAACCTTCTCTTCCCAACATAGCTATACAGGGGGCAATTTTTAACTGGCATTCGTGACAAAAGGTAATCTTCTCCACATACTTTTGCGTGAATTTA
This sequence comes from Phacochoerus africanus, assembly GCF_016906955.1. Lineage (NCBI taxonomy): Eukaryota > Metazoa > Chordata > Mammalia > Artiodactyla > Suidae > Phacochoerus > Phacochoerus africanus. The sequence goes on along the minus strand of NC_062557.1, from coordinate 5,001,653 downwards.
CCATTTTCTTTCTGAGTCAGAGTAGCTACCACCAGATGTGTGTTTCTCTGAAGGGGAGCCAGGGGTCCTGTGTGCAGATTTCTGTGTCTGGGGATGGACGCATATGCACCGGCCAGGAAGAAGACCCTGACGGTATCAACAGTCACTTCTGCCCCTCAGAAATAGATCGCAGGCTCTTCCTACGTGTGGGGCCTTTTTCCCTGCCTGAGCTGTCATCACAGACCCCTTGTGCAGGTGGCCTTTGTCTCCCAGCGTGCGAGAAACCCAGATTAACTTCTCAAGTGTCCTCCTCTGAAATCAGACCTCTCAACAACTTGGGCAGCTAAAAGAGCTCAGGCCTGATCGCTGCCTAGAAATGTTTTCTTGAAGGGAAGGAGGAGGAGATGAAGGAGTGAAAGATACAGGGGGCGTGTGTGTGTGTGCGTGTGTGTGAATCACTGATAGGAATTCACACTCAGGAAAACAAGACACGAAAAGCCACCAAACCAACCTTGGTTCACGGTTTCGGGTTCATGACGATAAATGTCTTTTGCAGTTTTATTAAACTGCAATATTTACCAACAGCATAGGGGCATCTGATGTTTGCCTAATGCCTTTAGGTTAAAAAAAAAAAAAATCCTTCAGGTTTCCAAATGGGTGGGTCTCTTCCACCCAGGGTCTATAGCATTTTTTTTTTTTTCAAGAAGTCCAACTGTACTTAAGAGTCATCAAGCCCAGTCAGCAGCTGTCACCCCCCCACCCCTAGTACTATTAATATCAGGGCTCTGATTGTTAATGATTTTACTCAAAGTTCCCAGCAGCAATTAAAATCGGGCAACAAGACCACAAAGGGGTTTCACCCACAAGAACGCATGCTGTCATCCAGTGAACTTCTTGGGGGTTTACGTCCGCCGAGATTTTCACCTCTATCTTTGTTTTGGAATGCCCACAACCCCTCCCCGCAGGATGGACGGCCTCCCTTTCTGGAAGCACAATGCAGTATATAGCTCCTCGGGGGTCAGCAAAACGCCGCACTGGTGTAAAGCCGAGCGTGCCTGAGAGCCCGAGGTGGTGCCACTGGAGTGGGGCCACGTACATAATGTTTGGGCCCACACCGCAGCCTGGCACGGCTTGCCAGTTCTTCGCGAGGGGAAGCCCGGGGCCCGGTGGCCCAGAGCTGGTGCAATGACTTTGCACCGGGGCGTCCCCTCCGCTAAGGCTTGTCCTCCCACCTTGGCCCACTGCAGTTGCACCATTCCGGGCAGCGCCTCGCACACCTCCCCTCCCGGCCTAGGGCTCTAGCAGCCAACTCGGTTCTCCGTCGGCCCCCGGCCCCGGCCCCGGCCCCCGCCCGCCAGCCGCCGCACCTTGGTCTCCTTCACGTGCTGCTTGACGCCCTCCGGGTACCACTGGACGCGCACGTAGCCGCGGCGCAGCGGGCTGGCCCGGCCCTCCTCGTGGCCCGCGCCCCCTGCCTCGGAGCAGCCCGAGCTCCCGCGGCCCTCCTCCTCGCCCTCTGAGTCCGAGTCCTCGCCGTGGATGAGGCGCACCAGCCCAAAGTGCACCGAGCCGCGGTAACGGCCCGACACCAGGTCGTGAGAGAACAGCAGCCGCTGCGAGCCGGCTTCGGGGCCGGAGTCCGAAGACGGCCCCGAGGCCGAGTCTGGGGCGGGCGCTGGCGCTGGGGCCGGGGCGGGGACAGCGTCCAGGGCCGGGGCCGCGTCTGGAGCCGCGTCCGGGGCCTGGGCGGGAGCCGGGGCTGCGGGCGCTGGCGCTGCGGGATCCGCCATAACTGCTCTGCGCGAGTCTCGGGCGGCGGCGGCGGCAGCGGCGGCGGCGGCGGCGGCGGCGGCGGCGGCGGCAGCAGCAGCAGCGGCAGCGGCAGCGGCGGCGAAAGAGGCACGGGGAGGCGGGGCCAGCCGGCGCCGGGGGCGGGGCCACTGCGCGCTGACGTGACCTACGTGCGCCGTCGTCAGGGGACCAAGATGCGGTTGCTAGGGGCTACCGACACGTCGCTAGGGGACGCTGGAGATTCGGCCGGGGGCAGGGGGCGGGGTGGGAAAAGAAGGAATCCACGAGGGAGGGGCGGGGCCAGATGGGAGAAAAGTAGGGGGAGCGAGCTGGGTGGGGACCCAGGAGGAAGAAGTGGAGTGGTCGCTGAGGAAAAGGGGTGTGGCCAAGGTGGGTTGGAGGATGGTTGGAAGACTGTCAACAACATTTAATGAGCTCCCTTGGCGTCTCCAGTCTTGTCCAAGACACTAGGAGGGATACGGAAAGAACAAGATAAGGTCCCTGTCCTCTAGGTGTTTACAATCTAGCTAGAGAGACAAAACATACACACATTAAATAGCTTAAAAGCAACTCCAGGAGTTCCCGTTGTGGTGCAGAGGAAACGAATCCAACAGGGAACCATGAGGTTTCGGGTTCGATCCCTGGCCTCGCTCAGTGGGTTAAGGATCCGGTGTTGCTGTGCGCTGTGGTGTAGGTTGCAGATGTGGCTTGGATCCTGCATTGCTGTGGCTCTGGTGTAGGCCGCAGCATCAGCTCGGATTAGATGCCTGGGAACCTCCATATGCTGCAGGGCGGACCTAAAAGGACAAAAGACCCCCCCCCAAAAAAAAAACAACTCCAAGGCAGCTTGTAAGCGAGGCTATATAGAGAGGGTATCTAGAGTATGCATTAGGGAATTCCATGCAAAGCCTGGAAGGTCATGACCCCTTCTGGACACGTCAAGGCATGAAGGAGTCCCAGAGAAAGATAAGCAGGAGTTCCCGTCGTGGCTCGGTGGAAACGAACTGACAAGCATCCATGAGGACACAGGTGTGATCCCTGGCCTTGCTCAGGGGGTTAAGGATCCGGCTTTGCCGTGAGCTGTGATGTAGGTCACAGAAGTGGCTTGTATCCAGCATTGCTGTGGCTGAGGCGTAGGCCATCAGAGGTAGCTCCGATTTGACCCCTAGCCCGGGAACCTCCATATGCCTAGGGTGCAGCCCTAAAAGGACAAAAAAAAAAAAAAGATGAGCAAGTGTTAGTGGCCCCTATGGTTTGGCTTTAAACACATCCAGATGTGTTCAAAAATCCTTGAGGCTTAGTATGCATGGCACGAGGTAAGAAAGATAGTTAAGAATGGAAGCCATAGATTCCAATTTTTGGCACTTCCACTTACTAATCTTATAAAGTTGGCAAGCTGATAAACTTTTTACCTGAATTTTCTCATCTGCAAAACTGGAGATGTAATAACAGTACCTATCTCATCTGGCAATTGAGAGGAATAAGTGAAACAGAACAGTACCTGGCATATTTTTCCCTGAATAAAGGAATGTTTTCAACAATATTAAATTATTATAATATTTAACCCCCATGCCTAGATTAAAAGTCTAGATTGGCATGACTATTATACTTATGATCTGCTCCAGATTGCCATTTCAAAATATAAGAGGTAATTATACTAATGTGTCTCCTAAGTAAGTTCCAAAAGATTTAGATGCATTCTCAGAGGACAGCTTCTTAATGGGTTGTTAAAAGGAAGTTAAGAATATTCAAGAGATAGCCTTCACTTTTTTCAGTTAAAATCATTTTTTTCCACAATTTTCTGCAAGACCATCAATGATAGATTAGTAAGATGATTCGATATTACAGTATTTGGATTCTTCAAAAAAAGGCATGGGGTAGTTTATAGGCTGCCGAGAATACAGAACTACACGCATGGACAAGTTCAAATAACATGCATGAAGCACAGATGGCAGTCTGGGTGCATGAGATGCCCTGAGCCAAGTAGATACTTATGGAGTATGGAGGTAATATTGGGCTTGGGATGGTTGTTAATGGACCCGTGTCAGAAAACTCAAACACTAAATGCAGAAAAAGGGGAGTTCCCATTGTGGCTCAGCGGGTTAAGAGCCCTACTAGTATCCATGAGGATTGGGGTTCGATCCCTGGCCTCACTCTGGTTTAAGGATCCGGCATTGCCGAAAGCAACGTCATAGGTAGCAGATGAGGCTCAGATTCCACATTGCTGTGGCTGTAGCATAGGCCGGCAGCTGCAGCTCCAATTCCACCCCTAGCCTGGCAACTTCCATATGCCTCGGGTGTGGCCCTAAAAAGACCAAAAAAACAAAACAAAACAAAAAAAAAGAATGTCCTTTCCTCTCTAATGGTTGAGTAAAATTGCTACTCCAGGAAGATGTGCCAAGTTTATTCTGCAGCTTCTGATAATGATGGCTAATAATAGCTCCCATGTATTGAGCTGTAACTTAATGCCAGGCACTATAATAAGTGTTCTGCATAGATTATGCACCTTTACACAGATTGTCCCCCTGTGAGGGAGGAAGTGCGAGCCCCCACTGGGTGAAGCCACTGTGCCAGACTGTGCTGGCCCCCCTCTGCCACCACTATCAAGAATGAGCTAAGTTGTAGGCAAAGCCTTTAATTTCTTTCTTTCTTTTTTTTTTTTAGGGCTGCACCTGAGGCATATGTAGATTCCTAGGCTAGGGGATGAATCGGAGCTGTAGCCACTGGCCTACACCACTGCCACAGCCACGCCAGATCCGAGCCACGTCTTCAACCTACACCACAGCTCATGGCAACGCATCCTTAACCCCCTGAGCAAGGCCAGGGATCGAACCTGCTTCCTCATGGTTGCTAGTCAGATTCGTTAACTGCTAAGCCACGACAGGACCTCCAAGAGCCTTCAATTTCAAATTCTGGTCTCTCCCTGGCTAAACCTGGTCTGAGCAGGTGGATCATCCTGTCTTTGTGCGAGTAACCCCGGTGCCTACTAAGTGCCTGGCACAGCACTGACATTCAGTAATGTACCATCTTGGAGTTCCCGTCGTGGCGCAGCAGAAACAAATCCAACTAGGAACCATGAGGTTGAGGGTTCGAATCCTGGCCCCGCTCCGTGGGTGAAGGATCTGGCATTGCCGTGAGCTGTGGTGTAGGCTGCAGACGCGGCTTGGATCTGGTGTGGCTGGCAGCAACAGCTCTGATTCGACCCCTAGTCTGGGAACTTCCATATGCTGAGGGTGTGGCCCTGTAAAGACAAAAGACAAAAATAAAATAAAATAAAATAAAATAAAATAATGTACCATCTTGATGGGTACATCAGAGTCCTGAGGTTCCTGTACCTCCATTTGGTCAGTTCCCCATCCTCTCCCACATACGGCCAAGGAGCTGAAGTGGGGTCGGGGAGAGCAGCGCTCTTTGGCCCTCCCCTTCCCTTGCCATCTTCAAGAGATAGGTCATCTTCCTGTCTGAGCTACCTCTGAGCCCTTTTACCAAGACAGGCTCAGGACATCTCTCCCCGTTTCAGTGCTCTCACTCAGACCTGGGACGCCCCAGAAAAGATAAGGCATGACCCCTTTCCAAACCCCAAGCTCCCAACCACAGTCTCGGCACACCCAGGCTGGCAGGTGGAATGAGCCGGGATGGAAGCCTCTGCCTAATTTTCACGTTCCTAATTTTTCTTTTTCTTTTTTCTTTTTTTTTTTTTTTGGCTGCCCCATGGCATATGGAGTTTCCCTGGCCAGGGTTCAGATCTGACCTGCAGCTGTGACCTAAGCCACAGCTTCAGGGTCACTGGATCCTCGACCCCCCATGCCCAGCCAGGGATTGAACCTGCGTCCCAGTGCTCCCAAGGCGCTCCCAATCCCATGGTGCCACAGTGGAAATGCCTCGATTTCCTAATTGTTGAATGAAAAAAAAGCCTTTATTCCCCAATGGAGAAACCCCCTTCTTCCATGGCCTCGCCACCTAGCCCTTCCTGGGAAACAGAGATGCTTCTGGGGAGTATTTTGCTTATTTACAAATGTGCCTGCTGGAAACTGAGCCAGCCTGGCCACTCCCCTTGCGAAGGGGCTGGCCCGGTGCTGGAAGCAGCAGAGCTGGCAGCAGAGTGCACTGATCTTGGGGAAGCAGGCCACATCTCGCCCCTATCTTAACCAGCCACTGGGCGCCTCTCACACTGCCCCCTGGGGGAGCCCCACCCTGCCTGGCCTCTGCAAACCTCCTGTGGAGGAGCAAATCCAGAGGGGCCTGAAGCTCCTTCTACCCTGCAGTGAGTGTTGGGGGCTCCAGGCTGCCTTCAGCGCTGGGGGCTTTGGCCAGGAACCATGCCAGGGACGGCCACGCCCTCAGCAGCTGGCCAGAGCAATGCCTTTGAGGCTCCCACTCTGGGTTGCTCTAGAATCACGGGCTTTAGGAGTTAAAAGGGCTCCTTTTGGAGTTCCCTGATGGCCTAGCAGTTAAAGGACCTGGTGTTGTCACTGCTGTGTCTCTGGTCACTGCTGTGGCCCAGGTTCAGCCCCTGGCCTGGGAACTTCTGCGTGCCATGGGTGTGGCCAAATGAATAAATAAATAAAAGGGCTCTTCTTGTTCCTGGAGCCTTACCCCTCCTTGCACTGATGCCCTGGGAGAAGCAACTATGGACCTTGCCCAAGGTCACCCTGGAGTAGAGTCAGAATCAGGCCTCAGAGCAGCTGGCCTTTGGCCATTCTCACTCCCGACCCCAAGGATGGACGGCCCTCCACTGGGCGAAACCTTTTGTGCTGGGGCGACAGTGGAAACGTTGAGCCACGAGTGAGAGCCGAAGATTGGCAGGCTCATCCTTCTTTCCTCCTTCCTGAGGATACAGGGGCGCCAAGGATAGCAAATCCGCCAGACCAGCCTGCAGCACAGTAGGGCCGCTATGACCTAACCAGGTCACACTCTTCGCCAGCCACTGCCAGCACCAGCCAGCACCAGCCATCCCCAGGTGCAAAGAGGCATCTTCTCCCCCACCTGTTCCTTCTCTCCCAGAGCCTTCATCCAGCTGGTCGGCAGCATCACCCACCTGGGTACCAAATTGGCCACCTGGGAGTCAGCCCTCAACACTGAGCCCCACAACTCATCAAAGCCCAGGTCACAGTCCATCTACCCCCTTTTCACACACTCCCAGACCTGGAACAGCCAGGAGCAGCTCCACGGGGGTGTCGGAGGGAGGCGGGGTGATGGGCTGGAGCAGTGGCGAAGGGTGAGGTTCTGCAGTTAAATGAATGTGGGTTTGAAGCCTGTGCTGCCCCCAACTCACTCTGTGACCTTGGGCAAGTTATTTTACTTCTCTGAGCCTTGGTTTGCTTTCTGTAAAAAGGGACTAATAACAGCACTTACTTAGGAGTTCTGTTGTGGATCCAAAGTAATGAATCCTACTAGTAACCATGAAGACGCGGGTTCAATCCCTGGCCCCACTCAGTTGGTTAAAGGATCCAGTGTTGCTGTGGGCTGTGGTGTGGATTGAAGACAAAGCTGGGATCTGGCGTTGCTGCGGCTGTGGTGTAAGTCGGCAGCTGCGGCTTGGATTCGACCCCTAGCCTGGGAACCTCCATATGCTGCAGGCGTGGCCATTAAAACACACACACACACACACAAAACAAAAAACAGTACTTACCTGAGAGGGCTGTGGCCAATTTGACTGACATGATGAATAGAAGGTGTTTTGCACCTGCCCGTGCCAGGTACAAGCCTGATCAACATTAGCTGCTGCCATTCCTTCACCTCCGTCTCTTCCCTAAACATTCCTGTCGTTTCCTCGCCACCTCGTTCCCAGGAGATTGAAAATGTAAGCATGATCATCTGACCTCTGAGCTTTTTCCCGTGGCTTTCCACGGGACACGAGACGGAGGCAGGGAGAGCCCTTTACAAACCCATTCCTTCCACCCACTTCCAACCTACCTACCACTTCTGCACCCAGTGCCCGGAGATGCTCACTCCAGGATCCCGACTTTTTGGTGCCCTTGTGCCTTTGCTTCCCCGTCTGCTTGGAATTTTTTTTTTCCTCTGCTTCAACCCAAGATTTTACCTAAAGAACCCCTTTTCATCTTAGAATACCCAAGGGGGCGCTTCTTATCCATGAGGAAGCCCCGTTTCTCCCACTCATTCCCCACTTCCCTGGTCAGACCCGTCTGATTAATTTATTTCCCTCTATTCCAACCATTTGTTTGCATGCCTTTCTCTCCTATGGGACCATATCTTCTTTGCACGTTGGTACCAACGTCCAGCACAGGTCTGATCCACGGTAGGTGCAAAAAAGATGTCTGTGGAATGATTGAATGAAAGCTAACCTCTCTCAAAGGTCCCAGATGTGCCAACAGTCCCTGGGACTCCTCTGTCCCTCCTCAAGTCCCAGCTCTCCATTTGTCCTAGACACACCCCACCCCCAGAGGCACACTCCCAGCACACACACACCCACTCTCGCCCTGCTCCTCTGTGCTTGTACACTCACGCACATGTGCTCTCCTCCTCCCCCACTATGAGCCTTCGGTTTCTAGATCTGGACTGCCCACTGCAGTGCCCCCCAAAAACATGTGACTTTTGAGCACTTGAAATGTGGCTTGTCTGAACTGCCATGGGCTGTAAGTGTACAAACACACTGGGAGTTCCTGTCGTGGCTCAGCAGGTTAGGAACCCAACATAGCGTCTGTGAGGTGGTGGGTTCAATCTCTGGCCTCGCTTGGTGGGTTAAGGGTCCAGCATCGCTACAACCTGTGGCATCGGTCACAGATGCAGCTCAGATCACAGTCGATGTGGCTGTGGCGTAGCCGGCAGCTGCAGCTCCGATTGGACCCCTAGCCTGGGAACTTCTGTAGCCTCAAGTGTGGTCCTAAAAGGACAACAACAATGACAACAAAAAGGAGTTCCCACTGTGGCTCAGTGGGTTAAGAACCTGACACAGTGTCCATAGGGATTCAGATTCCATCTCTAGCCTCGATCCGTGGGTTAAGGATCCAGTGTTGCTGAAAGCGGCGACATAGGTCACAGATGTGGCTTAGATCCCACGTTGCTGTGGCTGTGATGTAGGCCAGCAGCTGCAGCTCTGTTTCAACTCCTATCCTGGAACTTCCATATGCCACAGGTGTGGTCCTAAAATTAAAAAAAAAAAAAAAAAGCACTGGCTTTGGGAGACTCAGTGGAGGGGGAGAAAAAAAACCAGAATATAAAATATCTCTTGGACTTCCCATGTGGCTCACAACATAACTACTCAGTGTTGCTTCTACAGAATATAAAATATCTCTAGGAGTTCCTGTCGTGGTTCAGCAGAAACCAATGTGACTAGGAACCATGAGGTTGCGGGTTCAATCCCTGGCCTTGCTCAGTGGGTTAAGGATCTGGCGTTGTGAGCTGTGGTGCAGGTTGCAGACGTGGCTTGGATCCTGCATTGCTGTAGCTCTGGCGAAGGCCTGCAGCTACAGCTCCGATTCGACCCCTAGCCTGGGAAGCTCCATGTGCCACAGGTGCAGCGCTACAAAGGCAAAATAAATAAATAAATAAATACAATATCTCCAATAATTTTTATATTGATGACTTGTTGAAATGATAATACTTTCTATATATTGGGTTAAATACAATATTATTTTAAAGTCAAGTTCACCTGTTTCCTTTGGATTTTTTTTTCTTGTGGCTACTAGAAAACTGAAAATCACAAATGCGGGGTGGTCCCAGGATCTTTATGCTGGACGATGGGGCTCCAGATGCTCAGGAAGCTATAGGTGCCTTCTTTCTCCAGGAGGTGGCGGTCTCTCCCCATTTTTGACACCTCCATTCTAGAAAGGTCTGGAAAGTTCCTGGGGAAATGGCCTATGTAACAAAGCAGGTATTGAACCCTAAACGGGACAGGGCCACAGTCAGCCCTGCAGTGATGTCAGCCTATCCACGCAAACGAGGCGTCAAAAGAAACCCACAGAAAGTCAAGGAGCTAAGTGCCACCTTCCTCAACAGAAGAATCAACACCTAGTTGATAGATTCTTGCTCTAGGTACCTAGCGCGTTACCACGTGTTCAGCGAAATCGCTGTTTTTTCCAGGCTTTTCTGGGCCTTTGAAGGAGATGGGCATGCAGTGGACACGCTGTGGTGCCCAGGCCAAGTCCACCTTTAGGTCCAGGGAACACGTCCCACCTGCTGAGGCTCACAGCTGCAGTTCCTCCCCAGAGATGGTCCTTGGCTGAAAGAAGATGCCTCGTCCAGCCAATGACTGTCCCTAGGGAGGAACAAAGTGTGGCCCTCTGGCCTCAGGCCATGGTCCCAGGGGACAGACTATAATGGAGTCTGTCCCTGATCCCGGCCTGCTAAGGAGGACCTCCCTCGCCAGTGGTGGGTAGAATATTCTGGCCCCTGGCATGCTGCAGGGGTACAATCATTACAACATTCACGGACAGGGAACTGGGATGGGATAGCAGCGAAAGGAAAGGCAGCAGTGTGAGAAAAATCTCAGGTGTTTCAGGAGCATGTCAGTATAAGAAGTAGGTGCACCTGGCCACTCCTGGGGACAGGCACCCTGGGCAGAGACAGCAAAAGCCTGGGCTTGGGGTAAAAGCCGGAGTGTCTCCTTGGCAGCAGGTAAAGAAGTTCACATCCTGAAGTTGGGGGCGGTGAGAAAAGGAGAGGGCCAGGCTTGGGACGTAACCAAAGTATCAGAGCCCCAGGGGAGGGGAATTCGCAACCTTAGGGAGTCAGGCAAGCCGAGGGGCTTCCTGGTTGGGAAGAAGAGGGATCCGAGACATGTGCGGGTATCTGGGTGCTGTGACCGCGCCCCTCCTGATAGGGTGGCTCTAGGCAGCTTGGAGGAAGGGATCCCGATGTCCCATCTGTTGAGACCCCCTAGGTTCTCACTCGGGAATTGCGCTCAGCCGGAGGAAGCTGCCTCAGCAGGACGGATGCAGGGCCATGAGGCCTGCCCCCTGCCCCCTGCCTCCATCCAGGCGTCTCTGAGGGGCTTCTGGCTCCTTCTGCTGTGAGCCGAGGCCTCTGTAGCAACGGCGTCATCACAGCCCAACTTCTCCCTCTGCCGAGCCCTGCTTCCCCTGCTCCCCACCATGGAGGCGGGGGTGGGGAGGTGTGGGGGGGTGAGACTCCCGCACTTAATTCTCCAGCTGAGTCTCTGTCCCCAGGGAACCCGCTAGTGACAGATTAAGGTTGCTAAGGTAAATACGATTAGGCAAGATGTGCTCGGTGCCAGGTGTGTGGGGCACATGTTCAGAGCAGGGGAGGGGTGAAGAGAAGGATGCCCCCCAAACCCGCCGAAAAATGCAAATAGATGCTCAAGCACCTGAACCGAGGGCTGCCTTCCCTGCCTGTCGGAGCCTTTCGGCTGCTCTGCCTGGAAAGGTGGGGTCTTGGAGGCATCATCAGCAATGGGGACCCCCTGACCCCCAGGGCCTGCCACTTGATCTCCTGCAGTGGGAACCGGGCAGGATGGAGGTGGGAATGGGGAGCAGGTGGGGCTCCAAGTGGGAAGTTCCTGGAAGCCCCACCCCACACCCCGCCTTCTAGATGCATCTGAGCTGCCCCAGGCTCTGCACTGGAGGTAAGGTCAGGCGGGATGAGGTTGGGGGGTGGGGAAAGATGTCTCCAGGCCCCCAGACCCTCCAGTGGCTCATTATACCTTTGACCACCGCCCTCTACCCTGCTGTCACTCTGTTTTGTCACCATGAATTTGTTCCTCTGTATCTGGCCTCCACCCCCATCAACCCCTGCCAAGGACTCTTTTTTTTCTTTCTTTTTTTTTTTTTTGTCTTTTTAGGGCCGTACCTGAGGCATATGGAAGTTCCCAGGCTAGGGGTCGAATCAGAGCTATAGCTGCTGGTCTACACCACAGCCACAGCAACGCCAGATGCTTAACCCACTGAGCAAGGCCAGGGATCGAACCCACGTCCTCATGGATACTAGTGGGGTTCGTTAACCACTGAGCTATGACAGGAGCTACCCCTCCCCCCACCAAGGACTCTTAAAGTCCATCAGGAGCCTCCTTTTCAGGAGAATCTGAGGTCTCTTCTCCAGCTGCCCGGGATGGGTCTGACCGCCCCTCCTTGGGCTCTGAGACATGTCCGGACCCTGGGTCAGCTCCTTTCCTCACCGTTATGCCCTTTAATAGCTGCTTTCCCCCACCCCCACGCCAAGAAAGAACATCCCAGCTTCCCTGGAGGCCCCTAAATGTTTTCCTGATACTGTGACTCAGATATCTGCTCCGCCGCGAGGACTGCCAAACCTCTACCCACCACTCCACCACTATGGAGCATGAGTGGGATGGGCATTCAGCCAGGTCAGAGGCAAGGCTCTGCTGGGGCAGGTGGGGAGTCAGATCCCACGGCCCTCTGGGGTTCTCTGTGTGCCCTGCACAACCTGGCCGCACTTGTCATAGAATGTTCTGGAGCCCTGGAGAAGGAGCCCAGCCACAGCCCAGGATTTGCCTGGGACCACAGAGCCTATAGGAGCTAGCTGGCAGCCAGCCACAGCTGTATCCCGGCTGTGTAGCCCCGCCTGGTGGGCTGGGAGGGCCCCCAGGAGGCCAGGCTGGAGAGGGTGACAGTGGGGCCCCTAAAGGGAAGGCATCACAGGGGAAGAAACAGGGTGTGGGAGCAGACAGAGGCAGAGCTGGGGGAGCTGTGGTTGCAGAACCCTTTCAGGGGAGCTGGGGCTGGAGAGAGACTGCGGCATCAAGAGCAAAGCTCTATCCACAGGGGCCTGAAAAGACGCCCAGGAGCCAGTGTCCCCACATGGGACTAAGCTGACTTTACATCAAATACCCAGCCTTGTCCTCTCACCTCCAGTTCTGCAGTTCTTTTTTTTTTTTTTTTTGCTTTTTTGGGCCGCACCTGTGGCACATGGAAGTTCCCAGGCGAGGGGTTGAATCTGAGCTGCAGCTGCCAGCCACAGCCACAGCAATGACAGATCTAAGCTGTATCTGCGACCTACACCGCAGCTCACAGCCATGCTGGATCCTTAACCCATTGACTGAGGCCAGGGATTGAACCCGCATGCTCATGGATACTAGTCAGGTTCTTAACCCCCTGAGCCACAATGGAAACTCCACAGTTCTGCATTTCTAATTGAGCAAATGCTGTAGATGGTAGCACCCTCGGGCTGCCAGATCTGGAAGGACCCTCAAAGGTGGGTTTGCCCAGGCTCCCAGGGGGCAGAGAGGGAGTGCCTGCGCCAGCCAGTTGGCGGCAGGGCAGGCATTAGAGTGGGCCCACGAGGCTCAGCCCCGAGCTTTTCCCCCCAAACCCTGGGGCCTCAGCCCGCCGCCATAATCCTCTGTGCGCAGTGTCTGCGTGCGGGTCCAGGGCATGAGGCTGCTGCAGCCCTGCTGGCTTCGTCCTGCCTGTAGCGCAGAGGCGGGGCGGGTGGGGGATTAGACATCTCTGAGATCAATGTCACGTGCCACCCGGCCACTCAGCTGCAACAGCCGTGAGCCCGGGAGTCCAGATTTTTCTGGTTCCTGAGCCTGTGGACAGCTGAGGAGGGACTGGTTGTATGGTGGGAACGCTGGAGCCCCCGCCCCACAGTCCTGGTAAGTGGGACCCGTCTCTGGCTCCCAGCCTTCAGGAACAAGAGTGCCCTGCTTGGGGCTTGGAGAGACTCGGGGAGAGAAGATGGAGGGGGAAGGGCAGACACTGCAGATCATGCAGCTTTGTGAGGCAGGGAAGACCTCCTCTAGGACTTGTACCTCTGCAGGGGTTCGTGGGAGAGAGACAAAAAGTGACCTGGGGACCCAGTGAGAAGGGACAGGGCAGGAGGGATCCATGCCACCTGTAAGCTTGCTGCACCCAAGCCCCCACTGCAGATCCACTACCAAGAGGGCAGATGCCCCACCACCCTGGACGCTTGGCAATGAGGACCAGACCCCTGACCATCGCTCCTCGCCAGCAGGTGCCGAGGGGCCCTCCTCACCACAGAGGCCACTTCTGGAGCTGGGCCACCCCTGCGAGGTGGCCGCAGCAGCCAGGATGTCCACTCAGACCGGCCACTACCTGAAGCCCAGACCCCTGCGCCTGCCACCCGCCGTCCCAGAGTCCCCAAGCCGCCAGCGGCGCCACACACTCCCCGCCAGCGAGTTTCGCTGCCTCACCCCGGAGGATGCTGCTGGCGTGTTTGAGCTCGAGCGAGAAGGTGAGCAGCCCCCCGCAGGTCTGGGTCCCTGCTGGGCTCTGCCCCCGTGGCCTGTGGGGAGAAGACCCTGGAGTCTCCTTTGCTGTGGGGGAGGGGCTGGGGGCTGGGGGCTGGGGGCTGGAGAGAGGTGCTCGGTGTGCCCTGGACCCTGGGCACCCAGCCCAGTGACCACAGAGGCACCGCCAGAGCCTCCTCCCTCCACAGCCTTCATCTCTGTCTCGGGCAACTGCCCCCTGAACTTGGACGAGGTCCGGCACTTCCTGACCCTGTGTCCCGAGCTGTCCATGGGCTGGTTCTTGGAGGGGCGCCTCGTGGCCTTCATCATCGGCTCCCTATGGGACAAGGAGAGAATCACTCAGGTGAGGACAGGGGGGCAGAGATGCCCAGCCCTGGAAAGGCCTGGAAGAGGGGCCACTGCCCCCAGCCCACCCCGGCCCCTGGCTCCTCCTGTTCTCACAGAGGCAGTGGGTCGGGGAGAGGGGCGGGGGGCGGGGCGGGGATTCCTCCTCCCAGAAGCAAGCTGAGGAGCGCAGGCGTGGTCCTCCAGTGCTCTGGGGTCCCAAAAAAGGTCCCTTGAAGGGGCTGCCATGGGGCTGGGGGTGGAGGGCCCACTGAGAGCCCTCCTTGGGGGACGGGGAAGCCAGCTGGAGGCACCCAGGCAACACCCGCCCTCGGCCCGGGTGGGGGTGGCTTGGGATGCAGGGTCCATAGAGGTGATCTGGACTCTTGCCCCCAGGAGGCGCTGACGCTGCACAGGCCCGGGGGCCGCACAGCCCACCTGCACCTGCTGGCCGTGCACCGCGCCTTCCGGCAGCAGGGCAAGGGCTCGACCCTGCTCTGGCGCTACCTGCACCACCTGGGCAGCCAGCCGGCCGTGCGCCGGGCCGTGCTCATGTGTGAGGCCAGGCTGGTGCCCTTCTACCAGAGGTTCGGCTTCCGGCCCGTGGGCCCCTGTGCCGTCTCCGTGGGCTCACTGGTCTTCACGGAGATGCAGTGCTCCCTGCGGGACCTCGTCTCCCAGCGCAGGAACAGTGACTGCTGAACTGGCCGCCACGTGGGGGGCCCACGGCCGGTTGCCTGAGGTGTGGGGAGGCAGGCTGGGGGGTCCTACCCTGTCCCGGTGTCCCCTTCTCTGCCCTGACCTTCCCCCAACTCGCCCCGGCCCGAAGGGAGACGGGGACGCCCAGGGGGTCGTGGAGAGGCTGGGGACTGAAATAAAGAGATGGGGGTGCCGCTGCTCCTGCCAGGCTGGCCTGCTGGGGCCCGAGCCACGTGTCCTCCAGTCTGTCTGCACCAGGCCCTCCGGAGCCCCCCCATGCCAAACGGTGCCCCGGTGTGGCTGTGCCGGTTAACTGGGGATCTTGGGAGGCCTCCTGCAGCCCTGCCACGGTGTCCTCGCCAAAGGAGCCAGGTGCTCGGGGGCCCTTCATCCCCCCAGAGCCAGGGCTGCCCCCTCCCGGCCTCAGCCCTGGAATGGGGGTAGTGGGCGCAGAGAGGGGCAGGGCCGCCCCCCAGCTCACCCCCACCCCAGGCAGCCTGAGTCCTCTGCCCCCCAGTGACGGTGGTCGTGCCCCATCGTGCATGGGCTGAAGGGCCGTGGGTTGAAGGGCTCTGAGGGAGGCCCAGGGAGTGGACAGATGCTGAGCCCCCACCCCTGGCACTGTTTCTGCCAGGAAGGCCCTTCCCTGGGCCCAGCCGGCCCCTCAGGATCCTAGGAGGGGAGGAGAGACAGGAAGGGGTAGTGGTGTGCAGGGCTGGGAACCCCAGCTGGGGGGCGCTCCTGGGCCCTGAGCTTTGGAGAAGCACATGTTGGGGGGGGGCCCAGCCTGGGGCTGAGGAAGGGGGGCCATCTCCTGAGGACTCAGCCTTTCCTGGAGCAGGGGAGCTCCTGGGATCAGGGCCCGGCCCTTTGGGGTCTCGGGGTGCAGGTGGGGAGCCCGGCCTCGGCCCCATTCCCCTATGCTCAGTGCTCGGTGGGAGCAGCTGTGCCAGCCCCACCGGGCAGGTGGTCAGTGCAGCACCTGCTCCAGCTCATACTCTGGTTCTCCGCCCTGGCTGCACAGGCTGATCCCCTGGGGAGGGTCTTCCCTCCTGAGGTCCTACTCAAGAACTTTAAAATCCAGGTCTCTGGGGGTGACAGAGGTATTCGAATTTTTTAGAGTTCCCGGGGGATGCCAATGTGTAGCCAGGCACCACAACCCCTGGTCTGAAGCAGGAGAGTTGGGCAGGTCCCGGGCACGGCCGGTGGGGTCAAACCGGGATGGATTTTACAGGTTTCCCCCCGCCATCCGAAAGTAGAGAGTTCTGAAATTTTTCATAAGCCACAGATAGTATAAAGTGAAGAAGTATTTACCATTAATTGATATGGAAAAATTTCTGAGTGATCTCAGACCCCCAAAATAACCTACCAAGTCATAGCAAATAACACACAAACCCTAAAATGACACTAACATACAGTCAAAGCAGGACTGATCGGATGCCTACACCGCCTGGATGAAACAGAAATAATGTACGCACTCTAGTTTCACTCGCCAGCACCGGGAAGACGGCAAGCGCACGGGGAGGCCGAGGGGTGATGATGATGGGGTGCTGGGCTGAGTCACGGGTGGTCGGGGGGGTGGGAGGTTATGGGAGACGGGCGTGCCGGAGAGAGAGGAAGGTCACCTGTTAACATCTCACCACCCACCTGAGCGCATCAGGCTGGGCGGGTCACGGATGTGTCTGCCCGCCTTCGGGTCGAAGGTTAAAGGTCGCCGTGTGGCTGATGTGGCTGGTGAGGAAGATTCGAAACAGGACAGGATGCTTGACTTCTGGGTAGGCAGTCATCAGGCAAATCCTCCTGAAACCTACGTGGCCCTTCAAAATCTAAGCCCTACTTTCCTGCAATTTTTGCAACACTGTTTTTTTTGTTTGTTTGTTTGTTTTTTGTCTTTTGTCTTTTTAGGGCCACACCCATGGCACTTGGAGGTTCCCAGGCTAGGGGTCTACACCACAGCCCCAGCAATGCCAGATCTGAGCCGCGAGCTGCGGTGTAGGTCGCAGACACGGCGACCTACACCGCAGCTCACGGCAACACTGGATCCACAACCCACTGAGCGAGGCCCGGGATTGAACCTGCAACCTCATGGGTCCTAGTTGGATTCGTTTCCCGCTGTGCCATGGCAGGAACTCCCATCTCCTGCTTGTCTTTACTTGGGCTTTTGTTCTTGTGTTGAGTTTACTTATTGGGTTCAGTCTGCTGGCTGTGCAACAACGGCTAAATGCTATTTTCACCTTTTTCCATAAAAGCAAAACTCTTCTTTTGGCTAGTGAAAACAGACGCTAGTGTAGGTCTCTGGAAGAGCCAAGTGGCATAATGTGGACTTTGGAAAAGAGGGGGGTACCCGGAAAGGGTTTGGGAGCCGGGGGTTCCGGCCCGCCCCAGGCTCTGCCAGCCTCTCCCCTGCGCCCCGGTGCAGGCTTGCGGTTCATCCTGGTTCCCTGGCTGCCTTTTCTCGGGCCTCTGCTGGCCACTTCCCTGCTCAGACCTTTACAATAGGGTGGCCAGATAAACTACAGGACATCCGGCGAAATCAGTCTCAGATAAACTCTTTTGTAGTTTGTGGACGTCCCGAGCATGACGAGACACACTCGTCTTTTAAAAATTATTTGTGGTTCTCGTTATGGCTGAGCGGGTTAAAAACTTGACACAGTGTCTGAGGATGCGGGTTTGATCCTGGGCCCCGCTCCATGCCTTAAGGATCCCGCTTGCCACGAGCGGCAGCGTAGGTCACGGATGTGGCTCGGATCCCGCACGGCTGTGGTGTAGGTTGGCAGCTGCGGCCCATATTTAATCCCTAGCCTGGGAACCTCCACATGCCTCAGCTGCGGCCCTAAAAAGACAAATAAATAAATTTAAAAAATGGGGCAGGGCTGTCGTGTGGGTTAAAGGGAACTCTGAGCCGGGGGTCAGCACCTAGCAAGTGCTATAAATGGTAGCTCTCTTGGCTGCCAGAGCTGGCAAGGCCCTCCGAGGTGGCCTTGCCCAGGCCCCCGGGGACAGAGGGTGGACACGGGTACCAACTTGTCAGTACCAGAGCCGGGGCTTGAGTCAGATCCATGAGGCTTAGCTGTGTTAAGAAAGAAATGAGGAGTTCCCGTCGTGGCGCAGTGGTTAACGAATCCGACTAGGAACCATGAGGTTGCGGGTTCGGTCCCTGCCCTTTCTCAGTGGGATGAGGATCCGACGTTGCCGTGAGCTGTGGTGTAGGTTGCAGACGCGGCTCGGATCCTGCGTTGCTGTGGCTCTGGTGTAGGCTGGTGGCTGCAGCTCCGATTCAACCCCTAGCCTGGGAACCTCCATATGCCGTGGGAGTGGCCCAAGAAACAGCAAAAAAAAAAAAAAGAAAGAAAGAAATGACAGGCCCCAGATGGAGTCTCTTAGGCTAAGCCTGCATCAGCAAGCGAAGGCTGGACACTTAAGCCCACGGCAGTTTCAGCCTCTCTCAGGACTGTAATGGGAAACCAGTCAGTCTGGAATTTCCTGGTCAGTATCAGAGTCTTAAAATCTGCCCCACAGACTGTACCTGCTCTGTCCTGACCCCCTGCTCCCGGCCCCGCCAGCCTATGAAAGTCTTGCCTTTTGTGCAAGGCCTGAACCTCCTCTGTGTTCACTAGATGAGATGCTGCTTGACTCATGAGTGCCCGAATAATGCCAGTTTGTTCTTTTCTTGGTCTTTTTAGATCCTCACCGGTGGCATAGGTAAGTTCCCAGGCTAGGGGTCAAATAGGAGCCCCAGCTGGCAGTCTACACCACAGCCACAGCCACGCGGGATCTGAGTCGCATCTGTGACCTACACCACACTTCACGGCAACACTGGATCTTTAACCCAGGGCTCGAGGCCAGGGATCAAACCCACATCCTCACGGGTGCTAGTTGGGCTCGTTACCGCTGCGCCATGACGGGAACACCCCAGTTTGATCTTAGGACTGACCCGGTTGGTGTTTGTTTGTTATCAGCCCCCAGTGCTCTTCCCCACACACGCTGGAGTCTCGGTCAGCGCTGTCACCCCTCCTGCATCCAGGGTCTTATCCTTACAAGGCAGGGACAGGACATGACCTGCTGGCTTCGTCCTGCCCAACATCACGTGGAGGTGGGCGTTTACATTCAAAATCTCTGAGAATCATGACCCGGGCTGCCCAGCCACACCTGCTACAAAAGCCTCTCACTCAGGAGCCCTGCGTTCACCTGACTCTGGCGCCCGCGCACAGCCTCGGGGGTTACTGGCCCTGCCGTCCTGGTGAGAGTGGGATCCTGTCCCCGTCTCCCAGGCTGCAGGCACGGGAGCACTGGCCTGGGGCTTGGGGATGTGGGAAGAAGGTGGCAGAGGGAGGGCAGGGCGGCAAGGAGGCCCCGGGGCGCTTTTTGTCATGGGGGGACTGCAGATCTGCAGGGGGCCATGGGAGAGACCCCAAAGGGTGACCTGGGGGCCCGGTGAGCAGGGACAGGGGAGAAAGTGTCTCCTATGCCCTCTGTGCCCTGTGTGGCCAGGGCCCAGCCTGAGGCCGTCTGGGTAAGAGTGGAGGGTCCCTGAGGACCCACTTTGAGGAAGGGGCTTTTGCTCCAGGGCTGCCTAAAAAGTTCCCAGCCACACCACCTTGCACCCAAGGGGCCCGAAAGTCTCGCTCTGGGTGGGTAAGACACCCACCCCCCAGCCCACTGTTGCACTGACGTGGCGGAGGCTCAGGCTCCTTTCCTTCTTGGGCAGCAGAGTTGGGTGCCCTAGGCTCCACCGTGGAGCGCTGCCCGCCCTCTCCTGGGGCACAGATGTACCCCGAAGGTGGGGAGGTCAAAACCCATAGGTTTGGAGGGGCTGTTCCCTGGGGGCTTCTGGCTCAGAGGGAGGGCAGGAGAGAGCCCCCAACGACCCTTGGGGCTGGCCCTGCTCCAGGGTCACTGCCAAGAGGGAAGACGCCCCACCACCCTGGACGCTTGGCAATGAGGACCAGACCCCTGACCATCGCTCCTCGCCAGCAGGTGCCGAGGGGCCCTCCTCACCACAGAGGCCACTTCTGGAGCTGGGCCACCCCTGCGAGGTGGCCGCAGCAGCCAGGATGTCCACTCAGACCGGCCACTACCTGAAGCCCAGACCCCTGCGCCTGCCACCCGCCGTCCCAGAGTCCCCAAGCCGCCAGCGGCGCCACACACTCCCCGCCAGCGAGTTTCGCTGCCTCACCCCGGAGGATGCTGCTGGCGTGTTTGAGCTCGAGCGAGAAGGTGAGCAGCCCCCCGCAGGTGGGCTGTGCGGCCCCCGGGCCTGTGCTGTTGGGGAGGGGCTGGGGGCTGGGGGCTGGGGGCTGGAGAGAGGTGCTCGGTGTGCCCTGGACCCTGGGCACCCAGCCCAGTGACCACAGAGGCACCGCCAGAGCCTCCTCCCTCCACAGCCTTCATCTCTGTCTCGGGCAACTGCCCCCTGAACTTGGACGAGGTCCGGCACTTCCTGACCCTGTGTCCCGAGCTGTCCATGGGCTGGTTCTTGGAGGGGCGCCTCGTGGCCTTCATCATCGGCTCCCTGTGGGACAAGGAGAGAATCACTCAGGTGAGGACAGGGGGGCAGAGATGCCCAGCCCTGGAAAGGCCTGGAAGAGGGGCCACTGCCCCCAGCCCACCCCCGGCCCCTGGCTCCTCCTGTTCTCACAGAGGCAGTGGGTCGGGGAGAGGGGCGGGGGGCGGGGCGGGGATTCCTCCTCCCAGAAGCAAGCTGAGGAGCGCAGGCGTGGTCCTCCAGTGCTCTGGGGTCCCAAAAAAGGTCCCTTGAAGGGGCTGCCATGGGGCTGGGGGTGGAGGGCCCACTGAGAGCCCTCCTTGGGGGACGGGGAAGCCAGCTGGAGGCACCCAGGCAACACCCGCCCTCGGCCCGGGTGGGGGTGGCTTGGGATGCAGGGTCCACAGAGGTGATCTGGACTCTTGCCCCCAGGAGTCGCTGACGCTGCACAGGCCCGGGGGCCGCACAGCCCACCTGCACCTGCTGGCCGTGCACCGCGCCTTCCGGCAGCAGGGCAAGGGCTCGGCCCTGCTCTGGCGCTACCTGCACCACCTGGGCAGCCAGCCGGCCGTGCGCCGGGCCGTGCTCATGTGTGAGGCCAGGCTGGTGCCCTTCTACCAGAGGTTCGGCTTCCGGCCCGTGGGCCCCTGTGCCGTCTCCGTGGGCTCACTGGTCTTCACGGAGATGCAGTGCTCCCTGCGGGACCTCGTCTCCCAGCGCAGGAACAGTGACTGCTGAACTGGCCGCCACGTGGGGGGCCCACGGCCGGTTGCCTGAGGTGTGGGGAGGCAGGCTGGGGGGTCCTACCCTGTCCCGGTGTCCCCTTCTCTGCCCTGACCTTCCCCCAACTCGCCCCGCCCGAAGGGAGACGGGGACGCCCAGGGGGTCGTGGAGAGGCTGGGGACTGAAATAAAGAGATGGGGGTGCCGCTGCTCCTGCCAGGCTGGCCTGCTGGGGCCCGAGTCATGTGTCCTCCAGTCTGTCTGCACCAGGCCCTCCGGAGCCCCCCCATGCCAAACGGTGCCCCGGTGTGGCTGTGCCGGTTAACTGGGGATCTTGGGAGGCCACGGTGTCCTCGCCAAAGGAGCCAGGTGCTCGGGGGCCCTTCATCCCCCCAGAGCCAGGGCTGCCCCCTCCCGGCCTCAGCCCTGGAATGGGGGTAGTGGGCACAGAGAGGGGCAGGGCCGCCCCCCAGCTCACCCCCACCCCAGGCAGCCTGAGTCCTCTGCCCCCCAGTGACAGTGGTCGTGCCCCACCATGCATGGGCTGAAGGGCCGTGGGTTGAAGGGCTCTGAGGGAGGCCCAGGGAGTGGACAGATGCTGAGCCCCCACCCCTGGCACTGTTTCTGCCAGGAAGGCCCTTCCCTCGGCCGGGCTGGCCCCTCAGGATCCCCACCAGGTGAGGTTGGGGGACCATAGGAGTCCAAAGATCCGACCCCACCCTCCCCAGGAAGTCCCTGAGCCCCTCTACATGACCACAACCCAGTTTCTGGTCCAACCAAATCCCCAGGAAGTTCCGTTGTTTCCCACGGTCTTTGGGCCACGCCCCTGCCCGTGGGTGACCTGCCACCCCACCCGCCGAATAAAGTTCCAGCTTTCATTCCACCTGAGGCCTCCGGTCAGAAGGTGGTATTTCCCTAAAGAAGATCATTTAATATATTTCAGACATCATCCATACGAAGTTAGCATTACTTTAAAAAATTAGGACCATAATATAAACTAGCTAAAAAAAAAAAAAGAGGTGGGGGGCCCAATTGACCTTAGGCGACCCCTGGGCGTTATGTCCTTGGGGCGGCCCTGCCCCCACGGGAGCAGGAGTGAGGCAGAGGGTGGCAGAGCCAGCGGGCAGGCGTCAGACCAGCCCCACGAGGCAGAACGCTGAGTCCGGGCGGGGGCCGAGGGGGCGGGTACGGCCTGTCTGCTAAGAGCGGCACAGCCTCTCGGCTTTCGTCTGCTGTGTCTCTGCCCCTTCTCGGCTGCAGACCCCGGCCAAAGCCTCACCCACAGTGTTGGGGCAGGGAGCATTAATGCCAGGCTCACCAGGCCCCTGAGGCATGCGGGCGTGGGTTCTCAGGGCAGAGAGGGGAGGAGAGATGGGAAGGGGTGATGGCGTGCAGGGCTGGGAACCCCCGGCAAGGGGGAACTCGTGCCACGTCCCCGGGAAAGGCAGGCTCGCAGTAACACCAGGGCCTGGGCCCCGAGCTTCCGAGAAGCAGGTGCTGCGTGGGGGCCCCAGCCTAGGATTGAGGAAGGGGGGCCGTCTCCAGAGGACTCAGCCTCGCCTAGGTGGTGGAGGGGGGGCTCCTGGGAGCAGGGCCCAGCCCCCCTGGGGTCTCGGAGTGCGGGCGGGGCGCCGTGCAGGTGGGCAGCCCGGGCCCGGCCCCAGGCCCCTGGGCTCAGCGCTGGGTGGGAGCCGCTGCCGCGCCGGCCCCGCCGGGCGTGGGGGGGTCAGTGCAGCACCTGGTCCAGCTCGTACTTCTCGCAGAAGCGGCTCGTGAAGGGGAAGCAGGTGAGGTACTCAATCCAGGGCCAGTGGATAGGGTAGACATAGAGCCAGATGACGAGGGAGGCGAAGAGGCCGGCGAAGACCAGCAGCGACACCAGGATGAGGGCGCGCTTGCGGTACTTGTCGCTCGTGCCGAAGGTGATGTAGGGCAGGAAGGCGAAGGCCAGCAGCAGGCCGCTGAGGAAGCCAACGATGTGGGCAATGTTGTCAACCCAGGGCAGGAGGCCGCAGACGAACAGGAAGAGCACGACGGCCGACAGGTTCAGGAAGGCCTTCCAGGGCCGCTCCAGCAGCTGCCAGCTCTGGAAGAGCTCCACGAAGAGGCAGGCCAGGAGGCCAAACTGCGACCCTGCCGGGCCCACCTGGGCGGTGGAGAGGGGGGGGTGGTAACGAGGGTCACGTCCGGGGGCCGGGGGTGGGGGTGGGGGTGCCCAAAGGGAGCCGTGGGCACCCCCGGCCCGGAGCCCCGGGACCTGGATCCTCTCCGTGAGCCCATCCCCGGGTGGGGACCCCTAAGCCAAGGGCCAGGGCGGGTGGGGGCAGCTGGGCCAGAGCCAGGCTTGTGCCACCCACCCCTTCTGCCAACGCTGAGCACCTACTATGTGCACGCCAGGAAGAGTAAGCAAGATAGACAGCCCGCTCCGGGTTGGGGAGGGACAGACACTGAACCAGCCCAAGGAGTCAGGCCGAGCTGGTCAAAACATCGCCATTTCTGTGCATCAAGAACGGTCACGCAGGGGGCGATTTCGTATGGCTCAACTGGTCGCTCAGGGGCCTGCTGGCAGGCAGTGGGCACCGTCACAGGGAGAAATGAAGCCGAGAAGCAGCAGAGGGAGGGGCGGGGTCTGGAAAGGTCCTTCTGGAGGTACCATCTCTGTGTGACTCAGGGGCACTGCAGCTCCCTCTTGCCCAGGCATGGAAGGATTGACCAGTAATCCCTCAGCTTAGCTGTCAGGCCACGATTGAGCCTGACATGGCAGGGGCCATCCCTCCGTCTGGCTAACCCCAGGCTGGCCCTCCCTGCCCCATCTTGAGTTCCTACCTCTGCCCGGTACGGGAGGAAGATGGCGCTGGCAAGGTTACCAGTGATGCCACTCAGGACGAAGATGATGGAGATGCGGTGCCAGCCGGCCAGCTTCTCCAGGTCCCGCAGGATGGTCATTTGGAAGACCACAGACACCAGGCAGTGCACCACGCTGGGTGGGGGACACACCAGGCGTCAGTTCCCCTCGTCTGCCCCTGGCCACCGGCCAGGCACCTTGGGAGCAGTGGGGTCTGGCAGGTCGGACCAGCTGCACCCTGGCCCAGGACCTCCTCCGGGGGGCTGGGGGTGGCAGCGGGGCGTCTCTTACCCGGCGTGGAGGAACAGAGACAGCCAGAGCCTGTAGAACTGATCTGGGACCTCGGGGTTGAGGAAGGGCAGCAGCCCACACACCTTGTCCAAGCAGTGCACCTGCGGGTGGGCGTGTGGTCAGTGCCCGGGACCCGGCTGGGCCAGAGGCCTGATGTGGGGGGCAGAACCGGACACCTGCTGGGGAGGAGACGCACGAAGTCGGCTCCAGCAGGCTGCCATGCCCGCTGCTCCAGCCCAGGGCCCTGCCTCACCTGGGAGCAGAGTGTGGCCTCTTCGTGGAAATAGCCATGCATGAACTCACAGTATTCTCGAGTGGTGATCTCACAGCTGGGGACGGGGAGGCAAGGGCGTACGTCAGGAGCCCGAGTCCTCCTGCCCACCCACCCGCCACGGCAGGCGTCATTGCTGTAGGTAGGGATCTGCCCCCCGGGGGAGTGGGGCAGGGGGAACCACAGCCACGGGGAAGGGGGCAGAGGTCCCGGCCAGCTCACCTGCCCTTGGTGCCGATGCAGCAAGGGCGGCCCCGGATCTGGCAGTCCATGTGTGGGAAGCCCGAGCGGTTACTCCTGGCCTGCTCTGTGCAGATCTGCCGGGAGGGGAACGACGGGGGCTCGGACTGCGCGGCAGCAGGCGCGGCGCCCCCATGCCCCCTTCCCGACCGCTCTCCACCCCCAGACACTCACCGGCCACTTGGTGATGTCGTCGGGCCAGATGTGGGCACCACTGGAGGCTGGCTCCTCGCAGGTTCTGATGGCAGAGGTCGGAGAGGGCAAAATGAGGACTGTGGCACCCCCGGGCTGCCATGCCCACCAGCTGACGTGCCCATGGGTGGCACAGACCACATGACGCTCAACCCCACCTTCTCAGACGGCTCAGCTCTGGGTCCCCCTGGGACTGTACCTGGGGTCCTGGTTGCACACGGCCCCTGATGTCCGCTTCTGGCCCAGATCGGACTTGTCCATGGGGGGTCCCGTATCTTCCTGCCACTTGACAAAAGTGGCCAAAGTCTCCTGGAGGATGGAGGCAGGCTGGTCACAGCTAGGACAAGGTCACCCCATCAAAGTGGGCAGGGGCCCCCTCCAGGGCAGGGGCTCTTTCCCGTTGTCCAGGGCTCAGAGGCAGCCTTCCCCCCAGCTGACACCCCCAAGACCCAGCTTCCGTGTCTCTGGAGCTGGGGAGGTCGGCACCCTCCCTGTGCTGGACAGGGGTGCACGAGGCCAGGGAGAGCACAGCAAGGAGGGAGGCAGGGTGGACACCGTCCGGAAGGCCCCTCCCCCAGCCTGGGGCAAGGGGAGGGGGCGCAGGGGACCAGCATGGGACTGGCAGGGTCAGAGGGCCCCTGGCCCACCGAGCAGTCCTTCCGCTGGGTCTGGATACAGCCCGAGTGGTCGTTCTGGACGCAGCAGCCCGAGTCCCGCTCCAGGTCTCGCTCACGCAGCACCAGCTGCTCGATCTGCTGGTCCTTCCGGATGCAGGGCGAGAACTTGGCTCCCAGGTGGATCAGGTCAATCTGGGGAGGAGGTGGGGGGGGGCGGGGTGAGCTTGGGTCCAGACCTGGCTGCTCTCCCTGGAGGAGGGGAGCTTCCAGCAAGCCAAGCCCCTCCCTGCCCAGCTGGGGGTGACCCTGCTGAGATGCCATCCCTGCTTGGGCCCCTCACCGAGCTGGGGCCGATCCAGAAGTTCTCCTGCTGGATGTACTTCACGCTCTCATACACACCTTTGTTCCTGAGTACCTGGCGCACAGGTGGAAAAAGGGGGATCAGGGGTTTCTCCGTCCAGGGAAGGGCCCCCCGGCCAGCGGCTGAGAGGCAAAGTAGCGGTGAGCCCAGAGCACCCACCTGCCTGGGCCAGGGGGCTACCATGGGGCACTGGGTGGCCCACGAGGCTGATGCCCCTTGGGAGAGGCTATGACCCCCGGGGTGGCGCCCCCTTCCTTAGCCCTGCTCACCAGTTGGGTGGTGACGTGCTGGGCGAAGCCCACGGGCGCGATGCCATACGTGCAAATCACGAGCAGCGTGATGATGACGTGAACGAAGGTCAGCCAGTAGGTGAAGTAGGGCCTGCAGGCAGAGGCCTCGGGTCAGCAGAGCCTCGGCCAGCCGAGCCGCACCCAGCCGGCGTCAGCGCTCACCTGCGCCCTACCCTCCACGACTCCCGTCCAGCCCATCCACCACCACAGCGACTCCTCTTGAAATGCATCCCGTCTCTCCCAGCTTAAACCCATTCCCTGGCTTGTGGCTGCCCTTGGGATAAAGTCTAACTCGGGCCCCTCCCATGGGTCGCAAGGCATCCCTGTACCTGCCCGCCTCCCTCCCCTCCCTCCCTTCTCTCATGGTTCCTGGAACAAATGCCATTCCCTGCGGCCCCAGGGCCTTTGCTCATGACGCTTCCTTTGCCTGGGATGCTCCTTCATCGCACTTCACCCAGCTCACGCCTCTCATGCCGAGGGCACTCCTCCCCCGCAGCTGTTGGCTCCCCTCTGCTCTCCTTCCCCAGGACCCCTCACCGCACCTGCTACTACTTAGTTTTTTGTAACTTGGGGCCCAGGGTCTGTCGGGTTGCTGCTAATGATACACCCTTCAGGAATGGCCTGGCTTTGCAGATCTTCTCCAGCTCCCTCATTCATGGTCACAGCTTCTAACTGGTCCTCTGACCCACCCTGCCCGCCCTGCTCTGTGCTATTCCAGGGCCTGCAAGGTGGCGCTCCGTGAATGCTTGCTGACGGGCTGCATCAGGCAGCCCAGCCGAGGACACAGGCCCAGAAAGCAGGGAGGACGGAGGAGAGGCAGCAACACCCAGGGACCCTCTCCAGGTGACACGCATGCTCGTAGGTGGCCCCATAGAAAGTGCTCACCAAAAGCCTGCTGAACAATGGGCACTTCAGGAGAGGGCACAGGGGAATCGGGCAGCTCCCAGACCCTTCTGGGTGGCTCTCCGTGCCCGCCCCCGCTCACCCCTAGGAGCAGCTCTCTGGGGTGGCAGCCAGCCCTGCCCTCGGGAAGCCAGTGGGCCAGGACGGCGGCTCACCGGTGGCTGTCGAAGTTCTCCAGCTGGCGCTGCACGGTGCTGCTGATGCTGCGGCGGTAGCTGCGGTTCAGCCAGCTGCCCACTACGCCCAGGCCGTAGTGCCGCTTCTTCCGGTCGAAGGCGAAGTGCTTCACCTTGGAGGCGATGCGCTTGCCGCGTTTGGCTGTGGGCACGGGCGCTCGGCCACTCTCCTTCCTGGCAGGGACAGTGGTCTCAGCCTGGTGCTCCCTCCCCCACGTCCCGCAAGGGGGGTCAGGGTGGCTGGCCTCTGCGGAGCCCTTTCCCTGCGGTGCCGCCTCCCTCCGCCTGGAGGAGGATGGCCCAGAACTCACAGAGGGACCTGCGCCCGCTCCGGGGAGACGGGGGAGGCCGAGTGGGGAAGGCCCCGGAAGTAGCTGGCAGAGAGGGGGGGCGACTCAAACACATCGTCGGGCATGGAGCTCATTTCTTCCTGGGGTTGGGGCGGGGTGGGGGGGACACAAAAGGAGACAGTGTGAGGACTCGTTGTCCCAGCTCTGCCCCCAGCAGCGCAGTTCCAGGGCAGGACAAAGCCAGAGAGCCTCTTCGGGAGGGAAGAAGGTGGAAGGCACATGTCTGGGGGCCCTGATGGCAACTTTCCTGGCCGGCACCCTTCCCACCCCACATCCTTGACCTGCCGACAGGAAGATGGGGGCCCGGGGACTCTGAGAGGTGGTACCCCCGTCCCACCGTCGGGCCTGTGAATGTCTCAGGGGCTCCTAGCAAGGCAGGATGGAGGCCAGCCCACCATTCGGAGCTCCTGCCCCGCCCCCCGCCCCGGGCCCCCAACCCGAGGGCCCGCACACCCCATGCTTGCCTTACTGAAGAACGAGGAGTCAAATGTCTCCGGCCCGTCCACTGCGTCCTCCTCCAGGAAGCTGGGGTAGGCAAAGCTGCGTTTGACCACGCGGCACCGCTGTCCCGTGGCATCCAGCACCGAGCGCCCCTGGGCCAGGGCAGAGGCACGGGCATCAGGCCCAGGTCAGGGCCCTCGTCCGCCCCACCAAAGGAGTCTGCTGAGCCCCATCCGCCTCGGAGGTGGGACCCCGCCCGGAGCATGGGCGTCTGCAAGAGGCCAGGGACTGGGATCCAGCTCCTCCGTGGCCCTGGGCGCAGCACTCTCTCCACGGCTGGCTCTTCCACTTCTCCCTGGTGACCTCAGCGCTCTGGCCTGGGCACCTGCCACCCCACAGCTGATCTTGCTGCCTCCCTCCCGAGGCTCGGCTTCCTGGCACAGCATACCAGCCCCCTGCCCACCGTTTTGATCCCATCTCTTGCTATTCCTCATAACCACCCTTCAGTAAAACCACCTGCTACTCCCCCGAAGTGCTACCCCTCCTACCTCTAGGCCTTTGTCGAGGCTGTTCCCATGGCTGAGAATGCTGTTCCCGCCCTGGCAAACCTTTCCTTATATTTCTAGGCTCAGCTCAAGCACACTCCCTGATGCCAGCCCCTTTCCTGGACAAGATGGGGCAGCCGCTCCTCCGGCCAGGCCCCAGCACCTGTCACACTGAACAGTGACGCGCGCCCGCTCCCGAGCTAAAGGCTCTTCTGGAGCAGTCACGTTGACTCAATTCACTCTGCAGCCCCCGTGCCCAGCACAGAACAGGAGCTCGGAAGACATGGGTCAGCGAGTGGTGACGGCACGTTTCACCTCTTCTCCGGCTCATGCTTTGATGCAGAAGTTGCTGCCCACACTCAGGCCAGCCGGGGCCGGGAGGATGTGCGCCTGGCTGCTGGGCTGCAGGCCCCTCCCCGCCCGGGAGTCCCAGTGTACCCCCTGCTCCTGGCAGCGGGAGATGCCAGGCTGCGTCCCTGTGGGATGCTCTGGAGAGAGAGGGAGAGGGTGATGGAGCAGGCTGGCCAGTGGCGTCCTCACCTTGAGGAAGGCGGCGGCGGCCTGAAAGCTCATGTGGGCCACCGACATCCGCTTGCGGCGGGGCAGGTGGGAGTAGCCGGAGCGGACGCTGGTGAAGGAGGTGAGGGACAGGACCCCGGGGGTCAGCGGTGGGTGCGGGCCGTGGGGCCGGTCTACCTCGTCCGGGTGGCGGAAGGCCCGTCCTCGGGCCAAGGGGTCCACAATCTGGACGGGAGGCAGGGGGTGAGCAGGGTTCACCGGGCCCCTGGGCCGTCTGCCGCCCACCCCCCTGGCGGCGCCCACCTTGGGCATCTTGCAGGGTTTTGGAGACTCGGTGCCCTGGAAGGAAGGCACCTCCTGGCTGGGCAGCTCCAGGTCCCTCTGGCACGAGGCCTTGAGGCGGCCGTAGCGGACGCTGCAGTGGTGCAGGCTCCTGCGCTGCCAGTGCTGCCGCTTCAGCTCCCAGTCGCCACTGACCCCGAACCACTGGGCAGCGCCCCTGGGGGAGCAGAAGGGGACAGGCGGGTGTGACATGGAGCGACTACACTGAGGCCGAGAAAGGCCACCAGTGCAGGGAGGTGACAGGGCACGTGTGTGTACAGGGAGGTGATGGGGCATGTGTGTGCTCAGGGAGATGACAGGGTGTGTGTGTGCAGAAGAGGTGACAGCAGGTGACAGGGTACATGTGTATGCAGGGAGGTGACAGGGCACATGTGTATGCAGGGGAGGTAGTAGGATGTGTGTGTGCAAGGGAGGTGACAGGGCACATGTCTGTGAAGGAGGTGACGGGGTGTGCACAGGGAGGTGGCAGGGCACGTGCCTGTGGGTGCAGGGGTGGTGACAGGAGGTGACAGGGCACCTGCATGCAGGGAGGTGACAAGGCACGTGTGTTGCCGTGGGAGGGGTGGAGCTGAGCCCCTGGTTCGGTGCCCAGTGACCGGATGGGCAGCGGTGGAATAAAGCACAGAGCCTGAGGGGCTGAGCTCCCTGGACGTCCTCAGCCTCCCCCCTCTGGCTTCCCACCGGGCACAGAGCCGCCTGGGCCGCAGTCGCCCCGCCTGTAACACAGGGTCTGATCCTCCTGCCCGCCCTGCAGGGAGACCGGCTCATCACTGCTGGCCCACACCTCCTGCGTGTGGCCGGGTGTCTGGGGGTGACCAGGTCGCAGGGGCGGTGCTCACCTGCGGATACTCTGGGAGAGCGAGGCCTGGCGGCGGAAGCCGGGGCGCTTCTCTGAGCCGCCCTCCTGCCATCGTGCCCGCGGCTCCTGGAGGCTGACGCTCTTCAGGTAGGCGGGGTTCCTGGGCCTCTGTGGGAGGAGGGCGGGGGGCCGGGATGTGACAGCGCGGACCCCAGGTCCTAGGCTGGCTCCGCTCTGACCCCCGATGTGAAAACCAGATGACGCAATCCTCAACCCCGATCTCCCTTGAGCTGCTGCGTTTTTCTTTTCCTTTTCATGGACTACAGAGGTTCCCAGGCGAGGCGTCAAATCAGAGCTACAGCTGCCGGCTTACGCCACAGCCACAGCCACGCTGCATCTGCGACACACTGAGACCAGGGATCGAACCTGAACCTGAACCCTCATGGATACTAGTCGGGTTCTTAACCCACTGAGTCACAGGGGAACTCCTCCCCTGAGCTGCTTTCATTCCGAGTGTAATCTCTCCCTTTTCCGGTGTGTCCTGTGTCCCATGACCCCAGCATGCACTCCCCTACATCCCCTGGCCAGCTCTGGTCTGGATGGAAAGAGCCCTCGGGGTGAGCGGGCAGCAGAGACAGCCCCTCTGCTCTCAGGTTGGCATGGAGCACTGGTCCCCATTCTCCCACAGGAGCTGCTGGGCCAGGCTGCAGGTGCTCAGATGCTTGGCGCCCCTTCCCCCAGGTCACGGACAGTCCACTTCCCGCAGAAGGGCCGGGGCAGGGAATGGAGACAGCTGATCCCAGGTGCAACTGGCAAGCTTTCCCTGTTCTCCCCCCCACCCCCTGCGAGACGGAGCTCCAGAGTTCAGGCCCCACACCCTGGGATGTCTGGCACCCGTGGAGGGGGTGCAACCTAAGGCAGGGGTCACAGGGCGGCTGCGGCTCAGAAAGGGGCCTCCTTGGGGAAGTGAAAGCGCCCACAAGGTGCCATGTGCGGTGGCCTGTGGCAGGGCAGCGAGCCCCGGCTGCCCCCTTACCTGGGGCAGCATGCTGGCCTGCTCGCTGGGGGCCGGGGTCTCGGGCGGAGGGATGGTAATGGACAGGTTAGGCGGCTTCCGGCTCTGCAGGCGGCTGCTGGACCCCGAGGAGATGCTCTCGCCATTCTTGTCCTCGGAGGCCATGCTGGGCGAGGCGGGGCAGGACCGCTGGAATGGCAACAGGGAGAGGGGCGCCGTCGTGTTGAGAGGCGGCAGGACGGGAGGGGCAATGGGGACAGTCCAGGGTGTCAGGGTGGAGCCAGGGCAGGCAGCCTGGACAGAGAATCCCCTGCAGAAAGTCTGTTCACACCTAACTCTGGACACTGACCCACGTAGCAGACTGAATCCGGGCTGGGTGGGGTCAGGTGAGATGGTCTATTTTTGCCTTTCATTTGCATTCCAGGCTAGCAGAGGTCCCAAAGGGCCCCAGCCTGCCACCTCACTCCATTTCTGGTGTCTCTCCTTCAGGCAAGGACCGCACCCAGACAGGAACCCGAGGGCAAGAGACGTCACCCAAGGTCCCCTCGTCAGCCTGGCCAGGGCACGCCTGGGGGCCCAAAGGCAGCTTCCTCGGCCAAAGAGCTCTGCCTCTGTCCCCGGAGCAGGGCTTGGGGAGGACGGGGAGAAGGCTCCTGGGTAACCCAGGAACAAGGGGCCCACCGCTGCGCGGGGAGCAGGAGCTTCTCGGGGGAGGGACTCCCGGGCTGCGCACAGGGAAGGGGCAGCTCAGCCTCATTCCCAGGTGGATGAGGAAGCCACCGCGCAGGTCCCTGTCCCTCACGGCCACCTGGTTCCTCTTTCAAAGGTAAGTGAAACTACCAGCTGTCTCATACTTTTTTCTTTTCCTGAAGGAAGATTATTATATCTTTTTTTTTTTTTTTTTGGTTGCACCTGCAGTACATGGAGGTTCCCAGGCCAGGGACTGAATCCTAGCTGGAGCTGTGAACTACACCACAGCTGCAGCCACCCTGGAACCTTAACTCACTGCGCCAGGCCGGGGATCGAACCCGTGTCTCCATAGAGACAAGCCCGATCATTAACCCACTGCGCGGCAGTGGGAACTTTGAAGACTAACACATCTTAATGATAAAAGAGCTCAGCGTGCCTCCGTCCAGATGTCTCTCTGCACCCAGGGAGGACATACGGACTGCACGTCTTACACACGCTCACAGTGGGGACGCCCTCCCCTGTCGACGCTGGGGGACGGCTCTACCGCGTCCTTCCTGAAGCCTGGGAAGGTTTCACCGAGCGGAATGGGCCCAGATTTACTTACTTCCAGACTGAGGGTTGCTTAGGTTTGTGTCCCACATTAACGCTGACCTTGGCCTATGCTGTGCCTGCTTGTTCCAGGAGTATCACCAGACAAACTGCTAGAAGTAGAATTTCTAGATTTTTTTTTTTTTTTCTTCTGCGCCCATCACACATGGAAGTTCCCGGGCCAGGGATGGAACCCTCGCCACAGCAGTGACCTGAGTCACAGCAGTAACAACGCTGGATCCTTATCCTGCCGAGCCACCAGGGGAACTCCCAGGAATGGCTGGATTGAAGAGTAAGTGTATCTTGAATTTCAAAGGATCTCACCAAATGGCCCAGCCAGGGGGAGGTGGCAATTCATCCCATCTGGGGCTTTTCCACACGTGCTGGTGGCGCCGACCCCCACAGCCCCTGTGATGCCACCAGAATTAATTAACACCCTCTATTTCATCTCCTCTCTCCATTTCATCACTCACTCTGCCCTGTGACCTTTTTCTTGCTAAAATCTTCAACTGTTTCCTCTTTCCATGTCCCAAGGCTACTGGGGCAGTGTTTTTTGTTCGTTTTTTGTTTTTTCCTTTTTTAGGGGCACATCTGAGGCATATGGAAGTTCCCAGGCTCAGGGCAGAAACGCAGCTGTAGCTGCCGGCCTGCACCACAGCCTCAGCAACACGGGATCTGAGCCGAGTCTGTGACCTACACCACAGCTCATGAAAACGCCAGATCCTTAACCCACTGGACAGGCCAGGGATCAAACCTGTGTCCTCATGGATACTAGTAGGGTTCATTACCACTGAGACACAGTGGGAACTCCTACTGGGGCAGTTTTGATCTCTCCTCCCCTCCCTCAAGGCTGGGGCCTCTAGATCCATCGCCCACCCCAGGTGTGCACAGGCTGCGTGGAGAGTCCCACGGGAGCCCTCCAGGCAAGGGCACGTGTGGCCAAGGTGGGGGAGGGCAGGGCCATGTAGCAGCTGCCTTTGTTCCAAGTCTGTCCGGTTCCCTGTCTCTGCCCAGTCCCCACCATGAAAACAGGATGGAAGTTCCTCAGAAAACTAATTCAAAGGAGTTCCCATTGGGGCTCAGCAGTAATGAACCTGACTAGTATCCATGAGGACATGGGCTGGATCGCTGGATCTGGTGTTTCTGTGAGCTGTGGCACAGGTCGCAGACTTGACTTGGATCCCACGTTGCTACGGCTGTGATGTCAGCTGGCTGCTACAGCTCTGATTCAACCACTATCCTGGGAACTTCCATATGCTGCAGGTGTGGCCCTAAAAAGAAAAACAAAACAAAACAAACAAACAAACAAAACACCTAATACAGAGCTACCATGTAGTCCAGCAATCCCATTCCTGGGCACAGAGCTGGACAAAACTACAATTCAGGAAGATACCTGCACCCCTATGTTCACTGCAGCACTATTTACGATAGCCAAGACATGGAAACAACTTAAACATCCACTAACAGATGAATGGATTAAGAAGATGTGGTACACACACAGACACAGACACACACACGCGATGGAATATTACTCAGCCATAAAAAAGAACAAAATAATGCCATTTGCAGCAACATGGATGCAACTAGAGATTCTCATACTAAGTGAAGTAAGTCAGAAAGAAAAAGTCAAATACCATATGATATCACTTATATGTGGAATCTAAAATATGGCACAGGAATTCCTGTTGTGGTACAGCAGAAACGAATCCAACTAGGATCCATGAGGACGCAGGTTTGATCCCTGGCCTCACTCAGTGGATTAAGGATCCGGCGTTGCCATGAACTGTGTGTGGTAGGCGTAGGTCGCAGATGCGGCTTGGATCTGACATTGCTATGGTTGTGGTGTAGACTGGCAGCTGCCGCTCTGATTTGAACTGCAACCTGGGAACCTCCATATGCCACAGGTGGGGCCCTAAAAAGCAAAGAAAAATAAAAAAAATAAAGTATGGCATAAATGAACCTATCTGTAGAAGAGAAAGAGACTCACAGACCTAGAGAACAGACTTGTGGCTGCCAAGCGAGATGGCGGGAAGGGGCGGGATGGACGGGGAGCTTGGGGTTAGGAGATGCAAACTTTGACATTTAGAATGGATGGGCAATGAAGTCGTGCTGTACAGCACAGGGAACTATATCTAGTCTCTTGGGATAGAACAGGATGGAAGACAATATGAGAAAAAGCTTGTCTATATATGTATGACTGGGTCACTGTGCTGTACAGCAGGAATTGACAGAAGATTGTAAATCAACTATACTTTAATTTTAAAAAATTAAAAAGAGGCATTCCGTCATGGCGCAGTGGTTAACGAATCCGACTAGGAACCACGAGGTTGCAGATTCGGTCCCTGCGCTTTCTCAGCGGGTTAAGG
The DNA here is from genome assembly GCF_016906955.1 of Phacochoerus africanus. NCBI lineage: Eukaryota > Metazoa > Chordata > Mammalia > Artiodactyla > Suidae > Phacochoerus > Phacochoerus africanus. Next base: position 4,966,667 of record NC_062557.1, on the reverse strand, counting down.
ATCCGGCGTTGCCGTGAGCTGTGGTGTAGATCGAAGACGCAGCTCGGATCCTGCGTTGCTGGGGCTCTGGCGTAGGCTGGTGGCTACAGCTCTGATTGGACTCCTAGCCTGGGAACCTCCATGTGGCGCGGGAGCGGCCCCAAAAATGGCAAAAAGACAAAAAGACAAAAAAAAAATTAAAAAGAAAGAGAGAGGGAGTTCCCGTCGTGGCGCAGGGGTTAACGAATCCGACTAGGAACCATGAGGTTGCGGGTTCGGTCCCTGCCCTTGCTCAGTGGGTTAAAGATCCGGCGTTGCCGTGAGCTGTGGTGTAGGTCGCAGACGCGGCTTGGATCCCGCGTTGCTGTGGCTCTGGCGTAGGCCGGTGGCTACAGCTCCGATTCAACCCCTAGCCTGGGAACCTCCATATGCCGCGGGAGCGGCCCAAGAAATAGCAAAAAGACAAAAAAAAAAAAAAGAAAGAGAGAGAGCGTGAGAAAAAGCCAGACACCAAAGACCACATACACCAGGGGTCGAAATACAAGCCTAGACGAGGCGAACCTATAGAGACAGACGGCTGAGTCGTGGTTCAGGGCTGGGAAGGGGCTGGAAGGGTGACAGCTAAAGGGCGTGGCTTTCAGTCTGAGATGCTGAAAATGTTCTAAAGTTGACAATAGTGATAGTTACACATACCTAGGAAGATACTAGAAACCATTGAACGGTATGCTTTAAATGGATGAGTTTTATGTGACGTCCATAAATTAAATGTGAACTCTATCTCAATAGATCTGGTTCAAAAAAAAGTCTCAGAGTTCCCACTGTGGCGCAATGAGTTGATGATCTGGCTTGTCTCCAAGGCGTTGCCGTTTGGACCCCAGTCCGGCACGGTGGGTTAAGGATCCAGCACAGCCACAGCTGTGGTGTAGGATGCAACTATGGCTTGGATTCGATCCTTGGCCTGGGAGCTTCCACATGCTGCGGGTGCAGCTGAAAAAGAAAACAAACAAACAAACAAACAAACGGTTCTAGCTGGTGCTCCTCTGCCCTTGCTGGTCCCCTCCTCCCCAGATCAGATCATCAACGATTTCCCAGCTAGAATGCCACCTCCTCCAGGGAGCCCTCCCTGACTGCCTGAAGCAGCGCCCCCACCCCCACGTCTCTCCATCACGTCGCCCTGCTCGCCTCCCTGGCTGACCTCGTTCCGCCTCCTTCACAGCTGCATCTCCGCAGCTAGAACAGTGCCAGCCCACGGGTAGCATCAGGACATACGGTTGAAAATCAGATAAACGAGCAAGCAAAGCAGCTGGTACCTGGGGTCCAGCCCACTCAGCCACCCAGCTTCCTACCTTCAGGGTTTAGGCTGAGCTTGCAGCTTCCTGGGTCTTGCTGCCGAGGTCTTTACAGCATGTTCTAGTCCTCTCCTCGCTCTGCACAGATGCTCTGGGGTCAAGCCGCCAGCTCTGCGGAGAGGTGGATGGATGCAGAGACAGATGGAAAGACGGACAGATGGCTCCAGGCCAAGCAGGGCGGCTCCCTTGGTGCTCACAGCCTATAAGAAAGGGAGGGCAGGCTCAGGGGGGGCACATCAGGACCACTGCATCTTTAGGCTTCTTGACCTCTGTCTCCTCATCTGTAAAGCGGGGGTCACTCCGCCGGCTTCACAGGAGAGGGATGAAGGAGGTACATCTTCCTCCCCTGGAGTCAGGGCCCTGGTGGGGCCGAGCTGGGGACCTCAGAGGGCCTGGAAGCCAGCAGTCTCAGGACATTCACCTAAAAACCCAGAAACCACCTAAAGACCTGTGCTCTGGGCTGGGGACCCCAAATCAAGACGGTCTCTGCTTTCTTCTTCTGTTTCAACAGAACTTTACTCGGGATAGTTGACTTTATTCGGGACACAGAGTTCCTGCTGTGGCTCAGCAGGTTAAGAACCTGACATAGTGTCTGTGAGGATTCGGGTTTGATGGCTGGCCTCGCTCAGTGGGCTAAGGATCTGATGTGGCGTGGCTGTGGCGTAGGCTGGTAGCTGCAGCTCCGATTTGACCCCTAGCCTGGGAACCTCCATATGCTGCAGGTGCGGCCCTGAAAAGATAAATAAATAAATAAAGGCATTACTGGCTATCTTCTGATTAAGATTTCTTTTCAATCAGATGAAGTCAGACAGTCAAGGCAGTGTTCAAATGATTCAGAAGTGTTTCGTGCTGTTTTGGTTTTTCTCTCTCTCTTTTTTATGGCCACACTGGTGGCTTAAGGAAGTTTCCAGGCCAGGGATTGAATCTGAGCCCCAGCTATGAGCTATGCCGCTGCTGCAGCAACGCCAGATCCTTTAACCCACTGAGCCCGGCCAGGGATCAAACCGGCAGCAACCCAAGCCGCTGTCCTGTCGTCAGATTCTTTTTTTTTTTGTCTTTTTTTGCCATTTCTTGGGCTGCTCTCACGGCATATGGAGGTTCCCAGGCTAGGGGTCAAATCGGAGCTGTAGCCACTGGCCTACGCCAGGGCCACAGCAACATGGGATCCAAGCCACGTCTGCAACCTACACCACAGCTCACGGCAACGCCAGCTCCTTAAACCCACTGAACAAGGGCAGGGATCGAACCCTCAACCTCATGGTTCCTAATCGGATTCATTAACCACTGTGCCACGACGGGAACTCCCTGTCTCCCTGTCGTCAGATTCTTAATCCACTTCAGGAACTCCTTGGTTCTTCAAATTAATCACTTTTAAGGTGAAATCCACCCAACATAAAAGGATTAAAAAGTGAACAGCTTGAGGGTGTGCCTTTATTTTTGAGAAGTTCTTCAGGGGACTCTCTGCCAGGGTGGCCTCAGGCCCTCCTTGATAGAACCCTGAGGGCCACAGCGGGCAGGAACTCAGGTGGGCCAAGCCTTGCTTTGCCCTCATGTGCTTTATCCCACTTTGCCCTCAAAACACCCTTCGAGGTAGACATTATCATCACTTCCATTCTGTGGATAAGGATGGAGCCTCAGAGAGGTTGAGTAACTTGCCCAAAGTCACACAGCCAGGAAACGGAGCAGCTGGCACTCAAGCTGCTCCGGTTACAGGCGTGAAGTCTCCTTGGGAAACAGGCGCCCCCTCTCCCTAAAGCTGGGGTACAGTCTGGGCTGGACAGCCCCTTATCCAGGAGACAGAGTCCAGCCTGGAGGGAAACCTGGCCGAGCAACTCAGCACTTTACAAAATGTGTTCCTCAGGGGCCTGGGCTTACCAAGAGGTACCCCAGGGGCCGCCGTGGGGTGACCCGGAGGCTGGGGAAGGGTCTGGGCCCCCTCTGATCCCATGGGGCAGTGCCCCGCTGGCTTTCTGTACTGAACCGGGGCCTTTCACTTGGCAGCCAAAGTCCTCTGTCTATAGATGAGGGGAACGCTGGGTGCTGAGGGGGTGCCAGAGAGGGATCTGAGCAGAGCTGGGGGCCCGGGACACTTCCTGCCTCAGGCTTGACCGACTCGGCCACCTTTCCTTCTGCCCAAAGGCGCGGGGAGCTGCGCCCCCACACCCCAGGGCGGACGGGACTCAGCGCTGGACTGGCTGGCGCCTCCGACGCCACTCTGCACCAGTCTGGGGACAGCTCCTAGACAACAGCCACCCTGGGGCCCCTGCGGGGAAAGTTCTCCAGCTTGGCCTCCTTGGAGACCAGGGTGCAAGGAGAGGGCACAGGGTGGGCACTGCCCTGGAAACTTGGCACCAAGGAGGGAGGGAAGGGAGCAGAAGAAGCCGGGGGGTGAGTGTGGGGCTGCCAGGCCTGAGTTCACGAAAGATCACCAAGCAGAGCTCATCCCCTCTCCCTGAATCAGCACCAGTGCCCTTCAGAACCTGCCTCACACCCCACCAGACAAGGCACGTCCCCCACGGCTCCCCAAGCTCCCACTTCTCAGCTGAGGCCCTGCGCCTGGCACACCAGGTTCTAACCCCTCTGCCTGGCCAACACTGACCAGCTGCTTTGAGGGTAAAATGTCGTCTCCTCCAGGAAGCCTGCTGTGTTACCATCAGTCCACACCAACCATTTCTCACCTGCTCTCTCACAGCACCCTTGGGAGATGGCCACCACGTAGGTGTTCCCGCCCCGCCCCTGGGCAGGACGCGGTCCGGGACAGAGTCAGCCCCGTTCATGGTGGACGGTCAATCCCCATGGACCCTGAACAGAAACGGTCTCCCACAGTCCCAGCCAGCCTAGGAAGCGGCTTGCCCGGGCAGGCTCTACTGAGCGCTCCCTTCCCCATCCGAGGTCCGGGACCCCCGCAGGGCCAAGGAGGGAGGATGCTGCCCCGGGATGAGGCCCCAGAGGACCTCCTGCTTCCCCCTCCTCCCCGGCACAGCCCAGACCCCCAACTAGCCCTCTCACCCCAGGGCCATAACTCCCCTGCCTGGGACCCCTGGCCTGGGACCCACGTGCCGCTGGCATCTGTGCCAATTTCTTGGATGTTTTGTTTTGTTTTGTTTTAGGGCTGGAGCTGCTGGCCACAGCCACAGCCACAGCCACGCAGGATCCGAGCCTCATCTGTGACCTATACCCCAGCTCACAGCAACACCAGATCCTTAACCCACTGAGGGAGGCCAGGGATAGAACCTGCGTGCTTGCAGATACTAGTTGAGTTCTTAACCCCCTGAGCCACAGCGGGAACTCCATTATTTTAGTCCAAGGCTGCAAGACCGGGGAGACTGGACCAGCCGCAGGGAAATCCTTGAGGGCCCCAGAGAGAAGCAGCCTGGCCCTGGAAAACTGAGGCAGGGGCGGGGCACGTTTTCCTGGGGGAGAAGCCCAGAAGCCAGAAGAACCATTTAACCACCTGCATGGGGCAGTGCCGAGAGCCCTGGCCTGGAAGCGGCTTGACCCCCACGGCCTCAGCTTCCTTCTCTGTTAAAGCAAGGAGGCTGGACAAGCTGACAGCCCAGTTTGGATGTCCGTGAGGCCCACACGTACAGCATAAAACACCCCTTTCCCCCAGCCATTCCCACCGCAGAGGAAGGGCCTGCCCGGAGATCGTGCGCCCCCAAGTTGTACAGAAAGAGTGGGCTGGCGCTCCAGAAGCCCAGCCCCCGCCATGGGGCACAATGAGGGAGGGGGTGCAGTAGTAGCGGGTGCCTGGGGCAGATGCAGGGCTTCTCAGACCCACTCGGGGCACCTGCGTAACCCAAGTCCAAGACGGGGAGGAGCCCAGAAGGCAGACACCAGGCAGAAAAACTGCTGGAGCCCCGGGCGCCGGCCCCGCCCAACCCTTATCTCCTGCACCCCAGAAGCGCTTGTTCACTGCAGAGGAAATTGTGACATCCTGGGAGCAGGCTTCCTCCTGGCCCAGTCACATCCGCCACTCTCTGAGACCCCCCAGGCCGGCCACAGTGCCCGGCCCACCGGTGGGGGCGAGGTCTGAGGGCCCGCCCCACCCGGCCAGGCCACTGCCACTTGCCCACAAGGATCATGGCCTCCGTCGGCCCTTCCCCAGAAAAGGGCCTTCAGCCCCAGGGGACCTAAGAGACCCCAAAGGGGCCTGGGGAGAGGGAGGGGTCCAGCTCAGGGCAGAGCGGGCCACATCCAAGAAACAGCGCAGCGCAGAGTTCCAGTCAGGCCGGGCCACCAGCTACCCCACCTGACCCAGGGTCTGAACCCCACTGCCCCCACACCCAGGGGTAGGACACAGCTGGCAGCAGTGCTGGATCAAGCACGTAGGCCAGAAACGCAGACTGAGAAGCTATGCACTGATAACGCCAGAGAATCCGGTTTTCCCACAAAGGGTGGGGCTGGACCTGGCCAGCCGAGCCCTGTCCTGACAGCCAGAGCTGGGGTAAGCCAGGCCTCCCCTGCCGGGGCACGGCCAGGGCACAGGAAAGCAGGGTGATGGGAGGGGCCCTCTCCCTACCTGCCCTGGAGGGGGTGTCCACAACCCGAGAGGTCTGGCTCCGGCACTGCACCCCCTTCCCCTGCCCGCCACCGACACACGCTGGCAGGTGTCCGAAGGCCCCGCTGGCCCCGCTGATGGTGGATGGAGTCCCCATAAGCCCTAGGCTCTGAGGACTTCAGGAGTCCTGGTTCCAGACATGAGGGCCCAGCCTGTGTGTGGCCAGAAATGGGGAGGGAGGGGCCCTTGGAGGAGGAGTGAGCACCCCCCCGCCCCGGGGGGTGGGAAGCAGGTTTATGAAGCACTGGATGTGGTCAGGAAGCTTAGAGGACGCCCAGCAGGGAGGAGAGAACCCGCCACCTGGCCCAGCCTCCTCCCCACGGGCGGCGGCTCTGGAGGGAAGGGAGGACCATTCAAATCACAGGATGTCAGGGGGAGGCTGGGGGGCGAGGAAGGGGCCTCTCTCCCCTGCTTCCCCGGCACAGAAACCGAAACCCGATTTTCCTGCCCACAGCCGCCCTTTCTGGGAGACGGGCCGTTTTCAGAAAAGCTGCAAAGAGGAAGCTGGCCCTCGCCCGGGGTGCAATCCCCGGCAGAAGCCCAGCTTCTGCTGACCGCGGGGAGCTGCTCCGGCCTGCCACGCGGCCCGGAAGGAGCAGCTTATGTAAAGGCTGTCACCTAACCCGGTCTCCCGCCTCGTCCCAGCCAGTGACTCACCCCCTGCAAGCCTCCCAGCCCTGGCGAGAGCCCACGGGGACAGGAGCGCGGGGCAGGAGAGAGGCTGGCTGAGGGTCAGGAGGGATTTGGAAAGACAGAAAAAGGCACGGACCAGAAGGGCAGGAAGCTAGGGGTCCCGGAGGAGGCTGCAGACCCGACCAACCCTCAGCGCCCGAGCAGGGAAGGGGGGGCGGGCATGCCGATGTCTCCAGAAGCCAGCAAGAGCTCGCGCGGTGCCCCCTCCCGGCAAGCACCCACTTCCCCGGGGGGTGCCAGTTGGCAGGTGCACTTCACAGGCTGCCCTGGGGCACGCACTTCGGCCCAACTGCCCCCACAGCAGGGGAAAAGTGAAACTACCTGTGGGTTTGGGCCCCAACCATGGGCGGAGGCCCCCTCCCCCAGGGCCCTGGCCCGGGGAGGCCCCGATTACTCTTCCACCTTTAAGGGCTTTGCTCAAACTCACTTTTAGAAGATGAAGAACTTGGGGGCAGGTTCAGGGACCTGGTGACCCACGGGCTCTTCCCCATCTGACCCCAGGCTCTGGACTCCTCCTGACCCAGATAAGAGTGGCTTGTGACCACAGACACAGGAAGCAGGCCCTGGGGCCAGGCTGCCGCCAAGGGCGTGTGGGGACAAGGAGGACAGGTTGCCATGTTCATAGAGTGATGCAGACCCCAACCCGCCTCTGGGCCACCCAGACGCTCTCTCAGGACCACATGCCAGTGGGCCTGGCAGAGATGTGACTGCCCCATCCTCAGCGGGGGACCCCGAGTTCACCAAGTCAGCTGAGCTGGGAGAGCCCAAGCCCCATGTCCCCACATCCTGAGGTGTGGCAAGTGCCAGCAATATACTGGGACAGGCATTCTTAGAAGGGGAAGTGCCACCGGATGTTCCCAGCTGGCCACAATGCTCCCCATGGTGCCCTGTGAGAGGATCCCTTGGGGGTCTGATGGAAGCACACAAGGAGTTGGCAGCTGAGCAGAAATACAGGTGTCCTTCCAGACCTCAGGCCAGCAGCAACAGCTTCCAGAGCCTGGGGGCCGACGGCAGCTTGACCACAGCGGGACTGGAGCGCAGAGGCCGGGACCCGGGATGCTCGGCCCAGCAGCCTGGCCTCCTTGGGGAAGGTGGCCTATCCTGTCCCAGTTCTGCTGCTCCCTGAGCAGAAGGAGAGGAGTCCAAGTGGCCTCAGAAGGCTCTGGGCCCAGGAGGGGTCCTGGAGAAGGATCTTTCACCGCTGGGCACCACACTGACCCAGGCGCAGTGTGAACCAGGCTTCACTCCAAACACCCCTGTGGATTAGCCTCTCTGGGGATGTTGGGGTCAGGTCCTTGGAACTGGCATCAGGCTGGCACGTGCTCAGTGGTTGAGGGTGGGGAGGATGGGGTGCAGCAGGGGTGGGAGAACATGGGAGGCCCACGCCACTCCTGCTGGGGGCTCCCTGACACGGAGGTGTGACCAGCCTCAGCACAAAGCAGGCCTCTGTGCTGTGCTCGCCAGGGTGGGGTCTACCCAGTGTCCACCCACTCCTTGTGGCCTGGCTCCAGACAATGAAAACACTGTCCAGAGGAGGGAGACAGGGTCAGAGGCCCGGCCCTAACTGCTGTGTGACCTTGGGCATGCCACTTGGCATTTCTGAGCTTCATTGCATTTATGCATAGGATGCTAAGAAGCCTCCCAAGGGCCTAAAATCCAGGTGACTTTGTCACCACTAGCTAGGGGTCGCCCTGGGAGTAAGTACAGCCAAGGGACAAAGTCCAGCTGATTGTACAAACGTGATCGCCCAACGTCACTCGGCCAGACCTCAGGCCCTGGGTCCCTCCCCTCAACACGCTCACAGACAGGAGCTTCGGTGCCCCCAACTCCTGGAGGCGCAGATGGGCCCTCAGCAGGGAGGGAACATGCCAGGCAAACACTTCCCAGCCTGTAAACAGTCATAAGGTGCTAATAAACTACACTTCCCAGAACCTTGACCTGGGGCTTGCTCCTTCCCCAGGAGAGCTGGCCCAGCCCCAAGCACTGCCGGGGGCCCACAGGCCGCCCGGGCCACTCAGACCAGGGGAGCTCTCCCTGTACACCGCCAACCCCATCCCTCCACCACTTTGGTGCCCCCTGGGTTCTCTTGTTGAGAACTGAGGGCTGGCGGCGGGGAGGCAGGGCTCAAAGCCTGGCACAGCCACTACCCCCTCGGCGACTGGGCAAATGATCACTTCTGAGCCTCCGCTTCTTCTGCCGTGAAATGGGGTAAGGCAGCCCCTCCAGGGGTCCAGCAGAGATGACATGCAATTGCCAATGCACAGTGCCTGCCACACAACCGGTGGCCGCTAACTGGCAGCTTCCTTTATTCCCCTCGCTCACTTGGTTTCGAGATCTGAGCCAGGAGCCCCCGAGGTATAGACCTCCATTCGACAGGTGGGGAGACTGAGGCTCAGAGACGTAAAGTCCTGTCCAAGGCTGCATAGTTGGGGTGGGGGGCTGTGGCTTCCTGCCACTTTGGAACTGGCAGGCAAAGCGCTGAAAGACTGGGGGCGGGGGGGCTGTGCACAGGCCTTACACTCATGAGCCCTCCCAGCCTCTCAAGCAGAAGTGACATCTCCTAAGTGCTTAGCGGCACTTCTCAGCTTATCTAAGGACCTTCCCGAACATTCGCCCATCCTCACCCTTATCTCACTAATGTCATTGGCTGATAAGGCCAAGAGCTAACAGTCGGGGCTCAGGCCAGACAGCGGTTCCAAGTCCTGTTTCTGCCCCGACCCATGGCGGGGCCCCTACCTTCTCCTCCGGGTCTCTCGGGGCCCACACCGGAGGCAGGACCTGGGAAGAGCCATCAGGAGAGGGAAATGGTGTTTCTCCCTGGCGACCAGGCAGGGACCACCCGAGGATGCTCTTGGCACAGGTTTGGGGCCCCCGTGTGGGAGGCAAAGAAACCGAGCTTAGCCGGCTCCCGGCTCCAAGGGGCCCCGCCAGAGGGAGGAGGGCCGAGGGTCACGGCCGCCAGGACCACCCCCGCCATCATGACGCACATGCTGCCCTGGGGCAGAGGCAGCAGCCCACAGCCCGATCCTCCTCCACTCCCGGATCGAAAGCCACTCTCTTCCTGGGGCCTCGCAGGCGCTGAGGGTCCCCCACCTCAGACCCAGCGGCTGCTCCAGAATAAGAGCAGCGCCGCCACTCCGCAGCCTGTGCCCACCCAGTCCCCCGCAGCCCGTGAGACAAGACCTCTGTCGTCACCACGCGTCTGTGCCAAGGGCACACGGACGCCTTCTCATTACCCTGACGCTCCTTCACCGCGCTCTTGGTGCAGCGGGGCCCCTGCCGAGGCGTTCCCTGGGTAGCCGCTGGACTCCTCAGAGCAGCCCCCTCCCCAGGTCATCAGACTGGTGGGACCCCGCTGCGCTCCCCATGGGGGACAGGAAGGCTCGGACTGTGCACTGACCACGCTCTTAGAGACCACGTGCCTGCCAGCCTCCGGGCCTTGCTTCCAGGCTCCGCTAAGCGGGACCCCCTCTCCCAGGCCCACCGCTCCCCTGACCCTCCAGGCCAGCATCCGGATCAGCCACCTCGCTCACCTGGTCTGCCCACCCACTTGGCTCCAGCCACCTCCCTAGAGGGCTTGGCCCGTTCCTTCCTGCAGCTTTGGGGGAACTGCACGTCTGGGTCCCCAGATCAACCGACCAAATGAGGGAAGATGGACCCCGGAACTGTCTGGACTTCCCCGAAATTGAGAAGAAAGCAAGTTCTCTTTATGCCGGTCCTGAGAGCTGCCCTGGCCCGGCAGCCTCCCTGCCCTGGTCACCACGTGCCAGGCCAGCCTCCACTGTGTCCTCGCCACTCCTCCCTCCCCCAGCCTGGCCGGGCCGGTAGGCGACCGGGGGCAGATGTGTGAGCTCACTCTGGAAATCCCCGCGGGTGGCCAGGGCGACACGGAGGCCTGCTCCAAAGCCGGTGGCACAGGAACCTGAGGGGACAGGCAGCCAGGACGGGACCTGTCCCCTGGTGTGGCGCCCTGCTCCACCCCAACCTGCCCCCGTTCATTCCAGCCCCCAGGGAAGCGCCAAGTGGCTCATCCAAGTTCACCCCCACCCTCACCCCACGACTTCCTGCTGCATCTGGAGTCTCGCCTGGGGAAGAGTTTACACAGCAAGTTGACAGGAACCCTGCGAAGAGCTCGGACCACAGGGAAAACACCCCCACTGACTCAGAGCTGGGCTTGAACCCCAGCCACCCCACACCACATTTGTTTTTGTTTGTTTTGTCTTTTCTAGGGCTGTACCCTTGGCATATGAAGGTTCCCAGGCTAGGGGTCTAATGGGAGCTGCAGCCACCGGCCTACACCATAGCCACAGCAACGCCAGATCTACACCACAGCTCAGGGCAATGCTGGATCCTTAACCCACTGAGCGAGGCCAGGGATCGAACCCGCAACTTCATGGTTCCTAGTTGGATTCGTTAACCACTGAGCCACGATGGGAACTCCCCACAATGCATTTGCGATGTGATTTATTCCTCCTTTTAGAGGGAGAGACGTCCCCTCCGGGGCAGTGAGCCTGCGTGCGCGCGTGTGTGTGTGTGTGTGTGTGTGTGTGTGTGTGTGTGGCACCAGGTACTGATGCAGCGCAGAAATGAGTGAGCCCGGTAGGAGTCACCTGCCAGTCTGTTTGCCTGCAAGTGGCGCAAGGCTTTAGGGCTGGGCCTGGGAATGGACAGCCCAGGTCACTTCCTGAACATCTCTATGCAAGTCTGGGTGCTGTTTGGTGCCTTAAGAGGCACACAGAGATGGGGCCACTATTACGGGCTTTTTTTTATGGGGGCCACTCTTATGGTTTATTTTTTTTTTATGGGGGCCGCTATTATGGGTTGGTTTGTTTTTAGCTGAAAGGGGGGAAGTCTCACATTAGATTTTTAAAGTTAAAAGGCCAAAAGAAGCCCGAAAAAGCAAAAATTAAAGTAGAAAGTGCCCAAGGGGACCAAAGGGTCCAGGCCAGGAGGCCAAGGTCCTGAAGTGAACGGGACGGGGGTGCAGGAGGTAATGTTTACCGTCAGGAAGTGGAAGAGGTGGCTTGGTGGCCTGGGCTGTTTCGTCCCGCCCAGCCCCTCTGTGACAGCCGCCCCCGCCCCCCACCCCCACAAAAAAGCAGGAGCACACTCCTTGAGCCCAACTCAAATAACTCAGGGGCATCCATACGGGGGGCCTCCCTGGCCTGCAGCCCTGGTGCCTCCATCCTCACTGGTGCTCAGCTAACACCCCGAGTGGGGGCACCACCCTCCACCAGCAGTTGGGCCCAGCTTGGGCCTCTTGTCTAACCCAGGGTCCCCAGTGGCACAGTGGCACTTCTTACCGCAGAAGGGAGGTCGACTGGAGGGCCACGAGGAATTAGCATCCTGTTATTCCTTGGATATTAGTTTCCTGGTCTAAGTGCCCAAGGGGTTAGGTGTGGATTCCGAAGGGAAAAATCACAGCAGGTCACACGGTGCCAGGCGTCCGCGGCCGCCTCAGCAAACCAGTGCTGGGAAAATGTATGAGAACAGACCTCCCCCCGTGCCCCCCCACCCCCGACCCTCCAGGGCTGTCCTGGTTCCCCCCTGCATGGGAAGCGCCCTAGGGGTGAAGCACTCCAGGACAGAGCCGTGAGAGGGCCCCAGTTCGCAGCCCTTTGGTCTCAGCTCCTCCCACCACAGCACCCAGACCAGCTTCCTGCAGGGCCCGTGGTTTAAGCAGGGAACCACATATCTCATTTAGGTTTTACTCCAAGTTCCTCCTCTAACCCCTGGGGAAACTGAGGCAGGGAGTGGGGCAGTCAATACAGAACTTGACGGCCAGGGGCTGCGCCCTGCTCCCTCAACCACGGCAGGGCACTATGGACAGCTGGGGGATTCTTTGCGGTGGGGGCTGTCCTGTAGGATGTTTCTGTTGCGCAGCCTCCCTGGCCTCTATGCGCCGGCGGCCAGTAGCAACAACACTGGCCCCTTCCCCTGAGTTGTGACAACCACAAGGTCTCCAGACATTGCTGAATGTTCCCTGGCAGGAAAAAAAATGCCCGGCTGAAGACTACTGCTCTAAAACAAGTTTCACTTTCCACTCTTCCCTCTGCCTTTCCTACAGGGAGTGAGAGACACATAACACAGCCGCTGGGCTCCTTACATGACCAGCAAAAGCCACCCACACAGGGTCTTAAATCTAGCCATTTGGCAAACAGCTGCCGCATGTGGGGTTGATCCTGCAATCCCTCCGCTCCTTAGACACTCCCTCGCAGGGGCTCCAACTCTAGGCCCTCCCCCTTGGCTTTTCACCCAGTTAGGCTGATACCTAGGGTCCCCTCTGCCCTGGAGTTGGCAGGGGTGGGGGGGGGAGGGTGGAGAGAGTCTGCGACCTAAAGACGAGTCCCTCCCTAACCTAACGCAGAGCCCCGGGGGAACCGGAGCGGGGCAGCCTTCCCAAGCCTCTCTGCCGAGAAATCAGGACTTTGGGGTCCAGTTTCTGAGCTCTGGACCAGCCTGGCAAGAAGCCTCCCCGGCCGCACCTGTTTCCACCTCGGCGGCGAGGCTGAACCGAAAAACCCCGCCCCGGCCGCGACTGCTCACCCAGGAGAAAGGGGAGGGGAGCAGAAGGTATGAATTCCAGGCGCTTCTGGGACGAAGGCGGGACGGCGCGGTCCGGCCCTAGGGCTGTCCCCTCTCTTCCTCCAGGGACTTTAAACTTCGGCCCAATTGTCATGCCCCCATCTCTGGTGACCCATGGCCCACGAACCCCTTAGGCGCCTCGTCCCAGCTGAGCACAAGAAGCCAGCACACCCGGTCCAGCGGCCCTTTGGAGTCTAGCCCTGGCCTCTGGCCCCAGGCTTGGCCCACGTGGGGTCCGAGAACTCCGCAGGCCGGCCCCCTCGCCGCCGCGCACCGCCGCCCCAAGGCGTGCTCCGGCGCAATCCCGCGGCCCCTCTGGCACCGGCCGCCCGGCTGCCGCGAGCCCGGCCCCGCCCGCTGCCCCGCGCTCACCTCCCTGCGGCCCCAAGTCCCCAGGACGCAGCTCCGAGCGGCGCCGGCCAGCGGCTGGGCGGTGGCTTCTGGGGGCGGGGCCCCGGCGCTCCGCCTCTTCCCTACCTGCGCGGGGCGGCGGGGGCGTGGCCGGGGCCGGGGGCGGGGCCTGGCGCCGGGGGGCGGGGCGGACCGGCCCGGGCCGGGTCCGCGCTGGACGCCAGCGTCCCGTTCTGCGGCTCCTGGGGCAGTGGTGCCCTGCAACGGATCCAGTGGTGTCTCAGCCCGGGCAGAGCCCTATTTTCCGCTGGAGCTCGTCTTCCGGGCGCCATCCTCTCCTCCCCCGACAAAGCGAAAAATCTAGGTCCGAAGTGCCACGATCACGTCAACCCTCAAGAAAAACCACTCCAGTAACAGCCATCTCCCATACTCCTCCCTCCAGCGCCTTCATCCTTAGGTCAAACAAGCCTGTTCCCTCGGACCTTTTAGCCCTCACCCTTTCCTTGAAACACATTTGGAAGGTCTCGCCTGTAAGTCCTGTTGCAGCTTCTGCCTCCAGGAAGCCTTCTCGTTACCGCCAACGCGCCCTCCTCCGCATCCTCCCGAGGCGGAGGCTCCTTCCAAGGCTGAGGACGGGTCTTACTCAACTTCCCCTGCCCCCACCCTCCCTCGGCATTAAGTCCAGAGCTGGTGCCAATGACAGAAGCGTGCCTAGGGTTTGCCACTGGGAGAAGCTCTGGCTGGGTGCCTGCGTGGACGGCGGGGTCTCTAGACGAGTCACAGGAATCTTCTTTAGGGCAGACTCAGTAAAACACCCGCGCTGCCTCTGCTCCAATGACGCAGAACCTTCCTGATGGGGCAGAATCTTGGTTCGCATGGATTCCTGCCACGGACGCAGAGGAAAGAAGTCAAGATCTGGAGATTCCGGAGTTCCCCGTTGTGGCTTAGCAGGTTAAGAACCCAACTAGTATCCATGAGGATGCAGTTCTATCCCTGGCCTTGCTCAGTGGGTTAAGGATCCAGCGTTGCCCCAAGCTGCAGGAAAAGTCCCAGATGCAGCTCCCATCCAGTGTTGCTGTGGCTGTGGCATAGGTCTGCAGCTGCAGCTCCAATTCGACGCCTAGCCTGAAAACTTCCATATTCTGTAAAAATAAAAACTAAAATAAAACAGAGGTAGGAGTTTCCACTGTGGGGCAGTGGGTTAAGGATCAGGTAGTGGTGGGGTTGCAGCTGTGGCTGGTATGGGAACCCTGGCTGGGGAACTTCCATATGCCTCCAGCGTGGCTGAAAAAGGAAAAAAAAAAAAATGGGGGTAAAAATAGGCTGTCTTTTGTAAGAAGCCCCTTAGAGGGCACTCACTTCTAATTGTTAGCAGCTGCCGTTGAAACTCAGACTGCTCTTACTGTTCTCACAGGAGGACCCCAATGTCTCCTCCAAGCCAGTCTCTATTTGCTCTCAGCCCAGAGAAGCTCTGCTCTGACTCTTGATCTCCCTCCTCTGCTGCAGTTTCTCCCCTAGCTCTGCTGCTTCCCTGGGGTGGGGGCAGGCACAGTCCACTTGGCCCCACCCCTGCAGAGTCCCTCAAGCAGCTGCCCTGCAGCCTGAGCCAAAATTCCTGCACCTCCCCACTCCCAGAGGCAAGTGCAGACCCATCGACTCTGAGGCACTGGGTAGCTGTGGCCGGGGCTGACCCCTGCTGGTGCCAGGGTTGCTCAGGGTCTGACTATCTCCAGGGGCAGGGGGCACCCATCTCCCTCTTTGGAGGCCAAGGACCCGCCTAGCCTCCCCCTTCAGACTAGATGAACTAAACGATTGTGTGGGTGGGTGTGTTGGGGGCGGGATCGGGGTGAGCTCCCAAGGCCAGATGTCCCTTTCTCAGCCCTGGGCTGGCTCTTATCATCTCGCCCTTCCCCCTGGAGCAGGCCTCGCCAGCCTGGAGGACCAGAGGTTGATGTGATACTCAAGCCTCCGGGGGAGAGGGGCAAGGTCTGGAAGCCTGGGGACAGGAATCTGGCCATGGTGTTGGTCTCAGGGTGGGTCCAGGCCTTGATCCTTTGCAGAGCTCCTGAGGAACCCCCCCAGCACCCCTGTTATCACTAACCTGGACAGGGGTGGGGTTGGGGTGAGAGGGCAGGTAGGGTGGGGGTGGGGAGTAAAGAAAAGGAAGATCATCCAGAGAAAGGCTTTGGGGAGTGGGGGGTGGGCCGAAGCTGGAGGATCCCTCGGCAGGAGCACAAGCAGGGACCACTTATCTGGCACCCACAGCATCCGAATCTGGGGAAGCTGCAGGGTGCAGAGAAGACCAGAGCCCCCACGAGGAGAGCCGGTGTTCTGCCGGGGAGATGAAGCACTCAAGGAACAATGACAGGAAGGGCAGCAAGCCGTCCCGAATCCTTCCCCTGACCCCTGTGGTCTAACATGTTATCTACCACACGCCACCCTTGAGACAGCTCCAGAAGTGGTACTCTTTCTATCACCTCCATTGCAGGGCTGAGACAGAGGAGGCAGAGAGAGAGGGAGGTCGAGCAGCTGGACTTGAACTCAGTCACCATCCGACGGTAGACTGTGGCGAGTGGTCCTGCAGGAGCCCCCAGGAGGAGTGGAGGGATTCCAGGTGGCGGCCGATGTCATGGATTTGTCCCATCAGAAACAGGGCACGCTGGGGAGTTCCCTTTGTGACTCAGCAGTTAACAAACCCGACTAGGATCCATAAGGATGCGGGTTCGACCTCTGGCCTCGATCCCTGGGTTCAGGATCCGGCGTTCCCGTGAGCTGTGGGGTAGGCACAGATGGTGTGGCTGTGGCTGTGGGGTAGTCCGGCAGCTGTAGCCCTGATGCGACCCCTAGCCTGGGAACCTCCATAGGCCGCGGGTGCGGCCCTAAAAAGACAAAAAAAAAAAAAAAAAAGAAAGAAAGAATCAGGGCACGCTGCCCAGCGTGCAGGTGCTGGGCTGCTTATCACAGGCTTGGCTGCAACAGCAAGCACCTGTCCAGCTGGCAGGCAGGGCATTAAACAGAGCAGGGGGATAATCTGCAGTCATGTCACTCAGCTGTGAACAGTGGGGAGCTCACTCGCTCTCTGCTGATCTGGATACAGCCTAGATGCATTAAGTGTCAAGGAGCAAGATGCACGTTTAGTGTAACTGCATTTACCTACAGTTAAAGGGTCATTATATATATAAATGCTGGTAGAGCCACAGAAACTTCTCTGGAAGTATGTTTGTGGAGTGAGCAGGAAGATAGCACGAAGAGGGGAAAAATGGACTTGCTTTTCATTTCATGCCATGGGCCTGCATTATTTTTATAATTCACACACACACACCCAGTCTAAAGTTTATTTTTATTTATCTTTTGTCTTTTGTCTTTTCAGGGCCACACTGCGGTATAGGGAGGTTCCCAGGCTAGGGGTCCAATCAGCCGTTGCTGCTGGCCTACACCACAGCCACAGCCACACCAGATCCGAGCTGCGTCTGTGACCTACACCACAGCTCAGGGCAACACTGGATCCTTAACCTGCTGAGCGAGGCCAGGGATTGAACCCGCAACCTCATGGTGGTTCCTAGTCGGATTCACTTCTGCGGCACCACGACAGGAACTCCTAAAGTTTATTTTTAAATGGGCCTAAAAGTGGAGGGAGGATCTTGACAGGTAGGAAGGAGGAGTTTTAGGTGGAAAGAACAAGAAGGCACAGGAGTGAGGAATTCTGGTTATGGGCGGGGAAACCTCTGGTCCCACGGTTTGGCTGTATCACAGGAAGTGTTGGGAGGGTGATGGGTGGTGACAAGCCTGGGAAGGCAGGTGGGTGTGAGGCTCTGATGGATCAAGATAAGGTGTTTTTGTTTAATCTTACAAGTAATGGAGAGTTGGGGGTTTTTTGTTTCATTTTTTGTTTGTTTGTTTTTTTGCCTTTTTAGGGCTGCCTGTGTGGCATATATTAGTTCCCAGGCTAGGGGTTGAATCGGAGCTGCAGCTGTTGGCCTGCACCACAGCCACAGCAACTTGGGATCTGAGCCGTGTTTGTGACCTACACCACAGCTCGCAGCAACACCAGATCCTTCACCCACTGACTGAGGCCAGGGATGGAACCCACATCCTCATGGATCCTAGTCAGGTTCATTTCCGCTGAGCCACAGTGGGAACTCCTCCCCCCCCCCTTTTTTTTAATGAAGGAGAAAAGAATAGCTTTATTGGAGTTCCTGTGGTGGTGCAGCCGAAACCCAACTAACATCCATGAGGATCCGGGTTCGATCCCTGACCTCGCTCAGTGGGTGAAGGATCCGGCTTTGCCATGAGCTGTGGTGTAGGGCAGCAGCTACAGCTCTGATTTGATCCCCTAGCCTGGGAACCTCCATATGCCACAGGTACAGCCCTAAAAAAAAAAAAAAAAAAATGCCTTTATTGCTTTGCCAGGCAAAGGGGGACAGAGCGGGCTGATGCCTTCAAAAACTGTTCCACTTGATGGAGGGTTTTTAAAACAGTGCATCCTAATATTTAACAGTTACGGAGCCGTCTGCGAAAAGTGGATTTCTCAGATATGATTACATTTGCAAATCTTGACAGCAGCGCTGCAAGGTAGGTGGGATGAGCTGTATCATGAGGAAGCAGGCTTTGTGAATAAAGACCACACGCTCAGAGTTTTAAAGTGAGAAGCTTTGTCCTTCATCCCCTCCATGTAAAATAGCTCACGTCTGCTAACCCCAACCTTCCACTCCATCCCTCCCCCAACCCCCTCGCTGTATTCAATATCCTATGATAAACTATAATGGAAAAAATTAATCTTTAATGTGTATATTTATATACGCATATGTATAAATGAATCACTTTGCTATACAGCAGAAACAAACACATTGTAAATTAACTACACTTTGATCAAAAACACTTTTAACGAGAAGCTTCGTCCTCTGCATGCACTGCTTTGCAGAGAGGTGCAACTACCAGCCAGTTCCCCAACCCAGCGGAATGACAGGCTTCCTTTCACAGCCGAATCATCTTGAGACCCCCTCTTGTGACATTCAGATCAAAAACATGAGACATTGTGACCCCCAGGAGAAAAGGGCAAAGGACCTTGAGGTCAGAAGTTCACGAACTCAGAGTTCCCGTCGTGGCTCAGTGGTTAACGAACCCAACAGCATCCACGAAGACATGGGTTCGATCCCTGGCCTTGCTCAGTGGGTTAAGGATCGGGCATTGCCGTGAGCTGTGGTGTAGGTCGCAGCCACAGCTCAGATCCCACGCTGCAGTGGCTGTGGCATGTAGGCCAGTGGCTATAGCTCCGATTCGACTCCTAGCCTGAGAACCTCCATATGCTGCTGGTGCGGCCTACGAGACACAAAGACCCAAAAAAAAAAAAAGTTCGCAAACTCAGAAAGGCTCTGATAACTTCCTCCCAAGGACGTCCCTGTCATTATCCTGGGGAGTAAAATATTAAGGGACTCCTTGTTAGCTGAGATTTAAGCATTTTTAGAACACAGTGAAGTTCTGTTGAATGAAGGGATGCCAGCTTTTTCGTGGAGGTTCGGAAAGGTTCAGGGCTGGTACCCAAGGCCATAGAGTTTGTGGGATGCAGGGGGCAGAGGTGGGGGCTGGACCCAAGGCCCACGGTCTGTCCAGCCATCATGGACCATACCCAATATGAGAAGGGTCATACTGGCTGTGTTTAGGACAGACTGGTTTGGGGGAAGATGGGGAGGCCAGGGAAAGGGCTACTCAGGTCACCCAGACGAAGCCAGGGGGAGGGGGCGGGGCGGGGGAGCGAAACGGAGAGGACTGTTGAGAAAGGCCGCCCCTCTCTCCAGAAACTGGCCCACACTAGACCCCAGAGTTCCTTTCCATTTATGCTCCGGACTTACCTCCCCTCGCTCATGGGCTCCAAGCGGATGAAGTCAGGAAAGAATAGACTGGGAGGGGGGTGTGTGTGAAATTGAGGGTTTTCTAGAAAAGGGAATCCATCAGCATCACCCCTGCGCCGGCAACTGGCGTTGATGATACAGAGTCGTCACCTAGTGGCAGTAAGAGGTACTGCACCAAGAGACACACCCTGCAGTCAGCCACCTGGGGACTCAGAATCCACAATTCCTCGGCTCCTTCCACTTGCTTTCTTCCCAGAATACCTGGCAGTTCCATCTAAAGCCTGGGGCTCACTTTTTTTTCGGCTGCTCCCGTGGCATTGGGAAGTTCCCCGGCCAGGGATCAAACCTGTGCCACAGCAGTGACCCAAGCCACTGCAGTGTCAACACCAGAACCTCAACCTGCTGTGCCACAAGAGAGTTCATGGGGCTCTAGCCTTCAGAGGGCTTGTGAGTATTAGAAAGATGTTCAAGCCTATTTAGCTCCTCCCTGCCATCCTGCCTGCCTTTCCGCTTGTCATGTGACCCTCTATAAGGGCGCTCCGTGCTATAAGACCCTAGGCTCCCTGAGTGCTGGCTGCCGCCCAAGGGAAAAGCTGGGGTGTCAGGTGTCCCAAGGGCTGGTGTGGTCAGACTTTAGGGCCCCAAGGATACTTTTCAACTGTCTCCTCCTGCTGCCGCCCCCTCCCCCATGGCAGCCTCGAACTCCCCCCCCCCTCCCTCCCAGCAGCCTCCTCAATGCAAACACATGCAGTTCTCACCCTTTATCAGGGCTGAGCTCTGGGTCATCCTAGTCCCAGCTAAGGCGTGGTCTTTGGGGATGGATTTTGAATGTTATTTCAGAGCCCGAGACACCTCCCCGTCCCAGCTGGGCTCAACCTGCAGACTTGTCACTGCTCTGTCTTTCCTCCCCCCACCATGGGAAGCTGCCGGGGAAAGGGCGCTGGCTTTGGTGACAAATACTTGGGTATACCCAGCTCACCACTAACTAGTTGTTTAATTAACTAGCTGTGATTTAGGCAATTTACCTAATTTTTTTTTTTTTTTTTGCTTTTTAGGGCCACACCTGCGGCATATGGAAAGTCCCAGGCTAGGGGTCGAATTGAGGCTACAGCTGCCAGCCTGCACCACAGCCACAGCAACACAGGATCCAAGCCACATCTGACCTACACCACAGGTCACGGCAAGGCCAGATCCGTAACCCACTGAGTGAGGCCAGGGATGAAACTGGCAACCTCACGGTTCCTAGTCAGGCTTGTTTCCGTTGTGCCACTATGGGAACTCCAACTTGCCTAATCTTGAGGCAACGAAGCCTCCCTAGAAATAGACACCCCACCCAGGAACCATAAGTGAAAAGATCCATGGGTTTGAAGACAATAAAAACCACAAAAACTGCAAATGTCTGTACCATAAAGACACTCTAGACAAAGGTAAAAAGCCAGGCAGATTTCCAAAATGTAAAATATAGCCAAAAATATTTCCACTGAGTGTAACTGAAGGATCAATATCTAGAAACTAAAAAAGTCCTACGAATCAATTTTATTTTTATTTATTTGCTTTTTTAATGGCTGTGCCCACAGCCTATGGAAGTTCCCAGGCCAGGAAACGCCCCTACAAATCAATTTTAAAACTACAAAATAATATAGGAGTTCCCACTGTGGCGCAGTGGGTTAAGAACCCAGCTGCAGCTGCTAGGGTCACTGGAGGCACAAGTTCAATCCCTGGCCCAGGTACAGTGAGTTAAAGGATTCAGTGTTGCCACAGCTGTGTCTCAGATTCAATCCCTGGCCAGGGAACTTCCATATGCTGCAGATGCGGCCATTAAAACTAAAACTAAAACAAAAAACCCTACAAAAGAGTCTAATAGAAAGTTGGATAAAGGCTGAGAACAGAAAATTCACAGAAGAATAAGTAAAAATGGTCAGTGAATGTAGAAGATGCTCAACCTTCTCAAACTATGAGAAGCCCTAGCATCCAGGTCTCAGTGTCTACAAGGAAGTCACCTCCTCAGGAACCAGGACTCCCTGGAAAAACGGCCACCCCAGGTCTGGGGCAGGGAAAGTTCCTGGGAAGCATGGGACATCTCATTTGTGGCAGAAAGCAAGGAAGCTTTCAAAGATTAATGGGGTCATGTCAAGAGGACACAGGAAGCAGCTAGAAGGGAGTACCACGGGCCAGTTGTAGCAATTTGAGCATCAAAAAGAAAAATGATGGTTGGTGGTCCCAGTACACTGAGCTCATGAAAAGTCATGTGGTCCCAGGAACTCAAACAATAGAAATCCAGAGCATCTCCTGGAGCCCCAGTGAGAGAGACACCTATTAAACCAGTGTCTTGATGAATACAGGATATGCGGAGGGAACCACCAGCTCCATATCCACATCCATCTCCGTGGAATGAAGACATGAAATAAAACGTTTAGGAGTTCCCGCTGTGGCACAGTGGGTTAAGGACCAGGCATTGCCACAGCTGTGGCGCAGTTCACAGCTGAGGCTCAGATTCGATCCCTGGCCTGGAAATGTCCATATGCTATGGGTGCGGCCAAAAAAAAAAAAAAAAGAAAAGGGAAGAAAAACAGTTTAATTAGTTCTGCACAGCAGCGTTTTTCTGTTTTAATGAGAATGACACACAGTCATATGTGGATACAAACTATGAAACAGCAATTGCGTAAGTTTGATGATTCCGCATGTGAGTTTTGCGCTTTCACATTAGCATTTAAAAGCTGTCATTGCACAATATAAAATGAACAGTGGGAGTTCCCATTGTGGCTCAGCTGGTTAAGAACCCCACGTAGTGTCTGTGAGGAAGTGGGTTCCATTCCTGGCCTTGCTCAGTGGGTGAAAGATCTGGTGTTGCCGTGAGCTGTGGTGTGCGCCAGCAGCTTCAGTTCCCATTCGCCCCCTAGCCCAGGAACTTTCATATGCTGCAGGTGCAGCCATTAAAAAACAAACAAAAAAAAAGAACAGTGGAATCATGTTAACAACTTAAAATTTTGTTTTCAAGTAAATGACATCGATAAATGACATAAAACAGCAAATAAAAAACACCAGGATGAGGAGCTCCCTGGTGGCTCAGGAGACTATGGGTGCAGCATTGTCACTGCTGTGGCATAGCTTTGAACTTCTGCACGTCGTGGGCAAGGCCAAAGAAAATGAATCCTAAAATTATAAGAATAACCTATGGTAATCCCTCAATAAGTGAATGGATAAATAAACGGGTCTATCCTTACAGTAGGAAGGATGTGTGAGAGTTTCCTGTTGGCTCAGCAGGTTAAGGATCTGGCGTTCTTACTGCTGGGGCGAGGGTTCGATCCCTGGCCCCATAACTTCTGCATGCACAGGCAGGGCCAAAACAAAATAATAGTAATAATAATGTATCGATATTGATTCACTGAGGGTAGCAGATGTGTCATACTAACACAGATGGTAAGAACAGGGAAAACTGTGCGGGAATTGGGGGTGGTTTATATAGAATTTTGTGTACTATTTTCTCAGTTATTCTGTAGATCTAAAACTGTACTAAAAAATGAAATCTCTTAATTATTTTAAAAACTATGGTGCGATATTTTTACCCTGTAACACTAATTACAATTTTTAAAATGCGTTAAGGAGTTCCCATCATGGCACAGTGGAAATGAATCCGACTAGGAAACATGAGGTTGCAGGTTCGATCCCTGGCCTCACTCAGTGGGTTAAGGATCTGGCGTTGCTGTGAGCTGTGGTGTAGTTTGCAGACAAGGCTCGGATCTGGCATTGCTGTGGCTGTGGTGTAGGCCGGCAGCTGTAGCTCCAAGTAGGAGCTTCTCTAGTCTGGGAATCTCCATATGCCGTGGGTGCAGCCCTAAAAAGCAAAATAAATAAATAGATAAGAATAAAAAAATTAAAAATGTGTAATATTCAATGCTGTCAAAGATATGGGTAAATGGACACCCTTGTAAATTATTGTGAGTGTGAATGGTACCCAAGGCACCTTGAAAAACTTACAATGTTTGTACCTGTTGACTGAACAATTCACTTTAAGGACTTCTGAGCACAAAGATGTTTGTTGCAGCATGTTTAAGAGTGAAAGTTGGAGTTCTCGTCGTGGCTCAGTGGTTAACAAACCTGACGAGAAACCATGAGGTTGCGGGTTTGATCCCTGGCCTTCCCTAGTGGGTGAAGGATCCGGCGTTGCCGTGAGCTGTGGTGTAGGTCGCAGACACGGCTTGGATCCTGCATTGCTGTGGCTGTGGTGTGGGCCGGTGGCTACAGCTCCAATTAGACCCCTAGCCTGGGACCCTCCATATGTCACGGAAAGTGGCCCTAGAAAAGGCAAAAAGACCAAAAAAAAAAAAAAAGGATCCAGTGTTGTCGCTGCAGCAGCTCAGGTCGCTGCTACAGCGTGGGTTTGATCCTTGGCCTGGGAAATTCCACATGCTTTGGGCATGGCCACGCATACACACAAATATCCTTTGTAACAAATTGGCCACAGTCACCAAGCTGTTTTCCTGGATTCTTTGAGCCTCCAGCAAATGCTCACACCCAAAGAAGGTGTCCCAGGAACCTCTGATCTGCAGCCAAGTCAGACGGAAGTTGTAGGTAAACTGGGGACCGGTGCTTGGAACTGGCGTCTGAAGGGAGGGCAGTCTTGTGGGGCTGAGCCTTTGACGTGTGGGGTCTGGGCTAACTCCAGGCCGTTAGTGTCAGAATTGCTTGGTGTGAAAACCCACACGTCTGGCATCCGAAGCAAGCCCGAGTGGAGGGAAAAAGTGAGTGAGTTTTTCCTAAAACACATGCACAGTGAAGTACACGGCAGCCGTTTTACAGCATGTGGTAGACTCTACCCACTGAGCTGGAAAGATCTCTGCTCTAGACTGAATACGTGGGTTCCCCCCAGTGTCATACACTGCAGCCTAACCCCGAAGGTGGCAGCATTTGGAGGTGGGCCCTGTGGGAGGTGATCGGGTCTTGCGGGCAGAATCCTTACACGTGGGATCTGTGCCTTTTTCCTGAGTGGCTCCGAGCACCCCCCTGCCCTCTTCTGCCACAGGGGGGCACATACAATAAGAAGTTTGCCAACTTCTCAGCCCAGAAGAGGGCGCCTTCCAGAACCTGACCAGGCTGGCACCTGCTCTTCGACCTCCAGCCTCCAGGACTGTGAGCAACACATTGCTGCTGTTTGTAAGCCACCCGGTCCAGGGCCTTGTGCTACAGCAGCCTGAACAGGCTAAGACGACCTCCCACACAGATGGACACAGCTGAAATGGAAAAACAAGTTGCAGACAGCCGAAGTTAGCACAACCTTGCAAATCAATTACACCTCGATAAAACTTTAAAAAATAAAAAAAAAGCAAGGTGCAGAATAATGCCTTGAGTATGATTCCATTTACCTAAGCTGCACACACACACACACACACACACACACACACTCACGCACAGACGTGTGCGCGAATGCGACGGTGTAGGAAGAGGACCAGGGAGACAGGCGTGTATGTGTTCGTGGGTTGCCTCTGGGGAAAGGAGTGAGGGGAGCGGGTGGACAGCTGTGCCTGAAGCTGTGATGCTTCCTCTATATTCCTCTATGGTACTTATTCGGTACTTATTCGTTTGACCCTCCGAACAGCCCATTTTGCGGATGAATAACCGAGGCACAGAAAACTCAGGTCACCTGCTCAAGGCCTTGCAGCTGCCAAGTGGAGCCTGTCCCCTTGGGCACTGCCTTATGCAGGTCCTGGAGAGATGGTGTACTTTATTTTAGTTTATCTGTCTTTTTAGGGCTGAACCTGCGGCATATGGAGGGTCCCAGGCTAGGGGGTCTAGTCGGGGCTACAGCTGCCGGCCTCCACCACAGCCACAGCAACAGCCACAGCAACACCAGATCTGAGCCGCGTCTTCGACCTACACCACAGCTCACGGCAACGCTGGATCCTTAACCCACTGAGCGAGGCCAGGGATCGAACCCTCAACCTCGTGGTTCCTAGTCGGATTTGTTAACCACTGAGCCACGGCAGGAACTCCCTGGCGTACTTTTTGGAATCTTTTACCATGAGGCTATGTAAATGTGTACATAATTTTAAAAAAAAGAAAAAACAGTAAAGGAAGAAACGAAGGAAGGAAAGAAGAAAAAAAAGAACCACATCCCTGGTCTGTGTCTTCCTCCTGGGCCCGATCCTCCCCAGCCCTCCCCCAGCCCCTCCTGTGGCCCGGAGCCCCAGACCCTCCTGTGCTTGGTAGGGATGCTGCTCACCATCCGGCTTGCAGCTCCCCAGGGCCTCTTGAAGAAACTCCCAAGGCAGACTCTTGGTTCCGCAGAAAAAGGAACCGTTCAAGAGCCAGCAGGGCCCCCCCCCCCAGTGATCATCTGACCTCTTAGGCTGCGGTAACGGAGGCTTAACTGGGAGGGTGAGACTTGCTCGGGGTCGCACAGGAGGTCAGGGGAGACCCAGCCTGGGTCTCCTGACGCTGGTCTGAAGTTGTGCGGCCCACCGGCCGTCCCTGGGAAACGGCCTGTTCCTGAAACAGGAGGGAAGGGGGCAGGGCACAAGCTTTTGAAAGAATGACCTAGACGTCGAGGCCACGACAAAAACTGGTTACAACTGATGAGGCCCAAGATGGTGGGTGAATCAACTGCCAGGGCAGCTGCAGCCTCGTTTTCTGTGCTCTCGGTAAGACTCAGCATCTAAGTGACACCACAGGCCCCTTGCCAGTTGCCAGGCCGACCGTCAAAGGCCAAAAAGTGGGCAGCGGCCCAATTCCTGGAAAGCCCCGCCCCTTCCCAGGAATAGTTGAAATAATCCTTCTCCTCATTATCCTATGAAGTCACCCAGCTCCTAAACACTCACCAGCCCACATGTGGGGGCCCCTGGCCTCCTGAGATGGCACACATTCTATCTCTCGCAATACATCTCCTTCTTACCCATCTCTTTGCCTCTCGCCGAATTCCTTCTGCGCCGAGATGTAAAGAGCCTGAACTTCAGCAAGTCCTGGAGCCACATGTGTGATCTTCATCAAAAAACAGCAGATTCAGAATTCCTTGGTGGCTCAGCCGGTTAAGGATCCGGAGTTGTCACTGCTGTGGCTCAGGTTCAGTCTCTGGCCCCGGAATTTCTACATGCTGTGGGCACAGCCAAAAAACCCACAGCGCCTTCACGTCCCAATCTGAGTTGTGTGGTTTCATTCTGAGGAGTGTCGCTGTTTCAAGGCCCCCCGAGGCCGTTCCACGGTCCGGAAGGGGTGGGCTTAGTCCTCCACAGAAAAGCCAGCTGAACTGGGCCCCATGGCGCTTCCAGGGTCTGACCACCTGGGGGCGCCTCACCTGGGCCCACATCTCAGCATGTGAGGCCTGTGACCACTGACTGCCTCCCGCCAGCTCCCCTCACTCCCAGCCGCCGGGTCCCTCACACGCCTCCTCAACCCCCCCATCCCCTGCTCCTCTTGTAGGGTCTTCTAGGCCCATCCAAGACCTGGAAGCCATTGGCAGGTCTGAGCTGAGGCCACATGATTGGAGAGCCTTGATGGGCTGCTGGGTGGAGACAGGCTACGGGGAGGGGGACTGGGCAGAAGGGAC
Source organism: Phacochoerus africanus (assembly GCF_016906955.1). Classification (NCBI taxonomy): domain Eukaryota; kingdom Metazoa; phylum Chordata; class Mammalia; order Artiodactyla; family Suidae; genus Phacochoerus; species Phacochoerus africanus. The sequence continues at coordinate 4,939,760 of NC_062557.1, read as the reverse complement.
AAGGAGCTTCTGCTGTCCCTTTTCTTTTTTTTAAAGTTGCACCTGCGGCATATGGAAGTTCCCAGGCTAGGGGTCACATCGGAGCTACAACTGCTGGCCTACACCACAGCCACAGCAATGCAGGATCTGAGCTGCATCTGCGACCTACACCACAGCTCACGGCAAAGCCGGATCCTTAACCCACTGAGCGAGGCCAGGGATCGAACCTTTGTCCTCGTGGATACTAGTCAGGTTCATTACCGCTGAGCCACCACAAGAACTCCTGGTGTCCCTTTGATAAGGACACTAATCCCATCTCGAGGGCTCCACTCTCCTGACTAATCGCCTCCCCAGGCCCCACCTCCAAGTGCTGTTCCCTTGGGGATGAGGTTTCAATATATGGGGTGGGGGGGACCCCCAGTCATTCGCAGGCCCCTCCCCCAGAGCCATCAGGGAGCTGCCCCTGCCCACACCTCGATGTTGAGCTTCTGGCCCCCAGATGGTGAGAGAACACGAGTTGGCTGTTTTTCAAGCCTCTCCTTTTGTGGTCATTGGTTCAGAAGCTACAGGAAACCAACACAAGTTGTCCAAGCTTTTCAACGACCAGCACCCTCCACTCTAGCAGACGCGCCCACCCGTGCCCTCCCACGCGCAGAACCCCCCCTGGAAAGCAGAGAAGGGCGGGGTCCTGCAGCAAGCGAGGCAGGTGCGGCTTCCTTGACGTAAGAGAAGCCATTTGTGCCCTAAGCTGTTTTGGGATCCGGGCCTGGCCACAGTGCCCGCTCCTGAACGGGTCTCTTTAAGGGAACAAAAGAACAAACCGCGGTTATTGGGCGAGAGAAGAAACATGAGCAAAGACCCTAAGTCCTGTAAAGCTTCCAGGACCTGTTTTGTTAGTTGAAAATTATCCCGAAGCACGGTTCTTGAGCTGTTTTGCAGATTTTTTCCTTTTTGCTGTGTGTGTGGGGGGGTGGGCACCACCTCTGACCCTTCGCCATCTTCATCCCACTTCTGTGTTTTTTGCTTTTTTTTTTTTGTCTTTTTGCCATTTCTAGGGCCTTCTCCTTCGGCATATGGAGGTTCCCTAGGCTAGGGGTCGAATCAGAGCTGTAGCCGCCAGCCTCCGCCAGAGCCACAGCAACGTGGGATCCGAGCCGCATCTGCAACCTACACCACATCTCATGGCAACGCCGGATCCTTAACCCATGGAGCGAGGCCAGGGATCGAACCTGCAACCTCGTGGTTCCCAGTCGGATTTGTTAACCACTGAGCCACAATGGGAACTCCGTCCCACTCCTGTTTTGTAGAATATAAATCCCCCTCGAGGGCTCAACCACCTGATTCACCAGAACCTAAAGAATCAGGCTGTTGACCTTTTCTGACCCCTGTGATTTCATCAACTAAAGCTGGTCAAACTTTGCCCCAGTGTAATGCTGACCTCTCCTCTGCTCAAGTCCCTTCATGGCTGTGCATGACTCTTAGCTCGAAACTTCCCCAATTAAGAAAACATACATCTGTATCAGAGTTCCCATTGTGGCTCAGCGGGTTATGAACCTGACTAGTATCCATAAGATTGCAGGTTCAATTCCTGGCCCTGCTCAGTGGGTTAAAGATCTGGCGTTGCCATGAGTTATGGTGTAGGTGGCAGATGTGGCTCAGATCTGACGTTGCTGTGTCTGTGGCATAGGCTGGCGGCTAAGGCGCTGATTCTACCCATAGCCTGGGAACTTCCATATGCCACGAGTGTGGCCCTAAAAATAAAAATTAAAAAAAAAACCCACTTCCCCAATTTTAGGAGTTCCTGCTGTGGTGCAATGGGTTAAGGGTCCAGCATTGCTGCAGCTGCAGCTTAGATTCAGTCCCTGACCAGGGCACGTCCATATGTCACAGGAGTGGCCAAAAAACAGGAAACAAAAAAACTTCCCCAGTTTTGCCCTTGGGGAGACACTGCTTGGGGAAAGATCTCTGGCGTTCTCCTTACTCGCTTTGGATAATAAATCCTTCCTTCTCCCGCTGTTTGGCTTGGTTGTAGCTTTTGGCTCCCCATCCACCAAAAAGTCACATCCAGTTTTCAGGTACTGAACGCACTGCCTCTGATCCCTGCCCTGTTCTCAGGGCCCCACCCGGCCCCTTGCCCACTACCTCCCTGGGCAGGGTGCTTCCCAGGGCTCCCAGCCTGGCTCCTCTGAGGGTCCCCCCGCCACCGCCACCTGTCCCCCCAGTCCCGGCCCACCTGCTTCAGGTTTCCTGCTTCGGCCCAACTCCCTTCTCTCCCCCCCAACTTCTTAATTTATTCAGCGAATGTTTCATAGTATCAGCTGTGGCTGGATCTCTAAACAGGATAAAAGAGCGAGGAAAACAGATCCTGCCGTTGTTTGAAATGTTGATATTTTGTCATCCTGGATTTTGTGGGCATGATTTCTATTTTCAAAAATACTGCATGAAAACATGATTTCTCTTGACTCTTGGGGGTCTGGGTGCCTCCTGAAGTTTTGCCCCTGAGGCGAGGGCCTGGCTCACTACATCCTACTCCAGCTCTCACAGGTGAGGTCCACACCCTCCTGGAAGGGCTGTGCTAACAAGGGAAGCGGATGATCCGAAAGTGAGGTCCTTGTCAGAGCCACAGGAAACAGAAATCAGGGCAAAGAGTGAGGGATGGGGCTGCCTTGTTGGAGAGGTAGTCAGGGAAGGCTTCTCTGAGGAGGTGACATTTGAGCAGAGACCTGAGTGAAGGGAGGGAGAGAGCCACCAGATGATGGAGTGGGGGAAGGGGAGCATTCTGGCCCAGGGAACAGCAGATGCAAAGGCCCTGGGGCAGGAATGTGCAGTTGTCTCCAGGGAACAACAGGGAGGCCAGTGGGGCTGGAACACAGAAAAAAAAAAAAATGAGGCTGGGGAGATGGGCCCTGGGCCAAACCGTGCCACCCAGCGGGCCAGACCAAGGTTCTGGCTCCTGTCTATGACTGGGGGGAACTGCAGAGGGTTTGAATGGGGTGAGGAGAGGCCTGAGGCTTCAACACACCAAAGAGCATCCTCTGGGCACTGAGTGGAGAAGAGGAGGCAGGGGGCCAGAGTGGAAGCCACAGAAGGGGGAGGAGACAGTGACTTCCTTCCCTGAGTCATCTCAAACTGGGGACCAGCCAGAATCCCCAGGAATAGGTCCCCCGCACGGGTGCCATCATGGAGCAGCTGTCATTGCCAGTTTATGTGTGACCCCTACATAAACTGTTTACTGTGCAAGCACCAGGAGGTTCCAAGTAAGCCAAGATCTCACTAAAACCAACATGTACTATAGGAGCCCAACTTAAGGAGTTCCCTGGTGGCTCGGCCGGTTAAGGACCTGATATTGTCACTGCTGTGGCTTGGGTCAAAGAAAAAAGATCCCAATTTAATATAAAACACAATATACACACGCTGAGTGCAATATGCGCGAGCACAGGGACGAAGCTGCAAAGATTTGGACCAAAAACACTAACAGTGGTGGCCTCTGCCTGGAGGAGCCACAGGTGATTTTTTTTTTCCTTCTTTGTGTTTTCTTTTGTCCCCAAATTCCCTGCAGCGATCGTAGAGTGCTTTTGTAATCCTGCAAAACCCCACGAGTGCTATTTTTAAAGCTATGTATAAAAATTTCAAGCATCATAAAGTTTCTAATGCGAACAAAAGACATCTGGAAGATGGGGTGCGGGTGATGGATTACGGGTGAGTTCTTTTCTAAATTTTTCTACAGTGCGGTTACATTTTTTTTGTCTTTGCATAACCAAACTGTTGTTTGTAACAATGAACAGGATTGTACATTCTGTCTTCGGACGTAAGGTCAAGAGCTCACTTTCCCACCTGCCCCGAGAGGTTCCCCCACCCCCGCCCCCTCCCCCACCCACATGCCCCATGTCGGCAGCAAGAAAGGGCCGAAAGAGGCAGGGCAGAGGGATGGGTTCCTCAGGCCCCCATATGACTGCATGGGCTCTGGGGACGCTCTGGGCCGTGAGTGTCGCCCCTTCCAAGGGACCCGTCCTTTTGGCAGACCCAGCGCTAGGCCTGACTGCCGGCGCCTCGCGGTTACTCAGGACTGCCCCCCTGTGGCCAGAGGGAGGAAGTGACAGTGAGAATCGACTTCTACTCACGTTGCCTGATCTGCCCACCAGGCCTCACCTTTGGCTTTGTTCATCCGCATTGTCCGTTTTGGGGGAGAATCCTGCTCAGTTGGTTTAGCTAGAATCCCGCCTCAAGCTCCGCATCCTCCGCAACGCGCTGCCCCCAGGGGCTGTGTGAGCCCCCAGGCTGCCTTTGGCGAGAACCCTGATAGGTCATTTAAGCAGACGGTCCTCTCCCAATGGTGCCTCTTGGTAAACCTAATCCTACCCCCCACCCTGCTCCTTGACTGTTAACCTTCACTCGCCCACCCTGTGTTCAGAGTTGAGCTGCTTCTAAACTGAGGTCTCTTGGAGTTCCCTTCGTGGCTCAGTGGTCAATGAATCCAACTAGGAACCATGAGGTTGCAGGTTCGATCCCTGGCCTCGCTCCGTGGGTTAAGGATCCAGTGTTGCCGTGAGCTGTGGTGTAGGTTGCAGACGTGCCTTGAATCCCCAGTTGCTGTGGCTGTGGTGTAGGCCGGCAGCTGTAGCTCTGACTAGACCCCTAGCCTGGGAACCTCCATATGCCATGGGTGCGGTCCTAAAACGAGAAAGAAAGGAAGAAGGAAGGAATTCATTTGGAAAATAAAAATAAAAATAGAGTATTTATTAACTTTTACCACCTGGTTCCAAATATGGGAGAATGTTTTCATAAATATACATACGGAGCCCACATTTTCTCTTTTTGCCACAGGTTCTGCTGGGGCACTGCCTCTTTTAAAGCAAAGGAGGAAGATGAGCCCTACAGGAAAACAAGTAGGAAGGTACCTCTGCCAGCCTCTCAGGCTGCGGCTTCCTGGGTGAGGTTCTCGGTATGACCAGCAGGGGTCGCTGTGGGGCTGCGCAGCTGGGACCGCTTGGCCGGGAAGGAGCTTCACAGCTTTTGCACCCCCTGTTCCTGACACCCCATCACTCACAGCCCCAGCAGGCCACGGGGAGCTGACCCAGTTGCTCAGCTCTTCGGAGACAAGGTTATCCCTGAGCTGACGGCACAAAACAAAACCCCAGGCGTTAGTCCCGTACCCTGCAGCCCACCAGGACAAGGGGGCCCTGCCCAGCATCTCCTCCTGTTTGGACCTTGCCCACCTCCCCCCTCACAGCACCCCTTGGCCAGGTGTGGGCTGAATCACTTATGCCAATGTCCTCTCTTTCCAGGTGGGCAGTGGAGAGATCCTTTCTCAAGGGCCGCATTCCAGAATGAGTCCAGCTCTGAGGCCCCGCCCCCGTTGGGCTTTTTGTTTTGTTTTGTTTTGTTTTGTATTTTTCTGTCTGATTAGGGCCGCACCCAAAGCCTATGGAGGTTCCCAGGCTAGGAGTCGAACTGGAGCTGCAGCTACCAGCCACAGCCACAGCCGCAGCCACAGCAACCCCAGATCCGAGCCGCGTCGGCGACCTACACTGCAGCTCATGACAACGCCAGATCCTCACCCCACTGAGCGAGGCCAGGGATGGAGCCCAAATCCCCATGGATACTGGTCGGGTTCCTTACCGCTGAGCCACAACAGCCACTCCCCCTTCCCCCCTTTCAAGCCAACTGAAGTGGAATGGGGAGGGGGCTTTCTTCCCAGACGCTCTCCTCCACCCCCCACGACAGAGGCTCCTCCGCCTCTCAGTCCTCACAGCCCTGCGGCCCCACAGGGGCCATGAGGCCCAGGACCCAGAGGTCTCTCAAGATGCCTCGCTCAGCCCAGCCCACCCCCACTCTTCCTCCCATCTCTCGCTTCGGATGGCCTGGTGGTCCCTCTGTCCTGAGCGTTCCCATGTCCCTGGCATTGTGGCCTGCATCCTCCTGCTCCTGGTAACTACCTCACGAGACAAGCCTCATGTTCTCTCCTATTTTATTTTATATTTTTCTCTCTTTTTGTTTTTTTTTTTTTCCTCTCCTATTTTAAATCGGAGGTGACCAGATGGCTGGTCTGACTTGGTGGCTCGTGGGTTAAGGATCAGGCATTATCATTGCTATGGCACGGGCTCAATCCCTGGCCTGGGGACTTCCATGTGCCATGGGTGTGGCAAAAAAAAAAAAAATTAGAGGTGACCGTGCCTCAGAAAGGCTGAGTGACTTGTCCAAGGTCACACAGCATTGGGACGTTGGGAGACAGTCTGAGCCAGAGCCCGGAGCTCTCTTGCAGCGCAGCCTCCCTGGAAAGGCCACGTCCTCAGCCTGGCCTCTCTGCTCTCATGGCCGTGTCAGTGCACGCAGCTCACTCTTGGCCCCGGGTACTGGTCTTGCTTTCTAAGAGTGGTATTTATTTATTCTCTGGATTTCTACCCAGCTCCTGTGCTGCGCAGCCTGCATTCAAGGAGTTCACAGCCTGGGAGACAAGACTTATCCTGTGTGTCAGCTGAGCCTTCCCAGGCAGCTGGGAGCCCTCCCAAGGGGCAGAGGCTGCTTCCTGCTTCTCCTGAGCCCACCCGGGGGTGGTGACCTCCTGGTCCCTCCTCGGGGGAATTGCTGCTGCTGACTGGAGGGGGCGGTGGGCAGGCCTGGCTGTGGGGTGGGAGATACAAGGGGCTGGGGGCTCAGGGAAGGGGTTGGGGTTAAGGCGGTGAGAGTGGACTTCCTTTTCTTTCTTTCTTTTTTTTTTTTTTTGTCTTTTAGGGCCAAACCCGTGGCATGTGGAGGTTCCCAGGCTACGGGTCAAATGGGAGTTATAGTTGCCAGCCACAGCCACAGCCGCAGCAACGCTGGATCCTTAATCCACTGAGCGAGGCCAGGCACCGAACCTGCATCCTCATGGATACTAGTCGGGTTCATTAACCACTGAGCCACGACGGGAACTCCTGAACTTCCTTTCTCAGACACCTAGAGCAGCAGGATGGGCCTCAGCTCTCCCGCCGGCTCAGGACACCCAGCTCAGGTCAAGAAGGTCAAGGTGGGATTCTGGGGTGGCTGTGCTCTGAGACTAGCAGGGCCCACCTCCTTTCGGATCAGCTCCCTCTTGCTTCCTCCCTCGACCATCCTATCCTCGCCAGGGAGGAGATTTCCACAACAAAAGATTAAAAGCCCTTGGACTTTTTTAAACAAGCACGGATTCCCTTCCCGCCCCTCCCCCCCACCCCAAGCCCAGAGTCACCCCAGCCCAGTGGCTCCCAAGTAAGCAGGTGAGGCCTCCTCCAGCCCTGAGCCCCAGGTGGAGGGCCCCATGGACCGGCCCAGGCTGAGACACAGGTGAGGGGGAACTTTGGAGGGGGGGGAGCCTTTCAAGACAGAGCCCCGAGTCCGGAACGAAGCGGGAGAGACAGAGGCGAGGGGCAGGTGGCAGGAAAAGACCAAATGAGCCTGCACAGACACAGGAAGAACGAGTCTGTTTAATGACACGGCTGGGTCTGGTTACAAACATCAGAAACTACAAAAGGAGGACAGGCCGTTACACAGATGGCTGCACGAAGAGGGGACAGGGGAGACACAGGCACAGCAGCCACAGCAGCAGAATATCCTGGAGGGAGATACACGTGATCAGGGGGGCACACGTGGAGGGCTCCCCAGCAACGCCAGCCAGATGGACGGACGGCACCGACCGCCGGCCGGCAGCCGGGAGGGGCCGGGGAGGCAAGGCCCCTCTGACCGCAGCCTGGACCCCCTCCTGCCGGCGGGTGGTCTTAGCCACACAGGCGGTGGAGCTGGCGGCCTCTGAGGCTTCTTGACCTTGGCCCCTCCCCCGGGCGGCCGTCCTGCAACCAGAACTTCTGGCCCCCTCTGTCTGCCCTTGCCCTTGTTTGGGGGCAAGTCAGGGAGCCACGCCCTTTAGTGGGGGGCAGAGGTAGGGAAAGCCAAATCCTTTTTGCCTCGAGTGGAAAAGCAGGAAGGAGGGGAGCTGGTCAGAGAGAACCCCGGGCTGTGCTCAGCCCGCAAGCTGGGTCCCTCCCACCCTGCCCGGGTCCTCTCTGCTGATGTGGGACCCCCCCCTCCCCATCTCTGCCAGAACCCTCTGGTCTCTGCCCAGAAGCTGCCAGGACCCCTCGGTGGGGCAGAACAAGGCCTTACACGTGCCCCTGGGCCCCACTGATACACGTTATAGATATGCAGTGTATATAGAGAGAGATTTATATAGATTGTATATAGAATATATCCGATATACGGTAGACGTGTGTGCGTGGTACTCTAGATAAGTGACATGGAGACCTGCGTGTGGCCAGGCAGAGAGAAACAGGGCTGCTCTGCTCCTCGAGTGACTCACAGACCTGTCCCTGCTTCCTGCCAGCCGCTCGCCTGCGTCTCCAACAGTGAGTAGAAAAGCTAAGAAGGGTGTGCCCGGCTCTTCAAGGAGGAAGGGTCCCCCATCCCCACAGGCCACCCGCTGCGCCCCCGAGCTGGGGTCCGCATCCAGGCAGCCAGAGCCACCTCCCGGCGGCTCCAGGGGGACTGTGGCCGAGGCGGAGGCGGCGTCTTTCCGGGAAGACGAGTCAGGGATTCCTCCAGCTTCCTTGGCACCCAGAGGTGGAGGGTCTTCGGAACTCAGCCTTCTGCTCAAGGTGCTGCCAGGAACGGGGGAGGAGAGAGAGGGTCCTACGGCCCCGAAGAGGGCAGCGTGGCCGGGGGGCTGTGGACGAGAGATGGAGGTGACAGGTTACTAGGGCCACAGAGTGGGACCAGGGACGGGGTGGAGAGGGGCCAGGGGAGAGGGGTCAGGGGTTGGCAAGGCTGGACACTACCCGCCCTGAGACCCACGCGGGGCCACTGAAAGCAGCCCACTAGACCAGCCTGTAGGCCCTCCTCTGCCAGGATCCTGCCGTGTGACCGCCACTGGCTCATCCGAACGAACCTCAGATCTTTTTCTCTCAAATGTGACCCTGCCGTGCCGACCGCAGTGAGAACTCAGGGACGGAACTGCTGCGAGTGTCTCATGAACAGCAAAGGACCGTGAGCTCTTCCCTCTCTAATTCAAGAGGCTCGTCCTCTCAGCGTGGCACCCCCTCTGGCCACTCCTAGGCCTTCTCTTTGCACTCCCCCCCCTCCCGCCCCGACGCCCCCTCCTGACTCCCCCACCCACCCACACACCCCCGGAGCAGAGACAGCCCATAAACAGTGGCGTCTGGTCCACTGTTGCATCTCTGATAAGAGGCTGGAGGGAGCCCTCCTAGGACTGCCCAGTGAGTCCCTCCCACCCTCCAAACCCACTTGGACCCTGCCAGTGGCTGGGTCTGCGGGCCCCGGGGCCCAGGGAGACCCAGCCTTTTGGGAGGTCATACCCCTGCCCCCAGGAGACCGGAGGTGGGGCAGTGTGGAAAGGGATGAGGGGACAATCCCCCAGGGCTCAGAGCTGGGGTAACCCAAACGTGGGGGTGCTCAGCCCCCCCGGACCAGTCCCCACTGTAGCCCACGTCCATTCAGGCCACCCGGAGCAGCAACGGGCAGACAGGAGGCCTCGGCGGTTTGCTAATGTTTGGGGTTTGGCGAGATTTAGGTCCCTGGGGTCCAGCTGGGGCAAGAGAGGGAAGGGGGCAGGGCTTCGTGTCGGGAAGTGCTGTCCATGTGTTTCTGATTCACAGGGGCTTGCACTGGCCAGCTCTCTCCCCCGTCCCTCTAGGCCCCTGTAAAAAAGCCCTTTTCTCTAGAAGCAGGAAGTCTTGTCTCCTGGCTGTAAACAAACTCATCTTTGGCGGCAGAGGCTGCCTAGGGAGAGGCGTGGGAGGGCAAGCCCCCTTCCCCCCTCACCCCTCCCTGGACCCTCTGGCTGCTTCTGGCAGCCGCTCTCCCGGCTCTGCCAGCGCCACCCCAGGCAGGTAAAAATCACCCACCTGCCTCCCGTCCACCCTGAGGTCTGGGGAGGCCCCGGCCAGCTGTGCACAGCTGGAGTAGCTGCCTGGCTGGAGCCAGCACTTCTCGGGGGCTCTGCTCTCTCTCTCTTGAGGAGGTGCTGTCACCAGGAAGGGAGCGGGAGCCAGCTGGGGCAGCGTGGTCAGCGGCAGGAAGGTCGGGAGGCCTGGCCGCTCCAGGCTGCCCCCCGGGGGACCGCCTCTGCCGAGCAGCGTGGGGATGCCTGCGCGCAGGAGGTCCGGTGGCTCCGCGGGGCCAGCTCGAGCCCCGGGAGGAGACGCTGCCTTTTCCATGGGAAACTGCTGGGAAAGTTTCTCTCCATCGCGTGTCCTGAGCCGCTGGCTGACCCCTGCTTCCCATTCCCGCCTCCGCCCTCCTCCTTCCTGCGGCCCTGCCTCCGCCCCTCCATTGAGCTCCCAGAGCCCCAGCCCCCTGGGGGCCCCGGGAGGCCGGAGTGTTCCCAGCCGCCACGTCTGGGGGCCAGCCCTCCCCCCGTGCTCCGCGTCAGCTGGAGTCACCAGGCCGGCCACCCTCCTGGAGCCCGCGCCCCAGAACTGGGAACCTGAGCCCTGCTGTAAACCCCGGGGCTGGTGTGCGTGGGAGGGACACGCACGTGGGCCCCGAGTGCACTGGGGCACGTGCACGTGTCCTCGTGATTCTCCTGGCTCCAGCCTGGTGGAGGCCGAGGCGGAGGGAGCGCTGATCAGCACGAGACGAAAAACAGCCCCATGTGGTTGGTACCCAGGGAGGAAGTGGCCAGAGCTGGCCAGGGCTGCCTCCGGCCCCGAGGAGCCAGCTTCCCGCCTTCCTGCCGGGAACCCTTGAGCCTCCCTGCCCGGGCAGCCTTGGTCCCCGGGGTGTCCTGAGGGCTCCCCAGTTCTCGGGAAGGGGATGGCTCTGCCCCGAGGAGAATGTGCGTGGGGCCTTTTCCTATCGTGCCTGTTCTGAAATTGTGTTGGGCCCGGAGCCACCCTCCTGGAGGTGTTCCTGCCCCCGGGGGTCAGCCCCTGGGTGCCAGGAGAGGTAGGAGGTCAGGGGCCGAGGGGACGGGCAGGACGCGGCAGGGAGGCTGCCTCCTCACGTGGTGGCGTTGGGGACCTGCTGTACCCAGCCCACTTCTTTGTAGGCAGCGGTCACGTGGCTGTAGATGAGGCTGCGAAGCTTGGCCCAGGCTCTCTGCGTCTCGGGTGGGAAGTCGTTGGCAAATTCCTCGGCAATCACCTCCAGGATGACCCCAGAGAGGATCTGGGGATGAAAGAAAGAAGCGGGGGGGGGGCGGGGGCTGAGTGCAGGGCCCCCTGCATCCCCAAGAGCCCCCAGCATCCCTTCTATCCCACACGTGGCCCAGGGCGAATTTGGTGACACAACCAACCGCTTTGGGAACCAGACACCCTCGAGATCCAGTGCCTACCCCGCTGCCCCTCCCAGTCACAGCCACGCCGGGGCAGAGGCAGGTGGGCCAGTGGTCACCTCTGCCGCCCCGGGGGGGGGCTTCCCCAGAGCTGGGGGGGCTCCGGAGCGGCACAGGGCCGGCCACGCACCTTGAAGTACACGGGCTCCACCTTGTGCTTGAGGGCGTGGGCCTTGCCCACGAGGGCGAGCACAGAGGACACCTTCTCGGGGTCGTGCAGGTTCTCCACCACGGTGTTGAGGGCCCCCATGACCCGGCAGGCGTGCTTCCGCAGCTGTGGGCTCCGCTCCATCTCCAGGGGATCCTCCATGTGCTTGAACTGGCTGAAGTACTGCTTGGCCGACGGGAAGTTCACAAAGAACCTGGCAGGAGGAGGCGGGGGGCGGGGGGATCACTGAGTGAGGGGTGGCCTCAGGCCCCACCCTGATGTGGCCAAGACGATGGGGGGATGCAGAGGTGGGAGAGGTGGGAGAGGTGGGAGAGGCGGGACCCACCCCCACCCCCACCCCACCGCCGTAGCCGCCCCTCAAATACAGACCCTTCCTCTGGCCGAGCCGGCCCGCATGAAGCCCTCTCCCCAGGTCCCTGCCACTTCTCCCTGCCAGACTTGCTCAGGCGGGCAGCTTCCTCTGCCAGGCCTCTGCCCTCCTTGTTTCTTGTCCCCTCTCCAAACCCTACACACCCTTCGAGACCTGCTCCTGTCCCAGCTGAGAGGGTAAGAGCCTGAGGTCTGGACTCACAGGCCCTGATGACCTTGGGCAAGTTAACTTTTCAGAGCCTCAGTTTCCTCATCCATGAAATGGGCATCACTGTTCCTATCCTTTTTTCTTTTTTTTTTTTTTTTCTGTTTAGGGCCATACCCACGGCATATGGAGATTCCCAGGCTAGGGGTCAAATCGGAGCCATAGCTGCCGGCCTACACCACAGCCACAGCGACGCCAGATCCAAGCCACATCTGCGACCTACACCACCGCTCACGGCAATGCCCGATCCTTAACTCACTGAGTGAGGCCGGGGATCGAACACACAACCTCATGGTTCCTAGTCGGATTCACTTCCACTGAGCCAAGACGACGGGAACTCCCTGGGTATCACTGTTCCTATCTTAATGTAAGCTGCCGTGGGTTGTCGTGAGAATGAAATGAGAAGCAGCGTGTGGAGTCCTGGGTGGAGTGTGGACACAGGAGGCTCGGTAAATGCCAGCCTTTGTTCAGATAAAGTCAGACCTCTCTTTACAAACAAAGTGAAGCCCTGGTGACTTAGCTTAGGTGGCGCGGAGGGGAAGAAATGAGACTTACCTTCCTCCCAGCCGATTCCTTTCTCTTATCACTGCCCTGCCTCCCTCCTCAGCCTGCAGTCAGTGGTCATCGGTTGATTTAATTAAAGATATAGATTGATATCACCTGCCTGCTGTGGTTCTGGGAGTCCTTCTCAGCCTCCCATCCACATGTATCACCTCTCCAACCAGCCCGTGCACTTCTTGGCACAGATCCCAGGGCCTTCGCCTCCTGCCCCCTCCCGTTTGTCTGAAATTGTCTCTTTCCCCCCAAATATCACTTTCACTGGGTCGCTCTCATGCTCAAAAACATTCCATGGCTCCCGGTTGCCTACCGGACCAAGTCTAAACTCCTTCACCTGGGATTCCAGGATTCTCCCAAACTGTCTCACACCCATTCCTCCAGCACCGAGTCCACATTCTGCCCCTCGCTCCAACTTGGCGCATGCCAGCCTGCCCGTCCCCAGAGTGGCCCGCCCTCCTGCCCCTTCCCCTGGTTTGGCCGCGCTTCTCCCCACGTGCCCACCCTGGCCCAGGACCACTGGTTTCCCTCCAAGACCATTCGCGGGTTCCCTGCCACCTTTCCCGGCTTCTTCCCTCTCCGCAGTCTGACCGGGTCCCACAGCCCAAGGGCAGAGTCTGGGTCTCACACACCCTCTGACCCATCGTTCTGGCTCGGGGCCCTGCAGGTTTGCGGGAGGCTGGTGATGAGATCTGCTCTCTCGTTCCCAACCCGGGTGGGAGGTACGTGATCAGACTCATCCGGGACTTACGTAACCTAATTGGAGCCTCGGAGAGTGTATAGAAGGTCTTGGATCCAGGTTTTTTTTTTCGGGTGGTTTCACACCTTTGGAGGGTCCCCCTTTGGCATCAGAGAAGGCTGGTGATTTACCAAAGCAGCCCTTTGGCCAGGGCTTGGGTCTTAGATCCATGAGCAGGAACAGATGCACTGAGAGCATCTGGCCCAGGCCAGCCCTCCAGGCAACAGGGCTGAGGCTGGCGGAGGAGTGACCGGGACACAGTCTGCGTGGAGAGCCCGGAGGGCCCCTCGCGGAGGCCAAGTGTGACCTTGAGCAAATCACTTCACCACCTCCTATCTGCAAAGTGTGAGAGGAGTTCCCCACACCCCCGCATTTCACTTCTCAGATGCACGGGCGCGGACCAATGAGGCAGTGAGTCTGAAAATCCATGGATTTCTCTGTAGAAGCAGCGTCATGAAGGACAGATACAAAAAATCCACTCTGGATTTAAATGAGGACCTCAGACTTTCGTGGTTTTACATTGCAATAAAAAATTATATATATACATATATATATATGCTTTTTTTTTTTTTTTTTGGTCATGGCCTTGGCATGCGGAAATTCCTAGGCCAGGGATCGAACCCGTGCCACAGCTGTGACAACATCAGATCCTTAACCAGTGGGCCACCAGGAAACTCCTAAGAACAATAATTTCTGTTTGGCTGGTGCGTAGCGAGCATGCAAAGCCCCTCCACTGGTTACTTAATGTCACAACAGCATGGGTATCGCATCCGTTTTACTATTGATGAAATAACGGGAAAGATGCACGGAACACTTAGTTATACGATCTCGTCCTTGCAACGGCCTCCTGAAGTTGACACTGTTTTATCCCCATGCTCTAGTTTAGGAATTGATGCCCAAGCTTGCCCAGCAGAGTGGGTGGCAGGACCAGGAAGGACCTGGGCAGCCCCTGCTCGGATGGTTTCCCCAAAGTTGCCTCCGAGGCTGCTCAGCCAGGGGATGGTGGCCTGGGACCCAGTGGGTCCCCTGCTCTACACCCAGTGCCATGCCATGGCCCTAAGGAAAGACGGTTTGCTGGGCCAGGGGATTCCGGAATCTGGGGCCCTGTCCCTGCATCCTGGCTTCTCTCGCCGGCCCCTCCTGACCCTCCCAGCCCAGGTCTGCGCTCCCCTCCCCGGGAGAAGCCTCAGCAGCCAACCCGGGGAGTTTCTCAGCTTCCAGAGGCATCTGGGCTTCCAGGAGAGCCTGAGACAGGCTTGTCTGAGTGTGAGGGGGAAGGCGGCAGTTACAACTGGGTGGGGAGCCTTCCTAGAGCATGGGGGTTCCCCCTTGGTCTCCTCCCAGCAGGGGGAAGAAGCATGGGGTCTGGGCAGCTCCTCCACCAGCACCCTTGTGGCTACTACTTCCTCAGAGGAGCGGCATGGGGTGCGGCTGGCCCCAGCCCAGCGGGGAGGCAGGAGGGGAGATCAAAGGGTCGGAGGGCCACTGTCTCAGGCTCTGTTGGGTCCGTCCTTGTGAATGGGTGCCTGAAGGCAGGACGGGGTTGTGACAAAACTGAGGGGCACAGGATCTGGGGAGGGGCCTTTGGGACACCCCAGAAGCTTAGTCTTGTCCCCCCCACATCCCCCACTCTGGGGTAGACAGCAGGAGGGGGAGAAGGAAAGGGGGGCTGGTGGGACTTGGGGCTGGGGGCCTGGTGCTGGGCCGGCTTCTTCCCCGCTGGGCTGGGCCGGGCTCCCATGCACACAGAGGTGGGGGCAGGTGGAGTGTGGCTGGGGTTCTCGGCCGGCCAGACCTCACTGCCATCACAGGCCTTCTCAGGTTGACTGTGGGCCCCTCCCTGCCCCCTGAACCCTGGCTAATGGCCTCCCCAGCCCAGATCCAGTTCCCTTCAGGAGCCAGGAGTGGGAAATTCGAGGGGCACAGGGAGAGAAAGGAAACCATGCCCAGGTCTCAGACTCTCCAAAAACACCTCTGGGTTTGGTTCCTGCCTCTGGACCCCCCATTCCTGGGGAGGTTGGGTGGTACCCCGGGAGCCGGATCTTGGACCTGTCCTCACGGCAAATGGCAGGGCATCGGGACAGAAAATCTCCAAGGTCCTGTGGACTTTGCCTCCTTTCCTCTTGGTGACCCAAGTGCGTGCCTGGCTGCATCCTGAGGCCTGGTGGCCCGCACGGGCCCGCACCGCTGAGGGCCGCCCTCCGGGGAGGCAGTCTGGTGCATCTGGGACTCCACTACCCACCGGGTGATTGTGTGGGTGCTGGCACGTGCCGATCTGCACCTCCCGGTGTCTGATGGCTTTGGGATCTGAAATCCCCTCCTGGCTTCCCCACCACCCCCGGCTGTGCTTCTGGGCCTGGGAGCTGCCAAAACAGCTGTCCCTTTCTCAGACATCCTCCTGGAACTCTTGGAGAGTGCGTCTTGCTCTTTTTCCTCCTGAATCTGCTTCTAAGTTGGAATCAGGGCACACCAACATGAAGCTGGGTAAGTCCCAGGCTTGGGGGAGGCAGGCGGGAGAGTGTGGGAGAGAAAGAGGAGCCAGAAAGGGGGCCAAGCCTGGGAGACAGGCGTGAACGTCAACCGTCCCTTCCACGAGAGAGGTCTCACCCCATCGCAACGAGATGCCTCGATCTGTCCCAGATTTGACAGCTTCCCTCTGCCAAGGACAGAGGGTTGAGGGCGAGCGTGGTCTGGGGCCTCCCTGCCTGCACTTCCAGGGATCAGCACGTGTGGGAAGCCAGCATGGATCTGCCGCTGCTGTACCAGTTACGGGCTGGTGCGGCTCAGGGACATTAACTGTATAGGAATGGTGTGTATATGCCCTGGCGTGTGGGTGTGTGATGAAGAGTCCCTCTGCATTCCTCTGGGGCATGAGGGGCCGGAACGACCCCTTTCCTCCCCAGATGGGGGTTTCGGGGTGGGGCCCTGTCTCCTGAAGCCTCTCCCTTCCCTAAACTCAGCAGGAATGGTAGGCTTCTGCATTCACCTGCGCCTCACCTGGGAGCTCCCTGCTGGCCTTTTCCGGGGAGCAGGAAGGGGCCAGCTGGGAAAAGCGCACCTCTGGGGTCTGCCCCCTCCGCCCTCTATTCTTTTGCCCTTTGCTCTGTTCTTCCAAGAGTCTTTGGATGCAGAAAGGGGCTGAGCTGGAGAAAGGGGTTTGCTCCTCTTTGTCCTTCGTGGTGGAGCCTCAGTGTTCCTGTCTCTAGAATGGGGAGCCCCCAACACCCCCATTGGAGAGGCTGGTAAATGTGTGTCCACCTCGGCTCGGTTGGGGGGCTGGGGTCACTGGTGAGGAAGGCACGGCTGGCCGGCAGAGCCGGAGTTGTGAGGTCGCAAGAGGAGACGCATGGAGGTGCCCTCCTTCTGGCTCTGGTCCCTAGTTCCTGCGGAGCCCCTCACCCAGAGCCAGGAAAGCCTCGGCCGGGGCTTCGCCCACCCCAAGGCGCCCCACGCCGCTGCCCGCACTCCGACTGGCCGACCGGCCGGGCCCCAATCGCAGCAGGGGAGGTGGCGCCGCAGCTCGGACCCGAGCCGAGCCCGCCTCTGCCCCGAGCCGCTGCCGCCGTCCGTCCTCGGGGCCCGGTCGAGCCGGGGTGACACCTACCTCACCAGGATGGCCACCCCCACGTCCTCGCAGTTGGCATAGAGCCGGGCCCACGTCGCCTGCACCGCCTTCCTCTCCGCCTCGGACAGCTCCTCGCTCCGCTCCCTGCGCTCAATCTCCATCTCGCCCGGCACTTTCTCCATGAGCAGCTCCAAGCCCAGCCCGGCTTCGCTCGGCGGCGGCGGGGCGCGGGGCGCGGAGCGCGGAGCGCGGGGAGCCGGGGCCGGCTGCGTGCGCGGCGGGCGGGCGAGTGGCAGAGCGCGCCGGAGGGAGGGAGCGTGTCTGTGCGCGCCGGCTGTGTGTGTGTGTGTGTGTGTGTGTGTGTGTGTGTGTGTGTGTGTGTCTGTGCAGGGTATATGTGCAGGGGGCGGGGGACCGCGAGCGGGGGGCGGGGATGTGGTCTGCTGGAAAAATGCGAAAAAAAATAAATCCGCTCCAACCCCTCCAGCCCGCGTCCGCGAGCCAGTTCCGGCAAGGTGAAGGCTGGGCGGGGTGGGGGCGACGCGGCGGGCACCCGCCCGCCCTCCTCGCCACCGCGGAGTTTGACCGCCGGGTGGGGCTGGGGCGTGGGCGTGGCGAGGGGGCCGGGGGTCTCGGCAGGAGGGGGCGGTCACGCGGCGCAGGGCCGCGCGGGCCGCGCAGGAGTGCGCCGTGGCGGGTGCGGGTCTGGGGGCCCCGGTCCCCGCTCCCCAGACGGGCGTGTCGGGGTGTGTGCGTGTGAGCACCCTTCCCGCGGCGGGGAACTGACTCGAAGTCAAACACTGCCAGGCATTTGCGACGTGGCTGCCCGCCCGCCCGCGACCCGAGCTGAGCTCCCCCTCGCTCCCGGCCTCTCCCGGGCCAGCCGCTGGGGTCCGCGGCGCTCTCGCCCGGGCTCCGGACCCCAGACTCCGGAGGATTTAGAGGAAGAACCCTAGAGGAAGACACCGCCGCGGGGATGAGGAGGGGGGCGGCTGTCAAACTTGATCACCAGAGGCCTGCGCCCCCCTTTCCTTCCCGCCAGCACTCCTTCCCCTCGGAGCAGCACGTGGCCTCAGAAAGAAGGCCCCGGGTGGCTTGTAAATGACACAGGCAGGCCCAAAGCAGGGGGCGAGTCGCCCCTAATACCAGCCCAGGCGGAGCAAAGTCCCAGGCACCCCAGACCTGGGTTGGGGGAGAGCGGTGTGAAGAAGTCTTGGGAGGCCCAGGCCGCTGGAGACATCGTAGCCAGCAAGGCCCAATTAGGGAAGGGTTCTGTGGATGGAATCCCCTGTGCACCACAGAATTGCTCTTCTCTGGGAGGTGGGACCACTATTAGACTAGAGGTGGGGACTGTGTCTCTGAGAGCCACCCAGTCCCCACCCTGCAAGCAGCTGCTCAGTCCCGGTATGGCCGGGTCCCACCTCTGACTCCCAGTTGAAGCCTGAGGCCCACGGTGGCGGCTGCAAGCGGCTGAAACACGTGACCACGCATGCGGGGTGTGTCCAGTTCTCCCCAAGGCTCCCTGGTGATCCTGCCCTTTCCAGCTCTGTGTCCACTGCTCAAGTAGTGCAAGAGGTGGTGGCTCCTCTTTGGCTCTGCTTTATGTGCCTATTTTAAAAAACCTATTTCAGGAGTTTTCTTGTGGCGCTGTGGGTTAAGGATCTGGTGTGGTCATTGCAGCAGCTTGGGGTGCTGCTGTGGCACAGGTTTGATCCCTGGCCCTCGAACTCCCCTATGCCACAAGCGTGATGAGGAAAAAATACCCTATGTCAGAACAGAGAGCCCTGGCACAGCCCCAGCTCAGGCCTCGCTGGAGCCCAGCGTTCAGGTCCTTTACTGGAACCCAGGGCAAGAGGCCTCTTGTGGCTCAGAGCTCAGCTGAGAGAGGGAAAATCCAATGCCCCCTTCTGGGGTCTTAGAGAGGGATGGAGGAGGGTTGGTGGGCTCAGCTTCTTTCACTAGTCTCAGACCCATGTCCTGGCTTTTTTTTTTTTTTTTTTTTTTGCTTTTTTGGGCTACACTCTTGGCACATGGAAGTTCCCAGGCTAGGGTACAGTTGCTGGCCTACAGCACAGCCACAGCAATGCAGGATCTGAGCTGTGTCTGTGACCTACACCACAGCTCATGGCAACGCCAGATCCTTAACCCACAAGCAAGGCCAGGGATGGAACCCACAACCTCATGGTTCCTAGTTGGATTCATTTCCATTGCACCACAATGGGAACTCCGCCACGTCCGGGCTTTTGATCTGTGCTCTGCACGTCACTTGGACCAGGACACTGTGCTGGGTCCCCCCACTCAACTCCTCTGACGGGCTCAGAGCCAGCACCATGGCCTTCCAAACAGCTCCCTGAGAGGTTCCACCCAGAAGTGGACAGGAAGTAGGAGAAATCTTATTTCTGCTTGCTTTTATCTCATCCTTTACAAGTTCTATGGGTGTCGCTGGTAGAGGACTGTGTCTGCATGGTAACAGAGCATATAATTTATAAGTGGATGTGTATATCTATTACACTTAAATTCTGCCCTTTGCTGAAGAGGACGTGTAATCAGAAGTGTGTGGAAAAGATTGTCCTGGGGTCAGGAGTGAACCACTTAGCCAGCCCTTCACTCCCTGGCCTCTCCTGTCTTCCTGGCTTCATCATCTATATTCTCCTCCTCCCCCCTCCCCATGACGTCATTGCTCCACCAATACTCAACTTCCAGTTGCTGCAACATGCCAGGCGCTTTCATGCCTACAGCCCCGGCAAAGTCTTCTGTCCGCGGGCCCATCCTTCCTTGAGCCCCTGCAAACTCAGAACAACCCGGCTCCTCTCTGAAGCTTCCCCTGATGCTCACGACTCCCAGAGTGCTCGGTAGGCGCCTTAACCGCCTAGATCTCCCAGTTGTGCTCATCGGTTTAACTTGCCAGGGCGTTTGTCTAGACCGCAAGCCCCTTGAGGGCCAAGCCCAGGGCTTAGTCATATCCCCACCCAGAGCAGACTGAGGTCAAGATACCCTGCCGCTGCCCACTGCCGGGGGAAAACCTGGGCCCAGTGAGGTTAATCGGTCTTCACAAGGTCGGGTCTGCTGACCCTGCTAATCAGCTTGAGCCTCCTAATCCATTGCCAGCAGGAACCTCGGGACAAAGGCAGTGGCTCGTGAGAGCTGGCAGGGGCCATCTTGGCCTTCTTCGGCGCCTGGGTCTCAGAGGGGATGGGGCAGCTGAGCCATGTGCACCACCCTCTTCCTGCTCAGCACCTTGGCCATGCTCTGGCGCCGCCGATTCGCCAACCGGGTCCAACCGTAAGAACCTGGCTGGGCCGTGGGCTGGGGTGGGGGAGAAACCGCTGGGCTGGGTTATAGCCGAGCTGCAGGCTGCAGGGGGCAGGGGCTGCATGGACTCCCCTGGGAGGCTGGGAGTACAAGGGGCACCCCCGAGAGTCTCCCCCTCCAAGGAGGGGGCGCTTGGAGCTCTTCAAAGACACGGGACACAACCTCTGGTGCCACAGCCCAATGTGGCTTAGGCTTAGGTCTCGCAGAGAAGCAGGAGAGGGGGCGGGGGTCCGGGCGCTGCCCACAGCCCTGCCTGCCTCGTTCCCTCCCGCAGAGAGTCCAGTGGAGTAGATGGGGCAGTCTCGGGCAGCGGTTTGGAAACAGACCTCCAACCCTCAGGCAGGTAAGACTCAAGAGTCTGGGGCGGGGGAGGGAGGGTGTTGCTAAGGACACGGCCGCTGTCCCCTGTCCAGGCCTGGGGGGTGTACGTGGGGACGTGCGTGAGTGCGTGCCCCTGGCCCCAGCTACCCGGTTCCCTGCATGCCTAGGGCTTTCTCCAGTTGGGGATGGGAGCCCCCAGCCTCTCTTCGGGACCCAAACTGCTCTGCCTCGCTCGTCCGAGTGCAGGTGGTCCCCGGGGTCCCTTCTCTTGGAAGGCGCAGGGGGAGTGGAGAGAGGGGTGAGGGAGAAACCGCTTTGCGTGGCTTTGCTGCCCTTCCCCTCCCCCTCTCGCTGCCGCTGCCCCCACCCGCTCAGCAGCTCCGCGGCCTGAACCTCCGGCAGGATTCGCTGTCCAGGCCCCAATAGGAGGCCCAGGAGGAGCATGACGTCATCAGCACTGCGTGCCATTGGCTGGGCAGCCCCTGCGGGCAGGACGCTGTCTCCAGTGGCCAGAAAGTTAACTCTTGCCTAGGCTGAAGCCATGTGGCCTTTAGAAGGGGGTGAAGTTTGGGGAACTTCAGGATTTCCTCCCTCTCCGGGTGCCTAGTGTCCTTTGAGGACAGGAGATCCGTGCCCGACACAACACGGGAAAATTGGCAAATATGTACTAAGAACCTACTGTTGGAAATGCTCTTTTGCGCCCGTGGGCCCATATGATGCCGGGGACCCATCGGAAGAGTGCTCTTCTCTGCTCAGGAAGCTCCTGCGAGGCCCTTGGCCTTTGGACTGCAGGGTCTGGAAGGAGGCTGCTCCCCATAGAGCTCTGGCGGCTGGGACAGGCATGCTCGCTGTGCACCCCACTCTCTGCCAGGCTGTGGGAGGTACCCCACGGAGCCCCTTAGGTACCTGGAGCCTGGCGAGCCGAGAACTGGGGCCTCCCTCTCTCTGTCTCTGGCCTGACTTCTCCGTGTCTGGATTCCCCCAGGTTCGGGATGTCCAAAGGCTCCCCTCGAAGTTTAGGGTACGTGCAGAAGACAGGGTCATTTCTGTGATGCCTTTCCTGGACACCTAGGCTAGTTGAGAGGGTCCCCGGGGAGCCTGATTGCTGCCCCTGGTGAAATGGGCTGACACGTAAAAAACGATCGTTTTACACGACTGGGCCTCATGCGTAGGAGGTCCTCAAAGGCTGAAGGGTTCTCCCTGTTGCGTTTGGGGGGAGCTGGAGTGGGGCAGCCTGAGTTTAAATCCTACTTCCCCTCTCATTGAGAGACTGTGGGCAAATGATATAATCTTTTGATATGTAAACTGGCATTAATCACAGTGGTTACGAGGGTTTGGGGAGATTTAAATGAGATAATGATGGCAGAGCCCTAGCACAGAGCAACTGTTCCGCGAACACCAGACCTTGCCTTGCTGTTACGTGACCAGCCCTTTCTCCTTCCCCAGAGGTTTCGCATACATGAACTGAAGGCTCAATGGCCCCAAAGCTTTGGCAGTTCAAACGGTTCTATCTCTGGTTAATGGCGCAGGAAACCAAGGGACAGGGAGATGTAAATTACTTGCTCAAGGCGGTCCTCCCAGCTGGGGGCTGATGTGAGACTGACAGGTCCCTGCCTTCAGACAGTCCGTCTCCTCGACAGACATGAAATGTGCCTGGACCTCCTGTCAGGAGAGAAAAGGCCAAATCTGGGACCATCTGGCCAGGCCTGGTCTGGCATGGCCTTGCCAGGAGGAAGCAGTCGCCCATTAACTCCTTGGGACCCAGCTAACAGGAAAGACTGGCCTGTTGGGGCCGCCATGGAGGGCTGGCTCCGGCTGGCAGCAGGGGTGGCGCTCTGCTCTCCAACTCCAAGGCTTCTTGGTGCTCCTGCTTCTCGATGGTGGGGTGAACGCCAGGCCTGGGGGAGGGAGGAAGGGGAAGGCTGGAAGCCTGGGAGGGTCTTTGGCGTCAATTATCTGACTCTGCGTTTTCCTCTTTAGGGAGAAGAGCCTCTGAAGTGAGCCCTCAGCTCTTCAGGCAGAGCTCAGCCCCAGGGCCTGGGATGGGCTGGCAGGTAGGGCAGGGTGCGCAGCCTGGAGGGCAGGGGGCAGGGCTGGGGGACAGGGCGGCAGGATGTGCCAGGCCCAGCCCTGTGGGAGCAGAGCAGGCTTCAGCTCTGTGGGCACTGTGGAGGCTAAGGACTCCTATGGGCTCCTACCTTAAATCTGTTATGTTCCAGGCCACTGGGCAAGGGTTAGTTTTAAGAGAACTATATGTGATCTTGGGAGTCCCCGCTGCGGCACAGTGGGTTAAGAATCTGACTGCAGTGGCTCAAGTCACTGTGGAGGCGTGGGTTCAATCCCTGGCCTGGCACAGTGGATTAAAGGATCTGGCGTCGCCATAGCTGTGGCTCAGGCTCCTTTCCTCTGAGGAGCCCCAGTGAGGGACACACTAGGGTCCCCGTTTAACTCTGGGGCAACCCCCACACCCAGGATGGAGGTGGGACCAAGCAGGGAGTGGAGAGGCCAGAACCGAGGGACAGTGATAGTTCAAGTTCACGAAGGATGGGCTCCCCATTTTCCTCTATGGAAGCCTTGCAATGACCCTGGAGGCAGGTCAGCTCATAATCCACAGTTTAGAAGTGAGGAAACAGGGATTCTTGCTGTGGCGCCGCAGAAATGAATCCAACTAGTACCATGAGGTTGCGGGTTTGATCCCTGGCCAAGCTTAGGGGGTTAGGGATCCGGCATTGCTGTGAGCTGTGGTGTAGATCACGAAGTTCGGATCCCGCATTGCGGTGGCTGTGGTATAGGCTGGCAATTCTAGCTCCGATTGGCCCCCTAGCCTGGGAACCTCCATATGCCACTAGTGCAGCCCTAAAAAAAAAAAAAAAAAAAAAAGAAGTGAAAACACCCAGAAAGATTTATTTATTTGCTCAGCACCACCCAGCTAGTAAGTGGGGACCCCAGGCTCATAGAGAGGCTGCAGAACCCAGACCCTAGACCCCACAGCACAGGCCTCCCTGAAACCACCTGGAAGTTTGCAGCTGCTCGGGGCGGTGGGGGGGAAAGCGGTTCACTGGCCTGGCTTGTCCAGGGCTGTGTGGTGTCACTTTGCGAGGGTGGTACTCACTTCCTATGACATTTGCCTCTCCTTGGTCCCCAGAGCTCACCCTGCCACGGCTGCTGTGCCGAAATGATCAATAGGATATGCCAGTTGGATGTGTGGCATGTCTGCTTGCAGCTGGCTGGAAGCAACTCACAGCTTGTCCTGGGTGTGTTTTCTGTGTGTGTGTGTGTGTGTGTGCGTGCGCGCTTATTGCACGCTACACGTGCCTGTGTTCCAAATGGGCAGTAGCATGTGGGAGGGGAAAAAGCACGACACTTGTTTTTGTCAGCCTGCTGACTGCTCAGTAACAGCGGCGGCCTCCTTTGCCCCCAGCTGCTCTGCCGTTCTCTCTCTTTACAATCCAGCGCGGAGATAAAAGCACATTTCCGCTTCTGCTCCCCGCGATCCAGGCGCACAGACCCTGCAGGCAGCTGCTGCCGACTGCCTGGCGGCCGTTCATCTTCCAGGGCGCCCCTCCCCTGCCCCCCACGTGCAGCTCTCCTCCCTCGTGCAGGCCCCCTGCCCACCCAGCAGTGAGGTCTCTGCCTGGCTGGCCCCCCGACCCTGACTTTCAGGAAAGAGGAGCTGGAGGAGTTCTCTAGACAGCAGCCAAGGGCCAGATGCAGCCTCACTGACTCGGGGAACCCACTCTGAAGTGGGGGGAGGAGGAGGCACAGCTTGCTGGGGAGGGGCCGCTGGGGAGGGGCCACTGCAGATCTGGGGGAGCCTCTAAAAGGAGGGCCGGGTAGAGGCGCGGCCAGGGTCGCCCCCAGGGAAGGAGCTCTGGGCCGGAACCGGTCGGGGCCCCACCCACGGCGCACTTGACAAGGGCCAGGAGTTCGTCACCACCTGTCTCAGTGCTCCAGCCTGTCTTTCTCCTGGGAGGCCTCAGCCTTCCTGGTGACAAGACTCACAGGCTGGGGGCCAAGGGCCGCGTTCCCGGGGCTCGGTCTCTGTTCCCTGATCCTGTCTTTGCGACCGTTCTCCAGTCTGTTTGCCAGGTTCCTGTCACTTCATCCTTGCCATTTCCAAGTTGCCCGTCTCCTTCCACGGAGGGGGAGGAATTGTCAGACCAAGGTCGCCTCGCTGCCACCGCACCGGGGCCTGGCTCACAGCCCAGATGCACGGCCACAAAGTGACACCCCTTTGCAGCCCTGTTCTGAGAGCCTGCCCAGAAGGTGAAGGTTCCTCCAGGGATCAGTTCCGGATGAAGGGCGGGAAAGGGGGAGGAAGGGGTGGCTGGAGGTGGGAGGGGAGGCTGCCGGGGCGCTGGCAGCTGGGGTGCCATGTGGGTTGGGCGGGAGGGGCTCCCCCAGGGAGCAGGCTGGCTTCGGTGGGAGCAGCCTGTGTTTACACCTTCCCCACACGCCCGGCCCACGCTCGCCTCGTATGCTCGGGGCGCTCCCAGCCCTGGGCGCTGCACAGTCTGTACGCTTGCAGCTCCTGTTGCAGAGTTGCCGCCCGCATCCTGGAGCTCGTCTCCAGCAGGCTGCCCGGGGCCGAAGCGGCCCCTCCTCGGCCCACCACCCTCCTGCCCCATGGTGGGTGGGAAGCCCACGGCAGCCAGCCGTGGACCTGATGTTCCCAGGAGGCTGGGTCCTCCTTCCTCCCGTTTCCCTGGGAAGAGCCGCTGCTTGGAAATGGCAGCTGGAAAGTTAGTTCAGGGTTTGGTAGACTGGCCGTACCTGGAGGGAGAGGTGAAGGGCCACCCAGGGGGGTCAGAGCTGGGTCACTCCTGGTCTGGGGCCTGGGCCATAGCATGAGCTCTGAGAGCCAGGCGTCCAGTCAGAGCACTGCATTGAAATCTTTGAAATCACGACTCCACCACCACGTCCTGCCCCTGTGGCCTTGGGCAGGTTCCCGAAGGTCCTGTGCCTCGGCTTCCTCATCTCTAAGATGAGATAACAGTAAACTACCCCACAGGATTGTTGGAGGGTGAAATTAAATAATGTGTGGAAAGGGCTTGGCGCGTTTAGTAAGCGTTTGGTGTGTGTGAGATCGTGTGATTGTGTTTGTAAGCCACCAACTACTGAACGCTGCGTAATTTCAGAATAATTGTAGCTTCAGAACAGCTAACGTCCCTCAGCTCCTCCCCGCAGCCCTTCCTGCCCTGTCTTTCCACATCCATGGCAGCTGGGCAATGGGCAGCTCTGAAACAAATGACAGGACAGCAGAGGGTGGCCCTGCGGAGTGGGGGCCGCTGACTAAGGGCCAGCACCGGGTACGATGGTAGAGAGTGTGCCGCTGTTGCTTCTGGGCACCTCAAACCGCCCCCCTCCCCAGCATCCAGTGCGGGGAGGTCTTGGCCTGGATACCCCCCGCCCCCCGCTCCCCGACCCCAGCGGGCTCTGCTTCGCCCAGTGAATCTCTGCTCCCAGAGCAGACAGGAGGCCGTTGCCCTCATGCTTTCCATCCTCTGTCTGAATGCTAATCTCTGCTGGTGGGAGCCTGAGTGACAGGGAAAGGCTGTTCTGAGCTGCAGGGTGGCCGAGGGCAGCAGCCGGGAGCAGGGAGGTGCTGCTGTCTGCTGCTTCTGGCTCAGGCTCAGGCCGCTGTCAGTCTCTCCTGGAGATCCAGACAAGGCCAGAGAGCTGATGAGGCGGTGGGGGTGGAGCAGAGACACCAGGGAAGCGGCGGCTGTTGCTGCTGGGCGTCACCCTGGGGTGCAGAGGTGACCTGGGATAGTACCCATCCATCTCAAAGGTGTGACTGTGTGCCTGTGGGCAGGACGGTCCTGGCTGGGGGCAGAGAAGAGAGGCCCTGGGGGACGAGGGGGCATGGCACCTGATCTGAGGACCCTGCAAGAGCAGGGTTCCCGAATGGTCCAGCAGGCTCCCAGGGCCCCTCTGCAGGGGCCTCCCTGTTAGGCAGAAGCCCGGCACCAAGAGGAGGGAATGCTTCTTTGTGAACCTCAAAAGGAGAATGCCAAGTGGCTTACACCGAGGTTTATTTTAATATGATACCACTAATATTATTAATTAATGGCTAATAGGTCTTGAACACTTATTCTGTGCCAGGCACTGTGCCAAGAGCTTTATTTATAAGCATTGTCTCATTTATGAGGCAGGAACTGCTGTTAACCTCATTTACCCAATAAGGAAAGCCAAGTTCACAGAATTTGCTCAAGGTCACTCACAGCTGGTAGCAAGGCCAGGACCTGCACCCGGGCAACATGGTGCCAAAGCTTGGGAGGCTGTCGGGGCAGGGAGTCTGGAGTCGGGGGCTGTGAGGAAATCCAGCGTCACCCCTCCTGCAGGAACAAGGACTCAGAGCTGAGGCCCACCGGGTGGTGCCTTTGCAGGTGGGGCTGGGCGGGGCTTGCCAGGGTTATTCCTGTGCTCTCTCTTCAGGAGCCCGTAGTTCAAGGGTGGACCAGTCTCTGAGCCCCAAAAGATGAGTCTCTGCCTGCAGCTGAGGGGAGTGAGGAGAGCGGCCTCTCCGGGATCTGTCATCCTTTCAGGAAGGAAGCAGTGGCCACCGGCAGGGATAAGACAGCAAGGCCATCACTCATAGCCACTGCCACTGCACTGCCTCCTTCAGCCAGGGCAGGGCCCTGGAGGGAGAGGACAGCAGCCAGCAGCCCAGCTGGACGTGGGAGTGGAGAAAGGGCGGGGGGGGGCGGCGTGTGCACGCTGTGGGGACCAAAGAGGTGGCTTCGAGAGGGACCCACTGACTTAAGCTGGAGAGAAGTGCTGGCACTTCAGGACTGCACAGCTCCCTGCGGGACGCACATGCCCCCTAGTGGGGACTAAGACTGGAGGGTGGAGAGCAAATGAAAGCAAGAGTGACCACCACGACCCAAGAGCCCCGGTAGGAATGGGCCGTCCCATCCTTATGCGAACACATAAGCTCACTGAAGAGCATCTGCGGAAGCCAGCGGAGCCGAGCAGTCAAAGAAACTATTTAACTTATTCATTTGCTCCTTTATTTCACTAGCACGTGCTGCCTTGCGGCGAGCTGACAACGCGCAGATCCCGTGTCAGGTGTGCGGACTGAGACAGCAGTGACAGAGACAGTACCCGCCCTGCCGTCGGTTCCGGATGAAGATCCGGCCTGGGAAGCCCGGTTGAGCCCCTGCCTCCTCACGTGACCTTCCTTTCTCTGGCCCTCCGACTCCCCATCTAACGGGCATGCGCTGAACCCAGGCGGGCTGGCGCCGAGGCCCTAAAGGAAGGCTTCCGCCAATCACGAGAGACCGCGGCTGATGACGTGTGGAGGTGCTAACGAGGACTCGCAGCATCTGCAGACAGCGACCGAGCGTCTCCGTGCCAGGCGCCGGGGATACAGACATGAACTAAGACTTGCCGCCACAAACGACCAGAAGACTGAGCAAAACGTAAGAAACAGTCACTTGACAGCAGGCAGCACACAGGACGGTGACGTCACGCCTCAGCCTCACCTCAGATGGTTCCCCGCCCGGGTCCTGGGGAGGGGGAACCACGGCGGTCTCCCCGAGGTGAGGAGGCCTCGTCAGAGTTCAGGGCAGTGTTCCCGAGGACACAGACCAATGGGATCCAAAGCCAGACATGACAAAGGCGAGTCAAAGGAAAGTCCTTTCCACCGAAGACACAAAGCACCGGCCGCCAAAGCGAAATGGACAAGCTGCAATTGATCGAGATTGGAAAGACGGAGAAAATATCTCCCAGGCAAATACCTGAGAAAGGATCCGCATCCAGACGATACAGACAGCTTTTACAACTCAGTAAGACAGGCCCATTAAAATAAGGGGGGGAGGGTTAATACGTTGATTCGCAAGAAAGTATCCATAGGAGCAATAAACACAGAGAAGGATGCTCAGCATCGCAGTCGGCAGGAGATGCCGATTAAAAGCACCATGAGATACTACTACACACCCACCTGAATGGCTGACGTTAAAGACGGACCACGGCAGGCGCTGGCAAGGGTGCTGAGCGCATGTAACTCTGTAACACGTTGCTGGAGGAGTAGAAGTGTCACAACCATCGGCGAAACCAGTTTGGCAGTTTCCCTTGAAGTCATCCAAGAGGAATGGAAACTTAAGTCCACGGAAACATTTGTACAAAAATATTCACAGCAGCAGCTTTATTAATCATAGTTCCAAACTGGAAACAACCTGAAAGTCCACAACATGCGAATGGGTAAAAATATTGTGGTATAGTCATAGGATGGAATAATAGTCAGCACTTAAAAAGGAAAATGAACCACTGATGTAGGCTGCCACGCGGGGAAGACACAAGAGTCCCTTTTTATGAAGTTCTAGAATGGGCAAATCTACGGTGACAGAAAGCAGATCAGTGGTTGCCTGGGGCCAGGGTTGGGTGGAGACTGGGGGTAAACGGGTCGGGAAGATCTCTGGGTGATGAAGGTGTTCTAAATCGCGGTGGGGTTGTGGTCGCACAGGTTTATACCTTAATTGGACTACTGAACTGTACACTGTACATTTTAAACAGATGTATTTTGGAGTCCCCATCGTGGCGCAGTGGTTAACAAACCCGACTAGTATCCATGAGGATGCAGGTTCGATCCCTGGCCTTGTTCAGTGGGTTAAGGATTTGCCGCTGCCATGAGCTGTGGTGTAGGTCACAGACGCGGCTTGGATCCTGTTACTGTGGCTGTGGTGTAGGCTGGGAGCTACAGTTCCAATCGGACCCCTAGCCTGGGAACCTCCGTATGCCACCGGTGGGGCCCTAAAAAGGCCAAAGAAAAAAAAGGATTTATTTTATTGTATGTAAATTACACCTCAGTAAAGATGATTTAAAGAGTTAAAAAGAAACACGAGTGAAGACTTGGTTCTTGTCTTGCCCATAGTCTAGTGGAAAAGCCAGACATGAAAACAAGTGATCATAAAACAGTGAGTATTAAAAGAGGCCAATGGGGAGTTCCCTGGTGGTGCAGCAGATCTGGTGGTGTCATTCCTGTGGCTCAGGTTGCAGCTGTGGTTGTGGGTTCAATCCCTGGCCCTGGAACTGCCACATGCTGCAGGTGTGGCAAAAAAAAAAAAAAAAAAAAGTTCAGTGGGGAGTTCCCTTTGTGGTTCAACAGTTAACAAACACGACTAGGATCCATGAGAATGCAGGTTCGATCCCTGGCCTTGCTCAGTGGGTTAAGAATCTCGAGTTGCTGTGGCTGTGGTGTAGGCCGGCAGCTATAGCTCCAATTCAACCCCTAGCCTGGGAACTTCCATATGTGGTGGGTGTGGCCCTAAAAAGCAAAAAAAAAAAAAAAAAAATTCAATGAAGTATTACATATTCTGCAAATTCATTTTCATTTTCTTTTCTTTTTTTTTTTTTGGTCTTTTTAGGGCTGCACCCGAGGCATATGGAGGTTCCCAGGCTAGAGGTCCCATCAGAGCTGTAGCCGCCGGCCTACACCACAGCCACAGCAACACCAGATCCTTAACCCACTGAGCAAGGCCAGGGATGGAACCCACAACCTCATGGTTCCTAGTCGGATTCGTTAACCACTGCGCCACAACGGGAACTCCTCATGTTCTTTTTTTTTGGCTGCACCTGCAGCATATGGAAGTTCCTGGCTGGGGATAAATCCGAGCCACAGCTGTGGCAACCTATGGATCCTTAACTGGATCCTTAACCTACCTGCACCAGGCTGGGGATCGAACCTACCCACACTGCCACAGATAATGCTGGATTCTTAACCCACTGTGCAACAGTGGGAATTCCCTAAATTCACTTATTTTAAAAAAATCCATTAAATACTAATTTTATGAGAGGCATGAGCTCTGCAGAGCAGGGGAGTAGAATGTGTGCTATTGGTCAACACAGGAAAGAATCCACTGCAACCGAAGGTCATCTAGTCTCATCAAATAGGGTACATGTTGTTCTGTTTCTTTTCCTCCAGGACGTGAGGCTGCGTTCAGTGGTCCTAGATTTCTGCTAAATAAGATTTGTGGCCCTCTTCCACAGACCTGAGAAATCGAAGGGAAAAAAATCCTCTAGGCTTTTATCATGGGCTTTCTAAGCTGGATGAATTAAAATTTCTGGAGTTAACGCAACGTTCCGCTGTCACAGCGTATTTTTCCAGGAAGTCCAGCGCCGTGGTTAAGATCATAGGGTTGGAGGCTGGATCCCTGGAGTTCAGCTCTCAGGGCTCCCACTTTCACCTTTCTGCACTTGGGCTGCAAAATGGGAGGGTAACGACAGGGCTGTTGGGAGAGTCAAACGAGAAAGCAAATCACAGGTGCTCAGAGTCAGGCTGTATACACGAAACATGTGCAGCTTTTTTTCATGTCATTGAGACCCCAGTGAAGTTTTTGGGAAAGGTGTTTAGAGCAGTGCCTGGCACGGAATCAACACTACACGCCAGCTGTTATTTGGGCGGGGGGGGGGGGGGGAGGTAATCTGATCATGTCAGTTCATTTTATTTTGCCATGACCCATTCTTCCAGGGGATAATCATTTAAAAATTTTTTTGGAAAATGTCAGTCATCTTATTTAGAAAGACTCTGATCTTAACAGAATGCCCAACTTAAGATGGCGTCACCAGCAAGATGTCTTGTGAAATTAATTAATTTTTTATTTTAGATCTGTACCTGCGGCCTATGGAGGTTCCCAGGCTAGGGGTTGAATCGGAGCCACAGCTGCCAGCCTACACCACAGCCACACTGATGCCAGATCCTTAACCCACTGAATGAGGCCAGGGATCGAACCTGCATCTTCATGCATAATGGTCAGGTTTGCAACCTACTGAGCCACAACAGGAACTCCCAAGATGTCTTTTTTAAATTTCACCTTCTGTATTTCACTGAAACTAAGATGCCATTGCTCAAAAGACGCCTCCCATCTTTAGGAAGTATTAAAATGTAAAAATATTTGTCTCTGAATCAAAGGCAGGGGCCTTCAGGACTCGCTTCTCCAGCAGTTCAAAAGCACCTTCAAGGACTCGTGTTCTTTGCTCTGCTCTGCCACTGCAGACCTTCAGCTCCTGCTTAGAGGCAGGTCTTCATGGATGCAAGACGGCTGCGGCTGCCTCAAGAATCATTTCACCATGTCCCAAAGCCAGAAGAGAGGCTACTCTTTTGTTTGAGGCTGTTATTTTTTCAAAACGAGAAAACTTTACCAAACTTGGCAGATCTGCATGGCAGACCCTTTCACAAAATGATTCCCGGCAAAGGGAATAGATTTTTCTTTTCATTTTTTACGGCTGCACCTGTGGCACATGGAAGTTCCCAGACTAGGGGTCGAACTGGAGCTACAGCCACCAGCCTACACCACAGCCACAACGCAGGATCCGGCCACGTCTGCGACCTACACCACAGCTCACAGCAATGCCGGATCCTTAACCCATCAAGCGAGGCCAGGGGTTGAACCTGCATCCTCACGCGGGTTGATCACTAGTTGAGTTCATAACCTGCTGAGCTGCAGTGATAACTCTGGGAATAGATTTGCCATATCGGTCTGGTGCAGACTAATCAAGATTCGCCACTCAGGGCAGGGCTTGCCTCCCCTAAAGCACACAGCTGCCCAGTAGGTCTGTTCTGTTCGTAAGATGAAGGAAGGACAGCTGTGGGTCTGGGGACCAAGAGCTCCTGGCACACGGTGAACCCGCTGTGACATGACTGGTGCGAGCAACTCCTCCCGACGTAAGCAGCAAACTGCTTGGGATATACCTGCCCTCCTTCATGTTCTTGCAAATAAAATGAAAGATTCCTGGAGTTCCCCAGTGGTGCAGCTAAGGATCTGGTGTTGTTGCTGCTGTCGCTTGGGTTGCTGCTGTGGTGCGGGTTCGATCCCTGGCCCCATAACTTCTGCATGCCATGGGTGAAGTAAAAAAAAAATTAAATAAAAAAATGAAAGATTCCTTTCCAGGTTAAGAAACTAACCTCGATATTTCAAAGACTGTTTTCTATTAGCGTGGGGTTTGGATACCAGTCAGTGAGTGGAACTCGGGGAGCTGACCGCCTGAACACAGGAGGCCAGCTGACCAGGCTTCCCCTTTGCGCTCGAGCCAAGGTCCCACGACAGCCCTGGGGACTCCTGCCCTGTTCAGCTTGTGATCTACTTCTGTCGCTCATTGCTAGATTGTGACTCTTTCCAGGTAATAAATATAGGTCCACACCGGCCTTGAATAACCTAATACTCAGATGTCCTCGACCTCATGAGCCACGAGTGCAAAAGCAAAGTCACAACTAATAACAGTAGCACTGCTGTCTCGAGAGCTCTGAGCCCTTGCCTGCTCATTCAGGGATCTGATGCATTCTCTGAAGTCTTTGCCGGTTATTTCTGGATTGCCTATGAAGCGCACCTGACATGCTTGGGCACAAGGGCTCTGGTTGCATTTAGCTCCAGCCTCTTGGCCACTGCCCAGCAGCCCGTGACACCCCGTATCCACGTGAGCCGGCTGCTGTTCCACTAAGTGCCCTGTCAGGTGTGCGAGCTACGCTGTGGCCTCGGGCACAGCGGTCCTTCCCCAGCTGTGATGAATGGCCCTTGCTGCACACTGGCTGCCAACTAGTCTGAGACCCCAGATCACCCTCTTAGAGCTCAGAGCCTCAGGCTCCCATGGAGCAGCTCCTGACGCCTCTCAGCCTCACTCCTCCTGCGTAAAGTGGCTGGAAACAGAACTGGTGTCTCCCATTCCTCTCCCCTAGTTTCTTCCCTAACCACCCAGGCATCACAAAAACCCTCTTCCTTCCCCCTGACCCCACCCCAAACCAAAAACCCTTACACGTAAGATCAATTTTATGTACATACACATGGTGCGGTCTAACTGAGTGGTAAAAGCACAGACTCCACGGGCTGGGATCAGACCCTGACCCCACCAGTTCCTAGTTGCATGAATCTGGGCAAGTTATATCGTCTCTCTTTTTGTCTTTTTTTTTAGGGCTGCACCCGCAGCATATAGAGGTTCCCAGGCTAGGGGTCCAGTCGGAGCTACAGCTGCCAGCCTACGCCACAGCCA
Source organism: Phacochoerus africanus (assembly GCF_016906955.1). Lineage (NCBI taxonomy): Eukaryota > Metazoa > Chordata > Mammalia > Artiodactyla > Suidae > Phacochoerus > Phacochoerus africanus. The sequence continues at coordinate 4,906,260 of NC_062557.1, read as the reverse complement.
CAGCAATGCAGGATCCGAGCCATGTCTGTGACCTACACCACAGCTCACGGCAACACCAGATGCTAAACCCACTGAGTGAAGCCAGGGATCAAACCTGCAACCTCGTGGTTCCTAGTCGGATTTGCTTCCACTGCACCACGACGGGAACTCCTACATCATCTCTCAATGCCTCCCTTTCCTCGTCTGTCAAATGGGGGTAGTGAGAAAGAGCTTCACTGTGCAGTGGTGAGGATGAGCCAAAGTAATATCCACAGCGTACTCAGGTAGTGAGTGGCACACAGTAGATGCAATGAAGCATTAGTTATCATTATTGTTTTGCTTGCAGCAGATCTGCTGCCTACACACAAGCAGCTTTCGGCAAATCCCACACGTACAAGTCTCTCTTCCAGTCTGAAACAAAAGGCATTTAGTTTGCAGGCAGAGAACTCATTCTTTCTTTCGGCATTACACAAAATAACCTGTCTTCGAGGGTAAGGCAGAGAAATTTAAGAGCCAACTTCACCCAAAGAAGCTACTGCAAAGTGAGTTAATGATTATATTTGTCAAGTACTTAATGTGAGCAGAGGCAGCGGAATACCAACCAGGCCCAGTGAGGAAATTAAAAAGAAAAACAAATTAAAAGAGACTTCTGCCTTGAAGAGCTCACAATCAAATTAAGGGAGGCAAACAGTAACAAATGGGGTAACTTGAAAATAAGTGTCCCAGCAATGTATTACCATATTCAGAACAACTTAATCCCCACGAAGTGCCACTGAGATCATTGCTCAAGGGTTGATGAGAATGGAGAGTCGGAAACAGTGATGAAGAACCCGCTTCGGAGTGTTGCACATTTAAACTAATTTCCAAAGAGGTGTGGGAGTTCCCCTGGTGGTTCAGCTGAACCGAGTCTGACTAGGAACCATGAGGTAGCCGGTTCAATCCCTGGTGTCACTTAGTGGGTTAAGGATCCAGCATTGCCGTGGGCTCTGGTGTAGGTTGCAGATGCGGTTCGGATCTTGCATGGCTGTGGCTGCAGCCTAGGCGGCAGCTGTAGCTCCCATTCCACCCCTAGCCTGGGAACCTCCATAGGCAGCGGGTGTGGCCCTAGAAAGGCAAAAAAGATTAAAAAACCCCAAAGAGGTGTACATGCTGGCTCTGACTCAAGCGGTTGTTTTGCCCCTTTGTTATTTCAAGAGTGAAGCCAGGTGGCTGCCTGGAAAATGACACTAGGAGTAGGGGAGAGTGTTGCACTAGTCTCGGTTCTTTCCTAATTTAAAGGTTTCTCCCCTTCTTGGAATCAAAGCTACACCCCTGCGGCGGACTCGCGGCTCAGAGCTCGCCCCTCACTTCCGGGTGATTTACAGCCCGGCCCGGCCCGTCGCTCTCGGGCGCCCTCTGCTGTCGGCGCCTCACCACTCCAGCCCCGACCAAGAGCAACTGACCCGGACATCGAACAACGGCCCGGGAATCTCCCTCTCCTTCACTAACGCAATCAGCCACCCCAGATGACCCCTGCCCGCCCCAGATAAAAACCGCAGAGCAATTGAGAACGAAATCCGGCCGGCTCTCAGTTCCCCGACCCGCTTCCCTCGAACTTTCTGTGACCCCCACCGCCGACCCGGTCTCGGCCAGGGACAGCCTGTTCACTCAGAAGACAAATGATTTCTTGGCAGAAGCGACCGTCCATCTTCGTTTGCTAACGACCGTGGTTCTATACAGAGCAGGCCTCCCACGCCGGGCTCTCTGCTGTCCCTGGTGGCGGCCACCAAGTTGCCCCGGCTGCAGATCCGCGCTGACGGTGCGGTTGTTTGGACTACATTTCCCATCAGCCCTTTCGCAGCACCGCGAGAGCTCCGGCGAGACCGCGGAGAAGACCTGCGCTCGGGCGCGACTCCGCCCTCTTTTCGAGAACCGCCGCGTGGCTGGAGTCATGGCGGCCTCAGCGGTGTCCGAGAAAGGCCGGCAAACTCTTGCCTTTGGCGGCGGTAAGGCTGTGGAGGGGGGAAAACGGGCTCTCCCTTGACACGGAGGTAGCATACTTGGCCTCGCCTTGCTCGAAGGCGAAATGGTGAAGCTAAACCAGCTCTCTCCCGCAGCGGGGTGTTCGCGAGGATTAGCTGCGCCCGGGGGCAGGAGAAGGCGCGAGGCTTTATTGCGGAGGGGAGAGAGCCCAAGCCCGCTTTTGGCGTCGGCGCACCTCTCCTGGGGGGAGAGGGAGCCTTCCAAGCTGTCCCCCCCCCCCCCCCGGCCTCATATCCACCCGGTGCTGAGCTTGCAGCCCCAGCAGGCCTGCTGGTCCCCAGGTCCCTGCAGGGGGCCGGTTGGCGGGGGGCAGTTGTTAATTCCCATGAAGCGGGTTAACGTCTGAATGCTTGACTTCCTCCTGAAGTGCCTCGAGGACAGCCCCCATCAGTTTGTATTTAATTCTCCCGAGAGTAATCGGCGGGCTGGTAAGACCTTGTTTGGGAAGCCGTAGTTTTACAACGACCCTGAGCATGCTCCTGTTTTCGCTCCCCACAGGCCGTGCTGTGGCATCTGCGGCAACGGTGAGACGCAGACCTGCAGGTTGAACCTTAAAAGTGACGAATGGAGCCTTGAAGTGAGTAAGAACGGGTGCAGGCGGGACCTGGGTGGGCACCAGAAATGAGAAAGCGAAGCTGGTGTGAAGGCCTCTCCCATAGGGCCGCCTCACACTTCTATTCTTAAGTCCAGTTCTGTGAATCTGGGTTGACGCTTAGGGGCCTTCTGAGAACCCAGGCAGGAGGACGGTCTGTGCCAGAGTAATTGAGGCCACTAGGTGTCACTGTTGGAAACCAGAATGAATGCCGTTGCGCCCAGGGTTCGTGAAAGGGAGAGTTGGAGAGTTGGACGGGTCGGCTGAGATTTAGAAATGTTACTGGTTGAGCTGAGGAGGATTTAAAGTTATCCCTGTCTGAAAGGACATCTTCTGTGAGGAGTTCTCATGTGCTGAGGCTCAACTTTTTTAAAGTACCTGTTTTGAGAATAAACATCTCAAGATTGTTTCTGTTGGAATGAAACGTGTTATCCGTGTTTCTCTCTCAGATTAAAGATGTTGGCTCTAGACTTGAAAAAAGACCCATGAAAACCGTCATCCGAAAGCGGTGAGTGTCAGGATCTTCGTGATGAAATCTGTGTAAGTGGTATTATTTCTTGTTCTTTCTCAGAGTCGCATGGGTCATGATCCCTTTAAGTATTAGTCTCTTAGATTTCAGGGATCTGTGAGCCTCCCGGGGTTATTACTGCCCGGATGAGAGAAGTAGTGCAGAACTGTTTGCAAGGCCCCATTGCCTTGTCTCACAGGCAGTATCGGTTACAGCCCTGTGTGAAGTTGTTTTCCCCGTGCTGCTCCTGAGTAAGTAAACAGTTCAGTGAGTTCGCTTGTCCAGAGTTATACAACTAGGTTTTCCTTTTCTTTTTTCTTTTTTTTTTTTTTCCGCTTTTTAGGGCTGCACCCACAGCATATGGAGGCTCCCAGGTTAGGGGTTGAATTGGAGCTACAGCTGCCAGCCTACCCCACAGCCACGGCAACGCTGGATCCTTAACCCACTGAGCTTGGCCAGGGGTCGAACCTGAAACCTCAGGGTTCCTAGTCGGATTCATTTCTGCTGCACCATGACAAGAACTCTTTTTTCTTTTTTTAATGGGCCATGGAAACATAGCCAATTGATTTTAGTGAGTGGGAGGGGCCGTTATTTTTATTCAATATTTGTTTTATTGAAATGTGATTGAACAGCCAGTTAGTTAGACCAGTCGTTCTGAACCAGGGGCCGAAGGTGCTGCTGGGATCCTCTAGATGCCCTAGGAGTCCTGCAGTCCACAGACAGCCCCCCTACGAAGGGCTGCTCACCCAGGATGTCAGTAGGGCTGAAACCCTTGTTTGTGAAAAAGAGGCATGGTGCTTTTGAAACCTGGCTGTGCCTCAGAACCACCTGCAGAGTTAACACATACAGGTTCCTGGTCCCCACCTCCAGCCATCGTGAGAAGAGATGGCTCTAGAGTGCAGCCCGGGAGGTGTGTGTGGCCGTTTAAGAGGGAGGGTGGAGGAATTCCATGATCTGATCTATTTTTAGCTCAGGGATGTTTATTACAGCAAGATTATAGTACTGGTTATTTTAAGTAGTTCTTAAGGCAGGTCTATAATCCTGTCCTAAAGAACTGAAAGCCGGAGTTCCCGTCGTGGCGCAGTGGTTAACGAATCCGATTAGGAACCATGAGGTTGCGGGTTCGGTCCCTGCCCTTGCTCAGTGGGTTAACGATCCGGCGTGGCCGTGAGCTGTGGTGTAGGTTGCAGACGCGGCTCGGATCCCGCGTTGCTGTGGCTCTGGCGTAGGCCGGTGGCTACAGCTCCGATTTGAGCCCTAGCCTGGGAACCTCCATATGCCGCGGGAGCAGCCCAAGAAATAGCAAAAAAAAAAAAAAAAAAAAAAAAGAACTGAAAGCCACCTGGTTGCTCTGCAGGGTTGTTTTGCAGAGGTGAGTGGAGGCGCAGCGACCTTGTCCGATGTCAGTTCCTCTCGACATCAGGTACTCTGTGCATAGGCCTCCAGACTGAAAGGAGGGATCTGTGCTGTCTCGGGTGTTCTACTGACACTAGGAAGAGCATCTACACTCTGTCCTCGGCTACGAAACCCTTCGTGCCGAAGGAGACCCTGGCTTTAGATGGGCAGGAGCTGTCCGTGTGTCAAATCTAGGGCACTGGCTCCAGCCGAGCGCCAGTTAACAGTTTCACCCTTGAGGGAAAGCACCTGCTAATGAAGTGGGTAAGATGGTGAGTTCCCAGAGAGGAAAGCAAGCAGAACTTGATAAGGAAAATGTAGTTTGCATGTTCTCTGGATGTCTGCTGTGGGCTGGCAGATAGGGGAGCTGAGTCTGTGATGATTGAAGTTATCCCTGTCTGAAGGCGCTCAGAAAGGCCTTTCTGTGGAATTTGGATGTCTGAGACTCGGTTTCCCAGATTTGTTTTATGGAAAATTCAGGCCTGCTTTTCTCAATTTTTTTTTTCTTGGATGGTGGTGGTTTTTTAAATGCCTAATTTAAAAGTGAGAACCTGTATCTCTTCTTGAACGGGTCTTTTTCTGCAATTTATCTTCACCAGGTACAGTCTCAGCCTCAGTTTGAGGCCGAAAAGGAAGCTCCGGAAGAAGACGCTAGCAGCAATGCCCCGCTGGCTGCCCTGGACCCAAGGCAGAATTTCCCTTGTGCGTGTAATTGGAGAGGCCTTTGGAACAGGCTTGGGAGGAGTGTGCCTGGTTCCCCTGCCCTGGCTTTTGGGTTGTGCTCAGTGGCCTGAAGGCTTTGACATAGGTTGTTTTCTTTGCTAGGTGTCTGCAGTGTGAGGCAGAACGGTTTTGCCTGGAGCAAGTGAAACGATTCCTCTCCTGCTGTTATTAGTAAGCTTTCTGTTTCCTTCTTACGTGTCCCGAAGCAGCCCCGCAAGCCTGTGATGGCTGGTTATCCCTGTCTGAAAGGCTCGACTGAGGGAGAAAATCTGTTCTGAGGCTTCAGGGTTTGGCGCTGTGCTCTTAAAGGCAGTCGAAGCTTAATAAGGGCTCAAGTCGAACGGACTCCAGAGGGGATTGTGCTCACCCTGCTGAGACCCTGGTCCTGGTGCACTGTCCCTCTGCACCTTAAAGACAAGTGTCGCCATTGCCCTGTCAGGCTCTAGGTCCCCCAGTTAATGGCTCAGAGGGCACAGGCCATAAGGGGGGCAGAAATGGGCAAGTGGCCTGGATTTGGTTTATGCTCTTGTTGTGGAATGAAAAGAGTGCTTGTCACACACATTTCAAGAAAATGAATGGGCTCTTTGAAACAGCCAGGAATGGCCGACGAATGCCCGCTGTGGCAGCGAGACTGCTCTGGCACTCTGACCTCTTGCCCCCTCTACCACACCCTGACCTTCAGAAAAGGAGGGGTACCATGGCACTGGCAGAGCCCTTTGGCTTCCTGGGGCTTTGCCAACACCAGGGAGCTCTCCTGCGGTTGGCGCTCCCAGAGTGGCATGACTGGCAAGGGGCGGCAGCTTGGGCAGCAGGGGGCTGGGTTGCCCGGCACGTGAGTGAGAGAGTAGCAGAGTGGTGCTGGGCTGGGATGGTGTCTGGCCTTGTTTGCATTTAAATGCCAGGCTTGACGTGGACACAGATTCTTTCTTTTCTGTTGAAATTGGGGAGCGTGTGCAGCTCTTAGGTCCAAGGTCACATATTTGTTCGGTCAGCAAGGAGGCTATATTTGGGGTGAGATTTAAAGAGCCTGAAAACTGGACCTGTAGCTCAAGGTCTGAAGTAAACCAAAGTGCGAGAGGACGTGTAAGTGGGGACGTCTGCCTGCTGGGGTACGGCTGGCTGCGGAGGGGGCTTGACTGCTCTGTGGGACGCACGGGAACCTTAAGTCTCTCATCCGGAGGGGGTTCGATGTGACTGTCCCAGGACTTGATGGCTGCCCTGTACTGGCCACTGGCCGGACTCTGCTCCCTCAGCCCTGAACCCCAGAAAGGAGCACTGGACCTACATGCCTGCACCGAATCAGTCTGATTGTGCCTTCCACACACGCAGGCCTGATGATGGGTTGCTTGGAATGAGTTCTAGGATCGCCGTTCTCTAAGTTTTTTCTTTCAAGGGAACCTTCGCTTTTGAGTCAACCTAGTAGGCTGTTGCGTCAGGTGATTCTTCTTTGGTTTTACAGGTTGTCTCCCTGCGATGCCAGACGGGATCAGCCCAGCCCCGGGAGCTCGTTGCTGCCGCCTGTAAAATACCCTCCCCACCCAAGAGACTCATTTAAGGGTTTCAGGAGCTGCTGTTGCGGCCCAGTGGGCTAAGAACCTGACATAGTCTCTGTGAGGGTTCGAGTTTGATCCCTGGCCTTGCTCAGCGGGTTGGGCATCCAGTGTTGCCCTCGTCTGTGGTGTAGGTTGTGGGTAAGGCTTGGGTCTGGCGTGGCTGTGGCTGTGGCGTGGGCTGGAGCCTCCAATTCGACCCTTAGCCTGGGAGCTTCTGTGTGCCGTGGGTGCGACCCTAGACAGAACATAGAAGAGTTACTTGAACTTCATCTTTGGGAGTAGTCAGAGACATTTTGTCTCGGAAGATCTTGGGCAGTTAGTGAAATGAGGTAGGACTAAGAACATTCAGAACAACACAGCTTAGGTGTGTTGAGGTACAGCTCGCGGTGCTGGGACTGCAGCGGTGGTGAAAGGAAGGGATTGTGAGATCAGCGTGTTTGGGGGGGGGGCGACTAAAGGGAAAGAGGTGTTTAGCCAGAGAACGCGCTCCATGGATTTCCTATGAAGTCAGTGGTCTTGGGTTTAACTTTGAAACAAATAAAAATTTTTAAAAACTGAGTTAAGAGCATTGTGGATTTCAGCTTGAGGCCTATGTAAAAGTTTTATTCTGTGATATAGCATATTCTTATGTGAAGAAAGGTTTCAGAGACTAATCCTTCAGAGAAGGATGCTCTCGGTTTTAAGTTCTCCCCGAAGTGTTTTTATACCCCCTCTAGTGGGTTGACAGGTTTTGGTAACTACAGACGTCATGGGAATAGGGAAAGAAAGGATTGACAAAGAGTCCAGGCATTGGGAAGCTGTGCTCTCTCAAGTTGCTGCTTGAGTTAAAGCCTAAATGTCCATTCTGTTAATTAGTAAATTAGCTGTATTAAATTAATAAATTAGCTCTCGATTAGTAAAGTAGCTGTATTTTGATTTCTCTTATTAAACATGCTGATAGGATTATTCCTTTAAAGCCACACAGGGGCCGGATTTGGGGGTGGGGGACTCTTGCAACCAGCCCAGTGGAGACATCCCCCACCCCTTTTGCTGCCTTGCAGGCTGTTGCAACAGACTAGGCCTCAGGACAGTAAATCCCAGATTTGCCTAAGGAGCTACATGGTGGTAACGTGGTTTACACTTGCTACAGAAGCCCCCATGGTCTAAAATAAAACTGCCTGTCAGCTCAGATGATTGAACCCATGATCAGCAGCCCATAGTGAGGGCTCATTACCTGGTAATGTCATCCTTTTGGTGACAAGGTGGTAATAGATCTCCAGTGGGACTTTAATCAGAGGCAAGCAGCCTTCTGCACAGTTGACTTACATCAAATACTAGAACCTTCCTGTGGTTCTTAAGGGGGTTTTTTTGGTTTTTTGTCTTTTGAGGGCCGCACCCACCACATGTGGAGGTTCCCAGGCTAGGGGTCTAATCGGAGCTACAGCTGCCTGCCACAGCCACAGCCATGCCAGATCTGAATCACGTCTGCAACCTACACAGCTTGCAGCAACGCCGGATCCTTAACCTGCTGAGGGAGGCCGGGGATTGGACCTGCAACCTCATGGTTCCTCGTCGGGTTCGCTTCTGCTACACCACGACGGGAACTCACTTTGGTTCTTGAATGCTGAATGCTCCATGCTAAACATCCTGCATGGTACACACCTTTCCCCAACACACAGAGACAGTGGTCATCCATTTATGCAATTACCTAGTTGCAGATCACATTCTGCCTCTTGTGCTCCCACTTTATCACAGGGCAGAAGTAAGGCGGTCCTGTTCTCAGGCTGTTAAGACATGTCCTTGAGTTTGTGAGGCTGGATGTGCTGGTGGGAGGACTAGGGCTGGGAGTGTGCATGTGCTTCTGCTTCATCTGTTCTCAGAGACCCTGATTCCTGCTGTCACTCGGCCAGTGCTGCCTTGGAAGTGCTTAGCTCTGGAGTGCCTCTGCCTGTGCCTCATGCCCACGAGGGCCACGGTCTCATCTTGAGTGGTGTCTTCCGGCAGAGCAGCCCATTGTTCCTTGACCAGGTTGGGCTGTCTCTCCCAGACCAGAGGGGAGTCTTGGGCCAGGGACCAGGTGGGATGTCCCGAGACAGGTTTCAGTGACAGTTACAGGGCCACTCTGTCCTCAGGGGAGGAGGACGTTGAAGATGGTTGGAGCCCTTCAGGCTGAGGAGGACAAGCAGGCCGTTGTGGCCACTTGAGGGGCCAGGGGCCACAGCTCTGCAGGAGCAAAGGTCTCGGGTCAGCGCTGGTACAGCCAGAGGATGCCGGCCTCATGCAGGTCCTTCCACAGGGTGGCTTCCAGGGACAGGTCGTGGTTCACATAGAATATCAGCGGCTTCTTTATTCGCTCGAAATAGTGGTCAGAAAACTTCCAGTAGTTGCTTGTGATGAAGCCATAGGCACTAACCTGGACAAGGACAGTCACTGATTTAGCACTTACAAAGCCTCTAGTGGTGCAGACTCCTCTAAGGTGACATGAATTCAGGAAGCCTCCCCCCCCCCCAGGTGACTTGGTGAAGATGCGGGCAAACAGCCATTCTCACATCTGGCACTGTGCTCTTTCTGCACCTTCTCTGACCCCAGCCCTAGAAATCCTAGGTAGATATTACCTAAATGTGTGTGCCCAGTCACAGACTGGTGAGTAGCTGGGTTGGGTTTTGAACTTTTGGTCTGTGACACCAAAGTCGTCATCATTAAGCTCAAGACGGAGGCAGAAAACCCCTTACTACCCTATTCCATCAGGGACGGCGGACAAGAGACTCGTGCTACAATCGGGAAAAGGAGACCAGCGCCCTGAGTGGCCTCCCACTCTTGTGCTGGATTCAGCGTGGGTCACTTTCCTTGGAAATTGCTTCTCAACCTCTCTGTGTGGCTTATGTGGGCACCACCCCATCAACAGTGTCTCATACAGTGATTTCAGAGATTCCGTGTATGGAAGGCCGCCCACCTCTGTTCTAGAATGTCATAAAAATACATCCCTGCTCACCTGTTTTAAGAAGATTTTGCTTTCCCAAGAACAACTGGGTACCATAGGCCTCAGCATGCAGAGCGGCTGCCCTGGGCCAGAGCAGGTGAAAGAAGGAAGCCTGGGGAGGGTGGCTTGAGAGGAAAGGCAAGTCTGCCCCAGGAGACTGTCCTGCAAGGGACCCTGGAGAGCACTTCCTCCAGCCTGTTCCCTAGAATAGATCACTCCTGCAGTTGGAGATCTGGTGCCCCACGGGCTACAGGCCCGGAGTCCCAGGTCTTAGCTGACAAGCCTCATGTGGGGGACATCATCATGGCTCAAGCTGAGTTTTGTGCACACCTGCTCTGCTGCTGTGGGCTCCTAAAAGAAGCTCTCTTACCTGGTCACAGGTATGCAGAGCTGTCAGCAGCATGAGGGCCCCAGTACTAGGCATATATAGGTCTCCAAATTTTGTATTGATCAACTTGGACTTCAGAAACCTAGAAGCAAAAAGAGGCATTACAACTCAAAAGACTTTTGGTGTTCTCGTGGCTCAGTGGTTAATGAATCCGACTACGAACCATGAGGTTGCGGGTTTGATCCCTGGCCTTGCTCAGTGGGTTAAGGATCTGGCGTTGCCGTGAGCTGTGTAGGTTGCAGATGCGGCTCGGATCCCGCGTTGCTGGGGCTGTGGTATAGGCCGGCAGCTACAGCTCCGGTTGGACCCCTATCCTGGGAACCTCCATATGCCGTGGGTGGGAGCGGCCCTAGAAATGGCAAAAAGACCAAAAAAAAGGAAAGAAAACTCAAGACTTTCTTGGAGTCACTGTCGTGACTCAATGGAAATGAATCTGACTAGTATCCATGAGGACGCAGGTCTGGTCCCTGGCCTGCCTCAGTGGGTTAAGGATCCCGTGTTTCCCTGAGCTGCGCAGATGCTGGCTCGGATCTGGCGCTGCTGTGGCCGGGGTGTACACCAGGGGCGGCTGCAGCTCCGATCTGACCCCTAGCCTGGGAACCTCCACATGCTGTGGGTGTGGCCCTAAAAAGACCAAAACAAAAACAAAAAAAACTCAAGACTTTGTTGGCCTTACAGACCAGCTGGATGGTTGTACCCTTACATCAAGTCAGGCGGTTTGGAAGACAAGCATTTCTGGCCAATCCACCCCCTATTTGGGAAAAGACTAGATGAACTACATGCAAAAATCTTTGGTTGAAATGACACCTTAGGCAACAGGGTGAGAAAGGAACAGCCCCTTTTAAAGCTGCACCAGTGAGGCCCTTCCCCATTCCTCCCACTCCCTGGAAACAACGCCTAGGGGGTCGGTGGCCTAGTTATTTCACCAGCAGCCTAAGTTTCTGCTTCCACAATTTGGCCAAGCAGGAGCCACATATGAGGCTAGAGCACACAGGTCCGGTGACAAATCACTGGTGAGATGGTGCATGCGTGTGCATGTGTACTGCATTCAGTGGCCCCCAGGCAGTCCTAAAGGGAAGCCACGGATTGGGGACCTCCAGCCTGGGCCTCAGCCCTGAATTCACACATTGCTTGGCTTCTCAGCCCCTTCTGGTGAGTGGTCTGCAGTCTGCCTCCCAGACCTGCTGTGTGTCCAGGGGTGCTGGCCTCCAGGCCTTTGTAGGGTCCTTAGCTGTGCCACTGCTGACACCTTGGGCAGAGTTCTCTGTTGTAGGGACTGGCCTCATGGGATGCTCAGCAGCATCCCTGGCCTCTGCCCACTAGTGGCACTCATGCTTACCTAGTGACAACAAAAAATGTCTCCAGACCAGGACAACTAACTGTCCAGGCTCCTGCTGAGAACCCCTAGCAGGAGGGAGGGGAGGAGGGGGGCTTGAGATCTGAGGGCACTTGTTCCCCAGGCTCCTCCCAAGGTGGCTCTGCATAGGCTGTTTGGGCTTGAAAGTGATGCCTTGGCTTGTACTAGGCCCACCCCTATTGTCCCCCTATACCTGCCGATGCCTTGTGAGTGTCCTGGAGTTAACCTCCTGCTGAGTTCCCTGTCCATTTCCTGTCTACCTGGACTGATGGACTCCCCCCACCATCAAGGCGCTTATTAAATAAACTAGTAAGTGAAACAGTGTAAGTCCCCAAGGCGTTCTTGGCACTTGGCTTGGGTGTGGGTTTCAGCGTGGGGGCTGGAGCAGTGCTGGAGGTGGGGGTGCAAGTGGGAGGCAAGGGGAGCTGTTCCCCAGGCACCACCCTCCCCCCCCCTCACCTGACCTACCTCTCTCTCAGGTAGCTGATGAAGTCTGGATGGAGTAGCTTGAATTTGCTGGCGGAGGCTTCTGGCCCAAAGTAGGTCTGCGGCCTAGGACCCACGATAGAAGTGGACAGAGCGGCCAGGGCTGTCGTAGGGCCCGTTGGGGAGTGAGGAGAGGGGGAGGGTGCTGGGGCGGCGGCGGTGGATGGACCGGTAGGGACGGGGCTGGGAGTAGTAGCGCGAGAAGGGCGTGTAGAAGGTGGCGGGCAGCACCGTGGGGACCACGTGCGGCTTCCCCCCCACCAGGAGCTCGGGGGGCGGGGAGTAGGAGAGGGAGGAGGGGGGCGTGAACAGAGCGGGAGGAGTGGGGTAGGAGCTGTGGACCCGGGGGTGGTGGGGAGGGGCTGGGAGGAGAGGGAAGTAGAGAGACTTGGGGGGCGTGCGCTCGCGGCGGGTCCGGGGAGGGCAGGGGAAGGCGCAGGGGAAGCACTGGTTTTGGGGGAGCGGTGATGTAGGAGGCTGGAAAAAGGGGGGCTCCTTCAGGAAGCGGGGCACATAGGGGGCGATGTAGGACGGGATGCCCCGAATGGGCCCGATGTAGGAGATCGAGGAGGCAGGGCTGTGGGAGGGCGACCTGGCGCCTGGCACCGGGGGCGTCTGGGAAGAATTTCGAGACAGGGATTTTAAGCCTGATTGGGAGGGAGATTTGGAGGTGGGCGGAGTGGCGTTTTGGGCTGACGCTCGAGGCTGGATGTGCGGGCTGGGAGTCAGGGAGGAAGCCCTGGAAGAGGGCTGTGAGGCACTCGGGGTAGCGGGGTGAGAGGGCGGGCGGGAGGAGGACCCCCGGGTGGGGGATGGGGAAGGGCCTGAGCCACCTGAGCTGGCGTAGGGCTGCGGGTTGACGTGGTTGGATCGGGACTGGGAGGGGGACTGGGTGGGGGACGGATTAGGGGTATGGGAGGGGGAGTTCATTGGTGTCGGGGAGGCTTATGTCCACCGGGTGTCTTTGAGCCAGCCCCCCCAAGAGCCCAGTCCCGCCTGTGTCACAGAGCCCACCCTCCTGACCAGCTTCCGCACTGTGAGCTAGTGTCAAGCATTGTTGGGTAATCAGGAGGGTGGGGGTGGGGGTGGGGGTGGCCTGGTCTCTGAGGACTTAACCCCTAAGGACCAATCAGAAGCTGGTGGGCAGGTACCCTGGGGTCACCGAGAGAGGAGGGCTGGTCATTGTGGCCACAGGCATAACATAGATTCCCAAGGACCTGACTGAGACAAGAAATGGTCTCAGCACCAAAGGGAGAAGGTTCAGATGAGGCCAGGACATGGTTCAAGAGAGCTGGACGTAGGCCTGCTGCCACCAGGAAGGTGGGGGAGAAAGACAGAGGGCCCTTTGTTCCCACTGCTCAGGACGCTGGGCCCACGTTGCCTGCTCTCTCGTTTCATGGGCAGTCTTGGGAGGGTGCCCGCCAGGATGAGTGGAATGGATCCTAGCCCCCAGACACAATGTGCTCAACAGGACAGCACAGCCAGCTGCGGACAGGCCCTGCCGATGCTGCCAGCTGGGCGGCTGGGTTGGTTATGGGGGCAGCAGCCCAAAGCTGAGCGGCCAGGCCTGCCTGCTCCATTTAGAAAGGAGCCCCCTGAACCTACATCCCATCTTATCAGGAGGGTCCTGGGGGACCAGCAACGTTACCTGGTCTCTCCTGGGGGTAGGGAAAAAGAGCTTAACCCCCCAGTGCTCTGTTGAATTCCTGGGGACTTTCTTGCTGCCCTCACCCACCTTTCCCATCCGACAGGGGGCCCTGGGAGAAAGGGGAGCCCGCCACAGCACTGCCATGTCCTGTCCCCCGTGTGGCTCCTCACCTGTCCCCTTTATCATGGCCCTCGGGGACAGGCACGCCCAGAATGGCCGATCTCAGCATCACGTAGTCTCGGATGTCTGAGGGGATGAAGATATAGCGCAGGTCCTGTGGGGGCAACAGAGAAACAGCCCCAGTAGAGCAGGACCAGGACCACGTCGAGCCCCTGCTCAGAGTGGACAGCCCTCCACCCAGTCTTGTCATCTGCCCCAAGGGGGCACTTCCCTGTGCGCCTGTAATTCCCACTTTTCAGGGACCTGGTGGACTCAGCACCCACTCGCAAGCCCTTTGATACTCCTGCCCTCAGGAGGCGAAGCTCACTGCCACGCCCTGAGTGTGGGCTAGACTTAGGGACTAATGAATGGGAATTTTCTGATGGACAGAAAAAAGAGGCAGGAAGGCTGTGTGACCTTGGAGACCAGGTCAGAAAAGGCACTGGAGCTTCCTTGCTCTGTGGGACCACTCGCTGTGGGTGGAGCTGGCTGCCCCGTCTCAGGGACTCTGTGCTACTGACCTTGTCTCTGATCTTGACTCTGGCCCCAACCAGGCCTTCTGATGACAGCCGCCATCAATCCTGTTACCCCTTCGAGACCCTGAGCTGCTTTAGTTCCTGATCCAATTAAAACTGTGAGATGGTCCACGTTTGTGGTGTCAAGCTGCTAAGTTTGGGGGTCACTTGTGATGCGACTGTAGACTCCAGGTTCTGTGGCTACCCCAGAAATGAAGCTGCCTCATTGGGTTCCACCCCAAGCTAAGCCAGGCCTTTACCGGCGACTGGATACTGTGGTTAGGACACTCCTCAATTCCCTGTTCAGAGGAGGAAGCTTCTAGAACCTCAAGCCAGTCCCTTATCCTGGGACCTCCCCGCTGCACGTGGTAACCACCCGCTCTGGAAGGGAAGCTCGGCGTTACAGCAACTGGGAGTGGCTGAACAACCCTGGAGGCGGCAGGCATCCGGTTCCCCATTAGCGAGCTCGGAGCACGGTCCCCAACCTCTCTGAACCTCGGCTTCCTGCACAGGGCTGCTGGGGGCCCATGTCACGATTCTAGCGGGCAGCGTGGGGAGAGGGAAACAACCCGAGGCCTGGGCTCAGAGGGGCCTGGGTTTTGATGATTCTGGGGGGTGGGCCTGGTTGGAGCCGCTGCCCATCTGGAAACAGGCTGCTGGGATGACTGCCCAGCGCTGGGAGCAGAGGAGGCCCTCGGTACCTCTGCTCCCGCCTTGGGGGGTGGGGGAGTCTGGATCTGAATCCGCCCCCCCTGCCGCCGCCGCTTTGCTGAACGGAGGGGCCCTGAGCCCTGGTGCCCTCACCAGTAAGAGGAGCGGGGCTGCCGTGGCCTCTCTCAAGTGCCTGGCCCTCCGTAAGCCTTCAGCAAACATGACCCACTCCCGCGCCTCTCCAGAGCTGTCCGCAGCTGCCTGAAACCACGGGACACCGTCCCTGCCCAGATCCTCCTGCTCAATGGCTCCGTCCTGTGGGCCCAAGGTCCTGGAGCCACCTCCCTCTCCACTGGGCTGGGGCTTGGGGAGCGTGTAGGTCGGGAAACAAGGGCGCCCATGGTCAGGGGCAGCGGCGTGCCCCCCAGGGCCTCACCTGTCCCTGCGGCACGGAGGTGAAGCCCAGGTGGGCGTAGGCGAGGAGGGAGTTCTTCATCGTGTTCACGGTGAAGCCGTAGAAGGAGATCTTGGTGCCCACGTCGTCCTCGAAGCCTCTGGTCACAGCACCATTGAGTCTGGTCCCAACACAGGCCCGTCAGCCCGCTTCGGGCTCCAGGCCGCCGTGGGCTTCCTTCCACCGCAGGGTCCTGCCCCTCCCCCTGCCCACGGCACCCCCGGTGCCCGGTCGCCAGCCCCATCCCCACGCCTCCGGACCCCAGCGGTTGCTCGCCTTGGCCGTCTTCAGGGCCCCGCGGCCCGTCCCGGCTGCTGAGCTGCCTGAGGCGGCTGCTGCCTCCGCCCGCGGCCCTCACCCAGGGTGCTCCGGGCTGGGGAGCAGCGCTCCGCCTCCCTGGCCCCTGCTGCACATACCTGAACACGTAGTCGTGGGCATCGATGTTCTGACCCTGGCGGGAGCCATTCAGAATGCCCCCGTTCCCCACCACGGCACACCGGATGCAGCGCGGAAGCCGCTGCCTGGAGACGGCGAACAGCCTGGTGCTCTCAGAGCCGTTCAGGAGGCCCAGGGTGGAGGTGATGGCTGGGGGTGCGGGACAGAGCGGGTCACTGGGGCCTTCCCCACACTGCTCCTGGCATCCCACCTGCCCGAGGCCGGGCACCAGCCCCTCCAGGGGGCGCAGGCGTGGAGGGGAAAGGAAAGTCCGGGTCAGGACAGCCGAAGAGAGGATGGTGGGCGCGGGGCTTGGGTGTGCCCGCAGCAGTCTCAAGAACTCACTTAACTAGTTCTCCCAGGACTCTGCATTCCAAAGGAAAAGAATTTGAGGCACACGAGGGGTGAGGGGCAGACTGGATGCGGACGGTGCCCTGGGCGGGTCCCCACCATAGCCGCTGTCCCCTCCCGAATTTGGACACTGGCATCTTTCATGCCAGGGAGGCACCAGGCTGGAGAGAGAGAGCCAAGCCCCTCTCCCTGACCATGCAGTGCTTGCAGAGCCTGCAGTGCTTGCAGAGCCTGCAGTGCTTGCAGAGCCTGCAGTGCTTGCAGAGCCTGCAGTGCTTGCAGAGCCTGCAGTGCTTGCAGAGCCTGCAGTGCTTGCAGAGGCAGGGGGTAGGCCAGGAGCCCCAAGGCAGCAGTGTTGAGCGCTGAGGCCCACCGGGGACAAAGGGGCAGGGGGGTCCTACGTCTTGGTGTCGTGAGGGCGGAGAGGCCCATCCTGCACCAAGGCCGGAAGCAAGAATGGCCTGAGGCCAGAGGGCTGCAGGTTACCTTGGCGGGAGAGCCCCTGCCAGCCATAGGGGGCTTTGTGCTGGCCCAGGCGGTCCCAGAGCTCCTGGTTAAAGAGGCCCCCGGACAGCAGCACTGGAGTGGAGAGATCGAACAGGGCCCTGAAGTGGGGGTGCCGCTGAATGGCGGGATAAAGTGGGTGTTGGCAGGATGTGCTCTGTGGGTGAGAAGATAAGAGGGCTGTTCCTGGAAGTTGGGGTGGGTAGGAGCCTCCCTAGGAGCCAGCAGACCCCACAAAAGGCTGGAAGGGGAAGAGCTCCCCTTTCCCCTCCAGACTTGGCCCCCCCTCCCCCCAACTGCAAGCCAAGCTGGCCTGTAGTGCAGCAGCCTAGTGCGGGTCAGAGGGCTTTCTGGATTTACCCTGCCCAGCCCTTCTGGATGCCACATCTCTGGGGCCTCATGGCTCTGGCCTCCTAGTACTTCACCTCACACTTAGGGGGAACTTCGGGGCATTTCCCCACAAATGGTAAGACCTGCCTGCCCGGTGCTGGAGGAGGTCCAGCCTGGGCTTTGGAATCTGTCTGCCTGGATCCAGATCCCAGCTCTGGCAGTCCCTGCGGGAGCATTTGCGTGGGGAGAGGGCTGCTGAGAAGGTTTATGACACCTTTCTTCTGGCTGGAGCTGATAATGGGTTGAACGGCGTCCCCCACCCCCCTCAACTCACGTCTGCCCGCAACCTCAGAATGGGACCTCTCCGTGGACACAGGGCCTCTGCAGATGTAGGGAATTGAGATGAGATGGGACAGTACTGAGGCAGGCCCTAAATTCTGTGACTGGTATCCTTAGAAGAGGGCACGTCAGATGGCGACAGAGGCTGCGTGATGCAGCCCCGGCCAGGGACACCAGGAGCCACCAGGAGCTGGGAGGGGCCGGGAGGGGATCTTGCCAGAGCCTTCAGAGGGAGAGGGCCCTGTGACGCCCTGATTTTGGACTTCTAGCCTCTGGAACAGTGGGAGAATCCACTTCTCTTGTTTCATGCCACCCAGCTTGGGGTACTTTGTTCCAGCGGCCCTAGGAAAGCATCGGGGCCTAGAGGAGGGGAGGGCCGTGCACCCAGCAGGCCCCGGCCTGTCTGCCGGCGGCCCCCATACCAGAATCCCAGAATGTGGTGGCCCGGGCGGGGCTCTTCTTTCCACTGATGGGGGCTCTTTGTCGAGCCACTGGTTTGATCAAAGGACAGTGTGGGCAAGAGCTGTACAGTCACTTGTGCTGCTGTGTGACATATGAGGACCTAAAAACCACTGCACAAAACTGTGCAGTCAAAACCACAGGGCCGGAGTTCCTACTTTGGCACAGCAGTTAACGAACCCAGCCAGGATCCATGAGGACGCAGGTTTGATCCCTGGCCTCGCTCAGTGAGTTAAGGATCCAGCATTGCCATGAGCTGTGGTGTAGGTCGAAGACACAGCTCAGATCTGGCATGGCTGTGGCTGTGGCTGTGGCCAGCGGCTACAACTCCGATTGGACCCCTAGCCTGGGAACCTCCATGTGTCAAGGGTGGGGCCCTAAAAAGCCCCCCCCCAAAAGCCCCCCCAAAACAAAAACCAAACCAAACCACAGGGCTTTGGGGAAAAGGGATTAGCCCTCAAAAACTTGGTCAGTGATGTGTAAAATGAGGAGGGACCTAGGAAAGATTGAAGCAGTTTTATGTACACTCACTGGCTTTGAAACACTTAAGTACTACTAGAAATATGGCACTTGACCTTGGAAGAGACTTGACACTTGCTGGGGACATGGGTGTCGGGGTTGGCACCTTGTGCGTTATCATGAAGTGGTGGAAAGCCCGTTACAGCATGCAGGGTGAAGCAGAGGGTGACCTCAAGTGTGCGTGTGTGTGCCTTTTGTGTATTCCTGTGTGGCTTCCTTTGGGGGGGGGATGGTTTTTTGCATTTACCAGTGTTCTTGCTGACAAAATATCTGATAAACACACATGCAAATTGTGTTCTCAGATTGCTTAATATATCAGTCTTCATGGAACAAGCGCACATTTTCAAAACAAGCATCAAAGAAGACACTGCACTGATTTCACAACCGTTGTTTAGCTTAGATATGTTTTCCAGGGCCTTCTTTACAAAACTCCAGGAGAAAAACCCTCAGGTCTCTGTATCAGGAAAGGCTGTACTTCCCTCGGACAGCTGACTTGCTTTTGTCTCATGGACACACTGGCAAAGGTTCCTTCTTTGCTGCGGCCACCAGGAAGCTGAGAGCCAACTAGATAGCCCAGCTCTTACACCTTGTGGCATATTTTTCATGCACTTGGCTGACATTGTCTAATTTTCCTACTTTTCTTTTTCCTTCACCTGCTGCTTCATTTTATTCTATTTTATGTTTTTGCCTTGTCATATGTATCCAAAAGCCACCTCAGATCCTTCGCTTAAACTAAGTGAGGACATGTGTCAGTTAGCATCACGCAGCTGGAGATGAAAAGGACTGGAGGAAATATAAAGATGACCTGGTCAAGCACTTTTAAGATGCGTGAGGTCTCTCTTCAGCCAGCAGGTCAAGTGTCCACCTGGCCTCTGTTCTCAAACCTGGGGGGGTGGGGTCCCCTACCCCCTGCCCAGGGCTACTTGCTGTCTCTGACAGCCCGGCAGTTCCCGCGTCTTGCATGCAGTGAAATCTTGTTCCCTGAGGCTTCAGTTAACAAGTTCCAGTGGGTCTCTTGGGTGTTAAAAACAACCCTTAAACCCAAACCCACCCAGAACCGCGGTCATCACCCTGTCCCGCCGCGGCGCACAGCGGGGCTGAGCCTGAGCCGCGCGGCCCCCGGGGTCAGAGCAGGCTCTGGGGTCGAGCAAGAGGCTGGAATCCCAGCACCAGCTCTTCTCCACGTGTGCCGTGAGCAGCGGATCTGACCTCCACAGCTCATCTTACTGTCTGTAAAAGCCACCTCACTGGGCTACCCGTGAGGCCGAAGGGGGGAGGACGCCCTTTCAGGCCGTCGTCAGTGTGGCCTGCGACAGAGCAGGGCCCGGGAGGTTCTCACGCGCCTTCCCTGGGCTTGGTGCGTACTCACACCGAGCCAGTAAGTGTGACTTTTCCATAAAGAGACATTTCGAATGTAACATGCACAGAGCTTCTAAAGATACATCAAGACTTCCAAGAACGTTTGGGCTGGCTGCACCCCAGGGATCCGTACGGAGTCGGTCTTTGCTGCTGGGCTGCAGGGAGCCCCTGGGGTCAGGTCTGAGGAACCCTGACTGGCCTCGTTCCCCCAGGGGTTCCCGGGGGCCCCCACCCAGCGGTCTCACGAGAAGGCCCTCACTTGCTCTCGTCTCTCCCTCCTCCCGGCTTGCTCACTTGAGGATGCACAGAACCGCCGTGGGGTAGCCGGGCCCTGTACCTTGCTCGTCCAGAAATTCGATGCCTTGAGTCCCAAGAAAGCTCGAGATGATGTGCTGTTCCTAGGGAGAAGGCGGACGTAAAGCAGGGGTCTGACCTCCCCCAGAACCCGCTGTCTGACTCTCTTCGATGCCGGGGCTGACAACGTCCATCAGGGTCTGACTTTTCTTTTTTCCCCTATACTCTGATTTCTGCCGCCTCTGTCTCTTTCGGCACACAAAACAGTCACACTATTATGGGCTGCCTAGCTGTAGCAACCCAGAAATCAAGAAGCCCCTTGGCAAGCAGCCGAAATGTGGAATGTATAGGAACGGCGAGATGGTGGTTAAGAGATGAAAACATAAGTTTTCTTGTGGTGCAGAGGATTAAGGATCCGGGGGTGTCACTCTTGTGGCTCTGGTTACAGCTGTGGTGCAGGTTTGATCCCTGGCCAGAGAACTTCCACATGGTGTGGGGCGTGGCCAAAAAAATTTTTTTAATTTTTTTTTAAAAAAGGAAAGCTTGCCAGCCCCCTGGGCTTGTGACCATCTGAGGGTCTCTCTGCTAAGGCCCCTGAGGCAGGTGCCTTGGGTTCCCCCCCAGTGAAGGTGTGGTTGGCCTGGTCCCAGTGCCCCACTTGCCTGGATTCTTCACTGTCAGTCCTTTTTTTTTTTTTCTTTTTTTTTAGCCACACTTGAGGCTCGTGAAAGTTCCTGGACCAGGGATGGAACTTGCGTCACAGTTGTGACCTGACCCATAGCAATGAGAACACCAGATCCTTAACCTGCTGAGCCACGAGGGAACTCCCCTAGGTCCTTTTTGGTCCCCCATTGCAGAGATCACACAGCCTCCTCTCACCAGTCAGATTTCCATCCCACCTGCCACCCTGCTTATCCACCTCCTAAGGAGGCTGAGTCTGGACCTGACTCCTGGTGTTTAGCTACAGTGCAGACATCACCAAAGCAACAAGGATGTGGACAGGTTCTTGGGTTGTACTAGATTTCTATTTTTAACTTTTTTTTTTTTTTTTTAAGGGCTACACCCACAGCATAAGGAAGTTCCCAGGCCATGGGTGGGATCCAAGCTACAGCTGCTGGCCTTTGCCACAACCACAGCAACACCAGATCTGAGCCATGTCTGTGACCTACACCACCCCTCATGGTAACACTGGATCCTTAACCCATTGAGTGGGGCCAGGGATCAAACCTGAGTCCTCATGGATACTGGTGGGGTTTGCTACCACTGAGCCACAACAGGAACTCATGTACTAGATGTTTAGAAGATGAAAGATCCGAGTTCCCATCGTGGCGCAGTGGTTAATGAATCCGACTAGGAACCGTGAGGTTGCGGGTTTGATCCCTGGCCTTGCTCAGTGGGTTAAGGATCTGGCGTTGCCGTGAGCTGTTGTGTAGGTCACAGGCGTGGCTCGGATCCAGTGTTACTGTGGCTCTGGCGTAGGCCGGTGGCTACGGCTCGGATTCGACTCCTAGCCTGGGAACCTCCATATGCTGCGGGAGCGGCCCAAGAAATGGCCAAAAGACAAAAAGACAAAAAAAAAAGAAGAAGATGAAAGATCTTTTGTGTGTTTTTGTTTTTTGGTTGCACCCACAGCCCAAAGCATGTGAAAGTATCCAGGGATCAAACCTGCACCACAGCAGTGACCTGAGCCACAGTAGTGATAACGCTGGCTCCTTGACAGTTTAGGCCACCGGGGAACACTGAAAGATTTTTTTTTTTTTTTTTTTTGCTTTTTAGGGTTGCACCTGCAGCATATGGAGGTTCCCAGGCTAGGGGTCCAATTGGGGCTGCAGCTGCTGGCCTACATGACAGCGACAGCAACACCAGATCCCAGCCGTGTCTGTGACCTACACCCCAGCTCCCAGCAGCGCCAGATCCGTAACCCACTGAGTGAAGCCAGGGATCGAACCTGCAACCTCATGGTTCCTAGTCAGGCTTCTTAACTGCTGAGCCACAAGGAAAACTCTGAAAGATCTTTTAAAAAGCTTTGTTGCAGTATAATGGACGTTTAGTTTAGCAAACTTGATATGTATATGTTTGTATCAGTTACTTTCAGTTGCTGCTCATATGCATTTCAGAGTATCTTTACACAAAACTTGACAAGGATCCCCTTTCTTAATACCCTCAATCCTTTTCAGACCTTCTTCTTATGCAGTTTCTGACACCAAGGAGATTAAGTGACTTCAGGTATCCCTGGCTGGAGCACCTTTTGTTTTAAAGGGACTGGACTGATAATCAGTTGCAAGCCTGTTTCATATTGTTTTGCAACTTTGGATGCCCTTTCACCTTGTTTCCCTAGAGCAGATACTAATTTTGCTCTCATTCAGTTGTGCCTGGAGCAGGGACTGGGCTGGTGGGAAAGCAGCTGGAGGGGAAAGCCCGGGCCCAGAGGCCTCCACACGAGGCGCCCTAGCGGCCTGACAAACCCAGACTCTGGGCACAGCTCGGTTTGCCCTCCAGAAGTAAAGCTAAATCCTTTCGAGGTTTCTTCAGTAATTGGAACCATCACCTACCCAAGGCAGGCTCTCAAATGAAAGGACGGTGCCCAGGGTCAGCGGGAGGGAGTGGAGCAGCGCGCAGGAGGAGGCTCAGGGAGGGGAGTTTGGAGGGAGCCCAGAACGGGCCCTTGTCCGCCTCTTCAGCAGATCGAGTCTAGGCTGAGCTTACCAAAGTAAACAGCCGAGCAGAGCGCGGGGAGAGAAGGGAGCCGGATGTGGGGAGGCCAGAGACCAGGGCCCGTGGGAGAGGCGACCTGCCGCAGCGCCGCTGTGGAGCCCGCCAAAGTTGGAATCGGAAGCCTGGGGTCCCAGCCTCCAAAATAGAGTCTGAACAATGTGATGTTGGCGAGAGAGAATTTGTGGCAAAAAGGAGACTGTTTTTATCTGATTCGGATGTCCCAGCGAAATGTGGACGGTAGGAAGGGTTTCTAACCAGGGCTGGAGGGAAGTTAACGCCAGACTCGGGAGCGGATCGCTGGTGCCCACAGCCCGAGGTCCCTCTCGGACCTGGCAGAGGCTGTGCGGCCCGGGCAGCACGAGTTTAACGCCGGGGTGAAGGCTCAAGGCGCTGGGGACAGAGGGCCGCTGTGCCCTTGGATGGGCGCCCTGCGCGTCCCCTGCGCCCTCCCCGACGGGTCCCGCGGCAGCCCCTACCTGGCTCCGGACCTGTGCTCCGAGTACGACTCCACCGCCGAGGAGTACAGGGCGACGAAGATCCCCGAGCAGGCAGCGGTGAGCAGGAGCAGCAGCCAGAAGAGCGGCCCGCGCGGGAGCCCCATGCAGCCCCTGCCCGCGGGCGTCCGGTCGGCCGCTGTCCCGGGCAGAGGGGAGAGACCCGGGTGGCCGGGCCGAACTACCGGGGTCGGCCGGCCCCCGCGGCGCCTCTCCGCCACGCCGCTCCCTCTCGGGGACTGCGCGGCGGGTCTCGGAGGCGAGAGTGCGGCCCCGGCGCTCGGAGCTGCCCGCGCCCCTCTGCCGCTGCCCTTTGCCCGAGGGGCTTGGACGGCGGGCGCTCCCGCCCGCGCCCAGCCCAGGACGCCGCGAGCCGGGGCTGGGCAGGGCGCTTTCCGGTGCCGTCAAGGGCGGGCGGGCGCGCGCGGTCCGGGGGCTGCGGGGCGCGGGGAGACGCCGCCACCTGGCGCGTGGGCTGAGCACTGCGCCCTCCCGGGCCCCAGCCCTTTGCCCTTTGCCGGGGAGGGGGGCGGGGGTGGAGGCGCAAACCCCGGCGGCTCAGACCCGGGGTGGAGCTCGAGAGGAGGACGGAGGGGGTCTGCCGGGACGGGATGGGTGGGGGCGCTGAGCTGTTTACCCCGCTCTTTTGGGGACTGGCCAGGCTCCCCAGGCGCGTTGCGTGCCTGTGACCTCAGCATCCCAGAGACACCTGTAAGGTGTAGCAGGGGCTGCGCGGTCGGGAAGGGCCGGGGCGCTCGGCGCTCATGCCTCGAAGCGGGGGCCGCCTGGGGAGTGAGCAGTCTGACACCGTAGTCTCCAGTGAGCAGCCTCCTGGCCTTAGACCTCAGAAGACTGTGAAGGAGCCCAACTATCAGGAACTGCGAGCCGGAGAGGGACCCGCTCTTGGCCACTGGCTTTCTGCGCGCCCCGGTTCTTTACATATTGGGGCCAGTCTGGGTGCAGCCACAGGCGTCCGTCCAGTTGCAGTGCTTCCCGCAAAGCTTCCTGAGGCCTTGCCTCCAGTCGGGAACGGGTCATCTGGGTCAGTTCTCACAAATTTTGAAACTACAACTGGCTACCCTGCTGATGGACACTGCTTAGAACTGATGGTTTCCCATCTTATCTTTTAATCTTTATGCTTTTCAACCACCCGTAGATGGTAGTTAGCCCTTGAATAGCACCTCCTCCCATCTCCTGGTGGCAGATGAAACATCAGACCTCTCTCCGAGCCCCCAAATCCCTCACCTACCCCTCCCTCTCAGTGAAAGCCTCACAGACCTCATGAAATAAAAGGGATTTACCATTAATGCCACCAGCTTTCCCTCTTCAAACCTACAGACTTGGCCTCCACGCAGCCCAGCCTCCACCTGCCTGGACTCCAGCGGCTGGTTGGGGAGGGCTCTCGTCCTGCGTGGGGTGACCCACCCCCATGCGTGTTGAGGCGTCAGATCCACCTCCAGTGCCTAAAAGGCAATACCGCACTCAGACAGGGCCTCCTGTCCCCCACCTGGGCTTCTCCTTCCTGCCTGCAGTCTCTCCACCCTCCACTGTCTCCCAGCAGATCAGCCCTCCCCCCAAAACTATCTTTCCTATCCAGCCAGGACCCTGGCTACTCTCATTGTAACCCAGATTTTCTTGTGTTCCCGGCTTTCTGCCCAGAAGACACCCCCCCCCCAAACCTGGATTCACACTCTGACCCACCTTGCAGCTTCCCCTGTTGCCAGCTCCCCGGTGTCTCATTCCAGGGTAGAAGGGGACATGTCACCACGCCAGCCAATGCCTTGTCCTTGCTTAGCTCCAGCTCCCAACCTGCTCCACAATGATTCCAGAACGTTACCTCTTTCCTCAAGCCTCGTCTTATCCCTGCCGTGCCTCTGAGAGGGGGGCTCCAGCTCTTCATGCCCCCCGCTGCAAAGTCATCTTCTGGCCGGAACCGTGTAGGCGCTGAGGTTTACCCTGTGTTCCAGCCAAGGGGTCCTCCTGCTGCAGTTTTGTGGACCCTGGCAGAAGACAAGGGACTCCAGGGTCAGAGACCAAGGACGTGATCACTCCTGGGACAGTGAGCAGCACACGCTTCACGACTGGGCCGCCCCCTCTGCCCCTCAGACCCTGAGAAGGTGGCAGAGGGACCCAGGAGGGTCCACACGCCATGGGTTTGCAGCACCGCCGAGGAACCCTAACAAGGAGAACCGGAGTCTTTTACAGTGAGCTGCGGGTGAACCTGCCCTTGCCCTGGTGGGAGCCACTGAAGATTATGCTGGAAGTAGGAAAACCCACCCTCTGCTCCAGACGGGGTCACTCTCCATATCTTTCCAGACTGTTTGCTGCATACCATCATTCTTGGAAAGATAGTCCGGGGCAAAAGACAGTGCCTCTGCTCACGTGTGCAAAAACGTGACGACCCCCTGAGGCCTCCCGATGCCTTCAAGGCCAGGCACCTTCACCTGCGTCCCTCCGGGCTGGCCTCGAGTGAGAGCCAGCCTCTCGGCTGTGTGTTCCCGCCTCTTGGGGTCTTGCTTCGGCAGCCATCCCCTCCCTCTCCACAGGGCCCTTATCCCCGCCTGTGAACATGGCCCCAAATATCTCGTCCTAAAGAGCAAAGCAAAACAAAGCCAAACAAAAACCTCTTTCGAGGCAACACTCTTCTTAGCTACCCTTTCCTTTCCATCCTCGTTCTTGGTGGGAAGTCCATGCTGTCTCCATTTCTGTCTGAATCTGGTGTCTTTACCCACCTCACCACTGAAACTGTCCCCATTGAGGCCACCAGGGCCTCATCATCCCCAGTGGAACCACAGAGCAGGCAATTACCAGTTCTAGTCCTGCTACATCCGCCTCTGAATTTGAATTTGGAAAAAAAAAAGTGTTCCCCTCAGGGCTACTTTTAAGTCTTTGTTAAATCCAACATCTGGCTACTCCCACAAGGTGATTCCTGCTGCCTTCCTTTTTCCATTGTAAGAGTTGAGTCATGTTTTCCTGTGCGGACCTGAAACAGACTGCCAGATATTTTTCCAGCAAGACAGTTTTATTTGGGAGTTCCCACTGTAGTGCTTGGGTTAAGGACCTGACTACAGTGGCTTGGGTCACTGCAGAAGCACAAGTTTAATTCTCGGCCTGGGCGCTTCCATGTGCTGTAGGTGTGGCCAAAAAAAAAAAAAAAAAGGTTAAATAGATCTACTGTCTAGCACAGAGAGCTGTACTCAATATCTTATAACCTATAATGGAAAAGAATCTAAAAAAAGAATTTTATATATTTACTATAAAACTGAATCACTTTGCTGTACACTTGAACATAACACAACATTGTAAATCAACTACACTTCAACAAAAAAATAAATAAAAACGTGGAGTTCCCGTTGTGGCTGAGGGGGTTAAGAATCAGTTTAGTATCCATGATGACGCAGGTTCGATCCTTGGCCTCACTCAGTTAAAGAATCTGGCATTGCTGCAAGCTTCAGTGTATGTCACAGACAAAACTCGGATCTGGTGTTGCTGTGGCTGTGGTGCAGGCCAGCAGCTGTAGCTCCGATTTGACCCCTAGCCTGGGGACTTGCATATGCCATGGGTGCGGCCATAAAAAGACAATAAATGAATAAATAAATAAAATAGTTTTGTAGTTCCTTGGTGGCCTAGCAGTTAAGAATCCAGCATTGTCACTGCCGTGGCTCAGGTTCCATCCCTGGCTGGGGAACTTCCGCATGACCCGGGCATGGCCTAAATAAATAAATAAATAAATAAATGGTTTTATTTGGGGTCAGCAGAGAAGTGGAATTTGTTTCTTTTCCCTAGCTGCTTTCAAGATTTTCTCTTTGTCTTTACTTTTGGTCAGTTTGATTAGTATGTGTCTAGGGGTGTTCCTCCTTGGGTTTATTTTATATGGAACTTGTGCTTCCTGGATTTGACTGAGTGGTTCCTTTCCCGTGTTAGGGAAGTTTTCGGCTGTTATCTCTTGGAATATTTTTTCTGTCTCCTTCTCTCTCTCTTCTCCTTCTGGCACCCCTATAATACGGATGTTGGTGCATTTAACATTATCCCAGAGTTCTCTGAGACTCTCTTCATTTCTTTTCAATCTTTTTTCTCTTTTCTGTTCAGCATTTGTAATTTCCACTAGTCTGTCCTCCACCTCACTTATTCGTTCTTCTGCCTCCTGTATTCTGCTGTTAGTTGCTTCTAGTGAATTTTTTATTTCAATTATTGTATTTTGCATCTCTTCTTTTCTTTTTGTCTTTTTTTTTTTTTTTTTACTATTTCTTGGGCCACTCCCACAGCATATGGAGGTTCCCAGGCTAGGGGTCGAATCGGAGCTGTAGCCACCGGCCAACGCCAGAGCCACAGCAATGCGGGATCTGAGCCACATCTGCAACCTACACCACAGCTCATGGCAACGCCGGATTGTTAACCCACTGAGCAAGGGCAGGGACCGAACCTGCAACCTCATGGTTCCTAGTCAGATTCGTTAACCACTGTGCCACGACGGGAACTCCTGCATCTCTTCTTGTTTAAGTTTTATATCTTGCATCTCTTTGCTCAGTGTTTCCTGTACATTATCCATCTTTGCCTCCAGTTTATTTCCAATGTCTTGCATCATCTTCAGCATCAACAGTCTAAAGTCTTTTTCCTGGAGGCTGAGAATCTCCTCATCGCTTAGCTGATTTTCTGGGGTTTTTCCTTTCTCCCTCATCTGAGTTATAGTTCGCTGTCTTTTCATTTTTATAGGTTTTTGGTGTGGTGACCTTTTTATAGATAATAGAGTTGTAGCCTCTCTTACTTCTGGTGTCTCCCCCCCTTGTGGCTGAAGTGGGTATGGGGGCTTGCTGTAGGCTTCCTGATGGGAGGGGCTTGTGCCTGCCCACTAGTGGGTGGAGCCGATTCTAATCCCTCTGGTGGGTGGGGCTTAGTCTCTGGATGGGATTAGAGGTGCTGTGTGCCTGAGGGGTCTTTAGGTATCGGGTTTAGGGTTTACTGAGGGGCGGGGCTGTGATCCTACCTGGATTGTTGTTTGCCCTGGGGCTTCTCAGCAGCTGACTGATGGGTGGGGCCAGATTTTCCCCAAATGGCCACCTCCAGAGAAAGGCATCTGCTGAATATTCCTGAGAGCTTTGCTTCCAATGTCCTTCCCTCACAACAAGCCACGTTCACCCCTGTTTTCCCAGGATGTCCTCCAAGAACTGCAGTCAGGTTTGACCCAGATTCCCATGGAGACTTTGCTTTGCCCTGGGACCCAGTGCATGTGAAAGTCCTTGGGTGCCTTTTAAGAATGGGGTCTGTTTCCCCCAGTCCTGTGGAGCTCCTGTGCACAAGCCCCACTGGCCTTCAATGCCAGATGCTCCGGGGCTCTTTCTCCCAGTGCCAGATCCCCACACGTGAGCATTTGATGTGGGGCTCAGAACTCTCACTCCTGTAGGTGCGTCTCTGTGAACCGGTTAGTTTCCAGTCTGTGGGGCTTCCCACCCGAGAGGTATGGGGTTGTTTATATTGTGAAATCGCCCCTCCTACCTCTTGATGTGTCCTCCTCTTTTTCTTCTGGAGTAGGATATCTTTTTTTTTTTTTTTTGTCTTTTTGCCACTTTCTTGGGCCGCTCCGGCGGCATATGGAGGTTCCCAGGCTAGGGGTCGAATCGGAGCTGTAGCCACCAGCCTACGCCAGAGCCACAGCAACGCTGGATCCGAGCCGCGTCTGCAACCTACACCACAGCTCACGGCAATGCTGGATCATTAACCCACTGAGCAAGGGCAGGGATCGAACCCTTGACCTCCTGGTTCCTAGTTGGATTCGTTAACCACTGCGCCACGACGGGAACTCCGAATGCTCAGTCTTTACTTGTGAATTTTGTTGTGAATTTTGCTGTGTTGGGAGCTGCCTTAAGGAGCAAGAAGTGGAATTTGGGGTCTGCGACCAGGACAAGCCACGTGCAGTCCCCCCCAGGGCAAGGGAAGGAGATCCCTTTATAGAGAGGAAGGTGGCAGGGCTGGAGTGAGCAAAGAGTCCACGGCCTTTCATTGTCTAAGTCTTTGCCGGGAAACAGGAGGAGTCTTTCTTCCTGTCGGGTTCTGCCTCCCTTGCAGGGTGTAAGTGCCACCCTATTCTGTCATTGGCCTTTGCTTAATTGAAGTTCCTGTTTATCACTTTTTACTCCTACCTCTTGGCTTAGCTCCTCTATTTTTGTTGGAAACTGGACATTTCAGATAACACATTATAAACGATTCTGGTCACCTCCTCCCCCTGCCCTCCTTGCCCCAAGCTTTTTGTTACTTGCTTGTTTGTTTAGTCACTGGCTGGCTTATTTTAGGCTTTTTTTTGGTCTTTTTAGGGCTGCACCCGAAGCATATGGAGGTTCCCAGGCTAGGGGTCTAATCAGAGCTCCAGCTGCCGGCCTACACCACAGCCACAGCAATGCACCATCTGAGCCACGTCTGCAACCTACACCACAGCCCATGGCAACGCCCAATCCTTAGCCCACTGAGGAAGGCCAGGGATCTACCCTGCAACCTCACGGTTCCTCGTCGGATTCGTTTCCTCTGTGCTGCAGTGGGAACTCTGAGGCTGGCTTATTTTAGGAATAAGACTTTCACCTGCACTCCCCGAAGTGTTAAAAGTCGGATGTTGCTCTGCAGGGATGTGCAGTCTGGAGTCAGCCCCTGGTCACCTTGGGGTGGTGGTGACTTGGGCAAGGCCTCTCGTTCCCTGACCACACTCAGCTGTCAAGATCCGTTAGTTGCCAGCTGGTAGCTGTTGCTTATAAGGATGCCCTGGGGGAGATCCCCCCCGGGCTCAGCGGAAACAAATGGGACTATAGCTGTGGCAGGATGAGAAATACCCGTGTCCTGCTTCTCCCGGGAGGAAAGCCTCTGATGGGGAGCTGACTGATGCGAGAGGGAGCGCTGCGCTTTTGTCTCTAAGACTCTCACCCAGTTGTAGTAGATTTTCTAGACCAGATGTTTCTTCCTTTGCTTCATCTCCTTAGGGCCCTTTCCAGTCCTTCAAGCGGCTGTCTTTTTATACTTTGCAACAGTTTCCCTGCAGAGTGGGTCTGTGGAGTCCTTTGGCCTGTCATGCGGGGGGTTCATCTCTTGCAGTGGTTTTTAACTTAACGATGGCTTTCCTGCTGATTTGTTATTGCACAGTTGTGTTATTTGACAAAGGAGCATTTGAATGCAAACTGGGTAGTTGGTGAATCTAAGGAACTGTTAACCTTTGAAGGTGTGATGATGGTATGACGGTTATTTTAGAGTTCTTGCCTCTCGGTAGTAGCTGCAGAAGTATTTACAGATGAAGCAATGTGGTGTACCAGATTTGCTTAAAATAATCAAGTATGGACTCTAAGTGGGGAGGGGATAAGGGCTACAGATGGAACAAGATTGGTTACGAGTTGATAATTTTTATGTTATGTTGTATTTGTACTTATACAAGTTGTTATTTCTATGAGCTGCACAGTGGGAGTTCATTACACTATTCTTTCTACTTTTGTATTTGTTAGAAATTTCCTATAATAAAAAGTCCATATTTTTTAATGACGTTCCCATCGTGGCTCAGTGGTTAACGAACCCAGCTAGCATCCATGAGGTTGTGGCTTTGATCCCTGGCCGGGTTAAGGATCCGGCGCTGCCATGAGCTGTGGTGTAGGTCTCAGACGCGACTCAGATCTGGTGTTGTTGCTGTGGCTCTGGCCTAGGCCGGCAGTTGCAGCTCTGATTCGACCCCTAGCCTGGGAACCTCTTTATGCCTCGGGTGTGGCCCTAAAAAGACAAAAGGCAAAAAAAAAAAAGTTATTTTTGGAGTTCTCTTGTGGTGCCGTGGCTTAAGGATCTGGTGGGTCACTACAGCAGCTTGGGTTGCTGCTGTGGTGCGGGTCTAGTCCCTAGCCTGGGAACTTGTGCATGCCATGGGAGCGGCCGCGAAACAAACAAACATTCCGCAAGGCAAAATTAATGTTTTCTCTTGTCCACATGTGCAGTGTGCTCTGCATTAGGTTTCTCAGAGATACAAGTCATTGAGGTGGACTAAGATCTTGAGGCGCGTGTACACCTGCTTTTCATCTAAGAGGATGTTTTACAGAACTGGGAGATCAACACTTCCAAGTCTCTATGCTCTGCAGCAATGTCTGCAAGCATCGTTATAAAAATATTTTTTTTTAACACAATCAATTTATTTTCCAGTATCTGAAACGGCATGCATTTCAAGCAAGTTCCTAATCAAAATGTATCAGATGTTCTAATTATATATCAGAAGCTAGTTTTGTTATTTCACTCAAAACCCTTTGCAGATGATTAATTATTTTATGGAAAAAACGCCATGATGAAAATTGTTCCAGTTGTATTTCAGGAATTTATGAGGAGACAGATTTATGCCCTGAATTGAAGCTAAGTAGAAACTGAGCTTTTGCGAGAAGAAAAGAGAGCTGATGACAAATTTTGAAGATCAGCTGGGATGTGGTGGATCAGTCAGAGATGGATGAGCACTTGGGATTCAAACAATTAGGGCCTAATGCTTTTCAAAATTTAAAACGTTGCTTTTTTTACCTTTTCTTCTATAGACTTATTATTAATGGGAAGTTTTTTTCAATCCCTTGAAAATGTCAACTTTTTGAAAAAGTGCATGATATTTTGTCAGCAATGAGAAACTGGTTTTGACAATAGATAATTTGCCTATGTGTCTGACAGTGCAATTGATAACATCTGGCACAGTTATAATTGGTCTTCGTAATAATAGGAAACAGAAGTGTTCAAATTATGAAACTTAAAAGCGATTTCATCATTAATCGCCATTGTGCTGCTATAATACTATACTTATTATAATCCATTAACGACTCCAAAATAAATCACAGTGATTTATTATTTTTCTGTCTATGGTACTTAACACTGTTCACAGTGATTTTTTTTTAAATTAGTTTGGAATCCAAATTGAATCCGCTGGCTGAATTGATCCTAAGTATTTTCCACATCTGTGCTCATCTCTCCACCCTACTATGAGTGGCCCATGTCCGCTTGGTTGTTTTCTAATTCACCAGCCTGCCTTCCACCTTGCCCTCCCCAGTTCGCCTTTCACTCAGCTGGCTGCCAGTGTGATTTACATAAGGTGACCATCTGAGCGTCTCTCTCTTCTCCTTAAAAAGTCTTGGTAGGGGAGTGTCCCATTGTGGCTCAATGGGTTATGAACCCTGCAAGTATCCGTGACGACGCTGGTGTGCTCCCTGGCCTCGCTCAGTGGGTGAAGGATCCAGCGTGGCCGTGAGCTGTGGTGTAGGTCGCTCTGGCGTGGGTGTGGCTGTGGCGTAGGCCAGCAGCTGCAGCTCCACTTCGACCCCTAGCCTGGTCGAATGCCATATGCCGCAGGTGCAGCCCTACAAAGCAAAAACAAAAACAAACAAACAAAAAAAACCCCAAGTCTTATTGGTGGAATTCCCTCCGTGGTGCAGTGCGTTAAGAATCAGACTACAGTGGCTTCGATGGTACAGGTCACAGCTGTGGCTTGGAGTCAGGCCCTGACCCAAGAACTTCCATATGCCACGGGTGCAGCCATAACATTAAAAAAAAAAAAAAATTATTTTCAGTGGGCCCAGTCATTGACAGTAATTTCTCAAGTGTGAGGATACTTTTTTATCTGTAGGAAACTGCCCACCAATCTGAGAAACAGGAAGGTCGAAGTCAGTTAAAGCATGACGTTTTAGGAGATTGGGAAGTAATCATGAATGCAAATATGGGCCCTGAAACCACATGGCCGGACTTGATGGGAAGGGGCCAGGTGACCAGGAGGCTCACACGAAAGTTACTCTAAAACAGCATCGTTAAAATAAAAACACTAAAAGAAAGTAAAAGCACTAAGCATCCCTCAGAGGCTTCTGGATAAAGATTGCGGACTGAACACGTGTTCATTTGCATTCCCTCCTAAAACCCCACTAAGATGATAGTACATGGTTTTTTAAAAGCATCAACCCACAGGGCTGAGGAAGAGAGGATTAGCGATCCCAGCAACACAGTTCTGGAAATTGGAAGCAGAAGGGTAAGAGATGACTGATTTAGCATCTCCAGAGAGCTGCATACGGAACTTTTAGCGGGGGGGGGGGGGGGGGGGGGGGGGCAAGAACCAAACCAATTCGCACTGCAAGAACTTCAAAGGAATTCGGGGCATTTTATACCTCTGGCAATAGGATAAAGGGGTGAACTACAACAAGGATTGATAGAAATTTGATTAAGACAAGTCTCATCCGCGCACTCTTCGGCCGCACAGCCGTGCCTCCACCTTGGCAAAAGGCCAGAGCCTTGGTCTGCAGGACACCGGGCACCAGTGAAGAAATGGTACATTAGTGAAGCCAGCCTGTTAAGGGAATGCATGAATACAGTTGCTTTCAGAGAGGAGGGCAGATAAGGTTTGACCCCTGGCCCAGGAGCTTCCATGTGCTGACGGCGTGCCACCCCCCCCCCCGCCCCCGCCAAAAAAAAAGGAAGGTCAGGGAAAGATTTCTGTCTCCCTCCCTCCCTCCCTTCCTTCCTACCAGGCCTGGGGCACCTGGAAGTGTGTCCCGGGGCCGAGGATTGAACCTGCGCCAAGGCAGTGACCCAAGGCAGTGACAACGCTGGATCCTTAACCTGCTGTCCCACAAGAGACCTCCCCTTTCCCTCCCTCCCTCCCCGCTTCCTTCCTCTTTTCAGGGCAAGATGTCTTCCTCAAAATACTGAAACTGATAGAACCCCTGATTGAATAATCAGCTTGAGTGGATTCCTTAGGCAGCTGGTAGAAAACTCAAGGTGGAACCACTTATAACTACATAGAAGACAAAGCTCATCCCAAAACAGAACAGGTGTCAAGGCCAGAGCAGGGCTGGGGGAAGGGGTGCCCGAAAGGAAGAGTGACTATCGTTGACTACATGGCCCCGCTGTGCGTAGTGTTTACACAACTGTAATGATATGAACACTGGATTCTGAACTAACCGAAATTATGATGTGACCAAGTTGCATGCGCGTGGTAGGGCAGGAGTGGGGGGGCAGCAAGGCCTCGTCGTCCCCGTGAGACCTGTGGGTAATGCCAAAGATGAAAACACAAGGTGAATTGACGCAAGCAGGTCATTTAGAAGCATGGAGGTAAACGCCAAGAGGCCCAGCGAGAAAATTGAAAGTGATGGACGCTGGGCAAGAGGACATAGTGAAAGGCAAGTAGTTGGGGACCACTGATTTTCAAAAACAAAATTGTCGTGGAGCTATTTAATTTGTGTGTGTGTGTGTGTCTTTTGAGGGCCACACCCACGGCATATGGAGGTTCCCAGGCTAGGGGTCAAATCACAGCTACAGCTGCTGGCCTCCACCACAGCCACGGCAACTCGGGATCTGAGCCGCCTCTGCCACCTACACCACAGCTCAAGGCAACGCCAGATCCTTAACCCACTGAGCAAGGCCAGGGATCGAACCCACGTCCTCATGGATATGAGTTGTGTTCTTTCCTGCTGAGCCACAGTGGAACCCCTCCTGGGGCTTATTTTAGCATTCTATTTTGATTTATCTATAGTTTTGTTTTTGGGTTTTTTTTTTTTTTTTTTTTTTTTTTGCTTTCTATGGCCACACCTGCGGCACATGGAAGTTCCCAGGCTAGGAGCTGAATCGGAGCTATAGCTGCTGGCCTACCCCACAGCCACAGCAACACCAGATCTGAGCCTCGTCTACAACACAGTAACACTGGATCCCTGGCCCACTAAGTGAGGCCAGGGATCGAACCCACGTCCTCATGGATACTAGTAGGATTCGCTTCCACACTACCACAATGGGAACTCCTATAGTGTTTTTGACTGTATCTCTTTGTATAGCTTTTTAAGTGCTTGCTCTGGCATTGCGTTGGACACATGGAACTCATCAGTCCACTGCTTTCCTCGTTTTAGCGGTTTGAGTGAAGTGTGCAAATCTCTCCTCTATTTAGGTCCCTTTATCCTCCTGCATTTATTTATTAATTGATTGATTGATTGATTGATTGATTGGCTGTGTCCATGGCATATGGATGTTCCTGGGCCAGGGATCTAACTCGTGCCACAGCAGTAACCAGAGCCACAGATATGACAACATCAGATCCTTAATCCATTGAGCCACCAGGGAACTCCGAAATAAAATCTTAAAAAAAAAAAAAAAAGAAACCCAAGTCTTTTGGGCTAATACTGAGTGGAAAAACAAAAACAGTAAACTCTCTAGGTAAGGGAAATTTGCCACATACTTGCCTATCTAGAATCCAAACACCTGATTATTTTGCAGGTAAACAAAGGGATGGGTCTCCTTCCCACTTTAGGAGCCTAAGGACAGTCAGCCCTCTCCCTGCCCACTGGCAGCAAGGCCACAAGCCCAGGCGGAGGGTCTGCTGCCCCCTGGATGCTCCACTCGGGACTGATTGAGAGATTCAGGGACAGATGCGGATCCTTTGTTAAGTGATGCAGAAATTTACATCAGGGATTCCGTGTAGTGGTCAGAGCCCTTTGGAGTATTGGCAGGACACAGTGGTGTCATCCCCACTGGATGGTTCCAGCAGCAAGACCTGGGTTGGACACAGGCCCAGCTGCCAAGTCACATGGCCACCTACTTGGATTTACCTTGATACCTTGTGAGTGCACTGAGAGTGGGGTTCAAAAAAAGAGGGTATAGGGAGTTCCCCGTGGTCTAGTGGTTAGGCTCGGTGCTCTCACCCCTGCAGCCAGTTCAGTCCCAAGCCTGGGAGCTGAGATGCTACATCAAGTGGCTACAGCCCACGACCAAGAGGAGAAAGCAAAAGAGGATGTCATTGAATGTGTGTGTGTGTGTGTGTGTGTGTGTGTGTGTGTGTGTGTGTACCCATGGATGCGTGGGAGCGCGTGAGGAAACTGCTCACCAGCGGCCTTGGGACGGGACTGGAGCCCCACTCCCTGCCCCACCCTCTCGGCGGCGTCTTCCCCCAGGAACACAGAGCACAAGATCAGGCAAGCTGGCCCCTGGCAACAGTTGCCCACCTCACCCAAACATATCAAGTCCTCACCTGCCTCCTTCCTCAGCAAACAGCAGAGCTCAGATGTTGATGCCAAGCCCTGCCTGCCGGCCTCCCTGGCGGCCGTAGTTGGCTAGGGAGGAGGAGGGGGTGTGGGCTCCAGCTCCATCCCCCTCCAGGCCCCTGAGCTCAGCCTCCTCGGGTTAGACAGGGAAGGAGGGAGGGTACCAGGGCAGGGGATGCTGGTAGCCCCCAGGCCGACCTTCGCAGTACAGCAGGATGCTCGAGAGGGCGGGTGGCAAGGCCCGCGGTCTCAGCTCCCCTGTTTACGGACTGCGTGGGCTGGGATGAGCTCCTCAAGCTCGCTGGGCCTCAGGCTCCTCATATGTAACATGGGAACGGCGATAGTACCAACTTCGAAAGGCTTGCTTTGCTCCTTGAATGTGCCTGCAGCTGTTCTGTTTTAGCTCTGCGCAGGCCGAAATGTGATGTGTCGGGGACAGACACGAGACCAGGAGAAAGGAAACGCTGTATCTGCCCACACCGCCCGGCACCAGATGGCATGGCAGCAGCGCCACACATGGAGGCCGCGTGTCACCAGCTGTATTGCTGCTAGAGACGGCTTGTAACAGCTCCTCCGTCCTCAGCTGCCTTGAGTACTCCCGCCTCCCAACAAGAGGTCAGGTCTGTCTCCCCAGCCCCTGCCTCTGGCCTGGCCTTGGACTTCTTTAGACAATAGGATGTGGCCGCGATGATGGTGTGTGCCTCTGACAGTCGCCCCAGGTGACCTTGCAGCCTCTACTCCTGTGCACTTGGAACCCCCCGCCACCTGCCTCCTGGAAGACGAGCAGCCTCGTGGAGGAGGATGGAGACACCCAGCCGAGAGCCAGCCTGAATGACCAGACAGCAGTGAAGCCATCTTGGACTGTCCAGCTCCAGGGCTGCCTCTGGAGGGCTGCATCTGCAGGGGTGACCCCAGAGCACAGCAGAAGGAAGCCAGCCTCTGCCCCACTGTTGATTCATAAAATCGTGAGCAAAGTGCAGTCGTTTTTTTAAGCTGTCAGAATTTGAAAGACCTGAGGGCAGCTTTTGGGGAGCTGGGGAGTTCTTGGGCCCCATCTTTGGAGCAGCTGCTGACCTTGGGGGCCCCGGAGGTGGTGGCGCTTCCTGCCCGGCCTTCCGCAGCGGGCGTGGGCTCTGCTGTTTGTTCCCACCCTCACCCACAATTGCAGGAACTGTTTTCCTTATGACCGCTCGGATCCTGGTTGCCCGGTCTGGCTGCCAAGAAAGCGAAAAGTCTCTGCGGCCCACAGAGGACGGCTGATTTTGGAGGGTTGGACAACCAGAGGTCAGGCTGACCGCCCAGCTCACCACGGAAGTAGGAAGGACAGACCAGAGGGGGCCTTAACCAGCTAGTTAGGCGTCCTTTCCCAGAGAGTCCATTAGAGCATTAAAACATGTTCTGGGACCACCACCCCCCCCCAAAAAAAACCCAGCCTGGTTTTTAAATTTAAAAATTCATTAGAAGATTTCCTGTTGTGGCTCAGCAGGTTAAGAACCCGGCTAATATCCATGAGGGTGCAATTCTGATCTCTGGCCTCTCTCAGTGGGTTAAGGATCCGGTGTTGCCATGAGCTGTGGTGTAGGTTGCAGACGCAGCTCGAATCCTGCGTTGCTGTGGCTCTGGTGTAGGCCGGCAACTGTAGCTCTGATTTGACCCCTAGCCTGGGAACCTCCATATGCCGTGGGTGTGGCCCTAAAAAGGAAAAAAAATCATTAAGAGAGGGTGGTCTTTGTTGAGATCCAAATGCTTGGTACACAGGGAAAATATAATAATAATGATAATAATGTAATAATAACCGAAAACCGATAAATTCGAAAGCCAGCAGGAGACTTGGAAGGTGGATCCCACAGGGAAAAGGGAGCACAAGGCCAGGACAGGGACGAGACAGATTCGTAGGTAAATGCTGGAGATTTTCCTGCTCTGACTCAGACCCCAGGTGGGGGAAGATAGGCATCCAGGCCTGTCCTGGTGAAATTCCAGAATTCCAGGGAGAAAGAAGCTTCCAGCGGCAGGAACGAGGTGCTTACAAAGGAGAGGGAATTAGCCTCTCACTGGACTCTTCCTAGTTTCCAGTCCTGCGGGCGGGAGGACAGGCCCCCAGGTGAGAGAGTTTCCTGGGAACCGTGTGGGTGTTTTTATAAATCCGTGAGCTCCCCTGGCGAGCGGCGACGTGCGTGTGTGCCTGCCCCCAGCCGAGCCCTGTGATCAGCGATGCTGCTAGGTTTGTTTAAATGTCTGCGTCGGGGAGTTCCTGTCGTGGCGCAGTGGAAACGAAACTGACAAGGAACCATGATGTTGCGGGTTCAATCCCTGGCTTCGCTCAGTGGGTTAAGGATCCAGCGCTGCCATGAACATGAGCTGTGGTGTAGGTCTCAGATGAGGCTCAGATCTGGTATTGCTGTGGTTGTGGTGTAGGCTGGCAGCTGTAGCTCCAATTGGACCCCTAGCCTGGGAACCTCCATATGCCACCGGCGTGGCCCTAAAAAGCAAAAATAAATAAATAAATAAATGTCTGTGTCGGAAGGCTGCCCAGTCCCTCGTCCCAAACCCCTTTCTTGCCAAGGCTCTCTCTTGGACCCCGATCCTGTCACCGGATGTGGGTTTTGTGACTTCATTAGCCCCTAACTCTGAGATGCTATAACCCCTGCACTTTCCTGGCACCCCCAAAACAACCAGCCCTGCCAGGTACATGTGATGCCCTGGGCGAGAGGACTTCCCCTTCCGCCACATGGGTTAGTCTTGCACTCAGGAGTGTGGTGCCCACACGAAATCAAAGGGCATGTGGGACCATGTTTCTTCCTGCCCTCCTGCCCAGCTGGTGGTGGAAACTCTAGGTCATGCCCCAGCCTGGGTGTGCTGTTTGCTTGGAGATCTTGAGGAGGCTGGGGTGTGTGTGTGTGTGTGTGTGTGTGTGTGCGCGCGCACAGGGGATCGGGGAAGGCCCCTGGTTTCCTGGTTCCCAGGTGCTCAGCACGCTGCTGCCCTGTGTGCCCTCCCCGAGTGTGAGGATCCACAAAGAACACCGTGTTTTTTTTTTTTTTTTTGTCTTTTTAGGGCCGCCCCTACGGCATATAGAGGTTCCCAGGCTAGGGGTCAAATCGGAGCTGCAGCTGCCGGCCTACACCTCAGCCACAGCAGCGCCTGATCCTTCACCTGGGACTGAACCCGGATATTGAACCCGGGACTTCATGGATGCCAGTGGGGTTCACTAACCCCTGAGCCATGACGGAAACTCCACAAGAATGCCCTTTAATAAATGAATTTGCAAACAATTTTGTGGACACGTGTAAATCCTTGAGCGGGGCAAGGCGTGCTTGTCTCCTTGTGTGAACCCGTGCTGACGTTCACCTTTGCTTCACACGCGTGTCAACAGCAGATGCGGGACTGTCCCCGTGAGCAGAAGACGCCACCCTAACTCAACTTCAGGAAGCGTGACTAACACCAACATCCATCCTGCCTCTTAATCCCTTTTGATCTCACCCCCCTTGACCCAGGAACAATTTTTTTAAAAATTTTTATTACTCAAATGAATTGATCGCATCTGTAGCTGTATAATGATCATCACAATCTGACTTCACAGGATTCCCATCCCACAGCCCAGGCACATCCCCCCACCCCCCAAACTGTCTCCTCCGGAGACCATAAGTTTTTCAGTGTCTGTGAGTCAGCGTCTGTTCTGCAAAGAAGTTCCGTCTGTCCTTTTTTCAGATTCCACATGTCAGTGAAAGCATTGCATGTTGGTGTCTCATTGTACGGCTGACTTCACTTAGCATGATGGTTTCTAGGTCCATCCATGTTGCAAAAAATGCTGGTATTTCGTTCTTTTTGATGGCTGAGTAACATTCCACTGTGTATATGTACCACCTCTTCTGGATCCACTCCTCTGTCGATGGACATTTAGGTTGTTTCCATGTTTTGGCTCTTGCAAATAGTGCTGCTGTGAACATCAGAGTACATGTGTCTTTGCGAGTCGTGGTTTTCTCTGGGTAGATGCCCAGGAGTGGGATTGCTGGATCAAATGGTGGTTCTATGTTTAGTTTTCTGAGGCATCTCCATACTGCTCTCCACAGTGGTTGCACCCATTGACAATCCCACCAACAGTGTACTAGGGTTCCTTTTTCTCCACCCCCTCTCCAGCACTTATTGTTTGTAGACTTTTGGATGATGGCCATTCTGGCTGGTGTAAGGTGGTACCAGGAACAATTTTTGTATCCAGTTACCCACTCACATTTTCTTTCTTTCTTTCTTTCTTTTTTTTTTGTCTTTTTGCCTTTTTCTAGGGCCACTTCCCACAGCATTTGGAGGTTCCCAGGCTAGGGGTCAAATCAGAGCTATAGCTGCTGGCCTATACTAGAGCCACAGCAACACAGGATCTG
Organism: Phacochoerus africanus; assembly: GCF_016906955.1. Taxonomy (NCBI): domain Eukaryota; kingdom Metazoa; phylum Chordata; class Mammalia; order Artiodactyla; family Suidae; genus Phacochoerus; species Phacochoerus africanus. The sequence goes on along the minus strand of NC_062557.1, from coordinate 4,865,704 downwards.
AGCCGCATCTGCCACCTACACCATAGCTCATGCCAACGCTGGATCCTTAACCCACTGAGCAAGGCCAGGGATCGAACCCGCAACCTCTTGGTTTCTAGACGGATTCGTTAACCATTGCGCCACAATGGGAACTCCTCACATTTTCATAAACTTCAAAAAAACCCCTATGAGGAAGAGTTCGCTGAGTGGCTCAGTGGTTAATGAACCCAGCTAGTATCCATGAGGATGCAGGTTTGATCCCTGGCCTTGCTCCGTAGGTTAAGGATCTGGCATTGCTGTGAGCTGTGGCTGCAGCTCAGATCTGGCGTGGCTGTAGCCGTGGTGTCGGCCGGCAGCTGTAGCTCTGATTCAACCCCTAGACTGGGAACCTCCATATGCCGAGGGTGAGGCCCTAAAAAGCAAAAAAAAAAAAACAAACAAAAAAAAACCTCGAAGAGTCCCAATGATTTATTGCTATGGAAAGAGCAAGAACAAAAAGGTCTTGACCTAGAAGCAACTGGGTGGAACAGAGGTGGACAAAGCAGGAGAACTGTGAGCCCTGCTAGGGCTGTGCTTTAACGCTGGAAGCCCCCTGGATGCGCTGACTCAGAAACCTGAGCCCCGGAACGATGAGACAGAGGAGCAGTGTTATTCGTGGCAGGTGGGATAGTTAACGACGAGAACCTGAGCAGCGGCTTCTGAAAAGAGGCAGGAAAGAGAGACAGGCCGCGTTTAAAGAAAGCTCAGTGGTGGGGCCAACCTCACCGGACAGATGGTTGGCAAAATATCGCCTTCCTGGCCCGGGCTTGGAATCCTTCCTTACACTTCACTCCCGCTGGAACAGCCTTAGGGTGGAACTTACTCTCAGGGCTCGTGGTCCAGGCGGGACTGGGTCAGGAAAGGGTGGAAGCTCTTCACGACCGCAGTTTCTTTTCTTTCCTTTTTCTTTTTTTCTTTTTTTTTTTTTAGGGCTGCAACCTGCAGCATATGGACGTTCCTGGCTAGGGGTCAAATCAGAGCTGCAGCTGCCAGCCTACACCACAGCCACAGCCATGCCTGATCTGAGTCGCATCTGTGACTTATGCCACAGCTCATGGCAAGACCATATCCTTAACCCACTGAGCAAGGCCAGGGATCAAGCCTGAAATTCATGGATACTAGTCAGGTTCTTAACCCACTGAGCCGCAATGGGAACTCCTAGTATGACAGTTTTCTCTCGTGGAACTGATGGCGTGGTCCTGCCAAAATTGTACTTCAAAAGCGTGAGGATGAGACCTCCAAGAAAGCCAGCTGAAGATGTATTTTATTGCAAAAGGAGGAAGGACTTGATAACAATGGTGAGACCAGATAGGAAGGAAATATCGGGCGAGATGTGTTGAGCTTATCCCCAGAATTCGAGTCGGCTCTGAGGGTTAAAGATCACCCAGAAAGGGCTTCGTCTTAGGCTGGCTTCCCAGAAGCGGAGGTGGAGGCAGGGATGTGGCTTCGCAGAAGCAGAGGCGGAGGCCTCGCAGCCAAGGGCTCTTCAGGACGTACCTGTCGGGGAGAGAATGGAAGGGCAGTCCACGTGGTCTCAGGCAGGTCTGGACCTGAGCCACAGATCCCCTCAGCTGTTCTGACCTCAGGAAGGGCTGGGCCTCTGCAGCCCTGCCCTGAGGCCTCGGCTTCCAGGAGTGGGGCAGGGCGGGACATCCCAGAAGTTCAGGCGAAGGGCTCCCTTCTGCCCAGGGCAATGCTCCATGGGGGTCAGAGCCCATAGCCTGGCTTTGGGCTTGTTCCCTCCGTCACCTGTCTTTCCCCTTCTGAGGTTTATCTTCTCTGTCAGAAGACTGCTCATGGGGGTAGCAACAGAAACACCAGATAGAACTTTTCCTGCGTGTGCTCCATTCCTCTTCCTTTGTGTATGATGCTGGGACACGGTTCTGGAAGGAAGCTGTAATTGCTGGCTCTTCTCTGGCAGTGATTTTGGCTAAGCTGCTGAAGCACACGTTATAAAAATGACTGTCGCTGGCGAATGCCAAAGGATTCTGGTTTTGGCTCCCCACGCCTGCTTCCCAGAGGAAGCATAGCCTATCTCGTACGTGTCTGTAGTGATGTGTGATGGGGTTGGAGGAATTCTGTGCGTTGCATCTTTGGGAGAGTTGGTCTTATGGATGAAGGCATTTTTAAAGTTTCTCTTTATTTCCCTGGAAGATAGATAACATTTCTATTCATCTTTTTTTGTGGTGGTGGTTTTGTTTTTTCTTTTTAGGGCCACGTCCCTCGGCATATGGAGGTTCCCAGGTTAGGGGGTCGAATCGGAGCTGTAGCTGCCAGCCTACCCCACAGCCACAGCAAGGTGGGATCCGAGCCACATCTGCTACGTACACCACAGCTCAGGGCAACGCCGGATCCTTAACCCACTGAGCAGGGCCAGGGATTGAACCCGCATCCCCACACATACTAGTTGGGTTCTTAACCCACTGAGCCACAGCTGGAACTCCTGTATGGCATCTTTTAAGGAGTATGGTTCAGTGGGTTTTGCGATATGGTTTAGTACATTCGCAAAGCTGTTTCAAATTTCCTACGTGTGTTACTGGATTAGTAAGGCCCGTGGGGATGTCACTCCCTGGAGCCCTTGAGCCACACATGCTCATCAACGGCCACATCAAAGACGGCACCAAGCCCTTGCGCCTCCACTGACGACCTGCCTCGGTTTGATGAATTTTCCGCAGAGACTCCCAGGATTTGGAGAGACCCTTGCTAATGTTGACCAGTTTACTAATGGATGTGCTAGGGAGTTCCCGTTGTGGCGCAGTGGTTAACGAACCCGACTAATGAATCATGAGGCTGAGGGTTCGATCCCTAGCCTCGCTCAGTGGGTTAAGGATCCGGCGTGGCCGTGAGCTGTGGTGTAGGTCACAGACATGACTCGAATCTGGTGTTGCTGTGGCTCTGGCGTAGGCTGGTGGCTATAGCTCCGATTAGACCCCTCGCCTGGGAACGTCCATGTGCTGCAGGTGCAGCCCTAAAAAGACAAAAGACAATAATAATAATAATAATAATAACAATAAATAAAGGATGTGCTAAAGGATACAGACGAACAGCCTGATGAAGCGTTTCGGAGGCTGAGGTCTGGGAGGCTCCTGAGGCTTCTGTCCCGGGGGAGTCGGGGTGCATCACCGCCCCGAATGAGAATGCATTCACCCCCTATGAACAGAAGCCCATGCTCTTGGGATGTTTATGGAGCCTTCCTCACAAGGGCACGATGAATTAGTACGTCCATTTCCAGCCCGTCTCCTCTCTCTGGAGAAGCAGGGAGAGGGGGCTGAAAATTCCAAGCTTCTAATCATGGCCGGATCTTCTGGTGACCAGCCTCCATCCAGGAGCTGTCCAGGAGCCCCCCTGGAGTGGCCTCATTAGAACAAAAGACATTCTGGAGTTCCTGTCCTGGCTCAGCAGGAATGAACCCAACTAGTATCCATGAGGTCGAGGGTTTGATCCCTGACCTCGCTCAGTGGGTTAAGGATCTGGCGTTGCCCTGAGCTGTGGTGTAGGTCTCAGACATGGCTCCGATCTAGCATTGCTGTGGCTGTGGTGTAGACCGACAGCTGTAGCTCCGATTAGACCCCAGCCTGGGAACCTCCATATGCCGAAGGTGTGGCTCTTAAAAACAAAACAAAACAAAACAAAACAAAACATTCCTATCATCTAGGAAGTTCCGGGGGATCTAAATGTTCCTAAGCAGGAACAGAAATCACATATTAGAGCCAAAGATATTCCTAGTGCTTTGTCTTTTTGCCTTTTCTACGGCCGCTCCTGCAGCATATGGAGGTTCCCAGACCAGGGGTCTAACCAGAGCTGTAGCCGCTGGCCTACGCCAGAGCCACAAGCAACGTAGGATCTGAGCCACACCTGCGACCTATACCGCAGTTCACGGCAGCGACAGATCCTTAACCCACTGAGTGAGGCCAGGGATCGAACCCACAACCTCGTGGATCCTGGTCGGATTCATTTCCGCTGCGCCCCGACGGGAACTGCTCTCATTTACTGATTTCTTTTTTTGCCATTCTTTCTCACATTTCAGACCTCTTTAGGGTCATTTTCTTTTTTCCAGAAATGCATTCTTTAGATGTTCCTGTAGTGACTTTCTATTGGTGATAAGCCCAGTTTTTAGGTATCTGACAATGTCAGTGGTTCAGCCTGCTCCTGATGGTTTTCTTGGAGACGCAAAGCTAGGCTGATGTTTTCTCTCAGCACTTTAAAGATGCAATTCTATTGCCCCACTGCCAAGGGGCCAATGGGACAGTTTTCCAGTTAATCTAGGGCATGGGGGTGCATGCTTGGAAAGAGCGGGTGCATTCTTTTATTTTAGGGCCACGCCCTCGGCATATGGAGGTTCCCAGGCGGGGGCACGAATCAGAGCTGCAGCTGCCCGCCTCCACCACGGCCACAGCCACGCCAGGTCCCAACTGCGTCTGTGATCTACACCGCAGTTTGCAGCAACACTGGCTCTTTAACCCACTGAGTGAGGCCAGGGATCAAATGCACATCCTCACGGGTACTATGCCAGGTTCTTAACCCACCGAGCCACAGCAGAAACTCTTTTTTATGTTCGTGTTTGTTTAAGGATATGCGTTCCTAAGTCAAGGCTTATAAACAGGAAACTGTCCTGTGGGGACAGAGAAGAGGGCAGCGAAGGTCTTTGTTTTTGTTTGGAGACTACCCTGGCATCAGGTGACTTGGCTAACGTCATTAAACAAGAGGAACTACAGAGCCCTGGACGAAAGAGACTGGCTGTACTTCTCAGCACAGCCCCGGGCGGCGGAGCAGGAGGGAGGAAGGAACTGCACGGCCCGAGCTGGTGTTGGTCATGTTGGCCAGAGATGGAGCGGAGGCCCCGAGCTCACCCTGGAGGGTCAGTCGGGGAGCAGTACGAAGAGCAGACTTTAGTAACCAGAGGTGCGTCCTCCCGCCCTGGTCCGGCATCCAGATGCAAAGTTAGCTCTCTTTCTGGCCCAGGCCTCCTATCGAAATACTTGTAGGCGTTTTAAGGGAGGCTGAAAGTTTGTCTTGAGGCGGCTGGGCCTTGATTGCCTTCAGCTCCAAGTAGGTGGCTTGCCACGGAGGCGCTCTCTGGGGAGACGCGTCCTGAACCCCTTTCCTTCCTGAAGGCTCCATCCTGGGCAGTCCAAGAACAAGGCTACTCTTACAAAACCAAAGTACAAGTGTTTCACAAATCAGGTACTTAGCATGGACGCCATACCATTATCGGGAGTTATCCTGTGACCAGTGGGTTAAGGACCCAGCGTTGTCGCTGCAGTGGCTCGGTTCGACCCGTGGCCCAGGAACTGCCACATGTGGACGTGTCTCCCCAGAGAGTGCCTCCTCGACAAGCCAACTATTTGGAGCTGAAGGTGTGGAAAAAAAAAAAAAACCATTATCTAATCTTCAGGCCTTATTCATTTGCCAGTTGCCCCAGTGGTCTGTGACAGTAAATAAAATAAAAATCTGGTCCGTGGTCCATTCCAGGATGATAATGAATTGTCATTTTTCTTAGTTTCTTATACTTTTGCGCAGCTTCTCAGCCTGTGTGTACCTTTTTGTGAATCTAGCATTTTTAAAATGAGTTTTATAGGTTTTCCTCAGTTTGCATTCTTTTGATGCTTCCTTGGGATTAGATTGAACTTCAAGTGGAGTTCCTGTCATGGCTCAGTGGTTAACAAATCCAACTAGGAACCATAAGGTTGTGGGTTCGATCCCTGGCCTTGCTCACTGGGTTGACGATCCGACGTTGCTGTGAGCTGTGGTGTAGGTTGCAGACGAGGCTTGGATCCTGTGTTGCTGTGGCTCTGGTGTAGGCCAGCGGCTACGGCTCCGATTGGACCCCTAGCCTGGGAACCTCCATGTGCTGCGGGAGTGGCCCTAAAAAGACCAAAAAAAAAAAAAAAAAGAAAAAAGAAATTCACAAAGTGATGCTGTGTCCTTCTCAGATGTTGGTTTGTCCCATTACTAGTGACACTGACTTTGTGGTGTTTTTTTTTTTTTTGTCTTTATTTGGTGGGGCCATACCCGAGGCATATGGAGGTTCCCAGGCTAGGGGTCTAATTGGAGATGTAGCTGCCGGCCTTTGCCAGAGCCACAGCAACACGGGATCCGAGCCTCATCTGCGACCTACACCACAGCTCACAGCAACACTGGATCCTTAACCCACTGAGCAAGGCCAGGGATCGAACCCACCATCTCATGGTTCCTAGTTGGGTTTGTTTCTGCTGAGCCACGATGGAAACTCCTGTATCATTTTTTTTAAGATTCCGCATATAAGTGATATCATATGACATTTTTCTCTGACTTCACTTAACATAATAATCTCTAGGTCACCCTATGTTGCTGCAAATGGCATTATTCTTTTTTATGGTTGAGTAATATTTCATTATATCTCTCTTTCTCACACATCTTTATCCATTCATCTGTCGATGGACATTTAAGGTGCTTCCGTGTCTTGGTTGTTGTAAGTATTGCTTCCATAAATGTTGGGGTGCTTGTGTCTTTTTGAAGTAGTTTTCTCTGGATAGATGCCCAGGAGTGGGATTGACTGCTGGATCATTTGGTTGCTCTGGTTTTAGGTTTTTTTAGGACCCTCCATACTGTTCTCCATAGTGGCTGCACCAATTTACATTCCCTGTGTCTTTGTTTGTTTGTTTGTTTTGTTTTGTTTTATAGGGCCGTGCCTGCAGCATATGGAGGTTCCCAGGCTAAGGGTCGAATTGGAGCTACAGCGACTGGCCTACACCACAGCCACAGCAATGCTAGATCCGAGCTGAGTCTGTGACCTACCCCACTGCTCATGGCAATGCCAGATCCTTAACCCACTAAGCAAAGCCAGGAATTGAACTGGCATCCTCATGGGTACTCATCGGGTTCATTACTGCTGAGCCATGATGAGAACTCCAGGGTTGTTTATTTTTTTTATTTTTTTATATTAAGCTGTATGAGCTGTCTGTATATTTTGGAAACTAATTCCTTGTGGGAAACATCATTTGCCAATATTTTCTCCCCATCTGTAAGTTCTCTTTTCATTTTGTGTTTGATTTCCTTTGCTGTACAATTAAATATTAATGGGCAGAAACTTCTGTTAGAGTCAGGAGACCAGAAGAGGGGGAGCGTTTGTGGCCGGTGACCACAGCAAAGGCTCAGCCAATGGAAAGCCATGAACTCTTTGTTATCTATAGCTCCCTGCTTTCTTTTCCTCTCTGTAAAAGCTACTTCCTTCCCTTGCCTTGCAGAGACTTGCACGTGGCTTGCCATGGTTGCAGACCCGGAGTTGCAGTTCTCTGCTGATTCCAAATAATCCCATTATCTGTGGAGCAATATGTATCCGTTTATTTCAGGTCTGTCTGTGCTGTTCCACCGTAGGAAAAAACGTTTCGGAGTTCCCGTCGTGGCTCAGCGGAAATGAATCTGACTAGTATCCATGAGGACGAAGGTTCAATCCCTGGCCTCGCTCAGTGGGTTAAGGATCTGATGTTGTCATGAGCTGTGGTGTGGGTCGCAGACACGGCTCAGATCCTGTGTTGCTATGGCTGTGGTGTAGGCCGGCAGCTATAGCTCCGATTTGACCACTAGCCTGGGAACCTCCATGTGCTGTGGGTGGGGCCCTAAAAAAAAGACAAAAAAAAAAAGTTTCCATTATCCTTCATATGTTTACTTCCTTGCTTAATTCTCAAATGCACTGAGGGTGGTTTCAGAATGACTAAGCCATAGCACTGTGTAAGACAAACCCACCAATTAGAATTCAGCATTTGTTTGCAACTCTTTTTGTCTTTATTCCGAGAATTTAGCATGGAAATATTACCCCCCCGCCCCGTATGGTTGTGAATAACATTTTAATAGAGTCAGGTTCATTTGTTTCTCTTTGTATTCTGTCTTGGGGTTTCTCGCCATCTTGGTTGATCTTAATTTTTTTTTTTTTTGGTCTTTTGTCTTTTTAGGATCCTTAATCCACTGAGCGTGGCCAGGGATCAAACCCACGTCCTCTGGCATACTAGTCAGCGTCATTAACCATTGAGCCATGATGGGAACTCCAATTTTAGTGTTTTTTTTAAAATCTTTTAATCTATTTTTAGGGCCACACCCACGGCATATGGAAGTTCCCAGGCTAGGGGTCTAATCGGAGCTGTAGCTGCCAGCCTACACCACAGCCACAGCAACGCTGGATCCTTAACCCACTGAGCGAAGCCAGGAATCGAACCCACAACCTCATGGTTCCTCGTCGGATTCATTTCCGCTGTGCCACAATGGGAACTCCGGATTTTTTTTGGTCAAGAGTTAAATACATTTTTCCCTATAGCCCTGCCAACAGGATAGTTGTCGAGTTTTTAAATTTTTGCCACTATGAGAGATGGAAAATGGTATCATAGAAGCATTTCAGCTTGTGTTTCTCTTATGAATCAAATTGAACATGTTTCCATATGGTTAAGGGCCATTATTATATCTTTTTTTGAGAGAGTTGTTACTGTTGATTTTTCTTTTTTTTTTGGTGGCCACACCCATGGCACATGGAAGTTCCCAGGCCAGGGATCTAATCCAAGCAGCAGCTGTGACCTATGCTGGATCCTTTAAGCCCCTGCACCTGGCCAGGGGTCAAACCCAAACCTTCGCAGCGACCCACGCTGCTGCTGCTGGATTCCTAACCCACTGCACCACAGCGGGAACTCCACCCGTGATGTTTGTGCCCATGTTTTTATTGGGTTTTGCATCTTATTTCCTTTCATTTTTATGAGTTTAAAAAAAACCTATTAGAGTTGTTAACCCTTTTACCATGATACTTATGTCAAATATTTTTCTCCAGTTTTTTATTTGTCTGTGGCTTTATGGCGGTTTTTTTGGGCAGACGAACTTTTATTATTTTTAGGTCGTCAAATCTATCGATGTTTTAGTGTTTCTGAATTTTGAGTCGTGTTTCGAAAACTTTTCCCTACGCCTTAGTCAGAGAGGCACTTGCCCGTAAATTCTCGGTACTCTTAGCATTTCCTTTTTTACACTTAGATCTCTGAACCGTCTCGAGTTTATTCCTGTGTGTGGAGCAGGTTATAGATCTAGTTTGATCTCTTTCCAAATAGTTCTCTGTTGTCTGATCACCATGAGGTAGAAGGTGTGTTTTGACCCCGTGATTTCCATATCTGCTTGGGTAGGTTTCTGGACTTTCTGTTCCATTCAGCTGGTCATGTATTCTTGCGGCAGCACAGTGTTGTTTAAATAACACAGACTTGGTGTTCCTGTCGTGGCTCAGCAGAAATGAATCTGACTAGCATCCATGAGGACGCAGGTTTGATCCCTGGCCTCACTCAGTGGGTTAAGGATCTGCCGAGGCCATGAGTTGTGGTGTAGGTCGCAGATGTGGCTCGGATCCCAAGCTGCTGTGGGTGTGGTGTAGGCCGGCGGCTACAGCTCCGATTGGACCCCTAGCCTGGGAACCTCCATATGCCGCGGGTGCGGCCCTAAAAAGACAAAAAAGAAAAGTAATAATAGAGACTTTATAGTATATCTTAATATCAGGCTAGACCGCCCTCACAGCCTTTCTTTTTCAGGTTTTCTGAGCTATCCTTAGTGTTTTATTATTCTTCCGTATGCATTTTAAATATGCATTTAGGCTCTAGAAAAAAATGTCTCGGTATTTTTATTGGACTTGCATTAAAGTTATAAATTTACTTGGGGCGAGCCGACACATTTATTGTGTTGAGTTATTCTTTCCAAGAACAAAGGATGACTCTCCTTTTGTCTGAATCTATTTTTGTGACTTTCAGGAGTAATGCTTTCCTCATACTGATTTAGGACATTTCTTGCCGAATTTATTGCTCATTTATTTCATCTTCTTGGTTACTACTGCAAGTGGGTTTTCTCTCCCTTATATCCTTTCCCTGGTCATTGGTTATGTTTAGCAATGTACTGATTTCTGTACATTAATTTTATATCCTGCTACTTTGTCGATATTACATAGTATATTTGTTCTGTCACACACCATCATTCATCTGCACGTGAATTCTTTGCTAATTCTTATGCCTCTAACTGATTTATCTTTTCTAATTTACTCAGATTGAGTTCATCCAACAGTTTATCCAAATGTGGACCCAGATAAACGAGGCTCAACCTTTATGTTTGGGTAGCCTGAGTGTGAATTTGAGGAGGCGGATTTGGAGGTCCTTACTGATAGTATGGGGTCCTAAATGGATACTGAAATTCCCACGGAAGAACAAGCATGTAGGAATAGCTAGGAAAACCCGAAAAAGAAAAGCTGGGCGTTCTGAGGCACGAGCGTAGAGATGCTGCCACCTGCCCCCCAGAGCTGGTACTGCACCCTCCAGAGGGGAGTAAATTGGGCCCAACTGGTGTTAATTAGCTTTGGAAACCTGAGCATTCAGTCTAAAAGGGAGTTCGCTTTTTTTCCTCCCTCCCTCTAGAGTTCGTCTGGGCTTCGGAGTTCAGATCCTGAAGATAGAGCACAAGAGGTAAGGTGGACTGAGATGTCTTTGGCTTAGCCCAGATTCTCATCCTGGGGTTTGAGAAACTGCAGGTCCACGGGAGGGTAAACAAATGAAAGAGGGAGAACAAGCTCCTTGCTGAATCAGGCCTTTTTCATACGGTCACTTTTAAAGTCCTTGTGAAACGTATATCCTAAAAGTCATTTTACAGGAGTTCCCGTCGGGGCTCAGCAGAAACAAATCTGACTCGTGTCCATGAGGATGCAGGTTCAATCCCTGGCCTTGCTAGTGGAGTAAGGAGCCGGCATTGCCATGAGCTGTGGCATAGGTCACAGGCTCGGCTTGGAGCCTGTGTTGCTGTGGCTGCGGCTGGCATCTGCAGCTCCCATTCGACCCCTAGCCTGGGAACCTCCATATGCTGTGGGTGCGGCCCTAAAAGAAGAAAAAAAAAGGTAATTTTAGAGATTAGAAAACAGTGGCCCTTGAAAAGGAAAGGTTAGAGGATGGTTTTTTCCAAAGGGTAAGATTGCGGCTCTTAGGCAACCATAAAATGAACACACGTCGTAAGTTTTATTTAACTTTGTAATTATTGAATTACTGGTAAAAACTGGTTCAAAATCCAGACACACACATATGGGCAATCAGGCATGCCAAAATGAATTTGCTAGGAGGAAGAAAACCCATCACTATTCAAAGGGGAGTCATTTTTCACTGTACAAGATTTATTTGCCTCTCCGTGGACAAGAACCTTTTTTTGTCGCTGTCAGTTTGCTACAACCCAGAGAGCTGTCAAGTAGCTCAAAGACCAGGAAAGGTGTCGCCCCTTCTAGAGTCAGATAGCCCCTGGAAGCATCCTCTAGACAATTTAGAGTGAAATTAAGTAATGCCTTCAAGATTTCACAGCTGCTAAATAGAAGATCTGGAAGTCAACGCCAAATCTATGTGTCTCTGTAAGTTCGGGCTCCTTCTTCGGAGCCTTGGGACAGGGAAGGTTCAGTTAAAATTCCTTGATCTCAAGAATGGAACCCCTGGAGTTCCCCGTCGTGGTGCAGTGGAAACAAATCTGACTAGGATCCATGAGGACGCAGGTTCAATCCCCGGCCTCGCTCCGTGGGTTAAGGATCCGGCATTGCCCTGAACTGTGGTGTAGGTTGCGGACATGACTCGAATCTGGTGTTGCTGTGGCTGTGGCGTAGACTGGCAGCTGCAGCTCTGATTGGACCCCTAGCCTGGGAACCTCCATATGCTATGGGTACGGCCCTAAAAAAAAAAAAAAAAAAGAAAAAAGAAAAGAAAGAATGGAGCCCCTGCACCTCCATGGAACAGACTCTGGAAGGTCTTGAAAGCCTCAGTCAGTCCTTTACCATTCTGAGGGCATCCGCCTGCTCTGTGCTGCCACCTGGAGTCTGGAGGGACTCGCAGCCTGGTCGAGGCGCTGGGAAACAGCCCAGGCGTCTCCACGCCCCACTGTCCCACGCTCCTTGCTGTGACTGAAGGGCCTTCTCGGCCCAGGCTCCAGTCAGATGGTCGGTGTGGGAGTTCCAGGACGTTGGTACAGCCGGATAATACCTTCATCATGGAGCCGCTTCCAGAGTGTTCTCTCCAGATTGAAGTCATGGTTGATATAAAAGATAGTCCGTTTCCATGACTTGTCGTAGTAGTGATCGGAGAAGCGTTCGTGGCCCTCAGTGATGAAGCCATAGGCGCTCACCTGCATGAACGCTGGAGAAGTAAGGCCTGCAGGTGTGCCTCCCAGGCTCCTTCTCCCAGGCTCACGCTGTGTGTGCTGTAGGTGGGGTCCCTTTATCCGGGGTCCGTCCCGGGGTCTGGGTGTAGGCCCCCTGGATGCATGCTTGCACCCAGGCAGGTACACACTCAGGCCACTCCGCCCACCCCAGCCATCCTCTCAGGCGGGGCAGGCCCAGCGATACCCCCGAGCCGCCTCTCCAGGTGCTCCTGCTCCCAAAGTAGAGCCTCACCTGGTCACAGAGCTGAAGGGCAGTCAGCAGCAGGAGGGCCCCCGTGGTGGGCCGGTATATTCTCCAGTGGGCCGTGTTCAGAGTCTTAGACCTCAGGAACCTGTGAGACACCCCAGTGCCCCAGCTGTCAGGAGGCTGCGAGGATGAGAGGGGCCCGGCCCCTTCCACGGGCTTCCTCCTCTCACCTGTTCTTCATGTAGCGGAGCAGGTCCGGGTGCAGCAACAGGTATCTGTCCATTTGCAAGGCTTCCTGGAAAGCTTCCTGGGGCCTGTGCCTGCGGGTCATTTGGGCTCAGTTTTCTTACCTCACCTGGTGTGGGCCAAGCCAAGGTCATGGGCACGATTGGTACCCCATCTCCAGGTGGCGGCTCAGACGGTCCCCACCTGGCCAACCCTGCACAGCAGCTTGCTCTCTACGAGCTCATCTGGGGGTGAGGCGAGGGGCGGTGGTACCTGAACCAGAAAAGGCTCTTTTTCACCAGGGTCTGATTCAGAAGCAGTGCTTCCAGCCACTCATAGTCCCGGGTGCCTTCCAGGAAGTGCAGGTAGCGGACGTCCTGAGGGCCAAAGACAGCGTGTGGTTCAGGCATCCTGCCTTCAGTGGGGTGGCCTGGCTCTGGCTCCAGACTGCCTGCCTGCCCTTCTCAGACCTGTCTTGGCCCCCCCTTCCCGGCTCATGCCCCTCGCAGAGACGGAGCCTGTACCCACCCCAGACCCAGGATGCTCGTCTCCCCGTCTCCCCTGCATCCTCCTTTACCGGAAGCCTGCATGCGGCCAGGCCCATTCCTCTCTGCTCACCTTCCCCAGGGGTGCGTGCCGGAAGCCCCGGCTGCCCAGGATGAGGAGTGACTGGGTCAGGGAGAAGGCGGTAAAGCCGTAGAAGGACGTCCGAGTGCCCACATCCTGTTCGTAGCCCTTAATGACAGCTCCACTCAGCCTGGACGGAGAGACAAGGCAGTGCAGGAGGGAGCGCGTGGAGGGCTCGGGCAAGGAAGGAGACCCGGGGAGGCAGCAGCTGTTTACGGAGACTCTGGGGAGCCCAGGGCCCCCGCCTTCCACGTGCAGGCGCAGGACCCCTCTGAGATCTTTCGGAGAGCCCACCTCTGCGGGGACGGGCGGGGGGGGGCAGCTCACCGGAACACGTAGTCATGGCCGTCTATCTCCCGGCCCATGCGGGAATTGTTCAGGATGCCTCCGTTACCGACCACGGCACAGCGGATGCACTGGGAGCTCCCACTGGGGAGGGCGGCCAGGAGCAGCTGCTGCTGGGGCACCGGGGGGAAGCGTGTCACCACCTTCTGCACCACTGCAACAGGCGGGGGGCATTCAGAGCCCTGGGAGCGCAGGGGCCTGTGCCCCCACCCCCCCACCGAGGCCTCGGGCACTCCCGGGCCCCTGGGGTGAGGACTCACAGGAGAAATTGAGCTCCATGAAGCCAAAGGGCGGAGCGAAGTGTTCCAGGCGAACCCACTCGCTCAGGTTGAAGTGTCTGGAGTCCAGGAAGAGGGTGAGGTTGGGCAGAAAGAGCTTCTGGAGCCAGGGTGACCTGGAGGCCTTGATCTTCACCGAGTCAGGGCAGGTCTACAGGCAGGAGGACGGGTCAGGCAGGCAGAGGCCTGGGAAGACCACGACCCCGGCTGGGGGTGGGGGTGGGGGGCAGGGGCAGAAGGCAGGCCTCTAAGCTGGGGTGTCTGTCCTATTTCCACACCTTCCGCCCTCTCCCGCCACCGATCGCCCAGCAAACCCTCCCACCCCAGGTTGGGGCCCCGGAAATGGGTAGTTCTTAGCCCTCAAGGCAAATGCACCTTCATGCGTGTGAGAGGTCTGGACTGGCCTGCGAATGTGTTACGTGTCCCATATGCAGGGTGTGGTTGCTCACGTGTGTAAACATCCATGTTCTGAATGCTTCCCTCCTGGGGCTGTGGGCCTGGGCTGGTTTTCTCAGGGATGGACGAGGGAGGGTCGTGGAATTACCTGTGAGACTCTCCTGGGGACCCAGAGCAGGCCCTTCTCGCTCTCACCCTCGCCTGCGGCCTGGCCCAGGACTCCGGGATGAGAGCAGCGTGGGGGAGAGCAGGGTGGGACGAGGAGTGGAGTCTGGAGCGGGGGTGGGTGGGGGGGTGGGGTGGGGTTGCTGCCTGCCTGGAGGGGCTCAGGGCAAGGGGAGGGGGAAAACTCACTGTCTGGAGCCCCCCCACGTCCAGGCTGTATTCTTCCTCAAAATCCCACTGCGGCTCAGACTTGAAGTTGGCGGCCTGCAGTTTCTGGGCTCTCTGGGTGGTGGGGCTCTGCGGAGGGGCCGAGGACGGGGTGGCCTGGGTGCTCTTCTTGGGTGGGACAGCCTCTATGGTGGCTCCTTTGAGTCTGACTCCCGCTGGGGCCCGCACCCCCTGACTGCCTGGAAGGGGCATTCTTGCTGTGGCTCTCGAGTGGCCCTGAGGCTTTGTGGGCACCGTCCTCGGGGCCATCAGCCTCGAGTTCTTGTCCCCTGGTCCTTCGGTCATCCTTGTGTCCTGAGCCTTCAGCGATGGTGCCTCTGTCTTGCCAGAGGTCGTCCTGCTGCCGTGACCCCTCAGGGGCGGCATGTACACAGTGGCATCCTTGCTGTCCCGTGTCTCCAGTGCTGCTGTCCTGGCTGCGCTGGGTGCTCTGCTCGGCTCCTCTGCACTGGCCTCGCTGGCTTCTGCCCCTCTGCCCTTGCCAGCCACGTGGGTGGTGGCCTTGGGGTGTGTGGCCTGCGTGCTGGGCCGCTGCGATGACTCCACGTGGGTGGCCGTCCTCCTTGCCGTAGGGGTTGCCCGGGACGAAGTCTTTTGTAGCAGCTCTAGCGACCTTTCTTTAATGGTCTCTGCATGCTGACGCCTGGGGACAGAGATGATTTGGGTGAAGGCTGAAGGCTGTAGGGGCTTTGGAAGCATAGCTCGTAGGTATTCTTGGGCCTCAGGTGGACACATCATTGGAGCCTCCAGGAGAGCTGAGGGAAGGGCCGTCACCATCCACACGCAAAACAAGCTGCATCGGGGTTCCTGTTGTGGCTCAGTGGGTCACAAACCCGGCTGGAATCGATGAGGATGCGGGTTGGATCCCTGACCTCGCTCAGGGGTTGAGGATCCAGCGTTGCCACAAACTGTGATCATGGATGTGGCTCAGATCTGGCGCTGCCGTGGCTGTGGCGCAGGCCAGCAGCCGCAGCTCCAATCTGACCCCTCGCCTGGGAACCTCCATCTGCTGCGGGTGCGGCCCTAAAAAGAAAAAGACAAAAAAATCCTAAAACGGGGTTCCCGTCGTGGCTTAGTGGTTAACGAACCCAACTATCCATGAGGATGCAGGTTTGATCCCTGGCCTTGCTCAGTGGGTTAAGGATCTGGTGCTACTGTGCGCTGTGGTGTAGGTTGCAGACTCGGCTCGGATCCTGCATTGCTGTGGCTGTGGCTTGGTGTAGACCGGCAGCTATGGCTCCGATTCAATCCCTCACCTGGGACCCTCCATATGCTGCAGGTGTAGCCCTAAAAAAAGACAAAAGCAAATAAACAAACAAACAACTCCCCCAAAAAACCCCTAAAACAAAACAAAATAAGATGCACTGTTGGCAATGGGTGTTAAGCAACTTACCTAAGGTTCTGACCACTAAAGAACGCTTAGAAGGAGTATGGTATTTGAGGAGCTGGCACTGGCTGCTAAGGGCAGAGCTCTACGGCTCACCCCCTCTGTGCTGCACCCCCAGCTCTCTGGGGTTGCTCCTCCGTGGCTCCCAGCGTCTGCTCTATTCCCGATTGTGAGTCTGAGTTTGTGCGACCCTAGTCCTGCCCCCTAGCATCTGTGTGATTCAGTGGGCCATTTAAAAATAAATAAGTACATAAATAAAGGGTGCTCCCATCATGGCTCAGCAGAAAGAAATCTGACTGGTATCCGTGAGGACCCGGGTTCCATCCCTGGCCTTGCTCAGTGGGTTAAGGATCTGGCGTTGTGAGCTGTAGTGTAGGTCACAGATGCAGCGCAGATCTGGCGTGGCTGTGGCTGTGGTGTAGGCCGGCAGCTGCAGCTCCCATTCGACCCCAAGCCTGGGAACCTCCATATGTCACAGGCGCGGCTCTAAGAAGACAAAAAAATAAAAATAAAGCAAGGATACCAAAGGTAACTTTATCCACAAGGGAATGAGAACGACGCACTCCTGTGAAGACCGTACCTGCCACCCTTGAGTTTGAAAGGTCTGCCGTAAAGATGTACTTCGGACCCTGTCATGGTCCAGCCCTGCTTAAAAGCAAACGGTTGCTTGTTGGGAAGATATTCACGCTCGGCAAATATTTGTCGAGTGCCTCCTCCCCCGCCTGCCACATGTCCTGACCGCTGCTCGAGCGGGTGAGAGGCGCGTGTCCCAGCCCCCGCCCCAGCCCCAGCCCCAGAGGCAGATGGGTGAGAAGCACAGACGGCCGGCGGGGCTCTGCCTGGCACCGTGGAGGCAAAGGAGGGTTGCCCGGAGGAGCTTCCCTCCGAGGAGGACGGGGAGTGGGGAGGAGGACGTTTCCGTCCCGCAGGGACACTCGTGGTGTTGGGGGGTGGTAATTACAGGACAGGGGGGCGGGGCTGGGGGCTGGGGCGGGAGATGCCTTCCCATGGGCAGGCAGGGCCAGAGGGGTCCTTTGGGGCATTTAGACCTTGTCACTTTCCTGGTCATCCAGGGGGTGGCGCTATGGAAGAATTTCAAGAGGGAGAAGGGGTGGGGGTGGCTGAAGGAAGGAGTGGGGCTCCCGAGCTGATTTCCGTTCCAGAGTGTTTACTTAGCTGTGGGAGAAGAAGGGTTCTGGGTGCTGGGTCTGCCTTCTGGCAGGCAAGGTTTCAGGCTCCAGGGACTGGATTTATTCTCTCTTCATCTTCCACTTTGATGCGAGGCTGTCAAAAAGCCGCGTTTCATTTATGCAAACCAGTACCAGGCGTTGTGCTGAGAAAAGCCCGGATCTTTAGCTCTGCCTGGACTTAGTGATGGGGTCTCCGTGCTAGATGAGTTTGGGGGGGAATTCCTGTCTGGGGGCCCAGCCACTCTCAGGCGGATTTCCCGGTGTCCTTCACCTGGCTTCCTAGGCCTCCCTGACTCATCTTGGTCACTCTCGTCCCAGGTTCCCTCTGTCTTGTTCCCATCATTCTTCTTCTACGCCAAACGTAACAGCTTACGAAACAGAACATGAACATGTGCAGCCAGACAGAGCCGAGTGAGGATCCCAGTATTTCCAATTATTAGCTAGTGTGACCGGAAGAAACCTTAACCGACCCGACCCTTGGTTTTCTTGTCTGAGAAATGGGCTGCTGCTTTCAGCTGCTGGGAAGAGTCTGCTGTGAGCATTAACCGACAGCCTGTGTACAGCATCCGCGCCGGAATACACAGCCAGTATAGCTTCCCTCCTCCCCGCTCACTGAGGGTCTCTGTTCTCTTTCTCCCGCTTTATCGTGTGCAAGTCAGGGATCTGCTTGGCTTGGCCTCTCTCTCCTTCCTCGGGCTGCAGCTCTGACTTCTCCCAGCCGCGTAACTCAGCACTGACGCCTGTATCCTTTCCTGTAGCATCATTCCTGCGACACGGTCCTCGTCCCCGGGGATTCCGAGAAGGGCTTCACCAGACGCATCCCTCCCCACGACGGAGCCCAGGATACACCGGAGACGACAGGTCAGCACACAGATAACTGCCTCGTCGTCACGAGGAGGCCTGCCGGGAAATGGGCGGGTGCGAGGAGGACGGGGAGGGTAGCCCGACCCCAGCTCTGCTTCCCGGGACAGAGTCAGCGTGAGAACTCTGCGCGTCATCGGAGCGGTCAGGTTGGGGAGGTCCTCTTGGCTCAGGGAGGCCATGTCATCTCTTTCTAAAATTACAGAGTCCGGAGTTCCCGTCGTGGCGCAGTGGTTAACGAATCCGACTAGGAACCATGAGGTTGCGGGGTCGGTCCCTGCCCTTGCTCAGTGGGTTAAGGATCCGGCATTGCCGTGAGCTGTGGTGTAGGTCGCAGACGCGGCTCGGATCCCGAGTTGCTGTGGCTCTGGCGTAGCCTGGTGGCTACAGCTCCAATTCGACCCCTAGCCTGGGAACCTCCATATGCCACGGGAGCGGCCCAAGAAATAGCTAAAAAGACAAATAAATAAATAAATAAATAAACACTTTAAAAAAATAAAAATAAAAAAATAAAATTACAGAGTCCGAGGAGGCAGAGACCATCCCGTGGGAGCCCCCCACGGGCCGCGTCGCAGCAGGGCTTTCAGAAGGGGCTTTCTGAGCCCCAAGGGAAGTGCACTTAAACCGCCGCGGGGTAGAATTTGAAATATATACTTAGAGAAGAACATCTCATTCAGTGGCTGTTTCCTAGATGCCCACTCTGTGCAGGGTGCCCAGAGGTCCTGGGTGGGGCCCAGGAACACAAACGTAAGTAAGGCTCAGACCTCGGCCGCACGGAATGTACAGTAATGGTTATTAAAGGCAGAAGACAAAGGAGACCTTTCATTCCCAGAGAGAAATGGCGCCGGCCCAAGGCCACGCACGCAGGAGGCAGATGCCCTCTGTTAACCCTGCTCCCTCCTGCGCTGTGGCCAGCACTCTCGGATGCCCCATTTCCCGCCCTCCTTGGCTCCATGGAGCACACTGATTCAGGTCCTCCAGAAGGAAGGGTCTCCGTTCTGCCCTTGACCCTGAGTGAGGCCCTAAGTTCTCTGAAGGCTGTTGGGAATGGGCTAGCAGGTGCATCCTTGCCTTGCACCTCCCGGGGGTCCTTCCTCCCTGGGGCACACGCACATCTTGTGGCCCTAAGTAGCATGTGCCTCTGCCTTTGCTCTATGGCTCGAAGACGTACCTTGAACGTGAGACCGTTCAGACCAGAGAGGAGAGAGAAAGGCCACCGGACAGGGTTGGCCGGTGATGTGGACCAGCCTGGAAAAGCCAATAGTCTCTAAGCCTGCCATCTCTTATTCTCTTATTTATTTTCTCTCTCTCCTTTGTTTTAGGGCCGCACCCGTGGCTTATGGAAGTTCCCAGGCTAGGGGTCGAATCGGAGCTGCAGCTGCCGGCCTACCCCACAGCCACAGCAGCAATGGATCCGAGCAGCATCTGCGACCTACACCACAGCTTATGGCAACACGGGGTCCTTAACCCACTGAGCGAGGCCAGGGATCGAACCCGCATCCTCACAGACACTACCTAGTGGCTGAGCCACAAGGGGAACTCCTGTGTTTTCATTTTTAGCTAAGAAAAAAGAAGAACCGAGAAATTTATTTATAAGGATGGGACATGTCGGGAGGAACCCAGGAGCACGAAGAGGTTGAGCCTTTAGGAGGGTCTGGGACCGGGGGTCTCCCTTTACGACCTCGTCTCTGTTGTGCCTCTGCTCCTCCCTGTCCGAGTCCGTCTCTTTCCCTCTCACCTGGCGCTGAAGGGGGGCTGCCCCGGAACACCTGCGTGGGGCCTGGTGACTCTCTTCACTCCCACTTTTTCATTTTTAGGGGCGAGATCCTGGCTCACTGGGGTCCCTGCCCTGTCCCCGCCCAAGGGTCTGGGTCACACGGTCTGTGACATCCCACGCATGGGATGTCTCAAGAGGAAGAGGGGGTGTCTGGCTCACCAACTGGGCCGACGCCCCCAAAGTATTCATCCTGAAAAGATACCACTCAGTGCAGAGAAGAAAGGCTGAGTGAGTCCAGAATGAGCCAGATGGATTTGTGCCACCTTTACCGAGTGGAAGAGTTTGGGTCCCAGGAGCCTGGAGATAAGGTTCACCTGTGAGCCTTCCCTTTAACCAGACAGCTGAGCCCAGGCTCCAGGCGTGCGTGTGCCGTTCGGCAAAGCAGACGCCCACGTGTCAGCTCCATCAGGCAAACAGCTCTTGCTGCTCAGCTCTGATTCTGCGTTCACGGCCACTTCCGCTCCCAGCCCCAAATCTCAAGAGGCCTGTACACGTTTGCCTCCCAAGCTACTGCACCTAACGTGGCTGGGACTGGGCAGGTGGTGAGGCAGGGCTGACGGACAGCTCCGCAGACAGCTCCGACAGCTGGCCATCTGCCTCGTGGTCACGTCGGCCCCGAAGGGCACAAGCCCTCCTCTGTGGTCCCACCCGGGAGCAAGCGTGGTACGAAGACTCCAGGAGGGACTCTTCCACCTGTAAACGCTCGAGTGATGGATGACACGCCTAAATGCACAGGAAGCGGCAGCAGTGACCCAGGTAGTGGCAAAATTATGTAATTAAGTTTCATTCCAACTCCCTATAATTATGCACACCTATGATTGCTGGAGATGCGTTTACCTTGGCCTTTCCCTGTTATCATATATGGAATGTTCTGAGCGCTTAAATGGCCTCCATTCACAGACTGAATGTCCTGCCTTCCTCTGGCTGGGACTCTGGGTGCTCCTGAACGAGCACACGCTGTGCCAGGCTGGGGGTGGGGGGCGCTTGTTTCTGCAAAGGGCCTTTAGTTCAGATGGACAGGCAAACCAGTCCTGGAGCACACCCAGGCAAACAGCTGTTCGCTATTGTAATTCCGATGGGGAGGTAAACATATAAAATGCAGCATTTAAGGAAATGTATATATCAGAGTTCCCTGTTGGCCCAGTGGTTAGGGACTCTCCATTATCACTGCTGTGACTCAGATTACTGCTGTGGGGCAGGTTTGATCCCTGGCCCTGGAACTTCCACTTGCTGCAGGTGTGGCAAAAAAAAAAAAAAAAAAAAAAAGAAAAGAAAAAAACAAAAAAGGGAGTTCCCGTCGGGGCTCAGTGGTAACGAACCCATCTAGTATCCATGGGGATGCAGGTTTGATCCCTGGCCTTGATCAGTGGGTTATGCATCCGGCATTGCTGTGAGCTGTGGTGTAGGTCGCAGACGCAGCTGGGATCCTGAGTGGCTGTGGCTGTGGCTTAGGCCAGCGGTTGCAGCTCTGATCCCACCCCTAGCCTGGGAACTTCCGTGTGTTGTGGCCCTAAAAAAAAAAAAAAAATCTGTGCCAGGGATCACACAGCTCTATTTAATAAATGAAACAAAACTGCAACAAAATATTTATCTGGCATCCTCCTCCCTCTCTCTCTCTTTTTTTTTGTCTTTTTGCCTTTTCTATGGCTGCACCCGCGGCATATGGAGGTTCCCAGGCTAGGGGTCCAATTGGAGCCACAGCCGCTGGCCTACGCCAGAGCCACAGCAACATGGGATCCGAGCCACATCTGCAGCCTACGCCACAGCTCACGGCAATGCCGGATCCTTAACCCACTGAGCAAGGCCAGGGACCAAACCCGCAACCTCATGGTTCCCAGTCGGATTCATTAACCACTGCGCCACGATGGGAACTCCCTCCCTCTCAATTCTTAAGGACATGTGACCTAGAGGAGTCCCGAAGCAAAGAAATGGCAAAAGGTTCCAAGTTCAGTTTTGCCCGAAGCCATGAAACATCTGGCAAGAGAGCAGTAGTATTTTCCCACGAATTCAGAACCAGAGGTAGGACTGGGGAACGTTGGCCAGCATATGGAAGAGGTTGTCCACACTGAAATTTGGCAGTGACACCCCCAATTATAGGTTAGTCATAAAACCATTAGGAATAGATTGTTTTTATCAGGAAACATAAAAAAGAACTCAAAAGCCTCTCTCAACAATCCCTGCCAAAAGCTTTGCTGCCCACACCTGCATTTTATCTTTATCTACGGAGCCTGCTTTTCACTTCCTGTTACCCAGCCGGCTCCCCCAGCTTTCATCCAGCTTCTCCTGGAAAGGGGTGCAGGCTCTTGGCTCCCCGGCCCTGTCTGTCCTCACTGCCCGCTGAGCACCTTCCGTGGTGGGGAGCCCTTGCTCCCCTCCCTCAGCCCAGCCCGACTGAAGTTTCTAAAACCCCCTGGGGGTCCTCGTAGGTCTGCAGAGTCTCGGGTCGTATCTGAAATGGAGACCAGCTGTTCTGCCTTTTCTTTTCTAACTTTGAAGTTTGTGCCCCCTCGGAAATCCTGAACATTTTTGCATGCGAATGAATGGTTTCCACTTTAGAACTTGACTTTGAAAGTGTACATGTGTCTACCCGTTGCTTCCACGACTGAAAGCTGTACTTGGCCTTCATTCTGTCGGTGTGCTGGGGGGGAAACGTGCAGAAATCCACATTCTGTTGTTATTCTCCGTGATTCTTTTGCACATCGAGGCCAGCTCTTTTGTTAGTCTTGGTTCTAACCAGTTAAATCCTAGCAGGGACAATAGATAATAGAAGGGGGAGAGGGAGAACAACGAAGCACAGCCCCAAGTGCTTTGGTGGCTGGATCTCATTTCCAGAGTTTTCCCGCGGGGAAGTCTTGTCCTGAGAAGCCGTTCCCCTGCTGAACACACTGTGGGCCAGAAGGTGGGAAACTGGTTTAGCAGTTGGGCAGCCTCCTTCCCTGGGATCCACGGGTATCTACACAAACTCACACACACACACAGCTCTCCCCAGACCCTCGGAGACGCAGGAAGACCTTAAATCGGGGTGGGGGCGGGTGGGACCAAGGTAAGAAGATGACAAAACAATGACAGGTAGGAATGCCTGTTGTGGTGCAATGGCAGCGAATCCAACTAGTGTCCATGAGGATGCGGGTTTGATCCCTGGCCAGGTTCCGTGGGTTGGGGAATCCAGCATTGCCATGAGCTAGGGTATAGATCCCACGTTGCTGTGGCTGTGGTGTAGGGCAGCAGCAAAATAAGTAAATAAAAAATGAAAAGGTCAAGAATCATAGATACAAAATGACCTGCATAGCCCAGGCGCAAGAAACCCGGGACTGTTTAAAGCCAAGTCCATTTTTATGCCCTGTTATCTGATAGGATAATCACACTTGAGAGTAAAATTTGTTTCAGTAAAATCATCCCAAGTTCAAGTGATTAAAAAAAAAAAACTTTTCAAAAAAATTTTATTGACGTGTAATTGATCAGCATATCTTTTTTTATTTTTATTTTTCGGCTGTGGTATGTGACGGCTTGATGCGGGATCTCAGTCCCCAGACCAAGGATTGAACCCGGGCTGTGCATCTGTGAAAGCATTAAATCCTAACCATTAGACCACCTGGGAAGTTCCTAGGTGACTTTTTTTTTTCCCCCCAACTGCCTTAAATTTGTTATTATTTTTATTGGCCTATAGGGGATGGGTTGGGAACAGGTGACATTTTTATCCTAGTATTTTAGAGATCCTGGCCTTGGGGGGAAAATAACTTTCCTCCCCTCCCCTGCTGCCCCTCCCAAGAGCCTTCTACAGGGAAAGGAGACAAGGAAAGGCTGAGGGGGTAGAGTGAGTGGGCAGCCCCCCCAACCCCTCGTGCAGCTCCCCACTCTCCTTGGGGTCAGAAGGGCTTCTTGAGAAGTTCTGCAGAGTCCCCCGGCCTTGGCAGCGTCCAGTAACTCCAGGATCAGGTTTTTATCATGCTTCCTTCCTGGGGACACAGGGAGCTATGAAAGCAAGTGGAGCAGTCTCCTGCAGGGTGCCATGAGAGGCAGCCATCTGGTGTGTTATAAATGTCCCTTACTCTTCGTGCCCTTTGGACTCCCCTGAGTGTGTCCACGTGTTGAACTTGAGTCTGAGAGAACGCTAACTTCTTAACACTTGAGTGAGGGGCAGCGGAGCACAGCCTGTGGACAGTGGCCTTGCTGAGCTCTAGCCCGGAGCAGCTGACCAGCCAGCTGTGTCATCTCAGGCAAGTCATAGAAGCCTTCCAGCATCTGTTTTCTCATCCATCAAGTGAGAATCTTTTTTTTAAATTATTATTATTTTTTTTATTATGGTCACACCTGTAGCATATGGAAGTTTCCGGACTAGGGGTCAAATCGGAGCTGCAGCTTCAACCTACACCACAGCTCACGGCAATGCCAGATCCTTTAGTCCACTGAGCAAGGCCAGGGATCAAACCTGCATCCTTATGGCTCCTAGTTGGGTTCTTAACCCACTGAGCTGCAAAGAGAGCTCCCATCAAGTGAGAATCTTAATACCCACCTCATAAAACTGTTGTAAGGATTTTAACAAGTCAATGTATGAGAGGCATTTCAAAAAATACTGTTATATAAATACAGGTGACTTGCGTTGGGTCAGGTGCTAACACTGTATGACATACAGCGAAAGTTAGAGACACCCGTCAGCTGCCTTTTGGGTTCATGGGTCCAGAGGTGAAAATGCAAAGGGCGCGGGCCGGGCTTGAAGGCCGTGGGTGAATCACATTCATGGACAGCCCTTAACCATTTCAAGTGAGGAGTCAAGGACTAGCAGGTAGGCATATGTTACTCAGAAATATGCAGTAGGTACCAAAAGGAAGAGCAGGGAGAGAGGAGACGGTTGCCTTGGGAGTCAGGACCCTGGAGCAAGGAGACGTGGGACTGCTCTATTTTGATGTGAGCCTCGGAATACTATTTCATCAAGACATTCGCCCATTACTCAAAATTTTAATAGCTATAGAATAAAGTTATTTACGGCCACACATTCTTTCATCAACTAGCATTTGCACTGTGTTGTGTCTACACAGTGTCCAGGACCCGTCAAATCAGTGGGAAGTGGAGACAAAGAAGGTAGATCTGAAGGGCCCCACAGGCTGTGACAAAGGGACAGGGATGCCCTCCTGATGGCCTTTTTTTTTTTTTTTTTGGCCTCTCCTGCAAAAGGCAGTCGTTCCGAGGCTAGAGATCTAACCCACAACATGGCAGCGACTCAGTCCACAGCCGTGACAATGCCGGATCCTTAACCCGCTGAGCCACCAGGGAGCTCCACCAGCCTGGTGTCTTGGTGGCGGCAGGGGCTTTGGAGCTCACCTGCTTGGGTTTGAACATGAGTGACGAGGGTGACCTTGGACAAGTGACCTAACTAACCTCGGTCATCAGTGGGGCGGCGGGGGCGGCGAGGCTGATAGCATCTGCTTTCAGGCTTGATAACGCGGTTAGAATCATACCTTTCTAGACCGGTGCCTGGCACACGGGGGGGCACCATATCCGTGTTTGGCAAATGAATCGTCCCTCCATCTCCCACTGCCGACGGCGTCCTGCCTTCTCCCGTTTCTGCACCATTGCCTGCGCCGTTTCCTTGGTGTGCGGCACCCCTGCCTGCCCAGGGCACACAGCCGCCCCCAGGTTCTCCTCACCCCCGCCCCGGTGGCCGGAGGTGCTCTTTTCCATCTGCTCCCGGAGCGCCTGGCGCGTTTGACTTTATGGAGATCATTTATCCCCACCGATGATATCACTTGCGTCTCTGGTTTGCACGTGTCTCTCTCCTCCCTCGGACATTTTTTTTTTTTTTTTTGTGGTCTTGGTCTTTGTGCCTTTTCTAGGGCCACTCCCACGGCATATGAAGGTTCTCAGGCTAGGGGTCCAACGGAGCTGTAGCCACTGGCCTGCACCACAGCCACAGCCACGCCAGATCTGAGCTGCGTCTGCAACCTACACCACAGCCCACGGCAACGCCGGATCCTTCACCCACTGAGCAAGGCCAGGGATCGAACCCGCAACCTTATGGTTCCTAGTCGGGTTCGTTAACCACTGCGCCACAACAGGAACGCCCTCCCTCCGACTTTGGGTCTCCTGAGAGTCAGCGCGTCGTCGTGGAGAAGCATGGGGTTTGGAGCTCAGATCCCCTGTGTTCAGACGGCCGTTTTACTCCTTCGTGTCTGGGCGGGATGCCCCGTCACCCTTTTGAGTCCCATCGTCTTCCTTTTTGTGAAAGAATAAAAATGCTCCTGCTGGACAGTCATTGGGAAGCTCAGCAATGACCCTCGGCAAGGCTGCTGGAGCGCCGGCTCGGGCTGGGACATCTCCAGCTCCAAAATGATCCCCATGTGCCCGTGGGGCGTCAGCGCCGCCGTGTTAAGGACCTTCGGAAACACGGGGAACTCCTGGTGGGGCGGGCATCTCACACCCCTTCCCATCCTGAGCTCACGCTCGCCCTCTGCCCAGGCAGCTCTGGGAGGGAAGGGGAGCCCTTGCCAGTCTCTGAACCGCAAAACATCCTGCCACTCTCTCCTCTTTCTCCCTCCCCCTCCTTCAAAATAGCTCCTGATTTTCCACGTCTTCCGGTTGGTCCCGCCGCCTCTGTCCCCACGCGTTTCGAAGGCTCCCTGGTCCGTCTCTTCACGTCGGGATACTCTGCTCTCGGGTTCTGTCCAGCTCCTGTGGCCACTGCTGGTCATGGTCAGGCCACAGTGGCGCCTCCTTCCTCCTCCCAGGCCACCCTGCTCGCTTCTGACAAGCTCATTGCTCCATACTAATTTCACGAGGCCACCTCCCTGCCTGAAAGCCGTCGGCAGCCGCCCTCGGCCCCACCTTCCTAAATGCCCTTCCTCTGCTCCCCGGGGAAGCCCTTCACTTCCCTAAGGTGCCTTTCCTCCCGGCTCAGCAAAGAGGAAGCTCATTTAGGGCTTAGGCAGGCTGGCTGCCTTGACAATCCTTTTCTCACCACACGCCTTTCCTTGAACACCTACCCAGGCCCTACCCGTCCCCCAGATTCCACCTTCTCTTTGAAGCTTCAACAGACACCAAGTCCTTCCCTCCAGGGACCGCTCCCATCACGACACGCTGTCTCTGTGGTTTTGGGACGTGATTGTGTGAACAGTTTATGGAGAAGTCTCCATGTGTGGCCCTTTTCCTATCCTTTAAAGTCCTGGACAGAGTCAATAACTCGACAGTGCCTTTCAAACTCAGGACAATCCGAAATGCGTGTGCACCAAATAACAGAGCTTCAAATGACCTGAAACGAGAACTGACAAAACTGAAGGGAGAAATAGACGAATTCAAACCTGTTTTGGAAATGTCAGGGCCTTCTAAAGTTAAACATATACCTTCCTTATGACACAGCAATTTCACCTCTAGATATTGATCCAAGAGAAATAAAAACATCTACATAGAAATATTTACACAACGGTGTTCTTAGCAGATTTATTCATAGTAGCCAGAAACCGGAAACAACCCAAACGTCCGTCAATAAGAGAGTGGATGAACGATGCATTGTGTTTTCATACAATGAAATGGTTTATAAATTTAAGAGGATCCTCAGATGCACCAGTGGCCTAAGAAATGCAAATTAAAAAGAGAAGCGCACTTTCACCTATCAGATAATGAAACTTGAAAAACACGAGTGATAGCCAGTGTTGCTCCAGAGGCTGGTGAGAGTTAACTCTCACACCTGCCCGTAGAGCCTTTTCTGAGGATGATTTGATGGTACCTGTGGACATTTTTTTTTTTCTTTTCAGGGCTACACCTGAGGCATGTGGAAGTTCCAGGGCTAGGGGTCGAATCGGAGCTGTGGCTGCAGGCCTATGCCACAGCCATAGCAACGCCAGATCCAAGCTGCGTCTACCACCTATGCCACAGCTTTCAGCAACACTGGATCCTTAACCCACTGAGCAAGGCCAGGGATCGAACCCGTATCCTTACTGACACTATGTCAGGTTCTTAACCCACTGAGCTATGACAGAACTTGGGTACCTGTTGACATCTCATGTGAACATATCGATTATCTTGGCAAGCCCACGTCTAGAAACCTCCCTACAGAAATGCTTACTTAAGTGCAGAAAGGTATGTGAAAAACAGGTCCCATCGATAGGGACTGGTTAAATAAACTATATCCATTCGGTGGAGTGCTATGCAGCCATGAAAAGGAAGGGGGCAGATCTGTTATGTGCCACCATGGAAGAAGGGCCATGATATCGTGTTGACTTAAAAAAGTCAACCTGTGGAACAATGTGTGTAGTGTGATATCTCTTTATCGGTCCATCAACCTATCTATCCATCCAACCAGCCCGCCAGCCAGCCAACCATTTGTCCCTTTATCTATCCAATCATCCATCCATCCAATCATCCACCCATCTATCTCTCATCTATCCATTATCTGTCTGTCTGCCTGTCTATCTATCCTGTCTATCTACTTATCTGCATATCTCTCTGTTGTAAGGGCTTGTCTAGCATAAGGTAAAGAGCCAGATTATGGAACCAAAATGCCCGGGTTTGAATCTTGGCCCTGTGACGACCTGGCCCTGTGAACTTGATTCATTCCCTCCACCTCTGCGTGTCTCCATGTACGCACACTCGTAAGCCGTGGCGAGTTAACACCCCCTAAAGCATTGAGAGTGGGACCCGGCATGGAGTACAGGCCATAGCGTACCAGCTACGGTAGCATGAAGAGTACGGACGCCCCAAAGCCGTCGGAGGGTCAGCCCTGAAGAGAGGGTAGAGATGGGATATAGCGGAGAGAACCCGACAGCCTGCTTTGCCTTTCTGTATTTTTTTAACCTTTGCGAGGGAGCCTGTTTGCCTGTCAGATTCTAATAGTGAAACAGAATCATTTGAAACACCCTGAATCTGGAAAGAAAGGGGTCTCTCGCTGCCGGGGATGTGTTTATAAGAAAAATGGTCTAGGAGTTCTCCTGGGGTGCAGCCGGTTAAGGATCCGGCCTTGTCACTAAAACGGGCCTGCTGTGGCTCCGGTTTGATCCTTGGCCCCCAAACTTGCATGTGCCGTATGTGCAGCCAAAACAAAAACCAAAAACAAAAACTGTCTAGAAGGTCCTTTTGAAGGATTCGCCTGGGGCCCCAAATTTAAGCTGGCTCCCTTGGTAAACAGTCTCCCATTTTATTTATTTACTTATTTTTTGTCTTTTGGGGACCGCACCCACAGTATATGGAGGTTCCCAGGCTAGGGGTCTAATCAGAGCTGAGGCCACCAGCCTACCCCACAGCTACAGCCACGCCAGATCTGAGCCACGTCTGTGACCTACAGCACAGCTCATGGCAACGCCAGACCCTTAACCCACTGAACGAGGCCAGAGATCGAACCCGAAACCTCATAGTTCCTAGTCAGATTCGTTTCTGCTGCGCCAAGACAGGAACTCCAACAATCTCCCATTTTAAAATGTCTCAGGGATCATATGAGTTAGAAATTAATGGGATTCATGGGAAAAATCTTTTGCTTTAGGACACGGAGAGTGGCATGTAAAAACGAACCCCAAAGCTGCTCTTATTACTCATGGTCCCAGAGGGGAAAATAGTTGTGTTTTCTCCCTCTGCCTTCTGGAGACCAGTCCAATAGCTCTCTAATCCCTGCCTCCAGCTCCTCTGGGTGCAACCTCCATGGCACTCCGTTTCCCCGTTACACCACCTCCGTGTCCCCCAGGTCCTTGCCAGGGGTTCCTGCAACCGCCTGCTCCCTGATGCCGCCTGTAAACACAGCGACGTCTCAGAGGTCCCCAGCCCTTCCTGGGCGATATTTTTTCAATGTCTTCTAACCAATTACGGGGAACCTGGAAAGGCTCAGCATCTTACCTGATAGGCTTTGTATTGGGTCCCTTAAAAAAGGAGGGCAGAGCGAAGAGGAAGATGAGCACAGCCGAAAGCAGGAGCCACTGGACAGCGTGGCGCAGGCGACCCAGTCTCCCTGGGCAGGGTCTCATTGTGGTGGGTCGGCCCTTGCAGGGAACGTGTGCATATCCTAGGGCTTTGAAGGAGACAGCAAGTAGTTTAACTGCTCGGCTCTCCTGGCCGGAGTGTGGTGCGTACACACCCTTTATCTCAGCAGCCAGCCACTCCGGTGAATGCCGTCAATGAGTCGGCCAGGGAAGGGAGCCGCCTTCGCTGCTTTATGAAGGCTTATAGGCTGGCTGGCGAGCTTGAAGGAAGAGAAACTCCTTCTGTTCAAACAAGTTCACCTTCTCTTGCTTTGTCTCCCAAGCTGATTTCTGAAGGTAGAACTTAATGAGAAACATACACACATGACCCGGAGTCTCCCTTTCATCAGATGCCAGACCCTCTGGGACCCTGGACAAGCACATGAGCCGGAAGGGCCCTGCACGGCCCTCACGCTCCACATGAGTTTTATCAGAAAAACAGAGGGAACCCGTTCAGGTTTCAGACCCCTCACCCCCCGCCCCAGCAACCTTTCCCTGAAAAACCACTGGGCAGCTGTAGACGTCTCATTTCCTGAGGATTTAGAACAGTAGCTCTGTGTCAGGTGCCTATTAGAATCGTCTGGAAAGCTCACAAACATCCTGGTGCCCAGGCTGCACCTCGGCCAATCAAACCAGAATCTCTGAGGATGGGAATTTCCAGGCAAGGGTGTTTTTTGGTTTTGGGATTTTTTTTTTTTTCTGCTTTTTAGGGCCACACGTGGGGCACATGGAAGTTCCCAGGGGTCGAACCGGAGCTGCAGCTGCCGGCTTACACCGCAGCTACAGCAACACAGGATCTGAGCTGCATCTGTGACCTACACCACAGCTCACGACAACGCCGGATCCTTAACCTGCTGCGCGAGACCAGGGATCGAACCCACATCCTCATGGTTACTGGTTGGGTTTGTTACCACTGACGCACAGCAGGAACTCCCAGGCAAGGGTATTTTTTGAGTTCCCTGGGGGGTTTCACTGTGCGGTCACGTTGAGAACCACGGATGTACAGCCAGTTTGTGCCGCCTTCCCTGCTCCTCTGGAGTCCTGTCCTGTGGGATGCTTCCCGGGCACGGAGACAGCCCTCCAGGCACTCCAGGAGCCGGCACCACTCTCGGCCCATTTTACAGCGGAGAAAGGGCGCCTCTGTGCGTGGGCGGCTAGCCTGGGATCACGGAGTCAACCACTGGCTGGGGGACCAGACCCAACTGACCCACAGACTGTGTTCTGACCCGCTGCACAGCAGTGCCTCTGAGCCTTGACATGAAAGACAAAGCAAAACGCAGAGCACTTGGGGAAAAGGTCCAGCCCAGAGAACTAATGTCCAGATCAGTTGGAGGCAACCTGGAAAAATTCCAAGTAGCCCTTCCTAAAATACAGGGCGGGGCGGGGGGGAGGGGGTGTTTCCAGTGCGGTTGGACCGCGCAGGTGCCTTCCAGCAGTCCAGCGGGAAGGGCGCAGCCGGAGCAGAAGGGCGTTGCAGAACTTGGGACCCGGGTTCTCCGCTCACACGTGGCACTGTTAGTGCATTCCTCTAAGGGCACGACTTCCGATTCTGCACCCCGTGTCCTTGGCTTTCACCCAGGGCGTGCGCCTGTAAATGCTCCGAGCGCCTTCCCCAGGGAGGACGAAAAGAGTACTCGGGTGGTTCTGAGCAGCTGAGAGGAGCACTGAGGAGGCTGCCGTCGTCCCAGGCTGCCCCATTCTGACTCGTGGCACTATTCCAGGGGATGGGCTGGGGACACGGAGACAGCCTTCTCTTAGTCCCATTCAGTCTCTCTCTCTGCCTCTCTGTGCACACCTAACCTGTAAGTGCTCCCACACTGACACGGAAACAAACATCTCCTGAATGGAACCCGTCCACACTCTGCCTTACCTGACCCTTTGCCCTGTGATCGCCTGCATTCTTGGCACAAACCCTTAGCCCATATCCTGGTGCCTGTTTGCAATGCCAGGCAAATGACGTGCACGGTGGGAAGGGACTTTCTTACCCACAGCCCTGGTTTGCCAAATGGAGCGCCTCTCACCCCACCTGGCATTCTGTCGGAGGCACTGGCCATCAGTGCCCTGGCTTCCACAGAGCTTGGAGATCTGGCTGAGCTCCTGGGTGCCAGCTGAACTCCTGTTCACAACCTGTGCCTCTCACCACCTGAGGAGCAGGTTGAACTGGGAGTCCTTGAAGCCAGCTGGTAGGGCAAGTTCACTCAGAGGTCTAGCTTCCGGGTTCTCGGGTTCTCAGCTTCCAGCCCCGCAGGCTGCTGTGTGCACCTGGGCTGAATAGGAGAGGCAGGGACTACAAGCTTTCATGGAGACTGACTTGCCAACAGTTTTTCAAATGTCATTGCAATTTTCATGTTCTGGAGGATCTGCTTTTTCTTTCCTTTTTAAGCGAAGGCTTTTGACTTTCGTCTCCTTTATATACCAGCCCATAGGATACGTGAGGCCTCACAGGCAGATGAGTTGTTAAAAGATTTTTTTCAGTAAAAGGTAAAATCATGGCTCTCATACACACATATGTGAAACATGAAAATGCGTTAAAGATTTTATTCCATTCATGAACGAAGCAGGCAGACATAATAACTGATTCAAGGGAGACATGGAAGAGTTCCTGTTGTGGCTCAGTGGTTAACGCATCTGACTAGGAACCATGAGGTTGCGGGTTCGATCCCTGGCCTCGCTCAGTGGGTGAAGGATCCGGCATTGCCGTGAGCTGCCTAAGACAAAAAAAAAAAAAAGAGAGAGAGAGAGAGACACGGAGAAGCTCACATTAATGAAGAGTGAGGACTGTGGAAATGCATTGCGAATGGGAGCAAACGGGTTTCTCCTGAGGGAGAAGGGAAGTCACAGCTGGGGAACAATTTGCATGCTTACCAACAGCTGTAAAGTGGCTGCAAGGCGATGGGAAGCCAACGTCGGCCAACCTGGAGGGCTGTCCTCTAAATGATGCATAGTCTTCCATCAAAGCACAACAGTTTTCAAGAATGTGTAAGCCTTAGGACCACTCCAGGATTAGAATTCTTTTTTCTTTTGCAGGTGAAGGAATTGGCTATTTTTTTTTTTCATTTTTTAAAGTTTTATTGAAGTATGGTTAATTTACAATGTGATAATTTCTGCTGTACAACAGAGTGATTCGGTTATACATATACGCAGGATTGGAATTCTTTTTTTTTTGGACTTTTTGCCATTTCTTGGGCCGCTCCCGCAGCATATGGAGGTTCCCAGGCTAGGAGTCGAATCGAGCTGTAGTTGCCGGCCTACACCAGAGCCACAGCAATGCAGGATCCGAGCCAGGTCTGCAACCTACACCACAGCTCATGGCAATGCCAGATCCTTAACCACTGAGCAAGGCCAGGAATCGAACCCGCAACCTCATGGTTCCTAGTCGGATTCGTTAAGCACTGCGCCACGATGGGAACTCCCACCTCTAGGAACCATTTTTATTTTAAAGCTTAATTTGTCTGGTATTACTATAGCCATTTCAGCTCTCTTATGGTTGTTGTGTGCTTTCTAGAATTTTTTTCATCTTTTTACTTTCAGCTAAGCTGTATCTTTGAATCTAACGTGGGTCTCTTGTAGATAGCATACGGCTGGCTCTTTTTTTAAAAAAGATCCAGTCTGACAATTTCTGACTTTTGATTGGGTTTTTAAACTCTGCACGTTAATGATATCATTGATAGGTGGATTTATATCTGCCACTTTGCTTCTTGAGGTTTATATGTCTCCTAATTCCTCTGTTCCTCCTTTTCTACCGCCTTTCATCTTAACTGGATAGTTTCTGACATACCATTGTAATTCTTTTAATACTTTCAAACTATTTGTTCTTTTCCTATAGGAAAACAGGACTGTAGCTGCTATAGAACTTGAAGCTGCTCTGGGGCTTACAGTACAGATGTCTCAGAATCTCCTCCTTGACATGTGCGCTGACTTCATTCCAGTAAGAAACCAAATCCTCCTCCTACAGCGTTAGTTCCCTTTCCTCACTCTTTTTGTGATAGTCTTGCCGTAATGTATGTCGTTATGTGTTACAAACTCAACAATACGTTGTTATAATCATCGTTTTATATAATCTTAGGGAGGGGTTTTTTTGGTTTGTTTTTTTTTTTGGTCTTTTGTTGTTTTAGGGCCCCGCCCTCGGCATATGGAGGGTCCCAGGGCCGGGGTCTAATAGGAGCTACAGCTGCTGGCCGACACCCCAGCAACACCAGATCCGAGCCACGTCTGCGACCTACCCCCCCACAGCTGGATCTTTGACCCCCTGAGCGAGGCCACGAGAGCCCAAGGATTGAACCTGCAACCTCACGCTTCCCAGTGGAATTCGTTTCTGCTGCGCCACGATGGGAACGCCTCATCTCAGGTATTTGAAAGACGCAAAGGGGCAAAAAGAGAGCCCACGTAGATTTATGCAGCGAAAAAATTAATCTTCTTATTTATCACTCTGGTTCTCTGTATTTGCTCTTGTAGATTTGCGTTACTGTGCGGTGTCGTTTCCTTTTGTCCAGTAGACCTTCCTTCTCACCGCCTGCCTTTGTGTTGTCAAGTATGTCCACATTCCTTCGTTATAAGCCCAAGAGTATGATTTTCTGGATACTGTTTTATGAGATGGCTTTTGAAATCAGTTGAGAGAGGGCCTAGCAGTAAATACGTAGGCATACCGCCTCTCCTTATGGCCACACGCTCCTCGCCTTTCCTGGGGTTCCTGTGGGTTTTTTACGTGGATTTAAATCGTTCTCGGGGATCGCTTCCTTTCTGCTTGTAGAACTTTTTTTTTTTTTCTTGGCGGCACTTGTTTCTGCAAGTATCATGAGGTTACTTTTCCTTTTAATGGTTTTCCTACACTGTGCTTGTCTCTGAGGAACCCAGAGATCCTCACAGCGTCCAGGCCCCGTCACCTTTCTTTATGAAGACAGAGGGCGAAGGCCGCGGGGGAGGCTTTCGGGGGCCTGAAGTACCCGCTGGCGGTCATGGCTCGTGCCGTGCCAGGTGCGGGCACCAGGGACCAAGGTGCTTATTGGTCTTACATGCCTGTGACAGGGGGCTTTCTAAAGTGCGGGGTCCAGGGAGGGGCTCTTCGCGTCTGAAGGCGACGCTGTCCTGTGCTCCCCTTTAGCCAGACTTGCGTGTTTGCCCAGCTAGAATGAGAAGGCCCCTGGCGCCTCAAGCCGCAGTGTTTTTCTTTGTAACAGGGTCAGCTGGCATAACCCTTTCTTAGATGTTTCAGAGACACACAAAGGCGAAAATAATGTCATTTGGTAAAAAGGGGAAAAAATAGAGAACTTGACTCCGTGAATCTTTGTCGTTAAGGAAGGAAGGATGATGCGGGGTGCCCTAGGCAAGGGTTCATTACTAGGCTGGCATTCTCATCTTCCTTCCACACAGAACGTTCTGCCCCCTGGATGGTCACGCTGGCCAGGTGTGCGTGTCCTGGGCACTGATTCTGCCTCAGATGGCCTGTTAAGAGCCCTCTGGGCTGCCGGAAAGGCCAGGCAGACCATGATGGACTTATGTGATGACTTTTCTGCTGCCTCTGGACCCCCCTATGGTATTTCTTGTTCTCTTAAGTCTCCAGTATCGACAATAGAGCCTAGTTTGTCGGCTTTTTTTTTTTTGTCTTTTTGCTTTTTAGGGCCACACCCACAGCCTATGGAGGTTCCCAGGCTAGGGGTCCAATCAAAGCTGTAGCTGCCGGCCTGCCCCACAGCTAACGAACGGATCCTGAACCCACTGCAAGGCCAGAGATCGAACCTGTGTCCTCATGGATGCTCGTCGGGTTCGCTAACTGCTGAGCCGCGATGGGCACGCCCTAGTTCGTCTTCTAAGGTCATAGCTTACCCTTCCCCAGAGCACGGGGGACCATCTGCCGTCCTGCTTCTCCTTTCCGAGGAACTAGTCTGATGGAAAGAAAGGTACATGTGCGCCTCAGCCCAGGGTCACGGTGACAAGTGCCGTCTAAAAGAAACGCGACACAAAATCGAAGTTTTGCTGGCACATTCGCTTGATTTGCCTTTATTGAGGGCTTCCTCGGTGTCGGTGCCCTGGGGTATCAAGTATCACCTGGTGTATGGCTGTGTGACGGAAGACACGGGAGCCACTGGAAGTGCACAGGGAGGGCATGTCTCACCAACACGCGGGCAAAAAGGCTCCCTACGCCTTGTTCCCATCATGGCCAGTGAGGCCCCTCGAATGACGTGGGACACAGACACACAAAGGGCAGCACCAGGAAGGCAGAGGATGAGGGTCCTGCCAGAGAACTCTACCCTGGCCACTGCCAGCCCAGATTTCCAACGGGACCCAGGGAGGAAGGGCTGAGAATTAACGGCCAAACTGCACAATGGCCCGATGTTAATAATGATTGTGTCGCTGTGCCCGTTGTGGCTCAGTGGGTTAAGAACCCGACTGGTATCCACGAGGACGCAGCTTCAATCCCTGGCCTCGCTCAGTGGGTCGAGGATCTGGCGTCGCCGTGGCTGTGGTGTCGGCTGGCAGCTGCAGCTCCCACTTGACCCCCAGCCTGGGGGCGTCCATAGGCCGCAGGTGCGGCCCTAAAAATAAGAATAATGATGAGGATGAAGGTTGTGTTGAAGGCACTTTGGTGGAGAGCTTTTCAGCGTTGGCAGGAGACTTATTTTGAACGGTCTCCCCAGCATCAAGCACCTTTGGTGCTGCAGGTGCAGTGACAGGCAACACGAAGCAAGTCTGGCTCTCACGGAGGTTAACGACCCACCGCAGGGCGGGTACATCATTGAGCAGATAGCGATCGGTGCTGTAAGGAACAGTGGGGCGGGCGGAGAGCTGAGGGCAGGGGTGAGCCCTCTGCGGGCTGACCAGGTCAAGGAAGGCAGCAAGCCACCAGACGGGTGTGGGCAGAAACTGGGCGGAGCCGAAGGAACTGGAACCGCAGGGCCCTGAGTCAGGAACAGGCTCGGTGCTTTTTAAGAGGCGCACAAAGGCTGGCGTGGCTGGAGCCGAGTGAACAAAGGGAAGGCGGATGGAGGTACCCGAATAGAATAAACAGCCTCAAAAACGAAATCTTCTCCCGACCCAGAAAATCTCTCCGTGAAGACAGAGGAGGAAGAAAACAATTTCGTTGTTGAATAAGCACTAAACCAGAATTGCAGGCGTCACACACGATCCACGCAGAGGTGCAAAAACAGAAAGACGCCTCGCCCTTTCCTGCAGCCAAGCAGATACACTCACTGCAAACGCCCTGGCAAGATGAACAGGGCCTGCTGCTCCAGTGAGGGGACTTGGCAGCACCCTCTGTCACAGAGCTCATTCTAACTTCCCTTGGTGGTGGGCGTGGCTGGCTGTGTTTACTCTTTGGCTTTATCCAAAGGGAAATAAACAGGACCCTGAGCTCCGCAAAAACTGGGAGACGGGGCCCTCTCTGCCGAGACGACGTCATTTCAGAGCGATGCTTCCCCAGTTCTAGAGAGAGACATTTCTGGGTCTGGCAAGAGGATGCTTTAGCTTTGAAGACTGAGGAGTTCCCCGTGATGCAGCAGGTTAAGGATCCGGCATTGTCACTGCCGCAGCTCGGGTCGCTGCTGTGGCTCAGGTTGGATCCCTGGCTCAGGAACTTTCCACATGCTGAGGGCGTGGCCAAAAAAGGGGTGGGGGCAGATTCACAGACATTTCAAAGAGGTAAAGAAATTACAAGTTTTCTAAAGAAAAGGGAGGAATGAAGCCTTGCGGTGGGGTGGAGGGTGTATTCTAAGTGTGGTGAGAAGCCCCAGGAGGCAGGTGCACGGTGGTGTTGGGTGGAGACCCGGCCCCAGGCTTGGCCAGAGGGGCCCCGGGGGCTCCGGAAGGTTGAGAATGGTGCTGATTTCCTTTCATGGTTCCTGCCGCATAGCCAGTGGGTCTGCTGCACTCAGCTCAGCGCTTGGGGTGATGAGCCTGTGTGTTTCTTTCCTTTGTTTGGCCGGAGGCCCTGACCACTGTAGGATGAGAGCCACACGGCCATTGTAGAATATACCCATTCTTTTTTTTTTTTTTTTTTTGGTTTTTAGGGCTGCACCCGTGGCATAGGGAAGTTCCCAAGCTAGGGGTTGAATCAGATCTGCAGCTGTGGGCCTACACCACAGCCACAGCCACACGGGATCTGAGCTGTGTCTGCAACCTACACCACAACTCATGGCAACGCTGGGTCCCCAACCCACTGAGCGAGGCCAGGGATCGAACCCGTGTCCTCATGGATACTAGTTGGGTTCATTTCCACTGTGCCACAACAGGATCTCCCAGAACGTATTCATTCTTCTTCCACTTTTCTGGTCTTTTCTCCGGGACAGGCACTCTTGAACATGTCAAACTCTCTGTGAACGGGGGAAATGACGTAAAGCTTTGGGGAACAGACTCCAAGGAGCGATCTTTTCAAAAAATAAATAAATAAGTAAATAAATCACGGAATAAAGAATAAAGAAATGCTGATAAATGGCTGTGCTGCCGCCTGGTCAACTTGCAGCTGCGAGGAAAGCTTCTGGGTGTGGCAGGTGCCCGATAAAGCCAGCAAAGAGGGAGGGACCGTGCTCCCCAGATCCGAGGGTTTTTTCCTGCTTTTCCACAGGGTCCTTTGTGCTGCATCATCCCTTATGTAACTGCTTGCCAGTAGCCTACTCCATGGAAACAAACAAGTCTCAGAAAAGAAGCAAATTAATCCCATACAGTTTCTTTCATGCTTGTGGCGTTAACTCCTGCATAGAATTAACATCAGCAGTGCTCTGAATGCTTTTGCTCTGCCTTCCAGGCCAGAAGCTCATTCTTCCCCATGGAGATCCACCTGCTCCCCCAAAATCAAGCACCCCCGGGCTGTAGCAGTTGCTCTTGCTGGCTTTTGGCCATTTGCTGCTGGTGGTGGTTGCTGTAGAGCCCTGCCTCTGTCTCCAACCAGCAGGCCTTTCGGAAACAGGAAGTTAATGGATCTTTTCTCTGCATCGAAAGGAAGATTAGCTGTGCTGTGTTTTTAAGTTTCAGGCTGACCTTGGCTCTCAGAACTGCGCATTTAATTCTATGTCCTGTGTGGGTGCTTTACAATGGGAACCTCTATCCCCTAAAAGCACCGTTGCCACCAGTAAAGGCAGCTCTTTGTCAGATCATGTAATAAGAATGACCCTCAGGGCTCTTTGGAAATGAATGTCCTTTGATTCTTAGGAGGCCCTGCCCCATCTCAGGTTGGCAAAGCTGTTTTTCTGAAGCTCCTGGCTCTAACTGGGCATCAGTAGTTTCCACAGGAAGCAGGGTCCTGCTGCCAGCGATGCAGAATTTCACCTGCTTCCCCTTCTCCCTCATTACATCCTGCTGATGCCGCAATCGGGGCTCTTGTTCATGCAGCTGAAGAACGAACTTCAAGAACGCACAGGCAGCAAGCAGGAAAACAAACAGCTCCCAGGACAGACTGGGAGGTAGAAGAAGAGCCCCCCTTTCTCTATTGTCCTATAGGGGTTTTTATCCCTTAAAGATGGGGGTTACCAACGTGGGGTCCAGAGAGATGTGGTCTTCTCCCATTGGCCCTGCTCAGTGACCTACATCAGTCCTTGTCCCATAGGGGTCTTAGGGGCAGAAACGTCCCAGAAGTCTCGTAGCTTCTTTGCCCTTCTCGTCCCGTAAACTGAATCCCCATTCCTCTCATTCCTTGTCTATCAGTTGAGGAGTGGATTAGAGGCTAATGTCCTTCTGGGCGCAGGTCCACGTCCTAGAGTCAACAAGGCCCGTGGGGATGTCACTCCCTGGAGCCCTTGAGCCACACAAGCTCGTCAATGGCCACATCGAAGACGGCACCAAGCCCTTGCTCCTACCCTGACTCCCCGAGTTAGTCTGCTGCCTCACTGCCACTACCCAGCTGTATAAATTTGAGCAAATCATTCATTAATGGTTATGATAATAAGAGTTTACAAGCACACAGGCTATGCTAAGCACTTATATATTTGACCTATTTTTAATGCTATAACAACGCATTTTAATAAGGTCTTAATTGTGTGCCAATGATCATTTAAACTAACGGCAATACTTCAAAACATTCTGCATCCAGAACTTACAGATCACATTTCTTTAATAACAGAGTGTCTGGGGGTTCCCACTGTGGCTCAGTAGGTTAAGAATCTGACTAGGATGCAGGTTAGGTCCCTGGCCGCGCTCAGTGGGGTAAGGATCTGACGTCACCATGGTTTGTTGCGAAGGCCCCAGAGGCGGCTCGGACCTGGCGTGGCTGTGGCTGTGGCTGTGGCGCAGGCCGGCAGCTGCAGCTCTGATTCGATCCCTAGCCTGGGAACCTCGATGTGCCACGGGTGTGGCCCTAAAAAGACAAAAAAAAAAAAAAAGAAAATTTTAAGCAGATTATGGTATAAGACATCAGAAATTTATTGTGCTAGAGACAGAAGGGGGGGGGAATCTGAATAAAACAAAAACTTCAGCGAATGAGGGTTCATAAATATCCGGTTAACTCAGGTTTGATGTCGTTATAAGGACCGGGAGTCTTTTTATTTATTTATTTACTTAGGTCCTGCTCTAGGCCTGCAGAAGCTCCTGGGCCAGGGATGGAACCTGAGCCACAGCGGGGACAACGCCATGTCCTTAATCACCAGGTCGCCAGGGAACTCCTGGACTAGGGGGTCTCTGAGCATCAAATACTGCTTATAAAACTAAAAAATTCCCCAAATATCAGCACTATACTTTCTAATCTCAGCACAGACTTTTCCTTAAATATTTTTTACACTGTTGTTTCACTGTGTTGTTGGTTTTTTTTTTTTTAATTTAAAAGTCTCGTTGTTACAAAGTTGTGCCAATTTCTGCTGTGCAGCGCAGGGAGTCAGTGACACATAAGGGTAAACATTCTTTTTTATGTGCTTTTCCATCATGGTCTATCCCAGGAAATTGAAGAGAGTTCCCTGTGCTGCACAGCAGGACCTCATTGCTTGTCCATTCTAAATGGAATAGTTTGCATCCACTAACCCCAAACGCCCAGTCTCTCCCGCTCCCTCCCCCACTTGGCAACCGCAAGTCTGTTCCCTGTGTCGCTGAGTCTGTCTCTCTTCTGTAGATCCGTCCATTTGTGCCGTGTTTTAGATTCCACATATGTGACGGCATATGGGATTTGTCTTTATCTGACTTGCTTCACTTAATATGATCATCTCTCTCTAGGTCCACCCATGTTGCTGCAAATTGCATTATTTCATTCTTTTTTTTTTGGCTTTTTTTTTTTTTGCAATTTCTTGGGCTGCTCCCGCGGCACATGGAGGTTCC
The DNA here is from genome assembly GCF_016906955.1 of Phacochoerus africanus. NCBI lineage: Eukaryota > Metazoa > Chordata > Mammalia > Artiodactyla > Suidae > Phacochoerus > Phacochoerus africanus. The sequence continues at coordinate 4,824,688 of NC_062557.1, read as the reverse complement.
CAGGCTAGGGGTCGAATCGGAGCTGTAGCCACCAGCCTACGACAGAGCCACAGCAACACAGGATCCGAGCCGCGTCTGCGACCTACACCACAGCTCACGGTAACGCCGGATCCTTAACCCACTGAGCAAGGGCAGGGACCGAACCCTCAACCTCATGGTTCCTATAGGATTCGTTAACCACTGCGCCATGACAGGAACTCCTATTTCATTCTTTTTTACGGCTGAGTGGTACTCCATTGTGTCTATGTACCATATCTTCTTAATCCATTCATCTGTTGATGGACAATTAGGCTGTTTCCATGTCTTGGCTATTGTGAACAGGGCTACTGTGAACACACGGGTGCATGTATCTTTTTGAATTATAGTTTTGTCCAGCTATATGCCCTGGAGTGGGATTGCAGGATCATATGGTAATTCTATTTTTCGTTTTCCATAGTGGCTGCACTAATTTACATTCCCACCAACAGTGTAGGAGGGCTCCCTTTTCTCCACACCTTCTCCAGCTCTTGTTATTTGTGGACTTTTTGATGATGCTGTCTCTGACTGGTGTCAGGTGGTACCTCCCTGTAGTTTTGACTTGCCTTTCTCTAATAACGCATGATGCTGAGCATCTTTTCATGTGCCTCTTGGCCATCCACATGTCTTCTTTGGAGAAACGATTATTTAGGTCTTTTGCCCATTTTTAGATTGCGTTGTTTGTTTTTACGTTGAGCTGCATGACCCGTTTGTATATTTATATCATATATATTTGGAGGAGTTCCCGTCGTGGCGCAGTGGTTAATGAATCCAACTAGGAACCATGAGGTTGAGGGTTCGGTCCCTGCCCTTGCCCAGTGGGCTAAGGATCCCGTGTTGCCATGAGCTGTGGTGTAGGTCACAGACGCAGCTCAGATCCCGCGTTGCTGTGGCTCTGGCGTAGGCTGGTGGCAACAGCTCCAATTCGACCCCTAGCCTGGGAACTCCATATGCCGTGGGAGCGGCCCTAAAAAAGGCAAAAAGACAAAAAATAAAATAAAAATATACATTTGGCGATATATATATTTGGAGATTAAGCCTTTGTTGGCTGCGTTGTTTGCAAATATTTTCTCCCATTCTGTAGGTTGTCTTGAAGGTTTTGTTTATTTTATATCCTTTGTTGTGTAAACTCTTGTAAGTTTGATTAGGTTCCATTTGTTTATTTTTGCTTTTATTTCTATTGCCCAGGGAGGTTTTCTTTCCCTTTACAATTCAGAATCCTGCTGTTCATTTGTCAAATATATGAATAATCTGGAGTTCATGTTGTGGCTCAGAAGAAACAATCCGATAGCATCCATGAGGACGAAGGTTCAATCCCTGGCCTCGCTCAGTGGGTTAAGGATCTTGCATTGCCGTGAGCTGTGGTGTAGGTTGCAGACTCGGCTCAGATCCTGCGTTGCTGTGGTCTAGGCCAGCAGCCACAGTTCCTATTCACCTCCTAGCCTGGGAACCTCAGGCAGCCGCAGTCCTAAAAAGACAAATATATGTATGTGTGTGTGTGTGTGTGTATGAATAATCTCTAGTTAATTTCTTCAGCTTAATTACTGATGTCACCCTTCAGATACTGATGGTTGTATTCATTTTCTTATAAATTGTTCCCCTGTGAACCTAAGGGCCCATTGAGACACACTTCCATACAAATTGGCCTTAGAGATACTTTGCTCTTGAAAAACTCAGCAGGTGTTTATGGAAAGCCTTCTACATTTCCACACCTGCCCCCAGAGAGCTCACCTTCTGGAACATAGCAAGTTGGGCCCTGGGTCTGAGTCACAGTTAGCCTTCTTTTCACCTTCCCAGATTTGCTTCGCTCTTGATGCCTCCCTGAGGGCAAATGGACCCTTTCCTTCAGCGTCTCCTTCTTCACATTCTCATAAGGGGAACTTTGAGATCTGCGTGTTGGCTGGGCCGATGCTTTCCTTTCTCCAGTTGCCTTCTGCTCCTTTGGACAATGTCAGATATTTCATTTTCCCTTTCGGTTCTCCCCAGCGTTCCATCTGCAGTTTCTCCGTCCAATTCTGCCCTTTCTGTGACACTCTGCTCCAGCCTTCTGTTCCCCTGTTCGCTTGTCTTTGGCGTCTTTCTTCCTTTGTCTGGCCCTCCCAATCTTCCTTTCCTCGCTTCTCACCAACTCCAGTGACTAATCTTAACACCCCTGTAAGTGCGGAGTCTTACAGGAAATAATATTCGTCAGGGAGTTCCCATCGTGGTGCAGCGGAAACGAATCTGACTAGGAACCGTGAGGTTTCGGGTTCGATCCCTGGCCTTGCTCAGTGGGTCAAGGATCTGGCGTTGCCGTGAGCTGTGGTGTAGGCTGGTAGCTGTATCTCCGATTAGACCCCTAGCCTGGGAACCTCCACATGCCACGGGTGCATCTCTAAAAAGCAATAATAATAATAATAATAATAATAATAGTCAGCGTTTCCTTGAGCTCTGTTGTGAATTCAGATCTTCTTTACAATCACTCCCTCCCTGAATGCTGAATTTAGAACCTTTACCCTCAAAAAAGACAGTGGTTTCAGAGCCCTCTTGTACTGCAGCAGGTTAAGGATCTGGCATTGTCCCTGCTGTGGTGTGGGTTCAGTCCCTGGCCCCGGAACTTCCACATGCCGTGGGTGTAGCAAAAATAAATAAATAAATAATGGTTTTGTGCTTGGGTGTGTTTTGTGTTTTTTTCACTTTTTAGGGCTGCACTCGCAGCATATGGAGGTTCCCAGGCTAGGGGTCTAATCAGAGCTACGGCTGGTGGCCACAGCCAAAGCCATGCCAGATCCGGAGCCATGTCTGTGACCTACACCATAGTTCACGGCAACACTGGGTCCTTAACCCACTGAGGGAGGCCAGGGATTGAACCCACAACCTCATGGTTCCTAGTCGGATTCGTTTCCACTGAGCTACGACGGGAACTCCGAGGATTCCTGTTTTAAAGCTCGTGCTGAAAGAGACTGTTAAAGGAATGCATAACACAGAAAGGGATGCTTTTCCTTTATTTTCAGTTTTCACTATTACAAGTGTTGGGTTCTGCAGTTCATAGTTTGAAATAAAATTCATGTTTTATGTTTAGACAAGAAAAGTTTCCATATAATTTCTTCTCTGCCCTTTGGCCTCCTCTCTCTCCTCACTGTGCCTTTCGTATCTGTGTTATTCATGAACCAAACGTTCCCCACCAGCAGAAACACCTGCTCAGCCAGAGAGAGCTGCATTCTCCTGGCATCAACAAGACAACTCCTGGAGTCCCTAGGGGCCTTGTGGTTAAGGATCCGGCATTGTCACTGCTGTGGTGTGGGTTCAATCCCTGGCCCAGGAACTTATTTGGGGATGGCTTAAAAAAAAAAAAAAAACAACCAACAACCCCTCCAAACCTCCCAAACAAACAAAAACACTAAGACAGTTCCTTAAGAAAACATTCCTAAGATAACATTCCTTCTTGATCTTGTAAGGGGTCACATGACCCACCAGGATGACACTTAGATCTGGATTTTGTAAATTGTCAGTAAGATGTCATCTGTCTTAAAAGCCTTCTCTACAACTGTGCCTTGATTTCTTTTTTTTTTTTAAACTTTATTGGAGTATAGTTGACTTACAATTTTGTATTAGTTTCAGGTATACAGCAAAGTGAACCAGTTTTTGTTTTGTGTGTGTTTTTTTTTTTTTTTTGCTTTTTAGGGCCACACCCATGGCACATGGAGGTTCCCAGGCTAGGGGTCGAATTAGAGCTACAGCTGCCCGCCAACACCACAGCTACAGCAACGCAGGATCCGAGCTGTGTCTATGACCTACCTCCAGCTCACGGCAACACCAGATCCTTAATCCACTGAGTGCGGCCGGGGATTGAACCTGCGACCTCATGGTTCCTAGTCGGATTCATTTCTGCTGTGCCACGACAGGAACTCTGAGCCAGTTTTTAACGTACATATTTATATATTTTAGACCATTCTTTTTTCCCACATAGGTTCTTACAAACCATTGAGTAGGTTTCCCTGTGTTACACAGTACGTTCTTGGTAGTTGTCTGTTTGAGACGGCGGTGTGCCTGTGCTATTCCCGCCCTCCCAATTCCTGCGCGCCCCCCCCCCCCCCGCCCCAGTTTCCCCTGTGGTAACCCTGAGATTGGTTGTGAGTTTGTCTCTGTTTTATGTGCCTTGATTTCTAATGGGTGGAACGGTTCTCAGAGATTTCTGAGATCTCATCCCAGGTTGTAATCCTCAATTTTGGCTCAAATAAAAATTTCCAGTTCCTTCTTAGATGGATTAAATTTTGTCAACAATAGTTAAAACTCTTGGGTGTGGAGCAGTTCCCGTTGTGGCTCAGTGGATTAAGAGCCCGACTAGTTTCCATGAGGATGTGTGGGTTCGATTCCTGGCCTCACTCAGTGGGTTAAGGATCTGGCGTTGCCGTGAGCTGTGCTGTAGGCCACAGATGAAGCTCAGATCTGGCTGCAGCTCCGATTCGACCCCTGGGAACCTCTGTGTACTGCAGGTGTGGCACTAAAAAGCAAAAAACCCAAAAAGAAACTAAAAAAAAACCCCTCTTTGGTGTGTTTGCGCATAAAGTCTAGATGAAAAAATTCAATTTTTGGCTTTTGCTGTGAAATTAAAATTTGCATGAACACGTGAAGTTTGAAACTTAAAGACAGCGGAAACGATCCAAAGCTCAGGTGGTTACGTATCCATTGCCATGTCTGTATCCTTGACCATAAATGACGCACAGTGAGGACTTCAGCTCTCTTCACATCTGCGTGTCAGAGGCTCTCAAGCAAACTGCCAGGTATGAGCCACAATCCTTTAAAATTGCTAACTTGAACAGGAACACTCAGTAAATTTTAATTTTCCGAATCTTCTCAGAAAGGATGGTCAGCAGCATATCCTCCAGGTTATAAGACACAGGTGCGTTATCCGTTTACCCCAAATGAACTGCCTGTGTCATCAGCCTGGGTGCAGAAGGGTCCCTCTGCGTGAATAGCAAGAAGGGACAGAGACACCTATTATTATTCCATCAACTACTGGTGTCTTCAGAGTGTTTTAAGTGCCTGATGGCAATTTTACGGCAGTAACAATAGCAACATTTATTCCAAAAGGCAGCCCTATTTCTATGCTCCAAGTAGCAGGTGGTAGCACCTCCAGGCAGGACCTCTAGCAGAAACTCCTAGTTGGAACCATGCTGTAGTAAACATTTCCAGCTGCCCCTGCAGGACTGATCCCTGGTCCATTGTTGGTGTGTTACAGTTGCACTTGTTGCTGCAGGAACTTTAAATTCTCTTGCTGCAAACTCTTGAGACTGCTGGGAAAGGGACTTCTGGGAACACGCAGTACTTTTTATGGCCCCTCCCAGTCCCACATCTTAAAGGAAGCCTTTGACGAGGTAGAGCCAGTCTGGAAGAAATCCCAGGCCAGCTCCTTTACATAGATTATTTTATTCCTCAGAACAACTGTTGTTTGTAGTCAGTAAAGAACAAAGAGCCTTATCTGGGGTTTTAAGAACTGCAACTCGAGAGACACATATTTGGTTAAAACCGAAGAGTGTTCTGGGGATGAGAGTCAATAGGCCTTGAAAAGGCAAAAGCCACAAGGTTGTTGGAGGAAATGTTTGTCCTTAAGGGACTGGCTGTCCCGAGTGATTTTCAGGTAAGGATCCAGTGAGTGAGTGAGGAGTTCCTGCTGTGGTGCAGTGGGATCAGTGGCGTCTTAGGAGCCCTGGGACAGATTAAGGATCCGGGGTCGCTGCAGCTATGGCTTAGCTCACATAGGTGACTCAGATCTGATCCCTGGCCGGGGAACTCCACAGGCCATAAGGCAGCCAAAAAAGAAAAAGAGGAAAAAAAAAATCTTCAGTCTGGAACACTGGGCAGACATCTAATTTAAGACAAGACATGGTCGGAATTCCCTTGTGGTGCAGCGGGTTAAGGATCTGGTGGTGTTACCACTGCTGTGGCGTGGGTTCAATCCCCAGCCTGGGAAATTTCACAAGCCCCGGACTCGGCCAAAAAAAAAAAAAAAAGGCACAAAGGGGTCAAGGTTCAGACTCCAACGGGGCTGATGTGTGAAGTCACCCTTCCTCCGTGCCCCCTGTTTTGGAGTGCTCTCTTAGCGATACCAGCTTCATTTTGATTTTCCTTGTATACGACCCAGTGAAGCTGGTAGTTAAGATCCCCATTTTACAGACAAAGAAAATGAGGCTCCCAGTAATTTGCCCAAGATCACTCAGCTAGGAAGTAGCACAGTCAGGATTCGAACTCAGGAAGTCTGGGTACCTGCACCACTGCCCTGTGCGGCCACAGGGCTCCAGTGAATCTTGGTGTCATCATCTGAAACATAAGCTGGTTGACCAGACGCCTTCAAAGGTCCCAGCTTCGCTCAGTGGTTAACAAACCCGACCAGTACCCATGAGGACTTGGGTTCGATCACAGGCCTCTCTTACTGGGTTCAGGATCCAGCATTGCCGTGAGCTGTGGTGTAGATCAAAGATGTGGCTCAGATCCCGAGTTGCTACGGCTGTGGTGTAGGCTGGTGGCTACAGCTCCAATTGGATCCCTAGCCTGGGAACCTCCGAATGCTATAGGTGTGGCCCTAAAAAGACAAAAAGACAAAAAAAAAAGACAAAAAGACAAAGGCCCCAGCTCCCCTGCAAGTATCCGATGTTCCACGGCTCACTATTTTTTTTTTTTTTCTTTTTAGGGCTGCATTCATGGCATATGGAGGTTCCCAGACTAGGAGTCCAATCGGAGCTGTAGCCGCCAGCCTACACCACAGCCACAGCAATGTGGGATCTGAGCCGAGTCTGTGACCTACACCAGAGCCCACCTCAAAGCCAGATCCCCAATCCACTGAGCAAGGCCAGGGATCGGACCCGCGTCCTCATGGATACTAGTTGGATTCGTTTCCGCTGCACCACAGTGGGAACTCCTCACCTCAACCATGTCTGTGGGCACTCCACACCAGCTAGGAAATTCGGCCATGAAAGGAGAGGGGGTGGGAGGGGTCACAGAACCAGGCCTCACCCACCCTGTTTCATCTCCCAGCAGCCAGGGTCAGATGTGGAGTTGTAAACAGATCTGGCCTGAATTTTAGCAGCTGAGAGTGACTAAACCTGTCTAAGACACTCCTAAGGGACAGAAAAGGCAATTGGCACAGAATGGTGAGAAGCAATGCTTAGACAATAGAGAATTTTTTGAGGTGGGAGGGGTGCCACACCTGCCACATAGGGAAGTTCCCAGGCTAGGGGTTGAATCGGAGCTGCAGCTGCCAGCCACAGCCACAGCCACACAGGATCCGAGCCGTGTCTGTGACCCACACCCCAGCTCACAGCAATGCCAGATTCTTAACCCCCTGAGTGGGGTCGGGATTGAACCCGCGTCCTCGTGGATACTAGGGGTTGTTACCTCTGAGCCATGACGGGAACTTTCACAATAGAGAATTGATTTGAGGCTCAGTGAAGTGCCTGCCCTTAGATTCTTGCCTGGACCAGTTTCCCTCCAGCGCTGTCCTGTGATGCCACCTACCTCCTTCTCTCGGATACTTGGACTTCTGTCCTGGGATGGCACTGGAGCATTTTCTGCTGCCCTTCCATCTGGCAAATGTAGACGCCCACTGTGCAGATCCCCTGGCATCACTAGGGTGGGCAGCCTCCTCTTGTCCTTCCGCTTCAGAAGCTGCGGCCCCTGGCACAGAGAATGGTAGGAACCCAGGACCCAGGATCACACATCACTTAAGAAGTTTATTCTTGGGGGAGGGAGTGGGATGGACTGGGAATTTGGGGTTAAGAGATGCAAACTACTGCCTTCGGTGTGGACAAGCAACACGATCCTGCTGTGTAGCCCTGGGAGCTATATCTAGTCATTTGCGAGGGAGCATGATGGAGGATAAAGTGAGAAGAAAGAAAGTGTATATGTGTGTGACTGGGCCACCTGCTGCACTGGAGAAAATTAACAGAACACTGTAAAGCAGCTAGAATGGAAAAAATAAAAATCATTATGTTTGAGTACAAAAAATATAAAATAAATGTTTACAATTAGCCAAAAGAAAGAAGTTTAGTCTTTGGTTCTTTTTTGCTAGTTGATTTGCAGTGCTGTGCCAGTTTCTGCTGTACAGCGTAGTGACTCAGTCACACACACACACATATATTCCTTTTCTCATACTCTCTTCAGTCATGTTCTGTCCCAAGAGATTGGGTAGAGTTCCCTGTGCTGTACGGGAGAACCCTGTTGCTTATCCATTCTCAATGTCGCAGTTCCACCTAGAAGCCCAAACTCCCACTCCATCTGCCTCCCCTCCCCTCCCCTCCCCCTTGGCAACCACGAGTCTGTTCCGATGTCTGCGAGTCTGTTTCTGTTTTGTAAATAGGTTCACTTGTGCCATATTTTAGATCTCACATGCTAGTGATAGATGGTATTTGCCTTGAGGAAGTTTATTCTTTTAGATCATTTGTGAGAACGAGAGAAAGAGTCGCTGGCCGTGAGAGCAGCCTGTCCACATAAATCAGGAGCCTTCTAACCATAGCAGGAAGGGCTCTGCCAAGAACAGTTGCCTCCGGAGATGCACGGGCGTGCGGGATGCCTGGGACAAAGCGCGTCCTCTGTGGCACCGTGTGTGTTTACGGCTGGAGTTCTGTTTTGCTCAATCACCGTCCGTTTATACAGGTGTTCTGACACTTCCGTGACAGCCTCCTGATGCCCCGGCTCTGTGTTTGCCTCTCCAGTGACTACAGTGACTCAATACCATCAGATAAGACATTACAGATAAGCCTCCCAAGCCATAAAACGAAAAACAACTCGGGGATTATACTGGGGGACCAGACCCAGACCATCCCAGGGGACAAGGGCCATTTGTCCCCCCGATTTTCCTAGTCGGAACCCACAAAGGCCAGCCCGACACTGCTGTGCCCCCCGACGAAGGGTCTGGGGCGCAGTCAGGGAGCCAGCCCTGCACCAGCTGGGGGCTGCACAGCCCCCACTGTCCCCACTCGCATCTCATCTCCATCAACAGCAGTGTCATCAGAGTAAGTGCCATTTCCCACTGAAAGAGACCAGGGATCTCGGGAGAACTGGCCAGTTAGGATAGGGACTAGGAGAAGCGTTGATGAATTTGGGACTTCCTGTTCGGCCAGAAGGCAAGCAAACTATCAAAGACCAGTCACGTTAGAAGCTCACAGAATTAGAGTTCCTATTGTGGCTCAGTGGTTAACAAACCCGACTAGTATCCCTGAGGACGCAGGTTCGATCCCTGGCCTCATTCAGTGGGTCAAGGATTTGGCATTGCTGTGAGCTATGGTGTGGGTCGCAGACGCGGCTCCGATCCTGCGTTGCTGTGGCTGTGGTGTGGGCCGGCAGCTATAGCTCCGATTGGACCCCTAGCCTGGGAACCTCCATATGCCGCGGGAGCAGCCCGAGAAATGGCAAAAAGACAAAAATAATAAAAATAAAAATAAAATAAAATAAATTTAAGAAGACAGAGAATAATACATCCAGATACACACTGCCAGGAATTTGTGTATTTCTTTTATTTTGGTAAAATGCATAATATAAAATTGACCATTTTAGGGGCATTCCCACCGTGGTTAATGAATCCAACTTGCACCCATGGGGACGTGCGTTCGACCCCTGGCCTTGCTCGGTGGCTTAAGATCCGGCATGGCAGCGAGCTGTGGTGTAGGTCACAGACGTGGCTCAGTTCTGGTGTGGCTGTGGCTGTGGCTGTGGCTGTGGCTGCGGCGTCGGCCGGCGGCTACAGCTCCGATTCGACCCCTAGCCTGGCTGGAACCTCCATATGCTGCGGGTGTGGCCCTAAAAAGACAAAAGGACAAAAAAAGAAAAAGTTGACGGTTGTAAGCATGTTGTCATTCATAGTACGAGAGTGAATTATGTGTTGTGAATGAGTGCGTTACCCAAGTTAGGTGGCGTTAAGCATCCTCACGGTGTTGTGCAGCCGTCATCTCCATTCATCTCTAGCATTTCTCCGTCTTCCCAAACTGAAACTTTGTGCCCATGAAACACTGACTCCCTCCCCCTGGTCCCAGCCCCTGGCACCCACCACCCTACTTCCTGTGTCTGTGAAGTTGTCCCCTCTAGGGACCTCGTGGACCTGAGGCATGCAGTCGGCGTCCCTTTGTATCTGGCTCACTTCTCTGAACGTAACGCCCTCGGCCTTGTAGCAGGTCTCTCGTCGAGACATGTTTCTACGATATTTTCTGAGCCTCTTTGCTGAAAACTCCATCTTGTCCTTCTTTGCTTTATCCCATCTTCCTGCTTGAAAAGCAGTCGCAGTGCTGGTGAATGACTCAAGCTTAAGAACTAGTATGTGCCTAAAGGTCAGAGCAAGAGCTTAACCTTTCACCAGCTAAGTGGCTTTTAAAATAGTAAAAGAACTTCTGAAATAGTAGACAAACCCTATCTCCTCCACCCACAGCCCCTCCTCACTTGATCTCATCCGAAGAGCACAATGGAAGCGGTGTGGTTTCTTGAGACGGGAGACCTTGAGTCCCCCGTTCCCACCTTTACTTAAGATAAATGTCTCAGTGTCTTGTTTTATGTTAACCTCTTTCCTTAAGTTCCACAGCACCTGTTCTTCGGCCCCATCCTGCTGAGCTGGCCTCGGCAGGTCTCCGAATTTCTTTCTTTTCGAGGGCCACTATCCCATTGTATGATAGCCACGTCTGTTCATCCCTTCATGTGTAGATGGCATTAGGGTGGTTCCTGCCTTTTAGCGTTCTGAGTAATGCTGCTGTGAACTTGTGCGAATACGCATTCAAGTCCCCGCTTTCAGCTCTTTGGGGTGTATACCCAGAGGTGGGATTGCTTGCTGGGTCATGTGGGGAGTCTCTGTTTCTTCGTTGTGGAACCGCCGTCCTGTTTTCCACAGGGTCTGTACGGGGTGCACGACTGTTCCAATTCCGCCACTTCTCATCGACACCTGTTCTTTTCTAGGGTGGGTGTTTTGTTTTGTTTTGTTTTTTGGTGTGTGTGTTTGTTTTGTTTTCTTTTTGATAATAGCCATCCTATGGGCTGGTAGATGGTAATGCCCAACATTTCAAAGTGTCCCCAGTTGAAAGTTCTCTTGTGGCACCACAGGTGGAGGATCCAGCACTGCCACTGCAGCAGCAGCTGGGTGCTTGGGTTCCTTGACTGGGAACGTCCATCTGTCGCCAGCTGGGCTAGAAACAAACAAAAAGACGACAGCAATAAAATGTCTCTGTTTTTCATTTGGCTCCAGCTATATGTGTATTTTATCTTTTTTTTTTTTTTTTTTTTTAGGGCTGCACCCGTAGCATATGGTGTTTCCCAGGCTAGGGGTTGAATTGGAGCTATAGCCGCTGGCCTACGCCACCGCCACCGCCACAGCAATGCCAGACCTGAGCCATGTCTGTGACCTACACCACAGCTCATGGCAACGCCAGATTCTTAACCCCCTGAGCGAGGCCATGGGTCAAACCCACGTCCTCGTGGATACTACTCGGGCTCATTAACCGCTGAGCCAGGACGGGAACTCCTATGTGTATTTTATACAAACCAACCAACCTGAGAGCCGTTTAGGTGGAAATTCTCTTGCTCCCCCTTCCTAATTCCATTCTTTTCCTTTCTTCCCACAAGCACTGTTGTGGATGTGGTTCTAGCCAGGCCTTTTGGGGGGTGCTTTGAACATATGTGTGGGTCTCAGTGTGTGTTCCCCAGAAAGCAGGGCCTGAGACAGGGCTTGGATGGAGTTGACCTGGGGCGGGTCCCCTGGAAGCAGGAGTGAAGGAGTCGCGTGTGAGACGCTGAGACAGGGAAGGAGGACAAGCCGGGGAAGGGAGCAGCGTTGAGCTGGTTCCTCTGGGCATCTGGGCTCCCATTTCCTGGGGAGCCATGCAGGACCAGCTGCCAGGATGGCAGCCTGGGCATTTATCCAGGATGCCTGCATCCCGGGGGTGAGAGTTGCCCTGCACCTCCAGATGCCCTAAGGCCGAGTCCCAAGAGAGGAGACTGTGGGAGGTGCCTGGAGAGGTGTCTGAACACAGCGGGGTTCCGGGGGGAGCTGGCAGGTGCTGACAGAGGGCCCTGGGCGGAGGGTGTCAGAGGCCAGCAGCGAGGTTGGGTCCCCGAGGATTGATGTCCTCTTGTGCCAGCTCGGGTTCTCCAGCCCTCCTGGCGGCCCAAGCTCCAAGTTCCCCTTTTTTTTCTTTTTTGGCTGCCCCAAGGCATATGGAGTTCCTGGGCCAGGGATCATATCCAAGCCGCAGTTGCAACCTAAGCTGCAGCGGAGGCAACATGAGATCCTTAACCCACTGCCCTGGGCCGGGGATCGAACCTGTGTCCCAGCACTCCCAAGATGCCGCCGATTCTGTTGCGCCATAGCAGGAACTCCCCAATTTCCTTGTAATACATTCCTCTTCCTCTTAAATCTACCTGGAATTGGTTTCTATTACCAGGATGAGCTTCGGCCAGTAACTGCTTGTACGTAAAAACAGTAATTCCAACATTCGTAGAAATAATTTCCTTTGTTTTGCCCCATTTTTGCTGACTGATATCTAGATTATTTGTGGAAAATGGGGTGATGGGAGTCTCATGCTAGCTTCCTGTTACATCTCTCAGCAGGTGGTTCTTTAGCCACTTGGCACTTCCCAGCTGGTCCAAAGCCTCGGGGGGTGTAGGGTGCTGCAGCTAACTTGATAAAGTCACCCCGCGGGCGGCCCTCCAGGGGTCCGTGCTCCAGGGCCCCACCACTGCTGGCCGTGCAGCAGCCCTGGAGGGAGCAGCCCTCTGCAGTGCACCGCTGTCTCTTCTCGCTCCCAGCCTCTCAAGGCTCCTCAGGGCAGAGGCAGTTTCCTTAAAAGCCCTCAGCTCTGCACCAGCCTCAGCAGATTTGAAGGCCTCCCGCCCCACGCCCTGGCCTGCCCAGTGCACGTAGCTTCTCGGGGCCTCCACCTTCTTTGTAAAACGCAGCTAATCATCATGGTGGAAGCCTCGGGGTGCCACCCAGATTCCCCATCGGGGAGGAAGGCTGTCCCCCCACTGTCAGCCCCCGTGGGGCGCCGTCTCACTGGACAGAAGGCGCGTCTTCCCGGGCAGCCAGCAGCCCACGACTGACGGCCAAGGTGGTGTTAAAGCCTGGTCCTCACAGCCCGCAGGTTCTGAAGGGCCAGCTCGTCTTCGGAGCTCCCCAGCGGGTCTGCCGTGGCCTCTGCTGAGACTGTGTCCGCTGCTCCCTTGGCCCGGGCCTGCCCCTTCCCTTCCTCCCACCGTGTTGACCCCAGGGGCTCCCGGATGAGCCTCTCCTGTGCCCATCTCCAGAGCTGGTTCCTGGGGCCCAGCCAGCCACACACCACTTGCCTCATAAGGACCGTGTCCCACACATCACACCCCATCACAGAGCCAGCCATAAGCACACAAGAAACCTGAGTCGTGTTATTGCACACCCAAGGCATGTCGTTTTTTCTCAGGGTTATAGATTTACAAAGAATATCCAAAGACCAAAGAGGCAGCTGTTCTCATGTTGTTGTTTTGACTGGAAGACCACACACACACACACACACACAGAAAAACTACAGATACCAGAATCAAAACTATATCCGCTTTATTGAAGTATAATTCACATACAATTCATTGATTTAAGGGGGTTTTTTTGGCTTCACCCATGGCGTGCGAAAGTTCCTGGGCCCAGGATCAAGCCCAAGCCACGGACAGTGACAATGCTGGATCCCTAACTGCTGGGCCACCAGGGACCACTCATCTATTTAAAGCAGACAATCCAGCGGCTTTTAGTACATTCGCCGAGTTGTGCGCGCACATCACCACAATCAATTCTGAATGTGCTTTCATCCCTTCCCCAAACGCCCTGTACCCATTAGCCGTCCCTCCTCTTCCCCCGTCTCCACCCAACCTCCAGCCCTCGGCAGCCACTCATCTCCTTTCTGTGTCTATAAATTTGCCTACTCAGGACATTTCATATAAATGGAAAGAAACAACGTGTGGTCTTTCGTGTCCGGCTTTTTTCACCTAGTATAATGTTTTGAAGGTTCATCTGGGCTGTAGCATATACCTACTTCATTCCTTCATTCCTCTTCATTCCTGAAAAATATTCACCAGTCGATGGGTGTGTCAGGTGTTTCCATCTTTCAGCTGTTACCGATCGTATTGCCAGGAACATTTATTTACATGTTTTTCTGTGGACGCATGTTGTTTTTCTCCAGCTTTTTTTTTTTTTTTTTTGGCTGCACTAGAGGCATGCAAAAGTTTCCGGGCCAGGGATTGAACTTAAATCACAAATATGACCCCAACCACAGCCGTGACAACACCAGGTCCTTAACCAACTGAGCCACCAGGGCACTCCTGTTTTTCTCCAGCTTTCCTGAGTTATGGTTGACATATAACATTGTGTATGTTTAAGGTGTACAGCGGGCTGATTTAACACACATATGTTGCAGAGTCATCTCCACCATGCCTTAGCGAACGCCTCTATCACGTCGTATAATTACCGTTTCTTTTTTGGGGTTAGTGTGGGCACATGTGTTCATTTCACTCAGGTATATACCTAGGAGTAGAACTGTTGAGCCACATGGTGATTCTTTGTTCAATATTTGGAGCACCCGCCCCTGTTTTCCAAAGCAGCTGCACCACTGTACCTTCCCATCAAGAGTGTGGGGCAGTTCTAACTGTCCCACATTCTCGCCATAACACTTGTTACTGTCTGTCTCTTATTACGGCGATTCCAGTGGTCTTGAAGTGGTGTTTGCATGTGGGTTTGATTTGCCTGCTGAGCATCTTTTCGTGTGCTTATGGCCACGTGTATGTCTTCTTTGGAGAAAAGTCTGTTAAGATCCTTTACTCTTGTAAAATTAGATCCTCAATATTTTTTGAATCTTGCTTTCTTCTGTAAAGGACATTATGTGCCTCACACAGGTGTACTGAAGGTTCGCAAGAGGATGCTGGCAAGGCACGTAGTTGATTTACCACATTTTATGGGTCCATTCATCAGCGGATAGATGTTTGGGTTGTTTCCACCTTTCATTCATAGGCTCCAAAAAGTTAATGAGGAGTTCCCATCGTGGCTCAGTGGTAGTGGACCTGACTAGTACCCACGAGGATGAGGGTTTGATCCCTGGTCTGGCTCAGTGAGTTAAGGATCCAGCATTGCTATGAGCTGTGGTGTAGGTCACAGACATGGCTTGAATCTGGCATTGCTGTGGCTGTGGCAGCTACAGCTCCGATTTGACCCCTAGTCTGAGAACTTCCGTGTGCCACGAGCGCGGCCCTAAAAAAGCAAAAAAAAAAAAGAAAAGTTGACAAACCTTCCTCTCGCCTTGCATATCACCTAGTCATTTTGTATTACATCATCTAGCATAGCGGTTTTGCTTGAAGACAGGCTTAATAAATGCTTGGTAAATACCTGAAAGGATCAATGTGCCAACGCACACCACTCGGTATTCAAATCTGAATCCTATGTGCTTTGCCCTCTTGCTCCCTTTTCCTTCATTAAACCTTTTCTTCCTGGAACAATTTTCTTAATTTGATTCCCCTTGCCAGCTGCCTCCTTCTGCAACTGAGCTTGCAGTATCATTGAAGCTGATTACAAGAGACCCCAAGACGCCACCTAGCACAGTTCCGAGGTGAATATGATCAACCTTTGAAGAAGCTAAATGACTGACAGCCTGTCAATAAAACCTGTCCCCTTTTGGAGCGCTCAGGAAAGAGTACATGAAGAGGTGAGGAAAACTGAAATTTACAAAAAACTCTGATTGCGGACTCATGGTTACCTAACAGTTCAGTGACACCTGACGACCCAGCCTGGCTCTCTTTTTCACTTGCAGAGGACCCAGGCTGCCGTCAGGCCCAAAGCTTTGGTGCTGGTGGGACCTGCAGCGGGGGGTGGATTTGGGAGTGGGACTGGAAACTACTTGGTCACTCAGCCCGGGTGGGAGTCCACCTTAACTCAATGCAGCCTCAGGAAAGCTCAGCCTGAGTGCCTGCGGCGTGGCGTGAAAGGGCAAGCAGAAGTGAGGCTCTCGGCGCCTGGCACCTCCGCCAAGGCCAGCCCAATACCAAAGACACCGTGGTGAGAACATGGGTGCGCGCAGTTGCCTGCTCAGAAGGATCTGCTGGATTTCGTCTTGGGCGCGGTGCAAAACAAGGGTGGGGGCTGCGCGTGGGATTCCGGCAGCAGGACAGGGGTCTGGGAGCCTACGGGCAGCCTCGGGGAGTGCTGGGGGAAGGTGGAGATGGCGGGCTCCTGGGGTGCAGGGACCGGCTAGGAGTCCTCTTTGTGTCATGGGCCTAGCACGGCGCGAGGCTCAGGTTTTGCTGTTTGCTAAGCTGCGGGAACCAAGACTCCAGCAGGGGACGCGGCTGGCAACTCGGTGCGGTACGGTTCTCCGGACTTGAGCCGACTACCGGGCGGGGCTGAGCACCGACGCAGCCCCGGGGGTGAGGTGGGGGCTGGGGGGCACCTGACCGCAGCCTGAGCCTCCGGTCAGTCCTCCATGGCCTTGGCAGCAGCGAGGAGACGCCTCCTGTGGGCGGGACGGGCCAGTCCGCGCTCCTTATTGGACAAAGCCATTTGTCAGTTACTGTTGGTTGGCCGCGACCGACAGCCGACAGCCGGGACTTCCCTCCTGGGAGTGAGGAGGGTGGGAGGGCGGGGGGAAGCTATGGGAGGACGTTAGTGCCCAATAGCAATCAAGAGTTCCGCCCTCTCGGTAGATTGGCAGGTGCTCAAACCTCTGAGACGCGGGGAAGGGATATCGGCTGTGGAAAGGGATTGGTCAAATCTGCAGGCGCGTGTTTTTCCTTTCCCTTGTGCGTGGTTCCTCAGAGTGTGTGAAATGAGCAGTTAATTAACAAGTAAGTGAAGTTGTGCTGCAGACGGGGTTCTGCTTTTTCTACCGTTAGTATTTTGGCTTTCACCGAGGCTCCTGAATTTGGTGAGCTTTCCCTGGCATTACCTAGATTCCCTTCCTGCTCAGGTTCAGTTCTCTAGCATGAAATTAAGGTCTTGTTTCAAGCCATCACTCACTGCTGAGATTGATCTAGAAATCAGAGCCACCCAGCAGCTGTAGCAAGCTAGCAGTGCTTCTGGGAAGCATCAGAGGCCCAGCATCTGGGCAACAGAGCCACCACCCAGGAGGAGCGGCAGGTATGCTTAGCACTTCAGACACTGATATCCAAGTCCCCGCTAAGTGACAGAATAGTCCTGTCCACCCAGTCCCCATCCCTCCCACCCCTTTCTCGCAGAGCCCCAATGAGGTCCCCCAGGTACCCTCTCCTCTGGGTGGCTTTGTGCTCAGGAGATGCTGGCCCCAGCCCCAGGTGTCTCAGCCAGACATGGTGGCCCCATCTCCTTGCTAGGGATTGGTGAGGGTGTGGACACATGGCATTTTGGCCAATTGGGACCCAGAATGGGGGGGTGCACCTGAAATGGTTCCCCCATTCCTAAGGACATAAGCAAGAGATGGCCCTTTTTCTGCTTCTGGATATGACACCTGAACTCCTGCAGCCTTCTTGGAACCATGAGGAGAGCTAGTCTGTGACAAAAGTTCAAGGAAGACCAAGCTAAGAATTGCAACTTGGGCCCTGACTCTTCTGGACCTGCAGCTGTTCTGCCTTTGGACTCTTCCTGTGACCCAGTTCTCCTCTTATTTAGGACAAATGAGGTTGCAGTTCCTTGTGGGTAGAACATCGTAGCTGAACCAAGAAAGTTTCCCTCTGATCATTTTTCCCATGGCCATGAGAATTTTAACTCAAGTACCCACAAGTCATTCTTATTTGTTTGGTGTAATCAGAGAAGGACTGGAACAAGGAGGTGAGGAAAGAAAGAAAGGCTGCAGGTCGAGGTAAGTTCTGCTGACTCACACATGGGGGGCAGGGAGATAAAAGCAACCGGCCCAGGGGGCCTGGGGTGGGGATGAGGGGGTTGTCCCAGGATTCAAGAAGGAACCAATGATACTTAAATCATAACATTTTTAAAAAGCAGTGACAAAGATTTTGTAAAACCCCCTGACATTTGGATATAACCGCAGAGAGCAGACCCTCCCTCTGTGGGACTGGCAGAAAGAAGCAAAAGCAATTTCAGGGACAGAGCAGGGAGGGGGGGCCTGGGAAAACCCAAACAAGCAAGAGATGCTAAAAGAAGGTTCACTGCCCCGCCTCCCCCCATGACAGTTGTTAGCTTGAGGTATGTAAAATGCCACTGCTGCTTTTTAGTGTGTTTAGTTTCATTTCAGCAAATAAGTACTTTCAGGAACTTTCTTAGGTTATCCCTTTAGCATACCCTCCTTAACTCAGTTGGCCATGGTACTCTTCTGTCAGTGGGGTGATCAGAATCAGGACGTGGGGGAGTTCCCGTTGTGGCTCAGCGATAACCAACCTGACTGGCACCCATGAAGACCAGGGTTTGATCCCTGGCCTCCAGCAGTGGGTCAAGAGTCTGGTGTTGCTGTGAGCTGTGGTGTAGGTCGCAGATGCAGCTCGGAACTTGTGTGGCTACAGCTCCCATTCGACCCCGAGCCTGGGAACCTCCATATGTCACGGGTGCGGCCCTAAAAAGAAAAAAAAAAAAAAGAATCAGAACCTGGGGAGCTCCCTGGTGGCTCGGCTGGTTAGGTTGATTGAGAACCCAGCATCATCATCATTGCTGAGGTTGGGGTTCGATCCCTGGACCAGGAACTCATGCATGCTGCAGGCATGGCCAAAAGATAAAAAAAAAAGAAACAGAACCTGGGCAGCACGGAAGAACCACTCTTATTTCTGTCATCATGCGTTCACTGACTCACAGAACTTTATCGAAGTGCTGAGGTATCCCAGACACTCCCTGTGAGGTCATTTGGCATTTTAGTGAAAGCTGTGCGGCGAGGCCCTCTTTTCCTGCACGTGCCTGTCTTCTCCAGAGGACTTTAATTCCTGTCAGGGCACGGACTGTGTCGCATATTTTACGTCTATTGACAGTGTCTAGCGCCATCCTAGGTGTATTATCAACACTCGTATAAATCTGAATTATATGTGAAGTAAATCTCATGCTTAAAGCAGAGCAGCTCTTAGATACCACTGCTTCCTTCTGGGACGCAAAGTCCTTGAATCAGGCTTGTGGCTAAAAGAAGGCTCCCCCACTGCTGGCTTCTGTACAGTCACAGAAACGTCCAGAGATCCTTCAAAGAACAAGGTGTAGTGTTCTTAGACTGGACCCCTCAGCACCCCGAATCCTTTCCACACCGCGTGCTGCGGGGCTGGGCCTTGGAGCCACCGCCGCCTGCCCGGGGTCTGCGTGGAAGGGCTCGCTCGGCCAGGGCACGGCCTTGGGGGGGCACCCAGGTAGCAGGTGGAGAAGCTGCAAGAACGGAGCAGCTCGGTCGGGAAGTACCTCTGCATCTCGGTGTGTGGGAGCAAGGGACGCCTGCAAGGGTCTGCGGGAGCGGAGCGCGGGCCGGCGCGGGAGGCGGCCTACATGTCGTAGAGCCTGAGCTGCTCCTGCACGTCGCCGGCCGACATCTCCCCGAAGGTCGCCTCGTTGTCCTTCATGAGCTTGAAGATGGCCGCCAGCTGTTCCTTCTGAACTCTGTCGAGGAGAGAGGAGAGAGAGGAGAGAGGTGCTCCCGGTCCAGGCCGAGAGGGACCCAGAGCGCCCCGAGGGGTGGGGACCCCGGGGCCTGGCTGCTTCGCTTTCCAGAATCAGCAGAAAACGAAAGCCGGACAAAGCCACTCTCCAGCCAGGAGCTGGTTTGCTTTGAAAAACTCAACTCGAAGCGTCTGGAAAGTGGGGTTCTCAGTCTTGGGTTTAACCTGGAGATTTGGGGGCCCCCGTGATCCCTCAGGTTCCCGGGGCTGCAGCTTTCCCCCGGGGCCTGCCTTTGATGTGGCGGCCGAGGAAGCGGACCTGCTTCTCTAAGTGGCTGGAGAGCCGGTGCCGAGACGGCTTAGACACAGCCTTCGTTCACCGGGAGGAGCCAAAAGTGGAGGAAAAAGCCACCTGGCTGGGACACAGGGGCGCACCCGGATGTGTACCGGGGGTGCTTGACCCAGGAACGAGGGTGGGCGTGGGGTTCCGCTGCCCAGAGGAAGGGGCGCCTTTTCCCACTTTGCACAAAGATGCCTGATGATGGGTGGGGGCGGGCCCTGCTCCTTTTACCAGGGGACTGGCCTGGCTGGACCTCAGCCTTAAGTTCACTACACATGGGGCCAGGGGGGCTGGGAGCCAAGTTCTATTATTTCCGTGCATCCGGGCCACGCTATCTGACGAGCACAGGACACCTCCTGTGAGCGCAAACAAGGGTGGGGTGACGCTCTGCCACCATGGCTTGGTTCTTTGTTCTGCTCCGCTGTGCTCGTCAGCGTGGCCGGGCCCTGCATCCTGGCACCGTCTCACCATTCTGGTTTCAGGCTTCTTCAGTGCCTCCCTCCACCCTGCACCACCGGCTTGGCACAGGCCGCCTTGAGAGGATGCAAACCAGACGTCAGGGTCTGCGCTAGGCCTTGCAGACCCACCACAGGGCCCAGCCTCAGCACAGCCTCCAGCCACCGTGGCTTTGCAGGGCACAGCACTGCCAGCACTCCGCCCCTTCCCAGAGAGGGCTCCCAGTCAGTGTCTGGTCTTCAACTCGCCCTAACATATTCCTCCTGCAGCAACCCCACAGCTCCCCGAGAGCAAAGAATCCGTTTGCTGACTAGAGCAGCATCTAGCAAAGTCCCAAAGCCAAGCCTCTCTCGCTCACGCTGGGAAAGTTATTTCTCCCATCCTGTCTGGGGGAGAAGGAGCCTGTAAGAACACGGTCCCCAGCGCCTGAGGAAGGGGGTACCATGAATGGACAGGCTCGATGCTGAGCTCCTGGGGTGGGATCACAAGCCTGAGGTTCGAGTGGGCACCCCCAGGTGAGCACACGTCCGCTCCTGTGGTTCTCATCCGCCGCGGCACTTGCTTGTTTCTACCGAGTAGACCTAGGACTTCGCACTCTGCTGGGAGTAACAGGCACACATTGAGCGAGAGCCAGGTTTTAATAGTTTCCAGAGAGATTATTTTTTTTTAGGAACAAAGCAAAACTCAAACACGCAGTCATCAAGACCATTTACACAGTTTATTGGACTGAACAAAGGCCGAATACACAGATCCAAGCCAACTGGAATGCGTGAGGCTTGGTGCCTAAAAGCCACGTTCAGAAGGTGTCCAGACAAACAGTACCTTGGAGGGAGCTACCTATTTACCAGTCAGAGCCCAGCCAGGACAAGGACAAGGACACGGCTGTTGCTATTGCTGTGTGGGGACAGGTGTGCTCACAAGAGCACGTCTTCTGTTTGCCACTGGCTCTGCGGGGCTGTTACTTTGATGCCTGTTCAGTCCTAAACCCCTGAATCTGAGCATTAGGCCCAAGGAGAAGGTCCCTAGGAATGCGACATGCCCTGGGGCTGATGCTGGGCATTTCCCAGCCCTGCTTTAAACAGAGAAAAACTGTCTATAAACACTATTTTAAAAACATGTTTTAACCAACATAGCTAAAAACTGCAGACTAGTTTGATATAGTATAAATACCAGCAAATAGAAAATTCCAAGAAACGAATCTGGGACTGATCTGCTTCCCTGGTGGCGTTAACTCATCTGTGAGGTCTCGGAAGAGGCAGACCCCAAACGTCTATGTTAAGTGAACACTATTGTTATTGCTTCTGCCAAAGTGAAGGTGGAGATTTGGCTGAGCTGGTAAGACCATCGGTGAAAAGGCCTCTTAGCGACAAGAGGGCTGGATCCAGGCCTGCTCTACATGGAGGGAAAAGGCAGGGGGAAACCAACAGCCGGTCCTGGTTCTTTGCCACCTGGTCTTCAGCACAGGGGGTCTCACCCCCTCTACTGAGTTGGCCGAAAACAGAGTGCAGGGCGGACCAGCCATGACCAGCCGGTGAGCACAGGCCCCTCGCCCTCATTTGTCCATCACACCGCAGGGTCATTCAGGTTTGGCTTCCGTGCTGAAAAGCAGGAAGGCTAGAAGGAAACTAATTTTAAAAGGATGGCATGGCTGACACTGGTGACATTGCAGGTGTAAAGGGCATGTGGACAGGGGGAGTGACAAGGAACCCAGAAGCCCAGGAAAACCCTTCAGCTTCGCAAAGCAATCCACGCAAACAATGGGGGGGGGGGGTCTGCCTGGGCAGCGCCACAGGCGTTCTGGACCCTACCCAAGGGAAGTGCTGACTGAGGGCCTAGTCCTGGCACGTTTATAGGCAGAATGCACCCCGGGAGCCTGCTGGCTCCTCTCTGGGGGCTCCACGTTATCTCTCAAGTTTTAAGACGCCAAAAAGAAAAGCCTTTAGGAGGAGGCTAAGGATAACTTCATTATTCCTCGGTTCTGTGAAGAGAAATAGGGGGAGAAGATAATTTATTTTACTCAGGCCATCTCATAAGTACTGCGGGAAAGGAAAGGGGGAAACAGGGTTAGGAAGGGGAACGTTTGGAATTGCAGAAGCCAGCCCTACGCTAGTATCCAGACCCCAACACCTGCAGCAGGAGAGTCCACAAACCAAAGGCAGCCAGAGGCCCCATTCCGAGTGTGTGCGGCCTACAGGTAGTCCGGTCTCACATGTGGGTAGTCGGATAAAAAGGTTCTACTCATAGTTAGGCAAGCTGGGTCCCACTTGTAAGTAGTAGGGCAGGTGGGGTGGCAGATTTATGAGTTGCGCAGGTTGGGTCCTACAGGTATGTATTTGGGTAGTTTAAGTCCCATAGCTGAGTAGGTGAGTCAGTCACTTTTTGGCCAAGGAGGGACAAGCATGTCTGTATATGGGCAGGTTGGCTCCTACTTGTAGGTAGTTGGCAGGGAGGGTACCACATGTGGCGGGCGTGGTGTGTGTGGTTGAGCAGGTTGGGCCCACAAGTCTGTAGTTGAGAAGGTTGGATGCTGCTTGGGGGTAGTTGGGCAGGTCAGGTCCCACATGTAGGAAGTTGGGCAAGGAGGGTCCTCAGATCATTGGGCAGATCGAGGCCCACTTGTAGGTAGCTGGGCAAGCTGGGCACTACATATTTGGGCGGGTCAGGTCCCATATGTGGTGATGGAGCACTTCTTGTAGGTAGTTGGCAGGTCCTGTCCCACCAAGTGGGTAGGTGGGCAGGGAGGGTCCCATACATTGGTCAAGGATCAAGTTGGGGCTCACATTTAGGTAATTGGGCAGGTCAGGACCCCACACAAGGGTAGGCAGGGCCCACTTGTAGGTAGTGGAGCAGGGAGGGTCCCAAATTTAGGTGATCGGGAAGGAAGGGGCTGCACTTGTGGGTAGCTGGGCGGTGAGGATCCAACCAGCATGTAATTGGGCAGGGAGGTTCTTCAAGTAGATAGGCAGGCAGGGCAGGTCCCACATGATGGTACTTGAGCAGGCTGGGGGCCTGCTGGAGTGCAGATGGGCAATATGGGCTCCTCGTTTAGGTAAGTGAGCAGTTATGGTGCCACATGTGGGTTCTTGAGCAGGTCTAAGTCAACTTTATGTGTTAAGCAGAGAGGGGCCCACTATTAGGTACTTCGTTGAGAGGGTTCCACTAATAGGTAGATTGGCAAGGAGGGTCCCCCTTGTAGGAAGTTGCCCAGGGAGGGTCCCAGTCGTTAGCAGTTGAGCAGGAGGAGTCCTCACTTAGACAGTTGTGCATTGTGGGTTCCAAAAGATGGAGGTGGGTCAGGTTGGGGGCCCACTTGAAAGTAGATGGTAGGCCCCTCATTATTGCAAGTAGGATGTTAGGGTGCCACCTGTAGGTTGTTGAGCAGGTACATGCCAACGTGTAAATAGTTAAGTGGGGAGAGTCCCAATCGGGGAAATGGGAAGGGAGGGTCCCATTTGTAAGTAGCTGGGCAGGGAGGCTGCTCTTATGTGTAGTTGACAAGGAGGGTCTCACACACGTGCAGTGGGTGAGAAAGGACCCGATTCAGTAACTGGAGGGTTAGAGTTGTAGTGACGGGGCAGGGAGGTCCCACTCAGGTGTAGTTGAGCCAGGAAGGGCCCCACTTGAAGGTAATTGGGCAGGGAGTGTTCTACTTGTAGTTGGCTGGGTGGTGGGGTCCCCTTAGTATGTAGCTGAAGAGAGAGACCAACTTAAGGTAATTGTTTAGAGGGGTTCCACTTGTAGTTAGTTGGGCAGGGAGGGAGGGTCCCACTTTAAGATAACTGGGAACAGAGGGTTCCACTGGTATGTAATTGAGCAGATTCTGTCCCACTTTAACTGGAGAGAGAGGGTTCTTCTTGTGTATTGTTGAGGGGACAGAAGGCCCCACTTTAAGGTAATTAGGTAGGGAGAGTTCCACTAGTTGTTAGCTGAGTAGAGAGGGTCCCACTTTATGAAGGTGAGTGGGAAGGGCCCACTTAAGGCCATTGTTTAGGGAGGTTCCACTTGTAGTTAGTTGGGCAGAGAGGTCCCCTTGTCCCTGGTTGAGCAAAGAACACTGCTTCTAAAAGTAATTGGATAGCATGGGTCCCACTTGTAGGCAGTTCAGAAGGAAGTTGAGCAGAGGGGGTCCCGCTTTAAGGTAATTGGTAGCGAGGGTTCCACTTGTGTGTAGTTCAGCAGAGGGCGCAGTTTAGTTGTTTAGAGGGGGTTCCACTTGTAGTTAGTTGGTCAGAGAGGGTCCCACTCTAAGATAATTGAGTAGAGAGATTCCACTTGTATGTAGTTGAGAAGAGAGGGTCTCACTCTAAGGTAATTAGGTAGGGAGGGTTCCACTTGCAGGTTGGTGGTCCCTGATCTGAGGTCCCACTTGTCAGTAGTTGGGCAGCGATGACTCAGATAGTCGAGCATAATGGGGCCACTTGAAGGTCGATGGGCAAGATGTGTGGTCCTCATTTGGGTACTTGGGGTAGTCAGGGCACCACATTGGGGTTCTTGACTAGGTCTGAGCCCACTTGCAGGTGCTTTATTTAGCACAGATGGTCTCATTCTTAAGTAACTGGGAAGAGAGGGTCCCATTAGGAGGCAGTTGGGTAGGGAGGCCCTTCTTGTATGTGGCTGACAGGGAAGTCCCACTTACAGGTAGTTGACCAGAGAGGGTCCCACTTAGGTCATAGAGTAGGGAGAGTTCCACTTGTAGTTAGTTGGGCAGGGAGGGTCCACTTAAGGTAACTGGCAGGAGCTCCCATTGTGGCTTAGCAGTAATGAACCTAGCTAACATCCATGAGGACACAGGTTTGATCCCTGGCCTCGCTCAGTGGGTTAAGGATCCAGCGTTGCTGTAAGCTGTAGTGTAGGTTACAGATGCGGCTCGCATCTGGGATGGCTATGACACAGGCTGGCAACAACTCCAATTTGACCCCTAGCCTGGGAACATGTATGTGCCACAGGTGTGGGCCTTAAGAAGACAAAAAT
This sequence comes from Phacochoerus africanus, assembly GCF_016906955.1. Classification (NCBI taxonomy): domain Eukaryota; kingdom Metazoa; phylum Chordata; class Mammalia; order Artiodactyla; family Suidae; genus Phacochoerus; species Phacochoerus africanus. The sequence goes on along the minus strand of NC_062557.1, from coordinate 4,799,397 downwards.
AACAATAATTGGATAGAGGGGGTGTCATTTGTACTTAGTTGAGCTGGGAGGGAGGGTCCCACTTTAAGGTAATTACATAGAGCGTTCCACTTGTGCTTGTTAATCATATCCCACCTAAAATCATTGGGAAAAGAGGGTTCCACTTGTAGCTTGTTGGGCAGGGAGGTGCCACTTGTATGTAGTTGTACCACTTTAAGGTACTTGGGCAGGGAGTGTTCTACTTGCAGTTAGCTGGGTGGTGGGGTCCCATTAGTATGTAGCTGAGGAGAGAGACCAATTTAGGGTAATTGTTTAGAGGGGTTCCACTTGTAGTTAGTTGGGCAGGGAGGTCCCATTTGTACCTGGTTGAGCAAAGAACACTGCTTCTAAAAATAACTGGATAGCATGGGTTCCACCTGTAGGCAGTTCAGAAGGAAGGTTCCCAACTGTATGAGGTTGAGCAGAGAAGGTCCCACTTTAAGGTGATTGGTAGAGAAGGTTCCTCTTGCTGGCTTCAGCAGGGACTATCTCACTTATAGGAAATTGGGTAGGGGGGGGTTCCACTTGCAGTTAGTTTGGAGTGAGGATCCCATTGCATGTAGTTGAGCAGAGAGGTCCCACTTTGAAGTAATTAGGTAGAGTGGATTCCAATATAGGTATTTGGGCCATGGGGTCCCACTAGTGTATAGGTGAGCGGAGAGGGTCCCACTTTAAGGTAATGGGTACAGAGGGTTCCACTTCTATGCAGTTCGGCAGAGGGCGCAATTTAATTGTTTAGAGGGAGTTCCACCTGTAATTAGTTGGGCTGGGAGGGAGGGTCCCACTTTAAGATAATTGGGAACAGAGGGTTCCACTTGTATGCAGTTGAGCAGATTCTGTCCCACTTTAAGACAACTGGAGAGAGAGGGTTCCTCCTGTGTATTGTTGAGGAGAGAAGGCCCCACTTTAAGGTAATTAGGTAGGGAGAGTTCCACTAGTTGTTAGCTGAGTAGAGAGGGTCCCACTTTATGAAGGTGAGCGGGAAGGGCCCACTTAACATAATTGTTTAGGAGGCCCCACTTGTAGATGGGCAGAGAGGTCCCTTTGTCCCTGGTTGAGCAAAGAACACTGCTTCTAAAAATAATTGGACAGCATGGGTCCCACTTGTAGGCAGTTCAGAAGGAAGGTCCCAACTGTATGAGGTTGAGCAGAGAGGGTCCCACTTTAAGGTAATGGGTACAGAGGGTTCCACTTCTATGCAGTTCAGCAGGGGGCGCAATTTAATTGTTTAGAGGGGGTTCCACCTGTAATTAGTTGGGCTGGGAGGGAGGGTCCCACTTTAAGATAATTGGGAACAGAGGGTTCCACTTGTATGTAGTTGAGCAGATTCTGTCCCACTTTAAGACAACTGGAGAGAGAGGGTTCCTCCTGTGTATTGTTAAGGAGAAGGCTCCACTTTAATTACGTAGGGAGAGTTCCACTAGCTGTTAGTTGAGAGGGCCAATTTAAGGTAATTGTTTAGAGGGGGTTCCACTTGTAGTTAGCTGGGTAGTAAAGAGGGTTCCACACTTGTATGTAGTTGAGCACAGAGACCCCCCCCCCACACACACTTTAAGGAAATTAAGTAGGGAGGCTTGCACTGGCATGTAGTGGAGCAGAGAGGGCCCTAATTAATGTAATTGTTTAGAGGGGGTTCTGCTTGTGGTTAATTGGCAGCTAGGGCTCCACTTTTAGATAACTGGTGACAGAGGCTTCCACTTTGTTTGTAATGAGGTTCCCACGTGTATGCAGTTGAACAGAGATGATCCAGTTTAAGGTAAATGTTTGAAGGGGCTTCCACTTGGAGTCAGTTGGGCAGGGAAGGAGGGTCGCATTTTTAAGGTAATTGGGAAGAGAGGGTTCCATTTGTATGCAGTTGAGCAGATTCTGTCCCACTTTAAGACAACTGGAGAGAGAGGGTTCCTCTTGAGTGCTGTTGAGAAGGCCCCACTTTAAGGTAATTAGGTAGGGAGAGTTCCACTAGTTGTTAGCTGAGTAGAGAGGGTCCCACTTTATGAAGGTGAGCGGGAAGGGCCCACTTAACATAATTGTTTAGGAGGCCCCACTTGTAGATGGGCAGAGAGGTCCCTTTGTCCCTGGTTGAGCAAAGAACACTGCTTCTAAAAGTAATTGGACAGCATGGGTCCCACTTGTAGGCAGTTCAGAAGGAAGGTCCCAACTGTATGAGGTTGAGCAGAGAGGGTCCCACTTTAAGGTGATTGGTAGAGAAGGTTCCTCTTGCTGGTTTCAGCAGGGACTATCTCACTTATAGGAAATTGGGTGTGTGTGGGGGCGTCCCTTGCAGTTAGTTTGGAGTGAGGATCCCATTGCATGTAGTTGAGCAGAGAGGTCCCACTTTGAAGTAATTAGGTAGAGTGGATTCCAATATAGGTATTTGGGCCATGGGGTCCCGCTTGTATATAGTTGAGCAGAGAGGGTCCCACTTTAAGGTAATTAGTAGAGAGGGTTCCACTTGTGTGTAGTTGAGCAGAGGGCGCAATTTAATTGTTTACAGGGGGCGCCACTTGTAAGTTGTTGGTCAGAGAGGGTCTCAATCTAAGATAATTGAGTAGAGAGATTCCACTTGTATGTAGCTAAGAAGTGAGGGCCCCACTTGAAGGTACTTGGGCAGGGAGTGTTCTACTTGTAGTTGGCTGGGTGGTGGGGCCCCATTAGTATGTAGCTGAGAGAGACCAATTTAAGGTAATTGTTTAGAGGGGTTCCACTTGTAGTTAGTTGGGCAGGGAGGGTCCACTTAAGGTAACTGGCAGGAGCTCCCATTGTGGCTTAGCAGTAATGAACCTAGCTAACATCCATGAGGACACAGGTTTGATCCCTGGCCTCGCTCAGTGGGTTAAGGATCCAGCGTTGCTGTAAGCTGTAGTGTAGGTTACAGATGCGGCTCACATCTGGGATGGCTATGACACAGGCTGGCAACAGCTCCAATTCGACCCCTAGCCTGGGAACATGTATGTGCCACAGGTGTGGGCCTTAAGAAGACAAAAATAACAATAATTGGATAGAGGGGGTGTCATTTGTACTTAGTTGAGCTGGGAGGGAGGGTCCCACTTTAAGGTAATTACATAGAGCGTTCCACTTGTGCTTGTTAATCATATCCCCTTGGGCCAGGGGGTCCCGCTTGTATATGGTTGAGTGGAGAGGGTCCCACTTTAAGGTAATCGGTAGGGAGGGTTCCACTTCTATGCAGTTCAGCAGGGGGCGCAATTTAACTGTTTAGAGGGGGTTCCACCTGTAATTAGTTGGGCTGGGAGGGAGGGTCCCACTTTAAGATAATTGGGAACAGAGGGTTCCACTTGTATGCAGTTGAGCAGATTCTGTCCCACTTTAAGACAACTGGAGAGAGAGGGTTCCTCCTGTGTGTTGTTAAGGAGAAGGCTCCACTTTAATTACGTAGGGAGAGTTCCACTAGCTGTTAGTTGAGAGGGCCAATTTAAGGTAATTGTTTAGAGAGGGTTCCACACTTGTATGTAGTTGAGCACAGAGACCCCCCCCCCGCCCCACTTTAAGGAAATTAAGTAGGGAGGCTTGCACTGGCATGTAGTGGAGCAGAGAGGGCCCTAATTAATGTAATTGTTTAGAGGGGGTTCTGCTTGTGGTTAATTGGCAGCTAGGGCTCCACTTTTAGATAACTGGTGACAGAGGCTTCCACTTTGTTTGTAATGAGGTTCCCACGTGTATGCAGTTGAACAGAGATGATCCAGTTTAAGGTAAATGTTTGAAGGGGCTTCCACTTGGAGTCAGTTGGGCAGGGAAGGAGGGTCGCATTTTTAAGGTAATTGGGAAGAGAGGGTTCCATTTGTATGCAGTTGAGCAGATTCTGTCCCACTTTAAGACAACTGGAGAGAGAGGGTTCCTCTTGAGTGCTGTTGAGAAGGCCCCACTTTAAGGTAATTAGGTAGGGAGAGTTCCACTAGTTGTTAGCTGAGTAGAGAGGGTCCCACTTTATGAAGGTGAGCGGGAAGGGCCCACTTAACATAATTGTTTAGGAGGCCCCACTTGTAGATGGGCAGAGAGGTCCCTTTGTCCCTGGTTGAGCAAAGAACACTGCTTCTAAAAGTAATTGGACAGCATGGGTCCCACTTGTAGGCAGTTCAGAAGGAAGGTCCCAACTGTATGAGGTTGAGCAGAGAGGGTCCCACTTTAAGGTGATTGGTAGAGAAGGTTCCTCTTGCTGGTTTCAGCAGGGACTATCTCACTTATAGGAAATTGGGTAGGGGGGGGTTCCACTTGCAGTTAGTTTGGAGTGAGGATCCCATTGCATGTAGTTGAGCAGAGAGGTCCCACTTTGAAGTAATTAGGTAGAGTGGATTCCAATATAGGGTATTTGGGCCATGGGGTCCCGCTTGTATATAGTTGAGCAGAGAGGGTCCCACTTTAAGGTAATTAGTAGAGAGGGTTCCACTTGTGTGTAGTTGAGCAGAGGGCGCAATTTAATTGTTTACAGGGGGCTCCACTCGTAAGTTGTTGGTCAGAGAGGGTCTCAATCTAAGATAATTGAGTAGAGAGATTCCACTTGTATGTAGCTGAGAAGTGAGGGCCCCACTTGAAGGTACTTGGGCAGGGAGTGTTCTACTTGTAGTTGGCTGGGTGGTGGGGCCCCATTAGTATGTAGCTGAGAGAGACCAATTTAAGGTAATTGTTTAGAGGGGTTCCACTTGTAGTTAGTTGGGCAGGGAGGTCCCATTTGTACCTGGTTGAGCAAAGAACACTGCTTCTAAAAATAATTGGATAGCATGGGTTCCACTTGTAGGCAGTTCAGAAGGAAGGTTCCCAACTGTATGAGGTTGAGCAGAGAAGGTCCCACTTTAAGGTGATTGGTAGAGAAGGTTCCTCTTGCTGGTTTCAGCAGGGACTATCTCACTTTTAGGAAATTGGGTATGTGTGGGGGAGTCCCTTGCAGTTAGTTTGGAGTGAGGATCCCATTGCATGTAGTTGAGCAGAGAGGTCCCACTTTGAACTAATTAGGTAGAGTGGATTCCAATATAGGTATTTGGGCCATGGGGTCCCACTTGTATATGGTTGAGTGGAGAGGGTCCCGCTTTAAGGTAATTGGTAGGGAGGGTTCCACTTCTATGCAGTTCAGCAGGGGGCGCAATTTAATTGTTTAGAGGGAGTTCCACCTGTAATTAGTTGGGCTGGGAGGGAGGGTCCCACTTTAAGATAATTGGGAACAGAGGGTTCCACTTGTATGTAGTTGAGCAGATTCTGTCCCACTTTAAGACAACTGGAGAGAGAGGGTTCCTCCTGTGTGTTGTTGAGTAGAGAAGGCTCCACTTTAAGGTAATTAGGTAGGGAGAGTTCCACTAGCTGTTAGTTGAGAGGGCCAACTTAAGGTAATTGTTTAGAGGGGGTTCCACGTGTAGTTAGCTGGGTAGTAGAGAGGGTTCCACTTGTATGTAGTTGAGCACAGAGACACCCCCCCCCGCCACTTTAAGGAAATTAAGTAGGGAGGCTTGCACTGGCATGTAGTGGAGCAGAGAGGGCCCTAATTAATGTAATTGTTTAGAGGGGGTTCTGCTTGTGGTTAATTGGCAGCTAGGGCTCCACTTTTAGATAACTGGTGACAGAGGCTTCCACTTTGTTTGTAATGAGGTTCCCACGTGTATGAAATTGAACAGAGATGATCCACTTTAAGGTAATTGTTTAGAGGGCTTCCACTTGTACTTAGTTGGGCAGGGAGGGAGGGTCCCACTGTAAGGTAATTGGGAAGCGAGGGTTCCATTTGTATGTAGTTGAGCAGATTCTGTCCCACTTTAAGACAACTGGAGAGAGAGGGTTCCTCTTGAGTGCTGTTGAGAAGGCCCCACTTTAAGGTAATTAGGTAGGGAGAGTTCCACTAGTTGTTAGCTGAGTAGAGAGGGTCCCACTTTATGAAGGTGAGCAGGAAGGGCCCACTTAAGGCCATTGTTTAGGGAGGTCCCACTTGTAGATGGACAGAGAGGTCCCCTTGTCCCTGGTTGAGCAAAGAACACTGCTTCTAAAAGTAATTGGACAGCATGGGTCCCACTTGTAGGCAGTGTAGAAGGAAGTTGAGCAGAGGGGGTCCCGCTTTAAGGTAATTGGTAGAGAAGGTTCCTCTTGCTGGTTTCAGCAGGGACTATCTCACTTATAGGAAATTGGGTGTGTGTGGGGGCGTCCCTTGCAGTTAGTTTGGAGTGAGGATCCCATTGCATGTAGTTGAGCAGAGAGGTCCCACTTTGAAGTAATTAGGTAGAGTGGATTCCAATATAGGTATTTGGGCCATGGGGTCCCGCTTGTATATAGTTGAGCAGAGAGGGTCCCACTTTAAGGTAATTAGTAGAGAGGGTTCCACTTGTGTGTAGTTGAGCAGAGGGCGCAATTTAATTGTTTACAGGGGGCTCCACTCGTAAGTTGTTGGTCAGAGAGGGTCTCAATCTAAGATAATTGAGTAGAGAGATTCCACTTGTATGTAGCTGAGAAGTGAGGGCCCCACTTGAAGGTACTTGGGCAGGGAGTGTTCTACTTGTAGTTGGCTGGGTGGTGGGGTCCCATTAGTATGTAGCTGAGAGAGACCAATTTAAGGTAATTGTTTAGAGGGGTTCCACTTGTAGTTAGTTGGGCAGGGAGGGAGGGTCCCACTTTAAGATAATTGGGAACAGAGGGTTCCACTGGTATGTAGTTCAGCAGAGGGTACAATTTAATTGTTTAGAGGGGTTCCACCTGTAGTTAGTTGGGGGGAGAGGGCCCCACTTTCAGATAATTGGGTAGAGAAGTTCCACTTGTAGGCTCATGGGCTCTGAGGTCCCACTTATAACTGTTACCGGGTAGGGTCCCTCGTCAGTAGTGGGTTGCGACTACCCGGTTAGATAGTTGAGCAGATTGAGTGCCCAGTTGAAGGTCGATGGGCAGGATGTGTCCCCTCCTTTGGGCACTTGGACAGTTGGGGTGCCACATTGGGGTTCTGTGGGCTAAGCGCACATGGAGGTACTTTAGCGGAGAGGATCCACCTGTTAGTAACGTGGAAGGGAGGGTCCCCACAGCAGGTGGTTGGGCAAGGGGGCCCCTTTTGTGTGTACTTGACAGGAAGGTCCCACTTTTAGGTTAACTGGGTGGGGGCGCCATGCTTGTAGGTGGTTGGGCAGTAAGGGTCCCACTTGTATATGTGTGAGCAGAGAGGGTCTTCTTTTAAGGTCATTGGGTAGAGAGGGTCCCACTTGTAAGTAGTGGAGCAGGGAGGGTCCCAGTTGTAGGGAGGTGGGCAGAAGGCCCCACTTCTATGGAGTTGAGCAAAGAGGGTCTGACTTCAGGTTTATGGGGAATATAGGCTCCACTTGTAGCAGTTGTGCAGGGAGGTCCCACTTGTTTGCAGTTAAGCAGAGGGTCCCACTTAGAGTAACTGGGTGGGGAGGGGTCTCCTATAGGTCATTGGGCAGGGAGGTGCCACTTGTATCTGTTTGAACAGAGAGGGTTCTGGTTAAAGTCATTGGGTGGAGAGGCTTCCACTGGTAGGTTGGTGGGCACTGAGTTCTCACCTGGAGGTGTTGACAGGGAGGGTCCCCTCTTTCACTGTTTGGGGAGGGACAGTCCTCAGTTTTGCAGGTTGTAGGCCCACCTAGTGGTTCCTGGGCGGCAGTCGTCCCCCATTTGGGTCAGAGGGCCGCTAGTGTGTCACAGGTCATGTTTTGGGCAGGTGTAGGCCCACCTGCAGGGAGCTGAGCAGAGAGGGTCCCACCTGTAGTTAGCTGGACAGTGTGGTGGGGGCTGTCCCCACTTCTAGGCAGTTGACAGGGGGGGTCACCCTTCTGTGTGGCTGAGCAGAAAGGGCTTCATGTTCGGGGAATTCTATAGGGAGGGTCCAACGTGCAGGCACTGGGCAGGTTAGTTCCTACAGGGAGGTAGGTAGGCGGGTCAGAACTGGGTGGGAAGGTGTATAGCCGCTGCTCTAGACCAGGCGGGTTCACTCCAGATGCGGGCAAAGCCTAAAGAGCCGAGGTGCTGTGCGTCGGACATCTGTTTGTGGCCATCAGAAGCAGCGCCGGCTGTCCATCCATCTTTATGCGGCGCACAAGTGGCTATTTGCCTAACGTCACTTATGGGGCTGTCGTGGTGACAGTGTACTGCGCACACACAGGCACAGGCATTCTTCTGTAATGTCTGCCCCCGTCTTTCCTCACCAGGACAGTGTGGCGGCTGGGAGAAAAGTGCCTCAGTCACTCCATCCCCAAGTAGGGTGCTTGGCTTTGTGGCTGGGCTGGGCCCCGGGGTTTTGTTTTGTTGCTTTTTTTTGCTTTTTTTTAGGGCCACACCCGTGGCATCTGGATGTTTCCAGGCTAGGGGGTCTAATAAGAGCTGCAGGCACCGGTCTACACCACAGCCGCAGCCACGCCAGATCCGAGCTGCGTCTGCGACCTCCACGACAGCTCACGGGAGCCCCGGATCCTTAACCCACTGAGCGAGGCCAAGGATCAAACCTGCGTCCTCATGGATACCAGTCGGATTCGTCTCCACTGAGTCTGGTTTCCCTGGGCCTGGTTTCTCGCCATAGATTATTTCCTATCCCTGGTCTGTTTTGTCCCTTAGTGGGACAATGGCTTCCTTAGACAGGGGCTCCCCAGGTGAGGGCAATCTTGCACCCCCCCTTTTTCTGTGGACAGCCAGAAACCCTGTTTCACCCGAGTGCTGAGGGAACCGGGGCGGGGGCGGGGCGGGGGCAGAGGATCCAATTTTATCCCTCTGGCGCCCCCCTGTGGCTGTGAGTCAGCACGTGTTTACAGAACTTCACACCAGGGGCTGGGTCCCAGGCACCTCCCGCGCAGAAGGCCTGCGGGTATGCGCTCACCCGTGCCCGTTCGGCGTTTCACAACACCGTCCACTAGCGATGGTCACGTCCAGAAAGGTCAGGCCAGTGCCGGGGCCCCAGTCCTCACTGTCCGCACCAGCCTGGCCTACCGCCTGAGTTCCGCTCTTCCCCTAGACCAGAAGGTGGCCAGAAGAGTGGCTGATGGTGCTATTTCTTCTTAATGCCAAGCTAGAAGCCAGCCCAGCTCGCCAGCGTCACTGGCCCTGGGGGTGCGAGGGCCACATCCCCCTGTCCCGAGCCACTCCGAGGCTGGATGTGGCACCTCCCAGAAAAGCTGTGGGGGTGTTGGGCCAGGGGTTCCCCCAGCCAGGCAGAGGCAACAGAGAGGAAGCCTGTGAACCCCAGCCCCAGGGGAACTCCAGCAGGAGATGGGCAGGCAGTGATAAAGCAGGGATTTTCTGAAGCAGCAGCTGCCTCTGGATGTATGAAGCTTACACTTTGGGCCGAAGGCGTCTCATGTGGAAGCAGCTCCGAGCCTGGGAACGCTCATTGCTAACCATGTGGAGGAACGAACTTGGGGTCTCTCGCTCTGGGGCCTGCTGCCTGCTGCCATGCCCTGAAAGCGTGTGCACTGAGGCTTCGGAGGAATGCTGGGTCTTGTGAGCACTGGGGCTTTAGAGCCTTGGAATTCCTGCTGTGGCGCCGCGGGTTAAGGATCCAGTGGTATCTCTGTGGGTGGCACGGGCTTGGTCCTGGGCCTGGCTCAGTGGGTTAAGGATCTGGTGTTGCCACAGCTGTGGTGCAGGTCACAGCCATGGCTTGGATCCAGTTCCTGGCCCGAGAACTTCCACATGCCACAGGTGCGGCAAAAAAAACACCCTTAGGGTCTGTATACTACTATGTTGGCCAAATTAATACATCTTAAGCCAGGGTTTGCAGCGTGGATTTGATTTCTTTTTTCCCCCACCCGTGGAGTGCAGCAGCCTGATGGAGGATCAGTTCCCAGACCAGGGATCGAGCCCGAGCTGCAGCAGTGAGAGCGCTGAGTCCTAACCTCTAGACCACCAGGGAACTCCCTGCAGTGTAGACCTGTGACTCGACGGGGACCCTGAAGGCCAGGAAAGGAATTAGAAACAGGCAGAGTCTGGTCGGGAAGGGTCTGACAGGCGAAGAAGAGCACCCGTTTTTCACTGGCCTGGGGTTGTAGTGGTTTGACACTATTTTTCATAGGGACCATTCCAAGGCGGTTTCCTGGACTCAGGTGGGACCAGAGCTGTCTCACGCCCGTCAGCTCTGCAGGTCCCCACGGGAACCATCCTGCTGTAGATGAAAAGACAGCCACGCCTGCCGGCCTCTGCAACCCCAAGCAGCACCATGCGGGGCACATGTGAGAGGGAGGGCAGCAGGGCTCCCATGCAGGGGCGAACGTGCTGACATGCAAGGGGACCCCACGGGCAGGTGTGCGGGCGGGTGGCCACAAGGAGCAGGCTGGGGCGGGGGCAGCCATGAGCATGAACACCTGCCCCACCCTGGAAAGACACACAGGCCCCCGAATCCACCCGTCCCTCCTCTCCGCTCTGGCACAACTGTGATCACCCCGCCTGCAGGGGAGGAGGTGAGAACGCCTCACCCCAAGCAGCGCTCGGCCAGACTCGACCCCCCAGAATAGCACACCATGAGTCACTCATCTAGGGATCCGCCCCCCCCCCCAGGTCCAGGAGGGAAAGCGCCCCTGGGCAACGAGGAGTCTGCTGTCTGCACACAGCGACGGAGGAGGCACTCCCCTCCATCCCCGCGGTCCCAGCTCTGACAGGGGACGGTGGCACTCTGACCTGGGCCCTGCCATCCAGCTGGCTAACCAGCCTTTCCTGGTCTAAGGGGGCTTCCCACCTGCAGGGCACAGTCACCTGAGCGCACACAATAAAGCCAGGGTCTGCCGCAGCCTCTATCCACGGGAACCTTCGAGGGACCACAGGCCCATCAGGCCTCTTCCGTCCTTAAGGCAGGGGCTGCTCACTTTTTCGTAAAGGGCCAGATACTGACCCCTTTAGGCCTTGTGGCCCATGTGGTCCCTGTTGGAACTGCTCAGCCGGCCCACTGCTGTGCGAAAGTCACCGCAGACCACACAGAAAAACAGGCGAACGCAGCCGTGCTCCGATCACACTGGACTTACAGTCCGCCAGCCTTTGCTCTGATCATAACCTGTCTGACCCACAACTCGCAGGCACAGAGATTTTGTCGGGCACCGTTCTACTTTCCTAAGAGAGGACGAAGCTGCAGGGGTGACACGTGCGCTTCTGGGCACGACAGTTCCCTCCCAGCCTCACAAGGGGGCGCTGGCCCGCCAGCCAGCTGGCCCCTCAGCCCCAGAGGGACCTGTGTTCTGTCAACTGGGTGTCGATGAACGCTGCAGCCCTGGGAAACGGGCCTGTCCCCCCAGGAGCCCTGCCTGCGCTGGGGAAGACTGAGCCGGCCCAGGCGCAGAGAGATGCAGTAATTGGTTATGAAGGCGGCGGCGGAGGGGGAGGTTTAGGCCACGTCGGTGGTGATGGGGACACAGCGACAGACAGGCTGAGGAGGCACCACTAGTCTAAGAAGTCCATCTCCTTACCAAGAGGATTTGCAAGAATATTTGTGGCTCAGGACCTAAGGAACTCGCTACAGGGAAGTGAGGTCAGAGGTCAGCTCAATCCTGAAATATAAAGGCAGCAAACCGGGTCACACCCCGAGGCAGCGACGGGGGCACCAAGGAGCGGGGTTGGGGGGGGGCGGGGGGCTTCCCAGGCTGGGCTCCCACTGCCACCCCTCCGCCCCCCGGGGTGAGGGGCTTTCCGGGCCAAGGGGGATCCTCGTGGGCAGAGCACCCCTGACCCGACGGATACCGGGGCCTCGGGGATCCTGAAAGGGGGCGGAGGCCCGCATCCCGGAGTAAAAAACCCTCCCTTTTGACCCCAGAACCCAGCTGACACTAGCCTGTGGGGGGTGGTCGCCCAGTTGCCAGGCTCAGAAAACACAGGCTCCCATTCAGACGTGTGCTGACCCTGGGGCCACAGGCCAGCCCGTATCAGGGCGCCGTGGCCTGGCCCCGGCATCCCCCACCCCCTCGCCCCTGCTCCTTAGGGAAGCCCACGGGTGGCAGGAGTCCAGCTGGGGGCTGCTGGGGGAAGAGCCTGGCTCTAAAACTGAGGAGCTTCCCGGCTGCAGCTGCCTCGGAGCTCCGTGGAGCAGAAGCCATCAAAAGTGACCGCGGGCCCCAGGTGGGGCCCGCCCCGAACAGGTGCGTGGGGTGACGGAGCTGGTCTGAAGCGACGGATTGGTTTTGTCATGAACCCTCCGTGTAAGTGAACGGCCAGACCTGCTCCAGGCTCTTCCCAGGCATCTCGCTTTTTCCCTTTGGGTGGGGAGGGGGGCGCAAGGAGTGGGCTCAGCTCCCCCTCCCCAGTCACCCACACGGGCTCTCCCGGGGGAAACTGGAGCCTGGACTGGGGAACGCTCAGACGGACAGGGAAGTTGGGGGAGCGGGCACGGAGCCTGCAGGAGGCAGCGCCCCTAGGGAAGGAAGGGGCTCTGGGGCGCAGGGTCCCCACAAAGCGGAGCAGCCCTGAGGAGCGACGCCACACGACGCCTACCTCTGTTCCTCCTCCAGTTCCTCCTTGGTCATCATCTCCTTGTACTGGTTTCCTCGCAGCTTCCCGGGGCTGTACTTGAAGGAGAAGGCCTCTCCCCCTGCAGAGAGGACCCCAGTGAGAGCCGTTAGGGTGCTGCCCACCCCCCTACAAATTCAGAGTCCCCTTTCCCTTCATTAGTTAGTTTCCAGGGAGCCAGCCATCAGAGTTCCCGACTAGGAAAGACTAGGAACCATGAGGTTGCGGGTGCCATCCCTGGCCTCGCTCAGCGGGTTGAGGATCCGGCATTGCCGTGAGCTGTGGTGTAGGTCGCAGATGTGCCTTGGATCCCACATGGCTGTGGCCGTGGTGTAGGCCGGCAGCTGTAGCTCTGATAGGACCCCTAGCCTGGGAACCTCCAGATGCTGCAGGTGCAGCCCTAAAAAGACAAAAGACAAATAAATAAATAAATAAACAAAATGAGCCAGCCATCACGGCCAGAGAGGGACACCCACCCCCCAGCTTCAAAGAGGGGCAGGGGGGCCCCACCCCCATCCCTGGGCCAGCTGGGTACCGCCCCAGCCTGGGAGAGCGCTGGGCTCCCGGGACACCTCCTGCTCACCCTCGCCGCACCTGCCGGGTCCGCCCCCCACCCCCTTCCGTGGATGCCTAGGGCAACTCGGGAACTCTCTTAGGAACAGAAAGGGAATGAGACAGGTGGTCCCTCTCCATCCACCCTGAGCCTGGGTTGAGCCGTCCACAGAGCTGCCTGTCTGCCCCTTTCAGCAAGGGCTCTGCCTGCAAGGCTTTTGACCCCCTCTTGCTGAAGCCCCCCACCCCCACGTCACTGCTGTGCTCCTTACACAGATGGCGGAGGGAGCTCATCTCTGGGAGGCAGCCTGAGTCAGGGTGCTGGCTTCCCTGCCTCTCCTCAGGTCCCAGGAAGGCGGCCGGGATCCCCAACTCTCCTGCTCAGGTCCTCCTGTCTCCCAGGCTTGGGGGTGTCACCCCTGCTGTCCCGTTCTCCATGCCCCTCCCCCCACCTGTTATTAGAAATCTGAGGGCAACGCATCCAGCCTCCAGCGGCACCTGGGAGTGACGTGGGGTCTTCACGGCATGCCCCAATCAGTCGTTAAGAGCAGCACTTATCACTGGGTGCATGTACCCGGCTTCCCCAATCCCAGAGCAGACCCTGTAGCTTCAAACAAAAGGGCAGTTCTAGCGGCCTGAAGGGGGCAAACCAGGGGGTCTGGACAGAGGAAGAAGGGACAGGGAATGAAGGCAGGTGCGGGGCACACAGGCCAGAGGGTGGCAGCGCTCACAGGTGAAGGCTGCAAGGGCACAGGGGCAAAGCGCTCTGGAGCGCCCCCCTGCTGAATGTCCAGGTGGAGCGGGTTTCCTTGGGAAGCGATGCCCTCGTGTGGTCCTTCAGCCCAGCAGGCGGAGGGAGACAGCTCTGGGCACAGAGGCGGAATGGCCTGTCTCACCTCATTTCCATTAGTGTATAAAGAATGGAGGGAGGGAGATGCGGACCCCAGCAGGTCGCCCTCCCACACGGGGCATCCCCTTTCACTTCTGCTCTGTGTCACTGCACTGCCAGGGGTGTCAAACACCTCCACATCCTGCCCCGGGCCACCCTGACCTCCTCCAGCTGGCGGCTGTCCCCGCGATCAGAAAGGCTAATGCGGGCTCCAGGGAAGGAAGAGGCTCCAGCCTCTGAGATTCAGGCTCTCTCTTGGCTAAAGGAAGAAGGTTCTGGATGCAAATTCAGAACCCAAGTGTTATGGCTCAGCAGGAGACCTGGACCGCCTTTGCCCCAGGCAGCAGTTACCGTGTTTGTACAAGGATTAATTTATTCTCCATTCATGCAGGAGATACTGAGGGGGCTCTCGGTACCGGCCCCTTTGCAGGGAAGAAAACATACAGTAAGCAAAGATGAGCAATTAGAGCAGAGTCTGCAGCAGGCCTAGGCTGGGAGAGCTGTTCAGGGGGAGTGGCAGGCGGGGAGGTTCTGCTTGGAGGTTTCACTGGGCGGCAGGGGTGGGGGCGGGAAGGCCATCCCAAAGTTGCTGCGGTAGGTCTGGGGAGACAGATTCAGCAAAGCAGGGAGGCCCGTGAGGCCAGGGCGCAGGAGAACCCACCCTGCCCGAGCCTCCAGGCTGACGCGCCAAGGGCCCGCAGTCAGGAGCATCTCACGGCAGGGCCTGGACCCCGGGCACCTGGGGACCCAGGGACTATGCTGAGTGATACAGACTCGCTGTTGGAGGGGCCTGGGTCTTCGGGGCCGAATCACACAGAGCTGGTCTCCAAATGAGACTGCGCAGCTGCGCTGGTTTCTGGACTTCAGAAGAGGCAGCAGACAAAGAAAACCAATTAACCTCGACATCAAGGTCATTGTGTTGCTATGTTCTAGAAAAATAAGCTATAAAAAAAATGCTGCCAGCTGGGTGCCACTCCAGGTTTCAGCGTGGGGGGCAGGACTGGTTGGTTTTATGCTTCTCTGAGTCAGAGAGAACAAGCCACTTGAAGAGGCTTTCACCGAACCACACAGGCGTACCAAGTGGCACACGGCCACTTCCAATTTCACTGGCCCAGGAGGGGTCAACGGGAGAGCCCCTGGGCAGGGAACTTCCGCTTGCAGTCCTGGGTGCATCTGCCCAGTCGTCTGGGAAGGCATCTCAGGGGACCCAGTTCAATTAATGAGCTAGACGGCTCGCTGCGGGGGTGGGGGTGGGGCCCTCATGTTTTCTCCAAACCCCCTCCCTGCCTCCCCCGGGTCAGGGCTGGCAAGAGGCGGCTAGCGGATGGGGGAGTCCAGGAGTGGCAGTCAGATAAGGAGGGAGGGCCAGTGACACGGCCCCCGGCTGGGTGTGGGGCTGCACATCTGTGGACAGCGTTTTAGAAGGGGGCAGGGGACCTGCTGAGTCTCCCCTTGTTCTGGCCCAGGGGCCTCCTGCAGCTTCGGCTTTTGCCTTCTGTGCCCCCAGGTCACTAACAGGATCCAGTAAAGAGGCCGGGTTCCCTGCAGACCCTCTGGGAGAACCAAAGGCTGGAGGAAGCTGAGCCCACCCCACCCAGCCCCTGCCCCGGCCCCGGCTGCCCCTGCCCCTCCATCTTCCTCTAAGACTGTACGGCTAGAAACCAACAGCCCTTCCCTGCTGGGCCTCCGGGACACTCTGGGTGCCCCCGCCCCAAGTCCTGCCTGCCTGGCCCACACCAGCCTTGGTTACTGCATTCCTGCAACCGTCTCTTTCCACGGCTCCTGCCAGCTGTGGATTTAAAAACCACAGCAACAGTCTCGCTTTTTTAAAAAAAGCAAGAAGTATTTCAAATATACACAAAAGTACAGCAAGTAATAAGTTCTCTGTGTACTTGCCATATTGCCATGTAGCTTTGACTAATGTTGACATTTTGCTATTTTTGCTTCAGCTTTTTTTTTTCCTTTTTTTTTTTTTAGGGCTGCACCCTTGGCATGTGGAGGTTCCCAGGCTAGGGGTTGAATCGGAGCTACAGCTGCCGGTCTACACCACAGCCACAGCAATGCTGGATCCAAACTGTGAGCTCTCAGCAACACCAGATCCTTAACCCACTGATCGAGGCCAGCAATTGCACCCACGTCCTCATGGATCCTAGTTGGATTCATTACTTCTGAGCCAAAGGGGAACTCCCCACTCCCGACTAGCTGGGTTCTTAACCTCCTGAGACACAATGGGAACTAGCGCTGTTTTGTTTTTGTTTTTGTTTTTGTTTTTTTTTAATTTTTAAAAAAGAACTAAGACATGACAGACCCAGCAGAAGCCCCACACCGGGCTTGGTTTGTCTGTCTGGGGTGCTGGTCCCCGGGGCAAACACATGACCTTCCACTTGGACAATTGTGAACTGGTCTGTGTCCTCAGTGCTCCTGGCCACCTGGAATCCGGGGGCCACAGAGGTCTGGCCTGTGACCCAGAGCTGCTTGGGAATCGGGCGTTTCCTCCCCAGGGGCCTTTACCCAGCAAAACCCTGGGAAACGGCCTTGTGAAGGGCTTTAATCGCCCTAAGATGCGTCGGAGATATTTGGAGAGAAATGGGAAATGCACAGCGTGGGGACGAGAGAGCTGAGAGGCACTGGGGACACAGAAGGTCAGCGATGGGCCACCCGTATTAGGAGACAGCGCTCCCCGCGAGGGTGGGAAAGGAAGGCGGAAAGAAGAAAGCAGGTGACAGGGCTTCCGGCTCCAGCCTGGCTGTCCCCGGGGCGCCCCGGACCCCACCTCTCGGCCCCTCTCTGCCTGCTCTCCCCTCCGTCCCTTCCCCTCCTCCTGCCCCTCGACGTCTCCCTGAGAATCCAGGCGACCTCGGCGCAGCCCAGCCCCACAGCCGGAGGGTGAGGCGGCCTCTGGGGGTGGCGAGGTGCGACCCGGGTGCCAGGACCCACTCACCGTCTTCCTCCGCGGGCCCGGCCTGGGGGGGCTCCTCCTCGCCGCGCAGCTCCCGCTCCTCTTCCTGGAAGACGGGGAGAGGGGTCAGTGCCTGGGCACGTGGTTTACTCACTGACACTGTCATTCGGGGTCTGACCCTCCGTCAAAGTGACCTGACGGCAGGGCCACTCTTAGGAGAGGTGTGCGTGGGGTCGGAAGCAGGGCGGGTCTCGGGGAGACGGGGCCGCGGGGGCAGGACGTCAAGGGGAGAGGAAAGAGCCGCATGGGGCCACCCCGCGCAGGGGCACTGTCCTTCCAGGGTGGCCACGAGGCCCTGAGTGGGGGCCGCGGTCAACAGCAGGTGGGCCGGGGCGTCAGCACAGGGGCCGGTTGGCCCAGATGATGGGGTTTTGACCTTTGCACCTTGGTCCCTTTGCCTTTTCCCGTGTTGCTGGTCACAGCCTTTGGATGTCACCTGATCTGTGCACTGGGGCTGCCCACCCCTCCTGGTAGCCAGGAGAACCAGAGGCACAGGAGGAAGGGCGCCCGGTCCTCTGGGGCCCGGGCAGGGTGGCACAGAGAAGCTGCATCTGCTTCCTCTTAACACCGGTTCCATCCCTGACCGCTTCCATGTCTGTTTTCCCAAAATTGGAGTCCGCCTCCCTCAGCCCTGTTCTCTCCCACACACGGACAAAATGAGCAGAAGGGTGGAAGACGCGTCCCAGGAGGACCCTGGTGAAGGAACGAGTGACTTCAGCTTGCAGGAATGTTGGAGGATGAGAGGGCCGGGCCAGCGGGGATGCAGCCCTGAGGGGGAGAAGGGCAGGGCGAGGGGCCGGTGGCCCACGGAAGGCCAGCAGCAGACATGGCAGGGCCCCAGGCCCCGGAGGGGGCACACAGACATGAATGAGCGGCCCTGCAGGGGACAAGGTGGCACCGGGGACAAAGCCAAACCCAGGCCTTCAGGACTCCGGGTCTGGGGGTCCAGCCCGTCTGCAGCCTTGGCAGGAGTGCTGGGCGGGAAGGCTCCCCAACGAAATGGAGCGAGCTAAGTGGGGAGGCAGAGCTTGCAGGAGCCGAGGAGCCAGGTGATGAGTGGCGAACTGAAGGGCCAGGGTCTCCCGCTGGGACTTTCTCTCTGCGCCCCCTGGGGTGTAGGGCGGGGGCCGGGGGCGGCCCTCTTCCCCCTGGCGCTTGACGTCCGTCAGCACCATCGACATGGGAGCCACGCTGCCCTGAGCGCTGCTCCGCTCCTGGGGCTTGGGTGTCCAGAAGCCCTCCCGGATTTTGCCCAGCAAAGCATCCTTGTGGCTGCGGGGTCGATGGGCCTCTTAGGGCATCAGGCAAAGGAGCCAACACACTTCTAGGGATCTGCTCTGGACCAGAACACCAGCCATCTGTGTTGCTGTTGTTTCGACACACTCACAACATGCAGAAGTTTCTTGGCCAGGGGTGGAACCTGAGCCACAGCAGTGACAACGCCAGATCCTTAACCCGCTGAGCCACCAGGGACCTCCTATCCGGGTTTTATACAGTGGTTCTGGGTGCCGCGGAAAACAAGAGAAAACTGGTAACAACTAAATGTTCATCCAGGCAGTACAAGATATTCGAGTTAAATATCGTGGGTTGATCTGCTCGCCAAAATATGTCCAGCTTGAATACATCACAGCGCATCCATGCACCTGCCGCGCTGCTCTGGAAGGGAGGCGACGGTGAGTGCTCATCTGAAAAGCGCAGCCAGACGCATTAGCAAAGGGGGAACCAGGAAGCAGCACAAGGCAGAGCGCACCCTTCTCGGTGTGAACATTAAAACAGAAGTGCAATGATACAAAGAAAAAAAAAAAAAAAACAATCAGGAGTGCACATACCCGCTCATAAATGTGGAGAAAATGTTTTCTGGAAAGACGCAAAACACTGTCCACAGGGACCGCCTTTGGGGAGAGGAGCTTCCTTTCCATCTGACACATTTCAGTGTAACTCGGAGTTTCTAATCCTGTGCATGTAGCATTTTTAAAATGCTACCCAGGATCTCGGAACAGTGAGCTTGGGGCTATTGTATATATTTTTCCTTATTTTAAAAAAAGAAAGAGAGGAGTTCCCGTCGTGGCTCAGTGGTTAACAAACCCGACTAATAACCATGAGGTTGCGGGTTCCATCCCTGGCCTTGCTCAGTGGGTTAAGGATCTGGCATGGCTGTGGCTCTGGCGTAGGCTGGCGGCTACAGCTCTGATTCGACCTCTAGCCTGGGAACGTCCATATGCCTCAGGTGCGGCCCTCAAAAGACAAAAGACAAAAAATAAATAAAAATTCAAAAATAAAAATATAAAAAGACAGAGTGGAGTTCCTGCCATGGCACAACGAGATCAGCGGCGTCTGGGGAGTGCTGGGACACAGGTTGGATTCCCGGTCCTGCACCATCAGTTAAGGATCCAGAGGTGCCACAGCTGAGGCTCAGGTTGTGACTGCAGCTCCGATCTGACCCCATATGCTGCACGGCAGCCAAAAGAGAAAAAAGACCAACAGGTTAACCTAGTCAGGGCTGGATTCCAGGAATAAGCCCAGTATGGATACCAGCGGGGAGGCCAGTTCTCCCAGTGGGTGCGAGGGACATAAAGATGAAAGGAAAACAACCAAAAAAAGCAAACATAGTCCCTTTTTGAAGGAACTCACTGGCCAGGAGGAAAGACATCTTCCCAGATAATTGCCACCCAAGGGGAAATTCAAGACCATTGCAGATCCAGCTCTGGCTGACCTGCTAACACTCCCCTGGGGAGAGGTTGGTCTACATTTGGATTTTGCACTTGACTTTTGAAGTGCGGTGCTTTTTAAACTGGTTTTGACCCATTGGTGGGTCATGAGAGCAATGTAGAGCTTGCTACTAGGATTTCAAAAACGTGCAGCCCAGAAGTTCCCATTGTGGCTCCATGGGTTAAGAACCTAACATAGTGTCCATGAGGATGACAGTTCGATCCCTGACCTTGCTCAGTGGGCTAAGGATCCCGCATTGCCGTGGCTGTGGTATAGGCTGGCAGCTGCAGCTGCAGCTCAACCCCTGGCCCAGGAACCTCCCTATGCTACAGGTGCAGCCCTTAAAAAAAAAAAAAGTGCAGCTGATGTCTTAGTGTGGTTTTAAGATTTAATAATTTCGGAAGCATAAATGCTACAAACATACCGAAAAATGACATTTGAAAGGTATTTGCATTTTATATTTTAAATATATTGATGATTTTCTAGCTCATTTTGAGATTCTGAAAAAACCTTTCATGGGTGGAAGGTCAGCGATTGAAGGGACTGCCTTTGCGACTCCAGCCTTGTGATCTGAGGAAGACTGGATGCCCATCTGACAGTTTGGACTTGGCCTCAAGGGAGGTCAACCAGATGTCTGGGGTGCAAACAGCAAAGGACCCTGCTGCCTGCCTGTCTGTCCAGTTTCTGGACACGGCAAAGCACAAAATTGAAAGAACATGGCTTTCAAATGTCAGGAAACTAAGTATAAAAGGAATTTAAATAAGTAAATAATCAACCGAGGTGTTTTGTAGGTTTGTGGCATTTACACTTAAAACTGCACTAAGACTTTGGGGGCGCTCCTGTGTGCCAGAATGAAATTAAAGATAAACAGTGGTGTGGGGCGGGGGGAGAGGTAGATACCATTTTACAAAACTTCTCTGACTTTATCTACGGGGATGTGATTCAAAATAGATTTCTTGGAGTTCCCGTCGTGGCGCAGTGGTTAACGAATCCGACTAGGAACCATGAGGTTGAGGGTTCGGTCCCTGCCCTTGCTCAGTGGGTGAATGATCCGGCATTGCCGTGAGCTGTGGTGTAGATTGCAGATGCGGCTCGGATCCCGCGTTGCTGTGGCTCTGGTGTAGGCCGGTGGCTACAGCTCCGATTCAACCCCTAGCCTGGGAGCCTCCATATGCCGCGGGAGCGGCCCAAGAAATAGCAACAACAGCAACAACAACAAAAAAGACAAAAGACAAAAAAATAAATAAATTAATAAAATAAAATAGATTTCTTATTGTGAGACGTAATGAACTTTGGACCACATGCTTGAATTGGGCACTTATTGTTTCCTGTCTGCAGAGAAACCCCCTTCTTTCAGAAGGTGCCCCTGAAGCCTGGGGGAACCGCCCAATCAGACCCCCCGACACACAATGTGATGACGCTGGCGGGTGGATGTGACCCACGGGCCCAACTTCCTCTTGGGCCCGAGGGATCTCTGGTCCCAGAACTGGAAGCTTAAGAGCTGGGAGCTGCGGAGAGTGACCGGGGCGGGGGGCGGGGGGAGTCCCCCGCCATGGCCACCCCCGAGGCCATTCCACCCCTGCCCCCTCTCTGTGGGAGCGACTCACGTCCTGTACACCACTCTGCCAGGGTCAAGCCCGGGGGCAGGACGAACCCAGCAGCTGCTCAGAGCTCTGGCTGCAGACATCACAAGAGGCCACCATCACTGTTGACCCCTCATCAATGTGCTGTATAGTCCCCGACGTTAGGGGCAGAATTGTGTCCTTCCCCAAATTCATCCATTGAGGTCCCAACCCTCAGTACCCCAGACTTTGACTGTATTTGGACAGAAGGCCTACAGAGGTTATTAGAGGAGTTCCCTGGTGGCTCAGTGGGTTAAGGACCTGGCATTGCCACTGCTGTGGCTCCGGTCGCTGCTGTGGTGCAGGTTTGATCCCTGGCTCGGGAACTTCTGCATGCTGCAAGTGCCGCCAACAACTCCCCCTCAAAAAACAAACAAATAAATAAAAAAGAGCATTAGATTATTAGGATGGGTCCCAGTCCACTTTGACTGGTGTCTTTACAAGAAGAGGAAACGTGGACACACAGAGAGACACCTGGGGTGCGCGCACACAGAGGAAAAACCCCGCGAGGACACAGCAGGAAGGCAGCACCTGCAGCAGAGGACAGAGGCCTCGGAGAGACCGAACCCGCTGACACCTTGACCTCAGTGTTCCAGAGAAGATAAATTCCTGCTGTTTAAGCCACACGGTCTGCGTTGAAAGTAAGTCACTTTCATGAATGCTGAGAATCACGACATGCTCTGGGACAGACAGCTGCTGTCACCCTGGCAGGTTCCCACAGCAGACCCTGCCCCAGTCAGCTCACTGACCAGCATCTCAGCCCTCCATTCGTGGTTAAAGCCTAGTTCGCACCTCACACGTTCTGGGACGCCTTTCTTTTGTTGTCTTTTTTCCTTAGGGCCACACCCACAGCCGCCACACCCACCGCAGCACTCCTGCGATACTATTGTTTTTTAATTGTTTTTATTATAGTTGATTTACAGTGTTCTGTCACTTGATGCTATATAGCCAAGTGACCCAGTTATACATTTATAAACATTCTTTTTTTCACATTATCCTTCTGGATTTGTTCCATCACAAGTGATTAGATATAGTTCCCTGTGCTACACAGCAGGATCTCATTGCTCATCCACTCCAAATGCCATAGTTTGCATCTACTAACCCCAAACTCCCACTCCCTCCTCCTTGGCAACCACAAGTCTGTTCTCTACGTCCATGAGTTTGTTTCTTTTCTGTAGATCGGTTCACTTGTGCCGTTTATTAGATGCCAGATAGAAGTGATATCATATGGTATTTATCTTTCCCTTTCGGACTTACTTCATTTAGTATGAGAGTCTCTAGATCCATCCATGTTGCTGCAAATGGCATTATTTTGTTCTTTTTTAATGACTGAGTAGTATTCCACTGTCTATATGTACCATATCTTCTTAATCCATTCATCTGTCATTGGATATTTAGGTTGTTTCCATGTCTTGGCTCTAGTGAATAGTGTTGCAATGAACATAGGGGTGCATGTATCTTTTTCAATAAAAGTTTTGTCTGCATACGTGCCCAGGAGTGGGACTGCTGGATCACATGGTAGTTGGTTTTCTGAGGTACCTCCATACTGTTTTCCATAGCGGTTGTACCCATTTACATTCCCACCGACAGGGCAGGAAGGTTCCCTTTTCTCCACGCCCCTCCAGCATTTGTTATTTGTGGACTTACTAATGATGGCCATTCTGACTGGGGTGAGATGGCACCTCATTGTAGTTTTGATTTGCATCTTGCTAATGATCAGTGATGTTGAGCATTTTTTCATGTGCCTGTTGGCCGTCTGTGTCTTCTTTGGAGAAATGTCTCTTCAGGTCTTCTGGCCATTTTTCTCTTTTTTTTTGTCTTTTTTTTTTGTTTTTTGTAGGGCCACACCCGCAGCACATGGAGGTTCCCAGGCTAGAGGTTGAATTGGAGCCGTAGCTGTTGGCCTACACCACAGCCCAACGGCAACGCCAGATCCTTAACCCACTGAGCGAAGCCAGGGATGGAACCCGCAGCCTTATGGTTCCTAGTCAGATTTGTTTCTGCTGAACCATGACAGACAGGAACTCCGGATTGTTTGTTTTTCTTGCTAGTGAGTTGTATGAGGTGTTTGTATATTTTGGAGATTAAGCCCTTGTCAGTTGCATCATTTGAAACTATTTTCTCCCATTCCGTAGGCTGTTTTATTTATAGTTTCCTTGGCTGTTCGAAACTGGGATCCTTTTCTAATTCAGCTTTTCCGCCAGTGGAGGGGGTGGAGGTGGGCCTCCTGACAGCCCGGCCAAGGCCAGGAGCCCAAGAGGGAGGGGCGGCAGAGGGGAGGGGCAGGGGCTGCAGGGTGAAGAGGGGCTTGGAAGGAGGCTTCTCAGAGCCCCTGGGAGCCAGGTACGCACCCCAGGGGCAGCGCAATGCTACTTATGGCTGCCCTGGCCCATCTAGGCCTGACGCACGGCTGAAGTCAGAAGAGATGGGGGAAGATGGAGAGAGAGAGACGGATACCTGTCTGCCTAAGGAGATGGATCTGCTCTGGGGTCCTGCAAACAGGATCTGTTGGAGCCTGTGACCAGCCACCTGGGCTGCCTCCTGTTGTGCCTGTGCCAACCCCTCCCCCGACTCTAGTTCATCCAGAAAGTGGACCTGACCGGGGGCGGGGACCACGGATCCACCAGGGAGGCAGAGGGGAGGCCCAGCTCCCATGGGGATGCCTGTCCCTCCATGCCCCCGCAGCAGGCGACAACAGAGACAACAGGAAGCCCTCAGGGGGCCTGCACAATCCCCCAAGCATGCGCCATGCAGCCAGGTCAGCGGACCGCCCCATCTCCAGGGAAGGTCCCTAAGATGGGCACTGAGACCGGGCACAGGGGCTGCCTCCCTGCTTCCACTCAGGCGGAAGCAGGATAGACAGTGCTGGCACTCCTTCCAGAAGGATTCCATTAGGCAATGAGGCTGTTCATCTTTTGCATTCACAGCAGAGCGTTGCTGTGGGGCGAGCAGACAGAGCAGAGCTGGCGCCAGCTCCCAGGGCGCCGGTGCTGGGCGGGGAGGACAGGCTGGCGGCCGAGGTCACAGCCAGGCCGTTCTCTCCGCCTGTACCATCAAAACAAGGCAGCCACCCCTGGCCTCCAGATGACAGCTCCAGGCTCCAAGCAGGCCAGCTCTCTCCATCCCCTTGTGCGGCTGGACAGGACATGTCCCCGGTGACAAGGAACCAACATCTTCTTGTCCCAGCTTGACCCCTCTCAACGTGTCCAGGTTTTCTCTGCGGTCACAGCAACTTGACACTTCATCATGGCCCAGGAATGTTGACGACAGCCTGGCACTTCCTTTCCATCTGACTTCTAAGCTCTCCTTGCCTTTGGGAGACGTGTGGGGTCCCTCCTCCCCCTAATTCTCCCTGATCCAGCCTCGGTCACTCTGTGCCTTCATCCCTGTCCGGCCTCCGTCACTCTGTGCTTTCATCCCCATCCTGCCTCAGTCACGCTCCTTCATCCCCGTCCGGCCTCGGTCACTCTGTGCCTTCATCCTGGCACCATGTCCTGGAGCCCATTCTCCTCCAATTCCCCTGTTCTGAAGACATCTTAAAATGCCGACTTGATGATGCTTTTCTGCTCAAAGCCCCCTGATGACAGTTGCCATGTACAGTTCAAGTACGCCTGGCTTTGAAAGCTCTCCTGCTTCCAGATTCCATGAGTCAGTCTCTAAGGGTTTGCTGGCAAGTGCTGTCCTCTCCCACCCACCACATGGGCCATGAGGTCATCCTTGGGGCCACAGCCTCGGGCACAGGGGCTGTCCTTGGAGGCTCACCCCTGGGCCCCTCTCCCTCCTCTGTCGGAGGGGGTCCTCTGAGACCACACCGTCTGACTTGGACAGGATGGAGCTCAGTTATTATTCTAACCGGGGTGGAGAGAGCCCTGGCGCTGTGTGGACGGACTGCAGGGTCTGCCGCAGGGAGGAGGGGCAGAGGGGCCAAGATCCCCACCCAGACCAGTTCCGCTTCTGCTCCCTGCACTGAGCTTCCTTATGCGACTGGAGGGAGAAAGGTATCCAGTGCTTTTAAATATGTCAGAAGCCACTGATCTAACTTGGCTCTGACCCAGTACAAAACCCCAGGTGATAAAACCTTTGATGAACTGCCAGCTACCCAGTCTCTGTTTGAACACCCCCAGCATCAGGGAGCTCACTACCTTACAGTTTGCCTCTTTGGGGCAGAAAACACAGCTCTAGGGATGCACACAGGCAGGTGACACACAGGGCCCTGGGCACAAAGAAAAATGACTGCTGCTGCCCAGGGCAGTCCTACGAGCAGGAAGCACCTGCCTCTCAGCAGGAAGCGATGGGGTTTTCTTTTTGTTGTTATTGCAGTTCATTCATTCAACAAGTACCTTCTGGGTGCCCCTGTTCTCATGAGCTGATATTCCTCCGCAGCAGACAATGCACCAAAATCAAAGATGACCTCAGCCTGCACCGAGTGCTGCGAAGGAAGCCAGAGAGGACCGTGTGCTGGGAGGAATTTACATCCACCACGGTGGCCAAGGTCACAGAGACTTAAAAGGGGAAGAGACCCCTTCTAGGGATCGAGGCTGGGAGGGCTGGCCAGGCAGAGGAAGAGCGGCACCAGGCCTGGCATGTGTCTGGGGTGGGGGGCGACCAGGAGAAGAGGCAGAGCCGTTGGGGGGTGTTGGGAAGAGCCTGGCATTTACTCTGTGAGTGATGGGAGCCACTGGGGGGCTTTAAGCAGAGCAGGAGATGTGGTTTCTATGTTGTGAAGATCACACTGGTTGCTGGGTGGGGTGCAGGTGGGGCGCACACTGGAGGCAGGGAGACCTGAACAGCCCAGACGAGGCATGGACTGGAGCGGTGGCCAGAGAGATGGGTGAGCCCGCATGCAGCGGGCATTCTGGAGGCCCAGGAGGCAGGACCTGCTGATGTGGTCACTGCGGGCAGGTGGGACAGGGACAAAGAGAAAACCAGGAAGACACTGCGGCTCTTGGTCGGAGCAGCCACGCGACTGGTGCTAGAGCTCTGAATGGGATGACAAACACTGGGGTGGGGGCGGGGGGGGGCAGAGGGCATCGTGGTGGGCAGAAACGCAGCACCCTATCAGACGTGATGTCCAGGAGGGGGCTGGGGCCGGGCTTGGCTGGGGCACAGCCGTGGGCGTCATCAGCTCTTGATCCCAGGCTGACGGCAGCCCATGTGTCCTGGGAGGTGGCAGCGGTCCCGGCCACGCAGAAGCCCTCCACTTGCTGTCATGGGCTTGAGCTTTTTTAGTGAGGTCCGAGAGCAGAGAGCTCCTGGTAACCCCCTGACGTGAGGCACAGGGATGTGGGGGCGAGGACAGCCAGGGGGGCCAGCCTGCAGGGCTGTGGGTTCAAACGTCCAGACTAAGAGACCGTCCTGGACTCCCAACCGAGGGCACGGTCACAAGCCCCAAAGGCCCCAAAGGCGCAGGCCGTCTGGCTCAGACATCAGCCTGCCGGATTCAATCCCATCAGATTAACGTCTTTGGCCCTGCTCCTACAAAGAGGATTTGGAGGACATCAAAGCTTCATAAAAAACACCCCGAGGCAGCAGGCAGCAGCCAGCCATCTACCAGACCCTCCGTCAGTGAGTATTAGGCTGATTTCCAGTCTCTGCCTTTGGAGAGAAACAGAGGTCAAAGACAGGGAAGAAAATGAAGAGAGGGACCAAATCAGATCTGAAAGGATCAGAGGAAGAAAAACCCTTGTGTTGGGGAAAGCCAGGCTGAAGAATTTTGACCATGACCGGCTCCAAGGACAGTCACAGAAGGCAGGTGGCCAGCACTTCAAATCTCCTTTAGCCTTTATGAGGAATAACGATGAGAAGGGTCTGACCTTGGGGGAGGCGGACGATTGTTACAGGGTGCCACTGGGCCGGAGGTAGCTTCTGATTTTGAGACTGATCTCAGAGGCTGAGTCTTCAGCAAGTTACGACTCCGGTTGGGAGAAAGAGCCTTCACACCACAGTCCTAGAATTAGCCGCCTGTGAGACCACGCTCAGGGCTGCCTCAACCAGAGGTCAGGCTGGTTAGCAATGCCAAGGATTGCTATGCAAGTTCCCAGGCCAGGGATCCCATCTGAGCCCCAGCTGTGACCTCAGCCCCAGCTGTGGCAGCACGGGATCCTTAACCCACGGCTCCACAGCAGAAACTCCCTTGGCAAGGATTTCCAACTTGAAAATATGAAACCCCAGGGCAGGCACCTCTCCCCAGGCTGTGAGAGCAGACAATCACGCGCTGCTACAGAGGGTCAGTTTGCTTCAGTCCGAGCCCTTCATCTGGTGGATGGGAAGACTCAGACCCAAAGCTTAAGTGACTTCCCCCAAATCCTGTGGCTGTTTTTCATTTTTATTTTTTAATAAAATAAATTAAAACCCAGTAATTTAAATACCTATCATTTATTACTTATTAAATACTAAGTAAATTTGAAAAAATAAGGATATACACATATTCTGTGTAGGTAATTCTGTGTAGGCCAGGGGTCAGATTGGAGGGGCAGCTGGCCTACCCCACAGCCCCAGCAATGCCAGATCCGAGCCGTGTCTGCGACCTACACCACAGCTCACGGCTACGCCGGATCCTTAACCCACTGAGCGGGGAGCAGGGATCGAACCCTCAGCCTCATGGTTCCTCGGCGGATTCGTTTCTGCTGCGCCACGATGGCAACTCCAGCAGCTCCTTGTTGGAGGGAGTTTCTGGACCCTATTCCGTTTGTCTGACCTAAATGGGCCAACCGAGTGTGGTCCGACTCAGGTGACTCCAGAGATGCCACCTGGGACTTGGCGTTTCTCAGAAAGACTGTCTGCCAAGGGCCTGAGCTGGTCTCCCTCCTCTCCCGCTGTGGTTTGGGCCAACTGTCTGGGAAGGAAAAGGGCCACGAGGAAGAAACTGCCTAAAAGCAAATGTTTTATTTCTGACTCTCCAGAGCTAGGCAGCTTTTTTCTAAAGGTATGTTCTTTAAGAGTTTACTACTTCCCAGTAAGCAGAAAAATTCTAACTGAGGGCTGCATTTTCTATGTGCAAACACGACTCTATCGCTGAAAGAAAGAGAACATTTTAGCTGCTAGGAAAGCCCTGACTTCTCCTAGGGAAAAAAAAAAAATTAGATTATAAGCTTCGCCAGCTGTACAAAACATAACCGCCTGCACCACAGATGGCTGAACGCTGCTTACAGCTCCCCGCGCTGTCTCGTATTCAGTTGATGTGCAGCGCTGCTGGAATGATCGCGAACACGCCAGCGGCGGCTTTGCGTTCAGCCCTTCCCCTTCCCGCCGTCGGCCGACCCGCCAACGTGCTAGCTACGCTGCTGTTCTAATTAATGCGCATTTGGATGATGTCTGTTTTCCCCCCTAGAAGTCTCACTAGAGCTGTCACAGCCTGAAAATTTGTGTCCCCAGGATTCACACGGCTCCCTGCCTGGGACATCGGTCAGCTGCCTTCTGCGGAAGTCCCTGCGCCGTTTCCGAGTAGGAGGAGGGGGCCTGAGCGCTGGGGGGCGGCCTGGGTCCTGGCTCTGGTACCATCGAATGACACCTGAGCCTCGGCGCCTGGAACCCATAGCTGCTGGGGAGGTGAGAGGCCTGCACATCTAAGGTCCTACCTCTACGGCAGCACCAAGAAGGACCGTTTCCCGGCATTGAGAGGGGCCCGCTCTTGCTGCTGACCTTGTTCTAGGTCATTCTTTGTGAGGGTAGGGCCTGCCCGCCCCTCTCATGCCCACTCCCACTCCCACACAAATCCCTCAGAGAGAAACCAGGTTTAATAACACGGCCCTGCCCTCTGCTCGGCCTCCTTGTGCTGGGCTGGCTGGTCTCCCCCCCCACCCAATGTCTTCAGTCACTGCTCAGCCTCCCGTGGGGGGGCCAGCACGTGGCTTGGCTCTCCCACACCTCAGAGATCCACAGCCGCAGCAGAAGCCTGCTTCCCTGGGTTCTGGATCCTTCTCAGTAATCAGCTTTGTGAGTGTAGGCAGCAGCTGCTCTGGGCCTCCCGCCCCAGGAAAGGAAGCCCATTGGATTAGAAGGGCCGGGTGGTTAATGGAGAATGAAAGGGGGCGGGAGAGGTAAGTGCCACTCGACCGCCCAGGGCTGTGACCTCCGGCTCTCAGCAGCTGGGGCGGCCCTCCCTCCTCCCCCTGCTGCTGTTCACTTAATGAGAGGCTGGCTGAGGGCGTCACTGCTGCCTCCCCAAAGCCAGACCAGAGTTATTTTTCTCCAGGGCTCCTTCGTGCCTGTTTTCCAGGATGGGGCAGTATGAGAATCAGAAGAGAGCCCTGTGGCCTGCTTTACACAATGCCCAAGTCCATTTCCAGACCATTTCTCAGCAGCTTCTTCCAGGGTCATCCCACCACTGGGAAGGTGGGAAGCGGGGGGACAGTGGATATCTGTGTCCCCCAGCACCTGGGCCTATGCACAGCTGGAGTTGAGGAGGGCTTGCTAGCTCAGAAAGCGCTGGAGCCTTGAGCCCCAGACCACTGGGGAGGAGGGGAAGGAGGGAACCAGTCTCACCCGGTGTCAGCTCCGAGCCTCTGCAAGTGCCTTGTCCCTCAAAGCCCCCGCTCGCCCTCACAGGACACGCGCTCTCCCAGACAGAGTTGAACCAGGCCTGCTTTCTTTCTTATTTTTGTCTTTTTTCCATTTCTTGGGCCACTCCCGCAGCATATGGAGGTTCCCAGGCTAGGGGTCGAATCGGAGCTGTAGCCGCCGGCCTACGCCAGAGCCACAGCAACGCGGGATCCGAGCGGCGTCTGCAACCTACACCACAGCTCACGGCAACGCCGGATCGTTACCCACTGAGCAAGGCCAGGGATCGAACCCGCAACCTCATGGTTCCTAGTCGGAGTCGTTAACCACTGCGCCGCGACGGGAACGCCCAGGCCTGTTTTCTAAAGGACTGCTAAACCCATCACATAGATACCATGTTGCTGAGAGCCCAGAGGCCTTGTAGAAAGTTCTTTCCAAAGTGTTACTGTAACCCACAGGATCAAGAGATGACGGAGCACCACTAAAGAGCACTCTATTTTTTATAGTTTTTTTTTTTTTTTTTTAAATGGCCGCACTTATGGCTTGTGGAAGTTCCCAGGCCAGAGACTGAAGCTGAGCCACAGCTGCGACCTACTCCTCAGCTGTGGCAATGCTGGATCCTTAACCCACTGCACCTGGCTGGGGATCAAACCCATACCTCCACAGCGACCCAAGCCGCTGCAGTCAGAGTCTTAACCTGCTGCGCCACAGGAGGAACGCCACACTTTATTTTTTATTTGTTAATTTTTGGCTGCGCCTGCAGCATAAGTAAGTTCCCAGGACAGGGATCAAACTCTTTGAGCCACAGCAGGGACAATGCCAGATCCTTAACTGCTAGGCCACCAGGGAACTCCAGGACACTTTAAACTTCAGTCCAGAACCTGCCACTGGGTGAACGAGGGCCAGTGTGTGAACTGTGGGAACAGGGCTGCCTAGGAGCAAGTGGTAGCCTGAGACTAGCCCGACACCTCTCTGTTCCCAAGGGAACTCTGAATATCGGAGCACGTCCGAACCCTCCCTGCCAGGGCCACAGGTGAGGTTTACAACCACAGCAGGGCCTCGCTTCCTCCGGGGATGAACTAGGGCATCTCAGCCCTCCTCGGGCTGGTTAGAATCCACTTTAATGACACAATTAGTCACCCACGTGTCAAGCAAAGCGCCTGCTCCAGGAACAATTACTCTGCGAAAGAGAAATGCCTCCGCCCAGCCTCGCCTCCTCTCCAGTATAAACCATTGTGTCCAGCAAAATTCAGAGTGGGCACTGCAGACGCACTGACAACGAACCCAAGCAGCTCACTCATGGTTTCCCATCATCCTGGCTAGCCTCCGAAGAAGAGGAGCCCAGGAGTCAAAACAAGCCTTTTTCTTTTCTTTTCTTTTTTTTTTTTGCTTCTTAGGGCCACACCCATGGCATACGGAGGTTCCCAGGCCAGGGGTCGAATCGGAGCTGTAGCTGCCAGCCTATGCCACAGCCACAGCAATGCAGGGTCTGCGCTTCGGCTGCGACCTATATCACAGCTCACGGCTATGCCAGATCCTTAACCCACTGAGTGATGCCAGGGATCGAACCCACATCCTCATGGATACTAGTTGGGTTCTTATCACTGAGCCACAACAGGAACTCCAAAACAAGGCTTTCTGATCAGGGTCAGCCCTCCCCCCACCTCCCACCTGTGGTGGCCTGGAGGGGCCAAGGGTGCTGTGATCCTGGGGCCGGGCCTGGCATGTAGGTTTCCAATCTAAAGAGATGCATCAGAAAAAGTGTGTGGGGCTGGTCAGACAAGTGCACTGGAGACACCTCTCCTCTCCGGATACCCTGAAGCAAGACGGTGCGGTGTAGTCAGGACAGAGCCGATGGACAGCAGAAGCCAGAGAGCGGGTTTGCGGGGTTCAGCTGTGCTGCAAGAGGACCTTATCCTGCTAGCTCACTGCACACCCGCCCAGCTGGTCCACACCCCAGGGGAGGTGTGCAAAGCACCGTGCAGTTTGAAACAGACAATAAAAAGGATTGCAATTGTCCGGTCCCTTTCTTTCCGTGGCATTCTATGGGCTTCGCACAACATGACATAAATGACTCAGGAATCTGGATGTCAAATTGGCCTAAGAAGCTTTCCTTTTTTTTTTTTTCCTTCCGTTTAAGTTTCATATTTTCCACCAGAAGGCAACAGTCATTATCGCAGCCCTTGAAACAAGCCACATACACGTGGATTTGGGAGCCTGCGGCCGGGAGGATGAGGGGTGAGGGGGTAGAAGGTGGTTGGGACGGATGCCGGGGCGGGGGTTGGCCAAGAAGGGGAAAGCCAGCCAGGTGACAAAACACAACTCCGAGAAACTCGGCGACGCTTGGGGGGCGGGGGGAACGCCAGGACCTTCCTTTCCTGCCGGCCGCGGGCCCTGCCCTCCCTGGGGGCAGCGCGGCCCAGTCTGGGGGCCCGGGTCTCACCTCGGCCGGGGGCGGCAGAGTGCGCCGAGCCGCGGAGAGCACCGGGCTCGGGGTGGGAAGGGGCGCCCGGGAGGGCGGGACCGTACCTGCCTCTCCTCGGCGGCCTGCTCCTCCTCCTCCTCCGCCGCCGCCGCCGCCGCCGCCTCCGCCGGCGCCGGGGCCGCCGTGGGCTTGTCCGGCAGCGCGGGCTCCCCCGGCCCCTCGGGCGCGGCCGCCGGCTCTGCGGCGCAGGGGCCCGGCGGCTCGGGCGTTCCGCCGGCCTCGGCCGGGGGCGCGGGTTCCGGGGGCGCGGGTTCCGGGGGCGCGCCGGCGGGGTTCGAGCTCGCGGCCGCCCCGCGCCGCAGCAGCAGCCAAGCGAGCAGCAGGGCCAGCGCGGTGGCCAGCGCGGGCAGCGCGGCCAGCAGCTCGGCCGGCGCCTCCATCGCGCCGCGGCCGCCCAAGTGCCCGCCCGCCCACGGGGACCCCCGAGGGAGCCCGCCGCGCCCCGCCCCGGGGCGGAGCCCCCGCCGCGCCCCGCCCCCGACTTCCCCGGGCCCGGGGCTGGACGCCGGCGCAGCGCTCCCGAGGCGCGAGCAGGGCCAAACCCTCTCTGCCCAGGCAGGCCCGGCGCTTCGAGCTTGAGCTCCTTTTGCGACCGAGTTTGAAATGCCCAGGACTCCAGGGGCCCTCGGGTGAGCGTCATCTTTCTGCATCGTTTTCCTCTAGCCCTGCTCATTTTACAGCACTTTGGAGACACCAAGGGCCCAGCAGACAGAAGGGCTCCGGTAAACGGAGACACTGGGCAGCCTGGAAGACAATGAGAGCCAAACACCACCTCCGCTTACTTGTAGCCACCTTATATAGACATGTCACCAGCTGCTTGTGCTCCTAGGGTCGCCTTAATACCTTTTCACCAAGAGGACATTTCCAGGTGCCGCTGGGGAAAGCCCCTCCCGTTCTGGATCCAGCAGCCTTCCCCACAGGCTCCAGGCATGGACACTGCTCCCAGAGAGGAGCGTCTGGGGTTCAGCACAGGTGCTGTGGGTCAAATCTATTTCCTCCATTGACTTTTTTTTCTTTTTGGTCTTTTTGTCTTTTCAAGGGCCGCACCCATGACATATGGAGGTTCCCAGGCTAGGGTCTAATTGGAGCTGTAGCTGCTGGCCTACGCCAGAGCCACAGCAATGCGACCTACACCACAGCTCAAGGCAACACCAGATCCTTAACCCACTGAGTGAGGCCAGGGATTGAACCTGCAACCTCATGGTTCCTAGTCGGATTCGTTAACCACTGTGCCATGATGGGAACTCTGACTTTCTCCTTGATATAATTCTGGAATGTAGGAGAGGGCGTGATGAAGAAAAAGGAGTCTGTTTTTGTTTCTCCAGAGCCTTCCAGGGCTCTGTTACTGTATGCTGGAGATAAATGCATTGTAACCGGCAATATTATTTCTCTACCACTCCCAAATGCTGTTCTAATTTTTTTTCCCCCAGGGCTGCACCTGCAGCATATAGAAGTTCCCAGGCTAGGGGTGGAATCAGAGCTACAGCTGCTGGCCTACGCCACAGCTACAGCCACACCAGGTCCGAGCTGCATCCACAGCTCACAGCAACACTAGATCCTTAACCTACTGAGCAAGGCCAGGGATCGACTCTGCATCCTCACGGATACTAGTTGGATTCTTAACCTACTGGGCCACAACAGGAACTCCTAATTATTAAAAAAAAAAAAAAAAAAAAAAAGCGGGAGTTTCTGGTGTAGTGAGTTAAGGATCTGGTGTTGTCACTGCAGTAGCTTGGGTCACTGCTGTGGTGCGGGTTTGATCCCTAGCCCAGGAACTGATATCTGATGCTAAGCCAAGATGATGAAAGTACTGAGTGCCTCGTTTTAAGTGGAAGATGCAGGTACATGCTCAGGCTTCCTCCTGTGCTCTGGTTTAGACAAGCAGGAGTCCAGCAGCCGGGGGAGCTTAATCCTGCTGCACCACACATCAGAGGGACACACGAAAGGAATTCTAGTGGCAGGTGATGAAAAATGCCCTACAGCTGTAAAATGTGGAATGGGGTTTATCTCTTGGCTACTGGCTTTTGATCACTGGGGGACTTTCTGCCAAAGTATTTAGGCCTAATTTTTGTCACCTGTCCCCCTTTTTTCTTTCTTATGGCCACACCTGTGGCATATGAAAGCTCCCTGGCCAGGGATTCAATCTGAGCCCTAGCTCTGACCTCCAACCTATGCTGTAACTGTGGCGGCAATGCCGGATCCTTTAACCCCCTGCACCGGGCTGGCGATCAAACCCTTGCCTCCGGAGTGACCTGAGCCACTGCAGTTAGATTTTTTTTTTTTTCTTGTCTTTTTTAGGGCCACACCTGAGGCAAATGGAAGTTCCCAGGGGTCGAATCAGAGCCACCGATGCTGGCCTACGCCACGGCCAAACAATCTGGGATCCGAGACGAGTCTGTGACCTACACCACAGCTCATGGCAACGCTAGATCCTTAACCCACTGAGTGAGGCCAGGGATTGAACACTCGTCCTCATGGATACTAGTCAGGTTCGTCACTGCTGAGCCAAGACGGGAACTCCTGCAGTCGGATTCTTAAGCCGCTGTGCCACAGTGGGAACTCCCCCCTTGTTTTCAAGTGTACAGTTGGCCCTTGAACTACATGGGACTGAAGCGCATTGAGCCCACTTCCACGTGGATTTTTTTTTCCGGTAAACATACTGCAGTACCACACAATCCAGGGTTGGCTGCAGAACCATGAATGCTGGATATACAGAGCGGACTCAGTTTTTCTTGAATTTTCCACAGTGCGTGGGGGGGCTGGTACCCCTAAACCCTGAGTTGTTCAAGGGACAAGTGTGTATTTCAGAGGTCTTATTGTGCAAACGCCGTGCGTTCTATTGGCTTTCAAATGAGTAAGAATGAAAACAAGGAAAACAGCGAGTGCAAAAAACCCAACTCCAAACCAAGGTGCTTTATTTAAAATGGTGAACAGTTTCATCCCAGTGAAAGTTAAAAATACCAGCAGACGGGCAGCCCCCCAGGTATGTGGTGGCGGCCCCCCAAGGGAAAGGCAGAAGCAAAACCAGGAGGCGCTTGGCGCTCAGACGGTCCCAGTTCTTCCGGAGTGTCCGGTCCCCTCGGAGGCGGGTCTCCTGCTACCAGGGGAAGAGAGGATGGGGCGAGATGGTTTGTTTTTGACCTCATGATGAGACGAGGCGGAGGGCCACCTGGGGACTCCGGCAGTGTTGCTGCAAACAGTCTAACATCGGTGCGACATCCTGTCACCATCAGGGAAGGGGGTGTCGGGAGAAACCAGGCTCCACACAGAACCCTCAGCAGGACGCAGGACAAACAACTTACTCGTGGAAACGCTACACACAGTTCAAGGAACCTACAGCCACGGGCTCAGACGCCTCCTACACAGGGCTTTTTACAGCTTTTACGGCAAAACTCCAGTTCCGCTGCACACTCTTAGCTAAGGTCCTAAAGCACATGACGGCTGAACCTCTGAGAGATTTGTGAAGCCCTTGCACCAGCAACTTTCTTGCTGGTCCTTCGTTTAAAGGCCTTCAGCTCATTCGCAAAGCAGCCCCGTGCTGATTAAGAACACAGCCATAACGATGATGTTCTTACGAAGAGCTCGTGAGCTTGGGTTGAGTAAGGCCTGCACCTGCTTCTCCCGTCATGGAGATGGACATGCGTGGCTTTAACCACGCTGCCCAGTGGCCCCTGTGAACGACAGCATGGCCACTATCCCTGAAGCTCCATGAGGCCGGGATCTGGGCTTGTCACTGCTGCATCTGCAGGGCCTAGAACAGGGCCGGTACTTGAACATTTGCTGGGTTTTTTTTTTTTTTTTTTTTTTGCTTTTTAGGCACACCTGCCACCTATGGAGGTTCCCAGGCTAGGGGCTGAATCAGAGCTGCAGCTGCTGGCCTACACCACAGCCACAGCAATGCCAGATCCTTAAGCCACCGAGGCCAGGGACTGAACCCACATCCTCAGGGATACTAGTCAGGCTTCACAGGTTATCCTGAGCCACAATGGGAACTCCAATTGAATGGATTTTTTTTGTTTTGTTTTTTGTCTTTTTTAGGGCCACTCCCGCGGCATATGGAGGTTCCCAGGCTAGGGGTCTAATCGGAGCTGTAGCTGCCGGCCTACGCCAGAGCCACAGCAACGTGGGATCTGAGCCATGTCTGTGACCTACACCACAGCTCACGGCAACGCCGGATCCTTAACCCACTGAGCAAGGGCAGGGATCGAAACCGCCACCTCATGGTTCCTAGTCGGATTCGTTAACCACTGCGCCACAACGGGAACTCCACTTGAATGTTTTAATGATGAACAGATGAGTATGGGCAAGCTTGACTGAAATGAGGACACCCCTGGTTTGGGTGGCTCTCCCCTCAAAGGCATAACCCTCGACATCGCAGCACTGCTGACCCCAGAGGCACCTGTGTGCAGCATGGTGACCTTGAGCTGATGGCAAAGCCTTTACCTCCCTCACCCACAAAGACCCAGAGGCTGCCTCGTGCCCTGGGTCCCCTGCTTGTCTGCTCACCCCATTCCTCCCCTTCAAGGATTAGCCCAAGATCCCTTCTTCCAGGACCCAGCTTGTTAGTTTTAAGATCAGCTGTCATCTTGGAGAAGCATCGCTAAAAATTTTTTTTTTTTTCCTCTTTTGGCCACCTTGTGGCCTATAAAGTTCCCAGGCCAGGGATCAGATCCGAGCCACAGCTGTGACAACTCCAGATCCATAAGCCACTGTGCGAGGCCAGGGATCAAACCTGCGTCCCTGTGTCCCAGCTACAGAGAGGCCTCTGATCCTGTGGCGCCACAGCAGGAGCGCCATCATCTCTAAAAACAGGTTCACGCTGTGTCCTCCTTACAATCCGGACACCCCTGGAGGGAGGCGCTCAGCCGGGGTAACCTTGGTTCCCGCTTCCTCCCTCCCTGCGATCTTTCCACTTCCCCACCACGGCCCTGTTTTGCTTCCGTAACCGTGTGCCCGCCTGGCCCACAGTGAGAGGCACGGGGGGCTGCTGTGTCTCTGGCGGGGCTGAAACACGTCAAGAGCGTCCCACGTCACTCATGAGGTGGCAAGAACGCTTTCAGGACAGGGGGCTGAGGGCCTGCGGGATGCGCTGGACTCTATTTCTGGGTTCTGTCTACCACACAGGAATCACCCTCGCCATCTGGGGAAGTAAAAACCAAGCTTCCACTTTACCACGGGGGCGGCCACACCCGAGTCCCCCTGCTCCCCCTAGTGGCCTGGTTTTGGTTTTGTC
This sequence comes from Phacochoerus africanus, assembly GCF_016906955.1. Classification (NCBI taxonomy): domain Eukaryota; kingdom Metazoa; phylum Chordata; class Mammalia; order Artiodactyla; family Suidae; genus Phacochoerus; species Phacochoerus africanus. The sequence goes on along the minus strand of NC_062557.1, from coordinate 4,762,026 downwards.
CTTGAGGCTGAAGTGTAGGGAGCAGTTGGTATGGATTTGAGAGCCAAGGGAGGGTGATGGCCTGGGAGCAACGAGGGACAGAAAAAGTATTTGGAAGATGGCAAGGACTTTTTTTAAAAGAAGAGGAAACATCCTCCAGATATTAACACAGAGAGAGGTGGATTCCTTCAGGCTCTGAATTTACTCACACCCACTGGGTCTAACACTGGGCCCGTCCTGGAGCTTGGGCTGGGGGCTGGGAGCTGGGAGCAGCCAGGTGCAGGCAGAGGGGCACTAGGAAGGGGCCTGAAGTTCCCCATCCAATGCAGACACGGCTGTGGTTTGCATCTGAGCACGCAGAATATTGGACAAAAACAAAAGAGGGGACCAACCCAGTGTCAGGAAGTGTTCACTTGTCTGTCAAAAACGGAACATTTGGCAAAGAAGCGACCAGGACTCCCCTGACGATGCCCGTTTTTAGGGAAGATCTTGAGAGGCAACTCCTTACACTCCTCTCGCCTCTGGGACACTGGGAGGCTCCCCTCCGCTGTTGGTTGAAGGGGGCCTTCCGTTGAGCATTCCAACCCTCCTACCAGGAAATTGCTTTTCACTGGGTGTGTCCTTGACAAACCCCTCTTACATTTATTTAAATTTAGCTGAATTTAGGGACATGAAGGCAAGCAGGTGAACCGAGAGGGCATGAGATGGAACCTGCTGGTCAATCCCTAAGGATTTATACCGCGGTTATTTAGAAGCCTAACAGATCCCCGAAGAGGAGACGCACCACCTCTGCGTCTGCTCCCGGCTGGCCAGCAACACGATTCCCCACCTGACGCCTGCCTGCAGGTCAAGCACCAAGCGTCTGCGGAGCCTGACTCGCGCGGGGGGGGGGGGGGGGGGGGGAAGGACGGGACAAGCCTGTCGGAACTCGCCAGGCCCTGTTCAGAGGGTGAGTTCCGCGAGGACAACGCTCGGAACACCCTTCCCGATCTGTTCACAAACCAAACCCCCAGGGCCCCCCCAGCACACTGTGCCCAACCCTCCGCCCCCACCCCGACACGCGACCGGCTTCCGACGGCGGACGGACAACAGACGGGAACCACGAGACCGCACGAGGCAGGGGTGGGGGGGCGCCGCTGGGGTCCCCGCAGCGCAAAGCCTGGGAAGCCTGTTTGTTGGGGTGGCGACTCGGGAGGGCGGCGGCTCGGGATCCTTGTCGCCGTGAGTGCTGCGCCGCGGGCCGCGTGCACAGCGGAGGGGCCTCAGCGACATCGCCGCCGCGACGCCGATGCCACAGGGACCACAACCCTCCAGCCGTGGGGTCCGCCGGCGTGGTTTTCAAGCAGGAGCCCAGAACCTTCTCGCCCACCAGCACGGCGGCCTCCGGCGCGTCCCTGAGCGCCCCGAGGTCAACTTCTTGACAGGCTGTTCTCAGCAGGCAGAAAACACGGCCTTGGACCCAAGACGGGAGCTCGGGCCAGAGAGGACGGTCCACAGGCAGAGAAGACAGGGGAGGAGGGAGGAGCAGAAGACGGGAAAGGGGCGGCTGCCGACAGCTCACAGGGGCCGCCTCAGGGAGAGTTTCCGCTCAGGGGTGAGCTCGGCCTCCGCAAGGGTCCCTAATCCTGCCAAGGAAAGGACAGCCGCCTGTCATCAGCACGCAGAGAGCACAGCTGGGCGCACAGCGGGGAGGAAGCGTTAAAAGCGGACCCCCGGGACCCCAGCGCTTCCTCTCGGAAGGCTCTCCTTACAAGCTACGCAGTCACGCCCCAAGGGCTGATGAATCGACAGTAACCGAAGCAACATAAAAAGGCAAGAAGAGACATGGAAGAACAGTTGGGAAAAGGACAAGCTGGGGTGAGAGGTGCACAATCCAATCTGATTAAATGCACCTGGTTGAGACACCCCGCGTTTCCCCCAGGGAATTCCAGCCACTCCACAGAGAATGAGGAAAAACGACAGGAAGCAGGGTGTCCCCTGCTTTGATCACAGTCAAGAAAGCGCTCAGCTGCTTGGAGATACACAGAACACAGCAGGAACGTCACCTGCAGCAGAGCAGGACTTCAGACAGAATCCTACAAGCTTCAGTATTTCACGCCCTTCCCCGAAACCTCCTCTTAATGCTGCCGACAGGGACACTTCACCTAGCAGCTTGTGGACCAGAGGGCTCTGGGCTAAAGACCCTGGATGAGCAGAGTCACCAAACTTATGTGACCCTGTTATGTGCCCAGCACCAGGGCAGCTGCTTGCAAAAACATTATCTTACTGACTTTTATCTCAAGTTTTCACTCAGACCACTTTAGATCCAATCTGGTTTAAAACAAAAGCAAAAACCCACTGGAAATGAGATCAAGATTTTATAAGAAAAAATCTGCAGGTACGCGAGGCAGCGGCGGCGACCTGGGCGGCCCAGGGGTCTCCCCCTTTGCTGCAGCAGCTTCCCTGCGGGGCTCACCCAACAGCGGATCACTGTCTCCCACCACGATCATGACAAGGAGAACCAGGAGAAGCTCTGGCATTCTCCAGGAAAAAAATTTCAAAGCTTGAAGATGAACTGAATTTTTATTAAATAAGGTAAAGGGTTTCCTTGGCACCAACCACGCAGATTCTCGCCTTTATGCATAAAACAAGCCACGTTAACTTGCACCGGAAACAGCAAAGCCCCATCGAAGAGGCCAAGTGAGCGGACTCCTGCTCCGAGCCGCCCTCCTTCCCTGGCTCTGCGGCCCCCTCTCTGCAGGACCGCGAGGCCGCCCCGGGGCCGGCCGCAGGCACGTCCTTCCACACGGGCACAGGCGCAGGCGTGCGCGGTCACCTGGAGGAGCTGCGCTCCTTGCTCACGCAGTCGTCCTGGGAGGTGGCGTCCCCGTTGCCCACCATGCCGCACGTCCTCCGCTTCTTCCTGCGGTGCGTCGTCCCGTCGCCTTCGGAGCCAGACTCGCACTGGACGTGGGAGGAAACGGGAGCTCAGCCGCGTGCCCCGCCTCGCTCCACTCCACTCGCCGCCCTCTGCGCTCAGGAGCCAGCGCGAATCCCGTCCCCGTCCTCCCAGAAGCAAAAGGGCCATTTGTGGCAGTCTGACTGTCTCTCTCCTCGGATGCCAGGCGGCCCGCCAGCGCTAACCGGAGGACCGTCTGCAAGCAGATCCACCTGCGATGGCGCCCCCTGTGCCGACAGAGCGGCACCCGACGCCCTGCAGCACGGGGCGCAGGACCCTCTCACCCAGGTCATGTGCGCCGCGTCTCTCAGCTCCTGATTTACCCCCAGCCCCGGGGCATCTTCCTAATGTGGGTCCGCGGTCAGAAGGGTTGGAGTTTGACTCCAGGCCCCACTGTCCGCCCGCTGTGTGATCCTGGGTCAGCTACTTCTCTGGCCGCAGAGATCAGAGTTACGATGCCCAGATGCGTGTAAAGCGGAACGTGGCCAAGACCCACCGCAGGCCCGGGGCAGGCGGCGGTCTCGGAAGGAAGTGAAGCCCGTTCCCCCCGCCCTCCCTCCGGGCATCTGGCTCTTGCAGGGTGACCTGTCCTGGGCGCCAGCACGGCCTCACCTCTGAGTCCGAGTCGGATGAGCTGGAACTGGAGGAGCTGGACGAGTCGCTGGAGCTGTCGGAGGCGATCCCCGTGGACTCCTGCAGGTCGACCGAGTCGGCCAGGACTGCCAGCTCAGGGTGCTCCTGCTTCAAGATCCTGAGAGACCAGACAGGCTGTTCTCGCGCTGGCACAGGCCGCGCGCCCGCACGATGCCCCAGGCTCAGGGCTGAGCCCTGTCTCTCCCAGAGGCGCCTGTCCAGTGGTGAGGACACCTGTGTCCACGCACTGGGAACCAACCCCATCGGGCTGCTCAGGCTTTCCTGGAAGGAGAACTAGCCACGCACAGCTCACACCCCGTGTGAACGGGCCAGACGTGCTGCCGACTGACCGACCGACACGTGAGGCCACGTTTCCTCGAGCCAGTCTTCCGCTTGCCCTGGGGAGAAACTGCCTCTCGCCCTCCTGTCTTTTCCTGAACCTCTCCTAGCCGAGTTTTTAACCTCTCTCTTCCACTGCACAGTTAACGAAGGAAGCTGGGCCTGGTTCAACCCAAGAGCAGAAGCAAGGAGGCTTGTGAGAAAGAAGTGCCAGGTACAGAGCGGGTCCCCCTCACTCAAAGATGAATCTGAACGGGGCTGTCGGGGCAGCAGCCAGCCCTCCCCTTAGGAACCTACTCTGGCCTCCACTGGAACCAGGGACAAAAGACCTGCCGTACGGGGAGGCCTGGAGAGTGACCAGATCGCAGCACGCGGTGGCCTGCGGGACGGAGGAAGCGGCCTCGGGTGCCCGAGAGTCCGGGGAGAACAAAGCCACCACCCTTGCTGGCCCTCTCAGCAGGGAGGCTGAGCAGGGCACAAGCCAGAATCCCTCTCTTACCCCGAGAGCTGGTCCCTCCAGGTCAGGGTTGGGACACAGTGGCACGGGGTGGCTGGGGGTGGCTTGCACTGCCGCTGCCCGTGCTGTATCTGTTCTGTGGATAAACAGAGGAGCTAAGTCTCCAGGGCAGTCACCTCACTCACGAGAACTGAAGGCAATAGGTTCAAATGGGAATAATGCTTTTGGGTAAGAAAAAGAAATAACCAAAATAAAACCCAAACAAAAGGGCTTCCTTTGCTAGTGCTAGCTTTGGGGGAAAAACCAAAAACAAACAAATAAACAAACAAACAAAAAACAGAGAAGGAGAAACAATCCCAATTATGACCAGGTTTTGACAGACAGGCTTCGATCAAACATGCAGTCTCAGCCCGTCACCTTGAGGCTGGCAAGCATCCTGAGAACTGGCCCTGACCTTGGACCCACGCTCCTCTAGCTGTGGGGGTTTGTAGCCCCAGCTCTTCCCAGGCCCGTCTAAAATCAGCACACGTCATTGCACCAGTGGACTCCTGGCATTTTATCTCTGGGGTAGAAGGTGGAACAGAGCAAAAGTAAGAAAAAAAAAGTCTCTCACCTGTACCACTTCCTTGATAACTTTGGTCTCCCTCTTACCGTCTTGTGCCAGACAACAGGGAAGTTGGTGCTGCTGGCAAAGTTCTGGGTGATGGCAATGGTGGTATCAAGATTGAGGACGACGTGCCACCAGCCCCCTGAAAGCCAACAAGTCCACAGTCAAACAAGGTTCGGCTCTGTGTGGACTCGCTCCGGGACAGCGTTCACACAACATGCACCTCAGACACGGGGGCTTCCTATCCACCAGGGAGAGCCCTGGAGACGCAGGGCCCGGCGCAAATGCTCCCCCGATGCTGGTGTGAAGCGAGGCCGGCCCTGCCTGTTCACTTCCTGTGGCTGCTTTCCTGCTACACAGGCGGAGCTGAGCAGTTACGACCGACTGTGGCGCGCATACACAGCACCCGGGATACTGATCTCTGGCTCTTTTACAGAGCAGAGGTGTCAAGCCCTGATAATCTAAAGCTGTGACAAAAACTGTGAGGGCAGCAGGGTCTTCAATTTCTAGAAGGATAGCCTTTTTTTCCCCCTCCGGCTATACCCGTGGCAGGTGGATGTTCCTGAGCCACTGCAGTGACAATGCCAGATCCCTAACCCACTGAGCCACCAGGGAACTCTGAGGACAGCTATTTTTTTTTGTCTTTTTTTGTTGTTGTTGTTGCTATTTCTTGGGCCACTCCCGTGGCATATGGAGGTTCCCAGGCTAGGGGTCGAATCGGAGCTGTAGCCACCGGCCTACGCCAGAGCCACAGCAACGCGGGATCCGAGCCGCGTCTGCAATCTACACCACAGCTCACGGCAATGCCGGATCGTTAACCCACTGAGCAAGGGCAGGGACCGAACCCGCAACCTCATGGTTCCTAGTCGGAGTCGGGAACTCCCTGAGGGCAGCTATTTAAATAACCATTACTTCCAGGGCTTAACCTACCAAAACAAAGTGTAGTTCTCAGGTCTGGGCTTTCCTGCCTCTTGGCTCTAAGTAGCTATTTCCTGACTCAGGGCACCCAATGCTACACAGTATCAAAAACCCCACCTAGAGAAATAAACACAGGTCCCTAAACACACAAAGACATTAAGTAACTACTGGGGAGAAAGAAGAATAGGCTCTGGAGTTCCCTGGTGGCTCAGCAGGTTGAAGATCCAGCATTGTCACTGCTGTGGTGTGGGTTTGATCCTTGGCCCAGGAACAACTTCCGTGTGCTGTGGGTGTGGCTGGAAAAAAAAACAAAGGCTCTCTGCACACAGGAAGTTCATCAATAGTCACTATACATTCAGGTTACAAGGCCCCGAGCGCTTGACCACACAGCAGCCATCACTGTCAGAGATAAGCAGGGTCAGATCCCCCAGAGTCAGCAGGCAGAGGGACTCTAACTCCTTCTAGGTAGCTGTGCTCCAAAAACATAAATTACCCACATCAAAGAACGTCCTTTTTTCCAGTTCGTCTGTACCTGGTACAAAGACAGTCTCTCCTGGCTTTTGTAAGATTTCCAGGGGTTTGAATTCGGGTGGCCAGGTCGGAAGCTGTGTCCGCGGGTAGACGATGTTAAACCAGGTAATAGCTTCATCTTGCTGGTTCCCACCCTCTTCACGGGTCACCTTGATGAGCTCCCGGGGCGTGCTGGTGGGGAATAAGCACCAGCGCTTGTGACCCTGAACTAAGGCATTCCAGGCACTGGTGCCCAGGGGGTCGATGTGAATTCCGGTTCCAGAGCGTGGAGGCCCCATCACAAACCACCTAAAGGATGGAAACATCCAAGAAGTGCAGTGTAATTTAACTCTATACACACACACACTACAAAATGAGCTTTTTGTTTTATACAACACATGTTACTGTCACTTCAAAGACACCAAGAGGGAGTTCCCGTTGTGGCACAGCAGAAATGAATCTGACTAGTATCCATGAGGATCCAACTAATATCCACGTTCAATCCCCAGCCTCGCTCAGTGGGTTAAGGATCCCGAGTTGCCATGAGCTGTGGTGTAGGTCACAGATCCTGAATTGCTGTGGCTGTGGTGTAGGCTCACAGCTGTAGCTCCAATTTGACCTCTAGGCTGGGAACCTCCATGTGCTGCGAGGGCGGCCCAAAAAAACAAAAACCAAACAAACCAAAACACCAAAACCAAAACCAAAAAAACCCCCAAAGACTACCACAAGTTCTGGTACACAGAAGTTCTGAGGGAACTCTGCACGGACTGATCCCTAACAGAAAAAGGAAAGTCACTGAAGTGGCTTCCTTCTGGACTTCACAGATCGCTGGTTCAACTGTGGTTGCCCATGTGAAGCACCCCGGAGCTTTCAGAAATCATGATGCCCCCGCCGGCGGCACCCCAGACCAATCAGGCTCCGGCAGTAGGAAAGTTCCACGTGCAGCCAAGGGAGAAGCACCCACTCTTTCGGAAAGAGGTTAGCGGATCGCGCTCAGCTGCAGCCTGCTGCTGTAGACAAGACTGTAAGCACATCACTGCCCCGTCGTGCCCGTAGTTTACCTGTAAGGGGGCCTGCGCTTCTCCCCCGCATACTGGAAGAGGTCATCGGTGAAAAACTTGGGCACCGTGTAGTCTTCCAAAAGTTTCCTTCTTTTGGGGTGCTCCCCGTAGCTGCTGTCAAAGATGTAAAGGGGGCTGTCATCTCTCGTGCTCTCCATGTACTCAATGTAGTATTTCATCTTCATCTTCACCGAGTAGCCATCATTATCCTCACCACACTTGAACTTCTGGTTCCGGTATTTCCTTTTGAGGCGCTCCAAAGTCCATTTCTCCTGCGCCGACCAGCCCTCTTGGGCATTCAGCAGAACCACGGGCTTATAAGGTCTTTCATATCGCTCCACGAACTCTTCCACCGACAGCTGTAAGGCGTCTGCCCGTTCCACATTGTCCTGAGGGAATCAGAAAAGACCTATCGAGTTAAAAAAAAAAGTCCTGCAGCAGTTAGGGTGTCCCCCAAGGCCAACGAGCAATCACATACCTAAGGAGCCAGATTCTTGTTCTGGCTCCTCTTCGGGAAGAAAAAAGACCTACTTGCGCTGGGGCACATCGCACCCAGCGCCACCCACCAAGGCAAGGGGGCTTCGTATCTCCCACCCATGGCCTTTGACAGCCACGTCCCCTAGGGCCCGTCGCCCAAAGAGTGACAGGCCTCGTGGAGGCGTCGATAGCGTGGGTCTCCAGTTGCCCAGGCAGGCGCGGCTGCAGCGCAGAGGAAGGAGGCCCGCCCTGGACTCCGGGCCCGATGACCCCGACCCCCGCCCCGGGGATGCCCGTGCCCTCCACCCCGCCCCTAGCCCGCGATCACGACCGGCTCACCGCCACGGCCGCTGGGTTCAGCGGGAAGCTTTCGTAGTAGTTATGCCGAGTCCAGTCCAGCGAGTCCTTCAGCTCCGGCCGCGCACTCCGCTTGGCCTCGCGGATCCGCTTCTTGCTCTTGTGGTTCATCCTGCGAGGGTCACCAGCTGGTTCCGCGACGACCTCGGCGCAGCCCGCTTCCTGCCACCAACGCGCCCCCTCCCCGGCCCCGGCGACGGCAGTACCAAAATGCCCTTCGCTCGGGCCCGGCGCTTTTAAAGCCGCCTTCCAGAAGATTCACTCCCCAACCACCTCCCGAGCCTCGGGTTGGGCCTGCCGCTGCCGTCTTCCCCGCCCCCCAGTCTTTCGCGATAAGCCATTGGCCTCGGCGCCTCCGCGGCCCGCCCTCACACACACCGGGTCTCCGCCATGTTGGGAAGGTCGGGCCGGCCGAGCTCCTCCTCGCTGCGGCCCCGCCTCCCCTCTTCCGGCTGTGCGTCACTTCCGGCAGCTCTGCCTTCTCCTGGCCAGCTTCCGGCCGGTCTGCTGCTCCAAGCACCTGTTCCGTGTCTCATTTTCCTGGCTGCTGGTCTGTTCTAGCCGCGTGGTTTCTTTGTCGTCCGAGGGGTGCTCCCCCCTCTTTGCGGTCGGGTCCTAGCGACCTGAGGTGGCGCCAAGGCGGCAACCTCAGCCAGGCCGGAGGGACCCCCACGTGCGCAGCCTGGAAGCCTGGCAAGCCCTGCGCCCTCCCCTGCTCCCGGCCCACCTGGGGGCCACCGACTCCACTCCCGGAGAGTGTGGCTTCCGAGGGCATGTGGTCCGGGCTCAGCGCTTTCGGTTCTCGGAGGAGCCGAGCCTGGGAGCCGAGGGGACAGTGCTGGAGGTCCACGTCCCGCAGGTGTGTGCAAAGGCACCAGCTGGGAAGCGCGTTCGGTCCTTAACTCCGGCGCCTTTAGGGAAAGGCGGTTCAGTAGGGAGGGGCACAGGGAGGGAGTCCGCGGCTTCCCGCCTTAGGGTGGGTGGGTCGCGGAGCCGAGAGATTTGATCTGAAGCCGTTTGTCAGGTTAAATATCTTTCACTAAGAACCTTGGAGATCCTGCCAGGAAGTGGGCCTCTCCGTACTGATAATTTCTTGCCAGAAAAGAGGCATTCTTCACACCTTTGATCTTGTTGAAGGGCTTCTTAATTCAGCTTTATCTGGGACGGGGATCGGGGGAGGGAGCTCCAACCCTCACTACCCAAAGTTGCTCGCCTTGGCATTGCTCTCTTTCAGTTCGTGGATGCCCGCACTCCCAATAGCAGTTATACCTTATATAGGTTCAGTTTTTCAAGGCACTTTGAAGTTGCAGCCTGTGAGGTAGTTATTGGCACTAACAGTTTTAAGTATGAGAAACAGCGTAAGAGGAGTTGAAGGCTGGGGTGGAAACCTATTTCTGGCAAGTTCTAAATCACGTTGAAATACCCCTTTGGATTTCTTCCCAAATTTAGGAAGTGGGTGGGGAGACACCCTTTGAGAACCGAAGCCCCCCTTTCTCACACCCGAATCTGCATAACTAATTTTTCAGGGAGGAAATTCTTCATTGTACTTCTGGGTAAAATCCACCAGGGCAGGTAGTTTTGTGTTTTAATCAGCCTAACCAATTGTAGGCACTAATGTTTTTGTTGAGTGTATTGAATGATTAGGTTCAGAACTTCAGGGTTTTGTTTTTTTTTTTTTTTTTTGCTTTTTAGGGCCGCACTCGCAGTGTATGGAGGATTCTCAGGTTAGGGGTCTAATCAGAGCTAGAGCTGCTGGCCTACGCCACAGCAACACCGGATCCAAGCCGCATCTGCGACCTACACCACAGCTCATGGAAACGCTGGATCCTTAACCCACTGAGCAGGGCCAGGGATCCAACACTCACATGGTTCCCAGTCAGTTTCGTTTCTGCTGCACTGCAACGGGAACTCGGGGACTCCTTACCTTTTTTTTTCCTCCCTGCCCCTGCCCACAGCATGGGGAATCTCCCAGACCTGGGATGAGACGCTCACAGCAGAGACAACGCAGGATCCTTAACCTGCTGCACCACCAGGGAACCTTTGATATTTTCACCTCTTCCGCCAGGTTCCTACCATAGCACGAGGGGCACCCTTTGCTCTTGAGAACAAAGACTTGCACTTTAACAATTGCTAACTGCATACTTTGTGCCCTGCACTGTCCTTAGTTTGCCTTGAATCTTCCTAGCCCCTCTAAGGTAGCATTCTGCAGTTTAGGAAACGGAAGCACAGATAGCTTAAATAAATTGAGTGAGGTCAACACAGCTGGTAAAGCACAGATCTCAAGTCTGAACTCAGCCAGGCTCATTCCAGAGTTGTTACCTCGCCTCCCTGAATACCACACTCTCAAAATTCAGTGCCTCCCCAGAGCCTTTGTAAATTGCCTGCCTTCCTAACTCCAGGATTCTCAAACCTCTTGTAGGATGTCATTCTATGACCAGTGTCCCTTCTTAGCATACCAAGGTATGCCTGTGCTCAAAACTCCCCAGTATCTTCTTATCGCACTTGAAAGCTAAACTTCCCGCGGACTGCTCAGGAAGACCCCACACGTCGGGTCTCTGCTTCCCTCTGACCTTTGCTTGTACTACACAACCCTGCCTTCAGCCCTCCCCAGCCAGAGGCCTTTCAGTTCCCGTTTCAGGGCCTTTGCCCGAATCCTCCTCTCTCCCTATCTCTAGCAGCTGCCTTGTGGTCACTGCCCACCCCCATGACTCACATGACCCTGTTCTGTTGTGCTCGCAGCATTATCACCAACCGGAAATTTGCCTGTCTCTCCCCAGTGGGACATATGTATGTGTTGGCATATGGAAGTTCCTGGGCCAGGGATTGAACCCGAGCCACAGCAGTGACAGTACCAGGTCCTTAACCCAGTGCCCCACCAGGGAGCTCCTGGGTAAATGCTTTTTGAATGAAGAATGCTTATCTCGTGGCATTGAAGTTTTATACCCCCCCCCCCAGGAGGCAAACTGGAGGGCAGGGAACTGTCATTTCTGTAATGAATGCCAGTGCTGGGCACTCAGTAGTTGTTATGTGTTGACTCCCAGTATATGAATTATTTATGACCTACAAAAAATTCCTTTTCAGGTCTTGCATCCTCAGTATGGAATGTATGTTTGGCCCTGTGCTGTGGTCCTGGCCCAGTACCTGTGGTTTCATAGAGGATCTCTGCCCGGCAAGGCTGTCTTAGAGGTACACGTGCCCCTGAAATTGCAAAAATCCTAGGTTATGTCCCAATTAGTCTATATGCTTGTTATTGGCTTTTGTTAGAGATTTTAAAATCAGGGATGCTTTGGCCAGATTTTAAGGCAAGTAAGCTAAGAATGCTTTTAAAAAATGTTTAAGGAGCTCCCACTGTGTTAACAGGAATGGTGGCGTCTCTGGAGCAGCAGGATGCAGGTTCAATCCCTGGTTTGTGCAGCAGGTTAAAGGATCTGGCATTGCTCAAGAACTCCACATGCCCTGGGGTTGGCAGAAAAAAAAAACATGCGCCAGAGAATTCCCATTCTGCTCAGTGGTAACAAATCTGACTAGGATTCATGAGGACTTGGGTTTGATCCCTGGCCTTGCTCAGTGGGTTAAGAATCTGGTGTTTCCAAGAGCCGTGGTGTATGTAGGTCACAGAGGCAGCTTGGCTCTGTTGTTGCTGTGGCTGTAGTGTAGACTGGCAACTACAGCTCGGATTTGATCCCTAGGCCTGGAAACTACACACACACACACACACTTCCTTGTGTTGTGTAGCAGCAGGACCTCATTGCTTATCCATTTTAGATGCAAGTCTGCATCTAAAATGGCCCTTTGCATTTTAGGAAATCATGAGTTTACTTTTAAAATGTATCCCTTGCTCCTTCTCCATCCCAGTGGAGACTGCTGAGGCTTAGTAAAATGAATTTTGTCCTTTGCAGAAATGGTACTCTGCTTAAACCCAAAGGCTAAATAAAGACCAATCAGAAGCTCAAGGACACGTTTTGCAAAACCATGTAAATGAAGGATATGCATTTGGTGCAAACTTCTGGCCCAAAGCAGTAATTGTTGGGCATTCCAAAGAAGTGGGGAGTCTATGCCCATCCCCAACTAGGAAGCTTATTTCAGTCAGTGAGTATTTATGAAGCCACTCCTCAGCATTATTCCTTAGTATAAAGTGCCTTGCCACTCTCAAGAGCCAAATGGGAAAAATCCCCTTTTTGAGGACTCAGCATCACTGGTGTGGCACAGATTCAATCCTTGGCTTGGGAACTTCTACATCACACTTGTGGCAAAAAAAAAAGGGGGGGGAGTCCTTCTAATACTGAAAGGGCCTTTTGAACCAATTAGAATTGCCCTGACAAACTCAGAGGTCCACAGAGTAAAGCAGTGTGGAGTTCTATAGTGAACTCACTCGTTGCACATCAACCCTGTACTTACACATCACTGCAAAGGTGAAATGAGAAGCCATTCACCAAGACCCACAGTTCTTCACAGTTCTAAGCAAAACTTTTAACCTTAACAGATTGGAGCTGGAGTGAGCCTTCCGGGAATTGTGGCTGCAAAATGTGGTGCTGAAGTAATACTGTCAGACAGTGCAGAGCTGCCTCACTGCCTGGAAATCTGTCAGCGTAGCTGCCAAATGAATAACCTGCCTCAAGTGCAGGTCATAGGACTCACATGGGGTCATGTATCTCAGGCTCTTTTGGCTCTACCACCACAAGACATTATCCTTGCATCTGATGTTTTCTTTGAACCAGAAGGTAAACCCTTTTTTTGACTCTTTGTAAATTTAGCCAGTGATGCAATGGAATTAAGAGTCTTATTATAAGAAGTCTTTTCTTCCCAGATTTTGAAGACATTTTAACTACAGTTTACTTTTTGATGCAGAAAAACCCCAAAGTCCAATTGTGGTCTACTTACCAGGTGAGAAGGTAAGCCTGAATAGTTTTGGTTTACTCAACTGAAGCCTTACTAGTGTCTACTGTGTCTACTTCAAGGATAAAATGAGACTGTATCTAAAGCAAAACAGGAAAAGCTTGGTTTTTAAAAACAATTTATTTTTTTTCAGTGCTGACTGGTCACTTGAAGCTTTGCTCTACAAGTGGGACATGAAATGTGTCCACATTCCTTTGGAGTCTTTTGGTGCAGACGAGGAGGCTATAGCAGAATCTGCCCTCCCAGGAAGACATACTGTTGAAATGCTGGTTATCTCCCTTGCAAAGGACAGTCTCTGAATTACACCTACAAGCTGTTTCAGGACAACGTCAATGCTGATTAGCAACCTGCCAAGCCAACTGTGTGGCTCAGGCCACTTCAGCTTAAGTACAAGCAGTAGATTTGAAAATGGTTGTATCTGATTGTGAGGCATCACTTAACCATTAAAATGAAAATTAAAACACTTCTAAGAAAAAAGACTTGGATTCTTCCTAAGTCATTAAAATAGGACATAAATTAGGTTGAGAGAAGAGGCTACCCATGACCTCAACAAAAGTGCTACCTCAGAGCACCGAGTTTAGGGATGGATAGCGGGTGCTAAACTGGCATTCCACTTTTTAACTTAGGGAGAAAAATCAGCTCCTAGACATTTCACTTTCATACTTTACAGTAAGTAACATTTGAGAAAACTACACAGGTCTTTCAAATAAATGGGGGGAAAAAAGACCAAGACATATTCTGAGAAAAGCTAACACCAAGAAAACGTTTTAATTAAACTACAGAAACAATGGTTATAGTACAGAATATTCATGAGCAAAAAGATACACCATGTTTTAAGTACTTACAAAGTTACAAACCATTTGTTTGCTTCCTTAACATTTTCCATTTTAAGTTCATACATGAAGATGATCAGATTTACCATTTTTAAGGGGGAGAGGAAGAAAAAAAAAGGTGTATTTATCATCGCTAGATGTGCTCACTGTATGCTCCGTTATTTATATGCAAGGCCCGGTTGACTGGAAGTGCAGTTGTCAGGCATTTTAATAAACTGGACAGCCATTTGTTTCTGCACGACAAGGCATCTTTACACAGGAGCAATCAGGAGAAAACAGGAAACAGCCAAGCACTCTGCACTGCAACACGCCACCTTAACAGCTAACCAGCATTACTCAACTGCTACACAACTGCGCCTAGTGCACAAAAATACATAAGAGAAGAGATTAGAATTGTGTTTGGTAAACAATCCTTTCAAAAAAATCAAGTCTTTTCACCTGAAAAGTCTTTATACAAATTTGGGTTCAGTTTACCATTTAGACCTGAAGGTAAATAACATATACAAACAAATTTACACCAACTTTTGTAGGTTTTTAATTTTAAGGTATGAAGGCAATGTTGAGTCAATCTCTTGACAGCTTTAGGCTGTGTGTAATGGCTGCACACTTGTTTCCTTAAAAGTCAGGAGGCCACAAATTAGGTTACCAATCTGTTTAATTTCAAACAAAAAAAGTCAGCACTATATGAACAAAAAGGAAATTTTACCTCAAATATCCAAGCCAATAATGAAATCTGAAGTCGTTCACCTCACTAAATTACAAGAAATTTGAATAACAGCAACAAAATGGCACATAAAATGATTTTGCCACCTGAGGCAAAGCTTAAAACAAGTAAAAAGTTAGACAAAATGTTACAAAATAACCTTTTCAATAGCCAGTTGCTTGTTCCAAGGACTCCTGGATGGACCGAGTACTGAGTCCGTGGTCCTTTTTTCCCCAAATCTTCCTTTACGTTGCTTGTCGACGCATCTAGGTTTGAAAAGAAATAAGTTCAGTTTATCTTCCATTATGAAGTCACGAAAAGCGCACATGGTTTCAATTTCAGTACTTACTAAGGCTTTGGTGAAACCAGTAGGTTACAGAAAGGTTCCAACCAGCCATTATCACAGTTTTTAAAGGCCCAATTAGAAAAATTTCACAAAGGCTACCATCAGCATTAAGAGTTTGTGTTTATGTATTCTTGGCCAAATAACCAAGGTGAAAAATGGTAAGGGGGAGGGGAGAAAAAAAGGAAAGGAAAAAAAAAAAAAAAAAGAGGGCTGTATCCAAACAAAAACAAGTTGAAAACAGACTATTAGTCTATATATTAAGTTTTTTAGTTTTCAAATGCAACATTTGGCACTTTAGAATAATGCTTTAACATCTGAGCTACTTAGGGCCCTTTCCTTTTTAAAAAATAGGACCAAACAATTTGAGAGTTAAAGACACACTATCCTTTCCCCACCCAGTGCAATCAATACCTGTAAACTTTTGGTTCCAAAAGCTCATCGCGTCTTTTTGCAATTCGTTTGCCACATCCGTTAGAATACGAAGTCCCAGTCAGTACAACAATAGTTGAACTGATTGTTTTCTCTAAGAGGATAGTGCATCTTTAACATTTAAAGACAAACCTGCTCCAATACACGCCCACAGAAACTGGTCCCTGGAGGATCAGCCAAATCAGTTAAAATCTGCAATACTGGCCAATATTCTTTTATCAAACAGGAGACCGCAGCTTTAAAGGGGAAAATGCAGACGTTGGATAAAAACAGCAAGAAATAGTCATTTTCATTAATAGGTCTCAAACAGTTTATGAAACAGCCATTATTATCTAAGCTTTACACATATCCTTTCTGCAGACCCCTCTCTTCAGTATTACTCCCAAAGCTCGTTAGCTCAGAGCAGCACTCCTAACATTAGGAGTCACTTTCATGCTAACACGGACCGAAAATCTACTCCAAACCCCATCTCTGAATTCGGGCCATGCGTCTCGGATCCCCGCAGACATTACCATTTGCTTAAGAGGACACCGCTCCTTCCTCTTCGGGAGACTTGGGGGGACTCTTGGATCGCGACCTGGACTTGGATTCCCTCTTGGACGCGGGCGGAGGACTCCTGGACCTAGATCTGGACCTGGACCGCGAGCGAGATCTGGACACCGACGAGGACTTGGACTTGGACCTGCGCGCCGACCTGGACTTGGACGTTGACCGTGATCTTGAGCGAGTGCGGGACCGAGACTTGGAGCGGCTGTAGCGAGATCGACTCCGGGACCTGGACCGGCTCCGACTCCGGGATCGGCTGCGGCGACGCCGCCTAGGGCTGCGGGCAGGGACGGCGGCGCGTCAGGGCCCGGCGGCCCCGCCCGCGTGCTCCCGCCCGCCCCGGCCGCCATTATCTCGCCGCCAGACGCCATTTCCCTGGTCGCGAGCCCGGCCCCCCCCCCCCCCCTGCGCCCTCCCGGCGCCCCGGCCGCGCGGCTGGCTCACCTGCGGCTCCGACGTCCGTAGCCGCCGCCCCCGTACCTGCGGGGCGGCGGGCCCCGGCGGCTGTGGTGCGAGTCCGGGGGGCGGCCGTAGCGCGCCATCTGCACCCGCAGCTCGCGGCCGTCCAGCACGGCCCCGTCCATGGCGTCCATGGCGTCCTCGGCGTCGCGCTTGTCGTGGAAGCGGACGAAGGCGAAGCCGCGGGACTCCTTGGTGTAGCGGTCCCGCGGGATGTACACGTCGCCGACGCGCCCGTACTTCTCGAACACGCGCCTCAGGGTGTCGGGCGAAGTGCGGTAGGTCAGGTTGTCCACCTTGAGGGAGGTCATGCCCTCCACATCGGGAGGCGGGCGGCCGTAGCTCATGGCTCTGGAGAGTCGGGCCGGGGCCCGCGACTGCGCGCCGACGAACTGACGCCCCGGCGGGCCGGCACGATCGGCTGCGGCGGCGGCGGCGGCGGTTTCCTCTGAGTGGCTCGGCTCGACGCCGCGCCTGTCCTCTGGCGGTTGGTTTCCGCGTGGGAGCGTTGGGAAAGGCCGGAGCTGAGGCGGCGGAGCCGAGAAGCCCCCAGCTTGCTCCACCAGCGAAACAACTGGACTAGCAACCGGCTCCAACGCCCTTTTATACCCCCCTCACAAAATGGCGCCCGCGCCACCCGGAAATGAATCCTCTGATTGGTTCACCCGGCCCCGCCCCGTAACGTTTTGCCGCTCGCCCCGCCCCTGGCCGGCGCACCTGCGCAGAGCCCGGCGGGCGGGTCGAAAAGCGCGCAGTCACTGCTGCTGGGAGGGGGCGCGGGATTTGCCGGCAGTTGGAAAGCCCGCGAAACGTTCCTTCCGGTGGTGAGGCGCGCAGTGACAGGAGGAAGGGGCGGTGCTCCCGCACTGGGCTCCGCCTTCCTTTCACGCCAAATTCTAAGGTGCGCGCACCTTTTCTGCTGGGCTTTCAGCCCTGCCTCTGTCAGGGATTATTCTTTCGCTTATTTGCCCCTCTGTGTTTCCGGCCTCCTCGGACCGCGCTTCGTGGTCTCCAGGCCCCCTCCCGCAGTGCCTGACTCCTTTGCCGGGTTCCGCTTTTTAGCCGCCCACCCCAACCTCACGTCGCTGGAGCCTGCGAGCTCGGACTCGCTCCCCACGAGCGGGCGAGGGAGCCCTCGTGACGCACGTGCTCGTCCGGGGCCGCCCAGGACTACATTGCCCAGCGGGCCCAGCGGCCGGCGCCGCAGCTGCGGTCAGGTGACCGGGTCGCCTGACCTGCAGTGAGTCAGGGCGGGGGGGCGGGGCTGCGCGGGCAGCTGCTTCTCGCCCTTGGCTCCTAATCCCCTTCGCGGGACCCTGAACTTGGGGCGACAAGGTTCTTTGCTCTTCTCCGGGTGTCGGCCTCTTCTCTACTCGGATCGTGTCCTGGGAATGCCCTAAGTATGCCCGCAGGGGGAACTTTAGCCTAAGCCCGGGATTCTACTCCGAGACCTGGAAGTTGGCAGCTTGGCCGCCCTGCTCCTTGGATCTGCCTCCTCTTCTCACCATCTCGTTTCTTCTCCCAGGATTGCGGCGGATTCGCCCCCCCCCCCCCGCCCCGGAGAGCTGACTGCCCTGGACGGCTGCTGACCTCTGGCAGAACTGAACCAAAATGTCCCCGGAATCTAAAAAGCTTTTCAACATCATTATTTTAGGAATTGCCTTTATGTTCATGTTCACCGCCTTTCAAACTTGTGGAAATGTAGCGGTGAGTCGGGGTCTGTGCTTCTTCCTTTGAAATGCCTGTCATAAGGCATTCCAAAAATGATAATCAACTCTCTGTCTAATAATGCGCTCAGGTTGCACCTTTTATTCTGTTACCTACGCCTCCTCGTTTTCTGCGATTAGGTTCTGTGCTTTCATGTGTCAGACGTTTCTTATCCAGGTGTTAGCCATGACCATTAACTTCTCTGATTTGATTTGGGATTTGGATGTTGACCTATTTATGTTTTGTCTGTATTGACCACGTTAGTACCTAGAGAGTTAAGAGAAGAAACCTAAGGCCCGTTCCAGCTGGTTTTCAGTGTCGCCCTGCACCCTTTCATTGGTTTGCCTTCTGTTCTGTAGTCTTTTTTTCTTCTCTCCTGTTCAAATCTCAGTGTTAAGTATTGGGCATCTTTGAATTTTTATGTTATTCCAAGCACTTGGAGGCAGACTTTCTGGGGGAGGGGAGATTACAAAACGTTTCCGTTAATTAGTTTTGTCTCCCACACAGCAAACTGTCATCAGGAGCTTAAATAGCACAGATTTTCACGGCAGTGGATATACCAGGTACTGTACTGTATGATTGGTTTTACTCTGTATCACGTAGAAGTTGGTTAAATTTCATCAAAGTCACAGACAATGTAAAGTATTTAATTGGATTAGTGGTGATTGTGTTTCCTTCTCTGTATCTAGACTATTTAGGAGAGCTAATAGGAACAAGGTGATGAGTTTAGGTCTCATGTAGAATTAGACACTGGGTTTGAAATCCTGACTTCACAACTTAATTGCTGCATTATCTTAGGAAGTTGCTTCTATGAGCCCAGTTTCCTTGCCCAGATTAATGCGTGTAAAGCACTTGGTTCAGTGGCAGGTACTTAGTAATCACTCAGGTATTGTCATAATTACATTTTCCCAATCCTAAACAGAGGATGTTTTATTCGATTCTTTTTTTTTTTTTTGCTTTTTAGGGCCACACCTGCGGCATATGGAGGTTTCCAGGCTAGGGGTCCAGTCGAAGCTACAGCTGCTGGCCTCCGCCACAGCAACTCGGGATCCGAGCCGCATCTTTTTTTTTGTCTTTTTGCCATTTCTTTGGGCCGCTCCTGCAGCATATGGAGGTTCCCAGGCTAGGGGTCGAATCGGAGCTGTAGCCACCGGCCTACACCAGAGCCACAGCAACGCAGGATCCGAGCCGTGTCTGTGGCCTACACCACAGCTCACGGCAACGCCGGATCCTTCACCCACTGAGTGAGGCCAGGGATTGAACCCACAACCTAATGGTTCCTAGTTGGATTCATTTCTGCTCTGCCACAACAGGAACTCCTTTGTGATTCTTGAAACATTTGGTCTTCCTGTTTTTGTAGTCTTGTTTTATTATTACTTTTTTTTTTTTTTTTTTGCTTTTTAGGGCCACACCTACAGCATACGGAAGTTCCCAGCCTAGGGGTGAATTGGAGCTGCAGCTGCTGCCCTATGCCACAGCTCAGGGCAGTGCAGAACCCTTAAACCACTGAGCAAGGCCTGGAGTTGAACCTGCATCCTTATGGATTCTAGTGGGGTTCATAACCTGCTGAGCCATAATGCAAACTCCTGTTTTTATAATTTTATAATGGTTGATATACCATCATCAGGAGCTTTTAGATTTTTGTTAAGATGTTTGTTTAGTGCCAATTTTAAGGTGGAGAAAATGAAGTGAAGAGACCCTCATAAGTCACTAGGCACATTGTGATTGAAGCTGGGAATGTAATCCATGCATGTATATAAACACAAACTGACTTCTTGTCTATGGTTAAATATTAGGTTGTAACGTCCATTTTTTTAAGAGATTGATAATAACATTACAGTTTTTTGTAATGCTGTTGTCGTCACGTGTATCGTAGAGAACAAATGAAAGAACATTTGATATTTGAGAGATTCATAAAAGCCAAAGAGTAATTTTCTTTGGATGTATAAATAGCGTCTAATACATGAAACCAGGACTCTTGAAATGGTTTAAGCACACTTTGCTACAGGACAGATGTGCTGGGGCTGGGTCAACAGTAGCCAAGTGAAACCATCGAGTTAAATAAATAAATTCTGGTTTAAGCGAGTTACAACTATGTGGTCGTTATTTATAGTAGTGAAATTTCCTGCCGTTGTCACTAGTGGTAGGCTGAGTTTGTAGAGCAGGCCGCTTGACTCGGTAGGGCCTCTGGAGTCAGATTAAGGAATGAGCTCCTGACTCTGCCTTTGACCGGCTATCCAGCTGCACTTTTGACAAGTTACGCCCCCCCCCCACCCGATTCCGTTTTCTTTTCCCATAGAACGAGGCTCTAAATACATGGAGTTGTTAGGATTCAAGTAAAGTGGATATATGTCAGTTGCTTTTATAATTGACCAGTACGTTAAAAGTCAGAAGTTGGGAAGTTCCAGGATATCTACTATTGTCACTGTAGCAGCTCTGGTCTTGCTGTGGCTCTGGTTCAATCCCTGGCCTGGGAACTTGGGTGCGTATCATGGGTGCAGCCGAAAAAAAACAACTTTAATATGACATTCGGTGAAAGGATATAATTGCAATTTTCCGACTAAAGAGTATGAATCCTTCTTCCAAAAAAAAAAAAAAAACCCTATAGACTCTAAGTAAGTTTGAAAAAGTGAGCCCTTGAGTCAATGCTTCAAGAACTTTGTTTTTTGTTTGTTTCCTTTTGTGTGTTATTTGTGCAGCATGGCAATTATTTATGGAGTGTTCTCTGCTTCAAATTTGATTACACCATCAGTGGTCGCCATTGTAGGACCTCAGCTGTCTATGTTTGCTAGTGGCTTATTTTACAGGTGAGTACTGTAATTTTCTTTCATTTCATTAGAACACCTTCAGTTTCTTTCAAGGACACAGCAGGAGTTCCTGTCGTGGCGCAGCAGAAACGAATCCGACTAGGAACCATGAGGTTGCCGGTTCGATCCTTGGCCTAGCCCAGTGGGTTAAGGATCTGGTGTTGCCGTGAGCTGTGGTGTGGGTTGCAGACGCGGCTTGGATTCTTCGTTGCCGTGGCTGTGGTGTAGGCCGGCAGCTATAGCTCCGATTCGACCCCTACCCTGGGAACCTCCATATGCTGCGGGTGTGGCCCTAAAAAGCAAAAAAAAAGAAAAGGACACAGTATTCTTTTAACAGGAACTTGCTTAGTTGGATTGAATAGATTGTAGATAGTACGTTAAGATTCGGCTCTCTGCTTGATGCTTGGGGATACCGTATTATTTTAATGTGATGGGATTTCTGTATATTTATATAGAAATATATAAAAAAATGTACATTTTTATTTTACAATAAAAGCAGTACCCAAAAATCTCTTTCTGCAATACTTGAAAAGAACTCATGAAATAATCTTATTTTGTATCAAGTTGACTTTTGGGAATTCAAACATAGTAACTAAAGTTTTCTTTCGAACATAGAACCACGGTCCCTCTGTGTGCTAAGCCCCCTCTTGTCAAAGGCCAATTATAAACCTTTGTTCAGTGTCTGAGTTTACCGATTTGAGACAGTAAATTAAGAAATGAGGGCGTTCCCATTGTGCCTCAGCGCTAACAGACCCACCTAGTATCTATGAGGGTGCGGGGTTCAATCTCTGGCCTTACTCAGTGGATTAAAGGATCTGGCCTTGCCATGAGCTGTAGTGTAGGTTGCAGATGCGGCTTGGATCCTCAGTGGCTGTGGCTGTGGCTGTGGTCGTAGCTCTCATTTAACCCCTAGCCTGGGAACTTCCATGTGCTGCATGTGTGGCCCTAAAAAAACCAAAAATAAAAAATTAAAATTAAAAAATGAATGGGTCACATTTGTCCTTTTTTTTTTTAAATACTGGAGAAACACAGGTTCAACACGGGTTGAAATTTTTTTTTTTTTTTAAGGGCCCCACCCACGGCATATGGAAGTTCCCAGGCTAGGGGATGAATTGGAGCTGTAGCCACTGGCCTGCACCACAGCCACAGCCACACGGAATCCGAGACACAGCTGCAACCCACACCACAGCTCACGGCAACGCTGGATCCTCAACCCAGTGACTGAGACCAGGGATCGAACCCACATCCTCATGGATACTAGTCGGGTTCATTTCTGCTGAGCCATGATGGGAACTCCCTCCAGGTTGAATT
Organism: Phacochoerus africanus; assembly: GCF_016906955.1. Lineage (NCBI taxonomy): Eukaryota > Metazoa > Chordata > Mammalia > Artiodactyla > Suidae > Phacochoerus > Phacochoerus africanus. The sequence goes on along the minus strand of NC_062557.1, from coordinate 4,739,713 downwards.
TTGAAAGAGGAGAAGCCTCAGAATTGATTTCCTAGAAGGCATAATTGGCATTCTGTTTCAGGTATTGTTTGACTGTAATACGTTGACCTGTTATATTTTAGCATGTACATTGCCGTTTTTATCCAGCCTTTCCCGTGGTCCTTCTACACGGCCTCTGTTTTCATTGGAATTGCAGCCGCTGGTAAGCTTTTTGAGGTTTATTTTCTCTGTTTTCTGGCTCTTATCTAAGAGTGTCATTTATGTTTAGTCTGTAAAGTTAAGTGATTTTATTCCCTTGATAAACTTTCTGGTTTGAATTTTTAGTACTTTGGACAGCGCAAGGAAACTGCCTGACGATAAATTCAGATGAGCACACGATTGGGAGAAACAGTGGAATTTTCTGGGCTCTCTTACAATCTAGGTAATGATCCTTATGGTTTCGTCTTTCCTGTAATTTTTTTTTGTCACACCATTTTTTAGATCTGTGTTGTGTTGACAGCTCAGATCTTCTTGTTCCATGAGTTCAGTTCCTCGGTGCATGTGGTCAAGATTTAAAATTTGATGGAATCGCTTAAAAATGTATGGACCTACCTCATTGGAATTTATGGTTAATAAATGGGAAATGATATTAACAATAGTGTATTTACCACCTGCTATATTTTAGGGACTACAGGCTCTGTACTTAATTTCAGTAACCCTCACAGCCTTCTGTTATAAGAAGGTATATTGTTCATTCTACAGATGAGATAACAAAGGCTTAAGCAGCTGATCCAATTATCTGGATTCCAAAGGCCACCCCTTCCCACCCAGCTACACCTGTTGACAATTAAATTTCCAAAGTGAGACTGAATAACTGTTTGGACACTGAACATATAGCACGTTATATATTTCCTAAGTAAAAAGCACCAACAAGAGTTCCCTGGTGCCCTGGTGGGTTAAGGATCCAGCTTTTTTTTTTTTTTTTTTGGTCTTTTTAGGGCCACACCCACTGCACATGGAGGTTTCCAGGCTAGGAGGCTGATCAGAGCTGTAGCTGCCGGCCTACGCCAGAGCCACAGCAATGCGACCTACACCACAGCTCATGGCAACACCGGATCCTTAACCCACTGAGCTAGGTCAGGGATCAAACCCACAACCTAGTCGGATTTGTTTCCGCTGCGCCACCACAGAAACTCCCAGGATCCAGCATCTAAGCATTGTCATTGCCATGTTCCAGCCCTCCTGTGATGTGGGTTTAGTCCTTGGCCTGGGAATTTGTGCATGCCCTGGGGCGCAGCCAAAAATACATTAAATAAATGGAGAATAAAAAGCAACAGGAGTTCCCTTGTGGGTGCAGTGGGTTAGGGATCCAGCATTGGTCAGGTTGGATCGCCGGCTCAGGAACTTCCACATGCCATGGGCATGGCCAAAAAATCAATAACTAAATAATAAAATAAGAAGCAACAGTAGTCAGTGTGCCACGGATTCTGCGTTGAGGAGTTACCCTTGTGAATCCTAACCACCTAAAATTTTGGTGTCCATGGGGCTTAACAAATGCAAATGTTTTAAGGGGTTGTATATTAAGACCCGGGAGTGTCTAAGTGGAGTTCCTGTTGTGGCTCAGCGGAAACAAGTCTGACTCGTATCCGTGAGGACGCCAGTGCAGGTTTGATCCTGACCTTGTTCCGTGGGTTAAGGAGCTGGCATCTGGCATGGCTGTGCGGTAGGCTGCAGATGCGGCTGGCATCTGGCGTGGCTGTGGCTGTGGTGTAGGCTGGCGGCTGCAGCTCCAATTCAGCCCCTAGCCTGGGAACCTCCGTATGCCTTGGGTGCGGCCCTTACAAAAATAAAACAAAACAAAACACTGAGGTGTATGTGATTTCTTCCCTTGGAAAATAAGCCAAATTATGATTAGATGCAGATAACTAAATCATGTTTTGTTTTTGCTTTTTAATCAGTTCTTTAAAATATGGGAGTTGAGGGGTAGGGTGCACTTGTTTCCGCAGAGTCATTCCCAGCGCTCCAGTAAATCACACGTCTGAGAGTGAGTCAGGTCGTTGGAGGGTGGTTCTGAATCAGGCTGCGGTCATGTGGAAGGAGACGGGGCTCCATCGGGGTCGGTTGGGTTTTTCAGAAAGAGGGTGAGGTTGATACTTTTAAATGATTTAGGGCAGGTAGATGCTTCTTTAATTATGTAGGCCTCTCTTTTTTTCACAAGTAATGGGGAAATTGTTTAAAACCCCACAAATATGAAAATAACTTTTCAACATCTTCTCCCTCCTTTTCTTCCCCCAGCTTGTTCTTTGGAAATCTCTACATCTATTTTGCTTGGCAGGGGAAAACTCAGATATCAGGTTTGTTTTATTTGCTGTGCTTTATTGAGATACATTCAAAGCAAAATAGCAGCTCCACAAAAGTCCCCAATGTTGCTTGGTTCAGAAATTGTTCTCATGTTGCTGTGGCCGGCAGTAGTAGCTCCGATTCGACCCCTGGCCTGGGAACCTCCATGTGCCGCAGGTGTGGCCCTAAAAAGCAAAAAAAAAGCTGTTCTCATGAACCTTGGTACCTTAAATCCTCTCAGGTTTTCGCTTTTCGTAATCTTTTCGCTTGGATTATGTTGTTACACTAAGTACAGTTTATGACTGCAGTTCAAGCAGCATGTTGGATGTGAGGAAGATTCGGAGTGCATATTCGTTCTGACTGTGTCCCTATGCGTGTGTGTCTTCTCTTGGCTTGTGGGCATTTCTCTAACTGAGAGGCAGAGGGGCGTGTATCCCGTGTCTCCTTGTCCCAGGTTTTATTGATGCAGTGGTGTGAATTTTTATGATGAAGTGTGCTGATGGTTATGAACACGCTCTGAACATGAGGCGCAGCCAGTGCCATTTGCTGTCTTCTTTTTCCTCCCCAGAGAGTGACCGGCGGACAGTGTTTATTGCCCTGACGGTCATTAGCCTTGTGGGGACCGTCCTTTTCTTTCTCATTCGGAAACCAGATTCTGAAAATGTCCTGGGAGAAGATGAATCTTCTGATGACCAGGACCTGGACGTCAACGAGTAAGACGCTGGAAACGTTCCTTTCTGTTTTAAACTGTGTTTTGAGTAGATCTAGTCTGGAATTACCAGCCTTTCATACCCTGATGCCCAGCATTGGGCAGACGTGCGGGAAAGTGTTAAAGCCAAAAGCCGACAGGCAGGCAGACAATAAAGGGGACCTGTCAGGGCAGAAGAAGGGGAGGAAGACAGACGGAGGCCGGGGAGGTCGTGAAAAGGCTTGGGCGGGATTTAAGTCCAATCCTAGGTCACCACGACACGCTGTGTGACCCTGGCCAGTGGCAGTGCTCCCCTTAGTTTCTCTGGGCCTCAGTTTCTTCATTCAGTTTGGCAGACCTCACGTGCATTTCGGTGTGTGAGGATGTGGGCTCATACCGTTGAATAGAAAACAGTTCCAGGAGTTCCCGTGGTGGCACAGTGGTTGACGAATCCGACTAGGAACCATGAGGTGGCGGGTTCGGTCCCTGCCCTTGCTCAGTGGGTTGGGGATCTGGCGTTGCCGTGAGCTGTGGTGTAGGTTGCAGACGCCGCTCGGATCCCGCGTTGCTGTGGCTCTGGCGTAGGCCGGTGGCTACAGCTCCGATTGGACCCCTAGCCTGGGAACCTCCATATGCTGCGGGAGCAGCTCAAGAAAAGGCAAAAATACAAAAAAAAAAAAAAGAAAGAAAACAGTCCACAGTTCCTGCATCTCTGATCCAGCCCTGAAATTTTCCGATCATGTGGTACAAGTGAGCGACACAGCCGTCCGCTGTTGTCACGTGAGCCTGGGTTACACTCGTGCTCTGGTTGTCACCCTCATCTGTGCAGGTGGTTTCGCCCGCCGTGGTTCGTACAGGGAAACAGTATATAGTCTTATTTTTCTAAAAATTGTAAGTTATTACTTTGAGCATATTTAAGTTTTTTTTACTTGCTTAATAAAAGTTGATTCTCAAATGTACAACAGGCCCCAAAACAACACCTCATTCCAGCCGTTGGTGGCAGCAGATGTTACCGCTGGAGATCCAGATGCATGAAATGAGGAGTTCCCTGGTGGCTCAGCAGGTTAAGATCTGGCATTGTCCATGCAGCTGGGTTTGATCCCTAGCCTGGGAGCTTCCACGTGCTGTAGGTGTGGCCAAGATGCATACGTGTGTGCAGACACACGTGCATAAACAGAAATGGAAGTGACGCACAGGACCGTCACTGCCCCAGGTGCAAGGGACAGCTTGCTTTTTCTAGATTTTTCTATTCCTCCTGTGGCCTCTTTCTGCTTTGGCTTGAATGTCTTATCTTCCTCATCCATCTCCTTGGCCTGGTTCTAGGGCTGCTTCTTGCCACCTTCAAGGCCAGACGTGGCATTTGCCGCCCTTTCCCCACTGGAAGCAGGAGCATGTTTCAATGAGAAGTAAAACTATTTACGGAGTTCCTATTGTGGCTCAGCGATCATGAATCCAATTAGTATCCATGAGGATGCAGGTTGGATCCCTGGCCTCGCACGGCGGGTTAAGGATCTGGCATTGCTCTTAGCTATAGTGTAGATTGATGATGCAGCTTGGATGCCGAGTTGCTGTGGCTGCGGTGTAGTTGGCATCTCCAGCTCTGATTTGACCCTTAGGCTGGGAGCTTTCATATGCTGCACATGTGGCCCTAAAAAGCAAAAAAAAAAAAAAAACTATTTAAAACATCACAGATGATTTCTCTGTAGGTTATCATCTGGAATTGAAGAAAGGGAAGTGAGAAATCTTTGCCACTCTTGTTTTGCTTTGTTTTTGAATTGATACATTGAGGAGCTTGCCTTACAGCGTTTTGCCTATTGATAAAAATTTTGGGAGTTGCTGTCGTGGCTCAGTGGACACGAATCTGACTGTCTTCCACGAGGCGGCAGGTCCAATCCCTGGCCTTGCTCAGTGGGTTATGGCTCTGGCGTTGCCGTGAGCTGTGATGTAGGTCACAGACGCGGCTCCGATCCTTCGTTACTGCAGCTGTGGTGCGGGCTGGCATCTCTAGCTCTGATTTGACCCCTAGCCTGGGACCCTCCATATGCCGTGGGTGTGGCCCTAAAAAGACCCCCAAAAAAAAAAAAAATTGCATCAAACTTTCTGTGCTACCTTTTTTTTTTTTTTTTTTTGTCTTTTGTCTTTTTAGGGCCGCGCCTGTGGTGTATGGAGGTTCCCAGGCTAGGAGTCGAATCGGAGCTGTTGCTGCCGGCCTACACCACAGCTCACAGCAACACCAGATCCAACACTGAGTGAGGCCAGGGATCAAGCCCACAACCTCATGGTTCCTAGCCAGGTTCATTTCTGCTGTGCCACCACGGGAACTCCTGTGCTACTTTTTTAAAACCCCCAAAAGGACCTGAAATTCTCCAGTCATAGGATCATTAAGCGTTCAAAATTTGTACTGTTCAAAGCAGAAGAGAGAGCTTTTTATATAAGTATGCATGCGTATGTATATCTGTATGTGTCGCGTACGTATTTCTTTTTAAGCGCAAACCAATAGTGTAACAGCCGTCATTCAGCAAACGTTAGGTATTGGTGCTGTGAAGACGGATACAGCCCACGCGGGTTTCCCAGGGACCTGGCTGGTGGGCCGGATTACGTACATGCGAGAAGGGGCAGTGCTCAGGTGCACCTCCCACCCAGGCTTTTTTAGTGAACTTGCCTCCTGATGTGTCTTTATTCTATAAATAGGACCACGTGCCAGCCCTCTTCTGAACCAGGGGGAAGGGGCAGTGAACAAGAGAGAGGAATCCCTGTTCTTATGGGACTTCATTCTAGAGGGGAAGGTTGGCACTCCATGGGTGAGAAAAGAGCAGAGTAAGCGCAGGGAGTGTTGGCCAGACCCCCTCGGCCAGAGCGTTTACGGACTTAAAGGAAAACGTGAGGCTGTTTTTGTTCTCGTTTCCATCTGCAGGGGGAAAACTTTGTAATTTTTTTCTTTCCAGGTCTGCCCAGAACAATATGACAAAGGCAGTAGATGCATTTAGTAAGTATTTTCTGGGGCTGAAGTGCAAGGAGTGTTTGTCTTCAGCATGTGCCTCCCCCTTTTCCTGGTGACTTTGAATGGATGATACCCCAGTATTTTCATTTCCCCAGGTCTGCCGCTCTGAAATATGTTAGTCTTCTCAGGAAGTATCTCTGTAGTGGGGGGGGGGGGGGCGAGGGGTGCCAGCTACCTGCCCGAGGGCGTGTGTGCGGCGCCCGAGGAGGCAGCACATTTAGGAGCTGGGGGTGTACACGAGGCGTTGAGGACAGTGACCGTTTCTTGTCACTCTGTGGAGCAGACTGGAGTCCTTGGCTGGGGTGACCACTTACCCTCTCGAGGGCTGGACCTCCTTGGGTGTTTTACCTTGTTCTCACAGTTCTGAGTATCATGTAGCACGCACACATATCGTCATCTCCACGTTATAGCAGAGAAAGCTGAGGCTTAGAGAGGTTATTTGCTCAGGGTCAAACAGGGAATTCTCTTCCTGTCATCAGAGGCCTGGAAAGCCACCACGCTGGCCTCTTCGGTGAGCCCGGGTTGGCCCAGGACCTTGAGCTTACGGGCCGCTCCGTCCAGGCGAGGCTGGATGCGGCCTCCCTGCTCCAGCCCTGACCCCATCTCAGGGTGTCCTTGCTGGATACCGTGCAGACCTCGCCTCGACTCCTCTGTCGGATGAGACACTAACGCAGGCTGGGCCTCGGCTCTCGTCCCAGAGCGGGTGGATCGCTCGGTGTCGGGGTCGGTGGTAAGAGGATACTGGGCTGGCAGGTCCGAATGCGGAGAAAGAGGCAACAGCCAGAGCTGAGGCCTGTGAGCTGCTACAGGGCGAGAGATGTCCATTCAGGTGATGGTTCCTGGCAGTAGGGGAGCGTTATGAGGTCATGAGGTGGCAAAGAGAAAGGAAAGAGAGTGGCCGAGCCTGAATTTGTCCGTGAGCCGTTGTTTCATTTATTATTTAATCGTGACGTTCCTTCAGTTGGGGCTAGAATAGTTACAGAAAGGGTTCTTGTTTATCTGAAAGGTACTTAAGGAGTCCTGACGTGGCTCAGTGGAAACAAATATGACTACTATCCACGAGGACACAGGTTCGATCCCTGGCCTCGCCTCGCTCAGTGGGTTAAGGATCTGGCGTGGCTGCAGGCTGAGGCGTAGGCCGCAGATCCGTTGTTGCGGTGGCTGTGGTGTAGGCCTGCGGCTTTGATTGGACCCCTGGCCTGGGAACGTCCATGTGGCTGGGAAAAAAAATGTAAAAAGTAAGAAATTAATTTAGTAGAGGAAAGCCTTTCATGTAGTTCTGCCAACCCGTGAGGGAAAGGAGTGCTCTTTGGTTACCTGGACTCTAAGATGCCAGTCGCTCAGAATGTTCTGATGCAGTTAAAATGGTCAGGGGAGTGTTGACAGTACATGGGAAAGGACTCATCAACAGAAGGAAAAGCATGCATGCTCCAGGAGAAAATGGGTATGTTATAGCAACCAGAGTCTGCAGGAAATGCAACTTGAGCTTTCTATCACATTTCAAAAGGTAAAAAATAATTCTCAGGAGTTCCTTGGTGGCTCAGCAGGTTAAGGACCCGGGTTGTCACTGCAGTGGCTTGGGTCACTGCTGTGGCACAGGTTTGATCCCTGGCCCAGGAACGTGCCACAGGTGGGGCCAAAAAAAAAAAAAAAATTCTTCGTATATGAGGGGAAAGTACCTAACGTGCCTGCGATCTCTTGGCCGAGAATATACACTTGGTTCACTTTCTGAAGAGTGGTTTGTCAGTACGTATCAAAAGCCTTAAAAATGTTTATACCTTTACCCCAGCAATCCCACTGATAGGATTATCCTCAGGAAATTGTTAAGGATTTTTGTCCAGATTTAACTACTGTTTCTATTAGTGAGAAAGGGGAATAATTTAAATATTCAACTATGAGGCTTTAGTACTTCGAGATCACTGCAAATGTTAGAAAATGTTTTTGTAATGTGAAAACAAAAAATAGTATATGTAGTGAAATTGGTTTTTCCTTTTGAAAAAGCATAGCGAAGGTCTGGGAGGAGCCCCGTTAAGGTGTCTGATAATGATTTTGTCCCTTAATAGCACGCAGCTTTATTGAGACGTAATTCACACACTGTGAGTTCACCCCTTCGAAGGGCGTAATCCAGTGGTGTTTGGTATATTCACAGAAGCACGCAGCTGTTGCTACAGCCAATTTTGGAATCTATTCCTCACCCCCAGAAGGATCCCTGCAGCCCTCAGCAGTCACTTGCATTCCCCCCGCAACCCCTACCCCTGACGCTCAGCACTTTCTGTCTCTAGATTTGCCTGTACTGGGCATCTCATGCCAGCGGAATCACACGGCACGTGGTCTCTAGTGACAGGATTTCTTTTCCTCAGCACAGTGGCTTCAGGGCTCATCCATGTTACAGCACGTTTATACAGTTTGGGTTCTGCGTTTTAGGGATCATGAGTAATGAGCAGTCACATACATACCTGGGAGTAGTGGGATTGCTGACTGTGTAGTGTCTCTATGTTAAATCTTCTTATTTTATTTATTTATTTTTAAAAATTTATTTCTTAGGGCTACACCTGAGGCATATGGAGGTTCCCAGGCTAGGGGGGGTGTTGAACCAGAGCTAGAGCTGCTGGCCTACCCCGCAGCCGCAGCAACGTGGGATCTGAGCTTCGTCTGCCACCTACACCACAGCTTAGAGCAAAGTCGGATCCTTAACCCACTGAGCGAGGCTGGGATTAAACCCGTATCCTCATGGATACTAGTCAGCTTCGTTTACACTGCACCACAGTGGGACCTCCTCTGTGTTACATGTCTTAGGAACTCCCAGATGGCTTCCCAAGGTGGCTGTACCATTTTATGTTCCCCCCAGCCATGTACGAGGGCTCCAGCCTCTCCACAGCCTTGTTGTTTTTTGATTCCACTGATCCTAGTGGTTGTCAAACTGTATCTTCTGGCTTTGACTTGCTCTTCCCTCGTAGCTCAGCCGTTGAGCATATTTTCATATGCTTGTGTTCCATTTGCATCTCTTCTTGGAGAAATGTCTGCTCAGATCCTTGGTCCATCTTTAAGTTGGGTTGTCTTTTTATTATTGAGTTTTAAGGGTTCTTTTTATATTCTAGATAAAAGTCCTTTATACATGAAAAATCAATGCAAAGAAGAGGAGAAAACATTTGCTGCAAATGACTACATCTTTGGGTTGATTTTTCATTTTCTTAATGGTATCTTTTGAATCACATAAGTTTTTGATGAAGTCTGATTTATCTATTTTATCCTTTTTTTTTTTTTTTTTGGCTACACACATGGCCCAGGAGGCCAGGGATCGAATCTGAGCTGCAGCTGCAACCTACACCACAGCCGTGGCAACGCCAGATCCTTAACATGCTGTCCCTGCTCCAGACCTTCCCGAGCGCCATGGGCGTGGCCAGAAAAGCGCAGTTTCTGGGAATGCATTTTCCACTGCAGAGTTGAACTGAGTCGAGCAGCATAGAAATAAATATTAAAACGATCAGCAGCAAAAGGGCAGAACTAAAGTGTCAGGGCCAGAGAATGAGAACTTCAGGAAGTAGCATCCCAGCTTCCTTGTGGTCAAAAGGCTTCCCTGCTTGGTTCTGACCTTGAGGCCAGCCTTGGCCGGACCTGACAGTTGCTTAGGGAAATCGGACTTTGCCAACTGATGACTCCCTCAGCAGCCTAACCTTTAGTCAAGTCTGTTGACGTATTCCCCGGTCTTGTTTGAGTCTGTTTCTTTTCTCTGTTTCATGTTTGGTCTGTTTATTTGTTTTTCTGAGAGTTGGAGAACGTATTGGAGAAAACACAACTCTATGGAATATATTTAAGCAGTTGTAATCAACGTTTTATTATAGGGCAGGTGTAGTTGATACCTTAAGCATTCTAATCTGAATCATTAACTTCTATCGGTTTTGTTTACTGAGCTTATTGACAAGGGGTGTTTTGGTTGAGTAAATGTTTTAGAATTTTTGATTGATTGAAATATTGTTAAGTATTTCTAATTTTTTTTTTTTTTTTTTTTTTTACAGAAAAGTCTCTTAGGTTATGTGTTACCAAGGAGATGCTCCTTCTTAGCGTGACAACCGCTTATACAGGTAACGGGATTAATTATATAGTTTTGGTTTTCTGTGGCTGCCTAATGACAAGGCCCGAAAACAACACCTGTGTTGTTCGTTCCCACAATTCTGTGCATTGACTGGGCTCAGTGGTTTTTCTGATGATCTAGGTTGGGGTCTGTGGCTGCTGTTAAAGGGCGGCTGGGGCCAGAACTTCCCAGGTGGCTTCGTGTGTGTGTGTGTGTGTGTGTGTGTGTGTGTGTGTCTGAAGACCCAAGTTGGGGTCTGTTAAAGGGCGGCTGGGGCCAGAACTTCCCAGGTAGCTTCGTGTGTGTGTGTGTGTGTGTGTGTGTGTGTGTGTCTGAAGACCCAAGTTGGGGTCTGTTAAAGGGCGGCTGGGGCCAGAACTTCCCAGGTAGCTTCGTGTGTGTGTGTGTGTGTGTGTGTGTGTGTGTGTGTGTGTGTGTGTGTGCCTGAAGACCCAAGTTGGGGTCTGTTAAAGGGCGGCTGGGGTCAGAACTTCCCAGGTGGCTTCGTGTGTGTGTGTGTGTGTGTGTGTGTGTGTGTGTGTCTGAAGACCCAAGTTGGGGTCTGTTAAAGGGCGGCTGGGGCCAGAACTTCCCAGGTAGCTTTGTGTGTGTGTGTGTGTGTCTGAAGACCCAAGTTGGGGTCTGTTAAAGGGCGGCTGGTGTGTGTGTGTGTGTGTGTGTGCGCGCGTGTCTGAAGACCCAAGTTGGGGTCTGTTAAAGGGTTGCTGGGGCCATAACTTCCCAGGTGGCTTCGTGTGTGTGTGTGTGTGTGTGTGTCTGAAGACCCAAGTTGGGGTCTGTTAAAGGGTGGCTGGGGCCAGAACTTCCCAGGTAGCTTCGTGTGTGTGTGTGTCTGAAGACCCAAGTTGGGGTCTGTTAAAGGGCGGCTGGAGCCAGAACTTCCCAGGTAGCTTCGTGTGTGTGTGTGTGCGTGTGTGTGTGTGTGTGTGTGTGTGTGTGTGTGTCTGAAGACCCAAGCTGGGTCTCTCTCTCTCCGGGTGTCTCGGCAGCGACGTGACCCCTCCCACGTGAGCCCCTCCTCCTGACCCAGCAGCATAGCCAGACTTCTTAGTGGCCCAGGGCTCCACAACAGGCAGAAGGAGAAGTGACCAGACCGTAAAGCCTGGGCCTGGCGCTAGCCCAGCACCCCTCCCACTGCATCCCGGCGCCGGCGAAGGCCAATCGTAGGGTCAGCCCAGATTCAGTGTGGGAGGATCTGGTACAAGGTTTTCAAAACCCGCAGCAGGGTTCATCCCCACCAGGAATTTCAGGGCAAAGTGGATTACTGCAGAAAATAATCATGAATAAAATCATTAGTAACTTTGTGTGGATTAAGATATTTCCAATGAGGGAGTTCCCGATGTGGCTCAGTGGTAAGAACACAACTTGGTGTCCATGAGGATGCGGGTTCTATCCCTGGCCCCGCTCGGTGGGCTGAAGATCTGGGGTTGCAGTGAGCTGTGGGGTAGGTCACAGACTCAGCTGAGATCTGGCAGTGGGCTGTGGTGCAGGCTGGCGGCCACAGCTCCAGTTAGACCCCAGGCCTGGGAACTCACATATGCCATGGGTGCAGCCCTAAAAAGAAGGGAAAAACAAAAAAAAAAGACGTTTCTAATGAAATGGAATGAGTTATGTGGCTTCCCACTGATAATATGTGAAGCTAATACTCTTAGGCCCTAAGGAAGCTGATTTCCTTATAAAACTTGCTGTTGGGTGCCTGTTACTCCTTTTGCCTTTACAGCTGACCCTTGAACAACAACGGCGTGGGTGGGGGTGCTGACCTCCCTGCAGACAAAAATCTGCGTCAGCCCTTCGTACCCGTGCTGCCTCATCTGCAGATTCAGTCAACTGCACACCCTGTAGGGTTCAACTATTTGTGCTTCGAAGGTAGAGACATCTTATTTTTAGGGGCAGTAGAATCAATATTACACATCTTCAAAATTCAGTTGGGGTTTTATAGCCTTAAGGAATCAGTTCTTCAACTGATTTGCTCAGATTTTTTTACTCTCATTTTAAAATTTCTTTTCCTGGGAAAATGTTTAATTCGAATTTTTGCCTCTAAGCAGAAACGGATAGTAGGTGTTGGTTTCTCAAGCACACATTTCTTTTTCCTTAGAGAGCTATAAATAAGGACAGTGAGTGAGCCGGTGTTGCCTGTTACAAGTTGGTGTTAGTTTTGCCCTCTGTCCATTCCCTGTCTCCACGCAGTGACCAGTTTTAACATAAGGATGTCTTTGCTTACTTGAATTGTATGTTTTTGTCTGAAATACGCTTTATCGGACAGCTGCATCTTGTGGCTAGCTGCATTTCGTCAGTTACGTCGTGTAAAATTGCTCTGCTGGGCGAGAAGCAATTTAGCCTGAAAGAATTCTGTGTCATATATGTATGGGGCACATGCTACTAGACATGAAGTAAAACTGAGAAAGGGAGACTACGTTTTTTTCCGTGTTAAATCCAGAGCTTTATCATCCACAGCTGGGTGAACTGGAGGATGGGGAGTCTTGGATACAGAGGGATACTGGGGGACTTGAGCATCTGCAGATGTCGGTACCTGCAGCAGAGCCCTGGGGTTAATTTAAATCTGACTTTGCCCTACAGGTGTGGAAATGACTTTCTTCTCTGGTGTGTATGGAACCTGTATTGGCGCTATAAATAAATTTGGAACAGAAGAGAAAAGCCTCATTGGACTTTCTGGCATTTTCATCGGCATTGGAGAAATTTTAGGTAGGTTTAAAAAAAAAAAAAAAGTTTTTGCATTAAATCGGTTTGTTATAGCTGTGTAGAAACTTGAAGCGTAGTTCACCCCGGGGACTCAATCTCTAGCCCCTCTCCCCTCCCCTGAGACTGGGGGGTGGGGTGAACGTTCCAACCCTCTAATCAAGGCTGGGTCCGTCTGGCAACTGGCCGCCACCCCGACTACGTAGGGCTACCCCCAGACCCCCTCAGGAATCGCCTGAGGAGCATAAGCTGTGCAGTTGGAAGGGACGCCTTATGGGTAAGAGCCCTGCCTTTCACCGAGGAAATTCCTGGAGCGTTAGGAGCTCTGCCAGAAGGCGAGGGGAGAGGACAAGGCAGAGACAAGTCCTGCTTTTATTATAACACACTAGTTACTCCTTACTCAGGAGTAGTCTGCTCAGTCCTTGCGGTGTAGTGGGTGTTGGGTCGCATATGAAGGACTTAGCCAGTTCAAGTATTTATTGTGAATCCACTGTGCGAACAAAACACAGAGCTTTTATTCTTAGGGAAAAATACAGACAGTAAAAAAAACAAAACAAAACAAAAAACCCAGGACCCTTAGAGCACCGCACAGCGATGAGCACGATGGAGAAAGCAGGCTTTGGAGCATCTGTGTTCCCTGGTTTATCGCCAGCCCCCAGATCAGCGCCGGATATGCGTGTATGTGTGTGAACACACGGTCCGGTGACAGTGCCTGGTCTCACGTCTCTGCTTGTGCAGACATCTGCAGCAGTTCTGGTGGAGTGTTTTTTTCTTTATAACTTTATTGAGATAGAATTCACATGCCATGTGATTCCCCCAGCATGGAGTTTCCCTTGTGCTCAGTGGGTTTAGAACCCAGTTTGTATCCACAAGGATGTGGGTTTGATCCCTGCCCTCGCTCGGTGAGTTAAGAATCCGGCGTTGCCGCAAGCTGCCGCATAGGTCGCAGACACGGCTTGGATCTGGCGTCTGGCATTGCTGTGGCTGTGGTGTAGACCAGCAGCTGCAGCTCTCATTCGACCCCCTAGCCTGGGAACCTCCATATGCCGCGGGTGCATGTGAAAAAGTAAAAAGTAAAAGATAAAAAGTGAATAAGGTATTTTTGGTATGTTCGCAGGGTTGCCCAGCCGTCTCTACAGCCTAATTCGTGAACATTTGTATCACCCTTCTCCAGGCAACGGCTAATCTGCTTTCTCTAGAGACTCGCTTATTCTGGGACATTGCATGTACACGGCGCCGTACAGTCTGTGGTCTCTTGCGTCCGGCGTTTTTCACTTGGCACAGTGTTTTCAAGGTCCTTCCGTGGTGTGGCCTGGGCATCAGTACTCCGTCTCTTTTTATTACCAAGTAACACTCAGCTCTGTGGGTTCTACTGCTTAGATTGTGTTTATCCTTCCATCATCTCATGGACTTTTGGGTTGTTCCCACGCTTTGGCCATCATGGATAATGCTGCTGTGAACATTTGTGTGTAGTTTCCGTGTAAACATGTGTTTTCATTTCCCTTGGACATAAACCTGGGATTGGAATTGCTGGGTCGGGTGGTATCTCTTTGGTATTTCTCTTCATGGTGGGTCCTCTCGTCCTGCTTCTGTGTAAGCCTGGTAGTGTTGTGGATTCTAGACCTGGTGAACCTGACCGTGTCAGGTGATGTATGTCTTTCTTTCCTGTTAATGTTCTTTTTGTTTGTTTGTTTTTTGTCTTTTGTCTTTTCAGGGCTGCACCCACGGCATGTGGAGGTTCGCAGGCTAGGGGTCAAATCGGAGCTGTAGCTGCCGGCCTACGCCAGAGCCACAGCAACACAGGATCTGAGCCACATCTGCAACCCACACCACAGCTCACGGCAACGCTGGATCCTTAACCCACTGAGCAAGGCCAGGGATGGAACACGCAACCTCATGGTTCCTAGTCGGATTTGTCTCTGTGGCGCCACAATGGGACTTCTTCCTGTTAATGTTCTTGAGCTTTGTTCTGGATAAAGTTAGTTCATGGACTTGGAAAGAGTATGATTGTTTTAGGTCTTGCTTTTAAAGTGTGTGGGACAGGACCAGGGTAGTGCTGAGCCCAGGGCTGATTATCCCTCCCGCAACCCCCACCCCCACCCCCCCCCCACCCCCCACCCCCGAGGGGAGGCCCTTCAGTGACACCCAGTGCCTGTGAACAGTCAGATTTCCAGTCTGGCCAGTGAGGCCAGGCTGTATCCCAGCCCAGGGCGGGGCGCGAATACCTGTGATTCTCTGGGAAGGTTCTTTCCTGGCCTCTGCTCACTTACTGATGGCGTGTGCCGACCTGCAGCCTTTCCCTGTCTGGGGAACTTGGCCCTTGGACCCCCCTCCTCAGCTCAGAGACGCTGCGGGGCTCCACCTGCCTCTCGGTCGGCTGGGGCAGGTGTGGGCCGCACCTCAGTTGTTTGCTGCCCTTTGTCGCCTGATAATCTGTGTCTTCGAAACCATTGCTTCATGGTTTTGGTGCCTTTTTTAAGGCAGGAGATAAATTCAGTCCCTCTTATTCCATCTTCCCTAGAAGTCTCTTCCAATTTGGAAACTTATTTCTGTGCCAACAGTTATTTCTTATTTTGTGCATTTGTGCTTTTCCCCTTGGTTAAATTAGCTATTGGTTTGTCCATTCAGTGTTTTTTGGTTTTTTTTTTTTTTCAGAGAACTAAGGTTTTTTTTTTATTACTCAATGGTTTTATTACATTTGTAGTTGTACAGCGATCACCACAATCCAATTTTATAGCATTTCCATCCCACGACCCCAGTGCATCCCCCCACCCCTCACCCTGTCTCCTTTGGAAACCGTAAGTTTTTCAACGTCTGTGAGTCTGTCTGTTCTGCAGAGAAGTTCATTGTTTTTCAGATTCCACATGTAAGTGAGAGCATTTGATGTGGGTGTCTCACTGTCTGACTGACTTCACTTAGCATGAGAATTTCTGGGTCCATCCATGTTTTTGCAAATACCATACTTTCTTTGCTTTTAATGGCTGAGTCGTATTCCACTGTGTATCTGGACCACATCTTCTGGACCTACTCCTCTGTCGATGGACATTTAGGTTGCTTCCATGTCTTGGCTGTTGCGAATAGCGCTGCCGTGAACAGTGGAGTACATGTGTCTTTTCGAGTCATGGTTTTCTCTGGATAGATGCCCAGGAGTGGGATTGCTGGATCAAATGGTAATTCTACTTTTAGTTTTCCAAGGAATCTCCATACTGATTTCCACCAACAGTGTAGGAGGGTTCCCTTTTCTCCACACCCTCTCCAGCACTTATTTGTAGACTTTTTGATGATGGCCATTCTGGCGGGTGTAAGGTGGTACCTCGTCGTGGTTTTGCTTTGCATCTCTCTAATGATGCGTGATGTTGAACATCTTTTCATGTGTTTTTTGGACGTCTGTATGCAGAGGACTAAGATTTTGATTATTAACTTGATCTTGGATCTTCCTGTTCTCCATCTCGTTGATTTTGTAGGTGGAAGCCTCTTTGGCTTGCTGAGCAAGAATACTCGTTTTGGTCGGAATCCAGTCGTGCTGTTGGGTGTCCTGGTGCATTTTCTAGCTTTCTATTTAATATTTCTCAACATGCCTGGGGACGCCCCCATTGCTCCTGTTGAAGGAACGGATAGCAGTGCCTACATCAAACCCAGGTACAGTGACTGTCCTTTCCCAGGGACTTAAGGGAGGGCGGGAGGTAAAGGATGGCTTGAAATTGAGCCTCGAGCAGTTCATCCTCTTCTGGAAGGGTTTGTAAGGTCGAATCCAGGATTGGTAAGGTTGTCTTTGTAAGGTCATCTGTCAAGGGTTCGTGGAGCCGGAGTGAGTTCCCGTAGGAACTCAGAGAGAACCCCAAGCTATTTTTGTAATTGTTGGCTTTAACCTACCTCGTCACGACATCTTTCTCTTGATTTGTGAAGGAGCACATGAGTATCTGATTTGGTTCTGTATCTCTGCCCTTCGAGCAGGGAAATCTCTCGAAGTTGGGCCTTGAAGAGCAGTGAGGAGCAAGGGAGGGCCTGCCGGCCGGGCCACCACCCAGTCCTTTCACCGTGAACACACTCACCTCCCAAGGGCGTCACAAATGCAGGCGTTTGTGTGGAGATCCTCCGTCCAAGGGCAGCCCTGCCCCCAACGCACTGTTTGCTGCCCCAGTAGTTAATAGACCAGCGTTTGCTGGACGGTGAGAGGGAGTGCGTTTGAGCCTAAATTCTCACTTTGTAAATTCCAGTATTGATTCATTCTTGTTTCGTAGGATTTAAAACTTGACAGTGAGTTACTTTTGTGGGCAAGTTGCTTTTACATTTTAAATGACTAACGAATGTTGTCCATGCTCACTCTAAATTAATGTTTATGTCATTCAGCAAAGAAGTTGCCATCTTCTGCAGCTTCCTGTTGGGTCTTGGAGACAGCTGCTTCAACACCCAGCTGCTCAGTATCTTAGGTTTTCTCTATTCTGAAGACAGTGCACCAGCTTTTGCAGTCTTTAAATTTGTACAGGTAACCTCTTCCTTAGATTGTGTTGAAAGCTCGGTCCTTTTTTTTTTTTTTTTTTGTAACTGCTTTAACTTCGTTTTCTTAATGTTTCTTACATGAAAGTCAAGGACAGCCTTTAAAAGGATTTATGATTAGAATTAGGAAGCAGTAGAGTTCCCATTGTGGCTCAGTGGGTTAAGGACCTGATGATGTCTCTGTAAGGATGGGGGTTCAATCCCTGGCCTCACTCAGTGGGTGAAGGATCCGGCATTGCTGCAAGCTGTGGCAGGGGTTGCAGATGCGGCTCGGATCAGGTGTTGCCGTGGCCGTGTGGCAGGTCCAGGGACCTTCCTTATGCCGCAGGTATGGCTGTTAAAACAACAAAAAACCAAAAAGACAGAGGGAGTGAGGGAGCAGTGAGTAGTGTGGTTTTTCCATCCCCTCACTCGTATCAGAGCTTTTAGTGTTGTGGCCTCTGGGTTTCCGCCTTCCTTCCCCAGATACCAGCATTCACAGTCTGTGTATAACACGGGAATTTCGGGCTGTTCAGGCACGTTATTTTCTTGTTTTACTTGTTTACGCAATACTCTTTCAAAGAGCATAGGCTGTAGCTTCCTGGATGGTTCCCAGCTCTCAGGGGCGTCTGTGCTGCACGTCTGTGAGCTGGGGTGGGCCAGGTGCTGGCTCGGGGCAGGAGGAGCAGAGGGCGCCGCGGGGCCCGGGAAGCCGCGGGGCAGGGGGCTCGGGCACGGCTGGGTCTCCCGTGTGCGTGTTGTGATTTGTTTTGTCTCGTTTCTCCGTAGTCCATTTGTGCAGCCGTGGCGTTTTTCTACAGTAACTACCTTCTCCTTCATTGGCAACTCCTGGTCATGGTGCTGTTTGGGTTTTTTGGAACGATTTCCTTCTTCACCGTGGAGTGGGAAGCCGCTGCCATTGTGGCCCGGGGCTCCGACTACCGAAGCATCTGACGGAGGAGGAGCCCGGGGGAGGCGGCCGAGACCGCAGGCCCGAGCGCCGGGGCTGGAGGCGGAGGCCGGCGTTCGTCTTCACCCCACTCGGGAGGGTGGTCCGGCCAGAAAGGCCGGGGCGCGGGACTGCGAAGTCTGCCAGAGCTGGTCTTCAGGTTTGCAGATGCTCGTTTCAGACGCCTCGAACAAGGGAGGCTAGTGCTGTCGCTTGTCATTGTGTGAAGATGCCGGTTTTCAGTGCATCTGTGTCTCAGTTCCTCGTGACCGTGGCACAGAATGTCCGTGTTTCCTCTGCCCTCCTGTTCTCCTTGAAAAATCATGCTTTGATCGAAACGTCCAGGCCCTGTGTCGTATAAAGACTCTGGCCGCGTGTGGCAGTATGTTACTGGGTGATAATAGAGGCATCTGCCATCCCACACGTGTCTGGAAGTGACATTTAAAGAAATTGTTGGGAGTTCCCCTTGGTGGCACAGTGGGTTAAGGATCTGGCGTTGTCACTGCAGCGCGAGGGTTCAGTCCCTGGCCCGGGAACGCCCACATGCCTTGGGCGCGGCCAAAAAGGAAAAAAATAATAATAAAGAAATCATGCAACCCTGAAGTGGAATCTTTGAATAGGATTGCACATTCTTTCGCTTTCAGTGTTTTGCCTGATAAGTTTTCTTACCTTAGGGTTCACAGCAAAGGAGGGGTCCATCAAGTGTTGGAAAATGAGCTGAAAGTTGTCTCCAGTTTTAAAAAGAGACACCTACCATGTGCGCGTGAACAAAAGCACGTTTGAGGAAAAAAACAGCACAGTTACTGGGGGAGGAGTGTTGCTCGTGTTTTTCCTAGAGGATGGAACACGTTGAGGAGAAACCCCCAGAACCTGTCAAGAGGTCCGAGCTCTGCTGGCAGGTTGACAGCAGCCGTGTCTCTCCTCACAGCAGCACCGCTCCAGCCACGTGCCCAGGAATGAAGTGAAACTGCTGGGCGAGAGGTTTAGGTGGAAATGCTAACTTGAATCCATCAGAAGAGCTGCAGACGATTTTTTTTAAATCGAGGTATAATTCAGAAACCATAAAATTCACCACTACGAAGTATACGATTTAATGGGCTTTTTAGTATATTCCCTGGGTAGTTCAGCCATCACCGTTTTCTATTCTACAACAGTTCCGCCGCCCCAGAAGGAAACCCCGTGCCCTCAGTGGTCACTCCCCGGCCTCTGGCTGGCACTGGCCGGCAGTAGTCTGCTTTCCGTCTCTCTGGATTTGCCTATCTGGACATTTCACAGAAGTGGGAAAGCTCATTTTTGAAAGTGGTAATTAACTGTACAAATGAAGAGTTTTATGGCAAAGTAAATTTAACCAAGAAGATAGCATTATTTTGTTTTCCATTATTTTTTAAAAGCCTGCCAGAAATTTAGAAATTTTGTGGCGTGTGACTTTCCGACTTGATGGCAATGGCAGGGAGTTGGAAAACGCTGGAGTCGGCTAGAACCCTGCCAGAAATGTCGCCCGTATGGAACACCACTCTTTTGCCCCAAGTTGTAAGGGTTTTGCTTTTCTTGACGTTGAGATAAACTCAGTTGCCAGTTGACCTTATGTAAATAACTTGGAAGTGCTATTTCAGAATGCAGATGATTTTATTATCTCTTTAAGCACGTTACTGCTTATCCAGGTGTATTCGTTTTCTATCACGGTATAAATAAATTGCCGCAAAGCGTAGTGATTTAAAACACCATCTATGGGAGTTCCCACTGGGGTACAATGGGTTAAGCCTCTGACTGCAATGACTCAGGTCGATGCGGAGGTGTGGGTTCAATCGCCAGCCCAGTGCACTGGGTTAAAAAGGATCCTGCGTTGCCAACTCCAAGGTCACAAATTCAAGGTCACAGCCTGGGTTGGATTTAACCCCTTGCCCAGGAACTTCCATATGTTCTGAGCGCGGCCAGAAACAAAAAACAACCAAAACAACACCGCCTGTGTATTCTCTCGCAGTTTCTGTGGGTCTGGGATCTGTACGTGGCTGAGCTGGGTCCTCAAACGGTTGCACTCAGGGTGTTGGCTGGGCTCACCCCGGGGAGGCCCGGCTTCTCCACTTACTGGTCCTTGGCAGGAGCTGGTTCCTCGTGGCCTGTTGGACTGTGGATCTTAGTGTCCCATGGCTGCTCTCAGGCAGCGCGAAGTATGGCAGCTGTCCCCCAGCAGAGAGAGCACGTGAGAGCAAGAGCCCAAGGAAAGTGCCAGCAGGTCTCCGGACACCGACTTTCTTAACTTACCTTGAAAGTGACAGCACGTGCCTTTTGCTGTATTCTCTTTACCAGATGCGGGTCACTAGTTCCCGGCCCTGCTCAGGGGAGGGGCTCACACTGGGGAGGGAGTGGGAGGACCAGGAGGGGATCCTGGGGGGCATCTCCCAAGGCTGCTGTCCCGCGTCTCAGCTGAGCGCTGGGTCCCGCGTTCCCGTGTCGCTCGTCTCCCAGGCCTGGGCTCCCTTTGCTCGTGATGGGAGGCAGAGGTGACATAGCCTCTGTTAATGCCACTGAGTACCTTCACCAAGGCAGCCGGAGCCCCCTGTCACCACCGGTGGGCTTCCTGACGGCTGTCGTCAGAGGGGATGTGAAATGGGTGACATGGGTCCGGCCGGCAGGCTTCCTCCCATGGCTCCGAGCGATGTTCACGCGAAGTGCTGTGCTCACGTTTTGTGTTTTGGGGGTTTTGATTTGTTTTTTGCTCCGTTTTTGTGTCTATAATAGTATTGCCCCTGGTGGACTTGTTATTGGACCAGTAACACTAAGTTCATCTTTTAAATTTATATCATTATTTGAGTTAACAGTGAAATGTGCTGATGAAATAAAGAGTTTAATTTTCATGCTTGCTTTATGGACTTTTAAAAATACTTTTACGTTTCTGCCTCTTGGTAAGTAAAAGTCTTACCTTTGTCTTACATGGGTGTGTGTGTGTGTGTAGGCATGGGGGTGCTGCTTTTTTATTGCACGTTTCGCATGGTATAGAAATTTTGCTCAGCCCTAGAGCAACCTTTATGGAGTCACAGATGTTTTCTTTCTGTGTAGAGGTTCCTCCTTCCCCATTCCCCCCCCCCCCCCCCCCGCCCCAATACCAGTCTGAAAAACCTTAAAACCTAGGCTTTGGCTGTTTATACCAAATTCCTCTAGGAATTTTGGTGGGTTGCTTGGTTGTTCATTTATACACAGAAAGTCCCTTGGGAACTTTTTAGTTCTCAAAACACATGAAAGAAAAATACCTATTAAACAGAAAATAAGTGTTGGTGAGGAGCTAGAGAAATTGGAATCCCTGGTAGGTAGGAATATAAAATGGAGCAGCCTTTGTGGAAGGTAATGTAGTAGTTCCTCAAAAAAAACCTAAAACTGGATTCACCCTATGATGCGCCAGTTCCGTTTGTGGATATATATACCCAAAAGAATTGAAAACGGGCTGGAAGAGATATGCGGACAGGCGTGCTCGCGGCAGAATTATTCCCAATGGCTGGAAGTTGAAGACATCAGGAGCCGCGGGCATAAACCGCGCGGTCTGTGTGTACTGCGGTTCGCTGCAGGCACGACCTGGACGAGCCTTGGGGACGCTAGCTCAGTGGGATGAGCCGGTCGCAGAAGGAGAGAAAGTTTGTGATTCCACTTAGGTGAGTTCCCTAGAAGAGTCAAATTCAAGAGACGGAGTAGAATGGTGGTGGCCGGGACCTGGGGGTCCGGGGAGCGAGTGGTGTTGTTTCATGGTTACAGGGTGTCAGTTGTGGAAGATGAGGGCTCTGGAGATGGACGAGGGGATGGCTGCACAGTGTAAATGTACTTCATGCCACTGAACCGAACACTTCAGTGTGGTTAAGATGGGAAATTTAAAAAAATATATATATTTTTTCTTTTCAGGGCTGCACCTGCAGCATATAGAAGTTCCCAGGCCAGGGGTGACATTGGAGCTGCAGCTGACAGCCTACACCACCGCCCCAGCAATGCAGGATTCTTAACCCACGGAGCAAGGCCAAGGATCAAACCTGCATCCTCATGGATACTAGTCAGATTCTTTTTTTTTTGCCTTTTTAGGGCTGCACCTAAGGCATATGGAGGTTCCGAGGCTAGGGGTCCAATCAGAACCATGGCTGCCGGCCTACACCACAGCCACAGCCGCGCAGGATCCAAGTCTCATCTTCGACCTACACCACAGCTCATGGCAACGCCAGATCCTTCACCCACTGAGCGAGGCCAGGGATCGAACCCGTGTCCTCATGGATCCTGGTCGGGTTCGGTAACCACTGAGCCATGACGGGAACTCCCTACTAGTCGGATTCTTAACCTGCTGAACCACGCTTGATGGGGGGAACTCCGAGATGGGAAATTTTATGGATAAAGTTTACCTATATTTTACCATGATTAAAAATAACAAAAAAATTGTGTGCTGCTGTCTGTTGTGTCTCGGGGGACCCCAGGACCACCCCTCGATTGGGAGGCTTGCTAGAAGGAATCGGCACTCAGAGTTGGGGTTCGTTACAGGGACATGGTGGGGAGGCCCAGCCAGGTCACGTGGGACAAAGACCCAGGCGGAGTCTGGAGGAACCCAGTGCAGACTCCCTTGCGCTCTCTTCCCAGGCGTCCCCAGAGCCTCCTCTTTCTCCAGCTTCAAAGGTTCGGCCACACACGTACGATGTTTCGATCCAGAAACACCCACTAGAGACGGAGCACCCAAGGGTTTCATAGGAGTTGGTTGCAGACATCTGCCTGGCCGGCCTTTAGCAAGACTCCGGACTTGGAGAGCGAAAGCAGGTGTTTGTTTAGCAGGAAGCACATGGTTTTGCACAGTCCACACGCACAGCTTCTCTGTTACCAGTTAACTTGACTAGAACTGAAGATCACCCCTGCCTGCGGTGTTCGGTGTTAACCCTTTGATGCACAGGGCCAAGGCAGTTTTAAAACGGGGGCCTGCATATAGCGTTGGGACATTCCTTCCACCTGGCCAGTGATGCAGAAAGTCCTCTAGAGGGAGAGGCCTTGAAACGAGCCGGCCCTGTTTTAGTTAGTTTCGGCCACACCTGAGGCATGCGCAGGTTCTCGGGCCAGGGATCAAACCCGCACCACAGATGCAACCTGAGCCACGGCAGTGACACCACCAAATCCTTAACTCGCTGTGCCACCGGGGGACCTCCCTAGCCCTGGGTTTATTATCAGATATTTCCTTTAGGGCCACAGTCCTTGGAATTGTCCTGACCTGCCTTTTTTTTTTTTCTTTCTTGGTCTTTTTGCCATTTCTTGAGCCGCTCCTGCGGCATATGGAGGTTCCCAGGCTAGGGGTTGAATCGGAGCTATAGCCCCCGGCCTATGCCAGAGCCACAGCAACGCGGGATCCGAGCCGCGTCTGCAACCTACACCACAGCTCATGGCAACGCCGGATCCTTAACCCACTGAGCAAGGCCAGGTGCCGGGGTCCCGCCCCGGCAGTCAGTGGGGTGTCCCGAAGAGGAGGGGCGGCAGGTGCAGGAAGAAGAATGGAGACGCAGAGGCTCTCGAGTAGTGCTCAAGCAGTCTCGAATTTATTGGTGGACAACAGCGAATTATACAGGGGAAAAGGCTAAAACGGACATAAACAATGGAAGATCAATATCTCAAAAATTTCCAAAAAACAGAGATAAACTTTTAAGATTAAAAAGCACATGATTTGGGTAAAGTACAGTCTAAAAGCATCAAATAGAATTGAACACCATAAAAGAGCAATCAAGCAGGAACTAGGAATCACGTAAGCCACACGTGACCTTTGTAAAAGTTACAAACATATTGTTTTCCTAGAACAATCATCTGATTATAAACCTAACAACTATTTTAACTATATTATCAGTAGATTTGTATACTTACAATACTTAATTCAACAAATCAATAATTATCAATAACTACCTATAACTCCTAAAACTTACTTATTTACTTACTAAAAACTTAAAACAGTTTTAGCTAAATAATGCATACCAATATTATCTCAGATCTTGTGAAAAACAGAAGCCAAATCAGAGACCCATTTGAATGTAGACAGTGAGGAGCTATTGTCCCGGAGGTACGTTGGAGGTTTGGCAGGCAAAGATAATAAAAGTTAATAAATTCCTTTCTTGAGGTAAAAGACAGGGAGTTAGGTCCAGTAAACAAAAGAGCAGAAACTTAAAGGTATGTTTCCTCAGGCATAACGTCCTCTAGTTTCAGGGGTCTGGCAAGCCTGTTTTGCAGCTCTTTCTTCAGAGTCCCCTGGACTTTGCCATCAGGTGGATTCCCTTCTTGAAACGCGGGCTCCCAGCAGCCAGGGATCCAACCCTCAACCTCGTGGTTCCTAGTCAGATTCGTCAATCACTGAGCCGCGATGGGAACTCCTGGCCTGCTCTTAAGAGCTAGGTGTATGTGACTTTAGAGGTGCGAGTCTCCAGTTTCCCCCGTTCTTAGGCTTTGCTGGAGGGCTCTGTATCAGGAAATCTTAGAGTTGTCCTCCAATGCAATTGATACCCACTAAATCTCTGTTGCTACCTGGGCGTGACCCTGCATCAGTGTCAAAGACCAGGATAGCAAGTGACTTTAGGAATTGTCGTGGGGGTGTTCCCGTCGCAGCTCAGCGGTTAGCAAATCCTACCATGAACCTCGCTCAGTGAGTGAAGGATCTGGCGTTGCCGTGAGCTGTGGTGTAGGTCACAGATGTGGCTCGGATCCGGCGTTGCTGTGGCTGTGGTGTAGGCCGGCAGCTACAGCTCTAATTCAACTCCTAGCCCGGGAACCTCCATATGCTGTGGGTGCGGCCCTAAAAAGACAAAAAATAAAATAAAATAAAAGCTGTCATGACTAGTCTTGGAACAAATTTTATCATGAATCAAGTTACCTAGGAGTTCCCGTTGTGGTGCAGTGGAGACAAATCCAACTAGCATCCATGAAGATGCCGGTTCGATCCTTGGCCTCACTCAGTGGGTCAAGGATCCGGCATTGCCGTGAGCTGTAGTGTAGGTCACAGACACGGCTCAAGACCCTGCAGGAAGATTCTTAACCCACTGCCACAGCAGGAACTCCTTCAGGTTTTTAAAATAGACTACATTTTGGAGCAATTTGGGGTTCATAGCAAAATTGAGAGGAAGGTACAGAGATTTCCCATGTACCTCCCATCCCCCACCAAAGCGATGGATTGGTTGTACTTACTGATCCTGGATCCACACATCATTGTTACCCAAGGTCCCTAGTTCACGTTAGGATTTACGCCTGTGTTGTACATTCTTTGACGTTATAACGGTAAGAGTCGACCCCTGTTTAATGATTGGAATGCACAATTTTTTTAATATCAAATAAAAATTTTAAAACATAAAAAAAAAAAAGAATCGACCCCTGTAGTGTCAGTAGTTTCACGGCCCTAGAATTCCTGTGTTCCTCCTATTCGTTCCTTCCTCCCTGCTGGCCCCTGGTGAGCACTGGTCTTTTCACTTGTCTCCATAGTTGTGCCTTTTCCAGAATGTCTTACTGTTGGAATCCGTCTATAGCCTTTTCAGATTGCCTTCTTTTTTTTTTTTTTTTTTCCTTTTAAGGGCCATACTCACAGCAGGTGGAAGTTCCCAGGCTGGGGGTCGAATCAGAGCTGTAGCTGTGGCCTCCACCACAGCCACAGCAACGCGGGATCCTTTAACCCACGGAGCGTGGCCAGGGTTTGAACCTGCATCCCCGTAGACACTAGTTGGATTTGTTTCCACGGCGCCGCAGCAGGAACTCCCAGACTGGCTTCTGTCGCGCTGTGATACGCATTAAGCTTCCTTCATGTCTTTGCATGGCCTGATAGCTCGTTTCCAATCTTAGCACAGTGTACTATTCCATTGTCTGGATTGTTAAAAACAAGACGTCACACCCTAAGTGGGGTTGCTTTTGCTAAGTTCGGTC
Organism: Phacochoerus africanus; assembly: GCF_016906955.1. Classification (NCBI taxonomy): domain Eukaryota; kingdom Metazoa; phylum Chordata; class Mammalia; order Artiodactyla; family Suidae; genus Phacochoerus; species Phacochoerus africanus. The sequence continues at coordinate 4,713,615 of NC_062557.1, read as the reverse complement.
ACAACATTGAGGCTCATTTTCAGCTTTGGCTCTCCCAGAAATGGAATCTGAGACCAGTCAATTAGGAATCTCCTGATCAGCTCTGGTCCGTAATCTGCCTGATCCCACGCCCCTGCCCACCCCCTAAAGGAAAGTAACCTTGCAGTAACCAAGCGCTTTTTTTGCCCAGTAGAACTTCCTGCTTCCCGCTTCCTGCATCTTTAAGTCTTTCATTTGGTACCGCTCCTCAGACCTCCTTTCCACCTGCTAGATTAAATGCTGCCTGATCTGAATCGATTTTTGCTCAAAGCCTTACATTTTTAATATGCCTTCATTTTCCTTTTAACAGGATGCATGCAATTTACCCGTTCACCTGTTGAAGGGCATCTCCGTCGCTTCCAGGTTTAGAGATTTACGAATAAAGCTGCTATAAACATCCACCGGCAGGGCTTTGTGGAGTCAGAAGTTTCACCTCCCTTGGGTACATAACCAGCGAGCACAATGGCTACGTTGTGTGGTAGGGGTATGCTTCCTCTCGCAAGAAGCCACCAGACTGTCTTCCGAAGTGGCCAAACCGTTTGCCTTCCCCGGAGCGGTGAGCGGGGGGGCTGGTGCTCGTTGTCCCCACCACCGCTGGTTGGCAGGGCCCCAGATGCTGGTCATGTTAATACGTGTGTCATGCTGTCTCACTGTTTCCAGTTGTGTTGACAAAAAATTATGCAGTCGATCTGAGAAAAAAAAATGGACCATTTTATCGAAGGCAAAGTTGAGGCGTATGACTTGGGAGGAAATCTCTGAGAACAGTTGCGCCCTTTAGAGATCGAGGCACAGCTATATGCGAGTTCTTTGAGGCTGAGGGCTGTACACGAAGTGATGTATTATTGGCCGCTTACAGACTCCAGAGCTGAGCATCACGGCGGTGGATGCTCGTGTGACCGGTTACAAGACCAAGAAGGAACCTTGTCTCTTCCGGAGTTGCCTTGTTGATGCCAGCGTTGCTCTTCTTGGTTGAGCAGGTGTTTCTGCTGATGGGGGAGGTTTGGTGGCTGCGTAATGCAGGTGCACAATGCACCGTGGTGTGGAACAGGAGGGCCGGGCGGGGTCCAACCCTGAAGAGAATGACATAGCCCTTGGGGATGTGACAAAAACTGGTTAGAACCAACCAGGTCCAGGAGGGTGGATGGCTTGACTTCCAGTGGGCCTTGAACTTCATTGTAGGCTCATGGTGATGCATTACTCTGCTAAATACGGGCCCACAGGCTCCATGACGGTTCCGAGGCTACCACGAAAGGCCGATAAGTGGGCAATGGTCCGGTTCCTGGAAACCAGAGTTCCCATTGTGGCTCAGCGGTGATGAACCCAACTAGTATCCATCAGGATGTGGGTTCGATCCCTGGCCTCGGTCAGCAGGTTAAGGATCCAGAGCAGCAGTGTAGGTTTCAGACGCAGCTCCCACTTGGCATTGCTGTGGCTGTGGTGTAGGCTGGCAGCTGCAGCTCTGATCAGACCCCTAGCCCGGGAACCTCCATATACGCCGCAGGTGTGGCTCTAAAAAGACAAAAAGCAAACAAACTATTCCTGGAAACCCCTGCCCCTTCCCAGGAATAGTTGGAATGATCCTCCTACTCATAAGCCTATGAAATTGCCCAGCTCCTAAAAACTCACCACCTCATATTTGGGGGCCTCTCACTTTCTGAGATGGCACACATTCTATCTCTCTCAATAAATCTACTTCTGGAGTTCCCATCATGGCTCAGTGGTCACGAGCCCAACTGGCATCCATGAGGGTGTGGGTTCGATCCCTGGCCTCTCTCAGTGGGTTAAGGATCGTGCGTTGCCATGAGCTGTGGTCACCGATGAGGCTCGGATCCTGAGTTCCTGTGTCTGTGGTGTAGGCCGGCAGCTGTAGCTCCAATTTGACCCCTAGTCTGGGAACTTCTATATGTCCTGGGTGCAGTCCTAAAAAGCAAAACAAAAGAAACAAAAAACAAAACAAAACAAAAAACCAAACTACTTCTTACCTATCACTTTGCCTCTCGCTGAATTCCTTCTGCGCTGAGACATAAAGAACCTGAACTTCAGTGAGTCTGGGACCGGGTGTGCGATTTCAATTTAGAAAAACAGGGAGTTCCCGTGGCGGTGCAGCGGAAATGAATCCGACTAGTATCCATGAGGATGCAGGTTTGATCCCTGACCTTGCACTTGGCCAGAGATCCAGTGTTGCCACGAGCTGTGGTGTAGGTCGAAGATGCAGCTCAGATCCTGCGTGGCTGTGGCCGTGGCTGTGGCCGGCAACTGTAGCTCTGATTCAACGCGTAGCCCCGGAACTTCCATATGCCTCGGGTGTACCCCCTAAAAAGCAAAAACCAAAACAAAAAAACAGCGGGTTTGAGCCCCAATCTGAGTCTCGGCTGGGTTAGAGTCCCAGCACATGGGTTCGAGTCCCAGTCTGAGGGATACAGTTTTAGAAGGAGGGAGGGTGCCAAAGGACAGAGAACATTTTTTTGTGTTTAAATTTTTCTTGCCTTGGAGTCCCCTTTGGGGCGCAGCGGAAACGAATCTGACTAGCATCCACGAGGATGCAGGTTCGATCCCTGGCCTCGCTTAGGGGGTTAAGGATCCGGTGTTGCCATGAGCCGTGGTGTAGGTCGCAGATGTGCCTCGGATCTGGTGTGGCTATGGTTGTGGCATAGGGTGGCAGCTGTAGCTCTGATTGGACCCCTAGCCTGGGAACCTCCATATGCTGAGGGTGTGGCCCTAAAAAACCAAAAAGACGAAAATAAATAAATACATTTTTCTTGTCTTGCCATAAAGTATGCATTTTATGTCACCGTCGCTTTTCCCGGATGACACAAGATGTGGAGTGCCCTTTCCTGTGCTCATTTGCCATCATGTCTTCACTGGTAAGACGTCTGCTGCATTCTTTGTTCTTTGCATATTTTCGATAACAGTCTTTTAGCAGGTGTATCTTTTGCAAATATTTCCTCCCAGCCCATGGCTTATGGTCTCACTCTCTCCGGTGTGGTTTCTTTTTGTTGGTCCATAATATACTAAATTTTAATTCCCAGGAAGTACTTTTTTATTAAGCTGGTGAACCCAGAAGCTGTGTTTCCTAGTGGCTTTCAAATTTGAGCCTAGTTTCACCTTGGTGTGCAAGAGGTCTGAATATGCCATCAGCACTTACCTGGTGCCTCTGGTTGTGACTGTTGGTTTTCGGAATGGCTGTTACATGTGGAAGATTTGATGGTTTTTTTTTTTATCATGAGTCGTTCTGCCCTAATTCTGTGTGAACTGAGATGGATAATTTAAAGGAGAAGCTGCCTGCCGTTTTAAAGCCATCAAATCCAAGAGAGGCTCTTTTGGGCATTTTTTTTCTGACTTCATTTCCATTCATGGCTCTTCCTTTTTCCTTTTCTTCCTTAAAATGTTATCAACTATTTTCAATTCTTCCATCTTCTTTGTTTATATTCTAAGCCTGTGTGACTTTTATTTTATTTTTTAAATTGGCTGGTTTCTATTTGACATTTTAAAAGGGATCTTTGGGGATAATTGTCGTGTGAACTGAAAAGCAATCTTTTTGATGACTCATCTCCTAGACACCATGTGGGGAAAAGCAGGGCTTTTTTTTTTTTTCTTTACTTATTTTATGTGGTTATAACCATTCAAAAAAAAAGAGAGGAGCACAGCAAATGTTTTCAGGTGGCGTGCTGGGTAAGTAGACTGTCAGCTAGATGCTGCAGTCAGAGTCAGAGGCCACCGTGCTGGGGCATCTGGGGTGACTCTCCTCCTGCAGGTGGCCACACCCAAACCTACCCTGTGTAGGAAATGAGTTGTTTTGCACCCAGAACTTACTTTTTTTTTTCTTCTTGGCTGCGCCTTCGGCGAGTGGAAGTTCCTGGGCCAGGGATCGAACCCGAGCATGCCACAGCAGCCACCCAGACCGCTGCAGTGACAGTGCCGGATGCCTAACCTGCTGTGCCACGAGGGAACTGAACTGTTATTAAATCTGCAGTTGGCTCCGCGCCCACCAATCTCCCCTTGGTAGACGTGGAGCCAAAAGACACAACCAAGCCAAGCAGTGGGAGAAGGAAGGATTTATTACTCAGTAAGGAGAACACAGGGGCTCTTTCCCAAAGCAGTGTCTCCCCAACAACAAAACTGGGGCAGCTGTAAGCTAAGTGTGCATATGCATATTCATGAAAGGGCTTCAGCGGTGCAGAATTCAGTACAGAATTGGGGCAAAGGTTGACAGAGTCCAAGGGTCAGGAAAAGGTCAACATTGGAGTTCTTGTGGCTCAGCAGAAATGAACCTGACTAGTATCCATGAGGACGCGGGTTCAATCCCTGGTCTCCCTCAGGGGGTGAAGGATCCGGCGTTGCCGTGAGCTGTGGTGTAGGTTGCACACTTGGCTCGGATCTGGCGTGGCTGGTGTAGGCCGGCAGCTACAGTTCTGATTCGACTCCTAGCTTGGGAACTCCCATATGCCGCAGGTGTGGCCCTAAAAAGCCAAAAAGAAAGAAAAGGCCCGCGTCATCATTCCTGAGGTTCTGACCCGTCTGGGTTTCAGCATGTGGTTACCGTCCTCACCTGGATGGGGCCTGAATTCCTGCACAAGTGAAAAACGTGGAGTTCCCGCTGTGGCGCAGCAGCTTAAGGACCTGGCGGGCTGGGAAACTTCCATAGGCCGAGGGTTTGGGGGAGGGCAAAAAAAAAGGCATGTATCAGATTAAGTATATCCTTGATTCTCTCGGTTCCGTAAAGATCACTGGTTACTGAGACCTGTTCAAGGACAAGCCCTGTGGCCAGGCTCAGGTCACAGAATGGCTTCGGCCAAAAAGGACTTCTCGGGAGTTCCCCTCGTGGCTCAGTGGTTAATGAACCCAACTAGCAAGGCTGTGGGTTCGATCCCTGGCCTCGCTCAGTGGGTGAAGGATCTGGCATTGCCATGAGCTGTGGTGTAGGTCTCAGACACGGCTCTGCCGTAGGTCAGTGGCTGTGGTTCCAATTCGACCCCGAGCCCGGGAAACTCCATATGCTGTGGGTACGGCCCTAAAAAGACCAACAAACAAACAAACAAAAAGGACTTCTCTTTTGTCCAGAAAGCCATGCCTGGTTCTCTTTCTTCAGGGACCCCCCTGCCCCATCTGCTTACCCTTTGCAAGTATTATAAGCCAGATATCATTATTACAGCGACTTATACATGAGAAGACACACGTATAAGAAGCCGTGGGAAGAGGCACACAGGTCAGGTGAAATAGATGGCCGAGCCAGGAGGTGAAGGAGCCGACTTACACTCCAGAGTCTCCTTGAGAACCTGGACAATTGACAGCTGCGTTCCAGCTGTGCCACCCCGCGGCTGTCACAGCAGGATGCCAGGATTGTCACAGCTGAGACAATAGGGAGGCAGCTTGTTTTTGAGTTATTGGGGGAGTGTGGGAAACAGAATCAGGAATCCGCCCCCCCAGGTGTCTGTGTCCTGAACACCTGCGAACTTGTTCCATGGGAAGGGGAATGCGGGTCGCTGGTCAGCTGACCTGGTGATGGGGAGATTACCCTGGATTTTCTAGGTGGGCCCAGTAGAACCACAAAGGTCCTTATAAAGTGGGGAGGTCCTTACAGAGGCCCTTATAAAGAGCGTCAGAGGCAGAAATACCATGTGAGAAGGACTCAATGCAGCTGAAGGCTTTGGAGGTGGAGGCAGAGGCCATGAGCTGAGGAATGTGGGCAGCTTCTAGAAACTGGAACAGGAGAGTCAAGGAAATGGATTGTCCCTGAGGGTGCCCAGAAGCAAGGCAGCCCTTGATTTTAGCCCAGCGAGACCCGCTGTGGACTGTGGCCTCTTGACATATAAGGTAATAGATTTATGTTGTTCTAAGCCATGCCACGTTTGTGGCAGTTTGCTACAGCAGCAATAGAAAATTAATACAGGGAGAGATGAATTTTTGAAAATCCTATCTGATGAACTACTCAGCTGCTTCTTTCATAATGGTTGACAACTGATCAAAGATGAGGGGTGTCGTTTTCACTAAATATCTTAGTTTGGAAAATGTGCTGGTTTCCGGAGTTCCCGTCGTGGCGCAGTGGAAACGAATCCGACTGGGAACCATGAGGTTTCGGGTTTGATCCCTGGCCTTGCTCAGTGGGTTAAGGATCCAGCATTGCCGTGAACTGTGGTGTAGGTCGCAGACGCTGCTCGGATCCTGCGTTGCCGCGGCTCTGGCGTAGGCTGGTAGCTGTAGCTCTGATTAGACCCCTAGCCTGGGAATCTCCATATGCTGCAAGTGCGGCCCTAAAAAGCAAAAAAAAAAAAAAAAGAAAGAAAAAGAAAATGTGCTGATTCCTGATTTCCTATCAGATGAAGGCTAAAGTTTCAGCCTGGCATCCTGCTACTTGTGTGTCCTGATCCCACTGAGCCTGAGGCTGCAAAGCCTCCTCGGCTCCTCTAGTCCCAAAACAGAACCCTCGTCTCCACACGCGAATGTTATTTTTGCCCCGTGAGTACATTTTCCTTACTCTGGCACCTTGGTCTTTGTTCATAATGTATTTTTGGAATGTCCTGTCTTTGCCTTCTTTCTACTCAAATCCTATTTATTGGATTCCTATTGTGTCTCAGTGGGTTAAAAACCTGACATAGTGTCTGTAAGGTTTCGGGTTCGATCCCTGGCCTCGCTCAGTGGGTTAAGGATCCTGCATTGACGTGAGCTGTGGTGTAGGTCACAGACCTGGCTCGGATCTGGCGTGGCTGTGGCTGTGGGGTAGGTGGGCAGCTGTAGCTCCAATTCAACCCCTAACCCGGGAACTTCCATATGCCACAGGTTCCGCCCTAAAAAGAAAAAAAGACGAGTCCTATTTCTCTTTCAGGGCCTGGCACAAGCCCTGCCTTCTTTTTTCTTTTTCTTTCTTTTTTTTTTTTTGTCTTTCGTCTTTTTAGGGCCGCACCTGCGGCATATTGGACTTAATCGGAGCTGTTGCTATCGGCCTGAGCCACAGCCACAGCCATGCTAGATCCGAGCCGCGTCTGCGACCTACACCACAGCTCAAGGTGATGCCAGATCCTTAATCCACTGAGCAGGGCCAGGGATTGAACCCGCAACCTCATGGTTCCTAATTGGATTCGTTTCTGCTGCCGAAACTCCCAAGCCCTAGCTTCTTATGAAGCCCTTTTATGTCCCTGACCACAAACAAGACCCTGGTTTTATTGACGCTCCTACTACGGGCATCACGTCTTGTCTTGTGTTGATTCCTTTTTCCCTGTGCACATCTCCTGTTCCCACAATGAGATTAACTCCGAGGGGAAAGGACCATTGTTTTATGTGTCTGCTCTGCGTTAACGAGCCTGTCATCGTGTTACCCTCAGCAGTTCCATAGCAAATGTATGGTATTTTCCCAGCCAATTCTCTGACACCAGCTGCATGTCACACAGTCCCACCTGTCCTGACACCGACCCTCCAGGGTCAGCATCAGACTCACAGGCCTTGGGGCTCTGCCCCCAGACGCCCCCATGCCAGACCCAGGGGCAAGTCCAGGCCACCCGTCCTTCTGATGCGCCCAGTTGTGAAGTCGGGGGTGGGTGATCCCCACAACCCCACCCTCAGGTTTAATCGCTTGCTGGAATGACTCACAGGAAAACAGTTTTGGGGTCCCCATTGTGGCTCAGTGGGTTGAGAACCTAACTAGTATCCATGAAGATGTGGGTTTGATCCCTGGCCTCAGTCAGTGGGTTAAGGTTCCAGTGTTGCCGTGAGCTGTGTTGTAGGTTGCAGGTGTGGCTCAGATCCCAGGTTGCCATGGCTGTGATGTAGGCCGGCAGCTCCAGCTCCGATTTGACCCCTAGCCAACACATTCCCCATATGCTGCAGGTGCAGCCCTGAAAAAAAGAAAGAAAAACAGGACGTTCCCATTGTGGCGCAGAGGAAAAGAATCTCACTAGTGTCCATGGGGATACGGGTTTGATCCCTGGCCTTGCTCAGTGGGTCAGGGATCTGGCGTTGCTGTGAGTTGAGGTGTAGGTCACAGACAAGGCTCAGATCTGGCGTTGTGGCTGTGGCTGTGGCCAGCAGTTGTAGCTCTGATTGGACCCCTAGCCTGAGAACCTCCATATGCCGTGGGAGCAGCCCTAGAAAAGGCAAAAAAAAAAAAGGATCTGGTGTTGTCACTCCTACATGACTCTGGTCATGTCTGTGGCATGGGTTCCATCCCCGGCCCCAGGAACTCATGCCTACCACGGGTGCAGCCAAAATAAAATTTTTTTAAATTAAGTAAGTAAGTAAATTCCATATTAGTGAAATTTAACCTCAAAAGGAAGAGAATTAGACCATTCAGGTAAAAAGGACAGGTTCCTAGGAGATTCCTAGGAGGACACTGAAACGCACTTAAGAGGAAATAGGAAGAAGGACCTACTGTAGGAGTTCCCTGGTGGCTCAGCAGGTTAAGGATCTGGCATTGTCACTGCTGCAGCACAGGTTCATTCCCTGGCCCGGGAATTTCCACATGCCATGGGTACGGCCAAAAACAAACAAACAAAAACAAAAAAGAAAGAGAAAGGAACTGCTTATAGCACAGGGAACTATACTCAGTATCTTCTAACTATAGTGGAAAAAAAAATCTGAAAAAATAATATACACACACATATATATATATATAAAATCACTTTGCTGTACACCTGAAACAAACAGCATTATAAATCCAACTACGCTTCGTTTTTTTAAAATCAAAAGATAAGTTTAAAATAAAATTAAAAAATAAGAAATAGGAAATCCGAAAAGACCTATAACAAATAAAGAAACTTAATTAGCCTTTAAAAATCTTCTCACAAAAAACCCTCAGGACCAAATGGCTTCATTGGTGAATTTCATCAAATATTTAAAGAACTGGAGTTCCCATCACGGTGCAGCGGAAATGAATCTGACTAGGAACCATGAGGTTTCGGGTTTGATCCCTGGCCTCGCTCAGTGGGTTAAGGATCCGTCATTGCCTTGAGCCGTGGTGTAGGCTGGCAACTGTAGCTCTGATTCAACCCCTAGTCTGGGAACCTCCATATGCCATGGGTGCAGCCCCCTAAAAAAATAAAATAAAAAAACTAAGATTTATCTTTCACACATTCTTTCAGACAATAGAGAAGGAGGGAAGTTCCTGTCGTGGCGCAGTGGTTAACGAATCCGACTAGGAACCAAGAGGTTGCGGGTTCGATCCCTGGCCTTGCTCAGTGGGTCAGGGATCTGGTGTTGCCATGAGCTGTGGTGTAGGTCGCAGACGAGGCTCAGATCCCGTGTTGTTGTGGCTCTGGTGTAGGCCAGTGGCTACAGCTCCGATTCGACCACTAGCCTGGGAACCCCCATATGCCTCGGGAGCGGCTCAGGGCTCAAGAAAAGGCAAAAAGACAAAAAAAAAAAAGAAAGAAAGAAAGAAAGAAAGAAAGAAAGAAAGAAAGAAAGAAAGAAAGAAAGAAAGAAAGAAAATAGAGAAGGAGGGACATGCTTTCCAATTCAATCAGCCAGTGTGACTCTGATACCAAAGTCAAAGATATCACAGAAAACCAGTTAAATATCCCTTGTGAACATAAAGCCAAAATACCAGCAGACTGAGTCCAGCTGAAACAAACATAAAAAAGGTTATACACCATGACCCAGAGGGATTTATCCCAGGAATGCAGGATTCGTTTCGTCAATCAAAATAGAATGCAGGGGAGTTGTGCTGTGGCACAAGGGGATTGGACGTCTCTGGAGCCCTAGGACACGAGTTCAATCCTGGGCTCGGCACGGTGGGTTCATGATCCTGTGTTGCCACAGGTGCGGTGTAGGTCACAACGGTGGCCTGATCCCTGATCTGACCCCTGGCCCGGGAACTCCACAGCCCTCAGGGCGGCCAAAAAAGAAATAATCACCAAAAATAATTCAGGAGGCTGCAAATAAGAAAAGAGTTTACTTGGGGGGTCCTAAGAATTGCAGTTCAGGAGACACAGGTTGGGGAAACCCACGTGCTCCAGGGAAGGGAATCAGGGGCTTATGAAGACAGAAAGCCACCCGGTTGTTCAAAGGTGGCTGGCGAGGGTTGTGACCGACTCTGACGCAAGTCAGAAATATTTGCCCTTAAGGCATCACGAGCTGTTTGAGGGTAGGGGTCCGATAAGAACCTGGAGTTTCTGGCAGGGGTTCTGGATGACTCCATCAGGTCAGAGGTCAGTTTCCAACCAGGCCAAGATGTGCAGAAGACACACTGCATCTTGGCCTCCGGCCGGCTGGCTCCACCCCAGAAAGCTCTCTCGGCACGCGCCCCCCTCACCGCCGGCTCTGATTTTCCTCTCCCAGCTCGACATCCCCAGATCAGTTCCTATAATTGTGTCCTTTTCCGGCACCAGTAATTCTCCCACTGCTCTGGTTGTCCTCCAGGTCGAGTCGGTTCTGACACTGACTACCCAGAGTTAGCGCAGACCCTGTCCGTGGACGGCTCAGGATTTCGTTCCTGAGGGCATCGGAGACGCTTGTGGATGTGCGTTGCTTTATCAGGACGCAGGGAGCACGTCCCATTGTGAGGGCTGGTTTACTGAAGCTCCGGTGGAATTTGGGATATTTATTACCAGGTAGGAGAGTGGTTTAGGAAGATCTCAGAAGCCTTTAGGAAGGAGTAAATTGTTTAAATATCCCACGTGCGGGAGTTCCCACCATGACACAGTGGTTAACAAACCCAGTTGGTATCCATGAGGATGCAGGTTCGATCCCTGGCCTTGCTCAGGGGGTTAAGGATCCGGCATTGCCGTGAGCTGTGGTGGAGGTCGCAGACTCGGCTCAGATCTGGCATTGCTGTGGCTGTGGTGCAGGCTACTAGCAGCTACAACTCCGATTCAACCCCTAGTCTGGGAACCACCATATGCTGTGGGTGCGGCTCTAAAAAGCAAAATAAATAAATAAATAAATTTCCCAGGTGCCTCTGAAATTAAAGCACAGGGCTGAAGTTAGTTCCCTCGTGGCCTAGCAGGTCAGGGATCCCACATTATCACTGCAGTGGCTTGGGGGTCGCTGCTGTGGTGTGGGTTCCATCTCTGGGCGGGGAACACCTGCATACAGGGCATAGCCCCCCAGAAAGTGTTATGCAATATGATCGATCAAATCATTGGCATTAGAGTGGATTCAGTCTCCCCTCTGGAGGTGGAGCCGAAGTTCTGTCTAATAATCACATGCTTGGTTCCTCTGGCAACCAGCCCCCATCCCGAGCTCATTAGCATCATCTCATTAGCATAGACTCATCTCATTAGCATAGACTCAGTCTAGTGCAAAGGGGTGAATTATGAATAGCGACAGACACTCCTCCACTTGGGAAATAACAAGGATTTTAGGAGCTCTGTGCCAGGAATCTGGGACAAAGACTAGATCTGCATGTATTTTTTATTATCCTGCGGGAATGCATCATATTAATAGAAAAAAAGGACAAAACTACATGAGCACTCACGTCTCCAGAAAAGCAAAATCCAACGGTATTCATGATTTAAGACAAACAAAAAATAAACACCTTTCAGTATAGTAGGAATAGAGAAGTTTTTCAATGTAACCGGAGCATCACATGCTTAGTGGTGATGAAAATGAATGCTCTTTCCTTTAGATCAGGAACAAGACAAAGGCAAAAAAAAAAGGTCATCCAGATTTATAAAAAATAAAACTGTCAATCAAGATGACAGTCTCGTCTTGCATGTCAGTAATCCCAGGAGTTATTCTAAACACACACACACGTATAAGAACAAATGCATTCAGCAGGGTCTCAACACACAAGATCAATATACAGAAATCAATTTCACTCCTATATGAGTACTGACCATCTGCAAATAAATACGATTCCGTTCCTCAGAGCATCAAAAGGAATAAAGTATTTAGTCATAACTTTCACCAAAAAATACAATTCTTGTTTGCTGAAAACTACAAAGCATTGCTGAGAGAAATTAAAGCTCTAAATAAATGAAGTCCCACGGTCCTGGGTTGGAAGACTCAGTATTGTCAAGACGGCAGTTCTCACCCCATGGATTACAAACTCGGTGCACTCTGTGTCAAAATCCCAGCAGGAGGAGTTCCCCTCGTGCGCAGTGGAAACGAATGCGACCAGGAACCATGAGGTTGCAGGTTCAATCCCTGGCCTTGCTCAGTGGGTTAAGGATCCGGCAATGCTGTGAGCTGTGGTGTAGGTCACAGACGCAGCTCGGATCTGGTGTGGCTGTGGCTATGGTGCAGACCGGCAGTTGTAGCTCCGATTTGCTCCCTAGCCTGGGAACCTCCATGTGCCGCAAGTGAGGCCCCAAAGAGCAAAAAAAGAAAAGCGCTTATTATATACTTTGGATACCTTCTTGCCTTCCATACATTGCTCTACACAAGCGCTCATCTGTCCTTTTGGTTAAATCTTTTTAAATTTTTTAATTTTTAAAAATTTTTGGCTGCAGCGCGCAGTGGCTTGATATGGGATCTCGGTTCCCAGACCAGAGATCGCACCTGGGCTGCTGCAGTGGAAGCACTGAATCCTCACCACTAGGCCACCAGGGAACTCCCTGTCCTTTTAGTTAGAGTATTTATGGGTAATAGCATTCAGGGCGCCGAGAGATCCGTTCTCAGAAGGGCTGAATGAACCCTGCGCCCTCAGTTACGCTGGGCCAGCAGGTATTTCCCTAAGAATGCAGATGGGACTTGTTTTCAAGATCTTGGGTCTCTCCTGCCTTTGTTGATATCTCCAGGTTTATTTTCCTTTCTTTGGCCAGGCCTGTAGGCACGCATCAATTCCTGATCTAAACCGAGAGTGACCTGGGGAAAACTTGGGCATCGTCTCTGGCTCAGGTCACTAGTAATAAAGGGCACCTGCTCAGGTTTCTAGAACGAGCATGACGCCCGCAGGATGGGGGCAGCAGAAGCTGATTCTGACTAGGCCAGATCTGAGCGCCGTACACTGACGTCGTGTTTCATCCTCGCCGAATCACACACGCCTTACCCCATCGGCAAGGGGCAAGTCCTGGCCCTTTTGTCACATGAAGACACAAACACTCACCCAAGTGTAGAGCCCGTCGGCAAAACTGCAATCAAGACTCAGGTCAGCTCCGTCAAGTTTGGGTGTGGGCTCTGTCCTCTCCCTCGAATTCTGTGTGGCTCAGGCTCTGATGCCTTCTGTTGGTCTGTGCTTTTGAGCGGAAATAATTTTCCTGCAGCCTCACCTGCAGCAGAAGGCTTGACGTTCATGTAACCTGACTGGCAAAGCCCTTTCCAGTAGTTCTGACGAGCCTCCCACGGACTCAGTACAGAAGTTGGGAGACAGGTGTCAGTGTCCACTTTATTGTGGCTCAGATCTAAACTCAGAGGGACGGGGGCTTGCCCAGGAGGGCAGGGTGGCGGCACAGTCAGCTCAGAACAGGCTTCTTCTTCTTTTTTTAATTAAAATATTGTTTTTAACTGAACATTGATTTACAGTGTTGTGTTAATTTCTGCTGTACATGTGATTCAGCTCTTCACGTACACACACTCTTTTTATGAGACGGACGCGCTACCTACTGTGCTAACAAGGCACCTGTACACTCTTTTTAAAAATGTTCTTTTCCATTCTGGACGATCCCAGGACACTGCACCAGTTCTCTGTGCTACATAGTAGGACCTTGTTCATTGTCACCTCCTCACGTCCGCTAACCCCAACCTCCCGCTCCATCCCTCCCTCCCTCTCCCCTCCGGCCCCTGGCAACCACGAGCTTGTTCTCTAGGTCTGTGAGTCTGTAGAGAGGTTCATTAGTGTCATATTTTAGAGTCTGCCTATAATTGACCTCACATTTGTCCTCTTTCTTACTTCACTTAGTATAATAATCTCTAGTTGCATCCATGTTGCTGAAAATGACATTATCTTGTTCTTTTTTATGGCTGAGTAGTAGTCCATTGTCTATATGTACCACATCTTTTTTTTCCTTTTTTTTTTTTAATCTTTTCACCTTTTTCTAGGGCCGCTTCTGCAGCATATGGAGGTTCCCAGGCTAGGGGTCCAATTGGAGCTGTAGCTGCTGGCCTACGCTAGAGCCACAGCAACGTGGGATCCGAGCCGCATCTGCAACCTACACCACAGCTCACGGCAATGCCAGATCCTTAACCCACTAAGCAAGGGCAGGGACCGAACCCGCAACCTCATGGTTCCTCGTCGGATTCGTTAACCACTGCGCCACGACGGGAACTCCTGTAGCACATCTTCTTTCTCCATTTCATCTGTCTATGAACATTTCGGTTGTTTGCATGTCTTGGCTGTGAATAGTGCTGCTATGAACATAAGGATGCCTGTATCTTTTTAAATTATAGTTTTGTCTAAATATATGCCCAGGAGTGGGATTGCTGGATCATGTACTAACGCTGTCCTTAGTTTTCTTTCTTTTCCTCTTCTGCTTTTTTCAGGGGCATATGGAATTTCCTGGGCCAGGAATTGAATCCAAGCCTCAGCTGTGACCTGCACCACAGCTGCAGCACCACCAAATCCTTCACCCTCTGCACCACAGTGGGAACTCCTTCCCTTCGTTTTCCGAGGAACCTCCACACTGTCTCCCGCAGCGGCTGAACCACTGACATTCCCACCAGAGGTGCAGGAGGGCGCCCTTCTCCCCACTTTCTGGCCAGTGTTGATTTGTGGACTTTTTACTAATGGCCGGTTGGACCAGCGTGAGGTGGTATCTCACTGTAGTTTTTGTTTTCTCTCTTTTTTTTCTTTTTAGGGCCACACCTGGAGCATATGGAAGTTCCCAGGCTAGAGGTCGAATCGGAGCTGTAGCCAACAGCCTACACCACAGCCACAGCCACGCCAGATCCGACTCATATCTGCGACCTGCTCCAAAGCTTGTGGCAACACGGGATCCTTAATCCACTGAGCAAGGCCCAGTGGATTGAACCCCCATCCTCCTGGGTAATAGTTGGGTTCCTAACCTGCCGAGCCACAACGGGAGCTCCCCCTCATTGTAGATTGGATTTGCCTTCAGAATAGGCTTCTCTCCCGGTCCTTGCCCTGCTGCCTCTGGCCTGAGCCTTTGCCCAGGTGCTCAGCGAATCCTAGTCGGATGAACTAGGACTCTCCCAGGGGAATATAGAGCCCATGGCCCTTCTTCCCTCGACCCTGTCTAAGGGAATTTCGTTCCCGAGCGCATCAGAGAAGCTCGAGGACGCGTGGCCTAATCAGGGTGCGGGGAGCACGTCCCGTTGTGAGGGCTGGTTTACTGAAGGTCTGGTGGAATTTGGGATATTTATCACCAGGTAGGGGAGTGGTTTAGGGAGATCTCAGAAGCCTTTAGGAGGGAGTAAATTGTTTGCATATCCCAAGTGCCTCTGAAATTAAAGCACAGGGCCAAGCTGCCAGGTGGGTCCCAGCACGAGCTGACTCCGGCTCATTTGCCTTTGTCTCCGAATCATGCTCCTCCGTGCCGTTTTCTTTCCGCTTGTCTCTCCGCGTTACCGGAAACGGCAAGGTGGCCACAGCAAAGTCGATTTAAACCCACTTGAGCCTGGGACTATTAACACTTACACTTAGAAATGGGGAAATGGCAGAGCCTGCTGCAGGGTCTCTTTGCACTTTTTTTTTTTTTTTGGTCTTTTTGGAGGTGCACCTGTTGCATATGGAGGTTCCCAGGCTAGGGGTCCAATCGGAGCTGTAAGCCGCCGGCCTACACCACAGCCACAGCAATGTGGGATCCAAGCCATGTCTGCGACCTACACCATAGCTCATGGCAATGCCAGATCCTTAACCCACTGAGCGAGGCCAGGGATCAAACCCAAAACCTCATGGATACTAGTCGGGTTCTGAACCCATCATTGCACTCTTTTCACTCATCCCCAGAGGTGAAGAGATGAAACATGGCCTGGGGGGTGGGCTGCAGAGTGAATTTCATTCTATGCAAAGAAAAATGAGATTAAAAATATTTCGGAGTTCCCGTTGTGGCTTAGCTGTAACCAACCCGACAAGTAACCATGAGGATTCCGGTTCGGTTCCTGACCTCACTCACTGGGTCAAGGATCCGGTGTTGCCATGAGCTGACGCAGATGTAGGTTGGATCCTGAGTTGCTGTGGCTGTGGTGTAGGCCGGCAGCTGCAGCTCTAATTCAGCCCCTAGCCTGGAGACTTTTCCACATCCTGCAGGTGTGGCCCTAAAAAGCAAAAATAAAAAAATTTAAAAATCTTCAGGCAGGAGTTCACCCAGGTGGTGCAAAGGGTTAGGGGTCTGGTGTTGTCGCTGCAGCGGCTTGGGTCCCTCCCTGGCCCGGGAGCTTCCACATTCTCTCCGTGGCACCTCAGCCAGGCACGTCCATCAGGCAGGGTCCCCCTTGGAGCCCCTCGGACTTTTCTGCTTGAGAGTTGGCGCCCTGGGGTGTCCGTGAAATGCAGGTTGAAGGATGCAATTTTGAGGGTTGGGTTGTGCAAAAACGTACTGATTGCATAAATTCATTAAGTTTCACTCTAAAAACTTTGTGATTTCCTGAAAATAGATCACTTTTCAAGAACTTCTCAGCTCTCCATGATTGCTGGGTGACCTACTCCCCAGACATGTGAAGCATCTGTCCCCAGGTGGGTGAAAGGCAGGACCTTGCCGTCCTGACTCTTCTTATCGAAGATGCTAAGACGAACTCTGCCCTTGGACATGGCCTCTGCCTGGCTTTTCACTCCGTAGGGTTGGGGTGGGGCTATTGAAGTAGAGGGTGGGTGCTCGACGTGCAGAGGCGGCGCTGGGTGGCGGGAGGATGTCGGTGCAGAGCACGCTCAGATCCAGCAGCACCGGCTCCACGGCTGCTTCTCCTGCAGGAGACATTCTGCCCTTAACCCCCTGTGCCCTGGCAGGGAGGCTGCCTTTCCGGGGGCCTCTGCTGCTGGGAGCAGGGGTGGCCGGGAGCCCAGGAGCCAGCAGGAGGCTCTGCTCCTGTTCTGGCTCTGGGACTCTTCGCTGCTGCTGGGGACCGCCGACCTCCCGTTCAGCATCATTTCACAGTGACGCACAGCCCTCCGTGATCGCCAGGGCTCTTCACAGCCTACGGCCAAATGACCTCATGTCCGACTACACAGGATCTTTGACGTCATCCGATTCGGCCTCTCCTTTTCTGCAGCTGAAAACACAGCGGTGCCCATGGTTAGATCAGCACAGGGGCTGCCCAGCTGGGTCCTGGGTCACCGAAGGGGGCAAGCGTGCAGGAGGAGAGCAGGGGCTAAGGAAACTGCACCCATGGGTCTAGGTAGGTCAAAGGCAGAGGAGGGGGTTCCTGCTGTGGTGCAGCCTGCCTGGTGGCATTGAGGGTCATCCCTGGCCCAGCACAGAGGGTTAAGGATCTGGTGTTGCCGAAGCTGTGGCTTGAGTCTCGACTGTGGCTCTCTGGACAGAAACTCCATGTTCTGCAGGGTGGCCAAAAATGAAAAAAACAAAATAAAAAAACCCAAAAGGCAGAGGAAGCCGGTGTTGGAGGGTGCAAGGAGGCTTCAGAAAACTGGTGATTGGGGTCCCCCGATGGCCCAGAAATTAAGGATTCAGCATTGTCACTGCTGTGGCGCAGGTTCCATCCCTGGCCCAGGAACTTCTGAATGCCGTGGGCGCAGCAAAAAAAAAAAAAAAAGAAGAAGAAAGAAAACCTGGAATTTCAACCTCGGTGCCTTAAGGGCTTTTGAGGACTTATTTTTTATTTATTTATTTTTCTATATGGAAGTATAGTTGGTGTACAATATTATACGTTATAAATATAAATGTATAGTATTGTGATTCACACATTTTAAATGTTGTGCTCCTTTTATAGTCACCATAAAAATATTGGATATATTCCCTGTGTCATAGGCTACATCCTTGTAGCTTATTTATTTCATACGTAGTAGTTTTCACCTTTTAACCCCCTGCCCCTATTTTGCCCTCCCCCTTCCCTCTCCCCACTGGTTAGTTTGTTCTCAATATCTGTGAGTCTCTTTCTTTTTTGTTATGTTCACTAGTTTGTCATATTTTTTGGATTCCACATGAAAGTGATATCATACAGTATTTATTTTTCTCTCTCTGATTTTTTTTTTCTGTCTTTTTGCCTTTTCTAGGGCCACTTCCCGCGGCATATAGAGGTTCCCAGGCAAGGGGTCTAATTGGAGCTGTAGCCACCAGCCTACGCCAGAGCCACAGCAACGCGGGATCCGAGCCGCGTCTGCGACCTACACCACAGCTCACAGCAACGCCAGATCCTTAACCCACTGATCAAGGCCAGGGATCGAACCTGCAACCTTATGGTTCTTAGTTGGATTCGTTAACCATTGTGCCACGACGGCAACTCCTCTCTCTCTCTGAATTTCAATTAGCCCAGTACCATCCAAGTGTACCTATGTTGTTGCAAATGGCAAAATTTCGTTCCTTTTTTTTTTTCTTTTCTTTTTAGGGCTGCACCCTCGGCATATGGAGGTTCCCAGGCTAGGGGTCTAATCAGAGCTGTGGCTGCTGGCCAACACCACGGCCACAGCAACACAGGATCTGAGCCATGTCTGGGACCTACGCCACAGCTCATGGCAACGCTGGATCCTTCACCCACTGAGTGAGGCCAGGGATCGAACCCGCAACCTCATGGTTCCTAGTCAGATTCGTTTCTGCTGCGCCACCAAGGGAACTCCTTTTTTTTTGTTTGTTTTTTTGGCTGCACCTACAGCATATGGAAGTTCCCAGGCCAGGGATCAAATCTGAGCCACAGCTGCGACTTACACCGCAGCTGCAGCAACACCAGGTCTTTAACCCACTGCACCAGGCCGGAATCCATCTGACACCTCCGCAGAGGCAAGCTGGATCATGAACCCACTTCTTATCCTTTTTTTTGTAAATGGCTAAGTAGTATTCCAGTGTGTGTGTGTGTGTGTGTGTGTGTGTGTGTGTGTATCACATCTTCTAATCTGTTCATCTGTTGGTGGACACTTAGGTTGCTTCTCGGCAATTGTAAATAACACCGCTATGAACACTGGGGTGAGTGTATCTTCTTGAATTTGGGTTTTTATTTTTTCAGATGGATACTCAGGGGTGGAATTGCTGGGTCATATGGCAGTTCCATTTTTTGGTTTTTCTGAAGTCGCCACAGTGGCTGCACCAATTTATATCCCCACCAACAGTGTACAAGGCTCCCTTTTCTCCGCGTTGCATCCTTGGCAACATTTGTGATTGGTGTTCTTTTTGACGGTAGCCATTCTGACAGGTGTGAAGCGATGTCTCACTGTGGTTTTGATGTGCGTTTTCCTCATGATTCGCAGTGTTGAGCATCTTTGCATGTGCCTGTTGGCCTTCTGAAAGGACATTCTATTTTAAATGAGTTCATTTGACGAAGCCTTCCACCACCTTTCATTCAGTAGCATTCAGGGAATGGGACAAGGGAAAGTGTGTTTTTTCCAGGAAAGTGTTTTTTTTTTTTCCAGGAGAGGAAGTAGGCAGGATCTAGGGGGTGGTTTTGCCTAGACTTGGTTGGGGGGCTTCTGGTGGGGGGAACATCCAGGGAATACTGTTCTGAATTGATTTCAGGATCAGATACTATGCCCTTGGTACCGCTTGAATATATTGTGTGTGTATATATATTATATATATAATTTTTAGGACCGCAGGTCTGGCATATGCAGCATCCTCATGGATACTAGTCAGGTTCATTTTCGATGAGCCTCAACAGAAACTCCAAATCTACTTATTTTCTTGAAATTTTTTTTTTTTTTTTGTCTTTTTTAGGGCCACACCCAAGGTATATGGAGGTTCCCAGGCTAGGGACTGAATCAGAGCTGTACTTGCCGGCCTATACTACAGCCACAGCAACGTCAGATCCGAGCCACGTCTGTGACCTACACCACAGCTCAGGGCAACGCCAGATCCTTTACCCACTGAGTGAGGCTAGGGATTGAACCTGCACCCTCATGGATACTAGTCAGATTCGTTTCCGCTGAGCCATGATGGGAACTCCCACATTTTTATTTAAGAAAGTCAAATTTTTGCACAACATTACAAATGTACTAAATGCCACCGAACGGTACACTTTAAAATTGTCAGCGCTGGGATCCCATTCCTGCTGTGGCGCAGTGGAAACAAATCCGACTAGTATCCATGAGGATGCGGGTTCGATCCCTGGCCTCGCTCAGTGGGTCAAGGATCTGGCGTTGCCCTGAGCAGTGGTATAGGTCATAGACAAGGCTTGGCTCCCATGTTGATATTGCTGTGGTGTAGCCCAGCAGCTGTAGCTCCGATCTGACCCCGAGCCTGGGAACTTCCATATGCCTCCACGAGGCCCTAAAAAGCAAAAATAAATATATAAATAAATAAAATTAAAATAAATAAATAAAAGACATCATCATATTAAAAAATAAAATTGTCAATGCTATGTGAATTTCATCTCAACAATTTTTTAAAAAAAAATAGAGGAATATTTTTCTAGACAAAGGAAGATTAAAGAGTAGTCAAGTGAAATTTATAAACTTAGAAGAGGCACTAGTTTGAAGATAAGTAGATTTGGAGTTCCCATTGTGGCTCAGCAGAAACAAACCAGACTAGGATCCATAAGGCCGCGAGTTCGATCCGTAAGGCTGCGGGTTCGATCCCTGGCCTTGCTCAGTAGATTAAGGATCCAGTGTTGCCATGAGCTGTGGTGTAGTTTGCATAAATGGCTAGGATCTGGCGTGGCTGTGGCGTAGGCCAGCAGCTGCAGCTCCGATTCGACCCCTAGCCTAGGAATGTCCGTATGCCCCGGGTGCAGCCTTAAAAAGACCAAAAAATAATAATAGTAAAAAGAAAAGAAGTAGGAGTTCCCATCATGGCATAGCGGAAACAAACTCTAGTAGGAATCATGAGCTTGCGGGTTTGATCCTTGGCCTTGCTCACTGGGTTAAGGATCCAGCATTGCTGTGGCTGTGGTGTAGACTGGCAGCTGTAGCTCCAATTCAACCCCTAGCCTGGGAGCTTCCATGTGCCACAAGTATGGCCCTATAAAGCAAAAAAAAAAAAAAAAGACATTCTTGGGAAAATTTAAACATTTGGATCTGGATTAAATATTAGATGATGAGGCAGATTATTAGATGATATTATAGACTTGTTAATTTTAAGATTTATGATTTGATTATATATGAAATTGTCCTTATAAATTGGTTACATATGAAATGTTTATATGTAAAATTACCTCTAAAGTTTGAGGCTTTATGCTGATATATCTGTATTTTTTTGGCCACACCGTGGCAGGTGGATGTTCCTGGGTTGGAGATCAAACCCACTGAGCCGGGGCCTGCCCCCCAAGGGGCTCCCTGGCCGTGGCCATGGCTGCTGGACGGAGCCTCTGGGGTCCTCTGTCTCTACCATTTCCCAGGTTATGACTTTCCGCTCCTCTTGCCCTGTAGCAGCTCCCCACTGGGACCACGTGGGCCAACTAGAAGGGCCCTGCCCTCAAGCGCTGGGTGACAAGACTCCTCGGCGGCTGCTTCCTGGCTGGAGAGAGTGTGCAGGTGTGTGGGCGAAATCCTACGTGGATTAATTACAATGGGGGAGAGCATTTCTCCTGGATGAATTACCAGCTTCCAGAGAGGAAACCACCTTGGCAGGACCCGAACCTCTTTTTTTTTTGGTGGGGAGGGGAACACTCTCTAAGCCTGGAGGTTTGTTGGGGAAAAGCCATCCTGTCGTGATTGGCTTCATCTCAGGAAGCCTCAGGGGTACTCCCTGCCTCACTCGAGGTGTGGAGTTCATTCTTAAGGCCAGGAGGGAAGTGCCTTCATGGGGGGGCGTCTGCAGGGGAACACCCTAGAATGGTGTCCCCCCATGCAGAATGGGGAACCTCATATGGCTTTCTTTCTTTTTTTCTTTTTTTTCTTTTTGTATATCTAGGGCCTCACTGGTGGCATATGGAGGTTCCCAGGCTAGGGGTCGAATCGGAGCTGTAGCTGCCAGTCTACACCACAGCCACAGCAATTCAGGATCCGAGTCGCATCTGCGACCTATACCACAGCTCTCGGCACCACTGGATCTCCAACCCTACTGATCAAGGCCAGGGATCGAACCTGCGTCCTCATGGATGCTAGTCAGGTTCATTAACCACTGAGCCACGGCGGGAACTCCCACAGCTTTCTTTCTTTTTTTTTTGCAAAGTCCATAGCCCTCCTTCTGCAGGATACCTTCCCCCAGAAGGAGCAGGAAAGGGGCAGGCAAGACAGAAGCCACAGAACTGTGTAACCTCACCTTGGAGGTGACATCCTATTACTTGTGGGTGTCCTCTTTGTTAGAAACAGACCCTTCGGTGCAGCTCACTCTCCAGCGGAGTAGATTACAGACAGACACGGAGGTGAGGGGGCCTCCCAGGGCTATCGTGGAGGCCGCCGGCCAGCTCAGCAGTGGGGACCCGTGCGTGTCGGGGGAGTGTGACTTGGGTTCTGCGGGAGCTGATAACACCTGTTAACGGGTTTCTAGGTCGGGAGCGTCCTCTTTCGGGCTGTCTGCAAGAGACAAGCCCCCTCGGTGGCCCATTAGTATCGTTGACTTTATCGTACTGGACGCTTTGCAAGCAACTTGCTTCTGTCTGTGATAGAGCGTCAAGGTAAAATCCAGAAATTCCAGATCTGTGTAACAGCAGGTCGCAGCACGTATAAGGAACCGCCAGCTCCGCAAAGTCAGCGTGAAAAGTTGTTTGCCAGCGGCTGTAGGTTTGCGGGGGGGTGGCCTCCACCCCAAAGATGGGCGGGGCTCTGCCCGAAGGATGGACGGGGTGACATGTTATCCTCCAGCACAGCTAGGCCAGGCCCGGGTTAATGCAGCTGCGGGATCCTCCTTAGCCTGGAGGGATCAGGGACCACCACTGCTGGGAACGATGGCCTGGCCAGGCTCATCTCTGGCTGGAGGGGCCAACCCACTGAGGGGGCCAGGCCACTGCGCAGAGAGCTGGGCAGAGAGCTGGCCACTGAGCAGGAATCAGGCCACTCTCTTCTCTTTTTATTTTTCATTAGCGAATTTTATTTATAGTGGTACAACCCTCTTTCCCCTCCCCCTTTTCTTTTTGCCTTTTCTAGGGCCACTCCCGCAGCATATGGAGGTTCCCAGGCTAGGGGTCCAATCGGAGCTGTAGCCACCAGCCTACGCCAGAGCCACAGCAACGCGGGATCCGAGCGGTGTCTGCAACCCACACCACAGCTCATGGCAACACCGGATTGTTAACCCATTGAGCAAGGGCAGGGATTGAACCTGTAACCTCATGGTTCCTAGTCAGATTTGTTAACCTTTGAGCCACGACGGAAACTCCCCCCTTCCCTTTTTTGAACAGGACATATTTTAAAGCAGCTTAGAGGTTCCCTAGTGGCTCAGCAGGTTAAGGATCTGGTGTTTTCACTGCTGAGGCTCTGGCTACTGCTGTGGCGTGAGTTCAGTCCCTGGCCTGGGAACCTGGGAACTTCTGCATGCTGCAGGTGTGGCAAAAAAGAAAGGAGAGAAAGAAAAGAAGTAAGGAAGGAAGGGAAAGAAAAGAAATGAAAGAAAGACAACTATAAATGTAATAAAATTCTGATGAGTTCCCATCGTGGCGCAGTGGTTAACAAATCTGACTAGGAACCATGAGGTTGCGGGTTCAATCCCTGGCCTTGCTCAGTGGGTTAAGGATCCAGCATTGCCATGAGCTGTGGTGTAGGTTGCAGATGCGGCTCGGATCTCGAGTTGCTGTGGCTCTGGTGTAGGTCGGAGGCTACAGCTCCGATTGGACCCCTAGCCTGGGAGCGGCCCCAGAAAAAGGCAAAAAGACAATAAATAAATAAATAAAACTCATTGAGTAATTTAAAAAAAGAAATGAAAGAAAGAAATTGGCAGATTACAGACCTCGCAGCCACGTGAAGTTCTCAGACTCCTCCTCCCCCCTCATCCCACCCCTCAGAAAAACAAAAAAACTAAACTTTTCTTATCTTGAATGCTGACTGTTCATGTGGGCTTGCTGTGGAGGGGCATTCTCTGTGTGTGTGTGTGTGTGTGTGTGTGTGTGTGTGTGTGTGTGTGTGTGTGGATGAGGCTGGGAGGGTGCCTTGACGGAGCTGGAAAGGACAGATTCACATTTCATTCCAGGAGGGTCTCCCTGTAAGAGATGCTGCTGCGGATACAGGGCACTGACCGAGCCCCGTCCAGTTTTACAGCCAGGCAGCCTCCTTGGTCCCTTGTGGGGGGACAGTGGAGAGGGAGCCTTACAGAGAGGACCAGCTCTTCCTGTCCCCACACCCCCAGTGTGACGAATGGGAGGTAGGACCTTCGGGAGGTAATTATGGTTAGATGAGGCTCTGCGATGGAGTCCCCATGAGGGGACTAGAGCTTTCCTAAGAAGACACATCAGGGGGCTTGCTGGCTCTCTCCTCGTGAAGGTGTGTTACTATACACAAGCTCGTGTGCCCAGCGTAACCGAAATATTGGAGTTTGGAGCAGAGAAAGGCTTGTTTCAGGGCCTTGCAAGAATGGCTAGCCCATGCTCTAAAAACCCCTAGCTCCCCCTGATGCTTTGTGTCGAGAGGTTTCTATGGCAAAATTTGGGATGAGGGCTGCAGTCTGTGACTTTCTTCTGATTGGTTGGTGATGAGGTAACAGGGCGGGGCTCCAGGAATCCTGTGCTCAGCCTGAAGCTGCCGTCTTCCACCAGGCGGGGACTTTAGTTCCTGCAGAAGAACTCAAGCTCCAGGACCCAGGACCCTGCCCCATGGCTGCACTGTTGCTTCCTTCCCCCCTCCCTCCCTTCGCTGCATGCAGAACTTCCCGGGGCCTGGGATGGCACCTGCACCGCAGCAGCAGCCTCAGCCACAGCAGTGACAGCACCAGCTCCTTAACCTCTGAGCCACCAGGGAACTCAACTGTTGTTTCTTGACTCCTCCTCCTAATTTCCGCCTTCCCTCCCTTCCATGATTAGTGAGTGTTTGCATCTGTCCTCAGGGAAGTTCAAGGAGGCTGAGTAAAGCCTATTTCTTACAAATAAGAAGGGATGGGGGCACGGGAAAGACGTGTACCCCGGGGGCCCTGCAGGGTCCTGCTCCTTCCAGACAAAGCAAGAAGGCAGCTAGGAAGGGAGCTCTCACCAGACCCCAGCCATGCTGGTGCCTTCATCTCAGACTTCCAGCCTCCAGGTCTGTGTAAAATAAATTCGTTGCTTAAGTCCCCCAGTCTATGGCATTTTGTTATGGTGGCTGAACAGAGAGCCTTTCAGACAACCCCTCAGAAAACTTCTGCCATGCCTGGTGGCAGCTGAGTTTCAGTCAGGAGCCATAGCTGCTGGCCTACACCACAGCCACAGCAACACTGGGTCCTCAACCCACTGAGCTAACCTGCATCCTCAAGGATACTAGTCAGGTTCTTTTCCACTGAGCCACAACGGGAACTCCCAGAGAGGACCCTCTTGCATGGATGAAAAATGCACCCTTCTTGGAGTTCCCATCTTGGCTCAGTGGTTAACGAATCCGATTAGGAACCATGAGGTTGCGGGTTCGATCGCTGGCCTTGCTCAGTGGGTTAAGGATCCGGCGTTGCCGTGAGCTGTGGTGTAGGTCGCAGACCGTGGCTCGGATCCCTAGTTGCTATGGCTCTGGCGTAGGCCGGTGGCTACAGCTCTGATTAGACCCATAGCCTGGGAACTTCCATATGCTGCAGGTGCGGCCCTAGAAGAGACAAAAGAAATAAAAGATAAGAAAATGCACCCTTCTTAGAGGTTGCTTGTTGTATTTTTCTTCTATTTTTTCTTTTCAGGGCCGCACCCATGGCACATGGAAGTTCTCCGGCTGGGAGTCAAATCGGAGCTCCAGCTGCTGGCCACAGCCACAGCCACGCCAAATCCGAGCCATGTCTGCGGCACAGCTCACGGCAACGCCGGCTCCTTAACCCACTGAGTGAGGCCAGGAATTGAACCCACGTCCTCATGGATACTGGTTGGGTTCTTAAGCTGCTGAGCCGCAATGGCAACTCCAGAGGTTGCTTTTTGTTCAGCAGAGGTTGGGGTGAAGGGTCAGTAACTGACTGGGTCATAGTCCCTGACCCTTGGTGGCCGCCCGTGATGGAGAGGAAGGGGCAGAGGTCGCTTCTGGGCGAGGCCGAATAGGCAGCCTTGGGGAGTGGCTGGTTGTGTTCTTCCAGTGGCTCACTGCAAGTTCTGTCCCTCCTGAGCCCTTGAGGGCCTCTTGCAGCCTCAGCTGGGGTGAAGAGCCACCCATCTCGGACTGAAGGGGTCTTCCCCAGCCTGGGGGCTGCCCTTGGCCCTGATTCCTGTGGCTTCAGCAAGGGTCCCCAGAGAGTGGTCTGTATCCATGCCCCCTGGGGACCCCGGCTCAGGATGGAACCAGGCTCCCTTGCCCCACCGGTCACCCCAGGGCCTCAGAGGCCAGGCAGCCCCCCCAGCCTGCTCCGCCCTGGGGGATGTCCAGCCACACCAGAGCCGCACATCCCCCAGAGAGGTTCCCTCTGTTGCTCCCCTCTTCTTGCCTTGCCCACCCCCAATTCTGCTTATTTTCCTCCACTGCTTGCCTCTGCGCAGGGGCGGAGGAGGGAACAAAAAAAGGAAACGGATTCGCTCTCATTGTGTCCACAAAATGCACACTTTCTTTGTGCGACTGAAACGTCTGGGAGTCTGAGCTTTGAAAGCTTGTCTTAAATAGTCTAATTGCCCCATCTCAATCCTGGCTTGGCGTCTTGTGTTTGGCTTTTCGTGGATTGGAATCTGGAGAGGCAGTGGCAGGGGTGGGGTGGCGTGGGGGCGGGGGTTGCTTAACCGACGGATATTTTTAGTCAAAGTTTGCTTTTCTGGGTCGAGTCTATTCTCTCTCGTCACCGCCTCCCAACCTGTGGCATCAGATCCTGTCTCTTCCCATTGCCTCTAGGACATGGTACGAGGCCACCCTGTGCTAAATTAGCTACAGGAGCAACAGCACAAACTGGACAGTGTCCCTGGAGAACAGGCTACGGGACCACCCATCCCTGTTCCCACGGAAGAGGATGCGTGTTTATTGAGCTCCCATTTGTGCCAGAGACAAGGGGCCAGAGGCTTTGTGTGTCAGCTGCTCTCAAAACGGCATTATTTCATTCTTTTTCTTTTTGGCCTCGCCAACGGCCTGTGGAAGTTCCCTGGTTAGGGACTGAACCCACACCACAGCAGCAATCCAAGTTGCTGCAGTGCCAGTGCCAGATCCTTTACCCTCTGAGCTACATGGGAGCTCTTATTCATTGTTATGGCTGAGTTATATTCCATTGTGTATAATGTATTTTACATACCATGTCATCTTAAGCCAATTATCTATTTTTTCCATGTCTCCTAAATGGTGTTAAGCTGCCTTCTTTTTTTTTTTCTTTTTTTTTTTTAGGGGAGCACCCGTGGCATATGGAGGTTCCCAGGCTAGGGATCCAATCGGAGCTGCAGCCACCGGCCTACGCCAGAGCCACAGCAACATGGGATCCGAGCTGAATCTGCAGCCTACACCACAGCTCACGGTAACGCCAGATCCTTAATCCACTGAGTGA
Source organism: Phacochoerus africanus (assembly GCF_016906955.1). Lineage (NCBI taxonomy): Eukaryota > Metazoa > Chordata > Mammalia > Artiodactyla > Suidae > Phacochoerus > Phacochoerus africanus. Next base: position 4,686,190 of record NC_062557.1, on the reverse strand, counting down.
GGCCAGGGATCGAACCTGCATCCACATGGATGCTCGCTGGGTTTGCTCACTGCTGACCCTTGACGGGAACTCCTCGAGCTGCCTTCTTGACACAGCTCTGCTGAGTTCCTGGTTAACATTCATCCCCAGGCTTCCCCTTCGCAGAGAAGGGCACTGCACCCACCCCGTTGCTCAGCCCGCAAGCCTGCGAGTCACATTTGACTCTTTCTCTCCTGCCCTTAAGATCTCAACCCTGAGCAGGTCCCATGGGCTCTTCCCGCTCGACAGACCCCCAACCCAATTCCTCCTCTACCTCCTCTACCTCCTCGGGCCTCCCTGCCTCCTCTCCTCCACCAGCAGCCTGAGAGATCCACCTAAAAGGAATCCTAGCAGCTTGCTTGCTGCAACTCCAGCTGCCCCTGAAAAACCCCACCTGTGATCCGGCCCCCTGGCTCCCCATGGCCCTCACATCCAGGCTCCTGCATTTGCTGTTCTGACTGCTTGGAACCAGCTGCCCCTTTTTGCACGGTGTCTCCTCACCCCCGTCTCCCCAGAGAGGTCTTGCTCTCCCCCCGCCCCGCCCCTGCTGCCCATCGCCCCCTGTCCCTAGCACAGACCCTGGTCTCCGGCTCCCCCACGGCGGCCTCATGGGGTAGGAACTGGCGGTCAGCTCGCCTCTTTGGGAGGGCAGAGGGGAGATGTGGGCTGAGCTTGGACCAGGGCGCATCCTGGGGCTTCAGGAAGGTCTCACCTTGACCCAGGTCTGTCCCAAGCCAAATGTGAGGACTTTGGCTGGGACCCACCTATGTCCTCTGCCCCCTCTGCTCACTACAGAGCAGCAGCCACAAACCCAAACCCCAGCGAGCCTGGAGGCTCCACAATCCCACCCTAATTATAAGGCGGGAGTGTGCATCAGCCCTGCCTTTAATATCTCTAATTACAGCTGAGGCTCCGCGCGCTCCCCCCTTCATCTGCTTCGTGCAGACACACAGTCCCGCGCCCCCCTGCTTCTAACTTTAACCCTTTTGCTTCTTGGCCAAGGTGGGGGGCAGTTTTTTGAGTGGGTGCCTGAATTGTGCCCCCCTTCCTGGATTTACACGTGGAAGCCCTTCCTCCGGCATCTCAGGATGTGCCTATTTGAAGACAGATTTTTTTTTTTTTGGTTGTGCCTACAGCATGCACAAGTTCCTGGGCCAGGGATGGAACCTGAGATATAGCGGCAACCTGAGCCCTTGTGGTGACAACACCAGATCCATAACCACCCAAGTTAAGGAAAGCCTCACCTTTCTTTTAAGGTTCTGTGTGTGAGGGCTACTGTGCAATATTTGTTGTTTTCTGACTTTGAATCTGAGGCCCACCTGCGAGCTGTGGCAACGTGGGATCCTTTAACCCACTGCATCAGGCCCACACCCCCAAACCCACACCTCTGCAGTGACCTGAGCTGCTGCAGAGATTCTGAACCCACTGCGCCACGGTGGGAACCCCCCAGAGGCCATTTGTACGAGGATGCCAGGGTGTCAGTTGGTGGCCATCAGGGCAGGAGCAGCCAAGCTTGGCCTGTGTCTCCCTGAGTGTGGACGTCCTGGAGAACCTGGGATGAGAGCAGAAGAGCAGAGCATGTGTGGAGCTGATGGGTGGCGTCAGGGCCAAGGTGCTCTGGGCTCCGAGTCTCGCTCTTGCCCCCCCCGCCGCCCCCCCCCCCCGCCGGCTCCGTGTCACAGTTACACCTGCCGGCCACCCCCATGGTTGGGGACCTTCTGGAGGTCACGGCCAGGTTGTGAGGCCCTCAATGCACTGTGGGCCAGAGGAGAAGCAAGGTGAGTCTTCCCAATAGACGGTGCCAACGGGGCCACCCTCTGGAGGAACGGTGGGTGCCGGAGTCTTTCCCTGGGGGAGGAGGGGTGGGATGGCTGTGAAGACAAGTCACCAGGAAGATGACCCTCAGGACAGATTGGAATCTACAGCCCTGGGAAAGGGTGTGACCTGAGCCCGGAGGGGTTGGGTGTGAGCAGGTCCCCAGGGCCTGGAGCTGTCCAGGATTTCTGCCCTGCGGCGCCCCGTCAAAGCTGAGCTGGGTGGCCCATTACCAGCACGTTGGCCTTTCTCTGAGGGCTTGACTCCCTCACGTGCTGCTCCGGGATCCCATTCGGCCACTGCACCCCTAACTCAGGCCAGCCCCCTTCCGGTCTCCTTGACTGTCCTGCTGAAGGGTCTCCGTTTCCAGACCATTTGTAACCAAGGTAACCCGCAGACAGAGCCCAAGCGGCCTCCTGTCTTGGACGGAGACCGTTTACACTGGATTTCCACCTGGTCCCCATCTTTCTCTTTGGTTCCCGTGTCGGGGCTCCTGAGACTGGCCCCCACCCTTGGTGATTCACGGGAGCTCGCAGGACTCTGCATAGACTTGTGTCCATGACTGAGGTTGATGACAGCAAAAGGACCCACAACAGGCTCAGTGAGGAGATAAGATACAGGCGGGTCTGGGGGATCTGGGCACTGGGTTTGAGGCTCCCCGGCTCCCGTGAGGGGCGGAGAGCGTGCTCCTTCCCCAGTGGAAATGCAGTGACATGTGTGCCATGTGTCTGCCCAGGACGCCCAGGGTCGACTTAGCCCGCCGGGCTTCACTGGGGGCTGGTCACGTGGGCACCTGTGCTGAGCAACAGCTGGAGTTCCAGAGCCTCCAGTGCAGGGACGCTCGTTGTAAACCACACCGTTTGCCTAGCGGGGGAGGCTCAGAACCGGTCTTGTCAGCCAGAAAGGGAGGGTTCAAGTCTCCAGATGCTGGCTCAGAACCAACTTTTATTTCAGAGTAAAATAAATGAGGTTTTCATTTATTTTATTTTATTTTTTCTTTTTAGGTCCTCATCCATGGCGTATGGTGGTTCCCAGGCTAGGGGTCCAATAGGAGCTGTGGCTGCCGGCTTACAGCACAGCCACGGCAATGTGGGGTCCAGGCTGTGTCTGTGACATACGCCACGGCTCATGCCAGATCCTTAACCCACTGAGCAAGGCCAGGGATCAAACCCGAGTCCTCACAGATATTAGTCAGGTTCGTTACCGCTGAGCCACAGCAGGAACTCTGGGGTTTTTATTTACTCAAATACTTTGGTTTTTTTTAAATTTGTTTGTTTGTTTTTGATTTCCCGCTGTGGCGCATCAGAAAAGAATCTGACTAGCATCCATGAAGATGAGGGTTCCATCCCTGCCCTACTCTCAGTGGGTCAGGGCTCCAGCGTTGCTGTGAGCTGTGGTGTAGGTTACAGACGCGGCTTGGACCCCACATTGTTGTGGCTGTGGTGTAGGCTGGCGGCTACAGCTCCAATTCAACCCTAGCCTGGGAACTTCCATATGATGAGGGCTCGGCCATAAAAAGCAAATAAACAAATAAATAGTATAAAAATCGAAGGACAGTTGATTTACAGTGCCGTGTCACTTTCAGGGCACAGCAAAATGATTCTTACACACACACACACACATATATATATTATATGCATAGTGTCCCCTCACTGGGCTGGTGTTTTCCTGGATGTTCCAAACAAGACCCAATTCGTTATCATCTCAAAAACTGATTAAAAAAGAGAGCCCTCACCTTGGAGAACCGTTGGGATGTGGGATGATGGGATGGCTTTATTAGTATGCTTCAAATTTATCCAAGTAAACCAGCAGTCTAGGGGCACTTAAGATTCTTTTTCATCAGCTGGAGAAGAGAAGATGGGGAGAGACAGAGCTTGTGATCCATATTCTAGGAGGAAATTTTAAGTACCTACAGTAACAGGTTAGAGGCCCTCATGGGGGCTTGGCGGGTCACAGCCAGGCACAGGGGCCGTCTGACCCCGGGAATCCTGGGCCGGTCCCTGTCCTTCGCTATGTAAGCATTTGCCAGTCAGAGTGGCAGCATTTGCTCAGTGTCTGGTCCACAGCACCCTCCGTGCTGTGTCTGCAAATGCACAGGAGCGCAGAGCAACCAGAGGTCCAGCTTGGACACGGAATCTGGGCTCAGATCTGGAGTCTTCCCCTTACTGACTGGGTCCTCGGGGGTAAGTTATGTCATTAAAAAAAAAATCAAGGAGTTCCCGTTGTAGCGCAGTGGTTAACGAATCCAACTAGGAACCATGAGGTTGCGGGTTCGATCCCTGGTACCGCTCAGTGGGATAAGGATCCGACGTTGCCATGAGCTGTGTTGCAGGTCGGAGACGCAGTTTGGATCCTGCATTGCTGTGGCTCTGGTGTAGGCCGGCAGCTATAGCTCCAACTAGACCCCTAGCCTGGGACCCTCCACATGCCGTGGGTGTGGTCCTAGAAAAAGGCAAAACAAAAACAAAAACAAAACTCAAGACCTAATTCACATAAAATTCGCCCCTTTGGGTGAACAATTCAGTAGTTTTTAGTATTTCATGAGATTGTGCAAATATCACTGCTATCCAGCTTGGATATTTTCACCCCCAGACCCCCTCTCCTGCAGTCCCCCCCCACACCTCCTCCCCCAAGCCTGTGGGAATTAATCACTAACCTACTTTCCGTCTCTGTGGATTTGCCTGTTCTGGACTCTTTTTGTAGATGGGATAAGATGATACGTGACTGGCTTGTCTTACTTAGTACAGGGTCCTCCAGGTCCGTCCATGTTGTAGCAGGTGTCAGGCTTCCTTTTTTTCTTTTCTTTCTTTTTCTTTCTCTCTCTCTCTCTCTCTCTTTTTTTTTTTTTTTTTTGCATTTTAGGGCCACACCCGAGGCATGTGGAGGTTCCCAGGCTAGGGGTCGAATCAGAGCTGTAGCTGCCGGCGTACGCCACGGCCACGGCCACGCAGGATCTGAGCCGCATCTGTGACCTAAACCACAGCTCATGGAAACACTGGATCCTTAACCCACTGAGCAAGGCCAGGGATTGAACCTGCGTCCTCGTGGATGCTAGTCAGATTCGTTTCCTCTGAGACATGACGGAAACTCCAGTCTTCATTTTAGAAATGAGGAAACTGAAGCTCCGAGAGTAATTTGCCCAAAGTCATAGTCAGGACGGGAGGCAGGATCGGAGCACAGGCCCCTCTTGCTCCAGACTCACACAGTGAATATGGCAGCCGTGTCTGCAAATACACAAGAGCACAGAGCACCCAGCGAGCCCAGGCTTGGACATGGAAGCTGGGTCCAGATCTGGAGTCTCCCCTCTGATCTAGGGTTCAACGCCCGCCCCCATCCTGCAGACACTACTGCCCTCAGGCACAGGCGGGCATCCTGGCGACCTCCCTGTGCTGCCTGTTTCCACACAGGTGGGGAGGGGGCCAGGCCCCACCCCGCCCTGGGGGTCGTGTGCAGAAGCACCCAGGGAAAGCCAGGAATAGCTCAGGGAGGCTGACCTTGGGGGGGCGATACCCAGAGGATTCGCACAAAGGAACCAGGTTTGGGGCAGGAACTCTTTAGATGGTGTGGGAGTGACTATTTCATGGGCGCAGGAGGCCTGCAAAGTAAAAGTGGGGTGCAGAAGGCAGAGTGAGAATGGCCATGTGCCAGGCTGGGCTTAGAAATTGGGGTCCCTAGAGCCAGCCCCCCTGCTTTTCCCTGCCCTGATCCTGTATATATCCATCCATTCAAAACTTTGTGGAGTTCCCTGGCGGCCTGGCAGTGGGGGACTTGGCATTGTCACTGCTGTGGCTCAGGTTACTGCTGCAGCTTGGGTTGGATCCCTAGCCTAGGGGATTTCTGCACCCCTTAGCCATGAGTCCCCCGCAGAAAATTCTCTACTGGAGGTAGCTTGTGTCAGATACTGTTCAGGACATTTGGGGGAACACAGGTGAATGAAAGAGATGAAAACCCTTGTCCAAGTTGGGGGGAAGTGTATCTTCGCCTTCCTCCACTGCCTCTTCCTCAAACCTCTCCAGGGACCTAGAAGGGGGCACGGCTGTCCCACCCCATGCTGGGGCGCGGGAGGCCAGGCAGAGAGGGACGGATGTCCCGAAGAGGGAGCCACAGACGGGGCGGGGCGTTGGGAGGTCATTGCCTCTCGGGAGGGGAAGATCCCACATGGGACTGGATGTCAGGAGATCTTGCTAAAAAGAGACAGGTTCCCAGGTGGTCTGAGACGGAAGCCCTCCTGCCCGACCCCGAGACTTGAAATCCTGCCTCAGTCTTGCCTGAATGGAAACCGCGGAGGGGAGTCTTTGGGCAGCTGCTTTTTCGAGATGCATCAGGGATGCTGGGAGCAGAAGGAGGAAACCGAGCCCCTGGGTGGCTTCCCAGGTCGATGGACACCTCAGCTCTCACCGGGAGGCAGCTTTCCTCCCGGGGTTGGAGGCTGAAGTCTCTGGAGAAGGCTCGCTCCTGCCTGCCCCCAGGACCAGGTTTGGAACACAGTGAGGGACGTGGGCTCCGAGAGCTGCCCGCCTGGAGTTTGGAGGCTGGATCTGCCATGAGCCCTTGAGCCAGATGTTTCCCCTCTCTGCACCTCTGTTTCCCCATCTGTGCAGTGGGGCTATGAGCGTACGAGGAGGGGGAGCACTCAGCTTTGCAGCGCCTGGCAATGGTGGCTCTCAAAGAAGGTATGTTAGTGTTCCTCCCTCCCTCCCTCCCTTCGTTCCTTTCTTTTTAGGGCTGCACCCGTGCCATGTGGAGGCTCCCAGGCTAGGGGTCGAGTCGGAGCTGCAGCTGCCAGCCTACACCACAGCCACAGCAACACCAGATCCGAGCTGCATCTGTGACCTATACCGCAGCTCACAGCAACACCGGATCCTTAACCCACAGGGTATCAGCAGGGCTGTCCTCTCTCGGGTGGCTCTGGGGAGAGCCCATCTCCCTGCCCTCTTCAGCTTCCAGGGGCCCCCTGCCTTCCTTGGCTTATGGCCTCTTCTTCCATCTTCAGAGCCAGCAATGGCTGGATGAGTCTTTTTCATGCTGCCTCCCTCTTCCATATTTAAGGACTTTTTTGTTTGTTTGTTCGTCTTTTTCTTTTTTTAGGGCTGCCCCCGCGGCATATGGAGTTTCCCAGGCTAGGGGTCGAACTGGAGCTGCAGCCGCCGGCCTACGCCAGAGCCACAGCAACGCAGGATCCAAGCCGCGTCTGCAACCTACACCACAGCTCACAGCAATACCGGATCCTCAACCCACTGAGCAAGGCCAGGGATTGAACCTGCAACCTCATGGTTCCTAGTCAGATTCGTTAAGCACTGCGCCATGACGGGAACTCCTTAAGGACCCTTATAATTACATTAAGCCAACCCAGATAATCCAGGATGCTCTCCTATGTTAAGGTCAGCCAGGAGTTCCCGCTGTGTTGCAGTGGGTTAAGGATCTGGCATTGCTGCAGCTGTGGCATTGGTCAAAGCTGTGGCTCAGATTTGATCCCTGGCTGGAGAATTTCTGCGTGCCGTGGGTGCAGCCAAAAACGGAGGAAAAAAAAAAAAAAAGATCAGTGGATTTACACCTTAATTCCACTTGCACCCTGAATCCCCTTTTGCCACGTAACGTGACATAGTCCCAGATCTGGGGAATCAGGACGTGGTGATCTTTGGGAGACCATGATTCTCTCACCCCCCCGGTGGCTGCTCTCATACCCCTGTGGTGACCAGGGATGCAACTGGAGAAACTGTCCAGAAACAAAGCAGGTCATTTTTTTTTTTTAAGTTGCCCTGCCAGAGCAAACTGAAATCAAATAGTCATGTAAACGCAGTGACTTTGTATTTAGAATCCCGGGGACATTTCTGGGCATGTGGTGTATGCTCAATAAATGGAATCTTAGGATCATGTTAAACCAAGAGCTCGCCTTCGTGTCCAGCGCTGGGGTGGGGCCCTTGGGAGGATCCTGGGTCTGGTCTGTCCCCAGCTCCCCTGCCCGTCCATACAGGCGCACGCACAGGCACAGGCACAGACCCGGCTGCTAACTTCGTCGCGGAACAGGCGAGTCCAATAGCCGTGCTCCTGGCTCCCACAAGCTGTGCGACAGAATGGCCTCCTGGCGTAAATAAAAATAAACCCCAGATGTTGCTTTTCAATCAGAGGATTAGCCGAAGTGTTGGGAAACAGAAAGCATGAAAGACGCATTGAAGCAGCGGCTCTTCCCACTTGTCGGCCGCCCTGCACGGCTCGCGGCTGCGTGTGGCTGCTGTTCCCGCCCGGCGGCGAGGCTGCGGGTGATTTGCCCACAGTCGGTAAATGCTGTCATGACATTCTTAGTGCTCCACGCTCCGGCAAAAGACAATGGCCTATTGCCTCTTAATGTGCCGTCTGCTGCGGCCGTGGGGGCACATCAAGCGGGGACTTCAGTCGCTTAACTGTACGTTGCTTTCTCTCTTCCCACCCCAGACCCCCCACCCCAGAAGCGTCCTTGAAGCCTCGAGCAGGTGGGGGTGTGGTCAAAGCTGTGATGCCCTGGGAGACTCCAGGAGAGCCAGCGAGGGGGCAGGGAGGCCCCCAGGGAGCCCCGGGGACCACCGTTGTGTTGCCCTTCCTGGGGGCAGCGTTGTGTCTTTGCTGGGGGTGGGAGGGGCTGGCCTCAGGCAGGCTGGACTTGCAGGTCGGATGGGGCTGGGGGGTTCCCTGCTCTGCCCTTGGGTGACATGCGCAGGGGGACCCAGATGGCAGCCCTCCAGCGGGTTCTACTGATCTTGCACAACGTTCTAAAAATATCGTCGACATTTTATTTTATTTTATTTTTTTGTCTTTTGTTGTTGTTGTTGTTGTTGCTATTTCTTGGGCCGCACCCGCGGCATATGGAGGTTCCCAGGCTAGGGGTCGAATCGGAGCTGTAGCCACCGGCCTACGCCAGAGCCACAGCAACGCGGGATCCGAGCCGTGTCTGCAACCTACACCACAGCTCACGGCAACGCCGGATCGTTAACCCACTGAGCAAGGGCAGGGACCGACCCCGCAACCTCATGGTTCCTAGTCGGATTCGTTAACCACTGCGCCACAATGGGAACTCCACGTCGACATTTTAAAATGTTGTGACCGCATATGAGAAGCCCGGGTTTTGGACTCCCTTGAAATAAGCGGGCCCACAACCTCACCAAACCCAACCCAACCAAATGTGCCCAGGGCCCACCTGGGGGACTCAGAATAAGGATGCTGCTTTGTTATATTCTGCAGGTGATTTCGCTGGGAATCAGGGCTGAGAGCCACTGGCCTCCAGGGCAGGGTCTTGGTCTCAGAAGTAGATTCTGAGACAAGGATTCAAGTGCCAGTAGTTTGTTTTGGTCCACACCCATAGCATGCGGAAGTTCCTGGGCCTGGGAGTGAACCTGAGCCACAGCAGCGACAACGCCAAATCCTTAACCATTAGGCCACCAGGAAACTCCACTAGTAGTTTATTTGGGAAGCGGCCCCAGGAAGGTGGATGGAGGAGGGCCGGAGGGATGGACGACAAGAGCCGGGGGCCACTGCGGGCAGTTGGAGCTCAGGGAACTCTGGGAAAAGATATGGAACATGCCAGAGGGTCCCCCCGGGGGAGGGGAGGGGTGTCTCTTTATTCCTCGAGGGCTGTTTTGGGGGCGTGAGTTCCCTGACACTGTTGTCTTGCCCCTGGATGTTCAGCTGTATCCCCACAGCCAGGAAAAAAGCCTCAAAAAAGCCTCGGGCAGCGCTGCATGTATTCTCAGTGATCTGCCCCTGGGCGTCGCGAGGTGAGCTCCTGGTGGGGGGGACAGGGCGAGACACCAGCACCTCTGCCACAGGCGGGTGGTAACTAGGACAGCCACAACCACCTGCTGTGAGGTGCTGGGCAGTCGGCTCTCACTGACATGCACGCGTAGGCTCAGTGCCGTAAGCCCCCTGTGAGGCAGGCTGTAAACCGATTTACAGCCCGGGACACCGAGGCATGGGGAGGTGGTACCCGATGTTGCATGACTGGGAATTCACAAGTTTCCTCTGAAAATCTGCAGCAGGGTGAGCAAGCAGGCTGGTGTACACTGAGCCTTGCTGCACACAAAGGGCCAACAGAGGGTGAACGGGCTCTGAAAGGAAGGGGCAGCTGTGGTCCAGCTCGGTGTCTTCCACTGTCTGCCCCAAACCCCTCGGCTTGGCTTGAGCCTGCACCAGCCAGGGGCGCGTCCCCCTGCCGGTCTCAGAGCCCACGCGCAAGGGGGCAGTGCCCGGAGGGGTGGGGACTACTACTCTTTCCCACCTTCGGAATTCTGGCTTCCAGCCGAGAGAAGGCCACCTCCCCAGATAAGCCACGCCACACATGGCTGAGCTTTTTGGGGAGACCCCCATCTTCTCCCCTCCCCTTTGGCCCAAAATGTCAACCAGCTGCCAATGTGACCCCCCACCCCCCACCCCCCGCAACTCACTTGAAAGATGCACATAAAGAGAGGGGCCACTTCAGGCCTGGGCGTAGATGCGGCTTTCGCCCTGACAGCCAAGCCTTCAGTTACTGCCTGAGTGTGTGACAGACGCAGGGGCCCGGCAGAGGCCCCCTCCCTCCCATATCTCCTGGGCCAGCCTGCCGTGGTGCCCAAATTTCCCGTCACCATTTGTCACTCTTCAGCATGGGGACCTGGCCAGCACGTCCTTGTTCAATGCAAATTCGCTCCCTCGCTGGAGTAACACATTAATCCGCCAACACCAATTCATCATCGTTTTTCCCATTAGCGGAGAGCAAGGCGATGAGGTAATGAAACATGGGACAGGTGAATTTTGATCGAGAAGGAGCAGGAAAAGCAGAACGTGAGTCACTGCTGGGGAGAAATGGACAGGAGAGGGGGGAGGTGAGCCGGGTGAGCAGCAGAGGGACTGGGTGGGGGGGGCCTCGGTGGACGGGACAAGGGCTGGGCGGCCCAGAATAAAGGTTTTCTCCTGGAGTTCCCGCTGTGGCTCAGTGGGTTGAGAACCTCACCTCATATCCATGAGGATGTGAGTTCGATCCCTGGGCTTACTTGAGGGGTCAAGGACCTGGCGTTGCCGAGAGCTGCAGAGTAGGGTGGAGATGTGGCTCGGATCTGGTGTTGCTGTGGCAGTGGTGTAGGCTGGCAGCTGTAGCTCTGATGTGACCTCTAGCCTGGGAACTTCCATATGCTGCAGGTGCAGCCCTAAAAAGACAAAAAAGAGGTTTTCTCCTCTGGAACGTTCTTGTGTCATCCATATCACTTCACACATGGCCAGAGGCCTGGAGCTCTTCCCAGCTGGGCCTCCCATGTCTGTGCCTGGCCAGGCGTGTCCAGTAAGGGCTCTTCCTGCCTGAGCTGCCCGCTCACATCCAGGCCTGGCTCTGGGAGCTGCTCACAGGGACCTCCGCACCCTCCCCTGCAATAGTAGACACCTCTCCAGAGTCAAGAAGCGGATGGGGGCTGGGGTTGGGGAGGAGGGGGGGTGCATTCTTTACAGAGTTGGAAGGGGCCCAAGTGAACCTGGGGCCACTCTCATTTCATAGCAGAGAAACCAGGGCCAGGGAGTCCCCCTGACTTGTACGTGTTCCTGGCTGGTTCATAGAGGGTCTGAGATGAGACCCCTCAGAGCGCGCTCCTGCTTCTCGGCTGCTTCTCGGTGGACAAGCCTGTGTCTGTCACAGGCCAACTTTGAACTCAGTAAGCGAAGGGGAGCAGCTGCAGTTTCTGTCCAGAGAGAGCCAGCGGATGGGCGAGGGCTGCAAAGCGACATCACTGTGGGTGCGAAAGGGGCCGGTACAGAAGCCCACTGCGGCAGCAGAGGCAGCGGTAGTGGCCAGAGGGAGGGCCCTGGCCCCGGGCAGAAGCGGGAGTCTCCTCCCAGCGCCGACCTCCTTTGTGCTCGGCAGGAGCCCGAGCCGCCCGAGGCCCACAGAGCTGGTGGCACCCGGATGCTTCGGAAAGCGGCGCCCGAGAAGTTGGAAGGTTGGAGGGAGACGCAGGGCCCCCGCCCCTCGGTCCCCGGAGCCCCGCCCCGGGCCGGGAGAGCGCACTGCTGGGACGTGGCCACGAGGTGGCGCCAGCGCGCCGAGGAAGCGCCGCGGCCGCTCCTCGGCCGCCCCAGCCGCTGCTCCGCCGCCTCCTCCGAGGAAACAATGCGGCGCCTCCGGGCGTAACGCGGTGCGGGCCGGACGCCGGACACCTGGGCGCGGGCAGCCGAGCGAGCGGGCGGCAGGGCGGGCGCCGGGCTCTCTCGCCCGGAGTCATGGGCGCGGCGTGGCGCGGGGTGGAGGATCGGCGTGGCCCGGAGGCGCGGGGGGCCGGGGCGCGGGCCCGGGGCCGCCTCTAGCCGGCACCGAGGGCGCGGGCCCGGGGATGAGGGCGCCCGCGGCGGGGAGCCCGTCTGCGCGCCGCGGCGCCGTCCCGCCCAGCGAGCGAGCCCGAGCAGGCAGACGCGCGGCCGGCGGTCTGGGGGCGCGCCGTCTCCCGGCCCCCAAGATGTGAAGCGGGGAGGGCGGAGACGCAGAGACGGCCCGGCAGGGCGCCCTCGCTGCCCTCCGGCAGCCGCGCCGCTCCCCTTCCCCTGCCCGCCGAGGCCGCGCCGACCCCGACCTCGCTCCGATCCGGCTCCGGCCCGCAGCGGGTTCGCGGCCCGGACGCGGCGGGAGCAGGGCCCGGGACGGTGCGTCTGGCCTCGCCCGCGGCTCCTCGCCCAGACAAGTTTGAACAATGATCACAGTCAACCCCGATGGGAAGATAATGGTCAGAAGATGCCTGGTCACCCTGAGACCTTTTCGGTAAAGTTCTCTCCCGGTTGGCGCCGGGAGGTCTTTTTCTCCGAAGGGGCGCGGGTAGGGGCGAGTGCGGTCAGTCCCGGCCGGGGTGCCTGTCCCGGGAGCAGAGGGGGCGGTTCGTGCCTGAGCCCTTGGCGGCGGCCAGCGGGGCAGGGGAAGGGATGGAGCTGGGGCTCCGGGTCGCCTGGGGAGGGTGTGTGATCCCGGGACGTGGACCGAGTTTGGTCTAGGTTGGAGAAGACTCGGGGTGCGAAGGTGGGAATGGGGGCAGACAGCAGCCGCGTTGTGGTCCTGGGACCGGGAAGTCGCAGCAGCAGCCAGGGCGCCCCTTCCCTGCCCCTCGGGGTCCTTCGCCCCTCACCCCACCCGCCGATGGCCCCACTCCCGCGGCAAAGTTAGCCTCAGCGCGGGGCGGCACCCCACCCGGCGGGCGCGTGGAGCCCCGAGTCGGCCCGCCCACCCCCTGCCTGTGCCTTGACCTCTACCCCAGCCTCCTGCCGGCACCCTTCTCTCTTGGCGGGGTGCGGGCCTATCGCCAAAGGGAGGGCCCCCGAAATTGGGGCAGGGGCCCTCTCTGCTGGGAATTCGATCTGCTCTCGCGGGCCTCGGAGAGGCTGGGGCAGGGGCGGCGCTGTGGGTGCAAGGGCGGAGAGAGCAGCGGAGGCAGGAGGGGCGCGAAGACAGACCCTCACCCCCACCCCCACCCCAACCCCAACCCCAGCTGTCAAGGCCGGCAGGGCTGTGGCCTCTTGGGGATGGCTGGGCTCTGCTGGTCCCACCCCCGGGCAGCTCTCACTCCTCCCCAACACTGTCATAGCCCGGCCTGTAGCTGGGGTTGGGGAGGGGGCGCTAAGGGAGGGGTGCCCAGCAGGGTGGGATTGCCTCCTCGCCCAGGGGCTGGTCAGCCGAGAGGGAGTAGCCAGCCAGAGAAGGTGGGGGGGGGGGACTCACTCTGGACCTGGCCACAGGTGGGGTCCCAGCGCTATAGTTGAAGAGACAGCCTCTAGGATGGCAGGGGTTGTGCTCGACCACCACTGTCTGGAGGATGGGGGGGGACAGAAGGGCTAGGGTTCCCCCAGGGTAGAGCCTTGGGCAGGTGACTGGGTGTCAGGACAACCTCCCCCCCCCCCACAACATTCCCCTGGAAAGCAGGTTGGAAGCTATTGTCTCTGGAAAGGGCCTTGTTCCTCCTGGGAAATCCTGAAATTCCTGGCCCACCCAGACGGGCGAGAGGGTCCTCGGCCAGTGTCTCTTACCCAGTGTTGACCCCTCCCTTAAGGCCATGGGAAGCTCAGACGCTGACCCCAGCTCGGCTGGGCATTTCGCTGCACGATTGGAGGTGGTGGCTGAGAGCCAGGACCATGGACAGCGCCAGGTCCATAGCAGGTCCTCCCTCTGGATCCTGCGGGGGAGGGGTGGGGGGGCTCTTTAAGGCTCTTGCCTGAAGGCAGAATTCAGAGGTGGGGTTGCATAGGCTCCCCTCCCTGACAGGTTATGTAATTTCCCCTCAGGCCATCCCTGGGCCGCCCAGAGACCACAGCCAGCAGTGAGGTCGCCAAGTCCCCTTCCGATGGGGGTCCGTAGAGCCTGCAGCTTTATCTCTCTACTTGTCAATCCTCAAGGGCAAACTAGGAGCCCTTTCCTTGCTGGCTTTCCCAGAGCCTCTGGCTGGGCCGTATTCCTTGGTTGCTTCTCGAATGTTGTCTGAGTGGATACATGGTTGGACGAAACCATTTTAACTTGAAGCTACGATAAATGGCCCCGGGATTGGGGGTCTGGCAGAGAGGCAGATGAGGTATTTGGGGGCTTCAGGTCCTGGGCTGAAGGCCTAGGTTCCTTTCTCGCAGGAGGTCTTTGGACGCTGGCTGCCCAGGTCCCCGGTTCTGAATACAGAGCTGGGGAAGGGAAGCAAGGGTGGGGACAAGACGTTCGAAGCGCTCCATCCTTGTCCCCAGGCTGGGAGGACAAACTGCTGCTTCCTCCCAAGATCTTCCTGGGGGAGGGACCACGCTCCTGCTCCACTGTCCCTCTGGCTGCTGGCCTGAGGCCAGCTTGACTTCGTCTCGGGGATCCAGGGAGGGGTCCTGGGAGCTGAGGGAGCAGTGTTCCCCTGTGGCATCTTGCCTGTCGTCTCCTGGGGGAAGCTTCCAGGGCCATCTCTGCTTTGGGGTTCTGCCCCCTTCGCTCTGCCATACCCTCTAACAGCTGCCTTTAAACACAGAGTGGGGATTTGGCTGTGCTTTTATTTTCTTCCGCAATTATGTGTTTTCTTTAATGGACCAAATTTTAATTAAATACGGCTCTGCCAGTTTCAAATAATGAAGATTAAAATGCATAAAGCAAGTCTTGCGTAGAGATACAAACACATATGGGGTTAGTGGATGGAGGTGGGTGGGTGGGGGGCGGGAGGGCTGAGGTCTCTGGCATGGCTGGTGGGGCTCCCCCTGGTGCATCTGGCTACACAGGAGATGAGAGTCCTCGCCCAGACCTGGGAGCGGGGGGTGGCTCCCCTTTCCGCCCTGCCAGCTCATCAAGTCCTCTGATAGAGTCAAGGTCCCAGCCTCCACCTCTGGCTACCCCAAGGCTGTGCTGGCTCAGAATCGAGAATGAAAGAGGCAGGGCCCCAGGGCCAGACTTGGGGGTGGCTTCCCTGCTGGCCCCCTGAGGCCACCTTAAGTGCCTGGCACTTGGCAAGTCATCAAACCCTAGGGGGTGAAGGAATAAGCAGTCATGCTTTGGCCACCTCCCCTGACCCCATGACAGCACACACCCATGTGACACCTCGTGTGTAGGCTCACTCTGACCTGTTCATGGTGCAGTCCTTCGTGTGCCTGCCTGAAGAGGTGCGTTAGGTACAGAGGTGTCCACATGGCCCTGCCCCCCCCCCCAGGTCTTACTATCTGGTAGTGACAGTGGCACTCCCCCACCCCCACCCTGAACATGACAAGGATATGTTTCAGCAAACTCGGGCACTGGTTGTAGCAGCAGGGCCTGTGTATTCAAGGGCTGCAGGGCCCGGGTGATTGATGGGATCCAGGTGGGTTTCATCTGGACCAATTCCTTGCCCTCTGGCTGGCATTGGGTCCCGCCGTTTCCATCTATACCAGTGGATCTCACACCTGAGCACGTATCAGGTTTACCTGGAGAGCTTGTTAAAACACACTGCTTGGAGATCCTGTCTTGGTGCAGCGGAAACGAATCCGACTAGGAACCATGATGTTGTCGGTTTGATCCCTGGCTTCGCTCAGTGGGTTAAGGATCCGGCATTGCTGTGAGCTGTGGCGTAGGTCGCAGACGCGGCTTGGATCCTGCGTTGTTGTGGCTGTGGTGTAGTCTGGTGGCTACAGCTCTGATTTGATCCCTAGCCTGGGAACCTCCATATGCTGCAGGTGTGGCCCTAAAAAGAAAACAAAAAACAAAAAACAAAAAGAACAAAAAACTCACACTGCTTGCCCCACTCCCAGAGTGTGTGATTCTGTAAGCCTGGGACTGGGGCCTAAGAATTAGCATTTTTAATAGTTCCAAGGTGATGCTGATGCTGCTGGTCTGGGGACCACGCTCTGAGGACTCTGCTGTCAGTCTGTCTGAAGGCCAGAGCTTGCCCGGCCTTATACCCACGTGTGCATCATTGTCTTGCATGGTTTCGCATGTGGCTCATGGCCCCTTTCTTGCAGCTCTCTTTGTCCAGTGGTGATGGGAGAGTTCCTGGTCCAGGGGCTCAGCCTGGATCTTGTCTCCATCCACCCCTCCATCCCTGCCTCACTCATCCGTAGGGAGCCCTTGCAGGTTAGGGATGCTGACCTATTCCTGACTCCCCCTGTTGCTCTCCGCAGGCTTTTTGTCCTGGGCATCGGCTTCTTCTCCCTCTGCTTCCTGATGACGTCTCTGGGAGGCCAGTTCTCAGCCCGGCGCCCTGGGGACTCCCCCTTTACCATTCGCACTGAAGGTAATTTGGCGGGAAAGGGGGGGTGGGAAAGGGGTGCAGGAGTTGGGGGTCAGAGGAGAGGGAAGGCTTTGAGCCCAACCCTGCGAGAGGCTTTCTGGCGTCCGTGCCAGGCCGCCTCACTGGTGGATGTGTGGATGGAGGGGGCCTTACACACTGCTTTGGCTTTTGTCTTGGCTGTGGTCCTCAGGCTTCTTCTGACCTAGATTCTTAGGCCAGGAAGGTCCTGGGATCCGGGTCTCCTAGGCATCAGAAGAGGCTGCCTATGTGCTTCTCTGGTGGGGAGGTTTGTGCGCCTCCGAATTTCTTTTTGAGACACATACATTCTGCAGCTTCAGCCCAGGCTGTAGCCGCAGCACTGGGGAGGAGACAGACCAGGCCGTGGGCTCACGTGTCTTATCTCCAGGCTCTCTGCTCTTTCATCCTGGCCCACACGACGCTTAGGAGGCCGTGGAGTGGAGGTTCAGGGCTGTGGGGACCAGACAGACCTAATTTGTATCCTGGTGCATTATCTACCTGCTGTGTGCCACTGGTCAAGTCCCTAACTCACCTGGAGAGATAGGAAGTAGTGACCGTTTCAGGGCTGGATGACTGAGCTCCCATGGCCTGGGGCGGGG
This sequence comes from Phacochoerus africanus, assembly GCF_016906955.1. Taxonomy (NCBI): domain Eukaryota; kingdom Metazoa; phylum Chordata; class Mammalia; order Artiodactyla; family Suidae; genus Phacochoerus; species Phacochoerus africanus. Next base: position 4,669,056 of record NC_062557.1, on the reverse strand, counting down.
ATGGGGCGATGGCCCGGGAGACCCCCTCCCGGATGTGGGTCCTGCCCCCTCTGCCTCCCCAAGGGAGGATGGAGAACAGTACAGAGAGTCCTGCTCAGTGTGTCGCAGGCCAGGGAGTCTCCTGGTAACCATGGCGAGGAAGGAACACAGTGGGAGACTGGGGCAGAGGGGCTTTCTGGGACAGCGCAGTTTCAGGGGCAGCTCGGGAGAGGTGTCTGCTTGAAGTCCACATCTCAAACTCCCAGGGCTCCTCTGTCTGGCCCCCCTTTTCCCAACGATGGATTAAAGCCTTAGTAGGATGGGCTGTCGTTGAGGGTGCTGCTCTGAGGGGCACTTACGCTGCCATCTGGTGTCTCCTCATTAGATTCATGCCTTTGGTTTAACACGCACTCCTTTAAACTTGCAAAAGCGCCCAGCAGGAATTTCACATGGATTAGTCATTCGAGCCTGCATGTAAATGAATTTATCCCATCCTTGACTCACAGAGGTTCTCTCTGAGTCTCCGATTCCTCTGCTAAGTGGGGATAAGGAGACCCCCTTCCCCAGGACTGTCACGAGGAGGCGGGAAGATAACACACGAAGGGTCTCAAGCAGCATCTGGCCAACAGCGCGAGCTCTGCGAATATTCCTGGATGTGCTGAGTCTGAGAGGGGGGCACTGCCCCCCGGGATGTTTAGAGGCCTGCACCAGGATCTCTAGCCGGCGAATCCTGGGGGTTGCAGTGGAGGAGCGAATGGGGAAGTTGTGCCCTTGAGGGGGCAGCTTCAGGAGGGATGGGGGAGGTGGAGTGCGGGGGATGGGTGCAGGGCGATGCCACCCCTGGAAGCGGGGGCGTGTCCATCCGGGTGGACTGCTGCAGGGGGCTTGAGCAAGCTGGACCTCCAGAAACGTCAGGGCTCCAGAAGCTGGGAATCAAGGGCTGGGGGAGAAGGGGGTGTGTGGATGGACTCTGGTTTTGTCTAGATATCTTCCTGTGCAGGTGGGGGCCCCGTCCTGGTAGGGCTGAGCCCAGTGCCCTGAGAGGACCAGGGGCTTCCGTGCTCTGTGCGGTCTCTTTTGCCTGGCAGAGGGAGACGGGGTCCAACTCCAGCCTAGATCTTGTGTCTAAGGGGTGGCAGAGCCATAGAGGGAAGAGGACTTGCCCAGGGCCCTGAGGTTAGACTAGAGACGCGTGTGTTTGTGTGTGTGCGCGCGCTCGCGCATGCACGCGCATCCGCTCGCCCAGCAGCCCCGACTGAGAGAGACACCGCCTGCTCCATCCCCAAAGTGCCTCTAGGCCTCCGTCCACTCATCGCTTCCCCAAGCAGCCTGATTTCCAAGAACAGAGGAGCGTTGCCTGGTTTTCGGACTTTATCGAAGCAGGCTCACAGGGCGGGTGTTCTGCGTGTGCCTTTTTTCTCTCGATCTTCTGTTTGTGAGATTCATCCGCCTCAGGGTGTGTGGGTGCAGACGGGCACTGCTGGGCAGTGTCCATTGTGTGAACACGTCGCAGTATATTTATCCCTCCATCCTGGGCGGACATTCGGCTGTTTCTGGTTTGGGGCTTTTGTGAATTGTGCTGGATACACGTAGGCATTTCTCCGCGCGCACCTGGAGATGGCGTTGCCAGGTCTCCGGTGTGCTGTGATATCAGCTCTCAGAGCAAGTGTGTCCAGGTCTTTTCACATCTGCCAGACCTCTGGGCTGGAAGCTGAGGCCCTGGAATATGGAAGTAAAGCCCTTGGAAGTTCCCGTTGTGGCTCAAGGGGTTAAGAACCCCGTGCAGTGTCCCTGAGGATGTGGGTTGGATCGATTCCTGGCCTTGTTCAGTGGGTTACGGATCCAGCGTTGGCACAGCTTCGGCATAGGCTGCAGATGTGGCTCGGATCCAGTGTTGCTGTGGCTGTGGTATGGGCCTGCAGCTGCAGCTCTGATTTGACCCCTAGCCTGGGAACCTCCATATGCTGCAGATGCGGCTGTAAAAAGAAATGCAAAGAAAAGAAAAAGCCGGGTGGAGGAGCTGGACAGGGAGGGAGGCCTCTGAGAACCCCAGGGAACTGACCCCAGTTTGGTTCACATTGGGTCTCACTGTCCCCCCCCCATTTCTTTTTTTTCCCTTCATTTAACGTTTTTTTTAAATTGAATTATATTTGATTTGCAGTATTGTCGTAATTTCTGCTGTAGAGCAAAATGATTCAATTATACATATACACATATCCATTCTTTTCTGGATTTTTTCCCCCCGAGTAGGTTGTCATGGAGCACTGAGTAGTGTTCCCTGTGCTATACAGCAGGTCCCAGCACTCCCCACCTCAAATTTTTTCATGCCCTTGGACTAAGTTGATTTGCTTAGACCCAAAGCAGGGGCTTGGAAGAGCCACTGTGGGTTTAAAATCCTGATCCTTCAAGAAATACCCCTCAAATGACACCCCCACCCCAGGCCTGGGGCAGCCCTGCAGAAGCCAGCATTTCTACCTAGGATGGGGCTGGAAGTGGGGTGCAGTTGTGAGGGGGTCTGGGCAGGAACACTGAATGCCAAGCACTAGTCCCCGAGGGGAGCTCCCACTGGGGAGGATGCTGAAGGTCATGGTGGGGGTTGGGTTGGTTTTTTTGGGGGAGGACTCCTTGCAGCCCCAAGGCAGAGCTAGGAGAAGGAAACCCACTAAGAATTAGGGGGGAACATTAGAAAAAAAATTGAGAATGAAAAGTCTTTCATTGACCAATAAAACCATCTGAACACAAATGGGGAAATAACCTCTCCTCGCTTGTCAAGCCTGGGAGGGGAGTGGGGTCCCCCGTGGACGTGGCTGGGGTGGGGGGGCAGGGAGAAGGGTCTTCTCTAGAAGGAGGAGAACCTTCCACAGCCTCTTACGGATGGTGGGCCCCCTGGGGAGGTTCTGAGTTTCGTGATGAAGTTCTCTGGTTTGGGGATGCAAATGCGGCAGGTGTCTCATTCTCTCTTCTGCACACTCGTCTTGGGAGTCAGGGCGGAGGGGGCGGAGGGGGCGGAGGGCAGAGTCCTGACCAAGAAGCGAAGCCAGGAGGACTGTAGTCTAGGTCATTCCCTGGTGCTGCTGTTGGGCCCGGCTCAGGCCTGGAGGGAGGATTTTTGGGGGGCGGGCTCCCTGCCCAGGCCTCCGTCCCCACCCTGTCTGGCCTCCCTGCCTCCTGCCTCCGCCCCCCTCTCCTGTCCTAAGAGGGACTTGCTTCCCTCCTAGCGCTGGGGGTCTTCAAGTCGTGTCTGAGGCCTCCTTTCCAACGTTGCCACAGATTCTGGGGCGCCTGTGCGGCTGATTCCGGCTCTGTCTTGCCTTAAAGACCGAGGCCAGCCTTGAAGAGGTCGGAGGCTGTCTCTGGGGAGAGGCCTGCAGGCTGGAGGTCCTCGTTTGGGCCGCATGAGTTGGCCCTGAGGTTCCCCCGTGACCTCTCAGCCCCCCACCAGGATGGAACCTGGGGAACATCAGAGAAATACCTCCTTCCTCTGTGTTTGCCTCCGAGGGGGCTCTTCTTCTCAGAGGCTGGTGAGGGATGAGTGGGCCAGTGCCTGCCCTTGTCACCCATGCTGCCCAGTGCGCAGAGCTGCCTCGGGCTCGGGAGGATTCCGGGGTGGCCATGTGCAGAGAGACAGGTGCGCTCATTTCCAGCTGCACAGACGTGATCCCGCGAGTGCCACAAAGTCTGTTCTCTCTGCCAAGGTCACGGCTCCTTCAGGCTCCTGGAAGCAATGGGAGAGGGTGGGGGTGGGGACACGGGGTGGGGACAGGGGGTGGTGGGGGGAGGGGGACAAGGGCGGACAGTGGAGGGAAACAGCGCACTGGGGAGGGGGTGGGGCCAGGTGGTGAAGAAATGCCCATCGCCCACGACGACGCCAGGGCCCTGGTGCATCCTCATTCACATGGAAATGGAGGGGACTGGGCTGCCTCCTGACATGTGTCCTTGGGGCCTCACATTAAATACATCTCAATTTAGCCAAGCAGAGAGCAGCCATGAGGTGACTTGGGGCAAGCCGGCGTCGGGAGCCTGCTGTGCTGATGGTCCCACTGGCGGTGGCCTCCAGGCAGCGCCTCAGGTGGGAGGGTCTGCCTGCGACAGGACAGGCCGTGCATGGGCTGCTCCCCCGCACCCTCTTGTCCAGGGCAGAAAATGTGCTTAGTGCCCTGGGCTCCTCGGGAGGTGATGGGGGTGCGGGTGTCTCCTGAGGTCCTGCACCATCTGACTCGGTGACATGGTGGGAGCCGCCCCTGAGCCCCAGGTGCTGGGGGGTGTCTCGTGGCCTTCCTCCAGTCTGATGGAGGGGGACTTAGACCCACTGAGAGGGGTCTGTCTCCGTAGCCCCAGGCTGTAAGCCCCTGGTCTTCTGGGGTCACTCTTTCTGTTGACATTATTTTTGCGGTTTTTTTTTTTTTGTCTTTTTAGGGCCATACCTGCAGCATATGGAGGTTCCCAGGCTAGGGGTCCAATCGGAGCTGCAGCTGCCGGCCTACACCACAGCCATAGCAATGCGGGATCCAAGCTGCATTTGTGACCTGCACCACAGCTCACGGCCACGTGGGATCCTTAACCCACTGAACAAGGCCTGGGATCGAACCTGCGTTCTCATGGATGCTCGTTGGGTTCGTTACCACTGAGCTGTGATGGGAACTCCATTTTTTTGGTTGCCTCTTGACATTTTTTTTGGACCATACCCTCGGCATGTGGAAGTTCCCAGGCCAGGAATTGAACCTGCGCCACGGCAGTGATCCGAGTCATTGCAATGACAGTGCCAGATCCTTAACCTGCTGCACCACAAAGGACCTCTGGTGACATTTTTAAAGAATTGGCTTAACCCGTCGGAAGGGCCGTCCAGACCCCAGCCATCTCCAGGTGCCCTGGGGGCCTGTGTTTCCCGGGTCACGCCTTGTCCCATCTCCTGTTTCTGTTGAACTGTCCTGCTCTGGGCTCCCCCTCCTGCCTCCTCTGTGTCAGCCCCCCAGGCCCCCTGCCCCGGGGCGGGGGCTCCGCTCAGCACAGCAAGCAGATGGCACGTCCCTCTCACACCCCTGCCTTTCAGAGCCCTCCAAAGGTCATCCCCCATGGCTGCAGCGGTGCTTCCCTGACTCTGCCTGGCTGTCCCCTGCCTGGCCGTCCTGCCCTGTTCCCGGGGCCTTGTCCTCTCTGTCACCCCCCAGGCTGAGCTGGGAAAGTCCAGCTTCCCTACGTTAATATGCACAGTCATTTAGCGCGCTCTGTCTCGAGGCTCGGGCTCCGAGCATCTAGACCTGGCTCAGGCCCATCCAGGGATTTAGCCTGGTCTCTGTGGTTACTGGCTCCACCAGTTATTTTGCAGCCTGTGAAATGGGACTAGGGGTGTGTGTGTGGCGGGGGGCTTTGGCAGTGAGGTCCCGGGAAGAGTGTGGGCAGTGAGCTCGGAGGGGTGAAGGAGGCTTGGGACGAGCCCGAGCAGTGTGACAGGGCAGGTGCCAGGCCTGTGGCATTGTGGGGAACGCAGCGTCAGCCCCGGGGGCGGGGGGACAGTGCCGCGTCTCAGCATCGCTGGCGCACAGTGTGGTCCAGTCGGGCCTGGGTGCACGGCTGGGGGCTTCGGTTAACAGGCTCTGGCAGGGGAGTCTAGCCGTGGTCTCACTCTCCTTTCTCCTCTTTTGCTTCGTCTCCTCCCATGCCCACAGCATGTGAAGGTTCCCAGGCCAGGGCTCAAACCGAGGCGCTGGATCCTTAGCCCACTGCACCCCCAGGGAACTCCTCACTCTGTTTCATTCATCTCACTCCTTTGGGGAAGGGGCCACCCTGAGTTAGCAGCAACCCCAGGACATCCATCAGGTGACCTGCAACACTGGGGGTGGGGGGGTCCCTCTGGAGCTGTGCAAAGCGGCGGCCAGGTCAAAGCATCTGATGTGTGCCCATTTTTCCAGCAGAACTGATGGGAACGCCCCCCTTGTTTTATTCTGTGCTCCGAGCCCTGGTTGAAAGCCAGGTGTTGTGCTTGGATGATGGGCTTGGGTAGGGGTCTCAAGGTGAGAGTGATTTTGAGTCCACGGTTGCCCCCAACTCTGTGGAGCTGAAAGAGGGAGGGAACCCCAGATATCTTGCTTGATTGACTCGCTGGGGCTGCGAGCGAGTGGGAGGGGCCGAGTGGCAGGAGCGATCTCAGTTTGCTTCATTTCACACTATGGTGAAATTTCCTGCTTCCAACTGAAAAATCCGCCAGTTTCTGGGAGGGGAAAGTGGGAGGGCCAAGAGCCCTTCCAGCTCCTCGGAGGGGAGGGGCTGGCATCAGTGTTTCCTTCCTTCTTTCTGATGCCCATTTTCTCCAACCCCGCGTCTCTCCTCTTCCTCCGCTCTCCCTGCCCTTGCACCACCCCCCCCCCCCCGGGGGGGCATTCTTGCCCCACTTTTCCTCCCTGGCTCCCAGGAGCCTGCAGCCCCTCCCTGCTCTGGATTTGCCCCCTGACCCAGAGTGAGCCCCACTCCCAGCCCCCAACTCTCTCTGACCTCGGGCTGCTTCGACTGGCAGGGGACCCCAGCCAGGAGATGACTTGGTGTGACAAAGTGGCGGCAGCCACTGAAACAGGCCTGGAGCCAGGGGATCTGGGGGACGAGCAGAGCAGAAATGTCACAGGCGGTTGTGTTCACGTGCAGCCTCGGTGAGCCCCCCTCCTTGGCTGAGCCCCAAGCACAGGGCAGAGGAGACCAGCCCCCTCATTCCCTCTGCCCCCCGTTTCTCCCCCTGCGTCTCTCTCTCTGGTTCCGAATGGCCTGCTGTCTTCTTTCCCTGCCCCTCCTGGCACCTTGACATTGGGCTGCGGTCAGGGCCTGATTATTGCCTTGAGTTGGGGCCACTGAAGCTGAGAGTGTTCCCATGATCCCCTTTGGTACAGGGGTTGGTGGCAGAGGCAGGTGAGAGCCCAGGTGTTCGCCTCCAGCCCCTCTGACCGCCCCCCCCCCGGGCCCCCGACCTTTCTCCCCTGAGAAGCGGGTTCTGTTGGCGCTCACACCCTCAGCTCTCACGATTCCCGCTCACATGCCAGAGCCGGCTCTGGCGCGCCACGGCAGGAGGAAAGTGCCAGAACCTGGCCATCCCTCAAGCAGTGGCTGGTGCCCCCTCGCCCCCCAGGGGCAGAACCCTGAGGCCGGTTCTACACCTGCTGGTTTCCCCAGGTCAATGGCGCCCCCTCTCTGGTTCTTTCCCCTTCCCCGTGTCACCCCGCACTCCCCAGCCCGGCTTCCTTTCGCCTCCCAAATAACCGCTTGCCCTCAAACCCTTACCTTGGGATCTGCTTCTGGGGAACCCCACCTAAGACGCCCCCTGCCCCCTGGCAGCCTGGGGTCCCCACAGACTCAGCTCATTTGTTAAGAGTGACTCAGAGCCTGGTCCCCTGGGGTTTGCAGGAAGCCGGGCTGGGGATTGCAGTGCCTGGAACCCAGTACCTCTGGATGGTTTGGAGGGACTGCTTGAAACCATCACAAGATTTAATTAAACAGGAAGACAGGGCTGCTCTCCCACACTGGCACCTGCACTGCGAATGATTAGAAAGGAGTCATGGAAGCCTCAGGCTGGTTAATGGGACCTTGGTTGAAGCGCCTCATTTTCATTTAATTCTATTCTTCACAAGGTCTCCCGGCCCCTCAGCCCTGGAGGTGATCTTCAGGAGCCCAAACACCGGCTTGAGAGTCAGGACAAAGTCACAGGGGTTTTCTAGAGTGGGGTCTGGGGCTGTCAGGGGGGAAGGCGTGCAGCCGGGGCTCTGAACCCCTTGCACCTGGGCTCGGAGCCTCTCCTGTCCAAGCCACGTGGGGAGCAAGCAGAGGGCAGGGTCTGGGCCCCTGCCCCAGGGCTTTGACTCAGCAGGTCTAGACTGGCGCCGGGAATCCAGACTTGAACAGCCTGGCCAGGAGGTTCAGCTGTGAGTGGATGGCTGACCAGACTTTGAGGACCCCTGCTCCACAAGTTCTGTCTGGAGCTTGGTGTTGGGGGTCGGGGAGGTTCCTGTCCCACTAGTGGGCCTTCCCTGCCGTCTCGCAGACCTGGAATTATGTCTGAAGCCTGATTTTGCAGGTGACAAGACCCGAGGCCCAGAGAGGTTCAAAGATTATCCCAAGGTCACACAGCGGGAAGGGAGCAGGGTTGGCCCGGGGCTCTCTGGATTCCTGTCCTGCAGGGGTGAGGGGTGGGGCTGGCTCCCCTCCTGACCCCTCCTCTTCCTGGGAAGATGGGCGTGGGGCTGAGGTCTGAGCCTCTCAGGCTCAGAGAACCAGGCCGTGGGTCTCAGGTGGCCTCCGGGCTGTTTGGGCTGCTTCTGACTGCACCCACGTTCTGCCTGCAGTGTTGGGGGGGCCGGAGTCCCGGGGTGTCCTCCGCAAGATGAGTGACCTGCTGGAGCTGATGGTGAAGCGCATGGACACGCTGGCCAGGCTGGAGAACAGCAGCGAGCTGCAACGGGCTGCTGGGGACGGGCGCTTCGCCGTGGACAGGTGAGGGGGACCCGGGAGAGAGCGGGGCTCCTGGAGTCGGGGAGGAGGGGTACCCCGCCCTGTGCTGGGCCGGAGGGGCGGCCTCAAAGTGCACTTTATCCACACATGTGCACAGTCGATGCGTAGTGTGTGGTTTTTACACATCGTCCCTAAGTGGCTCCCCATTGCACCTGCCTTTCTCACGCGCTGTGATGCTGTTGAGTGCCATCTGTGCTGATGGGCACCTGTTGAGATGCACATGGACGTGATGGCCGCAGGGGTGGTCTGTCCTCCTGCCACAGGGACCTGGGTCATCTCGGCAGGCACTTTCTGCTTTATTCATTCTAAATAGTCCACTACCGGGGCCAGAATGTGCAGAGTTCTCCAAGAGTTGGCTCTGCGTGCCTCTGGATGTCCCCAGGAACCCAGGTGGTGGGTCTCAGCTGTGGGGCTCTCCTGGCCCCCAGGAAGTGAGGGAGTGGGCATGAAGTTGGGCCTGTCCCAGCTGGGAGTCCTGGCCCCCAGTCTGGGCTGTGGAGGGAGGCGGCTCGGACCCCAACCACCCCAGGGAGACAAGCGGCCCTCACCCTTTTAGATATTGGCGTTTGCGGTGAGATGGAGTTGCTCCGTGTGTTCGAACTGCTGAAAAATTAGTGTGAAACCCACACTCTTACCCAATCTGGGAAAAGCTCTCACTGGGCCAGCGTGATTTGCTGAAAGCGTGCCACTGCCAAAAACTATGTTTGAAATCCACACTTTTGGACAACTTGCGGAAGAGCAGACCTTAGCCAGCGTGTGTGATGTGAAGCCAGAGCTCAGGTGTTTCTGAAGTTGGGTGTTGAGCAAACCAAAGAGAGGGTCAGTGCTGCGTCCTGGGCATTGAGGGGCCCTGGCCGGCCTGAGGAAGGGGCCTATGTTTGAGGGGCCCCACGAGGTGGGATGTGAAGCACAGCGCCCCCCCCCTCCTTGGTCTGGTGGGGGAATCCTTTGCCCCTCAGGCTGCCTGTGCTGGACTGCCAGCCACGAGTCCCACGTCCAACAGGCCTTCGGGTGGAATGTTCTGGATGCCCAGTTGGGTCAGCCGATGTCGGCATCCCTATCTACCGAAAGCTCACCTTACTGCGTTCCCTCTGTGGTCTCGTCGGTGCCATAACCACCTTACGGGAGGTTAATCCCCGTTGCTTAGAGGAGGAAACCGAGGCCCAGAGATGTTCAGGAACTTGCTCAAAGTTGCACAGCTGTCAGCTAGGTCCAGAGCCCCCCTTCTCACCACTGTGCTCTTGACAGCCAGTCATTAAATACATGGCTACATGGAAGTTCATTTTTGTCCTTTTTTTTTTTTTTTTTTTAGGGCCGCACCCACAGCTTATGGTGGTTCCCAGGCTAGGGGTCCAATCGGCGCTGTAGCCGCCGGCCTACACCACAGCCCCAGCAATGCCAAATCCGAGCCATGTTTGCAACCTACACCACAGCTCACGGCAACGCCGGATCCTTCACCCACTGATCGAGGCCAGGGATCGAACTTGCATCCTCATGGATACAAGCCAGGTTCATTTCAGCTGAGCCAAGACGGGAACTCCATTTTTTTGTAAATCCCTTTTCAAGACTTTTCATATCAATTAATTCACAACTTGGGGAAAAAATCCTTTAGTATCTACCTTTCCAAAACAAAAAATCAGAGCCAAGACTGATTGTTTGCTCTGAATTTTTGTTTTGGAGAATGTAGGCACTAATTTTAATTTGAACTCCTGGAGCCTGAAGTTAAATGCAGCAGTGGCCGTGGGAGGGCCACCACTGTGCCTGGGTCCTGGGGGAGCTCTTTCTTGTGGGACGTTGGGGCCCCTGGGTGGGCCGCAAGGCTGTGTGGTGGGGCCCCGGTTACGTGTTCTCATACCCTCCAGGGACTAAGCATCTGAGAGAAGGAGCGAAAGATCTATCTGCTCAAGAAATCTGTCTTGGCAGCTACAGGCGCCGGGGATGCAGTGATGAGTCTTGACCTCATTCCCTGGGGGAAGGCAGACAGTGACTGAGAAAAAGAAAGAAATGCAATACTGGCAGATACTGGCTCTGAAGGATGAGGGAGCGGGTGTTGGGGAAGGGGCAGTTCAAACAGGGTGGTCCAGCAAGCCCTTCCGAGGGGGTGATGTGTGAGCTGCATTCTAAATGGCAGGGAGGAGCCAGCCACGTGAGGAGCTGGGAGGAGAGAATTGGAGGGAGGGAGAGCAGCAGGTGCAAAGGCCCTGGGGTGGGAGTGAGCTGGGAGTGTTGGGGAAAAGGAACCAATGTGAAGGCCAGCCAGGCAGAGCCCAGTGGGGACCGGGAGAGGTCAGCAGGCAGGTGGCGAGGGGCTTTGTCTGCTATGGTAAGTGGAGTTGGAACATATGGTGGTCGCTGTGGGAAGTCTCTGGCTTAGCAGAGGAGGTGGAGGGGGCAAGAGGGGAACCCAGAGGGGCAGAGACAGGGAGATGGAGGCACGGCTGCTGGGCTCCCCTGGACTCCCCCCGAGGCCATTTCTACCCCTTGGGCACGGGTCTTCCTCTCCTTGCTGCTGTATTCCCTCTGCTGTATTCAGCCCCTTGCCCCGCCCCCACCCCTTCCACTTTCCCGGCTGCCCCCAGCTATGTGCCCACCAGTCTGGGCCACAGATCCAGCCTCTGTCCGCAGGGCTGTTTCCCTGGGTGAGGACAGAGGCCAAGCAGTGGGCAGCAGAGCTGTGGGCAGCAGGTGAGCCTCAGCTCCCGACCAGCCTTCTCAGGCTGGGAATTCTCCTGCTGGCACATGCAGTGTCTCTCTGCCTCCTCCTGGCCCTGGCCTTCCCTCCCTCGCCTGCTCTGCCCTTCATCTCCTCTGGAGGAGAGAGGGGAGCGTGCACCACCTCCCAGCTCCATCCCAGGAAATAGCAACAATCCATCATGACCAGCGGAGCCCATCAAACCCCACAGGCAGAGCCATAAATTTCAGGGACACTGTTGCTTCTGGTTTTGGGGAGAGAAACGGTGGGTGTGTCCAGGGCACGCTGAGGCCTTGCGATCGCTTCCCTCCTGCACAAACACCGCAGCCCCCTCCCCACCCTCTCCCCACTAAGGTTGTCCAGCCTGGAGCTGGCAGCCCAGGATCCTGCAGGCACTGCCATGTTTCCAGCATATTCTTGCTTCCCTGCCCTTGGTTTTCTCACTTTGAAATGATCTGTGGCTTAAAAAGAGCAACCTCCACTGCCTTCCTTCTGACCTTCCAGAAGCTTCTGGGCTGTCTCCTACGCATGGCTGGTATGTCCGCAGGGAAAGCAAATGTGCCTTTTTTTTTTTAGTCTAGGAAAACATAATTAGGGATTATTTCCAGATTTGTTGCACACGGCGTCATATTATCTATCCTAAAACCAAAGAGTGGGGATCTCCTAAGGCTTCTGTGCAGTAGCAAAGCCAGCCGGAATTGGAGCCCGTCTGCATTCGAGCCAATCTGTATTCACTGAGTGCTTATCGTGTGCGGAGTCTGGGCTCTGTCAGGAGTGGGTGGGGAAGACCCAGGAGACAGGTCAGAGCTCTGTCCTCAAAGAATGTCCCACCCTCTTAGGGAAAAGAACCAACACCCTATTCCTGTGCAGAAGAGACAGCAGAAAGGAAGGCACATCAGAATCCTTGTCTGAGGGCAAAGGTTTTTTCCAACTTTTTTAAGCTTTATTTAAAAACTCAAAAATGCTTCCAGGAGTCCCCGCTGTGGTTCAGCAGGTTAAGAACCCGACTAGTATCCATGAGGACTCAGGTTCGATCCCTGGTCTTGCTCAGTGGGTTAAGGATCCAGCATTGCAGCAAGCTACAGCATAGGTTGCAGATGCGGCTCGGATCCCGAGTTGCTGTGGCTCTGGCGTAGGCCGGTAGCTGCAGCTCCAATTGGACCCCTAGCCTGGGAACTTCCACATGCCATGGGTGCAGCCCTAAAAAGCAAAAAACAAAACAAAACCAAAACGTTTGTAAAGGCGTTCCCTGGTGGCTCAGCAGGTTAAGGATCCGGCGTTGTCACTCCTGTGCTTTGGGTCACTGCTGTGGCACAGATTTGATCCCTGGCCTGGGAACTTCTGCATGCCATGGGCACAGCCAAAAAAAAAAAAAAAAAAAAGCCTCCCTGTGCTGGTGGAGTCATGCTGGGAGAGCAGTCCTCCCTGGGGTCTCTTTGTGAACTTGGGGAGCAGGGCAGGAGATACGCCACCTGTTCAGATGACTTTGAGCTCAATTTAAAAAGAACTGCCCACTTCTGTCAGGCCCTGTGCTGGGCTCAGCCCCTGGATTTACCCTTCTTACTTTTTCTTTTTTCTTTTTTATGGCACACCTGTGGCATATGGAAATTCTCAAGCTAGGAGCCAAATTGGAGCTGTGGCTGCAGGCGTACGCCATAGCTTGGGGCAACACCGGATCCCTAACCCCCTGAGCGAGGCCAGTGATCGAACCTACATCCTCACAGACACTATGTCAGGTTCTCAACCTGCTGAGCCACAACCGGAGCTCCTGTCCCTTCCTAACAGGGCAGATCTGGGCATTGTCGGGCTCCTGGGCTGGGGATGGGCTGGACTGGTGGGGTGGGGTTGGCAGCTGCATAAATTCAATGCAGGTGAATTCAAATTCAATATCAAGTGTGACATCCATGTGACAGGGTTCAACATCCCCAACAAAGACAGAGCTTCTCAACATCCAATGATATGCCGTCTGCAAGACAGGCCTAAAACCAAACAACTCAGAAATGAAAAGAAACATATCTAGAACACAGCAACGGGGAAGAAAGTTTGAATGACAATATTTATACCAAACAAAGCAGAATTTGAGGCAGAAGAACATTTAACAGAACAAAGAATTCAACCTCACGAATAATAAAAATCCCACCCTCAAGAAACAGTTTAACCTAACAGACTGGCAAATATGACTTCATTGCTAAGTCTCTGATTATTGAGGGCACAGGCAAATGCACACAGTACTTTTAAGATACTTAAAAGACAGCAGGACAGGCCTTCTCATTCTGGCTCAGCAGGTTAAAAACCCGACACAGTCTCTGTGAGGATGTGGTTTGATCCTTGGCCTCGCTCCATGGGTTAAGGATCAGGCATTGCCACGAGCTGCAGTGTAGGTCACAGACACGGCTAGGATCTGGCATTGCTGTGGCTGTGGTGTAAGCCGGCAGCCGCAGGTCCGATTCTCGACCCCTAGCCTGGGAACCTCCATATACCGCAGGCATGGTAGTTAAAAAAAAAAAAAAAAAGGCAATAGGATAATAGGAAGAGAGTCAATACAGTATGGACATGCATGAGGGAATAAAGTGTGACACTCTCTCTCCATATATATATATATATATATAAAACTACAACTATATAACCATATATATATTTGGCCATGCCTGCTTCATGCGGAAGTTCCCAGACCAGGGATCAAATCTGCACCATAGCAGTGACAATGCAGATCTTTAACCCACTGAATCTCCAGGGAACTCCTAAAAATGTATTTAACACCCCCCCCCTTATTTTTTGTCTTTTCTAGGGCTGAACCCATGGCATATGGAGGTTCCCAGGCTAGGGGTCCAATTGGAGCTGCAGCTGCTGGCCTACACCACAACCACAGCAACACGGGATCTGAGGCTCGTCTGCAACCTACACTGCAGCTCACGGCAACGCCAGATCCTTCACCCACTGATCGAGGCCAGGGATCGAACCAGCAACCTCATGCATGGTTCCTAGTCGGATTCATTAACCACTGAGCCACGACAGGAACTCCTAAAAAACCTTTAATGAATGACAGGGCATTCATCATGCAGTCTCAGTGAAAGAGGCAAGATACAAGACGTACACAGCAGAATCTCAAATAAAATAAACCTATGAGATGTGAAAAAAGAAATTCTCCAGGAGAAGCCTGGGCCCTGGGGTGGGGGTGGGGCTTTGCCGCTCTCACGGGGCACCAGGCCCTTCCCCAAGTGACAAAACCACAGGTGGTCCAACTCCAGCTCTGTCCCTGTCAATGGTGGGGCCACCTCTACTTTGCTGCTGTGAATATGTGTGTGTGTGTGTGTGTGTTTCGTGGTGCAGGAGGGAGGAGCCCACTCTGCTCCCACTGGGGAGGGGCAGCCAGGTCCCTGGGCATCTGTTGGGAGCATCAGGGCCTCTGGGTGAGACGGGGGAGGGGCTGAAGCAGAGGAGCAGAGCAGTGGAAATGCAGGGAAGGCTGGGCATGGGGGTGGGGGTCTCCTGTGGCCCGCGTGGTGTGTGTGAGAGCTGAACGGACAGACAGACAGATGGACCGACCTAGAGGGAACACACCTCCTGTCTGCGGCGCTCGTGTTTCTGGCGTGGTGTTTGCGTCTTGGTACATCTGTCTGTGGGGCCCCTCTGAGCGGGAGTCTCTGTGTTTTAAAAGGAAAGCGATCCATTTCATGATAAAATAACAACTCCCAGCAAGCACGCTGGCCAGCTGCGCAGAAATCAATACCTCATTAATTGAATGCAACCCTCATAAATCACGGGAGGAACTCAACATTAAACCTCCTTCCCCAGGCTTCCTGGCGAGCTCCCTCTGGGGGCAAGGGGAGTGAGGACTGGAATCGGTGATGGGCTCATGGGGCTGGGAGAAGAAGCCTCGAGGTGGCCTTTCGGGGACCTGGCCTGATGGGAGGTGATGCCTGGAGCCAGTGTCCCTGGGGAGGGGGCAGCCTCTAGCTGTCAACTGGAGCCAGAGTTCGCTGTTTGGCCCTGGCTGCTGGCCACTGGCCCCCGCCCCTGGGGGTGGATGGAGCAGAAGAAGATCCTGGGGCCAGTGTGTGGCCTGTGGTCTTGGTTGCTGCTTCAGGAGGCCTTGGCCAAAGCTCAGAGGCTGGCTGGCTCCAGGAAGCCGCTTGTGCCTGAGCGGGAGGGACTGGTGGCTCGTCTGAGTGTGAACGATGCTCAGACAGGGCTTCGAGGATTTAGAGACCTATGAATACTTAGAATACCCCAGGGTGGGTCTTTGGGGGTGAGGAGTGGGGTGGGCAGGTGACCAGGGGTCTGGCTTGGCCCTCTTTTATTTAGCAAGTTAGAAGGGATCAGTTGCGGGGAATGCCTGGTACTTTGTGTGTGTGCAGAAAATGCCCACAGGCCCAGGGCTCAGCCTTCAAGCTTAGTATTTACTGACTGTGCAAATGTGGCGGGAAGGAGCAGGCTGGCACAGGACACCGTGTCTGTGTCTCTGCTCCGTCCCCAGTCTGCAGTGCAACCTTGGGAAATCATTTTATCCTCTCCGGGCCAGGTTCAGAGCTGACTAAAGCAGCAGTAGTAATAATTAATGATGATAATAATAAGAGCGGCCACCCCCTAGTGGGTACATATTATGAACTTGACCTTGGCCAGTGGCCCAATGAGAGAGCAGCCTCTTCTGGCCCGTGATTGACAGATCTGAGGGATCTGGGCTCAGACAGGAAAAGCACTGCCCGAGTCTTCTAGTCTGGCTTGTCTACACTGCCTGGTGGTGCTGAGAGCCCGACGGCCAGGTGACTGCCATGCTTGTGGCGGGGGGTGGGGGTTGGGGGGGATCTTTACCCAGCTGGAAGGGGTAGTGGGACCCTTCAGGCTGGCTTGATAGTACAGAATGTCCCCGGCTTTTCTGTCCCTGCCTGGCACTTACAGATTACGTGTTGGGGCCGGAGAACCTCATTCCTCTTACTGGGGTGCCTGTGGGACCCCTCCCAGCCTGGCTTCCTCTGCTCTAAGAGTAGGAGCTCCTGCTGAGGCAGGTTTGGCCCAGGCACTTACAGAGTCCTGCACCTGGAGGACAGCACCAGGCTGATGCGGTCACATTTGGGGAGGGGGACAGGGTTTAACCTATAGCAAAATTATGACCACATTGGCATAAAGATATATTAACATTGCCTGTTAAAGCATCTTCTTTGACCTGCAACGTTTTTTTCCTGATGTTTGAGGAATTGAAACAGTGGGCCCTGGCATAGCATCTCCTGGGGCCTGATGGAAAAGCCAGCCCTGCCGCCACCCCGACCCCACCGTGACAACACCGTCAGCTCAGGCAGCTGCGCCCCGTCTCCCCCGTCAATGCCCCCTTTTCTTTTCCCCCGGAAGCATTTCCCAGGTCATAGATTTGCTGCTGTTTGAAGTCACACGACATCTACTGTTATTGTCATTTTGAAAAAAGCTTCCCAGGGAGAGAAGCCTAATCATATATTATTTGAAAATAGAAAGTGCTGTGCAAATGCTAAGTCCAGTATAATAATAGCAATGCAAGTAATTCTGCTTTGAACACGTTGAACTTGTTAAACCAGACAGATGCCATCTGTACTATTTTAAAGCCCGGGCTGGTGATATGTTTTATGCAAAAAAAAAAAAAATGCTTATCATATGAAAATTGCTGACCCTTTCAAAAGTAAAGTGCTTTGCTCTGGAGTTAGACTTAGGAGGCTTCCTCTTGGGGATGGAGTGACCACTGAAGGTAGGTGGCAAAAGCATCTCAAGCATGTATTGAACGCCTAATATATATGGATCACTTGACAGCCTAATCCTTATCATTAATCACTCCGCAAGGTCGTTGAGGTTATTCAGATTTGACATGAGCTGACTGACCCCAGGGTTCAGAGAGGTTAGGTAACTTGCCCGAGGTCACACAGCTCTCCAGTGGAGTCAGGATTTGAATCCAGGACCTCTGACTCCAAGATCCATTCTCATTCCAATAACACGGAAAGTCATGGACCTAGGCGTATGCGGGTCTTGGTTCTTCATCTCCCATGAAAATAGCAGCAGAATGAAGGTGAGCCTTCTGCAAGAGGAGGACGGGTTAGAGAGAAGACGTTCCTGACAGCAGGAAGGCAGGAGAACCTGGGCTTTCTTTTTGTAATGGATGAAAAACCATTTGCCCTCAATTCTGCAGGTGGTGCTTGTATTAGGCTCCTACGGCTGCTGTAAAATATAACCACAAACCAGGTGCCTTAAAACAACAGGAATTTATCTTCTCTCGATTCTGGAGGCTGGAGGGCCTCAATCCAGGTATCCGTAAGTCCTCCTTCCTTCTGGAGACTCTAGGGGACGAGCCTTCCCTGCGTTTCCCAGGGTCTGGTGGCTTCAGGTGCCCCTGGCTTGCGGGCACGCCGCTCCAGTCCCTGCCTCCATCGTCACATGGTCTTCTAAGGACACGGGCAACTGAACCCAGGGCCACCCTCCTTCTGTATGAGCTCATCCTGATGTCATCTGCAGTGACCCTATTTCCAAATAAGGTCCCATGCTGAGCTTCCAGGTAGATGTGAATTTTGGGGGGACACTGTCCAGCCTGACACAGTGATGGAGCCCTGGGCATGTGGCCTGTGCTGGGCAGGGCCAGGCTGTACCACCGAGAGCACATCCCTGTCCTTGGGGACTCCGGACTCCTGTGGGTCTGCCTCTTGCAACCACACCACAGGCGTGGGGGGGCTCAGAGGGGTGACCCGATGCCCCCAGGATGGATAGAGTAGAGCCTGGAAGGAGAGGTGCCTTCAGGAAGGCGTGAAGTGAGGTGAGATCCCTTCCAAGTCTCCAGGGACCCGGCTGGACCTCTGGCTGGTCCCTGACAGGGGTTGCTTGAAGTCGAGGGGTACCCAGTCCTTCTCAGCCTGGAAGCACCTCCCGTGGGCCCCGGCCGCCCCGGCTCTGGGCCAGCGCTGACTCAGCGACCAATCAGGTCCAGCCTTCCGCACTGTGGCTGCCTCAATCATCACCTAAATACGCCTTCCAGGGAGTTCCCGTGTGGCTCAGTGTGTTAATGATCCAGCACTGTCACTGCAGTGGCTCAGGTCGCTGCTCTGGCGTGGGTTAGCTCCCTGGCCCAGGAACTTCTGCAGGCGGGGCGTGTGGCCAGTTGGTCATCAGTCGTTCCCCCTGGGGAGAGCAGGGGCCATCCAGTGCCTGTAGGTCATGGGGAAAGCGGTTCCATGGCCCTCACTCGGAACTTCTTAGAGTCCAGTGGATGCCAAGGTTGTCTCGTTCCCTCTCTGCTCTAACCCATGAGCCGTCGCCCCCAAAAGGGTGGAAATCGGTTCGTATAATTTTAGCCGCTACAGTGGTTGTGGCCCTCCGTCGGCTGTAAACAGGTGAGCTGAATATCCATGGTGTTGACTTTGGGGGGAGGGAGGGGCGAGGAGGGGAAGCAGTGTCTAAAAAGGCTCCTACAAGGGGTGATGGTGAGAGAAGGTTGGGAAACACGATCTGGCCCAAATCGCTTTTGCTGCAGCCTCAGCTCCCCCACAGTCACGATCGCCAACCCCGTGTGCCCGCCACGCAGGTGCTGCCGTTCTGAGCGCCTTGCGTCTCGTTTCATCCTCACTCTGCTATGAGGGAGGTGCTGTTTTTTTTTTTGTCCTTGTTGTCTTTTTAGGGCCGAAGCCACGGCATATGGAGGTTCCCAGGCTAGGAGTGGAATTGGAGCTGTAGCCACCGGCCTACACCACAGCTCACAGCAACGCTGGATCCTTAACCCGCTGAGCAAGGCCAGGGATCGAACCTGCAACCTCATGGTTCCTAGTCGGGTTTGTTAACCACTGACCCACGATGGGAATGCCGAGGGAGGTGCTATCATCTCCTCCATTTTAAGAGATGAGAACTGGAGGCACAGAGAGGCCACGTGCCTTGCCCAGGTCACACAGCTCATAAGAGGCAGGGCTTTGGCTCATCTCCTCATACGTTACCGCGGGTTGGAGACAAGCTGACCATTCTCTTTCCAACAGCATTCCTTGACTATCTAAAGACCTAGGAGACAGCTGATGCTCCTTCCTGCTTGGGGACTTTCTGGGCACAAGCATCGGCTTCTATGTATGTGCTCATTTTTATTCGTAATTTTAGAGAAGGTGGTTGAGGGTTGAACTGTGTCCTCCAGAGGGATGTGTTGACCTTCTAACCCCCTGTGTCTGTGACCATGACCTTATTTGGAAATAGAGTTTCGGCAGATGTAATCAAATTAAGATGAGGTCACTGATCGGGGTGGGTGTCCTATAAGAGGAGGAAATTTGGGAGTTCCCTGGTGGCTCATCTGGTTAAAGATCTGGAATTGTCATTGCTGTGGCATGGGTTCATTCCCTGCCTGGGAACGTCCATGTGCCATGGGCATGGCCAGGAAAAAAAAAAAAAAGGGTGACGTAGGAGGAATGGTAGGAGTGGTGAACCTACCAGCCCAGGAAGGCTAAGGATGGCTGTTCCCCCCCCCCAGAAGCTGTGACAGGTGCTCCCTTGGAGCCTCCAGGAGGAACCAAGCCTGCTGACACCTTGATTTCAAACTCCTGGTATCCAGAAGCGTGAGAGACTAAGCTTGTGTTGTTTTAAGCCACCCAGTCTGTGGTCCTCAGTTACAGCAGCGGCAGGAAGTGAATAAAAGGCAAAGCTAGAGAGTTTCCGTCGTGGCTCAGTGGAAACGAATCTGACTCATATCCACGAGGATGTGGGTTTGATCCCTGGTCTTGCTCAGTGGGTTAAAGATCTGGCATTGCTGCGAGATGTGTAATTTGCGGACACAGCTCGGATCCCGTGTGGCTGAGGCTGTGGCTGTGGGCCGGCAGCTGTGGCTCTCAGTAGACCCCTAGCCTGGGAACTTCCATATGCAGTAGGTGCAGCTCTAAAAAGCAAAAAAAAAAAAAAAAAAAAAAAAGCAAAGAAAAAAAAGAAAAGAAAAAAGAAAAAGGCAAAGCCATTTTCCATGGTGTTTGGAGAAGGTTGACTGGATGGCATGTGCACGTGTGGATGCACGTGTATGGGGGGAGGGCTCGTCTCCCCGTTCCTGTCACCTCTGCCTTTTGTCCCCACCCTCTCTGCCGTCTTCCACGCTGGTCCCCTGTCTCTGTGGACGGGGCCACGCCCTTCCTCTCCTTACAGAAAGGGAAGGTGGGAGGGAGGGTGGCCCGGGGTGGGGGGGCAGCAGGTGGCCAAGGAGGGGCGCCCCGGGTCTTCTTTGTTGGGAAGGGGGGTTTCCAGACCCAAGAGGGGCCCAAGTTGGAAAAAATCGCTCTTCACATCCCTCTCATGACCTGCGGCCATAAAGACCCGGTCCTTGTAAAGGGATAAATGGAGCTTAAGCTGGGCCTGCGAAGCCGGGGGAGGAGGTGCAGATCCAACGAGGAGGAATTCTCACGTTCAGAACAAGCCAGCAGCTTCCTGGAGACGAGCCCCCAGAGCCGCCTTTGCTCGGAGCCCCACGTGCCCGCGGCATCGTATCCGTCTCAATAGGAGTTTTTGCAATGAGCTAAAGCCTGTGTGTGATGGCAAGGAAACTTCCCTGAGAGGGAGGAGCCATCAAGGCCAGGAAGTAAATTCTCCCCAAACCAGGGCAGCAGGAGCAGCGACGGCGGGGCGGAGGGCTGGGGTGTTTGTGGTGGTAAACTCGTTAAAGATCCCGGAAGGCTTCCTTCTTGAACACCCAGCAATCATTTACTCAAGCTTTAAGAATTGGCAAGTCCCTGGGCTGCTTTGGGGTGAAATTTATTTTGGCAAGATACAGCCCCTCGGGGAGAAAATAGAGACACGGGCTCAGAGCCGCCGTCTGTGCCCAGGAAAAGGGCCTCTGTCACCCGGGCCTCAGTGGACAGATTCTGTCTGGGTTGTGGAATGGGATTCCTCTGCCGGGTCAGCCTCAGGCCATGCCCTTCACACATGTGTGCAGGCACGCCTGGCACCTGCAGATGTGGGTTTTCCCAGATGTGTGTCCCACGTGTGCCTTGCTGGTGAGTGAACCCCTCCAGGCCGGCCTGGGGCGGCAGCAGCTCCATTTCCTGGCCTGACTTTATCTGTCGCTGCATTTCTGTTCACTGCAGGGTGGTATTTGGGTGTTGGGAGCCCTGTGGTCCTGCTACCTGGGCTGGCAGGCTACCCCCCACCCCCCCACCCCCCCCCCACCCCGGCCCAGAAAGGCCATCACGGCAGCTCACCCTGGCTTCTCCCACTTAGGTTCCCCCCCGGGGCCGGCCTCATGGAGCGGATCCAGGCCATCGCCCAGAACGTCTCGGACATCGCCATGAAGGTTGACCAGATCCTGCGCCACAGCCTGCTTCTGCACAGCAAGGGTGGGAGCTGGGGGCGCCCCTCCACCCCCAGGAGGCCAAAGTACAGGGTGGGACATCCGGGGTGGGGCTCGATTTCTTCAGGCTCTCAGCGGGGTGCTCAGGGTTCACCCGAGCCTGACCTGTCCTGAGGACAGAGGTCCCTGGAGCCCCACGTGGCCCCCCCCTCCACTCCTCTTTATTTTTTGTCTTTTTAGGGCCATACCCACAGCACATGGAGGTTCCCAGGCTAGGGGTTGAATCAGAGCTGCCGCTGCCGGCCTACACCATAGCCACAGCAACGCCCCATCTGAGCCATGTCTGCGACCCACACCACAGCTCACGGCAATGCCGGATCCTTAACCCACTGAGCAGGGCCAGGGATTGAACCCACGGTCCTCAGGGATACTAGTCAGGTTCTTAACCTGCTGAGCCACACGGGAACTCCCTCCATTCTTCTCGAAGGGAGGCGGAGCAGGCTGGGAGACCCTACTCTGCCCCCCTGAAGCAGTCAGGGGTACATTCGGGAGGGTGTTTGGGGTCTGCCCATCCAGGCAGGTGATCCACAGCCATTCAGGCCAGCCCCTCGCTGGTTC
Organism: Phacochoerus africanus; assembly: GCF_016906955.1. Lineage (NCBI taxonomy): Eukaryota > Metazoa > Chordata > Mammalia > Artiodactyla > Suidae > Phacochoerus > Phacochoerus africanus. The sequence goes on along the minus strand of NC_062557.1, from coordinate 4,647,031 downwards.
AAAATCCCCTAAGGAGGGCAGGAGTGGTGGCAGAGGGGGCAACCCAGGCCCAGGGAGCACTGGCTTTTCAGTGGAGATAACTCAGGCCGAGGGCCGTGTGTGCTCCTGTGCCGCCCCCTCCCACCCAGGGCAGCCCGCCCCTCACACGTTCTCGGCTGGGCTCCCCCTGGACCCGGGTCTACAGCAAGTTGTCCTTCTCTCCCTGCAGTGTCTGAAGGCCGACGGGACCAGTGTGAGGCGCCCAGTGACCCCAAGTTCCCTGACTGCTCAGGGAAGGTGGAGGTGAGGCCCGGGACTGAGGCTGGAGGCGGGGTGACCGGGGGAGGGGGCATCTCCTGAACCCTTGGGGGCTGTGCCCCAGGCCAGCTCTGGGGTGCTCTTGGCAGGGACAGCCACCAGCAAGGCCTCTCTGCCCGGCTGCCGGACCCTGACCCTGGCATGAGCTGGCAGGGGCCACCCTCAGGGCAACCACTTTATTGGGTCACCTGCCTGGCCCACCGACCCAAATTCCCTAGGATGAGTCATATTGCAGGGTTCTTAGGACTTTCTTACAGTGTACATGTGCCATCAGCAGCAGCCTGATTCCCCACAGCTTCAGACAGGAGTGGACTTCTTGCTCCCCCATCTCCCCGCCCCTCCCCCTACCTCTGGCTGCAGGAAGTCTGTCCATCTGTCCGTCTGGCCAGGGAGCCAGTGCACAAACCTGAAAGCCAGCCCCTCCCTCGTTCTGAGCACCCTTTCCTTGGGGACCACGTGGGTGTCATTGCCGATGGGTCCTGCCCTTGCCCCCTGGGAGATGCTCCCTGACCTTGGCTTCAGCTGAGCCCTGCCCTTGGATATGGGGTGGGGAAAGAAGGAAGAGGGTGAACCAGCCAGGCCCTGAGCTGCTGCGCGGTCACTGTTTGCCCTGGAGCTTCGCCCCCATGTGTCCTCTCACTGGCCTCGTTCCCTCAGGGCCTGGGGGAGGGTGGTCCCGCCTGGCCTTCCCTGAGATTCTCCGCGGCCAGGACACTGGGCTGGGCCCTGGTCCAGTCTCTCTTCTCTGCTTCTGGCCCTGCTGCATCTTTAGAGTGGACCCCAGAGGCCTGTCCTAGGGGGACCTTGGGATCCCCAGGGACACAGCATGCAGGGGACTCACTGAGGGCACATGGGGAGCTGGCGCTGGCTCCCTGGCCCAAGCTGACCCTGTCCACAGTGGATGCGTGCGCGCTGGACCTCGGACCCCTGCTACGCCTTCTTTGGGGTCGACGGCACCGAATGCTCCTTCCTCATCTACCTCAGTGAGGTCGAGTGGTTTTGCCCCCCGCTGCCCTGGAGGAACCAGACGGCCGCCCTGAGGGCATCCAAGCCCCTCCCCAAAGTCCAGGTAGGCGTGGGAGGTGGGTGAGCCGGCAGGGGGCTGGGGGACAGGTCGCGCTTGGGAAACAGCAGGGGGAACCCCACGTCCCCCGAAAGGTGAAGCCAGCCAGCTGTGCCTGGTGGGAGGGCAGTCCCAGCCTGCCAGCCTGCCAGCCTGCTGCTGCCCGTCCCAGCTCCTGGGGGATGCTGCAACGCTGAGCCTGCTTGAGGGGCAGGCTGGGGCCCTAGAGGCGCCCCATTAATGGACTGGAATAATAGTAATAATAGCTGTCACTCAGCGAGGGCTTCCCGTGTGCTGGTCACTGTATTTGTGCTTAACTCTCCCGGCAGCTCTTACGCAATTGTCCTTAATGGGTGGCGGCTCTGAGGTCAGAAGAGCTGCGTTAACTTCTTCAGGCACATGGTTACTCGGCTCCGCTGGGGACGGCCTGGCTTCCCTGCCCTTGGAGCCCCAGCTGCGACCACACCTCACCGCCTCCTTGTTGCAGCTGGGGCCCTGGGTCAGAGCCGAGGTCTCCCAAAGGACGGCCGGTGGCTGATTAGCGCTGGGCTGGGACAGACCAGTGTGGCCAGGGAGTACGTGTTGGGGAGCGGTGAGAGCAGGGCCCCCCACCTGTGGAGGCTGGGGGGCCTCCTAGAAAGTGTGGGAGAAGCTAGACCAGGCCCAGCCTCATGGGGAAGGTGCCAGCTCCTGTGCCCAGGGCAGCGGGTGATGGTGGCGTGGCTGCTGGCGGGAGGGTTAGAGAACTGTCTGCCCCCCGCCTCCAGGCAGTGTTCCGGAGCAATCTGTCTCACCTCCTGGAGCTGATGGGCAGCGGGAAAGAGTCTCTAATCTTTATGAAGAAACGTACCAAGCGTCTCACGGTCCAGTGGGCACTGGCTGCCCAGCGCCTGGCGCGGAAGCTGGGGGACGTCCAGAGGGACCAGAAGCAGGTACGTTGTCCTCTCTGTGCATTCGAGGAGCACAGGAAGGGAGCTCAGGGCCTCCGGCTTCTAAGTAGACGCTAAGTGTGTCCTTTGCAAAGTTTTATTGAATTTATTTGAGGAGTTCCCGCTGTGGCGCAGCGGGATCAGTGGTGTCTCTGCAACGCCAGGACCTAGGTTCGATCCCTAGCCCAGTACAGTGGGTTAAAGGATCCTGCTGCCATAGCTGCGGCGTAAGTCGCAACTGTGGCTCAGATCTGATCCCTGGCCCGGGAACTCCAAATGCTGAGGGGCGGCCAAAAAAAAAAAAAAAAAAGAATTTATTTGCATTCGAGCCGGGAGCTGGGAAGGCAGAGTCAGGATGTGGTTTCAAGTTGGGGGCAGAATGACACCCCCCTCCCCCTTAGGAGTCCTGCGTTCTGTAGACACCTTGTTCCCATCAGGCGAAAAAATTACAGCATTTGCCTAGAACGTTGGGGACAATGTAGTCTTTTGGGGGAGTTTCCTTTGCTCACTGGTTCGTCCATCCGTCTGTCCATCTATCCACCCATCTGTGCAATAAATATTTCCCTGCCTCTCTCATCACCCTGTTTATTTCTTGCAGTCCTTATCATTTCATGAAATTGTCTCTCGTCTGCGTTTCCTGTCCGCCTCTTCCATCTGGACCTTAAGTGCCTAGAGGACAGGGTGTGATTGTCATTTACCCGCGTCCAGCGAGGTCCCTGTGCCTCTTGGTCCCTCCTCTGTGCTCTGGTGCCAGAAGGCGCTTTCTGGGGCACAGCCTGGAGGCAGGTCTTCTGCTGGCCGGGTCTCCCTGGCGGGGGGGGGCGGTGGCAGGGCCATGGGCTGCTGCTCCTCCGGGCTGACCCTCTGTGCCCCCCCCCACCCGCCCCCAGATCCTCGTCCACATTGGCTTCCTGACGGAGGAGTCTGGGGATGTGTTCAGCCCGCGGGTGCTGAAGGGCGGGCCTCTGGGAGAGATGGTGCAGTGGGCAGACATCCTGGCTGCTCTCTATGTCCTGGGACACGGTCTGCGGATCACAGTCTCCCTGAAGGAGCTGCAGAGGTGAGTGCTGGGCGGGGGGGGAGGAGAGGAAGGGGCGCCCTCCCCCGGGAGCCCTGTCTCCACTGTGCTGCTGTGGCACACCTGCTCAGCCTGCCTCATCCTCAATGCTGATGCCTAGTCATTTTGAGGATGCACCAAGGGGGCGTATTTGTGTCATGCTGTTCAAACAGGGCCCCGTTCTCTCTTCTCCATCTCAGGGACGATGGGGGCCCTAGAGTTGTGCTGAGGGGCTGACAGATACTGGCTTGTGCAACTGAGCCACGTCATTTAGGTGGGGTCCCCTCCACCTGCCGTCCTGGTGGGGCTTGCTGTAGCCTAGGGGTCCTCTTCTGGAACTGGGCTCCTTCCTGGGCCAATCTGGGAGGCGGTGTTGGGGGCCAGGAGGACCTGGGAGGTGGTGAGGTGGGGCAGCGATGCCCCCCCCCTCCCGTGCTTGCCTTTCTAGCGTCCCTCTGACGCTCTTGGAGGTGGGAGACTGGTGATTAGAGGAGGTGGGGCTGTGTGCGTGCAATTATGATTAGGTTTATTCTAACCACTAAATCCATGGGATGTCAACATACAGAAGATTTTTATTCTTTTATTAATTAGTATTTATGAGGTGGTATTTGATACATATAAAAATATACGTACCATATGTGTCATGAAGCACAAGAAGGGATTCCGCCTTCCAGCTTTAGAATGAGAACATTATTGGGGCTCTGTGTTGGCCTGGGGATCCCTCTGCCCCCCCTCCCACCTGCCCCCGGAGGAACCTGGAACTTGGATTTTGTGTTTATCATTCCTTTGCTTTAAAAAAAATTTAGTTTTTTAAAAAATACAAATCCGTGTATCAATGAGCACTATATGGCTTAGTTTGCTTTGGTTGGGTTTGAGTTTGTAAAAGTGGTGTCTGTTCTCTGTAGCCTTCAAGACCGGCTTTCTTCACCCATGATTAGGTTTTAAAGATCCCTCCGTGTGGTTGCCTGTAGCTCCACTGCCTTCATGTTCTCTGCTGTATAATATTCCTTTGTGTGAATGTACCGTCACTATTTCTCAATTTTCCCTATTTATGGGCCGTTTTTCCTGATTTTACAAGTTATTTTGCATGATGCCACGGTGGACATTTTTGTGCATGTCACTTGGTAGAGTCAGAGTTTCCCTCGGGTAGAGACGGAGGTTTTTCATTTTTTTGTCTTTTTAGGGGTGCACCCATGGCATACGGAAGTTCCCAGGCAGGGGGTCGAATCCATGCAGAATCTGAGCCACGTCTATGACCTTCTTCGCAGTTCGAGGCAACGCCGGACCCTTTCACCCACTGAGTGAGGCCCGGGGGCAAAGTGCATCCTCATGGATACCAGCGGGTTTGTTACTGCCGAGCCACAATGGGAACGCCAAGGTTTTTTGTTTTTGTTTTGTTTTGTTTCATTTTAGGAAGAGGTTTTAATTTTTCATGCAATCAAATGAATCAAATTTTTTTTTAATGGCTTGGGACTTTGTGCCTGGTAAATTTCTATTCCTTTTCTTGGCACTGGGATGAGATTTTCTGACTTTGTACCCGGGCGTAACTAAGGAAGGCCCCTGAGTTGTTTGTCTGCAAACTGACTTTTCCTCCTCAGCCCATTAACTTGCTTTCAGGTAGTTTTTAAGCTAAAATGGGATTCCTGGCCAGAGTCCTCCCACTCTCTTGTTGGTCTGCTGGTTCTAGGTGTTTCTGTCTTTTCCCGATCATTTTTCCTGACCACAAATGCTGACGCTCTATAGCACGGGGGTGTCGCAGAGGAGAGGATGCTGATGGGGACAGAGCCATCGACAATCCTAGGTCAACAGGGCCCTGGGCTTGGGCAGCTATTCCATCTTTGCAGTTTCCCCCTGGAACCTGACGTCTGCCAGTGTGACTCAGGCGGCACTTCTCGTGACCTCCATTGGAGAGCGAGCAGGGGGAGAAGGGGGCTGAGACTGGGTTGTGCGGTGAGGCTGCTAAAGGGCCTGTTTGTTTGAAGGTTTTCATCCCTGTGGCTTGGAACTCACCCCGCTGGAGTCATCCTTTTATGTTGCTGTGCTCGTCTCCAGTAGGCTTCGTGTTCTCAGGAATGGCACATGTAAGCGTGGCTATGGAAGAGGGTCTACTTTGAAGGGAAAGAAGGGCACAGGGACAGACAAAGGGGCTGCATGGTTGTGGCAGCAGTGGGATGCACCTCCCAGGTGGGGAGCCGCAGCTTCTGGGGGAGGAGGTGCCACCTGACATAGCATCTCTGCCCCACCTGCGTGGGAAGAAACTAGGCTGGGAGCTGTCCCCGGGTGCTGGTGCTGAACCGTCAGCTGAGCTACCCAGCGCTGGGAGAGGGCAGCAGCAGGTCCCTCACGCTGGCTCTTGCCTTGTGGCATTTTGTTGCCAGACAAGCTGTTCCCATTGTGCGGGCTGCTCCAGAGCTGGGTGTGCCCTCCCGCTGCCCACCAGCACACATGACTGCTCACTGCCCTGGGCACACCCCTGCTCCCTCTGCATGGAGCTCAGGAGATGCATCCACACTGTCTGTGGAGTAGAACACCGCAGAGGCTGCTAGCATTTGCAAGTAATGAAAAGAAGCATCTCCCTCTGGCCTCAAAGCTTCCTACGGGCAAGTCAGGTGGGGCGGGGAGAGGAGGGAGGATGAGATACAGGACCTGAGGTGTGGGAAGCCAGAGGTCTTAGGCAACTAAGGTGGCACAGCCGTTGGCAGTGGGAAGCCAGACCTGCCTCAGCAGAGAAGCAGGCAAGGGTCTGGGGGCCCTTTCCTCTGGACCACCAGAGACCCCAAGATGCTGTGGGAAGAATCCTGGGGGCGGGGACTGTCCAGAGCCTTCATGCCACATGCAAGTCCCCTGGCAGCATGGAGACTCCTTGTATCCACGCCACTGACACCTGGCTCCCCCTCGAGGTTAGATGCGTTCACGTTTATCAAACAGCTCGATCCCTCCGTTCTGACTGTGTATCTTCTGGGGACAGGGAGGTGAGAACTTCCTTTCTTTACTGCTCCCTCAGGGAGTGAGAAGGCTCCCATGCATTTGTGACGGCCCCGCATCACACTTAGAGAACCGCCCTTGTCCTTCTCGGAGAGAACAGGTGTTTGACAAGTCTTCCCGAGAGCCAGGAACTTAACTCAGTTGTTCTGCTTTAGCCCATGCTCAGGTGTCTCCTCCTTCAACCTTGACCCCGAGTCTTTCCCTGCCCAGAGAGCTTCCTCCTCCACTGGCTACTTGTCGGGCCTGGCTGGAGCTGAGCCTGTGGCCAGCGAGGCTGCCATTGCCCATCACAGGGCTAGAGCCATGATAACAGGGGTCCTGGCACTCAGGCGCCGTGAAAGCGCGGCCCTGGTGAAAAGCACCAGGATCTGAAATATGCTCCTGCTGCCATTTCTTCCACTACAAACATGCCCCCACATGCATGCACGCATGCTCCTGTGCACAAGCACCCTTGCACAGCCTTGTAAATGTGCACACCCCACACATGCCCACTCACGCACGTCCCTGCAAGCAGGTGCCTGCCTCCACACACAGGCAAATGCACACTCTTGCACGTGAACATGCATGTACCTCTGACATGCAGCCCGTGGCACTCTTGTGCACACATATGCTCACAGGCACACCCCCATGCACACGTGTGCACACCCCCCATACAGAACCCGTATCGTCCCACCAGTGCATCACTTCCTGCCAAGCTTGTGTGGATCTGAAATTCCCAGAAGCAGGACTTGCTGTTTGTTAAACAGGCAGGCCCGGGGCTGTGCTCAGATGGCTCTGCCCTTGGTTCCCCGGGGCGGGGGAGGGGTGTGCAGGTGTGAGCGGAAGCTCTTGCTCCGACTGGGCACAATTGTGTAAACAGCTCAGCCACCTCAGGGAACAGTCTCGGGAAGGCTCTTTCTAAATCCGTTACCAGGTACAATGGAAAACAACAAAAAGAATAAAAATGATGAAAAAAGAAAACCACCTTCCCCAGGAGACATAATACAGTTATGTCTACAAAATTAACAGCATCTGCTCTGTTGGAATTCGTTTAGGTGGGAATTCTTAACCCTGGTAGGAGCTCAACTGCCTTAGAAACACACTGACCTTTGGGCGCCACTCTCGGCATCTCTGATTTAAAAGGCCTGGGGGGGCGGGTATCAAGATTTCAAGCCCCCCCCCCCCGCCCCCCGCCCCAGGTGATTGATGACCTGCCGAGCAGGGAGGGTGGGGAAGTAGGCGGGTTGAGGCTGTGACTCCCACCCCCGCCCCCGTGCCCCCAGCGTGGGTAGCAGGATAACTGGGGGTTGGGACACTGTACTCTGTGCAGGAGCGGGGTCAGGGCCTGCGGTGGGGCTCACGCCCTAGAGGACTTAGAAAAAGATGCCTGCATTTGCACGCTCAGAAACACCGATGTTAGAGAGTTCCCGTCGTGGCTTAGCAGTAACAAACCCAACTATATCCATGAGGTTGTGGGTTTGATCCCAGGCCTCGCTCAGTGGGTTAAGGATCTGGCATTGCCGTGAGCTGTGGTATCATCACAGATGTGGCTTGGATCCTGCATTGCTGTGGCTGTGGTGTGGGCCGGCAGCTGCAGCCTACACTGGCCTGGGAACCTCCGTATGCCTAGAGGCGGCCACAGAAGAGAAAAACGAAATAAAACTCAAACTCATTCTCTGCCGGGACCACCCCGACGATGCCTGTTTGCAGGCTCTTCCCTGAGTGGAGACGGAAACGAAGCTGTGATTTAGTTTGCTAGAGTTGCTATAACTTAGTACCGTAGCCTGGGGGGGTTTAAACAACAGAAGTGTATGTACATATATTTCTTGGCTGTGCCTTTGGCCTGCAGAAGTGCCTGAGCCTGGGATTGAACCTGTGCCAAAGTGGCGTCCTGAGCTGCAGCAGTGACAATGCTGGATCCTTAACCCAGTGAGTCTCCCGGAAACTCCAAACAGAATTGTTTTGTCTCCTAGTGCTGGACGGGACCAAGACGCTGCCTGTGCACTTGCAGCTTATTCACAGATGTTCACGGCAGGTGTCTCGGCCACTGACTCGACAACGAGGCTGGACACACGAGCCGCTTTTCTCTGCTCCTCGTCTTGTGGTTTCATTAACCAGCTCACTGGCGTGATGTGCGGGTTTGGAGTAGAGCACAGAATCCTCATCTGGCTTTGCTGCTGCAAGATGTGTCCAGGGCGAGAGCGGGGGCGTTCGAGAACAATGGGCTCTGTGATAAGCCGGCAGCGCGGGGGACGGCTGACCGACCCGCCCGGGGCCTTTCGCGCGTGGAGGGAAGGAGAGAGGAAGCCTCCACGCCTTTCGCGCGTGGAGGGAAGGAGAGAGGAAACAGCATCTCAGGTGTCTCCTCGGGTGCCCGGGTCCACGGTGGGCATTTTAAAGCCAAGCTGTTCCCTTCCCACCTGCCCAGAGCCGGCTGTGCTCATCTGTCTTATTCGCATGATCCCAAGCATCATTAATAGCACATGGCACGAGGAAAAATTACCGAACTCTTCCTCCCTCCGAGAGTGAAATTGGGTTTAGTAGAAAATTAGTTGACTGAACTGGCAAATGATGAAAGCTCGAGAGGAGAATGTTCAAGTAAGGGAGACGAGGAGGGGAAACTCTTGGCTGGCCCTGGTGGAAGTTGGCCTTCCAGCCTTTTCGTTTGTGCAAGGGAAATACCGGGCAGGGGCCCCGGGGAATGAGGACGGCAGGGACCACGCCCTTGTCCCTTGTGCTCTGCCCGGCTTGACCAAGGCATGTCCAGTAAACCCTCTGAGGAGCCAGTCCAGGCAGACCTCCGGGTTTGGACCCAATACGATCTCGCTGTGACTGCCCCACACGGGCCCGAGTCAGGCTGAACGAGCCAGCTCAAGGCAGCTGGGGGGCCCGGGGTGCTGCCGTTCTCTGCGCAGGAGGGGAGAGGAGAGGAGAACATTGGGCTTGGGGGCCACACGAGGAAGACCTTGAATGTGAGTTTAGACACGTTGAATGAGAGGTGCCCACGTGGAGACAGCGGAGGTGTGGGCCCCGGGGCTCAGAGTGGCGATGGTGTCTCAGTGGTGACGGTAAGCCAGACATAGACTTGAACAAAAGTGCCAAGTGCTAGGGCAAAAGGCTTGAGGGTGGAGCCTCAGGCAAGGCAATGTTTAAAGGCTTCTTGGGCAAAGAGGTGCTGGCGGAGGGACAGAGAAGGCGTGGGCACCCGCAGAGAAGATGCTTCTAGAAGGAGGGGGCGGCCAGGGGTGTCACAGGCTCATCCAAAGACCAAAGGAGACTGAAGGATGTGCCAAGCATTGCGCCACGTGGAAGTCCTTGCTGATCCTAGGAGGAGCCAGCCATCTGGGTTGAGTTGTGGGGACAAAAGCCGGAGGTGTGTGGGTCGTGGGATGAGGGGTGGTGAGGAACCAGCCGTGAGTTGGGCTGTTCTTCGAGGAGCTCGGCTGTGAGAGGGAGGAGGGGGGAGGGGGGAGGGACTGGGGGACGGTGGAATTCTCAACAGTGCGTGAGGGTCCTGGGGCTGCTGAAATGCAGCTCCGAAAACTGGAGCCCCGTCTCCCGGTTCTGGAGGCCAGCTGTCTGAAATCAGTGTATCTCAGCGTTGGAGTTCCCATCGTGGTGCAACGGAAATGAATCTGACGAGGAACCATGAAGTTGCGGGTTCAATCCCTGGCCTCACTCCCTGGGTTAAGCATCCGGTGTGGCCGTGAGCTGTGGTGTAGGTTGCAGACGAGGTTCTGATCCAGCGTTGCTGTGGCCGTGCTGTAGGCCAACAGCTGTAGCTCCAATTTGACCCCTAGCCTGGGAACCTCCATGTGCCACAGGTGTGACCAAAAAGAAAAAAAAAAAAAGGTGTCTCAGGGTTGATGCTGCCGAGGCTGCTGGGAGAATCTTCCATGCTCGCTCCTGGATTCCTGGAGCCTCAGCCCATCCCTGGGCGCGGGGATGCCGACTCCTCCTGGTGTCTTCACATCGTCTTTCTCTGGTGGGTCTGTTTCTGAGTCCAGATTTCTCCTCCTCAGGAGGACCCTGTCCTATTGGACCGGCACCTGCCTTCATGGCCTCATCTTAACTTGACCACCTGCAAAGACCATTTCCAAAGGAGTCACATCCCAGATGCCGGGGGTTAGGACCCGGGCATCTTTGGGGGACACACAATGCACCCCGTAACAGAAGGAACACTTGTTTATTTCTCAAGATGGGAGAGCCGTCCGCATGTTTAAATGCAGGTACGAAGGTGCCAGGCATGGGAGCAGCTGAAGATACGGAAGGCAGACCATAACGTGCTCGGCGGGCCCCAGAGGGTGGCCCCAGGAGGAAGGGGAGAGGGCAGGATGTGGTGGGGGTGCTGAGGGCAGGATGTGGTGGGGCAGGCGGCTGGGGCAGTCCCATCTGTGCTTTTCCCAGTATCTGTGATGTAGGAGGGTCGAGCATCTGCTGGGAGAGAGGCGGAGGGGGCGGGAGGTGTAGGCGAGTGGACATGGCCGCGAAGGCTGCCCTGGATTTATAATGTGTTACCCCTTCAAAAAAACAAAAAGAAAAAAGATTTGAACCATATATGGCGAACTCTTATGACTTGACAAGGCTGGGAAGTGGGAGCACAGGTGTATTCACTGTATCATTGTATTATTTCCTATAACTTTCTGAATGCTTGAAATGTTGTGTTGTTAGATTAGAACAAGGGAAGGAAGAGCTGCATCCGGCGTCTGGGTGGCACTTAGCAGACTCCCGTACCTGGTGGTTCTCCCCCCGCCCCCGCCCCATTCCCAGGAGAGGCAAACGACTAATTTACACTAAACACCGCATCCCTCTCTCTCCCTTTTCCGTCTTCCTCCTTGGGTCCAGGGAGGCATCTGTGTAGCAGAAGCACATTCATTACAGCCGCTCGTCTCGGAAGGTGGGGACCTCTGCTGCTGGGGGCCCAGAGCCTCACCGGTCCCTGCCCTTCATCTGTGCCCCTCCCACTCCAGGCTGCTCTGAGCCACCAAGCGTGGGAGGCTGGCAGAGTCAGGGAAAGGGAGGTTAAGTGAAAGGAGTGGGAATCTGTGTCTTGCACATCAAGGCCCCTGACTGAGTCTTGACATTGGCCCATAAACGTGACCTCGCGGATGCAGTGGCGGGGTGCGGTCGACTCTTCCAGCTCTAGCCTGGTCCGTGTTGGGGCGGGGAGGTTGCAAAGGCCGAGCCATTTCAAAGCAATCGTGGGATCTCAGGGAAGGTCCATGCAACCCCAGGAGGGTGGGGGAGCCTGGGGGTGTCAGAGGAGAAATAAAGAGGCAGGCTGGCTACTGAAGGCTTTGCGGGGAAGGGCAAGGAGGTGGGATTTGTCTCAGGGGGTGGGGGCAGGGAGGGGCGCATCAGCACACCTTCAAATCCCAGGAGCCAGTGGCTTCTTGTAAAGGGAGGCGGGGTCCTGAGCGAGAGGAGGTCTTGTCCAGTGGTGGCTGGAGAGGAGAAGGGCAGTGAGACCAGCTTCCTGGAGACAGATGTGCCCCCCCCACCCACCGCCCCCACCACTCCACTGTGCGCCGGGCTCAGAACAGGCTCGGTGCTGGCCTGGGACTCTGATTCCCAGTGAAGCAGAAACGCAGGAGGTACAAACCTCCCCTCTGGTCCCTGTAGTACTCTCTGAAATCAGATAAGGGCTCTCGTGAGGGCGTTCCCTCGTGGCACAGTGGAAACGAATCTAAGAACCACGAGGACCCAGGTTCGATCCCTGGCCTCGCTCAGTGGGTTAAGGATCCAGCGTTGCCGTGAGCTGTGGTGTAGGTCACAGATGAGGCTTGGATCTGGCGTTGCTGTGGCTGTGGTGTAGGTCGGCAGTGGTAGCTCCGATTTGACCCCTGGCCTAGGAACCTCCATCTGCCGTGGGTGTGGCCCTCAAAAGACCAAAAAAAAAAAAAAAGAAAGAAAGAAAGAAAGAAAGAAAAGGGCTCTCGTGAAATAGAACTTTTCCGGGGCGTCGGATTCTCCTTCCTACAGGCCAGTCGGAGCACACCCAGCCTCCCGTTCACGGCCAGCCCTCCTTTAACCCAAATGCCCCTGGGCGTGTCCTCATGGCACCGAGAGCAGAATCGTACCCGTCTTTGTCCTCCAAGGCCCTGTACCTGAGGGGTCTCTGCAAAGGTTTGTGGAACTGGATAGAACAGCGGGAGCCCCTCGGGTGTGAGAATCCCCCCCAGAAACCGAAACACCAACATCCCCATGGAAGCCCCCACTCCACCCCCCCAACCCCCCAGCGAAGGGGCGGCACCTCTGGGCCCCGCCTGGGCATCAGGAGCCCTAACACACCCTGGTGCTTCTCACCCGCACCCGGGCTGAGAGCCATCCTCCTTAAGGCACGGACGGGAGCAGCCTTGGTTCGTGCTCAGCATTTGCAGGCACTTGTTATATAAACGGGGGCCTGGCTGCAAGGAAGAAGCAGGGAACAGCCAAAGGCACGTGTTCCTGTCCCTCCTCCCCCCGTGGCAGCACCGCAGCCCCCGGGGAGCTGCAGAAACCGGTCTGTGGTTCCATCCGGCCCGCCTGGGAGCCCTATTCTCAGCCCCCGTTTGCTGACTGGGAGGCTAACGCTGTGGAAGAAAGCGGTGGCCCCGTGCGGGCCGCCCGGTTCCCTTTCAGAACCCTCCAGCCTCGGCCTTCTTGGGGCTTTGGCCAAGGAGTGGCCCGACGCTGCTCTGATCTGCTTTTCCTTTGAATCCCCCTTTCCTCTGAGTCCTTACTCCTCTGGGGAGCTGGCTGTTCTCTTTCGCTGTGATCCCCGACCCTCCTCTGTCTTTGGAAGCTGAGGGTGGGCCCATCATGATGGCATCTTAAGGCTCTTTGTGTTGAGGGCGGGAAGGTCAGCCGGGCTGGGAAAAGGCAGAAAACCCTGCGGGGGACGGGGGCGGGGATTGAATTCTCTCCTTGTTAGGATTCTAACCTGCCTTCCACAGCAGCTCGTGAGATGCCCAGTTATCTCTCTGGGTCTTCTTTAGGTTTGGGGTGCTCTGAGGAAGGGGTAGTAGCCCGTTCCAGGGATGGGCCGTGGGAGAGAGACAGGCTAGCGCTCAGGAGATGGGCACCAGTCAGGGTCCAAGGCTGCCCAGATGAGACCAAGGTCCTGGGCCGCCCAGCCAGCTGCGCCCAGGGATGAGATGGATGGAGGGAAGCTCTGGGTGCGCTCAGCACCTGCAGCCCAAGTCTCCGAGCACTTTGTAAGAATCCTTCTTAATCAGGTCCTTCCCACACAGAGAAGACAGAGAGGCTAGTTTGCTCCAGGATCTGAGCACTACCTGGAGAGGTGATTTCCAGCCGCAGACCAAAGGCACAGGGGGAGAGGAAACCGGAGAATGTTTAGCCTGAAGGGACCTAGATTTGTCTGGGCCTCACGCACTGGGAGTGGAGGTGGACACCAGCACGCTTCCCCGCCTGGGTGAGGCCACCCAGCAAGCTCACGCTGGAGCGCACGCCCAGGGAGGCTCTGCGCTGTGCAGAATTCAGCATTTTGAGCCCCAGCAGAGGCTTTGTGGGTTTTTTTTTTCTTTTTTTCCTTTTCGTCTTTATGGCTGCACCTGAGGCATATGGAAGTTCCCAGGAATCGGAGCTACAGCTGCCAGCCTCTGCTACAGCGACAGCAACCCCAGATCTGAGCCACATCTGCGACCTACGCTGCAGCTTGCCGCACCACCGAGTCCTTAACCCATGGAGCAAGGCCAGGGATCGGACCCCACATCCTCACAGACACTGTGTCAGCTTCTTAACCTGCTGAGCCACAGTGGGAACTCCTGGGTTTTGGTGATGGTTTTTTGGTTTGTTTGTTTGTTTTTTTTGTCTCTTTAGGGCCACACCTGAGGCATGTGGAGGTTCCCAGGCTAGGGGTCTAATTGGAGCTGTAGCCACCGGCCTTCGCCAGAGCCACAGCAACACAGGATCTGAGCTGCGTCTGTGACCTACACCACAGCTCACGGCAACGTTGGATCCTTAACCACTGATCGAGGCCAGGGATCGAACCTTCAACTTCATGGTTCCTAGTTGGATTCGTTAACCACTGAGCCACGACAGGAACCCCTGGTGTTTGTTTTTTTCTGTTGGGGATAGAATGTACTTTCCCCTCCCCTCCTCGTCCCATCTACCCATCCAACCTTTCGATCTTTCAGCAAAGAGTGACTCAGATAGCCCTGCTCTGGCTATTTGCCGAGATCCTACGTTGTGGGTCAGGGGGTCCTGAAGAAGATGGGGACACGTGTCCCTCTGGGAGGCAGAATGCTGGGCGTGTCCTTGTGGGGAGGCCCTGTGGGTGTGTACTCTTTGGTTGTGGCTTTTTTTTTTTTTTTCTTTTTTTAGGGCTGCACCTGCAGCATATGGAAGTTCCCAGGTTAGGAGCCTAATCAGAGCTACAGCTGCTGGCCTGCTAATGCCAAATCTTAGCTGCATCTGCGACCTACACTGCAGCCTGGGGACATTTGGCAATTCTTTCCAACCACGCAGTTTGGCCATTGCACAGACACGTTGGGGTGGGCCGGGGCGGTTACGTCCCGTCAGGCTGAGATACTGCCCATCAGCTTTTCACACCAGTGCTGAGGGGGTGCGGGTGGGGAGGCTCCGGGAGCCCCTCCCCACACAGCCCTGTCCTGAGAGTCTGGAGAGAAGGGACCTGGACACTGGAATTTAGGAACACCTCTGGCCAGGGGCCTCTTGAGGAGTCAGCACGGAGGGCGGAATGGTACAGCCCAGCCTCCCTGGGCACCTTGGGCTCAAGGGTGTCAGGAGACAGAGTTTTTCACTGCATGTGTCCCTGCTCCAACCAGCCACGTAGCGTAAAATTGCCCATGAAAGTGAACTTAAATTGCAAGTGACAAAACCCCAGCTCCGTCTCCCCTCAGCCGACCCCCTCTGCTCTCCTCGGGATGAGCGCAGGGTCCTTGTGACAAAAGCGTAAAGAGGAAGCAGCAGACACTTAGCCCCAGGGGAGTCGCCTTAAATTGGAAATCTTTGTTTTCTAGGGCCAGGGTGGGGGGACCCTGCGGCTTCTTGTAACTCCTCCCGGGAAGGGGACCTGCTGTCTCCGGGCGGCTTTGTCTCTCTTCCGCTCCCTCCTGCCGCGGTGTCTTTCTGGGACCCGCGCGGCCACTGGTGTCCAGCGAGGCTCCTCACTCACCCACCCCCTCGCCCCTCAGACGCTTTTCTGCACCATATCTGCCACCTTTAAACCACTTCTCCCAGGGCCTCCCCGGTTCCTTGCCTTGTTTACTCATTCCTGAGGGCCAAGATAATCCTTACTGGGTCAGATCCTGTCCCAGCTCTGGACTTCGTCAAAGGTCACCTGGCCCTGCCCTGGGGGCCCAGTGGTGAGGAGGTGACTCCGGACAGTCAGAGGGACGGTGGGAGGGGCGGGAAATGCGATGCCAGGACTGAGGGCTTGAGGGAGAAGGGCGTTTCCCTCTGCCCAGGCATGCCCGGAAGGCTTCCTGGAGGAAGCGGCAAGATTTGAGTTAAGGATCAGAAGGCGAGAAGTCTCTGGAAAGGATCAGATGCTGACCAAGTTTACGTTGCGGAAAGTTCTCTCTAGAAAACAGACAGGGAAGACTGCTGGGGGACAGAAGAGAGAGGACGGGTCATCTCAAGACTCTGGCTGGAAAATGACTGGGGCCTTAAGGGAGGGGGGTGATGGGGGCGGGGGAGGGGGCTGCTAGACTTGGAAATTCAGAAGGTGGACCTTTCGCGCCCCTTGCCTCACTCCATCCTACCAGGAACTCTGTGACGAGGCGTTTTTATTTGTCTTTGGCTAATGAGAAAAATGAAATTCCTAGAGATTCATGATTCCTCCAGGGTTCGTAAGGAAACTGGGACTGGTTCTGCTGGAGCCCAGGGCTCCCATTTCAGGATGTCACGGGGGTCCAACGACCCACCGCTGTCCTGTCTGATGCCTGGTGAGTCTGGGGAGGAAGGATACCTGAGCAGGCGGTGGGGGGGGGGCCTCCCTTCCTTCCTGGCTGTGTGATCCTGGGTAAATTACTAAACCTCTCTGTTTCCTAAACTCTGAAGAGGGGAGCAGGATGGGAATGGATCGGATCTGATAGGGTGGCTGCCCAGATGAAAGGAATGGATGCATTAATAAGTTGGAAGCGTGTGGAATGGTGCCTGTGTAGGATGGTAGCCATGACAGTACAGATGTTGGCACAGGCTCGAAAACATCCATGTGGAGTCATTCTCCCGGGAGCTGGCTGTGACTTGCTCCTCTGGTCTTTCAGTGGCCCTGCTGATAGGCTGGGGCCAGGGATGTGGTCCGGGTTGGGGTAACCAAAGGAAGCGCCCTCCACCTCCACCCCACTTTGCTGGTATGCCCCCCCCCCCCTCCCCGGGCCCAGAGGGAAAACGTGTTGCCTGGAAACCAGCCAGAGAGGCGGCGTGGGAAAGTCGAGCATGTTACTGGCACAGGTAGCAGCCACTAGACCCACCTACGGTTTATATTTTCAGAATTGTCTTAATTTTTCCAAACCCAGATTCCACGAGGGAGGAGCAGCCACCCCCTTCCTTGCTTCTGCAAGAAGAAGCATCCCTTTGTCTTTTCTATTTGTGGTTCTCAATTGAGTGCGGCAAGTGGAGAAGGGGACCAGGGGCTGCCCTAAACTCAGAGCTTCTCTAGCCCAGGACAAAAATGATGCTCAACTGGAGGAGGTTTATTTTGGTGGGGGGGTGGTAAGAGAAAGCCCGTGCTTGAAAGAAAACGGACCCTGCAGAGCAGCGTGCGACACCTGCTCAACACTTAAAACACTGCCCAGTAATTCATGAAGTCTCCAGGCTGTGGGAGCTGTTTCCTGGGGTCTGGGCTTATTCTCCTTTGCTTTCTGAGTATTTCACCCAAAAACCCTGAAGAAGCAAGCCCTGCCTTAAAAGCCCTGGTTTTGAGACTCCCGTGTGGCCATCCCATTGGAAAAAGGGAGTTGAATCGGGGGGTTGGATGGGTGGGGATGGCGGGGGGTGTGTGGCACTTAGCCATTTTTAAGTTTAGAGATAAGAAATGAAGAGACTGTGATTATAAGATTTTTCCACGCCCCTCTCCCCATTTAGCAGCAAAGGTTCTAACACTGGAGAGCCAGTGTGGGGGGAGCTGGGGGAGGCTGGGGTGCACTGGCTGGTGGGGTGCAGGCACAGAGAAAGTCCCTTCTCTCTTGCTGCCCTTCTCTGCAGTCACAGGCCAACCCCTGATGCCTTGATCCCTGTCACCCCAAGCTGCCTTCCGACATTTGTCCATCATGTCATCAGGTTATTATAAGCCGCTGAAAAGGCACCAGTGAGGGCATTTGCTGGGGACAGTGGGTGCAGAGCCTCATTGGTGTCTTGCTGAGCGCGAGCAAGAGAATGCAAAGACGTCCAGGAGTTCCCGTCGTGGCTCATTGGAAACGAATCTGACTAGCATCCATGAGGATGCAGGTTCGATCCCTGGCCTTGCTCAGTGGGTTAAGGATCCGGCATTGCCGTGAGCTGTGGTGCAGGTCGAAGACGAGGCTCAGATCTGGTGTTGCTGTGGCTGTGGTGTAGGCCGGCAGCTACAGCTCCGTTTGGACCCCTATTCTGGGAACTTCCATATGCCACGGTGTAGCCCTAAAAAAAATCGACAAAAAAAAAAAAAAAGAGAGAGAGAGAGAGTGAATGCAAAGATGTCCAGGTGGTACTTATCCACCTGGCTTGAGTTGTCTCAAGGAGCCCAAGACGTGACCCATCTTGGCTCTTTGCCACGTGGATCCCTGAAGGGGCTCACTGGGGGGTCTCGTGGATGCCTCCTAGCATCTGGACTAAGACTCCAAGAATCAGGGAAGCAGGGGAGGTGGGGGCTGACTCTCCTCTCCTCCATACCGGGCTCAGCCGCTCAGTACAGACTCACTGAGGCATTGATCTGAAAGCCTCATCATCTCTCAAGGGGGTGTGTCAGCAGGCTTAGCAGGGGCTCCTGGATGGTGGGCTGGGGCATCCAGGACAAAGTTCGCACTGGCACTGTGGATGCCGGGCAGGGGGCTTTGAGCCTGTCTCCAGGGAGGTGGGCTGGGCGGAGGAGGAGGCCAAGTCCTTCAGGCTCCAGTGAGACGAGCCAGAGGCTCAGCACTGGGGCACGAGAGGCAGCCCCGTCTCAGATGAAAGCCTGCAAGTACGAGAGCCAGTGAGCAGGGCCCACCTGTGGGTCAGGGCTGGGCATCTCTGTGGGCTAGGAGCCCGTCGGCAGAGCAGGACCTTATCTTCTGGGGCACACAGTGGGGACCCTTCAGCTCCAAATAAACCCTGCGCCTGCTCTGAGGACACCGCAGACGTTTAGCATTTAGTGAACCTTGGAGAAGGGCACCCTCCTTGGGCGGACACAGCCCTGAAGGGCCGAGCAGGTGGACAGAAGGCTCCCCTTCCTTCTGGCAGGTAGCAGCTTGGCAAGCCAGCCTGGCCCGGGTCTCCACTTGTCCCTCATTTGGGGTCTCTTGTGCAGTGGAGAACCTCCACAACCGTACACGGCCGCCCCGTTTACGTCCTCTCCAAGTGCCCCCCAGGATTTGCGCCCTGACCTCACTTTTCTTTACAGTGCTGTCCCCCTTGCTTATCCAGCCTGTAGGAACCAGGTGGGCCCCAGGTCCCCTCAGTGCAAGGCCACTTGGGAAGGTAGCATCTGCTGTCTGGGGGTGTTCCTCTCCGCGCTCAGACTCTGAAGGGCTCTTCTCTCAGTAACTTAGGGGTGCCGCCAGGCCGGGGGAACTGCCCGCTCACCATGCCCCTGCCTTTCGACCTCGTCTACACCGACTACCATGGCCTGCAGCAGATGAAGCAGCACATGGGACTGTCCTTCAAGAAATACCGGTGAGAGGGCCACAGGGGGTGGGGGGAGGGTGGGGTTGCAGCCCCCGAAATATGCACAGTGCCCCCGGGCTCTGGCTGGCTGGCTGCCGCTGCCCGCTGGGCCCCAAGGTGGGGGATGAGGGATGCGGTGGAGAGAAGGCTCCCCCCCCTCCACTGCCAGCTTCCTTCCCAGACAGCTCTGCCTCCTGGCTAAGGCTGACTCGATGACAATTAATAAGCCACAGCCGGGTGCTCCAGGGCCCCCCTGCTGCAGGCTGGCGGGGTGGGGTGGGGGGGTTGAGGTCAGAGCCGACCTGGAGGGAGGGGCAGAGGAACGGCCAGCGGGAGAGGTGGGCAGGTAACCCTGCAGGTGTGACCCCTGCGTGTGGGGACCCAGCAGCCCCCTCCCCACTCCCTCCTCCACCCCACCCCACCCCCTCAGGCTACAGGAAGGCCATTGCCTTCGCCACCCCGGCTCCTTTCTCTCTGCAAGAAACGGGCTTAATTCAGCACGGAGAGCCCCGCTATTTATTGCTTTTGTCCCATTGACTCCCCCGTGATTTTATTAGCAAAAAAGAAGGGACAGGCTGCTTTATTGCTTTTATTATTAATGCGCATTTTCCACACGCGCTCCTGGCCTCCTCTTCCCACCCCTGCCTCTTCTCCCGGGAAGGAGTGCCCATCTCAGCGCTCTGTGACAATTCTGGGTCACCAGGAAGGACTCTGGGTGCCTCCTTGCAGGGGCGTCGGAGTCTCAGTGGTTTTCTTCAGGTGCCCCCTCCCGGGGTGGCCCAGGTGGAGGGGGTGGTTCTGGACTTTGGCCCTTTGAAAGTGGCCTGAGGGGAGGACAGCCCCTCTCCCCACCCCCCACCCCTGCCGGGAGGGCCCCCCCCCCCTGAAGTGGCCAGATTTGCAGAGGAGACCCTGAGGCATGATGGGGCCAGGGCCATTCCTGGCTGGTCCCCAGAGCTGCTCTTCTGCATCTGAGCCCAGATAGATCAGGCACATCTGGGGGTGTCAGGCTCCTGGGCAGAGGGGCTTTGCATTCCCTGGGGCAGTGGGCTGGACCCCACTCCAGGCAGGGCCTCCCCTTCTAGGCTCCCTCCTAAGCAGCTGTGAAAACCAAGTTTCCGAGTTAGCGGTCCATGGTTCAGGTGTATCCATGAGACCCTGAGACAGCTGGTGGGCGGTTGTTAGTCCCACCTGGCAGATGGAGAGGCTGACCCAGGGAGGTCAAGGCACTTCCCTGTGACCCCACAGCCAGCTAGTGTCAAGCCCTGACCACACAGACGCTACGCTGCTCAGCCACCTTTCGGTTACAGCCCAGGGAGACCCAGGGAGGTTGGTGACCTTGGCCCCTGGGGTGTGTGGGGGAGGCAGGTGCCGCATCCGGGTCATTGACACCTTCGGGACGGAACCTGCGTACAACCACGAGGAGTACGCCACGCTGCACGGCTACCGGACCAACTGGGGCTACTGGAACCTCAACCCCAAACAGTTCATGACCATGTTCCGTGAGTGTCTGGCTTGGGGGGGTGGGGTGGGGGTGGGCCGGTGGGGCCCCGCAGAGGTGGCCCCGCAGGGGAGGCAGGTCCCACTCCTTCCTCTCCTTCCTTCCGGGGTCTGTGCGGGGAGGAGGACCTGCCACCATCAGCCTTGGAGCGTAAATCCTCCCCCCGTCTCTGTAAAGGTGTGAGCCGCAGTGGAAGCCCCTGGTGGTGTGCGGGGAGGGGGCAGCCTGGCCTGGCGGGAAGCGTGGTGACCTTTCCAACATCAGGAGGTCATAGGCTTTGTCCTCCTGGAGCACAGGTTGCTCTAAAAAGTGGCTGAGCACAGGCTTCCAGAGCCAAGAGACCTTCCAGAAAGAAAGACATTCCAAGTGGAATGAGAGTGGTGAGGGCAGCATCGGCAGGCTTTCTAAGCAGAGGGAACAGGCGTTGCGAAGATGGGGCTGGGCAGAACCAGAAGGTTCTGGAAATGTGAGGCTCCACCCCTGGGGATGATGGGGAATAAGGCTGTGGGTGGGGGGCTGGGGCCCCTGTGGGTGATGGGCTTCAGCCAAGAGGTGCCATTCGGGGCCATAGCTTTTGCGATTTTTCATGAGATTCTAAAATATAAACACACTGACCTCCCCTCTTACAAGCGGGTGCCGAAAATAATGTAACCTTTCCTTGACAACGCGGGGTCAAGGCTCGCTCTCTCTGGTGGGGGGCCTGCCCTGCGGGGACAGCGGAGGCGTGCAGAGCCGTGTCCCCTGCCAAGTGGCCCCTTCTCCTGTCACTTCTGATGTGGTACCTTTTCTCCTAGCTGGGAGCCTGGCAGCTGTCACTTTGAATCCTTGTCAGTCCGTCTGCCTCTAGCCGCCACTCGCACATGTAATTGGCGGCTCTTTGAAGGCTGCGGGTCAGAAGGCCAGATAAGCACCCTTGTAAGGATCGTCTCTAAATGAGGAGCAGGAGTTCCCGTCGTGGCGCAGTGGTTAGCAAATCCGACTAGGAACCACGTGGTTACGGGTTCGATCCCTGGCCTCGCTCCGTGGGTTAAGGATCCGGCGTTGCCGTGACCTGTGGTGTAGGTCGCAGATGCGGCTTGGATCCCGCGTTGCTGTGGCTGTGGTGTAGGCCGGTGGCTATACCTCCGATGAGACCCCTAGCCTGGGAACCTCCATGTGCTGCAGGCATGGCCCTAAAAAGACAAAAAAAGAAAATAAAAATTAATTAATTAATTAATTAAGAGCAAACTCAGTTCTGGGCAGGGTCCCCAGGAACTTGCTTATAAGAAAAGTAGCTGATCTTTCCTCACCTGTCAAACAAATGCCTGCCTCCCTTTTGGGTGCTTGCCATCTTTGTCTTCCTCTTTCGGGTTCTAAGCTATGTTAGAGGCAGATGAGATTTCTTTCTTTCTTTCTTTTTTTTTCCATGTTGGTGTTTGTTTGTTTGTTTGTTTGTTGGTTTGTTTGGCCAAGCCCATGGCATGTGGAAGTTACCGGGCCAGGGATCGAACTCAAGCCACAGCAGCCACCTAAGCCGCTGCAGGGACAATGCCGCCAGATCCTTAACCCACTGCACCACAAGAGAACTCCTGAGATTTCTGAATAATAGCTAAGTGATGGCTTGATTGGATCCCAGAAAGTTGGGTAGGTGGGAAGGCTCCTGGGAGCCCCGTCGAGGAAACTGAGGCCCAGAGCTGTGGAATGTCACGTTTGAGATCACGTGGTTCGGTGGGGACCAGCCTCCCTCCCCAGGGCCCATTGCAAGGTTGCATGAGGCTTCTCCAGAAGAGGGACTGTCCTACTAGGTCCTCTGGTGGCATTGCGCCCCAGCAGAGTGATTGGAGTGGGGTGGGTCCTGAGGAGATTTCTGGAGGGAAAGGAAACTTGAAGAGGGGTCAGTGGTGGTGACACGGCAGGCTATGTAAACAGCAGATGTGGTAGCAGAGAGGAAAAACTATGGGAGCAGAGGGGTGGGGTCTTTTAGCAAAGATTCCTGAGTTTACATGGGATACAGTGATTCAAGGTTCACTGTAAGTCTTCCGCTGAGGAATGTCATGGAGAAAAAGTTTTTTGAGATACATTCTTTTGGCAGACTGCAGATGGCCAAAGGGGCAGTGGTAGAGGAGGGGGTAAGCAGGCTATGGGCCAAGAGCCTCCTGCAATAATCTACACTGAGAAAATGAGGACTTGCCCTGGGATCAAACCTGGCAAACTCCTACTCGTCCTACAAAACCCCACATCAAATGTCCCTTCTTTTTACCATCGCTTTCACCGATCACCTTATCTACTCCAGGTAGAATGTTTTTATAACTCTTACATTTAATCCTATTAAAACATGTTATTGAAATAGGAGAGTTATTTGCTTATACCTTTATTTCCACTGATAGATTATGTATCACTCAAAAAAGGAGCCACTGACTGAATTTATCTTTATACCCTTGGAGCCTATCAGGGTCCTCAGAAAATGTTAATTGGGAGTTCCCATTTTGGCGCAGAGGAAAAAAATCTGACTCGTATCCATGACGATGCGGTTTCGATCCCCAGCCTTGCTCAGTGGGTCGGGGATCCATCATGGCCATGAGCTGTGGTGTAGGTTGCAGATGCGGCTTGGATCCCGAGTTGCTGCTGTGGTGTAGGCCAGCAGCTGTAGCTCTGATTTATCCTGTAGCCTGGGAACCTCCATGTGCCACAGGTGCGGCCCTGGAAAAAAAAGTTAATTGACCGAATAAATTAAAGAAAGAACAAAAAACAGAGAGGCTTGCCTGTCTTGATGACATACCCCGTTCAGGAAGAGACACCTGAGTATTCCTTTTTCCTCATCGGGCCAGTTGATTTCCCCAAGAGCTAACTGGGAGGCTGGCGGCCTCCCCCACCTGGCCCCTCCTCCAGGAGCTCACACTTAATGGTCCCTGTCATTTTAATTGGCTGCAGTACTTCCCTGCCTTACCCACTGGTTTAGCTAATGTTTCTAAACCTGTCCCTTTTGCTGGAGTTGGTGGAATGAGGGATTCTTCAGTTCTGAGAGTGGGGAGGGAATGGTGAGAGCGGGAGAGAGGCCTGGCTGCAGCCTCGCTGAAGCCAGAGGGTCGGGACAGAGGACAGGGTGGAGCAGAGCAGAGAAACGGGGTCGGTGAGGGTCTGATCTGCCCTCCTGGGGCCTCTGCCCGACTGGGCAGAGCCTCCTGAGACAGGGGAGCTGCCTGAGCCCTGACCATTGCGGAAACAACTCCAGGCCTCCAGGGCCCCCCTTATGCCTCTGAAGCCCTAGGGGAGAGGTGGCTTTGCAGGCAGCCAAGGCCTAGCCTTGGAGTGATGGGATTTTCAGACTCAAGAATCCGTGACCTTTCTGGGGCACTTGGATAGAACCCCCCCCCCCCACAAGGTGCACCAGATATGATTACAAATTTTGTCAGTGTTAGGGGGATTGGACAGAAATACTACGTTAAACTTACACTTTTGATTAAAGTATACATCCCAGGAGTTCCCGTCATGGCTCAGTAGTTAATGAACCCAACTAGCATCCATGAGGATGCGGGTTCGATCCCTGCCCTCACTCAGTGGGTTAAGGATCTGGGGTTACCGAGAGCTGTGGTGTAGGTCATAGACTCGGCTTGGGTCCTGCATTGCTGTGGCTATGGTGTAGGGTGGCAGCTACAGCTCTGATTCGACCCCTAGCCTGGGAACCTCCATATGCCGCCAGTGTGGCCCTAAAAGACAAAAAAAAAAAAAGACAAAAAATTTAAGAAGTATCTGTCCCAGTTTCGGAGATGCTAAAACGGAAACAACGTGCATCTGAAACAAATAAACAGGGTGGGTGGCATCAGTGCAGCAGGGCAACCAAGGCTGGTGTGGCTGTGGCCAGTCCTCTCCCCACAGCCCCTCCCACCTGGGAAGGTAGAGCAGATTTAATTGGTTCCACCAGCCTTCAATTCAGGGTCCTCTGCATGAAAGGGAAGCCCGCATGCCCTGCAAATGGATGGCACTTGTGCTGGGGCAGCCAGGGCTAATCTGTGCCGTTCCTGGGCGTGGCCGAGGGGTGGGAGCCCCAGCTGATCCGCATTTCCTGGCCCTGGTGCGCTGAGTTCTGGGAGGAGTGGGTCAGGGTGCGATCTGCGTATTGACAGAGACCTGGGGGGTCTCCTAGGGGGCCGCAGTGGACCAGCCCCCCAAGGGAGGGCACACAGACCCCAGAGGGGGTTTCTGGGGGGAGAGGAGGCCTATGAGTGGGATTTTCTCATCCAGAAAAAGGGCAGAGGATGCTCCCAGCAGAGGGGAGAGCAGGGGAGAAGCCTGCAGGGTGAAAGGGAAGATAAATTCATGTATTTGTGAGCCAGCCGGCCAGGCGTTCCGGGGCGCCAGGGACACGGACAGCGTTCCTGCCTTCGTGGGGCTTCGATTCTGACAATAATACACGAGCGAATCAATAGTGTGTCTGGTGAGCGAAAGCCGGGACTGAAAAATAAAGCAGGGAAGGAAGAAAGAGGGCCTGGAGTCGGGAAGGACCTGAGCAGGGCCCTGTGAGCCAGGAGTTGCCTGGAGGGAGGGTGGGGAGGTGGGAAGAGATGCCGCGGAAGGGGACCTGGGGGTGGTCCTGTAACTTACTGGGGGGACTTTGACTTATGGGGCCACCGCAGGGTTTGTGCAGAGGAGGGACCCTAGATTTGAAAGGGTCGCGTGGGAGAAAGGACAAGGCGCGGGAACCTGGGAGATGGTCCTGGGCCAGGCGCCCGTGATGGAGCCGATGTGAGAGACCCGACCTGGGGTGACCTGGGGTGACGGGCTGAGGGTGGAAACGCAGGTGTGCAGGCAGAGGGGGGAGCCAGAGCCCCCCGGGTCTGAGCCAAGCGGGACCTGTGCCTCCGTCTCCTCATCTGGAAACCAGCCAGGGGCCACAAGTTCCCTTCTGCTCCCAGGCTTCGAGACGGCCTCTGGGAGAGGGGTTTTGCCCAGAGCCCGGCGCTGATGGGTGGACGCTCTCTCCCCAAAGCCGGACCCCTCAGCTCGCAGCCCCCCTGCCCCTCCCGCCCAGGGCAGGGCTGTGGCTGTCTGGTAACCCCCTCCTCGACCTCGTGGTCTGGCTGCAGCTCACACTCCGGACAACTCCTTCATGGGCTTCGTGTCCGAGGAGCTCAACGAGACGGAGAAGCAGCTCATCAAAGGGGGCAAGGCCGGCAACATGGCCGTGGTCTACGGCAAGGATGCCAGCATCTGGAAGGTGAGCCCCGCGTGGCCCAGCTCCAGCCCTCGGCCCCCCGAGCGCCCAGCCCCCGGGTTCGGCTCCCATCCACCACCCCCAGCCCTGGACGGTAGAACACGGCCCCCTCATGGGTGGGAAAAGGGGCCCCTACCAGCCAGGACATCCTGGCCTGGGGGCTCACAACCGTTCCCCTCCCTGCCCCCGCTCTTTGCAACAAGCTCAGGTGTCCTTTATGGAGGACTGTGACTTCACCCCGCACCTCCCAGGACGGGTCCCTACATGCTCGAACCCAGCCGAGACGTGGGGATTCTGTGGTGGGAGGTGGTGCGGAGGCAGGAAAGGACTAGGGACGGGCCCGGGTCCCCCAGGAAGCACGGCCTGCGTGGGAGGTTGCCCACTCACCTGGGCACTAACCTGTTGTCTCTCCTCTTTCCGCTCTGCCCCCCCTGGCACCGAGGCAGCTCCAGGTGAGGGGACGCATGCTCCCTCCTCCCCGTCTGAGGGTCTCCCCTGGGGGTGCTCCTGGCTCGGGCTTTCTCGGGTTGGTGGCTCCTGTGGAAGGACCAAAGTGGGAGGAGGGCGATGGGGACAGCGGGGCTCAGGCGGGCTCCTCCAGGGCCCCTCCGAGGGAGGCAGCCCTGGAGGTCAGGGTTCAGCTCCTAGGGTGGGTTATGGGTCAAAGGCAGGCAGCGTGAGGTTAAAGGTTAATAATAGGAGTTCCTGTCATGGCTCAGTGGTTAACAAATCCGACTAAGAACCATGAGGTTGTGGGGTCAATCCCTGGCCTCGCTCAGTGGGTGAAGGATCTGGCGTTGCCGTGAGCTGTGGTGTAGGTCACAGATGCAGCTTGGATCCTGCATGGCTGTGGCTGTGGTGTAGGCCGGTAGCTGTAGCTCTGATTGGACCCCTAGCCTGGGAACCTCCATATGCCGTGGGTGCAGCCCTGTAAAGACAAAAGGCAAATAATAATCATAATAATTATGATTATTATTAAGCAAAAAAAGAAAATGTATTGAGATAAGTTAATGATTCTCTCACTACCGATTAGGACTAGGTCCAGCTGTCCCAGGAGAGCCACTAAGAGTAGCCTTCCTGTCCACATACCCTGGAGCTGACAGTCCTGAATTAAACCCCAGGGCCCTTCTCCCCTGGTTGACCCACCCAGGCTTGCCTCCTGGTTTAAGGTGACCATAGACGTGGGAGTTGCGCTGTGGCTCAGCAGGTCAGGAACCTGACACAGGGTCCGTGAGGATGCGGGTTGGATCCTTGGCTCAGTGGGCTAAGGATCCGGCATTGCTACGAGCTCTGGCATAGGTCACAGGTGTGGCTTGGATCGGGTGTCGCTGTGGCTGTGGTGCAGGCAGGAACGTCCGTATGCCGTGGGTGTGGCAGTAAAAAGCAAAAAGCTGACCGCAGACCGTTCAGTCATCCACCTGCCTTCCAGCGGGAGGAGGAGGAAGGCTCAGGGGAGGGCCAGGTGTAGGGACATTTCCTGAACCGTAGGAATCTCTTCCCCATACAGCATGTGGCTAGGGGTCGGTCCCATGGCTGTGCCCAGTCTCAGGGGAGGCTGGAAGGGGCTGTGGTCCAGGCAGCCATGTGCCTAGCTCAGTCCTGGAGTCCTGTGGCTGAAGAAGTGGGAGAAAAGAGAGATAACGGGACATCTCCAGGTCTGTGTGGCAATGACCCTGTGAGTCATGGCGATGCTGATACTGGCTCATCCAGGGCTCTCTGCTGCCAGGTGCTGGCTTATATTTGCTCACTTGGCCATCAGCTATGAGGTTAGAGTGACAAGCTAGTTAAATGGTGGGGCTGGGATTTGAACCCACATCTGACTCCAGAACCCAGACACTGAACTCCGACTCTACTTACCTCCCCAGTTATGACACCTCAGATGGTGGCAGAGAGACGATCTAGGGGCTGGACTCAAGGTCCAAGCCCTGGCTGAGTGCCCACTGCGGGGCACAGGGAGAGGGGACGCGGGTTGTTCTATTATGATGCAGAACGAGCTGGCTGCCAGGATGCCCGGGGCACTGGGCAAGGAGAGAGCAGGACGGTGCCTGCTTGTACCAGAAAACACTGCTAAGAAACTGCCCCAAGAGAATGGGAGGCTAGGAAGTCTGGGAAGAGAACGGTTTTATCTCTAGCCCAGGAGCTTCTGGGGTAGCCCGGAGCAAGGCTGTTCAGCTGTGGACCTCAAAGAAGCTGCTTCCGAAAAAAGACATCTTTGCTGTGGTTTTTGTGACCTAAGGAAGGCAGAGGTGGCCAGATGAAGAAAGGGATGACAGCAGCAGCCTGGCACCATCCAGGGGTCAGGGGACCAGGCTGCAGAGACGCAAAGGAGAGGGATTGTGGGGTTGTCACACCCTCGGGGGCAGCAGCCGGGATCAGGACGGGGGCTTTGGCGAATGTTGTACGGAGGAGGCTGGTCTTAGCCTGGGTCCCCGAGCTGCTGGAGGCTGAGGCTTCGATGTTCCTTAGAGTTTCTCCCAGGGAGCTGGGGTGAGGGGTGGCAGAGAGGTGGCTTGTCCAGGCGCAGGCAAACCCATCCTCGCTGCTCGAGGAAACATTCCAGACGTCAGAAAGCACCCCTGGGGACACCAAGGTGGGCTTTCCAAACAGCAGCTCAGCTCTGGGTTTCTTGGTTGGTGTTTCTTCCTCCTCAAGTTCACTGAGTATAATTGATGGAGAGAAATTGTCTGTGTTTAAGATGTACCACACGGTGGCTTGATAAGCATATATATGGTGAAATGAGTACCACAATCAAGCTAATTAACGCATCTATCCCTCGTGTAGTTATCGTGTGTGTGTGTGCGTGTGTGTGGTGTGAGAACATTTCAGGTCAACTCTCTCAGCAAATTGCAAGTATACGATACAGTTTTATGAACTGCAGTCACCACCCGCAGCCCCTGACACTCTCCATGCTACTGTTTCTGTGTATTTGGCTCTTTTAGAGCCTGCACATGAATGAGGTCATGCAGTATTTTTCTAACTCAGTCTTAAATAATGAGCTTTTATTTATTTATTTATTTTGTCTTTTTGCGGCCGCACCTGTGGCATAGGGAGGTTCCCAGGCGAGGGGTCTAATCGGAGCTGCAGCTGCCGGCCTCCACCACAGCCACAGCCACTCCAGATCCAAGCCGTGTCTGCGACCTACCCCACAGCTCACAGCAATGCCGGATCCCTAACCCACGGAGCAAGGCCAGGGATCGAACCTACATCCTCGTGGATACCAGTTGGATTCCTTTCTGCTGCACCACAGTGGGAACACCTGCTTTTTATTTCTAGCACTTCCATTTGGTTTCCAATATTATTTTCTGTTTTTAGACTATATTTAGCGTATCTACTCTGGCACCTAGATTTTCTCTGAATCCGTTTTTATTGCCTGTTTCTCAGGTATTGATCATATAGCCTTGTCTCCTGATGTACTTGATTTTGTTAAGAAATCAAGGTATTTAAAATTTTAATTTAAAAACCTATTTTGGGGAGTTCCCGTCATGGCTCAATGGTTAACGAACCCGACTAACATCCAGTAGGAATGGGGGTTCAATCCCCGGCCTTGCTCAGTGGGTTAAGGATCCGGCATTGCCATGAGCTGTGGTGTAGGTCACAGACGTGGCTTGGATCTGACGTGGCTGTGGCTGTGGCATAGGCTGGCAACTGCAGCTCCAATTGGGCCCCTAGTCTGGGAACCTCCATATGCCGTGGGTGCGGCCCTAAAAAGACTAAATAAATAAATAAAAATAAACACCTATTTTTGGACATTCCTATGTGGCACAGTGGGTGAAGGATCTGGTGTTTCGGCAGCTGTGGCACAGGTTGCAGACGTGGTGCAGGTTCAGTCCCACCCAGGAACTTCCACATGCCGCGGGTGTGGCCAGAATAAATACATAAATGAAAATTTAGATAAACAATTTTTAGCAGCTTTATTGAGGGAAATTGTTATGCAACACACCAACCAAGTTTAAAATGTATGGCTTTATAGCTCCTGACTTGTGAAATGATCACAACCCAGAGCAAATAGATTCGCCACTCCTGCGATTTCCTCCTTCCCTTTGCCATCCCTTCCCTCTCTCTCCTCTCCTCCTCATCACCAGGCAGTCAGCGATCTGCTTTCCGTCACTATGGATTCATTTTCACTTTCCATAATTTTATGTAAGTGGAATCATATGGTATATGCTCATTTTTGGCCTGGATTTTCACACATAACAATAATTCCTTCCTTTTCATTGCTGAGTAGTATTCCACGGCATGGATGGGCCACACTTCCTTTCTCCATTCACCTGTTCGTGGACATTTGGGTTGTTTCCAGTATTTGGCTATTACAGATAGAGCTACCAGGAACATTTGAGCACACGTCTTTGTATAGACATATGCTTTCATTCCTCTTGGGTAAATACCGAGGAGTAGAACATCTGGGTCACATTTTTGAACCATGGGTAACATTTTAGGAAAAGTGGTTGTACCATTTTGCAACCCCATCAGCACTATACACAAGTTCCAGTTCCTTTACAAATGTGTCACCACTTGGCCTGGTCAGTCTTTGTAATTTTAGCCATTTCAACAGATGTGCGGTGCTCTCTTATTGTGAGTTTAATTTGTAATTCTCTAATGACTAATGACATTCAAGATACTTTTTGTGTGTTTATTTATCTTCTATGTATCTTTTTTGGTGACGTGTCTTCAAAACTTTTGCCCATTTAAAAAAATGGGTTATTTTCTTGTTATTGAATTGTTAGAGTTCTTTGCAACAGCAGAAACGAATCCGACTAGTATCCGTGAGGTTGTGTGTTCGATCCCTGGCCTCATTCAGTGGGTCAGGCATCCAGCGTGGCTGTGAGCTGTAGTGTAGGTCGCAGGCACAGCTTGGATCCTGAGTTGCTGTGGCTGTGGTGTAGGCTGGCAGCTACAGCTCCGATTCAGCCCCTGGCCTGGAAACCTCCATATGCTGTGGGTGTGGCCCTAAAAAGAAAAAAAAGTTCTTTACATATTCTGGATAGAGGTTATTTAACAAATGGATGCTTGCAAATATTTCTTCCAAGGCTGTGGCTTGTCTTTCTCTGAACAGCACATTTCAAAGAGCAAAAGGTTTTCGTTTTAATGAAGTCTAGTGTTTTCTTTTATGGGCTGTGCCTTTGTCTGTGCCAAGACATCTTTGTCGAATCCAGGGTCACAAAGATTTTTCTCCTATGTTCTCTTCTGTGGGTTTTATAGTTTCAGGTTTCACATTCAGATCTATGGTCCATTTTGAGTTAACTTTTATTTATGATATCAGGTATATAGATTTAAGTCTTTTTTCCTTTTTCTGTCTTCTTTTTAAAACACTTACTGCGTATAGTTGATTTACAGTGTTGTACGAATTTCTGCTGTACAGCAAAGTGACCCAGTCATACATATAGATACGTTCCCTTTCTTATCTTCCATCCTGGTCTATCCCATAGACTAGATATAGTTCCCCAGTGCTCTACGGCAGGACCTCATTGCCCATCCATTGTCAGTGTCATAGTTTGCATCTACGCAGCCCAAACTCCCGGTCCCTCCTGTTCCCTCTTCCTCCGCCTTGGCAATCACAAGTCTGTTCTCTATGTCTGTGAGTGTGTTTCTGGTTTATAGATAGGTTCATTTGAGCCATATTTTTCGATCCCACGTATGAGTGATATCATACAATATTTGTCTCTCTCTTTCCGACTTCACTCGGTATGAGAATCTCTAGTTGCATCCATGTTGCTGTAAACGGCATTAGTTTGCTCTTCTTTATAGCTGAGTAGTATTCCATGGTGTACATGCACCACATCTCCTTAATCCATTCATCTGTCTATGGACATTGAGGTTGTTTGCATGTCTTGACTATTGTGAATAGTGCAGCTCTTTTTTTTTTTTAATTTTTTATTTATAGGGATATCGAGTGTTCCATGGCCATTTGTTGAAAAATCTAGACTTCCTCCACTGAAATGTCTTTGCATCTTTGTCAGAAATCAATTGACCCTACATGGATGGGTCTCTTTCTGGACTCTCTGCTCTGTCCTATTGATCTTTCTGTCCATCTTGATGTCAATATCACACTGTCTTGATTACTATAGCTTTTTAATGAGTCTCGAAATCAGGTGATGTAAGTTTCCCTATTGTCGTCTTCATTTTCAAAGGTATTTTGTCTATTCTAGGTCCTCGCATTTCCAAATGAGTTTTAGGATCAGTTTGTCAATTTCAGCCAAAAAAAACCCTGCTGGGATTTCGATTGGAACTTCGCTGGTTCCTTTGTCTTCTTTTTTTCTTTTTTTGAGTTAGGGGTAGTTATAGAAAGTGAACATGAAAAACTGTAGAAAAAGAAGTTTCCGTCGTGGCTCAGCCGGTTAAGAACCCAACACAGTGTCTGTGAGGATGCAGGTTGGATCCCCGGCCTCCTCTCAGTGGGTTAAAGATCCGACATTGCCGTGAGCTGTGGCATAGGTCACAGGTACGGCTCGGATCTGGTGTTGCTGTGGCTGTGGTGTAGGCTGGCAGCTGGAGCTCCTTATCTGACCCCAGCCCAGGAACTTCCATATGCCGTGGGTGTGGCCTTAGGAAAAAAAAAAAAAAAGGCGAAGAAATATGGTAGAAAAAATTCGAGGTCAAGGATGAACGCGCCCTCCTTCCAGAAAGGGTTTGCTGTTCGTCTTGCTTGGCTCATGGCCGTGGAGCCCAGCGGGTCCAGATCACCTTTGTCAGTGGCAGTGATGGAGGCGAATCCAGAAAGGGTTCAGCCCCAGCAAGAGCTGCTCGAGTTCTGGTCCGCCCTTTCTTCTAGGGTGTAATTGCTCAGCGTTCCGACCCAGCATGGGGAGTTTCCATCAGGGCTGTCTCTCATCGGCAGCCCCCGAACTCTGGCTTTCGTCCCCCAGGTCTGCCCAGCCGCCTAGACGCTGCCCCTGCAATTGGCTGGCGCCGCCCCCACCCCCCACCCCCGGAAGGAGGCTGCCCTCAGCCCTGGCCTCCTGCAATCTCTTCCTCCTTCTCCCAGGTCTTGGCCTTGTCGTTCGTTTCTCTTTGCTGGAGCCTCAGGGCCTCCCTAGGTGTTTTTTCACACTTCCCCGGCTTTCCTGGTCCGTCTCATAGGCAGGGCTGGTCTGCGTTTCTGAAACCTTTTCCTTCTGAAAAATTCATACAGTTCGAGTTTCAAAATGTGAATTGTTAATAATTATTCGGATATTCATTGCTAGCATTCTTCAAGAGCTAGGGTGTATAAACCAAACCTGGGCAGGAGCTCCTTGCCGTCTGACCTCATGTTAGCCAGCAGGACACAGGGAACTGTGGCTTCTTTTCCTCTGACTAGCTGGCCTGCTGAGAACTAACCCTCCCCGACAAGAGCCCCACCCACCCTTCTCCGTGATCTGGAACCTACTTCCCCCTCAACTTATCCCTTCTCTTCTGCGAGCCTCAAAAAACTCCAAAAAAAAAAAAAAAATAGAGCCCAGCAGCTGATCGCAAGCTGTGAGGTCCTACCCTGACGGCAGCTCCCAGCTCAGGGCCCTAAGGTCAGATGGGTGCCCAAAGGCTGGGGTGTTATCTGGTTGCCAGGGCTCCCTTCCCTCCATCGCTTCCCCTGCAGGCTGGGCCTGTTCCCAGCCCCCTGAGGGTGGAGGGGAGGCAGAGCCTGAATGTGGGGTTCTTGGGTGTGGAGGAGCGGAGTTGCTGGTTTGGGGGGTCCCCTCGGTGTCCTCCAGAAGGACAAGCATGCTGTCCTCTCCCTGCTGTGCTCCTGGTCCCCAGCTCAGAGCCGACGCGTAGCAGGTGCTCTATGTATGTATGGGCGGAGGGAGAGATGGGTGGCTGGAGGGGATGGCGGGTGGTTGGATGGCTGGATGGATGAGTGGGGGCACGAGCAGGAGGGTGGATGGAAGGACAGGATGCTGGGTGGGTAGAGGAGGGAAACAGGGATGGATAGACGGAGGGTAGATGGATGGCAAGTGGGTGGATGCCTGGAAAGAGGGAGGGGTGGCTGAATGAGGGATGGACAGGTGGGTGATCCGGGCTCCTGACTGCTCCCCAGCTCCCCAGAGGTCTTCGGAGGTCACCAGGGATTCCGGGGAGGCCAAGCAGTTCCACTTGGGTGCAATTACGTATTGGTCCCCACTGGAGACCTTTGGAAAGAAAACAGGTCCATGGCTTAAAAATAGTCCTGAAACCTTTGGTCTAGTCTAAGCTCCACACCTCACAGATAAAGAAGTTGGGGACCAGAGAGAAGAGGAGCCGCCTCAGGCTCCCACAGCAGGTTAAGGACCGACCTGAGACTGGCCCCACGTTTTCTGACTTCCCGGCCAGGGGTGTCTCTTCAGCCAGCTCTGCCTTCCGCGGTCGGAGCAAGGCTCCCACCTCCTCCTCCTCCTGCTCCTCCAGGGGAAGGAGAAGTTCCTGAGCATCCTGAACAAGTACATGGAGATCCACTGGCACCGTGTACTACGAGAGCCAGCGGCCCCCCGAAGTCCCTGCCTTCGTGAAGAACCACGGCCTCTTGCCGCAGCCCGAGTTCCAGCAGCTGCTGCGCAAGGCCAAGGTCAGCCCCGCCCCTCCTCCATCCTCACCCCAGCCCCGCCGGCGATGCCCAAGAGGTCACTGGTACATCCTGCCACCATCACTTGTGGCCCCTTCTCGGTGTGGACATGCCCCAGCCTGCTCTAATGCCCTGAGCCTCGTGTCCTGGTTCCCGGGGGGTGCGGGCAGAGGTGGGGATGCTCACTGAGGCCCCACAGTGAAGGGACCTGGGTGGGACTCAGCGATGGGGAAGAGGAGTTGGTCTGCCTGCCTGTGCCCCCTTAATACCAGTCCAGCCCAGCAGACTCCCAGGTCAGGTGTGGCTTCCAGAGCCCCCGAGGGGGTAGAAGGACAGGCTGGGGGCAAAGGGAGGGGTAGCGTCCTGGTTGGACTTCCATCAGGCTGGTAGTTCTGACTGACTGCTTCTGGAAGCCCTCGAGCTGTGTCCCTGGAGCAGTGGCTGGCACAGTAGACACGACCCTGCTGTTGGGCCCTGAAGTGTCAGCTGAGTCCATAGGGTCGCTAGCCAGCTTCCTGGTCCTCCCAGGTCCTCTCCTGATGTCACCATAGCCCCTTTCCTAAGGCCTCTTGGATATGCATGTGGGGGGAGTGTGCATGTGTTGGGATGGAGAGAAGTTACCTTTGTGCAGTGAGCAACCTGAACAATCATACATGGCAACTCTAGATTCAGAATCATTTATTGATCACCCTCCAGGAGGCCCCTCTGTGAGTACTCCCAGCACAAGTTAGGTGCTGAATGAATGTTTTGGGGGTGAGGTCAGCTGTACGAGGGGATCTGAAGCCTTCTCAACTTGGGGACCCTCAGGCTTCTCTTCCCCACCCTCCACGAATCACAGTCTTCCTAGAGCAGGAAGAGGCCATTGCTATGACCTAGTTAGGCCTCCTCCTTTCACAGTGGCCATGGCGCACCGCTGGTCTGGGCTCTCTAGTGCCCCAGCCGCTTGCTATGAATGGCCCCCCCCTCAGCCTCACCCCAGCTTCCTGGGGATGCCCTGCCTTCCCTGACCATTGTGCCACCTCGGTTCTTCAGCTCTTCATAGGGTTTGGCTTCCCCTATGAGGGCCCTGCACCCCTGGAGGCCATCGCCAATGGCTGTGTCTTCCTGCAGTCCCGCTTCAGCCCGCCCCACAGCTCCCTCAACCACGAGTTCTTCAGAGGCAAACCCACCTCCAGGGAGGTGAGTGGGGAGGGTCCGAGGTGGGACCCCTGCCGTTCTTGGAAGGGGGAGATGGGGCAGAGGGGTGGGGGGCACTTCCCCTTTGCCCAGCCCGGCTTGGCAGACACAGGAGACGCCCCTGGCTCTGTGCCCTGGCTAGGTGTTCTCCCAGCACCCCTACGCGGAGAACTTCATTGGCAAGCCCCACGTGTGGACCGTCGACTACAACAACTCAGAGGAGTTTGAAGCAGCCATCAAGGCCATCCTGAGAACCCAGGTGAGATTCGGGGCCGGTCGGGAGCGTCAGCAGCCCGTGCTGTGGGTCTTTGCTATAATTAGAAAAAAAAAAAAAAAAAAAAGGTCAATTCAGACCTGCAGGCCAGAGTCAGCAAATGAGAATGCGGACCCCACTCACCAACTTGGGTTTGTGTGTGTGTTGAGGGAGTGGGGGTGGGAAAGATACCTTTGTAAAGGGAGCAGCCTGTACAACCTCACGTGGCAGCCCTGGATCCAGAATCCTTTATGGTGCACATGGCACTATTCTCTTTTATGGCTGAGTAGTATTCCATTGTGCGCGGGCATGTGTGTGCGTGTGTGCGTGTGTGTGTATACCACATCTTCGTTATCCATTCGTCTATCAATGGATGCTTAGGTTGTTTCCACGTCTTGGCTATTGTCAATGGTGCTGCTGTGAACTACAGGGGTGCGTGTATCTTTTCGAACTAGAGTTTTGTCTGGGCAGATGCCTGGGAGGGCGAGTGCTGGATCATATGGCAACTCTGCTTTTAGGGGTTTGTTGGAGGAACTTCCACACTGTTTTCCGTCGCGGCTGCACCGGTTGACGTGCTCTGTGGCGCATTATCTCGAACTAGAACGGGTGCGTGGAGAGCACCGGGATCTTGGGGCTTTGCAAGTTCAGATGCGGCACGTTGGGTGGGGCCGAAGCGCTGCTGCCCTTCAGAGAGGTCTGGGTGGTGTTGGTGTCGCCACCTTTCGGTAGCAGTCGGGTAGAGCAGGTGTGTGCATGTTGGGGTGGGGGGTGCCTTGTGGGGGAGGCAGGGCGAGGAGGGGCTTGTACAGCGTATCTCCTTGGCAGTGGGCACCTCTGTGGCTTCGGCTCCCTGTGCTCTCGTGGGTCCCTTCGTTTTGAGACAAGGTCAGACTGTGTGAACTCCCCAAGATCCCTCTGGACCCACTTCTCGCTGTAGCTCAGACACCCAGCTGAGCAAAAATAACCATTCCAGCTGGGTCGCCTTCTCGGCCCAATGCTACGTTCACGGAGGGAACCTGCTGCTCACCGCTGCTGCGGTGACCTTGTGGCAGAATGGGAGAACAGGGAGTTCCCGTCGTGGCGCAGTGGTTAACGAATCTAACTAGGAACCATGAGGTTGTGGGTTCGATCCTTGCCCCTGCTCAATGGGTTAACGATCCGGCGTTGCTGTGAGCTGTGGTGTAGGTCACAGACGCGGCTCAGATCCTGAGTTGCTGTGGCTCTGGTGTAGGCCGGTGGCTACAGCTCCAATTGGACAATTGGACCCCTTGCCTGGGAACCTCCATATGCCACGGGAGTGGCCTAAGAGATGGCAAAAAGACAAAAAAAAAAAAAAAGGGAGAACATGGGACTTGGAGAGCTGTGCCTTGGGAGCGGGGTGGGGGCACTGCCGGGCTTGGGGCTGAGGCCAGCAGGCATACGTAGGTCCCCCACAGGGTCTTAAGGGCTTAGCTTTGGGTCCAGGGCCTGCCTGGTTGGCCTGACTGCGAGGCAGGGTTGTGTTTTTTTAATGCCCTCCTATATTCTGGGTTTCAGTTCCCTCCCACTCAGCCACCCCCTCAGCAAATGGCCCCAGAAAATCTCTGCCTGCTTCCCGCTGCCTTAAAGCATCACAGCCTCATCCTTCCTCCCGTCTGCGTGTGAGTTTCTCTAGTAACAGTGCCGAGCAAACCACTGTGTCACAGCCAGGCTCATCTCTAGTGTAGCAGACGTGGCCAGGTTGACCTGCAAAGTGGCTGAACCCTGGACTCTCCATCAGTGGTGGGAGGAGAGCCCCCACTCCCCTCTTAAGCATCAGCTTAAGCAGACCCTCCTCTGCTGGAAGTTTCTCCAGGCCACGGACGGGTTCTTCCTCGAGCTGACCCGAGGCAGGGATTTGAGCAGAAATAGTTTTTTCTTGAGGGGGGCAGGGGTTCCCAGGAAGGAGGGTCCTGGAGTGACAGCGAGTCAGGGTATGTCATGGAGAAGGTTACCCCTGCCTGTGGGCACCTGGTGCTCCATGCCAGGGGACCCCTGAGGGGCGGGTGGATCTCACCTGGAGAAATGAGGACTCGGGGGTGTTTGCCCTCTAACTCCATCCGGCCCTGGCTGACGCTGCCCCTGGGGATGCTGGCTGTTGACACTTGGGCTGAGCAAGCTGGAGACAGCTCTTAGGTGGGGGGCTCTAGGGGGTTTCTGTACCAAAGAAAGAAGTCAGTGCTGGAGCCTGGCCAGCCCCGGCACTCTACCCTCTACCCTCCACAGGCAGCCGTGGTGAGGGAGGGTGCTGTGGGAAGCTGCCCTGGAGGGGACTCCTACCCTGCACTCGCCTCCCACTCCCTCTCCCCACCCCTGCAAAAGCAATCCTCTGAGGCTTCCCTTGCAGGGTTGGGGGGGGGGTACTGGGAAGGCATCTGTGCACCCCCAGATCTCGGGTCTGGCCCCACCTCCAAGAGCCGTTGGTAAGCTCAGTGAGCAAGATCCCAGCCCCGTCGAAGCATGTTCCCAGCCGCAGACCTGCTCGGGCTGTGTATTGGGGGCTGCACGTGTGTGCGCATGCTCACCTCTCCACGCGGTGGTTCCGGTGGGACATGCGAGAAACTGATCACAGCGGCTGCCCTGGGGAAGGGGCTGGGCATCTGCAGTTGGAGGAAAACCTACTTTGCATTCTCTCTGATTTTTTTTTCCAACATGAACATCTGTTTAATTGTGTTAATTAGTTAATCAAAAATTACAATAGCGAAAGGGTCCAGGAGCTAAGCTTTTGCAAATCTGCCAGGCTGACTTGCAGCTGGACCCCAAACCTACCAGCCCTCCCACCCCTACTCCTGTCTTTCAGAGGCTTTACCTGGCCTCTTATCGCCGACATTTGAAAATGAATTCAACTAGTATCCACAAGAATGGGGGTTCAAGAAGCACAGTGGGTCGGGGGTCTGGTGTTGCGGTGAGCTGTGGTGCAGGTCAAAGACGTGACTCGGATCCCGCGTGGCTGTGGTATAGACCAGCAGCTGCAGCTCTGATTCGACCCCTAGCCTGGCAACTTCCATATGCCGCAGGTGCGGCCCTAAAAAGCAAAAAAAAAAAAGCAGATTCCTGAGTCCATCCCCAGCCTCTGATTTCAAAGGATTGGGTGTGGCCTTGGAGTGTGCTCTTTTTTAAAAAAATTTTATATCTGCACCCACAACACATGGAAGTTCCCCGGGCCGGGGCCAGAATCTGAGTTGCATCTGTGATTCTTTAACCCACTTCTCGGGGCTGGGGATCAAACCGGCACCCCTGCAGTCAGGTTCTTAAACCACTGTGCTACAGTGGGAACTCAGGAGTTTGCATTTTAAACAAGCACCCTGGGGAACTCCGATAATCCTATTTTAGAAAACTGACTTAGGAACAGCTGGCAGGAGCTGAGCGAGGGGAGGAGGACCACTGTCACCAGGCCTTTGACAGGAGGGGGAGGCCGTGAGGGGGACCTGAGGCACCAGCCCCGCTGTCCGCACCCAACCAGCAGCCTAGGAGGCTCCAGGTGGGGACCCCTTTTCAGTCTCTCAGCCTCGGTGGGTTTGCCCTTCAGGCATCTCTCTGGCTGCGGTGAGGCCATTTGAGGAGAAAAGAGGGGAGGGGAGGGGGCGGGCGAGGCAGGGAAGGGGGGAGGAGGAGAGGGAGGGGCGGGCAGGGGCGGGGCGAGGCAGGGAAGGGGGAGGGGAGGGGAGGGGGCGGGGCGAGGCCGGGGAGGGGAGGGGCTGGGGAGGGGGCGGGGCGAGGCAGGGGAGGGGGAGAGGGAGGGGCGGGCGGGGGCGGGGCGAGGCAGGGGAGGGGGAGGGGAGGGGCTGGGGAGGGGGCGGGCGAGGGAGGGGGGCGGGGCGGGCGTGAGGCGGGGAGGGGAGGGGCGGGAGGGGGCGGGGCGAGGCAGGGAAGGGGGAGGGGAGGGGCTGGGGAGGGGGCGGGGCGAGGCAGGGGAAGGGAGAGATGCTGCGCCTGCTCCCTGGCCCCCTCCCGCTCTCATTATCCCAGGCCGGTGATTCTGGCAGGGCCAGAACCTTCCATTCTGTGGAGCCTGATCTTCGTGCACACTAGTAATTAGGTCTAATGGGGGTGATTTCCAGGCTGGCTTCCCCGGTGGGAGATTCTTGGCAGGTGGGATATGGATGCTGCGAGTGTGCCCCTCGCACGGGGCGCCTTTGAATCACCACCTGTCAGGCTCCAAACCACCAGGGGGATGATTTGCTGCTACCAGGAGCAGGGGGGGGGGGGGCTTTGAATCACCCCGTGATGGGCTTCAAACCACCAGGGGGATGATTCTGCTGCTACCAGGAGCAGGCAGAGTGACGTTTGGAGGGGAAATCTCTTCTCCAGGGAGTTTTATTTATAACCAGGGCCTCAAGCTGGTGCTGCAGCGGCTGGCAGCCGGGGCCTTGGTGGTGGTCAGCTGGGGTTGGGACTGGCTGGTTGGTGTGGCTGAGGTGGTGGCTGGATGTGGACCTGGGGGTTCTCTGGGCCTCCGGAACAGCCCTGGGATTAAGAACACCTGCTCCCAGGGCCGGGGGAGTCAGAACCACGGCCAAGGTCAGATGGGTGGGCGTCTTGTCCCGAGAGTCAGTCCTGGTAGCAGCTGCTGCTTCCCTGAGACGCTCCTCAACTTGAGTATCAGGGGATGTGCCCTTGGCCAGAGGACCCAGGACGGGCCTCCAGCCCCTCGTGGTGGGGGCTGAGGAGTCAGGAGCCGGCACAGGCTGGTGGGACCCTGACACCACCCGTCTCTGATGGGAAAGGAGGGCCGACCTGCAGGATCTCCCTCCTGCTCCGAGACTTCCTGATTCTGGAGCTGCTGGCAGGAAAATGTCACTGGCAGGTGGGCTGGGCTGGGCGTGGTGTCAACACACACGCATTGGGGAGTGGGCCGGGGTCGGTGGGGGGGTGTCGACGGCTAAAACAGACCTTTCTCTGAGTCTGGGTTGGACTGCCCACCTGGCTGATGGTTCCTCCAAGGTGGCTGTGTGCTGGGCCACCGAGTGTTGACGTAAACGGGGGGGGGGGGGGGGCAGGTGAGAAGACTGGAGAGGAGCTGGGGGACCCACTCACCTCTTCTCTCGATTCCCCTTGCTCCTCAATCCGTCTGCTCCCATCCGCCCCCGGCGTGGGCTGCTTCACAACTCTGCTATTTAGACTGGCGGTATGTGGCCTCCATCTGGGGGTGCCTGTCTCATGTGGCCCCCAGGTACGTGGTCTGGGCAGGAAGCTTCGCAGCTGTCATCTCATGCCATCAGGCTAGGAGACGCCCTTTGTTTCTGTCCGCATCTTGGGCAGGACGCAGGCAGAGCTGGGGGTGCCTTTTCATTCCAGGACTATTTCCTGAGTGGCCACTGTTTTCCAGACCCTGTGCCAGGCACCAGGGATTCAGTAGTGAACAAGTCATGGTCCCAGAGCCCACAAGTGTCTCATCATCTGAGGGGGACGAAGGACAAATCAGAAATGATGACACAAGAGCTGATTCTGCATCAGGGGAAGTCTGGGGTGGGGGTGAAGGCAAGCGATCCTTTCAAAGGTGGGGGGGGTGGCACTCGGGGTCTACTTCCTGGAGGAGGTGGCGCCTCAGAGGGAGGAGGGATCCAGGGATTGCTGGGGAAGAGCAGGCATCGCAGCTCAGGAGGGGATGGAACCCCGAGCTTTATGGAAAGGAGAGACGTTCAGCGTGGCCAGGAGGGGGCCAGGGAGCACCCCTGGAGGGAGCACTGAGAACGAGGCATCCGTGGAGGGCGCGTTCGGCTCCCTGCACGTCGGACGTGAAAGGCCCCTGGATCTCTCCCCCCAATGCCCAGCAGGCAGAGGCTCCCGCAGCCAGGTCTGGGAGGCCCGAGGCGGCTCCGGCCCCATGTGTCTGCCCGTCTCTCCCACAGGTAGACCCTTACCTGCCCTACGAGTACACGTGTGAGGGGATGCTGGAGCGCATCCACGCCTACATCCAGCACCAGGTAGGTGGGTCCCCCGCTCTCTGCCTCTGGGGCCCCAGCCGGCTTCAGTGAGGACCCCGCCTCTGCCTGCGGCGCCGTGTCCACTCTCCTGCCAGGGTCTTCTCCAGTCTGTTTCCCTCCCTGGGGGGTTGGAGAAGAGCTGGGCCAGCATGACTGCTCCGAGACCCGGCCTGAGGTGCCCCTGCCCAGGGCCCCCAGCGCTAGAGCCTTAGCTCCATAACAGCCCGCAAGCACAGACTTTGTTCATGTTTATTGAACAGTTGTTTAAAAGTTTAACAAGCGAGGGAGTTCCCTCTGTGGCTCAGTGGTAACGAGCCCAACTAGTATCCCTGAGGACTCAGGTTTGATCCCTGGCCTCGTCGTGAGTTGTCGGGTAGATCGCAGACGTGGCTTGGATCTGGCGGCTGTGGCTGTGGTGTAGGCTGGCAGCTGCGGCTCTGATTCCACTCCTAGCCTGGGAACTTCCATAGGCCATGGGTGCAGCCCTAAAAAGACATTAAAAAACCCCCCAAACGCTTGAGTGGGAAGGAGGGAAGCCCGTGTCCCCATAGGGGGCCCAGCAGAGCCCCTCTCTCCAGGCTCCACGTGTGTCTGGGTGATGCCAGGAAAACAGCTTCAGGGCTCGTCAGGGCTGTGGGCCCCCAGGGAGGTTGGTTTGTAACTGAGATGTTCAGAGTGTCTGTGGCCTTGGTCTGTACCTTGCCCCCCACCCCGTGCCCTATGACCACTGGGGGCTGAGAGGATGCTTCTACTCTGTCACTTTACAGATGGGGACACCGAGGCCCCCCCCAGGGAGGGCCAGGCCCTGGGCTCCTATCCCATCCCTAAGAGACATCAGGATGAGACTCAGAAAAGCATGGGCCGGGCCCCGCCTGGCGCTGGAGCTGACCTGTGCAGGGGGAGCCCCGCCGGCCAGCCCGCCCCTGTTCCCACCGTGGGGTGTAGAAGGCACGCAGACAGGCCCTGGTTCAGATCCCGCCTCCGCCGTCCAGCTGTGAGGCCAAGGGCAGGTTCCTTGACCTCTCTGAGCCTCTCTTCCATCAAATAGCTGAGCCATATCAGTACCTGGGGCTGGGAGTGAAGGAGATGCCCGAGGGCTGCCTGCGTTGAGTAAACTCTAAGGGCACGGCCATGCCCCCAGGTGCCAGCCGGCAGCACCTGTGTCCATTTCCCCTTCTCACCCTGTTTCCTTCCTGGCAGGACTTCTGTGCAGCCCCAGGCCCTGCCCTGCCAGGGGCCCGAGCCCCACGGAGCCCCTTCGTCCTGGCCCCCAATGCCACCCACCTTCAGTGGGCCCGCAACGCCAGCCTGGCCCCGGGGGCCTGGCCCCCAGCGCGCTCCCTCCGGGCCTGGCTGGCCGCCGCTGGGAGGGCCTGCACGGACGCCTGCCTGGACCACGGGCTGGTCTGCGAGCCTTCCTTCTTCCCTCTGCTCAACAGCCAGGACGCCTTCCAGAAGTAAGAAGCCCTGGCCCTGCCCAATCCCCTCTAGCTCCTCACTCCCTTAACCACCTTGCCCGGCCCTGCCAGCAGTGGGGGCCGTTGAACGTTCCCGAGAATCAGGAAGGATCCAGAAGGGACCTTCCGGGCAGGGGTTCACCTCACAGCTGCCACACTCTTGGCAAAGCCTCTGCCCTAAACCATTAGGGGAAACCCCCTGCCCAACCTGTCCGGGCATCGTCTAGGTCCAGGCCTCCAAAGCTGCCCAGACTTCCTCCTGGGGGGTCAGCTGGTGGCTCTCGCCCTCCTGGCCACTCTCCTCTCATAGCAGGTGGAAAAGGAGCTGCAGCCCAGGTTTATCCTGGCACCTCCTAGAACAATCCTCTGGGTGTGGAAGGGGAGGGGCAGTGCCCGCCCCGCCCGCTGAGGGACCGCCTCCTATGCCGCCCACCTAGGCTGCAGGTGCCCTGTGACAGCA
Organism: Phacochoerus africanus; assembly: GCF_016906955.1. Classification (NCBI taxonomy): domain Eukaryota; kingdom Metazoa; phylum Chordata; class Mammalia; order Artiodactyla; family Suidae; genus Phacochoerus; species Phacochoerus africanus. The sequence goes on along the minus strand of NC_062557.1, from coordinate 4,603,416 downwards.
CCGAGTCGGAGATGAACCACCTGTACCCGGCCTTCGCCCAGCCCGGCCAGGAGTGCTTCCTGCAGAAGGAGCCTCTGCTCTTCAGCTGTGCCGGTGCCAGCACCAAGTACCGCCGCCTCTGTCCCTGCCGAGACTTCCGCAAGGGCCAGGTGGCCTTGTGCCAGGACTGTCTGTGAGGGCGCCCACCCAGCTGGCCCTCGCTGCCACAGGAGAAAGCACCAGCAGATTCCGAGCTCCAGCGACCTGCTCCCCCACCAATGCCCTCAGGCCGGAGCCCCCTTCCTGGGCTGGCAAGTGGGCAGGGCAGACAGGTGCATCGGGCTGGGGAGGGGGCATCGCTGCCGAGTGACCAGTGCCCACCCTCAGCCGGCTTCTCGTTCTCAGCCCGAGGGCTCCTGGCACCATGGTGGCCAAGCAGCCATGGGGCTGGTCAGAGGTTGGCCCAGGAGCAGGTGCTCGGGGACCCCTTGCTTTGTGCAAGGCCAGACCTGGACCAGGTAGAGAGAGGGCCCTGGTCCTTCTTGGGCCGAGGGGGAGGCCTCGGGTGTATGACAGAAGGAGCAGATGGCCTGCTGAAAGGTCCAGGGGTGGGGAGAGATGCACGAGGGGTCAGACTTGTCCCTCTGGAGTTGTTTGGGGAGGGGGCTAGGGGAAGGCTAGGTTGGGGGACCCTGCTCATACCTCCTCTTGGCCCCACCCTCCCACTTTTCCAAACCCACCCCCCCCACATACACTTGGGGACCTGATCACAGTTAGGGTTGCAGGGGCCACGTAGACCCTGGGTTGAATCGTTTCCTCTCTTGCTTGTCCAACTCTCTTCACTTAGGGCATTTCCTGAAACCTATCCCAGCATGACTGCAACTCCAGACTGTGGATTTGTCGCCAAAGCCTCAGTCTCCCCCCATCCCCAGCCTCTGAGAACAGGATCTAGAATCCACGCCCCGCCCGACCCCCCAGCATCTTCGGTAGGCTTGGGACGGAGACTTAGCCCCAGAGCACACCTGGCCCAGTTCCTGGCTGCCCAGGCCTGCTACCCCCACGCAGCCCCCACCCCATCAGCGCTGCGTCCACGCCCCTACCTCCAGCTTCCTCGAGCCTCAGATCACGCTGGATGCAGCCGCCTGCCCATCCATCCGTCCGTCCGTCCGTGTGGCATGTCTTCCCTTTGGCCCCAAGCCTGCCTGAAGAGAGAAATCAGGCCTTTAGAAACACTGCCACCCCTCCCCAGTTGGTGATCCCGCTCCCCTCCTGGCAGCCCCACCCCACCCACCTAGGCCCGCCCTCCACCCCAGGGAGGCAGCCCTGAGTCCAGAGAGAAGGCCTAGCCCTGCTGTGGGCCTCGAGGTTGAGGCCTCATTCGGCCGCTCCCAAGTCACCAAGGACCTGACCTGTCGGGGGAAAGCAATAGAGACACTCTTTTCTCTCTCTCTTTTTTTAAAGATTTATTTCTTGAAATAATAAATATTTTATTGGGATGTGAGGTGCAGAGGAGGAGCTGTGCTATTTCTCGTTTTTTTCCTGGAGGAGTGAGGGGGTGTGAACACCCAGGGCGGGGAGTGGCCTTCTGGGGCCCCCAGGTCCACATGGTCACTTTGTCAGCCCAAAGGAAGCCCCTGGGTGCCAGAGACCCGCGGGCCCCTCCCACTGCCCCGGCACTGTGATGCCAGGGCCCTGCTTGCCAGGTGCTTAGGTCTGTTTACCTGGGGTTGACCTCTGCGGGGCTGTGTTCAGTGTGAGGGCTGAGAACATAAATGCAGTTTTTTTTTTTTTTCTTTTTACAGCTGCACCCATGGCACATGGAAGTTCCTGCGCCAGCGGTCAAATGGGAGCTGCAGCTGCCGGCCTACACCACGCGGGATCTGAGCCACGTCTGTGACCTCTGCTGCAGCACGCAGCAATGCTGGATCCTTAAACCACTGAGGGAGGCCAGAGATCGAACCCTCGTGGATACTGCGCCAGGTTCTTAAACCACTGAGCCACAGTGGGAACTCCCATAAGTGCAACTTGAAGAGAGCCTGAGCCTGAGCCTGAAAAGACGTCTCGCTAGGGGAGGAAGATGAAGTTGGTGGAGCAGAAGGACGTGGACTCACCTCCCCCCACAAACACATCAAAAATACATCTACCTATGGAGGAATTCTCACAGCAAACCAACCAAGAGCTGGCCAAGGATCTCTTTTGCAACCTAAGTGGCAGGAAAGATCCCCACGTGACCAGGTAGGATAGAAAGAAAAGGGGAATTGGGGTGGGACCTGCACCCCTGGGATGGGGCTGTGAACAAGGAAAGAGTCTCTTGCCTGGGAACTCCCTTCGCTGTTGGGAGGCCCACGGGGGCAGATGGAGAGCTGGAGCGGCCTGGATATTGCTGGAGAGGAGTGCGCATGTGCTGGCTTGCTGCCAGGCAGGACAGAGAGAGGCCAGCACTGACAGCTGCCATGTCACCATGCTTCTTGCCCCGAAACACGCACCTGCTACTACATGCAGGGGTTGAGGCTTTAGCCGACAGACCTGGGGAGAAGACTCGATTTAGCTACACAAAAACAACCCAAAGGGCCTGAAGTGTGGTCTGGGATGCCATTTATTTATTTATTTATTTTTTAATGGAGTTCCCAGGCTAGGGGTCTAATTGGAGCTACAGCTCCCAGCCTACACCACAGCCACAGCAATGCCTGATCCAAGCTGTATCTGTGACCTATACCACAGCTCATGGCAATGCCGGATCCTTAACCTACTGAGCGAGGTCAGGAATCGAACCTGTGTCCTCATGGATGCTGGTTAGATTCATTTCCACTGCGCCAGATGTGGGATGCCATTGTTAATGCACCCAAGTCAGGGTGCAGGTCCTCCATAGCAGCCACATAATCAGTGTGTATGACCGGTTGTGAGTCTGCCATTGGATCCCTGCTGTTGGCATGCTCACGGCAGGGTATGGCTTTGTAAGTACATACCCTGCAGGGGTGGGGCTAACATCTGAGCCCATTGTCAGCGCTCCCTTGGGCTGGGACAGGTTCAAGGGCAGGTCCTGCAGCAGCAGACTCAGTTGGTGCACACACAGGGTGGCAGAAGGCATCACAGAATTGCACATCTCCTGTGGACACTCCTGGGGAGGCATACACAGGGGTTTCTTCCCCAGTGGCAGTGCTCAAGTCCTGCCTATATCACACTGCATCTTAGAGCTGGAGAGGGTGGCTTCTACTCCAGCATCTCGGGAGCATATCCTGTCCCCAACCGGGCTCTGACAACCACAGAGCAAAGAGGAGGCCCCATTCAGTACTCGATCTGGTCACCACACCACCAAACACACTATCAAAGGGCAATGGCCAGCACACCCTGAGGAAAGATGGAGCAGGTTTGCATACCAAGAACAGCCCTCACACCCAAAATACTGGACTCAGTCTACACAGGGTCACTCAATAAAAACAGCCTTTCAAGACCACAATAGATAACTTTCTCCTAAATTCACAAAAACAGACTTTCAATAAAATAAAAAGCAGAGATTCTACTCCCAATTAATAAAATAACAAAGCAGAGGATCTACTCCCAATGAAAAGAACAGAGAAATCCTCTGAAAGAACCATGAAGCCCTTCTTCACTCTACCAGAACCCAAGTTCAAAAAGGAGGTAATAAAAACGCTAAAGGAATTGAGAAGACTATCAACAGAGATGCAGATCACTGTAACAAGGAACTAGAAACTGTAAAGAAGAACCCATCAAAATCAGACAACTCAATTGCCAAGGTAAAAACTGAGCTTAAGGCAACGCATAGCAAACTAAATAATGCAGAAGAACAAATAAGTCATCTGGACAATAGAATGATGGAAATCACCCAATCAGAACAGCAGATTAAATGAGAGACATGAAAGCAACATAGATCTCTATGGGATACTATAAAGCAGGCCAACCTATGCATAATTGGGGTTCCAGAAGAAGAAAGAGAAAAAAGGACTGAACGTATTTTTGAAGAAATTATGGCTGAAAACTCCCCAAACTTAAAGAAGGAAACGGGTATCCAGATACAGGGAAGTACAGAGGGTCCCAAATAAGATGAAGCCAAACTAAGACATATCATGATTACAATGGGAAAAGTTAAAGAGAGGATTCTAAAGGTAGCAAGATAAAAACCAAAGTCAGTGACAAGGGAACCCCCATGAGGTTATCAGCTGATTTCTCTACGGAAGCATTGCAGGCCAGAAGGGAGTGGCATGATACGTTCAAAGTCCTGAAAGGGGAAAATCTGCAACCTAGCAAGATTATCCTTTAGAATAGATAAACTAAGCATTTCTCAGACAAGCAAAAACTAAAAGAACAGAGCAATACTAAACCTAACCTAAAAGAAATAGTGAAAGATCTTATTGAAATAGAAAAGCATCAAGGGAAAGGCAAATATATGAAAGGACTGAAGATCACTTAAGTAAGCCAGTACCTAGATTTAAAAACAATCAAAAAATTTGTAAAAGCAGTCATAACTACAATTAAGAGCAAAAGGATAAACATGAAGATGCAAAATAGGACATGGAAATCACAAAATGTTGGGGAGGGGAGTAAAAAATATAGATCTTATAGAATGTGTTTGAACCCCCCTATGACTATCAGTCTAAAACAAGTAGAAATGGTTATGGGTTGACATGCTTGCAAACCATCACAAAAACCAAAAACAAAGAAACTCAAACATAACGCAAAAGAGAACCAACAAGCCACTAAAGGAAAAACACAAAGAATAAAGGAACAAAGAGGAAATACCAAGTCAACTGGAAAAAAATTTTTAAATGGAAATAAATACATACTTATCAATAATTACTTTAAATGTCAATGGACTAAATACCCCAATCAAAAGACCTAGAGTAGGAGTTCCTGCTGCAGTGGGTTAGGAATCCTACTGCAGTGGCTTGGGTCCTTCTTAAACTTTTCCAAAAGTTTGAAGAAAAAGGAATACTCCCAAAGACATTCTGTGAAGCTGCTGTCACTCTAAAACCAAAATCAGACAAAGATACTACCAAAAAAGAAAATTATAGGCTAATCATCTTTGATGAATATAGATGCAAAAATTCTCAACAGAAGTTTAGCCAACTGAATCCAACAACACAGAAAAAATATATATCACAACCAAGTGGGATTCATCCCAAGTTCACAAGGATGGTTCAACATACACAAATCAATCAGCATTATACACCACATTAACAGAAGAAAAGACAAAAACCACATGAACATCTCAATAGATGCAGAAAAAGCACTTGACAAAATCCAACATCCATTCATGATAAAAAGTGGGTATAGAGGGAACATATCTCAACAAAATAAAGCCGTTTATGACAAACGCACAGCCAATATAATACTCTATGGAGAAAAGCTGATAAACCTTCCCACTAAAATCTGGAATAAGATGAAGATGCCCACTCTCACCACTTTAATTTAACCTAGTATTGGAAGTCCTAGCTGTAACAGTCAGACAAACAAAAGAAAGAAATTGTATCCAAATTGGAAGAGAAGAGGTAAAACTGTCACTCTATGCAGATGACAGGATACTATGTATAGAAAACCCTAAGGACTCCACACAAAAACTCCTCAAACTGATCAACGAATTCTGTAAAAGTAGTAGGACACAAGATTAACATTCAGAAATTGGTTGAATTTCTGTGTACAAATAATGAAATATTAGGAAAGGAATATAAAAATGCAGTATTTTTAAAAATTGCACCCTAGGAGTTCCTGCTGTGGTGCAGTGGAAATGAATCCAGCTAGCATCCATGAGGATGCAGGTTCAATCCCCGGCCCCACTCAGTGGGTTAAGGATCTGGTGTTGCCATGAGCTGCAGAGTAGGTCGCAGATGTGACTTGCATCCTGCATTGCTGTGGCTGTGGTGTAGGCCAGCAGCTGTAGCTCTGATTTGACCCCTAGCCTGGGAACTTCCATATGCTAAGGGTGTGGCCTTAAAAAAGTTAAATAAATAAGTTGTGCTCCCCCAAATTAAACACCTACAGATAAACCTGACCAAGGAGGTAAAAGACTTATACGCTGAGAACTATAAACATTAATCAAGGAAATTAAAAAGAATTCAAAGGAATGAAAAGATATTCTATGCTCCTGGATTGGAAAAATTAATATCATTAAAATGGCTATACTACCTAAAGCAATCCCTATCAAATTACCCATGACATTTTTCACAGAATTAGAACAAGTCTAAAAATTTATATGGAACCATAAAGCACCCAGAATTGCCAAAGCAATCCTGAGGGGAAAAAAAACACCAAGAAGGAAGCACAACCCTCTCAGACTTCAGACAATATTACAAAGCTACAGTAATCAAGACTCGTACAAAAATAGACATACAGATCAATGGAACAGAATCGAGAATCCAGAAATAAACCCAGATACCTATGGTCAATTAATCTTCAACAAAGGAGGCAAGAATATAAAATGGGAAAAAGGCAGTCTCTTCAGCAAGTGGTGATGGGAAAACGGACAGCTGCATGTAAATCAATAAAATTAGAACACACCCTCACATCACGCACAAAAATAAACTCAAAATGGCTTAAAGATGTAAACATAAGACATGATAGTATAAAACTGCTAGAAGAGGGAGTTCCCGTCGTGGCGCAGTGGTTAACGAATCCGACTAGGAACCATGAGGTTCCTGAGGATCCTGCGTTGCTGTGGCTCTGGCCTAGGCCAGTGGCTACAGCTCCGATTGGACCCCTAGCCTGGGAACCTCCATATGCCACGGGAGTGGCCCAAGAAAAATGGCAAAAAGACAAAAAAAAAAACTGCTAGAAGAGAACATAAGCAAAACATTCTCTGACATCAACCTTACAAATGTTTTCTTAGATCAGTCTCCCAAGGCAATAGAAATCAAAACAAAACAACAACAACAACAACAACAAAAAACCCAGTGGGACCTATTCAAACTGACGAGTTTTTGCACAGCAAAGTAAACTATAAAAACAAACAAACAAAAAACAACAAAAAGACAACCAGTGGAATGGGAGAAAAAATTTGCCAATGATGCAACCAACAAGGGCTTAATCTCCAAAATATAAAAACAACTCATACAACTCAACAAAAAACAACCCAATTGGAAAATGGGCAGAAGACCTGAATAGATGTTTCTCCAAAGAAGACATACAGATGGCCAATAGGCACATGAAAAAATGTTCAACATCACTATTAGAGAAATGCAAATCAGGAGTTCCCGTCGTGGCTCAGTGGTTAACGAATCCAACTAGGAACCATGAGGTTGCGGGTTTGGTCCCTGCCCTTGCTCAGTGGGTTAACGATCCGGCGTTGCCATGAGCTGTGGTGTAGGTCACAGACGCGGCTCGGGTCCCGAGTTGCTGTGGCTCTGGTGTAGGCTGGCAGCTACAGCTCCGATTAGACCCCTAGCCTGGGAACCTCCATATGCCACGAGAGTGGCCCAAAGAAATAGCAAAAAGACAAAAAAAAAAAAAAAAGAGAGAGAAATGCAAATCAAAACTACAATGAGGTACCACCTCACACTGGTCAGAATGGTTATCATTAATAAGTATACAAACAACAAATGCTGGAGAGGGTGTGGGGAAAAGGGAACCTTCCTATGCTGTTGATAGGAATGTAAATTGGTACAACCACTATGGAAAACAGTATGAAGGTTTCTTAGAAAACTAAATATGGAACCACCATATGATCTAGCAATCCCACTCCTGGGAATATATCTGGACAAAAGTTTGAAAAAGATACATGCACCCCTATGCTTATAGCAATACCTTTCACAATAGCCAAGATGTGGAAACAACCTAAATATCCATTGACAGATGAATGCATTAAGAAGACGTACATATATGCAATGGAATACTACTCAGCCATAAAAAAGAATGAAATAATGCCATTTATAGCAACATAGCTGGAACTAGAGATTCTCATACTAAGTCAGAAAGAGACAAATATCATATGATATCACTTATATGTGGAATCTAAAATATGGCACAGATGAACCTATCTACAGAACAGAAACTTATAGACATAGAGAACAGACTTGTGACTGCTGAGGGGGAGGGAGTTTGGGGTTAGTAGATGCAAACTATCATATTTAGAATGGATAAGCAGTGAAGTCCTGCTTTATAGCACAGGGAACTGTATTCAATCAGTTGTTATAGAACATGATAGAAGATAATATGAGAAAAAGAATGTATGTATATGTGTATAACTGGATCACTTTGCTGTACAGCAGAAATTGACAGTTTATTAAAACAAAATTTTAATGGAAATAGGAGTTGCTGTTGTGGCTCAGTAGTAACCAACCCAACTAATATGCCATGAGCATGCAGGTTTGATCCCTGGCCCCACTCAGTGGGTTAAGGATCCAGCATTACTGCAAGCTGTGGTGTAGGTTGCAGATGCAGCTCAGACCCCTTTGCTGTGCAGTGTGGTATAGACTGGCAGCTGTAGCTCCAATTCAATCCCTAGCCTGGGAACCTCCATATGCCACAGGTGTGGCCCTAAAACAATAAAACAATTTTTAATGGAAATAAATACATACTTAACAATAATTTAAATGTCAATGGACTAAATACTCCAATCAAAAGACATAGAGTGGGAGTTCCTGCTGTGGTGCAGTAGGTTAAGTATCCTACTGCAGGAGACTTGGGTCACTGCAGAGGCTTGGGTTCAATCCCTGCCTGGGAACTTCCATGTGCCATGGGTGTGGCCATAAAAAAAAGAGAGAGAGACCTGCAGATTGTATAAAAAAAGCAGAACTGGGGTTGCCATTGTGGCTCAGTGTGTTAAGAACCTGACCAGTATCCATGAGGATGGGGGTTCGATTCCTGGCCTGGCTCAGTGGGTTAAGGACCTAGCGTTGCCACAAGCTGTGACAAAGGTCACAGATGTGGCTTAGATCTGGTGTTGCTGTGGTCTAGGCCAGCAGCTCCAGCTCCCATTCAACCTCTAGTCTGGGAAGTTCCATATACCACAGATGCAGCCCTTAAAAAAAAAGACAGAACACATAACCTATAATATGCTACCTACAAAGTACTCACTTTAGGCTGAAAAACATACACACTGAAAGTGAGGGGGTGGAAAAATATATTTCATGCAAACAGAAATGGCAAGAAAGCAGGGAAAGCAAACTCATATCAGACAAAAATAGACTTTAAAACAAAGTTCATAAAGAAAGACAAAGGACATTGTATAATGATAAAGGGATCAACACAAGAAGATATTACATTCCCTTAACACATATGCACCCAATATAGGAGCACCTAAATATATAAAATACTGACAGACATTAAGGGAGAAATTGTCAGGAATACAATGGTAGTAGGAGACCTTAACACCCCACTGACATCAATGGACAGATCGTCCAGATAGAAAATCAATAAGACAACAGATATCCTAAATGACAAAATGAAACAGTTGGACTTAATTGATATCTACAGGGCACTATATTAAAAAACAAAAACAAAAACCAGAATACACATTCTTTTGAAGTGTGCGTGGAACATTCTCTAAGATAGACTACAAACTAGGACACAAAATAAATCTCAACAAATTTAAGAAGGTGGAAATTATTTCAAGCATCTTTTCTGACCACACTAGCATGAAACTAGAAATCAGTCACAGAAAAGAAAACAAGAACAAATAATGATTACATGAAAATTAAACAACATACTACTAAAAAAACCTCAATGGGTCAATGATGAAATCAAAGAGGAAATCAGAAAATACCTTGAGGAGTTCCCGTTTTGGCTCAGTGGTTAACGAATCTGACTAGGAACCATGAGGTCGTGGGTTCAATCCCTAGCCTTGCTCAGTGGGTTAAGGATCTGGTGTTGCCGTGAGCTGTGGTATAGGTCACAGATGTGGCTCAGATCCCATGTTGCTGTGGCTGTGGGATAGGCCAGCGGCTACAGCTGATTGGACCCCTAGCCTGCGAACCTCCATATGCCGCAGGTGCGGCCCTAGAAAAGATGAAAAGACAAAACAAAAAAAAACAAAAAAACTTTGAAGTTCCCATCGTGGCGCAGTGGTTAACGAATCCGACTAGGAACCATGAGGTTGCGGGTTTGGTCCCTGCCCTTGCTCAGTGGGTTAACGATCCGGCGTTGCCGTGAGCTGTGGTGTAGGTTGCAGATGCGGCTCGGATCCCGCGTTGCTGTGGCTCTGGCGTAGGCCGGTGGCTACAGCTCCGATTGGACCCCTAGCCTGGGAATCTCCACATGCCGCGGGAGCAGCCCAAGAAATGGCAAAAAGACTAAATAAATAAATAAATAAATAAATAAATAAAATAAAATAAAGTAAAATAAATTAAAAATAAAACAAAAAAACTTTGAGACAAAAGACAATGAAAACACAACCTTAAAGGAGTTCCCTGGTGACTTGGTGGGTTAAGGATCCTGCTATGTCACTGCTGTGGCTCTGGTTACTGTTGTGTGGGTTTGACCCCTAACCCAGGAATTTCCACATGCCATAGTTGTGGCCAAAAACAAACAAACAAGCAAAAATCCCACAAGCCTGTAAAAGCTATGGGATGCAACAAGAGAAATTATTTTTCTATTTTTCTGTTTTCTTTTTAGGGCTGCACCTGTGGCACATGGAAGGTCCCAGGCTAGGGGTCAAATTGGAGCAGCAGCTGCCAGCCTATACCACAACCACAGCCATGCAGGATCTGAGCCACATCTGCAACCTATGCCATAGCTTACAGCAATGCCGGATCCTTAACCCACTGAGCAAGGCCAGGGATTGAACCCACATCCTCATGGATACTAGTCAGGTTCTTAACTCACTGAACCCTAACGGGAACTCTTTAAAAATTTTTTTTAAATGTTTTTCTTGCAAAAGCAATTATTGAGGGAAGTTCATCATGATACAGGCCTTCCTTAAGAAACAAGAAAAATCTCAACCTAACCTACCACCTAAAAGAACTAGAAAAAGAACAAATAAACCCAAAGTCAGTAGAAGGAAGGAAATAATAAAGATCAGAGAGGATATAAATGAAATAAAGATTTTTAAAATACAATGGAAAAGTCCAAAAAAACCAAGAGCCGTTTTTGTTTTTGATAGGATAAACTATATGGACAAACCTCTAGCCAGGCTAACCAAGAAGAAAAGAGAGAGGACCCAATTTAAAAAATAAATGAAAGAGGGGAAATAACAAATAATCCTGCAGAAATACAGAAAATTCATATTACTGTGAACAGGTTTTTTTTTCCCTTTTAGGGCTGCACCCACAGCATATGGAGGTTCCCAGGATAGGGGTCTAATAGGAGCTACAGCTGCTGGCCTACACCACAGCCACAGCAATGCCAGATCTGAGCCGCATCTGTGACCTACACCACAGTGCATGGCAATGCCGTATCCTTAACTCACTGAGCAAGCCCAGAGATCGAACCTGCAACCTCATGGTTCTTGTTGGATTTGTTTCCGCTGTGCCACGACAGGAACGCCAACTGTGAACAGTTACATGCAAACAAGTTGGACAACCTAGAAGACATGGACGATTCTAGCAACATACAGCCTGCCAAAATTAAGAAGAAACATAATTTGGGAGGAGTTCCCATCATGGCGCAGAGGAAATGAATCCAACTAGGAACCATGAGGTTGCTGTTTGATCCCTGGCCTCGCTCAGTGGGTTAAGGATCCAGTGTTGCCGTGAGCTGTGGTGTAGGTTGCAGACGCGGCTCGGATCCCGCGTTGCTGTGGCTCTGGCGTAGGCCCGTGGCTACGGCTCCGATTCAACCCCTAGCCTGGCAACCTCCATATGCCGCGGGAGTGGCCCAAGAAATAGCAACAACAACAAAAAAAGACAAAAAAAAAAGGATCATACACCATGATCAAGATGGGTTCATGTTAGGGTTGCAAGAACGATTCAGTATATGCAAATCAAAGTGATACACCACATCAAAAGACAAAACCTGCATGATCTTCCCACCAGGTGCAGAAAAGGCATTTGATAAAATTCAACATCCCCTCATGATAAAAATTCACCAAAGTGAGTGTACAGGGAGCAATGTCTCAACATCATAAAAGCAATGTTACGGCAAACCCACAGCCAACAAAATACTCAATGGCAAAAAGCTGAAAGGCTTTCCACTAAATTCTGGAACAAGACAAGGATGCCCACTCTCACCACTTCTATTCAACATAGTATTGGAAATCCCAGTCACAGCAATCAGACAAGAAAAAGAAATAAAATGTATCTAAATTGGAAAGGAAGAGGTAAAATTGCCATTATATACAGATGACATGATCTTCTCTATAGAAATCCCTTAAAGACTCCACACAAAAACTACTAGAATAAATGAATTCTGCAAGGTAGCAGGATACATGATTAATATACGTAAATCTGGAAGTTCCTTTGTGGCATAGTGGGTTAACTATCTGGCATTGCCACAGTTGTGGCACAGGTTGCAACTGCAGCATGGGTTCAATCCCTGGCCTGGGAACTTCCACATGCTGTAAGTGTGGCAGAAAAATGTTTAAAAAATATACATAAATTTGTTTCACTGTTTTGTTTTGTTTTTTGGCTGCACCCACATCATGTGGAAGTTCCTGGGTCAGGGATTAAAATCCTAGCTGCAGCTGCAGCAACGCCAGATCCTTGACCCAGCGCACCACTCTGGGGATCAATCCTGTGACTCTGCGGTGACCCTAGCCACTGCAGTCAGATTCTTAACCCACGGTGCTACAGTGGGAACTCCTGTCGCATTTCCTTACATTAGCAATGAAATATCAGAAAAAGTAAAAAAACAAAAACTACATCAAAAAAAGTAAGATACCTAGGAATAAATCCAACCAAGGAGATAAAAGACTTATATGCGGAGAACTATAAAACACGGATAAAGGAAACTGAAGAAGATTCAGGGAAATCCCATGCTCCTGGATTGGAAGAATTAATACTGTTAAAATGGCCTTTCTACCCAAAGTAATCTACAGATTTAATGCAATCCCTATCAAATCACCTATGACGTTTTTCACAGAACTAGAACAAAAGATCCCAAAATGTATGCAGAACCACAAAACACCCATAACTGCCAGAGCAATCCTGAGGAAAAAGGACAAACCTGGGGGCATCACCCTCCTAGACCGCAGACAATATCACAAAAATACAGTAAGCAAAACTGTGATTTTGACACAAAAACAGACATGTGGACCAATGGAACAGAATAGAGAGCCCAGAGATAAGCCCGCATACCTGCAAGCAATTACTCTTCCCCAGGGAGTCAAGAAGACACAATGGAGAAAATACAGTCTCTTCAGCAAGTCGGGAAGGCTGTACCCAGCTTCGTGTAAAATCAACGAGGTTAGTGCGCACCCTTCAATCACACAAAAATAAACTCAGAGTGGTTTAAAGGCTTAAACAGAAGGCACTGCACCATAAAACTCCCACAAGAGAACATAGGCAAAAACACTCTCGGACACAAACCCTACCAGCGTTTTCTGAGGTCAGTCTCCCAAGGCAATATAAATAAAAGCAAAAATTAGCAACTGGGACCTAACCAAACTTAAAAGCTTTTGCCCAGCAAAGGAAACCGTAAACAAAATGAAAAGACCACCTACAGACTGGGAGAAAATATTTGCAAACTATGAGACCAACAAGAGTTAATTTCCAAAATGTACAAACCACTCATACAACTCAATATCAAAGAAACAAGCCGATCAAAAAATGGGCAAGTAGGAGTTCCTCCTGTGGCACAACAGGATCGGTGATATCTCTGCAGCACCAGGATGTGGGTTTGATTCCAGCCTGGCACAGTGGGTTAAAGGATCTGGTGTTGCCATAGCTTTGGGGTAGGTGGCAACTGTGTCTTGGATCTGATCCCTGGCTTGGGGACTTCATGTGCCGCTTGATAGCAAAAAAAAGAAAAAGAGAGAAAAGAGAAAGACAGACAGACAGGCAGGCGGGCAGGAGACCTAAATAGACATCTCTCCAAGGAAGACAGATGGCCAACAGACATATGAGAAGATGCTCAGCATCACTAATTATTAGAGAAATGCAAATCCAAACTATGACGAGGTACCACTTCACACAGGTCAGAATAGCCATCATCAAAAAGTCTACAGGGAGTTCTCTGGTGGCACAGTGGGTAAAGGAGCTGGTGTTGTCACTGCAGTGGCCTGGGTTGCTGCTATGGTGCCGATTCGATCCCTGACATGGGAACTTCGACATGGCCAAGAAAAAAAAAGTCTACAAATAACAAATGCTGGAGAGGGTGCATGTGTCAGACCCCCGGCTGAGAGTCTGACACATGGTTTGTCATCTTACATTCTTCTTTGCTTAGCTGTCCTGCCAGGTAGGTACAATTAGACCCCCATTTTGCAGTTGAGAAAACTGGGGCACAGAGAGTTTAAGCAACTTGCCCAAGGTCATCCAGCTTGCAAACAGTGAGGTGGGTATCGAATGACCTCACAGAGCCCAGCATGGTGCCCAAGCCACAGGGTGTGTTCCTAGTTTTATAGTCCTGTGTTTGAGATGCTCCTCCAGCCAGAGGTTCTCAGCTGGGGGCAATTAACTCCCCAGAGGACAACTGGCACCATCTGGAGATGTTTGACTGTCTCCACTCGGGGGGCAGGGGGTGGCCTGCTCCTGGCAATCACTGGGTAGAGGCCCAGGATTAGGGTCGACCTCCTGCAGGGTACAAGCCAGCCCCCACCAACATAACTAACCTGACCCAAAACATCAGCGTGCAGAGGCAGAGAAACTGTTCTAGGCCAGCAGTTCTCACACTCTGGCAGGTGTCAGAACCACCTGACTCTGAGCTTGTTAAACCCCAGGCTGCTGTCACCCCCACCCCACCCTGCCCCACCCCAGAGTCTGATTCACTAGGTCTGGGGTGGGGCTTGGGGATATGAGTTCTCAGCTGATGCCACTGCTGAGGGCCCAGGGCTCACACGTTGCAAACCACCAGTCTAGACCAAGTGAGTACCAGGTGGTGGCTTAGTAATTTTTCATAGATTTTTAGTTCGCAACTCCCTCATGACATGAGCATCTTTTCATGTGCTTACTGGCCATCTGTGTACCTTCTGGCTGAGGTGTCTGTTCAGGTCTTTTGCCCATTTTTTTTAACTGGGTCGTTTTCTTATTGTTGAGTTTTAAGAGTTCTTTATGCAGGAGACTATTTTGAAATCTTAATGATGTGGGTGGGTGGGGGGACTGGGCTGGCAGATGAAGCAGGAGGGGCAGCTTGTAGCAGGAAAAGAAGTCAGGTCCTGGGAGGAAACTGCAGGCAGATAGAAGGCCAGATGCTGTGACGCTGGGGGGCCTTTCCCCCCTAAAACTGAAGCTGGCCATCCCCGGTTCTCCCCGCCCCCACAGCTGAAGTAGGCATGGACCACCCGCCTCATCGCCACCCTGCAAGGCAACGTCAGCCTCCCCACTTACAGGTGAGGAAGCAGGTATGGCGAAGTCCCGCCCCAGGCTTGGCGGGCACCCAGGCTGCTCCCAGACTAATTACACTGAAATCACCGGGAGGGGGGCAGGCATCAGAACTTAAAGAAGGGAGTTCCCGTGGTGGTGCAGTGGAAACAAGTCCAACTGGTATCCATGAGGATGTGGATTTGACCCCTGGCCTCTCTCAGCGGGTTGGGGATCGGGAGTTGCTGTGAGCTGTGGTGTAGGTCGCAGCTGTGGTCCGATTCAACCCCTAGCCTGGGAACCTCCATCTGCCATGAATGCAGCCCTAAAAAGCACCCCCCCCCAAAAAAAAAAGAATTTAAGCAAAACAAAACACTCCTCCAGTGTTTCTACTGTGAAAGCAGCGAGAACCAGGGCTTCGGCATCACGCGCGGACGGGGCCTCTGCTCCCCCCACTCCTCGGCTTTGCTCTCAGAGGCTGGGCTCAGATTCAGGGCGCTGGAGGAGGCTTCGTTTGAAGGCTTGCTGCCCCCCCTTCGCCCCCACTGCAGCCGTCAGGCCAAAGGCAGTTCTCTCTACAGCCCAGGGCCGGGGAAGCTGCCAGGCCGGGGAGTGAGGAGGGGAGAGGCTGGTCCACCTGGGCCTGAGGCCGAGAGCACTCACAGGCCTGGCTGGCTCCAAGGCAGAACCGAATGATCAAGGGCAAGACGGAGAATGCAGGGGCCTGTTGACCAGCTTGCCCAGAACCAGGGACGCGGCAGGATGGCAGAGGGCCCCTGCGGAGGCTGGGAGGCACGCGCGACCCTGGTTTCTTCTGGTCACCAAGGACCCTGGGCCTGGCGATCCACCTTCCCAGCGTCTTGGCACCGCAGCTGCACCCCCTGCCTTTGGCTGCCTCAAAGTGCTGCCAAACCCCCGTGTTACACTTGCCATGCCCTGGGGAGACCAGCCCTGGGGGGACCAGCCCAGGGCATGGCTAAGTCCCAGGATAAAAGGCTCATGATTTACCTCTGGTGTTTCTGCCAGCAAGTTAAGTCTGGTCATGCTGGTTCCTCCAGCATGTTGTCCTAATAACATTTCAAGGGGTCACAACATCCTCAGGGGCTGGTCTCTTTAGGACGGTGCTAGGGAGAGGGTCCCTGGCTCCCCCCCCCCCCGGCTCTGCTTAGGCAGTGCCTGCCCCCAGCTCAGAAGGCAGTGAAAACCCCCCTCCCAGCTCTCCTAAGAGCCGAATCAGGCCCCGGGTGGCATCTGGGCACCTGACCTGCTGCCCTGGCCTTACTGGGTTTGGCATTTGTTTCCTCCTGTGGGAAACGAGGACCGTGGTCCCAGCACACACGGGGGCTGAGGATGACGCGAGCTCGGGCGGGTACCACCGGGATGCGATGCGCGAGATGAGGGTGGCCAAGGCTCAGGGCTGCCTCCGTGTGTGAGGGGCTCACTGCCCCTTCCTGGCAGGTGAGAACGGGGAGGCTGAGGGGGAGCTGCTCCCGGCCTTCTAGCTACAGCTGCTGGGGGTGAGGGACGATGAGATGGAAGGGGTCATGGTTGAAGTGCATGGCGCCACACGCCCCCCCCCCCCAATATGTGTTGAAGCCCTACTGTGCGTGTGAGTTACTGGGAAGAAAGCGTCTTTATAGATGCAGATACGATGACGTCACACCAGATGAGGATGGGCCCCAAGCCCAATGACTGGGGTCCTTTTAAGAAGAGGAAAATGTGGGACACACACACACAGGGTAGCAGGCCACATGCAGACAGAGCAAAGACTAGCGTGATGCTGTCACACCAAGGTTGCCTGCGATGCCAGAGCCGGAAGAGGCAAAGAGAAGATGGTCCCTAGCGCCCTCGAGGGGGCTGGGCGGCCGACACCTTCATCTCAGACTTCTGGCCGCCAGGACGGGATGCTGAGCCAATGCATTCCTGCGCTTTGAAGCCATCCAGTTTAGGGTTATTCATGGCAGCAGCCAGAGGAAACGCACCCAAAAGGGCCCAGATTTCTGCTGCTTTTAAAGATGACGGCAGGAGAGGGAGGGAACCAGCCCAGAGGCTAGAGCCCAGTGCCCCTCGGTCAGCCGCTGAATGGCCCCCGGCCGGCCGACGGCCCCCAGCACACAGCCCAGTCCCTCTTTTCTCATAAAAGCGTGGCACTGGCTCAGTAAAAGCCAGCAGAGGCAAAAAGAACCCTGGTGCCCAGGGAGGTGGGAGGCTGTGGATGGAGCCACTCCTTCCCACAAAAGCCCCCAAACACAGGCTTGCGGGCAGCAGGAGCAGCATCAGGCACTTCCAGTGGGAGGCGGGCGGCCCCTCGAGCCCAATTTCCCAGGTTGATGCTGCTGGATTCAGCTTCAGATCACCTCCCTCTGACTCTGCTAAATATAACCCAGGCTCGACTGCTGCATAAATTTGAACATTGGGCTCAAGAGACGCGTGATTCTGGAGAACTCACGCAGCTCGTTCCTGTGTGTCGGGTGTGAAGCGAGCAGGGCAGAGAGCGTTCGCTCTCCCCATCAACTCTCAGCTACCTCCCGCTGGCCCTGGCTGCCTAGCCCTGACCATTGGCCACCTCTTCCTTCCAGAAGCTTTGCAGGGGTCTTCCCCAGCAGGGTCCCCAGGGCTCAGGTGGGATGGGGCATTTGGCTCTTGGAGTTTCAGGCTGGGGCTAGGCTGGGCGAGGGTCCCTGGGACACAGGTGAGATGCCCCTGGATGCTCAGTATCCTTGCCCCAGTGCCCCCGCCGCCCGGTCCTCCAGAACCCCTCGCCTGTCCACACCATTCGGGGGTCCTGAGAAGGTGGGGATGGAGGGTAGGGTAGAGACTGGGAATTCCCAGCTGTCATCCGCATTTCCCATCTTGCTCCCCTCTTCCCATTATTCGTTCAACAAACATTCGCCCAGCCCAAGTGCTTGGTGCAGTGCTTGGCCCAGAAGATACCCAGTGCTTGTGTCTTGGCACCAGTATCCAGGGCCTGGGCTTATGGGACTCACCGGGCTTCCTGAATCTGATGATGCTTGGTCTTCCTCAATTCTGGAAACTGCTCAGCCAGCACCTCCCCTTGTTTTGCCTCCTCCACAGACAGACCAGCCTCCTCATCCAACTGCGCTGGGGCAGGTGTTCCCTGTTCTACAGTTCATGCAAACTGTGGTTCTTAAGAGGCCGCCCTGCCCCACCTCAATCCCCAGGCCACGCCCCCTGCCTCTGGGGTGGGGTCGCCACCCCAGCCCCTTGATGCAGGGCTTGGCAATGCCTCTCAGCCTCATAGAGTTAAAGCCTGGGCTCAAATGCTGACCACCTGGTGGTTTTCAGCTCCAGCTTCAATGTGGGCCACACCCACCCCGGGGAGGGGGCGCGTTCCCACATCCCGCAGGCTCAGCTGTGCCTTCACCTGGACATTGCTATTTGTGGTCGTTTCCTTTCGGGTGTTTTTTAAAGAAAGCTTTCCAGTTACCTAGGCTGCAAAAGGACCAAGTTAGTCACCTTCCCACAGGCATTTACGTTTAAAGAGTGGCTTTTCTCATGGGACAGAACAAAGAGCCTGGGCCTTGGAATCAGACAGCCCTGGGCTCAAACTCTGTCGGGATGCTCATCACTATGGCAACGTGGGCGGCCTGCCTCTCTGCGTTTTAGGTCCGTCGTGTATTTAAAGGCAGATGATCCATGTTGGTGAGAGGTGCCCAGGGTCGCTGTTACAGCTGTCTGCAAACTTGGTGGCATAAACAACACAGACTGATTCGTTTACAGTTCTGGAGGTTTAAGTCTGAGCATGGGTTTCGAGGCTAAAACCCAGGTGTCAGCAAGGCTGCATTCCTTCTGGAGACTCCAAGGAGGAATCTGAGTCCTTCGCCTTTTCCTCCTTCTAGAGGCTGCTTGTCTCACCTGGCTTGTGGCCCCCTTACATCCTCAAAGCCCACAGTGGCTGCTCATCTCGCTCACATCTCATCACTCGGACCCTGACCCTCCCGCCCTCTCGTGTGATCCCTCTGTGCCCTTGTGTCCAGGACAATCTTCCTCCTACTTCAAAGTCAGCTGATCAACAACCTTAATTCCATCTGCTGCCTTAACTCTCCCGTTCTCCCCCTTGCCATGTGTGTTAGGGTTCTCCAGAGAAACAGGTGTGTGTGTGTGTCTGTGTGTGTGTCTATAGAGGTTATGTCTATATGTATATAGAAAGATTTAAGAAATTGGCTCATGTGATTATGAAAACTGGATAGTACAAAATCTGGGGGGTCTACCTACGGGCTGGGGACCCAGGGAAGAGGAGATGCTGCAGCTCAAGTTGGAAGGCTGCCTGCTGGCAGAATTTTCTCTTTCCCAGGGGAGCTAGGTCTTTTGTTCTGTTCAGGCCTTCAACTGATTGGGTGAGGCCCACCCACATGAGGAAGGGCAATCTGCTTTACTCAAAGTCCACCGATGTACATGTTAATCTCATCCCCAAACCCTCACAGAAGCATCCAGAATAATGTCTGACCAGATACTTGGGCACTGTGGCCCCAGTGACACATAAAATGAATCATCACATGATGTAACACAGCATATTCATAGGTTCTGGGGATTCAGACATGGTCGTTTTGGGGAGGCCGTTATTCTGGTGACCACAGCTACCTCTGTATTAGGGTTTTTCAGAAAAACAGAATCAATAGGACATTATCTATCTGTCTGTCTGTCTATCTATCTATCTATCTATCTATCTAATGGATGCTGGCAACTTTCAGAATCTTGAGCAGCAAGCTGAAGACCCAAGGGGGCTGAGAGTATAATTCCAGTCTGAGTCTAAAGGCCTAAGAACCAGGTGAACCCATAGTGTGAGTTCTGGTCTAGTCAGCAAGCTCAGGACCCAGAAGAGTCAGTGTTTCAGTTTGAGTCCAAAGGCAGGAAAAGACCAATGTCCTAGCTGAAGACAGTCAGGCCTTACTCCTGGAAGGGTCAGCCTTCTGTCCCATTCAGGTCGTCAACTGATTGGACAAGGCCCACCCACATTGGGGAGGCCAGTCTGCTTTACTCGGTCTACTCGTGCAAAGATTAATCTCATCCCAAAACACCCTCAAAGACACACTCTGGATAACATCGGGGTATGTGTAGCCTAATCAAGCTGACATCTAAAATTAACTAACCAGCACACCTCCTTGCAGGGAAGTTTTGAATTCCAATACACACACAGGGGTGCCAGGGCTGGCTCCTACTAGCTCACAGAAATGGTTGTTGGAGTTTGCATCATGGCTCAGCAGAAATGAATCTGACTAGCATCCATGAGGACACAGGTTCAATCCCTGCCCTAGCTCAGTGGGTTAAGGATGCGGCATTGCCACGAGCCGCAGTGTAGGTTGCAGATGTGTGTGGCTCGGATCCCGTGTTGCCATGGCTGTGGCATAGGCCAGTGGCTACACCTCCAGTTCGACCCCTAGCCTGGGAACCTCCATATGCTGCAGGTGTGGCCCTAAAAAGACAAAAGAAAAAAAATGGTTGTTAAATGTTCAGGAGTTTTACAAGGCAGGTGTTAAGGGGTTGGTGTCCTGAACCTGGGGGGAGAAGTGTTTACACCTTGGAAATGGGCATGTGCTACAAATCAGGGCTTTTTGCCTTATTATTTGCCTTTTGTTTTTAGAAAGTGGGTTTTTCCCACGTGTGAGGCACCTTGGTCTTTGTTCAGTTAGTGGTAATTCTCTTTCTTCCCCCCTCTGCTGGAGACAAAAGTCCTCCCCACCCCGGCCGTGCTCTGTGGCCCAGGCAGTGCACTTCCCCCTGCTTTCCTCCTGCAGCTTGGAGTTCTGGCTGCTCCCTCTCCCACCCCAGGCCTAGGCCAGCCCGATGGAGCCGACAAGACAGCCCCTCAGAGCCCCGCTCATCTGCAGGTTTGACAGCCGACACATGGCCGTGGGCTGAGCCAGGCCCTGCCTCCCCCTTGCCTCTGCTCAAGAAAATAATAATAATTAATGAAGAAACTGTTTATTGAGAGCCGTTTCCCACCAAAAGCCTCAGGGTACATTGCACTTAAACGTAATTAAAAGTGGCGTCTCTTCAACTTTGGTTTGAAATGGAAAGCTGGCTCTGCTGCCCTGTGCAGGCGCCCCCACACCTTCCCCTAACTCTGCAGAGGGGGCTGGAAGCGAGGGCGAGGGGCCTGGCCATAGGAGTTAAGGTGTAGCCGGAAAGCATGGGAAGGGTCCAGGGGATGAGGGTGGGTCCCCCGCAGCTAAGAGAGCTGGAAGCAGATGGCTTAGAAGCAGGTGGCCACCCTCCATGAAGGGGCAAGACAAAGCCACTCTTGCCAGGTTTGGACCCCCTGGCCTCTGAGTGCCCACTGAGTCCAAAGTCGAGACTTTCCCTTCTTAGACCCAACACTCTGCGCTGCTGCCCTAAGCCGCCAACTGTGATTTACTCACTCATTCGGCAAGGGTTCCCCGAGAGCCTGCTGTGTGCCGAGGGCTGTTCTGAGGATGCAGCTGGTGCACAAGAAGATGCCTGCTCTCACAGACCTTATACTGCAGCTGGTAGAAGATGGACAATGAACGAAAATGAGAAAATTCCAGCAAGAAGGAGAGGGAGTGGGGAAGGCAGGCAGGTGGCTATGGGTTTCTAAGGAGACGCTTGATGAGAAGGCAAGTTGTCAGGAAGAGGGAGGAAGTGAGCCAAAAGGAAGAGCATCCCAGGCAGAGGGAACAGCCTGTGCAAAGGCTCTGAGGCAGGTGCAAGATGCAGGAAAGAGGCCAGTGTGGGTGGAGCAAAGACAGGGATGGGAGAGTGGTGATCAGACTCCATGCTCTGCACAGAGAGTTCTAAGCTCCAGCTCTGGACCTGGCCCTGGGCTAGACCCTCAAGGTATTGGGGTTGACCCCAAAAAGGAGAGGCACTGAGATGGCAGTAAGAAATGTAGCAGCAGAACCCTGACCCGCCAGGGCTTGTAATGATCAGCCAGGTGGGGACCCTGCCTTAAGGGCATCCCGGGCTGGAACAAGGATGGGCGAGCCTCTCCCTCTGCATCTCCCACCTCTCCCGGCCGCCCCCCCCCGAGGTGGGCCCCGGGAGAGGTGGCTTCCCTGAGATCGACCTCCCACTCAGCCTTCCATCTCTGTCCAACCAGGTCCTCTCCCAGCTTCGCTGGCTGCATCAGCTTTATTCCTTTCCTGTTGAGATGCCCTCAGGAAAACTTCCTGCAGGAGCGCCGGAGTCACTACTGACTCTGGACAATGACCGTGTCCTTCTCTTTCTCCTGGGGAAAGGACGGAACTAACAGGACACATCAGGGCGCCAGGGCCCCTTCCAGAGATCCACAGTCACGTGACCGTGGACCATCTGCAGCTGCCCTGCTCGCTCGCTCTGTCTTAAGATCAAGGATGCTTATCCCTCTGTATCCCAGATAAAGCTAATGAGAGCTGCGTTGGGCTGGCACCAAGGACCCCCAATTCTTGCCAGGAGTGGGAGAAGTAGTACAAGGGATTAGAATGGTGTCCGCGCCTGCTGGAGCTGTCACCTGGCTGTCCCCAAAGGGGGCCATGCTGAGGGCTGCAGACCAAATCTCTCTCTTTCCCCTGGTCAGTAAACAACACCCCAGGGCCCAGGGTGGTGCTGATGCTCTGAGAATCTTCCCTCTGAAATAACCTATATAAGAAAAGAACCTGGGTGTTCCTGTCGTGGCGCAGCAGAAACGAATCTGACCAGCATCCATGAGGACGCAGGTTCGATCCCTGGCCTCGCTCAGTGGGTTAAGGAGCCGTTGCTGTGAGCTGTGGTGTAGGTCGCAGACATGGCTTGGATGTGATGTGGCTGTGGCTGTGGTGTAGGCCCGCAGCTGCAGCTCTGACTGGACCCCCAGCCTGGGAACATTTATATGCCACAGATACGGCCCTAGAAAGACCAAAAAAAAAAAAAAAGTGTGTGTATATATGTGTGTATAAATATATATACATATAAAAAAACTGATTCACTTTGCTGTACACCTGAAACTAATGCAACATTGTAAATCCATTATACTCTAATAAAACTGGGAGAAAAAAGAATCTTACCTTTGGGAGCAGGCTGGAAGCAGGTCGCACCTAGATGGGAGGTGGGCTGGTGCTGGACAGGAAATAAAGAAAAAGTAAAGCTTTTTGGCCTCTTGGTGTCCTGCAATTTCCATTTCATTTTGATAAAAGCAACAAAGTTGGTTCTAGCCCAGACCGTAAGGGGCGTCATCCCCAATGCTGGAAGCTTCTATACGGCTGGCTGGATCTTTGGGGTCCTTGTGTCCATGCACCCACTTGCCGGGCCCACCCACTAATGAAAAAGCTCTACCCGGGCGCCCCGCCTGAGCCCAGCACTGTGTTTTCAGCCTCCAGATGTAGCTTTGCTCCTTCCGTCCCTGGAGGAGGAGGGTTCAGGTGCCTGGTCAATACGCCAGTGGAATTAAAATTATGGAAAACACATGCACTGCGATTCGGGTTTAGGCTGAAAGTATTAATTTTCTGGTCTCAATTATTCAATAGAAATTAATGAAAATGCAAGAGGAGTCTCAGAGGAGCCGCTCTCACTAGCTGGGGTGGGTGTAGACAGAGGAAAGTTGGCTTAAGTGGCGTCTAGGAAGGTGGGGTGAGCCCGAAGGCCAGGGACCCCAGCACCTGTCCTCAACTCCCCCCAGCCTGGGCCCTTCCCGGGGGTGGGGAGCCTCCAGTGCCAACCAAGACTGGACCTGCACCTTCATTGGGAGGGACATGGGGGGGTGTTGGCACCCTCCATGCCAGCTGTTGGGGAGCTCACAGCCCATGGGGAGATGAGCTGCAGCCACCAGTGTTACAGCAACACAGGGGGCGGAGGGGGGCTCAGGCAGCTGGGAGTGGGGTGTTGGCGGGGGTGGGGGGGAGGCTTCCTGGAGGAGGTGGCTCCTGGCAGAATCCCCAAACTCAGAAAACCCCTTTCTGAACAAAGACACACTTTGGGGTCCTGGTGACCATCTGAGGCAGGACAATTTCCTGAGTGGCAGCTATAATTTGTCCTTTCTGTAAAAGAGTCTGATTTCAGAAGGCTGTTTTTTACTTGTTCATCCCAAAAGGCAAGAAAGGGCAGGCCTGGGGTCTAGATGACGGAACTATTGGGGGGTGCGCAGTTCCTGGGCTTTCAGAATGGGGACACTAGCTCCCCGAGGGTGGGGACACCTGTGTCCCAGGCCTATGAGGATCCCCATGGGGTGACAGGCCTTCAGAAGGGATGGCACCCAGATGTAGGGACGGATCCCCAGAGCTCTGGCTTGGGGGCCTGGCAGAGCGGTCCCAGGGCCCAGGTTCACCCCCAGTGACAGGGCTGCCTGCGTGTGGATGGACCGCCAGCTCCTTGGATGAGAAGCATCTTTTTAGGGACCACACAGGCAGGGACAAAGGTGGGGCTTCCTCACCCGCGTGACCTCTCAGGTGGTGGGGAGCAGGGGCACAAAACATGACCTACTCCAAACTTTTAAAGTTTACGGCGGCGCCCTCAGCATATGAATGTTCCTGGGCCAAGGAGTGAACCCGAGCTGCAGCTGGGACTTACACGCTGCAGCTGTAGCAACGCCAGATCCTTTAACCCTCTGAGCCGAGCCCGGGGTCGAACCTACACCTTTGCACTGACCTAAGCCGCTGCAGTTGGATTTTTTTTTTTCTTTTGTCTTTTTGGCTTTTTAGGGCTGCACCCGAGTCATATGGAGGTTCCCAGGCTAGGGGTCAAGTTGGAGCTGTAGCCACTGGCCTACACCACAGCCATAACAATGCTGGATCCAAGCCGTGTCTGCGACCTACACCATAGCTCACGCTGGATCGTTAACGCACTGGGCGAGGCCAGGAATCGAACCTGCATCCTCATGGATGCTAGTCAGGTTCGCTAACTGCTGAGCCACGACGGGAATTCCTGTAGTTGGGTTCTTAACCCAGTGCACCACAGCAGGAACTCCCAACTCAAATTTTTTGCATCTCTCAGAAGCAGGATTTGGAGTGAGATTTGATGGGATTGGAGGAGAGGGAGGGGTGGGATGGACTGGGAGTTTGGGATCCGTAGATGCAAACTATTAAATTTAGAATGGATAAACAAGAGGCCCTATTGTATAGCTCAGAGACCTATATCCAATCTTTTGCAATAGACCATGAAAAAAGAATGTATGTGTGGGTGTGCGTATATGTATATATGACTGGGTTACTTCGCTATACAGCAGAAATCGGCATGGCGTTATAATAATCAACTATATATATATATTTTTTTTAATCTTTAGGGCCACACCCGCAGCATATGGAAGTTCCCAGACTAGGGGTCAAATTGGAGCTTCACCTGCTGGCCTACGCCACAGCCACAGCCACAGCCACAAGAATGCCATATCCGAGCCACATCCACGACCTCCACCACAGCTTGCAGCAGTGCTGGAACCTTAAGCCACTCAGCAAGGTCAGGAATTGAACCCGCATCCTCATAGATACCAGTCGGGTTCTTAATAGGGTGAGCCACAATGGGAACTCCCTAGATCAGCTCTCCTTCCATTTCAAAAAAATTTAAAAGAAGATTTAACTGGATTTAGCAAAGTGTTAGCTATTTCAAGAGCATGAGAAGACAAGCCATAGACTGGGAGAAAATATTTGCAAAAGACACAGCCGATAAAGGACTATTATCCAAAATATGCGAAGAGCTCTTAAAACTCAATAATAAGAAAACGAACAACCCCAGAGAGATTGCTCACTCTCTTGGGCTCTGGTGGTTCCCTCTCATAGAACCCTTGGATTTCAAGATTTCCTTTTAAAGTTTTCCCAGGTTCATAGGCAGATGACTTCCAGGAGCTGGTCCCAGGCTGGGGATGGAGGCCACGTCCACAGGGACGAGGGAAGTGGGAGGGCCGCGGGTGTTGGAGCAGAGAACCTGAGTCCGAGGAAGGAGGGCGCGCTCTGTGCGCTGTGCTGAGCAGGGCGCCTGGGAGCTTGGCTGTACCTGAGGGTCAGGGGACACCAGGGTGACAGCACACTGAGGAAAGCGACAGGCGGAAGAGCCGGGACTTTGAAGAGAGCAGACCCCAAGTTTGAATTCCACAAATGACGGGTCTTCTGTGTGCCTCAGGGTCCCCAGCTGGAAACATGGGTGTTTCCATGGCACCCACGTCCTGGGGTGGTGGAGGGGACACTGGTGTTTTTCTGGTGAACAGGTATCTAAGCCTTGTTTTTGTGGCATCGGCATCCCAGTTTTCCTGGGGGGAGAGTCACCTCTCACCGTTGCTGGCCCTTGGCGGCACAGGACCCAGGGCAGATCTGCAGGGCCCCATCCTTCCCCTTAGGCGGGGGCAGGAGGGAGCTGGGCCCCTGGGCTGAGAACAGCTGGGACTTGCTCGGCCGAGTAAAGTGGGCCTGGCTTCTCTGACGCGTCAGGAAGAAAGTGAACGGCAGGAGCTGAGCTCAGCTGGAGTAGAGACATGAGATGACCCTTCCATCTCTCCTGGGGTCCAGGAGAGCTCCCCAGTTATGCCTGCCTTACTCCTAGGGGTCCGAAAGGGAGGGGGTGCCAGGCCAAAATAAGTCCTGATGTCGTCCCGGCGTCCTTTCCTCTGGAACCCATCTTTGCCAAAAGATGCGCACACACCGGGGAGAGTCCTGTGCCCAGTCGGGTGTGAGAATTCGAACAAGGTAACCGGCTACAGGTAAACAAAGACCCAGAAGAACTGTGCTGTAGAAGCGATTTAAACCCCCTCTCCGGTGGGCTCCTCACTCAGGGGGACGCCCGCACCCGCACCCTGCTTTCGGGTGTGTAGTACGGCTTTGCTTCTGACCTAAATAGACTCTGTGCTCTCCCACACGTGGCTCTAACAATACACTTTAGACCTGTTTTCTTTCTTTCTTTTCTTTTTTTTTGCTTTTTAGAGCCGCACCCGCAGCATATGGAGGTTCCCAGGTTAGGGGTCAAATTGGAGATATAGCCACCGGCCTACACCACAGCCACAGCAGTGCAGGATCCGAGCTGCGTCTGTGACCTACACCACAGCTCACGGCAACACCGGCTCCTTGACCCACTGAGCGAGGCCAGGGATCGAACCCGCAACCTCACGGTTCCTAGTTGGATTTATTTCTGCTGAGCCACGACGGGAACTCCTAGGCCTCTTTTCACAGCCTTTGCCTCCTTGAAACATTCTGGCTTTCAACCGGGGGCAAGAATCAGGGCAGTTCTGTCTTAGCCTCTAGCTGGTTTAGTGGCTGGGACTCCTGGTTTTCACCCAAGCTGCCCAGGTTCAATGCGTGAGCAGAGAATTAAGATCTCTCTCCAAAGCTGTCACTCACTGCTGTCACCTTATCTCCAAGAGTGACAAGGGCAGAAACAGGCTGTATCTTGTAGGAGGCTGGTGCCAGTCTGGTTCCCGCCTTCCCGGCCTGGCTCTCAGGACTCCCCCCCAGGGTCGGAGCTCTCGAGGCAATGCATCTCCAATTCAGCTTAAACCGGTCAGAGCTGGCTGTATGCGTATCAGTGGTGGCGTTCGTATCAGCTGATGGAAATGACCACCAGGAGTCCCCGTTGTGGCTCAGTGGTTAATGAATCCGACTAGGAACCATGAGGTTGCAGGTTCGATCCCTGGCCTCGCTCAATGGGTGGGGGATCTGGTGTTGCCATGAGCTGTGATATAGGTCGCAGATGCGACTCGGATCCCGTGTTGCTGTGGCTCTGGTGTAGGCCAGTGGCTACAGCTCTGATTAGACCCCTAGCCTGGGAACCTCCATATGCCCTGGGGAGCGGCCCTAGAAAAGGCAAAAAGACACACACACACACAAAAGAAATGACCGCCGACGGAAGGTTCCCAGGTGTCGGGCACTGTGGCTACTGAGTCTCAATCTACAAATGGACACTCGGCCAGACTCTATGGAAAAATAGAACTCTGACCACAACCTGCAGCCCCCCGCCCAGGAAACCAACCCGTTATCTACAGTAACCCGTCCAAGGCCAGCCTGCTGGCTCCAGGTCAGACCACCGTCTCTAGCCAGCATTCCGGGAACCTAACAACCGCTCCTGTAACAATGGGCCCCAAACAGCCAGGACCTGATGCACCGCCCACAGCGCCCCCAATTTTGCTCCAACAGAGGACCAAGCAGAGAGCATCAGCTATGCCCCTCTAACCAACCCTGTGGGATGGCCCCCCTGCTCGTGGACCCACCAGCTTTCCCAGGCCGCCAGATTCCCATCTGGGGCCTCTTCTCCGCTCCCCTGGAAAGCCCTCCTGCTCTCCTGCCTGCCTTTGAGTTCCTGCTGAAAGGAAAGGGCTGGGGGCCATCGCAACCTTGAAAGCGTCTGTGCCTGTTCTCATCTGGTCGGCCTTCATTTATGGATTGCCACGTTAATTTTTACGAAAATGCGTGCAGCACTTACTACACGCCAGGCTCCGTGTGTACAGGCAACTCACTTATTCGGAGAAAGATCCAGATACGGGCACACAACCGCGGACCTCCTCCTGGGTCCCTGTCCCATGCACCTTTGGGCTTATTTCCACTTTTTGTTGTCTTTGAGCTATTTCACAACGCTGCAGGTTGTAGAAAACTTACCTAATGCACATAATTTGGGTTCCTTGGATGGCGCAGGAGCTGAGTCCCACAGGATGCAATTGGTTATTGTCCTGTGGCCACGTTTACATCTGTTTGTAAATTCATTTCAATATCCCCAACTCCCCACATATGTGTGTGATTTGAATTCTTTGAGCTGGTGGTGACATCTTGATTCCCTCAGATTCACGAAAGTCTTTTTTTTTTTTTTTTTGCTTTGCTTTTTAGGGCTGTACCTGCGACATATGGAGGGTCCCAGGCTAGGGTCGAATTGTGGAGCTGTGGCCACTGGCCTACACCACAGCCACGTGAGATCCGAGCCACATTTGGGACCTACACCACAGCTCACGGCAACTCTGGATCCTTGACCCACTGAGCGAGGCCAGGGATCGAACCCGCAACCTCATGGTTCCTAGTCGGGTTCGTTAACCACTGAGCCATGCTCAGCCTCCTTGGCCTTCCCAGAGTTTAAACAGGTGCTCCTCAGGGAAGGGAGGGGATGCAGAGACCAGGGAGGCGCATCCACAGACAGGAGTGCAGCCTTGGGTCGGGGTCTCAGTTCTTCAAGAAACAGAGATAACTATTGCTGAGCCCTTCCGCAGAACTGAACCCCCCAACAAATGGAAGTTGTTAACTACTTGATGAGCATTCTTCATTCCAGAAAGAAGGAGGACCCCCAGAACCAGGCCTGGGGCCACTAAACACCAGCTCTGAAAGAGGATGCGAGCTTGCCTCTACCCTGACCCTTATTTTCCACTCCCCAAAGACAAAACCACCCCCTAGTCCCTCCCATGGGTGGGGGCACCGTCTTTAAGGCATCAGCCTACTGCGGCCGCCTTTGCCTGGCAGAGCAATAAAATCTTTTTCTCCTTCACCCCAAATTGTCCCAGCGTTTCTATTCGGCAGCGGTGGACAGAGGCTGAGTTTCAGTAACAGTCTGATGTAGGGACTGATTGAATATTAATATCAATCGTGGCTAACGGTGACGGGGTGACTTTGAAGTGCCAGACACTGTGCCAAGGTCATCTCATTACCGCCTCACAGCAGCCCTACAAGGCAAACAACTGTCCTGTCCCATTTTACAGATGGAAGGTTCCAGGCACCTGGGGAGTGAGTAACGAGGCTTTCTTCACCTCCTGCTTCCTCTGGGGCCCAGCTCTGCAAGCTGAGATTCCTGGATCAGGGCCCCATGGGGTCTTCCTTAAAGCCTGGTGTGTGTGCCCCTGGGCTCCCTATCCTCAGCAGGCCTCCCCACCTCCGTTACTAGGTCCAGTGCAAGGATTTCTGGGGGCAGATTCCTCCAGCTGGGCCTGGTTTGGGGGCATCGCCTTGAAAACCCACTAATTACCGCTGGGAGCGGGAGGCCCAGTCCCCTGGGCTTTGGCGCGGGGAGGGGGTCAGGGATCCAAGGTGCCCCAATTGCTTACTAGGGGCTCGGCAAGCTAATTGAAATGTGCCAGCTCTGTGCCTGGGGACCTGTGCGCCGAGCAGCCCCAGGCGCCTGGGTCGGCTGCTGAGTTGATGACTTATTAAAGGGAAAAAACGCAGGAGTGGTGGCTTCATTTGCAAGGGAAATGACTTGACAGGGGCTCCTCATTTGCAATCGTTCAGCCTGGAGGTTTTGATTAACTGCGGAGGAAAAGGTTCCTCCTGTTTTATGCATGAGGAGCCGTGCCTGGGGATACAGGGACCCCAGCAGCGGCAGCCCCCCTCCCACCCCCTCCGTCTCGGCATCCTGCTAGGGGAAGGAGGAGAGGGGTAAGGGCGGGGGTTCCTGGAGGGCACGATTGATCGCCGGAGCCCGAGACCAGCCCTCGACCAGCCCTCGACGGGGAGGATGGAAATTTCCCGAGGCGAGGCTCCCCCACTTCTCATCTGTGAGACCCCGTGGGAGGCCTGGGGGAAATTTAATGAGCTCAGCGTGCGGGCGCCTGGCTTGGAGCCGGGCACGAAGCAGGAGCTCCTTTCCGTCCCAGCCACCCCGCCCCACCTGGAACGCTGCTGCCCCCCAGCCCCCTCCACTCGCACCAACCCCTCCCCTGCTCTTAACCAAGACACCCCCACCTCCGGCCCCGGTACGCACTCTGCAGAGAAAGTGGGGGTGGGGAACCTGATGCATTTCCAGAGTTCTCTCTCCAGCTACCAATCGGGGGGCCCGATTTCCCTTTAAAATTTCGATTTCACTTCCTTCCTTTCCATCACGCCCCCTTCCTCACTTCCCAGGGTTTTTCTCACCTTCTGGAAGGGCTGCACCTTCCTTCCGCAAAGGTGAGAAACGCTGAATCCAGCTCGCTGGCTGTCAGGGCTGGAGGCCAGGCTCTGGGCGGGAGGGGTGGGGGTGGTTAGGGGCCAGCAGGGTCACACTGGGCGGGGCGGACTGATCGAGAATCTTGACGACGGCAATGGGCCATTTCTCCAGGACCAAGGGGAAGGGGGCACCCAGGGTTCACCCCAAATTCCCGAGGGTCATGACCCAGCAGCCTTGGGTCCATCCAAGGGGGTGGGGAGCTCTTGACCTCCTGTCCCTCTGGAGCAAGCCAGGCCATGGCAGAGACGGGAGTCCTGCCACCAGATACAGGGCACACTGTGGTGGGCACCTTTCAGACACAGGTCAACATCTATGCCACTTTCCAGCTGGGCGTCACTGATGAGTGCCTTAACCCCCGAGCCTCAGCTTCCTCATCAGAAAAATGGGACAGCTGTCCCTACCTGAAAGGGTTGGTGGGAAGTTAAAGGACCTACCGCTGGTGACTGTGGTAGGCGGTCAATACACGCCAGCTAATACTGAAGCTCCTCAGGTGGTGGTACCTGCAGGCCAGGAGGGGGTGATGAGGAATGGCTCTGCTTAAAGCTCAGGTATCCTGCCCCACCGGGCATCTCATCTCCTTCCTTCTGCACCTGCCTCAGAGCAAGAGGTGGTCCAGGTGAGGCTCTAACTGAGGTGCACTAATAACACAGAGGTGAGGAACGAGCCGCAAGGGACAGCAAGATCCCCGGAGGAAGCCTGGTGTTGGCAGTTCTCCTGGAACGTGAATGTGGGTGAGGATTCAGGATGCTGGGGCCTGGGTGTGTGGGAGCAACTGCCCCGATGCTTGGTGTGGACTTTGCCGATTCCCAACGGCTGGAGCTGTGTTACCCAAGGACGATGGTCCTGCAGGGCCACAGGGAGGCTGCAGGACCATCTGGACTTTTGTGGCAAACAGGCTGGGGTGGGAATTCTGGCTCCCCCAGTTTGGAGCCAGCTAATTTTTCTATGTTTCAGATTTAATAGTGAGAGATTAATAACAAGAAATGAGATTGGCAGGTGCACAGTACTGTGCATGGAACGGAGTGGGGGACCTGCTGTACAGCACAGGACTCTCTCTACCCAGTGTGCTGGGAGCACCTATGTGGGAAAAGAATCTGAAATAGCGTGGCTATGTGCATATGGATAACCGAATTGCTTTGTCACACAGCAGGAATTATCACAACATTGTAAATCAACTATACGTCAATAAAACTTTAAAAAATGAAAAAAAAAATAAAATAAATGAGAGCAAGCATGCAAAGCCCTGCACCTGGTGTGTTACAGGTGTGGATCAATGTCCATTTTCATCCCTGTTGTGAGAGCTTCTATCTCCTGCCGAGCCCCCATTCAACCCTGGGGTAAAGCTTCCACCGCGAGGGCTGTGCACATAAGCAACAACCCAGTCCCCACTCAGGGGCAAATGTACAAGCAGGAAAGGAGCAGCCACAACAGCAAAGACAGCAATGGGTGGGCTGGGGAACAGGGGTCACCGATTCCTGGCAGAGACAGAAGAGAGGAGGGTACGGTGGCACTACCCAGGTGGAGAGGGCTTCGGCCCAGAATAGGCGGCGACAGAGCCGCAGAGAGAGGGCTTGGTGACCAGCCACAGAAGCCTCCTGAGGCTCCAGGCTCAGGTCGATGGACATTGCAGAATCCAAGAGTGAAGGGGGTTGCTGAGGACAGGGGCGTCACTGAGGGTCTGCTCATAAGACAACAGCACCAGTGGCACCTCCCTCTCCTACTCCCTGCGCATCTCATCCAACCAAACCCCAGCAGGCTCCTTCTAAAGAAGTTGAAACACCTGTTGGGGGAGTTCCCGTTGTGGCTCAGTGGAAACGAATCTGACTGGCATCCATGAGGACGCAGGTGTGAGTCCTGGCATCACTCGGTGGGTTAAGGATTGGGCACTGCCGTGAGCTGTGGTGGTCAGACCGAGACGCAGCTTGGACCTGGTGTTGCTGTGGCATAGGCTGGCAGCTACAGCTCTGATTCGACCCCTAGCCTGGGAACCTCCATATGCTGTGGGTTCAGCCCTAAAAAGACAAAAAAAACAAAAACAAAAAACCTGTTGGGGAAGCCAAGGCCACTGAGCTGCAAAGCCACTCAGTAGGACTGTAGCCCCCAGGAGGATACTGTAGAGCCCTGCCCATCTGGCTCTAGGAGGCGGTGGGGACGCTGGATTGGCTTTCTCTAAAATAACACCTGCCCTTAAGCGGCTTCTATCAGATTTCCACTCTCGAGGGGATAAGAAAGCCTAGTGACACAATAGCAGAGGAGACAAAGCTGTCACCCAGACCATGTCTCTTATACATGAATGAGCCACAAAGGATCACTAGGCATTTGAAGGGGGGCCATGAGCGTGAAGGAGAGGCCGCAGGGAAATAACAGAAACACCAGCCCAGAGGGAGCAGAGGGGACTCATGAACAGAAACTAGCATTTAAAATACCGGCTGGATATATTCAGATTAGAGTCAATATTCCATCTATAAACAAGAACTCAGATTGGATGGGGGAAAAAATCAGAACTAAAGTGTTCTTGAGATTGATAAAATATGCTTGCCAAAATCCAATAGACACAGTGATAAATGATCTCGAAGTACAGAGCTGAAGGAAACAGGGAGGGGAAACCTAGGAGAAAAGAGAAGCAGGCTCAGTAAAGAAAGGAGAGCCAGACTAGCACCATGCTACCTGTCAGTAAAACTGGATGCTCAAAGGAAATGAAACATTCCTCCCAAGTTATAAGGAAACATTATTTCCAACCTAGAGTTCTATATCTAGCTAAACCATCCATCAATAAACCTCAGGGCAGAATGAAGACATTTCAGAGATGGAAAGACAAAGTTTATCTTCAACGCGCCCCTTCTTAAAAAGTTGCTGGCTGATATCTGAGAAGTCAGGAAATGAATGAAAAAAAGAGGAAGATAAGCATCCAGAAAATGGGATTCAAACTAGGAGTTGAGGGAAGTTTCAAAAACAGAGATTAAAAAAAAATAATCAATATAACCAAGAGCTGGTTCTTGAAAAGGATAAACAAAATTGACAAACCTCTGGCCAGAGTTACCAAAGAGGAGAGAGAGAACTCAAATAAACAAAGAAATGAAAATGGAGAAATCTCAACTGATGCAGCAGAAATACAAAAAACCCTAAAAGAATACTCTGAACGTTTATATGCCAACAAATTCGACAACCTAGAAGAAACGGACAACTTTTTAGAAACATACAGCCCGCCAAAACTAAATCAAGAAGAAATAGGTAATTTGAGCAGTCTGATTACTAGAAATGGAATTGAATAATAATAATAATAATAATAATAATACTAAAAATACTTACTACAAATAAAAGTCCAGGACCAGACAGATTTAGAGGGAAATTCTACCAAACATACAAAGAGGAAGTTATACCCATCCTTCTTAAACTTTTCCAAATAATTGAAGGAGGGACACTCCCAAAGACATTTTATGAAGCCACCATCACCCTAATACCAAAACCAGACAAAGATACTACTAAAAAAGAAAATTATAGGCCAATATTTCCAATGAATATAGAGGTAAAACTTCTTTCTATTTTTTTATTTTTTTGGTCTTTTTTGCCATTTCTTGGGCCGCTCCTGCGGCACATGGAGGTTCCCAGGCTAGGGGTCGAATCGGCGCTACAGCTGCTGGCCTACACCAGAGCAGAGCCACGGCAACGTGGGATCCGAGCCTTGCCTGCAACCTACACCACAGCTCATGGCAACACCGGATCCTTAACCCACTGAGCAAGGCCAGGGATGGAACCCGCAACCTCATGGTTCCTAGTCGGATTCGTTAACCACTGAGCCATGACGGGAACTCCGAGGTAAAAATTCTTAACAAAATTTTAGCCAGCTGAATCCAACAACACATAAAAAGAATCATACACCATGACCAAGTGGGATTCATCCCAGGTTCACAAGGATGGTTCAGTATATCCAAATCAATCAACGTCATACACCACATTAAACAAAAGAAAAGTCAAAAACCACATGATTATCTCAATAGATGCAGAAAAAGAATTTGACAAAATTCAATATCCATTCATGATAAAAACTCTTACCAAAGGGGGTATAGAGGGAACATATTTCAGCATTATAAAAGCCATTTATGACAAACCCACAGCCAATGTCATACTCAATGGAGAAAAGCTAAAAGTCCTTCTACTAAAATCTGGAACAAGACAAGGATGCCCAGTCTTACCACTTTTATTCAATATAGTATTGGAAGTCCTAGCCATAGCAATCAGATTTTTTTTTTAAAAAGCCTCCAAATTAGAAGAGAAGAGGTAATACTATATATAGAAAACCCTAAGGACATCACACAAAAACTGCTCTAATCAATAAATTCAGTAAAGTAGCAGGATACAAGATTAACACTCAGAAATCAGTTGCATTTCTGTTTACTAACACTGAAATATTAGAAAAGTAATATTTAAAAAACCTTTTAAAATTGCACCCCCAAAATTAAATACCTAGGAATAAACCTGACCAAGGAAGTGAATTTTTATGCTGAGAATTATAAAACATTAACCAAGAAAATTAAAGAGTGTTCAATATTAATTCTCCCAATCCACGCTCCTGGGTTGGAAGAATTAATATTGCTAAAATGCCCATACCACCCAAAGCAGTCTACAGATTCAAGGCAATCCCTATCAAATTACCCAAGACATTTTTCACAGAACTAGAACAAATAAATCTAAAAATTTATCTGGACCCATAAAAGACCCAGAATTGCCAAAGCGAAAGGAAAACAAAAACAAAGCAAGAGGCATAACTCTCCCAGACTTTGGACAATATTAGGAAGCTACAGTAATCAAGACAGTGTGGTACTCGCGTTAAAAAAAAAAAAAAAAAAAAAAAAACCAGACATATGGATCCATGGAATAGAGAGCCCAGAAATAAACACAGATACATACAATGGTCAATTAATCTTCGACAGAGGCAAGAATATAAAATGGGAAAAAGTCTCTTCAGCAAGTGGTGCTGGGACACCTGGACAGCTGCATGTAAATCAATGAAACTGGAACACACCCTCACACCACTCACAAAAATAAACTCAAAATGGCTTAAAGACATAAACATGAGACATGACACCATAAAACTCCTAGAAGAGAACATAGGCAAAACATTCTCTGACATAAGCCATATAAATGTTTTCTTAGGTCAGTCTCCAAGGCAACAGAAATAAAAGTAAACAAATGGGACCTAATCAAACTTACATGATTTTGCACAGCAAAGGAAGTCATTAAAAAAACCAAAAAATGAAAAGACAACCTACGGAATGGGAGAAAATAGTTGCAAATGATGCAACCAACAAGGGCTTAATCTCCAAAATATAAAAACAACTCATACCACTCAGCCACCAAAAACCAAACAACTCAAGCGGAAAATGGGCAGAAGTCCTAAATAGACATTTCTCCAAAGAAGACACACAGATGGCCAGTAGGCACATGAAATGATGCTCAACATCACTAATTATTAGAGAAACGCAAAACAAAACTACAAGGAGCTGCCACCTCGCACTGGTCAGAATGGCCGTCATTAATAAGTCTACAAATAACCAATGCTGGAGAGGGTGTGGCGGAAAGGGGACCCTTCTATGCTGTTGGTGGGAATGTACATTGGTAAAACCCCTACGGAGAACAGTATGGAGGTACCTCAGAAATCTATACATAGAACTACCATATGATCCAGCAATCCCACTCCTGGGCATATATCCAGACAAAACTTTGAAAAAGATACGTGCACCTCTCTGTCCACTGCAGTACCGTTCACAATAGCCAAGACATGGAAAACAACCTAAATGTCCATTGACAGGTGAATGGATTAAGAGGTTGTGCATGTCTACAGTAGAATACTACTCAGCCATAAAAAAGAACAAACGAATGCTATTTGTAGCAACATGGACGCAACTAGAGATTCTCATACTAAGTGAAGTCAGAAAGAGAAAGACAAATATCATACGGTATCACTTATATGTGGAATCTAAAATATGGCACAAACGAACCTATCTATAAAATAGAAACACAGACATAGAGAACAGACTTGTGGTTGCTGAGGGGGAGGGAGTGGGATGGACTGGGATTTTGAGGGTTAGTCGATGCAAACTATTATATTTAGAATGCATAAGCAATGAGGTCCTGCTGTACAGCACAGGGAACTATATCTAGTCTCTTGGGATGGACCATAATGGAAAATAATATAATAAAGGGAGTGCATATATATATATATATATGTATGATGGGGTCACTTTACTGCATAGCAGAAGTTGGCACGACATTGTAAATCAACCATAATTTTAAAAAAATTTAAAGATATCCAGTGATGAATTCATTCCACTTTGCCAAGACTTTCCCATTTTTCACACTAAAAGGCTTATTTATGTCCTGGGAAATCAGGATGGCTGGCACTCCAGGCCTAGAGACCAGCCAATTGAGACTAGAACCGGAGGAATAAAGATTTTAAGAGCAAGTTTTCCTGGGGTCAGGGGTACGCGTAGAATTTATAGTATGATGGAGATATGATTAAAGTTAAACTGCAGATAAAGCGAACAAGCCGGAGTTGCAGTTCAGAGACAGATGACAGGTGTCAACAACGTTGACGAAGTAAAGATTAAACCGTGGCCATCGGAGGGAGCAGAAAGGATCGCTGGGGGCAAAGGTGGGCGTGCATATACTTTGTCACAACATCAGAGTCAAGAGATGCTGTCAAAAGCCGATGCAGCATGAAGCAGAGGTTCATCCGTCAGAGTCAAAAGGTACTTTCCCGTCGTGGCGCAGTGGTTAACGAATCCGACTTGGAACCATGAGGTTGCCGGTTCGATCCCTGGCCTTGCTCGGTGGGTTAAGGATCCGGCGTTGCCGTGAGCTGGGGTGTAGGTCACAGACGTGGCTGTGGCTCTAGCGTAGGCCGGTGGCCACAGCTCCAATCGGACCCCTAGCCTGGGAACCTCCATATGCCGAGGGAGCAGCCCAAGAAATGGCAAAAAGACAAAAAAAAAAAAAAAGAAAAAAAAGTTACTCCAGACAATAAAACAACTTTCAAACTTTGAGAGGGAAAAGCTAAATCCTTATGCTCATAGCAAGAAGCCAGTAAAAGTTTTGTTTTTGCTTTTTAGGACTGCACCGTTGGCATATGGATGTTCCCAGGCTAGGGGTCAAATGAGAGCTATAGCTGCCAGCCTACGCCGCAGCCACGCCAGATCACAGCTGCACTTGTGACCTACACCACAGCTCACGGCAACACTGGATCCTCAACCCACTGAGCGAGGCCAAGGATGGAGCCCACAAACCTCATGGATACGAGTCGGATCTGCTATGGCTGAGTCACAACAGAAGCTCCTTTTAAAAAAATTTTTTATTGAAGTATAGTTGACTGACAAGGTTGTGCCCAATAAAGTCTTTTAAAAGTCATGCTGCAGACTTGCAGAAAATAATTATGAAGTACAGATCCGCTAAAGAATTGTATCCAGAATATATGTAAAAGCTCTCATCATGCAATAAGAAAACAAGCAATGGGCCAATAAAAAAAAAAAATGGGCAGGAAATGTGGACATTTCACCAAAGAAAAGATACAGATGGCCAATAAGCACATGAAACGATGTTTAACGTCACAGAGTCAAATCAAAGCCACAACCAGACACCGTCACACACGTATTAGAATGCTGAAGTTTGGAAAAAAAAGAAAAAAGACAGACACACCTGACACCACTCAGTTTTGGCCAGGATACAGAGCGAACGCTCATACACTGCTGGTGGGAATAAAAGATGGGGCAGCTGCTCGGGGAAATGCGTGGCAGTTTCTTACAAGGTTAAACCAACACATCCCACTCCCACTGTAACCGAGCCGGACCCTATGGGGCCTTTCCAGGATCCCCCCCCCCCCGCTATGTCCTCTGGTTTGTAAAAAATCTGTAGTCTCCAGACCTCCCCTGAGTCACAAAATCCTGGCTCAAGAATCAGTTATTGACAGGATATGAACATGTAGTGACAAAAATAACAGTTGGTTCAGGAGAACTGGTAACAATTTAAACAGTACATCAGCCATATGGCAGTCACAGAATCACTCGTTCCTCCCGGAAGGACACTGATAATAGTGTCTGATCCACTTCCCTGAGTTGTTCTGCAGGTCCTAAAACCCCACCAAATGGAAACAACCTGTTGACTGCATGATCATAGCCCCCGGACTGACTGAGCCTCAGGACTGAGGGTGTTAACCCCTGTGCCATCATCCCGTTATCTCCTCAACCACCAATCAGAATCGTTCAGGAACTGATCACACACCCTGCAGCGCCCCTCCCTCCCCTTGTCTTTAAAAATGCTTCCCTGAGCGAGTTCCCTGGTGGCCTAGCCGTTAAGGATCTAGCATTGTCACAGCTGTGGCGAGGGTTCTAGCCCAGGTCTGTGAACTTCTGCAAACCATGGGCACAGCCAAAAAAAAAAAACAAACCAGTTTCACGGAGACCCGTCAGGGAGTTGGGGTTTTTGGAGCACTAGATGCCCTGGGCTCCTTGCCTGGCGTTTGCAATAAACACATCGGCAAATAAACACTGCACTTTCCTTCGTCAAAACCTGGTGTCAGGAGATGGTCTTCTCTACGTGCCGGTGAGTGGAGCCAAGTTTGGTTTGGTGACGTGAAGTTGCCACATCCAAGAAAAATGAAAATCTATCTTCACACAGAAACTTGTATGAGAATGTCCACAGCAGTTTTGGTCCCTAACCAGCAAGAACTGGAAAGAACCTGAATGAACAGGTGAACAGATGAACAAACTGTGGTCTATTCATACGACAGAACACTCTTGAGCAATAAAGAAGAAGGCGCTGCATTGTAGGCAGTCACACAAATGAACCTCGAGGACGTTATGCTCTGTGTACCCCGCTCGTCGTCAGGATTACGTGCTGCATACACTTGGTAAAGCACAAAAAACAATACATGTAAAATCATAAATTTAACTATATTTAACTGTACTTAAATAAACCTTAAAAAAGCCATTAGAGGAGTTCCCGTCGTGGCGCAGTGGTTAACGAATCCGACCAGGAACCATGAGGTGGTGGGGTCGATCCCTGGCCTTGCTCCGTGGGTTAAGGATCCAGCGTTGCCGTGAGCTGTGGTGTAGGTTGCAGACGCAGCTCATCAGATCCAATCCGACCCCTAGCCTGGGAACCTCCATGTGCCGAGGGAGCGGCCCTAGAAAAGGCAAAAAGACAAATAAATAAATAAATAAATAAATAAATAAAGACTGTGTGTGTGCGTGTGTGTAATAAATATAAAGAAATGTGTTTACATCTATTTAAAAAAAAATTATGGCCACACCCATGGCATACAGATATTCCCTGGCCAGGGACAGAATCTGAGCTGCATCTGTGGCTGTGCTGGGCCAGGCATCAAACCATTGCCTCCAAAGCAACCTGAGTGGCTGTGGTCAGACTTCTTAACCCACTGCGCCACAGCGGGAACTCTAGGAATTCTATTGGGAGAGAGAAGGGGAGGGGTGTTCACATCCTCAATGAGCCCACGCCATGCTCTGCTATTTTATTGTTTTAATTTTGTTTTTCTTTTTAGGGTCATACCTGCAGCATATGAAAGTTCCCAGGCTGGGGTCAAATCGGAGCTGCAGCTGCCGTCCTACACCACAGCCACGGCAGCGCCAGATCCGAGCCTCATCTGCAAACTGCACCACAGCTCGTGGCAACGCAGATTGGGTCATTAATCCATTGAGCAAGGCCAGGGATTGAACCCCCATCTCATGGACGCCGTGTTGCGTTCTTAACCTGCTGAGCCATAGCGGGAACTCCCTCAACCTATTTTAAAATTTAACGTCAAATCTCAGAGAGTCCTTCATATAAATACATACACCCTTGCGTCTGTTTTTTTTTTTTTTTGTCTTTTCTAGGGCTGCACCCGTGGCATATGGAGGTTCCCAGGCTAGAGGTCGAAGCAGAGCTGTAGCTGCCGGCCTACACCACAGCCACGGCAATGTCATATCCAAGCCGAGTCTGCGACCTACACCACAGCTCACAGCATCGCCAGATCCCTAACCCGCTCAGTGAGGCCAGGGATCGAACCCGCAACCTCATGGTTCCTAGTCGGATTTGTTAACCACTGCGCCGCAACGGGAACTCTGAGTCCGCTTTGTGTAAAAGCTGTACAATATGCATCAGTATCTATGCTCCGGAATTAGTTTAATCAGCTCCTTCCTGACTGACATTAGCGTCCAAAACTTTTCTCTTAAAATCAACAGTGCCACAAATGCTTTCATACGTACATGTGCCAGGGGTCTAAGTTTCATTTTCAAAAACTGCAAAGTATGATTCTTATACCTCTATAAAGTGACTCTGCGTCAAAAGACCCGGAACCCATTAATGGCGGGATCAGCGGGACAGTAAAATTGATTTAAAGAGAATTGGAGAGACTGGATACATACAGGCACTGAAAGAAGCCTGGAACAAGGCAGCTGTGTTGGATAGAAAACTGGTTAATGTATAAACTCCAGGGCAATGAACCCATAGCCTTTGGGATTAGCATTTCTACAGGACAGAAATTATTTGCATCTCTCCCAGACGAGATTCATTTGAGTCGGTATTGGACAAGAACCATTTGCATAGCTAACAAGTTGACATCTGCCCTCCAGAGCTGTAAAATACTCGAGCCAATAGGAAACAGGAGGCCAAACCAAAGAGCAAATGTCTATATAATTAGATGAGCCTCGTGTGGGTCTGGTGGACAAAACCCCCTCCAGACATTGAAAGGACAAGTGGCCACCGGTTCGGGATTATTTTTCTTAATGAGGGACAGCTGTGGGACACACTAGCCGTAGACCTGCTGGGTATGCGAATTTGTAATTTCCATAGATTTGACCACGGAGCAACCTATGGGGTGGTGCCAATATGGTGGCCTCCCATCATTGCGATGGCTGCATCCACTGGGATGCTGAGGGTTAGGTGCCGCCACGTGGTCTCTGTTGTTCTGGGGAGGGAAAGAGGTGGAGCGGGGCGGAGGGGGGTCCTTTCCCTCCCACTGACCTCTGCTGTGCTGCTTCCCTTCCAAAGATGCTGGTGCCTTCTCTCCAGCACATTCATTGCTCATGCTTTGCAAATGGCGCACCCTCCCTGCCCTCCTCTGAGGCCTGCTCACGGGGAGCAGGGGGTGGGGGGGGGGTTCTGTCCTCACCTGGTACGTCCCCTCGAACGCGCCCACCCCTCTGGCCTTTGGATCCCATGGAGTTCTGGCACATTCCTTCTCTACAGATAGGGAGCCGTCCTGGCAGGGCGTTTGCATCATCTCAGGGGTCCCTGCGGGGGAGTTGATTCCTGTGCCCAGAGGCAGACTCCCCTCCCTGCCCCGTGTTCCACTTACTTGATGGATCCTGTGATTCAGCCCCAGCTCCGTGTGCGGACTTGCTGCCTCCTGCGGGAACAGGCGCAGTTTCCCAGGATCCTCTGCGGCGTGGCCTCTCCTCATCAGGCCCAGAGTGTCCTCAGCTGAGCGAAGGTGCCAACATGCCCGACTTGGAGCAGTTTCCGAGAAGGATGAGTGCGGTTTGCAGGGGAGAGGCCTCCTTGCTGTCCTCACGTAGGGGGTGCTGGCCATGGGCCTCTCTGCAGGCTCAGAGTTTGAGGAAAACTTGGCATTCAAGATTTTGGGCACCCCCCCCAAAAAAGTTCCATCATGGTGCAGCGGAAACGAATCCGACTAGGCACCATGCAGTGGCAGGTTCAATCACTGGCCTCGATCAGTGGGTGAAGGATCCGGCGTTGCTGTGACCTGTGACGTAGGTCGCAGCTGTAGCTCCGTTTAGACCCCTAGCCCGGGAACCTCCATATGCTGCAGGTGCGGCCCTAAAAACAAACAAAAAGTTGGGGGGACCATCATCCCATAAGTCCCAACCAGGGCTCTGGTGCCAGCATGGCAGACCCTCCTGGATTCAGGGTTTAACCTTTCATGGGGTTCTGCTGCTCTGGGGGTCGAGCCTTGGGCCTTGACCTCAGCTTTCTGAGCTCTCACCCCGAGCCGCCTATGTGTTCCCAAGGAGGCTCTTCATCTTTGCCCCCTAATTGCGCTCAGGTTTTCGTGATTTTTCTGGAAAGCATCGCCATCCTCCTTTGAGCATTTTTTCCGTGTTCATCAAATGCCTTGAGAGCCACGCCAGCTGGTGCCCCCTCCACCCCCAGTTTCCAGGTCACCAGGGGGAAAACCTTCACAGTATCTGCTCCCTGCGCCAAGATCTAGGCTCTACCCACCGCTGCTGGGGTCCTTGATGCCAAGCAGAGGGCACGTGGCCCAGCTCCAAAGTCCACCTCCTTGTGGGGTGTCTTTGGGCTGATCCCCTGGGGGGCGGGTTGACTCTTAGGGGATCACACCTCCAAAGGCGCCAGCAAGAGGCAGACTGGGTTGAGGCAGAAGCTGGGGTGTGATGTAATCTCAACAGCCGCCCCTGCCATCCTGCGCTGGGCGGAGAGCCCCGGCCTCGCTCTCCTGGTGCTGATTGGTCCTTTGACACCAGCCACCGTGGGAAGGCGGCGGGCTAGCTAGGCAGCTGTCCTCAGCTGAGGCGCCCCCCGTCCCGGGGTTGAGTCTCAGTGATATGGTCCCCCGTCCTTCCTTCCTGAGTAGGGAGCTGGGCGGCTCCAGCATCCCCCACCCAGGTGCTGGATAAATGCTTGTCAGGTGATCAAAACACAGAGGGGGCCCAGAGGGAGGAGTGAGGGTGGGACA
Organism: Phacochoerus africanus; assembly: GCF_016906955.1. Taxonomy (NCBI): domain Eukaryota; kingdom Metazoa; phylum Chordata; class Mammalia; order Artiodactyla; family Suidae; genus Phacochoerus; species Phacochoerus africanus. The sequence continues at coordinate 4,559,586 of NC_062557.1, read as the reverse complement.
TAGGAGTTAGGGCCTGGGGTGGGGGTGGGAGGGAGGAGTCACAGTGACAGCTGCCGTATGTTGACACTCAACAGCCCATTCACACCTGTTGTCTCATTGGATCTGCTGAGACACAGCAGGTTCCCACTGGCCCATTTTACAGATGTGGACAAGGTGGTCCAGAGAGGTTAAATAACTTGCCTGAGGTTGCCCAGCCAGGAGGTGCCCATGTGGTGACCACCCTCGGGAACTGGGGAGCAGCCCCCCTTCAGAGGGGTCACATGCTCTCAGCTGGCCACAGGCCGCCCTGCACCCTATGGTGGCCCCCACCCAGCTCCACCACCTGCCTGGCCCGGAGCTGAGTCTGTGAACGCAGATTTGGTGGTTTCTTGAGGCTTCTCTGGTACTAATATTTTCTATGGCTCATCATGCCACTGGGAGGGATTGAAAGCCCCGGGAGACGAATGTTCACAGTTGTAGCAATATTCCGGCCGGCTTACCCCCGAGGTCTGCATCCCACCCATGCAGAGGCTGCCTGTGGCCCACGTGGAGCCTGGACTCCCCACCCTTAGAGCCACTCCTCGGAGCTGGGGTGGGAACACATGCCACTTGGATGGCTTCAGGCATGTTATCCCCTGAGGAAGGCAAGATGCCATCTAGGGACACCCCGCCAGGACCCGGGTGCCCGGACTAATCCCCACAGGCATTTTCTCCCCCTGCAAGCAGGCCCTAAAGGAATGCAGCCCAGGGCAGCCTTTGTGATGGGGCAGAAAGAGCATGAAGTAGCTCTTGGGAACTGAGCTGCTGAGGGTGACGTTGGGACAGGAAAGGGTCTTTGAGTGAAAGCCCCAGGAGCTGGCAGACTGGGATGGGATTTAGATTCGTGGGCGACTGTCAGCAACCAAGTCCTTCCCCACCAGGTCTGAGCCCTGACCCTGGGAGGGTGCTACCCACGGCCTGCCCAGGCATCCCCTCCCCACTGCCGTGCCTGGGCTGACAGGGTTCCAGTCTCCTGACTCCTGCTCCATGCCTGCCCTCACATCTGTTCTCCCAGTGGCAACCCTAGGCATTCGGGAGCTGAGGCGACACATTTGGAAGCAGAATCCAGGTCCATCGATGCCTCAGTGGCTTCCTCTTTGTGACGTGGTCCCACCCCAAGAGTGCCCCAGCCACCCCCAGTCCATTCATCCCCTCACCAGGAGGGCAGGAGGCTGCCCCCTGGCACCAAGCCCTTCAGCATCAGAGCCCTGATCCTGTTGCCATAGAAACAGCTGTCGACCTCACCGGCATCTCTGGGGCTGACTAGGGAGGTGCTGGAGGGAGTCATTTCTCATTTGCTAGCAAATTCAGGGAATTGGGGATTCTAGGCAGAGAGGCAGCAGGGGAGGATGGTAGGGAAGGGAGCTTGGTGTAATTTCAGCCTCTCTCCCTATTGGTGATGGGGGCGAGACAGCATCCTCCCACCCTGCAGAGACCCCCCAACAACGCAAGGACCCCCTGCCCTGGGGGCTGGGCATCAGGAGGGAGAGCCCCTGCGTCTGGCCCCATGGAGTGTGGCTTCCTGGGCGCATCATTGCTCAACAAAGAGTCATTCTGCTTATTCTGTTGAAGGACAAGAATTACAGGATTCCGTCATAGGGTCCAAGAGGGGGCAGCCTGTCCACACCCCCCCAATGCCCCATCCCCAACTTTCACAGCCCGGAGTCCCTAGGCTTGGACACTGAGGGCTTTCTTTGTTGAAGCCCCTCCCGTTGTCACCTGGACATCCTGGGAGGTGATGGTGGGTGGTTAGTGGCTCTCTGGGAGGAGGCATAGCCCTTGGGTGGGGCAAAGACAAAGTTGCTTGGAAATGAGTCGTTCTGCTGACCCCGGGAAGAGGCCTGGCTGCCCTCACCAGAGCCAGGGATGGAGGGAAGGTAGGATGGAGCAGAGAAGCAGAGAAAGTGCTTCTGAGTTTCAAAATCGAGGCTTTGGATTGGCAAGGACCTGGAATTTGGAATTATGAAAGTCAGCTTTAAAGGACTTAGGACATAAAGTTGATGGATTGGTGTGAAGAGATAAGCTGAACGCCGTGTCCCACCCGCTCCCAATACAAAATGCACCAGGTACTGTTGCAATGAGATTCGATGACAAATAACCTAGCTTTTTTTAATGGACCAAAGACTTGAATACACACGTCATCCAAGAAGACCCACAGGTGGCACAGAAGTGCAGGGACAGATGCTCGCCATCCTCAGCCATTGGGGCCATGCAAGTAAATGAAAGCCATGATGAGACGGTACCGCACGCCTTCCCGGGTGGCTGTCGGAGAGGACGTGGAGGGTGGAGGAACCGGAACGCTCGGCTGCTGCTGGTGGAAATGGAATACGGCACAGCCACTTGGGAAAACACCTGCTTCGTTTCTTAGGAGGTCACGCATCCTCCTGCCATCTGACCCGTCATTCCATTCCCAAGAGAAAAGAAAATGTATTTACTCAAAGGCTTGTTCAGAAATAGGCGCAGCAGCTTCCTGCGTAACAGCCCCGATGGTGAGACTAGAGATGAGGGGTGCTTAGGGGCGTGGCGAGGCTCTGCTACACCTTCACGCGGGGTCACCTGGGGTCACAGGCAGAAGCCCACTCCCACAGAGCAGCCAGCTGGTTCCCTCGACCTGAGGCGTTGGGGCTCCACGTCTTTGCAGCTCCTTCCCCGCAGGAGAGCACAGAGTCACGATCTCCCTACGCGCATCCCCTGTGAGCTGCCCGCCGCCCTAGAACATTCAGCTGGACCATCACCCATCAGAGGCTAACGAGCACCTGTAGCTGCCCGGTCCTTTCCCTCAAGGACACTCTTCCCAGATCCAGACACAGGCGTCGAAAGTCAGATGTGCCAAAAAAACCACGACAGCACAGCTCAGGCCGACGGGCAGTGTGAGAGCCCCCCATTTACCACATCCAAGCGTTCCCTTCTCAACAGCAAGCACCCCCAGGGAGCTGGAAATGGGGTTCAACTCACAAAACACTGACCCCCTCCCGGGTTCCAGGGACCCCTGCCTACTGCCCTGAAGTTGACCTGGGCTCCACTGATGACATGGGGCCGGGGGTGGGGTTGAAGGTGGTGGATGTTTGCGTCTCACCCATGAGACGGCGTCTGCAGTGGGGTCTCCCCGAGACGGACGGCATTCCTCTCTGGTTTTCCAAAACCCTGGCAATTTCAACTATTACATCAACAGATGTGTATTTTTGCAGGATTTTCTTTCTTTCTTTTTTGGTCTTTTTTAGGGCTGCACCCTCAGCATATGGAGGTTCCCAGGCTAGGGGTTGAATCAGAGCTGTAGCTGCTGGCCTACCCCACAGCCACAGCAATGCAGGATCTGAGCTGTGTCTGCAACCTACACCACAGCTCACAGCAATGCTGGATCCTTCACCCACTGAGCGAGGCCAGGGATCGAACCCTCAACCTCACGGATGCTAGTCAGGTTCATTAACCACTGGGCAATGACGGGAACTCCAGGATTTTCTATTTCTGCTCGTGAGCTTTTATTCTTTCCCATAAGGGAAAGTTATTAAATGCATAACAGAATGTGACCACATGTATGGCTGTTTTGGCAAAGCTCCAGTGGCGCTGTGTTTACCTGAAGTCAGGGAGTTAGAAGAAAGGGATGGCAAGCAGAGGGACCAGGAAGAGCTGAGCCCCCAGGGCCGGGGGGAGCTGGACCAGGGCTGGCCAAGGGGCACAGACCTGGCTCTCATCACCTTCTTTGTTTAAATGCCTTCTCTAGGGGGAATCCAGACATCATTTGGGGCTCAGGAAATACAGGAGTGTTTTGGGTTGTTTTTCCTATTCGCTGCCTCCCAGAAATGGGCTCATCTGGCGTTCTCACTCTAAATTTTTTTTTTTTTTTTTTTTGGCCACCCTGCAGCATATAGAGTTCCTGGGCCAGGGATCAGAGCTGAGGCGCAATTGTCACAATGCCGGATCCTTAACCCACTGTGCAGGGCTGGGGATCGAACCTGTGTCCCAGCACTCCTGAGACGCTGCTGATCCTGTTGCACCACAGCGGGAACTCCTCCCCTTGACAGCTGCCCCAGCAGGGATCGAATCCATCCTGCACACCGGGGAACCCAGGTTCTTCTGAGCCTGAGGGTCTGGTTCTCCCTGAGTTACTGGGTCACTGCAGGGCGAGGCCTCCCTTTCTTTTGGCTGGTCCCAAAAGCCTCTCTGCTGCTTCTGTAATAGGAGCTGGTCAAGAAAATAATCCTGTTCTGACCAATCTGCTGTGAGCACACATCAACGTTTACAGGCATAGGGGCTGTTTCCTCCCTGACCCAAGTTGAGACCCCCTTGAAGGGGGTCTGGCGTCCCTGGGGGCCCTCTGAGCTGTGACTCCTGGCCCGTCCTATAACCCTATTCTGACCCTATCTACCTGGAGATACTGGCAGACCCCACACATTACGGGATCAGTCCCACAGGACCCGCCAGCACACAGGCTGTCACCGGTACTTCTGACCTCGCAGCTACAAATCAGGATGCCCCCCACCTCCTTAGGTTCCACCCTCTGCTAGGACGGCTCAGGACGCTCAGGGAAACGTTTACTTATGTTCACCAGTTGATGATAAAGGATCCAGATGAACAGCCGGGTGAAGAAGTCCATAGGGCCAGGTCCAGAAGCATCCTGAGAGCAAGGGCTTTGGTCTCCATGGAGCTGTGATGAGCCACCCTCCCCAACCAGACGCTCATCACATCTTGTGGCTCATCGTGGCGCAGCAGAGACAATCCGACTGGAACCATGAGGTTTCGGGTTCAATCCCTGGCCTCCCTCAGGGGGTTAAGGATCTGGCACTGCTATGGCTGTGGTGTAGGACGGCAGCAACAGGTCCGATTAGACCCCTAGCCTGGAAAGCTCCACATGCCACAGGTGTGGCCCTCAAAAGACAAAAAAAAAAAAAAAAAAAGTTTTCCTTGAGCTTAATCTCCAGCCCCTCTCCTTCCCTGGAGGCCAGTGGGTGGGGCTGAAAGTTCCAACTCTCTCATCACTTGGCCGTTTTTGGAGACCAGCCCCAACCAGAGGCCACTTGAGGGCTCCACCCCCTTGCCCAGGTCACCTCAGGAGCATAAACTCAGGTGAGATCACGAGGGGCTCCTTATGAATGACAGAGGACATGCCTGACGCTCAGGAAATTCCGAGGGTCTTAGTGCTCTCGGAGACGCGGCGGTGAGTGAGGCTGGAAGCGAGATCTTAATTCCTCGCTCAGGCGTTGAACTTGGGCAGCCTGGGTGGAAACCAGGAATCCTCACCACTAACTAGACCAGGCAGAGGCTAAACGCAGAATTGCCCTGATTCCTGCCCCGGTGGAAAGCAGGAATGTCTCAGGGAGACAAAGACGGTAAAAACAGGTACAAAGTGTCGCGTGAGAAACACAGCACAGCCGGCGGGAGAGCACCCAGAGGAGCCTGTCTATCGAAGGCAGAAGCAAAGCCGTCACACGCACCCAAAGGTGAGCAGGTGCGTGCATCCTCCTAAAAGAGGAGCATGCCAGAGAGGGGATTCAAACCCCCTCCAAGAGGTGGTTCTTCCAGGTCTTTGTTTTCCTTTGGCCAATTACCTTGTTTCAGTTCTCACACCTGACCCTCCCCGAGCTGCGTGCGCATCTTCCGGCCACGATGGCGTCCAAAGCAAGGCATGCTGGGAAGGTTACCCAGACTTCTTATGGCCTGGCAGCCCCTCCCTTTCCCACCCAGAGGGGTTTTTCCGCGCGCGTGTCGTCGGGGGTCTCCCTGACCCTGAGGATAAGCAGCTTGGGACCTCTTGAGCTTTCGCCCAAGGGGGGCTTAGCCCCTCTCTGCCCTGCCGTTAGCATTGTTCAGAGGGCCCACAGAAAACCAATTCCAGCTGTGTACCTAGTGCCTTCTGACAATTCTGTCTTGAGGGAGTTCCCGTCGTGGCTCAGTGGCTAATGAATCCGACCAGGAACCATGAGGTGGTGGGTTCGATCCCTGCCCTTGCTCAGTGGGTTAAGGATCCGGCGTTGCTGTGAGCTGTGGTGTAGGTCACAGACATGGCTTGGATCCCTCGTTGCTGGGGCTCTGGCGTAGGCTGGCGGCTACAGCTCCGATTGGACCCCTAGCCTGGGAACCTCCCATATGCTGCGGGAGGGGCCCAAGAAATGGCAAAAAGACAAAAAAAAAAATTCTGTCTTGAATATAAACGGGGGGCTGGTTGTAAAAGTCCATCACGGAGCCCATCCATCTCCTGCTCATCAGGAGCTCTGTTCCTGGGACCCGAGGCAAAGATTCTATTGCACCACACCACGGAATGTAGTAGAGTCACAAGTTACCAGGATTGGAAGATGGACACCTCCGGGGACCATGATTCCGCCGAGGACACCGTGTGACCTGACTGGCTCCTAGACCTTTCTTGAATCGGCAGTGAATTTTTTTTTTTTTTTTTGCTTTTTCTAGGGCCACACCTGCAGCATATGGAAGTTCCCGGGCTAGGGGTCAAATCAGAGCTACCGCTGCCAGCCTACCCCACAGACACAGCCACACAGCATCCGAACGGCCTCTGCAAACTACACCACAGCTCACAGCAGTGCTGGATCCTTAACCCACTGAGCGAGGCCAGGGATGGAACCCACATCCTCATAGATGCTAGTCAGATTTGTTTCCGCTGTGCCACGTGGGAACTCCCAGGAGTGAATTTGATCCAAGGTTTGTGGGCTCTGCGGATGGAGAGCATGGCCGTGCAGCCCAGCATTGGAATGCTGAGCCCCCAACCCCAGGACCTGGCGTGAGGAGGGCCAGAGATGGTGGAGGAGGCGGCAAAGGCCTTTTGGGTACGAGGACCACAGTCCTGCATCAGGACCAGGCGAGGAGGGGTCCTTCCCTGCCTTCCTCTGCTCTCTTCCTTTCAGCTTTGCGTCCTCCTCAGATACAAGGAAAATCAGCACAGGTTCTGCCTGACAGTGAAGGCAGCTAATGATACCAGGGGCTCGCTCCCATGCTACCCTCTTCCCGGCCCCTGCCTTAGGAAGCGGTTTCCTTCCGACTTGTTCTTTGGGGAGGTGGACATTTGTTTCAGCGCACAGCCTACACCTGTGCACAAATGATCATGCCAGCACATTTGGAAAGCAGCAGGGAGCAGGAATGTCACCATCCAGGGCTGCCCAGGGCGGGGGGGCAGTTTTCTGGTCCTGAGTTTGAAGTGACCAGGCGGGTTCATTTCTCCCTCCCCCAGCCATGACAGAGGAGTCTGCCAGAGACAGTGATGGGTTCAGCCTCAGGCTTCCTGCCGAGGGTCAGAGACTTTCTCATTGTTCCTCCACAAATTAATGGAGTGGCCCCCCCATCACTATGGCAACCCCCCTCCCCAGGGCTTTTGTCATCGCGAAAAGGAATTCATCAGCCACGCCATTCAGTGAACTGTCTCCAGACAAAGAGATGGAAGAAAGAAATTACCGGAAGCCTGCCACCTCCAAATGGGTCTTTGTTTCCAGGAGAACAGTCCAATTGGCTGATGAGAGACCCAGAAACCACCGCAGAAAAAGATGGCTATTAATTAAGGAATGTTCCAGAAGTTGCCCTGGCCGAGGTGGAAGAGCGAGCTTTGCAGATCCCACGCACAGCTCCTGGCACAGCAATTAACCCAGAGCCCTGCCGGCATTTCAAAGACAAAAAAGGTTTTCTTTTTCTCCAGCCCTCCTGCCACCGGGAATTGGACTTCAATATCTCCCACCTCGAATCACACTTACCGGCTTCCCATCACCGTGAGGAAGGCCGTGAGCGGGAGAAAAAAAATGCAGCTCAGAAGCACAAAATCCACGAGTTCCCATTGTGGTTGAATGGGAACCCAACTGGTGTCTATGAGGACACAGGTTTGATCCCTGGCCCCAGTCGGTGGGTTAAGGATCCGGCATTGCTGTGAGCTCTGGTGTAGGTCGCAGACGTGGCTCAGATCTGGTGTTACTGTGGCTGTGGCTGGCACCTGCAGCTCTTATTCAGCCTGGGAACCTCCATGTGCTGCTGTTGTGGCCCCAAAAAGACAAAAAACAAACAAGCAAAGAAAAACCCAAAAGGTAGACAATCCAGGAGCCCCAAACCGTTGGCTGCCTGGGTGGGGTTCTGGGAGCCTCCAGCAAACAAGCAGGTGGTAAATGAAATTCACCCATTTTAAGGGCAGTCAGGACGTGGCTGCAAAGAAAAGCATCCTCTCCTGGCTTCCGTGGATTCCTTAAATGTTCCCTGCCCGACTCAAGGGTACCTGCGACCCCTGGGGTGCTCCTCGAATTCCGAATTTCCCCATTCGACTCCTTCCTCTGACTGGACATCCATCAGAGGCCCCTGCGGCATCCTGCTGGGTACCGCCTCCAGCATCATCAGGAGGTCCCACTGGACAGACCCCCAGGTAGCCCCTGTGGATTCTCTCTCTCGTCCACAAGGAGCATCCCATCTCCTTGCTTGGACTGACCTGCCTGGGCCTGGGGGCCGTCCTCCCATCCCCTAGGCCCTCTCCTGGCTCTACCATCCGAAGAGCTCAAGCCCATTTCCCCACCGTGGTGTCTGTGGGGGTGCAGTGGGGTGTGGGGGCTGGGTGTCAGTTAATTGCAACTCTCAATGGCAGGGGCCCCATGGCTTTTCACCATGCTTGGGGTTGGAAGGATTTAACCCCACCCTTCCACCAATGGGGGAGCGTGTGGGGGGCAGGCGGGACTCCCTGCAGAATAGCCGCTCACCTCCTCCAAGTCCTCCTGGAGTGGGGGCTCCTGCTCACACTCTCCCCTCTAACATTCTGGAGGGAGTGGGCAGGTTCAAGAGACAAGGGAACAGGCGCTCCCTTGCAACACAGCTGGCTAGGGAACCGGCCTTGCCACCCTGGTCACCGCAGTAGCTCCGGTCGCTGCTGCGGTGCAGGTTCAATCCCCGGCCTAGGAACTTCCGCATGCCCCGGGCGTGGCCAAAAAGGAAAAAATAGAAAAGATAAGAGACAGATTTGCCTTCGCCGCCACTGTGGTGACGTAGTAATTCTGCATGGCGTGAAGGTGGGAGGTCATGACATCCGAGGCTCTGGATCTTCAGTTAAACTCAGGTGCAAGAGCTTCAGTTCTTTTTTTTTTTTTTTTCCAGTTTTTGGTTTTTTTAGGGCCGCACCCTGCGACACATGGGGGTTCCCAGGCTAGGGGTCCAATCAGAGCTGTAGCTGCCAGCCTACCCCACAGCCACAGCAACGCCAGATCTGAGCCACATCTGCGACCTATACCACAGCTCACGGCAGTGCCGGATCCTTCACCCACTGAGCGAGGCCAGGGATTGAACCCGCATCCTCACGGATGCTAGTCAGGTTCGCTAACCGCTGAACGGCAACGGGAACTCCAAGAGCCTCAGTTCTAACAGCCCCAGCCTGTTTGGGCAGCTGCGACAAGCACACTACAGACGCGGGCGGCTTATAAACAACACACAGCGATTTTTCCGTTCTGGCTGAGGAGCCCAAGATCAAGACGCTGACAGATCCAGCACTGGGGGAGGCCCTGCTGCCTAGATGGCTACCTTCTCACTGCGTTCTCACGTGGCAGAGGGGCAGGGGAGCTCTCTGCAGTCCCTTCTGTAAGGACACTAATGCCACTCATGGGGGCTCCACCCTCATGCCCTCCTAATGCCATCATGGTGGGGCTTATGATGCAACCTATGAATCTGGGGGAGCCACAGATACTCAGTTCATAACTTTTTTTTTGCTTTTTTTAGGGCCTCACATGCAGCGCATGGAGGTTCCCAGGCTAGGAGTCGAATCGGAGCTACAGCTGCCAGCCTCCACCATAGCTACAGCAACGCCAGATTCGAGCCGCGTCTGTGACCTACACCAGCTCATGGCAACGCTGGATCCGTAACCCACTGATCAAGGCCAGGGATCAAACCCATGACCTCATAGTTCCTAGTCGGCTTCGTTTCTGCTGCGCCACAACGAGAGCTCCCAGTTCACAGCATTCTTACACAGCTGGCCTTGCGCATATAAAATCGGGACATGACAGCAGCTGTATTTCTTGAGTGCGCACTGTGTGGCCGGTGCCACAATGAACTCTTGATGGGGATTAGTTCTCCGAAGCCTCACCTGGAGAATAGATACGAGGTAGAGAAGAATGACCTTCACCCAAAGAGAGATCGGGGCTCAGCCTCGGCTACTGCCAGGTGATCTCAAGGGCAGGCTCTGCAGTGGGGTCCCCACCCCCAAAATGGCCACAGCAGTATCTCGCTTGCTATCAGGAGGCGAGGTCTAGTCCCCCCACTCTTAAACCTGGGGAGGGGAGCTTGTGAGCAGATAAGTGAAAAATGACGCCGTGTGATCGGAGACTAGGTCATAAAAGGCTATATGGCTTCCGCTGGGCTTGGTTCTCTCTCTCTGTCCCTCTTAGCCTGTGCGGCCCTGAGCCATTAAATAAGAGGTGCCACACACCAGAGACCACCTGGAGAGACAGATAAAGACAGGGAAGGAGCTTCCCGGCAGCCTAGAAGTTAAGGATTTGGTGTTGTCACTGCTATGGCTTGGGAACTTCTGCATGCTGCAGACATAGCCAAAACCCCCCCCCAAAACCAAAAAAGATGGGGGAGCCCAGAACCCAAGCATCTGTCCCCAACTGTGGTGCCGCCAGCCCAGGCTGCAGACTTCAGATGCTTCCAGCCCCAGCCACGGTCTGAGAGCACCTGTATGAAAGACCCCAGTGAGAACTGCCCGCTGGGCCCGGTCAACCCCCGGATCTGTGAGCAACAACACACAGGATGGTGGTTGTTTTAAGCTGCTAAGTCTGGAGCTGATGTGCCGTGCAGTGCAGGTAACCAGAAGAGGAGGTAAGAAGCACAAAGGAACGTGTGCTGGACCGTCCTGCTCCCCACCAATATCCACTGCCCCTTCCCGTCGCCCAGTGGGCAGCAGAATATGGCCCACGGGCCAAATTGGCCCCCTGCCCTGTTTTGTAAATAAAGTTTTATTGGAACACACATTCATTTATGCTTGTGCATGGCTTTCTCAGTAAAGTGGCAGAACTGGGAGTTCCCGTTGTGGCTCAGTGGTAACAAACCCGATTAGTGTCCATGAGGATGCAGTTTAATCTCTGACCTCGTTCAGTGGGTTAAAGCATCTGGCGTTGCTGTGAGCTGTGGTGTAGGTCACAGATGTGGCTCGGATCCCACATGGACGTGGCTGTGGTGGAGGCCGGCAGCTGCAGCTCTGATTCGACCCCTAGCCTGGGAACCTCCATATGCCGCGGGGGAGGCCCTAAAAAAAACTAATGATAACAGCAATAAAGTGGCAGATCTGGAGTTCCCTGGTGGCTCAGCGAGTTAAGGATCCATTGCGGTCACTACTGTGACTGGAGCCCTTGCTGTGGTGCAGGTTCTATCCCTGGTCCGGGAACCTCTGCCTGGCATGGGCATGGGCATGGCCAAGAAATTAAAAAAAAAAAATTTGAATAAAATGTTAGCGTTTCCATAATAGAGACCCCGCAGCCTACAATCTAAAAGAACTACCATGTGGCCCTTTACAGAGGAAATTTGCCAACCTCTGCAGCGCGGAATTAGATTCCCCTGCTTTCTGAACTCGGAAGTCCAGGGACCTGCTCTGCCCGGGGAAGTGTGAGCAGGTGACCGGGTCGCCCTCGCACAGAAGCGCTGGGAACCGGCTCGCACTCAGTGCCTTGCTTTCCTTCCCTTGGAGGAAAAGGCCCAGGGGTCTCAGGAGAGGCTGCCCCAGCAGCCAAGGTCCCGACCGAAGATCCAACTTGCGTCAGTTTCCTGTGGCCGCTGTAACCAAGTTCCCGGAACTTCAAACTCCAGACGACGATTCTCTCTCAGTTCTGGAGGCCACAGGGCGGAAATCATGGTGGCGCCGGATCGTGCTCTGTCCTGAGACCCCTGGGGGCGGGGGAGGAATTCATCCTTGCCCCCTGCAGTTCCTGGTGACCCCAAGGGTTCCTTGATTTGTGCCTGTGTCACTCTAACCCCTGCCTCTGTCATCACGGGGTGGGGGTGGGGGGGCAGGGCCTTAGCTGACCCACGAGGGACACTGTTCACAAGGGGCCCCTGAGACTCGGCGGTCGCCTGCCTCTGCACTGCGTGGGATCTACGACCTGGAGGGAGAATTCCAAGCGGAGGATGCAACGTGGGCACACCATCGAGACCCCACCCAGGCTCCAGACACGATTTCAGCGGACGACACCAACAGGAGAAACAGACTCCCGGCCCGGAGGAAGGCCCCAGGCCCAAGACGATTAAGGAGCTGTTAAACCTCAAAATAAACCTCCTCAGAGCCAAGAGGACAGTTCAAATTCACACGTCATGACCGAAATCCTCCTTCCCTCTTTCCCAAGACCCTGTCCCGTTTTTCCCGGAGACTAGGTGACCTGTCACAGGAAATCCTAGCCAGAAAAAAGCAATTGCCCCCATGGTGGGGGGAGGTGGCGGGGCGGGGCGGTGGCGGGGTGGGGTGTGTGTGTGTGGGGGGGTGGCTGCGTTCTCTCTGCTCGGTGCCCCCGGCCTCTCTGCTGGTCCACAAACCTGTTTGCAGTCTCACTGCCCCAGTCTCTGTCTCCTTCGACGCCGCCGTCCTGCCACACGGCACCGGGCAGCCTGCGCTGGGCGGTGGTGAACATGATTAGGCAACATGACAGAGAGGCGTCCGAGAGCCTCCAAGGGTGGACGTCAGGCGTGGCCAGAGCGATGAGAGGCCGAAGCACATCCTGAGGAAAGCCATGCCTTCAGAGAGCTTTGTTTTGTAATATCTCCAATTATGCCGTTTTCTTCCACCTGTGTCCCCCCCCCCCTTTTTTTCAAGGGCATCAATTACGATGTTAAGGGTGGCAGGTGAGCTGTAGGTTGGGGGCTCTGGGACATGGTTTAGAGTTGTGAACCCCCACCTCCAGTCCTCGTCCACACAGCATCCCGTCCTCCTGGCAGGTCTGGCTCTGACCGGCAAGCCGCTGGCGCCTTCTGATCTTCGGTTGAGACCTGGCTGGAGACCAAAAATGATGCACCAGGAAGACTGCAAATCTGTCTGAATTTACATAAAGATTTCCCAGGGCAGGTAGATTCCAGCTTTTTTTTTGATGAGAAGAATTTTGTTCTCTGTTTTCTGATGACCCAGAGGTCGGGGTGCTGCTGCAGGCTTTTGCAGAGCGGTCTTCTGGGTTTGGGGGGGTGGCACGGGGTGGGAATTTAACAGCAGACATTGGTGATCTTGGAGGCAGGGGTGGGCAGATGTACCCACTGGGTATCCTTTTCCAAACTCTGTGCTGCAGAGTCAAAACATTCCTTGTAAGGGGCAGTGAAGAAAAATCCAATTCCTTCCCTTCCATGTTCCAGAGTCAGCACCTGGAAGGTAAGCATTCTCTACCTGACTTCTCTCCTGTTTATTTCTCCCCTCCTCTGGCTCATTCTGCATCCCTCTCCCAAGGCTGGGCTGGTCAGCTAAGGAACCTCACGAATTTGCCCACAGATGGATGGTGTACCAGTAGCTGCCTGTTTAGCAACCGTATTTCTTCTTCCCGCTGAGGGCTCAGTATCTCTCCCGTGAGATATGGCTGGAAGAGTCCCCAGCCCAGACCTGAAGTTTCAAGCAATTACTCACCGGTGATTCTGGAGCTGTGACAGCTCGATGACAGCTGCCTCCTCTGTCTCCTCTGCTTGGTTGGAGATGGGCAGCGAGTAGGCTTCCGGTCTATGACGTTGAGGTTCCCCAGGGATTTCTGGGCTCTCTGTGAAGCCAAATAATATCCAGTATCCCTGTTCCATCCTGAATTCTAGAGCCGTGGGTCTCAGTGTCCCCAGGGGCTGGGATGATGTGCAGGCTGGACCTCCTAGAGGGAGGTGGCGCACCTGCCTGGACAGTGGTGCTGACCTTTGGCAACCAGGGTATTGATTCCCAAGAGGTCAGGCATGCTACCACTGAAAAGAGGTAAGTCAGCGCAGGATGCCTCCTCTTTGGAGGGGGTCTCTCAAGTCACCCCACCTGAACTGCTGGTTTAAGTAGATCCATCTCCCATCCCAAACCAGGGCTCCCCACATCCATGCCTGCAGAGACTGGTCCTGTAGTCGCCCTGGTCACGCGTCCATCCCTCTATCATTATTTACCCTCCACTCCCTTGGTCCTCATCTCTCCCTCCTACCTCCTCTCTCGAAGGACCTTTGGAAACAGATCTGTGTCTATGTTGAAACCAGGCGGGGGGCAAGCAAATGGCAGAAGAGAGGAACTCCCGCAGGGTGGCAGACCAAGTGATGGGGCCTTGCTCTCCTCTCTTCCAGCATGAGGGGAGGCAGCACGGAGCAGAACCCCACACCCACGGGTTTTTTGCATGAGTATTCACACTCAAAAGAAAGGAAAATTCCCAGGGTGGAAAATAGGTCATGAAAGGTTGGGGCAGGATAGCAAAGGCTGGCGCTAAACGCTCCCCAGGTTTGGGAAGGGGGCGGAGGGTCTAACATGTCAAGAGGAGGTGAGGTTTGGAGCTCACTTGAGCAGATGTAGCTGGAATAGAAGCCTAGACTCTTATTTGTGTGTGTCTTTTTTTTTTTTTTTTTTTTTAGGGCTGCACCTGTGGCATATGGAGCTTCCCAGGGTAGGGGTTGAATTGGAGCTGCAGGTGCTGGCCTACCCCACAGCCACAGCAATGCCAGATCCGAGCCGGGTCTGTGACCTACACCACAGCACACGGCAATGCCGGATCCTTAACCCACTGAGGGAGGCCAGGGATCGAACCTGCATCCTCATGGATACCAGTCAGATTCATTTCCACTGAGCCACGACGGGAACTCCCACCTAGAATCTTTTAGAGCTCCCCCTGCTGCCCTGAAGATGATGCCAAGGGGGCTAGAAAAACCCTACCTATTGAGTCAATGACTTGGGTATAAAAAAATCTGTCAGAAATCAAAACCCCAGGCCTCTACCAAAAGTGGGGGAAGGGTGTAATTTCATGAAATCTGAGGCGTAGAGGGAACTCAAGTCACAGGAACAACATAAAAATGGGTCCAGAACCATTTAAACACCTGCACGCTGGCAGAAGAAAATAGGAAACTTCTCTTTAGGGACAGCCCGGAGCATACTGGACCCCCACAGAGCAGGGGTAAATATTCCTAATATGGACCCAAAATAGAAAAATTACCAATATGTATGTAAACAAACTACCATAAAAAAAGAGACATTGTAAATTACAAAAGGAAAATTAGCTTCCCAACAACTGAATAGAACATCTGAAATACATTTAAAGCGTTTTTTTTTTTTTTTCTTTCTTTCCTTTTTTTCTTTTGGCTGGACATGTGGCATGTGGAAGTTCCCAGGTCAGGGACTGAAGCTGTGCCACAGCAGTGGCAATACCAGATCTTTAACCCACTGAGCCGCCAGGGAACTCTTAAAGTATATCTTCAATGACATGGGAAGTAAAAGACGGAATCAGGACATAAAGAAAGAATAGGGGATGTTGCCATGTGGCTCATTGAGTTAAGAACCTGACTAGCGTCCATGAGGATGTGGGTTTGACTCCTGGCCTCACTCAGTGGGTTAAGGATCTGGCGTTCCTGCAAGCTGTGGCATAGTTTACAGATGCAGCTCAGAACTGGCATTACTGTGGCTGTGGTGTAGGCTGGCAGCTGCAGCTCCAGTTTGACCCCTGGCCTGGGAACTTCCATATGCTGCAGATGCAGCCCTAAAAAGAAAAAACAAACAAACAAAAAAGGAAGAATAGGACATTTTGAAAAGGGAGTAAGCAGACATGAAAAAAAAAGAAATCAAACAGGCCTAAAAGTAAAAAAAGAACAACACTGAAATTATAAATTAAATGTATGAGAGTTTACAGCACTAAAGAGAGAATTAGAAAAGTGGGAGGGAAATCATTCAAAATGCAGTACGAGATATAAAGAGGTCGAAAATGAACACACAGTACAGAAACGTGGAAGAGCGGATGAGCAGGTTGAGCACACATCCTCCAGAGTGAAGCGCGATAATATTCAAATAGGACAAGTAAAAATAAACGGGCATCTTGGAGTTCTCTTGAGGTGCAGCCGGTTGAGGATCCAGCACCGTCACTGCAGTGGCATGGGTCACTGCTGTGTTGCGGGTCCCATTCCTGGCCTGGGAATTTCCACATGCTGTGGGTTTGGCTGAGAATAAATAAATAAATTGGCATCTAGACATATTTTGGAGAAACAGAGAGCATCAAAGACTCAGAGATCTTAAAAGCTACCGGGGAGGTAAGACTCGCCGCCTGAAAAGAAATGACGATTTGATTGACAGAATTCTCAGCATCACCGACGCCTGCCAGAAGACAAAGCTGTATCTGCAAAGGAGTGAGAGGGTGAATCTGTTAGCCTAGAATTATACACTCAGGTAAATTATCATCCAAAATTGAGAATGATAATGGAGACATTTTCAGACAGAGACAAAAAGAATTTCATGGCTCCTCACTGAAAGAACTATTAAGAGCTTTGGAGTGGAAATTAAATCCAGCATGATTTAAATGAGAATCAACCTAATGTGCCTTGACTGTAATTAACAATAATCTTAATAATGATAAGGATGAATCGAGGGGGTTAAAAACAAAGCGAAACTAAAACGCTAGCCCAGAATAACACACAGGATAGGAGGGGAGATTAGGGAAGAGACATGATAAAGAAGATAGTAAGTCTCAATCCAAACACAGCCATAATGACACTAATATAAACGTATTACACTTGCCTATTAATTGACTCGGACTAACTAGATGAAAAAACTCCAGACTTACTGGATTGGATGAAAAAAAAAAAAATCCACCTATACAAAACGTTTTATGATACAATTGGCACCAAACAACACAGAAAGATTGAAAACAAATAACGGTTGAAAAAAATACGCGTGCCCAAGAAAGCTGGTAGAGCCGTATACTACTGTCAGACAAAGGCGTCGTTAAGACAAAAAGCAAGACTAAAGAAATAAATAATTCTTTAAGAAAACATGCCAGTCGTGGAGTTCCCGTCATGGCTCAGCGGTTAACGAATCCGACTAGGAACCCTGAGGTTGCGGGTTCGATCCCTGGCCTCGCTCAGTGGGTTAAGGATCCGGCGTGGCCATGAGCTTTGGTGTAGATCGCAGATGTGGTTCGGATCCGGCGTGGCTGCGGTGTAAGCTGGTGGCTGCAGCTCCAATTAGACCCCTAGCCTGGGAACCTCCATATGCCAAGGGAGCAGCCCTAGAAAAGACAAAAAGAAAAAAAAAGAAAAAAGAAAACACGCCAGTCCTGAGCCTCTGTGCATCTATTCAAACATAAAAGGTGAAACTGTCGGAGCAACCAGTAGCTCACAGTCACAGGGAAACGTTTAACGTATCTCCGAGAGAAAATCACAGCTTCATTAGTAAGACGACAGACGATTTCCCCGCATAATTAACAAGCTTGATCTAGACATACATAGGAACTAAATATTCTTTTCAAACAGGCGTCTGACACAACGCATTTAATCAGATGCCAGGCTACAGAGGAAGGTCCAACAAACACCAGAGAACTGAGAGCATCCAGGTCACCTGCTGACGCTAAAGAAAGAAAACGAGGAATCACAAAAGGCTTGGAAACCGCGCGGCCTGCTTCCACCTCATTCAAGAGATGCAGCCTAACAGGAAGCACCTAGTCTGTAGACCCGAATGTCTGCGAAAGGGCTGCATTTCCAAACGTGGGCGACAGCTAAAGCAGTAACGCGTACTTTTTAAAAACTCGTTAATGCGTAAACGGGAAAATTAAGCAAGTAAGCATTCAACACAAGAAATTAGAATACCAGAGAAGTTTTTCAAAGAGCAGAAGGAAGGACCTAATAAAGCTAAGCACAGGGAGTTCTCTTGTGGAGCAGCATGTTGAGATCTGGCAATGTCACAGCAGTGGCTTGGTCATGGCTGTGGCACAGGTTCGATCCCCGGCCTGGAAACTTCCACACATGCCTCAGGTGCAGTGAAGAGCAAAAAAAAAAAAAAAAAAAAATGAGTGAAACAAAATGTATACAGCAAATAATTACCCGATGCAAAGTTGATTCTTCCAGAAGACAAAGCAAATCGCCTTTTAGTCATAAAGATCATGAAAAAAAAGGGAAACTACAAATGAAGACGATGAGGAATGCAGAGGAAGACAGAACCACCCAGGAGAATTCTTTAGAAAAACAGACAACATGAAGTTCCTGTCGTGGTGCAGTGGTTAACAAATCCGACTAGGAACCATGAGGTTGCGGGTTCGGTCCCTGCCCTTGCTCAGTGGGTGAACAATCCGGCGTTGCCGTGAGCTGTGGTGTAGGTCACAGACGAGGCTCGGATCCCGCGTTGCTGTGGCTCTGGCGTAGGCCGGTGGCTACAGCTCTGATTCAACCCCTAGCCTGGGAACCTCCATATGCCACGGGAGCGGCCCAAGAAATAGCAACAACAACAACAACAACAAAAAAGACAAAAGACAAAAAAAAAGAAAGAAAAATAGACAACATGAAGGGACAGCGTTATGTCAAAGTGTTTAGAAAAGGACGAAACAGAGAAAGGTGTAGAAAAAGTAGGAACGATCAAAAGTCTCTCAAAAAGCAAGAGAAACCCTGTAAGCATTCGGGACAGTAAAACAGTAGTCACAGATTGATTTGCAAACAATTTTTTAAAAAAGCAGCACTCTACTGGGCAAGTGTTACCCATGTACGTTTTGTACCTTTAAGTTGTGTATGGTCACATACCAAGACAGGTTTTACGAAACCTCCAAGGAACACTTAATCCTCATCAGGAACAAATTGGTCCATAGAAATTTCCTGGGATGGGGCTGGAGGAAGGGCTCCCCAACTCCTTTCATAGGGGTAGCGGGATTTTGCTCCCCAAAGCAGGCAAGAACAGCACCTACAAGGAAAATAAGAGCACAGATGCACAAATCCTGCATCAAAATTAGCAAAGCAAATCCAGCAACCTATATATAAATCCTTTATTATACGCAGAGTCTTTAACTCAGGAATAAAGGCAGCTTAACACTAAAATATCTGCTAAAATCATTCACCACATTAAAAGATTAAAGGAGGAAGTCCATATATATAATAATCTTAGATGCAGGGCAGGCATTCAATAAAATGTAAAATCCACTCATAACTTTTTAAAGGAAATTCTCAGCAAACAGAATGGATGGAAATTTTCTTAAACCGGTAAGAAATATCTACCAAAAAAGCATTGTACTGAATGGTAAAATAGTAGAGTTATTTTCTCTAAAGCCAAGAACAAGGCAAGGACGCCTGCTCCATCAAGTTGACTCCGTGTTTTACCAGAATCTTCAGCTAAGTTAATAAATAAGAAAAATATATTACTTAAGATAAATATTTGGCTGCACTTAGTTAATATCCATGCAAATTGATAGCGCCTTCAGCCCCACGAGTATTTCTTCCTCTCGTATCTGGAGGTGGTCCAGGGCTGGTGTCTGTGGTTCCTGAGGCGGTCCGGGGACCCAGACTCCATCGATCTTGTTTCGCCATCCCTAGCATGCTGTCTTCGTCCCGTGGCCCACCACACCTGCCCCTGGGTCCACGTGTGAAAGTCCAGCAATCGCCAAGCCAGTTTGGAAGAAGATGGATAAGAGAGCTGACCTTTCAGATGCAAATACAAACAAAGCAATACGCAGAAATAAAATAGTGTGGCTTGGATCTAAGACAAATAAACGGATGAGACAGACTAGGAAAACCAGAGCAGATGAGCCGTGTGAGGGAACTTGGCCAAGGACAGAGGTCTCAGTACAAATCAGTGGTGGGAAGAGGGAGCCATGCAATAATCCGTATTATGATGCCCGCCTGTCCATACGCGAAAACAGACCGTTTGTATATACCTTATCCTACGTGTGAAAATCAATTCCAAAGGAATTAAAGCCCTAGATGTGAAAGAGAAAACTTTAACGTGAGACTTCATGGCTTCTCCAAGGCGATACAACTCCAAAAGCCTCCCGACGGAGGTAAGAATGGCTCTTATCATCCCGCCAGCCTCTCTGTAGTCGTTACAATGTTCCTAAGGACCTCCCCACTCCAGCAGCTTGGCCTTCTCCTTCCTGCCCCCGACTAGGAGAGGTATGTGGCCCACTCCTTCCCCTATCCCTGGAGGGGCAGCACATACCCCCAACCAACCAGCAAGGGTACCCAAAGACCCCACCCTTCCCCAACCAACCAGCGAGTGTATCCGAGGACCCCGTTCTTCCCCAACCAATCAGCAGGTCGACAGGTGCATGGCAAGGCCACGCCTCCAACTCCGGTGTCTTTGGGCTGTAAAAACAGACACGACCAAGCACCCAGGGTCGGCTCTCCCTGCCAGCAGGAAGTCGGCCCACTGTGTTAAGTGTCTCTTGTCTCAATAAACCTGTCTTTTCTAGAGCTTGCTTTAAATCCAGAAAATTCTTTTTCCAACCATGTGCAGAGACCAAAATATAGAACATCTTTTTTTTTCAAAGGTACCATATCTTTTTTTTTTTTTTTGGCCGCACTCGAGGCACGCAGTGTTTCCCAGGCCAGGGATTGAATTGCCGCAGTGGTGACGATGCTGGATCCATAACCTGCTGAGCCACTGGGGAACTCTAGAACATCTTTGTTCATTTATTCTAAGACAGAGAAGGGCTTCTTAAGATCCACAGAGCACAAATTACACAGGATAGGATAACCGTATTTGATTAGGGTAAAAAGGAGAGTACTTAAGTAAAAAGGCCAGCTCTACTTTGGAAGATGTTTTCAAACCACCATACTGGCGTTTCTGTTGTGGCTCAGCAGGTTAGGACCCCAACGTAGTATCTGTGAGGATGCGGGTTTGATCCCCAGCCTCGCTCAGTGGGTTAAGGATCTGGCATTGCTGCAAGCTGCAGTGTAGGTCCCAGATGCGGCTTGGATCCTGAGTTGCTGTGGCTGTGCTGTAAGGTGGCAGCTGCAGCTCCGATTCGACCCCTAGCCTGGGAACATGCATATGCCGAGGGTGCGGCCCTAAAAAGAAGAAAAAACAAAAAAGCACCATACTGCTCGAGGAATACTGGATGGACGGATGGACGAGCGGATGAGAAGAGAGGCATTTATTTCCTTCTTCTGCCTATTCTGGAAATGGGCACGGAAGCCTGAGTGTTTGTTCCCGTTTTAAAATAGAGGGTATGAATAGAAACGCCAAGGTAAGCTAAGGACAACACGTCAGGAGATGCTCACCATTGAAAAGGCAGCTACTCACAGCTTCATTGAGGGGGGCACGGGGTACACAGCACCCCAAGGGGGCGTGTGGGGAAGCACCAGGGTCAGTGGGGGGGGGCAGAGGAAGCTGAGGGGACCATGGGCAAGAGCCCTTCCTGGGGTCTCCGGGGGAAGGGGCAGGGCGGGGTGGGGGCGTCAGGCTGCGGACTGGCCACGCGGAGGAAGTGCTGCCGGCTCTGGGGTGGTCAGGTTCAGACTTAGGGTTGGGCAGTGGGCTCTGGATCGGTTGGTTTGTACTGGCAAAGCGTGGCCCCAGGCAGGAGGACTCCCTCCGAGACGGGGGAGGCGCAAGGTGGAGGGTGAGAAGATGGGGGGGAGAAGGCGGCCACGGCAAGGTGCCGCGGGCTCACCGTGGAGGTGTCGGCGGTACGCTTGGTAAGACACCAGTCTTGCAGAAGCTAGAAACACGGCTGAGACAGTTGCACACCCATAGTTGCTCCCGCCCCGAGTCGTCTTTATTACCCCTGCTCTGAGTTTCCTTTCCTGCTAAACAGCTGCTCAGTCTGGAGCTTCAGGAGGAAAGGAGGAAATTAAGGTGCCAAAACCAAGAATTTATTCCTGCGTGTGCTGTATTGTCGGCACCTGGCGCCCAAGGCCCAGCGGCGGCAGGTTTATTGCAATCACCTGCTTTGACGGACGAGCAAGCCCCTCCCCCTCTGCCAGAGGAGGGGACCCAGGGCTGGCCCTTCTGGGACAGGCCCCTCTCTTGGGATTGGCTCCATCTCTTGCCCACACGTCTCACACATCCAGCCCAGTCTGCTCCCCAAATGTTTCTCTGCCAGGTTCTCGACATGAGCAAAGACACATTTCATTTGCATGCATGAAAATCTAGCCTAATCTCCTTGTAGCGAGTTTAGTTCAATGCCGACCCAGCTGTTAAGTTCTCCCCCTAGGAGCGGAGTTCAGAAGCAGAGACTCACTCTTCCCGCCCAAGAAATGCAGCCCCACTCCCACCCCCCAGACCAGCTAAGAGGTTGTGTCACTGCCCCGAGCAGCCACGGAGGGAGGCGCTGGACTGGAGCCAGAAGCGGGGTTCTTTTCAGGCCTCCAGTGGGGGGAGAGCCCTGGCTTTGAGCCACCTGACTGGTCTCTGCTGGTCCCGCTCTGAGGCTTCGATACCTTATATCCATCCAACCGCACCCATAGGTCTCTCAGAGAGCAGACCCTTCCTGGGAGCCCAGGAGTCAGTAACAGACTGAGAGGGTTAGGTGTCCACGGTGCAGAAGGAGCGTCAGACAAGGAAACAGGAAATTCCAGTATGGAAGGAGCAGGGCCAGCTTCCCAACATCCCGGCCCCCTGTGTAAAATCAAAATGTGGGGCCCCCCGTCCAAAAGTTACTGGAGTCCCCTGGTGGCCTAGTGGTTAAGGATCCAGCATTGTCACTGCTGTGGCTTGGGTCGATTCCTGGCCTGGGAATGTCCACAGGCACAGCCAGAAAACAAAACAAAACAACTATTAAGGAATTCAAGTTGGTGACCGTGGAGCCCTTCGCCCGGCACAGGGCCTTCCTGTGAAGCTGGCCTGGGAAGGAGGCCGGGTTGGGGACGCTGCGGGCTGGCTGGAGTGAGGGGAAACGCTGCCACAAGGATGTCGAGCCATTCAAAAGCCAGGGACCTGATGTTTGTGTCAGGGGGTCCGTGTCATCAGATGCACCAGGCCTGGTCTTTGTTAGCAACTGGGGGGTCAGGTTGCTCAAAGACCTTTTCTGGCCACGGTGTGGCCTCTCCTGACTCCAGGCTTCCTCCCTGGGACACCTCCCGACTCCACCAACGGTGGCATCTAGGTACTTCACCGGGGTCAATCCTGTCCTAGCTAGTGGCTGTCACCCCCTGATGGGGGGAGGGGATCCCTCAGGTGCTCTGATGGCCGAGGCCCCAGGCTCCTGCTGAGTCCCCTAATCACTTCCTGCCCACCGCTGACTGGTGGTCAAGGGCCCAGATGCGGGGTGATGGGCTGGGGGCAGGCTACATCCAAACACAGAGGTGCTGGATAGCGCTGCTTGATTCAGAAGGCTTGGTACCACGAAGCTGTATCTTAGGCCGACGTTGGCCAGGAAATCCGGTGTGCCACGTCTCACTGGAGCTGTTTTTGGGCAGTAACTGGTTACCTCAATCCCAGGCCAGTCTTTGCCTGGGGCGCTGCATGTCCTCCTGTCACTGTGCATATCCTTCCAGAATCAACTTCTGGGACGCAGCCACAGAAAGGCCTCTGAACGAAAGCGTGCCCCCTACGCTTGGGCCATAGCTAAGCAAAGCATGGAATTTTAGCATCCTGGGAGGAGCTATAAGATCGGAAATCAAATCGTGTGGACTGTGTCCACAGGCAGGAATTTCGATAAAGTAATATACGTTCTGCTTTTATTTACACGCCAGGAACGTGCGTCTAGGGAGCTCGCTACTGGTTAACGTGTACAAACAGAGATTAGAATTGCAGGAATCCGGAGCGCTTGAAATCACGCAGAAATCAGTGCCCATTGCGTTCCGTTGTTAGGATTCAGGACAATAAACAGCAAAGGTGGAGAAGTACCCAGGGCAGGAGTGACGCTGGCCGAAACGGAGATGAGGCGACTCTCGTCTTTACTGGATCTCAGCACAGAGGTCCTTTCCCTACCAATGGAGGCCCCGCTGGGAGGAAGCCCTGTGCTCTGCCTGCATGTGGCTCCGGAGCTAGAGCTCCAGCCGCCTCCTCTTCCAGAATCAACAGCCTCACCTCCAACAGCCCCCAAGCCTGGTACCAGCGCTTAGGCCAGGAAATGTCCAGAGGGCAGAGGCTCTGTCCATGGCCACAGGCCCGGCCCAGCGCGGCCCAGCGCGGCCCAGTCCACCCCACTGATGCCTGGTCCTTGGAGTTGCGAGTCTGGTCTACCCTGGCTGGGCTCGTGCTTCACAGCAGAGTGTCCAGCGGCCCTTCCTGCTGCCATTTGCCAGGAAGGTGTCAGATGCCCTCCTGCCAGCACTCAGGTTGGGGGCGCAGCTGTGGGGGTCTGCACGCTAACAAGGTGGACCCACCAAGGCTCAGACCTCCCTCGGCCACCTGCCAGCTGTGAAACGGGGGCCTCGCTCCACCTCAACGAGGCCTGGCCTTCTCCAGCCTGCAGGATGGGGCGGGTGGAATGCATACAGCGCGGCCTTGACCAGGCTTCCGGGGGCAGCAGCCACACCCACACTTGTGCATTGAAGTTGGGGCCCGGGCCTCGGCAGGGACTCAGGGCCCATGGGATGAGTGAAGGAGAATAACTGAATGGATAGGAAGAGAAAACGTGGGGAGCTCCCTGGTGGCCTAGTGATTAGCATAGGGCACTTTCACCACGGCGGCCTGGGTTCAGTCCTGGCTCCGGGAACCGAGAGCCCACCCACATCAAGCTGCTGCTTGCTGTGGCCAAAACCCCCCAAAACAAATCAGCTAAAAAAATGAGAGGGAAAAAAGTCATGACAACTAGAGGATGGGGTCAGAGTAAATAAAGAATGACTGTCGAGTGGAGCCAGTTTAACAGGCAGCGAGGCAGCCCCTCCCCGGGGTTGGCACAGCTCTTAGAACGTTACCATTTTGAACTCATGAGATGCTCGCGGCCACCTTGAGAAGACAGTGCCATTAATATCTCCATTTTACAGATGGGGAAGCAGAGGCACGGGGCTTCTTGGCTTGTTCAAGCCCCCAAAGGAAGGCAGAGGCCAGGACTAGAAGAAGGTTGTGGATGGGTCCTCTCCCTGGGACCTCAGGATTGCTGCAGCTGCCCGCCCCCAGGAGCAGGGGGAGGAAACGCAGAGACGAGGGAGTGGGCCCGGGGGTGGGGTGAAGGGGGGAGGGTCCCCCACACTCAGGACTAATTCAGTCCCGGACAACTTGCCCAGGTGGCAAGGCCCAAGCCCACCCACACCTGCACCTGGCTCAGAAGTTTGCAGAGGGAGTGAAGACGAGTAATTAAGCCTTAGGAACAGCCACACGGATGCTTTGCCCGGAGGCCTAGCGTCTACACCTGGAGAGAGGCTGACATCACCCCACGTGCTCCCCAGATAATCTCCGAGGAGGGAACAGGGAGCGCAGGTGGTCCCGGTAGGTGGCTGCTGGCTTCCCGCTTCCAAAACTGGCTCTAATTGAGACTAACTGGGGTCGAGCTCTGTCTCACTGAGGAAAAGACTGAATTACAGATTGTTGGGCGACTCTGAAAGAACTTTTAAACTGTGCGCAGCCACGTAACAACATAGAATTTGCCTCGTCAAATTTCTTGCTGGCTTCTGGAAGGAACGGGAAGAGACAATTTGCAATCAGCGGTGCTCTCGTGTCTGAGTGAAATGTTCGAGGAGCATGGAAAGCGCATGCGCATTCCACTCGGTGGCACCCCCGGCCCCAGCACCTCCCCCCAGGATGCTCTCGCCAGCGACAGCGACGACAGCCTGGCGGTCTCCACCAGGCCCCTCCCAGATCCAAACGTGGAGTCTCCCATCTTCCATCCCAGGCCACGCCTTCTCCCTCCTGTGAACTCCCTCACGACGCGTTTATTTCACCCTTTGGCAGGTGACTTGGAGGGTTAATAACAACTCGCATTTATTGAGCACTTACTATGTAGCCGCGCTATGCACACATTATCCCCCCCCCCTTTTTTTTTTGTCTTTTTGCCATTTCTTGGTTGATGTCCCGGTCCCCAGGGCCTCGGCATGCGACTGTGTTTGGAGAAAGGGCCTGGAAGTGGCAGCTGAGGTCCTACGAGGACCTCAGGGTGTGGGCCCTGCTCCAACAGGACTGGTGTCCTTAGAAGCAGCGAAAAGCTGAGGCTTTCCCTGCGGCCTGGTAGTTAAGGACCTGGTGTTGTCACTGCCGTGGTGCGGGTTCGGCCCCTGGTCATGGTCAACTGAGACGACGAGGACATCTAGACACAGACACATGCAGAAGGAAGCCCACGTGTGGACGCAGGGAGAAGGCAGCACCAGCCAGACAGGGAGAGAGGCCTCAAGAGGAAGTAAGCCTGCTAACACCTTGGCCTCAGACATCAAGCCTCCGGAATGGTGAAAAAAGATATTCCTGTGGTTTATGCTGCCCCGTCTGTGTTCTTTGTCATGGTAACCCCAGCCAACACACACAGGCTAGGCCATGAAGGCTTCTCGGCATCAGCCCTCACCTGCCTCAGAACACTCGCTCTGGGGAAGCCAGCCTGCCGCCATACGGGAAGGACGCACAAGCAGCCTCATGGAGAGGCCTCTCTGGGGGGGACCCAGGCCTCCGGTCCACAGCCACGTCGGGGAGCCACCCTGGAGAGGACTCTCCAGCCAGGTCAAGCCTTCCGATGACCGCAGCCCCAGCTTACGGCTTGACCACAGCTTCACGAGAAACCCTGAGCCAGAGCCACCCAGCTAAGCTAGTGCAGAAGATCTGACCCACAGAAATCGTGTGAGATAACAGTATCTGTTATCTTGACCTGGTGAGTTTGGGTGTAATTTGTTACGCGGCAGTAGGTAACTATTACAGAGGCGGTACAGCTCTGGCTAATGGCTCCCAAAGACATCCTGCTCTCCATTCCTGTGTCCTGTGACTATCACCTCACACAGCAAAGGTGATTGGGCTCCTGTGGTTAAGGATCTTGAGATGGGAAGATTATTCAGCCTTGCCTTTTTTTTTTTTTCCCCCCTTGGCCATGCCTATGGCATGCGGAAGTTCTGGGGGTCAGGGATCAAACCTGAGTCACAGCAGTGACAATGCTGGATCCCTAACCTACGGAGCCACCAAGACACCCCATCCTGCCTTCTCTGCATGGGCCTTAAATATAATCACAAGCATCCTTCTAAGAGGCAGGCCGGGGGAGCTTGGACCAGATGGAAAAGAGAAAGTGAGGGAAGAACCTCAGCAGAGACCAGAGACTGGAAGTTGTCACACGTCTGGCTCCGAAGATGAAGAAGCTGCAAAAGCTGAGGGAGGCAACAGTGGAGGCATGAAGGCACGGACACCGTCTCCTCCAGAGGCTCTGGGGGAGGGGGGGCAGCCCTGACTGCGGACTCCTTGATTCCAGCCAGGGAGGCTGATTCTGGCTCTCTGACCTCCGAGGGTCACCGTGTGCTCCGTTAACCCGCCAGCTTTGCGTGATTTGTTACAGCAGCCAGAGGAAATGATCCTTGGACCTTTGGGTTTTTTTTTTTTTTTTTTTTTGCTTTTTAGGGCCACGACTGTAGCATATGAAAGTTCCCAGGCTAAGGGTTGGATCAAAGCTGCAGCTGCCGGCCTACACCACAGCCACAGTAACATGGGGTCCGAGCCACCTCTATGGCCTACACCACAGCCCACAGGCAACATTGGATCCTTAACACTGAGTGAAACCAGGGATCGGACCCACACCCTCATGGATATTAGCTGGGTTCATAACCTGCTGAGCCACAATGGGAACACCTGTCCTTGTACTTTCTTTTTTTTTTTTTGTCTTTTTTTGTTGTTGTTGCTATTTCTTGGGCCGCTCCCGCGGCATATGGAGGTTCCCAGGCTAGGGGTCGAATCAGACTGTAGCTGCCAGCCTACGCCAGAGCCACAGCAACGCGGGATCCGAGCCGCGTCTGCAACCTACACCACAGCTCACGGCAACGCCGGATCCTTAACCCACTGAGCAAGGGCAGGGACCGAACCCGCAACCACATGGTTCCTAGTCGGATTCGTTAACCACTGCGCCACGACGGGAACTCCCTGTCCTTGTACTTTCTGAGTTTGGTCCCGAGCATGTATGTCTGACCTGGTCAGTCTCGGGCTTGTTTTCACCCAGACCTGTTCCTTGCCTTCTGCGCCTGAGTCCTGAGGGTCTGAGCCCTGCAGTCTGTTTCCTGGGCTTCCAGGTCACTGGGCTTCTGCTTGCAGGCCATGGGGAGGCACTGATGGGGAAACGGGAGGGTTTGGGTCCCCGTGAGCGCCTCTCTCTTCCTCTGCCCAGGAGCTGTGTCTCCTCCCGGTGGCCCTGCCAGCGACCCTGGTCCTGAGGTCCTGCCGTCCCACATCTGCACTGGGTCCCTCTGGCCCTAAGGAGAGATCTGCCTCCTATCTGCCAACCTCTCGGATGCCCCTGATAGACGCCCAACTCTTCCACCACCCCTGTAACCAGTACCTCTCCGGCAAGCAGCACCTGTTGTCACCCTCAGGGGAGGGGCTCATTGCTTGGGGGTGGACCACGAGGCCAGCTGACCCAGGGCTAGCAGGTGTCAGGTCACCAAGACAGACACGACTCATGGGTCAGGTGGGTCTCGCTCCACCAGCCGGGGCAGGGGGCCAGTCTGCAAGCACCCCTCTCCTGCTGCAGGGGAGGGACCTGGGGCCCTCCTCGTGGAAACGGCTCTAACACTGGGGTTGGCCATGTGCTGCGCGACAGACCGGCTTGAGCCAAAGATGTACAACCAAGCCCAGAGCAGAGGAAAACATTCCCACACAAAGGGAGATGCCCGCGCAGCCTCTGGACCTTCCAGGCCCAAGGCCGGTTCTTAGATGACGGCGGCACCGGGAGAGAACAGCACATCACAGCCGGACCGCCTTTCCCAACGTCCCCCGTATTAAAGCCACTCCGAATTTAATGCCTGGAGTGCTTTTGGCCGCCGGCTTGGGCCGTGAGGGAAATTCAAATGATATAATAAGAAAAAAAAAAAGGTCATCACGTGTAAACTCTGATCAAAGAGAGTTTGGTCCAAGCCCGACTCGGTCCCTGAACGACCTTTGCCCTGAACCACCGTCGTTCTCACCAAAAAGCCACCCTCTTAGGCTTTTGCACCTCCATCCATCCTCGGAACCCGCCTCCTCCACTCGCCACCCGCCTCACCTCCCACGCGCCGCTCGGGATCTCTCCGTCCCAAGGACCAGGAGGGTCAGGGGAGGGGAGCGCCCCAAAGGCCAGCCTTGTCTGGCCCCCGTGAAAGTCGCAGAGATGGAGAAACCAGAACAGGAGCCACCGGTAACCGTACGGCAGGGGCAGGGGCGGGGTTCCTCCCCTCCCCCCTCCCCACGGAGCCCCGGCCCCTCCCCCAGCCGGGCAGCCCAACCCAACCCGGTCATCTGTGGCCGGGTCCTCCCCGACTCCCGAAGCCCGGGCAGACAAGCCACTCTGAGAGCCTGAGCGATGTTCGCTTGCCTGCCCGCTCCTGCGGTTTATGTCTGACACGGGAACACGGTTAGGTGACCGTGTTTTTTGAAGCTCAAATGGAGACAGATGGTCTGCCCAAAGAGGTTTTCCTGATTTAGCCACTTACACAAAGCAGCCTCCCCAAAAGTGTGCACGCCAAGGGGCACTTGATTGTCCATTTAATGAACCGCCTTTGGGAGCGGGATGAAGCGTTGACCGCTGGGGGTCATGATCTGGCCAGGATGGGGGAGGAGAGGGCAGGGGGGAGGGGTGGGGGGGGCGTCCCAGCCCGGAGG
This sequence comes from Phacochoerus africanus, assembly GCF_016906955.1. NCBI lineage: Eukaryota > Metazoa > Chordata > Mammalia > Artiodactyla > Suidae > Phacochoerus > Phacochoerus africanus. The sequence continues at coordinate 4,530,044 of NC_062557.1, read as the reverse complement.
GAGTGCGCTGCCAGCCCTGAGGTCAGGGGGTTCGGGACGGTGACATGCACACGCGTGTGCAGAGCTGGCTGCGCAGAATGAATCACCCTGGACTGTAAGGGTGATGAATGCTCTCCAAAGACTCCGGCTGGGACTGGGGCTGGGGGAGGCTCAGCGGCTGGGCTTTTACTCCCAGCCATTGCGCCGCAGGCACGCCTGGATCTGGGAGAGGCGGGACCGGGCACACCCCCCCCCCCCCCCCCCCCCCCGGCTCTGGGCCTCCTGCTCCCTGGGTGGATGGGGAGGCAGCAGAGGCTGGGAGTGGGGGGCGGGAGGGCGGGTCAGCACCCCCCACCCCCGCCCCGGGAGCCTCAGCTGCAAGCATCACGGCGTCATCATCGTCCTGAATTCCCATCCTTGGTGCTTAAGACTTTAGCTCTCATGTCCCCGAGGCTCCCCGTGAAGAGGACACCCTTGTTAATCCCTTGTTTTACCAAGAGCCACAGAGAAGGCAGCGCCATGACCGAGGCCACACAGCTGGTAAACCGTGGAGGTGGGACTCGAACCCAGGCCCCAGACTCAGGGCTTGTGCCTGCAGTCACCTCACCCTCCTGACCCGAGGCCTTTCCCAACGTCTTCTGCTTCCTCTCTCTCTGGACGCCCTGTCCGAGGCACCGCCTGCATGTGGCTGGAGGCCCTCCGGGCTCCCTCTCCCCTCCCACGGCTCCACCTTCAAAATAGACCCAGAGCGGGACCAGGGCTCCCCACCTCCCCTACTGCCCCCATCACATGGGTTACCGATGCTGCCCCCTGCTGGTGTTCGATGGTGCTGGGGGTTCTCTGCGGGCTCCCATGTCACCGAGTCGGCGTCCTTGCAGGGGCTTCCAAGCACGACCCAATCTGGCCGGGTCATCTGGTGCCCTCACCTCCTCACTCACGTGGCTCCAGCCACAGTGGCTTCCTCCCTCGTCTTCAACACGCCAGCCCCGCTTCTGCCCCAGGGCCTTTGCACGGGTTGGGTGCCTCTGCTGAACCGCTCTTTCCCAAATGGCTAACTTCCTCCTCACCTTAACACCTGGGGGCAAATGTGCCCTCCTCAGTGAAGCCTGTCCTGACAGCCTGTGTCAGAGGGCGAGCTCCCCTCTGTCTTCCTTTGCCACGGCACCCGGCACCGCTTAACTCCGATCCATTTAGCAGCCGTGCCCCTTGTTCATGGCGAGTCTCCTGCTTGCTGGGAACTGCGACCCACACGAGGCCAGGCCTCTTTGTCCGATTCACTGATTGTCCCAGTGAATTGTCCCATATATACACTTATATACCCTCAGTAAACATGGTGAAATGAATTGCTCCAATCCACACAAGAAGCCTGGGGGTGTGGGGATTAATCTCCTTTTGCAGGTGATATTATGAGACTAGGCTCAGACCAGCCCAAGGTCACACAGGAGAAGTGGAGCAGGGGCTGGACCCGGTTCCTTCCCCACAACTGGTGGGGTGGACGGATGGCAAAGCTGGCCCCCTCGCCCTCTGTGACGTCCTTTGTGACCCCCGGAGTCTAGTCCCCACCCCTCAAGTCTGGACCGGCTGCCGACTTGCTTTGGCCACAGGATAGGACAGAAGCTGTAGCCTCCCATTCTTCCAGGCCACCACCAGCAGGGCTGCAGCCGCCCCTGTTGCCCCCGGGGAGCATGGCAGTGATATGGACCCAGCTGTCTGTCCAGACAAGGCAGCCCCAGCCACTGGCAGCTGACAGCAGGTGCCCGCGAGGCCTGAGGCGGGCCGAGCCCCGCCTGGAGCAGAACCACCCTGCCAGCTGTCGCTGCCTGGTGAGCAAGAGCAATTCTTCCGTGTGGAATGCAGCCGGGGGCTGAGTCGTCACGGGACATTTCTGTGGCAATAGACAACTGACACACTTGAATTTGAACCAGAACCTGCGTCAGGCAAGTCAGCGGGCCTGGCTGCATGTGGGCAGCTCTGGCACCAGGGACACCTTCTGGTGGGCTTGGGACTGAAGGAGGGCCCTGGGTGCCAAGGGCTGGCAGCTGGCACCACCCGCAAGGTCATAGTGAGACAGAGGCCGGGCGCCAGTTACTCCCCCAGGAGGCTCCCAGCCCAGCTTCTATTTGGGGTGACCCGCCCAAGGCTTCCAGCCATGGAAGGGGGTTTGGCCACATTCCCTCTTCTCAGGATCAGCCGGGATGGTCTCGGAGGGCAGGATGGCGAGGTGGGTGCTCCTCTCCCTCAGCTGGGTTCCCCGGAAGGACATGGGTGTGGATGGTTTATTTAGGGGCAACACGGGGGAGGGAGCACAGGCCAGGCCGGTGAAGGATTGTCTTGGGATTCCAGGCTTAAGCCTCTGGGGGCCCCTGGGAGCCACGTGGACTGTGCCCCAGCCTCGCCCACCGCAGGGCAGGAGGCCGCGGCTCCAGGAGGGTGGAGAAGGGCTGTTTCGGGGTCCCCCTGGCAGAGGACAAGGACCACCCCATAGCCGGAGCTGAGATGGGTCGACCCCTGGCCCCGCCAGGCCTTTGCAGAAACAACTCCTGCCTCTGCTCTCCTACAAACTGAACCCGTGGTTGCCTCCTTGGTGAGGCTGCCCCACCCTGCCGGGGAGCCGGGCACTCCTGCTCTGCCCCGTAGCCCTCTGCACAGGCCTCACGCTTACGGCCACACAGTCTGTCTAGCAGGAGCCGGCTTTATACCAGGCACAGTGCTAAACAGTCTCCTCCTCCTGGGCCCAGGAGTCTCACCACCTGATAGACAAGGGGCCGAGGCTAGAAAGCGGGGGAGGTAGAGTCCAAACGACTCCCAGACAGACTCCAGAACCCCACACCCAGCCCCTCGCTCCTGCACGGGCAGCAGAGGAACGGCGCCCAGGGTGTCTTTCCACCTCGACCAACAAGCTGGAGGGCACGGCCCCCGTCGTACACGGTGTGCCCACGCCGGCAGGTGGGGCCCGCGGGAAGCATGCGCGCCACACTCCCACTCCCACCAGCCAGCGGCCGCCAGCAAAAAGAGCCACCTCCTCCGCGAGGAGTTACAGGAGGAAGAAACAGGAACCCAACGTCAGACAAGTGGACAATCTCAGAAGAGGAAGGTAGCAGCCAGGCCTCCGCTGGACCCGAGCCCCAGCCTCGCCGTTTAGAGCGATTAACTGAAGTCGAAGCCCCAGTCAACACGACTGTGTTTCAGTTTCGCCACAAACCATTATTCCTTATCTCCGGTTTCACTGGTTCCCCCGAGGCCGGCTGGCGGGCCGCGCTTCAACTGCAGTCAGCTCTATTTTAATCAGCGTCATTACGGGAAAACGTCCCTGGGGAAAAGCGTGGCATCTCTGGCATGTCCGTGGCTCACGGATCGAAATCGGAACGTTCCAAGGTGCGGTACTGCGGTGTGACACGGTGCAAGTTAATTTACAGAAAAATTAAACATCATTTGGAGCTGAGCAAGGGAAATGAGCGGGGGCGGGGGGGGGGGGACTGGCTCGGTATCCAACAGTATTTAAATGGCCTTGGCTATTGATTCTGGAAGAAATCTCTGCAAGAATTCAGGCTGGTGAAGAGACCTATACATGTTGGTCCAGAATTCCCTAACTCAGCTCAGGTGTGGACAAAGACAACGGAGAAAGCAAGCCACGCCCCCAGTTAAGAGCATCTGTGTGTTAATTTCAGGCCTACCCCACAGCAGGTGCAGGTGAGGTAGGAGCACTTCCTTCCAGGTGGTGAGGTGATGACGGCCTTTGGGAGCTGGTGACATTCAAGGTTGGCCTTGGAGGATGAGTAGCATTTCATAGCATTTCAGGACATGAGGGAGAGAAGAGAGCAAGGAGAACCACAGGAGGAAAGGAGTGGAGGAGGCAGGACAGGCTTGAAAGGGCGGGGAGGGGGGTGAGTCCCCAGTGCAAAGCAGCCATGGTGTGCGGGAGCGGAGGAGAGTGGGGGGCGGGCAGGAACAGACTGGGGAGGGCCCGGGGCGCTGGAGGAACGGGGCTTCTTCAACACGGAGGAGAAAGAGCCGGTGGGACTGGGGAACAGTGACCAGCTTCAGTGGCCATATGATCCATGAGACCACAACAGGGCCATTACAGAGCTGTTGGTCCCAGATGGTGCAGCGACCGCCTGGATCTGGATGGCCCCCCAGATTGTGACTCCAGGCCAGGGTTCTCCCTGAATTCCAGACTCAAATGCCCAGGCAGATCTCAAACAACCATTCACTTCCTGGGCATCTCTAGGGTCCCAGGCTCTCTTTGAGGCACTGAGGGTCCAGCAGCAGATGAGCCGGAGAAGGTGCTGGGCCCCAGGGTCTTCTCTTGCAAGGGCTCCTGAGGAGAATGCTTGTGATGGCTGGGCAGGGTCCCGTGAGAATGCACATTCTCACTCCTCCTCCGGCCACACCTCATCCTCAGGTCTCAGGAGGGGTTTGGTACCCAGAGGCCCCAAGCTGGAAGGTCAGGAGGTCTGCCCTGCCTGCCCACATCACCTGATCTACCCACCCCACCAGGTGCCATTGCTGCCCACTCATTTCTTACAGCTGGGTCCTCTGCCTGCCTATCCTTATGTTCACAGGCTGGTTCAAACCTATTCCAACAGAGGGAGAGATGCGCGAGCACGCACACACACACAATCACAACCAGTCTGTTAGCTGCAAACTTCAAATCTCTCCTGCATAGCCTACTTTTCAACCCACAGACCTGGTCTTGTCACATGGCAGCTCCAAATCCTTCACAGGCTCTGCTAGAACTGAGTTGCCTCCATCCAAATGCATGTGCTGAAGCCCTAATGCCCAACGTGATGGTATCTGGAGGTGGCCCTTTGGGGAGGTGACTGGGTTCAGATGAGGTCATGAGGGTGGGGCTCTCATGATGGGATTAGGGCCATTAAAAGAAGGAATAGCTGGGAGCTGGCTCCTCTCCCTGCCTTGTGAGGACCCAGTGAGGTGGCAGCCAGCTGCAAGCCAGGAGGAGGGCTCTGAACACAGAAACAGTCAGCCAGCACCTTCATCGTAGGTTCCCCAGCTTCCAGAACCGTGCAGACAAATGCCTGTTGTTGAAACACCCCAGTCTACGCTATTCCGTTATAGCAGCGAGAGCTAAAAACAGGTCCCCCTACTGCCCACTGGCAACGGCCAAGCCTTGCCTGGCACCCAAGGCTGCAGCCACTCCACTTTGCTCATCTCTTCAATGCCTTCCCCACCCCCCACCTCCACCCCGCACTCGAGCAAACTGTTTGCGCATGCCCCTCCCATACTGTGGGAGATGTCAGTATCCGCTCTAATTCCTCATCGTCCCTGTATCCAGACCTTTTATGATGTGCCTCCGTAGTTCTTCCCACCAAAGGTGTGTCTCGGTCATGTGACTTGTGCTCATCAATGGGATGGAGCAGGCGTGACACAGCAGAGGTGCCCTGGAGCTTGCCTCTTGCGCATCTGTCATTGTCCGGAGGAGGGCTTCCTGTGGCAGCTGCTGTGCCTGGGTCCACCGATGAATATAGGCGGAATACAGTCACTCCAGCCCACCTTTCTCAGCCACTTTTCAGGACGTTTGTTACACAGCATTATTGAGGCAATGGTTGACAGATACAGACGTGATACTCTTGCTTTTTCCTTAGTCCGAAATGCCCTTATACACTCCTCTTGGCCTAAATGTATTTCAATACTTAATTCATTGTTGTAATCTGCAGGGAGCCTCCCCAACCATTTTCAGAAATGGTGTCATCTTCTCTGATCATGCATCTTGGGGAAAAACCAACCAACCAACCAACCAACGTAGTGGCAGGCAGGAGGCAGAGAAAGGGTTCTTTGATGTACCAGGGTTGAGGGAACTTACTGTCACTTTCTTCCAGGAAGGAGGGCATCTCCCACTCTCTGAGGTTCAGTCATGGGAACCAGCCAGGGGCTCTCTGAGCCCACCTGCCATTTGTTCCAGTGTTGATGTGTTTGCCTTTCCAGTCACTCTGTGTCAATTCCCAGCCAGAGCTCTGTGTAGTTGCTACTAAGTAAAACAGAATTACATGGTATTCCATGCCCTGGAATTTAAACAGCTGCTAACACCTCCCAGAAAACATTGTATTTAGTAACTAGCCAGCCTGTGTTTTAATTTCAGTCTCTTTGCTCTTCCCAGCCTTTACTGCGCGCCAGGGATTTCTGTGCAAACACGACTGCATCTTCGACACATCTTTGGCAGACTTGACAGTCCCTTTGCCTGGTGGTGATGGAGGCTTTACTTCTCCCTGCACCACCCCCCTCCCCCCGCACCCAGAGTCTATAAATAGGGGGAGAGATGCTCTCTCGTGCACACACACAGAGGAGAACTGAGGCTGCAAAACTGCTCAGCTCAGAAAAGCTAAAGACACATTTCCCCACCTCCAGGGGTTCTCTTAGCTCCCACGATGGCAGCCGGCAGCTTCCAGATTCCTGCATCAATTCCCCCACTGCCTATCACATCCAGGGACCCATGGAGGGCAGGCGGGTCAGAGTCAGATCCTCCCTGTACAACTGCTAACTGGAACAGGCACTATCAATGCTTCCCTTCCCACCAATGTCTCTCTCAGGACTATTCAAGCTGGAATGCAGGCCACCTTTCAGGCGTGGGAGGTGCTAAGGTAAATTACTGTTCAGCAACGACTCACTGCGTACACTACAAGCAGAGCATACCCCTTCGTCCCATTGGAACCGAGCTTGACCTTGGGGCTTGCTTTGACCCGTGAAACGCTGGCAGATATAATACAAGTGGGTTGAAACATGTGTGCGAGAATGGGCTTATCTTCTTATCCACCTGCCTCCCCCTATGACTGGAATGTGCCCCGAGTAACTCTAGGTCCAGGATGGGAGTGGATCTGGACCCCACTCACATTGCAGAGACAATTCCAGCTGAGTCCAAACAAGATCAGCCAGACTCACACTGACCTGCAGACAAACGAGTGGGAAGTTAGTGCTGATTGGATGCCACTGAGTTTTTCAACCGGTTGTCAAGAAGAGCTAATTCAAGGGGGCAGGCTGACGATTCTTTTGAATATGCCATCGGCTGCAGTTGGCATTGCTGATCATCCACAAGGAAGAACATGAACTTAGAGCAGCTTCTCCAGGAGGGAGTGTCTTTTTTTCATGGAATCAGACTCATTGTCTACCCAGGCTGCCCAGCAAAAACCACTCACTCATACTCATAATAGGGTGAGAAATAGAGCAAAGCCAACTCAGCTGGTCGAGCCATTGGGTCAAGGCCAGGCTGTGGCCTTGGTCTCCTTAACCAGCTGAACTAGCCAGCTGTAACAGGGACCACCCAGCACCTGAGGGAAGGTGCTGGGGAAAAGCCCACCCTCAGAAAACTGGCCTCCCGAGGTGCTGTCCAGCTGCAGAGGTGCTGAATGGAGGGCGGACTCAGGGGTTGAGTACCCTGACATGGCTGGCATCGGTCAGCAGCTCTCCATCCCTGGCCTGACCACTCTCTTTTATCTTACCCAGTCTCTTTACCTGATCCCAGCCCCTCCCCCATCTCTCTCTTTTTTGTTGTTGTCGTCTTTTTAGGGCTACACCTGCAGCATATGGAGGTTCCCAGGCTAGGGATCAAAACGAAGCTATAGCTGCCAGCTGGCCTACACCACATGGGATCCAAGCCATGTTTATGACCTACACCACAGCTCAGGCAACGCCAGATCCATAACCCACTGAGCGAGGCCAGGGATCGAACTCGCATCCTCATGGATACCAGCCAGGTTTGTTTCTGCCGAGCCATGATGGGAACTCCCCAGCTCCTCTCCTGAATGTCTCTTGATGACCCTTGGAACAGCCCTGGTCAATTACCCAGAAAAAAAATTGTCCATCCAGAGAGTCAAATCTCCAAATCAGCCAGATAATCAATATTCGGCTACTGTGCTCCAGAGCAGGGGATCGTTTTGTCGCCAGACATTGCTAGGCAACTGGAAGCTTTCACACCATCCTCATGCAATGAAGGGAGCTGAATAGACGAACAGCACCGTGGGCCTGGTTCTCAAGGCTCAGCCGCACGTAGAGCCAGGAGATCAAATCACAGGGTGAAGAGGGACCTGCCGCTTTCAAGACTTTGGTAATGCTTCATCTGACACCCAGGCTTGGAGCAACCCTGCTTGAAAAACCCTTTCATTGTAGAAAATCTCAACTATTTACAGAGATACTATCATGAATGCCCACAACCCAGTTTCGATAGTCATCAACTCTTGGTAAATTCATTTTGATTCTATCTCCCCTTCCCCCGACCAGATTATATCCAAGCAAATTCTCAGCATCACCCGTAGGTATTTCCATAAGCATCTCTGAAAAGAGAGGGCTTTTAAAAACACACCATTATCACACTTGTAAGAAATTAGCTTAATGCAGTCACAACACCAAATAGCCAGTCAATGTTCAAATGTCTCCAAATGTCTTCAGCATTTTACAGTTTTACTATCCTCAGGGTCCATATGAATTCCAAACACTGTCATGGGTTGATTTGGTTCTTCAGTTTCTTTTAAGCTACCGATTTTCCTTGCATCTTAGCTGTTGACTCTCTGTAGGGAGTCCTCTGAGTTAAATCTTTACCACGTCCCTCCATTCCCCCATATTTCTTGAGGACTGGTAGTTAAACCAAGCAGCTTGGTCAGACCTGGGGTTGATGTGTCAATAAGACAGCAAGTAAGAAAAGTCTTTACCAGTCATCTATAAAGCCTGCTTCTCTCTTTTGGAAGGTGTTGATGGCTTATTAGGGATTCACAAGCCACAGAGTGGGAGGAGACAGGTGCCATGCATATAATTGACAAAGGAGTCATATCAAGTAAAACTCTATCAAGAACCCTTGCAAATCATTAAGGAAAAGGTAGACACCCCACTAGAGGCGACAAACAGCTCCTTTTGAATAAAAGTTTTCTAAGTCCTTCCTCCCAGAACCAAATGTAACCATGAAAATCAGTTAAGAGAAGGCTCAGACTGCATGGGGGTGGGGGGCAGCAGGGGGGGGGTGGACATGGGACACACGGCCACGTCATCCATCCGCCTCCAGCCGTGGAAAAGAACTCTACATCTCTTCTGGAGGAAGAGAAGCGGGGTGACTTAGGAGAAAGCAGAACCTCAGTGTTCCAAGCCCAACTGACCAAGATTCTTCCGAGGTCCTGAGGGATTCATTTACTGACAAAGAAAATCAACGTCAATAATTAATCTCACAGATTCTCTTTGTTGCCGTTGGCGACCCAGAAAGCCACACAGTCCTGGAATTTAGGATGTCCGCAGAGACCACGCTGGGACCAAATGCATAAGTGCCAGTAAATTAGTTCAAAGCTTTTCTCTTTTTTTAATTAACTGAAGTAATTTTGTAAAAATCCCCAAAGCTTGTGTCTTAAAACGGAAATCAGTTAAGGATCGAATCCATCTTCGGATAGTGTCTCCTTACTTCTGGAGCCGAAACCACAAGAGCTCAACCCAAGGGGTGGTGGGGACGCGAAGGCTTTAATAAAACACACAGAACGTTCAGACCTCACCCCCACCTCAGCAGATGGTAACAAGTGTCAGAAGCATTTAATGCGCCCCTGAGCCAGCTCATGATGTGATGAGCCCCGTCTAGCTGCATACCCGTGACGGGTGGATCTTTGGAGACATAAGCTTCTGAAGGACAACAAAAAGCTTTTTGAGAATGATGGGTTTGAGTGTTTCAAGTTCCCAGACTGCCATAAATGGCAAAGGCCATGCTCCCCCATTCCTCTTCACTGTGCACACACGGCAAATTGAACCCCCAAAAGGCAATGAATTCCTCGGTCCCCAATTCCACGGGGGATCATGGGCTGTGCACACAGCCTCACAGCGCTGCCGCCGAGCCAGAGGGACTTCGTCCTACCATCCCTTCTGTTGATAGGCCTTGGAGATGCTTTTTCAGAGCCAATTCATTCCCATTATGATGTTTGAGCCTCACAATCCTGTTAAGTAAAAGCAAGTATCCTCTTCGGCAGGTGAGAAAACCTCTATCACAGTCTGGGTCAGCAACGAGTGAGTGAAAAGGCCAACCTAGAACCCGCCTGCCTCCACGCCGAGCCCGGTCCAGGCTCCAGCTGGCGTGGCGCAGGGGCAGGTCTCAAAGGCACAGACTACTGGCTTCATCCAGGGATGCTGTCAGCGCAACAGTGCCCGGCACTCACGCGCTTACCTCGGGAGAGTCAGTCCAACAGTTCACATGGAGGACCAGCCCAGGATACTGTTGTCTTGATGGTCAGGGAGGGAGACCCCAATCCCGTGGCTGTTTGGTGAGCCTCTGTCCTCTGTGGACCAGGAAGTGGCTGGGTTTATACCCCCTTCGGGAGGGTGCTTCACGCACCAGGCGGCAGTAGGCAAACCATGTCTCAGACAATGACCCAGTTCTCTGTAGGAGGACAAACCCGGATTTCTTAATCTCTCTCCAGGGCAAAGGAGTCTTCCATGCCCAATAACCGTTGTGCTCATCAAAGTGTCTTCACATGGGTGAGACGTCCTACGTAGAACCTCTCGGTAGCGTCAGATTCCAGAACGACCTCTTGGCACGATGATGGGCCAGGGTACCATCCCAGGTCCCTTGCACAGGCACACGTTCAGGAAGGGCATCCTCCAGCCTCTCCTATTTTGCCAGCGGGGTTTCCCGGCTGAGCTGAAAGGCTGTCCTCCGTCACCCCCAGGTTTGCAGGGTCTACTGCGGGGGCCAGGACCACAGTGGAGGAAATGGTTTGGAAAGAGGTACCGTCAGCGGCTGCTGAGGCAGAACGAGCAGTCAAGAGGCAGCAGCAACGCCCTCAGGCTCCTCCCAGCAAAGCAAACTTTACTTCCCACAGCTCCCTGGAGCACCTGATCCCCACGTTCAGCCTCCGCCTTCTGATACCCAGGGGCCCCCGCCGGCACATTTGAATCATTGGGGCTGCTTTTGCCCCAAAGCGAGTCAGTCTAGCCCTCTGGGGTGAGGTCTGGCGTCAGGGTTTTTAACAGACCCCCCCGGAGGGGGGATCTGAAGGCCCAGCCAGAGCTGAAAGTCAACCCCTTAATGGCAATCTTTCATGCAAGAGTTTCTCAGCTCTGGCTACAACCAGAATTCTCTGGGAGCTTTAAACAATACTGATGGCAGGACCCCGCTTCAGAGAGCCTGATTTAATGGGCCTGGGGTACAGCCTGGGCAACGAGATGTTTTAAAGCTCCCCAGGTAAGTCTCATATTCAGCCAAGGTTGAAGCACTGCGCTAAACACTTTTATTCCTACTGCTTTAAAATGAGCCCCTGGAAACTCCGCATCCCCCTGGCTTTAAGAAATGCACCTGAAGCATCTGCACGCAGATAAAATGGACCCTGAGAACCTCGGCAACTTGGAAAATTAACCAACAGACTGGACCCCCAGGAATGACTTCATCTCCTTCAAGAGTAATAACAGCCCTACCTCCCTGCGGTGTTTCAACACTATCTAAACCCTTTCATAGATGTTCTCATTTGAACCTGACCATGGGAAAGGATGTATGGGTCCCCGAGCCTCATTACATCCTCTGTAAGATGGAGCTGATTGACGGGCTCACGGTTGCTGGGTTTGAGGTTCAAGTCCAGGCTTCCGACTCTGACCTGCCTTATGACACACACTAGAGATGGGTCTGGGAAGGGAAGTAGGCTCCATGGGGGCTGGAGGAGGCTGCGTTTTTTTCTGTCAAAAAAAAAAAATCAGGATTTGGGGAATACCTGTGGCCACTGCATGTGTGAGACCCACCAAGGCTGGGCCCCCAGGCTGGTACTCAAGACAGGAGCCCCTCCAGATGGTGCTGCAGAGGTGAGGGACCAGCAGCCCAAGCTTTAGCATGTGGAAAACAGGGCTCTGCCTTACAGGCCCAGACCCGCTGGGGTGAACCCCGGGCCGATGCAGGAGGTGGGGTCCTCTGGATGCTGATGGCCCACGCTTGTCCCCTTGTGACACCTGGAATGCACCTGGCTCTGGGCTGGGCTTTGGTTCTGGAGGAGTCTGTCCCTTTGGGTCATGGAGGGAGCCAGTATGAGGCCTGAGCAGAAGCATTTCAGGGTCACCACGGTGGCACCTCCCGCTCACCTCTTCTGCAGAAGCTACTGGAGGATGTGCTCCAGCAGGACAAGGATGTGGTCAGACAAAAATGCAGGATGCAGGTAACAGGACGTCCAGCCAGCCAGAGGAAAATAATGAGAGTTCCAGAATGATGGAGAAGGGGAAATGACAGAAAGGATAGCCCTAGATCAGAGCAATGAGAGAGGTCGCCAAGAAAATAAGGAGACGGAGATATCACCTAATACACCTTTAGAAATACTACTGATGGGCATCTGAAACCTTTTCAAAGCATTTGGGAAAACGTTATCAAAAGCTAACTTGAGGAGTTCCCGTGCTGGCTCAGCAGTTTAAGAACCTGACTGGCATCCCTGAGGACGAAGGCTGGCTCGCTGGCCTCGCTCAGGGGGTTAAGGATCCGGCGCTGCCGTGAGCTGTGGGGTAGGTCACAGATGCGGCTTGGATCTGGTGTGGCTGTGGCTGTGGTGTGGGCCGGCAGCTACAGCTCCGATTTGACCCCTCACCTGGGAACCTCCACAGGTGCGGCCTGAAAAAGGCAGAAAAAAAAAAAAACAACAAACAAACAAACAGGCAAAGTAGTCGAGGAAACAGCAGTGTAATCATGGTATTTAGAATCATGGAGGCAAAACCCAGAAGAAAAAGACGAAAATAGAAGGGTCCGTCCCGGGACTGGGGGGCGGGCAGGGCGGGAGCGGAGCTGCAATTTTTTATTATCATGTGGTGTCTTCGACTAGAGGCCCACGAACACTAACACAGGATTTCACCTAAACAGAGTGGGAAAGAGAACATTTTTGGGCCACGCCCACAGCACGTGGAAGTTCCCGCCAGGGATCAAACTGGTGCCACGGCTGTAACCAGAGACACAGCAGTGACAACTCTGGCTCCTTAAACCACTGAGCCACCAGGAAACACCAAGAGAACTTTTTTTTGTTTGTTTGTTTGTTTTTAGGGCTGCGCCCTCAGTATATGGAGGTTCCCAGGCTAGGGGTCAAATCGGAGTTGCAGCTGTCGGTCTACACCACAGCCACAGTCACAGAAACGCAGGATCCGAGCCGCATCTGCAACCCATACCACAGCTCACGGCAATGCCGGATCCTTAACCCACTGAGCAAGGCCAGGGATGGAACCTGAGTCCTCATGGATCCCAGTTGAGTTCGTTAACCACTGAGCCATGATGGGAACTCCAACTTTTTTTTTTAAGGCAACCCAGAGCAGACAATATGGGCTTAGGCTACTGTGCCAGGGACCCCAGCTCTGGCCCTGGTTAACCCCACTGCGGCAGGATGGAGGAGGGCTGGAGCACACGACCACTGCTCAGGGACCTCCTCCGCCCGCCCTTGCGCTCGCTCTGATGCCAGCCCCAGCCAATGACCTCGTGTCCATGACCATTTGGAAAGGACCACTGATGGGCATTTGAAACCTCAAAGCATTAGGAAGAAATTGCACAAGATAAATTGAAAACCATGCAAATAGAAAACTCCCTCAGCGGCGCCCTGATGTCAGCCCCGTCAAGACCAAGCTTATCCGAAAGGCAGTGACGGGGCTGAATTCCAAGCTCCTCCACCTCCCCGCTAGCCCGAGAGCCGCACAGAAGAGGCAGCCTTGCAGACAGGCCTGTGGGTGCCGCCCGGGCCGCCAGCCCCCTCTCTCATTCCTCCTCCCCGACCTGAAATGCTCATTGTTCTCCAGCCCTCCATCTGGAACAGGACTCCAATTCCTCATCCATAAGACAGTGATGGGAAGGCCGGCTGGCTTGCTGGCTGTGAGGACCGGAGGGCAACAGGGAGGAAGCCCGGGGACCAGTGTGGCCCCAGGTAAGGCCCAGAGCGCTCTGCTTCCACCACCACTGACGTGGCCTCCCCGCCTGCAGTGCACAGCTCTGGAGGCTGGGCTATCCTGCCCACCCGGGTCCCCGCGATCGGTGTGCCCCCCACTGTCCATGCCCTTTCCGGCTACCCCAGGACGGGGGACCCTAGCGACCAGGCAGTGGGCTGGAACTGGGGTCTCAGCTCCCCAGGCCGGGTCCAGCAGCATCTCTGTGGCCTCCCTGGAAGCCCAGGCTGTGCCGGCAGCACGGGTGACAGTGTGGCAGGAAGACCCTGCAGGAGGTCACCCGCTGGCCCGTCCTGCTAGCAGTGACTGGAGGACAGTGTGGAGGTCCCTTCAGGTCCCCAAGGGGCCGCCTCCCATTCACCCCAAACCCTCGCTCCCCGCAGTCCCCCTGCCTATCCCTCAGCCTCCCCTTTCTCACTCCCTTCCCTGCCCGGGATCCCAGCTCCATTCTCCTCCTGCCAGACCTTCCACCAACTAGCCCGTCACCCTCTCCCAGGTGGGAGACTTGGGTGAGAATCACGCAAAAGAAGCCTCTCCAGAACGAGGTGGCACAGAGAGGAGAAAGGGCAATTCTGTGATGGGGGGGAAAGGCTCATTTAAAAAAAAAAAGTGTGGGAGTCCCCATTGTGGCTTGGTGGTTAACAAACCTGACTAGGATCCATGAGGATGTAGGTTCAATCCCTGGCTTCGCTCAGTGGGTTAAGGATCTGGCGTTGCCGTGAGCTGTGGTGTAGGTCACAGATGTGGCTCGGGTCTGGCGTGGCTGTGGTGTAGGCCGGCAGCTGTAGCCCTGATTGGACCCCTAGCCTGGGAACTTCCATGTGCTGCAGGTGCAGCCCTAAAAAGACTCCCCCCAAAAAATGTGTGGTGATGAGGTCAGAACTTTGAGGGATCAGAGAAGGGCAGGACTTTGGGGTGCGGGAGGGCCAGAGAGAGAGCAGTGTAGGGGGCTGAATGTGAGGGACAGTGGGCAGCCAGGTTGGGAAGCACTTCGGCCAGAAGCTGGAGGAGCCTGTTCTCCAAAGCCCTGTGGGGGGGCAGGGGGCAGGGGAGGAAGGGCATCCAGGGCAGAAACAGCAACTTCTAGCTCTGCTTTCAAGGTTGAAAGGTCATGCCCGGAGCAGAGCCAGGCTGAGGTCACAGCTCTGCAGGCCGAGAAGGACTCACACTTCCGGTCGCCTCCCTGGATGGTGGCTGGCATTTCCCCCAGCTGTGCCAGAATCTCCGGCAAATTCAGCCCAGCCCAGCCCAGGGCTCCCCTTTTCCTCCCAGGATCCCGGCTCCCCCCACCGCTGCTGAGTCACCAGAAAAGCACAGCAGCCCCACTTAGAAGCAAACGACATCAGGGGCATTTTCACAGGATGTCAGCAGGCAAATCACTGGGTTTCTGCCTCAGTCACGACTCAGTGGAGCTGATTACAGGTAACCAGGAGCCTGGAGGTTTGGCTTGTTTCAGCCTCTAAATTTTCTTGTTCATCTGGGAGTGTCTTGTCACATTATCTCCAACTGGTAGAGATATTGTGTGTGTGCATATGTGTGCTTGACTGTGTGTGCACGTGTACACTCATCTGTGCATGTGCACGTGCATGTGTGTGTGTGTTTACAGCTCCAGGCTGGAGGCCCAGGTATGCGATAGCAGAGATGAGATGGAGTTTCACCTCACAGCGCCCCAGGCAGAAACCTTCCACCCTGGCCACCAGCAGGCATTGTGCCCATGATCAGAAGCCACGCCACGCGCAGCCACACACTCTACACACACTTTAGCAGGAGGCTCTGGAGGTCCCCAGTAGACAGGCCTCAACTCTGAGCAGACAGCCGGGGCCCTGGCGCTCTGTGCATCCCAGAAGCGCTGCCCTGCCTGCCTGCCCCCTCACGGCTGCCCCTCGGCCTCCTGCCTCCTGCCCGACCCGCCTCTCTGGAGGAGCCAAGGTCTCTGCAAGAGGCCAGGCCCCCACCTTCAGGCCCCATCCTGAGGCCGGGCAGGGAAATTACAGCAACCGCTCCTCGGCCCCTCCGGTGCCCTGTGTGCACCACCCGCGTTAGGAACGACCCCCTGCGCCAAAAACATCTCCCCCACCCTTGGAAGAAAACAGTCATGAGTCTCCTTTTTCTTTCACTGTCTGCACATCGGAGCTCCTCGCGGTGCCTAGAGCTCCCCCTTGTGGCGAACTCATGCAAGCACAGCTTCTGGACCCCTGAGGTCCAGGTGCCTTCCTGATACCTGAAAGGTGGCAGAAAGCAGGGGGTCCAAGCACACCCCCTCCTGTCCCCTGCTGACCCGCCTCCTCCCCCAGGGTCCTGGGTGCTCTAGTGGGGTGCTTTTCACCACGCAGAGGCCCCTGGGTACCTGGAAACCACACCTCCCCTGGGACTAAGACCGTTCTCAGGTGTCACCTCGACTCTGGTCACTTTATACCTTTCCCGGCAACAGTCCTTTGAGAGCACATTGAAGGCCTCTGCAGAGTTGCTAGATGGGACGGGGATCTCGGGGAGGGGGAAGAGGGATTCTTGCTTCATCCAGGGACAAGAGCCAAGGGTGGAAAGCTGCCCTTCACGTCACATCCACGGAGCCAGCCCTTGCCTCCCTGCCCTCTTGGAGCACGCACTCCAACCCTGAGAAAAGGCAGAAAGAAGCACTGTTTGTTTTTTTTTAGGGCCGCACCTTCAGCATGTGGAGGTTCCCAGGCTAGGGGTCTAATCGGATCTACAGCTGCCAGTCTACAGCACAGCCACGGCAACACCAGATCCGAGCTGCATCTTCGACCTACTCCACAGCTCATGGCAACACCGGATCCTTCACCCACTGAGCCAGGCCAGGGATCGAACCTGCAACCTCATGGTTCCTAGTCAGATTCGTTTCCACTGCACCGCGACGGGAACTCCAGAAGTATTTTTTTCTTTGCAAATTGTCTGATTATAAGCAAATACCTCTAGAGCACATGCCATGCACCAAGTCCTTTTCTAAGTCTTTTAGTGACCTCAGCTCATTTGACCCTAATGTTTTCAAAGTAGAAAACCTGTAAAATACGAAACCACAAGGAAGGGCAATAAAGCCCCTGGTCCCATCATGCATTTTCTCCTGGCATTTTCCCCACATGCAGAGAGAGGAGCATCTCTGCCTGTGAATTTTTTTAACCAAATTGTGACCATTTTACACTCCTGCTTTCTGCCTCTTCTACTGAACATAACCTCATGACCCGAGGTCCTTCGTCTTGCAAAATAGAATCTTAACAGCTCATTGCATTCCCTCTTCCGTTGTTTCTCTGACCATTCTCGGGGGGGGGGGAATTCTCCTTTTACTAAGTGTGGGAGCCTTGTGATGCTGCTTATATGTCAATTTGGGGGTGTGAGACCAGTAACATTTTCCCAACCCCCCATCTGTGGGTTTCTTAGATGTATTTGTGTCTAGATGTGTGTGCACGTACATGTGTGAACTTATTTGTGTACCTGCTTAAGCTTACTCTATCAGAAGTTATACTTCTAGGAATACATTTAAAAGAATTAAAGGAAGGTATTTGAACAAATATATTGCATATGAATGTTCAAAGCAACCTAAGTGTCCATCAACTGATGAATAAACAAAATGTGGTCCATCTATGCAGTGGAATATTATGAAGCCATAAAAAAGGAGTGAAGCACTGACACAGGCCAGAACATGTGATATAACATCTAGGCATGATGCATGGACATGCTACTCACAGATAACCCTTGAAAACACTATTCTTAGTGAAAGAAGCCAGACACAAAAGGCCACACACAGACTGTTTGACTCCCCTTATACGAAATGTCCAGGATGGGTGAATTCATACAGAAAGGACTGACAGTGATGGGGGGAGCGGGAAGTGATAGCTTAATGGGTAGAGGGTTTCTTTTTAGAGAGAGAAAAGTGGTTGTACAACACTGGGAATGTACTAAAGGCCACCAAATTATTCCCTTTAAAATGGTGGTTTTATGTTATGTGAATTTTACCTCAGTTTGGTTTTGCTTTTTTTTTTTTTCCCATTTAAGAGCCGAACTCACAGCACATGGAAGTTCCCAGGCTAGGGGTCGAATCCGAGCTGCAGCTGCCAGCCTACACCACAGCCACGCGGGATCCGAGCTGTGTCTGTGACCTACACCACAGCTCGTGGCAACGCCAGATTCTTAAGCCACTCATGGAGGCCAGGGATTAAACCCACATCCTCATGGATGCTGGCTGGATTCGTAACCGCTGACCCACAACAATTAACTTTTTTTTTTTTTTAAACAAAAATGAAGTCACGCCAGTGACTCCTTCCAAGCCTGCTTTCATGCAAATTACCTGCATGGTCACATATGACTTCTTCCGGTTTTACCCGTTTCCTGGCGCCCTGACCTTGTGGGAACCCAGCTCCATCATCTCATTCTCCCGTCTTCCTCTGTTTTGTCCCAGGACCTATATTTGTCAGAGAAAGGACACCAGCCCCCATGTGGTATCCGAATGGCTTGTGCTGAGGACTTTGGACTTTATTTTTAGACCATGTCCCAAAGACACAAAATGGCTTTAGCAGCCACAAGGCAGAGGTTGGACACTGGCCAAACGCTTGCAAGATTCTCCCGTCCTGCTCACAAAGCACCTGAAAGCAAGCTGGATCCGTCGCTGCCTCGGCGATGCTAATCCAATAACCAGGGGTTTATTTGTCTCCTTAAGCCGTGCCCAGGAGCGTAGATCCCTCTTAATTCTCCTGGAAGACTGGAAAGTAGTCTCCCCACGTGCCCTTGGTTAGGAAGCAGCCCCGCTTCCTCCACCCACTCCAGGGAGGCTTACAAGAGCGGGGAGAGGTCCCCTCCCCCGAGCCAGACCCTCTCCTCTCCGATCCCATAAAAACTGAGGGGCATCTGTCCCCAGAAAGACTAGACTTCGCACTGGGTACTGCAGGTACACAAGGCCTTGCTGACCTTGGCTGTCAAGGGGTCCCTGTGCCTTGAACTCGGCATCCTAACCTTGAAACTTGGGCACACGGAGAGAGCTCCCGGTTCCCTCCCACCCTCACATCCCGACGTCACCCCCAGCTCGGTCCACGAAAAGCTTCGGGAAGCACCGAGGTGAGCTGGACTACGTCCAGGGTCGGTTTCCATTCTAGCATCTGTCACAGCGTTTGCAAATTGCATATTGGTAAACTGGTTTAGGTTTTTCTGGCTGCAGTGGCAGAGACCTTGAATCAATGTGGCTTTATCAATAAGGGGCTTTGCCGTCTCCAGAGCTGGAGCTGTCGGGGAAGGGCCGGGAGCAGGCTGGTGTCAGCTAATCGACAAGGTCTCAAGGACCCAGCTTCTCTCTCGCCCGGGCTCTGCCTTCCCCAGGGTGCTGACTGTGGCCCCGGGCTGGCTCCCCTCAGGGCTGCCAGGTGGCGGAGGCCGCTCCAGGCATTGCATCCAGAGCACAGCATCCCGAGGCAGGAAAAAAGCCATGAAGCTCTTTCCTAGAAGGGCTCCAGCAGGCCTCTGCTTAGCACTCATTGGTCAGAATGGAGTCACATGCTCATTCCCGAGCCAATCACTGGCCGTGAAAGTATTACCTTAACAGTTTGACCACTGATTCTCAAAGCGTGGATCTCAGAACAGCAGGGAACTTGTCAGGAATGGAGATTCTTGGCTCCCCCATCCCAGAAGCACTGAATCAGAAACGTGGGTTAGGCCTCCGCACACCACATTTTAAAGATTATTAGCTAGTATAATCACCATGGTTTAGCCACAGTTCAACAGGTGACGACCTTACTAACGCCTAATGTAATTTCCTAAGGAACAAAGATCTCCCAAATAAAAACGTCCGCGATTTTACAAAATAAAAAGCATTATGATTTTACATAAGAATATTTGGTCTAGGGCGTTCCCATTGTGGCTCAGCGGAAACAAGCCTGACTAGCATCCACGAGGGCTGAGGTTCCATCCCTGGCCTCGCTCAGTAGGTTAAGGATCTGGCGTTGCCATGAGCTGTAGTGTAGGTCACAGGCTCGGCTCCAATCCCGAGTGGCTGTGGTGTAGGTGGGCAGCTGTAGGTCTGATTCGACCCCTAGCCGGGGAACCTCCATATGCCGCAGGTGTGGCCCTAAAAAGAAAAAATTTTTTTGTCTAGGTTAAACCTGAAATGCTATTAGTTTTTTGTTCTTCCCCCCAAACTGCATGTTGACAGGCTCTCCAGGTGATTCTAACGCATGGAGAAGGTTGAGGGCCCCTGTTTCGGCCTCACCGCCGGGGATGGCGCATTCCGCATCTACCGCTGTGGAACAAAGTACCCCAAACGTAGCGGCTTAAATAACACAACACCACTCGGTTTGCTCTTAAGTCCGTGGGTCAACAGTCCGGCCTGGGCACCACTAAGGCAGGTTTGTGTCTGGAGATTGGTGCTGGCGGTCAGGTGACAGCTGCCCCCGTGGGGTCTCCCACCCTCCAGGAGGCGAAGCCTGGGCTTTCTCACAGGTGCAGGGACGTTGCCAGAGGACACACGTGGGAGCTGCCAGGCCTCTTAAGGTCTGGGCTCAGAAGTTATGCGATGAGTGAAGAATAAATATTAAATGAGGGGAGGCCTGGCCTCTGCCCTCAGCTACAGGGAGGTGGGGCCCTAGGCCCCTGCGGTATCCTGCCTGATGGGGCTTCCGCCTTTGGGATGTAAAAACAATGCGATTTTTTTTTTTTTTCTTTTTACAGCCACACCCATGGCATTTGTAAGTTCTCAGGCCAGGGGTCGAATGGGAGCTATACCTGCTGGCTCACATCACAGCCATAGCAATGCCAGATCTGAGCCACATCTGCAACCTACACCACAGCTCATGGCAACACTGGATCCTTAACCCACTGAGCCGGGCCAGGGATCAAACCCGTGTCCTCATGGATATTAGTCAGATCTGTTACCTCTGAGCCACAGTGGGACCTCCCCAAAACAACGTGATTTATGATGAAGCTTTGGGACAGACCATATCAACAGCAGCTTCTAAAGGACCTGGAGACTGAAGGTCAGCCACGTGGCGGTCTATGATCGGCCCCAGTAAAAACTGGACACTGAGGCTCGGGGAGCTTCCCTGGTTGGCAAGACTCTCGGCCATCGTCACATGTGGCAGCCGTGAGACGGTCACACCGTCCAGGACTCCACAGGGAGGATGACCAGAGGCTTCGTGTTTGAACCCCGCGCTTCACCTGGCCCTCTGGCTGGTTCTCATCGCACCCGCTCGCTGTGATAACACTGCGCTGACACGTACAGCACCTTCTTGAGTTTCTGAAGTTCACTGAGCGAATTGCCTGACCTGAAGGTGTTTGTGGGGACCCCCCACCTGGCAGCTAGCTGGCCTGGGTGGTACTTCCAGGATGCTGGGACCCCAGAACTTGTGGCCGGCGTCTGAATTGAGGGCAGATTGAAGGACGGTCCCCTCAAGGTTTGTGGTTTGCCTGACCTCCGTCCCAGGCCACTGTCGTCACATTCTGAAGGCCGAAGCAAATCTCCAGGCCAGACCAAGTCCAGGGGAAGTAGAGCAGACGTCACCTCTGGGTGGCTGGACGGGCGAAGTCACACGGCAAAGGGACAACCGTGAAGGGACAGAAGGACCTGGAGCCACTATTCGCAACGGATGGCGGGGAAGAGACACAAGACCGCCGTCTCCGGTGTCCAGGTTCCCCCGTTGGGCTTTCCCTGGGAGCTCGTCGAGGGCTGGGAAGGTGGCCTCGCCCCCTGTCCCCGATGCCTGGCTCACATCCGGGACTTGGCACGTGGCAGCAGGTCAGTGTTTAAAGAATGAATGAAACCTGGGCAGCTCTTGGTGAGTGAATAAACTAACCTAACTCCTGTCTTGAGTGTGGCTGCACATTAGAAGCCCCCCCCCGGGGGGGGGGGTTTATACCACCCCCTGAGGGCTGCACCCAAGAGCCATTCATTCCAAAACGGGAGTGGGATGGCACCCAGGGCCTCAGAGGCTTCAAAAGCATCCAAAGGGAACTCCGTGTTCAGCTGAGACGGAGAATCGTCCACACACAGGACTGCTCACCTAGGAGCCTAGAACCTCCGACGAACCTCCAGATGCTGAGATCCACGTTGAGGGCGTGGAAACCAAACAGAAGCTGTCGGGGGGGGGGTGGGGGTGAACACTGACAGGAGCCAGAACCGAGGGCCTGAAAATACAAGGTGTTAAACTTGTCCACAAAGAACCAGCGGGGTGGACTGCAGGGAAACGGGGCCCGTTTCCTGAACCAGCGCTGGGGCTGAGGCCTCTTCTGGTCGTGGCCCTCCCAGGGGCTCTGTTATCCCAGCAGAGAGCACTGCTTAGAAACACTCCACTCTTCCAGCAGGACTTCTCGATGGCTTGGCTGCTGCCCAACCTCCCAGCTCGGAGCTGCGCTGGCGGCCTGGCTCTTGGATTTGGTCTCAACAGTGGGGTTCGGCAGCCAGCTCAGACTGGCTCCCAAGACTGAAATCTTCAGCTCTTGAGCAAACCAATTGTTAAGCAGAGCCATTATTAAAAATATAAATTACGTAAACTTACAACCGTGTAATAAAAAGACGATGCACACTCAAACGCGTCCCTCGCTCATCACCGCATCCTGCCTGACCCCTGCGCTTGAGGTTACTCATGGCTTTTGGATTTACATGGTGGAAGTACCAGGTAATGGTGTAACTTCATTTTGTGTGCGTGTCTAGACTCAAATAGGCCACAGTGGGAGAGCATTTACACCAGGGAAATTGGTAAAAACGCATGGCTTTTTTTCTTTTTTTGGTCCAAACAAATCCGTTGTTAAAATTTACCAGGGCACCCCCTAAATCTAAAGGTTACAAGACTAAGTCAAATGCTCATTCTAGAGTCCTATTCACCTGCTCACCGGCGCCTCTCCAAGGTTCCACGGAGGAGTTCCCCTTGTGGTTCAGCGGGTTAAAAATCTGACTAGTAACCATGACGATGCAGGTTCAACCCCCGGCCTCGCTCAGGAGGTTGCCGCAAGCTGCAGTGTAGGCGGCAGATGTGGCTCAGATCCAGTGTGGCTGTGGCTGCCGTGTGGGCTGGGAGCTGCAGCTCCGATTCAGCCCCTAGCCTGGGAAATTCCATATGCCAAGGGTGCAGCCGTAAAAATGAGTAAATAACAGCTCCATGGACTCAGGGCACACCTAGCCTCCACCTCCCAATATCCTGCCGCCGTCTTGCTTGCTTTCTGCACATCCAGCCACTGAGGGCGTTCACCCCGCATTCCGCCCGGCCAGCCTTTAGGACTGATGAAGGTAATGGCCCTGTTCCCCCAGGTCTGCCTCAGAGTCTGGGGTTGCTGCAGCCTTGACCCAGACCTCCCCCACATCCACACGCCAACCCTGGTCCAGGCCAGGCCCCGTGTGCCTGGCAAGGGAGGTCAGATGCGTCCATCCGGTCTCATGCCGTTGGAACAGGTGCTCTCAGGAGCTGCAGGCAGGGCCCCCAGAGCTCTCTGCCCCCTGTCCCCTCCTCCAAGGGACAATGCCCCCACACCCCAGGCAAGCCGGCAGGGTCGACTGGGACCCAGCACCTCAGCAGGGGTCGTCCAAGACTATAAACATCAGGAGTCTCCACCGTCCGTTAACCCTCTGCCCATGTAACACCCTCGCAGCCTCTCCTGGGTACAACGGCGGTGGGGCGGGGGAGGGGCTGTGGGATGCACCCCAAACCCATCCGACGGGCGCCTCAGAGGGTCCCGTGCTCCAGCCCCTGCTTTGGGCAGACCTAAACCCAACACCCAAATCCCCATCCTTTCCCAGTTCATCACACCCTGATGAGCTTCCCATACAGTCAGGGCCACGGGGATGGGGGGCAGACAAAGATCAACGTCTGCCCATCACCTCTGAACCCCAGAGCCAAGCTGCCCCTTGAAAGGTGTGCTTTAAATATATATTTTCTTTTTTTAAATCAAAAATGAAACTTACTGCATTCCGTGCACTTCGAAGTCTGCACAGCAAAGGAGACTAGCACAGTTTTTAATGCATTTAAAAATAAAAAATGGGGAGTTCCCATCGTGGCGCAGTGGAAATGAATCCAACTAGGAACCATGAGGTTGCGGGTTTGATCCCTGGCTTTGCTCAGTGGGTTGGGGATCCGGCGTTGCCGTGAGCTGTGGTGTAGGTCACAGACGCAGCTCAGATCCCACGTTGCTGTGGCTCTGGCGGAGGCCGCAGCCGCAACAGCTCTGATTAGACCCCTAGCCTGGGAACCTCCATATGCCGTGGGTGCAGCCCTAAAAAGACAAAAAGACCAAAAATAAATAAATAAATGGGGAGGGGGCGCAAATGTACAAAGTTCTAGAGAGAAATTGGTTTTGGCTGCATGCAGAAGATTGAACCCACGCCACAGCAGTGACCCAAGCCATAGCAGGGACCATATATATTTTGATCCTTAACCCATTGAGCCACCAGGGAACTCCAGGAGAAATTCCTTTTATCTAGAGCTGTAACTCCTTTCCTCTAAAGGACACGGCCTAATTCACAGTACTCAGTTATTTTTTTCTAGGCAATTATTCTAATTTTCTAATTTTAACCAAAGCATAATTTACATATATTGAAATGAATCTCCGAAGTATACAACTGGATGATTTTTGACAAATACATACCCCAGTGTATCCCACATGCCTACCAAAATTTAGAACACCTCTCTCACTCCAGAATATTCCCTCATGTCCTTTCTCAGTCCGTGCCTCCCTCCCCCTCCCACCCCAGTCACAACCCCTCCTCTGATTTCTGTCCCATAGATTAGCTTGGCCTATTCTAGAATGTCACAGAAATGGCATCACACAGAATGGACTCTCTTGTGTCTGGTTTCTTTAACGAAGCATAAAGCCAGATAATTACTTTTAGGCAACTTTAATTTTCCATGCAGTCTATGTGCTGGAGAGGCTTCTAGATTTGGAATCTTTGTGTTCAAATTTAAAATAGCTTTTGTTGGGCCAAGCACATCCTCCCTGCCTCCCGCCGCTCCCTCCATGCTTCAAAGACCTGGTTTTATACTAAAAATTTCCAAAGGACCTCTGAGCTTTGGCACTCGTGTCTCGTCCTTGGAGCCGAGGCCAGGCACGGCAGGCCCTGGAGATGCCCCAGGATGGGACAAGGGGGCCAGAGAACATGCAGTTTGATCTAGAAAACAGGAATGGGAAAAAAAAAAAATGCATGAAGGGCGAGTGTACTAATTTCCTATTCCACTGTAACAAACTGCCAGGAATTGAGCAGCTTAAGCAACACACATTCATTGGCTCATAGGCCTGAAGTCTGGGTGGGTCTGTTAGGTTCTCTGCTCCAGGTTTTTAAGGGCAAAAATCAAGGGGTCAGCCTGATCAGAAAGTTCTGGAAAGAAGCTGTTTCCAAGATCATTTGGGTCTTTGCCAAGTTCAGTTCTGCGAAGCTGTAGGACGGAGCATCCCACCGCCCCTCTGGCTGTCAGCTGGGGCCCGTCTTTGCTCTTAGAGGACCCTGACACTCTGGCCCATGCTTTCCACATGCCCCCCTCCAACACTGGCAGGTACAGTGCCCGCCGCACTTCAAGTCCCTCTGCTTCCTCTTCCAACTTCAGCTGGAAAAAGTTCTCCCATTTTAAGGGTTCATGTGACCCCCCCGCCCCTCAGCAGTAAATCCCAAACAGTCTCCCTATTTTAAGATCTCTAATTACATCTGCAATGTTCCTTTTGTTATATGCAAAGCGTGGAAGTCCCCGACACCACCTTCAGGTTGGATCCTTCCCTCGAAAGAGTCACAAGACTTGGGGAGAAAACAAAAAAGTTTGTTCTACTCAGAGTTACGGTTTATTACAGCAGCAGGACACAGGGTGAAATCAGCACTAAGCAGAGGCACCTGGGGCGGCATCTGGGGCAAACCAGGCATGAACATCCAGGTTCCTGCTGCGGTGGGGTCATGTGGACAGCCCTTAATTCTCCCAGCAACCACGGGCTACCACACCCACGGCACACTGCCAACCGGAGATGCTCCCCAGAGCTTTGGTGCCCACTTTTCACTGGGTCTCAGTCACACAGATGTATCTCACTGCCCACGTGGCCCACCTTGGGCTGCAGCCCCTCCAGAGGTCAAGCTCCTATCAGTGGCCCAAGCTCCCCCCCTCAACCAAATCACATCATTGGCACAGATCACCTGGCTGGCCGAGGTCCCCAGGTCAACAAAGGCACTCTTAGCAGGTGGGACCTCCCAAGGGCTCAGAGGTGAGCTTCCAGGAGCAGAGAACAAAGCTCTCACTGCACACCATGAAACGAACGTCGCCAAATGTTCCAGGAGTGGGAGGACCCTTCTCCGTTTGAGTCCCCAGATTCCAATGGAGCAGAATTTCCCCAAGCGTGTCCTTTGGAACCCAAGCCCCTCTGCACATGATGGTGAAGAGACTTCTATGATCAAAGAGCCTTCAGAACCACTTCAGCAGGGTCCCTTCCTCCCTCCTTTCTCAGAGGCCCACGCTGGCTCTCCAGGAACCCTTGCCACTAGAAACTCTGTCCCACTTTCCTTCGCCTGGCCTCCCCCCGGCTGTCTTACCCGCAGAGCTCTTTTCATGCACTTGGGGGAAGTACAATTGCACCTGGAGCAAAATCTTTGCAACCCAAAGCCTTTTGTCTGACCCCTTCCTCACGACAACCGCGACGCCTCACCTCATGTCCGGCGGGGGCTTTGGCACACGTGTCCAGTATCTTTCTTGAACCCCGGCGCTGAGACGCTCTGGATTTGTGGCACCGCACAGTCTCTGAGCCTCTCTGAACCTCAGTGTCTTCATCTGTAAGACAGGAGTTTTGTCGTTTTAATCCCTATCTTGGAGGGTCATTTCTAACTAAATTAAGTCACACACACAAAATGCTTGGTTCATTGTATGCACTTGACGAATGCTAGCTATTATTGTCGTATTTAATTTTTAAGAACTAAAATGTCTTCACTAAGCTTCCCTGGTGCCTTTTCATCACTGCCAACATCAGGTCCAAAGAGCCCACGAAGCCTCTTACAGGATGGTTGTGATTTTAACTTGGGGAAACAGAACACAGCCAGGCTTGCCGGCAAACGGTAATTGATGCTTCTCCAGAGGTTCCCAAAGATTTGCACGAACTAACAAACCTGGAAGGATCGTGTCTGGGGTACGGGAAGTGGAGACAGGACCCAGTGCTCAGCACAACCAGGAGCCCTTCACTTGCTGACGGCAAACGCTCCGCAGAGAGAGGACCCTCAGGCACCTGTCCTAACCCGTGAGCATTTCCCAGGGCCCCCCCCCCCCACCGCCAGAGAAACAAGCAACACCTCCCTCGAGCCCAGCAAGGGCCCTCCAGGCTGCTCCCTCCCCGCGCGGCACTGCTCAGCCCCATTAACCAGCCCTGCAGAGCCACCCGCCGCCTCCTTTCTCTCCGGAGTTTCTCCCCTGCCAGCCCCCGCCCCGAGCCCCGAGCCCCTTCTTCCACCCCGTCCCGATCCCTCCTCCTCACACAGTGGCTCCCACTCTCAGCCTGGCCCGGAGAACGGTGTCCAGCTTTGGGCTTGCTCCCTTGGCCTCGACTATGTGTAACGGCAGACAGAAACCCCACCTGAGAGGCCCTTGGCACGTGGGGTGCCCCTGACAGTCGGCGGGGAGTGCGGGTACATCTGAGGACACCCCGAGTGATCCGTGGGAGGGGGCCACCCTGGGACGGTATCTATGAGGCCAGGTTGACCACGAGCCATTCAAAGCTGGGCTTCGCATGTCCCGTGGGTCCATGCACTCAGGTGGGTCAACTCTGGCCTCACTGTCTTTTTCACACTTGACCCACCTGCCCAGGATCATCCCACACCGCTGAGAACAGTTAGGATGAAGCAGCGGGTGAAGCTGACAACGAACAGCACGTGTTCTGGGCTGGACGGAGCGCCAGGCACCGTCTCATGTGACTCTACCCGGAAGATGTTGTCCTTGCCCCCCCAGTTCACAGGGGCTGGTAAGTGACCCAGCAGGAGTCAGCCGCCGGCTAATTTGGTAAGCGTGGTGCCGGGCTTCTCCCCAAGGCCAGTGGCCTTCAGTCATGCACCCCTCACCCCATCTCCTGGGGTCTCCTTGGCCTGACACATACTTGGGTGCCACCTGGCCAAACAGCCTCTGGCCCTGACACCCAAAGGAAGGCTTCAAGTTGGAGGGTCCAGGGGGGCCCCCAAGGGACATCCTTCTAAGCAAGAGGTTCCTCTGGGTCCAACCACTGGGCTCACCACACAGGGACCCTTTTGCTCCCCGGGTCTCTAACACAGGCCACACAGGTACACCCTTCCCCATAGACCTTCCTCTGGGTCCCCCTCCCCCATGCCTTCTCCGTTAGACTTGGTCCAGGCTTGGTCTTTACTGCCATCTAGTGGCTTCCCAGACCTGGTACCAGGAGTGTTCCAGAACAGGGGCCCGCGTTTCAGGTTCTCGGGGCAACCAGAATTCTCTGTGGCTTTAAAAGGATGCTGGAGAGTTTAGCCTGGTCTGACCTCAGACCTCCATGGGGCAAACTCGGGGCCCAGCCCTCCAGAAAGTCATAGGCTGGGTGTGGCCCTGGCGTGCTACCCAAGGATGTCTGTGGCGAGACAGCCTGCTGTTCTGCCTGGGAAGGCTTCTTACCCTACGAGGGTGGGCGCAGCCTTTGCTTGGGCATCGAGGCTCCACCTTCCTGTGCCCCTCCACCCCCTGAGTCTAGAGATTGTGCCAGGCAGCCTGCGGAAGGGAGCAGGCTGGCCCTGCCCGGGGCCAGGGAGCAGGCGTGGGAAGCTGGTACAGAGGAGATGGCCAAGTGGGTTTGCATCCTGGGGTGAGAGGGGTTCTCTCTGCCCTGGGCAGGCCCCCTGAGCAGTCAGGCGGCCGGGGTTCAGATGGGCACTCTACAGCCCACTCACACCCTCGGTGGCCTCCTCTGGAGAATGGAGCCGGGACCCACAGCCGGGTTGTTGATGAAGACAGACCTGAAGCTCTGCACACCGGAGGCCCTCGTCCTCGTGTCCTGGGGCTGCAGTAACAGACGGCCACACAGAGCAGCTCCAAACAATGGAAACGCTCTCTCCCAGCTCCGGAGGCCAGAAGTCCAAACTCAAGGTTTCAGAAGCACTGGTTCCCTCTGGGGCCCCTGAGGGAGCATCTATCCCGGCAGCTCTCCCAGCTCCTGGTGGTGACCAGCCGCCCTCAGTGTTCCCGGGCTGGTGGGGGCAGCCCTCCAGCCTTGGCCTCTGGTGGGTGTGCGTCTGAGTTCCTTCTCCTTTTCCAAGAACGCCAGTCATTGGACCAGGGCCCTAACCCACCCTCCTCAGGCGTCTTCCCATCTTAGCGCAGTTGTATCTGCAATGACTGTTGCACACTTACAGGTGTCAGGGGTTAGGATGGAATGGGGGACAGCAGCCTGCAGAGACAGAGCCCCCGGTACCCGGGTTCCCTTCTTACCTGGGAGTCGAGACCAGGTCTCCACTGGCTGGTGTCCGCCGCTGCAGCCCTGCCTAAGCCTGGGGCTATCCAGTTTACCTGCCCACCACGCAGTGAGGCCAAACCAAAACGCCAGCGTTTGGAGCAGAGAAAGTTTGATGCAAGGACTGAGCAAGGAGAACCGACAGTCCGTGCGCTCAACGCCCAAACTCCCCGTGGGGTTTCAGGGAAGAGGTTTTATAGGCGAAATCTGGGAGATGGGCTGCAGGTGTGTGGCCGTTCTCTGATGGGTTGGTGGGGGTAAGAGGGCGGTGCTTGGGAAGCGTGGTCATCAGGCTTCCGGTTCCACCCAGCCTGGGTCCACGTGCTTGTGCTCAGCCTGGAGGTCCCGTCCTCCCCCTGGGTAGAAAAACTCACAGCCGTACTCAAGGGCCCTGCTTTAATGCTGCACTATTGTTTCTTGGGGGCTGCTCCATCTCTTCAGCATCCCCTTCCTGGCCTAATTACTAACGGTTTGAATCTGCTCTTTGGAACTCAGGGAAGGTCTTGGAGGCTGAAGCCTTGCCCCCGCAATCCAGGAACGGGGGACACAGAAAGGCTTGGTCCTGCTTGGTTTCCATGCCCCCTTTTCTTTGATGCACCTCCGTGTTGAGGGGAACAGGTGTTGGAATCATAAACGCCGCAGAGGGACTTGGTTTTAGGGGGACTCGCGTTCGCTTTGGACCCTCCATGCCGGGTTTGCAGGCTGCCACCTCCAAACGGTGGTCACGTCTGGCCTTGTTCAGGCTGGAAATCACTTCCATCAGCCCTGTCACCTCCCCCCCTTAAAGGGATGTGGAGTGGTCTCTACCCCATTAAGTGTCCCCAGATCCGTCTCCAGCGTCCACCCGCCCCCACCCCCCAGCAGGTGCAGGCAGTCAGGCGCCAGCTGTTGCGCCTCTCCTGGGATTCAGCACAGACAGGCTCTAGCCCCTCAGCCCGCTTCTCAAGGTCAGAAGATGCTCCGGCCGCCTGACTGGTCCAGGAAGGCCTCTGAGGGAGACGTGACCAATTGATCTGAATGCAAAAAAAAAAAAAAAAAAAGTCCAGGGGAGTCTCCACTGTGGCACAGCGGAAACGAATCAACTAGTATCCATGAGGCTGCGCGTGGGATCCCTGGCCTTGCTTAGTGGGTCGGGGATCTGGCTTGGCTGTGAGCTGTGGTGTGGGTCGTGGATGTGGTTTGGACCCCACGTGGCTGTGGCTGTGGTGTAGGCTGGTGGCTACAGCTGCCATTCAACCCCCTAGCCTGGGACCTCCCATAGGCTGTGGGTGTGGCCCTAAAAGCAAAAACAAAAACCAAAAATGTTCTAGAAAGCCAGACTTCCTGGGTTAAGGGGTCAGCCTTTTAGTTTGTTAAGGAGAAGTTTTACTCCCATGGGTCTGAGAGCCTTGGGGAAGAGGACAGCTCGGCTGAGACACCAGCACCTCTAGGGTGGCCAGAGTAGGGCCTGGTGGCGGACAGGAGCTGGTGCTCAAGGAGCAGAACCAGACGGCAGACTCCTCTCGCCCCTACCTGGCCTCCTGGACTGATGGTCCCACGAGGAGACCAGGTGGGTGAGGATGAGGGAGGAGAGGCTCGAAAACAGGGCTGAGGAAAGCTGACCCCGGAGTTCCCTGGTGGCTCAGCAGGTTAAGGACCTGGCGCCATCCCTGGTGGAGCAAGAGTTCAATCCCTGGCCTGGGAATGTCCGCATGCCACAGGCACAGCAGGAGAAAACAAAAAAAAAGCTGGCCCCACCCCCTAAAACAGGTGTATGCTCAGCCACGCAGGGACGCTGAGGCTGCCTCCTGCATGCTCTAGCCCACACAGGGGCTTCTCCTATGAAGTCAGGGTTTCTGTGTCTGTAACAAAGTCACCACGGACCTGCAGCTTAAGCAGTGGGAACATTGTCGCCTGGTCCAGGAGGCCAAAGTCTGAAAATAAGGTGTCAGCAGGATTGGTGCTGAGGCTGGTGGGAGAACCTCCTCCAGGTGCCTCCCCTTGGTTTTTGGGTGGCGTCTTTCCTCTGGGCATGTCTCTGTGCCCCAATTCCTCCTTTTCATAAGGACACTGGTCACACCGGGTTATTAGGTCACGACCCCTGCTGGTTACATCTGCAATGCCTCCCTCCCAGTAAGGTCACATGCTGAGGTGCTAGGGGTTAGGGCTTCAATATATGAATCTGGGGGGGCCTAAGGGGGCGGACACAGGTCAACCCATAATCGCCAGTGACCCATTTCTCTGATGAACGTCTGCCAGGAAGGCTGCCAGGTGAGCCGAGTGTCACCCTGTCGGAGAGAGCACGGGCTGGCACCCTCCCTGGGCCATCCACAGGCGCCAAAGAAACGCTATTGAAAAGCAGCCGAGATGGAGTTCCCATCATGGCACAGTGGAAATGAATCCAGCTAGGAACCATGAGGTTGCGGGTTCAATCCCGGGCCTCGTTCAGTGGGTTAAGGATCCGGCGTTGCCGTGAGCTGTGGTGTAGGCCAGTAGCTGCAGCTCCGATTCGACCCCTAGCCTGGGAACCTCCATGTACCATGGGAGCAGCCCTAAAAATGCAAAAGACAAGCAAAACCAAAAAAAAACCAAAAAACCAATGCACCCGATCTGTGGAATGTTCCAGGCGAACTAAATATATGGCATCCAGGAAGCCCAGTGACTTGGAAAAACGCACTGACAGCTTTAACAAAAGATGAGCAGTTGGACCAGCCAGCAAGGCTGCACTAATTGACAGCCTCTTGTTTTCTCCCCACGGTTTTGCCTCATGAATTCCTTTTTTAAAAAAAACATAAAAATAAAAAAGGAAAGTGTTGAAGCCTTGAAATTAAACACTTTAAAAAATGGGCTAATGTTCTCAGAGACCGGGTTTTAAAGACGGCTTTTGTTCCCCGTTCTGGGTTTGCTCCATCAGTGGAAAACACCATCTCCCGCGGACATGGACACAGAAGATAAGAGAGAGACGCTGCCTCAGACGCTTCGAGAGCGGGTTTTCTCCATCTTATCACAACCCACAAGGTGCAGTATTTTCATCTGAAGTCCGGTTCCAATTTGAGAAGGAGGAAAAAGGCTTTTCATCTCTCCCCTTCCTCTTTTTTTTTTTTTTTTCCTCTCTCTCTCCTGGGGGAAGCTTGGCAGAAAAATGTCCCTCCTCTTGCCACGGTTTCGGAATCCCATAAAAGATGCCAGCGGCTGGCGCGCTGTGGACCGATAACCCCCTTCCCACGCAGGCTGCTGCGGCCACCGTGCGGACTCCGTGGTGGGGGTGGGGGACGGGGCAGGGGAACCAAAGAGGTTTGGCAGGAAGCGGGTAGGAGACGCAGAGGCAGGGGAGGCACGGAGGGTCCCTGGTGCACCTGGCCCACAGGTGCCCCTCCCCACGCCATGCCTTCCCCAGCGCCCCCGCAGCACCTGCGTCCTCATTCCCCCATCAACTGCAGAAGCCAGCCTGACCACTCTGCTTCCCCGGTTCCTCTTCCTTTGCACCCTTGAAGTGCGGAATCGGAGGGTCTGGAGGCTCAGCTCCCCTGTCCCTCTTTGTCTCTGCCCCCGCCCCCCCCCCCCACCAGAATAAAGGAGAATTCCAAAACAACTTGACGGGGGTCACTGGGAAGTCATTCTAAGGCCATCAGCCTCAGGACAGTCTAAGCTCGAAGGACCCCAGAGACACCCAAGGCAAAGGGGCGGAAGAGGCAAAGGGGCCCAACGGGGGCCCCTCCCACCACATCCTGTCTGCAGAGGCACGTGGAGCAGGTAGAGAGAGAAGGCACGTGGGGGGGGGCTGGAAAACACTGCTCCCCCCAACCATGGCTGATGGGTGGTGTGTGGCAGGAGCCTGGTCAGAAGGACAAATGGGTGACACGTCCCCATACTCAGGCTGTCACGGGGCCCAGGCGCTGTGGGATCAGGGAGAATTGGGTTTGCACGCGAGCGCTGACATCCACCAGCGTCCCTGTGGCAGCCTGAAAAATGAGAACCTCTAGAGAGACAAAAACGGGACTCCGAATTCTTTTCTTATCTTGAGGGTCCTTCCTTCGTACTGTCTGTCTCTTCCCCCCACCCGCTCTGTCGGTCTCTCTCTCTCACCTCTTTCTGGCGCCATCATAGCAAAATAACAAGGAAGAGGTGGCTTGGGTTCTCGGAGCCACAAGGTGATTTCGAGAGCTGGCTCTTGGACCCTGTGGGGATGTGACACGTGCAGGTGGGGACCCACATTTTCCCGCCGAGTGATACTCAGAGCTGAGGAGGAGCCCCAGCAAGCCCGCTTCTGTCGTGTGTCAGGAGGTGAGTCCCCGTGGGAGTGACGCTGCTCCAGCCAACGGGTGGCGTGGTGGCTCCTGAAGTCCCCATGGTCCTGCAGGCGGAGTTTCAGACCCCGTGGTTCTTTCCTGCAGTCACAGCCCCCCCCCCCCCACCCCCGGGAGCCGCAGACAACAGCACCTGCTACAGACGCGTGGCACCCAAGGAAGGGGGTGCAGAGGTACTGAAGGGGCTCCGTGCCCTCCAGGGCGGGCCTCCTAGAGAAGCCCCGCTTACAGCCCAAAGCGCCCACCCCACCCTTGAGAGCAACCACCTGGGAGGCCTTTAAACCTGCTTCACCTGAAGACGTGTGTGGATCTGGGTCCTCGGTCGCTGCACCCCTCTGGTGGAATCCAAAGCAGAGGGAGGGAGAGAAATTAAGGAGCCTATGAGCCTCTCCCAGGCCCGGGGCACCGGGCCGGGAGCTTTACAGACGGTCTCAGCTAATCCTCGGAACAGCCCGGAGACAGGAATTCTTTCCAGTTTACAAAGGCTTTTAGGGGAGGGGAGTCAGCTGGTCACGGTCCCTGGGCGGGGCTAGGGTGGAGGCAGGATGTCAGGCCCCGAAGCCCACGCTCTTGCTTCTGCCACCAGCTCCCCCCCAACCAATGCTCAGGAGACCCCGGCTGCAGCCGGACCTGTTCTAGCTGTTGGGATGTCCTTCCGCGTGGTATTTGGCCAAACGACCTGCGACACTAGCCTTCTCCTCTCTCGCCTCCACCCTCCAACCAGCCTGTGAGCTTGAGGGCTCTCGTTCCCGTCCCTGCTTCCCAGCCCAGGCCGTGACCCCGAGTTCCGTTCTTAGCACGTGCTCTGCTCTTTCGGCTGCTTTCCTTGGAAAATGCCGCCCCTCCAAGCTCTGCCACTGTCTCTGTGGGAACAGCCCATCCTCCAAGCCTGTGTCCCGTCCCCTCTCCCGACCCACCAGGCACCTCCGCAGCCCCACACAGGCTCATGGGCTGTGTTACCCGTGGGAACATTGCCCTCAGGTGTGAAAGGGAGGGGGGAGCTGGGAACTGTGACATCCCACGATTTGGGGGGATACACATTCGTTTTGAAACCATGCCTCTCACCTGCCTCCTTACACACAAGTGAATCCACTTTATTTATTTTTTATTTTTTTTAAATATTTTTATTTATTTATTTATTTTTTGTCTTTTTTTTGCTATTTCTTTGGGCTGCTCCCGCAGCATATGGAGGTTCCCAGGCCAGGGGTCGAATCGGAGCTGTAGCCACCGGCCTACGCCAGAGCCACAGCAACGCGGGATCCGAGCCGCGTCTGCAACCTACACCACAGCTCACAGCAACGCCGGATCCTTAACCCACTGAGCAAGGGCAGGGACCGAACCTCATGGTTCCTAGTCGGATTCGTTAACCACTGCGCCATGACGGGAACTCCCTGAATCCACTTTAGATCGGAGCTATCAAGGCACAAAGGGGAACCATTAAAACACTAGAAGAAGAGTTCCCGCTGTGGCTCAGCCGTCACGAACCCGACTGGTATCCATGAGGATTCGGGTTCGATCCCTGGCCTCTGCTCAGTGGGCTAAGGATCTGGCATTGCTGTGAGCTGCAGTGTAGGTCACAGAGAGGGCTCGGATCAGGTGTTGTTGTGGCTGTGGTGCAGGCCAGCAGCTCCTCCACTCCCCCCTCCCTCTCTCTCACCCCTCTCCCCCCTTCCTCCTCCCCCCTCCTTCAGCAAAAAGGTGAAGCCTGTGCCATTTCCCCACAGGCAGGGAGCTGGGCCGAGGGCCCCTGAGAGGCCTGTGATCAGTTGTTTAGCTGGTTTACTGAGCAGCCTCAGACCCGGGGGTATAAACATAGAGTGTTTTTTTATTTTCTCTAATCAATGCCGCCAGCTGCACTCTGTCAAATTCTGCTTTCCATCTCCCACCGAGAGCTCAGGCAGATCCCACTGCTTCCTGCTGGCCCCCAGTTATTACATAGCCTCCTGGGTTTAAATCACTACCTCGCGTTCAGGTCCAAGCTCCTGGGCGCCCGTCTCCCACGGCAGCCGGGCCCGGCCCTGAGACAGGAGGAGCGGGGGCTCGCTGCCCGTCTCTCTCTGGCTGGTTCTGGACCATCTGGCCTGAGGGCTCCTGCGCTCCAGGTGGTTTCCATGGAGACCACCCCCCTGCGAGTTTCCCAGGGTGCTGTTCAGACCCATGCTGGACCTCA
Source organism: Phacochoerus africanus (assembly GCF_016906955.1). NCBI lineage: Eukaryota > Metazoa > Chordata > Mammalia > Artiodactyla > Suidae > Phacochoerus > Phacochoerus africanus. The sequence continues at coordinate 4,494,362 of NC_062557.1, read as the reverse complement.
TCTCCACTGCCGGGGACGCCCCCTTAAAGAAACGCCCGCGTATCTCCTCGGGCCCTCACCCAGCGGTCACTCAACGGCGGCCTGAACAGTGCATGGTGGCTGCCTCCTCCCGGGTCACTGTCATTGATGCGGAAGCTTGGGAGTCCATGAGGGCCTCTCCGATGCCTTCGAAGGACTGGGAAGCTGTGGGCTGGGGGGGGTCCCCTCTCCTTTCTTCCTGGCAGCTGCACCATGGTCCTCCTTGCCCAGCATCACCAGCTGCTCCGGCCAGAGTCCTGCCCTGAGAGTGCTCCAGGTGGGAGCAGGCCTCTGCTTCTAGATGTACAGATTTGCGATACTCCAGGGACCCAGGCCCAGCTCCCTGCACGTCTCCTCGGCCCCAGTCTGTCCTGAGAGCAGGAACTGAGCAGCTCTGCAGGAGCCAGGCTGGAGGGGGGAGGGCTGCCCCTGGCCTCTCCTGGTAGGAACCCCAACTCTGAGCGCTACCCCCCAGAGTTCCCCTTGTTTGATCTTGGGAATCACTGCCTCTCTCGGTTTGGGCTGAAGAGCAGAGCGCCTCTCCCTCCCTCTACTAGATTTACAGAACAAAATCATAATAGATTACCCCAATTAATAATAATTAACCATGATAGATGAAACACTTATCATCGAAGCCATCCCTATGCATCATTTCATTTCCCCTGAAAGAAATATTCCTTTTTTTTCTTTTTTCTTTTTTGCTTTTTAGGGCCGCACCCACAGCATATGGAGGTTCCCAGCCTAGGGGAACAATCAGAGCTACAGCTGCCGGCCTACACCACAGACACAGCAACACCAGATCCGAGCTGTGTCTGTGACTTTCACCACAGCTCACAGCAACGCCAGGTTCTTAACCCACTGAGCAAGGCTGGGGATCAAACCTGCAACCTCGTGGTTGCTAGTCAGATTTGTTTCCGCTGCACCACGGCGGGAACTCCCCCTTGAGAGAAATATTCTATTGTAACCTGTGTCTTATGATGAAAAAGTTGAGATTTAGTGGGGGGGGTCAAACCACAACCAGGGGGCCAAACCTAGCCCCCCACCTATCTATCTATGGCCCACAGCTACAAATGCTTTTCCGATGTTTAATTCTTTTATTTTTATCATTTCTGACCGTGCCTGCAGCATGCAAGAGTTCCCGGGCCAGAGACTGAACCCGAGGCACAGTAGTAACCAGAGCCACAGCAGTGACAACACCAGGTCCCTAACCTGCTGAGCTACCAGGGAACTCCAGGTTTCATATTTTTAAAGGGTAAAAAAAAACAAAAACAAAAAAGAAAAGAACAAACCTCCAAAGAGGAATATGTTGTGACATGAGAGAATTATGTGACATTCAAATTTCAGTGGCAAAGTGTTAACAGGCACGGCCTCCCTCATTTGCTTACGAGGTGTCTCGGGCTGTTTTTGAACCACAACAGCAGGGTTGAGAAGCTGCATCAGTGACAGCTGGCCCAAAATATTCATTATCTGGTCCTTTCCAGAAAAGTGAGCCCACCCTGCCAAGGTTCATTTTTCTCCCTCACAGTTTCCTGGACTGGCTGGGAGGGTCTCCAGGCTGCAGAGCCTCTTTCTGGGGGAACTCTTCTCCCAGACGGAGGACGTGTGGGCAGAAAGACATGGCATCTCTGAAGCCCTTGGCTGGACCAGGCTCCCGCATCCCGCATCCTCTGCCCGCTGGGGTGGGAGGAGCCACAAAGTCACGCTCAAGGGCAGCAACTTCTAGTCCTGACACTGGGGGTGAGTAAAGGATCAGAGGCAAAGATTTCATTGACCACAGATGCAGATCCAGGATTTAAATGCAGGGCTGTCTGACTCAAGAGTCTCTGGGCTCACCCTTTTGCTCCACGCACTTCTGTCCTGGGAAAACAACCACAGGTGCAATAAAAAAAGAAAAAAAAAAATTTTAAAAGGGAGGAATTCCCATCATGGCTCAGCAGTTCACGAACCCCATTAGCATCCATGAGGACGTGGGTTTGATCCCTGGCCTCACTCAGTGGGTTAAGGATCCGGCGTTGCCATGAGCTGTGGTGTAGGTCACAGATGTGGTTCAGATCCCACATTGACGTGGCTGTGGTGTAGGCCAGCAGCTGTAGCTCCAATTCGACCCCTAGCCTGGGAACCTCCATACGCCATGGGTGAGGCCCTCAAAAAAGACAAAAAGACCAAAAAAAAGAAAGAAGAAGAAAGAATGGAAAAGCCATAAAGATACACAGAAAGATGCTATTATTGGGTCCAAGCTCATGCTGCTCACTGCTCGACAGGCCAATACATCGAGAGAGGAGTTGGGGGGCGAGGGATAGCGAAGCTGTTCATACAGATGCAGCCGGAGACGATGGTGGACTCGTGTCCCAAAGAACCATCTTACCTGCATTAGAGGTCAGGCGTCTTTTATATTAAGAGGGGAGGGAGCAAAGTCCAACACCCCCTGGTTCCGGGCCGGCGGGGTCCGGAGGGGAGGGGATGTGTTCATTTCTTCCACCTGCCATCACTCACAGGTGGGCCTGGCCTGGATGTTTCCTGCGAGGTCAACAGAGGTATTTTAGCTTAATGCTCATTACCTGGGAGGCAGGGTTCCCAGAGATGGGCCATCATGGGTACGTGAAGCTTACAGGCAACGCCCCTTTAGGGATTAACTTGGAACAGGACACAAAGTCCCTTCCTGGCTCTGGGCTTCCATCATTCTCCATCCACAAAGGCTCTTCCTCGGGGCCCCGGGTACCCCCCCAGCCCGTCACCGGGTCACGTAAGCAGGAGAGCCAGCCACAGTAAGCCCAGTCAAACGGCTTCTGAAAACCCTTGGAGAGCCTCACAAGGGCACGGAGGAGCCGTCGAGCTTCAGGGCTGCCATTGTCTATAACTGAATGCAAACTGACAGCAAGTGGAAAAATTCTGAGGGCCATCATTTCAATTACCCAGCAGGCATTCACGGAGCAAGGGTCTTTCAGAGTCAGAATATAAATAAGTCCTGTGTGTCCCGAAGCCCTTCCAGATGAGCAGGAGGAGACGGGAGAATAAACCTTCACGATGACCCCGCTGCCCGTTCTTCTCGAAGCAGGAAGGAGCAGACCCACTACAGAGCCTCCCGGTTGTGAAACATGAAGCCTCGAGGGAGCCAGGATCCATTAAGTATTTGTGGTGCTGAGTGACAAGCCTGGAAGCAGCGTGGGAGAGAATGATGAATAAATGCCCTGGCATTCCGGAGACTCAATGAGCCTCCCGCGGCCCCGAGTTGATTCTCCGTGTCATAATGGAATCAGACGCTTGCCAAGGAATCGACAGGAGGGAGAGAGAATTTATAAAACACGTACGTGTGACTCGTCCTGTGGCTGCTGTTTTGAAAGACGGGGAGACGAACAGAAGCCCAGCGGATCATCCAGTGATACTGCCACGCAGTAGAACAAGGCGAGGTGGGGCAGGCTTTATTTTCCAGCCCCACCGAGAACCCAAGAAGCCGAGGCACCGGGGACACGGAGGATCTCCGAAGAGCCAAGCGGCAGAAATATTGCACCTGATGAGCTGTCGTCTCGGTTCAAATCCCCACGATTTGTTCCTTCTGCACTGGGTCCCTGATAACATCGGGGACCTCTGGGCGATAGTCTTTACTCACACATGGAGAGGAATAAAACTACTATGTACTGAGAACTTATTCGCACCAGGCGTAAAATATGCTATGGACAGGGTTCTGTTTTTCGTTTGTTTTGTTTTTGAGTTTTTTTTTGTTTTTGTCTTTTCACCTTTTCTAGGGCTGCACCCGCGGCATGTGGAGGTTCCCTGGCAAGGGGTCAAATCAGAGCTGCAGCTGGCAGCCTACGCCACAGCCACAGCCACGGGGGATCCGAGCTGCGTCTGCGACCTACACCACAGCTCACGGCAACGCCAGATCCTTAACCCGCTGAGTGAGGCCAGGGATGGAACCCGAAACCCCCTGGCTCCTAGTCGGATTCGTTAACCACTGAGCCACGACGGGAACTCCAATGGACAGGGTTCCATTTAACCGCACCGAGGATATGGGCGTACCACAGTACGCGTGAAGAGCCAAGACTGCAACAGAGAGGTTCAGTGACTTGCCCGAGGGAGCCCAGCTCCTAAGGAAGGGAGCCGAAGCTAAAAATTGGCTTCTTCCGAGTCCGGGTTCTTCATTCCTTAGGCAGCCTCCCCCATGAGTAGGTTAAAATTCTACCTCCAGGAGTTCCCGGGTAGCCCAACAGGTTAAAGATCCAGGGTTGTTACTGCTGTGGCTCTGGTCACTGCTGTGGTGTGGGTTCGATCCCTGCTTGGGAATATTCACAGGCTGTGGGAGTGGCCAAAAACAAAAACAAACAAAAAAAATCCCAAACCAAAAAAAAACAAAACACTTGACTTCCAAGTGGATAATTTAGGCAATGTACGTTGCTGCAAGACAATTTTTTTTGTAAGATTAAGGCGTCATCCTCAGGGAGTTCCCATTATGACGCAGCAGAAACGAATCCGACTAGGAACCATGAGGTTGCAGGTTCAATCCCTGGCCTGGCTCAGTGGGTTAAGGAGCCGGCGTTGCCGTGAGCTGTGCTGTAGGTTGCAGATGCAAGGACCTTGTGTTGTCACTGCACTGGTCATTGCTATGGCTTGGGTTCCATCCCTGGCCTGGAAATTTCCACTTGCCATGGGGTAGCCAAAAAAAAAAGATGGAAAAGATGAGTCAAGCAGGCAATTCAAGAAGCTAGGGAAAAACAAAAAGACATGAGTTCCCTGGTGGCTCAGTGGGTTAAGGATCTGGTGTTGTCACTACTGTGGTGCAGGTTGCTGCTGTGGCACAAGTTCCATCCCTGGCCCTGGAACTTTGTCGGCTGTGGGATGTGGCCAAAAAAAAAAAAAAAAAGACAGCAGAACAAAGCTGAAGAAAGTAAGATAAAAGAAATAATAAGGGTGCAAACAAAAATTCATGAAACAGAAAACAATAGACAGCATCAATAAAATCTAGTTTTTTTTTCTTTGAAAAATTTACGAAAAATTTCAGCCAAGAAAAAAGGTAAAAGACCAGGAATGGAAAAGAGGGGTTAACTCCAGATGAAGGAGTTTCAAAATTATTTATAAATACTATGAACAACTTACATCAGTACATCTGAGCAGAGCTGGGGAGACGGGCAGGGGCAGCCCCGGGGGTGGAGCCAGCTGGGCCGGCAGCCTGCAGGGGCTGAGGGAGCAGAAAGAGCACCTGCTGGCCCTGAAGGGGCTGCGTGATAATTTTCTAAAAGCTGAAAACATGACTTTTACATATAAAATGGAGACATGTAAGTAATTGTTTCCAACCCATTAATGAATGAGGGAACCAATAAGATACGAAGCCCAGCTGAAAGGAACATCTGAAAGCCAGCCATGCATACAGGCAATCAGGAACGCTGGAACGGGTTTGCTGATAGATGCAAAACTGGTCATCAGAGCAATAAAATGTAATGGCTGAGGTCATATTTTCCAGGCAGCTGAAACCAACGGTTTCTCTGCAGGACAAAATCCGTTTGCATCATTGTGGACAAGAATGATTTCCATTTTCTACAGCCCAGCGTCTCTCCCCTCCCAGCTGTAAAAGAGCCTAGTGAAGAGAAAGACAAAGGTCCAGGCTGGGCCAGACCCAGGCGAGCCCTGGGCAGGGACTGCACCGGCACACCCAGCATCTCTTCACTCATTGTCCAGGAATGGACTATTTCTCTAGATCTACTTTTTTTGTTGTTGTTTTTGGCGGGGCCACACCTTCGGCACATGGAGGTTCCCAGGCTAGGGGTCTAATCAGAGCTGCAGCTGCCAGCCCACACCACAGCCACAGCCATGCAGGATGCAACCTACACCACGGCTCACGGCAACGCCGGATCCTTAACCCACTGCGCGAGGCCAGGGATCGAACCCCCAACCTCATGGTTCCTAGATTCGTTTCCGCTGCGCCACGACGGGAACTCCCAGATCTACTCTTACTCTGTTCACACCTACAGGACAGAGAGCGCCTCAGTCCAGAGCATTAGACTCACCAGGGGAACGTCTAAACATCCGGATCCCGGGCCACACCCTGGACTCTAAAAATCAGTACTTCTCGGGGTGGTTCCTGGCGTTAGAATCTTTAAAGCTCCCAGAGGATTCTGACCTGCACTCAAAGTTGACAACCACTAGCCTCCAAGCAGGCGGGGTCCGGGGGCCTCCTGGCCCCCCAGCCCATTTCCCACTCCTGACCCCGCCCACCTCGCTTCCCACCCCCTCTCAGCGCCCCTACCCCTGTCCCACCCTCCCTCCTCTCCTTTCCACCCCACCTGGCTTCCCTCGTGCCTCAGGGGACAGTCAGCCCCACCACCGGGCAGAAGGGCCGAGGGCCAGCTGCTGGGACTTGCCTTCCGAAGCCCCCTCCCCGGGGGTCAGTCCCAGGAGACGAGCCCTTTTGAAAGTGCTTTGCTCCCCGCCACAGAAGGAAGCGCAGCTTGAGAGCAGCGAACGAGAAGAAATCCATCACCCTCCGGAAATTGGTTCCGGGCGCCCCGCAGAGTGACAGTCACCAGCCAGAGGCCCTTCGGTGCCCCGGCGAAATGAATAGGTTTAATCGGGGCGCACCAGCTGTCCCCCAACGCTTGCAACTGCGAGGTGGGTGGGCTGCGGGGCTGCTTTCATCTGCTCCAGCAAGGGTCGGAATCAGGGCACGGGGAGGGCCCTGGCCCCCAGCGGCCCCTTGCACAAAAACCCGGGTGGGGAGGGCCTGCTTTCAGCCTCCAGATACGTCTGCAGCCTCGGGAGAGCCCAGCGCTAAGCTCCCCAAGCCTACGGCCTCCCCTGGAGAGCAGCCTGGGGAGATGGTCTGGGAGGGCAGGGCTGGCCTTGACCAGAACTGGCCGGCTTTCCTGGCAGCCCAAACCCCAGGCCAGCTGACCGGCCTTCCAGCATAACAAAGGGGGAGCAGTGGCTGGTGCGGAGCTCCGCCCTGGGGTGACCTTGAGAGGATCACAGATGCTGCAGTCGGGCGGTGGGTGGCGGCCGCCAGGATGTGCCCAGTGACCTCAGGCACGTCTGAGCCTCTGAAAAATGAGCCCAGTGCTATCTGCTTCCCGAGGTTGCTCCTCAGGGTAAATGACACCGTGGACAGAAAAGAAACCAGCACAAAGCCAGGCACCAGGCCGGTCTCCGCGGCGCGGCGCCACGCTCTCCCTCCCGGCCCATCTCCAGGAATCAGGCGGGGGCTCGGCTGGCCTGCTGGTCCTGGACGAGCACTTTCCGCGGGGTAGTGGCCGCCAGCTCCACGTGACGACTGAGCGCTTGGAATGGGGCTGGTGTGAACCCGGACAAGCCGCGAGTGTAAAATACATGCTGGATTCTGAAGACCCAGTTTAAAAAAAAAAAAAAAAAGGTGAAATCCCTCATTAATAAATTTTAGGGCGTTCCCATTGCGGTTCAGTGGTTAACCAAGCTGACTAGTATCCATGGGGACGTGGGTTCGATCCCTGGGCCTCGCTCAGAGGGTTAAGGACCCAGCGTTGCCGTGAGCTGTGGCGGGGGTGGCAGGTGCGGCTCGGATCCTGCGTGGCTCTGGCTGTGGTGCAGGCCAGCAGCTACAGCTCCGATTCGACCCTAGCCTGGGAACCCCCATAGGCCGCGGGTGTGGCCCTAAAAAGACAGCGTAATAATAATTTTTATATGATTACATATTGAAACAGTATTTTTGGTATGTTATTATATACTTAATGTCCACTGTTTCTTTTCACTTTCTTTAAAAAAAAAAATGAGGATCAAAAATCAAAAACTACACGCAGCTTCGCATTCTGTCCACATCGGACAAGGCCGCCCCCGATGCAATTAAAAGGAATCCATCCCAGAAGCTCGAGGCGGCCTCCTGCAGGGTGGAAGGAGGGTGGGTGGGGTTGCATGAGCCCCCAGTGATGAGGGCTTTGCTCGGCTGGAAAAAGCAATAACCAGCTCACCAAGTCCGTCAAGCTCCCCTGGAGAGTGGGCCCTTTCTGTGCCTTCCGCAGGCGGTATTCGCTAACCCTCATGTTCATCAGAGAGCCAAAGAGCTGGACCCGGGGCTTGAACCGGGGGAGCTCAGTTCAGCACACATGCACGGGCATGCTGTCACACTGCCTACCCCACGCGGCGCCGTGACAGCCCTCCCTCCCTGTGGGCAAAGAGGCACAGCTCCACCAACCCTCCTGCAGGTTCGAAGACACCCCCGTCCCAGGCAGAGCAGTTGGTGGGCTGGTGGCGTACAGCGGACCAGCTGGCACCACGGAATCTCATCCAACACACGTGGTCTCCTCTGTCTGCCCCGACCCCAAGCCCTTCCTCTCCACACAGGCAAGCGATTCTGCAGGGACTACCGGCCACACGCTGCCCAGCGTTTGCTTGGGGAGACCTGTGGCTGGTCCGGCGGTCAATTTGCCTGGTGTCCAAAACAGGTTCTCAAGTCTCTGGGACTCAGAACACCCCAGCCCTCGCTCTGCAGCTCCACCGTGCCCGGCTGGTCCTTCCCTACCCCACAGCCACTTCCTCTCACAGCGCTGTGCCGTGGCTTTTGTCAGGTACAATGCCGAGTACCTGGGTAAATGTGAACTGTTTAAATTATAAGTATATCCCACGCACTAGTTGGGATATACTTTAAAAATTCTTGATTTATCTGATTCATACTAATTTAGCAGCCTATTTTGTTTTGCTTTGCTAAATCCAGTAGCCCTGCTTGGAGAACCTCCCTGGAGCGGAACCTGGGGTCTGGGTGGGCAGCGCTGAGAGCGTCAGTCTGGGTTCACATGTTGCCTCTGCCACCTGCCAGCTCCGTGTCCCTAACCTCAAGGCCTCAGTTTTCTCACCTGCAAAATGGAGATGACAAACACGATTCCGGTTTGGAATGACTGTGGTGGGGACGAGATGAGACAGACACCACCAGCCGTGTGGGAAGTGCTCCCTGCCGTGTCGCCCGTAAGAGGGGAAGCGGCAGCGAGTGGGGCCCCACTCTCAAAGCCAGGGCAGGACGCTCCTCTCCCCGCAGAAGTGTGCTGGGAGCTCCCCCTGTGGTGACGCTTAAGAATCTGACTGTACTGACTCGCCGCCGTGGAGGCGCAGGGTCCCTCCCCCACCTGTTCTGAGGGTTACAGGATCCAGTCCTATCCTGCAAGGCCAGAAGCAAGGCAGCGGGACCAGGCGTGCTCATCCCAAGTTGCCCAGCGGGCAGCGCCAGGGGCGCAAGGAGAGCCCCAGTGAGAGCTGACACTACGGAGAGACACAGAGGAGACGGCCGGCCGGGAGCAGAGGTGGCCGCGAGGGACAGGAGCGCTCTGCTTGAATGACAACACAGCGGGTGTCTGCGGGCTGGGCTGACCCGAATGGCCAGAGCGGGGCGTCTGTGTGGGGACACAGTTGATGACACGTGAGGGCAGAGTGACAAGGCAGGGAGAAAAGGCTCTGGAGGGCCTGGATGCCAAGGTAACTCTGAAAACACACACATGTAATGTGTACCTCCCCTGTGCCAGCCTGAGCCCGGAGAAGGTGCCCAAGGACCCACAACAGGCCACAGGCGATCTGGGCCCATCGGGCTGGGGGCCATCGGCTCCTTCCCCCGCCTCCCCACTGCTTAGATCTGGCAAGGAAGGTGTGATTTGTGTGCTTCTGTTGCTCCATTTTGTTAACACAGTGAAGCAGAACAGAAAAGGAGGAAGAAGATGAAGGTCTGGCTCCTAGCCCACAGCTTGCAGAGAAGCAGGGCAGGCTTTGAGCAGAACTGCGAACCCCGCCCGTGGTCCGCGGCGCCACGAGCTGCGATGGAATCGACTATGTTTTTGAGGCAGGACGAGGAGACGCAAGCCCAACACAGTCCCTCAGGCGCCCTGGACGCCCTGAGCAGCCCGCCTCCGGGAGGCGTGGTACCCACCCGCCTGATCGCTTCCCTGGCATCGCTCGGGGGGTTAAGCAGCTGGCACTGCTGTGCGCTGCGGTGTGGGTCGCAGACGCGGCTCGGATCCCGAGTTGCTGTGGCTGTGGCGTAGGCTGGCAGCTACAGCTCCGATTTGCCCCCCTGGTCTGGGAACCTCCATATGCCTCAGGTGCAGCCCTAAAAAGCAAAAAAAAAACCCAAAACAAAAGGTCTTGTCTCCAGCACGCCCCCTGCTGGCTGGAAGAGGCAGGGCAGGGGCTAGTCCACCTACAGAACTCATCCTTGGACCCTGGGGGGAGGCTCTGGGTGCCCTAAGGATGGTGCTGTGTGGCCTGTGCCCCGCTCTCCATCCTGCCCCTCCCATTCCCATCCCCCAGAGAGAAAGGAGGGCAGGGAGCCGGAGGCCCAAAGATGGGATTCCATCCTGTGGTTGTTTGGGTTCCGGCAGCTGCTCCACCTCTGGATTCAGTTGTTTTTTTTTTGGCCACACCCACAGCATGTGGAAGTGCCAGGACTAGGGATGGAACCTGTGCCACAGCAGTCACCAGAGTCACAGCTGTGACAATGCTAGCTGCTTAACCCCTAGGCCACCAGGGAACTCCTACATTGTAACATACCTTGAGCTGGGTTTCTTTAGCCTGTACCAGCAAGACCCAGAGGATTCCAGATGCTACAGGACATGTCCTGAAGAAGAGCAGAAGTCAGAGGGTGGGCAAGAGAGGTGGGGCCAGGGCAGGAGGCTGGCAGGTGCATTGTGGAGGAGGGGGCTTCTCTCCCTCTGAGACGGTCCTAGGAGCCGCTTGCAGCCCCTGGGCTGGGGCCAGAGGGAGGCTCTGCTTCAAGGACTGCCGAGTGGGCAGCGAGCAAGGCCCCCACTGAGAGGCAGGAGACAAGGGAGGAAGGCAGCCCCTGTCCTGCTTCTCTGACCACCCTCCCTGCTGGAGAGGACGCACACCAGACAAGCCATCAGCTCCAAGCAGGACACCTGGCACTTCCAGTCCCCTGATTAGGATGTAGCCCAGCAGCCCTGTCTGCCAGGGGGAATAGCACTCAGCCCTGAACAAGAACAAAGCACCGACATGCGCACAATGAAAGAACCTGAGGGAAATAAGCCAGGCCCGAGGCCACAGAGGGCAGGATTTCACTCCTACAAAGTGTCCAGAATCGGCAAAGCTCAAGAGACAGAAAACAGAGTAGAGGTTCCCAGGGCCGGGAGGAGGGGTGTCCTCCAGGAGTGATGAAAATGTCCTGGAGCTGCACGGGGCTGCTGACCGCGCGCCCTGCGCAGGTGCTGAGAAAGCAAAAGGAGCTCTTCTTGCGGCACAATCCGGCCTTGTCCCTGTGGTGGCGTGGATTCAAGCCCCAGCCCAGCCCAGTGCATTAAGGACCCAGCGTTAACACAGGGACTCCTTATGCTGCTGGGCAGGAGGGAGGCAGGCAGGAAGGAAGGAAGGAAGCAAGAAGGAAAAGGAACCCACCTGCAGCAGCTCGGGTCCAGCACCGTGGGAGAAGGCTCTGGCGTTGCCCGCCTGTGGCCTCCATCACAGCTGCAGCTTGTGTGGATTCAGTCCCTGGCCTGGGAACTTCTTCATGCTTCGGGGGCAGCCATTAAAAAAAAAAAAAAAAAACACCTAAAAAACAAAAAAACTTTACTGCACATTTTTAAAAAAATATTTTGGCCGCAGCCACAGTATGAGGAATTCCTGGACCAGGGATCAAACCCTTGCCACAGCAGTGACAACACTGGATCCTTAACTACCAAGCCATCAGGGAACCCCAAACCGCACACTTTAGAACGGCTGAAACAGTGCATGTGCGTGCTTTGGGGTTTCTATAAAGTCCTGTCTGCTGTCCCCAGCGACCGGTACCTCTCAGTTTGTTCCCAGCCCTGGTTTCACGGATTTGATCAGCTCCTGATTTCTTCCTCAACAGGCCCCTTTCCGAGTTTTGTGAAATACACCTAAAACTCAAGGAAAAATGTCAGTGAGACACGCAATGTCTGACACGTGCTCCTGGGGCTTCACTTGACCGGCTAAGCAGACCCGCAGCAGCGCGCCCTGGCCGGGAGCCTTGGCACAACCATCGTTGCTTCACCGACACTGAGGTACCAACGGGGAAGTGACCTGCCCAAGGTCATGCGGCGGGTGGCGGCGCAGCCTCCGGCTACTCCTGCCAGTGGGGGCAGCTCGGGCTGGGTCATCTGAGCTGATGGCTGCCACTCCTGGAACAGCCCGTGGTGGCCATGCCTCCCCGGGCACCTGCGGGAGGGCCCGCAAGGCTTGCCCCAGTAACCGCACTTCCAGCCTGGCCTCGGCGGGCACAACAGGCCGGGCCTTCCAGGAGCTGAGCTGCACGGACAGGGCGGGGCTACAGGCCGTGAGGTCGAGGGTCGCCAGGTACATGGGGCAGGTACCTGGGTCTGGAGCAAGCTGGTCCAAACCCAAGAGGAGCTCTCAGTTCCGCAGAGAAGACACGGCCCCGCAACACCCTGACCCAGCGCAGCGACGGCAAGAGACACCTGAGGTCTGCACTGCATGCACAACGCGCCACTGTCACAGCCCACAGCACGGGCTGGACTTCCTTTCCCCCTTTTTCAACCGACGAGAAACACTCACAGACAACGGGGCTCGGGAGACCTCTCGGCTGGAAGCATGGCCCCATCGGTGCCGGCAGAGCCCCCAGCCTCTGTGACGACGGCACCGATGGGGCCGTCAGTGTGCGTGCACACTGGGCGTGGGTGGTTTCACGAGCACCCAGGAGCTGGGGGGCGGGAGCCGAGGGACTACGTGATGGGCAAGGGCACTGGCAGCCCGGAGGGGGTGGCCTGGGGGCAGCCCCGGCACCGAGCCCCAAGGCCAGAAGCTGCTCAGCCCAGCAGGTGGCCGGCAGTGCCCTCGGTGAAGCGGGAACCAGGCCTACAGGCCGGAGGGAGGTCTGCAAGGGGTGAGCGGCGGACCTGAGGACCCAGGGACTGCGGTGCTGGCCCCCCCCGGGGGGGGAACCTGCTGCGATACAGTGGTCACACCTGAGAAATTCCACCGAGTGAGGCACCCCTTCCCCTGACCAAGCTGCACCCGCCCTGGACAATGGCGGGCCCCTCCTTCCTAGAGCACCTCCCGCCGTCACGACAGAGGCGACAGTCACCTCCTTCCACCCGCCACCAGTTCTTGACCGTTGACGCCCCTCCAGGCCCCAGGGCTCACCCTCCCACAGAGGAGCACGAGGGGCTCTGGAAGTCGCTCTCTGATCGAGTCTGCACCTCGGGGACAGAGGCGACGTGGTCACTGGTGTGGAACCCATAAAGTCTACAAACTCTCCTGGGGTCTGAGTCCTTTTATTCACACTCATACAAAGCAGGTCCTAGGCAGGTCCGCATTTAACAATTAGGTCAGTAAGAATTACACCAAACCGACCAGGGAGGTCCCGCAACAAAACACCACGCTTCAGCGCAGACAAGCGGACAGAAAGGAGACCAGCGACTCCGCCCCACGTGCGAGCACACCGCTTCCGAGAAACTCACCTGCAAAGAAAGGACACGTGGTCAGTTTTTATTCTACTTCCAGAGTCTGAACATTCAGGGGATTTAAATCTGTTAGCACAAGAAAATACCCTCCCCAGTCTAAAGTCTTCACGCAGAATGTGACGTGGACGGCGCCCTGCGGTGACCCACCAGCCCCGTCTTTCCAAGTCTCCAGGCCACACCCAGGGGCTCCCTCGCCAGCGCCCCAGGCACCCAGACCCCCGGAGCCCTGCACACCTGCACAGGGCCTTCCTGAGAAACCTGCCCTCGGCAGGCGGGACAAAGCCTCCGAACTCAATGCCGGCCCATCTATCCCGACACCTCCCCCTCTCTCTGCTGTGTCGTCCCCAGTCTGCCCCCAGCTCTTGGGCTCCCTGAAGCCTCTCGAGCCCTTTCAAGCTTCTTGCCTTGGCTGCAAAGGCCTTTATGTCGTCACAGGGCCGCATCCTACGGGGCCCCCCTGGGAATGCTCCCTCCTGTTGTCCTGGTCACCTACTGACGTCCGCCCCCTGCGTTCCCACCCTGACCACCGGGGACCACCCTTGACTTGACACCCCCGCAAAGCACAGACATAACGCTCTGCCCACTGTCACACATCAAGAATGGCTTCGCCACCCGCGTGCTGACACCAGGCAAGGACGGGAGGGGGAGCTGCCTCGCCCAGGAACAGGCTGAACACACCGAGAGTAAAGAGCTCCGTGAGCGGTCACGGGTTAGCTCCCAGGAAGGGTCCCCAGAATTCCCACTGTGACTCAACCCGACCAGTATCCATGAGGACGTGGGTTCGATCTCTGGCTTCGCTCAGTGGGCTAAGGATCCGGCGTTGCCGTGAGGTGTGGTGTAGGTTGCAGATGCGGCTCAGATCCCATGTGGCTGTGGCCGTGGTGTAGACTGGCGGTTACAGCTCTGATTCGACTCCTAGCCTGGGAACCTCCATATGCTGTGGGTACGGCCCTGAAAAAACAAAAGGAAAAAAAAGAGACTCTCCCCAAAGCAGAACCCGTCTCAGCAGCTGTGCACCGCGGTTCCAGGAAGGGTATCACTGCCCCCTCGGGTAAGTTCTGGACCTGGGCCGTCCCATCTGGCGGCCACTAGACACATGCAGCCATTTACACTTAAGTTAACATTGAAAACCCAGTTCCTGGAGTTCCTGTCATGGTGCAGTGATTATCGAATCCGACTAGGAACCATGAGGTTGCGGGTTCGATCCCTGCCGTTGCTCAGTGGGTTAAGGATCCAGCGTTGCCGTGAGCTGTGGTGTAGGTTGCAGACGCGGCTCGGATCCCGCGTTGCTGTGGCTCTGGTGTAGGCTGGCGGCTACATCTCCGATTAGACCCCTAGCCTGGGAACCTCCGTATGCCGCGGAAGCGGCTCAAGAAAAGGCAAAAAGACCAAAAAAAAGAAAAGAAACCCCAGTTCCTCAGTCCCACCAGCCACACTGTAGGTGCTCAACAGCTGCCAGAGGATTGTGGCTGTTCCACCGGACCGCACAGATGGACTGTAGGCCGGCCCTTCCCCACCTTCTCAGCTTTGTTTCACACCATTTTCCACTTTGCTTTCCGGGCTCCATGACCTTCTTCCAGTTCCTCCGCCAGCCCCACTTGCCAGGCTAGGCTACCGTAGGACCTGTACACATGCTGTCCCCGGACGTCCCACCAAACTCCTACTCATCCTTCAGAGCCCAGCTCAAAGGTCCCAAACTCAGGAAAGCCTTCCAGTCTCCATCAGATTCTCTGCAATACATATCCTTCCCCCCCCACCTTTTTAACAGCTACGCCTGTGGGATATGAACATTCCCAGGCTAGGGGTTGAATCAGACCTGCAGCTGGGGCCCATGCCAGATCCAGGCCCCATCTGTGACCTAAGTCACAAATTAGGGCAACACCAGATCCTTAAACCATTAATGGAGGCCAGGGATCGACAATGTCAGCTCCTCAACCTGCTGAGCCGCAGCAAGAACTCCTGAGACATGTATTCTTCCACTGTGTTTTCCTCCAGGCCACTCCCCTCAGTTTTAATTTATACCCTCTTTAAGGGGATCACTTTATTGTGTGTCCCCAACTGGGCTGTAACTTCCTAAGAACAAGGGCCATGAGTGTTTTGTTCATCTCTGCATCCCGAACCTTTAGTGTGGTGCCTAGCCAAAGTATCAAGAAACAATTATTGAATAAAACAAATTACATCACCACTGTTTATAGGTTTTGGGGAACTACCCGATTTGACTACCGTACTTTTCTTCTTTCAGCGAATGTTTTGTTTGCAGTATCATACATGATCATCAAACTGCTGCTAGAATGTTCACACCTGTTACTGCAAATTCAAAACCCAGGAATCAACTCTCCTGGGAATTTACTTTAGGTCAGGGTCGGGCTACCTGGTACAAGGTTGCACCCACAACGGGGCAGGCTCAACAACACAGGAGCCTCTCCCCAAGACCATCGGCCTCAGGACACTGCGTCTCCACGCTTGACATACCTCTCGGCCCCCCAAACTGAGGTCGCTCCGAAAACTCTCACCGTCGGCGAGGAGGTAACAAAGGTAGCTCGGCTCCATCCAAACGCCAGCGCCTGGAGAGCTCTCACTTTCTGAGAAAACCCTGGGGAAAGAGAGGGACACCACTTGCTCTAGGAGGACGAGTCTCACTGGATGTTCACACGGCCCCAGAAGCCCTCCCTGGGCGCCAGCCGGCAAAGCCCAGGCCTTGCCGTGGGGGGGCAGCGCCTCCTACTGCCCCTCATCCCGATTCCGATGCCTGCGTTCGGCCTCCTCCGTCCCAGCTCCGGCTGCAAGGCGGGGAGCGGTCCCCGAAGTCTCGGCTCCCGCAGCTTCGTTACCGCCCCAGGGCGGGGCTGGACGCCGAGAGCCAACGTCCCCCTGGGGGACCTGAGACCGGTCACGCGTTTGGGGCGAAGGTGCCCATCCGCTCCGACCTGATGGAGCACGTGGCTCCCGCCGCCTTCCCAATCCCGAGCCGAAGGCGCGCGGCAGACGCACTTCCGGTCGGAAGGGAGCGCTTACCATAGAGGCGGCCGCTAGAAGGTCGCCCTCCGCTTTGCGACTGGGTCCTCCAAAGCCGCCTTAAAGGGGCCGCAGCCGCGAAGCGTTGATCAATGGGCACGAGCGCCGCGGAGGCGGGGGTGGGCTCTAGAGCCAGGGAAGCGGAAGGCCCGCTAGGTGCCTGGAGCCCAGCCTGGGTTATCCGTTTGCTCCTAACGCAACCCTAGGCAGGGTGTAGGTTCAGTGATCCCTCCTGTTTTCTAGGTGACAAAAGGGGAGCTCCAGCGAAGATGCGTTACTTTTCCAAGCTTGGCCAGCTAGGGAGCCATCGATGCTCTAGTTTCTGTGTTAGGAGTCATCGCAGACCAGCAGATCCTGCCTTTAGGAAGGGCAGGCCCTCGGGTTAGGGTTAGCCACAGGCCCCTTCACTCCCTATTGTCCTACACCCACCGTTCACATTTACATTACCTGCCGCCCAAGGAAGATGTTTGAATTTGTGATTTGGGGTCTCCAGGCTAAAAATCCCAACTTATTGGTGTTCAAATCCTTCAGAATCTAAGCTCGTTTGCCACCACTCTCAATCACAAAGAACTTTTTTTTTTTTTTTTTTTGCTTTTTAGGGCGCCCCGGTGGCAATTATGGAGGTTCCCAGGCTAGGGGTCCAGTCAGAGCTGTAGCCGCTGGCCACAGGCACAGCCACAGCAACGCGGGATCCGAGCCGCATCTGGAACCTACACCACAGCTCACAGCAATGCTGGATCCTTAACTCACTGAGCGAGGCCAGGGATCGAACCTGCGTCCTTGTGGATGCTAATCAGATTCATTAACTGTTGAGCCATGACAGGAACTCCAACAAAGAACTTCTTACCATGCGTCCTGAACACCCAACCCTGCCAGCAGCAGCATCCCGCAAGCCTTGAAGGACAGGATTTGTCTTTGCACGTGGAGTTTCTCTGGCCAGGAACGCACCCCCCACAGAGCCCGCACTAGTCCCCCTCATCCAGATGCTGAGCAACCTGGGAGATGGTGAGGCCGACTGGCTGACAGGGTCTGTTTGGCTACTTACCATGTGGTTTGTCTTCATGGACTCCTTTTCTCTGCTTGTGAGATAAAAACACTGGACTGGGTCCCAGCCTTCATTTGCCAGTAAACCTCTTTTGTTTTGGATGCAATATTTTTCAAATCCAGTAGCTAAAATAGATAAACTTTCTAAATCCCAACAACAGACTGAGCTTCTGTGCCTGCCCGCTTACATCTCTCAGAAGCATCCTGTCTTAATAAATCTATTTCTTGCCTTAAAAAAAGAAATAAATAAAACCCAACAACAAAGACATAAATATGTGACTGATATAAATATATGACTGAATCAGTGTGTTGTACACCTGAAACTAATGTGATATAAATCAAATATAGTTCAGTAAAAAAATCAAAGACGAAGTAAAAAAAGAAAAATTATTGACAAATAAACAATAAATAAAAATTTTAGGAGTTCCCATGGTGGCGCAGTGGTTAACAAATCCGACTAGGAACCATGAGGTTGCGGGTTCGGTCCCTGGCCTTGCTCAGTGGGTTAAGGATCCGGCGTTGCCGTGAGCTGTGGTGTAGTTTGCAGATGCGGCTCGGATCCCGCGTTGCTGTGGCTCTGGCGTAGGCCGGCGGCTACAGCTCCGATTGGACCCCTAGCCTGGGAATCTCCATATGCCGCAGAAGCGGCCCAAAGAAATAGCAAAAAAAAAAAAAAAAAAAAAATTTAAAGTGGACAAAGGACTTGAATAAACATATCTCCAAAGAAGACGCACGAATGGTTGATAATCCCAGGGAAGTATGCTCAGTGTCCTTAGTCATGAGGGGAATTCACATCAAAACCACAAGGAGGAGTTCCCGCTGTGGTGCAGAGGGTTAAGAACCTGCAGCAGCTCGAGTCTCTGTGGAGGCGTGGGTTAAAGGATCCATTGTTGTCAAAATTGATCCCTGGCCCAGAGTCTTCTGTTGCAGGTGTGGCCATTAAAAAACAAACAAGCAAACATGCAGTGAGATACCACTCAGACCCACGTGGTTGATTAGAATCAAAAAAACCTGAAAATAAGAACTATCGGGGGAGTTCCTGCTGTGGCTCAGCGGGTTAGGGACCCAACGTTGTCTCCCTGAGGATGCAGGTTTCTATCCCTGGGCTCACACAGTGGGTTAAGCATCCAGCGTTGCTGCAAGCTGTGGCACAGGTCACAGATGTGGCTCGCATCTGGGGTTGCTGTGACTGTGGCTGTGGCCTTAGCCGCAGCCCCCATTCGACCCCTAGCCTGGGAACTTCCATATGCCATGACCACACATGCGCAGGAAGGGAAGTGGTGCCAGGCCATAATAAGTCTGGACAACCTTCCCGCCCATGCTCAGCTTTGGGATCCATCTTGGCCAAAAGGTGTGCACGCAGATCAGGGGAGGGCCCTGGGTCTGCTCAGGTGTGAAAGACAAAACAAGGCAATTGGCCAAAGGAAGACAAAGACCCAGAAGAGCTGAGCTATATACGTGATATGCTTGCTTATTTATTTGTTTTTTCTTTTGAGGGCTGCACTCCCCAGCTCTCAGGTCCTTGATCTCAGACTGAAATGGCCTGAAAGGGAGCCCTGGGTAGTTGGACGCACATGGCAGCCTTGGGGAAGCAGAGGCTTAGGGGGAAGATGGGCGTGACCTCCCCCCCCCCCGCCGCCCCTGCTAGAAACTACCAGGGACCACCATTCTCCAGAGCTAGTGACATGTAACTGTTCATATCATTCTAAGCTATTCCCAGTGTGAGATGACACAGGGTCTCCAGTGCAACATTCTCTAGAGCACTGAACGTTAAAGGAACATGTCTTTGCATCCTGACCTGTTTTTTTCTGCTGAAATGCTGCCCCGGGGCGGGCTCTTAGCATTGAACCCCAGCCCTTGTCTGTGACTGCAGCTCAGGACAATAGCCTTCATTACACAATGAGCATACCGAGTGCCTGAGCAGGTGATGGGGGAACCCTCGAACCCACGGGAGGAGACTTGGCTCCTGGAATGTTCCCCAGATGTCTCCTGCTCAGCTCCAGCCCGTCAATGGAATAGGCCCCAGCTGGTCAAGGTGTAGTGATGGCGTGCTTGTTTTCCCCAAAGATTCGTGTGTGTGTGTGGCTGGGCCTTAGCATTTATGACTTGTATTCCTCTGGGTTATGTAAGAGACAGTTGAAGCAGGCAGAAGTCTAGTCTTTCAAAAAGATGGCACTTTGGAGTTCCCTGGTGGCTCAGTGGGTTAAGGACCTGGTGTCCTGCTGTGGCTCAGATGACTGCTGTGGCTCAGGTTTAATTCCTCGCCCTGGAACTTCTATATGCCTTGGGCGCAGCTGATAAAAATGGTTCTTTAATAGTAGCAATAGGTAAGTTAATGTGTGGTCTCTAAGTTTAATGTTGAAAATGACTGTTGGGGAGTTCCCGTCGTGGCGCAGTGGTTAACGAATCCGACTAGGAACCATGAGGTTGCGGGTTCGGTCCCTGCCCTTGCTCAGCGGGTTAAGGATCCGGCGTTGCCGTGAGCTATGGTGTAGGTTGCAGACGCGGCTCGGATCCCGTGTTGCTGTGGCTCTGGTGTAGGCCGGTGGCTACAGCTCCGATTCGACCCCTAGCCTGGGAACCTCCATATGCCGAGGGAGCGGCCCAAGAAATAGCAACAACAACAATAACAACAACAACAACAAAAAAGACAAAAAAAAAAACAAAAAGAAAATGACTGTTGGATACAAAAGGCCTGTAGCAGAAAACTTAATAAAATTGAATTAAAGAGGGAGTGCCCAGAGTTCCCACAGTGGCTCAGCAGTAACAAACCTGACTAGTATCCACGAGGATGTGGATTCAATCCCTGGCCTCGCCTGGTGGGTTCAGGATCCTGCGTTGCTGGGGCTGTGGTGTAGGCTGGCAGCTGTAGCTCCGATTAGCCCCCTAGTCTGGGACCCTCCATATGCTGCACTTGCAGCTCTCAAAAGCAAAAAAAAGGGGGGGTGAGTTCCTGCTGTGTTATGGGGGTTATGGACCTCTCTGGGAGGATGTATGTTTGATCCCTGACCTCCCTCAGCAGGTTAAGGATTCAGGGTTGCTGTAAGCTGTGGCATAAGTCACAGAATAGCCTCGGGTCCAGTGTTGCCATGGCTGTGGCATAGGCCTGCAGCTGCAGCTCCGATTCCACCCCTGACCAGGGAAAGGTCCCTCTGCTACAGGGGCAGCCAGAAAAAAGAAAAAAAAAAAAAGAGCTGAAGAGTCTTTCTATGAAGTCAAAATTTTGAACTTCTCTCTTTGTCCACTAGAGGGCGGACTCCTACACCAGTTACCTTTTGTAACTTGGTATAAAGTTTTTTGGGTTGGTTTTTGTTTTTCTGTGATTTAGCCAAAACCTTATTTCACCAGAAAGTTATGCATAAGGTTTATCTGCAGGGTTGGGCTCTTTCTTTCTTGGAAGCCGCCAGGGTGTCCCAGCTGCACCTAGTTCCCGGGAAGTATTTACCATGTCATGGGTCAGCTGAGCCAAAGTCCATCCTAGGACATGGCTGGGAACTTAGCACTTGGCACCTGAGGATCAGGGAGAGTTCTAAAGCAGCCTTCTGTCCAGAGTCACCCTTGGTGACAACAGGTGGTTCTACTCTGCATGAAAGATGTCCTTCTTTTTGTTGTTGTTGCTTTTTTTCTTTTCTTTTCTTTTCTTTTTTTAACCCACGGCATATGGAGGTTCCCAAGCTAGGAGCTACAGCTGCCAGCCTACACCACAGCCACTGCAATACAGGATCTGAGCCACGTCTGCGACCTACACCACAGCTCACGGCAACGCCGGATCCTTAACCCACTGAGCGAGGCCAGGGGTCGAACCCACAACCTCGTGGTTCCTAGTGGGATTTGTTTCCGCTGCACCACAAAGGGAACTCCATGAAAGACATTCTTTGGTGAGGAATCCAGTGCAACACATGACCAGTATCCGAAAGTCCTAGACAGTGTTTGAAGGGAATAGAAGCATCTCTGGCCAGACTAACTCAAACTCGAAACTGAAAGGTAGAAATCAAGACTAAAAAAAGTTTGTACAAAGCCAGTGCGGCTCAGCTTACTGATTGCTGTCTGTTAGAAAAGTGCCGTGGACTTGGGGGGGGAGGTGGAGAATCACAACTCTGGAAGTGTACATTTAATTAGAGGGCTTCGTGCTCTCTGGTTTATGTAACCTGGTGGATGCACCTGGTTGATGGCTTCCTGATGGATTGACAAATGCTGAATGCTCACTGCTGGCCCAAGTTAGGCCAGGACAGAAAGCAAAACAAGGTAACTCCTTGCCCTCAGGGAACTAACGTTTCAGTGCAGGGGACACAGAAATCATTACAGCAGTAGGACAATGGGATTGCTCTGGGGGAGGGAGAAAGAAAGAAAGAAAGAGAGAGAGAGAGGCAGAGAGGCAGAGAGAGAGAGAGAGAGAGAGAGAGAGAGAGAGAGAAGAGAGAAGAAAGAAAGAAAGAAAGAAAGAAAGAAAGAAAGAAAGAAAGAAAGAAAGAAAGAAAGAAAGAAAGAAAAGAAAGAAAGAAAGAAAAGAAAGAAAGAAAAAAAGAAAGAAAGGAAGGAAGGAAGGAAGGAAGGAAGGGAGAAAGAAAGAAAAATGAGCTAGGAAGGAGTGGAGTGTGAGGTTTGCAATTTTAATCTTTGACCTTTAGCAAAATCCCAAAGTACAGAAGTAAGTCGTACAATACCCTGGAAGAGCATCCCAGGCAGAGGGAACAGCCAGTGCAAAGGCAGCCAGAGCAGCCAGTACAATGGACCACAAGCAAGGAGAGTTGAAGAGGAGGGCTGCAGGGGGCTGGGGACTGGGTCTTGCAGGATCTCCTGAAAACTGTGACTCAGGCTTTTACTCTGAGGAGTGTCAGCAGTCTTTTCGGGGGCCCTTTTAGGGACCATCCCCCCTCCCAATAAAAGTAGTTAACGTTAGAGATACTTCCTATTCTTGTGCTAACAAATCTGCCATTGAGCTGATCCCAGATCTGGGCTGGGGAGTGTTTCCTTTGGCGGCTGGAGGAAGCTCTTGCTCTTGGTTCTGCTGAACTGTAACTCGGTGTCCCGAGATGAGTGACTTGGAAAAATGTTTAGATATGACATATAAAGTTCCCGGAACAAATGACCTTTTTCCCATGTGCAGGCCCGGGGCCCTCCTCCTTGCAGACGAATACAGAGGCTGCTCCAAAGTCTGCCTGGCTCAGCAAAGCAAGGATCCTGGCCCCTGGCCGCCTGGAGACGCCTCCACCCTAGGGCTCCCTGTGTTGTGTGGTTGTCTTCTCACCTTTTTCCACCTTGTGAGGACCATAGGCTTGTCTCTCTGACAAAGAGCTGCTGCATGCCATGTGCGTCATTCAGTCACCACCAAGAAGATGACAAAAAACACATCCGCCTATCACAGACTTTGAAAGACTTCGTGTCACCAAGGGGGACAGGTGGGGGCTGGGAGGGGGGAGGGGGAATGGACCGGGGCTTTGGGACAGTCATACGCACATGGAGGGGAACTCGACCCAATGTCCCGTGGTGTGATCTCCGTGGGAAAGGGACTCTGAAAGAGACTGGGGGTGTGCGTGTGTGCGGCTGGGGCCCCTGGCTGTACAGCAGAGGTTGTCGCAGCCGTGCACGTCGACTCCACTTCAGTAAGACGTTCAGGAAGCGTTCGTGCGTCTGTAATCCCGACAACGTACAGGCCCCGTTTGGGTTGGATGTGGACACACGTGACGAACGCCTTTAAAACAATTAGCCATTCTGGTATTTTTTTCTCCAATCCGTTTTGCAGCTACAGCAGAAAACGAGGTCTTTGTGGCCCATGTAATCACAGTGGAGCTGAGTACGTCTTTGGAGGCTCTTGGGCTTGTCAGCTGTGCAGCTGATGGTGACACAAGGCTGCTCGGGGACGGCAGCCACTGTCCGCTGGCCACTTCGATTATTGTACGGAGTTAAAGGAAGACTGCTGTTTTCTTTCAACAACAAATTCCTTGTTAACACAGCCGACACATGGGTTCTTTTTTTTTTTTTTTTTTTTAGGGCTGCATATGCAAGATCCAAGACTAGGGGTCCAATTGGAGCTGCAACTGCCGGCCTACGCCACCGCATCTTTAACCCACTGAGCGAGGCCAGGGATGGAACCTGCGCCCTCATGGATACTAGCTGGGTTCATTACCGCTGAGCCACGACGGGAACTCCCAAGACGTGGGCTTTAAAGAACTGACTTCTGCTACAGCTGCGTGAGCCTCAGTCTAACTGTGCGGGCTGCTCTTGAGGGGTCCATCTCTGAGCATCACACTTTCAACATTTGTCCCTGTTTGAAAACTTTGCTCGGTTGTCCTCTTTGATCTCGGCGAGTTGTCATGATGAGCTACGGGCAAACTCCCGTGAGCCTCTTCACGAAGGCGCCAACTTTGATTTAAATGTCTTGAAGGGCGTTCCCGTTGTGGCGCAGCAGAAACAAATCAAATCCGACGAGGAACCATGAGGTTGCAGGTTTGATCCCTGGCCTGGCTCAGTGGGTGAAGGATCCGGCGTGGCCGTGAGCTGTGGCGTAGGTCGCAGACACAGCTCAGATCTGGCGTTGCTGTGGCTCTGGCGTAGGCTGGCAGCTGTAGCTCCAACTGGACCCCTAGCCTGGGAACCTCCATATGCAGTGGGTGTGGCCCTGAAAAGACAACAATAAATAAAAAAATAAATGGCTCGAAAGTTCGCTACCCCTTGGCAAGTTAACATTGGGAGATGAAAAGTAGATAGGAAAAAGTCAAAGTGAAACAAAGGCCTCATTTCCTCTGGTCACCTGTAAACACTGCTTGGTGTTTGCTTTCAGTTTTTTTCCTAAGGGGATCAATAGTGCACCGGTTTTCAAAGTTGGCAGGGTTAAAAGGGATGCCGAGCAGTAGGTCTCGGCTCGGCACGGCCCTCCCTACAGGCCGCTGTTTGCCCAGAGCTCCTTCTTTCACGGTCACCGTCACATGTTTCAGAATAACGTGGACGTGCTGCTCTTTGGTTTTGGCCACAAAAAACTTCGCAGGCCAGGGACTGAACCCAAGCCACAGAAGCGACACCGCTGGATCCATAACCCAGAGAGCCACCAGGGGACTCCTGCTCTTTAAAAAAAAAAAAAAAAAGACATACAGTTTATTTATGAAAATGTGTCAATTTCCGCTGTACTGCAAAGTGATTCAGTTATACACACATGCGTTCTTTCTTATCTTCTTTTCTGTTTTGGTTTCTCACCGACGTTGAATATAGTTCGCTGCCCCGTACAGTGGGACCCTGTTTTGTTGTTTTTGTTTTGTGTCTTTTTAGGGCTGCACCCGAGGCGCATGAGGTTCCCAGGCTACAGCAACGTGGCATCCGAGCCACGTCTGCGACCTACGCCACAGCTCACGGCAATGCCGGATCCTTAACCCGCTGAGTGAGGCCGGGGATCGAACCCATGCCCTCGTGGATGCTGGTTGGGTTCGGTAGCCACTGAGCCACGACGGGAACTCTGGGAGCTTGTTTTTTATCCCCTCCGTGGATAATAGCTCACATCTGCCAACTCCAACCTGCCAGTCCATCCCTCCCCCAACCTCCTCCCCCTGGCAACCACAAGTCTGTTCCCTGTGTCTGTGAGTTTGTCTCTAGTTCATGGACGGGTTCACTGGTGACATGTTTTAGATCCCACGTGCAAGTGGTGTCCGTCTTTCTCTTTCTGACTGACTTCACTTTGTATGATAATCTCTAGATCCATCCACGTTGCTGCAAATGGCATGCTTTCCTTCTCCTATTTTTTTATTTTAATAGCATTTTTATTACTCGATTACATTCATAGTTGTACAACAATCATCACAACCAAATTTTATAGCATTTCCATCCCAAATCCCCAGCGCCTCCCCCCACTCCCCAACCTGTCTCCTTTGGAACCCCTAAGTTTTTCAACATTGGTGAGTCAGTATCTGTTGCAAAGAAGTTCATGGCGTCCTTTTTTTCGATTCCACATGTAAGTGAGAGCATTTGATGTGGGTGTCTCACTGTCTGACTGACTTCACTTAGCATGAGAATTTCTAGGTCCATCCATGTTGCTGCAAATGCCGTTCTTTCTTCCCTGTTAATGGCCGAGTAATATTCCACTGTGTACGTGGACCACATCTTCTGTACCTGTCCGTCTGTCGATGGACGTTTAGGTTGTTTCCACATTTTGATGCGCCATCTCCGTCCTGACCCTCACCTTCCAGGCAGAGTCAAGCTGAGCTCTCACCACTTCCGCTCGCTCCCCCACTGCTCATCTTCCCAGGATAAACATCTTTCATCATCTATTTTCACCACTCAGTTTACATGATTTTTGGGTTTTTTTTTTTTTTTTTTTGGCCGTGCCCCCAGCACGTGGGAGGTCCTGGGCCAGGGATGGAATCTGAGCCACAGTAGCAACCCAAGCCACGCAGTGATAACACCAGATCCTTATCCCACTGCAACACAAGAACCACCCCCCCCGCCCCGCCCCGATCAGTGTTAGGCACCTGCAAAATTACTCTTTGTTTTGCCTTCTTCTTCTCCACCCAGTTGTCTTGCTGCTGCTGCTACTGCTGCTGAGCTTCTTTGACCCTCTTGCGAATTCTTCCCACATTTAGAGCAGCCCCTTAGCACGACTTGACATGGAGTGAAAGAAGACTCAAGGCGCTTTAGTTATGTGTTAAAGTTTTGTTACAATCTGGCGAGGGCAGAGGCCCCAGTAGGCCAATTAGAAGTTCATTTTTAGCTAGGGATATTTTATAAGAATATATCAGGAGTTTCCGTCGTGGCTCAGCGGTTAATGAACCCGACTAGGATCCATGAGCACATGGATTCTATCCCTGGCCTCACTCAGTGGGTTAAGGATCCCGTGTTGCCATGAATTGTGGTGTAGGCACAGACGAGGCTTGGATCCTGCGTTGCTGTGGTGTAGGCCAGCAGCGGCAGCCCTGATTGGACTCCTAGCCTGGGAACCTCCATACGCCATGGATGTGGCCCTAAAAAGACCAAATATATATATATATACATTTATATACATACCATGGTTAGGCTGAGTACAAAAGGAATCACTGGTCCCAGCAGTCAGCTATTCAGCTGGGTGGGTAGGTGACATTTCCCAGCTTGTGGATTTTATCATGGATGCCAATCTCTTTCCAGAAGGAGAATCCAAATTATATCAGGCTAAAAGCCTCTGATCCAACCTTGGTGTGGAGGAATTTTTTTTTTTTTTTTTTGGCCACACCCACGGCATGCGGAAGTTCCGGGGCCAAGGATCGAACCTGTGCCTCAGCAGGGACCAGAGCCACAGCAGTGACAATGCTGGATCCTTCACCACTAGGCCACGAGGGAACTCCCAGAGCAGTTTGTCATTTTTTTAATCCCTCTTTTTGGCCTGGAGGTCATCCTGGTCTTAGTTAAATACCTGACTTGGTCAAGAAGGTCTATCTCGTTGTGTTTTGGTTCTAGGAACACGAGTCAAAGTGTCCCACTTCAGCGCTACCCCAACAACGGACGAAAAGCCCCCCTGGGGTCTGTCAGGTGCAGATGCTGGAGCAGCAGGTGCGGGGCGGGCCCGGGACTCTGCCTTTCTCACCAGCTCCTGGGTACTCGTGGTGCGGCTGGTCCACACTGAGTAGGGAGGGTGGTGGTAGTTGCTTTGTGCATTTCTTCCGGATGGTGGGTTTAAGCGTAGGCTTAAACGTGTGTGACACATGCACAGCTGTGGTGGTTGGCAGTATCTGTACACAGTGATGTGATTCCTTTGAGCCAGTGTCCAGAGCCACAATTTCCAGAATTTCCCAGCAGTCTGCCGTGGTACCCACGTCTTATGGTCTCTGCACCTGTGCCACCAAAGTATGTAAGCTGAGCTCGTTGAGGTCTCTTATGTGGGTGCAGCCAGAGGCAGGGATAAGCACCCAAAGACTCCCCTGCTGTCTGCTTAAAAAATCTGAAGTTGGAGTTCCCTCGTGGCTCAGCGGGTTAAGGATTCAGCATCGTCACGGCCGTGGCTCAGGTTGCTGTTGTGGCACCAGTTCAGTCCCCAGACCGGGAACATCTGTGTGCCGCAGTCATGCCTGTTGGAGAAAGATAATGAAAACAAACTCTCCCCATTGTCAAAAAACCCAGAGCTGGTGGCTCAGGGAGTTGGGAGGCAAAGCACTTGGGACCGACTAGGCCTGTGATAAATTATGCATGCCGCACTTTTTTCATTATATAATGTTTACTTTTCTCCCATATTTTATTTTATCTTATTTTATTTTTGTCTTTTGTCTTTTTAGGGCCACACGCACAGCATATGGATGCTACCAGGCTGGGGGTTGAATTGGAGCTACAGCTGCCAGCCTACACCACGCCACAGCAACGCGCGATCCAAGCTGTATCTGCGACCTACACCACAGTTGATGGCAACGCCAGGGGCTTAACCCACTGGCTGGCCAGGGATCAAACCCACAACCTCATGGTTCCTAGCTGGACTCCTTTCCACTGCACCCCATCGGGAACTCCTTCTCTCGCACATTTTAAAAGGCATTTGATTAACTTCAAAAGGACTCAGTGAGGGTAAGTTTATGACAAAGATTCTTTGCTTGACCAAATAGACTTTGTCCTAGGGCCCATCTGTGCATTTCCCTGTAAAAATCTAGTTTTAGCAAGAACCCTGCTGGGTCTGTTTAACCAGAACCCCTTCCTCGATTTCTGATCAGGTTCCTCATCCTCCACCCCCCCCCCCCGCCCCCCGGTGATGTCAGAGCCTCCTGGCTGCCTTCGGCCAGAATCCTGCTAGATTGGTTTAGCCAGAACCTGCCTTCCTCTGCCAGGGGTCAAACGGAGCTGCAGCTGCCGGCCTGCATCACAGCCACAGCAACGCCAGATCTGAGCCGCGTCTGCAGAGACACTGCAGCTCATGGCAACACCAGATCCTTAACCTACTGAGCCAGGGCAGGGATCCAACCCGCATCCTCACGGATACTAGTCAGGGTCTTTGCCCGCTGAGCTAAAGTGGGAACTCATAACCTCCCTTATTCCTGATGTTTCCGCTTAGCAATTATCTGTCCCCTGCCCCGGCCCCAGCTCCTGGACTGTAAATTCCCACTTGTCCTGTCATCCGGGTGGAGCCCGTCTTGCTTCCTCACTGCAAATTCCCCTTGCAGTGGCCCTACCCACAGAGATGGCCTGGGATCAGTTCTTAGCATCTCTGTCAAGGGCTGTTGAGAATCTTGTCTTTATTTTATTTTATTTTTTTTTGTCTTTTTGCCTTTTCTAGGGCTGCACCCGTGGCATATGGAGATTCCCAGGCTAGGGGTCTAACCGGAGCTGTAGCCTCCGGCCTACACCACAGCTCACGGCAATGCCAGATCCTTAACCCACTGAGCAAGGCCAGGGATCGAACCCGCCACCTCCTGGTTCCTATTCGGATTTGTTAACCGCTGCGCCACGACGGGAACTCTGGAGTATCTTGTCTTTAATAGTTACCATTAAAGACATGTGAACGCCAATATCACGGAAGAAAAACGTTTCTTCTACCCTCTTAGGTTTGTTCATGGGGACGGGGCTACAAATAGACTTAAAAAGACAGTTTAGCCAGAGAAAAGACAGGTTTTGTTTTGTTTTTTTGAATCCCCATAGGAATGCAGGAAATAGAAATATAGAAAAATGTGACTCAAGAAGGTATGCAGAGTTAGGGGTCCATAAACCGTCTTAATTAGGGATGGGGCAGGGGTGGGGAAAAAGAGAATTATGGGAAAACAAAGGACTTTCAGGGGAGATAAATGGGCCTTTAGTTCTATGTCTTTGGGGGAATTTTCACGTCTTCCCCAGGGATAGGAGTCGCTCTTCTGGAGTTTTGACCTTAGCCTGGGGAGGAATTTGTGACAGCAGGATTCTTTGGGGACATTCTGCTTGGAGGCATATTGGGGGTGGGGGGCTCTGAAAATAAAACAAAATGACAAAACTCTTATTCTGGATCCTTCGCCTGCCTTTGTCTTTTTGAATCTATCGCAAATCAAGGAAATTGCCCTCCACGACCCACACGCCTCCCAACTAAGAGGAAATTGAAGTGACTCAGATCCTCCGTAGAGGCCGGACGGGCCAGCTCGCCACCCCCCCGCCCGCTGGGCCTCCCCCGGATGTGCCCTCCGCTGACTCCCCGTGTTTCCTGGTGAGGCGACAAACTTCCACTCTGCGCCAGGCCAGCGACATGTGTGTCCCTGAAGAGTTCACTTGTCCCCGGCCTGCAATTTGCCATCGAGGACTTTTTACAAACCAGGGGAAACCGCTGCTCCGTGTGGAGTGTCATGACTGCAGATTCTGGGGCTGGGATGAAGAATCGGTTTTTCTGGACTTTTTAGGGCCGCACGCGTGGCATATGGAGGTTCCCAGGCTAGGGGGCCCATCGGAGCTGTAGCTGCCGGCCTACACCACAGCCGCAGCAACGCCGGATCCGAGCTGCATCTGTGACTTATACCTCAGCTCACGGCAACGCCGGATCCTTAGCACACTGAGGGAGGCCAGGGATTGAACCCACAACCTCGTGGTTCCTAGTCGGATTCCTTAATCACTGAGCCACGACAGGAATTCCCTTTTTTTTTTTTTTTTTTGGTCTTTTTGTCTGAGTCTTTTGTTTTATTTTTTTTCCCAAGCCAAGGATCAAACCTGAGCCGCTGCAGTGACAACACCAGGTCCTTTAACAGGTAGGCCGCCAGGGAACTCCAAGAATCTTATTTTTTCGGCTGGCTGTGTCCTGGACCCCCAGGAAAGGAACGAAGAGCTCCAAATGTGAGATAGCTTCCAGCTAAGGACCAGTTGGCCCCCACCAGGCGGATGCAGGGCTCTGTGCTTCCCCTGCATCTCCCCGACAGCTAGTGGGTGCTGGGCCTTGACCTTGGCCGCGACGGTGCCGACGCCCATGGCCACGCGAGGTGAAGAGAGCCTCCTTCATCTGGTTTTAAGCCAACAAAACATACAAAATATTGCAAGTATTTTTAAAAATTTTGTTGTAGTTGATTTACGATATGTTCATTTCTGCTGTTACAGCAAAATGACTTGGTTATACACATATATATTCTTTTTCATATGCTTTTCCATCATGGTTTATCATAGGATATTGAAGATAGTGCCCTGAGCACTATAGGACCTGGTTGTTTATCCATCCGATATGTAATAGTTTGCATCTTAAAAGCATTTTATTTTTTCATCTTTTTAGGGCTGCACCTGCAGCATGTGGAAGTTCCCAGGCTAGGGGGTCGAATCAGAGCTGCAACTGCCAGCCTGCACTACAGACACAGCAACGCCATATCTGAGCCTTAACCCACTAAGTGTGGCCAGGAATCAAACCCGAGTCCTCATGGATGCTAGTCAGGTTCTTTTGCTGATGAGCCATGACAGGAACTCCTATTCTAGGGTGTTTCTTTCTTTTCTTTCTTTTTTTGTCTTTTTGCCATTTTCTTGGGCCGCTTCTGCAGCATATGGAGGTTCCCAGGCTAGGGGTCCAATCAGAGCTGTAGCCACTGGCCTACGCCAGAGCCATAGCAACGCGGGATCCGAGCCGCGTCTGCGACCTACACCAGCGTTGCTCGCGGCAACGCTGGATCCTTAACCCACTGAGCAAGGCCAGGGATTGAACCCGCAACCTCATGGTTCCTAGTCGGATTCGTTGACCCCTGAGCCACGATGGCAACTCCCTCTATGGTGTTTCTAAAGGCTCTACACCTGCCAGTGGTCAAGCTGCTTTTCAGACTTTATCCAGGAGCGGTCCAGCTCTGTCACCAACTCCTGGAAGTCCCTGGGACAAAGGGCCTTTGCAGCTGGGTCTCTTTCCAAGCTCTGCACAGGACAACTTGGGTTGACATTTCTGCCGTTGTTTCCGCCCCTCCCCTCTACACGCTCCCACAGGTAAATGAAACGAAGTAGAGCCCAGAGGGAGGGGACCCCTGTTTTATAAGAAACATCATAGAAACGTGTCATTTCATGTTGGGCACGATGTTTCCCCTCTGTCCTGCTAAACGTGTGGTCCCTTCCAGAAAGAATTCCTCGTGGCGCCGGAGGAAAGAGTGTTTCGTCTGATTTTCCAATTGCCTCCCTCTGAAAGGAATGAACTCAAGCTTGCTGTTAAAGGTCTCCCTTTTTTTTTTACTAAAATGTTTTATGTTTCAATTTCTTAAATTGAAATATAGTTGACTTACAATGTTGCATCCATTTCTGCTGTACAGCAAAGGGATTTACAAATATACATTCCTTTAAAAATATTCTTTCAGGAGTTCCCACGGTAGCTCAGTGGGTTAAGAACCTGACATAGGACCTGTGAGGATGTGGGTTTAATCCCTGGCCTCACTCAGTGGGTTAAAGGGTCTGGTGTTGCCATGACTGCGGCGTAGGTCACAGATGCAGCTCCGATCTGGCATGGCTGTGGTTGTGATGCAGGCTGGCAGCTACAGCTCGGATTTGACTCCTAGCCTGAGGACTTCCATATGCCGCAGGGGCGGCAGCCCAAGAAAGAAAAATATTTTTTCCATTATGGCTTATCATAAAATATTGAATGCAGTTTCCTTTCTGCACCGTTTGTTTTTCACGCCTGGCATGGGAAGCCTCTACTGTTCCACCTATTCAAAAAGGAATAAAATGACCCACTGGTACCTCCTTACCTCCAACCATCCGAGTCCCCAGTTTCTCTCCATTTAACAGACGGTCACCCATTCCATGAACTAAATTTGTAAAATGCCAATATTCTAATGTGCACTTTTTTGCAAAGTGATGTCATCATTTGTCAGCCCTCAGACCATTTCCTGGGAATTCTCTGGGCTCCTCACTGCTTCTCGAGTCTGTACTTTTTGTGCAACTAACACAATAGCTGGAACCAATGCAGGCCAACGGCTTCGGTTTTAACGTCTGTCATGTTACCCAGAATAAGGGTGTGGGCTTGTGTGCTTGGTTTTCCCTGCGGAAACTTCTTTGTCTTCCACGGAACACACGGAGGGGTTCCTGTCCAGCACACAGAGCTCGGAACAGCGGCTTGTCAGCTGGAGACTTCCGCTGTTGGGGTCCAAGAGGAAATACCTCCTTGGTTGCCAGGTTGCAGGGAGAGGAAGGGGCCGTGGGACGGTGGGATGACAATCGTGTCAGCGGGAACGGTCCTCTGGGTCCCCCAGAGAGCCTGGGTCTTGCAGGGATCCGTTCGGAAAGTGATGCAGGAAGAAGGCGATGCCAGAGGGCTGGGCATGCAAGGCTTTTCAGCCTGGCACGCTTCCACCACGAGTAGCACAAGAAGCCTCCTGCGTCCTGGATGTGTAATTGCCAAGACTATCCCCAACCTGGAAACCACCAGAGACAAAAGGGGGAAATGGATTAAACAAATGAGAATGCGGTCCCACCAGGGAAAGATGCTCTTGGCGTTTTGACGAGGGAGCCTGTGGTCCCATTTATATCCACGAAGCCCCCCATCAGGTAGAAGTCAC
This sequence comes from Phacochoerus africanus, assembly GCF_016906955.1. NCBI lineage: Eukaryota > Metazoa > Chordata > Mammalia > Artiodactyla > Suidae > Phacochoerus > Phacochoerus africanus. Next base: position 4,461,496 of record NC_062557.1, on the reverse strand, counting down.
GTGAGAGGGCAGAAAACGGGTTATGCTGGGGAGAGGAAAGGGAGCTCAGGGGACCGGAAGTGCTCCTTCTCTCGGTTCCCCCAGGGCTATTAATTGAGTGTCCGCATATGTGAAAACAGACCTTAAATTTGTGCTTTTCACCATGTGTAACTCATGCCTCAGCGTAAAAGGAAACGGGGCGGACGTACTGTGTGGTTTCGTTTAGAAAGTTCCTGGACAGGAAAACTAGGCGATGGGTGGACGTCAGGAAGGGGTTGCCCTTGGGGAGGGGGTGACTGGGAAGAGGATAAGGGGGCTTCCGGGGGCTGGTCACACAGGTGGATTCTCTTTGAGATTGTGCCGCCGTGTGATGAGGACTCTGGAGGCTATGCTTCAATAAAAGATTATTCAAAAATATGTGCAGGAGTTCCCATCGTGGCTCAGCAGATACGAATCTGACCAACATCCATGAGGATGCAGGTTCGATCCCTGGCCTTGCTCAGTGGGTTAAGGATCTGGTGTTGCCATGAGCTGTGGTGTAGGTCGTAGACATGGCTCGGATCAGGCGTTGCTGCGGCTGTGGCATAAGCCAGGGGTTACAGCTCCCATTCGCTCCCTTGCCTGGGAACCTCCATATGCCGCAGGTGTGGCCCTAAAAAAAAGACACAAAAAAGATACGTGCAGCACGGTTTTTTTTCGGTTGAAAATATGCAAAGAAAAAGTGTGGGAGGAGGGGTGCTCTACTCACTTCCTGTGGCTGCTGTGACCAGTGACCACAAACTTGGTGGCCTAGAAGAACACAAAGCTATTGTCTTAGAGGCTGCAGGTCAGAAGAGTACCTGGGGTCTCCCTGAGCTGAACCCGAGGCGAAGGCGGGACGCTTGTGATTCCACCGCGTCCTTGAATAATCGAGGCATCTCCGTTTTGAAGGTCCTGCAACTTCCACCCCCTCTGCCACGTCACCTAACATCGTTCTGGTTCTGGTTTGGGGTGTGGACACCTTTGGGACCGTCCTTCTGCCAACCAGAGGCCACCAATAAAAAGTTAAGAATGCTAATTTGGGAGTTCCCCAGTGGCCTAGCAGTTAAAGATCCAGCGTTGTCACTGCAGGGGCTCTGCTCGCTGCTGGGGCGTGGGTTTGATGCCCAGCCCAGGAGTCTCTGCATGTCCCCGGAGCAGCCAAAAATAAGTAAATCAGTGAAAACAAAATTGGAAATCAAAGGATGCTTTGCTATGGAATTTGGAAAATCCCCGAAACACGCAAATTACATTTGGAGAATGGAGTCCCGGTGACTTGGCCAAGGTACCCTCACAGCCTTTCTCCCCTGGGGGTGGCCTGGTTACCCTCCTGGTGTCTCTGAGAGGCAGCGCCACCTCTGCCCACAGAACCTCAGACAGAGGGAGGTCGTCTCCACCTCTGCCTCCCTTGGCAACGCCTCCTCTCTCAGGTCACACGCTGAACGCATCCCCAAAAGCACCTGCAGCCACAGATGCAATAATGAACAAGAAATACCAGCCGAGGTGCGTTTGTCTCTCAGTCCACTTGGCCCTGAGAGACTGCCGGTCTGAGGTTATCACTGTCTTTGGGACAAACGGCAGTTCACAAGCGAAGCTCCCCAAGGCCTTGTGTGTCCTGAGATACCAGTTGTCACTAGTTGTACCTTCTGCATAGTTGCTCCTGAGTCTGCTGGGCAAACACAACCTCTCATGCTCTCACAGCCCTAAATACTTTCAGGCACATGCCTTCTGGTCTCAGGAGAGAGATCCTTGCTGCTAGATGTGGGTGCAAATAACCTTTTTTCTCTCTTTAGGGTTGTACCTGTAGCAAATGGAAGTTCCTGGGCTAGGAGTTGATTGCTACACCGCAGCCACAGCTACGACCTACACCACAGCTTGTGGCAACACCGAATCCTTAATCCACTGAGCGAGGCCAGGGATCGAACTTGCATCCTCATGGACACTCTGTCGTGTTCTTAACTCACCGAGCCACAATGGGAACTCTGAGTGGGTGCAGATAAGACCGTCAGAGGTAGACCTGGGTGGAGAGGAGATGCAAGGGCCAGCCCACCGTCTCTGTTTTGTTTTTTTTTCTTTTTCTTTTTAGGGCTGCACCTGCAGCATATGGAGGTTCCCAGGCTAGGGGTCCAGTTGGAGCTACGGCTGCTGGCCTACACCACAGCCACAGCAGCATGGGATCCAAGCTGCATTTATGACTTACACCACAGCTCACGGCAACACCAGATCCTTAACCCCCTGAGTGGGGCCAGGGGTCAAACCTGCAACCTCATGGCTCCTAGTCAGATTTTTTTTTTTGTCTTTTTGCCATTTCTTGGGCCGCTCCCGTGGCATATGGAGGTTCCCAGGCTAGGGGTCGAATCGGAGATGTAGCTGCCAGCCTACGCCAGAGCCACAGCAACGCAGGATCCGAGCCGCGTCTGCAACCTACACCACAGCTCACAGCAACGCCGGATCGTTAACTCACTGAGCAAGGGCAGGGATCGAACCTGCAACCTCATGGTTCCTAGTCAGATTTGTTAACCACTGCGCCACGACGGGAACTCCGCTCCTAGTCAGATTTGATTCCGCTGCGCCACAATGGGAACTCCCTACCATTTCTGTTTAAGCGACATCTTTTTTACGACACTTTGTGTGGCCACTTGTCTCTCTGTGATAAAAGGCATTATCCTAGGAGTTCCCTGGCAGCCTTGTGGTTTAGGATGCAGCGTTGCTGATGCCGTGGCACCAGTTCGATCCCTGGCGTGGGAACTTCTGCATACCCTGGGCATCATCAAAAAATACGTACATAAATGCATTTTTAAAAAAAGACATTAAGAGAGATCCTGGGAGCCGCTCCCACCCTCCTCTCCATCCCTCCCTTTGAGAGCGGAGCCCAAACTTCAAACAAAACAGGAAGTCCCCACAGTATATCCTGGAGGCTCATGGCCATGATTCCTGGTTCCCAGTCACAGAACTGTGCCCTCGTGCTGCTTTAGCCATTTATTTTAATCATTCACCCCAGAAAACTGCCCCCTTCCAGCTCCTTCTGGGTCTGACCATCTTCCAGTTTCCAACAAACTGGTAAATGCCAACGTGGGGTTTTATGTGGGGCTGAGCGGAGTGGATCTGCAGCTGCAGTGAGATTTGTTTAAGGCTCCGAGTCCCTTTCAGCTCAGTTTGGGCTCAGGTGTTTTTGTCAGTGACTCCACTTGTTCCAGGACCTTTTGGAATCAGACAGACCTTTGCTCTTAGACGAGGGAGAAGGGGGTTCTAAGGCTTTCACTCTGGGGACCAAAGCCCTTCTTTGACGCTGCCCACCTCCAAGAAAGGGGATATTTTGCTCTGACTCCCATCTGAGTTAGTGCCACCAAAGCAGCCTGTCCTCGTGCTTCTAAAACCCAGGAAGCAAATCACTGTCTCCTAAATGAAAAGGAAAAAATTGGCACCAGGAGAGGTCGTGGGAAATGTTTTACAGCTATCTGAGAGTACTTGGCAGAAAAAAGCAAGAACTTAAGTTTCGAATCCTTGTGTTATCAGAGTTCCCGTCTCGGCTCAGTGGTTAACGAGGTCGACTAGTATCCATGAGGAGGTAGGTTCGATCCCTGGCCTCGCTCAGTGGATTAAAGATCCAGCGTGGCCAAGGTCGCAGACGAGGCTCGGATCTGGCGGGGCTGTGGCTCTAAAAAGACCAAAAAATAAAATAAATTAAAATCCTCGTCAGCAAGTCCTGTTTGAAAATCAGTTCACTGTGTGGCAAGGAAAATTAAAGGAAAGGACTAAAAAATTTTTTGAAACCCTGCAAAAATCTGCACGGCTGTTTCAGGCTTTGGCTGCTGGAGGACATGGACATGAAGTGTCCCTTATCCAAGGCCGAATCTTACGGGTGCTAGAATAACGGTGGGAACAAAACCAGACCCAGAACCCGGAGGAAGGAGGGATTCATTCTGACCTTTGCATCTGAGGGCGCGCGCGGCAGGACTTGGAAGAGCGGAGATGGTGACCTTCCAGGTGGAAGAGCTTCAGAGTCCTAGAGAGGCAAGTCCTCAGGCCACGTGACGCACGTGGTTTTCAGCCCTTGGTGCCTGGGGCCCGGCAACCCTAAAATTTCGTGCTGTCAAATTTGGTTGTGAAGATGGCTGTACACCAATAAATGCAATAAAATTCATCAAGTAAAAAAAAACAAAAAACAAAAAAACAGAAAACAAAAACAACCCTGAAAATTTTGTTTTTGTTTCGTTTTCTTTTCTTTTCAGGGCTGCACCTGCTGCATATGGAAGTTCGCAGGCCTCCACCACAGCCACAGCGATGCCAGATGTGAGCCACATCTGCAGCTTAGGCTGCAGCTTGTGGCAACGCCGGATCCTTAACTCACGGAGCCGGGGACTGGACCACATCCTCATGGATCCTAGCCGGGTTCTTCACCTGCTGAGCCACAATGGGAACTCGTAGCATTTTGTATTTTTATCCTCGTTTCACTCATATTGTGCTTTATGAGTCTGAGAACAGGCATACATTTGCCTAAAAGTCAGGCGTTTTGATTGGGCATTTGAAGGGACACTGTTATCAGGGAACAGCCTGTTTGAACCATCTTGGAATTCCACGCTTTTCTGCAACCTCCTCCCACTCCTCTGGGGAGCTCCTTGCAGGATGCTTAGTAGCCGATGGTAGAATCCCTCACCCCACTTTGTCGGAAGCTGTGGGTGGGATGGGGACTGGTCTGCGGGTGGGAGGGATTTTGATGCCCACACGCCATCTCTACATAACTGAATCTTGGGCATTCTTTTCTTTTGCCACAATCCCTTTTCTCTGGGTCGGAGGGCCTCCTACTCAACCGTTTCCCGTCTTTATTCTCTGCGGCAAATGCTACTGAAGGAATCCGTATGCAAAGGCACTTTTGGGGGTACATGCAGAAACCCCACCAACGTCTTGCCCAAGACGGGTGTTTTTAAAAGCCCTAATGAGCTATTCTCATCAGCCGAATGAATGTTTTGACAGCCTAATGGTAATTGGTGTGTTCTATAGCTTTTAGACAGAGCTGATGAATTATAGAGTAACTTCAGAGATCAAGCCTGAGATGAGAATTTTCCCCATGGAGTTGGCCTGTCACAAACAGATTGCTCGAGAAAACCCAGCTGCCTCTTGGCCCTGGCCACCTCCTGCAGGAAGACATATTCAGAAGGGATGGAGGATTAGAAAGTGCCTCCCGACAGTGGAGTTGAGGGGAAAGGGTTTAGTCTGGGGACCTCAGATCTTCGCGACTCCCTTGAGGCTCTTGCCCCATGCTTCCTCTTCCTTCTCATCAATCTAGGTGAGAATCTATGCAGAAGAGGGTCTGATTTGGCCTTTTACAAGGGGCCCAGAAATGGTCCCGCCTGGGGAGAAGACTTTGCCAACAACACCAGCCCAACAGATGGCTGGCACCCGCTGCACAAGCCTGGCTCGACGTTCTCTTGAACCTGAAGACCCAAGGCTTTGAGGCCAGTGGCAAGGTGACCATCTCATCTCTCTCTCTCTCTTTTTGTTTGTCTTTTTTTTGCCATTTGTTGGGCCTGATATCATGCTATATGGAGGTTCCCAGGCTACGCCACCAGCCTACGCCAGAACCACAGCAACGTGGGATCCGAGCCGCATCTGCGACCTACACCACAGCTCATGGCAACACCAGATCTTTAACCTAGTGAGCGAGGCCAGGGATCAAACTCACAACCTCATGGTTCTTAGTCGGATTTGTTAACCACTGAGCCACGACGGGAACTCCGTGACTGTCTCATCTTGGTCAGCCCCAGAGCCAACTGGATGGCAGGAACCAGTGGATTTTCCAGTCTGGCCATACTTCGAAGGCCAACAGTTCCCCCTGGCTTAGTGCAATCACCTGGGTGCCCTAGAAGCTGAGGGGTGTGGCTTCTCAGAGCCACTGAGGGTAAGGGCAGCAGAAAGCATTTTAGGAGGGTTTGGAAAAGCTGCTTCTCCCTGATCATTCTTCAACCTGAAGCCCTCTTACCCAGGCTGGCTCTGGGGGGTCCACACCCACCAAGGGGCATCGTCTCCCTCCTCCTTGAGGACTGCACATCGGGGACCTTAAAATTGATCACCCATAGGGGTTCCTGTCGTGGCTCAGCAGTGACGAACCTGACCAGTATCCGTGAGGACGCGGGTTCAATCCCTGGCCTTGCTCCGTGGGTTAAGGATCTGGCATTGCTGTGAGCTATGGCGTAGGTCGCAGATGCGACTTGTGTCGGGCATTGCTGTGGCCGGCACCTGCAACTCCAATTCAGCCCCTAGCCTGGGAACATCCAGAAGTCGCAGGTGCAGCCCTAAAAAGCAAAAAAAAAAAAAAAAAAAAAAATTATCACTCACAGATAAACACCGAGATAGTAGATAGCACAGGGAACTAGATCCAGTATCTTGCAATAGCCTATAATGGTAAAGAATGTGAAAAAGAATATATGTACGTATGACCGAATCACTTTGCTGTACACTTGAAACTAACCCGACATGGTACATCCACTATCCTTCAATAAAAAATAAAACAAAATAAAAACATAGCACTTCTGAGCATGAAAGACAGGCCTTGTTAGTAACTCCCTGTTCTCCGGAGGCGTAAACTAAGACGGGCTCAGGCCGACAGGGACGTCTGCCGCCCTCATTCCAGGGGATGGAGAAGGGCAGGAATGTGACTCGTTAATGAGGCCTATTAATCTCCACCCACGAGGAATGTCCTTCGAGCCCCACACATTCCGAGGGACAATGGACACTTTTCTGTTAGGTCATACCATCCCGGGCGCCACCAAGTCCAAAGGCAACAAAGGACAGAGCACGTCCAGCTGCCAGGGCAGAAATGCCACTTGACAGAGGGAGAGCCCTGGTCTCAGCCACAGAAGTGCCTGCTTTCCGAAGTCAGGGTTATAATTAGGCAGCACGGAAGCCTCCTTCCCGTAATTGTTCTAATGTGCTTGCAGGCACCCGGGCAGGCGGGTCTAGAAGCTGCCGTCTATATTTAGCTGCCATTAGCATTGCCTCTGCTCAGCATTCCTATCTCACCAGGCGGGGAGCAAGGCTGTGACTGGCAATGTGAAAATCCGGAGGGGGGGGGGTTAGCTTGAGAAAGAAATAACTAGTACCTTCCAGTAACCCTCCCCCGCCCCCACCGTCTTCCCCAAGATGAAGGCAGCCCTGGCTCTGCCGCCTTCCTAAGCAGGGTCCCACAAGCTGCTCCACGTGCAGCCACGGGGACGAAAAATAGTCTGGAAGACCCCGAGGCTGCCTTTCCTCAGGATTATGGGTGAACTCCAGGCCTCTGTCCCACCCTGGAACAAACACCTGCCTCTCTCTGCCTCTGTCTCTGTCTCTCTGTCTCTCTCTCGGGAGGTGGAAGGATGGGTCTGAGATCGCGGCATTAGCTGGAGGAAAACTCAGGGAGCTGATCCCCCCATGAGAGGGGGCACTGCGTGCTGTCGGGGATGGTGGCTCTCTGGCAGGAGCAGAGGCAGCCTTTCTCTTATCTGCCTGCCCAGTAAAAAGAAGTAAATATGCCATGATGTCCTTTATGCGGAGTGAATGCCAAATACCATCTACCGTGGCAGGTAATGAAGATGCCGTCTTTGGCCATAAGATGAGGGCCCCGGTCTGGCTTCTCTGGAAGGTCCTTCCCCTCAGCTTCATGCTGCCTACCCCGTGTGGAGTCCCCTGGGTTCCATAAGCCAGCCTGGGCGCACGCCTATGGGCTCCTGTCCCTCCCGGAGCAAAGGCTGTGATTATGAGACAGCTCAGAGCCTGTACAGACTCCTTCTGAGCCAGCGTCTCGGAGAAGAGGCTGGAGCTTGGAAAAGCAGGAACAATATCAGGACTCCCGTGTTGGGGATTTTTACGTGCTGCCCTGACCCACAGGCTGCCTTTGTCCTGACCCCATGTTCCTCTTTTTGCACCGAGAACCATTGCAGCTCATTTGTTAGACGGCCCCAAATGTCATGAGTCGGGGATGAAAGGGGGCGGACGTAGGGAGGGACGGTGTTTTCCTTGAATCTCTTAGGGTTCCTGTCTGGGTCTGAAAATTCAACTGACAAAGACGGGGTCACAGGAGAAAAATATACAGCCGTATGTGATGTAAATTAGACGTGACACGGGAGGCTTCGTAGGGAAAGGAAGCCTCCCCCAGTAACAGGTAAAGCTGAGTACTTTTGGGGTAGGTTTAAATGGACTAGACAGGAAGGACTCTGATAGGTCAGAGAGGACGGAGGGAGCGTGGCGACCTGACGGAGACTGTGCAAGACCGTGGGCTTCTCCCCAGGGTCCCTGTGCCTTTGGAGGAAAGGATGTCCCCTGGGTGTGGGGAGGGCACCGCCCCCCGAAGGGCTCAATGACCTGTTTTAGGAGACAGGAAGATGAGTGTGAACTTCCTGTTTTGGCCATTTTCTCAGACTCCTCAGCTTAAAATATTTAATACGTCAAGGGGTTGAGTCGTGGGGGTGCCCGATGAACTGAGCCCCACCCCAAGCATCCTTTTTTTTTTTCTGGCCGTGCCCTCTGCATGCTGAAGTTCCCCGGGCCACGGATCAAACCCGAGCCTCAGCCGTAACAGCACTGGATCCTTAACCCGCTGCAGCCTCAGGGAACGCCCCCAAGCACCTTCTTAAGAATTAACAACTAAGGGAGTTCCCGTCGGGCGCAGTGGTTAACGAATCCGACTAGGAACCATGAGGTTGCGGGTTCGGTCCCTGCCCTTGCTCAGTGGGTTAAGGATCTGGCGTTGCCGTGAGCTGTGGTGCAGGTTGCAGACGCAGCTCGGATCCTGCGTTGCTGTGGCTCTGGTGTAGGACGGTGGCTACAGCTCTGATTCGACCCCTAGCCTGGGAACTCCATATGCTGTGGGAGCGGCCCAAAGAAATAGCAAAAAGAAAAAAAAAAAAAAGAATTAACAATTAAGTGCAATGTGATGGGCCCATTAAACCGTGCCCCTGGGAGTAGGGTGTCGAATCCCCTGGCTTTGCCTCCGCATCTGGGCTCCGCCCAGGATGTCACCGGAGCCCAGATGTCACCGGAGCGCCTCCCAGCACCATCTCTGCTGGACCAGGACAGGGGTGGGTAGCTGCTGAGCATGCGCCCTTGGCCTGCTCCCCACCCGGAATCTGAGGCTGCCGCCTCGGTTTTGAATCTTCTCGCCATGTTCTGATGGTCATCCGATTTCCAGACTGTAGGTATCCCCTTTCCGACGCAGCAACATAAAACCTGCTGGGATTCGGGTGTGTGATTTAAAATCAAGTAATCACAGGCTCCTGCAGGAGACTTTGATTCAGAGCTGACACGTGGGGACAGAGACACGGAGGGGAGAGGGCATCGTTTTGTTGGCATGGATTGTGGCTGAGGGAGCCTGGATCTGGAGGCCACGCTGACTAGGCAGCTCCCTGGGTGAGGTCGGCTGTTCGGGGGCGGGGGCCTGCCTACTGCCTGCATCTTCCGGCCTCCCCATGGCTCTGGGAACCCTCTGGCCCTTCCTAATCCCCTTGGCTTGAACTAGCTAGAGTGTATTGCCCGACTAAGAACCCTCTGGCCAATGCAGATGGAGCAAAGACAGCAGAGAAGGGTGGGTGAGGAGGGGGCGGGGGCTGGGTGGGATGTGGTAGAGGAGTCTAGAAAGAGATATGAGATGTTGGCAAATATTTTGAATGATGGCTGCCATTTATTGAGTCTGTACCATGTGTCTCGTCGCCAACCCTTACAACAGCTCTGTTGGGCATTATCGTGCCCGATTTACAGCTAAGAAAAGAGGTTCAGGAGTTCCCGTCGTGGCGCAGTGGTTAACGAGTCCGACTAGGAACCATGAGGTTGCGGGTTCGATCCCTGCCCTTGCTCAGTGGGTTAACGATCCGGCGTTGCCGTGAGCTGTGGTGTAGGTCGCAGACGCGGCTTGGATCCCAAGTTGCTGTGGCTCTGGCGTAGGCCGGCGGCTACATCTCCGATTCAACCCCTAGCCTGGGAACCTCCATATGCCGAGGGAGTGGCCCAAGAAATAGCAACAACAACAACAACAACAACAACAACAACAACAAAAGACAAAAAGACAAAAAAAAAAGAGGTTCAGAATGGTTAAGGGACCTGCCCAAGGCCACACAGCCTACGACAGTGAATTGGAAGTGTTCTCAAGGCCGGGGATCTCTGCACTTCTTCCTCTGCCCAGGCCAGCCCTGCTTGCAGAAAGGAGGGGAACTCCTTCTTCTGTTCCTCTTACTTCTCTTGGCCGCTTACTCTCCGAGCCCAGATGTTCTGCCGGTCTGAGTCACTCTCCAGGTTCCCTGGGTATGGGCTCGAAAGGACTGGAACCGCTCTTACATCAGAAAATTCGCATAACAGGGAGCTCCCATTGTGGCGCAGTGAAAATGAATCCACCCAGGAACCATGAGGTTGCAGGTTCCATCCCTGGCCTTGCCCCGTGGGTTAAGGATCTGGCATGGCTGTGAGCTGTGGTATAGGTCGCAGAAGCATCTCAGATCCCACATAGCAGGGGCTGTGGCGGAGGCCATAGCTCCAATTAGATCCCTAGCCTGGGAACCTCCACATGCTGTGGGTGAGGCCCTAAAAAGCCAAAAAAAAGGAAAGAAAATTTGCATAATCGATGGCAGACTGCAAAGAGTCTTCTGCTGAGGGCACAGGCTTATAGCAGCTATTTCTACATTCAACCACTGTGCTATCTTTGTCTGTTTGTGCGTGTGTGTGTGTTTTTCCTTTTTGGCTTCCGCCGCAGCATGTGGAAATACTGGGGCTCAGGGATCGAGCCCGCACCACGGCAGCGACCTGCGCCACAGCGGTGACAACAACGCCAGGTCCTTAATCCGAGGCGCCACCACGGGCACTCCCAACAACCGTGCTATTTGGATTCTTCGCGGAGAGCAAGCGCACTCTGTGTGTACACATCACAATCAGCACCGCCAAAGCGCGACGGAAAAGCAGCAAAACCTAAAGCACGGTTCTCACTGGGGGCGGGATGACAGGTGATTTTCATTCTCTCCTTCCTGCTTCCCTGCATTTAAACACGTTTCTAAAAACGAGCGTGTGCTCAGGTTGCTTTTAGCGACAGGGAACAGAAAGCCCTTCCGCATTGACGAGTGCGTGTGATGGAAGTAAGTCTAGCCAGAAGGGGAGCCCAGGCTGGGTGGGGACGCGTCGCCAAAGACCAGCTCTGCTCCCCTCAGCTCTTCTCCCTGAAGCCCCGGCACGCCTCCCCCACCCATCGAAGGCTTCCCCTCGTGGGCCCAGCTCCGCTGTCACAGTCCCAGGGATCGGCGTAGGCGGGCGCAGCAGGGGCCAGACACAGAAATGGGCCCTCTTTTTGGGTGTCTCCTTTTCAGATGGCAGGAACCCTTCCAGAAACCACTGGTACGTCCCTGCGAGCTCATTGGTCAGAACTGGATCACGTGCCCCTTTCTAAATCAGGCCCTGGGTGAAAGGATGCCTTAGGCTCACCTGCCAGAGCTGGGGCAGGAGCCAGCTTTCCCCGGAGCTCCCGGCAGGGGTCTGGTCCTCGGGAAGGAAGACATAGGGAATGGATGCTGTGGAGACAGTCTGCTGGAGTGCATTATTTACTCTTTTAAAAAATCACACTGCTATTTCAAATGTTGACGTTACCCTTGCTGTGGTTGGTATTGCGGTGGAGGGCTGTGTTGATGGGTCCCCTCTGTTTATGAAAACTTTTTGCTCCTTCCTGCTTCCTGGAAAGTAATCCCGGTCTAAGCAGGAACAAAACCCCCTACTGTCGGCCTCGGATGATTTTATCTCTGGGAACATCGAGAACCGAACAGGTCCCAGCTGGCTGTCACGGGACCAGAATTTCCTCAGGTGTGTCTCTTACGTGGGTCACGTGAGCCAGACCACTGACCAGGACTCCCTGTCTTGGCTGGTAAAGTTCCCCTCTTAAGGTGTCATGACTCAAAATGAAGTTTGGTCCTTAGCTGTGAAGAGAGCCAAGCTTTCATCAGACATGATTTGATGGAGCCTTCTAAACAGTTAAGGGCTTGGCCAAGACGAAAGAAGCGGACTTGGAGGTGACTCAGATCCTAGCTTTGCAAATCTGAGGGTGGGAGTAACAGGAGCCACTTGGCCGTCCCTTGAGTTTTTCTGAGTCCGTAAACCTTCCCAGCACCAGCTTTTAGCAAGTTTGAACCAGCTGCAGAGAAAATCATGGATTCCCTTCAGCTTTTTGTACCGTTGCTAAACTGTTTGATGCAAGGGATGCAGAAATGCAGACAGAGGGTTCAATGTCTTCTATCAGAGAATAAGCTTTGCTTTGTTTTGACACCCCACTTGGCCTCATCGTCTTTGCTGCTGGGACATTAAGTGGCTTTAAAGAAAAAGGAAAAAAAAATGGGAAAAAACTTCCTATTATTTTCACCAAGTTTGGAGAAACTTTAAACTCGTTCAGCATCCTCAAACTTGAACTGAATCAGGTTTCTTGGCCTCTATTATGTCATGTGCTAGGCTCTCGAGAACTCTATTATTATAACTCTCAGAACAATGAGCGGATGGAAGAATAAACGGAACATTAAAAAGTCATGCAGGGGTATTGCCACTTGCTATTTAAAGAACACATGCGTCAAGCCTGTTCAGCTGCTACACAGGAGCCATATGGAAATATCTTGAGGGCAGATTTGTTCTTGGTTTACCTGCTCAGCGGAATGTCCGGGTGCACAGGTGCCTTCGTCCAGCGCGCGCACGGCCACCTGGGCATCCGCACGCCTACGTGCTTAGGGTGATGGGCTTTTCACCATGACGCCTGGGGGTCCAGGTCTTGAAACTGGTGACCTGGCAGAAAGAACACAAAGGAGGAAAATTGTGAGTTAAGCAGAGAGAAGTTAATGCAATGGAAACACTCCTGTGTGTTAGAGTCAAATAGCATTAGGGTTGTGTTCTCCGTCCTCCGAGCTACTTGCTATGGGGGGCCTCGGTGTCCCCACCTGCAAAATGGGCTCATAGGAGGATCAGCGGTGGCATATGTGCAGTGCCTAGGGCCAGGCCCATAGGGTTGATGTGCAGCAGAGGGAGCTGTTATTAAACCGTAACTAAACTGGATAGGGAATCATATTCCGTTACCATATGGGGCCAGAGGCACGGGCTCCAAAGATCCGAATTCTCTGTAGGGATTAAGCAAGCAGGTCTCTTTGCACTTCTGTTTCCCCGGGCGTGGAATAAGCTCAGGTTGCAGCATAACAGGGGCTCCTGGAAGGCTCCCCTGAGTGGCCGAGCCCTCTGTGTGTCCTCTGTGTGCCCTGGTGGGTCCCAGGAGGTGAGCTCCTCTGCAGGCACACGTGCGGAGCCTCTGCGCGAGGCCAGCTGCACACGGAGGCCGCCCCGGGCACCAAGTCTTTGCAAGGCAGGGTCTTCGGGGCTCTTTCAGAGCCCGGGTTGTAAAGTGGACAGTAGAGCTGCCTTATCCTTCCTTCGGCCTCATTTTCCTTAAAGATCGTAGTGGCTGGGGGGGGCGGGTGTTCAGGGAAGAGCACAGGCCCTTTGGGGCCTAGAGGTCTCCTCTGTGGTTTGCAAGCAACTGGCAGGCCCGTCCCTGTTAGAACTTGTTATGCATCCACACTTTGGCATTTGGTCCAGTGAGCTTTGAGCACCTGGAGGGTGGCAGGGACTATTGTGTCCAGCTAAGCAAGATGACCATCTCTTCATGGGCCCCTGATCCCTTCCAGCCCTATGTAGCTCATAATTCTAGAATGTGGTTTACCAAGAAAGACTCTATTTTTTCCTCATATCTATGCTCACAGCCACTCAAGGACAGACCTTTGTCGGGGGACTGTGCCTTCGGCACATGGAAGTTTCCAGGCCAGGAATGGAACCCATGCCACAGCAGCGACCTCATCCGTGCAGTCGAGAACCCTAGGTCCTTAACCCACTGTGCCACCGGGGAACTCCGAGGCTAGCCCTTTTGAACAGCACTCGTATGATTTTTCGGTTTGGGGAAATAAAAGATGGGAAGGGCTTATCTAAATGATAGAGGAGGATGCTGGTCACCGACCACAGGGAAGGCAGGATAATAATAACCTCTGCTTGGAGAACATTCTGGAGGCAGAGCTCGAAAACGCCTGGCTGTGGAAAGCACGTACACAGAGCCTGACCATTCACAAAGTGTTCTGGCAAACATTTTCTTACCTAAGCTTCACAACCCTGTGAGATTTTTCTGACACCAAATCCCATCAGCTTTCAATTAAAAAAAAATCTTTTCTTTGGCATTCCTGTTGTGGCTCAGCGGTTAATGAACCCGACTAGTATCCATGAGGACATGGGTTTGATCCCTGACTTTGCTCAGTGGTTAAGGATCCGGTGTTGCTGTGAACTGCCGTGCAGGTTGTAGAGGCAGCTCAGAGCCTGTGTTGCTGTGGCTGTGGTGTACGCCGGAGGCTACAGCTCCGATTTGACCTCTAACCTGGAAACTTCCACCTGCCGCAGGTGCAGCCCTAAAAAGACAAAGAAATAATTAAAATTGAACATTTTTTAAAAGGTGGGTTTTCTTGCCTTTGGAAGAGAAAAATCCTAAAAGCTGCCTCGGGCCATTGAGATGGCCCCATCAGGCACACAGGCCCTGCCAAGGTGGGAAGGGATGGGAGATGGAATTTTCAGTAGGTGTCAAACGAGCAGGTGTGTGAGTCTCAGCAGGAGGTCGTGGAATATTCTGGAGGCGGAGCTGTAGGAGGCTTGGCTGGGGTGTGCGCCCTGAATAAACAGTCCCCCGTAAAAAGCACGTGGGGTGACAAGAGATTTGGGGGTCTGAGGCGGTCTGTCTTTCGGCCACACCGAGGAGGAAGTGAAGGAGCTCTGGGCCTCTGTGCGCCTCTTCCCTGAGCAGCCCAGGCTCTGCCTGCAGCCCTGGAAGTGGAGGGCTTGCCCGTCCACATTTAGCCTTGGGAAAATTGCTGTACTAATCAGATTTGAGGTGCTCTTCTTCTTCTTTTTTTTTTTTTATCTTTTGTGTTTTTAGGGCCGCCCCCATGGCATATGGAGGTTCCCAGGCTAGGGGTCGAGTCAGAGCTGTAGCTGCCAGCTTACACCACAGTCACACCAGATCCGAGCTGCATCTGCAACCTACACCACAGTTCACAGCAACGTTGGATCCTTAACCCACTGAGCGAGGCCAGGGATCGAACCTGCATCCTCATAGATACGAGTCGGGTTCCTTAACCACTGAGCCACGATGAGAACACCTCGAGGTGCTCTTCTTATCCTCATCCGGTCCCCCCTTGTTTGGTGGCCTTTGTCCCTCGTGAGCGCTCCCATCCTTCTGTGAGGTGGCCCCCACCTCCACCTCGTGGCACCGGCGGTGGAGGAGCCGGCGATGGTTTGCTGACTTGCTGATCTAGGTCCGGATCTGGTCTATGCAGGCAGCGCACAGCTGTACCGGGGTGGGCGAAGCAAGGGCAACATTTTGCAAAAGAAACAAACCAAAGAGAAGTCTGATCGGCTTGTCTATTTTTATTCCTCTGAGCCGGAAGCTGACAGGCCCTGGGTCATCCTTTCTTGTCCTAAATCTATTCGGATGAATGCTCTGCTCTCCGGGGTGCACGGCAGCTGTTCTCCTAGGCCAGGCTGCTTCCCTAGGCTCGATGTCCTTGCTTGGGGACACAGGGGACAGCAGAGTGGGGGTCGAAAGCATAGCCCCCAAGGATGTGTCAGCTCAGTGCCTGAGATGGAGAGATGTGTTTCATGCACTCAGCAGAAAGGCCTAACTCAAGGCTCATCACGTCAACCCAACGAACATTTAATAGGTTTCTAGAAGATGCTAAGCACTGTGATAGGCAGAACAGGAGTGAATACTCCCAGGACCCAAGCAACTTACAATTGGAGGGAAAGGCAGATCAATTCTTTTGCAACCTCACTTCAGGCCGTGTGCCTTATAACAGAAAGTGCCAAGGGCACAGGCAGAGAAAAAAGAAGAGGGAGGTCCTTGTGGTTCAGTGGGTAAAGGGTCCGGTGTTGTCACTGCTGCCGCCTGGGTTTGACCCCTGGCCTGGAAGAGAAAAAAAGAAGAGGCGAAAGGAAAGACTTTCGGGAAGGGTTCCAGAACCTAACAGGCTGTTTCGATGTCCATCCTACAGTCAGCTGAGCGTCTGGAAGGAAAGTCTGTTTTTAAATAGTGTCTCTTCCCACTCCTGTGCTAAATAGGGTGTCTGAATAAATTAAGGGGCTGAATACATGTTTGCTGCGTGAACAAAGGGATGCACAGATGAGCAGGTAACGTGGGGGAGAAACGGAAATCATTCTGGACAAAGGGAAGATGTACAGAAGACCCAGGATGGCAGGCTTTGAAGCTTAAGTGCATCTCTGCCATTAGCGTTAGTTTTTGATCGAACGAGACAGACAGAGAGAGAGAGAGAGAGAGAGAGAGAGAGAGAGAGAGAGAGAGTGTTTGAAAGAGAATGTTGGCCGCAGCATGGAAGCTGCCTCGGGAGAGGGAAGACTTTGAGGCAGGGAGAGCATTTAAGATGTGGGGAGCTTTGACATATCTTGGAAACGCAGTGCCAGATGATAACTTTCGCAGATCCAGCTTCTTCGCCTGAAGTTTTCCCAGGTTGGGGAAGATGCAGTCGCATTAGCTCAAGGCCACCGGACGGCTGCCGGAGCTCAATGAAGAAATTGTGCCTGTAGGGTAACCTCTAGTTTTTGTACTTTTCCAGGCTGGAAACTTGGCCAGATGGCCCCTATTGGGAGACTCTGTCATGCCTTTCAAGGCTGTCGTTTACCCTTTAACCATCGAATGAGAAAGATGTCTTTTCCAGAAGTGGAAGAGACCTGACATGCCCCAGTAGCCGACCAGAGTGGAAAGCACAGATGCCAGGGTGGGAAGGCCATCAAAGAGTCAGAACTAAGTGCCACTGGGCCTCTCGGCACAGCTGAAATATTTCATTGACTCTGACACTTAGTAACATTCAAAGGGGTGGTTCAGACTTATTTCCCGTCTTGGCTCAGTGGTTAATGAACCTGACTAGGATCCATGAGAATGTGGGTTTGATCCCTGGCCTCACTCAGTGGGTTAAGGATTCGGCCTTGCTGTGAGCCGTGGTGTAGGTCGCAGATGTGGCTCGGATCTGGCATTGCTGTGGCTGTGGTATAGGCCGGCAGCTACATCTCTGATTTACCCCCTAGTTGGGAACCTCCATATGCCGCAGGTGCGGCCCTAAAAAGACAAAAGACAGACAGACTTACCTCATTTCTCCCGCTGTTGTGGGGAAGAGGTTGGGCTCTGCAGGTGGAAATTTTAGCCAAGACTGTCACTTGCCTCCCTGTGTCTGTGCTGCAATGACCCTCCCCTTCATCCTAATGCCTCATCCTCTTGGGGTCACCGACTTCCCATGCTTTCCTTGAGACCACTCCTGATACTGGAGAAGAGGTGGCCAGAGGGGCCAGGAAGAGTGTTCCCAGCTCAGGTTAACCCTGCTGGGGAAGATGCCCCCGTCCAGGCTGTCGCTGCTGCATCCTGACGTCAGCCAGAGGTGACCACAAGGAATGGCAGCTGCAGGCTCAGGGCACCAGTGGGGACCCAGCTGAGGAGCCCAAAGGCACTGGCGAGTCTTGCTGGGGATGCCAGCTGGGAATCCTCCGTCTCCATCCCAAAGGCTCCTGATGAGTGGCCTCCGCAGAGTGCTCAGCACACTCCCATCCACCAGGTACCTCAAGCTAGGGATTCACTCAGAGATTCTCTCTTTTTTCCCTTTTTTTTTTTGGCTGCCCGGTGGCACATGGAGTTCCCCGGCCAGGGACTAGATCCGTTTAACCCACGGTGCCAGGCCTATGGAACTGCATCCTGGTGCTGCAGAGAGGTCACGGATCCCATGGCGCCATGCTGGGGACTCCTCTCTCTCTTTTTGGTCTTTTGTCTTTTTTAGGGCCGCACCCACAGCATATGGAGGTTCCAAGGCTGGGGGTCGAATTGGAGCCACAGCTGCCGGCCTACGCCATAGCAATGCAGGATCTGAGCTGCATCTGTGACTAACACCACAGCTCACAGCAATGCCGGATCCTTAACCCACTGAGCGAGGTCAGGGATGGAACCCGCAACCTCATCGTTCCTAGTCGGATTCGTTAACCACCGAGACACGATGGGAACTCCTCTCTCTCTTTTTTTAATTTAAAAACTTTTTTCATTTGTATTTTTTGTCTGTGCCTGCAGCATGCAAAAGTTCCTAGGCCAGGGATCAAACTTCTGCCACAACAGGGACACCACGAGATCCTTCTCTGCTAGGCCACCAGGAAACTCCAAGGTGTTTCAAATACTCTCATAATGACTTTAGAGAGAGTCTGTCTGAGAAAGAGAGCAGGTGTGTGGCTGAAGCCAGCAGCAGCAACAGCAGCAGCGTGGTCTTTGCTGCAGCTCTGCCGTCCCACCCGGCCTGCCCTTTGCTCTGCCTGTCACACACACACTGCTGCATGCACACGCACGACTTCCAAGGAAGCGTCCTTCAAGGAAGGATGTCTGGTCCTCTTCACTCATTCCTCCTGGTGCTGGAGGTAGAGGATGCATCACGATAATGGCAAAGCAGCAAGACGGGAGGAACCCATGTCCCTGGTGATGAGACATGAGGCTACTTGCATCCACATTCTGGTGGCCTTTGGGGAGCTGACAGTGATCACAGAGCCCCGGACTTCACTCCCATGCAAGGGACACAGACTTCTATCCCGTCAGGCACTTTCACTTTGGGGTTTTGGTCACTGGGGTTTTGGCCAAGCTCGATCCTCATACACTGCTCCACTCCCCCTCCCTACGCCCCCTCCATACCCTACACAATACCATTAACTCATCTAACAATTAATAGTTAATAAAAATCAATTAATTAAATTAAACATTAATAAACATTAAAATTAATAAGAATGTATTGTTAACACTGTTTAGACGTCCCTGTTTCATAAAAATTTCTTTTACTATTTTATTAAAATCAAGACAGAACTGGAGTTCCCTGGTGGCTCAGCGAGTTAAGGACCCAGCAGTTGTCCCTGCTGTGGCTCAGGTTGCTGCTGTGGCATGGGTTTGATCCCTGGCCCGGGAACTTCCACCTGCTGCAGAGGCAGCAAAAACAAAGCAACAATGACAAAAAAAACAAGGTGGAAATAAAGTTCATGTATCGCAATTGGTTGATATAAGTCTTTGTTTTTTCTTTAAAAGATTTAACTGAAGAGCAGGCACCATGGTGGAGGAGCTGCTTTTAGAGGTGCAATCGACTTGGGGAAGCAATTCTGCTCCTACTCAGAGAGCTAGAAGCACTGGAAGGTCCGCCTGGAACTCATCCTGTACTACCTGCCAGACTACTGTGACCCGCCCAGTGTCCGCAGCTGCCTGGCCAGCGGCTGTCCCTCTCCAGGGTCTGGGCCAACCACCTCTTCCTGGGCTGCAGTTACAACAGAGACCTTTTAGACAGCATGATGGAAATGGCTGATGGGATTGAAGTGGCAGAATGGCCACAGTTTAGAACCAGAAGTGAATTAATAAAAAAGTAGCAAAGCTAAGGCAGAAGACTCATCGCATTTTCAATGTCAGCTGCAGGCTTAGAAAGGAGGCTGGGCTGAATGTGACCTTGACCAAGGTAGCTCTCTTAAGACTCTTGCTATTGCCAAAAGTAGGAAAGAGGCAATTGGAATGAGAGAAAACCTTGTCTAGGAGTTCCCATTGTGGCTCAGCGCTAACGAATCCAGCTAGTATCCACGAGGACGCAGGTTCGACCCCTGGCCTTGCTCAGCGGGTTAAGGATCTGGTGTTGCGGTGAGCTGTGGTGTAGGTTGTAGAGACAGCTTGGATCCCGAGTTGCTGTGGCTGTGGTATAGGCCGGCAACTGCAGCTCGGATTCAACCCCTAGCCTTGGGAATTTCCATACACCACAGGCGCAGTCCTAAAAAAAAAAAAATCTTGTCTAGATCAGCGTCTTAAAAATATGTGTGGATGTTTACATATTTCTAAATCATGCCCTCTTTTTCATTTTCAGTGCTGAATGTCAAATTTTTGTTTTGGTTTTTTTTATGCTGATGTAGTGACGGTGGGTATGAATTTTACAATTAGGATTTCTCAACAGTGCACTTTTAAGTGTGAAACAAATTTTAAATTGAAATAAACATACAGAAAAAAGCAAACACATCATAAGTGTATGGATTTGAGTTTCCCCGTATCTTTGCACTTTGATAAAGAATGTGTTTGTCAGACGGTTTTTCCCACGGTCTATAGCTGGCTGATTATTTTCCCCTGGAATCATTTAACATGTTCCTCTGTTCTCCGTTTCGTATAAATTGGTGGATGCTTATCAGATTAGGTCAATTATTGGCAAGGCCATTTCATAGGTGCTGTTGTTCCCTGGGTTGTCACTTTCCGGAAGCATTTTCGAAGGTGGATGTGATTTTTACAAACAGGCAAAAGCCAGCCCTAGCTGAGTCTATAAGCAGAGTGAGTAATCAAGTTGGAAAATGATGGTGTGAGTTGAAAAACAAGGTGTGATCAAGTAATGAACGATCTTCTTGTGTGACTGGTGAACTGGCCCTGAAGGAAATTCCAAAACAGTTCCACAACTGTGCTGTGCGGCGGCAGCGTCAAACGCACAGCCACCCAGGGTGACGAATTCGAACGGAACAACAGTGACATTGATGGAGAAACTGTCTGTTGGCTATACAACCAGCCTCGCTGTGTGGGTGGACGTGCTGCTGGCCCTCTCCAGTCATTGGCTCCTCCTGAGAACCCCTGAACGTCTCAGTGTGTATCACACTTGTGCTTCAAAGTTGGGAGTTTTGCTGAAACGCCAGACCCACTTGGCTTCGCTCCCCCGCACAGCCTAGACGTGTTGACACGATGCCGATGGGTTCCACCCAGCCCCTCCCTAGTCCTGGCATTTGCCTCCTCTGCGTTACTCTGTGAGAATGTGGTCAGGGTACTGCCGAAGTCGACGAAAATTGAGGAAGCGCGGGAGCCTGAGCCCTGGGCCTCAGCAAAGCCGGAAGCCCCTGCTATTTTGATTCTTAGCCAACTTCCCTGTTCCAGGTCTGCGCAGCTCTCGCGGGTCCCACTCGCAGCTCCTGCGGAGTCTCCGCCGCCTCCTCCGCTTTTCCCGCGAGCCCCGCCCCCGCCCCGCCCCATGATGCAAAACTGGGCGGGGCCAGGCGCCTTTGCCGGCTCCGAGCTCCTCCCACGCCCGCCCGCCTGGAGTTGGCGCCTGCGCAGCTCGGCTCGGCCCCGGTTGCCGCCCCTCCCCCCTCCCTAGCAACCGGCTTCGCGCCCGCCTCCGTCTCTCGGCCGCTTCCGCGCACGCGCACCCCTTCCGGCCTCCGGGCCCCGCCCTCCCCGTCACCCGTAACAACCACTCGAGCCTCCCTGGGCCCCTCCCGCTCCCGCCCCCCCCCCCGGCCCACTCCCCGGAACCGGCGGCAGAGCTGCGGCCGCCGGCAGTGGAGCGGCGACGGCACCGCGGAGCCGCCGGCATGAGCGCCATCCGCCGCCCCGCGTCCCCGGCTCGGTCTTTCTGACAAGAGGTAGGCGCGCGTCTCCGCGGCGGGCTTCGAGCGCGCCCCCGGCCCGGCCCCCCCCCCGCCCCCGCCCCGGCGGTGTGGGGCTCTCGCGGCCGTCTCCCCGCCTGGCCCGCCCTTCCCCAGACCCCCGGATCTCCCCGGCTCACCCCGGATCCCCGGGCCCGGAGCCGACCCTTCTCCCCGCCACCCCTTCCGGCCCGCCGCCCCCGGCGCCACTCCTACCGTACGGGTCGCCCCCTCCCCGCCCCCACCCGCCGATCTTCCCACCCGGGACCCTTCCCGCGGGAAGCGGAGTTTGGGGTCCCAGCCGGTGCCTGGCGCACCTCCCCGGATCGGCCGGGGCTGGGGGCCCGCGGAGCCGCCGCGCGGGACTCCCTGATCGAGCGGAGGGCCCGGCCGTCCCTCGAGCCTGCTCGGGGTGGACTCTCTGGGTCTGGCCATTGGCTCATTTTTAAGCACGATTGTCATGCAATAGAGGCTGCCCTGGTCCACGATGCCACTTTGCCGTTGTAACTCCAGAGTCCCACGTAGGACGTTTCGACCAGAGCATCCGAAGCTGGCAACTGGCAGGAGTTCAGAAGCTCGTGAATTAGCAGGTTCTTCGGCGTAGTGTCTCTTGGGTTCTGGCCGGCAGTGGAATCCGAATGGGAGTTACCGAGTCTTACCCGAGCATTCCTCTCTTTTTCCATTCTCCTCCGGTAGTTCCCCTCTCCTTCTGTGGAAGATACCCTAAAATCAATTTTCCTAATTAAAATTTTAAAAGGTTATTGAATCCCTGCTGCGCCCCAGCATTATCAGGTTGGCAAAACTAAATAGAACGAGGTCCCGGCGCACCGGGACCTGGCAGTCGCCGAATCAAGATTAATGACGGCATTCCAGTTGATTGTGGTGGATTCGGGAGTTTGGCTCTGAGTCTCACAATTTTAGAGCTGGAAGTCTTTCAACATTATCTCAGCCCAAACCTCACTTTACAGAGGTGGCTCTGGGTCCAGGGGAAGTCAAGTGGCTGGCTTGAGGTCAGGCAGAGTTAGGTGGCCGTTTTCAGGCTGCCAGATATAGCGCTTTTCCTCCAGAGCCTGTCCGGTTCTGAGACGTATGGCAGACACACCGGAGAACGTTCCAAACCTGTTTAGAAGTAGTGATACAGGTAGGAATCTTGTGAAATCAGATACGTCTTCGTAATTTTTTCTTTTTTTTTACAGCTAGACTTTGGGCTCCTCGAGGATATTCCATATTGTACTTTTGAATATCCTCTCACCATATTCAGCATAAAATAACATTCTTAATGATTATTCTCGGCAGGACAGGTGGGCCTTTTGGGTTTATTTTTATTCCTCCCTTTTAAATAGGGAAGTAAAGTCGGGTAGAGGACTCTGGATAAAAGTGTGTAGGCTGGGACCAGTGTGTGAGCGTGTAGCTGGCGGGAGGATTCCTGACGTGTGAAGTTAGCTGCTTGCTCACTAACATTTCAAATACCTGAGGCTGGAGATTTCAGCCGAGCCCCTAAGCCAGAGGGCTCGATGTCTCTGCCATTTGAAGATGGGGCCCTGACGTCGTAGTCTGCGCAGTTAGAATAATGGGCAGTGACAAGTCTCCTTTGAAAATAGCTTTTGAGGAAAACAGTCATTTGAGACCCAGCAGTGTATTTTTTTCCACTTTTATTTTTGTGCATCCTGGGTTTACCATCTTGAGGTGCCACCATTTTTATTTGGTTTCTGGAGGAAGCTGTTGAAGAGAAAATGACTCAAGAACTCCTTGTATAGGTTATCAGAAAAAGCGAATCATGCCATTTCACTGCTGGAAAGGACTCTGATCATTTAACCCCGGGGAGGCTGGAGGCAGATAAGGGGGCAGAGTCCTCCAGCCCTCAGACCAGCGCTGGTCCCCTCTCTCCACTCGGGCTTTCCTCGCCGTCTTACTGCCTCATGGTCCTTTCCTGCCTGGGTTTAATCGAGCATCATCCTTTGGCCTTTTCGGGCATAGAGATACTGACCTATTGAGGTCTTAGACCCAAGTATGTTGTGTAAATGCAGGCTTAACCTTTTCCACATTGTGGTTATTTATCACAAATGTTTGTGTTTTGCAGGTGTGAGAGGATTGCTGTTTTATTGCAATCATGGTGCAGAAGTACCAGTCACCGGTGAGGGTGTATAAACACCCCTTTGAACTAATTATGGCTGTAAGTACTTTTTGGTTTGCTCTTTGGCTTTTTATTTTTCCAGGCATTCACATGTAGCGATCTGTGACTCCACTTTTACTTACGCTGTTTCTGTGCTTGTGAACTCTTACCGAGTGTGTGAAACGTTTTCCAGCTGTGAGTCTGAAGGTCCACATCTGCACATTTGTTCTTTTAAAAACGCACCTCCGGGTGGCGTGTGAATTTCAGTTCATTTTCCCTGGGAAAACACAGCAGTGGAATTCTGACTCAATACTTCTCCTTCCTCTGGATGTTGCTCTTTTGGTTTGTTTTCTGTTCAAGTAGAAAAAGGATGTGGAGGGTGGGTTTTCCCACTCTCAGGACTCTCAGGGCTCTGCGGCATGGGTTTCCGCCGCTAATCCCAGACCCACGGGTCATATTAGAATTCCCCAAACGGGGGAGCTGAAGTCTTCATTTTCCTTGTTATTTACCTGAGGAGTTTGGCTCAAAAGCACTTCACTAGGAGCCAGAAAGCCCCCCAGACAAACCTTTGGTCGCCCCTCTGAGGTTCCCAGCAGGTGTTCTCGGCCCTCCCTTCTCTTCGCCGTGCTGCGAGGTGTCGCGTCTGTACAGGAAGATGCCTCTGTCGAGGACGCACCCTGATGAAAGTGTCAAACCCCGATCCAGAACCAGAACTTTCCAGAGCAGCGAGAGTCCTGCAGGCCCCTCCCGGGCCTGGTCCCTCCCGGTCCGCCCCTGCCCCGACTCTGACACGGAGGAGACTTCAGCTGCGTCTGTCCTGTGCGCGTGGAAACTCGGGTCTGGCATCTGGCTTCCTCCTGCTCTGCCTTGGTTGTCTCCTAAAGGGAACAGTGTAGACTTCGGGTGTCTGTTTTTCACAATGAAGTGTAATTTAGGGACGGTGAAGTGGTCACAGGTTCACAGCTTTATCCGTTTTGAGCAAAGATGTAGAACCTTCATCCATCACCTCAGAAAGTTTCTTTCGCCCCTTCGCTGCCAGGTGTGAGGTTTGGTGTTTTTGGTTTTGTTTTTTGCCCCGTGGCAGGTGTTTTTTAGTTCTGAATTTTCCTTCAGTACTGTTGGGTAGTTTATGTTAATGGCTTATCAGAAAGGCTTGCTTCCTGTTTGCACGTTCTGTGTGCTGGTTTGGCGTTCGGTCCAAGGAGCAGAGACCCACTGCAGCCTGAGAGGGTGGTGTTGGGGGAACACAGGGCTGTGATGGGGGCCTCACAGCAATCCAGGAATGCGAGCTGGCTCGGGGCAGAGCTCCAAGAGCCTGGCAGCCGTTGTCCCCGGAACTTCAGCCGCTGGGACTCTGCCTCCTCCATCTGCCCCAGCCTCCCTCCCCCGCCACCAGCTGGCTGCTTTGTGCCCTCCTGCCTTCCATCCCCTGGGGCTTCAGCTCACGCGCCTCTACGGCTGGTCAGAGCCCCTCTGGCCCCGGTTCAACTTGGTGGCATTTCTCGTTGCATTCTTTGAGTTTCTAAGTGACCTATTTTTGTCACATTTCCCAGTTCAGATTCTAGGGAGACTTGAGCTGGTCCTTCCCCCTGGGTCCAGGTTGGGGGTTGCTGGCCAGCCTGTGGATGACTTGTGGAGTTGGTCGCCCAGCCCATTTCGGCTGGCAGGGCTCACAGTGTTGGGGGAGGTGGTGGCGGGCCAGTGAGGCCCAGAGCTCCCCCGGCCCACCCCACGGTGGGACACGCATGTGATTGGTGCATGATGTTTTCCGGGACGTTAAGGCCGGTTTTAAAATCTCCATTCAACCTTGGTCCTTTGAGGCAAAGACTGATGTCTTCTGCAAACACTCGGTTTAATAGAGACGTCTTTTGATTGTCTAGTGTTCAGCTTCCTTATCCTCCTTGCTTCGCTGTTTTCACAATAGTACAGCGTGCCTTTCTGCTTTCACGCGCGGATTTACAGAAGACTTTGAAGTAGAAATTCTGAACCCCCCACAATCCTTGAACATTAACTTTTTTTTTTCACTTGCTTTTGCTTTGGTGCAGTAGTAATTTTTTTTGAGTTGTCAGAAAATATTTTTTAACCTGAAAGTGAAATATATTACCTTTCCTCCTCCAGAATTAGATAGAAGCTAGAATGTTTGTTAAGTCTGTAGTGAAATTCCGGGTGGCATTTGCTACTTTTCAGACTGTAATTGTACAACATTACAACGTATTTTCTTTGCCTTTTTTTTTTTCTCGTTGAGGAAACGCAATGGTAGGAAAGAGTTATGCTGAAAATGTTCTTTTCAGTTCATTCAGAAAGAGGAAGGAGGTGTACAGTTGATGCAAGAACAGAACTAGAGGGAGTTCCCATCGCGGCTCAAGTGGAATTGAATCCCACTAGTATCCATCAGGACGCGGGTTTGATCCCTGGCCTTGGTCAGTGGGTTAAGGATCCGGCATTGCTGTGGCTGCGGTGTAGGCCGGCCACTGGAGCTACAGTTCTGATTGGACCCCTGGCCTGGGAACCTCCATATGCGGAGGGTGCGGCCCTAAAAAGCAAAGCCAAAAGAACAGAACCATTGCTTCAGCTGAAATCTCCAAAGGAGATCATGCGCCAGTAATTGCAGTGTGTGACAGGGACGGAAGTGGTGGTCGGCTTGTAGTCGTGGGTCTTGGTAGGTGGAGCCGAGTCTCAATTGACGGGGTCCTGGAGTGAACGCTGGAGTAAATACCCTTCTTGTCCAGGGAATGCTTCGCTTCAACCCAGAGTGGTGGTGTCATTTGCAACTGCCGGCATGGCGTTGAGGTAGCAGGTGTCCATGTCAGGAGATTTGGGTTGATGGAATGGAAGCGTATCATTGGTTTCGGGGTCGGTGTACCTGTAGGTTGGAGACCCCACGTTTACCTTAATGGTGAACAGACAGAATTGAAGGGAGGGGTTCAACAGGCACTTGTGGCATCTTTGGGGATGTTCTTTTCTCCGAAATCAGCCCGGGACCGGGGGTTGCGGCTTCTGTGAGTTGAGATTCTGCATCTCAGCCCCGCGGAGGGGGAGGAAGCCGAGGCTCAGAGATGTTCAAGCTTCCCCAGTTGGCGCAGAGCACGTGCTGGGCTCTTGTCACCCTCCCCCAGGGAAGTGTGTGCTGGAAGGTTTTTGTGAAGATTCTTGTCCTTGAGGACGTCTGTAACTTTTCCAGGCTCAGCCAAAAAACCTTCCCCGGGGCGGCCCTGCCTGACCTGTGGGAGGAGCAGGAGGTCAGCCAAGGACATTCCAGCGTCTTGTGCCCCCAAGGATCTCTGGTCTCACGGCCCCAGTGAGGTGACCCCAGGGAAGAGGCTTAGGGTGGGAGTCGGGCTCTGAGAGGCTGGGGCCGGAGTGTTTGATTTTGAAATTCCTGAGGTCAGACACACATTTTAAAACTTCAGCCATTTGGGGCGCAGCTGTCTCCTCCTGCTGTTAGAGGCCCCTCTGTAAAGGCCGGAGGGGGCTTGGGACGCGGGGCGTGGAGGGCGGGGGCTCTGTGGTCACAGCAGCAGGGGGCCAGGACCCGTCTCTGATCCTTGGGTCGCCTGAGGACAGCTGCCACGTGGACAGCGTGTGACCGGGAGGCCCCGACGATGCGTTTGCCACCCCCACCCCCCCCCAGTGGTAACCTCGCCCGTCCCTTTTCCCCCAGGGCTTCCCTGGACCTGGGCGGGTCCCCGCCTCGCCCGCCGGCCCCAGCCCGGCTCCGAATTGTGCTCCGGAGCCCCCTGGGCTTCTGCACCTCTAGCAGACCCGTCTTGAGGTTGCGCCCTCGAGGCACATCCGTGTCCCTTTCCCTCTGAGCAGGGCCTCTTTCCGGCGCTGCAGGCGGAGCCCCGAGGGGTCATCTGCTGACACGCCCCACCTTTGGGCCACGCAGCGTGCTCCTGCCCGGCGCTGTTTGCACTTGTCAGGCCGCTGGTGAGGGACCTCTCCGTGTCTGTCATAACCCCTCTGAGTGACCGCTGTCACTAGTCGTCACCCTTCTCCACTGCTTTGCTTCTTCAAGGCCCTTCATTCATTCCTCCCTTCATTCATTCCATCATATAGTCCTGCCGACTTCCCCTCGTGACCGGTGCCTTGACTCTGCGCTGTCCCTGTCCCCAGCTGCCTCTCGCTGTGCCCCCCCCACCCCCCAACACTTCCTTCCTGGCCTCAGCTCTCAGCTCCCTCGCCGGCTAGGCTGGTCTTGCTGACGCACCTCCTTCCCTCACGCCGCCAGGAAGCCCTCCGGGCTCCTCTCCCGCTCCCTGCCCCGGCTCCCCGCTCCGGCCGCAGAGTCAGGGAGGTGGTTTGCTTGTAGCTGGTGCTGCTTTTGTTCCTGAAGGTTCCCCAGCGTTGCTCTCTAATGAGCCCACGTGTTCCTCGAGGGCAGAGACCTGCTCTGCTGCTTCTCTGGTTCCCTCCAGTGTGGCTCAAGCACGTCGGAGGCACCGAGGCACTCGGTCGGCTGGTGTCCGCGCCGTCTCTGGAGCTTCGAGTGGGAGGACCTGGGAAGTGGGTTCCAAGTGGAAGCTCCACCCTGCGGCGGGACCCGTGATCTCTCTTCAGCCGGGAGGTCAGGTTTTCTCCGTGGAAAAGGCGCAGCAGCCGCTGATCCTTCTGCGAACCAGCCTCCTGAAGAGCGAGGCTCTTTCGTGATGAAGCTGCTTTTCTTCTTTCCTGAGAGCTTCATCAATTACACAAAACCCCGTCGAGACCCCCTTCCCCAGAGCAGCGTAAGGGCAGTGCCACTGTCGAGGTGGAGCAGGCAAGCCCTCTCTGCCGGCAGGGGCCCTGACTGAGGGCCCTTGGCTGCGTCTGCGTCTGCTTTTTCGGTGTGTTCTCCAGCGTTTGCTGCTTTTGCCTTCCCCTCAGGTGTCTCCGTCTCCCCCACGACTAGAGGCTGAAAGGAAGCGAGGTGGCCCCGATGCTCTGGGAGTAAAGCCTGGCTCCTGCCGCAGACTCGCGCTGCAGCCCGGTGCCTCGGCCGCCTCCCGTATCAGGGCGTCGTGGGGAGGTGCTGGAACTCGGCAGAGCACGAGGTGACGGGGTGAGGCAGGGCCCAGCGACCTCCGTGGCCGCCCCACTCCCTTTGATAGCCAGCGCCCCCCCGCCCCCCGAGATATAAGGTGAGGTAGATCAGTTCTGTGTCAGCAGATGACTCTACTGTGAATGCGAGGGTCTCTTTAGACCCCAGAGATGCCCGTGTTTATATTTTAGCTTTATTTCCTCCATCAGGGTTTACACATCTGGAGGGCTAAGGGGACATGTGGGGGCCCTGGGGTGGGCTTGTCTGTTGCAGTGCGGTCTGAGAACAGCCTCACCCGGAGATCCTCAGGTTTGCTCTTTCTGGGGTGAGGGAGAGATGTGCAGCAAGGAGGGGGTGTCTGGGGACTCGAGCCATCCCCCGCTGCACCTTTTTCCAGCTTGCTCCTCTGGCTGGTTGGGGCGGAGGAGCACGGGTCCTGCCCGAGCCGGTCGTGCTCCGAGGCAGGTGGCCGCCTTCGGAAGCCGCCTTCACCCACCCCTTCCTCCTGCCTGAAGATGGGTGAGCCCTGTCCCCTTCCCTCTAATTGTCTTTTCTTCCTCTGACCTGAGTCCCATGCATATCTGGTTTTTTGCTTTATTTTAGTTGGAAATATTTTCATTCCACCTTTCACCTCTCCTTTCAAATCAAATCCTCTCCTTCCGCTCATCCTAATTTTTACCCCTGGACCTTTTTGTAGTTTCCAAGTTTCTGACGGTAAGTTGTGATGTTGGAATGTACCTTTTTCATTAGTTGAAGTATTGTTCGATCTTCAGTCAGCTTAATATGCAGTAGAATTTATTTTTCCTCAAAGGAATAAGCAGTCTGCGTTTTGGGGTAGCTGACCTTAAAACCAGTTTTATTCAGTCTAGAAATAGAGGGAAATGGTCCATTTTCTCTGATGATATATTTGGGGTCCTGGTCAGTTTTTAGTTGGGGAGATTGTAGTCTTCTCATTTATAAAATTTTTGAATGCCGTAGTGTGAGTCTTACTGCATTTCTTAAAAGCTGGGATGTAGGAATTCCTGTCGTGGTGCAGCGGAAACAAATCCGACTCGTATCCATGAGGATGCGGGTTTGATCCCTGGCCTCGCTCAGTGGGTTAAGGATCTGGTGTTGCTGTGGTGTAGGTCGCAGATGCGGCTTAGATCCGCATTGCTGTGGCTGTGGGGTAGGCCGGCCTCTGTACCTCTGATTGGACCCCTAGCCTGGGAACCTCCATATGCTGCAGGTGCGGCCCTAAATAGACAAAAGACAAAAAAAAAAGCTGGGTTGGAGCACATTGACTTCATTCTGAAAATGGGCAGTTCTAGTCTGCTTCCACCACACACCACTTTGTACAGAGCCAGGCCTTCTCCCTTCTCTTAAACCCACTCTCCCAACACATTCTGCACTGTGAATTGCTTTTAATGTGCCAGGGCGAAGACAGCTGTGGTTCAGTAAGGGAATATTTCAAGGGGAAATAAAGCGGGATCTGCTTCAGCTCTTTGCCTCCTTGTGTTACCTGTTCTCGCTAAAAAAAAAGCCGAGCCTGGTGTTACGGGAATGTCAAGCATCCGGAAGTAGGAGGAAAATTCGGGCTGCGCCCAGGTACCCACGGGCCAGCCCCCGAGGGTCCGCATCTTGCCAGTTTGTTTCCCCTGGTGTGTAGAAAGCAGATGTCAGAAATCGCCGCATGCAGACCCCTCAGGATGCACCTCCCACTGTGGGGACCGTTTCCTTTCTAACGAGAGTTCTGATGATTCTTGGCAGCATCTAGTCCCCGATCCACGTTCAGGCCGCCTTGGTGTCGGAAGCAGGGTCTGCCTGTAAACCGCCTGGATCCTGCTTCCGTGAACCTTGGTGGTGGGTTGCTACGTGTCTTTAGCCTCTTCTGTTCCCTCCCTCCCTCCCTCCCTCCTCTCTGTTGCCTTTCATGTCATTGCTTTGTTACCGAAACTGGGCCGTTTGTCCTATTTAGACCTTAACCTTTTGCTGATTGAATTGTTCATTACAGCTGAGGGGCCGGGGGAGCAGGCGCAGACCTCAAATCAATCAGCTCAGCTCCTTTTTAGCAGCTCTGTTTAAATATTTGCTGATAGAGATTGAAGCTCACAGTTAAAACCCTGCCTCTCCCCTTTGGTCCTGAGATTGTCCTTTGTAATTTTGAGTTGCAAATGGGATGCAAAACATTTTTTTCCAAGTTAAACTGGGTCTTTCCATTTATAGTTACTTTTTAACCCACTTCATTGATCCGAATGTTTGTAGAGAGCAGTCGAGAGGCGGGAATTTGTTGGCAGGCCTGATGAAGCGCTTTCTGTGTAGGTCTGCAGTGAGTGCGTGGCGCAGTCTGGCCCCGTCGGGGGCGGGAGGCGTCGCTGCTGTGCTGGTCAGTGCTTCGTGCTTCGTTCCTTGGAGCCCTGGATTGGATGCTCTGTTGGGGAAGCTCTCAGAGAATGTACCAAGGAGAGGGTCGGGTTGGCATGTAGCACCGATCCTTCTTTCTTGATTTTTTTTTAACCTGGACAACAGTGAAACAGTGTTGGGGTTCCTGCTGTGGCCACAATAGGATCAACGGCATCCTGGGACGCAGGTTCAATCCCTGGTCTGGGACAGTGGGTTAAGGATCCGTCGCAGCTGTGGCTGAGTTGCAACTGTAGGCTCAGATCATCTGATCCCTGGCCCGGGAACTCCCTTTGCGGCGGGGCGGGTCAAAAAGAAAAGAAAAAAAAAAAAGGAGTGAACCAGCTTTATGTACTTTCAGTGGAATAACGTCACAGGTCACAGCAGAAACCATGTATTACATTATAATTCTCTTAAAAGGTACAATTGGGGAGTTCCCGTCATGGCGCAGTGGTTGACGAATCCGACTAGGAACCATGAGCTTGCGGGTTCGGTCCCTGCCCTTGCTCAGTGGGTTAACGATCCGGCGTTGCCGTGAGCTGTGGTGTAGGTTGCAGACGCGGCTCGGATCCCGCATTGCTGTGGCTCTGGTGTAGGCCGGTGGCTACAGCTCCGATTGGACCCCTAGCCTGGGAACCTCCATATGCCGCGGAAGCGGCCCAAGAAATGGCAAAAAGACAAAAAAAAAAAAAAAGGTACAATTGGATGTTAGGAGTACTAGCCTTGGATATACATGTATATCGTGATTTGTACGGAATCCTTTTTCCATTCAGAAATCCGCGTCTGTATTTCATAGGTCTCTCCTGCACGTTTTTGCACTGGAGTATTGTCCCTAGTGCCTGTTCACGCACTTGTGCACACCTGGTCCCTTGTGCACACCTGGTCCCTGGTGCCCTGTTCACGCGCTTGGGCACACCTGGTCCCTGGTGCCCTGTTCACGCGCTTGGGCACACCTGGTCCCTGGTGCCCTGTTCACGCGCTTGGGCACACCTGGTCCCTGGTGCCCTGTTCACGCGCTTGGGCACACCTGGTCCCTGGTGCCCTGTTCACGCGCTTGGGCACACCTGGTCCCTGGTGCCCTGTTCACGCGCTTGGGCACACCTGGTCCCTGGTGCCCTGTTCACGCGCTTGGGCACACCTGGTCCCTGGTGCCCTGTTCACGCGCTTGGGCACACCTGGTCCCTGGTGCCCTGTTCACGCGCTTGGGCACACCTGGTCCCTGGTGCCCTGTTCACGCGCTTGGGCACACCTGGTCCCTGGTGCCCTGTTCACGCGCTTGGGCACACCTGGTCCCTGGTGCCCTGTTCACGCGCTTGTGCACACCTGGTCCCTTGTGCACAGCTGGTCCCTAGTGCCCTGTTCACGCGCTTGTGCACACCTGGTCCCTGGTGCCCTGTTCACGTGCTTGTGCACACCCGAGTTCCCATAGCGTCAGTTCCTAATGTCTGGCGTGTTTGATTAACTAGCTGATGGCAGGTCTCTCGAGTCCCTGGTCCTCCGCTCTGCTCACCGTTGCCGTTCTCACTCCACCCAGCACCTGGCCTTCTTGGGTACAGAAGGACTCTTCCTCTAATGAGAACGTAGTTTGCTCTTTTGAGACCCCCTCGTTGAATACTCTGTGTTTTCTGGACATCGCAGGGGTTTTGGTTAGTCTCTCTCTCACCTGCCATCTCTTCGCGGGCAGCCGCATTTAAACCCGTGGCCTCAGCTGTCACTTTATAAACCAAAGGTCTCAAAGCTTATCTTCAGCCTCCAAGCGGGAGCTTCCAGACTTGGGGCCAGTCCCCTGCTGGGACAGCTGCCTCCGCCTGACCGTCCATCGCGATGCAGGTTTAGTTCACCTGAAGCAGATCCCACCCCCTCCTCCCGCCGGCACAGAGAGCACCCCAGTGGAAACACACACACACACACACACACTCCTCCAAAAAGCTCTGCCTTTACTCTTTTCAGTGACCCCTGTGGCATGTGGTGTGGAAGTTCCCAGGTCAGGGACTGATCCTGTGCCACAGCAGTGCAATGACGGATCCTTAACCCGCTGAGCCACCGGGGAACTCCTGAGCTGCTCTTGTAGTGAGCGTCATCACCACGTGCCCCGCCCTCAGACCCGAGACCCAGGTGACCTGGCAGCCTCCCTGCCTGCCCTCAGCCCAGGGATGCCCGGACTTTGCCCGTCAAGGGTGTCTTCCGAGCTGGGTGTGAACCTGTCGCTCTGACAGTGCAGGCTCAGCCTCAGATCGCAGCCCTTCCGTCCCATCCCGCAGTGGCCACTGGGCTCTGACCCCCCTCCACCCTGTCCCTTCACTTCACCTGCTAGTTTAATGCCAGGCGAGTGAGGCGAGGTCTGACGCGTTAGGTCCGCCCAGAGCCCTTCCCCTTCTGCCCCTCTGACGTCTCCGCAGCCTCGTCTGCACCTGCGAGGCCCCACCCGCCCCATGGCCAAGGCTGGGGATCCCCCGCCGTCTCCCGAGGGCCCTGTTGTGTCTCGTGGTCTTCGTGCGCCCCTGCAGCCTGCCCAGGGTGCCTCGCTCCATCCCCGTCCCCGGCCGCTTCAGTTCTCTTAGGAGTTCTCTGGGCTCCGATGTCCCACCTCGCCGGTGGCCGCCTTGCTGTGGTCACACCGGCGTCTTGGGGGTGGGAACGAGAATACTGCGCTTTTCATCGGAGCATAGAGTGAGGCCTCCGAGCCTGTCCGTCTGAAGTAGAGGCGAGTCCTGGGGCGCGTGCTCTTGCTTCTGTGTCACTTCTGCCTCCGGTAGTGAAACCTTTGGCAGGAGGCCCCCCTGGAACTGACACTTTGGGTTGGAGTCACTGCTTGTACCATATCACGTTTGGAAGGAAGCTGACACAGGTCATTTTTGTTGTGAGTAAAACAGGGTTTATGGCAAGTGAACGGAAGCCTACGGTTCCTCTAGTTGACTGAGAACCTGTCCTGGTTTACGTATCACTTAGTGTGGGGGTGAAAACCGAGCACAGAAACCCTTCGGCCGCCGTGGTTCCCCTGCCGAACATAGACTCTCATTCAAAACGCTCGACCCGGGTGGAGAGGGATTCTACCTGCCTTTGCGCCATCTCTGCAGGTTTACACCTGAGAAGTTGGTTGTTACGTGACTCTTTCTCTTGAGAAATCCTGTAGCCTTAGGCAGTGCTGATCATAAAATTGTTTTTCTCTCTGCTGCTTTTATACCTGTGTATATTTTAAAAACCAAGTCCAAGTCCGTGTAACAGCAGCAAGGTACACGTTTTAAGGAGTAAATTAGGAGATGTTGGTGATATTACAGGACTTATGCTGTTTATACTGAGAAAGCTCGTCTCTAAATGCCTCTTGTCTTCCTTTTACTTTTCTTAAGGCAGAGTTGGTTCAGCATGCAGATTCTAACGATTCTGAACTCCATTCTCTCCTGGGTCAGGACGGCTGTGGCGGGCCGGGGAATCTGCCTTCACAAGCCTGGCGGTGGCTCTGATGCCTGCGCGGCTTTGTGAACCACTGGTTTATTTCCCTTAAGTATTTTTTTTTCTTTTAAAAGGGCTGCACCCACGGCCCGTGGACGTTCCCAGGCTAGGGGTCGAATCGGAGCTGCAGCTGCCAGCCTACTCTGTAGCCACAGGGATCTGATCCTCGTCTGGGACCTGCACCACAGCTCTCGGCAACGCCAGATCCTTAACCCACTGAGCGAGGCCAGGGGTGGAACCCCCATCCTCGTGGATACTAGCTGGGTTCGTTACTGCTGAGCCACCGTGGGAACTCCTGGAGTAGATCTGTACTCTGTTTTTTATGTGATAAGATATGCATAGCAAAATTTACCTTTTTTGTTGTTGTTTGTTTTTTGCTTTTTAGGGCTGCAGTTGCAGCATATGGAAGGTCCCAGGCTGGCTGTCCAATTGGTGCTACAGCTGTAGCCTACACCACAGCCACAGCAACGCTGGATCCTTAACCCACTGAGTGAGGCCAGGGATCAAACCCGCATCCTCATGGATACTAGTCAGCTTCTTAACCCACCGAGCCACAATGGGAACTCTCCAAATTTACCATTGTAACCATTTCTAAGTGTACAATTCAGTGGTATTAAGTAGATTCACATTGTTGGGTAGCCTCCGTCTCCAGAACGCGTTCCTTTTCCCACAATGACACTCTGTCTCCATTAAGCACTAACCCCTCCATCCCCAGCCCTGGCAGGCGCCACCCCCTTCTACTTTCTGTCTCTGTAAAGTGCCTCTTCCAGATATTCCTTATTGGAGAAATTGCAGAGCACTTGGCCTTTCGTGACTTGCTTATTTCTCGTAGCATGTCTTCACGGTTCATTCATTCATGTTGTAGTGTGTCAAAAGTTCTTTCCTTTTTAAGGTTGAATAATCCTTGACACACACACACACCCACACCCACACCCACACCCACACCCCAGTTTGTTTATGCATGCAGCCAACTCCTTGGCTGTCGTCTTTCCATTTTTAAAGTCTAGCTGACCGTAATGTCTATCAAAACTAAGTGCGTATTTCTCTCTGTTTGTTTGTCTGTCTTTGATATTTGATAGATTCCAGATGCCAAGGACAAGTCCTTGACGCGTTAACGACTGAATTTTATCCCATCGATTCGGAATACATCTTTAATTTGCATCTCAGGGTTACCGTTGCCGTTAGCTTCTTACCACCGAAAGCACAGCAGCTGAAAGCAGCTGTAGTGGGGTGAGCTCGCTGGGGGCGGTCCCCTGGAATGGAAAGGTGGGACCTGCCACGGGGAGGGAAGAGGCAGAGAAAGCAGAGGGTCAGACGCCCCGGGGTCGGTGAGGTACGACCTGTAGGCCGGGTGTTCAGTCCGCAGCGCTTGATATTTTCCTGATGGATTAAACCAACTCCTACCATCCGCCTCCCGACGATGGAGTTTTTATTCTGGTTCATGGAGCCGGATAATATTTCCAGAGCTCGTTGCATTCTTTTATGTGGGCAAACACATGGGATCTTTAAAAGCTGACAGCTGCAATTCCCTGGAACACCAAATGCTCTTCGGAAGTCCACGAGCTTATTTCTTACCCTCTGGAAGGTTAAGCCGTGCTTTGCCACATCCAGCTTAGTTTGAGGGAGAGCATGCAAAGCCGCTGCTTTTACTGCCGCACACACTCACTTTGCTCTCTATTAGGGAAGGGAGTTTATGGATCGAGAGTTGTTTGGAAAGTCGTGGCAGGTCTTGGATTCCGTTGCTTCATGGCTCTGTCATGTGACTGTTTTAAATAGAGAAAACTAAGGGAAGAGAAACCCTTCGTGGCGGCCCAGACATTCTTGTTGGCCTAGGGCTTAAAGGATTATGGCCTGTGAGAGGTGACCCTCGAGATACAGCGACAGGGCAGGATGCCCGAGGACAAAGGCCTACCTGAAGAGGTGAATGCCTTCACCTCTCCTGACTCCTAGCCGTTCCTTCTCCTAGCAGGGATCGGTTAATGTTGGGCTTTTAGTTTGGTAACTGAAAAGCCTACCATGTTTATAGCCAAGTGCTATCAGACAGTATGTGTCTTGCTCTTGTTTGTTATGTTATCTTAGTTTCTGGGGTGCAGCAAAGCGATTCAGATGTATGTACGTATATGTGTATATATACACATAGTTTATTTGGGTTTATCACTGAATGTTGAATATAGTTTCCTGTGCCATGCAGGAGGACTTTGTTGTTTATTTTATATGTAGTAGTTTGTCTGCTAATCCCAGACTCCTAATTCACCACCCCTCCGCCCCTTTGGTAGCCATAAGTTTGTTTTTTATGCCTGAGTCTTTTTGTTTCTTAAGTAAAGTTCATTTGTGTCATATTTTAGATTCCACATGTGAGTGATATCATGCGGTATTTGTCTTTCTCTGTCTGACCTCACTTACTATGATAATCTCTAGGTCCACCCATGTTTGTGCAAATGGCATTATTTCATTCTTTTTTATTGCTGAATCATACTCATGTGTGTGTGTGTATCCTTTTTTTTTTTTTTTAGGGCTGCACTTGTGGCATATGGAGGTTCCCAGGCTATGGGTTGAATCAGGGCTGCAGCTGCCAGCCTACACCACAGCCACAGCAATGCCGGATCCTTAACCCACTGAGCGAGGCCAGGGATCGAACCTGCATCTTCATGGGTACTAGTCGGGTGTGTTAATGCTGAGCCACGACAGGAACTCTGCATCACATCCTCATTATCCATTTATCTGTCGATGGACATTGAGGTTGCTTCCATGTCTTGGCTGTTGCAAATATTGCTGCTATGAAGATAGGGGTGCTTGTATCCTTTGGAATTATTTGTTTTCTCTGGATATATGCTAGAAGTGTGATTGCTGGATCATATGGCAGTTCTGTTTGTTCTGTTTTTAGTTTTCTTTTCTTTTTTTTAAGGGACCTCCATACTGTTTTCCATAGCAGCCAAACCATTTGCACTCCCACCGACAGTGTAGGTGGGTTCCCTTTTTTCCCACACCCTCTCTAGCACTTGTTAATTGTAGTCTTTTTTTTTTTTTTGTCTTTTTGCCATTTCTTGGGCCGCTCCCACGGCACATGGAGGTTCCCAGGCTAGGGGTCGAATCAGAGCTGTAGCCACCAGCCTACGCCAGAGCCACAGCCACGCGGGATCCGAGCCACATCTGCGACCTACACCACAGCTCACGGCAAGGCCGGATCCTTAACCCACCGAGCAAGGGCAGGGATCGAACCCGCAACCTCATGGTTCCTTGTCGGATTCGTTAACCCCTGCGACACAACGGGAACTCCGGTTGTAGTCTTTTTTTATGATGGCCGTTCTGACCAGTGTGAGGTGGTACCTCGTGTGGTTTTGAGTTCCATCTCTCTCATAATTCGTGATGTTGAGCATCTCTTTATGTGCCTGTTGGCCGTCTGCCTGTCTTCTTGGAGAAATGTCTGTTTAGGTCTTCAGCCCATTCTTTGATTGGGTTGTTTGCCAAGCAATACTGTTGTAATGGTTGAAAGCAAATACGAAAAGAATGGAGGTGGAATTAATGTGTAAATGATGTGTTGGAGCCAAGTCTAAGCTAAGTGCCTTCACAGACAGGGGA
The DNA here is from genome assembly GCF_016906955.1 of Phacochoerus africanus. NCBI lineage: Eukaryota > Metazoa > Chordata > Mammalia > Artiodactyla > Suidae > Phacochoerus > Phacochoerus africanus. Next base: position 4,423,490 of record NC_062557.1, on the reverse strand, counting down.
CTCTGCAGATAAAGGTTTACGGAAAGAAAAGTCGTGGGAGTGGCGAGTCCTCAAACAGCATCTCAGGCGTTTGGAAGCAGCTGTGCCCGCCGATCAGCCCCATGTTCCTGCCAAGGAGGAACTTGTCTTCAGCAGATTGTCACCCTTCCCGTTAAATGCACGTTGTTGGTCCGAGTTTTAAAATGATACGAGTTTTTACCTCGCTTGTTGGTACGGATTTAAGTCACATAGTAAAAATAACTGGTCAACACCGAAGGTCCAAGGAGACTTTTTTCCTTTTAAAAGGGGTTTTTTTGTTACGCACGCCATCTCCCTGAGTTAGAGATTTTGCTCCAGTGTCACGAATCCCGACCAGCCAGGTCCTCACGTTGGGATTTGTTTGATACTCGGCCAGGGTTGCAGCCGAGCCTCTGCTCGGGAGGGGACATTCTTGTGTTATGCTCTCTGCCTGTCCCTTGGTCCCTTGAGTGGCTTGTCGGCCCAGCTCTTTTAAATGATCCGTCCTTCCATAGTTCTTTGACGGGTGTTTTAGTTGAGTGTTGCCTGGTGAGGCTGAGAACGGAAGGCAGGGTCTTAGGTCCGCAGAGACTGGCAGGACGTAGATATCTTGCCTCTGCTTCGTCTCCGTGCTGGGGGGGCGGGCGGGGAGGGATCGCCCTTTTGTGTTTGTGATGCTCATGTTTGTTTTTCATGAAGGAAATTTTAGGCTGTAACTGGTCTCAAACAAAACCGTATCCTGTTTTTAACTTTTTTTAACTAAACTTTTAGAGCAGTTTAGTCGGAGGCTGTTAGTAACTGGGAGGCAGAGCAGGGCGGGGTGCCATGGGGCGGGGGGGGGAGGGGGGCGGTGGAGAACAATTTCAAGACAGTTTCTGCCTTGGGGTCCTGTTCCCTTCTCTCCGGGGGGGATTGGTGGGCATTCCTCTGTGCCAGGCCTTGCACCTGCCGTGCCAACACCAGATCCGAGCCGTGTCTGCCACCTACACCACAGCTCACGGCAACACTGGCTCCTTAACCCACTGAGCGAGGCCAGGGATTGAACCTGCAACCTCATGGTTCCTTGTCGGATTCGTTAACCACTGGGCCACGACGGGAACTCCTCTCTCAGATTTTTAAAGGCCTTGATGCGGAGGTCGAGAGCTTGAAACACTGGACCCTTTGAACTCGATAGAAGGTTTGATAGCGGAGGGTAGTCGTGGACGGAGGCTCACGTGCTTGCATTTTGAATACTGTATTTACGGCAGAGGGACTTGTGAAGGAATGACTAAGATTTAAAGCCCAGTTCCCAAACTGTGTTCCGAGGCCCTCCAGGGCACCCTGGGGCCGGAGGACGTTTTTAACTTTTGAGGAAACAGCTATCCTCCACATTCTTGAACACCGCAGACTCCAAGTTCAAGGTAGCTCGCCGTTTCAAGGTCAGACTGCGTTTCCTTTGGTGGAGTCACAGCTTGTGCAGCTGGGGCTGCAGTGGCTGCTGCGTTAAAAGGCCAGCACCACAGAGGAGTCCGTGTTTAGGGCAGCAGCAGCGTGACTCTCAGAGGTACTCACTCCTCAAATAACTCTGGTTATTTAGGACTGAAACAAAAACACGTTTTCCTTCAAGCTAACTGTGATTTTTTTCAAAGGGTTACTAAGGTATTAAGACACAAATGCTTTTTCAGTTGTTTGGACCTAATAATGTAAGGAATGGTTTCCTCTGGCCTTGGAACACCACGGAGAGGTTGCCGAGCGTCCAAGGGTGCTGCAAGCCGGAATCTGGGGACCTCTGACGAGGAGCCAAGTGACGGGGCTCCGAGGGCAAATGATCCCGGATAGGCCCGCCAGAGACGTCAGCGGGGGTTTTCTTCAAGATCATAAGCCCGCGGGAAGTCCGGACCCCAGGCTCTTGTCGGAGCTGCCAGTCTTGAGATGTTCTCCAAAGGCGACGCAGTAGGACAAGTGTGGCCTTGGTTTTCTCGTCCCGATTAGAAATGGAGCCGATGCAGGATGACGCGTGCTGGAGTATCTTTGGTGGTATTTGAACACCTGGTAACGGCTCGTCTCTTAAATTGTGTTCACAGTTTGCGGGGATTTTGCCTGGCAGTTCTTGAAGAGGAATACACTGCCAAAACGCGAAGGAAAAGCAAAAAGACTCTAAGATCCAGTACCTACAAGGCCTTGTTGAATGCCCGGAGGCGCGCCGGGCAGCTGCCGCCTGTGTGTTGGGCCAGCAGGGCGGGGAGGGTTAGCGGAGGCCTCGGCTGAGACCTTAGCCAGTGTGAACGAGCCTCCTTTTAGGTGGATCGAGATGGGGGTTTTCCTTCTGCGCACAGTCGTTTTCCCGCTCGTCTTGTCCTCATGGCAGCAGCTCGATGATTGAAGGCCCCGGTCGCCTTTGCTGAACCTTGTGAAACACGGACACGTACTCCTTTGTGCTGTGACCCAGGAACGGGGAGGTGGCAGGACACACGCCTGTCGTGGGTGCGTGTGCAGTCACGACCGCAAGTCGGCTGCCCGCTGCTCGGGGGACGTCCCAGCTCTTGGCTGATGCTTCCTGCTGTGCCTCTGAACCCACTCCTTTGTTCCTTTGCTCATGGACTTTTTTTTGGGGGGGGTGTCATGTACGGGTACTTGTTTCTGCGACCCAAAGGGTTAGGACAGCAACGGGCAGAAAGTCTTAAACGGGGAGGACTGTTCAGCCCCAGCTTGTGTGGCCGTCCAGGCAGAGCCCGGCACCGGCCGTGGGCGTTCAGAGCACGTCCGCCCTTCCCGGTGGCGTCAGGCACCGTCTGGCGTCGCTCATCATTTTACGACGTCAAGACCCTGCGATTGTTCTCCTCTTTGGGGACACTGTTTAAAAACAGCATCATATGGATAAATCACATTATTGCCCTCTCTGTGGAGGTAAAACTTTTTACATGTCAGGTCTTAATTTTGTGGCTACTTTTTACCAGGTCCTTAGAATTGTGTCACTGCCGCCTGCTGAGTCGCCTGAAGGTCAGTGAAAGGGCAGCTGGTGACAGGGGAGTCCAGCGGGGCCGGAGGGCCCGGGACGCAGATGGTCACCGGAAATAGCGACTTCTCCTTCGCACGGCTCTGCAGCCCAGCTGGCACGAATGCCCTGAGGGCGTGTGCTGTTCCCCAGAGAGGAGATGTGGATTTGAGAAGAGAGCCTGAAGTTTCTTATCCTTTAACAGAAATGTTTCACGTTTAGAATATTTCATGGCAGAGCAAAGGAGTGAAAGAAACTGGTGTTTGAGGCGGAATTCCCACCGTCGTTCACCAGGGTCTGCCCTTCCCCGCCGTGGTGCAGAGTGATGCGAGTTGAAATGCCTCCTGTATCAAAAGTAAACAGAGGAGTTCCTGTTGTGGCTCAGCAGGTTAGGAACTTGACTAGCATCCATGAGGATGCAGGTTTGATCCCTGGCCTTGCTCAGTGGGTCAAGGATCTGGCGCTGCCGTTAGCTCTGGTGTAGGCTGGCAGCTCCAGCTCCAATTCAACCCCTAGCCTGGGATCTTCCATATGCCGCACCTGTGGCCCTAAAAAAAGGCAAACAGAGCTGGCTTGCAGCATCACATGCTAACTGGGGGCGTGGGCGTTGGGGGGGGGTGGATGTGTTCCTGGTAAAAAAGTGTCTGAAATATTTGGAGTTGCAAGCGTTTTGGCGCATGCTACATGAGCAGCACATTCATCTGTTCTTTCAGCTACAGTTGTGCTTTCCATAATATCATAATCACGCCTCGATGAGAAGTTTCTAGAAACGAAACCAGCCTCTCCCACGGGGTCCTTGGGCATCGTCATGAGTCTCCTAGATGCCCTTTCCTTAGACCCTGGGGCACCCGAGGGGGAACACACATCTTTTCCAGACTAAACATCATCTCTGGGGAAAGTGTGTTGTCAGGACCGTGGCCTGGAGGTTGTCTAAGAATTAGGAAATGCGTAATTTAAACTTAAGACGTATTCGATCTTAGAGGGAAATGGCTTGGAGCATATTAAACTTACATATACATCTTTAGTTTTAGCATAATCATTGTATTTTCTAGTTTGCTCTTACCAGTGGGCATCCAGTCCGTTGTTGCGACTTAATATTTTGGTCTCACTGAAGACTGGTGTTTGAAGGAAATGACTTTGGGTTAAATACAGCATTTACATGGCACAATTGGGTGTGCTGTTTTACTCTTGTTTGCAGGTCTTATACTGATTTGAAAAATGGCTCATCTGATTGGGTTGTCAGTAAGTATTTGGATGGATGAAGTGTATCAGGACTAACTAGATTACAGCTTTTCTCTACAACGGCTTGTGGGAGTCCTTGCTGTCGTGCGGTAGGTTTAGGATCTGGCGTTGCAAGAGCTGTGGTGAAGGTCGTGGCTGTGGCTTGGATTCCATCCCCAGCCCAGGAACTTCCATATGCCTCAGGTGGGTCTAAAAAAGAAAAAGCAAAACAAAAAAACAGCTCATGGAGTTCCCTGGTGGTTCAGTAGGTTAAGGACGCGGTACTGCCACTGCTGTGGCTCGAGTCACCGCTGTGGTGCAGGTTCCATCCCTGGCCGGGGAACTTCTGTGTGCTGTGGGCATGGCTAAATAAATAAATTTAAAAACACGGTTCACATGTCTCCTAAGTTTGGCTTTTATGAGTGTCCTTCAGGTATGAACATGCTCCTTCACAAGTAGCATGTCATTTGGAACCTCGGTTCGGAGGTGGAGCCAAAGGTCCAGGAAGGACTGGGCTGTGATGAGGTGTTAGGGTGAGATGCACTGCAGGCTCCCAGCTTCCCTGCATGGCCGTCTCTTTCCGTACCTGGAGTGGGCTTAGATGTTTATGAGCCTCTGCGTTGTGGCAGCAGGCCCGGTACCTCCTGTTCCTCCCACCGGGAATGTTCCCATCTTGTCTTTCGTTCTCTGAAGCCGCCCCCCATCAAGACCTCAGGACGCCTTCTTGAACCGCGCAGCCTGAGTGTTTGCATCAGCACAGCTCCTCCCGTGTGTGTGTGTGTGTGTGTGTGTGTGTGTGTCCCTCCCTCCCTGTCCCCCGCCCCCAGGTCCCTCTGCTGCTGCTGCTGCTGCTGCTCAGTTCTGCGTTCTTAGGTCTCGCCTGTCATAAGCCCCACTCCCGGGCCTTCCCCGTGGTCCTCTCTGGAAGCTTAGCATCCTGCTGGGTGGGGCCTCTTCACGTGCCTGTTATGTCGATGGGGAGTGAATTACAGCTCGGAGGACTTGGGTCAATTAGCCACAGTTTCTTGAGATGGTGTGTATGTGTTTCTTGGCGCACTGGCAACTTCTGGGAGAGACTCAGCCCCAGTTAGTTTTTTGGCTCACTGATTCCTCCCCAGGTAGAAGGAGATCTGTGAATGGGGGTCATGTCTAGTGCCATCGAAGAGCCACGGGGCTCAGGGAAAGCCACGGGCTTGGTTTGTTGGCTAAATTGGGTCTGAACCCAGTTCGATTTAAGGGTAGGTTCCTGGAGTGAAATTTCTTTTAAATGGCTTTTCCTGGCCGAATGCAGTGTTAATAAGCTCATCCATTCTCCAGTTGAAGTATCTTCACTAAAATATGGTTTTCTTTAGCACAGTACTAGCTTTGAATATGTCACAGTTGCATTCAAAGGTTGCTTAAAAACTCAAAGTCCTGCTGCCACGCTCCCAAATTGCAGGCTCCGAAATCCCTTTTGAAAGAGGAAGAGTGGGTGGAGGAGGAGGCTCGGTACCGGGAGCAGCTTTCCTCTCGGCAAATGGAAAAGGCTTCAGTGTTGCTTTTACTGTCGTCCAGCGATCGCTGAATTTAAAAACAAAGATGAACCGACGACTCGGGTCGTTGTTTCTCTTCGCAAAGCCGATTTGCCTCTTAAGAGGAGGCACCAAAGGACTTTCCTCCCCTCTGAAACCATTACTTCTGCGGGAGTTCCTTTGGTTCAGCTTTCTTGCTTTTGTCTTTGATAAATGTTTTGTGGGATTAGAAGATGACAGTGGTGCAGAGAGTTGGCGGAAGAAGACGACATTTGGAAGTTACTTGGGCCTTTCAGATGCAGTGATTGGAACCTGGTAGGAGCCGAAACAGTGGGGTTCTTCCTTACTTCTCTCCTGGAGGCTTCTTAGTGTAGAGGTAAAACGGAAGGCCTGCCAACGTGGGCGCTTTGGCCCCAAAGGATTTTAACACTAGGGAGGCTCGGGGTTCCCACTGTGGCTCAGTGGTCACGAACCTGACTAGGATCCATGAGGATGTGGGTTCAATCCCTGGCCCTGCTCAGTGGGTTAAGGATCTGGTGTTGCCGTGAGCTATGGTGTAGGCCGGCAGGTGCAGCTCCAATTCGACCCCTAAGCCTGGGAACCTACATATGCCATGTGTGCGGCCCTAAAAAGCAGAAATAAAAGCAGGGAAGCTTCTCTTGAAAAACCAGACACTTGAGCTCTCAGGTTTGCATCTCCTCTGAGCTGCAGTGAGCCAGCCCGGGCAGGAGGCCCCTGGGGAAGGAGCAGGTCCCGCGTGGCTGTGCACCTGGCCACCACACTGGGCTTTGGGCAACCCTGCACTGAATCTCCTTTTGTGTGTGTGTAAAATGTGACTATTTGTATTTAATCAGTTCTGTGCAAAAGCTCTGGTGGTTTATGTGTGGACTCTCCCTCCCAGTTACCTTTTCCTATTAATATGTCCCCCAAGTTTCTATCGTGAAAATTTTCGATGGAAGTTGACAGCATGCGTGAGCACCTGTATCCCTTTCGCCAGGGCAATCAGCACAGCTGCCTTATCTGGCTCTCTTTTTACAGACCCCTTGGAAGTAAGCTGTGCATGTCAGAGCTCTTTTGCCCTAACTACTGAAGAGGAGGTGTACTCCTACATAACTGTCACCATCATCGCCGCCAACCGTCGTCATCGACGCAGACAGAGTATTATTTCTTCAATGTGTGACGTGCGGTCACCTTCCCGACACTCCTCCTTGGAGCTGTTTTGCTTCCCTCCACGAGCCCGCCCAGCGCTGCCCTCGGTTGCCCTGCGGCTCTCCGCCCGCCTTGATGCTAGGCAGTCCCGTGCTGGTTTTGTTCATCTTTCAAAACACTGACAGTTTTTCTTTTTGGCTGTGTTTGTGACATGTGGACGTTCCCAAGTCAGGGTTTGAACCGGTGCCGCAGCAGCGACCCAGGCTGCCCCAGTGACAGTGCTGGATCCTTAACTCACTGCGCCGAAAGGGAGCTGCTGGGTTTTCTTTTTCAAGAGGCAGGCTGGTGGTTCTGTAGAGGGGTCCCTGGTTTGGACTTGCCTCTTTGGTCTGGTGGTTGCCTCCTGACTCGCTCTCGGCTCCCCGTCTCGTGTGCAGGGCTGCGTGGGGGCGTGAGTGTCCATCTTCACGCTGGACCGTCGCACTGTCCCCTGAATGGTCCGGAGTTCAGTCGTTGGGTTAAGGTGATGTCCACCAGATCTTTCCATTGCAGAGGTGCCCTCGTCCCAGTGACTCCCAGTCGGTGGGACTGTGGTATCTTCTCCGAGAAGCACCTTTCAGTAGCATCCATCGACGAGCCTGGCCTGCGTCAGCTGTAGTAAGCTGATGGCTCCAGAAGGGTGCTGCTTCTAATTCTGTCATTCCCTCTCGTGAGTATTAGGTGACCTTTTTCTGTAAAATTTCCTCCCCTGCCTCTTTTCCTTGAGCATCATTATGTGGTGTGTGATGCTTTGCCTTTTTTTTCTTCTGGTGCTCCAGTTGCCCTGGGATTGACAAATGGAAGCCCTTCAGGCTGGTTCCCCGTCAGTCACTGAGCACGTCCTCGGCTCCCGGTAACAAGTGTGTCACGCTAGGCCTGACCTTTCCTCGCCCCAGACTCGTGTCCAGCCAGTCCTCCAAGGAGCATAGCTTCCTTTTTTTTTTTTTTAATGGGAATGGGATTTCGAAAATAAGATGTGAATGCCAGGTTTGCTCATTGCAACCGAAGTGTCATTGCTTCTAGGCCCTTTCTGTGAATAAAGCTAGAATGTCTATTAGTACTTTAATTTTTCAGAGCCTTCAGAAACTTCATAGGTTGTAGTTTGTGCTCAAATAAAAGGGGGTGCTGGTGTCCGGTGCAGTTTCAGAGACGAGGTTCTGGCCACTTCTACGTCCTCCTTTTCCTTAACCCTCCAGAAAGTTGGTGTTTTCTCCGCTAACGGGACGCAGGTTCATTAACCTTACAGAGGTCGGCCAAGGTGGGTGAGCCCAGAAGCACAAAGCTAGACTCACTGGTTTGTTTAGTAAGCTTTCAGTCCACGTTTCAAGAGATGTTTGTTGAACAGTGACGTTGCTTTAGGCATTGAGTAAGGTCCTTATTCTCCTGGATGATCAAGGAGAAATGGGACTTCTCTCTGCCCTGTGGCTGAGTGTCACCTGCGCCTAGTGGCAGGGCGACATGTGGCAGGAAGAGGTTGATGCCCACAGCCACTTTCCACACGGCCAGAGCGCTGGAGAGGAGCTTAGCGATTCCGATTCCTGTGCTGGTGGCTCCTTAGCCCGGATGCCCTCGAGGCCCTCTGGTCCGGGCGCGCCCCAAGGTGAGAGCAGGGGTGTCTGCAAGTAGGAGTCTCCGTGATGGTAACAGTTCAGGGAGTGGAAAGTTTTTGCTGTGTTTTAAGATGAAGGCTAGCCTGTGTGGGCGCTGCCTTATGCTGACACTCTATTTCGAGAATTTAAAGGGTTCTGTGGGTGTTTTGAAAATGATCTAACAGGTGCTTAAATAGGAGAAATCCTGGAGTAGTTTGTTTCTTGCTAAGTGCTTACTCTACCCTCGACATAACTTAGAAAGGCCTGTTTTGTTGGAGGCCCTGGTATTCTCAGTTTCTTGGTATGTCGTAAGGCTGCAATGCATAAAGCCAGGTTTGCTTTTTTTTAATGTACTAGAGTTCAGACCGTGTCACTGTGTAGAACAAGTGATAGTCAGCATGTTTTTTTCCCTGGAATTATTCGTGTGTGCAGAACTTGGCTGGGTATGATCTCAGCAGTTGAGTAAACTTCTTAAGTGTTGTTTATTATAAAATGCATTAGGAGAAATACCATGTGGTTTATTATTCCATGACAGCAGTTACAGGATTTGGAACAAATTTCAGTGCGGGAGGGAGTAGATCCGTACAAAGAATGTCGGTGGTCACCTGGCGGGCTTGGCCCCCTCCCAGCCCATCCGTGTGCGACCGTCATGAATTTCCTGGGAAGGCGACCCTGGTCCCTCCTTCCCCACCCCCGCGCAGGAGGGCAGCTCCAGGAGGACCGGCCTTCTGTCCTGGGTCTTGGTCCCGCCCCTTGCCCTCAGGGCCTGGCCTCGTGGTTGGTGCCCCCTCACAGCGCCACCATCTCCCCCTCTGCGGCTGTGGGTCCCTGCTGGCAGCCGGGGGGTTCCTCCAGGTCGTACTCCTGGGTTCTCTTTCCTGGAAGTGCTCTTCCCTCATCCCTGACTGTGAACCGACCTTTCCAGGCTCTGGAGGCTCCTCGAAGCCTTCCCAGGCCTCCGTCCCTCCAGGCGCCTCCAGGCTGCGCGTGTCCTCATCCGTCCCCTTAAGCCCTTAGGGCGCCTGCGGATTCTTAGGACACTCTGGTGTATCCCCCGGAACTCTGCTTCCTCTGCCCAGCCCGGGACCTCATGCGCGTATAGACAGCAGGAGTGCAGCACGAGTTGTGCGGTGGGGGGGGGGGGGGGGGGGGATTCATGCTGCTACCCAGAGGGGAGGAGATCCGGCCCAGAAGGCTGAGAATTGCTTGGAATGGAGTGGTCGCGGGGAGCGGGGCAGGAGTTACTGGGCTGCTCTGGCGTTGACGGGGTTTCCGTGCCAGCCCTTGTGACCGGAGAATGCTTATGTTCAGATGGTCAAGCCGCTTCCCGGGCAGCACCAGGGCCAGCTGTTTTTGATGTGATGACGCTCTGAAACTGCTTGCACCGTGTGAGAGGTAAAATCGGAGCAGTCTGGGCTATTTCCCCACTTGCATGAGTCTTTTCAGCGCCGTGAATGTCTTCCTTAAATCTGTGCTTGGCTGCCAGGAAGCTGGGCAGACACAGGTGCCTTGCCCCCGTTTTCCTGCAGCCTCACGGGGGCAGCTCCGTCTCACACGGGGGCAGCTCCGTCTCACACGCCGTCATCTCACAGCAGCAGGGGAGCAGAACCGGGGGGGGGGGCGGGCAGGGGCTTCCTTTTTCAGTTTCTACTCACAGCGCAGCCCCGCCGTCTCCTGCTCCCGACGCTGAGGGCCACTGGGCGGCGTGGGTTTTCGTGTGAAGGCAGCAGTACCTTCAGTTCAGTGATCGTCACAGGCTGTTTCAGAGCAAAGCAAGCCTGGTGCCCAAGTACATTTTCTAAAAAAGTGGATGAATTATGTAGCCAGTCTTCTTTCTTTTTTTTAATTTTGAGACGGCGGCAGATTCATAGTATGTGAGTAATGCATTATTCACAAGGAATGTTATGGCAAGATCCTGTGTGTCCTTTGCCCATCTCACCCCTCGGGGGCATCGAAGGAGACTGTCATATGTCATCACAACCAAGACACTGACGTGAGGCAGTCAAGACACAGAACGTCCCCCAGGCGTCCAAGTCCATGATCCGTTTTGAGATAATTTTATATATGCTGTGGGGTTAGGTCAAAGTCTTTTTTTTTTTTTTTTGCCCATGGATTTGTAATTTCTCCAGTAATATGTGTGAAAAGGCCATCTTTCGTCCATTGAATTGCTTTTTTTTGTTTTAAAAAAATCAGTTGGGCATGTTTGGGTTAGCATGTGGCTCTGCTCTGCCATGACCTGTGTGTCCCCGTCCGCCAGTGCCACACAGCCTGGGTTCCTGGAGCCACGCAGGAACCCTTAATCCCCAGCGTGGGACGCCTCCCAGTGTCGTCGTCTTTTCAAAACCGCTGCAGCTCTTGCGGTCCTTCCGCCTTTCTACACGAATTTGAAGATGGTCCTGCCCGTAAGCTACAGAAGAGCAATCTTGCTGCCATTTTGATGGAAAGGAAGTTAACCCTCTCTGTCCCGTGGGGAGAATGGGTGTCTGTGTTACGTTGCGTCTTCCTGTCCATCAGCATAGCCTTTGGGGGGTTTTTTGGCCGTGCCCACAGCATGCCCAAGTTCCCAGGCCAGGGACTGAGCCCGTGCCATAGCAGTGGCAACGCTGGGGTCCTTAACCAGCTAAGCCTCCAGGGAACTCCTTGAGTGTCTTTCTGCTCTCAATTAATGAAAGCCCAAGATGGAAGAGCGAGGGCAACTGTGATGTGACCTGTTGACGTGTTTTCAGAGATGCTTTTATTCCGGGGAGACTGGCAGACTGTCAGCTCACGTCTTTGTTCAACTCCTCTTTTGAAAACTGTATCCCCAGGCCTATGAAAGGAGGTTCCCCACGTGTCCCTTGATCCCCATGTTTGTGGACAGCGACACTGTGAATGAATTCAGGAGCGAAGACGGGGCCATTCACGTCATAGAAAGGCGCTGCAAGCTGGATATCGATGCGCCCAGACTCCTGAAGAAGGTAACCGAGCAGGCATCTCGGAAGCCAGTGCCCAGACCAGAGGGAGCTTGGGCGCGTAGCTCCCGTTGCCCTCGGAGGTTGTTAACGAACCCCTTCTCTTTCTCTTTCTGTTTTAAAGATCGCAGGAGTTGATTATGTTTATTTTGTCCAGAAGAACTCACTGAATTCTCGGGAACGCACTTTGCACATTGAGGCCCATAATGAAACGTTTTCCAACCGGGTCATCATCAACGAGCACTGCTGCTACAGCGTGAGTACCCGGGCTCGGGCGGCTGGCACGCTGGCGCCTGGTTTCCAGAGCTGTTCGGCCGTCGCTTTCAACGGTGCATTTCTTAGTCTGAGAGGGCAGGTCTTCATCAGATAAAGTCACCAGTTTCTGAGGAGTGGGGTCAGCAGGTGGCAGGGGTGGTTTCCTGCAGGCAGAATGGGTGGCGTTGTTGTTGCAGTTACGGGAGCCAGGCGACGCCCTGATTTTTTTTTTTTTTAATAATATTCTTTTAAATGATAGAACTTAATCCTTACGAGAGATGAGCTGAAGCGTGGGTTTGGAGGTGCCAGGTCAAAGGACTCACCTCCTCGCGGTGTGACGGCTCGCTCTCCAGCCGTCCGTCCTGCTGGGCCTTGGGCTGGCCCCGCCCGTGGCCATTCCGCCACTGCGTCCAGCAGCTGCAGGATGACACAGGCTCCGTGGATGCTTTCACTCCGCTGGGGGTGCTTCCATGAAAACTCATGGCTTAGGATGCCGGATTTTTTTTTTAATTTTTGTTTTTTGCGTTTTAGGGCCACACCCAGGGCACATGGAAGTTCCCAGGCTAGGGGTCAAATCGGAGCTGCAGCTGTCGGCCTCCGCCACAGCCACAGCAACTTAGGACTCAAGCCGCATCTGTGACCTACACCACAGCTCATGGCAATGCTGGATCCTTAACCCACTGAGTGAGGCCAGGGATCCAACCCACATCCTCATGGATACTAGCCCGGTTTGTTACCACCGAGCCACGACGGGAACTCTCTGCCTGACTCCCGTCCTTAGCTCCTTCAGGCACCGCTCAGATCGCCCCTTCTCCACGAAGCCAGCCCCGAGCCCTGTTTATCTCTGCCACCTGCCCTCCAGTCCCTTTGGCCTGCACCCTCCTGTCCACGGCGCTGATCCTCCAGCTGTCACGGGCTTTCTTACCTGTGATGTTTACGGCCAGTTGTCCGTCTCCTGCTGGACTCTGAGCTTCCCGGGGTGGGGGTCCGGTTCTTTGCATGCTGGGGAAGAGGGCAGTGACTGAATGACCCAATGAGTGGACCAAAATGAGAATGAAGCGCCCTTTCACAGTCATTTTTAGGAGAGTTTAGAAATATTACTGAAGCTTGTCGTGATTTTGAACCTGTGTAATTTTTCCACCTGCTCCTTTCATGGTAATTACATTGTTAGTGAAATGAGTGCGGGTCCGGTTATCACGGGACTGAGAGCCAGCGCCCTTCTCAGCTGTCATTAGAGTTAGTGGGAATGCTTCCTCTTTCACCTGCAGGTTCACCCCGAAAATGAAGACTGGACCTGTTTTGAACAGTCTGCAAGTTTAGATATTAAGTCTTTCTTTGGTTTTGAAAGTACAGTGGAAAAAATTGCAATGAAACAATATACCAGCAACATTAAAAAAGTGAGTGTCTCTTGGGATTTTGTGAAAAGGGCTGGGCAGGAGTCCCTGAGGCGCTCCTGGCCGGCCGTGTTTGCAGAAGCTGGGGATGGGTGCGTGTGGGCCCAGCGAGTGGAAGGCCGGAGGGGGCCTCAGACGAAGCCGGTGGCTGATGGAGGCGAGGAGGGTGTGTGGCCGTGGCCATGGCCGTGGCCCTCCCTGCGGGACTGCTGGCATAGTGAAGGTTGGGCTGAGGCAGGAGCAGCTGCCAGCGGCCCCAGGTGCCATCGGGGTTGGCTGGTGGGGGCATTGCTGTCCTGATGGGACACTCCAGGGGGGGTCTCTTGGGTCCCAGGCTGTGGGAGGGAAGGGTCTCTGCCGCCGCCTGGGGCTGGGGTGGGGTGCTTCCCAAGGCCTGTTTCAGGGATGTGGGGAGGCAGCTGACTCGAGGCCCAGAGGCCCTATTGAGTGCAGGTGTGGCAGATCAGGGCTTTTCATTGGTTGTGTTAATTCCACCTTAAGGTCCTCTTTCGTAGGCCTTTAGAGAAGAAGTAAAAGACTTGGGAAAACCAAAAACCCAGCAGCATTTAGCCTTTCTCTCCTGTTTGCTCTGCGGCAACGCGGGTTTTCCTGGGGTTTTCAAAGCCCCGCGGGCGAGTCGTCTGGCCTCCGCCCGTACTAACCTTCGGGGGGTTTGCTCTGAAGGGGAAGGAGATCATCGAGTACTACCTGCGGCAGCTGGAGGAGGAGGGCATCACCTTCGTGCCGCGCTGGGCTCCGCCGGCCCTGGCGCCTTCCTCGGACGCCGCCGCCTCGTCCTGCAAGAAGCAGGCGGCCTCGTCGGCTGGTGTGGACACAGAGCCCGCGCTCAAGGACGGGCTGAGCGGCGAGCCCCTCAGCAACCCCAGCGGGGCCCCCGAGCCCGTGGCGGGGCCCCCCGACGGTAGGTCCCAGGGAGGCTTCCTCCTGAGGGCTGCTCTGCCCCACGGGCCCCTTCCTCTGGCTTCTAGAACATTCGTTTTCTTTTTTTCTTAGCATGAAAAACAGAGTTTTTAAAAATAGGCAGGAAGGGTTATATCAAGTCGTTATTTTATTGGGACCAGGAAATAGTTTTCCTCTTAGCTGAAGGTGTCTTTAGTGAAGTACAGCAGGAGCTAGGCCCTTGAATACGATTCTGTCGTCAGCAGACACCTTCTGTGCTTCCTCGGTGCCAGGCGCTGTCCTTGGCACATTCTGGATGCTGAGTCGTGTAACAGCCGTGCCTTCTCGGTGGGAGTGCTTCCTGTCCCCGTTTTATGCGCGAGTTAGTAACTGCGGCTCAGAGAACACACGGCTCGCCTGGCATCACCCGGCATCACCCGGCTGGGCTGTGTCCACCGTGCTGTGCCGCCTCTCGCGGGTGTCACACACACAGCTTTTTTATTTCTCAGTGTGAGGCCCACCGTCAAAGGAGCAGACGCAAGGAACTGCCGCCCTCACGTCCCCTTGTTATTGGCACTTAATGTCCATAGGTCCTGTCTGCAGCTCAGCTGCGCCACTGGTTCGTTTTCAGCGGGTGGCGAGCATTTCAGCTGGTTTGCGGATGTTTTATTTTCCGCTTTGTGAATTTTCCTCTGCTCTACTCACTTTGAAGCCGCATTCTTCCAGCTCGTGGTACCTTATCTTTAGGACGGTTTCTCGTGTCCTTACACCTCCAGAGCAGGTCCAGGTTCACTCGCGTGCTCTCTGTCTTCGCTGTGTGTGACGTGCGTCCTCTTTCCATAACTTTGCGTGTTACCCATCACGGAACACCCACGAGGGCCGTCCTGCTGTGGCACAGCTAGAGGCGGCCGTGCTGGTCACGGTGTGTGAGGGCTGGGCCGTGACTGGCTTGCAGAGCCCTCACGGTCTCTGTGGGGGCTGGTCGCTCGGCCCTCAGCCTCGGGGGGCCACACAGGGCATCACCGAGCCGGAGACGTGGGGAGCCCGCAGGTCGCGGCGTTCCTTGTCCTAAGCGAGGTCCCGTCGTTTCTTTCCAGACAAACTGGACGCTGACTACATCAAGAGGTACCTGGGTGACCTGACGCCGCTCCAGGAGAGCTGCCTGATCCGGCTTCGCCAGTGGCTCCAGGAAACCCACAAGGGCAAGGTGAGCGTCCACACCGTGGGCTGGGGGCTGCCGGGAGCCACGGACCCCGGGCCTGTTGAGAGTAGATGCTCCGACCGCCTTCCAGCCTGAGGGTCCCGGGCTCTGCCTCCGTGTGGTGCCCAAGGCCTTGGCGGGAGTCACGACGCCCTTGTGTGTGCGCTTGGCTGCGTCCTGGAGGTTACGCGGGTGGTGTCACTTAAAAACAGTCACAGGGTGGCGTTCCCTGGCACAGCGGGGGAAGGATCTGGCCTTGTCGCTGCTGCAGCGAGGGTTCGATTCCTGGCCCAGGAACTTCCACATGATGCTGGCGTGGCCAGAGAGAAAAATTGCACGTCAAGTTGCGAAGCGATAGTATGTTCCTGGTACTCGTGTTTTAATTTTCAGAAGGCTTGGAAGTAGTTCATAGATTATTCGGAGATTAGAACTTCTGGGGCTCTGATTTTGAGGGTTTGGTCAGCGGCCTGGTAAGGAAGTAGATTTCCTGGTCTTCCGGCTGGCGGGGACTGGTGTGGAGCAGGGGTGGTTAGTGTGTCCAGCGAGGTGCCGGCCTCACGCAGTGGAGGGAAGCCGGGCCCTGCGTGCAGCTGGCCTGCTCTCTAGTTCTGCGTCGTGGTCCCCAGCCCCCTTGCTGAGGACTGCCGAGGCCCGCTGCGAGAACGCCACCCCAGTAACGAGAGCTGCCATTCGTTGTCACTTAGCATCTGTTTTAAGAGCTTCGTGCAGTCCTCCCCGCAGCCTGTGAGGGCTGCTAGTTTATTGACCGTTGCACTGGCCCAAGTCTGATGGGTTGTGAGTGGTGGGGCCGGGTTTGAGGCCAGGCCGTTTGGTTCCAGGACCGCCGTTCCCTGTAATGGGGTCCTCTCAGAGCGGAGGTCCTGCCGTCTCAGGGCTGTGAGTTACTCCCCCAGGAGCGGGTGGAAGGTGGGTGCCAGCTGCACCCCTGTCCCATCACCTGTGCACCTGCAGCGAGCGGCCAGCCGGGGAGGGACGGTGGCCCTCGGGAGACCCAGGCCCCGGCTTGGCCTTGTGTTTCCTCAGGGAGCCGACCTGCCGATGACCAGGGGCGGCATCTGGAGAAGGTTCTGTGCCTCAGGACCCCACCCCCACCCCCCCACAGCCGACACTGTTGTGTGTCCTCAGTTTTCGTTCAAGTGTTACACGTGTACAGAGAAGGGTGCAGGTCGGAGTGCCGAGCCCGGGCGTGGAGGCACCTGGGGTTTGGGAAATTACCTGGGCCTTCACTCTGCGCTGCTGAGACTGAAACGGGGGGAGTAGAAAGATCACTCGGACTCCTGACGCTGATTGGCTGAGGCCTCGGGGAAGGTTTTGGGGGTGACGGCTAGTGGTGTTAAATAGGGGCGAAATGGAAGGAGCCTTCCTCTCTTGGTCAAGTGCCCGTCCCCCGGCCGCTTGTCACCTCGCTTAGACAAGCTCTTTCTCTTGATAGATCCCCAAAGATGAGCATATTCTTCGGTTCCTCCGTGCCCGCGACTTCAACATCGATAAAGCCAGAGAGATCCTGTGCCAGTCGTTGACCTGGCGCAAGCAGCACCAGGTGGATTACATCCTTGACTCCTGGCATGCGCCCCAGGTGCTGCAGGACTACTACGCGGGAGGCTGGCACCACCACGACAAAGGTAGCCGGGGGCAGGCCCTGCGGACCCGTAGGCAGCTCCTTCCCCAGATAAGGGGTGGGGGTGCATGGTCCTGCCGCTCAAGCTTGGCAGATGGATGCCACCCAGAAGGGACCTGGGGAGCGGGAAGGAAGGGCCCGGGCTGCTGCTGCTTTGCCACACACGCCGCCCTGGGCCTTAGTCCCCGGGAGTTGGGCTATTTTAAAAGCTGGGAAGGTGGTGTTTCTTCAGGAGCACAGGGCTAGTGAGGGCCCTTTCCGGTGACTGAAGCCCTGCGGTGCTGTAAACACCTGCAGCCAGGTTTTCTACCTTGACATAGAGGGGCACTTCAGCTCTGTCTGGGGAGCCAGCGATCCCTGCAGCGAGGGCTGGGGCGCGATGGGGTGGGACTGCTCTGCCCACAGGGCCCTGCAGGACGGCTGTGGCCGAGCCCCCCACGTGCTCCCAGGCTGAATGGCTCCGGTGGCTTGCCTGCCTTGTGTGCGGTGTTTCTCCAGATTAATCGTAGCTTTATGAGTTGTTATTAGATGCGTGTGTTTAGTCCACTTTCTGGCCCTCGAAGAGTAAAGCGTGCAGTCACACAAGCGTATCTGAGGAGGTGCTGGCAGGGACTTTGTCGGGAGCACAGACGCCTTTTGTTCCATGTGGAGCAGGTCCAGGCCGGACTCTGGGGGGGTGAGGTTCCCCAGGTGGTGACCACAGGGCAGCTGGGCACCCGCGTCAGAGAGGACCACACCGCCCCGCACTCCCAACGGAAGATGGGCCCCAGCGGCTTCCCTGGAGCAGAAGCCTCTCCTGGCCTCCAGCCCCTCCCCCGGCGCTGAGTGACAGGGGCCTGGGGTGCACCCTGGCCACCCAGGCTTCTTGCCTTGTGTGGCCGCCCGGCAGGGCGACGGGGAGCGTGCGCAAGGGCCGTGCTGACCTGCCTCTCCCCCCGCAGACGGGCGGCCGCTCTACGTGCTCAGGCTGGGCCAGATGGACACCAAGGGCTTGGTGCGTGCGCTCGGGGAGGAGGCCCTGCTGCGATACGTGAGTGTCCCCGGCTGTGCGCGACCCCCCCCCCCCCACCCCCCAAGCGCGGGTGCCTCTGTTCTTAGTGAGAAGACCTGCTCGCACAGCCCAAAAGCTTCAACAGAGGGCACGCAGCCGCAGGAATGGGTTTCACGGTGCGCAAGCGTGACCCCAGATTCAGTGTAGCCCCTCGAGAGGCCGCGGGGGCGCCTTTTCCTCCCACGTGGACAGGCCCTGACCTCTGACCTCACTGCTTCTGAGATGCCACTCAGGTCAGACCTCTTACTAGTGTTCTTCCCCGGCCTTCGTCAGGGCTGGCAGGACAGTGGGGACAGTTAGGGAGAGGAGAGCACTGACTGTCCACGCAGATGACACAGGCACGTCTACAGCCCGTGACCCTGAACTATCCACTGGAGGCCTTGGTTGCACACTGGTCAGCGCCGGGCCCTGTGCACACTTACAGGTGTCCACACGCTCCCCACGTGCACGCGTGTGCACATACAGACACGGGTAGACCGTGTGTATACGGACAGGTGTGCGCATCCAGGTCAGAGGGTTCCCTCGGCCGGACCCCAGGTCACTTCCCACACGTGCTTTTTCTTGGCTGGGACGCATGGCATCAGGATGTCCCCGCTACATGGACGCTGACCTCCGACACCTCCAGATGTGCTTGTTCGCAGTAGGTCAGCAGGCCACATCCTCCCTGCCCAGCTGGTGTCCCCGAGCTGGGGCCTCACTTGGGGAGCTGCCACCTTTGCCGCCCACCACTGCACTCCTTCCCTCTTGAGAGAGCGTCTGTGTCCATGACGTGTTTTCTGCGTGTGCACCTGCCAGGATTTTAAGAGGGGACTTTCTCGCGTGCTGTTACTGTCACCCTCGTCGCTGGGGGCGGGCATCTTGCCGCCCTGGACGGATGCCGGACTTCTACGGCCCTTTGTGCGCAGGTTCTGTCCGTGAACGAAGAGGGTCTCAGGCGATGCCAGGACAACACCAAGGTCTTCGGCCGGCCGATCAGGTAGCCCTGGCGCCCTCCGTCCTCTGCGCTCACTGACGGCGAGTTCAGTGCTTCTAGTTGGTTTTTAGAACCAAAATCTGGCCTGATTTTTAGCACCAACTCTAGTTAGCTGACTCTTCTCCATCGCGTCCTAAAAGGGAGACGATAGACAAACATGTAAATCCCGGCTGGTTGGGAGGGGCAGCCGCTGGGTTTCAGGATCTGGGCGAGTTGCCCGCCCCAGTGCTGAGTCCCCTGGGTCTGAGAGTGTTGGCCTGTCTTGGCTTGTGATTTCACTTTTGGGGGGTTGGGGTTGGGGTCGGGGTGGGGGGAGTTCCTTGAGGGCAGGGGTCTCCGAGGTTCTGGTCACGGCTGTGTTCTCGCTCCTGCGAGGGTGCTCTGGGCATGGCTGTGAGGACAGGGTGCTGCGCCCGTCACGCTGGGTATTTCCGCACCACACACGCCCCGCTGGGTCCCGAGAGGGCTCAGCCGTCAAGGGCAGCCCGCGGCCTCCCTTGGCCGGGGGTGGGAAGGCACTGCAGTCCGACTGGGCTTGACTCTCTGCCGCGGGCTCTTGGCTGCTTTGCCATTTCAGGGCCGGCCCGCCGGTCCCTTGAGCTTCCCACAGGCAGGTAGAAGAATTCATCACACTGCGGGTTTGGAAGCGGGTGCGGTTTTGGACGTGGACACACGTGCTGTGCAGGATAAGCAGCGGGAGTGTTCGTGGGCCGCAGGTTGCCACGCGCGCTGCGTCCTCAACGAAGCCCGTCTCCGCCCGCAGCTCCTGGACCTGCCTGGTGGACCTGGAGGGGCTCAACATGCGGCACCTGTGGCGGCCGGGCGTGAAGGCGCTGCTGCGCATCATCGAGGTGGTGGAGGCCAACTACCCCGAGACGCTGGGCCGCCTGCTGATCCTGCGCGCCCCCAGGGTGTTCCCCGTGCTCTGGACGCTGGTGCGTCTCGCGCATGCGCAGCCCGCGACCGGCAGCCCCGCCCTTCGGCAGGCGCGCACGCGCGTGTCCGCGAACCCCTGTCTGTGGCTTGACGAGTCTTGACTAGTCAGGAAAGAATCGAGAGCCGTGGAGGAAGAAAGGGTCTCGGATTCCCTAAGGGCAGAGGCATCCCTGAGGGTCCTGGGGCCGTGCACGTGGGGTCCCCCCCGAATATCCCCGTGTCCCCGTGATGTCACCACGTGATTTTAATCTCCGAGGCGCAGACCGCAGCGCCGGCGTGACGGCGTGGTCTTCTCTGCCTGTTTACAGGTTAGCCCATTCATCGATGACAACACCAGGAGGAAATTCCTCATTTATGCGGGAAATGACTACCAGGGGCCCGGAGGCCTGCTGGATTACATCGACAAGGAGATCATCCCCGACTTCCTGAGCGGGGAATGCATGGTGGGTGTCGGTGCATGGTGGGCGTCCCTGCATGGTGGGTGTCCGCCAGAACCCGCCCCGGGGCCCAGCAAGGGGTGGAGGGCAGGGCGGCCGCACAGGCGGGTCTCAGAACTCCGTTTGGATTGGTCTGAGTTTTTGGGTTTTGGCTGACAGCTCTCTGATAGCTACGTGACTATCTGAGCTAAACCATCGAGGTAGTTGAGGTCAAACTGAGTAGAACCCTTGAGGTAATTGCTGATAGCACATGGGTTCTTCATTGTTAAATACTGATGAGGATTTGTTTCAAAATCCGTCTAATTGCAGTGGCTTTATTCACTCAGCTTTGTGTGAATCAGATTTTTTAACCATTTTAGAGGTGCCATGCATTTTTTAAAAACATTATTAAAAAAATCAGATTATCAGGAGTTCCCGTCCTGGCTCAGGGATAACAAACCCAGCTGGTTAAGAATCTGGCGTGGCTGTGGCTGTGGTGTAGGCTACAGACACAGCTCGGATCTGGCGTGGCTGTGGCTGTGGTGTAGGCTGGTGGCTACAGATCCAATTAGACCCCTAGCCTGGGAACCTCCATGTGCTGTGGGTGTGGCCCGAGAAAAGACAAAAAAAAAGATAAAGGGAAAAGTTACAGGAACTAGTTCGTTTTTATGTGATTTGCGGTGTTAAATACACTGAGTTGCCAGGTTTTCGAGCCTCGGCCTCTGCTTTGTTCCCTGACTCCGACCATACAGCCTCGAGGGCACCACAGCTGAGCAGAGGGTGAGGAAGCAGAGCCTGGAGGGGCTCTTTCTGGGTTGTTAGAGTTTAACCAGCACTTGGACTCGGCTCTCAGGCCTTCCGTCCTGCTCTGAGGACCACGGTGCAGCTCGAAGGAACAAGTGGGTTCCAGGACCCCAACCTGCCCGCCAGCGCCCGCAGTTAAAGTGAGGGCAGTTGTGTAGAAGCCCAGAGGGCGACTCCGGAGTTTGCTTTTCCCGCTGTGACGAAGGCACCCCGGCCGGAGCAGCCGACCTGGCTCCCGAGCTGACCCCGTGCTGTTCACAACGGTCAGGGTCCCGAGATGCCGGAGATGCCCCTACCCCCGGCCCTTCAGGCTGCTTCTCAGCGCCTCTGCTGGCGAGGTCAGCCTGGTGTCTGCCACGTGGCAGCACGGCTTCTCCCTGGGTGGTCACCTCCCCGGGCTGGTGACACAGGAACTGCTTGGGTTTTATGAGCTGGACTAGTGAGTCATTCTCACAAGGTCGGTGAGGAAATGTATGAAACATACACATCCTCATTCAACCTGTTTCAGGCAAATTCAAAAGACGCTGCTTTTTATCATTTCTTGGCTGGCCTGATCATCTGACCTGGGTTAGACTCGAAGCTTTCTTCACTGATTATGTATCTTGACTGTGATTGTGTATAATGAAAACAATGCCTGTAGCTGCAGAGACTAAAGTACTTTTCTTGATGGGATCTTTTCCCTCCACAGTGCAACAGAGATACTTACAGTTCTTACAGAAACAGCCTCAGCCATGGGCTCCAGCCCCTCACACGTACTAGCTTGAATTGTGCGGCAACTCAGCTTCAACCTGTTCCCCTTTCTTGGCGGCGAGACACACGTCCTTAGGCGGGTCTAGCAGTTCTCCTGCCGAGCGGTGCGGGGCGTTCCGGCCTGGCTGGCGCGCTCCGTCTCCTGCGCGGCTCCGCGGAGTTGAGGACGTGGCTGCTTCCCCGGGGGGCGGGCCTGTGTGCACACAGCTCTGACCGCTGCATTTGCCTTGCAGTGTGAAGTGCCCGAGGGGGGCCTGGTGCCCAAGTCTCTGTACAGGACGGCGGAGGAGCTGGAGAACGAAGACCTCAAGCTCTGGACCGAGACCATCTACCAGTCGGCCAGCGTTTTCAAAGGGGCCCCGCACGAGGTGGGCGCTGGGGCCGAGCCCCGGGCCGGTCCTTTTGGGGTCCCCCGTGGGCTTAGGTGAAGAATCAGCTGCCTCTCTGGGCACGTGTTCAGGCTTTTGTGGACGCTTGACGCGCGGTGTAGGTAGACGCTGACGCCGAAGAGCAGGCCTCTCAGAGTCGGCAGGGCTGCCCAGGCCGGGGCGCCTGGAAGGGGGAGCAGGTGTCTCCAGTCCGGTCCCCTGAGGACCAGCACACACGGGAGGCCGACTGGTCGCCCCTGCGGCACAGTTCGTAACTCCTGCGTTGAGTTCATCTGGTGATGGATGGGACCAGTGTCATTTCCTGTTTTTTCATGACTGGTGTCGAGTATTTATTATTTTTTAAGGAATTTGCTTGTTTTCCTAAGTCTGATGGGGTGAGAAGCCTGTGTGTCTTGTCTTGCAGTCACGCGGCGGTGTGGGAGCAGGAGTGCTCCTGTGTCTTTCCACGCGCGTGAATAAGTGACGGCAGGCGTTTGTGCCTTATTCCGGCTCCACAGGGAGAGGACGCCTGTGTCTCGAGGCCTGTCTGTGTTCCTCTCACTGGAGGCCGAGTTCTCGTCTTTCCTTAGGTCCCTGTTGCTCTCGTCCAGGGGAGAGGACTCAGCGGTGTGGTGTGTGTGTCACAGGGTGTCTGTGCAAGTGTCTCGACAGTAAAGCAGTGAAAGCTTCCCTTCTGCTTTGGGGGTTCAATAGAGCAGAAATCACCGATGGTGACCCCAGAAGTTGAGGTCCCCGTTGTGAACGCAGGGCCCCGGGTGCCTCAGCAGTGGGGCTGCCATCTCGGGAGCTCTGCCCAAGGAGCCTCGGCGCTGTCATCAGTGCCACTGCTGGGACTCCATGCGGCTCTGTTGCTCAGGGGGGCTCCATGGGCCTGTCCGTGGGGAGAAGTGGCAGTGGTGGGACCAAAAGGGCTGCTTGACAAGAGGCAAAGTGCTAAACTGCCGCCAGAGGCTCCGCGGGCAGGCTTCCTAGGCAGGCTGGGCGGGTCCTGGCTGCTGCTGAAATTTTTTAGTGAATACATAACATTTTACAGCTGGCTTTAATTCTCACACCCTCTCACAGTCATCTCCTGAAACGCTCCCCTCTGATCACTCCCTGCTGGAGGCTGTATGGGTGCCCAGTAAATCCCAGCCCTTCCCCAAGCCGGGCCGCGTGGCTCCCTCTTCCCGCCCCGCCGCCAAGCTCATGCCCTCCCCCTGCGAGGAAGCTTCCCTCCCGGGCTTTTTTTCTGGGACCTTCCCTGTGCCCTCGAAACTGCTTCTGTGCATCTGCCCTTTGCTTCTGTTTGTGCTGAGGCTGAGGCTCAGGACCCTGGAGGAGCACTGTCTACACCTCCTGTCAGGGGCGCTGGGGGTCAGGACCTGGGACGAGCGCCGTCGGCACCTCCCGTGAGGGGCGCTGGCTGTAGCTAGTGACTGAGCACAGAGCTGGCCCGTGGGGCGCAGCTGGAGCCACTGGTCGAAAGAAGGAAGAGCGAGCGGAGACGCAGGTGGTCGAGTGAGGGGTCTGGGGGAGAGGGTCCCCGCTGCGGGGCTCCAGCCCCTGCGCGCACGCACGCACGCACGCACGCGCGCACAGAGGGGCAGGGGACTTGCTGCGGCGGCGGCGGTGGCTGGCGGCTGCCTCGGAGGGTTGATGCCGCCTTTCTCTGCAGATTCTCATTCAGATTGTGGACGCCTCTTCTGTGATCACCTGGGATTTTGACGTGTGCAAAGGGGACATTGTCTTCAACATCTATCACTCCAAGAGGGCGCCACAGCCGCCCAAGAAGGACGTGCTGGGCGCGCACAGTGTGACCTCCCCCGGCGGGAACAACGTGCAGCTCATCGACCGCGCGTGGCAGCTGGGCCGGGACTACAGCATGGTGGAGTCGTCGCTGACCTGCCGGGAAGGGGAGAGCGTGCAGGTGAGCCGCCCCGGCCGGGGCCGGACGAAGCCCGCGCCCGGCCCGGCCCGCCCGCCCGCTGCGGGGCGGCTCCGCGGCGGGCGTCCTCCTCGTTAGGGTCGGGGCGTCAGGGGAACTCGGACCCCTGCAGGATCCAGAGTCACGACTTCTTTCCGGGAGCCTTTTCACCACCGGGGCACAGGAGGAGGAGGAGGGAAGAGGCCTGAGACGAAAAGCCCTGCTCAGCGGGCGGCCTTGCCTGGGGCGCGGGGGAGGGAGGGAGACAGCGCTCAGGGCGCCCTTACCCATCACTGGCCGTCCTCGCTCATGCTGACAGGCCATTTTTTAAATCTCGGCGTGTTATTTTGAGCTCAGAGTGGTAGTTCTTGGGTGCTTCTGGCCTTCATAACGATGCACAATTTTGCTGCTGCTGCAGTTTTCCGGGATCAGCCTTTCGGTGTTCTGGGGGGGTCTCAGGAGCAGGGTCAAAGGGAGTGTTTTCTTTGGTGTTAAAATTAATAACCATTTTAAGCTGTATCATCGTCTTTAGTTCCAGAATTGGCAGAAAAAGTCGTTTTCATTGGGGGGGGGGCCCGTCGGTGAGGGCGTCCGAGGCCGTCTGGGAGCGCAGCCTGGTGCAGGCGGCCTTCTCTGGCCCCACCTGTCAGGGAGGAGCAGGGGGCACCCGCCTCCTCCCCAGAGGCTGGTCCTGAGGGTGGACAGCCCAGAGGGTCCCTCCGCGTGGCCCCCCAGTGCCTGACAGAGACCCGGCTGCAGGGCTGACACTCGGAAAGAGGGTGGCACTGGCCCTGATGCTGAACCAGGGCAGCGGGTCCTTCGCCGGCCGAGCCGCTCCGTGATGGGTCCTGGGCGCTCACGGCCCCGAGGACGCCCGGCCCCTGTGGGACCCCCTGGGAGGGGAGCCCCCTGAGCCGGCGCTGCCTGACTCGTTGCAGGGCTCCCACGTGACGCGGTGGCCGGGCTTCTACATCCTGCAGTGGAAGTTCCACAGCATGCCTGCGTGTGCCGCCACCAGCCTGCCCCGCGTGGACGACGTGCTGGCCTCCCTGCAGGTCTCCTCTCACAAGTGCAAGGTCATGTACTACACCGAGGTGATCGCCTCCGAGGACTTCAGGTGGGGCTCCCCTCCCGGTGGCTCTGGGCGGGGCTTCGCTGGGCTGCCTGCCGCTCGCTGGCGGTTCTCGAAGTCCGCGCTGTGGAGGGCGGCAGGCCATGTCCCCAGGGCCCCCACACGGCCACCCCGGCTTCGGAGCGCGGGGTGGGCTGGGAACGCGGCGGGGTCCTCACGCCCCGTCCTGTGCTGCTTGCAGAGGCTCCATGACCAGCCTGGAGTCCAGCCACAGCGGGTTCTCCCAGCTCAGTGCTGCCACCACCTCGTCCAGCCAGTCCCACTCCAGCTCCATGATCTCCAGGTAGTGCCCGGGGCGCCAGGACGGCCGCCCGCCTCGGACCTCCCGCCCGGCTGCCCGGCCGGCGGCCACTGCGCGCAGACTCCTCGCCCTCTAGGTAGCAGCTAGCTCTCCATAGTCCCCGATCCCGAAACTATCTCCACGGTAGTTTTCACTCTAACTCAGTAGCCATAGATTTTGTATACGGTGTGCACAAAATCCAGCCAGAGCACAAGGGCTCTCCCGAAAGAGACGTGGCTCATATACCACTTCAGAAGGCGACTTGGTCGCAAACGTCGATGCAAAAAACATCTCCAACCACCTCCACGCTGCCCTTTGGTGGACAAACTCCTCCTCCTCCACCACCACCGGCAGAGGCGACCCGCCTTCCTCGTGGAGCAGAAGCTGCCAGCCTGCCCCCCGCACGCCTCGCGGCCCCTCCTCGGATTAAGTGACAGCCCGCTAGGTGGCGCCGCTTCACTGGGAAGGACTCAGGCAGCTGCGGGCGCCCCCAGCCTGCTCCCGGGCCAGGCAGACCCACTGTCGCCCAGTGGGCGCTGGGGTTCGGGGCTCTGGGGGCGCCCCGTGACGCCAGGAGAAAGACGCCCCACTAAACCTTAGTTTCTCTCTCCTCCCTCACACCTTTCTGGTACTTGGAGAGCAGGCGTTCTCTGCACGAGAGTCTGGGCCAGGGCGTCCCTCCCCTTTGCCTGCTGGCGCTGCTCTTCCCCCCACCCCCCCCCCCCCCCCCGTGCTTGGTTCTAGCTCATTCTAGGCCTGCCTCCGCGGGGCCTTCAACGCTTGGTGGCATCAGAGCCCAGGGGGTCCTTCTAGCCCCGGGGATTCTGTGAGTCCCATTGCCGTTTGGAAGCTGTCCCGTGTTGACTGTGGCCGGCGATGGCGCCGGGGGCTGGGTCAGGGCAGGACACGCGTGTGCAGGGGGCTCGTGAGTCCGGGGGTCGGGGATGGGGCAAGCAGAACCTTCGTTCAGGTAGCAAAGGATTTGGTTTCTTAGCAGATCAGGGTGTGAGACTGATGTGCTTTCTTGCTTCTCACTCACAAAGCCTGGTCTGTCTTTTATTGACCCTCCTTTTCTCAGCTTTTCATGGGAAAAGCGGTTCTTTGCGAGTCTGTCCGGTTGTAGCTTTGGGTCCGTCTCCGTGGTGTGGCCTGGTGGTGTGTGGCCGAGCCGTGTCGTCACTGCGTGGCGGCCGGGGTCTTGGTGTGCACTCAGGCCTCCGCCCGGAGAGCCGTGTGCATGGACGGCGTGTGGCCCTGAGGCCTGGGGTCTCGGGTGGCTGGGGTGGCCTCCCTGATCTGAGGTGCCCGGTGGCCGCCTGCACGCCAATGCTGGGGCCTCCGGGACCGCGGGCCCCTCTGGAGCACAGCTGTGCGTTCCCTTCACAAAGAGCAGCTCCCCGTGGGCGCCTGGGGCCCGTTTCCGGAGAGCCCAGCGGGGTTAGGTGGGCAGCTCAGCCGCCTCCTGTCACTGCCTCCTGCTTCCGAATCTTAAGGGCCTGAAGTCGGTCCTGTCTGTCTCTCTCTCTCTCTTTCTCTCTCTCTGTGTCTCAGATGGCGATTTTGCTGACAGCTGCCAAGAAAACGCTCCACCCCGACAGCCCACCTCAGCCCAGGGAAGTTTGTAGAACTATGTGAATTGCAGCCACCCCTCCCCCAACCTGAAGAGTGGTTCTTTTTAAGTTGACCCAGAAGTGGCTCTGTTTTGTCCCCAAAGAGTTGAATCCGCCTCTAAGAGTTCAAAGCACACCCCCCAGAGCTGCTCACGGGGCTCACTCTCCGGTCACATGCACCCCGTCCTCCTGGGCGGGGCCGGGGCAGAGGGACCTCCGCTCGCACTGGACCGGGTCCCCTCCGTGCCCTGCACTCTTTCGAAATGCTGCTGGACGTCACCTTCGCCAGCACTAATGATTCTCTCGGTTCCCCGTCTATGACTAGTGTCTTAAATCACTTTCTTTCCTAACGTCATGATTTACGTATCAAATTCTGTAAATGTTTTGTAAACATATTACCTCACTCTTGGTAATACAATACTGATAGTCTTTAAAAGATTTTTTTATTGTTATCAATAATAAATGTGAACTGTTTAAAAAACACGTGTCCTTTTCTCACTGTGCGACGGCCGCTCCTGCGCAGACGGGCGCCCCGAGAGGCAGCAGGAGGGGCCTCTGGAGCCGCGGCGCTGGCGTCCCAGGGCTCGGCGCGTGGCCGCCCGTGCAGGACCCGTGCACCCTGTCCTGACGGTCCCCTCGCTCCCCGAGGGGACGCGCTGCAGTTCCCCTTCAACACCGCGACACCAGGCGGGACTCCGCCGTGACGCCTGATGTGATGATGTCTCTTTAGTGACGAAATGGATCTTGGTCAGGTGGCCCCAGAGAGGATCAGATGGGCGGTGTGGACCTTCAGAAACCTGGGCCGCCGCGCCCCCGGCTCCTGCAGCTGGGCCTGCAGGGTGGGGTGGCCCGGGCGTGGGGCAGGGCCTCCCCGATGAGGGCCCGTCTTCGGTGGGAGTGGGCAGGGCCCACAGGCGCCCGCACGTCCCCAGCTCAGCCTGGGTTACAGGCCTGTCCCCTGGCAGCCAAGACAGGAGATGGCCTCAGTACCCCTGCGCAGCTGCATGGCTCACCGTGACAGCCCGGCCTGTCACCGAAGGGAGGAGAGGCTTCCTAACGGCGCCCACGCTGCCCAGGCCTTCCGCTTGGCATCCTGGTCTCACGGTGGCGGCCAGAGCAGCGGGACAGCAGTGGGGGCAGGAGCCGCAGCCCCCGCTGCCTGTCCCCACCTGTCCATCAGATGCCGACACCACGGCTGCCCGGCCGTCCTGGCGCATGGCGGGTTCTTCTATAAAACGTTGCTGTGAAGCAAGCCGGCAGTCAGTTGTGTCTGGGACGTTAGGGCTTCGGGAAGCAGGGGATTCTGGGCAGATGCTGCTGTCCCTCGTGAAAACAGAGCGACTGGACGCGGGACCTAAAGCCCACGGACGACTGGCTGGTACCCTAGGAGGTGGTCAAAGCGACAAAGCTTGTGATGCGCACTCGCCCCAGAGAGAGGAAGCCCCTGTGGTCGCCATTTACAAGCAGCCCCGGCGACAAGGCTCGACATCAGCCCCCAACGGAGCACAAGGCAGCCACAGCTTCCAGACCCGTGTGCTGGGGAGGAGGGTGCCGTCTGAAGGGCCAGAGGGTAGGGCCCCAGCAGGGCCCAGGCGCCCGGCGGGAAGCACCCCAGGGCCGCTGGGGGGGAGGCCTGGGGTGGGGCGGTCCAGCCCCTCTTAACCCCCAAGACCACCTGCCAGGGCTCCCTTCTAGAAAGGACCCCACACCGAGGAAAAACTGCCTGGAGTGGAACTAAAATGAGGCAGCACAGGGACAGGACAGGGAAGGCGCAGGCTGAACGGGGCAGGGCACGAGCCCGGGAGTCTCTGGAAGCAAGCGGACACAGCGGTTTTTCTGCTGGGCCGAGCCCGAGGCATGCGGAGGTTCCCAGGCCAGGGATCAAATCCACACCACAGCAGTACCGATAGTACCGAATCCGTAGCCACTGGGCCACCAGGGAACTCCTGGACACTGTTTTTAAAGGCTTAGCCAAAACAAGAGGATTGACCCATAAAATTAACCATCCCTACAAAGGGTCTCATGGGAATGCTCTACTTTCACGTAGATGGGGAGGCATCCAGGCCGAAAGCCAGGAGCAGCCCAATGGCAGAATCCTTGGCACCCAGGATCTTTACATCCCAGCCCCCACTAAAACCAGCCTTTCCCGGAGAAAAGGCTCATTCCAGCTCTGGGACAGGAAGTGGACACGAGAAGCCCGGGACGTCTTGTCACATCCAAGAGCCCAGATGTGATCAAAGACCACCAGGGCCACGTCCCCCAGATTTCAGAGTTGCCTGGTGGCTTTTTCACTGGCCAGGAAAGGGACACTTGGGATTGCAACCTACTCCCAACCCTTTGGGTGTGTTGAGATCCATGAATTCATAGTCCTAACATTAAGCAGTTTTCCTATCAAATTGGTCACCTTCGGAGCATGATAGGGAACCAGTTTTGAAAGCAGTTCAGCGGAAAGAGCCGGGTGTCCCCTGCCTCTCCTAAGGGGACAGGCAGTGGGCCGAGCGCCATGAACACATCCCCACCTGTAAATGCCAAAGGAATGATCGAATAAGACCGTTGCACGCCCCCAGTGAATGAAGAGGGGCCGGCATGGAGCTTCCTCAGCCGCTGAGGTCTCAGGGCGAGGGAGACGAGGGATGGTGTGCGCCTCTGATGCTGCAGTCCTGTCAGTCCACCCGAGCCCATCCAGGATCTGGGTCCGGCCGCCGAGCTGCAGGAAGCACAGAGGGTGGGCTGTGGGTGAGCTGCACTGTGGGAAACGGGTCAAAAGGCCTGGGTTCTTCAACGAATTGTGAGGCAAAGAAAGTGCAGAGTGAGGGTGGGCCTATGAATTAGAGGCCAACCGAAAGCTTTTGGGGTTTTTTTTTTTTTTTTGGTCTTTTTAGGGCCGCACCTGCGGCATGTAAGTTCCCAGGCTAGGGGTCAAATCAGAGCTACAGCCACCAGCCTATACCATGGCCACAGCCATGCGGGATCCGAGCTGCATCTGTGACCTACACCATAGCTCGTGGCAATGCTGGATCCTTAACCCACTGAGCGAGGCCAGGGATTGAACCTGCAACCCCACGGTTCCTCGTCGGATTTGTTTCTGCTGAGCCACGACGGGAACTCCCAACCAGAGTTTTAATAGTAGGACCAAACTGTGCACGTAGCCAGCCTCGTGGTTCCTTCTTGGGGGTGCAGCCAGTTGGTTCTGTTCGCTGTCTCGGATCCAATATGACACGCTTCCATCCTCGTCTCTTTATTTCACAATAAAAAGCTCTCTCGGACTTCCCGTGTGGCTCCCACACAGCTACTCGGCGTTGCTGCTACGTGGCTGTGGCTTGACCTCCGGCTCAGGAACTTCCACATGCCACAGGTGTGGCCATGTGTTTTTTTAAAAAAGAGAGAAGAAAGGTTTCTCATTTTGGTTTTGGTTTTGAGTTCGGGCTTCAGGTGGGTTAGTTTGCCTTCAAGGAAATTAACGCTGGTTCTTTAATTGGAAGCTTCCTTCTTTTACCCAAATCACCAGGCGGGGACTGCTGGCACCTGTGGCCCGGGCACCGCGCCCAGGCACATACCCTGCACTGGCTGGCTCTGGATCCTGCCTTTATTGTGTCCGTGTCCAGGACCGCAAAGCAGAGCTAACCGGCTGGCGGCAAGTGACAGCAAGGCTCCTGCAGCCTCTAGGAGAAAATCTGAGGCCGGTCCCTTCAAAGCTCTGCCCCCTGCCGTGTGCAGCCGAGACCCTTCCTTTCTCGTCCTTGAAGCAGGAGCAACTGGACTCTGTCCCTCTCTGACCTTTGCCTTTGGGCTTGAGAGCTCGGTCCGTCACCAGGACCCAGCTTGACAGCGACAGAGAAATAGCTACGAGCCCTCAGATGCTCACATGACTGGGCCTCTGCACCAGCCCCCACCGCTGTGTCAGAGACACACGGGGAGCGAAGTCTGGGCTGTGTCTGGGAACCAGAGGGACGAGTGCCTGGCTGCGGAAAGGAGGGCCCTCCCAGCTCCATCTGCAGAGCCAGCCGGAGTCCCTCGGCACTGGCTGGCTAAGTCCTGCTCCTTCCCTTTTGCAAGGCTGGTCTACACCCGGGATCGGAGTCCCCGAGTGAGACCTCACCTCAGCCCCCAGGTGGAGCCCCTTTCCATCAGGCTGAAGAGGGGGAGGGGGTCACGGCTCTAATCCAGGGATTTGCCTCCGCTGACGCCACCTTGTGGCCATGTTGGAGAAGCGCATCCCCATCACCCAACCGGGCGATGAGCTGCTCCCTGCTCTGCCCCTGGAGTCAGAGCGCCAGGAGGAAACACCAGCCCTCATGTCTACTGAAATCCGACCTTGGAAGGGATGTGACGGTTAATTTTACGGGTCAATTTGATTGGGCCGTGCAGCCCAGACTTTTGGTCAAAGAAAGGTTCTGGGTATGTCTGGGAGGGTGTTTTTTGGGGGGATTCGATGACATTTGAAGAGGTAGCTGAGTGAGGACTGACCCCCCTGGTATGGGTGGGCTGCATCCAATCAGTTGAAGGCCCAGATAGAACAAAAAGGCCGACATTCTCCCAGGTAAGAGAGGATTTTCCTGCCCAACGGCCTTGATCTGGAAAATTGGCTTTTCTCTCCTTTGGACTGGAACACTGGTTTTCCCCTGGGCTTCCAGCCTGCGGACTGCAGGTCTTGGAACTTGTCAGCCTCCAGCACCACGTGAGCCAGTTCCTTATCATAAGCCTCTTTCTGTAAATATACATCCTCTTGGTTCTGTTTCTCTGTGGAACCTGGACAAATTTACAGGAAGTTTGCTCTAAAGTCCTGGTGTTGGAAAGTCTTCGACATTTACCAAAAAACTGGTTAATCTGGAATCCTCTCTCCTTGGTGTGTGTGGGAGGGTGTGTGTGTTTGGTGTGTGTGTGTGTGTGTGTGTGTTGGTTTGGGTTTTTTCCAGCAGTAGGCTTATCTTTCTCTCTTTTATGTAGATAAATTGCAGGCTGTTAAAGCTGGGGAAGAAAGCTTAGAGCGACCTGGTTCCGGCTCCCACAGCTGCAGCCCAGGGAGGGCAGGGATGTGGGTGCAGCCAGGTAGCCTCCTGAGCCGCGCTTCTCATCAGCCCACTGTGAACACTGTGCCTGGAGAGCTCTCAGGTTCCCCGCCCCCCGGCCCTGTCTCCCTCTCACTGACCCTAAAATGCAAGGGAACAGGTTATCTCAGCAGGACGGTGCCAAGACACAACAAGCAAGTGATTGTCAGAGCGTGTTGTGCCCTTGGAAGGGCTCTGCCGACACGGGGGTTTCGGCAGAGCTTGGCCGAACCAAGGACTTGAGAGCACAGCTGGGGCCTGGGGCTGAAGGGACAACAGGTGCCCACTGTCCCTGCCGCACCTGCGGGGGAGGGTCTTCTGAGGAAAGAACCCGTGAGCATCCCACGGAAGACCGGCCACCAAAGGAGAGATCAGAAAGGGCACAACCCAAATGAGAAAGCTTCTCCGAAAGCGCCCCTTGTGCGCCCTCCGTGACGCTACCACAGGGGCCAATGAGACCAATGAGACGTCACCAGGCACGGGAGGGACTGGGAGGACAGACGGCTTGCTGCTGGAGCAGGGGCTGTGGAGGGAGGGGGCTGCCCAGGGAGCTGCTCCCAGGCCTTCCAGCACCTTCTCCCTGCCCCCACGCTGGCCCGCTGGCCCCACGGGTCACCCTCCGTGGGGGGCACAGATCCTGCCCTCACGGGGGTGGGGGGCGGGTGGCTCTGTCCGTGGCTCCGTCCCCGCCAGGGCCTAGGACAGCGCCTGCCGCAGGACAGACACCCCG
Organism: Phacochoerus africanus; assembly: GCF_016906955.1. Lineage (NCBI taxonomy): Eukaryota > Metazoa > Chordata > Mammalia > Artiodactyla > Suidae > Phacochoerus > Phacochoerus africanus. The sequence goes on along the minus strand of NC_062557.1, from coordinate 4,390,648 downwards.
AATACCTGCAGAGTGCGAGTGGATGAGTTCTCAGGGCTTCTGGCCTCACAGATGGCATCATTCTGACCCCCACGGGCCTGGGCACGTGTGCCTCGCTCATCAGACGGCGTGAGAGAGGATCTGCCGCAGCCGGAAGCGCGAGGACGACGCCATCAGTCCGGACCCCCTTCGGCCTCAGCGTTCGTGCTGTCGGCCCTGCGTGGCCGTGGGTTTCGCAGCCGCAGATTCAAGTGACCGTGGCCACGGGGCGCCGCAGGTGGGCGAATCTGCGGCTGCGAAACCCGTGGCCACGTTGCGCGAATGCGCCGGACTTGGGCTCGGCAGCGGCTCCTGCTGGCCCCGCTCGGCCGGGAAACTCGGGAACCGCGGTGCTCGTGTTTCCTTCTGATTTTAAATGAAGTTAAAACGTATTCGCGGGCCCCTGAAGAATCCTGGGCCCCGGGTGCCAGGCTCCAGGGCCTGGTGGGGAAGGAGGCCCTGGCCCGGCAGTCAGGCGAGGCCGCAGCCCCACTGCGCCGCCCCGAGGGCGACGGGAGGCACCTGCCGACCAGATGAGATGTCCCTTCCGCCCACTGACAGGTAAGCCGTGCAGCCCTGGGAGCAGGGGACCTGCGAGCACTTCCCAGAGGGGATGTCGCTCTTCATCCCCCGGGCATTGGCGTGTGCGTGTGTGTGTGCGTGCGTGCATGTGTGTGCTGGGTCTTGTTGACCCTGCGGAGGTCTGGGTTCCTTGCTCTATAGACCATGCAAGAGATGTCTGGAGGTGGGGAAGGGTCGCTAGTGGCTGGTGGGCGGGTATGTGGGCAGGTGGCGCTCAGCTTCCTGGGGCCTGGTTTCAGAACCGCCCTCTGTCCACCCCCAGACAGACAGGCAGCCCCGTCTGTGCTTGGAAGTGAAACAGGGAAAGTCTGAGTTCCGCACTGGGAACTGAACGAGGACAGGCGTCCAGCGTGAGTCTGCAGACAGGCACCTGCTGCCGCTCCCTTACCTGTCATTTTGCCACTGCAGGACGTGGATGCTGGGGATGGGGACCTGGTACCAAGGGGATGAGCTGCCTCTGCGTGAGCTCAAACAGTGATGGCCTGAGCGCTGCCCTGCTGCGGAGGCTGGGAGCCGGATGAAGCACAGACCAGCATGCCCCGCTGCAGTGGATTCCGTGAGAACACAAATTGGTTTGTTTGCTAATAATGTTTATTTATTGGTCTGTCTGTTTTTATAAGCGGCACATCCACAAGGACCCAACTGAGTCAGGTTTCACAGCGATGGAGGAGAAGCCTTGCAGCTATTTTCTCACATGGAAGTTCTTGGGCAGATCCAGTAACTCGGAGTTGCAAGACATAATACGGAGAATCCCCCACCCTTTACCCAGCGTCCCCCAAAGGCCACACAACGTATCCGCACTGATCGCATCCGCTAGGCTTACGATGCTTTCCTGGTTTGCCTGTGTTCATGGTGCGGGTGTGTGTTTAGCCCCATCCAGTTTTATCAGCTGTACAGGCCGGGGTTCCCCCACCTCAGTCAAGTCCCTCACCGCTGCCCTCCTAGAGCCATGCCCGCCTCCCTCCCACCCCCCACCCCCCAGCCCCCAGCAACCACCGATCTCCGTTTCTAAACTTTCCTCATTCCAAAAATGTTATATAAAGGGAGTTCCTGTCGTGGCTCAGTGGTTAACGAATCCAACTAGGAACCGTGAGGTTGCGGGTTCGATCCCTGGCCTCGCTCAGTGGGTTAAGGTTAAGGATCCAGCGTTGCCACGAGCTGTGGTGTAGGTTGCAGACATGGCTCAGATCTGGCGTTGCTGTGGCTCTGGCATAGCTCCGATTAGACCCCTAGCCTGGGAACCTCCATATGCCGTGGGTGCAGCCCTAGCAAAGACAAAAAAAAAATAATAATAATGTTATGTAAATGGAATCCCATGGGGCACAGCCTTTTGGATTGGCGTTTTCACTCAGCCCCCTCCCCCGGACACTCGCTCAGTTGTCATTACTTGTCGCCACAGCGTAGTAAGTCAGTATCCAGGGCCCAGCCTTTGTCCACCAGCCGCTCAGGAAAGGTTGCCGGGGCCTTTCCAGTTTGAACTGCACACAGAGCTGGTGTGAGCACTCGTGAACAGTTTTATGTGAACATAAACTTTCATCCCTCTGGTTGAAACGCCCAGGAGTGCCACCGCTGGGTCCTGAGGTAGGGAGGGTGCGTGTCTAGTTTTTAATAAGAAACCACGAAACTGCCTTCCAGAAAGGCTGCAGCATCCTCCCTTCCCGCCAGCAGTGTGGGCAGGACTCTCGCGTCCTCACGCTGCTCCTTCCTGCGGCCGTTATGGCAGGTGTGCGGCGCTCTCTCCCGCGGCTTTACTTTGCCTTCCCCTAAGGGTTCATGACGTGGGTTCAACACCTTGTCATGTGTTCGTTTGCTGTTTGCGGTGAGATGACTCGCATCTTTTGCCCGTTTTCTAACTGGATCCTTGGCTGCTTTCCTGTTGAGCTGAGAGCTCTTTATCTGTTCCGGTCCCTTGTAGGATGTGGGATTTGTGATATACCTGCTTTTAATATGAAGGATATATGAATCAAAACTGGAAGCTCATAAGATGTACATACTTGGAGTTCCCTGGTGGCTCAGCGGGTTGGGGATCCAGCATGGTCACTGCTGCGGCTCAGGCTGCTGCTATGGTGCAGGTTCGATCCCTGGCCCGGGTGCTTCTACATGCGCGGCAGCCAAAAAAAGAAAAAAGAGGAAGAAGAGGGAAGCCTTGCCCTCAGGGAGCATGCATTCTAGCCTGGGAGGCCTGAGGGGGGTTGGCTCAGCCCCCAGGCTGCTGAAGGGCTGCCAGGCTGTGCCCAGCTGAGAGCTGAGCACCCCCAGTCTGTGCCCCTCCACGGACCCCGGATCTGCTTGGTGCTCTCAAGCCCTGGGCCTGCAGGCACAGCTCACCCTGCAGCTCACCCAGCTTCCAGAAGCCCCCCTTCTTCCGTGGGATCTCCCAGCCCAGGGCCCAGGACCCACTGGCTGCAGAGGTGTCTCTCTTTTTCTCCTTCGGGCTCTAAACCTGTGCAGCCAGTTTCCTGCATCAAATCCCTGTGTTTGAAATACCTAAGGCTAGTTTGAGTTTGCTGACCGGACTGTGACCAGGCCTCTGTGTCAGATGGGGCCACGGGCCACGGGAAGACCAGCTCTGGGAGGGGGTGGTGAGCGATGGGGTGGCCCTGGGGTCTGCACTCAACAGGGCGGTCAGCAGATCTCCAGGAGAACATTCCAGAAAGAGATCATCCAGTGCCAAGGCCATGAGACAAGAGTGTGTGCGGTGTGCAGGAGACAGCAGCAAATTCAGTGTAGCTGGCAGGGGAGCAAACGGGGGCGGGGGGTGGCCTGCGGCAGAGAAGCTGGCTCCCCAGAACCACGCCACCCGCGCCTCCCAGCGCCCTGAGCCAGTCATGCTCAGGGTCAGCCCTTCCTTGGACGTGCTCCCAGCGGCTCAGAAACTTCCTGGGTCCTGGCTGCCCGAGGCCCCAGGGGCCATCCCGGGCTCCGGCCCAGCCCCGCGGGGGCTGTCTCAGGCTGTCTGCTCGAGCTTCCTTCCCTCTGTTTGGCCTCAGAGGGAGGAAGCAGACGGGGCCGAGGCACTCCAGGCGCTGCACCCCCGCGAAAGCTGCCGGCCACTTCTGCAGCTGGGGTCCCTCAGGGTCCCCCAGGGCTCAGCATTGGGGCTCCTCCCAGCAGCGGCTCAGGTCACTTTGGGGGTCACCTGATATGAGAGAGACAAGCCACGGACATCATAACCCTATAAAAGCCTGCCTTCTCCAGGACCTGAATTACATTAGATCTTTTTTTTTTGTCTTTTATCTTTTCAGGGCTGCACCCACAGCATATGGAGGTTTCCAGGCTAGGGGTCTAATCAGAGCTGCAGCTGCCGGCCTATACCACAGCCACAGCCACATCCATGCGGGATCCGAGCCGTGTCTGCAACCTACACCGCAGCTCACGGCAGCGCCAGATCCTTAACCTACTGAGCGAGGCCAGGGATCGAACCCGCAACCTCGTGGATACCGGTTGGATTCGTTTACGCTGCACCACGACCGGAACTCCTACACGAGATCTTGACTATCAATAAACCTGGCTCCACGTTGGAGCCCTTGCTGTTGATTTGGGATGTCAGGTTTTGCCGGGGGCCTTTCCGAAGGGCCAAGCCCAGACTCACCCACTCCCCAGACGGCCGGCCTCCGGGAGGACCCCAGGCGCGTCCTCAGGTCTGGCTCCAGCGCTGGCTGCCTCGGCAACAGCTCACTACGCCTCCTATTGCAGCCAGGATGCCGTGCACACTGCGGAGCCATGACCCGGGGGGACCCACAGACCAGCCAGGCCACACCGCCTTTGCCACAGGAAGCTTCCTACCCAGTGACCTTTCTCAGAGTTTCTCAACCCTTTTCCTGGCGAGGCTCCCACGCCCCCAGCCCCCTGGGAACCAACCAAGAGGGTAAATTACAGCTCTTCAGCGGAAGTGGCCGGGGGACGGGCTGGGGGACAGGCTGCGGCCCACGTTACCAGAAAGTCCTGCCAGCCTCACACAGTGGCTTCCTTCCAGAACGGAGCAAATCCTCCCAATGAGATGATGACACTGGAGGTGAGTCGGGGGCGACCAGCGTCCCCCTGGCTGGGCACAGGCTGGACAGGGCCTGTGATTCAGGGAAGCCTTGAACTCAGCCAGAAGCCCCAGCAGGTGCTTCGGTGGGTAGGACGGAGTAGGGGTCTCTGGGTGGAGGCTGTTGTCCAACCCCTGCCCTCCCCACTGCTGCAGCTTTTAAAATCGTTTTTCCCCACGCAGTTCCCTCCCCTACGAAGGGTGTGGTGTGTGAAAGCCACACAGGTCCTCCTGTCTCGGCTCTGGCCGTGGGACTCGTGAACCGAGGACTGGGTGCCGAGCCCCAGGGGAGGTGCCCCCGAGGCCGCAGGACTCTTGTCCCCTGGCACCCGCCCCCCCAGCCCCACCTGCACATGGACGTTCCGTCACGGCCACCCCCATCACATCGGGGCCACCAGCTGCTCTTTCCTGTTGCTGCTATAAATTTATCCTGCCGAGCACGGCCTCCCCAGCCCACGTCTTCCTGAGATCTGTCCTCAATCTTGATTGAAAGTTTTTTTTTAAAAAAAAACTCCTTATTATGAAGAATTTCAAACATATGGAAAAGTACAGAGAGTAACAGTACAAACGCCTAGGCCTCTCCCTCAGCGTCTAACGGTGCTCACGTTCTGCCACGGTTCCTCCATCTGGCTTTTTCCTCATTTATTTTATTTATTTTTTGGGGGGGCCACACCCGTGGCATATGGCCGTTCCCAGGCTAGGGTTCCAAGCGGAGCTATAGCTGCTGGCCTACACCACAGCCACAGCAATGCAGGATCTGTGCCATGTCTGCGACCTACACCACAGCTCAGGGCAACTCAGGATCCTTAACCCGCTGAGCAGAGCCAGGGAGTGAACCTACAACCTCATGGTTCCTAGTCAGATTTGTTTCCACTGCGGCGCAATGGGTCCTCCCTAATTTATTTTATTTTATTTATTTATTTATTTATTTATTGTCTTTTTGCCATTTCTTGGGCCGTTCCCGCGGCATATGGAGGTTCCCAGGCTAGGGGTCGAATCGGAGCTGTAGCCACCGGCCTATGCCACAGCCACAGCAATGCGGGATCCGAGCCGCGTCTGTGACCTACACCACAGTTCATGGCAACGCCGGATCCTTAACCCACAGAGCGAGGCCAGGGATCGAACTCGCAATCTCATGGTTCCTAGTCGGATTCGTTAACCACTGCGCCATGACGGGAACTCCTCCCTAATTTATTTTAAAGTAAATTATTATCTCTGACATTTTTGCCTTCGGTGTTTGAGTACACATATCTTCAAAAAAGGACATTTTCCTGCTTCATCCGATGCCATTATCACAGCTGAGACGATCAGCAATAACTGCCTACTAATTTCCGTTTAGTGCCCAGTCCATGCCTACGTCTGTCTGGTTAGCCACGGATGCTTCTGCCAGCTGGCTTGTTCCGCTGGGCTCTGGGCAAGGGTGGGTTACTAGGTCCCCTGTGTCACTTATAATCTAGAAGCAGACCCGCCTCCCATTCTGCTTTTATGACACGGATTGTGGAAGAGACGGGATGGTGATTTGCATGCTGTCCAGCCTTCAGTGTTTGTGGGCTCCCCTCGCCCTCCTGTGCTTTGTCCCTCCATGTTGCTGGTGACACGGAAGTTAGATCTGAATGAGGTGTGATGGGAAGGTTCCAGGTTTTAGTGGGAACGTCATTGTATCAGGACATGGGTGGTAGCCAGGGGTGTCGCTGCTCTTGGGGGTTCCAAGCTTGGGGTCTGGGCTCGGGGGTGAGAGCTGGCCCCGCCATTCTTAAAGCCACGTCCCCCCTCCTGGGGGCCATCGGGTAGTCTGTGGGGGACACTTTGGTCACCGTTCCCTGCCAGTCTGTTGCTGGTATCCGCCGATGACCCATAATGAATCAGTCAGCTCTTTCGAGGTTGCGGGAGGGTGATTTTCTTTTTTTTTCATGGGCTCGCCCGTGGCATAGGAGGTTCCCAGGCTAGAGGTCCTATCAGAGCTACAGCTGCCGGTCTCCGCCACAGCCACAGCCATGTGAGATCCGAGCCACATCTGCAACCTACACCACAGCTCACGGAAACGCCGGATCCTTAACCCACTGAGCGAGGTCAGGGATTGAACCCGCAACCTCATGGTTCCTAGTCGGATTCGTTTCTGCTGCGCCACGACGGGAACTCCGAAAGGGTGATTTTCTGATTGATGGCTCCTTCTACAGTCATTGCCTGGCGGGTTCTGAGAAGAGCATTTGCCTCATCACCTGGGCCGTCTTGTTGTCATTAGACACAGTTCCTGTTGGACCGGCGGTCCTGAGGGTTTGTTCTCTTTCTGTCCTATTTTCAAATGAAGGAGGGAGGGTCGTAATTTCCAGGAAAGCCAAAGGAGGTTTTATTGGTGTGTTTTGTCTTTGCTTTTTCTTTTTTGGTGATAATGGACCCGGGGCTTTTTGTGCACCCAGTGTGTTTCAGTCATTCATCTTTTTGATGCTCAAATTGTCATAGCTTGGCCATGGGTGCCCTCTTCGCACTGCTTCCTGTGTCCTTTGGACAGGAGCCTATTAGTCTCTGAAAGCGTCCTTGCTTTCTGGTCTGCGATGTGCCCTGATCACTCTGTGCATTCTCCGCCTCTAGACCTGCAGTCAGCCGTTTCTCTGGGGAGCCCTGGTTCCTTTGAGTAGAGACTGGCTTTAGAGACCAAAATCCGAGCCCAGGGGTGCTTGTGGCCTGCAAAGCACAGATGCTCACGGTTCTCATTGATGCCTGGTAATTCCACTTCCTCCTTGAACCCAGAGTCTGGCTGCATTGCATGCGATGTCTTCTTCCCAGACCTGACATATTGGCCTGGGAGCTGGCGGAGCTCTGAGCCCCTCGGACCAGGCCTGGGGGTAGCATGCTGGCCCAGTGCAGGGGCACTGCCCTCGGGAAGGAGACCCAGTCATAGGGGGAGTAGGAACTGTGTGGTTAAGTTGACTTCAGTGCTGGTCGCCAAGTGGCTAAGTGACACAGGACAGCTTTTGTCTGCCTCTGCCGTCTTTCCTTTTCTCCTGTAACCTGAGCTTCCTGAGGCCTCACCAGGCCAGAGGACCAGCAAACCCCCGAAGGTGTCAGAACCTCCGCCTGCCATATGCTAGGTGTCTCCCAGGTGACCGATTCACACCTGTTTACAGCAGGCATGCAGGTGTGCAGGTGTGTTCTGTCTGGCCCGCACCGGACATCCACAGGCCAAGGAGGGACCGCAGCCCTTCACAGTTGTGTCTCACAAGTTTGAAATGTGCTGCGCCCCCCCCCCCACTGTGTCAGGGTCACTGCGTGTCATATGGAAATGGGAGACCCCCTACCTGTGACACTGGGGCCACGTCTCACCTGTGCCTCGAGCAGCCGTTTGTGCCTCACCTGATTCCTGGTGAAACCAGCTCATTCGCCTTCACCTCCAGGGCCCGGCTCTGTGGCAGTCAGAGCAGAGCCTGAAGCATCCTCTCGGCCCTTTCACCCCAGCTTTCTGTTTGTCTGTATAAACGCCCTCCTGAGACAGCCTCTCCCCCTCCCCTAATCTGGCTTCCACAGCCCCTCCCCCACACGCATGGAGCCCACGCAGGGCTCCCATGATATTCTTCCTCCCATGTTGTCTCAGTGGAAGGAGGTCCCCTGATGTGTTTGCGGTCTTGGTTCCAAACCTTAGGTAGCCTGCCTATGATCTTCTGTAAGCTGCCCTTCAAACCTGTGACCCACTTTGGGTATGAACCCTGGGAAACTTGGCCTGAGCAGTGAGTGTGGATGGTGGCCCGGCCAGGAGGGGGCGGCGACAAGGGCGGGGTGCTGGGGTCCGGCAGGTGTAATCAACATTGTGTGTGTGTGTGTGTGTGTGTGTGTGTGGCGGGGGAGTCTGGGGGCAATGACAGAGGAAGGTTCAGAGCTTTTTAGGAAGGAACTGTGGGGCTGGTGAGGGGGGACCCACGGCCAGAGGGGAGTCTGGGCAGGGAGGATGTTCGTTAAACTGTAGGGTTCAGGTGAACAAGGCAGGGGGGCTGAAGCAGCCCCTTCCAGGGAGAGCAAGGCTTTCCAGCTGCCGTCCCAGCTGGATGTCCTACCTGTGAGGCCTTGGGGAAATGGGTTCCTAGGAAGCACGTGCCCCTTATCTGCCAAACAGAACGGGGTCCCCTGGCCAGCACTGGGTGGAAGATTGCATCTGCCAGTGCCTGGTCTCTGCCAGGAGCTTGGTCTGTGAGCAGCTCCCCACACCAGCCCTGCCATCAGCTCAGACTGTTTGCAGACCCTCTTCCCCACCTCCCTTCCCTCCCAGAGCAAGTTGGCCTCCCTGCCCCAGGGCCTTTGCACCTGCCACCCCTCCCCCAGGTCTTGGCATGGTGGCCCCTTCGCTGACCACGTGCCCTCCAGCCATCTCCTCTGGACTGACCCACCGACTCAGGCCTCGTGAGAGCAGGCGGGGCCTGTGTACAGCATTGCAGGCACAGCGCAGTGGCTCCAGAGTCTGCTGGGTGGGAGGGGCTGGGTGGAGGATGGAGACGGAGCCTCAGGGCCCTGGGTACAGGAGAAGCCTGCCGGGCGGGAGCCGGGGCGGTCAGGCCCTTCAGGGTCTCAGGCCGCAGCCAGAGTGGTCAGAAGCGTCAGTGTGGGCTGGTGGGGTCAGGCGTCCAGCCCCGGCTCCTGGTCCCTGGCTGTAGGCCCTCCTGTGAGTTCAGCCCCACCTTCTGCCTGCCCACCAAAGTCAGGGAGGATCACTCTGAAGGTGAAACTGCAGAAGGCACCGCAGCCCCAGGGGACACCCGTGGAGGTCAAGGAATGCGGCCCGCTTGTTCCGTCTGAAATCTCCACCGCTCTCCTCCAGATGCCACGGTTCCAGGATAACTAGAAACGAAGCACGTGGAAACAGGCTTGAATCTTCAGCTCCCTCTTCTCTGGAGTGCAGATGGCAAAGGATGCTTCCCCCTGTTACTGATGGAAGCACCTCTCGCCCTTTCTCCGCCCCCCGTTGCGCTCCCGCCCCGCCCCGCCCCGCCCCGCCCGGAGGGAGCCCGGCCCCCGTCCGACGGTAGATAGCGCCACCTGCTGGAGCGCGGGCGGCGGGCGCTGGGGGCTCACCTGGCCCTTGGCACATGCAGGCTGTCCCAGAAAGAACTGAGCCTGGAGACTGGGTGTCGTGGGAAGGGTCTGACACCCAGTGCTGGGCCTTGGGACTCTCAGAGGGCACTCCAAGGGTCAGTGGGGACAGGGCCTTTCTCCTCCCTTGCAGAACTGGTCCTCACTGGGCTCATTGCTGCATCACCACCACCACCACCATTGCTTCTCCGTCTTAAAGACGGGGAAACTAAGGCCCCCAAAAGTCACATCCTGAGGGTGGGCAGAGGGCCTGGGATTCCAGCCCAGGCTGGTTGACGCCACAGTCACCTGTGGCTCTCTGCTCAGAACGTTCTTTCCCTCTGCCTAGCCCGAGCAACCGTTCTTAGATGCCGCCTCCTCCAGGAAGCCTCCCTTGACTCCTCAACGTTAGAGTCGGCCCTCCTGCTCTGTGCTCACCCGCAGCCTGTGTTTCTCATTCTCACCAGGCTGTACCATCATGGCTCACCGGTCCCAGTTGCACCTTTGCCCAGTCTGTGAACTGCTGAAGATGTCACTGTGTCTGTTTTGGTCGCTTGCCCTCTGTAACGAACCACACCTTTAACTGCACAACTTGAAGTTAATTCCGAGGGAGTGGAGAGCTGTGAAGGAGGAGCGAGGTCAGAGGAAGCTCCAGAAACCCATCTGCTGGGTTTGGCTGGGGGTCCCTCCAAGGATGATGCTGAGCTGGGCTCTGAGCAGCGTGGAGGCAGGACCCTTGTCCACCAGCGAGGTCTAGGGGCAGCCCCACAGCGGGTCAGTGGGAGAATCTGGTGCCTCCAAGGACTCGTCGCCCAGGACTGCCCGCCCTCCTCTGCCCTCCCCGCCCAGCTCCCACGCTGCTTCCAGGCCTGGTCCTCCCCTTGCCCCTGCCCTCCTCCCCCCGACCAGTCTCCACCGCAGCACTCAGGCCCTGGCTCACTGTGTTGCTGCCACCTGGTCCTGCCGTGGTGATGAGCAGCTGCAGTGTCTGTGACGTCTTAGCCAACACCCCAGGCTGAGTGACGACAACCTCCTCCATTCAGTAGCCACAGGGGACTTCCTGTCACGGCTCAGCGGAAACACGTCTGACTAGTATTCAGGAGGATGCAGGTTCCATCCCTGGCCTCACTCAGTGGGTTAAGGATCTGGTGTTGCTGTGACCTGTGGTGTAGGTCACAGACATGGCCCAGATCCTGCATTACTCAGTTCTATGTATCTTTTTTTTTTTTTTTTACTTTTTTTAAAAAGAGGGAATGCGTCACGAGTGGTGTATCATCCTTGCTCAGGGGCCGGGCTAATCTTCGCTGGATCATTCCACCCAAGTGAGCACAGTTCTGTGTATTTTAAATTTCCTTCAAGACGTTGTCTCTGACCCATGGATTGTTGAGAAGTGTGTTGTTTTCTTTCCAAGAATTTAGAGCTTTTTCCATTGTCTTTCTGTTGGTGATTTCTAGTTGGATGCTCCTAGGGTCGGAGAACATACCGTGTATGACGTTCATTTTTAAAAATTTGTCGAGGCTTATTTTATGGCCCAGGATATGGTCGATCTGGATGCCTGTTCCTGGGCACTTGAGAAAAAAAATGCCAGCACGGGGGGTGGGGGGCTGGGGGGGGGGGGACGCATGGATGGCGAAGGGAAGCCCCACCCTGAGATGCCGCCGTTCGCTCTGTCCCAGGGAGCGGGGAGCCCCTCCTCCCCCTGCAGCACCCGATAAACCCCCTCTCCAGCCGCACTGCCCAGGCTCTGAAAGTGAGACTAGCATTGGAATCACGGCCTCCAAAGCGCCGAAATAAAAGAACTGTTGACTGTGAGTTTCAGATCTGGCGAAACTGCCCTTCAGGAGTGAAGGCTGTCCCCTGATAAAGGGAAGCCGAGAGAATTTTTTTTGCCAGCTGACATCTCCTTGAAGAATGGCCGAAGGAAGCTCTTAAAACTGAAAGGAAGTAGTAAAAGGAGGGTCGTGGAGCCTGGGGAGGGTGTAAAGCTCAGCAGGGCGGGGACGTGGGAGCACGCGGCGCCCTCTTTTCCTTAGCGGTCTCCAAGTCGCATGTGGTGATGGAAACGGCAATGACGACACCGCCTGCCACCGGCCCCTTAACGTTGGGCCCCCGGCGCGTCACCTTGCTGTCTGCCTGGCGGGGCTGGTGTTCGGGAGACCCCCGGGTCGGTCCGGGAGAGCATGAGGCTCTGTGCGCTGGGAAATGCGTGCCTGGATCCCCTGCTTCTTTTGGGGTGGGGGGAGGGGTCCCAGGGCCCCTGCTGCTCACCGTCCTGACCCAGCCTGGGGTCCCTGACCAGCTCGCCTTCTCTTTCCACCCCTCCCGCCCCATGCCAGCGTGGGCAGCTGTGCTTAGGGGAGCAGGAAGAGACTCGTCTGGCCGTCCACCCCAGGCTGGGAGCCCCTAATTGCTGGACGGAGGGACGGAGCATCTGTTGGAAGGACAGTGAGGCACGCAGGACGTGGGCCCAGGAATTGCCTCCAGCCGGACCCACGAGATGTGGGCCGGGCTCACAGGCTACCAGCCTCTGCCACTGCCCCGTGGCTGGAGAGGCCCCATGCTGGGGGAATGGGCTGGGAGCCCGACCTCCTCCCAGCTCCACTGAAGCGCCCTGGCCGGGGAGGAACTGCTGCTCCCGCTGAGGGATGGAGGGAAGCTGGGAGAGGTACACCTGGAAACAGGCCTCTCCCCACGTCCCGGCACCCATGGCGTGGGGGACGGGGTCTGTGAGGGCGAGTGCTGGCCTTTGGATTGGGGACACAGGAAGGCTGGGCGGGAGCCCCAAGAGCCCCACGGAGCCCAGGGACCTCTCGAGACCGAATCTCCATTCTCTGCTGCCCAGTGACCTCAGAGCCAACAAGGGCAGGGGCTGCACAAACCTCTAGAAAGTTCTGTAGGCCTAAAACTCAGAGCTCTGTCTATGCAGGCTTTTGTTCCAGAGGAAATGGCCACTGCTTTTCAGACCTGCCAGCTCCTTATCGCCTGGAATCTCGGCCCCTGAATCAGTGTGTAAACGCCCCCCGCCCTGGATGGGGGCCAAGGGGAGGCCGCGGAGACGGAGACGGTGACTGGGAGGGAATCAGGACAGGAGAAAGGGAGATGGCAGAGGCCAGTCCTTTTTCGCTCTTCCATTTCTTTCCAGAAGCATTGAAAGTCCCTTTCTGTACCCAATTCTGTGCTGGCGAGAGGCGGGGCTTGGGGAGTGGGGGCTCGCAAAACCTTAACCCACAGCTCAGTCCGGGGGAAAGGCACAGACACCTCCCTGTCCTGCCCCAGGTGGTCAGGATAGAGCAGGAAGCTTCCAGAGTTTGGAAGGGCCAGCCTCTCAGCTGGCACCTGGCCAGGTGAGGGGGCCCGCCTCCATCACAGGGGGTGCTGAGGCCCAGCCCAGCCCCCAGTCACTGCCCCAGGGCCTGGCCTGTCCTCCCCTTTCCTGCAGGGCCTGCCTTCAGGCCTCCTGGGCCTCTCTGCATCTTCCCACCTCCCTCAGCTGGGCCCTGTCTGTGGCTCCCGGAAGGTGTGACCCAGGTCAGCCTCGGCAGGGGCCCTACCCCCACCTCGACTCTGCCCCAGCCCGGCTGGCTCTCCGTCCCCCGTCCCCCAACCTGTACTTAGGCCCCCTGTGGCCACCTCCTCCAGCCAATCCTAGGAAGCCTGTAATTTCCAAAGGCTGAGTCACCGCCGGCTGCCCAGAGCAGGGTCAGCAAGCCGCCTGGTACGGTGCTGTGCCTGGGTCAGGAGCCCAGAGGCCCATTCCTAGGAGGCCCCGCCTGTGGATAAGGCTTTAAACACTAGGAGCCCAGGCTGAACACAGCCACTCCTTTATCCCCTTGCCCCGCCCACATCAGGAACCACGGGGCTCCCTGCAGCCAGCAGGCTTTCCCCCAGGCCCTGGGGTTTGGATGAAGCCCAGAAGCAGAGGAGAACCGATGGGGTGCTAGACACTCGGTGGAGGCCTTACCGAGAGATTGCAGAGCAGTCCAGCGGGGGACAGACAGAACAGCAGAGCAGTTACACACAGTGTCAGGAGGTGTGCCGCCCTGAATCGAGTGAAGGCTTCGCTGCTGAGCAGCTCTGTGACCTTGAGTGGGTGACTTAACCTCTGTGTTTCTGTTGCCTCATCTGTGAAATGAGACTGTGATGAGGCTTCAAAAAGTCAGTGCCTGTAAAGCACACAGGCTGTGCCTGAGCCACGGCCACAAGAGCACAGAGGATGCTCAAATCATCAGACAGTGGACTTGGCTGCAGGCAAGGTTTTAGGAAGAGAGGTGTGGAGGGGGAAGGGGTGCACCCCGACCCAGGCCAAGAGAGGGAATCCTGTGGGAACCACTCACAGAGTCACATCCTCAGCCAGTCCTTTATTTATTTATTTATTTATTTTGTCTTTTTAGGGCTTCTCCTGTGCATATGGAGGGTCCCAGGCTAGGGGTTGAATCGGAGCTGTAGCTGTTGGACTACACTGAGCGAGGCCAGGGATCGAACCTGCATCCTAGTTCTGGATACTAGTCAGATTCGTTTCCACTGCACCACAACAGAAACACCCCTCAGCCAGTCTTTATTGAGCTTCAGAATTGTCCCCCAGGACATGAGAAGTGGGTTGTTTTTGGGAGGCTTGGCCCATGTACATGGGGCGCTGTGCGCAGACAGGCAGAGCTAGTGGCTATTTAAATATATTTAGGAGTTCCCGTCGTGGCTCAGTGGAAATGAATCTGACTAGTATCCATGAGGACACAGGTTGGATCCCTGGCCTGCACAGTAGGCTAAGGATCTGGCATTGCTGTAAGCTGTGGTGTAGGCCGCAGATGTGGCTTGGATCCCATGTTGCTGTGGCTGGGATGTAGGCCAGCAGCTAAGGCTCTGATTCGACCCCTAGCCTGGGAACTTCCATATACTGTGGGTGTGGCCCTAAAAAGACAAACAAACAAACAAAAAGATCGATAGATACAGATATAGATTTTAACTATAAATTGATATAATAAGGTGGAAAGTCATTCAGTATTTTATCCTCCTTTGCAAGCTTGAACTTGCCACTGAACGCAATCCCCTACGGTTTCATTACTGTTTTTAGAATTTCGGTCCCTCTTTGTAAGGCATGAAATCACTCATTGTCTCCATAATCAATATTAGCTAAACTAACCAATATATTTCTGCATTCACCTTCGTGTCTTGCTGTCTTCTCTTTCCTCCTGGGTGGATGTTTCTTGCTGAAGTTCACCCTTTGGTAAATCTTTTGGGGTGGTTTGGGGGAGGGAACCTTCCTTAGACTTTGCATATCGAGAAAACGCCTGTTCTCTAGGATCCCTCTTGAATGATAGTTTAGCTGGCTATAGAATTCCGGGATGTCGGTTGTGTTCCATCACTCCCTGCACATATTGCTCCAGACGACAAGGAGTCTGCTCATCCTATTCATTTCTCTGTGGACAATCTTTTTTGTCTCTGATAGCTTTCTAGATTTTTCTCTTTATCCTTGGATGTGCTACAGTTTCACTATGAAGTATCTGAGTGTGAATTGATGCTTACTTATCCCATGCTGCATTTCGTGTTTGAAAGATTTTGGCTGTTATCTTTTAGAATATTATTTTGGCATCGTTACTTCTATTCTCTTTTTCTGAAGCACCTGTTAGACATATTCTGAAGCTTCTTCACCTGTCCTTGGTGTTTCTTACATGTAACTTATTTTTATCTGTTTCATGTGTTTATTTCCGGGCCACATTCTCAGTAATATCTGCCAACTAATTCTCTCTTTAGTGTGTCCAACCCAGTGTATTCTATCTTTTGAGTTTTAAATTTCAATATTCACACTATTTACACTTATGGGATATCTAATTGATTCTTTTTCATGACCATCTTTGTTTCATTTAAGCCAGTTTGGGTTTCATAGTTTAAAATTTTTCTTTGATAGAAGTTCCCTGGTGGCTCAGTGGGTGAAGGATCTGGCATTGTCGCTGTTGTGGCTCTGGCTTCTGCTGTGGCCCCGTTCGAAGTTCCCGGTTTGATCGCTGGCCTGGGAACTTCTGCCTGCACTGGGCATGGCCAAAAAATAAATAAAATAAAATTTTCTTTGATAATCCTACACCTTTTTATTTGAAAATCATTTTTCAGATTCCACTATTATTTCTATTTCATATGGAGTGATTTCATATCTCCATGGCTAATTTTCCATGATTGTCTTATTAGCATTAGCTTTGCCCACGCTTTGGGGGTCAGGTTTATAGGCTCTTCTTGAGTCAATATTTCTTTCTCTTCAAAACAGCCCCTTGCACCACCTTCTCCTGTTTTCAGGATGCCTCCATTTTGGCCTCCTGGCGGTCCCCCTCCAGAACAATGAAGTCATTCGCTGTTTGCTCAGAGCACCCATCTGCTGGGGGGATGTTGGGCTTATTGGGGACACTTGCTAAGTCCCTGGGTGTCATGGCTTGGAAGCTATGGTTGCTTCCTCCTGCTTCTCCAGGCACGGAGCTGAGAGCCCAGCCCCAGCCCCTGTGCTGAGCACGGCGCTGGTCCCTGCGTTGTTTAGTCTCTGTTACATGGAGATGGGTATCTTCTTTTTATTGTAGTTATGTCTTTTAAGTTCCTCTTTGTATAGTGTATGTGTCTCTCTCTCTTTTATGTCTCTACAAGGTGACTTGAAAAATGAACTTAAAGTACCATCTATTTTTTTTAAGCTTTAAATATTTCCTTTTATTATAAGCCCATTAAAAAATGGAAAACCAGTGTAAATTTTTAGTTTCCTGAAATGTAATGGGCTTGAAGGTTAATTTTTAAAAATAAAGCCTAATCAAACTGACCCAAATGTGAGCTCAGTCGAACATTTTTATTCTTTAGAAGTGGGTTCTGCCAGCTGCACGCAGGCAACAAGCAATAAATTATTGTTCCCTTTAAATGTTGGAGGTAATAACATTTCCTAGCCAGATAAATCGTCCCAGTTTCTCTCCATCGGAAGGCTCTTTGCTAACTGGACTTAGTTGTGAACTTTTGATAAGTGATTTTATTGAATTATAACACGAATTCAGAAGGGGCACAGATTAGAAGTGTGCAACAGGAAGAGAATGGCACACGGGCACACCCGTGCAGCCTCCACGTGATCCTGAACAAACCTGCCACCTGAGTCTCTGTCTCCATCCCGGGGGCAAGAAAATGAAAGAGCAGAGAGGCCGAGGGCTTTTTCCAAGGTTCCCAGCTAGGAAGAGACAGCAGGGAGGGCAGGGCTAGGCCTCATGGTCCCATGTCCAGGGCACAGTTCCGAGAGGTGCGGGGAGCTGGGAAGCTGGGAAGCTGGGAGGTACCAGCTGGGAGCAGCGAAATGAAGGGCTGAGCAGGACCCACTGGTATCAGGTGGGACCCAGGGAGGGGCTGGGGGCATAGAGTGTGGGGCTGGAGCCTGGGACCCTGGCACCCCTGACCCTGACTGTGGTGTGGGGACAGTCATTTTACCTCCCCTGGCTTTGGGATTTCACAATCCAGTTTTGTTTGTTTGTTTGTTTTTCATTGGAGATTTTAAGACAGAGTGCTGTGTCTTTTTTTTTTTTTTTTGTCTTTTTGCTATTCCTTTGGGCCGCTCCCGTGGCATATGGAGGTTCCCAGGCTAGGGGTCTAATCGGAGCTGTAGCCAACGGCTTACGCCAGAGCCACAGCAACGCGGGATCCGAGCCGCGTCTGCAACCTACACCACAGCTCACGGCAACGCCGGATCGTTAACACACTGAGCAAGGGCAGGGACCGAACCTGCAACCTAATGGTTCCTAGTCGGATTTGTTAACCACTGCGCCACGACGGGAACTCCCAAGTGTTGTGTCTTAATGTTGCCCAAGATGTGTATTTTGAAAGACACATCCTGGAGTTCCCGTCGTGGCTCAGTGGAAACGAATCTGACTGGTATCCATGAGGATGCAGGTTTGATCCCTGGCCTCCCTCAGTGGTTTAAGGATCTGGCATGGCTGTGGCTGTGGCATAAGTCAGTGGCTACAGCTCTGTATTGACCCCTGGCCTGGAAACCTCCATATGCCACGGGTGTGGCCCTAAAAGGATAAATAAATAACACATACTACTTCCTATTACTGTTGCTTTATTTTTTAAAGGACTTTGTTTGTCTCATGTAGGACATTTATACTTGTAGGAAGGGAAATTTCAGAATACCGGCCGAGTCCTTTGAATGTCTTCAGCTTCATAAAAAAAAAAGAAAGAAAAAGGCACCAAACCAAACCCCGCCCCCCCCCCCCCCCCCCGGGAACCTCACCCCTTTGCATTGTTCTCCCTTGTGTCACTGTGCTTCTGACAGGTGAGGACTTAGCCTAGGCTGGCCGGGTTCCCAGACTGACGTTTGGGGACCCTGATTGGGGGGATGGTCCAGGCTTCCTGCCAGGATTCCCACGGTAGGGTTTCCAGCTTTAGCGAGTAAATTACAGGAGACCTGAGTTGTAATTTCAGATAATCACTTTTTAAAGCATAAGTATATCCCTAATGCTACATGGGACATACTTATACTATAAAAATTATCTGTTGCTTATCTGAAGCTCAGATCTGGCCTGGCATCCTGCGTTTCACCTGCCTGCTTTTGTGAGGGCTGCTTTCAGAACACAGGAGACGTGTGGCTGTGCCAAGGCGAGCGGCAGAGCTGCGGGGGTGCAGGCCGGGTGCACAAGCATGTCCCCCCAGCTCCCCACTGGATGACCCTCAGCCAGCTGCAGCTGCAGCCCCTGGCCCCGTCTGGCAGGCCCTATATTTCTTTGTTTTTAAGGCAAGCCCAGTAAGATTCACTTACTCTGGGGAAGTGGTGGCTCTCGTGGAACGTGGAGAGACACGTGGCCTTGGCTCAGCCTGGGTCCTGCGTGGGGCCTGTTCCTGCCGGCTGCCTTCACCGCACGGTCCCCCGGGGCTGCAGGGCGCTCCAGTGAGAGGACAGCTAGCCAGCCAGCACGGGTCACCCCCTCCGCCACGCCGCAGCCGGGACAGGCACCCCTCCCAGCCCCACCGCGCAGGCCCCGACAAGGAAAGCCAGGCACGATATTCGGGTCGGGCTCTTGTGGGCAGGCACAGCGGCCCTGGGGTCTCAACCCAGCCTGGGTTTCCTCCTCTAGACCCGCCCCAGGGAGCGTTTTAAACTCTCCACACCAGAGCCTCTGATTTCCTGGGCCTGGGGTTGGGGCGGGGGGTGGTGACCCTCGGAGAGAGCGGAGGGTCCGATGGAGCTTCTCCTGCTGCAGAGATAAGGTCAGGGGCACCGCCCTGGGGGAGGAGAAGCCCCGCAGAGGGGGAGGCAGTCTGGCCGGCAGGGGCCCCTGAGAGTCCCGGGAAGGGATGGGGAAGGGATGGGAGGAGCCAGGGCCCCGGGTGGGAAAGTGTGGGATGAAGACAGGCCTCGAGGGGGGAGGGGGGGCTGTGCTTTCCTGTGGATGCCAGTCCCCAGCTTCCTCATTCCTGGGGTGCAGTTTTCCCATCAGAAAGCTCCTCCTCCTGCCGGACAATAGAGGGCTAGAGGAGGAGTAGGCGGGTCAGCAGGCAGGACAAGGGCAAAGGAGAGGAGGCCATGGAGTTCCCGTCGTGTCGCAGTGGAAACGAATCTGACGAGCATCCATGAGGACACGGGTTCGATCCCTGGCCTCACTCTGTGGATTAAGGATCCAGTGTTGCCGTGAGCTGTGGTGTGGGTCGCAGATGTGGCTTGGATCCCGCGTTGCTGTGGCTGTGGTGTAGGCCGGCAGCTGCAGCTCTGATTGGACCCCTAGCCTGGGAACCTCCATATGCTGCAGGTGCAGCCCTGAAAAGCAAAGAAAAAACAAAAGGAGAGGAGGCTGAATTCAGAGGACGCTTCTAAGGTGTGCATCTAGCCTGGCCCATCTGACCGAGGGCAGCGGTGCATAAGCACCCTTTCCGGAAGCACGTCCTGTGGATGTGTAAGGTGCCCGGAGATGCGAGTCAGGGGGTCCAGTGGGTTTGGGAGATTCTGCAGCCTGTAACCCTTATTGGAGACGCGTAGCAACTACGAGCCGATTAAAAGCTCTGAGAAGTCCTGTGGGGAAGAGCAGCTCAGTAGGTTGGTTTGATATCAGTGTTACCAAAGTCCCCTGAGGGTGACAGCGGATGAAAGACTTGACGTTGCCACTGCTATGGCGCGGTTTTTATGGCGGGCAAAAAAAACAATTCTAAAGTAAGTGTTGCCTCTCCGTGACCTCAGAGCCCCGTTTCTTGTGTAGCAGTGGGACCCGTGAACGTTACGGCCCATACCCCCTGATGATTGTGGTTGCTCCCAGGAGCCCCTGAACGTCCTCCGAGAAGAGGTGTGGGCCGTGGGGGGTGGGGGTGTCGTCAGGACCTGCGCCTCTCCCGCCGATCTTCTGGAGGAGCCTCCCCTTCCCCAGGCTGCCGGGCTGGTGCGGGGGTGGGCGCCGCTCAGCCAAAGCACTTGCCGTGAACCCAGGATGGACCTCGAGGAGGCAGTTGGGGGCCTGATCTGGGAGGACCAGGGAGTCTAGTCCTGGGTTTTGGGGGCAGCCCTGGCTTCTGTGGTCGTGGGAGAAGCTCAGACCTCTATGGGACTCAGCTAATGATGCCCAGAACCCTGCTTCTTGGGGACTGAAATCCTAGTGTGTGTGTGTGTGTGTGTGTGTGTGTGTGTGTGTGTGTGTGTGTGTGTGTGTTGCTGGGTGATTTGGGACTCCGAGGCATAGATTCTTGCATAAGGTAGTCTTACATGGAAACTGCCCATCTGAGGTGAATGGTTCAAGATGCTTTTGAAACTGGTAGGCCCCATGGCCCAGATGTAGGAAAAACAAAAACAAAAACTTGCTTTAGATCCTAATGATGATGAGTTTCACTGTAAAGGATTTCCAGCTAAAACAAAGAGGCTTTCGGGAGCTCCCTGGTGGTCTAGTGGTTAGGATTTGGCACTTTTACCACCGCAGCCTGGGTTCTGTCTCTGGACTAGGAATTGAAATCCCCTATCAAGCCAGTACGAACAAGCCAAAGATGAAAAAAACAAAGAGGCTTTTAAAGTATACCAACATGACCTAAAAAAAAGGTGTCTGTGGATAAAATAGTATTATCCATCGGTATGTTCCAGTTCATATGTGTATGTACAGCGTGTATACCTATTTTTTCCGATTTTGAAAGCCAGATTCGTTCATTGTGGAAAATACGGAAAACTGCAGTGAAGGGAACACGTTCTCCACAGCCCCACAACTGATGGGCAGTGCTCGTGGCACTCGATGTATCGCTTTCCTGTATTTTTATGCTTTCCTTGTATTATTATAAAAGTATGTTTTATGTGTTTTCCGTTTTCCACGCAAGTAAAACCTTTATGCGTATATGGCCCGTGTAGCCTTCATCTTAAAAAATAATTTATGGGAGTTCCCGTCGTGGCGCAGGGGTTAACGAAGCCGACTAGGAACCATGAGGTCGCGGGTTCGGTCCCTGCCCTTGCTCAGTGGGTTAACGATCCGGCGTTGCCGTGAGCTGTGGTGTAGGTCGAAGACGAGGCTCGGATCCCGCGTTGCTGTGGCTCTGGCGTAGGCCGGTGGCTGCAGCTCCGATTCAACCCCTAGCCTGGGAACCTCCATATGCCGCGGGAGCGGCCCAAGAAATAGCAACAACAACAACAACAACAACAACAACAAATAAATAAAAAAAAATAAAAAATAATTTATGGATTTCTCGTGTGGCTCAGGGGGTTAAGGATCCCGCGTTGTCACTGCAGCTGCCGTGGCAAGTGTGTGATCCCCGGCCGGGAAGCTTCCACAGGCCACAGGTGCCACCAAAAAAAAAAAAAAGAGTATTGAGGTGAAACTTACGTAACATAAAATAACCATTTTAAAGCAAGCCATTCGGTGGCATGTAGGAAATTCACAACCTTGTGCAACCATCGCCCCTACCTCGTTTCGAAACACTTCCTGATTCTTCGTTCCCATCCCTCAGAGCTTGTGTGTGTTCTTCTGCCAAATAAGAGCACTGCTGTGTATTTATTTCTCAACCACGTCTTCAGTACTAGCTTGTTTTCAGTTTCTCGGGATTGTCAGTAGGACTGCCGCCGACATCTCTTGTGGCCACCAGCTGTCCACAGGTCCATCTGTTTCCTAGGGGCAGGGCCCTGGCAGGGGTGTCCCCTCCCCAGCTCGGTTCTGTCCCCACCCAGCTGGGACCCTGTCTCTGACACCACGGCCGTGCCCTGGCCCCCAGCTCCCCTGGGTGCTTGGACGCCTCCTCCACACAGAACGCAGCCCATCCCCTGTCATCCTTTCCTCTCTCTGCCAGGGGTACCACCTACCATCCTGCTGTTCCTGCTGGAATCCTGAGCCACCCCGACACGTCCCTCCCTCCCTGCCTCCCATGCAGCTCATCCCTGGTTCTGGGTGATTTTTCTCTGGAATTCCTCTTGGATATCCTGGAATTTCTCTCTTCACATCTCTCCATCTCCCCATCATGGTCCAAGCCACCATTTCCTCGTGCCTGAAACTCTTCCTTTAGGCAGCCCCTGGCCTCTCCCGTCTCTGTTTCGATCATCTAGCACCGCCTTTTCAAAATGAAGATCTGGGAAGTTCCCATGGTGGCTCAGTGGTAATGAGCCCGACTGGCAGGTTCGATCCCTGGCCTCACTCAGTGGGTTAAGGACGCAGCATTGCCATGAGCTGTGGTGTAGGTTGCAGACATGGCTCAGATCCTGCATTGCTGTGGCTGTGGTGTAGGCCGGCGGCTGCAGCTCTGATTCAACCCCTAGCCTGGGAACTTCCATATGCCACACCTGCAGCCCTAAAAAGAAGAAGAAGAAGAAAAAAAAAAAAAAAGCAGATCTGGTCATGTCAGGCCCACTCCTCCCCTCTCAGAACCTCGCCATGACTTCCCGTTTCTTTTGGGATAAAGATCCAAGTCCTTTGATGTGCCTTCCAGGCCTGGTTCCTCCACCATCTCTCTCTCCAGCTTCTCTGGGCTGCAGCCTCCTGGGCCTACTCCCTGGCACGGACGCATTTCCTCCTACCACAGGGCCTTTGCACTGGTGTTCTCTGCCTGCGGTCTCTTTCCAATTTGCTTTTCCTGGTTAGTCCTTGTTCACCTTGACTGCAGCCCAACCTCTCGTTCTACAAGGAGGGGCTCCCTGGCCCCAGATCGGATGCGAGCCTGTTAGCTTATATCCTCACGGTACCTTCTTATGTGGTTATTGGGTTAATGTTTGTTTTCCCTCCCAAAGTATAAGCTGCAGAGGGCAGGGGCCATAAGGAGTAATCGAGAAATATATTTTGAATCAGCCAATAAGAAAACAGGTTAATTACTGGGACAGAGCACAGGGGCATTTTAAAGCTCTTGGTCTATATTGCCACAGTGCTTTCTGGAAAGTCAGGAGCCGTGGACACGCCCACATTGCATGGCAGAGTGTCAGTGCAGCCACACCTTTCCCGTAAATTGGACACACGCAGCAAGGCCTCAGTCATCTGACAAGTTCAAGCTCGGGGACAGCCACAAGTCAGAGAACAGTCAGCAGCAGAGACGCTGAGCCAAGCAGGGGAGAAGGCAGCTGAGCTGAGCTGCAGAAGCAAAGGTGGCTGCACCCCAGGAGTGCCCCGGCCTCTCTCAGGCCAGAAGACAAGAGCAATGGCCGCAGTTGGCCAAAGTCAAGGCTGAGCATTTGGGCCCAGAAACCCCGGGGGATCAGCCAGGGGAAGGACTAGAAAGAAACTGGCTGAAGAGAGAGATGAATCAGTGAGCAGGGGCAGCGGAGCTTAGAACAGAGGCAGCTGGCAGAGGCTGTGGCCGGGGCAGGGGCCTCAGACCTGCCAACGATGAGACAAGGTGCAGCAAGGAGACCACGTGACAGGCTCTTTGCTCACGTCCCTGGTGCCAGGACTGCCCACGGGAGTGCCCACTGTGGCCTCGCCGTGGCAGGTTGTTCTGGGATGGCCCCAGGGAGGCCTGACTCAGGTGTTCAGGGGCTGCCTCTTCCATCATCAGATCACAAGTCCGTGATGGTGTTTTGCTGGCAGACCCTCTCCCTCGCTGGCTTTGGTGGACACGTTGCTATGTTGGGAGCCCCGTGTGGCAAGGAGCTCCGTTCTTGACCAAAAACGGGCCCTCTGTGTAAGAGCCTTCCAGGAGCTGAGTCTGCCAACAACCACATGAGCATGAATGGGGATCCTTCCCCAGCTGAGCCTTTAGGTGAGACCAACGCCTCGGCTGCAGCCTGTGAGATACTCTGAAGCCAAGGACCAAAGGAAGTCGTGCCCGGATTCCCGACCACAGAGACTCTGAGATGAGAAACGTGTATCCATGTCAGCCACTGCGTTTTCAGTGACTTGTTATGCAGCAGTAGGTGACTGATACACCCGGGGCTCTGGCTTCCTCACGTACTGTCTCTGGGCAGCCAGAGCCTTACTGAGTGGCTCAGGGCTCCCGGTTCAAGGGTTACAACCAACCTCAAGCCCTCCCAGATTCCGAGGGAGGGGACCCAGGGACCCAGGTGGAGGAGCAGGAGGGATGGCTGTGGCCATTCTGGGAAATGCCCTCTGACACAGCCTGCCCTTGGGCCTCAACGTACGTCCCTCCCACATGCAAAGGACCCTCCCCCCGACCGACCCCAGGCTCCCAAAGTCTCACCCACCGTGGTGTGGGCTCAGACTCGGGGTGCCCGAGCTAGTCCTGTGAGTCTCGTGGGTGCAGATGGGTCCTCGGAGGGGTTTTTCAAGTCCTTCGCCCCCGGGCTTGTTCTCAGCCTTCTGAGTCATACTTCCTTTTTCCTAAGAAGACTGAGTTTGCAGCTGAACAGCTTTCTCGGCCGGCTTCCTTCTGTTGAAGGGTTCAGAGTCCCAAAGCCTCTTTCTCACTTTTGTCCTGCCTTCATCCCATTTAGGCTAAGAAGCTAATTAATTCCTTGAAAAACCTGGGGACTGCTTATGTGTCATTTAAGTCCTCTCCATGAGACAAAAACCTTACCTGCAAACCTTTTTCTTTGCTTTTTTTTTAAGAAAGCAAGCGAAGTCTTTATTACAGGAAAGCAAATAGCTCCCAGGACAGCTGGGAGGGGGGAGAAGAGCCCCCCTGTCTATCGTCCTATAGCGATTTTTATCCCTTAAAGATGGGGGCGGGTACCAACGTGGGGTCCCGAGAGAGGGGGTCTTCTCCCATTGGCCTTGCCCAGTCAGTCACCTGTATCAGTCCTTGTCCCGTGGGGGTCTTAGGGTGGAAATGTCCCGTAAATTTTATGGTTTCTTTGCCCGTCTCTTCCCTTAGACGGAGTCACCATTCCTCTCCTTCCTTTTCTATCAGTGGAGGAGCGGGTCTTTTTCTTTTTTTTTAAGTAGACTTTGGAATGAGCAGTTTTGGGTTTACAGAAAAATTTCACGGAGAGCCCAAGAGCTCCCGCTTGCCCACATCCTCGCCTTTCCCCGGACGGACACGCTGCATTAACGGGCTCCTCTGATGAGTCAGTATTGACCTATGATTGTCAACTGAGGCCCGCAGTTTACGTCAGGTCCACTCTTGGTGTGGTGCCTCCTGTAGGTTTGGACAAAGGTTTATTGTCCTGCCCCCACCAGTACAGCGTCACACAGAGCAGTCCGCCCTAAAAAGCCCTCGGGTCCCACCCCTTCATCCCCCCCCCCCCGCCCCCGCCCCTTGGTAGCCCCTGGTTACTGTCTCTGAAATTTCGCCTCTTCCGGGATGTCTTATAGCTGGAATCATGCAGAATGTAGTTTTTTCAGGTAGGCTTCTTTCACTCAACACCACAATACCGTTTCTTTCTTCTTTCTTTTGGGCTATGTTCGCCACATGTGGAAGTTCCGGGGCCAGGGATTGAACCTGTGCCACAGCAGCAACCCAAGCCACAAAGTGCAACGCCATATCCTTAATCCACTGAGCCACCGGGGAGCTCCCAAACTGCAAACCTTTTTTTTTAACACTGCACCCCGCGGCACATGGACGTTCCCAGGCGGGGGGTGGAATCAGAGCTGCAGCTGCAGGCCTACACCACAGCCACAGCAATGTGGGATCCAAGCCACATCTGTGACCTACACTGCAGCTTGCCGCAAAGCTGGATCCTTTAACCCACAGAGTGAAGCCAGGGATCGAACCCACATCTTCATGGATACTAGTCAGGTTCTTGATCTGCTGAGCCACGATGGGAACTCCGAAAACCTTTTGAGGTTTGCCCTCCCTGCCTCATGTGAGGGCACAATGGGTGGCTCCTGGAGGGTTCAGCACACACATACCGTGTCTGAGGGCCTGTATGAGGCACCTTGAAGTCTTTCTCTCTGCTCTTAACGCCTGGTCCTCCAGTCCCATCTGGACTCTTCGTTCTGAAGCCCTGACTTTGAGAATCCTTGGCTGGTGGAAAAAACTGTCCCGGCCCTTTGTGTCCCCTGCCCCCACTTGAAAATTGAGTATTTTGCTTTTAGCTCATCCCTCTTCTTTAAAATTTTATTATGGGCAGAGGCAAGCTTTCCTGTTCTGCTTTCGGCGTCCTGCCTGGGAAACCCCTGCGCTTGAGCGTCTCGTTCTTGGGGCTCTTGGTGTCTATTGACTGTGCTGCTGCAGGCAATAGCTTCGCTCGACCTTCTGCTGCCGGGTAGGGAAGGTTTCCTTTCCTCCAGTGTCCAACCGCTTTCTCTACTTCTCTTCAAGCTCTCCCCAACTTCCTCCAAGACAGTCAGGCTTCTGCCCACCACCTGCTCCCAAAGCCAGGACCACACGTGTTTAGACTTGGTGACAGCAGCATGGGCACTCGGCACACATCGCTTTCCTACTCATTACACCCTCCTTGCAAACCATGTGAAGTATTACAGTCCCCATTTATAGGAGCGGAAATGGTGACTTGGAGAAATTCTACGACTTGTCACAAACCACACAGCAGGTAAGGGAGCTGAGTATTTAAAAACAGTTTTAAGAATTTGGAGGAGTTCCTGTTGGGGCTCAGCAGAAACCAACCTGAATCGTATCCTTGAAGATTCTGCTTTGATCCCTGGCCTTGCTCAGCAGGTGAAGGATCGGGTGTTGCCGTGAGTTGTGGTGCAGGTTGCAGACGAGGCTCGGATCTGGTGTTGCTGTGGGCTGTGGTGTAGGCCAGCAGTTGTAGATCTGATTCGACCCCTAGCCTGGGAACTTCCGTATGCCAAAAAAAAAAAAAAAGAAAAGAAAGAAAAAAAATGGAGCGCACGGTGGCCTGGGGACACTTAGTGAGGGGGCAGCATAGTGATGTGTGAGTCCATAATGGTTCAGTGTGTCATTTAAGATGATCCTAGGGTTCCCACTGTGGCTCAGTGGGTCGAGAACCCAACGCAGTGCCTGTGAGGATGTGGGTTCGATCCCTGGCCTTGCTCACAGGGTTAAGGATCCATTGTTATCCCCAACTGCAGCATGGGTCCCAGATGTGGCTCGGATCCAGCGTTCCCATGGCTGTGGCGTCGGCCGGCAGCTATAGCTCCGATTCCCTAGCCTGGAAACTTCCATATGCTGCAGGTGCAGCCATAAAAAGAAAAAGTGACCTTGAGGCGCGAGAAGACGAGTCACGCGTATTTGGTAGACTCTGCTCCTTGGGGCAAGTGACTACATCATACATTTTAGAAAGTTGTCCATAAAGTTAAAATTAAAAATTTGTGCTTGAACAATTAAACTTCCTGCAAATGCTTCCTGAAAATGTGCTCATATAGAACACCTCATGCCCCCACCTCCCTCCCTCCCTTTGGTCCTTCTGATTTTTGACAGGTTTTTATGTGCAATATCATTACAGCACAGGCGTCCTGGCTCCTGGGTGCCCAGGTATGTTGTGTGTGAATTATGGTCCACAGGCAGAAATGCTAGCACTGAGGGCCCAGCCAAACACAGACAACAGCCCAGGGTCCTCCAGGACCCTCCTCTCTGAGGCGAGGTGTGCGCCAGGGCACCTTGAGGACTTGAGCTAAGTGAAACAGCCAAAGCCAGCAATGTGACCATTAGACAGATTCTCTCTCTCTCTCTCTTTTTTTTTTTTTTTTTTTTTTTTTAGGGCTGCACCTGCAGCATATGGAATTCCCAGGCTAGGAGTCACATTGAAGCTACAGCTGCCAGCCTATACCACAGCCACAGCAACATGGGATTTGAGCTGCATCTGTGACCTATGCCACAGCTCTTGGCAATGCTGGATCCTTAATCCACTGATTGAGGCCAGGGATTGAACCTGCATCCTCATGGACACTAGTCGGGTTCCTTACTGCTGAGCCACAATGGGAACTCCCCCGTTAGACAGATTCTTGAGAGGTGGTTGGGCCTTGGGAACTCCAGGCATCAGTAATGGAGGTGCCATTGTCATATCTCCTGGCCAGACTCAGGACAGAGCTCAGCCTTGTGGCTTGGCCAGAGCAAAATTGGCAGGACCTGGTACCAGTGACACTTGGTGGGGCTGGGGCTGCAGATATCCAGAATCCAAGGACAGCTGTCCACAGTTCATCTAGACTCCCCAGGCCTGTGGCTGCTCCTCCTCCCCAGGTCCCCAGATAAGGAGTTGGAGTTTGGCCCAGGTGGAGTCCAGCGGCCACTCTGGTCCAGTCAGCTCTAGCCAGGGCTTGAGGGTGGTCAGGTGGCGGGGCCGCTCCCTCTGCCCGGATGGCTGGACAGATTTTCGTTTAGAAGGGGAGCAGGTGGGACAAGCAAGCTGAGGGGACCACGTGTGCCTCTGTTCTCATAGGTTTCCTACACTCTGGCAGGAAATGAAAATGCTTCTTGGACCCCCAAGAAAAGTAAAGGCGAGGAGAAAAGGAAGAGGGTGTTTTGGTGATGTTATTTCTCCTGTGCGTTGTCTGGGTTATGGAGCAGAAGACAGCGCAGCCTCCTCGCTGAGAGTCTTCCTCCCCCGACTCCTTTCCTCATCCAGGGGCCTCGCTGCCCCTCCGTATCTCTCCCCGCAGGTTCTGGGATTCCTCGCGCCTTTGGCTCGGCCACGCCCTTCCCTCTGCCAGGAACAGCCCGCCGCCTCATCACCTAGGTTGCCGGGCAAATTCCTCCTCGTTATTTAAAACCTTGTTTTGGACCCGCCTTAGTAAAACTCTGACAACCTCCTCTACAAAATTCGTCACTTCTCCCTCTGAACATTAAAAGAAAAAGGTTTTATGATGGAATATTTCTTTAGGGATACGAAAACAGTAAGAATGCTTCTGTACAATTTTTGCAGGGGAACGCACTCTGCTCGCTGCCTGTACTACTCGGACGTAAAGACGCGGCTCCTTGTATCCTCTCTCCTGCAACCAGGCTCCGAGCCGCGCGCGGGGATGTTTCTCAGATGGAACAGCAGTTAGCATCTGGTTCTACGCCCCCATTTCCCAGGTCATCGAGGAGTCAGTGCAGCCTGCGCTCTCGATTGCGCTGCAGAGAAGTTGCGGGGCAGATAGGGTACCTCGCCTGCTCTGCCCTGGTCCACCAAGCCTGCCTCGGGCTTCCGACCCCCGTCTGTGCCCACGCGCTCCGCCAGGCCCAGCGGCCGCTCCCTGCGTTCCTCCTCCCGCTGCCACCTGACGCGGCTCCGCCCCGCCCGGACTCCGGACTGGAAAGTGGCGACGACGCCCGGGAAGGAACCATTCGCGCCAGGGGGGTGTGGCGGCTGGCGACGGTCGCCACCTTGGCGACCCCCAGCCTGGGACAGCCTGCGTCGGGGCTGCAGCGCTGGGGCCGCAGAGACGCCCCCGGCTGAAGGGGACGAGGGCAGTACCAGGAGCGGGGCTGCCCCTCCGGGCCGGGCGTCGGGATGCGGCGCCCGCCGGGCTCGGCCAGGTGTGCGGCCGTGCGGGGCGGGGCTCGGCGCGCACCTCCACGGGGCGGGGCCTGGGCGGGGCCTAGGCGGGACCGGCCCCGCCCCTCCTCCCGCCCCCCGCCCCACCCCTCCCCCTCCGGGCTCGGGATTAGCGACCTGGGAGCCCGCGTCCCGCGGCCTCGCCGCCACACTTTCCCGGGAGCGGCGGCCACGGCGGCACCATGAGGAAGTCGTACTCAGGTGGGCGCCGCGCCCGGAGCGGGGAGGGGTCGGTGTCGCCGGGCGAGCCCTTCTCGCCCGAGCAGAGGCGGTCGCGGGTGGCCGAGCGGGTCCTCGAGGCGGGGACACCGCGGGGCGCCGGGCTCCGGGCTCCCAGGGCGGGCTTTGAAGTGTGGCGCGTTCGCGCCGACCAGTTGACGCAGCTCCATCCCCGATCAGGATCACAGGGTCCTGAGGCGCTGCGTCCCTCCGGCAAACTTGGCTTTTTCTTTTGCTCCAAGTCGCCGCTCCAAGTCTTCGGGCCCGCGCGCCGGTCGGAGACCACTGGTGCCCAGGGGAAGTCTGGGCGCTCGAACCCTCTGACCCCTGCATGGTTCGGCCCCGAATCTGACCGTGGCCGAGGGTCTCCTGCCTCTGTCTGTCGGCCACTGTCTCACTCAGGTGTCTGGAGCGGCCACCGTGGAGACGGCTGCCCTGGGCTGTGCAGCCCTCCTGCTCCACCTCCTTGCCTCCGGCACCTTCTCCGGAATTGCTGGCTTCCATGCGCCGAGGGTCGGGGGAGTTTTGGGAGCGTGTGCGTGTGTAGGTGTGGGTGAGAGCCGTCAGGGCGAGGATTCCCCTGGGATCAGCCCCCGGGACTGGTGGTCCAGGTCGCAGCATTCTTTCTTCAGGTGAACTCTTCTACCCAGTGGAGCACAGGATGATTCCCAAATGGGACACCCAGGCTTGGCAGCTCAGGTTCATGCTTTGGGTGTCAGGATGCTGTGGGTGTGCTGGCACCCAAACTCCGCTAGAGGCCTGGCCTTGAGCAGGTGGAGGGAGCCTGACCAGCTCTGGTCATGCACTCGGGATCCTCTCTAAGCGTTTTCCTCTTGGGTAGTCTGAAGTTCCATTTCACTGGTGGGTAGACTGAGGCCAAAACTTGGAAGGACAGGTTAAGGGTAATCGGGTCTGCATTCTTTTTTCTTCTGCCTCTTTCTCTCTTTTTGTTTCTTTGTGATCTTCCCCCGAAGGATCTAGGCAGGACTCTTTGTCTTCCTCAGTCATCAAATAGTAAACGGCCTCTCTTCTGCTAACCCTGCAAAATTTCTCCTTGTGTTCCTCCCCTTAATCTATTTGGACATGAAGTGTTCTGCCAAGGACTCATGAATTAATTTTTCTTGATAAGAGGACAGAATCATGGTATTTCGTTGGACCTGAATAGGTCATTTGGGCCATCCCCCTGCTTTGGGGCCATTTTCCAGTCCCTTGTTTTCCACATTCAGAAACCAAAACAAGTTATAAAGACTAACTCTTGTCTCAAAGAGGGTTTCTCAGAACTTTCCCTAAAATAGCCTTCTGGGTCAGTGGCTTAGGATTTCAACTTTCACTCCCTGTGGCAAAGAGCATGCCCCTTAGACACCCTGAACGCAGCTCCATCTCAGGATTGTGGGCACGTGGATGTGGAGGTAATGGTGGGGGAGGAGGGGTTTTGCAGGTGGCATATACTTGGGGCTTGGCGCTCGGCCTCCCTCCCTCCCCAACATGCTCCAAATGCTTGAGATGGTTGTGGGCATTGCTGCTGTGCGGCCCTTGCCCTGGGAGCTGTGGCTCAGTATGGCTTAGGGACACCAGTTGGCTCCTGTCCTTGGCTCCCCGAATTTTGTCTACTGCTGGTAGGTCTGACGGTGGGGATAATAGGGGTCCCCCCAGGTCATAGGTCCTTGGCCTTTTCCTGGGGGACTTTGAGACCCACCTACGGAGATGCCAGAGGGCCTCCGAGGCCACCTGTGATGTCTTCTCCTCAACACCTGCTGCCTCCCCCCAGACAAATGAAAAGGAAAGAAAAATGAAGGTTTTCAAAATAGGTGGGCGTAGAATTAGGTGGGCGTAGAATTTATGGGTGAGTAGGAACCACCGCCTCTGTGGTGTTTACCTGAAGGGGTGGGGCCCTAGAGGATGGGCCTGGGAGGGCTTGGACTTCTTCCAGCTGGTTCTCCTGGCAGTGGTCCAGGGGAGCTGGGTCGCTGTGTTGCACTTGCGTGGGGGGTCAGACTGGAGGGGCTGGGCCATGTGCAGGGTGGGCCCTTGGCCCCCTTCTGAGGGGTTCCCTTCTCTTGGTGCCCCCACCCCTCTTCTGAGAAAGGGAAGGTGCTTTGTAGGAGTCAGACTGGCTCCTGTGTAGCAACAATGCCCAGAAATTAAGGAAAGCAGCAAAGTCTGAAAAAAATCCCCAGTGTCACGAATGCAAGGACAACCAACCAGGAAGCTTTTATTTTTCACCTTGAGTGGGATTGTTGCTTCTGGACCTATTTATGGGCAGAAATAAATGGCATGATTTTACTGTTCTCCGCAGAGCTAGCTCGAGTACTGCAGAGTCTCGAAAAGGGGGAAATTTTAAAAATGTTTCTCGGAGGATCCCGAGGGCCTTAGAGAAACATTCCCTGGACGTACATTACATGTCAGGCCTGTACGGCCAGGGCCCCGAGGGTACAAAGTCGTGGTCCTTGCTTGCTGGGCTGCAGTATCACTGGGGAGATAGGGTGCCCGGGGGACCCTGGCTGGTTATCACACCCTGCTCCCCACCTGGGCAGTGCAGGCTCCAAGTGCTTCTGGGTGAATGCCCAGGCGGGAGCTTTCAGGGGGAGCTGAGATGGACCTCGCCTTGAAGGAGCAGCTTTGAGCAGGTGGAGAAGAAAATGGGGAAGAAGGCGAATGCCCAAGGGGGCTGCAAGATGCCAGGTGGGTGCATGGGGCGGGCTCTGTCTGGCAGCTCAGGTTCCGCTCCAGGCTCTCCCGGGATGCACCCTCCCGCCACTCCAGCGGGGCAAGCTGGCACCATGGTTCCTGGAACCCATGGGCTCCTGGAACCAAATCATAGGCTGGCACCTCCTTGCTGTGGGGCAAAGCAACTCATTTGTTAAACAGGGACCTTGTTTGCTAATTTGCTGTGGAGATGACATGAGTTTGTGCATAAAAGGCTTGGAAATGCCTGCTCTGTCTTCATAATCCTTATCAACAGTAGAAGGACGAGGGGGCTGTGGCCTTTGTCAGGATTCCCCGGGGGGTTCTGGCACCCTCCCTACGCCTCCACTTTGGAGGCCAGGCTTTTACTGGGCCCCTTGGTGTCGGAGCAGGCTGCTGCCAGAACCTCTCTGTTGTCCTGAATTTGGGGCTTCTGGCTGCACACTGGGTCACATGGCATCTGCTTTTCAGTCGCCCTGGGCCCCTGGGAATTCTCAGGGGTGCAGGCACTTAGCTGAGGCCTGGGAGCCACAGAAGTGGGGAATAAATCCAGCCCCGGCTGACACCTGAGGCTGATCCAACATTGTACATCAGCTGTAGTTCAAGTAACGAAAAATCAGTCCCGGGTGCACCTGGCAATTACTCTGAGATTCTTGGTGGCTTTCAGGAGGTCCCCCACGGGGTACCTGGCCTACCAAAGGTTAAAAAGCTCCTGTGTAGCGACGAGGCAGGCAGGGCGGAGGCTGCGCCAGAGGAAGCAGGTTAGAGATTAGAGCGTGCCCTTCCCCACGCCCAGGCTCCGGGAAGGAGAGAGCACTAGCTAGCCCCAGGGGAGGGCGAGGAGGGAGGGTGCGAAGGCCGGTCCCTTCCCCGCCCCTCCGCCCCCTCCTGCGCCTGTCCCCACCCCCAGTGGCTGTCGTGCCTCCCGGGCAGAGAGAAGGAGCCACCTCACCTCGCAGTCAGGGCTCCCTTGGCCTCGTGCCCAGGGTCATGGACCCTGGAGGACCTTGAGCCCCCCGACCCCGAGGGCCCTGTCCTGGGGGAGCTGGTGGAGCCTGAGTCCTGGGGCCCGTCCCCTTCCTGGCCTGTTGCAGAGGAGGGAGGCCAGCTCGGGCCCCAGGGACTCAGCTGCCTGCCTCCAGCGCGCCCCAGACCACAGCGCCCTGCCCATCAGCATCGCCCTGGCCTGTGTGGAGGGATGCTGGGAGCAGAGTGCCTGTGCACCTGGCTACCCCCTGAGTCTGAGGTGGCCAGCTGTCTTTCTGGACACCCACCCCCGCTTTCCCCCCCCCCCCGCTTCCCCCCCTTCCCCCCTCCCCTCGCACGCCCGCCTGTGACCAGTTCAAAGTTCAAGCCAGGACGGTGCAGAAGGGACCTGGGATGGCTGCTCAGGAGCAGTGGTCTAGACTTGATGTCCAGGTGGAAGGGCAGGCTGGCTGTGTGCCCAAAGCTCCCAGGTGGGTCTCACCCGAGGGCCCAGGGACCCGGAGAGCGGGAAATGGGCACTGCCCATCCTCCACTCGGCCTCCTGGGCCGCCCTCCTCTGAGACTCCCCGCCTATCCCGGGCCGGCGTGGGGGGATCTGGGGGTGGGACCTTGTCTCTGCACGCTCGGGCTCGGCATACGATGTACTTGATAAGCAGGCCTCGGCACACTCCGGCGCAGGGACCAGCCCGGGGCGCTGAGCGCAAGCTCCTGGGTGGATCCAGCTGGGCGGCCTTCGGGGAAGGGGGCTGGAGAGAGGCCGGGGCCTGGGCGGGTGAGCTCTTGGGTGGGGAGGGAGGTGACAGGCTGGGCTCCCGCACCACCTCTTACTTCGGACCCCCCAGCTCTGGGTGTTGCTGGGGGATTCGTGGGGAGCGGGTGGGTGCCGGTGGCCGGGAACCCGCATGGAACAGCCCAGATCACAGCCCCCCACCCCTCCAGGAGGGACCTTGGTCAGAGTCCTAATGGCAGCTGCCAGAGGTTGCATGGTGCAGAAGCTCTGACCAAGGGAGTCTGTCCTGGTGGGCGCAGGGCCCTGGGGTTGGGGTTCTGCAGTCAGCCTGGGACCATGGGGCACTGAGCTGTGATGGGAGAACTGAAGGGTCCCCGAGGAGGGTGGGTGGGTCACCCCTGCCCCTTCCCTGTTGGGTCAGCTGTAACTGGCCCCAGGAACTCAGCCTGGAGGCCAAGTGCCCATGGTTTTGCTGCAGCAGCCGCGCTGAGCTGAGGGTGGCAGTCTCCCCAGGGTCTCTGGGCTATTTTGAGTCTCCCTGTAGGTTCAGTCATTCATTGGAGAGGTGTCTGCCGGGCGCCACTGAGGGCATCCTTCTTGCCCCCTGGTGGCTGTCAGCCCCGCGCTGGAAGGGCGGCCTGGCCTCGAGTCTCCCGGTTGAGCGCGGCACTCTGCTCCAGCCCAGTTTCTCTCTGCCTCATCTCCCTGTGCCCGCCCGGGCCCAGGTCCATTTGCAGCGCGCGTGGCCGGTGGGGAGAGGCGGCTCCAGGCGTCCTGCTGTCAGTGGCCTCTTGGATGCTCTGCAACAACTGAGCTTTGTTCCGGGCCTAATCTGACCTGGTTCTGCAAAGTGTGACTGCTGGGAGCCTGCAGGCATCTGGGACGGAAAAGGGGCGGCCACAGGGAGGGTAAGGTGATCCCAGGTCACCCAGTGGCCCTCGGGCCCGGGCCTTCTGCCCTCAGTGTCTTCCTCTGGGTGAGGCTGGCTTTGTGCTGGGGGAGAGGAACCCTGGATGGCGGCCCAGGCCTGCCTGCGTGGGCCCCAGCTTCCCAAGGGGCCTGGGAAGTGCTGGGGAGGCCTGCGGAGGGCCAGCTCATCCCCAGGCCCAGGGTTTCAGAGGTGGGCTGGGGTCGGAGCCTTCCTCTCTCGTGAGGGATGGGCGCCATGGCCCTCTTCCTGGCCCTGGAGTGGCCTCCATCCTCCCAGGACTCTTACGGAGTGAGCGGTGGAGCCTCAGCTGTGGCTGGGCCCCTCTGAACACTGCCCCCCCGCCGCCAAGGCTGTACCTGAGAACCAGGGAGCTGGCCACAGGCACCATAGAAGTCCCCAAGAGCCATGCCTGGGCCTCTCGTCCCCGCTGGGCCAGGCATGTTGGGGCAGTAGCGACTGCCCGCCCAAGCCGGGCATCATGCCCCGTGAGTGCGGTTACCAGAAAGGGCTGGGCAGCGGCGAGCTGGCAGGCAGCCTCGGGCTTGTCCTCCAGATCCATCTGATCCGCGTCCTGGGGCTTCCACAGCCTTCGCGTGGACGGCGCCTCCTATTTCCACCAGGGTCGGGCCCCAGAGGTAGAATAATGCTCCTGAAACCCAAGCCGCTTGTAAGTGGGTTAAATCCAAGCCCTGTCACCTTCCAGCCTGAGGACTAGCTGATCAACCTAGTGGAGGGATGTGGGATTGGTTTGCAAAACTCCCAAGTGAATACGTGACTTTGCCTCCGTAGACACGGGGCCCAAGGTGTGTGTCCTGGGATGGGTGTTGGGTTTTTGTGCAGAGGTGACCTAGTGTAGACACCACGGGGATGCCAGGTGGTGGACTAGCAGCCAAAGGCGCCCAGTGGCAGCACCGAGGGGCTGGAGAGGGGGTGGTGGCTCTCTAGCTGAAGGTAGGGGTCCAAGGGCGAGGCTGACGCTCCGCTCTGGCGGCCCTGCCCTCTTGGGAGCTGGAACGGACACTTTAGCTGCTAGGCCTGGGCTGCGCTTTCTAAAGGAAACCTTTCGAAAATACCCCGTGTATATCTGGTCTTTCTCTTTTGCCTTTTTGTTGTCTTTAGAGTCCCCTGTGTTCATCACTTGCTACCAAGCGGTGTGAACAGGAAATTCGAGGGACAAACCCTCCCGTCCTGTCGGCTCCAGCCTGGCTTTTTTGTTCCCCACAGTACTTGTTGCCACACGCACAGGTTGTATCATCTGATTTCATTATCAAAGGTCCGTGATGTTTTTCCACCGAGTTGCACGGTCCCTACGTGAAAAGAGCGTTTTTAATTCTGCTCTTTTCACGTGACGTCAGATCCCCGGCGTGGATTTGCCTGATTACAGCCCGAGTGGCTCTTCTGGTGGTTCCCGAATTTGCTAGCCATCCTCGCCCCAGAGCCGCTCCCCGGGCTGCTGATGTGGGTGCTCGTCCTTGGTGGGGTGCTCCCGCGGCCCTGAGTCCAGGTGCTGCGCTGCACGTGGTACAGTAGCCGTGCTTATAGCTGGCCCGACACTGGAGGGTGTTACAGGCAATTCATTGAATAAGTTACTGCCCACAGTGACTCCCTTTCCCAGCATTCCTGGGATGGCTCCAAAAACCAAAGAAGTGTGTGTGGGTTCTGGATTTTTTGTTTTGTTTGTTTTGTTTTGTTTTTGCTTTTTAGGGCTGTACCACAGCATTTGGAGGTTCCCAGGCCAGGGGTCTAATCGGAGCTGTAGCTGCCGGCCCACACCACAGCCACAGCAACGCCAGACCCGGTTCGTGTCGTGACCCACACCTCAGTTCACGGAGCGAGGCCAGGGATCGATCTCGCGTCCTTATGGATGCTAGTCGGGTTCGTTACCACTGAGCTCCAATCGAATGTCTCAATACAGCATTTTTTATGAAGAGAAAATTGCCATTTGCCCTGACTATCAGCCTGCTTAGACCCACCAAGAAGTCCTGGGTTTCCTTGTTTAAAAGATCAGCCCCGCTGCCTCCGGTCCGTGACACTGCTCCCGGGCCAGTGTGGACCGAGGAGGGCTACCCAGCCTCCCTCTCTCGCCGTCTCTTCTCTGGTCCTTAGGGGGTGCACCTGTACCCTGGGGGGTGTCCTTTGCTTCCCTGAGCTATAGCCTGAATGCCCTCATCTTAGAATGGGCCACCTGCCCCAGGTGGCCAGCCACGTGCCCCGGCCATCAGTCATTCTGCTGCCTGGCTACAGAGGTTTCTTCTGGAACCCCTAGGCCCCCCAGGCCAGTCAGCAGTGCTGCCCATCTGGCCAACCCTCTATCATCTTCCTAGTTAATCAAAATTCAGTTTTTACTTTTGTTAGGATGCATGAAAAAGTGTGACTTGACTTAGAGTTTGTGGTACTGCTGCAATTTCCCACAAGAATTCTAATAAATTCCATTTGAGAAAAGGAATCCCACCCAGAAAAAAAAAAAATAGCTAAGTGTGGGGGCATCCATAACCGCACGTGATGTGTTGGTGCATTTCTATCTGACCAGAGATACTTTCTGTTCTTTTTTTTTTTTTTTTTTTTTTCTTTCTAGGGTTGTACCTGCAGCACATGGAAGTTCCTGGGCTAGGAGTCAAATCGCAGCTGCAGTTGCCGGCGGACGCCACAGCCACAGCAACACAGGATCTGAACTGCATTTGCAACCTATACCACAGCTCATAGCAACACTGGATCCCTAACCTACTGAGCAGACCAGGGATCGAACCCACAGCCTCACGGACACTGTGTTGGGTTCCTAACCCTCAGGGAACTCCAATACGTTCTGTTTTGAGTTGACGTGGAGAATTGAATTCTCTGCCTGCGACCTTACACCTGGTGATTGGAATACCTTCCCACAGACTTGCCTCTGGCTCCGTATGTTTCATGTCTTGCCCCCCCGCCCCCGCCCATGCTTTCCAGCACCAGGCAGCGCAGGACATGCTTGTGTCTTGTCCCTTTGGGTTCTGTGCAGGCGACAGATTTGGGAAAGCAGGTGGCAGCAGCATTCCTAGACTCGCCTGTGGGGACGGGCAGGCAGTCACCTAACCGTGCATGCAAATGACTGTGAACCACGCAAATATAACCCAACTAGAGCCGAACGAAGTGTCTTTGCCGTTCGGCGGCTCCTTTGCAGGAGCCCCCAGATGCCAGCAGCTCCTCCGCTGACACCTTAACACAGGAGAATGGGTGATGGGCAGGAACTCAGAGTAGGAAGAAGCAGCAGGCTTAGCGGATGGGGGCGGGGAATAGTTTCCACTTGGGGGAGCTTCCTGGTGGTCTGGTGTTTAGGATTTGACACTTTCATTTCTGCGGCCCGGGTTCAACCCCTCGTCTGGGCACTGAGATCCCACTTCTAGCTGCGGCGTGTCTTGGCAAAAAAAAAAAAATTCTGTTTTGCAAATTTTACGGAAACGTTGGCCCGTGGGAACATGGTCCTTCTCAGAGCCTCGGAAGGGAGGCACTTGAGCCGAGGGCCCTGGTGCTTGAGGGTCCTTAGCTTTGCGGAAACAACTAGAGGACAGCCTCGGGGAGCTCCTGCCGAGCCCCATCAGAGGGTCAGAGGGTAGAAGGTGTGTCATGGGAGTCAGGGACCAGGGTCACCTGATGGGAGGCTGGGCAAAGGTGGACCTGCCCGGGAGGAGCTGCAGCCGCGGAACAGACAGAATCTGCCACTGGAGAAAACTTCCCAGGCGGGGAAGCTGCGGGGAGACCTGCCTGGTCCTTCTCCCTGGCTCCCACCTTCCAGCCTCCTCCTAGTGGCCGAGTCCAGCCCCAGGGCTGCAGACCCGGACCCGGGAGACTCCGCCTGCAGAGGTCGCCTCTTCCGCCAGTGAAAGGAGACCCTGGGGTGGGGGGCAAGGAGTGGAGGGTACACTTATGCTTAGGACTACTTGTTGTTTATCTGAAATTCAGATTTAACTGCGTCATGTATTTTATACGGCAATGTCTTTTTAGGGCCACACATGCAGCACAAGGAAGTTCCCAGGCTGGGGGTCCAATCTGAGCTACAGCTGCCAGCCTACACCACAGCCACAGCAACACGGGATTTGAGCCGCATCTGTGACCTACACCACCACTCATGGCAAGGCTGCATCCTTAACCCTCTGAAGGAAGCCAGCGGTCGAACCTGCGTCCTCGTGGTTGCTTGTCAGATTCGTTAACCACTGAGCCACGATGGAAACTCCTGACAATGTCTTTTATGTGAATGGGCCTGAGTCCCAATGCCCAACTGGTGAACCGTCCAGGGCGGGGCTCTGTGGGTCCGTGGGCCGCACGGGTGTCACGTGATGGACTGGGCCTCAGGGATGCTGCCTAGTGTGGGTGGAGCCGAGCAGAGCCCCCTGCGCGCTGAGCCAAGCTGCCCCGCCTGTGAGCCGGACACCAGCGCTGGCTGCTCACTGGGCTGGGAGTGCCACCAAGAGAGCGGTCAGCTCACTCTGGGTCACCGATGTGTCCCCAGCTCCTCAAACAGCGCCTGAGGCAGAGGAGATGCTCCATGGTGTTTTCATGAGTCTGCATCATGGAGACGCAGAAACAGGCTCCGAAAGACTAAAAACTTGCCCAGATGCGTGTTTTTAGATGTGGTGAGAGCTGGTGGTGGATTCTCGCCCTGGCCTCGCTCACTCACAGACCTCGCTCTCCCCGTGATGGGGCACTGCCTGTGGCCTGCAGCTGCACCCACCCTCACCCTCAGCGTCGGAGGCCAGAGCCCCCTTGGGGTTGGTGCTTTGTTGCGGGGCGGGCTGGGGGCTGGGAGCACCCCCTCCACTGGACAGAATGGCAGGGCGGGAGTCAGAGAAGGGACCAGAGCCCCTGGCTTCATGGCCCCAAGCTTTGCTGAAAATGGAACTTTCAGCAGTGTTTAGCTGAGCATGTCCACAAACAGAAGGGTTCCTAACCTGGCCGGTGAATGAATAATTGACCCAGCTGTGGGGCCCG
Source organism: Phacochoerus africanus (assembly GCF_016906955.1). NCBI lineage: Eukaryota > Metazoa > Chordata > Mammalia > Artiodactyla > Suidae > Phacochoerus > Phacochoerus africanus. Next base: position 4,350,714 of record NC_062557.1, on the reverse strand, counting down.
GAAGGCGGAGCAAACCTGCCCCGAGCACCTGTTCTGTTCAGGGCACACCTGTTCAGGGGACACCTGAGCGCAGCAGTGAAGCCCAAGGGCACAAGGTGGGAGAAGAGGAAGGGGGCTTATCTCCGTATCTCAGGTTCCTCTCTAGATAAGCCTGGAATGTGCCTTCCCTCCCAGGTGAAACCCTGACTTTGATCCAGCCCTTCACAGCTTTTGTGAACAAAGGAGCCGGGGGCGGGGGCGGGGGCCCTGGCCCTCACTGGGGTCCTAGGGCTGCCAGAGAGGAGAGGCAGGTTTCTGGCCAACGTCCCGGGACCCTGTCCTTTCCTGAGAGACTCTCCTGAGTTTTAAGAAACGCGTGAGATTTGATTCTTTTCTGTAGAGAAGCTCTTGTCATGACTGAAATGGGTGCAGGCGTTTGCACAGCGCCGATGCCGGCGAAGCTCCCTCCTGAGAAAATGGTGCCTCTCTGGCTGGGAAGGACTGTCCAGCCCATTCGCTGTTGGCACAAGAGCAGAAGGGAGTGGGGGGGGGCGGGGGGGCCCAGGGCTCTGTCACCCTCCCGTGCAGACAGCCTGATTCCTGCTCTGCCCCCACCCCCCGCCCTTGGGATAGATGTCTGGGCTGTGTGGGGCCCCAGGGGGTTGGGCACAGCCACCCTGACGGTGGTGGGACAGTGACGCTGCAACTCCAACAGGAGAAGGGGATGGTACTTGCTCTTCCTGTCAGTGATGGAATAATAACAATCTCCTGACTGCGGAGTCTGTGCAGAGGCTCAGAGCCTCTCTGACCTTGTCTTGTACCACCTCCCATCATAAAAATTTGGTTGAAAGGAAGGAGGTCTCCCTTGTGACTGTGTCCTTCTGGCTCCTGCTCAGGGGTCCCCAAGTTCTCTGCACGGGGGACACCCCTGAGACAGGCATCCAGGCCCTTAGACGTGGGGGCATCCCTGGCCTGCCAGGCTGCTGTGCCCGGTGGAGCTCCGCCCGGCTGGTCTGTGGTGAAGGGGCAGGGAGGGTGCCAGGCTCTTTACCTGGAGGTGGGCTCTGCCATTAGGCTGTGCAGGGGGCTCCCTGCCCCGAATGCTGGTTCTATGAAGGAATGTTCCCCAGGCATCCGGGCTCTCCCCCACCCCCGGATTGTCGCCGTTCTCTCTCCAGGACCGAGGGGCCCACCTCCGTGTCTGGCCATCTGCGTTCCCGTCGGCAGTGCTGCACTGCCGCTCTCTTCGGGCCGCCGGCCGCCCGCGCACCCCCGCTTGGCGCCTTTGCCTGTCTCTTGCCTCCTCTCCTCTGAAAGGTGCTCAGTCCCGAGGCCCCGGGCTGTGAGACCTGGCTGGTGTGTGTGGGCCTGTCGGAGATCATTTGCGACACGGCCTTTGCCCTGGTCTGGGCCAGCACGGACACCAGGTGGGAGTTTCTGGCGGCCCCAAGTGTCGGGGGGACACCAGGATTCGGCGTCTGCCCCTCATCCTGACTGTTCTCTCTGGATGGAGGAAACTTCCCACCTTCCTCCGATGCGCGGTCCGGCTGGGGGCCCAGAGGGTTTTCAACTTCCCTTCACTGGGAGGGAGTCGCGTGGAACTTGGGGTAGCAGCGTCCCGGCTGGAATGTGCGCGGAGCCGCGGTTCTAACTGACCTTTTGTCTAAAGGCATCAGCACAGGGCAGCCAAGCTTTGTCAGCTGCCCACTGTAGATCCCTGGGTCCAGGCTGCATACAATACGGCAGTAATAACAGCAGCAGCAGCAGTAATAATAACATGCTAGTGGAGACTGATATATTAATAATGATAATATCTACTGTTTACTTGGTGCCAGGCACTGTGCTAAGTGCCCGCAACGTGTGACCTCATTTAATCTAAGTGTCAGAGATGGAGTCCCCATTCTGCAGACGGGGACACTGAGACCTGGAGAGGAAGGTCATTGCCCTCGGCCCGCCGCACGCGCCTGGTGGGGTCTGGATCCCAGCCTCGTTTGTCCGACTGCAGGCTTTCCTGCCTCCCTGGCCTCTGAGAACGCGAATAATTCAGTCTGGGTTGATGGCCGAACTCAAATTGTCTCCTCTCTTTCCTGGGATGTTTTGTTTTAAAATCACACATAGATAACTCAGTTCTCAGCTGGAAGGACCGAGCCACTAGAAGTCCACCTCTCCGCTGATCTCAGACGCAGGCCTGAGCAGTTAGGTCCGGGCAACTGAACTTGAGCTGCTCGTGGCCTTGGGGTGTTTCCCGCAGCCGCAGGAGGGGTGGTCCTGGGCAGGGCGCTTGTCAAGGTGCGGGAACCCCGGTGGGTGCTCCCTTTCTTTATTAAGGGAGTGGGCCTGGCATCTTCTCGTGCCAGGGGCTGCCTGGCACTAGCTGTGCATTTGGGGAAATCTGAAAAATAGACAGTGTGCATAAAATAAAACTCGGCCCGAGAAACCTGAGACTGCAGCTCTTTTCCTCGTGCCCGTGTCTCCACCGCCACCCGGTCTGGTTCTTGGGGATCAGACGCCTGGGTTTGGGGTTTAACCTGAATGGACCGTCTTCAGTTTTATCTTGGTCTGGAAGCCAGAGGCGGGAGCGGGGTGGGCGTCCAGCTGCCCCCCCGGTGGCGTAGCCGGAAGTGGCTCGGTCCCCAAGAATGTGGTGCCTGTTCCTCCTCGCGGTATGGTTTCCATGTTGGGGAGTCATTGGGTTTATGGGCTCGGCTCCCTCCCCGACGCCACTTTCAGCCCAGACAGCTGACCTCTGAGTAGCTCACCGTGTGTCTGTTCGGGGGAGGAGGACAGACAGTGACAGTTCTCCCGTGTCACCAAACGCAGTGCGGCTCCCGATTAGGCGTGTCGGCGGAGCTCCCCGCTGTCGTGGTATTGAGGCGAGCTGGGCTGGAGCCAGGGCCAGGCTGCCCACCTTCACTCCTGTGCCCTCCCAGCAGCCTGGGGAGCAGCACCTGTGCCCACCCCCTCCTCCCAGCCCCGGGCAGCCCCCAGAGCCACGCCGGCCACTCTCCTGGTCTTAGGGGCTGTCAGTGCTGGGAGCCAGAAGCAGGCCCCTCTTGCGACCCCGCAGGTCTGAGGCTGTGGTCCAGCCAGCCTGTCCGGCAGGGTCGGCCTGGAATCAGCATTCTGGTTGGACTTACGAGGAAGGGTGGAGCTTCCATCACCCAGCGTGAGAGTCTTCCATGTCCATTGGGCGCCAAGGGAAGGATGCTCTCGCCTCTGCTGTGCGAGGCTGGGGATTGGTCAGAATCCGTCAGAGCAGCGGAGCCCATGGGAGAGAGAGGGAGAGAATGAACTGGCTCCTGTAGTTACGGAGCCTGAGAAATCCCACCACCTGCCATCTGCACGCTGGCCCCCAGGGAAGACAGGGGTGCACCAGTCGAAGCCTGGGGCCTGGGAACCAGGGCAGCTGATGGTCAGCCCTGGGGCAGGAGACCAGCGCTCAACCCGGCGATGGGGCAGAGAGAGAGCTCTCCTATCCTCTGCTTTTTGCACTGCTCAGGCCTCAGGGGATTGGAAGGCGCCCACCCACACTGGGGTGGTGCTTTGCTTTACTGAACCCACCGATCAGATGCTCACTTTCCCGGAAACACCCTCCCAGACACAGTCTGAGATAGTGTTTAGCCGAATATCTGGGCACCCGGTGATCCAGTTCAATTGACACATACAGTCAACCATCACTGTCACCATCGTGGCTGGGGTGGGGCTGGGGACCTGGTGGGAGATTCCATCCACCTCTGCAGGGCTTCCGGGCCTCACACCCCTCATCTGTGAAATGGGGGTGGCGGCACCTGCTTCTTGGGGTTGTCATCTTGAGTGAGGGGGAGAAGGGACAAAAGCTCATGGTTGTCATGGAGCCTGGGCATCAGAAGGGTTACGAGAGCCCAGTGTCCACCTGGCCCTCCTGAGAGTCAGCTTGGTCCCCCACCCCCGTCCCGGCCCCCGTCTCCTCGATGCCCCACCAGCCACTCCAGGCCCTGGTGCTCACCTCCCATCAGAACCGCGTGCCGCGTACACCCCTGGCAGCTTGTTAACATGGGTGTGAATTCAACTAAAATTGGGGCCACCTCCCAGAGGCCAAGGCTAAGTGGCAGGTATCCGTTGATAAATACCAGGCCCTGAAGGACAGACCTCGCCCGTCTTGTGGTCGCTGTTGAGTCACCCTGCAGACGTGGAGTGTGCGTGCGTGCGTGCGTGCGTCCTGGGGGAGCTGGGCAGGAGGACCAGGTCTGCAGGCCGCCCTGCTCGGGGCCCTGGAACCTTTCGAAACAAAGTGGACCGCATTCACTGCTGCTTGGTCATAGTTTAGGAATGGGTTTGTGGAGTGAATGCACAAGCAAGGAGATGTTACAGGAGCCTCGCTGGGGGGACGGCAGGGGAGGAGCCGGCGCCTCTGACCCCAGCACCCTGGGCGCGCATCAGATGATAGAGGCTGCAGGCAGGTGGCGGGGTCCCGCCCGCGCCCTTCCTGTGCTGCAGGCTCTTTTCCAGCTTCTCCAGGGAAGGCCTCCACTAGGCCAGCAGCCGTGTCCCTGGTTACCCAGGCGGCAGAGCCCGGAGCACTGTGACCTGGCAGCGCCAGGACGGCCGCCTGCCGCTCCCATGGTGCGCCTCCTGGAAACCTCTCGAGTTTGCTCAGCTTAGCACCTCAGCAGATCTGCTGCAGTTGAGACTTGCCTGCCCCGAGTCTCCCCAGGGATCGAGCGCTGGGCTGCGGGTGTGTGCGGGAGGCATGAGGCCGTGTTAATCCGGGGCTCTGTTCTTGCTCCCTCCTGGGGGGGATGGGGAGAGAAGAGCTTGTCCTCCACCCTCCCCAGTCCGGCCGGGCTCCCCCGGCCTACAGACTCGGGGCAGGGAAACCCCAATTCCAGGACAGCCAGACGTGGGTCATACTCGGGCTGGCCCGCGCCCTCCCTGTGTCAGCACCTCTCCATCCCACAGACCCTCCTGGAGCCTGGCATGGAGGAGCCAAGCCTGGGTTTTGGAGATTGATGAACTTGCTTTATTCTGGGCTCAACCCCTCAGAGCTGTGTGACCTCGGGCTGGTGCCTCGACCTCCCCGAGACTTGGCGCCCTTTTCTGCAAAATGGGTGGCAAGTGTTAGGTGGGAAAACGTGTGTAGAGGGTTGGACCCGGTGCCTGGCCAGCAGCCAGATGGTGGCCGTTACTGCAGGTGTTCCCTGGGAGGACGAGGGCCCCGGGCCCCGCCAGGGACAGGTTTCTGGTTCTGCAGCCCTGGCAGGAGCAGTGGTGAGGTTGTGCCCAGTATTATCCTTCTCCCGATGGCCTTGCGTGACCTTTGCCTTCTGCCCCTGTCTTTAGGAGTCACGCGGACCTCCAGCGGCCGTCTCCGGAAGCTTGGTGACCCGACTGGCCCGGGTAAGTGGCTGGTTCAGCCTTGGCCCCCTTCGTCTGTGTGGGGCGGGAGGGACTGCCCACTGGCTCAGAAGCGACTCTCCAGGCGCAGGCCGGCCTGGGCAGGTGGGGTGGAGGGGCCCCGGGCTCGGCCTCTCCACCTCGGGGCCCCGGGCCCGGTCTGCCGCTTCTCCCGGCCTGGCGTGCCCGGCCTCCCAGACCTGACCCCAGGGGGGCCATCCCCAGAGCCTACCTTGTGTCTTGTTGTCACATCCAGTGGCCAAGCACAGGGGCTGGAGGATGTTGGGGCCCAGAGGGGGAAGGAGCTGCATCCCCCAGGCAATGACAGCAGTGCGTTGACGACAGGCTGGGGGCAGACCCTGGGCGGGACGGGCAGCGGGACGTGGTGGTGACATAGCGGCTGTTCTAGGAGAAGGGGGTGCCCACCCGGAGCCCACGCCCCACCTGCTAGACCAGCTTTGTCCAGGAAAATGTACTGTGTCAGTGGAAGCGTTCGTATCTGCACCATCCCGGCGGGTCGCCTCCCGCCACAGGTGACTGTTGAGCTCCTGAAGGGGACATCGTCAAGTTTATTTTGTTCATTGACTTGCGTAGAGTTATTTATTTTTTGTGAATTTCTACCTAATATCTACACATGGATGGTGGCTGTGAAATTGGTTCCAGACCATGCAGGGTCTCTGGGACCCCAGAATTTTGTACCCAGATGTTTCCAGGCCTCCTTCCCAGATGTCTCTGTTCTCCGGCAGTGGCCCCTGCCAGTGGGCTGGGCATCCCTAGGCAGCTCTTTGTGGGGAGTGGGGGAGGGTGGGGGTGACGGGAGGTGACGTGTGATGGCCAGGCTGGACGTCCACAAGAGGGGGGAGGAGGCCCCTGCGGTGCTGGCCGGGGCCCGAGGCCTCGGGGCGGCGGGTGATTCACGGTGGTTGAGGGGGAGCCCCGCCCCCTGCAGACCAGCCTGCACCGACCGCAGGGCTGCCCGGCTGCTGCTGGGCTCCTGCAGCTTTTCTTGGGGCCCCTCGTCCCTGCAGCTGTCTGCCTGTCCCTCTCGCCCCCTGGGCTGGGGCGAGGGGCCCTCAGCATGATGGGCAGGGAGGGCCTGCGCCCTGGGAGTGAGGTCTCCGTGTGCGGGCGCCTTGGGCCGCGTGGACACAGCCTCTGCTGGCCTTTGCCTCCCTGTGCTCAGAGGGCCAGTTCTGTGCCATCAGCACTTGGCAGCTGGGACCACGGATCCCCTTGGAAGCCTAAGGCATAATTTGCCTGAGCCCAGAGCTGCAAGCCGAGATGTGGGTTTCGCTGGGGCCCGCCTGCTGATATGCGAACTCCTCGCTCTGGGGAACTCTGCGGGCGCCAGCTCAGACACCCTCTCCTCCTCTTCCTGGCGCCCGAATGGAATCCCTGCCTCCCAGAGGTAGGACCTTGGTCCAGATGGGGTTCTTCCCTGGACCCCAGCCCCTCTGACCTCACAGAATCCCCTTCGGAGCCTCTGTCCACCCCCCAGCCCGCAGCCTGTCCTCTGTCACCCGCTCTGCCTCATCTCCCGCGCCTGCGACCCTATGCCCGGGTCTCCTCCCCAGAGGACAGAGGCCCACGTCGTGGTGCTTCCTCCTTTATTTCAGGTTTTCTCGAGGCTGCGGCTGGGACGAGGCCCCCAGAGAGAGAATTGCATGTATCTGCTGGTGTCCCGTGCAGAACCCAGATCGTAGCTTGCAGCTTCCGGCGTGAGCCGGTCTGTCAGCTCAGACCACACCCACGGTCAGCCCCTTGAGCTGAGCTCAGTCACTTTCCTGTCTTCTTAAACCTCCCCTCCAAAAAACACCCCACGAAAACAGATTCCCTGGTGGCCTAGCAGTTAAGGATTTGGCGTCGTCACTGATGTGGCACAGGTTCTATCTCTAGCCTGGAAATTTCTGCATTCTACATGTGCAGCCAAAAAAAGAAAAAAAAAGATACATAGGGGTTCCCCTGTGGTGGAATGGGATCGGTGGTGTTTTGGGAGTGCTGGGATGGAGGTTTGAACCCTGGCCGGGTCGCTGTAGCTGTGGCTTAGGCCGAGACTGATCTCTGGCATGGGAATTCCATATGCCACGGGGCTGCCAAAAAAAGAAAACAAAAAGATATGTAAAAAAAGTAAAGAATAGGCAGTTCCCATCGTGGCTCAGCAGAAACGAATCCACCTAGGAACCATGAGGTTGCAGGTTCGATCCCTGGCCTCGCTCAGTGGGTGAAGGATCCGGCGTTGCCGTGAGCTGTGGTGTAGGTCGAAGGTGTGGCTTGGATCCTGAGTTGCTGTGGCTGTGGTGTAGGCCAGTGGCTATAGCTCCGACTCGACCCCTAGCCTGGGAACCTCCATGTGCCACTAGTGCGGCCCTAAAAAGACAAAAAACAAAAGACAAAAAAAAAGTAAAGAATAAACCATCTGGGGTTCCCATTGTGGCACAGCAAAAACGAATCCGACTAGGAACCATGAGGTTGTGGGTTCAATCCCTGGCCTCGCTCAGTGGGTTAAGGATCCAGCATTGTCATGAGATGTGGTGTACGTTGCAGACTCGGCTCAAACCTGGCGTTGCTGTGGCTGTGGTGTAGGCTGGCATCTCTAGCTCCAATTTGACCCCTAGCCTGGGAACCTCCGTATGCCGCGCTGCAGCCCTAAAAAGCAAAAAAAAAGAATAAAACATCTCTACACCTGCTATCCTGCTTAAGAAATAAGGTGTTTCAGGGAGTTTCCTGGTGGTCTAGTGGTTAGAATTTTGGTGATTGGGTTCAATCCCTGCTCCCCCACAACAAGCCGCTGCTCGCTGTGGCCAAAAAAAAAGAAGAAGACAAAGGTGTTACAGGTGTAGCCCAAGGGCCTGGGTGACCCTGTTCCCGCCAAGGTGAGCACCGTCTGAATTTAGACCTGTTCGCTGCTGGGCATGCCTATGCCATGTGCTGTGTGTCTGCAGACAACACACCGTCTGCGGCTGGCCACCAGCAGCATCGTGTCGTGTGACCCAGGGGAGTCTGCTGCTCCCTTTGCTTTTTGATGAGTCAGCAGAACTTTGAAGTTTATCCCCAGGGACCCCCGGGGCTTAGTTCATTTATTTTGATGGCAGGCGAGGGTTCCTCCGCATGGGGAGGCAGAGTTTTCTACGCCTCGGCCTGTCACCAGAGGTCGGTGAAAGGTTTCCTGTGCACGTGTGTGCTCCCTGGGCAGAGGGGCTGGGCTATGGTGGTGCTCTGCCATCCCAGGAGGCCTTCCGGTTAGTGCTCCCACACCCACCCACTTTCTGGGCGGCCGCCTCCCGGACCAGCCTCCCGCCAACCTTCGCCCGGGTTCCCACGGCGCACACAGCATCCCCCATCCGGCTGCTTTTCTGCTTCCTCACCTCCCTGCTGCCCAGCCCAGCCTGGCTGTCCCCTGGCCGGGATCCCTGGGGCCTTCTCCGCTGCCCTGACATCCGATGTGTGGCCAGGTCCTGGTTTTCCGCCTTCAGATGCTCTGGGGGTGGTGCTCGTCCCCAGCGCCCCCGTCCCTTCTGTAGTGGGTTCCGTAGGGCTTCCTGCGCCCCCCCATTCATATTCATGCAGAACCTCAGAAAGCGCCTTTATTTGGAAGTAGGGCTTTTACAGGTTAGTTAGGGGCCTCGAGTGTGGTCATACTGGAGTTAGGGTGGGCCGTCAGTCTGGTGGCTGGGGCCTTACGAGAAACAGGAGTTCCCATTGTGGCGCAGCAGAAATGAACCTGACTCGTATCCAAGAGGACCGGGGTTCAATCCCTGGCCTTGCTCTGTGGGTTAAGGATCCCGTGTTGCCATGAGCTGCAGTGTAGCTTGCAGACATGGTTCGGATCCCGTGTTGCTGTGGCCGTAGTATAGGCTGGTGCCTGCAGCTCTGATTCGACCCCTGGCCTGGGAACCTCCACATGCTGCAGGTGCAGCCCTAAAAAAAGCAAAAGAAAGAAAGAAGAGAAACAGACATGTAAAGATGGAGGGAGAAACTGGAGTGTGGTAGCCACAAGCCACGGGGCCCCTGGTGCCCCCGGAAAGTGGAAGAGGCAGGGCAGGATTTTTCCCAGAGCCTCTGGAGGGACCCCGGCCCTGCTGACACCTTGATTTTGGACTTGTGCCTCTGGAACTGGGAGAAAATCCCTTTCTGTTATATTTGTGGGGATGTGTCACAGCAGCAGTAGGAAACCAGCGCCCCTTCCTGCGGGGACCGTGGTGGCTCCCCCACGCCACGCGCTCCCCAAGCACTGCTGTCTGGGCTGTGTCCCTGCCCTGCGTGGCCCCGGCTGGTTTCCCTGTGGCCCCCTCCCACCCACCCCCTTCTGTCCCGGCTCACATACCCCTTCCTTAGGGCAGGAGCCCCGCTCCAGACCTGGCTGGGCCCCCCCCCCAGGGAGATTTCAGCCCAGTGTCCTGTCCCTCAGCTGCACTCACTGTCTAACTGCCATCGTCCCCCGTGGACAGTAAGTTTCGGGGCTGGGGTGAGTCCCCCTCATGGCTGGCCATGTCTCACCCTGTCGCCGAGGGAGGAAGGGAGGGAGGGAGGGAGTGTCCCTCATGGGGGAACTGGCCCAGGAAGAGGCCGCCAGAGTCTTGGTCGCCATGCACCTGGCACCTGGGCCCCCACGGGCACCCCCAGCTGGTGCCGACCCCCCCACCTTCATTTCTCTCCTACCTCAGCCTCGCCGTCCACAAGGCACTCAGGCGAGAAGTCTCAGTGTCGCCCTTGACCTCTGCCCCCCAGCACCTCCAGGTCACTAGGCTGCCGAGATCTTGTCCACTCGCCCTCCCCCCACGTGGCCCATGGAGGGAACGCCCGTGTCCTCAGCCCCTGTGTCTCGCTCCTCCCCTCCCTCCCCGCCAGAGGCGCCTTCCTGTCCGGTCGGCATTCCAAGGTCTTTGGTAGGTTCCACCTGGCTGCAGCCGTGGGTTCTTTAAACCAGATCTGGTCGTGGTCCTCTGACGTAAAGAACCCCGGCCTCCCTTCTCCCCCCCAGGATGCTCTGCCAATGCAGTGCCACCCGGCCCCTGCTCCCCTGTCCCTGCACGGGTGGGTCGCGGCTCTGGAAGTCATGCTCGGTCCAGAGAAATCTGACCCAGCCTGTCAATCCCCGTAGCAGGTGGGCATTCGGGGTTTCTGCATCCTCCCCACCGGCAGGGCTGGGTGCTCTCATGGCACACGGCGGGCAGCCGGCAAACTTGTCAAACGTGATAGAAGCTTGGGGGCATTGGTCAAAAAACAAGTTTAAAATAGAAACATCAGTTTTCTGTTGCCTTGACTTAGAAGTAGTTTTTCTCTTTGTTTGCCATCGGAGGTGCAATTTATGGAGAATGCTGGAGTTCCCGTTGTGGCTCAATGGTAATGAACCCGACTAGTATCCATGAGGACGCAGGTTTGATCCCTGGCTTCGCTCAGTGGGTTAAGGATCTGTCATTGCCATGAGCTGTGGTGTGGGTCGCAGATGCAGCTCGGATCTGGCGTGGCTGTGGCTGTGGCTGGCAGCTGCAGCTCTGATTAGACCCCTAGCCGGGGAGCTTCCCTATGGTGCAGGTGCGGCCCTGAAAAGAAAAGAAAATTAAGGAAAAAAAAAAAAAGAGAGAGAGAAAGCAAGAAAGAAGGCCATGTTTCCAAGGAGGCAGAGGTGGAGGACAGGCAAACCTGGCCCACAGGGCAGCCGGGAGGCACAGCAGCTATTTACAGTTCAATTATTTCTTTAACGCAAATTGAAAACTCCGGTTCCGGGCAGCACGGGAACAGGGTAAGCTCTCCGCAGCCACACGTGGCGCCGTACTGGACCTGGCAGATACCTAACACTTGCCTCCATGCAGAAGGTTTTGTTGGGCAGGGCTGGTCCGGATGCCTCTACACACTGGATCCTCTAGATTGTTGTTCATCCAGCAAGCCTTCCCTGGCTGCCTACTGAGCAGGCGGGCTGTTGGTGTCCCAGCAGACACCAGCTCTTTGGGAGTCTTTCAGAATTCTGGAGAGTTTAAACGCAGGGGCCTTGGGGCAGATTCTACCAAGGACCCTGGTTCCCATAAGGGACGGATGGCTGAGTGCAAGGACCGTTAGCAGTGGAATTTGGCCCCGTCTGGGCTGCTTGTCTCCCTTGTCTAGATTCCCTTCCACACTGACCTGGAAGAACTCCCAAAGCAACAGGCCGGCCCAGGCTGTTTGCACCAGTAAACCCTGCAGCCGTCCCAAGAGCACAGAGTAGCTGGATCGTATTTATTTGGGAACAGCCGAAACTTGAGGCACAATAAAAAGTGGAGCGAAGATTCCAGAGAGGAATGCAGCCGGCCCCAGGCCCGGAATTCGTCTTGCTCTGGGAGGTTGAAGGCGGCCAGACTGGGGCCGGCCCTGGAGGGTCTCGGCCGGCTGCCCGCTCTGCTGGCAGGTACAGTAGCAGTGGCTGCGGGAGGGTCAGCGGGCCGGGCCAGGGGGATGGAGCTGCTTTATTTTTAACTCAGGGAAGCAGACTTCGGGGCTTGAGTCTGGGGATGAGCAGGAAATGAAGGGAAAAGGCACTTTTTAAAGTGAGAGATAGGCGCCCGCTATAGCTGGAAGCTAATTGTAGAGAATTGGCAGGTACCTCTACCAATCCTGAGGGGAGCGGGAGGTGGGAGGTGGCCCAAGATCCGAACCCAGAGCCCAGGAAAGTGTCCCCTTGGGCGATTCCTCTCCCCCCTCCTTCTCACAGGCCCCTCCCTGGAAGGCTCCGGGAACAAAGCTGTGCCCCTCTCATCAACCCCTTCCTGGGTCCCCTGCTGCCTGTGTCAGAATCTCCTGGAGCTCTAGCCCCCTTTCTGTGCTGCTGGGCACCCCCCAACCCAGGCCTCCCTTGGAAGTCAGGGCTCACTGGGGTGGTCTCTTACTTTTGTGTCCCCCTACCAGCTGGATGCTTTGTGGACGGGGTGGGGCAGTGTCTTTAAAGATAAAGCAGGCCTCATTCTTCCTCCTTACCCTGCGCTGGGCCCTCCCGCTGGTGACAGCGACATCAAAAAGAAGGTGGGCCGGGAGTATGCAGATCACAGGTTCAGGTCTGTGTATCGGGGGGGAAGGACAGAGGTACTGCCTTTAGATCAGTCTGGAGGGGGCTGCTAGGCAGTGGTGCCCACCCCAGGATGTGGGCAGGCTGGGGTGGCTGGGAGCGGGGGCTTGCTTGCTGGCTGGCACAGCAGGGCTCCCCAGAGCTGGGGCCTGGGGGTTCCTGCCTCCCCCCCCACCACCGCCCCGCCGAAGGCAGGTGTTGGTCCAGTTTGGGAAGTGCCGGGTTAAAAAGCCAGCCCCTCCCTGGAACCGCTCCCTGGAACTGCTCTCTGGTTTTCTGTGCTACGTGCGAAGAGCTGGACAAAGTTTTACAAAACCGCAGAGCCCTGTCAGAGCTCTGCTGGAGGGAGGAGCCACGTGGGGAGCCCCCTTTGGGGACTCAGGCCAGGATTCAGTTGCCCCCTGAGTGGCCGGTGCTGGGGACGCGGCGTGGACTCAGTGAACACTGCGGGTCGGCTGCGCCCTTCTCTCACTCTCCGGCTCACCCCGCCTCTGCGTCCAGCCTCGGCTCAGCTCATGAACTAACACGGCCAATGGGGGCTGCCAGGTTTTTGGTTTCAAATGATCCCCCGCTTGCGCCAGCATGCTTGGAGTTTTAGGCATGGTTGGGAATGGACATTGAGCCAGACTGTGCCGGGCTGGGGTGGGGGAGGGAAAGCCCAGGGTCAAAGCTGCGCTCAGCAGCTGCACCAACCACAGCAAGAAAATCCAGCGCCTGTGCAGCAGCCCGCGCCCGCGGGAGGTAGTCGGGGTGGCGGGCTCCTCGGCCTGGCCCAGCCTGCTGTCCTCCTCCCCACGCCCCCCATGGCCTGGCCTGGGTCTGCCAGCTCCTGGGGCCTTCCTGGACCTGCTCCCTGCAGCGGGAATTGGTACTGGGGAGTCCCCTATGGCGTTAGAGGGGTTTCTTCTTTATACATGTTCTATAGTTGCTAAATTTAATACACTGCATATATACTACATTTATAATCAGATAAGACAATAGGATTTTATTTTTTCGAAATCAGAAAAGAGGTTAAATCAGTCAAAACCCTTTCATGATTCCCATTGTTCTAACTCAGCGCCTGCCGGGGGTTGGTGGAATGCGATGTTTTAGAATGAAATGAAATCATACAGGGGGTCTGTGGTGCCTGTTTGAGAGTCCTGTGGCGGCTGTGACAAATGACCGCCACCTTGGAGGCTTAAATCAACAGAAATCTGTCCTCTCACAGTTCTGGAGGCCGGAAGTCTGAAGTCCAGGTCGCAGCAGGGCCTGTCCCCCCCAGAGGCTCTGGGGGAGAAGCTGTTCCCTGCCTCTTCCAGTTTCTGGGGGCCGCCCGCCTTCTGGGCTTGTGGCTTGTCACTCTAGTCTTCAAGGCCAGCGTCTTCAGTCTCTCTGCTCTGTCTGTGCACCCCTCGTGTGTGTGTGTGTGTGTGGCGGGGGGGTCTCCCTCTGCCCCCTCTTCGGTGATGGACAGCCTCATGATCCTTCATTTAATTCCACCTGCAACTGGACTCTCTCTCCAAACAAAGTCATGTCGACAGGTGCTGGGGTTAGGCGGTGAGAACTCTGGGGCCGTTATTCAGCCTCCCCCAGTGCCCCCAGAGCCCCTGGGTCCTCCTTGGCTGGATCTCTGTCCCCACCTTCCCTCGCGGCATAGGCAGCTGTCCTCCAGGCTCTGCTGGGGGTGGGGGTTGCTGTTTGGTGTCTCCCGGAAGGTGTCACCCCCACCTCCCCGCAGCTGCCCCATACACACTCACAAGAAGATGCCATGCTACCTAGGAGATTGCTTTGGGGACTGAGCCTGGTCAAGAGGGGACAAGGACTTTGTGCCATCCAACAGAGAACTGTGCATGGGCCTCTTGTGACACAGCCCATGTGACTGTGGGGCGGGAGGGACTGCAAACTCAGAGGCCACCTGGGGGAGGGGCCGGCAAATAATGAAAATGAGTCAAGGGACTGTGGGAACCACAGCAAACCAGAAAACGTGGCTTCATCTAAAGGGGTAGCACCCTTCCAGCCAGCCCGGTAGGCACGTCCGGGCAGGAAGCTCCGTCCACGTGGCCGTATGCCCTCCCTTTCCCGAGAGAAGCAGAAAACCTGGAGCCCTCGGTGAAATTGCCCACGCGCCCGGCTTTGGCACGAATGCGCGTTTTCTTTGAACAGGGTCAGGCAAAGAAAACCCGTTTCTGTGTCTCAGGCAGAGGGCTGCCAGTTTGAACCCTCGCGGTGAACGAAGCTTAAAGAGAGAGGGGATTTCCCCCCCCCCCCCCCCGCCGCCCAGCCTAGCCCCCATCCCAGCCCCCAGCCCTCACTCTGACCACGTGCTGGCCTCTCATGTCGCCAGGTGAACCGCGGGGAGCAGCGCTGAGCCCCCAGCCTGGCCTGGCCCCGTGTCCCCGCCCAGAGAGGCGCTGAGTCTGGGGAAGTCGGTGGCAAAGGAGCTGCGCTCGCTCCCCGGGGACAGCTGGAGACTCACTGACTCATGAGCGTGTGGCAGGAATCTTCCAGGAAGTCTCCGTCCCTCGCTCCCTCCACTTGGGCGGGACGGCCAGCTGCCTCTGTCACCGCGGCTGAAGGGACACCCAGGCGTCTGCAGGGGTGACTTCTCCGGGCTCAGCCCCCGCAGGTGTCCTCCTGGCCGTTCCCCCGGCCGCCGGCCTGGGGTGCGGCTGCCCCTCCTTCCAGCCGGGTCGGAGTTGGGGTGACCGGCCGGCCGAGGTCGGAGGCGGGCAGGCAGCAGCCAGGCTTTTTAAACCAAAGGAAATCGCGGCATCGCGGGGCGAGGGGGCGGGAGTGAAAGACTTTGCAAGTCGCCAGGAATTTGACTCTCTGAGCTGGTTTCCAAGAGGCTTAAGTGAAGCTTCTCCAAGTGGATATTAAAAAGGAGCAGCGAGAGGAGAGGAGCGCGGGGCGGAGGGGCTGGAGGGGGTGGAGAGAAGGCCGGAAGCCGCGCCGCACCTCTGGAGCCACCGCGCACAAAGCCCCGCCAGCCGGCGGTCCTCGCCCGGAGGACCCTGGAGCACCCGGCGAGCTTCTCAAGGCCCACGTCCCGCCCGCGCTCCCGCCTCTCCTTCTCCTTCTTCTTCTTCCCCTTTTTTTTTATTTTTTTATTTTTTTTTTAATTTTCTCTCCTTCGCTCCCTTTCCTCTCGATTCAAAGAGACAATGCTACTTCAGTTTGGAGCACAGACATATGATCAGCACATGGAAATGTGGTAATTTGGATGCATTCGTGATTGCAACAGATTGAAGAAATTAGACCAGACAAAGAGTGTTTTTGGAGGAGGAGGCGGCAGAAGGAGGGAGGGCGCCGGGGTGAGAAAGGGGAGGACGCCTCTGGAAGAGGGGACGCCGGGACTCCCGCCTGCTGCTAAATATACCCGGAGTGATGGAGAGAGACCGGATCACAGGTAGGCAAGCGGCCCTGCCCCTCCGCCACCCCTTTCCCCAACTCACAGCTCTCTTTGCCCCTCGGGACGTCGGCACTCAGGGGTCTCTTTGACTCACTTTTGTGGGTATCTTTCCCTTTCTTTGACTCTCCGAGGTCCTGGGACCTAATGCCCGGAAAAGGATGCTTTGCTGAGTCTGGCTTTTATTTGAGTTCGCTCTCCCTCCCTCCCTATTTCTCTTCCATTTCCCAGTGTGCCACTTTGGCATCTTACGATGCCGTGGGCGCCGAGACTGTGGGCACTGAAGTCTGGGAAAGGGTGGGGGGACCTGCTTCTGGCACTGGGGGTCTGGGGCGGCGGCACGGGGAGACCGGCGGTGGTTTGTTTGTCCACCATGTGGTTTGCGTGTTCACTGCCAGCCAAAGTCCGGCTTCAAGGCCGCCTCGGTCTCCTTCCTGAAATAGCATTTGGTGCCTTCCCGGGAGTTGATTACAGGGCTGGGAGCTCCTGGTGCCCAGAGGAGACGTGCAGATGCCTCTGTGTGTGTGTGTGTGTGTGTGTGTGTGCGCGCGCGCGCGCGCGCGCGTGTGTTCGTGCGCACGCATGCATGCCCACGCGTGTGTACGCACGCATCGCATGGCCGAGAGACCTGGTCCTGTACTGCAGGAACCTCGGGGGGGTTAACCGGGGTGACTCCCGCTTGAGGATGCTGGTGTCCCTCAGATCCGGGGCCTCCTGGGTGGGGGAGGGGTGGCGATGACCACGGCCACGGAGGGGAGGTTTAGGACAGAAGGCTCTGGGCTGTGGGCTCCGCTCAGCCTGGGCAGAATCACTGTTTAAAACATCTGAATATCATGTTGGGGCAAGGAGTGAGGGCAGACGGCTGCTCCGGGGGCATTTCCAGGTCCTCGGGTCGGTCTCCGCGCCCCAGGTATGATCTAGGCCAAGTGGTTCACGTTGGCGGCCCCCACAGAGCGGGCACAGAGTTATCCAGGCAGTGGTGGGGGCGGGCGGCGCAACAAGTGGAGAGAAAGGAGGCCGCCCCTCCTAGGTCACCCCCAGTTGAAGCCTCTCTTTCCCAGGTCCGGCCTGCCCAGATCCTTCAGCCGGGCGTGGCGTCCTGGGTCAGCATCTGACACCACCACGAGTAATCCCAGTCATTACAGGGCCTGCCGCTCACAGCTCGCCCCTCGAGCCAGGTGCTGGGGTGCCCCGAGCTGGCCTGAGACATCCTGAGCCTCTGGACTTCAGGTGTTCCGAGCCGACCCCTGGGTCATAGTGAGGATAAGAAAGATAAGACTGTCACCCCACCAGCGCCGTTGGCCCGTCTGTTGTTTGCCACTATGCAAGTTGGTGAGGGGCCCCCAGGGGCCAGAGGGAAGGCGCATGCATCTCAGGGGCTCCTCCGAAGACGACCCCTTGCTTGCGGCTCCAGGGCCTGGTCAGAAGCCAGTGAGATGTCAGGGCGGAGGCGGCAGCCCGGGGCGGGGGGAGGGCAGTGTGTGTGCCCATGCCATGCTGCTAGGCACACACAAATGGGCACTGAGACTGGCCACCAGAGGTGGGGCAGCTGTGGAGAGCAGCAGAAGGCACGGCTGGCGAAAGCACATCTTGTTTCTGTTTGCGCCCAGTGTCGTGGGCCAGCTGGCACGGATGGCGCGTGGGGCCTGGGTTCCCTGTGCTCTGCCTGGCAGGGCGGCAGGGCAGGGCCCTGGGAGGATGGTCACTCCACTGGCCTGGCTGGCAGGGGCCTCTGGCCCAGCCTTCTTTTCACAGATGACCAAGCCAAAGCCCAGCTGGGTGGCCACCCGGGTACCAGAGGGCGGAGGCGCAAAGGCGGGGAGGGGGTCCCTCGGGAGTCAGAAGTGATGGCAACGTCCTGGAACCTCCCGGGCGGCACGAACGCTGGCGTTTTCCATGCACCAGACAAACGGTCATCTCTGCGCCGTCACAGCCGTGCCGAGCATGGTGCCCTCGGCCGAGGACAGCACAGCGTGGCAGGACGTGGGCACCTTCTCCTAGGCTGTGCCTGAGGACGAGTTGGTGGTACTTTCCATGAAATCCTCATTTGGATGTGTTTTCATTAAAAAAAATGCTTATTTCTTTCAAAGCTCCGTTAAAAGCTGGTTCCAGATATGAATGAAAAGGAGAGCCCCCCGCCCCCAGGGGGCTCCCCATGTTCCTTGACTTTGGTCTTCACTTCTAAGTCAGAGCTCAAGCCTCTCGGGGGGAGCGAGTTGCACCTTGTCCCTGCCGGGAGCTCCGGCAAGTCCCTCTGTGGCCGGAGAAGGGAGGGCGTTGGACCAGTGCGCCCCCGGGCCGTGTCTTCCCAAGCGCACACCAGGTGGAGGAGGTGGGGCTGGGGGCTGGGAGGCCTGGCCTGTGTGTTTCAGGGTGGGGGCCCGTCCGGCCAGATGCCCCACCCGCCAATTTCCAGAATCAGCCATCACTGCTCATGCTCCCCCGGGCTGGCATTTAAGGTGTGTCTGGCTGGCTTTTGGCTGCTGCCCAGCCCTGTCCAGGAGGGGCTGGTGGCGAGGGGCTTGAGCAGGTGCAGGTGGCCTCAGGGGACCTCAGATCTTCTCTCTCCTCCTTCTCTTGGGAGCGCCTGGCTCTGGCCTGGTTTGGGACCTGGGGGCCTGAGTCCTCTCTGCCGCCAGGCCCCCCTCCAGCCCTCTGAGGCTGCAGCCTTGCCCTGGGAAGATGCCGGAGGGCTTGTCAGCAGGGCCAGGATGAGTCACAGAGCAGTGACTGGCCGCTGAGACACAGGCCGCTCCTTCCAGCCCAGGGTCGACGTTTTTCCTTGTTCTGGACTGGCTTTGTGGCTTTTCCAAATCAAGCAGTTTTATCTTGTTCCAAGCGCTTGTATTTCAGCAGGGAGATTCTCCAGAAAGGAAACTTTCCACTGGGAGGCTGTGACTTAGCTCAGCTGGGCCGTGGGGTGGAGAGGGGGAGTTGGGAACGGCCGCATGGTGAGTCGTCAGCAGAGAATGTGGACGTTTCTCCGCTTGGTCGTGAAGGTTGGCCTGGGAGCTCCAGGCCGCACTGTCACTGGACGTCTGCCCTTGGCTCGCCCAGGGGGAGAGAGCTGGCACCCTGTTCTGCTCCGGGGGGTCCTGTGTCGTGAACATGGGGAGGGCAGGGAGCTGGACAGCCCCCACCGTGGGAGGTGTGCCACTCTGCTGTCCCCTCTTGTCTCTGGATCCCCAGGCACTTGGCGGGGGCAGACACTGGTTGTTGGCTTCTCGGACCTGCGTTGCCCTCTCTGGCTCTACTTGTCTCGTCTCTAAGACGGGAAGCTTGGCCCAAAGCCCTCCCGGTCCTCTTCCTCCTCCTGCTCTGACTGGCGAGGGCCCTGGTTTCCGGGGCTGCTGTAACCAGGTACCACCATCTGCGGAGCTTCCACCAACAGCAGTTGGTTCTCTCCCAGCTCTGGAGGCCAGAGTTCCAAAATCAAGGCGCCCTCAGGGTTGGTTCCTTCGCGAGGCCCCTGGGGAGCACCCTCTCCAGGCCACCCTCCCAGCCTCTGGGGGCAGCCAGCGCTCCTTGGCAGCCTCGGCTGGCGGGTGCCTCGCCCGGTCCCCGCCTCTGTAGTCACACAGCCCTCTTCTGTGTCTTAAATCTCCCGCTGCTTCTCTCTCCTAAGGACACTTGTTCCCGGGTTTAGGGCCTGCTCGGAAAATCCAAGATGACCAAGACTCAAGATCCTTGTCCTAATTACATCCGCGGACTCTTTTTCCAAATAGAATCACATCCACAGATTCCAGTGGACATGAATTTGTGGGGTGGGGGGGGAGCTCCATTCAACCCCCTCCAGTCCCCATGCATCCTGGATGCACAGGCTGAGTCTGTGTCCCAAGACCTCCCACTGTCCCACTCCAGCTGCTAGCCTTTGTCCACTCTGGTCGCCAACACCCGGTGAGCCGTGGGACGCGCAGTCCACATGGATTCCGGGGGCCCGCCTGCTCCCCTCCCATGCACCTTCTTGCCTGGAGCTGCCCTTGTCCCCCTGGCGTAACCACTGCGGGGGGAGGGGAGGCCAGAGCAGGCCCTGGGATGGAGTGGACCTAGGACGGACAGGTGTGGCACCTGCCTCAGCCTGCCTGCTAAGGGCACTGTTGCTGGTGCCTTGTCATTTAAAAAAAAAATGGTTGGAGTATAGTTGACTTAGCCAAGTTGTGTTAGTTTTAGGAGGGCAGCAAAGCAGATCAGTTGTATAATATACACAGAATACAACGTCTACGGCGTGTGTATTATACTCTATACACTGTATAATATACATAGTTAATACGTATAAATCAGTTGTATTGGATATACAACACAACTATATGTATATATGTATACACACACACACATCCATTCCATTTCAGATTCTCTTCCCATATCGCCTATTGTACACTCTTTTTTCTCTTTTTAGGGCCGCACCCGCGGCATATGGAGGTTCCCAGGCGAGGGGTGGAATCGGAGCTGTAGCCGTCGGCCTACACCACAGCCACAGCAAGGTGGGATCCAAGCCACGTCTGCGACCTACACCACAGCTCACGGCAATGCCGGATCCTTAACCCACGGAGCGAGGCCAGGGATCGAACCTGCGTCCTCCTGGATACTAGTCCGATTACATACCACTGAGTATATTCCCTGTGCGATACAGTATGTCCTTGAACTCCGTCTCTTTTAGATAGAGTAGTGTGCTTATGTCAAGCCCAACCCCCTAGTGTATCCCCCCCGCCCCCGCATTTCCCCTTCGGTAGCTATAAGTTCGGTTTCAAAGTCTTTGAGTGTGTTTCTGTGCAGTTCTTCGGTAGCATTGGTTGGTAGAGTCCACCCGTGTGTGGTCTCCTGTGACGTTTGGCTTTCCCTGTCTGACTTCACGTCGTGTGAGAATTTCTAGGTGGCCTTGTGATATTTCTTTTTTTTTTTTTTTTGAGCCCCCATTTGGTCTGTTTGTCCAAAACATTTTCTGATTAGAGGCTGTATTTCTATTTAAGTCCTACTAAGAATGTCATGACCTCACACTGTCGTGCATTAGAGAATTGCCTTAAATTATGACCTGGCGTTGAGATGGGACGGTTGTGAGCTGTTTGGGAGCCGTCCCCGCAGCCTCTCTGTTTTACAAGGACCTGGGTTGCTGGGAGCTCTGTCCTTGACTCTGGACTCTTTTTTTTTTTTTTAATTTTTAAATTGTGATAAGATATGCATAGCATAAAATTGACCTTTTTAATGCTTTTTCGGTGTACCGTCCAGTGGCGTTAAGTGCGCTCACAGAGCTGTGTGGCCGTCCATCCATCTTCAGAACCTTCCCGTCTTTTCCCAAAATGAACCCCCCCACCCGCGTCCCCACCCTGCCAACTGCCTTCTGCCGTCTCTGTGAAGGTGACCCCCCCCTCAGGTCCTCGGATAAGTGGAGCCAGGCAATATTTGTTGTTTGGTGACTGGCTTATTTCACCCAGCGTAAAGATTGTAGCCGGCACAGCGTCCCCTCCTGTTTCGGGCAGAAGAACCTTCCGTTAGGTAAGCAGACACCTTCTGTGTGTCTGTCGATCTGTGGGAAGACATTTGGGCTGTTCCCGCCTCTTGGCTACTAAGAAAAGTGCTGCCAGAAACACGGGTGTTGAGATATTTGCTCTAGTCCTGGCCTTCAGATCTCTTGGGTCTAAACTCAGACCTAGAACAGCTGGATCGCATGGTGATTCTGGGTTGAATTTTAGGGGAAACGCCGTGCTGCTTTTTGCCGCAGCCGAACTGTTTTCCGCTCCCACCAACGGTGCACGGGGGCTCCGATTTCTCCACATCCCCTCCCCAGCACGGGTTATTTTCTGTTTATTTTTAAAAACATATATATATATATATTTTTCTTCTTCTTCTTCTTCTTCTTTTTTTTTGGTCTTTTTGCCTTTTCTAGGGCCGCTTCCGTGGCATGTGGAGTTCCCAGGCTAGGGGTCGAATCGGGGCTGTAGCCACCAGCCTACACCACAGCTCACGGCAATGCCAGATCCGAGCCCATCTGTGACCTACACCACAGCTCACGGCAACACCAGATCCTTAACCCACTGAGCAAGGCCAGGGATCAAACCCAAAACTTCATAGCTCCTTGTCGGATTCGTTAACCACTGTGCCACGATGGGAACTCCTAAACATATATAAGCATGTATCTCATTGCAGTTTTTTTTTGTTTGTTTTTTTTTTTTGCGGGGGGGGGGGCGCACCCACGGCATAAGGAGGTTCCCAGGCTAGAGGTTGAATTGGAGTTGCCCACAGCCACAGCAACGTGAGATCTGAGCCGCATCTGCAACCTAACACCAGATCCATAACGCATGGAGTGAGGTGAGAGATTGAACCCGTGTCCTCGTGGATCCTAGTCGGGTTCGTTAACCGCTGCGCCGCCACGGGAGTGCCTCTCGTTGCAGTTTTGATGAGCGTTTCCCTCGTGGTTGGTGATGCTGGGCGCCATCTTCCCCTGTTGGCATCTGTTTGTCTTCTTTGGAGACACGTCTGCCGAGGTCCTTTATCAGTTTTTAAATTGGGTTGTTTGTGATTGAGTTGCAGAATTTTTAAAACATATACTGAATATGAATTCTTCATCAAATGTGTGATTTGCAAATATTTTCTCCCATTCTGTGCGTCGCCTTCGCATTCAGCTGAGAGTCATCTTGGATTCACGGAAGTTTTTAACTGTGATGAAGCACCGTTCATTTTTTCTTTTGTTGCCTGTGCTGTCGCTGTTCTTCTTCGCAACGTCCTCAAAGCGTTCCCTCCTTGTTCTCCTAAGGGTTTTACAGCTCTCGCGTTGAGGACTTTGAGCCCTTGTGAGTTCTTTTGTTTATGGTGTGAGGTAAGGCTCCACGTCCCGGGCTCTTGACTTTGCTTTCCTCACACCCAGCCTGGCTCCACCAGGTGGCAGGAAGTGGAGAAATCCTGGGTGGGGCCTGGCCTTGACCGTCCCCTCTCTGGCCGGCCAGGGAACCTAGCTCTGGTGCAGGGCAGCTGGACATGGGCACTGCCCAGGGCCGCCCAGGCGGGGGTCCTTCTGCATTGACAGGGGGACCAGCCTGGGGTGCCCTGGGATCATTGTCAGTGTGCCAGTACTCTCAGTGGTCTCAGTGCCTGGCCTGCCTGTGAGACTCGCTGTCTGTGGGTCAGTGCCTGTGGGTCTGTCCCCTCTGGCCCCGCTGTGCGTCTTCACTTCTGTGATGCCAGCCTCCGTACGCCTTCTGCTCAGAGCTGGCCGTCCCCACTGTCTCCCTTCCAAGCCAGGCACAAACCTCTGTCTGGAAGCCACCACCTAAAGCCCTTTGCCCCAAGTCCCACCTTCACCGCCTCATGTGGCTTCTGCAGGTGGGCTCCGCGGTGCGTTCGGCTCCCCCGGGCTGAGCACGGGGTGGGGTGGGACCCAGCGGAGAAACTGGGGAGATTTCCCCTTAACAAGAGGCTCCAACAGTTTGGAGACTGTTTGGGGCCCAGGCTTGAGCTCAGGACAGAGTTCAAGTTCAAGGCAGAGGTCACTCCCGGAGACCCCTCCCCACCAGCTGGCCTGCCTAAGCCCTCTGACCCTCCCTCCTTCTTTTTGTTCCTCTTTCTTTCCCTTTTTTAAAACAAATGAGGAAACTCTGACTGGAACCAAGCTGACTAAACAAAGCAACACACCCCTTGGAAATTAGCAAAGAGGCTCTAGGTCTGAGACTTGAAAATGCTGTGGAGCGGAGCGGAGCGAAGAGCTGCCCGGCTTCCGGTGGCCGACGGGAGCCCGCCGCCCAGCACCCCGATCTGCTCTCCCTGCCAGCGAGTGTGGACCGTCCCTGACCTCTGTCTGTGTCCCCCACTGAGAGGTCATCTCAAGTCAGGACATCCCAGGCGCCTGTTCGCAGGACCACTAGACACCGGTGGCCCCAGGTATCCGGCCAGTGTCTGTGGAGGTCCCACTTGTGCAAACAGCTAGGTTTGTGGCCTGCAGCGAGGCGCCAGGGGGAGCCGGGCCCTGCTTCCTTGGTGCTGGCGGTCTGCACCAGTCAGCGCCTCCGTCGGTGATTTTAGACGCGAAGCAAAGAACAGGTGGTGTGATCTTAGCAGGGATGCGTGTGTGTGTGTGTGTGTGTGTGTTCACGGACACCTTTGAGGGCTGACGTCGAGCTGACACTGACATGGCCAGAGCGGCCTAACCCGGCCAAGGTCCAGAGGCGGGCCCTTCAGGCAAAGGGCACAGCGGTGCAGAGCCCAGAGGTCAGGACAGTGGGTGGTGGCCGTGTTGCCGTGGAGAGGGGCAAGCCTGAGGCCAGCAAGGTGGGCGGGCCCTGGTCGTGCCAGGCCCCGGAGGCCTCGGGGAGGGTGTGTTTTTCCCCAGTGTGGCAGATGCCATGTGGAGGAAGTGGTGGGACCCAGTCCCCGCAGCTGCTGAGACTTGCCCGTGGCAGGAAGAGGGGACTGGGGGAGGCCATCGCGGTCCCCCTGCGCAATCGGAGAGGGAGGGCCTCTGATTGCTGGGTGGGCCCTGGTGGTTGGAGAGGCCGCTGGACACGCTGACGTGGTGCCCAGCCCTGCCCCGCGGGCGCCGTCTTTAGGAGGGACTGCAGGCGGCCTCTGGGCACGGAGGCTGTGGTTTGGTGCGTGCGTGGCCGAGGGTGGGGCGGCCTGTATCCTTGGAACGTGACCCCAGGAGCCGGTGGCCTTGGGGAAGCCCTGCCTCTGGTTTCCCGCTCTGTCTCCTGAGTCTCTGGCAGGGGGCATCATGACCCTCAGTGTGACACCCACACGCCTGCCCGTGTCCCCACGCCACGTGGTGGCCCTCCGTGCCCAGTGTGTCTGAGGATGCCGGCCCCCCCGAGCCCCAGGTTTCTCTCTCCCCGGCTCTGGGCCCCTGGCTCCGGGGGAGGCCTGGAAATGGAGGCTGCTCTCCACTCGCCCTGGAGCTGGGGTGAGTCAGAGCCTCCCCCCACCCCATGGGGCAGTGGTCAAGGCAGGGGTTCTGGCCTGGTCCCTGTGGCCGTGGGCAGGAGAAGAGAGGTGGCCAGGGAGGCAGGGCTGGGGGCTGAGGAGCCCCTGTGACCCTGGGCTGCAGCCCCTCCCCCTCCTGCTCCATCCCAGCTCCTCCACCCCCCCCAGCCCCCACCCCACCCACTCTCCTCGGTGGAGACTCGCCCTCCCAGCCGCTCTCCCACCCTCTTCTCCTTCAGGAACCCCCGCTGCTGCCCCAAGCCCAGTGTCCCCTCCATGTCCCATGCCACCCGGGGAAGCAGGTGCCGGGAACTTGGGGCTGCCTGAGCTGAGTGCCCATGTACCGAGCATCTTTCTCTCCTGCTCCGGGTGCCCCCGCAGCCTGTGGCTCCTCCACCCAGAGCCCCGTCTGGCATCCAGAGCTGGTGTGGCCTGAAGGGCTGCAGCCCCCAGGGCTTGGTGTCAGGAGGTGGGTGGTCTGGGGAGGTGTGACCATGACATGGCTCACAGGTCAGGGGACCAGTACCCCTCCTGCAGGTGTGGCCTCTGTCCTTTCCTGGCAGTTTCTACTCCCCTAGAAAGGGCTGGCTGGGACGTGGGGACAAAGGAGACTCAAGAGTCTCTCTGATAGGACACCCCGCCCCACAGAGGAGCCATTTGGATAAGATCCCAAGAGCCCCGTCCGCTACTTAGAGACCGTGATCTTGGGCCATCACAGGGCACCTGGTGGGGACAGCACAGGGCCCGAGGCCTCCTTTTCCATGGCTCCGCTCAGGCCTGTGTCCCTCTCTGGCCCTGTTGCCCGGATGTTCACACTGGGCCACCCTCAGTCTAGACCGTGCCCCCTCGTCCATGCCACCCCACAAGGCTGGCTTGGCGCCTTCTCCAGGTGGCATTTCCATCCAAGGATGCAGGGCGTCAGCCATGCCCGCCGTGTGAGACGTCGCAGAACGTGGGGACCTGGTAATAAGTAGACAACCACAGCTTCAGAAGGACTGAGCGCAACTTTTTTCCAGGTTGGGAGGTCTTCAGGGTGTCCTGATCCTGATGTCACCGTGTCCGAGGGAGCGGGAAGGGGTTGGGGTGACAGTGGGTCCGGGGCTTGTTCACCACCCCGAGAGGGTGGTCTTGGGCTGTGTCTCTGCAGTGTGCGTTTGAGGGTGGCGAGCGCACCCCCGTACCCTCCCCCAGCTGGTCGAGAGCCCCTGAGGCGGAGGGGAGCGCGCATCCCTCTGAAGAAGGGGGAGCATCCTCCGAGCATCATCGAGCCCCCAGGGTGACAGCAGAGGGCCTGCGGGAGCCTTGGGAGGGGGCCAGGGAACTGCAGTGAAGCCCAACCCCACAGGGGCCGGCGTGCAGGTGCAGAAAGCCTTTCCTCCAGGAGGTGGCAGTGCAGGCCCTCGAGAGCCCAGCCCTCCTGGGTTTCCACTTCCCTGCCTTGGTGGGAGGAGGGAGCGGATGTTGTTTCCACTCCTGAGGCTGCTCGCAGGAGGGACGTGGCAGGTGGAGAGCGGGGGAGATGCCGTGAGGACGGAAGGCGCCTCCTGTGGCCCCGGGGCTGGAGCGCAGCAGCCCCCCTCCCCCAGGGTGGTCCCGGCCCAGGAGGAAGCGGGGGTGGAGAGGGCCTGCCATCTCTTTTTCCTCTCTGGTTCTGGTGGCTCTGTCTCGGTCTCTTTTAAAATTTTCCACCTTTTGCCTGTGCAAATATTTCAAACACGGGAAAGATGAATGACAGCCGCACCGCCACTGCCCAGATGGTGCCACGCTCATTCTGCTCTCTCTGCTTCACCCCCTGCCGCCATCCTTAGGGCTTCGGGGAGGCATTTCCAAACAAGCCGCGGATCTGGGTCCACAGTACACTGCAGACACTTCAGCTGGCCTCTCACTGACCAGGCGCAGTGGTTGCTGGTTCTTTTTCTTCCTTTGGGGTCAAATTTATGGACCAGGGAAGGCACAGATCTGAAGGGTACCGTTCCCTGTACCCCAACTCCTCTCAGGGTGCAGAGCGTCACCATCACCCCCGCACCCCCTTTCCTGCTCAGGTTCTGCCCCCGTCTCCCCAGGGGCACCCAAATCTCTGATTTTTTCCACTATCGACTACGTTTGCCAGTTGGAAAAGATGTGTATTTTCAGATGCACCCGTGACGCTGCAGGTAACAGTAGTTGCCCCAGGATTGCTGCGTAGGATTCACTGCCCGAGCGTCCTGTGAGTTTTGTTTTAGCCATTCTGTTTTAGCCTAGCTGTTTCCATTTGCCGGGGGTGGGGGGGTGTCTTATGAATAAAGATCTCGTACATGCTTTTTTGTGGGCCTCTGCTTCCATTTCTCTTGTATAAATGCCACGGCGTAGAATTGTTGGGCCAGAGGGGAGGTGTGTGTTCAGATGTGTAAGAAACCGCCAGATCTCCCCCCCCCCCGCCCCCGCCAGTGGCTGTGCCACTGTACATGCCCCCCAGCTGGGTCTGAGCCTTCCGGACGCTGCACATCCGCGCCAGCCGGCGTTGGGTGCCGTAGCCTTCACAATGCGTTCATCGGGTGGGCGTGTCGTGGTGTCTCCTTCTGGCTTCAATTTGCATTTGTGCGATGACTCACGCCGTTGAGCACATTTCCATGTGCTCGTTGGCTCTTCATACATCTTCCTCCGTGAAATGTCTTTTCAGATCTGTTACCCATTTTAAATTGGGTTGTTGGACTGGGTCTCTCTGGATCCTGGTCTCTTGTCAGGTGCATGAATGGCAAATATTTTTTCCCCCCAGTCTGTGGCTGGCCTGCAACTTTATTAATGATACCGCTTTCGGCGAGCGGACGTTTGTCACTTTAATTTTGATGAAGTTTAATTGAACAGGGTTCTTTCTTTGTGGTTCCTGCTTTCCATGTTCTTGGTAAGAAAGCCTTGCCTACCCGCAAGTGGCAAAGCTATTTTCAGTGTTTTCTTCTAGAAGCTTTATAGCCGGAACTTTTCTGTTAGGCGTAGAAACTGTCGGAATTAATTTTTCTGCGAGGTGTGACATAGGTTAAAGGTCCATCCCCTTGTTGTTTCCCTTGCATAGATATCCACTTGTTGATTTATTTTTATTTTATTTTTTGTCTTTGTGTCGTTTTAGGGCTGCATCCGTGGCATATGGAGTTTCCCAGGCTAGGGGTCACCCTCAGAGCTACAGCTGCTGGCCTCCGCCAGAGCCACAGCAACACCAGATCCGAGCCGCGTCTGCCACCTACGCCGCAGCTCACGGCAACGCCGGATCCTTAACACTGTTAACCCACTGAGTGAGGCCAGGGATCGAACCCGCAACCTCATGGAGGCTAGTTGGATTCATTTCCGCTGCGCCACAACGGGAACTCCTTTGTGTGTGTGTGTGTTTTCTATACAAGAGTGCCTAAGATTGATCTTATTTCTTCTTTAAATGTTTGGTAGAGGTCACCAAGGAAGCCCTCTTTCCCTAGAGTCTTCTTCTTGGAAAGTTTTGTTTTTAATTACAAATTAAGTGTCGGTAGTAAATATCGTCAATTTGTATTTAATTCAATGTATTCAATATTATTTAAGTATAAATTTATTTATACGGAGATTCAGGGGTTTTTTAGCTTCCTCTTGTGTCAGTTTTGGTACGTTGTATTTTGAAGGAATTCATGTCACATGCTATTGAATTATTTAAAGCTGTCTTACGGCTCACGCTTCACTCCTGGGACGGTCTGCACTTCTTGCCTCTCTCCCCAGTCTAGCTGTGAGTTTATTGACCTGTAGATCTGTGCAAAGGACCAGCTTTTGGCTTTATTTTGTTTCTATTTTCCATTTCCTTGATTTCTGCTCTTATCTTCATGACTTCCTTCCTTCTACCTACTTGGTCTATCCGTCGGGGCCCAGGCAGGAAACAGAAACCACACCAGCAATTTAAAGAATTATTAACTGGTAAAAGGTGGTTAACTGCTGCAAGAGGAGAGAGAACTCCAAGGGCCGTAGAAACAGCACATACAAGAAATAACTGCTTTTAGGAGTTCCCGTCGTGGCGCAGTGGTTAACGAATCTGACCAGGAACCATGAGGTTGCGGGTTCGGTCCCTGCCCTTGCTCAGTGGGTTAACGATCCGGCGTTGCCGTGAGCTGTGGTGTAGGTTGCAGACGCGGCTCGGATCCCGTGTTGCTGTGGCTCTGGTGTAGGCCGGTGGCTACAGCTCCGATTCGACCCCTAGCCTGGGAACCTCCATATGCCGCGGGAGCGGCCCAAGAAATAGCAAAAAGACAAAAAAAAAGAAAAGAAAAGAAAAGAAATAACTGCTTTTAGAGGAAAACATAGGGGAAAGCTTTGTGGTGTTGCCTTTGGCAACCATTTACTTATATCTGTATATTGACACAGAAAAGCACTGCCATGAAAGAAAAAAATAGATAGATTGAGCTTCATCCGAATTAAGACCTGCTGTGACTCAAAGATGACTATGAACAGGAGTTCCCTGGTGGCCCACTGGGTTAAGGGTCTGGCATCCCTGCAGTGGCCTGGGGTCACAGTGTGGTGCGGGTTCAGTCCCTGGCCAGGGAACGTCCATATGCCGCACGTGCAGGAAAAAAAAGGGAAAAGAAAAGGAAAGATGGCTATCAACAGAATGCAAAAGCCACCCACAGAATGGGAGAAAATATTTGCAAATCGTCTCTCTGATAAGGAATGAATATCCAGAATATATTAAAAACTTCAACTCTATCACAAGGAAAACAAACAACTCAATTAAAACGTTGGCCAAGGGCCTGAATAGACGTTTCTCCAAAGAAGACAAACAGACACCGAGAGACACGCGGGAAGCGATCCGACAGCACTGATCATTTTAGGGAAACGCACTTCGGAGCTGCAAGGCGATACTGCCTCACACTCGCCAGCATGGCTGTTACATTAAAACAAAACAAAACAAAAACACAAAACCCCGGAAACTAACCCGTGCTGGGAGGATGTGAGGAAACTGGACCCCTTGCCCGTTGCTGGTGGGAATGTAACGTGGTGCCGCCTGCGTGGAAGAGGGTTTGGTGGTTCCTCGGGGAGGGAAAGGCAGACTTGCCATAGGACCCAGCGATCCCCTTCTGGTTATGGAGTGGGAGCTGCTCTGGAGCAGCCAGTGCTGACCAGGGGCTGGGGGCGCGGGGCTGGGGGCTCGCACTTAACGGGGACGGAGCTTCAGGTTGGGGACAGAGGGTGGTGCTGGTTGCCAAGCAATAGGAATGTGTTGATGCCCCGGCAGTGGACCCCTGAAAATTGTCAGACTGGTACCTTGGATGTTACGGCTCCTCCGCCACCCACCAGCGCCGCCGCCGCTGCCTCTGGGGCTGCGGGAAAGGAAGAGGAGAAGGTGGGAGATGCGGGCGCCATCCCGCCTTGCTCCACCCCGCGTCCAGGCCTTGGTGGAGAGGCTGTGGCTGCCCCAGAAACCTGCAGCCCGCTGGTGGCAACAAAGCGCTTGCCAGAGGGTGTGGGTGGAGCTGGTCCCTAGCGGCAGCTTATTAGGTGCGGGCAGGTTGTGGACAGGAAGGGCCCATCAGGTGTCCCAGGTTGGCTGAGGGGCTGGGGGGCAGAGCTGATCCTCAGGAAGGGGCTGCTGGGTGCTAACTCGGTGGCAGCTGTGCCCGAGGAGAATCAGGAAGAGCAGCCCCTTGCTCTGCTCTGCCTGTTCCCCCTGTGCTGTGTGTGTGTGTGTGTGTGTGTGTACACGTGTGCACACATGCGACCAGAGGAAATGGTTCACACCCCCGGGCAGTGGTGGGGGCCAGAGCGGGTGGCCCAGGCCCAGGGATGAAAGGAGCCAGAGGAGGAAATGGGGTGGGGGCGGGGCAGGAGATGCAGAAGAAGCTGGAAGAAACGCCTTCCACACCGAGAAGGACTGATGGGGACCACGGGGGTGCCCAGGACAGATCCTCAGCGCCCTGACGTCCAGTCTTGTTTCCTGAAGCCCCGGGGATCCTCCGAGGTGGATGGAAAGGAAGGCTTTCCCTATGGGGTGTGTGTGTGTGTGTGTGTGTGTGTGTGTGTGCGTGCGCGCGTGTGCGCGCTCAGGTCTCATTTTCCATTTCGCTGTCTTCCTGACCCCAGAAAGAATTTCCGTGAGCCTCTCCACCCTTCCCCAGGCTGCACGTGGATGGGCACGCACCAGCACACACACACACACTCGTGCGCACACGCACACACCAGCTCTCCTGTGGGTTGTACCTAGGCCTGACAGGAAACTGGACTCTGGGAAACTTCAGGCCCCACCTTTGGCACAAAACCATGTTTTTTTGTTGCTGCTCATTTAAAGGAACAGAAAGTGGGGGCGACCTGGGGCAGTTTACGTTCAGAAGAGCAGATTTTTGCCAAAAGTGTCCCGTACGGCTGAGGGCCTGTCCTGGCGTTTTGGGTCCCGGCTCCGGAGGGCTGTCGAGGTCCAGGCAGCCACACTGAGGCCCGACCTTTCTGGTCCTGGGCCCATCACCCGGTCCAGAGCCCCCCAAGCTGGCTGAGTGCGGGCGGCTCTTAAGTCACCTGGGAAACCTGCTAAAATGCAGGTTCCAGGCCTCCTCGGGGACCCCAGGGTCAGAGGAAAGGGCAGCCGGCTCCCGGGAGTGAGCTGGGTTGGGACACCAGGACGGAGGGAGGCCCCACAGTGGTGCTCGGGGAGCAGAGGGGCTGCCCTGGCTGGGGACACGGGAACACAGGGACTCACTGACCGGAGCTCAGGGTGAGCGGCTGCCTGACCTTGCCAATAGGACAATGTACTGGACGCAGACTTTGGCTGCAGTGGGGAGGGGACCCTGTGCCAACTAGGCCAGCCTTGCTCAGGCTCTGGATCAGCCCTGTGGCTGCCGTAACACGTAGCCATGACCCAGGGCTCCAAGAACAGGACTCCCAGTTGATTCCTTCTGGAGGCTCAGAGGGGAACACTTCGGCCTCCGCTTCTGCCACCACGTGGCCTTCTCCCCTGTGTGTCTCTGGGCCCAGGTCACCACCCCTTTCTCTCATAAAGGGACCAGGATTTAGGGGCCCGCTGTCACCCACGATATTCTCACATCTGCAAAGGCCTGATCCAAGTAAGGCCCCATGCTCACAGGTGCTGGGCCGTAGTTTCAGCATATCTCTGGGCAGCACAGCTCAACCTGTGACAAAGCCCCGTCTGCAGAGGGGCCTGTCCAGGGCTCAGTCCTGGAGGCGGATGTGGACGGACAGGTGAGGGGCCGGCCCCGCGAGAGGGCTTGAGGCGGGCCAGAGAGAGGCTGTGGCAGGGGGCTGGCGGTTGCCTGGACGGGAGCCCCACGGAGCAGAAGAGCTACGGTCACTGTCCACACATGGCTGAAGGTTGTCCTAGAAGGAGGAAGCTTCTTTTGGGTCCCTTCAGAACCCAAAACCGGAACCAGAGATGCGGACACTAACAGAAGGTGGAGTTTGACTCATTATGGAAAGAGGCAGTTTTCTCACAGTTTCACTTTCTGACAATGGAGCGAGCAGTTCTGTAAAGTAGTGAGTCCCCCGGCCTAGGAGTATTCAAGTAGAGGCTGTGTGGAAGTCGCTCAGGATGGCCGCAGAAGGGACCTCAGGTTCTGGCTAATGGCAGGTGTCTGTTACTTTATGAGAACTCAAATTTCAAAGTGTAATATTACTGGGACTATACCGAGGACAAGGGCCCTCCACCACCAGACTCCACGCACTCTGGTCTTCAGGAGGGGATCAGGCTGGGCTTGATCCTACCACCTTTCTCCTGTGTCCCTTCTCTTGGACCCTCTGTGTCGACCAAAAGCTCCCAAAAGCTCAAGTCACCTGGTTCCTATGGAAACAGAGCCCGGTCCAGATGTCATCATTCAGAACCGTGTCAGACGGGTTCCGGGTGAGCACGGGCAGGGAGTCACGTGTATGTGTGAAGACGTGCCCGTGCCTTCCACGTGTTGGTGCATACACGCACGCTTGCACTTGGGGGCTTGAGGCGGCTCTGATCAGAGAGGCAGCTCCCTCCCTGCAGAGACCCTCCGGCCCAATGGTCGCTAGAACGGGGCTCAGCATCAGCTGCTCCTCCTGGCTCAAATGGGTGGCTTCAGAAACACCTGCTATTCAAGTTCACGACATGTCACGCTCTCTTTTAAGCCCATAATACCAGGTGTCTTAGTTTACTTATGTAGCCAAGCTAGAGAAGTGGTTTTTGTCCCAGGCCCTGTCCTAAGTACGTTATAGATATTAACGCAGCATCATGATGACCCTGCGAAGGAGGTAGTGTGGTCCCCGTTTTGTAAGTGAGGCAGTTGAGGCATCAGGGGGGTGGGGGGACTTACCCAGGACCTTCCCCCGCCCCCCAAGTGCACTCACACCCTCATTCGGTGGTTGCTCTTTCTCCTCTGATTCGATGCAGGTCTCCTGCCGGCCGACCAGAGCCCTGGTCAGGGTCCAGGTCTCCCCTTGGCCCTGAGGGCCATTCTTGCAGCCTGGTCTCTCCAGCCTGGCCCAGCCTGGAGCCTTCTTTCCAGCTGCAGCGAGGGCTGAATAACTGCTGGTCAGGTTCAAACCCACACGTCCATCGTCACCCCCCCCCCGCCTGGGGGCGGCTGCAGGGGCCAAGGGCTCGCTTGCTTGGGGATCAGGCGCGGCAGCTGGCAGGGAAGGAAATGGCACTTGCGCCGATAGATAATTTCTCCTCCTGGGGAAGCTCCGGGAGAGGCAGCTGAGGGCCTGGCCAGCCTCCCGCCACTGTGATTTTCCTGCACCTTCCCACGACGGGCACGAGTAAATCACCACTTGACTATTTCCCACAGGGAGCGGGGGCAGCACAGGGCCTGGTGCCTGCTGGTCACACTTTTGTCCACAGGAATCCCTCTAGGTCTGTGACCCAGGCCAGTGCTGGGCACCTGCAGACATCATCTCGCTGAGACCAGGTGCGGCGGTCACAGGTACTGTTTTATGAGGAAAATGGAGGCTCAGAGACGTTGAGTAACCTGCCCAGAGTCCACCAGCTAATGTTTAGCCGAGCCAGGATGTCTCTTTATGTCTGTGGGGCGCCAGAAGCCCAGTGCTTCCGATCAGGTTCCGATCAGGTTCTGATCAGGAAAGGATTGAGGTGTTTCTCAGGAGCTCGGTTCCCCAGATGCTGCTTAAAGTGCTGAGTGAACGGGTCTCTGCTCCCCTGTGGACTCGCGTGGCTGAGCACCCATGGCTTCGGCCCAAATGCCTGTCTCCATCCTCTGGTCCAGTGTCCGCCTTTGGGGTGTGTGACCTTGAAAACAGTGACCCTCTCCATTGGGCCTTGGACAGCATCTGTGCGTGGCGTCAGGAGAACAGCTGGGGGATTACCAGCTCCCTGCTGCTGGCAGGCTGTGGGCCAGATTCCCGGGCATGGATGTGGGGGTGATTGTCAGCCACACGTGTGCGAAGGGCTTGTGCAAGCGTGCCCGCTCCTCGCAGCCTCCCCCAGCCCTGTGGGTGACTGTCAGATTCCGGTCTGGGACACTGGCTGGTGGAGGGTCTGGCCTTGGGTCCCAGCTGTGGTGTCTCTTCACTTGTGTCGCAGGGCTGTGTGCAAAGAGCCCAAACGTGGCTCGTGGGTCACGTGTCTGTTCTGCTCCTTCCACCTGGTGGGTGGAGACCGCATCCCATGCTTAGCGGCCTCCTGTCTGAAAGGCCTCCGTGAGGAGGGCGGTGGCGGGATCCGTGCAGGAGCCGTGGAGGCGTCCTCCCGTGTTGAGGTCCTGAGTCTCCGTCCTCAGAAGAAAACCAGCATCTGAATCTCGCCCGTGGCAGGGTGGGGTCCTCGATGCTGGGACGGTGTCCCAGGACCTAGAGACACTGCCATGGGCGAGGATGCCCATCCCGACACCAAGCGCAGGCTGCCCACCCTCCGGCGTCCCTTTGGGGGGAGCTGTGCTGCCTCTTAACTGTTTATTCCTCCGCGGTCCAGGTGCTAGTGAGCGCCCGCCACGGCCCCGTGGCTTCTCCTGAGCATCACCGGGACCCCGCATCACCTCCTGCAGGTGCTCAAAGCCATGGCCTCTACTGCCTGAAGCCTTTATAGGTCCATGAGGACGGGTGTGGGGGTTGGACAGGTTGAGCCCACGTCCCAGCAGCTCCACTAGTACCTGGTGGCCTGGGCAGGCCCCGTCTTCCCTGCACCGCTGTCTCCCGCCCCCCATGCAGAATCGGGGGGCTCCTGAGGTTAATAAATGTGGCGGGGGGGGGGCACACAGCTTTCAGGAAGACTCCTCCCCCTATTTTCCTTAGTTCTTATTCCACCTCCATCTTTTTCTCCCCCTCCTCCCAGTCCCCCTCCCCCAGCACCAGAGTTCATGTCCCCCGACCCCCGTGGTCCCCCCCCACCCAGTGGTCCCCTCCGATCTTTTCCTCTCCCTGGTTCTCTAAGTAGGGACTCGGGCACAGAGTGGGGCTCCGGCAACCAGAGGCCCTGGGGATCTGAGTGCGGTGCGTGCTGTGGGGGCGGGGCAGCCTCTGGAGACACACCCCCGGGGCGGGGCAGCCTCCGGAGACACACCCCCGGGGGCGGGGCCAGAGGCCCCTGCCCTCTGGAAGGAACAAGGAGGGAGAGGAAGGCCTTCTCTGGTGCTCTATTTGTGACTTAGCGTAGTTTGCGTGGCCACCAGAGCAAAGCGGAAGAAGCTGTTGGCCAGATGTCCACAGGCATCAGTTGGGTGGTCAGACCATCTGGGGGCACCTCTCTGGGCGGGCAGACCAGGCGCCGTGGAGAGGGGGCAGGTGACCTGCCCTCAGCTTCTGTCATCTGCCAAGCCCTGCTCCCAGACGGGCAGGAGGGAGAGCTGGCACCTGGGCCGACCCACGCCACCTGTACGGTCCTCCAGGCCCACGTGGGGAGAGGACGGGCAGGGGGAAGGAGCAGGCGGCTTTGAACTTTAAGACACGCATGCTCAGCAAGCACCGTTCTTGCAGTGTCAAGGAGGAAGTGACGCTGCATCTGCACGAGCCCATAGGAGGCGTGCTCTGTTTTGGGGTCTGCTCCTGCTCCAGCTGCTACGTGGCTCCCTGTTACCTCTCTCCTCCCTGCACGTATTGTGAAAATTGTCACATGGGCAGCCAAGTCTGAAGCATTTTAGCGTGCTCACCCATGTCCCCATCACTTAGAGTCCACTGTTAACTTGGAATTATGCTCCATGGATCACCTCTCTGTCCACCTGTCTGTCCTTCCACCCGTCCATCCAGACGCCTTTTATCGTGGGGGTGCTTCCAAGTGACTTGTGATCGTCCTGATTATGTACAGAATCACTGCCACGTATTCCAGTCTCCCTTCCCAAATTTCTCACGGATGACCCAGTCCTATGCACCCAGGGCGCCGTCCGCAGCAAGGGCGCTGCCGGAGGAGAGGGGGCCTGGGCTCCGAACGTGGCTCTGTCATGAGCATCTGTGTGACCCTCAGCAAACCATTTTGCCTCTCCAGGTCCGGTTTTCACGCGCCTCAAACAAGGGCTTAAACCGTATGTTATAGATAATAAGAACTGCCATATACCAAGCTCTGGACCCTTCCCACTCACTGTTGCTCATCCTTTCCATCTGGGTGGTGGTGTTCTGAACATAGACCCTGGGAGCTCAGAAAAGGTGAAATAACTTGTTCTCGATCTCCTGCCCGGCGAATGGCCGCCGTATGGTCTGACTGGAGCCCAGGCCTCAGCACTGCCCGAAGCGCTGGGCACCTGCTCTGTTCCTGACGTGGCTGGTTCCTTGGCTCCTCCTTTGCTGCTCTGTTCTGTCCAGCGCGCATCCAACTGTGTCCGTGATTCTCAAGATTTCTTCCAGCATGGAACTCCCCTGGGGCCGTCCCAGCCTTCTCTGGGCACATATTTGTTTGGGGTTCATCTGCTTTATGTTTGTTAGTGGTTGTCCTCTATTGAGTTCAGGTCTTTGTGTTCCAGTTTCAAATACCAAAACAAGTAAACAAAACAAACCTTGGGTGAACGAGACGGTTCCTTTTGCTTTAGCCACGCTTATTCTGTCAGACTCGGCCAGGGGCTCAGTGCGCCAAGCTAAGAGCCCTGCCCTGCCCGCAAGGAGCTCCCAGGCTGGTGGGATGATGGGCACACATCGTATCAGTTAGAGTTCTGTCTGGCTGCATAACAAAGACTAACCCAGCAGAGGCTTTAGCAGGAGGAGTTCCTTTCTCTTCCACTGCCTAGTCCAAGTGTAAACAGTCAGAGGGGCCAGGGCAGCAGGGACCCAATTTGTTCCTCTTTTGTTGCCCTGTCATCCTCAACATGCAGCCTCCACCTCATGAAACAGTTTGGTCGCTCCAGCCCCTGCCATCATGTCTGCACTCCAGCCGGGGGGAGGGAAGGGCAGGAGTGCCCTAACATTAGACACTTCCACTCCCCTCCCACGGCCAGAACCAGTAGCAGGAGTGGCTGGGAAATGTATTCTTTAGCTGGGTAGCCATGCACCCAACTGAGACTTTTGTTACTGTAAAAGAAAGGCAGGTCAGGAAGTTCCCTGGTGGTCTAGTGGTTAGGAGTCAGTGCTTTCATCACTGTGGCCTGGGTTAAATCTCTCTGGGAACTGAGATTCCCGCATTCAGCTGCTGTACCCCATGGGCAAAAAAAAAAAAATGGGAGCAATTAGGGTCTGTGCCACACACACCAGCAGTAGCTCCCTTTGTATGCACAGGGTATTGGTATTTGCGCCAAGCTGGAGTGGCAAGAGAAAAGCCTTTGAGTCGGGAAGGGCAAATGGTTGACACACGTGTCCATCTCCCGTCCTGAGGCTGGGCAGACATCACCAGTCAATTATCATCACTGCCTTTCTCCCTGAGCGCTGAGGCAGCCCCTGAAACCTGCTCCTCATCCCACGTCATGATGGTGGGCAATTGATTGGGTTGGCCTGCTGGTTGATCCCTCTTTGCTATTGCTGTTCTGTGCCGTAAAAGGCTTCCTAGATGTGTCGTTCCCCCAAGACGAAAGAATAAGCTGGAGTTCCCATCGTGGCTCAGTGGTAACAAACTTGACTAGGATCCATGAAGATGCGGGCTCGATCCCTGGCCTTGCTCAGGGGGTTAAGGATCTGGCATTGCCATGAGTTGTGGCGTAGGTTACAGATGTGGCTCGGATCCTGGGTTGCTGTGCCTGTGGTATAGGCCGGCAGCTACAACTCCGATTCAACCCCTAGCCTGGAAACCTCCATATGCCACGGGTGCGGGTGCAGTCCTAAAAAAAAAAAAAAAAATAGAAAAGAAAGGGATAAAAAGAATAAGCCATAGTGATCTGAGAGTTTCATGTCTCTTGCCAACTCTGCGTTCAGTGATGTCATGTTGGGAGCTTGAACTTGGCCGTGGGGAGAACTGCCATCACAGCAGTTGGCACATGATAGAAATCCTGCTTTCCCGTCCCCCAGACTCTGTTGTTAAAGATTTACCACTTACACTGTTTCTGCCTTGTCCTTCGTCCTTTCCTCACAAAGGGCTTGCTCGAAGTTTTGGTGCTGGCTTCTGTTTTCATAGGGGTTCCTACTGAACAGAACGCACGCACCCCCCTTGCTTTGTCTCGGGGTCACGGCTCTGAACATCAGTCTCTGCCGAGAAGCAAAGCCGTAGTGAAGAACGGGGGCAGAGTCAGGAGACCTGCAGGTTTAACGAGGGCTCTTGGTCGTGTTCGGGACGCCCGGAGCTTCGCGGGCGGATGGGGTGAGGGGCGGGGCTAGGGCAGTCCCATGGCTCTGCAGAAAGGGGGCCTGTGTTCTGAGACTTGAGGTCGCCAACTGCGCAGTGCTGGATCCACGTTCTAGGTTGTTCGTAACTGAGTGGTCAAACCTCTCGACTGCTGGCTTGCACACCCTGCTGGCCCAGGAAGCCACGTGCACCCACCATGTGTAAGCTCAGTGCGTTTCTTTCTCTCCAGGGGCAGGGGGTGGGCCCACACCTGTCCTGATGCGTAGACATCTGGTGATTCACTGGCCTGGCATGTCCCCGTTTGAAACTTCCTTGAAAGGGATGCCCCAGGTACCAAAGCCTCCTCTTGGATTTGAGCGCAGGTCTGGGCTGAGTTTGTGTGGCGGCTTCAGCTAAGCAGGCGGTTTCCCTGCACTGCCGCCCTGGCCTTCGGGCCGGGCAGCTCCAGATGTGCTCACCTGGGCTGAGAGGATGGCCCTGGGGCCAGGTCTGTGGCCACGTGGATGGAAGGAGCCACAGAGACCCAGACGCCATGGTCCCTGTGACCAGAGGAGACGTGCCCCCATCTGGAATGTCCCCACCCTGTTCCTGAAGGTGAGGCATTTCTCTTGCTGGAGAACAGTTGTGCTGAGAGGGGGGCCCATCCGGCTGGCAGGGGGGCCCAGGAGGGGTGATGCTCACGGCTTCCTTCCCCCTCGGGCCGGGCCTCGTCCCCCTTCCCGCAGCAGGAGAATACTGTTCCCTCTGCCGGGTTCATTCTCTGCTCCGCGAAGCCTGCCTCCTGCTCCCCGCTGCCTGGCCTGGGTTAGAGGCTGCCCTGGCCACTGGGAAAACCCGTCGTAGGGCCCAGAAGGGAGTCCCCCCACCCAGGGGTGCCAGGGAGGTACCTGCAGAAGGATTGAGAATAAGCCAGGCCAAGGAGAGCGAGAAGGGCCTGCCAGGCAGAGGGAACAGAGTGGGTCAGGCACGGACGTGTGCCACCACGCTGGACCAGGAACCGGGAGAAGCTGGGCATGAGCAGAGGGCGGAGGGCGACAGGTCACCTTTGCATTTCAGAAAGGCTTCAGCTTGGGGGGAGCCCGCTCAGAGCCTCCCTCCCCAGAGCCTGGGCGGAGTGGGTGCGAGAACCTGAGTGTTTAGTATTCGTGAAAAGCAAATGCCACCCCCCCCAACCTGCATCTTGAGGCTTCTAGGGGCGGGAGGGCGGTGACTGGCCCTGGGCGGCTGTAGGGGGGCTTTTGCCCCTGATCTCTTTGGCCTCTTTCCGCATTAGGTCACCCTCTCAGCTCCCTGCCGGCAGGGGTCTGCCGGAGACTCTGTCCCCAGATGGGTAGAGCCATCGCCGACCAGGTTCGCAGGAATCAGGGGACACAGAGGGCCTTCCCCTTGCGTCAGGGGCTCCCAGGATAGATGGTCCCAGGGCTGCCGGGTGGCCTGGTGCTCTGGGTTGGGCTGGGCTGTCCTGTCACACAGCCCTGCCAGAGCTGCCAACGCCCTAGCAAGGGCTCTGCTGGGCCCAGTCTGCCGGGTCAGTGACTCAGGCTTGGTGGGGGGGAGCGGGAAGCGGGTGAGTTCATAGCAAACCCATTACGTCCCCGAGGTGACTTCACACGAGGGACAAATGGTCCATTGAGGCTGATCTGGCGGCCGGCCCCAGCAGCGCTCCGGGTGGGAGATTTCATTAATCAGGAAAGCAATACCAGCTTGTGGGAGGGCCCTGCCCCGCCCGCACTCGCACCCGCTCTTCCTGCCTCCCACGCGGGGCCTTCTGTTCCCCAGGCTGCTGGCCAGACCGTGAGGCTGCGTCTCAGGTACAGCCACCCTCTCCCATGGGGGTCACCGCGGGCCAAGGGTCGCATCCAGCGGCTCGAAACATCCTCTCAAATTCACGGTGGACTGGGAATGGGGTAGGAGAAAAATCCAGCTCACAGGGTGCCCCTCCAACAAAACTTGGCTACAGAGAGGGCGGACACCCCCAATTCCAGGCTCCCAGAAAGAGCTGCCAATAAAAACATAATCCATGGCCTGCATCGCTTTTTCCCTTTTCTATCCTGGAGAAGAGTAAGGGGATAGTCCGTAGGCCAAAGCTACAGTCCTGCGGACTTAACTTATCCCCCCCCACCCCATCTCTCTAAACAGCCCACCCTGGCTAAAGACGGAGCGGCAGCATTGATAGGTGCTGAGCTCCCCGCCGCTGGAGGTGTGCAAGGGTAGGGAGGATGGGCATTTGGGGGACGGGCTTTGGAGGGGATTCCGGCAGGGTCTGTGGTCGCACAATAAGCCTTGGAGACCCTTCTGAGAGGGGGCAGAAGATGGGGGGAAGGGAGCCTGCACCCCTGCCCTTCCTGTGCTGACCGGCTGCCACTCCTGCCAGCGGGCAGGGCCAGTGTCAGGGCATGTGGCTGCAGCCCAAGGGGCCGGCTGGCAGCTCCCTGGGGACAACGTCGCCTGGTCACTGCGGTGACTTTAAAAATAAGCGTGGCCACAGAGGCCCTGTCGCCCCTTCTCCCCTGCTTGCATCCCGCTCCGATCCCGTTGTTCTCCCTGTTCTCGCTGACGTGGAACTAGGGCAGGCTGGTGACTCAGCCTTGTCCCCACACTGCAGCAGTGGCAGACTGCTTCCTGACTCTGAGCCCTCAGAGCAGGGCGCCTGCTTGAGAAAAGTGGCGAGGCCAGGGCAGCGAGGGCCCCCAGGGACAGCCCATCCCCCGGGGATGGGGCCTGACCAAGTCTCCTGGCAGCTCTGGGGTGAGGACTCTGCAGGCTGGCACAGTCACGCGCTGCTGCCAGGCTGGGTGGGTAGCAGGCCAGCCACTCCCCTGAGGCCCCTTGTGAGACTTTGCGGGGTGATCGCACCCCATCTCCGTACCTCCAGTCTCAATGGGCTGCCTGGAAGTTGGGGGCTTTAGCCCTTTCCAAAGCTCTGTCCTGGGGGCCTCGGGGTAGGACAGAAGGGCTGTGGGACCGCGTAAGAGGGAATAATTAGGAATAAAACGTGAGTCATCAAAAGAAGAGGCTTCCTCCTCCCCCATCAAATCTGGGTGATAACTCATCCAGCCAGCGTCCCAGACGGCTGAGTGTGCCCATGACAAGGCGCTGTGTGTGAATAAACAGATGAGACGCAGCCAGGGTTCAGCTGGCGAGCAGGCGTCTTGCAGGGTCACAGTTCCCACGTGGCCTGGTCCTTCTGCCCTCTGTGTTAGCAGCCCCCCCGACACACACACACCGCCAGGGTCCCCTAGGGCTTAATATCACTGCAGTAGAATTTGCAGTGACTCTGAAAGATGGAGGGGGGCAGGGGCAGGCAGTCCCAGGCCACGTGGTCAGAGCGCCACAGGGGAACTCCAAGCTGATTCAGCCCTGAGCGTCTGTCAACTGGAGTAGGGGGGGCTGGAGGCGCCCTGGGGGCGGGCAGGCCTGTTTGCCCGGGGCCAGAGGACCAGAAGCTCCCTTCAGTGGCTCGAAAGCAGGACTCAGAAGAGTAAGACTTTGTTGAAAAAGTCTGCTGCCTCTGAGATGAGGGCCAGGTGCCCGTGGTCTGAGGCTGCAGTGATGGTTCTGAGCAAAGGAAGCTGGAGCGATACCCGGGACGTCTGGGGAGCGGGTTCATGGCATTCCCCTCTGAAGTGAAACCTCACCGTGGCATTTAAGCAGCCAGGCAGGTGGCGGGAGGGGGTTCGGCAGCCCACGCACGGCTTAAAGGGCAGCGCTGCCCACAGACTGGCTTCGTGGGAAGATTGATATCGGGCTGTTGCAGAGTCTCAGGGGGCAGAGGCGCGGCTGCCGCTGTCACAGGGTGGTCCAGGGAGCCCGGGTCCTGGAGGCCTGGCCCAGTGCACACGGCGCCCTGCCTGTCGTCCTGAAGGTCCCGTGCTGACATGGGCGTGGCCGG
This sequence comes from Phacochoerus africanus, assembly GCF_016906955.1. Taxonomy (NCBI): domain Eukaryota; kingdom Metazoa; phylum Chordata; class Mammalia; order Artiodactyla; family Suidae; genus Phacochoerus; species Phacochoerus africanus. The sequence goes on along the minus strand of NC_062557.1, from coordinate 4,308,536 downwards.
CGGTAGTGCCCTCTGGGTCCTGTCCCCTGTCGGGTGTCCCCGTGGCCTTGCCATCCTGCCAAGGAAACCGAACTTGTCCTTCACAGACGTCCCAGGGTCGTGGGGGAGTCTCGGGGAGTCTCTGTCGTGTGCCTGGAAGCAACTGGGGGACCCTGGGGTGGCTGCTCTGGTATTTAAACGGGAAGGACAGACAGGGAGCCAGCAGGAGGGAGACCTGGGGAGGCTGTCCAGGCAGAGAGGACAGCTGACGCGGGGTCTGGCCTCGGGAGGCAGCGTGGAGACGAGGAGCAGGCGGGGGCTGAGTGGACAGATGAGGCCGTGAAAGTGGGTGGAGGCCGGGATGCCCGGGCCCCTGGCAACCAGGCTGTGGGAGGCCACATGGTCTAATCTCAGTCTTAAAGCCCCACCGTGGGCGTTCCCGTCGTGGTGCAGCAGAAACGAATCTTGACTAGCATCCATGAGGACGAAGGTTTGATCCCTGGCCTCGCTCAGTGGGTTAAGGAGCCGGCGTTGCCGTGAGCTGTGGTGTAGGTCACAGACACGGCTTGGATCCTGTGTTACTGTGGCTGTGGTGTAGGCCAGTGGCTATAGCTCCGATTTGACCCCTAGCCTGGGACCCTCCATATGCTGCGGGTGCAGCCCTAAAAAGCCAAAAAAAAAAAAAAAACAGCTTCACTGTGAGTTCTGGGTGGAGGGAAGTAAGAGCAGGACAAGAAAGCCAGGTGGGAGGCTTTGCAGGAAGGCAGACAGGATGGCAGTACTGCGTGTTGAATTTTGAGGCATTTTGTGAGCTGGTTGTTAAACACAGCCCCCCCCCCTTTTTTGTCTTTTGTCTCTTTAGGGCCGCACCCACGGCATATCGAGGTTCCCAGGCTAGGGGTCAAATCAGAGCCATAGCTGCTGGCCTACACCACAGCCACAGCAACGCCAGATCCTTAACCTACTGAGCAAGGCCAGGGATTGAACCTGAAACCACATGGTTCCTAGTCGGATTCATTTCTGCCGCGCCACGACAGGAACTCCCAACACAGCCATCATTATCATTGTGATTATATATTAGATGTATATAAAATACAGAGTTCCCGTTGTGGCGCAGTGGTTAACGAATCTGACTAGGAACCATGAGGTTGTGGGTTCGATCCCTGGCCTTGATCAGTGGGTTAACAATCCGGCATTGCCCTGAGCTGTGGTGTAGGTCGCAGACGCGGCTCGGACCCCGCGTTGCTGTGGCTCTGGCGTAGGCTGGCCGCTACAGCTCTGACTAGACCCCTAGCCTGGGAACTCCATATGCCGCGGGAGCGGCCCTAGAAAAGGTTAAAAAAAAAAGACAAAATGTATAAAGTATACACCATAAACATATGATTTCCATATGTAAAATATATGATTTCCACTTTATACAATGTATGTTTCATGAAACATATACAACTGGGAGTTCTCTTGTGGTACAATGGTTAAGGATCTGAAGTTGTCACTGGAGCGGCTGGGGTTGCTGCTATGGTTCAGGTTCAGTTCTCGGCCTGGGAACTTCCATGTGCCATAGGTGTGGCCAAAATATGTGTGTGTGTGTGTGTGTGTATGTGTATATATGCATATGTATATAACAAAAATAAATCATATATTCACTGTTATTTCAAACCTATGAAATTATCATACGATCCAGCAATTCTGCTTCTGAGTATATACCCAAGAGAATTAAAAGCAGAACTCAAAGAAGTAAGTACACCCATGTTCACAGCAGTGTCATTCATAGCAACCAAAAGGTAGAAGCATCTCGTGTCCATCGATGGCGGAAGGGATAAACAAAATTCTGTATATGTGTGCGACGGAATATTACTCAGCCTGTAAAAAGAAGGCAGTTCTGACACCTGCTGAAATATATGTACCTTGAATACCAAACCCGGAAGGCATTCTCCTAAATGAAAGAAGCCAGATACAAAAGGACCAATATTCATCCGATTCAGGGGGACCGCAAGGAGCGTGGTAGTTGTCAGGCCCTGGAGTGGGGAGGAGGAGAAATGAGGCGTTACTGTTTACTGAGAAGAGAGCTTCAGTTGGGGATGATGAAGAAAGTCCTGAAAAGGGATGGCAGTGATGGTTTTGCACAACAAGGGCAAATATGCTTAGTGCCACTGGACTGTACACGTCAGGACGGCTGAAACCGTAAATGTTATGTGTATTTTACCGCAACAGAAATGCACGGCTCTATTAGAAACAAAAGGAAATTCTAAAATTAAATCATTGCTGTATATAGTATGGCTTAAACTACGAGTGATCAAGAATGAAGGTGATGAGAAATACACGGCGCTCACCACTTCCTGCGTCTCCACTGCATTTAACTATCACTTCGTGCCCTTCACCTCTGCTGCATCCGTGGGGTAGAGACGCTGTGTAATCGCAGCTGCTGCAAATCTCTCCCCAGCTCCGCGTTCCATGGTGTCTCATTGGTAGCCCCCAAAACTGGTCACGGTGGGAGTATTTACGCCACAGACATCGGCAAATGCTACATATCCGGTGTTGCTTTTGCAGGTGGTTAAACATTAGCACGTACCCCTGGCAGAGGGGGCATGGGCTAGCGTGGGGGCACTGAAGGAGGTGACAGGTGGACTGGTCTGCAGATATTTTTGAGGTCGTCACTTCCTGACAGCTTGGATGGCAGCGGAGGAGGGGTGGGCTCAGGGGTGATGCCTTGACGTTTGGCTTGAGCGGCTGGGTAGATGGTGGCACCATTCAGCCAGGGGAGCTTGGGGCTGTGGGTGGTCCGGCAGCTGATGGACCTGCGGGCCTCAGGCTCAGGGTGGCCCCACTGCGTGCTGACCATAGGGCTCCCGCCCTGGAGGAGCCCGACAGTCCGCTCTCCAGGGTGTCCTGTCCAAAGGCCCAGTTTTGCTGGGCAGAGAGCCACCATCCTCCCTGTGGTCCCCACGCCCCACCTGGAGCGCGGGGTCAGGGGTGGTGACGGGCGAGCCAAACGGCTGTTTCCGCGTGTCCGTTTCCTCCTCCCGCCCTTCCCACGCTTTGCAGGGGTCTCCCAGGCTGGGCCTGTGGGCTTTCTCTCCAGGTCTGGTCCTTCCGTTTCCAGAAAGGGCCTGAGCTGGACCTCCCATTACGCCTTTCTCACCCAGCCCTGGCCTCCGGCGTTTCTCGGTAGAACTTTCCCAGTGCTCCCCAGGCCCCCACTTCCCTCCAGACCGCCACTGCCGGACCGCCACTGCCGGACCGCGTCCAGTACCGACGACAGGTTTTGTGGCTTATGAGACAGCTTTGGGGGAGACAGCTTTGGCCTCAAGGAATGACTCAGATGGGAATTCAGGGTCTCCAGGAGCGTCCTGGGGCCGCTGAAACAAAGACCCACAAGCTGGGGGGCTGAAGATGAGAGATAATTATCCTCTCGTGGTTGGAGGCCTGCATGTCAAGGTGTCAGCCGAGCAAGCCCCTCCGAAGGCTCAGGGGAAGGACGCTGCTTTGCCTCTTCCAGCTTCTGGAGCCCCCAGTGTGACTCACTTTGTGGCTGCATCGTACCAGTCACTGCCTCTGGCTTCCTGTGGCCCTTTTCTCGGCAACTCCGTCGTCTCCTTTTTGGTCTCTGATAAAAACGCTTGTCATTGGGCCCCTCTAACCAGAGTGATCTCGTCTCCAGCTCCTTCCTTAGGAGTTCCCGTTGTGGCGCAGTGGTTAACGAACCTGACCAACTAGTATCCATGAAGATGCAGGTTCGATCCCTGGCCTCGCTCAGTGGGCTAAGGATCGGGTGTTGCTGTGAGCTGTGGCGTAGGTCGCAGACATGGCTCGGATCCCGCGTTGCTGTGGCTGTGGCTGTGGCTGGTGTAGGCCTGCGGCTGTAGCTCCGATTTGACCCCTAGCCTGGGAACCTCCATATGCCACAGGTACGGCCTTAAAAAGACTGAAAAAAAAAAAAAAAGATTCTTACCTAAGTACACCTGCAAAGATTCTTAGACCAAGTCAGCTCACATTCTGAGGTTTGAAATGGACATATCTGTTGTCGGGGGGTGGTACTGTTCAGCCCGCTCCATATCCCATGGTGACCTTGTGACATGCTTAGGTGGCCTCCTGAGCACACCTTCCCCTTGGGCCAGGCCCATAAAGGGGGGTCTTGCCCTCCCCTGTGGCCTTGGGAAAGGGCACCTTCCATCGCAGAATGTGGAGGTCTCTCGAAGTTCTTTTTATTTTATTTATTTATTTTTTTGGCTTTTTAGGGCCCCACTTGCAACATATGGAGGTTCCCAGGCTAGGGGTCCAATCGGAGCTACCGCTGCCAGCCTACACCACAGCCACAGCAACGCCAGATCTGAGCCGCATCTACCACTTGCCTTGCAGCTCACGGCAACGCCAGATCGTTAACCCACTCAGCGAGGCCAGGGATTGAACCTGCAACCTCATGGTTCCTAGTGGGATTCGTTTCCCCTGCGCCATGATGGGAACTCCTCGAAGTTCTTTTTTTTCTTGCCAAATGGAAGCTCATTTTCTCCTCTCCACTGCTGCTGCTCATTTTATCTGCCTAGTGCCCCTACCAGGATTATTCGTCCAGACCCCGGCCCTGGCTGCTCAGGCTTGGGAGCAGGGGTCAGAGGGCCGTTCCCACCCTGGAGGGATCAGGCCTTATTAAAGTCCTGGAGCCCCAATTTGGGCACAGTCATCAGAAGTGATCAAAGGATGACGGATGATTAAAGGGCTGGGGATGGATGATTTAAGCGGAGAAAGAGAAGGCCAAGGAGCAGCTGGATTGTCTTCGCGTTTGGCGAGGGTAATTAGTACTTGCAGGGTGGTGCCCAGCTGTTTCCCATCTCCTCCGAGGACAGAAAAAAAGAGGGAATAAATGATGTCCAATTAGAGCCATTGGTTAGATACGAGGGTGAACTTCCTGGCTGGGAGTGTGGCCAAGTGCGGGGCTGGGTTTCCTGAGGGAATGAGGGGAATCGCCTTACCTGGAGGCGTCTAGGCCTGGCAACGGTGGCCCCAGTGGTTAAGTGCAGGGGGCAGAGGCAGGTGGATGGGCAGGATGGGCTCTGGAGCACAGGCGTGCCAACATGGGGCACTTCTGGCCTCGGAGGTCTGCTCCCTCCCGCCATTGTCCTGCGGGTTCCCATAGGGGACCAACTGGGCAAGGCGTGCCCCCTGGCGGGGCTGCTGTGGAGATAAGCATACGTGTTTAGCCCCACTGTGGGTGGAAATGGATAAGGCACACTGAGCTGACCCCGTGCTAATCTGGTAGAAGCGGGAGCCGGCTCTCTGGGAGAACAATCGCCCGGGTGTGTCTACACACACCAGGTGCTTTTTATATAAACACTGGAGAATAATGCTGTGGCCCAGACCGGCTACCGCCCCGTCCCTGCCACCCAGCATCGTCCCACGGGGTTGTGGCCTTAGGCTGTTTCTTAGGGGCCGTGGGCCACCAAACTCCCAAATACAGGCCGGACAGGTGGCCCAGGTGCCGGTTTTCACTTTTCAGGCTGATGCGAAAGTCGTCAGGGCGCTATTCAGGACAGCGGCGACTCCATGTCGGAAACCCCGGCTCCCAGGGTGTGTGCGCATCTGAAATGTCTGTGGTTTTGCAGTTCCATGTCCACAAACTCACTTGGTTGAAAATAGTTCAAAACATCCAAAGCATGAGGGAGGGAGCGACTGCTTTTCTTAAAAAGGAAGGACTCGATTTCATTAACTTGAAAAAAAAGCTCCCCAAACCGAGAGCCTTCTCCGGAGGAAGGCCAGGAATAACCAGGATGGGAGTCAGGGAGTCCTCCGTGCATTTGGGATCTTCCCGAACTAGGGGTGTGGGGGCTGGCAGGGGAGTGGCAGCCGAGACCCAGGATGAGCTCTCGGGACACTCAGGGCACCACACTGCAGAGTTGCCCACTGGCCCAGGGGCTCAGGGAGTTTTGCCTGCTAGGAATTCTCACCCAGGCCCTGACTTCTGGCCTAAGGTAAGGGAGGGGGGCAGGCAGCCTGTCTCAGCCAGGAGGAGTGGAAGAGACACCCCCCCCCCCCTGCCACGTTGGTGTCAGACCTGAAGGGCCCTTCCCTGCTGCTGCCTCTCAAGTTCCAGCCCGCTGGTCCTTTGGTCCTCAGCCCCTGGGACCTGTTGGCCTTGGAGGTGGCAGGGCTTGATTGATCAAGGTCTGTGGAATGGATGGAGAAGAGTAGAAATGACCTACCCTGGAGGTCAAGGCCAGGCTTGCGGTGGGGCCAGATGGGGCGCAGCCTCACCAGTGTTGACCCTTTGCTCCCTGGTCCCCAAATCCTTCCTGCAGATACTCTGAAATACCTGCTCCTTACTGGGCAGAACCCGAAGACTTTGCTCTGCCTGGAAGAAGGCCCTGGTTGTGGAGCTTGGGGGTGGCACGTGGTCCTGGCTGTTGTGACAAGGGTGCTGTGTCCTTGCCCCCAGGTCCTGGGTGGCCCCGGCGCTTTTTGGGACACACACCCCAGAGGGTGCAGCAGCGACCTCGGGGGCGGTGGGTTGGGGTAGGGAGTAGCTGGAGGGGTGCCCCTCTCCCCGCCCTGGGTCACGTGACTCTTGCGTTCGCCCCTCGTTGCTTGGCTCTTGGCCAACCGGCTGGGATCCTGCCGGTCGCCTGCCTGAGCGCTTAACCCTTGGAGGCGCTGAGCGCGGGAAGCAGGCGGCCAACTTTGTTTGGCTGCGTAAATAAAACCTCCCGCAGAAGGAACCCTGAGCCCCAGGGAAGGGGAGGAATCGCTTCCCCGCTCGGCGCCGCCCCCGCTCCGCCGCCGGGCCTCCACATCCGCCCACATCTGGCCGCAGCGGGGCGTCCCGGGGGGAGGGAGCCGGGGCCGGGTCCGTCGCCGTCCCCTGGGCGCAGGCCAGGCGGGGGGTGGGGGGGGGTTCGGGTCGGGCGCCCAGGACTCGGCCTGTCCCCGCGGCGGCCTTTCGGGCCCCAGCCCCCCGGGCTCGGTCTTGACAGGCGGGCGGAGCAGCCAGTGCGAGACCGGGAGGCCGGACCGCGGGTGCGGGAACCTGATCCGCCCGGGAGGCGGGGGCGGGGCGGGGCGCGGGGAGCGGGGAGCGCCGGCGCCCGCCCGCCTCCCCCATTCATTCAGCCGAGCCCGGGGGCCGAGGGGCTCCGGCGGCCAGCTCTGCACGGTGGGAGCGCGGGCGCGGCCCCCCCCAGCCAGCGCGCAGGGCCCGGGCCGGCCGGGGCGCTTCCTTGCCGCAGCCCTCCACGCATCGTGCGTCCCGCGAGCCACCATGTCCGACCCCGCGGTCAACGCGCAGCTGGACGGCATCATTTCGGACTTCGAAGGTGGGTGCGGGCCGGCCACCGCGCCGCGGGCGTGCTCGGGGGCCCCTCGGGGCGGGCCCGGCGCGGAAACCGGGCGCGGACGGGAAGGCGGGACTTCGATGGGCGCCCGCGTCCCCTCCTTGGAGGACCCCGTTCGGGGAACCGAGGGGACCGCGCGCCCTCGCCGGCGCCTGTGCTCGCCCTGCGCGCCGCGGCAGAGTTTCCTTCCTTTTATTGTTGTTTGTGTTTGCCCAGCGAGGACAGCCTCGTCGAGGGCGCGAGGGGCTTCCTCCGCCGGCCTGGGCGCTCAGTTTCCCTTTCGGCTGGCCGCTCAGTCCTCTCGCTCCCGCGCTGCCCGCCGGCCGCCGGGGCCCCAGCCCTGCGGGTTGGGGGCGTTGGTTACCTGCGGGACAGCCCCCTCCCCGCGCCAGTTTCGGGGCCGGGGCCGGGGCCGAGCCGCGCTTGGGTTGCGGAGGGACTCTAGGGGACACGGGCCAGGCCACGGCAGTCTGGAGGGGGGTGGCCCGTCGCCCCCATCCGGGCCTGGGGACGGCCTCATTTCCTCCCCGAGACCCGCTGTGGGGGAAGGAGGGGCCTGTGCGCGGGTGGGGAGCACTTTCTGGTCTCCTCCCTGCTTTGGGGTTTACAAAGTGCGGGAGACTTGGGGGGCTTCTCCCTCCGAGGCGGCGGGGCGTCCCAGTCCTGGGCTTGTGTGCTGGCCCGTCCGTGTGTGCCCGTGACTGCCGCCTGCCTGTGGCTCTGCCCCTGTGTCCTTCCTCCTCGGGAGAGTAAATAAAGTGAAGTGGTGGGATGGGAAACTCACACAATAGTCTCCAGCACTTTGGGGCCAGATTCTGAGGGGCGGGTCTGCCTCTGCTGGGATCTGGAGCCCCCGCCCCTCGGAGGGGCTCCCAGGCAGCCTTGGGCAGAGGCCTCTGGTGGGCCCGGCCTGGGGGAGTTACCCGCCATCCAGGGGCCAGGCCTAGCTGGGAGGTCCCCTTCTCCCTGAGCGCAGGGTCAGGACTGAGATCTGGGGGTCCGGAGCTCAGCCGTGCCCGTGGCCCACGTGGGTTCAGCCCCATCCGTGCGGGGCACTTCTGGGCCCCGGAGCCTGGCTGGACCCCAAGCAGCGCCCCAGCAGCTATAATTCTGGGCTGGGCGGGGACTGCCTGGAGCGGAGGGGTGGGGAGACAGGAGGGGTGGGGAGACAGGAGGGGTGGGGAGACAGGAGGGGGTGGGGTCCAGTGGCCCGCTGGCCCTGAGCAAGGGATGGGTCCTGCCGTGGGAGCACTTTCCCGACTCTGACCCTGAGCACTGAACAAGGGGGGGTCCTGGGTCTGCAGAGCTGAGTAGGCTTGTACCTCGCCATCCGGTCCTCTTGGGGCGCCTGCTCACACCGGCATCTCCCTGCCTTCCCTTCTGCTTCGCCCTCTGCCTGCCCCAGCAGCCGTCCCGCAGCTGCTGTTCCAGGACCTTCCTCTGGGGCCTTTCGTCTCCTAAGTGTCCGAGTGGGAGAGTCAGCCGAGGTGGAGACGGCTGCCCCCTTCAGGTCCTACACCGGGCGTGCTTTTCTCCCGCAGCCTGTAAGGGTTGGGGCGCCTGCAACCCTGACCTGAAAGCGTCGCACCGCCCCTGGGATTCCTGGGGATGCGGTGGGAGCCCTGAGGCAGGATGGGGAGGGGGAGATTTGGGGGTTCTGTGGTCTTCAAGCTGTCACGGTTCGTGCCACCTAGGTTGTTAGTGCCTCTGCCTCGCGGTCCCCGCTGTGCCCCCTCTGGAGACGCCCGCCGGCGGCCTCTGCGGCTGCTTCCCTGGCGGCTTCTCCACCTTCTCGTTAAGCAGAGACAATGATCTCATTGAGACGGTCCTGATGCAACAGTTGGCAGCCCTGCGCCTTCGGGGCAGCTCTCTCCCTCTTGGGGAGCGGGGCCTGGACCCCCTGGCTGCCAGTGTGCGTCATTCTCCCCGTTGTGTGCCCTGAAGAGTTGTGGTGCTCTGAAGGCAGGGGAGTTAGAGCCCCCGGATACATGCGTGTGTGTGTGTGTGTGTGTGTGCGCACGTGCGTGTGGCTCATTCATGTGTGCACACGTGTGTGTGTGTGTGTGTGTGGCTCATTTGTGTGTGCGTGTGTGTGCATGCCTGGCTTGGGGACCAGAAAGGCGGCCTCCCTGAGAGCCCCAGGAACTTGGAGTGGACCTGGCTGTTGGGACGGACAGCCTCGCACAGACACACATGGGAAGGAACCATTGAGCAGGGGAGGGTGTCTGACCCAGCGCCGCCGTGGGTGACACAGGCTGGCAGAGCCAGGGCAAAGAAAGGTCGCTGTGGAGGAGGCGGACTCTGATTGCAGGTGGGGGGGAGGCGCATTCAGCCCAGGGGAAGCCAGCAGAAGTGGGGGAGGCCGGAACAATCTGGCCCCTTCGGGGCGGGGGCATAAGGAGGGGCCTGCTCGCGACAGTCCCACCAGGTGTGCCGCCCTCCGGGAGCCCAGACCCGCCTGGGGAGGCAGCCGGAGTGGTGGAGCTTGGAGCGTTGCTCTGTTTCCGTGGGGCCGATGCAGGGCTGCCCACTTGGTGTCCCGGTTTCTACCAGGTAGGATCAGCTCCTTGGTGGCTGCTGCTCCCCATGGTTCCCGAGGCTCGAAGGACAGAGGCCCCAGGGGCCACCACCAAAGCCGGGCGTTGCTGGGGGTGACCGCCAGCCTGAGCAGACTGGGATCCTGATGGGGTGTTTCCTGGAGGTGTGGTTGGTTCAAGGGCAGCGGCTGGGCCAGAGCCACCCGCCCTGAAGGGCAGAGCAGCTCTGCCCCCGGTGTCTGGGTGTGGGTGTGAGGAGCAGTGCCCCGAGTTAAAATTTGCTGATGCCCCATATCCTGGGCACATCTGCGCCCTCCCCTGGGGGATGCCCTTCTCCTGCATCCTATTATTCCTGCCTGTCCAGGTCCCTGCCCCACCCCGGAGCCTGGGGGCAGATCTTTCTGCTCCTGGGGATTCAGCTTGTCTGCTCTTTTGGATGGGCCTGTGGATTCAGGTCTCCCCACCACCACCACCCCGGCACTGAGAGGGGGCAGTGTCCTCCGAGGACGCCAGCCTCCCACACCGGCCCTCGCCCTCCCTCGTCGAGGGCTCTCTGGCCTCTCTGGAGACCCCGTGTCGCAGCAAGGAGCATCTTTTGTCCTTTGCTGATGTGGCTTTTCTAGGTTGTTTCCCACTTTGCCCATGCGCAGACAGGCCTCAGGTGGCCTCAGTGCCCGTCACCCCCGCATGATGGGCGACTCCTTGCCTATCCAGCTCCCGGGCCTTGGAGGCTCAGGGGCAGCCGGACAGCGTGTTCCCTAGTCAGCGCAGGCCAAATCTGTTATCACAGCTGCTATTACAACGCGGGTCTTTGTGGAACAAAAGCCCTTCCAAGTGCCAGCTGTTGGCCTACTTTCCCCAGCAGCATTCGCTGTACCCAGATTTGCATGCGCCGAGAGAATCCTAAGAGTCCTTGAGTTTGTTGAAACACAATCTGGTGCAGGACCCAGGAGCTCTGGCCCCAGAGCCGTGCCCTCCCAGCCCCCGAGGAGGCGTCTGCCCTTCTGAACCCTCTGCCGTGCTCTTAAGGGACCCTCCCAGCTGGGGCCTGGAGGCCAAGCAGGCTCTGAGCCCAGAGCATGGCAGCGGGCAGAGGGCAGGGAAAGTGTCCCCTGGGGAGATGGGATCGCACAGGTGCACCTGTTTGTCTGGGAGCCCAGACACCTCCGGGACAAGGGCTCCCTGGGTGGCCGGGTCCAGGCGTCCTCCCAGGATGACAGGGCCTGTAGCCTGGTGATGGGAGTGGATCTGCCCTTAATTAATGCCAGCGGGCCTCGAGAGGGGCGAATCTGCTTCTCAGCAAGACCCAAGGCCTCTTGTGAATTCAGCCTCCCCGCAGTGCCCACCTTTGTGGCAGGAGGCAGGGGCCACGGTGGCGCTGAGGTCACTCAGCTGGAGGGGAGGAGCTGGGCTTGCTGACCGCAGCCCTGCGTTGGCCTGGCAGACATGCACGTGCCGGGTGGCAGGTGGCAGAAGCGTCTCTGTAATTGGCTGAGCGGAGGGTTGGATGGGGCCAGCGAGGCGGGGTGAACGTGGAAGACATGAACTTCAGACAGGCGTGAAAGAGACTCGGGAGCAGAGTTTGCATCCTGAGGGAGAGGGCATTTGGGGAAAGTGACGCTGCACAGCCCAGCCCGCAGTGCACCGCTTAGGAGGGCAGGCTCATTCTGCTGCCTGACAGATGGGTGGCAGATGGTGTCTTGGCCCCTGTGCCTCAGTTCCCCCCGTTGAGTGGGGCTATAAACCTCTCTGTCCGGGAGTTCCTGTTGTGACTCAGCGAGTTACAAACCTGACTGGTATCCACGAGGACGCGGGTTCGATCCCTGGCCTCGCTCAGTGGGTCAAGGATCCGGCGTTGCCGTGAGCTGTGTTTTAGGTCACAGATGCGGCTGGGATCCCTCATTGCTGTGGCTGTGGTGTAGGCCAGCAGCTGAGCTCTGATTCGACCCCTAACCTGGGAACTCGTATATACTGGGGGTGGGGCCCTAAAAAGCAAAAAATAAATAAATAAACTGCTCTGTCCGTGGCTTGTTCTCGGGATGTGGCTGACAGCACTGAGCCCGCTCCTGATCCGGGAGTGTGGTGGCTGCTGCTGGAGCCCGAGGTGGGGGTGGCTGTGGACACCCGAATGCAGGAGTCTGGGTGATGGAGGGGAAGGGATTCAGAGGCCACAGGAAGGTCTCTGGTCTTCGTGGGGGATGAGGGAGCCTGGCCTGCATGGCCAGCACGGCGGATTCACAGCCTGCCGGGGGGTATCTCTGAATCCAGCAGATACTGGGCTTCTGGCCAGCATGGGAGCCCTGGCCTGGACCTGGAGATGTCACACCGTGTCACCCTCAGAGCTTGGAGGCTTGGGTTGGGAGGCCACAGGGTCCCTTCACCAGGGAGGTCACCTCAGTCTTCTCTGCGTCCCCCACCATGGAGTGCCCCGGGTGGGTGGCCCCGGGCCCGTCCTGCAGACGGCGACACAGTTGTATGCCAGGCGACCTGACTCTGGAGACAGTGGGGTCATGGTTCTGCTGGATGCCAGCCTTCCTGAAAGGGAGCCCGGCCCGGGAGCTGGTGTCAGGGACGGGGCGTGCTGACTGGGCACCCTCCTCCGCTGGCAGCCCTGTGCAGCTCCTGATGGTGTCGCAGGTCAGAAGCTGGGAGGACAGTCCCATCTGGGGCCGGGGGCCGAGCCAGGGCTCCTGAGGACAGAGAGCCGTGTGCCTTGAGCTCGCTCTGTTAGCTCTGCGCCCCTGTGCTGCTGGGGGTGCGGTCTGGGGCCCCTGTGCCTGGAGGAAGGAACAGCTGGAACGCGGGGCCCAGCATGTGGCAGGTACCTGCTCAGGCCACGTTTGTGGCCCAGGCTGTCTGGCTGGTGGAAGCAATGGCCTGGCAGCCTGTTCCTGACGGGGCCTTGCCAAGGCAAGTACTGACGTGCAGCTGGCATGCTGGCCCTGTGGGGGCCACAGCCACGGGCTTCTCAGCCTGGTGACTGTGGCCTTGACATACCCCTTGGGGTGCTGCAGCCCTCGTCCTGGTCCTGGTGCTGGCGGAGCAGAATGGGGCCTCTTCTGTCCTCCTCTTTGAATGTCCAGAGGTGGGGGGGGGGGCAGTCATATTCGGAGCCCCCCCCCACCATGCCCAGTTCAGCTCAGCCGTCGCTGTTGTTGCATACCCCCCACCCCCAGTTTAGCAGCCCAGTGCCCCTCACTCATGTGCTGGGCGGCTGGTTGCTGCTCAGAAGAGGCTCCCTGGGGCACAGCCAGGAGCACAGGGCCAGCAGCAGGGACCTGGGGGCCAGGCTCAAAGGAACCCCGGTGGCCCCCAAACCAGGAGTCCCACCTTCCTGCCAGGCCAGACCAGAGCGACCATGGGTGCAGGCTCTAAACCCTGGCAGACCTGGTGCTGTGTGTAGAATGGTGGCTGGGGCGCGGGGTGAGGGGAGCTGAGCAAGCAGGGGCTTTGGGGGGAGATTTATTAGCAGTCCAGGCCCCCCGGGGATGGGATTGAAGGAACCCCTTTGCCTTCTCTTGACAAAGCCACTGAGGAAAAATGGCCAAACACTGGCCATCTTTCCCAGGTCTTCTTGGTTTTTCCCAAATTTGGAGGCTAAGTTGCTTATGAGACCGAATGGGCCAGAATTCTCTGGAACATGGTCCCAGAAGGCTGAGGATTTGTAATCTCTCGGGCCAAACAGACCCAGCGGTTGACCCCTAGACACCCCCGGCGCCTGGGGCATTTCTGGGCTCGGGTTGTTTAATTTGGTCTGGACAGAGCCCTGAGGCTCCGTTTAGCCTGGACCAGGAGACAGTCTAGAAACTTCAAGTTTGTTGTCATTTTAAAAAGTGCTGCCAATGCCCAGAAATGCAGGCGGAGGGACAGGAGGATGGCTTTGATTTCAGCAGAGAATCTGCACAGCAAGTCCCCCTCCCCACCCCCGGACAGCGTGGGCCGCAAGGAGGGAGGGGACCCTGGGACTGAGGCTCCAACCCGCTCTCTTTCTTGTATCTGCTGTTTCCCTCCCAGACCCCCGGCCCGCTTTTCCATGTTCCTGAGTCTCCAACAGCCCCTCCTGGAGGCGGAGCCCCCCAGGCTCCAGCCTTTTTGGTCCCCTGGTCTCTGGGCAGCTGGGGAAGCCCATGTCTGCAGCTGCTGCGAAATCCAGAAAATCAGGAAACCTGGCCCTGAACACGTTCGCGTGTCCTCTCCACACGCGGCTTAAAGCTCTGGGTCCCTGTCCCCAACGTGGGGGCTGTCCCCAAGGCTGGGAGCCTCAGCCTTCAAGCACTTGGAATCCCCTCCTGGGAGGGCCAGGTGGGATGGGGAGGGGAGGCAGGAGAGGTGACAGCCCCCACCTCCGTCCATTCCACTCCCCCAGCCGCACCCTCCGAGGGACTGGCGGGCTGGGGATCGGTGGTGGTTCCATGGGTACAGACAGAGGGTGGGGGTACCCCCAGGGCCTCCGGTGGGTCTTGCGGGGAATGGGCTGGAGGGAGGCGCTGGATTTGTCCTGCAGCCCGGTCTCAGTGGGACGGACCTGGGAATTCCTGGGGCCGGTTCTCCCTCTTGTTCGGGGAGTTGGAACTCTGAGCTCTTTGCAGCCAGTGTCAGGTCTCTTTCCATGATTCTGTCTGGCTTTCTCCGCCCCAGACCCACAGCCCGCCCTGCCCTTGAAGGATGGGCCTCAGACTGTCCCCTGGGGTGGGGCCCTGTGGGGGCTCCAGCTGAGGGTCCCCCCGGGAACGGGGAGGGGGCCACTGGAACACACATGGCCCCCTCTCTGCCTGTAGGAGATGAACTGATGGAACAGTCTCATCTTTCTTTTTGGCGGGAAGAGCACATCCCTGGCAGGGTGGGCCTAGATTCAGGCCACTTCGCCGTCTCCCCTCCTGCAGCCTCGCCCCCTCCTGTGTTCTGGTCCTGACCGTCCCGTTGGCGGCCAGCTGCCTGCTGACTCTCCGTACTTCCCAGGCTGGGTCTCATCCTGTACCCCGGCCGGCCCTCCCTGGGTGCAGGAAGCTGGTCCAGAGCAGGGCTCTCTGGCCTCCGTTCCACACGGGGGGCGGGTGTTATGTACAGTCAAAGCTCCACACGGGGCCCGGAGGGGCAGCCTTCCCTTCCTTACACGTCAGGGGAGCAGCGCTCTGCAAAGTAGCCGGCTTTGGAGTCTCCCCTTCGGCTCAGTGCTAGAACCCGCTGTCTCTGGGGCCAGAGGAGGATGGCTAGGGTGGGAGAGGCAGTCACCTCCTACGTTTGTTTATTCAACAGCTGTCCGTGGGCGCCAGCTAAGCCCTAGTGCGTTCTGTGTTCTGGGGGGGTCCAGCCATGAGCCCAGGAGAGGGGGAGGTTCGGGAAGGCTTCCTGGAGGAAGAGGCACCTGGCTAGGAGTTTCCAGGCGGGGTCTCCCGGCAGATGGTGCTGGCTGGCTCCTGTTGTGATTTCTGCCGACGTGGAGTTGTGTGGAAGACACTGCGATGCCCACACCTGGCGTAGGTGCCCTGGGCCCCGACGGGGAAGGTGGTGGGAGGGCGCTGTGCCTGTGAGCATAGGTGGGGGCGAGAAGAGGCTCCTGGCTCCACCTTTCCGCCTGGTAGGAGAGCTGGGGGGGACTGGGGTGGTGACTAATCCAGGGGCGAGGGACACGTGGTGTGTCCCCGCTGTGGGGTGGGGGCGGCAGGTCGGAGTGGCGAGCTTTGCCTTCTTCAGAGAGGGCTGCTCTGCTTTTCTGCTCAGCTGTAAAAGGAACGCTTGGCAGCCCCGGGGCATCTTGCAGGAGAAGGGGGAGGTGGGGTTGGGTCCCCTCCATCCCTGTTGCCGCCCCCACCCCAAGTCCTGGGGCGGCTGGGGGAGGGGTGGGGACCCTGGAAAGGGAGGGCATCTTCCCCCTCCCTGGCTGCAGGCCCCCCCTCCCCCGTGAGGCGAGGCTGGGGGCCGGTGGGCGTGTGTGCTCTCAAATATTTACATCTCTCCTAATATTTAAATGATGGAGCCGGGGTCCTGAGCACAGCTGCCTTGGAGCCAACTGCTGGGCTCCAGCCTCCCTCCCGGATTTTTTGTCTCCGACCCAGGCTCCGACCTTCCAGCTGCCCCCCGTCGCTCACAGACGCTTCCTCTGACTCTGCGGGTCTTATTCCCCATCCGCACCCCTTACTGAGCACCTAGTACGCGCCGCGCCCCAGGCACACAGACTCCCGTACACGGTCTCTCGGCTGTCCTGGAGCCCGGCGAGGTGGACAGGTTCCGCAGGGCACGGCTGGCCCGAGGTGGACCCAGTGTTCCTGACCCTGCGCCTGCACCCGTCTGTCCCTCCCTACCGCTGACACCTGCCTGGTGCCCCCTCACAGGGCCGACCCTGCCTGGCTGGGATGGAAATAGTCTGCCTGGCAGGTGAGCGGGAGCAGCGGGGTCCAGGGCCTGGGGTCTGGCAGGGGCCGCCTCTGCTCCCATTCCAGTCTCACTGCTCTCTTGCTGGGTGCCCATGTTTGGGACATGGCACTCCGCGGGCCCGCCTTGCAGGGCGTGTCCAGGCTCAGCACAGTGGGGTGCAGTGCCAGCGTGTAGTGGGCGTATGGATTTCAGAGTCTGGCTTTTGGGGGGTCGGGCGGGGTTTGGAGGCAGAGCGGTGTGATGCTTTAGCGTGCTGCCTTGATGCGGCTTCACCCTTGCCCACGCCGTGATGTTGAGCTGGACATTAGCTTCTCTGTGCCTCAGTTTCCCATCTGTAAAATGGGCATGGGGGTAAATCGCTCGTCTTTGAGTGGCCATGGGACAGGCATGAGCTGCCGTAGCAGAAGGGACATGCCTGGTGTGTGCTGAGCACTCAGGAGATGTTGAGTCTTCAAGGTTCAAGGCCAGAAACACTTTGCAGAGACAGAGAACGTGGCAGGCAGGGGCTGAGGCCCTGGTGGGACGGGGGCCTGTCCTAGTCTGTGACAGGAGAACCACACGGGGGGCTTGCACAGCATGTAAGGCTCAAGGTCAAGCCTCCGGCAGATTCATTGCCCGGCGGAGGCGGCTTCCAGGTTCACGCGTCTTCTCACCTGGTCTGCACAGGGCAGAAGCGGGGAGAGAGCTCGCAGGGGTCTTTAGGGCACTGATCCCGTCATGGGGCTCCACCCTTATGACCACATCACCCCAAAGGCCCCACCTCCTAATGCCAGCACCCTGGGGGAGTATCATGCAACCTGGGACCTCTGGGGGGTCATGTTGGGTCTGTAGCAGGGGTCAGCATGGACGAACCTGGCTCGGGCCTGTAGGAGGTGACAGTCTGTTGGGAGGCGTGTGACGGCTGTTCCAGGGAGGAGGGCAGAGGTTGGCGGAGCCCTGAGTCTCTCCGGCTTGTTTCCTTGGAGGCCCTGGCAGCTAAGGTAAACACTGTGAGCCTCAGGCGGACGGCGGGCCCTTGGGACCCAAACACCGCCTTGTCACCCAGGCCTCTGTCCCAGCAGCGCCCAGTATAGGACAGTATTGGACAAAGACCCACCCAGGAGCTGGACAAAAGACCGTGGGTGCCTTGGGGGAAAGTGGGGGGTGGGTGGGGCTGCTGGCCAGGGCTGCCTCCCAGACAGTTGGGTGCTGAGGCTCGTCTTCCTGTAGGATTTGCAGGAGGGGGTGGGAGAGGAGGCTTGGGAGGGCAGAAGGAGCCTGGGGAGGGCACCCTGGGGTGCCAGGCCCACCCAGCCCTCCTGATAGAACCTTGGGGAGGTGGGCCCCAGCGCTCTGCTTTTTAATAAGCTCCAGAAATGAGAGTCTGACCGTCATTTGGAGCTGAGAAGGATCTGAGGCCAGAACGTTGGAACCACAAAGGAATTTAGAGACAGAGCAAGATGACATAGAGCTGCGCTGCTGCGTCTCTCCACGAGCCTGCGTGTCTGTGTGTACAGTGCAAACATCTGTCTGCACACAAAGACTGGGAGGGCCTTCCCCAAACATTGGCAGCGGTTATCTGGGTCGTGGGTTTATAGAGGTTTTTTTTCTTCGTATTCTCTGTGTTTTGCAAATTTTCTGCATTGCACAAAAATGTCCTGTATTGCTTTTCTTTTTTTTCTTTTTTCTTTCTTTTTTTTTTTTAGGGTCGCACCAGAGGCATGTGGAGGTTCCCAGGCTAGGGGTCAAATCAGAGCTGTAGCCGCTGGCCTACACCACAGCCACAGCAACACGGGATCGGAGCCACTTCTGTGACCTACACCACAGCTCACAGCAATGCTGGATCCCTAACCCACTGAGCGAGGCCAGGGATTGAACCCACGTCCTCATGGACACTAGTTGGGTTGGTAACCTGCTGAGCCACAGTAGGACCTCCCATTAGATACTTTTTTTTTTTTAAGTTCATTGTCAAAAAGAAAAACAATTCACCCTCCTGCTTTGGTTTGAGGGACCCGGAAAGTGACTAGTTCACTAACGCACAGCAGCCACGCCCTGGGTCCTGCGGGGTCTTTCCAGCTCTGGCCTGGGGTGCTGGGGGCGGGGACGGCTTTGCCCAAACAAGCAAGCTGTGGGGACCCCCCTCTGCCAGCACCGCTCGCAGTTGCATGTGCAGCTTGGCCCTCGGCCTCGGCCTCGGGGGGAGCGGGCTGGCCCTCCCTGTCACCCCTGGCCAGGCCCTTCCAGCTCCGCCGAGTGTTCAGAACTGCTCGGCCTGTTGTTGCACGAGCAGTGAGAGGAACTTGGGGCTCGTGGCAGACCCCTAAAGGGCCCTCGTGGGGTTGTTTGGCATCCCGGCTGGAAGGGGCCTTCCAGCCCATCACCAGGATGCTGAGGCCAGAGGGCTCACCGGTCACTGGCTGGCTTGGGGTGGGGGGTGAAGATGACGTGTGTGACAGCTCTGTGCCTCGACCAGCAGCCCCGGCTCTGGGCCGCCTGCGGAGCTGCCCACCCTCCCGCCGAGGTCCACCTGGCCGCCGAAGGGCTCCAGTTTTAGATGAAAGAGTCACCCCCGCCTGCAGCCCCGTTTCCCGCAGGCGCTCTCTCTGCTGCGCCGGGACCCCGCCACCCTACTCCCAGGGACTTTGGGACTGGATGGGTTGGTTGTGTCCCCAGTGATTGTCGGGGACTCCGGCTTTCCCAGGTGTGGGTGTGTATGGGGAGGGAGCTGGGTCCTCTCCCTGCCCCACGTCCCCTGCAGCTGGTGGCCGGAAAGGCCCGGCCATCTGGGACGTCATAGGGCAGGACTCCAGGAGGGGGTGATTGGCAGCCAGGCCCCCACGTGGCCGGCGGGCAGGGCAGAGGTTAAGGGGCTGCGTTGGGTGGCTGGGGGCGTCCCCTCATAGTGCTTTCTGGCAGGGAGGGTTTGGAGTTCACCATACCCACTCTCACTTTTTCCTTCTCCGGCAGCCAGAAGCGGAATTGAGAGGTTGTCTGTTTATGGGGCGCGGCCCCGCGGGGGAGGTCGTGTATCTATCACCTGCAGCTTAGCAGGCCCGCGGCCGGAGGCTCCCACACTACCTGCCCCAGAGGCCCTCCCAGGTGGACCCTTTGCAGTGTCCTGTTTAAGGCTGGTCGCCCTCCGAGGATGTTTGGGGCACAGCACCTGCCTTGCCTGGAAGATGGGTCCATTCTGTCCTGCAGGGGATTTGCCCTGAAACCTGTGCAGGACGGATGAACACTCAGACGCTCAAAGAACAAACGTACAGAGAAAAGATTAAGTTGGTTGCTGCCTGGAAGGTGTGGTCGGGTGGCCACTGGCAGGTATAGCAGAAGGGCAGGCCAGCTGTGTGGCCAGTTCAGGGAGGCCTTGCAGAGATGGAGTGAGCCTGAGTGTCCTGTGGCTGCAGCAGAGACCCCAGGCTGGGGGCCCACGCACGGTTCCGAGTCCACAAAGTCTGAACTCGGGATGTGGGCAGGGCTGGTTCTTCCGCCCAGCCCCTCCCCCGCTCCTGAGGGTGCGGCCCTGCGGTCCTCGCGCCCTGGGCAGGTAGGCACATCCCACCAGGCTCTGTTCCCCATGTCCCCACGCCCGCTCTCATGAGGACACTCTCTCAGGTGTAGAGTCCTTCCTAAACCCAGGATGATGCCATCGGGAGGCTCCGAGTTCCATGTGTGAAGACCCTCTCGCCTAACGAGGCCCCAGGCACGGCTTCCGGGGTTAGGACACGGACCTGTCTTTTGGGGGGTGAGAGCCCAGGAAGGCCTGAGAGAGGGTCCTGGAGTGGCCTCGCTCAGCCCCCAGCGGGTCCTTGGAACAGGTGGGGGCCCCAGGAGCCCCTTCCAGAATCGTCTCGGTGTCCGCTGTGGTCTGTCCCCCACAACCAACCCACATCCTCCTTTTGGTTTCCTGGACCCCTTCTTCTCTGCCAAGCGCCCCCACGTCTCTGAGGGTAGAGACCAAAGCCTCTTGTGCCTGCAGGGCTTTGCGGCCGCCCAGCCCGCTTGGCCAGCCGGGGTCATGTGCTGTGACCCGCTCCACTCCTCGGAGGCCTGGGGAGCAGCTGGACTCGGGGGCGCTGCCCTGATTGGGGCCTGAACCCTGCTCCCTGGGGTCACCGTCCCCTGTAATTAGGCCAGAGCGCCTATGAGCTCGGGCAGCCACCCTCCTGCTCCCGCCCTCGGGCCACAGCACGGCTCCCTCTGTGCCTCTGTCCCTCTGTCCCTCCACTGGGCCGAGCGGCCCCCGGTATCAGGCTCTTTTTCTTTTTGCATTTTCTGAGTATCTCTGCCATTCCCCGCAGCAGGCAGCGGGGTGGTTGCTCGGCCCCGTGGGTCGGGGACGGCCGCCCCCGCTGGGCTGAGAACAGAGCGGGGAAGAGGCGTCCACCAGGTGGACCGTTCCGCTGGCCACTGACCTGGCAGCCTGGCCCGGCGCCCTGGAGCCAAGACTGACCCCAGCTTTCCCAGGGTGTCCTGGTCTCGGTCTGCGCCCAGCCCAGTGGCATGAGAAAGGACCGACAGGGGGACAGCGGCTGTGGGCAGGCCCGCTTGTCTGCAGCCTCTCGGTGGAGCGAGCTTTGGGCTGACCCTGGTCCGGGGTCGGGGGCCAGGCAGCGTGGCATCCAGGGCACCGCCCTCCTTGGGACCCTCCTGTTCAGGGGCCGGGAGGGGCTGTGCTCAGACCTGGAAGCAGCATCGCAGTTCTCTCGTCCAGACAGGACCCCCTCCCCTGGGGGTGTCTGGGGCAGCTGGAGGAGGGGGCGCAGATTAAAGGGCTCTGTGACCTCTGAGCCCTTGGTGCTGCAGCCTGTGGCTTCTGGTTTTGAAGTGAGTCCCCTCCCGGGCTGCCTCCTGTGCGCCTCTGCTGCCATTTATCACGGGACCTTTGACCCTCAGAGGCCAGCGAGGCCCTCTGTCCCCTCCCTTCCCCCCGAGGCCACTGCACCTCGGCCCTCCTCCTGGGCCTGAGATGCCTGGTAACAGCCCGCCTGCCTGGTGTCCCCACCCCGGGTCAGGACATTCTTCCCCTATCTGGGCCGCCTCTCTGCGCAGCCCTGTCCCAGCGGGGAGAGCCCCCCGCTGGCCCGAGACCTGGGAGGACAAGTCCTTTCCAAGGCACCCAGGTCTCCTAACTTTAATTTTGTCAAGAGAAGACAGAAGTCCAGTATCTTAGGGTGACTGTTCCTGGTGTCACCAGAACCCGGGGGCCCGGAGCGGGGGTGGGGGGGCAGCCGGAGGGAGAAGAGGCCCCAGGCCGGGAAGCGGCTTCCTCGAGCCTCTGTTGTGGTTTTTCTCTGTGTGGGGAGATTTCTTGGAGCAGAGGTTGCTCGGTGGCGGTCCCGTGAGGCCCGTCAGGGTTTCTACTGTCAGGCAGCTCCCCGATCCCCAGAGCCATCACCCCAAGACCCTTCTCCAGTGGAGGGAGGGGAACACCAGTAAGGAACCTGCCTTAGGTTAGGCCGACCAGGTGACTCATGGCCCCGATGGGGACGTGGTTGGGAGTGAACAGGGTGCCCTGACTGATGACACTGGAACAACAGCTGCGAGCTGGGATGTCCCAGGTGGGCTGGACACAGGGGCCCTGCCCCAGGAAGATGTGGGGGAGGCTCAGGCCAGGGGCCGGCCAGCAGCAGGAAGGGGCCGCTGGGCCAAGGCCTCGGCAGCTGTGCAGGGCCGGGGTGAGCCAGCGGCTGACGCGGGCCGGGAGGGGAGCGGCCCCTTCCCGCCAGCCAGCCCCATCCCTCGGCACCGCGTGCCCTCCCAGAGCTGGTGATTCACCGCAGGAAGAGGCTTCGTTCAGCATCAGCAGAGGCGGAACGGAAAGGCCCGTGGTGTGTTCTGTTGGTGTGTTCGTTTCCTGCGGCTGCCCAGTGCCTCCGTCTGGGGGGGCTTCAAACCGTGGAAGCGGGGTCTCCCAGCTCCGGGGTCAGAGGTCAGACGTCAGGCGTGGGCAGAGCTGGGCTACTGCAGCCCCTGGGGAGGGTCTGTCCCAGGCCCGTCTCCCCGAGTCTAGTGACAGCCGAGGACCCTTGGCGTCTTTGGCTGCTGGGTGCGTCACTCCGTCTCTGCACGGCCTTCTCCTTGCCTGTCTGTCGTCACGTTTAGCCCCCCCGCCCCCTTTTCTCAGGCCAGGGGTCGAATCAGAGCTGCAACTGCCGGCCTACATCACAGCCACAGCATCTCGGGATCCAAGCCTTGTCTGTGACCTACACCACAGCTCAGGACAATGCCAGATCCTTCACCCACGGAGCAAGGCCAGGGATCAAACCCGCATCCTTGTGGTTATGAGTCGGGTTCATTACTGCTGAGCCCAAAGACACCTCCAGGGCCCACCCTAATCCAGGGCAGTCCCACCTCGGGATCCTTACCTTGAGTCCATCTGCAAAGACCCTTTTTCCACGTCGCTTCCCCAGGCCCCGGGAGGTAGGGCTCGGACACACATTTGGGGGCTGCCACGGGACCGTGTCCTCTGCAGACACCGAGGTTCGGAAGCCCTTGTGAAGGAGTGGACAGGACCCATCCCGGGTGGGTTAGACTGTGCGGCCAGGCCGGCCGGGACTGGGGCTGGTTCTGCCGGCATCCTCGCCGGCCGGGGTGCGAGAGCTTGTTCCAGGGAGAAATGAGCACAGCGTGCTTGAGGACGGAGATTTGGAATCCCGAGGCCCGGCTCGACCGCAGCCACCCCTGGGCTCCCTGCCCAAAGCGGCGGTCTTGTTCGTGTCCCGAGTTGAGGAGGCCGGGGGTCACCGGACTCCCTACGGCCTCTGCACTCTTTTTGTGCCCGGAAATGTCACGAGCAGGAAGGGCTGCGTGGAGGGTCCCCCGTGTGCTGCGTGGCCGCCTGGGAAGGAAGGAGGGGGCTTGCTTGTTTCTCTTGGCCCAACTTGGGACCCCAGCTGGCGGGCACAGCGGGCCTCCTTCACACATGGCTGTTCCAGGGCGGGGGAGACCCCCCGATGCCCGCGTCCTAACAGCCCAAGGAAAAGACAGTCATCAGAGTGAATTGGGGGCCATGGCGGAGGGGTTGACCTCACATTTTTACGGGGGTGGGGGGTCTCCCCGGGCGTAGAGACCCTTGGTGGACCCGCAGTTCTCAGGGACACTGTGGCTTGCCCTGAGCAGCCCCTTGGGGTTAAGCGGAATTGGCTGCGCTGGGTCCTCCTTGCCCAGAGGACCAGACCATCTGAGGGGGGCAGTGCAGGCTGTCAGGCCAGGGAGCGGGGGCTGTGTGGGCCCTTCAGCCACGTGTGCAGATGAGCTCGGGGTGGCTGGTGCCCTCAGCCACCATGCTGGCTCCTGGCCCCCAAGCTAGAGCCAGAGAAAAATCGGGGCTGGCACCTCTGCGTTCCTAGGCTGTCTGACCTCGCAGCACAGCCAGGGGCCTGCCTGGGGAAGGCGGGGCACCCGGGGGGGGGGGGCTCTGAGCTGTGGGCGCCCGTGGGCCGTGCCTCCTCTCTTCCTGTCTTTGGACTTTGCCTTTGGCTGGGCCACGGGCCACCCCCCCTACGGCTGACCGGGCTGCGAGCCACCCCCGGCCGGCCCACCAGTCCAGGCCCCGCACAGCCATGGTGTCTATTTTAAGCTCTTCCTTCTGGAGGGTTTTGCTCCCAGAGGACACCCCCTCCCACTCTCCCCATCTGTGTCCCCCTCCCTGCCCCGAGCCCGCCTCCCCCACCTGCCCTCCTGCCCCTCCCCATCCCCCTCTGAGCCCCCAGAGGCAGCTCCTGAGACAAGGATTCGAGGGATGGGCCATCCCACGTACTCCAGAGCATGGGAACGAGACACGGAGGGGAGGCTCGAAGGCGTGCCACCACGACGGGAGGGGGGAGCCGCTTGGGGACTCTGCGTCATGCCCCCAGAGCCATGCCAGCGCCCGGGGAGGGGGAGCCGGTGTTTACCCTCCAGTTTCTGGCTAAAGGCAGTGGGCCTGGGGAGCAGTGTAACCCCTTTCTGCCTTCAGGGCTTGGGCACTGGGTGGGCGCCAGGAGATGCCCTCGGGCACAAGGGCAGATACTGGCCGTGGGCGTGGTGGACGTGGGTAAGGCAGGTGCAGCTTCGGCCTCCGGTGGGGTACCCACACAGGCACGCGTGCTCACCTCCCCAGAGTTGGGTCGTTGTTTGTAGTTATACCAGCAACAGTCACAATGGCTGTGCGAACACCGCTGTGTCCGTATCTGCAGCACGACAGACGCAGAGCGCGGGCCCAGAGGTGACCATGGTCAAGCTGCCCCCTGTGCGAGCCCCTGCGTTAGGTCCTGAAAGCAGCAGCCCCATCCACATCTAGGCTGCAAGGACCCCCACCGCCCCCGCGTGCGGCTAGCTCTCAGCTCCTCGGAGGCATGTAGGGCCTTTGTCCTGTCCTGCCCTCTGCCTGGACTTGTCCCCTGGCTTTGTCCTGCCCCTCTTTTCCCAGTGAATCCGCCCTTTTGCTGGGATCAAGTCTGGCTTTTGTGGCCTTGGGCTTCTTTCCTTTGGAGGAGTTATTGCTTCAGGAACCAGCCCGTGGGTGCACCTGCTGCCCTGGAGGGCGCCTGTCCCCGCAACTGCAGCCCCAGCTCCCTGCTACCCTCACAGGAGAGTGAGAACAGCGGGGCTGCGTCCAGTCCACCCCAGTGGCCGCAGGTGCTCGGGACTCACCTCTGCATCCTGGTGGCTGTGGGCTTACCTTTAGGGAGGGTTGTCCTATAGCCTCAGGCCAGGGAGCAGGGAGGTGCCTTCCTTTTGTCTTCATCCTGAGCCCGGCTCTCAGGTGTCCTCTGGTTCTCTGGACAGAACCCACTTGCTGCGGCCTGGAAGAGACTCACTTTGACCATGGCCGGTGCTCCTGGAGCCTGAGCCCAGAGTCGGACCCCTGAGCTGGGTGGCGGCCACGTCGTTCCTCCCAAGGGGACTGACCATGGCTTTGTTTTGACCTTGGTTTCCAGCATTTTTGTTTTGCATGACATTTGTCCCAGGCTGGAGCAGGGCTCTGTGGCTCGCCCCCATGTCCCCTCCCCGGACGCAGCAGGAAGTGAGCAGGACGGGGGACAGGACTGCGGGCAGGCAGCCTGCGGGCCTTCACAAAGGGCTCTTGTGTGCCGCGCATTCCTCCTTAAACAGGCCCAGATCCAGGCCTCTCCCGCGCCGACCGCCTGGCCCCGTAGCCGCTGAGACTGTAGGTGCTCGATGGACGGGAGAGGCCGGGCTGGAGCCGCCGCGACCCACGCCCTCCCCCCTTCTCAGCAAGGTTTGTGTTTGAAGAGCAGTGTGGATGGTTTTATCCCCTGAAAATATGAAGCGACCCACATTCACGCAGGCACGTTGGGACAAGGCGGGAAAGTGTGATGACTTAAACAGGCGCCTTAATTCCATCCAGAGGCGGCCTTTCCCCTCGCGTGTGCGTGCGCCCTGCACATGTGTGTGCGATGAAGTCAGGCCCCCGCGGACGTCTCTCTGTCCCTCCTATTTTTGCTTGGTCTTCTCAGCGTTTCTCATCTTCAGGACGTGATTTTGATGACTTGGCAGGACTCCGGCATATGGGTTTAGAAAATCTATGTAAACGCGAATTGTTTCCAGCATTTGCTGTTTTCATGCTGATGCAGACATCCCGGACATAAATCTCTCCATACGGCTGCTTATTTCCTGGGGGTTGATTCCCAGCGCTGAGCCAAAGGGCATGACAGTCTTGGGGCCTCGGGGTGCTCGAGGGGGAGGGCCCTGGGGAGCAGGCGAGGTTCCAGCCTGGCTTGGCCGGGGGGCATTCTTGTTGGGGAAGGGGTGCGAGCAGAGGTGACGTCCTCTGGGGGATGGCAGTCACTTTTCCTCCCAGGGGCCCTGTGGGGACCTCCCAGGACAGGCTGGCCCCACATCTGGTGCCTGCAGACAAAAGGAAGCAGCCCAGCGCCGCCCCCGCCCCCCCCCCCCCCACCACCGCAGCCCCGCCACTGCCCAGTGAAAGGCCGCTTTTCGCCCCAGTCCATCCCCTCGGACAGCCGGACCTCAGAGCTGCCGTGGGGTCACGTGGGGTCTCCCACCTCCAAAATGACATGCTCAGGAGTGCTCTCGCCGGCTTCCGCGGTCCCGTGGGCACCCTGGGCTGCCTCCCTGCAGGGAGGGAAGAGGAATGCAGTGAAAAAAAAAAAATCCGCCCTGTGGGGTGGGGGTGGGGTATTCCTGTTCTCCGCCAAGAAAACCGAGAGTTCAGCCCTGGGGAGGGAGGGGCGGCCGTGTGTGCGTGTGGGCAGGAGCTGGAGCCTGCTGGAGGGCTCCCATGCAGGTCGGGATGCCAAAGGACCCTGGCCTGCTGGCTTCGCCTCATTTCCCCAGCTGGGTGCTGCTTATGTCACAGTGTCCTCCTTAGAGAGGCAGCTGCTCCTGGGGTGTCCTTTGTAGAGCCTGCCTCAAAAAAATGGTCTCGTTTCATCACCAAATGTTCCGGTGTAAAGCTAGAGCGGTGTCTTTCCTGCGACACCGTCCCCCTCCGAGGTTTGTGTGATTCCAGGAAAGGGAAAAGGAGGCAGCTTCTCCTCCTGGGATCCCTGAGGGCAGCAGCTCAGGAGCTCAGCCATGCTTTCGTCAGTCCATCCGCTGGATGTTTTGCTGAGTGTGATTGGGGCCGGGTGCAGAGTCGGGGGGACGGCCCCAGCGGGCAGGCCCCCCGACAGTCTTGCAGCCCAGAGGTTTCTGCCTTTTAGTGGTCTCTGAGTTAACTTCTTGTGGCTGCTGTAACAAATGGCCGCAAACAACAGAAATTTACTTTCATGGTTCTGGAGGCCTAAAGTCCAGAATCAAGGTGTCGGCAGGGCCAGCCTTCTCTAAAAGCTCTAGGGAGTCCCCCCGGCCTCTTTCAGCTTCTGGTGGCTCCGGGCATCCTTGGCTTGTGGCTGCATCACTGCAGCCTCTGCCTCTGTTGTCACCTGACCGTCTCTGTGTCTCTTGCTCCCTCTGCTTCCTCTTCTAAGGACATTTATAGGACCCAGAGCCCCTCCTAAGCCTGGGGTGGTCTTGTCCTGAGCCCTTACCTCATCACATCTTTTTTGTCCTTTTAGGGCCACACATATGGAGGTTCCCAGGCTAGGGGTTGAATCGGAGCTGCAACTGCAGCCTACACCGCAGCCACGGCAACACCAGATCTGAGCTGCATCTGTGACCTACACCACAGCTCATGGCAACGCCGGATCCTTCATCCACTGAGCAAGGCCAGGGGTTGAACCCACGTCGGATTCGTTTCTGCTCAGCAGTGACGGGAACTCCCTTACCTTGTTATATCTGCAAAGACTCTTTTTCCAAATGAGGTCACTTTCACAGCTTCTGGGGGTTGGGATTCAGATGTACTTTCTAGGGGGATGCTATTCAACCCGCTGCAGAACCTTAGAGAAAAGTGTGGCTTCTGAGGCTGGAATGGGGTTGAAGGCCTGGTGCCTCCCTGTCCTGCCCCCCTGCTTCCAAACCTGTGATCCGGTCTGGCCTTTAGTTTGTGCAGAAGAAGAAGCATGTGAGCCCCCAGGAGGGCTGGAGAGCTGGCTCGTGGGGTAGTGGGGGAGAGGACGTCGGGCTGTCTTCCCAGGGACCCTCCCCTGCCCTGAGGACCGTCCCAGCAGACGAGGACGGCCAGGGTGACACGGAGGGTGTGGTGTGAAATGCACGGGGCCAGAGCAGGCTTGGGGAGGAGGCAAGAGTGAGCCTGCCTTTCGGGGGACGTGAAATCCTCGGAGCGGGTGGGGGAGTGGCATAAGCCCTGCCAGCCCTGGACATTCATTTGCCGAGCAGGGACCGTCCTGCTGGTGGGAACAGGCTAGACTAACGGGGTGGCGGTGCCGGGCAGCAAGTGTGGGGATGGATGATGGAGCTGGATGCTCAGCGTGACCCAGTGTGGGGCCAGGGGTGGCATGTGCCAGGAGAAATGCAGAGCTGGCATTCTCTCTGCCTCGGCAGGTTAAGGGTCCGGCATTGTCACTGCTATGGCTTGGGTCACTGCGGTGACGTGGGTTCAATCCTTGGCCTGGGAACTTCTGCCAAGAAAAAAAAAGAGAGAAAGAAACACAGAGCAGCCAAAGAGAGGAGAGGGTGGTGGTTGGGGCGGGATGGTGCATTTTATGTGGATTTGGGGTTCCAGGGAGCACTGACCTGGTTCACACTCATCACTAAGTCTGGACGGCAGGTGCCCGAGTCAGGGAGCCCTTGGCTTCAGCACCGGGTCTTAATTTGTGGGTCGAAGTTGGAGGTGCCCTCAAATGGGCTCCCCAAGGAGGGGGTTCTCCAAACGGGGGCTGGGGCGGACCTTGCCGGGACTCCAGGAAGAGGTGGTCTTATCTCGTGGGCAAACCTGGGAAAAGACGCTCATGCACCTAGTTCCTGTTCTCCCAGCTCCGCCCCAAGGAACTAACACAAGGACGCCTGGAAATGCCTGTGCCCAGATGGACGGGAGCCACTGTCAGGGACCGGTGGACAGCGCTCTGGGGCAGGGGTAGACCAGATGCCTCGGGAGGCCCTGGGACCTCTGAGAGGGCACAGTTCCGGGCATCCAGCCCGGACTTTCTGGTCATTTTAACAGGCACTTGACCGCTCTCCGGGCACTTCGGTTTGCACCCTGTAGTTAGCTTGTTGGCCAGCCCCTGGTGGAGTCCCTGCACGGGCACCTGCCTGCTGCCCTGGCCATGCAGAGTATCCACCCGAGGTTGTGGCAGGGCCCATAGACTGAAGGCAGCCCTCGTAGTGTTTTTTAAAGGGGTTGTTTTTCTTGGTTTATGCCAGCATTTAAAAACTAGGAGGTTACGTTTAAAATCTAGATTTCCAGATTCTCTGAATCTAGAACTCTGGCCTCCCTGGGCCCACATCCCAGCCTGGTGGCAATGATGCTCAAAAGCAGGTGTGTCCCCGAGAAGGTGTGCGGTGCCCTGCCCGCCCCTGAAATCTACACAGCTCCCTCCTTGGAGGGCGTTTCCCATCCCCGAAGGGCCTCTGGCGTGGTTGAGCTTTGCAGCCCAGGATTTTGTGCCCTCTGGGCCTGCCCAGAAGGAGGGGTGCCCAGGGCTTTGAGAGGGTCCCCCAGAGTGCCACATTTGGGGAACTTTACACAACCAGGTATCAGAACTGGGGCCTCCTCCGCTTCCCCCCACATCCAGAGCACACATTCCCCTGGCCACCCACCCATGCAGGCGCCCCCCCCCCCGCCATGCCCGGGTCTTCTGAAGGAGGCACTGCCCACGGGAGAGACTGGGCTGCATTGGACTTTGGAGGAAGGAGACTAGAGATGGAGCCGCCCAGAATGGCCCTGAGAGCTGGTCTTGGGGGCTAGGGACAGAGATGGCGGGGTCCCACCTCATCCCGGGCTCCTGGGGCTGCGAGGCGAGGTGCAGAGGGGGCGGGAGAGGCGTTGTGGGTCTCTGAGGGCCGGCTGTGGGCCCTGCCGGGGAGGAGCTGGTGAGTGTTCCTGCCACGTGGCCCCTTCCTGTTCTGTCTTTGTAACTGGGAGCAGCTGGTTCTCGTTTGTGGCGCGGCTGCAGGGACCGTGGGGATGGGTGGCGGCTCCCTGGGCACTGTCCTCACCGCCTCGCAGAAGCAGATCCTGGCGGAGATGGGGGGGCGCCGGGCACATTGCCTAAGCACCCGGGCCTCAGTTTCCGCCTCTGTGTCAGGGGGTTGTAGTAGTATTTACACCGTGGGCTAGGAGGGGAGTCAGTGTGGTTGTGCACAGTAACAAGCCCAGGGCTTGCCGGTGTTACAAGACCCCGCACTGGGAGTTCCCGTCCTGGTGCAGTGGCAGCGAATCTGACCAGCATCCGTGAGGACGCAGGTTCGATCCCTGGTCTCGCTCAGCGGGTTAAGGATCCGGCATTGCCATGAGCTGTGGTGTAGGTCTCAGACACAGCTCGGATCTGGCATTGCTGTGGCTGTGGTGGAGGCCAGCGGCTACAGCTCCGCTTCAACCCCTAGCCTGGAAACCTCCATATGCCGTGAGTGCGGCCCTAAAAAAAAAAAAGACCAAAAAAAAAAAAAAAAGTTCTCGTGCTGGCTGTTCATGCTGTTATTGATAGGATGGTGTCATTCCCGTGGGGATTCTGATTGGTTAGGTTGTGGCTGTTGTTATGGGGGCGTGGTCCCCCCACGGCTGCTGGCGGTGGTGGCGTTTGCTGGTGGTGTCTGTGTTGGCTGCAGGTGAGGGATGAAGAGATCATGACAGGAAAGAAATCAAAGGCTCCACTTGAGCCAGAGCATCCTTATAGAAAGTGTAGCCAGTGGGGCCGCAGCCCCAGCACGACACGGAGGTCAGAGGACATTCCCCAAGCTTCAGCCCTTTCTCTCTCTCCCAGAACGAGTGCTTGCTGGTGTCTCAGTCCCCTAGCAGACTGTCCCCTTTGCTTGCTGAGGGTGGACGGTGCAGAAGTCTCCCCGGGGTCCTGGCTGCAGCATCCCCGCCTGCGACTTCCCAGGATTCCCCGTTAGCAGGATGCGCCCCGTGGTTCCGGAGCCCGCTGCTCATCACGTTCTCCTCTCTTTGCTTTTCAGCCTTGAAAAGATCTTTTGAGGTCGAGGAGGTTGAGACGCCCAACTCCACCCCACCCCGGAGGGTCCAGCCTCCCCTGCTCCGGGCCACCGTGGCCAGCTCCACCCAGAAGTTCCAGGACCTGGGTGTGAAGAACTCAGAGCCCACGGCCCGTCATGTAGACTCCCTGAGCCAGCGGTCCCCCAAGGCTGCCCTGCGGAGGGTCGAGCTCGCGGGGCCCAAGGCCGAGCCGGTGTCTCGGCGCACGGAAATTTCCATCGACATCTCGTCCAAGCAGGTCGAGAACGCTGGCCCCACCGGGCCGTCCCGGTTCGGGCTCAAGCGGGCTGAGGTGCTGGGCCACAAGACGCCAGAGCCCACCCCCCGGAGGACGGAGATCAGCATAGCCAAGCCCCAGGAGGCAGCCCACCGGAGGATGGAGACCCCCGGCTCCAAGACCCCCGAGGCGCCCGCCGCCCCCGCCGCTGACGCAGCCCCCAAGAGGGTCGAGATCCAGGTGCCCAAGCCAGCCGAGGCGCCCGCCTCCCCCATCCCACCCCAGACCCTGGAGAATTCGGAACCCACGCCGATGTCTCAGCTGCAGAGCAGGCTGGAGCCCAAGCCCCAGCCCCCCGTGGCTGAGGCTCCCCCCAGGAGCCAGGAGGGTGAGTAGCAAGGCACCTGTCATCTGTGCCGGGTGGTTGGGGGCGGGCAGCTGGCTCTGCCCTGGGGTCTGGGGCTGGATCTGGATTTCCCAGCGCTGGGCCACGCTCTGGGCAGCAGGGACCAGAGGACCTTCAGAGGTCCCTTCCAGCCCGGGTGTGCCGGTCTGTGTCTCCCCTAATGAACGTGACCCTTCAGAGGCACCGCATGCCAGGCACGGTGGGGCCGGTGTTGGGACGAGGCCTGGCTGGTGTCTGGGGCGTGGAGGGGAGGCCGTTGCCTCACGGTCACCCGTTGGTCTAGGGCCTTTGCCTCCGGATACGGCCCCTCCCAGGGTGAGGGGTGCACACGCGGCCGAGTCAGAGCGGATGTAGTTGGGGAGACGGGGTCATCACCACCCAGATCTTGGTGCCCCTGGGCGCTGGATCCCCAAGGGGTTGGTCCTGCTCTGGGGAACAGGCGGGGGGTCCGCTCAGGGTGGCACTGGCCTGGGCCGTCAGGGCTGGCACATGTATAAGGACATCCTGCCCAGCGCTGGACGCGGCTTGGGCCAGGACCGCAGGGACCAGTCGGGCCGGCTCTGTCCAGGGAACAGGATGTGAACAGCCGTCGAGGAAGCACGCGGGCGGTGCTGTGGGAGCCGAGGCCTCCTCAGCTGAGTTTTGGAGAGTGAAGGATTCGGCCAGGCACAGGGGTGGGGGGTGGGAGGATCCCGGCCCAGGCCGCGGTCAGTCCAGGGGTGTTGGGGAGGCTGGTGTCCGGGGCGGGGCTGTGCGGTGTTTCTGGGGAGAAGAGTTTCAGCCTCTGAGCTGGGCACCAGCGCCCGGACCCGCAGCCCCTCTCTGTGCAGATGGGAGTCCGGCCGTCCATGGAGAGGTCCGCGGGCCCGCGAGGCTGTCCTCCCACCCGTGGGGCTCCTCGAGCTGGGGGTCAGCGTGTGTGTCCGTCACGTGTGTGCATGTCTTATTGGCTGGGTGGGGAGGGGGCTCCCTGAGACCAGGGCTCTCGGGCTGAGAACCTGTAGGCATATTTGGACCACGCGGGGGTCGGACAGATGCTGCAAGGAGGAAGGATGCTCGGCTTTGGGGGAGGCGGCTGACTCCAGGAGGAGCCTTTTCCTTTATAGCAGCTCCCTGGAAGTCACTGTGGGGAGCCTGGAAGTTACAGGGGCACGAAGTGGGCTGGGAGGAGGAAGCGAGGCCCCCTGTGGCCTGGGGCTGTGGCCTTCCCTTACTCGGCCTTGGACTTGAGGCCCTGGGCAAGTCTGGGTGCGGGGCAGGGCCTTTCTGATGGAGAGGTGCTCCCCAAATCTATTGCAGTGACTTCGGAGGGACCCCAGGTCTGAGCGCCGCCTCCTGCTACCAGCCCCTGGCCTGAGGCTCCGTCCGCTGTTCCCTCCTTCCCCTCCTCTGGTCTCAGCCTGTCCCTTCTCTCCAGGCACAGATCTGTTGTCCCTCGGCCTCACTTCCTGTCCATCTTGCCTGCCCACCTGACACTCCTGTCGCCTTCCTCTCTTCCATGGGGGGCTGGGTTGGGAGCTCCTGGAAGCCCCCCAGCTCACAGGTCCTGCTCTGACTGTCCTCCCGGGCTCACTACCCCTTACCCCTGAGGGCCAGCTGGTGCTGCATCAGGGAGGTGGAGAGCTCTGTGTCCTCCAATTAGACCTCAGCCCTCTACCTCCGGGAAGCCTTCCAGGCTGTGACTGTGGGTGCTGAACAGGGTCTTCTGGGACCTCAGCTGAGCTGCTCCTAGATTGACCTCCATAAAGCCCAGCACTGATGAAATCCATGCCTACACTGAGCCCTCACTGCCCACTTACCCAGCCCGCCCCCCGCAATGGATTCACTCTCTTGTCCAGCTCGTACCTCCCCTCTCCCCAGCTCCTCCTGATCCCCAACCTTGCTCCTCTTCACAGCACTGCTTTTCAAACTCCTATGCATCCTTCAAAGCCCGGCTCAAAAGACACCTCTCCCACTAGCTGGAAGTAGCCTCACTCCCTCTGATTCCCGTGCCTTTTTCCATCTTCCTCATGTATAATATCATGTGTGTGGCTTGGGATGTAAATTATTTGTGTATGAAGCTTTTTTCCCCTGCTAGATAATTTTTTAGCATAAAAATAGTCCCTGGATTCTAGGTTACTTGAGGGTAGGGCTGTTGTCTTTTTTCTTCTGAAGAACTCTCAGGAGGCCCCGAGTGACTCGGACAAAGCAGGTGCTCCATAGAACAGTGTAGGAGGAGTGACATGGAGGTGTCTGTTCTGTGCCTCTTGCAGGCAGATGCAGCGACCCCACGAGACACCCCCAGGGGCCAAGCAGATACTTTCCTGGTCAACCAAGAACTCTGCTTGTTGGGTTCTCGGTTTCCAAGGCTGCTGGCCCCTGCCCCCCTCCTTCTTGTCCTCTGGGGTCATCCCTGCCCCTCTCGTGGGCTCTGGTTGGGGCTGGGCTGCAGGACCCAGAACCCTGTCTGCGTGGCGGCTCCTGGCTCTGCCTCCCCCCTGGAGCCACCTCCCTGGCTCCACCGGCCAAGTTTCCCCAAGGCTGCCTTATAAGGCGGGCACTGGCCGCTCACTCATCAGTCTGGTTCTTTGCTGTCTCTGGATGCTCATTGGAGGCCGGGTCGGGGGGGGGGGAAGCTGGGGTGCCCAGCAGCGTGGCCAGTGGGGTGTCCCCCACTGGCGCCCAGCTTAATTTGGGGGCGTGTCGCGGCCCCACCCCATGGGCCAGCTGGTTCTGAGCCATCACTTTATGTCACTCCTTGCCAGGGTTCCATCCCTGGCCCCTGTCAGTGGGCTAAGGATCTGGCATTGCTGTGAGCTGTGGCCTAGGCTGGCAGCTACAGCTCCGATTCAAGCCCTAGCCTGGCAACTTCTACATGCCTCGGGTGCAGCCCTAAAAAAAACCATCTAGAAATATTCTTGGTTGTGGGTGGAGCCTTGAGGAAGGTGCGTGTCCGGCCCCCATGCCTCTGGCGGTGGGCGTGGCTTTGGGCAAACAGGTGAGCCTGGAGCCTTCCAGGTGTATCAGGGACCCGCTGCACCGGGCCTGTGTTAGGGGCTGGGACAGAGGAGGGATGATCTCACTTCCACAGGGAACAGCGGGGACCCCCAACAGGGCCGAGGGTGGAGGAGACTGGCAGAGTCGGCTTCGGGGAAGTGAGTTCTGAGCCAAGTCTGAAGGGAGAGGAGGGTCAGCAGTGAAGCAGGGAGGCGGTGATGTGCCCCAACAGTGTCTGGATGGGGTCAGAGGATGTGCAGTGGGGGAGAGGGAGCCACCATCTGATTAGGGAGGCAGGGCAAGCTCGGCAAAGGCTCCCAGACACCCCCCGACCCCGCCGTGTTCCCAGGACACCTCACAAACTAAGGTCCCCCCGGCTGTCCCTGGCTGTGAGCTCCCTGGTGACTGCATCCTGTCCGCCTTCATCCCAGCCCCTGGGGGACGGCAGGAGCTTGAGAGATGCTGAGGGACTTGGGTCTGATAGAGCCGTGAACTTGACTCTCGCTGTGCCTTGAGCCCTTCGCCTGCAGAATTTTCTTCTGTGTGAGGCTAGTTGTCTCTCTTCTGGTGGGACAAAGGCTGGGCCTCCAGCAGGAGTGCTCCCACCTGGCTGTCTTACCTGGAAGCCCCCTCTGCCCTGGCCTCCTCCCCGTGCCCGGCATGGGCCTAGAGGGTATCCAGGCACCCTCTGAACTTTGCGGACTGGGTCCCTTTCTCTTCCCCCTTTAAGAGCAGACGCTCCGCTGAGGGCCATGTGCACCTCGGTTGGCAGCAGGAGGGCCCCACGCACGGGGGACAGGGACACCCGGGGAAGGAGTGGCCAGGCCCGGGTGTGTCTCCTTCAAGGTGGGCAGAGTAGGGGGCAGGGAAGCCAGAGCTTGGCCCCAGGGCCCGGGAGAGAGAGCCCGCCTCCCTCGCTGGCCTTCCCAGCTGTCTGCCAAGCCCGGCCCCGCGGTGAGGAGGAAGGAACGAGGGCCCGTCCAGGGAATGCAGCGGAGCAGCTGCGGAATGCCTTAAATAGAGCGGGCACAGCTGCGGGAGAGGGCGGGTCCTGCTCCGCCTCCCCGCAGCTCGGGCGAGGCCCTGACCACCCAGCCTGGCCCCGGAGCCCCGGCCCCTGGACACGTGGTGCTGGGCGAGGCCTCCTGGGTGCCCGCCCTGGGAAGCCAAGCAGCTGCCAGGAGAAGGGCTGTGTCTTCGGCCGCAGCCGCTCAGGCCCGGGACAGCAGCTGGAAGCCAGGTCCGCACAATGGGGCCGCTGTCCCGGCTGTGCCCGCTCCCGACAGCCGCGCTCTGTGCACAGACGGCGCATTCAGCACCGGAGGAGCAGCTCAGACCCCCACCTGGCGCCCTGAAGTGCCGGCCGTCCTGTCCAGACCCCAGGTTCCCACAGGCGTCCTGCAGGGTGGTGCCACCTGGTGCCCGCAGGCCTGTGGCCACATGTGGACCCACGGCCATGTGTCCGGAGTGGGGGGGGGCAGGGGCAGGGGACCCTTCTCTGCACAGGCGTGGCTTCTTGGCTGTGTTTTCCCCATCCGGCTTTCCCTGATGGGGCCTGCGTGTGGGCGACACAGGTGTCCCCTAGAACCCCAGGGGCTCCCGGAGCTAATGGCAAAGGCAGCTCGTGTCCAGGTCTGACCTCCCCTTCCTGCTGCTGCCCCAGGCACACGCTGTGGAACCCCAGGGCTCTGGGGGACCCAGTCTGGGAATCCCTCGTCTGTCCAGTGCAGTTCAGAGAGACCAGCACTGGTCCCCAGCCAGGAATTGGGCCGAGAAGCCCCCTCTTCTCGTCAACTCTCTCCTTCTGAAGTGTAACGCCAGAGGGTACAACCTGCAAACACAGAAAGCTCAAGCTGGGAGCCCCCGGGAGGCTGGCCCACGTGTTTGGGGAGGGAAATGGCCTTGAGACCCCAGGCTCTGTTTCTGCCCGGCCCTGGCCTGTTGACCTGCGCCCTCTGAGTCCCTTTGCTCGTTGTCACCACGGGCCTGATTCCTCCTGCCCGGCGGCGCTAGAAGGACAGTGCTAACACGCGGGGACCGCCAGCACCTGGAGGTTTGGTTAATCCAACTCCTGAACGAAAGCCAAGTGCAGCCTCACGTGAGGAACGTCGCACATGTCCCCCGCACGGCGCCTGTCCCTCCCCGCGCGGAGTCAGCGCCCTGCCCCGCAGTCCCGGCCCCCTCTGCCCCGCTGTCTTCTCCTCTGCCAGTTCTTAAGAGCGACGCGTGGCCGTTGGTGGAAGAGAGAAGGTCAGGACCCCGGGCACTGTGAAGAGGGACCCTGTCTCTCGCGCGCCCCGTCCCCGGGGTGGCCCGGGTTAGCGGCGGGGCGCGCTCTGGGTCCTCCTGGATTCGGCACGTGCGTGTCTTCCCCCCTGGATGAGCCTGTGGATGCGAACTTGGCCCCTTCCTCTCCCCCCAGCTGCGGCCCCGTTCCCTTGCCCGGCCCTGCCGTTCTTGTCCAGCTTCCCCGGGTTCCAAGGCTTCTGCGAACACCCCGTGTTTGTGTTTGTGCACGTGTGACTCTTGGATGGGCCTTCAGGAGGGGACTTTCTGCACCAAAGGATGCAGGGTGTTGAGTCCTGTTGCCCAGCTGGCCTCTACAGCAGCTCCGTCAGTGTCTCGTTGGGACAGCCAAGGGGTGCCCTTCCCCCAGGCTGAGACGTGGAGAACCGTCTGATGGATGTGTCTGTGCTTCTCTCATTACGTGAGGGGTGTCCTCTTTGCCTCCGTGTACCCGCCTGGGTTCCCTGGGAATGGCTCCTGCCTGTCCTTAGTTCCTTTTTTCCCCCAGTTGGGCTCTTAATCCTTGGCTTTTGTTTTCTTTTAAAGAGTACTTCTTACGCCTTTGTCATAGCTGTTTCAAGTGCCTTTTGCCAGTTGTGGACTTTTACTTTTGTGTATGGTGTGTTCTTGCAGAGATTTTTTTTTTTTTTAACCCTTGGGGGTCAAGTTTATGCTTTTTCTTTTCTCTTTTGGGGGTTTACGTCCTGCTTAGAGACCTCCTGCCTTCCAAAAATCAGAAAAAAAAAAATTCACTCAGGTTTTCTCCTGGTGCTTTTATGGTTTCATTTTTAGGTACTGAAGTCGCCAATCCACCAGAATGTATTTGGGCTTAAATGGGAGGTAAGGATGGACGGGTCGTGCCCGGATATAAGCGAATGAGCTGGTCTGTAGCGTGGGGGCAGGTGTCTGCCTGCCATTTTTATCAGTTTGGGTGTCAGCGGCGTGCTGGCTTAGCAGAATAATTTGGATGTGTTTCCTTTTTTC
Organism: Phacochoerus africanus; assembly: GCF_016906955.1. Classification (NCBI taxonomy): domain Eukaryota; kingdom Metazoa; phylum Chordata; class Mammalia; order Artiodactyla; family Suidae; genus Phacochoerus; species Phacochoerus africanus. The sequence continues at coordinate 4,270,957 of NC_062557.1, read as the reverse complement.
CTTCTGTGTTCTGGAGCGCGTTAGGCAGCAGCAGCACAATCACCTCTGTGTTCAAACGTTTCAAGAATCCACCAGTGAGCCCGTCTGAGCTTGATGCTTTCGTGGGAGCCTCGTATGTTAAAAAGTTGTTTTTTTTTTTTTTTCTTCCACAGGCTTTTTTGAGTTTGGGGGTTTTTTCCTTCTCTGATTTTCTACCTTTTTTTTTTCCCCTCTAGAAAATCATCCTTTGAGCTATTTAAAAAATCCCTCAGATGGTTCAGAGGCAGCGGTGCGGGGGATGATGAGGGGCCAGCCCACCCCTGCGTTTGCCATCATCCGTCTATGCCTCTCCATGTCTGGCCCCGGCAGTGTCTGCAGAGGGGACGTGCACAGATGGCCAGGACGGGGCCCATGTCCTGGGGATGCTCCCGGTGACACACAGTGTGCAGTGCACTGTGACAACTGTCTGAGAAGCAGGAGGGCCATGCCCCCCGCCCCCGAGGAGGGAGTCCCCCAAACCTGCCATCAGAGGCTGCTTAGAGGCAGTGGGGAGACCCTGGTCTTGAAGGGGGCAGCGTGGTCCAGGCGAGGAAGGGCCCTCGAGTTTCTGGAATCCCGAGTCTGATACGGTGCAGGGAGCAGCTTTCACACTCATTTCACCCAGGAGCCACCCGAAAGAAGTTCACTTCGCACCACAAACCAGGACACACGTGTGTGGGTGTGTTTGTGTGGTGTGTATACAAATGAAATAGTCCTTCCGGGGAGCAAAAGCCTTGCTTTTCCTGCCCGCCTGCCGCTCGCTCTTGGATGCGCTCGGTGCGCCTTTGCTGGGACAGCGGGGCTTTTCTGATCTTCTAAAAACAGCTCGATTGAGAGACAGCTCACACAGCATTCAGCTCATCTGTTTAACGTGTACAAGCCAATGGTTTTTAGGGATTTACAGGGTTGTGGACGGTCACCACGTCCCATTTTAAACTGTTTTCACAGCCTCAAAAAGAATCTCTGTGCCTGTTAGCTGTCACCTCCCGTTCGTGCCCCCCTCCCCCTTGGCAGTGACCGTTTCTCTGCCTGTAGCTATGCCTGATGTGAACATTCCTTAGAAATGGTTTCGTCCACCCTGCGGTCGGCTGTGCTGGCACGGTGCTGTGAGCTTCCTCCTTGCTGCAGCCGGCATCAGGGCTGCCTCCCTTTTCCTAGCTGAGTAATATTCCGTTTATGGACGGAGCCCGTGGTTGTTTATCCATTTGTCTGTCAGCTGAGGGCCGTTATGAATGTATTCTTTTTTTTTTGTCTTTTTTGTCTTTTTGTTGTTGTTGTTGTTGTTGTTGCTATTTCTTGGGCCGCTCCCGCGGCATATGGAGGTTCCCAGGCTAGGGGTCCAATCGGAGCTGTAGCCACCAGCCTACGCCAGAGCCACAGCAACACGGGATCCGAGCCGCGTCTGCAACCTACACCACAGCTCACGGCAACGCCGGATCGTCAACCCACTGAGCAAGGGCAGGGACCGAACCCACAACCTCATGGTTCCTAGTCGGACTTGTTAACCACTGCGCCACGACGGGAACTCCTGAATGTATTCGTTTTAAACGTAAAACTCAGGAGCCACTTGTTTTCAGGCCCCGTTAATGCGTCAGGTCCCGCGCTTTGGGACGTGCTGACTTAGATCATGGGACAGACGCGGGCCAGGCTGGGGTGGGCTGGATGCTGTTAGGGGACTGAGCCGCCAGAGGTGTTTCGGCAGGACCCGATGAGATTTCCTGGGGATTATCGTGCCAGGAGTGTTTGTTTATTCAAGAAGGGTTGAGAGCTGACATGTGCCAGGCAGCGTTCTGTGCTGAGGGATTCTGTGTTCCTGGGGCTTATGTGTTGATGTAAGGAGGCAAAGGATGAGCAAAGCAAACAATAAAACATGAAGTGTGTCACGGGTTAAAGAGGGAAGTGAGGCAGGCAAGACGGCTTGGGAGTTACCAGTGGCCCCGGGAGGCTGTGCGTGTGATGAAGGCGGCCCTGGGTTCAAGGTCGGAGGGTGAGAGCAAGAAGCACAGGGCAGAGATTAAGGCAGGGGCACGCACCTGGGGCACAGAATTTAAGGGGAGGGCACCAAAGATGTAGGCATCAAGATAAATAGTATTTTCATGCAATCTTTTTCTTTTTCTTTTTTCCTTTTTTTTGGGGGGGGAGGCCCACACCCGTGGCACATGGATGTTCCTGGGCTAAGAATCAAATCGTGCCTACAGCTGCTGGCCACAGCCACGCCAGATCCCACACCCACTGAGCGAGGCCAGCGGTTGAACCCGCATCCTCACGGATCCTAGTCCGATTCATTCCCGCTGCGCCACAAAGAGAATGCCCCTCCTTTCTTTCTCTTTCTCTTTCTCTTTCTCTTTCTTTGAGATTTTTTGGCCGCACCCATGGCATGCAGAAGTTACTGGGCCAGGGAGCAAACCCGAGCCCCAGCGGTGACAACAGAGGATTCTTAACCCACTAAGCCATCAGGGAACTCCCCATGCAATGTTTTGAAAAATCAAACTTATGCAAAAAACATCCTTGCTGAACAAATATCCACATTTTCCGTAAAGATGGGCCAGGAACAGGCACAACTGTCCTCTCTCTTTGCCCTAATCCCGCCCTGCTGGATTTTGCTCATTATGAATTTTTTTGTTTTGCAAAAGTTTGTTTTCCAAAAAATATTGCCTTGAGGTGCTCCTGTCACAGCTCAGCAGGTTAAGAACCCGCCTAGTGTCCATGACGATGTGGGTATGACCCCTGGCCTCGCTCGCTCTCAGCCCCGAGCGAGTTGGGGTTTGAGGGGCTGAGGACTTGGAACCCGCAGAGCGAAGTCCCTCCCGGGATGACAATGGGAAGAGGGGTGGAGTGCAGGTGCCTCCTGGGGAGCCCCCGGGACGGGAAGGAGAACAGCATCCTCCTTTAGAAAAAGCTCAGTGGGGTGGGGACAGGAGGAGCAGTACAGTGGCCCTTCCCAGCTGTCATTTTGCTGCTGGACGCTTGGCATCTGTGCTGAGGCGCTGTCCCCGTATGTGGAGTGTGACAGGGAGAGGCCGGTCCCCTGCACACCCAGAGATCCAAAGGGAGCAGGGGGGTGGGAATAAAGGGGCCAGGGAGCTCCCGGGTACCTGCTGAGAAGCGGTGACCGTGACCATGGGTACGCGGGCAGGGGACAGGAGCTGAGCCAGCCCTGGGGGTGGGGGGAGGGCGCCTCCAGTCCTGAGTCCCTTGAAGCACGATTGAGCGCACTTGAGACTCTGGTCCGAGGCCGTCCTGCCCACCTGGCGTGACTTTGCAGCGCTCCTGGAATGGGGACCGCAGCCCAAGGGCGCACCTGCCAGCCGGGCACCCAGCCCTTCACCAGGACCAGGCGGGGCCCAACCTTGAGCCCCTCTGGCTGCATCTGCGTGCGCTCAGGGCCGCTGTCCCTGTCCTGGCCCCGGGGCTGCCTGGTGCCTGGGCTTCCCTGCCTGTCAAGAGAGGGTGGTCACAGTCCCCCCCCCCATCAACGTGTCCCTCCTGGGTCACTTTGGTGTGAACGGCGGGGACGGGAGCCTGACTGCCTGAGTTCGAATTCTGGCCCTGCCACTCTTGACCTGAGGCCGGGGGCTGGTCGCCTCTCGGTGCCTCAGTGTCCCGGGTATGGACCCGTTCCCTCCTTCTACGGGGAGGATGGGCAGAAGGGCCTGGAGCGCCGCGGCTACGCCCGGAAGGCTGATGCTTTGTTATCACAGTTATTACCAGTGTCGAGCTGTGCACACTGCGAGTGCTTAGTACCTGCTAGGGGTTCTTCTTACCCACTTCGGAGCGCCCTCCTGTGCCGCCCGCTCTCCAGGCGGACCGGCCCGCGATGATTTATTTGCTGGAGTAACTGGAAGAGAGAAGGGCCTGGAGCCTGAGCCCCGAGGAGTGGGGCGGGGCGGCGGAGGGGCCGTGGCCGTGGCCGCAGCACAGAGAGGAGGCAGGAAGGCCCTGGGGTAGGACGGAGCAGTGTCCCCCAAGGTCCTGGTGCGCTGGGGCAGAGGCGGCAGGGATCTGCCAACTCCACGTCATGAAATCAGAAAGGCCTTGACCCTCGGTGTGGAGCAAGATACGGGATCTTAGTCTACCTCCAGCGGGCAGAGAATTTTCCAGAGCCAGAAAACGGTGGATGTTTCTCTTGGAAGCTGGCAGGGAGCTCCTGATGACTTTCAACCAGATGGGGGGCGGGTGTGGTCAGTGGAAAATTATACCGACGCCATTTGTTGAATCCACAAATGTTTATTATCTTAAAAATAAAATACACACAGACATGAACACACATGTCCATCTGGGGCCTTTCTTCACTGTGCCCCGGGCTTTATTCCCCACCCGCAAATATCTGAGAGTTCCTGGCCCCGAATCCTCTTATCCTGAGGGTCGGGGTGGCCCCAGTGAGAGTGAGAGCCCCCTGCGCTGGGTCAGGTGCTGGCCGTGAAGCCTGGAGCAGGGGGTGCGGTGGGTCTGCCCCCTGCGGTTTAGCCAGATGGCTCTGTCCTGTGTGAGTAGAGGGCCAGTGCGGGTGGGCGCTCGGGGGCACGGGTCCCCAGGAACACATTTCAGGTGACCTCCCACCCCTGGCACGCGGCAGGCCGGGCTGCTGTTTGCTCCTCACGCCCGGTCCCCTGCTGGAGGAGGTGGCATCCACGATCACACGCGTTGGAGCCCCTGGCTCACGGGTCGGGCTGTCCCCAGGGCACGTGGGAGTGGGTGGGCTTGCCCAGGGGCGGACATAGGTGGTGATGGAGCAGCCCTGCTCCACTGGGAGTCCCGCTGCAGGGCAGCCTCTCGTGGGTCCAGGGCTGGCCCTGCCCTGCTGACGGCAGGGGTACGGGGCGGCCCTGCCCGCTTGGGCCTGCTGACCAGCTGGCCTCCGGCACTGCCCACTCTGCCCCACTGAGGTCTCCAGATGCCCTGCCCAAAGCTCCCTCCTTCTCGGGGCTCCCCGAGCTGGCAGACTGCAGGTTCGGTTCTGGGTGGCCTCAGCTCAGCTGGGCCCTGGCCATCATTAGAGATCCATGGTCCTGCTTTCTGGGCTGCGCTGTGGGACAGGCCGCGTGGGGCATGGGGACTGAGACGAGGCCCTTGTGGCTGGGGGGTTAGAACCAGAAAGTTGACCAAGGAAACCACGGCGGGGTCATGGGGAAGGCTGGCTGTCACCTCCGAGGGAGCTAGGGGGTGGCCAGCCCCTCCCTGCCTCTGAGGCCCCCAGTGGCCTAGTTAGTGGGGGAGGTAACACCTGTAGTCGCTGATGTCACTGGTGACCCCAGGGCATGCCTGATTCCTGATGCGACCCCTGTGACCCCTGCCCTTCTGCCCTACACAGTCCAGCAGCCCAGCCCAGGAGGAGACTCTATTTTCACCCCCAGGATGGCCCCTCCTCCTTAGTTCCGGTCTAACGGGCAGGCCTTCCTGAGGCCCGGGGCTCCCTGCCAGCTCACCTGCTGACTAATGCCCAGCTGGTGCCTGATAGGAAGAGCAGGCTCCGTGAGGACCCAGGGCTCAGGTTACAGAGGGTTGAGGCACCTCCTGAAACAGGGCCCTGCAGCCGCCGCCTCCACCATCTGCTTGGATTTCAGGCACCGCCGCCCCAAGTCCCTGCGAGGTGAGTTGGGGCTGGGTGCCCCAGGACCTGGGCGCTGTGGTTTTCCGGAGTGGGGCGTGGCTGGGGAGGCTGCGATGGGGGGAGGAGGAGCTAGGCTGGCGGGGGAGGGACAGCCCCACTTCTTCCTGTGGTGGGCGTGGGGGTGGTGGCTGGCCACTCCCGCCTCTTTCTCTTTCGGGAGGGTGGCTGCAGGACGGCCACGGGGATGAGCTGGTGCAGGGACGGGACCACAAATCCCTGTCCCAGCTCTGCGGGGAGGGGGTGGTTTATTTAGTGGCTCAGCAAGCGGGCTTTCTGTTCAGGAGAGAGGGCCTGGGTCAGCGAGTTGGAAACCGCCGATTTCCTTGGTATTTAATTTAGCAGCAAGTTTGCCTCCGCCCAAGTCCTCGCGCCTTACCCGTGCTTGTTCCGGGCAGGTGGTTGTGCTCTGCTCTCTGCGGGTGGCAGGGTCCCCTGGCCCCCGTGTTGAATGGACGCCCCACCTGAGCCCTTGAGCCCGGCCAGACCCCAGGCTCTGGGGCGGGTGATACTGTTTGGACCCAGAAGGTCCGAGAACGTTGAGAGGTGCAGCCACCCAGATGAGGCTTGGTGGGGCTGAGGCCCCTTCCCGTGGCGTGGCCCGTGGGGCCTTGCGTGGGCCCTCTGTGCGGGCCCTTCCTTCCTCCTGCCTGTCCCGGCTCCTCCCTTGGCACCCCTCCCTCGCCCCCGGGCTGACCAGACGCTGCGGGCATCTTCCCTTCCGGAGGGGACTCGGCACCGGGGGAGTCTCCAGTCCAGATCCCCGCGGGGGCACCTGGGGAAATCCTTGTCTCAGGCTGAGTACTTGATGATAACGAGCCCACCAGGGTCAGGCTAGCTTCTGGACACTCATCCCACTTTCCAGGTGAGGACGTCGAGGCACTGGGAGCTCCCGTCAGTTGCCTGAGGCCCCACAGTTGGTGGCAGTTTGTATGTGAACTGTGTGTGTGGCGCTCGCCTGCACTGCGCCCAGGGCTGGGGCCCGGGGCCCGTGCTGCATCCCTGCCCCGGAGCTTAGGCTGGAATGGGGGGGAGCCCAAGGTGCCGTGGAAAGATGAGACGGAAGAAAGGTCCAGTTGGGAAGGAGTGGCTCGGTGTTTCTCCTCTTCTCCCAGCCGCTCAGCTGCCCTGGTGTTTGGAACAAGATGATGCTGGTCTGGGATGAGTGGGAACAGATTGGAAGGCCTGTTTCTTCCCCATCACAGCCCAGCCCAGCCCAGCTCAGCCCGCCCAGCCCAGCCCAGCCCACACAGCCCACACAGCCCACCCAGCCCAGCCCAGCCCAGCCCACACAGCCCACCCAGCCCACCCAGCCCAGCCCCTCCCCAGCCCAGCCCAGCCCAGCCCAGCCCATCCCAACCCTCTCCAGTCCTCCCCAGCCCAGCCCAGCCTGTCTATCTCATCTCCCTCCCCTATTCTGTCTCCCTAGACCAGCTGGGAGGACCAGCAGTTGGGAGAACCTGCAGGAGATGCTCTGGCCGGGCCCAGGCGGGGCTGGGGGGTCGGGGTGCCTTCTTGGTTGGGAAGGGGCTGAAGTAAGCCCTCCCTGTTTGTGGTCTCCTGGATGGCAGAGGAAGAGGGGGAGACCCTGGGCCGTGGCCCCTGCCTGCGGGGTTTGCTCCCTGGCCCTGGAGCCGGTGTCCGCGGGCCCCAGAGCCTGCTGTCCTTGTGCAGAGCATCTGCAGGCTCGCCCCAGGCTCTCCATCTCTCTCTGGAGCTTGGAGTGGTTCCTCCATCTGCCCGATTGTGCGGAGCCAGGCGCTGTGATGGGCAGGCGAGGGATGGTTGGACATGGGCTTCTCTCCCTGGGGGCTTCCTCTCCCTCGGCGCACGAGGGTACAGGTCGGACGTAGGTGAGCCTTCCTCCCGGGGTTGGCTGGGCTCTTGCTGGCCTTTACCTTGGTCAGCCCAGGCCTTGCCTGCACTTGCTGGATGCCAAGGGCCCCCGGACATCAGAGAGAGCCAGGTGGAGAAGAGTCGGGAACATGGCATCTTCACGCTTGTCGGCACTGCCTCGGGGCCAGGCAGAGCGGCCAGGACAGTAGTGGCCACCAAGTGGCTTTCTGGAAGGTCAACCCATCAGCACGGTGCTGGGGACGGGGAGGGACACTTCTGTCCCCAGTTCCCCTCGTTTCTGGTCTGGACCTCGAGAACAGGCCCCCAGATTTTGCCTGGACTCCGGAGTTGGGGCAGTTGGAGTGAGAGCAGGGGCCTGGAGGGGTCAGAGGACCTTGGAAGGCCGTCCCCCACCCATGCAGCCCTTCCTTCCCCAGGACTGCATGGGGCTGGTCCCAGAGAGCCAGGCTCCTGGCTGCGTGGACCACGGGGGAAGCTGATCTACGTGTGGGACGAGACCCCTCGGCAGAGGGCACCCTTAGCATCTCTCAGGCCGGGTTCTGCCCTCCGGGGCTGTGTTTCCAGATCACAACTCCGGCACCTGAGTCTGAATACAGCTTCCTGGGCCTAGACCCAGCCCTTTGGGACCAGGGCCTGTGGAGGAGGCGGGGGTGGGGGGCACCTTTGCAAAGAAAGTTACAAACGTTCGGACATAGCTCTCAGCACCCCTCCCCTGCGCCTTCTCGGGCTTCTCCTCTGGGAGCTGGGTCAGGACTCAGCTCCAGGGCGGACCCGGAGGGACCCGTGGCCTCTGAGGTCCTGAGATGGGAAACTGTGTGCTGATTGCTCAAGAGCCACCGGTGACCCCCACTGCAGCCCACCCCCGAAAACGGGGTTCTCGATGCAGCGTTTGTGACATGTGACTGTGTTGTACAGTCTGCCCAGGGGACTTTAGAGACGTGGCCCCAGGCCGTGTCCTCAGGGGGCGGGGGCAGCTGGCTGGATTGTTGCCTGGCAGCCCCCGTGGTGCCCCCCTGCCCCCGGATCACGGCTCTGTGTGGAGGAACCCTCCCAACGCCACGGCCCCCGCAGTGTCACGTTTCCAGGGAGCCAGCTGTCACATTTGGCCTCGCTTCTTTGTTTTTGAACAGGAATGAAAGGAGAGAGTGAGTAAGAAAGCGTGGGGGGGGGCTGCGAAGGGGAAGGTCAGAGAGAGGGGAGGAAAGATCTGGAAAGTCCAACCATGTGCTTGCAGAGCAGGTGCCAGCTAGGAGGGTGGCGGCCGGGCCCAGGCCCCGCCTGCGACCGGGAGGGGACCGTTGTGCAGGGGACTTGCCCGATGAGCTGGAAGGGAGGCCTGGGAGCCTGCCCTTGGCTCAAGCTCTGCTGCTCTGAGAGCTGCGCAGATTTGCTTCCATTTTAGGGGCGCTGCGGGGAGGCTGTCTTCCCTTCCCGCCTTTATTAATATTTCATTAATCACGGTCAGTGCTTACTGCCGACTTACACGCTCCACTGCTGGCTTGGAAGCAGCTCTCTGCCCTGTGGGACGTTTCTGCACAGCCCTGGGAACAGTTCTGTGGCTCTTTGTGGAGAAGGGACCGGGATGCAGAGAGGCTGAAATACTTGCCCCTGGCCACACAGCTGGAAGTAGCCCATCCAGCTTTGAATTTGAATCCAAGGCTGTTGCACTCCGGAGCCTCAGCTGGTTTGTAATGAGATGCATGGTTTGTGTGCCCCGGAGGCTCCTCTGTGTCCTGGCAGCCCCAGGGCCGTGTCCCCACGGGGCCAGGAGAGGTGGGGCTGCAGCCATTGTCTCATTCTGGGCTGGGCGGGCAGCCACCCTGGGGACACCGCCTCATGCCCCCTCCTGGATCTCTGGAGCCCACAGCTGCGGGTCAAGGGCTCCCGGCTGCAGGCGGGAGCGGGCCCCTCAGCCGCAGACTCTGGGAGTCTGGGCTGCGAAACGCGAGGCTTCCGGAGACCTCTGGCCCGGCTTCCTGTGCAGCTGGGTCCTGCTGCGCGCTGAGTCCCCAGCGGAGCCCGACCTTCCACAGCCGGTCCGGCTTCCCAGGCCCGGGTCACGTGGTGCAGGTCAGCGCTGCTCTGGGGGGATGGCAGGACGCCAGGGACAGGCCGGGGTGGGAGTGGGGGTGTCACACTTCCTGGGAATGGAGGACACTCACTGGGGACAACGTGTCCACTTTGCGTGCTGGCCGTCCCCAGGCGGTCAGGCGGCCTCCAGCTGCCCGCAGGCCCACCCACCCGTCCATCCACCGGCCCAGCCCCCTCCGCATCCAGCCGCGCGGGTGCTCAGGGTCCCGAATTTGCTGGGTTAGCCCAGCCCCTGGCCACGTGATCTGGACCGAGCCAGGCCTCATCTGGGAAGGAGGAGGTGTGACTGAGGGGGGGGTGTTCCTGCTGAGATGAGAAGTGAAGGGCTCTGTTCACCCAGGCGGGCGTGGCACCGAACGGGAAATCTGGACGGGGGGAGGGGGGGACCAAGGGTAGTGGGGAGGGGAGGCTCCAGAGTCGCCTCCTGTGGCCCACCCCTCCCTCCGGGAGCTGCGCCGGGCGCCTCCCACCCCCCCAGCCCAGCCCAGCCATTTCCTCCTGAGTCCACGCCCCAGGCCTCCTGCTCAGGAAACAGCACCCCATCCGCCACCGCTTGTCTTGGGGAGCATCGCCTCGCAAACAGACCCGAATTTGAGTGCTCCTTGCCCTCTGCTCCCCACAAGCTGCCCCTGCAGCCCACCTCCCCCAGGGGCCCACCAGGCCCCGGCCTTCCCCAGAAGCACCCACACCGGTAATGTGTGTGAGGGGCGCCCCCTGGAGGTGTGTGGTGCTGGGCATGGTGACTTTCTGAATGGGAGTCACTCTCGGGCTGCAACTTCCCAGGGGGTGCCTCCTGGACCTGGGGGTGCCTCCTACTCCCTGCTTGCGGGTTGCAGCCCCCTGGCCTGGCTGCTCCAGAGGACACAGGTGCGTCCCCACCGAGGGCCGTCCCGGATTCTGTCCTCGCCGCCTCCTTTGGGTCCCTGCCCGTAGGGGATCCCAAGGTTTTGATCTCTGACCTGTTCACACAGAATGTGAGCTCCATGAGGGTGCGGGACAGTGGCTGTGTCCCCAGGGCCTGGTACCTCCGGGTGCCCAGTTCATGCCTGCCGAGCACTGACGGAGCACTAGAGCACAGACCGGTGGATTCCATCCAGCTGGAACAATCCGGGGAGACTTCCTGGAAGCAGTGGCATTTGGTGGGCCTCGGAAAGTGGGGGAGATTGGTGCGGATGCAGAGCCAAGGGGCATTGTCATAACTCAGCGGACAGCCTTGAGCGCCGACGGCTGCCAAGAAAACGGCTTGCCGGCCGGGGGAGGGCTGTGCCGGCACCTGCGCAGTTACTGGATGCCTGAGCTGCCCGTGCTCTGTCGGTACAGGGGCTGCGGGATGATTGGATCACGGGGGTGCAGGCAGATCAGGCTCAGAGGGGACCTCAGAAAAGGCCACGGCGTCTCCATGTGGACTGGCTGCTCTAGGCGCAGGGCACCCAGGTAATGTCCGCCCTCCCAGAGGGCCAGGAAGGCCGGGATGTGCATTTCAGTTTTCTGTCATCAGAAAAGGGTGGCCCCGAAGGGGACAGGTTTGGGACCGTCTCCTCCTGGAGGAGGAAGGGTTGAGGATGGCTGGTGTGGAGCAGGAGCCAGGAGTCAACGGCTGGAGACAGGCGCTGGCGACGGAGGCGCTCTAAGTGTGAAGGGCGGGAGGTAGTGACTGGGAGCTGATGGGACTCAGGTCCAGGGAGTGGAGGGGCCACACAGCGGGTGGGGGCAGACCAGGGAAGGGGCTGCTTCTGGTACCTGCTCTGTGCTGCCATTTCAGGGCTCGACTCCAGCGTCGGGGGTGGTCTTGGTGTGCGGGCTGCTGGTGGTGCCGGGACCACTTGCCTGTGAGCTAACACGAGTACCCCTTACCCCTCCGTCCCTCAGTTCTGCAGGGGGAGAGAGACAGGCTCAGACGTCACAGCGCCTGCCCAGGGCTGGCTACGCTGGTGATTGTCCCGCGCAGTGCGGATGGAGGGTCTGAACGCTGCCGCCGACCTACCCTCCTTCCCACTGTGGCTCATAGCTGGTATGTACCTTGCAGGGGGCCTGGCCCATCGGGGTGGTCCCAGGCCAGCCTTGAGCCGTGAGGGGCACTGCCCGGGCCGGGACCGTCTTTCTCAACTGGCACGTAGGGGTACCGTCCCAGGTCAGCCTCCTTTTGTGGCCAAGGAGGAAGGACAGTGGCTTTTTCCTGGAGGCAGGAGCTGGCCCAAGTTAGGCGCTGCCTTCCAGGGCCGCGTGCCCCCAGCCCCGCTCCTCGCCCCCCAGCCTCAGTCTGTCCGGGCGCTGCACCCCGTCTCCCGCTCCAAGCCTCCCTGATCAGTAGGGGGCAGTGGAGGCTTCAAGTCCTTCGAGAGGACTGGGCACAGCAGAGTTTCTGCAAATCTGTCCCCGGAGAGTCTCTCCCATCACCCCCCCCCCCCAGCTTCCCTCCCTGCTAACTTTTCCCCCCCGGGGTTGTCATGCGGGGCGGGGCTGGAGGGCCCCCACCAGGCTGTGGACAAGGCAGAGCTGTGTTGACACAAACTCCGGTTGAACCTACATCCTCCCTGCAGCCCAGCGGGAAGTGACCTCGTGGCAGACCCACCACGCGGGGTGCGGGACCCAGCTCTGCACGTGGAGAAGAGGGGTCCTGGCCCCGCGGAGCTGCCCGGGGAAGACCCAGCCCGTGCCTGGAGGACAGCTCCATGCCGCCCACTTCACAAGGTGATGCAGTGGGAGGTGACGGGACGGCTGAGAAGCTGAGACGCTTGTCTTCCTGGTTGAAAAACAATTTTATTGTGATTTTTAAAATGATACCTACTTAGGACAACAAATTTTTTAATTAGGAAACTGAAGAAAACGGTCAATAATGATTGCATCCTACAAAAAAAAAAAGCATCCTACAGAAATAAGCACTGTTCACATTTTGGTGTTTTCTTCCGAATTTTTTCCTACATTATATAGTTAATGCAAATGATTTTTTTTTTCTCAAATAAAAATGATCTGACAGGAGTTCCATGGGGTTATCTGGGAGGTGGTGTGAGCCAGAGTGTGGCCACCGTGCCAGCCTCCAGCCCTGGGCCTCGGACCTTCCTGGCAGCACGATCTCGGCCAAGGTGCTCTGTTCTTGTCTGTAAACTGGGCTGAGAGAGACGCCCACGCAGGAGGCTGTGAGAAACAAGCTCGCGCATAGGTGCAAAGGGCCTGGGGCGGGCCTGGCGTCCCCCCCACCATCGCCAGCCTGGCAAACGGTGCTTCTTCATGTTCTGTCTCCCCCACCCGCTGTTCCCCTCCTCCATGGTCAGGCTCTCATCCATTTGTTCGTTCATTCGCCGTCGAGGCTTCCTCTGTGCCAGGCCTGGAGTGGAGGACAGAGCCCTGCTCCCTGGCCTCGGAGTAGACTGCGAGGACCTTAGAGACGGGTCCCCTGGGCTGTCCCACCCCCCCCTCAAGGGGGGACCCTGGTGGGCTAGCCGGGGAAGGGGGCTGGCTCTGGAGGGAGCCCGCGCTGTCCCTTCTCGCTGTGCGAGCTGGGGCACGTTGCTTAGACCCTCTGTGCTTTCCGAATCTGTTGAAGAAGGAGCTGCGTAGGGAGGCTCGGAGGAGGGGTCGTGAGGCCTTGGGGGCTGCCTGTGGGGCTCTGGGACCGGGGACTGCACTTGCAGAGCACCCCCCGCCTGAGCTCTGGTCGTCGCTGCCATTCTGAGCCTATTCTTGGACCTCAGGGTACTGACGACCAGAGGTGGGCTGCTGGAAGCTGTCGAGAGGGGGCTCCGCGGCTGCAGGAACGGTTTCTGACTTGGGAGCCACGGCCCAGAGCGCCCTGTTCTCACAAGGGAGGCTGGCTTCCCTGGAGGCCCCTCTTCCAGAAGCTTCCATCCTCCTTGGTGAGAGCGGAGAGCCACGGGGGCTGGTGGAGGGGGGGCGGGGGGGGGGCGTCTGGACCACCCTTGATGGGAGCCTGGTCCTCGCTCTGATGTGCAGGGCTTTCCTCCTTCACTGCTCTGCCCGCCGTGCTCTCGCGGCTCTAACAGGAGGCTCTGGCTTTGAGGAACAGAAACCCCAACCCAAAACGGCCTGAGCCCCAAAGGGGATTTATTGTTGTCCAGAATGAGAAGTCTGGGGCCTGGGCAGCTCAAGGATGCTGTGGGGGACCCTGGGTTCAGCCATCATCGGGTGTGGCTTTGTTGCCAGCTGGTCCCCGTGGTCCCAGCTTCGCTGACACAGCTGCCCTCGGAGGAAGGAGACCCCTTTCCCGTGGGCTTATGTATAAGCCAGGAATCCTTTCCTCCAAGCCCCTCAGTGCCCGCCCTCGGGCACGGGTCACCCGGCAGCTGTGTCTCCCAGCCCCTGACCCTCGGCTGAGCCCCAGCCTCATGGCTCCCGCCCCGAAGCGCGAGGTGTTTCTGGGCATCGCAGGGAGGAGAGTGAACCCCTGAACCAAACGGGGGTTGGCTGGGAAAGGTGGGGCTGGAGGAGGGAGGAGCCGCGTGTCTGCCGGGCCCACCCTCCCTCGGCAGAGGCCCCCTGGCTCAGCCGATGTCCAAGTAGACACGAGCCGACCCGGCCGGCCCCCGGCAGAGCGTGCCGGCAGCCACCCCGCGTCCATGAGCCAGGCCGCATCTGCCGTCCAGGCTGAAATGGGGGCCCCGCCCGTCTGCTCCGGAAGCAGCAGCTGCAGCCCACGGCACTGGCCGGCTAGCTTTCTGTGGGGAGAGGGTTGGCTCCGGATGGAGCCTGACCTCTGAGTGGAATCTGCTGTTCCAGGGACAGGCTGTGCGATGCTGAGACGCTGGGACAAATCTATGGGGGGGTGGGGGCTGGGCTGCCCCTCTGCACCTCCTTCCCTGTGGGTTGGCTGGGGAGGGCATCCTGCTCCTTCCTGGCCCCCACCCTGCCCTCCCTGGGCCCTTTGTGTGCCTGTGGGCTTCCTTCCCACCCTCTCCCTCCTCCGTGCAGGCCCGTATGGTACCAATTACGGCCTTCCGCCCCCTGCTCAGCCGATGGCGGGAGCTGAGCTCGTGTGCGGCCTCCCCAGCCAGCGGGGTGGGGGTTCCCCAGCACAGAGCCCTCATCCTCTGGATATAAAAGCCGGGTCGTGTGTGTGTGTGTGTGTGCACGCGCGCGTGTGTGTTTGGTGCAGGAGAAGTACTTAGCTGCAGCCGTTCTCTGTGTGTCCGAGTTTCTTAGGTTCCCACTTGTTTCAGGCCCAGGCCTGGTGTTTGCAGGCCGAGCTCCCCGGGCTGCCTCTCTCCAGCCTGCTTTCTAGAAACACTGCCCTAGGACAGGGCTGTGGCAAGACCGGTTTGGGGTCTCGGCTCCAGCCCCTGTGTGACCTGGCTGGGGGCCCTGAGCTTCACCTGCCCAGGCCACCCTCACCCTGTCCCCTGGGCGGGAGCGTCGCTGGGGGGAGGGGCAGAAGAGGACAGCAGACAGCGACGGGGATTGGTGTGGCGGGCAGGGGTGGCCAGGCCCCATCGGCCTTCGGGCAGCCCACACTGGCAGCACCTGAAGATGACCCCTCGTTCCATCGAGCTCCAGGCCGAGGCTTCCCTGGGTGTCCCCCCACCCCCAGCCCTGCTGTGCTGTGAAGCAGAGACTCATCGGGAGGGGGAGTGGAAGGCGTGGGTTTGACGACGCTGTGGTCCAGCCTTCGGCATCCGGGCCTCCTGCAGCCTGGGGCCTGCGGCCTGAGATGCCGGATTCGGGAGGTCGGTGGATCACGGGGAGCCTGGCTGGGCTCCAGCTACGGCCACCGACAGCAGCGGGACAGAGGACAGGGGGCAGAGGACCAGCGACGTGTGCCCTCCATTCTGCGGGGCCTCAGCCTGCCAGGGCTGGACAGAATACCTGATGGCCGTGACAGCAGTGGTGACGTCCCCACCCTGTAACCAGGGCTTCCCAGGGAACGTGCACAGTCCCAGGGCTTGTTACCCAGAGTAAGAACCTCGTCGAATCCTCCCGATGGTCCTGTGAAGTCGATTCACAGATGGAGAGCCCAGGGCACCGACAGCATGACCCACCCAAGGCCGCAGCTGTCGGGTGTGGCAAGGGAAGGTGCGATTTCAGGAAGCCTGACTCCAGAGCCCCTCAACTTCCTGAGACCTCTGGTTTAGCTCCTTCTTGTCTCTGAGGCCCAGAGAGGGCTGGTGACTCGGCCAGGGTCACATAGCAGGCGAGTGGCAGAGGTGATGAAGCTGCCTCTCCCAGGCCCTGGTGCTACAGCCTTTCCTTGAGCCAGGGCCTGTTTGGAGGCGGAATGGCCCACCCACCCTTGGGGTGGGGGCCGGAGGTGCCCACTGTCTCTGGTCTGCATGACCCCCTCGCCCATGTTGTTCCAGAAAGACGTGAATGCCGGCTGGGGCGGCTGGGGCGATGGCCGCCCTCGGCCAAGGAGCTGTTACAGCTCTGTGGGTGCCTTTGCATCTCACAGCTTTCCACGGAGGTGGTCAGGGTGTCGTGCGTGTGCATGTGCGCCCCCAAGAACAGCACTGATTCGCCAGCCGGGCTGCGGGGGTCTGAGCCCCGGCTTTGTGCAGTTGGTGAGAACCTGACCGCCCGGGGCTTCCTGTCTGCGCTGTCTGCCCCAGGCGGGGCACAGGCTGGGAAAGTGTTAATGTGCCGAAAAGCACGTTCACGACAGAGCCCTTGTGCTCTTGGCCTCGGCCATGTGTGCTGCCACACGTGCGGGCTCGGGGAAGGGCGGCGGCCTCTGCTGTCCATCCTTGGCGGCTGCGCTGGGTGGCCATGAAGTCCCCCCGGCCCTGCAGGACGTTGGCGGGCCTGAAAGAGTTAACGGTGGGTCCCGCGTCCCTGGCTCCTTCTCCAGATTTCCCAGGGAAAGGGCGGGAACCTCGGGCCTCCTCTCAGAGGAAGGGGTGGGCCGGGGGCGCCTCCAGGGGCGCCTCCGTCCCGCATATTCAGCTCCTCCAACTTCTGCAGACCAGCTGTTCCAGAAGGCGGAGGGAGGGTTTTCAACAGGCAAAGAGGGCGGCGTGAATGTGGGATTCATCACTGGGATCTGGCAACGCCAAGGGCCTCCCTTTCTCCCCCGAGATGGGGTGGGGGCAGGGTCCACCCCCAGTCGGAGGCCTGGGGCCGGAGCCAGGGGTGGGGGAGGCAAGGCCAGAGCCCTTCCCTCCCGCCACACTGGGCCCCGGGGCTCCCCTCCCCCTGAGAACTGCCGTCTGGAATCACTTGCCGGCTCTCCTCTGCATCCCCCCCCCACCCTGCCCCTGCTGGGGAGGATGGCCTGGGCCCTTGGCCCCTGCCACCTACGGCCTCCTGTTTGGCTGCCCAGGCCTCTCTCCATGGAGGCCGCTTCCCGGCAGCCAGGCCGGGTCCTGGGAGCCACTGAAGGCGGCCGATGTCCCCTGAAGGGAGGGCTGACTGTCCCGGCCTTGGGAGGGCACTAGGGACAAGGCCAGGGGGCCACCTTGTGGGACACAGCATCAAAACCATCCTGGAGCCTTTCTTGGGGTGGGGGAGGTGCCACTGGGTCCTGGAAGCTTTGGGGCCGGTGAGCTGTTCTCTGTGGGTGCAGGAGGCGGTGTGTCCAGAAACGATTCGTTCAATCCCCTGGCCCCAATCCCTCAGGTTAAGGAGGAGGACATGAGAGGCCCAGAGAGGCCGAGAGGCTTCCCCAAGGCCACACAGCCCAGCCAGACCCAGGACACCCCTTTCTGTGCCAGCCGCACAGCCTAGATTTGGGTAACTCAGCCTAACTTAAATTAGGGACTCTGGTTGTTGGGCACGAGCGAGGACCCCTGATGCAGCAGTGGTGACAAGGCGACATCCCTGGGAGAGAAGCGAGGCCTGTGGTTTGAGTCGGGAACGTAGCGCTCCAGTTCCCGGGAGCAGAGTGCTGACCCCTCAGCCCACATCCCCCACCCCACACCCCTAGGACCTCTCTGCGCGAAGCCGAAATGACCTGGGATGGGGGATCCTAAGTTTCGCTCACTGGACATGAGGCTGCATTAATGTGGGGGAAAGGGCTCTCTCCTTGGTGGGGGGGGCTTCCAATGAGGGAGGGGGCCACAGATGGGCCAGCTACCACCAGCGCTGTGGCCCTGGCCAGTCATCCTTCTGGGGGCGCCAAGTCCCTCCTCGGGAGAGCCCGGGTGAACCCCAGCCTTGTCCTGGGAGAACCACAGGTCGGGAGCCGAGGACGGAGCTTCTGGGGAGGACCTCGGGCTGGCCGGTCCCTTTCAGGGGCATTATCCTATTTCACAGATGCACGCGACTCGGTCCCACCACCAAGTGGTGGAGTCAGGATTTGAACCCAAGCAGGCAGCCTCCTGGGCCTGCGGTCCTACCCCGCGTCCCCCTTCAGGACCTGGGTTAGTGGGGTCGGCATTAGTCGTTAGTCATTGTTCGGAGGCCCGTGTCCCAGAAGGCGTGACTGCGTTCGGTCACCAGGCTAAGGGGAAGCACGGTTGCTGATCAGCGGGCCTGAAATTAGGGAGCTTATCCTGGATAATCTAGAAAGCTTATTCTGGATGATCTAGAAAGCTTATCCTGGATGATCTAGAAAGCTTATTCTGGATGATCTAGAAAGCTTATCCTGGATGATCTAGAAAGCTTATTCTGGATGATCCGCACCAGTCCGGCGTCATCACCAGGGGCCTCCGAAGCGAGGAGGGAGGCAGGCGAGTCTCCATCCGTGACCGGGTGTGAGAAAGCCTCCACAGGCCACTGCCGGCTTTGGGGATGCCGGGAGGGCCGGGGCCGGGGAGCGTGGCGGCTCTGGATGCTGGCATAGGCAGGAAAACAGATTCTCCCCAGAGCCTCCAGAAGGCCGAGCCTCTGATGTTAGCTCCGCGAACCCGTGTCAGACTTCTGACTTCCAGAACCGTGAGATGACAGATGTGTGTTGTTTTAAGGTCCTGAGTTTGTGGTAAATTGTTACAGCAGCCGCGGGAAGGAATACCATTGGGAAGCAGGGATCCTCTACTGGCGGGATTCCCTTTGTACCCCCGCCCTGGAAGATTCTGGACTCCTCTAGAAGCTCCCAGCCCTAGGTTCACAGGAGGCTCCTCCAGGCCGGGCTGGAAAGATAGCAATTGATTCCCTTTTCCACAAACGAAGGTGAGGGTGAGGGCCGGCGCACCTGCCTCCTTTTTGTGGCTTTTTTTCCCCCTTCAATCTAGAATTCTGTAGCTGAAAGGGACTCCGGGGTTCACAGGCTTGATTTGCAGCTGAGGAGACCGAGGCCTAGACAAGTGCGCCTGCATGGCCAGGGCATGCCTGGTAGTGGTGGAAGGTCAGGAGGTGTGGACTTCAGGGGAGCAAAGTGGATTGTCCGGGTGGGAGTGGAAAGCTGGAGGAGCAGCTGCTGCAGCATCTTCTCAGCACCCCTGCCTTGCAGCCCGGGAGCCCCGGAGACCAGAGGACACCCCAGCTTGGGGGCCACGGCCTGAGCTGAGTGGTGTGGAAGTGCCAGTGTCCTGCCTCCTCTGCAGACCAGGGCCCTGCAGGTGCCTCCAGGCTGCCTGGAGCTCCCAGACGCCTTGGGGTGGGTGGCTTGCAACCCCTACCTTCCCTGACAGCATCCGAGGCCAGTGGCTTGTAAGAGTTCGGCTCCTGCAGCAGTTCCCCAGTGGCCTAGCAGTTAAGGATCTGGCGTTGACAAGGGTTTGATCCCTGGCCCAGGAACTTCTGTAGTTCGTGGCACGGCAATAAAATAAAATAAGATTTAAAAAAATAAAAAGTAGATAAAATAAACTATGCTCCTGTCTGTCGCCGCGAAGCAGTCATTTTCCGAGCCAGTAGGGGCAGGTGAGCAAATCCCTGCCCCCTGAGTGCTGTGATTACCTGACCTGGGCTCTGGAGAAACAGCCCGGATGACACTTGGTGACAGTCTGGCAGCCTCCTCACTCTCCCTCTGCAGCTCACAGCTCTCCTGGCGTCCTGCACGTCTTCAGGGTCAGGGATCAAACCTATACCACAGCAGTGACAATGCTGGATCCTTAACCTGCTGAGCCACCAGGGAACTCCTATTCCTTTTTTTAAAAAAATGGGCTTGTAAGAGAGGTTTCCCAGATCTTTTGGCTCCACCATTAAGGGTCATTTTTCATTTTTTCCTCTCCTTTGGCTGTGGTTGCCTGCAGCAGCTTAGCATGAGATCAAGTTCCCCGACCTGGGATTGAACGCAGGCCATAGCAGAGAAAGCGCCAAATCCTAACCACTAGACCGCCAGGGAACTCCCCCACCATTAAGGTTTTGAAAGCACAGAGACGTGCACCTCGGTGGTAATCCACACTTTTCATGTCCATCACCAGTTTCTGCTTAGTCTTCTCTGCCCTGACGCCTGGCTGGCTGCTGCTGCCTTCCCCTCCCCCACAAGCCCACGCAAGTACCGAGAGGCAGGGAGCCAGCGCTGCAGAGCGTCTGCTTGGGGGCCAGGCTCAGCGCCCGGCGGTACATACGTCATCTCTTTCCTTCCCATTCTCCTTGAATTCTGGAGAGGGAAGAGCCCCCGCCCCCTTTCGACAGATGAGAAAAATCCCTTCCAAGAGATTCAGAAATGTACCCAGGTCACTCAACTGACAAGCAGGGAGTCAGATTTGAACTCCCATTCTTCTGCCCTCAGAGCCTGAGTTTTCTGGATGAGATGGAACGTTGGCTGGCTTGGCCCGCAGGCCCTGGGTGGTTGGTAAATGGGAGCGCTGGCCCCTGGGCGGGGAGGGTCTGTGGCACGGCGCCCCCCTCCCCGCCAAGAGTAAGCGGCCGGAAGCAATATTCTAGCTGCTTTACAACCTTGAGTTTCCTGAGCTCCCGGTCCTGGGAGGAGTGAAAGGAAGAGAGGAAGGAGCTGGGCTGGGCTCTTTGGGCCCAGTTCCCAATTAAACAAGCCTCTTACTTTCCCATGGGTGGCGGGGTCCTTGCTGGAGGGAGGAGGGTTTCAGGCACCCCCATTGAAAGTGGGTGTGGGGCTGACCCAGCCTCCTCTCAGATGCCCGAAGCAGCCTCAGGAGCTCCCGGCCCTCACGCCTCCGCCCCAGCGGGCTAAACAAGGCTTCTTGGCTTGGGGTGTTTTCTGCCAGGTCATGAGAACAGGCCCAGAGCTGCCTGCTGCCCTTGGTTAGAAGCTTCCCGCGGTTTGGAAAGCACTTTGACACGGTTTAGTGCAAACCTGTCCTCCCCAAAACCCTGCAGGGGGGGCAGGACGTTGAGCCACCTCCTCACGAGCCACCAGGGAGCAAGCGGGTCTGTTGCCCTTGGTTGCAGGTGGGTCTCAGGAGGCTCGGGATGGTGATGGCTTGTCTCAGGGCCACCCCACCAGTTAGCCACGGACAGGCTGATGGCTCTGCCTCCCGAGCAGGCAGTCTCAGCCAACTCCTGGGCGTCTCTGTCGAGCCGGAGCGTCGGGCGTCGGCCAGCCTGCTCCCTTCCTCTCACCAGCCGTGACGCGCACCCTGCATCCCAGCTGATCTATTTGTCTTCCGAGTATCTACCTTAGAGCCTTGCTGCAGGCCTGTGTTTCTCGCAGGAACACATGCGTCGTAGCTCTGGCCTGTGCGTTGGCGCTGCTGCTGCCCAGTGTCCAGCCGGCAGGGGTACCGGAACTTTCTAGTCTTCCCGTGATGGACGTTTGTATTGCACTCAGGTTTTTTTTGCCTTACGAGCAGTGTCGCCCTGGCCTTTGCTGTGTCCCCTAGTAACTTAGGAATTTGGACTTAAAACATCATGCCGAGACCTGTGGCTGCCCCCGGTGGGTCACCCTCTCTGTGGGACTCCGGCTCTCCGCTCCCGCCCCACCCTAACTTGTGTCCAGAGCGTGGTCTGATGCTGGAATGGTCTGAGGTCTGGCCGAGAGCCAGAGCAGAGAGCTGAGGGGCTGCAAAGTCAAAACCAGTGTTTCCCAAACTCTGCCCTCTGTGGGGCTCCTAATAGGCCTTGGAGAGGCAGAGGAGTTCCGCAGTCCAGTAAGTTTGGGAAATAAAGTTGAAGACTTCGAACTTAAAAAAAAAACCCTCACATTGTCGAATTTAATACAAAAATATATTGACATGTGTCCGTAAATACACAAAAGGAGGACCGTACGGGGTAGCGGCCGCCAAATCGATTTAACTGCAGACGCCTTTGGGGACGGGACTGTGCTGCAGGGCCGGTCGTCCTGCTTTAATGGACTTTGAGAAACGGGGGTCTCACATGCTGCCTGTGGCTGGAGAAGGTGCCGGGCTGAAGGCGTTTGTTTCGGGGGGAAGGTGTTGGGGAGGGGAAACTTTCTCTACCCTCTTAGGTTCAGTCTTGGGGGGTCCGCAAACTAAAGAGCCCCAGTGGCGAGAGAAAAGACGGAGTGAATCACATGCTTAAGGGCGTTCACAGAGAAATGTGACTCAGCGGTGTGTAAGAATTGGGGGCCCAGATGCCTCTTTAGTGTGGGTGGAGGGAGAGTCCCCGACCCCGTTCTAGATGTTCTGCTCTCCTCCCAGGCCCACCCAGGCGGTGGGCTCTGGGGAGACCCTCAATAAAAAGGCCAAGCCTGGGAGTTCCCATCGTGGCTCAGAGGTAAGGAACCCGACTGGTATCTATGAGGATGAGGGTTCGATCCCTGGCCTCACTCAGTGGCTTAAGGATCCAGTGTTGCTGTGAGCTGTGGATCTGGCATTGCTATGGCTGTGGAGCAGCTGCAGCTCCCAGTGTACCCTAGCGGGGGGACTTCCATATGCTGCAGGCGTGGCCCTAAAAAGCAAACAACAACAACAACAAAGAAGAAACAAACAAACAAACAAAAATGGCCCAGAGCTCTGCTGAGGGCATGGTTGACCCTCTTACCCCCCACCCCCGCCCCGTGTGTCTCTGGAGCACACCCAGCTCTCAGATGATACCCGAGAGCTCGCCAGATCTCAGGGGCGTGTGTGTGCCCGTCCTTCCTAACCCGTAGTTCTACACCCAGGCCCCCACTGGAGGCCCCTGAGAAATGTTTAAACATCACCACCTCCTAGATTAGTTCCATCGGAATCGCTAGGGTGGGGCCCGGGCACCCGAATTTCCTAGAAGCGCCCCTTAGAATGGTAATGGGCCACCAGAATTGAGAACCTCTTTGCAGGAGCCAAGCCAACACCCCCTTTTCCGCGGACCCCCTCCTCGCTCACAGCCGCCCACACTCCGAGTCAGAGCCTTAGTCCTCCCTCAGAGTACCAAAGCTTTTATTGTTTGACCCAAAATTTACCGTCTTAGCTGTTAAGCTTCTGTTTGGGGCATTATTTCAGCGAAGGATGAGGTCGGGAGCTTGGCACCTAATGCCGACCTGGAGCGCCCCCACCTGGCGGCCCTCGCGCCTGACACCCGGAGAGCCCTCCCCTGGGCGACACCGCTCATGGGGCCAGACACACGTCAAGGGTCTGGTTGTGTTGCTGCTGGTGCTGAGGATTCTGGGAGGAGGATGGGGGTCAGTGGGCTTGGACGCGTGCCCAGGGCTACCGCTCAGCTACATGGTGTCCCACGTGCAGAATAACACAGTTGGCTGCAGATGAGTTAAGATGTCATCAAATACTTTCTGACACATTGTTGATTTAATGAGAGCTTCGCCAGAGGAAAAAGAAATGTGTATTGAAGGTGCCTGCAAGGGGAAGATGCCACCTGACAGTGGGGGCGGGGGGAGTTCTTCTTAGAAAGGAGGAAATGGGGCTTTCCTGCCACTGAGTCCCACAAATATTTATCAGGGCTGCTTCCTAGGCGACCGGGAGGGGGTGAGTAAGTCAGCCAGGCAAGTGCACCAGGTCAGGGTGTGAGGCGGGAAGCACAACATGGGGGTGGTGGTCACATCTGATGGAGGGACATCTGGAGGGCCTCCTGGAGGAAGTGACTTTTTTTTTTTTTTTTTGCTTTTTAGGGCCACACCTGCAGCATATGGACATTCCTAGGCTAGGGGTTGAATCGAAGCTGTAACTGCCAGCCTACACCACAACCACAGTGGCGCAGGATCTGAGCCGCGTCTCCGAGCAAGTTCAGGGATTGAACCTGCATCTATCCTCACGGACACTAGTTGGGTTCGCTACCGCTGAACCACGACGGGAACGCCGAGGCAGTGACTTTTTAACAGGAAGGTTTAGATGGGGTTTGGGAGACTGCGGGGCCTGGATGAAGACCTAGGGTCCTAAGAACACTGAACGCGGTAGAGAAGTGCTGCGGGAGGCGGTCAGGACCAGAGGCGGCCCTGGGGTCACGGCTGAAGCTGGTGGGGGGGGGGTGAGGCCAGCCGCTCCATTCCCCGAAGAGACTGAGACGGGGCCTCCGTGTGCTCGGAACCCCTGCCCTGGGGGACGAGGAGACAGAGTGGCTGGGGACGTGCCCTCCTGGGAGGGGTGGTTAACGCAGGTCTCAGGCCGCCCCCGAGGTCACTCCAGTGGGGGGACTGGAGGTTGACCAGGAGAACCTTTCCAGGAGGTTGGTTTTAGCAGTGCAATGGTCCGAAGCCAGACGGCAAAGGTGAAGAAGTGAGTGGGTGCTGGGGAGAGAGAAGCCGCAGTGTAGACCAACTGTGAGGAGGTCAGGTTGAATGTTCAGAGAGGAAGCGAGTCTGGGCCAGAGGAAGGGGAGGCAGCCTCGGTTTTGAGCTGAGGGCAGCCGACCGTTCTCCCTGGTTGAGTTGAAAAGAAACCGGAAGAAAGCAAGCTCTCAACCCAGTGTGACAGCAACGAGCACGGCTCTGCTGCTGCAGTCGCTGTGGGGGCAGGGCCCCTCCGTCCCCCTGCATGTTGGGTCTTCACGCCAGGGCTTTGGGGGCCCCCCAGGGACAGTGGGGGCTTGTGAGAGCGCCAGCACCTTTCTGAGGCCCACCTGCCTCTCGGCGCAGAGGCTCCCTGGGGGCGTGTGGCTGCCTGTGCTCCCTGCCCAGGTCAGCCCCCAGACCCACACTGCAACGGCCCGGCCCTTCCCCCGGCCTCCTGTGCGGGAGCCCAGCGACCTGCCCACAGAGGAGAGGGAAGGACGTTTTTCTTGGCACTTGGCGAGGAACATCTGGTGCGTCCCGTGGGGCTTTGCTGGCGGGGTGGGTGGGAAGGGAGCTGGCAGGAGGGCTGAGCTTTGCGCTCACAACCAGGCTTGGCAGGAGAAACGTCCGGGACCTGTGACCTGGGGTGGGGGCAGTGCGTGTGCGTGTGCATGAGAGAGAGAGGGAGGCAGGATGCTGTGTAGCCACTTCCTCTCTTCTGAGGATGCTGCTGATGCTAGCGCCACCGCCTCGGGCGTCACACACGGCCCTGCAGGACGGGGCTGGCCACTCCCCTGGAGGCTGCTGGGCTCTGCACCCAGTTAGTCCAGCTGGAGGAGGGAGCCTGATGCCCCTCTGTGCCTCCCGGAGTAGGATGTTGCTTCAGGACAGCTGACCAGGGCTGCTGCCCCCCCCCAATACTGCGACCATTTCTGCTGGGGGCTCCTGAGGGAGGGGTGGGCTCCGCTCGGGCGCGGTTGGAAACGACTCCCAGCGCCCTTGTCAGGACACGATGGGACTCCCTCCTCTCCACTGCATGTCAGCTGGTGCCCAGCCGGGGGGCTCCCTCCGCTTGCCAGGGTGAGTCTAGCCCCTCCCCAAATCTGACGTAGGCCCCTTCGGGTCTGGGAAGGATGCTGCTCACAGATGCACGGCCTGGAGCCAGTTCTCTTCCAGCCCTTCATCTGTGCAAGAAGCCCCGAAGTGGAGTTCCCATCGTGGCTCAGTGGTTAATGAACCCGACTAGTATCCATGAGGATGCAGGTGCAAACCCTGGCCTCACTCAGTGGGCTAAGAATCCGGCATTGCCATGAGCTATGGTTTAGGCAGCAGACACGGTTCGGATCCTGTGTTGCTCTGACTGTGGAAAGAAAGAAGGAAGGAAGGAAGGAAGGAAGGAAGGAAGAAAGAAAAAAAGAAAGAAAGAAAGAAAGAAAGAAAGAAAGAAAGAAAGAAAGAAAGAAAGGCGAGCAAGCCCCGAACTTACACAGGTCACGTTCCAGACTGTGAGGCTGTGTCATTTTCCATGGCTGCTGTAGCAAATTAGCACACACTCAGTGGCTCAAAGCCACAGGGATGTATTCTCTGACAGTTCGGGGGTCAGCAGGCTGAAATCGGGGTCGCTGGGCTAGGTAAAGTTGTCAACAGGGCTGGCTCCGTCTAGAGGCTCCAGGGGGGGATCTGTCCTCGCTTCCTCCAGCCCCTGGTGGCTGCTGGTGTCCCTTGGCTTGCGGCCGCCTCACTCCACCACCCTGCCTCCATCATCCTGCAGTCCCTCTCTCTGAGTTCTTCAAGCTTCCCTCTGCATCCCTCCCCCAAGGACCCTGTGGTTACATTTGGGGTCCCCCCAGATCACAGGGTGCCCTCTGCATCTCAGTCCTTCATCACCGCCCTGCCCTCAAGGTGCCACTCACAGGCTCCAGGAGGAGGGGGTGTGATCCCGTCTCCCACCCGGCTCGCTGTTTGTCCCAGGGCCCTTCTGGTTTTAAGGTGGACAACAGGAAAGCAAATGGGCTCCAGGGAAAAAAGGGACCCGTTAAATTCTCTCTTCTTTAATCTACCGCAAACACATGCACATGGTTGCACAACCATCACCGCTATGTTCACCTCCAGAACCTTTTCATCACATGGAAAGGAAACCCCACGTCCGTGAAGCAGTCGCACTGCATCCCCCCGCCTTGGCAGCCACCGCTTTCTGTCTCTATAGACTGTTTTTTAATCAGTGCCGTGTGGCTTTGAAGTCGATAAACAGAGGCGCGCGGGGCACGTGGCGGACGCCTAGGAGGCCCGCGCCCAGGTGCTCCGCTCAGGGGGCAGGAGTTGCAGTCGCCTGGGTGTCAGAAAGGGTTCCTGGCTCCGTGCTGCTGGGGAAGTTCCTGGAGCCACTGTCTTCGAGTCAAGGGTTCATCCTGGCCCTGAATACATGAGCCCCAGAGAGAACACCAGCAAGGGTTGGGTTGGCAGTCGCCGAACTAGCATCTTGGAACCATGTGACCAAAGCTCAGCACGTGTCTGGCAATGTGCTTTCCTTCTTTCTTTCTTCTTTTTTTTTTTTGTGTCTTTTAGGGCCGCACTTGTGGCATATGGAGGTTCCCAGGCTAGAGGTCAAATTGGAGCTGTAGCCGCCGGCCTTCACCACAGGTCACGGCAACGCCAGATCCTTAGCCCACCGAGTGAGGCCAGAATCAAACCTGTGTCCTCATGGATGCCGGTCAGATGCGTTTCCGCCGAGCCACGACGGGAACTCCCAGCACAGTGATTTCTTAGGAGCAACTCTGCTCTTTCTGATAGTGGAATCTGAGAAGTGTCCCTGCTGTGTCCCCAGAAAGGGGACACTGTGGTACAGGAGTCAGCGGCCGCAACAGTATCTCCAGTAGATGCAGGAGGGTGTCCCTTCCCGTCCCCGTGGGGCTGCACGCATGGGGCTGACAAGGTTCCAAATGAACTGTCCTCCAAGGATCTGGTGTGATCTCGGGGTGCAGTTGAGCCGGTTGAGAGGCGCACGGTCCCGGACAGTCGCCCCGGCCACGTGTGGGTGTGGCCATGGACCCCTGGAAACATGTCCCGTCCCACCCGAGAGGTGCCATACGTGTACGACGCACCCTGGGTCTCAAAGACTTGGTGCAGAAGGAAAAAAATGCAAAGCATCACAAACATTTTTACATCGATCCCATGTCGAGTTGATAATACTTTATTTTAGCTCTTAGGTTAGGGTGCATGAATATTAACGTTACCTGTTTCTCTGTACTGTGGCTCCTAGGAACTTCATATAATTTGTCTTTTTGTCTTTTCTAGGGCTGCACCTGCGGCACATGGAGGTTCCCAGGCTAGGGGTCTAATCCAAGCTGCAGCTGCCGACCTACCCCACAGCCACAGCTACGCCAGATCTGAGCAGTCTTCGACCTACACCACAGCTCACGGCAACGCCGGATCCTTAACCTACTGAGCGAGGCCAGAGATCGAACCTGCAACCTCATGGTTCATTAACGACTGAGCCACGATGGGAACTCCGGAACTTTAAAACGAGGAGTTCCCTGGTGGCTGAGTGGGTTAAGGACCCAGTGTTGTCACTGAAGAGGCTCAGGTTTCTTCTGGGGCGCAGGTTCTATCCCTGGCCTGGGAACTTCCACATGTTGTGGGTGTGGACAAAAAAAGGTATTTTTTGCTGAAAGGTTAGGTGAGCAGCTGCTGAGATATCAGGCCTCTCTCTGTTTTTGCTGAGTGTGTGCTGAGCATCAGACACCAGACAGTGCCAGGGGGCAGGTGCCCTGTATTGGAAAAGCCCCTGGACTGGGGGGCTTGCCAGGTGCAGGGATTCCCTCTCCGGTGTGCTGGGGGCCTCTGTCAGTGACAAGAGCTTGTCACGTGTACAGAGCACCCAGGCTGCCTCCGGGGCCAGAGATCTGGGGCGGGCAGGGTGAGAGGTGGGTTTGGAGGTGGGTTTGCCCACGTGGTACCCAGGAAGGGGTGGTGGGCCTTGGGAGTGGGCTCTGGGCCAAGAAAGCGGGGGGACAAAGTGAGGCCAGAGACTAGAAGGAGGTTCCGGGGGAGCCCAGGTGGCGTCTCTGTGGCTCACATCCTTGGCTCTGTAGTAATTAACGCTGACGCCCAGCCTGGACTCCTTTGTCCCTGGTTCTTGGAGCTGCTTTTAGCCAAGTGAGCGGGGTGTCAGGGGGCTGGGCCCTCCCCACTCTCCACCCCAGGAAGTCACCTCCTTGGAGGACGGGGACGCGTAGTTTCTGAGCGGCGTCCTTGCTGCTCCTGGCACATGTCGTGCTCCGATTCTGGGTGACTGGAGTTGATGAGGCCCATTTTACAGACGGGGAAGGTCCAGGCCAGCAGAGGTGGAGCGAGGGGCCAAAGCTAGTTTGAGTGAAGGGGCCCCCGTCCGGTTTTGACTCTGGGACCCATGTTTGGATCCACCACAGCCTCCTTCCCTGAGATGTAGACGGGGGCGGGGCTGTGCACCCCTCCCCTGGACGCTCCCCCAGCTCTGGCCAGGCGCCCAGAGACAGATGGCAGCTGCTCCCCACGCCCCTTCGTGTGGGGGTGGGAGGGGCGGGGGACACCACCCCTGAAGCCTCTCTGGCAGCTTGCGGACCTGGGAGGCCGCGGGGGCAAGTTGGCCATCGGGAGTGGGAGCGGCCCCTGGGGGAGGCCTGGCCGCCGAGGAACGCGGTCTTGGACCTGGTCGGCCTGCCTGTGTGGCCAGTGAGGAGGGTGCCCCTGGCCTTGCCCGCCAACCACATGGGCGATCTGGGAAACTGTGGGCGTGGGCTGGCCCGTGGGGGCTGGGCTGGGGGGGGGTCCCTCCTCCTGAAAGCAGGAGGATGGACACGGACCCCGGACAGCACTCCCAGGGCTCCAGCTGTCACTCATGCTCTTTGGCACTTGAACTAACTGCTCTCCGGCCCAGGAAGACCCCACACTGGCCCCAGGAACTCTCTCCTCCTCTGGGGGTCAAGTTTGGCCCCGCCTGTGCCTGGGAGTGACTCACTCTCTCGGGGTCAGAGGTCGTGGCACAGGCTGGGTCTGGCCCATCCCAGCGTCCAGGCCCAGCCCCTGCTGGGTAGTTCCCAGCCATCCCTCCTCTGGGGACCACCTAGCCCGTCCCCCCAGGGGTCCCTGCACTTCCCAGGGGCCTGCAGGGAGGGGAGTGAGGAGGAGACTCCGTGACTCCCATTCCCAGGCCCTCAGGGGCTGGAGAAGCAGGAGCGGAATCAGTGGGAGTCAGAGGTCAGAGGCTGGGGAAGAAGAGCCCTGCGCGAGCCGGCACCCCGCCCCCTCCCCAGCCCATGCCTGTCCCCTCCTCTCCCTTCTGGGTCCTGTCCACCCTCACCCCTGGCTGCCAGCAGCCTGGACTCCCGGGAGAGGGTGGCCTGTAGCCTCGGTGTGTCACCAGAGCTCTCAGGGTCAGGACGGGTGGGGGTGCAACTGGCAAAGAGGGAGGGGGCGGGGCTGCGGGGGGAGAGAGGTGCCCGCGGGCAGCGAGCGTCAGATTCTTGGCATCACCCTGCGCTGCTGCAGCCGGCGGGAGGGCAGGCGGGGGTGGGGTGGGGAGGGCGGCCTGGCAGGACTTCCAGGTGAGCCTCTCCCTCGCTCTCTTCCCCGGCCAGAGGCCATGCCACTTTCCTTTGGGGGTGCCTCCTGCTGCCCTGGGAAATCCTTGGTGTCTCTTAGGCACCCGGACGGGGGTGGTTGCCGGGGCGCCCCTTCCCTCGCCGCCCTCCCCCGCGAGCTGCGACCCCCGAGAGCCTCCCTCCCTCTGCGGGCCGTGGCGGTCGCCATCCCTCCTACCTCTGCCCGCGCTCCGGGAGGCTCCTTGTTCCTCGGCCACAAAGCCCCTTTGATCCTCTGCTCGGCGCCGAGCCATGTGACCCGGTGGGCGGGCCGCGCTCTCAGGCGGCCGGCGCAGCCCGACTCCGCTGCTGGGTGAGTCCTCGCTCCCTTTGTCCCTTCCTACCTGGCGCCGCTTCCCGGGGGCCTTCAGGTGGCCTGGCCGCCGGGCAGCCCCACCCCGGCCAGGCTGGGCGCGGCGCCTCCCTGGGGCCCCCGGGGCCTGGTCCCCCCAGCCGGCGGGACTGTCCCCGGGTCCCCGGAGAGGGGCGGCGAGAGCTCGGTCTCCACGCGGGGCCCAGATTTTCAGCCGCGGAGCAGAAGAGAAGGGCTTTGTGTGTCCCGGCCGCGGCTTTGTGAATCTCTGGCCAGCTACCCGAGTGGGTAAGGCCTCCTTGGCCGGAGTTTCTAGGAGCCGATTTCCCTTTCGCCAGGGGCTTCCCTGATTTCCCGGAGGACGGGGAGGAAGTGCGGACAGATACAGATTGTCAGCCCTTAGGGGCAGGCGGCTCCACGACAGGCTGGAGATTCGTTCGTATCCACAGGCAGTGGCTGTGCTGGAATCTGAGCTCGTGGCTGGCGTTGTGATCTGGGGAGTTTGTGCCTGTTGGATTCCTGAGAGGTGTTTTGGGGTGTGCAGGACGTTCCTGGGAGCGGGTTTGGGGGGGGGCGCTGGAATGCATGTGCTTTGCTAGCAGATGGAGCGGGGCGGGTGTGCAGGGGTGAGAAGGAGGCACTGGGAGACATGCCTTCGAGGCGCTGGGGAGCACCCCCAGACTCCAGCGCCCAGCACGTCCGCCCAGGCGTCCAAGCTGGAGGCCGAGGGCTTCATGGACAGTGCCATCTGCTCTGAAGCTTCATCCCAGATGTCCCCTGGGGGTCGACCCAGCTTCCAGGCTGCAGGCCTTCGTCCTCGTCCCCTCCGTTTCCTCGGCCCTGCAGTCTGCTGGCATTTTTGGCAGGGGTTCGGGAATGCATCTCTGCTCCCCCAAGAGAAGTTCGAAATTCCTTTCCTGGAGGAAAATGTGCCGCAGTCCATACAGCGGGGTTCTGGCCGCGGGGACAGCACCCTGGTTGGAATTCAGTTTGGAGCCCACGTGGAAAAGCCTCTCGGGAGAAGGGAGCGGAGGCCCGTAACCTCTTGTGGGTCCCTCTTAGTTGTGTGCGTTTCCCTCCTTCATTCATCACCCTTTTGCCTTGAGACTTCGGAGCCCCAGGGGTGTTTACAGAATTGTCAACTCTCTTTGCAACCCTGGGGCTCCTTTTCAGGAACCAGGAAGAAGAACCAGTTGGTTTAACCCTTTGGGGGTGGGGAGCCAGCATCCATCCGAGGCCTCTTTGGAAAGACGGGGTCTCTCATGGGTCTCTTCTGGGTTGTGATGCGGCTGACCTCTTTTTACACCGTCTCGGGGGACCCGCGTGGTCACTGACCCTCACCCACCCATCCTGTCCTTCCCCACTGCCTCTGTCACTTCCGTGTCGCGGCACCTGCAGGACTCCTGGGCCTACTGGTGTGGGTGTACTTCCGCCGGCCTCTGCTCCTTGTGGCTGGCACTGTGACTTGGTGATGACCAGTCCCGCCTGCATGTGGGCACTCGGAGATGGAGCAGGCAGAGCCCTGTTCCGAGGGAAGGGGGCAGTCACAGGCAGAACGTGGCCAGCACTGTCATTAGCCTTGCAGGGCCCCTGGGGTCGTTTCCAGAGCGCCAGGTCCACTGCCCGGCGCTGGGCACAAGGGCCTTCCCCCCCAGAAGCCCTGAACTCACTTGGGCCACCAGGACCCCGGGCTGACTTGCCTCCCCACCCCCTCTCAGCTTCCCCTGCCACCGTGTCCTCCCTGCTTCCTGTTGTGACACCGCCAGCCTGAGCTGCGCTTGTCAGATAGGGCGGCTTTGCAGGAAAGAGGCGTGTTTGCCAGGGACCAAGATGCATTGGCAGGAAGGGGAGACCCTGTCCTTAGGCGGCCCCCCACCAGCCCAGCGCAGCACCCGGCTTCCTGCGGGGTCGGAGGTCTCCAGGCTTTGTAAGGAAGCCAGGCACCCCCTGCACGCTTCACTCTTGGGTCGGCTTTCGCATAGCGCCGTCAGCTCAGAGCTCCCACCCTCTCCTGCTGGCCTTGTCTGAGAAGGATGACTTTATTTTCCTTGTATTTATTTGCTTGTAGGGTTGTTTGTTTATGGCCACGCCTGCGGCATGTGGGAAGTTCCCAGGCCAGGGGTGGAACCCACTCCACAGCAGCAACCCAGGCTCCTGGAATGACAATCCCAGACCCTTAACCCTCTGTACCACAAGGGAACTCCAGGATGACTTTATTTTAGCATGTAGGGGTGGGGACAGATACTTGCTGTCTGCCCTGCATCCCTGGCCGGGGCTCTCTGCAGTGAAGTTCAGCCTCCCACACCTGCTGTTCCCGCCCATCCCTCTCCAAGCATCCCCGCCCCTCAACCTTGGCTTTGGTCACTGATGCCACCGGGTGCCAGAAAGATGTGGGGTTGGCTATGGGCTGGTGCTGAGGATCCTGGGGCCCAGCTCCCCATAGCTGGTTCCTGGGGAAGATGCTTCTAGTAGAAGTCATAGCCCGTGGCTGGGACTCCCTTCCCAGACGCCTACCTTCCAGCACCAGGCTTTGATTTGTTTGTGGAGTGCCGGGCTGTCTCCTGGGACAGGTAGGGACCTGTCCTCAGAGGCTCAGTGGAGCCTCGTAATGCCTTCCCAGCAGCTCCTGAGGCCGTGGCCCTGCAGGTCAGCCTGGGGCCCAGAGAAGGTGGGGGGGGGTGTCCCATCACAGCCGGATGGCGTCTTGCCCCTCCTGGGAAGCCCTCCAGCCTCCCCACCCCACAGCGGGCCACGGGGAGGCTAGTTCGGGGCTGGTGGAACTGCGGGTGGAACAGCCCACCCTAGGGTGTGGGTGGGTGGTGGGGTTCCAACCTGCCACTCTCTTCTCTTTAATTACCACTGGCCGGGGAGCTCTGATGCTGACTCTGTGGGGGCCCGAGCCCCATCCACCCTCAGAGCAGGGTTATAATCAGCTCCAGGGATCTCTTCCTCCCAGTGGGCGTCTGGGGTGCGGGGCTGGTCTTGGTTTGGGGGAGGGGACAGGTGAAGGTGAACCCCTCTGCCCACTCCCCTCTTCCTGGCTGGTCCAGCCTCATTGCCATTTTTAAACCTTTTAATCTGGGCTTAGCAGCTGCATCTCAGCAGAGGGGCCAGGTTTCTCGTCGCTGCCCTGAAGCTGGGAATGAGGGACACACCACACCCTCTGTGATTTGTCAGCCCCTGGGCACCCACGCTGCCCTTGGAAGCCCGGCTTGGGGTTCTGGCGCCAACACTGACCCCCGCTGGTCCTCGGGAGGGAGGGCCACCAGCCTCGGTGGCACCCTAGCTCTGTCCCTTTGCACCTGGCCCACAGCACCCTCTCCGGGGCCCGCGTCGCTTGGAGGGGGGGCCAGCCCCTGCCCTGCTCTGCGAGTGCCAGGCGCCGAGTGCCCGGTGCCCCACGGGCTGTGGCGCAGCGTCCTTGCTGGTATCCCTGGTGGAATGTGCCCGCACCTCCTCCCGCCCCGCAGCTCCTTATCTCGTATCTCGTCTCCCGGGCCTGGTCCAAGGGCCTGTCACTCGCTGAGGTTTAACCGGGAGCAGGAAAGTGAGTCGCAGTCCTGCGTGGAGGACGCCCCACGGCAGGTGTGTCCTGCCTATGTGTCCTTCCCTAGACCCCGCACCCGGGTGGGTTGGGATCTCCTGGTCTTTGTGGCGTCCTGGATGTCCGAGGTGCCCGCTGGTCACTGTCAGAGTGGCCGCAGAGGCGGCCCCGTGTGACCACAGCGTTTCATCTTTTCTCCGAATGCTCCGTCGTTTCCGTGAGACAGGATCGAGGGGCCTCGTAAGAACTGACATTTGTCTTGCGTTCTTCACATGAGCTCCCACTGGACCTTTTTTTTTTAACAAACAAACAAAAAGTTATCTATTTTCAATAAAGAGAAAGGAGCAGCATTTCTTCGGTGACTTAAATACATTCTCCTGGGCAGGGGACTGGACCAGGCGATCCTGGGCCCGCCACACACCCTGGTGTGCCAGGGGAGTGAGGACAGGGCTCCAGTCTTTTGTCCCTTGTCTGCCGGGGACGGAGAGAGAGCCGCCTGTTGCCTGGGGTCAGTTGTGGGCCCGGGAGACGAACAGTGGGTTGGACAGAGGCCGCCCCGTTGAGTCAAAGGGAGAATTGCTGTTGACAGTTGCTCGGGGGCTGGTGGGGGCCAGAGGGTGCAGAGAGCCAGGACGGGGTGTCACAGCCACCCCAAGGGGAGCGGTGGCCTCGCTCACCCTGGCCCTGCGGTGACAGAGAGCGCAGAGCGGGGGCACCGCAGCCACTTTGCAAACCGCTGGTCACCGCAGTGGCTTTGCAGTCTGCCTGCCAGGCCCGGAACCCCACGACTGGCGCCGTCCTCCGACCACAGGGTACTCTGGGCCCGGGCCCGGGCTCCCCAGTCTCCACGTCGGGGAATTTCATTGGCGTGCTGTCCATCACTGCTGGTGGGGCGGCCTTCCCTCCCCACGTGACAGGTGGGGGCCGCGGCAGTGGGGACCGATGGGTCAACGCATCCGTGGCAAAAAGGTATCTTTCCAAACGCTTCCTCACGGGAAGAAGAACAGCTTTTCAAAGGGCTCTCGTTTTGCGTTGGTTTGCGGGTAGTTGTTTAAAAATTGGGAAAGCAGAGGGACCTCCGATGTGTCACCTGCTGCCTTGAGGTGCTGAGGACAGGTGGGAAGGGGCCTTTCCTGTCCTCTCTGGACTCTGGCCACTTGCCGTCCACCCTGTCCCCAGAGCCACAGGTGAGGGCGCAGTGGCCTCGGGCAGAGAAAGGGGCTTGGGCCACGTGTGGTCACGTGCCCCGATTGGGGGGGGGCAGATGTGGGGCCTGCTCCTCAGATTGCTCCTCCATGAGGGCCGCCCCCACACGGCACCCCTCAGCAGATGTCTGCTTCCTGCTTCCTGCTCGTCTGGCACCAAGTCCCTCAGCTGTCTTTTTCCGTCTTGCCTCCCCTGCCTCCTCCGGGGCTCACAGTGGACCTGGGCGGCTCCTGCCTGTGTGCCCTCCGCCCTCCCTGTCCCTGGTCACCCCCTCGTGCCTTCATCCAGCAGTGCTTTGGGGGCATCCTCTCTGCTGAAGGGCCAGGCCCGCCCTGGGTCACAGAGGGATGGGGGGCCGTGACCTCTGCGTGCACCCTGGTTTCTGCACTCAGTCTGCTGCCAGTTCGTGGTGGGGGGAGCTGGGTGAGTCAGGGATGGGGGCGGCCCCTCGAGGGCTGGGGTGTTTGTGGGTTGGGTGGAGGGGAGGCAGACCCCCTGAGCTGGCTCCTCCTCAGACTCCTCCCAGCCCACCAGGGGCCTCTCCAAGGCTCGCTGGAGAGTAGAAAGCCGATTCCCATCACCCACGGGCCCCCGGAGCTAAAATCATCATTAAACCTTGAGCAGCCCAGAGGCCCCCTCTCTCTGGGGCCTTGCCACCCTGTAAAAGTAAGTTCTCTGGTTGTGGCTTGTTGGGCGTCCTTAGGGTTTGGGATGGGGGGAGGGAGAGGACTTCGGCCTCTAGTGGGTTTGGGGGGGCCCAGGAAATCCAGTGGCTGCCCCCCAGCAGCTTGGCTCCCTCCATCACTTCCTCTGGACCTGCACTGGGGAGTCTGGTCAAGCGGGGCCGCAGGTGTCCGCCAGGCCTGGGTCCTGCCGCTGCTGCGGGTGGCTGCACCCTGCTGGCTCAGGCACTGGAAGGGGTCTGAGCAGGTGTCTTGGGACAGAAGCACAGTTTTCCCCTCTGTCTCGTCTGCCCAGAGACCTGGGATGAGCCAGTTCAACCTTCCTGACTGCTGAGGGGCTTTTTTTTTAAATTGCCACTTGTCCTTCCTTTCAGATTTCAAGGGGGCTGCTCCCAGGTCATTCTGTGACTGACTGGTTTCCAGCCCAGGGCACTCAGGACCCTTTATAAAAATTCCTGTTGAGTCCTTATAAGTCAGCAGAGTCACCCGGCTGAGAATCCCACCCCCATGTGGGGCTGAAGAATTGATAGGGAGTTCCGTGGAGGCCAGATGCTGGATTGGTCCAGGGGGCAGAGTGGACCAGAAGGACACAGTCCTTGCTCTGGTTCCTGGGGAGCTCACAGCCAGCAGCCTTCTCGTTGTTGGAAATGGCTTTATCGACATAGAATGCACATTGCAGAAGATCCACTTTTAAAGTGCAGTGGTTTTACATATATTCAGTTAGGCAACCATCATTACTAATTCTGGAAGATTTTTCATGCCCCCTCCCCCTCAAAGAGCACCTGTTTCTCCTAGCCGTTGCTTTCCAGTCCCAACTCCCTGCTCCGAGCCCCCAGCCCCCAGCAGCCAGGAATCTGCTGTCTGTGTCTGTGAACATGCCTGTTCCTGGTATTTCATATCAGTGGAGTCACACACTAGGTGGCATTTTTCGTCTGGCTTCTTTCACGTAGCACAGCGTTTTCAAGGTTCATCCCTGTGAACTGCGTCCACGGTCCGTTCCTCTTTACACCTGTATAGTATTCCACTTTACTGCTGTTTGTCTACGCCTCGAGGGGCTGATGGGCATTTGGGCTGTGTCCACTTTGCCGCTCTTGGGAAGCATGTCACAGTGAACAATGGTGTCCAGGTCGGGTGTGGACGTGCGTTTTCATTCTCTTGGGGGATTGCAGGGGTGCGTGGGAAAGCTTGACTCTCCAGCACTGGGTCAGGGTGTGCGATTGGTCCCTGGGGCCCTTGCCCCCAGTGGCTGTGAGCATCTTGAATAGCACATCTCAAATCTGAGTCGCTGTGCAATTTGCTGGGGGTCCTTTTGTTTCACTGTGAGTCCCGGGCCCAGCTCACTGGGACTGGGTCACTCCAGGTGGCATCAATGCAGGACGCGGGGAGTCGGGGGTGGAGGCGAGGCGCAGAGGGGTTTTTTGGGTCTGCAGCTGGGTCCTGTCTCTGACTTCTAGCTTCCTTTGCCGGCGCGGGCCTCCAAACAAGGCAGAAAGGGGAAATGGAAGGACTGTGTGTCCTCTCCCGGGAACGGGGAAGCGCGCAGCGGTGAACTCGCTGCTCTGCGAGAGGAAGTGGGTGGAAGGAGGGTGGGTTTGGCGAACCGCACCGCCAGGGGGAAAGTGGTGGAGAGGATGCACCCCCTCCCACCCCAGGGGGCTGGGGGCTGGGGGAGGTGTTTCCTTCCTGGGAGGTGGAAATTCAAGGGGCTGCCCCTGGGATGGGGGTCGGGGGGACGGCCACAGGTCCCCCATGCTGCAGCGTTTCTGGACTGTTCCCTGCATCCCAGCCGTAGAGCGATGTGTCATTTAAACCTCCGCACAAGCGCATCCCGCAAAGGCCCACCCCTAACACATCTGGACGCCCGCTCCCCCCCAGCAGCCTGAGTCTGGCCTCGCAGGCTGTCCTGCTGTGTCCACTCAGCATCGCAGGCAGGAGTGCGCTGGGGAGGGCAGAGCGGTCAGCCCGGTCCTTCCTCCTCCCAGCCCTCCCCACCGGCAGCATCCGGAGGGACCTCTGCTCCTCGCCAGGCAGAAATTACCATATGAATGTGGCTCCATCGCAGAGCTGCTGGCTAGAGAGACCCAGGAGGGAACAGGCTCCCACCGTCCCGTCGGGGGCCTGCAGGTTCTGTGCCGACTTCGGCCCGACCGGTGGAAGACGCCAGGCATTTTCAACCACAGTAGGTCCCCTGTTGGGGGTGGGGGGCGAGGGGCTGGGTTGGAGTCCGTTTGCGGGCGATAGGGGGCAGGCTGGGTCCCAGCAAGTGTGGGAGACCTCAGGGACTGGTGTGCTTCCTCTGTGAACTTGCTTTCGTCTCAAGTTATAGAAGAACGTGTAGCTTCTGTCGTTCTTGTTATTTTGGTCTGATTTCAAAAGTCGCAGCTCATTACCGCCGGAAGTGTAGACTCTTAGGAAGGACGTGAAGACGCAGATCCCGACAAAGCAAATCTGAGCGTTTTGTAAACTGTAAAGTGCTGTGCGCAGGGCAGCCGGGCCCCTTGTGTTCCTGGCCAGGTTCCAGGGGGCTGGGACCGTGTCGGTTTGGGGACTTCCGCAGAGCCCCTGCTCCTGTCCTGATTAAATTCCCTTTGCTAGTTGACCCAATCCCTCTGCAGTTGGGGCTGGTGCTATGTTCCATTTAACTGCTGGACAGCAGATTAATGGACACCTAGGGACTGGCGGCCTGGTCACCCCGTGTAGGGGACCCACTCCTTGCCGTGGCACTGGCCGGCCCAGCCGTGGCGTGGCTGGGGTGTCAGAGCTGGCACGGAGCCCAGGGTGGGCCCAGGTGTTCAGACCCGAGCCCCCCGCCTGCTGGCTGTGCCAGCTCTGTCTGCCTCAAGCTTCACATTTGTGCTTCTGGCAGAGACCCCACGGCTCCAAGCCCCTGTTAGGGGTAGATGAGGAAGCCGGTAGGGGCTACGGGCCGCCCAGTTTCCCTGCCCCGGTGGGCGCCCCCATCCCCCCACTGACCATTTCCTGAGCAAAATTTCCTGAACGGGCAGGGGCTGTCCCAGGAAGTCCATCCATCCTTCTGCCGAGGTGCTTTGTGGCTCCAGAAGGAGGATGGAAACCGGAAATCGTTCACATCTCATTCACATGCTGCTACACACTGGAAGCCGAAAGCCGAAAGCCAAGGAGCCCGTGGGAAAGGATGCTGGCAGGCGGGCCAGAGCTGGAGAGGCGTCATCTGGATGGACCCGGAGCCGTGGCCCGTGATGCTCCGGGAAGAGAGGCGGGCAGTGATCTCACCTTTCCTTCCTCCTTCCTTCCTTCCTCCAGCATCTTAACTGGCCACTTCCATGTGTAAGGTTTTGTGACAGCAAAGGAGACAGAGCCAGACATTCAACAAAGGAAGGTGAAATCCGAAGTTGTGAGCAGGGCCTCTGGGGAGGGAACCATGGGGCCCAAGGGGGAGTCCCCGAGAGCAGCCCGGGGAGGACCTCTCCGGAGCCTTGTGTCTTCTGGAAGGAGCCAGGGAGACGGGATGTTACTTATATCGAAACTGGAGAGCTGGGCATTGGCTTGCATTTAATTAACAAATGCATTTACGGGGCCAGGCACTGTTCTCTCCTTTGTACATAGCTTGTTCGGTCCTCACTGCACAAGACGAGTGTTATTATCCCATTTTACGCATAGGAAAATTGAGGCACAGCGAGATTAAGGTACTTGCTCGGGGTCACACAGGGAGTCTGGAACGGAACAGGGTGCCAGCCCTGGGATTCTAGGGCCTGGGGATCTTGGGTTATCCCGGGAGCAGGGGGAGAGTCGTCAGGGTTTCAAGCAGGGAAGTGATGTGATTAATTTGTT
Source organism: Phacochoerus africanus (assembly GCF_016906955.1). Taxonomy (NCBI): domain Eukaryota; kingdom Metazoa; phylum Chordata; class Mammalia; order Artiodactyla; family Suidae; genus Phacochoerus; species Phacochoerus africanus. The sequence goes on along the minus strand of NC_062557.1, from coordinate 4,231,802 downwards.
TTCAACAGGCCTTCCTGGTGCTTTGAGACGGATGGGCTGTGGAGGGCAGTTCGTGGTGGTGGCTTGGATTGTGGGAGCCATGGGCATGGGAGGCAAGGCTACTGCCTGCAGATTGTATTAGATTTGAATCGCTAGGGCTTCGGGATGGATGTGTGCATTCAGGTGATGGAAGGAGGACCCTGGATTTCTAGCTGTAGTAACTGGATGGAGGGAGACGCAGTTCCTCATGGGGGGTGGGGGGCGGGTTCAAGCTCCAGAGCGCCGTTTGGGGCATGTTTGGTGGGAGACAACCAGACTTCACTAGGGCAGAGGCCACAGATACCCAGTCCTGGGCAGGGGGCCTGGCACGGTGGGACATCTCTGCTGAGTCATGATGGACTCGAGGGAACGGTCAGGTTGGCACTGGACTGAGGTTGGCATTTGATGGCCCAGGGATGGGCGAAGTCCCTGGGGAGAATGTCCAGCCAGGGACCAGGCCTGCGTCTGTGGGTTGGGGAAGACTCAGCGAGGTGGCTGAGACAGAGGAGGAGAATCAGCAGAGGGAAAGCTGGGCCATCAGGGGCTCCATCCCTGGGCTCGGGGCCAGGGTGACCCCTTTGTGCCATGCTCGTCAGAGCACGGCGGCTCCATCTGGTCAGAGCTTCAGGCCAGAGCGCAAGCCTGCAGGAGTGCCGGAAGAGGGGCCCTGCCGGCGTCCCTCTGGTGTCCAACCCAGCACAAGGCTCAGGGGTGTGTGCGCCCCCTCCCCGCAGCCAGCGTCTCCCCCCCGCCGAGCAATGTCCCGGGGGTGACACCCGTCTATCCGCACACGCTGCTTTTCCTGGGGGATCCTGGGGGAGACGGGGTTTGTGTCTCCCAGATGCTCACACGGGCCCTCCACCCCCTTGCTCACTGCAGAGAGCATTTCAAGTCCCAGGTCCTGCACCGGGAAGCCTCGGGCCGTGTCCCAAGCTTTCACGGGCCTGCTCTGGCTCCTCCGCTCTGCCTCCTCCGCTCTGCCGAGGGGCTCTCGTGGGCAAGCAGGGCTGAGGTTGCGTGGGGCGGGGAGCCCTGGGGTGTCTCGGTCAGTCAGGGCTCTGAGCCGCCCGGCGGCAGGGGCCCAGACCAGGCGGGCTGTCTGCAGAGTGGACGAGGAGGAGGGAGCTGTGGTAGAGGCCTTGGGGGCTTCGAGGCTGTGGGCCCGCTGCTCCCTGACCGCCTGCCCTCCTGAGCAGAACCCGGAGGGGAGTGAGGAGGATGACGCCAGCTCTGCCAGCGCCCATCAGCCTGGAGCTGGAGATGCCAGTGGGTGGGCGACATGATTCTCAGTGGTCCGCAGCTGCTGACCCTTCCTTCCTCCCCCGGCCTCCCCGGACCCTCCAGCCTGCGGCCCAAGGTGTCTTCTCCCTCCCAGGGTCGTTGGCCAGGCTTCCGTCCTGCCCAGGACTTCCTGGGTCCCTGGGTGGCCCTTCCCTGGCCCTGCCTTCAGCCGCACCCCCTCTGTGACTGGGCAGGGGGCACGGGGCGGGGGGCCTTAGGCAGCATCCCGCGGAGCCTGACCTGAGAGGAAGTGCCTGATAGCTTTGGGGGGAAAGCTCTTTTCCCACTTCGCTCCTGGCCTGGGGACGCCCCCTGGCACCCCAGAGACCCCTGTCTAGTTCTTGTTATTTTAAATGATCTCATCAGTTGTGGGAGGAGGAGCCCCCAGCGCCCCCAGTCCCGCCCCCGGTTCACCAGGGAGCTCTGGTGTGTATCCACTGACAGTCCTGCAGATAGGAGAGAGGGCTGGGGAGGGGCTGGGGGAGGAAGATCCTGGCCCTCCCCTTAGGGGACATCCCTGATAAGAGGAAATTCCACCCTGTGACAAATGGCCAGTTTCCACCCATCCAAGGAGGAGAATCTTTTTTCTTTTTCTAACTTTGCAAACATTTGCCAAGAACTAACGGAATCTCTTTGGCCGCCTCGGACGCGGTGGGCGGGCCGGCCGGGGCTGGATCTTGGGTTTGCCTTGGGGTCTGGGGCCATCGTGCTGGAAGGTTCCGGAGGGGAGGGGGCTGCTTGGGGCCTCCTTCCCTGATCCTTCAGGCGAGTGGGCGGTAGAACAGAAATAAAAGATAAATCCCTTGACACAGGAAGTCGGAGGCCTCATCCCTGGCCCTTGCTGCAGCATAAGTTCCGCAAGCTGCTTTTTTTTTGGGGGGGGGGCGGTCCGAGCCCCGTGGCTGGTGGAAGTTCCTGGGCGGGGGATTGAACTCGAACCACAGCAGCGACCTGAGCCGCTGCAGGGACAGCGCTGGATCCTTCACCCACTGCACCACAAGGAAACTCCTGGAAGCGGCTCTTTAGGAAGTGAATAGGACGGCGGCCGCGGTGGTGGTGGTGGTGGTGGCGGTGGCGGCGGCGGCGGCGTGCAGGTTGGAACCTGCTCCGGCCGAAGGTTGATGTCTCTTTAGGCCGCCGGGCGGGGTGAGCAGCCGAGCAGGAGGAGGAGGTGAGGAGGCGGGCTGGAAATGAAGCAGCAGAGGGGGGCCTCTTCCCCAGGGTGAGGGGGCCGCGGGCTGAGAGCTGGCTGCGGTCCAGGTTTGACTCCGTCGACCGAGGCCCATGGAAACCGTGTTGGCAGAAGCCAAGACCTTCTTGAGATTCCTTCCTGGACAATAGAGGTTTGCTTTAACGGGTTTGGCGAGAGGAAAGGGCAGGCAGTCAATGTGGGGGACCCCCCCCCGACTTTGGGGCGCCTCAGGGCCCTGAATGAATAGATTCGGACGGGGGTGGGCGCTCTCCTGCTGCGTCCCCTCCCAGGTCCAGCCGATTGAGCGGGGTCGTGGGAACCCCCTCCTGGGCCGCCCCTCCTCCCGGCGTCTCCACGCGCAGAAGCCGAGCAACTGCAGTTTCGTTGCAATTGCAGCTGCAGTTTCGTTTCGGGTCCCCGCGGGGGGGGGGCGGGTGAAGAGGCGGCCCCTTCACCGGCAAATCCCGCCTTTCTTTGTGCTGCATCTCCGAAGCCTGGGTTTCAGGCCAGAGGGCAAAGTCTCAGATTTCTGGCCTCCCGGTTCCTGGTCGGACTGGGGAGAGGCTTCCTGCTCTGTACAAAGTGCGAAGTGTAATTCGACTTGGAATTCCTCATTGATGAGATGAGCCGTGGGCGCTTTTTAAATTCGTGCCTCGATCCCTGCCTGCCCGCATTTGCAAAATCCGGTCGTTTATATTCAGTGTTTCCATCTTTAGAAGGGAACGGGAAGGTCCCTGGTGACATTTATGGGGAGTTTGTGGTGGCCTGGGTTGGCTAACGGGGACACGAGGAGGAGCGGAACCCAGTAAATGGGAAGAGATCCTGTTTCAAAGCCCTGCGGAGAAACGGCACCCCGTCTCCCTGATGGAGACCAGCTGTTCAGAACTCGGCCTTTGATCATGGGAAAAAAAACCCTCTTCCTCACCCTTCCCTGGTCATGGAACCCAGAACTTCTTTGTTAAACAGCTCAGTTCAGAAATAACATGATTAAATGCGAAGTTTTCTTTAGACTAAGGTAGTCTCACCAAGAAACCTAAGGGTCCTTTGATAAATAAACCCCCCAAATAGTCCAGATTTATTTGCTTGTGTCTGTTATCTTGTGTATTTTTTTTTTTTAATTTTTAGGGAGAGAGTTTTGTCTTCTTTTTTTTTTTTTTTTTTGTCTCTTGTATTTTTAGGGCCACACTCGTGGCACATGGAGCTTCCCGGGCTATGGGTCTAATCGGAGCTACAGCTGCTGGCCTACACCACAGCCCTGCCGGATCCGAGCTGCGTCTGTGACCTACACCACAGCTCACGGCAGCACCGGATCCTTAACCCACTGAGTGAGGCCAGGGCTTGAACCCGAAACCTCATGGTTCCTAGTCAGATTCCTTTCCCCTGCACCACAAGGGGAACTCCCCCGTCTTTGTAAAAGAGGTTTGTGGAGTTCCTGTCGTGGTTCAGCGGAAACAAATCCCGACTGGGAACCATGACCTTGCAGGTTCGAGCCCTGGCCTCACTCAGTGGGTTAAGGTTCCGGCGCTGCCGTGAGCTGTGGTGTAGGTCACAGACGCAGCTCGGATCTGGCATGGCTGTGGCTGTGGTGTAGGCCAGCAGCTGTAGCTCCGGTTAGACCCATAGCCCGGGAACCTCCATGTGCCGCGAGTGTGGCCCTAAAAATACAAAAAAAAAAAAAGAGGTTTGTGATACATATACAAAAAATCCTGAACTGCTGTCCAAGACTGGGTTCCTTGGGGCTGCTGTGAAGCTGCCTTGATGTTTTTGCTAATAAACATTTGAATATGTGAACTTCATATTCCTATGTGCCACCCGTTTTCACTCAGATTGATCTCAAGCCTATAGTGTCTTCTTTCGGTTTGTTACTGGGTGATAATAGGCACTTGATATTTGTTGTAGTCCTGGTCCACTAAGACCCCCAGATCGTTTTCTGCTGTTGCTGTTTATGGCCATTTTAAAAAGAGTGAAGTATAATTAATGTGTAATATTTTACGATATAGGCGTACTGTATAGTGAGTCACAGTTTTTAAAAGTTATACTCTATAGTTATTATCAAATATTGGCCCTGTTGTACGATACATCCTTTTAGCTTATTTTGTACCTAATAGTGTACATACATCTTAATCCGCTACCCCTGTATTGCCCTTCTCCCTTCCTTTCGCCACTGGTAACCATTAGCTTGTCCTTTTGGGGGGGGGGCTGCACTCTCGGTGTGTGGAAGCTCCCGGGCCGGGAATCAAGTCATTAGTCACAGCTGCGGCCTATGCCACAACTGGGGCAACCCCAGATCCCCAACCCACCGCACCACCACACTCACTCTGCCACAATGGGAACTCCCAGTTGTATTTTTTAGATTCCACATGCGGCATCATTCTGTATGTCTCTCTCTTTCTGACGTATTTCACTCAGCATAGTGCCCTCCAAGTCCATCCTTGCTGCAACATTTCACTCTTTTGTAATGGCTGAGTTGTATTCCTTTTGTGGGGGTGTGTGTGTGTGTGTGTCACATCTTCTTCATCCATTCATCTGTGGATGGACACTTAGCTTGCTTTCATAAATTGGCAGTTGTAAATAATACTGCTGTGAACATTGGAGTGGATGTATCTTTTTGAATTAGGTTTTGTGGGGCTTGTTGTTTTTGTTTTTTGTTTTGTTTTTCAGATACATACCCAGGAATAGAATTGTTTGGTCATTTGGTAGTTCTATTTTTAGGTTTGTTTTTTTTGTTTGTTTGTTTTTTGTCTTTTTGTCTTTTCTTGGGCCGCTCCCATGACATATGGAGGTTCCCAGGCTAGGGGTCGAATCGGAGCTGTAACCACCGGCCTACGCCGGAGTCACAGCAACACGGGATCCGATCTGCATCTGTGACGCACACCACAGCTCATGGCAATGCCGGATCCTTAACCCACTGAGCAAGGGCAGGGATCGAACACAAAACCTCATGGTTCCCAGTCGGATTCGTTAACCACTGCACCACGATGGGAACTCCTATTTTTAGTTTTCTGAGAAACCCCTGTATTATTTTTGGGGTAAATCACAGCCCCGTGCAGAAGAGGATGGAACCCCAGCCCTCCCCGATTTCACAGCCTCCCTCCCCATTCACTCCTGAGAAAAGGTGGCCCAGCGGGGCAGGAGGGGCAGAGATAGGGCAGGCGCCATGGGGGGGCCAGCTGCGACCCTCCAGTGGGGCTGTCCCACCAGGAAGATGAGCCTGGGCTAATGGTAGGCTGCAGGAGTTCCCTGGTGGCTCAGCGGGTTAAGGATCCAGCGTTGTTACTGCAATGGCTCTGATTGCTGCTGTGGCGTGGCTTTGATCCCTGGCCTGGGAACTCCCACAGGCCGCAGGCACTGCCAAAAAGGAAAAAAAAAAAAAAATGGGAGGCTGCAGAGAGGAAACTGCCAGGGTTTCCTCCAGCTGATCTGTCACCCCTGGGTGTCCTTGCTGGGCAGTGAGGGGGCTGCTTACATGGCCTCACAGCACTGGGGTGGGGGCAGGGCACAAGAACCCAGGACCTGAGTGTGGCATCTGGGCCTCCGCTGCCTCCAGCTATAAAGCTGGCAGGTGAGCGCTCATGGGCACAGTGGGTTCTTTTCGATGCATTTCTACCAGCAGCCTCCTCCTTTCTTTCTTAACATAACAGCTTGTTGAGATAAAATGCCCCTGCCCTACAGTCCACCCGCTTAGGGTGTGCGGGGCCACCGGTCACTAGTCACCACCGCCATCTATTTCCAGAACACGTTCGGCGCCCAGAAGGAAACCCCTGCGCCCTGCGGCCCAGCCCCTGGCGGCCACCCGTCTGCTCTCTGTCTCCGTGGATTTGCCAGTTCTAGACGTTTCGTTGAAATGGACTCCTACCGAGTGTGGCCCTGCCGTCTATCTTATGCCCTTGAGCGTAATGTTTTCTAGCCTCCTCTGGGCTGCGGCGAGTCCGTGTCCAGCGCTGATGGCCTGCCATGGCTCCCGTTCTTCTGTGTGCATTTGCCAGGTTCCTTTATCCTTTCCTCGTTGGTGGACCTTTTAGATATTTCTTGAGTCGCTCCTTTGCGCCCCTTCCTGGGCTAGGGGGTCCCCTGAGCGAGCCTCGGCCTCAGGTCGAGGGTCTTGCAGGGCAGGAGTGCAGTGGGGGGCAGGAGGAGGCCACAAAGGGCCACACGGAGCCGGAACAGGGACCCGAGGCCCCTGGATCCCAGCCACGAAGCCCGCGCCGGGCGCTGCTCCTCACTTTGGCTAGAGGAGGTCCAAAGCGTAGCCTTTCTGAGCATCTGCTGTGTTTCTTCATAGTTAGGCTGGATCCCCACAAAACTGAAAGGGGCTCAGACACGTGTCCATCCGTGTTCCTCGTTGCGTTATTCATGAGATGCAGCCAAAAGGTGGTTGCCACTTGGTGTCCCTTGGCAGATGGCCGGGCACGTCATGAAATGCTATTCAGACCTAGAAAGGACGAAATGGTGACAAAAGCTGCACCAGGGATGAGCCTGGGGACACTGTGCCCGTGGAAGAACCTGACGCAGAAGGACAATTGGCATAGGATTCCAGCATTTATACGAGGGCCCCACAGGGACCAAGCAGAGCAGAGGCCGTGGCGGGAAGGCTTAGTGTTGGCTGGGCATGGAGCTTCTGTCCGGCACGATGCAGGAGCCTGGAGATGGATGATGGGAGGGTTACGAGCTGCTGTGGACGTGCTTAATGATGCCCAGTAGAGCTCTTAACGTGGTCAAAGCGGTCGAGGTTGCGTGTCGTGTCTTGTTACCACAACAGAGAAAATGACGGGGCTGGGAGGAAGGCACAAACTGGGGTGCAAGGTCGCCCCCACCTGCGCTGCCCTTCTCCAGGGGAGGGTGGTGCTGTGGTGGGCAGTAATGTTGCCCTGGGCCTAGGAGCCTGGGGAGAGAGTGGCTGACCCCGTGGAGCAGGGGTGAGGCCACCCCAGGGGTCGCAGCCACCCCCAGCAAACCTAGCATTCGGTCCCCAGGGTGTGGCTCTGGGAAGGAGGGGTGAGCATCCCCCCTCCCTCCATCCCCTTTCCCAGGTCGGAGCAGTGAACATAGTGGCAGGTGGTGCTGTGTGACCTTGGATAAGTTGCTTGACGTCTCTGAGCATGGGTTGTCCACTTTGAAAGCGTGGGGCTCCCTCTTGCTTTATGCGCCTGACGAGCGTAGTGAGAATCATCTTGGACATGAAACAGGAACCTCTTGCTTTTCTGTTAAGAACTTCCTTTTCCTCCTCGTGGCTTTTGATGAAGTAGGACTGTGAAACAAACCTGACGTGACAGGGCCACGGGGAAGAGAGTGAGGCCCCGGCTGCAGGCAGAGGCCCTGGAGGAGGATGGGGCACCACGTGGGGCAGGGGGGCAGGGCAAGAGGTGGCAGCTCTGCGACATGGGTCTGACCGTCACCGTCAGCAGAGCCCCCCTCCGTGTCCCCTCCCTGTAGGGCCCCGTGGGGATCTACACGTCCTCATCCTCACTGGAGCTCATGGCCTGTGGGGGGGACATGGTCTGTTGGGGGGACGCAGATATTAATCAGAGATCACAGAAGCGAGTGGGAGGTTACAGCACCGATGAGATGCACGAGGTCTCGTGGTGGCCAGACCACTTCCAGTGCATCGCAGAAAACATCGCCGGGGCCCTCGGCTCCCCATTTGTCGAACGAGCAGGTGGGGCTAGAATTCTCTGCTGTCCGGTATCGGTGGCCTTTGCCGCGTGTGGCTCTTTAATTAATTCAGATGAAAAAATCCAGTTCCTCATTTGGACTCGGTGCCGTTCAAGGTCCCATGTGGAAAACAGTGGGCGGTTCCTCAAAAAATTAAAAATACTCCTACCCTTGGACCCAGCCATCCCCCTTCTGGGTTTATACCCCAAAGCTTTGAAAGCAGAGTCCCGAGGAGGTGTCTGTCCCCCATGTTCCCAGCAGCACTCTTAACAAGAGCCAGACGCACAAGCAGCCCGAGTGTCCATCCGCGAGTGAGCGGGTCAGCGCGATGCGGTCCCTTCACCCCGTGGACTGCTACGCAGCCTGCAGCAGGAAGGACGCCCTGACACCTGCTGTGACCGGCATGGACCTTGGGGACCCTAAGCCCAGTGAAGCCAGCCAGGCCCCAAAGGACAAATACTGCCTGGTAGCACTTCCGTGGGGTCCCCCCGAGGTTCCACTCCTAGAGATAGAAGGGAGGATGGGGCAGTGGGAGTTAGTGCTCAAGGCAGACGGTTTCCGTTTTGCACGCTGAGTTGTGTAGATGCTTGCCCAGCACTGTCGTACCGCACACTTCAAATTGGTTAGGATGGCACACTTTGTGTTATAGAATACATAATAAATATTTTACCACGATTTTTAAAAAGTCACACGTGGCTGCCTCATCGGGCGGTGCTGGAGTTGCTGGTCCGTCCAGCTGGCTCGAGCCCCCGGGGTCCCGCTGGGGTTCCCAAAAGTGACTCTAGGCCAGTTGGCCTGCCAGGGCCTTTTGCTCTCCCCCCGGGGCGGGGGGTCCTGAGGGCAGACCCCAAAGTGCCCTGGCGGGTAGGTGCAGGGGGAGGAGCTCTCGTGCTTGTGGGGGACGTCAGGGGGGTGGGCAGAGTTGGGGTTGCCGACCAGGGTGCCTCCCAGCGGGGGGCCCTTGCAGGAATGGCCCCTCACCTGTGCAGGAGGCCAGGCCCTTCCCCCAGTGGAAAGGATGGCGCTTGTCGTGTTTTTATGATGACTTCTCAAGCGGGGGCCCTGGTGGGCAGGATGTTTGCTTTGGTTCGAGTTTCTGCCCTGGATGTCAGTGCCTGCGGAGGGGCCAGCCGGAGCCTCCCTCGCTCTGCGGCTCCCAGGGCCCACGGAGGGAAGTGTGGGGGTTCGGGGGTGGCTCTGCCCGGGAGGGGGTGGGGGATGGAGGGAGATGTGGGGGTGGGCAGGGGGCCGGCCCAGTCCCGGGCAGAATGGCTCCCAGAGCCACAGACAGATGGAAGCAATTTTCGGTCACGTGGGGCAGGGGCTGAACTGCTGCCCCGAAAGACAAGGCCCCATGTCTGTCTCCAGGAAGCAGCCCCAAAGCCACACGTCCAGGCCAGATGCAGCTCTGCTCTTTGTTTATTTAAAGATGCTGGAGCCTGGGGCAGAGTGTTTCTGAAGAGTGAGCAGAGGCCCTCCGAGCCTTCCGTGCCGAGCAGGGAGGAGGCCCCCCAGTGGCGGCTAAATGGGGGTCCCCACCTCCTGGGCCCCTCGCCCTTCCCTGGCCTGGGGGGTGGGGGCAGCGAGGATCCGAGGCCTCAAGTGTGCGCCTGTTGTTAGGACAGCTGCGTGGCCCCCCGCGGGTTTAACGCGTTAGGCTCCTGGCCCGTCTGTTCTGTGAAGTAGGAACGGCTGTGCTTCGTCCAGGCTGCGGAGACTTGGGACGGACCCCCCAGCCCCACCCTGTCTCTGGGATTTATAACCTGGGGTCCCTATCCTCCTTCCTGGGAGGATGGAGACAGACAGATGTGGCTGCAGAGGCCCGAGCCCAGGGGCGAAGCAGGGGGTTAGCGTCCGGTTATTCCCCCAGGAAGTGGAAACGCACTATCCGAAAGCCCCGCTGTGGCCTCTGGCCTGGCGACCTGTGTCCTGCTGCTTCCTGGGGGTGGGGGCGGGGGATGGGTGGCAGGCATCTGAAAGGAAGGCTGCATGCCCAGCCCTGCCTCCTGGGCCCACATCCAGAGCTGATTGCAGGGGAACCAGCAGCCCTTCCCTGGGGGCTGGCAGGCGGGGCTCGTGGGGTGGGGTGAGGCCAGCAGCAGAGGAGGCTTCAGGCCCGCGCTGTGTGGTCCCTTCCCGGGAGCTCGGGGTGCCCCAGGAGAAGAGACTGTGAGCCTCCTTGGTGGGGGGGAGGATGAAGCCAAAACTCCTTGGCTGGCAAAGTGGGTGGGGAGAGCCTGGACTCTTGGGGGCAGGGAAGGGGGCGCTGGGAGGCCAGCCCGGGAAAGGTGTGGCCTGGGTGTGTGCTGTGGGGCTCATGGGGACATGGCCAGTGTGCTCCAGCCGGACCCTGTGGGGAGCCTGCACTGTTCTGAGTGCCCTGACCAGCCTCTCTGGGCGTGTGCACCTCAGGCCCCACTGGGCCCCTTCTGGGTGTCCCCCTCCCCCACTCCTGCCCCCAGGCCTGGGCATGTGGACTTCTGAAAAGAGGAAGCTTCCAGCCTATAGATCACAGAAGCCTGAGTTATTTTGAGCCTTTCAGCCCCATCTGCAGACCTGAAAGCAAAGCCTTGCCCTGGCCTGTGGGTGTGGGGCCTGCAGGTGCCAGGAAGCCGGAAGGAAGACGGCCACCAGGATCTAGTCCAGGGTGGGAAGCAAGGGCAGTGCCCCCAGGTGCTGCCCAGGTCTCTCTCCCTCCTGCCATCTCCTGGGAACACCTGGGCCCTGAGGAGCGGGCCTCTGCACCCAGACACTCCTGCCTGCAAAGGAGCCCCTCCTCCCAGCACTGCCGCCACCCCGGGGCTGTTGGCACACACCCTGGACGGAGCCAGCGCTGGCTCCCTCCCTCCTTCCTGCAGGAGGCTGCCCCCTTCTATATTCTGGCTCACAGGTTGGCCCAAACGCTGGCTGTTTGACCCCAAGGGCTCTTAGGCTGTCAGGCCGCAACAGGTGTTGGGGACTGTCTGAGTCAGTGAAGGAGATGGAGGGACCCACCTGGGTACCTTGGCTGGGCAGGGTGGAGGCTGGGCAGGATGGAGGTGGGCAGGGTGGGGGTGGGACAGAGAGGGCGCTCCCTTCCCTCAGGGCAGATCTGGGTGCAGCTCAGGTGAGGAAGAGGAGGTTGGGGGGGTCAGCCTGCCCTGGAGCTGGGGGAGGGGCACCAGGTGGGCAGGGCTGATGGTTTGCCACCTGGACTGAGGCTCCTGCTCCGGGGCTTCCTCAGGGGCCTCTTGAGCAGCTCGGTCTCCCCACCTGAAGATGTGGGGGCTTAGCAGACACCTGCCTGGGACCCCCGCCACCCCTCATGCGCCCTCTCCTCTTTCTGCAGCCTCTGAGGTGGCTCCGGGCAGCACTGGCGACATGGCCGACACCCCCAGAGATGCGGGGCTCAAGCAGGCGCCTGCGCCGCGGAACGAGAAGGCCCCCGTGGACTTCGGCTATGTGGGGATCGACTCCATCCTGGAGCAGATGCGCAGGAAGGCGATGAAGCAGGGCTTCGAGTTCAACATCATGGTGGTCGGTGAGTCCCCGCCCCACCGCCGCTGGGACCCACGCAGGGCGCCGCGGCCCGGGCCGGCCCCACGCGCTCCGGGCAGCGTCTCCCGTGAAGTGGGGGCTCTGGCCCCAGCCTGTGCGGTGTCATATGTGCATGTTCGTGCCCCCCAGCAGGGTTCCGGCCTCTGCCAGCTCCTCCGGGCACCTCTGCCCGTCATGCTTAGAACCTCTGAGACAGCTGGGCAAGCCCAGCACCAGGCCGGGCTGGGGACCAGAACCAGGGGCCACCACTTTCTGCTTTTAGCTCCTGTTGGAGCGTCCCCTTCGCTACAGCTGAGCCCTGGTGGGGCCACCCGCCCCGCCTCCAGCAGGTCTGGCTGGAGGCTTCGCCGCGGCCCCTGCAGGGCTGGATCACTGGTCACGGGGGTGGGGGGGAGGTCATTGACCAGCCTGGCCCAGACAGGGTTGGGGGCCAGACTGCGGGGACAGTGGGCAACCCTTGTTCCCCAAGACCCCTCAGGTCCCGTCCTCACAGTAGCCCTGTGAAGGGGACGCCCCGTGTTACAGGCAGAAATGAGGTCCAGAGAGGGCATGACAAGGCCACTCAGGTCACAATCTGACCTCGCTCCCACAGCAGGGCCCCCACTGCAAAGACGCAGAGAGGGTGGAAGGGGGTCCCGGGCCAGGGTAGAATCGCAGCTTTGCAGGATGCTTGCTGACTTCCCTGGGGCTTCTTCCATGACATGGGGTGAAAGCTTGACCCCAAGGGGCTGGCGGGCTGGGGGGCAAATGGGAGAAGGTGTTCGGCTGCTGGCATGGTCTTGGGCACTCGAGAACTTTCACAAGCGGTCATGAGGGTGGTGGTAGCAAAAGTCTTAATACTTAACAGGATAAACTTTAAAATAGCCGACTCGGTGTCTCCCAGATGTCAGGGGCCGTGGCCAGGATATTTGACTTAGCTCCTGGCCTAGGGCTTGGCGCAGACACAGCGCCATTGGGCAGAGGTGGAGATGGGTGGGGAGCGCCAGCCCTCGGCGGGTGAACGCGCTGCCTGGGGATTCCTGACGCAGCCTCTCTCAGGCCCACGCTTTCCTTGAAAGGTTATCCTGGTTGGAAAATCAATAGAATTCAATTTTTAAAGACAGGTTGGTTAGTGTGGCCTAAGGCAGCTCAATGCAAGGATAAAGCGATGGGGCTCCACGTCTGGAGTGTGTGTGTTCGTGCGCGTGCACGTGTGTGTGTGTGTGCGGTGCGAGATGGGCCTGGCGCATACTCGGCACCTTAGAATCACCAGTGGCCTTTGCCACTGTTGACCCCCGAGGTGGAAGGTCATGGCTGAGGCCCTGGAGCTGGGCTGCTGGTTCTAATGCCCACTCTGGACTCTGCTTTCCTCCTCTGTCTTACGGGATAACAACCACCTGGTTGTGAGGGGTAAGTGCCCCTCCAGGAGGTGCCCGGTGCTCAGGGAGGGCCCACTGAGCCAGACCTGGGTCAGCACAGCGAGGCAGCTCCTAGATTCAGTGCAGTTTGGAGCAGGAGGAACCCCTGTCACAGCTGAGTCCAGATCCCCCCCTGCTGTGCCCTCTGCCCGAGCCCTCCTGCCTGCCAGGGACTGGGGGTGAGGCAAGGTTTGGACGCACAGCAAGGCCAGGCAAGAGCACTTCTGGGGCCAGGTCAGGGGACAGCGTGGGGACTCTGGGCACCGGTCAGTGCTGTCCCTGCCCCTAGCAGTGAGGCACCGCTGCCTGCCATCCGGGGGCCCAGTCAGGCTTCCTGTACCAGGAGGAACTGACCCAGCGGCCTGTTCTGGAGCCCAGTGGTCACCCAGCTGCAGGCCGCGTATGCCAAACCGAGGTGACCCTTGGTGGCTGGGGGCTTTGGACCAGAACCCTGCAGTATGGACGGCCTGGCCGTGTTAGACCACAGCAGGGTCGCAGGCCTCCCTCCTCGGGCAGGCAGACTCTCCCTCATGGGGTCCCAGGCAGGGGGCTCCATAGGCTTTTCCTTCCAACCCCACATGGATCCTAGTATGTCCGCCAGCCAAGAGTGGGCTGCGGGGGAGGGCCAGCCCCCCACAGGGCCGCCCAACACTGTTCTGCATCTCAGCTCCTCCCGGGCACCCCCAGGACCCTGCTTGGGGCAGGGAACACCCGCTGTGGCCAGAAAGCGAGGAGTCCATGTCCTGCTTTTCCACGACGCTCGGCGAGCGCTCAGCCCCCTCCCGGGAACCCGTCCCTCCCTGCCTCCCCCCTCCCCCCGGCCCAGAGCCCCACCGGCGCCTGCTGGGGGACCTTGCTGCCTCCCCGGCCCCTGGAGCCCGCGCTGAGCAGCCCCGTTCCCGCCCCAGGGCAGAGCGGCCTGGGCAAGTCCACCTTGATCAACACCCTCTTCAAGTCCAAGATCAGCCGGAAGTCGGTGCAGCCCCCCTCCGAGGAGCGCATCCCTAAGACCATTGAGATCAAGTCCATCACACACGGTGAGCGAGCGCCGGCCCGGGCTGGCGGGAGGGCGGCCGAGTCGGGGACCCCAGCGCCCCGTGACTGAGGCCCTGGAGACAGTGGGGCTTGCAAGGAAAAGTCATGGGGGGGGACGCCTGGGAAAGGAGCCCTGCGGGATGTCGCTACCACGGCCGGCGTCATCTCCCTGGCATCGCGTGGGGCACCCCGGGGGGGGGGGCCTCTTGGGGGCAGGGCCGGTCAGGGTTCCGGGCGCCCCCTGAGCCGGGGGGCTGCGCTTCTGTGCAGATATCGAGGAGAAGGGCGTCCGCATGAAGCTGACGGTCATTGACACGCCGGGCTTCGGGGACCACATCAACAACGAGAACTGGTGAGGGGTCTCGGCCCTCCCCCTCCCCCGCCCGTTCCTGAGGTCAGAGGTCAGCACAGGGGTCCGTTCGGGGCTCTCTGCCCACGCGTGTCGGGCGTCAGGCTGGGACTCGGGGCGTGAGGGGCCTGCGGGCAAGGACCGGGGCGCCGGGCTGCGGGGCGCCTGCGGGCAGGCTGACCCGGCCTCTCCGCACAGCTGGCAGCCCATCATGAAGTTCATTAACGACCAGTACGAGAAGTACCTGCAGGAGGAGGTCAACATCAACCGGAAGAAGCGCATCCCGGACACGCGCGTCCACTGCTGCCTCTACTTTATCCCCGCCACGGGCCACGCGTACGTTCCGGGGGGGGTCTGGGGGGGGCAGGGGGGAGTGGTCAGCAGCCTGCACGCCCCTGGGCCCCTGCTGCCCCCACACTGCGTCCCCAACCCCGTCCGCCCTGCACCTTGCCAGGGAGGGTCTGGCAGGCCTGGCAGGCGGGGCGAGCCCCCGGCTGTGCCCTTAGTATGTACCTGCACCCCCCCCCATGCTTGTTACCGGGGTGGTGGTGGTGACGATGGGGTAACAGTTCCCAGCAGGGACCACGGAGGGCTTCAAGCACAGGGAACGGGCGTGGCCCCTGGCAGGCCTGGATAAGGACTGACATTTTCGAGGTGACCTTGGTGGGAGCTCTTTTCCCCTGTGGGTTCCGACGGCACCTAGAGGTGCACGCCCAGGACAGCCAGGCTGCCTAGTGGTGGGTGCCTTGGAGCAGGGGTGGTCTCCCTGTGGGGGCAGGGCTCTTGGTAGTCTCACAGATGCCTTGTCCTTGGCACCCTCGGGCTGGTCCTGAGTCAGGGCCTGGGGAGAAGGTGGACCCAGCAGTGGGCAGCGGGAGTAGCAGGGAGGAGCCAGCGTGGGTGGACGGCCAGAGAGGGCTGGGGGCCTGGTGGCCACCACGGCTGAAGCTCTGCTCCTTCTGGCTGTTCTGGACTCAATTCTGCCTGGAGCCTGATGCCCAGGGTTTAGGGCCTGAGCCCCCAAGGAAGCAGGCCTCACCTTGGCCTTTGGGGAAGACCCATGCGGAGCCCCAAGCCGCCTGCTCGGGAGGCGAGGAGGCCCGGGGCACTGGGCAGGCCTGGGAGCAGAGGTCTGTGACTCAGCCTCTCTCTCTGTGGGGCAGGGGCCTCACCCGAGGGTCCCATGGCAGCTGGTCCAGGCTTTGCTCACTGAGGCCAATGGCGGGAGCTGGAGGCGGGGCACCCTGGGGCAGGCACTGCTGCTTCTGCAGTGACCAGCTGACACTGTGCCCTGTTCCTACCCCCAGACCCTGGGCCCATGGGATGGGGGTGGCTTCTTGCCATCCTGGTTCAGGCTTCCTCCTGGAGCCCACGCCGCCCAGACCCCAGACCACATCAGTGACTGGCAGATGTGGCGCGCTCCTAGTGGGGCAGTGGTGCCTGCCATTCCGGGGCCAGGGGAGGGGCTGAAGGGTCAGCCTTTCCCCACGTCAGCCCTTGGGCACGCTGGAGCCAAGGGGCAGGGGGCTGGGGATGCCAGGGTGGCTGGGCCACCTGAGCCCGGAGCTGCGGTACCTGCTCCCACCCTTCCTTCCACTCCCCCTAAATCGAAGCCCCCCCACGCGACGGCCACCTGAGCCAGTGGCAGACGGCAGCCCTTCTCCAAGTGGACATGTTGGGGCTTTGGGAGCTTATGGACAGGGTGCTTGGAGCTGGCCTGGCTGCCTGCCCTCCTGCCAGGGTCACTGTGTCCCTTGCTCGGGGATTGGTGGGCACTCAGCCCCCAGCTGTGACCTTGTCGGCTGCACCCACCTGGGACCCCCTCGACCCCAGGCACCCTGAGGCCCTCCCTCAGCTCCATCCAGGCTGGAATGAGCCCCCCCCCTCGTTCCTGTCCCCACCCCCATGTCCCTCCAGCCACACCCTCACCCATGTCCTTCTGCTCCAGCCTCAGGCCCCTGGACATCGAGTTCATGAAGCGCCTGAGCAAAGTGGTCAACATCGTCCCGGTCATTGCCAAGGCCGACACGCTGACCCTGGAGGAGAGGGTCTACTTCAAACAGCGGGTAGGCCCCGCCTCCGCCCCCCCCCCGCCCCAGGGAGGGCTCATCAGACACAGCCGGCCAGGTTGTTATGAGATGGAAGGGACAGTCTCCACTGGGGGACAGCCAGCCTCTCCCTCCTCCCCTGCTGTCCCGCTTCAGGCTGCTGTCCCAGCAGGAGGGCTTGTCCCCGGGCCCTTTCTTCCCAAAAGGCCGCACACCGGAGCCGTCTGGGGAAACTTGAAAATCTGAGACCCCTGGGCCCCCCAGACTCTGCCTCCGGGGCCCCTCAGTCTAATTCCCAAAGCTCCACCCTCGCACACGGGGCTCCACCCCCAGCCCCAGGGGCCAGGGAATCTCCCAGCATGCTTAGGGGAGGACGGTCCCCTGGTAATGGGTGTGTCTGGAAGGAGAAGGTCCCCAAGCTGCTTACGCATATGGTCTGTGCTCAGGGCAGAAATGACTGCCATTCACAGGGACTGAACGTCCCCTGTACGGGGCGGCTGTCGCTACAAAGGGCGATGACAGCTGAGCACAAGCAGGTGCACCTGTGCAGGATTGGGAGCTGCAGTGCGAGCGTGTCCAGGCCAGGGTGTCCAGGCAGAGCTCAGGTCGGGGCTGGCTCGGCCAGCCCAAGCTGTTTTCTTGGGGGTCGATGAGCTGGAGGGCAAGGCAGGGAGATGCCGGGGCAGTGCCCAGGTCCCTTGGGACCTGCGGCTGCCCCTCCACTCAGAAGGCAGAGAACTGGGGAGTGTCAGGGTCGCCGGCCCAGCCTGCCGTGTGAACGGTGCCCACATCTCTCCCCTGGGCCCCCAGATCACTGCAGACCTGCTGTCCAACGGCATCGACGTGTACCCCCAGAAGGAGTTTGATGAGGACTCAGAGGACCGGCTGGTGAACGAGAAATTCCGAGTGAGTGGACGGGCCAGGATGCTGTTCCCAGCGGCCCCTCGACTCCTGCTGGAGGATGTCGGGGGGAGGTCTTCCTCCCCCAGCTTGGGGTCTGGGAAAACGGTTGGGATGGCCTGGAGCCATGAGAATGGGTTTCTGGGCCAAGAGGGCTGGGGCCAGAGTGTCCAGACCCTCTCGGGCCAAGGGTCTCAGGGCTGGGGACCCGGACGCGGGGCAGCTCCTCCCAGGGGCCCAGGGAGTGGACTGGCCTTTGCACGCACATGTGACCACCGCCCCCCCCCCCCCAGGAGATGATTCCGTTCGCCGTGGTGGGCAGCGATCACGAGTACCAAGTGAACGGGAAGAGGATCCTTGGAAGGAAAACCAAATGGGGCACCATCGAAGGTGAACCGCTGAGCCGGCGCCGGGGCCGCAGCCACTGCGTTGCCCGCCCAGCCACCGTGGGGGTGTCCCCTGGTTCCCACCCGACGGGAGGGAAACAAGGGGGCAGTTGGCTGGTCCGGGACCACAGCCATTAGCTGACGGAGCTGTGTCTCCACCCCATCCCCTGGGGGCGGGAGAGGGGAGGAGGGACACTCGAGTTCTAGGTTCTGGCACTGGCGTTTCCTAGGCATGCTGTGTGACCTTGGGCAAGTCACGCCACCTCTCTGGGCCTAGGAAAGGGCTAGGCTATGGCTCTGGCCAGCTGAGACCAGATGCCCTCCCCCCATCCTCTGGAAGTTCCTGGGACACCCCCCTCCATATGTTAGCGTCCGAGGGCTGCTGTCACCCACATAGACGCTTAAAACACAAGTTCATTGATCCCGAGTCCTGGAGGCCCTGAGGCAGACTCTGTTGCTGCCGATCTCCTGGTGGCTGCCCGCACTCCTGGCATCCTCGGCTCCAGTCTCTGCTCTGCTTTGCTCTGTCTTCTCACGGCCTCCCCTGTGCGTCTGCGTTTCCCTCTTGCCCCCCCGGGGGGGCCCACCCTAAATCCAGGACGATCCCGTCTTGAGAGCCTCACCTTAACTACACCTTCAGAGGCTTTTTCCAAATAAGGTCCCAGTCCCAAGTACCCAGGGTTTGGAGTTGGACATGGTTTGGGGACACAGTCCAGCACGCCGCAGGTGGCCGTCCCCGTGAGGGGGGTGGACCGGGCATGTCCCCGCCCCGTCTGTTTGCCCTCCCTCTTCGGAACAGATTACATCGGGCCACTCTGCTCCTTGTGCGCTTGGCCAAGGCCCAGCACAGAGAAGGCAGCAGAAAATCCAGCAGTTGCTCCCAACTCCGGCTGCCGCCCCATCCCTCACCCGCCCAGCTCGTGACCTTGGGCATGTCCCTGTGACCTTGGGCATGTCCCTGTGACCTTGGACACACCCCTTCCTCCCCCAGGGCCTCCATTCGCACCATTCATAAGGTGGGTACCCTGAGCCGAGGTCTTAGAAGAAGGAGAGGCTGTCTCAAAGATGTGGGCGCTTCCCGGGCAGCAGTTCCTTTAAGGAACCGATGTGATGGAAACTCCCTGGCGTGGTGCCCCCGGGGCCGGCTCATTTTACCTGGGTTATTTCTCCAATGCCCTCACCTCCCTGTCCCACCCGAGCAGCCTCAATCAGGCTTCACCCAGGGCTCATCGCATCTTGGCCCCGCCTCTCCCATTTCCTCTCGTCCTGAAATCTTTGTTTAGGAACTTTATTTTCCCACTAAGGTATGTTTTGGAGGATGGAGAAGTTTGGGGTAACAAAGGGCCAAAGGGCGGGGCGCTGGCGCGCCTCTGCTGCCCCCTGGTGGCCAACGCCGGCCGTGCGGGCAGCCGGTGAAGGAAACGGTGGGGAAATGCAAGCGGCTGGTTTCTTTCTTCTCTGCCTTTCCTCAGAGGGCCCCCCACCAATCCTCTGCGGCAAGTGACCCGTGCCTTGTTGCGGTGCCACCAGCTCACGTTGAGGGGTGTGATGAGCAACAGCCCCATGGAACCCGTAAGGGTGGTGGCAGGGTAGTGGATCTCTTAGCCCAGCCACCTTCGTGAGGCCCTGGAGGGGATTTCTGCCCTGCTCTAGAACAGACTTCCCCGGGAATCCGGCAGCTTTTCTTAAATTAAATCTCTGGGACCTTGTGAATTGGGAACTGCCCAGAGATCCGGCCACTCTGCGAGCTTTTGGCTAGAGTTATTAAGGGCTTTCCCCCTCCCCCTCCCCCTCCCCCACCTGTCCGGGGTTCCCTGTCTCTTTGTTCTCCCCTCCTTGGGGTGCTCCACCACCCGGAAGCACTTGACGCGTCCTTGGACGCTGCCTGAAGTGTTTTAAGAGGGCTCACAGTTAACTTATCTAATCCTCTCGTGTCCCTGAGAGCTGGGTGACGTTGTCGTCACCTTACAGATGAGGAGCCCGAGGGTCAGAGAGGCCGGAGTAAGTTGCATACAAGCCAGGAGGCGCCATCGCTCGCTCACTCAGCATCAGGGCTCTGTTTCTTCCTGCTGGCTCTCTCTGCTTCTCCAAGTCAGAGTAAGATGCTGTGTGAGGAGTTCCTGTTGTGGCTCGGTGGTAATGAACCCGACTAGTATCCCTGAGGAGGCGGGTTCAATCCCTGGCCTCGCTCAGTGGGTTAAGGATCTGGCATTGCCTCGAGCTGACATAGATCACAAATGCGGCTCAGATCTGGCGTTGCTATGGCTGTGGTGTAGGCCGGCAGCTGCAGTTCCAATTCAACCCCTAGCCCAGGAACTTCCATATGCTGCGGGTGTGGTCCTAAAAAGAAAAAAGGGGGTGGGGGCTGCATGAGAGTCGGTCAGCAGAGAGTTCTCGTGTGGGCACAGCCCTGCAGGGGTGGAAGGGCAGAGCCCGGGCACAGGCGAGTGGAGTCAGAGCAGGAGCATCGCAGGGCTTGGCGAGGCGGAGGGCTTGGCCCTTTTACAGCCCCGGCCCTGCCTGCCCCGTGGCTTGTGATGGGGCAGCCTGGACCTGGGAGCTAGATGTGGGATCCAGCCCTGCTCTGGCCTCCTGGGCTTTGGAACCTGGACAGACACGGTTAAGACGCCACTGGCCCTGAAGGGTGTGTGAAGGGTGAATTAAGTCCCACAGGCCGGATGCCTGGCACAGACTGGCACCTGGGCCTCTTCTTTCACCTTCTCTGTTCGCCTCCTGTTGAAAAGGTGCGCCAGTACCTGAGAGCCACACAAGGCAGAGTGCCCCACCTGGTATGGAGCGTGGCAATACTGAGATGCCACCAGCTTTGGCCCATGGCATTGCCTGCATGCTCTGGGGTGCCTGGGAGTGCCCTCTTCCTGTACCCCAGAACCAACTGCTGTCTTGCAGCCTGTGCCTGTTCCCCCTGGGCAGCGTAGGGAGGTTTGCTGGTTCTTGAGCTCAGTATCCAAGGTCACCCCAGGGTGTGGTCTCTGTACACAGGTATCCAGCCCTGATTCCCACCTCGTCCTATTCTCGACTCCTCTCCCGTCTCCAGGTCTCCCCTAAGACATCCTACTCTTCCCAGGAGACCCCCCCCCAATCCCTTGGGGCGGTGAGCTTGCTCACTGTAGCGCTCTCCCCTCGGCTGTCTTGGCCACTTACCGCGCCCTCTCCCTGCTAGAGCAGACCCTCCTGAGGGCAGGAGCCCAGGGGCCCACTGCTCCCCTGTGGGTGGTGACCCCCCCCCAGCTTTGGGTGAGGGGGCTTACCTGACATCACGCCCTCCTGTTTCTTCTCTGCAGTTGAGAACACCTCCCACTGTGAGTTTGCTTACCTGCGGGACCTGCTCATCAGGTGAGAGCCCGGCCGGTGCTTGGGAGGAGCTGGCAGCCTGGGGTTGGGTGGCGCCCTGCTCACCTGCCTTCCTCCCTGGAGGACCTCAGAGGCGGGTTTTCTAAATGAAGCAAGAAGTGAAAATCCTTTTTCCTTCTACTTGGGAAGAGGCAGCCGGGGCCCCAGGAGGTCTCGAGTGCTGGGCGTGGAGACGGAGGGGGCTGGGGGGCCTCCCCAGCTCCCCCTCCAAGGTCCTGTCCTCAGTTTTCTTGAGTCCAGGCAAGGAGTAGCCCATGAGAGCGGGTGCCAGGTCAGGAGGAAGGGCGGAGCCGTGTCTCATGGCCCCAGGTTGGGGCAGCCGCGTGGTGCTGCTCCGGACCCGGCTGAGGAAGGACGCCCACCGGGGGCCCTTCCGACCCCCTTTCTGAGTCTCCGCTGCTGAGCTGTGGAGAGGAAAGCTTGAACACGGGACTGGCAGGGGTGGCCAGCACTGCCCCCAGGCCACCTGCCTGCCCACGGCATCCAGCCCGTGTCCCTGGACTGGCCACCGGGTTGTCACAGAGGAAGGGGGAAGGGGACGTGTCAGAGCACGTGGTCTGAGAGCGTCCGGGGTTGCCGTGGAGAGCCCCCGCCCAGGCCCCTGCCCGGGGGCCTTGTGGGTGTGGTTGGGGGGTCTCCCGGGGAGCCAGGCGGTGGGGCAGGGGCAGGGCAGCCTCCGGGCCTTGCCCTCCTCGCGACCTCCGCGTCCCCTCCCGCGCCGCCGCAGGACGCACATGCAGAACATCAAGGACATTACCAGCAGCATCCACTTCGAAGCCTACCGCGTGAAGCGCCTGCACGAGAGCAGCGGCGCCGTGGCCAACGGCGTCGAGGAGAAGGCGCAGGAGGCCCAGGAGATGTAGCCGCGCGGCCCCGCCCCGCCCCCAGCGCCCCGCCCCGCCCCCTGCCCCTTTTTATTTTATATAATTTTCTCCATGTGTTCTCCATCTCCGTCCCTTTTCACCTGCCAGGTAACCAGAGGCCGAGCGCCCTCAGAGTCTGTTCGCTGTCGGCCCGCTGACGACCGACCGGGCGCAGGGCCTGGGCTCCCTGGCTGTCCCCGGGGTCCAGGAGGGGCGGGCGGACCGCTGACTCCGCCTGGCCCCGCCCCCACCCCAGGCCACAGCTCCCAGGGGCTGGGGGCGTGGCCTCCCTCCGTGTCCCTGGGAGCAGCCCCTGCAGCCCGGTTTGGGGGGGGGGGTCCGCCCACGGGGAGGACCGAGCCATCCTGGGGACCTGGACCTCCTTCCTGCCCCCCTCCCCCATGCCCTACACGGCGCTGACGGAACCCCCACCCCGCCCCCAAGGGGGGCGTCGTTCATTCCACGAGACCCGAGATGCCAATTGCTTAGATGCAGCAGAGGGCCCTGGGCTGCTGCCCACCCACCCACCCTCAAAGCCTGTCCTGGAGCAGAAAGTGCCTTTATCTCAGCCGTCCACGAGAGCCACCAGCTCTCCCCAGCTGTCCCCTCGGCGGGGAAACTGGGACCAGCTGGAGAGAGGGAGGTGTGTCTTCCTCTCCCTTCCTGTTCCGTCCTCACCCCCTCCCCTCGTCCCCCACCCCGCTGGGATTTGATTGAAGATTCAAAGGAAGGGAAAAGATGACTCCCCACCCCACTCCCCGATTTCGGAGAAGGTCCAAGCAGGTGACTCTGGCAGAGGAGCTGAGGGAGGCGAGGGCCATGGGAGCTGTGACTGGAGAGGCCCAGAGAGGCCCTGGTGGCTTTGGTGCCTGCCCTGCCCCACCCCCACCCGTGCGACCTGTCTGCCCCTCTCTTTAGACCTCCATTTGGCCCAAGGCACTCTAGTTAAGTGAGTGCCATTGGCCACCTCAGATGGGCACCGGGCCCTCCAGACCCAGGCCTCGCTGACGCAGCCCCCGCCCCCGGGAGGTGGGAGGCCAGGCAAGCCTGACTTCGTGTTGCCCTAAGTGTGCCTGCGCCCCTGCCCCCAGAGCTCACGGTAGACCCCCAGAGAGGGAGGCGTCAGGAGTCGGGGTGCCACAGCGCCTCCATCTCCGCGGGGACGGCCGAGATGCTCCCTCCTGCCTCCGGGACAGAGGGGGGGTCCGGCTCAGGCCCAGGCAGGGCACATCTGTGGACCCCAGGCGTGCTCCTTGCGGCCGATGAGAAGCACAGGAGGAGGGGTGGGGGCCGAGGGACCTGGCGCGTGCGTGTGCGTGTGTGCGTGTGTTACTGCTTTGCGTGTGTACGCCCCACCTGAGAGGAAGGACCCCTAGCAAACCAGTTTACTTGCCGACTTGCCGTTTTTGCCAAAACCAAGATGTTAGAGGCCGGGTCTGTCTCCAGCGTCGGATCCCGGCCCCCGGGGCCCCGCACGTCCCCCCCCCCCCCAGGGGGCTCTGTCTGCAGCCAGATTTTGAAAACTTGTTCGTTTCACCGGGCGGGCTCTGTTCCGCAGTGGCCTTTCGGTATGTGCCTCCTGAGAAATTCGTCTCTTTTTGTACAAATAACAATGTGTTGAAAACGTATTTCCTGAAATAAATGTTCCAGATGCAAACCCGGAAAGCTTTGGAGTGAGGGGTTTTTTTGTTTGTTTTTTTCTCTTTTCTGACCCTGAAAATACAGGGCTCCTTGGATGAGAGTGAAGATAGCATGAAAGTGATTGCTGAGAAATTGTTTAATCCTTCGGGAGGGAAAAAAGCTTTCAGGGACTTAGACGCACATGTTTAAGGAGATGATTGGAAAGCCAACAGCGAATCTTAATTTATTCATTAAAACGAAGCTTTGCAGCGTTTCCATAGGCGGTGCTGTGAGCTGCTTCGATTCGGGTAGCCTTGGATGTAAGTTTTTCTTAAAATTGAAATCAGTTGCAGTGAACCCTGTGAACTGGTCAGAATGTGACAATAATTTCCTCCCAGTTTATTCCAAGAGAACTTGACCTCCAAAAGGCTAGAATTGAAGAGGTTGCTATGCAAGGCTTCCCCTGCACCTCAAGGGCCACCGGTGGCGGTGGGGGGCCGTGGCAAGGCTGGGGTCCAGGTCTGGAAGCCCTTAGCTGTGCACAGGCCTCACCAGCCCCTTTGCCCCTCGTGACTCAGGGTCCTGAGCTGCTGTCACAAATCACGAACGGGCGGCTTAAAGCTACAGAAAAGGACTCAGTCTGGAGGCCAGGCGTCCAGGGTCACGGCGTGGGCAGGGCCGGGCTCCCTGCGAAGGTCCAGGGCAGGAGACTTCCTGCCTCTTCCGGCCTCAGTGGCGGCATCACTCCGGCTCTGCCTGCGTCTCCACATCTTCAGGTGGCCTCTGTGTTTCTTTTTGGGTCTCATGGGTCTCAGGCCCACCCTCCTCCTGGACGACCTCATCTCAGTCCTTGCCTCAACCTGGGCAAAGACCCTGTTTCCAAATAAGGCCACTTTCTGAGGTTCTGAGTGGATGTGACCTTGGGGTATAGGGGTCACTTTAACCCATGACACCCCTGTTCCTAAGACCTAAGACACCCTGCCTGTCTTAGGCTCTAGGACAAAGCAGGCAGCTGAGATGGGGACCAAGAAAGTCCCGGATAATGGGGGCTCAGGTGACAGGCTCGACACCTGCTCTGCCACCAGCGAACCAGGTGGCCTCAGGATGGCCTCAACCCCTCAGGGCCGCCCTGGCCCTTCTGTCGGGCAGTTTGGCCCATGTGGGGGGAGGCAAATGGGTTCCGTCTCCAAGTGAGCCCATGGGCACCTTTTTCCCCCACAGGGAGCCGAAGTGAAGCCACCTTGTCCAGACATGTGTTCAGGCTCTAAGCAGAGCCCAGTAGTGCCCTCAGACCCCCGCCCTTCCCTCCGCCCTTCTCCCAGCTCTCTGCCCAACCCCCCCAAAGAAGAAGAATGGGGAGAGCATCCCCCTTGGGTCTGGCCCAGCCTGTGTGTCTTGGGCAGTGGGACAGAATGACTGAGCCCGGCCAGGTGCATTCCCTGTGTTGGCACCTAGAGCTTCCCAGATGTGTACGCTGACCCCAGGCTCAGCCAGGAGGGGCCTGCAAAGCAGAGCCGGCTGTGTCGGGGACGCAGGCTCGAGGCCAGCACACGGGTCAGGCCCTGGTGCAAATTTAAGTCGTGAGGATCCAAGCCTGTGTGTTTCCCAGGTGGGCTTCGGCCCCCGGGGCTGGGTCCCCACTCCCAGAGCGCTGGCCTTGGCCAGAAAGTAAACCATTCTGGTTTCTCCCTGGTGGTATTAGCAAGTACCTGCTTGTTGTAGAAAGTCTGAGAAATAAAAGCCCAAACAACAGTCCCACTCACAAACTGAGAAATTCACCATTGCGGGTCAGTCTGTAAAGGTAGATTAAGGACAGGTTTTTGCTATTTTTGTTTTTCCAAAATTAAGCTCAGATGGTACGGATCCTTTTGTAACCTGCATTTTCCCTCCTCCCACCCCCCGAGAAAGTTCCCATGTCATCATTTTTTTTTTTTTTGGGAACAGGATATTAGTGACTCTCCATCACATACCACCTGTCTTCTTAGACAGGGTTTCTAAGTTTTTACCCTTGTCAGAGGGCTGCACTCCAAGGCCTGGGGGGATGCAAGCTGTCCCTGTCCTCAGAGATGAGAGAGAGGTGCCGCCTGGTCGCAGGAAGCCACTGGCGGTAGCTCCGCGGCCCCGGCTGGGAGGTCTGTGTAGACGCAGAGGGAAGCAGCCCCAGGCTGCCCTTCCTCCCTCCTCTTGCCCGCGAGGCACTAGTCCGAGTTTGGCTTGTGTGGGGGCAAAGCACCCTTGTGAGGCCTTGCAAGCTGGCCCTTGGAGTCTTACACACCTGCAGGCCTCCCAGAGCTCAGGGTCAAGGGTCAAGGTCACCAACTAACTACTACTGAAATGCTCATCCACAGAGATGCAGATAGGCAGCCAGGCATCTCTGGAATTGGGGTCCCGATGAAAGACCTGGAGGCCACCCCTCATAGTCACATATGGAGGACTCCCCAGAGGCCAGAGACAGGGCAGGGAGCAGGGGAGTGGGGGGGAGCTGAGAGCAGAGTCAAATGGACGCTGGCAGGCCCAGGAGACCCGGCACGGAACCGGACCGGAGCCCAGGGCCTGGGTTACTGCCTGAGCCTCACGCAGCCAGCTGCGCTCATGGGGACAGAGAGCCCCACCTCGGCCCCCGGGGAGGGACAGGCAGGCCCCAAGGGCCCAGTGGTGTGCATCGCCCTCACAGTGGCAGGTACTGCAGGACCATGTCATGGGGGAACCCGACCCTTTCTGCGACCAAAGCTAAGGTCTGAGCCAGGAGGGAGCGTGGAGCAGGAGGGGCCCGGAGGCTGAGGGGCAGGGAGGGCAGGGACTACCCTGGCCCCTGGGGCAGAGTCTCTTCCAGGGCAAGCCCCCCTGCACCAGGCTCTCCTCCCTGCACCCGTGCAGGTGGGCCTGGTCCTCTCACAGGTCCCGCAGCCAGAGCCCCAGCCGGCTGGCCCCATGCCTCTTCCCCGCGCTCCCAGCAGAGCTTGGTCCTGGAGTGGCGGGCGGACTGGCGCCAAGGAACACACCTGGTGTGGGAAGTCCACGCTGCAGGGCCCGACCAGCCCTCTGTGGGTCCGTGGACAACCCTGTCCAGCTGCGCAGCCGCTGCGCCCCCGGCAACAGGGCCTCAGACAAGTTAGAGCTGCGGGAATGCGAGACCCGGCGGAGAAACATCTTCCTGTTCAGAGAAGAATGAGAATAAAAGGGACTATAAATAAACAATTAAAGTGGCCCAGAGTGAGAGGGTCTTGAACCGTCTGCCCGATTTAAAAACTAACAACTAAGGAGTCCCCGTCGTGGCGCAGCAGAAACGAATCCTACTAAGAACCATGAGGTTGCGGGTTCGATCCCTGGCCTCGCTCAGTGGGTGAAGGATCCGGCGTTGCCGTGAGCTGTGGTGTAGGTTGCAGACGCGGCTCGGATCTGGTGTTGCTGTGGCTCTGGTGTAGGCCGGTGGCTACAGCTCCAATTCAACCCCTAGCCTGGGAACCTCCATATGCCCCGGGTGTGGCCCTAAAAAGATAAGAAGTCAAAAAATAATAATAAAATAAAATAAAATAAAACACCCCCCAAAAAAGCTAACTACTTGGAGAGTTGGCACCGCCTGGGGCTGCTGCCCTTCCCCCACGAGATCCCTCCTCCTCCCCCTCCTCCCCTCCCCTCCTCCTCCCCTCCCCCATCCCCTTCCTCCCCCTCTTCTCCCGCCTCCTCTTTTTCACCTCCTTCCCCCCCCCACCGCCAACAGGCACCAGGCGCAGGGTCCTTAGGCTGGCCAGCCTGTCCTGGCACTCAGAGACGGGCCGTGGCCTCTCCCAGATCAGTGATATCAGAGCCTTCCCATGGAGACACAGAAGTCCCCTGAAGGAAACAGCCACGTGGGGTGACCACGTGGGAGGGGTGCCGAGGACACTGCTCAGGCGGCTGAGCCTGGGGCTGGGGCGCCCAGGAGACCCCAGGGACAGCTTTGCTGGTCCAGCCAGGGTGGGCAGCACTCAGAATCTGGACCCTGCCCGGCCTCTGCCTCCCATCAGGGGCCCCATGAGGGAGCTTGGCGGTGGCCCCACCAAGGGGCGTCCTTCTCAGCCTGGCCCTGTCCTGACTGCCTCCTGGCTGGGCATCTTCAGAACTTCCGGCCCCCAGGGCCAGGACGTCCTCAGCTAGAATGGTGGTTATGAGGCTGGGCAGCGGGCCCGGGGAGTTCGGGTTTGATGACAACTGGCGTTTGGGAGGGCGGAAAGTCCTGGAGATGATGGATGGGTGACGTTTGCACAAGAGTGCAAACACACGTACTTAATGCCGCTGAACTGAACATTCTTAAACAGCTAAAATGGTAAATTTTAGGGAGTTCCCATCGTGGCTCAGGGGTGATGAACCCAACTAGTATCCATGAGGTTGCAGGTTCAATCCCTGGCTTTGCTCAGTGGGTTAAGGATCTGGCGTTGCCGTGAGCTGTGGTGTAGGCCGCAGATGCGGCTCGGATCCTGTGTTGCTGTGGCTGTGGTGTAGGCCAGTGACTACAGCTCCGATTTGACCCCATGCCCGGGAACTTCCATATGCCACACGAGTGGCCCTAAAAAGCAAAAAATAAAATGGTAAGTTTTATGTTGCGCATATTTTTAAAAACTTAACAAAATGAATGTTTAAAAAGTCGGTGTCTCAGCCCCACTGAGTCTGGAGCCGGCCTGTCTTCCAGCAGCGGATGTGGCTTCAGGTGCCTGCTTGGGGTGATGGGGGCGGGGAGGGGCACCTGCACCTCGGCAGGATGTGGGGCCAGAGCGGAGGGGGCCTGGTTCCTGAATAAGAAGCAGCCCAGGTCCACGAGGGAGGGCCATGGGAGAGGCTGCCGAGAGCAGGGCTGGCAACCTGTTGGGTCCCTGGCAGGTACAAAGAGAAGGAGGGAGGGGGCGGAGGGGTGCTGGGTGTTGCGGGGAGGAGTGAGTACTTCCCAGCGGGGCTCATAGCGCTGCCAGATTCAGTGGATAGAAATGCAGGATGAGGAGTTCCCTTGTGGCTCAGTGGGTTAAGAACCCAACTAGCATGTGTGAGGATCTATGAGGATGCGGGTTCAATCCCTGGCCTTGCTCAGTGGGTTAAGGATGCAGTGTTGCTGCAAGATGACGTGGTTTGGATCTGGCTGTGCTGTGGCTCTGACGTAGGCAGCTGCAGCTCCAATTCAACCCCTAGCTCCGGAAACGTCCATAGGTCACAAGTGCAGCCGTAAAAAGAAAGAAAAAAGACATGCAGGATGCCCAGCTCAATCTCAGGTAATCTCAAATGACTTTCATGGGACTTACTTAGACTACAGTGTAATTCCTTACGCATAGAAAGTTCGACTTTACCTGGTGTCCTGGTCTTGTCTGGTGACCCAAGTTTGGGGTGTTACTTCTGGGGAAGCTGAAAGGTCTGGCAAGAGGGGTGAGGGGTCTGGGGTCTAATGTGATGGAGGGCTCGTTCAGGGTTCGGGGACACTGAGCCGGCTGACCTGGCCTCTTGTGACCTTAAAATCACAGATGCTCAGTATCCATACTGTGTGTGTGTTGGGGGGGGGGTGGTAAGGGGTTTGGAGACAGTCGGTTTGTTCTAAGCTGCATCTAATGGTGAGTTTTAAAATGTCACCTCCAAACCTGGTTATAAAACACAAGAAAACTGGAAATCAGTATGGAGTTTCATTTAAAAATTGAAAATATGGAGTTCCCTTTGTGGCGCGGTGGAAAAGAACCCGGCTTGTAACCATAAGGATGCGGGTTCAATCCTTGGTCTCGCTCAGGGGATGAAGGATCCGGCGTTGCCATGAGCTGTGGCGCAGGTCACAGTTGTGGCTTGGACCTGGCATTGCTGTGGCTGTGGCGTAGGCCAGCGGCTACAGATCCGATTGGACCCCTGGCCTGGGAACCTCCACAGGCCGCAGGTGCGCCCCTAAAAAGACCAAAAAAAAAAAAAGTGTAGGATGCGAAATGACTTGATTTCCCTGGAAAGAGACCAAGCCCCTTCCTTTATCAGGCTGCGACTTCGAGGGATGTCCGTCTGATATGCAGATGAGCCGCATCGGGTGTCCACGAAGCTTTAGTTAGATTTACAAGGCGGGACCAGGACTTTCCCTTCAGGGCTTGGAGGCAGCGCGCAAAGCCTCGCCAGTGTCTGTAGGAAGAGCTGGGAGGCAAGCCTGCCCACTGCGGGGGTGTCGGGAGGCGCTGAGGATGGGACCGAGGGGTGTCTCCAAGGGCGGAGAGGGGGTGCTGTTGAACAAGAGAGCTTGTGTGCAATCATTCTCAGAGGAGAGCACTCATCTTTGAAACGCTCGAGGGTACAGCCGGGAATGGCGATAACAGTGATGGACGGACCTGATGAAGGGTCATTTTTTTTTTTTTTTTTTGGCCCAAATTCTGTGCCTTCAAAGACCTTGGAAAAATCCTCCGGTCACAGGCCACCGCCGCATCCACAGAGTGAAAACATGCTACCATCCCCGTTCCGCCTGCAAACCGTGCACCTTGCTCCGCAGCGGGCACTGGGCTTTGCGGAGCAGAAACATCGCTGGTCCGGGCCCATCCTGCATTCCAGCCTCCTGTACTGGGGGCTCCCATTAGCCCCGCTCCGCTCCCTGCCAGACTCCCCACCGAGCTTTTGGGCTTTTGTCAGCTCGAGACAGCCCTTGAAAACCGTGCAAGCTGAGGGGGTGTGTGTCTAATAAAGTTCAAGCTCTGTAATTTCGCAATTACTGTAACCCACACGTGTAATTTAGGGGGTTTCTCGTAATTCTTCTTTGTACTCTCTCTTTTAAAAAGCAGGCGGCTTGAAGAGTTTTCTCTTGAACGTCCCCAACGCAGGCTGGCGTTTGCCACCCCCGCCCCCGGTCAGCTGCAGAGCACACAAAAGTGGGCAGATGGGGTTTGGGCTGCTTTTCCGGGACTCAAAAGGTTAATTGAATGTTCAGCAGCCCCCAAAGGAAGCCCAGCTTCCTCTCTGTGACCCCAGGCCTCTGAAGCTCTGAATTCATCTGGGTTGATCACGGGTGTAGACAGAAGCTTGATGAAAGGTGTAATCTACTCACAGCCCGGGGTTCCAGCCTTAAGCAAGGCTCCTCGCTGCTCCCTGCAGCACCGTGCCCACTTCTGTGCCTCTCTCTTCATTTATGTGATTAGCTGTTTATTTCAGAAATATTGGGGCGGGGGGGCACTCCATGCTCCTCTGGGGAACCTAGGTCACAAAAGATGGGGCTTTGTGGCCCTGGGGCAGGGCTGGGGGTGAGGACCGCACATACCATGACCACAGCTCCACAGGGCTGGCGGAGGGGGCTCCCTCCAGCCTCCCTCTGGTCCTCGGTCCTCCAGTGCGTGTAGCCCCCCAGGCAGCAGGGCAGGTTGGGACCCTGATTTCAGGGCTCAGCCTGCTCCCTCACTTCCAGGCTCTCCCTGGGGAATTTCTGCCTGGCTTCTGCTTGTCCCCGCTCAGAAGGTAGCCTTGAGCTTAAAAAGCTATAGGGTTTTCCCCTTGACCTGAACTCCCCTGCCCCCGATGCAGCTGGGCTCCTGACCTCCTGGAGTGGGGAGCAGCCCCAGGTTAAGACCCCAGCCCCGGCTCATCTCACCTGAACAAACAGCTTTCCAGGAACAAGAGCTTCTCAGCTTGTTGTCTGCCTTTGGCTGAATTCCAAGACCCACAAAAAGTTGATTTTTGTCACTTTTGTCCCGTTTAAAACTTATAGCCTAGCCCCCAGCGTGGCCCAGAGAACCTCCAACAGATTAAGGTTTAAACAGAAGAGGACTGGACAATCTCAACAGATACAGAAAATGTGTGTAATTCAATGGCCGCTTTGGAATAGTTATTTCGTTATATATTCTTTCTTTTTTATGGCCACGCTCATGGCACATGGAAGTTCCAGGGCTAGGGGTTGAAGTGGAGCTGCAGCTGCTGCCCTAAGACACAGCCACAGCCACGTGGGATCCGAACCACATCTGTGACCTATGCGGCAGCTCAGAGCAATGCCAGATCCTTAACCCACTGAGCGAGGCTAGGGATCGAACCTACATCCTCATGGATACTAGTCAGATTCTTAACCCACTGAGCCACAATGAGAACTCCTGAATAGTCATTTTAAATAGTTTTATCAAATAATAATGGTTGTCTACAAAACTGATAGCAAGCATTTTACTTACTGATGAAATATTAGAAGCCGTGTCTTTACGTTTTAAAATAGGATTAGCTATTTATTTATTTTAATTTATGGCTTTTTAGGGCCACACCTGCAGCATATAGAAGTTCCCAGACTAGCGGTGAAGTCAGAGCTATAGCCGCCGGCCTACACCAGAGCCACAGCAATGTGGGATCCTTAACCCACCGAGCAAGGCTGGGGATCG
Source organism: Phacochoerus africanus (assembly GCF_016906955.1). Taxonomy (NCBI): domain Eukaryota; kingdom Metazoa; phylum Chordata; class Mammalia; order Artiodactyla; family Suidae; genus Phacochoerus; species Phacochoerus africanus. Next base: position 4,199,822 of record NC_062557.1, on the reverse strand, counting down.
AACCTGAGTCCTTATGGATACTAGTCGGATTCTTAACCCACAGAGCTACAGCAGGAACTCCCAGGGCCAGGTATTTTTTTTTTTTTTGTCTTTTTGTCTTTGTTGTTGTTGTTGTTGTTGTTGCTATTTCTTGGGCCGCTCCCGCGGCATATGGAGGTTCCCAGGCCAGGGGTTGAATCGGAGCTGTAGCCACCGGCCTACGCCAGAGCCACAGCAACGCGGGATCCGAGCCACGTCTGCAACCTACACCACAGCTCACGGCAACGCCAGATCGTTAACCCACTGAGCAAGGGCAGGGACCGAACCCGCAACCTCATGGTTCCTAGTCGGATTCGTTAACCACTGCGCCACGACGGGAACTCCCAGGTATTTTTTTAATGGTTTTCATTCCACTGCAAGTCTCCTCCTGGCCAATCGCACTGAGGAATAACGGGATAAGGAGAGATGGCACCTTAGGGTGTTGATTTTGCTGTGATGGAGCCCAGTGAACTCAGAAGGGCGTCGTGCTGGAGGCTGGGCTATTGAGGATATTTCTGGACAGCGAGTCCCATCTGTGTGCCCAGGGGCAGCATCTGGGCACCAGGCACCAATGCCCTGGCTCCCTGCTTTGCTTGGAGCCTGGACTGCACATGTGGGTGTGTGCCCAGCCCTGGGGGACCTGGGGGGCCAGCCAAGGGCTCTCGTTTCAGCCAAGCCTCTCCCTGATGTCCTCTGTGCTGTGTGTGGTCCCCTCGCCCCCACCTTAGAACAAATCAGTGGGGCACCCAGAGTGGCAGTGGCCAGGCGGTGTGCCTGGTGGTCCCCCAAGAGGCAGAGGGTCCAGGCTGCCTTGGGGGGGCATGGAGCTGGGGGAAGGACGGGGCCAGGGCCCTGCCTTTGCCCTCTGCTCCTCTCCAGGGTCCAGGGTGGGGAGTGGGTTTCCTCTTTGTCCCCCACTCCCCACCCACCAAGCCCTTCCCACTTCCCTCCCCTCTGCTTTTCAGCTTCGTCCTTTCTGCAAGGCTTTGGTGCCAGCGTCCTGGCCTCCCAGTTGCCTCCCACCAAGGTACTCAGTCCAGCCACCACCACTGCTGGGGGTGCCATCTTTTGCTGCATCCTTCCAGACGGGCCGGGGGAGACCTGATCCCATCCCGGCTGCTCGTGGCCGGCACCCCCCTCTCCCCTGTTCACTGTGCACCCAGCCACACTCGGTGCCTCTTCATTTTGCTGCCCTCTTGTCCCACAATCTCCCAGGGGTGGGGGCACCAAAAGAGAGAGCGGGCAGAGGTGAGCTGAGTGACCCCATTGGGAAGGAAGGCCTGCCCGCCTGCCCGGCAGTAGCAGCTGCCAGGACGCAGAACACCTGGGTGCCCGTTCCGCTGCCCACGTGAGGGTCAGGGACAGTGTAGCCAGCGGAGGAACCTTCTGGAAGGCCAGCTCGTGCAATAGCAGGGAGCATTCAGGAGTGGGCAGGGGGCATGCAGGGGCTGGAGTGTGCGACTCTGTCTTGGTGCAGGATTTGAAAGGCCCACGTGGCAGCGAAGATGATATAAACAAGACCAAAGGGGCGACAGTGGTACAGAAAACGCGGGCTGGGCTGTGCACACGGTGGTCGACCAGAAGTTCAGAGGGGCTGACACGCTGCAGACCCCTGGGGAGCAGGTGCCTCCTTTTACCTCCACAGCCTGGAACGGATGGGCCGGCAGGAAAGCAAGGGTCTACCTCCCTCCCAGCCACACCACCCTGGCTGCTGGCTTGCAGTTGTGCTTTGTTCAAAAGCAAGGGTGCAGGCCCCGCCAACCGTGACCTTCGTGATGACAAGCCCGCTGGCTTTTGGTGAGCCGGAAGGGCAGTGCTATGGGGGCGCCTGCCTGGCATCATTATGGAGCTGTCAGTGTCTCTGTCCACTGCTGGCATGAGGTGGCCGGAGGCGAGGGTGACAGATGAGGGAGATATTTTTAGGAGAGCTGGTGATTTGACCTGACACATGTCAGAAAGGCACAGGCCTCCTGCCTGTGTGACCCCAGGGAAGAGCCATCACTGCTCCCAGAGCAGGACAACGGCCCCAAGAGTGGAGGGGGGCTGCTAATGAGGCTGCAGAGGGGTGCCCGCGGGCGGGGGGGCGCGGGGTTGCCATGCCCTGGTCCCTGAAGCCAGGCTGCCCTCTCCCACTCCCCAGGCCCCAGCCCCACCGTGGGGCATGTAGCACTGACCCTGGAAACCGGCTGGTTGCCTCTCTTAACAGGACAGGTTTTCAAGTCTGAGACTTTCTGGAATATTCTTTCTGCCTTTGAGGCATTAAGATTTTTTTTTTTTTTAATTATAGCTGACTTACAATGTTGTGCCAATTTCCCTTGTCTGAAGCATTTATTTTGCTTATTAGTATTTAAAAATCACCGTCTGCAGGAGTTCCCATTGTGGCTCAGTGGTAACGAACCCAACTAGTATCCATGAGGATGCAGGTTCGATCCCTGGCCCCCCATTGCCATGAGCTGTGGTGTAGATTGCAGAGGAGGCTCAGATATGGCGTGGCTGTGCCTGTGGTGCAGGCCGGCAGCTGCAGCTCTGATTCAACCCCTAGCCTGGGAACCTCCATATGTCATGGGCGCAGCCCTAAAAAGCAAAATAAATAAATAAATAAATAATCACCCTCTGGGCTATTTATCCTTAAAGAGAAATTAGCCAGTGGGCAGAACCAAGAGAGCTCTGAGAACAGGCCCCGGCACGGTTCTCAAGACACCCTTCCCTCCCCAGGCCAGGCGCGTATGCAGAAGGAACCTGCTACGGGCTGAGCTGCGTTGCCCTCAAGTTCAAGCCTTAACGTCACAGCCCTGGTCCCTCCGGTGAGACTTCATGCGGCAGGAGGGTCTTTAAACGGGTAATGAATGAATCCAGGCTGCGTTTCTAGACACAGCCCTGGTCCCTGAAAACCCTGCTCTGCCCGGAGGGAAGCTCTTCCGGAACAGGTGGCCGCTGTCATCGGGATGCCGTCGGGGACAACCTCCAGGCCCAGGACCGACACGCCCCCTCCCCCTGCACAAAGTCTCCTGAAAACGTGCGCTTTCAAATAGATACTGACCCAACTGAGCGACCTGTAAATACATGTTTGAAAGGCAATCCCGACTCCCCTCACCTGTCAGAGGGGGATGGTTTCGCGGCCGTGTTTCCGGCTGGTTGGATAAATAAACAGCTTTTAAACCTGACCCCTGCTGTAGTGATGTATTTACCTTGGTGATAATGTCGCATGGCTCTCCGTTTTAGCTGCTAATGGGAGGGAAGTCATTCCGGCAAGAGACAGAGGAGTGGGTCTGATGGGGGGGCACCCCTCTCCGCCCCCTCCCCCACTGCGGTGCTTGGCTTGGGTGCCGTTCCTCCTGCAGCCTCTTGGGTCTGTGACCCACTTCCGGCTGGGGCCTCTCGGGGTGGGGACCAGAGGATGTGGCCCTACCGTCCGTGCGGTCCCTGGAGAGGGAGCCACAGCCCAGCGTGACTGCTTGGGGGGCCGGGGACAGCTGGCACTGGATCCTGTCTCCGTGGCCTTCAGATGCACAGTCGCACAGCCTCCCCACTTTGCTTCTGGAGGATTCCGCGATGGTGCCTCATCTGGAGGTGCGCTGGCCTTCCTTCGGGTTCCAAATCCCTAGGCATCTGGTGCCCTTACCTCTCACCCTGGACTCCAGGGCTCCTGAGAGCTGGGGCAGCGGGGCCCTCCGCCTCCGCCTCTGCAGCCCTGGCTCTTCAGTGCACCTGCTCCCCTCGCCCCGCCCCCGTGCACGTGGTGGCAGCGAAAGGGCTCCCAAGAGGCCCGTTTGACAGACGGGGAGAGCAAGGCGGAGAAGCTCTGTCATGTGGCCTCAGTCAGGTGTCTGTGGGTTTTGTTTTGTTTTGTTTTTTTCCTTGCTTTTGAGGGTCGCACCCACGGCATATGAAAGTTCCCAGGGTGGGGGTTGAATCAGAGCGGCAGCTGCTGGTCTACACCACAGCCACAGCAATGCTAGGATCCAAGGTGCATCTTCGACCTACACCGCAGTTCATGGCTGCGCCGGATTGTTAACACACTGAGTGGGGCCAGGGATCCAACCTGCATCCTCATGGGTACTAGTCGGGTTCGTTACCGCTGAGCCACAAGAGGAACTCCTCCTTCACAGGGAGGGGGGAGGGGAGGGGGAGGGGGAGGGGGGGGGGAGGGGGGAGGGGGGGGGGGGGGGAGGGGGAGGGGGGAGGGGAGGGGGAGGGGAGGAGGAGGGGAGGGGAGGGGAGGGGAGGGGAGGGGGGAGTTCGTGTTTAATAACAGGGACAGGGTTTCGCAGTGGTGACAGTGACACGACCTTGTGATTGCAGGTGATGTCAAGGAATCCTCCTCTTACGAATGATTAAAATGATACCTGTTATGTATATTTTATCCCAACTTTGGGAAAGAAAGGGAGAAGCTGCCCGCGTCAGTTATCTAGTGTGGTCTCTGGGGGGAATGGCTGGGCCTGTGGCGGGAGACCCTCTGTGCTCAGGTTTGGGGTTTGTCACTGCTGTCCAATCAGGGTCTGGACGAGAGCCCCCCCGGGGCTGCCGTCAAGCAGCTCTGTCCCCAAGAACCTGTGGCTTTTGGAGTTCCCTGGTGGCCTACCAGTTACGGACCGGCATTGTCACCGCTGTGGCTCAAGTTCGATCCCTAACCCAGGCCCAGGAACCTCCAGATGTCGTGGGTGTGACCAAAACACAAACAGACCAACAAAAGAACCTGGGGCTTTCGGAGGGGCGTGACCTCGATGCTTTGGAAACACAGGAGTTCCTGGCATGGCACTGTCCACTCGGTATCCCCTACCCATTCCCAAGGGCCTGGTGCTTCTCAGCATGTGGTTCCTTGGGGCCCAAGGCCCTTTTACTCAGGCCTCCAAGTGCATCCTCTTAAGTTGGCCTGGAGTGAGCACAGAAGAAACAGCTCTGAGAGTCTTTGAGAGAGAAGGGCCTCGGGTGGAGGCTTTCCAGCAGGCTGCCCATCAGAACCAGATGTGCCTTAATTCACAGGCGGCCAGGCCCCATGCTAGCCTCCCCATGCCTGGAGTGCCAAGCTAGGTCCAGGATGCTGCTTCTGCGGACGGAGGCACAGCTCTGGTTAATTGGGAGGCTGGAGGGCGAGCTGGCCAGGGAGAGGCTGAGGACCCCAGGGTTTCCAGACCTGCCCCTGACAGTGGCTCCTCCAAACAGGCAAGGAGGACGTCGGGAGAGAGCGAACGCAAACCTCCTGGGGCTGAGAGTCAGAGCACGGGCACAGCTGGGCTCTGGGCCACCGCCGCCCACCCTGCTGCTCCTCCTCCAGGCTCTGAACCAGGAGCAGAGCGCCATAGGGCTGAGGCCACCCAGGCGCCCTGTGTCTCCGTGGGAAGCAAGGAGGATGCAGCTCGGGGGCGGGGGGGGGGGGCCCTGGGGCGGGAGGCAGGTGCCATTTGGGAGGCGCGGGCTGGGGGCGGGGCAGCAGCCCAGCAAACACCCACCGTGGTTTCCAGTCTAGCCGGAGGCGGGGGGGTCTGATCAAGGAGTCCTTTCTGCTGTTTCTGCATTAACCACTTGAGGGGAAAGTATAATCTGTAATAAATCTGTATTACAGTGGAAGTTCCACGGCTCCAGTGGCTATAAAAATTAATTCCTTAACCTAAACATTATTATATGGCTTTTAAAATGAATTGGTGTGTGGTGGGCTTCCTGGTTTGGGCCATTATTAGTAATTAGTGTAATCAAATAATGTTCGATCTCTCCCGGGTTTGTTTCTCCTCCTGCCTGCAGCCCTCCGCTGGCCTCCCCCCAGGAGGACCCCACCAACAGGGTCCCACTGAGCAGTCACACTCGGGATGTGATGGGCTGACACTGCCTCCTGATGTCGACGGCTAAGAAAGATGCTCTCTTTCTATCCCTCAAACGGTCAACTTTTTCATTTGTTTTTGCTTTTTTTAAGGCCGCACCCCGGACGCATAGAGGTCCCCAGGCTAAGGGTTGAATTGGAGCTACAGCTGCCTGCCTGCACCACAGCCTCAGCAACGCCAGATCCAAGTCGCGTCTGCGACCTACACCACAGCTCACAGCAATGCCGGATCCTTAACCCACTGAGCAAGGCCAGGGATCGAACCTGTGTCCTCATGGATGCTAGTCAAATGGGTTAACCGGCTGAGCCACGCCGGGAATTCCAGGACGGTCAATTTTCCTGACTGCTCTTTCTTTTTCAAAGTCCTGTGTCTGCTTGGGGTGACCTCACGGTAATTTTCCTATGGAAGGAGGCTTCTGAGAGGATAAGGACTCTGACACCTGTTTAGAGAGAGGGGTTCCTGATTCTGGGGTTCGAGGAGGGCTTCCGAGGGTCTGGGGACCACCTGCAATTGTCCAGCAAACAATGCGTCCACGCACACGGATAGGCATCTATCGTCCCCCAAGAAAGGGAGTCGCTAGTTTTCAGCAGAAGTTCAAGGGGAATCTGTATCCCAGAGAAGAGAAGCAAATGTTCACGGAGAAGCAGTGGATACCTGAGGTCCCTGGCCTGGAGCTCATGACCCCTTAGGGTCTATGGAGACAATTCAGGAAGCCCAGGAGCTGAGACCAGGTCAATTTAGATCTTTAGTTCAAAGCTATTTCTCCACTCTATTAAAATCATTGCAGGTATCTCGAAATATTCCTAGCACTCGTCATTCCTCAGAAATTATGCTGGCTCTATCACATCTTTCTGGACTCCACGTTGGTACTCCCCTCCTGTAAGGGATAAAAACCCCTATAGGACAATGTGGGGTGGGGAGGGCTCTTCTTTCGCCTCCCAGCTATCCTGGGAGCTGCAGCTTTCCTGTCATAAAGACTTCGCTTGCTTAAAAAAAAAAAAAAAATCCAGAAATCATGGTGGTTTTAAACCAGCAACTATGCTGTCTTTAATGCATTAATAAAGAAGCTCATATATCCTACTGTCTCGCTTTTAAAAACTATTTTAAGAACTGGTATTCAGTAGCATTGGTTATCATTATCCTTCTATGTATTTAACCTCAAACCCCTTAAATGGGTCCATAGACGTCATCAAAGGTCCAAGGGGGCCATGGCAGAGCCACCATCAGGACCCCTTTTGTATGCGAGAGCAGGTGTGCACCTGAGGTTACGCCGCGGCTTCGAACTCCACTCTCCCACTGTGTAGCTGCCTGATCTGCGCTCTGATTGCTCACTTTGAAGTGGGAATGACAGTCGCCCCCCAGGGGGGTCGGGGTGATTCTAACCGCCAGGACTGGTAGCAGGCACTACATCACACACTTTACACGGGGCTTCTCACCTAACTGCCCTGCGACCCTATAAATGGCGTCCTAGAATGATTCCCATTTTACGGATGGGAAAACTGAGGCCTATTTTAAGTAAGTGCCCAAGGGTACGTAGTTTGGAAGTGGCAGAACTGGGATTGAAACCTGGGCCACGGGACAACCGATCCCACGTGTCACCCTGTCGGGCCCCCCAAAAGGTCAAGCACCCTGACCAACCGAGGTTATCATCGGGGTCCCGCAGAGTCTGGAGAAGGCCGGGTTGTGGTTTCTAGGCTTTTGGAGCCTCCATGTGGCCTTGAGCTCTAACGAGGCGCCCACTGCGTGCTGGTGAGTTCCCACGGTGCAGGGCAGCTGTGTGGCCTTGAGGTGCAGCCCTCCACGGGCGCCGGCCCCCCTCTCTGTCCCCTGCACTGTGTCCTCTCTGCCCTCTCACTGTTCCAGTTTCTCAGCGGTTCTCAGCCAAGCCAGGGAATCTGAAGCCGCGTCGCTTTCTCCAAGGAATCAGCCTGAGGAGAAAGGAAAATAAGGCGTCGATGGGAATTTAAGGTAAAAGTCTCTGGATCTGAGGAGAGGGGCCCTGATAGCCAGTGTGGGCCTCGGGGATCCTGTCGGAGAGGCTCACACAGGTGGGGCACTGTGGCTCTGACCCCCCCTCCCCCCGCTGGACAGCACCGCTGGGACCAATTAGAACCCCTCTTCCTGGTCTGGATTCATTTGCATAAACTCTGGGCCCCCAGGAAAAATTTCCCAAAGGCCTCGGATTCCTTGCTAAATGAGAAAAATTCTTTTTCTTCCTCCAGCTGCCAGCTCACACGTGGCTTCCCAGGCAGGCTCTTGCTGGCTCCTCAGGCCAGCTTGCCTCATTTGGGGGCCCTTTTGGGACCCCCATCCTCTTCCCCACCCACCTCAACTCCTTCATAATTACTCCTGGTTCCTCCCAGACTCCAGCACCAAGGACAGTGGCTTTGCATTGCTTGGCCACCTTTGCACAGCCAGGGGCTAGTAGGCATGATGTGCTCAAGGAACAAGGATTTCCTTCGGTGACACCTGTCTGCCCCCTTGTGAGCGAGGCGCCCCCCCAAGGGCCACTCTTGGGCCGTTCGGCTGAGAACCGGTTGGTATTTTCTGGAGCCCTTACCGCGGTTTAGTCTCTCTCTGCTCGTTTCTGGAGCCCCCCCTTAAGGAGCTTACAGCTGAGCTGCGGAGATAAGATGTAAGTCTTGGGAAAGATTATTTTTATTTTTGGAAAGTTGAATGTTTTAAGCCAGGGTCCCATGAGGCTGTGGGGTTAGACTGGAGGCAGAAAGTGCTTATCTAATTTGGAATCACTAAAGAGTTCCAGAAGGGGCCTAATCGCCCATCCTTTAAAAAAAAAAAAAAATTCTGCAGAGATTCTGAGATGCTGCGGTTATAGGTTTGGGCCAAGAGAAAATGTCAAAACGTCAAATCACCGGTTGGAGGGATCAAGTGGGAAATTCCAAGACAGCGCCAGAGGGGCTGGGGCCGTCCAGGGTCTGGCCGAACCCTGCTTGGGACCCGTGGGCACATCCCGGATCCCGTCTCTTAACCGACAGTGTGTCCATCTCCTGGAACTCAGTCACACAGGTGTTCTCAGGTTGGTGCCGCCTCAGTCCAGGAGCTTGGCGACAGGGGCTGGACGGTCTAAAGGGGAGCAGGAGGCCCCCAAAGCTGGAGGACCATGAAGACAGCGCCCCCAATGGTGAGGGGAGAATGCAGGTTGCTGGTGTGGGAACTTCAAGACACCAGCCTACGAGTGTGTCCCCAGCAGTCATCTTTCTCCTTCCCCAGAACCGTCGGCATCGGAAGGAGCTGGGGCAATTGCACAAAGTGGCCACGGGGTGGCAGTGTAGAACTAAATCCCTGATGGTGTTCAGAAGAGAGATGCCGGATTGAGTTTGATGCTGGGGCGGATCGGGGAGGGTTCTCCCTTAATTAAATCGACCCGTGCACTGAGCTGAGACTGTGACGGCCATCCTCTCGGGCTGGGGAGCTGCCCTTGTGCAGAGGCTCTGGGGTGCTTATTCTAGGCTGGGAACACGCTGATAAAAAGTTAATTTCTATTTGCTGTTGCTCAGTAATTGGATGAACACGAAAGCAATTAAATATTAAAACATACAAACAAATAACTAAGTCACTGTAATTAGCCAAAGTTTGATCACTGTCATATTTATTTAAGAAGAGGTGATATGTCTCAGCAGGTGACATTTTAAATACCCCGGGCCTCTCTGGTGTTGTCTTTGGAGAATGTTGAATAATGCACAGAGAATTTAATTAAACCCTGTTGTAAATCAGCTATGATGACAGGGAAATGACAGCCACATGTTGAAATGAGAATTAGTCCACAGCAAGGGATATTAATTAACTCCTTTTCTGAAGGCCTTTGGCACAGAGTGATGTTAAAAAAAAAAAAAAAGAAAAAGAAAGAGAAAAAGCAATGGTAGCCATTGCTTTGACATGGGAGGGGACGGTGCCTGTTATTCTATAATCATCATTATTTATGGCTGGAATTTCTTCAGTGACCGAAGTACAGCTGATAATCACCACGCCGTGCCATGAGATGAGGCAATCCTTTCTCAGGAGCCACAAGATACAGGCAGAAAAATAGCAGCATGTATGGATGCCAGGGAACCAGAGACTCCTTTGGAGAACTCACTCGTCCAGATTTGGCCTCAGGAAGAAGGTACAGAGAGGAATTAGGTTCTGCACAGACTGCGGGGCTGGGAGGGACGGTGGAAACCAACGAGCCTAACTCACGGCCCTCCTGGCAGAAGAGGCTCCGGGAGATGCGCAGACTTGCCCAAGGTCAGGGCTTACTGGGGCAGAGTCGCTGTGAGTGACCCCGAGCCCTGGTCAGCGGCCTTCCTGTAAGCATCCCGCACCCCACAGCCCCTGGGTCCTGAAATGCAAATTGCAGAAGATGGGGGGGGGGGGGGATGGGATCTGCTGCCCCGAGGGGCGGGACACAGAAAGGCTGGGTTTGTTCCTGATGCCGAGGCTGCTTGTGCACAGTGGAGCCAGTTTCTCCCCAGCCGTGCGGTCGGCCTGCGGTCTCTGCCGCTCAGACTCTGCCGGCCTCGGCCCCCGGAAAGCAGGTTGAGTTTGAGGACTCGCCTCAGTTATTCTTTGCCCAGCGGGGATTACAAACGCTCGGCAGATAGGAGGTGTCGGGCCCTGTCCCTCCGAGGGGAGGGAGGCCTCATCGACCAGAGAAGGGGTGGACCCTCCCCTGAGGTCAGGGACGGCGAGACCACGCTCACCTCCCAAGGCCTTACAGGAGCCGCGTCACTTGCTCTCTGGTGAAGGGACAGGGTCACGGAACGCGGAGTTTCCTTCCATCAGGAACCAGACTCACGATGACACGTATCTAGGTGTCTGTTCAGAGGCCTGTGCAGAGGCTCCGGGAGCCATCAGCCAAAGCAGCCACACCTGGACCACAGACTCTCACCCCATTGGCTCCCTGGGTTGGCGATGGACAATCGTATCAGCCAATCAAAAGCTCAGAAGGGTGGGCCATCTGTTGCAGTAGACAGTCCTAGCTGGTCCTGACCTCAAATACAGGTGGCTGTATGGCTTCCTGAACATTCTAGGGCATCGCCCCGAATGTCCAACAGTGATGAGAATCTGGCCACAAAGAGGTTTCAGGACCCAGTCTTCACAACGTCCCCAGGGTCAGACGTGGCTGATTCGGACAAGAGGCCGCTGGCCTGGCTCCAGTGTTTCAGGTGTGTGTTCTCAGGGCTGACCCCAGATGCTGGGACCCCCACGATGCTCAGAGGAAGAGAGGCTGAAAGCAGATAGGGAAGTGGTGCTGAGAGCTCTCTTGGCTGAGTCTGAGGGGCGTTTGTGCGGAGAGGACCTCAAAGGAACCTTCAGTTCAGATGGGGTGACACTCCCTGGCAGGCCAGGGACTGAACAGAAGCTTAGCTTAATCCCCAGGGCCGCCCCCACCCCCGCAGTCCTCGTGTCAGAGTCACCGACACAGAGGCTCTGGGGGCTTTGGCTTGTGGGAGGATCCCAACTCATCTGGGCCCGTCAGAGCCTTAAACGCAAAAGGCAGGTGCAGTTTTGCCACTTCCATTCTCACCGTGACCGACAGGCAGGAAGAAAGGCTCAAGTTATTATTTTCACCTTCAGCCATAGTTCCTGTTCCAGAGCTTGGCTGCTGTGTGGCCTTGGGCGACGTCTTGCTGGGCCTGGAAAGGCCGAGAGGAGGGGAGCCCAGGAAGGACCAGAGTGTGAGAGTCCAGCTCTTCCTGAGCCTGCGGCCTGCAGAGTCATGGAGGGCCAGAAAAGGATTCTAGGGTCAGGTGCGTGTAGCCATAAATTTGCCCAATGCCATAGGCTATGAGCCTTTCTTAGCTCTTCCCTACCCTCATTAGCCTGGTAAAGGCTCTGAGCAGTCCTGCAAGGTGGAATTTTGTTAACTTCGGTTAATAGGGTGAGTCCCATTTATACCATCACTGAAACATCCCCACCTACTTTTGCGGCTGTTCGTTGCACCCTTTGGCGGGCAGAAAAATGGCCTCCTGAAGGCCCAGAGCCTGTGACTAGGTCACCTCTCCGGGCCACAGGCATTTGGCAGATGTGATGAAGTTAAGGACCTCGAATGAGCGTTCTTTGGATATTTCTGCCACCTGATTAAGTCCTGAGTCCTTGAGCCGAGGCCCTTTGGAGTTCCCTGGTGGCCTAGTGGTGAAGGATTCGGCATTGTCACTCGGTGGCGTGGGTCTGATCCTTGGCCTGGGCACTTCCTATGCTGTGGGCATGGCCAGAAACAAACAAACCAGACACCTTTTCCTGGCTGAGGTCAGAGGGAGGTGGGATAACGGAGATGCCACATTGCCGGGTTGGAGGAAGGGGCCAGGAGCCCAGGAGTGCAGTGGTGTCTAGAAGCTGGCAAAGGCACCGAAAGAGATTCTCCCAGAGCCTCTAGAAGGAACACAGCCCAGCTGACACCTTGACTTTTCTTGGGTGAGACCCATGTGGGACTTAGAACCTAGAGCATTTGCAAGATAATAAACTCATGTTATTTTAAACCTCTTAAATTCGTGATTTTTTTTTTTTTTTTTTTTTTTTACAGCAACTATAGAAAGACACACACCTCTTGCGACTATTCCACGCTGATATTCTGGGAATGCTGCCAGGCCAGTGATCTAGTCAAGCAATTAAGAGGGATTGACTGCTGGTTGCCTTGGTCCCTGGCAAGCGGACCAAACCCAGTTACACCAGACACACTCCCTGCCCCTGAAGGGTTAGCATGTCCTTTGGGAAGTGAGGACACTTTCGCACAGCAGGGACATTCAGGGGTGTGCTGACTCGGTATGGATGACAGACAGTGCGGAGCTGGTGTGTGTGGGGGGTTAGACCTCACCCACCCTCCGGGGAGATGGGCGGAGGTTTCCAGGAGGAAGGAGCTTGGACCTTGAATTCCCGGGGAGTCACCAGGAAGTGGGGGTTAATATGGGGGCAGTTTCCGTCCTGCTGGGAGGGGTGTGAACCTACTGTTAGGGAGGCAGGGCAGAGGGGGGGTCTTTGCAGCTCCGGCTGGGAATGTTTCTGGGGTGGGGTCTCTCCATTTCCCCACGTCTGTCACCCCAGGGGTGAGTGTCTGGTGGCGGTGCCAATTTTGGCATCGAGGTATCCACCCGGCTTTCCAGAAGATGCCTCTTCCTTTTTCCTTCCTTCTCTGGAGGCTTCCGTTCCTATTTTTGTAAGATTTCCTGTAACAAGTTTTGGGGTGTTGGGGTGCACGTGCAGCCAGAGCAGGAGCAGCGCTTGGCGCTGGGGCATGGGCAGGACTGCAGGAGTCGCCTGCCCCTTGATGCCAGGGCCACGGGGTTGGAGGGGGCAAGGCGGTGGTGGCGCGCCTTTGAAAAATCAGTGATCGGGCTGGAGCTCCTTCGCCCCCCCAGTGATTTTTCAAAGGAGCACCACCCCTGCCTTGCCCCACATCTTGGCTCAGAGAAGAAAGGGCCCAGGTGAGTCGACTGGCCGGCATTTCTGTGCAATTCCTGCCCCAGGGTGGGAGGGCAAGTGGTGCTGGTTGTGGAGGAGAAATTGCTGGCCTCCGCCTGCAACGCCAAGAGCCTTGGGGCAGGGTGAGCTCAGCCGGAAGCCATCCCATCTTTCTGGCCCTGCCTTAACCTCGCAGGCTCCACCTGCAGCCTGTCCTCCTGGCTGCTGCCAGCACTTGGGAGCCTGGCCTCCCTGTCCCTCCCCGTCCCAGGTGTACAGTCCCGAGCAGGCCACCAGCTCTAGCCTGGGGTGAGGCCTCCTCCAGCCGAGCGAGACCGTCTCCGCCCCGTCGAGCTGCCGGCCCACCCAGAACACACCCTTGCCTCCCCAGGCCTGTGAGAGCCCACTTCCTCCTCCTCCGGGTGGCCTGTCCCCTCCTGCCCTGTCCTCAGCCTGGCTTGGGGTTTTGAGTCCCTGAACAAAGGGAGACCGCCGGCCTGCTCCAAGGCTGGACCCAGCGGGTGTGTCCAGGTGGCTCCAGGACTGACTGGGTCCCTCTTGGCCCTGGTTCTGTGGGGGTTGCAACGGGGTGCCCGCCTTTTGCAAAGCCCCACAGTTGATTCTGATGGGCAGCCAGGGCTAAGAACCCTAGGGAAGGTTCTGGAAAGGGTTGGTTCTTTCAGAAACAGGGAGATTTCTCTGGAAGCTGCCCTGTCGAGGCCATGGTTTTGGGAGTGCAGGTTTCAGGCTCGGGCCTGTCCAGGGGACCTTGGCGCCCCCCATCTCCTCTCTCTACTTCGGACCAGCAACTTCGCCTCCCAGGGAAGGGTCTTGTCAGTAAAACGGGACCAGACCCTCAAGGAACAGAACCCTCCAGATGCGGCTTAGCGTGGCCAGGAGGGTGAGCACAGTAAGCCTGGGAGCTGCCCCTGCAGCCCGGGCAGGTGACGGAGCCCCGGGCTTCCCACTTCCCCTCGGGCCCCCGTCCTCAGCCTCTTTGGGTACAAGCAAGGCCTGGCCACCCAGAGAAGCGAGACTCTGTGCTCACCAGTTCCAAATGCCCGGGGTGGAGTGTCTGTCTGTCTGTCCACTCGGCATTCTGTCCATCGGTTCCCAGAGCCTCACCTGTGCCCAGGGCGGCTGTGGGCCAGGCACCCCTCCCCCTACCGCCCCCCGGAGTGTCAGACATCCTGCCCCCGTGACGGGGTGTCCACTTAGGAACCGCAAGATGCCTATACATGGAGAGTAGGTGGACGGGACGACGGGGCCCCAGCAGGGAGGGGGACCCGGCCTCCCCCGGGCCTGCACCCCGGCTGGCCGGCCCCGTGGCCGTGGGAGGTCCGCTACTCCATGTGGAAGGCAGGAGGTCTCTTCCAGGGCGCTGGGCTTGCAGATCTTTCCTTAAGCAAACAGGAGAGTTTATTTGTCTTCGGTCAAGCTCCTTGGAGGTCAAGGGGCTGGTGACCCCTTTTAGTTGGAGTGACAGGGTCCCGAGGTTATTTGCTCCTGGGCCAGCTGATCCCCAGTGCGGGGAGCTGGCTCGCGGTCCATAGACCTCACTCTTCAGCTGCTCTGCTTATGAAAGCCCGACAGAGCAGGCAGCCGGGGCGGGCGGCTAAGTGCCCTCAGGTGCCCCCCCCCCGTCCCACCCGATGTGCCTCTCTGCCACGTGCCCTCTTGTTTAAGTGCCCCCTTCCCCTCTGCTTGGTCCCTCCACTCCCCCCCCCCACATTTTCACCGAAGCCGTCACCCATCCTGGGCCCAAGGGATGTTGGCAGGTGAACACCCCCCACCACCCCAGTGGGAGCAGTGGGAGCCGCTGCCCTGGCTGAGAATCAGCACCCTCCCCCACCCCAGTCTCCAAGTACAAAGCTTCAGCCTGCCTTTGACATTGGCCCGTGTCAGAGAGGAGAAAGGCCGAGAGGGTGCAGAGACCACGCAGTACCACCCATTTTGAAAACAACGCGAGGGGCACTGGTTTTTTTGGTTTGCTTTTTGTGTGTGTGTTTTTTTTTTTTGTCTTTTTGCTATTTCTTTGGGCCGCTCCCGCTGCATATGGAGGTTCCCAGGCTAGGGGTTGAATTGGAGCTGTAGCCTCCGGCCTACGCCAGAGCCACAGCAACGCGGGATCCGAGCCGCATCTGCAACCTACACCACAGCTCACGGCAACGCTGGATCATTAACCCACTGAGCAAGGGCAGGGACCGAACCCGCAACCTCATGGTTCCTAGTCGAATTCGTTAACCACTGCGCCACGACGGGAACTCCTGTATGTGTTTTTTTTTTAAGGCTGCCCCCGTGGAGGTTCCCAGGCTAGGGGTCGAATCGGAGCTGTAGCTGCTGGCCTGCACTACGGCCACAGCAACGCAGGATCCTTAACCCACTGAGTGAGGCCTGGGATCGAACCTGCCACCTCATGGTTCCTGGTCGGATTCGTTTCCGCTGTGCCACGAAGGGAACTCCAGTACACGCTTCACTTTGTGAGAGACTTCCATGCTGTTCTCCAGCATGGCTGTACCATTTCGCATCCCCACCAGCAGTGCGAGCGCCACAATGCTTTGCTGTTGTCAGATGTTTAAAACTTCTCGCTGGTCTAATGTCTGGGTTGTGATACCTCATTGTGGTTTTAATTTCTATTTCCCTAGTAATTAATAAGGCTGAACATTTTTTGTGTGTTTATTTGCCATCTGCCTATCTTCTTCTTCTTTTTTCTTTTCTCGGCTGCGCCCATGGCACGTGGAAGGTTCCGGACCAGGGACTGAACCCACACCACAGCAGCAACCTGAGCCCCTGCAGTGACAACGCCAGATCCTTAACCTGCTGCACCATAGGGGAAACGCCGTGTATGTCTTCTTCAGGAAAGCGTCTTTCAAATCTTTTGCCTCTTTAAAAAAATTGGTTTGTCTTTGCTCTATTAAGCTTTGAGCATTCTTTAAACACTCAGTATACGAGTCCTTGAACAGATATGTGCTTTGGGAAAATCATGTATTCCGAGACTGAGGCTTGACTTTTTGTTTTCTTAATTGGGTCTCTCGAAGGGTAAAGTTTTTAATTCTGAAGAAGTCCAATTCCATCATTTTTTTCCTCTAAGAAACTGTGCTTTTTGTTTCGTATCTAAGAAATCTCCCCCTAATCCAAGATGTTCTATGTTTTCTTCTAAAAGTTTGGGTCTGGGTTCCATCGCGAGGTGGTTTTTGTATATGGTGGGAGGTATGGGTTGAGATTCATCTTTTGTGCAACTGGATGTCCAGTTGTTACAGCACCACTTCTTGGAAAGCCTGTCCTGTCCCCACTGGAATGCCTTTGTGGACACTAAATAGGCCACGCTTCGTTGGTTTTGAAACATTTGGCCTAAGGCTTCATGTGATTTGAAGGTCAACTTCTTTTTTCTTTTTTTTTTTCTCGGGCCGCACTCACAGCGCATGGAACTTCCCAGGCTGCAGGTCGAATCAGATCTACAGCTGCCGGCCACAGCCACAGCAACGCAGGATCTGAGCTGTGTCTGCAACCTACACCGCAGCTCACGGCAAGGCCGGATCCCCGACCCCCTGAGCGAGGCCAGGGGTCGAACCTGTGTCCTTATGGATTCTAGTCAGATTCATTTCCACGGTGCCACGAAGGGAATGCCTGAAGGGCTGCTTCTAACCTGTTTCTCTGAGCTCTTCTTTCGTGGCAAGCCCAGGTGAAAAGGACACCTCACAATGACGTGCAGATCCAACCACAAGCAGCGAGTGGGTGGTTGCAGCTGCTAAACCAAAACACTTGTTTTTCAATCCCATCTGACAATGCTGTGGATTTTTTAAAACATTGAATTTGGTGGTTTAATTCCTATCGTTCCTTAAATCAATCTGTTATTCTTGCAATCTTGGGAAGTGTTATACATGACATTTTTAATAAGTGAGTTCAGGAGTTCCCTTTGTGGTTCAGTGGGTTAAGAACCCAACTAGTATCCATGAAGATGCGGGTTCGATCCCTGGCCTTGCTCAGTGGGTTAAGGATCTGGCCTTGCTCTGAGTTGTAGCATAGGTCGCAGACATGACTCGGATCCCGTGTTGCTGTGGCGTAGGCCGTTTTGACCTGGGAACTCCCCTATGCTACAAGTGCGGGTCTAAAAAAAAGTGAGTTCAAAACCCACGACGCTTCATATGAAATATTTTAAACGATGTGTTAAGAAATGGCTTCTGTGTCGTGTACACAGGTATGAAACATCCTTTGAGCAGGTGATGTATTGCTTTTGGCAATAATAACGCCACAGCCAGACTCTGTGCGTTTCTTTTTTAAAAATTGAAGTACAGTTGATTTGCATCGTTGTGTTATTTCTGCTGCCCAGCAAAGCAATGCAGGTCTACATGTATATACATTTGAAAAATATTTGTTTCTTTGCAAAAGCAATGAAACGAATTGCTTATTTCAATTTTTTTTTTTTTTTCACGGATGGACCTAGAAATTCTCATGCGAAGTGAAGGCAGTCCGACAATGAGACACCAAACATCAAAAGCTCTCACTGACATGTGGACTCTCAAAAAAGGACACCACGGACTTCTTTGCAGAACAGATATGGACTCAACAGACGTTGAAAAACTTACGGTTTCCGAAGGAGACAGGGAGGCGGGTGGGGGGACGTGCTGGGGGTTTGGGATGGACATGCCGTCACATTTGGTTGTGACACCTATACATGTAATAAAATTCATTAAGTAATAAAAAAGGAGGAAAAAAACAAAAATGATAATAAAGTACAGCCAAAATTTTTTTTAATTTTTTCATTTTTAAAGTTTTATCGAAGTATAGTTTTTTATTGTTTTAATTGTAGTTGATTTACAATGTTCTGTCAATTTCTGCTGTACAACAAAGTGATTCTGTTGTAACAAATGCCTGCATTTTTTAAATGATATTCTTTTCCATTGTGGTTGATCACAGGCGATTGAATACAGCGCCCTGGGCTCTATGGTCTGACCTTGTAGCTTGTCCGTCGTACATATAATGGCCCACGTTCTATCTTTCCTGAGGACACGCAACGCCTCATGAGAAATGCAGCACAAGGATAAGAGGAGGCGCTGACGCCAGAGCACTGATCAGTATCAGCAATATTTATGTTTATAAGATGTGATTTATTCCACACCTGCAGGGGCTGTGTTTACTTCTTAATTAAAAAAATTTTTTTTTTGCTTTTTAGGGCCACACCTGAAGCATATGGAGGTCCCCAGGCTAAGGGTCAAATCAGAGCTACAGTGGCCGGCCTACACCAAAGCCACAGCCACACCAGATCTGAGCCGCGTCTGCCACCTACACCACAGCTCATGGCAACACTGGATCCTTAATCCACTGAGTGAGGCTGGGGATCGAACCCTCCACCTTGTGGTTCTCAGTCGGATTCGTTTCTGTTGCGCCACGACGGGAGCTCCCGAGTTTTCTTTTCAACCCACAGCCCTTTGGTTTTCTCACCTGGTGAATGTTGACGGCAGGTCGACTCTCCACGTTCAGAGACTGGGGCTCTGCCGTTCTCAGCCCCGTCTCCCTGGCTCCCTGCTGCTCCTTCCTGGGGAGAGCGTGTGTTCCCGAGGTCTTGCTCTTTGAATCCTGCTCTGTTCCTCCTGTGGGCCTCCCAGAGCCTTCTAGCAAACATGAGCGAGGCTGTCTGACCATCGAGGGAAGGGTGTCAGCCGGTACCCACAGCAGGGGCCCAGCAAGCGCTGGAGCACTCTCAGTACTCCGAGGCGGCTCCGAGGACCTCAGCCTGGTGGCCCTGGGGACAGCCTCACCGGGAGCCACGCCCTCTGAACCTGGGTGCCTGGGACCCACAGGCGGAGCTCCTCCTCGAGCCTACACACCTGCCCGGCGTTTCTAGATGTCACATCCTGAGCTGGGGGGTTGCCCATTTTGCAGTGTCTTTTCCCAGCGCCCCGCGGGAGGCGGTTGATCTCACAGCACCAAACGCAAACTTGCTTTTCTCTGGATCCTCGCCCCCCGCCCCCGCCCCTGCCCCCCCCCCCCGGCAGCACCTTAGTTCTTAGAAAGGTGCCCTGGGGATCCCGCTGTGCTTTGCTCTCAGGAGTTCCACAAACGCCGTGAACTTGTCAGCGCCCAGCAAGCACTCGGAGGTGGAGGTTTACGAGCCCTGCAGGTTCAAGGCTTGGGCCCCCAGAGAGAGGCATCCAGAAGAAGTGCCACACGCCGCGCTCCTGAGCAAGCTGTGGACAGGACACAGAAAGGGAGCAGGAATGAAGCGAACGCAGCCGTCCACTTCTGGAACCGTCCAGAGGCTGGGATTCACCTTGGAGGGGCAGCCCTTGGCATCTCCTTGCCAAGAGGAGGATGGGTGGTCTGGCTTCCTGAGGGGCTGGCTCTGATAGGAGGCCTCTCTGCTCTGGTCTGTCTAGATGTCTCCTGCTGCTCTTGAGTGGAGAGAACGGATCTGGGAGCTGCCCCGCTTTTGAGGAATAGGCTGAGCTGGGACCAGCCGCTGGCCACCTCCCCCAAGGGGGCCTGTGCCCACTGCAACCAAGACCTTCTGATGCATGAAAACCATGGCAGCTAGTGTGTGTGTGTGTGTGTGCACACGTGTGCACACGTACCAGCGTATTTTCATCTCTAAATTCTGCCTTCCGCAGGTCGCAGACGGCTGCTGGCAGATCCTGGGGGCTCCAGGCTTTCTTGGTCCAGAATCTCTTTGTTTGCACATTCCAGGCAGCGGTTCTGAGCGTGCGTTAATTAGCCTGGACTGGTTCACGAGCCTGCCTTGGGATCACTCACGGTGGCAAAGGGCTGGGAAACACGCTCATCGGCTGAGCCCACATCGCATCGCGTGCTTTATCCCAGGAATGGAGCCAGGAATGGAGCTGGGCTCCTGGGACCCACAGAGGTCCCCAGCTTGAGAGATGGAGGCAGCTGGGGAGAAGGTATATACCGACAGGTGTCTTACCAAGGTGAGGAAGATCAAAGGCTGCAGGCCAGGTGATCACAAGAGTTGGGGTACGGCCACCTCAGGAGAGTGGACCTTGGTGAGTGTGTGATGTGCAGGGGGGCGGGGTGGTACCCTGACCCCCAGCTGTTGGTGCAGCATCCATTCAATACCAGCATAAAGATGGCCTTGGCCCAGTGACCATGTGGGGTTGGGATGAGGGGGAGCTGGAGATGGAAGCCAGGAGATGGAAGAGGGGGCTCACCCCGGGTGCCCCAAGTGGAGGTGAGACTCCCTCTTCCTGGGCCGCTCTGATCCATGGTTCTGCCCATTGCCGTGGCTTTTAGCAGCCCCGTCCCTCCGTGCTGAGAGGGGCACATCAACACTTGTTGTCTAGGAACAAATTCCAGTGCAGGGGAGTCCCTGATGGGAGCAACAGCCCCCTGCCCTTCTCCTCTCTTCTTAGACTCCTGGAGGGAAACATGGAAGAAATAAACCATTAGAGATTCACTTCTTTGATGTTTTCCCACGATTCTAAATCGGATGCTGAGCTTGGACCATCTGGGGCTTGGCTGGGTTTTCATGTACCTCCCCGCCCGCTCCTTTACAGTGTTTGACTGTCGCCTCCTTCTATGGTCTGTCTTTGCCAAGAAAATATTCCACCTCTCGACATTCCTCTGCTTCTTGTTTCATCAACATCAGCTCACGATGCTGGGCTCGATAACACAGACATCCACCGGGCCTGAACCCTGACTTTAAATCCTAAGGCCTCAGTGTTCTCCTCTGTGAAACAGGACTATTAGCCCCAACTATCCAAGGATGCTGGGAGGGTTCAGTGGACACCTTACCTTGGCGTGTTTGGGCTGCAGTAACAGGTACCTTGAACTGGGGGACCTAGGCAATGGAAATTTATTTCTCACGCTTCTGGAGGCTGTAAGTCCAAGATCAAGGCACTGGCAGATTCGGTGTCCGGTGAGGGCCCGCTTCCTGTTTTCCGGCCGACTTCCTGCTGTGTCTTCCGAGGGTGGAGGGGACAAGGGAACTCTCGGGGTCTCTTTTGCAAGGACACTAAACTCATCTCCTGATACTGTCACACTGGGGGTTCCAGTTCAACCTATGAATTTTTGGGGACACACATATTCCTGCGAAGCACACATCAAGGGCTTAGCTGGGGGTGTGGGGGAGACAGAATTTGAGCACCAGAAGTAGAACGGCTCCCTGGGCTCCTGGCTCCTGGCGGTCCATGGGACCACAGCTCAGAGGAGCAGGACGAGCAGAGAGAGAGAAAGAGAGAGAGCGCGAGCGAGCCTGGGAGCCAGGAGCCCTAACTCCATCCTCCTGTGTCCCCGAGGCAGCCACCGTTAAAAATAGAATTGTACTTTGCAGAGAGATTCTCAAATGACACCCACCAAGTGCCCATTAACTCATCAAAGTGGTGATTCCAAATTGATTATTTCGAGTGTAAGGCATAATAACATGTTCATCATGGAAAATAATTAACGGTGGAGTGGGGCCCGGACCACCGGCTGCCTGCCTGGCGGCTCCCCCACCCTGCAGCCGAGGGGCGGGAGAGGGTGGGCGCGCCGCGCCGCTGGCGCTCCCCGGGGGACCTGGTGGCTGAGGACTCATCCTTATCCTGTGACCCAGCCCTCCTTGAGCCCCCGTGGCCCAGCCGGCCCTCTTCCAGGGGTCCGGGGATCCTGGGCCCTGGCCCCTCTCCAGCTCTGCTGCAGGCCGGCCTCTCTGTGCTCGGCTCCACCAAGTCGGCCTTAATTGGCTGGAATCCAGCTGGGAGCTGGCTGCGAAGACGGGCGTTTCTCACTCGCTGAGCGCGGGCAGCAGCCAGGGCACCTTCGCACCGTTTCCTTGGAAACCAAATTGCTCTGGCAGCATTCTGCGTGACGCACGCGTGCACGCACCCTCGCTGGTGTGTGCACACACACTCCCCGCTGGAAAAAGCACTGGGACCTGTCACTGGCCCCCCACCTCCGCTGTGCCCCCCAGGCTCAGACCCCACAGGGCGATGGTCAGAAATGCCCACCCCCTGGGAAGGGAAATGAGCCATTGAGCAGGGCCGGTGGCGGCTGCTGAGGCTGCAGATTGAGGGTGTTTATGGGCATTTGGACGGAAAGGGGCTCTGCTCCGCGGAGGCAGAACAGGCCAGGCCCCCCTCCTTCTCCAGGGGCTTTGGTCCAGAGCTGCATCTCCCAGCAGGCAGGAGTGGGGTCAGTGAGATAGCCCCGCCACAGCTCCCCTGCCATCCTGCCCCCTCCTCACCTCGCTCCTGCCTTCCCCCAGCCCCTCACTGCCGTGCATGCCTCAGGCAGAAAGCTTCCATGGCGGGAAATACTTGGGAGGAGGCTGTGCTCCCTGCGATGGGGTGACCGCAGCAGGGAAGCTGGGCTTGCATGTGGGCACTTGCTTGGTCCAGGCCCGGGCTCACTCCCCGCCCCTTCTCAGCTCTCAGCAGCGGAGTCTCTCCCCTGAACTTGCCTTCAGCTGGAGACACCGGCCAGCCTGTCTCCCAGGCTTGGCCAGTCTAGGGGGACAGAAGCCAGGCTGCCTTGCCTCAGTTGAGCAACACCGAAGGGCCCCCTGCAGCCCTCGAGCCGCAGGGGGCTTCACAGGAACTGCCTGGCAGCTCAGGTGTCCCTGACCCAGCACCCGAAGCCCCATCTCCTATTCAGCTTCCTGGACCCTGACTGTCAGGGTCTATGCCTCAGTAGAAAGCAGAAATTTAAAAAAGAAAATATCCTGGAGAGGCTCGCTCTGTACAGAGTTAAACAGGTGTGGGGCTGCTTTAGACAGGGCAGTCTGGGAGGGCCTCTCTGAGGAGGTGACATTTAAACTGAAATCTGTGTAACAAGGACTCAGCCCTGCCAAGAATTTTCCAGGCAGAGGGAATGGCAAATGCAAAGCCCCTCAAGGTGGGCACAAGCCTGGCATATTCGAGGGACAGAGATTCCAGACTCCCGGAGAGAGAGCAGCCTAAACTGCGGGGAACACCGGCACCAGGCGGGGCTCCTGGCGCTGCCAGTGGACGCTGTGCACCCAGACGCCGCCCAGCCTGCCGCGGGGACTCTTTCTGCAGGAGGCACGCCAGTGCTGCGAAATCTCTTGGTTTTCTTTCTTGGGATTTAGTGCCTTGCCTGTTTTCATGTCCTGCCAGCTGGCCTGGGATCCAAGGAGGAGTTTAAATCCCTGGGTTTCTCTTCTGGTCCAGAGGAAAACCAGAGTCGCAGCAAGAACTTGTTGGAGTGAGAGCCATGGCCTTGGTTTTGGGGGGGGTCGCATTCTTTGGCGGATCTGACCAGAGCCTCGGCGCCTCCCCCCCCCAACTTCAGACATGAGCACGTTCAGACAGATACCCACAAATTCAGACCGACAGACAGACACACACATTCAGATAGACACGTTCAAATAGACACACACACACATGTTCACACAGAGAAATTCAGACAGACAGACAGATACACACACACACACACGCACACACGGTTCTCATAGCGCAATGGGCCATGGGCCTGGGAGCTCCTCCGGGCCCCACGTTCACCCTCTAAAGTGGCTCTCGGGCTAAGGAAAGGCGCTAGGGGAGGGGGACGGTCCCCACAGGTGGAGGGCATGGGCCTCTGCTTCTCCCTGGTCGGGAAAGTGGCCCTGCAGTCCCTCTGCCCCGGCTCTAGGAAGAGCTTCCAGGGGCTCCGAGAGCACTGCACCCCATGCACCCCAAGTGGGCTCCCCCATCTGGGGGCCCATGAGCATGGCGGCTGCCTTTGGGCTGGCACCTCATTCAGCAGCCAAACCATTGCCTCCGCTGACCCTTCCTCAGCCCCGTGTGGGGTACGGGGGGTTGCTGGTCACTCCCCTTCTCCAGGAGGGGAAAGCCGGCCCCAGCATCTCACGGGATTGCGATGCAGGCTCCCTTACACTCTCGACAGGAGTTCCTCTGCCCATTTTTCCCACGATGTCCAGTCCCTCGGGGAGGCCCCAGCACCTTAGCCTCCTCTAGAGCAGGTCATGTTCTGGGTCCCTCAGCACAGCCTGCCGTGCCAGGCCCTGGCCAGGGAAGGTCCCTCCTGGGGCTGCGGCCACCATGGGGCTGGCACGGTGGTCCTGCTTGTAACCGGGGGAGGGGGGGAGAAGGAAGAGGCAGCTGTGGCATGACGCATAAGGCCCACAGCCCAGCCCCGCACCTTCGCTCATGGCCGAGCCCTGGACCCGCTCTCTTGCTGCGTTCTTACCTCTTCCTTTCAAAGACCCTCAAACGCCCTATTTACAGATAAAGAAACAGAGGCTCCAAGGGGGTCCGTGATTTGCTCACAGTCAATCTAAGTGTGAGACCTGGGCCTGGACCCCAGCCTTCTGGATCCCCTGACCCTCACCTCAAAGCCATAGGCTCCCATGGCTCCATAAATGGTGCCCAAGACATGCAGGTGCAGGGATGAGAGCTGGGCTGCGGACGTGGCCGGGTTATGCCCTGGAGGATCCAGTAGGGGTTTCTCAGGTGGGTGGTTCACAGGTAGAGTGGGGGAGAGTTTCCTGGTTGGAGCATTGGCTTTTGCTCCTGGAGGATCTGAGGGGGCAGAGTCCTCTTAGCTGACCCCCCGCCCCCGTAAATGCTGCCATCTGGGGTTAAATGCCCCCTGGCGAGCTCATCAATGGTGTCACTTTGTCCTGGGCTGCACCACCAACCTCCCCTGCCCCTGGTACCCGTGTCTCCCACAGGCACAGGCTCTGAGTGGTCCTGGCGGAGAAGGGAGCCAGAATGCCCACGAGATGGGGCATCCCTTCCGCTCATCCCCTCCCTGGGTCTGGGTCTCAAATGCCTCTTCCCTCCGCTGCCTGGCTTCTTCCTCTCCATCTGCCTTCTCCTCTGGCAGAAACAGGAGACTCAGGGGAATTAAGTAATTGCTCCTGATTGAACAGCCAAGGAGGGCACCTGGCCACGTGCTCTGGGGTTGGCGAGAGCCGTGGACGCTGCGTGCGCCCCTTAGAGACCAGGATGGATGTGTTGAAGAGTCACAGCCGCCAGGCTGAGCCCTTCGTGTATCCAAGCAGCTTAATAAATGCCGGTAAAACCAATTCCTACTTTCCTCGGCTCTCCTGGGGGCTGCAGTGAACCCCATGAATTCTTTCAGCTGTTAGACCTTCCTGGGGAGCAGCCAGTTTCTAGAGGCTGTGCAGAGTGGGGAGGGCGCGTCCAGCCCTCCTCGGGCCGTTCGGGGTCATTTTCTGCTGACCTCGGGGCTGGAACCACAGAGAGTCTAGGTGTTCTTTTGCAGATTCTTTTCCGTGATAGGTTGTTGCGCTAGACTGAGTACCGTTCCCTGTGCCCTATGGTCTCTTGTTTATCTCTTTCCCACATCCAGGTGTGTCTCTGTTAATCCCGACTCCTAATTTACCCGCCTCCACCTTCCCCCTTCGGTAGCTGTAAAGTCGTTGTCTACGTCCGTAAGTCTGTCTGTTTGGTAAATAAGTTCATTCGTATTACTTTTTAGAGTCCGCATCCAAGTGATGTCGTGTAATAGTTGTCTTTCTCGGCCTTGCTTCACTTAGCAGCATCACCTCTAGGTCCATGCATGTTGTTGCAAGTGGCATTATTTCATTCTTTTTTATGGCTGAGTAATATTCTATTAGATATGTATATTATCGTATATATATACCACATCTTCTTTATCCAGGCATCTGTTGATGGACACCTAAATTGCTTCCATGTCTTAGCTATTGCAGATAGAGATGCTATGAATATTGGGGTGCACGTATCTTTTCAAATGAGAGTTTTTGTCTTTTTTGGATAGGTACCCAGGAGTGGGATTGCTGGATCTTATGGCAGCTCTATTTTTAGGTCTTTTGTTTGTTTGTTTGTTGTCTTTTTAGGGCCACACCTGAGGCATATGGAAGTTCCCATGCTGGGGGTCAAATCAGAGCTGTAGCTGCTGGCCTCCACCACAGCCACAGCAATGCGGGATCCTTAACCCACTGAGTGGGGCCAGGGATTGAACCCGAGTCCTCATGGATCTTGGGTTCCTTACTGCTGAGCTACCGTGGGGAATCTTGTTGTTGTTGTTGCTGTTGTTTTAAAAAGGAAAATCCACACTGTTTTCCATAGTGGTGGCACCAATTTACATTCCCACCAGCAGTGTAGGAGGGTCCCTTTTCTCCACACCCTCTCTGGTGTCTGTGATTTGTAGGCTTATCAGTGATGGACATTCTGACCAGGGCGAGGTAGTACCTCACTGCCGTTTTGCTTTGTGTTTCTTGATGCTGAGTGATGCTGAGCATCTCTCATGTACCTGTTGGCCACCTGTCCGTCTTCTTTGCAGAAACATCTGTTTAGGTTATCTGCCCATTTTTGCCTTTTTCTTAGCACTATCAAAACACAGTCTATATCCATGAGGAAATGAACTTGGGGGGAGGGAGCCTGGGTCTCCTGACTTCCATTTACAGAAACCAGACCTGCTCCTGGTCCACGGTCTCTGGCGGCGGTGCCTGGACCAGCCCCGCCTGAGCCCCGTTGGGCTTCCAGGGTCTGCTGTGGGTGCCAGGGCTGCCGAGGACCCCGGCTGCCAGAGATAACACTTGACAAACAGGGCGAGTGGCCGTCCCCTCCACCCCTCTTTTAGATATCTGGCGTTCTTTATAGCTTTGCTCAGGTAGATCATTCATTGCCATAAATTTTCTTATCTCCAGTGCTTTTCCAATTATGGATAACAACAGAAAAGCAGTCACTGGTTTCTAAAAGGTCATCAAGATATAGGGCCCGTTTGGGAAGGGAATGACTTATGCAGTTGGCTGTATAAATCTGGAGAAGTTTTATGCACAAGCCGGACAAGAAATGTAAGTGAGATTCATAAAACACATCAAGATTTATGCCCGTTCGGCTGATGAAAATTGCCTCTCCTTTTGCTGTTTGTGTGGGGATTATTTGTTCCTTCCGAATGTTTTACATACGGCACGTGAGCCCACGCGTCCTCATCCAGGCCCCGCGAGTGGCGGGTGGCAGCCTAAGGGCACGTGACGGTCAGTCACGGCATCTTTGAGCAGCTGGCTGGAGGGGCCCTGGGAAGCCGTGGCTCCTTCTGAAGGCCGAAGATGCTCAAATGGTCCCACGCAGCTGTGGCGCTTTCAGCGCATGTGGACGTCAGAGGAGCGGGCTTGTCATCCTTGCGCTGAGATCTGCGGGGTGGGACCCGTGGGCCTGACTGCCCGGCATTTCTCATTTGAGAGCTCTTGTGTCGGACTCAACGCAGATTCCCAGCCTCGCCCCCCGAGACTTGGGTTTTATTAGTTGAAGTTGGGTCTGGCACCTGCTTTTTTTTTTAAATTATTATTATTACTATGGCTGCACCTGTAGCACATGGAAGCTCCCAGGCCAAGGGTCAAATCAGAGCTGCAGCTTCTGGTTTACGCCACAGCCGTGGCAACACCGGATCCGAGCCGCATCAGTGACCTGTGCCACAAGCCAGATCTTCAACCCACTGAGCAAGGCCAGGGATGGAACCCGCATCCTCGCGGAAGCCATGTCAGGTTCTTAGTCCGCTGAGACGCAGTGGGAACGCCAAGGCACTTGCGTTTGTATTTGCACGTTGCCCAGGTGTCTCACATGCAGGCCAGGGGTTGGGAAAGGCTCCTAGAGCACCCTGCCTTCCCTTTTGTGGACAGACAAGGGGGTGAAAGTCCAGGGGAGCAAAATAGCACAGTTGGGACCTTCTGCCTTCCAGGGACTCAGATATAGAGGAACAAATGATCGGATCCCGCAAAGCTCTTCCACGAAGACGATGCAGGCTGATTGGGAAATGCCCTTTGTCCCGGAAGACAGCGACCCAGCCGGAGGGTCTCTCCCTTGCTCTGCTCACCCTGAGCGCCGTGGCGGGCAGCTCGCCAGCATCCCGAGTGCACAGAGGTGCTTCTGTCTCCAACGACTGGCTCTCAGGGGAGGGGGAAGCCTCGATGTTTGCCGATGCCTCTGGTGTAAATATTCCTCCGATGGCCAATTTGAAGCTTAGGGCCAGGACTTCTCAGATGGTAGCGGTGGGAAGAGATGCATGGATTCGGCTCTCACGAGCTGGTCTGACCTGCCTCCAGCAACTTCCCTCAGACGACGTCTTCCGACTGGGATCTTCACGTCCCAGGAGACAAGCTGGATGCAGGTGGAAAGGCCGGGGAGATGAAGGGTCATGTCCAGGAGGCCGGCTGGGGGGGTTGCCCATCTGTCCAGGGAGGTCGCCGGGCTGGGATCCAGGGGAACCGAGAAAGCCCACTTGGCACCAGGCCTCTGGGTTCAATGCTCCCCCAGGGCGCAGGAGGGTGACAGCCCTGCCAGCTGACCTCAGCCTCAGGGCTGCTTGTCCCCAGGTCACAGCCAGGGCCCTCTCGTGCTTCCAGCCCCAAGAGGCAGGGCCAGGCCCAGGACTCCCTTCCCTGACAGGCTGCCGCCTCCCACTGGGCGTGGGGCAGGGAGCAGAAGGAAGTGCCGACCCTCCAGCCTTGCATTGGAGGCCGTCCCTTCCAGGAACCGCCAGCTCCCTGTTCCCCTGGTGTCCCTCCCTCCGCACCCCTCCTCCATGCCCTGGTGAAGGGCTGGAGGCCCGTGAGCCCCCTGCAGCAGACATTTGCCCACCTGCCGGGTCTGGCTTAGGCTCCGGCTTTCCCTTGCAATAGTCCCCCCCTCCGGCCCCCTTTGGGTGTGTGGAAATCCTCAGCTTTCCCACGGGCTTCTGCAAACACACTGCCTTTGGGACTTCCCATCCCCCTCGGCCACGGGGCGCCCTCCCTTCTTCGACCCGAAGCCACTGGGTGCCTTTCCAACTGCGTCCATGACCTCCGCCCTGGGTGGTCACGTGGCCTTTCCGCAGACATCCAAGGCTGTTTATACAGTGAAGGCCTGCAGGCCAGGCCACTGGCCCATCCTGGTGCCACCCCGGCACTCAGCTCTGCAGCCCGGGACCTCGTGACACTCATTTTTAACCCCCTAAGACCAGAGCCGGTTCGCCACCACCAGCAGTGCCCGCTGACGACCTGGACGTCTGGCTGGACCAGGCCACCCTTAATCCTCCTGACCCCCACGTGCAGCACCTCCAGGGGGCTCAATCTGCCAACCAGGGCCCTGTACCCCTCTCTCCTGAGGCCCCTGGTCCAGCTCCTTCCCATCTGGCCTTTCCCGAGATGCTCCACGGGGCAGGTTCCAAACCAGCGGCTAACATCAGGTTTTAGGACCAGCTGTGGCCACGCGGAGATGACCACAGCCCCCGTCACCAGCCAGAGCCTCTCCTCCCAGACCGGGCGTGTCCCTCCCGCCCTGGCTGCCAGATGCTCGGAGGTCACCGTGGAGAGGGCTGGCCCCTGGGCTGTGGGCTCCCTTGCGTCTCTCCTCCCTGCTTCCTCTTCTCAGCGCATCGGAAAGGGGATCCATCGGCGCTCAATCTCAGCTCGGTCCTTTGCCCTCTCTGTGACTTTGGACAAATTCTCAAGGGTGCTGGGTGACATCCCGCACACAGTAGGCGTGACACGGGCATTTGTCGTGGTTTCGGTGAGACAATGCAGAGGAAGATGGCAGTGTCGCCCAACCTATCTCTGCCCTACCTCCTTTTGTCTCTTGCTCCCTCATGTGCACGTCTTATTACCGATTTGCTAAAATTCAATCAGAAAGTGTATGGCCGTGCCCAGCGCATAGTAGGCAACTTATAAAGCCCTGTTGCCTCCCAGGAGTCTGGGTGCAGCCTCCAAGTGGTGCCCAGAACAGCGCTGGGCACATAGTAGGACCTCCACGATAGAGACGAGGGGTTAGCCTTGTCACCTCCTCTTCCTCCTGTGCCCCCTTCTGGGTACCCGGTCCCTCCCCCATCATCAAAGCAGCAGCGCAAATGAGCTCTGGGTCCCCAGGGGAGTGTGCCAGGAAGGCAGGCGTCTTGAGAAACAGGCCCTCCGTCCTGGGGGTGAAGGGGCTCATTTTCGCAGAAACCAGGAGCTCCGCCTGTGTCTCAGATTGCCCCCCCCCCCATTTTAAGGACCGGCTCAAGGTCAGGAGGCCTCAGGCGGCCCACCCGCTGAGCTCAGCCCTTTCACCCCAGTCTGACACCCCAGCCTTCTCCGGATGGGGGTCACAGCCCCATCCTCACTCCGACACTGGGCTGGAGTGACATTTCTGAATGATGTGACTTTTGTGGGACAGAGGACAAGGGAATAGGCTGTCCCACCAGGCTCTTCCCCGGACAAAGTCCAGCTGCGACGCTGAGTCGGCCGGCAGATGATGAGACGCTGGGAGTCAGTGTGCAGGGCATTTGTCATGCTGGAGAATGACAATGAGGAAGCAGGTGTCTGACCTGGGATGACAAAAACACTGAACAGTGAAGGCCCCCCCCCGGGGGGGAGGGGGCAGAGACCCAGTGTCATTTTTCAACACAATTTTCCTCCGTTTAATGTTCCCATAGACTATGGACCCGATCATCCGATGGCCTATAGAGATGTTTTATGGTGTCAGGGTGTGAGGTTTTAGGAGAGGGAAAAGTTAATTGTGAATCTTCCGTCCTCCAAAGACCCTATGGGATCAAATGTGGGATACAAAGTTGATTTTGTTTTGCTTCTCTTAGAAATGTACTCAAGGTGAGAAAGATAAATAGGATTTACAGACCTCCTTCTGCAAGTTAAAAAAAAAAATGAAAAGGACCTTGCCTTCTCGAAACTTCCTTTGGGTTCAGAAGAAAGGGGGATGAGTCCTCTCATGCCTCCCGTGGGGGATTTCAAGCTTCCTGGAACAGCAGAGGACTTGATGCTTAATATTGTTCAGAACCTTCGGATCTTCTGCTGCAGTCCTCTGTCCTGGCTCTGTGCTCAGGGAGGTCCGAGGAAAGAGGTGGAAAGTTCTCTCTCTCTGGCGGAACCTGTCCTGGGCCCTAGGGTCCAGCGTGCAGGTCTTGACCCTGGGAGTGAAAATCTTTATTGAAAACCCACACTTCTTCTTTGCAAGGAGGAAAAAAAAAAGAACGCAACATCACATTCAAGTAGAGGCTGGTAACAGAGTTCCCGTTGTGGCTCAGTGGTTAACGAACCCAACTAGCATCCATAAGGACACGGGTTCGATCCCTGGCCTCACTCAGTGGGTTAAGGATCCAGTGTGGCCATGAGCTGTGGTGTAGGTCGCAGACGTGGCTCAGATCCTGCATTGCTGTGGCTGTGGTGTAGGCTGGCGGCTGCAGCTCCGATTTGAGCTCTAGCCTGGGAACCTCCATATGCCACGGATGTGGCACAAAAAAGACAAAAACAAGAAAACAAAACCCAGCAGGGGGCAGTAAGACACGAAAATACGCTCAACATCTTTAATCATCAGAGAAACGCACGTTCAAACCAGCTCACACCCATGAGGACAGTTAGAGTCAAGGCAGAGGGCGAGAGCGGGACAGAACGTCCTGAAACTGGAACCCTTGCACGTGGCTGTTGTGGACATCGAAGAGCGCAGCTGCTTTGGTGGTTTCTCAAAAAGTCTCACACAAAATGACCATAGGGTCCAGCAATTCCACTCCTGGATACACACCCACAAGAGCTGAAGAAAGGCGTTCAAACAAACACACAGGCATGTATGTTCCCAGCCGGACCATTTGCAAAAGCCAAAAAGTGGAAACAGTTCAAGAGTCTGCCCACAGATGAAGGGAGAAACACCATCTGGTCCACCTACACGATGGAGTAGTATACAGTAATTAAAAAGGCACTTCTGACACATGATCATCTCAGAAACATTATACTAACTCAAAGGAAACAGTCCCATATGGTATGATTCCATTTTTTTTTTTCTTTTTAAGGCTGTATCTGAGGCACATGGAAGTACTAAAGTTAAGGGTTGAATCGGAGCAACATCTGCCACCTATGCCACATCTGCCACCTATGCCACAGCCATGGGCACTCAGGGTCCTTACCCCACTGATTGAACCTGCCTCTTCATGGACACCCTGTTGGGGTCTTAACCCACTGAGCCATGACAGGAACCCCCCATTTTTATGAAAACTTCAGACCAGGGAACTCCATAGAGACAGAAAGCAGGCTAGTAGAGGTTGCCAGCGCCTGGAGGGAGGGGGGATGTAGCAGCATAACGGGTAGGGGGTACAGTATCATTTTCTGGTGATAAAAATGTTCTGGAACAACATAGAGGTAGTGGTTGCACAACGCTGTGAATGCCCTAAAAACCACGGAATAGTCTGTTCACCGTATTTGATTTGATTTGAGTTTTGGCCACACCCAGGGCATATGGATGTTCCTGGGCCAGGGATCGAACCTGCACCTCAGCAGCAACCTGAGCCACCCCAGAGACAAATCTTTAACCCCACTGCGCCATAGCAGGCACTCCTGTTGGTTCATTTTCGAACGATTAATTTTAGATAAAATTCATCTCAGTGAAAAACATACATGTCAAAAATTGCAAGCAGGGCCTGAGAAACTGCCTCAAGAGCCGGGCTGACTCAAGGAGAACTGCAGCGTGTGGGTGAAGAGCCGGCTGTTTTCTCCGCCAGAATTTCTTGCTTTCTATCCTCTGTCCCCCAGTGGTTTGGGGATGATATCAGGTAACAGATAAACTCTCCTTGGAAGAATCTTGGGACCCCGCCTAGACAGAGCCAAGAACCCAGGGGGACACAAAACGGGACCACAAACCTCCCTCATTTCCCTGCAGCCAAATCTCCCACCCCAGCCCCTCACACATACAACCACCTGCCCAAACTCGCAGACCTTCTGCCAATCCCGCCATCCAGAACCAGGACAGGTGAGGGTGTCGGCAGCTGGTCAAGGAGAACGAGTCCGGGGAGCTGAGCCTGCGGGGGTGCCTGCTCAGCCCCCCAAGGGTGGAGACGCCCCCGTCTCTGCCCATCTGTGGGCGCCAGGAAGACGACCCTCTCTACCTGGCTCCCTCCCCTGGGGCTGGTCCCCTGCAGCCTCTAGGCTTTCCTGAAGGGATGGTGGGTGTTCTTCCTCCAGCTTGTCCCCCCAGGACCACTCCTCAGGGCTCCCCTTCTGGCCGGATGGCAGGGTGGGCTGGAGCTCCAAGCAGGCTCTGCCGGAGGGCCCCGGGGGAGCCTCAGGTCCTCCGTGGGGGCTGGGCGGGTCCAGGAGGCAGAGGCCATTGGATCCCTGGCACTTGCAGGCCCTGATCCCCTCGGAATGCCTGACTGCCCCACCCCCGCTCCCATCAGCGCCCCCTCTCGGCCACCTGTCCCCGTTACAGTCCTTCTCAAGTGGCTCCTGGGCTCTGGGGACCCTCTCCTTCCTCCGCTACATCCCTGCTCTCAGGGCCAGTCCCCCGCTCCCAGGCCTCCAAGAAGCCTCTCAGAACAGAAGTGGCTCTTGAGGGTCGTGCTAAGAGCCCACTCTCCCTGCGTTAACTGGCAGACAGAGAGAGGCTGCCACGGACGCCCCGCCCGCGCGCCGGGGGACACAGGATCCGAGATGGGGCATCATATTTGATCTTCATTGGCTGCCGCCCCCCTGCCCCCGCCCCTGGCCTCGGAGCACGAGCGATCTGTGGCAAGAGGGGATCATTCATTCAAAAGGGCCCACATCCCGGGGCCTTGGCCCTTTGCCAGGCAGAGGAGGGAAAGCGAGGGAGCGGGGCTGAGGTGAGAGGTCTGGACGGTACCCCCCGGCTCGGGCAGGGCCGTTCCAGGCCTAATGAGACCCCTGGGCATTAGCCCTGCCTGTATTGTCTAGCGCGGCCAGGAAAAGGGCCAGAGCAACTACATTCCTGAATTTGGACTGCCTTAAAGACGTGGCATCACATTTGAAGGGCACGCAATCAATCTGTTACCCTCGCTGCATGAAATTGTATTTGCCCGCCACTTCCTATCTCGCCGGGCGCAGCTGGGCTGTAAGTCATTGGTGATAACATTCTTTATTATGCCGGCCTGTTTATGAACTGTGCCTGGAAAGAATGATAGAAATATGCAGCAATATGCAAAGGGATGGGGCGGGGGCGGGGTGGGGGGAGGAGAAGGGGGAGCAAATGCTAGTTGCCAGGGCAACGGAGGGGCTATTTTGGGCATCGGATTTTGCGGATGAGGAAAACCATTTTCCTGCGGTGCCTGGACGCGCTGGTCCCCCCTCCCGGAGGCAATAAATGCAGAGGCTCGAGGAAGGGCCTGGCTTAATTTCTTAATTAAAAATGATTACCTATATTTTGTCTACCTCCTTTCAAAATGGATGAAAATCCTAAGGAGGCTGATAAGCGTTCTTGCGTGGAAGGCAAGCCCGCGGCCTGGGAGAAAGAGACCTGTGAATAATTTACTCATCTTCATGACCCCCGCCGCCTCCCCCGCCCCCACCCACCGCTTTTTACCTTCACCGACTTAAGTCTGATAAACTCCCGGAGCAAAATCCCCAAGCTCCGGACCTCAGCAAAATCTCAAAACCTGCAGGTGTTTTACGAGCAGCCTGAATTCCAATGAGTCTCAGGCAAGTTGGCTGCCAAGGAGACGGCCAGGGCTGGTGGGGAGGGGGGTGTCCCCATCTCTGGGCACACACATCCCGGAGAAACAAAGGCATCGGAACAAGCCCTGCTCCTGGCCCTCTGTCCACGACCGAGGGTTCCTGGGGGAGGACCTCGCTCTCAGGGGCACTGAGCCGTTTTCAAAGCCCGGGCAGCCCTGCACCCAGAGGACGGAGAGGCTGGTGACCTCCAGATCCGCGCCGTGTGGGTGTCACCCTGTGCTGTGGTGGCTGTCCCTCTTGCTGTCCTCTGCCATTTCTTTCCTGGTTCCCCAGGTGGGGCTCCCTGGCGTGGGCAGCAGCGCGTTGCTTGGGGACTTGTTACAAATGCAAATGTGAGGGTCCCTGCTCTAGACGTGCTGAGTGGGAACCTGGAAAGGGGCTTAGCAACCTGCCTTAATGAGCCCCCCGTGTGATGCTGAGGCCGGTCCAGCGGGGGAAGGGCTGTGTTTAAAAAAAGGCAGCAGCCAGGTACTGGGTAGAGCAGCCCCTAACACACACACACGCCCCGCAGAGTCGTAGGTGCCCAGCAGGCAGGGGCTGGGCGAGTGGCACTGCGACACAGTCTTGGAATCTGCCCTCCTGTCCTCCAGCCCGGCTTCAGCTGTCGTCTGCCCACGTGCCTCTCCCTAGTGCGTAGGCAAAGCCGCAAGTGTGGTGGGCACACAGCAGGTAGATTTCTGGTGCCCACAATCCAAGAGGCGGGGCTGGAGGAGGTGGCTCACGGCAGCCTCTTTCTGACCCGGGTGTCTTGCCCGTCCAGCTCTCCACGGCTGGGCACCGGCCCCTCAACCCCATGCCAAGGCAGGGGACTCACCTCCCAGAGAACCCCATGAACGAGGTCACCCAGAGGTGTCCCCTGCCCGTTGAGCTCTGCTCTCAGGTCTAGGACATGCTCTTGGATCTGGGGAGCAGCTTGCAGGACCAGCTAGGTTCTGAAGATTCTATCGGCATTGAAGTTGGGGGGATGGGGGCGCTTATTCTTTGATTGAAGTGGGTTTGTGCACTAAAGCAGTTTCTTCTGTGTCTCTGGCATGGTGGTCAGGAGCCATGCTGTGTCCTCCCAAGTGGCCCCTTCTGCCTACCCTTGTCACCAGGAAGAAGTCTCCTGAAGACATGCTTAGTGGGCTCATTTGGGGGAGGTTTTTTGTGATAAATTAGAGGAAAAGATTGCTGGGCTTTTTTCATGGGGATATACGTTTTTTTCTTTTTAGGGCCGCACCTGCGGCACATGGAAGTTTCCAGTCTGGGGGTTGAAGCCAACTTGTACCTGCAGGCCTAGGCCGCAGCCATAGCAGCACTGGATCCGAGCTGCATCTGCAACCCACGCTGCAGCGTGCGGCCACACCAGATCCTTAACCCACTGAGTGAGGCCAGGGATCGAACCTGCATCCTCAGGGACACTGTGTTGGGGTCTTAACCCACTGAGCTGCTGAGCCCTGGAACATCGGAACCTAACTTTCTAGAGCATCATTGTCCAGAGCCTGAAGAGCAAAGAGGCTTTAAGCTTTCTTTTAAAAGTCTTCTTTTAATTACCAATTATCCAAGTAATATATACTCATGTGAAAAAGTTGGACAGTTTAGAACGGTGCAAAGAAGCAAACAAATTAGCTATACTTTTTCTGTCTGGAGATAAAAGGTGGTATTTTTCTGCTTTTTCCCTCTGCTCTTTTTTCCTCTCTCTCGCCGTTTATGTTTTTACACACTTGAGATCTTACCGTATTCTGCCTTTTTTTTTTTTTCATCTAACATCACGAAGTGAGCATTTTTCCATTTCCTTAAATAGTCTTCACTGCTTTTTCCTTTTTTTGAGTGGCTGCATACTATTTTATCCTGTGGCTCTATCCTAGTTAAGCTTTGCCTGCGAATACATTAATTTCCACGTCTCTTTCACGATCTGGAAGTGGCAGCTTGTGATTTTAATACTGAAGGGAGCCGAGAGCGAGGAAAGGCAGAGGTGAGACCCTTTGTCTCTGCCGCCTGGCATCCGAGACGGTACTAAAGACGGAGAAAGCAATCAGTCAGTGGGGTTTGAAGTGTGTTTCTGCGGTGACATTCGGGGTAAGAGACGAAATGACTTCCCCGGGGGGCAAGTGGCAGCATTTGGCATTTCGAAGGCTGGCAACGAGATAAACGTGGTAGGACTGAAGTTCAAGCAAAGCTCCCTTTTAAGGCGCTGGAACAGGGCTGTCACAGGAGGGAGACGGGAGAGACGCTGGTCCGCCAGGGCGTGCGCTCCGTGGAGCAGGCTGGTGGACCACCTGCCCCCTCGGGGGCTGGGAGGCCTCCGCTGGCTGCGGTCTTTACAGGGCTCTCTCGGACCCGCTAACAGGACCCACGGAGAAAGCAGAGGTCAGCCCGGAGTCTTCTGTGGTCATACACCTGCTCTTCTGCTGTCATCTGTTGGATCCACGCACCTGTGAATGAGAGTGGAGAAACGCAATCCCTTCAATAAACCTTAAAAAAAAAATGGGCATCAGCTGGCACCGTCAAATCTCCTGCCCGCTGACCTTCCCTCTGCTCCCCAGTCATGCCTCGAATGTTGCCTGACCCCACGCAGCCCTGCTTTGCGAGGATTTGGACCTGCCCCTGGTTCCCAAAGCCCCAGCAGGCCAGCTCCTTGTCTTCCCATCAGGCTGTCACAGTCACCTCGCTGAGGGGATCCTCTCAAAGCCAGTGGGCGTGGATAAACAGCCCTGGAATCACAAGGACCCTATAAGCAGTTTTGTCAGCAGACTTTATTGCAGCTCAAGTGCAAATACTCCCTTGGTCCTCGAGGGGGTGGAGTTCTCAGCGGTGGCAATGCTGCCATTTGGGGCCAGACCGTTCTGCCTTGTGGGACTGCCCTGTGCGTCGTAGGTGCTGGCAGCGTCCCTGGTCCCCGCCCACTTCATACCTGCCACCCCTGTGCCGTGACGCCACAAAGGGCCTCACGTATTGCCAGATGCCTCCTGGGAGACAAAATCACTCCTGGTTAAGAATTACTCAGTGGTTGGGAGTTCCCGTCGTGGCGCAGTGGTTAACGAATCCGACTAGGAACCATGAGGTTGCGGGTTCGGTCCCTGCCCTTGCTCAGCGGGTTAACGATCCGGCGTTGCCATGAGCTGTGGTGTAGGTTGCAGACTCGGCTCGGATCCCACGTTGCTGTGGCTCTGGCGTAGGCCGGAGGCTACAGCTCCGATTGGACCCCTAGCCTGGGAACCTCCATATGCCGTGGGAGTGGCCCAAGAAATAGCAAAAAGACAAAAAAAAAAAAAGAATTACTCAGTGGTAAGGAAACTGACTTGCATCCATGAGGACACAGGTTCCATCCCTGGCCTTGCTCAATGGGTTAAGGATTCGGCGTTGCCATGGCTGTGGGATAGGCCAGCAGCTGCAGCTCTGATTCAACCTCCAGCCTGGGACTCTCCATGTGCCACGAGAGCGACCCTAAAAAGACCAAAAAAAAAAAAAATTACTGTTCTAGAACAGCATTTCCCAAGATACGCTCTGTGAAATCCAAGTTTCCTGGGATACCAACAAGTATTTTCTGAAAAACGAGGTTCCACCATGAGCTCATGGGGGGGTGACCACTGATCGTGGTGCTGTGTCCAGAGAGAGAGATTTGCCTTTTCCAGGATGAGTCATGCAGTCTGCAGTTAGGAGTTAGCTCCTTCCAATCTGAGAAGCAATACACATGTAAGTTTCCGCCATGTCTTTTCCCGGCTTGATCACTCGTTGCTTTTCAGTGCCATGTAATATTCCAGCACCTGCATGAACCCCAGGTTAGCCATTTGCCTCTTAGCGACGCCTTGATTGCTTCTAAGTTTTGGCAGTTATGAATAAAGTTGTTATAGACATCCGTGGGCAGGGGGTATGTTTTCAGCTCCTTTGGGTAAATACCAAGGAGCATGACCGCCAGATGGTAAGGGTATGTTTCGTTGTGTGAGGACCCGTCCGTCCTCCGAAGTGGCTCTACCCTTTGCCTTCCCACCAGCAACGAAGGAGAGTTCCTGTATCTCCACATCCTCACCAGCACCTGGTGTGGTCAGTGTTTCAGATTTCGGCTGCTCTAACAGGTGTGTCGACCTCATTGTTATTGTTGCATTTCTCTGATGAAATATGATATGGAGCATCTTTTCACACGTTTCTTTGCCATCTGTCTCCCTCCCCTTTGATGAGGTGTCTCTTAAGGTCTTCGGCATGTTTTTAAATTGGATTGTTTTCTTCTTGTTGAATTTTAAGTACGCCTTTCCCACTGGGGATTACAGCCCTTTATCGGATGTGCCTTTTGCAAATATTTTCCTCCCAATCTGTAGCTTGCCTTCTCATTCTCGACTTTGCCTTTCATCAAGCAGAAGTTTTTCATTGCAAAATGAAACCCAGCTTATTTATGATTTCTGTCATGGACTATGCCTTTGGTTTATGGTATGAACTTTTTATTTTGGAAAAATAAAAAGTTCCTGGGCCAGGGATGGAAACCGCACCACAGAAGTTCCCGTTGTCTTGCAGCAGAAACGAACCTGACTAGTATCCGTGAGGACCTGGGTTCGATCCCTGGTCTTGCTCAGTAGGTCGGGGATCTGGCGTTGCTGTGAGCTGTGGCATAGGTCACAGATGCAGCTCGGATTCCACATTGCTGTGGCTGTGGTGTAGGCCGGCAGCTGTAGCTCCCAATGGACTCCTAGCCTGGGAACTTCCATAGGCTGCAGGTGTGGCCCTAAAAAGCAAAAAAAAAAATTTTTAAAAGAAAAAGAAACTGTGCCACAGCCATGACAATGCCGGATCCTTAACCCACTGAGCCGCCAGGGACCTCTGAAAATTTTCAGATTTATAGAGCAGTGTAAAGATAGGACAGAGATATGCTGTTGACCAGAAGCAGGGGAACTTGGGCAGGGTAAGGAGACCTTCCTTGTCACATCTGGGGTGCGGCTGCTTCTGGCATCTAGTGGGTAGAAGCCAGGGATGTTGCTAAATGCCCTCCAAGGCACAGGGCAGCCCCACAACAAAGGACAATCTAGTTCCGAATGTCCAGAGTACCAAGGCTGGTGTGCCCTCCACCTGCAATGTCCACAGTGCCAAGGCTGGGGTGCCCTCCACCTGCAATGTCCACAGTGCCAAGGCTGGGGTGCCCTCCACCTGCAACGTCCACAGTGCCAAGGCTGGGGTGCCCTCCACCTGCAACGTCCACATTGCCAAGGCTGGGGTGCCCTCCACCTGCAACGTCCACAGTGCCAAGGCTGGGGTGCCCTCCACCTGCAACGTCCACAGTGCCAAGGCTGGGGTACCCCTCACCCGCCCTTCACCCGCACCCCTCTGTTCACATCTTACAATGGCCGTGGTATGTTCGCTTAGATTAAGCAACGGACACGGGTGCAATGCTCTGATCAGGCGGCTTTTTTCTTTTACCCTCTGAACAAATCCCTAAGTGTACGGTATTTTAGGGTTAACACGACAGCTGCACATCGGTGTTGAGAACTCTTGCACCTCGCACAAGTGAAACCCTCCGGTGTTTGAACAGCGACTCGCGGTTTCCTCTCTCCTCTCAGCCCCTGGCAACGCCATCCCACTTTCTGCTTCTGTGGGTTCGACTGCCTTAGATCCCTCCTGGAAGTGGGATCATACGGCATTTGTTCTTCTGAGGCCGGCTTAGTTTACTCCACGTCATGTCCTCGGGACTCATCCGTGCAGTCGCAGGTAGCGTAATTCCCTTGCTTCTTAAGGCTGAATGCATAATATTTCCTCTGTCTTCTTTATCCATTCGCCCACTATCGGGCGTTTACGTTGCTTCCACGTCTTGGCTACTGTGAATGATGCTGCAATGAACGCGGGGGTGCGGCAGTCTCCGAGGTCCTCATTTCAATTCTTTCAGGTAAATCCCCATACATAGGACGGCTGGGAGTTTTATTTTTAATTTTTGGAGGAACCCCCATACTGTCTTCCCCGGCGGGTGCATCGGCACAAGAGGTTCCGATTTCCCCCCATCCTCACCTCCACCTGTGATCTGCTGCTTTTTTGCACGTGGCCGTCCTAACGGGTGTGAGCCAGTATCTCCGTGGGGTTGTGACCTGCGTTTCCCCAATGATCAGGGATGGTGAGCGTCTTTTCATGGACCCACTGGTCCTTTGCACGTCTTCTTCAGAGAAATGGCTTTTCAGGTCATTTGCCCATTACATTGGGCTGTTTGGGGTTTGTTTGGTCTTTTTTTGGGGGGGGGGGCTCTTGAGTTATGGGAGATTCTTGTATTTCATGGATCTGAACCCCTTTTCGGTTTGCAAGTATCCTTTCCTGTACTTAGGTTACTTTCTCTCTGTGAATTTTTTTCCCCCCTTGGCTCTCAGTTGGCTTTTTTTTGTCTTTTTTTTTTGCTATTTCTTGGGCCGCTTCCGCGGCATATGAAGATTCCCAGGCTCGGGGTCGAATCGGAGCTCTAGCCACTGGCCTATGCCAGAGCCCCAGCAACGCGGGATCCGAGCCGCATCTGCAACCTACACCACAGCTCACAGCAACGCCGGATCGTTAACCCACTGAGCAAGGGCAGGGACCGAACCCGCAACCTCATGGTTCCTAGTCGGATTCGTTAACCACTGCGCCACGACGGGAACTCCTCAGTTGGCTTTTTAACTCTTTTATTTCTTTATGCCCTGTATCCTTCAGTCACAGGGACCTGAAACAAAAGATGCCATTAGGCCAGGCTTTACAGAATCCGATCCCAGGTGAACTTTCCATAAAAACATGAACAAACCCGCACGGGTGGGTGACAAGGGAGCTGGGTGGCAGGACGGAGAGTGGCTGGCTCTTCTTGGGGACCCAAGTCCCCTCTGTTGAGGACAGGCCCTCCTCTAGAACGGTGCCCACGGGGCTGCTGGCATCCGTCACAATGAGGAGGTGAAAGACCATGCCACAGTAATGACCAGCTCGGTCCCCACAACGGATATTTGCTGAATGTCCCCGAAGCCCCGGGCTCGGAGGGGGTGGCAGGGACGGCAGTGCTCCCCGACCTTGGCTGTTTGGGTCCCTGGTACCCAGGGCAGTAGAGCCAGCTCTCAGGACTCCCCACCTGGCCAGGTGGAGGAGAGATTTGAAGAGAAACCACCAGTCCCTTTGTTGTTGTCACTGCCTCTCTCTGGTCCCTGCTGCCCCCGCAGGTCCCAGAGAGGCAGAGCCCTGAGCCCTGGTCCTGGGGAGCTGACACCAGGAGGGTCAGAGAGAAGGAAAGGTCCTTCAACAGGATGGCATGTACCCCGACAGAAAAAGTGCGGTGGATAAAGAGGGGTCTCAATTAGGATGTGCCCAAGGTCCCCTGGGGTTCTCATTAAAGGCAGATGCTGATTCAGTGGGGCAGGGCAGGCCTGAGAGTCTGCCTTTCCAACACCCCCAGCAACCGGCACTGCTGGTCCTGATCCGCACTTTGAGAAACAGAGGGAGAGGTCCCAGTGAGTGGAGGGATCTTGAGATGCTGCCCTGGGCCCCGAAGGATGGAGGGATGGAGGGCTCGGTTGCTAGGGCAACCTTCCAATTTCCCGGAAGCGGAGGTCTGCCTCACTGGGTTCATCCTGAGACATTGAGTCTCGAGTGGCAAAGCAGCAGGAAGGCGGTGGCCACTTAGGGACTCTGCAGGGCAGACGGGGGAGGGGTTTTCCAGCCTGGCAAGTTCTCAACAGCCAGAGGGGAGGGCGCAGCACTGTGCAGCCCAGACCCGTCAGTCTCATTGCCTTTGGGCAACCCGTGGGGCGATGGGGGGAGGGCTGCCATCTAAGGGCAAAGTTTATACTTTTAGAAATTTCTTTTCCAGGAAGCGATTAGCCAGCCAGACCTGTTGTCCTTTTGCAAGCAGCGAATTACCCAGGAAAATGTAATTACCCATTCGCTTTGTTATTAGCGCACAGCTAAGAAGATTGAAGCAACCGCGCCTTTCATGGTATTTCAAAGCTTCCTCACGTGATCCATCCCTGATATTAAACACAATGAGACTTTTTTGAATTCAATTAAGTATTTGCCTACTGTGACTCTTTATTCATTGCAAATTGTCTCAGTAAATAATCTTCATCAAAAGTCAGAACCAATCCCCATTAGTTGTTTAGATTAATTAATGGGTCCCCCCGGAGCCACCCAAATGAATTCAATTTGAACGTCAGCAACTTGAGGATGGAGCTTCCCAGGTTGGCATTAAGACAATATTAAACCTGCAATAAGTCACATTTAAAATGTTAATTCGGAGAAGCTCTCCATTTAGAGCATTTAATTAAATCCTTAAATAAACTGCTCGGGCTCCCGTACCAGATGGTTCTGCGTTTTCATTGCAGCACCGAGCAGGCTCCGTGAAGATAACCAGGATATATAGAGTAATAAAATCTAATCTCGTTTCCAGCGGGGAGATTCAGTGTATGTACACAACCCGGGCTCAAATTGTAAGTTAATTACATTAACCCCGGTGTACTCCGGGATCTGAGCAGCCAGAGATGAAATTAGCCTTTTTCCCATCATAAGATTCTTTTCAACTTCACTATATTAATTTTTTAGCCAAATACTAACTCATAAGGAAAATTGAAGTTAACGTAACCAAAGATAAAGTAATGCAGCCTTAATATTCTGAAGGGATTATGG
This sequence comes from Phacochoerus africanus, assembly GCF_016906955.1. NCBI lineage: Eukaryota > Metazoa > Chordata > Mammalia > Artiodactyla > Suidae > Phacochoerus > Phacochoerus africanus. Next base: position 4,156,643 of record NC_062557.1, on the reverse strand, counting down.
AGAGCCGTGAAAATACACTCTGCAAATGTCACCGACTTGGGATGGATTTATGGAGGCGGGGGGAGGAGATGAAGATACCAGGAGGAGGTCTTGTCCCCACCCATTGCCCGCTCCCAACCTGGGGTTAATAAAGGGCTAAGCTAGGAAATCCCGCCTTGGCATCAAACAGGCGCATGAGGGTAGTGGAGGGTGTCTGTGGGGGATGGGACACAGGAGCTCTCGGAGAAGGGGCTCCTGCCTCTGAAATGTGCCCGGGTGTCCCCAGCTGCAGCGGGCTTTTCGCCTGCCCCTGCAGGCTCCGAGCTGTGTCCATTTCTGGGGCTCAGCCTCTTGTCTCCCTGTCCTGGCGGCATCGGCCGGGGAACAGACTAGGCAAGTCGCTCTTCCTCGCTTCCTCCTTTGGATGCCCGTAGGGACCCCTGGTCCCCCATGTGTCCGCCCAGAGGCCGCCCCCCTCCCCCCACCCCCAGGCAGCACCCAGAGTTATCACCACGATGTTTGGTCACGTGGGGACTGCAGATCTGGGGCAAACCTACCTCAAAGGAGTTTCTGCCCCAAAGTCAATTCTCCAACAACCAAGAAAAGCTCTCTGCAGCAACCATTTGCCCAAGGAGCCTGGTATTCCCGAGTCATGTCTAGAAGGACACTCTGCCCCCACAGGAGGGATGAGACAAGGAAAACCCAAACCCTTTTCAATTTGTTGTCTCAAAAGCACAGCGTTCTGCTCCTAGGGTTCCAAGGCAACATGGCAGAAAGTGCCTTGAATTTCAATAGCCTGGTCCTCATCCTGGCCCAGCCCGGGTCCCTGATGGGCTGTCATCACCCTGCTCTCACCCTCTCACCTTCATTTGACCTTCTTGATTTGAGCTACTGAGCTTCCCTTTTGCTCCATTCTCCATTCTGACCTTGACTGTTATCCTTATCGCTAAAGGATCGCCTCCTGAGGGGGAGAGTGGATTTTGTCTGAAGGCCAACTGTAATTGCGGCGGCTGGTCAGCGGGCTGTGTTGAGAAGGATGCCGAGCCTGAACGCCGTCTCCGGGAGGGGAAGAAAGCTATGAGCTAGCGGCAACATCTGCCCTGTATGTGGGTGTGTTTGTGTGTGTTTATAGTGTGAATAATTTCCAGTGTTTCAAAACATCATTGGAAACATTTCAACGACAACGTCCTAATTTATTTTGGTTATATCCATTTCAGGGCTTATTTTTGTCTTTTTCTCTTTGCTAGGAAGGGTAAATGGCTCCTCTTTGTGTATGAGTCTGCCTCACTGTCTCACCCTTGATGAGACTAGATCAAAGATAATGAAAAGAGAACAAATTATTTGAAAGTTGAGCTCTTTATTACGACCAGTGTAATAACTTAAGCAGATCGCCCTAATTGTTCGAATTAAGAGATCATGTAGGGAGATGGAGAGAAGCAGGTGGTCTCCTGTGTTCTCTCTAATAATCCTTGTTTTCGGTCTATTCCTAGTCATTGAATCAGATTTGAGAGCTGGAAAGAAAACAGGAGGTCAAGTTCAGCCATCTCATTAGACAGAGGAAAATGAAGCCCAGAGCAGTTAAGTGGCTTAACAAAGCCACACAGCCAGGTTGGGGCAGGCTGAGTTCCGCTTTGGCATCTTGGCACCGCAGCTCCCTTCCAACCATGCCTGCTGGTTTGCCGCACACCCCTCAGGGACCAAAGCACCCGCTTCTCCTTTTACCCCTGCAGCTGTGGACCCCTCGCCGCCTATTCTGGAGCTTAGCCGCGTATTCTTCAACTTGCTTCTCCTAGGGAGCGTGGCTAATGCGATTGTCCCCGCATTTCTCTTGCTCTGCCCCTCTGCCCAGTCCTGCATGGAAAAACGGGAAGAAATAAACCCTGGTCATCCTGGGTGTCTACCTCGGCAGTGCATGCCTGCTGCACTTTTTAAGGTTAAAAAAAAAATAGTAATAATAGGAAGAAAGCCGGCTTGGCTTGTGTTCGGTTTAAACTGGTTTTGCAGGGCCGCTTCACACCTCCGTCCTCAGGGACCGCCGAAAAAGGAGACAGCAGGCGCTTGGCAAGAGCATCCTAGGTCTGACTGGAGCGGCCGTCAGAAAGATGCCCTCTTCTGCCAGAAACACTTTTCCGAGCAGTGGGGGCAGCAAAGGGGGCTGACCATGGGGGTTCATGTCTGCGGAGCCGAGCCTGCCGGTGGGGGACACATGCCCTTTTTTATTTCATTACCATCGTCCTCTTACGAAGTCCTTTTCTTTTAACTTTTTCTCTTTTTGGAATTCCAGGTAGGATAGGGAGCCAGAGCCCCCATCAAGCTCTGGAGTCCTGCATTGCAGGGGGGCTCTTCATGGGGAGCCTCTGCCTGGAGACTATTCTCATTGTCCCCAGGCCAGGGCAACTGCAGGGCCCCCTCATCCCAGCCTTACGCAGGCCTGTGCCTGGGAGGTTAGGTGCCGCAAGAGCTAAAGCTGCAGAAGTATCACTGATAAAGACACCAGAGCTGGTACTCTGAGCAGTTATGGGTGACACGTAACATCCATGCCCCAGGGCAAGGACCGGTGGTTCCATTTGAAGCCAAAGTGAACCCAAGCACAGCTTGGACCCCAGAAAGGGACCAGCGACCAGGGCCACCCCTGCTGTTTCAGAGTGAACCCAGTAGTAGGCTGAGGTTTCACCAGGTGCCTGGTTGCAGGGGGGTGGGATTAACAGTAGAGCCAGCCTGTCTTGCAGTTCGGGGTGCACTGATTTTTCCCCGAGATAACCAGCTTGGCACCAGCTTGGCACACTCCATGCCGCTGGAGTATTTATTTCGGGAGCAGCTGCCCTGTCTCTGTCTCTGGTGAAAGGTGAGGGCCGTTACCCCTTCGCCTCGTCTTCGCTCGGGAGGTCCCTTCCCTCCATGAATATTCCCTTCTCACCCTCGGCAGGCAGCCCGTAGCCGCTTCTGTCGCTGGAGGAGGCGCAGGAGGCCCTGCTTCGTCGCATCAGTGCCTCTGCCTGCAGCCCACGAGCCATGAGCGTCTGTGCAACATTCACGCGCTTCTGCAGCCAGGTCTGGGGAACCGGGTACCTGCAAATCGGCCAACTCCCAAGGGGCGATGCCTGCGACTGTGACGGAGAGGAGAAGGCAGGGCAGATGCAGCGGTGGCCGCAGAGAGCCCAGGGCCCGGTCTGCAGCAGGGAGGCGAAGCTGTGGTCCTGCCTCCCACACTCCCTGGGGGTTCCCGTGACTTCAGACTCGCTGCTCGATAAGCCAGCTGGACCTGGTTTAGCTGGGACGAGAGCGAGAAAAGCATAGATGTTTGGGGGGAGCTTATTTTTGAAATATAGAAACAGCATGAGATTCAGAACTTTCTTTCTCCTCCTCTTTCTCCAAAGAGAACACACAATAAAAGCGTCCATCCCACGGCTGGTGCAGGCCAGAGCTTGATGAACAATCGAGGTTTCTTCGCCAGGGGGCCTCTCCAGCTGCCTCCCCCCCAGGACACGTCCCCAGGTCCAGGTGGGGGTGGTGGGGTGGGGAGCGCTGTCATATAAGCCCTCTGTCCCCTGGTACAGTCCTGACTGCTCCCCCTGAGCTGGGGGATGCCTGCAGCCCCAGGTCAGACCCGGCCTCCTGGTGAAGGTGGGAGCGGCAGAGGCAGGTGATTAGTGGAAAGTATGAAATAAAATGCAGCATCGTTTTAGCCTAGACATGGGCTGCCCAGGAGAGCAGGGCCGGTGGTCTCCTCCAGACAAGAAACAGGGGAGATGGGGGCCCTGTGCCAACGGCCCAGGATGAGCCCCTGATGGAGGCTTCCCGTGGGGTTTGGTGCTGGGCTGGCTTTTGCTTTGGAGCAGAGCAGAGGGTGCTTCCCTGATAGACTCCACCGGCTGCGAGCGGACTTTCCCAGAGTGGCGGCAGTGTGCTCCACTTTCGCCACCGCTCCACCGCGCCCTCTGCTCGGCCGTACCCTGGGCCAGGTGAGTCCCAGTCCCGGCAATACCACGCGCGGCTCTCGTTCCCCAGCAGGGAATGATCCTCTTGGAGGCGGGACCACCTCGGGACAAGGCACCTGCCTCTTCCTTCCCCCATCCTTGAGTCGGAGGGAGGCTGCTCTCTCCCCCAGGGTCCCCAAGCTGAAGCAGCCTCCCGGAGCAGAGCTCGTCAACAAGTGTTAATTGAGCACGTCTGGGATCCCCTCCAGGAGACAAGCAAACAGATGATCTGGCCGCTGTCCTCCAGGGCCTCGGGCACAGGCGAGTTTGGTGCCTGGAGCTGGGATTTCAGTCCCCACTCATTGCCCAGGGCCAGCAGGAGGCCTCTCTGCAGAGCTGTGGCCCCGGTGTTGTCAGGCCAAGCAGGCGAGTCTTGTCAGCATGGGCTTTACGAGCAGAAGGGGCTGGAGAGATGGTGCCGTCCAGGAACAGGCAGGGCTGAGGCAGGTGTTGGATGCAGGAGAAAGTCGTATTGAGGGCAGATGTTACCAAACATGTGCCTCCTCCTCTGAGAGAGCTGGGTGCTGAGAGAGCTGGGTGCCGAGAGAGCTGGGTGCCCAAGGAGCTGGGCAATGAGACGAGCAGGGGCCAGAGCGGGCTGGGCACTGAGCTCATGTTCGTCGTCCCTCCGGTGGCCTCTTGCTGGTCCAGAAGCTCGTGGGAGGAATCACCCCAGGATGTTTTAAAGAGCCATGTCCTGACACTGCCTCCCCTCTTGGACTGCACCTGCTGGGGACAAACCCCCCTCTTTTCCTCCAGCAGGCTGTACCCATCCTGCCCTCCAGGCAAGAGAGGAGTCCTTTCTTCAAGTTCACGGGTCTCAGACTGCGTGGCGTGGCCTGTCCCTGATGAAAGGTTGACGCCACCCGCCTGGTCCCTAGAGACTGACTGTGAGGCTCGTATGCAGTGGTGCCAGTTAGAGACGCAGAGGTCAGGGTCTCCACCAGCAAGGAAGACCAACACAAGCCAGATTGTGCTTGATCTTGGCTTTCGAATCGTAATCGTGTTTCATTAAAATGAAAGAGATGCGGAAGAAAGAGCCATCACCTGTGGTCACTTAGACGTGGGACAAAGCTAAGACTTTAGGATATTCCTCTTTGTCTGGAGCAAGAAACCACTTCACCTGCTGAAGCCCCGCCCCCTGTCCTCCCCCTTCTGGGGGAGGTGGAAGGGGGAGGGGGGCGGAGGGGGGCGGGCTGACTCCTGATGAGCCCTGTCTGGTGAATGGCTCCTTGAGATGACACTGTTTCCTCCGCCACATTAATTTCCTCTCGCCACCGTAGCAAATTGTCACAAGTGTGGCGGCTTAGAACAACGCGGAGTTATTCTCTCGTGGTTCCGGAGGCCAGAGTCTGAGATCAAGGTGTCGGCAGGACCACGCTCCCCGCCAAGGCACCAGGAGAGGGTTTCCCGGCGTCCAGGTGCCCTTGGCTGGTGGCAGCCTCCTCCAGTCTCTGCCGCTGTGGTCCCATGACCTTCTCCGGCACGGGGGGGGGGGCCTCCCCAGCCACCCACCCCCTCATCCCTCCTGCGAGGACTCTCCCCCGCCTTCGGGGCTCTCCCGCCTGGTCTAGGATGAGCGCCTCCTCTCAAGACCCTTAACCACCTCCGCGGAGATCTTTTTTAAAGAGGGTAAGGCCGCGGGGGCTGGGGATTGGGACGCGGGCCCTTTGCCACCTAGCGAGCGCACCCTGCTGGAGCCTGCTCCCCAGAATTGACCTCAACCTGGAGGCCGAGTTTCCAATTGATTTCTGCCTCCCGTTTTCTTTGGGAAGCTTGTTTTGACTCTTTCTGGAACTTTATAGTTTTAAAGGTAACTGAATGCGAAGGCCCAGACAGAGTGCGTGGGACCCCCCCCTCCGCCCCCTACCACACCCCCGCCCCCCCCCTCCGCCCCCCACCACACCCCCGCCCCCCACCCCGCGGCCCCCCCCCCCCGTGTCGGTGAGGCGGGCTCATGCAGTATTTATGCAGCACCTGCCCTCGGCCTCACTCCCCCCTCCCTGTGACTCCCACCCCCGGGGACAGGACCACCCCTTTTTCCAGATGCAGAAAGGTTACCCCGGATTGTAGGGAGGTGGAGCAGCTGCTAAACAGCAGAGTGGCGGTGGGGGCTGGGTCCCCTCCCTGCAAGCACAGGCCCTTGTTCCCTCTGCTAGGCCCGTCTGAGCTCCCTCGCTGCTGGACCCACGCGGAGCGGCCCTTGGTCTCCTCCAGTCCAGACTGGACTTGCCATCCGTCACCTGGTCACTTCCTGTCCTCCGGGCTTCCCAGCATCAGGCTGGATTGCTCTCTATCTACAAGGCGCCGGAGCCGCAGACACCTCCCAGTGTGGGCAGAGACTCCCCTGTCTTGAAGGCCTTCCTGGCCGTGGGGCTCCTTCAGCAGCAGGTGGGCTCACAGCCCCGCCCCCCACCCCACTCGCTGCCCCTGGGGGCCTGTGCAAAGGGTCCGCCAGCCCTCCCACAGCTCCGTCCCCATGTCACTGTTCTAAACGACAGCGCTAATGCTTCCCTTCCCCTCGCAAACCCCAAGCATCACCCTCTGGGGCCAGCCCTGCCCACCCAGGCCACGCCCCCTGCTGAGAACGCGGAAGCCTAAACTTCTCCACCCTCCGCAAAGCGGCTGAGCCAGGAGCAAGGTGCCAATCAATTTTCTTTTACTTCTCCTGGTTCTGGCTACAGGCAGGGACTGGGGCCGCCGGGGGAGGCAGGCTCCTTTCCCGAGGCTCCCAGAGACTCTGCGCTTTCCTTCTGGCTGCCCGCCGGGGGCACACAATGCGATGCTCCCTGCAGTTCCAGGGCCAGAAAACAAGGCCAGCTTTGTGCTCCTGGGAGGGGGGTGCTGGGGCTTGGGGGGGGGGGCGGGGTATGTGTGCAGCTGACCCACACGGGCTCGTGCCCCTCCCACGGGGCCCCACACTGAGCCTCTGAGAGCTTTTCTCTATTCCGCAGTTCCTTCCCCCAGGACTTCCCAGTGAAACACGTTTCTCCAGGATCTTTTAAGCCACTAACAAACTTTTCAAACTGCGTGCCCTCCAATCACTTAAAAATCTCCCCCTGGCCCTTGTGCTGTGATGATGGGCCCTGAACATGTCTTTATCAAAGGCGGCCCAGCCTGGTCGCCAGCCCGGACAACGCCAGCTTTCCAAGAGGTCTGAGGTCTGGCCCTGCTCTGGATGTTGTCCTGGAGAACGGGAGCCATCACGCAGGCGCTCTGTGCCCTTAACGACCAGCGGCGGGCCAGTGGCGAGCGAGACAAAGACAGATCTCAGCTCTGCCAGGCAGCCTTGGCCCTGGGTTTTGGAGCCTGCGTGCCAGATAAACCCTGTTGAGCTGTCACATGCTCCATCTGTGTAGATTCCTTGGTGGTTCCAAGCAGACCTGTGGGGAGGGCCCCGAGCTGTTCCAAACCGCCTCTATAAATAGCCAGCTTCAGGAATTAAGTAGGAGTGTGGACAGTTTTCACAGGTTTGCGTCCTCGTTTTTCCAGTAATCCAGCTGAGCGCTCCTGGGCCACAGCTGGAGCTGGAGCAGAGACAGCTCCACATCGGCCACAGGCAGAGAACACGGAGGGGCCAGGAAGCTCTTTCCTTGTGGTTTAGGAGGGACACCTGGGGCCCAGGGCTGCCAGCCCGCTTGGCACATGGGACCTGGGCTGTCTTGGACTCTGCGGCCAGCACATGACGGGGGTCCCTGGGACAAACCTGGGTCCCCACGTCCACAAGCATCCTCCCCGGGCCTGTCCCTTGCTGACACATCTGGTCAGCATCAAAACAAGACAGCGAACACTGTGTAACAGGAACCAGCTCTGGGCCGTTCCAGGCGTCCCTCAGGAGAAAAGCCTTCCTACCACGGCTGCTCTCAAGCAAAGGGGATGTGGGCTCTTCTTCTAAGCAAGCGGGGAGCCGCGGGGGCAAATCCAGGTCCTCCACCGTTTCCTCCAGAGGGAAACAGGCATGCCCCCCCTCCCGGGGGTCCCCAGCCCCGCTTGGATTCCGTTCAACAGCCTGGCTTGAGCACTGGCACTCCGGGCACCCAGCCAGCGGGAGAGGAGCCCGCGTGCTCGGGACCAGGATCCAGGATGGGGCTGTCTGGGCCCTGCGCACGCTGGGAGGTCGTGGTGGGGAGAGCATCGGAGGTCACCGCAGGGCTGAGCCTGCTCAGCGCAGCAGGAAGTCTGGCCCCCGAGAGGAAGACACCGAGGGCATCGGGACCAGTGAGACCGTGCTCACGGGGACCAGGAGAGGAGAGTCTCCTGGCCTGGGCGGAGGGTCAGGGCAGCACAGTTTTGCATCTGAGAGGTGAGCGAAGGTCAGACAAGGACGAGGGCCTGCGCCTTGGAGCCCCGGGACCAGGACCTGATGGGAAAGGCCAGCACCTCCGCATGGAGCATCCTCGCTCTGAGCCTTTGGCACTGAGGCTCCCTCGCTCTCTGTCCTGAACTGGTCCTGAAGGCCCAGCTCCTGTTCCCTGGCTTCATCCATTCACTCATTCATTCATAGTGCACTCACTCACTACTCATTCATTCAGTCATTCATTCAGTCATCTATCCACTCGTTCACTCATTCATTCCTGCCCTCAGGAAGCTTCTGTTGCAGGAAGAGGGACCCCTTCCAGGTCCTGAGCGTGGGCTCTTCCCTGACACTTGGAAATGAATTGTCCGAGGAGATGCACGTGCTGACAAAGCAAAAGACTTTATTGGGAAGCCCCCCCCCGCCGCCCCCTGGATGAAGAGCAGCAGGTGAGGGAACCCAGGAAAACTGCCCTGCCACGTGGCTCACAGTCCCTGGTTTTAGGGAAGGGAGTTAGTTGCCAGGGTGTCTCTGGCCAATCATCTTGCTTGGCCCATGCTTGGTTTGGCCCGGGGTCCTTCTTGGTGGCAGGTGCACCTCTCAGCCGATATGGAGTCCAGCGCCAAGGATCCTGGGAGGTTGGGCCTCCCCTCCCTCCGAGTGGCCCCTCCCAAACCTTCCAGATTAGTTTTCGGGGCAGCGTTATGTTCTTCATTGGGGCCTCCTGCTATGAGACAACTCGTGCAAGTGGCTATTCTCTGCCTGGCTAAGGGGGGCAGTTTCAGTCAATGGTCCCCTAACTCAGCCAGGGCCTCCCACTCCCCGTCCATACCCGACACGGACCCTGAACCCCCAGGTGTGGACTCTGGCATCTCTCCCCCATCTCACCTTTGCCCTCAGACGCCCCCACTTCCTGCTGCTCTGGGGAGACCCCTTCTTGGTCTGGTCCAGGCCCTCAGGAGTGCCCTGCGTGCCCACAGGACAGTGGCCTTCCCTCTCCATCCCTCCAGATGGGGCCAGAGGATTGGGTGGTTTGGGGCGCTTGGGGCTCTGTAACAGAGCAGCCAGGGATACTCAAGGGAAAGGAATAAATTCAGACATAGACAGCAGGGGCCAGGATTGGCCACACGTTCACTGTAAAGAAAGATGACGGTAAGGAGGCCTCCTTGCTTGTTGGTGACCCGCCCCCAGTTCCCTGGGTGGCAGCACTGCAGGGCCTCAGCCAGACTCCTGAGAGGCTCCCTCTCCCCTTGCTTGGGGCTTGGCAGTGGTGGGTGGTTTGTAATAGCTCTGGAGTTTTTTTTGTCTTTTCAGGGTCCCACCCGTGGCATATGGAGGTTCCCAGGTTAGGGTTCGAATCGGAGCTGCACCTTCCGGCCTACGCCACAGCCACAGCAACCATGGGATCAAAGCCACGTCTGGGACCTACACCACAGCTCACGGCAACACCAGATCTTTAACCCACTGACCGAGGCCAGGGAATGAACCCGCATCCTCATGGATGCAAATCGGATTTGTCACCCGTCAGCCATGAGGGGAACTCCCACGGCTCTCGATTTAATGGTCGAATCCTGCAAAAAGGGCACCATTGCCCAGACTGCATTCATCCGCCTTTGCACGGCAGCATTCCCTTAAAGGGAGCCCCGTGGCCTCCAGTCCCTGCTAGGCTGCAGAAACATCTAGAAAGTGGCTAAAAGTGTCCCCTTTGGGGGCCGAATGCCAGTTCTGCCCTCCACCAGTGGTGTGTGACCTCGCCCCTCAGTGATGCCTGGGGACAGAGGCAGCCACCGCGCAGGGCTGTGGACGGACTACATGAGATAAAAGATGGAGACGGTCCTGCACAGGCTGGGCGCCTACGAGCATCCAGCAGGCACCATTTGCCAGGTGAGTACAGGCGCTCTCAAGCACCTGCATACCCCTACAGAGGCGGAGGTCCTGGCGGGCAGGACGCCAGCGAGAAGATGCCTGACAGGTCCCTAAAGCCACAGGTGCGTGGAGGATGATGGACAGCAGGTGTGTGGCAAGGCTCTGGGGCGCCTGTCCCCCTGCCAGCCACTGACACCCACGGCATCCACGACACGTCAGGAGGAAGGCCCTCCTGACACCCGGGCAGCCCTCGCCTCGGGTCGCCTCTCCTGTCTCTGACTGATGGCTGACCTGACATCTCCCAGCGAGCGACCTTGTTGCAGCTGGTAATTCAAATATCTTTCAGGGTCAGAAATAATAAGCGCCACCGTGAGATGAACAAGCAGAGCTTAAGTTGAGCGCAGATTAATGGGGTTTTAATATTCCTAATTTAATCACTCCTTTCTGTCGCACCGTGGGCAACATGATGTAGCAGCTAATTATTTTTTTTTCACTGTGATGAGGATCTTTCCTAATCAATTTTATATTTAACGTGAATGAAGGGAGGGCCGTGATTAACGAGAGAATAAATGTCACCAAACAGGCACACGCACGCCATCCGTTAAAAATGCGGCACGATGATTTTTTTTTTTTTCCTTTCTCACGTCGCGAGTTCTTCGGAAACGGGATGTGGCACAGCTCGGAGTCCATTTCATCGTGAGACAGGGAAAGGCGTCCAGGTTTTAAAAAACGTCTTGGTTGGAAGGGACCACACACCCTTGAGTTCACGACCGGAAACCACACCTTCTGACACCGGGCGAGTGGCATTTCTCAGCTGCCCCCTTAGGAGGGAGCACCACGGGGTGGTGGAAGGCACAGAGTCGTGTTGGGAAAACACGTATATCCAAACGCTGGAGCTGCCCTGTACTGTGGGACCTGGGGCCTCAGTCTTCTCATCTTTTAAAGGGGTGTCATGGTGCCCCGTCTTGGCACATCGTGAGGGCTCAGGGGGTGAAGGCGCACAGCCCAGTGCCTGGCGTGTCCATGCCCCCAGCCTAACTTGAATTCTCACCACCCTGGAAGGTGCATCTTAGGCTGGAGTCCCTGGGAGCCGGTCCCGGGACAAGGATCCCCACGGAAAGGGTTTGTTAAGCGGTGCTCCCGGGAAGCAGAGCAGTGGCAGGGGAGGAGGCTGCACAAGGACCTGGCATGTGATCTGGAGGTGACCGTCACGGCCAAGAGTGGCCCTGATCGATCGAGGGCTCGCGAGCTGAGACGGTAGAGCGCAGCCCTTTGGTCCGGGGGGGGAGGGAGACACCTTCCTGGGTACTCCCAGGGCTCCTGCCGTCCCCCCCAACAGCTGGAGGACAACCCTCCCAGCAAGAGGCCAGGTGCACAGAAACGGCGAAGAGACGCTGGCCACGTGGGCAGAGGAGGACAGCCACCGCCCAGGAGGTGGGGCCTGTGGCTCCAGGCCACTGGTAGGCTGTGAACAGGCCCAGACCACCGGCCAGGGAAGGCGATGGTTGGGTCAACTGGGAGCTTGCGCGGAGCAGAGGTCTGTGCCCTGGCCGCAGAGTTAGACCTGCCTCGGGCCCAGGTCCCGCTCTTTGCACTATGAAGCTGCAGCATCTCACTCAGCGGACGCCTCTGAGGACCAGTGGCTGCTCTAGGCTTGAACACTGAGGGAGGGTCAAAACCCCCAGCTCCGCGGGACATGACTCCATAAACACAACACCTCCTAGAAGGTGAGACTCTCTGTGCAGAGGGAGAGCAGAGGCTGGGCTGGGGAAGGAATGCAGGGTTGAGTGGGCATCTAGGGGAGCCCCCACCCCACCCAAGGAGGTTTTGAGATGAGGGGGAGGGAGATGGGGAGGTGCTGCAGGATGTTTTGGAGAAGAGCATTCAAGGCAGCGAGAACAGCAGGAACAGCAAATGCAAAGGCTCAGAGGCCAGCCTCGCTCAGAGAAACAGAGGGGGCTGTGTGGCCCCCCCCCCCCGAGTGGGTGTAGGGGGAGGGTTTGGTGAATCTGCAGGTCTGGATGAGGGCTTGCGCCATGGTGAGGGCCGTGACTTCCCCCTTAGTGGGTGGGTGGTCCCTAGAGGGCAAGTGACACTCTCTGATGTGGGTGTTAAAACTGGCTGCAGGGAATAGCTTAGCTGGTTACAAACCTGACTAGTGTCCATGAGGATGCGGGTTTGATCCCTGGCCTTGCTCAGTGGGTTAGGGATCCCGTGTTGCCATGGCTGTGGTGTAGGCTGGCAGCCTTTGCTCTGATTCGACCCATAGCCTGGGAACCTCCATGTGCCGTGGGTGCAGCCCTGGAAAGCAAAAAAAAAAAAAAGATATTTTATGACTTAAAAGAAAACAAAAAAACTGGCTGCAAGTTTGAAGGCCACCCCCTGGGGGGCAGGGATGGGGCAGGGAGACCCACGGGACGCCTCTGAGAGGATCCTGGCGGAGGTGGTGGGGCGACGGCAGGTGGGGAGGGTGGGTTCCAGGGGAGCCGGCAGGTTGGCTGTGGGGTGTGACAGAGCCGTCGAGGAGGAGACCAAGCCTCCGGCTGGAGCAAAAGCGGGGGCCTGAGGGGCTCTTAATCCAGATGGAAAGACTCAGGTGGATCGGTTAGAAGGGGGTGTGGACCAGGGCGGGATGGGCGTCTGGATGCGTCTGAGATCCCTTGGGCATCGCAGTGGACATGTGAAGGACAGAGCGGGTGGGGCGTCTGGCGGTCGAGGAGAGGACGAAGCTGTTTCTGGTGGGTTCAAGTTTGCGTGAAGCGGGGCCGTGGAGTTAGACCCGCCCCGGGCCCCGGTCCTGCTCTTCCCGCTATGAAGCTACAGCGTCTCACCAACTCCTCTGAGCTGGTTTTCTCAACAGGAGGGCAAGAAGCTGGAGTTGGGTGATGAAGGAGCAGATGAAAAATCCATCACGGGCTGTCATCACCGGGGGCTGTCGGCGCCCCTGGGCCACACGCCCTCGGCAGGTCACAACGACCAACATTTGCAGTGTTCAATCATTTTAAAAAATACGTAACGCCTTCATACACACTTAGCTTTCCAATTTCAATATTATTTCACCTCCTCTTGTGGCCGGAACTTGGCCTCTGCCAAATAAAAACGTGGAGACAGGGTTTGGGGCGAACAAGAAAAAAAATGGCTTTACTGCTTTGCCAGGCAACGGAGGGTGACAGCAGGCTAATGCCTCAAAGACTGTGCCCCCACTTAGGAGAGATGGGCAGGTGGTTTAATAGTTTAGGGAGTGAAAAACAGGGCTGCAGATCAGGATCCGGGGAGAGGCAAGCTTGCCTTGTTTTCAAAGCTGGGGTTCAGGGGTCTTCCTCCGGGAATGAAGGATGCTCCATTCACGTCTTCCATTTGTTGGGAATTTCAGTTCTGCACAAGAATCAAAGACATTATCACCCATATTCCTTAAGGAGGGGCCAGGACCCTGCCCCAGGGCTGCGCTGTGGTCCCTTGACTGGTCCTTGCAGCTCTGCATCCCCTCCCTTCCCTCATGTGAACCTGCCCTTTACTTAGGGAGAGTCCTGGAGGCTGAAGCTTATTCCCTAAAATCGAGAATTTGCGGGCATAGAGAGCCCAGAGGGCTTGTGTGCCCAGGAGCCCACAGGGCCCTGCTTGGTTTCACTCTTCTCCAACCTTCCAGATGCAAACTGAATGACAGTTGGCCTGAGAACAGGCCCCTGAGTGGCCCGGCCGGTGCCCCTGCCCCCCCCTCCCTCCTCCCCCTCCCCCCTCCAGAACGCGGAACCCCAGGAGGCGCCCCCCCCCCCACAATTCCTCGCTTCCTTTCTGCACTGGGAGCTGATGGCTTGTTCCCCGCTGGACCTTAGAAGCTTTCTATAAACATCGTCTTGTGTTTAATTTCCTTTGTTTGGGGAGGTCAATTAAAGGTCTCAACATCGTTCTCTGAAAACTCTTTTCTCCCGACTGCAGACTGCATAGCGGAGGCCAAGTCGTAAAACTTCGCAAGGGGGAAACAGCAGTGGCTCTGAAAGCCTTTCCTTCGCCTCGAGGAAAACCAGAAGGAAGAGCCCGGAGACGGAGACGGGGTGGTCTGTGTGTTTCATTTCCTTTTCATGTCCTTTCTGCCCAAAGACGGGCCACATGAAAGCAGGGGCCTTGGGCCCCGCCCATCCCCCCTGGAAACAAGCTCCCCCCTTCTGGAACCAGGGTGCGCTGTCTCAGGGCCACCCCAGAGCCCGTCTCCTTCTGCTAAGGCCAGGGTCAGGGTCGGGGGCTGGGGGCTGGGGGCCGGCTCAGACGCCACGGGAGCAGTGCAATACCGTGGGGGCGGGGAGGGGGGTCCCACAGGCTCGGCGATCACAAAACTCAGGCGTTTTATCCCTGAGCATTTTTCTCCCCCGCTTTTGAAGACATTTCTATTTCCGAGGAAATTGAAGCCATGTGTGTTTGGATTAATTGCTTAACTCCTAAAAATGTTGTTTTCTAAGAGCAACTTGGGGTCCAGAAAGCTTTTAAGTTACTCTCCACGTGGCCCCCATCCCAGGATCTGGGCGAGTCCTCTTGGGCCAGCGCTGTGCTTGCGGCTAGATCGGGCTGACGAAGCATCCGGGCGGGGTTCAATTCACCCCCCAAATCAGGTGGGCTTGCAAGACCCGCCCTGAGCCCCAGGAAGCCGTCCTGGGTGCCCTGGGCTCGGGGCTTCGGGGAATGGGGACACCTTCTGGGGTCTCCGGGGTCATGGGCAGTTTCATTTTCCCCGGGTCTGATTTCCAGAACTTGGAGGCTCCTCCTGCAGTTCATGGTGCTGCAGAAGAGCTTTCAGACTGTTAGGGGCCTGTCCTGACTGGGGGTGCAGCTAAGGGGAGTCAGGCCTTCTGCTCCAGATGGTGTTTGGACGTTCAGATGGAAAGCCCTCTGTCGGGGCCGTAGAGGAAGATCTGGCCTTCCTGAGCTGTCGAATCAATCAGAAGCCTGCAGCGTTAAGGCCCAGCCCAGGAGCCTTTCTCTCATGTGCCTAGGCCTCAGTTTCCCCCTCTGTTAAATGGGAATAATGCCTGACCCCCACACCCCCAAGGGTGGCTCCGGGCCCCTCGTGTTAGTGCTCCCAACTCTCAGGCCCGCAGGTGTCTGCACCCTCCCAGGGGTGCCTTGCTTGAGCTGATCCCTCCCTGCTGGCCGTCCGCGGCCCCTGCTGCCCCATCTGGCCTCCGACCCCTTCCCTGAGGATATCACCAGGGTGCCCTGCCATCCCGAGCAGCCGCTGCAAACTGCAAAAATCAGTGTGGGAGTGTTTCCTTTCAGCTTCCTGCACCGCAGGCCCCGTCGTCTCTCCAGCACCCACTCTCTCTCACACCCTCCCCCCCGACACCCAAGAGAAGGCCAGGACCCTAGCACCTGCTCCTTAAAATCCCACCACTGATGAGCTGCTTGCGGAGGGAGCCAATGGGGGCGTGGTGGTGAAGCAGCCTCCTGCCCCGCCTCCTCACCAGGATTCTGCATTCTGACCATAAGGAAGTAATTTCTCCTAACGACCCGGCCCAAGTTCGACGCCTTCGATGTCCATCTTTATCTCAACTCCCCCTCAATCCTAATCCGGAGTCTGCTTTTCAGGAAACAAGAAAGGATTTTTTTTTTTTTTTTGACGTGGCCGGTGGGTATGAAACACAAGCGTCTTCACCCCACGCGCCCGACCTACTTCCCGGCGGCTTTATTTTATTGGCGTCATCCGCGGTTATTTGGGGGTGATGCAGCTCAAGTGGCGGCGTGGGTGACAAGCCACCAGCCAGAGGAGTGGTGGGGGCCACGAGACGGCTCATCCGAGAAAGAGTGGGGTCTGCAGCCCGGAGAGGGTCTCCAGGATGGGATGGCGTCAGGCGAACCTCGGGCGGCAGTGGGAAGATGCTGGTGATGCTTAAGGATACAGCGTTTCTTCCGAGCGGCGGACTGCGCTTGGATACGTGGGTTCCCAAATGGCGTGGGAGTCAGAACAGTCCTCCAGAAAGGCTTGGCCTGATGGGCCTGGCTGTTGCCTCCATGCCACGTCTTTATCACGCGTGCCCCAAGGGGTTCACACCCCATCCATAAGGGGGCCAGCTGCCCCACTCCGCCTGGCCTGCCGTGGAGCTGCGGACGTCCACCCCCTTCCCGAGATGCTCATTGGTTTTAAATAGTGTGACCTCGAGAGCAATTCTGGGAAAGGTTAGCTCTTTAGCGTCCAACATAGAGACACACATAACCCCTGAGTCTCCTTTAACGTGGCCTCCAGAGTTAGAGTGGGAATCGTGGCAGCCCGGAGTCAAGCCGCTGCGGCGTAATAGCGTCCCTTTCTTCACCTGCCTCTGAAACGCCCTCTGCTGTAGAGCCTGAGAGCTTAGCCTAGCTCTGCCCCGTCGGAAACCTTCAGACGTTCCTGCCTCTGCACTGGCTCTGGATGCTAGGAATTGAGAAATGGCATGGATCCCAGAGCCAGACCCTTCTGGCCTCGTCTTGGTAAAATTATTTTGGAAGTGGGGAGCGGAAGTATTGAATTCTGCACAAGAGACGAGCTGATTTGCATGTCCCTGAGGAGAAAGTGCCTGGAGAATACCGAAGACCTATTTCTAAGTTACCCAGCCCACGACTCGCCCATTTTCACTGTGCATTCAGCCCTCCTTCGGGTCTTGGAACGCCCGAGAGGTCCAGAATCCTCGACTCGATGGAAACTTGTCCCGTGTCACCTGGTCAAGCCCCAGGTACAGGTGCCGATGGCACCCTCACACTCATACCTGCACGGGAGACGGTCACCTGACCCAGGACAGGCGGGCCCTGTCCTCCTGACGTCTGGGAGGTGAGGGGCTCCGTTTCACGTGGGTGGGTCCTGGGACCTCTGTACAAACAGAGGAAAGCCTCGCCCTTCTCACGGGCTGACCCGGGTGGGCGGGATGGGGGCTGGGGCTGCTTTCTGCTATGATGGGGGTGGGATCTGCCTGGACCTGAAGCTGGCACCGAGGAGAGCAGAGTTGACAGCGGTTCTTGAAGATGTATGTATTCTGCGCATTTGGCTCCAGCCGTGTAGAACATTCTGGACTTTTCACTTATGCGAGCCAAAACATCCCCCTCCTTGTTTGTTTGTTTCTTTATTTTTTAATTTCATCCAATTAATCTGGTCTTTGGTCCTTCTTCATGAAGAATCCCCTCCAGCGCGGCATCAGGCACCTCTGTCTCCTACTAAAACCGAGCCGGGATCTACGGCGTGGGGTGGAGGTGTCCGGCCCATCGTCAGACCCTGGAGCCTGGTGTCAGAAGCTGCTCCCCGCCACAGCCTCCTTCGGTGTCCTAATTCTCTCCAGGGAATAGCACCAAACTTGCTGGGTCAACTGTCTTTGTCTGCTGCTCTCTGGAAAA
Source organism: Phacochoerus africanus (assembly GCF_016906955.1). Lineage (NCBI taxonomy): Eukaryota > Metazoa > Chordata > Mammalia > Artiodactyla > Suidae > Phacochoerus > Phacochoerus africanus. The sequence goes on along the minus strand of NC_062557.1, from coordinate 4,139,177 downwards.
CTTGCTTCAAACTCCTCCGGGGCAGGTGGTGAGCCCCGCCTCCCTCCAGAGCTTCCTGGGGACCTGGTGGGGGGAGGGAAGGGGGGCATCTGCTTCCTCCTCTGGTCCTGCCTTCGAGGGATGGGCCAGGGTACGGATCATGTCAGCATCCCCCGCCTTGTCCCCACATTATCCCCACGACCCAGAAACACAGGTCGTTTCCTCCAAACACCATTCACAGGAGCATCCGGGTGCCAAGCGAGATGGAGGGAGGTTCATACCACAGCCCCACCGGGCAGTCAGCCCAGATTCAAGCTCCCAGAGCCTGCCCCCCCACACTCCCCGCAGGGATCCCCTCCCACCCCAACAGCCCGCCTTGGTGGCCCAAGCACCTGCGTCCCTCTTTCTGAACTTGAGCCCGGCCTCAGGTAGAATTTATTTCCCCCGCGACAGGATTTACACTCGTGGGAGGCAGGGCCAGCCACAGCCGCTCTGGGGTTTCAATAACCATTTGTTTTCCCGCTGCAGCCTGTGACATACTCACAGCCTGCGATGAGGTCCCCCTTCCCATCTCTCCTCCAGGCCGGCTGACGTCATCTCTCCATCATCTCTCCTGCCTCCAGACCCTTCCCCTTCCAGCCCCTCCCTTGCCTACCCTCTGCCTCGCTCCTGTCCTGGACCGAAGGCCAGGTACCAGCTACAACCTGCCAGGCGTTTGAAGTTCCTGGGAGCTGGTTCCAGGGGTTGACAATGCAACCCAGGCTGTGCTTGGCTTCTCTCCCCACCCATGTCCTCAGGGACCCCGTGAAGGTTGCCACCATTGTGTATCGTCAAGGACCCCCCTCGGCCAGGTCACGCCCTGGCTTGTAACGATGCAATAAGAGATATGAATGATCTCAGCGACGTCTGACTCACTGGCTTTGGCACAGAGTGGCCTTGTGTCTAATTAATTCGAATCTTGATTTCGCCATTCATTTGAAGCATCCCGCCCAGGTTTTTGCCATTTGCAGATTTGAAGTGCATACCCCTGCGTTGATCCAAGGTGCTGTCAAAATGCTGACCAGCTCCGGGACAGAGCCGAGCCCTGTGGCCCTGCCCTGTGGCTCTCCTTTCAGGCTGACCCACAGTGTCCGACGAGCTACGGATTCCTCTATGGTTCCATCATCTCGTCCTTGTTTGACCACCTGATTTGCATGTTTTCTTTGCATCCATCCTCTGATCACTCATTGAAAATGGAAATGAGATTTGTGTGGTGTGTTTTAGGGAATTTCCAGTTTTAGGCTGTGAATCCTTTTGCCATCATCCACCGACTCACTCTCTGTGTAGCCTCACCCTTTTGCAAAGATTTACATCCCATGTCCCTGACCTGTTGTTTCGAGATTTTTTTTTTTACTCCTTTCTTTCCCAACCTCAGGTCAGGCGTGGTTCAAGGCCAGTTTTCCCACACCCCCCCTGCCCCCATCACCTCTTGAAATTACAAGTAGCAGCTCTGAGATGATGCCTGCTGGCGGCTTGAACCTGCTGGGGTGGGATTCACAAGGCTCTGGAGAAAGCCCTCATTTACAGCAGCGCAGGAGGCTGGTTTCTCTCTTGGCTTATACCCGTTGCCCTCCTATCTTGGCATTTCGCTTGACAAGCGCTTCCCGAGCCCCTGTAATACGCCTGGTGTCGTGGCTTTGTTTTTCCAGTGCGAAGACTTCTGTCTTTTACAGGCAGAGACAAGAGGCGAATTAAGTTTTTCTCCCTTCTTCCTCTTCCTGAGGGGACACCGTGGGGGTCCTTGATCTGAAGGTTGCTTTAGAGGCTGTGCGTGTGTGTGTGTGTGTGTGTGTGTGTGTGTGTACTTTGAAGGGTCCAGTTTATTCCTGGCTCTCGGCTGCGTGTCAAGTTCAGACCTTCTTCTCTTCCCTCCAGCTCTTTCAGTTTATTTCAACAACCTGCTTTTTGAGGTCGGGTTGATATACAAAAACTGTACATATTTAGTGGGTACAACTCACCGAGCTGGGCCATAAGTACACCCTGTAAACTGTCATCACAACCTACGCCATAAATACGTCCGTCCTCTCCCGAAGTGTCCCTCCACTTCTTTGCTGGCATTGTTACCTTCAGGACACCTAAGAGCTGCCATCTGAGCAAAGGCTTAGCCTGCCAACCCGTGTTAGTGCCGCTGCCCTGCATCGTCGGTCTGTGCAGTCAGTCAGTCTGCCCAGTGCACTCACCTTGCATCACCAAACCTTGTATCCTCGGCTCACACCTTGCCTCCCCCATCCCCCGGTCCCTGACAACCACACTTCTATTTTCTGCGTCTATGGGTTTGACTACTTTAGATTCCTCAAGCAGTGGGTTCATGGAGTATTTATCTTTCTGTGTCTGGCTTCTTTCACTCAGCATCATGTCCTCCGGATTGATACAGATTATCACAGACAGCAGGATTTGTCTTCTTTGTTAAGGCTAAATAACATTCCACTGGATGTCCTTGCCACATATTCATTATTCATTTCCCTGGGGTTATCGGGGTTTTTCTTTTCTTTTCTTTTTTGCTTTGTTTTATTTTTTGGTTTTATTTTTTGGCCACACCCATGGCGTGTGGACATTCTCAGGTTAGGGATCAAATCTTCACCGCAGCAGTGACAATGCCAGGTCCTTAACCCTCTAGGCCACCAGGGAACTCCTGGGCTCACCTTTTTTTTTTCTTTTCTTTTCTCTTTACAGTCACACCTGCAGCTTATTGGAGTTCCCAGGCTAGGGGTCAAATCGGAGCTTCAGCTGAACCCTACACGGCAACTACAGCAACACCAGATCCAAGCCACATCTGTGCACCTATGCTGCAGCTTGCCGCAATGCCAGGTCCTTAACCCACTGAGTGAGGCTGGGGGTGGAACCTGCGTCCTCATGGACACTCTGTCGAGTTCTTCCTGCTGAGCCACAACTCCTGGGGTCACCTTTTTAAGGTAGGCGCCTCATGCAGCCCTTCTTGCTTCCAGAGCTGCCGCTCCCGTCTCTCGCAAAGGGGGATCTGCGGTTGCAGGGCCAGATGGCATTTACAGAAACATGCCATGAGGCATGCGTCCTGGGAGAGCCTCAGACCGTGGGCATCTGTCTCTTTAGAATTGGTTTTCCTTCACCTGGGAGGACGGGGGGGTCCACACCAGCTCCTTTGCTTGCCATTTCAAAGTCAAGAAGTTAAAGTCATTTTCTCAAGGTTTCTGTCACTTCTTTGTTGTCACCTAGCCCTGATTACACAAGTCATGGGACACTCCATTATTCCTATTTATGAAACACTCCACCGAGTTTGTGCACGTGTGCATAAGGAAGTACAGAGAAAAATCTGGAAGGGTGGATACGGAAGATGTCATCAGAAGTGGCCTTTGGCGAGGGGAGGAGTTGGGAGACAGATGTTCATATTCACCATATATGTTTTTTAATTAAATTTTTACTTTTGGGATAATTGTAGATTCACAGTTATAAAACACAATACAGAGGGATCCTGTGTACCTTGCAGCCAGGCTGCCCGAATGGTAACACCTTGCAAAACTGCTGACATAGGCAAGATACAGAGCCTCTCCATCAGCAGGAGCAGCCCTCCTGTTAATTCTGCGTAGCCACACCTGCTACCCTCTCACCTGACCCTCTCCTTAGTACTGGCAACCACTCCTCTGTTCCCCGTTTCCTTCAATTTTTTTTTCTGTTTTTAGAGCCACACCTGCAGCCCGTGCAAGTTCCCAGGCTAGGGGTTCGAATCAGAGCTATTCTTCCATCCATCTATGTGTCTAACCCGATTGCCAATACACAATCTTGATTACTGCAGACACATAATAGTTCTCAGAATAGGGTACAACATTTCCTCCTATATTGTTTTTGGAAATTGCTTTAGCTACTCTGGTTCCTTTCCTTTCCCATTTAAATTTTAGAATAGTCTTGTTTATAGCTATGAAAAATCTTGCTGGGATTTTAATAGGAATTGCACTACCTGGGAATCCGTTTGGGAAGAATAAGCATCTTTACCATGTTGAGTCTTCTCCAAGAATACAATATGTCTATTTATTTAGGTTTTCTTCTTTTTTCTTGGCGGGGGGGGGGGGGTTCTTTTCTGGCCACTCTCGGCATATGGAGTTCCCGGGCCAGGGGTCAGATCCAAACCATGGTTGCCACCTATGGTACAGCTGCAGCAACCCTGGATCCTCAACCCACTGTGCCAGGCCAGGAATTGAACCTGCATCCTGGTGCTGCAGAGACACTGCCAATTCTGTTGTGCCACAGCAGGAACTCCTTAGGTTTCCTTCTACTTCTTTGAACAACATTGCGTAGTTTTCAACATACAAATCCTATGCTAAGTTTTGTTAAATTTACACCTAAGCATTCTCTCTCTCTCTCTTTTTTTTTTTTTGGAGTGGTTATTAAGTGTAGCACTTTTAAATTTTGGTGCCCAAATAGTTTCGTTAGTATATAAAACTATGATACATTTTCGTAAGTTTGTTTTGTATCCTGTCACTTTGCTGAACTCACTTATTAGTTCCAGGAGGGTTTTTTTTTTTTTTTTTTCCTTTCAATTCTTTGGGATTTTCTAAGTAGACAAAGATGTCATTTACAAACAGCCACAGCTTTATTTCTCCCTTTCAGATTTGTATGCCTTTTATTTTCTTTTCCTGCCCTATTGCATTGGCTGGAGCTTCCAGTATTAGGTTGAATGAGTAATTAGACAAGACTTCCTCACTTTGTGTCCAGTCTTAGCAGGAAAGCATTTGGTCTTTCACTAGTACGTATAATATAACCTGCAAAGACTTTTTCCAAACAAGTTCAGGGTCAAGGGGACTTGTCGTTTGGGGGCCTCCTTTTAACTCATTGGAGCCGGTGACTTGCCTTGGGTGTGCTTGTCCCTATCTTGCCTTGCCAGTGTCCAGTCAGGGGCTGACTCTGGTGGCCTAGGAACTCAGCAAACCTGTGAGGGGGGCCTGTCTCTGAAGAGACACCCTGTCCTGCCAGCCCTGGAGGTGGAAGGTGAGACCTAGCGGTGCAAGGTGGGAACATACTTCAGGCGGGAGGGTTGGCAGCTCCATTTGAGGGACAGGGATGGAGAAGCAGGAGCCGCCCTCCCCAGGTACAAAGGGTGCTCAGCTGGGGCCTGGGCAGGGTAAGGAGACACTGCTGTCGTCATTCAGGGGCCCACCTGGAAGGGCTGTCATCTGGACTGGGAACAGGCTGGATTTGGGTGGCTGAGCTGTTTTTCCAAATCAAGGTATTTTTAACCAAGACGTAAGTTCTGAGCTGGATACCAAGCAAGACTCTATCTCCTCACCATCTGTAATTGCTTGTGACCTTATAAATCCCCTCGTCTCTGTGGGGTCGGCTTTATCTCCTTCCTGTTAGCTGGAGGCTGCATTGTCTTCCACTGTCTTTAGCTATCAAGTCTCTATTTTGCACGAGACAAAGATAAAATACGGCCCCTCTCTACAAAAGTCCCTACCCCGGGGGAGAGAGATGAAGGGAGCAACATTAAAAGGCAGCTTGGTAAGGGCTGTAACAGAGGCCACGTATGGGAGGTTGCTGGGGGCCAGGTGCCTTTTGCATGTTGGCTTACCCCCACTTTACAGATGAAGAAACTGAGATTCCCAGAGGCCAGGCCCCTGTCATAGTCACACCCGGGATGGGGCTGGAATTCCACACACGATCTGGAATCATATCTGGATCATGGGTGATGTTGTTGGGGTGACACCTGTCCAGGGAAAGAGGGGAGCAGGATGGGACAGGCGGGCTCCCCTCTGCAGTGTCCTCTGACAAAGCCTGGGGTCAAGCAGCAGGGAGCCCCAGAGTAAAGAGCAAGCTAGAAGGGCTGTCCCTAGGATGGACATGTGCCCAGAAGGATCAGACTCATAAAGGGGCCCCATGTGAGTGTCCAGATGCTGCCTGATAAATTAGCACAAACTTGGAGCTTAAAGCAACAGAAACGTCTGCTCTTACAATTCTGGGGGCCAGAAGTCTGAAATCAATCCCGATCCTTGCAAAGTCTCTAGGGGAGAATTCTCCCTCACCTCTTTCAGCTCCTGGGGGCTCCTGCCATTTCTGGACTTGTCCTGTCTTGCACACTCCAAGCTGTGCTCTGTGTCTCTGGCCTCCTTCCCCATGTGTTCCCTAATCTCCTTCTAGAAGGTCACTGGATTTAGGACCCACTGTAATCTGGTACCACCTCATTTTAACAAAGTCCATCTGCCAAGACCTATCTCCACATAAGGTCGCATTCTGAGCTTTCAGGTAAACATGAACTTGGCGGGGAGACGTAATTCAACTGGGTAGAGTCCGTATTCAGAACTGGAAGAGTTTTCAGAAGAAGGGAACTCTGGATGGGACCTGGAACAGGGGTGGGGTGGGGGGGGACAGCATGTGCACAGGCCCTGAGGCTGAAGAGCTGCCGCTGTCTTGGTCTGATTAGAACAGTCTAGAAGTGGGGCGGAGTCGGGGTTGCCTGACAGGCAGGCGTCTCCAGAGCCATGTTCTGGAATCTGGCCTTTTATCCTGAGCTGTGGGAGGACCCTAACCTGGGGTGGGGGTGGGGGGTGGGGGTGGGGGTGGGGGTGGGGGGGTCAGTCTCCTCCATCTCCCCAAGGGGCTGGGGTCTCTGGGACAGGGTGGGTGAGCAGAGTCTGTCCCTGCCTGCCCTCCTGGCCTCCCTCGGGAGGACACCGGATCCCACCTACCACCTGCTCCTCCCCCGCAGCCCCTCTCCCCGCCCCCATCCCTGTGCCCAGGCCACCAGGGATCCGCATTTGGAACCAGGTCACCTGCAGGAATAGGGGCCACAAGAGCAAAGCCGGAGGATGAGTGCGGCAGTGCAGGCGGGGGGCTGGGGGCTGGAAATGACGGGACTCCTGCCGCACAGCGCAGGTCCCGCCACACGGGTGCCAGTCAGGCTGGGCCACAGAGCTCAGGTAAGGAAGCAGGGGGTGTGTGGGCTTAGCTGCAGGAGGCGGAAAGCATCACGGTCCTATTGGGCCTCGTCTCTGGGTTGGGGGGCAGGCAGCGGAATGTCAGGGAGGGGCCTCCTTCCCGGATGTGGCTGCTTGTTGGATGTCGATCGAGCAGCCTGTCTCCGGCCACTCTGTGTCCCTCCTGCCTCCCTGGGGACAGGGCTGTTCCCGAGCTTGGTGCAGGAATCCCTGTCCCTCTTGAGGACTTCAAGTCATCTTCGAAACTGCGTTCCTTCCAGCTGGTCGATCTCAACCTCGGGAGATCCCGTGATTCATTTCCTTTTTGAAAAAATTTATTTATTTACTTTAGGGCCGCACAAGCAGCATAGGGAAGGGCCTGGGCTAGGGGTGGTATTGGAGCGACAGCTGCTGGCCTCCGCCACAACCACAGCCACAAAGAATCCGAGCGGTGTCTGCAACCTACGCGCAGTTCACGGCAAAGCTGGATCCTTAACCCACTGAGTGAGGCCAGGGATCGAACCCACATCCTCATGGATACTAGTTGGTTCTTAACCTGCTGATCCACGATGGGAACTCCCACGCAATTCATTTCCTGCCTGGAGGTGGGACCAGACACAAGCTGGCAAAGCAGATCCTCCCCTTGCCCCCCCCACCCCCACTCTGAGAAATTCCTGGGTTATCATCATCAGCAACCCACCTCACAGCGCTGGGAACTCAGACCTCCAGCCTGCTCTGCCTCCATGCTCAGCCAAGCCGGTTGCCATGGTGACAAGCCCATGCTGCATCTCCAGCATAATGCCAGCATCTTCCCAGGATCTGCCCAGCCTGGCCCCAGACACAGCCCAGGGACGGGAAAGAAAGCCGAGGAGATCAAACAGCAGGAGAGGAAGTGGGAATGGGCCAGGGGAGCGAAGGGTCTTCGGTGATGGCATCAGATGGCCGTGTCTTTCGTCAGTCAAATCCTGCCGCTGCCCTGAGTTGTTTCCTTGGTGGAAGTGGCCAAAGTTGTCCCAGGACCCAGACCACGGTGCTCACCAGGCTTTTATTTGGGGGGGGGGAGGTGGGGGCAGAGGTTGTGGGTCTGTTTTTGAGCTTGTAAATGTCTATTGAGCCCTTACTGACCACACAGGGGCTCCTGCGGGGCTGCGGGAGGCAGCAGCCTGCAGGTGGAAGCCTCGCCTCTGCGGCCCCCAGAGCAGGGCAGCTGGAAGGGGAGCTTTCCACGCTGGCCTGCAGAGCCAAGCCCCAGCCTGGATCGTGTGCTCAGGTCTTCTGAACGAAACAGCCTCTGCAGACACAGGCTTGTACGGTGATAAGGACGGTGTGGGAGGAGAAGGCTTTTCCTTGGCTCGCCTGCCTTTCCAGGCGTGGGCTGGTCCCCCTGGAAGACCACCCTCGAGCTGCGGGCTCCCTGCCCAGGGCTGTGGTGAGTCAGAGGGCCGAGGTGCCAAGGGCGGGAGCGGGGGCTTCTGAGGAGGGCAGGTCCCTGAACAGAAGCCAGGGCCCTGAGGCCCAGTCTCCAGACACTCAGAGTCTGGATCCACTTCCTACCCCCAGCCAGGCTTTCCGGAGCGTCAAGGGCTCCTGTACGCAGAGTCTCTATCTCAGCGTGTGGTGCTTAGTCTAGCTTGTCAATGTGGGCAGACCGAGTGCTCAGTGTAGTTCATGAAACACGCATCAAGGTACCACAGGGAAGACATTCTGTGGATGTGGCTCACGTGTACAGAGAGCTGACTTCGAGAGAAAAAGACCAAGAGTCCCCACTGTGAGTCAGCAGGTTAAGAACCCCACATAATCTCCCTGAGGATGTGGGTTTAAACTCTGGCATTGCTCCGTGGGTTAAGGATCCGGCATTGCTGCAAGCTGTGGCATAGGTCGCAGACACAGCTCAGATCCCGAGTTGCTGTGGCTGTGCCATAGACCAGCCGCTGCAGCTCTGATTCAACCCCTAGCCTGGAAACTTCCATACGCTACCAGTGTGGCCTGAAAAACAAAGCAAAGAAAAAGAGAGCACCCCTAACAATGTGGGTGGGCCTCGTCCAATCAGTCAAAGGCTTTAAGAGCAAAATCTGAGGTTTCCTGGGGAGGAAGAAATTTTGCAGCAGCTCCTCCTGCCTGAGGCCTGGCAGGTCTGCCCTGTGGATTTCAGACTTGCCAGCACCCCCCGTCACCTGAGCCAGTTCCTGAAAATAATTCTCTCCCTGGAGACCCCTGGCTGACACTCCGATGGCTCTGAAGCCTGTTCCAGCAGCTTCCCCTGTGCCCAGGGCTCTGTGTTGACATGGGGTGGCCTGGAGGGAAGACAGGGAGGGCCGCTCTGGCCACACGGCCATGGCCTGACGATTCGAGTGGCTGAGCTCTGGCTTAGTTTAGTAAGCGGTGAGGTTGAGGGTTTTGAGCACGAGCGTGGCACCCGGGGCAGGAGAGAATGGGGACAGCCATTGGGAGGAGGAGAGAAGCAGAGGGAAGGTGTGACGTGTTCAGCCAGGGGGACCCAGGAGGAGAAATACAGGGGGAGCCGGGACTCGCTCCCGAAGAGGTACAGCTGTGTCAGGAGCAAGAGAGGCTAGCAACAGACAGAAACCAACGGATGCTCGAAGTACTTTTTCCATTTATTTGTTTGTTTACTTATTTATATATGTATTTATTTAGTCATTTTTAGGGCCATACCTGCGGAACATGGAGGTTCTCAGGCCAGGGGTCGAATCGGAGGTACAGCTGTAGGCCTGCACCACAGCCACAGCCACATCAGATCCAAGCTGCATCTGCAACCTACACCACAGCTCACAGCAATGCCAGATCCTTCACCCACCACGCGAGGCCAGGGATCGAACCTGTGTCCTCATGGATGCTTGTCAGATTCGTTTCCACTGAGCCACGATGGGAACTCTCTGATTTATTTATTTTTAGGGCCACACCTGCGGCATATGGAAGTTCCCAGGCTAGGGGTTGACTCAGAGCTGCAGGGGCTGCGCCTGTGCCACAGGCGCAGCAACTCGGGATCCGAGTCAAATCCATGACCTACACTGCAGCTCGTGGCAATGCCAGATCCTTAACCCACTGGGCGATACCAGGGATTGAACCCGTGTCCTCATGGTTCCTAGTCGGATTCGTTTCTGCTGTGCCACAACGGGAATGCCTCCAGCTGGGAAACGTTATTGGCTATGTGTTCCAGGGAGGCCAACTCCTTTTGCTTCCTGCCTCTTCACCCCCGCCCACCACCTACAAAATGAGATAATAAAATGATGTGCCCTTTCAACGAGAAACAAACTAGGTTCTGGAACGCATTTCCTCCCACCCCGTCCTGGCAATCTCTCACCACTAATAATAGACTTAATTATTTAAATTTAATTTGTTAGAGGTTTGATGTTTAATTTGAAAACCCTCATGAATTATTAATATTTAATAAATAATAAAATTTAATATCTATTAACTGGAGTTGAAATATATAAACTATTTCATTTCTTAATTCAATGTCTATTTTGAAAAATAAAACAGAGAAGAATTATGCCTCCCAGTCATCAGACCCTTGTGGAAATCGCAGCCCCTGTCCCCTGTCCATGAAAACACGGTGCCTGAGTGGGACCCCTGCGCCCTCGGGCTGGCTGCACGGAGAAGAGGGAGAATCCAGAGGCTAGGGAGGCCACCCCCTCGCCTCCCCCAGACCCAGGCCTGTTCTCGGTGGCCCCATCACCCCCATTTCCCCCGTGGAGCTGCCTGCAAAGTAGGCGACCTCCCAAGAGGAAGGCAGCAGACTCAGGAAGGGGGCTCCTTGTAGGGAAATCAGACTGCACATAAACAGACACCCCCCCCATGCTTTTTATTTGAATATTTTTTTTAAAAAATTGAATGTTTATTTTATGTAATTAATTAATTTATTTTTAATTTAGGGCCATACCCACGGCATACCGAGGTTCCCAGGCTAGGGGTCGAATTAGCACTACAGCTGCCAGCCTACACCAGGGCCACAGCCATGCAGGATCTGAGCCACGTCTGCAATCTACACCACGGTTCACAGCAACGCCGGATCCTTAACCCACTGAGGGAGGCCAGGGATCGAACCTGCGTCCTCATGGATACTAGGCAGATTCATTAACCACTGAGCCACGACGGGACCTCCTTTATTTGAATATTATTTGGCATTGATATACAGCGCGTGTCTGGTGACACTGGCAGTCAGTCACTGATGAGGTCCTGGGACAGCTGCTCCTGGATTTTGACACAGAAGTTCCTGGAAAGCAGGCTGACGTCCTTCCCCAGCAGCCATGGATGGACAGGGGTCTTCTGTGTCTCCCCAGAGGTGACACATCTGCCTTTCATGGGGACAAGGAGCCAGGTGAGCAGCCACACGACTGGGCTGACCTTGTCACACGCTTAGAAGAGAAGCCCTGGGCAGGTGAGCCCCATGGGCCCTGGGCTTCTCCAGCCTCCCTTGGGGCAGGGGCTTCCTCGCTCTGGAAGGATGCACGGGCTTTCCCCAGTCATTCCATCCTCAGAGGAAGAGCAAGACCCCAGGCAGGCAGGATCTTGGCGCACACAGGCCACCTGGCCAGAGCCTGCCTGCGATGCTGGGTCAGCTGCGGCTGAGCCAGGGCCAGCCGTCCCAGGACCTCCTGTTGTCCAGCAGACCCACTGGTGTGGGTTGCACTGACAGGGGCTGGGCCAAGCCTGCAGCATGGAGAAGTTCCCAGGCCAGGGCTCAAACCCAAGCCACAGCCGTGGGACAAAGCCAGTTCCTTAACCCCTAGGCCACCAGGGAGCTCCCAGGGGGCGGCGTTCTTTATGACAGCTTCTCCGGGGCAAAGCTTGTGGCCCCTACACAGCCTCTCTTCCCACCCCGGGATGCAGAACCCTGTACTCCCCCCTGGCATCTGTACCCCACCAGCTGCAGGGTGCAGGATGCGCCGAGCCCGCTGAAGAAGGAGCCGGCGGCCTGTCCTGCCACGGGGAAGGATCCGGGGAGAAGCGGGTTCAGAGCCACCTGGCCAGTTCTAACCCTCCCAGCTCCAGCTTCCTGCGGCCGCCTCACCGCTGCGTCTCAGGCTGAAGGATTGCGTGGAGTTTTAAATGGGAGAGAAGGGGCATTTCTGATCTCATTTTCCAGTATTTCAGCTGTGCCATAATCTATTTACCACACAATTTGTGTCACTTTGATAAGCGGCTGCTTCAGGACTGCATTTATTAAAATCAAGAGCGGGGACAGCTTTCAGGTCTCTCAAGAATCGTAATAAATGTTTGAAATCAGTCATTACGGTGTTTGCCCTGGTTCACGTCGTAAACTCCATCCTGGTGACAAACACTCACCTCTGTGACGACAGTGGCCAAGGCCTCGCCTTGACGCTTCCGAGGTCGGGGAAGGGGGAGCCGGTGGGGGGGGGAGCTGGAGGGTGCGGGACCCCCCCAACCCTGGCCCCAGGGGTCCCGCATGGAAAGAAGCAAGACGGCCCCCAGGGACCGTGTCTGTCCTTCCTCCGCCCTCTGTCCTCCGCCAAAACCGTCTCGTTCTGTCTGGGTGCCAAGGCCCCCTCTCCACCCCCCACCCCTGCCAGGGCTGCCCTCTGAGGACACGGCAACTTCGTGGCTAGTCTGCCATTTCCTCGGGGGGGGTTACAGCTTTGAGGAGTAACCCCGACCTCAAATATGACCCCTTCTCAGAGACTCAGGGTCTGCAGGCCGTCGACCCCAGACAAGGGAGGAGGGTCCTTGAGGCCATCGAAGGGACGGGAGGGGTCAGGGAAGAGCCATGCTCCTGCCTCTGTGGCGTTGTGGGGCACGTGGCCTCAGAGCGACACCCCAGAGAAGGTGACCTGAGCGTGAAAACCATTTCCGTTAGAGACGCCCACAATCGGAGCAGGTGGCGGGGGAGGGGGGCGCAGCTCACTGGTAGATCACGGTTCTTTGATGAAACATATATTTGTGCTTATTCTTTTCTATATTTTTCAAAATTTCTGCAAGGTGAATATATATATATATATATATCTTTTAAATTCAGACCCTGAAAGGTTTATTTGTTTTCTTTTTATATAGCGTATAGAACTCTAGTGAAGAAAAAGGCACTTTTACATCTGTGGGGAAGAGTTTTATTTAAGAAACACGGGGTGTGCGTAGACGGTTCAGCTCTCTCTGCGAGGTTTTAGTTAAAAGTCTCTGTCTGTCTGTCTGTCTGACTCCCCTGTGCTTACCCACACCCCCTGCAACAAGGCCAGCTAACCCGTGACCTTCAGCCACTGCCCTGCTAAAACCCTTTTCTCAGAGAAGGTTTTCAATACTTTTGCTAGAACACAAAGGACTTCTTTTCACCAGCCCTTGAACACAAACAAAATGTGGGTGCCTTTCCCCAAAGAGAGCCTGTGACCCAAAGGGGCCGCCCGACTCCCTTGCCCACTCCGAGCCCCTGTGTCCCGGGTCTCCTGCCGCCAGTGGACCTGGGGTCACCTGCACCCTTAGCTCTTCCTCTGCGGATGGACCCAGGCCTGGTGGCAGGACAGTGCCCACTGCAGGGGGGGCTCCTCGGACACCTGCTCAAAATCACACTGCATCTGGTGGTCTGCCCCTGGCCAGCCACCCCTTTCCTGAGAGCATCCACATAGGAACTTGGGGTGATAGGCTGTGTCAATACAGGCTCATCATTGGTTGCAAAGGTAACCATTCTGGGGGGATGTTGATGGCGGGGGAGGCTGTGCACGTGCCAGGTCAGAGGGTAAATAAGACATTTCTACCTTCCTCCCAATTTTGCTGAGGACTTAAGATTGCTTCTTAAAAAATTAGTCTTAAAACATTTTTTTCAAAAAATGTTCACACCTATGTAACCATCACCACAATTAAGGTATATGTAAGATATTTACATCAACCCCAAGAGCTCCCTGGCGCCCCTTTGGGACAATCCCTTCTCTTCCCACAGGCAGTACTGAGCTGCTTGCTGTCCCTGGTTTTGTCTTCTCTAGGATTTGCATGGGCGCTGGATCACAGATCATGCCTCTGTCGTGTATCACCTGAAGCTCTTTGGCTTCTTTCATTTAACATAATGCTTCTGAGATTCATCCATGTGGTTTTATGTGTCCACAGTTCTTTCCTTTTTGCCACGGGACCATCTTCCGGTGCATGGGTGTATATTACTTTATCTATTCACGAGATAATAGACATTTGCCTGCATCTAGTTTAAGGTTGTCATAACTAAAGCTAGCATTAGTCTTCTTGCGTAGAATTTTGCATGGACACACGTTTTTATTTCTCTTGAGCAAATACAAAGGACTGGGCTTTCTGGGTCATATCCCAAGTGTCTGTGTAGCCTTCTAAGAAGCTGTTTTTCAATCTAGCTGCATCATTTTACCTTCCCACTTCCAATGTGTGAGTTCCCGTTGCTCTACACCCTCGCCAACTCTTGGAATTGTCGGTCTTAATCTTAGCCATTCCAGTGGTTTGTATGATAGTATCTCCGCATGGCTTTAGTTTCCTCTCTCTGTTTATAAATGATGTTAGGCAGCTTTTCATGTGTTTATTGAACTTTTTTAAGTTTTAAAAAGTTAAATTATTATATATGAGCCACCCTCCTCCAGCAGCACCCTCCCCCCCACATCGCCCCTGCACCGGAAGTGACCACTGTTAATTCCTCTCAAAAGGCATCCAGTCTTTTGAGACCTCCGCCTACAAATAAGCAGTCAGGTCACACATCTTCCCGTGTCATCCAGAGAGCTGCCTTTTCCTTCGCAACCATCCCCTAACCCTGGTTCCCTCCTCCCCCTCCCTCTCCCTCCAGCTTCTTGTCCAGCCCATCACCAAGGCCAGCTTTACCTTCCCCAATCCCTCAATCTCCCCTCCTCCACCAGAGCCTCCATCACCTCTTGCCCCAAGCGTGGCCTCTGACTCATCTCCCACATCCTTTTGATCCATCCTCCATAGAGCAGCCAGGGTACCAGGTGGCTCCCTCTTACCCACAGTTCTGCCTCCTCGGTTTCAGTTACCTGTGGTCATCCACAGTCTGAAAGTATTAAATGGAGACTCCTGGAAATAAACAATTCATACGTTTGAGATGGAGCGCTGTTCTGGGTTGCATGCTGAAATCGTGCACGGTCCCACCGGGGACAAGAGTCATCGCTTTGTCCAGTAGCCACTTAGTAGGCTTATCGGAGATCAGATTGACTGCGGAGGTAGCGCAGAGCTTGTGTTCAGGCTGGCCGCTCGTATAGAAGCCGTAAGGTGAAAAGGTAAAAGTTCTGGTAAAAGGTAAAAGTGCTGAGGTTGCTCAATCTTCTGTCTGTGAAACTGTGAAGAAGGGAAAAGAAATTCATGCTTGGTTGCAGCACCTCTGACTGCGAGTTACCACCACGTTATAAGTGCTTAGTGAAGATGGAAAAGGCAGTAAATCTGGACAAAAAGCTATCTTGAGAGGTGAGCTCAAGAACTCACCTCTGTGAGAACGCGACTGGCGTCCATGAGGACGCAGGTTCGATCCCTGGCCTCGCTCAGTGGGTGAGGGATCCATCGTTGCTGTGAGCTATGAGGTAGGTCGCAGATGCAGCTCGGATCCCGCGTGGCTGTGGCTGTGGCTGTGGCCAGTGGCTGCAGCTCTGATTGGACCCCTAGCCTGGGAACCTTCATATGCCGCAGGTGCAGCCCTAAAAAGATAAAAAAAAAAAAAAGATATTTTGAGTGAGAGAGAGACCACATAGCTTTTATTGCAGCCTATCTCTCCAATTATTTTATTTTGTTATTCGTTATTGCTGCGTACCATGCCTTGTTTATCTATTAAACTCTATCATAGGTGTGTACTTACAGGACAAAGCCTAGTGTATAGGGTTCTCTACCATCTGCCTGTGCGGGCATCCACAGGGCGTCTTGGACAGTATCCCCTGCAGATAAGGGGGGACCACTGTACAGTTTTCAAAGTGGATCTGAGAGTGTCATTTCTTCCTGCTCAAAGCCCTTGGGGGCTCCTCCCAGCTCTGAGGTTGACGTCCTGCTGCCTGCTTTCCACTGAGGTCGTTGGCACAGGTTAGGAACGCCTACCTTGCCCCCTGGGAAGCTCCCGTCAGGCTTTAGGGACCAAGCCATGCGTGTCTGTCCTGCTTCCCCCGCTAGACCCTCCATCCCGAGGGTGAGGTGGGCTGTCTTGCAAGGCGCTGGGCCCCAGCTCCAGTGAGAGCAGGGACCGTAGGGTCTAGCCCTGCTCAGCGGACAGGTGGGCACTTCCCATTTGTGGCTGACCCCTCTTCATCTCCCCACTGTGGGGCTCACGTCCGTCTGGCAGGACTTCCTGGGGGCGTCCCGCCTGGGGAAGGCCTGTGCCCCCTGGATGTGTGTGTGGGGGCGTCTCTGCCCTGAGCGGGACGGCGCCCACGGGCCAGGCCCCACCTTCCCCCTCCCCACCCTTCCCCCATTTCAGGCCGGGTATTGAGCTGAGCCCACCCTTGACAGCAGCTGCGCCCCTCACGCCTGTCCCCTGCGTGGCCGTCTCGGGCTGGTCCTACACGGCAAGCTCGCCTCGGCCTGCCTCTGGGTCGCTCAAGCTAAGACACTGATGTTTAATTCTCGCACTTGGCTTTTTCCCCATTCTGATGCTCAGACTTCTGTGAGGAAAGCCCATCTTGAAGCCTTTGCTTGGGGAGCGGGGCGGGGGGAGGAGGTGCCCCAGGTTATCCGGCCGAGCGTCCCCACCCCAGGAATCACTATAACCGCGCCTTCTGTTCTTTCTCCCTCCCTCCTTTCCCTCCGTGAGCCCTTTCTTCCTCTTTTCTGGCCTTCCTCTCCTTTCTCTCCTCCTGGTTTTCAAAAAATCATCTCTCAGGCCTTCCCGCTGCTGGTACTTAGTAGACATGCAGATGTCAGCTCCTGTTTTGCGTGAGTGTTTGACCTTGAGCAGAGCTGCCACCCAGGATGGATGTGCTGTGGCTGCATGTAATCGCGGGGAGCAGCCCAAGCCCTGGGAAACCACCGAGGCCCGACGGCCCATCCCCTGCTCCGAGACGGCAAATGAACTTCTGAGAAACGGCTGATCAGTACATTGAACAAACAACTCGGGCAGCCGACCTCCTCGCAGGACCTTCATCAGAGCTGCAGAGATAAAGGCGGGGGTGGGTGGCTGGGAAGCAGTACCTGGGAGGCAGGCGGGGGCTTATATTCACCTCTGATGCCTTCCAAGGGGTGGCTGGGGTGGGCGGAGCGAAGCCTTCCCCTCTGGGGATGTCATTTCTTGGAGTGGGGGGCAGGATGAGAGACAGGACCCGGTCCCGCCATCTAGCTGGCTCTTTCTACTCACACTGAGCTAGGAGCACGGATGATTTTCTCAGCTGCCCCATGAAATTATTTTGAAAACCGTAAGTGGCCGCTCAGCTGTATGAGCTGCTGACGACCCACTTGCCCCTTGGCCTCGCACCCACCCGGTCTCCCCTTGGCACAGCTGAATCTCAAGGTCTGCTGTCTGCACATCTAAGAAAGAAGGGTGATCCTGGAAGGGTCAGTGGGCCATGCATCTCCCCAGGGGACACCTCGCCCCTCCCACCCCCCCAGTCCCTTTCCATCGGGAGCAGGGATATAGCCCTTAAAGAAATACGTCATTAAAAACATTAAAAATTCTGGCAGAACTATTTGACTATTGCAGAGAAAATAAAATTCAGCTGAGCGAAAAGAAAAAGAAATTTAGTATAAACCCTTCGAAAACTCATCTCCTAGAAAGAACTGATGAGATGGTGGTGTATGTTTTTGTGTAATTTTCTCAGGGTCTTTCCTGTGGGCAGCTTTACAATCATAGGCTCGTGCTTGTGTGTGTGTCTGTGTCTGTGTGTGTGTGCGTGTGCGTGTGTGTGTGTGTATGTGTATGTGTGTGTGTGTGTGAAGAGGCAACAGCAGCAAGCAGGGAGATGCTGAGATGCTGGGTTGTGGCAAGCTGCCTGCCTCAGGGCTGGAATTTTCCACGGCAGTAAATAATCTCCTTTGAGAGGTGGCAGGCACAGACAGGACGTGTGTGCGGTGCCCGCGTCAGCCCGGTGTTTACTGCACACATAGAATATTTACAGCTCCATCTCGGGTGTGAAACACAGCTCTGCCAGACCCCACGAAGGTCAATGGAATGTCAGGAGAATTTATGGGTGGTTTATGGCACATTTGTGCCGGGGGACCAAGGCGACGGGGTTCTGTACCCCTGGATCCAGGGCAGAGAGACCCCCACAGCGAGGCAGTGGGAGCAGCTGGCTGCGAGTCGCCCCCCCCACCCCGCTCACTTGTGCCGTCGTGATTCTATTTGTCCGTGTGTGTGTAGAACATATGTTTGTCTAAGGCTGGGGAGGGGTTAAAATGTGCAGAAGGGAAGAACAATTAGAAGATTCATGAATCACGATTCTGTTTCGGCTTCTCCTGTCAGGGCTAATTATTTCTCAGTTTTACATGGAGATTCTGCATTAATTAAAGCCAGGAAGGCCCCAAGTAGATTAGAGTTTGAGATTCCAGAAGCCTAGCACGGGGACAGGGACCTCCGAGATAACAAAAATCTCTCACTGTCATTTTCCGTTGAGGAAGCCGAAGCCTGAGGATGCTTAATGAGCGGGCGGGTTGTTAGAACGGGGGAGGGGGCCCGGACCCCCCAGGGAAGTACGCTGGGCTCTTGTGTCTGCTGGGGGTTCTCCTGAGCACCCTCTCAGGGGGGTCTGAGCTTGCACGCTTCCTCGGTCTCACTGCGTACAGGTGCTGCTCTGGTTCCCCCTGAATGTAGCCCTATGTTCATCAGTTCATTGCCCCACCCCATGCTGGAGGGCAGCCCGGTCGAGGCTCTGGGACAGGGCGCTGAGGGCACAGAGGAGCATTCCAGAACGACCCAGGAGTCCCAGGGCCCTGGAACGATGCAGCCAAGACCAAGGCAGGGCGTCCTGCGACAGCTCCGAGCTCTGCCCGGGGGTTCCTCCTCTGCAGCCGTGTGGCTGCGGGCACGGCTCTCCTCTCTCTCCAGCCTCCGCTGCGCCTTCTGTAAAAGCGTGTCCCTGCATCAAGGCACCTTCCCTGATTCTGCGCTTTTCTCAGTCCCTGGAGGAAGCGGGCACCCAGGAGAAAACATCCTTGATGGTTGCTTCTGTGCTGATGCTCATACGCGCAGAGTCGGTAGAGGGAGGAGTTTGGAGATGATAGAAGTGTCAAAAATCATGAAAGAAAGAAACAGGGTGGAGGCGAGTCGTCCCTTCCCTGCAGATGCCACTAATAAACGCAAAACGGAGATGAGGGGATGCCATTAGAAAAATCACCTACGGACGCTCACCCCGGGGCCAAAAGTAGGTTTAGGGTTAGAATGTTGACCTGGTCTCCAAGTGTCTGCCCATAAACTGCGTGTCACATGCAAAGAGAACAGGGTGACTCCAGAGTGGGAAGGCCTGGCAGACACTTCCAGGTCTGAGGGCTCAAGGCTAATGCCACCAACATGGGGACCAATGGGTTAAAGGTGTGCCACCTGCTAGGATGCACTGAGAATACACATCACATCTGGGATTTTCCCATAAAAGATGCACTGCCTGAAAACAAAAGGAGTTCCCTTGTGGCTCAGCAGGTTAAGGAACTGGCGTGTCACTGCCGTGGCTCTGGTCACAGCTGTGATGCAGGTTTTTTTCTTTTTTTGTCTTTTTCGGGCTGCACCTGCAGCCTATGGAGGTTTCCAGGCTAGGGGTCGAATCAGAGCAGCAGCTGCTATCCTACACCCTAGCCATGGCCACACCAGATCCTTAACCTGCCGAGAGAAGCCAGGGATCGAACCCACACCCTCATGGATACTAGTCAGGTTCGTCAACCACTAAGCCACAACGGGAACTGCTGTGATGCAGGTTCAACCCCTGGCCGGGGAACCTCCACACACCCAGGGTGCAACCAAACAAAACATGCACCGCGTCAATGGATCGTGAAGAAACACCAGAAAAACCCAAATGAGGGATTGTCTATAAAATAACTGGCATGTATCCTACACAAACCTTACGATAAGAGAAAGACTGAGATGTTTCCGAGGAAAGGACATGAAAGAGACGTGACAGCCAAACGCAACCCATGACGCTGGGCAAGGCCCTGGATCAGGCGGCAAACTTTAATATTCAGTCCATAACAAATATGGATTCAATAATAACATGTTATCAATGGCAAATTTCCTGATTTCTGATCATTGCTCTGTGGTTCTGTAAGAGAAGGTCCTTAGTCTTAGGAAAATGCCCACGGAAGCTTCTACGAGCTTAAAGGGTATGTTGTCTCCATCTGACTCTCCAAAGAAAATAAATGTGTTCAGAGAAAGAACGAATCTGCCACAAAGCACACGGCATAAATAAGCAGTGAATCCGGCGAAGGCTGTAGGGAGTTCCTGGTGCTTGTCTTGCAACGTTTCTTAATTGGAAACGATTTCAAAATAAAAACTAACCATAAATAAATACATGAATAAAAGCAGTGCAGGAGTCCCCGCTGTGGCTCCAGCGGGTTGGGCACTTGAATAGTATCTGCGAGGGTGTGGGTTTGATCCCTGGTCTCGCCCAGTGGGTTAAGGACCCTGCGTTGCCACCAGCTGCGGCATAGGTCACACGCAGATGCGGCTCAGATCCTGCATTGCTGTGCTGTGGCATAGGTCAGCAGCTGCAGCGCCAATGTGACCCCTAGTTTGGGGGCTTCCATATGCCGCAGGTGGGGAAAAATAAAGATTTTTTTAAAAAAGAAAAAGCAGCTCAGGAAACTGTATCACTGAAGTTATTGGTCTTGAATCAAAACCGTCCTGATTTGGAATTGGAGTTCCCTAGTCTTCTGAAGTCCATCTGTTTGTTCATGACTTTTCTTTTCTTTTTCTTTTTTTTTTTTTTTTTTGTCTTTTTGCTATTTCTTGGGCCGCTCCCGCGGCATATGGAGTTTCCCAGGCTAGGGGTCCAGTCGGAGCCGTAGCCACCGGCCTTTGCCAGAGCCACAGCAACGCGGGATCCGAGCCGCGTCTGCAACCTACACCACAGCTCACGGCAACGCCGGATCGTTAACCCACTGAGCAAAGGCAGGGACCGAACCCGCAACCTCATGGTTCCTAGTCGGATTCGTTAACCACTGCGCCACAACGGGAACTCCTGTTCATGACTTTTCAATGCAACCATTAAGGGCCTCCTTCCAAAGGAGCAGTAATTATGTCCACTGGCCCTTTCTCCTGAAAGTAGTCAGGGAGCAAAAGAAACAGCCATTAGCTGCATCTACCTGGCAGCCCCCAAAATGTCCCAGGCAAGCCTTGAACCAGTCCCCTTTCTCTCCCTCCCTCCCTCCATCCTTCTGCTCAGCTTCCAAATCAACAATCACGTTGCTGCGAGAGAAGGGTTTTTTCCTCTCCTGCTTCCGGGCTCCGATTTTTCCAGACAGAAGTGGAAAAAACAATCTTGAAAGTCTTCCGTGGGGGAAAAGAATCGCAGCGTTGAAATTAAATATCGTAATGATATGAAACAGTAAGCAGCTCTGCGTGACAGCTCTGACAGCTATTTGTTCCAGAAAACAGCATTTACGACGTCAGTCCTAGAAGGGAGTGTGTTCAAATTAAAGTAATTACAGCGGATCGCACAACAGCGATTCCTGTCGTCAATCAGCCTTCACAAATACCCCGGGGTGGGACCTTCTCCGTGGCAGGAAAAGCCTCTGTCAAGGGGAAGAAGCCAGTGCGGGCTCGCTGCAGGTTCCTCCGGAAACCCAGACGGCCCCCGACGCCCGGGCGTTTCGCCTCTGAACGGAGCTCACGCGTGAGGAGGCCTCGGGCCACCGTGTCTGTTGGGCGAGCGGGCCGTCTCCGCCTCTCCTGGGGCACAGCTCCTCCTCCTCGTGTCACCTGTCTTGACTGGATTGATCTATTCTCTTTTTTTGGCTGCACTTGTCTGTGGACGTTCCCTGCCGGGAATGGAACTCTCGCCACAGCAGCAACCTGAGCCACGGCAGTGACAACATGGGATCCTGAACCGGCTGAGCCTCATGGGAACTCCAGGTCTGTTCTCTCGATGCCACTTTGGTGACGCACAGAGCCAAGTCCTTTATCTGCTGCCCCCTTTGAGGTTACGAAGTTAAAATGACACATGGTTCCGTTTCAATTTCCAGGCAGTTTAGAGGAAGGTGGATAACCTGGCTGAGTCGTTGCAAGAGAGATGATTGCACAAAGACGCAAGCTGGTGACAATCGTGCCACAGCCCGTGGCTGGAGACGCGCCACGCGGAGCAAGGGGCGCTGAAGGATGGATGGGGATGAGGGCGCTGTCGAGGGGAGAGTCATCCCCGACCTCCACGTGGAGACGCGGCCTGGCTGAGCTGGGTAGGGAACACAGTTGGGACAAGAGCCCAGGGATGGTGTGGGTTCGTCAGATGGGAAAGTGCTGCCCACGCTCACACGCTGGCGGGGCAGAATCAATGCAGGTCGGGACTCCTCCTGCACACACCGGCTGCAGGATGTCATTGGCTCGATATGGTCTCCCCGGGTCATTGGTCCCTGACACTAGCACCTGGAGGCTGTACCACTTTCCCAGGGCTGTCGTCGTAAAGGGCCACTGCCCGAGTGGCTTCGACAAGAGAAATGGCCCATCTCCCGGCTCTGGAGGCCGGAGTCCGAGATGGAGGAGTCAGCGGGGTCTGTGCCCGGCCCCCCTCCAGCTTCTGGAGCTTTGCTGGCAATGCTGGGCGTTTTGGACCTATGGACCCATCATCCAGTCCTGGCCCTCACCTTCCCACTGCCCTCTCCCCGTGTGGCGTTTCCATGTCCAAACAGCACCCCCCTTTGTGTCTTTTTAGGGCCGCACCCATGGCATATGGAGGTTCCCAGGCTAGGAGTCAAATCAGAGCTACAGCTGGAGGTCCACACCACAGCCACAGCCACGCCAGATCTGAGCCACATCTGGGACCTACACCACAGCTCACGGCAGTGCCAGATCCTTCACCCACTGAGCGAGGCCAGGGATCGAACCTGCATCCTTGTGGATACTAGTCAGATTCGTTTCCCATAAGCCACGACGGGAACTCCCCCAAATATCCCCTTTTTTATAAAGACGCTGGTCACGTAGCATAGGACCCACTGGGGTGACTTCATTTCAATTTGATTACCTCTTTTGAAACACTCTTCCTGGCAAACACCATATGGCATTACTTATACGTGGAATCTAAAATAAACGAACTTCTTTACAGAACAGAAATAGACTCACAGACGTCAAAAAAAAAAAAAAAAAACACCCTTAGAGTTACCAAGGGGACAGGTGGGGGAGGTGGGAGATGAAGGGTTTGGGATTGGCAGGTGCACAGTACTGTACATGGAATGGATGTTAGCGGGACCTGCTGTGCAGCACAGGGGACTCTACCCAATATTCCGTGATAATCTGTATGGGAAAAGAAGCTGAACAGCAAAGATGAAATACAATTAAATTAAAAAATTTTTAAAACCGTGCTTTCCAAATAAGGCCACAGGCTGAGGCTCTGGGGGTAGGACTGAAACATATGAGTGTGAGGGACATAATTCAAGTCATATCGCAGGGTGCTGGGAAATTTCCAGTTACTACTGCTGGGTGAGAAACGACTCCCAAAACTAGTGGCATCAAATGACCACAGCATTCATGCTCTCAAATTCTGTGGGTCAGGATTCAGACAGGGACCAGCAGGAGCGGCTTCTCTCTGCTCCACAACACCTGGGAATCGACTGGGAATGTTTGCCAGGGGCTGGAATCAACCTGGGAGTGTCTCCTTCGTGCGGCCTGGCGGTGGCTGCTGGCTCTCAGCTGGGACTCCCCAGTGGGGGCCACCTCTTGCTGTCTGCGCTTCCTCAAGTCATGGCAGCCTCAGGCGGTGGGCCTGTTTTGGGGGGCTGCGGTGGGGGGCCTTTTCCCACCCAGGCTCAGAAGCCGTGTGGGCTCACTGCTGCTGTTTCAAGTGATCACAAGCATGCCTCAAACTTCACCCACACCCACTCCAAGGAATTGAGGTCAGCTGCTTCTCCCTCCCTGCCTCCCCAAACCCCAAACTGTGCCGAAGCTGCAAAGTAGAGGAGAAGCATGCTCCCGTGCCTCAGAAGCTTGCAGACACCCTGGACCTGAGTACTTACTGGCCAAGAAGGTCATTCATTCATTCATTCATTCAGATGTGTTTTCCAAGCCCCCACCACACCCCAGCTGCTGTTCCCTGCACAGGGATGCAGGAAAGAGCAGGACAGATGGATCCCCGCTCTTGCCGTGTTGAAATTCCAGCAGGAGAAGGCAGGTGAGAAACAAAGAAATGAACAAGACAGTCTTAAACAGCAAATAAGTTTCTGAGAAAAATAAGATCAGACGAAACGAGGGGAGTGGCTGGCAGGGTCCCTGAGTTTGGGTGGTCAGGGCAGACTCACCTGTAAGGGACGAGGCCGGAGAAGTGGATGAGGTGGGTGCCAGCACCAGCCCAGGGGGACCCCCAGACCCTGGGGAGGAATTTGGATTTTATTCAAAGGGGGTGTGAAGTCCCTGAGGATCTGAAGTCAGGAGCACAACCTCTGCTCGGTGGGGGCGGGGGGCATATCCAGGCCAGGACCCGGCCGGAGGGTCCACGCCTGTGTGCATGTGGGCGTTTGCTGAGCGAACGGTTTAATCACAGCAGCGCGGTGCCCCGGCTTCCATTCACAATGCAGTGAATTTCAGCGGCAGATTAAATTCTATAAAGGAGTGAATTGGCCAGGAGAGCAGGGCTATGCCATGGAGGGGACGGTCAGTACATCACAGGTGTGTATTAGATGGGATCCCAGAGCATCGGGCAGGTGGGCTCTTACAAACACATACAGATGAGAAACACGGAAACTGCATCAATCAACTTCTCTAAGTGGCTCAAGGAGCCGGGCTTGTGCGGAAGTGGCGAGGGCTGGGGAGGGTCAGGCTGGCCCGGGAGGGCCCTGGCCCCGGCATCGGCACCAGGCCGGCCTGCAGCTCGCTGCCCGGCCAAAGTTCCAGCAGATGTGCCCTTTAAAACTTATTTTTATCGCCTGTGTCAGAAGAGCGCCATAAAACATAGGAGGGAAGAGCTAACGGCTTCTTGATCCGTGTGGCTCCAGGCACCAGAAACACACTGCGGAGGGGAGGCCGGAGTGAAGGTTCTGGTTCCACGGGGCTCCCCCCTCTGCCTGCCTACCCCCCCACACCCCGCAGCCCAAAGAGAAAGGCAGCAGCCGCCCGGCCCGCCTGACTCTGGCCCCGGAGACCAAAATCCAGTCCAGGCAGCTCACAATTCTTGGAGTCCAGCTTGGAAGGAATCTTAACGAGGTTCTGGCGGCAGGGAGCTGGCAGCCAGGGTCAAACTCCAAAGGATGCTGGACTGTCGGGCCCTGAGGGCAGCCTCGTCTGCTTTGCTCCCGGCTCTTCCCGCTCCAGGAACCACTCCTGGCAGCGCTGGCACCGGGCACATATTTGCTGAGTGAATAAACACATCAACTCCCAGCAGCTGAAGATGAAGAGACAAAGGAAGAGGCAACAGGCTCAGGAAAGCCTTCTAGGGTCTTGTCCTTTCTCTCCTGGGCCTTTGCATCCTGTCGGGGTGGCACACCCTCCTCCCGAGGTCCCAGCCAGCAGCAAAGCCACTTGCCACCGTTGACGAAGTATCGATGCCGTGGCCGCGCTGTTCAAATCTGCTGTCTTAACTTGAGACCTCTTCCTGCATGTGTGTCTTGTCACCCTGGATTTTAAGTCCCCGAAGACAGAGGATGGCCTGCCCCGCCTCTGTGTCCCCAGGACGGGGGTCTCAGAGAAGATGCACCTTCTCTAGGGTCACCTCGGGGCATCACCGGGGGGCCAGGAAGGGAATGTCCAAACGATGAGTTATGCTCATTTTTTAAGTATCATGTGTTTAAAAATGTTTTCTGTCTATATTTTATAACGTGTATCCTGCCTGTTATTCTGGGCCAGTGGTTCTCGGCTGGAGAGGACATTGCTCCCAGGGGATGTCAGGCCAGCGTCCAGAGACATTTTGGGGGTCACAACAGGAGAGGGGGAAGGGGCGCTACCCGCACCGAGTGGGAGGAGACCAAGGATGCTGACAAACTTCCTGCAGCCCCACAAGGAGACTGGTCCAGCCCCAGACACCAGCAGTGCTGAGGCGGGTCTAGCCAGCTATTTATTTTTTATCTTTTAAATTGTTTTTGGCCGTGCCCTCAGCTGCAGAAATTTCAGGACCAGGGATCAGACCTGTACCCCAGCGGTCATAATGCTGGATCCTTAACCTGTTGAGCCACCAGGGAACTCCTAGCCAGCTATTTAAACCTCCTTGCCCCTTAATGTTGACAGTTAAAAAAAAAGGGGGGGTGAGACTAGTTAGCACCTACTTTCTAGGTTCCTATGAAGTGACTGGGCTAATACCTGCACGGCATTCAGAACCAGCAGTCTCTCTCAGAGCTATGCATGGATAAATAACTGCATATATATTGATGGTTAGGTTAAATATTTTTCCTCTTTTTTTTTTCTCTTTCTTTCCCTTTCTTTCATTCTTTTTTTGTCTTTTCAGGGCGGTATTCATGGCATAGGGACGTTCCCAGGCTAGGGGTTGAATCAGAGCTACAGCCACCAACCTACACCACAGCCACAGCAACGTAGGATCTGAGCCGCGTCTGCGACCTACGCCACAGCTCACGGCAACACCGGAGCCTTAACTCACTGAGTGAGGCCAGGGATCAAACCTGAAACCTCATGGATCCTAGTTGGGCTCCTTACTACTGAGCCATGAGGATAACTCCCAAAAATTTTTTTTTCTTGATAGGAGTTCATCATAAAAAAAAAAAAAAAAAAAAAAGGAAACTGTTGCCAATCCTGGGGCTGAAGATCTGTAGCTGGAGGGAAGTGTGGGCTGAAGCTGCATGCTTGTATCTGTCAAGGAAGCCGCTAGGGCCAGGATGAAACCGAGCAGGGAGGAGTGGGGGGTAAACACCTGACCTCTCCCTCATCCTGCTCTGCTGGGCTGCCCACTGGCTGATGGCGAGGAGCCAGAGGGCAAAGGAGACTGTCTCCAGAGTCCCAGGGCAGGATGGGTTTGAAAGGGACAGAAAGAATATCCAGCCCACCTGGAAAGGTGAGAAGTAGATGTTAAAAATAGGAATCACCATCGGGTAACGTAATCATTGGATTACATCTCCACACGGCGATGTCTGCAGGTGACTTTTTCTTACCACCACTATTTCATTTATTTTTACCCTTCCGGTGCGTTTCATCCCCTTCCATTTTCAAATGAAGACCCTGGAGTTCAGAGAAGTTAAGACCTTGCCCAACACCATGAGGCAGCAGAGCCTAGACCCAGCCCCTCGCCCCCTCCTGCTGGATGGATGGATGCGGAGGCAGAGGGCACAGCTGTGCTGACGAGCATCCACGGAGGCTGTGGTTTCTGAGGGCACAGCAAGCCCTGGAGGACGAAGAGCTCTCTCTGGGTCAAGGGCACCTCCGTCGAAATGCGGCTAGTGACCCCCCTCACAGGTACCAGGGCCAGCCCCTGGTCTGCGTGTGGCGTGAGCACAGATGCCCAGACATTTGAGGTGCACACTTCCCTGCCCACTGATCCGGAAATTCTAGAAATTCCACTCATCAAGCTTATTGCCCTTGGTGGGAAAGTTTCTGTTCCTATTTCAATCCAACATCCAGGGATTCTTTAAGGCATAAAGTTGAGGCTATTTTTTTTTTCTTCTCTTGCTTTCAGTAAGCATCCCTTCAGCTTCTCCCGCGTGTGTTCAGCCCCTTGTTCTAAAGAGCTACCTAGAAGTTACTGTCATGGCGCAGTGAAAATGAATCTGACTAGGAACCATGAAGTTGCAGGTTTGATCCCTGGCCTTGCTCAGTGGGTTAAGAATCCAGCGTTGCCGTGAGCTGTGATGTAGGTCGCAGACGCGGCTCAGATCCCACATTGTTGTGGCTGTGGCATAGGCCCGGGGCTACAGCTCCAATTAGACCCCTAGCCTGGGAAATTCTGTATGCCGTGGGTGCAGCGCTACAAAGCAAAAAATTAAAAAATTAAAAAAAAAAAAAAAGAGCTACACAAATGAAGAGGCACAGTCCAGCTCAGACGTTCTCTCTTGCCAGAGATGCATATGCAAACCACAACTCCAGTGGCAGCTTCTGAGAGATGGAGGAAAGGTGCCAACACAGCAAAGGGCACTGAAGGTGGGGACTGGGGTGCAGCCCAGCCAGAGAACCTAGGATTCGTGGGGCTCTGTTCAGGGGAAGGTCAGCTGCCTTAGGAGCTCCCTGGTGGCCCAGGAGGTTAAAGATCAGGTGTTGTTATGGCTGTGGTTCTAGTTGCTGCTGTGGTGCACGTTCAATCCCTGGCGCAGGAACTCGACCTGCTGCGAGAGCAGTCCCTCCCCTGAAAAGGGGGGGGGGGGTAGGCTGACTTTGAGCTCCTGTTTCAGGTTCTTGGCAGCAGGGCTGATGAAATGCAATAAAAGACAAGAGGCCCATGTCAGCCTATGACACACATCCTCATGTGGGATCAGAAACAAAACCATGGGCGGCCCACGTGTCCCCACACTGCTTTAACTCAGTGTGGGGACAGCTGTACAGAGCAAAGGTGATGGTTTTATATGTTCAGTGGCTGGAAAGCTCTGCTTTTAAATGTTCCCTTTCTAATTAAGAGACAAAGGGTCCTGTTTTATTGGCAGCCACGGTGGATGAAACCCCCCGAGAGGCACATAAATGGTATCTAAGATCCGGGAGATGAAAAGAATCACAGGAAAGCAGAAGCCGCTGCCTCCTGCCCTCCCCGCATCCCTGCCTCACCGCATCCCTGCCCCACCGCATCCCTGCCTCCCCGCATCCCTGCCCTCACCGCATCCCTGCCCCACCGCATCCCTGCCCCACCGCATCCCTGCCCTCACCGCATCCCTGCCCCACCGCATCCCTGCCTCCCCGCATCCCTGCCCTCACCGCATCCCTGCCCCACCGCATCCCTGCCCCACCACATCCCTGCCCTCACCGCATCCCTGCCCCACCGCATCCCTGCCCCACCGCATCCCTGCCTCCCCGCATCCCTGCCCTCACCGCATCCCTGCCCCACCACATCCCTGCCCCACCGCATCCCTGCCTCCCCGCATCCCTGCCTCACCGCATCCCTGCCTTCACCGCATCCCTGCCCCACCGCATCCCTGCCCCACCGCATCCCTGCGCCACCGCATCCCTGCCCCACCGCATCCCTGCCCCACCGCATCCCTGCCTCCCCGCATCCCTGCCCTCACCGCATCCCTGCCTCACCACATCCCTGCCTCCCCGCATCCCTGCCGGGTCCATGGAGCAATGTTTGTTCAGCCGTTAGATCATTCACTGGCGGGTCCAGTCGTTCTTTGGCTCCTCCCTCCGTCCATCGATTCACTCATTAGTTCTTGGTTTTCTGCCTGCGTTGACTAATCTATGACTTTCCTTCGTCATCCGTACAGCTGGCGTTTATTGAGCTGCTGTTTTTGATATGAGCCCATGCAGGAAAGACCAAGACGAGGGAGCATCCTCATGGTCCATTACCCTCCGTGCTTGCCATCGTCCCTGCCGGGATCTCGCCCCAGTTCCGTGGCCAGTGCCACGAGCAGCAAGGGGAGGAAAAGCAACACCGTGTCTCCTCAGACCAACTCAGGGCTGCTCATGGCATCACAAACTGAACACAAGCAGTCTCCCTCTTTGTACAGCTAGAAAAGTCTTATATTCAGATAACGGAAGGGCTCTGAATTTTTTTTTTTTTCAAGACTGCGTCCTTTGGCTTTCCACATGAACTTTACACTCAGTTTGTCGACCCTTTAAAAAAAGATCCTGCTGGGATTTTAATTGGGATTTAATTTTACCTACAGAGCCATGTAGAAGGAATTAGCATCTTAAAACACTAAATCTTCCAGTTCAAAGTTTTGGTATGTGTTACCTCTTCATTTATTTAGATGTTCTTGAGTGTCTCCCAGCAATTTTCATAGTGTTTAGTGTAGAGTTCTCATACATCTTTTGCTAAATTTATCACTATTTTTTATAGTTTAAATCTTCTTATAAATTGCTTTAAAATTTTTATTTTCTAGTGTTTCCTGCTGACGTAAATATCTGATTTATTTTTGCATATTAACTGTATATCCTAATACTTTCATAAATTCATTTATTAGACATGCTAGTTTTTAAAAGTATCCCTTAAGAGGTTCTATGTAGGAGTTCCCGTCATGGAGCGGTGGAAATGAATCTAACTAGGAACCGTGAGGTTGTGGGTTCGGTCCCTGCCCTTGCTCAGTGGGTTAAAGATCCAGCGTTGCCATGAACTGTGGTGTAGATGGCAGACACAGCTCTGATCTGATGTTGCTGTGGCTGTGGCGTAGGCCCGCAGCTGTAGCTCCGATTGGACCTCCAGCCTGGGAATCTCCATGTGCTGATGGCGCAGTCCTAAAAAGAAAAAAAAAAAAAAAAAAAGTTCTATGTGAACAATCATGTCTTCTGTTGATGAAAGACAGTTTTATTTATTTATTCCTTTTCAATCTAATGCCTTTTATTTCTTTTTCTTACCTTATTGCTCTGGCTGGAACTCCAATACAGCATTGAACTGAAGTAGTGAGAGAGGACATTGTTACCTGTTCTTATCTGATCAGACACTTACCTTTGGGTATATAAGGTTACCCGAAGTTTTTCCATAGAAGCTCTTTATTATTTCTCAGAAGCCACCCCACCCCATCGGACTTACCTTTATAATTAATTGGTTGGGGTGGCATCATAAGACCATGCCTAAAATAGTCATTGGTCGGTGGGTCGAATCATCATGATTGACTCAACCCTGCTCCCTTTTGGGCTATGAAGGTCCCACCTCCAAGGTCCCATCTTCCTAAGCACACGCATGTCCAGGACTGGATAGAATCGGGAGAAAGGGACAACTGGGGAGCAGTGGCCCAACCGGGCTGCCACCCCTGGTTCCCCAGCTTTCCATTCTCCAGTGCCAGTGTCAGGGAAGCCCATCTCTGCTCTAGTGTCAATGGTTGATCGTATCTTTGTTGTAATCTTCTGTCCTGGGCTGAATAGCAGACCCTCCCAAAACATTGCCCTCCCAGAACCTGTGAATATGATATTATTTGGAAGAAGGGTCTTTGCAGATGTCATCAAGTTAAGATGAGGTGGTATGGGATCAGAGCAGCCCTAATCCAAGGACTGGTCTTTACAAGCAGAGGGAATTTTGGACACAGCGCCAGGCAGAGGAAAGGCAGCCAGGGACAGAAGGAGGCCGAGCTTGGCCCGACGCTGCCAGAGGCCAAGGATGGGTGTGGATTGCCAGCGGTCACCAGTGAGGGGCCTGAGACTGGGTCTCCCTCCCTCCTTCACTCTAGTCACATGGCATCCTGGGAGAGGAGAGTGAAGTTTGAAATTGTCTGTGGATCTGAAGCCACTCAACCAGGTTGATTCTAGAGGGGCCAAGATCCCCTGTGCCCCAGCGCCACCCAACCCCCTCCCCAGCCTCTGCTTTTGGAGCCGCGTCCCTTCATTTGCCAAAAGCAAACCCGAAGTGAAGGACCCCCAGGACTCAGGATTATGGATGCTTACACCAAATGCCAAATAAACAAGACGAAATTACATGTAATTACTTCTAAAGGCATATGCCTGTCCCTGTAATTGACCTGTGCATCCTTTACTCTTTAATGCTCTTCAAAACTTCAGCCTCAGGGAGTCATCACGACTATTGACGTTTGTCCTGGTGAGGTCTCGGGGGGGTGAGGGGGGGCATGAGGCTTTGGTTAAGATGTCTTCCAAAGAAATCGCCCGTTTAAGAAGACATGACATTCACACATGGGGGTGAAGAGATGCAGGGTGAGGGGCCGTGGCTGCTTGCACTTCCCTGGGTTGGCAGCAGTGGCAGTGATGATGACAGTGGCACCTTGTGCCACAAATGGTCTCTATCCATCCTCTTACAAACCTCTGTGGTCAAGGCTATAATTGGCTTCGTTCTCCGGAAGGAAAGTAAGGGTGGGGAGGTTCAGTCACCTGCTCGAAGACACAGAGCTGGTAGGTGGCGAACCAAAGCTGGATCATTCCCTTGGGAGCCTTAATCCTACCCCACCACCCCCACAGGGGTGGCCCATGGCCTCTCTCTCAGAGATGTGCTCCCAGGATGCCACATCCGCAGGTCCCCTCTGGCCAGCTTCCTCTCAAACCTGGCTTTTCTCGTCTGAAAAACAGGAGCGGTGGTTCCTACTTTATTGTATGTTGTGGGGATTAAATGAGATTCTGTAAATGCAGTAGCTTGGCAGACAGCAGCTCTCTCTGCTCTCCCCCCATGCAATACTGGAGTAAGGGGGAGTTCTCGTTGTGTCTCAGCCGGTTAAGAACCCAACAGAGTGTCTAAGAGGAAGTGGGTTCGATCCCGGCCCCCAGCTCCATGGGTTAAGGACCCGGCGCTGCCGTGAGCTGTGGTGTAGGCTCGGACCTGATGTCGCTGTGGCTGTGGTTCAAAACCAGAGTAAGGACTTCGAGCCGAGCGCCCAGCTTCTCCGTCTCACCTGGAGAGGGAAGTGGGGAGAAACACCTTGCTAAAGTCTTATCTCACCCCTTCGAGTGTTGCCAAAGCTGGTGCTCAGAATGTGCTGAAACAGGAGTTCCCGTCGTGGCGCAGTGAGTAACAAATCCAACTAGGAACCATGAGGTTGCGGGTTCGGTCCCTGCCCTTGCTCAGTGGGTTAACGATCCGGCGTTGCCGTGAGCTGTGGTGTAGGTTGCAGATGCGGCTCGGATCCTGCGTTGCTGTGGCTCTGGCGAAGGCCGGTGGCTACAGCTCCGATTCGACCCCTAGCCTGGGAACCTCCATATGCCGTGGGAGCGGCCCAAGAAATAGCAACAACAACAACAAAAGACAAAAAAAAAAAAAAAAAAGAATGTGCTGAAACCCACACCGGCTAGTTCTGTGTGGGTGTTCCGATGTCCCTTCGGATAGATCCGAGCTGCTGGTGAGGTCGGAGAAACGGTGCGGCCACAGCTCGGCCTCTCAGCCGCCAGGCATCCTTGGGTGCCTCCGGGTCGTAGCCTCATTATGGTGAGAACATTGAACAGGACGCCTACCCGCTAGACAAACTTTCAAGTAAACAGGACGGTTTTGCTACCTGCAGCTCTCTGGAACATCCCACCCTGCGCAGCTGAAGCCCTGCACCCCCTGAACAGCAGCAGGGTTCTTCTCACCTCCCCCCAGCCTCTGACAGCCGCCCCCCTACTTTCCTTCTCTCTGAATTTGACTATTTTAGATCTTTCATCTCAGTAGAATCGACTTCCTTCCATGGCTTCTTTCACTTAGCATCATGCCCTATTCACTCAGCATCCGTGTGCCCTACTTGGTGGGATTTCATTCTTCTTAATGAAATGGGTATATGTGCTGCATTTCCTCAAGCGTATTCATCTAGGTATTTCTGCAAAGAAGACATACTGACGTGCAAAGATGCGCCGCATCACGAATGCAAATCAAATCGCAGGGAGATTCCACCGCACACCCGTGAGGATGGCCGCCCCCAAAGAAAACCACAAGATAGCAGTTGTCGGGGAGATGGAGCAAGTGAAACCCTCGCGCCCAGTCGGTGAGAGCGTAAATGGTGCAGCCACTGTGGAAAACAATACGCAGGTTCCCCAAAGTATTAAAAGTAGAACCACCACGTGGTCCAGAGTCCCCTTGAAAGATGCCCGGTGACCCTTCTCCCTCCCCTCCCAGTTCCAGGCGCTGCGGCCGAGGACAGGTGGGGGAGTGCGTCCTGCAGCCCAGCTGTGTGAAAGCAAATGAAGGGAGCTGATCGACTCTTAGTTCGGGTCTGCCGTCAAGGTTCAGTCAGTCAGGAAAGAGAGAAGTGGGGCATCTAGAATTTGGACGACCCGCCAAGCTGTGCTCTGAGGACGTCAAGGCCTGAGGTCTGCTGCTCTGGACCTTACCCGGGGCCCTGGCCTGCCCATCCTCCCCCTCCAGAGCGCGCTGCCCTCCCCAGAGCAGCCCTCCCACGGGGCAGCCCTGACCCTAGGGCCCCACCCTCCTCCCCACATCCTTCCGCCCTCTCACCTCCCTCCCAGCGAGTCGGCTCAAACCTCAACACCTGCCCCTCCGAGCCCCACGTCCCGAGAGCCCCACGTCCCCAGAGGCGTCCAGCCTGGCTGAGTCTTCCTTGGACTCCCATGCGCCCCTCCCTTCCTGCCTCGGGGCCCTGAGCGCAGCGCAGGCACTTTCTTGTCCAGATTTGGCATCAGCTTCCTGATCTCTGGTCTCTAGTCAGCCTCTGGGAGATGCAGCCCAGGTGTGGTAGGTCCTGCATCCTCCTGGAACTGCCTGGGGCCCATCATCCGTTTACACTCAGAACCCCAGCCGGACTCCCATTTTTTTCTCCTCTATTTCCGAGTTAATCTCCACTCCCTCTGTTTCAAGCTGGACAAGCTTCGGTTTTCTGCTCAAGTCCTCCATCCCCAGCCCTTGCACCAGCACACTATCCGCATGGTGCCTGCATCTGGGTACCAGCCTCATCTCCCGCCCCGTCGGCAAGAACCAGCCCAGTCCTCCTCCCTGGGGTCCCGCAGGAGCTTGGAGTCAGTTCCAGGCTGGCTGACTCCTCATTTTCCTTCTCCCCTTGGACAACCAGCTTCTGGAAGCCTGTAGCCCCATCCCACATTTAGCTCGCTTCCCTCTCAGTCCCGCCTCTGGGCTGGACAAGTATTCAGCACACGATCCATGCCTGCCTAATGAATTGGCTGCATAAATGAGTTTGGGGCTCGTTTTCCCGGCGTCCTGCATGGGTGGGGAAGCCGCCTCCCTGACCCATGAGGTTGGCCCCCAGGGTGGATGCTCCCTGCCTGGCACATTAAGCTGGGCCCCAGATGCCATTAAGCAGGAGGGAGGGAGGGCGGGTGTGCGGAGGGGACTGGCCCCGGAGACTTGCTCACGGTCCGGCTGTTACGGGAGGTTAACACGGGGGTGGAGGGGGGATGCTCTGCAGTTAATTGTCCCCGAGTGTTAATCGCAGCGATGCTGCTGGGGCTCGCCTGCTAGAATGTGTTAATTTGGTAATTACTGAGGAGGGGGGCTGCTCTGTAACCTTTGTCATTATTTTTTAACTGAAACATGAAATGGAGATGGGCAGAGTGAGAAATTCCAGAGAGAGTTTAGACAGAGCCCTGCTCCTTTCCTCGCAGCCCGGGGGTGTGCCTGGTCCCCTCTCCCTTGGCTTCTGCCCACTTTTGTTGTCCTCCCCTTCCCCTCCCCCAAGATGGCAGGCCCTGAGGCCGAAGCCCTGCCTGCACCCTGGCGCCCCCCCACCAAGGGCCGGGGGCTCCCCACTGCCCCAGCTGGGGGCTTCTCCCCAGAGCTCTGCTCCAGCCAGGCTTCCTTTCCCCCCTTGCCCCAATCAGTGCTCTTGACTCTGTCTCTCCCCCCCCAGCCCCACCCCCCCAGTGACAGCTAGGTGATAACCTAGACCTCTGGGGTGAATTGTGGGGACCCTGCTAGGGCTTGGTCTTTGTATCTTCAGCACTCAACACCCCTGCAAGCAGGTATGTGGTTTACAGAGGCGCGCGGCCATGGCAACCAGATGGGAAACCTGCTCCCCAGCCGTGACCCCCCAGGCATGATCTGCCTTTCCCGCGTGTCCAGTGTCCTCAGAAGCTCCGCCTGCCTCCCCATTCTGGTGGCTGCAAAGGCCTGGGAGAGGACCCCGCTTCAGCCCGGCTCTGTCCCCTCCGAGCCCCTCCCTCTGCCCCCCAAGGAGGTCTGTGTTGGGACTGGACAGATCCAGGTAACACTCCTAAGAAAGAGCCCAGTCTCCCGGCAGCGCTGCAGGACCATCCACGAGCAGCCCCTCGTGGCTCCCGCTTCTTCCTCGCGCAGCTCCAGTCACACCGGCCGCCTGCCCTTCTGGTTCCACGGGTCTGGGGTGCCCCGGGACACGGCTCTGTCTCTAAGCTCCTCAGGCAGGTCTATGTGGAGCTGGCTTGAGAACCAGGATGTCCAGGAAGAAGCTGGCAACAGAAATTAGCACAACATTGTAAACCAACTATAATTAAAAACAAAGCAAAACAAGACTAAGGGGATGGAACTGATTGCCTTCATCGGGGAGGGGAATGTTTCCTGCACAGTACCGCGTCTCTAAAAAGGTGTCGTGGCGCAGTGGTTAACGAATCCGACTGGGACCCATGAGGTTGCGGGTTCGATCCCTGGCCTTGCTCAGTGGGTCAAGGATCCGGCGTTGCTGTGAGCCGTGGTGTAGGTCGCAGACAAGGCTCGGATCCCACATTGCTGTGGCTGCGGCATAGGCCAGTGGCTACAGCTCCGATTCGACCCCTAGCCTGGGAACCTCCATATGCTGCGGGAGTGGCCCTAGAAAAGGCAAAAAGACAAAAATAAATAAATAAATAATAAATTAAAAGGTGGCGTTTGATCATTTAAAAGAACATATGTCTTTGTTAACATTTCTGAAAGTTCAGGACGGAACGTTCTTGCAGATCCATCACTCAGAAATCACTCCATTCCCAATGCCCTGGCTCTTGTCCTCATGTGTCAACCCGCAGATTTGTATCACACGCTTTAAATTTAACGTTACACTGAATGCATTTTGTAGCTATGTCTATGTTTTTCCATTTCCTGTATATCTATATTTAACATTTTTTTTTAATTGGTACCATAAATATATAGGCAGCTTTCGCCATGGTTACAAAGGAGGTTCGTCTTCTGGTATAAATTCTAGAAAATCAAGATAAGGAAGAAAATAAACACAGTTTCTAACCTGACCCTTTAACATACTGCTCTACAGCCTTCCCCTTTTTTTCCTTCCTTATAAAAGTGGGAGGACGCTGGGCAGAGAGCACGCTCGGGTTTTGCAGCTGGCTTTCTCCCGAGAGTGTTTTAAAGCGGGGAGGCGGTTGAGTTCCAAAGGCCATGCGAATCCGGGACACTGCCCACTTTGGCCCATTCTCCACCAACGAGACTGTGCCAAGTTGTAGCATCTCTGCACCCAGGTTCCTCAGGTGCAAAAGGGAGTAAGCCTGGAATACACACTGGGGATGGGAGAATGGCTGCCTGCCACGTGCCCTGTAAAAACATGCAGCAAAGACCCTGAGCACTGGGGGTGGGGGTGGGGAGAGGGGTAGGCAGGAGGCCCTTCTAGGAATAGGTTGAGCCTCATGTCTTTAACCCTCGTGCCATCCCCTCAGTGTTGGCATCTCCTCTGCCCATTTTACAGATGCGGAAACTGCCTGAGAGAAGTCAGGAAACCCGGCATAGGCTGGCGAGGATGGGGCGACCCCCACCTGGCTCCCCCTGGCCTGAGGCCCATCTCTCAGCTGCTCAGCTGCAGAAGGTAAACTGGCTTGGTGCCTCCATGAGTGTGATGGGCAGCGAGCCCAGGGTGTCCTCAGCGGCAGAAATTGTCTTTGCGGTGAAACTCCTCAAGTAGAATTGTAGCAGAGTCTTGCCCAATGAATCCCAGTGTTTATTTCTGTGCTGATGCCCGGCCCAGCTAGAGACAGGACTCAGGGCCAGCAGGACCTCAGCCAGGTGAGGCACTGGGCTCTGCCCCCTCCACTGCCCCTCAAACGCCAGCACACATGTACAGCCAGGGCAGGGAAGCCCTGATCTAGACAAGGAGGTACTCACCTCTGAGCCACCCGAGCGCATCTATTTTTTAAAGATCTTTTAGAAAGACTCGTTTTCTTACTGAAAAAGGAACCCTTGCAGAACCCAGAAGTTAAAATAGTGGAAAGGAATATTTGCTTAAGAGTCCCTCCCCTCTCACCCCAGCCCCAGTCCTCCTCCTCAAAAGGAACTACTGAGAATTGCTTGTGTACCTTCCAGAAGCTCTGCCTAAGGGTCATCACATATGTATCTTTGTTATACCTTTTTTTTTAGCCCCCACAGTGTGCAAATTCTCAAGCCAGAGATCGTGGTCTTGTTACGATCCAGCCTTCTTCATTCTTCCTTTTCAAACAACATCTGCAATATAAAGGCAGCACATTCAGACCACCCCCAGATTTTTACTGGCTGCATAGTATTCCATTGCCTGGACAAGCCTGGCTGATTTAACCAGTCCCAGACTGGTGGGTGTTATAGTATTTTAGGGAGCTTTGCTGTTGCAGATGCTGCTGGAAGGAATGTGCCTGCAGAGGCATCTTCACATTCATGTCCACTTATGTCCAGTTGGAGAATTCCTAAAAGCAGAGCAGAATTCACTGTTGTTCTGAGGTCCTAGCAGATGGAACAGAAGATAAGAAATAGAAAGAAGAGGTAGATAGATCTATCACGATTTGCAGACAAGAGAATCTTCCTAGATTAGCCTGACAAAGGTGGGTTTTTTTGTTTGGTTTGGTTTGGGTTTTTTTTTTTTTCTTTTGTCTTTTTAGGGCTGCACCTGCCTGCGGCATATAGCAGTTCCCAGGCTAGGGGTCGAATCGGAGCTACAGCTGCCAGCCTATACCACAGCCACAAGGCAGGATCTGAGCCGTGTCTTCAACCTACACCACAACTCATGGCAACACTGGATCCTTAACCCACTGAGTGAGGCCAGAGATCAAACCCACAACCTCATGGCTTTGTTTCCAATGCGCCACAACAGGAACTCTTGACAGATTACTTAATGGGAGGATAGATTCCGCAATATGACCAAATGGTGGCTCAACATAAAAAATCAGTTGTCAGTTCCCCCTGTGGCTCAGCAGGTTTAGACTCCAACATAGTGTCCGTGAGAACTCAGGTTCAATTCCTGGCCTCACTGGGTGGGTGAAGGATCCAGCGTAGGCTGCAGCTGCAGCTCAAAACCAATGAACCCATTGTTGCCGTGGCTGTGGAGTAGGCAGCAGCTGCAGCTCTGATTCAATCACTAGCCCGGGAACTTCCATATGCCATGGGTGCAGCCATTAAAAAAACAAAACAATTATCTTCCTAATCTCCAGCAGTAAATTTATAAAATGTAATTGTAAAAAAAAAAAAAAAAAGTAGTGGCATTTCTGAGCCAAAATATCCTCTAAATCAGTGCTTCTCAAGCTTTAGGCTCCATGAGCATCTAAAGGGCTAAAAACACAGATGGCTGGGCCCCAAGTTGCCAACTCGGCAGGCCCGGGGAGACGCCTGGGAGTCTGCATTCTGACAAGCTCCCAGGTGATGCCGGCCTTTGGATCCCACTCTGAGCAACAAGAACTGAAGCCCCTCGTCTCATTTCCTCTGCACCAGGTAGCCTGTGAGGGGACACGTCCCACCCCCCCCCGCTTCTTCCCCAAGGCTGACTGCTCCAAAGTCTGTGCTTTCATCCAGTATAACACAGCCTCACTGTACTGTCCCATCTCCCTTTCCTTAATTATGAATGAGACCGCACCCCCCCCCCGACACGTCTGGCCTTGGCCTTAATTTTCACAGCAGCAGATGTTAAAGGGCCATCGATGGGGTAAGGGTTCACCCCCAAACCCCACCCCCATGGATCCTCCTCATGCCTCCAGCTCCCCCTCCCACCCTGCGGCCAGAACAGGAATACAGAAAGCCCTCCTGCCCCGCCCCGGCCTCCAGCCCAGAGCCCAGGGATCCAGGCCTCGTGAGAGCATGTCCCAACACTGAACCATCTCTTCGGTGGAAAGAGCAAAGCCTGCACATCAAGAAAAGCTCACATCTCAGACCACAGCGTCTCCACAGAAAACGCAGAGGTGCTAGAGAGGGGCAAGGTGGTAGGCCTGCCTCTCCGACAGCAGCAGCGCTGGCCTCTCCGCCAAGGGCTGGACTGCACGTTGAAAGCAAAGCTTCGACGCACAGGAAAGCGAAAGATGGATGGGAGGGAGCTGGCGAGCCGCCCTGTGCGAGGCGGGGGCTTCCAGCCATTCCGATCGTGCAATCTTAGCAATGCGTCCTGGCGTGTTTGCTAATAAAGACAGAGCGGAGGCAACACATCGGGGTTTTGTTCCAGCCCATTGTCTATCTCCAGAGAAATGTTATTGGAATCATATTGCATTTTCAGGTCTGATGAAGCTGCAGTAATATAAGCATTTTATGCAAATGCGTCGTGGGGGGAGAGAGCGTGTCGCGTTCCATAAATCTTAAG
Source organism: Phacochoerus africanus (assembly GCF_016906955.1). Taxonomy (NCBI): domain Eukaryota; kingdom Metazoa; phylum Chordata; class Mammalia; order Artiodactyla; family Suidae; genus Phacochoerus; species Phacochoerus africanus. The sequence goes on along the minus strand of NC_062557.1, from coordinate 4,099,311 downwards.
GTAACCCGAGCCCTCGTTACTTCTCAGTCTTAACACATCCTGATAGGAGGCAATTATTTTGGGGCAACAAACCAACAAACTGCCTTTCGTGAAAGTTTGTCTCTGCTTGAAGCAGGAGCCTGTTTCCGGATGTATGGAGTGTGATGACAGGGGAGCTCAGGTGGCTACGAGCCGGGCCACGGATGGAGAGGAAGACCCGCCCACTCACCTGCAGCCCCTGTCCACCTGCCCTCCTGGGGGCGGCATCACGTGGGCGAGGAGGCGGGCTCTGGACCAAAGCTCTGGGGCTAGAGCGACTGAGACAGGGTTTTTGCTCTGCCCTTTACCTCCTGGATGGCCTGGGGCAGCTTTCTTAACCTTTCTCAGCAAAATAGCTATGACCCTGGTTGTTGGGAGGGGCAAGTGGGGCCACCTACGTAAAATGCTTGCTGCAGCACTGGGCATCACACGTGTCAGGGTGTTGCCATTATAACACCTGCTTATTTGACAGCAAAGACTCAAGTGCCTGCTCCTTAGACAGCCCCGTGGGAAGATCCAACTGAGTGTGTGTGTGTATGCGCGCGCGCACGTGTGCACACGTGCTGGGGACGGGAATGCCCTGCAGTCTGGAAAGGCCTCTGCAGGCTTGAGTCTCTGTCCCTCCCTGGCAAGTGTGGCTCTGAATGTACATCGTCTACAAAGAGCCTGCAAAGATTTGTCACCCGGCCGATCACTTTCCCCTCTGTTCCACAAGACGGCCAGGCCACCCTGTACTTGGAGGGAAAAACTGAAATGTCCTCTCCCATTGGAGCTGTGACGTGCCCTCAGCTGGGCAACGTCCCCCCACCCCTGCACCCATGCCTTAGCTCGCCTGGGGGGGCCTTCCTCTTGGCACCTTGCAGCCCATCTGGAGACATCGATGGGCCACCTGTACTTGTGACAGGCCCAGCGTTGGTGGCGGGGATGATGCACAGGTCAAGACCAGCTGCTTCCAAATGGGAGAAGTGCCCCAGAGGACTGACCCCTCGGGGTGCGCAGCATGAATGGAGCGGTCAAGTGTGGGGGTGGGGGGCTGCTTCCTGGTCAGTGGTCTCGGGGCAGCCTTGAAGGACTGGATGGCTTTGACTCTACCCGCAGAGCCGCCCAGCGTCCCAAGGGGCCTGTCCCGTCCCGACCTCATTCCGCATCCTCCGTTTGCCCCACAATCAAATCTGAGAACCCGCTAGCGCGTCCCAGGAGAGGAAGGTCGGAGCAGAGGAGGGAGCTCGCCCTCCGTCCCCAGTGTCACCTGTCTTTTGCCTTCCCCCACATCCCTTCCACTGTCTCTTGAACTAAAAAGAGAAAAAAGAGAGAGAAAAAAAACCCCAGCGCTCGGGCTGAGACCTTCAGGAGGGAAGGAGGGTAGGAGAGAGGCCCCTGGTGGGGGAGGGGTTAACTTTGAAAAGGGTCAAACTTTTTAACTTGGGCGCATCATCGTAGGAAGTAGATTTTGCAAAGCCATCTCGTCTCCATAAAAATGGCTACGAACCCCAAAGAGTCTTTCATGACATATGACCTTTCCCATGTGGGAGACACACTGATAGTTCCTCTTTCATGGTTTAAAGCTCTGCCTGCAGCCCGTGGTTCCCCTGGGGAAGTGGGGGAATAGTGGGAGGTCACGTGGGCAGGATCCAGGTGGGAGCGCAGTGGGACGTCTCGGGGCTGCACCCAGGTGGGGGCCCAGGAGGAGGTCAGGTGCACAGGTCTGTTCCCTGTGGGCGCACAGCCGGATCCACGCCCGTTCCTTCTCCCGGCCTCTAGACCCCCAGGCAGTCTGGGCTCTGCATCACCTCTCCGGTGGTCCTTCGGTGACAGACGTTAAGGGTCAAGGGTGTCAGGAGCCGCGGAGAGGTGGCTTCTCCAACAGTCCTGTGGTTGGTGGTCTGCCCCGTGAGCGCATCCTGCCCAGGCGGGCAGGCTCCTGGCCAGGAGGGGCCCCTCCACTCGCCACCCCAAATCCAGTGGATCAGGGGATCCAAGGTGGGGGCTGGAGGGGCTCCTCACTCTACCAGCCCCTGTGACGCTTCGTTTGTAGCGTTCTGACAGTTTGGAATCATTTTTTTAAGTCGTGGTAAAATTCCCATGATATAAAATAACCGTTTGAAAGCAAAAAACTCGTGGCATTTAGTACATTCACAATGATGGGCAGCTGCCACCTCTATCTAGTTCCAGAATGCCGTCCTCGCCCCCCAAGAGACCCCGTACCCCTTAGACGTCACTCCCCACTCCCCCTCTTTAGCCCCCAGAAACCACGCATCACTGCTCTGTTTCTGTGGATTTTCCTCTTCCGGGACATTTTCTATAAATGGGATCCTGCAAGGTTTGTCTTTCTGGGTCTGGCTGAGCGAATTAGCCTCCTGTCCTCACGGTCCCTCTGCGCCGAGGCCAGGGCCAGCCCTCTGCCCCTTCCCTAAGATTCCACCGTGTGGATGCGCACATCTCATTTATCCATTCATCGTTTGGGTTCTTTCTACCTTCTGGCCACTGTGAAGAGTTGCCATTGTTTTCTAAAGGGGACTGCTGCTTTGTATTCTTGTCTGGCTTCTCTGCGGGACTGAAGGCTCCCCAGGCTGCCATGGGTTTGGAGCTCTTGGCAATGTAACCCCAGACTCACGGGTTGCGCCGAGAGGGCGCATGCAGTGGGGATGGGAGAGGGAAGAGGACGTCCCACTTTTGGGCAGAAGCTTCCAGCCTGCCCAGCACCCACCGTGCAGGCATGTCCTCCGTCCTCCCCCAGCCTTCTCTCCACTCCCTACCTGGGCACCTGGAATCCGACAACAGGGCAGGTGTCTGCCCACCTGCCCTCCTCAGACCTGGGGGTCACAGAGCCAGCCCCCGCACCACTCTACCTACCCACACGGAAATCACTGGCTGACATCTGTTCTGGGCAGTGGGGCTGCTGTGGTCCGGGAGAAACACGAACAGCCATAACACAAAAGGGCAGCCTGTTAACCCCAATTGTGGGCATCGAGTGCCGGGCACACAGGGGTGCCGAGGACCCGAAGGAGCGCTTTCGGTTTAGAAAGGACAGTGTGATGAGAAGTCCACATCTGCTGGGACCACGCCTGGGCCAGGAACTGAGACAGAAGCGTCTGCCCCATCACCCTGCATTTCCCCAAGGGCCCCACTGGGAAAGGGCCTTCCTGTTTCACAGGTGAGGAGCCTGAGGCAGGCGTGGTGAGCAGTACCCACAGCCAAAGCTCCCCAGAGGCCTTGGAAGTGCCAGGCTCTGTTTCCTACACGCGTCCCCTCTGAGCAAGGAGGCAGGTGAAACCCAAGAAGCTGCATCTGTCACCCCAGCTCCATCCAGCCAAGGCCTGGGACCCCCGGGAGCCCAAGGTGGCCCTGTCTCACAGGCTGCAGCATCCTTCGCTGTGATGCTGAGCAGAGCCCTGCCCTTGCCTGCCTCCTGGCTGCACGGAGCTTAGGGTACCACCCCGTCTGCGGTGTGAATGAACCGTTTGTCCGGGCAAATCATTGGTATTGTCTTGCCCCGTTCCAGTTTTAAAGCTTAATTTAAATCTCTATCTTTATGAAATCCATACTCCCTCCCACCCAGAGGAGAAATAAATTTGACGGGTTTTATCCATTTCCGCTGGAGACTGCCTGCGTTGTAATGAGGTGTGTGCAGAGCGGGCGGGCGAGGAGGAGCCCGCAGACCTGAGTCTTGATGGGAGATGCCTCTGCCTCTGCTCCTGCAAAGGAAACTCCAAATTGGGAGTTACAGCTCAGGGACCCTGAGCCTCCCCAGCGAGGCCTGGGTCTTGCCTGCACATTTAGAGGCAGTTGAAATTCCTCCTGCGAGGCGGGATGTACCGCAGACAGGAGAAGGCGGCCTCTGTCACTAGCCCAGGATGGAGGGGCGGCCCTGGGAAGGAGGCCTGGGTGAGGGCCTTCTCCTCACCGGCAGGGGTCAAAGACCCCAGGAGTGCACAGTCCACACCGACCCCTGGGACCTGCGTGCGCCCCGCCTCTCGGGCGCTGCTGCCGTGGGAAATCAGGGAAAGCCGGGTATAGACGTGGAGAATTCCCTGCATGAAGCTGTCGGAGCGCTTGTCTTGGGGGGAGTGGAGACCCAGCGAAGGGCTGTGGCCCGTCCAAGGGCACGAGGCTGGCCTGGCTCCAGCTGAACCCCCCGGAGGGGGGGAGGGTCACGGTCCTGGAGGGCAGAGTCCAGCATCCAGGGCCCGTGGGGTGGGTTCCTTCTGGACGCCCTGAGGAGCGGAGCCTTTGGGGTCTCCTGGCTGTCGTAAGTCACTGCAATCCTGGGGCCCCTTGGCTTGTGGCTGCATCACCCATGGTGCCTCTGTCTCCACGTGGCCCTGGGTTTCTTCTCGTCCCCTTCTCTTTGGATTCCGTCCTGAATTCAGGACGAGCTCATCTGGATCTTCCCTGAAGCGCTTCCGCAAAGACCCTTATCCCAGAGAAGGCCACCTCTTAGGTTTTGGGTGGACATGAATTCTGGAGCAAACACCACTCAACCCGCCACTGCAGGAGAGGGTAGTGAAAAGGCCGGGGCAGCTGTGCCCTCCCAGGGTGGGTGGGGCCCCCACTTATGTCCCAACAGCAGGAACAGGCCCAGCAGGGCTTGACAGGGTCCAGTGGGCAGAGGGGAGGTGAGCCCCCACCCCACCCCGTGCAGCTGACTGGGCACCCCCTTCCAGAGCCTTCCGCCATCCCCATTTACCCACTACCCCCTCCGCGGGGAGGGGGGGAGCTGCGATGTCGCCTTTTGATTTAATCAAGTTATTAAGACCAAGTGATTTGGGAGCAGCGACAAATGCTCTTCGGAAGGTGATGAGGCCCCGCAGGCAGCCGAGAACAAAGGATGCGGAGCCTCCTCCGCCACCCTGGGAGCCGCCGGGGTTGGCTGACGTAGGGGAGGGGGGAGGGGAAGGCTGGGGGAGGGGTGTGGAGTCTCCCACCACCGCCACCGGGCAGGGAAGAGGCCGGGCTGGCTTCCCTTCCCTTCCCAGAGCGGAGCCAGCCAGCGAGCGCGCCAGCGCAGGATTTAATATGCAAAGGTAGACAGGCTGGCATCGAGGCGCGTCCGCTGCTGCAAGCGGTATTTCAAACAAAGAATATACAACAAAGGGCCGGAGGACGCGGGGATTTGTCAGAATTCAGCGATGGGAGAGATTTATCTAAGCCGAGTGGAGGGGCCTGTGACCTTGGGCTTGAGCGCTTTAGAGCGCGCAGGCGGCTGTTGAAGACAGAACAAAGAGATGCTTGTGATTACATTATTTAGTAGAATGGTCTTAGACTGTTGGGAGGGGGAATTAGGTGGCACGAGAGGATTGTGTTTTATTCTCGGAGATGTAAGGAAGATGTAATGGAGGGGAAAACGCGGGGGGAGGGAGAGGAGGGCAGAGAGAGTTCTGAGAGGAGAGGAGGGAAGAGAAGCAGCAGGAAATAAACAGGGACGCCTCCCTCCCCACCCGCTCCGCTCCCACCTCCATCCCTGCAGGTTCAGCCCCAAAGAGCAGGTGGTGTCAGGGTGGCGCTGGGCCACGAGGGGCAGGGGCTGCGGGAAAGCCATCGGGGATGTGGCTGGGCTGTCAGCTTCCCCAGGCTGGGCTCCTGGGCCTCCCGCTGGAGGGAGCTTGGCCCTTGCGGGGGAGGTGTGGGTGCAGCCTTGGGGTCTGGGAAACAGGCTGGTGGGAGGCACAGGAAGCGGGCTGGGCCCCCTCCTGCAGCCGGCGGACCCCCAGGGGTGCCAGCCCTCTGAGCGGTGGTGCAGTGGGACTGGGCGCACAGGAGGAGGTGGCTGGCTGGACTGCCTCGCTGCCAATGGAGGCAGAGAGCCGGGTTGGCCGGGGTTCAGGACCCATCTGCATGTCAGGCCTGTGCCAGGCAGGGGCCCCTGGTTTCCTGGGGCCTGAGCTAAGCATCCCTGCCAGCAACCGAAGCCGAGGCTCTTCACTTTCGTAGGGCTTGTCCCCGTCTCACCATCTTTTTCTTAACTGTCTAAGTTTCAGGTCCAGCTAGGGCTGGATCCACCAGCAGGTCCTCCCAACCCATCCAAGACAGAATGAGGTTGGTTCTTCCTGGGATGTGCCGGACCCTGGTCCCCAGGCAGCTGGGGTCTCAGCAGCATCAGCCGGGGGCGGGGGGGGGGAGGGGAAGAGGCGCTGCTGGAGCAGCTCTGTCCCAGCAGAGCAGGGATGCCCAGGTGAGCAGACAGGGACCTTGGTCTGCCGCCCGGGGTGGCCAGCCGCCCAGAATACGTTTCCACTAGAAAGATTTTCCTCATTTCACACTAGCTGCTCAGGCCACAGGCCAAGTCACACTCCCGAGATCTGGGAAACCAGAGGAGGAAATAGTTTCCTACTGACACTAAGGGCCGAGGCCACGCAGGGAGAGGCTGGCGTCGGCAGGGGTGTCCCGGGCATCCAGTGGGGAGTGGCGTCCTCTGGGGAAGCAGAGGACCAGAGACCCTCTCTGCTGCCTGACCTGGCTGTGCCCCAGGGGCACTGGGGTGCTCTGGGCCTACCCTGGACCTGCTGAAACAGACCCGAGAATGGGGGCAGGTAACTGTGTCATAACAGGTGCTCGGGAGATGCCCCCAGCCCCGTGCCAAGCACCCATCCTGGGCCCTTGGCAGAGGGCCCTGTGCCTGGCAGGTGATCAGCTCCGGCCAGAGAGGCCCCTCCACCCCCACCCCGGGCCTCCCCCTTGCTGTCTGGCTCTCCTGGCAGCAGGAGGGGCTGGGAAGCATCGGGCAGACGGGGGGAAGGCAGCTGGTTCTCCTTCTCCTCCATCACCAGGGACTTGAGGGGCCCAGGAGGCAGGAGCCAAATGTGTGGATAGGAGCCGTGCAGGAAGTCCGCCTTTAGACGCCCTGGGACTCCAGCTGTGGGGCTCTGGGGGCTGAAATTGTCTGCCAGCTCCAGGAGACCCGGGCACTTTGTATGCAAAGATGATGTGAATGCCCCAAGTGGTGCCCCCTGCACACACGAGGGATGCCCAGGGGCCTTGGAGTCGGGGCACCTGGACCAGCCACCCACTCGAAGCGTGGCCCTAGGCTTCATTCTCTTGTCCTGCAAAATGGGGTAAGGAGAGCACTTACTCACGGGGTAACTGTGAGAACAGGGTGAGCTGATGTGTCGGGGGAGCGCTGCAGGCTGCAGGGTCCTCGCCACCCAATTTTGCCACTGCCTCCATCACCCATGTCCTCACCATCTCCAGAATGGGCATAGGAACGCGTCCTCTCCCAGCCTGGCAGGAAACCTGGAGTGGGGGGTGGGGGAGTACTTAACAGAGAGAAGACCAGCCTCGGCCTTCTCCTGCAGCACGTTAATCCTTTTGGAGCCCAAGTTCACAGCCATGAAGCCACCTGGGACGTGCAGCTGGGCCACTGGCAACCTGGTCAATGGTTAGAAACCGGTGGTGCAGCCAAAAATAAGCCCCTGCCTCTCTTCCTCTCTCTCGCTCTGATTCTGTCTCTCCCCATCTCTCGCGCGAGCTCTCTCTCTCTCTCTCTCTCTCTATCTCTCTTTTTGTTTGTTTGTTTGTTTCTGTCTCTCCCCGCTACTCCCTATCTCAGTGGCCCGGGGACATGTTTCTAAAGCTATTACTGGGGCTGTCACCTCCCTATTATCTGGTCTTTCAGCTGCAGTCCTGGCAGTTTTCTGTTCCCCAGGATAGAAATTCCCTCCAAAAGGGAAGTTTTGCGAGTGCTCCCGGGGCGGGCGGGGGGGGGGGGGGGGTTGGGGGGGGGACTGGGGTGTGTCTGCAACGCCCCTCCCACTGGTAAATCCTTCTTCTCTAACCACCCCCCCCACAAGTCACAGCTTTAACTTATTTCATGTTCTGCTTTTAATTTTCCTTCACCTCTCTACCTAACAGACCCTGATAGACAGAGAACGGTCCTTTATCAAATTCTCAATTCTCTCTGGACCTCTTGTTCTTTTGTCCTGCAGAGAAGCGCCAGCCACGGGGGTCTGGGGCCCCGGGACCCCGGGACCCCGGGTGCAGCCCTCCGCTTGGCCATCACCCGGCCTTGGCAGGATCCAGGCTCAGGGGTGGGTCCTCTCGCCAAGCCCGCATCCGCTCTCGCTTCACGCCACGTCATTATTAAGCGATGATGCTGGTCTGGGAGCAGGAACCCTTTGGCTCAGGAGAAATTATGTGTGACACTTTACATATGGATCAGGTAATTAATGGATGCTCCGATTTCCTCCTCCAGAACATAAAGCGGATGAGGACAGGACTCTAATTCCAGATAATTAAAGAGCGATCGAGTTCGCTCGCGCTGCTTTGGGGAGCACGGGCTGCTGTCATTAACGCAGCCGAGCCCTCTCCATTCTCCACACCTCGCTGCAAACCGCGGGGCCTCGGCTCCCCCGGGGCTGACGAGCGGGAGCGCCTGCGGCTGCCTGTCATGTAATTGAAGTGGCCGCATCTGCGCACCGGTTAGGGGATGGGGTGGGGCATTCTGTCACCAAGAGGAGGCAGCCTGCCTCTCTCTGCCCTCCCCAGGTGTGCATTTCTATGTGTATGCATGTGTGTGCATGTGTGTGCGTGTGTGGGCCTAGGCACACACCTGCACGCTTGTGTGTGAGTGTGTGTGTTTGGCATAGAACCCAGAGTGGCCTCTCCAGGGCAGCCGCACCTGATCTTAGAGACTTGGTTCCAGAAAATGTGCAGAGCTGAGGGGCTGCATCTGCCACCTGGGAAAAATGAGGCCCACTGGGGCATTGCAGGTCCCGTTAGGGCACATCATCCCCACTCTGGCGCCAAGTACCTGCCCCTCGCCCTGCTCTGGGACCAGGACATCTGAGGGCCATCGCCGACCCCGGAGGGGAGGGCTCCCTGGGCTTCGGAAGTGGCCATCGCTGAGGCTCCCTGAGATGAGCAGGCCACCCTGTTCCAAAGGGTCACCAGGCCGTGGCTCCTCCTGGGAAACATGCAGGGTCGGTCAGGTGTCTCAGCGCCTCCCCAGGAGAGGGGGGGCAGCAGCCAATTGCAGCTGAGAGGATGGATGGACACATCCTGGTTCCCGCCGCGCATGTGTCTGGTTTCCTGATAGATACCAGCCTTTGCTCTGCCGGCTGGGGCCTCTGGGGCCTCCGAGCTTCTTCGCCCATCTCTGTTCCCTCCTGGTTCCTGGCTCCACAGATGCGAGTGTGCTCGTTTCCGCAAATAGCAACTGAGTGTCTGCTGGGGGCCAGGTGGGTGCTGGGCTAGGTGGGTAGAGTGAGCTGTGGCAGCAGGGATCCGTGTGGCAAAGAACCCAGGCAGGGGAGGCAGCGAGAGTGCAGGGCGCGCAGAGATGGGTCTGCCGGCAAAGCCTGCAGAGGAGCTGGAGCTGGGACCTGCCGGGCAGAGAAGGGCAGGGTGCTCACAGCGGGCATGAGGCTGCGTGTGCCAGGATCTGAGCCTGCGCCAGCCAGTGTGTGCCCCGGGAGATCCGCGGGTCACCCCATCTGTCCTCTGTCCCGGGCGGCCGATGTCCTTCTCCTGGAGAGCACTGGGCCCCACCTGTTTGGAAAAGGACTAGAGAAGTTTTAGGGGTGGCTGGCTGGCTGCCAGTCGTTGCCTGGTTTTCCCTACATTCAGGACAGAAGGTTTCACTGAAACCCCTTTGCCCTGAGCCTGGGTTGGCGGGGGGCAGGGAGGCGGGGGGGCAGGTGTGCAGGGAGAGGTGATCCCACTTAGGGACATTTTCATTCCAGCCCAGACCTGCCCCCAAACGCTGTTTTGTCCACCTGCCTACTCGACATGTCCTCACAGACGGTACCTCAGACTCAAGGTCAAAACTAAACAGGAGTTCCCATCGTGGCACAGCGGAAACGAATCCGACTGGGAACCATGAGGTTGCAGGTTCGATCCCTGGCCTTGCTCAGTGGGTTAAGGATCCAGCGTGGCCATGAGCTGTGGTGTAGCTTACAGACGTGGCTCAGATCTGGCGTTGCTGTGGCTGTGGTGTAGGCCGGCAGCTGTAGCTCCAATTCGACCCCTAGCCTGGGAACCTCCATATGCCACCAGTGTGGCCCTGAAAAGACAAAAGACCACCACCAACAACAACAAAAAACTAAACTTAGCCTCTTCCTCACTTTCTTTTTTTTTTTTTTGTCTTTTTGCTATTTCTTGGGCCGCTCCTGCGGCATATGGAGGTTCCCAGGCTAGGGGTTGAATCGGAGCTGTAGCCACCGGCCTACGCCAGAGCCACAGCAACGCAGGATCCGAGCCGTGTCTGCAACCTACACCACAGCTCACGGCAACGCCAGATCGTTAACCCACTGAGCAAGGGCAGGGACCAAACCCGCAACCTCATGGTTCCTAGTCGGATTTGTTACCCACTGCGCCACGACGGGAACTCCATCTCTTCCTCACTTTCTAATGTGCTCCCACTGAAAGCCTTGGAATTATCCTTCCTCGCTGCTTACAGTTCAGCCCCAAATCTGTGAATAAGCGTCTGTATAAGAGAAAGGCAGATCCGAGGCTCTGAGACCCGGGGAAGAAGGCCGCGTAAAGGATGAGACTGGGGTGATGCGGCCAAAGCCAAGAATGCCCAGCTCTCCAGGAGCTGGACCAGGCAGGAAGGACCCTCCCTGGAGCCTTTGGGGATGGCAGGTGGCGGTGGGGCGGGGAGCACAGCCTTGCTGACACCTTGATTTCAGACTTCCGGCCTCCAGACCAAGAAAGAAAAAAATTCCCATTATTTTAAGCCCCTCAGTTTGTGGTGCCTTTTTTTTTTTTTTTTTTGGTCTTTTGTCTTTTTAGGGCCGTACCTGGGGCACCACATGGAGGGTCCCAGACTAGGGGTCAAGCTGGAGCTGGAGCTGCCAGCCTATGCCACAGCCACAGCCACAGCCACATGAGATCTGAGTCGCATCTACAACCTACACCACAGCGCACAGCCAAGCCAGGTCCTTAACCCATGGAGCAAGGCCATGGATCAAACCTGCGTCCTCATGGATGCCAGTCAGATTTGTTTTCCACTGAGCCACAACGGGACGTCTCCAGTGTGTGGTACTTTGTCTGGCAGCCCCAGGAAACGAATACAATTGGCTTAGGGCCTGAGGAATGTCACAATAGTTATAATGCTGTTTACCATTTGTCTAATGTCCATGCTTTACCCTGACAAGGAAGGAAGAACTGTTGTCCCATTTCACAGATCAGGAAGCTGAGGCTCAACATGACCTTGCCCAGTCCCTCCTCCAGAAAGAGGAAGGCCCAGTCTAACTGGCTGGAGTCTGTGTGTGCAGCCTCAACTCTAGCTTTGCAGAAGCCCTAGAACCCACTGTGTGGGGCCCTGGTCCCCAATTTCAGGTCCAGGAGCCTAGCTCTGCAACCCAGGCTTGGTGCCAGGGGCCGCCTTGGCCAAACACTGTGCCTGCTGCCAGAAGCACAGGAGCTCTGGGTCAAACTTCCGTCCCGCTCGTCTGCCCAGCCAGCCTTTTCCCCACCTGGTCCTGTGCCCTCTGTTCCAAGTGTCTGCCAGTCACTTGACTCTCAGCCTCTCCCTCCTCCCCAGCCTGAACGGGAACCTATTGGTTGCTCTCAGTGATTACACTGCATGGAAATGGAGAGGAAAACGGTTTCTGCGTCTGAAGCCAGGACCAGGGTGTCTTAGGAGGGATCTGCAGTGGTTGAGAGCAGCTGGTTCGGTCCTGAAACCAGCAGAGCTGACCTCATGAATTCACCGTCTCACCCCCATCTTCCTTCAGAGAAAGATGCTGCAGTGGTGAGCGGGGGAATTGTCTTTGCAGAACCCCGTACACAGTAGGCGCTTGCAACGCAAGGGCTGCCTCCATCCAAAAATCAGCACGCGCCCTCTCCACCTGCTGCAAGCCTGGCGTTTGAAATCCTTCTGACCATCTTGTCCCCAAACACCGGGAGACTCACCAGGGCGCCACGTCTTTGGGGCAGGCATGGAGATGGGCGGCGAAGCCAACGCTCTCAAGAGAAAGCTACTCGTTGTGTCAGGTGGAAAAGGCAGGAGGGACAACTGCTCCGCCAGCGTCGCCTCAGCCACGGGAGAAACTTGGGCATAGAAAACGCCTAGAAGCAGCCAACCCTTGGTGCAAAGACAAAGTTGATATAAATAGATGCATAACTGCAGAGGGATGCATGTTTTTATTTCCTGGAGAAAAGAATCACAAACGTTGATTAATTTGGGGGGAAGGGGAGAGGTGTTGACCTTTCATGACTTTCAGCTTTCACGGTGCCTCTTCTGTGGCCTCCATCGTGTGCGTGTGTCCTACCTTCTACACACCTGCCTCCCAGGACTCCAGGAGCCCTGCCGCCACCGCACCTGCTCCCTCAGTCCGCCAGCTGGGGCCTGGGTGTCTGCATTTTGAGCCAGAGCCCTGGGGTCCTAACAATGAGCCAAGTTGCAGGTGCCAGGGGCCCAGACGAGCGCATGGCCTTCCCAAGGCAGGGTCCACCGCGAGGGCCCTGGACCTGTCCCTGGCATGTCCTAGGTAGAGGGCAGGGCCTGTTACCTAGGGTCCCCAGGCCTGTCACAAGGCTTGACCAGCAGCAGGCTCCAAGTGTGTGTATTCTGACTGAGCAAACACTGTCCACGGGCCTGCTGGTTACCTCCCTGCAGAGGGACTCGGAGGGAAGAATTCAGATCCAGGGACCAGGCATCGTCCAAACCACAGGCACTTCTGTTGGCAGGAGCCCATGAGCCCTGGTGGCTGAGGGTGGGGACACACGCATTGAGCAACAGATTGACAAAGGGCTGGCTGGCTTTGTGCTTTTTAATTTTTGTGGGGCGTGAGTGCATGCCTGTGTGTACGTGTGCATGGATGTGTGTGCGTGGTCACGTGTGTGCACATGTGTGTGTGTTTGCCTGTGTATGCATGGCAAGGGGTCGAGGGACGGGGATGGGAGATGGGCGGAGTTACTGAGGGCTTTTTTTTTGGTGCTCCCACAGCATGCAGAAATTCACAGGCCTAGGATAGAACCCATGCCACAGCAGTCACAATGACAGATCCTTAACCCACTAGGCCACCAGGGAACTCCTTGTGGAGTTACTTTTGTCCCTAAGTTTTGAAATCTCCATTGTTCCTGCCTTCCATGATGCACAAGTCCAGTGACCCTCACCTGGATTCGGGTTGCTTGTCCCCAGAGGCTTGGAGAGGGGTGGGGCATAGCGAGGGACAAAGGGACCGGTACCAGAGCAGCTGCAAGCTGGGAAGGGGTTTGTGGAAGAGGCTGAGAGTGGAGCATAAAATCATCATTGCCTCGCGGACCTACCTCAGTGCCCCCCAAATCCGGGCCCGTAGGCGGGACCTGCTGAGGCTGAGTATGAGATTTTGCCAGAAGGAAGCCCGGGGGCAGGTGGACGGGCGGGTGCTATCTCTCCAGAGCCCACTCCTAGGATCCAGTCCCCTCCAGCAGCACAGAGTGGGCACCGGCTGGGCGTGGTGAAAGTGAATGCTTGCAGGGGGACCAGGGGGCCTGGCAGCGCCTGGGAGAGGAGTAGAGCCTGGCCCAGGGAACTCGGGAGGCCCTCCTTGCCCGGCGGGCGGTGCCAGTTCTGCCCAGGCCAGTGGGAGTCCTGGCCCAGCCATGACCTCCCTAGGGACCTCCCCAGATGCAGGGGACCCTCCCGGGGCCACACGGCTCTTAGGACACCGGGGGAGGAGAGGGAGATGGCTCAGCTGCCGTCCTGGCCCCTTGCCGGGGCTTCCTTCGGGAGGAACCGCTTGGGCGGGAGGCCTCCGGGAGGCAGAGTGTTCCAGCGGCTCCTGAAGGAGCAGCCAGCTTCTCCCCCGCCCCTTCCTCCGCTGTCCCCGCCTCCCTGCAGCACCGCCCCCGTCTCCCTGAAGCTCCGCCCCCGCCCCCGCCCCTTCCTCCGCTCTCCCCGCCTCCCTGCAGCACCGCCCCCGTCTCCCTGAAGCTCCGCCCCCTCCCCCGCCCCTTCCTCTGCTCTCCCCGCCTCCCTGCAGCACCGCCCCCCGTCTCCCTGAAGCTCCGCCCCCCCCACCCCCCGCGGCCGGCCTCTCTTCCCCGCAGCTGTGGCCCTGGGTCTCCCCCCTCACACCCCGCACCTCCTCGCGCCCCTCTTCTCCTGGCTGCGGCCAGGAGAGGCTCCTCGGAGCTGACAGACACTGCGCCTCCAGTGAAAACCTCATCTCTGCAGGCTGCTGCTGCCTCCTGCTCCATTAATGCAACTTTTGCTCAGTCGCTGCTTCCACCTTCCCGGGCTCTGTAAATAACCCGGCAGCAGGCTCTCACCTGTGCCCAGTGCGCTGGGTCCCCTGGCCGGGTGCCCAGGACGGGCGCCCCGCAGGGCTTGACCGGGGGGGGGGGGGGCCTGCCTTTGATGACCCCTCACGATCGCAGGCCTGGGCTCTTGGGTTCGCGCAGGACGGGGCTAAACCTTGTGGTGATGCGCAGGCCCAGGTGGCCAAACCCCTGCATCTGACCGCACCCAGAGCTCTACGGAGGGCTGTTGGGAGGAGGTGGGTGAGCTGGGGAGGGGGCTGGGCCCAGACCCACTTTGCGGGGAAGGGGAAGGAGGAAGAGGTTGGCTTTGGAGGAAGGGGGCTAGGCTTCCAGCTCTGCTGTTCCCTCTCAGGAGGCTTTAGGGAAGCGGGGGTGTCTGACGGTGGACTCCAAATTGTGGGCGTTTCCAAGCCCATTCCTTCTGGGTTTGGGGTGATTTTCTTGGCTGTGCCAGGCTGACCTGCCTGCCTGAGCGCCCTCCGACCCTGGGAGAGCGCCATGCTGAGAGGGAGGGAGGCTTAACCTTGGGCTCCCTGGGGGGCTCTGGACCCCCATTTAAGTGGCCAGTGCCAGGAAGCAGGTGCTGCACAAGGGTTTGCCCTGAGACCCTGGGGTTTGCAAAGGCAGAGACGGGAATCCATCTCCTGCAAGTGGGCATCTGTCTCAGGGTCCTGCGGTCACGGCGACAGAGCGCCGTAGACCCGGAACCTGTGGCCACACAGGCCTGGAGACTAGAAGCCTGGGAGCTCGGCGTGGGCGGCGTTGGCGTCCTCGGAGGCCCCTCCTTGGCTTGCAGGCGTCGGCTCCTCCCCCGTGTCCTCACGTGGTCGCCCCTCCACGTGTGTCTGTGTCCCGATCTCCTTTTCTTTAAGGACACCAGTCCTGTTGGATCAAGGCCCATCCTAATGACCTCATTTCAACTTCATCATCTCTTTAAAGGCACTCTTTCCAAATATAAGCTGAAGAACAGGGGTTAGGAGGTCCGTGTATGATTCAGGGGTAGATAATTCAGCCCACGACAGCATATATATTATAATAATATATTTTTAAAAACCAGAAATTACCTTTGATCATTCTGCACAAGCTAAACGAGCTGCGGGTGTGCTTGCTTTGGACGCAGCCACTGTCTGAGGGCATGGGCTCTGGTGGCCGTCCAGCCCTTCCCTGGGCACCAGGGCACCTGGGCGAGTCCCAGACATGGTACCTGCCTTCCAGGACGAGAAGGCAGGAGGGACACAGGCCCACACACACGGGGAAGCCAGCGGTCCCCCAGCATTTCCAGAAGGAGCAGACCTGGGGGGCGCGGGGAGGGGGGGAAATGCCTGGGGAGCAGACAGGAAGGGGGTCGCCATACAGGCTGCCCGGAGTTTACCCTGGGGACAGTGAAGGACGTCAGGCAGGGCCACCCAGGTTTCTCATGATCTCTCTGGGGTAAACATGCACAGCTAATAAAAACGCATCCACATTTTCCAAAGCGGAGGGGTCCGCCCAGCTGGGTCCTTTATGGTGGAAAGATGGAGACCCCTCCCGGCCTGGGTTCCCGTGGGGCCCCTTCTACCCACCGCTGTGGGCTCTGGGTCTCTCCTCCGAGGAGCGGGCTGGGACTATTGGTCAATGTCATCCATCCCGGCTTTAAACTGGGAGCTGAGGAGCCTGCAGGCATCGCCGGGACCGGTGCGGGGCGAGGATTTATATTTGGGGAGAAAATCATCCTGCTTTTAAAAAAAGCAGAAGAGGGCTCTCCCGAAGGGCCCGAGACGGCTTCTCAGTCACCAGCAAGGCGCCGAGGAAATTCCCTCGTCCCAGTTTGGGTTCATGGGACAGAGCTTTGGTCTTTGCAGGGAGCAGCCTGAGAACTAGCATCCCTGAGTAGTGAAGGCTGCAGGACCCGGCAAGGGGAGAAAGTCAGCTCTGGGGCAGTCGTGACAAAGGCCCCGTCCTGGGGAAGCTCCAGTGACTGATCCACGTGAGCCTGGCTTCAGGTGCTTAAGGCCACACTGCTATAACCTGGCAAAGCATCTGTCCAGGTCATTCTCCCATTTAAAAAAATCAAATTGTGCCTGAAATGAACACAACATGGTAACTCAACTGTACTTCAATTTTTTTAAATACCCCTAAAAATAAATAAATAAGTAAATAAAATTAAAAAACCAAATGATCTTATTAGTGAGTTGTTTATTCTGGATATGTGTCCTTTATCAGATATACATACAAAACCATTTTCTTTCAATCTGTGAATTGTCTTTTCATTTTTTTAATTTATTTTAGCCTTGTCTTTTGAAGAGCAAAAGCTCTTATGTATTTATTTTATTTATTTATTTTGTCTTTTTAGGGCCGCACCCGCAGCATATGGAGGTTCCCAGGCTAGGGGTCAAATCAGAGGTACAGCTGCCGGCCTACACCACAGCCACAGCAATGCGGGATCCTTAACCCACTGAGCGAGGCCAGGGATCGAACCCACATCCTCATGGATGCTAGTTGGGTTTGTTACCACTGAGCCACAATGGGAACTCCAGCAAAAGCTTTTCATCTGAGAAAACCAAATTTGTTAGCTTTTTAGTGATTTCTGGTTTGCGTGTGTGTGTGTGTGTGTGTGTGTGTGTGTGTGTGTGTGTGTGTGTGAGTTCCATCTTTCCCTAACCTTTTACCTTGTATATTTTCTTCCGGATATTTTTTCGTGTCACGATAATATTTATGTCTATGACCCATGGTTTGCTGTATGGTGTTTCAGGATGAAGGCTTTTATCTTTCCACGGGAATATTTAATTGTTCAACATCAATTGCTGCAAAGATTATCCTTCCTCCTGCTGAATTACTGGAAATTATCTTCATTACCGTAGCTTTAGAAGATGTCTTGAAACTGGGTAGTGTAAGTGTACCGACTTTGTGTTTCAAAAATATGTTGCTATTCTAAGCTATTTATCATTTCCATATACATTTTAGAATCAGCGTTTTACTTTTTTTTTTTTTTAAAAGCTTGTGGGAGTTTCGGTGGGATGGCATCGAATCTGTAGATCAATTTAGGGAGAAATGGAGAGTTTTATTATATTGAACCTTCTGATTCATGACCATGATGTATCTATCCCTCCATCTATTTAGGGTTTTTAAATTTCTCTTGGCAAAGTCTTAGCATTTTCAATATGTAGGACTTTTCATGTTTTGTTAAACTTATTTTAAGTATTTTGCCTTTGAAAGCTTTTGGAAATGATACTGTTTCTTAATTTTAATATCTAATAGTTGTGGTGCAAGTGTGTAGAAATAGATCTAATTTTTATATATTGACATTGTCTGATGTGACCTTGCTTAGTTCACTTCTTTGTTCTAGTAGATTTTTGGGTGAATTTCTAGGATTTTCTTCATGGGTAATATGTCATTTATTTTTTAGTTTCCATTTTTTTTTGTGTGTCTTTCTTTTTCTTTCTTTAAAGGCCACACCCATGGCATATGGAATTCCCAGGCCGGGGATCGAATCCGAGCTGAAGCTGAAACCTACACTGCAGCCGGATCCTTAACCCACCACACCAGGCTGCCACAGAGACAAGGCTGAATCCTCAACCCTCTGTGCCACGACGGGAACTCCCCATTTTTCCTTTTTAATCTATAGAGCATTTCTTTCTTTCTCTTGCTTTATAGCACTCTGACCTCCAGTAAATATTGAAAATGATGCAAGTGGCTATTTTTGCCTTGATCTTAAGTATGATGCTATCTGCACATTTTTGTAGATGCTCCTTCAAGCTGAGACAGTTCCTGCTATACCTACCTCTCTGTGAGGTTGTTTTTTGTTTTTTTTGTTTTTTTTTCCCATAAATGGGTACTGAACTTTATCAAATATTTCCTTTTAGCAGATATGGAGATCTTTATATTAATCTATTCCTTTTGAACAAGATTTGGTGGTTTGTCTCTTTTACGGAACTGGCATATATCACTCAAGTTATTAAATTGTCCTTTTTAAGGTCTGTCAAGTCAGTAGGGACGCCCCTGTGACAGTCTTGATATCGCCAATCTGTGCTTCTCTTATTTTGTTCTTTAGCAGTCTGGCTCTACGTTAATCAATTTTATTGATCTTTTCTAAGAATCAGAGCTTTTGGTTTCATAGAGGATGCAATCTATTATCCATCCTGGTTTTCATCTGTGGCTTTGCCGCTTCGGGCCATTCCGGGTGAATGCTCAGCCCAGCTCAGAGTGTGTGCTGTTGTACCTGGGTAACTGGAGCATCCCTCCCTGAGAGACGCCTGAACAAGGTGGGTGCCCATGCACT
Source organism: Phacochoerus africanus (assembly GCF_016906955.1). NCBI lineage: Eukaryota > Metazoa > Chordata > Mammalia > Artiodactyla > Suidae > Phacochoerus > Phacochoerus africanus. The sequence continues at coordinate 4,080,848 of NC_062557.1, read as the reverse complement.
GTGCTTCCGTCCCACCCCGGCACCTGGTCCAGGGCTCAGAGACACCGTCTCACTTGGTGCTGTGTCTGCTTCCAGGCTGAGCGGATGTATTAGTCCAGGGGTTACCAACTTGGGGTTCCCTGAAACAAGGAAATCTGAGTTATTTTCAATATTTTAAAATGCAAATTGAAAATCAGAGTCTTAGCAGGTCTGTCCTGAACCTTTATTTTAAACTCGTCCCCTCCCACTCCCAATCCCCCCGACTTTGTTCAATATGCCTCTCGATCATCTGTCATCTTTTAACACACGGTGCACAAAATGCACGTTTGTCGTATTTCCTGCTTATGCTGTCTGTCTCTCCCTCGTGGTAACACAAATGAGGGACCTTTGTTTGGCTCCCTAACAACCTCAAGCCCCTCTGACCAGTGCCTGGCACTCAGTGGGTGCAGGGAGCAGAGGCAGACCTCCCTGGCTGCCCCTCCAAGCTCTCAAGTCTTGGCTTCTGCCTGGGGGCTGGATGCGGAGCAAGGGCTGTAAGTGGCAGGTACACATGTCTCTGATTAATAAAAATGGGGAAACACATTTCTACTTCCTGAATCCATTCAGTGTGGTTGGCAACATATTTCAAAATATGGAGCCCACGTGGGGGATGGGGGCAGGAAAATAATAGTCGAGAACCTTGGCTCAGAAGCAGAACAGCCAGTCCTGGGTTTGAGGCCCATCCTGCAGCCCCACTCACTCACCGTGGAGCCTCCTACCAGCTCCGTTCCCTCCTCATCTGTAAACCAGAGGCCAACATCAGCCCTGCGTACCTCGCAGAGGCTTCATGGGGATTCCGAGAGATAATCTGTGCAAAAAACCCCTAAACTTGACATCAAACTGTAAATTCACTAAGATCATTAGAGGAAGAATGACGTCAAGGAAAGACTCTGCATCATTCTGCACTGAAGCCAAAACTCCCTTAGTGAACGGTGTCACCCCGGCCAGGTAGCCTGATGATAACGCATACACTTGGCCACACCAGGCGCTGCGGCAGGCGGGGAGCCGGTCACACGTCTGAGACTCACGGCAGCGTATGGGGTCCGGCAGGTGTTGGTGCTGAACATGTGTGAGTTACAATGAAGCCCAATGACACACCGTGTCCTCGATGATTAAAAAAAAGCCCTAAAAATACCAATTGCACAAAATCGGAGGTCCCTCTTCTCATCACCTGGTCGTGAAGGAAAAGTAGCACTAGCGAGGAGGCGAGGAAGAGAGCAAGACTCAGGGCCTCTGTCCTAAGCAGACCTGCATTCCTGTCCCCCCACCAGGTAACAGCTCGGTGTCCGATGACCCCTGCTTGGTCTCCGTTTCCTTCTCTCTTGGGCAAAAATGCAGTGCCTCCCAGTGGTGGCTGTGAGAAACAGGCTCAAGGGTCTGGAATCCCAGTCTCTGCCTTTCATGCAAGAAATAAGATGGGAAGAGTTCCCTGGTGGCTCATCAGGTTAAGGATCCAGCGTTGTCACTGCTGTGGCTCAGGTTGCTGCTGTGGCGCAAGTTCCATCCCTGGCCTTGGAACTTGCACATGCCATGGGCAAGGCCAAAAAAAGAAAGAAAGAAAGAGAACACAGCAAAGGCCATCAGTGCTGTGAGACGTGGCCTATCACCCTGGGTCCTGACATTGTCACTGGGCAGCATTTCCTGGGTCTGATGTGCCGCTTAGCTTTTGTAAGTGTCAAAACTGGCCCCGCTCTGTCCCTGACGAGGGCCCGTTAGCGGCCAGCCGTGGTGATTTCATTCGGACACAGCACTGTTTCAACTTGTCAGGCGCCACTGCTTTTGCTGCTGTTGGCACACACGGTCCAAGCTGTGGGTCCCTTGCCAGGTAACCAGTACCCTGGGCAGAAAGCGGCTTTGTGCTCCCATCCCCCGAGAACCGTGCAGAGACTGAGCCAGGTGAGGCTTTTTCCCTCTGGAAAAGTACACATCTGTCCCCCGAGAACCCCTGCCCCCCGTCTTTATCAACGAGGAGACTCCACAGTTGCTGGCACGGCGCCGGCTCAGCTTTGCAGCTCCGGTATCTGCCCCGGAGCCGTCAGTCTTGGCACCAAATGTGTTTGTGGCCATTCCTCCCTCTCTTGCCTCTGTCACATCATTATGGCAAATCCCAGCCAGAGACCCAACACCCAAGGGTCTCAGAGGAAGGGATCCCATCAAACTCAGTGGCCGTCCCCTGCAACCCACACAAACCTGCCAGATCCACGGCAGCTTCCAACACACCTGAGCCGGGGTTGCAGGGCAACCGTGACACTGAAAGGACGGTTCCCCCCCCCCAACACACAGCTCTTTCTTTGTCCTTCCAGTTATGGTCCTCGCCAGTGGGCCTGGCCAAACGGCCAGGTACCCAAGGCTTCCTGGAGCCCCCCTCAAGGTCAAGGTCACCCTCGCCTCTCGCCTGGCCCTGCCCCTCCTGGCCTCTCCTGCACATTGGCCGCCCTGGGACCGGAAGGTGTGTGATTCCAGGGTGTGAGATGGGCCTTCGCTTGGCTTACGGGTGTGATCTGGTGCACGCAGCGCACGTGTCCTCGGTTTTATTAGCTTGGGACAAAAAGAGGATTGTGGGTGAGGTACGGGGTCGGGCAAGGGTCCTTCAAGGTGGATGGCCATGCGGACATGCGCATTTGCAGAAAGACAATGGCAGAGAGAGAAGCACAGAGAAGCACAGCCGAGATGGATGCGACAGGAGGGCAGACGGGGAGTTCCTGCAAGAGGCAGCTGGCGAGAGGGGGGAACACCAGGGGGGCTGAACTTCGCAAGAGGGAGGGGCCCGGCCCATCACTGCCTTGAGAAGCCCGAGAGCACGGTGCTCTCTTGGGCATTTTTTAGCAGAGGGAGGAACCCCTCCAAAGCTGTCTGCCTTCCCTGTCACCCCTGGGCCTTCTCATCTTGAGACCACGGTGACGGTCTCACTGCCTTCCTGCAGCCCAGCCCGACCCTCCCCAGCTGCTCCTCAGCTCCCCTGGGTGCCCGCAGGTGCCCGTAGGTGGTGGGAGGGGCCTGCCCAGACTTCACTTTGCAGCAGCCCAGATGCTGCCAGCAGCCTGGGCGCGATACCCTAGGGGGTGGGGACCCAGAGCCCAGGAGGGCCAGTCCCGGGGGAGGTCCAGGGCCAGGTGAAAACACCCAATGACATGTGGCAGGGGGACTTGGGGGGTGCCTTTCTAATCAGGAGACTTGAAGGGGTGAGAAACTCCCTCTCCGGAGCCTCAGAGCGTCAGGAAAGCTGTTATCCTAAGCCTGGGGGTGGCTCTGGATTGGCAGCTGCCATGTGGCCCCGGGAGGCCTGTTTCTTGCCTTGAAGTGGGGACTAGGCGTGGGCCCCGCCCCCTTCAGGGCATACAGTGCCAGGCCAACGGAGGGGGCACGGGTGCTGTTGCCACCGGCCTCCCATCCTGGGAAGCTCACGGCCAAGGCGAGGAAATGGAAGCGTCCTTGGCTTCAGATGCAGGACGCTCCTGGGCCAGGCCAACCAGAGCCAGGAAGATTTATGGGAAGGCTCTGGGAGGAGGGGATGCTGGCAGAGGCGGGGATGCTGGCACAGGAGCCCTCGCCCTCATCAGCACCAAGGAGGACTTTGCCTAGGGCCTGCCAAGCCCCCAGTTCAGGGGTCACAGTGCCAGGAGACTGTCTGGCTGAGCTTAGGACATGCCTACACTCTGACCGTCCCAGGGCAGGGGACACAAAGCTGGGCCCTGGTCTTCTGTAGAGGGAGGTGGGCATGGGGGCACCACACCGCCCTGGGCACCACACCGCGATGGAGGGGAGCCAGCGGCAGGAACCCCGCATCCATCTGGCAAGCATGCGATGAGGGGCGTGAGGGCAGAGGGCCAGAAAGCAGAAGCGGTTGGGATGCAAGACGCGGGTGGGCAGCGCGCACAGCGAGCGTGCAGAGCTGGCAGTGTGGCCGGGGCCGGCCCTTCCCAGCCCAGCTTCTGCAGACCATGTGTTCTATTTGGGAGCCTTGGCAGCTTGGGCTGGAGCTCCGGTGCCACACGGGGAGCTACTCTCCGCTTCGCAAATGTCCCCAAGAACATGAATGCTTTTCCCACGGCCCGATGGGACAGGAAACACCAGACTCTGCCTTTTCTCTCTGTGGCTTCCAAGCCCGCGTGCTGGGGCCCTGCTCTCATGCAGCCAGTCGGAGTGCATTTGCTGTGGCTTTGATCAGCCTGGATTGGGAAACCTCTCAGAAGTGGGGGAAGCCCCCCAAACCTCCGTTCCACGGGTCAGTCTCTATTTCCATCGAGAAGCCCCAGGCTCACATATTTCTGTTCTTGGGGGCTACGGGTTTTCCTCTTGAAGACTGAGCTGTTGGATTGTGTCTTCGCACAGCCAGATGCCACTGGGGAAGCGGAGCACAGGCTGTTTCGCAGGGGAGGAAGCAGAGGGGCCCAGCCAAGCCTGGTTTAGACCTGGGTTTGGACGGCCCATCTCTCCTGGCTCATCCCGAAGTGGCCAGAAGCCAGGAGTCTCTTGGCCAAGAGGGCCTGGCCGGTGGGGGTGCCTCCCCCGAGGCCGGCTCCCATCTGCATGCCCTACACCCCCTCCCAGCCCCTGTTAATGCTTGAGGCTGGGGGTGCGGGGCACCGGCTGGAAACCAGCCCCTCTTTGCATTTTCCCAGGCTGACTGGCCACCTGCGAGAGGTTTTCGTATCCTCGGAATCCTCCTTCTCCCACCGGCATCTAGAATGAAGCCTCCTTGACCTGAGCCTGGATCTCTCCCTGAGGCGTATCTTCCGTGGTGCAGGTGGAAGCATTTCCCGGCCCTCCCCCTCTGCCGCCTTCTCCCTGCCCTTTCCCGCTGTTATTGCTTGTGCTGATTTGCATGCCATTTTGCTTGTGGTCTCCATAGCAACAACTACCAAATGGCCTAAGGATAATAGAGGGGCTCTGGGGGCCGTGGGGGAGCCCGCGAAGGGGGGGTCGACTCTTAAAAAACACACAAGGTGATTCCACTGCTTGCCTGGCACAGGCTGGCAGCCCTCTCCATCACTCAAGCTCCCTCGTGCCTCTCACTCAGGGGCCTGGTCCCCCTTCCCAAGCCAGGGAGGCAGCATCCTGCAGGGAGCAGTGCCTCTGGCTCCAGAACAATGAGAAGTAGGAGGGACATGGAGGAGGCGGGAGGGGATGGGAGCACCCACCGAGGGCAACCAGAACCTTCTAAAAGCAGCTCTGTCTTATGATAAAAGTCTCAGGCTGAAGTCTTTTCTTTTCTCCTTTGTCCATTTTGTCTCTGATCTCACCTGCTTCCTTCCACCCTTTCCAGCCTCTTTTCTGCAAAACAAAAACAAAAACAAAAACCCAAAGCATGACTTCATGTCTTAGTCCAGAATCCGGAAAAATAATCCTCTAATTCCTTACATGTGTCCAGCCCTGAGCTGTTTACAAAATGCGTCCGTAGCCACCGACCCCGAGTCCTGGTGAGGCTGGAGGCAGGACTGGGGGAACCCTCCTTGGTTCAAGAGGAAGAAGCTGAGGCTCAGGCCTGAGGGGGCAGGCAGAGGGGGCCTGCACATCTTGCCGCGGGACCCTGGAAACCCATCCCCTATCGTGAAGGCCCCACATCTTCCCAGATCCTGCCTTGCTGATCCCCACGGCACCACCAGCTACGGGATCTACCCCGCAAGGCTCCTGCCACCCCCGCCAAACGCTGCAGGCTTCAGCCTCTGCCGCTGGCACCCGGGAACGTGCGTGGGGAGAGTGTGGTGGCATGGGGGAGGGGGGCAACGTGCCAGATGAGAGACAAAAATGAGCATTGCTCGGGGGGTGGAATAAAGCCGCACTGCTCGTCCCCTTAACAGAGGCAGAAATGAGGCGTGCGGGAGGTTAAGCACCTTTTTTGAGCATAAGTGTGTGTTCGCACAAACACACATATGCACACACACACACACACACACAGTGTTTCTATTGGGGCCAGATGTCATGAAGGACAGGCCCCACCTGATGAAAGCCTTCCTGCTGCTTCCTCAAGCCTCCCCTGGCTTAGTTTCAGGCAGGGGAAGGCAAAATCCCGCAGGCCGAAGCCAGCCCTCTGCCTGCTTTTGTAAATAGTTGTGGGAACACGGCGTGCCCGTCCACTTGTGCATGGTCCGTGCCTGCTTTCGTGCTCCCAAAGCAGAGGTGAAGCGTTCCAGCAGAGGCTGTATTGCTCGCAGATCCTCCAACATTAACTATTTGCCCCTTTAAGAAAAAGGTGTCCAGGAGTTCCCATTGTGGCGCAGTGGTTAACGAATCCGACTAGGAACCATGACGTGGTGGGTTCGGTCTCTGGCCTTGCTCAGTGGGTTAACGATCCGGCGTTGCCGTGAGCTGTGGTGTAGGTCGCAGACGCGGCTTGGATCCTGCGTTGCTGTGGCTCTGATGTAGGCTGGCAGCTACAGCTCCGATTAGACTCCGAGCCTGGGAACCTCCATATGCCGCGGGAGCGGCCCAAGAAATAGCAACAACAACAACAACAACAAAAAAGACAAAAGACAAAAGAAAAAAAGAAAAAGGTGTCCAACCCCTGGTTTAGGGAGTTAATTCCAAGAGTGTTCTCAGGTGCGTTTTCATCATTCCTATGCCATTGGGTCACCTGTTGGCCAAGCATGATCTGTCAATCACTATTTTGGGGGAACTACTTATTTAAGGAACACATATTAAACTTCTGTTCTGTGATAAGTACAGAATAATCCTGGAAATATGTGAAAAGAACACAGCGTCCTGCCCTCAAAGGGCTCACAGGATCCCCAGAGGCCATCACCACAGACACTGGGTCCAAGCAGAAGGGGGATGGGTGACCCAGTGCAGGGCTGGGGTTCTGGGGGGAACTTAGGGACAGCTGCTGGTAAAAGGGACAAGGAGTTGAATCTCCCAAAACCGCTAGCCAGCAGCAGGGAGGAGAGTCTGAGATGCAGAACCTGGAAAGAGACCCAGATCCATTCCGTTTGGGACACATCGGGCTTGAGGTGCTGGTGACATAGCCGAGGGATGATGGCCCCAGCACCACCGCGTGATTCAGCTCCAGTGCTCAGGGAGAGAGCCTGGGCTGGAGGTGCAGAAGGGGGCCGTTACTACATGGCTGGGGTGCCCAAGAGAATGACAACCTGCTGGAGAGGTTAAGGCAGGAGAGAAAACTTTAAACTGGAAGTTCAAGGTAGGTCTTTCTGCAGCACAAGCCACCACACAGCCCCACACGACCTTCCTGACGACTGTCTCAGGGACCTACCAGCGCCTGGAAACATCTCACAAAAGTCCAGAAGCCTCTGCACCCCCGGTTTGGCCAGACAACCCCGAGCGCCAGAACTTGCTGCATTTCCCTCCAGACGGCACCTACCCCACAGCAGTGAGGTGGACCTGACCCCCTGGTCCTCCATCCGAGAGAGTGGGGGTGGGTCTCAGCTCAGCGGCCCCCAGGGCTCCAGACAGCACCTGATGACACAGTGGGGTCTCAGTAACGATGCCTCCATGATCTCGGCAATCGCCCTGCAAGCTGTGTGTGTTCTGTTCTTTTCCTGCGCTTCCATGAGAATAACGTGCATGGATTTTGGCTGCAGTGAAAACAATTGCTAGGATAATCTTTGCGGCCATAAGATGATTTTTTTTTTTTTTTTGGAAGTGCGGGGCCAACTTTGGAAGACTGGCCAACAGAATATTCTGTAATGATGGAAAAGTCCCATATCTTCACAGTCCAGCAGGGTAGCCCCAACCCCCTGTGGCTATCCAGCTCTTGCAATGTGGCTAGAGCAAAGAAGAATTGAATCTTACATTGTGTCTCACTGCGGCTCATTTCAGTTTAAAAAGCCAAGCTATTAAACCAGAGGTATCCATAGTGGACGGGTCAGCTTGGCTGGCCAGTCTTATGTGCCAGGAGCTTCTAGCAGGGAGCCTGGGTCCCCTCCTCCAGGAAGGACCTGGGAAGTGTGGCCCTGGGGAGAGATGGTCTGTCTGCTGAGTTGACAGGTGCAGGCAGGGGGAGGGGCAGCTGGCTGCCAAACAGCTGGCTCAGCTCAAGGAGCGTTCTCATTCCCCCACCTCCCTCCCCCCAACCCAGGACCTGGCACGTGGATGCGCTGGACACTTGGCAACTGCAGCCACTCCGCTTGCCAGCTCCCACCACCCGGCCCACCCTCCCTTCTCATTCAGCTCAGGGGCAGCAACTTCATTTCCCTTTGCCAAGATCAGGAGCCAGTGTCCTGGCACGTGCCAGCCCTGACAGAGTGGAGAGGAAGCAGCTGGCAAGGCCTGGCCCCACCCCCTCGTTGGGCAGCATCTGCATCCCACCCCCAGAACCTCAGCCAAGCTCAGTGCCTGGGCTCAGGGATTTGCATGTCCGACCCCAGAGGGTCCTCAGAGGCATCCTACTTGCCTGCACCTCTGCTGCCTCCATCCTGGGTCTTCAGCACCTGCAGAGCCCACCTGAGGGGGTTGGTGGGCATGCAGATTCCCAGGCCCCAAGCCCCCGCTACCCCAGCCCAGAGATCGGAAGCTGGGCCTGAGAATCTGCGTGCCTAACCCTCCCGCAAGGTTCTCCTTAGGCGGGTGGTCTAGGGACCACGTGGAAAACCCTAGATCTGCCAACCAGTGGGGGACCGGACTGGACCCCGGCTGCAGCTCAGCAGGCCCCGTGGGACAGACAGGCAAACAGAAGGGACTGACCGCCACCGTGGCAGCTGGTTGGAAGCTGCCAAAGAGGAAACTGGGCTCCTAGGGCTCCCCATCCTCTCATAGCCAGGACAGAGGGTCCTGGGCCCTGTGGCCCCTGTCCCTAAAGTCAGGGAGGTGAGAAACAGGCTGCAGGGGGAGGATGGAAAGCAGAAGCCATCTGACCTTGGCCTGACCCCACCCTGCAGGTGACCCTTTCTGGCAGGGCCTTGACTTGATCCCAGAGGGTCTGCTCTGATGGGCAGGTGCCACCAGGAGATGGGGCGGGGTGGGGTGGGGGGGGACCACGGACACAGAACCCAGGAGATGGGAGGGTGGAGAGAGAGGGAGCCTCCAGGCCTCCTGCCTTCTGCCTCTGCCCCCACTGCTCCTCCGCATGCTTCCCCCCCCCCCCAAATGGCCCCTGGTGGCTGTCTGCAGAGTAAATAAACACCAGGAACTACCTGCTGTGTGTGAAAAGGGAGGGGGGTGGGAGGATGGGAGGGGGGCGGGACGGGAGGGGAGGAAGGAGACAGAGAGGGAGGGAGGGACCGGTTTTTTTTGTTTTTTTTTTTTTTTGCAAAGCTGGTGGAGGAGCAGAAAACAAATACTGAACAAGAAAAATGTCTCAAACATTGGTTTCTGCCCTCTCCCTAAGGAGCCGGTGGCCTCGGGCCCCCTCCCCTCCAGCCCCTCTGCTGGGCGAGGGGCAGGGGACTCCCTCCCGGCCTGGACAGGTTCAGGTACCCTGACATCAGCTTGGACACCCTAGGATTCCAGCCTTCTCGCTGCCACCGCCGCCGCCAGGGACCTTCTCCAGAAAGGGATGGTGTTTGTGGCGTCTGCCCTCCTCCCGGGCTCCCCAGGGGGCAGGGAGGAAGCATCGCCCTCCAGCCTCGTGCAGGTGAGGCTCATCAATCATGACAGGAAAGGGTGCCAGGCTCTGTCTGAAGCCACCAGGGGCCCCAGCAGCCTGCTGCACGCGTTGTCATAAAGTATGTTGTCACCTGGGGAAGGATCACACCGATGAAATATTTCAGGAGACAAAGACAAGAGGTGCATTGATTTTTCCAGGAGGTCGCACAGCTTCTGGGAAGCCTCTTGTAACTCAGTTGTCGTGAGGCCTCCCCGGACATCCATTTAGCCTGTGACGTCAGCGGCCTTTGACCCAGATGGGCTGCTGCCTTCCCTGACCGCAGGCTCTCCTCTGCAGAGGCCAGCCCATCCCCTGGCCTTCCCAGAGGACTCTGGGGACCAGGGATAAGCCAGGTCTCAGGAAAAAATTCCTCTCCCGACTCTCCCAAACCGGCTCTGAGAAGGGTCTGCCCAGGAGGCTCCAGGGCAGCCTCTGCTCATCAGCAAAATTTGTCATTAGTTAAGTTCCTGACTTGTGCAGAAACACCTGGCTCCCTGACCATGGCCCGCATTCCCCAAACTGAACCCCGAGCGCTCTAAAATATTAATGGAAAAGTTAAGGCTGAGCAAAGCCAGTGCTTAGGAGAAAACTGCCATTGAAAAGACAGCTTGTGATTCGTGGTTCCCAAGAGGAGGGGGCAGGCCAGGCCATGCAGGGCCACGCAGGGGAAGCACCAGAGGCAGCCAGGAGAAACATAAGAGCCTGTATCGGGGTTCCTGAGGGAAGGGACGGGAGGGCTTAGGATGGGCTCATTTGAGCAGTTCCAGGAGACTCTGGGGCTGCCCCTAGGTGTCTGGCTGGGATGACGAGGCCAGGTGGGGAAAGGACCAGAATGTAAGAGCCTGTAGGGGAGGCGGTTGGAGGCACGAGCTCTCGACGGCCCTTTACTGCACAGAAGGGATCCCTCGATCTCCTGCAGACCTACTAGGCACCCAGCAGACAGAAGTAAATGCGCAGTGAACGGAAGGTCTCAGCGACTGTTAATGTTGGCTCCTGTTCTCGGGACTCCCAAACATCCTTCTCCGAACCTTCTTCCCAGAGGATAAGACGCATCTCCCGCAGCACCAGGAGATGCTCACCTCTTGCTTCCAGCCAAGAAACAGGAAAGGGGCAGGGGATGTCCCACAAGAGCCCGGATCAGTATCATACAGTCTCATCCTTATCAGCCAGAAACTTGGGTCTCACTCACGATCTACTCACAATCTACCTGCTCCGTTTGAGTACAAATGGTTGGGTTTTACAACCCACAGCGCAGTCATCACGGGGGAGGGAAGAGCCAGGAGAGAGGGCAGACGCATCAATCCTGGTGCCAGCAGAGGGCAGATGAGACGGAGGAGGGAGCTGAAAACACGGTGCTCCCTGGCAACGTGACAGGTTGGGGATGGAGCGTTGTTACCGCCGTGGTGCAGGTTTGATCCCTGGTTCTGGAACTTGCCATGGGCACAGCCAAAAGAAAAGAAAGAGGGAAAGAGAGGAAGAGAGAAAGGAAGGAAGGAAAAAAGAATACATGAGAAAGCAAATGTTATGAGTCTGGACCATTCTGCATGGGGTGGGGTGCAGGGGGCTTCTGTACAATGTACGCACCAGAGCATGGATGGGACCAACCGCGGGGCGGTGACGCATGGCCAGAGGCACCACTCCCAAAACAGCACTCAAAGGTAGGGGTGATTTATCATTTAGGAAGGTCATTTTCAAGCAATGATGGTGACCTTGTGGTTGGTGGGAAATCTTTGGGCCTGGAGTGAACACTCCAGCAGCAGCACCTTCTCGCCGCGAGGGAGGTACGTTCTACTCTCTTAGAAGCATCTGCCTTCTTCCTCCTTTCACACAAAACCTACCAGGAGTTTGGTCCCTACACACTCCTGCCCGGAGGGATCTCCTCCCAGGCGGGCCGGGCTTGGCTCTTCCCTGGACGGTACCTGTGAAGGTGGTTTCTGGGCTGCAGGAGACCACCAGGACCCAGGGAAGCTCCTGGGTTGGGGAAGGGGGTGATTTGAAGAAGATGGACAGGGGGCCACGTGAGGGGTTGGGGCCTGGAAGTGACCATGGGCCCGGCCTGAGCCTCCCCTGCCCTCCCCCCTGTCGCTCTCAGCCGGCAGCTGACAGGGTGACAGGTCTGGGTGTATTTTTTCAAGTCTCCGGAAGAGTGGCAAGGTCATGGGTGAATGCGGCCACGAGAAATAGTCCGTTGGGATGACATCTGCAAGCCCAGGTCCCTGGAAGGAGATTCCCCTTCAAGGCCTCTGCCTGCACTTTGCCTGACCGTCGCCAGGTCTTGTTTCGAGGCATGACGTTCTGGCTCCAATGCAGCCTTCCTTTCTCGCTTGTAGGCTTTGCACAAAAATGCTCTTTAGTATTTTATTAGTGTTCCACGTGAGCGGGTAAAAAAACCGTTCTCTCTTTATGTTACCGTGTAGTTGGGAAAGGTGAGGAATCAGCTCTCCTTTCAGCTTGTTCTTATGCTGCCCTTGCAGGGGGCAACTCTGCCATGTGGCAAAGACACACGACTTCAGCCTGACCTCGCACCAGCTTTGTGAAGTCAGTGGGCCATGACTCTTCACTCCAGCGTGAAGACAGGCAACCGGCAGCTCCCAAAGGCAAATTACTAGTCCAGGGGCTCCCGGTCCCTACGCAGCCATCTCTGCGGGCTCCTCCGAAAGACCCCCTCGCTCCCCTCCGGCCCCTGGGCCACCAAGCCCCTCCCCTTCCTCCGCCCTCCCTCTCCCTCTTTGGGGAACTTGCTCATCATCCCCGCCTCCCACCCCAAGGTCTCGTGAGAGCCGATTCTACACACCCACCTCCACGTTCAGTTGTCACGAGGGCCGTGCGAGTATTTACACCACGGAAATGGGCAAAGGGCTGGCGCCCCCTTCCCCGCCCTCCATCCCGTTCCCTGTATCCCATCTCTCTTCCACCAGCTGGTTCGGGTCAGAGCCCGGAGCTTTTTCTCTCTCCAAGAGAAATGCACCCTTTCCTGGAGCCCCTTAGGCTGTGCGGGGCTGTGCTGGGAAAGGTGGGCCCGCCCGCCTGGAGGCACAAAGAACCTCTCAGGGAGGAGGCGGGGGGGGGCAGGACCAGGAGTTTAGCGGTGATGAGCCCTCGAGCTCATTTTCTTCTGCGGGTCGAGCCTCCTTCAGGGCCTCCTTGTAGATGCCAGTCAAACCTTATGATTTTCCTCTTTCATTATTCAGCGAGGAGGAGGCAGATTAAAAATACATGATGGCATCTCCCAGGTCGGATCGCTCAGCGTGGCAAGGGTGCTTATCAAGGGTCCTTGTTCCCGCCGAGACCATGTCTGGGAGGTGACGCTGGGCCCCCACCCCCAGCGACCCCAGCCTCCCCAGACCTCATCTGCTGTCTGGGAAACGCAAGCACGGCTCCTGCCAAAAGAGGCAGGGCCTTTGTGTTTTATTGAAAGAGACAGGATTTATTTTCCTTCGCCTTGGCCTCCTGTGCTTTGAGGTTCCTTAAAGCCGGAGGATTCAGGAATAAGCAAAGAAATCAGATCCCCCATCAGAGGGGCTTTCTGGCTAATTGCCTCGGCGGGGATGAGCTGGGCATCCGCTGGCGCTTTGAAATCTGCTTTCTCATTAGGCCTTATTGGTCCGCAGGTGGGACAATCCCCAGCTCCCCGCCCCTTTCATTTTAGAGACACTTCTTGGAGTGTCACTCTTTCTTTGGACAGGGGTTCTGGGCAGGGGACGGGTAATGCTCGGGACTCCGGGGCCGTGCTGGCTCTGTTCCCATCCTGAGCTCACCCCTACCCTGCCACCCCTGCTCAGGCCTCCCTGACAGACAGACCCGGGACTGCTTTACCCCTGAAGGCACCAGGGGGTGGAACAAAGGCCCCTTGTGCCCCGGCGGAGGGCGTGCCTCGAGAAGGTATATCCCTTTCTTGCACCAGTGTGCTCGAGCCTGCACGTTCAGACTCGCAACAGCCAAATCTGTACATCTCTTTCTGATTCCATGTTTAGCGACATCCCACTGGCAGTTTGAAATTGGCCTCAGTGGGAGTATTTACACCAAGGAAATTGGCAGGCACCACCACCGGGGCTTGTGTGTTTCTGGAGAGCCTGTTGTTGGGCATTTACCGGCACACCGCCTCACCCCCCCACCCTGGGCAATAACCTGCCCGTCAGGTTCTTCTGCATGGAAGCAGCAGAACAGGGCCTATCGGAGATGAGCTGGAGCCAGGAAAGGCCAGTGAGTGCCTCTGCTTGTCTAAGTACCAGAGCAGGGACCTCAACAGTCCTGACCGGTGAGCAGGCTTCTCTTTTTACCCAAACTGATGTGAACAGGGGCTCTGAGGCTAAGTTACAGCCCTAGCCCCCTGCAGAGACCCCCATGGGGTGGGACAGAGGAGAGAGGTGAGGCCACAGAGACCTGTCTCCCCCAACCATCTTTGGTCCCCACGAGGAAGGGGGTCTCTGGGCTCAGGGTTTTGGAGCAGCGAGGTTGGGGCTGTGATGGGCAGTGCTGCCAGCTGCTGGTGGACACAGAGGAAGATGAGGGAATTTAGCTCCAGTTAGGTCTTGCCCACCTTGGGCAGCCCAGGGAGGCTCCAGCAGAGGAGACGTGGTCATGCCCAGAAACCAGACCAGGACTGAGGGTCAACTGGGTAGCCAGGGCCCTGGAAGGAACAGGTGGCTCCTGGCAATCCACTCCTCTGGCCACGCCGACCCCTGAGTCATCCCAGAGCCATGCATCTCCCACAGCTCCTGGGACACAGCAGCCCGGATGAGAGACCCGCCCGCCTTCCTTTCAATTAAACGGAGGCTCTGGGAGGTTCCCGGGAGGAAGAAGCCCCACAAACAGGTGACATCTCCAATCTCACCCCCCTGTCCTCTTCAATTTATTAAGGGGGCCCTAAAGTCGGATTACGGCAGGGAACCTGCGGCCTCTTTAAACCAGAGAATCTGACTCTGCTCAAGGGATATTTGCAATTGCCTCCGGCTTCCCCCTGAGCTCAAAACTTATGTGCTTTCTGTCTTTGCTAAATTACCACCTCCTCAGGTTGGTGCTGAGGGGAGTCCCTGCCAGAAAACCCAAATGTCAACACTCTTGGCAAGACTCGGAGCCTGTAACTGGTTTGGAAATACCAAGTGGGTTGCTCCGAAGGCTTCAGGGGGGAAGGGGGGACTCATGTCAAATACCGAGGCCCCTTGATGGTGTGGGCATAGGTGGTGGCACGTGCCGTTCATGTGAGCCCGTGGCACAGAAGTATCATGAGGATTCAGATTTGGGAACGCGGCCTCCAGAGCCCCAAACCAGCCCTTGGAGCCAAGGCTGCTGCCGGCATCTTCCAGCCACGCCATGTCCCTTCCTGGGAGGGCCTGGAATAGTGCCCGCAATTGGGACTCACCGGGCACCAGGGCAGGCCACGCCTACACCTGCCTCTGAGGAATTTCTGTTGTCCAAAGAGCACTCCCTGGACAGAGTGGTTGTCAGCAGCTCAAGGGCAGGGTCCTATCTCGTCTCCCCCGTGAGAATGGTCGCTCAGGTCAGAGGCAAATCATGGAACCCGTCGGAGCCTTTGCAAGATGGGAAGACCCTCCCCCGAGTCGCTACGAGCATGAGGTCATGACCTCTTAGACCTTCCCCCAAACCCCCCCAACCAAAGACTGCGTCCCACAACAGATGCTTCCTAACAGCCCCGTGGGTCCCCAGGGAGTGTGGTCTCTCTCGGCAGCAAGTAACACACCCAACCTGTGCTGCTGCAGATGTGCTCCCAGTGGCCACTGGCTGATAGGACATTGACCCTGGCTGCATTCCAAGGGCTCCGCAGCCACGTGGCTAGTGGCTCTTGGACAGGACAGACTTCGAACCATCCCATCACTGGAGAAAGTTGGGTAGCACTGGTCTCCACTCCCTGACCCCAAATCCCAGCGCTGCGGGAAACCAGCTGTGTGAACACGAGCTCATCTGGAAACCTCTCCGAGCTGCGGTTTCTTCGTCTGTAAAATGGGCCTGATCAGCGTGATGAGGATTGAATGAGATGCCGTGTTCTAAGCACCTGACATTATGCCAGGTGTGGCAGATTCTGGGGTTCCGCTCCCTTCGAGAGGCGGGGTTCAATTTCCCTCTTCTTGATCGAGGCCTGAACTGAGTGAGGGGCTGCTGCTGCACAGAATGCGACAGAGGTCAGGATGCGTCACTTGCAAAACCAAGTCATAAAAGGTTGGGACTTTCTCCTCCTCCTCTTCTTGAGCCACTCGTGCTGGGGGAGGTCGGCCACTTGGTGGTGAGGACACTCAAGCCGCCCTATGGAGAGGGTCACGTGGTGAGGAACTGAGGCCTCCAGCCAACAGCCGTGTGACCTGGAAGCAGCTGTAGGTGACTGCAGCCTCGGCTGACGGCTGGACCACAACCGCACGCGTGGTCCTCACCGGGCCAGCACCCCTCGGCTCAGCAGCTCTGATTCCTGACCCTCAGAAGTGGTGTGAGATCATAAATATTTGTTATGTTAAGCCACTAAGGTTTGGGGTAATTCGTTACACAGTAATAGATAACTAATGCTCGTGGCCTATGGTCTTACTTAATTAATGGTAGCCATTCTAGCCAACTGGCCATAGCGCTGGCCTGCAGGAGCCCAGATCTGCTGGCTTGGGCAGTGGGGTCGCCCAATCGCTCTCTTTCTCCTTGCAAATGAAGAAACTGGCCCTCGGGCCTTGGAGGTCGATCTGGGAGGATGGTCAGTGCCGCCACACCAAATTGGTCCTCTGACTTGAAACGCCAGCCGAGGAATAAGAAGGTGCTGGCAAACTGGGGGCCTGGGGCTCCCAGGCTTAGGACCAGCCCTGGGTCCAGTCCGCCTCCGGAAGCCCCTTCTGGCCCCAGAGGGACTTCCCGGCAGGACCTTGGTGTCACCCTGTGCCCACCCTTTAGCCTGGAGGCTCCAGGAGGCTGGCCAGGGCCTGTGAGTGCATCCAGACTTTGCAAGGGGAGGAGATCTGAGGCTGGTGGGGGGGCGGGGGAGTGAGGTCCAGGGCTCCCACCTTTGGCGCCAGCCCATCCTTAACTCTGTCCTCCCGGAGGGTCACTCGTCCCCGGCCAAGCCACAGGCTTCATCACCTAGGTGCCCCCTGTCTGCTTACTGGGACACCACCCAGCCAGGCAGGTGGATTGAGACTTGGGTGCACCACCCCATCCCACGCAGGGACCTCAATGCCTCTGAGCGGGCACTTCCGCACCCCCACTGAACAAGGACCCCAAAGACGGTGCATCCCCAAAGTAAGAAGACAGATGGGGCCAGGGTGGCCCTCCGCCTGCGATTCTTGGGGAGCCGTGGCGTGTACAACCCGGGACTGCACACGAACATTCCGGTTCAGGCTCTGAGTCCACGTCGGGGAGGGAGGAGGATCCTGCTGGCAGGCACTTAACAAATTGGCCTGAAACGCCCCATCCCCGGCTCCCAGACCTCCGGGCACCAGAGAGGGTGAGGAGGGAAAGGCCCGAGCCTGGGCAAGCCGATTAATTGAAGGCTGGAGTCCGCGCCCGGGAGGGGAGTGCAGTGGGGGGGGGGGGGGGGGGCTGCAGGCGCTCCAGAGGCCCCGCCCTCCCGAAGGGCTATGCAAATCAGGGGCCCCGCTTTGCTTTTTCCCAGTAAGTGAAAGTAAGCCATCTACACCGGGGTTAACAATATATATTTATGAGATGTGGCCAGCTGCTTCTGTGTTTTCACATGTGTTTGTTGATGAAAGGTAACCTAAGGGTCAGATTATTATGTAAATAACTACTGAGGAGGTGGCAGTGACCCCCCCCAACTCCCCCCCAAGAGTCATCTCTGCAGCTTTCAGTGGGGACTAATGAATATTGGATCTGGTCGTGTGCTGGGCGCCCAGGCCTCTCTTTATGGAGAGAAGGGGTGGAACGGACAGACTCGTCTCCCTGTGGGCTCTAACCAGCCACTTCTCTCTCCACTCCTGCAGGACCGAAGGGAATTCAAATGCCTGGTCCCCTCCTCCCCAGCCCCTCCCCCGGCCTTCCGTCTACACACAGACAGAGGCAGACAGGGCACCCTTGCTGTGTGCAGGTTACATCATGGAAACCACTTCCATTGACCAGGCCCTTAAAGCATCAGTCTTGCGTCTCTTGCCCAGAAATCATCCCCGGAAAAGAGGAAAGACAAAGGGTCACCACGGAGCATGGCCCCAGAGACCCAGGCGGGAGGCGGAACACAAAGTGGTGGGCGGGGGGCGGGGAGCAGGGGAAGCCCCCAGCGCCCACCTGAAGCTGGACCCAGCATGAGGGGTGGCCTGGGTACCCGCATCCCTCTTGTCCTACCCCAGGAAGGGACAGCCAGCCTCCTTGCAAAGCAGCCCTGACACTAGGAGCAGCAGAGCCATGCCAGGTGCCCAGGGAGGGCAGAGCTGCGGGAGCCAGGGGTCCGGGAGAGGCTGTGCAGAGGAGACCAGCCCATCAGGGAGGTGGACCCTCTGGCCATCCGGGGTTCTGGCACCTCCCAGCAGGCTGGAGGGAATGAGTCTGGCTGGCTTTGCAGCCTTTAACTGGGGGGCCCCGGGGGCCCCAGCACGGAGGACAGAGACAGCTGATCCTGCAGGTGGAGGCGCCGCCTGGCCCTGCCCGCCTCTCGCATTGTGTGCAGGCTCCCAGGGCTCTGAGTGATGGCGTGGTGCCCCTGGGGGGAGGGTCTCTGCAAACGAGATACTGCGTCTCCCTAGACCTCCCTGAGTAAATAAAAGCTAAATATAAATAATGTGCCCACATTGCTCTCCGGCTCTGCCCTTGACTAGAGGGAACACGCTGAAATGGTTGATTAAGAATAAATAAAATTACTCTATTCTAGCTCCTCCAAACAGAAAGGCAGGGCTCCCCTCTCTCTGTGTGGCTGAGATAAAGCAGCCCCGGGAGGCAGCGGAGTCACTGCGGCTGGTTTGTGGCCGTTCGTACAATTCACCCTGCACGCAGGCATGGAGCAGGCAGAGGCATTTTAATCAGTGATTGTCACATAGGTGGGGTCCTTGAGTGGCGTGGAATCATCTCTCCAGAGGAAGGTGGGTGTTTGTTTCGGTGGCGCAAAGCAGCTAACTCAGGATGGCTCACAGGGTCACCCCGGGAGACGAGGGGGCTTAGGGACACACATGAGCCCAGCCTGGCCTTCCTCTGTCCCCTCTTGGACCTGCTGACAAGCACACTTCAGCACCGCACCCTCCACCCTGGCCTCCGGCATGGGAGGCCACTCCATCACTGCCTTCTCCAAAGCGGGGGGCACCTCACCTTTCCACGTAGGTGCCTGGCTGTCCCTGGGCTGCACCGGCGGCAGGAGGGAGACACCCAAAGGAGGCAGCTTCCTTCTGGAATAACGACAGGCTGACAAAGTGCCCCTCGTGGCTGACACTTACCGAGACTTCCCCGAGTTGCCGCGTGGAACATGCGCCACCGCCCCTAATTCAGGCTCCGGGGGTGCAGCCACTTAAGCAATGAGAAAGTCGGCTTTGAGAGCCAAAAGGACGTGTCTGGAATCCACTGCTTACCAGCAGGAAACGTGCCTCCAGACTCAAACCTCTCTTCCATCAAAGACTGTGCTCGGGACCAGCCAGGCTGGATGGTCTGGGAAAGGGGCTGTGCATCCAGCAGGCGCCCAATCCGTACTCCTTGAACCAGACGTTTGAATTCAGCTGCGGCGTGGGCTTTGTCAGCGTGCATCCTGCTCTCAAGTTCTAGATGACAGGTGATGGACTCAGTCGCCACCTTCCTTTCCACCTGGGGGCTGCCCATCCTGGCTCGGCGTCCTCTGGCTCGTGGGAAGCCTGTCCTTCCCCGCTGTGTGAGCTGGGACGGGGCCCTCCGCCTCGCTGGGTCTCGGCCCTCCCGCCCGCCTGAGAGACGAAGAGGTTGTATCACGCTGAGTGAAAGGAGCCAGACACAGAAGGTCACACGCTGTACGATTCCATTTATATGAAATGTTCAGAACAGGCAGTTCCATGGAGACAGAAAGCAGATCTGAGTTTGCAGGGGCTGGGGCTGGGGTGGGGGATGAGGAGAGGCTGCTCATGCCTCCGGGGTTTCTCTCTGGGGTGATGGAACTGTTCTGGAATTAGACAGAGGTGCTGGGTGTCCAACACTGTGAAAGTACGAAGGGCCCCAGAATTCTACAATTTAAAATGGGTTTTTAAAAAAGTAAATCAACAGTAATAAAACACGTGGAAAAATTGGTTAATTTTCTGTTATGTGCATTTCACTTCCATGTAAGAAAAAAAGAGGAGAGTTCGAGGGTGACAGTCCCTTGAGCCCCTTCCAGGTGTGATCTTCCAGGGTTACAATTTTTTTTTTGCTTTTTAGGGGCACGCTTGCAGCATATGGAGGTTCCCAGGCTAGGGGTTGACTCGGAGCCACAGCTGCCACCCTACACCACAGCCATGGCAACACTGGATCCGAGCTGCGTCTGTGACGTATACCACAGCTCACAGCAACGCCGGATCCTTAACCCACTGAGCGAGGCCAGGGATCGAACCCGCGACCTTATGGAGATGTGTTGGGTTCTTAACCTGCCAAGCCATAATGGGAGCTCCCAGGGGCTATAATTTTGCGTGGTCCTGTCACTACTCCCCTCCCTTGGCCAGATACCCCTCAGCATCACAGCGGCGCCCTGTTGGAACAACGGATCAGCCTGCTGGCTCCTCCTCCCTGCCCCCCCCACCTCGTTCTATTTTACACAGAACACTTCCAGCCACAGCCTCCTAGGCTTGGAAATTGGATCTGCCAGGGCCCTCGGTCATCACAGGGGAGCAGGAGCTCAGGCACCACAAATGAGGAGCAGAACACAGATTTGCTGATGATGGAGAGACCTTTGGAGAAGAAAAACAACACGAACCAGAAGGAACCCGCGTTGGCCCAGTCATACAGACGATCCGAGGAAGTGGTGTGGACGTGTCACTAACACGCCTCGGCGATGATGACATGCGAAGGGGGCCCATCGGCAACCGTGGAAAACCAGCACGCGCTCTGCCATGCACGGCTTTAAGGCGCGCTGTGGTCTTCGAGGGTCCGCTGGTGCTTGCGTGCTGACACCTGGGCAGACCGCGAGAGGGGCTGGGATGTGCTAAGGGTCCCACCCCAGTGGGTGAGGAAACAGCACCGCCTTGGCCACAGAGGGACCTGTGTGGTTTGGGATTAGTTCCTAAACCTCTCTGAGCATCAGCTTGCTCCTCTTGGAGGTATTTTTACTTCCAAGGGTTGTGAGCACCCCACATTGCCTTGGGCTTTTGGCTAGAGAGAATGCAAATCTTCAGCTCAAGTTGGAAGGGAGAGCTCTACCAGCAGTTAGCGTCACGGAGAGGTTTTTATAACCCACTTTGAGCATGCGCATCTTCCGGCCATCCATCCATTGCTGACCTCGGTCAGCTTCCGTTGACCGCCTGGCTCCCCGCCGGCAGGGACAGGGTCTACACCAAAGGCAAAAGGCGCCAAGTGCTCTCAAGGTGTGTCCAGGGCTTAGGAAGGACGCCCCTCTGCTGCTCCACTGATTCCTTTGCACAGAGTCTGCCCTAGGCTCCTTTCACGCTGTTCCGTCCTCCATAAATGCCTTTCCCTCCTTTTGTCCGGCCCAAGAACTGCACAGACTTCAAAACCCAGCGCATTAGTCCTCCGCTCAGTGGAGTCTTCTTTGCCGCCCACCATCCAGGGAGGTGGGTTGCTTTTCCTGGCCTCCACTCCTCCCCACTTGCTGCCTACTGGCTGTGGGCATTGTAACTGTGGGTTTAAGAAGGAAGGACGGGGCTGTTGTCCAGCTATCATTCTCACCCCACCGCTCAGCACAGCCCTGACGCATGACCTGTGCTCAGTAAATATCTGTGGCGTGCATGTATGCATGGAGGATGGAGGGAGGATGGATGGATGGGTGGGTGGATGGATGGATGGGTGGGTGGATGGATGGATGGACAAACGATGGGTGCGTAGGTGACAGCACCCACAAGGAGTTGGTTCCTAGTTTTGGCAACCCAGTGTCAACCAATGGGAGTAGGTCATCCCAATCCAAGGAGACCCAGGACAGTGTTCTCTAGTCTCCTGGAGACCGTGGGAACCGACTTGACAACAGCCCAGGGGGAGCTTGTGTCTTCAGGCTGCAGCTTTCAAAATCCTTCTCCTCCTGGAGTTCCCATCATGGAGCAGAGGGAAAGAACCCAACTAGGAACCATGAGGTTGCAGGTTCGATCCCTGGCCTTGCTCAGTGGGTTAAGTGTCTGGCGTTGCCGTGAGCTGTGGTGTAGGTCGCAGACATGGCTTGGATCCCGCGTTGCTGTGGCTCTGGCGTAGGCCGGCAGCTACAGCTCCGATTGGACCCCTAGCCTGGGAACCTCCACACGCTGCGGGTGTGGCCCTAAAAAAGCAAAAGCAGAAACAACAACAACAGCAACAACAAAACCCCACAAAATCCTTCGCCATCATCAAAGCCTGCAAATAAAATAGTAGCTCTGCCTAGCAACCTCAGAGGATCAAAGGCAGCCAGAGAAAAGCAAAATCAAATTACCCTGAAAGACAGCAGCCCCTAGAAGACACACAGCTTTCAACCCTGAAAGCAGAAAGACAGGAGCCTGCCCCCCCACCTCCTCTCCCACTGCCCTCCTCTCCAGCTGCCGGAGGTTGTCGGCCGGGGTTGCAGACTGGGGTGAGGAAAGAGAAGCCAAGCCCACAAAAGGCTTGGTTTGGCCCACGTCGTGCTTTTTAATGTAAAATTTGGGGTGCCAGCATCTAAAGCCACATGCTTTCATGTCCAAATCCAGCTTGTACGTCGGCTTCTCCGGAGAAACCCCTGGCTCTCTCCCCTATGACAGCAATAGACAGGGGCAGAGGAGTCGCCACCTCCAGACATGACCTTCTCCAGGTGACCCCAGACCCACCCACCTGTACCTGCCTGGCCCTGGAAGGGGGGTGAACATGCAACACGTCTGTTCCCCGAGACCCTCATCCCCGCAGGCGCATGTTTCCGAACCTTCCAAAGGTCCGGGGTTTGGGGGCCGCTCCCTGGCTTTCCCAGGATGTTGCCACACGATCTTTCTTCTTCTGTCTTTCTCACGCATCTGAATTTTCAGACAGACCCCAGACCAGGAGCGAGATGCTAATTCTGTCATCCCTGTGACTCATCGGTCTAAGGAGGGGAGACCAGTGGGGGCGACAGGTTCATCCTTGGCCCGTTCTCAGCTTTCGAGCTCCACTGATGCTGCGTCAAAGCCGCACGGGCCGAGCTGCGCCTCTCCCCCCGTTGAAGGAGGAGACAGGAAACCGACAAGGGCCTCACCTAGCCGCTGCCTGCTCCAGAAGGGGGGTCAAGGTCCCCAGGGGCTCCCCCAACACTTAGGCCACCTTCTCTGCAGGCCAAGACCCACCGACTCTGGACGCTGTTGGTGGAAGACCAGCTGCCGGGAAGAGGGAGGGGCGGGGAGAGGCGGCCTCATCATACCTGTTTGCACTTGGATGACCCAGTGGGGTTTGTGTGCGGGGAGGAGAGCCGGCGAGGGCTGTTTGTTCTGGGAATGGTTAATCCTTGTTCAAATTTATACCCTGAATCTTCCGGCAATTGTGTCAATGAAGAGTCAGTAACACGCTCCAGGCCGCCAAGCCCAACTTGGAGTAACTGACTCCCTTTGCAGGGTTCTGAGCAGGGGATCCCTCCCCACCCTTCCGGGGTCCCTGAAGCCCCCGACTTCCAGGAAGCTGACCAGGCTCTGTCCCCACCACTCGCGGCTGCGTGAATTAGTCACGTTATACAGCTCTGTGTGGGTGGAGTCCACAGAGGGATTGGAGCTGGCGCTGGCATGGGGGCTGCATGATGCTGGAGCTGAAGCTGGATGATGCTGCCAGGATCATCCTGAGCAGCCAGCGCTGGGCCCTCAGGTGCCCGTCTCCGTGGGGCTGGTGTCCCCCTCTCTCTTGGGGGCATGGCTGTGCTTCCAAAGGTTCTGAGGCCCATTCAGGTAACTCCTGGTTTGATTTCCGTCTCATCGTCTCACTCTGGCCCCCGAGCCGAGGCCCAAGGAGAATTCTCTCTACCGTGGATGCAGACAGATGCCGAGGGATGGAGGACAGTACCTGCCCCAGGTCTGCAGAGGCCCTGCACCTCCAGAGCCAGCCACCCCCCGCCTGCCAGACTGCCCTCGTCCCCCGAGACTGGCCTTGCACGAGGGCAGAGTCAGCCCTGCCCGTCATCTCGTTAGCGTGATTCAGAGCTAAGTGATCTGATTAAATGGGGCTTCCCACGGCCCAGCTGGAGGTGATGAGCTCCAGTGAGGAATTTGTTTTACCTCAAACTGGGAGGTTTAACCCCAGGAAGGAATAAAAGTCCCTGCTCAATTCCTTCCCCTGGTCCACGTCTCTTGCTGCCTGTGGATGGGCTGAGCTGATGGGCCATTTGCCGGGATGGTTGGATGGAGCCAGATTTTGTAACGGGAAATGGCATCTCTGGAGGCCACTTAGGAGAAAGTAAAATGTGAGCGAGGCAGGGGCTGGGAACCTGCCCCCCAGGAGGTACGCCAGCTGCAGGTGCCGGTAGGGCAGCAGTCACGCGGGCACCTCCGCCCTGCTCCCCATTGGAGGCACTGATCACCGGCCTTGTCCAGGCAGGCTTTAATGTGCCAGGGACGCCCCAGAATGCTGGGTGTGGGGGGCAAGGGGCAGAGGGGCCTTGAGATCAAGGAATTTGCCCTCCCCCCACCCCCCACACCCGCTGCCATGGGATCTGGGTGTGATTCTGGCCCAGCTACTTATCAGCTAAGTGGCCTTGACCAGTGACAGTCCCTCTGAGCCTTAGATCCTGTCTATAAAAGGGGGACAATGGAATCTCCCACACAGCATGGTTCTGAGGTTGAAGGGAAGCGCCCCCTATAGGAGCTGGTAGGCGGTAGGAGCTCAGGAGACGGGAAGGGGCTGGAGAAGAGGGGGCAGAACTCAGCCTGCGTGTTCCCGTGGCCTTGACCCAGCCACCCCGGTCCGGAACATACACCGAGGGGACATCCTGCCCCCACAGATCCAGAGACAGGTACCAGGATACTGACAGCAACTTATATGCAGTAGCCAAACGCTGGTCCAAATGCCCACTGACAGGAGAGGAGAGAAAGCAATCGCGCTGTGCGCGCCAGTGGGATGCCGAGCCTCCTAGCAGAGCAGGGGCACTTACTGAGCAGACTCAGGCGGCAAAGGGCCCCCGGGCGAGGCAGGACTTTGACGAACTGAGGTGACGATGGCCTCGTTGGGGCAGAGACACCCCCGACCTCCCAACAAGCACACGTGCTGGGGTCACACCCGCTGTCCTGAGTTTCTCTGCTCTTCGTTGACCCTTCTTGTCTGCACGGTCACAGCCTGGCTCCTCCAAGGCCGTCTCAGCTTTGCCAACATGGCAGCAGGGGCAGGGAGGGTCTTTGCAGGGGCACAGGCCACCGGGGCCATGGGGGAGGAAATGGGGTGTTCCTGCGAGGTTTGGCGGGGCTGCCAGCATCCATAAAGGAGGCTGAGGGGGAGTGCGGTGCAAGCCGTCACTCTGCCTCCCAGTCGAGCTCACACTGGATGCTGCTGCCGCCTGAGCCCCTCTGCTTCAGGGGAGCAGCGCGTCAGTGATGGATGAGCCTTTAATTAAAGTAATGAGACGTTTATAACGGTGGTTATCTCCAAAATTAGGCCTTTTAGCAATTATTCCTGGGGAATGTTCCCCGGGTGGTTGGCTCCCTCTTTAGAACAACTGTGGGGCGGGGGAGGGATCTCCGCACCTGAGAGGGATTTTCCCAGCATCCCCTGGGCTGTGATAGGTCAATGGTGGCTCATGGTTTCCCTGGAGAACAGAACATGGCTTCTGCCTGAGCTTTCTCCCCAGAGGAGCAAAAGTTCAATGGCCCTCAGGCCCTGGCCACGTCTCGGGTGCTAGTGGACTTCAGAGAGGGCAGCTTTGGGATCGGAAGCCACATATCTGGGTGCAAGTCCCGCCTTGACACCACTTGCCGGTTCTGGGCCTGAGGGCAAATCCCCGCATCCTGAGCCTCCCGGGCTGTTGGGAAGAACAGATGCCATAAGCTGAGCAAGTACTCTGTCACCTCTCAGGCACCAGATCCACGCTACATGGCTGTCATGTGCTCCTAATAGCATGTTCTAGAACATTCCTACTCGAACCCCACGTCAGCTCCCTCCCCGGGACAGGCTTGCACATATTAGCATCAGTCATCCGGGTTGATACCACGGAAGATGGCCACATACTGAAAACCAACCAACCAACAGGCCTCACAGACGTCAGAGTGTGAGGCCACAGGAACTCTAGGAAGAGGCCCTTCGTGGCCAGGAAGGTGCGATGGGGGCTGAGTCGTTACCCGACCCGGGCCTTGGTTTGCTCCCTGGGAGCCTGATGACGGCGGCCACTGGCCAGAGCACGGCCCAGAGCAGGCGCAAGGATGGGATGTGCGCACTCTTGGAACTGCAAAAGGTCAGCCCAAGCGCTCCCACCACTCAGCGGGGGAAGGTCACAGGACCAAGTTCAGACCCAGCAGCCATCTGCCCCAGGCCCCTCTGATGGTAACTAACAGGGAGCTCATCCAGAGACCAGAGACAATTGCATGTGCCCAGATCACACAGCCAGCCGTGGTCTGGGGTATAAAACACAAGCCTCTTATTTCCTGAGGGTCTTATCAACATCCGCACTTTGGCTATTATTATTACTGGCAACTTATCCCTAAAATTTATTAAAAATTAACCATGTGCCAGGACTCTTTTAAACATTTGCATGCATCATCACATTGAGTCTTCCTAATAACCCTGCTATTATGGCTGTTGCCACACCTCTGTAACTGATGGGAAACAGGCACAGAGAGGCTGAGAAGTCTCCCTGGGGTCACACAGCAATGTGGACCCAGACCTGGGTCCCTGCACAACATGGCTTCCTACCCTCGAGGCCACGCCAACGGGGTGGCCTATGCAGCCACTCTGGCTGGAGGCGGAGGGACTCCTGATAAGCAGGGGTCTCTCCTGCTCCAGGCTTCTGGAGTTCTCCAGGCTCGGCCCTCCCCCTGCCTCTCCTGCCCCTCACCACACAACCCCTTCATCCTGGGCCTGCCTTTCACTGCCCAGGGCCCAGGGCCTCCCAGAGGTCAGCTTCTGTTCGATGGGAAGTACCAATGCACCCACTCCAGCCTGGGGGAGGGAAGGGGTGTTGTCACCTCTTTGGTCACTTGTATGTTCACCCCTGCGCCCTAAGCCCTGCTCGGTGCTGCTCTGGATGCTGGAAGTGCAGCCATGGAGAAGCCAGTGGGGCCTGCCCTTGGGAAGCTGGTGTTCCAGAAGGGCGTCCAGTTCCCCACTAGCCGAGCCAGCCCCGGGGCTGCCTGCAGTGGCCAACCAAACACTGCCCTCCGGGAGACAGGGTGGAAAGCCAGGGCCAGGGTGCCCGCCTGCTCTTCCAGCAACAACAGGGCACCGTGAAGGGCAGAGGCCCCAGGGAGGAGCGAAGGAGGGCCAGCCAAGCTGGCAGCGGACAAGGTAAATGACGCCACAGAGGCCTACGGCACAGGCACGAGGCTGACCTCTGTGTGCGGCTGGCAGGAGGGCACTGGGCCCCAGGGGGCCCCCTAAGCTAGTGGGCATGACCGCCCCTGGGCAGCCTGGGTGATGGGATGGACCAGCCCCCGAGGAGCAGGCGCTGCTCCCCACTCTGCCCGGAAGAGGCAGGAGAACCAATGGCAGGGCTGGGGGTGGATTCTTGCCTGGGAACGGCTGCCAAGACGCCAGGGCCGGAAGCTGCCCCTCCCACATCCTCTCAGTGCCCTGGCTTTGCAAACGCAGGAAACTGCCAGCTTGGCCTGGGCAGATGCTGCAAGAAGAGCTAGCTGCCCTCACGGTGGACTTCTGTGAGCGGGCTGGGGAGCATGGCTGTCCTGCTGAGAGGCAGCATCAGAAACCCCACCCCAGGAGTTCCCGTCGTGGCGCAGTGGTTAACAAATCCGACTAGGAACCATGAGGTTGCGGGTTCGATCCCTGCCCTTGCTCAGTGGGTTAAGGATCTGGCGTTGCCGTGAGCTGTGGTGTAGGTTGCAGACGCAGCTCGGATACTGCGTTGCTGTGGCTCTGGCGTAGGCCGGCAGCTACAGCTCCGATTCGACCCCTAGCCTGGGAACCTCCATATGCCGCGGGAGCGGCCCAAGAAATAGCAAAAAAAAGACAAAAAAAAAGAAAAAGAAACCCCACCCCAAGATGCCCGCTTACCAGTGCCCACCAGAGGGGGGTGAGGGGAGGGGGGAGCAGGAACTACCCCCTCAGGGTCCATGACCTGCAGGTGCAGTGAATCAGCGGCTGGGCACCCAGAGAGTAGCCAGTGGCACAGCTGGCTGACTCCACCTGCGGGAGCCCATCCACGGGGCTCTACTCAAGACCCCCAAGGAAGACCCCTCGCCTGCAGACAGCGCTGGGCTCAGAGCCCTGAGGAAGGGGTCTGCCCGAATTGTCCTCCTCCAGGACTGGAGCCTGGTCACCTGGAGGGGCCCGCACCACCGCCTCCCCCCCCACCCCCCGCCCCGTCAATGTGCTTTTCCAACAATCAGAAATGAGGGCGCCCTGGGAGTCGAAGGGTTTGATCAAAAGGACAGGAAGGGGCTGTTATGGCTTTTCCATCGCACAGCAGCTGGCCGCGCAGTTAACGTGAACTTCCACTTAAGAAGGACAGTTACAGGAAAACAGCATAAGCTCCAGGGCCCCTGGTTTGCGGGGGCTCTAGATGCCCGCTGAGGGGCCTCGCTGCACAGTTTGAACAGGGCAATAGCCCTGGCCACAGGGGACAGACCTCCTGACCAGGGGCTCCCAGAATCCGTGTGGCCCTCTGGCGTCTGCACTTGTCACCAGATACCCCGACTCCTCAACCTCCTCCTTGGAGGATCAGTATTTACAGACACGCCTCTTGTCCCCCGCACGGCAGGACTCTCCCCCCACAGGAGGGCCTTGGTGGCCTCAGCTCCCCAGGGGCCCGGCTGGCTGGGGGTCCCTGCTGTGCAGGAGGCCACTCAGGGCTTTCCTCCATCATCCACTGGACTTAGACAGAAAGGGGTGCCCAGCAGGGCCTTGGTGACCCAGCAAAGGCCCAGAAGAATGGGGCACGTGGAAAATGGGAAGAGCTCTCCTGGGTTCAGTGTGGGGGCACCCAGTCTGGAGGAGGTGGGGCGAAGGAAACGGGGGGGCGGGGGGGAGACTGAGAGGGTTTCACTCCACCCTGGCTTCCAGCAGGACCCCTCCCTGCCCTCCTCTCCCCCTCCCTCCTCAGAGTTAGAGAGACCAGCCCTAGCCGTGGGACCTGGTGGGAGAGGAGGGTGCCCGCCTGTCTTCTTAGAGAGAGAGCCTTCAAGCAGGGGTCTCGGAGAAGGCCCTGTACCACTCCCCGAGCCTCGCCTTAAGCTAAATGCTGCGGCAGGAGGGCGCTGACTCACCCAGCCTCTCGTTACCCTCAGCGCCCAGATCAGCACATTTGTACACGGGGCACCTCTGTGACAGCTCTCAAAATGCGCTGCTGTCACACTCCATGAGTGCAGGCGGTGGGGGGGGAGGGGGCCTCGGAGAGCTGCCCCATCCCCGACCAGGGACTCGGCTCACCCACCATCAGTGCCCAGCCCCCTTCTCCCCCTCTCTCTCACACCCTCCCCGCAGGGGATCCGTGGGGGGGTGCCTCCTGTGCGGACCCCAGCCCCAAACCTCTGGCTTTTGGCCCCTGGCGGGCTCTTCCCAGAGCTCCCCACCTCCCTGACTTAGAGTGGTATTAGCAGGAGCAGGCTTTTTCTCTCTCTTTTAGTCAAAATCAATGACAATGACAGAGTTATAAAGCGAGCCGTAGGGAGGAAGAAGAAAGCGCCCGGTGTCAAAACTGATGCCGGGCGCCGTTCGAGAAACCTATTAGGATCTCAGTTGCCTTAGGGTGTGCTGCTGCTCTGTGCGGGCGGTGTGATGTCAGCGAAACCCACTGGCAGGAGCAGCCGTCTTCCGCGGCGCACCTGTCATTAATGTGGAAGGTGGCACACCGCAGCCATGAGTCTGGGGGCACAGGCAGGGGGGTGGGAGAACTCCACTGGGAGCCTTAAAATGGCCTTTCCGGGAAGAGGACGGGGACCCCCAGGTTGGCGGCGGGGGGGTGTCTTGGGGTCTCTAAAGAGGCAAGCCCACCCACCGGGCCAGACACAGGGGCTGGTCCTTGCAGGTAGAAGAATCCTGGAGGGCGCAGGTTGGAGCTAGGATGCCCAGGCCAGGTCCCTTTGTTTCCTCCTGTGATTCCCACTGGCAGGAGGCCAGCACACCTGCACGTCGCCTCCCCCTCGCAGCGCCCCCTGAGCTGCACCCGCAAAGGGAGTGAGGGGGTTGCTGAACCCCATCACCCACTTGGGAGAGTTGGGGTTGCCGAGGTCCCTGCCACTTTGCCAGAATCCCTTTTCATCTCCCCCCTGAAGGAGGGCTGGGGGGACAGCATTGACCCTAGGCCCCTCCCCGCTCCCTGGAGACAGAAACAAACTGCAATTGGGAGGGAGAGGCGTGATGGGGCTCATGTGGCAAAAACTCGGGCTTCAGACCCTCATTACCCAAGAGTCTTGGGCGGCAACCTGTTCGCTCCTCTCTAAAGGGGGGGTGTTCACGTCTGCTCAGGCTGAAGGCGGGGCCGCCCCTCGCCCCTCCTCGCCCCATAGTAACGTGGCTGCCCCACCCCTTCCCCAAGGCCCCGCCCACCAGGGAAACTGCTGCAGAAAGCCAAGGAGAAGGCGGGGAGACTGGGCCTGTGTGGGACGGTGTGAGGCTAAGATTCCCATGAAATAAATACACTTTGCTAATTGGATTACTCAGCCAGTAGAATATACTACTGGATTTCCAACATGATGCTAATAAATTGTGTGAAGAACTTAATCATGTTAGCATCCCCACAGCTTGTAAGAGATGAAATTAGAAAATCACGCAAAGTTGACATCCAGGCTCCTGTAAGCGGTCCAGACGCCCGGAGCTTCCGTGTGCTTCTCCTCTGCGCCGCCAAGGTCCTAGACACTTCAGTGTGTGTATGGTACCAGGGGTGGGGGAGGAGGAGAGGAAGATGCAGGGGTGATGCTTGGGTCTTGTCCCAGGACCAGGTCCCCAGGAAGGACCCATGGGGCTGGAGCAGTGGGGGCAGAGGATTGAGGCCGAGGAAGGCTCCTCGGAGGGCAAAAGCAGCCCCCACTCTCCGTCTGCATCCAGCTGCGTCCTCCGTGAGGTTTGGGCAGGACCAGGCAGCAGAGGTTGCATTATGGTCCATGCACACAGCAGCAGGACCCTGCCAGCTCCCCCCCGCCCCCCCCCGCCTCAGTCCCCGCCTCCTCTAGGCAGAGACGGCCCCCTTCCTGGTGCCTCTGACATGTGTGTCTCCACCATGTGCCCCTTCATGCAGGGTGACACTGGGCTCCTGGCAGCCATGGTGTGGCAGGCAGGGTCTGGGCTTCAGGGGAGGGAAGGGGCAAGGGCTGAGCCGTGGTGGAGACAAAGACCCCTCATCTTCAAGAATCCCCTTGAGGGCGGCAGCGGGGGTGGGGAGGCTCTTAGGAGGAGGGCCTCCCCTTTCACTTTCTTTTTTTTTGTCTTTTTGTCTTTGTTGTTGTTGTTGTTGTTGTTGCTATTTCTTGGGCCGCTCCCGCGGCATATGGAGATTCCCAGGCTAGGGGTTGAATCGGAGCTGTGGCCACCGGCCTACGCCAGAGCCACAGCAACGCGGGATCCGAGCCGCGTCTGCAACCTACACCACAGCTCACGGCAACGCCGGATCGTTAACCCACTGAGCAAGGCCAGGGACCGAACCCGCAACCTCATGGTTCCTAGTCGGATTCGTTAACCACTGCACCACGACGGGAACTCCCCCTTTCACTTTCTAACCTGGAAAACAGACCCTGGTGTAAGAGAGCTGAAAAGTGAGGACCAAATCGAAACCTCATGACTTCTGCCCTGTCGCCTTCCCCCAACCCCTGCAGGTGTCAAAGGACGAGGCAGCCCTTCAGACAGTGTGCAAATGCACGCAGGAACTCGGGGACACACACACACACCCACTCAGAGTCGCAGGTGCACCTCCGCACGTACACCTGAAGTCAGCCCCCAAACAGGAGCATCTTCGATGACCCGAGCCTCATGAAAATAACACCTGGCTCCGTGGCAGTGTCCAGCTATAAATGCAAATGTTCCTCTAATGCTCCAGGTTCAAGAGCAACACCTTAGAGACAATTCTAATTTGCATAACAAAATTCAGTTCAGGCAGAGGGAAAAAAAATCTCTTGTTTGCTGCTTCTTGGTAATTAGCAGGAACAATTACCGCAGCATCCAGAATTTCCAGCCCCAAAGCTGCCTGTGGGCCTCACCTGAGCACCTCAGGAGCCAATTTAGAGAAGCCAAAATAAGGCCATTGTGAGGGACGCTCACCCTGGGGCACGAGAGGCTCCAGCCAGAAGCACGCACCTGGCCCTCCTCTTAGGCAGCCACTCCCCACTCAATACACGGCCAAGCTCACTCCCGCTCACACGCGCCTTCCCGGGTACACTGTGTGCCTCGCGTGCCCGTGTCAAGGGATGAAGATGCCAACATGAGGACAAGACAGCCCCGTCTTCAAAGGCAGCTCAGAGGAGGGCTGCTTCTCCCTTCCTCTTCTTGTTTAATCCACTCAGTCATTCTGTGTCTTTTGATTGGAAAGTGTAGTCTATTTACCCTTAAAGTCATAATTGATAGGTAAAGACTTACTCTTGCTATCTTGTCCATTGCTTTCTGACGTTTTTTTTTTTTCCTTCTTAGGGCTGCACCCGCGGCATATGAAAGTTCCCGGGCTAAGGGTCGCATGGGACCTGCTGGCCTATGCCACAGCCACAGCAACACCAGATCCAAACTGCATCTCCTACCTACACCACAGCCTGTGGCAACGCCAGATCCTTAACCCACTGAACGAGGCCAGGGATCGAACTCGCGTACTAGTTAGGTTCTTAACCCACTGAGCCATGGCGGGAACTCCGCGCTTCTCTCTTCTTGGTAGTCCAGCTCTCAGGGAGGCATTTTTCTCCTTCAACCCGCATCCCAGCCCTTGCAGCGCAGGGGGGAGCACTGAGCGGCCAGAGAGACAGCCCGCCTCCCAGCTCCGCTGGTTCTGCCCTGCACAGCATCCCGGGTAAACGCAGAGACGTCTTGGTGACCATTGCAAATAGCAGGCAGTGACGTTATTTGCTGCCACTGGAGGTAAGATAGTGATATGAGCCATTTAAACCCCAGGCTCCAGTTTAGAGTCCACCAGCAGGAGAAAGGGGAGTAAGGGAAGGGGAGGGAGGGAAGACGGGGACGGGGGGGGGGGGGGGGGGGGGGGAGGGGGAGGAAGAGGGGGAGGGGGAGAGAGGGGACAGGAAGCGGGAGGGGAGGGGGAGAGGGGCGGGAGGGGAGGCGCGGAGGTGTCTGGGCGAAGGCCAAGGAGAAGAGAGTTCCAAACAGAAATAAGTTCCAAAGAGGAAATGTGGAGCTCAGAGGGCTGGACGCGTTCAAAGAAATTCTGCCCCAGCGACTGAAGAGCCAGAAGCCTGAGGTCAAAGAGAAGAGGCAGACGCAGCTCACAGAGGCCGGAGCCCGCATCCCTACCTGCGCGAGAGACCCGATGATTCCGTCTTCAGGAATTTTGTGAACTGGTCGTTAAATCCGGCAATAAAAACATTAAATCATATACACTCGCAAACAAATAAATCTTATTAAAAACAACAGCCACTTCCTCGTTATTTCCCTACATTTTATTATGAGCCGTGCTCCCAGGAGGACGGCTGTTTCTGGGATCTGATTGGCTGAAATAGCACAGAATCCTGTATCTCCTTCTACCTCTGCCTCCGGGGAGGTCACGTCCTTCCAAACTGGCTGCAGGGGGAGGATATACACCAGGGAACCTGGCCGAACCTACGAATCAGAGCTTGATTCCTATGGGTTTGTTGACTGGCTGGACTTCAGAACGTGATGGCGAGACTGCTAATACAGAGTCAAGTGGAAACGGGCATATTGCCATCACCCTGTGGAGAGCAGCGAAAAGATGATCAAGTTCAAGTTGAAAGGCAACCGCGGGTCGGCTCTAGGTGCAGGCGTTCAGCAAAAATCAGTGAGCGCGCTCTGAGGGCCAACTCCCCTGACAGAATTGACAATAAGGAACAGTGTTTACTTTATGATCCCTTGGGAATTCGTGCAACACATCCTCTCTATCATAAATTTTTCTTTTCTTTTTTGCTTCTTAGGGCCACACCTGCGGCACATGAAAGTTCCACGCCGGATCCTTAACCCACTGAGCAAGGCCAGGGATCGAACCCGCATCCTCAGGGATACTAGTCAAATTCGTTTCCGCTGATCCATGGTGGGAACTCCCTTATCAGCAAAATTCATGAGAAACACAGACATTGGTTTTCCAGAGGGCTGGCTGTCCAACGATAACAGCACACCACTCTCTGGAAGCCATTCCTCAGGATGCACTCCATCCTGGGTTAAAAACGTAACACCCTTCCCTAGGACTGAAAGCACAGAGGGATCCGTCATTGGATTTGGTTGGGGGGCCCCGGTCCAAGGCAGGGAAGAGCAAGGCCACCAGCGAGCATCTGGGACACCGGAGAGGAGGTGTGAAAGATGTCCCAGCACCGTGCGTGCAGCCCCGATGGGGTGTGAGGGTGACGGGGGGTAAGAGGGATGCAGACCCCTCTCATCCCGCCCACGGCTCACGGGCACGGCCTGCAGTGCTGTGCTCCTGCACACGCGTCTCACTGACCGTAAGCCGTTCTCCTGGGATCGCGGCTGATGAGAGACTCCTGCGGTGATTTGCTGAGACCAGCAGTTGACCTTACTTCGCAGGCGCCCCCCCCCTCCCCACAACTCCCGCATCAGGGCCTTGCGCAGCTGGTCGACCAGTTGTCCGGCACCTGCCTTCTGTGGTTCCAGCCAAGGTCATTCTCATTCAGCTCATCCTTAGGAGCAGATGGCAGCCGCCTCTGAATTCCTGCGGAGGCCACACTGTCCGCGGACCAAGAATCAGACTGGGCGGCGAAGGCTTGAGGTGAGGTTCTGCCTGCTGACACCCAGCCCGGAGGGGGACACCCCTCCAGAGCCAGCCAGAAGGAATCGCATGCACCCACAGATGCCGTGAGCAGCTGGCAACAATTCACTGCTTTGTCTGAAGCCCCTGTGTGGTGCCTGCGTGGTGGACTTTCAGCCCCTTTGGTGCCTCTGAAGCGCAGGAGGTGGCACTCGAGCCACCAAGGAATCGCCTCAACAAGGCTAACTAAGCATGTTTGCCCAAGAAATCCAGATAATGCTCTTATCAGGTGTGACCTTTACCATATGGGGAACACTGTCCGTGACAAAAGTGCCATTTTTTAAATGGTTTTCACACCAGGGTATCAGCCATTAGTCATGAGGCATGCGGGGGGCTGCTGGCTCTGCCCGGGAAATCCTGGAGCCCCGGGTTAGACCCCGGCAGGCTGCTGGCTGTGTGAGCCTTCACTTCATTGAGACAGCAGGGCCTGATGGCATCCTGGCCACCCCCCCCCTCCCCGGAGAGGGGGTGGGAAGAGCCTCCCTTCTCAGCTTCCCCGCAGCAGAGTCAACGGAGTCCTTATTTGGAGGTGTCTTTGTATCCTCAGAGCTGATAAATGTCTCGATGCCTCCGCTGAGGCTGTGTGTTTAGCGTCAGCTGCCCTCTTCCTCTCTCTGCTGCTGCAGCCTTAAGCATTGTTCCGTGAGGGGGTGGCTGGAGCTGGCCCACCCCCCGCCTCCCCCCCCCACGCCTAATTGGAGCGACACGAGCGCTAGAATTCAGCATGAATTCAGGATGCTCATCTCCACAAGGGCATCTCCCATATCAGCCCGAGAACACCTGGACCAGTCCGATTAGGGAGCCACCAGCCACACGGCACTCAGGAGTGTGAGTCCAAATTGAGAGGGGCTGGGGCATAAAACGCACATTGGATTTCAAAAGCTTCGTACAAAGACAAATGCAAAATAGCCTATTAGTCATTTTTATTCTGATTGCATGTTGAAAATAATAATGCTTTGGATATGTTATTAATTCTTTTTTCTTCCTCTTTTCCTTTTTTAGGGGCCACACCAGCCGCCTATGGAAGGTCCCAGGCTAGGGTCGAATTGGAGCTGCAGTTGCCAACCTATGCCACAGCCATGGCCACGCCAGACCCGAGCCACATCTGGGACCTATGCTGCAGCTGTAACCATCTCAGATCCTTAACCTGCGGAGCGAGGCCAGGGATCAAACCCACATCCTCATGGATACTATTAGGGTTCGTAACCTGCTGAACCACAACAGGAACTCCTATTATTAACTTTAGTTTTGCCCATTTCTTTTTACTTAGCTAATGTGGCCACTAGAAAATTTTAAATGGTAGATGTGGCTGGCATTATACTTCTGCTGGGAGTGTAGCTATAGCGAAACACACACCCTTGCAGAGACCTGGCCTGGGTTTGGGGAAGATGGATGGATGGGAGGGCAGAAGGGAAGGCCCGGTCCAGGTCCTGGGGGTGGACACTCCCAGCCTCATGGCGGGGGGTGGGCAGTGCTCACACAGCCATCCACGCAAACCAGCATCTTCTGGGGGGAAGTGTTGTATCTGCCAAGCCCGATGCTCTGGCAAGGATGAGTCATGACACACTTCATCTTGGGACAGGTACTTAGTGACGTCCTCGGAGACAGACTGGCCGAGGCCACCAGGGCCCCCTGAGTCCCCCTTTGGAGGGCACCTGGGGTGACCTCAGCAGGGAGCAGATGGCGGGTGTCCACCCCAAACGGCCAGCAGTGCCCCACCCCTGGGTGATGCTCAGATCTTCCCACCCTGCATATTAACACCTGGATCTATCCTCAGCCATAGCATACAAGAATTCCCAGGAGAGGGATCAAACCTGCGCCATAGCAGGAACCTGAGCCACTGAAGTGACAACGCCGGATCCCTAACCAGCTGCACCACACAAGAACTCCTCAGCCGTGTCTTAAAATGACCAGGAGACAAGCACCGAGGAGCTGTTGCCATTGCACCAGCCATTGCCTGACACCTTCAGGGTCCTTTCCAGGCCACACACACCTGTAACTCAATTTCCTCTCCATCCGAAGAAGCACCTGGAAGCCCACGTACCCTCCCTGTGATGGCGGGAATGTTTCTCGGCCAGTGTCGTCCTGGGTCTGAGTCACACACAATGAAGAGGAAGAGTCTTCGGGGCCGGGGAGTCTGCAGGGATTTACCCATGAACTTTGGGGAGCATCCTTGTCTGTCAGACTCTGCTGGGTGCCAGGGGTTCAGAGATGGATGCAAGTCACCCCAGGTGGGCACCAAGGGTTCCAAACAGAGCGGCGAGTGAGAGGAGAGACCCGTGAGATGCCGGGGGCTTTTAGACGGATCTGAGGACCTAGAAATGTGTGTGCAGGAGAGGGAGGAAAAGAGACCTCAACTGCCTTAAAGGGCAGATTACAGATTACAGCAGCCAGAATGGCCATCATCCAAAAGTCTACAGACAATCAGTGCTGGAGAGGGGGTGGAGAAAAGGGAACCCTCCTACACTGTTGGTGGGATTGTCAATGGGTGCAACCACTGTGGAAAGCAGTCTGGAGATGCCTCAGAAAACTAAACATAGAACTCCCATTTGATCCAGCAATCCCACTCCTGGGCATCTATCCAGAGAAAACCACGACTCGCAAAGACACATGTACTCTGATGTTCACTGCAGCACTATCTGCAACAGCCAAGACATGGAAACAACCCAAATGTCTATCAACAGAGGAGTGGATCAAGAAAATGTGGTACATACACACAGTGGAATATCACCCAGCCATTAAAAGGAACGAAATATCGGCATTTTTAGCAACATGGATGGACCTAGAAATTATCATGCTAAGTGAAGTCAGCCATACAATGAGACACCAACATCCAATGCTTTCACTGACATGTGGAATCTGAAAAAAGGACGGACTGAATTTCTTTGCAGAACAGATGCTGACTCACAGACACTGGAAAACTTATGGTCTCCAGAGGAGACAGTTTGGGGGGTGAGGGGATGCGCTGGGGGTGTGGGATGGAAATCCTATAAAATTGGATTGTGATGATCATTGTACAACTATAAATGTCATAAATTCATTGAGTAAATGAAAAATAAATAAATAAAATAAAGAAAAAAGAAAACAGAGGAGGGAAGGGCATTAGATGAGCAAATCTGCAAGGAAGAAGGCGGGGTGGAGCGTGGGAGGTGCGTGGGGGGGAGGGGGCTCCAGGCCGTCTGGATTTAGTGGGCAGTGAAGGCCAAGGCCGGGAGTGACAGGGGACAAAGCTGGAAGAAGAGAGGGGCTTTGCATGGCACACCCAGGAATCAGTCTTTCTCTTGCAGGCAAGGGAGACCCCCCCCGGAAGAGCTTTCAGCGGGGGCAGCAAAGGTTAGGTTTAGATTTTGCCTACACTGTTCTGGCAGCCAGGGCATGGCGTCGGATTAACGCCAAAGGGACAAAGTTTGGGGCCTGAACCCAGACGCGGGTGTTAGGACTGGGAAAGAGGTGAAGACCCGAGGACTATTTAAAAGATACCATCGGCCAGACTCGGGGTCAGATTCAACGTGGGGGTCAAGGGAGATGCCCATCGGGGAGCACCCCAAATGTGAGCTCTGATCTCCAGACAGCACACGACCATCAGCAGCCTCAAATCCTGTGGGCATCCTGTGGGCATCCTGTGGGCAGAAGCAATGCCCACCAACATCCCGGGGACAGAGCGGCCCCGCGGCCACCCCTGGCCTCCTGCCAACCTCACCCTGGCCGTCAGAACAACCCGGGGCATGGGGTGACTCCCCAGCTGCCCAAGGCGGCAGGTCAAACCCAGCTAAGTAACTGAATAAAGATATGATTGTAATGATGATTAAATTGAAGCACCCCATTAATTTCATGGGCGAGGTGAGAAAACACAAGATAGAACAGCCCGAAACTCATTGTTTGCCTGGCCCCAAGACAGCCCCGTGCGACGTCTGGTTGGGTCTAATTTAAGTATGTAAATTTAATGGTTCAGTAAGTAAAATTGCCTTTATTGTATGGAATGGTTTGCGCAATAATTTATGGGCTCGGCTAGTTCATTTGATGGATCTTGGTGACGGCCGCGAGGCGAGTATTGACATAAAAAGTCAGGGACAGCATGGGGGGACATTCCGCCTATGTCCAGAGCACCGTAGTCCCAGCCACCAAGGGCAGACGGGTGGCAGCCGAGGCGTGAGAACGTGCATCCTGACCCGGGAGAGGCCGGCTGCAATCAGCCAGGGCGGCTGCAGCCTCGGATATTCTGCAGAGTGCGTAGGCAGAAGCCCAGACGAGCTTAATTCCTTCATTCCTTGATTTTAAAATGCATCGATGGCTCAGTGGTTAACGAATCTGACTAGGAACCATGAGGTTGAGGGTTCGATCCCTGGCCTCGCTCCGTGGGTTAAGGATCCGGCACTGCCGTGAGCTGTGGTGTGTCAAAGACGTGGCTCGGATCTGGCATTGCTGTGGCTCTGGCGTAGGTTGGTGGCTACAGCTCTGATTAGACCCCTAGCCTGGGAAACTCCATATGCCACAGGTGCAGCCCTAGAAAAGACAAAAAGACAAAAAAATAAAATAAAATAAAATGCATAGATGGAGTTCCCGTCGTGGTGCAGCAGAAATGAACCCGACTAGGAACGATGATGTTTCGGGTTTGATCCCTAGCCTCGCTCCTTGGGTTAAGAATCCAGCATTGCTGTGCGCTGAGGTGTAGGTCACAGATGCAGCTTGGATCTGGCATTGCTGTGGCTCTGGTGCAGGCTGGCAGCTGTAGTTTCGATTAGACCCCTAGCCTGGGAAACTCCATATGCCACCAGTGCAGCCCTAAAAAAAAGCCAAAAAAAAAATGCATCGAGTGTAATGTGGCACCCAGAAATCAGGAAGAAGTGGGAGTGCTCTGAATGGGCAAACATCTAGGCATTTTGGTGTTTCATCCACCAGCCACTTCTGACCTAGCCCTGCAAGCTCAACCTCCAGCTGGGACCTGGCAGGGTGGGTTTCCATGGATAACCCTCCCCCAACACACACTCCACCTTTTCCTGGGGCAGCAGGTGTTGGTGGGGACACGGGAGCTGGCCCTGATGGGTGGAGATGGACCAGCAAATGGGGCAGAGCAGGGACAAGTCCTAGGTGAGCCCAAGCAGGGGCCAGGGCTGCAAAGTCAGCAGGAGGACCAGGATGAGGCTCCACATGAGACCCAGTGTCTCTGTCTCGCTAAGGATGGTGCCAACACATAGTATTAAGAAGATCAAGGATTGGGAGCCAGGAGCTTGAGGCTCCAAAATTGCTGGATTTAGGAATTCCCATTGTGGCTCAGTGGATTACAAACCCAACTAGTATCCAGACGCAGCTTGGATTCCAAGCTGCTGCCGGCTGTGGCGTAGGTTGGCAGCTGCAGCTCTGATTCCACCCCTAGCCTGGGAACTTCCATATGCTGCAGGTGTGGCCCTAAAAAAAAGAAAAAAGAAGAAAAAAAAAACAGATAAAGAATGGGAGCATTTTAATCCAGGTCCCAACGATACAGTGGCTCACGCCTCTCGAAGGAAGGATGGAGGGTGAGTGAGAGGGAAGAATTGAGGTGTGTCTGTTGCAGCAGTTAGCTCGGCTGCAGCCTCCCCGCTCTGGGGGGGCCACGCGGGGACTCGCTGAGCTAAGCCCCTCGTTCTCGTCCCAGTTTGAGGCCTTCCCTCCTAAGCCTCCTCCCCATCAGGGTGGGTATAAATAAGCATGACCACCTCTCAATTTTCCACGGCTGATTATCCTCTTGGTGGATTATCTAAAGCCAGTTTTTGCTTCCAGACCAGCATGACGGCACCCAGCAGCCCTCCCCAGCCCACCTGAGTGAGGAGGCTCAGAGCTGAAGCCGCTTGTATGCTCTCTGGCCTCCGAAGGATGTGCTTCCGGGGGCCCAGCCGAACCACTGTGGACACTCGTGCTGTCCTCATGAGATAAAGCCAAGAGTTTTCCTCCCCGGCTTTGTCGAGCCATCAACAGAAGAAGAAAATTGGAGTTCCCGCCGTGGCTCAGTGGACGCGAATCTCACTAGCATACACGAGGACGCAGGTTCGATCCCTGGCCTTGCTCAGTGGGTTAAAGATCTGGCGTGGCTGTGAGCTGTGGTGTAGGTCGCAGATGCGGCTCAGATCCTGAGTTGCTGTGGCTGTGGCGTAGGCTGGTGGCTACAGCTCCAATTGGACCCCTAGCCTGGGTACTTCCATGTGCCACCGGTGTGGCCCTAAGACAAAAGACCAAAAAAAAGAAGAAGAAGAAAAGTGCCCAAATCAAGCCCCTCACATTCGTTTCCAGCTCATTTTTCCCCATGAGCAGATGCCCCCCATACAGACTAATTACAAACTGCTGCCCCTCAACAGTGATGAGGACCACTGACCCCTGCCGAGTGCCCACCGTGTGCCCCGCCGTGAGTCGGCTCAGGTAGACTGTTCCGGTCCCAGGAGGCGGACTCTGAGGCAGGACTGGAGTCCAAGCCATTTAATCAAGGTCAGGATGCAGGCAGCACCTCTCAGGGAGGGGGAGGGGATGGGGAGGTGGGGACTGGAGGCAGCCAATCAAAATGCTTCGTGCATGCCATCACCCAGGCAGGCAGCAGGGGCTCCATCCCCTAGGGCTGCTTCCAGGGGCACCGGTCATCACCACTCCTGTCCTGACCTCTACCCAGGGGGCCCTGTCTCAGGCATCAGAGTAAGCGGAGGTGACCGTCCAGGGGCTGAGGCTGGGGCACCAAAAGGGCCTATGACACCTTTTCCCCGAGAAAAAGTAAAGCTCCACAAGGTTCCCTACCCGAGGCCATGCAGCTGGGGGCTCCCCTCCTCCCAAGCCCCCTGCCTGGCGGGCGACACCCCCTGGTGAGCCTGCCCTTGTGGGACCCCCGAGGCTCCGAGCTCCCAGGTTGGCAGCCTGCCTCCTGCGAACACGTCCTGGCTCCACTTTCTGTCCCAGAGGAAAGGCGCCTCAGAACCTTCGCGCGCCACCCCGCCCCAAGGTCAAGACGCAGATCACGGCAAGGACTTGACCCTAAAAATCCTGTTGTCTTCACCCACACAAAGAAGAACTGACTGACCCCCAAAAACCCAGCTGACAAGTGCCGGTGAAGGCGTGGCGGAGTCGGAACCCTCAGACACTGCAGGGGTGAACGTAGAAAGGTTGGAGCTACCTGGCCAAACAACGAGTCAGTCCCTCAATAAGTCAAACAGAGAACTGCCCCAGGACCCAGCAACCCCACCCAAAAGCATTGCAAAGAGGTGTTCAAATAAACACTGGTGATGGATGCTCCTGGCAGCTGAAAGACACAAACCACCGTCATTAGCTGGTGAGCAAGTGGATTTTAGCAAAGGGGGTCCAGTTATTTTAGCATAAAAAGGAATGAAGTTCTGCTGCTGGCCACCGCCTGGATGAACCTTGAAAACATCCTGGTCAGGAGGAAGCCAGACTCAAAAGGCCACCTATTCGAAGAGTCCTTTTCTATGAAGTGTCTAGAGCGAGCAGATCTACAGAGACAGAGAGCAGAGTGATGGTCGCAGGGGCTGGAGGAAGACAGGAAGGCAGGCAGCGTAACTGTTAACCTGGGCGCTTGGGTCCCTTCTTGGTGGGTGCTGAACCAAAAGACACAAAGATGGGGAGAAGGAAGGAGTTATTACTTGCGGCGACTTAGGAGAACACGGGGGATCTTTCCCAAAGCAGTGTCTCCTGGGGGTGTTTTAAGCTAAGGGTGCATGCATATTCATGAAGGGATTTGAGCGGTGTGTGCATATTCATGATGGGGCTGGAGCAGAGGAGAGTTCAGCCTAGAATTGGCGCAAAGGTCAACGGTGTCCCAGCTTTAGCTGGTCAAAGTCAGGAGGGTCTCATTCCCTGGCTGGGGTCTTCGTGCCCGCAGAGCTCAAAGCCGGGGTCACTGCAGCGTGTGTCCTCAGGAGGAACTATGCCTCTGGTTTATCAGTGAACTGTTGTTGCCGGACTGCATTCCCTTTGCTCCCGAATATTCTCTCACTCCCAGAAAGATCACCGATTCCTGAGACACGTTCAAGGGCAAAACACCGAGGCCAGGCTCAGGTCACAAAACGGCATGGGTCAAAAATGGCTTCTCTGGAGTTCCCGTTGTGGCTCACCAGTAACAAACCCGAGTAGGATCCGTGAGGATGCGGGTTCGATCCCTGGCCTTGCTCAGTGGGTTAAGGATCCGGCGTTGCTGTGAGCTGTGATGTAGGTGGCAGCTGCAGCTCCAATTCGACCCCTAGCCTGGGAACCTCCATATGCCATGAGTGCAGCCCTTAAAAATATAATAATAATAATCCCCCTAAAAATGGCCTCTCTTATGTCAAGAAAGCCATGCCGGTTCTATGCTTGCCTAACGGCTTGTTGTGGGGGTTCCCTTTGTGGCAATGAAAGGGTTTGGAACCAGACAGTCATGATGGCTGCACAGCACCAGGCATGCACCAAATACCCCTGAATTGTACTTAAAATAGTTTAGGAGTTCCCGTCGTGGCGCAGTGGTTAACGAATCCGACTAAGAACCATGAGGTTGCGGGTTCGGTCCCTGCCCTTGCTCAGTGGGTTAACGATCCGGCGTTGCCGTGAGCTGGGTGTAGGTTGCAGACGCGGCTCGGATCCCGCATTGCTGTGGCTCTGGCTGTAGGCCGGTGGCTACAGCTCCGATTCGACCCCTAGCCTGGGAACCTCCATATGCCGCGGGAGCGGCCCAAGAAATAGCAACAACAACAACAACAACAACAACAAAGACAAAAGACCAAAAAAAAATAGTTTAAGTGGGAACTTCTATGGAATGCGTTATTTTACCACAGTAAAAAAAATATATGCATATCTGCCCAGCCCAGAAGAAGGCGGGTGCGATGGTGAGATTATAAACATTTACTGCACATAATTCAAAAGGAGGCCTTGAGAAGCATGTGAAAAATCATGACGCTTTTTCATACTCCAAAATGGAGCCTGGGGACCAGCCCAAACCAATAATAATAAAACAATAAGACCTAACAGCTGTGGGGATAAAATCGTCTCTTTGACTCACATACGGATAATCGGGAGTTAACTCTCAATAAAATCATAAGCCGCAGGAGCGATGGGAATAAAAATTACCTCCTTAGCCAACAGCCAGAGACCAGATTCATAAGGTAATGACTCCCTTTTTTAGTTCCCTCGTTTTATTGCCTAAGATGTAACCGGAGCCGGGCTGTCCCCCAACTTTCAGGTGAAGGTAGCTGTCCATCAAGATGAGAAATGTCATCATTTAAGCCTGTGCCCGCCCGACGAGAAGGTCCACATGGTCAATGAGGAGGCCCGTGGGGTGGTGATTTACACCACGGCTGCCAGGGCGGCTCTCTCCGAGACATTCAGGGACCTCAGGTCACCTTCAGTAGCCGGGGCCCCCAGGTCCCACTCGGCTGCTGAGTGTCCCAAGCAGACAGCATCACCCCTGTTGGGGTCCTTGGTGAGC
Source organism: Phacochoerus africanus (assembly GCF_016906955.1). Lineage (NCBI taxonomy): Eukaryota > Metazoa > Chordata > Mammalia > Artiodactyla > Suidae > Phacochoerus > Phacochoerus africanus. Next base: position 4,036,802 of record NC_062557.1, on the reverse strand, counting down.
CTCTCCTGATTGAGTAAAAGGGCAGAGTCCCCACGCAGAAAACACTGGAGGAGAAGTGGCAGGGGAGTAAAATCCCTTTTGTGCGACGTCTACAGCAGAACTCTGGAGAGCAGGGGACAAAGTCTGGGGGTCAGTCGTATCCCGTTTTGCTGCGGTCGCAGTCGCCTTGAGGCATGTTTTGTTTTCGGTGCGCAGTGTTGCTTGTTTCTTTGCAAGGATGCTCACCTGGGACTGGGTTTTGAGGGGTCCAGGTGGCATTAAGGTTCCCTTGGACCCGCCTCAGCCTCCTACAGGCTTAAGCCAAGGCCCTAAGGGCTGAACCCCGCCCCCCCACCCCCAACCAGGGAGCAGAGGTCAGGGTGGCAGGCTCAAGAATCAGAGGTGCCTGGGCTTGGTCGATCCCTGAAGCAGGGCCACTCCCGTCTGCTTGAGGTCCAGCCTCGCAGATGGCCGGTCCCTTCTCCACTCCTCTCCCCCCAGGTACCCTTCCCAGATACCCTGCGCTGGGCTTTCTGCCTCTCGGCCACCGCCCGTCTCCACACTGTTTCACTTTTTAATTTTAATAAACACCATCTGAATAGCAACACAGTTACACCGTGGGGGCAGCAAGCTGCCTCCCCGACTTGGGTCCACCTGGCCCAGCGAGGCCAGCAGAGCTTCCTTCTCCCGGGAATTCGGGAGATGGCACAGGCTCCAAGAAGCTCAGGATGACAGCGGGAGACGGCAGAGCGCATGCCCACCGCCCACACGCGTGCACATGCGCACACGCGCCCCACGCTCGGGAGCCCACACACCCACCTCCCTGGCATCCAGTCCCATTAACTGATTGCTTCTCCCCGTCGTAATATTCGCGGCTGTTCAGCAAACCTCCTTCTTTTGTTTCTGCTTCCCACCGTCCTTTTGAGAGGGGCCCGTTTTGATTAATATTAACGCTTCGCCCCAACCCCTTTCCCAACCATTTGAAAGGGCACTTCCTCTCTTGGGCAGAGGCATTGATCAATTGGCACAAAGCAGGGGGCGGGGATCACTACGGAGGGCGAGCAGAGGGAGCAGATTCCAGAGACTTCGGAAAGCCAAGATTTGATATCTTCTTCCTCCCCCGCAATTCCCCCTTCGGCTGCCCAGACCGAACTTCAAACAGCGCGGCTGGAGGGGCTCCTAGGACACGTGGCCCCGTGCCTGAAGCCCACCAAATTACCTCTGAAACAATGTGCTAATCAGCTGAGCAGGGGATGGTCGCCTCCGGGCACCATCCTGCTAATCCTGTTTGGCAGTCTCCTCCCCCCTGCTCCCCACGGCTCCAAGCCCCCTGCTCTGGGTGGCAGCCCCCTCGTTCAAGAAGCCAGCCTCCCTGCCTGCTAGCTGGCCTGGGCCAGGGCACCAGCCTGGGGTGGGCGGCGGGGCAAGCCCCCACCATCCTCGCCAGCTCATCCTCCGCCTCCCCTCTCCTCCCTCCGCCCCACCTCTTCTTTCCTCTCCCCAGAGCTGCTGTAACTGACATTTTCCATCTGACAGGTTCTGTTTTCCCTGCCTCCGGTTGCCAGGGAAACAAGCAGAGAGGACCGCAGCCAGGGAGCCGTTAGCTGCCTTTTTAAGGGGCCCTGGACGTAAACAGCCACTTTTCATAATGGGCGGCGGGCACAAAGGTTTAAAAAAAACAACAACAAAACAACACAGAAGAGGAGGCTAAAGTGGGGGGCGGGGAAGTCAAGGGAAGGGCCCCCACCGAGTTAATGAGAGAGTGAAGGAAAAGATTCGAGAAAGCCTCACACTCCTTTGGACAAAACCAGCAACCTTCCGGGAAGTTCTGATTCTCTCCCTGATGTGCAAAAAAGGCAGACACCTGGCTCCCAGTCCTCTGAGGTCCTGCTCCTAAGATTTTTCAGACCAGGAACCTCTGCAGGCAAGACTTTGGCTCCATGGAGCTGCATGGGGCCATTAGGACTGAAACCACCTCAGGGCTGAAAGATGCTCTTCCCGAAATGATGGGACCGTGCAGGCCTGTCCTCCCACGGAGGGCTCTTAGCACACCCGGCAACTTTGGCCTCTGTCTCTTGAGTGCTTCTGACTCCCTCTCCCCGGCTTCACCCTTCCTGCCCAGGTGGGCTTCTGCCATTTTCCCTGAGCCTTTGCAACCGCCTCCTAATCGGTCCCCACCCCACCACCTCCTCCCCCAGCTCCCCTACGCTCTTCCCACCCAGCAATGTTTTCTTTTCTTTTCTTGTGTGTGCGTGTGTGTGTGTGTGTGTGTGTTTGCCTTTTCTAGGGCCGCTTCCGCAGCATAGGAGGTTCCCAGGCTAGGGGTCGAATCGGAGCTGTAGCCACCGGCCTACGCCAGAGCCACAGCAACTCAGGATATGAGACACGTCTTCGACCTACACCACAGGTCACAGCAACGCCGGATCTTTAACCCACTGAGCAAGGCCAGGGATCGAACCCGCAGCCTCATGGTTCTTAGTCGGATTTGTTAACCACTGAGCCACGACGGGAACTCCCAGCCACGTTTTCTTATACACACCTGTCCCACAGCAGCGCCCCCAGTGATGTCCACCTGAGCACACCTGCTGCAAAATCCTTAGCCTGCCACCAGTACCCTTCACCATCTGACCTCGACCTAGCTTTCCAACTCCTTCTCCCGTCTGCATCCTGAGTCCTGACTGAGCCACATGGAGCCCTGAGGCACAGGGCTCTTCCACATCCCCATGTGCTCAAGCTAGAAGCCTCTGCCCTCCTATCCCCGCTCAGCTACCCAGGACCCAGTTAAAATGTCAGTCCAGGAGGGACCCCTGCCGCCCTCCCTGACCTCATTGGCCCCCCTCCTCCACATGACGCTCAGCTCTTTTGTCGAGCACCCCGCCTTGGCTGTGGTTACAGGTCCGTTACCCTCCCAGGTCCAAGGACTCTTTGAAGGCTGAGAATCAGCCCGCCCCTGGCACAGGCCATTGCATGTAGCAAGTGCCCCATAAACATTATTCTTTTGTCCTTACGGTGCACCCCACGAGAGAGAAAGTCGGATCCCCTTGGAGTAGAGAGGACTGGTGATACCGCTCAGCAGCAGCACCCCAAACACACCTGCACGGCAGGTGCGCCTGCCCACCTACAGACCACATTCCTGCCTGACGGGAAGAACCAGCCAATTAAGAGGAAGAGCCCCCTTTCCATGGGCTCACTAAAAAATCTTCATGATGAAATGTTGAAAAAAAATGTAAAGGATTAAAAACAGATCCAACTTTATTTAATAAGAACAAGGACAAGGGAGAAATAAAATAACACTGTCATCATCCCACAGCCCAGACACCCCATCTGAGGTTCTGAAAACGTGACGGGGAAAGGGCACACTCCCTGGAAAAGCCTCATTCTCGGCACATCAGTACTTGTCATGACACGGCCACTCTCCCGAGGCCCTGGAATGAACTGGGATTGTCTGGGAAGCCCCACGGGGCAGGTAAATGTGCAGGATTGCACCTCGAGGTGGACAGCAGACCTGGGGCAGGTGTGGTCCTGGCCACAGGGAAAGGCCCCCGGAGGAGAGAGCTGGCAGGCTGGGGAGGGGAGGGTACGGGGTGAGGAGACAGACAGCCTTGGGGACACTGGCGGGCAGACAGGAGGGTGAAGGAGTCTGTGTCTAGGAATGGCAAGGTGACAGATACACAGCAGGGTTTGAGAAAATCTGATTTGATCAAATCCGAGGAGACCAAAAAGCAGCAGCCAGGGGCCCGTGAGAAGCTGCGTGTGGTGCAGCCGGGGGGCGGGGGTGGGGGGGAAGAGGCCACGTTGTGTTAACGGAGGGCTTGTGGGTGATTTAGACTTTTTCAGAAATTTAATGTTATGCTATTTTCACACTTTTTTCTTTTTTTAAAGGAGTTCCTGGAGTTCCCATTGTGACTCAGTGGCAACAAAGGTGACTAGTATCCACGGGGATTCGGGTTCGATCCCAGGCCTTGCTCAGTGTGTTGAGGATCCGGCGGAGCCATGAGCTGTGGTGTAGGTTGCAGACTCGGCTCGGATCCTGCGTTGCTGTGGCTCTGGCGTAGGCTGGCGGCTACAGCTCCGATGAGACCTCTAGCCTAGGAACCTCCATATGCTGCGGGTGCGGCCCTAAAAAGACAAAAGACAAAAATCAATCAATCAATCAATCAATACAATTTTAAAAAAGACTCAGGGCAATTGCAAGAGAACTGTTTTGAGATCAGCCTGCAGGAAGCTGAGAGGCCTGAATGGGGTGAGGGAGGGGTGCCAACCCACAGGAGCCCGCTGGCTTGGACCCAGAGCGCCCTCCTGCCTCAGATGCTCTGGGCGTCCATGATGGGGACGTTTACACAGGCCTGCTCCCCTTCTGTGGGTGCTGGGGTTCGGGGTGGCCCTGTGGGCCCCCCAGGAGTACAAGGCAGCAGAGAAGGGACAACAGCTCTGAACTGACAAAGCAGGGGATGCAGGGGCCACCTCGCTACATGATGCAACCCACATAAATCTGCGTTTCTTTCCAGGAGCAAAGGGAGCTGATCTTTGATGAATGACAGGTTCATCTCAGGAAGCTCAGCCCCACCCAGCATCCAGGGGGCCACCTTCCGGGGAGGGGGGCGATGAGAATTATTCTGCACCTCATTTGCATCATGCTTTTTAATTTAGCAGAGTGCTTCTCCACGTCCTTTCATTTTGTCTTCCCTGCAGTCCTGTAAGAGAAGCCAGGAAGACCTGGGCCAACCCCTCCTCTATGTGCCGAATGCTCGGCCACTTCATTAGGCAGATGGTCAAGTGGTGGGGATAGAAGAACCGTGATTAGCCTGGGCAGGACTCCCTGGAGGCCATGCAGCCGGTGGGGGGCGCTGGGGACTTGGGCGGACGGAACCCACCTGCTTTGACCTTTCCAGGTGGAGACGGCTTGCCCTGAGCCAGCCCAGTGTCCACAATGCCCAGGGCTCCAGGTCCAAGCCCACCACCCACCTGGAGAGGCAGCTCCACGTGGGTGCCCAGGGGACCCCTTGGGGCACGTTCATCCTGGGGCACCACCAGCCCTCTGTCTCTTTCCTGGATCAAGGAGCACTGCCCGGCCAGCCCCTCTCTGTGGGTTAGATCCAAAGTAATTGCCTTTGTTGGGTTAATCGGGCAAGTGCCCCCTGATTCTTTTTCATGCAGCAGATTCCTGTGTGTTGCTAAAAATACAAACGCATGACTCACAGCGTCTGAGGACCATAACGGAGAGAGAACACTGCGAGGCCTTTCTGCGCCTTGGAGTCAGGCCAGGGTACCCGCCGGGGTGGAGGGGCTGTGAGGCAGCACTGTGCTTGTGCCCAGCGGCAGAAAGAGGAGGGGTCCGGGCGGCAGAGAGCTCCGAGCTGCCCGCAGCATCTTCAGGGCGTGACCCCGCAGTTGAGAAAACCTGCCGCATTTCTTTGTGCGCTTCCCCTGCTCTGCTGTTTGGGGCTTTATTGTGTGAAAGGTCAAGATCTCGACATGCTGGTTCTTGTTTACGGTTCTACCTCTCACCTGCTCACACCAGCCTTTGGGAGGCAGTGAGGGTCTCCCAGATGTGTGCCCAGAAGTGCCCGCTGCCTCCGGGCCCTCCACAGCCCTGCACCAGTGGAGAGCGGGTTGCCAGAGAGATCCAGAGAGTGCCAGCCTCACCCAGAATGAGCAAGACAAACCCCTTCCCTCCGGATGCCCCAGTGCCGCGCAGCTCCCTTAGCCGTGCCCTAGGAGCATCTCCCACCTTCTGTGAGGGTGGCCTTCATTCGCTTCAAGGACAGGTCCTGGGGCCAAGAGGCAGCAGCTCATGACCTTGAAGCAATGGGACTTTGGAATCAGAGACACTCTCTCGGGCACACTCTGCGTCCTCCTCCAAACAGGGGCATCCATAGACACGGCCCGCTGCCCAGAGGTGATGAGATGAGGGTGGAAGAAGGTGAGCATGCAGAACCCACAGCCCAGAGCTGGTCTGGAGAAAACTCCCGACGCCTCACCACCGATCGGCATAGGCTGGTACCATCCCTGCGTCCGAGCTCCCGCTCTGCCCTCCCACGCAGGCCCACGCCTACCACGTCCTTACCCCCCACCTGGGTCTTCTGCCCTCTCCTTCCTGGGCACCTCGGCCTCTGAGTCACACACGGCCGCTGAAAAGCAAAGGCGGCTGTCCCCGCCCCGGGAAGCAGCGGCTGAAGAAAGGAAAGCCATCGAGGGAGTTTTCTTGGCATCCAAGTCCCTCCCCTGAATCAGGGTTCTCTTCCCATTACTTTATTCCAGGCGACCTGCAGGGTCACCTCCCACTCCCCTCCCGGGGGGCAGAGCCAGCAGGCCCGCACGCAGGGGGGAAGGGGAGAGGGGAGGGGTCTGGCCGATGCCAGTGGGCTCCCAGGGACATCTCTTGCGTGGCTTGGAGTCTAGGGCCCCGACATCCCCTCCTCTGCCCAAAGCCTTTCCTCAGCGTCGCCGCCACCTTCTCGCCGAGGCCAGGGCAGAATGAGGGTGCAGCCCCTCCCTGGAAGCCTCCGGCCCTGACCGGGCAGGAGGGAGAGTGCCCGGCCTCAGGTCAGCGCTGGCGGCTGGGGTCACACCCACACCCGTCCCTTCTGGGTTCATCTCTGGGCTCAGTGTCCACACAGAGCAGGATGGAGCCTGGTCCCCGGACTCCTCTCCCCAAGGCCTCCAAACACCCCGGCAAAAGCTTAAAGGCAGCTGTTCATAGCAAATCACATTAAACAGCAAAACGACCCGGCTGGAGATCTGGTTGAGGGCGCTCTGTACCCCCAGCACCACCACACGTCCCCCCATTAGGAGAGCGGGTCGCAGCCACGCCGATCCATTTTCCTGCAGCCAAGCCCCATGCTCAGGGTACGCAAGGCAGGCAGAAGAGCTCCTAACCAGACCTCGGAGGGCAGCAGAGTCTTCCCACGTTGAGCAGAAAGAGGTCAGTTTCATCAAACAGTCGGTCCCCAGACTAGCCGCTCCTGGGCTCGGGAGTTACGTAGGATTTTTAAAAATTATTAAGATGGGGGACTGTTTGAATTTGATTTTTATTATACTGCCTGCCAGAGTAGGTTCCACTTGGCCTGGGATGGGTCTTCCCACCAGCATCCCCGCCTCACCTTCAATCCATCAGCCTCTAGCCTGGTGGCGGGTCACGTGGTGGCTGCCCCACCGCGGGGCCCGGAGTCCCTGCACTTCCCTCTCAGCCCAAGCCCGACCCAGTTCCACGGAAAATGCTCAAAACCCCCTGAACTTAACAAAGTGTCACCCACGGGAATTGTCATAGACCACTTCAGGGGGACAAATTACTCGAAGCTTTACGAGGGACAGTTGGCAGCAGATATAAAATTTTTAAGTGGCCAAACCTGTTGACACGGCCCTTTTCCAGGTTGACCTCAAGTACAGAACATTTAAGAAGGTTTATTTCCGTGTTGTTTGTAACAGCAAAAGACACTGTGAGCAACTACGCATCTGTACAAGGAAAACCCAAAGATGCAGTGAGCCAAATGCAAGTCACAAAAAAAGGGGGGTTATTTTGCGGGGGGCAGGGGAAGAGGCCAATTAGAATATCTCTTTTTTAGAGTTCAAATAGCATATTCAAATTGATCACCTATAATATTTCTTACGGGTTTTTTTTTTTTTGGTTTTCTTTTTTTATGGCTGCACCTGCAGCACATGGAAGATCCCCGGCTGGGGTGGAATCAGAACGGCAGCTGCCAGCCACCGCCACAGCCACAGCCACAACCACACAGGCTCTGAGCCCCATCTGTGACCTATGCTGCAGCTTATGGCAATGCCAGATCCTTAACCCACTGAGCAAGGCCAGGGATAGGACCTGCGTCCTCACAGAGACAACATCAGGTCCTTAACCTACGGAGCCACAACAGGAACTCCTATTCTCTTTTTTTTTTTTTTTTTTTTTTGCTATTTCTTGGGCCGCTCCCACGGCATATGGAGGTTCCCAGGCTAGGGGTCTAATCGGAGCTGTAGCCACCGGCCTACGCCAGAGCCACAGCAACGAGGGATCCGAGCCGCGTCTGCGACCTACACCACAGCTCACGGCAACGCCGGATCGTTAACCCACTGAGCAAGGGCAGGGACTGAACCCGCAACCTCATGGTTCCTAGTCGGATTCGTTAACCACTGCGCCACGACGGGAACTCCAGGAACTCCTATTTTCTTAGGTTTTAAAATATGTTCTACAAAATGATAATTTAGAAATACGGCTTTTTCCCGCCCGCGTATTTTGTGAAATGACCTCTTCCTGTTCATCGTCAGCCTGTGTCCTTGTCACCACCACATCCTACTTCCCCTGTGGGGTCAAGCAACAACCTTCAGAAGGCACAGTGTCACTGGACAGTTGATCCCACGCCGCTGAGACCCAGCCACTTCCTACAGGGACAGGTGTTTCACTTTGTTTGGTTTGACTCATCCACCTTGTCAGGGCACAGTCACAGCTTCCACAAAGTAACCACTTGCAGTACTGTATTTTACGCTGATATTTCAAGTCTTGTTTACAGCAGCACTGATGGAAGGCTAATAGATCGAATGCAAAATAATTCCTGTTTTTAGAAACTCTTGCCTTCTGCGAAATCCCCCGCAATGAGTATCTATCCACAAGGGAATTCCCTTCATCAGAATGGGAAGACTACCCTCGAAAAAGAACGTGGTAGACCTCAGACACAGAAAAGCATCTGCAGTATGTGCCTGAACGAAAAGAGCAAATTATGCAACAATATGTACAGTATCATCCTGTATTTACATACATGCATATGTCAGTAACTGCATCGAGTGATAGAAATTAAAACAGATCATGTTATGAAGAGTTATTGTCAAGACAAGTAGGACTGTAAAAACGTGCCCTTTTCTGAAGGGCTGGAATTGCCTGGGACGTGGGAAAAGTATTCTAGCTCCTTTATATTAGTCTTTAATAAATGAAGGAAGTATGTTGTAATCTCTAGTAGGACAACAGCTAAAAGAGCAGTAAAAGACGGTTTAACAAACTAGTGGTGGAGGAAGTGAAATAATTGTGTCTCCTTGGTTCATCCAAAAGAAAGCAAGAAAGGAAATCAAATGGAACACAGACCAGGTGGTACAAATATAAAACCTGTAGTACAAAGGTAGATATAAACTAATACACTGGTAATTAGATTAAACGTAAATGGATGAAATATTCCAATTAAAAGACAAAGATTGTCAGATGTGACTTTAAAAAAAAATCAAACTCTATGTTCCTCGTAGTATCACAGAATGTTGAAAATAAAAGGATGGAAGACAGGTCAGGTGTATTTCTGGCTCCCGTGAGCACCCTGGGGGGCCGGGGGGCCTTCCAGGGCTCAGCCTTGCTCCCCCACTGGGCTGGTGAATCTCACACAGGCCATCTGATGCCTCCTTCAGGATGCAGCAGGCATCACCCTGCTCGTATCCTGTCACCAAACATGTCACGTGGCCTCCCCTACCTCAAGGGAACGGGAGGCACAGAAGCCACATGCTCAGAAGGAGCAGAATCTGCCACACGCACCGAGCAGAAACGCAGGACACAGTGGGTGCAGCCTTCTGACTCGGACCTCCATCCTTTCAGAGGTCCTCCAGGCGGCTGTGTGTCTGAAAGTCGGAGAGAGGCACACCTCTGTAAAGTTAATGCCTGCCAGGTGCTGGCTGCCACCGGACCCAGAAAGCTTCCTTCTGAGGCTTCATTCAAACTTGTCAGCTGAACCAGGTCACAGGCAAAATAAGCCGTGGGCCAGGGAGAGGCAGACGGCCAAGGAGCCGAGGGGAGCAGCCGGGCACACGGCCTTAAAGGCCTCTCGCTGTCCCAGCCGGTACTTCCAAGGCTGCTTTACGAACCCTGCTCCTGGCTAAACTCATCTCCACACTGTCCTGGCAGGGGGCTAATCCGGCGGTGAGAGGCTGATACGTGGAGGCCAAGGTCACGCCTCTTCCTTGCACGGCCGGCCGGACATCTCATTAAGGCCAATCGCCACCATGTGTCCCTGAGTCGGGTGAGCATGTAAATGAACTGCCAGAAACTGGACTCCGTGCTCACTCTCCTGTGTGTTGGCCTTGAACCTCCTTAAGTCCAGTTCTGCTCAGGTTACCAACAGGGGTTTCGAACGTGGAGGCGGAAAGGGTAGCTTCAGGACACCTTGGGCTAGGGCAACTCTGGAAGATTCCAAGCGCTCAGAACCTTCGCAAAGTCCACCAGTCAGTGGGATGGATGTATCAGACCTCGGAAGGCAGGCGTGGCCTCGAGATGGAGACTTGGGAAGCGGCTCAGTATCTGTTGCCGGGTAACCAGCTGCCCCAACTTGGTGTAAAACAACCACTTTATTAAGCACAGTGCGGGGGGGGGGGGGGTGTCAGGAATTCGGAAGGAGCACAGTGAGGAGGGCTTGTGCCTCTCCTGGAATATCTAGAACCTCGGCTGGAAAGACTCAAAGGTACAGAATGGCTGGGGCCAGAATCCACGGGAATCATCTTCCTTGGTGCCCGGTCCAGACGGCACATCGGGGCCTGTCCATCCGAGTACCTTCCCCTCGGGGCCTCCGTGGGCCTTGGTTTGCCTCTGAGGGTGACCAAGTGCTAAGAAGGAGGGTCCCAAGAGGATGTCAGGAAGCCACTGTTCCAAGGGCCCAAGTGAAGCCGCCTGGCCTTCTCTGACCTCGTCTCAGAAGTCACATGATCCACATTCACGGACTCCATGGATGACGAGGGAGTCATGACACCGGCCTAGAGTCAGGGGGCTTGGGGACCAGCCCTCAGCGGGGGAGAGATGGGTTCATGCTGCAGGTGACACGTGGGGAGGAACGGGGGTCCCCCGGGTGACCAGCACGAGGGGGAATCTGGATTGTGGAATCGACACACAGAATGAGGTGACAACCAGGGCGGAGGGAGGTGGGGACGAAGAAAAAGGCCTGCAGGGAGGGGAATCCAGAGCAAACAGCGTCCCCACCACACGTCCAGGCACGAGTTTCCGGCTCGCCAGCCTGTCTGACCAGCCATTGACACGTGGGCATCTGAGTTCCCTGGCGTCTGGGACACGACAGAGAAAGGAGTTCTGAAAGTTTAAGATGTTGATTCCTTTACATTGTTCCCGCTGGAATGTCACTGAGGCTAGCGTCAGGGTCGGGGGTCAGGGAAGGGGTGCTCCCGGAGACGGAAGCAGAGTCTCCCATCCCAGCCCTGACGTTGACGGGGCTGAGAGGGGCTGTCGAAGGAAAAGCAGGCGCCCGACCAGTCTCCTCTGCTGGCCCTGCTCCCCCCACCCAAGCAAGGACCCAGTGGAGCTCCTGGGAGAGACCGCGTCCCTTGCCTCCATCTCTCCTCACCTGCGCACACACACGCACGTGCACACACACACACACACACACACACACACACACACACACACACACCCTCCTCCAGATGTGACCAGGGCTCTCGCTCCATAGACGCAGGAGCTTTCCCAGATCGAAGGACAAGCAGCAAGAAGTGTGGGCTTGATTCTTTATCCAATTACCACTTGTCCTGGAGCCCAGGATCCTTGGGCCGGTGGAGCAGGAGGGCGGGCGGGCGGGAGGCGCTGAGGAAACCTCAGGGCGAAGCTCATTAGAAGCAGAGGCCAGGATGTCCCACTCCTGGGAGCCACTCCCTCCCAGGGACAGACTCGGGAATTCACCACCCGACCTTAAGGGAAGGTCACCTCTCCCCCGCCCTCGGTGGAGTGACGAGAGTGTCCTGCGCTCGGGGAGTTGGGGGTCACCTGCCTGGCATCTCCCCACATCTCTGGCCTCTCTGTGCTGCCTGTCACTTATTCGGTGCCGGCCTCAGTGCCCACATCTGTGAAATGGGAACTGTGACATCATACACCTTCAAAGATTCTTTTTGGAGCATCCTACGGCAATGCTCCTGCAGGCATCTGTAAATCATTCATGCACGTAAAATACTGCGTCATTTCAAAAGGTATTCTCTGTGATGGAGAGGGAAAAAACAACCCCCTCTGGGAGCTGTGAGTGTGAGCTCAGGACAGCTGTGAGCAGGGCATGCAGCGAGCTCTGTGGCCCCAGAGCTGGGGCAGCAGCATGAAGGGAGGCTGGACTGTGGGCGGAGACGGACCCAACCCCGCAGGACTCCGCCGCGGCCCGGAGCCAGGGCTGGTCCCTCGCCTCCCGCCTTCCCCTCCAAACGGTTTCCAGGAAAGGCACTGTTGCCATGGGAACACATGTCCAATTATTCTACTTGCAGAAAATCACTCATCAGCCAACTTGGCTGGAACATATTCTGTCTCCAGAGCAGAACTGCCTCTTGTTTTTCTACCTCAGCCATGACCAGATCTGTGAGCAAAGAAGCAGAGAAGCAGGCAGGACGGGGTGGGGGGGACACGCAGGCCACAAGAAGGAGGGTCTTTGGACCAGAAAAGGCAGGGGGCTCCAGGGAGAAGCAGGCCCCTTAGTAGAGCATAGACAGGCTCCCAAGGCCTGCAGGTTGGTGGGCAACTGGAGCCTCCAGAAGGGGCTGAGGGACAGCAGGTGGGCCGGGGCTGAGGACATCAATCCCCCCCCACCAGCATTACCGAGTACCCGCCCTGAGCCAGGCTCTGTTAGACCCTGGGCAGGAAAGGATGCTTTCAACACCCCTTTATGCCTTCAGTGGGGAGATCAGAGTCAGAGGGCGGTGGAGAATGGCCAATAGACCTATAACAATAAATGACCAGGACACAATAGAATATGTTCCAAGTAGTCAGAAGTAGCCCAAGGAGGTGAGAGAGAATGGAGGAGGGTAAATTCAGAGGCTGGGTTTTGATGTATGAATAGGAGTTTGTGAAACAGATCCGGGATGAGGCTGTATGCTTTGGGCAGAGGAGACACGATCAAGGAGCGGAGTCCTGGAATAACAAAGAGCATTCTGTTTTGTTTTGTTTTGTTTTGGCTGCACCCACAGCGTGTAGAAATTCCCAGGCCAGGGAACAGCAGCAGCCACAGCAGTGACAACACTGGATCCTTAACCTTCTGCGCCACAAGGGAATTCCCAGAGAGCATTCTGAGAGCTGGCTGTTGAGCGCTGCCCCAGTGGGGTGCTCAACGGGGAGGAAAATGGATCGGGCTGGATTGGACATTGAAGCCACGTACGCAAGGAGTGTGGCCTCCGGCCTGTGTGCAACAGGAAGAAGTCAGCCTGTTGGCGTTTGGCAGAGGCAGACAGGACAGAGAGAAGAATGGAAGGACAGGAGACCAGCAGGAGGCGGTATAAAAGGATAAAAGAGCATTGGCAGGTAAGGGGCACAGACGGCCGAGCCCAGGACCAGAACTCTGCCCGGTTCTCAGCTCCGGGAGACAGTGTGGCCACAGCCTTAACCAAATGGAGACACGTGGAGGGCGGGTCTGGAGGAGGGAGCGGGATCAGACGGGATCAGTGAGGCGCCTGGGCTCGGAGCCAGACAGCCTGAGTTCAAATCCCAGCTTAGCAGCATCCACGCGGCCTCAGGCAAATCACTCATCCTCTTGGAGACCCGTTTCCAAGCCCCACGTCCCTGGGTCCTTGTAAGGATTCACTGAGGTCCACACGGAAGGGGTCTGTGAGGACGCCAGCGGCCCTGAGCCCGTGGCGCCCAGGGTTCTGGGTCAAGGTCTTCCTGCTGCTCCTGCAGCACGTGGCCCCCTGCACACCCGCCTCTAGCACACAGCATGCGCCCCTGGGCTCACCCTGCCCCTTAGACTTTGCACACGTGAGCAGGTGTCCTTCTTCCAGAGTGGCTACCTGGGCACCCACCGCAGGAAGCCCACCCGCCTGCTGTCCCCAGCCTTTGGGTCCCGCCTTATGGCTCTGGGCTGGTTGACTGGGCCTTAATCCCAGGGTGGCATGACTTCTTGGGGACAGAAGCCTCTCTCCCAGGGGGCCACACAGTTGAACTTGGTGTTTGTGGGTGGCCTCCTTCCACAGACGACCTCCTGGCCCTGGGGGTGGAGCAGTCATGTCTCCGGACCTGCTTCTTGGGTCCCGGAGGGTCCGAAGAAATGACTCACCTCTACCAGTGCATCTCAGCCGGACACGCAACTCGCTCCCCCACGCAAAGCAGTAACGGGGGGCGAGCTTTCCAAAGGTGCTGCCCCAGCTCAGCCTCCCTCCTTGGCACAGAGCTGGCCTGCGAGACCCCCGGTAAATGCGTGTTAGTGGACGAATTCATGAACGAACGTAAAACCCCATCTCTAAGGCAGCCCCGATTCTCCCCCGCGGCCAGCATCCATCTGCGAGGAATCGGGCGTGTATGTCTGAGCAGGGACCCCGGCTGGGAGCTGGGAGGGACTTTCTGGCCAGTGTGCAAGACCAGGGAGCATGCGTCTGGCAGGACCACTCAACCACGGCTGGTGGCGGGGGCAGGGACTGGCCAGAATCATGGTGTAAAATTTAAAACACAACCTTGACCCCAAGGAGTAAAGGAGGGGCTGAGACAGCAGGACCCTCCCATTGGGGCAGAGAGCCCAGGGCCACTCCCATAGAGGGATCGAGCAGCGTCTAGGGAGTCCCATGGGGTCGTCCCCACCCCACCCCAATACATCTGGGATCACCCAGGGAGCCAAGGATGGCTTCTACAGTCCAGAAATTCCTCAGTTCCCAGACCACTGGGGACCATCGCCGTCTGCCTCTCCCTCCTCCCAGAGCGAGAACCTCTCTGCTGGCCTCAAGGGGCCTTTCCTCGTTGGCCTCTGCTGGGGTGGCCCCTGGTTTTCCAGCCATGGGGCTTCCAGGGTCTCAGAGGCTCCGCACAGAAACCCCAGCCCAATTTCCCAGACCGTGCAGTGGTCTTCTCGAGACCCTTGAGTGGGGAGGACACCGTGAGTTTTGGGCTTTGCAGAGCTATGTTTGAAAAGCCACCACTTAGAGCTAAGCGACCTTGGAGAAGTCAGACTCCCAGGACTGAGATTTCCTGTCTATTCAGAGGAGGAGATGACACCTGCTCCCCTCACCCCCATGCTGACACACCCACCGCAGGGAAGGGAGACAGGCTGGCAGCACCTGACACAGTGCTCCCCTGTCCCGGCCCCCACAGCCCCCACCCCACCTGCTCTGTGGCCTGCTGAGCCCACCTTCTCAGCCCCCAACTAGGACCTGGGGCCTGACAAAGGATTTCTGGGCTCCTGCTTAGAAGTACAAGTGAAGCCAGACTGAGAGCCCCTGACAAACACATGAACCAATGCCACCCTGACCCCAGGGGCTGGCCCCCCGGCCTCACCTGTCCCCGAGCCGTGATCCTGACACGCAATCCTGGACACAGTGACGTCGGGGCACAGCACAGAGTCAGGGCAACAGCAGCCCCTGAAGAGAACCCAGCCCAGCGCCACCAACCCCAGGAGCAAAGTAATGCCAGGAAGAATGGCACAGAACACTCAGCAGACACCGAACAAGTCCCCGGGTTCAGTTACAAATGACTCTATTTGGGGAAAAAAGGGGGCAGGGCATCGTCACAGAAACCACAGCTCATTTTTGTTTATTTTTTCTTCGGGCTAAGCTCTCAGTTCCATGGAATCATGCCAGCTTCCTTGTGATTTTATCGGAAAGGTGGGCAGTTTGGCTCCACCGCGACACACAGGGCAACATTTTCTGGGTGTCTATGCTGTTGCAGTGAAAAGGAAGCTCTTCCTTTGGAAAACAATAAGAAAGGTGGATAATTAGCGCACACTGGGGACTGGATCATTTCAGAGGGGGTGAGCCGGGGTCAAGACACCATTCTGCATATATTTGCATTGAGCTGAACTTCTTTCCCCTTCTCTTCGGTGATTTTTTTTTTTTTTTCCTGTTGTAACATCATTAGCTTCACTGAGATCTAAGGAAAACAAAGAGGGTCTGTGGGAGAAACGGCTTCCGGGGAGGCTGTGGATGCTGGGCTCCCCCCGCACCTCCCCAGACAGCCTCCAGGCCCCCAGGGGCCCGGCCTCCGCCTCCGCTGGCTTCTGCCCTCCCTCTGCCAGGCGCGCAGGCAGGTGGGCTGTGTGTGCACTTGTCTTCGTTTCATTTGTTCCCCCTGTTCCAGAGGACAGGAGTCCAGGCGTTCCGGACTGTTATTCCTATTGGCTGCTGTCCACCAGGACAGTGGCCTCGGAGTGACCAGCCCAGAGGAAGAAGAGGCTGCGGCAAGCCCTGCCCTCCGGGGTTTGCTGTCAGGGCCCAAAGGTGAATGGGCACCTACCAGTAGCCCCTGCGCTCTGCAGCAGCTGCTCACGGCTCATCACCTGTTTTATACAGAGGTGAGCACGCGCTCTTCCCACCCGCCCGGTTCTTCCCGCCCCACAACGGCGTCACCTACCTACGCTGACCCTATAAGTAGTTTTGAAATCAGTGAGTCTGGAGTTCCCATCGTGGCACTGTGGTTAACGAATCCGACTAGGAACCATGAGGTTGCAGGTTCGATCCCTGCCCTTGCTCAGTGGGTTAACGATCCGGCGTTGCCGTGAGCTGTGGTGTAGATTGCAAACGTGGCTCGGATCCCGAGTTGCTGTGGCTCTGGCATAGGCTGGCAGCTACAGCTCCGATTCGACCCCTAGCCTGGGAAACTCCATATGCCGTGGGAGCGGCCCAAGAAATAGCAAAAAGACAAAAAAAAAAAGAAAAAGAAATCAGTGAGTCTGTTTCTGGTTTTTTGGGTTTTTTTTTTTTTTTTTGGTCTTATGTCTCTTCAGGGCCACACCTGTGGCATATGGAGGTTCCTAGGCTAGGGATCGAATCAGAGCTGAAGCTGTCGGCCTACACCACAGCCACAGCAACCCAGGAGCCAAGCCATGTCTGCAAGCTACACCACAGCTCATGGCGACACAGGGTCCCTAACCCACTGAGCAAGGCCAGGGATCGAACCCGCAACCTCATGGCTCCTAGTCGGATTCGTTTCCGCTGCACCACGACAGGAATTCCGTTTTGTTTTTTTTTTTTTTTTTAATTTTATTTTTAGGGCCACATCCGTTGCATATGGAAGTTCCCGGGTTAGGGGTCAAATCAGAGCTACAGCTGCCGGCCTACCCCACAGCCACAGCAGTGCCAAATCCCAGCTGCATCTATGACCTACAGCACAGCTCACAGCAACGCCGGATCCTTAACCCACTGAGCAAGGCCAGGGATCGAACCTGCCTCCTCATGGGTGCGAGTCAGGTTCTTAACCCAATGAGCCACAATGGGAAGTCCCTGTTTTTAAACATGTTCTCTCCATTTTTATTAGATTTCACATATAAGTGCTATCATATGACACCTGTCTCTCCCTGACTTACTCCACATAATAATAATAATGTCTAACTCCGCCCATGTTGCTGCAGATGGCATTATTTCATATTTATATGTGCGACTGCTTCACTTCACTGTACACCTGACACTGATACAACATTGTAAATCAACTACTCCAATAAAGTGAATTAAAAAAAAAAGTCCATTATGATAAAGCATGATAACGTGAGAAAATAGAATGTCTACATGTATGTGTAACTGGGTCACCATGCTGTACAGTAGGAAAAAAAAAATGTATTGGAGAAATAATAATAAAAAAAATTTTAAGAAAAAAAAAATAGTCCAATGACCTGAAATAATCATAATAAAAACAACCAAAAAAAATCAAGACAATGGGAGTTCCCGTCGTGGCGCAGTGGTTAATGAATCCGACTAGACCATGAGGTTGCGGGTTCAGTCCCTGCCCTTGCTCAGTGGGTTAAAGGATCTGGCGTTGCCGTGAGCTGTGGTGTAGGTTGCAGACGTGGCTCAGGTTCCACGTTGCTGTGGCTCTCGCATAGGCTGGTGGCTACAGCTCCGATTTGACCCCAAGCCTGGGAACCTCCATATGCTGCAGGAGCAGCCCAAGAAATGGCAAAAAGACAAAAAAAAAAAAAAATCAAGACAGTGAAGAATATCCTGTTATCTTAAAAAGGGGGGAGCAGTTAGTGGGCAAGAGACAGAGGGGACCTCGGTGCAGCCAGGGGTCCAGGCCTCGGACAGCTCTGCCCCCCCCCCGCCCCCGGCTCTGGGCAGGAGCCTGTCCTCTGCCTCCAGGCAGCTCTGGGCCCCTGGCCATTTAGTGCGGACACGGCGGCCCAGTCCTCAACTCCTGTGTGCTGTCCACGGTCCCTCCGGTGCCAAGTCAGCCTCACTCAAGGCCCCAATCCCTGGGCTCCCGCCTCTAAGCCGCAGCTGCTCACAGGCCCCCAATTCTTGGCAGTGGCATCCCCTCTGTGGATCTTACCCTGACGCCACGTGGCCTGCGCAGGTCCCTTCCTCGGGCAGATGCAGGAGTGTGGGGGCGGAGATCCGTCTGGGTGTCTCCTGAGCAGGGAGGCCTGGTCCCCGTCCAGGACCTTGGCCACAATGGCCAGTCCCTGGGAGGGAACAGTGACCTTCGCAGAATGGCAACCACGGTCAAGGCCACGATGTGGCCGTCCACATGGCCAGCAGACCCAGGCCAGCAGAGGACTCAGGCCGACAGCACAGGATGCAGGGGGTGGCGGAGCCAGACCCCATCTCCAGGAGGACAGGTCCAGAGCACCCCCCGACCCTGCCCTGGCCAGCCAGCCCCAGCGGGGCACCCCTCTCTCCAGCCAGCGCCCCCCCACTCCCTGCCCACAAAGCTTTCCTCTGGGGAGTGCTGCGCTGCTCGGAGAGGAAGCTCCACCCTGATTTCTCATTGTTTTTACAGAAAAGTTAGTTTCTGCCAAAAGGGAAAAATTAAAATGGGAACGGCCTTTCCCTGCGCCCCTCTGGGAATTGTTATTCTCTTCATTAAACCCTCTGCTCTGGTCTGGCCGCCGCTGAGCCCAGGCTGATCCCGGGCCTGGCAAGTTCTTTCTCCTCCTTGGCCGAGGCAGGCCCCCTGCTGGGAAGGCCCAGGCCCCCTCGGTTTGGATCATGAGGCAAGAAAAGAGGTGGGACCAGTTGGGAGGGTCTTGGGGTTGGGGGGCACTGCAGGGAGAGAGCGACCGGCCAGGGACCCCTCCAGACCCCAGCCACCCCCAAGAGGCCACAGCCATTCTGGACACACGAGGCAGGGCTCCCACTTAGAAAGCCCCCCAGTGAGCTCCTGTAGACCTAGGGCCCTGTTCTCGGAGTACCCCCTCTTTCGCAAGGTCCAGACCCCCTCCCGCTCCAGGTTGAAATCTACCAGCTCCCGTGCTCCCTGTGGCCACCCACTCACCATCCAGCCCCTGGGCTGTAGGCGGCTTATATTCTCTTTCCAGTTTGCTCTGACTCACACGGGGTGGGGTGGGGGGAGCAGCTCTGGGAGGCAGGCGTTCTTCTGCACCCCCCACCCACCCCCACCCTCTACCCCAGAGGTCCCAAGGGTAGCTAGTCTTGCGGTCCTGCCCCAGCCAGAGCCCTGGCCCTCCCAGCCCCACAGAGCCAGGCACTCTGTCATCCATCCTAGGCAGTCCCACTCTGTCATCTGTTTGCTTTGTCTTTTTTTTAGGGCCGCACCCAAGGCACATGGAGGTTCCCAGGCTAGGGGTGGAATTGCAGCTGTAGCGGCCGGCCTACGCCACAGCTCACGGCAACGCTGGATCCTTAACCCACTGAGTGAGGCCAGGGATCAAACACGCATCGTCAAGGACGCTAGCCAGATTCGCTTCCGCTGAGCCATGACGGGAACTCCCGTCGTCTGTGTTTAAGTGCTGGCCTCTGCGGCTCGGGGAGGCCAGGTGCGGAGGGAGGCTCCTGGGCCAGCATACCTTGACCTGCCAGAGCCTTCAAGCACTCAAGCTAGAGAAGGGGAGACTTCCATCACTCCCGCCACCCCCAGAGGCTGGCACGGCTTTATGGGGGTGATGGGGATGCCCGCCCACACCGCTGCAACCCTCGCCACTTCTGGCTCACCGACCGGACCTCCCACTACCAGCACCTGTGTCTCTGTCTCAGCCCCGAGAGCACAGAGCAGAAGGACCAGGGGGTCCACACCGTCTCCCCACCGAAGCAGCCGCAGTCAAAGCCCAACCGGATTAGGTGGGGCACAGTCCAGCCCCCCGGCTCTGGGGAGAGAGGACCTCTGTCCCACAGTGTCCCCCAAGAGCCCCACTCATCCCCCCACTGCCCTACCGATGCTCCCTGGGGCGGGGGGGGGTCTCCCCAGATACGCCGCAGGACTCGAGCATTTGCATCAGGGGCAGCCTTGGAGGGCTCTGCAATACGCAGGCAGGGGGGGAAGGCCACAGGCATCCTTTCCTTGCTCCCGTTCACACGAACCACACGAACCCGGGCACTGGCCAGCGGTCAGTTCGCTCTAAGTCAACAGAGCAATGGGCTGCCAGAGACAACCCATCATAACGCGATGACCCCTGTCCACAGAAACACAAAAATGGGGTCCGGTGAAACGCAGCTGAGTATCGTGGAACGACAAGTGACTGGTGCCCTCTGGGTGGTGACCAGTTTTGCATATTCATAAATTTGCTGGGGCCTTCCTGGCTGCCTGGAGGTGGATGCCAGGTTCTCGGAACCAGGGGTAACGTCATACTGGCGTCTTCGTTAATGAAGGCGCTAAATAAAATCATTGGCACAGATTCACTTTGTATTTACAAGAGTCACGATCTTATTTTTTTAAGCAAAACTGTCCTTTATCCAGCTTAGCTTGTCGTTTAGGGGAGACGACACAGCTCATAACAGATGGTATGTGACCTTCATCTCCATAAAGCCAGGTTTTTTAAAGAACGTGGCAGTTTTCCCCACAGCCTGTGCCAAAGGAGGGGATCAGACTCCTCTCCAAAGAAGGCCGCAATTTAACTTCTTCCTGATTTCTCTAGATGCGGAATCAAAAGGTGACTCTTGGAGGTCCCGTCGTGACTCAGTGGTTAATGAATCCGACGAGGAACCATGAGGTTGCAGGTTTGATCCCTGGCCTCGCTTAGTGGGTTAAGGATCTGGCGTTGCCATGAGCTGTGGTGTAGGTCGCAGACTCGGCTTGGATCTGGCGTTGCTGTGGCTGTGGTGTAGGCCGGCAGCTTCAGCTCTGATTAGACCCCTAGCCTGGGAACCTCCATATGCCACGGGTGTGGCCCTAGAAAAGGGGGAAAAAAAAAAAAGTGGCTCTTGCTGGCCCACCTCCAGATTGGGCAGACCAGAAGCTCAGGGAGTGATAGCGGAGTCTAACCCACAGACCTTCAACCCAGCGGGGCGGGCAGACTCGACGGGGCTGAAGCGTCTCCAGGAGCCACAGCCTGTGGCAAGGGGACAGGTGTCTCTCCAAATGTCCACAAGAAAGCTAATCAAGCTTGAGGACATGACAAGCACAGGAGAAGCAGTGCACAGCCAGCCAGGTGCCAGAGCCCCATCCCATGGGGGGCACCGAGGTGGGCTCAGCCCTGATCTCAGGCAGCGCCCTGAGGACCGTGCCCCCCGATCTGGAGCGTGGGTGAGAGGCCAGCCCTTCCCCTTCTCCCCTCCCCAGCTCCCCAAGGGCTCCACCCCAGAGCAGAGCAGGAGCCCCCAGCACCCGGTGTCCACCAAAAGCCCCAGAGGGCCCGCTCCCTCTGCAAAGCAAGCTCGCCTACCACCACCACGCTGCTTGTCAGAGCCTGCAGCCCCCGAGGGACGCCCCTGCGGGACGTGCCAGCTGGGCGATGGCCTCCAGATTTGGGCGGTCTCTCCTTTTCTTATGAATCACTCTCCTTGGCAGACGTCTCGCTGCCACCTTCACCGCCCTCCGTGGATATTAACTAATTAGCGTAAATACGGGAATGCGGAGATCACCTATTAGCAGGCTGCTGTTGATGTCAGATCATTAAAGGTGATGAAAAGCACCCCCCCCCCCGCCAGCACTCCTCTGGGACCGGCTCCAACCTTCTTCCCTGCCAGTCTGGTCTCGGGGCCAAGAGAAGCACCGTGAGGTGAGAGTCCCAGGAGTCTGGCGTGGGTAAGAAAACGCGGCTCCTTCCGTCCCCGCCTGTGGACCCTGTGGCCGTGGCCAGTCAAGAGATGCGACGGCCACTGGGTGTCCACGGAACCTAGGATGCCCTAGTGCCTCAGCACTCACCCAGGGCCAGGGACGACCTTCGTCTTGGGGCCTCTAGAAAGACAGCTGTGGGCCTGGGAGGGTCACGGGAGCCCATGGTTCCAGGTCCTGCTGGGACACTGACCAGCTCAGCATCTCTGGAAAGTCACTTGTTTCAGTCAATAAATACACCAGGGCATTAAAAACAGGGGTTCCCACTTGACAGCAGAGCAAAGGCACCACAAGCAAACATCAACAAGGGGGACTATAGGCCACGCAAAAGCTTCTGCACAGCAGAGGAGACTGTCAACGAAATGAAAAGGCAACCTACCGAATGGGAGAAAATACAGGCAAAATCTTCTATCCGATCCGGGGTTAATATCCAAAATTAATATCCAAAATATACAAAGAACTCGTACATCTCAACTGCAAAAAAAAAAAAAAATCCATTTTTTTTCTTTTCCTAGGGCTGTACCTGTGGCATATGGAGGTTCCCAGGCGAGGGGTCGAATCAGAGCTGCAGCTGCCAGCCTACACCACAGCCACTGCAACGCCAGATCCGAGCCACATCTGCAACCTACACCACAGCTCACGGCAATGCTGGATCCTTAACCCACTGAGCGAGGCCAGGGATCGAACCTTCATCCTCATGGACACTAGTCAGATTTGCTTCTGCTGAGCCATGATGGGAACTCCAGCAATCCAGTTTTAAAATGGGCAAAGTGGAGTTCAAAAAAATACCTGTACCCTATGTTCCTTGGGCATTATTCACAATAGCCAAAATATGAAACAACCTAAGTGACCAGCCACAGATGAATGGATAAAGAAATTGGGAGTTCTCTTTCAGCACAGAAGGTTAAGTATGGGGCCTTGTCACTGCAGCTGCTTGGATCACTGTTGTGGTGCAGGTTCGATCCCCAGCCCAGGACCTTCCACATACTGCAGGTGTGGCCAAAAAAAAAAAGAAAGAAAAGAAAAGAAAAGAAATTTCAATACACACTCACAGAGGAGTATTATTCAGCCATCAAAAGAATGAAATCCGGGGAGTTCCCATCGTGGCGCAGTGGTTAACGAATCCGACTAGGAACCATGAGGTTGCAGGTTCGGTCCCTGCCCTTGCTCAGTGGGTTAACGATCCGGCGTTGCCCTGAGCTGTGGTGTAGGTTGCAGACGCGGCTCGGATCCTGCGTTGCTGTGGCTCTGGCGTAGGCCGGTGGCTACAGCTCCGATTCGACCCCTAGCCTGGGAACCTCCATATGCTGCGGGAGTGGCCCAAAGAAATAGCAAAAAGACAAAAAAAAAAAAAAGAATTAAATCCTGTTCTTTGCCACAACATAGATGGATTTTGAGGGCATTATGCTTAGCGAAATAAGTCACACAGAGAAAAATGGGGGAAAAAAACCCTTAAGACACAGCACAGATTGGTGGTTGCCAGAGGCTGTGGGAGGCAAAAATGGGTGCAGGGAGTCAAAATATACAAACTTCTACTTATAAAATAAATAAGTCATGGGAACATAAGATCCACGTGTCGGCTATAGTTAATAACACTGCAGAGTTAGTGACACTGAAGGCGCCTAAGAAGTAAATCTGCAGCCTCCTCATGACAAGAAACCACTTCGGAACCTGTGTACGGCAATCAATGTGAACTAGACGCCACATGATGACCCTTTCACAGTATTTACAAATACGGAATCCGGACGTTGTACACCTGAAACCAGTATGATATTGTAGGTGAATTAGACCACGATTTAAAAAAAAAAAAAAACACCAAAAAAACAGAGCTTCTTATCTCTTTAGCCAGTCTGCCCTGAATCGGCCACTCCTTCTCTTCCCCAAGACGTTGCTATGATCCGAGACAACTGGGTCAAGGCAGTAGCCTCCAAACAAGATCCCATGCTCTCCCTTTGGCACTGTTCCCGCCACACACACACACACACACCCCATCCTCACAGCGTGAGGTGTCCAGCTCAGCTCCCAGCCCTGGCAGAGTAAGAACCAAAACCCTTACACCCCCTCTTGATCACGTCCACCAGCCTCCTTGCTGTCCTCGGCCCCATCTGGACATCAGCTCTCGGGGCCACGGCACCTGCTGCTCCCTGGTCCTTGAACCCGCTTCCCACGGGCATCGGCTGGGCGCATTTCCTCACCTTCCCCGAGCTAAGTCCCCCGCCTCGCCATCTGCAACCGGGGTCGGCAAACTTTTTCCATAAAGACGCAGAGAGCAGACAGCTTCCCTCTTTGTGAGCCGTGGCCTCTGCGGCAACTCCTCCACTCAAAGCCGTCGCAGGCAACACACAGAGGAAGGAGCGTGGCTGTGTTCCAATAAAACTTTATTTATATTTTCTTAGTTTTTTTTTTTTTTAGGGCCATACCCATGGCCTGTGGAGGTTCCCAGGCTAGGGGTCGAATCAGAGCTACAGCTGCCAGCCTACACCACAGCCACAGCCACGCAGGATCTGAGCCACGTCTGTGACCTACACCACAGCTCACGACAATGCCAGATCCTCAACCCACAGAGTGAGGCCCGGGATCGAACTTGCATCCTCATGGTTCCTAGTCGGGTTCGTTTCTGCTGCACCGCAACGGGAACTAGTAAACTTTGTTTATAGATACAGGCTACCGTGAGCCAGAGTTGGCCCGTGGCTGATCTAACAGAACAACCCTCAACGTCCTCTCGGCTCTCCCACTGCTGCTCTTTGCCTCGTGACACCACGTGCGTCTGCCCTCTTCTTCGTTATCTGCCTCCCCCACTGGACCATCAGCGGCACCAGCACATGGGCTCTATTTTTTGTTCAGTGCTGTGTCTCCAAATCCTAAAATAGTGCCTGGCACATCATAGGTACTTAATGTATTAAAAACAGAGAAATAAAAACGTCACGCTGTTAGAGTGCCTGGCCTGGCTCAGCGGAAACGAATCTGACTAGGAACCACGAGGACGCAGGTTCGATCCCTGGCCTCGCTCAGTGGGTTAAGGATCTGGGGTTGCCATGAGCTGGGATGTAGGTCACAGATGCAGCTCAGATTTGACCCCTAGCCTGGGAACCTCCATATGCCATGGGTGCGGCCCTAAAAAGACCAAAAAAAAAAAAAGGCACACTATTAAAAATGTAATGAGAGTAACAGAAAATCATAGCTAACATACAGAGATAAGTATCTCTCTCTCTCTCTCACACACACACACACACACACACACACACACACACACACACGGCGCTTATATGCCAAGACAACAGGAGGAGGAGCCGAGGAAGGGTTAAGGAATCTGCTGGAGATCCCAGGGCGAGGACTGCGTCTCAAGCCCTTTCCAGTGAAACGAGGTCAGAACGGATCAGGGACCTGCTCGCAGGCCCCACTTCTCAGGCCCCATCCCCATCTCTCAAGGGAGGCAGACGTCTCTCTTGCCACCTTGTGCTCCACCCGGAATCTCCAGCCCAGCCCTCTAGGTAGCCACTCCCCTGGAAAAGGCCCCTTAGGGGCCCTGGACCGCTTGGGCAAGTCTCCGGACGCTCCCCGGGAGCTTCTGCCTCTGCCTGAAGCCCCTGAAAGGGCGTGAGGACTTCAACTTGGAGCAGAAAACAGCACTGGCAACTCTTACAGCAAATCTGCCCCTTGAGGGTGACACTGCAGCTTTAGCATTCACCATGATTGGCTGCCAAGGATGCCGAATAGACCTGAGACGCGCTCGCCCTCCAAAATCCCGGCAAGAAAGGCGGGGGTGTCTCCCTGTTACTGTTCTCCCACCTTCTTCTCTGTCTTTCCCCCCAGAAACCAGTCCCCAGTCACCTCCTATATTCATGAAGGCGGCTCGCGACCCCCTCCCACCTGCCAGATGCTGGGGGGGCCCCCATTAGCCCCCGGGGAGACCATCTCCTGATTTCAACAAAGACTTGGTCTCCAGAATCACATCTCTCCGGGGCCACATTCTCTACCAAGAGCGGAAGAGGGCCAGGTAGGATTAGCAGGGCCTCTAGACCCAGTCCCACAGGCTCCCAACCAGAAGATCCATCCGAGCCTTATTTGGAAGGGAAACTCTCCGAGTCTCCAAGCCCCGTGAGTCACCCAGCAGGAATGCCTGCGACATTTCATAACAAATAATAACAATTCCTTACCTCCGTGGGCCTCTTAACGGGCGGTCGCATTAGCTCATTCGACCTGCACAAACCCGTGAGTAGCTGAGTCCGAGGTTTTATCGATAAGGTGTGCAAAGGGCAGACAGCCTTGCCCAAGGTCCAAGCCTAGCTGGACGTTCCAGGCTTCTGGTCTCATCCCAGAGCTGCTCAGATACCTCTTCCTCATAGGCCAGGCCTCCTGTTTCTCTGCTGCATAAGCCAGTGCTAAGGCAGCAGATCACTTAACAAATATGCATCAAGACCATTTTATGCAAGAAACTGAGCTAAGCACCATGCAGCAGATACAGATGAGTGAGCCACGGCTCGAGAGTCTCCAGGGTGGAAACAGATGCCTAGGGAAGCCGGTCCGGCCTTCTGGCTGATGTACCATTTCCTTTACGATAGACGATACAGGTGGTCTGTTACTGCTTCATGACAGCACCATGACTTGGCAGCTTAAGAAACCACTCACTTCTATCTCCCATCTCTGCGGCTCAAGAGTCCAGTGGGTCTTGGCTGGGTGCTCGGCTTCTATCTCATCTGAGAGCTGCAATGAAAGTCGGGGCTGTGGTCTCATCTGAGGCTCAAGTGGGGAAGGGTCTGCTTCCAAACTCCCTGGGTTGTTGGCAGAATTCGGTTACGTCTGTCCTGGTGGACTGATGGCCTCAATTTCTCGCTGGCTCTTGGCCAGAGGTCATCTTCACTTCCCGGCTGGTTGTTGGCCCAAGGCTGTTGCAGCTCCTGCCACGTCCGCCTCCCCAACATGGCCCCTAGCTCCATCAGAGTCAGCAAAAGAGAGAGCCCTTCAGTGAGAGAGATGACGCAACTTTATATCCTGTAACCACGGAGGTGACATCCTATCATCGCTGCTGGATTCTCTTGGTTGGGATATACAGTCACGTGGGTCCTGCCCACACTCACACGAAATCATGGGAATCCATTTAGAGCCTCTTCACTGCATCCTGCATGCCCTCCATCTCTCTCGGGACGTCTTCAGAGCCAGGGTGCTCACCAGCCCACAAGGCAGCCCATTCTGTTCTGATGGCACTTGAAGAGTTAGAAAGGTCTTCCTAGAATCCAACCCAAACCCACCTCCCTACGACTTTTACCCACTAGCCGAGGCCCTGCAGTCTGGAACACACAGGTGACGTCTAACCTGGCAGAAGGTGAGCTCGGGGAGGGCAAGGGGCTTGCCGCCTCCCCCAAGAGTTCCAGGCACAGCAGAGGCATGGGGTGACTACGAGTTAAGGGCACAGAGCGAGCACATGGTGCAGCAGGGCTGTCCCGGCAGCTTGCTGACTGGCTTCTGATACAGAGGCCGCTTGGCGCGGCAACTTCCTCACCCATGGGTCTCAGAGGCCGGACCTCCACAGCCTTCCTGGGAAGGAGCCTTGAACCTTTGGGAGTGTGGCCCTTTAAGAGGAACTATTCCAATCCCGTCCCTAGAAAAAACACAAGGTCACACAGCTGATAAATGGCAGAGTCCGGAGCCAGGCCTCTTGCCTGTATCTTTGCACATGACCGACCTTGGGCCAAAGATGCCGGACAGGCGTGGACCCTGCATCCTGGGGGTTTGCCCCTGAAGGCTATTTCTCCACCTTGCCCCCTGGCCAGGCAAACCAGATGTGAGCCACCACACCCTCCTGGGCCAACACAGGTGAGCAGAGGGCCTCACCTGCCACCCTGTCGTCCCCGCCCTGTTCGTTCTGCTGCCCTGCCTTTAAAGCGTCCTCCTCTCCCATGAGGGTTCTCCTCTTTTGCCTGTGCCTTCATGAAGGTTCCATCAACATCCGTGATTAAATTCACAGTGTGAGACCTGCTCAAGGTTCTATCAGCAAAAAAAAAAAAAAAAAAAAAAAGGAGGGGGAAGCTTCAATGATATTTCACACGGTGACCTACCGGTGACTTTCATTTTCACCTCTCAGACTGCTCTGCCTGGAGAGGGTGTTCAGAATGATGAAAATCAGTCACAGCGGGTTTTTGCTGAGCAGGGACGCTGGCGGAACTTTTCAGCAGAGCCCCATCTCAGGTCAGCCTCTCCACAGCCCCGTGTCGGGGGACCAGCTGTCCCCGTCTGCCCAGGACTGAGGGCATTCTTGGGACAGCTAAACCAGGCCAGTCTTGGATGGACCAGGATGGCCGGTCCCCCTTGCACGAGGTACCCTGAGTCCACCATCTCACGGACGAGGACACGGAGGCTTAAAAAAAGACTTAAAACTCTGCTGAGAACCCTAAGGTGGGCCCCGGACCATTTCTGCCGAGGAAATATGCAAATAGCTACAACACACATGAAGAGATGCTCAACCTCATTAGTCATCAAGGAAATGCAAATCGAAACCACAGCGAGACACCACTTCACACGCACCAAGGGGGCTGGAGGGTTTTTTTTTGGGGGGGGGAGGGTTTGGGTTGTTGTTTTTTTTTTTTTTTTTTAAAGAAAATAACAAGTATTGGTGAGGACACAGAGCAATTGGAGCCCTCACGCTTTGCTGGTGGGAATGTAAACTGTTTCAGCCACTGTGGAAACATGTGGACGGAACTCAAAAAGTTAATCCTAAAATGACCGCACGACCCAGCGTGCGGCTCATAGGAACGTATCATCAGAAGAACTGAAACGAGACAGTCAGGCAAATACACGTTCACACCTGTTCACGGCAGCACGCGTCACAACAGCCCACAGGTGGAAATGAGGCAAACGTCCATCAAGCAATAAATGGATAAAGAAAATGCGCTCCATCCACACAGGGGACTAGTATCCAGCCTTTAAATAACTAAAGAATCGATACGCACCCATGGCTGAACCTCAAAAACTTCATGTCAAGGGAAAGAAACCAGTCCTAAAAGTCCACCTCCTAGATGATTCCATCTATAGAGATGGGAGGTAGGTTAGCAACTGCCCGGGGCTGGGAGCGGGGATGGAGAGTGACCGCTGAGGGGTCCAGGTTTTATGGGGGGGGATGAAAAATGTTTGGAACTAGACAGAGGCGGTGGTTGCAGAGCGTTTGGAATGCACTAAACGCCGCTGAACTGGACACTCTAAAATGGTTCATTTTGTGTTGTGGGAACCTCACCTAAAAAAGAAAAATTTCAGGTCACACAACCAACGCACCTCAGGGCTGGCACTGACCACAGTCTGTCCAGCCCTGTGAGCCTGTGCCTGTGGCCCCTCTTCCTGACCAGGGGTCTGCGTAGCCGGGAAGCTGCCCCTCTTGCCTCCCACTTCGGACACGTTTGGCCAGGACCTATTCCACCTGTCCTCTCACCCCAGTGGCCAGGCTTCCACTTCACCACGTGTGCAGGTCCCCACGGCCTGCCATCGGGTCATTGCAGTGAATACCATGGGGGAATGTTTGCCGTTTTTCCCCAAACTGCTGCAAACTGCCAAGGAAAACCCAGCTGGCCACCCCCAGGGAGAACAGGACCCAGGCCAGATCACGGCCTCAGGTCACTCATTTGAACCTTGGTCCCGCCTCCCAGGTGGTAGGTGCCAGCAGCTCCCTCCTCCCGCCTCCTGCCTCTCCTGCCTCCCCACACGGTGGGGCCCCTTTCTGCAGCTGGATCACACACACACACACACACCCCGCCCCCGCCCCGTTCCCTGCCTGTGCTCACCTGCGGTCAGGTAACAATGCCACTGTCCCCAGACAACCAGCAAAGAGACATTCATCGCATCTCACTCCAAGCCCTCAGCAGCCAGAGAGCCGAGAAAACCATGATGCTGGTCTTAGAGAGGAGCTTCCTGCCTTCTCTGTGTGTAGGGAGGTAATGAGAAGCAGGGGGGTGTGCAGAGAAGTCACACCCCGCCCGCAGGCCGTCCTCCCCGAGGAGGACGTGGAGGATGGAGCCGCTCAGACAGCCTGCTTCCTGGAGCCAAAGGACCCGTGTCCGCTGAGGACGCCTGGGGTCCCGTCTAGCAGCGTGAGCTAAAGTGGGCGCGGGGACACGGCCACAGTTCCTACCCGTCGGGGGCAGGATCTGGGTGCCCTGGCTCGCTTCCCTCCCCGCCACCCACGGTGGCCGGAAGAGAAGCAGGGCCTGCCCGCAAGCGCGCATGCGCGGGGGCTCGGGGAGGGTGGGACACCGCCCGTGGGGGTGGGGACGCAAGAGTGCGGCTGCGCATGGGGTCCGCCTGTCCCAGTATCACCTGGGGCCTTGGGGAAATGCAGAGTCCCAGGCTCTGCGCCGGTGTCCTCTGGGGTTGGCCCAGATGTCCAAGGTGGCAGCGCCTCCTGGCATCTCGCCTGCAGCGGTTTATAAGGAGCCCACTCCCTCCTCCAGGCCCCCGGTAGGCGGCCCCCAGCGCTTCTGCCTGCACCGCCTGCCCTGATGGAGCTGACAGGTCATGGGTAACCCAGACCATGCGCTCAGCCAGGAAAGATGGGGGCTTCAAAGAGGAACCTGTCATTGTCTCCCAGAGGCTGCAGCTGAGGGCGATGGGCTCCTGGAATGAGCACGGGGCAGGGGTCTCCAGTGACCTTGGACATGCGGCTTCCCCATCCGGGCTCCAGCTCCGTAACCTCCTCTGAAGAGCAAGGGTGTAGAAATGGCGCCTCTGAGGTCCCTCGTGGCCATGACATCCCATGACTGTGGCAACCTTGTGGAGACACTGTGGCCCCTGTCCCCTTTGGGGGTGGGCTTCCCATGGCATGAATGCAAACCCAGAGTGGACCTCCTCAGCTGGGCCCCAGACTCCATTCTTGAAGGTTCCTGTGGCGGCTTCTATTGGGCACATCAGCTTTTCGTAGGAGACATTGTCTGAAGTATAATATGCAAAAAGAAAGGCGTAAAATGTTGTGTCCAGATCTGTGAATGTTCACAAAGTCACACACCTGTATGAGCAACACCTGATCAAGAGGAGAACATAGCCCCCCCCCCCAGCTTGCTGGTCCCTCCCCCTCCCTCCTATACACCCTTCACTTTTCATCATAAGCATCACCTCTTCCAGGGAGGCTCCCCGATAGGCTCAGAGCCTGCCCTCTCCTTATCTGTCAGGGAAGTCACTGCAAACCATGAGGGGGTCGCCGTGGGGGTGGTCAGGCTGGGGTAGGAGGGAGGCTGGTGCCCTCAGAGCACCAGGGCTCACCTGGCACCAGTCTTTCCAATCTTTTGTCAGCAGGTGCCTGATCCTGAGTCACTCAACACATGGACTGCAGGACCCAGAGGCCAAGTCCAGCTCCTGAGCAGCTTTCAGAAGACTGAGCCCCCAGTCCAGCCCAGCCGACCTCCTCCAGGGAAGCGGCCACGCTGCTGGCCAGAGTGGGGGGCGGCTGCCAAGGCCCTGCCAGCCTCCTTTGCCTGCATTTGCCTCGTGGCTGAGCCCTGGGTGCCAGCAGGAAAGGAGACGAAGAAGGAGAGGGAGGGGTCTGTTTCCCATTCCCTGGGGAGGAGGCCAGAATGCTGTTGTATATGCAGTCAACCCAAATCCTCTCAGAAAGAAACAATGGGAAAAAACAGTCTGACCCGGCTCCCCGGCTTTTGCATTTTGTGCTTTGGGATCTGCAAGGACCCAGGACACCTGAGCTGTGGTCTCGTGGCGGAGGTCTGCTTTCTCTGAGGTCAGAGGCACTCATGGCAGAGACCCTCCCCACCTGAGCCCGGGGCAGCCGGTGCCTGCAGAGCCCACTGTCGGCTCCTGTGAGCGGGGAGCCAAGCGTGTCCGGCCCTGGCCAGGCTGAGGCGAGCATCCTGGGGCATTGACGCAGACCTTCTCACCCCCCCCTTTCTATCTTGTCACCAGTTTCCAACAGGGTCTCTGCTCACTGTCCTCGCTGCTTCTGCCCCATCTCACTGTTATCCGAGTGGCAGGGGGAAGCAGGAGCTGGCGGGTCTGCTGAATAGAGAACACAGATCCAGAAGGGGCAGGATGTGGCCTGACACCCCCCCTCCCCGGCACACAAGATCGGCACGCCCAACCTGCACAGGGAGACGGAATAAATGGGGCCCATCACGGCATTAGTTTTCAGATGCATATACATGCGGTTGCGAATAATCAACTACAAATTGATTTTAAACCACTGCTGAATTCAAAGTAGCTTTTTGTCATTGTGAGTTTGCGCCACCGATGAATCCTAAAGATAAAAGCACGCGCATAGGAAGTGATCCTCAAAGAGTCTGACATTAAAATGCAGCTCACAGACTCACAACAATGGGGCTCCTCTGTGCTATGGCACATCCTTACTTTTTGCTGAAGAAAACACAGTTCAGGGAGGTTAAGAGCCCTGGCCAGAGGCGCGCAGCCTGTGAGGGTGCTGGTGGCAGGACCGACCCGGGTGCTGACCTCAGCATAGGGACCTGCCGTCCCTCCGCACCTCCATTCCTCTTCTGCAGAATGAGGTCTTTGGAAGGATTGGATGAAATCATCTGGGCCCAGTGGTTGACGCAGTGCCCGGCACGTAGCAGATGAGAGAAAAAGCTCATTACCAATGTTAGTGTCTTTGGGGCAATTATAGTCCGAAGCTTTGACTATTCTCTGACCCCGGCCACACACACACATGGAAGTTGTGTGCCACGTGGGCGGGCAGTACTGTCCCCTTCAATGCTACCCATGCCTGCGTCCATGTGGGAGCTGCGAAATAAACATCCCTCAGCCCAGCGCCTTGGCTGAGAGCTCCCATAGCAACCAGCCCTTTCCCTCCTGTGACTCTGCCCTTTCTGAACGGCCTTCACCTGGTCGCAGGACTGTGTCCCATATCAAAAAGCAAGCAAAGTGGGAGCTGTGTGGGAGTTCCCGTCATGGCTCAGCGGTTAGCGAACACGACCAGCATCTGTGAGGACGTGGGTTCGATCCCTGGCCTCACTCATTGGGTTAAGGATCTGGCGTGGCCATGAGCTGTGGTGTAGGTTGCAGATGTGGCTCGGATCTGGCATGGCTGTGGCTGTGGCTGTGGCCGCTGGCTTCGGCTCCGATTGGACCCCTAGCCTGGGAACCTCCATATGCCGAGAGCGGGGCCCTAAAAAGAGAAAAGACCAAAAAATAAAAATAAATAAGAGAGAGAGAGAAAGCAAAGTGGGAAGAATGGGTTGGAGGAAAGATGGTTGGGTGGTGGAGGCTGTGTGGGAAGACGGGTCGGTGGATGGATGGATGGACCATTTTCTTAAGATACTTCCTCAGGAGTTCCCGTCGTGGCGCAGTGGTTAACGAATCCGACTAGGAACCATGAGGTTGCAGGTTCGGTCCCTGCCCTTGCTCAATGGGTTAATGATCCGGCGTTGCCATGAGCTGCGGTGTAGGTTGCAGACGCGGCTCGGATCCCGCGTTGCTGTGGCTCTGGCGTAGGCCGGTGGCTACAGCTCTGATTCAACCCCTAGCCTGGGAACCTCCATGTGCCGCGGGAGTGGCCCAAAGAAATGGCAAAAAGACCAAAAAAAAAAAAAAAAGATACTTCCTCGATCTACAGAGAGAAAAGGGTTAAGCAAGAGAGTGAAGAAACCGGGTATAATACTTCAGGTAGACTCCAGATGACATTTCCAGAACAATGGAACACAATGCATGGCCACCCAGTATTCTAGCAACTGTGTCCACCCTCACAGGTCAGCCCTGCCTTGGCGGTGAGGCCTGGGCACCAATGCGAACTGGAAAGCCCCCGTGGACCCTCACCCTCGTCCCAGGAGCGAACCACCTCCTGCCCTGAGCGGTGGAAGGCTCACGCGGAGGAGAAGCTCAGAGGTGGCTCCATCAGAATAGCCGTTGGAAGAAGAGTTTTCTCTGAGAAGGAGCTGCAGGCCCTGACCCTGGATAAAGGTCGAAGGTCAGGAGGGAGCCTGTCCCTCCCCCAGTGCAAGGCCAAGGGCAGGTGTCTGGGACTGTGGCCATTTGGGGAGGGAGTGGGTGGCTGCCCGCAGCTCCTCTTGCCTTCGTCTATTTATAGCCCCTGCTGCTTGTTTTGTGTATTTGTTTTCTTGCTCCCACATCCCAGGAGCCCGTGGGCTTTGTTCCACCGGAAGGAACACGTGGCTTTTGAGATGCCTCCACCTAAGACCCCCCACCTTGATGTGACAACGGAAAGCCTCCCACACACTCACCCGCCCAAGCGTGCACACACCCCAGGTGACTGCTCCCAGGTCAGGGCCCTCCTCTCCCTCCCTCTGCCTCAAGCCCCCCCCACACACCTGTCACTCCCCACCCCTAGCCCGTCATGCCCCCACCTCCGAGGACCAACGCATCCCTTGTTTTACATGAATGCCTGTCTCTGCAAGGTCCCCACTGACGTCTGATTTTGCAAATCAAGTACTTTTAAGTCTTGAAGTTTCAGGTACTTCTACAGAGGAAACTCTGGAGCCAGTCTGGGAGTAAAGAATTCTTTTTGCAAGCAAAGGCCTGGCGCCTGGGGATGGGGACTCAGAGCTTGGTCATCACCTCGTGGTCCATTCGGTCAACGACTGGTCATGGAACCTGGCGTTTTTCCTGCCAGCCCAACCACGGGCTTGTATCCAGGCTCCCCGGGGCACCCCGGAGCCCGGCCCCATCTCTCCCCGCGCTCTCAGAGCAGGTGGCAGGGCAGGTGTGCCTGACCCAGAGAAAGCTCTCCAGCCTGGTCCCCACTGGCCTGGGGCTGTCACTCCTCTGTGGAAGGAAAGGAGAAGGGACCCTGCCACCCGTTAGTAGGGGTGGGAGGAGGGGCAGGCCACTCAGTTTCCCCGGGGACCCTGGGTGGGAGCAGTGAGCCAGGGGTCAGCGGACCCAGTGCTGGGGACTGTCTGAGCCTGGAGCTGCCCACTTGGGCAAAGGGCTTCAAAGGTCCCTGCAGGTGGGGGAAGCTTAAAGAACATCAAGAAGAAGGCGTTCCCACTGTGGCTCAGCAGTAATGAACCTGACTAGTATCCATGAGGCCTCGGGTTCGATCCCTGGCCTCACTCAGTGGTGAAGGATCTGACGTTGCTGTGGTGTAGGTCACCGATGCAGCTCGGATCCCACATTGCTGTGACCGTGGCGTAAACCAGCAGGTGCAGCTCATACTCGACCTCTGGCCTGGGAACTTCCATATGCCGCGGGTGGCGCCCTAAAAAGAAAACAAAGGAGAAAAGAACATCGCAAAGGTAAGCAGGAGTCCTGGGCACCAGGGCAGAAAGACACCAAATCCTAGGGCCACGTCACCCCCTCCTCACCTAGTGGGTGCTGGTGAGGCCCAGGAGGCAGGGTCTCCTCGAGCCCACGGAAGCACACCCTGGGCGGAGTCTCAGGACGGTGGAGAGCCGCTTTGATGGGCTGAGCTGCAGGACGCGTGGAGGCTGTCCCCTGAGAGGTCCTTGGAGCAGGTCAGTGAAGGCAAGACCCAGCCCCCGCGCAGCCCACTGCCCTGCGGCCCACCCGAGTGCCTGAGAGCCTCTAGGGTTCGAACCTTCCCGTCTGTGGAGGGACAAACACAACCACATCCACAGGCAGGGCCGGCCGACTCCAGAACCCCTGCGGTGGCTGTCCAGGTGGGGGACCGTGCTGGGTGCAGCTAAACCTCTATGGGGCTTGGGGCGGGGGGAAGGGAGCAGGCTCAATCCAGCCACTGAGCCACTAAGACTCAAAGACACTGGCGGAGGCGCCAAAGGCAGGGAGAGGGAAGGGCAGCTGATTCTGATGTCAGAAGGGGGGCGGGCTGGGCGGTGGCAGGGGTGCGGGTGGTGTTTAAGGCATTTATACAAACCCAGACTCCTTTACCCCTAGGTCCTCTTACTAAGACCCAGAGTTCCGGGGGCAGGCGTGTGTGTGATCCACGTGCCTTTGCACCCTCATTTCTTCTTCTAAAGAGAAGAAAATACCAAGACAAACTGGCCCCGAGACTGAGCCCCTCTGGCCAGAGCTCCCACAAGGACAATGCAACGCCCAGAGAGCCGCTGCTCCTCATCCACCAGCCACCCTAGCCTCCCAGGGCCCCCGGCCCAGCCGCCTGGAGGTGGACTCCGCCGGCCTGCCCGCCCAGCCCAGGCCAGACCCTGCAGAGGGGACAGCCACTGCGATGGGGTGGATTTCTCCTTTTTCTGCCTGTGAAGCTCAGAGAGGCCCCTCTGGGGACCAGCCAGCTGCAGCCAAGTGGGCTTAGCAGCTCAGCCTGCACCCAAGGGACCTGAAGGAGCGCTGCCCCCCAAAGGTGCCTCCAGACCTCTTGCTCTTAGGGTGCGGTCTAGAGGTTGAGAGCGGGGACTTTGGCTCTGATAGGGCTGTGTGCAAATCCTGCTCTGCCACTTACTAGCTGCGTGACTTGGGGCAAGTTACTTAACCTCTCTGTGCCCCACTGACTATGGACTGACGACCTCGTCAGCGTCACCTCCAAGGCATATTGCGAAGAGTGAGCGGGAGGACAGAAGCAGCCAGCACGCTGCCCAACACAGGCTGAGTCACCAACGAGGAAGATATTATTGCCATTTTTATTTAGAGCTTATTATTTAGTGAACAAGATGCCTCTGTTGACAGCAAACTGCAACTATGAAGTGACTTGGGCCCAGTGCCCCCTTCCAGCCCCGCCCATGAAACAGTGATGCAGCCGCCTTAAAGGGAGGCAAAGGTGGCCCAAGGCTCATCTTGAGACTCCCTCCAAGTCCTCAGGTGCCACTGCGGGCATTAGATGTCCCAGCTCGGCCTCTGCCTGCAGCTCCCCAGATCCAGACACAGCTTCCTCAGGACGTGTGCTGAAGCCAAAGGGGTAAGTCTCTCCAGAGATGCCCACAGCCCCCTGGAATGGGCTGACCCTCCCTGGGAAGATGAAAGGAAACACGTGCCAGGCCTCTAGTCCCTCCGTCTCCATTTTTTACTTTTGAGCCCAGAGCAACTTGTCCCAAGACACACAGCAAGGCAGCAGTGGAAGATTCTCAGGGTTCTGAGTTCCAGCCTTGTGGCCTTCTCCACCAGACTAGTTTACAACTGAGCTGCTTCGTGTTCCGAGGACCCAGCGGGTAAAATGAGGCCTCAGAAAATATTCAAGCCCCTTTCCTTCCTCCTGAGAGCTGCTCACACTCTTCCTGCTGTCTTCATGCTGCGGGCTGTGGTCGAAGGCGCCTCTCTCTTGTCCACCTGCAGGAAGAGAAGGAGCTCAGCTAAGACATTAAGGTGAGCCGGGGATGGGGGAGGGCGCGGGGAGAGCGGGCAGCCTCGCTGAGCAGCTCTGACAGTGGCAGCCACCTCCAGCGCGGAGGGCAGACACCCTGGGGTCCTCGGCCAAGCTCCTAGGATCAGGCAAGCCTGCTTCTTCCGGCCGGAGCTGAGCCCCCGCGGAGCTCCACGGGGATGAGGGGGCCTTCCCTCCCGCAGAGGCCTCTGGATGCTGGGGACCCAGCTCTTCTCCGCTCGGCAGGCGGCCCCTCCACAGTCTGGGAGCCAGCGTAGCCTCAGACAGACGTCAGCAGATAAAAATAAAACCATGGATCCCTCCCACTCACCACATCCCTGGCCCTTCTGTGGTTCCCAGCCCTGCAGGGGTAGCTTGTGCCACATGTCCCCAGGCTCTGAGCTGGGGAGACAGGCAGGTCCAATGCACCTTTGGGCACCCGGTTCCCCCCCCCACCCCTCCGCCCGGATCAGTGAGGAAACAGCAGACTGAGTAGCCAGAAGCTCTCTCAGGGACTTACTCGTATTCAAGTCCTGCAGTGGCCCCATGGGGACAGCCGAGGGGTGGGGGAAGCTCATCGTGTCTGTCAGGTGAAGTGAGCATGTGGCGCTGCCGCAGCACCCAGTCCTGGGCACACCTGGGGCTGGGCAAGTGCCGGCAGCATCGATTCACTCCTCACCCTCCTTCGTCGAGGTCGGCCGGCTGAGCCCCTGGGCAGGGGTGATGCTTATAGAGGGCATTAGAGGAACAGGTGGAACGCCGTCTCAGCAGCCGAGGGGTTGGGTAAAGCAGTGCTCAGTGGTGTATGGAATCAGGGCCGCCTTCCTGGAAGGGGAGGACCGCAAACCAGGTTTGGAAGGACAGGTTCTATGACCAACCTGACTCCTGGCATTAAAGCATTTTCAGGGTACTGCCCACTTGCTTGGCAGGGCCACCTCTGGCCAAATGTCATTCTGTGGCCTCTGAGAGGTACTGTCACCTCCGAGAGGTCCGGTGCAAACCAGGCCGGGGCTGGGGCCTGCGTCTGGGGTGACTGTTGGGTATATCTGAGCATCAGTGGTGAGAAGACGAAATGGCAGTCTTTTCCGCTGACTTGCTGTCACTGTTCCATTGTGACCTTCTCATCGCCCTGAGCAGCTTTGAGACCCCAGGAACTGGGCCTCTCAGACTCTGCAGGTGGGGGGAGCAGCCACTTGCCCACAGCAAGCTGGGCGTGGCAGAAGACCAGGGGTGTCCCAGGACTGGCCTCCCCCACCTCCCTGCAGGCCCTTGTCGGCCGTGGGGATCCCCGTGGTCTCTGGGTCCCAGATCCATCGCTTGGGGCCTGGGGGAGGGGAGGCTGTCCGCAACGTCACGGCCTCAGCACATGTGTGTGCTTGTACATATGCATGTCCGGGTGGGAGGGACCAGCCAACACAGAGCCTTGGCCGAGGAGAAAGGGAGACAGACGCCCTGTCTGGGAGTCCCAGCAGCCAAGACCCCCGTGAGAGCAGCAAACCAAGTCCCAGGGCCTGGGTGCACCGCACCTAAGTCTGAGAACAGAGATTCAAGCAGGACCAGAGCGGGCAGCCAACTGCAGGGCGGGGAGCCCGCAGAGCTCCCCATGGCTCGCTGTAGCCCACAGGCCCCCGGACAGACCAGGGGGCTCCCCAGGCCAGGCCCCAGATGCCAGGGAGGCTCGGTCCCAGTGGGGAGGGCCCTAGCGAGTCCTGGGGGACCCTCCCAGCTGGCAGCACTTTAACCTCTCAAGGCTGTTTGCTCTTTACCAGGTAAGGAGACAGGGTTCAGAGTTGAAGCCAACCGGCCCACTTGGGAATATTCCTGCCTGTCAGCTTTGCACACTCCTGCCCGCGGGCCTGTCCATGGAGGAGGCTATCACTACGGCTTGAAAGGCCTTTCTGAGGAAGAGCCAGGGACAGCCAGCTCTGTACCGGGGGAATGGGGACAACGCCCAGACCCTGCAAGCCCACAAATCCACTCTCTCCATCACCTGTCCTCGGACCGAGCACCGTGACCATGGGCCACCGGGCCCCCACCAGGCCGTCTGTGCACCTCTGTGAGCCCAGGCCTTGCAGCAGAGACTTTTGCCTTTCTTTAAAAGGCAATAATGGAGTTCCCATCATGGCTCAGTGGTTAACGAATCCGACTAAGAACCTTGAGGTTGGGGGTTCGATCCCTGGCCTTGCACAGT
The DNA here is from genome assembly GCF_016906955.1 of Phacochoerus africanus. NCBI lineage: Eukaryota > Metazoa > Chordata > Mammalia > Artiodactyla > Suidae > Phacochoerus > Phacochoerus africanus. Next base: position 3,997,586 of record NC_062557.1, on the reverse strand, counting down.
GGGTTAAGGATCCAGCGTTGCGTGAACTGTGGTGTAGGTTGCAGATGCGGCTCAGATCTGGCATTGCTATGGCTCTGGCGTAGGCCGGCGGCTAGAGCTCTGATTAGACCCCTAGCCTGGGAACCTCCATATGCCACAGGAGTGGCCCTAGAAAAGACAAAAAAAAAGACAAAAAATAAATAAAAGGCAGTAGTAATGGGAGTTCCCACTGTAGCCCAGTGGGTTAGGAACTTAACACGGAGTTCACGAGGATGCAGGTTCAATCCCTGGCCTCATTCAGTGGGTTAAGGATCCAGCGTTGCCACGGTGTATGTCACAGATGCAGCTCAGATCCAGTGTTGCTGAGGCTCTGGCATAGGCCGGCAGCTGCAACTCCAATTCGAACCCTAGCCAGGGCACTTGCATGGACTGCAGGGGCAGCCCTAAAAAGAAAAAAAAAAAAATTTCCCTCTCTATCCAACAACCAGGCAGAACTTCACAGAGGACCTGATCCAGTGTCTGGGAGGTAAGAGTGTGATTAGCTCATTAAATCTAACGAAGGATATGTCCCCAAACCTGGTGGACAGATGCCACGCAGAGGCTGCACACCCTGAGCCAAGAGTCTGTACCTGGAGAGGTTGATAACTCCAGCGAGGACTCTGGGAATTCAGTCTTTGTTTAATATGCATCTTTCTTCTCCAGGCATCAAAGAGATTAATTTGTTAGAGTAAACAGACTTCAAAACAGGATTTGGTCTCTGAAAGTCTGTACCTGATGTGGCGGTCCTGGTTCAGATGGCCCCAAGCCTTAATCATTTCGCAAGCAGATGAAAGAGATGGGAGATAGGGGAGGGGGGGTGGACAGGGGAGGAGGTTGCCCAGGGAAGTGCCATGCGTGCTGGTTCCATTCCTGCAACTGACGCCCAGGCTCTTGGAGCCAGAAACAAAGGGCATCAAACAATGCGGAGGAGACCAGCCCCCCCACCCCACCCCCGGCTTGCCCCTCCCCCACACCCACCACCTTGCAGAAGCCCCACCTCCCGACAGGTTGCCCGTAGGTCCGAGGCTGTGCCCGTTTCATTCCAGACTGAATCTCCATTCCCCTGATAAGTCGCCCACCTGGAGAAGCACGTTTTTCTCAGCATCAGCTGGCTGGCTCTCCGTCAAGCAGCCCTTTCCTCCAAAGGTGGCCCCTCCACTCTGCTCAAACCAGGAACCCGGGTCCCCCTCAAGGTCTCTGTGCCCCTGGACCCCAGCAGCCAGCCACCACGCCTGCAGTAACCTCCCCGCAGAAACGCGTCAGGGGGGTAACAACACCATGCTGCTCATCTCCATTGCCCCGCCAGCCACCTGGCTCTGCGGAAGCTCACACCTGCCCTGCCCGCTCCCAGCCCCCATGCAGGGCAGCCCATCGGGCCTTGAGTCCTTTCTTTAAGGGTATAGTCCATTTCTAATTACTATAAAATATTGGCTTGGCCTTGAGTCTTCAACACGCTCCCTCACCATCTACACCAGCTTCCTCCCCCAGCCAACTCCTCTCCGCCTGCAGACCCCCACGGGACCACCTCCACCTCCAGGGAGCCTCCCCATCAGCCCAAGGGCTCCAGGAAGACCGTGTCTTGCTTACTCTGTATGCCCTCCTGTGCCAAGAACAACTGCATATGTGCTTGATGAGGAGTTCCTATCATGGCTCAGCGGAGACGAATCCAACTAGGAATCGTGAGGTTGTGGGTTCGGTCCCTGCCCTTGCTCAGTGGGTTAAGGATCCGGTGTGGCCGTGAGCTGTGGTGTAGCTTGCAGATGTGGCTCGGATCCTGTGTTGCTGTGGCGTGGTGTAGGCCAGTGGCTACAGTTCCGATTAGACCCCTAGCCTGGGAACTTCCGTATGCCATGGAGGCAGCCTTAAAAAGACCAAAAAAAAAAAAAAAGTGGTTTGATGAAGGAATGGAAGAATGAATGGATGAAGACTTGGCTGCTTAAAGATGAGCTAGTCTAAGGGTAGCAGTAGTTTGCGGCACAGCGTCAGAGACCCAGAAGGCTCCTTGGCTCCCGGACTCAGGAGCCATTCCCCTCCCAGCACCTGCAGGGCATCACTTTGGAATAAATGGCAGCCACCTGGTCATGTGCCCTGGGGGGTCTGGAAGACCTCGGGGAGAAACGACACACAGTCCCCCCCAGGCTGCCACCCCCTCGGTCCCTCGGTCCCTTGAGGCCAACATCACTTGGCACTTCCGTGTTGCCAACCGACTCTCCAAAGGGCGTCTCCTTCGCGAGTGTCCTGTTTGCCTGAAACCTCCAGGGATAAAGGGCCTTTCGGGAAACGAGTCTAGCTCTGCCCTGCACACACTCAGCTTCAAATGAATAGACGGATGGGGGCTGTCCCTTTAAGAAGCAGGTTAGGGCAGGTGCTCTTGGGGGAACCAGTTGGTAAAAGGCAAGTTGCTTTAATAAGCCCGGGCTGAGCCAGGGGAAAGGACAGAGGGGTGAGGGGGACAGCGGGGGAGGGGACGGTGCCAGGGCCAGAGGACTGAGGCGTGCATCTTTTCCCAGCATGAGTGACATGTTTCTTTGGAAAGTGGTGGCGGGTAAACAGCTGCAGAAATAGACTCTGGGTCTCGCTTGTGAACACTGGGAATTAATGAAACACCACTTCTGTATCCAGCTGTTCCACACCCCGTCCGAGGGGCGCAGAACCGGCAGGCAGCACCCCAAAGAGCCAGGAGCCGTGGCCCAGGCCCTCCACGCCCCCACGTGGGTCAGAGCCCTACCATGCATAGAACCGCGTCCCTCCTCCCCCGCCCCGCTGGTCACCTTCCCCGTGTGAGCTCCTGAAGCGGGGAGGGGTCCCAAGCTCCCCCACCCTGGCCCTCTCGCTCAGCTGCGGGTCACGCACTCGGTGGGTGCCAGCACACGCCTGTTGAATAAATGCATGAGTGAAGTTTCCACATCTAGAAGCAGCATGGGGAAAAGAAACCCCAGTGGCACTTCGTGGGACAAGGGCCCCCATGAGGTGTAAAAAGAAGGAGATGCTGAGGGCAAGACCCCGCCGTCTGCTGGCACCGGGGAAGGAAGCCACCATGGCACGCAGGCCTGCTCCCTAAAATAGGCAGACTCTTGCCAGAGGATGAGGGTTCAGGCAGCTTATTCTAAGAGCTGAGTTTGGGAGTTCCCTTGTGGCACAGCTGGTTAAGGATCCAGCATTGTCACAGCAGCGGCTCAGGTCACTGCTGTGATAGGGACTTCAGAGCTTGGCCCGGGAACTTCCGCATGCCACAGGCATGGCCCCCAAAATAAAAAAATAAATAAAAGAGCTGAGTTTGGGGAGTTCCCATCGTGGCGCAGCAGAAACGAATCTGACTAGTATCCATGAGGATGCAGGTTCAATCCCTGGCCTCACTCAGTGGATTAAGGATCCCACGTGGCTGTGAGCTGTGATAAACGTCACAGACGAGGCTCAGCTCCTGCATTGCTGTGGCTGTGGCTATGGTGTAGGTCGGCAGATGTAGCTCCGATTCAACCCCTAGCCTGGGAAATTCCAAATGCCACAGATGCAGCCCTAAAAAGACCAAAGAACACAATAATAAAAAGAATAAAAATTTTTTTAAATAATATTAAAATTTTAAAAAATAGAGCTGAGTTTAGAAAGGTCGGATCTAAGATTTGGGGAGCTTGCAACTGATTCCTACACAGAGACTCTAAGAAAAGGACATAAAAAATCCTACTCTTGCCAAGATTTAGTAAACCTATGACAGCTGAACCCCCTGCTGTTTGCCTCCCAAGGTGCTGTAATTCACCCAGAAAATCCTCCCATGTGTGGTAGAGAGGCCACCCTGGACCCGTTTCTCTCCTGCTATCCCACCCCCGCTTGCTGTGCCCCAGCGAGGGATACCATGCTGGGTGACTCTGGAGGAGTAGCTTACCTTCTCTGTGCCTCGGTCTCCCCATCCACACAACGGGCACAATTACAGCATTAAGGCCTACCTGGTGTGATCGCGGCTTGTCATTACAGCTGTTTTTAAAGGAGCTTTCTCTTTCAGAGACACACCAAGAAAAGAGGCTTTTCTTAATTACTCAGGTCATATTTCTGCACATCTTACTCCCAACTGTGTGTGATTTTTGCTTAGACCTTGTACGTAGTCATTCTTACAGGAATTAACTAGTCCAATCAATAAAAATCGTGACACGGGCACACCTGACCCTTCTGATATCCCAAGAGGCCCCAGACCTGTGGTTCGTGAGGCTGTGATCTCCAAAGGCTGCGTGTCTATGAAATGCCCAGAACAGGTAAGTCACCTCCAGAGTGCCAGCAGAGCGCCCGGAAAGAGCCAGCCAGCCTCTGAAAGCCCCGCAGCCCCGCTGGGGGAGATGCTCGGGCCTCCCGCCCGTCACTGTCACCGTCCCTATGGATGCATCCAGCCCCCACCCCACCCCCCGCCGCCCCGGCCTCAGCAGCTCAGGGTGTTCTGCCCTGTCCCGTCCTCTTGAGAGCAGGTAGGAAGGAGGGGATGCTGGTTGATAGCCCTGTCCTGATGTTGCTGAGTCCCATCCTGGGACCCCATGTGGCTGGGCCCACCCTTGGAGGCCTGGCCCCTGGGCCACCCTGACTCTGCCCATCAAAGGCCTGGACCCTCAGCACCCGACAACCAGCACCAAGGGCTGGGTGGGGAGCCAGACAGCCCTGGGGGGACCCCAGCTCCTCCTCTGTGACACTGTGGGCACGTTCTTCTTTTTTTTCTTTCTTTTTCTTTTTAGGGCCGCACGCCCAGCACATGGAGGTTCCCAGGCTAGGGCTTGAATCAAAGCTACAGCTGCCGGCCTACACTGCAGCCACAGCAATGCAAGATCCGAGCAGCGTCTGCGACCTACAACTCACCGCAACACTGGATCCTTAACCCACTGAGTGAGGCCAGGATCAAACCCGCATCCTCATGGATACTAGTCAGGTCCATTACCACTGAGCCACAACGGGAACTCCTCTCGTGGGCATGGTCTTAACCACCCTGGGCCAGTTTCCTCTTAAGAAGAGTGGAGATGATAACTGAACATCCCTGGGGGCCAGTTGGAATGGGACCCCCCACACACACACAGAGCCAGCGCTGAGCGGCCACCAGCCCCTTGTCTGCCCCTGCACTTCTCCTGCTCCTGGGTCCCTGGTGCCGCGGGGAGCTGCTGAGGGGTCCGGGCCCTCTTCCTAGTTCGGGTCAGACTGAAGCCACCCACCCTTCTCCTGCGCGCACAGCAGTTCCCTATGCGACCCTCAGCTCCTGGGCACCGCACGCTCCCCCGGCCCCCACTTGTCGGTGCTGAGGGCTCCCAGACTGCAGAAGCATCCAGGCTGGCTCCAGCCTGGCCACCCAGACCACACGAGCCCGCTAATTCTGCCAGAAAGACCAGCCTGTGGTTAGGGAGCGCGGCCACGAAGGCTTCCAGGAAATTCCTGGGAGTGGGGAGAAGCTGTTTGCCATTCCTGAGGCCTCCCCAGCCTGGACGAGTGCGGTTTTCCAATTAAGCTGGGGCTGCTCCCAGATCTTCTTGACAAAACCGTCTGTCTGCTCTCCCTCTAAAGACCCAAAAATCCTCGGGACATGGATGCAGCTTCCATTTATGTCATTAAATGACTTCTGGCTGTTTTTTTCGGGTGATGCAGGCCATGCCTGTTCCAGCGTTCAGAAAGCTGCAGGGGCCGTAGTCGGGGTCGGGGGTCTGGGGGCTGAAGTGGTGCCACTCACCAGGTTGGGGACCACGCAAGGAGAGGGGGGTCCCGGGGGAGGAGGACAAGTCCCTCCCTGGGCGGGATGATGGGATATGCATCTGGAAGAGCGCTGGAGACCCAGGGCCAGCTCTTAGGGGTGGGCTGCTGGTCCCAGGCAACAGAGACAGCAGCAGCACGGGGCTGGAGGAGGCTCCAGGGCAGTGTAGACGGTGGAGAGGGAAAAGGCTCAAGGATAAAACAAGGAGGAGGGAATCTGGGGACGAGAAATCATCAGAGATCCTGGAAGGGAGGGGACGGGAGGGACCAGGAGAGAGGAACACCTGGGCAGCCTGGGGGGCAGGGGGGTAGCCAAGTCACGTGGCCAGAGGCGCCCGTTAGATGAGGTCTCGATGGTCCACTGGATTTGGTACCCAAGATGTCACCGCTCGTCGCATAGATGCTGGGTCAGCTCCGGTCTCATCTTTAAAAAGCCTGGTGCCTCCCCCTTCCTCTTTCTCCAAAGGACCTCTCTTGGGATATTCCCTGGCCACACCAAGCCACCAGGCCATGCTCTGGATCTCACCACCAGCCTGGAGAAACTCCCCAGCGGGGCTCAGACTGCTGATGGAGCCTTCCCAGCGTTTGGCCCCCCAGGTGGGCGTCTGGATTTGCAGGTACATTGAGAACGCCTCTGACACCAACAGTGGCACCTTGGTTTTACCATCATCCCATGTTCTGCCTCCAACATCTACAGCTTAAAATCAGCGCTGCCTCTTGGGGTGGAGGCGCAAGCACGAGGAAATGAGGCTGAAAGCATCTTAAGGTTTAAAAAAATCATTAGCTCTCTTTTACTCTCCTGGGCTGCAGGCAGCTTCCAGGAACCAGGGAGAGAATGAAAGGGAGGAGAGGAGATTCCTAAAGGGGGAAATGAGTGCCCATCACACAGTGTACAGGGGAGAGGGCCCGAGCGGCCGGCCAGCGGCAGCCCCCCGCCCAGCGGCGTCTCCTGATGGGGATGAGCTCACGGGGCTCTCCTCGTGGTTTCCATGGCACCCAAGTCTTCACAGGCCCCGCCCAGCAGCTCCCCTGCAGGTCACCTTGTGTCACTGAGCCAGAGGGGGTGTGGACCAAGTGTGACAAATACGCCAATCTCGAGAAAGCCACGTGTGTGCGCGTGCCTGTGTGTGTGCCCGCGCCTGTGTGTGTGCCCGTGCATGTCTGTGTGCGCACGTGTGAGAAAGGCTGGACGACAGGGAGGGAGAGGGAAGGAGAGAGGAGAGCCGGGGTTTCCGTCCAGAATACGTGACCCGGGTCCCTGGGGACTCAGTGTCTGTAAAGCCTCTTCCTTCGCTGCCCGGTGCCAGGGCCTGCGGCAGGGGGCAGCGGGACCATGGGGGGCAGGGGGCCTATACTCGGGGCATAGCATCTCAGCGGGGCAGGTTCAGGCCCCACACTGCCTGGGTCATTCCAGGGACACAGGCCACCCCTGCCTCCCTTTCCATCTGGCACCAGGCCGTGTGCCCCACTGCCCTCTGGGAGAACCAGCTGGGCACCCACCATGGGCCACCCAGGACCTGGGATGACGGTCCTGCCACCCTCCTTTGCCCACATGAGGACACCAGGCCCCATATCTACGAAGCCGCGGCTGGAGAAGACCCACTGTGGGCCCCCTTCCTGGGCTGGGGACGAGCTGCCCGCCAGGCCAGGCAGGGTCTAGGTCAGAGGCCCCGCCAGAACTTGTTTCCCTGGAGACAGCAGAGGGTGTGTCATGGACCAGCCACGAGGCTTGAGGCTCGAGAGAGGCTGGATTGCCCTGTGGTTGGAGCTTGGGCTCAGGAGTCTGCCTGCCCAGGTTCAAATCGAATCACACCAGCTTCTTACTTATTAGCTATGTCACTAGGACGGGTCCCCAGTTTCTTGCCCACAAACCGGGGCGGCGACAGCATCCTCTCTGAGCCAGGGTAGGAGCTGCTGCACATAAAACGCTCCGAATGGTGCCTGGCACACAGCAGGTGCACTCCAGGCCCAGGGGACAGGGGTACACGGCAGAGCCCTGGGGTCAGCATGACCGCCTGATGCACCGCCTCTCCGCACCAGGCCGGGTTTCTCCCGCCCCCGGAGCAGGACACGGCGTGTAAGCAGGCATCCGTCCCCACAGCCAGCCCACGGGGCCCTGTCCCCAGAGTCCCAGGCCTCCTCTGCTGTGACAGAGGCAGTGCTGGGCTCCGAGAACCAAAGTGAGTGTGGGACCCCACACCATATTACTCTAGGGGGCCATTACCCAGGCTGAGGGCATGCCTGGGGCAGGCAGGCCAAGACTCACCCAAGGGCCGTGTGCCCACCAAGGCTGCATTACGGCCCAGAGGACAAGCCCAGGAAAGGGGAGACTAGGCCTAACCTGGGCCACACGAGGCTTTTCTTCCCCTGGAGCAGCGTGGCCTCGTCTTGTCCTTGACACTGAACCGGGACTGGGAGGAAGGGCTTCACACCCTCCCTCCCCTGGACCATTCGCAGCCGCCTCTCGGGCCTCTCCTGCCCCCCCACCCCCACCCCCACCCTGGGACAGCGGCTGCGGGCACCCTGAGCAAGAGCGGGGTTTCCTCTCAGCCTCTGCCCCCCGGAGACTTCAGCTCAGCGGGAAGGGGCACCAGCCGGTCCTCAGGAAGCCTCCCTGCCCTGGGGGAGACAGACGGGCAGGCAGACAGACGGGGGACAAGGCCAGGCCTCTTCCAAAAGGGGGAAGCAGGCGGGGGCTCCCAGGAGAGGAGGGCCCCTGGGGAGACAGAGGCAAGGGAGTGTGCAAGGGCATGTGTGTGCATGGGGGGGTGTGCAATGCATACGTGCGTATATGTCTGCCAATGCCTGTGTGTGCAAATGTGTGTGAGCTCCTGTGGGTTTCATGCACCATGCCTCCAAATGCCGCTGTGTTCAAGGGTGCGGGTATGGATACGAGTGTGCAGTGAGTGTGCATCTGCAAGTGTGTGAGCACAAATGTACCTGTGTGCAAATGCATATGCATGTGTGAGGGTCCAGGGAGAAAGGGAGGGAAGGGGAGCAGAGCAGAAAGCCCCCCACTGGGAAAGCCAGTCCTGCTCAGTGACCCTCAGGAAGCCCAGGAGATAGGAGGGGAGGGGCCATCGTCCCCATCGTCCCCATCCTCCCCTTCCTCCTCATCCTCCCCATCCTCCCTTCCATCCTCCCCATCCTCCCTTCCGTCCTCCCTTCCATCCTCCCCATCCTCCCTTCCGTCCTCCCCATCCTCCCTGTCCTCTCTGTCTTCCCCATCCTCCCCGTTGTCCCCATCCTCCCCATCCTCCCTTCCATCCTCCCTACCATCCTCCCCATCCTCCCTTCCATCCTCCCTTCCATCCTCCCTACCATCCTCCCCATCCTCCCTTCCATCCTCCCTTCCATCCTCCCCATCCTCCGTTCCATCCTCCCCATCCTCCCTTCCATCCTCCCCATCCTCCCCATCCTCCCTTCCGTCCTCTGCTGACTCCCCATGTGAGTACCTGACACACAGGAGATGCTCAGAGACTTGCCTGACAGATCACACAAGTCATCGATGCCTCCTCATCCAGAATATGGTCCCCACACCCCCTCCGAACTCCAGCCACCCAAGCCCCCCTCCCCGGCCTTTTCCAGGCCAGCAGGCCCTGCCCACTGACCCCTGAGGGAGCTCAGGGTGGTACCCACTCACTGCCTTCACTCATTGACAGGTACCCCTCGCCCAGAAACAAGGGGGTTTCCTGACCATTTCTTCAAGCGGATAGTGTAAGCTGTTTTTCTAGTGTCAGCAGAACCTTCCAGGCCTTTGTTTCCCTAAATGCAGAGGCTTAGGAGGACTAGCTTAGTTGGCTTTCCACCCAGCATCTTAGAACAGTTCAAATTCATGCTGCCTTCCGATATCAGGACAAGAAACAGGACACTGTAAAGGGCCTGGCAAGATTAGATGCCCCCAGACCAGAGGCCCCTAGGGTGGATGGCATTTCCAGCTGTGTCAAGTCTCCCCGGAACTGAGCCTTGAGAAGGCTGGAGACCCCACAGCCCAGCCCCAGCCCCCGCCCGGGTCTGGGCTCTGCATCCCAAGCTGTGAAGTGGCCCCAAACACCTCCAGAAATGAGCAGAGAGCTGACCTCACCTGGAGGCCCCCAGGCAGGCATCTGCTTCCCTCCGGCCTCTCCAAGGGGCCCTGAGAGCCCACTCTCTGAATTATCACCCTCAAGCTCAGGAAACGCTCCTTGGGCAAGTTCCCGAGGCAGGCAGCCTGCGCAGCCCAAACACCCGCCCTGTCTGCTAGGACCCCGGTTAGGTGGGGAGGAGCCCAGGGTCAAAGCTGGGGGCCCCTCCTCCCCTACCAACAGCACCTCTTGGAACCTCAGTCTGTGAGGTGACAGGTGGAGAGGAGGGTGCCCACTTCAGGGTCTTGGGAGGGCCAGACGCAGGGCCTGGCCCGGCCGCCCGGCCCCTCCTGGTCTGGACCAGGACACGCTCCAAGTCCCCCTGCGTGCTGTCCTCCCCGCCTGGCTCCAGGCTCTAGATGCTCAGATCTTGCAGATCAGCCTCCCTCCTCCCCCCTCCCTTCCCCCTCCCCTCCCTCCCCCTCTCCTCCCCTCAAGGATTTCTTGCCCCCATTCTTCACTGCGGACTCCATCCTTCCGGCAGCCAAGTAGACACCCCTCCCTCCTGGATACCTTCCTGCCTCCAGGCCTGGGTTATGTACCTCCCCCAGGGGGCTTACGCTGTGCCCCAAACTTCCACTGTCATAGCATCAATCATGGTGAACTGGGATTGCCTGATTACCTGCCCACCAGACCTATAATCTCCTAGGAGTAAGCCGGGGTCTCATCGTTGGTGGTATGCCCACTGCCGGGCATAGGTAGGTGCCCAGGGAATAAATGTGGAATGAACAGACTTTCCCAGCACAGGGAGCAAAACCCCGCTCCGGAACCCGTGACCTGACTGAAGGGATGGGAGCACCTTCCCAGTGGCTGCTGGGAGAGCCGCCCATCTCGCACCCCCCACCCCTCCAGCCCAGCCCCTGCCATCGCAGCCCAGCTCCCACTCCAAGGCAGCCTCAGGCTGGTGGCCCTGCCATCTCCCGATGCAGACTCATCAGCTGTTGCCATGGAGACCAGCCAGCAGTCAGCGCGGTGCCCTGCTGCTGCATGGAGCGGGCAGAGCAAAGGTGGCAGACAGCTGTGCGCAGAGAGAACCTGTCCAACAGGGGCAGGCTCCTGGCCCTGGACCCAGATCAGCCTGAGCTGCCCCGCCCACCCCCACTCTCCCTCCCACAGGTGTGAGCCTGGGGACACAGAGCATTTGAAGAATGAGATGAACCATGTAGGGCAAAGGCTGTCACTGTCATTTTGGTGTGCCAGCCTCTGCTTTAGCTTTCGGGATCTGTTGCCAGCAGTTCTGTCTTTAGACATTTGCGTCCATTTCCCCCCCGCCCCCCCGACTCAGACAGGGCTGGAGGAAGGAGATGCTCCAGTCCATGGTGGCAAGAGAAGGTTTCAGGTGACATTTGAAGAGGAAGAGAAAGCCGACAAGGTCACAAACGTGGCTGCCCAACTGGCCGCTAACTGCTAACTGTAAAGAGCAGACCCACTCTTTAAGCACGTGGCCTCTGCTCAGGAAGCACCTAAGGTGGCGTCACACTCGCCTGACACCTCCGTGTCTCCTTGGAGTCGGGGGAGGGTCCCCTGCTCTCCTTATTGCTCAAGAAACAGAGCCTATTTCTGGGGACAGCTGAACGTCCCTGCGCCAGCTCAGTACCTGGGGGCAGGAGTGTGCTAAGATCCAGTGACTGGTCCCTGGCACCAAGGAAGCCAGCTCTCCACGGCCAGTCTGGAGGCTGGCATGGATGCTGACATGGATGCTGGCTCAGATGCTGGCATGGAGTTGAGCCCCTGCACCCCAGGCAGGCCTGGGCCCTGATGCAAAATCCACCCACCCACCTCCCTCGCCCAAACCTGGACTCAGCCCAGCTGCGGCCCGTGGGTCTAGGGGCGATCTGGCAGCACTGCTTTCATTCTCCAGCACCTCGCCGCGCTCCTAACCCACAGCAGCCACTTGACGTTGCTGGAGTGAATGCACAACCTCTCACCACGGTTATGCCGCCCCCAGAGACAGTCCCCGTCTCGATGACTCACGACGACAGGCACTGACCTTCTCCCCTTATCCCCGGGCACAGGTCAGCAGGGGCCAGTCCAGGATCAAGCGTCTCCTTTGAGGACCAGCGGCTGCAGGTGGCCCATCCTGCCCCTGATGCACGACCCAGTCGGGCGACCACGCTTTGAGCCCCTGCGCTCTCATCACATCCAACACTCCCTGTGACCACACTCAGCATCGGCGCTGTGGGGGCAAAGTCTGCCCCCTCCCCAGACACAAGTGTGAGAGCCCATCCAGGGAGGGGAGGGAAATGGGGACCCCAGACTCCAATCGGCCACAAACTGCAAGGTGGAAACAGTGAAGAGAGGACCCCCCCCCCCGAGTGTTGCCTTGGCAGGACGTGTGTACAGCGCAAAGCATGGGAGCGGGGTTACGACACTGCCACCGTGACCAGTGTCCCCACCACCGGACAACCTGGCGACCACAGAGCAGGTCACTTAGCAAGGGGGAGGGGGTGCAGGGCAGAGGGACCCCCCTCATAGCAGGACTGATGCTATGGACACGGTCCATTAACACGGTTCTAATAAACCCCTGGGGGCAGCTCGGGTGGCTGGGCTGAGGTTTCAAAAGCCTTTCAGAGGAAATACCAGGGCACAGTTAACCCACCAGGCTCTGTGTCAGCGTGTCCCTGGACCTGGGCTGTGACAGGCATGTACACACACACACACACACACACACACACACACTCCCTCTCTCTCTTCTTCCTCCTCCTTGCTCCCCCAAAGAGACCCATTTCCGCCTGTGTCTGGGCTGCTGTGAGTGTCAGAGAAAACGCCTAGGAGAGCGACCTGGAAACCTGCACTCACCAGATCCCAGTGGCGCTCTCAGGGACAGAAGGATGTGCCTGCGAGCTCTGCTTCTTTTCAAAAGTTTGTCCGTTTTCTAGTTTCCTTTTTTCTCTTTCCAAAGCGCCACTCACCCAGGAGAATAATGTAAACACTTACGATGGCGTTTTCATAGTCCCAGGGGCATTGATCACTATTATGAATCAGGAAGTATCTGAGTTATTAATGTTTGACAGTGCAACCTCGCAGAGCGGGATACATCGTAAAATCGTCGATGGCCAGCAATGCCTTTCTTTTTCAAGTCCTTTCTCACCTGTTGTCTCAGAGGGAGGAGTTACTCTCCCAATTAGGGTGATGGGAAAACAGGGTTGAGAAGGGTCAGACTGCTTGCCGGCTAGGGAGGGGCACTGGGGGTGTGGGGTGGGGGTGCAGTCAGAGCCAGCAGCCTCCTCCCCTCACCGGGATCCTCACGGCTGCCAGCTGACCGCAGCTCATGGCAGCTGGACGGCTTCCTTCCTCCACTCCAAGAAACACCTGGCCTCTCCTTTGCACCCTGAAACTTGAGGGTCCTGCCTCCCCCCAGCCTCAGCCCCATCTGGGCTGCTTCCTGGAGGGCTGGCTCCTCCAATTATCTCTCCAATTAGCTTTCCTGGCTCCCACCTTTCCCTCTGCAAGGCCATCCTCCAGCCTCTGTGTACCCTGTATCCCCAAACCTGCTCTCCAAGGAGGGCCCCCACCTCCTGCAAATGCAGGTGCCCCCATGCTGTGCTGGCTCAAGCACCCCTGAAAGCAGACACAGCGGGCTCTTTGGGAGGTGACCCAGGATGATGGAGTCGTGGGGGCAGAGGTGAGAGAGGGAAGAAGAATGTCCCTGAGCTGGCTGCTCCCAGACCCCTAGGGACAGTCCGCTGGGGACCCTCTAAGGAAAGGGCAGAAAGTCTCAGAACCACCCCTGGGGAAGAAGCAGCCACTGTGCAAAGATACCCTACAAGTGGTTTTTGGCTTCACTGCTCCGCAGGACAGTCTGGATGGGGGCTCTGTCCTGGCTGCCAGATCCTTCACCAGCTCAGCCACTCCACCTGTGCCATATTTTAGATCCAAAGAATGGAAAAGCCATGGTGGCGCAGCAGAAACAAATCCAACCAGGAACCACGAGGTCACCAGTTTGGTGTCTGGGCTCACTCAGTGGGTTAAGGATCTGGCGTTGCCGTGAGCTGTTGTCGCAGACACATCTCAGATCCCGCGTGGCTGTGGCTTTGGCATAGGCTGGTGGCTGCACTTCTGATTGCACCCCTAGCCTGGGAACCTCCATATGCCGCAGGTGCAGCCCTAAAAAGACCAAAAAAAAAAAAAGGACCTAAGCGTCTGCATGGGTTGAATTCTCGTGGGGTGAACTGCCTTCCTCAACAGGTCTTGGTCAAGCTGTAACCACGAGTACCTGCGAGTGGGAACTTTGTTAGGAATAGGGTCCCTCTGGATATAATCAGTTAGGATGAGGTTACACTGATGAGGGTGGCCCTAAATTCGATTTGGACACAGACACCAAGCAGAGAAGGCTGTGTGAAAACAGAGGCAGAGATGGGCTGATGCATCTGCGGGCCAATGAGCACCAAGGATTGGCCGAAGCCACTGGAAGCAGGAAGGGGGGCTGGTCTCTCCCCCGGAGCCTCAGAAAGAGCCACCTTTGCCCAAACCTTGATTTCAGACTTCTGGCTTCTGGAACCAGGAGGAAGTTTTGAACTGCACCTGAGGGTGGGTGAGGGCTGGTTGCCTGCAGAGCCAACCCTGTGATGAGAGGGTTGGAATTTTCAGTCCAGGAGGGGAGAGGGGCTGGAGGCTGAGTTAATGACCGATGGCAGATGACTTCATCAATCTTGTTTGCTTAATGAAGCCTCCACAAAAACCCCGAAGCCCTGGGTGCAGAGAACCTGCATGTGGGTGAGCACATGGAGGTTTGGGCACAGCGGCGCTCAGGGCACGGGAGCTCGGCTCCCTGTCCCCACGCCTCGCCCGAAGCCCTGCATCTGAGTCGCACTGGTTACAGTCAGAGAATTGCCTGCATGGAATCGGCCCCAAACCCCTGGTACACCATTACTGGGGCAGCCGAGAAGGTAGGACCTGGGGTCAGAGAGAGCTCGGTGCCAATCCCAGCATCCTCTCATTTCCCCAGGAGAGCGGCCCCCTCCCCACTCCGGACGCCCTGCCGTCCTCTTGGCCCAGGAGGGCTTGTTCCCCAAGGCTGCTGAAAGGGCAGAGCGGTGCTGCATGATGGGTGGCACCCGCTGTAACCACCCTCGCTGCCCGAGACCAGAAGACACCAGCCATTAACCACCCTTCTCCTGTTTTGTCAGGCTTTACCACCTCCAGCAGGGACCACATAAATACGCTAAACCGGTGGCGGCCCCAAGGAGGGAGAGCTAAGGACCCCACCAGCAAGGAAGAGCCGGCCCCCGACCTCTGCTCCCCGAGCCTCCTGGTCATAAAAGGGGAGCGTGCTTAAGACAAGGAGGAAGAGCTGGTTGTAAACCTGGCCCATCCATCAGACTGACGATGCTCTGGCCGCCAAGGATCCAGGGAGGTTTTCCAAGGAGGACAAAGGCCAAGGGATGATGTCAGTGGGACTACCTGGGCCTGTCGTTGTGGCTCAGGGGTAACGAACCTGACTGGTATCCATGAGGATGCGGGTTCGATCCCTTGCTCCGCTCAGTGGGTTAAGGATCTGGCGTTGCCGTGAGCTGTGGTGTAGGTCACAGATTCCGCCTGGGTCCTGCATGGCTGTGGCTGTGGCGTCGGCCGGCGGCTACAGCTCCGATTGGACCCCTAGCCTGGCAACCTCCATATGCTGTGGGCACGGCCCTAAAAGACCTACACACAAGGATTCGCTCTGCTCCGAAACCCCCCTCCGGGGAGAAGAGCAGGCCCTGGGTCTTCCCAGGGAGCAGCTCACAGCACGGTGTCCTCCACCTCACCTGGGCTCCTCAACCCAGACGCTGCCCACAAAGGACGGTACCAACTGGGCAGAGCGCGGCGTATAGGAGCACAGAATGTCAGGAGGGGGACCGCGAGGGGCAGAAGGTACACGCAAGGCTACGGCGAGCCAGATGGTACAGGAGTTCCCAGATCTTCAGGACGGCAACCAAGAAAGAGCCTGGTGCTCAGAATACTGCAAAGTCGCTCCGGAAGTAACAGACCTGTGCAATCCTCACACCTACCCACACATGCGGTCCCAGTTCATAGCTTGCCTGGCACCATGCACTCCCCACACCAGGAGGATGGCCCACTGGGACCCCTGGGCCACCAGGTGACAGTACCTGGGCCCTGGCGGGGGGGGCATTCAAGAGACGCAGAGCTCACCTGCTCCGCTTCCTCTCCGTCTAGATCCCTGGCTGAGACGCTCCAGACTGGAGACCAATTAATTTGCCTTAAGGGGCTTGCGTTTATCCATTAATTGCACTAGGCTCCCAAGCGATCTTCCACCTGCTTCCCACCTGCCTCTGGTGGCGCACGAACCCAGTACCCAGCTCGCAGCAGCGGGTGAACGGCACTTGTTCATTGGTTTATTACAGGGAGCTGCCAGGGATCCATTTAATAAGATGGACCGTGTGTCACTCAGCCCGCCTGGTGGTCTTTGTGTGCGGAGAAGGAGGCATTTGGTCCTCTGCTTTTCCAACACGCCAAGCCCAGGAGACGATGGCTTCCACATGCCAGTCCCTGGGGGATGAACTGTTCCACGACAAGAAGCAGGTGAGCCTACCTTTCCTCCGCTCATCTCCTCCCATCCAACGTCAGGAAGGGGGTGGCAAGTCTCAGGGCTGGAGGCGGGGGGAGGCCTGAGCTGGGGCCGGGGGAGGGGGGGGAACCCGCCCCCGGACAAGACCATGGCATGTGACCTGGGCACGGGGTGGGCTTTGGGCATGCAGCTCTGCCTTCGTGGCTGGGGTGAGGCAGGCATGCGTCTGAGAGTTTGGGGAGCTGAATAGAACCAAAAGGGATGGCGTGAAGTAGCGAGCTGATCAGCTTGGAGCCTGAGATCAAGGCCAGGTAGAAGCCTGGGAAAGAGCTGGGGTGAGGCAGAGGGGCCACAGAGGGTCGGAGGACCCGGGAAACGCAGAGCAGGACAGAACAAAGCCCTTTGTGTGACAGCTGGTGTGAGCTGCAGGTGTGACACCCCTTGGGACCACTGCAGGAAGGGCGTGCGTGGGCTGGGCAGGTGGGGAACAAGGAGGAGAAGGCAGGTGGGCCCTGCGAGCCAGGCTCCGAGCATCCGCCCGCCTGGCAGGCCCAAGTCTGGGCTACATCCCCATCCCCGAGGGGACGGAGCCAGGCAGGTCACCAGAGGCCTGACCTGGAGAGCAGCATCACTGGGCCGCTTAGACCCAGAGACAAAGAAGAGAGGAGGAGCAGGTGAGACTGTAAGAGGCCTCGGGAGGCACCCTGGAGCCGCCGCAGTGGCTGCAGCCCATCCCGGGGGAGGCGGAGGGGGAGGCCAGGCAGACTTCCCGCAGCATAACCCGCTGAGACACTCCCTGCAAAGCTCTCTTTCCAGCCGCCACCGCCCAGCCCTCCGAGACTCCAGGCCCCCAGGGCCTGTCCCCGTGACTTCGTTGGCTTTGAGAACCAGCCAGCAAGAGCTTCCGGGTCAAGGTCGTCATCAGGCACTTCACACTTCTCTGTCTCATCAACGGACCTAAGCCTCGGTTTTCTTACATGGAAATGAGGAATGGTAATTATCAATAGCTACCTCCTAAGATTGCTGTTATACCTTTAAGAACAGTATACTTATGGGAGTTCCCTGGTGGCCTCGCCATTAAGGATCTGGTGTGGTCACGGCAGCGGCTCAGGTCACTGCTGTGGAGCGGGTTGGATCCCTGGCCTGGGAACTTCCACATGCCATAGACATGACCGAAAAAAAGGAAAAAAAAAAATTTCTTGTAAAGTGCTTTTAAAAGGCCAAGCAGGAGTTCCCGTCGTGGCGGGAGTTCCCATGAGGTTGCGGGTTCGGTCCCTGCCCTTGCTCAGTGGGTTAACGATCCGGCGTTGCCGTGAGCTGTGGTGTAGGTTGCAGACGCGGCTCGGATCCCGTGTTGCTGTGGCTCTGGCGTAGGCCAGTGGCTACAGCTCCGATTCGACCCCGAGCCTGGGAACCTCCATATGCTGCAGGAGCGGCCCAAAGAAATAGCAAAAAGACAAAAAATAAAATAAAATAAAAGGCCAAGCAAGGGAGTTCCCGTCGTGGCGCAGTGGTTGACAAATCCGACTAGGAACCATGAGGTTGCGGGTTCAATCCCTGCCCTTGCTCAGTGGCTTAACGATCCAGCGTTGCTGTGAGCTGTTGCACAGGTCGCAGATGTGGCTCAGATCCTGCGTTACTGTGGCTCTGGCGTAGGCTGGCAGCTACAGCTCCGATTCAACCCCTAGCCTGGGAACCTCCATATGCCACGAGAGCGGCCCAAGAAATGGCAAAAAGACAAAAAAAAAAAAAAGGCCAAGCAAGTGATAAATGCTACAAACATGTTTTGATCATTATTATTTTGACTACTATTGGTACCACCTGTGACTTAACGCCAATCCCCGCCACACAGGGTTTGGGCCACATCCATATGATATCTCAGTCTCACTCTGTGTTTGAAGCCCAGACAGAGTGACATTTGAGGTCCAGGGGGGACAAGGACACCAGCTCAGGGTATTTGGGAAAGAGAGAGACCAAGAAGCAAAGACACTTCCACCAAGCCCAGAACCTTCCAGACTCTCCACCACTCCAGCCAGAGAGGCGTTCATGCCAAATTCGGCCGCTCCAGCCCCATCAGAGCACTGACTGGGAATGGACCTGAGGGAGGTGGTGAAGCAGTGCCAGGGGTCACTGAATTTCCCTGGGGACACTCCTTGCACGGCAAAGAAAATGAGAATGGCTCTGGGACGTCCATGGCCTCTCACACCTTCATCCTCCCGCCTCCCCTCCAAGGGACAGCCAATCAGAGGGCAGAGAGAGATGGTCCAGGCCTCCTCCCCGCATCCCCAGCCTACTCTGACCCAGAGAGAAGGTGTGACCCTTATTTTATCCATCTCGTCCGCTCAGGAGAAGGGGGCTCACTGGCAGCCCGCCTTCTCCCCTTCCACCCCTGAGATCCCACTGCAGCCCCTCTCTCTCCAAAATGCCCCTCCCCCTGCCACCCCTGGCTGCCCCAGAAATTAGTGCACAAAATGAGCATGGTGCCCCCCGACCCTGCTCCTGGGACCTCCACCCCCACCTCCACCCTCTGGTCCTTCCTGAGTACAGGGGCAGACTTTGTTGCCTTCATTATAGACGATAGCATAAAAACATAATAAAATAAAATGAATGTTTTCTCAGTGAAAATCCATTAGATGAGTTACTGTTGTAATTTAATAATGGGATGGGAAACTACAGCAAATTACCAAAGTATATAATTAAAGTAAATCTATTTTAAAGTCCTTTATTGCTTAGGGTTCCTCGGCTCTCAGTCTCTCCCCACCACAGCCCCTTCCCCTTTTGCCGAGTGTGGGGAGGGGGTGGGAGCTGTGGATTCCTTTGAAGCTGTCAGGACCTAGCGGCAAACACAGCTCCCCTGGTTCTTCTGAGGGAGGACAGTGTGCCTGGCGTGGCTGAGGCCCCAGGCTGGCCTCCCCTTGGCAGAGCAAGGGTAAATGACAGGCACTGGCTGAGGTCAGATCCCAGGACCCACCTCCGCCAGATGCCCAGGGATGAGGGTTGAGTTTTCCTGTGAATATTGAACCGATTAAAACGCAGAGGGTGTCACGAAGGGGGAGAGGGAGGTGTCAGCCCTTCACCAAGGGCAGATGCCACTGATCCCTGGATCATTTGTCCATTTCCAGGACCACGGATGATTGTCCATTTCAAGATGGTGTCGTGGTTAAGAGGCAGCAGGAAGTAAGGCTCAGAGAGGTTCAGGACTCGCCCAGGGTCACACAGCAACAAGTGTCAGAGCCGGAGTTTGATCTTGTCAAGCCCTTGACACAGGACCACCCACCAAGCTCTCTTGCTATCTGCGGGGCTTAGAAGCCCCCTGCAATGAGCTCAACTACTGCACACTTGCAAAGGGGAGGTCATGGCTTTCTACCTTCTAGAATTCACCATCAGGGTGTGGGGGGCCTGGAGTGGGCACAGTCAAACCAAGCCTACATAAAGCTCTGTCCCAATCCGATTCCTCCGCTTTCTAAACCTGCAAAGGGTAAAGGCTTCAGGTCCTGTAGGATGAATTTCTTTCATCAGAAGGCCCCAGGTAAGTCCTGGGGGACCCACCGAAGCCCCCTGGCCTGCTATGGGGAAGGGGGTCAGCAGTCCGGCACAGCAAGGGGCCCGCTGAGCCTGTGGTCACTTGAGTGATTGCGATGACAGAATTTCTGTAGTTCCTTCAAACTCAGAACAAAATATTCCCACCTTTCTAAGCACCCGGGACCCCTGTGCTACTGGCAGTGCCGGAAAACCGAGTGACCCAAACAGAGATTAAACCACAAGGGCCAATTTATTAGCGCAGCAAGCTCATGGCGTAAGAGAGAAAATGACCCTCAGGAAAATGAAGGCGAACTCTCCTGCCCATCGGCAGTTTTTCCAGACCTCAAGAGAGACAATCCCGCCTCCACCCCCTGCCCCCGCAGCCCTGGGCAGGGGCTGTGTCCTCCTCAGGCTGCACCCCCCTCCTCTTCTCCAAAGGAGAGGACCTGGAGGAGCCCCCCTCCCCCACCCCCGAAGAAGGATGAACGAGGGGTGGGGGCTCGGCTGAACGCAGTCCTATGCAAATGAATGCAAAGTGGATGCAAATCCGAGGCTGCTCTTTCTGCATCTCCAGTCATCATCTGGTAGCTGAGTTGCAGCAGCCCTCCCAGTGTTCTGAAGGCCGTCGTCTCCTTCCAGCTCCGTGTGCATCCAGGACAGCAGGCTCTGGTGATGGAGCGAGTGAGCATGGCTGTGAAGAGGACAGCCACCCCTTCCGGCTCCAGGACAGGGTCCAAAGATGAGCACCCCCAAGGCCCCAGGAATGCCCTAGCCTTAAGGTGCAGTGACTCTGGAATGCAAACGCCACCCTGCCTCTCTTTTGCTCAGGGGGTGGTTGTTGAGTGTAAATGCGGTATGGACGGTGATTTCTCCCCTGAGATGCCAAGTTTGGAGCCGCCTGGGGGCTCTTTCCTGCGCCAGAGAAGAGTCAGGTGGGGGAGAACCTCTGTGCATCCAGAACTGCACCTCGAAACGACACTCAGAGCTGCTCAGACGGAGCCCTCACTCCTTCTGTGCCTGGGGAAATCAGCTTCCAACACAGAATGCTCCTGGAGTTCCCACTGTGGTTCAGCGAGTTATGAACCGACTAGTATCCATGACGATGCAGACTCGATCCCTGGCCTTGCTCAGTGGGTTAAGAATCCAGCATTGCTACAGCCTAAGTTGCGGAAGCAGCCTGGACCTGGCGTTCCTGCGGCTGTGGTACAGGCTGGCAGCTGCAGCTCTGATTGGACCCCTAGCCTGGGAACTTCCGTGTGCTGCAGGTGTGGCCCTAAAAAGCAAAATAATAAAAATTTAAAAATAACATTTTCCATTACTTAAGCTGAGGCTCATCATCCAAGGTAAACAGGAGCAAGGACACAACCCAGCCCCGGGGCAAGAAGGGGGTAATTCATCGAAATGACCAGATCCCGGTCCGGCGCCCTCCGCACTGAGAAAGCACTGACCCCTCCACCGAACATTAGCCAGCCCCTCTGGGCCACCCGGGCTGCCACAGACCTAAGAGAGCTTCTCAGAGCTAATTAACACAGACACGGGTACGAGGGCTGACCCAGAGGCCACGATTACATCTATAGATGCAGAACATACAAAACCAGAAGTCTGGTCTGCCCAGGATCCCAGGACAGGACACATCCTGTGCGACCTTGGACTTATTCCTTAACCTCTCTGGACTTCTCTGTTTCCCCATTTGTTTTTTTGGTTTTTGTCTTTTTAGGGCTGCACCTGCGGCGTATAGAGCTTCCCAGGCTAGGGGTCGAATCCAAGCTGTAGCCACCAGCCTACACCAGAGAGCCATTGCAATGTGGGATCCGAGCTGCGTCTGTGACCTACACCACAGCTCATGGAAACACCAGATCCTTAAAACCTACTAAGCGAGGCCAGGGATTGAACCTGCGTCCTTGTGGATGCTGATCGGATTCATTTCCACTGAGTCGCGATGGGAACTCCTGGGCCCGCACTCTTAATCACTATTTTCTGGAGCCCTCCTTGCTGTTCAGCCCCTGGAACAGCCATCAGTTACACAAAGGCGCTCAGCACATGGCAGATTCGGTCTCACCCCAAACCTGACTGACTAAGGTAGCCTCTTACCTGTTCTTTAAAATGAACGAGCTTCTTAGTTTCCTGTGGCCGCATAACGAGTTACACCAAAACATAGGAGATTAAAACAAGCCTCGCTTATTATCTCCCAGTTTCTGTGGGTCCGAAGTCCTGGCAAAGATGGGCTGGGTCCTCCAGCTCGGGATCTCTGAAAGCTACCACTCGGGTCAGGGCAGCAGTCTCATCTGAAGCTGGACTGGAAAAGGATCACTTCCAAGTTCAGGTTGTTGTTGGCAGAATTCAGGGCTTTGCAGGCTGTTGGACCGAAGGGCGTGCTTTCTTGCTGGCTGTCAGCTGGAGGCTGCGCTCACCTCCTCCAGGCTCGATCCCCTCCAAAGGCCACTCGCAGCCTGGCCACTTGCTTTGTCCAAGCCAAAGAGAGGGAGGGCCCTTGCTCGGGGGCAACGCAAACTTACATAATGTGGAGGTTCTCTGGTGGCTCAGTGGGCTAATGATCTGGCACCGTCACTGCTGCGGTCCGGTCACGGTCACGGTCACGGTGCAGGTTTGATTGCTGGCCCGGGGACTTCCTCATGCCATGGACACAGACCACAAACACCTTACGTAACATGATCACGTGCATCCCATCAGTCAGAGGTCCCACCCACGCTCAAGGGGACCACACAGGGCACGGACACCTGGGGGAGGGGATCCTGTCCCCGAGAATCTACCCCGCCCCTCGTGTGACACAGCAGTCACAGGAGAGCCATGTTTCCAACTCACAGATGCAGGAAGATTGGCACGGGCACGTAAAAGATTCGCCAGAAACCAGCTTGGCGTCAGATGCTTGTGGACGTGTGATGCAGCTCGGCTGTATAAACACATCCATTCAATAGGCTTTGACGGCATCTCAGCATAGGGAGACCAGGTTCCGAAATGACCAAGGAACTTGAAAAGATCAAGGCCAACAACGCTAGTCTATAAGCCCCAAGAGCAGGAGAATATAGGTCTGGCTCTCTGCCAAATTGCTGTCGGCACCCAGCAGTGCTAACCCAGCAGCCGCCCCAAAACCACCTGCCAAAGGAGAGGAAAGGACTGGTTGGTGAGTGCAGAGTAGCTGTTCAGACTGGTTTTTACCCAAATGTTGTCTCTCCCAATGGGAGAGAAAGAGCCAGGCTGTTCCCATGTCTCTCCCCAGGCCAGTCTTGTCATCACAGATGGCTGAATCAACCAGCCAGGGAGCCAGATATATTCACCCAGCATCTCATCGGTCTGTCCTATTTGGGAAGAGGCCACGTCTACAGAAAAGGCAGGTGAACACAGGTGGAGGAGGTCAAGCAGGGAGCTGCATCTCGGCCCCGGAGCCCGACTAGTCTTCCCACGCACTTGGCCTTGAGGAAGAAAGAAAAGGCTTTTGTGAATAAGAGCCCACTTTAATGAGAAGGAAAGGCAGTCTTGTCAAAAGCCCAGGGTGGTAACACTTCCCTAACACAATACACGCGGGTGACAACGTCTAATGAAGACTTTTATGATAGGACTGTAATTGTAAAAGAAAAAACATGATTACAAAATTGGTTTCAATGCTTTGCGATCCAAGAGTTCATTTGTTTCCTCATTCATGCACTAAATAAGCCCCTAATTAATCTTGAACCTTGGAGAAAGGAGACTAGATTGCCGTTTTCTCCATAAGGATGCACTTCACACTTTGGAAAGTTTGAAGAGGCTCTTAAGCATCTTCCTTTAGTGGTATTTTATCAGCATTTCAGAGAGGCTTCATTAGGCTGCCGAAGCTGCTAATTGCATTACCATATTTTTAAGGCTCAGAGGTGCAGGCCAGGATCCTCTTTCTCCAAATTGTCCCGTTAATTTGCGGGTCTGACAGGTCAGAGACCTGGAGCACATCTTGCTGCACAGAGGAAGGGCAGCAAAGACTGGGCTGGGGCAGGTGCCTCTCGGCTGCCAGCCCGGGACCGGAGGAGAGAGGCCACCCACTCACACCAGCAAGCCACCACGCTGCCTTCTCTTTCAGCAAGAATTTTTACTTCAAAAGTCGTTTCCCGTTGTGGCGCAGCGGAAGCCAATACAACGAGGAACCAGGAGGTTGTGGGTTCGATCCCTGGCATGGCTCCGTGAGTTAAGGATCCGGTGTGGCCGTGAGCTGTGGTGTAGGTCACAGACGCGGCTTGAATCTGGCGTGGCTGTGGCTGTGGCTGTGGCCGGCAGCTGTAGCTCCAATTCAACCTAGCCTGGGAATCTCCATATGCCTTGAGGGCAGCCCTAAAAAGCAAAGCCAAAAAAAAAAAAAAATCGTTATGATATCATTATTCCTAGGGAGAAGGAAAAACCTCCAACTTTTTAGCCAAGAAAAGGAAATCAAAAGAAATATGTGTATGTAATGTGTATATATATGAACACGTGTGTGTGTATGTATGTAGAGAGAGATATAAATATATATGCATATAAATGAATCTATGACTGTGTGTGCTTAGATAGATGGGAACATGGGTGTATATAAATAGCACTGAATAGAGTGTGTGTATATATGTATACACATATAAACATATGTATAGTTATGAATATATGTATATTTATGCAGAAATGGATATGAATATATGAATAATGAGTAGACATGTATATGAATAGACATGAATATATGCGTATGCAGAAGTATATATAGGCAGAAATAAATGTGTCCCTATGCATACACATAGATGTGTACATAGCTGTGAATACATGTATAGACAGATATGCGTATATAAATAGACAAGAATGTAGGTATGAATCTATACATGTAGAGAGATATACACATATAGAGCTAGACAGAAATATGGGTTCAGAGAAGTCCACGTGTGGGAAGAGATAGATTTGAAAGTATGTGCCTGTGTCATGAGCCAAGATGCCATTTGTTGGGATATCTCCCCTCTATTTAAAGAAAATTTCCACGGAAAACTCATTTCCAATCGTAGGCAGCTGGGCCCACACAGGCGAGCAGCCGGCCACCAAGGGTGTCACATACATTTTTTTATTTACTCCTCACTTCAACCGGGAGAAGAGTTGATGGGTATTTCTCTCATCTTACAGAGCAGGAAATGGATTTTCGGGGACCCTAAGTCGCAGGCTTTTAGCGGGGAGGAGTCAGAAGCGAGGCAGGTGGATATGGGACATGCTTAGTCACCGAGTACCCTGCACCACAGTCAGGGCCCAGGAGGGGCCCAGCCCTGGGTCCAAGCCTCAGCTCTGCATCCCCAAACAAGTGTCTTAACCCCTCTGGGCATCCACTCCCCATCTGTAAAATGGAGGGATGGCGTCCACCCTGCAGAGGGAAAAAGATGAAGCAGCGTTCACCCCCAGCCTGGCTGTAGAGCAAGGTAACCCAACATTGCAAATCCACTATACTTCAATGAAGTAAGATAAAATCTCAAAACTCTCTAGCCAAATGCAGACATCGAGAAATTTAAAAATTAAAAAAGGAACCCCGGCCTGGCTGTTTGCACTGCTAGGGAACTGCATAGACTGCTGGACATGTGACCCAAGGCAAGGGCCCCCCCCACATCCTCAGCTGACATGCAAACCTGGGTCTCAACGGCCAGTGCCCCTCGCAGACTTGGGTTGGAGACAGCTCCTGCCTTTTGGTCTTTTGAAACGACCTACCCTGTTCCCACCCCCCCACCGCCAGAACCTCACCCCTAGAGTTGTTGAAATAGGGCACTGCCTCAGGGTCCCAGCTGGGCACTGAGACATCCCCCCGCCCCCATGCTCCATCGCTGATTTTCCGTAGTCTTTTATTTTTTTGAACATGAGTGCCGGCACCCAGCAGCCACTTTTCCTTAAGAGCCCCTGGCACACCTTCCCTCCCAACCTCCCCATCCTAACAGAAGCCCTGCAACTCTGCTCTCCACTCAAGTGGAGAAATAATGGGGCTGGGCTTGGGGGCATTGGGAAAGGTGACTGGGAGGCTGCCCTCAGCCTGGGATCTCCTGGGACCCGCTGGCCACCTGAGGGGGCAGCGGTCGCTACCAACAGCACCAAGAGAGGCTTTCATCACCCAGGGCGCAGGAGGGAGCGCTTGCTGCTCCGGGCGGTAGAGGCTCCACGTTAACGCAGGACTTGTCGAGATGAAGAGTCCCCTCCACTGCTGGGGACACGGCCTCCAGGCCAGCGCTGCGGAGGGGGCCATCTAGGCACAAGGTAAGGAGATCCCCTTCCTGGACCCCAGGCTGCAAAGCAAGGGTCACCTGGTCAGGCTACTCTGCCAGAGGAGGGAGGGGACAGCAGGTGGCAGGGGAGAGAGGGATCTCCAGGGCAAAACTCAGCGGGTCCCCTCCTGCCTGGGGCCAGCTCCCCAAAGCCCAGACAGTGGAAGTCATGGCCTGCCAGCAAACTGGCCGCTGCCCCTCTTCCAACCGGGTGGGTGGGCCGAAGGGCTGTCATCGGCAGGGGGTTGATGCTCTGAGAGTCCGGGCAGGTTTTCTAGACGGGCCGTCTGTTGTCTGTAACCCCCCTCTGCAGCACACATGTGTGCAACAAGGACCACACGTGTATGCAACACACACTCGTGCAGACCAGAAAGCACGGGTTGCAGCCCATCCTCAAGACACAAAAGGACACTCTGCCCCGCCTTCACCACCAATGTGAAGCTAACACACTCAAACGGCTCTAAGATGCTTATGATACGGCTTTACCCATAAAGGGCACACACCCACTCGTACCCATGCACGGATCCGAAATGAGCCAGGTATAGTCTTTGAGGTGTAGACTTTGTCCCATTGAACAGAAAGGAACTCCAGACCCAGTGACTAACCCAGCCACCTCCTACCTCCCACTCTCACCGCCCCCATCCCCTCCTCTCTCCATTCGTCCAGCCAGCCACTCCCTACCTCCCCCCTCCCACCTCCACCCTCACCTCCCATCACTGTCCACCCGTTCTCACCCTACACACAGCTCTGCAGTGCCTTCTCTGTGCCAGGGACACAGTTCTCATCCACGAAATGTCCCCGGCCTGTGGCCCCTTAGTGTCACCTGACAAGGTGGGGGGAAAGAGGAATGTGTCCTCCAGGCTCCTCCCCGCCTCCCCTACCCCTTGCCCCTCTCCGGGTCCCTCCGCCCAGCCTCCTCTGCCTTGGTTCCTGGGGGGCTCCCACTGCACAGAAAGCAGCTACTCAATCACAGGAAGGGCAGACCCAGGGGCTCCCAGCCTGGCCCATGTTAGAGTTAGAGGCTGTAAAACAGCTTTGACCCATGCCTCGTCCAGAGACCCTGCCTTCACAGCCTGGGATGGGGGCCCGGGGTTCTACCGTGCAGCTCAGAGACCCTCTGGCACTAAAGGTCACTCTGGGCCATGGCGCTAAGTCCCGAGTCTTGCCGTCTGGGCGGAGTGGGGAATGAGTTCCAGGCTCTCAGGGGGACAGACCAGAGCAGGCAGGGTGGTCCTGGGGGTCCCCACGCAGGCACGGCCCCTCCCCTGCCCTCTCCATCCCCAGCCCGTCGCCCCTGCAGCAGCCCCGGCCTCCTCACTGGTTCATCTCAGACTCCTGGACGAGGTGCTCCCAAGAGCATCTACCAACAATTGCGTTTTCCCCCAGTGACTTTCTTTTTAGAATATGCATTCGAACTGAGTCAAAGCCGTCATTCTTCTATTCAAGGGATCCTCACTCGGGTGCTTCACGGTTCGTGTCGTGGCCACCTGCCTCGCGAGACAGTTCTGTGTGTGCCTCTGCTTCCCTGTCTGTAATATGACGCATCTCCCTGCTGGGGCTGGTGTGAGGATTCAATGAAACTTGGAGGTGAGGCTGGTCCGTCCCATCAGCTCCCACCATCACCCCCATCCTCCTTATTTGCACGTGTGCATACAAGGGGGCCTGAAGACGGGCCCTGCACCGCGGCCCGTGACGGCTGGAAGAACACTGCTGGTCCCCTCTCTCCCCGCCAAGTGATCTCTCTATGGCTCCCCAGTGCCCTCAGCCCAAGTCCTTCGCTCTCCGGGCCCTGCTGACCCTGACAACCGCACTTGGCACCATGCACCCCCACCCGGCCAGCCACACCAAGCCTCTTCAGCCGAGAGAGAGGGTGGCGACCGGTCAGCACAGCGCTAGCCCTGAAGGAAGCTCGTGCCCAAACCCGTTCAAAGCAGCTGGATGAGTTTGCCCGGCCCATCGATCAGCACCTGCCTCAGGCGACGTCCTCCAGGTTAAGGGCAAAATGCAAAGGATAAATCCTGAAATTAACAGCGGCCAAGATTCCTTATCATGTTCAGGGGGCTTCTCTTCCCGAAGCCAGGGCTGCCTGATGCTGTCTGCCGTGGTTCGCCAGCCGCCGTGCCTGTGTTATTGCAGCGCCTTATCTCGCTCACCATTATTATTTTTTAGAGGATGAGATAGCAGTGTTAGCTCAGCTCGGGATTATCAGCCTGCAATTGCAGTTATGTGTACTTGGTATTCACCGCAGAGGCAGAAAACCCTTCTAGGACTTGTGAAACCAATCTGCAGCCGGGCTGGGGAAGGGAGAGCAGAGGATGGAAAAGAAAGCAAGCCAGCCGAGGGCTGAGGTGTAAAATATTAGCCCAATTAAGCAGGGGGGAGGAGTTAATGCACCAATGCAGAAAAAGACGCGCTGTTCTCCTTTTTTTTTCTTTTTCTGCACATTGCGTTCTTGTGTGTTTCCTCATGACTGATGTGATATATTCTCGGCTTTCAGAGCAAGAGAAGTCATCAGGGTCTCATTTGTTATGTTTATGCCAATAGACATAAATCTCGGCAGTCGTGGAAAAGGGTGCTCACACCCCCGTCCCCCTTCTGGGGAATCCGGCCGCTCCCATCCCCGGTGGGGCCGGGAGGTGGGGGGGGCAGGCAGAAGCGATTCGGGCTAAGATACACTTTGGCCTTATTGATCATGAAGCTTCTTCATTTCTTCTGCGGGGCTGCAAATCAATAGACAGCCCCACCGAAACATAATAGATTTTTTTTTTAAGAAAATCAATTAAAGAGAATATTTTTTTACAGAACTGAGTTTGCATGGCCGTTGTCTTGGGCATGCGGGTGAATGTGTTTCATGCGGTTTGCTTCGAAAGGCGGCCTTAGGATGACCAAGAGGCACAGCCCTGATGAGAAGAAGAAGAGAGGACGGTCTGGGAAAAGCAGGAAGCACCCCGCTCACCCCGAAACCCTGGCTTGACCCCATGGCCTTGCTAGAAAGCAGGGGCGTGGGCCCCTCCCCACCCCACACGCTGGCCAAGCTGTGGGCAGAGCCTGTCTGCCCGCCTCCTCTAGGGCTATAAACGTGGAACTGAAACTTCCTGGAAAGCCAGACTGCTGTCTGTCTGAGTTGCCCATTCCGAAAGCGGAAGGAAACGCCGCCGGATCAGGGTGAACTATGGCAGGGCTGGGGTTGCCAGACTCGCCAGCATCCTCCCATCCCCGGACCCGGCTGGAAGCTCAGGGCCACTGAGCTCAACCCAACTGGCCACGCCCATTTTATTGTGTTTGTTTTTCTTCTTAATCACAGATAAGCAAACAAATTCCTACCGTGCCAGAGGGAGCAGGCTGGGGTTCAGACAGCCTGCCGTTTGTAGACACCCATAGGTCCCCAAATCCTTGTCCTCAGCGGGCGGGGGCTGGCATCCCTCTGCTCCCCAGACTTCAGCCTTCTTGCCACTTTCTTCCTGGCCTGAACTGATCCTAGACAACATCTATTTTATTGATTTATTTTTATTTTTATTTTTTTTGGCCGTGCCCACAGCATACAGGCATTCCTGGGCCAGGGATTGAATCCACCCCATAGCAGCAACCCCCGAACCACAACAGAGTCAATGCCAGATCCTTAACCCGCAGAGCCACCTGGGAACTCCAGACAACATCTATTTTATCTGAAAAAAATCTCCTTTCCACGTCTGGCAACTCTGCGAAGGACGACTCCAACTGACACGGTGACGGTGACATGGTGCGGAACCCAGCAGGGAGCCGGCTGAGCGTCCTCCAGCAACACCGAACGTAAGGACCTACGGGTTCCTGGCGGTGCCTAGTAAATAGGAAAGCCATAATTCCATAGAGGAGCCCGGCGATGACATTTAAAAATCTCCCTTAGCTTTGTTCTCATGGCTCATGTCATCAGAACAGCAGGAGAGAATCTCAGCCGGAATTTATGTCCATTTCGGGGGTGTATGTTCTTCATCGTCCTTCCCTTTTCGCCCGCCTCTTGCCTTGGGCTTGCCTTTCGGTAACTCGGGCGTTACCATCTGAGCCTCGCTTCCTTCCCCCTCCACCCCGGGCGCCTGGCCCCCGACCCCAAGTCCCTAGATGACTGACTTCACGAAAGGGGCACCAAGCGTTGGCCTGGAGGTCCTGAATTGAATCAGGAAAGCTGCGCTGACGTTTGAAACCCGGATCCCTTTCTGCAGGGCCAAAAGAGAACCCGAAAGACTCCCCAAAGCAATGGGGGGCAGCCGGCTGGATTTGCCTGGAGATCAACATCGGCCTGAAAACGGAGGCTCCTGTGGCCTTCGTCCGCCTGTCGGAGTCCCCTGGCGCTCAGTCCCTGTGGAGAGCCGGGCTGGGGGTGTTAGAGCAACGTGCCTTGTTTGGGGACAGGGGAGAGGTAGAAGACAGCACAACGTTTGAGGGCCAGATGGAGCCTTTTCGGAGCCAGGGAGGAGAGGAAATTACTTCTTCCAAGCCCAGGTTTTCCATCCGACTGGACTTGAGGGTACCTACTATGTGTCAGCAAAACAATGAAGGAAGGTCAAAAGCTCAGCTTTACCACTCAGCTTGGGTCGCTGCTGTGGCTAAGGTTCAATCCCTGACCCAGGAACTTCCACATGAGGGGGGGGGGGCAGCCAAAAAAAAGAAAAAAGGCTAGCTTTAAACCTTCCATATTTAGTGGTTCAGGAATTCAACTTGGACCCACGATAGACACTGAATTCCAAGACTTTGAGGAAACGTTACAGGAGAAACAGGATTGCCACAATAAACATTGAGAAAAAATAGAAAATCCATTTATGTCCTCTGCTGGGACATTTTTCCTCGGAGGGTCATGATTCCAAATTCTTACCTCTCAGAGACCTCCCAAGGGGACATTAACTCATTCAATAACTGCTCCCGGAGGGCTGTCACTTAGGCTCATTCACAGGAAAACCTCCCGCCCGTCCTCAAGGAGCACAGGTTCTGCGGGTGAGACGCATACTAAACAAACACCTAGGGGTGTGATGTAAATTCCAGGAGCGCAGGGCTGTCTGAAGGGTCAGTGCTGACCCTTCAGTGTCAGCAGAGCGCCTGCACATAGTAGGCCCTCCATAAATCATGGGCCAGAGTCTATTGCCTATACATACGTCTGGTGGTAATTCACTGTGGGCGAATGTCCCACTGGCTGAGCTTCCACGTTCCTCCCCCAAGAGGTGGACAGACGCACAAACAGCCCCACACCTGCCCTTTGCACACCACTTCGTCAGGCCCGTGGGCCACACGCACATATAAACGTGCACGCAGTCATATAAACGTGCACACACACACACAAACGTGCATATACACAAACGTGTACACACACAAACGTGTACATGCACGTATAAACGTGTGCACACACACACACACAAACTTCTGACTTGCATCACGATGCAATCTCCCCTCCCCTGAGGAGAACCTGCTCCCCACAAGCCTTTCCTGCGGTGCCAGACCTCAGCCCCCAGGCCTCACCTCACAGCCAGAGCTGCTGATTTTCTAACCCCCAGCCCATAGAACAAAATGATTTGGGGGCACTGCGGTAGGCTGCAGAGTGTCCCCCCACCACATATCCTAATCCCTGGAAACTGCGTTGTCTTACACTGCCAAAGGGATTTTGCAAAATGCGACGAAGATCTTGGGGCATATCCCCATTGTGGCTCCACAGGTTAAGAACCCAACAGAGTGTCCGTGAGGATGCAGGTTAGATCCCTGGCCTCACTCAGCCGAGGAAGAATCCGGTAGTGCTGTGGCTGTGGTGCAGGCCGGCAGCTGCAGCTCCCATGTGACCCCTCGCCTGGGAACCTCCATATGCTGCAGGTGCGGCCCACATCAATCAATCAATCAATCAATCAATCAATTTTTTTGAAAAAATCTTGGGATGGGGCGATTCAGCTGGGTTACTCAGCTGGGCCCTCTAAGTAACCTCGTGGGTTGTCATGAGGGCGAGGCCGACGGAGACTGGGAGGTGCGCAGAGCTACCCAAGGACAAAGACGGCTGAGGGGTAAAGCAGGAGGACGGCGATACCAGCCAAGGGGAGCGAGCAGCCTCGATGCTGGAACAGACCCAGGCTCTGCCCCAGAGCCTCCCGAGGGAGCACAGCCCTGCCAATACCTTGATTTTGGCCAGGTGACCCCATTTCATATTTCTGGCCTCCAGACCTGAAAAACAACAGCTCTAGGCGGTAGTAAGCCAGCAAGTCTGTGGTCACTTGTTAACGCAGCCGTAGGAAACTAACCGTGTTTTCTTGATGTGTGGTTTTATTTTTCTTTTGTGTCCTTTTAGGGCCTCACCTGTGGCATATGGAGGTTCCCAGGCTAGGGGTAGCATCGGAGCTACAGCTGCCGGCCTCCACCACAGTCACAGCCACGCCAGCTCCGAGCTGCATCTGCAGCCTACGCCACAGCTCCCGACAATGCTCGATCCCCAACCCACTGAGCAAGGCCAAGGATCAAACCCACAACCTCATGGTTCCTCGTCGGATTTGTTTCCACTGCACCATCATGGGAACTCCCATGTGTGGTTTTAAAAAAAACCATCTTGAAAGAAGAACTGCTCATCTTAAAAAGATGATTCAAGTTCAGTAAAATATTGCACGAATGAACTAAAATCGGGACTCCGCACACTTAAACACTCTGTTCATACCGTTTCAGTGTTTTTGGTTTTAAACACCGAGGTGGAGTCACACAGAAGGGCTGAACTAAGTTCTGTTCCTTCATCCTTTACCATCGCTGTCCTATCATTGTGTAGTTCTAACCTGCTGTTTAAAAGCAGGAAAACGCCAAGTCCCTGTGGGTGGAACACGCACTGCACCCAAATGGACCCCCAAAGACCCCAAACCCTCACAAACGTGCTCCCCAAACGCCCTGGGAGCCAACAGCACCCCTGGGCTTTTCCACTCGATTCTCACAAGGAAGGCGATGTTTATCAGAGGCTAAATCACACAAAGGTGCTCATTTGAAGCCTGCACGGCTGTTGCTAAAACCCAAGGGTAGCAGCCCTTGTTTAGCACTTAGACAAACAAAAAACTTTTCCCGGGACATTTTTGGGGAATCAAGGGTTCCGATGTTAATAAAAAGCAGAGCAGCCCCTGCCAGTTTTGATCATTGCTTTCAGATTCCTGTGGACGCTGTGCGCCCCAGTTTCTGCACTTGGACCCGTGGGCCTCCCAGCTCCTCACTCCCCACACCCGTGCCCCACAGCCCAGGAAAAAGGCAAGCCAAGTTTCCTCTGACGCCCCCTCCTGGGCCAGGGGCCTGAGGGGTACTCCCGGGCAGCGCCCTGTCACCCAGTGCTGTTTTGAGAGATGGGGCGGGGGTGGGGGTGGGGTTCACAAAAGGCCCCCAGACCCTCGCTGAGCATTGTCGTCGAAACTCAGTCCACCAGTGCCAAAGAGAAACACTGACTCGAAACCTGGAGACAGAGTTTGGGGGGAAGGAGGAAAAGATAGCGTGTATTGCGCTGCCAGGCAAAGGCGGCCACAGCAGGCCAAGGCCTTAAAGACGGTGCCCGGTGCCCTCGCCCTGGGAGAGACTAGGGGTGGTTTTATAGTTTGGGAGTGACAAAGAGAGCCCCAGATAAGGATCAGCGTAGATGAGCTTTCATTGCTTTTCAAAGCTGGTGTTAAGTGGTCCCAGGACTGGGTCTGGTGGTCCTTTTTTCCAGAATGAAGGATGCTTGCTTACCATCTTCCATGGGCTGGGGGTTTCAGTTCTGCAGAGGAACACAAAGATACTGCGACCTCTATTCCTTGAGGAGGAACTGGGACCAGGACCCTGGCCCAAGGCGCCTCCCTGATGGCTGCATCCCCTCCTTCCCTGATGAGCGACTCTTTGAACCCACCCTTTAGATCTCAGGGAAGGTCCTGGAGGCTGAAGCTTATTCCCTAAAAATAAGAAATGGGGGACTGAGAACGGCTTGTGTGCCCAGGAGCCCACAGGGCCCTGCTCAGTTACAGTATCCGTAGGAGGCTTCCCTCTGGGCGGAGGTGGCAGCTCCTAGGGGCTTTGCGGGAAGGGACAAGACCAAACTGCAGAGACCACATGGGTCCCCTGTGCAGCCTTCTCTCTGATCTGGGAACCTTCTCCCTGGGGAACCCCTCAATCAGGAACTCACCTGTGAGGGGGGCCACGGGCCAGTGAGAGTTTGCAGTGGCCAGGGGCCACCCCCGGAGTTACTGGCCCTGCAAAGTGGGGGAGTCTGGGTCATGTGGCGGGGCCAGGCAGGTGCAAGGATGAGGTCATCTGGGAGCAGAGAAGCGGGGTGAAGGGGAAAGAGGTCTGGTTCTCAGCGCAGCCAGGCCGCCCCGCCCGCCTGCCCCCGCTCAGAGCCTCTGAGGCCGATGGCGGATGGAACAGGATAGCTGGACAGGTAGTTGCAGAAGTCCCCGTAGGGCACCGTGGAGTGGGAAACCAAGGGGACTCTGGGAGACCACCAGCAGTTAATAATTGCTCAAGGGGACCCTCAGAACAATGAGGCCGGCTTGCTTGACTAGTGGAAGCTCGACATAGGCCTCAGGTCCCTGGGTGGGGGACGGGACGAGGCCTGCATTCAGGTTCCGACCAAGGGCAGGAACGTAAGGACGGGTTCTGCTGATTTGAATAAGCGCCATGACAGTCCTCATATAGGGTCTTACTGGGTGCCAAGGAGGAGCTACTGCTTGAAGAAAGAGGAAGAGGGGGTCTTTCCCACCCCCACTCCCCTTGGGGGATAGAAGGGTAGCCCACCCGATCCTGGGGGCAGAGCCTCCTCGCCCGCCCGCTTGCCTTTCTCACCAGCCTCCTTTCTTTCTTTCTTTCTTTTTTGTCTTTTTTTTTTTTTTTTTTGCCATTTCTTGGGCCACTCCCACGGCATATGGAGGTTCCCAGGCTAGGGGTCGAATCGCAGCTGTAGCTGCCAGCCAGGGCCACAGCAATGCAGGATCTGAGCCGCGTCTGCGACCTACACCACAGCTCACGGCAACGCCAGATTGTTAACCCACTGAGCAAGGACAGGGATCGAACCCACAACCTCACGGCTCCTAGTCAGATTCGTTAAGCGCTGTGCCATGACGGGAACTCCCACAAACATCCTCTCTTAATCAGTCTATCTCTTCCCTATCACTTCGTCTCTTGCTGCATTCTGTCCACGCTGAGACCAAAAGAACCTGAACCTCAGTAAGTCCAAACACTGGGTGAGTGATTCTTATTTAAAAACTGTGGGTTCAAGTCCCAGCCTGGGTTCTGGCTGGGTTTGAATCGTTGGTGCCGTCCGTTTCAAGGCCAGGCGGGGACTAGTCACCGGTCACCACAAGCAGTCCTCTTCTCCCCTGCTGCTCTCTGGGTGCGCAAGTGGCCTCCTTGTGTCCTGGAAGCTTTGGAGTGCAAAGATCTGCATTCGGTCCTGCTTGTCTGGGCTGTCTGGCCTCGGGCAATGGCCCACCTGTTCCAGGAATGTGCTAGGTTTGCAGGGCCGCTGTAGGGACTGGACTGGGGTGGGACGAGCGCCTGGCACGGGGGCGGGCAGTCAGTCATCCCCTCCCCACTGCTCCTGGTCAAATCTATGGGGACATCCCAATGGCAGGCCAGAGCCATGTGTCCCAAGCCCCCCTTAGAAACAGCTTTGTTACCACAGGAGCCTTTTGGAGACACCATGACCATTTCAGGGCCCCAGTGGGGGAGGCCTTCAAGGGTTTTAGGGCCCCACTCAAGGCTGTCGTGGTGCAGGCAATCCCGACAGGAGTGGGAACCGGAGTGGCGGGGGCGGGGGGGTGGGGGGGGGCGGTGCTGGGGAGGCCTGCGCCGAGGGCCGCAGCTCCCACCCGTCAGTATGCAAATGGATCGCCGCAGGAGGGCAGGCCCTGTGCCCAGCGGGGGCCTTTTGTCATTCCTAGTCCCAACGGGAGAGAGAAAGCAGCCCGAGAGAGCTTCCCCCCTCTCCTTCCCGCTCAGGTAGCTCCTGGGCACAGATGCCCAGAACAGATCCAGGCATCTCCCTGCCCTCGCATGGCCTTGGACTTGGGTTGCCCAGCACCGCGCGTGGAAGGACTCTCCTCGGAGGTCAGGGGAGAGGGCGCTTTGTCTCCTGGAAGGACAGTGTGAAACCACAAACCTCCTTCTTTTGGCAGTCAGCTCGCCGCCTAATTGACGAGCGTGTGTCCTGTGCAAGAGCTGCTAAGATTTTCCATGACGTCAGCGGAGCCCTGCAGTGTCTGGGGTTCGCCTGGCAGGCCTGGCACCAAGGGGAGGCAGCCTGGGGCTGCGTCGAGTTCCAACAAGAATCGGTGCCACTCTTGGACCTCACAGGCTCCTTCATAAAGGGTTGACGAGGGGAGAGATGGATCGATCAATCCTGGGGCTTTTAAAACTGCCAGAAATCCAATCTAAGTCACCCCACCCTTTCCTCTTTGGGGCTCCTGTCTGAAGAGCAAAGGCTTGAGAACATCGCCCTTGCGCCTGTGAACTCCATCGTCGTGTTTAAAGCATGTGGCTCCACAGAGTTCCCACTGCGGCTCAGCAGAAACAAACCCGACTAGCTGCCAAGAGGTTGCGGGTTCAATCCCTGGCCCTGCACAGTGGGTTAAGGATCTAACATTGCCTCGAGCTGTCGTGTAGTTCACAGATGTGACTCGAATCTGGCATTGCCATGGCTGTGGTGTAGGCCAGCAGCTGTAGCTCCATTCGACCCCTAGCCTGGAAACTTCCATATGCTGCGGGAGTGGCCATAAAAACAAAAGAATAAATAAATAAAGCATACAGCCCCACTTTGGTGTTTATTCACTTGTTCACTCACTCATCCGTTTTTTCATTCATTAAGAAATATTTAATGCTCCTGTCATGGAGCAGTGGAAACAATCTGACTAGGAACCATGAGGTTTCGGGTTCGATCCCTGGCCTCGCTCAGTGGGTTAAGGACCCGGCGTTGCCATGAGCTGTGGTGTAGGTTGCAGACGCGGCTCGGATCTGGCATTGCTGTGGCCTTGGTGTAGGCCAGTGCCTGCAGCTCCTCCGATTTGATCCCTAGCCCGGGAAGCTCCATGTGCCACGGGTGTGGCCCTAAAAAGACCAAAATAAATAAAAAAATAAATAAAATATTTGGGAAGTACCCACTGTGCCCTGCCCTGGACAATGCTCTGTCTCACTGGATCCTAGGTGCCCAAGAACAGGAACCCTAACGGTGATGCGTGGTCTGGCCACTGTCAGGGGCTGGTCATCGCCAGGCGTGCTCAGAGCCGAGGCCCTGAAGCTCTGGGAGAACCCAGATTGTTGGGTCCTGACGTCATGGAAAACCCTAGCAGCTCTCACACAGGCCATGAGCCTAAAGAAAGATCTGAGGTTTCACATTGCCCTTCCAGGAGACACGGAGTCTTGGCCAATTAGCAGCATTACCCCAGCCACCTCTTCAGTGGAACGCTTCCTCTTCCTGGAGGTAAGAGGCCGGATGGGTTTATCGGCTCTCACTCGAGGACCCCATCAGAACCCACAGCGGTCGACGCGTCCCGCAGCCCCCCAAATTTTGAAAAACTCCAGAAATACAGATTTCTTTTTCTTCTTTTTTTTTCTTTTTAGGGCCGCACCTGCGGAAAATGGGAGTTCCCAGGCTAGGGAGAGAATCAGAGCTGCAGCTGCTGGCCACAGCTATAGCCACAGCAACGCCGGATCCGAGGCACATCTGCAACCTATACCGCAGCCTGAAGCAATGCCGGATCCTTAACTCACTGAGCAAGGTCAGGGATTGAACCCTCATCCTCATGGATACCAGTCAGGTTCTTAACCCACTGAGCCACAACGGGAACTCCAGAAACTCAGATTTGATTCACTTCAATTCAGTGACACATAATAGCTACGTACTACACACAAGGTTCTCTATTTAAAGTTCCTAACGGGAGTTGCCGTGGTGGCATAGCG
Source organism: Phacochoerus africanus (assembly GCF_016906955.1). Taxonomy (NCBI): domain Eukaryota; kingdom Metazoa; phylum Chordata; class Mammalia; order Artiodactyla; family Suidae; genus Phacochoerus; species Phacochoerus africanus. The sequence goes on along the minus strand of NC_062557.1, from coordinate 3,959,574 downwards.
GTACGAACCCAATTAGTATCCAGAGGACGTGGCTTTCCTGAGTCTCCTTCCACCTGTCCCGGGGGGCGCAGGCTGGCAGGCACACCCCCTCCTCCAGCAGGTTTTGAATGTGCCGGCCTGTGGGCTGCCACTCAGAAGTCTGGTGGGGTCGCCTCCTCTCCCCCCACCTCCCTGCAGAGCAGTCTGACCCCTGGGGTTTTATCTGAGTCTGGTCCCAGCGGGGGGCAGCGCGGCCCAGCAGGGCAACCCGGATCCCACTGAGAACGCGTTCTCTGATCCTGCCTCCCTTGCCGATTTGGGAAAAAGCATCTCTGCAGGCAAAGCCCCTGCTCAGCTCCAAGTTTAAAGAGGTACCAAGCCAGAACCGTCCTCTCGGAAGCGTCCTGACCTCCAAGGAGGCTGGATGTGACAGGAGGGGAGCCAGGCAGGGCCTGAATACAGAGGCCTCTCCTCCAATAAGACGCTGCCAGCCCTGTCCTCTGGCTGGGCTCTCGAAGGGCCCCGAAGTAGCCCATTTCTCGCCGGATTTCTCGCCTCTGTCGCTCTCCACCCCCACCTCCCTCCTTCCGGCCCCAGGCCTTTGGCAGCCTCTGCTCCCACATTGGATGTTGTGGCCTGGCTGGGTAGAGATGCTAATTACTGCGTTAGCCCAGTGGCCTGAAGAAAAATCGGGGGCATGGGACTGGGGAGGGGACCCAGAAGAAGGGGAGAGGAAGGCTCTTTATTAAGTGCAGATGTTTCTTAAATCCCTGTAATTAACTGGAATGGAGACCACGAATCACAGGCATAAAAGCTAAATGGGCTTTTGTTTTAACTGTTTGTCATATATTTAAAAGGTCACTGGAGAATAGAACACACAGAGATGCTCTTCCTGTGCTTTTGTCTGGCAAAGGCTTCCTCTGGGCATGTTTGTGGTCCCCCCCCACACACACACACACACTCGATGGGCCTGAATGGATCTTGACTGGAGGACCCCTTGACTAGAGGACAGCAGGCCGGCATTCCTCAGAGGCCGTGGCACCTCCGGCAGCAGAGGCCACCTGGCAGGTGGACCTCGGTGGATACGCACAGAAGCCCTTGCTGAGCTGTCTGCCTGATCGCCATGGCGTGGGGGGGCGTATCCATGGGGATGCTGCTCCAACCCTCTCTTGTCCCATGAAAAAAGTGGGGGTGCGCACCCCTTTCTCCCCAGGGTGCCAGGCCTCTCTTCCACCAGGACAAATGCCTTCCCGGTTTCAGGGCCTGGGAAGGAGGGAGGACCGACAGGGATGAGTGGGCAGGGATGTTTTGAGAGCCTCCAAATCTCCCCCTGGCCAAACATCTCTTCCCTCCTGGTCCTGGGTCTGCACCCAAAGCCCTGGGGAAGCAGGGCCTGAAGCTCGCGGGGCTTGTGGAGCGAGCGAATAGGACCGGCAGATGTGCCTGCGGCAGCAGCAGCAGCAGCAGCAGGATGAAGGCTCTGCCGGCCACGCAAACTGCCCACTGGAATTGCCCTACAGGGCTGAACCCGCATCAACCCCCTCCTTTCCAGGAGAAGCCACTCCGTGTGCATCACATGGCCAACAGCTCTGCTGCTGGATGAAGCCAAGGCCCTGGGGCCCGACAGCCGGGAGCCCACCTCCAATGGGGCAGCCAGAGCCCCACGCCCACATGCCCACCTGGCACCCTGGGTACCACAAATGCGCTAAGTTTTCTCTTTTATACTCTCCACCTGGCCTCCCTCTGCAGCCCCCTCTTCGGAGCTGAGCCAGTAAAAAAGGAGAGAGGGCCGAGGGAAAGGGGAGGCTCCACAGATGGTGGGGGAGGCTGGAGATGATGTTTCTGAAATGAGCTGTTGGTACCAGAAACCCACGTCCTGTGGAATCGGCCTCAGGGCGCTGGGGTCGCCCGTGTGCTGGGATCGAAGGTTGCAATGTAGCTACACGCGGAGTGCAGCCAGGACGTCACGCCCCTGCGAGCAGGCCCAGCGGCCTCGGGGAGGGTTGTCCTCCGTGACAGGCTTGTCTTTTTAGTGTGGCCGGAGGGGCCACCCAGGTTCACAGCTTCCAGGTCAAGGCCCGGTGCCCCTCCCCCGTGCTGCCCTCTGCCCCCTCCACCACTTCCAGTGCTCCTTCCTGGGCAACAGCTTTCCACCCGGACTCAAGACCCGCGAGAAGAGACAGAGGCCAGCATGTGACCCCGTCCGGAAAGACACACGCAGACAAGTATACACGTAACCGAGACAAAAGCGCCGCAGAGGGCGTGGCCTCCTAGGGGCCTCGGCCCGCTGACGGTTTCCTCTTCTATCCAGGTTTTCTATTTTTTAATGTTATTTTTCTCTTCTATGCTGTGTGTATTTTTCGCCGCCCACAATGTGGATTTCACCTGTGAGTGGGTCTCCACATGCAGGTGGAAAAGCACCCCTCCGGCCCTCTTCACCTTCCCAGGGCACAATACTTGGCTCTGGCCTCCGGCAGGGATGCTGCGAGCCGGGATCTCCCGGGCCTCTTTTGTCCTTTCTCATAACCCAGGGCAAACATCCAGAAGCGGCTTCTCCCCTGAGCTTCCTATTCGTCACACCAGCCTTCCTCTTGTCCTTCTGTCCCAGTCACCCGCTTTTGTGCCATCACCAGGCTCCCTCTGTCTATTCCCTATTCCCTTCCTCATGATTTCCTCCCAGTTTTCCAAATTCTGGACGCTTCTTTGATATTCAAAGAGCACAGTTTGGGTCTCCACGACCTTGAGAGGTCAGGGCGAAGAAATCCAGCTTATTTCCATTTGAAGAATCTGGCCAATAAGAAGATCTCTCAGTTTATACGAATAGTTTCCAGGAAGACGAGAAACTGAATGTTTACTGAGCATTTACTATATATATAAGTACCTATGGGTGTGTGTGTGTTTGTGTGTAGTGACCACACTGCACATTGGCTTTATATGGCTTTATATCTCAGTTGTTGATCTGAGGCCACAGGTGTTGAACCCAGGCTACAGCAGTGAAAGCACTGAGTCTTAACCCCTAGGCCACCAGGGAACTCCCTGCTCTCAAGAAACTCTGAAGCAGGATTTTATTACCACAGTTGCAGCAAGAGACTCAGAGAAGAGAAAGTCAGTGAGCCAAGGCGGGGGTGGGGGGGTGGAGGGATTTGGGGTGGGGTGAGAAGAATCACAAGGGTGGGGGTGGGTGTTGCGGGGTGCCACAGGCAAAGCTCTGTTTCTTCTGCTGGGGAGGAGGTTGCTGCCTGGAGGTGATCAGGGCAGAGCAGGTCTCGAGGCAAACGGATTGTTCCACTGAATGAGCATGGACCAGTCTTTCCCCCACACCCTGTCCCCATGTACATTTCCAAGCTGAAACCAGAAGCGATGGAAAAGGGCAGAGGAATTTTTTTGCCTTTTTTTTTTTTAGGGCCACACCCGCAGCATATGACGTTCCCAGGCTAGGGGTCGAATCGGGGCTGCAGCTGCCGGCCACAGCAACGCCAGATCCCTAACCCACTGAACACGGCCAGGGATGGAACCTGTGTCCTCAAGGATACTCGTTGGGTTCATGACCGCTGAGCCACAACGGGGACTCTTATTTTTCACTTTCGAATGTTCTCGACGTCGGGTACTTCCTAGGATCGATGTCAAGAGAAACATCAGCGAGCGAGCCATACATCGTACAATCGTGAACTGGAGCAGAAGGGAGGGTGTGGCCCCAGGTGGTCCCCGAGGCTCACAGCAGACGACGGTACCTGGTGCAGTCCCAGCTCCCTAGAGTAGCTCAAAGACAAGCCACAACTTTCTGGTTTGTTATCAGAGGGCTTTTCATAACCTGGCCAGTACCCTGATTTATGCAGAAGAAAATTGGGGGGGGAGCACAATTATATTTTTATTTGCACAATCTTATGTACCTACTTTGAAAATGATGGTTCCCAGCTGTTGGGGAGGCTTTGGGGGGGGGGGTGGTTTGGTGTGGCGTTTGTTTTGTTTTTTTTTTCGTTTTTGCCAGCAATTAGCCTAATAAACCACCTTTTCATTACTGTGGTTGATTACCGACTTCTGAGAATATCAGATAAACACCAGGCTTTGCATTCAAGCACCTTCAGAAGCCAGGGCCGAACAATGGGGTTGTTTTAACGGTGCAATCCTGGTCATTAGAAGAGGCCCCTCAGGTAACTGCTGAGAAAGGTCCTTTAATTTGACCCTGTTTCACACAGTCCGATTTTCAATAAAATGAGGCACTTGAGCCGTGTCCCTTAGGAAATCACCTCGGAGCCTGTAATCCCTGGATCTTCCCGGGGTTATTCAATCTAAAAGTCTCCCTTCTGATCTGTTTGCATCAAACCAGCCATCCCTTTCTGCTCAGTATTTACCCAGGGCTGCTCCTGGACCGGCCTCCATGCCCTAGGGCCACATCCGTCAAGAGCCTGAGCAGGGGAGGGGGCTTCTTCCTCTGTCAATGGGCCCCTCCCTTCTCACCATCATTGTTGACAATGTGCTTGAACTTGCTCCCGACTCTCAGCGGAAACCCAAAGCAGGACCTGACGGTGTACTCATTATTTCCGTATTTATTTACTGAAGGGCTTCTCCCCTGCAAATCCGTTTTTGCCAGAAGAAGGAAGGCCAAACCCCCGCTCCTCCCCTGCAAGCTCCCCTCCCCCACTCTGGGTACATGTAGTTTATATTCCTGTGAATCCAGAACCGCCCATACTTACTGCCAAAGCCCCTCCCCAGGTGATTTGGTGCCCGATTTGTTTTTTGTTTTTTGTTTTTGTCTTTTTGCTATTTCTTGGGCCGCTACCGCGGCATATGGAGGTTCCCAGGCTAGGGGTCCAATCGGAGCTGTAGCCACCGGCCTACACCAGAGCCACAGCAACGCGGGATCCGAGCCGCGTCTGCAACCTACACCACAGCTCAGGGCAACGCCGTATCGTTAACCCACTGAGCAAGGGCAGGGACCGAACCCGCAACCTCATGGTTCCTAGTCGGATTCGTTAACCACTGCGCCACGACGGGAACTCCCCCCCCCCGATTTGTTTTTTATCCCCCATGTCCCCTCCTTGAAGCTTGATCTGGCCGCTGAGACCAGATAACCATAAAACACTTCCTTGAGGCAGAATTCCCTTCCAACGGAGCATAAAGGTTTTCACTCTAGACCCAGGAGAGACAGTGCTCCTGGAGGCCCCTGTGAGCCTCCAGAGGCTGCGGGCTTGTGTGCCCATGTTTCTCAGCTGCGCCCCTGGAGTCGCTGGGCCTGGGTACCGAGGCGCACAGAGCTAATCCAAGCCCTGCCTTGTGACAACATCCTCCCACACCCCAGCCCCCAGGCTCATCGGAAGTCTTCTGTCTGTCTGCGTTCTCAGCAGGACAGAAGGCTCTTCAAAGGGAAAGCTGTCCTCTAGCTGCGAATTTCAGAAAACCGAATAAAGCACAAGAAAATGTGTTGGCTCCCGACTGAAGGCAGGGCGATCTTCAGACATGCTTGAAGCCAGAGCCAGGACAATTGTTGGAAATTACAATAACTCTGGCTCGGGTCGTCAGTGTCGGAAAGTGAGACACGTGGACAAGGAGAAATCTCGGCAAGCCTCTTTCCTTCTACAGAAGGGCGTGGGCACTCTCAAAACTGTGCGCTCCAAACACAGGACCCTCCCCTACTTATCCCTAACGCAGGTGATGGACCTGTCCCCTTCCCATGGGTCGGGGTCAGGGTGCACCGTCTTCCCGGTTGGCTAATTTGAAACAAATTGTTACTGGGAAAAGAGGTAAGCAGGAAGGGGTCGCAGGGTTGATTCTGCGGAAGCCGGAGCCGAAGCAAAACCGAGTCACCAAGATTTCCTTTGATAGAAAAGACATTATGTTACTTTCCACACAATGTTATCAGGACTTGCCCCTGCCCATCTCTCTGCTTAACTGCATTGGCTTGATTCCCAGGCGGACTCTTCCCTCCCATGCGCTCAGCTTCACATCTGGGGGGAGAGTCTGGATCCCAGAAGTTCAAATAAAAATAGTGGAATAGCTTTGTTGGGCTTGACTGCCCTTGCCTGGGCAGAGGTCCGTCTCCCTATCAGTCCTGCCTCCGAGAGGATGAGCTGTCTTGATAGAATCCAGGAGTTCACCGCAGCCACATAATGAGAATAACAATAATTACTCATTGTTAGCCCTTAAAAGTAAAGGGTAGGTCCTTAAAACTAGCATGGCTATTATCACAACAGGGAAAGCAAAGCTGAACCCCCAAACCACCCACGCCATCCCCTGCTGGCAGGGACGGTACGAGTCCATGCACCCCCATATAGAACATTTTGAAAATAGAGGAAATTATAAACAATGAAACAAAAACACTGAATAATCTCACAACCCAACGACAACCGCTATTAGCATTTTGCGGTGGTTTCCTCTCATTTTTTGTCTAGAGGCAGACATTTTAATGTAGCCGTGGTCACATATTTGATGTCTTACTTTTTTTCACTTAACACTTCAATTTTCTCTCTCCACCTCCAGCTTTGATAAACATTTAACAGCTGCGTAATAATCATGCATTGTGATGATGTATATTCATATAATTGCCGCGGAGTTCCCATCATGGCGCGTGGTTAACGAATCCGACTAGGAACCATGAGGTTGCGGGTTCGATCCCTGGCCTTGCTCAGTGGGTTAAGGATCCGGTGTTGCCTGAGCTGTGGTGTGTGTCTCAGAGGCGGCTCAGATCCCGCGTTGCTGTGGCTCTAGCGTAGGCTGGTGGCTACAGCTCCGATTAGACCCCTAGCCTGGGAACCTCCATATGCCGTGGGAGCGCCTCAAGAAAAAGGCAAAAACAAAAACAAAACAAAAAAAATAATAATTGTTGCGCTCTTTCATTTTTAAAGTTTTATTGAAGGACAGTTAATTATCATGTGAGAATTTCCGCTGTACAACGGAGTCATTCAGTTCTACATGTACACACACCCGTTCTCATTCAGAATCGTTTCCCACATAGGTGATCACAGAATATTGGGTAGGGTTCCCTGGTCCCCCTTGGCCAGTCATTCCACAGACCTCGGGTGTGCATATGCCAGGCCCAAACCCCTAGTCCATCCCCCCGTCCCCCATTGGTCCCCTTTGGTAGCCATAAATTTGTTTTCAAAGTCTGCGAGTCTGTTTCTCTTCTGCAAGAAGTCCATTTGTATCCTTTTTTCAATTCCACATATAGGTGATAATACAACATGTATTCATTTTACAATAGGTTGTTTTTAAAAATACTTTCCTTGGAGTTCCCGTCGTGGCGCAGTGGTTAACGAATCCGACTAGGAACCATGAGGTGGCGGGTTTGGTCCCTGGCCTTGCTCAGTGGGTTGGGGATCCGGCGTTGCCGTGAGCTGTGGTGTAGGTTGCAGACGCGGCTCGGATCCTGCGTTGCTGTGGCTCTGGTGTAGGCCGGTGGCTACGGCTCCGATTGGACCCCTAGCCTGGGAACCTCCATATGCCGCGGGAGCGGCCCAAGAAATAGCAACAACAACAAAAGACAAAAGACAAAAAAAAAATACATGCCTTTATAAAAATATAACCTGGGAGTTCCCTGGTAGCCTAGCGGGTAAGGATCCAGCATTGTCACTGCTGTGGCTCAGGTCACTGCAGTGGTGCGGGTTGGATCCCTGGCCCAGGAGCCTCTGCAGGCCTTGGGCAGGGCCAAAATAAAATAAACACTGTTTGAAATTTAAAAAGTTAAAATACAACCTGAAGCATTTTGAAATTTCACGAAGGGTATAAGAGGTCATTCACTGTTTTAAAAGGGAGAGGTTGCCCTCAGGAAACCATCCTGGAGACCCCAGGTCTCCCAAGACTCTCCCTCCAAGCCACCTCCCTCCCCCATCCTCCTTCCAAGAGTGTTAGGGGAGCCCACTTTGTTTGCTATTCCAGATACTCCCGAGCTCCATCCAGGGACCCATACTGAGCTCTCTGGTGATACATTCATCACAGGGACAGGGCTGCCCTCCTAAAATTCTCTTCAGGGGACCGTTTTCCAAGGTCTAACCTGGTGCCTAATTGACAGCTTTCGTTAATGGGCTGGGACGATGACTCTTTCGTATTTCAGCCACAAATGATGATGAATGAGGTTCCAACAGGACAAAGCCTTCTCTTTATTCTCACCTTCATTATCTGAATCTCTCTCTGAATGACTGTCTAATGGCTCTGTATTGCTATAAAAGTCTGTGAACGGTGGTTGGGCGTCTATAAATCCCTCAAAATCACAAGGGGTCCCTCCACTTGACCGAGGAGGCTGCAGAGAGGCTCCGTGAAAAGTCGTTCCACCCTCCAATGCAGGGGCGCCGCACAACGGGGAGAAGGGGGCATTTCACCCGACTATAACGTGGCCAGGTGCCCACAGCCTCCCCGGAAGGCCGAGCCTCAGGTCACATTCACTCCTCGTGGGAGGGGACGAGGAGCAAAGGTTGAAGCGGCCGTTTGGAGACTGGATACAAAGGCTTGTGAAGAATCACTACAGAAGCTGTTGATGGGTTCGTTCAATCATTCAGCATTTTATGGAGCTCACTGGTCCATGCCAGGCACTGTGCCAGGCCCTGGGAAATCGAGGCAACCAGGACGGCCCCAGCCTTCTAGAAACCCACAGCCTCCATGAGGGAGGAAAAATCGATCGTCCACCCACAACCATGTGGAGCAAAGTACTGCTGACCCGACATAAGGCAGCAGGGCCTGGCACACCCAAGGCCCTCACCCTCGGCTTGCTGTTCTGCGGTGGGCATTGCTGCTCTGCTGGTGGGCATCACTGCCCTGCTGGTGGGCATCGCTGCTCTGCTGGTGGGCATTGCTGTCCTTCAAATCCATTCATTCTGCAGAGATTTACTGAGGGCCTCCTCTGCATCAGACACCCCTCTGGGTACTGAGGCCGAAACAGACCCAAATCCAGGACAGGCAACAGCAAATAACTATGTAAACGTATAGGATGTCAGGCGGGGTTGGGTGCCAGGGAGGAGAGCAAGGCCGAGGCCAAGGTGAGGGCTATCCCAGTGTGTGCAGGCCGCCGCCCACCATGTGCCACCACCTCGGGCACCTAAGCTATTGTGATGGTTAATGCGGGGGTGGGGGGGGGTTGCCTTTCTTTTTCTTTTTTTTTTTTTAGGGCCACACCTGTAGCAAATGGAGGTTCCCAGGCTGCAGGTCGAATCAGAGCTATAGCTGCTGGCCTACACCACAGTCACAGCAATGCCGGATCTTTAACCCACTGATCGAGGCCAGGGATCAAACCCGCAACCTCATGGTTCCTAGTCAGATTCGTTTCCGCTGAGCCACGATGGGAACATCTTTTTATGTTATTTTATGTTATTTTATTTTATTTGCCACAGCATGTAGCATCTTGATGTGGGATCTCAGTTCCCAGACCAGGGATGGAAGCCCAGGCAGCAGCAGTGAAAGTGCTGAACCCTAACCACCAGACCACCAGGGAGCTCCCACCACGGCTGATTTTACACGCCAACTCGGCTTCATTAGACTGACATAAACCGTGATCTCATCAAACGCCAGCCTGGATGTTCCTGTGAAGGTATTTTTCAGATTTTTAGATGTGATCGACATTTAAGCCAGGAGGTTTTGAGTAAAACAGATTTTCCCCTCATCCAGTCGATTGAAGGACTTCAGAGAAAAAAAACAAAGCCTTAGGCCCCCATCCCTGAGGGAGAAGAAATTCTGCCTCCAGACCATTTTCAGACCTCTTCGCTGGGTCTCCAGCCTGCTGGTCCCCCGCAAATTTCCAACTTGCCCGCATCGGCTGTCCTGGTCACCTGAGTCGATTCCTTGAACTAAACCTCTCTCCCTTCCTCTCTCTGCCTCATTGGCTCTCTCTGTCTCAGCCTGTCTCTGTCCCTCCCTCTCTCTTTCTCCTACTGGTTCTGTTTCTCGGCAGAACCCTAACACAGCAGCGCACAAGATGTGACTGCGTCTCTGCCACACTCCCTGCTCCCACCTCCCCTGCTGCCAGACTCCGTGTGCAAGCGGACAGGGGCCGCTGAGCCCAGGGCTGCGCCTGAGGGCTCCTGCCTTGAAGCCTCTACCACAAACAGCATGGGAGCTGCCACCACCTGCGCCAACGGCCTGGCCACAGGCCCCTTCTCACGGCCTCTTTCAAAGGCCCCGGGGAATGAGAGGCCGTTTGCCCCCCTCCCTCTCTCTCTCTGATGGCTGCTGTATTCAGCCTGATTGGACCTGGGATGAAGGTTCTCCGTGGCAGGTAAGGGCCCTCCATCGCATGCCATCAGCCTGCCAGCCACCCATCCCTGCACATCGTCTGGCCCCCACAGCCAGTGATCCCCACGGAACCAGTTGCTGCAGCCATTTGGACAATCAATGTATAACAAGGTCTTTTAGTGATAAGCACGGAATCCCCCAAAGAGAGTTTTTGCTGGGATGTCCGGCTCTGCTCCTTTTCGCTCTCTGTCTTTGTACATTGAAATGCGTGTCATTGCTCCAGAATGCTGTTGTCTTCTGGGAACAAACACAGAGGCCCTTGTTGACACTGCCAATTAGGAGCCGTGATTGACCCCCCCACACAAAGGCCCGCCTGTGCCCGGAAGCCTGAAGGAAGTGTCTTGGATCTTTAAACACGGGTCTCTGGACGGAGGAGCCTGGGCTTATCGTTAATGGGGTTCTGGGGAGTCACTTTTTCCTGCTCAGCCAAGCTGGTGGTGTGGCAGGAATGGCAGGGTGCGGGTCTCAATACTGGTCTCCAGGGCGTCCCCTCCACCGCCGACCAACCTCAGTGCCCAGCGGGCTTTCCAAGGGCACGTCGCCCCTGGGGCAGCCGCTGTCCCTGCGGTCGTGCGTTGCCGGACAAGGGAGCTGGATTGTGAAGGGGCAGCAGGCAGACTGAGCCTGCCAACGGTTTCCCTTGCTTTAATGATGAAGACTCACAGAAAGAAGATTTTCCCAAAGAAAGGCAGTGGCGACTAAAACTCAGTCCTCAGGGGTAAATTTCAATCTGTATAAACAGGTGGAGGAAAGGAACGCAGATGCTTTTGCTAAAACATATTTGTAGCAAAATGGTGCCGACCCCTCCAAACACATCTTTTTTATATTTATTTATTTATTTATTTAGTCTTTTTACGGTTGCACCTGCAGCATATGGAGGTTCTCAGGCTATAGGGGTTGAATCAGAGCGGCAGCTGCCAGCCTACACCACAGCCACAGCAACACGGAATCCGAGCTGTGTCTGAGACCTACAACACAGCCCACGGCAACCCCGGATCCTTAACCCACCGAGAGAGGCCAGGGATCGAACCCGCATCCTCAGGAATGCTAGTCACGTTCATTACCACTGAGCCGCAGCAGGAACCTCCATATGCTGAGGGAGCAGCCCTAGAAAAGGCAAAAGGACAAAAAAAAAAAAAAAGAATCCCAGATGAGGACTTTTAGATCTAAGACCCTTTTGCATCTAGTAGGGGATTCATTATGTAAATTATGACACATTCATTTGATAAAACAGTAAGAATGCTATTAAGATGGCTTTTATAGAGTTTATTGTACTAACATGAAAAAAATTATAATGGGGAAAAGTTTTTGACTCCCAGACTAAACACGTTTCTCTGTTCCCCAGAGAGTAATTCCAAAACAATTCGTAGAGCTTGAGCATGTCTATGGTCTGTTAAATGACGCTAAGATATGAGTCCAGAGGGGAAGACGCGTAAATGTCAGCACAGGCGTCTTTGAGGATTGGGACAGCGGGATATTTTTCTTCCATCTTTCTATATTTTCTCCATTTTTTTTTCATAAAGAGCCTGTATTATTTTATAGTGGGGAGGAATAAAACAAACAAAAATAAACAAGTGGTTGCTATGCTGAGAAAATAGGGTGGGCGCTTCTCCATCCAGTTTCTCGGTTGTTCTGATGTCACATTATACCCATGGTCTGAAAACTGGCCGCTAGGAACTCTGCCCAGTCTATGCAGGATGGACACCCAGGATCTCTTGGCTGATTGCGGATCACACCAGACACCAGATTTAGAGGCCTGGCAACTTCTGGATTTCATCAGTTTCCCCCCCACACACACACACACTGGCTACACACACACAGACACACACCCCAGAATCTACACATTTTGGTTTGTGGAATTCAAGATGGGCATTACTCCTGCAAGAAGCAAGTTTGCAGTACCCATTGCAGTCTTCTTTTTTTTTTATCTTTTTGAGGGCCGCTCTCATGGCATACGGAGGTTCCTAGGCTAGGGGTCGAATTGGAGCTACAGCTGCTGACCTACACCACAGCCACAGCAGTGGGGGATCCGAGCCACGTCTGTGACCTACACCACAGCTCACGGCCACGCCAGATCCTTAACCCACTGAGCAAGGCCAGGGATCGAATCCGCACTTTCACGGTTCCTAGCTGGATTCCTTTCCACCACATCAGGACAGGAACTCCCACCACACAGTCTTTCTGTAGAAAGATGGACTCCTCAGAGATGCTGGAGTCCCAGTTCTGTTCATCTCCAAGGGTCCCTGACCGTGAAGCCTGGCTGTGGATGAGACAGATTTCAGTGATAATCCCTGGAGTCCATGCTTCCCAACACAAGGGCTGTGTGCCAGGGGCGACTTTGAGAGCCAACACAGGGAGTTCCCATCGTGGCTCAGTGGTAACAAACCCAATTAGTATCCATGAGGACACGAGTTTGGTCCTTGGCCTTGCTCAGTGGGTTAAGGATCCAGCCTTGCCGTGAGCTGCGGTGCAGGTCAAAGACGTGGCTCAGATCTTGTGTTGCTGTGGCTGTGGCATAGGCCGGCAGGGGCAGCTCCAATTCGATCCCTAGCCTGGGAACTTACATATGCCATGGGTGCGGCCCTAAAAAAAAGAGAGAGAGAGGTAACCCAGGGCACCTCCCCAGAGCCTCCTTCCTTCTCTGGTCCAAGGGCAGGACTGGCCTCCAGGAGAGGGGAGATGAGCCCTCACGGCCCAGGAGATGAGCACACACTATGAGAGGCCCGACGTGAACCTGCCCTCATTCCTGCTCCATCATCTGATTGAAATCTGTGGTTTGGGCAGCTGCGCAGCCTATGAATTTCTCTCTGGCCTCGTTCCTCTAATTATTCATCCTGCTCCTCTTAATAAGAACTGCAGCTGAGTGTCTGAGGTCAGAATTGTTTTCATTACCCAAACTGCCAAGGGGCATCTGCTTTCCCACCTTGGCCTACACGAAACCCCCAGCCTAGGATGAATGTCGTTCCCCCCTTGCTCTCCCGATACTCACCTGCTCCATGGTTCTAGCAGCATCTCTGGACGACGCCCTCCCTGCCATCCACAGGCAGAGGGAAACCAGTGATGCCCAGCCCGGAAACACCATTCATCACACACAGATATTTGCTGAGCATTTGCTGTGTGCCACACTGAGGACACAGCCATGAGCTGGTTCGCATGATTCTGCTCATGTGGAAAGAGCAGAACCCTTAATAAATGGCCAAGAGGAAGCCAGTGGGAATCGAGTCCCGTTGTCAGAGCAGAGCAGACACCTGAGCTTAACCCCACACTACTGGGATGACAAAGTGGGGCAGTGTCTTGGTGGAAGGGGGTTGAAACTTCCTCGTATTGACTTTGTAATAGACTGAACATTGTCAGTGACTGGTTTACTCAAATAGTATCAAAAATGAATAGGCAGGAGTTCCCGTTGTGGCACAGTGGTTAACGAATCTGACTAGGAACTATGGGGTTGCGGGTTCGATCCCTGGCCTTGCTCAGTGGGTTAAGGATCTGGCGTTGCCGTGAGCTGTGGTGTAGGTCACAGACGCAGCTTGTATCCCATGCTCAGGTGTAGGCCGGTGGCTGCAGCTCCAATTGGACCCCTAGCCTGGGAACCTCCATAAACCACGGGAGCGCCCCCAGAAATGGCAAAAAGACAAAATAAAAAGAATAGGCATCTGAACGTTAATAGACCTTCTTTGGACCCTCCCTTTCCTTCTCCTGGTACCACCACCCTACAATCACCCAGCTCATCGTCTGAGCGACAATCCCTGCAACAGGTCCCCAGCTTTATTTTTTCCTTCACTGTTTCTCCTCTTGTTATACCACCCTACCAATCAATGACATATTCATCTTCCTAAGAGTTTTTTTTTCCTCTTAAAATCCCTATTGAAAAACATTACAAAGATTTTTCTTTGGGTTTTGTGTGGTTTGGGCCACACTCACACACAGCATGTGGAAGGTCCCGGGCCAGGGATGGAACGCAAGCCACAGCAGGGACAACACCAGATTCTTAACCCATTGAGCCACCAGAGAACTCCTATAAAGCTTTTCTAAGGGGGTTAGGGAAATGGAACTAACAAAGCCCAAACATTTTTCATGCATCTGGAATTCCTGGTGTGGAGGAGATTTTTCTCCTTTTGACATTTCCAGAACAGGGGCCTCTTTGCATTCCAAGGCTCCTTCAACCCCTGGGGCCCTGACGTCCTCTGTATCCAGGTGGGAAGAGGAAGGATGGAGAGGAGAAGACACAACAGCTTCTCAATGGCCTCGCTATGGGAGTGAATGGCCTCACTTCTGCTCAGAGTTCATTGGCCAGAACAAGTCACATTGTACTAATTACATGAGAAGAGGAGGCTGGGAAATGTAGTCCTCTCTGGACAGCCTCTTAGTGAAAACTGACACCATGGCCGGACAGCATGGATTTGGGGGATGAGATCTCTGCCACATCCGCTGGCTACAGAACTATATTCATTTCTTCAGCTGCTTTCAATATTTTCTCTTTGTCTTTAATTTTGGTCAGTTTGACTAGTGTGTGTCTCGGTGTGTTCCTCCTTGGGTTTGTTTTATGTGGTACTCGTTGTGCTTCCTGGATTTGAGTGAGTGGTTCCTTTCCCATGTTAGGGAAGTTTTTGGCTAGTCTCTCTCAGAACTATATTCAAACTCTTGTCTTAGCCCAATGGTTCACTTACTTATCCAAGCTTTGTGGTTCCTTCCTCCCAAAAGGAACCTTCTCTAGTTCAGCCAGTAGATCCCGCCATCATCTCTCCCCTTCTATACATTCCATGGGGCACATTCCATCAATCTAAATACAATTTGTATTTTCTTTTTTTTTAACTAATTTGTTATTAATTTTAACGGAAGTATAGTTGATTTAAAATGTCATATTCATTTCTGACGTACAGCAAAGAGATTCAGTTTTATAGATAGCTCTATTCTTTTTCAGATTCTTTTACCCTACAAGGTATGACAAAATATTGCATATAATTCCCTGTGCTATACAGTAAGTCCTTGTTGGTTATCCATGTTATATATAATAGTTAGCATGTATATGTTAATCCCCAAATTGTCAGTTATCACTCCTGCTTTTCCCCTTTGGTAACCGTAAGTCTTTTCTGTCCATGGGTCTAATTTCTCTCTTGTATGTAAGCTCATTTTTATCCTTTTTTTAAGATTCCACATGTAAGGGATATCATATAATATTTGTCTTTTTCTCACTTGCTTTACTTGGTATGATAATTTCTAGACCCATCCACATTGCTGCAAATGGGATTATCTCATGCTTTTTTATGTCCGAGTAATATTCCATTGTGTCTATGTACCACAACTTCATTCATTCATCTGTCAGTGGACACTTAGGGATTTGTATTTTCAAAAACAAATTCCATCTCCTCTTGGAAGACCTTTTCCTTCATTGCTGGGACGAAGGTTAGATTCCCAGGCTGGCACAGTTGGTTAAGGATCCCACATTGCTTAGGTGACCTAATCCACAGCAATACCCGATCCTTAACCCACTGTGCCAGTCAAGGATTAAACCTGCATTCCAGTGTTCCAGAGACACCGCGGATCCTGCTGCGCCACAGCAGGAAAGCCTTCCTTTTCATTTCTATAACCGTCTACTGACCGAACCACTGAAACTGAATTTCTCAATCACAGAGTTTGGAAGTAGAATAGGACTTTAGTAATATTGCCCAATCCCATTGATATAAGAAAAGGGAAACGGGGCCTAAGACAGCTAAGGGAGTTCTCCCACACATGGTATCCACAGCAGATCTGCATGCTGACAATTCAGCAGGAATCTCAAAGGCAATGACAGGTCATGATCTGAATTTTATTAAGTCACGAATCTGAATTTTATGTACGGGGAATGAGCCCAGGTGACCTTCAGGCATTTGCATCTCCATGTGGATTAGTCATTATGGGAGCCAACTTCCAAGACGCCCCGTGAGCTCCTAATCTTCATACGCTGTGTAGTCCCCACCCACTCGGAGCCAGATTGGTCTGTGTGACCAACAGCATGTGGCAGGAGTAACAGGGTGTTGCTTCAGACATCAGGTCATGGAAGACTTGGGCTTCTGTCACGATACTCTCTCACTCTTGGATCACTCACTTTGGAGGAAGCCGTGTCATGAGCAGCCTGGTGGAGAGATGTGTGCAACGGGAAGCTGAAGCCTCCTGCCAATAGCCACGAGAATAATCTTGAGGCAGACCCCCCAGCCTCACCCAAGTCTTCAGCCATCACAGACTCAGGCAGCAGCTCGACCACCATGTCGTGAAAGACTGAGCCAGAGCCATCCAGCTAGCCTGCTCTGGGTTCCCAGCTCAGCAACGTGTTTACTGTTTTAAGCTGCTAAATTTGGGGATCATTTGTTATTCAGCAACAGATGACCAACACAGGCATTTGTGTTTTCTACTCACAGCCAAGTATGCATTTTGGTTTACTTGGGCGGGGGGAGAAATTTGAAAATGACATAATACAGTCGCTCCACGAACAACGCAGGGGTTAGGGATGCCCCCTCTCCACGCCGTGGAAAATCCACATATAACTTATTATCAGCCCCCTAGGTACACGATTTCTCCATATCCAAGGGTTCGTCCATGGATTCACCTAATCATGGGTCAGATTGTACAGGACTGTGGAGTTTATTGAAAAAGTCCACCTGTGAGTAGATCTGTGCAGTTCAAACCCGTGTTGTTCAAGGGTCAAATGTGTATTAATTTTTTTTAAAATTTGGGTTCTACAGAGGGCTCAGGAAATGTCGGTTGTAAATGTCAAACTTCTGATATTTTTTCTGCACGTTGTCTTAAGTCCTCAAGTCATGGGCACACTGCTAAGACAAAGGGAAAGAGAAGGAGGAAGGATGGAAAGGAAGGAAGGAAGGGCAGAGCCCATCCATCCCTCTCTAAAGCCGTCTGAATGCCAACTCCCTATGGAACGTTCCCTGATTCATCTTACCCATAATATCTAGAAGTCACGTCTACATAGCCTTGACGTTAACGTTCTCAGGACATTTATTGTAGTTTCTCTTAATTCCGTAAACTCAACAACAAAAAAATATACATTTAGTGAGTACCCCTACCTGGCTCTGCTCTGGATGCTTGCATGAACAAAACCTAGAGATCTTGCACCAGCAGAGTTGACATCCTAATTCGGGAGAAGATGGAGTTCCCGTCGTGGCGCAGTGGTTAACGAATCCGACTAGGAACCATGAGGTTGCGGGTTCGGTCCCTGCCCTTGCTCAGTGGGTTAACGATCCGGCGTTGCTGTGAGCTGTGGTGTAGGTTGCAGATGCGGCTCGGATCCCGAGTTGCTATGGCTGTGGTGTAGGCTGGTGGCTACAGCTCTGATTGGACCCCTAGCCTGGGAACCTCCATATGCCGCGGGAGCGGCCCAAGAAATGGCAAAAAGACAAAAAAAAAAAAAGAATTTGGGAGATGATAGATAATAAACACAACAAAAAGCAAATTATATATCACAGAAGGTGATAACTGCTATAGAAAAGCAGAACACGGGAGTTCCCTTCATGGCTCAGTGGTTAACGAACCTGACTAGGAACCAAGAGGTTGCGGGTTCGATCCCTGCCCTCGCTCAGTGGGTTAAGGATCTGGCGTTATCGTGAGCTGTGGTGCAGGTAGCAGATGGGGCTCGGATCTGGCATTGCTGTGGCTGTGGCGTAGGCCGGCAGCTACAGCTCCAATTAGACCCCTAGCCTGGGAACCTCCATATGCCGAGGGTGTGGCCCTAAAAAGAAAAAAGGCAAAAAAAAAAAAAAGAAAAGAAAAGCAGAGCAGGAAGGTAAACCTGCTTGTATCTTGATCATGTCCCCTCTATCAAGGCTCAGGAGGGATGGCCTTGACCTTGGAATGTCTGCAGTGCTTGGCATATGCCAGGTGCTTGCAAATATTTGCCTAATTCATGCAAGGATGAAGGCACTGGCTCCAGGAAGGGTTAATCCAAGAGTCAGCGAAGCCAAGAGGTATAGGCTGCTAAAGTGAGCCCTGCTCCTAGCTGGTCATCAGACCTATGAGATTTGGGCCACAGAGAAGCCCACCTAGGGGTCAGCCCGAAAAGGGTCCTTTCTTTTACCCCCAGAAACTCTTCAACCTGAACCAGCCTGTCTCTCTCCCTGGATAGCCGATTTGGCAGAACTTAAGAATCTGCTGTGTCCTTAAAGCTGTCTGCCCAGTATCATGGGACCCAGATAAACGAGACTGTCAAACACCCGAGCCCCTGGCACAGGCGACATCTTCATTAGGAATTCGTCAGTCACCTTATGTTCCAGGTGATCTCGCACTGTTGTTCACTGTGCAAGCTGCTGCCCCTGCTGGGGACTAAATGGCCTCGTGGTTGCCCAGTTGGGTGGACTCTCCTGCCTTACCACGTGGACTTTACTGTCACACTGTTGACCACCGCGTCCTTCCTCAAACCCCTTCCCATTCTGGGCTCTCCAGTTCCAGAGGGTCACCACCTGGGATTCTGGTCCCTTCTCCAAACCCACATAGCACGTTTTGGCACCTTCAGCTTATGGAAGTTCCTGGTCTAGGGGTTGAGCTGGAGCTGCAGCTGTAGTCTATGCCATTGCCACAGCCACAGCCACGCTGGATCTGAGCTTCATCTGCGACCTATACTGCAGCTTGTGGCATCACTGGATCCTTGACCGACTGAGCGAGGACAGGGATCGAACCCGCATCCTCACAGAGACATTGGGTCCTTAACCCTCTGAGCAATGGGAACTCCAAGCCTTGTTCATATCTTCATTCTTATCTCTGCTCCAGTATTTTCCTCAGTGTAGTGGGATGATGATTGCTCCACAGCCCTTATGTTGGACCCAAATGAATCTCATTTTATTTTATTTTATTTTGCTTTTTAGGGCCACGTCTGTCAAGGGGTTGAATCAGAGCTGCAGCTGCTGGCCTACACCACAGCCACAGCAATGCAGGAGCTGAGCCGAGTCTGCAACCTACACCATAGCTCATGGCCAATGCCGGATACTTAACCTACTGAGCAAGGCCAGGGATCGAACCTGTATCCTCATGGATACTAGTTGGGCTCGTTAACACTGAGCCACAACGGGAGCTTCCACCATGCCTTGCTGTCTGTCTGAAAGACCTTTTTGGCCCAAGTGGTTAGCTGTCTGCTCGGTGACAAGCATTCCTGCTCCATTATGTTTTCATTGAAAAACAATCATTTGTTAGAGTCTTGAAGATTTTCCCTCTTAGCACCCACTGTTAGGATGCAAATTCTACTTGCGGAATCAACAGAGGTAGAAGGATGGACGAAGGAACTTCAGAAGGAAGCAAAGCAGCCCTGCGTGGTTGGAGGCAAGTATCACACACAAACGGGGTCTTAAGAAAATGTGCCCTTTATTATTATTTTTTATTTTCAGGTTTTAGCATGCATCAGGATCACTTGGAAGGCTTGGTTTTCTTGTTTTGTTTCTGTTTTTTGTTTTCTTCTTTTTTTGGTCACACATATGGCATATGGCTGTTCCCAGGCCAGGGATCAAATCTGAGCTGCAGCTGTGACCCGCACCACAGGGGCAGCAAGGTCAGATCTTTAACCCACTGCAACACAGTGGGACCGCCAGTTGACTTTTTAACTTAAGAAGTATACTTACTATTTAATCCCCTTCATTGTAATTCTGTGGGTTTTTCCAATTTTTATAGACTGTAGCTCTTACCTTATAGTGTTGAAGTAGTAGCAACAGGGCTGATAAGGGGGAAACAGATCCCAGATGTGCACTTACCCAGTTTACAGCTATGCCTGGGGGCTGCTCATACTTTGTTCAGCCCAAATAGTCCCTGATATGTGACACTGTTTTTTTGCACTTTCCACACTCATGGCCATTATAGGACTCAACAATGGATCAGCCCTAATGTCAAGTATTCTTTCTATTGCTATAGGCTCACATGCCCAACCACGAGTCTAATTTTTGGCCAGGAAATATGGTCAGTATAAATGCTGCCTTTTCTTCTGGTGTTTACAGCCCAAGATAATAGGAGAGGAAAATTATTTTGCCTGGTTTAAGCTGAGAGATGACGACAGTAAAGTGAGCAAGACGGAGAAATTTGAGAGGTTACAGTTACAAATTCGATACCAAGAACGAATACTAAATAATAAAATTTGTAATTTATTAAAAATAAATACATTTAAATAATAATAAACATTACTAAAGAAATAATAAATTGGGGTTCAATTTTCCAAAAAGTGAAGTTCTGCTTATTACAATGATTGGTCCACCCAGGTACCTGGATTCCTCACTGATGTAGTGGATGATGCATATTTTGAAGAATTTTAGTTTATTTTGCACTTCCTCCTGGAACATGGGATGATACCTTTAAGAAATACAAAGGATGCTGTTTTCTCCAAAGTCAAGAATGAAATTAATGTAAGGAAACGCTGAGTGGGAAAGGCAGAAGCCTCTATGTCAGCTCTGTATGACTTCAGATCCTTCTTAGTGATGTGGGTTTTGGGGAGGGAAAATAGCCGGCATAGAAGACATTCCAAGACGATTTGAGAGCTTGATTTGTGAATCTGACTACCAGAGGGCTTAAAATATGGCAGCAAGAAGAAAGGAGTGCCCCAAGCTCATGGGACCTCGAAGAAAAAGAGAGCCAGGTTTCATCCGCAGACGTTTCAAAGCATGACACTTGCGGTACCAAAATTGCACTGCGAAAGTAGCGTGTTATTATCTGCTTTTCAAGATGGGGACACGTAGACAGGGAATGGCCTCTTCTAACACGAACAACTTGCAAGTAGCACTGCTGAGCTTCCACCGCACTGAGCGGAAAACTGGCCTGCTTCCACCACGCTTCGTAAAAATGTAGAGAAATCTTGGTTTCACTATCTTCTCGTGACTTGAACCGAAAGTTTAAAAGGGATTCTTAAAGTGCACATCGCTCCAGACCTTACGGTTAATGACTAGCGTATACTGAAGAGGAGCGGCGGAATGGAGGACCGCTACCAGGGGCCGAGCGCCGGGAAGGAACCGTGGGGTGCGAGACCCCGGGCCCCCAGGGTTGAGCCGGACAGCTGTTTGCGCGGTGGGGGCGAGATGCTTGCGCTCCGGCGCAAAGGGCTGTCTCGGGAGGGCGGGCTGTTTTGCAGCAAGGCTTGTTTGGCTCGCAGCAGGGCGCTCCCGCGGGAGGGAGAGCGGTGGCGTGCAGAAGCGGTCTGGGAGGCGCGCGGCGAGCAGGATGCTCCCGGGCCTGGCCGGCGCGCGTACGTGTATGTGCACGGCGGGGAGATGCAGGGCGTGTGCAGGGCACGGGGGGGACGGGCGCCAGGCTCTGCAGCATGGAAGGCCAGCGCCGCCGGGTGAAAATACCGCGCAAAACCTTGGCTCGCGAGTTGCGGGGAGCGGGCTGGGGGAACCGAGCGGGCGAGCAGGGCCGGGGTCCTCGCCTTGCGGTGGAGCGCGCTAAGGCGAAACCGCAACATCCTAAGACGAGGAAGGACGCGGCGAGGGTTTCCACATATCCCAAGTGGAGCGCGAGCCTTCAGGACTCGCACCCGCCCAGGGAGGCGAGGCGCGCACACACGCGAACCCTGGCGCGCTCCCCGCGCGGTCTAGGGAACCACAGCTCAGGCGGGTATTAAGGGGGAAGAAGGGGGCGCGGCCTGGCTGGCACCAGCCAATGGGCCTGGGAGGGGCGCGCGGGGGCGGAGCTCAGGCTCAGAGTGCCGATTGGCCAGTTGCCCCTCCGGTATGCAGATACGGCGGAGTCACGTGCCAGGGGCTGGGACGACTTCCTGTTGGAGGCCAACGCGGGGCGGGGAAGGGGGCGCGAGCGCCCCGTCTGGCTGGAGCGGGGGGGGGGGGTTCTTGTCAGTTAGAGCAACAAGATGGCCGCGGTGGCAGCTCCGCACCTCAGCGCGACGGCCCCGGGAGCCGCAGCCGCCGCCGCCGGCCCCGCCGCCCCGCAGCCCTGAGCGCCGCCCCGGCCGCCCCCACCGCCCCTGACAGGGCCGTCCCCGCGCTCGCCTCGTTCCTGCCGCCGCCGCTGCGGGCCCGCCGGAGCCGGAGGCGGAGGGAGCGGAGCCGGCAGAGCGCCGAGCGCCGCCGCCGCCTCCTCGGATCCCGGGCCGCGCCGGAGCCGCCGTCCCGCCCGCGGGCGCGAGGAGGAGGGCGCGCTGCGGCGTCGCCGGGGCCGGACCTGGACCCACCGGGACGCGTCGCCGCCCACCCGCCTGCCGGCCGCCGCCGCCGCCCGCACCGGGACCTGAGCCCGCGGCGCCGGCGTTGAGCGGGCCCCCGCCGCCCGAGCGCCCCGCAGGCCCCGGGGCGGCCGCCCGAGTGGTTGTCGCCGCCGCCGCCAGGCCCGCGCCGCCGGAGCCCCGCCGAGGAGCCGCCGCCGCTGCCGGGGACGGAGCCCAGGTGAGCGCGGGCAGGGCCTCCGAGCCGCCTCAGCCGGCCGAGCTGTTGGCGTCGCCTTTGTTCGGCCGGCCCGGAGCGCGAGGGGTCGCGGGTCCCGGCGGGAAGGGTGCGCGGCGCGGGGCGGCGGGAGGAGCCGCCTGCGGCGCGGGGCCCGGTGCGTGCGCGCGCGGGGAGAGGTTCGCCGGGCCCGGCGCGATAGGAACGGTCGGCGCGGCGACCAGGCGGTAGCGTGTGTGGTGTGTGCAACCGATGCGGTTGGTGGAAGTGGCTTTCCCCGAGCACGCATCCGCGGGTTTTGCATTTCTGAAGGCATGCACGAACCCGAGCGTTTTGGGTGTGGGGCCTCCCGCGCCCTTGTTTGGGGGAGAGCAAACGCGGGCGTGCTCGGGCGAGCGCGGCAGGGCCCCTCGGCCTCCCGCGGGTCTGGAATCAGGTGGGCTGCTCGCCGTGCTGCAGGCTGCGCGGCGATGCTCACGAGGAACGCGAGCCGAGCCGCAGTCGCCTGGCTCTCGGAGCACGGAACCCGAGCGCCTCTGGGCCACCTCCGCTCGAGCGACGCCTCGTCTGCACCTTTGCCTGGTGGACGGGAGTTGTTAATAGGTTGGTGCCTATTAACGTGCAGATGCAGATGCAGGGTTCCCTGCGCGTTCACCGGGCGGAGAGCCGAGCGGTTCGCTTGCAGCTCGCTCGGAGCTTTGGGAATCTCAGGGAAGATGCAGGATCGCTGCCTCGACCTCGCGGGCGGGGGAGGAGGAGCCGGAGGTCCTGGCTGCTCCTCCTGCGGTGGCAGGCACGCCACAGCCTCGGGGGTTCTGTAGGAAAAGAGTGGAAGTGCCTCGAACCCTTGCCTCTGTCAGATGAACCTCCATTTGAGTGGTCTGCTCGGTTCTGTCTGGGCATGACCTGCAGATTCTGAACGCAAAATGGTGCTCTGGAGATGCCCAACTTAACGTTGTCAAGGACCTGCAGATTGGAGGCGTCTGGCTGATTTGCTCCATTGTGTTGGGGAGGTTCGGGTTTTCTCCTGTATCCGGTGTTCCCACCGCTGTGTGCGGCCCGCGTAGGTGGACAGTGTATGACGATCGCTGTGGAGAGGCCGCTGCGTCTCTGAACGTAATTTGACCCCGCGGAAGACTTATTTTATGCAAGTTATTTCCTACATTTAGAACTGAGTAACTATGGGGATGAGTTGAGGCTCTGGAAATGTGGCTTGAGTAATCTTAGAGGACAGTGGTGGCCACTCTGAAATGTGTAGGGAGTGTGACAATTATATGCATAGATTCCAGACTTCTGTCTGTACTATGTGAAAGAATAAGGGATAAAACTTAGCCCAAGGCCAGATGAACTTGGTTGGCGGAGGGCACCTTGAAGACATTTGCACCATTTCAGAACCACAGAAGTGATGACGGTCTCTGAACACCTTTCAGTGTGGCTCTCCTAGGATGCTTTGTTGGGGGAAATGGTGCAAAACGAGATCTTAAAAACGACTAGCCCAGTTGTATTATTCAAATTCGTTTTACTATTGATATTTACAGAAGATGATACTGGTCGGAATCGGTTTTACCTTGATTACTGAAAGGTCTTTTTTTTTTTTCCTACAGAAAGTTTTTAGTATTTGTATTTTCACAAGAATAGAGGTTCTTAGAGTCTTTCTTTTGCACATTGGATCATGAGAAAGCAATAGCCCGGAATATGGTAATAGTAATAGTAAAAGTATTGTTAAATTATAATGACAATAATTTCTTCAAGCTAGCACTTACTTAAGCAGAAAGGTTCTGTAGGTCACAGATAGATACATGCATGTATGTATTTAGACTAGACTTTATCATGAAGGTCTAGTTTTAAAAGTCTAAGTCCTTCATCCTTCTTGTCCAAATCAAAGACCTTATTGTCTGGTACCTCTTGATTTACTGTTTAAGGTATGAAGTGAAGTAATGTTGACACTGAGGCTGTCTAAGACTTAAGATTTAATCCCGACAATTCATTTTAGATTCTGGCATTTAAATATTTTAGATGTAACCTGGGGGTACTTGTAAATGTTGATTTTTAAGGTTTTCCTTCTTATAATGTTTATTGTTTTTGTTCTTTTTCAAGTGGCATATGTTTTAACACCTTGACAAAGGTGATTTTGTAACGGGTTTATATTTATACTCAGTTGGCTCAGGAATTTTAGAACACATAGTTGCAGTAGAGTGCTGATTATCAGGGAAAGTGGGGCGACCTCTTACTTAACTCTCAATGACTAAAATATAACTAAACCACGGTGGGGGGTGGGGGGGCTTTAGGAAATGTTCAATTATAGTATTTCTCACCACCACCACCTTTTTGTTAAACAGCTGGCTTTACTGAGATAAATTTGTGCTTTTTAAATGCTGTCATCTGGCTCACTTCCAAAACCAAGATGGAGAGGTGGGGGGGGGGCGGGGGGGCAGCCTTTTTCCTTAGGGAAAAGCTTTCAGTTAGAAAGAAATGAAAGATAAAATTCCTACAGTAACTGGCTGAGAATGGGTTGTTTGCATTACTTCTCCAAGTGAGGGCAGTGAGGCCCTGAATGGAAGTACTCTTGCTTGACTCAGCAAAGTGATGCAAATTAAAAAAAAAGTAAGTTTACTAGTGGAAGTTAGTCTCTTTATCTGTTAATTTGATTTGAGCATGTAATGTCTTTGACATCGTATAGCTTATTTAACGACCTAACGTTTTAAGGCTAGGAGTTGTTCTGTTGTTGTTTTCTTTGCCACACCCACAGTCTGGGGAAGTTCCCTGGCCAGAGATCGAACCCATGCCACAGCAGTGACAACATCAGATTGAGCCTTAACCTGCTGAACCACCAGAGAACTCCTAGGAGCCATTTTCATGCCCCCCTCCCACTCTTTTTTTTTTCCTTTTTATGGCCACTCTTGTAGCATATGGAAGTTCCCAGGCAAGGGATCGAATTGGAGCTGCAGCTGGGCCTGTGCCACACACGGCAACAGCGGTTCTGAGTTACATTCGTGGCCTACACAGCAGCTTGGGGCAAAGCTGGATTCCTAACCCACTGGGAAAGACCAGGAATCAAACCCACATCCCCACAGACAACGTCAGGTCCTTAACCCACTGAGCCACAGCAGGACCTCCCTTAATGATTATTTTTGGGTGTTGGGGGGGGTTTCCCCAATAGGAATTTGATCCATGTGATTGCATGCTTATGTTTTAGATGATATTTACCTCTCAGTCAGGGTTTATTGTGTAAAGGTGATATCTGAGAAGATCTTGTAAGAAAAAAATTCAATTGGCTGTGAAGTCTGAAGGCTATTCCACATAGCAGAATAGTATATGAGTTAATTAAGATTTGAGGATGGAGCAGGCAAAGATTACTTAGCCAGAGCAACCCAAGCCTGCGTGGAAAGCGTAAGAAACGGAGAAGTGACAAGGGGCAGATTTATAGAAGGTAGGCAGGCAGAGCAGGAGGTGCTGCTCCTGGAGCAGGCAGTGCCTGGAAGGTTCTAAGTAAGCAGGGAAGACTCAGTAACTTTGTTCTTGTTTGTTTGCTTTTCTTTTGCTTGGATTGAAATTCTTTGGGCTTCTTACTCCTGATTTTGAGACAGTCAAATAGGTTTTTATCTTTTATTCCAGCTATATTTCAGAGGGGCTTCTGATGTTTTAGATGAGCTATAAGGAAGTGTTTTCAAAGAGTATTGGTGCTGTCGTCTATTTTGTATGATAACTGGTTTCACAGTGAAGGTGACTGGGTATTATTTGCTTAATTAAGACAGTTAACATCTTAATAATTTTGTTTGAAGGCGTCGTAGATTTAAGCAGAGAGAGCAGAATAGCAAATGAGAACTGGCCTTTTTTTCTTTTTTTTTCCCCCCAGGACATTTTACAGATTTTCTTGCTTTAAGCCGGTCTAATCATGACTATCTAGATTTTTACAAATTAGCTTTTAAATAATTATGTAGCCATAAGGAGAGCATTCTTTACTTTGGAAAATAATATACAGTAAGCTTTCTTTAAGATGTTTTCCATCATAAACGTTTAGCTTAGACACAGTTCTTCAGGAATGTAATTACTTAAAAAATAAGGATTACTTGCTGTCAAAAATAACTGTAAAATCCTGTGTAGAGATTGTGTATGTGACATTGAAAGCAAAAAAAGGTGTAATCCTTCCCAGTGAACTTCTTTGAATAACTTGATTAAAATAATCCTGTAACTTTTCTGTTGTGCAGATTATGTATTTGAACTGTAACTTTTTTAATGAAAAGTAAAATACGTATTTTTAAACTCTCCAGCTGCAATGTGACAAGGATTTGCGCATTAAAATGGTTAGAATTCATGCCCTTTGTGCCGTTTTTGGATGTTTACTTCAAATGAATTCTTTTCTTGGCCGTAGATGCTTTCAGAGAATGAAGCTATTGCAGGGATGGAGAGCTTTTTGCTAAGAATGCATTCTTTCTCTGTAGCCCTCAGACGGCTATTGACTGTATGCCGAGCTAGACACTCTGGGCATCCAGCCATGAAGCATCACTGCACTAGCACAGGTAGTTGTTGGCACCCTCCTGAGCCCTCCACGGCTCTAAACCACAACAGAAGGATAGCCTTGGGAAAGCAGCTTTCACTGCTATTTTGAACTCTTAATATTCTGTGTAGCTCTCTGAGCTCCAGCTCCGACTTTGGTTTTGTAAGATGTAGCAGTTAAGGGTGGGCAAGAATCTGGCTTCTGAAATACGTGTCTTCTAGGCCAGTGGATTTCATTGTTTGCTGTGGAAAATAAGGAGCATCGGGTTGTCTGTCCAGGGTCACCCTCCCCTTGTTTGCCTCTTGGTCGAAACTCTTCTCTCCTGGAGAGTGACCTGCCCAAAGACGCCAGGCCCAGGCCCAGGCCCAGAGGGGAGAGCCTGTGGGCGAGCCGGCTCCCACGGCTCCCATCGCGCTCAGTCTACTTCCTCGGAAACCTTTTTGACACACAAATATTTTAAGATTTTTGTGCAAAAGTATGAAAATGAAAAATGCGTAACTGTCAGCTCATCTTTGGTAAAAGATTATGACTTTTCTGAACATCTTGTATTTGTATAAATCCAGACTTTGCCGTGGTCTTCTAGAATACAAACATCTGAAGTTGCTTTTTCCTTCAAGAAGACTTTCTCTGTTTTCTTCTTTAGAACCTTTTAGAAATGGGTACTCTGTTAACATCTTCATGATGGCCTTCTCCTGTGAAGGCCTGAAATGCCTCCCTCCAGTGTCGCAGTATCTAGCCAGGCTGTTCTCAGCGTAGGAGAAGCCCTGTCTGTGGCCGAGGCCCTTTCTACGGTGCTGGCAGAGGCAGCTAGTGCCCAGGTGGTTACTGAAAGTAGGTGCTTCTCTGGATTCATCTTCTCTTACTAAGCTTATTAAGAATAAGATTTCCCACAACTAAAATCAGTTCCTTGAGTTGAGCCTGGCAAAGGCATTGTTTACTTTTTATTCCCAAAGCTAATTTAAAAATTTTTTTAAATAAACGAATAAGACAGCAACCAGTCTAAGTTAAGATGTCAACCAGGAGTTAAAGGTACGGTCTGAAGCTGGGAAATGGCATCAGAAGCACAGCTTATCACCTTCCCAACCCCTGGTGCCGTAAAAAGGTGTGAACATCAGGAGTTATGGGGAAGGGGGGCCGCCGTCTCACACCATATAGGAAATGCAGCAGGGAGGGCAAAGAGCGTGGGAAGGGAATTTACAGTAATGGGCTTTGTTCTTCCGGAGGCTGGTGTGTTTTTGTTTTTGTTTTTTGGGTTTTTTTTTTTTTTTTGACTTTTAATGCCACACCTACAGCATATGAACGTTCCCAGGCTAGAGGATCAAAGTGGAGTTGTAGCTGCCAGCCCACACCACAGCCACAGCCACGCCAGATCCAAGCCATGTCTGCGACCTACACCACAGCTCACAGTAATGCCGGATCCTTAACCCACTGAGCGAGGCCAGGGATCGAACCCGCAACTTCATGGTTCCTAGTTGGATTCGTTTCTGCTGTGCCATGATGGGAACTCTGAGGCTGATGTTTTTTAAGCGATGTTTTGGGGGTGGTTGAGGGAAGCAAGTGATGGTTGTGCAGAAGCAAGTCCCTCCGAGTCATGGCGGATAGTGGAGGCTGTGTGTGTTGTCAGGGAGGGGTTGGTTAGGAAGCATCTTCTCAAGTGGCCAGATCTCAATTTGAAAATAACCTTCAGGAGTTCCCGCCGTGCCTCAGTGGTTAACGAATCCGACTAGGAACCATGAGGTTGCGGGTTCGGTCCCTGCCCTTGCTCAGTGGGTTAAGGATCCGGCGGGGCTGTGAGCTGTGGTGTAGGTTGCAGACGTGGCTCAGATCCTGCATTGCTGTGGCTCTGGCATCGTCCAGTGGCTACAGCTCCAATTCGACCCCTAGCCTGGGAACCTCCAAGTGCCGCAGGAGCGGCCTAGAAATGGCAAGAAGACTAAATAAATAAATAAATAAATAAATAAATAATAACAATAAAAAATAAAAATAACCTTCAAGAGTTCCCATTGTAGCTTAGCAGAAACAAACCTGACTGGCATCCATGAGGTCTCGGGTTCGATCCCTGGCCTCGCTCAGTGGGTTAAGGATCTGGTGTTACCGTGAGCTGTGGGGTAGGTCACAGACGCAGCTTAGATCTGGTGTCACTGTGGCGTAGGCCTACGGCTACAGCTTGGACTCAACCCCTAGTCTGGGAACCTCCATATGCCGAGGGTGTGGCCCTAAAAAGCAAAAAAATAAAAAATAAATAAATAAAAAGAATCTTCAAATAAATGTAGCTCCCATTTGGGCCTTTCCTAGGTGATGGTGTGCCAGGGATGCGAGTGGTGCTCCTCCTCGGTCCTCGCACGCGCAGAAGATGGTTTCTTCTCTTCTTTCTATGTTACAGCGGGAGAGAAGGAGGGCAGTCGAGAAGGAAGCAGTTTTTACAAAATCCTACAGCTTGTGGGATATGAAGCCAGAATTTACACTCAGACATTCCACTTCAGAGCCCTCACACATGGATAAATAGCTTGGATTATTGGAATAGTTTTTTTTTTTTTTTTGCTATTTCTTGGGCCGTTTCTGCGGCGTATGGAGGTTCCCAGGCTCGGGGTCGAATCGGAGCTGTAGCCACTGGCCTACGCCAGAGCCCCAGCAACGCGGGATCCGAGCCGCATCTGCAACCTATACCACAGCTCACGGCAACGCTGTATCATTAACCCACTGAGCAAGGGCAGGGACTGAACCCGCAACCTCATGGTTCCTAGTCGGATTTGTTAACCACTGAGCCATGACGGGAACTCCTGGAGTAGTTTTTTAATTAGTCTCTCTTCCTCTGGTCTGTGTCCCATGATCCACCTGCTGGTATTAACTGGATGCTCTCTGGGCACTTTGTGTGTGTCATCCATTCCTCAGCAGCAGCTTGTAAGGGAGCTGCTGTTACTGTGTTCATTCTCCAGATTGGGAAGCTGAGGCTGATGGAAGCTGAATAATTTGCCCAAAGTCAGATCCTTAGTAACATGTCCAGGTCCTCTGCTACTAGTCTAGCTCTTTGTCATCTCCCTGTGCCACTTGCTGAAAGCCAGACCTGGTCATGTCACTCCTTTCTTTATAAAAACGAAGTGCCTCCTCTGTTCAGTGGGCACAGTAAAGATGGACACCTCCCTGCCCTCCTTGAGGTGTCCTGCTGGTGAAGGAAACGGGCACCACACACGTGAAGACAAACGAAAAACGGAGTTAGCAGTCAAAGGTGGCGAAGCTTCCTTGAGTTAACGGAACTCTGTGGTGGTGTCTAGTTAAATAGCCACCTTCCACATCTCCTCGCTGAGGCTGCCCAGTGACACCTTGGGGCTTAGAGAAGCCCAGCAGCAGAAGAAATGCACCTGCCTTCTTCGTTAGCCCAGCCAGTCTTCCCCAGAATCACGCGACCACAGACACCTCCTGGTAGTTCAGTGAAGGGCTTGGGGGTGTGGAAAGAGAGAGTGCCTCGTCATTCAGAAGAGAAAGGATGGCACCCTTGGGCTCCAGCAGGACTTTACTTAAAAGGGGTCCTGGAAGGCTGATAGGATTTGGCTGAACAGAAGGGATATCTACAAGGAGACACGTTTAGGAAACATTTTGGAAAGTGCCTCACCATAACAGCTGGAACTCTGTGGTTTTATGGAGTAAACGAACACTGCGACCTTGCAGTAAATGGAGGGTTTGTGTTAGCAGGAAGCTTGAGAAGGGGCTGTACGGGTAGAATCTCCAGCCTTTGGCTGGTTAGGAACTTTTGATAGTCGTTGTTGGGCATGATCTGAACCAAGTGGTAGATGAGAAACTTGCGTTGAGCTGAGACATAGTGGGGGATTGGAGGGGGAGATCAGAAGCGTGAAAACCGTGGCTAGAGTGGTTGTCTGTGTAAAGTGAGGCAAGCTGAGACAGGCAGGGCCGAGGAGGGCCGAGCCGAAAAGGTATTAGGAAGAATCAGCAGGACAAAACAGTTGAGAATGACTGGTGTGGGCTGCTGGGAGGACCCAGTCCCAAGAGGTCAGGCACAGTGCTCACTGCTCTTCCGGGCATGGTCCAGAGAGGCTTTAAATGAAGTAAATCAAGAAGCTTCTGTTAAAATGTTTGATTAAATACGTATAGTGAGTGCTTTTAAAATGCTAATGGGGCAAGATGGCAGATAATATAGCAGTTTTAGGAGAGTTTATTGTTTGAGGTTCTGGTGTAGAGATTTGATTCCCAGCACAAGTCCCAGTAAGTAATGAGCCATGTAATAATAGGGTTCTGCTCTTAATTATGGTGAGTACTCTCAATGAAATCGAATTTTCTTAGTACCATCCGTGGAAAAAAATTTAACTCTGACTTTACATAACAGTCCCAGATAGAGTGTGAACTCTGTGGATATGGGGTAGTGACAGAAAAAAAGAGGAAACAAATCTCCAATATTTGCAGAAAATGTAAGCTCAGATTATAACATAAATATATGAGTGTTTGTGGTGGCTCTGTTGAAGTTGTTACTAGCTAGACTCTAAACCCCAGCACAAACCCCTTCCAGATTTCATCATCACGACCGGTTCTCTGTTAGATTGTGAGTTCCTTGTTAGCATGGATGGTAATGCTTTTATCTTTGTAATACCTACAGTATTTTGTGGATTCAATTGTTTAAAAAAAAAGTTCAGGGAGTTCCCATCGTGGCTTAGCGGAAACAGATCTGACTAGCATCCATGAAGATGCAGGTTCGATCCCTGGCCTCACTCAGTGGGTTAAGGATCCAGCATTGTCGTGAACTGTGGTGTAGGTCACAGATGTGGCTCAGATCTGACATTGCTGTGGCTGTGGTGTAGGCTGGCAGCTACAGCTCCAATTCAACCTCTAGCCTGGAAACTTCCATATGCCGTGCATATGGCCCTAAAAAGATGAATAAAACAAAACAATTCAGTTTTATTGAATTGCTTCTGCAAATGATAGTGGGGGAAGGGGAGAGATTGCTAATGAATACTTTTCCTTTGTTTTTTTTAAGACTTTTTGGGGTAATGACCAACTGTATTTTCAGCTAGTCAGCCTGTCATGTGGGTGTGGAATGCACCTGCAGGTGTGAGGAGAATTAGGGGGGTGAGTCCATTGGAACAGTCCCCAGCGAGATGCCCTGCACCAGGTTTTCTGTGGGCACCTGTAGGAATGGGCAGTTCTCTCTCCCTGAGGCCACTGGGCACTGCCAGTAAGTGCCACCAGCCACTTAGGAAGAAATAATATGTGATATTTATTATGGACATATGAGCTCTAGGTATAACTCCTGGTTTGCCTTTCACAGATCGGGTGACCATCTGTAGATACTAGCCATTGGAAAGATGAGCATTATAACTAACAGGATCATTCTGGCCAGCCCACGGTGTCTGGTTGGCATGTAGAAAATGTATTATTGGGAGTTCCCATCGTGGCGCAGTGGTTAACGAATCCGACTAGGAACCATGAGGTTGCGGGTTCGGTCCCTGCCCTTGCTCAGTGGGTTAACAATACGGTGTTGCCGTGAGCTGTGGAGTCAGTTGCAGATGCGGCTCGGATCCCGCGTTGCTGTGGCTCTGGCGTAGGCGTTGCTGTGGCTCTGGCATAGGCCGGTGGCTACAGCTCCGATTGGACCCCTAGCCTGGGAACCTCCATATGCCGCGGGAGCGGCCCAAGAAATAGCAAAAAAACAACAACAACAAAACACACACACACACACACACACACACACACATAAAAAAAAAGAAAATGTATTATTTCTGTTCTCTTCTGGGGGCCTCTGGAAATCAGATAGAGTTTTAAAAAGATGTCAAAATTCTTTCTTTTGAAATCAATCTGTGTTGACTCATAATTTAAGTACTCCTTTAGTACAGTTATTAAATATAGTTACATAATTAGCTCACACACATGCCTATTTAACCTGTGATGGCAGAATTTTGATTATGTAGGTCCCATGGCTTAAGAAAATGGAGTTTTCTCTTCAACTTGTCTTTAAACTAGATCTCAAATCAGCAGACATTGATTTCAGAATTCAGCCTTTAGGATTCCTCAGAAGTTTTTCTTGCCTTTTATTTGTCGCTCCCTTAACATCTCCCCTGCTTTTTTTCATTTGCTCTTTTCATGTTTTCAGGGTTTTTTGTTTGTTTTTACGTTTTCTCTCCTGAAACTTTGCACTCAGAGATGGGAGTAAAGGCCTATTTTGAGGCAGTAGGATGGACAGTGTGCTTTCTTTCATCTCAGTGTATTATTGTTTTGCTAACATGCCTTTTTGCTCTGAAGATATAAATTCACAACTGGAGAAAGAATCCCAAACTTCATAATAACTCTGTAGTTTCCTGAGTGCTTATTGTGTGCCAAGTACAGGGCATTTTAGTACATTAGCTGATGTCTTCTCATCCATAGTGAAGAGACGAAGGCGCCTTGGAGAGTCAGGCCTGGCTGCTTGCTGTGACCGTGCTCCTGACCTGTCCTCTTGTTCCCTCTTGTTCAGTCCCAGGGACAGGGTGGTTTTTATTATCTTTAAAGACCTAAGAGATCTTGGGGCCCTGACTTTGATGGATGGCATTTGGCCTATTTTAATTACAAAAACTTAGCAAATGTTAACATAAATTACCTGCGTCTGGTGGGTTCATAGCCCCAAATTGTGTCGTTTGGGGTCTTAAAGTGTATTGAACTGATTTTGATGTGTTTATAAG
The DNA here is from genome assembly GCF_016906955.1 of Phacochoerus africanus. Taxonomy (NCBI): domain Eukaryota; kingdom Metazoa; phylum Chordata; class Mammalia; order Artiodactyla; family Suidae; genus Phacochoerus; species Phacochoerus africanus. The sequence continues at coordinate 3,925,870 of NC_062557.1, read as the reverse complement.
AGACATTATCACTGTTTGAAAAACCCGATAGTACTCTTTCCTCCCTGATTTCTAATTCTGGCATCTAGAATGCAGCTGAGGCAAGAGCACGTCTGTGAGACAAACATAGATCTCATGAGAGCTCATGGATTAACTTTTTTCCACCACAGCAGCAGGTTTTTCTTAAAGCGTTGTTTGAAAATTAACATTACTGAAAATTTAAGCCTACCTAAAGGGATTCTAGTTTTGATCTCAATTATAAAAAAGTAGGAAGACATTTCATAAAAACCCGTGTCCCCTTAGCACTGGAATGCTTTGGGTGTGAGTGGGATAAGCTAGAAGTAAGCTGCCTTTGATAGATGGGAGCGGTGTGTGATAACTGTCTCTGTCTATTCAACTACTTCCTGTTCAATCTCACGTCGCAGCTGGAAAGCAATTTCCTCACTTGACCCATTTTTCTTCTGTATTGTGTCTTTCTTCTGGTTCTTTAACAAATAGTTTGAAGGAATGGAGTGTCGTAAAGCCTTACACACTTGTAAGGTGAGGCAATTCAGGCACCTGCTTTGGAATAAGCATACTCTCTTGTGTTTCATTATTTGGCTCCCTGGTTGGGCGGATAACAGTTTTGCTCCTTTACTTTCATGTCACTGTTTTCAGAAGAGAGAGATTTTAAAGCTTGAAAATGGTAGTAGGCATTTGAGTAAAGACAAAAACAGGTGTATGGGAGTAAGGATCCTGTTTTAGTAACATGGACAATTTATGAATGTTATAATTTTAGTAAGCATATATGCAGTAAGTCTGGCATTAATAGATCCACATTGTAAAATGCCTGTTTATCCAGAGACGGAGGTCTCTTGGTATCATTGGCTTGTTACTGTTAATGCCACCCTTAGTCACAGGTATGACATTATCATGTGATAACTTTTGTCCCACACCCATGGCTTATAGAGTGCTTGGGTTGCCTTCTCTTTTTGCCAGATCAAATTCTAAATGTCCTAACACACCGAACATAACGCCAATCTCCTTCTTGAAACCATCTCTGACTTTACATGTATAAGCTCCCTCTTTTTCTGTTTCTGCTCACACCTTTGGTGACCTCACTCAGCCCTGTGACTTTAAATTTACCACACATACCCTGAAGACTCCTAGGTTTTTGTTTGTTTTGTGAGGGGTTTTTTTGGCCAGCCTGGACTGCATAGATATTTGCATATCTAGTTGCCTTCTCACCACCTGCACAGGACTGTTTAGTGAGTATTTCCAGCCCACAGGGCCAGACGTGGCCCTGCTCTTGCCCCAGGACCACTCTGCCTGCACTCCTCTCTGTCTTCCTCGAGAGCACTTACCCCCTTCTGGTCACTCCAGTCTAAACCCTAGAGTCTTCCTTGGCTCCCTCTTTCTTTCCATGTACAGTACATAAGAAACTAAGAGATTTCTAAGTGATCCATGGGTCAAAGAAGAGATTATAAGAGAAAATATTTGGAACTAAATTTAAAAAACCAAATACAACATATCAGAAATCATATGATGCTGCTAAGCTGTGCTAAGAGGGAAATTTATGGCATTAAATGTCTCTATTGGAAAAGGAGAAAGATCTCAGATCAGTAATTTAAGCGTTTATCTTATTCCAAAAAGTGAAGAACAAACTAAACGCAATAGCAAGTAAAAAGAAGGAGATAAAGGTTAGAGTGGAAGTCGGTGACGTAGAAGCAGAAAGCAGTAGAAAGGATCAATAGAACCAAAATTAATTGGTTAATTGAAAATTAATTTCAGCCGGTTAATTAAAGATATCAGCAAAATTGATAAACCTGTAGCTAGATTGACCAAGAAAAAGAGAGAAGATACAAGGTACCAAAATCAAGAATGAAGAGGGGCGTTGAGTATTGATCTTACAGAAATTAAGTTGATAGTCTGAATAACTTTGTACCAACAAGTTAGATAGCTTATATGAAATGGACAAAATTCTAGAAATAGGCAAATTGCCAAAACTGACTCAAGAAAAATGAAAAGTCTGAATAGACATATAATGAGTAAAGAAATTGAATTGATAATTAACAATTTTGCCACAAAGAAAAGCCCAAGTTATTTTGGCTTCAGTGGTAAATTCTGTCAGACATATAAAGAACTAATACCAAAAAAAAAAAAAAAGAAAGAAAGAAAGAAAGAAAAGAAAAAAGAACTAATACGAAGTCTTCAGAAACATTTCCGGGAAATGAAAGAGGAAGAAACACTTCAGGCTGATTCTGGGGCCACTATTGCCATGATACCAAAACAAAAGACATTTCAAGAAAGTAAAACTACAGCCCAATATCTCTCATCAGTGCAAACACAAACAAAATCTTTAGTCAAAAATATTAGGGAGCCAAGAGCTCCATTTTTATATGTCGTTAGAGCCAAGTCTAGCAACATATTAAAAGGATTATGACCAAGTGGGATTTATCCTAGAACTGCGAGTTCTGCGGCAACATGATCCTTCAACCCACTGCACTGGGCCAGGGATCAAAGCCACACCTCCTCAGCACCCCAAGCCGCAGAGTCCGATTCTTAACCCACTGCGCCCCAGGGGGAACACCTGTGGTGAACTGATTTTTGACGGAAGTGCCAAGGCAGTTCAATGGGGAAAGGTTAGTCTTTTCAGTAAATGTTTTAGGACAGTTGGATATCCATTGGAAAAGAAAAAAAAGAAAAAAGTGATTTAGACCTCATACCACACACAAAAGGGAACTCAAAATGGATTACAGGCTTAAATGTAAGCCCTGTAACAATACAGCTGTTGGAAAGCGCAGGAGTAAATCCTTACGACTTTTCGTTAGACGGAAGAGTTCATAGATAAAACACCAAAAACCTGACCCAGAAATAAAAAAGTTGATAAATTGGACTTCATCAAAATTAAAAAATATTGTGCTTCAAAAGATGTCATTAAGAACATGAAGAAAAAAAAAAACAATCCACAGACTAGGAAAAAATATTTGCATTCCATATAGCTGATAAAGGACTTGTACTCAATACATAAAGAACAACCTTCATAACCCAATAATAAGACAAAATACTCAATTAAAAATGGACGAAATACTTCAAAGGTGTTTCACTAAAAATGATATACAAATAGCTAATAAGCACATGAGGGTTGCACCATCATTAGACATTCAAGAAATGAAAATTAAAACCGTATCCACTAGAATGGCTTCAGTCAAAAGGAGAGGCAATAACAAGGCTGTGGAGGAAGGAGGAGCCGCAGGCCCTGCTGCTGGGGGTTGCGTGGTGCAGCAGCTTGGCAGAGCACTTTGGCACTTTTGCGAAAAAAGTTAAACAAATTTACGATATGACCCAGTAGTTCCTTTCCTACGTATCTATCCGATACAGATAAAAACATATTTTCACACAGAAAACACGGACAGGAAGTTATTTGTAATGGCCAGTAAGTGGAAGCGGTTCCAAAGGACATGTGGAAATCCATACAATGGAATATTAATCAGCAACACAAAGGATGCAGTTGTGGGCGAATCCCAGAAACAGCATATACCAGCTGAAAGCAGCCAACTTTCATTCATGTGCTGTTTCCACAAAGTGTACATCTGTGGGATCTAAAAGCATATTCGCAGTTGTCTGGGGCTGCGTGTGAAAATGGAGGTTGGCGTGGAGGGTCTTTGAAGGGCAGTGAAATTGTTAGAGACTAGATTATGGCCACAGCTATGTGACTCCACACTAACTGTGACTCTTTTTTTAAGAAGGGAAGACACCTTTCTTAAGGCTTTGATGCATGTTAAAATACATATACTTATCAGATATTTTTGTCTCTATTAAAAATATGAGATTGTTTTTTGTTTTGTTTTTGCTTGGTTTTATTTTGGGGTTATATTACCATTGCTCTTTAATGCTTTATATTCAAGGTGATAATAGGTTAGCAACAAAAATATTATTAATCAGCTTTATATCTTGTATATCTGCTGTATTTCCAAGAATGTCTTAATTAGTTTAAACTATTTAAAATTCACAGATCTCTGAGGTATATAGTGAAGAAAACTGAGATGCAGAGAGGTAGTGTTACTTGTGTAAGATCAGACAGCCCTGGGTTAAGTCCCAAGTCTTGCAAGGAAACCAAAAAAAAACTAACTTTATGTCTTTTGATATAAGTAAATGAGCAAAGGAAGAGCCAATTTATAAAACAGATTAGTAAGCAAACATTTAAAAATTCATCTTGCAGGAGTTCCCGTTGTGGCACAGTGGAAATGAAACCAGCTAGGAACCATGAGGTTGCGGGTTTGATCCCTGGCGCCTTGCTCAGTGGATTAAGGATTCAGCATTGTGGTGTGTGTCGCAGACACGGCTCGGATCTGCTGTTGCTGTGGCTGTGGCATAGGCTGCCAGCTGTAGCTCCCATTGGACCCCTAGCTTGGGAACCTCCATATGCTGTGGGTGCGGCCCTAAAAAGACAAAAACAAATAAATAAAATAATAATTCATCTTGCCAGTAATCAAAAGCAAATTAAAGGAACCAGAATTTTCTTCAACATATTCAGTGGCAAATTCAAATGTAATTCTAAGAAGCATGAGAAAAGAAATTCTTCCACTCATACTGCTAGTGAAAATGGGTACCTGAAGGCATTGAAAGTGGTAGTTTACATCTAAAGACTTAATGCTGTAATACTCCTGCTTAGGTTAGTTTTTGGGCATCTTTATTAAGTTTTATTTTTCCTCACTTACACTAAGCTGCACATTTTGGGTTTTTTTTTGTTTGTTTGTTTGTTTTGTCTTTTGTCCTTTTAGGGCCCTGCCAGCCCCACATGGAGGTTCCCAGGCTAGAGGTCTAATCCAAGCCGTGTCTACAACCTACACCACAGCTCGTGGCAACACCGGATCCTTAACCCACTGAGCGAGGCCAGGGATTGAACCCACAACCTCATGGTTCCTAGTTGGATTCCGTTTCCACTGTGCCACAACAGGAACTCCTAAACTGCACATTTTTAAAGTATACCACTTATTATTATTATTGCTTTATTATTGCTTTTTATGGCCACACCAGTAGCATATGGAGGTTCCCAGGCTAGGGGTTGAATCAGAGCTGCAGGTGCTGGCCTGTGCCACAGTCACAGCTACGCCAGATCTGAGCTGTGACTACAACCTACACCATAGCTCATGGCAGCGCCAGATCCTTAACCCACTGAGCAGGGGATTGAACCTGCCTCCACATGGATACTAGTTGGGTTTGTTTCTGCTGAACCACAAGGGAACTCCCCCCCCCCTTTTTAATATTTTTTAAAAATATTATTTTCCATCATGGTCTATCCCGGGAGATTGGATATAGTTCCCTGTGCTGTACAGTAGGACCTTGCATCTATCGACTCTAATAAATGTAATAGTTTGCATCTACTAACCCCAAACTCCTAGTCCATCCCACCCTTTGCCCTCCGGCCTTGTCAACCACAAGTCTGTTCTCTATGTCTGTGAGTCTGTTTCTGTTTTAAGGATAGGTTCGTTTGTGTCCTATTTTAGACTCCACATATCAGTGATATCATATAGTATTTGTCCTTCTCTTTCTGACTTACCTAGTATGAGAACCTCTAGTTGTATTATTTTGTTCTTTTTTTTTTTTTGTCTTTTGTCTTTTTAAAGCCGCACCTGTGGCACATGGAGGTTCCCAGGCTAGGAGTCGAATTGGAGTTACGGCTGCTGGCCAGTGCCACAGCCACAGCCATGCTAGATCCGAGCCGTGTCTGCGACCTATACCACAACTCATGGCAACACTGAATCCTTAACCCACTGAGCAAGGCCGGGGATCGAACCTGCAACCTCATGGTTTCTAGTCGGATTCGTTTCCACTGCACCACAACGGGAACTCCTATTTTCGTTCTTTTTTATGGATGAGTAAGTAGTCCATTGTGTATATGTACCACATCTTCTTAATCCATTCCTCTGTCAGTGGACATTTAGGTTGTTTCTTGGCTTTTGCCAATAGTGCTGCTATGAACATAGGGATGCATGTATGTATCTTTTTGAATTATACTTTGCCCAGATATATGCCCAGGAGTGGGACTGCTCGATCATATGGGAGTTCTATATTTAGTTTTCCGAGGAATAGCCGTACTGTTTTCCATGGTGGTAATACCAGTTTACGTTCCCACCAAGTGTGGGAAGCTTCCCTTTTCTCCACACGCTTTTCGGCATTTGTTATTTGTGGACTTATTGATGAGGGCCATAATGAACACTGTGAGTTGAAGCCTCCTTGTAGTTTTGATTTGCATTTCTCTAATAATTAGTAATGTTGAGCATCTTTTCATGTGCCTACTAGCCATCTGTGTGTCATCTTTGTAGAAATGTCTGTTTTGGGCTTCTGCCCCCCCCCCCCCCCCCCCCCCGCCTTCTGTCTTTTTTTTGCTATTTCTTGGGCCGCTCCCGCAGCATATGGAGGTTCCCAGGCTAGGGATCGAATCGGAGCTGTAGCCACCAGCCTATGCCAGAGCCACAGCAACACGGGATCTGAGCCGCATCTGCAACCTACACCACAGCTCACGGCAGCGCTGGATCCTTAACCCACTGAGCAAGGCCAGGGATCGAACCCGCACCTCATCGTTCCTAGTCGGATTCGTTAACCACTGCACCACAACAGGAACTCCTTGCCCATTTTTTGATTGGGTTGTTTTTTGTTGAGTTGTATGAGTTGTTTTCAGTAATTTTTAATATATGTGTGCACCTGTGAAACCATCCCCACAATCAAGGCAATGAGCGCATCTCTTGAGGTTAAGTTTGGAAGTATGTTGGTACGAGTGGCAAAAAGTACACTGGAGGGTGACGAGAAGTAAAATTTAAAAAGCCAAGTGGCCACTGCAAAGTGGTGGTAGAGGGACTGTGGATGGCACCCTTATAATTTTGCCCACAGAGGTAGCTACACATGACAGTTTTAAACATATTTGTCATCTTCGTGGGGAGGTAATTACCTCTTAAATATTATTTAATCAAACCTTTCCTTTGGGGGCTAAAATATAATCTTTTTAAAATATAGGAAAGCACTGTGGTTAAGAGATTTGGGGACATTATACACAAGTAAAGTTTTAACAACGGAAGTGGGAGCCAACAGATGGTTGCCATCTTTTAGTCTTACTGTGTAAGACATTTGAATGAAAACACCACCATCCCTTCTTACCTTTTATAAAACAGAAGACATCCCCATGCAAGGGGGTAGAAAGGACAGCGTTTTGGAGGAAGTCCTATAAATTAAGCGAATGTGACTGTGAAAAATGGACTCATCCTTATTTTTCTCGTTTTGTGGAGCCATCTTAATTGTAGGGATGGTTTCATAAATGTGTACATATAGCAAAATTTATTGAACACTATACTTTGAATATGTGCAGTTCGTTCCCACAATTGATAACCAGCGTTTGAAGACCACTGGTATAAGCATGGTCTTGGGAATTGTCAATTCTTTTTTTTTTTTATTTGTTGATTAACTTAATTTAATTTTTCTTTTTTTAATTACTCAAATGAATTTATCACATCTGTAGTTGTATAATGATCATAACAGTCCAGTTTCACAGGATTTCCATCCCATAACCCAAGCACATCCCCCACCCCCCAAACTGTCTCCTCCGGAGACCGTAAGTTTTTCAATGTCTATGAGTCAGCATCTGTTCTGCAAAGTTCAGTCTGTCCTTTTTTAGATTCCACATGTCAGTGAAAGCATTTGATGTTGGTGTCTCATTGTGTGGCTGACTTCACATATTACTTGATTGATTTTATTACATTTATAGTTGTACAATGATCATCACAACCAAATTTTATAGCATTTCCATCCCAAACCCTCAGTGCGTTCCCCCCACCCCCCAACCTGTCTCATTTTGAAAGTCTGTGAGTTAGTATCTGTTCTGCAAAGAAGTTCATTGTGTCCTTTTTTATAGATTCCACATATAAGTGATAGCATTTAATGTTGATATCTCACTGTCTGACTGACCTCACTTAGCATGATAATTTCTAGGTCTATCCATGTTGCTGCAAATGCCACTATCTCCTGCCTTTTAATGGCTGAGTAATATTCCATTGTATATAGGAACCACATCTTCTTTATCCACTCCCCTGTCAATGGACTTTTAGATTGTTTCCATGTCTTGGCTATTGCATATAGTGCTGCAGTGAACATTGGAGAATATATATCTTTTCAAGTCATTGTTTTCTCTGGATAGATGCCCAGGAGTGGGATTGCTGGATCAAATAGTATTTCTATTTTTAGCTTTCTGAGAAATCTCCATACTGATTTTCAGAGTGGTTGCACCAATTTACATTCCCACCAACAGTGTAATAGGGTTCCCTTTTCTCCATTTCTGGGAGTGCTGCTTATTAGCTGGGTGACTTTGGGTTTATTTTTTAATTTCTCGGAGCCTTTGTTTGTTCATCTGAAAGAAATGGATAAAAATGCCTACTACAGGGTTACTGTACAGATTAAATGAGGTAGTGCATAAATTTCATACCTTGTAGGTACATATTATCTTCCCTATATTCAGCCTGCAAAGTCTGTTCCTCACAACCACACATTTGTACTTTTGTCATCTATTTGTGTGTAGAGTACTGTCATTTCAAAGGAGTGATTCAAGTCTAGAGAGTGGTATTGTTTTAATCCCAGCAAAGAAGTGACCACAGTAACCACTTTGGTATGATTTGTAAGATGTGGAAGGGGGGTGTTTTGTCCTAAAAAGACCCACAAATGGCCTGTAAAATTATTGCTTGAGCAAAAGACCTGGGATAGAGATTGAATCTGTATTCTTCGTGTTCTCTTAGGATTTGTTCTTGTGATAATCTTACTGTCTGTTTACTGTATTTCATACAAAGAAGCCCTAGTCAGGGTTCTAGAAATGCTTATATTATAAATCGGTCTCCTGTGACATTTAATTAGATACCTAAGAAATATACAGTGACTTGGTCACTTAAAGCTTGGTTGTTCCCTTCATTTTAGAGATATGTTAAAGAGAGAAAAAGTAGAATGCTTAATACATTGCTACTTGGCCAATAAATTATATGTGTTTCCAGTTGGTATCTGTCTTAAGGTACTTAGAATAGTTATATATGTATCCATTTTTTCTTTCTTCTATTAGGTTATAAACTCCTTGAAGGCAGGATTCATGTTCAGTTCTTTTCATCTTTTTTAAAACTTAGTTTTTGGGGAATTCCCATCGTGGCTCAGTGGCTAAAGAGTCCTACCAGGAACCATGAGGTTGCAGGTTCGAACCCTGGCCTTGTTCAGTGGGTTAAGGATCTGGCGTGGTTAAGGATCCAGCCTTTTGCCGTGAGCTGTGGTGTAGGTCGCAGATGTGGCTCAGTTCCTGCGTTGCTGTGGCTGTAGTGTAGGCCGGTAGCTGTAGCTCCAATTAGACCCCTAGCCTGGGAACATCTGTATGCCACGGGTCAGAGCCCTAGCCCTAAAAAGCAAAAAAAAAAAAGAACAAAACAAAACACTTAGCTTGTTGGCTTAAACAAAGTAGATAGTATACATTGCTTGGTTGATTGAATAGCTGAGTCTTCATACGTGTTAGAGTCCTGACTTCTGCGGGTACCAACACTTTCTCCAAAGAGTGAGGAGGAGAGGACAGTAAGCAATAATATCCCCTTTTCAGTTCCATTAACATCTTTCTTAGATCTGTAATTTCTAATAATTTTGGGTGTTTTGTTTGTTTGTTTGTTTTTGTCTATACTCGCAGCATGTGGAAGGTCCTGGGGCCAGGGATCAAACCCGTGCTACCGCAGAGACAACTCCAGATCCTTAATTCACTGTGCCACAGTGGAAACTCCAGTAATCTCTGGTAATTTTGTCTCTCTTTTTTTTTTTTTGCTATTTCTTGGGCCGCTCCTGCGGCATATGGAGGTTCCCAGGCTAGGGGTCCAATCGGAGCTGTAGCCACCGGCCTACGCCAGAGCCACAGCAACGTGGGATCCGAGCCGCGTCTGCAACCTACACCACAGCTCACGGCAACGCCGTATTGTTAACCCACTGAGCAAGGGCAGGGACCGAACCCACAACCTTATGGTTCCTGGTCGGATTCGTTAACCACTGCGCCACGACGGGAACTCCACAGTAATCTCTGGTAATTTTAAAGCTTCGGAACTCCAAGAAATTTTAATTATAAAGGAATTTCTCTCCAGAAAGTTTCTTCTTTTCAATGATGTTAAAAAAATAATTCTTTCATACCTTTTCATATTTACTATGTAAATTGTCTCAGAATTTTAAAAAGAGGGAAAGTGGAGTTCCCGTCGTGGCGCAGTGGTTAACGAATCCGACTAGGAACCATGAGGTTGCGGGTTCGGTCCCTGCCCTTGCTCAGTGGGTTAACGATCCGGCGTTGCCGTGAGCTGTGGTGTAGGTTGCAGACGCGGCTCGGGTCCCGCGTTGCTGTGGCTCTGGTGTAGGCTGGTGGCTACAGCTCCGATTCGACCCCTAGCCTGGGAACCTCCATATGCCTCGGGAGCGGCCCAAGAAATAGCTAAAAAGACACAAATAAATAAATAAATAAATAATAATAAAAAGAGGGAAAGTTATCCTATTTACTTTGTGAAGCTAGTATAATTATATCAAAAACATGAAAATGATAGTAACAGTGCTATCTTTAGATTTCTGTTAAATATAATCTGAGAAACTTAAGTAGTTTACCAGAAGGTGTAATTCATCAGTGTTAGTATTGTTTCTTTAAAATCTCTTTCTAAAGAGAATTAGAGACATCTAAGCAGTATAAGATTATCTTAATTGCTACCTGTAAAGACGTTAAGTAAAATTCAGTACCCTTTAAGACTCCTGCTTCTGGCTAAAGCAGACTAGCTGTATCAGACCACCCCTGCTGCCAAAAACTAAAAAAACAAGGTGGAACATAAAAAGCAACTCTTTAAAGGCACTGGAAGCTGCGGTGGTATTGAGGACTTTGAGAGGCCGAGATCCCCCCAAAGAAGGGAAGTCTAAATTAGAGGCAGAGCTGTTCCCTGGGGACTCAGGTGCAGGATTGGGCATTGCTGCAGCTGTAACTTAGACCACTTCTGTGGGTGGGTTCAATCCCTGGCCTGAGAATTTCTGTGTGTTGCAGGCACAGCCAAAAAAAAAAAAAAAAAAATTAGAGGCAGAATAAACATTTGCTGCCACATGACCCCTCGGAAGCATTTGCCAGCTCGAAAAGCTATGACTGAAGAGCTGATCAGAAAACTGAGGCTGAGAGGCTAAGTAGAATGTTCAGGCTGAGGGCAAGTGGGACACAAAAGGGATGTCAGGGAGGACTGGAGAAAGGACCCTGGAAAACGCCCCTGAGGAGTAACGATGAACACAGGATCGGTCTGAAACACATCCCTTGCAAAAACTGAAACTTAGTCTCGAATTGGCTAAAATAGATTGAAACAATTTACCTCTACTCTAAGGCGCCTGCCAGAAGCAAAAGTAAATGCTTTCTCTAGAAGCCCAGATACCTCCATAACTTTTCCACCCAGTGACTAATGTTCAAAAGCTAGTCATGTAAAAAGACTGAACCCCAAGAGAAAAGACCGGCAGTAAGGACATCCACAAACGATCTCCAGGATTGGAGTTCTCAGACTTGCACTTTAAGATAACATTGGTTAACATGCTCAGAAAAAAATTAGTAAAAAATAGAGTCAGCAGAAAACTGAAAACTATAAAAAATGTTAAATAGAAATTCTAGAATCGAATATTACAATAATAAGGGTTTTATAGCAGATAAGCACAGCTGAAAAGAGCATTTGTGGACTGGAAGACAGATGAGAAGAAAATATCCATATGCTAAAGCACAGAGAAAGAAGAAACAGAAGAAGTAGAAATAATAAATGACAACAGTAGCACCGAAAGCAGGAAGAGGGTAAATATGTTTTAAACATTCTAAGGTCCGGAGTTCCTATCAGGGCACAGTACAGACGAATCCAACCAGGAACTGTGAGGCTGTGGGTTCGATCCCTGGCCTTCCTCAGTGGGTTAAGGATCTGATGTTGCCGTGAGCTGTGGTGTAGGTCGCAGATGCGCCTTGGATCTGGTGTGGCTGTGGCTGTGGCCAGCAGCTGTAGCTCCGATTAGACCCCTAGCCTGGGAACCTCCATATGCCACGGGTGTGGCCCTAAAAAGCAAAAATAAATAAATAACTATTCTAAGGTCCTTGTAACATATTGTAAAAACTAATGGGAAAAAAAAAAAAAAAGGAGTTCCCATCATGGTTCAGTGGTTAGCAAACCCAACTAGTATCCACGAGGACTCAGGTTCGCTCCCTGGCTTTGCTCAGGGGTTGAGGATCCAGTGTTGCCGGGAGTTGTGGTGTAGGTCACAGACTCGGCTCCAGCGTGGCTGTGGCTGTGATGTAGGCCTGCAGCTATAGCTCCGATTTGACCGCTAGCCTGGGAACCTCCATATGCTGCAGGTGTGGCCCTAAAAAACAAACAAACAAAAAACACTAATAAGCGTGGGACGTATGATGTAATATCTAAGACAGCCCTTCTCACCATGTTTAGTAAGAGAATCACATCCTAAAGCCCAAGACAGGGATTTTCAAACTTCTGCTCATGGGCCAAATCCAGCCTGCTGCCTGTTTTAGGAAATAGCATTTTATTAAAACATAGCTATGCTTGTTAGTTTACATATTATTGTCTGTAGCTGCTTTCCTGATAAAACACCAGAGTTCAGTAGTTGCAGCAGATGTAATATGGCCCGCAAAGCTCAAAATATTTACTCTCCGGCCCTTAATAGAAAAAGTTTGCCAACTCATGTGCTAAAGTATCTTTTGTATGTAATAAATTAATCTCTTTGCCTCTAGCATGGCACTAGCTATGTGTCCCCCGCGGAAGAATTGAAAAAGAGTCACTCTGGGGTTCCCGTCGTGGTGCAGCAGAAACAAATCCGATTAGGAACCATGAGGTCGCGGGTTCAATCCCTGGCCTCGTTCAGTGGGTTAAGGATCCGGCTTTGCCATGAGCTGTAGTGTAGGTCGCAGACGTGGCTCGGATCTGGCATTGCTGTGGCTGTTGCGTAGGTCAGCAGCTGTAGCTCCAATTCGACCCCTAGCCTGGGAACCTTCACATGCCTCGGGTGCGGCCCTAAAAAGCAAAAAAGAAAAAAAAAGGAAAAAAAGAAAAATAGTTACTCAGATTATTTTCTTTAAGACACAATTCTCTCATGGAACTTTAGTTGGAAAAAGCTGTTCCAGGGTAATCAGTAAAAGGATAGAAAGAGAATGTATAGCTACCAAGCTAATAGAGAATGAGAGGGGAAGAAAAAAAACACTAATCCAAAAGAAGACAAGGAGAGGAAAAAGTATAAAATGAGTAGCAAAATGGCCAATTAAGTGATATCAGACAAAATAGACTTTAAGGCAAGACACATCTCTAGAAATGAAAAAGGAAATTTCATAATGAAAAATGAGTTAATCCACCAGGAAATTTGTGTACAATAACATAACTTCAAAATATAAAAAGCAAAAAAAAAAATCAACAGAATCAAAAGGAGAAATAGATAAATTTATTATCATTATTTCTTCTGTTAGACCCAAATTAGAAAGAGTTGGACATTTGCCTAACGTGTTATAAATTCTCAGACCAATTTTCCATATCATACCCTAAAAGCCGTCTCTCACTATTATTATACAGAATAACCTCACAGAATTTCTGCTTTTCATCCTAGAAACTTAGCGCTCTGCTGAGGTTTGTAGTTCTTACTTTCCAGAGTTCTTGTGGTTCAGTGGGTTAAGGACCCATCCTTGTCTCCATGAGGATGTGGGTTTGATCCCACAATACTGTATATTAAAGAGTAATGAAAAACTACAGTACCCAGAAAAGGGCTGGTCTATCAAGGAGTCAGTTACTTTAGGAGTGACGGTTTGGGTCATCCTGTCATTTCAAGAACCCTGACAATCTGAGGTTCTCATTAAGGACAAATGAAACATGAGGTGGAAAGTGGAAAAAGAAAGTCACGGACCCCTTCCATAACCTCATGACCAGGTGCAGAAATGAGCATTGTAGTAATAGCATGTGTTTGCTTTGCTTTGTTATGTGTTTGCTTTTTCTTCTTTCTCTGGTTTTATATGCAAATTGTTGGGAGTTCATTTGACTGTTTAGTCTTTAGAGAACGGAATATTTCCTAGGACTCTACTGAATTTAAAAAGACTAATACAGCCAGTGATGGATACAGTGCTCTTAGGACTGTGGCTCCTCATTTCCGGGCGAAGATGAAAACATCTGCATTTACAGGAAGATAGTCTCCTGCTGTTAAGTGGAAACAGGGTTGTTTTGATGCTTTATGTAAATTCAGATATGTGTAGAGGGTGTATTTGAGGCCAGGAGCCAAAGGGATGCTATTAATTTGTCCGTCATCTCTTAATCTTTGTAAATCTAATTCCATCTCTCCCTGGCTTGTGATACTAGAGCTAGGCACTGTGAACACGTCCCTTTGCTCGTTGCCACGTTAGTCTCTGCACAGAGGGCGCTGGAGAGACCACGGAAGGAGGAAGTGAGGGACAGAGAGGGCTTCCCTTGCCGCTTCCCGTCTGCATTCTCTGGCACGGCAGCCGGCGGGTCGGCATCCGAGTCCTGGTGGTTCTCACCTCAGGGGCACTTAGGAGCAGCTTTGGTCTACACACACCTTTGGGGAAGATAATGCAGCCCCCAGAGGGCCCTCATATGGGCCATCTTCCACCTCTGCTGGTGTCTGCAGCCACACCTCCTCCAGGCCAGTGGAGGGTCCTCTTCTAAATTCTTAGCCCCTTCCTCATGTATACACCTTCGGCCTAGAGGTAGTAAATTACTGCTCTCTGCATTTGCTTCTTCTGAACCCCTTAAAGACCCTTTTTTGCCCCTCTTAAAAATTAAGCAACCTTTTCTAGTTAACAGTTCTTTCTACTAAATCTACCCTGTTCAAACCACTGGCGTGGTTTCTTTTTTATTTTTTATTTTTATTTTTTTTTTTGAGCTAATGTATGATTCTTCATTTTTATTTATTTATTTATTTTTAAATTTTTTTATTTTCCCACTGTACAGCAAGGGGGTCAGGTTATCCTTACATGTATACATTACAATTACATTTTTTCCCCCACCCTTTCTTCTGTTGCAACATGAGTATCTAGACAAAGTTCTCAATGCTATTCAGCAGGATCTCCTTGTAAATCTATTCTAAGTTGTGTCTGGTAAGCCCAAGCTCCCGATCCCTCCCACTCCCTCCCCCTCCCATCAGGCAGCCACAAGTCTCTTCTCCAAGTCCATGATTTTCTTTTCTGAGAAGATGATCATTTGTGCTGGATATTAGATTCCACTTATAAGTGATATCATATGGTATTTGTCTTTGTCTTTCTGGCTCATTTCACTCAGTATGAGGTTCTCTAGCTCCATCCATGTTGCTGCAAATGGCATTATGTCATTCTTTTTTATGGCTGAGTAGTATTCCATTGTGTATATACACCACCTCTTCCGAATCCAATCCTCTGTCGATGGACATTTGGGTTGTTTCCATGTCTTGGCTATTGTGAATAGTGCTGCAATGAACATGCGGGTGCACGTGTCTCTTTTAAGTAGAGTTTTGTCCGGATAGATGCCCAAGAGTGGGATTGCGGGGTCATATGGAAGTTCTATGTATAGATTTCTAAGGTATCTCCAAACGGTTCTCCATAGTGGCTGTACCAGTTTACATTCCCACCAACAGTGTAGGAGGGTTCCCTTTTCTCCACACCCCCTCCAGCACTTGTTATTTGTGGGTTTATTAATGATGGCCATTCTGACTGGTGTGAGGTGATATCTCATGGTAGTTTTGATTTGCATTTCTCTTATAACCAGCGATGTTGAGCATTTTTTCATGTGTTTGTTGGCCATCTGGTGTGGTTTCTGACACTAAGACTCACTAATATGAGCAGTCGTCTCTAACGCTACCTTCTAGGTCCCTGCCCGTTAAATAAGACAGGTGTGTTAGATTTATTTTGCTGAATAACAAATTACCACAAACTTAGGTGTTTAAAGACCAGTGTTAGTTTATGGTTCTTGAGATAAGAAGTCTGGCATGGCATGCTGGGGTCTCTGCTCGGGGTCTTGCAGGGCTGAATTCAAGGTATCATCCAAGCTCAGTTCTCCTTGGAGGCTCTGGGAGGAAATCTGCTTCCAGGCTCATTCTGGTTGACAGAATTCAGTTCCTTTTGCTTGTAGGACTGAGGTTCTTGTTTCCTTGCTGGCTGTCAGTGGGGTTGCTCTCCAGGCCACCGTGTTCCTAGCCATGTACCTTCCATCTTCACACTAGCTGCTGTGTGTTGAATCCTTCTCATACTTTGAACCTCTGACTTTCTCTGTTTCCGACCTTTAAACCTGGATTCAAAAGGTTCCTGTGATGAGGTGGGGCCCCCTTGGATAGTCTCCCTCTCTGAAGATCAGTTGATTGGGGGTTGTAATTACATCTGCAGAGTTCCTTCACAGCAGTGCCTAGGTTGGTGCTTGACTGAATATCTGGGAGAAGGTATGTGGACACCAGCGGCTTGTGTACAGGGGGAGTATCTCCGAATTCTGCCTACCACAATGTGAAATAGAAATGAGAGTTGAAAAGGTGAAAAAAAGATTGCTGTTTACAGATTGTATACTCAGAAACCTAAGGTAGTCCACTGAAAGATTCTTTGGTATAATATAGATAAATCAGTGATCTGATTAGGTACCTATCATCAGTAACCATTTAAGTAGTACATAGCATATTTGATCTTAAACATAATAACAGTAAAGTATCATAAAATATCTAGAAATGAGCTTACTATGCTAGGAAATAGATATAAAGAAAAAGATTGTTTCACTGAAAGAGGAAAGAGATAACATTGAGAGATTTTCTTTTTCATTTGTTCTTTTTTTTTTGTCTTTTGTCTTTTTAGGGCCGCACCCAAGGCATATGGAGGTTCCCAGGCTGGGGGTTGAATCGGAGCTACAGCTGCCGGCCTACACCACAGCCACAGCCACACGGGATCCAAGCTGTATCCTCGACCTACACTACAGCTCATTGCAACACCGGATCCATAACCCACTGAGCAAAACCAGGGATCGAACCTGTGTCCTTATGGATACTAGTCGGGTTCATTAACCACTGAGCCACCATGGGAACTCCTAAGAGATTTTTTTCAAATAAAAAATTAAATCCTATAGAGCTTTCATTTCAGTTCATTTGTAGGTTTAAAACAATTCTGACTTTTAAAAACTACATATTTTTCTTTTGAAACATGACAAAATGGTTGTAAATTTCATCTGGAAAGATAAAAGTATAGTTAAATACTTTTTAAAAAGAGAATAATGAGGAAAACCAAAATTTAATGAAACTGGAATAATTAAAATAGCGTGGTCCTGGCAGATGCACACAAAATTTTTTTTTTTTTTGGGTCTTTTTGCTATTTCTTGGGCCGCTCCTGCGGCATATGGAGGTTCCCCGGCTAGGGGTCGAATCGGAGCTGTAGCTGCCAGCCTGTGCCAGAGCCACGTCTGCAACCTACACCACAGCTCATGGCAACGCTGGAACCTTGACCCACTGAGCAAGGCCAGCGATCAAACCCGCAACCTCATGGTTCCTAGTCGGATTCGTTAACCACTGCGCCACGACGGGAACTCCCCGCACACAATTATTAATGGAGCAGAATGGTCTTCAGGCCCATCTGTTATTTGTGACTTTGATAGATGAAGAGTCAGAGTCACAAATGAGCTGGGAAAGGAAGGATAGTTCACCCAGGCACTTTGTTAGCAACTTGATTGGAAAGAATGCAAGGTAAATCCTAGTGTCTATCACACACCTAAAATAAAGCATCATATGTATAAAACAAAAAATTTACAAAATAAAAATAGCACATTTGGGGAATGTTTCTGCACTAAAAATCTTGGAGTTCCCACCATGGCGCAACAGGATGGGCAGCTTTCTCTGCAGCTCCAAGATGCAGGTTCCATCCCCGGCCCGGCACAGTGGTTAAAGGATCCAGTGTTGCTGCAGCTGTGTTGTCACAACTGTGACTCAGATCTGATCCCTGGCCTGAGAGCTCCATATGCCATGGGGCAGCCAAAAAAGAAAAAAAAAAAAGATGCAAGCATCATTTCAGGAGAAGAGAGAGGGTGCTTCAATCAAAAATTATGGATTTAATAAAGTGTTTTCTAATAAAATTAAAATTTTGTGAAAACTCTTTGTGGGATTTTTATGGAAATTTAAAACTGTCAAAAATAATTAAAAGACAAGCTAAAAATGAGAGAAATGTTTACAGCAATATAAAAGTTTAATCCATTTAATATATATAAATTCTTACAAATTAATAAAGAAAAAGCCCATCAAGAACCCAGGGGAGGGAGTTCCAGCTATGGCACAGGGGGTTAAGGATCCTGTGTTGCCACAGCCCGGGAACTTCCATATGCTGTGAGCGCAGCTGGGAAGTGGGGGGATGGACCCAATGGAAAGACTAGAAGATATAAACGGTTAATTTACAGAAAACAAAATACATTCTCGTTAACAAATATGGGGAAGTATGTCCATTAATAATCAGAGAATTGTAAATTAAGGCCAGTGAGATACTTTTTCTTTTTTTTCCTTTTTTTTTTTTTAAAGCCACACCCACAGCATGCAGAAGTTCCTGGGCCAGGGATCAAACCCGTGCCACAGCAGTGACAGTACCGGGTCCCCAGCTCACTGCGCCATCAGGGGACTCCAGTGAGATACTTTTCTATTTGATTAGCAAAGATTAAAAATTATAGTACTCAGGAGTTCCTGTTGTGGTGCAGGAGAAATGAATCTGACTAGGAATCACGAAGATGTGGGTTCCGATCCCTGGCCTCACTCAGTGGGTTAAGCATCCAGTGTTGCCGTGAGCTGTGGTATAGGTCGCAGACGTGGCTCGGATCCTGCGTTGCTGTGGCTGTGGCTGTGGTATAGGTCAGCAGCTGTAGCTCTGATTCGACTGGGAACCTAAATATGCTGTAGGTGTGCCCCTAAAAAGCAAAAAAGAAAAATTATGGTCCATCTACACAATGAAAATATTATATTGTCATTAAAAATTATGTGTGTATGTATATATGTATTTTTTTTTTGGTCTGCACCCATAGCATGCAAAAGTTGCCTGGGCCAGGGATCAAATCTGGGCCACGGCAGTGACAATGCCAGCCCCATAACCTACTGAGCCACCAGGGAACTCCTAAAAATTATACTTGTGAAGGATGCTTAGTGTGAGAATACCTTGTTATAAATACCCTGTTATAAAAAGCAGAATATAAAATTTTATATAAAGAATTATTTCAATCATAACCTTTTTTTAAAAAAAGTTTAGAAAATTCCTTGAACTGAATTGAGTGTTATTGAAAGTATAAATTAAGACTGTGGTCAGCTGTACACCAGTGTCACTGTGCTAATGAGCAATATTTACCAGCTCTTTACTCTTTTTTTGCATCTTCTTCTCAACATCTGAATTTCCATGTCTGCCCATTTGTGAATCTGTTCTCACAGTAGGTTACTCCTGTACCTTAATGATTCCCTGGTTAAAAGCACACAGCTCCTTCCTTGCTTATTTATTTAGTTAGTTAGTTGCATTTTAGGGCCACACCCATGGCATATGGAGGTTCCCAGACTAGGGGATGAATTGGAGCTACAGCTGCTGGCCTACATCACAGCCACAGCAATGCCGGATCCTTAACGCACTGAGCAAGGCCAAGGATCGAACCCACAAACTCAGGATTACTAGTCAGATTTGTTTCTGCTGCACCACAACAGGAACTCCTGTCTGAGCATATTTAGAGTCCAAAAGGGTTTGGTTATATAATTAGCCTCTTTTCCACTAGGTGCTACTGTCTTTTTCAGACTGTGGAGACCTTTTCAGTATGATCTGAAACTACGCAATTGCCTTTTCAGCATTGGATGTCATTTGTTGGTTGCTGAATGTTTAAAACTCTTTTTGGTACACATACCTACAGATAACTTACAGGGGAATGGGGAAGATAACAAGTTTTGAGGACACTCTTTGTACTTTCACCTGAGGGATGCAAGGCTGTATTGATTTTAAGTATAAGAGCCACATTCTGAACCATCTCCAGTTTCAAGGAGTTGTGTGTTTATTACAGTTTTCTAAATGGTAGAGAAGCCAGGGGCCAGAACATTGTCTGGCACATAGTAAATAGTGTGGGCTTAGGGGTGCTAGTCCTCCACACAGCCAGAAACCTGCATGTAACTTTACAGTCGGCCTCGGATGCAACCAGCCCCGCATTATGTATTGCTGGAGTATGTATTTGTTGAAAAAACGCACATATAAGTGGACCTGCACAGTTCAAACCCATGTTGTTCAAGGGTCAGCTGTATATATCAAAGGAAAAGGAATGATTGCCACTTCATGGAAATGTCTGTAACCAGAATCCGTCAGTGTGGAGACCTCGGTGTATCTCCATTTCTTGAAATTTGTGTCAGCAATGGTTCTCAACAGGAAAGTACCAACGCCTTTGAAGTGGGCATTTAGAAATATGGTGATGGGTTTAGGGCTGTGGCATGATTGGGGCCAGGCACAATGGCAGTTGGTGGGTGGGAGCCTAGGATCGTAGGTGTTCCAAAGCCCCTGGACCAGAGCCATGCAATAAAACCTGGTGCTGCATCCTTCAGGACTTTTGGATATCCCTCTGGCTGTTTAGGCAGGTGAAAAACTTGTTTATTCTCGCGCAGAATCTATTTTACAGGCATACACAGTTTTTCATGCCCTTGTGATATATACTGACTATCCCAGAAAAGTAACTTACATTTAGGATTATACTTTGTCTGGAACTTTCTCAGGAGTTACTCATCATTTGGAGATCTCGTCTCTGATGTCAGTGCCATTCATGGAATTAGAGTTGCGATGCCACTTTTATTTTCTTCACAGCACTTAGCACAAACCACAGTTACCTTGTTTCTTTTCTTTTTTATGTATTTATTTTTTTGTTCGCTCACTAAACGGTAAGCTCCTTGATAATAGGGAGCTTATGTGTCTTGTTCATTATATCCTTATACCTAAAATGGAGTCTAGCATATTGTGGCCAGTTATTAATAAATAATTGATGGATAAATGGTGGGTGTTTGAATGTCTCATCCTCCTGAGCCTGACCTTTAAATGCTGATGTTCCTTGGCCCTCTTTTCTGTTCACTCTCACCGCTTCCCTTCTCAGCCAGGCTTTGGCATCTGCATCAACACCTCCCTAGATTCTTCTCCAGCCTGAATCTTTCCTCTAAACCCAGAAGTATATATCTAGCTGCCAGCTCCCTTTCCAGTTTAATGCTCAAGCATCTCAAACTCAGTGTGTCCTTCTCCAGCGTTTATCCCGAGCGATGCCGTGATATTGAGTCACACTGGTAAGAAACCCAGGGGTCGTTCTCGATGCCTCCCTCTCCCTTAGGCCCATGTTAATCACTACCTTCTATTAACTTTATCTCCTAATTTCTAAACCCTGCTTTCTAACCTCTATCCTGCTGCTCCTCAAATCGAAACGACCAAGCCTAAACTCGTAGGCTGATGGCAGAGCCTTTGGTTTCCGGTTGTCCACGCATCTCCTCTTACAGTCCATTCTCCACATGGTGGCTAGCGTGATCTCGTAAAAACATAAATGTGATTGTTATTCTCTTGCTGAAAATTCTTCAGTAGCTTCTCACTGCTCTGAGGCTAAGGCCAACAACTTCAACCCTAACCCACAGCTATCCCACCAGACTTGTTGTGGCCATTTCTTCATTGTGCCCATGCTTTAGGCTCACTTTAGGCATCTTGTTGTTTTCAAGCGCGCCCTAGTTCTTCCCACCGTAAAGCTTCCAACCGTGCTGTTCCCCTGCCAGTTCAACTCGTTATCCTTCAGAGCTTAGCTCACCTTCGCAGGAGACCTCCCACACTCTCCGGACAAGGTCTGTGCCTTACCCTCTCCTTTGCTCTCACAGTGCCCTGTACTCCTTAGCAAATTGTAATTAATTTGGTAGGAAAGTAGCTGTCTGACTTTCCTATAGAATTGAGTTTTTTAAGTGTAGGTATGGCTTCAATATATTTATATTATCATCATAAAGAATGACCTAATATCAACTATAATAATTTGTTTTCTAAAATTTGTTTTTTATCCAATAATTTCATAGGGTAGATCAGCTTGATTTGTTATTTCAGGGGCATACTGTATTTCATTTTTCTAAGAAACACATTTTTCCCAATGTTAATTTTATTTATTTATTTATTTATTTATTTATGCCTTTTTTGCCTTTTCTAGGGCTGCATCTGCAGCATATGGAGGTTCCCAGGCTAGGGGTCTAATCAGAGCTGTAGCTGCCAGCCTACAACAGAGCCACAACAACGCAGCATCCGAGCCACATCTGCTACCTACACCACAGCTCATGGCAATGCCAGATCCTTAACCCACTGACTGAGGCCAAGAATAGAACCTGCGTCCTTTTGGGTACTAGTCAGATTCGTTTCCACTGAGCCACGATGGGAACTCTTGAGAGTTAAAACTTTTTAATGATAATTTTTCAGATAGGTTTTCTTCCTTATCATTTCTGCAATATGAGTTTTTGCATTTCACATTTTTAATGTGAAATATTAACATTCTTTTTACACCTGTGGTTTTTTCCTGCACAGATATAATTGGTCACATAATGTATTTCCTCCCCTAGGTTTCATTATAGAAAATGTTTAGGCAGGCATTTGAGGCCTTTATCAGCTTATGACTCCAGCACGTGTGCTTGAAGCCTTCTTTCCTGCTACCCACATACAAACCCTGGCTTCACAGATGTTTCTGGATCATCAGGGACTGGGTGAATGGTGGGATCATCTCTTTTTATATTTGACTTTTCCCTTGTGCAGACTGTCATAAAGCTATTTCTGCCCAGGTCTTGTGCACTCGCCTCCTCTCCCAAATTAGAATCCAACTTTGAGCACAAGTTAGTTTAGTGGCTCCCAAAATCGAAATCAAGTCTTAGAGTTCACAGTCCTTTTAGTTCACAAAATTGCAACATTTTTAATAGAAAGTTACCCTGGAGATGACCTGCAGTCCAGCTCTCATTGATGGCCTCCCCAGGTGTCCGTTCCATCACTTCAGGGACTGGCCTGCAGTTCTGTGGTGCCAGACTTTGGCCTTTCTTCTTCATAGCCACAAATGAGAGCCTTTTCTAAACTAGCTCAGAGGTACCTGTGGAAATATTATGGAGTCAAACAAAAAATACTGGGCAAGTGACATTAGGCAAATTCAGGCAAACAGAGTCCCTTTCCCACCTATCCAGTTTCATACTTCAGTTCTATGTGTTATTAATTAAACTTAACTTAGAGTTTTATAGTTGTCTTTTTTTTTTTTTGTCTTTTTGCTATTTCTTGGGCCGCTCCCATGGCATATGGAGGTTCCCAGGCTAGGGGTCTAATTGGAGCTGTAGTCTCCGGCCTACACCAGGGCCACAGCAACGCTGGATCCGAGCCGCATCTGCAACCTACACCACAGCTCAGGGCAACGCCGGATCCTTAACCCACTGAGCAAGGGCAGGGACCGAACCCGCAACCTCATGGTTCCTAGTCGGATTCGTTAACCATTGTGCCACGACGGGAACTCCCCAGTTGTTGTCATTTATTTGTTATTGAGGCCCATCTGTGAATTTTACTTATTTATTGGTGTGGCAGTATTTTAAGTCTCCAGTGTATTGTCAGGATTGAAATGAGCTCTAATTTAAGGATTCTTCTATCAATCAGGAGAGAGAAACCAAACAGTAATGTGAACAGGGAAGTTTAATACAAAAATTGGCTAACTCTGTCAGGGCTTTGGAGTAATGAGGGATTTGCTAGTCGGAGGTAAAGAAAGCTTTAAAGCTTCAAATTTTGTAGGAATAGGAGTTCCCGCCGTGGCGCAGTGGTTAACGAATCCGACTAGGAACCATGAGGTTGCGGGTTCGGTCCCTGGCCTTGCTCAGTGGGTTAAGGATCCGGCGTTGCCGTGAGCTGTGGAGTCGGTTGCAGATGCGGCTCGGATCCCGCGTTGCTGTGGCTCTGGCGTAGGCCGGTGGCTACAGCTCCGATTGGACCCTTAGCCTGGGAACCTCCATATGCCGCGGGAGCGGCCCAAAGAAATAGCAAAAAGACAAAAAAAAAAATTTGTAGGAATAGCAGGTATAAGGGGTAGCCCCCAGAACTGAGATAAGACACCCCACGAGAGCCCCCTGGCTGAGGTCCACACCTCTGGAGAGGATACAGCCATGGCTCAAGGGATGGCAGAAAAGGCCCTGAGCGTGGGTATGGGGTGGAGGTCCCTGAGAAGGTCCTCCCCCGGGGGGAGGGGGGATTATAGAGGCGCCGGGAGCAGAGCCCTCCTTTCCCGCTGCGTGTCTCTAGCACCCTCTATTGAATACACGGTAACACAGCGCCGGCTGGCAAAGGAAGATGTTTAAAGGTCCCAGGTTTCGGAGTGTGGAGCCGAGAGGCAATAAATCAATAGCCCGCACCATTCCCTGCCTCTCAATTCCTCAGTAGTTTGAAGTAGACACTTTGGGGTAAAGCATGCTTATCATTGGTTACACAGTACATATTTTAAAATGTTCTCACAATGAAATCCTTATTATTTTTAATAACCACTTTGTCCTACTGTACAGTACAGGAAACTATATCCAATCTCTTGGGATAGACCATGATGGAAAAAATATTTTTAAAAGAATATATATATTCAAATATATATGTATATGTACACATATATGAGACAGAGTTACTTTGCTCTACAGAAATTGGCACAGCATTATAAATCAAGTATAATTTAATAATAATAATAAATTCTTGGAGTTCCCGTCATGGCACAGTGGTTAACGAATCTGACTAGTGTCCATGAGGACGAAGGTTCGATCCCTGGCCTTGCTCAGTGGGTTAAGGATACAGCATTGCTACGAGCTGTGGTGTAGGTCGCAGACGCAGCTTGGATCCCTTGTTGCTGTGGCTCTGGCGTAGGCCAGCAGCGACATCTCTGATTCGACCCCTAGCCTGGGAATCTCCACATGCCATGGGAGTGGCCCTAGAAAAGGCAAAAAGACCAAATAATAATAATAATAATAAATCCTATAGCTTGCATACTAGACTGTGCCAACAAGGACTACTGTATCTGAGAGATTGGTTGGAGATTTGCTTCTCTTTAAACATATTTAAAGTATGTGTTCAAGTTTATTATATAAATTGACTCTGAAATGGAGCAACAGTAAAAACTACAGTGTCATTTTCTGACTTAATTTGAGGCTACTTTAGACTTAGAAATGAAATAAAGAAAACATTTTCACAAAATGTTACCTA
The DNA here is from genome assembly GCF_016906955.1 of Phacochoerus africanus. Taxonomy (NCBI): domain Eukaryota; kingdom Metazoa; phylum Chordata; class Mammalia; order Artiodactyla; family Suidae; genus Phacochoerus; species Phacochoerus africanus. The sequence continues at coordinate 3,900,666 of NC_062557.1, read as the reverse complement.
TAACTTCTATACTTGTAATTTACATGTAATGTAGTATTACCAAAGCAGTTTGGGTTTTTTGGGGGAGGAGTTTGTTTTGTGTGTTTTCGGCCAGGCGCTTGTAACTGACATGTAATATAGTAATAATACTAAAGCAGGTTTGTTTTGTTTTTTGGCCATACCTATGACATGCAGAAGTTCCAGGGCCAGGGATCAAACCTGAGCCACAGCAGTGATAACACCAAGTCCTTAACTGTTAGGCCACCAGGGAACTCCTATAGCAATTTTTATAGTAGTTAAAAATGTTTACATGGGAGTTCCTGTCATGGCGCAGTGGAAACAAATTCAACTAGGAACCATGAGGTTGTGGGTTCGATCTCTGGCCTCGCTCAGTGGGTTAAGGATTGGGCGTTGCTGTGGCTGTGGTGTAGGCTGGCAGCTCCGATTCAACCCCTAGACTGTGAACCTCCATATGCCATGGATGCAGTCCTAAAAAAAAAAAAAAGTTTACTGAACATGATTAGTTTGAGACAAGTCGTAATCAAATAGTGCTAAATCCAGTTAGCACTTACTTGGTAAGGTACTAAGTGGTTAGTACTTAGTTACTCCTACTTAGTAAGGTCTAATTTAAATAAATAGATTGTTGAGAAACTGTCCTTATCAGGATTCTTTGATTATAAGCAACAGAAAATGACTATGTACAAATTAAGGGGGGAGGGAAAGAGGGGCTTTTGGAATGATGTGAAGGAAAAGCTGAAAAGCCAGGCCCAGCAGCCTGCAAAATCTAGGCAGCAAGAGCTAATCCCCATGCAAGCACATTCACTGAGGTGAATCTGCTCCCGCCGTTTGCCAGTAGACTCAAGATCTGCTTTCCAAGGAGTGTCTCCACTGGCCTGGTAGGACCAGGAAGGGGCAAGGCCCTAGGTACCAGCCCACAGAAATGCCTCATTCCTGGGTTCAAGGCTTAACTCTCATCCCATTGCTTAGCTTCTCGCCCATGGCTTCAGCTTTATTTTCAGGCCCTCTGGGGGAGACCTTCAGCTTGACCATTGGTCCTATGAAGTGCACATGCAGAGTCATCCTGAATCTAAGCACTGTGGCCTAGAAAATGCAATTTTTAATTTTTTTTTTAAAGTGAAGACTTGTGTATTTAGAATTAGCCAGCTGGACTCAGTTTAGACGATCCCAGTTTTGTAAGCAGCATGCAAAGCATCATAGTCAGGAGCCAGTGGAATATATGCCTTCTTCTCTCCATCAGGCCTGATGGAGTGCTGACCTTAGCCACATCAGTGTCACAGAGCTTCTTCACAGCCTGTTGAATCTGGTGCTTGTCGGCCTTGACTTCCACAGCGAACACAAGCGTGTCGTGTTCTGTCTTCTTCATGGCTGGCTCAGTGGGGAGGGAACGTGATGATGGCACAGTGGTCAAGCTTGTTTCTCTTCAGGGCGCTCTTTCAAGGATATGCGGACTGCCTCCCGAGCCGCAGTGTTTTGGGCCATCGGAAGGTGGGTGACATCCGGAGGGATCTTCTTTTTTTGTGGCTGCGGATGCCTTTCAACACTGCTTCCTTGGCCTTCAAAGCCTTTGCTTTGGCTTCAGTTTGCAGGGGGCGGGGGCTTCCTTCCTCACCTTCGGCGCCATCTTTGTGAAAAGGCTGCAGTGATTTGTAATTGGCCAGACACACCTCTGGAGCCACTGCCCTGAAGGTCAGAGAGAGGAGGAACTGATCCTCCAGGGAACTGGGGTACAGTTACCAAAGGGAGGAGTGAAGGGAGCTGAGAGTCAACAGTAGAGAGGGAGGTCTTCACCTTTGTTGTTCAGAGAAAGCCTGCCCAATGAAGGACGTCTTTTGCTCTGTGATGAAAAGCCAATGGAAGAAGATAACAGAATGCAGGAAAGTGTGGGCGGAGCAGGGAAATGGATCTGTCTCTGCCCGAGGTTAGACAGCAAGCAGCGCAACCTGTGTTTATCAGGTGAGAAGCAAAAGCACTGCTAAGAAGTGCCCCAGAGAAGTCCTGGGGCTGAAGTCTTGTATTAGCACTAAAATGAAAATACTGTCAGTTCTTTTGGAATGCCTTGAGGCCAGCTGATTTTGCAGGCCTCTCCTCTGCTCTCTGGCGATTCCCCATCCTTCCGAATGAAGGTTCCTGCGGTCAGCTTCCTGGTACACTGGTCCTTCGGGAGAGGAAAATCTTTAACTCAGTTCCTCCCAACTCCTTCCATGTCCCCTCCTCCACTGAACTGAACCTTCATCTCCCGCTTGACATTCCTATAATTTTTCTTTTTCTGGAGTGTCATATAAATGGAATTATACAGCATATATCCTTTTGTCATATATTAAGGTGCTTGTCCTTAATGTATAGCACGTCTGGGTATGGTTTTGTTTGGGTTTATTCTGAACCTTCATCTCTGGCTCAGGGCCAGCGAGGGGTGGGGGTGCACGACGAGAGGATTCAGCCTCCTCCAGAATCTCCACCCCCCACCACAGATCAGTATTGTTTTGCTTTTGCTTTTTTATTTTTGCTGGGCCTTTTTCCCCCACTTTGTGAAAAGTTTGCATACAGTGCAGTTTACTCTCTGGTGTACACTTATGTAAGTTTCATAGTATATATATAATATTTATAGACACATATAACTACCATCACATTAAGCTTCAGGACAGTTCTGTCATCCTCCAAAAAAGTTCCCTTGCTCTGCCCCTTTGCAGTCAGCATCTCCCTCCAGCCCCAGCCACAGGCTATTACTGCTTGACATTCCTATAATTTTTCTTTTTCTGGAGTGTCATATAAATGGAATTATACAGCATATATCCTTTTGTCATATATTAAGGTGCTTGTCCTTAATATATAGCACGTCTGGGTATGGTTTTGTTTGGGTTTATTCTTTTTAGAGTTCACAGAGCTTTTGAATCTATAAATTCATCTATGTCAGCAAATTTGGGGAGTTTCCCACTATTTTTTTCAGATTGTTTTTCTTCGCCAATCTCTTTGTCCCCTTCTCCTGGAACCCCAGGGACATTATGAGACTCTGCATTTTTGAAAGTCTTCCTTCTGTCCTTCGAATTGGATCATTTCTTTTGCTGTATTAAGTTCACAGACTCTTTCCTCTCATATCCGTTCTTTCATTGTGCCCATCTAATGAAGTTTTTAATTCAGATCTTTTATGTTTCAGTTGTGAAATTTCCATTTGGTTCTCTTTTTATAGTTTCTATGTGTCTGCTCTAAACACCTACACTCCCATTCGTTTCAAGAGCATTTACCTTCATTTGCCTCCGGGAACATAGTTAGGATAACTGCTTTAAAGTCTTTGACAGATACTCTAAACTCCTCAAGGAAAACCTATGCAGAATGCTCTTCCACGAAATCACAGCAAGATCTTTTTGGATCCACCTCCTAGAGTAATGAAAATAAAACCAAAAGTAAACAAATGAGACCTAATTAAACTTAAAAACTGATACAGCAGAGGAAATTATTAAAAAAAAAAGACAACCCACAGACTGTGAGAAAATCTTTACAAACAAAGCAACCAGCAAGGGATTAATCTCCAAAATATACAAACATCTTATTCAGCTTTATATAAAAAAAAAAACCCAAACAACCCAATCAAAAAATGGGCAGACGTTCTAAATAGACATTTCTCCAAAGACAGACAGATGGCCAAAAAGCACATGAAAGATGTTCATTATCACTAATTATTAGAGAAATGCGAATCAAAACTACTGTGAGCTGTCACCTCACACCAGTCTTGATGGCCGTCATCAAAAATTCCACAAACAGTAAACGCTGGAGAGGGTGTGGAGAAAAAGCAAAGGGGACCTTCTTACACTCTTGGTGGGAACATAAATTTGTAAAACCACTATGGAAAACAGTACAGAGTTTCCTTAAAAACTAAATATGGGAGTTCCCATCGTGGCGCAGTGGTTAACGAATCCGACTAGGAACCATGAGGTTGTGGGTTCGGTCCCTGCCCTTGCTCAGTGGGTTAAGGATCCGGCGTTGCCGTGAGCTGTGGTGTAGGTTGCAGACGCAGCTCGGATCCCGCATTGCTGTGGCTCTGGTGTAGGCCGGCGGCTACAGTTCCGATTGGATCCCTAGCCTGGGAACCTCCATGTGCCACGGGAGCGGCCCAAGAAGTGGCAAAAAGACAAAAAAAAAAAGATGGAAAAAAAAAAGCAACCCTAAATATGGAACTACTATGTGATGCAGCAGTCCCACTCTTGGGCATATACATAGAGAAAAGCATAATTCGAAAAGATACATGCACCCCAGTGTTCACTGCAGCACTATTTACAGTAGCCAGGACATGGCAGCAACCTAAATGTCCATGACAGAGGAATGGATAAGGAAGATGTGGTACTTCTATACAGTGGAATATTAACCATAAAAAAGAATGAAATAATGTCATTTGCTGCAACACGGATGAACCTAAAGATGACTGTATTAAGTGAAGTAAGTCAGACAGAGAAAGACAATGCCCTATGATATCACTTGTATGTGGAATTTTAAAAAGGGTACAAGTGGACTTATTTATAAAACAGAAACAAACTCACGGACTTTGAAAAGGAAGGTATGGTTGCCAGAGGGGCAGGATGGGGTGGGGGTGGGGGACTGGGGGTTTGGGGAATGGCAGAGTCTTACTCTGGTGTATGGAATGGATGATCAGCGGGGACCTGCTGTATCGCACAGGGAAATCAACCCAGTGCTCTCTGATAACCTGTGTGGGGATGGATTTGTGTGTGTGTGTGGCTGAATCACCGCTCTGCAGCAGAAATGAACAGCCTTGTAAGTCAGCCATACTTCAGTCAAATTAAATGTCAAAGTCTTCGATAATGGCAACACCTAGGTCATCTGGGAGTTGGCATCCCGTCTTTTGGGATGACAGCCTGGCCACACTTTTCCTGATCCTTGGTATGAAGGGTAATTTTGGATTTTATCCTGGATGTTCTGCATGTGCTGTACAGACTTTGAGTCCTATTAAACTCCCCAAGAGCATGTTGGTTTTGTTGTTTTCTGTTTTAGCAGGCAGCGAGCCCAGTCAGTTACAGACCACAAAGCCCGTCCTGCCTTCTGTGGGCAGTTGTTCCAGAGTCATTCAGTTTCCCAAGCCGCCTCTGTGCTGTGCTGCTTTGGGCCTGGCCCATTCGTGTGCCATCCAGGGGTTAATCTGAGGCTGGGGGGGACAGGGGAGGGTAGTTGGAGTTGTAGGTCAGCTTACAAAGCCTCTGCTCTGCCAGGTCTGCCCCACACGTGTGTGACTTGAAGGTGAGCCCAGAATTGGGGGGTCTCCAGCTAACTCCTCTTGGGGCTCCGCACACTGTCTGGCTCATGAGAGCTCATTTTCCTAGTTCTGTTTAAAAAGGTGGGGTTCTCTTGGTTTTAGCTGCTTATGCCACCAAGGTAACAGCAACAGCACCGTTCTGTGACGGGGCCCACCCCCAGTCACAACAACAACAAAACAACAACAATCTGAGAGAGAGAGAGAGAGAGAGAGAGAGAGAGAGAGAGAAGGGGAAGTGAGAAACTCCCCACCCTCTTCCTAATCTGCCTGCTTTTGTTTACTCTTCATAGTTTGTGTTTTTGTATTTATATTGCGCCTCAGCCAGGTTTTTGTTGTAATCCATGGCGGAAAGAGGCTGTAGTGAGCTTAACTCCATCTTGGCCGGCCACCGAAGTCTTAAATCATGACCTGTATTAATTTTCTGTGCTGTGTAACAAATTGCCACAAGCTTAAAGCAATACACATTTTATTATTTCACAGTTTCTGTGGGTCTAGAGGCTAGACATGGCTTAGCCAGGCCCCCTGCAAACGGCAGTCAAGGCCAGGACTGGGTTTTCATTGGGGGGTTGGGGGGCTTAACCAGAGAAAGGTAGGCTTCCAGACTCACTCAGGCTGTTGCCATAATTCATTTCCTTGCAACAGAAGGATTCATGGCAGCTGTTTCTTCAGTGTTCACACCTGGAAGGGCAACAAAAGCCGGTCTGCCAAATAGATCTTACAAACTAGTCAAGGGAGCAGCATCCCATCATCTTTGCCATATTCCCCTGCACTCTCTCTCCCGAGGAGGGCATTACACAAAGTGTGAACACCAGGAGACCTTAGGGTCTCTGTAACCACATCATCCTTTGATCTTCAAATAACACTCTTCCTCCCACCCTCTGCTCCTGTTTGTCAGAGCCCTGGTTCCCTTTTCCGCCCCATGCCTTAGTGTCATGCTGAATGACTGCATGGTTCTGTCACGCAGGCCATCTCATACTTGAGCCTACAGGTTCTTGACCTTCTGTGCTAGTAACCTTTAATTTAGAACCCAGGTCTATGACTCGGAATCCCAAGTATAAGCTCTCCACTACATTATACTGTTTTATTTCCATAGTCTATCAAGTATTAAGGATAACCCAAGCCTTACCACCACTTTCTTGTTAGATTCTGCACCCCTCGAGATCTAAAACTGTTTTTGTCTTATCCTTTTGCTCCTGCCCACGAGGGTCTATCCTATAGGTAACAGGTATTCAGATACATGCTGAAAAATTCAGAGTTGTAACCTCTGTGACAACTGCACAGGATACCACTTCCTTCCCCTTACCTTTTTTTTTTTTTTTCTTTTTGTCTGGTAACATTTAACCAGGCCTTCCTAACCTAAACATTGCCAAGAAATTCTAATCGAATTAGCCAAACGTTGTAAATGATGGCTTTTAACATACACAGTTAATTTTTTTTCTTTCTTTCTTTTTAGGGCCGCACCTAAGGCATATGGAGGTTCCCAGGCTAGGGGTCGAATCCAAGCTACAGCTGCCAGCCTATGCCACAGCCACAGCAATGCAGGATCCAAGCCGCATCTACGACCTACACCACAGCTCATGGCAGCGCTGGATCCTTAACCCACAGACTGAGGCCAGGGATTGAACCCGCAGTCCTCAGGGTTACTAGTCATGTTTGTTACCATTGCGCCATAACCGGAACTCCACAGTGAATATTTTAAGGACGTAACATTGGAATCAACCAGTCTAACTTCACAGCATAAGCTGTGATGTGTCCTGTAGGTGAAACTAACCTAGTGAAACCGAGTTACAGTTTCTGGTGACTAAACCTCACAGGCAGAAACAAGCCCACCCTCTTTTTTAAAAATCCCATTGTTTTGCAAAAAAGAAGTAATCCACCAACAAAAGACTGGAAATTTGGAAGACTTTATACCGGGAGTGCTTTTGCATAGGGTGGCTCCGTCTCCTGTCGTAACTCAATCTTTGACACCCACGTTTCTCCAGGAAATGTGCAGTTTAATTAGGAGTAGGAGATGATCGTACCAGGGAGGCTCCACTACTTCCCGACCTTCCTTTAGCTGCTTCCGAGGGGTGAGTGTGGCTTCCTTCTCCACAGTGATTGCTGTGACTGCTGAACAACTTGAGAATAAAAGAAATGTGCATCTTGAAAATCCAGATTATTATAAATATTTTCTTCCCAATAAGACTCAGCATAGTGGAGTTCCCGTCATGGCTCAGTGGTTAACAAATCCGACTAGGAACCAAGAGGTTGCGGGTTCGATCCCTGGCCTCGCTCAGTGGGTGAAGGATCTGGCGTTGCTCTGAGCTGTGGTGTAGGTCACAAGACACAGCTTGGACCCCCAATTGCTGTAGCTGTGGTGTAGGCCTGCGGCTACAGCTCCGATTAGACCCCTAGCCTGGGAACCTCCATATGCTGAGGGAGCGGCCCCAGAAAAGACAAAAAAAAAAAGAAAAAGACTCAGCATACTAGGGACCCGTTGTAGTATGTCTTGCCACACAAGTATAGGTGGTTTTTGTCCACCCTGGCCCTTCCAGCTTGCACTGGGTCCCACAGGTGAGCCCCACAGTAGATTTCTCCTCACCTACTTGCCACTAATAGCAGTAATCAAAGCAAGGCTGTTTTCCTTAGCGGGAGCTGGAGAGGCTAGAGCTGGGTTATTTGCGGCAGTAATAAACTGGAAAGGAAGTGATTGTGTGTGAGTAGAGGAATGGCTGGGTGTATTATGTAGCCATTGGAAGTAATAAAGTAGCTCTCAGGTGGGAGGGAGCTGAGGAGAGACCCACATGCTGAATGAGAAAAGCAAGAGGCAGAAAAGTTTGTATAACATGATCCCTGTGTTACAAAACCATCATCATATAAAATCCTTTGTAAAAATGCATAGGTCGGGGGGTTCCTGGGTGTGGCTCAGTAGAAACGAATCTGACCTGCATACACGAGGATGAAATCCCTGGCCTCGCTCAGTGGGTTAAGGATCTGCCATTGCCGTGAGCTGTGGTGTAGATGGCAGGTGTGGCTCAGATCCTGCGTTGCTGTAGTGTAGGCCGGCAGCTGTGGCTGATTCGACCTGTGGCCTGGGAAGGTGCGGCCCCCAAAAAGCACCCCCCCAAATTAAATAATTAGTTAATTTAAAAAATATATAGGTGGGTATGTGTCCGTATGATGACATGAGCATGGATAAGGGAGGCAGGAAAGGGGGTGGCTCTGGTTACTGGGGGGAGCTGGGGGAGAGTGGGCCTCTGGGGTGGATGTGGAGGGAGGGAAAGCAGATGCCAAGCAAATGAGAACAAAACACATTATATTGGGAAAACGCCAAGACCAGCTCAGCAGGATGGGGCCGAAGAACAGGTGCTGTGGAACTTAAGGAAAAAAGTTAACATAAAACAAGACACGGAGACATTTATCTTAAGTATAGGTGGGAACGGGGGACTCAAGGTCTCAGGGACCAAGAGCCCTGCCGCAAGAAACCACACTGCTTTTATTGTGCTCTTTAGATGAGATCAAGTGAGGAGTGGCTATGGGTGGATGATAAAGGGTTTGTTTACTATTATGTAAGTTCTTTTACTATTTTAAAAGCCACTTAGCTGGTGAAAGGTTAAGTAAGCTCTTACTCTAACCTCTAGGCACATAACAGTTCTTAAGCTTAAGTCATTTACCAGCACTGTGACTGTTTTTCAAGCAGGAAGATGGGATAAAGTAAAGAAGGACAAGATGGAGTTTTCAGAGAAACATGTCTTGTGACAAGAAAAGTGTATATGGTTACTTTTACACGTGTATATAAAACCATATGTATTTAAATGACTTTTTTTAAGTTGCAATTAAAATTAAGGAGTTCCCGTTGTGGCTCAGCAGTAACGAACTCAACTAGTATCCATGAAAATGACAGTTCAACCGCTGGTCCCACTCAGTGGGTTGCGGATCTGCCTTTGGCCTTGAGCTGTGGTTGGTGTTGGTTGCAGACACGGCTCAGATCTGGCGTTGCTGTGGCTGTGGTGAAGGCCAGCAGCTGCAGCTCCCATTTGATCTCTAGCCTGGGAACTTCTCTATGCCTCCGGTACAGCCCTAAAAAGAAAAAAAAAAAAACTAAGTTAAAATTTAAAAAAATTCTCCCAACCTGGCCATGCCTCTTCTTTATTCTTCTTGCGACTTGACTGGTAAGTCTGTTTCACAACTTCTCCACAAAGGAAAAAAGTGTTTATAATCTCACTGGCCTCAAAGAGTAGATAGAAATTTATTAAGTATTACTTGGTCATTTCAGAAAATAAAGTTTCACTTGGAAAGAAATTATACTTAGAGAAGATTTTTTTCCAGTTATGTTGGATTTCAGCTGAGATTACGGACCAGAAATTGGTGCCATAAGTGTCTGAATGATGACTGGCTTTTCTTGGTGCCACAGAGACCGAAGACAGTCCTGCCGCCGAGGAGCTAACAGCCCAGAGGGCAGCAGAGTTCATTAAAAGAGGGATGTAAGGTCCCCCAGCAGTGATAGAAAGATAACATAAGCAGACGGTGTCGCCCAAGCGGACTGAAATGTTCATCATTCACGCTCTCTTCGCACTTTCTGCATATCCCTGTTGTGATATAGTGATCATTTGACGCAATTTTAAATTAATTTTTATTATAGTTGATTTACAGTGTTGTGTCAATTTCTGCTGCGCAGCAAAGTGACCCAGCTATATACATCCATATTGTTCTTTTTGACGCATTATTTATATGAATATCCTTAAAAGCATATCTGCTCTGCCTTGTTCACTGGTATAACCCCAGAGCACTTACAATGCCATTGTTCTCTGTGCCCCTGGCGCACACCACGGTACCTATCATGTGCTAGTTGTGTGGTTCCGAGAGACTGACTTAGCGAACATCTGAGATGCTCTCAGGTCTGGGCTCTCTAGGAAAGAACCGATGAAAATAGCTTAGAAGAAAACGGAAGTTGGGGAGTAAGGTTTCCGCAGTTAGTGAACGGGGCGCAGTGGACACAGGAGTGGGGAGAGGCTGTTGTCAGTGCAGAACAGCATCTAAAATGCCAGCCCTGGAGCGTTTCTGGGTGGTTAAGGTCTCATAGCTCATCCTTTTTTTTCATATTTGAATTTCCATTTAGTCCTTGTAGTTGATGGTTTTTTTCCAGACACTGCTTTTATTTTTTATGTCCTCTCCTCCCCTTTTTTCTTGTCATTGACTTTTTTTTTTTTAATGGCCACTCCCGAGGCATATTAAAGTGCCCTGGGTAGGGGTCGAATCGGAGCTACAGCTGCTGGCCTGCACTGCAGCAATGCTGGATCTGAGCCATGTCTGCAACCTACACCGCAGCTTGCAGCAACGCCGCTTTCTTAACCCACTGAGCGAGGCCAGGGATCTAATCTAACATGCATCCTCATGGATGCCAGTCAGGTTCCTAACCCAATCTACCACAACAGGAACTCCGCCACTGCCTTTTCTTAAGTTGACGTACAGTGGATTTACAACGTTGTGTTAATTTCTACTATACAGCAGTGATTCATTTATACATATAAATGTACTCTTTCCCATTATGGTTGATCCCAGGATATTGACTCCAGTTCCCTGTGCTATACAGTAGGACCTTGTTGATCCAGCCTATATATGCTAGTTTGCATCTGTAGTAGCTAAAACTCTGGATAAAGCACCCTGGTAATCAGGGGGAAAGGCTGCCTGTCTTGGCGTTTGAGACTGCTTTAGCAAAATGGCCAGCTCCTCAGCCGATCTCCCTAAAGCAGAGTCCATGGGGAGCAAGCCCAGCCCATGCACACAAAACTAATTGGTTTTTTGGTGCCTCACTTTTATTCTGAGTGGTCAACCAAAGATGACCAGACAGTTGAGGAAAGGTTCTCACATGAAGGGAGTCTTAGGAGTTCCCACTGTGGCTCAGTGTAACCCAACTAGTATCCATGAGGATTACGGTTTGACCCCTGACCTCACTCAGCAGGTTAAGGATTGTGAGCTGTGGAGTAGATTGGAGGCATGGCTCGGATCTGGTGTGGCCGTGACTGTGGCTATGGCTGTGGCCGGCAGCTGCAGCTCGGATTAGTTCCTAGCCTGGGAACTTCTATATGCCTCAGGTGTGGCCTTAAAAAGAAAAAAGGCGGAGAGTTCCCTTCGTGGCTCAGCGGTTAACAAACCTGACTGTATCCTGAGGATGTAAGTTCAATCCCTGGCCTCGCTCAGTGGGTTAAGGATCCACCATTGCCATGAGCTGTGGTGTATAGGTTGCAGATGTGGCTCGGATCCTGCATTGCTGTGGCTGTGGCTGTGGCTAGGCCGGCAGCGGTAGCTTTGATTTGACCTCTAGCCTGGGAACTTCCATATGCCACAGATGCAACCCTAAACAGCAAAAAGAGAAAGAAAGAAAAGAAAAAGATAAAGAAAAGGGGGCGGGTGGGGGAGTCTAAGGGAAGAAGTGTCCAGAAAGGAAGTAAACAATGCAAGAAATTTAGAAGAGCTTCAGAAAAACCCTAATTAACATCCTCAGCTAGCATAATGGTGATTTACATCCATAAAACAAGAGCAGAGTACTGTGGGGACAGAGCAACTAGAGAATAAGAAAGTTATTTAAAATTTAATATCACGGAGTTCCCGTCATGGCACAGTGGTTAACGAATCTGACTGGGAACCATGAGGTTGCGGGTTCGGTCCCTGGCCTTGCTTAGTGGGTTGAGGATCCAGCATTGTCGTGGGCTGCAGATGCGGCTCAGATCCCGAGTTGCTGTGGCTCTGGCGTAGGCCAGTGGCTATGGCTCCAATTGGACCCCTGGGAATCTCCATATGCCACGGGAGCGGCCCTAGAAAAGGCAAAAAGACAAAAAATAAAATAAAATTTAATATCACGGGATAAACTCAGTAGAAGGATTGGAAGACCAAGTTCAAGCAAGCACTGAGAAAACTGAGAACAATAATAACAAAAAATAGGAAACATGAAGATAAATTACGATGATCCAGGAGTTCCTGTAGTGGCTCAGCAGTTGGTGAACCCGACTAGCATCCATGAGGACATGGGTTTGATCCCTGGCCTCACTCAGTGGGTTAAGGATCCGGCGTTGCCGTGAGCTTTGATGTAGGTCACAGATGCAGCTCAGATCGTGCGCTGCTGTGGCTGTGGTGTAGGCCCTCGGCTACAGCTCCGATTCGATCCCTAGCCTGAGAACCTCTATATGCCATTGGCATGGCCCTAAAGAGATAAAGAATAAATAAATAAGTAAATCATGATGATCCATCCAAGAGACTTAATAAGTTGTTTAGAAAACAGAAGATGTTTTCAATAAAACAGAGAACTGAAAAAAATGGCTCTGTGTTGAAAGCATCAGCCAAACACTGAGCACAAAAAGGGGGGGGGGGAAGACACCAGTGTGCGCATGGTCCTGAAATCGAGAATCCTAGCGGCAAAAGCTTTAGAGGAGAGGGATCACCTAGAAAGGACTAAAAGGCAGACTTCTCTCGAGTACATACTAGATGCTAGAATTCAGTGGCACAGTGCGTTCAAACTTGATTTTCAACCCAGAATTTATGCTTAGCCAAGCCCTCAGTGAAACACAAAGGTGGCCAATTCCAGCATAACTGAGGGCATCATTCCGGAGGAAGACAAGGGAAGTCATGGGGTGACCAAGTCCACACTGACGGGTGGGCCGTGAGGAGGGCTTTGCACAGGCCATTCCTTCTGCTTGGTCTGCTGCTTAGTTTCTCCTGTGTCAGTCTGGGTTGACAGAAGTGATACAGAGCTTTAGAGAAGGAAGAATGAAACTATGATAGAAGAGTAAACAAACGCTCCAGATAGACATAAAAATGTCCGGGAAGCAAAAAAAGGAGTTCCCGTCGTGGCGCAGTGGTTAACGAATCCGACTAGGAACCATGAGGTTGCGGGTTCGGTCCCTGCCCTTGCTCAGTGGGTTGATGATCCGGCGTTGCCGTGAGCTGTGGTGTAGGTTGCAGACGAGGCTCGGATCCAGCGTTGCTGTGGCTCTGGCGTAGGCCGGTGGCTACAGCTCCGATTTGACCCCTAGCCTGGGAACCTCCATATGCCGAGGGAGCGGCCCAAAGAAATAGCAAAAAGACAAAAAAAAAAAAAAATGTCCGGGAAGCACATGAAAAGGTGCTTGGCACCACTAATCATTAAGGAAGTGCAATTCAGAGCTACGGTGTGGTACTTAAGGTAGTAAAGTTAATGAAAACAAAAAACAGAGGCATTTCCCTGGTGGCTCAGTGAGTTAAGGGTCCGGCGTTGTCACTGCTATGGCATGGGTTCGATCCCTGGCCTGGGAACTTCCACACAGCAAAAAAAAAAAGAAAGAAAAAGGAACAGAAATAGAGGGGTGGTAGCCAGGGGCCTGGGGAGAGGAGAGTAGTGAGCTGTTTAATGGGCACAGGGCTTCTGTTTTGCAAGATGACAGGATTTCCGTAGATGGCTGTACAACTGTGTGACTGTCACATTACCAAACTGCACACTTAACGATGGTTAAGAGGGCGAATTTCATGGGTGTTTTATCACAATTACATTTTCTCAAAAATAAAATGACGGCGTTCCCGTCGTGGCGCAGCAGAAATAAATCTGACTAGGAACCCTGAGGTTGTGGGTTCAATCCCTGGCCTCGCTCAGTGAGTGAAGGATCTGGCGTTGCCGTGAGCTGTGGTGTAGGTCACAGATGTGGCTCAGATCTGCGTTGCTGTGGCTGTGGTGTAGGCCGGCAGCTACAGCTCTGATTCGACCCCTATCCTGGGAACCTCCATATGCCGCACGTGTGGACCTAAAAAAAATAAATAAAATAACCAGACGATTTTAGAAAAGTCCAGCAGAGTGCTCCTAGCCCAGAGGGAGCTAGACTGAAGGCTCGGGAAGGGAGTTTGGGGCATGCAGTTGAGGACAGGGTTCATGTTTTTAAACTAGAAGAGGGTGGCTGTGTAAAAAACAAAAATAGAATCTTTGTATGGGAGAAAGTCCAAGAGGAACGGTTAGGAACTCTGGAAAAAGCAGCTCACAAGAAGTTAAATGTCCTCACGCACTCCCCAGCTCTGCCGAAAACATTGACATGTGCTAAAGCAAGTGGCGTCACTGTTTTGCCTAAAGGTCGTGGTGGGATGGGAGATAAGGGTCCTGAAGAACCAAGTCCATAGCCATCCTTAAAGACTAAATTGTTGGTGTCTCAGATGGATGTCAAGAAATAGGGATCCCAGCACTTTTAAAGGTACACAACTACGTAGTCTTAAGAGAGAATGATAAACTGTTAACCTGTTAGCTCCGAGGAGAGGGCCTGGGCATTGAAGAAGGAATTGTCTGTCTTTTGGTTGCACTGTTTGTTTTCCTATGAGCACGTACTACTCTATAAATAAAAACAAGGAGTTCCCTTGTGGCACAGCAGCTTACAGATCCAGCATTGTCACTGCAGTAGCTTGGGTCGCTCCTCTGGCATGGGTTTGATCCCTGGCCCAGGAACTTCCACATGCTGCAGGCACAGCACATAAAATAAAATCAAGATTTAATGTTGTTTTTTTTTAATTATTAATGAAAAAGTTAATTTGGCAGAAATTGTACACCAGGAGTTAGCGGCAGAAGAAATCAGTGCTAGTTAGGAAGAAACTAGATAAAACTTTTTTAAAGTTTATGCACTTGAATTGTGCTTTGTCATAGAAACATGAGTTCCGGCAGGGAAGGGTAAGATATCTCATGGCTGCGTGGACTCTTTATTTACAGCGTTTTATTTTACTGGCACAGTAAAACCGTAACTGTACTGCTGGGAGAATAGATGGTTCTAATTAATTTAATTTTCAGAGTAATAAAATTAAGAAATCATTTTTATTCCATCTTCTGTAGATCACCTTTTTACAATGTAGCTAGCTCTACTTGCCTACTTTATTAAGTTCAAGATCTGAAGATAATTTAGGGCTGTCATTATGCTCTAGATTAAGAAAAGATAACGGTAGAGGCGGGCAGCCACTGCATTCCCTGGGGTGCATCGTGTTCCCTTCTTCCCTAGACATGCGGCAGCAGTGTGGTGATTACAGCACCAACCCAGCACTCAGAGGAGAGCTTGCCTGCACCGTGCAAGACTATTTGAATAAGGTCCCTTAGTGTCTCTGCACCTTTTAACATGAAAATACTCCTAAAAGATGTCACCTAGGACAGTGGATAAGAATCACCTTCCAAGCTTGGTAAATGTTCTGACCTTTTAAAAAGTCTCTCAGCCCTGGCTGATCGTTGGAGTCATCAGGAAGCTTTTGAAACTGCTGATGTCTGAGTTGTGTGCCCAGAGGTTTCACCAAAAAGGGTTGCAGCCTTGGCATTGGAGGTTTTTAAAACTTTCCAGGTGGTTCCTCTTTTTTTTCCCTTCCCCTTGGCTGCGCCCCTGGTATATGAAAGTTCCTTGGCCAGGGACTGAACTCGCACCGCAGCAGTGACCCGAGCTCCTTCAGTGACAACATGGGATCCTTAACCCTCTGCCCCGTAAGACACCTCCCCCAGGTGATTCAGATGAGCAGCCAAGAACCACCCTTTGAAAGGAGGAGTCTAAGTCCGCCCCACCCCCCTTCCCCGCCCCATGTTGGTTTAACTCATTTTTATTACGGTGATACTCAAATTGGACAGACTGACACCAGGTTGAGATTCCTTGTGCATTTAGTAGTTTATGTAAGTCACATTTACAAATTAAAAACAAACTCCAAAATTAATAAACAGCAGCGACGTGTGGACAGTGACATTCTGCTGAGGCTTTTGTGTGTAATATTCCTTCTGCTGGTCGGTCAAGCCCTCCTTCCCACCTGTATGCATATGGGCCCTCTCGGGAGGTAGAAGTCACGTGGTGATGTAAACAGGGAAAGTTTATTCTCGAGAAATTAAACTGCATGCTAGCCAGGGCTGAGGAAGGACTGCTGGAAGCTGGCCCCTCCCGGGGCTGGGGAAGGACTGATGGTCCCGGGAAGTGAGCCTCCACCCTGGGAAAGCCACAGCTGGTAGCCCGGTGCTCGGGCTCACAGGAGCCCTTGTGGTGGCCCTCCTGGTGCCAGACTGCATTTGGTGGCCAGTGCACAGGTGTGCAGAGGAGGTAGGAGTGTAAGCATCATGGGCATGGGGCATGTGGCATCCCCATCAGAAGGGTTATAGCCATGTCGCTGGGAGAGGACCACAGAGACTGGTGTGGGAGAGGAGCGAGCAGTGGGTGCCTGTAGTGACAGTGTCTGTGGTGACAGTATCATGGCAAGGTGACCCTTGATCAAGCCAGAGCTACAAGGTTGTTAAGAGACTGCCCTTTGTGGGCCCACAGCTGGGGTCCTCAGCAAGAGCCCTGAGAGCCTGCCCCGCCCCGATGCACAGAGCAGCCAGAGACTGGGGGACAGTGCCTTCCTCCTGCAGATCCTCCTAGCACCCTTCTCTGGGACACCTCCGCATTGCATTTGTGGGAGGGACAGCTGTTGGTTACTGCAGAGTGAGTGCTAAAAGGTGACCCAAGCTCCAGGCAGTAAATGGATAACTGACACCACACCCTGTCCCAACCAGACAGGTCTGCAGGATGTAAGCCATAGCTCACGGGCTGTCTCTTCCAGCATGGCTCTGTGCCACATCCACTGTGCCCTTATCGTGGCTCCCTGTGCCGTGCAGGGATCATTGTTTAAAAAACCATTGGCTTGCCAAACAAATGGAAAGTGTGTACATAAGCATCACCTCCCAAGACTGATTTGGTTGGGCTAGGGTGGGACCCAGGCATCTGTACTTAAAAGGGTGGGACCCAGGAACCCTCACTTACTGGGGTGGGACCCAGGAACCTACACTTTTGTTAGGGTGGGACCCAGGAACCTTCACTTTTGGTTGGATGGGGCCCAAGAATCTATACTTAATGGAGTGGGACCCAGGAACCTACACTTTTGATAGGGTGGGACCCAGGAACCTTCACTTTTGATGGGGTGGGACCCAGGAACCTTCGCTTAATAGGGTGGGACCCACAAAGCCACACTTTACTAGGTAGATTCTGGTGATGGTGGTCCCTGAGCAGCACTGTGAGCTGTGGTGTAGGTCACAGATGTGGCTCAGACCGCACGTTGCTGTGGCTCTGGTGTAGGTGAGCAGCTGTATCTCTGATTCAACTTGTAGCCTGGGAACTTCCATATGCTGTGGGTGCAGCCCTAAAAAGCAAAAAAAGAAAAAGAAAAAAGAAATGCTGGCTGGGCTGGACTGCAGGAACTGTGTCTTTCTGACTTTGTACCCTTGGTGCCCAGTGCACTGCCTGGTAGGAGGTGGGCGTTCAGCAGATGTAGGCCAAGTGAATGACCCACACGTGTCCGAGCCACCTGCCCTCGTGCTTAGAGGAGCGGAGCCTGTGGTGACGCGAATGACTGTGCGGAACACCTCGGAGGGTCCTTCTTTACACCGCGTGTGAAACTCTGACCTCAACCTTTCTGCAGCTCGTGCGTTTTGTTTTTTTGATCCAACATGGACATTATACTAATTCCACTTTTCTCTAATTTTAATAGGGAGAAAGAACAAGAAACACAAAAAGAGGAACGTTTGATGGAAGAAAAGAAAAAGAAAAAGCAGGAAGAAAAGAAAAAGAAGGAAGGTGCTCAGAAAAAGGTTTGCCTGGAGTTCTTCGTTCGTTGTCCCTGTGTCTCATCACGCTGTGCCTCCCTGAGCTGTCACAGCCGTTCCCTTTATTACTTTCCAGATTCGGTGTGCTCAGCCTGGAGGGCTAGTGACGTAGATAAAGGGTGACAGCCGCGGAATGTCTTTCTTAAGGAACTAGAATATTAGAGAGTGTTTTGAAGGACTGTGATTTTAGTCGTTGGCAGTAAAGAGCAGTATCCGTGCTCTTCTACCGTCCACTGTCCAGAGCAGCCCTGTCTAAGGGCCGTTTAACCGACGTTCTCAGAGAAGCTAGAATTAATTTTTGTGGGTGTTCTTTTACAACTCCTACTAACAAATACTGAATTTAAAGTCCCAGTGTAAATCTCACCGTTGTGCTTGACTTGTAGGCCATTTCATGTACCGAGGTGTGCTGCTTGTTTTCTTCTTGCCTAATTTAACGCACCTTATAGTTAAAACCGTATACCTTTTAGTCTGTATTAAAATATAGAGCTCAAGTGAGCTTCCAGATAGATTTTTTTTTTGCTTTTAGATCAATATTGACACAATTAATAGCACATAGAGAATTATACACTTTTCCCAGTAATCAATTTTAATAAATTAATGGGGCAAAAACTTGTTTTTAAAGTTTCCAGTATTAAAGTCTGCTCGTAAGCTTTCATCAAGCTGTACATTCTACACATTATTCCTAAAGAATCTCTCTCTCTTTTTTTTTTTTTTCAGGCTGCTGATCAAAAAACCAAAGGTAAGTTTATTTTACTTGTGGGGGATACATTTTATGGCAGTATTGAAGTTTATGGTGAAGATGACTTGTTTTAACTGGTGGTTAAAAACAAAGAATCCAGGCGTTCCTGCTTTGGTGAAGTGGGTTAATGATCCGGCTTGTCTCTGTGGAGGCCCTGGTTCGATCATGGCCAGGTGCAGTGGGTTAGGGATCTGGAGTTGCTGCAGGTGTGGTATAGGTTGCAGCTCTGCCTCAGATTTGCTCCCTGGCCCAGGACCTTCCATATGCCATGGGTGCAGCCGAAAAAGAAAAACAAAAGCAAAAACAAGGAGTCTAACCCTGCCTCTGAATCTGCTTATCATTCACCGTGAAATTCCTCCTTCATCACTGGTTTTGCATCTGCTTCTTGTTGGCATTTGCTTAATCTAACTAAAGAATGTTATATTAGCTTTCTAAACCATGCTTTCTAATTTTCCTTTGGTTTGATTTCCACCAAGTGAGGATTAAGCTGATAAAGTTGATCCAATTTGAGTAAGAACAACCAAAGGATACTTAAATTTTTTTTTAAAGCTTCAATTCCTTTTTGCCAACTATTTGTAATAAAAAGAGGTATAGTCTTTGTCTAGTCTTTCTTTGCTAATTGATGTGTGAAGGTTTCTTTTCTCCAAGTCCAGAAGTGGCTCCTGGTTGGCTCCGAGGGTGTGGGTGGGAACACCTGTGGTTCTCAGCATCACTTGGTGTCTCCGCGGCATGCTGGCGGTTAAGCAGGAGGGAAGGAAGCCTCCTCCCTTGGTAGATGGCATGATCGGGGACTGTCCAGTGCTGAGGAGCTCACAGTAGCTCTTTTTAGTTTGGGGCACTGGCACATCTTTAAGCCTCAGGTGTCTCACATTTAAAATGAGCCATGTGGAGTTCCCGTCGTGGCCAAGTGGTTAACGAACCCGACTAGGAACCATGAGCCTGCGGGTTTATCCCTGGCCTTGCTCAGTGGGTTAAGGATCCGGCGTTGCTGTGGCTCTGGCGTAGGCCAGTGGCTACACCTCCGATTAGCCCCGAGCCTGGGAACCTCCATATGCCTCGGGTGCGGCCGTAGAAGAGACAAAATAAAATAAAATAAGCCATGTAACAAGTGGATGGTCTGGTCACACCCGGTAGAGCTGTGGTGACGACTAAACGCGAGACTGGGCAGGAACAGGGTCTGGTGCCCAGGCTCACTAGAGGCTGGCTGTGATTGCTCGTCTGTAAGTCTCGATTTCTGGTGGACCGTCGCCCGGGACTGTAGATGCAGACACGCGTCCTGCAGACCTGTGAGAGGGCCGTCTCAGGCAGAGCCACAGCCAGTGCTCCGCTTTTGCTTGGCATTTGTATTTTTCAAAGTGAAGTTTGTGTCATTTGAAATTCATAGGTGAGCAGGGCGGGTGTTGGTTGACAGTAAAGGAACAGATTGGTAGTGAGTTAGGTACTTGCTCTTGGCCTGGTGTCAGTATAAGGACAGGACGTGAGGGAGCCCAGGCTGCAGCCCCAGTGCAGTGTGTTTCAAAGCCCTTACCCCAGAGCCATGTTCATGAAGATGAAGATTAAATTTTTTTTTGGGGGGGGGGTGTTTTTAGGGCCCCACTGGCAGCGTATGGAGGTTCCCAAGCTAGGGGTCGAATCAGAGCTGTAGCCGCCAGCCTACACCGCAGCTAACAGCAACGCAGGATCCTTAACCCACTGAAGGAGGTCAGGGATCAAACCTTTGTCCTCATGGATGCTAATCAGATTCGTTTCCACTGAGCCACGATGGTTACTCCTAGATGAATATTCAAAAAGGACATTTTTGTCTCTCACACAGTCAGTGGTAGTACAAATTTTGAAACACTTGTCAGAGGACCCCAAAGGGCTGTGGCACGTGGTTGTTTTGAATTTATGATCTTGAATAAGAAATAGTGATTTCTTATAACTGTCATTTAAAAGTACAAAATTAGGGAGTTCCCGTCATGGCTCAGTGGTTAACGAATCCGACTGGTAACCATGGGGTTGCAGGTTCAATCCCTGGCCTTGCTCAGTGGGTCAGGGATCTGGTGTTGCTGTGAAATGTGTGGGTTGCAGACACAGCTCAGATCTGGCATGGCTGTGGCTCTGGCATAGACCAGCGGCTACAGCTCCAATTTGACCCCCCAAAAAAAGAAAAAAAAAGCACTAGGAAAGGTGGAAATGTATAGAAATTGTTCAACATTATAAAAGAAAGAAAGAAAGAAAGAAAATCTATACTAGTGGGGCTATACTGCATTTGGCCCTTGACTATAAAAAAATAAATAAATAAATAAATAAAATAAAAGCACAAAATTAGGAGTTCCCGTCGTGGCGCAGTGGTTAACGAATCCGACTAGGAACCATGAGGTTGCGGGTTCGGTCCCTGGCCTTGCTCAGTGGGTTAACGATCCGGCGTTGCCGTGAGCTGTGGTGTAGGTCGCAGACGCGGCTCGGATCCCGCGTTGCTGTGGCTCTGGCATAGGCCGGTGGCTACAGCTCCGATTCGACCCCTAGCCTGGGAATCTCCATATGCCGCGGGAGCGGCCCAAGAAATAGCAAAAAAGACCAAAAAATAAATAAATAGATAAAATAAAAGTACAAAATTAGTGGAGTCCCCTGGTGCTTAAGGGGGTTAAGGACCTGGCATTATCATTGCTGTGGCAGTGGGTTCAGTCCCTGGCCGGGTAACTTCTGCCTGTCATGCATGCCCCCCCAAAAAAAGGAAAAAAAAATGGAATCATTGCTCTCAATCATCCATTTACCTTAAAAAAAAAAATTTGCGAAGTTTTTACAACTTGATTCAATACCAGCTATGTTCTGTTGTCACTGTCACTGTAATTGTTTTCTCTTGAAATAGCAACAAATTGCTTATGATTTTATAGTGATCATGGATTACATTGTCCTATCACCCTGCACAGAGTTACTGTTTTCTGTTACCGTTGGTTGAGTGTTTTCCTTGCTGCCTTCGGATTCTGCTGGGTTTTATCTCCTCTAAAATCCTGCTGCGTAACTGTGCCGACTGTACGTAGCCTCAGAACAGAAGGTCGCGGTGACCGTAAGGGCCCTTCGAAACAACGGAGTGCCTTTTGAATTCTGCTGCTAGATAATTCACTAATAAGTCTTCGCAGCACCAAGATCTGACTTTTCCTCGTCCTCTGCATCATTACTCTGCATCATTCCAATCAAAGGTAACTGCCTGCAGGATGGTGGTGCGGGTTTCTGACTGGCCATGTGTGTGAAGTAACGCAGCTGCGCCTGACTGAGGGTTAAGCTGGATTGTGGGAATAGCATTGGTGCGCCCACAGAGCACAGACCAACCTTTCTGACCTTCTGGCGTTTTCGCATCTTTGCGGGCGGGCTGTGTTACCTGCGATCTCACACCCCCAGCTCCTAGCGCTGTGGGCACAGGCAGGAGGCCTGAGGCTGGCCCCGCGTCGGCACCTGCCTCCGCACAGACCCTGTACGCTGATTGGTTCCCGCTGTTGATGGCGCAGCGGCCACACGAGTGCACGGAAGCTGGGAGTCTGCCCGAGGCCCCCCAGACTGCGTAGCTGGTGAACATGCAGCGTCCAGGAAAGGCACACAGAGACCCGCAGTGAGCATTTACTGTATCCAGGGGCCTACCCTGCTTCCTAAAAAGCCTGCATCAGGAAAGGGATGTTCAGAAAGGTATGGCAGCTTAGCCAAGGCCACGGAGCTAGCGAGTGGCAGAGCCGGGTCGTCCTGCCTCTGACTCCAGAACCAGGTCTCTGACTTCTGGCCAGAGCCGCCGCCGCCGCCGCCGCCGACCCACTTCAGAATCTCCAGAGGCTGGGGAACCCCTCTCTCACCTCAGGGCGGCACCGGAAGACTCAGGGCCCTGAGTTAGAGCAGGAAAGAGTGTACGAGTGACTCGAGGAGCGACAGAGGGGCTGCGGTTGCTTGGTAACCCGCAGAGCACATGGACGCAGATAGCTGAGTAGAAAGATGTGCGGTTGCCTTCATCTTGATGATTAGTGCAAACGAGACCAAATCAGTTGGGAATTTCCTTGCTCTGCGATATGACACAGCACACACGTAGCCGTGTTCGTAAAGCAGTGTTCCCACTATTTAGCGTTCCCGTTGACCTAATTTTCTCAATAACTGAAACTTAACCTCTTTAAATGTTGATTTATTTTAAACATTTGCAGAGAACTCTGTGTGTTATAGAGGTACGTATATTATACCTTTCTGCTTTCTCCTAGAGATTAACTTGCCCGATCCATTCTTGATCGAACAGTCTTCATTGTAGCGTAATTATGCTTAAAAAGTTTTTTATATCTGACTCTAATTATTGAGCTTGAACTGTGAATCTTCATTTAAAAGGCAAGTGAACAGAGTTCCCATCGTGGCACAGTGGAAATGAATCCGACTAGGAACCATGAGGTTGTGGGTTCGATCCCTGGCCTCCCTCAGTGGTTTGAGGATCCAGCTTTGCTGTGAGCTGTGGTGTAGGTCACAGACGAGGCTCGGATCTGGAGTTGGTGTGGTTGTGGTGAAGGCCAGCGGCTGTAGCTCCGATTAGACCCCTAGCCTGGTGAACCTCCATATGCCGCTGGTGCGACCCTAAAAAGACAAAAAGACACCAAAAAAAAGACAAGTGAAGAACTGACTCTCAGAGTTCCCGTTGTGGCTCAGCAGTTAACCAACCTGACTAGCATCGATGAGGACGCGGGTTCGATCCCTGGCCCCGCTCAGTGGGTTAAGGATCCATCGTTGCCGTGAGCTGTGGTGTAGGTCAAAGACTGCTCGAATCTGGCGTGGCTGTGGCTGTGGTGTAAGCCTGTAGCTGCAGCTCCAATTCGACCCCTAGCCTGGGTACCTGCATATGCCACGGGCGCAGCCCTAAAAAGAAAGACACACACACACACACACACACACACTGACTCTCACTAGAAATTGTTTCGTCTGCTTAAGCTAATATATAGCATGCTTCTCCTCCCATTCCAATCTGAAAACGAGGTGTCTAAACATTCTGCTTTATAAAATAAAATTTTGTGTCTGTTTTTGTTTTGTTTTGTTTGTCTTTTGGGGCCTCACCTGCGGCATATGGAAATTCCCAGGCTAGGGGTCGAATCAAATCGGAGCTGCAGCTGCCGGCCTACCCCACAGCCACAGCAACTCAGGATCTGAGTCACTTCTGCGACCTACACCACAGCTCACAGCAACGCCAGATCCTTAACCCACTGAGAGCCAGATCCTTAACCCACTGAGAGAGGCCAGGGATCAAACCCGTGTCCTCCTGGATGCTAGTGGGGTTCGCCAATCACTGAGCTACGACAGCACCTCCTGTCCCTGTTTTTTCAAATCCTGACATGCAGTTCCTCTGTTAAGGTCATTCTCTTTTTGTTTTGAGATTTGGGCAAGCGCATGGGTCCGTGGCAAACGCCGCACCGCCAGCATTGATGTGCAGTGGCCGCCCTGAGCTCAGCAGAGAGCGTGTTTCCTCTGCTTCCTTCAGCTCTGGAGACTTTTATTCAAATAGTGGATTCGCCCTCACCTGTCACCAGTTCCTTCTCCTCCTGTACCCTGAGTGTGCAAACCCTGGGGGGTGGGGTGGGAGTGACGTCCTGCACGCCTGAGGAACCGGAGCTTGTTTCTATGACGGGAACCTTCCCTGCAGTGCTTTCAGCCTTGGGTGGTATAGGTAATATTTTCTCATTGTCTACAAAGAAGTTAACGTTCCCTCGAAATGCCTTCATCTTGAGATATTTACCAGTTAGCGTTTTGTTGACCATCCTTGAAAGCATTTCTTTATGAATAAATGCATAAGCATGTGTCTTCTATAGTCTCTCTGCTGCTTCCGCTAATTAAACCCTTCCCATCCCTGCCCCTCAAGGAGCTGCACTAAGCAACTTGAAACCCTCTGTATAAGCCTACTGAGAAACAAAGTAGTCCTTTGTATATTCTGCCAAGCATTGTCTTTGCATCCGAACCAGTGAAAGAGGCTGCTGAACGCCATGCCTTCGGGAGACCCTAGATGCTCTCATGGCTGGGGGGAGGGGAGTCAGATACAACCCTCTTTCCAAACACCATGATGTGTGATCTGTCCCTGCTGGGCGGTAGCTAGTGTCTAGGCGTTGGACCCTTTATGATGGCTTTTGCTTTGGTAATTAGTAATCTCTGTTCCATATATGAAGCAGAGAAGATAATAATAATATGTGATGTGATGACCTTATGAGCCTAAATTTTTCATATCATCTTCTGGGTTTTTTCCCCATGGATTTAAAGGGGTTTTTTTTCTTTTTTCTTTTTTTAGGATTAACTGTAATTATATTCATAAATGTGAAATGAATTTAATTTAGAGTTTTAGCCAGATTTTCTCAAGTTCATAAAATAGATAAGTTTTCATACAAAAAGCTCAAAGTTAATTATATCATGTATAAAAGCAAATATCTTGATGACCCAATATGGCTCAAACTCCACGTGATTAATGATTCATGGTTTTGAGTCATATACTTTTAAAAATTCATACATTTTAATTAGTTTCCTAATCTTGCTTGAAAAGGACTATAAGTTTTGCATTCAGGCATCAGCTTCACCACACATGCGGAGTTATTATTTGCTAATTTTAAGCAAACTTTTATATGCTTTTGTTAATGTCAATCAGTGGAAAGCATATTCTTTCTGCAGCCTTGTGCTGGGGTCACTTACTGTCCTACAAGTGAGGTTCATTCTAAACATGTATTTATAAAGCTGTTCCCAACGTGAATGAAAGGTAGTGAGAATTTGAGGTTAAACCACCCCTACCAATTTCATAGTCAGCTACAGACAAAAACAAACAGAAATGAGCCCACGTTGCCGCAGTTCAACCATTCGGTGGCTCTCTTCCTCGGCTGAGCAGCTGACTGCTGTTGGCCTGGCCTTTGAGGGTCTCAGCACAGTAATCAGCAGTCAGTACGAAGCAGCAGATCTGTGTTTTCCCGAGTTATGCTGTGTGATAAAGTTGGCCAGATGCCTTGAGTTTGCTTGTATTCACGTTTCTATCCACACAACCAAAGCAAATATGGGTTATTCCTAAAAGCAGCAGCTGGAGTTCCCGTCGTGGCTCAGTGGTTAACGAATCCGACTAGGAACCATGAGGTTGCAGGTTCAATCCCTGGCCTCGCTCAGTGGGTTAAGGATCTGGTGTTGCTGTGGCTGTGGCGGAGGCCGGCAGCTACAGCTCCGATTAGACCCCTAGCTTGGGAACCTCCATATGCCGTGGGTGTGGCCCTGAAAAGACAAAAAAGACCCCCCTCCAAAAAAGCAGCAGCTAAAAAAGTCTACTCAGCATGCTTAGCACAGTATAAAGTATGGCATTTTATTTTTCCTGTCTACAAAATTAATAAAATCTTAGCGCTCGAAGAATCCTTAGAGATTGTCTAATTCCTATGTTAGATGGGAAATGAAATTCAAAGAGGTTAAATGATTTTGTACAAGTTTTGACAGCTGGTTAGGAGTAGGACTAGAACTAGAACCCTCGTCTTCTGGTTGCCAGTTGTCTATTTTTTCTGCTGTTGTGTGAAGGGACTAAGACATAGACGTCGTATGGCCTCAGAACCGTATGACTGTTCATTTGAAGTACCTTAGGACGTTTTCAAATAAGGCTGTAAGAAATTCCTAAGGGTTATTATTTGAGGGATCATTATTATGGGATGGTATCTTACAGGGTTTTAAATACCAGTTGTATCACTCTTGAGCCATGTTGCTCTATGTTTATTTAATTTTACTGTTAAATCTCTGGGGCGAGGAAGATACAATAGACGCATGAATGTTTTTCCCATGGGAGGAAAAGAAAGTGTATTAAGATGTGGTATTTTCCCCGTAAATATGTGGGCAATTTAAAAGGGTAAACAGGAGTTCCTATTGTGGCTCAGCGGTAATGAACCCAGCTAGTATCCATGAGGACGTGGATTTGATCCCTGGCCTGGCTCAGTGGGTTAAGGGCCAGGCGTTGTCGAGAGCTGTGTGTAGGTCGCAGGTGTGGCTCAGATCCCAGGTTGCTGTGGCTGCAGCTCCCATTTTACCCCTAGCCTGGGAACCTTCATGTGCCATAGGTGCAGCCCTAAAAAGACAAAAAAATAAATAAATAAAATGGTAAAACGTATGTTATGGGGGGAGGAACCTAAGAAAGCATATGTATACATATGTTCTTTCTTGATCAAATATTAGAGGAAAGGAAGTAAACCCAATGATGAGGAGTAAGCCACACACTGCTGCTGTGTTCTGAGCCCCGCAGCTGCATCCTCTCGGGCTCTGCAAGGCCTCAGGTAAAGGGAAAGCTCCCACACTGCTTAGTGTAGCTGCATTGAAACCTTGAACACAAGACAGTCTCCAGGTTTAGAGAAAGTTAGAGTTCATAGCTCTAAAGGAAGCTGGCAGTCTACTTTCTGAGAAATAATTTGTCTGCTCAGATCGCCTTTTTTCTTTGTTTTGTTTTTTTTTTAAACAGCTTTATTGGGTTATAGTCGACATACCGTAAACCGCATTATTTAAAGAGAACAGCTGGGTCAGCTTTGGCGTGTGGATCCCTGTGAAACAATCCCCGCAGTCCAGACAGCGGCAGAGCACCCCCTGTACGCGTCCTGGCCCTACTCCTGTCACTCCCTCCCCTCCCCCGT
Source organism: Phacochoerus africanus (assembly GCF_016906955.1). Lineage (NCBI taxonomy): Eukaryota > Metazoa > Chordata > Mammalia > Artiodactyla > Suidae > Phacochoerus > Phacochoerus africanus. Next base: position 3,873,475 of record NC_062557.1, on the reverse strand, counting down.
CTCTGGGAACACCGGTCTGCTTTGTCACGACAGAAGGTTCTCTGGACTGCATGGACGGAGTCGTTCTGTCTACACCCCTGGCCGCTTCCACGCAGGGTAATGATGCCCGTGAGGCTCAAGGCGTGTTTGCGTTGGGAGGCCAGTCCCTTTTAGTGCCCCCTAGTGTCCCGGTCTTAGGACGCCTCATGGTGTGTCTATCTGTCCATCTGTGCGCGGTTTTCAGCCACGGTGAGTTAAGCGTCCCTGAACATTCACGTGCGGGTCTCTGTGTGGATAGAGATGCTTCAGGTTTTCCTTGGGCGGGATTAGAATGGCTGGGTTTTATGACAGACGTGTGTTTACCTTTTCAAGAAACTGCAGAGCTTTCCCAAAGTGACCGTCGCGTCTCACGGTCCTCCTGCGTCCCCATCAGCACGCGGAGGTCCGTCTTCACAGCGGCGGCCTTTCTGGTAGCTGTGCTCTCGCGCCGGGGTTCTGCTTTGCGTTTCCCGAACGGCTGATGATGTCGCACGTGACTTTCGTGAGCGTTTTCACCGTCTGTGTATCTTCTTTGGCAAATGTCTGTTCAAATATCTTGCCACTCCTTCCTGAGTAACCTGCTTTGTTACTTGGGATTCGTTTCTGAGAATAAATGGGCCTCTGGAGCTGGACACAAAGCCTCATCACTGCAGCTTCGCTTTCCTCACAGCTCAGGCATTCCCCTTCTTTCCATGTGCGCAGTTACTTGGATTATAGTTATATCAGAAAATATGCACCCTAAGTCGTAATCACATTTTTTTTGGTCTTTTTTGTCTTTTGTTGTTGTTGTTGTTGCTATTTCTTGGGCCGCTCCCGCGGCATATGGAGGTTCCCAGGCTAGGGGTTGAATCAGAGCCGTAGCCACCGGCCTATGCCAGAGCCACAGCAACACGGGATCCGAGCCGCGTCTGCAACCTACACCGCAGCTCACGGCAACGCCGGATCGTTAACCCACTGAGCAAGGGCAGGGACCGAACCCGCCACCTCATGGTTCCTAGTTGGATTCGTTAACCGCTGCGCCACGATGGGAACTCCTGTAATCACATTTTATCTAGCTTTTAACCTCCCTACTAAAGATTGCATTAATAAATGAGCTAAATATTAGTCACGTTTCATTGCCTAGAGCTGTCAGGTTATTTCACTAATTAATTTAATAAGCAGTTTGTAAGTACCTCTCAGGCAGCAGAGATAACAGGAAGAGTTAGCAACGTTAATAAACGGATATATAAGCAAACGAATGCAATACAGTGTTCTGGGTATTGTGATTTGTTTATCCCACATCTTCTACCTGAAAAGATTTAAATTACATTCATTTGATCACCTTTTCATCCAATATTTATATTTCTATAAGAAAAGATGGCCTGTTTTTTAAAATAAGTGAGAAAACTGGGGGAAGGACAGTACTGATTGATAGTAAGTCCGTGCTAGAGCTGGGCCGCCTTTCCCGTGAGCCCCTCAGTTGGCTGTGGAGACCAGGACAAGAAGGGATGCCCCAGTCACCCCAAATCGTCCATCAGGCCCTGAGAACTGAGCATTCTTCACAGCCTATCCAACCAAAACTCTCCGGCTATTGGAGAGTTTTAGGAGGGAGAGTGACATCGTGAGGTTTAGATCTTAGAAATCATTGAAGCATTCCGTTGTGGCTCAGTGGATTAAGAACCCCAGTAGTATCCATGAGGATGCAGGTACAATCCCTGGCCTCGCTCAGTGGGTTAAGGATCCAGTGCCGCCTAGGAACATGTTGCAGGTGTGGCCCTAAAAAGAGAGAGAGAGGAGAGAGAGGAAGGGAGATGGCTGAAAGTGCCAGGTTGAAGATGGACTAGACAGCTGGAGAGAGGGCTGGAAGTAGCAGGTGCAGTTAGACCACTCACTGCACAGTTCAGCTTCCAGATGCTGAGCTCAGTGGTGGGGTGGGAGGAAAGGGTCATGGGTCATAAAATAGGCAGAACTCGGAGATTTACTGGCCTGCTAAGCATTTGATCCAGCAGATATTTATTAAACACCTACTATTTGCCTGGCCCTGTGCTGTTCACTGTGGAGAGGAAAAGATTTAAAAGTAGATGTGTTTCCCACACCCCCAGAGCCTATAGTCTTACCGGGAACGGCCGTAAATGTCGGTCTCAGTGCCGCAGTTACGAACTGCTCTGCAGGAGAGGGACGCGGATTAACAAGGGCACAAAACAGAGGAGTCTGGGTAGGCTGGGTTAGAGGAGGCATCCGAGTGATGCTTCATCTGAGATCTGAAGGATGACGACGTCACTGGGCCCGGGAGAGCAGAGAGGGGGCAAAGGGCTCCCACGGAGGGGACCACACGTTGGAGCAGTTAACTTGGGCTCCCGCTTCTGTCAGGTTGTGGGATTCTGCACCATCTCAAGATTATTGCTATTCCATAATTTATTTATGTTTTAAATTGAAGTGTAGTTGGTTTACAGTGTTTCAAGTGTACCGAAAAGTGATTCCGTTATACTTACGTATTTTCCTTTTCGGATTCTTTTCCATTATGGGTCACCGATCACTTTGAATATAGTTTCCTGTGCTCTAGGGTAGGTCTTTGTTATCCATTTTATACACAGCAGTGTGTGTCTGTTAACTCCAAGTTGCCAGTTCACGCCTTAGGCAACCTTAAGTTTGTGAGTCTGTTAGTGTTTTGTAAATAAGTTCCTTTCCACAGTTTATTAATGTATTAAGACACACGCACACAGCCCTCCTGCACAAGGCACCGTACAGGGAGAACACAGGTGAGACAGAGTCCCACCTCCACCTCGGTGTTTTATGAGATTCGGATTTGCTGCTTGTTCAGCTCGGGATGATGCTGCATGGAGAGAGGAGTCAGGGTGAAGGTGAGGGACTGAGAAGCTCTTCACTCACGGACTTTGTTTACCCTTCATGTCTGTCTGGTGTGTTGCTGCATGGGCAGAGAATTTCAGTGGATGGTGCATTTTGACAAGGTTATAGAAAAGCCAATATATGCTAAGCTGTATTAGCTGCTTGGCTTTAACATATACTGTTATCAAAATTTTCTGTTTCAAACTTCTGAATCAGCTGGCCAGTGTTTAAAAGAACCTAGAGGAGTTCCCTGGTGGCCTAGTGGTTAAGGATTTTGGTTGTCACTGCTGTGGCTCAGGTTCGATCCCTGGCCAAGGAATTTTCACATGCCTATCCTAAGTACAGCCAAAAAAAAGAATATAGAAATATTTGTCTGTATGAATACATTTTCTCACAGTAGAAGAATCTAAAGACCAAACCAAGGTAACCATTTAATGAAATTATTCTTTTGTTGGTATGCATTATTAAAATAATTTTACTTTAACATTTATATTGGCCAGTTAGTAGCATTTAATTTAATTTAATACAATTAGAGAGGTAACTGTAATACATTAGAATAGAAAATATCTCTAAATAGCATGTCTCATTAGCAGCAGACACTAAGTTACTGTAGTTAGTAGATAATGAGTTGGGCTCCAAAAGTTGCCATGGTGATAGATGGCCAGAAGCCACAGCTTTGTACCCCCACGGCCGGTGGGGGGGGGACTCGGGGACTACTGATAAACAAAACAGATGGACGCTTGTTGTCCTGGCTGTCTTCTGCTTGCATCTCCTTGTTCTAAGGGAACTTCCCGCTACAATGTTTGTTGCTATACAGAATGCAGGAGTAATTGTAATAATGAAACTATTTCTTGGAATAACTATTTCAGCACAGGAGAATAGTTCTCTTTCATAGTCCACATTGGCAGTCAACATACATGTTTAAGTAAATTTAAAATTTTAAGAGACTGAATCTTTGAGTATATATTCTGAAATGGCTAGAATTAATGCAAGATTTTAAAATATTTCCTCCTTTTTTGTCCTTGTGTGGAGTCTGTACATAAGAGAAATTCTATATTTTATTGTACAAAAACTTCTGTTAAGTTCTAAGATAACATCAATTATAGGGCATACCATTAATTAATTAATTAATTTTTTGGTCTGTTGTCTTTCCAGGGCCACACCCGCAGCATATGGAGGTTCCTAGGCTAGGGGTCGAATCGGAGCTACAGCTGCTGGCCTACACCACAGCCACAGCAGTTGGAGATCCGAGCCGTGTCTGTGACCTACACCACAGCTCACAGCAACACCAGATCCTTAACCCACTGAGTGAGGCCAGGGATTGAACTCACAACCTCATGGTTCCTAGTCGGATTTGTTTCCACTGCGCCACGACAGGAACTCCAGGCATACCATTAATTTAATAACGTCTTATTGATGGAGTCAGAGAGCAAACAAGGAATTGGTTTTAAATTTTTACAGCAATTTTAAGATGCATCCAAATTTCAGAACCAAGACGTGTTGAAATGTGTGGCTGAAAGTGTCCCTCTAGGTTAACATTTACGTATGAAAAGTTACTTTTAAAATATACCTCTAGGAGTTCTCTGGTGGTGCAGTGGGCTAAGGATCTGGCATTGTCACAGCTGTGGTGTGGATTCGATCCCTGGCTCCAGGAGCTTCTGCATGCCATAGTATGGCCCCCCCAAAATTGGTGCTGTCAACCAGAGCTGAATCCAAGAGTATAGAAACACCTCTAGCTGTTTTAAGCAGGGAATTGGGGTGGGAGGTGGGAGTCGTGCCCTCTTGGGCGGGCCCTGCATAGGAGCTGCTCCCAGGGAAGAGTCAGGAGGCCCTCAGAGCTCAGTGTCAGTGCTGCAGCCCAGTCACAGGAGGCTGCCACCACCTCCAGGGCTGTGAGCTGGTGCGGCAGACAGAGTGCCCAGGTCCCTCTGCTGGGCCACTCACACCCATGTGTGTGCACCCAGTGGGGTTCTGGGTCTGGCCTCCTTGCCTCTGTGAACCAGACCCCAGACCCCAAGGGCTCCTGTGCCTGCAGGGAGGGAGCACCTTTAATTGTTGCTCTGTGGCACTTTTAAATTGCTGGGATGGCTGTGCATGAACAGCATTTGTGTGCCTAACACTTTTCAAACAGTGCAAACATGAGACCCTGATTAAGGGGAGAGGTTTAGGGCCAGACCGGAGACCTAGCTCTCCGACCCAAGAACCGCTGCGTAGCTCGCTCTCCAAGTTGTCTCCTGGCCCAGCCTCTGAGTGTTGCCTCCTTCATCCCTTCTTTACTTCATTATCTACGGTTCAGTCCATGTGACTTGGCTGTTGTTCATCCGCCTAAAACACTTGCATTGCTTCTGAGAAGAGATTTTACTCAGGCTCCTGGACCTTCTCCTGGGCCCATCAGGGCCCTTCCCTATAAGATGTAGTTTGAGCAGGACCCCTGCTGGGTCTGTTTAGCTAGCACCCCTCGCCCCGGCCTGCCTTCAGCCCGAGTCCTGTTAGGTTGGTTTAGCCAGAGCCGCTGGCACCTGACATTTCCTCTTAGTGTTTTCCACCCTCTGACCCCTTCTGGCCCTGGGTTGAGCCCCATCTCGCTCCCCACTGTCGTCCCATGGCAGTGGTCGCGCCGAGACAGTCCTGAATCAGGTCTGCCTTTCCATCTTCAACAAGTGTCACTGATACAAACGCTCAGAATGCACTTGCTGTGTGCCAGACGCTCTCCTAAACAGCTCTCTGCATCTGTCGGCCTTCAGTCCTCAGAGAACCCTCAGTAAGGGGTTGTTACCCTCCCTTCATCCTCCAGTTTCCTGCGTGTCACCGCTGAGGGACAGTTGGGTAACTTGCCCAGGGCCAGCAGCCGGTGAGTGGTAGAGCTGAGATTTAAACCTTGAGTCCGTGCTCGTGGTGCTACGCTGCATCTCAAGAGAAGCGCATAGGAGTGGTAAACCCCACAGTGCAATGACCATGACCTCCGGTGTGGGGGCGGGGTGGGGTATACAGCCCAGGAGGGGAGGGGAGGAGCCTTTGGTGAAATGGGCAACATTTTCTTTCTTTCTTCTTCTTTTTTTTGCTTTTTTGCTTTTTAGGGCCAAACCAGTGGCATATGGAAGGTCCCAGGCTAGGGGTCGAATCGGAGCTGCAGCTGCCGGCCTACAGAAATGCCAGATCTGAGCTATGTCCGTGACCTACACTACAGCTCACAGCAACATTGGATCCTTAACCACTGAGGGAGGTCAGGGGTTGAACCCGTGTCCTCATGGATCCTAGTTGGATTCATTTCTGCTATGCCACAATGGGAACTCCCAACATTTTCTTTCTTAAGCTGAGATGGCTATGTGGAGATTTGTTGACCCTTTGGTCTTCATGCCTTATTGTACATCTTAACTATTTCCAAATAAAATCTTTTTGCAAAGAATGTCTTGGTAGGAGTTCCCGTCATGGTGTAGCAGAAATGAATCCAATTAGGAACCAAGAGGTTTCAGGTTCAGTCCCCAGCCTTGCTCAGTGGGTTAAGGATCCGGCGTTGCCGTGAGCTGTGTAGGTTTCAGACGCAGCTTGGATCTGCTGTGGCTGTGGCTGTGGTGTAGGCTGGCAGCTGTAGCTCCAATTAGACCCCTAGCCTGGAAACCTCCAAATGTTGAGAGTGCAGCCCTAAAAAGCCAAAAAAACAAAAACAAAAAACAAAAAACAAAACAAACAAAACAATGTCTTGGTAGTATGACTTGGGTAATAGGATGGGAACACCTCACTGCACTGGGCACCCCACACTCCCCTGCTCTGTTAAGGTTCCGATGAGCAACGTGGTAGATCGCAGCCGGAGCAGAACCTCCCAGGTCCAGAGAACAAGACAAGGAGGGTGTTGCTGCTGCTGCGGGCTGTGGCTGCCGTGGTCCTCTTAACTGTGAAGGTGATGCCAGGCAGGTCCCCTGGCTCTGGAGCCTGCACACACAGGTTCTTGAGCAGGGTCACCTGCTTGAGTTTAAACAGCCAGTGATGGTCACAACAGCTCAACTCTCTGTGAGTTTGCAATCCAAGGATCCTGTCTCTAGAGAACTGCCCGAAGCTGGAGGCCCCAGACTGCACATGTGCTGCAGCCGGACAGGAGCACCGTAGATTCTCCCCCAGAGGCTCCCCTGAGGGTTCCTCTAGCTCTTGGCCAAGTGATGGAATCCAGAATCTTCACAAAGGCCATGCCTGCCTCTCCAGCCATCTGCCCAGCAGCTCTGCCTTTGGGCACCGAGTCCCAGCCACACGAGCCGCGTTGCAGACCTTGAAAGTACGGAAGCCCTTTCCCATCTCAGGACCCCCGTCCGCCCCTGTCCCAGCCAGTGGGAGTGGCTTACCCCTCCCTTCCTCAGGGCAGCTTTCTCTGAGTCCTAACCTAAGTTAGGGTCTTTTCTCCCAGCACTTTTCATCATGCAACTTGTGTATTTGTGGAATCATTTTTTTTTTTGGCGGCACCCACAACATATGGAAGTTCCAGGGCCAGGACTCGGACCCCTACCAGGGCAGTGACTCAAGCCACTGCAGTGACAGTGCTGGATCCTTAACCTGCTGCACCGTAGGGAAACTCCTGGGGAATCATTTTAAGATAACATCTCTTACTGGGCTATGCACTACGAGGACGAGAACCATATCTCTTTATTTTTCCTCAGTGCACCCAGTGCCGGGCACAAAATAGGCACTCATTGAGTATTCCCTAAGGCAGGAAATGAGAGGATAGTGATACTGACCCATGTCGTGAGGGTGAAAATGATAGGCAGATAACGTGAGACAAATGAGTTTGAACCCTGTTTACCCTGCCCAGCTTTCCTTGTTTTTGTGCACAGCGCTTACCACCTTCTGGTGGCCGTCTGTGACCCATCGTGTTTACTGTCGTCCTCCCCTGCCGAGGTGTGAGCACAGGGCTGGGGGTCTGCCTCTGTTCCTGGAGCAGCGGCCGGCTGGGGAAAGGCCAAGGGGGTATAAAGCACCATCTTGGACTGAGAGAGGGGCTGGGTGGTCTCAGGACTTGGAAGAGTGTAGCAAAGGCGGAAACAGTTACAAAGAGGATTTGGGCAGACCACACTGGACTGTAAGAGGAGTTCTGGGCAGCTGGAGGGGCTTTGAATAGATGGAATAAGCAGGTACAGACCTGTCACTTTCTGAGCCTGCCGTTGGGAGCAGTCTGAAAGCCAGACTGCTGGTTGGGAAGGTCCAGAAGTGTGGATGGCAGGGTGACAGGAAGGCCAGCGGGCCTGGGCCTGGGCAGCGTAAAGCGGCTGGAGGAGCAACAGAGGGACTGAGGTCCTCCAGCGGGAGCGAGGGCCAGAGGCTGGGCCAGCGAGGGGGTGAGGGGCGGTGCAGACGCCACAAGAGGAGCTCCTTCTAAACGGGGTCCGAAGAGCCCTGACGGGGCCGTCTCAACTTCCTGCCCGTACTTCAGCCTCTTGTAGAAGAGCAGTTGTAGGAATCTAGAAAATTCTTTGGACCCTGTAATTACCATTGTGGCGCAGTGGAAGCAAATCTGACTAGGAACCATGAGGCTGCGGGTTCCATCCCTGGCCTCGCTCAGTGAGTTAAGGATCCAGCATTGCCATGAGCTGTGGTATGGTATATAGGTTGCAGACGAGGCCCGGATCGGGCGTTGCTGTGACTGTGGTGTAGGCCCAAGGCCACAGCTCTAATTGGACCCCTAGCCTGGGAACCTCCATATGCCACGGGTACAGCCCTAAAAACACAAAAGACAAGAAAAGAAAAGAAAATTCTTTGGGCCCTGTTGTGACAACATCCTCTGAAATTTTAACCAAAAGCCGAAAATTGTTTCTTGGAAAGAAAACTTTTGAAAGAACTTGATTTTGAAGTCTACCTTTTCACCAGCAGAGGTCACCCTCATTTAAAAGAAAAAAGTGGCAGTTCCCGTCATGGCGCAGCAGAAACGAATCCAACTAGGAACCATGAGGTTGCAGGTTCGATCCCTGGCCTCACTCAGTGGGTTAAGGATCCGGCGTTGCACCGAGCTGTGGTGTAGGTCGAAGACTGCTCAGATCTGGCGTAGCTGTGGCCGTGGTGTAGGCCGGCAGCTATAGCTCCGATTCAACCCCTAGCCTGGGAACCTCCGTATGCTGCGAGTATAGCCCTAAAAAGCAAGCAAGCAAGCAAGAAAAGAAAGAAAGAAAGAAAATGGGGGTTTATTAGGCAAAGGAGAGGAACCATACCCTCCAGCATCCTAGAAGTTCTTTTGTTAGCTATGTGGTTATTCACTGGCTGCTATTCTGATTTTTTCTAAATAGAGCAAGCCATCTGTTGACCATCTATACATCAGGCTAAAGTTCCCGCTGCCATACTGGGTTCTGTGCGCAAACAGTTCCGTGTAGCTAGATGGTTTGGGAGCCTCTGCCGCTGAGCTGTCTGTCGCCTGAGGCCCAGTCTGTGTGAGAACAGGCACGTCAGGACTGCTTTAAGCAGCAACAGATTGAGAAACGTGGCTCCGAAGAGAGTGTAGGGATGGTCAGAAACTGCCCACTCCGTGTGTCTGTGTTGTAAGACCAGATCCAAATGCTGAGATCCTCTGCTTATCAGTCGAGATGATGTCAGTTGCCTGCTAGTTTCAAGATCTGAAGAATACTGGGCTGGAGGAGCTTTATCGTTATCTCACAGAGAAGAGGCCAGCCTAGCAGGCTGAGAATTCTTGGTCCCTCTCTGGTTGCTGTGCTGAGTGACAGTTCCCTTCCTTTTCCTTAGGATCCGGGGCAGCCCCCAGACCAGCAGCCGCAAGACGGGCATCTCAGGCAGGTGGAAATAGGACCGTGAGAGTGAGCGTCTGGGCAATTTGGGGGCACTGTGCTTGCTGCGCACTCAGGGGCCTGGGTCCCACTTATTAATGTGCGGATATCTGGTGACACGGTTCTGCTCATGGGATAAGGTGCCAGCCCTTCGGCTAGTGCGCGTCCCTCCCCTGAAGGAGCTTGCCGTGGACCACCATCACCATGGTCCTCGCAAAGACAGATGATCGTTTACATTTAACGTGTTTCCGGGAAACCGACTCGAACTTGACCTCCTCCAGGAAGACAGTGCTGTTCAATAGAAAGAGAATTTAGGCCACGTGAGGAATTTAAAATAGTCGAGTAGCAGCATTTTACAAGTAAAAAGAAACAAGCGATTCTGCTTTCAATACTATTTTTAACCCAACAGAGTCAAATTTTTATCCTTTCAACACAAAATCAGTATAAAAACGAGCGGATTCTTTGACCCGAGTCTTTGCAGTGTGGTAGGCATGTACTTTTAGCGCATCTCCATTCGGGCATCCACGTGGGCTTAGCGGCCGCCATACTGGGCAGTGCAGGGTCGTCTTTCCTCCAGATGACTGACTTCCAGTTAGTACCACGTGTGTCTGTGCCTTATAATTTGTTTCCCTAATTTTTTTTTTTTTTTTTTTTTTTTGCTTTTCACGGTTGCACCCACGGCATATGGAGGTTCCCAGGCTAGAGGTCAAATCAGAGCTATAGCTGCTGGCCTATGCCACAGCAACACAGGATCCGAGCCAAGTCTGCGACCTACACCACAGCTCACAGCAATGCCAGATCCTTAACACACTGAGCAAAGACGGGGATCAAACCTGTGTCCTCCTGGATGCTGAGCCACGACGAGAACTCCTGTTTGCCTAATTGAGTGCTGGTTCACTTGGGTGAGAAGTAGCTCCTGCTTCAGTGCTGTCCTGCCGCAGTCAGCATCATCCTTGGCTCAGACCCAGGAAATCCTTGTTTGGCCTTTGCGTGTGTTTGGTTGGAAGGGGGACCGCTTCCAGTCAGCACTGTCCACATGCAGCTGAAGGTCAAGGCCAGGCCAGAGCTGGGGGCCACATGGACAGACAGTATTTGGTTTTCAGTAGCGTCGTCATGGAACTGGGTGGCCTCTGCAGAGTCCAGGGCAGAGGAGTGAGGCCAAAGACTCGAAGTCCACCTGTGGTCAGGGGGCCAGCAGAGCAAAGAGGAGTCTGAAGGGACAGGATGGGGGCTAAGCAGTTCCTCCCGTCTTGTGTTGACAAGTCGAGCAGAGTGAATTCTGTTCTCCTTGCTGCTCAACGCTGTGCTCTGTTGAAGCACGTGGGTTCTGAGAAATCGAATCGCCGCTTCAATTCGAGTGTTCCCTTTGTTTTTCTGAGTCGTGGCGTCATGGTAGCTTCCATTCATTCGCCATGAAGAAGGGGAGACAGGAAACCAGGTGGTTATTAAGACGAAACAGCACCCACGCACCCACGCAGGACTTGGGCACGTGGTACTTGCGCTTTTCCTCTGGAGATCCCTACGTCCGACGCTCAGTCTGACAGTATAAGATGCTCCTAGTCCCCCCCGTGGGCGCTGGTCATACTTTTCCTGTGAAGGGCCAGATGGTAAATATTTTAGACTTTGCGGGCCATGCATATGGTCTCTGTGACTTACGCTTCATTGGCGTTTCCCTACCTTTTAAAAATGTAAGAACTATTTGGTTCACCTGCTGGTTCCCACCCCTCTCAGCAGTTTTTCAAGGGAAAACTTAGAATACATTGACTCTTAGAATGAGGCTCTCTGAGGTATAAAAAGGACCACACATGTATGTGTGACTGAGTCACTTTGCTGTACAGTAGAAAACTGACAGAACACTGTAAACCAGCTATAAGGGAAAAAATAAAAATCATTAAAAAAAAGAAAAAAGAACCAACATAAGGCATCAGGCAGCTAACACAAGGAAAATTGAATACTCCATGTTTGAAGATTTTAGATTTGATGGTTTAGATTCAACACTAATAACTGATAACATTCATTTATTTGCATCTTCTTCATTTCTGTATCTTGAATTCCTTTTCCTCTAAAGGTTTTGAAGAAAAATAGCCCTGAATTTGTCCTTTGATCTTTTTGGAAAGATAACAGCAATGTCCTGGGAGCTCCAGGGCCGCTTGTAGAGCAGGGGATTCTCGTTATCCGAGTTAGCCAAGGGCTGTGGGTCCCTGTGCATGGGGGTGGGATGGGGTGATTTCTTAGGTTCCTGGAGCTACAGCTGCTGGCCTACGCTACAGCCACAGCAGCTCGGGATCCGAGCTGCCCTTGCAACCTACGCACAGCTCACGGCAATGCCGAATCCTTAACCCACTGAGTGAGGCCAGGGATGAAACCCACAACCTCCTGGTTCCTAGTCAGATTTATTTCTGCTGCACCACGACAGGAACTCTTGCTTCCTCCAGGTTCTGAATTCAGGTAGCTTTCCTTTGTTTCCAGCCTTTGAAAAGGCAGGATGATGCTGGAAGTGCCTTGACTTCGGTCGCAGCTGGTCAGCCGTTATGGAATGAGGGCAGTTAGAGCTCTCTGGACTTGCTGGTGGTTCTCTTTCTTCTGTCCTCGCTTCCTCCCTCTCCCCCTCTTCCTCCTTTTCTTCTTCTGCTTCTTTTGAATTTTGTAGTGAAAGGAAAGAACCAAGAAGCAATTGCAGGGTCTAGAATAAAGCCTTTGATCCAGATCCATTAAAATGTGCAGTTAAGTGAATGGACATCATAAAGTTCCCTGGAGGCCTACCAGTTGAGGATTTGGCATAATCACTGCTGTAGCACAGGTTCAGTCTGGTTTTTTTGTTTGTTTTGTTTTGTTTTTGTTTTTGTTTTGCTTTTTAGGGCAGCACCTGCAGCATATGGAGGTTCCCCGGCTAGGGGTCAAAGCGGAGCTACAGCTACACCACAGCCACAGCAATGCTAGATCCAAACCATGTGTGGGACTTACACCACAGCTCATGGCCACGCTGGATCCTTAACCTGCTGAGTGAGGCCAGGGATCGAACCCGCAACCTCATGGTTCCTAGTCGGATTCATTTCTCCTGCTCCACGATGGGAACTCCCATTTGTAGAGTTTTAATGTTGTGAGGGAGACATCATTTGCTTCTCTGCTTTTGTTTTTGTTTTTGTTTTTTTCTATTTGCCTTTGTAATTAATAGGCTAATTTTTAGAGCCGTTTGAGATTTACAGAAAGACTGAGCGGAGAACGGAGTTCCCCATATTCCATCTCTCCCCCAGCAACCCCCACCTCGTTTTCTCCCCTTACGACCACCTGGCCTTGGTGTGGTACATTTGTGACAGTGACAAACCAGTACTGATACATTTTTAAAAAACTTTGATGCACGTATGGTTGGCTTACAATGTTGTGCCAATTTCTGATGCATTATTACTAACTAAAGGCTATCGTTTACGTACCAGTTCCCTTTGTGTTGTACAGTTTGATGGGTTTTGACAGATGCCTAACTTTGTGTACCCACTGGTGCGGCATCTCAGCCTTACCCATGCCGTGTCTCGTTGTCACGGTGTGTGTCCACTGTTGTCTCACGGGCTCGCTACCCCTCCCGCTCCCCCCTCCCCAGCCCCTCTCAACCACTGAGGGCCTTACAGCCTCTGTTATTCTGCCTTTTCCAGAAAGTTATGCTGTAGGGACCACAGAGCATGTAGCCTTTCTGGACTGGCTCCTTTTGCCCAACAGTGTGCATTTAAAGTCCCTCCATTTCTTTTCATGGCTGGATAGCACCTTTCTTCCTATCGCTGATACTCCATTGTTTGGGTGTTCCACAGTGTGTATCTGTTCAGCTGCAGAAGCACGTCTCTTGGTTGCTTCTAGCTTTTGGCAATTATGAATAAAACTTCTGTCAACATTCCTTGGGAGGCTTTTGTGTGTGGATGTACGTTTTCAACTCATTAGGTAAATACTTAGGAACTTCTCCTATTTTAAATCATCTAAAGGCCAATGTCAGGAAAAACATAGGCCCCTACACATTTAAAAATTAACCTATAGTAGGTTTTATCGCTCTCTTTAAAAAAAAAAAAAAAAGATGTAATGGATGTTCGTGTCAGCAGTACTCCACCCTGAATGCTGGGTCAGTACAGGCTACTCCGGATGTTTGGGAAGCTCCCAAACTGGCCTTGGAGAGTCAGGGACGGTTCTGAGAGGAAGTGACATTTAATTTGATGTTTAAGAGCCCCTGCGGTGGCTCAGTGATAACGAACCCTCCTAGTATCCAAGAGGATGAGCGTTCGATCCCTGGCCTTGCTCAGAGGGTTAAGGATCTGGCGTTGCTTTGAGCTGTGGTGTAGGTTGCAGATGCGGCTCAGATCCCACGTGGCTATGGCTGTGGTGTAGACCAGCAACCAAAGCTCCCATTCAACCCCTAGCCTTGGCGCTTCCATATGCTGTGGGTGCAGTCCTAAAAAGCAAAAGAAAAGTATTTAAAGAATGACTAGGATTGCCGTGTTTTCTTCCACCTGAGGTATGATCAATTGTTTTAGGCATTATTTCACACACCCCTTAGGAAAACACATTGCCAGTGAGATGGATACATACATCATGAGTTATAAGGTGCATCCCAGTGTCAGAAACATTGAAATGCAGAAATGGGTTTGAGGAGTGACGGTACGGGGTGGTGAGATGGAGGATGGGAGCGCAGTGGTCCAGCAGCAAGAAGATCCACAGTGAAGTAGAGAACCAGGGGTTAGGGCAGATCACCACTGGCACCTTGGACTCCATCCCAAGTGGACTGGATGCCGCCAAGCCGGGGAGGAGGTCTGCATCCCAGAAGGAATCCGCTGGCTGCAGCGGGGGGGTGAATTAGAGCAGTCCATTTCAGAGTTGCTGCCGTGGTGCAGTGGGATTGACGGCGACTTGAGAGCTCTGGGATGCACGTTTGATCCCCGGCGCAGCACAGTGGGTGAAGGATCCGGTGTTGCCACAGCTGCGGCTTAGGTGGTGACTGCAGCTCAGATCTGATCCCCGCCCAGGAACTCCATATGCCCTGGTCAGGCACAGGCAGTGGCAATGGATGGGTTAGTTTGAGGGATCTTAGGGGACACTTGCGAGCTAGAAATGTCACAGTTCGGGGCTGGTTGGAGGTAGGTTTGGGGAGACAAAGGGAGTCACCAAGGATGGAACCCGGGTGTCTGACTTGGAGCTGACTGCCAGGAGAACGGCGGGAAGACGGAGGGAGACGAGGGAGGTGAGAGAGCTGACGAGTACTGGGGGTGCGTCGACTTTGAGGCGCCTGAAGGACATCCGTTTTGGGTATCTGCCAGCCGTGACCCCAGGCCCGATCACATGGAGCTCCAGGAGTAGACAAGAGGACCCAGGCTGAGCGTCTACAGCGGGACCTTAGAGAGGCCGAAGCAGCAGCCTGCCAAGGGGCCAGGAGGTGGCCGGAGAGGCCAGAGGGGGTCCCAGCCGGGGCTTGCAGGGTCACGGAGGCCAAGGCGGAGATGCCCGGAGTGACCAGAGTGGGCACCGCTGATAGAGACCACTGAGAGGGCGAGCAGGAAGGCCGGGGGGCAGCCAGGGCTTTAGCGTGGAGGAGGCAGTGGCGGCGGCCGAGAGGAGCTGGAGGAGGGGCACGGGGCAGGTGAGGAAGCAGGCCCGGTCCAGGAGAGCAGGGGGCGCTGTGCGGGCTGCCCAGCAGCAGCTGCTTGCAGGCAGGTGACCACAGTCCCTAGGCAGGTTGCCTGTTGGAAATGTGCCCTCCTCCGCCCTGCGCACAAGTGCAGTAGCTGGCGTTCTCCTCTTTTGTATGCTCAGCGATGCCCAGCTACTAAGCCCTGGCAGAAAAAATATAAATATTTGTAAAACAAAGAATTAATGGAAGGCCCCCGCTCCGGCTTGGGGCCTTTATGTCTGCCCTGGAGAATGCCATGGGTTGAAGACCCAGGACCCGCAAAGTCCCCGAGACGAGATCCAGAGCTGTGGAGGGAGCCGCCTGTGTTGCTGCTCTGACCAAGTTGTCGCCCGCCAACCTTTATTTCTTTGGAGAGTAAAGTCAAGTTTATCTTCTGGGATGGGAGATAAGGCATCACTGCTGGAGAGTGGAGCCAGGCAGCCCCAGGAATCTCTGCGGTCTGGGAGCACGGGGGCGGCGCGAGACCAGGGACGGCAAATCGAGGTTAGGCACAACTGTGATTTCTCAAGAGAGCCTTAGCAATCCAGGTCCGGGCCGGAGAGAGTAGACAGTGGCTTCGTCCAGAGTTGAGGGTTTGCCAGCCAGAGCGACAGAAAAAATGTGGGCGGATGCCTTGTGGATCCTGGCTGTGCACGATAGGGCCCGGGGCTGGACTGCAGAACCCATTTTGGGCGATTGAAGAGCAGTAAAAGGCAATCAGTAGCATCTTATGTCCCCCCGGTGTCCGCTGGAAACATTTTTATCTTATTTACACAAATAAGATATCAGAGAACTAGGTATAAACTCATTTTGCACTTAGCTTTTGCTCTAAAATGAAAGACATTTATAAATTAAATAGAAAAAAATTTTTTTTCAAATAACAAGATGAACGTAGTGTCTTGGATATGAGTGTTTCAGGTTCAAGATGGAAATGACCTTGGGGCTCAGACTCTGGCACTTGGCATCCTGTGCCCCCTTCCTCACTCAGGGTCACTGCTCATCAGCTTTTGCATTTGGCATGCTCATGAGCACAGCCCCTCAGGCTGTCAGTCAGCTCTGCTGCTGCTCCTTTTCTGTTTACATTGCTGTGAAACCTTTGTTTATCAGCAGACCCTGGTAGCATTGCGGCTTGGACTTAATGCACATGCATCGTTTGCAAATTAGCCCCCTGCGTTCTTTTCCAGTGAATCTGTAAGGAGTATAGAGAGCTGTAGATACCATAGCCACAAATGCCTTCGTTATTCAGATAACCCAGAAGGTACCTCTGTGTTAGGTTGTCTTCAGAATTAAAAAAAAAAAACATGTATAAATTCGTGGACATCTGATGGTCCCTTAATTTTGAGAAGCACTGGCTGTGAGCAGGGGTTCTCAGAGTGTGAGCCTGGGCGCTTATCAGAAGTGCAGGTTCCCCAACTTCCCTTCTCTCCCCTGCAGGAGGCTTTAATCCGCCTCCAGCTCAAGCCTGAGAATGGCTGCTCCGACCCAGCCTGCTCACTTGTCTCACAGATGAGGAAACTGGCCAGGAGCTGCAGCTCAGGACCACGGTGCTCTGTGGGAAACTGGGTCTCACACCTGCAGCTCTGGCGTTAGAGCATCTTGAGCCCCAGGCAGAGCGCCACGTTGTCATTTCTTTTCCCCTTGGTGTTCTCTCTGGGTTGGGTTGCGTTGAAGGAAGTGTGACTAATGTGTTGGGGTTTTTTCCTTGTGTTCTCCTAGTGCCAGAACCTACTAAGACCTGTCCAGGCCAGCCCCAACCTGCCGGGACCAGTTCCAGTACTTCCACCAGCACTCTCTCCAGCAGCAGCAATGGCAAACGTGCGTCCGCCGGCGGCCAGCAGCCAGCTGCATCCCGTTACCTGCCTCGCGAGGTGCCTCCCCGCTTCCGCCAGCAAGAACAGAAGCAGCTGTTAAAGAGAGGTCAGCCACTGCCCACCGGGGCTCTGACCAGCGGGAGCCCCACCCAGGGTGCAGGGTCTGCGGGGCTGAGCCCTCCCCCGCTGCCTGGAGCCGGAGCACAGCAGCACCCCAGCAAGCCCCAAGCAGGTAAACCTCAAAGAACTGGGCGTTCTCTCCAGCTGAGAACCGCTGTGCTGTTTTCAACTGTGCTGCCCAGCGGTCCGCATGGACATGTTACGGTCCACGTTTACTGTATATGTGGTAAAGCTGGCCAGCTAGCTAGATGAGAGATTGATGCATTTCAATTGAATTTTGAAGTTTAATTCTGTCCCCCCCTGCTTATATTATTTCTCATATATTTTCAGATGGCATTAGCTACTTCAGTTAAGTTTGCTGCTCACCAGAGACTGAGGGTGAGCGCCAGGACGTACTCATCTGTCAAAGCAGATGCTTTCAAGCCCTGTCGTGAAAACTTCTCAACAAACCCTTTTCTCTCCGGTCCCTAGGATCTCTCAGGACTGCACACATACTTTCCAAGCAGGGAGGTGATAGCGTTTTATGGGGAGTGGGTGTTTCTAAGTGTAGCGTTCCCACACGTTCTCAGGCAGCCCTGCCTGCACCTCCCTGCACTCGAGTTTGGCCCCTGCTTCTGCTCAGTGTCCTTGCCTACTGTTCAGTGCTAGCTTTCCCTGGGCTCCCGGGAGAAGCTTGTTTCTAGCTTCCAGGATGTCAGCATCTCTCATCTCCTTTCTCTCCTGTTCCCATTTTCTTAACCTCATACATGATGTGGGATCTCAGTTCCCAGACTAGGATTTGAACTCGGGCTGTGGCGGTAAAAGTGCCAAGTCTTAACCACTACTCCACCAGGGAGCTCCCATTGACCTCATGGATTTTTTTTTTTTTTGGTCTTTTCCAGGGCCACATCCGCGGCACATGGAGGTTCCCAGGCTAGGGGTCTAATCGGAGCTGTAGCTGCCAGCCTACGCCACAGCCACAACAAATCTGAGCTGGCATCTGCAACCTACACCACAGCTCATGGCAACGCCAGGTCCTTAACCCACTGAGCAAGGCCAGGGATCGAACCCGCAACCTCACGGTTCCTAGTCGGATTCATTAACCACTGAGCCATGATGGGAACTCTGACCTCATGGATTTATACTTTTAAAAATTTCCTTACTGGCGTTTTAGGGATAGTTTTGAAAGAGAGCAAAAGTACATGTGTTCACCTGCCATGATTCTCTGTTATTTTCTTAAACCTTTCTGTTTCAAGTAATTCAACTCACAGTTGGCACTGGTTCCAGCAAATTCAGGTCTGTAATTAGAGAAGCAAAGAAACTTCTTGAATTCGGCTGGAATTAATATGAATTTACAGTTCTTATTAATGTTTGTTTTCCTCCATGTGCTGCCTTTTAATATGGAGAGTAATTCCAGCATGACATAGAAGAGTTTATAGCAGAATTTCTCAAAATCATGACTTTGTGGTTTTATTCAGGATAAATACATTTATACAGTGTTGCCATGTCTCTTCACATAGGCTTGACGTTCATCTGCTAAATTCCTGGTGGAGGGGATGTAGGTCAGTGGTTGTCACCAAAAACTGGGAAGAAAAATGATCAAATATAGTTGTTGAATTAGCCCCTCTACCTGACTGTAGCCGGTTTGGAGTCAAACATACCGTTACTTTCCTCACTGAGATAGGGCCCTCCAGCCGGTCTCAGCACAGACGATAGTCACACCTGTATAGTTTGCTTATGGACTCAAGGCGCTTATTGTGAAATGCTGAAGAGGAAGCGTGACAGGCCTGTCATCTTCTAGGTGTATCTCATGACTGTGAGACTAGTTGGCAGTCTGGCGTCAGTGTTCTCATTAAATGCTACTGGCGCGAGATATTACTAGTATCGTCCTAGGAAGTAGAAAGTAAGCAAAGAGTTGATTCAGTAAAACTTGTATGAAAGTAATATTCTTTAATAAAATATTTGTCTCTATAAATAGAATATCCTCCTCCAGACAGTTATTCCTAGTTCATTGTACTTTGAAAATATACACATCGAAGGAGTTCCCATTGTGGCTCAGCAGAAACGAATCAGCTGAGGTTCGATCCCTGGCCTGGCTCAGTGTGTTAAGGATCCGGCATTGCTAGGGGCTCTGATGTAGGCCAGCAGCTGCAGCACTGATCCACCCCCAGCCTGGGAACCTCCATATGCCACGAGTGTGGCCCTTAAAAAAAAAAATTAATAAATAAATAAAAGGATGAATGTTGGGTCTGTAGAACTAAGATTGAATTACTCAAACAGGGGGCAGGTTGTGACTAGTCCTTAGGAATTTAACAGCAGGCTATTTCTAGTGATAAGAAAAGTAAAATTGGGAGTTATTTCAGCCCAGCACATTAATTTTCTGGGTTTTCCCCAAGTGTATCAGCTTGTGCTAATATACTGATGGCCAGCCTAATGCTCAGAGGTTATTCTTTGTCCCATGGCGTGAACTTAAGAGGCAGTAGGAACAAACCTGAGTTGACTCTTGCCTCTGGAGCCATTAAAAGTGTCCATGACATTACTGACCTTCCAGTAACCAACACGATGCTTGGTGACAAAGAAGGACCTTGTTTGACCAGTTGAGCTTTCGCTAGGTCTCACATCACCAGAGAGCAGCAATTTAAACCTCCCCCCCTTTCCTACCAAATTTTAGGTTCGAGGAGTTCCCATTGTGGCTCAGTGGGTTAAGAACCTGACAGTGTCAGTGAGGATGCAGATTCAATCCTTGACCTCGCTCAGTGGGTTAAGGATCTGAGGTTGCCACAAGCTGTGGTGTAGGTCACAGCTGTGGTTCAGATCATTGCTGCTGCAGGTCTGCAGCTGCAGCTCTGATTCGAACCCTAGCCCAGGAACTTCCATATGCTGTAGGTACAGCCCTAAAGAGAAAAATGAAACAAAGCAATTTCAGGTTCTGTCGGACCCTGTCATGTTGGCTTCCTGCCATCTCCTTGTGAGCCCAGGCAGGGTGTCATTGGAGAGGCACCACTGGTCTTATAATAGTAGTTAAGTCAACACTGATGGTGTGTTCTAGGGAACTGAGGCTTCCGATAGTAGCATGCGAAACCCAGTCCCCTCGGCCTTTAGGGTTCAATAATGCTGATGCGGAAGGGAAATCCAGTGAGTTTAAGCAAAAGCAGATCCTTTTTTTTTTTTGTCTTTTTGTTGTTGTTATTGTTGTTGTTGTTGTTGCTATTTCTTGGGCCGCTCCTGCGGCATATGGAGGTTCCCAGGCTAGGGGTTGAATCGGAGCTGTAGCCACCGGCCTACGCCAGAGCCACAGCAACGCGGGATCCGAGCCGCGTCTGCAACCTACACCACAGCTCACGGCAACGCCGGATTGTTAACCCACTGAGCAAGGGCAGGGACTGAACCCGCAACCTCATGGTTCCTAGTTGGATTCGTTAACCACTGCGCCACGACGGGAACTCCAAAAGCAGATTCTTTATATCGGGTGTCCAGTTCAAAATAAGGAAGTTTTCTAGCATCAAGGCAACTGTTCCCATTAATCGTTGATGCTCTGACTCCACCTGAGATCATCTCCTGGGGGTGACATCCCTCATGTGGGAACACGGTTCACAGATAGGCATGACCCGAGCCACGTGGACTGGCCTGGGCAGCTCCGGAGGGTCCGGGCAGGACCAGCCAGGCAAAAGTCCTGCCAGGTGAGGCAGGCCCCAGCCCTGTGGGAGAACTTGGTCCCTCTTCCATCACTGGCAGCCTCCAAAGAGACAATCGGGAGGCACCGTGGGTGGAAGGGCTCCCTGAGGAGGCTGGGTTCAGCCCAGCCCCGGTTCCAAGTTCTCTAAGTAACAACAGTTTGACCTGGGGCGGGGGGAATTGCCTTTCTAATAAAATAGTACAGGGGAAAATAGATGTTGAAGTTCATGTACTGATTTGGAGGGGAGCTCATTAAGCCAATTGGCAAAGAATTTTAACTGGTGAGATAAGTGTTAGCAGTATGTAAATGTAGTGATTCATCCTATTAGGGCTCCGAAAAATGTCCTTACTTTCTGTTCAGACTATGTTTTTGCCAGTCTGCAGCATAACTCCAGCTTGAAACACCGAGAGCTTTTATTATCTTTAAAAAAAAATTCTTTCTCAATGTGCTAAAGGAAGAACAAATGTATTGTTTCGGTGGCTGCTTTGTACATTCATAAACAGAAGCTTTAGTATGCGGTAGTGTTTGCTCCGTAGATCTTTTGTCGATAGAAGCAGGAAAGTAATTAAGAAGTTGGACACGTGCCATTTGCATATGGAACTGATTTGGAAAATGATAGCTGGTGTTGGTATGCCAGCCGCTTAGGGGGTATTTAGGAAGAGTGGGAAAGAGGAAAGAAGGGAAAACAAAGGCGCGGGAAAGGGAAGTGGTTTATGTGCGTTCACCCAAATTCAGCCAATAGGCAACACACCGTCGCTCTTCTGGCTGACTTTCAAAAAAGACAAGTGGCTCTGGTGCTGCTTTAATTGGGTCCTGGAGTGAAAATGTCTGTGACACTGGAAAGAATTTAAAGAGGGAGGAAGATCCGTTTAGCGTCAGCTGCAATTAGATAACCAGAGCTTTCCAATCTTCGCCGCGGAGGCCTCCCCGTGTGGAAGGAGATGATGGGCTCGCTCAGGGCGTGGGAAGGGCGCCGCCACCTCCTGCCTCGCCGCGCCTGCAGGGACGTCCTGGCCCCGCCGCCGCCCGAAACAGGCGCCCGGGCGGCCCGCGCGCAAGGTAGCGGCCCTCCCTGCAGGTGCTTCTGCCGCAGCGAGGCGAGGGAACAAGGCTAGCCCGGCACAGACCACCGACGGCGCAGCTTCTCCCGGGCCGGGGGCCGGGGGCCGGGGCTCGGAAGGAACCGCCCAGACCGCGCGGGCAGTGGGGCGCCCGGCAGCCCGGCCCCGCCGGCGACCCCTGGGCTGCCCGCCCCCACCTTTTGGGCCAGCCCTGGCCCTCGGGGTGGAGCTGTTTGCTTTGCCCCCTTCTGTCCTTGTTGCACTAGGTTCTTAACCCGGAGGAAGCAGTCATTTTTTTCCTGTCACTTTGGAGAAAATCGGCAATAAGCTTAGTTTTTTGGACACTTTCGTTATTCTCAGAAAGCTTTCGCTCCCCTCTGCATTTAATAAGCATTTATGGAGGTTGACAGATGAGATGTCTCGGAGTCGGCCCAGTGATGGAATTCTGAATTCACAGTACTTTCTGCAGAAGATTTTCCCGCACAGTCAGGGCCGTGGAGAGGAGGCGTCTTAGGCTCTCCGAGCGGAAAACTGCGGCTCCGCTCATCCTGCCCTTGAAAGCCAGCGGCAGGGTATGCGTGTCCTCAGTTAGCATTAGTCCGCGTGTTTCTGCCGATGGAGCGCACTGGGGATTATTTCTGTAATGCATAGGTAGGTTGTTGTGCAACAGACGGGGAGGAGCGGTCGCGGGCTGCGTGTCGGCCTTAGCGCTAATTAAGCACCCACAGGCCTCAGGAGATCTTGTCAGCACCTCTCTATCTGATTCATTTGATACCTAATTAAAATTTTGCTTACCGTAGCTTTTGGAAGCTCTTTGTTAAATACTTTTTCTTGAAAAGTGTATCTTTATATGGTAATGTTTTGGAAGTTAAAAACAAGAAAGCTTTTCTCTTTTAAACCATGCTGTTTTATAATTTTTAGTATAATCACTTAAGACAATTTATGTTACTTAGATTTTTACAAAGACACCTGTTATTAGAATGTGTGAACCAGGAGTTGCTGTCGTGTGGCAGCAGAAATGAATCTGACTAGGACCCATGAGGTTGCAGGTTTGATTCCTGGCCTCACTCAGTGGGTTAAGGATCCAGTGTTGCCATGAGCTGTGGTGTAGGTCGCAGACTCAGCTCGGATCCTGCGTTGCTGTGGCTGTGCTGTAGGCAGGCAGCCGTAGCTCCAATTTGACCTCTAGCCTGGGAACTTCCATATGCCACAGGTGCAGCAAAAGGAAAAAAAAAAAAAAAAAAAAAAGAATGTGTGAACCATTTGAACAATAGAAAAAAGAGAACTTAACATTATACAGAAACTTCATTACTTTTCTCTTGTTAAGGCTTTTTAGTGGAAGTATTTTGGAAATAGAAGGTGGTAGTGGAAGAAGCACTAGCATTTCATTCTGGAGGTACTGGCTTCCGTTCAGGCCCTACTGCTTATTGGTTACACACCTTTTCCAGGTGTGGCCTCTCAGCCTCTATTTGGCCGTCTGTAAAACAGATATAATCTGTAAGGTTCAGTTAATTTAAGTGTGTGGAAATACTTGGAACTTCAAAATGCTGTGAAATAAGTGATGTCTTAGGGATATGAAGGTTCCTATTTATAAACTCTCAAACTTGCTGCATATCAGATGCATGGATTTTGGCCTTTTTTTTTTTTTTTTGGTCTTTTTAGGGCCACACTTGCAGCTTATGAAGGTTCTCAGGCTCGGGGTTGAATCAGAGCTGTAGCTGCTGGCCACAGCTACAGCCACAGCAATGCCAGATCCAAGCCACATCTTTGACCTACACCACAGCTCACGACAACACCGGATCCTTAACCCACTGAGCGAGGCCAGGGATCGAACCTGCATCCTCATGGATGCTAGTCAGATTCATTACCACTGAGCCACGACGGGACCTCTGGATATTAGCCTTTTTAAAGCTCCTGGACTATTCTGGAGAGTCCAGAATAACCTATAAGAGAATCCAGTCCTGGTTTACTTCAGAGCTTTCCTTTATTCCAAATACCTTTCCAGAAGTCAGTCATTTTACAAATCTCTTTCACATAGTCCTTCAGGCTACAGTTCTTGAATTGATAACATAGACAAGAGATTTTGGCTTATGAAAACCATATTGTTCAAATATTTTTGAAGTCATAAATTCTAAGAAAAGTGGTGTTTGTTTTGTTTTGTTTTGTTTTCTGTCTTTTTGCATTTTCTAGGGCCGCTCCCACAGCATGTGGAGGTTCTCAGGCTAGAGGTCTAATCGGAGCTGTAGCCACCAGCCTACGCCAGAGCCACAGCCACGTGGGATCCGAGCCGCATCTGCGACCCACACCACAGCTCACGGCAACGCTGGATCCTTAACCCACTGAGCGAGGCCAGGGATGGAACCCGCAACCTCATGGTTCCCAGTTGGATTCGCTTCCGCTGTGCCATGACGGCAACTCCCAAGAATGGTGTGTTTTAAACAGAAAGAGACTAATAGTCTTAAAAACGTCAAAAACCTTTTCCTTTGGAGATTAATTCCAACGTCAGAGTATGTGGTGGTGCTGGTGGTGGTGGAAGGGTGGTGCCATGGGCAGTGGTGGTGAAGAAGGTGGTTAGGACGTGATGACGGGGGTGGTGGTGGAGGAGGAGGAGGCGATGATGCCGGGGATGTGACGTGGTGGCACTGAAGGTCATGAAGGGACACAGGCGGCAGGAGAGCAGAGACTCGGGGGGTTCCCCAGAACAGAACTAATCAAACTGCTCCTCAGAGACTACAGTCTACGTGGTGAAAGGGTGGTGAGCAGGTAAAGCCTAATTTTTCCTAAGTTAACTCCTTTATGCGCTCGGGACATAGGTTCTCTGTGTTTGTTTGGTTCTTACCACTGCACCAAGGAAACAGTGGTGAATGGTATTTGAAATCACCTTGTCCATAAGTATGGCGTATTAAAGATGTAACCTTTGGGGGGGGGGCACTCCTGTGGTATATGGAAGTTCCCGGGCCAGGGATCAAACCTGCAGCGCAAGGCGCAGGGCTGACAGCACTGGATCCTTAAACCGCTGAGTCACAGAGGAACTCTTAAAGTCGTAACTTTCTGCCTCCTTGTTTTCAAGTGCTTTCCAGCTTTTAAATGTGTTTTAATGTTAAAGTACATAGGGCATATGGCACAAATGAACCTATCCACACAAGAGAAACAGGCTCACCGACATAGGGAGCAGAGTTGGAGTTGCCGAGGGGGAGGAAGTAGGAGGGATGGGGAGCTCAGGTTAGTAGCTGCAAACTATTACTTTTAGAATGGATGAGCAGTGAGATCCTACTGCGTAGCACAAGGAACTATATCCAATCTTTTGAAATAGAACATAATGGAAGATGGTACCAGAAAAAGAATGTATGTAATAAGTGTGACTGGGTCACTTTGCTATACAGCAGAAATTGGCACAACACTGTAAATCAACTATACTTCCTTCAAAAAATAGATGATTAACGAGAACCTACTGTATAGCACAGGAAAATCTACTCAATAGTTTGTAATAACTATTATGGGGAAAAAAGGATGGATATATTTATATGTATGATGGATTGATTTGCTTTGCTCTACACCGGAAACTAATACAACATTGTAAATCAACTATACTCTGGGAGTTCATAGTTTCAAATGATGCAACTGACAAGGGCTTAATCTCTAAAATAATTTATACAACTCAACAGCAAAAAACCCAACAGCCCAACTGAAAAATGGACAAAAGACCTGAATAGACATTTCTCCAAAGAAGATATATGGATGGCCAACAAGCACGTGAAAAAATGCTCAACATCACTAATTATTAGAGCAGTGCAAATCCAAAACACTATGAGGTACCACCTCACACCTGTCAGAATGGCCATCATTAACAAGTCCACAAATAACCAATGCTGGAGAGGGTGTGGAGAAAGGGGGAGCCCTTTTACACTGTTGGTGGGAATGTAAATTGGTACAACCAATATGGAAAACAGTATGGAGGTACCTCAGACAACTAAATATAGAACTATCATATGATCCAGCAATCCCACTCTCAGGCTATATCCAGACAAAACTTTCCTTGAAAAAGACACACGCACACCTATGTTCATTGCAACACTGTTCATAATAACCAAGACATGGAAACAACCTAAATGTCCATGCAGATGAATGGATTAAGAAGATATGGTATATATACACAATGAAATACTACTCAGCCATAAAAAAGAACAAAATAATGCCATTTACAGCAACATGGATGGAACTAGAGACTCTCATACTAAGTGAAATCAGTCCAAAAGAGAAAGAAAATACCATATGATATCACGTATATCTGGAATCTAACATACAGCAAAAATGAACCTTTCCACAGAGAAGAAACTCATGGACTTGGAGAACAGACTTGTGGCTGCCAAGGGGGAGGGAGTGGGATGGACGGGAGGCTGGTGTTAACAGATGCAAACTCTTGCATTTGGAGTGGAGAAGCAACCAGATCCTGCTGTGTAGCATAGGGAACTATATCTAGTCACGTGATGGAGCACGATGGAGGAAAATGTGAGAAAAAGAATGTATATATATGTGTGGCTGGGTCACTTTGCTGTACAGTAGAACTTGACAGAATACTGTAAACCAACTATAATGGAAAAAAATAAAAATTGTTTAAAAATTTAAAAAAAAAGAAAAGAAAAGAAAATCCCATGTAGTATCCAAGAGGATGCAGGTTTGATTCCTGGCCTCAATCAGGGGGTCAGGCATCCAGTGTTTCTGCAAGCTGCATCGTAGGTCACAGATGCTGCTCGGATCCAGTGTGGCAGTGGTGGTGGCAGCGGCGGTGGTATAGGCTGGCAGCTGCAGCTCCGCTTTGACCCCTGGACCCCCTTCCCACAGGGAAGACTCCTGCAGGAACTTCCAGTTGCCACAGGTGCCACCCCGAAAGAAGAAATAGAAAAGTGGAGTTTCCATTGTGGCGCAGTGGTTAACGAATCCGACTAGGAACCATGAGGTTTCGGGTTCGATCCCTGGCCTTGCTCAGTGGGTTAAGGATCCAACGTTGCCGTGAGCTGTGGTGTAGGTTACAGATGCAGCTCAGATCCCTCGTTGCTGTGGTTCTGGCGGAGGCCGGTAACTACAGCTCCGATTTGACCCCTAGCCTGGGAACCTCCATATGCCGCAGAAGCGGCCCTAGAAAAAGGTGAAAAGACAAAAAAAGAAAAAAAAAATAGAAAAAGTAAAGCAAGGAGTGGTGCTTTGTGCATCTTGCCTCTTGGGGCCGAGCATTCTCAGAGGGGAGACAGGTGGTGTTCACCTGTGTAGTGTGTGTAACGCCTCAGTAGGACTGTGGACCTCGAATGTTCAGCAGAATGTGAGCGTCTCGGGGAACTTTCACCTGAGGACATTGTGACCAGAGTCCCAGCTGGACAGTGTCCAGTGTCCAGCACGGGGCCCCAAACTGTCGGAAGAGGAAGTTTGTAAAGAAGCTCTGGGGCCCCGAGAATGTATCAGAACAGGGAAGTAAGGCCCCCAAATCAAATGCAGAAGCACAGCACAGAGTAATTTTTACCTTAACCTTTATTTTTACCTTTAATTTTATCTTTTTTTTGGGGGGGGGGGTCTGTGTGTCCTTTTAGGGCCGCACTCATGGCATATGGAGGTTCCCAGGCTAGGGGTCGAATCGGAGCTGTAGCTACCGGCCTACACCACAGCCACAGCACCTCCAGATTTGAGCTGCGTCTGCAACCTACACCCCAGCTCACGGCAACACCGGACCCTTAACCCACTGAGAGAGACCAGGGATCAAACCTGCAACCTCATGGTTCCTAGTCAGATTTGTTTCCACTGTGCCATGACTGAAACTCCCTAATTCTATCCTTAACTTGTTGGTTTCTACATATTTAATGTTCATTCTGGTCCTATTAGCACCTCCAAAAATACTCTTAGAAAAATGTTTATATTACTTTAGAGTTCCTGAAGTTTAATCCCAATGAAAGGTATCATAATATTTGTCTCTTTCATTTTTTTCCTTACAACTAAAAAGATATTTAAATAGACATTTTTAGGAGTTCCCTAAAAAGAAGTTCGTTGTGTCCTTTTTATAGATTCCACATGTAAGTGATAGCATTTGATGTTGTTGTCTCGTTGTCTAACTGACTTCACTTAGCATGATAATTTCTAGGTCCATCCATGTTGTTGCAAATGCCTTTATTTCTTTCCTTTTAATGGCTCAGTAATATTCCATTGTGTATATGAACCACATCTTCTTTATCCACTCCTCTGTCCATGGGCACTCAGGTTGTATCCATGTCTTGGCTATTGAAAATAGTGCTGCAGTGAACAGTGAAGTACATGTATCTTTTCGAGTCATGGTTTTCTCTGGATAGATCCCCAGGAGTGGGATTGCTGGATCAAATGGTAATTCTATTTTTAGTTTTCTGAGGACTCTCCATACTGTTTTCCACAGTGGTTGCACCAATTTACCTTCCCACCAACAGTATAATAGGGTTCCCTTTTCTCCATACCCTCTCCAGCACTAATTGTTTTAGATTTTTTGATGATGGCCATCTGGTGGGTTGTCATAGTGGTTTTGATTTGCATTTCTCTAAGGTTGCTCCTTATAGTAATATAATAGCTCAGAATGACGTGTAGTCCCCAGGGTTTTTGTTTGTTTGTGGTTTACATTCATAATTCTCAGAGGAAGACGTGAATCTGCCCTTGTAAAGGGAGCTTTTAAATGGTAGAAGAAACACAAGCGCGACTTCTGTTTGATTTTTCTGTATTTTCCATGTACTTTTTGTCTCCAGGTACCTCCACTGAATTTTCAGTAAAGTTAATTTTTGAAGACTGGGTCCTTTTTTTTTTGTTTTTTTGTCTTTTTGCCTTTTCTAGAGCTGATCCCGCAGCATATGGAGGCTCCCAGGCTAGGGGTCGAATTGGAGTTGTAGCCACTGGCCTACGCCAGAGCCACAGCAATGCGGAATCCGAGCCACGTCTGCAACCTACACCACGGCTCATGGCAACGCCGGATCCTTAACCCACTGAGCAAGGCCAGGGATCGAACCTATAGCTTCATGGTTCCTAGTTGGATTCGTTAACCACTGAGCCACGACGGGAACTCGTGGTCCTTTTTTTGTTGCTGAAGGATCAAGAAGTAAGGGGACAAAGAACAGCTCAAAGAGAGAAGGAGGGAGAACGAAGCAGTGCTGTGTCTGGTGATGGTGGGCCAGCCCCTTGGCTCAGCAACTACAGCCTCACCAAGGGTGGTCACCGGGTTGCCTGGAGCTGCGGCGTCCGGGGTCCCTGCCCACGGCACAGCTCAGTGGTTGGCTTTGTTTTAGTAAAATGCCTCTACTCCAAATTGGCGTCTGTGGTTCCATGACTTATCTTTGATGGAAACTAAATACCTGTATTTCAGTTATAGATTTGTAGTGTAATATTTTTCTAAGTAAAAGAGATTTTGAGCCATCAGTTCTTTTTCTACTACTTGGGCTGAATAATAGCCCAGGGTTTTTGCAGTTAAGATGGTTGCTACTCAGCATGGCAACTTAAGCTTAATTTTACCATTACCTTCCAAATCGACCTGAAAATTAAGTAATGTCGTCTCGTGTTAACAGCAGGCTGCTTTTGAGTATCGATAAGCAGCTTTCATTAATTCACTTGTTCGTTCAACTGTTATTTATTCACTGCCTGTTATGTGTCCCATGGTCTGCTGGGCACGGGAGGAAAAGCAGGGCAAAAACGAGCAGTCCTTGCTTTCATGGGGAAAGGGAGAGACAAACAGGCACACCCCTGACCCCCCTAGATATGCTCCAGGAGCAAAGGGGTCTGTCCACCCAGGTCAGGGCTGGGCAGGCTGCAGCCGGTCAGCCACGTCCAGCTCACCACCTGCTTTCCTAAGTCAAGTTTAGTTGGGACACAGCCACACTCATTCTCTATGGCTGCCTTTTTTTCACAGTCACATCAGAATTGAGCAGTTGTGGGAGTTCCTGTCGTGGCTCAGCAGTTAAGGAACCCAACTAGTATCCATGAGGACATGGGTTAGATCCCTGGTGGCACTCAGTGGGTCAAGGATCCGGCGTTGCTGTGAGCTGTAGTGTAGGTGCAGACTCACCTCGGATCTGGCATTGTTGTAACTGTGGTGTGGGCTGGCAGCTGCAGCTCCAGTTCGACTCCTAGCCTGGGAACCTCCCTATGCCGCAGGCGTGGCCCTAAAAGAAAAAAGAAAAAAGAAAGGAAGAGTTGAGCAGCAGTGACAGAGACCATGTGGCCCACAAAGCTTAAGGAGTCAGTGTCGATCGCTTTGCAGAGCTTGCTTGCCAGCTCCCAGCCTTCAGGAATCAAAAGGAAAGGGAGACTTTATAATGAATGTATCCAAGGGTCCTACCCAGGGAAGGAAAACCTCTCGAGTGCCACGCCCAGGGAGTTGAGAAAGAGAAAAGAATCCAAGGGAAGGACAGCTTCCAGGGCCCTGTTGGTGCGGGCTGTGCAGGTGGTGCCTTGAGGAACTGCCTTGAGCACAGAGCAAGGGAAAGAGTGGTGTGAACAAGGTCCCAAGAGAGAACCCAGCCTCGCGAGGGCTGCTTCAAGACGGAGTCGTTGGGTTGAGAACCATTTTTTTTTTTAATTGAAGTATAGTTGATTTATAGCGAAGTTACTCAGTTATACGTACAAATATGTGTAGACTTACCCACACACACGTGTATTCTTTTTCAGTCTTTCCCATTATAGGTTATTATAAGGTATTGAGTATTGTTCCGTGTGCTATGCAGTCGCTTCTTGTTCTTTATCTATTGTATATACAGTGGTGTGTATCTGCTGTAATACCAGATTCCGCTTTCTCCCTCCCTAGCTCCTTCCCCTTTGGTAACCTTAAGTTTGTTTTCTGTCTGAGAGTCTATTTTCGTGTTTCAAATAAGTTCATTTGTATCCTACTTTAGATTCCACATGTAAGTGATACCTTATGTCTTTCTCTGAGTTACTTCAGGTAGTGTGATAATTTCCGTCCATCCACGCTGCTGCAGATGGCATTATTTCATTCTTTTTTTATGGTGCGGTTATATCCCATTGTGTCTGTGTACCACATCCTAACCCACTCACCTGCTGATGGACACTTAGAGTGTTCCCATGTCTTAGCTATTGTAAATAGTGGCATGCGTGTATCTTTTGGAATTAAAGTTTTCATCTCGCCCAGACACATACCCAGGAGTGGGATCGCTGGATCATATGGTAGCTCTGTTTTTAGTTTTTTTAAGGAACCTCCGTCCTCCCCTCCATGGTGGCGGCACCAGTTTCCATTCCCACCAACAGCGTGGCAGGGTTCCCTTTCCTCCGCACCCTCTTCCGCCTGTACTCTTTGTAGGCTTTTTAGTCACGGCCTTTCTGACCAGCGTGAGGATGCGGTGCTTCCATGTGTCTTGATGTTAAGAACCGCCTGAAGTGTGTAAGTAGGCTTCCATGACCTGCTGGATGTCCGTTTAGAAAGAATAGCCGGTGCGTTATTGAGGCAGCGCAGGAGAGAAACAGGACTGGGTGTGGGGGAGATGGTTAGAAAGCTGTTGGAATGACCCAGTTGGAAATGATGGAGCCTGGACCAGGGAGGAGTCAGAGGGAGGGTTGGTGTTTTGGAGTGAGCAAGAGTGTCCTAGAGGCTTCCGGTGTGTGTTCCAGGCGTGACTTCACCCCCGCCCCCCTCCCCTGCCGTCTCCGGGTGCTGGGGCCCGTGTAGAAATACAAGCCAGCTGCCAGCACAGCCTCATCAGTGCTGCTCTTGTTCTGCTTCCTCGAGCTCTTCTTCTCTAGCCTGGGAAGGGCTGAGCGCTGGAAGCTTGGCCACTGTGCTGACCCTTCTTTCAGAAGATGGACCCCCCCCCCCCGCCCCCGTCAGAAGGAGCCCAGGCTCACAGGCACCGCCATAGGTCCTCCAGATGCCTTTCGTGTATGTGTGTTTTTTTACCGGATGATTAATGTTTTTCTTGAAATTTGCGAATGGCTGGGGAGGGGGCGGGAGCTGGTTTTTTTTGTTTTTGTTTTGTTTTTGGCTGAGCCAGCAGCATGTAGAAGTTCCTGGGCTAGGGATCAAACCTGTGCCACAGCAGTGACCCAAGACATTGCAGTGACAATGCCATATTCTTAACCTTCTGAGCCACCAGGGAACTCTCCTTTCACTTTATTTTTTAGTGATGCATACTTCAAATAAAGTCTGTTGGAAGTTGCATTGGAATGTGTTTGATTGCAATGTCAGAAATACTCAAAAAAAAAAAAATGAGGAACTCACAGGAGAGAAAGTGCAGATACCAAGTACTGGATTCTTTAAAAGGCTCTAAGAGTGAAATGATATAAATACTATAGGAAGATACTGTATAAAGGATTCTGGGGATCTCTGAAAAAAAGACCCAGTTAAGGAAATAGAAAGCAATATAGAAAGAATCCTTAGAGATCCAAGGAGATACCAGCTGTAGGGCTGGGAATACTTTTTGCGAATGCACAGAAAGCTATGAGAAACCGTAATCCCTGGTAATAACAGATAAAGTAGTATAAATATAATTAAATGCTTCTAACCCTGTGTCCTTGAGAACATGAGGTATTATTTTCTAAAACTTCGGAGTTCCCGTAGTGGCACAGTGGTTAGCGAATCCGACTAGGAACCATGATGTTGCGGGTTCGATCCCTGGCCTTGCTCAGTGGGTTAAGGATCCAGTGTTGCTGTGAGCTGTGGTGTAGGTCGCAGACACGGCTCGGATCCCACGTTGCTGTGGCTCTGGCGTAGGCCTGTGGCTACGGCTCCGATTAGACCCCTAGCCTGGGAATCTCCTTATGCCGCGGAAACGGCCCTGGAAAAGGCAAAAAGACAAAAAAATTGAAAAAAATAAATAAAAAATAAAAATAAAACTTTTCTCTCCCTCGGTCCCCCACCCACAAAATATGGGTTCAGTTTTATGATTCTGCAGTGCATTTGGTTCTTTCTGCTAAATGAGCTGTGTAGCCTCCATCTAATCCTGTAACTCGCTAGAGATTTTGAAGTACAAATTGCCTTCAAGAACCCGTGTGAACTTCCTGCTGCAGCCAGCGTTTCCCAAAGAGTCCGACTGTTCACAGGAGTCACACAGGCGCGTGGATGCCGGACTGCTTCCCGCTAAGCCACTTTCAAAGCCCTTGCGCTAATGTGCATTGGGAACCCTCTCGGTAGTTTGGTGTAGTGGTAAGAATTAATGTAATTTTAGAGGCATTGACTCTTGTTCGATTGGGAGCTATTAAGAAGACCAATAACCGTTTCCTTGAAGTCCTTTTTGTAGTATTTGTCATCCAGAATTGAAAACCCGACACAGAGCTCCCTCCAAAGAATGGCTTCATTGGCAGGTGGAAGGAAAATCTGATTTTGAGCCTGTCTTGTCTTTTTCAGATCTCGGTCACAGTGGACTGCCCGATCATTATGACAGTTCGCCCTGGGGACAGCCGCCCACCTACAGAAGCGAAGCGCCCTGCAGCTGGGATAAGGTGATCGTCGCCAGGACTGACACGGAGGCGTGGCCTTCCCTCACCGGAGCAGAGACGGAGTCTGCCTCAGAATGCACCACGGACACTGACTCTGCCTCCAACTGTGGCTCGGAGAACAGTAGCATGGCTACAGGGGGTGCCCAGGGCGGCTTCACTGGACAGACCAAGAAGCCCACCGGCAATAATGGCACCAGCGGCGCCCTCATCCACAGCCCTCCCGGCCAGAGTGCCCTCGGAGCGGGGGCAGCGAACAGCGGTGGACCTGCGGCCAGGGCGTGGGGCGTTGCCGCGGGCCCCGGCTCTGGCCTGGCTCACTGCCCCCTGGGCGGCGGGGAGGGGAAGCTGGCCAGCGTGATCGGAGATGGGAGGGGTCAGAACTGCTGGGGGGCTTCCACCTCCGGCGCCAGCATTAACCTTAACCTTAACCCCAATGCCAACCCAGCTGCCTGGCCTGTACTTGGACACGAGGGGACTGTGGCGACAGGCAACCCTTCCAGTATTTGCAATCCAGTCAGTGCCATAGGTCACAACGTGGGCACCCAGAACGGGAACCCAGCGGGCACTTTAGGTGCTTGGGGAAACTTGCTGCCGCAGGAGAGCCCAGACCCACCCACGTCCACCTCTCCGAGTGTGTCTTTCAGCGTTCCACCTCAGAACCTTAACACTGATGGACCAACTAACACTAACCCCGCGAGCGCTTCTCCAAACCCCGTCAATGCAGTGCAGGCGAACGGCCTGCCAAACTGGGGCATGGCGGTCGGCGTGGGGGCCATCCTCCCGCCCCACCTGCAAGGCCTTCCTGGTGCTAACGGATCGTCAGCTTCTCAAGTCAGCGCGGGTGGGGGCGAAGGAGTCAGCACTTCTGTGTGGGGCCTGTCCCCAGGCAACCCCGCCCCAGGAAATAGCAGCTCTGGGTTCAGTCAGGGGAATGGAGACACTGTGAACGCAGCATTAAGTGCTAAGCAGAACGGATCCAGCAGCGCTGTGCAGAAGGAAGGAAACGGAGGGAACGCGTGGGACGCGGGACCTCCTGCTGGTCCCGGAATCCTCGCCTGGGGCAGGGGCAGTGGCAGCAGTGGCGTCAGTAACATCCATTCAGGAGCTTGGGGCCACCCCGGCCGAAGCACCGCTGCCAACGGCGTGAATGGGGAGTGGGGCAAGCCCCCGAACCAGCACTCCAGTAGCGACGTCGGTGGGAAAGGATCCGCAGGGTGGGATGGTCCAAGCGCTGGCAGCCAGAACCCTGCCGCGCCGCCCGGCAGCGAGCACGTGACCTCTTGGGCCAAAGCCGCCTCTTCTGGAACCACGGCAAGTGAAGGAAGCAGCGACAGTTCTGGCGGTCACGGCGAAGGGGGCACTGGGAGGGAGGGAGCAGAAGGCCGAAGGCGAGACAAAGGGACGCTAGACCAAGGGCACCTCCAGTTGCCAAGGAGCGATCTTGACCCAAGGGTTCTGTCCAATACTGGTTGGGGACAGACTCCAGTAAAGCAAAACACTGCCTGGGAATTTGAGGAATCCCCTAGGTCTGAGAGGAAGAGTGACAATGGGACGGAGGCCTGGGGCTGTGCGGCTCCTCCGCCTTCACACTCAGGGGGGAAGAACGATGGGTCCATCACCAACAGTACAAATACCTCTTCAGTATCTGGGTGGGTCAGCTCACCCCCTGCTGCTGTGCCAGCAAACACAGGCTGGGGAGACAGCAGCAGCAAAGCGCCCAACGGCCCGGGGGTCTGGGGGGACGCGATAAGCTCTACTGCTGTCACTAATGCTGCTGCTGCCAAGAGTGGCCACGCCTGGGGCGGGACCGTAAGTCAGGAGGACAAGTCACCCACCTGGGCCGAGCCTCAGAAACCCAGGTCTCAGAACTGGGGAGAGGGACCCAAGTCGAATCCCGCCTGGGGCGCAGGTGGCGGGGACTGGGCGGACTCGTCCTCTGTGCTGGGACACCTGGGGGACGGGAAAAAAGGCGGCTCCGGATGGGATGCTGACGGCCCTCGGTCAGGGTCCGGGTGGAGTGAGGCTCCGCGGTCCGGGCCCGGCGGCTGGGGCAATGGCACACACGCGAAGGTGAATCCAGGGACGAGCTGGGGAGAGTCGTTAAAGCCTGGCCCCCAGCAGAGCTGGGCGAGCAAACCCCAAGACGCCAGCGCCAGTAACTGGGGGGGCGCCGCCTCCGTTAAACAGACAGGAACAGGGTGGATCGGGGGCCCGGTCCCTGTCAAACAGAAGGACAGCGGTGAGGCCACGGGCTGGGAAGAACCTTCCCCGCCCTCCATTCGACGCAAAATGGAAATTGATGACGGTACCTCAGCTTGGGGCGACCCGAGCACCTACCACAATAAAACTGTAAACATGTGGGACAGAAACAACCCGGGCATCCAGAGCAGTGCCGCGGCCAGCACCGCCACCGCCACCACCACCATGAGCAACAGCGCCAGCGCGGCCGAGGCGCCCCCGGCACACCAGGCCGGCGCCCAGCTGAACCGGTCGCCGCTGCTCGGTCCAGGTACGGGGGCACTGTCGGTTCCTTTAGGAGTAAAAAAAGATGGTTTCTTCTCATTGCATTTACAGACATACTTGCCTGATGCTTGTGGAGCAGGTGCCGTTACACTGATTTTGGTGCCCTCCCTCCACCTTAACAGTGTTGTAGTTGCATCTTTTCCAAAGAGAAGCAGTACAGTAGGGTTCTCTGAGCACTTTCCATCCAGGGAGAAAAAAATATATATGTGTGTATATGTGTATACACATCTATGTAAAGCCCTGGCAATGGGAGAAGAGGAAAGGAGAAGAAAATGTGTGCTCTTCAGGAGAGGATGGGGACCCCTGTCTTAGTCTGTGTTTGCTCATTACAGAGGCTTCATTTCTTTGTGAGAGAAATGGTGGTTCTCACCCCTAGGGAGCCTTCCTTAGAATTACCCAGGAGCTTGGGGGTGCCGGGGGGTGCCAACTCAGAGGTCGCTAGTGTCATTGGTCCTGGAGGGAAGCCCATTCACTGGTCATTTTTATTTTATTTTATTTTTGTTTCTTTAGGGCCGTACCCGCGGCATATGGAAGTTCCCAGGCTAAGGGGTCACATCGGAGCTGCAGCCTACACCACAGTCACAGCAGCGTGGGATCCGAGCATGTCTGCAGCCTACACCACAGCTCATGGCAACGCCAGATCCTTAATCCACTGAGTGGGGCCAGGGAACCCGAGTCCTCATAAGATACTGGTTGGTTCATTACCGCGGAACCACGGCATTTTTAAGGCTCCACGGGTGTTTCTGATATGGTTAAGCAATGAAATAAAGCCATTTTTGTAAAATATGATGGCATTATACCATATAAATCATGTTTCGATTTCAGTTGAAAAAAGAAAAAACCCTAAAATTAGACTGAAATCTGTGGTTGCGTTTCTGCTTTGTGCACGGCACTCCACTGGGTGCTGCAGTGGAAGAGAGGACGAGTCAGACCGCAGCCTGTCCACAGGGAGTGTGGGTTGTGGCTGAGAAAGTCAGCATATGCAGCACAGACCAGGGAGGAGGGAGAGCTCGGCTGGCCTGGCCACCAGAGAACCGACAGTGACTCCCCATCTCTCGCTTGACTGTTGGTCCGTGGACAGAGGGTCGTGGTGCCCCAGGCAGGGCCTCGGTCTCAGTGATGGGTGAGGACCGAGCTCACCACACCGCAGAGCCCCAAGGGTGGAAGGGACCAGAGGGAGCATCTGCCAACTCAGGGCGTTGGGTTCAGGGCCTTCCCTCTGTTGTCTGGCCGCACCTGCAGCATGCGGAGCCCCCTGGCCAGGAGTCGAATCCAAGCCACAGCTGCAGCAGTGCCCGAGCCTTAACCCACCTTGCCGGGCTGGGGCTCAGCCCCGAGCTGCCACACTGACCTGAGCTGCTGCAGTCAGGTTCTTCACCCACTGTTCCACAGCGAGAACTCCTGGGACACACTTGTCGAGCGCCTAGCGTGAGGCCCTGCCCCCGCCCGGCACACTTCTTTCCAGGTCACACACCTAGTGTCCTTAGACTGAGCCTCAGGCAGCCTCTCTCTAACCGTTCCTGTGTCTTTGGGACAATACAGAGCAAGGACTGATTTCTCATGCCCCAGCATTTCAAACAGCCGTGTGTGGTTTTCATGCCCATGTACCCCTCCTCCAGGAAATACTCCTGGCTCCTCCCCCTGTTCCTCGCATCGTGGTTGTAAATCCTTTTTGTTGTCGTCTGGAAAAGCTGTGGCTGCCGAGGGTCCTTGCACCCGGGACCGGGGGCCTTGCTGAAAGTGTGCTGTGACTGGTGCAGAGTTCGCTGAGATTAACCTCCCTCCCTCCCATAACCAGGCTCCTGGGAGTGCCCTCCGAGGTTCAGGGAGCTTCTCGAGCTGTGTCACACTCTTCTTAAGTTGGGCTTAAAATCTGAAGCCTTTCTTTTCGTTCAGGCCACTGTGAGCCCTGCTCGCTCAGGACTGTTCTGTGCCGCTGGTGGCTTGACCCCAAGGTAACACTTTGCTCCTGGTAAGCTCGGGCTCAGGTCCCCCAGCCCATTGAGACATTTTTGAATCCTGATTCTGTCATCAGTACATTCGGTATTCCTTCCTGTTTTACGCCATTCCTAAATTCTATAAACATGCACACACAGGCACAGAAACGTAGACACAGCTGAGGAAAAAGTCCTTTCTCTGTGGTCACTCACTCAGTCATCTTATACATGAAGCCGAATTTGCATCTAGAATCCAGCCTACCTCGGAGTCGGGTAGTTTTTTTATTTGGGGACCCCTAATACAGGAAGGCTCATGGCAGGCAGCAGAATGGGTGCTGCGTGCCTGTCGATGGTCACGTGCAGAGCTTGGGGTTCATCAGACGTGGAAACAGAAGCGAGGCGAGTCCGGGCTGCCCCCCATCGCCCTGGGTCAGAACCCCATCGCTGACCCAGCTGCGGCTGGGCGCCTCCATCCCTCCGCCCCGATCCCGCTCCCACCTCCAGGCCTCAAGCACAGGATTCCTTAGGTGCGCATGCCCACCTGTGTGGACGCGTCTAGACCCATACCCCTGCCCTTTTATTTGGCACATGTTCATTCAGAAGGCGTTGTTGAACACCTGCTGTGCGCTGGGTTACAGTAGTGTCGAGGACGGGAGCTCCGCCCTTTTGGAGCCTCCAGAAGGACAAGTACACAGACAGTGCCAGAATGGTGACCGGGAGAGGACAGCATGGAGGGTGGCGCCCGCCCAGGGTTTTGGTCATGAGGGATCAGGGGTGCGCAGATTCTGGGTAACGTGCAGAGAGGTGTTGCAGAGGGAGAGACTAGCACACAGGCCTAGAGGCAAGAAACGAGGTGGCCTGTTTAGGGACAAAAGGAGGTTGAGAGTGGTCGGTGCTTGGGGTGGGTGGCGGGGGCACGGGAAGGCCTTGCCGAGAGAAAAGCCCGGGGCAGGTGTTTCGGCGGGTGAAGAAGCTGCACGTGTCCAGAGGAGTGGGACGGCACTGAGGAGACGAGGCCGACTGAGTGAGCGACTTCCTCGTGGAGTCCTTCCAGCTGGCGAGTGAAGACTGGCTTGATGGGGAGCGGTGCTGGGGCAGAGGCACCGAGCGCAGCCGTGTCTCCGTGGAGGGGGCGGCCTGGGTTGGAACGGTGGCAGGGGGTGCAGACGGAGATGGCAGCGAGACTGGGAACCATTTGGATGTGGGAGCAAAGAGGGTCCAGAGCTGGAGCCAGTGGACAGGTCACGGTGATACGCACATGTCCTGTGGCGGTGACGGCAGAGGTTGGGCATGGAAGGCTCAGAGATGGTGCTGAGGGCACAGCTGTGAGGCGGTGTGGACGGGCAGAGTAGAGGTTTTAAGATGGTGGCGGTTCGAGCCTGTTCAAAAGCTGAAAGGGTGCGTGGAGAGGGAGATGGATGCAAAGGAAGGAGACCCCGCGTCCAGTGGGAGGGCCCGCCAGCCGGCCGGTGGCGCATGTGACCCCGGGCTGGGGGTCACCTTCTGGGTCTTCTCCTCCGAGAGCATGGGAGGACACAGGCCCGGGCTGCAGGGGGAGCAGAGGTGTGCACTGGCCCGTAGAGAGAGGGATCAGGCTAACCAGGGTGGCCAGGCGGTGTTCAGGCCCACGGCAGACAGACACTCATTTCATCCACTTGCATCTGGGACCTCCTGGGTGCCAGGCAGTGCCGGGGTTGCCGGGGATGCGGCAGGGAACAAACGGGACAGAGTCCCTGGCCTGGCGGACTGTGCCGTCCCGCAAGGGAGCCAAGGCTGCCGAGTTAGCGCGGGTGGTCAGCCGGGCAGGAGTGCTCTGGAGAGGCAGCGGGAGGGTGGTCGGCTTGCCTAGGGCGGCTGCTCGGTTTTCATCAGAAGCATCGGGCAGCTGCCCTGTGTCCAGCGCAGAGCCTCCCCGGGCAGCAGCAGGATGGCTCCCTCCGGTCTCCTCTCCGCCTCCCTGGCAGTTAGTTGGCTTCTGCCTCTCCAGCCACCGCGTCAGGAGGTCTTTATGGAGCCCGAGACCATTTTAGCCTGTGCACACACTTCACCGCCACCAAACCAGAGTTCCGCCTCCTCGGTGTTCCCTGGGGCGCAGAGGGTTGAGGATCCGGTGTTACCACTTCGGTGGCTTGGATCACAGCTGTGGTGTGGGTTTGATCCCTGGCCCTGGAACTAACACATGCCACGAATAAGGCAAAAAAACAAACCAACCAACCTCGTGGCCCGTGGGCTACACCTGGTCCCACATGTGTGCCTTTGGGGCCCACGTTGTTCATAAGAGTCAACGTTTTTGACGAGACTTGTGTATGAAATTCCAGATTTCTGGCTTTTGGAAGCCTAGACGGTCTGATGCGTTGGATTTGGACGGCAGCAGTGAACCAGGATGGCTCGGGTCTGCAGCGCCCACGCCATGGCGTTTGCCACGTCCCCGCCCTCTGCTCCCCCAGCCCCAGGCTTGTCCTCATAGTCTTCCTGCGTGGGTCTGTTTACATTAACTGACTGGCTCCCTGGACGTGTGAATTTCTGATTCCTGATTTGGCTTTGTTTGGGGCGGGGGGGGGGGGGGGGGCGGTAGGGCCACACCCTGGGCATGTGGAAGTTCCCAGGCTAGGGGTCGAATTGGAGCTATAACTGCCAGCCAGCACTACAGCCACAGCAACGCAGGATTCCCCAACCCACTGAGCAAGGCCGGGAATCAAACCCACATCCTCAGGGATGCTAGTCAGATTCGTTTCCTCTGCGCCACGATGGGAACGCCTGTGGTTCCTGTCTTTCACTATCAGATGACTGACATTTCTAGGCACTTAAGTTTGATTAAGCATTTGAGGAAACCAGGGGAAGGGAGAAGGAAGACAGGCAATTGATGCCGCAGATGCAGGGGTCTAGCGGGAGAGTCCAGGGGTATAAAGTTCGGTGGTGGAGTTGGCACAGGAAAAGCCCTCTGCCGTGTCCCACCCACCCAAGTCTGTCTTCTGGAAATCCTTGTTCCATAACTGTTCCTCATAGGTCGTGATTTGAGCCCCCTCCTCCCCTGCTCATCATCTTCTAGAAAAGCTGCAGCTGAAGGGGGCCCTGTGCCTGGCGCGGGGGTCCTGCTGGTCAGCATGGCCTGGCAGCATCAGGTGACCATGTGCGGCCTCGTGTGGTCTGGATGGTCCCTGCCACTCACTTTACAGAGGAAGCCCGGGGACCACATGGTGAGGGGGAAGGGGTCTCAGGTGTGTCATACGTATCTTGCCTGCTGCCACTTCTGCAATATCACGTCCAGGACACCCCGCAGAGATGGGGGCCCACAGCATCTGTGATTTTTTTTTTCCCCTCTTTAACATGTTACCTTTAGAATCTCCTCGTAGTGGTTTTTAGTAGACAAAGAGTGTGAGCTTTATCCTGGATAAAGGCACTGCTCTTTGGTTGGAAAGGCCAAATTAATTTTCTTTTATGTGAAAAGTGTTCATAGGTAACATTTTTTTAATAAATTGCACATGGTCACATCAAACATAAGAGGAGGAGAATGCGCTCCATTCCTCCACCGCAGCTGTCTCTGTGTTTCTTCTCTCCCTGCGGCCTCGGGCCCTACGCGCGTCTGAACTCTGTATCTGGGGCAATAGTGTGAAAGCAGTTGTGGATTTTATTTTACCACCTAACAGACACGAACAAAAAGTTAGATGGATTGTTTCCACGTGCCAAGCCGTGTTCCTCTGGTGACAAAGAGCAGCGGTGTTGAGGCCTCGTTCCGGCCCCCATCGCCTGTCCTGAACCTGCGCTCCTGTGCCCAGAGAGCAGATCCCCCTTCTCGGGAGCTAAGGCCACGGCTCTCCCGGCCGCCAGGCCAGCCGTCCTTGGCGCTGCACGAGGAGCAGTCCCGCTACCCCACCCCCAGTCCCCTTCTTAGCGGCGACAACACCCGCAGCCCCTCGGTCCTTTCCATTGAGGGCCGGGCAGCATGGGCGTGGCAGTGGGTTAGCAGGCGGCCTGAACACGTGCCCAGACCCACTGCGATTCCCCGTGCCCACAAGGCCGCAGACCCGGTGACCGTCTGATGGGGTTTCTGCTCTTCGAGAGCAGGCCTTTCACAGGTTCTGCGGGCTCACTCTGGCCCTGCACGCATTTGGCAAAATGCTGATGCATCTCAGAGCTGGGCGTCTAAGTTCTTTCAGCTGTTCATCTTCGCCCCTGAAGGGTCTTGATCCCTGTCTTAGGAAATCCAATTTCTTTACTATGTGGGCTTTCTGTGTGCATCCAGCTTTATAAAAGTATATGCTACAGGACAGTCATTTTTGTCCTGTTCTCGTTATATTGATATTCATTAATTAGTTTTCTGATGAGCCTGAGGAAAACTGAGAGTAGCTTTGGAAATGCAGTATGGCATCATACATTGGATCATTTGGATCCGGTTCAAACCCAGTCTGAGGTTGGAACGCCTTAAAAGTCTGCAGACGTGCCCTGTGCCTGCCCTTTGATCAAGAGATGTAAGCTGCCTGAGAAGGACGCATGGGGTCTCTCTCTCAGCCTAGAGTGTGACGTCCTGTCAGCTGGCGCTGAGCAAGCAGGGCCGCCTCCTCAGCTCCGGCCCGGAGGCGTGGTGTGTGAGCTACAGCCGCAAGCTAAGGAAATGAAAGCCCATCCTGAAAATGCAGCCTAATTATCTAGTGCACTTAGAAATAAATACTCGGGACACTTAAAAATCAATTTGCAGGGAGTCCTGCTGTGCCGCAGCAGGTTAAGGATATGGGCTAAGGACCCAGCATTGCTGCAGCTGTGGCATAGGCCTCCTCGGCTTCAGTTTGATCCCCAGCCAGGAACTTCCATGTGCCATGGGGCTGGCCGAAAAAGAAGAAAAAAAAAATCACTTTGCAGGCATGGGAGAACATTGAGTATTAATAAAACTTTTGATGAATAACATATGCTCACAGGAAACTCTGACTGTAGCAGTGAGATTAGGGAGAACCTCCAGAGATGGTTTCTTTCGTCCCTGGCCTTTGTCAGGTGTCACCATGACATTTAGATCACTTGAAAGGGATTGGGAGGTGGCGAGTGGGTGGGTGGACAGATCACTGTGCAGGAGTTTAGAGTCGACCACGAAGGCCAGTCACTTCCTAATCTGCGTGAAACTGGCCACATGGTGGGGTTGTGAAATCTTGCCTGAGGTTCTGTCCTCCACAGTGGGTGGAAATGAAATGTTAGTGCCACATGTCAATCAGAAAACCAGAAGGGCGTGCTCTTGTGGCACAGACCCCCTTGGGGTTCAGGATCTGGCACTGGCCCTGCAACTGCTCTGGTCGCTGCTATGGCACAGGTTCAATCTCTGGCCCAGGAACTTCTGCGTGCTGTGGGCTCAGCCAAAAAAAGAAAGGAAACCGGAAGAACACTGCTAATGTGGGTCGTCTTCCAGAATATGTGTTTTATCCATCACAATCCCCCTTCTCCTTAGCTCCCGGCAGTGTCTTGCCTAGGCCGCCTCCATGCATTTCAGCCGCACTAATCACTGTCGTCTCGTGAGGTTGGAGAGGGCTCCAGCCAGAAGCAGAAGCAGACTTTGCTTTGGGTGCTTGCTTCATCTAGTGATATTATATTTGCTTTATCATTTCGTTTCCTGGCACAAATATCATAACCCAAGGCAGAGACGGTGTGAGTTAGTCATGGGACAGACAGATCTCCCATTCTGTGAACTAAAACTTGGAAGCAGCGGGATTTCAGCGTCCTCTCCCTTGATAGCTAAGCACGCGTGTTGTTCCTCTAAGTGTCCTCGGAGCCAGCGCTGGGGAACACTGTCCTTCCTGCGAGCCGCCAGCCCTAGGAGCTCCCTCCCTCCCATGTCATCCTTTGGTGTAAAAATGAGATCCACGATAGAGTCACCTGCAGACAGAGGGAGTCAGCAAGCTGCTGTTGGGCACATGACTGTTTTCACAGAACTTCAGACACAGATCTCTCTACCTCTTCAGCCTGAGCGGTTCTATTTTAAGCACCATGCCGTAGTAGTTAGCAAAACCAGAAGGAGCTGTGAGCAGTCTGCGCTTTTTGCGGATGTGAGATATTTTGCGTTTCAGTTTGGTTAGGGTGCTTAAGTATTTTGAGGGACTTGAAAGGAAGACCAGGGAATCAGAGGTCCTGCTAAAGCGTCAGGAGACGCCTGGAGTGTGGGTCCTGGGGATACACATGAAGGTTTTCCCTTTAAGTACCTACAGTTCAAAATGAATTTAAAAGTGAGTTCCCACCGGGGCACAGCGGGACTGGTGGTATCTCTGCAGCACTTGGGACTCAGGTTCAATCCCCGACCTGGCACAGTGGGTTAAAGATCTCAAGTTGCTGCAGTGTGGGTCGCACCTGTGGCTCAGATCTGGCCCCTGGCCCAGGAGCTCCGTGGCCACGGATGGGGCCACTAAAGAAGAAGAAATCTTAAAAAATGAGACCGCTAAAGATGCCTTTTGGCCCCACTCACATCAATGAGAGAGTTACTAGCACATTTGAAATCAGCGTCAATGCCCTAAGATAGAAACTTTTTTATTCTGTCTCTAACACCTACCCTCTGGGATGATCCGGCGAGACAGACAAGAAGGTCTTGTGCACCTCGAGGCCGTGTGCTCGGCTTCTGGAAAGGATCCTCACACACAGCAGCTCGGGCCACTGCCGTGGCAGGCCCCAGCCCTGGCCCCGGAACGTCCACCTGCCGCAGGTGTGCCCCTCCCCCCCAAAAAAGCAGCAGGGTGGGCTGTTTGTTTTGGCTGCACCCTCAGCCTGTGGAAGGTCCTGTGCCAGGGATCGAACCTGCCACAGCGGTGACCCTAGCCACTGCAGACACAATGCCGTATCTTAACCCACTGAGCCACACAGGAACACAAGCAGTAGCATTTGAAGGACCATTTAAAAAAAAATTTAACATCAGTGCTTTCAGTGTAAAGTAGGAATTTGTTCAGCCTCATTAAATAAGCCCAACTTTAGAAGAACACCTATAAAATTATTAACAACAGGGAATACCATATCACTTGAGCAATAAACATTACGCAGTGGGGATTGTATTTATTTTAGTAGTATGTATTTAAAATTCTTTTTTTTTTGTTTTTTTGGTTTTTTTTTGGTCTTTTTAGGGCCACACCCACAGCATATGGAAGTTCCCAGTCTAGGGGTTGAATCAGAGCTGCAGCCGCCAGCCTACACCACAGCCACAGCAACACCAGGTCTGAGCCACATCCGCCAC
This sequence comes from Phacochoerus africanus, assembly GCF_016906955.1. NCBI lineage: Eukaryota > Metazoa > Chordata > Mammalia > Artiodactyla > Suidae > Phacochoerus > Phacochoerus africanus. Next base: position 3,828,494 of record NC_062557.1, on the reverse strand, counting down.
CTACACCACAGCTCACTGCCACGCTGGATCCTTAACCCACTGAGCTAGGCCAGGGATTGAGCCTGCATCCTCATGGATGGTAGTCAGATTCGTTTCTGCTGAGCCATGACAGGAACTCCTAAAATTATTTTCTCTCTCTCAAAAATACTTGCTTTGCATCAATATGTTTCCATGTGCCTCGGTTTTAGTGTCTCTTCCGGGTTCCCGGGTGTCTACTGGTGCACTCACTCTGATGTGTGTGTTAGTTTGGCCAGAGAGCAACTTAAAGTGGAAATACTCGGAATTTTCCTGTGGCGCAGCAGGTTACTGATCCGGCGTTGTCACTGCAGCAGCTTGGGTCTCTGCCATGGTGCAGGTTTATCCACCGGCCCAGGAACTTATGTATATGCTGTGAGAGGGGCCCAAAAAATGGAAATATTGTTTTCTTGATTTTTGAGTGAGCAATTATTCTTCCACTTATTTCTAAGATTTTGGAACATGCTGCTTACAGATCATTTGCCTTCTGTACGAGAGTCTTAATGTTTATTCTTAGTTTTGACTTAAGCAGTTTGTAGTTCTGTCTTCTAGAGAGATGGAGCTAGAAAGATGACAAACAAATTTCAGGTAGATTTGTTATGTGAGTACCTGCAATAGATCAGTATTTTTTTTTTTTTACAGCTGATTGGCCTTTAGCAACACCTAAATTATTTCCTCTTCCCAAAATTTCCGTAATTTTTTGTCATCTGTGTTAATTTTCCTATTTTCATTTTGTCCCTTTGATGTGTAAAACTCCCTTCTTCCAATATGCACTACTGTTTCCTGTGTAATTATCGAAGATGTTACAGTTACCAGTTGTCAGTAGCTGACTAGGGCCAGCCTCCCTAGTAATTGGTAATAATTTACATGGTGTATTGCTCAGCATAGGGCCTGTGAGCCTCAGTGATGCATGGGTTGCGTGTTCTTTTGTCATTAATACTATTGCATTTTATTAGAGGAAAAGCATCAAGGGAGCTGACTCCATGCAATTTTTAGTCAGAAAATCAATAAATTTCACAATTGAGATGGTGGTATCCATCTTTCAACCAAAGAATTTAAAAATTGTGTTTAGCTATTTGTATTTTATGCTTTCTTTTCTTCAGTTAGCTTTTTCTTTTTTTGATTTTTAGGGCCGCACTTGCAGCATATGCAAGTTCCCAGGCTAGGGGTTGAATCGGAGCTGCAGCTGCCGGCCTACGCCACAGCCACAGCAACGCCGGATCCTTAACCCACTGAACAAGGCCAGGGAACAAACCCACAACCTCGTGGGTTCCTAGCCGGATTTGTTTCCGCTGTGCCACGATGGGCATTCCCAGTTAGCACTTAAAACAGTCACAGTTCTGTCTCTGAGAAGTTGTATCTGTATGAAAATTGCAACGGACATGAGCTGTTGGTATGACTGTCAGTAGTGCCAAGTGAGCTTATGGGCAAAAGCAGAAAGACCAGAATTTGTGTTGATTTGGGAAAATGAGTTCTGCGTGTATAAAATAAAATATTCTCTTACTAAAGTATAAAGAAAGTGGGGAGGTCCTTACGTTGGCCTGGTCTTGAATCACCTGTCTAGGCTCTCTGTTTACTTTATCTGTATGTGTTTAATCTGCCATCTTCTCGTTTGTTTGTTTGTTTGTTTGTTTGTTTACCCGGACCTTTGTCTTTGGTGATGGGTCGAAAGATAAGCAAGAATAGGCATTCCCGTCGTGGCTCAGTGGTTAACGAATCTGACTAGCATCCACGAGGACGCAGGTTGGATTCCTGGCTTCACTCAGTAGGTTAAGGATCTCGTGTTGCTGTGGCTGTGGTGTAGGCCAGCAGCTACAGCTCCAATTCGACCCCTAGCCTGGAAACCTCCATATGCCGTGGATGCAGCCCTAAAAAGACAGAAAAAAGATACGCCAGAATAATTTTCAGTGTATGTTTGCAACTTGTAAATTTGGTGATAAGAGACTCATGTAACAAAATGTCCTTTAGGTTGTTGCCTATAATGCCCGAAGTAAAAGAGCTACTTCTTAAACCTGGGCTTTAAGCTATTCCTTTAAACTCTACTGTGTTGCAGAACTGTGACTTGAAGAATCTGTACTAGAACGGGCTTTGGGTTTCAGGTGGGCAGGGGTCAGGAGGGAGAAAATTGTAGCTCTCAAGAGCCCAACAGACCTGATTCAATTTAATATTGTCTCTTCTTTACTCTCTACTAAAAGCCACCCGAAAGATGACCTCGAAATTCTTTGGAACTTGACCTTACCTTTTCGCCTTCTCTCTGTGTGAGACGCTTCTTGTTTTCTCTCTCCCCGGGGCCTTCAGTTCCGTCAGGCTGGGGAGAAATGCCTGCTGTTCCTTCGAAGGCGGAGAGCTCCTGGGGAGCCACATCCCCGCCTCCCGCCCTGGTGGACAACGGCACGGCCGCCTGGGGCAAGCCGCCCAGCAGCGGCAGCGGGTGGGGAGACCAGCCCCCCGAGCCCACGGTGACCTTCGCAAGAGCCGGCGCCCCCACCGCCGCCCCAGCCCTGTGCAAACCAGGTGAGCCCAGCATCGAGCCCGCCCTGGGAGGGGCTTTAGAGGTGGGCCCAAGGGGTCTAGTTAGAGGCATCCTTTTCATGGCGTTTTAAGAATTAGTGTTTTAGGGCACTGTCCTCATTTTATTTACATTTTCTGTTTTGCTTTTGTTTCATGTTTTGTTTTGGTTTTGGTTTTATGACCCCACCAGCGGCATGTGGAAGTTCCCAGGCCAGGGGTTTATTTACTTCTTAAGACTGACATTAAACCAAGGAAATATTTGCCATGTCTGATACATGAATATAAAGGTGCTTTTAACAGAGGTCTCTGTTCTCCAGTTCCTGTCATGGCTCAGCAGAAACGAGTCTGACTGGTATCCAGGAGGACGCAGGTCCAATCCCTGGCCTCGCTCAGTGGGGTGAGGATCCGGCACCGGCACCGCTGCGAGCTGTGGTGTAGGTGGCAGATACAGCTTGGATCTGGTGGTGGCTGGGGCTGTGGCCATGGCCAGCGGCTACAACGCCGATTCCACCTCTAGCCTGGGAACGTCCATATGCTGCTGGTGCGACCCTAAAAAGACAAACGTTTAAAAAATTTAAAAAAATTAAAAAAAGAATTCTGTGTCCTCTTTAAAAAAAAAAAAAGGGCAAGGATGAGAACAGTAAGGCACATCTGACCAATGCTGTTTGCAGCATCTCCATCCTGCCACTGAACCGTTTGCACGCACGGCGGTACTGAGCAAGGAGTCTGCCACTTTTCTTTTTTGAGACTAGGTTTTGAAACATACATTATTTCACAGCAGTCAGACACTCTCCCACTCTCCTTGCTTTCGCCTTGTAAATAAAAACCCCTTGGGATACCCCAGAGTCATGCTTTCTCCCTTTTTTTTCCTTCATTTTTTTCCAAAGAAAAGCAGGGGAATTCCCTGGTGGCCTAAGGACTTAGCACTGTCACTGCTGTGGCAGGGGTTCCATCCCTGGCCGTAGGTGCAGCCAAAAAAAAAAAAAAAAGATGGAAGAAATATGATCGGGCTGCCTCCGTTGTCTGAAAGTATAAGTAGACGTATAAAATGCACATTCTTATAAACGTCCCCATCGCGTTTGCCAAGCAGAATTCGATATGCGTGGCTGTTTTACAATATGACTCTTAGGACATTGTATGCAACTTATAGTAGAACATAGGTTGCTGATTTAAGTCCGATATGAAAAGTAATTGCTCGTTGGCCTTCCCTGGTGGCCTGCGTGTGATGTTGTCACCGCTGTGGTTCTGTTTTAGTCCCTGGCCCCGGAATGTCCCCATGCGTGGCCAACGGAAATTAATCGTGCACGTCGCTGCAGAAGCTTTTTTGTTGTTTGTTTGTTCGTTTGTTTGGGGCATCGTTAAATGTCTCAGATCTTGAAATGCAACTTTATTGGTTTAGTATTTCGTGACTTTGTTAACACTGGATCCTGTATGCTCTGTATGCCAACCATTCTGCTGAATTATTTATTCCATTCGTTTTACTTCTTCTTGCAAATCCAGAGTACAGGGAATCTCCTGGTTATTTGGATGCAGGTGCCAGGGCTGTATATTTGTTTTTATAATTTGTCCTTGGAGGCCCAGTTAGATGCCTGTCCAGCTTGTCACCCTCATACCTTCAGTCGTCTTGCAGATTCAGCTAACTGTCCTGTCACCTGATCTTTGGCCTTCTTCACATTCCCCAGGAGGGGAAATTTGGGGGTAACTTTTACACCAAAAATTACTTTGTATCTTAAGAAAGGAGAAAAAATAATATCCTGAAATTGAAACTCGGGGTTCACCTGTAGCTCCGTCTGCCTGGGGCCTCAGCTGCGTCCACCCTGCTGTTCTGGGAGCTTCTTCTTCCAGCTTCTCAAACACAGACTGACAGGGCCAGGCGACTGATGGGCCAAGTTTCTCTTGATCCCCAGGCCACCTTTGTGTGGTCTCCTTGGGGAGCATTGGTCCACGTCACACATCACACGACACAGAGGACGGTGACCCTTTTCAGGGCTCTGCATTCCACCGGCGCTTTCATATCCTGCAGAGATTGCCGCCTTCTGTAGCCCCCAGGCTTTGTTGTTAGAACGCCCACGCTTCCAGATGACCTGCAGTTGGTTACAGGAGGTGGGCACAGCACAGACCACAAGGAGGTGGAGTCCAAAGAAGAAAGCCCGTGCGGGCACACGGCTGTGCTACCCTTCCAGTAGGAGAAGGAGTTCTCAGATCTTAGGGAAGCAGAGTAGACAAAGGGAGGTTACCGTGCACCCCTTTGGCCTGCCTCTCCCCCGGGACGTTCTAGGGCAGCGCCGTCTGCTCCAGGAACGTGGCCTTGATGCGTGCTTGTCCCCTCTTTCCAGCTTCAAAATCTATGCAAGAAGGCTGGGGCAGCGGCGGGGACGACGCGAACCTCGGGGCCAGCCAGTGGGAAGACGAGGACGGGGGCGTGTGGAACAACGCCGCTTCCCAGGAAAGCGCCTCCTCCTGCAGTTCCTGGGGGAACGCCCCCAAGAAAGGACTCCAGAAGGTGTGTGCCCCGCTACAGAAAGGAGAGGCCGAAGCGCAGCGGGGCCTAAAGGCATCCTGCGGCAAGGCGGTGTCTCCCGTTAGCAGAGAGAGAGGTCTGAGGTTCTCCGAGTGCTCCGAGCACCCCGGGGAGGTCCCGGGGCCCCCAGGGACTCCCTCCCAAGCGTAGAGGGGGGTTTCCAGAAGCTCCATGACTTTGCTTTCACGACAAAGCAGAGGCAGAGACAAACACGGGATTTGAGCAGCTTCTGTGAAGCCAGGCAGCAAGGTGATGTCTGGTCAGCTGCAGCAATGCCACTCATCTCACTAAAAGTTTTTAGTTTAGAAAATATAATTATTTGCCATTAAAAAATATTCTGGGGAGTTCCCGTCGTGGCGCAGTGGTTAACGAATCCGACTAGGAACCATGAGGTTGCGGGTTCGGTCCCTGCCCTTGCTCAGTGGGTTAAGGATCCGGCATTGCCGTGAGCTGTGGTGTAAGTTGCAGATGCGGCTCGGATCCTGCGTTGCTGTGGCTCTGGCGTAGGCTGGTGGCTACGGCTCCGATTTGACCCCTAGCCTGGGAACCTCCATATGCCGCGGGAGCAGCCCAAGAAATAGCAAAAAAAAAAGACAAAAAAAATATATATATCTTCTGTTGGGAGTTCCTGCTGTGGCACAGTACGTTAAGAACCTGACAACGACGACGACGGCAGCTCAGGTTGAGGCAGAGATGCAGGCGTGGTTCCTGGCCCGGTGCAGCGGGTTAAAGGATCTAGCGTTGCCTCAGCTGCAGTTTGGATTCGGTCCCTGGCTAGGGAACTTCCCTATGCCATGGGTGCAGACCCAAAAAAAAAGTAGATGACTAGACTATCCTGTTCAGTGCAGCGCCCCCCACCCCCGCTTTAGGGAGGCAGGGAAAGAGGAGAGAACAGGGAGCACGCGAGGCCCGCACCCGCCCTGGGGTGGCCTCTGCAGGGTTGACACGTCTCTGGAAGGACGAATGAGGGGAGAAAGCAGGCGGGCCTGGGGCGGGAGGAAGATGCTCCCTGTGTCCCTTTTTTCTACTTCAGAATCACCTGAGTGGATTATCTGTATAAAAAAAAAAGTCCTTTGAAAACCACCCAGTCAGCAGTGAGCAGAACCCGGAAACTCAAACCAGGGCTCTCTGCTCGTGAGGAGCAGAAGTGGTTGCAGACATCAAGTCAGCTCTTGTTTACAGTCAGGCTGGCGAGTAATGCACTTGATGATGGGACCAGAAATGCCGCATTGCTAAATTAAAACGTTGTACACTCTTGGCACAGCCAGCTCCGGCTGCATAGTCATGAGCACGATCCCCCCAGATAAGCTGCTCCCCTGAGGAAGGCGAGCCCGTTAGCTTGGTCGCCCGCACGCGCCCCTCAGTGGCTGCAGCAGGGCTCGCTTTGAGAGGCCTCACCCGCTCCTCGCCCGGGCAGAGCTGCTGCCCCTCCATCCCGCCCCCCTCTCCCTGTTGTTGCTCAACTCCTTCCTTCCTTCCTTCACCCTCTCCCTCACCGCCTTTACAGCCGCACCCTCAGCACACGGAAATGCCCAGGCTAGGGGTCCAATCGGAGCTGCAGTTGCCAGCCACAGCCACAGCAACGCGGGATCCGAGCCGTGTCTGCGACCTACACTACAGCTCACGGCAACGTCGGGTCCTTAACCCACTGAACGAGGCCAGGAATCAAACCCACAACCTCACCGATCCCAGTCTGGTTCCTTTCCGCTGCGCTGCAATGGGAACTCCTCCCCACTCTTTTTTTATCCAGCCTACGGGCCATGAATAGTTAACAAAATTTACAGGATTTTTTTATTCCTTTTATCTTGTTGTCTTTTCATTTTGCTGGAGTGAACACTCTGTATTTTGTCATCTTTTAGTATACAGTTTATAAAAGGGCAAGAGCCACTCAATTTTTTAGCAAAACTTCCCATAATATCATAGGGCTGTGTTCAGAGGCGCACTTGCCATGATCATTTGAGAGTGGAAGCAGTACCTGTTTGTGATAAACTAACAGTTTCCCTCTCTGGAGAAAAGAAATCATCTTGCTTTTGTAAGTCCATAAACTGCACACATACGCCAACCGTGAAAGCACCCCAAAGCATTGCACAGCGTGGGCCCACACTGCAGTCAGGGAGACACGGAGTCCAGCGTTGCTCAGGACGAGCCGAGGCAGGTGCCGGGACTGGTGCATTGGCGGGACCTTGAGGCCTCGCCCATTCCTGGAAGCAGTGCGTTCCAACGTGCCTCATGGGCTTCTCCCCCCCCTCTGTTCTAGGGCCTGAAACCATCTGGCAAGCAGGACGAGGCTTGGATCTTGACCCGGCTGATCAAACAACTCACAGACATGGGCTTCCCGGTGACTGGCGTCTTATTTTACTGCCCCCACCATGTGTCCTGCCCTGCATGGCCTTGCTGTGTCCTGCCCGCCTTTGTCAGGGGTAACGGAAGGAAGGCTTTTGAGGGATGCGTTGGTTGGCACAGCCTAACTCTGAAATTCCCTTTCACATGGGCGCTCCTGCAGAGAGCACGTCATTTCCGTCACGAGAGGCGGAGGAACCTTTTCCCAGGAAAAACAATGATGTGTGGCTCTTAATGTTCAGTCTTATATTTTAATTGATAATTAAGAGGGAGCTTTCCTTCGTTTATGCAGTAGATTGACAAAGAGCACACGAGGGAACTTGGCATAAAGTGCTAACGCTTCGTGTCCAGAGAAGGGATCCTCGCCAACCCTGTTTGGTTCCTGGGTTTCAGATCATGTGTGGGGCGAGCTGGAAATCCTAGGCTTATTCCTCCGCAGACGCACTGCAGTCTCAAGTGCCAAAGGCCGAAGGGCAGGAGTTCCGGTCACGAGGGGCACCCCCATGCCGGCCGTGTATTCCCGTCAGATGTCTTCTTTCCACAGCTTTATTCAAATGAGTGCTTATCTTTTTTTTTTTTTCTTTCATATTCTGCTAACCTTTACTTTTTTCATTGAGGTATAGTTGACTTACAGGGTTGTGTTAATTTTGTGGTTTAGCAAAGTGACTCAGTTATACATAGAGAGACATTATTTTTTATATCCTTTTCCATTGTAGTTTAGCACAGCAGGTTCAACATAGTTCCCTGTGCTGCACATAGGAGCTCGTTGTTTATCCGTCCTGTGTGTAACCGTTTGCATCTGCTGACCCCAGACACCCCACCCATTCCCTCCCCCATCTCCCTCCCCCTTGGCAGCCACAGGTCTGCTCCTTATGTCTGTGAGTCTGTCTCTCTGTTTCATAAAGTTCGTTTGTGTCATATTTTAGATTCCACATATAAGTGATAACATATACTGGTCTTTCTCTTTATGACCTAACTTCACTTAGTATGAGAATCTCTAGTTGTATCCATCCAAATGGCACTCGTTCATTCTTTTTTATGGCTGAGTAGTATTCCAGTGTGTGTGTGTGTATCACATCCTCTTGCTCCATTCATCCGGGTTCATGGACATTTAGGTTGTTTTCGTGTCTTGGCTGTTGTGAACACTGCTGCCGTGAACAGAGCGGGGTGTGTGTATCTTTTCTGGTCATAGCTTTGTCTGGGTGTATGCCCAGGAGTAGGATTGCCCATGTGGTAATTCTCTTTTTAGTTTTTTGAGGAACCTCCATACTGTTTTATTAATATCTGTACCAACTTACGTTCCCATCAACAGTGTGGGAAGGTTCCAACTGAGGATTTATCTTTTGATTGCTGTGGGTGTCCCTAAAGAATGAGCCTAGAGTGGCTCTGGACGGAGGAGGGAACCACATATTCATGTCGGGGGCAGGCCTCCAACCCTGGGCCGGGCACTGGGCCTGGGGCCCAGCCTCTCCCCGTGTGAGGTGCTGGGCCCAGACTGGCCCAGCAGCACTGGGACAGTGTGCCCTGTGTGGTTCTGTTCTCCCACCAAGACTAGTCTGGTTCGATCAGAGGTAAGGACCAAAATGAAACTCCTGGTTTTGTGTTGTATTGTTTTTACCTTTTTTGGTGACAAGTAGTTGACAGCAAAGCCTACTCTGGACTCTTACTCTGGCTCCCCGCAGCCGCCCTGGTAGCAGTTCCGCCTGTGGCTCAGGGTCACACAGAATTAGTTACAGGACTCTGCTGGCACTGGACATTTGGAGGGGGTTTCTTTTGTTTTGTCTTTACATTTAAAGTGTTAAATACAAATCCTTCCCCTAAAAATCAATTCAGTACTTTTTCTAAATAAAAAGTATTTTTTATTTAGAAGACATTTCTCTATAACCTCAACAAGGAAGAAAAGTATTTCTAGTTTCAGAACCTAACAATATTAGATTAACATGCATCACCTCCCTGACAGAGATACAACGCTTCACAAGCTTCTCCTCCTGTGAACGCGTAACCCTCATGAAATTCTCTTCCTCCACAGAGAGAGCCGGCTGAAGAGGCCTTGAAGAGTAATAATATGAATCTTGACCAGGCCATGAGTAAGTACGATGAGACACAAAAAATACACTGCCTTTTTTAGGAGTTCCCGTCGTGGCTCAGTGGTTAATGAACCCGACTAGTATCCATGAGGATGCGGCCACAGACTCCAAGGCCCACCCGGAGCCAAACTGAGTGAGGCCTCACTCAGTGGGTTAAGGATCCGGCGTTGCCGTGAGCTGTGGTGTAGGTCGCAGATGTGGCTCGGATCCTGCGTTGCTGTGGCTGTGGGGTAGGTCGGCAGCTGCAGCTCTGATTCGACCTCTAGTCTGGGAACTTCCAAATGCTGCAGGTGTGGCCCTAAAAAAGCAAAAAATAAATTAAAATAAACATAGTTACATTGAATGTTTACATGTAAAATACAGCTGATTCTCTTCACTCATGGTACTTATGTCCTGTCCCTGCAAACACTGGCCCTTGCCCTTTGGGGACGCCCAGGGTTAGGGTCTCCGAGCCTCTGGCCGCAGCATTTTTTTCAACTAGTCTGTTCGTAGCCTTGTCTAATGCGTGATTCTGTTTAACGAAGCCTTACTTAGCATCTGTCTCTCACAAAGTCGTCTGCTGACTCTCTTTACGGTAAAGCGTTAGCCGGGCAGGTGAACCCCCTCCCGACCCGAGGGTCCAGGTCACGGGACCCGAGGTGTCTTTGGCTTCTCGACTCACACCGGGGCCGTCAGCCGTGCTCTTGTTACGTGAGTCAAAACCTCCTGGATCCGCGAAGGGGCCGCTGCCCGCCTTCTCTGGAGCTCCCACTCCCACTGGAGACGGCACTCCGGCCCCTCCCTCGAGGGCGACTTTCCCGTCCCTTCTCCCGGCCGGTCCATGTCGCCGGTCATCAGGGTTGAACTCACGGCCGCCTGGGCACCGCTGCTCCGGCTCCGTTTTTTTTGTCCGTCGGGCTCCACGCAGGCCTTCTTGAGCTCGGGACACTAGCAGCACGTGGGCTTGGGGACCATGGGGTCCACAGAAGTCACCAGCAAAGAGCCTGGCCCTAAAGAGACCATAGACGGACACTCGCTGTGTGACAGCCTGAGCTGGGAGTGTGTGTGTCAGGGGTACAAGCATATTTTAGCGAGAAGTGAATTCATGAATTCGTGGGCTCAGAATTCACAAATAACGAGCATCAGCTTTATATCCATGTGCAGGAGCCAAACACGCCGTGTGAGCTGCCAGGACTGAGGGGGTCGCGTGAGCCCAAGGGAACCCCGCCTCGTGAGCCTGAGGCGGGACAGAGTTCGGGGCGCCAAGCAGACACCCGTCTCTGAATCGCAGGGGCACAGGGACCAACTCTCCGCCTTGCATTGCATTGTCCCCCCAACATCTGGACAGGGTCTTGCAGCCAGGAGGGCCCTCTTAGGAAGCAGGGGCGACAAGGCAGCGGCGGCAGGCGGGTGGGGGTAGGGGGATGAAGGGCCGAGCCCCCGGGGCAGAGGCAGAGAGGTGGCCGGTGTAGCAGGCAAGGAGCCAGCAAGGGACAGGGAGCAGGGCCCCAGGCCACAGACTCCAAGGCCCAGCTGGAGCCAAACTGATCGAGGCCCCTGTTTTCTGAGGGGTGAGGGTCTCCACTCCTTCCTTGAGTGTCGGCTGGCACCTGTCTGGGCTCAGAGCTTGAGGCTGCCCCCCCCTGCTTCTGTCTGCTGTGCCCCAGGCGCTCTGCTGGAAAAGAAGGTGGACGTGGACAAGCGTGGACTGGGAGTGACCGACTACAACGCGATGGTCCCCAAGCCCCTTGGCTGCCGCCCGCCAATCTCCAAAGAGTCTTCCGTGGACCGCCCCACCTTCCTTGACAAGGTACGAGTTGAAGCGGTTTTTTGGGTGGTTTTTTTTTTCTTTCTTTCTTTTTTTTTTTTTTTTTTTTGCTTTTTAGGGCCACACCCGCGGCATATGGAGGTTCCCAGGCTAGGGGTCTAACCGGAGCTACAGCTGCCGGCCTGCGCCACAACCACAGCCATGCAGGATGCTGCATCTGAGCCGAATGTGCGGCCTACACTACACCCAGACAACGCCAGATCCTTAACCCCCTGGGCGAGGCCGGGAGTCGGACCCACAGCCTCATGCTTCCTAGTCGGATTCGTGTCCGCTGCGCCACAACGGGAACTCCACTGGTTTGTTTTGGACTAGAGGAATTTTTCATTTCCACCGTGTCGGGTTAAAAAATTGTCAGAGTCTAGTATTTAAGTGACCTTTACCCAGTTTTTCATATATCTGAATGCTTAACTCAAAAGAGGTAGATTATATTTCATATGATGTGACTAGGAATAAAAATACTGAAGCTGAAAACGGATTTTCGTGTTAGTGGGTGAACTTGGCTGCCTCAGTCTGTCCAATAGACCAGCCTCACCAGACGTGGGATCTTCTTTCCCACGTACCGTCCTTCTGATTGGAAACGATGTGTTATATATGTTGACTCTCAGGAAAGGGCCTGGAAGTGGCTGGGTGTGGGCGCGCGTGTCCTGGGGGCCTCGCTTGGACTGGCCGCCATGCGAGAGGACACACAGGCGTCCCTGGGAAGATCCCCTGGCAGTGTAACTAGTCGCTCCTCTCCGTCTTGTCACGTTTGGTGTGACTTCGGGGGGGCGGGGGGGAGCAGCGTCCCATGCAACTCGGAATGTTCTACCTTGGAAAAAAATGGAAGCCTGGAAGGACAAGTTTAAAGCAAACAAACAGGCAAAAAACAGGCTCACACGGGAGACGAGCGCTCCCCTGTGTCCTCAGGTGAGCAGTGTCCTCTGCCAGCGCGCCACACTCTAGAGCGCTGTCACCGGAAGCCCCCACCCTGCCCGCCACCTCTGTGCCCAGGGAAGTCGGCCTTTCAGACAACGGCGAATCCCGTGTGGATTCTACATATTCGAAGATAGTATTCGTTGGTTATCTGAAATTCCAGCCTAACTCAGTATTTTTACTTGCTGAGTGTGGGACCCTGACTTACTTCCTTGGCTTTAAAATGTGAAATAATACCACAGGCTTGTTGTGAAGTTAAATGAGATAAATTTGCAAAGGACTTACTTAGCACCTCGTATAATATAAAAAATCAGCTTTTGGCTCTTTTGAAACTTAGCTTATTAGCAGGTGAAACCACATGAAATCGCTGTTTGTGGTGATTCAGAAGCAATCCAGTGTCCTCAGCCTTCACCCTAACGGGCGGCCTTGCTAACAGCTTCTCAGAAGGAACCTGTTTGTTTGCAAATGGTTGTGGAGGTTTTCCAAGGAAGACTTTTGCAGTGTTTGTCTGTCTCCCCTGCGGGTGTGAGACTGTTGTGTGTGTGGAGGGGAAGTGTCCCACTGAAGAGGCCCCTGAACCTGGTTGCTCGTTTTCTTGGCCCCTCTTCCTCTCGCCCATGTTCTCCATTCCCTCGTCCACACACGTGCGATCTTTTAATTCCGTGTTCACCCGCATCCCTTGGTGTCTCCCGGGGGCTCTGGTGCTGTGTGTGCGGACGGGCACCGCACACGGCTCATGCTTTCTTTCCCCGATCAGGACGGCGGCCTCGTGGAAGAGCCCACGACTTCACCATTTTTGCCTTCACCAAGCCTGAAGCTCCCCCTTTCCAACAGTGCACTCCCCAGTCAGGCCCTGGGCGGGATGGCCTCAGGGCTGGGCATGCAAAACTTGAATTCTTCTAGACAGGTAAGGCTGTCGCTGGGAGCCGGGCACGCTTTCACTCGCCTTCGAAAAAGTGTGTTTGAGACAGAAACGTTCTTATTTGTAGTGAATGCCTACATTTGAAAATCTAATTGAATATGTAGAGGCAGCTGAGATACTGTAAGGATTTCCTCCCAAGGGGTCTCCTGGTGTCCGGAATCGAACCCGGTTCCTGAAATGTAACCGTGGTCTAGGAAATGCTTCAGAATTAAACTCATTTTTCCATGTACCTGAAATGTATTGGCGTTGGCACCCAATGCTGACTTCCTGAGCTTAAATGACACGTGTACCAGGAGTTCCTTCGTGGCTCAGCAGCTTAAGGACCCGACTAGGACCTATGAGGACGCAGGTTTGATCCCTGGCCTTGCTCCGTGGGTTAAGGATCTGGCATTGCTATGGCTGTGGTCTAGGCCGGCAGCAATAGCTCCGATTTGACCCCTAGCCTGGGAACCTCCATATGCCGGGGGTGCGGCCCTAAAAGCCAACAAAATTACAAAAAAAAAAACAAAAAGCGAGAGAGACAGGAGTTGCAGCATGGCCTTCAGCTGCCAGGACCCCTCACAGGCCCGGGTGGTCCTTTCTCCTGGCAGCCGAAACCTCAAATGCACCCATCTGCAAGGATACCCCACCCTCTCGCCTGCCCCCAGAAACAGGTGACGTCTTCCACGTGCTCAGTGGGGCCTCTTCCTGCCTTTGACCCTGTTGGGAAAGGTGAAGTCACTGTCACACGTCACCGAGGGGGGCACCCGGGGACTTGGACTGACTGGTGCCTCGTGGCGTGCCCCCCACCCCACCCCGCTTGACAGGAAAGCAAACAGTGGACTTCCCGTCCCCGGGACGGCCTCTGGCTGGCTCTCCCCGGCTCTGAGACATCCCTTGACAGCGGTGCTGTGGGACTGGGGGCGGCTGGCCGCTGTCTGCATGACCCTCACGGGCACAGTGCTGACCTGGCGGCGGCCGGTCGGTGTCCTGCCGCCAGGGCCCGGGGGTGAGCCCGCGGCAGGTTGGCTGCCCGCGCCCGTCTGGCCGCTCGGGCAGCCAAGTGGGAGGACTGACAGCCTCGCCACACTCGCCCCTCGCAACCGTTCCCTCCTCTCCGCCTGGCGACCCCCTACCCCCGCACTCGGCCCTCTGAGTCGTCGCACACGGTGCCCAGGCGGCCCTCGTGTCGCTGTCGCGTGTGGCTGTGACCAGCCGGTTCTGCGCCGTCTGCATCCAGTCGACAGCGCCCGGCTGCAGTCTCTCAGCCGCCGGTCACATCCCTGGCAGCGCACGTGCGCCACCCCTGCTCCTGCGGCGACGTTGTAACGAGCCCCCGTCCCCACAGACCCCGAGTGGCAATCTGGGCATGTTTGGCAGCAGCGGAGCCGCACAAGCCAGGACCACGCAGCAGCCGCCACCGCCGCCCGCGCAGCCCCTGAGCTCCTCCCAGCCCAGTCTCCGCGCTCAAGTGCCTCAGTTTCTATCCCCTCAGGTCAGACCCGCGTCGGTCCCGAGCCAGAGCGCGTCCCCGCATGTCACCCTGTCGCTCCGAACCCCCTGCCCCTCGGCCCGGGCCTGCCACCGGCCGCCACGAAGCCGTGATGCGACTTCTGTCCTCGTGGTGAGCGAACTGTGCAGAGACCCCACTGGACGGACCTAGGCTGGCGGAGAGGAAGTGCTGGGGGCGTGAAGGGAACCGTCAGGCGCAGGGAAGGCCGGAGCAGCGCTTTAGGGAGACACGAAATGTGTCGGTGCATCTGTGTTGCAGGCTTGTAGTCAAGCGCATTCTTTCGGAGCAGGTCATTTTTCCCACCGAGACGCTTTAAAAGAAAAGGTCAAATCGACTTAAAAGGATATTGTTGTTTTGTATAGTTCTCTCTGAAGCATGATAGCAGCTTTTTTCGAGTTGATATTGTTTATTTTAGAACATTCCACAACTTTAGACCTTGGACTGAGTATTTTAATTACCATGTTACAGTCCTTACCCTCCTAAGAATATTCAATAATAGGAGTTCCCGTCGTGGCTCATCTGTAATGAACCCAACTGGTATCCGTGAGGGTGTGGGCTTGATCCCTGGCCTCTCCCGGTGGGTTGAGGATCCAGCGTTGCCTTGAGATGTGGTGTAGGTCCCATATGCGGCTGTGGCTATGGTGTAGGCCGGCAGCTGCAGCTCCAATTCGACGCGTAGCCTGCGAACTTCCATATGCCGCAGGTACAGCTCTAAAAAGACAAAATATATGTATATATATACATATTCGATAATAGATTCAGGAGTTCCCTGGTGTCTCAGTCAGTTAAGGATCCAGCATTGTTACTATACTGGCTCGGGTTCAAGCCCCGGCCTGGGGACTTCTGCTTGCCACAGGCGCAGCTGAAACATAAAAAATGAGAACAACAGATTAAAACGGGGACGTGCCCTTGCAGGTAAACACGGTGAGAAACGTACCGAACACCCAGTGGCAGACATTGAACTGGCCGGTGCCAGGCCCCTGACTATTGAGAGCAGTGGGTTCCAGTTGAGCAGGGAGGCAGGCTGACAGCCACAGTCAGGGCTGGCGGGTCTCGCGAGTGCACGTGCCACACGGGAGGCTGGGTCGTCGTGCCACCCCCCCACAGCAGTGCTGGTCCCACGAGCAGGGGAGACCACCTCCTGAGCATGAACTCAGAAGGGCCTCTGCCCACCCAGGGACAAGGCCCTCCGCCAGGTGCCCCCAGTGCCGTCTGAGCTCCTGTGGGGACTCTTTCCAGGTGGCTGCCTCCTCCCAGGAGGCTCCAGCTCCCTCCTGGAACCCACGCCTTCCCTGCCTCCAGTCCTTAAGTGATGCTTGCTTGTCTTCACTTTGACAGAATGTGACATGAGGAACCAGCAGGAGTTACGCAGAGCCTTAGAAGTTAGTGCATAACTGGAGTTCCCGTCGTGGCCCAGTGGTTAACGAATCCGACTAGGAACCATGAGGTTGCGGGTTCGATCCCTGGCCTCACTCAGTGGGTTAAGGATCCTGGCGTTGCTGTGAGCTGTGGCGTAGGTCGCAGACGCGGCTCGGATCCCGCGTTGTTGTAGCTCTGGTGTAGGCCGGTGGCTACAGCTCCGATTCAACCCCTAGCCTGGGAACCTCCGTGTGCCGCGGGAGCGGCTCAAGAAATGGCAAAAAGACAAAAAACAAAAAAAAGAAGTTAATGCATAATGAAAACCTTCGGAGGAAGAAATCCCGTTCTTTCCTCTGCCTTCCCCCCTCCCTCCCGCCTCCTCCCTGTCTTCCTTCCACGTTCTCCGCAGTATCAACTAGTAGTGCTAAAATTTC
This sequence comes from Phacochoerus africanus, assembly GCF_016906955.1. Classification (NCBI taxonomy): domain Eukaryota; kingdom Metazoa; phylum Chordata; class Mammalia; order Artiodactyla; family Suidae; genus Phacochoerus; species Phacochoerus africanus. The sequence continues at coordinate 3,812,094 of NC_062557.1, read as the reverse complement.
TATAGATTTTTAACGGCTTTTCAGAATCATTCGTGAGACAAATATCGTTGTCATTTAATCAGTTTTGAATCTCAAAAAACTTCGCAGACAGTGTCTTAACAGAGAGTTCACGTCTCATGGTGCGTTTTTTGTCAACAGGTTCAAGCACAGCTTTTGCAGTTTGCAGCAAAAAACATTGGTCTCAACCCTGCACTATTAACCTCGCCAATTAATCCTCAGCATATGACGATGTTGAACCAGCTCTATCAGCTGCAGCTGGTGAGTGCAGAGACCTGCTCGGGGCCTGGGACAGCGCAGGAGCGTCCCTAGGCCTTCCCGGGCTGTGCCCGCCGACTGCCGGAGCAGTTGCTGTGCAGGTCAGGGATCTGGAGGCGTCCGCGCGGTTTGTGAACCGTTAGCAGGATGAGGCAGTTCTTCACCCCAGGGTGTTCCCACTAAGCTTCACGAATGCTCTGGGGCCTCTGCCATCGCAGTCTCCCAGACCTGACCGCGAGGCCACTCTCTTAGCTCTCGGCCAGCTTTTCTCATCTGACCCCCAGGACCGGCCCAGCCACTTCTTGACGGTGCTCCAAGTTCTTACACAGACCCCACGCTAGAGGCAGAGGACAGTATTGCTGCATTGCAGGCAGTAGGTGCCTTAGAGCCGAGGGCCTCGTCCTCCCAGCATCCCTCCTGACACAGGCTGGTGCAGCCTACTAATTCTCGAACGTTTTATACCGGGACGTACGTTGAACGTTTAAATGGCAGCGTCAGGTTGCTCTTAGCAGGAAGCGCCGTGGCCTCATATCCCAGGTGCCTCCTGGGTTTCCATTCACTCAAGGACCCCAGTGTGTTGTTTCTTTCTTTAGTATGTTTTCCCCTGCTTTGTCCAGAAGTCTCATCTGACAGCTTCATCTCCTAGAAAATGACCAGGAGCCACGAAGGAGGAAAAGAAAAGCCTCCGATAGACAAAACCATGACGTCAGGCTTTCCTTTCGGCAGAGCCCTGGGCCCTCAGTCCTGACCCGTTCGTTAGACACACGTCTGGCCAGCCTGCGTGTCTGGTTTCCAGGGAGTGTCCAGGGGACAAGCCACTCTGTGCGGTGAGGCGCCCAGAGCTCTGGGAGTGGCTGGACTTCATTCAGAAAAGGGAGCCGGACGAGCTTGACAGCACACATGGTGTGTGTGTGGCCCAGGGAGGTGGGGCAAACACGTGAACACGTGGCCCTACTGCGGTGCTGCCACCAGCCAGGAAGGGACCACTCGCTGCCCTTGGGCCCGATGGGCCGAGACAGCAGACAGCGTGTTCCTGAGAAGAAGCCTTCCTCAGAGGAAGAGAGCTTTCCGCTCCTTGGCAACTCTGAAGGCACAGCTGGATTCAGACACGAGAGGGGCTCGTGACCGTGCTGGAATCCTTTATAAATTCCACGTAATTGTTATTGACCACGTAGTGCCAAAGATACCCGGAAAAGTTGGGTTACATTTAAGGTATTCTGTTTTTAAAACAGTATACCATTTTAACATTTTTCCAGGAAATTGGTAAGGTGACGGTTCAGTGCATCCTGAGGTTGAGTTTGAGAGCCAGTAAGGATTCCCTTACATGAATTACTGTATTCCTCTTGAATTCTTAAGTTAACGAGCCATTGCTAGTAGTGTAAGCTCTACTTCTGTTTGGGTTCTATTTTAATAAATTCTCTTGCCCAAAACGTCCCCAAAATTCCCTGTCATAAGAAAAAAATGTATGGTATTGCAGCCAGCTTTTGAAAGAAATGACCTGTCCTTCTGCTGCACCAGTGTGGGAAGAGTCTGGCGGTCATTCCAGCGGCCTTGCGGACAGGGTCTGTGGGGCAGAAGTGCCTGGATTTCAGGCGTGTGTGGACGGAGACGTGGCTTCTGGGACTCACAAGCCCTTTACTACGTGTTATTCTGTGACCTTCTGGGGCTTCTGGCCCCTGCTGTCCTGCCGCGTCTTCTGAGCCACTCTGGAAGCTTGTATCTTTATTATTATAGGAAAATAATTTTTATCTTCCTCATTTATTTTTGTGTCTAGTTTGTATGAATGGAGCAGAAGAATTGTGATCTCTTCATTAACTGAAAATATTTACTGACAAACCCCATGACCAGGCACTAAACAGGGGCACTGACTGAGTTATTTGTAATGTCGTCCGTGCACTAGAAAGGTTTTGAGAAGACATTTGTCTTTTGAAAATGCTACATGCCTCACAACACGCTTACCCCCAGTGTGGTTAGGGGCCCGAGAATCCTGGCCGTTTTTTTTTTTTTTTTAAACGTACAGAAGTCGAACCATCCATTGGTGGCGTTCCTGCCATGCACTGAGTGTTCCCTTTCTGCCCACAGGCATACCAACGTTTACAGATCCAGCAGCAGATGTTACAGGCCCAGCGAAACGTTTCCGGACCCATGAGACAACAGGAGCAGCAAGTAGGCGCCCTGGGCTGGCTGAGCCGGGTCCCCCGCCATCTCCATGCCCCCCTGACCTACAGATGCCCGTTGATGAGCTGCCATCTGCCTTGGTTTCTCCCCTGCTCAGCCTCCCCCTTGAAGAGCCTTGGGGCCGCCCGGGTTTGGGAGGAGGTGGGCCCAGAGCGGTGGTGGCTCCGCAGGCAGACCGGGTGCCCCTCCCGACCTGCGGACGGCGCGTCTCGCCCACAGGTTGCGCGCACAATCACTAACCTGCAGCAGCAGATCCAGCAGCACCAGCGCCAGCTGGCCCAGGCCCTGCTCGTGAAGCCGCCGCCGCCGCCCCCGCCACACCTGTCCCTGCACCCCTCTGCAGGCAAATCGGCCCTGGACAGCTTCCCCCCCCACGCCCAGGCCCCCGGCCTCCCCGACCTGCAGACCAAAGAGCAGCAGTCTTCACCCAACACCTTTGCTCCCTACCCGCTCGGTGAGTCCGGGGTCTGTGCCGGTCACGTGCGCCCGCGGGGCCAGCAGAGCAGAATGGACGTGCGTTCCAGACAAAGCCAGAGCTGCCCGGCTGCCCTCTGCAGAGCAGGAGTTCCACTGCGCCCTGCATGCTCTCAGGCTCCAGCCTTTCCCAGTAGAGGTCAGGGGGTGAGAGGCCAGGGTGACCGCTTCTCCACTGCTGCATCCGTGCCTCCTGCGTCCCTGGTTCCCTCCAGCCTGAACCGCAGGGACCAGCACAGGTGTGCAGGCTTTCATCACCCCGGCGCTTCTTGACAAGCAGTGGTCGTCCATAGTCGTCCATAGCACGGGGCACAATTTGTGTAGCCAACCGCATCCGCACACACACTGACCCCAGCCACCAGGGCCCCCACCCAGCACTTAAACCCGCAGGTCAGTGGAAGACATGGTGCCGCGCTTGAGGTCATTCAGGCCAGGAGGGACACGGGTTGTGAAACTGAAGACGCTCAGAAGGGCAGAGTCGGGAGCCCGGCTGACCCCTGAACCACGCGGGCTTGGAACTGTGGGGTGCACTCATTCCTGGAGTCTTTTCCACAAGTGCGTGCCAGGGTCAGCGCCATCCATGCCATGCCGGGTTGAATCCACAGACAGAGACGGCCAGCGATAGGACCAGGCCCAGGCTTCTGACGGCGCGGAGGGTTGGCGCCCCCGACCCCGCGTTGTTGGAGGGTCAGCCCAGAGCAGGTGCGAGCACTGCCGGCTCGTCAGCTTGGCTGCGTCTGCAGCTACAGGGCAGCAGGGATTAGGAGCCTGAGAGACGCATGCCCACAGGGGCAAAGGCCAGCTGAGTGACGGTGAGTTTCGGCTGACAGTGTCCCCGTTCTGTCACCTGCCGCCGTCTGGGAGAAGAGAGGTCCGTGACTGACGGGCGCTGGTGGGGACTCTGCTGTGCCCTCCCGCTGTCCTGCCCACTGCCACCTCTGGTTAAGAAGCAAGCTGGCCCCGTGGTTGACCCGCTTCCCAGCCCCCACGACTGGCTCCCACCTGCCCACACCGCCTGCTGGCTGCTCTTTGCACCCATCTCCCCGACTGCAAAGTGGGGGTGCTCCCCTCACGGGGTTCGTTCAAAGATGACGGGAACGCGTGTGCAGGGCACTTTGTAGAACGCTGACTACTTAGGCAAAAACTTCTGTTTTAGAAACAAATACAGCTCCGTCTGTTGTGCCAAAATGCTGAGGGCCAGCTTCCTAGTTGTCCTCTGCCCACTTACCTGTGTTTCAAAGATAAAATATATTCATCTTTATCCTGAAAGATTTTTTTTCTCAGTACAAATGAAAGACAGGGAGTTCCCTTCGTGGCTCAGTGGAAACAAACCCAACTAGTATCCATGAGGATGCAGGTTTGATCCCTGGCCTCACTCAGTGGGTTAAGGATCTGACGTTGCTGTGAGCTGTAGTGTAGGTCACAGACGAGGCTCAGATCTGGTGTTGCTGTGTCGGCCGGCAGCTGTAGCTCTGATTCAACCCCTAGCCTGGGAAACTCCATGTGCCATGGATGCAGCCCTAAAAAGACTAAAAACTTAAAAAATAAAAGAAGGTTAGTCTGTAAAACCACCTGCCTGCTTGGTTCCCAGCACTTTTGCTGAGCCCCTTCCTCCCCGCACGGCCTCTCCTCCCAGTCTCTTGTCCATGAGGGACGACCAGGCCTGCGTATAAAAAGGCAAAGCGCCGCCCAGTGGGGAGAGAGGGAGCCTTGCCCAGAAGGAAGGGCCGCCCTGGGCCCTCGGTGTCCCAGGGCCAGGCTGCGGAGGAGGAGGAGGAGGGACCTCAGAGAAAGGACACGGGGCCAAGGCCCAGCTCCGGGAGGTGGGGTGCTCTGAGGGCTGGACTGGAGCCCAGCCTCACCGTCCCCTCGCCTGGCTACAGCTGTACGAGGGAAATGAAGGCAGCCCTGCAGCGGTGGGTGTCCTTAAGTTTTGGGGGGCGGGGGCGGTTATCACCAACGTTTAAGAATTGAGAATTTTCGGAGTTCCCGTCGTGGTGCAGTGGTTAACGAATCCGACTAGGAACCATGAGGTTGCGGGTTCAGTCCCTGCCCTTGCTCAGTGGGTTAACGATCCGGCGTTGCCGTGAGCTGTGGTGTAGGTTGCAGACGCGGCTCGGATCCCGCGTTGCTGTGGCTCTGGCGTAGGCCGGTGGCTACAGCTGCAATTGGACCCCTAGCCTGGAAATCTCTATGCCGCGGGAGCGGCCCAAGAAATAGCAAAAAGACCAAAAAAAAAAAAAAAGAATTGAGAATTTTCTAAAAAAAGTGGTTTCTGGCTTCTCTTGAAAGCAGCTGCACTGGGCCTGGATTCTATTCACTGCTCGCACTGGTGGCACCTGCTTATTGAGACAGGGCGGGTGCCGTCCCCACCAGGCCCATGTCACCTTCATTTGTGTTGCCTCTTCGGCCCGTGTGGGCATTTGAGTTTGAAGCCCCTTGTTCCTCCTTGAAAGTTCAGACATGCTCCCTCCTTGCTTCTGTGCCAGGATGTGGTGTGGGCACTGCAGGTTAGAAACAGCCTGGAAGCACCCGGTCGCACCTCCGCTGGTCTTACTCTCCGGCCAAGCAGCCGGCCAGCTCCCAGGGGGCGTCCATCGGGGGGCTCCTCCTCCAGCCCTCTGACCACCTCCCTGCCCCCCCCCCACTGACCCGGCACAGGGGCTATGCTTTCGTGTGCCAGGTGTGTGCCTGCTTTTAGCTGTAAGAAACAAACCCAGGATCGGCTCACGTTCCAGCACCCACACCTTGAAATCGGCTAGTGGGTCCTTTAAGGGAGTGTGATGGTTTATTCATGACAGACTGTCGTCAAGTGCCTTCCCGAAAGTGGAACCGCATGCTCCCCACCAGTTTATCCTGGCAGGGGCCTGAGGATGTGGTTCACATTTCTGCCGGACTTGCTTTGATCTGGAGAGTTTCCTAAGATGTCCTCAGATCAGAAAAGAATTTCCTAACTGTTTGGACTGGTTCGGATCGTCTCTGGGCTCTGACTGAAGCCTCAGGCCCGCGTTTGGCACCAGCACGAGTGAAGTGAAGAGAATCATTGGTCTTAACCTAATCCAGGAGTTTTGTTGCCATCCTCACCCTAACTTAGGAAGAATATTCCTAGAAATATATGTTACTCAAAAGACAAAAGGGGGTGGTTTTTGTTTTTGTTTTTGTTTTTGTTTTTTGCCCACCAGTTAGAGTTCAACGTTAGAGTTAAAATACTTGGCCGTGAATTAAGATTTACATTGATTCTCCAGGAGATCTTTGGAAAGTAACCAATTAGAGGAAGAGCAGACAAACCCTAACGGTGTTTTTATTTGTAGCTGGACTGAATCCAAACCTGAATGTCAACAGCATGGACATGACTGGTGGTTTGTCCGTGAAGGACCCGTCTCAGTCCCAGTCCCGCCTCCCTCAGTGGACACACCCCAGCCCGATGGACAGCTTACCCGGTGCTGCTTCTCCGCTCGACCAGAACCCCAGCAAGCATGGTACGTCCCAGCCTTGGCGCCCGGCGTCTGGACGCCGCTCTTCTACCCACAGATCCCCCACTGTTACTCTTACCGCGTTTCTTGTCTAAGAAGTCGGTGCTGAAAGCTGAGTGAAACGTTTCCAAGAGGGAGTTGCTGCTGTAGTGCAGCAGGTTAAGGAGCCGGTGTTGACTCTGGGGCGGCTCAGGTCGTTGCTGGGGCGCAAGTTCCATCCTCATTCCAGGAACTTCCACGTACCATGGGCGCAGCCAGAAAAAAAAAAAAATCCAGGAGACTAAAGCAAGCAGAACAAGCACGTAGATACGGAAACCAGAGTGGCGGCTACCAGAGGGCAAGGGCGGGTGGAGAGCGAAACGGGAAAGGGGTCGACTCTGTGGGGACAGAGGGGCACTTGGGTTTTGGTGGCGAGCACGCTGTGGTGGAAGCAGGCGTCAGAACACGGCGCCGACCTTTGAAACTTACATAGTGTTATAAACCGGCGTTTCCTCAACAAGTTAGACATTCCCATGGGCTCCGTTCTGTTAGCGAGTCTGTGAGATCCCAGCTGGTCAGTGATCAAACACCTGCAAACCCCACCTCTCACACCTTCGCTGCAAACCAAGAAGTAATTGAAAATGCCCCAGAGCAGCAAAGAGCTCAGGTCACGGCCACACACTTTTAGTTGTAGCTTCAACAAAAACGTGTCCACTAAAAGTAATTTTTTCAATAAAATGATAAAACACAAGAAAAATCTAATGCTTAGAAAAGAGAAGCAGCAAAAATGCTAATAACCATAGGAGGTGATCTCAGGCATTAAATTTCACTCTCAATTTCCTGGTCGCATAAACAGCAAAGGAGACTTAACAGGGTATCTACTTCTCTCTTGAGATAAAGCACCCCAAAGAGAAAAAGCAAATTCTTCCTAATGGCGATTCTGCAAGAAAGCCGTCCTGTGCTGTCTGGGCACTTCCTTGGCAGGAGGACGCTCAGGCGCCCGGGCAGGTGGGGCTGGCCGTCCGCGTCCACACATCAGTCTGTCCTTCCACAGTGCCGGTAGCAGACGGGCGGGGGGTGGGGGTGGACAGCAGCTGACCACAGCGACTCCCACGTTGTCCCCAGAGAGCTTCGGGGACAAGCTGACACGGTTCTTAAAGAGTTTGTCTTCCAAGGGCCAAGTTTGGGCTGGCTGACGCAGGCACTTCCTCCCGGAGCACGCTGGCCCGGTGAGCCTGACCGCGGCCTCACTGGCTCTGCCTCCTGCCGTCCCCCAGGTGCTATCCCTGGAGGCCTGAGCCTTGGGCCTCCAGCTAAGTCCTCCATCGATGACTCCTACGGCCGGTACGATCTGATGCAGAACAGCGAGTCGCCAGCCAGCCCTCCCGTAGCTGTTCCCCACAGCTGGTCGCGTGCCAAATCCGACAGCGAGAAAATCTCAAACGGCTCCAGCATCAACTGGCCCCCAGGTAAGTGCACGCCACACTTGTGGGCTGCGGCTGGTCAGCTCATGCTCCAGGCCCAAGGACAGGGATCAGACCCAGGAGAACCGGGATCCGGGTCAGAGGCCTGGAAGCGTTCAGCCCATAGCTTTGGGTTCTCAGATACGCTGTGGGTGTGGTTGGCATCACAGGCTTTTCTGGAGCCGGCAGTTCAGGGGAAGGAGACGGGCGGAGGGCGCCGGGTTCTGTCTGGCCAGAGTGTGTCGGGGTGTCATCCTCCCATCTGGACACTCAGTGTCTCGTGTGGTGGCTCGAATGCCTGGTTTCTTCCAAAGGATCGATGACTGACTAGGGAAAGTCTACAGCGCGTCTTTCAACTTCATTAGCAGATTGTACACGTTTCCGTAAATTACTGTGCGGCACTGTGAAGGTGCTCGCGTACTCCTGGTTTGGTTTTGATTGGTTTGGAATTTTCCAGAATTTCACCCTGGAGTTCCATGGAAAGGACTTCAGAACATAGATCCCGAGAATGACCCTGACGTCACTCCTGGAAGTGTCCCCACCGGGCCGACCATCAACACCACCATACAGGACGTCAACCGCTACCTCCTCAAGAGCGGAGGTGAGGGGCGGCGGGGACCTGCTCCCGCCGCCTGAGGCAGCCCGAGGAGACGTCGGGTCCTGCTCGCGGGGGCGTGGCCATCGCTTTGGGCTCCGTGTTTGGGCTGGACGTAGGGACGTCGTCGTCTGCTGTGAGATAACGGTGGTGACTGTCGCGCTTTTCAGTAGGCTCCCCTTGGACTCCCCGTGGCTGGAAGCGCATGCGCCCTTGGCTCATCCGTGCGGTCTAGTTTCCCCTCCACAGAGAGGTGAAAAGACCGAAATCCTTTCCCAGGGCTCTGTCCCTGGCACAAACCGCCGATGCCAAAACTTGGCACGCCTTCCCTGCTCAGGCCTCAGGACGCAGCGGGAGGAAGCCCCCAGCTGAGCTGCGAGGTCCCGAAGCAGAGCTTTCAAATGCAGGATTGAGAAGGGCAGCGACATGCCAGCCCTTAAGGCCTGCGCATGGGGACAGCCTGAAAGTGCCGCTGCCGACAAAGGTTTACTCTCAGCATCTGATAAGGGGGCAGAAGGGCCAGCTCACCACAGACACTGGGCGCCAGTAAGGAGGATGGCTCCCAGAACATTCATGGAGGGTTCCTGCTTACACACGGCATTCCTTGCCGATGGGTCTTTCAGGGGACGTGACAGGACTAGGGTGCGGGTCGAAGGGTGGCGGAGACCAGACCACCCTTCCCAGCTGGGCCCATGCTCGTGTTGTGACGCAACTGTGGCTCCGAGCAGGGGTGTTCCAGGCCCCCCACAGGGACTGATGAGGGGGGCGGGGGAGGCACAGGCCAGAAGGGAGACTGGGCCCTCTCCCTCAGCACCCACATGTGGCCGCGGGATCCCGGGCGCAGAGCCTGAGTCGGGGTATCTGGGGCTGCTGAGAAGTGGGGGTGAGGGGGCACCGAGAGCCCTCGGCATAGAGCAGAGCTTCCCAACCTGTGACCTGACCTGGCAGGGAGCTCTGAGGGCAGAGCTGAGCAGAGGAGGCAACGCAGAGAGCAGCCAAGCCTCGGGGGCAGGGGCGGGGGTGGGGGCGAGGCCACATCAGGACCTCAGCTCTCAGCTCGAGGACAGGGAGAGCAGCCTCTGACCCCAGGGGTTGGACTTGGCCCCTGGACCCGAGTCTGGGCGGCTCCTCCTCCGCCTGTAACCAGGCCTGGCCCTGGAAAGCCCTGGCTCCCCACCTCCTGGCTTGTTATCTGAGAGAAAGGAGCAGAACTGGGGGATCTTTGTAGAGGAAAGCACCACGGCCACAGAGCGGGAGGAAAACTGGGAGGCCAGACCGTGCCGTCTGCGCCTCTCCCAGGCCAACGTACCACCCACCCAACACACACAGCTTCTACACAGCCCCGGAGACTGGCCTCATTCAAGACCCAGCGCAAAAGGCCGTGGAGTTTTGAGTGACCAGCTTGATCTAAAGTACAGAGAAATGGAGTCCCTGTTGTGCCTCAGCGGGTTAAGAACCCGAGTATCCATGAGGATGCAGGTTCGATCCCCAGCCTAGCTCAGTGGGTTAAGGATCAGGCGTTGCCCTGAGCTGTGGTGTAGGTCACAGAGGCAGCTCAGATCTGGCGTTGCTGTGGCTGTGGGGTAGGTTGGCAGCTGCAACTTGGGTTCGACCCCTAGCCTGGGAACCTCCATGTGCCGCGGGTGCGGCCCTAAAAAAAAAAAAACAAAGAAAGAAAATGTGTCCCAGAGGGACAGGAGCAAGAACTAGCTCCTAACCTCTGGGTGTCTGGCTTATCTTACAGATTTTCATAACGGAACTTTCTGTCTTCTTTTATTGAATATACTAGGCATTGCTTTTATTTTTACTTTTTGTTAATTTATTGGTGTTAAGTTGGTATTAGAAATTTACATTAGCCCAGTATTTGCTTGGGTGGTGTTTATAGTTTTAATCTTTCAAGGTGAATGTTGGCCAGACAATGAAGTGCAGGCACGCCTTCCCCCAACATACTGATACTAAAAAGGAAATTAATCATAATTTTATGTGACAGATTTCAGTGTAAAACTAAAAGGTCAAAACTGGAACACTTAGGAGTTCCCATCGTGGCTCTGTGGTTAACGAACCCAACTAGGAACAATGAGGTTGCAGGTTCGATCCCCAGCCTCCTTCAGTGGGTTAAGGATCCAGCGTTGCTGTGAGCTGTGGTGTAGGTGGCAGATGCAGCTTGGATCCCGTGTTGTTGTGGCTCTGGCATAGGCTGGCAGCTACAGCTCCAATTTGACCCTTAGCCTGGGAACCTCCATATGCTGCAGGTGCAGCCCTAGAAAAGGCAAAAAGACAAAAAAAAAAAAGTAAATAACTAGAACACTTAGAAATCTAAGTACCCTACTGTCAATTATAAAAGAAATACCACATAAGGCTAGATAGTCTGTAATCTTGGGATCTTAGCTTGATGGTATTTTGTTGGTAAATGAAAGCAGAAGGTTTAGGAACTAAGCTTACACCCCTAGCCTGGGAACCTCCATATGCCACAGGTACGGCCCTAAAAAGACAAAAAGACCAAAAGAAAAAAGAAAACCCCGAAGACTTGCAGATTACAAAGAAATTTTAATGTTTGTCAGCTCTGGTGCCATATTCTAAGACGGGCAGCTGTAAACAGCTGTGCAGGTTGTAGACTGCACAGGTCTGGGAGGTGCCGCACCCACCTGGTGGTCCCTGTGAAGGATAACCCGGAGGCTGTTCTGTGCGCCGCCCCAGGTGGGGCCCAGCATCAGGGGCCCACGTCTTTTGGGATCCTGTTCATGACAGTAAACAGGGACAGCCAGGCTGTTCTGTGTCCCTGTCCCCACCCCGGGCAGCTTCCACACTGGCTGATGAACTTCCCAACTCCGGAGCATGCCGCCCCATCCTGCTTGAACCCACCCCAACAGCACTGCTTCATCCTCCTTCCTCCGGGAGCGGTGCCCGGGAACCAGCACCAGCAGGGGTGCTCAGGGGAGCGCGCCCCTCAGCCCCTCCCTGGGCCAGAGGAACAGGGCTCTGCGAGTAGGGAGCTGCACTTCCCGGGTCACGGGAGCTCCTGGTAACACAGTCACTTAGTGGGAGTTTAGTCCTGTATTCCAAAGAGAGGTACGAATGGGGGTGATGGGGTCCTTGAGACCTTTTGGGACAGGAAAAGTGCTGGTCTTTTTGTGGCAAAATCCGTAACAAAAAGCTTGGAGTTTTGTTTGTCGATTTTGTGGGTGCCATTGGAGGTGTGAAGAGTTGGAGACTGGCCCCTACCCTCGTGTTTTGTCTTACCCGGAAGGGGACATCCACGTGCTCAGGGCTCCTGGAAACATCCTCCTGCTTCCTGGCCTCTGCCGGCCGGCGGCTTGCTGTATCCGCCTCTGTCCTCTCCGCCGCCACGGCAGCCACACGGCGCCTCATTTCCTGCCGTTGCCGCAAACGGCAGCCTAGGAGGAGCTCGGCTGCGGCTGTTGGAAGTCGAGGCCCAGGCGGCGTGGCTCCCCCCGCAGCCCGCTCACCTTTCTTAGTGCCGCGTTTGGTCCTGCAGGGTCCCCCCCACCACCTCAGACCGCCACGCCGCCTTCCCTGAGTGCCCGGCCGCTGGGTGCCTCCGGCTACAGTCGCTCCCTCAGCAGCATTGCGCCCGCGCCTGGTCTCACAGGTACGCACCCGGCCTCCCCACTCACCCACCGTAGTCTTTTCTTTCTCTCCCGGAACAGAACTGACGGCTGGCTCTGCCTGGCGGTCTCCCCCGCTCCTCCCTGAGCTGGGAGGCCGTGGCGCGATGGAGAGCAGGCCTGAGCTTTGCTGAGCCGCTGTGGGGCCTTGGGGACCGAGGCTTCCCGGACCTGCCCTGTCCCCTCCCCCGCCCCCCAGGACTGTCACCAAGATCCCAGGCTCATGTCAGCTTCCCAGGACATGACTGGCCACTGCCTAAACCTCTGCTGTCCTCTCTCCGCACCCCCGCTCCCCGCCCCCAACTGTGAGCCCAGGGCCGCACAGGGCGCGCAGAGGCCAAGGCAGCACCTGTCACTTGCGTTGTTCATCAGGACAAGGGGTCCCAGCAGCCCCGAGCTCAACTGCAAGCACCCAAAATGTGCCCGCTTCCATCACCCGGATGGATATAGTGCCTGGGTCATTCTTCTATCACTGTGGACTTGACCAGTTTTTCAAGTAGGAAATTTCTTTTAGGCTTAGAGGAGAACTGAGAATTGTCATAGTAACTTCAAAGGAATTTTTACTGGAAGTTTTAAGACAAGGACGTAGAGAGACGGCACACACACAAGCCGAATGTGTGTAGGTTTGTAGAACAATGCAGAGCTTAAGTAAGAAGAGGATTTATTTATAAATTTCTTCAAATATGTTTCTGCATTCCACCAACCTTCTCATCCAGACTTTAAACCAATGTAAGAATGCTGTACAAATTCTTTTTATGCCAGTACTTAGGGGAGAAAGTAGCTTTGCTGTAGTTTAGCATCTGATTTTTTAAAAAGAGAGGAGTTCCCTTGTGGCGCAGCGGGTTAAGCATCTGGCGTTGTCGCTGCTGTGGCCAAGGTTCAATCCCTGGCCCAAGAACTTGCACATTCCACAGGGACAGCCAAAATAAAAGAGAAAGAGTGAGCTTCTGGGTCGTTTCTATTCCTTCTAATGTTTATTCTCTCTAATCTTGACAGAGGGGACATGTTAGGCCTTCGGTACTTCCCAATCAGGAGCTAAAGGCCCGGGCAGATAGGACCTTTGTCTCAGCAGATGTTCATGGCGCTTTGGTTTTTCTGATCAGTGCCGCCTTTGCTAAGATGAGTGTTTGTTGTTGCCAAGCTGCAGCTGAGCCGGTGGCCAGGGTGGAAGGGGCGCTCCTCGCAGGGTTTGCTGGCCTGCACCCTGCAGTGCTGACGGAGGAGCTTGGCGCCAGCGACCACTCTGCCCACTGTTCTCACCACTCTGGGCCATGGAGGCAGGAGACGCAGGTGCCCTGGCGCAGGGGGCGCTGGGGCTAGGGGCCACTACTGGTTTTGTTTCTCCTCCCAAAGAGCCTTAAAACAGGCTTCCCCCAACCAAGGTACCAAGATGCCCAGCTTCTCAGCCCTGGGCAGCACGCATTCCTGCAGACACAGAGCTGTAGTTATGCTGGCGGACGCGAGTTCAGGGAGGTTGCGTCCGAGGGGCTTGGCTTGGAAAGGAGAGGGTGAAAGATACATATGTGTTAGGCCCTTGACCTTGACGAACTTGTTACATGACAAGATGGGTCCCAGAGAATTCGTTGATAAGTTAGCTTTAAAACTGAACTATAGGAGGTCCTGTCGTGGCTCAGTGGCTAAGAAACCCAGCCAGTATCCATGAGGATGCGCGTTCAATCCCTGGCCTCGCTCAGCGGGTTAAGGATCTGGTGTTGCCGTGAGCTGTGGTGAAGGCCGCAGGCGCGGCTCGGATCCCGTGTTCCTGTAGCTCTGGTGTAGGCCAGCGGCTACAGCTCCAATTTAACCCCTAGCCTGGGAACCTCCATCTGCCCCAGATGTGGCCCTAAAAAGACAAAAGACGAAAAAAAAAAAAAAAACTGAACTACAGAAAGGCTATCTTTTGGGGGGCAGACTTGGGTGTGGCACATGAAGCAAATTAAGTAGCAGGAATACCATCAAGGTCTATGCTGCACGCCGGCCGACTGTGTCTCTGGGTGGAAATTGGAGAGGGTACGCCCGTGGTCTGTGTGGGGCGCCTCACTCGGGGCCTCGTTGGAGCCCGCGGTCTGCTGGAGCCCGAGCGCCTGGTAGGCCTCCTTAGCCGCTGCTGTGGCTTTTCTTCTCTGACTCAGGAACGCCTGTGGCCCTGTCTCTGCCTTTCTAGGTAAACTGTCAGACATGAAGTCGACGTGGTCATCTGGCCCTGCCTCCCACACGCAAGCCTCTCTGTCCCACGAACTGTGGAAGGTGCCCAGAAACACCACTGCGCCCACGAGGCCACCTCCAGGGTTAACCAACCCCAAGCCCTCCTCCACTTGGGGAGCCAGTCCCCTCGGCTGGACCAGCTCTTACTCCTCGGGTACGCGTCTGCTCTCGGGTCCGTGCCTGCTCTGCTTGCGCTTTAGGGGAGATGCCTGTCATTTTGTCCTTCGTGAGGCCCCCAGACCCTGGGAGGGTTTGGGAGGGGCCAAGGCGCCCTGGGCTCTGGGGGGTTACCTGGGCCCAGGCTCTGCGCCGGTGTTTCACCAGCAGCTCTGCGTGTTCTCACACGGCTTGGCTCTGAGCCAGGAGGTCCTGGCAGTCCTGGTACCCACTGAGGGGCCTTCCTGGGCCCTCGGAGACGCCCCTTCATCCAGCCTGAGGGGCTCCGTTTCCACTTGGATATTTGCTTCTCCACAGGGCTTTCCGGGCCAAAAGCAAAACCACCTCCCAGTGTGAGTGCACCTCCACGTCCTGAAGGTGCAGTTCTGGAGGCTTCTCAGGCTCCTTCCGACCTGAGATGGGGTGCACAGGGGCTTTAAGAAACTGAGCGGGAAGCCAGCCTGCAAACAGCAGCCCTGTGGGTCTGCTTTGTTTTTGTTGGGAAGTGGAGTTTTAGGCCGTTGATGTTAAGGTGGGGCTGGGGTGGAACCTGCGGGCAGTTCTCAAGTCTTTGCCTTCACCCATCACACCGGCCTGCAGGCGCTCTGCAGGCATTGTGAGTTTGGGTTGCTCGGCAAAGGGTGAGGGAGAGAGAGAGGCTTGGCGGCACAGCGTCCGCCCGAGCGGCATCTGTGAGACGGAAGGGCTGGGAAGAGCTGTGAGCCCCACGGCCGCGCCGACCGGCTGTGCTGACCAAGTTCTCCCCGGGCTCGCAGGTTCGGCCTGGAGCACTGACACCTCAGGAAGGACAAGCAGCTGGCTCGTTCTCCGCAACCTCACGCCCCAGGTACGGGCACCGCGAGGTGAGGGCATGTCACCAGGCCTGAGCGCCTTGACCGCCACCCGAGAGGGGCTCCCACTCGCCCCCAGGCACCCTGACCCTCCCTCAGGGCCCAGGGGCAGCCGTGCCCAGGCAGGCCGGGGGGCTGGGCCACGTTTCTGGTCAACTGCTTACTTTTCAGTCTTCCGAGGCTTAACCAGAGCTGCTCACCCCGACTGGCCTGCTCACTGCAGGACCAGCTGGCCTGTGACGTGCTCTGGGGAAAGGGGGTCAGAACCCGAGCAGGTCTTCTCCTCCTTCCGACACCTAACTTGTGACCTAGAACCGAGAAGCCCACGATTTTTAAATTTCGTGGTAGAGGAGGCAGTATAGACGATTGCTGTCATGAAGTCGTGCATTACGCCCTTTCAAGGACAGACAGCTTCCCGGTGCACAGTGCAACCGATTTCATACACATTCTCCTTGGAGAACGTAGTGGAAGAAGCCCAGGACGCACGTTACCGCCCCTCTGCTTCCCCATCAGATCGACGGCTCCACCCTGCGGACGCTGTGTTTGCAGCACGGGCCTCTCATCACCTTCCACCTGAACCTGACTCAAGGCAACGCCGTGGTCCGGTACAGCTCCAAGGAGGAAGCCGCCAAGGCCCAGAAGTCCCTGCACATGTAGGTTCCGCCCCTCAGCCCAAGGCCCAGTCCCTCGGGTCGGGGCCTGGGGGGTGTGGGAGGGGCCTGCAGAGCACAGATGGTGACAGGCTAGATTTGAAGGTCGGAAGCCTGCTGTCGAGGCTCTGTGGTGCCTCGCCTGTTCCCCTCCTGGCCTGTGTCTGTGTGTGTCCTGACATCTTAGAAAAAACAGCTGCAGCGTTCCTGTCGCTGCTAATGAACCCGACTAGCGTCCATGAGGACACCCGGCTTTGATCCCTGGCCTTGCTCAGTGGGTTAAGGATCCGGCGATGCCGTGAGCTGTGGTCAAAGACGTGGCTCGAATCCTGCGTGGGTGTGGCTGTGGTGTAGGCCGGAGGCTACTGCTCCGATTCAGCCCCTAGCCTGGGAACCTCCATGTGCTGCACGTTCAGCCCTAAAAAGACCCAGCCCCCAGTCTTGTTGCCCCACAGCGGGGACTCCTCATTGAGAAGCGTTCCTGTATTCATCTATATTGTTCTGTTTTTTGCTGTGCTGTCCTCATCCGGCTTTGGTATCAGGATAATTCTGATACCTTATAAAATGAGTTTGGGGGTTTTCCCTCCACTTCAGTTTTTGGACAAGTTTGAAAAGAATTTCTGTTAATTCTCCTGGAAGTTTGGTGGAATTCACCACTGAACCCATCTGGTCCCGGGCTTCTCCGCCTCGGGGACTCAGTTGTTGGTCTCCACTCGGCTTTTGTTTCCTCATGATGCATGCGGTCTAGGTAAAATCGTGTTTCTGGGAATTGGGCCATTTCTTCTTCCGGAGTAGCCAGTGTAGTGGCACATCCTCCCTTGTGTTTCTGTGGCACCTGTTAGAAACGTCATTCATTTCGGACTTTATTTGTGCCTTCTTTTTGTCTTGCTTAGTCTAGCTTACGGGCGTGTCCGTTGTGTACGTTTTCACCCAACCGGCTCTTCCTCTTGCGGCTCTCCCGCCCTTCTAGGTGTGTCCTGGGAAACACCACCATCCTGGCCGAGTTCGCTGGCGAAGAAGAAGTGAACCGCTTCTTAGCGCAGGGCCAAGCACTGCCGCCCACCTCCAGCTGGCAGTCCAGCAGCGGGACCGGCCAGGCGCGGCTGGGCGCCTCGGGCGGCTCGCACGGCCTGGTGCGGAGCGACGCCGGCCACTGGAACGCCCCGTGCCTGGCGGGCAAGGGGAGCAGCGACCTGCTGTGGGGCGGGGTTCCCCAGTACTCGAGCAGCCTGTGGGGCCCCCCCAGCAGCGACGACGGCAGGGTCATCGGCAGCCCCACCCCGCTGAACACTCTGCTTCCCGGCGACCTTCTCAGCGGGGAGTCCCTCTAGCCCGAGAGGCCGCCGTGGGCGCCACCATCATCAGCACTAGGAAGACCCGCTGACCCTTTCCAGTCCGGGCGTCGCCGAGGACGCGGCAGCCCTTCCGAGTACCTCTGTCCAGTACTGAAGACGAGCCTCGGCCTCAGTCCTTGCGAACTGTTCCCGAGACAGTGCGGGCTGTGCTGGGCCCGTGTCGCGCGTGGCGACAGGATGCTTCTCACAGCTTTTCGTTTTGTGTCGTCTTATGTGTGTATGGTGTGTTGTCCTTTTGATTTTTTTAAGTATAAAAGCTGCTTAGAATAGTTCTATCATGAAGGGCACTTTGCAGATTGTGGGCTGGAAAGGGTTATTTTATCACGGGGGGGGCGGGGGGCGGGGGGCGGGAGACGGGAAAGCCTATTTAAGACGAGCCTGTGACGATTATGCACATTCCCAGGGGCGGAGCCCGCCGTCGGGGAGCTGGCGTCCATCGCGCCCGGCGGGCCTGGCGGCCCGGACCAGTGAGCCGCGCGGAAGGAGCGGTCTGCCATCTGCTCCCTGTCCCCACGGATCCGCCTATGCACATTACCCTTGTTTCATTACTTTTTCATGTCATTTTTTTATCCCAAAAAATATTTTTTAAAAGTTAAAAAAATAGACATATCAAACATGCAAATACTTGAATCCAGCAGGCCAATAACGAAATGTGAACACTTTCTACGTCGAATTCTCCACTTCCAGGTTGACACCAGTACGCAGAGACAGGCTCTAGGAAACATTTCTAAGTTCACAGCCTCTGTGTGTGCGTGTGTGTGCGTGTGCGCGCGTGCGTGTGCGTGCGTGTGCGTGTGTGGGAACCGAAGCGCGTGTGCGTATGCAGGTGTGTGCGCGTTTTCTGTGTCCGTGTGTTAAGTGTGTGAGAGATTTAACTGTGGATTTTCCCTTTTATTCAGTATGTGCTCTTTTTTTTCTTTTTCTTTTTCTTTTTTTTTTTTTGGCGCATTGGTCAAAGGTTTGTTATTATTATTAGCTTCTAACTTTGCACTGAGTGTCCCTGCCCTTCCTTTAGCTAATCCTATACATTAAAGAGAATTCTTAGGACAGGGCCGGTGACAATTCATGTGTAAATGTTTACTCAAGGACTCTGTTATTGCGTTTAAAAATTACAGTGTATATCTCTGGAGAAATAATATGTATACCTACCTTTAGCAGCTTTTTATTGTGGACTAATGCAAGAAAATTATTACCAGAGTATTGCACCATTTTTGCCATTTGGAATATAAAGTTAAAGAGAAAAAAAACTCTTGTTGAACTGTGGCCATAGATACTTGTGGAGGATGGATGGTTCCTCGGGAGGAACGGGAACAAGCACTTGGACGTGGGTTGTGACTGCTTTCGGAGGAGCCCGTGGTGAGGGCTCCCACCTGTTTACAGACCTTTTTTTCTCCTTCAGACTTTAAAATTAAAAAAAAAAAAAATTAAAAAAGGAATTAAAAAAAAAAAAAGACTTCCGTCGTAAAGAAAGCTATTTTCAGAAGCAGGTCCGCTCCTTCAGAGCTCTGGGATTGAGCAGTGTTGTTTTCCCTCCGGCCATCGTCGTGGACTCTGTCCACTGTCCCTTCATCGAGGGGACGAGTGGTGGTCACTGTCTTGCACACGCGGATGCGCTCTCAGGAAAGCCAGGGTTCCCGAGGGGCAGCTCCACACCATTTCATGTATTTTGTAACCCAACTTCTAGCACTGAAGATGTTATTAAAAAAACAAGCAAACAAAAAACAAAGAAAAAAAAAAGAAAAAAAGAGGAAAAAAAAAAACCACAAAGAAGAAAGATACCTAATCTCTAACGTGTAGCAGTTAACGTATGTACCAAATAACGGACTCAAAGGAAATAGATGTTCGAAGAGTGCTTTATATATTAAAAATTGCTTTATGTTTTAAAAATGATCAATGTTTTGATTGTTTTTGCAAGAAAGACAGACAATGGAGTAACATACCCTCAAGTATGTTTAAAAATATATATATATGAACATTGTGCTCCCTGCCTGCTTGATCAGGAAACTTGTGCATTACATTTTTTTTAATTAGCTTTTTAATGGTTTTATCAAAACAAAACAAGAAAAAAAAAAACAAAAAAACAAAAAAAAAGAAAAGGAAAAAAAAAGTTCCTGCAAAATTGCAGATCCACAAAAGCTGGTTTTATAGAGGATCATGAACTATGCACAAACTGGTTCCAGACTTTTTTCTCAAGTTCGGTAGTGTATTTAGCTAAACAGACCTTCCTCAGAGTAACTGCATCTCATTGCCTATTCACGCACTCTGTATATTTGGTGTCCACGTCTCTGCAAACGTACATCAAATATAGGTGCGTGCGTGTGTGCGTGCACCCAGCTTCCCAAGCTGCATTTAGCATCGAGTTGTAGAAAACTCCTGATATTTTTAAATTGGGGATGGAAGTAAAGAATCTGTTTGTTTGTTTCTGTTTTTTTTTGTTGTTGTTGTTGTTGGGGTTTTGTTTTGTTTTGACATTTTATTTTGAATTAAAGACGTCTGTAACTCTGAGATTAAAAACCGAGTTTGTGGCTTTTAATGTTTTTCCTCATAGAATGTGATTGTTGAAGAAAATGCACCGACAGTTGCTTTCAAAAGTACAACGCTTTGTTGAATCTTAATAAATTGCAATTTTTTTCTTGGCTGTTCGAATACCTGTGTTTTTTATTTTTCAAAGACAGATGTCATCCATATTCACTTTGCATGTGTTGGGAGCGAGACTTGTCCTTCTGTGTGTAAGAAATTCCCTGTCTTTTTGTGTTAGCCTCAGAGTTTGCATTTATAATTAAATAAACTCCAAGTTTCCGTTGCTTGACTTGTAACTTTATCATTTTTGTGATTTTGCAGTCAACACTGAGCTCCTATTAATAGTCGTCGAGAGGTGCAGGAGAACTAGAGGTCTCCAGGAGCTCCCGCTGTGGCACAACGGGATCAGCGGCATCTTGGGAACACTAGGACGCAAGTTCAACCCCCAGCCCGGCACGGTGGGTTAAGGATCTAGCGCTGCCACAGCTGAGGCTTAGGTCGCAGCTTCGGCGGTTCGGATCTGATTCCTGGCCTGGGAACTCCATACGCCAGGGCCAAAAAAACACCAAAAAAGAACTAGAGATCCCCACCTGCTACCCACTTGGACCCACTCCCCCCCGCCCCCGCCCCGGGGACCAGAGCTGTCGGGGCAGCCATGGGAAGCGGCCCCAGCCGAGGACCACTGCTCACTCTCATCCATGACCCTGTTTGGGCATCAGAAATATCCAGAGAGATGGAGTTCCCATCATGGCACAGTGGAAACAAATCCGGCTAGGAACCATCAGGTTGCGGGTTCGATCCCTGGCCTCGCTCAGTGGGTGAAGGATCTGGCGTTGCTCTGCTGTGCCCTTAAATAAGTCCAGCCCCGGGGCTTCTGTTTCCTCAGGCGCGTAAGGAGAGCCTCTTGAAGACCAGCCAAGTGTCCTTTGAGCCCCGCCCAGAGCAGCAGAAGGAGCGTCTTTCTCTACTCTCAGGGGTTACGACCACCTTTTATCCGGGAGATATGACCCTGGCTGGCCCCCCTCGGGCAGGACGGGAGCTCTTTGGGACGTCGAGGAGGAAGAGCAGGTCTCAGAACTGGACGGGCCCAGTGTCCTTGACACCCAAGTTCATGTGCACCTGCAGCGGCGACTCCGTGGCGCTGAGAGCCGCGCCTTCCGCGGGCAGGAGCTCCTTCTGCACCCGCACATCCAGGATGGCCACCAGGGAGTGAACGGCTCCAGCACGTCCCGAGGGTAAGGCAGGCTTCACGGAGGAGGTGGCACTGCCCTGGGCTGGGCGGCCGATGGGGCTGCGGCAGCCTGGGGAGAGCAGGGGCAGGGGAAGCACAGCGAAAGCCAGTGGAGTGGGGGCGCTTCCTGGTGCCCACGGGTGAAAAAGAGCCTGGAATCAAGGAAAAACGCAAGGCTCAGCACTGCACTTTTTAAAAACCGGTTCTGGCAACACTGCGGGAGAAGCCAAAGAAGGAAGGCGGGGAGGGCGTCCAGAGCTGCAGGAAGCTCGCCATGTACAGAGGGACTGTCATGCAGAGGAGAGGCCTGGAGGGAGCTGTCACGGCGAGCACCGACCCGAGGGGCGCAAAGACAAGGTCCGGGGGCTGAGGACCTGAGCACATGGTCTCTGAGAAGGGGAAGACAGGAGAAGGGCATTTCAAGAAGATTCTTTGCAGAAAGAGAACTTGTGGGATGGATCGGGAAGAAGCCACACTGGAATCACGGCGGAAACCTGAAGTTTACGGACCAGCTTTGCACAGCAGCTTTCACAGCGGAAACGCGCTCGAGAGGTTTGCTTGCGTGGCCCTGTCCCTTGAGTGGCAGCAGGTCTAGCCTCAGAGTCTGGCCCCCCAGTCATCATGAAAGCCACGGGCACATTTCCAAACGCCCCCTACGTGCGCAGAAGCTTCTGGCTTTGGCATTTCAGATGCTGGTTCTCTGCACGTTGGAGTTATCCAGAAATGGTTAAAAATCCCAGTGCTGGACACTCCTCAGACCCATTCAACCAGAATTTCTGGTTGCAGGCCCAGACGCCTGACCTGTTACAGCTCCCCAGTTGGTTCCCCTGAGCAGCCAAGGCCAAAACTGTCAACCTCTCACTCATTGGAATGGCAGTTTTCAGTAGTTCAGTTGATCTCATTTGTCTTGTATTTTTATTTATTTATTTATTTTTTGGGCAAAACTACCACGTGCCAGGCGTGGAATGGCACTGTCTAGACTGTGTCCGTTGTTCCACCAGCCCCGTGAGGTGAGGAAGCGGATCTGGGAGAGGTTGCAGAGCGTGCGCACGGCCGCCAGCTGAAGAGGATCAAATCCAGGCCCTTCTGACTCAGCAGCCATCACTCACCCAGCCCCACGTGGGCTCCACCACGCAAGAGTCCAGCTGGAGGGTCCGGAGGCCACACGGGCGTCAGAAACTGCACCAGAGGCGCGCGCGGCAGGAGGACCGGCCGGGCAGGCGGGTGACGCCGCCCCGGGCACGGTTTCCTCTGGGAAGACCCCCGCTTTGCTCTGGCGCCCTTGCCCCTGATGGGCGGAGGCGCCCTCCCCATAATCTTAAAGCCAGTGACCGGCTGGTGAGCCCCTCCACAAACGCTGTCGTGGCTGCACTGTGATTAGCGCTCGAGTTAGTAACCAGGGACCCCCACTGACCCTCACAGCCAGGACCTGCAGAAACAGCCGCGGGCCCACTCCTGTGTGTCCTCAGCAGCTTGTCCCAACCTCGTGGGTGCTGCGGGGCACGTGAGGTGGGCCCCGTCGCAGCCGAAGGTAACGCCCGCAAGGGCTGGACGTCCACCCAAAAGCCCATCCGTGCTGTTCGTGCAGAGGCAGGCGTCGAGGGTGTTGGCCTGGAGAGCCCGAGGCCCAGCGGGAGTCGCCACGCAGGGTCCCTAGGCCCCTCCTGGCTGGGACCTGCCACAACAAGCCCAGGACGCCTGCCCTGTCATCAAAGACGCCTGAGGAAGTCAGGTTGACACAGGATGGGCCCCTGGGGCCAAGTCCGCAGGTGACAACACAGGAGCACCAGGCATGGGACCATGTGGGGCCAGCCTAGGCAGTCGCATCGCCGCCGTGGGTCGGACCCGGCTGCCCAGGCCAGGCTTCCCTCTCCCGGGTTCTTCCCATCCTGAGATGAGGGGAGGTGGGCCCACTGCCACTCCCCCATCAGGGCCACTTCCGCAGTTCCTGTGGACAGCACCCTCAGGCCCACGGCATCACACAGCTCATCAGGCTCTGTCTGGCTGACCCAGGGTCGCCCCTCACCAGTGCCAGACAGCCAGACTCCTCTCCTGCCACAGGCCTGGGCACGGTTGCCTGCAGGCTTCTCTCCCCATGGCTCACTAGCAAATGACTCACCCCAACAGGCTCTAAAGTATCACTTTGTCACCTCTGCACACCCTGTAGTTGTTCTAGCCTGCCTGCCTCACCCCCCCCAGTGGTGCCAGCCCCAGGGGCACAGGCTAGCAGGGGCAGCGTCTGAAGCCACAGCGTGGTCCATCCCTGCCATCTGGGGCTGCGCCAGCAGAGGGCTCCCTGTGCTCAGCACTGAAGCCCCACCAAACCTGTTTTCAGGAGCCCAGCATCAGGGGAGCCCCCAGAGCATCTGGTGAGGCCCAGGGCCCGGCGCAGAAAGGAAAGGAGCCTTGAAGCAGCAGAAGGAGAAACCGAAGGGGTGGCAGGTACAGGAGGCCAGGATTCCTCTGACCTTGGCCTGGAGGCTGTCCAGGGGGCAGCAGGAGGCAGGCTGCGGGCCCAGAGCAGGGGGTGGGGGCACTGTGGTACCTACACACGCCTGGTGTAAGCACCGACTCCCAAGAGATGAGCCCGTTTTGCAAATTGTGGTTAATCAGAATAGACAGTCCCGCGCAGTGTCCCCCGCCCCACCCCCGGGTGCTGCAGCCTCAGGCAAGTCCATCCTCGCATCCCTGTCAGCATCGGAGCCTGTGGAGCTGTGGAAACGGGCGCGCAGACTGCCAGACCCGGGCTGTCCTAGCAGGCGTCCTCGTCATCTATGAGCAGCGCTGGGGGCCTCACAGCTGCCTCGGTCCTGCTGATCCTGCCGGAAAGGGAAGCCAGTGAGGGGCCCTGTGGCCTTGGGTAGCCACATTTGGGAGGCTGGGGACCCAGATGAGACCAGAGGACACCCACCAGCCTTTCTCAGAAGCTGCATCCAGGCCTCCGGGGCCAGCGGGGAGGGCTCTAGAGAGAAGTGGGAGGGCCTCCTGGACCACAGGTACCGGGGGGGGGGGGGGGGGGGGCAGGAGAAGCAGAGGGACCTAGGGTCTTGTCAGATGGCTGGTTCTGCGGGTTCCTGCTGCCTGGGGAGGGAGGGAGGAGCCCCAGGGGCCTTGATCTGTAGACCTCAGCTGGCCCACCTGGCCAGGTAGGGGTCAAAGAGGGGCGTGTGTCTGAGACATGTTTCTACAATAGTTTCTTAGCCTCTTTGCTAAAAACTCCGTCTTGTCTTGCTTTACTTTACCCCATCTTCCTGCTGGAAAAACAGTCCCAGTGCTGGTGAATGACTTAAGCTTAAGCACAAAGACCTAAAGGCCTAAGTTATTCACAGGCTCAGCTGAATGAGGACCTCCTGCGTTGGTGTAGGCAGGCTGGACCTGTGCAGATTTGCACAGCCTGATAGGTCCTCTTAGAATAAAGGAAAGAGGAGCCTCATGGCCCCAAGGGGTTTATGAGGGGTCGTCAGCAGGATATGCATTAGCAAGGAGAACCGAGGTGCAAACCTAGGCAGGCACGCAGTCTGCAGAAGCACAAAGGCAATTCTCCAGATGCTCTGCATAGATAGCTGACGCCAGGCTTCCTCAAATGCTAATGACTGTTAAATGCCTAAAGGTCAGAGTAAAAGCTTCATCAGCAACCGGCTACGTGACTTTTAAAATAACTTAAAAAAACCTATATCCTGCACCTACAACCCCCTCCTCACTTGCCGGCATCCTCAAGAGCACAATAAAAGCAGTGCGGTTTCTTGCGGCAGTGTTCTTGGTCCCTGAGACCCTTGAGTCCCCCGTTCCCACCTTTACTTAAGATAAATGTCTCAGTGTCTTGTTTTATGTTAACCTTTTTCCTTAAGTTTCACAGCACCCGTTCTTCAGCCCCATCCTGCTGAGCTGGTCTCGGCAGGCATGTGTGTCTGTCCAGGCAGCAGGAAGATATCTGAACTCATATCCTTTTCCCTGGGCTTAACCACAGGCAACAGTTAACCACACGCAACAGGCGGAGGGGGAGAAGTGGGATAGCAGCATTTGCGGGTTCACCCCGTGGGGAGAGTGGGGGCCGGGGCCCCAGGAGAAGTCACCAAGCCGGGAGAGTGGCAGAGAGGAGGGGCAGAGAGCCCAGCTTGACCCTGCCCCCTGCATGCAGTTCCCTCGTTTTTTTCCTTTGTGACCAAAATGAATAGTCGTCCTCCCCCCCAAAGGCCCCACAGCCCTGGGGAGGGAAGGGGGGGAAGGGCCGGGGGAGCTCGCAGAGGCTGAGGGCCACCCAGAGCGGGAGGCCCAGGGAGCGGCCCGGCCGCCAGGGCCCCTCACCTGCTCCTCTCCTTCCTCTCGTAGACACACTGGATCTTGTCGATGAGGAAGATTTTGTCTTCTCCCTCCTAGAAAGGCCAAAACACAATGGCTGAGAGAAGAGAAGCTGTCCATCGTGCCACCTGTCCAGACGACACCGGGTGTAGCTCACACAGAGTATCTGACATCACAACCAAAGAAGGATGAGGAAAAACCAAGCGCCAAGCTGTGGGCATATACATTCATCTAAGCTTCCTTGTGGCCAAGGTGAAAAGGGAAATGCAGTCAGTTGCACTGTGAGGGCTGCCTACCAACGTGACTCCATTTAAAACTGGCCCTGCCACTTACTAAGTAGGCCTTGGGCAATGCCCTGCTCTCTGACCTCAAGAGGGAGATTCAAATGTCTGTGTCACGGGGCTTGTTGGGAGTTTTCTACTGTTGCCCCAACCAATTACACAAATGTAGTGGCTTCAAACAATGGATTCATCATCTCTTGGTTCAGGAGGTCAGAAGTCCAAAATGGGTCTCTCTGGGCTAAAATCAGAGTCAGCAGGGCTGGTTCCTTCTGGAGCCTCTGGGGAGCCTTGCCTCGCCTCTTCCAGCCTCACGTCTGCCGCGTGCCTGGCTCCTGGCCTCCTCCCATGTGCAGGGCCAGTCACGCCTTTTCCCCTCCTCCTCTCTGGCACTCTCTCTCCCGCTTCCATTCAGAGGGGCCCAGGCTAATCGACCCCCTCCAGGCCGGCTGATTAGCAACCTGCAATCCATCTGCAACCCTAATCCCAGGACTCGTGCCTCACCGTGGGGCACATGCCCAGGCTCCAGGATTAGGACAGGGTCTCTGGGGCAGACACTGGTCAACCCAGGGCTCTTCTGACAACTGACCAAAAAGCACATAAAGCTTAAGGTCTAGGGCCCCGTAGACACCAGGCAGATTTCGGGGACCATCAAACCCCAGGCAGACAGGATTCCTTGTCGGGGCTCTTCACGACGAGAAAAGAGCAACTCGGTCTGGAAGAGCGACTCTGGGCGCCAGGGACCCAAGAAGGCCCATAGACACCTACAAGGTGGGGCCTCCGCAAGCGGCCTCCCCGTGTTCTCGCCCCATCGAGCCGGTGGGTACAGAGGGCTGTGTGCCTGAGTGAGCAGCATGGCAGGACGGGCCTGGGTGGAAAGGCCGTTCCTGACCAGGGCAACGCCAGCCCAAGTGCCCCTGACTGACAGGCAGTGACTTGTTTTCGAGGGGATGGGAGGCCCCGTGACGGCGCGGGGGCCCAGAGCAGCACCAGGGAGCCCTCGTCCCAGCGGGGTCTTAGCAGACAGGCCGCCTGGCTGCCTCACGCCTCCCTCTGCTTCCTACAACTACGCATCTTAATCAGTGTCATTCCTTCGGCAGGCAGGCCCAGGGCAGGCGCGGCAGGGCCCCGGGGTGAGCCCCCCGCCCCTGGAGGCGGGGCCAGAGGGGCACTCACGTTGCTGATCTGCTCCTTGAGGAGGCAGATGACCTTCCGCTGGCCCTTCACCACCTGGATGTTGAGGTAGATCACGGCCCTGCGGGGACGGGGGAGACGGGTCGGGAGGAGCCGGGAGCCGGGGGAGAGCCCGGGGTCCCCCCGTGGACCCGGCCTGCACTCACAGCAGCAGGGCGGACACCAGGTAGACGGGGAAGGTGTTTTCCACCAGGGACCGGTGGAGCCAGGGCAGCCACGAGACGCCGGGGCCCGCCTGCTCCAGGCGGCCCGCCCACACCTTGCCGGCCTCATACATGGTGTTCAGGGTCCGGAAGGGGCCGCAGATGCTCGAGGGCTTCACCCTGGGGGGAGGGCGGGCTGCTTGACCCCTCAGCCCAGGCCACGCAGCCCCCCTCCCCGCCCCGTCACCCCCACCCTGGGCTGCAGAGGCCGGGCGCCCACTCACTGCCAGACGGCGTAGCAGAGGAAGATGGCAGCGCCCAGGAAGGAGGGGAAGCAGAGCAGCGAGATGAAGACGGTGCTCATGTGGGAAGCCTTCCACGGCCTGCGCGGCGCCTGGCAGTTGGCCATCAGGCTGGTCTGGGGACAAGGGCTGCACGCTGCCACCGTCCTGCCACCTGCCCTCCCCCAGGCCTGCTGGGGCCTCCAAGACGGAAGAGGGGCGAGGCGGACAGTGGCCCAGGTAGGGAGCCGAGACCCCCCAGGCTGGATGCGGCTCCCCTCCCCCGGGACCCGGGCACATGGGCAGCAGCTTGTCCAGGACACACGAAGCGGAAGGGCTGATACTAAAAGCCACCTCCACTGACGGAAGGTCTCCGCTGGGCCAGACATGGTGCCTGGTGCTTTATAGATGCCGCCGCCTCCAGCAGTGCCCCCCAGAGCTCTGTCACCTCGTGCAGATGAAGAAACCGGAGACCAGAGGGAACCTGCTCGGAGCTCTTCCCAGCCCCCGGCGGTGACCCTGAGGCAGGCCCGGGGGGCATCTGGTTCTCAGGCTCATGGGACTCACCCAGCCCACACGGCTTGGGTCAGGAGGGCTCCCAGGGCTCCGTGTCTGCCGGCCCCGTAGCCACCCCAGCTGCACACGTACCCCCAGACCCTGCCACCCCCCAGGGACCCCGGTGGCACCTCTACCTTCTTGACATAGAAGAGGAGCAGCAGCT
Organism: Phacochoerus africanus; assembly: GCF_016906955.1. Taxonomy (NCBI): domain Eukaryota; kingdom Metazoa; phylum Chordata; class Mammalia; order Artiodactyla; family Suidae; genus Phacochoerus; species Phacochoerus africanus. The sequence continues at coordinate 3,784,167 of NC_062557.1, read as the reverse complement.
TGATGATCTGCACGGCGGGGAGCAGCGGGGAGAAGAGGACCCCCAGCCTGAGGAGGGGGTGCACAAGAGGGGGCTGCAGTCCAGAGACTGGGGTCATGACCCCTGTGCTGCACCCCATGGCTCTGCTGCCACCCCGGGGACCCCGGGGAGGGCTTGGCAAGCGTGGCCAAGACTGGGTCCCCTGGGAGCCGAGGGCTCAGGTCGCTCCAGAATCCTAGGGCTGGGCCTCCCTGAGGGCCGGGCAGTGGGACACAAGGGGAGACGCTCACCAGGTCAGGGTCTGCCCATAAATCAACTCCAGAACGTTCCCTGCGATGTCAAACTCCGGCTTCCCCCTCTGAAGCTTCTTCTCAGCGATGAGCCTGGGGCAGAGGAGCCCCTGGGGTCAGGCGGGAGGGCCGGTCCCCAGGACTGACCCGGGCCCCCACCCCTGGAAGCCAGGCACCCTGGCCAGGGGGTGTGCATGCCCCTCCCAGGCACCCAGTGGTGAGGGCGGGAGGCAGCAGCCTGGGCGCCCCCCACCCCAGGGGTGCCGCCTGCAGCCGGCTTCGTCTCTGTCCTTTCTCAAGCACCTACGGGAACAGGCGGCCATAAACGTGCGTGCCGCCATCACACACTTTACTGCTTTTTTAAAAAAACCTTACTAAATTCATTGTTCTCAAAGAAAACACACAAAAGAGGAAATAAAAAACACCGGCAGGAGCTCTCGTTACGGCTCGCTGGTAACAAACCCGACTAACATCCGTGAGGACGCAGGTTCCATCCCTGGCCTCGCTCAGTGGGTTAGGACCTGGCGTTGCCATGAGCTGTGGTGAAGGTCGCAGATGCGGCTCGGCTCTGGTGTGGCTGTGGCTGTGGCTTAGGCTGGTGGCCACAGCTCCCATTTGACTGCTAGCCTGGGAACCTCCATATGCTGTGGATGCAGCCCTAAAAAGACCAAAAAAAAAAAAGGAATGAAATTTGTTAAAATTAAAAACTTAAAAAGCACCTGCAGCGCTAGCACCCATAGCCAGGACATCAGAAAATGCTACCCCACTCGCTGTTCTTGCTCCCGGCCCTTTTTTCCTTTGAATGAGATGGAGATTACACCCATGCATCACCTTGAAACTGTTTTCTTTTCCAGCCTGAAAATAGGTCACCTCCTGTGTCCTACGTGTGTTTCGAGTTTAACCATGTTTTACAGAAGAGCTGTCGTGGGTGGCGATTTATGACCCCAGTCTGGGGTCAGGCCCTGATTTCCTGAAGCCTGAGAACTGCCCAAGTGACCTCCGTCTCCAAGCAGGTGAGGATTAGGGGAGCCCTTCTGCAGGGGGACCCGGTGCCCGGGAAGAGGCGTGCAGGGACCCGCCCCGCCCCCAGGGCCTCACCTCCACACCAGCTCCCCGAAAAGCGTGTCCAGCAGCGTGAAGATGAAGTCCATCGCCATGAGCCGGTACAGCTCCTGGCCCACGAAGTTCTCCCAGCACTGACACAGACGCGGCCTCAGCCCCCAGGGCCCCGCGCCCAGCCCACCCGGCTGCCCTGGCCCACCTGGGGGCTTCCCGGCCAGAAAAGGTCTAGGGGGTGCTCATCGGCCGCCACCCTGGGCCAGGGCAGACCCTCCTGAGGGCACAGGGAGCCTCCCACCTCCTCCAGCCCCGCCCGGCCCACCCTCACCTGGTCCTCTAAGGCGCCCACCCTGCGGCCCAGCCAGTGGTAGCACAGAATCCCCAGGATGACCATCTTGAGGATGAGGTTCCTGTGGAAAAGAGGGGGGTGCAGAGACTGAGGGAGGGGTTCCTGGGAGACAGAGGCTGCACCCCAGAAAGCCCCCACCTGCCACGCACCTGCAGATGGCCACATACACCTCCAGCACCGGGGAGTCATGCCGCTCCAGGGCGGCCAGGCAGCGGTACAGGTAGGGGGCCCCCAGGTTGATGAGGCCAACCACCACGGGCAGGGCCAGCAGCGCCCCCTCCCGCTCGGCAGACACCGGACTCTGCAGCAGAGGGGGAGAGGCAGCGGTCACCCCGGCCCCCTGCGGACAGGACAGGGCCAGGTCCACTGCTGGGCCCGGTGAGGGGAGGGGGCTGCAGGCGGGGGTCCCAGGGTGGAAGGAGGGGCGGGAATGGCAGGCATATCTCCCTCCACCCCAGGCCTGGTGTTCAAACCACACAGGAAGGGGGTGGGTGGTGGAGGGGGTGGGAGACACAGGTGTCGGAAAAAAAGAGAAACCAAAAGCAGACAGGAAAGCAAAAACACAGAAAAACGGGGCACACATGAGACAGAAGAATCAGAACCAGGCCCATGAGGGAGGCGGCCTCCAGGGAAGCTATGGGCAGAGAGCGGGAGCCCGGGGCCTGGGGCTCACAAATCTGGGGTCTGACCAGAGCTTCCTCTCAGGCTGCCCCTCCCTCCCCGCACCTCAATCACAAGCTCTGAGAAGGTGTAGACGGCCGCGGCACAGCCCAGCGTGGTCCCCAGATACAGCAGCCACACGAGCCCCAGCACAGCCACCTGCCGCAGCCACACGCACATGCTCCGGTGGCCCTGCCGCTGCTGCCACTCGGCCAGCAGTTCCTGCGGGAAACAGTGAGCCTGTCACTCACCCACAGCAGACACACACGTGACACCCAGGGTCACACGGAGTGGACACAGGGGGAGCCCTCCCACCCACCCCAACACCACAGCCTGTCACTCCCCTGCCCTGGGGCCCCATTTCCAGGCACAGGGACACACAAGATGTGGCCTCAGGCGGAGGCCTGCTGCAGCCTCTCCCACCCGCCCACCCCAGCCCTGCCTCCTCAGCTGTCCTTCCTGCCTGTGGACAGCTGTCCCCTAGCTGACCAGGGGCCCCCGAGGCACCCTCAGAGCCTGTCAGCTGAGTCAAAGCTATGAGCTCCCCTGACACAAAACCCTAGAAAGCCAGGGGAACCTTCCCCGAGGCCCTGCTCAGCCACCCTCCAGCCCCGAGGCCTTGGGCAAGGGACTGAACCCTGTGCCTGTGTCCTCACTTGTCCCCTGGGGGCTACTAGGGAGCCAGAGACGTGCCAGCTGGCACCCCACAGGCCTTTTCCCACTGGGGTGGAGGACATGGGGACACGGGGACACCAGGAGAGGTTCCGACTGGTAAGCCAGGACACAGGGTGGCAGGCAGCAGCCCCAGGCCCCCGGCGGCTCACCTTCAGCTGGGTTCGGATGTTGTCATGCTGGAGG